>NC_090926.1:317961506-327961506 GCF_040938575.1 Ambystoma mexicanum | reverse complement strand
AAATCCCTCGGAGAGTGAATCGGCAGCTACCAAAGGGGACATTGCCGCCTTGCTGAGCGAAATAAAGAATATGGGTGCCAGCATTGGCTCCAAGATTACCCAACGTCTAGAAACCATGGAGTAGAGGCTCGAAGGGGTCGAGAACAATCAAGCGTCCATAGACACTCTTAAAGCGCAACTCGACCAACGGATGACCGAACTGGAGCAACGAGAGGAGAGCTTCAAACTCAAGCTTGATGACTTGGAAAACCGGGAGAGGCGGAATAATCTGAGGATTTTCGGAATCCCGGAACGAGAAGGGGAAACGGAGAGCGATCTGCAGGACATCATCAAACTCTTAGTTGCCGACGATGCAGTTGATGAACCTAAGACGGAGAGGATACACAGAGCCGGAGGGCCCCCAGGCGGACCGAGATCTGTCCTCGCTCGATTTCACCGCTTTCAGGACAAAACACGGATCCTCGAGAAAGCAAGAGGCAGCGACTCAATTACCCTCCAAGGATCCCGAATCTCGATACACCAGGACCTATCATCCATGACCCTGGCACTTCGACGCATGTGCGGTCCTATCACCAAACATCTGAAAGAAAAGAACATAAGATACAGGTGGGGGTACCCCTTCTCTCTGTCCTTTGAATATAACGGAAACAAAATCAAGCTGAGCTCAGAACAATGGATCTCCTTGGATCAAGCGCAGAGGAACATGATCGGGCAGACCCACGCCACGAAGAAAGAAGATGGCGTATACAGGGCCCCAGAAGGAAACGTGTCAAGGGATCGATGAAATTTCGGAGAGGTAATATCCCCCCCAGGGGGGGAGAACTGATGAACTACAACACTGGTAAGACGACATATACTTTAATACATATGTCCATGGCCTGAACTGTGTAAGGATATCTAGGGTCAAAACAGATCCAGACCGTTTTTTTTTCTTCTGGGGGGGGCGCTGTTGAGCAGCCAGCAAGATGGCCACTTAGCTTTCAAGCTCTGTGGCCCGTGAGCTACACATCCGCCACAATCAGTGGTTCTTGGGATATACAGGAGCTGGGACCCCAGGCATTCTGCTGCCCATCGCCTCTGCTACATCCTGCCCCGTTTCTGGGCGAAAACGGACCTTCGGAGCCACTTTACTGCCGGTGGAGGCCTCCGGGCCGCGTGACTGTTTGCAGCCCACCCCCCCCCCATTGCCCCGTGAGGGTTCGTTTTCCTGCGGCTTGGTGCGCGGCCGCTTGGGGTACAGGCATTACCCCCTCTCCGCCCTCCCTCCCTGGCCTGTATGGACTGCCTCTCCTGGGCGGGGCTGACATCCGCACCCCGCTCTCCCTACTGGGGTGCGCCGGAGCCCGTGGCCTGCCGGCGCGGCTTTCTCGCCGGCCGCTCCTGCCTTTGGCGGCGTTGACAGCGCCGGCCCCCTGCGGGCGAAGATACTCCGTGATACGGCGGGGGCTGTCGGAGCGGCCCCCGCACGGACACCACCTAAGCACTTCTGCTTCGCGACTGTCGCATATACCACTGGTCCCCTGTGACAGCTGCGGCGGGTGGCGGCGCCGAGGTCTCCCCGTTGCGGCGGAGCTGTCATCCGCGCCCCGCTCTCCCCGCGGGGGTGCGCCGGAGCCCGTGGCCTGCCGGTGTGGCTGTCTCGCCGACTACTCCTGCCCGTGGGCGGCGGTGACACTCCGAAGACACTCCGGGATACGGCAGGGGCTGCTGGAGCGGCCCCCGCACAGACACTATCGGACCACTGCTGCATTGAGGCTCCGCCGCCTGCTTCGCTGGCCCCCAGTGACGGGTGGGGGGCTTTGCCGGGGCCTCCCTGCTACGGGCTCCGGCCGAAGTTTAAGGGCCCGATTCCGAGTGGACCCACTGCTGCGGGTTTGAGGCCTGCTTCATCCCGGTTGGACACACACTCTACGTCCTGCAGGGTATCAAGGTGAGGAGGGTGAGGGAACTGGTCGCTGCGCATTGTGCCCACCTGCTCTGCCTCATCCCTGGGCTGTGCCTGTTCCACTTTGGGAAGGAAATCGACCCCCAAGCATACCAGGCTCCCCTGCGACCACTCTCTTGTTGCTGGTGCCACCCTGGGCGTCCTTTACTCTCCTCTCCCTGGTCTGTGCACCTACTCGCCTCGCCCCGGGTGCACCTTGCGCCCCCTGATCAAGCTGCCCTCCACTACCAGCCTCCTCTGCCTGGGCCCCCCTGGCTCAGAGGCGGGTGCCGCAGGATACTGTCCCCCCCAGACCATACTGCCACCTTGCTTGCCCCTTGTCTGGGCTTATTGCCCCGGAATACGCCAGTCGGGGTGCTCCTTGCTTCTGCCTCCTAGGCAATTGCCGTCCCATCGCTGATTACGGGCCTAATCCCTCTCTAATCCCCCTGGGCCCCATTGTTGTCTTCCTACGAAAATATTCTCTGTTCTTATCAAGGTGCCCCCGAAGATGTCCGGCAAAGCACGAGGGGCCAACAAGGCTGGAGCAATGGACAAGTTTGCCAAAGCCCTAGCCAAGCAAGACCAAGCTGGGGCTGCCCTTCTTCAAGACGACTCTGATGCTTCCTCATGCCCCCCTCAGCCGGACCTTACGTCACTCATGGAGACTATGGCCAAAAACTTTGCGTCATTTCACGAAAAATTAGATGATATAAATGCCAATGTAGCCTCCCTACGCACCAAATTGGATCAGCATGGCACTAGGCTGGGTGAGGCCGAGACCAGGATTGGGGCCACTGAGGACGAGGTACACGTGCTCCAGAATACGGTCTCTGACTTGGTGCGAGATATGAAGCAGGTCAAGGCGAAGTGCGATGATTTGGAATCCAGGTCCCGCAGGAATAATATCCGCATCGTAGGGGTTCCTGAGACAGCCCTCAAGGGCAAAATGGAACTTGCAGTGGAGGCCCTTCTGAGAGACCTCCTAGGGGATCCCCAACTCTCCCCCTTCTTTACTATCGAGCGCGCCCATCGCTCATTGGCCTCTCGCCCCGAGCCAGGCGACTTCCCCAGACCAATTATAGCCATGTCATGGTGGTACTATTACCACGCCTGTTATTTGCAATTTGCTTGTAATCTCATGTATCTTCCCTTTTGTGAATTCTCCTATTGTCGTAACTCATTGTGAAAATTTATGAAATACAACATGGGCCACAGCTGTATGGTACACGGTATATGGCACCTATACTTGGACCCTCTATTCCTACAGCCCCGGCTCACTGTTCCCTACTATGTGGTCTTCTCTTAAAACTTAACTTAACCACCGCTGTACGCCATTTGGTGTACTTCACCGTTCAACTATCTTAATCGGGCTCACTGCAGCAGCTACCCCCGCTGCAGTTGCAATGCCGAGTTTGGCTTGTTTAGTTCACTGCCTGATCCCCTGTTTGGTTTGGGGGTTGGTCCAGCCCCGTTGGGCTTGGCACAAAAGCCATGAGACTTTGTGTGGGTTCTTGGGCACTGCTATGTTGGGGGTGGCAGTGAGGGAGGGGGGAGGTGTTATTGGGGGATGTTATAATAACAAAAATGGTGAGACAGTGGTAGCTTTGGGTATGACACATCTGGTCACTGCACAAGTGGCCGGCACTTGTACGACAGTGTATGACACACATTACTCGGATCCCCCCCTAAATTGCTACGGAATGGCCATTAGGCTAATGTCTTGGAATATCAGAGGGCTCAGCAACTACACGAAGGCACGCAGGGTCACGGCCTACGTCCAGAGGCACGGGGTCAAGATACTTTTCTTACAGGAAACTCATGCCCTCGCACAATTATCGTCCTCTCCTGCCCCGTCGTGGGGCCCCAACAAATACTACACTGCGTTCTCCTCACAATCCAGAGGTGTCCTCACCTTGATTCACAAGTCCCTGGAGTTCTCCCTTCGCACCAGCCATATAGATGCCCAGGGTAGCTATGGGATACTACACGGTTTCCTCGCCAATGCGGAATGCCTGCTGGTAAACACATACGCCCCATGCATGGATGCAACCGATTTTTTCAACCACATCCTTGACATCCTCCTTGGCCATGTTGGGGTTCCCATCATATGGGGGGGACATGAATCTCATCCTGGACTCCCACCTGGACAGATCCGGGTTGCACCCAGAACATTGTCCAGGGCCACTCGCCGCCTCCATGCACACATGCTCACTGCCGGACTGGTGGACGCCTGGTGGGTTCTCCACCCAATGTCAAAAGAGTTCACATTTTACTCCTCCGTCCACGACAGTCATTCCAGGATTGATCTTTTCCTTCTCTCTGAGGGGCTCATGGGCAAAACACTCACCTCACAGATTCTCCCTCGCACACTCTCCGATCACTCCCCGATCATGTTGGACATCGCCCTGCACCCGGCCCTCCCTCTGCATTCTAACTGGAGGTTCAAATCTGACGCACTACACGATATAGTCTTCAAGGCTGACATCCTTGCAGATATCACCTAGTTTTTTGATAGCAACAAACGCCATGACACAACGGACGGGGTGAGATGGGAGGCCTTTAAGATTTTCATCAGGGGCATATGCATCTCCAGGGAGGCTGGGGTCCTGAAAGATATTAGAAACTCTCTGCGCCATTCTGAGTCCAGGCTTGGGGAGCTAGAGCGCGAATATGCGGCCACCCCCTCTCCGTCCATACTGGCACAAATTAGAACTGAACTGGACTCGTTTGAGTCCTTCGCCCACAGCGAGATAAGATACCTGGCCTGCCCCACTGCGGCCCGAAAGTATGGTGAAGGAGAGAGACCAGGCCACACTCTCGCCCGCCTCGCCCGGGCCGAGGGAGGTAGGGCTCGAATTAATAGTATCATTGACAACGACTGAGTGCGACACTGGTCCCACCGGCCCATTCTTGAGACCTTTGCAGATTTCTATGCAAACCTCTATGCCCAGAAACCGGAGCACAGCCTGCAAGAGTTGGACGACCTTCTGGACCGCATCCTAATGTCCCTTGTATCCCTGGCCACTAAAGAACAACTAGATGCTCCCTTCACCCTTGAAGAGATCACTGCTGTCATTTCGGCCCTCCCTAAGGGGAAAGCCCCCGGCCCAGATGGCCTGTCCGCCGAGTTCTATCAGGAACATGTTGCTCTCCTCACTCCGCGCCTTCGCGAGGTTTGGGAGGAGTCGCTGCGCCTGTCCACCCTCCCCCGGTCCCTGCGCGAGGCTGTCCTCACCGTGCTTCCTAAGCCGGGCAAGCCTCCGGATGAGTGTGGCTCTTATAGACCTCTATCCCTTATCAATACCGACACCAAGATCTTTGCCAAAATCATAACAAATAGGTTCCTCCCTATCATGAAATATCTGATTCACCCAGACCAGAGCGGATTTGTTCCCGCCCGCTCCACTGACTTAAACATCTGGCGGCTATTTAACGTCATCTCTAGAATTGACCCCCAAGTCAACGCGGTGGCCGTGACATTAGATGCCCAAAAAGCATTTGGCATGGTCTCGTGGCAAATATCTGTGGGCGGTGCTGGAAAAAATGGGGGTTGGCCCATATATGATGTCCTGCATTAAACTGCTATACACTAATCCTGTGGCCAGAGTCCTGGTTAATTCTTGCCTATCGGCTCCCTTCTGCCTCCACAGGGGGACACGACAGGGGTGCCCCTTCTCCCCCTTGTTATTCGCTATGGCCATCGAGCCCATGGCTGATAGTGTACGAAACAACCACGGCCGTAAAGGGATTCGCCTGCGGGATACTCCAAAATTATATCACTATACGCCAATGATGTGCTTTTATATATCAGAGACCCCTCAGTCCACCTTGACCCGATCATGCGTGAAATTATCAAAATCGGCACATTCTCGGGCTTCACCATAAATTACTCTAAATCAGAAATCTTTCCCCTTACTCCTGCAACCTCCCAGCCAGCATGCAAATTCCCTCTCAAATGGGCTCCCGAGGGTATCAAATAATTAGGGGTCCAGGTGTCCCTCTCAAAATACTCTTTATTGTCTGATAACTATGGGGCTGCCGCACAATACGCTCACACCAAGATGGAAAGATGGCGAAACCTCCCCCTCTCACTATCAGGGAAACTGTCCCTAATAAAAAGGATTATCGTACCTAAACTTCTGTACGTATTCGCTAACGTTCCTCTTTGGCCCAGGAAACAATACTTTGCGGACCTGCACTCGGAGAGTGCCCGTATTCTTTGGCACTCAGGGGCCGTGCGCAGGAAGTGGCAGCACATGACCCTACCTTACGAGAGGGGTGGCTTCAGTGTACCTGACCTCACCCGGTACTGGATAGCCGCCCAGGCCCAGCACGCTACATATTTGTACCACCACCAGGAACCCACCCCCCCCCGCATGTTAAACTTGAAATCCTAGCGACCGAGGAGGTGAATGTCATGTCCTTGATTCTGTTTCACTCATATCGAACGCAGGCCCCTGCTGACCCAGTGGCCTCCACTATTAAGGCGTGGCAGCAGATTTTGACGCCTGGTTCGGGCTCCCCCCCGTACTACAAATGGCTTCCCCTTTGGTCTTTCCCTGACCTCACCCCCACACAGGATAAGCTCCTCATACGCCACTGGTCGGACCTGGTATACAGATCATTCTCCGACCTGTTCCCTGACAGGAAATTCATCACCCCAGATACGTGGAGGCCTGGGCACTCCAGATCCCCACTCGAGCTGCTACAATACTTCCGTATTAGGGCGGCGGTTCAGGAAATGTGGCCCTCATACCCGAACAAACCCACTGAGTCCCCCGAGGTCTGCTACATAGCCAATTCCGCTGGTGGTAGGGGTATTGTATCCTCCTTGTATAAAATGCTGATGGCGCGTGCTGGTGAACCCCCCACACTGTTCGTGATGCCTGGAGCCGGGATCTGGGATTAGACATCACAGATAATATGTGGTCCAAAATGTGCATGCATACTCGCAAGGTTTCTCTTAATTCTAGAGTTAGATGTATCCAATACAAGCTACTCAATCGCCTGTATTACACCCCTTATGCGATTGGAAAATTTGCCTGGGATCAATCCCACCCCTGTCAAAGATGCAGATCTAACGAAGCGGACCATGCACACATGTTCTGGTCCTGTGTGGCATTGGCCCCGTTCTGGAATGCAGCGCTTGAAACCCTCTCTGAAATAGTTGGGTTCTGCGTAGACCCATGTCTCTTCTGTTTGGGTTTTGGGAGGGGACAGAAGCGAAACAGGTAGCTAAGTTTTTGAATGTGGCGCCGATTGTGGCCAAGAAATGCATTCTGCAATTCTGGAAGCGCAGATCCCCCCCCCCCCCCCTCCCTGGAGATGTGGCTGAAGGCCCTCACCTGGACACAATCCTGCGAAGAAGACTATGTTAACATGCTGCCTAGTAATGCTCGCCCTAAACATATATGGACAGAGTTTTGTAGTTACTTGAACAGTAAGGTGGACTTGGAACTACTATCATCCCCCCCTTCTCCTGATCAGGGGGGCTGATCTCGCTACGTGATGCACACCTCTAATGTATTTAACCTCTGTTGGGATTGTATCTGACCTTCTGTAGTACTTATACTTCATAATTCATGCTTCAATATGAAATGTGTGTCAGTGTTTTAATTTGCACTGTACCGGCTGCTACTTCTTGCCAATAAAGAAAAGTAAAAAAAAAAAAAAAAAAGATCCAGACCATGTACACAAGGATGGGGGCTCAATCAAGATTATGATGTTATGATAGTCTTGGGGCCCCGAGGCGACGGTCCCTAAAAGTGGTTTGATGCAGGACCAGCGTTTTCACCTGGGTCCGCACGGACGCCGTCAATGTGGGAAGGGTGGAGGATGGGGGGGCTGGGCAGAAAAGAAAGGTATAGAGGATGAAGCATTACCAGCAACACAAAGGATCACTCAAGACGACGTGAGTCCCTATGACCAATATACTTACTTGACACAGGTCTCAAATCCACAACCGAAATACTGTGATAATGGCACCAATTGAAGAGCAGAAGGGTAGGAAGTCCCTAAGGATAGGAACACTTAACGTGAAAGGCCTCAACTTGCCGACCAAGAGATCACTAGTGGCAAGGGAATTCCGTAGATCTCAGATAGACATTCTCCTTCTACAAGAGACAAAGTTTGCCAAGGGGGAGGAGAGAGGAATACTTGGAAAAAGAGGGGGAAAGGAATTCTGGGGCTCGGGCCCACTCAGGAAAGGCATAGTCGGAATCCTGATCAAGAAAGGAATTAACTTCGAAGTGGATAAGACCTGGTCTGATGTAAGCTGGCGGGCTCTCCTGATATCTGGGACAATCGCAAAGGTCAAAGTAACAGTCGCAGTAATATACTCTCCCAATGCAGGACAAGCCAAGTTCCTAGAAAAGACAATACCCAAAATAATGTTGGAAGCATCCGGCCAGGTTGTCCTTGGAGGAGACTTTAACCAGTGGGCAGACCCGACCAAAGACTGGGAACCGGGCAACCCCGAGGTAAGAAGCCAAATGAGAAGTGAACGCACTGGACTTTCAGACATAATGGAGATATATGATCTACAAGATGCGTGGAGAATTAAACATCCTGATGAAAGGGGTTACACATTTTACTCCAATCCGCACAAAACATACACCAGGATTGATTACCTGTACCTCACCAAGGACCTCCTTGACACCACAACGCTATCAGAAATAATTCCGATAACATGGTCGGACCACGACATGGTCCCGTCAGATATAAGATGGGCAGACTTACCTGTTTCAGGATGGAAGTGGCGCTGTAATGAAAGCCTGCTGAAAGATGCAGCATTTAAAGTTGAAATGGCAACTGAAATTGAGGAATACTTCAAACTAAATAACAATGGAGAAGTCTCCAAGCAGATATGGGAGGCGGCAAAAGCCACCTGGAGAGGCATCCTGATATGAGAAGGATCTACCAAAAAAAGAGAGAGAAAAATCATTGAGCACAGACTTAGATCCGAAATATGCCAACTGGAGAGCGAGAACAGAGAACACCTGGGCACGGACTGCGACATCAACATGGCACAACGTAAAAGGGAAGAACTAAAACTATTGGAGCACGAACAAATAGCACGATTCCTCAAACAGAAATTCTATGAGAAGGGGCACAAGGCCGACGCACAATTGGCAACCAGACTCAGAGAACAAAGGGCAGAACGTAAAGTCAAAGAGATAATTGAAGATAACCCTACGAACCCTCCAATCCCCCACACTATCCCAGAGAGTTTTGCCAACTTTTACGAGGCGTTGTACACCTCCGAAGTGACAAAGTGACTCCAGGGGAATCAGGTACAGAACACTATCTCTCCCAGATAGACATGCCCAAAATCTCGTACCCCGAAACTGAGCTCGTAGAATCCCCGATATCCGAACCGGAGGTCAAAGAGGCAATTAAAAGACTAACTATAGGTAAATATCCCGGAGAGGACGGTTATACCGCTGGGTTTTATAAAACCTTCAGCAACCAACTGACACCATTCCTGACAGAGCTCTTTAACGAGATATTAGAAACAGGGACGGCCCCCGACTCCTTTACAAAGGTGCTAATAACAGTGATCCCAAAGGAGGGAAGGAACCCCAAACTTTGTGCTTCATACCGCCCAATTTCATTGCTCAACTTGGATGCAAAAATTTACACCAGGGTACTAGCCGCTCGATTAGAAGTACTGATCCCTCACCTTATACACAATGACCAAGTCGGATTTATACTGGGTAGGCAAGGGGCTGACACCATGCGTAAAACTCTTCATCTCATCCATTCATCACCAGAACTACCAAGTGACCCTGCCCTACTGTCAATAGATGCAGAAAAGGCATTTGATAAGAGTGGAGTGGGAATTCTTGAGGGCAGTCCTTCGTAAGGTGGGGATAGGGCCGAGATTTAGGAAAGGGATACAAGCAGTATACACATCCCCAACGGCATCTATCTCTGTTAATGGGGAATACTCCAGATGGTTTGGCATGGGACGTGGTACTAGACAGGGGTGCCTCCTCTCAGCTATACTTTTTGCACTCTCCCTAGAACCCCTGGCCCAAAAGATACGATCCGACTCCAGAATAGAAGGCATGCGATTGGGAACAAAAGAATATAAGATGGCACTTTATGCTGCTGATATACTTCTACACATTACCAACCCCTCTGTATCTGTCCCTCATGCTCTCCAACTATTAGAAGAATATGGTAAACTCTCCGGGTTTAAGGTGAACAAGACTAAATCAATATTGTTCCCTTTGCAAGGAACAAAAGAGGAAAACGAAACCAAGTTCTTGCCCATTAGGCCTCAAACTCGAACACTCTGCCTTTAAATACTTAGGCATCCAGATCACCAAACACATAAAGGACCTATACAAAGCCAACTTCCCTCCCCTCCTCCAGAGCTTCTCGGCTGATCTGAACAGGTGGGACAAACTCACGATTTCGTGGTTAGGGCGGATTAACGCCATCAAAATGGTATGCCTCCCCCGATTCCTGTACTCTTTCCAGATGCTACCTATCGAGATACCAAATGGGTTTTTTGACGAAGCTAAAAAAACTTATGCTTAGGTTCCTCTGGCAGGGAAAAAAGGCAAGGATTGCATTCAATACTCTGACGCTTTCCAAAGACAAAGGAGGGGTAGGTCTCCCCGACCTGCGAACATACTACAAAGCCTAACAACTGCGGATCCTTATCCCACACTTACGTGAACACAACCATCTACAATGGGTCCACATGGACAACCATTACGTCTCGCCGGCCATTGTGTCAGAATGGCTATGGACCCCTCACAAAAGGATACAACGGAAAATTAAGGGCCACCCGATACGGAGTACCATCTGGAACATCTGGCAACCAAGCAAAGCAATGAACAAGATCACCACCTGGCCGTCCCCACTTAGCCACTTATGGTCTCCTGGTATAAACGATCACATACCTGAGGTAGGGAGATTCCAATCCTGGTACGAGGCGGGACTCGAAAGGGTAGGGCAACTCCAGCAGAAGGACAAATTCATTAGTCTCCCAGACCTAACTGATGCCCTAGGGATAGGCCCATTGTCCACCTTCCAATACATCCAGATAAAAGGAGTCCTCACAAAATCCACATGGAAAGAAAAACTGCAGAGAGAACTCACACCATTCGAACAACTCTTGGATTCTAAGTCTGAAATGAAGGGTTTGATATCAGCTATGTACAAGGAACATAACGAAGCAGGCACTGGGTCCACGGAACATCTTAGAAGCAGATGGGGGAGAGACTTAGGAGAGGAGATAGACCCAGAACAATGGGAAATGATATGCAAAAACGCATCCAAGACGTCCTTATCCAGCCAATATAAATCACACGCCATCTAACTCCTACATAGATATGGCAATACGAACCACTCAAATTGTCCAAGATGTTTCAGACTCTGAGCCCGAAATGTTGGCGAGAATGTGGAGAAACTGCCGACTACTGGCACATGTGGTGGAGCTGCCCACGCATTAGAGTATTCTGGGAGGAAGTCCTGGCATGGATTAAGGACATAGATGGCATACAAAGAGACGTTGATCCACTTTTGGTTGTCTTCGGAATGGAAAAAAACGAGGACGAATGGACTAGACTTAGGGGTCTTGCCCCTCACCTATTATTAGCAGCCCGTGCACTGCTAGTCACAAAATGAAAATCCAAAAAGGCTCCAAGTAAAAAGGAATGGATCAATTTATCAACCAACATTTATACAATGGAATTGATCACGGCTTCCCTGCATAACAAGGCACCGCAATGTGAGACCTTATGGTCGGAGTTTCGAAGCACACACCTCTCCGAGACAACGGACTCCCAACCCGAAGACACTACAGGATCCTAAATGAACCAAGAATCCCAAAACATTCAATACAAGCCAGCTAAGACCCAAGAATCAAGGAAACCTCATAATAGTGAACCGAACATTACCCGCTATGAACATGTCAACAGAGAAAAGATGCCGCAATGATGTCTGCCCAACCACGGGGAGGGAGGGGGGTGGGTATGGAGAATGTTATTCTGAATGTTACTACTAGAGATGAGATCCGAAACAAACACAAGGACGATCACCTGTATAATGAGACTCTAGTTTTGTTCTTTTGATGTAACCACATGCTACCAGAGTTGTAACAAGTGAAACGCTCAAATCTTTTTTGTTTTAGTTTTTATTTTTGTTTCAAAATCAATAAAACCCAAATTAAAAAAAAAAAAAAAACAGGGCCACAAGCTGATTAGGCTTGTGAGGTAAAGCTTTTAGCAACTCTACAGAAGCAACCAAGGCAAGTCTCAACTGAGAACAAGTGAGGTTGCACAACAAGAGGTAAGTGCTCTTAGACTTTACAGTACCTTTGGTTAGAAGAAAACCGGTTCCAGCTGGCTTCTGTTCCTGTGCAGCTCTGCAGTTCCTGTGTTCCTGGGCCTCAGTCGTGGGGACAAGAGGAAGGACGTCTGGAAGACTCCTGCACTGCAATGGGATGGTTGGCGACAGAAAAGGACCAACTTCTATTCAGTGGCACTTCGTGGTTTCAGCTCCTGGCGTCACAGTAAATAGCAACACTGCAGACTCTTGGATGTCGAGATGGGCTTTCCTTGCATTTGGGGTCCAGCACTCTGTTGAGGTGGCTCAGGCTCGGTCAGTCCTCCTTCCTGAGAGTCCGGAGGATCTTCCTGGAGCTCTTGGCCAACTTAAAAGCAACGCACACAAACTGGTGTTCCTATCGCTGGCTCTTCGGTTCCAGCAACAACTTCAGTGGAAATTCAGCCAGCTTCGAGAGGATGTCCAGGTGGCTTACTCTGGAGTTGATCGGTCCCACCAACTCAAGCAGGGCTTCACCGGGCAAACCAACCGTCTATGAGTTGCAGCAGGCGTCTCTTCAAAGTTCTTCTTCGGATTCCTTCACCCAGTGGTCAACTCTGCCTTCCAAGCCAAAAAGCTTTGGCTTTTATGCAGGTTTCTCCCATTCATTCCAGCCTAGCCGTCAGTCACCCAGCAGGGTGGCTGTCCTTGCCAGACAGCCAGCCGGCCAATCACCAAGTGCATTCTGGTTTTCTAGGAGACCAAGCACAGGGAGTTTCGGCACCTCCCTCGCTTCCTGCCCCTGCCAGACACCCTGGAGCCAGAGGCGGGCTTCACTCGTGAATCCCGCCTAGGCCAAAACTATCAAAGGGACCAAACCTGATTTGGCGCGCAGAGTAAATCTGAAGAAGGACATTTCCACAAAAAGAAAACTGTGAAAAAAGAAGACTGGGCCATTTTGACAAAAATGACACCCTTGGGTGCTTTCCTGCAGCTGTGATCGCAGCCCACGGTTAAAGCACACCACGGTAGTTAAAAGTAAACCACTGCCACCAGCCATTCATCAAGGAAAGAGTAACATAAAACTGTTACATGAGAAACTAGACCAAGGGGATACCATGTAACCCCTCCAGCACTCTGTTGTAAGATAGGGTGTGCTGGGTATAGAAAGTTACAAATGTAATTAAAGTCAATTTCACTTTACTGCTCTTGGAAACAGTAGTTTATCCAAGAGAAGGTATTTAAACCTTTGGTAAATCTGAAAGACTTCCCTGTGCCACTGCACTGATGGTGCTGTGTGACACAACGTAAAAGATGATGCCTATGGAGTTTGTTAGACTCCACAACCAAACAAAACAGAGTTCAAATCACATTAAAAATACATGAGAGATTGGGGAAAAAAGGGTCTCGCTCTATCCAGGTTAAAAATTCAAGTCCTCAAAATCCAGCAAAGTTGCTGGGGGTCTCTAAGTTAGAGAGGAATTAGCACATTTCTGAGAATTTTCCCTAACAATAATGAAATACACCTGAGGAGTGCCCTGGCGAATACTGTTGGGCTGCGTATGTTGTGGAGGATCCCTGAAATCATTCTGATGAGCCATGCATATTATAACCTTGGTGGACTTTGTTTGGACTTCTGAAGGACTTCATTGAATTTTGAATTAGGTCACGCCCCCTGCATGCTAAAAATGCCATAAAAATAACAGGCCGCACGCACATGAGGAGTGCCCTGACGAGTGCGGTTCAGCTGGCATCGAGTGGCCATTTGTGAAGGTGCTTTTCTTTTGGTGTTAGATTGGTCTAATATAAGGCAAGGTATAACAACTCGCTGACAGTTACAACATTCCTAATAAAATTATTGCAGTAGGATTTCCATCTCTTTTAAAGATCTGGGGAATGCTCGCAACAAGGAAATATACCCTAAGAAGTGGGGCTAAAAGTGCACATATAGATAGAGCTGTGGTAGCAATAAGCATGAAAAAAGTGCTATACGGAAGAAAAGACAAAAACAGGAAGTTGAGCGCCCAATTAAAAAACAAGGGAGCCGAGATTATTAAGACAGTTTGGGAGGAGAGTGGTGACTCAAATACAGGCCAGGAAAGAATCTCAACCTTCTTGAAGTGAATTGGCAAATGAAGCATTGCGACAACAAAGCCCCCAGTCATGGAGGATATAGAAGTTCCTGAAATGGAGGGAAATGTGGAATCGAACCCTATCGACAGCAACTCCCTGTTAAATATGGTGCTAAATCCTAGGGAAAATACTATGGAGGGCTCATGCAAAGGTATTGTTGGAGATGTTGTGGGCTTAAATGAAAAAACGGTCCCCCTGTCGAATATAGAAAAATCACCAGACCTCACTGTAATAGCAAATAGAGCCTATGTATCATCCCCGGCCAGCAATGAGTCTTCCTCACCTTCGGAGTCCGGTGAGGATGATAGCCCGTATGAACCAGAACATGATAAAACAATCAAAGCCCTGTTTACCTTGTGCAACACAATGTATAATGAGCAGAAATTAATCAAAAAGGACCTAGCGATGCTGGTGGATGTTAGATGTACTACAACTACTAATAGAAAGCTAAATTCTAGGGCAACGGAAGACAATGTTGAAGTGAACAAATCTGATGTTGCAGTGAGTAAGGGAGAGGTGGTAAATGAGGATGACTCAATATTAACTTTGCATGAAGATGAAGAAGAAATAGAGATGGGCCAAAGCATGGACAACTCTTGTGATATATCAGATGAGGGTGATATGAATGTGCCCCAGAAAGATCCCCCACACAAAGGAAATAGAAAAGGTAAAGAAACTAAATCCAAACAAGTTATGTCGCTAGCTGGCTCATCCGAGAGCGTAAGATGTGTAGAAACACCAAAGAGCTTCCATTTGACAGGAAATAAACCAAACGCTAAACAACAACTAATAAAAAATATCCTAGTAAAAAACAATTGGATACACGGGTCCAGAGAGAGTAAAATAATGGGAGGAGAAAGATCATGAGCGCTAATGAAGGGGATGGGGTGGAGGAGGTGGTAATGAGCTCAAGGTTGAGTATTGAAAACGAGGATGGTTTACAATTTGAAGATTGGGATATAGGAAATTATGAAATGCATGAGCAACATGCTACAGGAAATCCCAATAAAAGATATTTTGTTGACAGACATTCTAAATTGTATTGAAATGAATAAGTTGCCAATACATATACATTTGACTCCTCTTGCAGTCCATTCCTAAACAGGCATAATGTACTCCAACTACTGCATCAAATTCCGGATTTAAAAGGGAAAAATGAGTCGAGACAGCTTTGGTGGAATTACCAAGTTAGGCGCAACATTCAAATTGGGTGATACTGCATCTGGTCTCTCCCATTATTGCTGAATGCAAAATAGATGGGATCCCAAAGGATGAGGGTATGCCTGATTTATATAAAATGGTCAAATGCATTGTGGGAGAACTCAAAATACCCAGAAATTAAGCTAAAAGATATTAGATTGTATAGATATGTTACTGTTACAGACGAAGTAGACTGACAAAAAACTGTGGCAAATGACAAACAGAAAATCCTATCATGGAAGACGAGGAGCCATAATTTGTTTATGTCAAGATTAGATGGATTGAGGTATTTAATGGAGGTGAATACATTTGCCCTCCAGGAAACAGTTAATGAGCGACTTTGAAATTGATGGATATCATATTGTACGAAAGAAAGCCATGCAAGGTTTAACAGGCTGTCCATTTGGGAGTTTGATGTTGGGGGTTGAAAAGTCTGAAAATGACCGAATACGATGGTGCAGGCAACTCACCATATAACAGCGATTGTGCAACCAGCTGGAGTAGCTTGTTATCAAGGAGTATTGATTATTAATGTCTATAATCCCCTGGACAGATACTTGATGATTAGCGGGAGAATCACAATGAGGCCTTGTTTCTAATAATAATAATGGGTTATCTTAAATTGCCAAAGCTTCAATAAAAATACTGATGGTGGCTTTGACCAGACTGTGTTATGTAATGTGCTAGGGTCCACAATAATTCATCACATAAATGAGTTTACTCTAGTGAAAGATCGATGATATAGGTTTATTAGTGCAAACTGCTTATACCAGCTGTTTACAAATCGGGACGATTAACTGTTCTAACAGTAAACTTGGTCATCATGGATCGATTATATAGTGTTCTCTTCACCAGTGTTACAAATAATGGGTAAATTATCTTTGATTAAAACTAGATCAAGTGATCAAACGATTAATAAATGTAGCTCAAAATTGTAAACATACATCAAGGATGCAACATTTGGACAGACAACCACCAATGTGGCAGGCAACAGAATATATTGGTCTGTGACAAATGAGTACAGGATGTGCTTTGAGAGACTTGCTAATAGATATTGTCCTTTTGGTACCTTATGGGTGCAAGATCTATGTTGGATATCTAAGATTGCCAGAGAAGTTATTGAGAAAAAACAAAAAGGTTGGGAAATAAGCCCCTTCCAACAAAAAGCCTTTGGCGAAAGAATTGCAAAAGGAAAAAAAGATTAGTAGGTAAGGAGCTAAAACATTTGAAAAAAAGAAAGATATGGATATGATGTGGAAAAATAAAAAAATACCAAATATTAAAACAAGATTCAAAAGTTTTATCCAAAGACAAAGTCTCTACTTTCACTAAAATTGGTTTGTCATGACGGGTATGCTTCGAAGATTGTATTTTTGCTGTTTTTGGGTGAAATATAAAGAATACACTACCAATAAGAGTGGTTCAAAAAAGTAAATACATGGGATAACTGAGCATGAGTGGAGATCACATATTCAGCAACTGTATGTAAGGGACAGATCATTTGACACCCACGTGACTTAACAAAAATTCACTGAGAGGAGTATCTTTTGGGAAAATGATGATGTTGAAAAAACAATTAACTTAAAATTGTCAAGTGCACCTGGTCCTGATGGGATACCCAACTCTGCGATATTGGGCATCTACGTTGGGACATATCTATACAAATATTGTCCTGAATGGTTCTATGCCAGATAGCTGGAAAGCTTTGATACTAATACTTATATTAAAAAAAGGGGCAACAGACAATCTTGCAAATTACAGACTGTTAGCGATGACGGATATCTACGCAAAAATATTTGCAGGCTTATTGTTATCAGAAACCCAAAAGTGGATAAAAGTAACAATCTCCTCTCAAATCAACAGAGTGGATTTAGGAAAAACATGGGAATGTTAACTAATCTGTGGTCCCTGACTTAACTGATGCGAGATTGTGTGAGGAAGAGAAATGGTGGACTGTTAATATGTTTCATAGATTTTAGAGGAGCCTTCGATACAATGGATTGCAATTTGCTGTGGTTGAAGCTAGAAAAGTTAAATATGGACCCGATGACCAACTTCGGTTTAAAGCAGGGTTGCCCGCTAGCTCCAACCCTATGCAACTTGTATGTCTCTGATATGGGTCCTTATTTGAATCTTTGCCACAACTTTCGCCCCAAAATAAATGACCAATTGCCTAGCTGTATTACGCTGAAGATAATTTACTAATAGATAAGACACAAATAGGCTTACAGCAGAGAATGGACGCATTAAGCGAGTACAAGGACAAATAGTGTTGTCATAAATCTTCAGAAAACAAAAATGATGGTAATAACCGGGTAAAAGGGAAAAGCCTGGATGAAATTTGAAGATGGGGGAAAAATATCAAAGTTGTGCAATCTTAGGTTTACCTAGGCTTGCAGATCTCAGACTCAATGAAGATGAAGGAAATTGAGAGATACGTTTAATTGAAATTAGAAGATTCATTGCAATAATCAAAAGCAAAAAGGTGGGTATTCAATAGAAGGGTCCTTGAAACTCTACAAAGCTTGCTCAATACCCAGTATCGGTTATGGCTTGGAAATATATAAAGCAAAGGAAACTGAATGGATTAAGAAAATTGAAGGGAAACTTTGGAGAAGAGTTCTGGGCTTACCTAGAAGTACCTTGCTGGAGGCTATACATTTTGAATTGGGAACCATCTCCTTAACCACACAATGCAAGATATCTACAGGGATATTTCTTATTAGGCTGATAAGTGATAATGTCTCCAGTGAATCTATACTTACAAATTTTAAAGAGATGCTACAGAATTGTGATGTGGGAAATGCTCTGAGAAAAATGGGCAGTGGAAATGAATGCATTCTTTGAAGAAATAGGTTAAGAATTCAAGAATGAGTTGCCCATTTCAGAAAATGAAGAAAAATTACATAAATCTGTGAATCTGTAGGACATAGGGAAACTAAGGAAATATGAGTACTATGTAGGCATTTCAGCCAGACACACCATGTACATGTATAGGAAAACACTGTAATCATAAGGTGAGAAGAGTCATCCTTCGGCTGCGGTGAGGAGGTTGACACATCTAGACGAACAAGTTACTTCTTACCTTGTAACGTTCTTTCGACGGGATGTTCCTCCGACGTATTCCTCATCTTAGATATCTCCTTCCAGCTCTGCTGGCCTCGGAAAATTTTTTCTCTCTAGAGGGCGCTGCGCGTCGACGTCCTCCGAGTCGATGTCCCTCGACAGCCTCCGTATCGACGTCGACGTCATCCTGCCTATAAAGGCCGTGCGCAGCGTCCGTTGCTCAGTTCCGTTTTGTAGCCCACAATAATACTTTCTGGACTAACTAATCACCCTGAAGGAGCGTAAGCTGCAACAACAAGGGAAGTAGAACTGCGGGGATGGATGGGAGGGTCGATGAGGAATACGTCGGAGGAACATCCTGTCGAAAGAACGTTACAAGGTAAGAAGTAACTTGTTCTTCGAAGGGATTGTGTCCTCCGACGTATTCCTCATCTTAGATAGGCTCCCATAGCAGTATTCTATTATCGGAGGAGGGAGTACTGACTTCAGGCTGTCTTCTATTGATGAATAGAATGCAGTACAGCCCTTCCAAACCTAGCCTCTTGACTGGAGGAGGAATCCAAATTGTAAAAACGTGTAAAGGTATGGACAGACGACCATGTAACGGCCGCACAGATGTCTTTAACCGGCACGCCTCTTTTGAGGGCCGATGAAGCTGCAATACCTCTGGTCGAATGAGCCCTAAGGTTTTGAGGGGGCTCTTTCCCTGCCAGTTTATAACATTCCAGAATGGCTAGAATGATCCATCTGGAAATGGTCTGCTTAGTTATTGGTAACCCCAGCTTGTGACCTGCGTAACCTACAAACAGCTGGTCTGCCTGTCTTATCCTGGCTAGTCTACTGATGTAAAAACTTAAAGCCCTCCTAGGGTCTAGCCTGTGTAACCTCTCTTCCTCTTTCCCCGGGTGAGGAGGAGGATAGAAAGATGGTAGAGTAATCTTCTGAGTGATATGGAATTCAGAAACCACCTTTAGGAGGAAATTAGGCTTCACTTGCAGGACAACTTTGTCTTTGTGAAATATTGTGTGAGGGGGTTTACAAGAAAGAGCTTGTAATTCGCTCACCCTTCTAGCAGATGTAAGTGCTATTAATAAAACAGTTTTAAGGGTAAGGAATCTTAACGAACAAGAATGGAGAGGTTCGAAAGGTGTGCCCATCAGGAAAGTTAGTACTAAGTTTAAATCCCATAGGGGAACTTGGAATGGTCTTGGGGGATAAACATTGGTTAACCCCTTTAGAAACTGTATTACCAAGGGTAATTTGAAATAGGATGGTTCTTCCGCAGTACGCTTAAAGATGGATAGCGCTGCGAGATAGCCCTTAATGGTGCCAACTTGAAGGCGTGAATTTGCCAAATATAGTAGGAAGGACAAAACCATTGGTGTACCACATGAAAAAGGGTCGATATTCTGTTCTCTACACCAGCTGCAGAATCTGTTCCAACGGCAGCGGTATAAAGACTTTGTTGCTGGCCTCCTTGCCGAAAGCAACACCTCCATAACATCATCAGGGAGGTCCCAATCCTTGTACCTCAGCCTTTCCGAAGCCAAGCGTGAAGGTTGAGGGTTTTGATGTCTGGATGGAGAACCTGACCTCCCTTCTGTGAGAGTAGGTTCTCTCTGAGTGGAAGTCGAATTGGGGGGCAGATGGACAAGTCTAGAAGGTCCGGGTACCACGTTCTCCTGGCCCAATCCGGGGCAATTAGGATCATGGTTCTCCGGAATCTTCTCAACCTCCTGATCATTTGAGGAATGACAGGGACCGGTGGAAACGCGTACAGAAGCGGAAACTCCCAGTCCACTATGAACGCGTCTCCCAGAGCTCCTCTCGGGGGAAATTCCCTTGAGCAGAACAGGTCGCATTTCCTGTTTAGACTGGTGGCGAACAGATCTACCTGAGGGGTTCCCCAAAGGGCGAAGATCTCTTGAAGGACTTCCTAAGCTAGCACCCACTCGTGGGAGACTGTGTTCTGCCTGCTCAGAGCGTCCGCTGTCAAGTTCTTCTCTCCGGCAAGGTGAACTGCCGATAGAGAGATTCCTTCTTGGATTGCCCAAAACCAGAGCTGTATCGCCTCTCTGCACAGGGGTAGTGATCCTACGCCTCCTCTTTTGTTGAGGTAATGCATGGCCACCGTGTTGTCCGTCATTATCAGGACGTTCTTCCCTTGTACAGCTGGCAGGAACGCCTTCAGCGCAAGTCTGATGGCTCTCAGCTCTAACAGGTTGATATGTAGTCTGGACTCCGATGGAGACCAACGACCGCTGATGGTCAAGTCGTTGGCGTGGGCTCCCCACCCCGTGAGTGAGGCATCCGTGACTACTGTTATCTCCGGCCAGGGTTGCCAAAACTGTTCTCCTTTCAGAATGTTCTCCTGACAGGCCCACCACTGAAGGTCTCGAGCCACCCTGCCGGGAACCTGAAGAAGATCTGTCATTCTCCCTGAGAATTGTGACCACCGAGTCCTCAGTGCCCACTGGAGGGATCTCATTCTCAGGCGAGCCTCTGGCACTAGGAAAATGCAGGATGCCATGAGGCCTAGCAACCTCAAAAAGTCGAAGGCTGGGAGACGTTGGGCATGTTGGAACTTGGTAACCATCTGTAGAATATCTTGAGCCCTCACCTTTCGTGGCGAGGCTTTTCCCAGGGAAGTGTCCAGGATCGCTCCTATGAACTGGAGTCTCTGTGATGGTATCATTTGTGACTTCTTTAAATTGAGGGAGAAGCCCAGTCTGTGAAGGGAGTGGCACACGTGATTTAGCTGAATCTGAGCTTGTTCCGAAGAAACAGCCCTGATCAACCAATCGTCCAGGTAGGGGTAGACGTGAATCCCTTCCCTCCTTAGACTTGCAGCCACTACAGACATTAACTTGGTGAAGACCCTCGGGGCGGAGGTCAGCCCAAATGGCAGCACTCGAAATTGATAGTGAGAGTTGCCAATTGTGAACCTCAGGTATTTCCCGTGTTTGAGATGGATAGGCACATGGAAATAAGCGTCCTGAAGGTCCAGAGATACCAACCAGTCCTAGAACTGAAGGGCCTGGAGGATCTGAGAAAGAGTGACCATCTTGAATTTGTCTTTTGTGAGGAATTTGTTCAATTCTCGCAAGTCCAAGATGGGTCTCAGTCCTCCGTCTTTCTTTGGAATGAGAAAGTAAGGGGAGTACCAGCCCTTGTTCCTCTCCGCTACAGGTACCGGTTCTATGGCACCTTTCTCTAGCAGGTCCAAAATTTCCTGCAAGAGGAGCGGATCTGGAGCTTTCTGAGAGCTGATCCCCGGTGGATGACTGAGGTATACGTAGGAAAGGCAGGCAGTAACCTTGGGCAACTGTTTCCAATGCCCAAGCATCTGACGTGATAGCCTGCCATACCGCCAGATGTTGAGTCAACCTGCCTCCTACAGGTGTCCTGTGAGGGAAGTCCTCAGAGTGGTTTTGGGGCGGCTGATGCAGATGCCGATGGTAAAGAGGCACCTGCTGTTGCTGCGGCTTTTGAATATCTACCCCGTCCACCTCGGGTAGATCTTCTTTGTCCCCTTTGAGCCGGTCGTCCTCTACCTCTTCCGAATGCGGAGTAGAAGCGAAAGGACTTGCCCCTCGCAGAGGTTCCTGTGGGACGAAAGGGAGTCTGACGGATTGCAGCTCCTAGGGATTTTGCTGCTGCTTTTGAAGTTTGCAGTTTCTCTAAACTGTCATCCGCCTTTTTCCCGAACAAAGAAGAGCCATCGAATGGCATGTTCAAGAGCCTGGCTTGCACATCTGGGGCAAAACCAGACTTTCTCAACCAAGCGAATCTCCTGGTTGATGTACTTGCCGCCATTGCTCTGCTGATACTGTCAGCCGAATCAATGCCCGTCTGGAGGGATTTGCACATAGCGTCTTTACCGTCCTGTATAATATTCAGGAACGCATCCCTTTCTTCTCCCTCCGGGATGCAGTCAGCCGCTGTAGAAGCACACTCCCAAAGTGTATGGCTGAACCTAGCAAGGGTGCAAGTAGCATTAACAGATTTTAATGCCATGCTACATGCTGAAAAGACTTTCTTTGCCATAGCATCATATTTTTTATCGTCCCTGTCCTGTGGGACAGTAGGATAAGCCGTCTTGACATCGGTAGAGGATGCTGCCTGTACCACCAGACTTTCTGGGGATGGGTGTTTAGACAAAAACTCCGGGTCTGTAGAAGATACCCTGTACTTATTTACTGCTGGTACTACATCTGGGGTTTCCCAGTTTGTCATGATCTTCCTCTGAAGAGCTTTATAAAAAGGCACCACAGGATCTTCCTGTGGGCCTTTGTCAAGAATATCCGTGAGGTCATCTTGTTGGAAAGATTGTGAAGGTGCAGACCACCCCATGAACTCTGTGATCCTGGCCATTAAGGCTCTATAGGGGGTTTCAGCATGCTCCCCCGGGTCTGGCCTAGCAAACTCCACCTCAGGGGAAGTGTCTAACCCACTTGCCTCATGTAAGGAATCATGAAGATCCCTTAACCTGCGTTCTTCAGAGGAAAATTCCTCTCTAATTGGGGTTACAGGTCCCTGCAACTCAAATGTGTCTTCCTGTTCAGACAATTCACCCTCTTCCAAAATTGAGGACATAGTTCTCAATTTTTCTGAACTCATAAAGGGAGTAAATCCCATTTCCAAGGCAGAGGGTGCCGAACTTGTCATTATCGGCCTCGAAAACGTCGATGTCGTTGACGCCGACGTCGAAGGCTTCGAACGTGGCGTCGAAAACAAAGGCGGAGGCCTCGAAGACCGCGATAGAATTGGAATTCTACTCGACAATCTCGACGCCATCGACGTCGAGGACCTGGGAATAGTCACTGGGTGTATCGTAACCGTGACTTTTCTTGGCGTCGACGCCGGTGTCGAAGCTGGCGTCGAGTCAACAGACCCGTGTGTCGAAGGTCCCTTCGACAACGGCGTCGAAGACACCAACCTCGGCGTCGACGGAACCCTCGCCGACGACGTCGACGGAACCTTCGAGGAAGGTTTGGAGGTCATAGTCCTACTCGAGGGTTCGAGACGCGCTCGAGAGGTTTCCTTCGCCGGGTACTGCGACTCGCGGCGTTTTTGACCTTCGGGTCTTTCGACCACAGCATCGTTCTCGGCAGTCTTCGAGGGGGTCAAGGCCGCTTTCTCGAAGACGCTCATCATATTTTCACGGAATTCCTCCCATTCAGCCCGGGAACTATGTTTCGTGGGGCAAGGGATTCTTTTTGGCGAAACAGAGGAAGAGGAAGACGGAGCAGGGGATCTTCGACGTCTCCTCTTCGAGTGCTTCGATCTCGAGTGATGGGACCCACTCCGAGACCTGGAGCGCGAATGGTGACGAGGAGACGAGTGTCTCGACTTCGTCGACGAAGAAGAAGCTTTAAAAGTCTTACCTTTCTCCAGCTTCCCATTACGCTCCTTCAGGGCCTTAGCTGTCATGGACATACAGTCCTCGCATTCCGAACAATGGTGTTCAGCTCCCAAACACCACAGACAAACTCTGTGAGGGTCAGTCAACGACATCTTTTCCCCACAATCTCGGCATTTTTTGAAGCCGGATCGAGGAGTTGTCGGTTCCGACGAGGAAGCCATCGAGTACGGATCGAATGACTCGAGGTAAATAGGATTAATCTGACTAAGAACTGAGCAACGGTATTCCGAGGCACTGAGTAAGCGCGGAAAAACGGAACTGAGCAACGGACGCTGCGCGCGGCCTTTATAGGCAGGATGACGTCGATACAGAGGCTGTCGAGGGACATCGACTCGGAGGACGTCGACGCGCAGCGCCCTCTAGAGAGAAAAAATTTTCCGAGGCCAGCAGAGCTGGAAGGAGGTATCTAAGATGAGGAATACGTCGCAGGACACAATCCCTTCGAAACCTCCTTATAAAATGTATTAAATTACAAGATATCCATATAAAAGCCTTTTCAAACCTAAGATACCACATTGATGACTACCAAACAGACCAAAATGGAGCCACATGTACTCTGTAGAAAGTAGTGTTTTACATTTTGCGTTATTTCATATGTGGGAACAAATTACAATTATGATATTGAACTTATGAGAAAATGAATTTTAGAAGATAGTAGGAATTGCTTTTATTGATAAAAATGAAATTGATTGAATGTCGTTTATCTGTTGATACACAAAATAGTGTACAGAATTGTGATTATATGAGTTTCTAATTTACAGTAGAATTTTATTTTTAAAATAGAACTGTGATTTTAGGTTTTTGACTGAGTTATTATAGGTATTTCATATTCTGTATTTGTTACGCTCACCTGGGTCCCACAGGGGCGTCGGTCGGACCCGGACCGCTGCGGTCTCCACCCACGGGATGCGTAGTGCAGCGTTGACTGCTGGATCTGCCCTCCTAATCTTGTCTGCTTACCTTGTAGAAATGTTCTCCTCCAAGTGGAGAGATGGATTTAGGCACTTGTGGATTCAAGTTATGGCACCCCCACAGTCCTCCCCAACTAATCACCTCTGAAATGCCCTCACAGCAATCTCACCTTATATTCTTGAAAGATGAGCTCTCCATCCTGCGTGGATTTGCAGGGGCGTGTCGATTCCAGTTACTTCACTGGTTTGAAGGCTCAGGAGAGTTCCCGGAGAGTATTGACTCTGAGGTTCCTGGTGAGGACCAGTAAGTATTAAGTTCATAGAGTTCAATATGTCCGATGTTCAATTTTGTTCCCCCTCTTCCTTTCTTGTCTTTTAGCTGGCTCGTGAAAAGATGATCTTGTGGCAGCTGGTGGCGCTCAGGTAAGAGTCTGTATTACCCGGCGCTGTCCGGTAAATGTTGCACGAGGAAAACGTGTTGTTTTGTCTCTCTTTACAGATGCGGCACGTGAAAATATGGAGAGTCACAAAAGGATGCCTCCGGTGGTAAATCAGGTAAGTCTATGGTGGTAAGAATTAGATTTGTTGATTCCCTCGGCTCACCTTGTGGTTTTCTTTTGTCTCCTAGGTGCCGAAGTTCGGCGAAGAAATGATGGAGGCAGCGCCAACCAGAAGGATGCTGTGAAGACTGGTGAGTATAGCGCGGCGCTGCAGCTGGAGGTGCGGCGCTGCAGCTGGAGGTGCGGCGCGTGCAGAAATTATGTTCTTTACAGGTCCGGAGACAAGATGGATCCAGAATCAGGTGTGGAATAGAAATAAGTTTGTTTTCTAACCATGCCCCTTTCTTTCCTCTTTGTTTTAGGAGCTCCGGATTCGAGGCGGGCGTGGCAGAAGACTGGATGCAGGCTGCAGGCACGGTGAGTGTTACGCTGCTGGATGCAGAATAACGCAAAGCGTGTGTTGCTGGTCGGGTGTGGTTTAAATAGCCTCAAAAGTAGTCCCAGGTAAGAAGTCCCTAGAACCACACCGAGTAAAAAATAGTCCCTGTAGAAAAAAAGTCCCTTTCAGGCTTCATGTTGGATTGGAGTCATTTGCAGCATGGTCTGCCTGAGGTAAGTAATGACTTTGGGCCTACTGATTCCTACTATGAGCTTGGCGCCTAAGGCGCCAGGACTGAACCCAGATAGCCCCTAGCCAGTGCTGCTGAGGTTTTACTAAATGTCTAGATGCCTGCTCCCGGGGCTGATGGGCTTGGTCCGGATGCCTGGGGGTAGGCATCATGACAGTATTTTAGGATACATGAAATTCATTGAAAAAATGATAATTCCTATTTTATAATTAACCAATGAAAAAAATATATTAAATACACTGATAACTTAGTAGATATATTCGGTACAACACATCTAGAACCTTTAACTAGTTGGGTAAATATGTCTCAACAGGGAGCAATATTTTAACCCAATAAGCATTTTTCATGCCATTCTTAAAATGCACCATAAAGGAATTTAATTCTGGGGAACTCTTCAAAATGTGCTGCTCCCTCAATAACATTTTCCGATTGATTTTTGTATCACTAGAATCTGGTTGAATGCAGGTCCCACCACAAGCTACACTTCTTTTTGAATATAGTTTCATCTTTCCTCATCGTCATCAGATTTCCATAAAAGTCTTAACAAGCTTGAAGAATAAACGAATGCTTGGAAACGGCTTCCAAGAGCCCCATGTGTAAGTTGGTGGTTATTTTAATGCGGCTGCTCTTAATCGGGAGACTGCTGCGCTGGACTCCTTGTTCAACATTCCCCAAACAGTGGATATATTGCTTCTCAAATAAAAGACATGCTGAACGGAACTTCCCTTCCTGGGCTGATAAGCACATGGCTCACCTACACACAGGAACCCCTTTCTAAACTCAAAGCGAGACGGACCCACAGGTGGAGGGGCAAAGATCTAGGGAAAGAGCTGAATAATGGTAAGTCTCAAAGGAATCCTGCGGGAAGGCAAAAGCAAGTTAATTACCAGCAGAGGCCATCTATAAGAGACCGTAAATGCGGGAGCTAAGACACAAAGGACAGCAAGGACCATAAAATGGAAGCATCCTGCCATTTTGGATAAATTCATTGTCTCACTTCCACTACCCGACCAGACTTCAAGGAGACTTAGTAATCTGGGTAGGAGAGCAAAAGAGGGAAGACACAATTACAAATGTGGCGAGTGAATACCTATTGGAGATGCTCACAATTCAAAGTCCCCTTGTATAGGGGTGACGACAGGACCAATCACTGAGGGACAGATGGTAACAAGAGGCTAGACAGCAGTTAAACAACCAGTACCCACGAGACCAGTTGGACCATGAGGTCACGTGTCCTGTGGGAGACTGCTGCGGATCTATGCGATCAGACCACGGCTGATTTTCCCGCGGCCGGAAAGTTTGCATGAGAAAGGTGCGAACCGCCAAATGTTTGCACCTTTCTCATGCGAACACACGTACATACTCACACAACACACATGACACCCCCCCACCCACACCCTCAACACACCCCCAATATAAACAAATCCCACTTACCTTTTTCTTCAAACAGAGTCCCTGCAGCGCCAGTTCCATTTCACTTCTGTGATCGGGAACCGGCGCCACAGGGTCCTTTTCTTTTTTTCCCCCTTTTTCTTTTACGGGGGATGCAGGGGTTTCCCCCACAACCCCTGCTCACTATACCACACAGTATAGTGACCGGGGTGTTGCAGGGAACACCCCGCAGTCTTTTTTTTTTACTTACCTGCAATGCTACCACCAAAGGTTCAAACTTTTGGTGTTCGAACCTTTGGTGGTAGCATTTTTAGACCTTTCTGTACGTGCGACCGTTTAGATACAGTAAAAAGGTACAATACCACTGCTGCATCTTCAATGGAAGGATGAGGACTCAGAATTCCTGTAGGGAACCTGTAATGGAAACCCGAGAGCATTGTAAATCCAGCGCTATTTCGCTTCCAATGCTGTACCTCAGCATGAAGTGGAGTCTGTTTTGAGAGCAGAGGCCACATTCCGGGTTGCTCACCACATCAAAAAACCTGGGTTTTCCTATCCTATACACTCTACTTATTCTGACCTCCCCTGGCCTTGCCTTAAGCCCTACAGACCGAATAGGTCACTGTTCCCTACCTTACCCAAAAGGCATTATAAAGTACCTTTGCCACCTATTTTTGCCATCCTTCCTGTGTTACAATTCAAACATTGGATTATGTATTCAGCCTATATTGCCGTGTGCTTTTCCCATTCAGGGTTGTGCGGTTAGCCGTTTAGTGAATCTGTGTTTGTAGTAAAAATGTTATAAAGCCTTGCTTGGCATTCCTTTTATTTTGGTACTTACTACAATGTATGG
This sequence comes from Ambystoma mexicanum, assembly GCF_040938575.1. NCBI lineage: Eukaryota > Metazoa > Chordata > Amphibia > Caudata > Ambystomatidae > Ambystoma > Ambystoma mexicanum. The sequence continues at coordinate 327,933,189 of NC_090926.1, read as the reverse complement.
CAGCCTTCCCCTGTGGTTAGACATTTTTAAAGAGTATAGCCGGCCGTCTGCTGACGTAATGTAATTTGTCATTTGTATAGCGCCTTTTTCCATAGTCTTAAAACGCTGTAGGCAAACGCCCTCGGAACCCTGTGGTCCAAGTTGTGGGAAAATTGATCAGAGAAGTTTAGAATGCGTGTGTGCATTTTAGCCAATGCGAAGTTGGTTAGGGGTGACCAAGTCCCTACTAGTTACGCATATCGAGCTGGCAAGTGGATGGTTGCTTTGAAGTCGAATAGAAAGTATGCAAGAGTAGGAAACTCATTATGTGTCCAGTCAGACAGAATGTATGCCGTGGGGCATAGGTGCATTCCAATGGCAAAGATGTTGTGTGGTGTATTGTTGAAATGGTGCATGACTGCAGACGAATGCGGGTAGGTGTCCTTGCCATCAGCCATCTTCCATAAGCATAGAGTTTGATACGTACCCATGTGTTCTGGCCGGCTTCTTGGTTTTGTAGATGTGGCATGGATTTTGCCTATGGTCTTGCTGTGGATTATTAGACTAAATTCACCACAATTTGGTGATTAAATGGAGGTTCATTACTGTCCTGGCCAGTGCTCCAGATAAGATTTTAAAGTGGGAGTAATTTACTCCCTATTTTTTAAAGTTGGGAATAAAATGAAAGTCCTTTTCCCAGTGGGAGTATTTTATAAGCAAGTAAAAATGTTTGAACTGGAAAGGTTTTTGAGATAATTATTTATTTGCACCTTGTTATTCATGCACATTCAAATATACATGTTTACTCTTCCAATAAGCCAGTAATAATAGAACTTTCCTCCTATGGTTCTACATGAACTACTGTTCCAAACCTATCCATGCAGCCGTTTGTATGAAAGCTGGGTCAAAAAGGTCCTAAGTGTCAATTTCCTATTTTTTGTTGGGAGTATTTTGACTATGCATTTAAATTATGTGGGAGTATTTTCCTATGTTTATGGACTAAAAGTGGCTGATACACCCCTTATCTGTAAGGCGCTCCCGGCCTACCTGGCAAATGGTTGACTAACCTTGAAGAAGGCAGGATTTGTCAGGGCACTGGGGGAATAGTCCGGTCTTGAGGGCCCTTCGGAAGGCCAAGTTATCCTCTATACGCCAGATGCAAAAAGGGATCGAGTTTGAGATAGAGGGGGCTTGGACGGAGGAGGATCCCCCCATTATAGCCGATTTGAAGAGAGGGATCACAAGGATGAGAGCCGTACATGGGAGCTGGTTTCTGTTGGGTTGGTAGCGGGTGAGTTTCTGTTGGCGGTATTCTGGACCTGTGGTGGGTGATGGGTGATGCACAAGGCTTTGCAAGTGGCCTGTCATCCAACAGGGAGCCAGTGTTGGACACAGAGGGTGTGAGAGATGCGCTCTCTGGGACTGAGGGCAAGGAGGAGCCTAGCTGCAGAGTTCTGGACCTTTTTGAGTTGATATGCAGGGGCTCACAGTTAAAGGGAGTTGGCGTATTCTAGGCGGGAGAGGACGATGGACGAGATTGCAGCGAGGGCAGGAGAGAATACAGAGGTGTAGGTGGCAAGATTTAGACAAAGTTTTAATGTGGTGGGAGCGTCAGAGTCCATGGTCCAAGGGGGGGGAGCAGGAGGGTGGGTTGGGGTAAAAAGCTGTCTTCACACAGAGCATGATTTCTGTTTTTCTGGGATTGAGGAGGATGTGGTTGGCCATCATCCAATGATCAACGTCTGTGAGGGCAGGATGCAAGGCCAAGGTGGGTAGTCAAGACTGACTTTGGGATCTTAAAGGGGATTTGGCTGTTTGCATAGTAGTAGCAAATTAGGTTATGGTAGCGGAGAATGCCAGGGAGAGGGATCATGTAAAGGTTGAAGAATAGAGTTGATAGGTAGGCTCTGTTGGCAACGGGCCGAGGTGAAGGGAGGGAGGTGGGTGATTTTGTGTCTGTTGGAAAGGAATGAAGAAATCCACCTTAGTGCTGTATCCCTTATGCCGAGTGAGTGGAGGCCGTCACTGAGGAGGCTGTGGTTGATGGTGTTGGAAGGCTGCAATGAGGTCGAGGAGTACAAGTGCAGCACAGCCTTTTGTGTCTGAAGTAATTTTGAGGTCATCCCAGATGACTATTAGGGGTGATTTGAATCTGTAGAGGGGTCTGAAGCCGGAATGGGTGGGCTTGATAAGGTGATGATTCAGTGAAGAGGCAAACCTGGGAGTAGGCTCTTCGGTCAGTGAGTTTGGCTAAAAAAGCGGGTGTTAGAAATGGATTTGCAGTTGGCTGGAAGGAGGAGATTGAGTGCATATTTTCTGAGGAGGGGTTTGATTTTAAATGTATTTATGTAATTACAACCATGTTTGTATCAGTTGTTTACATCAATGAAATACATATGTGAACAATGGTTCAAGAATAACAACAAAATAACTTGTTAATAACAAATAACTTGCTTCACTTCTCTTTCTTCACTTGTCAGGCATGATACGGTTTGCAACAGTATTGTGTGTGTGCACTGCAGCAGGGGACCCATCGGAGGCGATGGCTGACATCAGTCCAGGAGTAGTGCCCAGTATGACTCAGACAATGTGTGGGTTTTAGCTAATGAAGGAGTGAGTGTAATGGAGGGAAGGCTAGATGGTGTTCACAGGGGATTGTCGTCTGATGGGTGGAACATGTCTCAAATCAACAGTTTCCATGCTGCACATTTATCACTTCTGTTCACCTCTGTTCTGCTTACTCCCTCCATCCACACATTGGTTTCTGATTATGCCCAACGTTAAAATTCTCGATGCCAGTGCACATATTGCGGGCACCCTCTGGATTTCCAAACCATTGCAATGGATCTCTTGGGCAGTATGCACGCCATGTCCATGAATTTAACTGCATGTTTATAATTTGCTGGTTCTGGGGTATGTTCCCAACAGGCATTCCTTCGGGGTCCAGTCATACCTTACTATGCCAGCCTTCCTGCAGTCATGTTCTATTTTTGCCCAGAACCCCTGTACTCGTTCACATCCTCAGAACATGTGCATCAGATCTGCGTCACCCATTTTGCACCAGGGGCATAGTGGACATGCATTGTTGCTAAACGTAGCGATCCTGTTTGGGGTCATGTATGTGTGGTACAGTACATTTAGTTGTATCATAGCTATCCTGTTTGGGGTATGTGCGGTACAGTACATTTAGTTGTATCAGCCTGAAACTGGAGTTCCTCGATACTTCCCTGGGATACACCAGTACCCTTTCCCACTCTTTCAGTTATATTTTACTCCCAGATCCTATTCCCATCTCTCCTTTAGAGTTGTACTTTTTGGGTTGGGTATGTTTGCTAATAGGCCATAGAGTCTGGACACTGGCTGCCAGCCGTCTCCCAGGTTATGCATTAGGGTCAGTGAGTTGGTTCCACTGGCCATCCCTCCCATCTCTCTTTTGCCACCCTACAACCACGTTGGTACCACAGGAACTGCCCTCCATGCAGCCCATTCTTCTCTCGTAGTGATTCGAATTCCCTGAAGACGCCGTCTTCATACAGATCTCCCCAGTTGTAGATACCCCGATTGCTGCAGACGTCTGCAAGGTCAGCACGGACATAGCAGTGATAAGACATTGGGAAAGATGGGGTGTCTGGTGAATAGGGGTGCACTAATTTTTGCAGCGTGGCATCCCTTTGCCATACCCTTCTCCCTAGCGTCACCAGAATGGGGACGCCCTCCAGGCAGTCCAGCGGTAGCCATATTTCTTTTAGACATGCAGGAGCTACTAATTGCTGTAGGAGCTTTGTTTCTGGTGTGACCTCATCCGAGAACAACCTGGCGACAAAACCGAGCTGGGCTGCAGGGTAATATTTTTTCCAGATTTGGCAGTTGCACTCCGCCTTCCTTGTAAGGCAGACATAATGGATCGAGTGACAGTTTGTGGCGAGCCGTACCACACAGGAATTCGCGTAGCAGTACCTCTAGTAGGCGAAAGAAGAAAGCTTTAATATAGCAGTGGACATTATTAAAATTATATATAAATAGTGGTAGAATGATTATTTTGGTGATGGCCACCTTGCCCATTAGGGACAACAGGAGCCTGGACGAGAATCTCATGGACTTTCGTAGGCCTTTTACCACGGCTACTGTGTTGCACTCGTGCATTTGTTAGGGTGTGTGTCTAATGTTCATCACTAGGTATCTGAATGTTTCAAGCTCCCATCTAATCCCAACCTCTGGCAGTGCATCCGTGCCCTTCCCCTGCAAGCCCGCAATCGGAAATATAAAAGATTTCCTTTTGCTCAAGCATATCCCAGATACCTTTGGAGTCTGTCGCTACTGGGTGTCTTACTCATGGCTAGCGATCTGATCGCTTCAGATATGTCTTCAGCCGATATTTTGCTGTCTAGTGCCTCGCGTTGCATTGTATCCAACCCGGGCAACCCTATCTCCTCTAGTGTACCCAATATGCCCTCTAGTGACACCTGGTTTTCGTGACTATATAGGCGGGAATAGAATTCCTTAAAAAGGTGTTGTTGATCCCTTGCTGTGATTTATGGATTGTGCCAGCCCCATCCTTAAGTTCTGTGGTCAGGTATCTCAGGTGCTCCCACCTGCATACCCACGATAGCAGCCTGCCCATCTTATCACCCTCTGCATGCGCTCTAGCAGTTTTAACCGTGTTGTCAAATTTTGACAGCCTCCCCCAGGCTTCACGGCAGCTGTTCCTTACTTACGCTAGTTTAATCTCCTCCTCGCGGTTACCCAATGCCCTAGCATCCCTCTGTTTAATATCTTCCTCCAGCTTCCCTAGCTCCATCTGTAGTGTTTTCCTTATGCCCCCTGCACTAGCGATAACCTCGCCTCTCGCCACCACCTTCATTGCATCCTACACCGTGCTCCACTCCTCGACACTACCCACGTTTCTCTCTATGTAGTCCTCTAACTTACTCCGTAGCTCCTCTCTTAATGCCTGGTCTGTCAGGGCGTCCGTGGGCATGTGCCACTGTGGTATAGGGGGACTTGGGCCTAACATCTTCCATTCCACCATCAGCAGGGAGTGGTCGGAGATTGACCTGCCCAAGTAGTGTGCAGATTCCATCTGTGCCAGATGGGTTTTAGCTAAGACTAGATAGTCAATCCTGGTATACAGGCCGTGGGGTGGGGAGAAATAACAATAACTTCTGTCGCCTGGGTGCAATTCCCTCCATACATCCACTAGGTCTAGGCATTTAAGCAGTGCGTTTAGCGCTTCCGTAGGAGCCGCTGTGCGGGTACCCAGCGGGCTAGATCTGTCTAGGACCAGATCTTGCACAAAGTTAAAGTCTCTGGAGATGGCCACCAGACCCAGGGGAGCCCCCGGCAGAACACCCCGACCCCCGCACCATTGAAGAGCTGGAGGGGCCTACGGGCGCACCAAGGTGAGGAACCTCCTTCTGCCTCGACGGAGCGGGAGAATCTGCGAAACGGCTCCCTTCACCCACTGCTTGTGCGTGCGGCGCCCGATGAGCGGGCCCCGCCAATCCCTCTCTCTCCCCCCACGGAACGGGGGAGCTCCGTGCAGCGGCTTCCCCCGCCCGCAGCCAGTGCGCACGGCGCCTGACAGGCGGGCCCCGTCGATCTCTCCCCCGGTCCCCACAGAAGAAAGGAATCCGCGCAGCGGCTCCCTCCATATGCTGCCTGCGCGCACAACGCCCGACGCGCGGGCCCCTCCAGTCCCGCTGCTCGAACCCCCACCCCTCACGGGCGATCCGCAACCCTCAGGAGGCCGCAAACGACGGCGTTTAGAACAAGGGGAGAGCCCATTCATCACTGCACACTGGACCCCCTGGGCCACAGCACCGCCAGAACTTCCATCAGAGGTGCATCCCTGGCACCCTTACAAAGGAAGGTAGCACCTTCCCCCACCAAGCACGAACTACGGTCCCAAAGCTCGGGCCGCACCACGGGGGAATCGAGAAGGTTATTGGTGCCCTGTTCAACTGCAGGAACTTAAATCTAGCATAAGGCTGTCCGCCACGGTTATCCTGTGCCTGATCCCCCGCCAAGGCTGGCAATTTGGGGTAGGAGAGAAGATCCTACTCTGGAGACCGTCATAACCCCACCTCTGTGGGGAATCTAGTAAATACTCCCCCCCCAATGAACGTGGAAAGAGGAACATTTTAGAAGGCCTCCCGCCACTGCGGCCGGCAGCCGCCCAGTACCCTCAACAGACACCCCTGAGCAGCGTGCCCCATCCCAGCCTTGCAACTGCATGACCCCCATTACCGGAAGTGTCTGAGGATTATGACCACCGACTCCCAGACGCAGGTGCCACATATTGGGAAACGGTGATACCCAATTGAGCAGTGAGCTGGACTCGGACCCCGTGAGCCCTCCTCTCCCACAGGTGACACCTCAGGGTATACTCTTCCCCCTGGCACTGCTGATTGCCCACCGGACACCTTGTCAGCCTTCCATCGAATCGCACATCGTTCTCAATACATGTGCCCTCCCAGAAACTACCCATCTACGCAACTCCAGAGAGGGTAAGGCCCCCGATCCAGGGGCTGTGCCTCCCCTCACCCTGGACTCACTTTATGAACATACAACATAAGCTAGCTAAATACGCCTAACCCCTTCCGCCCCGTCACCCGCAACCACAGCCACCATGTCAACGGAAAACGCGGGAGCGGCCGCTACTAAAGGAGACACTGCCGCCCTGTTAAATGAGATAAAGAATATGGGAGCCAACCTTGGTGTCAAAATCGACAAGATCACCCAGAGAATGGACAGCTTTGAGGAGAGGTTGGAGGGGGTCGAGAACAACCAGGCCTCAATTGATACCCTCGAGACACAGATGGGCATGAGGTTACGGGGGGAACAGAGACAGGAGGAATAACCTGCGCTTTTTTGGGATTCCAGAACGTGAAGGTGAAACCGAAGGAGACCTCAAAAGCACGATCCATGATATCATCAAAATCCTAACGGCAGATGAGGACATTGATGAACCCAAAACTGAATGAATACACAGAGCAGGCGGACCACCGGGTGGCCCGCGTTCGGTCCTAGCCAAATTCCACCGATACCAAGACAGGACTAGGGTCCTTGAAAAGGCCAGATCTGGAGGTCCACTCACAATGAGAGGTGCCCAAATAACGATTTTCCAGGACCTATCCTCGCTCACACTGGTGCTACGACGCCTCTGCGGCCCTCTGACGAGATGGCTTTAGGAACAGGGCACACGGTACAGATGGGGATATCCCTTCTCATTCACTTTTGAGCACGAAAGCAGGAAAATTATCCTCCGGTCAGAGGGGGAGATTAAGGAATGCATCGCTGACATTCTGGGAACAGGCCCGGCGGAAGGCGAAGGAGGTGAAAATGAGCGAGCGGGAATGCAATGGGAACTCCAGGGCCCTAGGAGAAAAAAAGTGAAAGGATCAAGAAAATACAGACGTCCTAATAATACGCCTGAAAGCGCAAAATGAAAACGAATCTCGCGATTCTTACGAGCCAACATATCGAAGCCCAGGCTGAAACACTACCACAGACCCTCAGAGGGACAGAGATCCTGGAACACAGCTGACGTATGAATTGCCACCACAGAGCGCCCCTCTGAAGTGATGGAGAACATGAACTTCAGATGAAAGAGCCGGAGGACGCACGTAATGTTATGACTAGTTTGTTTACTATTGTTGTTACTGATTTATATGATGTTGGGGGGGAAGGGGACGGGGGCTCAACCTTATGTTACAATGGTATACTAGACTGGGACCATGAGGTAACGGTCCCCACTGATGGTCCGACATTGGACTGAACATTTTCATCCAGTCCGAGCCGGACGCCGTCCTAGGCTGCCAGAGCAGCATCCTCAGTTCCTGAGTCCACTTGAACAGTCAACTCAAGGTGCTGAGAATGGCACACCTTCAGTTTACTGATAATCGAGTATAATCAAATACTGGTCTGGGCATCTGAAATAAGCGACCCATCAGAGACACCCAAATATGGCAACCCCTGATTGCCGCGGCCCAGGGGTCTCGCTCAGGGTCGGGACTATTAATGTGAAGGGCTTGAATTCACAGACTAAAACATCCTTGGTCCTCAGAGAATTCTGCAGATCCAATATTGACATCCTCCTTTTACAAGAGACCAAATATGCCAAAGGCGAAGAGCGGAGCGTCCTAGGGAGAAGAGGAGGTCTCGAGTTCTGGGGTTCGGGCCCGCTCAGGAAGGGTGGTGTAGGGATACTAATCAAGAAAGGAATCAAATTTGAAGTAGATAAAACATGGTTTGACGTTGGAGGCCGTACTCTCCTCATAGCCGGGAAAATAGCAAAAGTACAGGTAACCATTGCCACCATATGCACCTAACACTGGACAGGTTGCATTTTTTGAGAAGGTGATCCCCAAGATAATGCTAGAAGCCACAGGACATGCCATTCTGGGGGGAGATTTCAATCAATGGGCTGACCCGAACAAAGACTGGAAACCGGGCAGACCTGGAACGAGACACCAATACTCCAGTGACGGCACTGAACTGGCTACGATGATTGAACTCTATGATATGCAGGACGTGTGGAGAATTATGCACCCCACCGAGAGTGGTTACACCTTCTATTCAAACTCTCACCATACATTCACGCATATTGACTAGATATACCTTACAAGTGACCTCACTACCACTACACACCATTCCAATATTGTCCAGATAACCTGGTCAGACCACGACATGCTACTCGCCAATATCAACTGGGCAGATCTACCTGTTCCCGGAGGGAAATGGCGATGTAACAAGACTCTTTGGAAAGATTTGGTTTTCAAAACCACCATGGAGACAGAAATCGAAGAATATTTCAAAATGAATAACGATGGTAAGGTCTCCAAGCAGATAATCTGGGAGGCAGGGAAGGCCACATGGAGGGGTCTTTTGATAAGAGAGGGGGCCTCCAAGAAAAGGGAACCAAAGATCATAGAGCAAAGGTTACGGACTGAAATATGTCAGTTGGCGGCCGTGATAATGAAAGACCCGGAAGTAGACCTGGATAAAATGAAAGCAGCTCAACTCAAAACGGAAGAATTACGATTGCTGGAACGGGACCAAGTGGTACGCAAACTGCAATTTCTGAAACAGAAATTCTATGAAAAAGGTGACAAGGCCGACACCCTATTAGCAGCTACGCTCAGAGAACAAAGGGCGGACCGCAAGGTTAATGAAATACATCAGGGCCCTGCCCCTTCTGCCCCGACCTCCTGTACCATCCCCAAATCCTTTGCCAGCTTCTATGAGAATCTATACGCCTCTGAAATAACCCCTGGCCAGTTAGATATGAACTCTTACTTAGCCCCGATCTCCATGCCTACCATTACGCACGCAGATTCCCCAATTATTGAACATGAGATCCAGGAGGCAATTAAAAGGTTGACATTAGGCAAATCACCGGGGGAGGATGGTTACACTGCTGGGTTCTATAAAACTTTTGCTAAACAATTGACACCCTTCCTAACGGAACTATTCAATGAAATAATTGAGACGGGTGTAACACCAGACTCCTTTAAACAGGAACTCATAACAGTAATCCCTAAGGAGGGGAGGGACCCTAAGTGTTGTGGATCGTACCGCCCTATTTCCCTCCTCAATCTTGATGCCAAAATATACGCTAGGGTACTGGCTGCCAGATTAGAAACATTAATGCCCCGCCTAATCCACTCAGACCAGGTCGGGTTTATACTGTGGGGACAGGGAGCTGACTCCATGCGTAAAACATTACACCTCATCCATGCAGCCCATAACCTTTCCAACGATCCTGTTCTATTTTCTATAGATGCGGAGAAGGCCTTTGATAGAGTTGAGTGGGATTTTCTGGGAGCAGTCTTGCGGAAGGTTGGAATAGGCCCGAGAACTAGAAAGGCAATACGAGCAATATATACGTCCCCTAAGGCGGCAGTATTTGTCAATGGAGAATACTCCAGATGGTTTGAACTGAAACGTGGGACTAGACAGGGATGCCCCCTCTCGGCAATCCTGTTTGCACTTTCGTTAGAACCCTTGGCACAAAAGATGAGAGCAGACCCCCTGATAGAGGGGATGAAACTAGGGCCAACATAATACAGGGTAGCCCTCTATGCAGATGACATCCTCCTCCATCTAACTAATCCCTCAGAGTCCGTCCATCAAGCGCTCAAACTAATGGACGAATATGGACAATTCTCCGGCTTTAAAGTGAACAGGACCAAGTCCATCTTATTCCCCATTCAAGGTACTGTAGAGGTGAATGACACCAGGTTTCTTCTGCTGGGCCTTAAGCTCGAACACACCACACTACAATACCTGGGCATAAAAATCACTAAAACACTGAGTGACCACTTTGAAGCCAACTTTCCCACACTCCTCCAGCGGTTTGCGGCCGATCTTAAAAGATGGGGAAAACTCACGATCTCATGGCTTGGTCGAGTAAATGCAGTTAAGATGGTGTCCCTTCCCCGTTTTCTATATCCCTTCCAAATGCTCCCGGTGGAGATACCAAAGGAGTACTTTAATGAAGCCAAAAAGGTTATGACGAGATTCATATGGCAGGGGAAGAAAGCAAGAATTCCATACGATACGCTAACGCTCCCCAAAGACAAAGGAGGAGTTGGACTTAACAATCTATGGAATTACTATAAAGCCACCCAGCTGCGCGTCCTGATCCCACACCTTAGAGACCAGAAAAACCTTCAATGGGTCTAGATGGACAATCACTATCTCTCTCCAGCTACGGTATCGGAATGGTTATGGACTCCACATAAAAGGGTACAAAGAAAAATCAAAGGCCACCCCATCTTGAGCACTATATGGAGCATATGGCGCACAGGCAAGGAAATGCGCAAAATCACTACCTGGCCATCCCCGCTCAGTCACCTATGGTCACCTGGCATGAACAACCATATACCTAATGTGGGTAGGTTTCAGGCATGGTATGAGGCGGGCCTGGAGAGGGTGAGACAACTCCGGAAGAAAGACTTGTTTATTTTGCTAGCAGATTTGACGGACGCCTTGGGTATAGGCACCCTATATACATTCCAGTACATCCAATTGAAAGGGGTCTTAACGCAGGCAAAATGGAGGGACAAATTGAACAGAGACCTTACCCCATTTGAGAAACTCCTGGACTCCAAATCTGAGATGAAAGGCCTCATATCTGCAATGTATCAGGAATTAATAGCGGCAGGTGATGGCTCAACAGAAGCCCTACGAACAAGGTGGGAAAAGGACTTTGGGGAAGATATACATCCTGACCTATGGGAAACAATGTGTAGAGCAGCTTCCACAACGTCAATATCCAGCTAATACAAGCTCCATGCCATCAAACTCCTACACAGATGGCAATATGACCCGTTTAGACTTTCCAAAATGTCTCAAACAATGAGCCCAACATGCTGGAGAAAATGCAGGGAAATAGCCAACTACTGGCACATGTGGTGGGCCAGCACATCAAGATATTCTGGAATGAGGTCCTGGGGTGGATTAAAGAAATAGAGGGGATCCAAAGAGACGCTGATCCCTACTTGATAATCTTTGGCTTGGAAAGAGACGATGATGACTGGACCAGAGTGAAGGGCTTGGCCCCCACCTATTCCTAGCGGCCAGGGCTCTTCTGGTGATTAGTTGGAGGTGTACGACGGTGCCCGGTAAAAAAGAATGGATCAATCTGGCTACAAACATCTACCTAATGGAGACAATAACTGCCTCTCTTCACGGAAAAAGCCACACAATGTGAAGCCCTATGGATGGACTTTAAAAATAAGCAGCTCACAACAGACTCCGAATCCCGAGGGGACGACTCTGCCGGGCCATGATGAAAAGGCATCCCCAATGGAAATCAAAAGAAGAAGAATTCACAATAGGAGGCTCAAGGCCAATCACTCAAGTGAGGTGTCAATAAAATACTTTTGAAGCTTCTGTGCTTTTATAACATTCAACAGATGAGTGCTCAATCAAGAAAGGAAGGGCGGGGGTTCAAGTTGTGATGGACATACCCTGATATAAACATAACGACATATGATGCGAACATCTTCTGATATAATGTATATTGTCTTTCTCATACAATCATGTTTGCAATGATCTTATGTGTAACAGGTGTTCCATCTTGTTTGTTTCTTTGTTAAAACCAATAAAACCAAATTTAAAAAAAAAAGTTAAAGTCTCTGCCCCAGATGAAGAAGAATTCCCGGGAAGGGGTTATTTTAGCACAAAATGTGTTGAGGTGTGTTGGGATCCCGTGATTGGGAAAATAGGAGTCAACTATGCATATTTCTAGATGCTCTATATGGCCCCTTAAAACCAGGTACCTCACTTCAGGATCGACCTTCATCCTTAGCATTGTGAAGGTGACTGCAGCGCTTATCCAAGTGAAGACACCACAAGCATATTTAGAGTAGACAGCACCATATCCCTGCCCTCCCCAATGTTCCTCAACTATATCCATTGTTTTTTACAGTAAGTGGGTTTCGTGCAGTAATGCAAAAGACACTTTTTTCCTGGTGAGAAAGGATTTTATGCGGTTCCTGCACAGATATGTGCTCAATCCCCAGGCATTCCACGTCAGCACTCTAATACCAGTAGCCATACTGGTACCATCTTAACCCTCCCTGCCTCCCTTCATCGCCCCTTGACTTCCACCACATGCGCACACACCCCTTCTATCAGCCATGCAGAATACCTAATCTCCACCGTGTGCCTTTCCTCATGAAGAATTTGCAACAAACCAAACAGTAACTCGTACAAAACATTTACGCCTAGCAGCCGCTCCATTCGTGCTGCGCTCAGGCGCTCCTGAACATTCGTGACCCATCTAGGCCTCCATGTGTGGGTTAAATTGTGTCGGCAACCAGCCAACCTCAACTTTTGCGTAGGTTAGGCCTATGACTCCAAAGTAAGTAGCCAGGCGCCCCCCACGTCTAGTTCAGGATACAATATCGTATTTATCTCAGACAATTTTACTAGCTTGGCACAGTGTGGTTACCCATTCATTAATCAGTGTAGTTACCATGCCTTCAACCTTACCCCACAGCAAGAGCGCCAGTCATGTGGCTATTCCCCCCCCCCACCCGTCCAGGTTGTTATGCTCCAGCCACATGGTGGCCGTGGCTGGAGTTTCCAAGAAAATGGATCTGCCCTTGTGGATCACCTTTAGTCTGGATAGGTACATCAGCATGTACTTGATTGTTTACAGAGTCTGGCTTTGACCGGCACAAAGGAGTTTGAACTTTTGGACGGCAGGCGTGTAGTCCGGATATATCGCCACTGTAGAGTTGTCTTGCGGTATGTATATCTCCTCCTTCACGCGAGAATTTCTGTATGGTTTCCCGGTCCTGAAAGTTTAGAATCTTTGCGATCATCGGGCGAGGGTGTGACCCCGGGGGGGGGGCGGGGGTGTTTTTTTCTTTAAGGACCTGTGCGCCCTTTCCAACGCAAAGCCCTGTGAGAGATTGTTGGCACCAACCTCTTGCAGCAGTAATGTCTCAACAAAGTGTATGGGGTTCGGGCCCTCAAGTCCCTCAGTGATTCCAAGAAGTTGCACATTTTTGCGGTGGGCGCGCCCTTCCGCATCCTCTGATCGCGATTCCAATATCGCATTTTTTGTCTCCAAGTCTTTCAGTCTCATTACCAAATCCTTCGTCGTCTCACTGGTTTCTTTTAAGCTGGACTCCGTTGTGGTTACTCTCTCTGCTAGGTTCTGCATGTCCTGCCTCAGTTACATGTCAGACAACTTCATCGAGTTTCGTTTCTATGAATGTCAGCAGTGCCGCTATTGCCCCTAGCACCTGGCTATCTTTGTTGCCAGTTTCTGGTGTTGTCATTGTAGTAGTTGCTGCCACTCCCCCTTGTGCAATTTTTGCGGGGTCTAGCTGCGTTATTGAAGGAGTCAAGGATTGTAGGTTTAGTCGGGGACATACCCCTGTGCTTGCTGCCGTACAACTGGGCTCCTACTGTATAGCAGTCTTCTTATCTCTTGCGCATTGCAGTGTTCTCAGCTGTAGTCAGCGTGGTAGTCGGTCGACCGCTTTTTGCATCTTAGGTGCGGGCGCAGAAGCAGGGCTCGGTTTGTTTTTTAAAAGTGGTGTACCGCACCCGGTGGCCCCTCTGCTGCTGTGTGATAGGCAATATTCTGGGCCGTTGCGCACTTTGCTAAGTCACTCCCTCATTAGTGGGATACCTGTGCACTTGTTCCCGCTGTAGTCATAGTCCCATCTGTGCTCATGGTCACTGTGCAGTGTTGTGTTGTAATGCCGGTGCCCCATTCTTGTTATTCGTTTCGCAATTGGTTCCTAATAGGCATTTGGGTACGTGGCAGTTGCCCACCTTGCTGCATTGTTGGCACAACCAGGTGGTGGGGTTCCCTAGATGGTAGTGTGCTTTCTTTTCCCTTCTCCTTGAGTGGGCCCGTCTGTTTCAGCAGGCCAGGGGTGCCCGCCTTTTCTGTTAGTGTGTCGCAGTGATCCAGTCACAAGCATGCAGCAGTGGGGCCCTGCCTTATGTAGGGTGACTGGAATCGCCGATCTTCTGTGCGGCTGCGCTCCTACTCTGGTCCAGGCTTTTTTGCTTCAGCGCTCACTGTCTGGGCCCAGTGTTTTGTCGTGGTGTAAAGCCAGCCCCACGCTGTTATTTTGCTTTGCGGTCCCATGCACCCTACCTTGCACACTCCCTAGTGCCAGCGCGTAGTTCTAGTCCCAGGGATTGCGTCAAATTGCTAACTACAGGCAGCGCCTCTCGGTACCCACCCCCCCGCATTTATTTATCGTGGCCGCTATTGTTCCTTACAGCTTGTTCAGGAGCGGCTTCCGTCGCCTGTGTGGTGCGCATGGGGCTGGTCCAGCCAGCATGGGGAATGCGTTCCCTGCGTCTACCTCGCCCACCTCCCCATGCAGCAATTCAGGCTCAGTATGTCACATAAAGTAGCCTCAGCCCTTATCAATGCTGTGCCGTGTCCTTGGCCTTATGTTCCCCTTACATCACGCCAGGAGTGCGAGATAGCGACACACAAGTACCCTTTTTTAGCAGCCTCTAGGCTGCGCTGTCGCCGGATCAATATGAGGAGTCCAGGTGTGTCGGGTGCTTCCAATTACACGCCGTTCGAGTCGCCAAATTGTTTTAGATCGATCGCTTTAAAGTCTCGCCTACTCACAGTTATACGCAGTGACAGGGCTCAGGAGGACAGGGGGCCAGTCATTCGGCAAGCGCCATCTGCGTAGGGGGTCGCTGCATCTCTGTGCGTTTTTTGGACAGTGTTACAGCGGGCTGCCTCTCCGCACCCCTCTCACTTCTCCTTTGCCAGGCTCCAGCAGTTCTTAACACTCCGGTTCTGTGGCTGCACAGTCCCGTTGTCTGCAGTGTTCTGTGCAGTGTGGCGTAATGGTCCGCCGTGGCTCCGCACCTGATGGGGGACTGATATTGCTGTCTTACTCTAACAGCGATCGCCTTCGTTCACCCGAGGCGGTCTTCTTTCTTCTGGAATGGGCGGCTTGCGGAACTAGGGCTTCTGCTTCTATTCCGCTTTGCTGGATGAGTCTCATCTCCGGTAGCTTCAGCTCCTCCTCTCGTAGCGTCAGGTCGAAGCTGAATCCGCCATCTTGTCGGCACAGGGTCCTCCGGTTTGAGCCTGCGTTCGCCACCTAAACAAATGTTGAATCGGGTGCTGGAGAAACTCTATGCACACTCAAAGATGTGCTCAGGTGTTCAGGTTTTGTGTAAGTCGCTGCTAAAAAGGATTTCAAAAAGGACCACGGAAGCTGTGCAGAGGCACTCCTTTACTCCATGGGCTCAGGCCACGCCCCGCTGAGGAGGGGTTTGATGTATTGAATACTGCTGGGAATAGTCCTGAGGTGAGGGTTGAGTTAAGGATGGATCTTGCAATGCCTCCTGAACAGGCTGAAGTAAAGATTTATTTTTTATGAGGGTGGGAGGGCATGGGGATCCGGGTGGATGGCTGCTGGCAAATAGCTTCTTGGGTCTAGAGATGGGAGAGAAAGAGGAGAAGATAGGGTGGGAAGGGGGATGGACAAGAGGGGCCCAACGGTAGATCGGCGCGGGAGTACTGCTAGTTACGCGCCGATGGTGCCGCTTCTTTATACCGACATGTTATAGAAATGGTCTGAGAGGGTATCACAGAGTGCTTGAGAGATGTGAGAGGGTGACGGGGAGAGAGAGAGTTTAGGGGGTGGGGGCAGGAATTCCAAGATGATCTTGTGGAGTTCCTTGCTGCCGTTACGGGCGTTAGAGAGTCTTTTCCCATAAAAGGACTTTTTGCTTTCCGAATTCCTGCCATGTAGATATGGATCCGACGGGTGTAGGCTGCTCTGTTATGGGGCGATGGGTCGGCACACCATCTGCGTTCTTGTGTACCGTTGAGCGTTTTGCAGGATTTGAGTAAAGGGGTGAACCATCTAGTCGGTGGACCCAGTCTATGGGAGGTTGATCTTGAGGGGGTGAGAGGTAGGAGGCCATTGGAGAGCCATAGGTCAAAATGACTGATAGAGGGCAGACCTCCCTCGACTGAGATTAGAAAGGAGAAGAGGGAGTCTCCCAGGTTCAGGGTTACTATGACCTTGTTTCACAGCGGGACACGGGTGGATAGTCCAGGGTAAGTCATACTTGTAGGAGGGGTGGGTGTCATAAGCGAGAATGGAATATATGTGTGATCCATCCAAATGAGCAGTTGTAAGGGGTATGGGGGGGGTGGAGAGAAGGTTGGTGGAGTTGAAAAGCTATGTCCTGCCATGTGTGTAGCACCAGGAGCGGTCGTGTCATGAGGTTGTGTGGGGCATCAAACCCGACGCTGAGATCTCCTAGCAAGATGAGGGAGAGGAGGGAGATCAGCATGTCCGCTAGGGAGTCAGTTAGGGCATTAGCGAAGTGTCAGTTGTAGCAAGAGGTCTGTAGATGAGTAAGAAGCTGCGGTAAGCGAGGTAACCAAGATAGAGGTGCAGAAGGCATATTATAGACTTCATGTCTGACAAATACTCCTGTGCAGAATTGTGGTGAAAGTTTGAACACAGCACATAGTAACAAAAGGCTTCAATCAGATTTCGTTATGATGATGTTATCTAAAAAGGAGGCAAGAAGTATGGTTTGTCACAGGACACAAACTGGAGCAGGTAAGCAGTTTCTCGTCTCTAGGGCTGAACTTTGACAGCAATTTCCTTGACAACGTTTTTGAGCCTGTTGGGAGACGAAACATCCAGCACATTACTTGCTAAGATTGCTGCCTTTGAGGGGGAAGATCTCACAAGATGTGGCCTATTAAGGGAAGTTTACCCAGGGCCTTTTAAGTTGGGGGGTTCTATAGAAGTGTTTTACAGGTGACGAGATCGACCCAAAACATGCTGGCCAGTTGGAACCGTGGCAGATTTCAACCCAATCGAAAGTGATTTCTTTATCCCACATTTTTAGAGCATACTGTTGCCTCCATGCAAGGCTTATGACGCGAAGGGTCAAGCCCAATGGGAAACTTGGATTATAAAGACATAGGCCTCTAAAAACTGACCAACTACAAATGTATTTTCTGAACAAGATGTGGTCAGTTACTGTTCTATAAATTGGTAATCAATTCCACAATTTAGTTCCAACATAGAAAAAGGCACTACAACCCCACACGCCACACACTACAAATTTTAGAAAGAACTAAAAGATCTGTATTTAATGAGCCTATGCCACATGCTGGTTGGTAATGCTTACATTATTATTTACTTAATAAACTGGAGTTTACTTAATTCAATGCCCAGTGATTTAAATGGCAGGAAGACTTCCATTAGCATGGAGACTGCCATTGGCAAAAAGGCAAACCCTGCTGAATTATTGGCAGACTTAAAAGAGGGGCACTTTATTTATTCATATATGTGCAATAACATTGTTCGGTTAGATAGGAGCGTTGGGTGTCCGCAATCGGCTAACTGCAAACATTCCCTCTAGTTATTCAGATTTTACATTACCTCTGAAATTTGCAAAAGCTAACCAGACTTGCTCCGGGACCCAAATCATTCCATCAATCTTTAGTTGATCAACTCCACTAGGGGATTCAAATTGTGATATTTTGCCCCAAAGACACATTTAGAAAATGCAATCAAGTGAAATGTGCCACTAAGGTATGTTGCTGCATCTGGGCCAAAGAATGTTGAACATCGAGAGCCAAAAGATTATGGTTGTGTGTGGGGTTGGAACAAAACAAAAAAATCCTAAATATGCATGTAATGGGATGGCTAAACGCAGTCAGTTACAAACCAAAGCATTCTGAAATATGGAGTCTCTCTGGGATTCCTTCTCATGGCACTTCAAATATAGCATATTAATCCATGGTTGAATTGATTGGAGATTTTAAGGAATTTGCTATAAAAGCAAATGCAGGTTTGACTAAATATTGTACTTAAATGTAGATGGGAAAGGAGCTTAATAGATTTAAGTTTGCATATTATGTAGACTTGCTTAATTATAAAATGAGTCAAATTATTGCAGCTGGAATATGCATATTTAGGAAGTCGAAGTGGACATATTGTAACTCGTCACTGCTATTGTTTCTATACGGTTTGTACCTTTGCACAATCTGAAATCTGAACTAGAGTTTGACCCTTTCTAGTGAGCTACGACTCCCAACTCCTATCCATCCCAGGCCGTCCATTGAAAACGGTTAAATCACCGGAATTTCTAGGAGATCTTCAATGGTCTGCAACAAACACCCCTCAAACCTCGCTGTCTAAAACGACAATAACACGGGTCTATCATGGGGAAAATAATAAACTACATTAATATGGTAGGAAGGACACATCAGATATGCAATAGATTGCCTTAAGACATCGGAGGGTGTGGGCCTTTCGTAAACCTATACAATTCCATTCACACAATTAAGGTCCTAAATTAAACAACAAGGCAAACAAAAAGTGCATTGAAAGCTCTAGGCAATAGGTTTGTCACTTTACTCAGGGCTGTAGAATCCAATCGTTTCCCTGTGTAAAGGCAGTGTGTGTGCATTTAGGGCACATAAAAATAGAAGGGCTGGAGGATATACATAGCTCACCCACAACTGAAGTAGTTATTAGCAGAAACCATATTACTGCTGCGCACATGAGACCTAAATGCAAGTCACTTACACCTCTGCTCAAAAGTGTACAATCCAGAAATGCTCGATTGAAAACACTCACAAACCACAAAGTGGACCTGCATCATCATTCACACTGGCAACAACGCATTAGTCAATAGTTATTTGGCTTTTGTACAGTGAAATTATGTATCGGCTTTTCAGTAATGACATCATATGCTCTGGTACTAATACCATTTGCCTGGAGCAGAAGATCAGCTAGCTGCGAGAGCACGGTTCCGCTCCTGCTCATGTCTGCTACTTGAGTCTATCGTGGTGGTCCTGCTCTCCCAGTGCCAATGAGAGCAGGAGAAGAATGAGGGACACGGACTCTGCTCGCTCTTCTGACCACAGTGGGAGAAGCCAATGACTCACTGCATATCAGCCATGCCGGCCTTTCAAAAGTTCCAGCACGTTCGGCAAACAACTCCATTTTCTCCTTTGTGGCCAAAATGCCTCTTGTGAAGAGCGTTTGTCTAGTGAGTAAATGGCAACTACGGTTTTGAGTGACTGATTTTAATCCTGGGTTCCCACGTGACCACATCCCTTTATCACTACAAGCCCTAGTACCGTTATCTGACAAATTAAGAACAGCTAAAAATTGGACAATTGTCAATACGTTCAGCATGGTGCATTGGTGTGAAAAAAGGCATTGTGCTGCATGCTGCCACTAAAAAACAAAAAACAGTACACCAAAGTATCATATCTGCTCAGAAGACACGCACTGCGTTTTACTATCATTTCACTCTTTTAGGCAGAGGTTGAACAGGTCACATGTTAAGGCCGACAGGGCTGGGGCGTTTTCAGGCACATGTTAGTTGGGCATGTGCGACTGCACCTGCTCTACTACTGGCATTTCAGAAATACTGGCTTTGTGAGAAATGCACTGTAATTTGTAGACGTCATTAAGCCATTACTTTGGAGATTCAGTACCACATTTGATGGCTTCATTCTCAGGTAAACTGCTTTTGAATAATCCCTTGCATATTTCAACAAGGAGTAAAGCTGTGAAAAGCCTTTTACTTTCCGGCACTACAGTGCCCTAATCAGCTTAAATCGAGAGCATGTGAAAACTGGAAAACTACCAAAATATGAGCATGAGAAATTAACTAGAATAAACAGAACAAGCTGCTTCGTGTCAGAAGCAGAGCAAGATCAAGTATTCCATTACAGTGTACATTTACTATATAATTAGTGCCTTTATTGTTTAGGTCACATTTCAAACTAAACATCCTGATTTGATATGCTGGCATTATATAAACAAATAACGTACACGCTCGACTCTGGTTCTGTCTTTCCAGATAACGTTTGTACCACACTGTGTCCTAATTCCCTTCACAAATGACCAAAATTGAGGTCTTCATATGAGAGTAAAATGCAAGTTAACCTGTGTTTGAATAAAATGGACATGCACACGGTGAAGAAACAAGGGTGGGCGTTCCTCCACGATTTCCGAGCCCCACGGGTGCAAATGTAATGACTAAATGTTGATACAGACACTCACAACAGGCAACTTTGTGCTGGGGAACTATTCCACAAAAGAGTACTTACCAGCAAGACAAGTAGAAGTGCAAGCTGCAGAGTGGAGAGAGGATGAACAGGTTAGCTCTTGGAAAAGCTGGGGCCTAGCGGTCAACACTGTGTCCTACATGACAAAGCTAGGCAAGGGAGTAAGGCATCCAGTGCACCTATGAATTACTAGAGAGGGAGAATTTTAAATGGCAGCATGCCACTTTATAACTTACTACAAATATCAGGACTTCCCTTTGGAGGGACAGAGCCACATGGAATTCGCAGACCGAAGACAAATCAACCCGTTTTTAAAAATAAAAAAAATTGGTTTATTCAAACCTTTAAAATAGAGCATGTAAATGAACCACACATTCTCGTATTTATCGCCCTTTCCACAATTTTCTCAGAGTCTCACAGGAGTATGAACATATTTAACATCAAGTTACAACGCACTTATTGTCAGCCAGTAACTTTTCTATCTCTTTCAGAAAATGACCTATTCCAAATATATAGCCAGGGAGAACCAGACCACCATAAAGGCAGACTTCAAACTCTGAGCAGCAGATAAGTTAGGACATCAGATCAGGGATGCCAGAGGTGAGCCTGAGAGATCCTAATCCAGAGAGCATTTGATCCAGAGAGGTGATGAAACCATGACATCACTTGAACCATAGAAGTCCCGACACCTGGAACTAGAGATGTGATACAATAATGTCAGTACGTCATCTTGATGGACTCAAAGAAGTCGAGACTACTTGAAAACGGAAGAAGCCATTTTATGCAAAATAAGATAGTTAGGAGTTGTGGGATACAACAGCCAGATGTAAAATACTGGCATACTTGGCACAGTATGAGAACTGAATAAAGTCTTCAACCAAAAGTAAAGCTTTCAAGGCTAGAAAAGCAACTGCTGAGGAGTGCCATAAAAAAGCAAGAAACACAAACTCTGTTGACACCAATGGGTTTTGGATAACAGGTAAAAATTGAAATTCATGGAGCAGGAGCTGGAAGTAGTTCCTGGGTGTTAGGATTTTCCTCCGACCAGGAAAAATTAATCGTGGCCCAGAATCTATTAAAGTCCGGTCTCATGTATGGAGTGTCTGAAAGACGGTGGGACTTGCTTTTTTTTGGTCAAACTGTGGCATGTACACATATATGCACATTGCTCGAACCCATCTTTGTATGTCTGGTACTGTATTGCTGACTATTTCAGTTGAATCCACCGTCTGCTTTACTGGGTTTCCGTTTTTACATTCTCTTTAATTTGCTTTCTCTCATTTCTTTTACATTTGTCAATTATTCATGTTACCTCATATGTAGTCTTTACATATCTTTGCTGCTACTTCATAACTCTGCTGCTACATCTGTTACTGTATTAATCTGTCCTTGCCACAACTATTTATCTTTGATGCCGCCTTTCTTTATGATGCACCCTTGCTCAGTTTCTTTCTCTCTGCTACTCCGCTAGAATTAAGTGCTAATACAGTGTAACAAATCTTCCAAATGAGATACAACTATAACTGTGCCCAGTAAATAATTCGTGTGTTCTAGAGGTTTTATTTTGCAACTTTTATGCAAATTCCCAGACACATAGTTAAATGTCAGATAGGTTTGTGTCTGGCATCAGTTGGCTTGGGGAGCTAAATGTAGCTCCTGGTAGATGTTGGTGTCAGGCTAACTAGGTTCTTCTAGTACGTATCCAGGAGCTAAATAGCTCCCAACAGTTTCGACCACTGGGTTAAATAAGTCAGATGAGTGCTAGTAGGTAAAGTAAACTAGTTAGCAAAAATACAGAAGAGCAGTGAAAACTACTTTGGGATTAATCAAATCTGCAATACGTTCCAGGATTTAAGGGATGCAGATAATTCTCATCCAGTCTTGATCACCCTAGATTCCAACTGCCTGTGTGATTTGCAAACAGATGCTTACATGAGTCCACAAGCCAAGCTATTAAGAGGTACACTCGAGGGACTGGATTGGAACTCTTACCTCGAAAATATCAGTATTATGAAGTAAGAGTTGGCATGACTGGCCATGTAGGGATCAATGGAAGCTCAGCCGTTAACTAGCAGCAAGTCATTTTATACTGGTCTTGGATCACGCTCCCTTGGTACATTTCCCCACAATGACAATAATAAGCAGCTACTGCATTGGATCATTTCATTGGCATAATGACAGTGTCAAGTAGATGACCGAACTGGATCAAAACAAAAATAAATTGACTTCTTGCTCGTTTTTCCAGATGAAACCCTATTTTTCCATCGCTCCTATTAGAAACTCACTGGAGACACGGAAGCCTTGGGTATAGATATTTACATATTTGTATAGTTTTGTATAGCGCGTGCCAGGCCTAAATTGGGGGTCAGAGCAATAGACAGTGAAGATAAAAGGGCACTGCTGGTAACATGTTCATGCATGCAGACATCCTACAAAATAAACAATATTCAAATAAAATATTTTCCAATGGCAAACGTCACACCAGATAATGATTGTATATACATATTATATACCACGCTTAAAACTAGACAAACGCTTAAAAGGGTGCTGAAACACAACATCTTTAACAAGCAGGGACATTAGAGGGAAGAAGCAAGGGAGGTGATACAGGGGAAGGCGGCCCTACTTCAAGTGGAACAGGAAGGGAAGAAGGGCACACTCATCTATTAGTATTCGAAAGGGCTGGGGGGGGCGGGTGTAGATGCGAAATTGTTCTGTGCTGCGGTTGATGGAAGAGAGTAATATGTCCCGATGTACATGTCTGTTAACATGTCTATAAGGAAACACAAACTGGGAAAGGAGGGAGAAGAAACTGAAGATGCAGGGAAAGGAGCCAAGGGCTTGCATAGAGGTTCATGTAGACATGCACAAACATTGGAAAAGGGCTGAGGGGTCAAGTAAAGGGGGCGAAGAGCACCATTTGCTCTTCATGGAGACACACATGATGTTGATTGCCCAGGAAGCAAGCAGTGTGTAAGCTGGTAATTAAGTCGTAAGATTATTGTAGCCAAAGAGGAACTGGGGATAGGAAGGTGGGGGCCAAACATCTCCATGGCTGGCTGTTAACCTTTGTGCCGTAGAAACACTGGAAGAGCCAGTAAGGGATGGATCAAGAAAGGTAGGCTAGCAGTCAAGCCAAACCACTTAAAGGGAACTGGCAGGAGGGTTCCGGGGGAGGGTTGAAAGGCTTGGCAAAAGTGGTGAGGTTGTCTGCATCTAGGAAACCAAGAGGGTCCGCAGGGGACTATGGCTTGTGCCTTGGGACATAACCTTGCCATGTCAGGATGTTTCAGCATCAAATCATTTGGAGAGGGCATTTTATAGCCGGAGAGGTTAGTGTGCCGGACTCGCACCTATATGAAAAAATGTTTCTGCAAAGGTCGCAGGTCTGAGCCTGAAGATGAGGAGTCTTAGGGCACATCGTAGATCAGTAGGGACCACGATCCATATCCTTGGAGGGAGCGCAGCTCGAAAAACGCTGTCTCAGAGTTTGATTCTACTTGAATTTAGAGATTTCTAGGCCGAGGGCTTCTTTGCTCTGCAGCACGTTGCAGCCTGCGGGGATCATACGCTTCTCTGCCAGTTAATTTGGAGATTGTAGGTGCAGAGCTTTTCAACTTCGGTAGGCTGCTCGAAAATTACACCAAGATTCAATCAGGTGCAAGCACAACGCTGCACATACTGCAGTTATGTGGTCAAAGGCACGAGTGCCAGATATCAGGTGTGGCTGAAGTATGATGAATGGCCTTCACATGTACCAGGCAGCTTTGCTGGATGGCCATCATTATTACATGTTCTATACTGAAACCTTTCCTAAAGGCACTCATAATAGGCAGACAACAAGTGGTTGCCAAGTGATCCGCTGTGGTCCGTGGTGACTGTGTGGAGCTCATGGATCTCTGCCATCTGCATCGCTGGAAACCGAGGCCCGGACCAGAGCATTACAGTAACAAAAGGTAGGACCAGAACCCTGCTGGGTTTCTTCCAAACAATTGAGGATATACAGCTTTGGGAGCTAGCTGAGGGGTGTTAGCACAACCCGGAAGTAGATATATAAAAGACAGGAAATCCCTCAAATTGAACATCTGACTCTTGCTAGCGAAAGTACTGCTTTGGGCACATTAAAGCATAAGATTTTGAATACTAAAATGCCCAGGAATACTACAAAATAGAATGGTGCAGAAAGGGAAAGAAAAACACTCGGGAAAATATAACCTTAAGAATGGCAGACCAGGTACTAAATCCCCAGAGGTACTCAACTCAACCATCAATACACTAAACATCTGTCACACAAAAGAAGTGGTCGTTCAAGTGCATGACGATGGGCAGGGTAAAATGACTGCGTTTTTTCCAATTGCGGCGAGCAGTAAATTACTGTCTCCAATGACGCAAGACCAGATTGCTGTTAGCAAGACATTCATAGGTAACGCAGCACCCAGGAGTGAACACAGCAGGTTTACAGATATAGATAATAATTCTCTGTTGGACTTCTCTGCAACAGTAGATTGTAATTGAAGAAGTACCCAATACAGCAGTGAGGTAATTGCTAACATCGAACCTTCAGAGCCTATTGTTAGAGCTGAAAGAATAAATAGGCTGTCGGCCTCACCGAATCTGTTAGGCAATTCAAAAATGACGGAAGAAGAAAGTTTACAAGGAAAGAATGTAACCATAAATGCAGAACTGCAATCATTTCTGACAAGGACGGAATTTGCCTTAAAAGTGTTACTAAGATTATGTGGGAAATGATATGAGTAACTGAAAGATCACCTCCCACCAACACCAGTAGCAAATATGAATAGACCCCTGGTGGAAGTGGTAAATGGGGTACGAGGAGCGGCACGGGCAGGAGTCGATAATAATGCAGATATCAAGATTATCAAAACATCAGTATGCTCAGATCACCTCCTTACGAGAAAGCAACAACCAGCAGCGACACAGAAATCGTTGCATAAAAATCAGAAAGAGATGAAAAAAGGAAGATATGCCAAGAGCAAAAGTAATAAGCGGGCAAAGAAAAGAGAGGCCTGGGCAAAGAAACGGACATCACAGCAAGCTGGCACGCTAACATGTTGGGTGATTGGACAACAGAATGTTCAGGAGGACATTGTGACACTAGAAGAGCGAGAATCAGGTTCGATTTGGACCTTTCTGTGGTGTCATTGAGAGAAAGGATAACACCCAAGAAAGATTTAGGGCGAGGAACTCCGGCTAATATGCCAACTGGTGCTATTGTGAAGGATAAAACAATATTAAGAGTCTTCATCAGAGAAACTGCAGTTGCTGGGTCAATCGCTCATCATGCCTGTCAAAATACAATTGAAAGAAATCCTGCAACTTCAAATGTTGGTTTCATAGGATTTTGTTTTTATAGAACCACTGAAGTGCAAATATGCAAATGTTTTGAATATTCATTGTAAAAACATGGGTACGGTCCTGTTGATTAGGAAGTACAAGTCTCTGTTGTTGGCCAGGGCTATAGCGTTAGATGTGGATGTGAATTTTGATTAACCTGATCTACCTTGGGAGCCTAGGAATGTTTTGGGGTTATCCCAAAGGTCAATGGCATCGCAATTAAAATAGCAATCTCTTCTGTGTAAGGCGGCGGACATGCACAAAATCTTTAAACGGTTGGCTGACGCACTGAGTGCAGGCACGCTGGTTAATCAATGATTGCTGGGGTTCTCATTCTGGAATACCCAGGGGTTAACCACATGTTTGGAGCATGGAATCATGGCATGTCCTAGCCGATAGTAACATCTTCCTTTTACAGGAAACATGGCTTAACCTAGACTTTATTGCCGATGGGTTGGAGATTCACCAACCGATGGCTCAGAGGTGAGAAGGGAAGACCCTATAGAGGGGAGGGATCATAATTGGAGTTAGGATCCTTTTCAATAACAAAAAAAAGTATTCCTATATAAGGAGGTATGTGAATTTCTGATGGCAGTAGAGATTGAGAGAAGAGATGATTTTAAAACCATCCCGATAGTAATATCTATAATCTTCCGGATGGGAATCGGGTGAGGATATTAGAGAAGCGTTGGAGAGCTCCTAATAAAGTGGTTGAAAGGAGAGGAGGGTGAATACACAGTGATAGCGGGTGATTTGAATTGTCACTGTGTAGCCCGAAACTATCCCTATGCCTCTGATAAGGTTTATGAGAAGTGCACGATGTAGCAGAATGAAATGAATAGAGAGGGAAAAAAGTGGATGAGTTTTTTTCAGAGTTATGAATTAATAATGTTGAACCGGAGGACACAAAATGATTGTCCCGGAAATTATCCTTGGCATATTGGTAAAACAAGATCCACCCTCGACTATATATTTGTAAATCCTGCATTTCTGCTGTTGGTACAAAGTTTGGACATTAAATGTAACGCCTATAGTGATCATGCAGTAGTGAACCTGACCATTAAAGATGTGTTTGTGGAGAGTAAATACTGCAATATAGTGGCGATAAATGTTAACCGCCCCAAGAATAGAATAAAATGGACAAAAGAATATAGAGAGAGCAGCCACGCTATTATAAAATGGTGGCACCCCAATTACCAGGGGAGCCAGTATACTTAAATGGGAGTGAAATTGAAGAATGGATCAAGTGTTGCACAGCCCAAAGTGCTGGCATAGTAAACAAACCTTGCCCGACCACAGGTAAAAAGGTTCCCCTGTTTGATAGGAAAATGAGAGATCGTAAAAGGATAATGAGGGTTGAAATCAATAGGGCCAATAGAAGCCTGAGTTAAATAATGGTTAAAAAGTTATAAAGGCTATTAAGTGCAAATATGTGAACTAGATACAGCAGCATAAACATGCAGACAGACTGGTTCAAGGGCAAAAACAGGTGACAGCTTTATGCTCTAGAAATTCAAGCTCAACTTGGAAAGTGTTAGCCTCGGCTAAAGGAAATAGGAAATGTGAAAATCTAAATCCTATACGTGAAACAGTATGGAAAGAATATGTTGGAAAGGCGTTTGGAGAGAATCCTATAGTCACTTTGACTGGGATTCAGAAATCTTAATGAATAAATATTGAGGAAGACAACATTTTTAATCAAATTAAGAAATTAAAATTATCTAGAGCCCAGAGACCAAAAGGACTTTTGAATATTGCCATTAAACAAGAAACATTTATTTGGGCTAAAATGATCAAAATTTGATTTGATAAAGTTGTGAGATCAGGTGAGATCCCGATTTCTTGGAATACGGCCCATACCAGTAGTTAAGAAAAGGGACCCACTGAATCCAGGAATCTATCGGCTCCTCTCCTAGTTAGATACCACAAGGAAACTATTTATGGCTTCTCTGCTGGACAGGCTTCAAGGCTGGGTAAATGATATTGGTTTATTGGACAATTTTCAATCAGGCTTTTCGTCCTGGACGTAATGCTATTCAAAACATTAGATTGATGGACCATATGAAATTTTTGGCCAGTGAAGTGGATTGTCCTGGAGTTTATGCTGCATTTATTGAGTTTCAGGCAGCCTTCAATTCTATTAACCGTCAGAAGCTTTGGTCGAAGATGAAAGGGTATAACTGCCCCAATGATCTACTATATTTAATCGCAAAAACGTATGAGGGAACTACCACACAAATGCGCTTGAGTGAGAATGGAGTACTTTCAGAGCCTATTAACATCATTAGAGGGGTCAGACAAGGTTGCCAGATGGCCCCTCTGCTCTTTAATATTTACCTTGTGGATTTGCCGAAACCTTTGAACGAGGGTAAGGGATGTAACCGTAAAATTAGTTTGCATTGTTGTCCGTGTTTAGCATACGCCGATGACCTGGTTATTCTGGATAACACCATAGTGGGACTAAATGGGGCCCTGAAAAGTCTTTGGAAGAATGCGGAGGAGAATGTATTAACCATTAATACGGCTAAAACAAGGGCAGTCTACTTCAATAACTAAATAGGCCAATAATCATGGTAAATGAGAACACCATTTACTATGTGGAGGAATATAGGAACCTGGGATTACAATTGGGACAGTGTAGAGGTTTTGCAGAGTTTATCAGAACACGGGAAATAAAGGCTGCAAAGTTAACAGGAGCAATTTTCCAAAGAAGCCAAGGGTGGTGGGGGGGAGAGGGGGTTCCGATTGAAGGTACCCGGCGCCTACATAGTCAATGTTTCTGCCCAGCAATTCTGTATGGCTTGTAGGGCCTCACTGAGATGAAAAAGGGAATGGCTACAAAGATTGGAAGGTAGATTCCGGCGAAGGATGCTTGGATTACTCCCTGGCATCCAAACAGAGATAATACAGCTGGAGCAACGGTTAATATCAATTACCTCCATGTTTAAGAAAGCTCAGGCGCTATTGTATATTGGTATCATGAATAGCTATGATAATTTTATCTTGCTAAGTCTGAAACAAGTTATATTGGCAGGGAAGGGAATGGTCTTTGTAGATATGGTCTGGAAATGTTTTGTTGAAATTAAATTGGGTGGGAGCGTGATGGGAAGGAGTCATTCTATGTGAATAAGCAAAGACTAACAAAGAAAGTTGATCAGTGGGATTGGTCTTTGAATTTCCCACATTTGGTGAATTTGAAAAGTTATGAATTTGTGAAGAAGATGTTCTATACTTTTAAGCAACCACAAACCTATCTAATGCTCGGTCTGTCAGCTAGAGTTTGAAGGTTATTACGAATGAATAGCTTACCATTAAGGTCATGTCAAGGCCCAAGACTGAAAATACCTCGGGAAGACGGTTTAACTGTTTATGTAAATGTACTACTAAACCGAGACGGCTAAGCATTTCCTAACGCAATGTATTGTTTTGCAAAATGTATATATAAACCAGCTAGGAGACCTGGTCCAGGAGTATAACACGATAAAAAATTCCCAATTCTGGTTTCATTGTTTGAATGCCACTGGAAAGGTGACTCCTTTAGCATTGTATAGTATATGGTTGGTGGTTCAAAATTACATCAAGTAAAGGGGGCCAATCTAAGATGTTATCCATGCTTGACTATATACCATGGAAATACCATATCATTACAATTGCCCTTACTTCGTAGATTAAGTGCAGTAGAAAGGGGAGATTTGGTATGAATAGGGTAGAACGCGAATGAGGTTATGAATTAGGATTTTCTATTAATAGTACAAATTGGTATCGCCTTGAATCTGTAGGAACTGGAATTGGTAGGGAAGTCATACGTATATCATTGACATATTGTAACCCATTGCTGCTATTTGTGATTTTGATTTTATGTTATTTAATATAGATTATATGTAATATATATATATATATATATATATATATATATATATGATACATTACTCACCGTAGTCGTATTTCTGATGCTTGTATCTGCTTAGATCACATGCTGTGCATAGGCCGACATCTAGTGGAAGCTGCGGAGTATCACAGTTTGTTTTTCGAAACTCGAAAATGGGCGTGGACACAGGGCGTGCCAGTAATACTATCCCTAGTGTGACGTCCACTGTACCCAAGATCCCTCACGCGTCTAGGATCCTCAGATTGTATTTTTTCTGACATGAGGTAGCATGAGGAGTAGCGTGAGTACAGATAATCCAAGCAGATAGACAGAAAGGTAAGACTACAAGCAACCATGCGCCTTCTCTCAGCGGGGAGGAAGGGTGGGTCGCATGTGAATCTAAGCAGATACAAGCATCAGAAATACGATTACGGTGAGTAATGTATCCCTTCTGAGGCTTGTGAAATCTGCTTAGATCGCATGCTGTGCATAGATTAGCGAGCAGTACCTGAAGGAGGTGGGATGTGAGAAGGGTCATGAGGAAATAAGTGTCTTAGAACCGCTTGTCCCACTTGTGTATCTGCCTTGGAATGGGTGTCAATGCAGTAATGCTGAGTAAAAGTGTGAATAGAGCTCCAAGTAGCTGCTTTGCAAATGGTGCCAAGGGGTACATTTGCAATGAAAGCCAGAGTGGCCCCAATGCCTCTAGTAGAGTGGGCTCTTGGCGTGAAAGGCAGAGTTCGTTCAGAGAGTGAGTAACACAGCTGGATACAGTTAATAATCCACTTTGAGATGGCACCTTTAGAGACGCGATCCCCCTCTCTGCCTGTAGCTACGGAGACAAACAGTTTATCTGTTTTCCTTAGCGGTCTGGTTTTATTTACATAGTAGAGGACCGCCCTACGCACATCTAGGGTGTGTAGTTTCACCTCAGCCGAGCTTTGAGGGTCCTGGAAGATAGCCGGAAGCTCGATGGACTGGTTTACGTGGAATTTAGATATAAACTTAGGTGAGGACCTAGGGTGTGTGCGTAAAACCAGTTTGTCTTTATGGACAGTAAAGAAGGGATCCTGCACTGACAGAGCCTGAATTTCACTGACCCTTCTTATAGAAGTAATAGCTACTAAGAAGGCCGTTTTATAAGTCAGGTGTTTGAGACTGCTTTTATGCATGGGCTCGAAAGGGGGGCCCCATGAGCTTAGATAGCACCACCTTAAGGTCCCACCCTGGTGGTGGGTTTGAAATAGGAGGGTGAAGTCTCTTTACTCCTTCCATGAATGCTTTAACTACTGGTACTTTCCACCACGAGACCTTGTTATGGGAAGTGGTGTATGCTGACAGGGTTGCCAAGTGTACTTTCAGTGAGTTAAAAACCAATCCTGCATCTAGCAGGTGGAGCATGTATGTAACAATAGTGGAAGGAGTGCAATCAACTGGGTTGATTTGTCTACTCTGGCACCAGAAAACGAACCTCTTCCACTTGTCAAAGTAACAGTGCCTTGTGTTTGGTTTCCTAGATTCCTTTAGAATGTCCATACACCTCTTTGGTAAATTGAGATGTCCAAACTCTATGACCTCAGGAGCCATGCTGCCAGGTTCATTGAGTTGGGTTGCTGATGCACTGTTTGACCTTGGTGCTGGGACAGTAGGTGTTACCAGGCTGGTAGTTTGATGGGCTCGCACACCGCCATCCTGCTTAGGTGTGGGAACCACGGTTGTCTTGCCCACATGGGAGCAACTAGGACGAGCGTCATCGATTCTCTGTTCATCTGGTTGACCACCTTCCTGATGAAAGGAGTTGGTGGAAAAGCGTACGCAAACATCCCTGACCAGTTCATCCACAGGGCGTTCCCCTGGGAGTCTGGTTGGGGGAACCTCGATGCAAATCCTGGGAATTGTCGGTTTTCGCTTGTGGCGAATAAGTCTATAGTGGGGAAACCCCACTGAGAGAAGATGTCTTCTACGACCTCTCTGTGTAGAACCCATTCGTGTTCCGCTGGGAGGGAGTCTCTGCTCAGAGCATCCGCTAGGGAATTGAGCTCCCCTGGAACATGTTGTGATGACAGGAAGATGTTCCCTCTGAGTGCCCATATCCAGATTTTCTGGGAAAGCTTGGACAGATTTGGCGAACGAGTCCCTCCCTGCTTGTTCAGGTAGAACATGGCTGTTGTGCTGTCCGTCCGGATCTGCACTGACAGGTTTAGTAGGTGGGGCTTGAACGCTTGAAGCGCTCTGAATACTGCCAGAAGCTCTAGCAGGTTGATGTGGTTCTTGGCCACTGAGGGAGACCAGAGACCCTGAGCTGTGTGGTGGAGATGGTGAGCTCCCCACCCCGTCAGACATGCATCGGTAGTGACTACTGCCTGTACTTCGGGATCGTAAAAGGGTTTTCCCTGTGCAAGATTCTCTCTTGTCCACCAGTGAAGGCTTTGTACTAGTGTTGGCGAAACAACCACTAGATCGTCCCACTGACCACTTGCCTGAGACCACTGTTTCGCCAACCATTCCTGCATGGGACACATGCGCAGGCGCGCGTGGGGTACCAGGTAAATACATGACGCCATCATGCCCAGCAAACGCATTGCTTTCGTACCGTTATTTGGTGACCGGACTGATAATGCGGAATTTGCAGTAGTATATTCCGAATACTTTCCTCTGAAGGAAATGTCAACCGCTCTTGAGTATCTAGGATTGCTCCTAAGAACTGTTTGGAGGTGCTTGGCACCAGGCTTGACTTTTTCTCGTTGATTGAGAAGCCTAATTCGTGGAGGAGGTTGATAGTCCTTTTAATGTTTGTTCTGCAAATTACTGGGGTTTCCCCCGTTATGAGCCAGTCGTCCAGATAAGGGTACACCGGGATTGCCTCCCTGCGTAGGTGTGCAGCCGCCACCGCCAGTACCATGGTGAATACCCTTGGTGCCGAAGCTATCCCGAAGGGCAGTACCTTGAACTGGTAGTGCCGACTGTCCACCTTGAAGCGCAAGTACCTTCTGTGCGCTGGGAACATGGAAATATGAAAATAGGCATCTTTCATATCCAAGGTTGCCTTGTAATCCCCCTTTTTTAGGAGGGGGATTACCTCTTGTAGCGTAGTCATACAAAACTTTTGGGGCTTGACATACTTGTTAGCAGGCCGTAAATCCATTACTGGGCGCATTGTCAAATCTTTTTTTGGCACAAGGAAGTAAGTTGACTAAATACCCTTGTTTACCTGGTGTCCCAGGACGAGTTCCATCGCGTCCTTTGCTAGCAGATTGGCGATCTGCTCGAGGAGAATCTTCTGATGTTCTAAAGAGTGTACTCTTTGTCGTGGAGGATGGTTCCGGGGACGCTGCAGTAGTTCTATACAGTACCCTGCGGATACTGTTGACAGCACCCATCTGTCTGATGTGATCCCTTCCCAAGCCTGGGTGAAGTTGGAAATGCGTCCCCCTACTGGGGTTGCGTGAGAAGGGACCCTGAACTGAGCGTCACTGCTTTGGTGGAGGCGTGCCGCCTCCTTTACTGGGGCTGCCTCTGCCTTTACCAGGTCCTCTCCTATTACCCCTGCCGTAACCCTGGGTAGACTGTTGGCTGTTGTTCCACTGTGTACCCTGCCCTTGGGAATAGTTTGATCCTCTCTGGGAATTATGGCCGCGTGGGCGACGAAAATTACTATTCCCTCTCTGGTTAGGGGGTTTATTGGTTAACTGACCAAGGGACTTGAGTGTCTCATATTCGTCCTTGGCATTCTTCAGCGCCCTCGACCGCCTTACCAAACAACAGATCGGCTTCCACCGGTTTGTCCAACAATGATGCCTGGGTTTCTGCCTTAAAAGCAGACTGCCATAACCACGCATGTCTCTTGATAACAGTACCTTCTGCTATCAATCTGCCTGCGTTGTCCGCGGCATCAAACGTTGCTTTTAAAATGCAACCAGACACGGCTCTACCCTCTGCGGAAATTCGTGCTAACTGGCCCTTTAAGGGTTCTGGTGCAGAGGCTATGAGTGCCGCGACTTCTTCCCACTGATGGCAGTTGTAGCTGGCCAACAGGGTGGTGGAGTTTGCAATCCTTGCCTGATAGGCAGACGTTGAGGCTACTTTCCTGCCGAAACCATATAGTTTTTTGCTCTCCTTGTCTGGAGGAGCTTCGGACGATGACAAGGGTGTTCCAGCCCTCTTACGAGTGTTAGTGACAACTAGGGAGTCTGGCTTCAGATGTCCTCTTATATAGAGAGGGTCAGACTGGGCTGTCCTGAAAAGTTTTTCAACTCTGGGATTGACTGCTCTGGTGAGGTTCGGGTTCACCAGGGACGGGTCTATTCTTCGCTGAATAGACTTAAGGATAGGGATGGTCTGGGCAACAGGCCTCCTTTCACCCATTAACTCCTCGGCGAAGTCCCTCTCTTCCTGGACACTGTGGGTGTCAATATGGAAATGTTCTGCTGCTCGTGCAAGAACCTCGTTCAGGAGGGGTTGGTTATCGACAGGGGAGCCAGTAACCGGGGCTTCCTTCTCTACCGGGGAATCTACTCTGTAGGTTTCAGGGTCTTCCTCTTCCTCTTCTTGGTCCTCATCATCCCCATACTAGCCCGTCCCGGTTTGCTCTTCTACCATGCCAAAATCTTGGTCCTCACAAAAGGAAGTCTCTCCTTGAAACAGTGAGTATGGCTGTGAGTATGGTTGTACCTCGAAGGGGTCTGTAGACCTCATCGGTGTCTCAAACCGGGCTTCTTACTCGGGGGGGGAATAGGATCATTAGAGCCTGAGGGTGTAGCCCCTTGTGGATATTATGAAAGGAAATGGTCTGGATTTTTATCGTAAAAGTCTGCCAAAGAAGACATCCTTGATATGACCCTATCTATGTCATTACTCGACCATTTTTTGTAACTGGGAATGACTCTCTCAGAAAGTCTAGGAGATTTAACTTGAGTATCTTGAGTAGATTTGCTGGTTTTAGAAATATCAGCAGACCTGGTCTTGTCTGTCTGTTTAGGAGGAGTGGAGTGTTTCACAGGTGTGGAAGAGTGCAGAGGCTGCTTCTTCTGCTGTTTTCCCCGCTCCCCGAGAATGGAAAAGTGTTTTTCCTGTCCCATTGTGGCTCCGGAGGTAGAGTCCCTGTCCTACGAACGTGGGGCCGTGCTGATCTTGTCTGCGGGCTCCGACTCCTGGAGAGCGGCCTGGGGGTGGAAGTCATCTTCGTCATCTGACGATCGAACTTCTGTTAGCCTAGGGAGCGAGGCACTCTTGGCAAGAGTGGATGATTGCCTGGAGTCATGCGGCGATCTCGATCGAGAACGCCCAGAGGACACCGATTCGGACCATTCTGTTTGTGCCTCTTTCCGAGAGCTCGACGTCGTCGAGTCTCGGTTGGACTTCGTGTGTTTAGTGTGAGTGGTGTGTGAAGTGCATGTGTCGCCGGGGGTCTTCCCCATAGCCGCCCTGTCTGACGACCTTCCAAGGTCGGGGACCTGCACTCGGCTGTCTTTCGACGCCGTAATGCCCTCACCGTCCGAAAGCACGGCGTCGCTGCCATAGCTGAAGGCGCCCTCCGCTGCCATGGCCGCCTGCCTGGCGTGGTGGGCCCACGCTTCGTCGAACGGTCCTTAAGTGTCTTAGGGTTTAACCTACTACACGCTCTGCAGTTCGCTTCGGGGTGGTCCCTCGGCAAGCAGAGATTGCACATGGCGTGCCTGTCGATCCAAGGGTATTTGCGATTGTACTTGGGGCAGAATTGAAAAGGGGTACCCTCCATACGCACCTTGAGGCAGCGGGCTGGTAAGTGTAGGAAATGTATAAGGTGTACCTATATACCAAGAGTGTAGAGTATGTCCAACCCCCCACTTTCCCTACTTGCAGGGCCGAGGCCAGAGGCCTTCCAAGGCCCGGGCCGAGGCCAGATGCCTTCCGAGGCCCAAATCCGTCGTGCAGCAGCCGACGGTCGATGCCTTCTCCTGGCCAGGCGTCGAGTGTCAAAGTACGACGTTGGAATGGGGAAAGGATGTAAATTAATCAATATTTTTGCAAAAGTATGGCTAATGCCAGGGGACTCCGCAAAATGCTTCCGACCAGTATGGTGGAAAAAAAACAATCTGAGGATCCTAGACGCGTGAGGGATCTTGGGTACAGTGGACGTCACACTAGGGATAGTATTACTGGCATGCCCTGTGTCGACGCCCATTTTCGAGTTTCGAAAAACAAACTAATACTCCGCAGCTTCAACTAGATGTCGGCCTATGCACAGCATGTGATCTAAGCAGATTCCACAAGCCTCAGAAATATATATTTATTTGTAGCAGAGCCTGAAAAAAAAGAAGAGAAGCCATCAAAGGACACAGATGAAGACCGGCTGAAAGGGATAGAACGTAAAATGGAGACAATGAATGACAATTTTAATAGTTTAAGGGAATTTGTGGAAGAATTTGTTAGAGGAAAAGTATGTTACCACTGTCCCACCTGTACCTGCGCCCCCTTCTCCATTTCCCAGTGAACCGTCCCCAAACCTTCAAGAAGAAAATAGACGTTTTGATGAAATATCCATCCCTTCTTCCCCACACAAATCATCTCCTCACAATCAGCCTGTATTGAACCCTAATTCCCCTATATTTGTGTCAGTGTCTGCAGCCCCCCCGAGTTTCTGTTGATTAAAGTGCGTGTAACTTTTTATAAGATTTTTGTATAGTAGTTGTTGAATACGGGTCAGAGAATTTTTTTTTTTGAAAAGACTTCAAATGTTCGCGAACAGCGCGCCTGTTGGAGCTAGCCGTAAGCAATACAATGTGGATGTTCTAACGGCAATATACCTACCCGTACCAATGGCAACCAAGATGCAACTAATCTTAGAAGGCACCATCTGTGCAAGTTGTGTGTAAAGAAACAGAATGGGGTGTGCTAAGGACATTATACCTCTCCGTACGGCTTACAAACGAGTTAAAACATGTTCCTAGAACATAGTAGATAGGCAGGATGTATATAAATGAGGCAAATTAGAAGTGTTCTAAGGACACTATATTTGTCCGTATCGTCAGCAGAAAGATGGAACTGTCCGTAGAACAGGCGCGGTGGCCGGCATGTTAGTTATCAAACAAAATGGAGGTGTCCTAAGGAGACAGGACCTGTCCTTACAGTCATGAGATCACGTACGCACATGCGCAGTACACCCATAAGTACTGTGAGCATCCCGCCTGTCCCGAATTGTCCATCTCGCGTGTGGTGCACTTTTAATTAGTTGCAGGACCCGACCACTGTTCGTAGAACACTGGCGCTTATGCGCACGTGTGTTAGTCTGCATTTGCTGTTGTGCAGCCATGCTTTTCCCTCGTGGGTGTGTACAGGACGTCATCATGTGAACACACCCACGCTGAGCGTGTGGACTAATTTGCGCGCTTTGTCTGCTTCCGCAACTCTGCAAAATAACTGACACATAAATGGGAAAGTATTTTTCAGTAGAACATCACCATTTGACACTTCCCATACAATAGCTCCACCTATGATTGTGGCGTTTACAATTTTTGCAGCATTTTACAGCGAGCAATGTGGTCATGAACCGCATCTTTCGATCCCTATAAATAGCCACACCCCCAAGCTCATCTTCATTGTGCTTCTGGCAATAGCAGTTAGGGTTTTGCTGCCTTTACTGCTGTAGCAACTATTTGGCAAACAATCCTTATGCCATCCATAGTTGCTACTGCTGCATTACCTCAGCACCACCCCCAAACCCTCCACTGCCACCGACTTCCCAAGAGCCTGCAGAGGGATATACCGGTGAGGATGTAGAGCTCAAGGAAGAAGAGAATGAGGTGGAGAAACTCTGCACTACAAACACTCGGCGGGAGTCGTGGGTGTGGTGGTTGTTTTCTGTTTATGGGAACGTACCGAAAGCAAGTGCGAACCTGGTCAAGTGCAACCAGTGCCAGTTTGTGCTGAGTCGCGGGAGACCTGGTGCGTACAGCTTTGGTACGACAACTATGAAGCGACACTTAACGTTGCTCCACAGTGCGGACATTCGCATGGTGGTGCCATGTGAAGAACCTAGTAAATTGAGTTCCTCCACAGCATCCTCTGTGTCCGATCCTCTCACCACAAGAGACACTCCTGTGGGGGAGCGCATTCCTCCAGCTGCGTCACAAGCCATTCACGATGCTGTTGACCCTTACCTTTTGAGGGTCACAATAGTGTGAATATACTGTGATGCAGTTCTCTGCAGGGGGGGGGGAAGAGTCTTCGAAGTGCTTTTGAGGCTACAGTCACCGAGCACGAGAAGAACTGCACCCTACCTAAGTGAAGTCCACCCTTTATCTTTCTCTCTCCACCTGACCCTTCTTATCCCGGTGGTTGGTGTCCCTTCCTTACCCTCCTCTCCTAGTGTGTCGTGTCCATAAAAGCAATGAACTGAAAAGTTAGCAAAGTTTAACAAAAGGCTCGTTTCAGAGCCGCCTTCCTCAGTGCAACAATAGAGCTTTGAAATGACTGTTGTAGGCCCTCTGTTTTTTTTTCAAAGTCCGAGGACAGTCATGGGACACACAAAAATGGAGGGTGCAAGAAAAACAAAACCAATGTACTTTTCGCTGGGAGTAAGTGGTGGCTCTAAAAAGAGCCTTTTGGTGGTGTTGAGTATCCTTCAAAAACTGTAGGGTGTAAAAAATGGATTACCAAATAGGTTACTATGATTCCAAAAAAAGTTGCAATGCATGTTGTACACTGCGAAGAAAAATTTATTGTCAGCATATGTGAGATGAACTCCATCTCTGCGAAATATGAAAGAGCTGCGAAACAAAATGTTTTCATTGTGGAATGAGGACATGCCAACGTCTCTAAGAAATGCACAAACAGCCTTATTCATATTTCGCAGCGCTTTCTCCATTTGTGGGCCAAATGCTGATGAACGCAGCCACTTTTGTATTTGAGCAATATGGGAAAAAAGTATATGGCAATTTGGAAACATGTCCAAGACTTGTGCAAGTCCTTCCTTCATTGCAAATTGCAAACAAATGCCAGAAACATGACCTAAACTATTGCCGCCACAATGAATGATAAATATGTCAGGATGACGCTCTGTCTCTAAAGTAACGCAGAGAGGTACCAAGTCCAACCACCTCATTCCCTGCACTCCATGCCAGTGCACTTCCACATGAGGAAATCCAAGATCTGCAGATATACCGCAACTTTCCGCATGCACCTTCAGCAAATGTATCCACGAGTCTCCCATAATCCAGATAATCTGTTGTCGAGCACACAGAGCCATGGCTGTCTGGTCTACGGTCAGGAAAAAGACGTTCTGACTAAATATCTCTGTACAAAACACACCCACTGACCTTCACTACCTTCGCACATTCTCATTTGCATGCGCCTCCACCCCAAAATCCATGTTGGTAAAAGGCGGCGCCTGCAAACTACCGCTATGTTCGCAGACACTTACAGCACCAGAGCGTGTCGACTGTACATTTAAATATTATTCCCCTTTTCCACTTGAAGGTGGGCTCTAAAAAGAGCCGTGTTTTTTTTTGGCAGATACCTTACAGACACGTTATTTTTCTTTTTTTTGTGCTATTTTTTGTTCTTACTTTACTCCTACAACCATTACAGAACCTTCTCCAAAGCAAGCCTCACATTCCAAAAGAACATGGCATTTCCCAAAGAAGAGTATGCAACACCATCTGCTTCGAAATAAGCCGCATTACTGGGTACAATGTTCTCGTGGCTGCAGAAAAAAATACCAGCACGTAACATAAAAGCACACATGCCGCGATTAATGTTGCACCTCTCAATACGTTGATCAGGACAGAAAACAGAACTATTGTCCCATTTTCCTCTATGCAGTAACCCATAAAAAATTATTTTCGCAGTTGGAAAGATGTTCATGACTCCTTCAACCAACTGTTCCAAATCTTTCAACAAAGTACGTGAACTCACGTAGCCCAAATGGCAAGCACCGTAGTGCAAAAGTACCACATGAGGACTGGTCATCGTTCGCATTTCGGTGCAAACTTGGAGAAGTGCTGCAACATTGCGATCAGTCTCAGCACTCCAAACCACCTCCACTCCTCTCACATCAAAATGATGTACCACATGCCTACTTTCGGCATACAGCTGTAAACCTTGGACAAAAATGTCTCCAAGGACCAAAACCCTGACCCTGTGCGCCTCTGCCTTCTTCAGTATACGCACCATCTTTCGCCACAAAAGAACAATGTGAACATCTGATTGGCTGATGGCCACAGTCCTTTTTCCATGTTCCATTTGCTGTAGATAACCGTATGCGACACGCCCTACCTGCGGACAAGCGGTGTCTACGTGCAGCACGTAACTCTTAGCCAGTCCTTCTACCCTTTCCACATCACTCACGATTCCATTTCCTCATTGGACACACCTAAGCAGTCACACAACCATCTACCAATCACATTGACTAGCCCTACATCTAACTCTGTCATCAAAATTTTGCACTTCAAATGTGCTACTGATCACTGTGAATGCAAGTCGCATATCATTGCAAAGCACCTACTTCAAAAACTACTGTGCAAGTGTCGCGGATTTCTACGTACAGCTCCATCCATGCGCATATGCACGCGTATAAACTACAGGTATGCATATTTTACTCAGAGAACATGTGCAACCCTTATGATTTCATTTTAACAAATTATTCCAACTAAATCTGCATAGGCAATACATACCAACGCTCGTCCTTCAACTGCACTACTTCTTACTGTCTTCCGCATAACTTAACATATGCTAGAACCCTCCCTTTTTAGTGGGAAACTCGATTTTCCATTAGAAAATGGCACATTTTTATTTTTACTGTGTACCGTCTACATAAATGCTACTTCCAATGCGATCGTATGAGAAAAAGTAAACGCTCCCGATTGCTGTGGTGACATCTCCCTTCGAGGGTCTCCCGATTTTTCAAAATCGTACTTACAATCTGAAAGTACAGATCCCCCCCCCCATTTACTATACTAACCTATCGCTTACAAACCTCTCTGCCATAGATAACACAACTTAAAAGAAATAAGACATTTGCGTAACCTAAAAAGTGTACACAGTTTTGAAGCACGTCCAACTGCCATACTGAAGTAACATAGAAAGTCAGCAAATAGTGCAGTGAAAAGCACACATCCACTGTGTTCAGATATCAAAGAAGAATACTGCGACGAAAAATACAACATTAACGTGTACTCTAACATCACAGCTTTAAACACACAAAGTTAGTAACTTCTTTTTACAAGTGCAGTCATGACTAATATCCTGAAAATCAACAGCATCTACACTGCAAACGGCATATCCGAAGAAACATGGTCATTAGTAAAAAGAAAGTAAGTACAGTACGACCTTTATATTCTAGCTATTCCTCAAACAGACTGTGTTGGTTATGTATTTAGTTTGTGCACCAAAGGAAACAGTGATTTCTGAACCATGCTACCCACAAATCGCATTTACTAAACAAAGATTAACAGGCAGAATGACTCACAAATCCCTGTATGTTTGATAGAATGTTAGTACTAGAAAACAAATAGCTGTTTCAATTTTATGCCACTACGTTCACTATTAATGCTTCTCCTGACCACTAGCCCCCTTTCTACTCTCATCTGAAGCACATTGTAGTAGTATGTAAACAGAAAACTAGACTTCCCAAATCATTTTAAGAGGCCAATACACATTCTCACACCACCACAAAGTGCTTACCCAGCAAACCCATGCACACAAGCACAAATACATTATACAACAGACCAAACCATGCCTTTTTTTCTTCAACAGACCCCAAAAAATGCCTTCCAAAAAGCAAGTTCGTAGAAAGGAACGCAGAAGTAGAGCAAATAAAAATAAAAGTTTCCAACCTAAGCATCCATCTGTAGCAGAGTTTCTAGAGAATGTTGGAACAAAACAGCTAATACATTCATTTACCAAAACAAAGCAAGCCTCAAACCGAAACTTTACCTCCTCCAACAAAATGTGGCACAAAGCACAAAACTCTTCGGCTACCAGTACTGCTAACAATGCTCCTATTAATCCTGATATAGTAACAAGAACCTATAGTAAAACATTTTTTTTAGCAAAAATGTTTTTCCACAGAGTCCTTCAGAATCTAATGAGAAGAGGACTGAAATCATCCTCACCCATTAAAACCTACCATAGAAAAATAATCCTACAAGCTCTCGTGGATAGTGCAATCATTCTCAAAAGGAAGTTGTTTATATTGGTGTTAGACAGAATGAAACCACTAACAAAACTAAGTATCAAACTTCAAAAGAAACTTATCAATAAAAGAAATGTGAACAAAAACAACTTCTTACATATTTGTGGAGGTGAATGGAGTCACACAACAACCACAGAACCATATTCTAATGAAGAAGCATACAAACAAAATCAAACAAGCACAATTGCCATCCAAAGCAGTGGACGAGGATATGAAAAAAATCAATACCATCATGGAACAAGAAACATTGCTTAGAAAAGTATCCCCTCAAAACTCAGAATTACCTCTCGATTCAACTGAATCAGACCATCCAGTATACAAATGGCCGTGCACGTCAATGTGTGCCATTCCTAATACATCTTTCAAATCTTTACGTCAGTTCCTCAATCAGTATGTGAAAGGTAAATTGAAAATTAAAATGAAAGTGCTGCAAAATATGGATATATGTCCATTGCGCAAATACACAGGACTACAAGGACATTCATTAGCCTGCATTTCTGGACCTATTTGAAAAAGCACCTTCCATGATATTAAAAGGATGTCAATACATCATTCAAATGTAATAAACCTAGTGTATAAACTGTACTATGCTAAAAGTCCAGCTTCAGAATTAACCAATTTAAATAAGACTCTTCTGAATTGTACACCCAAGTATCTACAAGAAGAAATTGACCGTATCCAGAGAAAATATTTTGGAAGTGAAAGTCACTTACAAAATGCAACAGTTTTAGAACAGACTACCAACATTTCTGCACATAGCAACCTTCTATTACATACATACAAAAAAGAAATAGTAAAATTTAAAAGTGCATCGGCTGAAATACCAAACCATGTGCGTGTGTGTTGCCGCAACGTTTTACAAAAGGAACACAAAAAATTTAGACATAGCATACAAAATAGAAGACAGCGAAGATTCCAAATGGTTTGAATTAGCTCTCTACCTTTTAGCCGAAAACAAATATCACATATCAAATAAGTGAACCCCTAACATGTTGTAGTTACTGCACTACAAAACTAGACAACAAAGTCCTTCACGTGCCATCACAAATAATTTGGAATTGTTCCCACTACCAAAAACCTTGCAACAACTAAATTTGTACGAGAGCATCATAATTCAAACAGTTCATCCATTTCAAGAAATTATACGCCTTCACCCAAAAACAGCCAAATTACCTCCCTCTGAATTGGTGAAAGGCATTTGTGGCAAAGTACTTTATTTGCCATTAGATCTTACAGAAAATGTACACACTCCAGGACTGCAACGTTCAATAGAACATTCTTTAATTGTGTTGGTAAATGGTGTACCAACCAAAGACAAAAAAAATTGGCAACAAATGGTGGACTTACATAAAGATAGACAAGCCTTGAAATATCTACAAGAAAATAACGAATACTAAAAGGAAATAAATATTGAAGAAAGCTTAAGGGAAACAACTGAAATAATTGAACAGTCAGCAGAAACTGGACAGTTTGAACTTCTGGATCCTGCTGCA
The DNA here is from genome assembly GCF_040938575.1 of Ambystoma mexicanum. Taxonomy (NCBI): domain Eukaryota; kingdom Metazoa; phylum Chordata; class Amphibia; order Caudata; family Ambystomatidae; genus Ambystoma; species Ambystoma mexicanum. The sequence continues at coordinate 327,889,747 of NC_090926.1, read as the reverse complement.
GTATCCACTCTTTTGGACCAGTACACAATTCATTCATTGCATTCCAATGAAAGCATAGATGATGCACTAGAAACGTATCTAATGCGACAAACCAAAGGTTCACCAATGAGCATATGGGAAAAAAGTATAGAAGCACATGCTTTGCCACTGCTATTTCCTACTGGCAAAGGTGGAAGGTACGATGATGGACCCACTCAGATTACGGCATCAGAATACTGCTCATTACAAATGTATTCCCAAGATCCCAGGTTTAGACAAAATGTGGAATACATATTCCAACTACTCTTTGAAAGTGAACTAGCAGCCCTACGTTATGGAGTTGCACACATTTTGAAATGCGGAACCCACTTTCAAAATATGTCAGCTACACAATTAATACAACAAATACAAGATAAAGATGAAGGTTTACAGTCAAGTATAACAAATTTGTTTGCAAACATGGGTGGTACAAAAGAATACTGTGTAAATAGAAATAAATCTGTGGCTCTGCGGCAATTAATTTTGCTGACTCAGTTGTATTTTATTACGTCAAAAAAACGGTATATATTAATGCGTGTACAGAAGTAGTGGATAGTCATTACTAAACTTCAAACGTGAATGACATAAGTATATGTACACGATCATACAAATCAAATTAGTGACCATGGTAACTATCGCAGATGCCCAACGCAGTATAAGTTAGATATATCTTTTCTTTCTACATGAAAAGAAGGGTATAAACTAATTTTCCATATACAATTGGCAGGAAAGAAGTATAGGATTGAACCCAATATAAATAAACTCGACCAACACATTCAGTGAACATATTTTGAATTTCTGGGTAAGTAACCCTCCACTCGAGTGAGAAAATATGCCTAACTTCAGCGAGTCAGTATTTGGCAATCATTGCCAACAATGTTGTATTTTTCCTCTCTCCATGTTTTTTTGTTTCTTTTTGTATGTATTGATTTTTCCCTGTTCCCGTTTGTTTCACTCCCTGCTTACCTACCTTCCCTTTCCTACTTGTTTTGAACATCTTATTTGCAATAATGTTTTTTCTCATGACCTATACAATCCTCTCCACTACCCATCCTTAATTTCTGTCTAATTTACACATGCCAATTGGTATATGCGGGGGAACCACTAAATGGGGGATTGACTGATTATTTTGACTGTTTGAATTTTGGATATATTACAGAAATGAGAAATAATGTCATTGTTCTACAAAAAGAGTCTGTTCAAGTAGCCCAGATTTGGGAAAGGCTCTGCTGAGCCTAAACACTTGTTATCCAGGGCGTTTTGACGTAATAAAATATAACTGAGTCAGCAAAATTAATTGGCACGGAGTTATTTCGATTTACAATGCAATTCCAACGGCATAGGCTTTATACCATTAACCCCGAGGAATTGTGACATTGCAAGGAAACTATACCTTCTGAATTCCGGATTTCAGAGTTGTTTCAGATAATAGGAATAATAAGGAGTCGCCCACAGGGCCAGCTGTAACAGCAAAAGCCAAAACATTTCTTACACAAGAATACTTGTTCCGACGACACAGAGACGTAAGTTGTATGATCAGAAAACTTGGACCACCGACTTGGTTTGTTAAACTAAGTTGTGCAGAATAGGCCTGGGAAGATTTACATGAGTTACTACGCATATCAAACAACAACAAAACCAACATACATTTATCATCACCTGGAGAACTTTGCTCTCTAGATCCAGTTAACGTGTCAAAATATTTCCATCATCGTTTCATTGCTATGCTACACTATTTGCAATAAAACTGTTCCTCCCCTCAGAGAAGTGCAGCACTTTTTTAGGAGAAAAGAATACCAATCGAGAGGAGAATCACATATTCACATGCTTTTATGGATCAAAGGTGCACCTAAATCTGGTCAGGACACTGATGCCACTGTTTTGCAGTTCATCCAAAAATATGTCACTTGTGAACTTCCTTCACAACGGACACATAGTGACCTGCACAGGCAGATTTGACAATTTCAAAGACTCAAATGTGGCAAATATTGTCGTCGCAAATACAAAAACAAAGGGAAATACTACACCAAATGCCGGTTTGGTTTCCCTAGACCAGTTACAGAAACAGGTGAAGTGAACAACTTTATGTCTTCAGTTCGACATTGTGTGAAAGGTAAATCACCTAAAAACACGTACTACATAAAGAGAACCGAGGAATGTACTATATCAATGATTACAATGCAATCATTGCCCTCTTATGGAATGCAAACATAGATGTGCAGTACATTGCAGCCAATTCCACTGCTGTGGCATGATACATTACAGCCTACTTCACAAAAGCTGTAAAGACAGAGCTTCAAGACCACTGGATGACTTATCAGACAAAACACTATCTCAGAAATTGTACAGCCTAGGCATAAAAATGCTCCCTCATAGAAAATGTGGCGCCTATGAAGCGGCAGATCGTTTAACTGGTACTGCTTTGTACGGAAAATCAGACAACATAGTATGGTTAAGCCTTGGTCCTGCTAAATCTAGAAAAAGAGTTCTGAAATCATATGAGGACCTATAAACAAACAATTGCCAGAAATGATCCCAACAGCCAAGACATTTTTAAAAACAATTTACTGGACACATACTATCCCAACAGGAGTAGCACTTTGGAAAGTATGTGTCTATATCACATAGCTCAAAACTTTGGATACAAAAATAATGTAAAACCAGATGAAAGCAAAGGCAGATATACAGTCACAGATTGTGAAGGCAGCTTAGTGAAACTTACAAAACGAAGCTTGATTAATCATGTTAAATTGTCATTAAAAACTCCTCAACAGAAAGAACTGTATTACATGTCTCCTACACATTTTTTTATCCATGGAGAAAAGATGAAGAGATACTAGATAACTATGACTGCTATGAAGATTTCAAAGTAAATGAAAGTACTATCACCGATGTGAACTTCACACAGTACAAAGCAATGTTGCACAATGAACAGCAACACGAAGAAGACCTTCAGGCCCAACTAGATAAGGACTCTTCCAACAGTAGTCAACCTTCTGTAACAGATAGCCACTAATAGCAAATGAGGCAGAATTAGCTATGACAGAAGTGGAAAACACCATGTGTCACTATCAAGAAAATATAGAAGACTTAACTGTATAACAAACAAAACTTAAGAGCAGCGCACCATTTTTGAAGACGTAACAAAACAGATTGCACATGGTGTAGAACACGAAAATAAAGAATGTACCTGCCAAAATTACAAACCAATACTACTGTTCCTGAGTGGTGAAGCTGGGTCAGGAAAAACATTCTTAATCAAAATCATCAGCAAGTTCCTTCAGCAATTGACAAACAACAAACTATCAGCTGTTGTAACTGCCCCCACAGGTTTAGCTGCCTACAACATAGGCGGTGTCACTTTACACCGATTAGTACTTCTTCCAGTAGAACACCAAAACAAATTAGACTACTACAAACTTTCTGCAGAAGCTGCAATGGAACTACGCAGAGTATTAAAACAAATGAAAATGCTACTAATAGATTAAGTGAGCATGGTCTCCAACCTAATGTTGGCTTTAATTCCCCTCTGATTGCAAGAAGTACTGAAAAGAAACTACAAACAACTTTTTGCAGGGATAACACATTATCGTTTTCAGAGATCTTCTACAATTGACACCAGTGAAAGGGGAACCTATTTTTAAAACCGTAGGACACAAACTCTGCCGTAGAACTGTTGGCAGCATAGGAAATGTCAACCTTTGGCAACATTTACAATTACAGAGAATTAATAGAAAACATGTGGCAATCTGCAGATCTCACTTATGCCAACATCCTGAAAAATATTAGAGTTGGTGTACTATCTCAGGAAGCACAAGCAATATTGAAAAACCGGCACATTCATGCACCTTACGGCAATAATGCATGTGCTACTGATGTTATGGAACAATTACTGCACAAAAGAATTGTATGTCCTTAATGCCAACTCTTGCAAGCTGTGGCAAATTCAATAAAACAATGTTAAATAAAGAAATGCAACCAATAATTGAAATTTGCACCACAGACAAACTAGACGTACATGGTATGACACTACCCATGTGTGAGCAAGCCACAACAAGACTAAGTAGTTTAGAAAATTCAATATCCAACACAGCTGGGTTGGAAAAAATATTAAAATTATCCTTAAATTGTAGAGTAATGCTGAAACGTAACCTTGACGTGGAGCAAGGGCTAGTTAATGGGGCACTGGGTACAGTTGTTAGCTTTCAAACATACCCACGTGACAGCAACATTCAGTTTGTCAATATTCGCTTTGACAAACTTTCAGAAGTGAAAAGAATAGGGCACTCAACTGCTCTATTCCTTCTGTTCAAAGAAATGTATGTACGTAGAGAACAATTTTCTCTAACTCTTGCATATGCAGTCACCATTCATAAATCCTGAGGTCTTACCCTAAACAAAGCATTAATAGATGTAGGAAACACAGTCTTTAAAGAAGGCATGAGCTACGTAGCAATATCAAGCTTACGTACAGTTGACTGTCTATTTCTAATCAACTTTGATGCAAATAAAGTGACCGCTGATATTCCTTGCATCTTGGAATACAATAGCCTGCAGTCACTGTACACCCCACATCTGAAACAATATCCTGTTCCAGAAAAATTAAAACGTGGTAAAAGAAAAGTAATTCAATCAGAAATGCAACACAATCTGATAGCAAATCCTTCAAAGAAAAGAAAAGAAAGAAAAGGGTCATCAATTACCACAAGCAAAGAAGAACCTATTAGGGAAAGTAAACCAGGTACTTCTTGAAAGAAGGAAGAGACACTCCGAAAAAAGCACTCTGAAACGGAACTAGCTGGTCGATTCAAATTTTCAAATGAAAGTGGTGTAAGTTGCTATGCAAATGTAGCAATGAATATTCTATTTGTATTGCCACCAATGGTGAACAATATTTACTTACACAGTACAGACCAATTGTGTTTGCAAATGTTAATCCTTCATAGAAACGTAACAAACAATCCTGACAACACGTACAGTGTTCATGGAATAAGACAAGAATTGGACAACAGTGCAGGAATGGTGAGATTCACTATAAACATACAGGAAGATCCACAATAATTTCTAATGTACTTACTACAAGTACTGGAAAACAAAAGCATACCTATAAATGAAATCTTCCAGATTTCATACATGTGGAAACATACGTGCACTCTCTGTAGCAATGTCATACAGGAACAAATCCCAAATGAGCGATTTGTGTATGTATCCATACCGAATTGTGAATCCATTCCATTTCAGCAACTGGTACAGAATGCAAACCATGCCAGATTATGTACTATCTGCAATTCAGACAATCGCTCCACCTTACTGATACAAACTCATAGTAAGTACATAATACTTATGCTGCTACGTTGTAATGCAGATGGCACCAAAAACAACTGCAAGCTGACCGGATTCAGACACGGTCAAGTGTCACTGGGAAAGAAAACCTTTACAACAGTAGGTATAAACTACCATGCAGGAGCTACAGCCAATGCAGGTCACTACACTGCATACATTAAAAAGAAATGTGGTTGGGTGGAATGTAATGATAGCACCATTACTCTGAAGCAGAGAATGCCAGCTAATCTTACAAATGTGTATTTAATCTTCTTAAAGCCAAAATGTAATGACTAATGTGCGCTTCAACACTACCAAAAAATAAAAAAGGGAAAGCCTACATACAGAATACGCCAACAGGTATCTAACTGCCCAAGAGTGTGTAACAAGAACACAGATAAATGAATACCACAGAAGCAGAACAACAAATGCACAGTTAGAATAAGCCAACAGGTATCTAACTGCTGTTAAAAATATCAACAAGGCTACAAGCATAACATACATCACAAAGAACAAGGAAACACTCAAAGAAAGGAAAGAAATAGTTTGTACCATAGCAAATGAAGGTTTTTTTGAATCCAACAAGGATTTTTTTCTCCCAGACCCAAGGATTTCAAAAACAAACACAGAAACTGAGCACAATGCACAGTACACTGGATTGTAAACTAAGTATGAGTGTAAAAAAAAAGCTAAACTGTCTATTATACAATGTAAGAAGTCTTCATAAAATGCAAACACTAACATGCTTTTTCTTTTATCACAGAAATTGAAAAAGGCTAGGTGTCCCAAGTACTCCAGTCATGTAAAACATATCTGGAGTAAGTATAATTATAGGCATTTCATACATATGTGAATCAACATGGCTAATCTATAGCAGTAATATGGTACAGCGATTATAGGCCAGACGTAGCATCTGTGATGTATAACCCACCACCTACATCCTACGGGCAAGCAACCCACATTATAGGTCCTACCCACAAACATTGCTACATATCAAAACCATGATGCTTCTAATTTCACTACTTTTAAGGTTAGCTTTGCATGCGTGGTCTGCAGCCATACAACCAAGACAGTACAACATGCACACAAACACCACCACACCACGGCCATGTTCACTTATACCCTCACTCCCTATCACTGCAGACTTGGGTGCATGGCTTTTGGCCATGCACCCAAGACTCTGGGTCCTAGGCAGAAACAGCAAAGCATATCGCAACTATTGTGCCTTCTAATTTCACTACTTATAAAGTTGGTTTTGGAAGCATGGCCTTGGCCGTGTAAAATATATTTTATATATATAATGCTAAATCACATTAAATAATTAAATAATAGGCTGCATATGGATGTTTTGGTAACCATCATCTGTCTCAAATGTGGCCTTGAGCTTTACGGTGCACCTCAAACTTCATTAGCCCTTATAGGGTTATCATGCCAGATTTGGGGGGCTGGTGCACTTAGAGCAAAGTAATAAATCAGGTAGCCTGCTTCAGGGTTATCCAGGGTGTTGGATCTCATACATATCAGGTTGTGGCTAACCAACCCTTGACAATAGCCATTGTCTGGAAGAATACCGATCTCCCACTCTGTGGCAATGTGAGAATTAAGATGTACTTTGCCACCTCCCCTTTTTTGTCCAAGCAAAATGCTGGTTCTCATTTAGCCCAGTAAACAAAAAAAATCACAACTGCATGATGTGAAGGCAGCAAGGCAAAAGACCAATGGGTGCTCAAGAGTGTTGGTCAGCATTGGAACACTTGGAAGGCAGGATTCACCTTTTTGAAAATGGGGACAAAGACAGAGGAGATCAGCAAAATGCCTGAGGACTGATGGCTTACCTACCACAAGAAACAGAATTAAAAAAGGAGCAAGGTGTAGGATGACAGTTGGTGTGTGGGGAACTGAACGCATATTTCACCCTCGTAAAATGCAAAGATCTAGCATGTTTAAAATGTCATATGTTATGATTTCAGGAGTTTCTACAGTGAAGGCATCATGAAGCAAGACACAGACAACAGATTCAAAGTTCAAAACAAAGTGTTTAATTAAATCAAATGTCAGGATGGTTGAAGGCCCATCTTGCCCTATGCTTAGCATGCCCTGGTTATACCGCTGCTGAAGAAGCCTGGCTTAGACTCTAGGATTCTGTCCAATTTTCGTCCCATCTCTCTGCTCCCCTTTCTTATGAAATTGCTTGAGTCCTTTGTTTCCCCTCTTCTTAACACCTTTCTGGAATCATCTGTTTTTTTCAATCCATTTCAAATCAGGGTTTCGCCCCGGTCAAGGTACGGAATCAGTGTTGGTTTCAATTGTGGATCGGGGTGGGGGGCCTGATTTTACTCGACCTGTCAGTGGCGTTTGACACAGTCAACCACCCTACGGTTGCCAGACATTTGGTCGAAAAAAATTGGTCGACCAGACAAATGGTCGAACCAATTTGGTCGAAAACCAAATGGTCGAATTTTTTTTTTTTTATTTTAACCCTTTTTTTTTTTGGGGGGGTCCCCCCCAACCCCCTTTTTTTCTCTAAACACCCCTTTTTTAACTAAACGAAAACCCGAAAAATAAATATATAAAAAAAAAAAATTCGACCATTTGGTTTTCGACCAAATTGCAGTCGACCAGTTTTTTTTCGACGAGTTGACTGGACACCCCACCCTACCCTGATTGCGCGGCTCTCTTCGGCGACCCTGTTCGGTCAAGTTCTTGCCTGGTTTCTCTTCCTTTTTGGTGGGACTTTCTCAATCTGTGCACTTTCCTTAGTTGTGTTCTCATTCGATTCCCCTGATGTGTGGGGGTTCCCCAGGTCCCCTCACTGTCCCCTATTCCATTTAACTTATACATCCAACCACTTCTTGGTATAATCCACACATGGCTTTCTGTGTTATTCCTATGCCGGCGATACACCAATTATTGTGTGGCTGGATTTAACTCATCCTGAGACGTCTGGATGGCCTTGAACTGGCTTGAAATAAAACAAAGAAAACGGAGGTGCTGGCCACAACCTTGCCCTCGCTGTTCTGGACCCCTGACATCTGGCCCGAGAGCCATGGCCCCTTTCTCCTTCCTGTTTCGGCAGTGAAGGATCTGGGCATTAGAAATTTCGATCTCACTATCTACGGGCGATCAGGTTTCTCTCGTCTGTCAGAAGGCTCATTGTAAACTGTGGACCCTTTGGAAAGTGCTCCCATGCATTCCACCGAAATTCCATGCTCCGGTGGCGTCTTCCTTGGTCATCAATATAATTGACTACTACAATGCTCTTTACCTAGCCGTTCCGCTGCATCTGCTTCAGCGTCTTCAGCGATTGCATAATATGGCAGCTAGAGCTGTACGCCATCCTCCGTTTGGTGCCCATATTACACCGTCTGTGCGCCAACTTCATTTAGCAGCGCGTTAAATTCATATCTGTGTGTCTGGTCCATAAAGCCTTTTATAAAATTGGAGCCGATTTCCTCCAAGCAAAGTTCTGTCTCTACATACCCGGCAGGTCACTTCGTTCTGAAACCTTGAAAATCATTCAGCCTCCCAGGGCTAGACTTGCCCAGGTTGGAGGTGGTGCTTTTTTTTTTTTTTTTTTTTAGTTGGCAGCGCTAAGGCTTGGAACCTTCTTCCTCTTTAACATATCACTGAGGATCTCTGCCCTTCCATCGGGCTCTGAAAACCTTTCTTTTTTTAGTTCTTTGGCTCCCAGGTTGGCCTTACCTCTGCAGCTTTAGCGTCATGATGCCTTCGGGCATACGCTGCGCTTTATAAGTTCTAATAAGATAAGTTGGGAGGTCCCTACCTGAACGAAACTAAGGAAAGTCTGATTCAAAAAGTTCAACTTAAAAGTCTGTGTGTCCAAAACCTATCCCTGCCCTCACAACAAAGATAAACATCACGTAGGGATGTCAATAACAAAAGGAAAAAGTGATCAAAGTTACAAGCTTCTTCTAGCTATTACCTTCCTTTTCAGCTCCCCTTCCCCAAGTTCAAGAAAGTTCCACAAATCCTTGGGGTTCCCTTACCCAAGTTCAAGGCTCTGTCCTCAAGACAGCATTGCAGTCAATCTTCCCTTCCCCAAGACTCAAAACGTAGCAACTTAAACTTGGTTTCAAACCTCCTATGTTCAACACAACTCCTGGTCAACTTTACACTCCTTCTGAATTGCATTAACAGTTTAGTTAAAGTGCTCCTTCTTGGTTTGTGTCACAATGGCTATCTTTCACAACTGAGGTTTCCCTGGTCCAGGCGCAGTTGTCAGACCACAAGGTCCACCAATTACAGGTCGCGCAACAAGGAACCCTAGGTTCTTCACAACACACAGGTCCTTTTATATTTTCCCCAATCTACAGATTCACATTCACATAGCTTCTCCTTTTTCGCCTCTTGGCTTTATGTGCAGGTTTACATTCTCTTGGCTTCTCCTGGTTAGCCTCTTGGTTTTGCCACAATGTATCACACAACTTCTGCCTGTTTTAGGCCTTGGAACGTGGTATTTATTTCTAAAGTTCACCTTGTAGTGGTCACATTTATTCCCCACCTTTCTGACAGGCTTTTTCACACTTGTGCTCTTATCTTTTAAATGGGCAATCTCCCATTTGACTTGTTATTTTCTTTTCAAGTGTTCATTATTTGATTGATATTCAAAAATGTTCAATTTACTATGCAGGACTATGTCCAAGTACTTTTAGATTATTCGGCATTCATAATTGACTTATTTCTGTTTGTTTGGTATTCTTACAACACATGCCAGCATTAGCGGGGCACTCTGGACAGAGTGTAGCATGTATTACACTCACCGGGTATGCGCGACCGCTCTCTGCAGCTTTGCCGGTGGTCCTTGCCCGATCCACTTGGATCCTCGCTGTAGCCGCCGAGAGCTTCCATCGCTCTCACGCTTGCCGCAGCGGCTGCGGGCTTGGGGCGGAGCACAGCTTCCTCCTGTTGCTATCAGCAACCGGAACTCAGCCAGATATTTAGACCCTCTCATGGCCCGCACTCTTCCTAGGCGTCTCCTTCTCTGGACTCACACGGCTCCCAATGCTGGTTCCGACATGCTTCTCTCCAGCCTGTTCGGTCCCCTGCTTGCACACAGGTCTCTCCTCAACGTGCATCCCCACCTCTTATGCTCCCTAGGAGTATTAAAAGGTCCAAAGTTGTGGGTCAAAAACTCCAATTGCCCGACCTCTAATCAACCTATTTGTGGGACATGCCCGACTTCGGCAATAGTGTTAATTCGCGGTCTTCTTCTTCGTCTCAGTACCAGAGTGGTGAAAATACCCATTGGTGTTCACTACTCCTAGTCGCCTCTTCCTCGTCTCAGTACTGCAACAGTTCAAATGAGGGGAGAGGTCTTGCAGTAGCCCATAAAGGCTGGGGGAGGGCTAGGTTGGTTTTCATAGGGGAAAGGGGGATACCGTCTCGCTTGTTGGTACCCCACTCCCAAACCCGAAGGACCCTCCACCAAGGTGACGATACCCTAAGGTTTCTCACACTATGCAGCAGCATCATTGGAGTTGCTCCACTCCCCATTCAGTATAAACTGTTTCTATAGCAAAGTCCAATTTCAAGTTGCAAGCAACTAGTCAGGCAAAAAAAAGTCACTCTCCTCCTCAGTTGTCCACATTCACGCCACATCATGTCTTACTCATGAAGAGACTGTTGCCACATACTAAAAGCTAGTGGCAATTGCACATTTTGAAGTCTGGCAAGAAGACATTTCTTAATGTTAGAGAGGTTATGCACAATACATGTAAAGGTTACATTTTGCAGGTAGAGCTAAACAATAAGCTCTACAGTATTTTTTGGGTGGGGTTTAACTACATTTTCATAAGGGGAAAAGCAAGAAATTTCATTAGGAGGCAGTAGCTAGTTACTATTTAGGATGGGGGTTAAGTTATCTTATTATTGCATGATGCTTTCTTCCTGCTGATGGTGTTTTGACTCAAAATGTTTTATCAATAAAAAAAAAAACACAAAAAAAAACCCACTAAATGCACACACTTGCAAGATATTTGACTTATTTTTCCGCGAGCTCCGCCAACTTTTTCCACTTTGTCCAGTTTGCCTCTTCCTAAAAGAATGAGGCACAGTGGAACAGTAAATCACATATACTTGTGCTTTTATAGATGTTATTCTAACAAGTCCTATCTTCAGGTTTTCAGGGGTTTACATAGTACAAGCATTCAGAAAGAACTTTACACACCAAGACCATGGGTAATATTTCTGAAACAAAAGTAGCCCTGTTTTTTACATACATCTACTCTTGTTCTAATTGTGTCAAGACTTCCTGCTTGCCGCTCTTTTTCACCACTTAGCAAGCCCTGCCCACCTGGTGCTTTCCTGCTTCCCGCTCTTTTTCACCACTTAAGGAGCCCTCCACCTTCTTTTCCTTTGCGGATGGGGAGCAGGTGCAAGTGGATCTAGGTCACCTGGCCTAAGCCCCGCACATCTGGTACCTTCCTGCCTGCTGCTCTTTTTCACCACTTAGCAAGCCCCGCCCACCTGGTGCCTTCCTTCACCATCACTGTCTTGTGGCCAATGCTGGATTTGACTTGTATGGACTTCATTCATTCACGGTGCGTCACTCTTTCTCAACTCTCATGCTGGACTTCCTTTGCATCGTGTACTCATGGTGACCCTGAATCATGCCTTTCCCATCTTCATCTTGTATCCTGGCTTGCAACATTATGTGTTACTACTGACTTCTGCAATTGTATTCACTCTCCACTCTTGCTTCTCCACTCTTTTTGACTGCTTACTCCCTTTTCTCTCCTCCTTTCCCTTCTCCCTTTTCCTATCTCCTCCCCTTACTTTCTTCTATGCTATCATATTAGGTCCAGGGACAATTCTGATAGAGTAAGTGCAACCTCGTCTGTTTCCTCCACCCTCCCATTACTGATTTTTCCCTCCCCACCATCCCTCCAGCACTATCTGAAATGTCATGAGGCCTAGTATGATAGCCGCTCGTTTTGTTCCTCCCCTCCCCTTCTGCACCCCTCTCCCTCACCTTTTGTTTTTCTCCGGCTCAATGTCGTCAGGCCTAGTTTGGTAGTCGCCTGTCTGTTTCCATTTCCTCCCCACTCTCCCCCTCCCTTCCTTATCTAGGTCTTAGCTCTTGCACTACATGAAATGTCGTCAGGCCGAGAACGATAGTTAATTTCACATCCTTACTGTTCATGGCCTGTAAGAATGTGGTTGTATTTTCCCTTGTTCCCTCCCTTGCCTTGAAGAGCTTGAAACACATTGTGTATAGGCGCTATATAAATAAACGATCATATATCGATCACGTTTCCAAGGGCACAACATGTTCCCTCTAAGCTGCGCTTGTCCAGATTCCCTCTAGGTGCTACAAAGAAGCATTAGCATTACACAGACAAACCTCAATGTCTCATGCACATTCATAAAGCATACCCCGCTGCCGTTATCTGCGATTTCCTTTCTTTGTTGCGAAAGCTAAATTATACCAACTAGTATCAATATTTTTGTATAGCTGCATTTTATGTTACATCCACTATGTGAGGGTAATAGCATAAACCTTTTTAATTCGGCAACTAATGATTTTGGGTAAAACATTTCATGCTCAAACTTTCCGACTTTCTTAGCACTAACATCACCCTATAAAGGATGAGCCACACTGCAATATTTCCTTGCCGCACACAGGGTTATAGGTAGCATTAGGGCAATATTTTATCAGACATCTACAGGTAATCTGCATACTTTGCACATTTTCAGAGCTCCAATGGGCATAAGCGTTAATGAATACTACGGTAACGCCAATCTCTCCTCTAAAGCAAGGTTTCAATGAGCAATTGTATAATCCTACCAAACAATACTAAGGGGAGGCAATGTTGCAAATAATCTTGTTTGCCCTGCAATATAATTGTCTGTATGCAGATTAAAAATGGTTTTTGCTCTTTCTAAAATACTCAAAAGATATTATGGTGAGGCTTTCAATAGTGATTTGTGTACAAGGTATTGTAGGTATACAAATATCCCAATAAGTGTTTTACTACTACTATTCCCAGAGAAGCCTACCTCACCTTTACTGAACACTGTCAACTAGTATCAGAGTCCACCAGAGGGGAATAATATTTCTTGTGGCTGGGGAAGCAGAAGTACATTCCTTGGGGGTAAAGGACAAATTAGCCACTTTCAAAATACAAGTCAGTTGATTCAGCAGTACAGTGAAGTTAAAGTATGATTTGTTTGAAGCACCGGAATTCTAGGTAGCTACCTTCAGTTTCTTTGTGTGCTCCGCTGCTGAGACGGATCAATATAATCATGCATTCTGTGTTTAGAGCCTCCAGCATCACCGCCATCTTATTTAACTTTTAACAGTGACCTGCAGAAAAAGGACCTTTAATTACAGGAAAAGGTGTACTGCATCTGTTATTCCTCCGAGCAGTACAGCTGCTAAAGTAATGGTTCGGTCAAAAATGTTTATCGTCCCTATGGGTCAGTCATGTGTTTAAGCCTAAATCGCTCGATTTTAGAAAAATTTCCTATGGACCTTACCTGGGTTTTCGTCCATTAAACACACGCAAAAACAGGCACCAGGGTGCTGCCATTTTGTGATAATCCTATCACTTGCCCCACTGCCCTGGCTGACCTGCTTTTGCGGCACCAAATCATATCCCCTGCCTCTGAGCCTGTCATCAGCAGACGTGTACCGCCCATTTCACAGTGCCAAAGCACATCTCGTGTCAACAATCACTGCGCTTCAGCTAATGACGTGTCGCCATGGAAATGGCAAGACGCCTCTTTCCTAAATAAGTATAAACAGCCCGTCTCACAACACACAGCAGCAGATTTTCGATTCCATTCCTCTCTCTGTGTTACTTTGAGTATTCTGTGACTCGTTTCTGTGCTCTGGTCGGCTACCTTTGCCGCTTTTAGCCCGTGTGAACACTTGTACCATCGCTATAAATTATTTTAGTTTGTTTACCACACAATGGCTACAATAATGCCCTACATGTACGAGCCCGAGTATACCGAGGAGGAACTACTGGAAAAGGAAACACGCGAAAACGATGGGGCTTTGGACGGCAGTTGGCAGGACGAATCAACGGATGAAGACACTGGATCTAGTCGCATGGACGGTGTTTCCACCTGGTGCACATGCAATCGGTGCGAGCTAATGCCAACCAAGGAGGAGAAGTGCTGGGCTGTGAAAACCCGGGATGCGTGGCCTACATTTCGGAAGGCGAGCCACGACAGAAATGCATCACAGGGCTGCCAGACTTCAGGGCAGCCTGCCTCACACGGTCCGTGTTGAGGATAATGATGGTGCTTATGCACGAACTTCGCGCAACTGTTCGTCCTTGTAATCCGAGTAACGAGTAAGTATAATCTGCTTGTGATGCCACTACTATTTCATGGGCGTCTCCTATATCCAAAATTACATCTACATATCATTGTAACGCATGAAAGTCGTTCAATAGTGTGCAGTGTCTAGATAGCATTTGTCTGAGCAGAATGCCATTAGTTACAATAATTGTCATTGACAACAAACGTTTAATCAACTTATCTTGGTCATTTAAAAACAGTTTGTATCATTATTTTTCACAGGTGGTAACGGCTGTTGGCCTATCGTTCCTTTACATGGTGGCTTCACGGGAGGCTTGGACACCGCGTTCGAAGAGTAATACCCGCCTGTGCCGTTCGTGCCTTAAGAGAAACTTTCCCCGAGTGACAGTGGTCAGTACAGGGGATTTTCCCTCGCTGTGCTGCAACCTGACCTGTACAATGTGTAAAATTTTGTATTTTTGTGCCATCAAAAAAAGAAACAAAATAAAACACCACATATATTTTAACAACGGTTGTTTTGATTTTTTAAATGAATCAAGTGTGTCTCCATTCAGTAGTATTCCTTGTCTGCCCGCCCACCGGCCCATCCATCCATCCACCCCCCTCCCCTATCAAAGGCGAAGTATAACTAAAGTTATAAAAAAGTGGTTAGTTTAACAAAAACAAAAGTCCATAACAAGAAGTCCAGTGGGTGCGCGCTGCCATGGGGGGCTGTCAGTGGCGCAAACGGCCAAGGTGCCAAACAGCATGTACACTTCAAAAGGTATCCCACGCCAAGGGCCCATTGCTCACATGGCCTCCTCAGACACTGTGTGTCCGGCCAGGTCCCCCCCCACGCTGGCCAGCCCCCGGCAAACCACATAATACCACGACATACACATGTCATTCATTCACAAACACACCATTGTTTGTAATACTTTATAAACCACTTGATATGTCTCATGAGAACATCTTTGTGCTTTGTAAGTCAACTCCTGAACGTGCGACCTGAGAACCACTGAGATCTATGCTAATCTGCTCGTCGTCGTGCTATCCGTGAACTTCTGTGACCGCTTCGAACAAACTCATCAGTGTGCTACCTGTGGCCATCTACCTGTTCTCCTGCAACATACTGCTCTGCTTGCTGAATCCAACTGTTTGTTGGTCAAGGTAAGGCCATGTATCCTAGTCATATTTTGTTGATTTTTAAATTTCTATCTATTTGCGAGTAGAGTACTCAATAGTGCTATGTTCATTGGTCTCATTGATATTGACTTGAGTTTCCTTTGTTATGCTATCAATAGATCTATTTATTTTCATCTGTGTCAATTGTCATCGAATTGCATCCTTCGGGGGTCCAGTCTATAATGTAAGCACATTTCCTTCTCGTGCAAGACAGAACATCCAAGGGACGAGTCACATGTTCAGAGTTTAGTCACATCATTTATACATTTCTGCAATTTATGCAAATACTAAGCCGCACATGATGAACTGGTATAGTTCCTGCGACCAAAAGAAACCTTGCATTGAACATTGTATGGTTCATTTACTTTTGTATCACATTTTTATTCATCAAGATTGTATAATAATGTCGATATTTACTTTTCAGAATTTTCAACAATGCCTGCCTGTTCGATTAGCGGTTGCCCTTGACACATGCTAGATCTGAAGGCACTACAATGCATGTATTCCCGAAAACTGTTAATCGAATAAGAGAATGGGTCCGACATTGCGGATATCCACTGGATGAGCTGGAAAGTAGAGTCCAACAAGTCTTAGAGGTCAAGAGGGGTGATCGATACCGCATCTGCAGCCGGCACTTTTCCTCTAACATGTACACAACATCTTGGGTAACAAAGAAGAATAAACGACGAACGACATGAAAACTGCTCGCGAACGCTATTCCCACTCTATTCGTCCACATTCCGCCACTGGTGAGTAAAGTGTCCGGATTTAGCTTTAGGCCTTGCGGTAGTGTGTAGGTAGCCGAATGGATTCATTGATATTTTAGGTGTTGTGTCCCTTGTAATACTTTCGACATTGATATGAGTGTATAGCTTTTTGAATAATGACATTTATCAATATATTCTTTTCGATTTCATAACCCACAAACGAAATCTATATATGGGCACAGGGAACTGTGCTATATTGCGCATTTTCAATAGCATTACTTTCAAGTATTCTCTCTCCTTACATGGCAATTTTTAATATTAGCATTTCATTATCAATCAATAATTTACCTTTACAACTGCTTGACTATCCCTTGAATCTGAAGCAAGAACATTCTACATCCGTGACGTGCTCGCAGTTATCAACCACTTCTAGCGTGTATCAGGTAATCTTACTTGGCTATTCCGCTACAGACTTGTTTTATGCATGTCAGGTAATATTTTTATTGTATCGTGTAATTATTTTACTGAATGTTTGGTTAGTGCTTTCCGATTGATATACACCTTAGTTATCGTCCACTGGTGTTTGTTTTCAGTTATGATTAGCGTTATCCATAGTAATGCAAGTACTGTCTTTCAGGGAGATGCTGAAGCGTCCACCACATTGACAACATCCCTAGATGTTCTTCAGCAGCACGAGGTATGGATACTGACAGCTCCATAGAACTAGATCATCAGAGCTGGAATACTTGTCGTTTGATTGTTCTACACAATGTTTCATTCGTGGTTAGCCATTGATATGCACCTGTGCGGTCGACCCCAAGTGTGTGTTATGTTTTCAATATTTTAATCCTTACTAATGCAAGTACTATCTTTCAGCAAGTTCATGGAGCTTCAACCCCTGCACTTGATGCAGAGCCTGACATTCAAGTAATTCCAGGGGAAGTGGAACCGGGCCCTTGCGTATACGAATCAGCGCAACAGCTTTCAGAAGTGCGCACTACATTTACAACATCCCTACATATTCTTCGGCAGCACGAGGTATGGATACTGACCGCTCCATCGAGCGTCATCATATAACGTGATTCCATTTGCTATACTTTCGTCCCTATTAACGCAAGTACTGTGTTTCAGGGAGACGACGGAGCTTCCACTACAATAACAACATCCCATTTAGATGATGCAGATGTAAATAAATCGGAGAAATAAGTCGATGAAATCTGATCATATTTAGATATTCCTTGATTATTTTAGACAATGCATCATTTGTGGTTATCTCTTTATATATACCTGTGCCGTCGACCCCGAGTGTGTGTTAAGTTTCCAATATTGAAAACCACATTAATGCAAGTACTGTGTTTCAGGGAGTTGCTGATGCCTCCTCTCCAATACAACCATTCATGGCAGTCCATGCGGAGCCAGAGGTATGGATACTGACAGTTCCATCGAACTAGATCATCAGACCTTGAATACTTGTCGTTTGATTGTTCTACAGAATGTTTAATTCGTGTTTAGCTATTGAGATGTACCTGTGCGTTCGTCCTCACGTGTGTTTTATGTTTTCAATATTGTGATACATAGTAATGAAAGTACTATGTTTCAGGGAGTCGATGGAGCGTCATTCCGTGCTGTCTATGCGGATCCAGAAAATATAGTCGTTGCAGCGCAAGAGGAAGGGAAGACATGCGGAAACGAATCGGAGCAACAGCGTGCAGATGTTGAAGTTCGAGTCAAGAAAGTTGCAAAGAAAAGAAACAAAAATAAGGTTAGTTACAAACAGTTCATAATTTTAGGAATTGTTTTGTGTTGGGACTATATTATGTTTTTTTCCTGTCAATTATACTATACTTTATATTGTGTTTAAAATGAACATCCCTTTTCCAATCTGTCCTCTAGTTACCCATGGGTGTACGAACTATACATACACAGACAGTGAAGCAAATGAGAGATGTTGCTTGCCAGACCATTTACACTATGGAGGAACTATTAATTGAGACGCGGCGTGTTGAGACTCGAGATG
Organism: Ambystoma mexicanum; assembly: GCF_040938575.1. Taxonomy (NCBI): domain Eukaryota; kingdom Metazoa; phylum Chordata; class Amphibia; order Caudata; family Ambystomatidae; genus Ambystoma; species Ambystoma mexicanum. Next base: position 327,871,228 of record NC_090926.1, on the reverse strand, counting down.
CTCATGTCCAATGGCCAGAACATGAATGTGTCCGGAGAATCCAGTAAAGATGTATTGGACCATTGCTACAGTTCGACTGCACCACCAAAAGAAGATGATACTGAATGTATTGAAGATAGCTCTGAAGTAGTCACAGATCAATTCACACAATCTACACACGCCAAAGAAATGCCACCCAAAAAGCTGTCGACATTGTTGTGTTCTCCCATCAATGCTGAAGTAACAGATGTTGAAATGACAGAGAATGAACCAGCAGCAGCACCCAACGACGCATCAGAACTTGATATCAGCGATATTTCTTTCGAATTTGTTGATAGGTCCTCAACGGCACAGTCTGAAACAATTTTCACGCCGGATGACAGTCTAAGGAAAGAGGGCAAATGCATAGTATTCGACAGTTGTTTGATGGATATTAGAAGTATGCTGAAATGTGGACATTCAGTTGGAGGGGAAGTATGTGGGGAGCCATTGATTCATGTGACTCGTCAAAAACAAGGCAGTAACGTCAAAATACATGCCGCCTGTAGATTAAATCATGCGTTCTCATGGTCTGCACAACCGGAGCTGGGGAATCTGCCAGCAGGCAATCTACAGTGTGCAGCTGCCTCACTTTTTAGTGGGTCTAGTTTTAGAAAGTTAGAGTCTTTCTTTTAGTTTGTGGGACTCCATTTCATTTCTAAAATGCAGTACTACAAATGCCAACATGATTATCTGTTTCCGGCCATTAGTGATGCTTGGAAAATTGAACAATTGTCTCTAGCAAGTACATTCGAAGGGAAACTATTCAGGCTAGCCGGCGATGGACAGTGCGACAGCCCTGGATTTTCTGGCAAGTACTGCACCTACCACTTTCAGGACATGGATAGTAAGAACATTTTGAGTTCAGTGGTCGTGCAGGTGTCCCAATGTAAATCCTCAGTGGCTATGGAGAAACTAGGATTTATAAAATCATTGCAATATCTACAATCAAGGGGAATGCACATCGACCTCATAGCCACGGACAGACACGTTTCAATTGCAAAGACAATGAGAGAGCAGTTCCCACATATTAAACATCAATTTGACGTATGGCATCTTGCTAAATCAATCAATAAGAAAATCTCGGCTGCAGGGAAAAAAAAAGGTTTTGAAAGTATTTCACAGTGGTCCCAGTCTATCAGCAACCATCTTTGGTGGAGCTTCAAAACATTGTGAAGGGTCAGGGGAAATCCTACTTGAAAAATGGCGGTCACTGATGCACCACTGTACCAACGTTTACCGCTGGACAGAAAACCAACATTTCCACCAATGTGAACATGGCCCTTTGTCCACAGAGGAGGCACGGAAGAAGAAGTGGTTGGTTGCATCTTCACCTACACACAAAGCCATTGAGAAAATCGTTTTCGATAAAACTCTATCAAGAGATTTGAGGGGACTGACAGAATTCTGTCACACAAGAGAATTGGAGGTGTTTCACAATATGTGCCTAAAGTACAGGCCAAAGCGATTGCATTTCAGTTTACAGGGCATGAAACATAGGACTCTACTAGCGGTCTTGGCCCATAACGAGAATGTGGACCGTAAACAGTCTAGGACTACAGGAAATGTAGGGATGCCTCGCTACACTACGACCTTAGGAGAAAAAAAATTAAGAAATGGGGGGTAAAACCAGTATATGAGGAAATGGAGTTCGGCTTTCTTAAAGGCCTTATTGTTAGTGTACTAGAGAAGCACAGATAAGGAATTTTGAGCGTTTCTGTGCAGAGCACGGATGCATTGCCATCAAACATTGCCACTGTGCCATGTCCACCCAAAGCAGAGCTAGTTGAGAAGTTCAAATCCTGGTTTAAATAAATCACTGTAATCTGATTGTCTTTTTGAAAATAATGTTATTGTACAGTGTGCATACAAAGTACGCTAACCCTAAACCCTCCATTCACCATCCTGGGTGGCGAACAACATGGGTGTCATCTTTGACTTCTCTCTCTATTCACCTCATATCGCTGACCTTGTGAATATGTGTATGTATATATTTTTGTTGCTAAGTTTTGCAATCTCATGTAAATGCTGCGCACTGATAACTGAGGGGAGGCTTGCGTATTGCAAATAATAAAACAAATAAACAATAAATCTCACTTTCAACTCAATTCCTCGGGTACTTTATACTTTCCCTGACCTTCCCCCCAAAAAGTCAATGTCTCCATAGTTATGGTTCTCTAGGGCTGCAAAGCTTGCGGGCAACGAGGACAAAATTGGGGGCCTTAGAACGCGCCAAGCGAGGCGTTGCAGATGGGAGAGAAGCCAGTTCGCATTTGCACATTGAGGCCTAGTACAAACATGGAGTCGAAAATTCAAGTTCTCACAGATGGCTTTAGACGGGATGTTGCAAAGTAAGAATGTACGCTCATGCAGAGTGAAGGTCAGCGGCTTTGATTTTTTGCTCGCGGGCTGAAGAGGCCCGCGAATCGCACTGGCAGTATAAGGTTCTATTGTTTTTTTACCTTGAGAGACAGGGACCATGCCGAAAGGTCTACATTTGAAGGAGGGGGGGCAATAACGTAAGAGACGATAAGGCTGAAAATTCTGGAACTAGACTGAGTTTCATGTTAGTTCAGTATATGAAAAATCGTTGGCACGAACACAGTGGGATTTACGGCTGCATTACGCAGATACAATGGAAATGGCAAATATAATGTAAGTAACTCTTTAGACGCTTTTATACCGCAATGAATGAATGAATGAATGAATGAATGAAGAGCAAGTACAACATTTGTGGGATCGTCTTTCTACCGGGCACATGGGCATATGGGCATGCATGTGCCCATTCGACACGCATGTAGACAGTCGTTTCTCAGTGGTTCAACGGTAAAACAAATCATTAGTTTGTGCATTTCCCTCGTTTTGTTTCGTTAGTTTTCACATTGCTTTTATAGCTGAACATACTCCATTGCACTATCCTCGCAAGCAAATAGTTTCAGCTCGCCCGTAATAAATAAAATGAATAATAGTAAAAAAGATCGGCTGGTGAGACTAATTTCAATTTTTATGTTTTGTAAACAGGTACATCCTACCGTATTGCCAATGCCACCTATTCCAGACCCCGGCAGACGTATTTTTCAACCGCCAGCTGCAGCTTCTTGTAAACAACTGCACTACATTGACCATCTTATGGGACGATCGCTAAGGGGCCATATGCCCTTACGCGGTACTAGTGGCTAGAAGCAACATATCGACCTTTACGGTGGCCTAGTGAACAGCCTTGTGGTTCACCGTGCGTCCAAAGTGCTTCTTTTAACGAAAACCAACACCCTGTGTACTTTACCAAATGTACCGTATTGCTGTTTGATTTTAAAGTACAGTTTCATATTCCGAATTGTGGCGCGCTGTACGCTGTGTTGTGAGTTGATCTGTGTTGGTTTACGGGTTCTGTGTGAAGTCACGTAGAAGACGACTGGGCGCGTTTGCCTATGCAGCAAAGTAACGTCATGGAGAGAGGCGGGGAATATGAATGTTTTGATAATGTCAGGGTCAGGGGGGGGGATTTGATTTAGTTCCGCAAAAGCAGGTCAGCCAGAGCGATGGGGTAAGTGATAGGATTATCACAAAATGGCAGCGCCCTGGTGCCTGTTTTCATGTGCGTTTAATGGAAGAAAACTCAGGAGAGGGCCATAGGAAATTTTTCTAAAATCGAGCGACTTAGGCTTAAAAACACATGGCCGACCCGTAGGGACAATAAAAACTTTTGACCGAACCATTCGTTTAACTTATAAGAAAGCTATTAAACCTATGTAATTATTTAATGAGTGCTCTCCGTGAGGCCCTTTTGTTTAAGCTAGGTTGGGGAAGGGTGGTCATAACGACAATATTGCAGTTCCTGTGCCAAATCATTTCCTTTCCTACAGCAAGGTTACAAGCATGGCTCCAGATAATATCTTGAATTGGAAGTATTTGCTCTCCATTTATACAGGCTTGGAGTGAAATTAATTGTCAGCGAGTAAAAGGTCAATCAAATTGCCAATGGGGGTAACTTTTGAGGGAATCTAACTGCAGAACAAGTATCTTTTTGTAATCCATTTTTCGTTCACCTATCAATTCGTGGCAAGATTATTTTTTCCCCTTCTAGATCCACTTTAGATCAGGCAGTAATACTACTAGAACTTCTATCCTGGCCACTTCTCCGCTGATACCACTTTTCTGTTGGTTGTATTATTACTTCTGAAAAAGGGGCAGCAGCTCTCCAAAAAAGTATTTGTAACGCTTACCTTCAGATGTCCTGCAGGGACGCCCGTCTTCAACGGTTGACTATGTGCGACTCCCCTCCTGTGATCAGGCGTGATGATAGTCCATACCACTACGTCCCCGGACTGGCACCTTGGCCTGGCACATGGTGCAGGCAGGAGTGTTTTGGGACTGGTTTTCACCCTGGCTGATGTGATGAGGATGGTCGCTGACTGAACTGGTGATTGGGCCCTGTGTGACCCAAGGGCAACAAGTGGATAAGTATAGGTTTGGCCTGAACTCCCCCCCCCCCCACCCCCCTAGGGCTGCTGGCTGGCAGGAGCACAGGCTCACCTTTTATCTGTGGCGGCAGATCCCTGCGTGCAAGCTCCAACAACGGGTCCAGTTGCTTCACTGGGCTGCTGTGGTCCAGACCGGCTGCGACGCACTAGTTTCAGGTGAGTAGAGATTTTTCAGCTGAACAGACAGTCTCAGGGTGGATGGATGGTGATGGTGCCGTAAGGCGCGAGTCTTTTGGTTCAGTTTGCAGCTTGTTTAATTGTTTATGCGCTTTGCGCAAGCTGATTTAAGGCAATGCTTGTAGAAAAGTGTTGGTAAGGGCTGCGCAGCGTTGCAAAATGTTCATGCTGCATGTCGTTACAATAATGTCTTGTTTTCTCTTGTTTTCCTTTCTGTAAGTATAACGATGTGTCCGGAATACTGCAGGAAGACCTGCCTTGTCGGCACTGCGGCCAAAAGAAATGAAGGTAATCAGTCTTTTGGAGGGGGGCAGGCCACGAGGCAAAGCCAAGTCCTGACCTGTATTTTCTCTTCTTTAGCTATCCAACAGTGGCAGAAAGCGGATCGGAGTGAGCTGAAGCCAAGACTGGTAGGAAATGAAGACCAGAGCTTGGATGGATGTTCCCGCTGCTGTAGCAAACCCACGCTGGAACAGATGGTAAGCGTTGCACTGCTTGCGATGAAGCAGGAGAAACACTTAGCACAGGGTGCGGCCCAGGGCGTGGTTTTATAGACCTGGGATGCACCCTTGAACACTTAGATCACAGGGATGGTTTCAAAACGTGCTGATTGGGGACCATCTTGGGTTCCATTGAATTGGTGTAGGCCTTTATCTTTACTGCATTGCTGCCTGCGCCAACCAGCTACTCTTATCACCCATTCCATGCCAACACTACAGGTATGGGGGAAGCAGACCCAATACCCCGGTTGGTTAGTGAGGTGAATTGCCTGGCCTTCCACTGAGAAGTATTTTGTCCTCTGCCGATTTGTAGAGCTGGTTATGTGTTCTCACTTCTCTATACTCAGGGCAAGGCAATGTTATGGTAAGGTGTGGCACAGGGGTTCTGTATATCATACTGAGCGGTGCAGCAATGATGTTGCAATTATTCTTCAGACACAAATTAGGAGGGGTGTGTTGGCCTGGCCACTGAATAATAGTGGCACAATAACTCTTATTGGCATGTTTTCTGGCACAATCGTTTTGCGAGAGATGAATGCATCTAGGCTGGAGAAAACCGGTTCACTAAACAGCCCTAAACCGCACATCTCAAACCAACCCACAAACCAGCTCTACTGGATTCAAACACCCGACACATCATACACTGGATGTCTCCAATCAGGAAAAAATATGCCTCCAGTGTACACAACAAAACACACCTATAAAACACAAACACATGCCAGTTACTCCTGGTTCTACACATGTCAACAGCCGAGCATAAGGCCCATCTTCTTACCCTAACTAGCCCACCCCACTCTGCTATAAGAACTACAAGAGCACCTGGACTACAAGAGCACCTGGAGAAAAGTAGCACGTTTATACTGTGTGAAGAATTAAATTGTTGGGAAGGGGGACTTACCAGGTTACTCACCGTTGTGACCACCTTACTCCTAGTCCATAGTCCCCTTTCCTCCATACTTATGGGACATCTCTCCGTCCTGTGGGACGGGACCGGAGCACTTTGTAAAAAGCATAAAAAAAAATGTTAAATGTGTCCTTCCTCTCTTTCTGCGTGGGGCTCGGCACACGGCCGCAACCCCGCCCACCTTGGCTCCGCCCCACGCATCGCCCATCAGTCCTTTTCTATCGCCAGGTCAGAGACCTATTAGCAATAACAGAGGAACCTTATTAGAGGGGACGGCGGGCGTATGGAGGAAAGGGGACTATGGACTAGGAGTAAGGTGGTCACTACGGTGAGTAACCGTCCCGTCCCCTTTCCTCCATACTTATGGGAGATTCCCAAGCACTCCTAACAGGAACTACGGGTGGATGGAAATACCCCTTATTGAAAAAGGTTCTTCAGCACAGCCTGACCAAGCTGAGCATCAGCTCTCAAACTCATGTCAAGACAGTAATGCTTACAAAAAGCAGATGGGGAGGCCCAAGTAGCTGCCCTAGCGATGGCCCAGGGGACATATTTCTGAAAAGCAACCGCAGCTGCCTTGCCCCGCACCACGTGTGCACGAATACCCTTAGGAGGTTTCAGCCCTTGGACGGTGAAAGACTCCGTAATGCAGGCGGCGATCCACCGAGAAATAGTCGCCTTAGACGCCTGCTTACCCTGAGGGTTACCGAAAGTCACAAAAAGTTGAGAAGAACTCCTAAGCTCGGAAGTCCTGTCAAGATAGAACTTAAGAGCCCTTCTGACATCGAGACAATGCAGAATCCTTTCTGCCTCTGAGGTAGGGTTCGGAAAAAAGACTGGCAGGGAGATCGACTCATTCAGATGGAATTCCGTTACCACCTTCGGTAGGAAGGCAGGATTCGTCCATAGGACTACTTTGTCCTTGTGAAAGACCAAGAAGGGATGCTCCACCGACAAGGCCTGGAGCTCACTCACGCGCCTTGCTGAGGTAACGGCGACCAGAAAGGACACTTTCCAGGATAGGTACTTGAGGTCCACCGTGGCCATGGGTTCAAACAGCTTATGGCCCAGCGCCGTCAGGACTACATTGAGATCCCACGGCGGGTGCGGAATATGAACTGGAGGGTAGAGGCGTGTTAAGCCTGCAAAATGCCTCTTAACCACTGGATTACACAGAAAGTGGGAACATTGGTCTGTAGAAAGATAAGCGGAGACCGCTGAAAGATAAGTTCTGCATGACAGAAGGTGAACACCCGACTCTGCTAGGAAGGTTACGAAGGACAGCACAGTGTCAATCGTAGCCACCCTTGGGTCCAACTGCTTTCCCAAACACCAATGACAGAACCTGAGCCATTTACTCCTGTACTGGGATCTGATCGAGGGTTTCCTGGCTGCCTGGATAATACGCATGTTATCCGCAGACAAGTTAAGATGCCCTAGAAACCTGAACTCAGGCACCATGCCGCCAAGCTGAGCGATTGTGGGGAGGGGTGCCACATCTGCTGTTCCCCTTGATGAAGAAGATCGGGGGTCACTGGTAACCTGATCGGCGGATACACCGACAGGTGTTGAAGTTCTGAGAACCAAAACCTGGCCGGCCACAAGGGTGCTATTAGTAGAAGGGAACAGTTCACAAAGTTCTTCAGCTTCCAAATTGCTCAATGGACTAGAGGCAGAGGTGGGAAAGGTAAGCTCTCATGTTGTGCCATGGAATCTCGAGAGCATCCCCCGGAGAGGAGGTTCTCAGCCCCCCTCTGGAGGCATACAGAGGAAGCTTCTTGTTTACCACCGTAGCGAAGAGGTCCACCTCCGGTGTGCCCCAACGCAGGAAAATCCATGAGAGGACCTACGCCTTGAACTCCCACTCGTAGCTGACCACTGTCCGCCGGCTGAGGGCATCCGCTGTAACATTCAGCTGGCTCGGGATGTGCACTGCAAGCAGCAAGACGCCATGAAGCACGGGCCACTCCCAAATCTGGATAGACAGGTCCACGAGGGGGGGGAGACTTTGTTCCCCCTTGCTTGTTGATGTAATACATCGACACCACATTGTCCGTGCGTATGCGGACCACCTTGTTGGCAATGATCGGTCTGAACGCCCTGAGCGCTAGGAAGATCGCCAGAAGCTCCAGATGATTTATGTGAAGGAGCTTTAATCTGAGACGACCAGAGGTCCGAGACCTGGAGAAGATCTAACGTCGCACCCCACCCCAGGAGGGAGGAGTCCGTCGTGATCGTCACCATAGGAGCTGGGTCCTGAATCCCCTGCACCCACCTACAGGTTGCTGAGAAACGACCACCATTCCAGGTCCACTCTCATGGAAGCCAGAATCATTATCAGCTTGGAATCCGTGTCCACAGCCTGACCCCAAGAACTCTGAAGAGCCATCTGGGTCCGTCTCATCCTGAGGCGAGCAAGAGGAAGAGCCAGCACACACGAGGCCATGAGGCCCAGAAGCATCTGGAACCACCAGGCCAACATGCTCTCCAACTGCGCAAACATCTGACACGTGGCTAACAGATCCGCCATTCTGTCCCCGGTCAGGTACACTCTGCAGTCGATCATGTTCCAGCAAAAACCCAGGAAAATCAGGTCCTGCGAGACCGTCATGGAAGATTTCCGCCAGTTCACCGACAGCCCAAGATGGAACAGGAGCTGAAGGAAAGACTGGAGATTGCCCGCTGCTTCCAGCGGACAAGGGCTGCGTAGGAGCAAGTCGTCCAAATATGGATACACATGGATACCCTGGAGACGAAGATAGGCCACAATCCTCAACATCATCTTTGTGAAGACACGCGGCGCTGAGCTGAGGCCAAAAGGAAGCACTCGAAACTGGAAGTGTTCCTCTCCCAGAGAGAAACAGATATCTCCTGTGTGGGTTCCAAATCAGAATATGAATGTACGCATCCTGAAGATCCACCACACTGAGCCAATCGCCCATCTGCAAGGAGGACCGAATCTGGCTGGGCGTGATCATCTTGAATTTCTCTTGGGGTAGGAAAAGATTGAACTGGGAAAGGTCTAGGATGGTGCGCAGGCCAGCCTGGTTGGGTTTGGGCACCGTAAACAGCCGGGAGTAGAAGCACTCCCCTCGTTCCCCGAGAGGAGTGGGTTCCACAGCTCTGAGGTCCAGAAGTTTCTGAACTTCGGCTCTGAGGGAGGGCGAGCCTGATAGCTGAAAAGGAGGATTGACGGGTGGGGTAGGGGGTAGTGGTTAGCGGAAGCCCGTCCGGGCGACTGACCAGACCCATCCGTCTTCTGTGATGGTCTGCCACGCCTCCCAATGAGACGCAATGCAACCTCCCACCGGGGTCTCGTGCGAGCGCGTAGAACCCTCATTTAGTAGGTTTTTCAGTGGCGAACCTTAGGAAGAGGCTGAGGAGCGGGAGAAAAACCACGTCTGTTGTTGCCTACGGCGGTTGTTCCCCACAGGGGTATCCACTCTGCGAGATTTTTGGTCGAGGAAGCCCCTAAAGAGGACTTTGCGACAACGGTCTCTGGGTCTTGAAAGGAGCCTTAACAAGGACCGACAAGGACTTAGCTGTCTGAGTGCTATCTATCATCTTGGTGAGCTCTACATCTGTTGTAGAATGAAAGAGCTTCATCCCATCGAACGGAAGGTCCAACACCTTGTCCTGCACTTCTTTTGAGAATTTAGTTGCATGCAACCACGCCTGCCGTAAGGTATCAACCCCCAGCATAAGGCCCCCAGCATAAGGCCCCGAGCCGAGGTATCTACGTGATGAGCCGAAGCCTCCAGGAGAGCCTGGGACAAGACCCTGGCGTCGGATAAACCCCTTTAAAGTCTTCCAGATTCTCGACTGGGATAAACTCCTCAAACTCCGACAGACCTTTCCACATCCGCATATTAGCTCCCGCTAACACCAGCTGGCGTTGGCCTGCCTGAGCTGCAAGGCCGAGTTGGCAAAGATTTTCCTCCCAAGGGAGTCAAGGAGCTTGTCCTACTTTCCCAGAACCTGAGTAGATGCCGTGGAAGAGGATGCTGCAGGCTTGGATTGCAAAGTGGCCGCGGCCACCACTGTGGAGGAAGGGGGCAGACAAGACGACAGGGCTACCTCTTCCGAAGAATGTAGCCTGTATCTCGCGTCAATTTTCTTATTGACAAAAAGTCCAGAGTGTGGCTTTTCCCAGATCCTGTGGACCTCGGCCAGAACGTCCTTCTGAAAGAACAGGCCGGTACGTTCCAAAGGAGATAGGGTGAACGCCCCCCCCAAAACACGCCCTCCTGCGGAGTGGGTGCCTTGGGGACCGAAACATCTAAGAACCACATCATGTCCAGTACCCGGTCATGAAAAGCTCTAATAGAGCGGGGCAGATCCTCGTTGTCCTGATCGCCCTACGCGTCATCCGACAGGTCAGGATCCTGCTGAGCCGTGTCGGGCGCTGCCTTGTCCACAGGGGACAATGGAGGCAAAGGCGGAAGATTCGGGGGTGGCACCACAGGCAAGGGAGACGCCGGAGGAACCACCGGAGGAACGGGTGGAGCTGGATGCGCGGGCGGACATATCTCACTAAAAAGCCCTTTGAAATACTCCCTCATGGGGTCGGTGCGCATTAGCGTTTGAAATTTAACGAAAAAGGCATCCTCCGGGGACTGTTTCGGAACCTGGAGGCCTCTCATGAGGTGGACAAATCCAGGGGCGTAACGGGGAAGGGTGCAACACAGGCCCCTCCACAGACGTATACACATAAATCAAAGGTGCCGACCCCGCAGGCAACGAAACATCGGGCGGAAGAGGCATCCGAGCGTTCCAATCGTAAACTGGCCGATAAGGATGCGCACTGTTCACCCAAGGAACCAAGCCCTACACCTGAGGCCGATGGCGTAGTTGTAGGGGTAGCACCCAAAATGGCCCCCGCGGTCGTGGCGGGAACGGGTGCCATTTTGTCATCACCTGAGGGGAGCTGCAGCACGTGAGAAAGTGAGGCAGAGGTCCCCGTCGATGGAACAGGGGTCTTAACTTTAGCCTTGACATAAGGAACCTCGGCAGAGCCGGTACTATGAGGCCTGGAATGTTTCTGCGACATACCAACCGCCAAATTAGCCTTCCCAAGAAGGACCTCGGCACTGCCCGTTAAAGAAGAACTTTCCTTCTTTGCCCCCTCAACAGTTCTGGTATCACCACAAGAGCAGGAACAGTGGGCAACCGCCTTCACCGATAAGGCCTTGTCAGGCCTCTCAGAAAAGTTGGTAACTGTAGCCTCTGAAAGAGGGACCTCGGACCCACGTCCGGTAACAGCCTTCCCCGCGCGGGCCTCGAAAATCCGTTCGGAGACAGCAAGCCCCGCCAAGGCCTCGGGGCGCACCCGGTCTTATTTTTGAGGGAAGCCGACAGATAGGCCTCAGAGCAAGCTCCGGTATCCCACGATTCAGTAGAACTGGGTCTACAAACAGGCCACACAGGAGGGGCCTCGGAGCGTGCTCTGGTATCCACAGGCCCCTTACAGAGACCCTCGGAGAAAACTCAGGTACAATTATTAGGACCTACGGGCACCTCAGGGGGAACACCAGTGACAGAGCGATCAACGCTCCTCTCGGCCCGAGAGGAACCCGGAAAGGTATCCCCCGGCCGGGGTGCTCTGAAAAGTAAAGAACTTACCAAGCGTTTTTTCTTCTCGTCGATGAATGCCTGAAAATGTGAAGGAGGAGTTCGTCGGAACGCCTCCCACCGCTGCAACCGACGTTGAAGTGCCCGGACCGAAAGCGAGTCGCAGTAAAAACAGGAGTCCCAACCGTGATCCGGACCCAAGCACTCTAAACAAAGAGGATGGGGATCCACCCTCGCGAAACGACGGTGACTCGATGAACAATCTGGAAAGTCTAGTTTGACCGACATAGACAGACTAGTACACGATCGCTAGCAAGAGCAAGAGAGGAAAAAGGGAAGAAAATATTCTGAGGATGCAAGTGCGTCCAGTCCCGAACGAGCGGAGAAAAGGACTGATGGGCGATGCAGAGCCAAGGTGGGCGGGGTTGCGGCCGCGTGCCGGGCCCCACGCAGAAAGAGAGGAAGGACACATTTTTGAAAAAAAGTTTTTGGATGCTTTTTACAAAGTGCTCTGGTCCCGTCCCACAGGACGGAGAGATGTCCCATAAGTATGGAGGAAAGGAGACGGGACGTAGGAGTATAGCTGTTACAACCTACATTCAGAAATGAGAGCCCACTAACAATTCACTCTCACAACATGGCTTACCCTATATAGCCATTTCACACAGAGAAATGATACGTGTACAAAAGCAAACCATTTTAGGACTCGCAGTACGATACAATGAGGGGAGGCAGGATTTGACCCTACAACACTAAAGACCGCTGGCAATACCTTAGTTGTACGTCTTCCAATTACAAGCAAATGAGGCAGATCTGCTTTCAACGCAAAGCTGCTGTGCTGCCCTTGGGAAACATTATACCCCGAAAAAGAGGCATTGTTTTGCCCGAAGGCATGCCACATGTAGCGCAAAATAACAGATTGCAAAATAATAATAGTAAAGGTTTGAGTGGCTAACATTTTTTTTATAGCTACAACGGCTTGCATTATCAACATTAAAGAGGGGACATAGAAAGAAAATGCAAGTGGCCATTTTCTTGCATGAGGGGATCAGGGGGTCAGTTTATTTTATGTCTCATGTTAACCAAGAGCAAAATTATACACTAGCGGTGAGCCAATTGTGTACGACCAATAAAAAAGTTAAAGAGCCATTACGAACCATTCCCAAAATTCGTCAGTTGAGGTGGATAGACAAAACCGCAGGACCTTTGTTGTGCAGGGACATATGCAGGCTAGATAATAGCAAATAATTACAACAATGGTTTTTGGTTTAATACAGCAGTGTTGTTACTGGCAACTTCAGAGGGAAAAGCAGACATTTGTGTAATTTCTGAGGTTATATATGTGCTGTCATTAGTAATATCATCAATAATGTTGTATGAGATGACATGAAGGAGAATGTGTGCTGCACAGTGGTGGAGTTAAGGTTGTGTGGCTCCTTAACCAGCAAAATGGTGGGGTTCTGTTGCTTTAACTGGTAAATAAACATCAGACTTCACAATTTGCACTTGCCACCAACAAGTACAAAATTATGTGATGTGTGCATGTGGAGAACTGAGAATGAGGGTCAAGTGACTTTATGCTTGGCTAGAAGCTTGCAACTTAAACTTTTTACGTATATACGGTGCACGTTAATTACCCCACAGTCTTCCTTTGGCTAGTATCTGCTTGAAATCGTATGCTTTGTTTAGGCAGCCTTCTAGTAGTTGGTCTAGAGTACTACACTTTGCCAACAAAGCTACCGTCAGGTATGGCCTGTAGGGGCGGGCAGACAGAGGACTTTGGGGTGAATGTTGGAGTAAGGCAGGCCTGTACCCTGGCACCCTATTAATTCAATGTTTACATAACAAAGCTTTCATGGTTTCTTGTAGGTGGTGCCAGGAATGCCCCAGGATGGGAGCAGATACATACCCAGTGCACTTCTATGTGGACGATGCAATCCTTCTGTCCACCACAGGGCCTGAAGCACGCTTTGTCCATTTTCAATACTAAATGCTCTGAGCTGAATTCATCTTTAAACATCCCAAAATGTAAAGTGATGGTCTTCAGGCCACCTTGTGCTATAAGGAGAACACTAAGATTGAGTGTACGTGACTCGGTTATCGAACAAGTTACCCACTTTGACACTCTCTGAGTGCGTTTTGAGGACACTGGTAGCTGGAAGCCACAGATAGCTGACTTGGCACCCTCTTTGACTAAATATTGTGGTAGTATCTTATCTTTCTTTGCCAAACATGGTAGATGTGCATTTTCCAGTGCACTGGAATTATTCCATAAACAAGCCATACCGGCATCTAGGTATGGATTTGAATTGTGGGGACATGTTAACATTGCTGATCTGTCCACCTGTGAAAATAAGTTCTTAAAGAAACTATTGCTTTTACCTGCGGCAGCCCCGTTGGCCTTGATCCACCAAGAACTTGACAATACGAGGATAGCGGCTCAGACCTCTTTTAAGCCAATATAGTTTTGGGCAAGGGTCTAGAATGGTGAGGGGCTAGAGACATATAAGAACGTCCTGTTGCATGTGATGACCCTTGAGGGGGAGGAAAAGTTTAAAGTGGTTTGTACATGTGAAGGCTTGCCTTTTCCAATTGGATATGCCTTATCTGTGGAACAGACCTCAGGTGTCCCAGGTATGGGATTTGAATACCCTGAAGTCCAAGGCAATTATGTCAATGTATGAAAACCTTATAGTCAATTCCACAAAGCTGAAATTTGGAGTGGAATACCTTGAATCCACAGTAGAACTAGGGTTCAAGGCCTATCTGGATACCATTCTTTCGCCAATGGAAAAGTCTCTTTTTGTCCGATTTAGGCTTGGGTTTCTGCCAATAGCTTGTAAGAGATGACAGGGAGTGAAATCTGATCTCTGTCCAATGTGTGGATCCCACACAGAATAAATTGTGAACTTTTTTATGAATCTGCATTAAAACCCATTGTATAAGATGTATACCTGCGACCTATACTGAACAATGCAGGTATTCGCCATGTAACCCCTGCAGTTAGGTATTTAAGAAAATGTTTACTTCCTCATATTTTCGGAACTGAACGTTTTATCTACAGAGCATGGTTGTTGAGAAACGGGAACTTGAGGAAAGGCCTTGATACTATGGCCAGTGACAAATAAGTGCCTGAGGCTAGCAGCATTTGCTCTCCTTGGTCACTATCATGAGATTATTACGGTTGTTGGCCATCTGTGCACTAATTAACCATTACTGTGTGGAGTTTGCTCTATGCTTTTCATTTTGGCATTTTTGTCATTTTGAACAAACCTATATTCTGCATGTGGGTACAATTCTGGGAGCTATGTATGAAAAATGTTGCTGATTTGCACTTACCGTCTTAATTTTGTGGACTTTTTAACTTGCTATGATATATTTTATTTATATCACGCTCATACACAGGTGTTTCAGAGCGCGACAAGGCAAGGGAGGGGAGAACAAAACAACAATCTTACTAGGCCCAGTGACATTGAGAACGTGCAAGTGCATGGGAGAGGGGGAGGGGAAAAGTGCATGGAAGGGAGGGAGAAAGTGGAAAGTGCAGAGCAAAGGAGAAACAGGATAAATAATAAAATAAATAAATAATAAAATCAGCACAAAGTGGTAGTGCAGCCAAGGGGCAAGTGCTAGGTTTGAGGCAGCAGATCAGGTGGGTCTGATAAGTGCAGGAGGGGGAAAAAAAGGGGGGAGCTGTATGGGTACAGATACAAACCCAGTGCAAGGGGTGGCCCAGAGGCAGTGTGGTAGGGTGGCAGGGTGAGCAGGAACCTGGGACCCGAGGACAGAGGCTGTCCCGATGCAAGGTGCCAAGAAAGTGCAGATCAGCAGGGGAGAGGGGGGGCAAAGGCAGAAACAAAGAGGAAGGTCTTGAGGTGCTTCCGGAAACAGAGATAGTTTTCCTCAAGTTTTAGAGTGGCAGGGAGGCTGTTCCGGAGGGAGGCCCTAGCTGAAGACAGATCTACCCCCAGCTTGTTTCTTTGAAAAACGACTGACTCTGAGGGAGTTAGAGGAGGAGGAGCAAAGAGCTTGAGAGGGGAGGCATTTACAGAGGGATAGCTGAAGGTATTTTGCTGAGAGAATTATGTATTTTATATGGAATTTATTTTTCATTTGTATTTGATGCTTTTACATAGATGTTTGGGCCTTTTTACTGTACCAATGTATTGATTGTTCACTGGAACTTAAAGGTCAAAAACTGAATTAAAGTATGTTTGACTGACTGATTTTCTTGAAATCGAAAAAACGGCATTGAAAGACGCTGTCCGGTCACACTATGCCTATTCCATGTGTACAGGTGCCCACAATTACTCACGTGTCGAAGTCTTAAGCTTGATTGTTGTTTATTCAGATATGATGTACCCCATGAGAGACTCAGTTTGAGCTTCGATGTGGAGATGCTGAGTGAGCACATGTCATTTTAAGCAAACGAGCCACAGAAAAACGATTACTTGGCAAGTAATGCTTATATTCTGTGGCTTGTAAATCTGTTCTTCTTTACATGCTTTTAATAGACTGGATAGCATTACCTGAATAATTTGGTGGGTGAGTTGAACGAACTGTTGAAAAAACATGTTTCAATATTGCTTTGCCTCACTGAAAGACTGCTCTTGCTTGCAGGTCTACACAATTATCTTGTGTGAATGTGTGATCGGATCTCCATGTTGTAGATTTGCAAACCACATCTAACAGAGAGCTCGCAATAAAGGCTAATGTTGTAACGTTTTCAACATCAGACATCTTTATTAAAATAAAAGGGTTGGATAATAGCCTTTCTATCCCTATACAAAACAGAGTTTCCCTACCTAGGAAACTAAATCTGAAGAGAAGTCTGTTTGATCATCAAAATGATACTAAATCGTCCTTGCGGCCAAAAGGTATCTGACCCTCATCCTATAAATGAACACGTAAAGGTGTGTGGATAAGCGTTTCCGTTTTTGTTTGAGTAAAAGAATATAAAAATCGAAAGTGAAAATCCAACAAATAGTCTCTGAATCCAGGTTCTGGTTTCACTTCCCCAGTATTATTTCAGGTAGGATAGTAACAGTGTTTCTCTAACAATGAGCATTTAAGAGTAGATGACATTCATTCTTAATGCGTCTTTGTTCAGGATGGCAGATCTCCTGGTGAACACTCCTGCCATGTATTAAACTATTTTCCTTTGATAGGGTTTACCTGGTATTCTCTCTTGCCAGAACCCCCCACCCCCCCGACCCTCTTTTTGGGTCGTGCAGATCCCCTTGTGTGCTTTCCTGCCAGGTATTTTTGCCCAACAGGATTGATTGCCTGATGATTTTTTTTTTTCACCAAAACCTCCCACAATATTTGCTTTCCTTTTCAGTAAAACACAGTGGTACCTCTTCACCGTTTATACTTCTTTGGCGTCAGGTACTACTTGTTCAAACTTTTCCCATGTTGACATCACATATATGGCGATTGGCTTTCTTCATTAGTACTCTTTTGCTTGTGGCAATGCATGTTCCAACTTTCCCCAAATTGACTGCCTGTATAAGGAGAGTTATACAAATGTTGCCTTTCCACTTCTTCCTTAATGATGTTTATTTGCTGGGCATAATATTTACTCCAGCTTGCCCCATATTTATCTCTCTCACATGAAGATTTGCATAAATTCTGTCTTTTCCTTGTTCAGTATTCAAAAGATGTATTTATTTGTCCAAATACATGTCCGCGCACCCTAGGGTCCCCAACACTCAATGGCAGATGCACATGTGTCTGCTGATGTGTCTGGACTGTGGCATGGTGGTGCTGCGAAGCTGCAGCTCCCGGAAGGCTTTGCAGACCCTCACTTGGCTTTGCATGTCAGTGAAATAGAAGGGTTTTCGCTGAAATGAATTCCCAACAGACTCGCCATTGGATGCAGACCATCCAGAAGCGGCACCTTTCCCGGTCTCACATCTCTCCAGGTAGGTGTGCTTCCAAGTGGGTGCTTGTAAGCGTCAGCTTCACCCAGCAAGGTCCACCTCCTCATGTCTGCTTCTGCACCGCCTCCCGCTTCGCTTGCTCTGCAACTTCTTATTCCTCTTCTGAATTGAAGATTTCCATCATATTTTTATTATGGAAACTAAACTGCACATTCAGCTTGAGGATTCTTTCATTCCTCATTTACTCATCTATCTTCCTCGTCTCAGTACTTGAGACTTTATGCGACTTGAAGTCCTTAGGAGTTATAGACTTTTCAAGGCTATTTTGCTTTGTAGGACTAAAATCCATCAAAAACAGGAGATGTTGAGTATGTTTGATATTGATATTTTATTTCCATCGCGCTCGTACACAAGTGTTTAAGAGCGCAACAATGCAAGGGAGGGGAACAGGGGAAAACAAAACCAACGATCTTACTAGGCCCAGTGATATTGAGAACACGCAAGTGCATGGGAAAGGGGGAGAAGTGGAAAGTGCAGAGCAAAGGAGAAACAGATAAATAATAATAAAGGCAACAAACAGTGGTAGTGCAGCCAGCAATTGGCAAGTGCTAGGTTTAAGGCAGCAGACAGGGTAGGTCTGATAAGTGCAGGAAGAAAAAAAAAGGGGGGGCTGTATGGGTACAGATAGAGACCACAGTGCAAGCGATGGCCCGGAAGGCAATGAGGGAGGGTGGCATGGTGAGCAGGTAACTGGGCCCGGAGGACAGAGGGGGGGCCAGGTGCAAAGTGCCAAGGCAAACAGATCAGAAGGAGATGGGGGGTGAAGGCAGAAGCAAAGAGGAAGGTCTTGAGGTGCTTCCCGAACCGGTGATGGTTCTCCTCAAGCTTTAGAGTGGCATGGAGGCTGTTCCAGAGGGAGGCCCCAGCCGAAGACAGATCTACCCCCAGCTTGCTTCTTTGAAAAACGACTGACCGGGAGGGAGGTAGAGGAGCAAAGAGCTCGAGAGGGGAGGCATTTGCGGAGGGATAGCTGAAGGTATTTTGGAACCAGGCCCCAGAAAGCCTTGTGGACAATGCAGAGGGTTTTTAATTTAATCATTGCATCCGCTGGAAGCCAATGGAGAGATTTCAGAGCTGGAGAGATACGATCCTAGGGCTTGAGGCCAAGGACAAGTCTCGCAGCCCTGTTCTGGATTAGTGGCAGAGGGCAGAGAGTAGCGGCCGGTAGATTTAGAAAGACTTCACTTGAGGAACTTCTTTGGGCAATATCACTTTTGAGTACAACCGCGACCATATTGCAGATTGGATTACATTGGGATCATTACATCGATTTGTACGTTTCTACCCATGCTCATACGTTGACAATATGATGGATCTGCATGTTTGTATAATTTTCAACCTTGTTATTTGTAATGAGTAGACAAAGGATATGCCCGGATTTGAAAAAGGCATAGTAAAGTGCCGAAACACGTGTAATCATATAGGGCTAGTAACAAACAATTTTGGATCACCAGTAAACAGAACTTGGTACTCATTTAACAAGGAGACTTAAGATTCATACCTGTGGCGCAGTAAGGGCTGTGCAGGAAACACATTTTTCTTCTAGATTTAGAAAGAGGCTGTTACAATAGTCCAACCTAGAGAGAACCAGAGCTTGGGAGACCATGAGATTCTGGGGGAAGGTGAGGAAAGGCAGAGTACCTCTGAGGAGGTGCAGTAGGAAGTTTGACTTTTTAGAGACATCAGAGATGTCGGAGGAGAAGGAAAGTGTGGAGTCAAAGATGACCCAGAGGTTCTTAGCTTCGCAGGTGGGGGTAGGAGGATGGTCAAGGAAGGCCAGCCAGAGAGTGAGAGGAAAGGATGGTGAAGGTGTGCCGATGAGGAGGATCTCTGTCTTGCTGGCATTCAGACAAAGATCATTGGCGGCACACCAATCTCGAATGACAGTTAGGCAATCAGAGAGGAGAGAGAGGGAGAGGAGGTGGCCGAGGGCAGAAAAGGAGTGGAGCAATGGAAATTTGGGCAGAAAATGGCAATGCAGTGGGCGAGAGGTGTGAATTGCATCCCTCCTAGAGTGATTGACAAGAAAGGGGTGGGGGTTCAAGGTTTTACAACTGGGCGGGGGGGGATCAGTACAATTACATGTCATTAGGAACTTCTTCACACAAGAGGGAGGAATACCACGTCTCTCCTGATGGAATCGCTGCATCTCCCTGATGGCCATTTCCTCCCATATGATCCCCCCTATGAATATCACCCCATGGTTCAGGATCAGGTAGCGGCTGCCTCCCCTGGCCACATGGGAGCAGCCTTTAGGCTGGGTATGAGTGATGACTCCACTGGATTTGTCACAGAGCTGAAGGAGTGAAAGGAAGAGATGCGTGTTCTCATGTGTAGTGCGTGTTCTCATGTGTAGTAGAGTTGTATACAATGAACAATTCACAATGCAATTGTGGATTTGGTTACTTGGTCTCTCTTTCGACCTGTTGCAAAAGATAAAGAATTGTCCTGTTTTATGGAGGGCTTTGGTTTTGCCCAGATAGCAAATTACTGCTCTGCACATATCAAGGTGTGTGAAGTGTTCTTTCCACTGTGTTCTACGGATGGCAAAGAAAACTAGTACTTCAATTGATTGACATTAAACTGAAATATATTTAGGTGAGAATTGTGGCTGTGTTCTAATACCCACTCCGTTTGTGGACTGTGACAAAAGGCACATCCACTGTAAGTGCCTGAAACTCGATTCTCCTTCCCATAGAAGTTACAGCAATCAGGAAGGCTATCTTGTACGAGTTATTTAAAAGAAACCTTGTGCAAAGGTTCAAATGGAGGTCACATTAGCCTATGAAGATATGCATTTCAATCCTGACCAGGGGGTGGTGCAACTAGTGGAATAATGCGCTTTATTCCTTCCATAAAACCCTTGAAAACAGGTACCTGCCACCAAGAGAACCTTTTGTTCTGAGGTTGTGTATGCAAATAGTGTGGTTAATTGTACATTTGAGTTGTATACTAGGACGGAATCAAGCAGATAAAGCAGGTAAGTTAAGAACAATAGAAAGGATTGATCGGTTTCTAGGCACACCAAATTACAAACTGCTTCCATTAATGGATGTGGCAGTAACTTGCACTTCATTTGATTGCCTCAAATATTATTTCCATGACCTTTGAAAATATGTTAGAGTATGCTTTTGTTGAGGTCCTATTTGTTTTCTTGAACCAACACCCTTTTAGGCTATCTGAGAGACAATTGTGCACTCCTTGCACATGCTGTGCCTGGATGTGGATTTGTCTGTTTATGCACCACTGCAAACTCTGTTGGGTGACCATGTTCTAGAGCGGGTTACGCCCTGTTTATGTAAAGCATTTCTGTTGTGTTGTCAATGTTGCTGAGAATGCTCTTGCCTGGAAGACGTGTTTGAAAAGTGCCTAAAGCCATCTTTATTGCTAACAGTTCCAACACACGTATGTGCTAAAATGCTTGCTGAGTTGATAATCTGCCTTGTGCTTTGAGCACTTAGCAGTAAACTCAGCAACTGGTTTGGGATGAGTCTTTTGTAGTGGCTACCAGCACTGGTGGATTTATGGAAGGTTTCCGCTTTAACATTTCAATGCTTTTACAATCTCCTGAAAAACCACCACTAGATTGTCCCATTCACCTGATGCTTGTGCTCATTGGCTTGCACGCCACTTTTGAAAGTGGCACATTTGAGGTAGTCCAACAAGATGAGGAACATGCATAATGCCATCAGCACCAGTTGTCTCATTACATTTTGTATATTTAATAAACGACCTGCCTGATAACAAGTGCGACAGGGTAAGCTCAGAGGGGAGTAGGAACACCTCTCAATCATCAACCACGTGGAAGAAGATGGACGTATGGGGCTGGAACCAATAGCTGTATGTAATGATGTCCCTGATGCGGCTGTGCACCTTTATAATGTGTTGCTCATGCCGATTTTGGCAGAAAGTTCTGCGGCAGCAGAATTCTTTGTTGCCGCCATTTTTTTTAGGGATATAAACGTTAACCTTGCAAGAGGTGTATCGGGCCTTTTTCCCTAGTGGGTTGTATTTTTTCTGGTGTGGGCGCCTAGGAGGCTTTCCTACAGTTGGTGACCCTGACAAGCTCCCAGCAACCCCCCCACACGAACAGAGGCTTCCAGGCCGCTTCTCTCTATTCTCGCCGACATACAGTGAGCAGGACAAAGCATGCAAAGCCCAGAGTTGTGAAGGAGCCATTTTTACAGAAATCCAGTCTGCCCTTTGAAGCAGGGCGCGGCTCCGGGGAGAGTGCAGGCTGTTATTGGGACCCAGTGACAGAAGAGCGCGGGTGAACACGCAGACGTGAGTACACCACTCGCGAGAGATAACAAAGAGTGGCCTTGGTGTGTGTGGAGGAGTGGTGTGTATAAGAGTGAAGGAGGAGTGTGTTAAGGTCACGTGGCGAGCGTTATTTTTTATGATTATTTCTGGGATAATTTTAAAGGATTTTACAGAGGAAAAACAGGAGTCTAGGGAACCTTTCAGAGTGAGGGAAGATGATGGCACCATTTATTTTGTGACAAGGAGATAAAGAAAAATGAGGAGCTCCATATAATAAAGATTGCCCATGCGACTAGCGCAGGAAGTCTTGAATCTATTAAAGACACGGAGGCGAGCATTATGCTTAACTTCTTTAATTACTGCTAACAACAGCTTTTTAAATCTTTCTTTTGTTTCAATGTATTTTTTATTTTTTTTATAACTCGTATAAACAACAGAAAAAATGAAACATCTTAGCCTTAACTCGGCTAAACTACATCCCCCATGTGGCTCTTTAATATGGTAGTCCAATAGCCTCTCTCTCACTGTCCAATCAAGCAATCCCTTCTACTATAAGTCACTGCCTCTCTGGGTCCCTTCCTCTTCTTTGCAGCTCGCTTTTACTGAACAAATGTCTAAAATCCAACTGCCTCTCGTATAATCCAACTGAGTCTGTCCTTTCTATTCTTGGTAGGATCTCCGTATTCTAACTCTGCAGCTCTGCTGCTTTCGTACACTCTAATATCAGTGATTCTTTTGCTCCTCTCCTATGCAAAAAGAGAAATGTGCACGTTAGGGAGGGGAATACGATTTATCACATGTTATAATCAAGCATTTACATAGATTTGCTGCAATATGTCTTACAGTTCATACCATGTCCCTTACAGCTGTATTCCCTTAGAGTGGTATAATGCTCGCCTCCGTGTCTTTAATAGAATCAAGACTTCCTGCGCTAGTCGCATGGGCAATCTTTATTCTATGACAAGACCGGAGGCGAGCATTATGCTTGTTCGAAGCTTTCAACAACAACAGCAGCTGCTATAATAGATACTGGTTTGAAGTAAAATGTTTTAAATACTGAATCGCTCGACCAGTCTGCTGCTTTCATGATCTCTTGCAGCGGAACTCCGACTGCAAAAGATTGTGAAGCCATGGCACCCCTGGTAGAGTGCGCTCCAAATTTATACGTGTCTATACCTGCTAACTCCATCACTTCCTTCACCCATCTAGCAATAGTAGCTGATGTAACTGCTTTGTATGGTTTAATACGCGCTATATGCAACTGGGTAACCCCCTCCGGTCTAACCGCTGCTGTCGCCGCCTCATAACACTTTATACAATTCGCCACACACAATTTATCGTTATTCGGCCAGTATGGGTATGAGATCACTTTAGAATTGGTCTTTGTACGCTGCGCTATGGTAAAGGCTATCCCTTCCGGGTAGTACATCTTCCTGTCTATCTCTAGGGCTTTAACGTCTAAAACTCTACTACAGGACACTAAGCAAAGGAGTGTAGCTAGCTTGCCTGAAAGCTGTTTATCTGGCAGAAAGTTGTTACTGGGCCACTGCTCGAACAGATGTATGACTTTTTGGACATCCTATAACGATGAGTACTTGGGCGTAGGAGGTTTGCTCTTTACGCCCTTTAGCAATCGGGACACCGCTAGGTGTTCCCCTACTGGTACTCCGTCCACTAGCTCGTGTCCAGCAGAGATCGCTGACCTATATACACCTACAGTTCTGAACGCCCTCCCTGTAGACGGGAGGTTGGCTAGGAAATTCACTACTTGGACTACAGGTGCTGAAATGGGAGATATACTCCTCCCCCTGCACCATGAATCCCAGGCTTGCCACGCGGAATTATAGCTCCGGACCGTAGATGGAGCCCATGATAGATTGATAAGTCTTGTAGCGTCTTCTGAAAGGCCTGTCAAGCGCCATCTATGCCTGAAATTCTGCACACTATCAGTGTTAAGGATTGATCCACTATCAGAGGGTGAGGGGCTCCTGCTGGATCGGTCAGCAGGTCTTGTCTGTATGCAATCTTCTCTGGAAAATCCGTAGAAAGTTCCATCAGAACTGGAAACCAGGCTTGCGACTTCCACTCTGGCGTCACTATCACTATCTGAGCTTCGTCTCTGTGCACTTTTGCTAGTACCCTCGCCAGCATCCTAAAGGGGGGAAAGGCATAGTGTCTCTGCGACCCCCAATGATGCATGAATGCATCCGTTCCCTGGGCTTCCGGGTCCAGCTTCCAGCTGAAGTAATCAGCAGCTGTGTGTTTAGCCTCGAGGCGAACAGGTCCATGTGCAATGGCCCCCATCTTGCTTCTAATTTCTTGAAATATGCCTCTGTGCAATTTCCAGTTGCTGTAATCTACTAGGTGTCGGGAGTTCCAGTCTGCCACTGAGTTCAGGGCCCCTGGGAGATACTCTGCCTTGACTGTAATCTTCTTCTGTAGGCAGTCGTGCCAGAAATCCTTTGCCAATTCCGCTAACATCCTGGACCTGGTACCTCCCAGCTTGTTTATATACCTTACTGCAGATATATTGTCCATCTTGAGGAGGATGCTGCAGTGCGCTTTGTCTCTGGTAAATGCTTTTACTGCGAAAGACCCTGCTAGTAATTCTAGGCAATTGATATGAAGTTCCAATTCTTCTTTTGACCATTTCCCGCCTGTTTCTAGGTCGCCGCATTGCATGCTGGCGTCTGACTCTATAACTAACCCTGGTATGTCTCCGAAGATGGCGCGGCCGTTCCAGGCTTCCATATTGTGGAGCCACCAGGCGAGTTCTGATCTGCTTTCTTTGTCTAGGGGAACTAGTCAATGGTATCTCCAGCCTTTCCTTAGGTACTTGATCTTCAGCCTCTGAAGAGCTAGATAATGTAACGGGCCGGGAAATATTGCTTTTATGGATGCTGCTAAAAGACCTACTATCCTGGCTAGATAACGAAGAGAGATCAGCGGTTTCTTGAGTGCTGTTCTCAGATCTTTCTTGATGGCTCTCATTTTGTGAGTTGGTAACTCCAAGGTAGCTTTCTTTGTATCTATAGTGAAACCCAAGAACTCTAGCCGCTTGGTCGGCGTAAGCTCTGATTTGTCTTTGTTCACTAGGAATCCTAGGCTGGAAATTAGCTCTATCGCCCATTGAATCTGCTTCTCTAAGCGATGTTTGTTTTTGGCCATAAATAGGATGTCGTCCAGGTAGACAATCATCCGACACCCTTGTTCCCGAAGTGCTGTCGCGATGGGCCTCATAAGCTTGGTGAACGCCCATGGTGCTGACGCTAGACCGAACGGTAGGCATCTGAACTGCCAGAGTTCGTCTCTCCACCTGAATCTTAGAAAGGGTCGACAGTGGGGAGCTATCGGAACTGTGAGGTAAGCATCTTTCAGATCTAGGCGCGCAAGCCAGTCCCCCTTTCTGAGTAAGTCCCCTAGCAGATGGATTCCCTCCATCTTGAAGTGCTTGTACACCAACCAGCTGTTGAGTTCTTTCAGATTGATTACTGGACGAACTTTGTCCTTGCGACGGACTAGGAACATATTGCTTAGGAAGGATTGGCCGCTCCCTGTAGCCCTCTCTATCGCGTTTTTCCATGCAAGATCCTGGATCTGTGCGTCTAGTAAATCTTCTTCGGCCTGTGTCATTTGAATTCTGTGAGGGGGGCGATCTTGCACCGCATGACCTAGGAATTCTAGAATGAAGCCTTGTACAGTCTGAATAACCCATGCATCAGACGATAGATTGCGCCAGTTGTACAATGTCCTGCCCCCCACAAGGGGATAGGTCGCTGCGCGTTCTCTCACCTGAGTTATTGGTCTGGTGTCGGTAATATTCGCGTTCCCGACGTCCCCGAGAACCTAGTCCTCTGTTCGGGAAAAAGGCGTCCTGTTGTCTGGTCTCCCAATACTGGGCTCTGGGGCCTTGTGCTCTTCTGTTATTGAATCGGCCGGTCGAGCGGCCTCTATATCGACCGGCCCCTGAAAAAACTCTCCCCAGGAATACCTTCCTAATGTAGGCTTGCGCTTTCTCCAGCGCTGTGTATGTTCCGACGAATCTGTTCATTTCTTTCACAAAAGTGTCACCGAACAGGAGCCCTTGGGCGCTTTCCCCAGCTTCGTAAAACGCCAGGTCTCCTAGTTTGTTATCAATCTTCAGTAAAGCCGATCTGCATCGCTCTGAAAATATTGCGCAGTTTGCGTTGCCCAGCATGCAGACTGCTCTTTGCGTCCATCCTGCCAATATAAGAGGGTCGACTGGCTCCCCAGTGTCTTTAGCTCTCTCGGCTAAATCCATTATCTTCGCTATGGGGCCGGCTAGGTCTAACAGTTTATCCTGGCACGTCCTCCATGCCCTATCCATGCCTTTTCTGGTGTCCTTTCCTGCCTTCGTTATGAAGGTTAGCATTTTTGCATCGAGTTCGGGAGTCTCTGCTACTTTCCCTGTCAGTTCTGGTCTCGGACACTTGGGCTTTAAGTCTGAATCTAACGTCTTTCTCCATAGGTTTTCTCATTTTCTGGGACATATACAGGGCTACTCGTGGCGATTGGGGTCCAGTCCGTTGATCTGGGGTGCCTTATTGTGTCAGGTTCAAACATGTCTGACATGTCTTCTTCGTCCAGAGGGGCCTCCACACCACTGGCTTTAGGCTTGCTTGTATTTTTCTGCGAGACTACGCTCACTTTGCTTATGCTCTGATCATCATCCTCTCCCCTTTCCTGGTCGAATGCTCTGAGGATGATGAGGAATCCCCTATATTTGTCGCCCCTGGGGTATGGGGTACGAGGTTGGGCACGACTGTCTTAGTAAGAAAGGCGCTTTTCAGCCTATTGAAAGCATCAGCCACCTCTAGGGACTTATCCTTCCCTGTAACTGCCCCCGGGGGAGTAGAAGAGCGTTTCCTCTTCCGGGCCACTTTCTTCCCCTTCTCAACTTGTCTCGGAGGCTCTTGTGTGGAGGTTCCCTCACCGGGGTCGTCGAGCGTGGCAGCTTTTTTGCCCAGTATTTCTTCCAATAACCTGTCTTGTAGAGGCTTGACTCCTAGTGCTACGGCTTGAACCAATGAGTCGCCTAGCACTCCCTTGAAGCTGTAGGAGAGGTCTATATCTTCTCCTATGTATTCCACCTCTTGCTCTGGTTCTCCGTCACTCCCTTCACTCCAAGCCTCGTTATCCATGCTGTACGCCATGTTAGTGTGTGTGCCTCACAGAGGATGGCTATCAGGTTGAGAACTGCAGCTCCTCTTTTGTTGCTGGCAACAAAAAAAATATATATATATATTTTTTTTTTTAAATTTTCTCTTTGCCTTGAATCCCTCTGATGTGCGCAGGTGACCCGCTAACAAAATAACGAATTTCGCGCGTTCGGTAGCAAAGAACAGGAGCGTAGAATTGCCGTTGGCTTTCGCCGTGCG
The DNA here is from genome assembly GCF_040938575.1 of Ambystoma mexicanum. Lineage (NCBI taxonomy): Eukaryota > Metazoa > Chordata > Amphibia > Caudata > Ambystomatidae > Ambystoma > Ambystoma mexicanum. Next base: position 327,843,973 of record NC_090926.1, on the reverse strand, counting down.
AGAACAAAACTCTGTGAGAGGAATACAGTAATGTGCATGCGCGCGCTTCCCTTGTTTCTAAAGGGAGTGGGGTTTACTGCGTACTACGCGTTGACCGCGATACTCTTTATTAACATCGGAGTTTGTTGGCGGCTGAGTAGCTGAGCACTAGAGCGAGTGAGATCACTCGCGGGCTCGGCAGTCAGCCGTCCTGAAAGTCTAAATTGTCCGCGAAATGAAAGCGTGCGTTTCGAACTCCAATGCTAATACATTCGCGCTAATGGTATGCGCGCGCTTTACGAATATATGAACTTAACGTTTCGAAGATTAAGTATCATAAAAACACAGCATAGCAAGGTACTATTAGAATTGATGTCACTTATCTGTGGTGCAGCAAAAAAGAAGAGGAAGGGACCCAGAGAGGCAGTGACTTATAGTAGAAGGGATTGCCTGATTGGACAGAGAGAGAGAGGCTATTGGACTACCATATTCAAGAGCCTCATGGGGGATGTAGTTCAGCCGAGTTAAGGCTAAGATGTTTAATATTTTCTGTTGTTTATACGAGTTATAAAAAAAAATACATTGAAACAAAAGAAAGATTTAAAAAGCTGTGGTTAGCAGTAATTAAAGAAGTTAAGCATAGTGCTTGCCTCCGGTCTTGTTGTAGAATTAGTGGCCACGGTGGAGTAGTGTTTTTGGTTTTGGCTTGTTATTTTAGCTTGTTTTACGTTAATACGATTTTTGGTGCCTTGAGGTGGGCCAGTGTTGATAACTTGTTTTGAGAGAGTCTAGTGTACAAGCGCTTGTGTGCATGCGGAAAAGGGGGAGGAGGTGTTCACAGGGAGGCGGGGGCCGTGGATTTGTAGTGAAATGTGTAATTAAAGTGGGCGCAGCGCATATTTGTAAAGGTTGGGCTTTTTGGGGCGTGCAGATTCCGAAGATGGGAGTGGGTGCCATTAAAATTCATGTATAGCGCATTGCCCTTGTACAGAGACAAAATTGTGACGTATGAAACAATAGGTTGTAGAGACAGCAGGGGGGGTATACCCCGCTCCCGGCGAGTGTAGGGCACCCACAATAGAGGGATATTCGATCACATGAGCATGTTATTAGCTGCTAAATAGAAGGGTAAACAGCTTCAGAAGAGGAAGGAGATACTAGATTTGTGGAGAATGAGAGGCTGTGGAGGATCCTGATGAAGGGGGGTGGGGAGCCTAACCACAGAGGGGGTTGCTATAAATGTAATTACCAGGACGACACAGGAACATAGCTGCACTCCCATGTAACAGGCTTTACTACCTCAGCACCAGGATATACAAACCAAACATATGCGCCTACTCTGGAAACTGCACCACCACCGTATATACCGGCACTGAGTGCTATACTGCATAAGGACAATAAGGTACAGAAGGAGCTAGAAGAGGCATTGGAGGCTCAATGGGTAGATTGAGGGCGCAGCAGGATGGAAGAGGGAAGAAGGGGAAAGGGTTGGATGAATGGAGAGCAGGAGACATTTCGTTTAGGGTAGACAGTACGGCCATAAAGGATGTGCATTTTGTGAAGGAGGGAGGTGGCGACAGGGTGAGCAAGGAGCACCGGGTACATAACAGTAAGGTCTGGCAGAGAGGTGTACTTAGAGTTAGTGGAAGATGAATGGGACACTCTGGACGAGACCGGAGATGATGAAGGGGATGGGGATACGCCAGAGAAAACATCATGGGTAGAAAGTGTGATGACCGCGGTTAAGGAACCAGTTTGGCATAGTGGGGGACGCAAAGAAGAAAGGAGCGCAGGTATTCCGATGCCGCTGTTGCACAAAGGCACGGGTAGGACCCACTATGTACCTTGTGAATAAATGTACAAGAATAACCCTATTAGTTGCTACCGCCCCTTACTTCCAGGGCTGGAAAATGGATCTATGCATTCAAAAAACAGACAACAGGGATTCCCTTGGCTGTGGGGGATATGAAAAGTTTGCTTGTTACAATAGTGTGGTACCAAGCTGGGGACGTGTGGTTGAAAGAGTAACTGGGAGTGAAGCTATATGATGACACGCATAACGGGATGTCCTTTAACAATATCGGAGAGAAAGTGTGGGACGCGTTGCAGCGAAAGTACCCCGACAAACGAGACCTGCAGTCTATTATGCAGTATATGATATGATTGTGTATAGGCACTATATAAATAAACTAAGTATTTCAAACCGCTTTACGGCAAGGGAGGGAACAAGGGAAAATACAATGACATTCTTACAGGCCATGAACAACAAGAATGATAAATTAACTATCATACTCGGCCTGACGACATTTCAAGTAGTGCAAGAGCTAAAACACAGATAGGAAGGAAATGGGAAACAGACAGGCGACTACCGTACTAGGCCTGACACCATTTTTGTTAGAGCCAGAGATTAACAAGAGGTGGGAGGAGAAAGGTGGGAGAGGAACAAAACAAGCGACTATCGTACTAGGCCCGATGACATTTCAGATAGTGCTGAAGGGGGCGGGAGGGGCGGGGTGAGACAAACATTTGCTGCCATCATACTCGGTACAGGGACAATTCTGATAGAGTAAGTGCATAGAAAGTGAAGGAGGGCAGGAAGAGAGAGGGAGGAGGAGAAAACTGAGAATAAAACAGTAAGAAAAAAGAAAAACATATATTCACAAAAAAAACTTTGTTAAAGGGATGTTATGGTTAAGTTGCACTACTATAAACATGTGAAATTCACTAAAAAATAAAAAAATAAAACTTTGTTAAAGGGACATTATGGTTCGAAGTAAAACCGAAGAAACCCCTGAAATTCGCCAGTTATGGTAGGCTAAGCAACCATAACTGGCCGCACCACTGTAACACGCAGGACATCAAAGATGACATCACAAATTGTCACTGATGACATCACATGTCTGGCTCACTCTTTTTTGTTTCACTGATATTTGGGGCAGTAACAGGCAGGAACTAAAAAGTCACTATACTATAGTACAACGTAATATGGTGACAGAACAGATTACATTACATGTGTAGCTCATTCTTTTTTGTTCACTGACATGTAAGCCAGGTGGCTTTCTTCACCGTCAGTCAGGAGTTTAACAATGTAAAAGTTCTATATTTGTAGTCCTTACCCTTCTCATTTGTTCTAACAATACTTTCCTGAATTTACAGTTACATCATATCATACATGTGCACAGAAGAAGAAATCCAAAAACACAATAATGTCTGTTCATGAAGTTAATTAGTTCGTGTATGAACATTTTCTATTAAAACTGCACTTTTTGGTGCATGCTTTAAGTTCCCTGTATATGGTTATATTTGTATGCATAGTGATCTGTATATGTTTTTGTGAGCAATAGTGCAATTATGCAGTAAAGGAAGCATACGTAGATACCTATATTTCACAGTATTTAAACATTTGTAAAGGTAGTATTTATCAATGTGGTATGCAACATGGGAAGATTACAAATATTGCACCTCTGTAGTGCATGCTGCAGACAATGCCTACATGTCTTCATGAGTTCATTCATTTACTGAAAGAACTGAGTAATGGAATTGTTTTTTTTCATCAACGCATATCTTAGTTCTTCAATCATCTCTGATACTTTTCTGCCAATGATACAATTACAATTTCTTGTAGAGCCTCTGCATGAAAACTAAATTTACATGTGATGTCATCAGTGATGTCATCAATGACATTTGTGATGTCATCTTTGATGTCCTGGGTGTTAGTGTTAGCAGTGCACAGTGGTGCGGCCAGTTATGGTTGCTTAGCCTACCATAACTGGCGAATTTCAGGGGTTTTTCGGTTTTACTTCAAACCATAATGTCCCTTTAACAACGTTTTTTTTACTGAATTTCACAGGTTTTTAGAAGGGGACTTACTCATAACATCCCGTTAAAGTTTTTTGTAACTGAATGTACACTTTCATCATGTGATTTTGGGAGATATGTACTATAATTTCCTTACTTTATATACATGTAACATAAAACATACTGAACCCCCTCGCTAATAATATTTGAAAGGCACGGACTGAGCGCCTGTCTGCGGACGACATCACCACTACCCAAACAGTCAGGGGGTATCTGAAATTGTACTACTGTGTTAAATGAAAAATGCACAACTTTGAAAAAGAACAGAAAGACATTATAAGTACTAATAAACAACCAATTGAACCTAAACGTCTGAAACATTATACATGCATTTAATGACCATATAGAATGAAATGGATTATACCATAATAAAAAAAAAAAAAAAAAAAAAAAAAAAAAAAAAAAAAAAAAAAAGGTATGCCTCCAACGTAATTACCTCACAGAAACTGCAGCCAGGAGCGACAGTAGACGCACACAGACAAATTACAACAAAATAGTAAGTGACCTTCATTTGTCTTATATGTGTGTGTACTTTTTTTTGTATGAGGGGCAGACATTTTTTTTTTATTTCTGTTGCTTTCTGCAGTACTTTGGAGTGGCTGGAGGAGAATTTTCCGATTGGGGAAATGTCGAAAGATAGCGATAATAATGGTACACAGTAATCTGCATAAGTAAATTAATGGTCAGTATTTTATGGGCATTTAACATACATATATAATTTTTAAAAGACCAGGTAAAAAAAGAAGAAACTCCAACAAAGGACAGAGAGAAAGGCAGGCTGAAAAGGATAGAAGTGAAAATGGACATACTAAATGACAATTTTAACAGTTTAAGGCAATTTGTGGAGGAATATGTGAGAGGAAAAATACGGTATCACTGTCCCACCTGTAGCTGCCCCCCTTTCTCCATTTCCTAGTGAACCCCCCCAAACCTTCAAGAAGAAAATAAACGTTTTGATGAAGCATCCATCCCTTCATCCCCTCACAATTCATCCCCTCACAACCAGCCCGTGTTAAACCCTAATTCTCCTATAATCGTTTCAGTATCTGCTTCCCCCTGTATTTCTCTTGATTGATGAGTGTGTGTGTGTGTGTGTGTGTGTGTGTGTGTATTGAAAATATTTGTATGTTAGTTGTAGTGGAATTTTTTTTAAAGAGTTCAAATGACAGCGTACCTGTTCGGGCTGGCCATAATAAATATAGTATGGATGTTCTAGGGGCAATACACCTACCGGTACCAATCGCAACCAATTTGGAACTAATGTTATAATGCACCAGGTGTCCAATTTGTCCATAATTGGACAGAATGGGGGCGTCCTAGGGACATTAGACCTCTCCGTACTGGTCACAACCAACATAAAACATGTTCTTAGAACACACCAGGTGTCCGGGATGTCTGTAAATGAAAAAAATGGGAGTGTCCTAAGGACAGCATACCTATCCGTACCGTCCGCAGCCAAGATCGAACTGTCCGTAGAAGAGAAGCAGTGTCCGGCATGTCTGTAGTCAAAATGGAGGTGTCCTAAGGACACTGCACCTGGCCGTACAGTCAGCAGAACATCTACAAACATGGGAAATTATTTTACAGTATAAAATCACCATTTCACGTGTTCCATACAATGAGCCAACCTTTCAAAGTATTGTTTAGAATTTTTGCAACACTTTTGAGTGATCGATATGGTCACGAGCCGCACCCCTCCACCCCTACAAATGGCCACACCCCCGAGCTCATCTTCATTGTGCTTCTGGCTATAGCAGATTGAGTTGTGCTGCCTTTACTGCTGTAGCGAACATTAGCCGACTAATCCCTATGGCATCCATGGCTCAGCACCACCCCCAAACCCTCCACCGCCACCACGTCCCCAAGGGCCTGCAGAGGGAAATACAGGTGAGGATGTAGAGAGCGAGGAAGAAGAGAATGAGGTGGAGGAACTCCGCACTGCAAGCACTCGCCGGGAGTCGTGGGTGTGGCGGTTGTTTAACTTTTTTGGGAACGTACCAAAAGTACATGCGAACCAGGTCATGTGTACGCAGTGCAACTTGGTGCTGAGTCGCGGGAGGCCTGCTGCGTACAGCTTTGGTACGACAACCATGAAGAAACACCTAACTTCGTTCCATAGTGCGGACATTCGCAAGGTGGTGCCATGTGAAGAACGTAGTAGATTGAGTTCCTCCACAGCATCCTCTGTGTCCGATCCTCTCACCACAAGAGACACTCCTGTGGGGGAGCACATTCCTCCAGCTGCCTCATAGGCCATTTGCGATGCTGTTGACCCGTACCTTTCGAGGGTCACAATATTGTGTATCTACTGCGACGCAGTACTCTGCAGGGGGGAGAGTCTTCAAAGTGCTTTTTTTACTTACCCTACCTAAGTAAAGGCCACCGTACATCTTTCTCTCTCCACCTGCCCTTTCTATCCTCGTGGCTGGTGTCCCTTCCTTACCCTCCTTTGCCCTCCTCTCCTAGTGTGTCGTGTGCTGAAAAGCAATAAACTGGAAAACAACAAAAATGACAAAAAAGGCTCTTTTCAGAGCCGCCTTTCTCAGTTTAACAATAGAACTATCAAGTGACCGGTGTACGCCCCTGCGCATTTTTCAAAAAATCAGCAGACAATCATAGGACGCACAAAAATGGAGGCTGCAAGAGGAGAAAAACCAATACACTTTTCGCTGGGAGTAAGTGGTGGCTCTGAAAAGAGCCTTGCGGTGTTGTTTTGTGTGTTTCAAAAACTATGGATTCGAATAAACTGATTGCCAAATAGGGTACTATGAATCCAAAAATGGTTGCAATGCATTTTGTACATTGCGAAGAAAAATCTGATTGCCAGCATCTGTGAGATGGACTCCATTTCTGCGAAAAATAAAGTGCTGCGAAACAAACAATTTTCATTGTGGAATGCGGACATGCCAACATCTCTCAGGAAGGCACAAACAGCCTTATTGACATTTCACCTCGCTTTCTCCATTTGTGGACCAAATGCAGAAAAACGCAGCCGTATTCGTCTTTGTGCAATACGGGAAAAAAATATTTGGCAATTTGGAAACATGTCCATGACCTTCGCAAGTCGTTCCTTCATTAATAATAATAATAATAATTAAGCATTTATATAGCGCCACAAACCCTCAGGTATCTGAGCGCTGCTTATTATTACCCACGGTGTGTGGTGCTCATTTATCGACCTCGGAAGGATGAAAGGCTGAGTTCAGCCCCGCCGGGATTCGAACCTGCGTTAACAGGCTCTGCACAGGAGTCAAAGCGAGTGCTCTACTCGCTGTGCCACTTGCAAATTGCAAAGCAATTCCAGAGTCATGGCCTAAACTGTTTCCTCTGCAATGAATGATAATTATATCAGGACGAAGCTCTGTCTGTAAAGTAGCAGATAGCGGTACAAAGTCCAGCCACCTCATTCCACGCACGCCATGCCAGTGCACTTCCACATGAGAAAATCCAAGATACACCACAACCTTCTGCATGCACCTTCAATCAATGTATCTGTGAGTCTCCCAAAATCCAGATAATCTGTTTTTGAGCACACAGAGCCATGGCTGTCTGGTCTCCTGTCAGGGAAAAGACATTCTCACAAAACTTCTCAGTTCAGAACACACCCACTGAACTTTACTGACCAATCCCTACCTTCGCACAATCATATTTGCATGCGTCTCCACCACAGAATCCCCGTTGGTAATACGCGCTGCCGGCAGACTACCGCCATGTCCACGGACACGTAGAGGATCAGAGCATGACGACTGTACATTTAAATATTATTCCCCTTTTCCCCTTCAAGGTGAGCTCTGAAAAGAGCTGTTTTTTTTATATTTCTTTTTCTTACTTTACTTCTACAATCATTACAGAACCTTCTACAAAGCAAGCCTTACATTCCAAAAGAACATGGCATTTCCCAAAGAAGATAACGCAACACCATCTGCTTCAGAATAAGCCGCATTACTGGGAACAATGTTCTCGTGGCTGCAGAAAAAAATACCAGCTCGTAACATGAAAGCACGCATGCCGCGGTTGATGTTACACCTCCCAATACTTTGATCAGGACAGAAAACAGAACTGTTGTCCCATTTTCCTCTAGGGAGTAAGCCAGAAAAAAATTACTCGCAGTTGGAAAGATGTTAATGACTGCTTGCACCAACTGTTCCAAATCTTCCAACAAAGTATGTGAACTCACGTAGCCCAAATGGCAAGCACTGTAGTGCAAGAGTACCACATGGGGACTATTCAACCTACGCATGTCTCTGCAAACTTGGAGAATCGCCACAACATTGCGATCAGTCTCAGCGCTCCACACCACCTCCACTCCTCTCACACCGAAATTGTGTGCCACATGCCTACTTTCGGAATAGTGCTGTAAACCATGGACAAAAATATCTCCAAGCAACAAAATCCTGACTATCTCCACCTCTGCCATCTTCAGTACACACACAGTCTTTCGACACAAAAGAAGAATGTGAACATCTGATTGGCTGATGCCTACAGTCCCCTTTCCATGCTGGATTTGCTGTAGAACCCTGTATGTGGCACGCCCTACCCGCGGACAAGCACTGTCTGCGTGCGGCACGTAACTCTTAGCCAGTCCTTCAACCCTTTCCACATCACTCGCAAATCCATTCCCTCATTGGACACAGCTAAGCAGTCACACAACCATCCACCAATCACATTCAACATCTCTACATCTAACTCTGTCATCAAAATTTCACACTTGAAATGTACTATTGATCACTTGAAAAGTAAGTACAGTACTACCTTTATATTCTTGCTGTTCCTCAAAGATACTGTGTGGGTTATTTATTTAATTTGCGCACCAAAACAAACATTGATTTCTGAACCATTCTACCCACAAATCCCCATTTAAAGAAAGAATAACAGGCAGAATGGCACATAAATCCCTGTGTTTTTGGAACTCAAATAACATACAGAAGCCTTAGAACGTTAGTACTAGAAAACAAATAGCGGTTTCAATTTTATACCATTGTGTTTACTAATAATGCTTCTCCTCACCACTAGCTCACTTTGTACTCTCATCTGAAGCACAGTGTAGTAGTATACAAACAGAAAAATAGCCTTCCCAACTCATTGTAACTGCCCAATGCACATTCACACACCACCACAAAGAGCTTGCCCATCAAACTCATGCACACATGCACACAGCACACATACATTGTACAACAGACCAAATCATACCTTCTTTTTTCAACAGACCCCAAAGAATGCCTACCAAAAAGCAAGTCCGTAGAAAGGAACGGAGAAATAGAGCAAATGAAAATAAAATTGTCCAAAGTAAGCATCCATCTGTAGCAGAGTTTGTAGAGAAAGTTGGAACAAAAACAGCTAATACAGTCATTTAGCAAAACAAAGGAAGCTTCAACTACTGAAACTGTGGCTCCTCTAGCAAAATGTGGCACGAAACAGAAAACACTTTACAAAAAAAATCAGCTACCAATACTGCTAACAATGCTCCTATTAATCCTGATATAGAACCCATAGTAAAAACGGTATTTTAGCAAAAATGTTTCGCCACAGAGTACTTCAGAATCTAATAAGAAGAGGACCGAAATCATCCTCAACCCTTAAAACATACCGTAGAAAATGAATCCAACAAGCTCTTGTAGACAGTGCAATCCTTCTCAAAAGGAAGTTATTTATTTTAGTGTTAAATAGGATGAAACCACTAACAAAGTACTAAACTACAAAAGAAACTTATCAATAAACGGAATGTCAACAAACATAACTTCTTAAATATTTGTGGAGGTGAATGGAGTCACAGAACAACTACAGAACCATATTCTAATGAAGAGGCAAACAAACAACATCAAACAAAGACAACTGCCATCCGTAGCAGTGGACGAGGGTATGAAAAAAATCAATAATACCATCATGGAACAAGAAACGCTGCTTACAAAAGTATCCCCTGAAAACTCACAATTACCTCTCCATTCAGCTGAACCAGACCGTCCAGTATATAAATGGCCGTGCACGTCAATGTGTGACATTTCTAACAAATCTTTCAATTCTTTACGTCAGTTCCTCAATCAGTATGTGAAAGGTAAAGACAAAAGTAAAATGAAAGTGCTGCAAAATATGGATATCTGTCCAGTGCACAAATACACAGGACTACAAGGACATTCATTAGCCTGCATTTCAGGACCCATTTGCAAAAGCACCTTCAATGATATCAAAAGGATATCAATACATCATTCAAATGTAAGAAATCTAGTGTATAAACTGTACTATGCTAAAAGTCCAGCTTTAGAATTAACCAATTTAAATAACACTCTTCTACATGGTACAACCAAATACCTACAAGAAGAAACCGACCGTATCGAGAGAAAATATTTTGGAAGTGAAAGCCACTTACAAAATGCAATAGTTTTAGAACAGACTAGCAACAATTCTGCACATAGCAACCTTCTACTACACACATACAAAAAGAAATACTAAAATTTTAAAATTGCATCGGTTGAAGTACCAAACCATGTGTGTGTGTTGTCGCAGAACATTTTACAAAAGGAACACAAACTATAGATGTAACATACAAAATAGAAGACAATGAAGATTCAAATGGTTTGAATTAGCTCTCTACCTTTTAGCAGAAAACAAATACCAAATAACTGAAACCCTAATATGTTGCAGTTACTGCACTACAAAACTGGACAACCACCAAACTCCTTCACGTGCCATCACAAACAATTTGGAATTGTTCCCACAACCAAAACCGCTGCAACAACTCAATTTGTATGAGAGCATCATAATTCAAACAGTTCACCCATTTCAAGCAATAATACACCTTCAACCAAATACAGCAAAATTACCTCCCTCTGAATTGGTGAAAGGCATTTGTGGCAAAGTAGTTTATTTGCCATTAGATCTGACAGAAAATGCACACACTCTAGGAGTGCAACGTCCAATAGAGCATTCTTTAATTGTCTTGGTAAATGGTGTACCAACAAAAGACAAAACAAATTTGGCAACAACTGGTGGACTTACATAAAGTTAAACAAGCCTTGCAATATCTGAAAGACAATAACGAATACTACAAAGAAATAAATATTGAAGAAAGCTTAAGGGAAACAACTGAAATAATTCAAGAGTCATCAAAAACATGTCAATTTGAACTTCTAGATCCTGCTGCAGTAGCCACTCTTTTAGACCATTACACAATTCAGCCATTGCATTCCAATTGAAGCATAAATGATGCACTAGAAACTTACCAAATGCGACAAACCAGGGTCACCAATGAGCATATGGGAAAAAAGTATAGAAGCACGTGCTTTTTCACTGCTATTTCCTACTGGCAAAGGCGGAATATACGATGATAGACCCACTCAGATTATGGCATCAGAATACCGCTCATTACGAATGTATTCTCAAGATCCCAGATTTAGACAAAATCTCCAATACATATTCCACCTACTCTTTGAAAGTGAACTAGCAACCCTATGTTACGGAGATGCACACATTTTGAAATCTGGAACCCACTTTCAAAGTATGTCAGCTATGCAATTAATACAAAAAGTACAAGAAAAAGATGAGGTTTTACAATCAAGTATAACAAATCTGTTTGCAAACATACGTGGTACAAAATAATACTGGTTCCGACGGCATGGAGATGTACGTTGTATGATCAGAAATCTTGGACCACCGACTTGGTTTGTTACACTAAGTTGTGCAGAGTATGCATGAGAAGATTTACATGAGTTCCTACGCAGAGGGCAATGATTGCGTTGTAATCATTGATATATTTTGATTCTTCTGTTCTTTTTATGACATATTTTTGGATGAACTGCAAAACAATGGCATCACTGTCGTGACCGAATTTAGGTGCACCTTTTGATCCATACAAACTTGTGAATATGTGGTGCTCCTCTCGCTTGGTATTATTTTCTCCAAAAGAAGTGTTGCACTTCTCCGAGGGGAGGATCAGTTTTATTACAAATAAAGTGTAGCATAGCAATGAACCGATGATGGAAATATCTTGACACATTAACTGGATCTAGAGAGCAAAGTTCTCCAGGTGTTATATCTATGTTGGTTTTATCTTATGGAATGCAAACATAGATGTGCAGTACATTGCAGACAATTCCACTGCAGTGTCACGATATGTTACAGCCTACTTAACAAAAGCAGAAAAAACAGAGCTTCAAGACCTCTGGAATGACCTATCACCAGACAAAACATTATCTCAGAAATTGTACAGCCTAGGCATCAAAATACTCTCTGATAGAGAATGTGGCGCCTATGAAGCGGCAGATCGTTTAACCGGTACTGCTTTGTATGGAAAATCAGACAACATAGTATGGCTAAGGCTTGGTCCTGCTAAATCTAGAAAAAGTGTTCTGAAATCATATGAGGACATAGAAACAATTGCCAGAAATGATCCCAATAGCCAAGACATTTTAAAAAACAATTTACTGGACACATACTATCCGAACAGGAGTAACACTTTGGAAAGCATGTGTCTATACCACATAACCCAAAACTTTGCATACAAAAATAATATAAAACCCGATGAAAGCAAACGTAGATATAGAGTGACAAGATTGTGAAGGCAGCTTAGTGAAACTTACCAAACAAAGCTTAATTAATCATGTCAAATTGTCATTAAAAACTCCTCAACAGAAAGAACTATATTACATGTCTCGGCTAGAACATTTTAAACCAGGGAGAAAAGTCGAAGACATACTAGATAACTATGACTGCTATGAAGATGCTTTCAAAGCAAATGAAAGCGCCATCATCGATGTGAACTTTACGCAGTACAAAACAATGTTGCACAATGAACAGCAACACGAAGAAGAACTTCAGGCCCAACTAGATAAGGACACTTCCGACAGTAGTCAACCTTCTGTAACAGGAAGCCGAGAACCACTAGGACAGCCACTAATAGCAAATGAGGCAGAATTAGCTATGACAGAAGTTGAAAACACCATGTGTCACTATGAAGAAGATATAGAAAACGTGAGTGTATTACAAGCAAAACTTAAAGATCAGCGCACCATTTTTGAAGAAGTAACAAAACAAATTGCACATGGTGTACAACACGGAAATAAAGAATGTACATGCCAAAATTACAAAGCTGTTTTGCTGTACGTCAGTGGTGAAGCTGGGTCAGGAAAAACATTCTTAATCAAAATTATCAGCAGGTTCCTTCAACAATTGACAAACAAACTACCAGCTGTTGTAACTGCCCCCACAGGTTTAGCTGCCTACAACATAGGTGGTGTCGCTTTACACCGATTACTACTTCTTCCAGTAGAACACCAAAACAAATTAGACTATTACAAACTTTCTGCAGAAGCTGCAATGGAACTACGCAGAGTATTAAAACAAATGAAAATGCTACTAATAGATGAAGTGAGCATGGTCTCCAACTTAATGCTGGCTTTGATTCACCTCAGATTGCAAGAAGTACTTAAAACAAACTATGAAGAACTCTTTGCAGGGAAACACATTATTGTTTTCGGAGATCTTCTACAATTACACCAGTGAAAGGTGAACCTATTTTTAAAACCTTAGGACACAAACGGCCGTAAAACTGTTGGCAGCATAGGAAATGTCAACCTTTGGCAACATTTCCAATACAGAGAATTAACAGAAAACATGCGGCAATCTGCAGATCTCACTTACGCCAACATTTTAAAAAGTATTAGAGTTGGTGTACTATCTCAAGAAAAACAAGCAATATTGAAAAACCGGCACATTTATGCACTTTATGTCGAGAACGCATGTGCTACTGATGTTATGGAACAATTAGGGCACAAAAATGTCAATTGTATGGCGTTAATGCCAACTCTTGCAAGCCGTTTCAAATTCAATGAAACAATGTTAAAAAAAGAAATGCAACCAATAATGGAAATTTGCGCCACAGACAAACTAGATGTACATGGTATGACACTACCCAGGTGTGAGCAAGCCACAACAAGACTAAATACCTTTGAAAATTAAATCTCCAACACAGCTGTGTTGGAAAACATTAAAATTATCCTTAAATTATAGAGTAATGCTTAAACGTAACCTTGACGTGGAGCAAGGGCTAGTTAATGGGGCACTGGGTACAGTTGTTGGCCTTCAAACATACCCACGTGACAACATTCAGTTGGTCAATATTCGCTTTGACAAACTTTCAGAAGTGAAGGATAGGGCGCTCAACTGCTCGATTCCTTCTCTTCAAAGACATGTATGTACATAGAGAACAATTTTCTCTAAGTCTTGCATATGCAGTCACCATTCAGAAATCTCAAGGTCTTACCCTAGACAAAACATTGATAGATGTAGGAAACACAGTCTTCAAAGAAGGCATGAGCTACGTAGAACTATCATGCTCACGTACACTCGACGGCCTATTTGCAATCAACTTTGATGCAAGTAAACTGAACGCTGATATTCCTTGCATTTTACAATACAATAGACTGCGTTCACTGTACACCCCCCCCCCATCTCAAATCAAATCCTGTTCCAGAAAAAGTAAAACGTGGTAAAAGAAAACAAATTCAAACAGAAATGCAAAAGAATCTGACGGCAAACACTTCAAAGAAAACAAAAGCAGCTAAAACTTCATCAATTACCACAAGCAAAGAAGAACTAGCTGGTCCATTCAAATTTTCAAATGAAACTGGTTTAAGTTGCTATGCAAATGTAGCATTGAATATGAATATTCTATATCAATTGCTACCAATTGTTAACAATACTTTCTTACACAGTACAGACCAATTGTGTTTGCAAATGTAAGTCCTTCATAGAAAATGCAACAAACAATCCTGACACCACGTACAGTGTTCACGGAATAAGACAAGAATTGACTACTCTGCTAGAATGGTGAGATTCACTATAAACTCACAAGAAGATCCACAATAATTTCTAATGTACTTACTACAAGTACTGGAAAACAAAAACATACCTATAAATGAAATCTTCCATATTTCATACATGTGGAAACATACAGGCACTCTCTGTAACAATGCTATACAGGAATAAATCCCAAATGAGCGATTTGTGTATGTATCCATACCTAATTGTGAATCCATTCCATTTCAGCAACTTGTTGTTAAGTAGTCAGTTGGAGACAAACAAGGTTTTTCTTTCACAGTGGTTTATTGCACAACAAATACTGGTCAGAGATCAATAATTTCAGCCAACTGATGACGGTTCCTTTCACCTCATAGGCACAGGCGTTGTGCCTTGCTCTACTTGCGACTTCCGCTGCTGGCTTAATTAGTTCCAGGATAACAGCCAGGCGATTACAGGCTTTCACGCTTCAAAACCTGTCCGCCGGCCATGAAAACGAAAATAACAAATGGCAATAGTGCATACTTCACCCCTCCGAATTCTTTTTCTTCGGCGCCCGTTTCTCTCCACTGCAATGTCTTGAGCCTTGGACCTGGTACGGCGTCAATCTGTGGGCTTTCCGCTAACTACTAGTAAGCCCACTCGTATTCTTGGCTGGTCTCACTCCACTCGGGTGCAGCGTCTCTCGCCACGCGCTGCTCCTGCAAAAACAGACGCCTCCCGAGTCTCTTGGAGTTGCATTTAACCCCTGTCCGGCCCCTCCCCCGTAATCAGCCCCATGTGTTCTCAGCAACGTTTTTAACACACCTGATTCAGATTCCCCACCTCCTCCCTGCTCCGTCCTCTGTGGGTTAACCCTGTACTTTGTTTGTGTTCGGGCGGTTTTAACATAAGGAAACCCGGTTCTCCCTTTCCTCTTTTTCCTTTCTTTCCCCATCGGTGTGCCTCCCCTGCCCCCTGATGCAGTATTTCGTGGGGCATTCTGGGATCTGTAGTCTCTCTTTTCATTGATGGCCAGCACTTGACGGGCCCCTTCTGCAACCCCCTCCTTTCTCCCAGTATCCAGGGCGGCTGCCACTGCTTCCACCTCACATACTCCCCCCAAAGACCCATGCCGTTCGGGCAGGTCCATGGCACGTGACAAGTAATCAGCCACCATCTGATATTTCCCTGGTTCATGCACAGTCACGAACTGGTAATGCTGTAGCGTCAAAAACCAACTCTATGGTTTGAGTCTTTTTGTGTAGCAAACCATTTCAGGGGTGCATGATCGGTAAAAATGGTAAACTGTCTACCCAGAAGGTAATATCGGAGAGACTCTACAGCCAATTTTATGGCCAGGCATTCCTTCTCTAGCGTGGAGTACGGAATCTCATGTGGAAATAACTTCCTACTGATGAAGGCTATTGGGCAAAGGTTTTGCTCTGTCCCCTGGGACAGCACTGCTCCTAAACCACATCCCGAGGCATCCGCCTGTAAATAGAGTTCCTTTGAAAAGTCAGGACAATAGAGAACAGGTTTTTTGGAAATCATCCGGATCAGCGTCTGAAATGCTTGCACTGCCTCCGGGGTGATCTGTAGGGGACGGTTGGTTTTCAGAGCATCTGTAAGCGGTGCAGCTATGGTAGAGAAGTGTGGCAAGAATCTCCTATAATACCCCACAAACCCCAAGAAGGCTCGAATTTCTTTCCTAGTTTCGGGAGGCCTGAGCTTCTGTAGGGCTTGAATCTTGTCCAAAAGGGGGGGTTATCATCCTCCCCCCACTGCATACCCCAAGTATTTGGTTGTGTGTGCTGCCAGTTTAGTCTTTTTTGGGTTAATGTGCAGACCAGCCTCTTTTAATGATTGTATCACTTGGGTCAAATGCGCCGGGTGTTCGTTCCACGTATGGCTGAAGATCACTATGTCATCCAAGTAAGCTGCGGCATATTCTTTGTGTGGTCTCAAGATTTTATCCATTAATGCCTGGAATGTGACTGGTGCCCCATGCAAACCAAAGGGTAGGACAGTGAACTGAAACAGACCTAGAGGTGTCGAAAAGGCGGTTTTCTCCTGGTCTGCTTGGTTGAGGGGGATCTGCCAATACCCTTTGGTCAAATCCAGGGTGCTCAGGAATGAGGCTGAACCCAGTTTTTCTATCAGTTCATCAATTCTGGGCATCGGGTAGGCTTCATAGTGGGATATTGGGTTCAACTGCCGAAAGTCCATACAGAACCTGGTAGTGCCATCAGGTTTGGGTGCTAGGACCACTGGCGAGCACCATGCGCTTTTAGATGGCACAATGGTCCCCAATTCGAGCATGTTATCTATTTCCTTGGCCATTTCCCCACGTTTTGACCCCGGAATTCGGTAAGGCCTGAGCCTTACAATTTTCCCTTCTTCCGTGGGTATAGAGTGGGTAGCCATATGTGTTCTTCCAGGTGTTCCTGAAAAAATCTCAGCCACCTGTTTCAAGGTATCCAATAATTCGGTCTTTTGGGATTCACTCAACTGTTCCCCCATTTCCACATCTTGAAGACTACTATGGCTATTAGGGACCATTTGCTCTGAGATTGACATATCTGAGAGTGTTGCTGTCACGACTCGCTCCCGTTCCCACCACTTGGGGGCATGATTTGGGGTGTATTCCCTACTGGACTTTTCCTCCGAACTTTATGCTACAGTGCTGTGATGAATTGGGAGCGCTAAATCTCTATTTTCCAAGCTACTTCCCTTCCGGATCCATTCCAGGTTTTTGGCAGCCAGCATGCTTCTTTAACCAAATGACTATGCTTCCCAGAATGCCTGGCCCACTGCTCCACCTCCACCCTTGCAGGACAAGGTTGGGTGGAGGATAGGTAACAGCTGTGGCTGCAGGTGCAGCAATCAGCACACCCGAGGCGTGTGCTCGTTAAGCAGCTTTAAAAGCCTCAGTCTTACTTCAGTCCAGCGCTGGTCATCGTTTGCAGTGTTCCTGTTTTTGACTAGTCCCTTGTTCCTGGTTCCTTGCCTTTGTACCTACTTCCTAGTTCCTGTTTTCTTGTGTCCTCCGCCCTGAATTTCGGATTCATGACCTAATTGATTTCTGCTGCCTTGATTCCCTTTTTGTCTTCCTCTGTTTGCAGGCAGCATTTCTCAGTGCTTTCCCCTTTTAGATGCAGCCCAGTTTGTCTGTGTTCTATATTTCTTTGACTCTGTCCTTTGCTGCTGTAAACCCGTTTGCCTTAGCCTTCCTCTTAGTTTAGCTTCCTGTCTTTTCCTTGGAGGGGTAGGGAGAAGTTTGCATAGGTTATTTCGTTTTTCCCTGCTCCTGATCCTTACTTTCTAGTGGGATCCATTCCATGTTTTCCACTGCACCTCTGCATTTATTTTCCCTTTGATTATTAGGTGTGGTGTGCGGTTGTAGCTAGCTCCTGTGTGAATGCTTATGTTTTCCTCACTATTTTGTAATCACTATTCCAACTTAGGTATTTAGTTTTCCTTCCATTGCTGTTCTAGCCTTTCGGGGTCCCAGTTTCATCAACAGGATTCGTGGGCTAGCTGACATTCAAGAGGTTTATCTCGTCCTCGTGAGTACAGTTCTTAAGTTCCCTTATTTAATACCATCAAGAGTGTTAGCACACAGATCCTGTCATTGCTTGCTCTCCACGTGGGTTTAGCGCTGTCAGTACCTGTAACAGCAATTGGGGGTAAGGTGCTTGCCGACTTTCCTCGCGGTCAGGTGCTTGCCCCACATCCCTTTTCATATATTGGTTTTGACGTCACACTCTATTTGCACTCCTGGGTTCTAGCATACCTGAGTCGTTGTTCCTGGGTGCACATTTCCCTTGCCATATTCGCTGCCTTTGTACTCGCCTGACTAATCCTGATAGTTGCACATAATATGTCAGGTGTTCCTTCTTTCCACAGCTTGAGCAAGTTAATGTGATAATTCTGAAATCTATTTTTCCGTTTGGGTTGTTCCACCTCATAGTTTACAGGTCCCAATGTTTTTGTTATCTAATATGGGCCCTTCCACTGAGCCAACATTTTGTTTGTGTGGGTAGGCAGTAAAACCAATACCTTATCCCCTACTTTCAAAGTTCGAGGTCGGCTCCCTTGATCATAATACCTCTCTTGTCTGCCTTGGGTCCTCCCCAGGTTTTCTTGAGCAATGTCTCTTAGTTTACCTAGATGTTCTTTTAGGTCATTAACATAGTCGGTGAGTGAGGTTTCCCCCTGTTGTTCCCAGGTGTCTTTTAGTAAACCCAGTATGGACTTGGGCTGTCTTCCGAATAACAATTCATTTTTTGTCAAGGGGGGCTTTAATGGGCTCTAGGGTTAGCCTCTGCTTCTTGCTTAGGTCAGTCCCCGCAATGAGTGACTAGTTGTGTTTATGGATCCTATGCTCCTGATTCTCCAGGAAGGTTGCAATTTGTGAAATGACAGTGAAGAAACCCTGTGTCCCATGCCCACTTATGTTGCAGAACAGTGACTTCCTTAGCCTTAATGTGGAGGCCCAAGTGGTCTCCTCTTTCAGCTCCTCTTCCTCCAATTTGTTAAAATGGTGGGCTCCTTTTTAGGCATTTCTTGTGTGCTTGTAGTTTGAGGTCTTCCCCGGTCATTCTAGGCGGAAACTACTTCAGTGGAAGTTTTATCTTCGGCCCAGCCTACAGAGTGTCTGAGAAGACAGGAAGCAAGGGAGGAGTCCAGAACTCAGCAGCCCTTTGTATTCCACCTTGCCTGATAGGAACCAACTACCAATGTCTAATTGGACAGCTAGACCGCCCCTTTCTGTAAAACGCAGGGTGAGAGATTGTAAATAGAAGTTGTGCTGTAGTTCCTACTCCGAATCTAGAAGCTGCCGACAAGTCGACCACTGGAGCTGAAACAGAAGAGGAAGAAAGGACGGCTGTAGCGATTTCCAGCAACCAGAGAGCCTGCTGTGTAACCAGAGCATGCTGTAAC
The DNA here is from genome assembly GCF_040938575.1 of Ambystoma mexicanum. Classification (NCBI taxonomy): domain Eukaryota; kingdom Metazoa; phylum Chordata; class Amphibia; order Caudata; family Ambystomatidae; genus Ambystoma; species Ambystoma mexicanum. The sequence goes on along the minus strand of NC_090926.1, from coordinate 327,824,419 downwards.
CCTTCCTTCCAGTCAACCTGGGCGTCACAAACACGTCGACTCCTACCATGTACAATGTGTAGAATTCTAAGAGTCCCTTATTCTGGAGTGAGCATGTACCCTGCTGAGATAGTGGCTGACCTCTTTCAAAACCCACTGTTTTGCTTTTTGAGCCCCCCCCTTTATAGTTGCACACTATTAAAATTCTTCAGGATCAGCATGTTGGGAGAATAGGTTTTGTCTTTTGCCTAACCGCATCAGCAATGACAGAACTCGAGTTTTGTGACCGATAGGTCTTTACTGATCCAGATCTATCAGTACTATAAGAGTGGGTGTTTTTGGGCTTCAGTAGCTGTTTGGATCGCAGTCTTGAGCTCGTCACATGCTTTCTCCATACATCAGCTCAACATCAATCCTTTGGAACTGGGTGCCGACAGTGAGCAATTTCCCTTTGGAACCTCCTTTGACATCTGCTCTGGGTTGACCTCGATAGCCTCTTTGAAAGCGGAGGCCCTGGCCTGTGCCAACTACCTGCGTAAAATAGCTCTTGACCCAGCACTTCTTTAATGTGTTTGCTATACTGCACTTGCGAGCCAAGTACTTGTCCTCAACATGATTTCCTGGAAGGCAGTTATTACACACTCTACACTCATGTGTTTCAAGGGAACTTGACATTGCGTAGGCTAAGTAAGTGTGTGAGGATTTAAAGTATTCTAGATCTGCATGGGGAAATGAGGTATTGCGTCCCTCCCAACTCTCCCTATAGTATGTCTTTATGGCAGATTAGTCTGTCAGGGAGTGGTGTGACAACTATGGCCATTGTTCAAGCTCTATCCCCGAGACAATTCAGGATGTTGTGCGCAGCAGTTGTACATTGAAACACCCATTGCCGTCAACTCTTTCTGCAAGATCAGCATGATCCGCCAGCACATAGACACCAACACCACAATTTACAGCACACTACACATCCCACATGTTATGAAATGCTGGGAGCTATTTAGCTCCTGGTTATAGCCTAGGAGAGCCTGGTTGTCTTAAAAACTGCTAACATGAGCTACAGTCATTGTCCTTTTACTGATTCTATACATGCTTCTTTTTCTGCCAGTCTTCTTGCAATTAAATCTTGTTGTTTCATTATGTACATCTTAATCCCTCGAAGACAGAGGTTCTGGTGTTTGCTGCCTTGACCACCCCTGTTCCTCTCTTTCTTCCTTCCTCTCTTATTTCTCCTTCTGCTTCTAATCTGTCATTCTTGACTCTTCACTTTCCTTTTCTACTCAGATCTCAGCTATTTCTCACTCCTGCCACTATCAACTTTTTAATATTTAAAAAACTCATCACTTTCCTACCTTTTCTTCTGCAAAGCTCCCGATTTCATCCATAGTTTTTTCTCGATTGCTTGTCTCATCTTCTTGGTCTTCCTGCCCCTCTGCTTGCCCCTCTTCATTTAATATACTGGTCTTCAATTTGTGTTCTCTTGCTCCTCGGCATTCTATTACTTCTGCTTAACTCTGTTTGCATTGGCTCTCATTTGAAAATAGTTTACTTTTCAATTTCTTAAGACAACTTAAGACATTCACTATGAAAGACTTCACTGCCACCCTAGGATCTCTCAAGGCCACATCGTATGGCGAGGACACACTGCCTGCCTCCATAGCCATTTTTATATTTAGTGCAGAATAGAGTGACCTCCCAGCATCAAAAACGTTTATATCTCCCAGATTGCAATGCAGCGACTTACGATTTTCAGAAATTAAAAGCAGACATTCTTTGTGAGCCGTTCTCACATTAATTTCACATCAAATTTAAAGTGTATTCTTGCAACAAGAAAGGGGAAGTTTTCACCAGAAACTCCTAAAAATATATGCAAACACACCAAATATCGCACCCAATACCTTCCGGGTCTTATTTAATCGCAAAGGCACCAACCATAGATCCACAGACCCTTATTGGGGAAAGATTCTATGGAGTGTTCTTAAAAAAAAAAATAATAAAGAAATAAATAAAACACTGATAGTGAATGATACCCGTGATGATATGAAAAGTAAAATAGTTAGTGTTACAGTTGGTGCGAGATATAGCATAACGAAATACTTGAAATTTAGTGAGAACGTCAATTAAGAGAGCTTGAAGTTTCATTTCAACAAAATGATGTGTTGTAAACTACGTCACCTTTGCTCCAAGTCGCCCTGCTGTACAACAGACGAGCTAGTGATAATGGACTCTTGGCGAGTAAGAAATTGTGTGCTACCTGCAAGTATAGAATGGAGGTGGCAAGTGACTTTTTTATGGGTGGTTGTCAGCTTGCAACTTGAAATGTGCACATTGCTCAAGTGATCACTTGCTACATCAATAGAAAGTAAGGCACACAGATGACATCACAGCATATATCACAGGAAACTACCCGTTAGAGCAAAACATTCCGTAGGTCTATTTTGAGACATATGACAAGCATATTGCATACACCTAGGTGTGGAGCATGCTGATAGAAATGTAATATACCCATGGAACCATTATGGTGGTAAAGTGGCCAGTCCCAGTGGCTACTTTGGGGGATTCCTCGTAGGTACTGGGGATGTCCTGTGTATGTAGCCATAAGTCATGGCCGTAGGCTAAGGCCAGTGGCCCATGGACCCTTTTTAGGGAGTAAAGTGCGCACTAGGACTGCCTGCAAAGGCCTATTGCCCAATATGAATGGCCAGGCAGTGTGGCCAGAGTTGTCATGATGGCCACAGGTCATTTCTAGAGGCTCACTGATCCCCTATGGGGTTTCAGTGCCCACTGTGCAGAGGCCTGGCCGAAAGTGGCAAAAGGCCATATATGTCACTTTGCTTTAGTTTCCAGTGATGCCATCTATTATGTAATAAGTGATATCATCAGTTTAATAATGGGCTCTCAAACAGGGGCTCATAGTTAAGGTAGTGTAGCATCCAGATCGTGCTGAATTTCAAGGGTTTTGTTGTGGCAAATAACCACTTTAACATACCTTCAACTAATGCTTTTTCACTGTTTATTGTGGGGAATCCTGCAGATCCCTCACTAAAACCCTGCCTTACATCTCCTCCCAGGTGGCCTGGATAGAGCAGACCCTTCCTGATCCCAATCCTGGGGGTAGTGTACTGAGAGAAGATCACCTGGGTGGAGACAAGGTCCAGAGTAGTGAGGTGATTCCGTGGGATGAGACACAGTATTTCTTCCCTGAGAAGGGCACTCTTGACACAGTGTCAGAGGAGGTTCTGGCTCGTCACTTTAATATATCTCAACCTCGTAGTAAGACTGAAATGGTAAGCTCCAAGGTTGCAACCCCTCAACATATATCAAAAGAACAGGTCTTTTGTATCCCTAAAAATAAACATTGTCCTCGAAAAAAAAAATGCAAAAGGTATACCAAAAGATATGAAGGAAGTTTGGCTTTTTCTATACCATCTGTCTCCAACAAGATTAAAAACCCCAATCCTGATTCTAAAAATCAGGGATTAATACTACCTTTAGAAAACAGAAAAAGGAGTGGAAACCCCTAATTTCATTCAAATTAACATGTCCCAGAATGACTGAGACGAAGAAGAGGGCTGAAGAGACATGTAGAAGTAAAGGACAGGTAAGTAGGCCTAACAGCCTTAGCAAGGGTCAGGAAATTAACATTAAGGGCCTGCACCTGTAGTCAATTACCCCACATGAGAGGCATAAATGGCTGCACCAGGAAGGAGCGGACGGAAGGATCTGGAAGGCTGGCGGTAGTAGCAGGAGGAGTAGGGCATGAGAGTGGCTGTTCTTGAGGAAGTGTGATTCCCTTAAGGGACCCCTGGACGGGAGAAAAGCAGATTTCACCTGCAGGTTCTGAGTTGGTCCCGTGTTCACAAACCCTGCCTTGCTGTGGCTGCACTGAGAGCGACGTGCTGAAGGTCTTCCTAGGTGCGCCTAGTAGCTGTAATTGCAGAGCCGAGATTGTGCTGCAACCCAAGGCCAGTGTGCAGAAGCAAGTCGAGTGACAGAGGAGTGAAGGAGACTCCCTGTGGTCGGACCAGACACCCCCATGCTGGAAAGGGGTGCAGGTCCCAAGAGTGCCTAAAGTAGCAGTAGAAGGAAGAAAAGTCGAGAAGTGGAAGCAGCCCGCAACCGCAGTGTTTCTGGAGCCAGGTAGCAGTGCTCCAGATTCAGATTCACTGGAAAACCTTTTAACTGTAACCAGCTCAATTAGAAATTGTGCAGAAGTGGGAGCCAATAGAAGTTGTTTGTTGCTGTGAAAAGTCCTAACAAAGGAAGGATTTTGAAGTTGGAGTATTGTACTCATTTTTAAAGTTGGGAGTAAAAGGATTTTTTAAAAGGAGTAAAATAATAAGTCCAATTCCCAATGGGAGTTTTTTATAAGCAAGTTAAAATGAGTTACCAGGAAAACGGAAACGTTTTTGCAAAACTAATTACTTTTCACACCTAGTTATTCCTACACATTAGAAGATACCTGTTCACTTTTTACAATTAGGCAGTAGTAACAGTAGTTTCTTCCTGTGGTACTACGTGCACTACAGGTCCAAACATATCCATGGAACTGTGTGGGTGAAAGCAGGGGCACAAGGTCTTTCGTGACTTATTTTTTGTTGGGCGTATTTTTACTCCCCACTTTTATTTTTGGGAGTATTTGCCTATTTTTAGGGAGTAAATGTGGCCGATACACCACTTATCTGTAGGGCTGCTGGCAATATCCCATGTCTTCCTGGGATCTTAAAAGTTGTTTTCTCCTCATCTCTGCCCTCACATGTGCCATTCAAACAAAGAGTCCAATGCTTTAAAGTAGAATTTAATATCTGAAGTGCATGCCTCCCTGAAGAAACTACAAGCCAGGAACAGATCAATTCCAGAAGGTACTATGTAGGTCAAGTTAAAGCTCGATTGTGTGGGGAAAACATTTGGAAAAGTGATTCTGTGTCACCTTCAGGAGTGGGTGGACCTAGTGACCTTCAGGCTTCAGGCAGGCTTCCGTAAGAACAGGGGCACAGTTGATCCGTTTTTTTTTTTGCTTCTTATTGATCCAGAAGTATACCGTATTACAGAAAATGAAGCTTTACGCTGCGTTTCTGTGTCTCAAGAGATACCCTCTGGAAAATGTTGTCAATTCAGAATGTTCCTGCACAGCCGTTATCATCCATAAAATTGCTCTATACAGATAACTCAGCAACAGTACGGTATGGACTTGGTAGTAAGCATGCAGCCCTTTGAAGCCAACAAGGGAGTGAGGCAGGGCGGCATACTGGCACCTACTGGCACCTCTGCACTTTTCCATCTATATCCAGGAGAGTATAGATGTTTTGGTGAGGGAGTGCCAAGGTTGTCCCAGGATGGCTGCAGAGAAATATCCTGACAATGTAGTCATTGTGGTGACTACCGTCTGTTAAGCAGAAACCTGTGCAGTTCCCTTAGGGACCACTGCAAAAAGTTTAAGACTACAGGTGTTAGCAGTAAACCCAATTGGTAGCCGTCTGTACCACCCAGATTTACCTGGTAGCTGTGGCTGAGCAGTCGGACTTGAATCAAGTTGCCCCTTTTCATCAGACTGTTACAAGAATATTTAATGGGCCAGCCCTCATCTCTTCTCTCTGGCTTTTTCCTGAACTTATGAAGTTGTAACCAGTAGATATAAAATAAGGATTTTAGTTGGAATTTTTATTTGAAGTTTTTACTGCATCTCACTTTCATTTTAAGTTTACCATGGGCAAAGTCGGGTACATGGAAGGCCATCGATAGGATGGCACATCCATGGCGTGGTATGTCAAAAGGAGATCTAATATGTACCATTCTCAAAAAAAGGTTTATTTGAAAATAATAATGAAAATGCCTAGCTTTCCCTATTCTGTCTGTTTCCCTACCAACCACAACTAAACTGGGGTGGTTGTCGTCAATGGTTAAGTCCACAACAAAAGTCTGTCTTCTATCCAAAGTTATCCTGGCTGACACTACCACTAATAGTACACAGTATGCTGTGATATGATCGAATAGAAAACAAATGGATGTTTAAACGAACCCAAAACATCTATAAAAAAATGCATTTAAAACTGTACATATGGGGTTGGGAATGGGATCCCCCCAAAAACATTGAGAACAAAAAATAGTTATTTTAGATGTTTTGTGTTCATTCAAAATTCATTCTTTGTTTCATAATTCCATATAATCACATGTAACCATACTACACAACTAAACTACAGAATGACTCCCTTCTCCTGGTTTGCTTTTCAGCAAAGTCCCCCTCAATACAGAATGTCCAGATATCCTTTCGCCATCTCTCACACCAAGTCATACAGTTAGTTTAAGGGGATTTTCCCGGGCCCTTTTGTATTAGTTCCCTTCGTTCTTCAGATTCCTCTCTTGTGTTCTCTTGATACTGTGATGAACTTCTGCCCTATGTCTCCCAGTTATCTCTTCTTGGTCACTTGTTCTTCCCTTGGGATCTGTGTGCCGTACCCAATAACCAGTATAATTATGGATAGTCTTTGGCCCTCCAATATCATAGTTATACTGAGTCTCTGAATAAGAGTTATTCTTCACAATAAGTGTTTTTTCTTTAGGATGAACAAGTGTATTTTCAAAACAACTCTTTCTCCTCTATAATTTATCTCTTCACTGAGGGGTGTGAATCGAGTCCCCGTTTGACTCTTACTGTATGGTTTTGTCATTCCACTGAGACGAGAATGAGCCTTTTGAAAGCTACGTTTCCCACTGGGACGAGTGAGCTCATTGAATTGTTATATTCATGCTTTCTAGGTATTTGAGTATATAGTTGTCATACATGCCGTTCCCCGGGTCTCACATTCTCCCAGTTCCCTTTATTGGACTGGGGCTGTGTCACCGGGTCAACATATGGCTCTCTTCTTTCTCTGGTCAGGACTTCACTGTCCGTACACACTGCTTCACTGGACACACCTCTGTATCGATTTGTGGTATCAGCATAAAGAGGGTTTGTCTCTCTCGGCCCCCTCATGCCACCACCTATTTCTTTCTTCTCCCCCAGTTTCTCCTGTCGGGAGACAGACCTTCCAGTGTGCATCTTCAGGATGCTTTGGCTTAAGCACTTTCATGTTGGGGTGTCTACTCGCCTCTTCTTGGGTGTTCCTCCTGGGACTTGCAAGCGTGGGACAGACTGCCTCCAGTTGGTTTCCCACTATGTGCCCTTCATCACGCATGTTGTCAGCAGCCAAACAAACTTTCTCCCAGAGTCACCATCATCCCTTCTCCAGCTGGTTTGTAGCTTCCAAGTCTCATTCCGACGTGCTCTTGTTCCTCACACTTTTATTACGCAACTCTGGGGCTTCCCCTTTTCCTCAGGCACGTCCTTTGTAAGCGTGCAGGAGGAGAATGACACAAAGGTAGCCTGGTGGTCGGCACAGACATTCTTTGTGAAATGGAAAAGAAGGGCCAATCTGTCCATATTTCTATGAGGGGTTTCCTTGCCTCAACTAAAGACTAGAAAGGATCCGTCAGAATGTCTGTCTAACTTAAGTGTCCACCGTCCTGTGTCGCAATCACTGTCCCTTACACTTAAACTAAAGTAGATAAGGCAAATCTGTTTGCTGCCCAGGATAATGGCTCCCTTCTTCTGGTCTTGTGATCACAGTTCACTTCAGGGATTTCAATAGTTCTCACCAGGTGGAATGACTCCCTTCCTCTGGCAAGATGCTTACTCTCTTACTTACGCCCCACTTTACATCAAGAGGACTCCCCCTCCTCCTGATGCGTCTCATTACAACGTGCCAGTCACACTAGACCCAGGAAGAATGACTCCCTTCCCCTGAACCCTCCAGTGTCTACTCTATTCAATACCATATACATTTCCAACTGTGGTTGTGTCCCAGACCCAGGTTCTTCTACTTTGGCTCAGCAAACCTGGTTCACTAACCTGCAAAATACTGCCACAAGGAAGAGGGCTCATATTATCTTGGTTAGGATTAATGACCCTGGTCTCGCTTAATCGTGCCTAGTGGTCAGTGGGATTCCCCATCCACTGACGTGAATAGGAGTCTTCAGGTAGGTCCAACACACATAAGAGCCAATCTGAGTGCCCCAACTATTAAGTCAACTGAGAAATGCATGCCTCCTTTCTAACCCCAGATCCCCTCTGGGTCTCCAGTACCTCCCTTTACCTTCATTAAAAAAAGTAAATACGTTGCCGGGGCTTCAATGGACAAGTGTTTGCCTCTCTGCTGCTTCAGGCTTCTCGCCGCAGCTGTGATAACAGTGCGGCTTCCCTCTGCGTGGTTCGGCTTCTCAGCAGTTCTCTGTGCGTCTGCAACAGCAGTGCCCTCTCCTCTCTGCAGAGCAGCGTCATTAGGTTTCTCTTCACGTTTGTCACGTCAGCGCGGTACTTGCTTGCACAGTTAGCTTCCTTCTGGCCTTCGGGACCGCTACTGCAGCGCCCAAGAAGAAAGGTTGCAGAATCCTCCATGCTCCTTCAGGTGTATAAAAGGTGGAGCGCACAACAGAGTCAGTCAGCAGTTAAGAGAGCAACAGGGAGGCTGCGTGGCCGAGTCCCGCAGAGGATCCCTTTCGGTGTAGAGGCAGCCGTGTTGTGACTGGGACCAGAGCCAGGTTGCCGGACGAGATCCCAGGAGATTTGTGGTGCCCGAGGCAAGTGGGCACTATTGTGGTCAGATGTGTGGGAACCTCCAGCACAGTGAACTGAAGAGAAAGGAGAAAGGAGCATGGCTTGGGCTCCAGGGAGCCCAAGAGCGAGGGAGAATGGTGCCTTGGAAGCAGGCAGCAAGGAAGCGCGAACGATGAAGGCAGCAACAGGTGAGTTTCTAAGTCTGAGAGAAACCAGGTGCATGTGTGAAAATAACTAATACACGGTAGCGGAGTGGCCGTGTGCAGACGGCCCCTTTTAAAGAAGTGAATAAGAATCCTATGGGGAGCTAGTGAAAAGTGAGCAAAGTGAAACGTGAGCAATCCGCCGATTGGGGAATATTGGCAAAGAGAAGTGAAAGTTGGCAAACTTAAAGCCTACAGAGGGTTAAGAAGATAACCCTGTGACTGATGAACTTGTGAATAGTTGTTAAATTGCCAAGAAGGCAGGAAGCTTAGGGACGGGAACCCCTGTTCCCCTTTGAGAATTGTTTGGTATCACAGTGCCTGAAGCTTGGGCAAGAGAACCCCTGTGTTCCTTTGAGAACTTGGTTCTGTTGTACAATGATTGAAGCTTGGGGAAGGAAAACCCTGAGCTCCTGTGGAATATGGTTTCATAACCCGATATTTCAAGAAGGCACATTTGAAAAGCTGAAATTGAGAAAGACCTGTATCCTGAACTTTCAAAGTGCGGCTAGAGATAGCTTCAGCCTTTATGTTTGACACTATTTTAGAAAATCCCCTACACAAAATGTACATATTAAAAGCGAGGGCAAGCATAGGTTTTGACAGACAGACTTTTGTTTTGGACTTTAACACTCAGTTTATTTAGGTACTGCAATCCCCACCATAGCTATAAGGCAAGACAGGAGTTACACCAACCTGACAATTTAAATAAAGTTTTTGAAAACTATACTTCTGTTGTCTGTGTCAATCTCTTGATACTATGCTTATCTCACAAACTACAAGGGTTTAATCTAGTTAGAGTGTTTGGGGGTGTGACGACTAGATGGTCATACTCATCACATGAGATCCTCCCGCATTATACCACCCCTAGGAGGACTATTGGTTAGTGACCTCACCTATGTAGCCTCATGAGAATGGGTTCCCCCTGGGGAAAGCTAACACCTAGTGAGTTATTACATCTTTCTTTGTGTTGGAGCTATAATCTCAGTGGTTAACAGACAGGTATCCTTTAGCACTCCTATATTCTTACTCTTCACAGTACCTGGCACCTAGATCTTCTGTAGTTGAGGTCTCATCGTCACCCCTCGGGCGATATTGCGTAGCGGGTCGCCTCCGTAGCCTCACAAGCAAAGGCTCCCCCTTTGGGAGAAGTGACAAAATCCCTAGATTCATCACACAGGGGTGTGGTATGATTCCAAGGACAAGAGACCATCCACAAGTACCTGGTTTTTGAGCTTGTAGCACATGCAATCATTTTTAAAGAATTATTGTATACCTTAATGCGAAAAGGATTGTCCACAAAGTTGCGTTGCATTGCAGGTTTCAAAATGGACGGAAAGCTGGGCCTGCTTGTAGCCTAGATGAGCCTGGGTAGCTTGACAACAACAGCAATCAGGAGCTACTTTTGGCTCCCTAGACCAAATGATTGGCCCCCAACACAACCACAGCACTAGTGGAGGGGCTACCCCGGCACCTGCTCCAGCTCACCATTCCTCAGCGGATGGCGCCGGCAAGTACATGGAAGCGGGGACCAGGCCGTGACACCACCTAGAAGGCCGAGTAACATCACGTGCCCCCCACCCCACAACGGGGAAGTTCTCCAGAACAGAACCTATATCGCCCGGACGAGGTCCACACTCAACATCGAGCACAGGGTCGGCCCAGCCACAGAACCCATCCCGCCTGCAATGTCGCCCCCTCCACCATACCATCACAATCCCTCGTCGACCAGCCGTATCATCCCTGGGGCCCAGAGGAGCGACAGGAGGCCCGTGGCCCATGCGCTCCCCCGAGCACAGGCCCAGCATCTGCAATACGCCTCCTGCCCTGCGACAGGCCCGCAGGCACAGACATCGGCGTGGGGAGGCCCAAGATATCCCTTCTTTGGCGGCCTCTCCTGCTCAAGGCAACGGCCCCTCGGGGCCCTTCGACCTTGATCCCCATGGACCCAAGGGACTGGACTGCCTTGGGGGCCTCCCCCTCTGCACACCACCTGGGGGCTACAGTGGCACGGTGCCGGCCCTTCCTCACCGCATTCGGCAGCCTGGCAGAGGGGTCCCGACCACACTCCTGGACACATATGATCCTTCGTCAACACGGACAATACTGGCAAATCTGCCTGGACAGCCCCACCACACTGCAAGCAGTAAAACATTGAGACCAGCAGGCAAACGAAATTGGCAAAGCAGCAGAAAACGTCCCAGTCAGTGCAGTAAGCTGCAGCAAACAACAGTCTGCGAGGGCTCCTGAGGGGTCTGTGGAACTGAGGGACACGACCTAGGACCCAACTCCTGGCGCCAATAATCCTCTTCGGCTGCCCTGCATCAGGCGCCTCTCGACCGGGTCGGACGTCAGTAGAAGTTGGCTGTGGCATGGTCCCAGCCCTAACCCGTCACCCCAGCCTGGACCAATCGGACCGTGAAGAGGATCTGGACCCCATCGCCCACCTGGCGACCTGACAGAGGGAAACCTGACACACACTGCAGCCAGCCCCGGGAGGCACGGCGCGCTCAACCAGCTGAAACCCGACAGTCGGTGTTGTCAAGGTAGGGCCTCCCCCTCATGACTCAGGTCGGAGAGCCGCATACCCGGCTGGGACAAAGAGGCCCACACTCAAAATCACCCCCCCCCCCCCCCAACAATAGCCTGCGGACAACACAGACCCGTGCAATCGGCGACCCAGACATCAAGATGTCTATGCAGAAGGGCCGAAGTCAGCGGACATAGCCAATACTCCACTTGAAGGAGAAACCCAAGCAGCCGGACCCCCCAAACCCTTGACCCAGCCCACCTCGCCCACAAGGGCCCAAGGACAGTGGGCTACAAAAGACGATATCCAGGGCCTCTATATTCCAAGGACAAGAGACCATCCACAAGTACCTGGTTTTTGAGCTTGTAGCACATGCAATCATTTTTAAAGAATTATTGTATACCTTAATGCAAAAAGGATTGTCCACAAAGTTGCGTTGCATTGCAGGTTTCAAAATGGACGGAAAGCTGGGCCTGCTTGTAGCCTAGATGAGCCTGGGTAGCTTGACAACAACAGCAATCAGGAGCTACTTTTGGCTCCCTAGACCAAATGATGCCAAACAAACACAACTATGTGAATTCTACTCTATGCGTTTGCAACCATCTATAAATAAACATAAGGGCACATCTATATGGCATTTAAAGCTTAAAGCAGTGGTCTTCAAACTATTTTGGCCTATGCCGCCCTTAGCAAAATTTGGGCAAGCCAGGAACCCCCAAAAGTGCCAAATAGTAAGTGCAAATAGCTATGAAATATTGTGCACCATCGCCACACCCTGCTCCCATCACAGTCTCTGGACTCTCTCATCCCACTCCTAGCCCAGTCCCTGGGCTATGCCCACCCCACCACTTGCACTTTCTCAATGTCACTGTGCTTAGTAAGATCATTGTTTTGTTCTCCCTTGTACCTCTCCCTTGCCTCATCGCGCCCTGAAACACTTGGGTATGGGCGCGCTATAAATAAAGGATATCACCACATTCCCTGGGCTCTTCCCACCCTGCTCCCACCACTATCCCATGGGCCCCCCCCCATCCACTTCCTACCACAGTACCAGGTCTCCACCCACTCTGCACCCAGCACAGGGCCAGGGGCGGCTGATGAATTCTTTTAAGTAGAGGGGCTAAAATATTTCCTCCAGATCTGCCATAGGGACGGAGTGTAGCAAGAAAGCCCAAACCAATCAAGGGAGGATTGGAAGGGGTTCTGCCCCTGGAAAATCATTTTTAAATTATGGCTTAAAATTATGCATTTTAGAGCACACTTTTTAAAGAAATTGGGTAAAAAAACCCAAACATCTGTAAAAAATATGAAGAAGGCATACAAATGTTTCTGAAATGTGTTATATCACCTTGCATATGCGTCTGCAGCAACGGTACAAAAAGAAAGATTTGTTCTGATGGAAGAAGGCAGCTGTGAGTTGACTTGCATGGCCTGCAATGCCGATTAGCTTTTGCCACTGGACGTCACTGCTTGAAGACTGGGAGGGCAAAGCAGGCTAGTTGTTAAACAATAGGGTATTTTCAGAGGCCACTAATGTAAAGATGATTACAGTACAGTCTCTGTTTTCTGGCACAGAAGGCATAAATTATATTATCAAAAAATGACTAGCAGAGTTTGCTAGTTAAGTTTCTTCTGATTAGCAAACATACCCATTTGATTAGCAATTTTGTACCAATATTGTTGTTGTCACCAGCATTTATTTGTACCGAAGACATGAAATGAGTAACAATACAGAATTTTAGCATGCCACTGAATTAAGACATTAATGCACTTGACCTATAGCAAAGGAGGACAACAAATTTAAAATGCGATTCCTGTAAAATGGTGCATGTTACTGCAAACCTGCTTTGTGTGGCACAACGCTGCCACCCACAGGCTAGGCATGCACAATGAAACTTTTATTTGACATTTACTTTGCAGTTAATGTTAAATAAAAGTTTCATTTTTTTTTAATGACTTATTTGAAACATCAACCTTTCAATGCAGAACAACACAATAAAATTTACATTTCAGGTACATCCATGAATAAAAGTAAAAGAAACATTTTCTAGTAATTTCTTAAAATCTTAAAATTCATTTTGCATTAAATCATTCATTCAATTCTTCTATTTCGGAACGTTTTCATTTAGACAGATTAACATAACTTCCTGACAAATTGCATCTAACAAATATCTGATTGCTAGATCTTTAGCCTTAGGTCAAATCACAATATATCAATCTTTCAATTGACTTTCCTAGCCATGACTCTGGATGGGTAGTTACAGTTGCTCTAATCTAGCCCAAGACTTTTAAAAAGTTCACAACAGCCAAGCTCACAGATACTCGTCCCCCATTGTATAGACTGTTCCATAAGGTTTCTGCTGTCACAATCTGATAATCAAAGAAATGATAAAAATGCAGTTTTCTAGTCTCTGCAAGTGCGAGATAAGCAGTTAGCAGGTGTTTTATAGTCTTCGGCTGATTAGTTTTCATGTCTTTGATAATTATCTTACGTGTTGCTTGCACATACCTGGTATACCATATGTTAAGCTGAAATCTCAAAAATAACTATGGGGGTGTGGCTTGAGGTGCCAACGCCTTACTGAGAGGTATTTGTGGCCATAAAATGGCCGTTTAACATCATCAGCCCCGGCATAAAGATAGCCTGAGGTGCGACATAACACTCCCGGAGCCTGTAGCCCGATCCCGCAGCGAAATCGGAACGGGGAAGCCTCTCGTTCACCTACTCAAAGAGCCCACCCCGGGGCATGAGATTATCTCCCAAGATGGCAGCTCCTGCAGGCCCGCACTGAAGCCTCCGGCCCAGCTGACCAGACCAGCACAGACCTCGGTGGCCGAGGTCCCAGACATCCAGACTGAGAGCGACGAGGCCGCAGCATTTGTCTCAGCTCTGCACCCCGCGACAGAGGAGGAGGAGGTCGGTGCCTGGTGCAGTGAGGAACCGGGGCTTGGCGCCGGCCCCCCTGGGACACAGCAGGCAGAACAGCGGTCATCCCCCCCACCCGTGGTCTGTGGGGCGATGCAGGGGATCCCCAGGGCCCACCTGCTTTCAATCGCGCCTTACTTGGACCCGCCGCCTGACCAGAGTAGGCGATCCGCGGCAGTTACCCCCCAACACAACCACAGCACTAGTGGAGGGGCTACCCCGGCACCTGCTCCAGCTCACCATTCCTCAGCGGATGGCGCCGGCAAGTACATGGAAGCGGGGACCAGACCGTGACACCACCTAGAAGCCCGAGTAACATCACGCGCCCCCCACCCCACAACGGGGAAGTTCTCCAGAACAGAACCTATATCGCCCGGACGAGGTCCACACTCAACATCGAGCACAGGGTCGGCCCAGCCACAGAACCCATCCCGCCTGCAGTGTCGCCCCCTCCACCATACCATCACAATCCCTCGTCGACCAGCCGTATCATCCCTGGGGCCCAGAGGAGCGACAGGAGGCCCGTGGCCCATGCGCTCCCCCGAGCACAGGCCCAGCATCTGCAATACGCCTCCTGCCCTGCGACAGGCCCGCAGGCACAGACATCGGCATGGGGAGGCCCAAGATATCCCTTCTTTGGCGGCCTCTCCTGCTCAAGGCAAAGGCCCCTCGGGGCCCTTCGACCTTGATCCCCATGGACCCAACGGACTGGACTGCCTTGGGGGCCTCCCCCTCTGCACACCACCTGGGGGCTACAGTGGCACGGTGCCGGCCCTTCCTCACCGCATTCGGCAGCCTGGCAGAGGGGTCCCGACCACACTCCTGGACACATATGATCCTTCATCAACACAGACAATACTGGAGAATATGCCTGGACAGCCCCACCACACTACAAGCAGTAAAACATTGAGACCAGCAGGCAAACGAAATTGGCAAAGCAGCAGAACACGTCCCAGTCAGTGCAGTAAGCTGCAGCAAACAACAGTCTGCGAGGGCTCCTGAGGGGTCTGTGGAACTGAGGGACACGACCTAGGACCCAACTCCTGGCGCCAATAATCCTCTTCAGGTGCCCTGCATCAGGCGCCTCTCGACCAGGTCGGACGTCAGTAGAAGTTGGCTGTGGCGTGGTCCCAGCCCTAACCCGTCACCCCAGCCTGGACCAATCGGACCGTGAAGAGGATCTGGACCCCATCGCCCACCTGGCGACCTGACAGAGGGAAACCTGACACACACTGCAGCTAGCCCCGGGAGGCACGGCGCGCTCAACCAGCTGAAACCCGACAGTCGGTGTTGTCAAGGTAGGGCCTCCCCCTCATGACTCAGGTCGGAGAGCCGCATACCCGGCTGGGACAAAGAGGCCCACACTCAAAATCACTCCCCCCACCCCCAACAATAGCCTGCGGACAACACAGACCCGTGCAATCGGCGACCCAGACATCAAGATGTCTATGCAGAAGGGCCGAAGTCAGCGGACATAGCCAATACTCCACTTGAAGGAGAAACCCAAGCAGCCGGACCCCCCAAACCCTTGACCCAGCCCTCCTCGCCCACAAGGGCCCAAGGACAGTGGGCTACAAAAGACGATATCCAGGGCCTCCTAGCCGACATCAAAATGGAATTCCGCAACTGCATGGCAGAGGTTACAACCAAGATAGATGGCCTGGACAACCGCGTTGAGGAGGTGGAACATAGGGTCGGGGACATCGAAGACCAAATCCTGGAACATACGGCGCAGATTGCAGAGCTGCGACAGAAAATTCAGACTCTGGGGGACAACTCAGAAAATATGCACCGCAAACAGGAGGACCTGGAAAACAGGGCCCGCAGAAACAACATCCATATCAAAGGAGTTCCTTCTTCGATCCCAGACCAGGCCCTCCTACCTACATTGAGGATCTCTTCCAGACTCTCCTCCCAGACTGCGATAAGTCACTACTTTTGCTGGATCGCATTCATAGGCTGAGAGGCCGCAGAAATACCCCGTCAGCTGCTAATCCTGAAGTGATCACCAGAGTAAATTTTTTCTCCACAAAACAGGAGATCATGATAGCAAGCCACTCACAAGGCGACCTCTCATACCAAGGAGCCACCATACAGCTCTTCCAGGACCTAGCTGCCTCCACAGTCCAACGGAGGGCCCTTCAACCTTTAAAAAGCTTTCTGCAGGATTGGAAAATCAAATATCGATGGCTCTACCCAGCCTCGCTCCAGTTCACACTTGAGGGCCAAACAAGGATAATCCACGCCCTTGAGGAAGCATGCAGTATCATGGGGGGAAAGGGGGTGGGTGCCCTCGACACCCGAGGAAGATGCATCTACCTCCCCGACCGATAAACCACGCAGCTCAACACTGAAACCCCAGCACAGCTGCTGGATGAAAGTCCCAAAAGGAGAAAAACCACCCGCCTCACACGATCAGTGACCAATCATCAGTGCTTCATGCCGGAACCTGCACTCTTGGCACCCGGGTGTCCCACGCAATGCTCCAGTCGAGTGGATGGACAGTGTGTGGGAGTCAGGGGTCATTTGAACTCCCTGCCATACATTCCGTACAGCTAGGACCATGTGCTCTTCCTTATGTTAATATCAGCCTTATGCTGGCATTGGCGTAGATGGGGCTGTTGCGCGGGGCATCCATTTTGTGCCCCCTCAACTCCATCTTTTTAACTAGACCTCACTGCGATAATACGAAAAGGCTTCTCTCCCCTTAGCAGTGCCACGCACACCGCGAACAGGGCCCCCCACCTTTTCTCACTGTGTGAGGTTCGCAGCTCCATTCTCACCCTCGAGCCGGAGGCAATTGCAACAAAAACAAATGTAACATCTCGATCTTCCTCTGAGATCATTGTCCCATGTGTGAACCGGCCTGAGCCAGGCCTTGTAGCTCATCCATCTCCACAAACCTGCCCATGCCCCCTCAACCTTGCTGTTGGAAAATTACTGCCAGTGTAGCCCTGTGTCCCTATTTTCTTGATGTACCAGATATGTGACCCTGCCATGAAGCCCACCCTGGCATGCCCTTAGCTAAAATCAGATCTCTGTCACAGTATATTGCCTCCTGAAACTTTCCCCCAGCCTCTTTGATAAGTCCAGACCCACCCGCAATCGATGTTATCATACTGGTCGAGGCCCTTAACCTGGTACCTCATAAGTTCCAATAATTAATGGTGCGATTACACGAATACAATTTATAGGTTTATGATGATTTGCTCAAAGGAGTTGTAATGACTATTATTTAGTGCAGGTTTCACTGTAGTGTATTATGTTAGCTTAGTTAGCGGCCACCCTGCCTCACAGCGACCTGATCCTCACCCCCACTTGGACACAGACAGATGGACCTCGTGACGCTCACCTTCCCGCCAATCCAGCAGCCAACAACAGAGGAGCAGCACCTAAATGCGCCTATACAACACAAGCTTGTGTCCAACCACGATGAGCTCTGTAAAATTCATTCATGACATCACTTATGGCGCTTTCTGCCCTTATAATCAATTGTAAGTGTATTGTTTTCCACAGCGCTCTCGGGCTGCAGAGTTCTTTGGATGCCAATTCTTTATAAAGACTAACTCACGCAACCTGTTCTCTTAGTCTCATTCCCCGTTGGTGTGTGTCTATTTATTTGCATTGCACGTGCTAAAACGGGGATGGGCCTTTACATTTGGTGACCCCCCCCTCGCAACATGATTTGGGACAGGTGCCCCCAGGCCTCGTGCCACGCGGCGAGATATGGGACGCCCCCCAGCAAAACCATCGCCTCTGCGGTCGACTAGCCCGTGCGCACAACGAAAGGGTGCAAGGGTTCCCAGTTTCCGAAAACCCAACTAAAAACTGCTCGCCAAGGCGGGCCCCGGTTTGTTTGGGGTGCAAACCAGATTGTGGATAGACCGTGAACGGTGGCTCTCGACCATCCGACTGAACAGGTGAGTACCAGTTGCGAAAGTTTCAGAGGGAGAAAAAAAGACGGGTTGGGAGAAAGGGAACAGATAACTGAGTGGGCAAGATAACATTTAAGGCAAAATCAGGGTCTGTGTTAATGTTACTGAGGCTTTTTCTTACCTATACTTTATATGGCCATTAGGTTTTTGTGGAGAAAAAAAGAGGTAAAGTGGTACAAGGGATCTAGCCCAAGAGGGTAGAAAGCGGCACCGCGTAGCAGTGTCTCGTCCAGTGCAGGTAAATAAGTGAAGACAAAGAGGAAATAGTAGGAGTCTCATATATTTAGTAGGCTCCGAGTAGTAATTTAGAATATTCTTTTTCCATGTGAGCAGAACTCTTGGTGAGGTAAATTGAGGGGGCTTAGAGGTGGGGAGTGCATGAGAAAGCAGGGTTGAGGAGTATAAACTGAAACAATTAAGAAGGGGAGCAAATCAAAGGTAGTCCATGTTATATGTTTATGTGTTATGTTCATGTGCAACAGTGTTACATGTTGTTCTGTTAAGTAAGTGCCTATGTGTTTGTGAATCGAAAAGAATTAAGGTTGGCCAGGAATAAAAAGTGTAATGAAATGTGTGAGTAATATGATAAACATGTTGAATAGTGGCAAATAATGAATACTTTTTTTTAAAACACTTTATGGTTCCAGCAAGGTGGTGTTAAAAAAAAAAAGAAAAAGAAAAGTTGTTAAAATATTGTTGTCGCCAACGGTTAAACAAGGTCGAATAAGAAGTGTTACAAAATAGAGACTGATTGATTGTCTATTTATCCCCAGAAAGTGAAGTGACCAAAAATAAGAGTACAAATACGCTATTATGGGAGGGACAACACCATTAGCACACATTTGTCAGCATCTCCCTTTGTACATTGGGAAAATACAAAAGTATCATGATCAATGGGTGGAAGAAATAAAAGGAGACAGCATAACACCTATATGGCCGGAGGGAGGGTCCTTTGACAAGAGAGTATTGGATCTAGTATCCACACACTTACTCGCGAAATACAGGGGAAAGCAATTGCAGAACAGACGAGAAGTGCTAGATTTTTTGGCGAATGTTCAAAGTAGCAGCACCTACTGGTGGGGTAGGTAAGGGTGCAATATTTGAGAAAAAGAAGGTGCCGGAGGGAGGGGATGGGGCTACAGGGGGAGAATGCACGACTACCACAACAGAGAATGACCATACCAAGATATACCCGTTGATGACAAGGCCTGCAGTGGGTTACAGTGAGCCCCAATACACAAAGGAGCTGGGAGGCCCCACTACATACCATGGGCACAGATGGATAAGAATAACTTGTTGAAACTTCTCCCTCAACTTTCGGGTGGGGCGGGAAAATGGATACATGCATTCGAAGAGAACACAGCGGGAGTACCATTGGCCAGAGGGGATGTGAAAAGTTTGCTGGTGTCACCTGTTGGTGATCAAGCAGACGCAGTGTGGGTGAAGGCAGGGTTCCCGGGAGCGAAAATGAGCTGTGACCGCCATGACGGATCGCCATTTAACAACGTTAGAGCACAATTTTGGGAGGCGTTGCGGAGAACGATTCCAGATATTCCAGCTTTACACCTAGTGATGCAGTGCACTATGGGAGAGGAGGAGGAGCCTACGCAATTCATCCTCCGGGTGCAAGACCTGTGGAGAAGTGAAACGGGTACGGCGTGGGATCAATCTACCGCCTTGTCCTGCTTTATAATCAAAAAAGGGCTTCCGAAGGAGGTACAGAAGGCCTTGGATAAAATAGCTGGGATAGAAGCCAAGGCTTGGCCCGAGATTCAGAGTATAATTGTGCACCATTGTAGGAGGATCAAAGAAAGAGAAAAAGATAGCACAGCGAAGGTTGGCAGACGAGGCGAAGCTAGTACAAAATAAATTAGTGAAGGTTGCAGCGCTGAATGCAGCAACATCAACTGACAGGAACAGCGAAGGAGAAGAGGGAGGGGGAAACGCACCAGCCAGAATGGCCACAACATGGGCTGCAAGTGGACAGGAGCAGTGGGATGGAGAGGAACAGTACGGAAGGCCCCAATGGTAAGGGTGGCCAACAAGCGGACGAGGTGGGTACAGAGGATCAAGAGGGGGATTCGGTGGAATGGGAAATAGAGGATTTGGATGGCCTGGCATGAGGGGAGGACCACAAGGGTCGTGTTGGAACTGTGGAAGGTGTGGGCATTATTCTAGGGAATGTAGAATGCGACCCATGGGTTATTATCAAAGACAGCCCCCTATGGGAAATGAGCAACAGTATGGCCACCCACACCCAGGAAGTCCCTATGGATTGCCTATGGGAGGGGGTGGACTGAACAAGCAATATTATAGTGAGCCCCAAATGCAATAAAGGCAGCAACACCAGCAACAACCACAGCAGAGGAGTATGCAACAGCAAATGGCAAGACAGAATACTGTAAGAACTGTGAACAATAACATTTTTGCAACATCCGCTAATGGTGGTCGGTCAAAAGGCCGAAAAAAAATCTCGAATAACAAAAATCTCGGAAAAAAAAGGCCGAAAAAAAATACGGAATTTTTTTTATTTTTTTTTTATATAAGTATTTTTTGGGTCAGGTAAGTAAAAAAAAGGGTTAAAATAAAAAAAAAATAGAAAAAAAGGGGGCTGGGGGGAACCCCCCCCCCCATTTAAAAAAACAAAACAAAAAAAAATTCAATATTTTTTTTTCGGCCTTTTTTTCGAGATTTTTTTTTTGAGATTTTTAAGTTCGGTATTATGACTATAAACCTCCGCTAATGGCGCACCTGCACCTTTTCGCGGTGCAGCAGTGGTGGGAGATAGCGTCTTCTCAGTTCCAGGAACATAGACATATGCCGATTAGGACAGCCCACAGAAAGCACTTCCGTGTCCAGTCCTATCCACTACCCTACGTGCAGAAGAGGAACCACTAGTGGGAGCAGAGATGGGCAACAAACAGTTCATCTTTATGGTAGACTCGGGAGCAGAAAAATCATGCCTCATGAAAGGCTGGTTCCCGCTCTCGGGAAGAAATTTGGAAACGCAATGGTTCTATGGGGCTATTTTAAAAGTTCCTTACACAAAAGATCTTGACGGTGGGGGGGAAACACAGTGCGCATACCTCTACTGTACCACGAAGATGTGCCAATAAATTTGCTGGGAAGAGACTTTTTGAACAAATTAAACATGACGATCTCCTTCACTGAACGGGGGATAGTTTGTTCCAACCCAGGAGTGTGCCCTGTACAGGCGATGGTGATGATCAGCACAGTGACAAACGAAGTTGTGGTAAGAGGGGTGCCCATTTACATGGATATGTTCATTTATGGTATCAAGGTGTTAGCACGAGTGGTGCCAGCAATAACAAGAAAAGAATGTAAGGTATCCTCAGATTTTGTCTTCCGCCCAATTGGGAATACAGACATTGTGCCAGGAATGATTTTGTCTACTGACCTAGAAGGGGTACAGGTCTTGAGCAAACGTATTGCAGTGATAGGACTGGACACACATGGGTGCGAGTGGAGAACAGTATTGTGCATAGACCCAAATATAATGCTGCGCAATCTAACCGATGAAGAGTTGTTTATTGACAGCGAGAGTGACGGGGAAATAATAATGGAGATAAGCATACCTTGTGATGTGATATGATCCAGCATAGGGAAATACACAGTCCTCTTATTGCTAGTGTTAACGTGCCACCCACCATATTTGAGAATGACATGGAGAAGGTGTTGCCAGAAATATGGACCACAGTCCCCCATGACTATTACACAAAGTTAAACCAATCAAAATAAAATTAAAACCAGGAGCCATATTGCCCAGAGTAGAACAGTACCCACTTTCCAGGGAGGCAGAGGAAGGAATACAAGAAACAAACACCCTGTTACAAGGGATAATAGTGTCATCTAATTCGCCATGCAATTAGCAATTTTTCCAATTAAAAAAGCGAAGGGTGCGGCTTGAAGAATGATCCAGGATTTACGCCCACTTAATGACGTCATCCAAAAAGAATTCCCATTAGTTCCTAATCCAGCATCAATATTGTGTAGCATACCTAAAGATGCCACATGTTTCACCGTAGTGGATCTGAAAAAAACCTTCTTCTCAATTCAAATTGACCCAAGCTCCCAGTACCTCTCAGCATTCACGCTAGGGGGGAGCAGATATGAACATTGCAGATTACCGCAGGGATATCTGAAAGCCCCAGCATTTTCAATAGGATTTTGCATGAAGATCTCGGAAACATTGATGAAGAAAGCACGATAATACAATACCCAGATGATTTACTTGTCTGCAGCAGGAGCGAACAACAGTGCAGGGTTGATTCAATAACATTGTTGAATTTGTTAGCAATGAAAGGGTACACGGTAGACAAAGGCAAACTGCAATATTGCTTGGCTGAGGTGCTCCACCTAGGACAACTAATTTCAAAAGATGGCAAGAGGATATTGCCCGACAGGGCGGCCGTCATACGTCATATGAGAATACCAAAACAGCAAAAGCATCTGTAATTACTGCCGCCTATGGATACTTGATTACGCGGCATACACACGCCCACTGCTACAAGCACTGAAAGAGCTACAAGCACTGAAAGAAGCACAAAAGAATAATGTCCCAATAAAATGGAAAAATGAGATGACGACACAGTATTTCAAATTTCAGGATCTCATTGCACACGCACTAGTTCTCGCGAACCCAGATTACGACAGGGAATTCTACTTATTTTCACACTGCAATGGTACTCTAATGACTGCAGTGCTGACACAGAAAACATTGCTAGGTCACAAGCCATTGGCCTATTACAGCGGAAAATTGGATTCAGTGATGCAAGGGCACTTTGCATGGGAACAAGCTCTCGCTGCAGCGGCCTTCGCAATCGAGAAAAGTGATACCATTGTGATGGGATTCTCAGTCGCCCTATACGCAGAGCACTCACTCTTTGCTATCTTTGCTATCCTAGAGAGATCAACATTAACGACACAAAGGGCGACAGCCTATGAAATAATATCCAGTCCCAATGTCCATGTGGTTAGGTGTAAGACAGTAAACCCAGCCACATTCATTACTTAACCATGCACTGTAGGAGACATGCAGGAACACGATTGTGCTACATATGAGGGCGAAGAGGATGATATTCCCAAAGCAAGTGAAAATGCACGACAGGAAGGAGAGATATACTTCATAGATGGATCTGCACCAATATATAGTGAAACAGGAGAAAAACACGTGGGAGTGGCGGTTGCAAGGATGGAAGAAGAGGGATATGAGATCATTGTACAAAAGCGCCTCCCTTCTCATTACTCCGCACAAGCAGCAGAATTGACTGCACCAATTGAGGCGTTGGACATTGCTAAAGGATGTGCAGTAACGAAATAGTCAGATTCGCCGTATGACGCAACAACAGTACACTCAGGGTTGTCACGATGGCGAAGGAGAGGGTTCCGGAGGGCAGATGGATCGCCAGTACAACATGCTGCATTACTAAATGAACTAATAGATGCATTAGCAGAACCATCAGTAGTATCAGTGGTGAAATGCCAAGCACATAGCAACAACACGGACGCAATCTCATTGGGAAACATGGCAGCAGACGCAACAGCGAAAGACGCTGCGTATTTCAATGTCCCACCAGCAATTGAATGTATTATCAAAACGCAGAGTACAGATGCATTAGAAGAGGGTTACAATCATACACCACTATCCCAAATAATAGAGCTTCAAAGGCGCGCACCGGTAGAAGAGCAGGAACTATGGGGCAAGAGAGGGTGGAAGCAGTCATCAAAGATTTAACATGGAGACAGGAATTAACAGGGAAAGTGGTGATCCCAGTGGAGTTGCTGGAAATAGCGTTCCAACAGCTACACTTTCCGACACATGTAACTAAGCAACATAGAGCAGCAGACACACAAGAACATTGGTTTGTCTCAAACCCACAGGAACATTTGTCAAAATGTATTATAGAGTGCACCACCTGCCAAAAATACAGTTTAGGGATGACACAGAGGGTATTGCGAGGAACACTACTGCGTTCTGTGGGCCCGTTCAGAGAGCTCCATATTGACTATGCGGAAATGGAAGAAAGATGTAATGGAGCAAGATACCCAATTGTGATAGTATGCCCCTTTTCAAGGTGGGTAGAAGCTGGACCATGCCCCCACCCAGATGCAAAATGTGCTGCGAAGTTCTTGGTGCGGGACGTGTTCTCAAGGTGGGGCATATGTGATGTAATAAGATCAGATAATGGCGCACACTTTGTGAATGACCTCTTCAAGGAAGTAACGTCATTACTAGGGATCAAGCACAAACTGTGTTTGATTTATCACCCAATATCTAACGGGATGGTGGAAAAAATCAACGGCCTGCTCAAAAGTAAGTTATCAAAGTTGTATAACACGGTCAAAAAGAATTGGGTGCATTGCTTGCCCCTAGCACTGTTTCAACTCAGAACGCAGCCAAGTAAAGACCACCATTTGAGCATGCACGAAATAGTGACGGGCAGGCACATTCATACGCCACTCTCCCCAGTAAGAAAAGCTTCAGATGCGCACAGAGCTGCCACAGTGCTGGGAGAAGAATTCAAGGAATAGCTCACCCAGTTAACACGCGCAGTGCGTAGCATAGCCCGACAAGTTACACCACCCGTTACAGAAAAAGCTGCGACAGACACTGCAATGCCAGCCCAAGACAGTCCAAAAGGTCAGTTGATGTCAGGATTTCTCCAGGAATGTGTATGTACAAAGTTTTGTTCAGAGGTGGAACTCTCCAAGATTTCATGGCCCGTAGAAAGTTATTTACTGCACACCTACCACTGTAAAAGTTAAAGGCATGGTCTAGTAAAAATGTTTATTGTCCCTACGGGTCTGCCATGTTTTTTTAAGCCTAAGTGGCTCGATTTTAGAAAACGTTCTTATGGACCTTACCCGAGTTTTCGTCCATTAAACGCACGTGAAAACAAGCACCAGGGAGCCGCCATTTTCTGATAATCCTATCTTTTCCCCGATCGCCCTGGCTGACCTGCTTTTGCGGCACTAAATCAATTCCCCGGCCCCTGAGCCTGTCATCAGCAGACTCGTACCACCCATTTCCCAACGCCAAAGCACGTCTCGTGTCAACATTCGCTGCGCTTCAGCTAATGACGTGTCGCCATGGAAATGGCAGGACGCCTCTTTCCTCAATAAGTATAAACAGACCGTTTCACAACACACAGCAGCAGATTTTCGATTCCATTGAAATATTGGGTGCATCTGTCAGATGTGATAAGAGTATGTGATAGTGCAATCCCTCAATGCGAGCAAACTGACAGTAATGAAGTTGCTAGTGGGTAGGAGAGGAACTATGAAAAAGCTCAAAATAACAAAAAGGAAAAATTGAAAAGCATTAAGTAAGAAATTAGTTATAACTCTCACTCTCTCTCTTTTCTCTATCAATTTCATGAAAAGACAATAGCATGTATGCAGAAATGATGCTCAGTATTGAAAGAAAATGATGTTACTTACAAACAAATATAATAGTACTTGAACGCACGAGAAATATAGAAAAATAGCATTAAGGTGTGCACACCATAGAAAGTATTTTTTATCAACAAGTAGATATTAATAGATAAAATGACAAACGTAATGAAATGAATAATGAAATGTATGCCTGTCACTTAACCATTTCATATCACCCCTCCAGGTAACACAATGGCAGAAAGGAGTGCACTCAGATAACAGCAAAATTTTAGTTAGTGATAGGGTAGTTAATAGAGCTAATAAATACTATAATTTATAGTGCAGCGTGAAATATTCTGCAATATTGTTTTCGGTTACACTATTTTTAATGGCATGGCACTATACTGTGTTTTTCATTGCGGAGGACATGAAAAAGGGGGGAGCGGGGCAAAACTAATACGAGAAAGATCAATACTCATATGTGCAGGTGTGAAAACAATGTGGAAACATAATTATTCTGTTAATATAAACCTCACTACATTGCACATTAATCGCACAGCAACAGCCCCCCTCCTTGCTCTTGCTGGTATAAGCCCGAGAAATGACAATTAAACCAACCAGTATGATGGCGATTACCGAACAACCATAGAACCTACCTCGCAAGGAACTATAATGCACTGTTATGTTGCTACTACCCCAGAGGCCCCAGAACGACAGGCTGGGTACACTGTGAATGAACTCAATAATTATCGAAAAGTAAAAACGATGGATAACCAGGAAGGGGGGAGGAGGAAACGGAAAAGGGGGGCGGGAGGGAAACGATATGATATCTACCATGACCTGGGATGGTTCCATGTGATAATATTGCCGCAAAAATATCGCCATACAAATATTTTGCCATATCTTTGCAGCAATATTACCCCATGGAACCTGCGGGGGACACCCTCGCAACCTCCATATATTTTAAAAGGGAGCGGGGGACACCCCTGCAATCCCCCCATCCATTTACCCCATAACTTATCCCCACCAAAAATATCGCCTATGGCCGTTCCCGACGACCATGTGTACGGCGATATTTTTGGTGAGGATATTACCTGATACCCTTGGGATCGGATGAAATTGAAGACCCCCGCCACCCAGACCAGTCAAATAAATGGTACTCAGACATGAGTGCCACAGCAAAACAAGCCACGAACGAGAGCGGTTACGTCTGCTCTCTCATACCACATGCATCAGGCACAACCAAAATACTTGTACCACAAGAATTACCCTTGTCAGACGCCCAATGTTTAATTCATCTTGTATTATGTAGAATTCGGAGCACCTTCCAGGCACACACAGTCACAATAGAACTGCTGCAGAACGAGAAAACATGCACAAGCAAGCGCCAAGGAGTAATCTGCATTAATGAACCATTCTTCGTCATAAAAGTAACAAGATTCACAGAAAACAAGTGGCATGACGAAAAGAACAAGTGCAAAGCTGAAGGGAACTGTCCATCACTGTCCACTGTGAACATAAATACCCCTCAGCTCAATAACTATAAGTCTAAGTCTTGTCATAATAACTCTGACAAACCTATCTGAGTCAACAAAGCATCTGAGGCTCCCCCCTCAAAGGAGCGCTTCTCAATGCAAGATCACTTGTCGCACATGCTACCGATATTGCCGACCTAATCACTGAAGGGAACTTGGATTTCCTCGCAATTACGGAAACATGGCTCCATAATGCAGCAGGGCCCGCTCTCATGCTAGCTATCCCTGATGGCTACACCATAGTTAGACAAGACCGTGGCAATGCCCGAGCTGGCGGCATTGCCATTATTTCTAAAACTGCTCTTGGCCTTAGACTAGCCCCCACCCATCTATCACAATCATGTGAAGTTCTTACTGCCAAACTTCAGATAAATAACTCACAATCCCTCACTCTGCACCTAATATACAGACAGCCTGGCCCTCTTGGAACCTTTGAGGAAGATTTGCATAATATAATTATGAATAACCTTAAACCTACCTCACAGCTACTTCTATTAGGAGACTTCAACTTAGGTTTTAATGACCAAAAGGATAAGATAAAAATGCAACAGATATAGCCAATACAATCAACGCACTAGGCCTCACCCAAACAGTTAACAATTCTACCCACCTAAAAGGGAGAATACTGGACTGGATAGCTGACCTTGACTGTTCAGCTACCATCTCCTCCATCCTGCCATTATCGTGGACAGACCACTTTCTGGTGTCCTTCCACCTATCTACTATAAGACCCACTCCACTGGCTCAACCATTAGCGCCACCATGCTCATACCAGAAGCAAAAAAAGTATCACTGTAGAGAAAGTTATCCCTGCCGTTCTGCCTACCCTCAATGCACTACCAGAAATTCTTGATCCAAGCATCCTAGTTCAGGAATTTAACAACATTAAGCTCACCACACTGGACAAAACTGCCCCTGTCAAAATTAGACAAGCAAACCAATAGCCCACCTGAACAAATGGTTCACACCACAACTTAAAGACCTTCGCACCTTAAAGAATAAAAGTGAAACTAATTGGAGACGTTGCCCCTCCAGTGAGAACAAAGACAAATTAACCTCACTTTCCTCACATTACAAGAAGGAAATCTGCCGGGCAAAACGCAACTCCTACGATGAGCGTATTGCTAACTCTAACTCGAGTATGAAATAACTCTTTTCTATACTCAAAGAACTAGAGTCCCCAATTGTTATTCCAGATGTTTGCACTAATGACAAATCCTGGTGTACAGACATCCAACATGCCCTAGCTAATAAAATTAACACACTCCCAAATAAAATTCAACAAAAAAAAAGTACTGAACCTACAGCACTCGCCCAACACACTCTTTTCTAATGTTTCACCATAGCCACATAATACTACCTTCCATTTCTCTAAAATGTCTATCTTGGAGGTTGAAAAAATGATCCTGTCTCTGAAGCCTTCGAACTGTAAAGGCGATATCTGCCCAGCACAACTAATAAAAGATGCTGCCAGAGAACTCTCCCCATTCATAACTAAACTGATAAATGGCTCATTTGCCACAAGCACCATACCTGCTGACCTCAAACTCCCCCTCCTCAAGAAACAGACACTAGACCCTCTCATTCCTACTAATTACCGGCCCATTACTACAGTCCCATTTCTACAAAATATATTAGATAAAGCCGCCTATATCCAAATTCAAAAACACCTTGAACTGCACAAACTCCTAGGCAACAGACAACCTGGTTTCCGTCCACTACCTGGAACAGAGACAGACCTAATCAACCTAAAGTCCCAAATAGACGAGCAGAGAGACAAAGGCAGGACAGTACTCTTGCTCCTACTCGATCTATCTGCCGCATTTGACCTGGTCAATCACAAGGTCCTATGCCGGCACCTCGATTCTGCGGCCCACTTCTCCACGGGAGCCATCAAATGGATTGAGTCCTTCCTGAGTGAGAGAACTATGAGAGTCTTTTCCCCCTCGGCAGCCGCCGACCAAACACCAATCCTATGCGGTGTTCCCCAAGGGTCTTGCGTCTCGCCAACCCTCTACAATATCTTCACTAAGCCACTGTTTTGACGATCTGGACCATCTGGGTATCACCTACACTAATTACGCAGATGATACTCAGATTCTCCTCCCGCTTTCTAGGGATTACAGTACGGACACAGGTTTAGTGAACAAAGTTTACCTTATCATCCAAGCATGGATGGCCACTCATGGCTTGTGCTTGAACGATGATGGGACCGAACTAATAATTCTGGGCTAATTCTGGGCTCGCAGGCCAACATTAAAAAATTAGGCCAAGAATTCTCTTCATTTAACATTGATGGAAAAACCATCAAAGTTCACAAGGAAGTGAAAACCCTTGGATTCTACTTGGACTCCACATTGTCCTTTGATAAAAAGGTCAAATAACTTACCTCTGCCACGGCTTACACCTGCAAGCTACTCAGAGCTGGTAAGCCATTCTTCTCCGACAATGGCTGCCTGATCCTGGCTAGAGCCCCAATACTCTCCAGAATTGACTACTGTAATGCCCTATAGAGTGGTGCCAACAAATCTACCATCCAAAAGCTCCGAACACTACAGACCAATGCCCTAAGAGCAGCCCTAGGCATAAATAAGAAAATTCACATCTCCTCCTTGAGACGCCAACATAAATGGTTATCCACATCCAACAAAATACAACTAATAACGAACGCTCTCCCCGACCTACAAAGCCCTCAATAACGCAGCCCCCAGCTACCTCATAGATAAACTCTAGAGAAAAACTTCTCTCAGACCTACCAGAACTGGGAATGTTGACTGTCTGACCATACCTAAATATACGCTCACCACTATTGGGGGTAATAGCTTTACTGTAAAGGCAGCTAAATTCTGGAACTCACTGCCTCATGTTCTGAGAGCAGACCAACCCTACCTACATTTCAGAAAAAATGTAATAAAACACATCATCGCTACTGACCCCTAGAATCCCAGTACCCGTTGGGTACCCAACTGCCCACATCTGAAGAGAACATTCACCTTGCATTAACTGTGTACTACTGCACTAACTCTTGAAGACTTTGTGTAATCTTGTCTACTTGGGAGCCAAAGTGCTATACTCAAGGCCAAACGTTTTGTCTCATATTTTTTGTATAGTGTTTATTGCTTATTTCTGTAACTACATTGGCCATTCTTAGTCCTTGCCCCCATTTTGTACATTGTGTATATTCTGTAATCATGTAAAAACTGGATATCCTGTAATCATGTAAATATTGTATCCTGTGTATATTTCGCAACCTTGTAAGACTTGCAGCTCCATATTGCCGCGCCCTTTTACTTACGAGTCTGGTGCGCCTAACAAATGACTAAACAAACAAACAAACAAACTGAAGAAAACTTTCAATGGATCAAAGAAACGTGTGCTCCTGTCTGGTCCCAGCACAATTTCAAAACTCACCTGGATTACTGCTCTAGAAAAACCTATCAAGACCCAAAAAGAAATACCACATGAGCTTTGTTTTCACAGCGAAAGGAAGGTACAAATGGGTGCCAACTAACAACGCAACAAAACAATCACTATCCCGGATATGAAAAAAGGTACAGCTGCATTGATAGACATGTATTGGGTCTGTGGCAAACAGGCCTACCTATCTACCCGCATCGTGGAGAGGTACTTGCGCCCTGGCCACCCTGCATTCAGCTCTGATGGTAATCCCAGAAAGCCATATCCAAGAGGAAAAGGTTTGGCTGGCATATCGGCAGCAGGGCAATCGGCTGCCACATCGGCAGCGCCCCAAATAGCAATAACAGAACCTCTTTCATCTGATGTATTGTCGTAAAGGGACCTGAAGGACAGACTATCCCCCAAAAAGTGGTCATCAAACTACATTTCCAATTAATCATCCGCTCTCCTGACTGAGATCCCAACAAAATACAAACTTTTCATTTCTGCAGAGACATTTTTTGCTTCCCTCTTAACGCCAGGACTCCAGGCACGAACAAACGCTGAATGGTTACAGATCGTCCGATGGGAGCTGATTCAACTGGCCAACGACACTGAAGAGGGATTCAATGTGATCAAGGTGGAACTTTGCGCCTTGCGTCTAATGACAATGCAGAACCGGTACAGCCTAGACGTTCTCACAGCGATGGACGGCGGTGTTTACCAAAGAATCGGGAGTGCATGCTGTACATTCGTACCCTCTGAAGATGCAGATAATTGGATCCTCTCCCACGTGATCTCGGATGTACACAGTCTGGGGGAGAGGATGTCGAAAGAAGGAGGAATAGAGCCAAGCAACTGGTTTGACAATATGTTCAACTGGATACCGCCCTGGTTCAACACTGTGATGAACATTTTTGTTCCTGTCATCGTTTTTATTTTACTATTTTTCTGTGTGTGCCAACTAGATATCCGATGCTGTGCAAAATATATGCCTAACTGAACAATGATGATGGTAACAATGGGCCGACAGACAAAGGTGGCTACTATGATAGATGCACAAATGCAAACCGGAGAATCTAACCCACCAAAGTAACGCATGACAGCTGTATATCGCCAGAATGGGGACAGGGTAGATCATTTATATCACATCACCATAAAAGAACCAAGGGAGCTGCAATGGTACAGGGAAGTGTGGGTGGACCTGGATGGGGATGGAGGAATATATATGACACGCATCCCAGATGAATATGCAAGAAAAGGCCATAGTTTAGTTTAAGAAGTGTGTGCAGGGCGTGGATGCCAATAAAAGGAACACCTGCTTGGGATGAAGCGGTTGCAGAAGCAGAGTATTAGCGAAATGAGAATAATAGTTTGTTACTTTAGATGTAACGAAAAGGGGGAATGTGTGGGAGTGAGGGGTCATTTCGCCCCCACACCATACATTCAGTAAAGCTTGGACCATGGGCTCTTCCAATGGTGGGGGGACGCCTCCATCGCCCTTATGTTAATATCAGCCTTATGCTGGCATTGGCGTAGATGGGGCTGTTGGGCAGGACACGTGGCATCCGTTTTGTGCACCCTGACTCCATCTTTTTAACTAGACCTCACTGCGATAATACAAAAAGGCTTCTCTCCCCTTATCAGCGCCATGCACACCGCGCACAGGGCCCCCACCTTTTCTCACTGCGTCTGAAAGTTTCACAGCTCCATTCTCACACACGAGCCGGAGGCAATTGCAACAAAAACAAATGTAACATCTCGCTCTTCCTCTGAGATCATTGTCCATTGTGTGAACTGGCCTGAGCCAAGCTTTGTAGCTCATCCAACTCCACAAACCTGCCCGTGCCCCCTCACCCTCGCTGTTGGAAAATTACTGCCAGTGTAACCCTATGTCCCTGCAAGGTATCTGTAACACTCACCTAGTATCCACGGGGACGTCACTCAGCCTGTTCGGACCTCTTACGACCTCGAACCCTTCCCTGAAGTCTACTCGACTGGAGACTAGGCCTTGTTTTCTTGGAAAGTGTGCTCTCCGTCCTGCTTTCAGCGCAGGGGCACGTTGACTGATGCAGGCTTGTTGCTGCCTAGTGACTTCACTGGCAAGAGTCCGACAGGTAAGTATAATGAGTCTTTTGAACAGTTCTCCAACTTCGTTCCTTTCCTCCCTTAGGTGATAGCCGGCGTCCCGGGATGGCGACGTGCTGCTGAGATGAGTAGCGCTGAAGGTGAGTGAGAGCGCGATGCGACCATTTCGTATTTGTATTGAATTGAGTTCTTCTTCTGTGTCTTTTAGGTGCCGCAACGTTTTCAGCGTGGATGCCGGTTATGAAGAAGAAATGCGGTGAGTAAGCGCGGTATGCGGCGCCTCTAGATGTTTCCACGCTAACCTGGAGTGTCTTTTCCCTCTTGCAGATGGATGAGAAGTTCCGAAGACAGAGTTCCTCCAGAGCGGCTGGGATTCAGGTAAGCGTTTGAAGCTCGTACAGTCTTTAAAAATAAGCAAAGATTTGCTGAATGCTTACCAATGTCTTTTTTCTGTTCTTTTCCCTTTTCCTTAGGAAGCGGCATGCCGGGATGGAAATGACACCGCCGAAGATGCCCACAGAACAGAAGAAGCGATGAATGATGGGGAGAAGCGCCGCAAGGTAAGGCTGTTCCTAACGGTGTTCTTGCAGGAGCTGAGCGCAGAAGAAAGATGCAGGCATACTGGAGACCGATCCAAACACGGCGAGTGAGGGCCATGTAGGTGATCGTGGCCTGGCTCCAGCCTGACATCTTGGAGGGCTGGGGACATGAGGGTCAGGAATCATGACAGTATTCTCTTGATGTACCAGATATGCGACCCTGCCATGAAGCCCACCCCAGCATGCCCTTAGCTAAAATCAGACCTGTCACAGTATATTGCCTCCTGCAACTAACAAAAGTCTACTTGCCCCCCAGCCTCTTTGATAAGTCCAGACCCACCTGCAATCGATGTTATCATACTGGTCAAGGCCCTTAACCTAGTACCCCATATAAGTCCCAATAAGTAATGGTGCGATTGCACAAATACAATTTATAGGTTTATGATTTGCTCAAAGGAGTTGTAATGACTATTATTTAGTGCATGTTTCACTGTAGTGTATTATGTTAGCTTAGTTAGCGGCCACCCTGCCTCACAGCGACCTGACCCTCACCCCGCTTGGACACAGAGAGATGGACCTCGTGACCCTCACCCTCCTGCCAACCCAGCAGCCAACCACGGAGGAGCAGCACCTATATGCGCCTATACAACACAAGCTTGTGTCCAACCATGATGAACTCTCAATCATGCATGACATCACTTACGACGCTTTCTGCCCTTATAATCATGCCCTTATAATATATTGTAAGTGTATTGTTTGCCAGAGCGCTCTCGGGCAGCAGAGTTCTCTGGATGCCAATTCTTTATAAAGACTAACTCACGCAACCTGTTCTCTTAGTCTCATTCCCCGTTGGGGCGTTTCTATTTATTTGCATTGCGCGTGCTAAGACGGGGATGGGCATTTATAACAGTCACTCCGGCCCGAGGCCACTCGGGGCCAGTTTTCTTAACTTTTGTTCTTACCCTTGTTTTTGTTGGGCTGGGACCTTCCCCACCCCTCACACCCCCCCAGGTTACCGGCCTCGGTTGGCCCTGATGTGGACAAAGTTAAAACTCGGTTGCAGCTGACTCACATCAACACCGGCTCCCCGGTGGACTCCACTGAGCACAGGATTAACCCCCCTCCACCACCCACCTGATTACTAAAAGCACCCCGCAGTCCGACCCCCCCAGCACACACTAAGCGACATCTCACTGAAGGTCGGGGGCCTGAACTCTCCCACAAAACGTAAGTCCATCCTTGGACGCCTGCAGGACCTTCAGACCTCGGTGAGGTTCCTCCAAGAGACCCACCTCCTGGCCGAGAACTTCGCTAGACTGAGATGCCGAGCGTTCCCAACAGAATACCTGGCCTCTGGCCCCAGCAAGAAAGGGGGCACAGCGATCCTGCTGGCGAAAGGAACCCCCTTTAAGGATACTCTGCGGAACCCAGATGGCAGATTCGTAGCAATTAAGGGGGATCTCTATGGTCAACTCCACACGCCGATCGTGGTCTACGCAGGTCAGGAGGCCTTCTAAACAGCCCTGGAAGCCACTCTCCTCCCCTTCCTCGAGGGACAGGTGGTCCTCGGCGGGGACTTCAATGGGATGCCCAACCCCCCAATGGACAAGACAAGCGTCCCATCTACCAGGGACTTCAGGTTAGCTCTGGGCCTCTGCCATCTATTCAAAACGCTGGGCGTGGTGGACACTTTGAGAGTCCTTTACCCGGATACAGCGGACTACTCATTCTTCTCCCACGTCCACCACTACTCTTCCCGAATAGACCCGATTCTGGCAAGCCCGCAGCTCCTACAGTTCACGGATGAAGTGGAAATCGGCACGTGGGTGCTGTCGGACCATGCCCAGATTCTCCTCACTGCAAGGATCTTTGACCAAGACCCCCCCAGAAAGATGCAGATGGTCTCTATATGAACCAATGTTGCACAACATGGTAGTGCGCGACGCCATAGCCACAGCGATTAGCAATTATTTTAAGGAAAAGCCCCCCACCCATACCTCTACAGCAACGAGATGGGAAGCCATGAAGGCCATTACCAGGGGGGAACTGATAGCTCAGGCTGCCGCATATACGAGGAGGCGAACTTTAAACAGGAAACAGCTAGAGAAGGAAATGGCGGAGGCAGATGCGACCATAAAAAAGTAGTGATCCACCAAAGCGGCTAAAATGGTGCGACTCGCTCGCACGAAATTGGAAGCTCACTATGCCGAGGACACAACCCAGACCCTGCTCTGGACCAAAACAGAGCCACTACTTAAATGGCAACAAAGCTAATAAATATCTGGTGAGCAAACTAGCCAAAACCCACCGACGGAAACATAGCATCGCACTGAAAGACCCGAAAAGTAAAACCTTGTACGGAGAAGGGGCAAAACTACAAGTGGCAGCAGCCCATCTGGCCGACACCTTGACCTCAGCCCCCCGCCCAAAGGCCCTCCAGGAACAATTTATAGCAGACGCCCAGCTACCACACCTCTCAGAAAAGGACAGATCCACCGTGGAAGCCCCAATTACAACCGAAGAGGTGGATGAAATACTCAAAACTCTGAAACGGGCTTTCCACCAAAATTCTACAAACTTTCCCCCCCTGCTGCTGCACCCGATGACAGAGCTCTTTAACTCCTTTCGGGACACGGGCACCATAGCGCCCTCTATGCAAGAGTCTACCACAATCATGCTCCTAAAACCCGGCAAGAACCCATAGGAGGGCTCTTCATATAGGCCGATATCACTGCTTAATGTGGACGCTAATGCATGCTCAAAGGTCTTGGTGAACAGGTTGGCGTTAATTCTACCGTCCATAGATCAGAACCAGGCAGGATTTATCAGAGGGAGAAGCACCGCAGACAACATCCATCGAGCATTCAATCTCATCGAAATCACAACCCAAGAACGACAGGGCCTGGCAGTCTTAACCCTGGACGCCACCAAAGCCTTTGACACGGTGGACTGGATCTTCATGCGCCTCACATTGGAGGCATTCCGGTTCGGCCCGATATTCCAAAAAATGGTGTTAGCAAAAGTACAAAGCCCGGAAAACATCACTCCGGCGGAGCAGAAGACCTCGACCCCGATCCAGCTCTCATGCGGGAAAAGAAAAAGATGTCTGCTCTCCCCACTGATCTTTGCCCTGGTCATGGAACCATTCGCCCAAAGGACACGAGCCAAAAATAACATTGCTGGGCTAGAAATAAACAGTGAACGATTAAAGATCTCCCTGTACGCCAAGATAATCTCCATCACCAATGATCAATCCTCCTTGAGCGCTGTCCTAACTGAGTTGGAGGCATTCGAAAGAGTGGTGGGATTCCAGGTGAACTACTCCAAATCAGAGGCAATGGGCATTAACCTGGGCGACTCCCTTATAGCGACCTTTTAGGCACTGTGCTAACTAACCTGGAGCACCTCCTCATCGGCCTACCTGGGTATACGCCTCACAGCGGACCCGAAATAGCTGTATGCCGCCAACTTTCCCCCGTTATTCAGGGAACTGGAGAAGGCCCTCAATCGATGGGACAGCCAAGAAATCTCTCTGCTGGGATGGGTTACTGCATGCAAAATGAACCTCCTCCCTAGACCGATGTACCTGTGTTCTGCTCTCCCGGTCCCAAACCCCCCAAAACAGGCCTTGGAACAACTACAGAGAAAGCTTGCAAAATTCATATGGAAGGGACGCAGAGCCAGAATACCTATGAGGGTCATGACCGGGGCTGCAAAATGGGGCGGCTTTGGGCTGCCCAACCTGATGAACTATTTCCTCGCTGCCCAACTAGCGAGCACAGCTGCCTGGGCGAACCTGGAAGCCCCTCCAAAATGGTCCTGCATTGAGCAAACCAGATGCCAGCCACAACTATGCCCCCTACCACATATCCCAGCATGGGTGTAATTTTAGGGGGGGGGGAAACAAGGGTGTTTGCCCCCCAACTTTCATGGCACACCATTGTGTCCCCATTTATTTGGCTGGGGCACCTTTTCTTCAGATGTCATGTCCCCCCCAATATTCTCAGCAAAGTTACTCCACTGTATCCCAGGGCCCCACCGGAGCCACGGACCACAGATGTTATCCGCCACCAAAGCAACCTTCGAGGCATGGTCGCGGGCCCGACAGAGGGGAAAGGTGCCCAGGGGTCTGAGCCCGCTCTCCCCGGTCAGCTGGAACCCTGACTTCAGGCCAGGAATGGAGGCAGCTTGTTTCAACCGATGGACTGCAGGGGGCCTCCGAACCCTCTCTCAACTCTACGAGAGCAATAATCCGCTCAGCTTCGAGGAATGCAAAGAGCGCTTTCAACTGACGGAAAGGGAGAGGTTTGCATACGCCCAGCTACATCACTGGATCTCGCAGCCCACGGGCCGCCTGGGTGCCACCCGTGACCTCCACCCACTGAACAGGCCCTGGGGGAAGGCACATGCTGGGGTCGGATCGCCAAAATCTATCGCCTTCTCCAGGAGGACATGTTGAAAGTTAGACCTCCATTTATGCCCATATGGGAGGCGGACCTGGGACATCCCATCGAAGACCAGACATGGGTGGAGATATGGTGTAGGATCAACTCGACATCCAGATGCGTTACAAACAAGGAATGCGCCCTAAAGCTTCTTCACCGCTGGTAATATTCCCCAGTTCGCCTGCACCAGTGCAACGCTAAGATAGATCCGCGCTGCTGGAGGCGCTGCGGTGAGCGGGGGATCCTTTTTCCACATGTGGTGGGGCTGCCCGACAGTGCAATCCTTCTGGGGGGAGGTTCTGCGGATCATCGAGGACATCACCCAGCGTAAACTACCGATGGACCCGGAGGTGATCCTTCTCGGGGTAGCAAGCCCAGACTGCTATCCCAAAACAGGTCGATCTACCAAACTGATTACACACCTAATGCTAGCAGCGAAAATCACAGTGGCACGGAAATGGAAAGCGCATGAGGGTCCTCCTTTGGCCCTCTGGTGGATAAAGGTTTGGGAGATCTTAGTGGCGGAGAAGGTCACAGCGGCTAGGGAGGGGCTCTCCACCGCTTCAACGTCTGCTGGGCCCCAGTACTTGACTATCATTCCCGATTCCC
This sequence comes from Ambystoma mexicanum, assembly GCF_040938575.1. NCBI lineage: Eukaryota > Metazoa > Chordata > Amphibia > Caudata > Ambystomatidae > Ambystoma > Ambystoma mexicanum. Next base: position 327,786,249 of record NC_090926.1, on the reverse strand, counting down.
AGCATTAAAATTTTAATCCCGCCTGGTGTCGAACTTTCTGTTCCTCCAAGACCCTGATAGGACCCCATCACATCAGAATATCACAGACTAAAGGGCGGACAAGGGAGGGAACAATGGGAGGGGGTATTGGGCAGATCGTACATATACAGACTGTAAGGGGAACCACGATAAGGAATGTAATGTTTGACCTCGCTGTAACCAAAATAAAGTTGTTAAAACATTTTTTTATCAAAATAACTGTTTCGAAGCTGGAAATTTGATTATGTGAAATTCCTGAGTTAGTAGTTTTTTTTAATGGTAGAATGATGTTCTTGGAAATGTTGTTGTTCTCAACAGTCATCTCTAGTGGTGATCCAATCACAGTGCCTTATTTTCACTTTAGCTCTCAGATTTGTTTTAAGTCGTCAGATACATCAGCCAGAGACATAAACTCTGCGTTTTTGCTTTCCACACTGCCATTGTTTTAGGTTTTGAATCATTTTCATACAAGGATATGACAGTCAATAGTGATCCCGGTTGACATGGTAACATGCATTTTCTATAAAAGAGACATTTTCCACATGTACATGCTATATAGGAATAGTAGACCAGGTTTATACCTCAGGATGTACATGGATACACATTTCGGAAGCCTCAGGACTCATTTCCAAAAGAAACCTATATAAAGCCAGAGTTTCTCTTGGCGCCATGCTCGAGACTCTGCTGCATATATAACTATGGGGACCACTTTCTGCTTATAAAATGTGTGCACAAGCAGTAGAGAGAATTTGCCGTATTTGGCATGCACGATTGTTGCTTGTGTGACTAATCCTAACCATACCTATCTCCAATAGGTATGGTTTAGTAGAAGCATGGTTGTTTGTATTGAGTCCCAGGTATTTCTATTAATGTACAATTTCCAAAGGTTTCCATTAGTGTAGCCATTTGAAGCGATGTCTGTCTTTTAATCATCTGTCTAGTGGCATTTATCATTACTCTGGAGTTAGGAATTTGGCTTCAATATACTTGGCTTCCATATACGTGTCCAATTGTAACAATAGTGCCTGCAATCCCCTTGGGAGTTTTGGCCAATAAAACCAAAATCATCGGCATACACCAACCAGGGGATTACATATATGCCCAATCTGTGTGAGTCAGAAGTGACAGCAAAGAAAAAAAATATCTGAAATGTAAAAATTAAACAATGTTGATGCTAAAAGTCAACATTGCTTAAAGGAATAGTGCGCTCAAAAATATGATTGTCCAGAGGGTTCGGGCATGTGTTTTTAAGTATACGTTGATCGATCGCACAAACATTTACTTACTGTAGTTTCTCATTTTTACACATGTGAAATCAGGCAGCAGGGCACGGCCATCTTGTGATAATCTGATCAGTTGCCGCATCGCCCAAGGTGGTCTGCACTGGGTGCACCTAATCATATCCCCCACCCCTCAGGCTGAGATCACTAGACGCGTACCGCCCATTTCACAATGCCAATGCACGTCTCGTGCCAACTTTCTCTGCGCTTCAGCCAATGAGGTGTCTCCATGGAAATGCCAGGACACCTCTTGCCTCAATAAGTATAAACAGACCGCCTCTCAACAGACAACATCAGATTTGATTTTCCATTCCTTTCACTGTCTTTTTTTGAGCATTCTGTGCCTCGGTTCTGTGCTCTAGTCTGTGCGAACAGATAAGAGTACCATTACTATCAATTTTTTTTTCTCCACATAATGGCAAAAATACAGCCCTACCAGTATGAGCCGGAGTATTCCAAGGAGAAAGAGAAAGATGCACAATGGGGCTTCGGACGATAGTTGGGAGGACGATTCAACAGATCAAGAGGCTGAGCCTAGTCGCGTGGACGGTGTGTCCACCTGGTGTACCTGCAATCGGTGTGCGCTAATGCCAACCGAGGCGGAGAACTGCTGCTGCCGAGAAAACTCTGGATGCTTGACCTACATATCGGAAGGCGAGACACAGCCGCAGTGCGTTACCGAGCTGCCAGACTTCAGGGCAGCCTGCCTCACACGGACCGTGTTGAGGATTATGATGGTGCTTATGCACGAACTTCGTGCAACAGTTTGCCCTTGCAATCTATGCAACGAGTAAGTGTACTCTAGCTGTGATCTCACTTGGGCCACTACCATGTCATGGTTGTCTCCTATATTGTCGTAACTTTGATCTATCATTGCCAAACGAATGTAGCCTTGCAATTCTATACATCACTCTAAATTTGGGGAAATCATAGTGGTCTCCTTATGTTTATGTCATGTACAGCCGTGAAGCAATATTTCTTTGTGTCCCAAATGTAATGGAATACATAGACCTTCAATATTGTACATTGTCTAGGTAACATTTGTGCTGGCAACAATACCATTGGATACAAGAATTGTTATTGGCAACTAAGGTTTAATACACTTATCTTGTTAATTTAAAAACAGTTTGCATCTTTCTCTTTCACAGGTGGTACAGGCTGGTGGTCTATCGTTTGTTACATGGTGGTTTCATGGGAGGCTTGGACATCGCGCTCGACGAGTAATACCCGCATGTGTTGTTGGTGCCATTAGAGAAACTTTCCCGAGTGACAGCGGTCAGTACAGGGGATTTTCCTCACTGTGCTGCAACCAGAACTTTATAATGTGTAGTACATTTCGTCCATCAAAATCAGCAACAAAATAAAACCCAACGGAACTATCATTAATGGTTGTTTCAATTTTTCAGTGATTGAAGTGTGTCTTCATTCAGCAGTGTTTCGGGCCTTTCCCGCACGCATCAGGCCCATCCATCCCCCTCCATTATCAAAGATAGTTCGCACCAGTGGAGGTGCACTGCCAAAGGGTGCTGGCAGGGGTTGGAACGGCCAAGGTGCCAAACACCATGTACACTTCAAAGGTATTTTACGCCCAGGGCCCACTGTACACATGGCCTAGCCAGACCCTGTGTCTCCAGGCATGCTCCCCTGAAGCAGTCCGCGCCCCTGCTATCCACATAAGACCACGCCATATAAATGACATTTATTCACATACACACCCTCTTTTCTAATTCTTTATAAACCACTTGATATTTAACATGAGAACATCTTTGAGCACTGCAAGTCAACTCTGGAACGTGCTAAATGAGAACCTCTGACCACTGCAAGTCAGCTCGTCGTCGTGCTACCTGTGGACAGCTCCCTGTTCTCCTGCCACGAAGTACCCTGCTTGCTTAATCTAACTGTTTGTTGGTCAAGGTAAGGGCAGGTCACCTAATCATATCTCCTTGATCTCTAAAGTTCTATCTATTTCGAACGAACGAACACAGTAGTGTTATGTTCATTCATCTCATTGCCATGGACTTGATTTTAATTTGTTATGTTATCGATATATATCAATTGTCATCAGTGTGAATTGGGATCGAATTGCATCCTTCGCGGACCGTGTCTATAAGCATGTTTCCTTTTGATGCTTGATAGTACATTCAAGGGACGAGTAACATGTTATGATTTTCGTCACCTCAATTGTTTATGAAAGTTATCCTATAACACAGCCCGCTACGCTACACTGTTTTTGCTTCGGTGACCAAAACATAGCTTGCAAAGAAGAAATGTATGGTATAATTCCGTCTTTCTCACGCTTTTTATGCAAAGTAATTTGTGAACGTTGTTGAGTTTTTTTTTTTTTTTTTATTTTTTTACAGAATTTCCAACAAAGCCTGCATGTACGGTTTTCGGTTGCCCTTCTAAGATCCACAACAAATCTAAAAAGGCACTACAATGCATGTACAGAGGGCAAAAAAGCTAAACATATGAAAAAAAGCCACTTCATCCTTTCATCCTCATGATTTAGTTCAGCATGGCATTATTTCCCATAGATTGCAGCTATAAAGCAAAAGGTTTTTATTTTTTACTTGGCTGGTAACTGTGCGCGTTTATGCGCTTGGTCCCAGCCAGGACAAGTTCTAGAACAGTCCTTACACTGGAAGAGACCACCGAGAATCTATTAACTGAATGTAAAGTATTCTTATATTCAAGAAAAAGACATTTTCAAAAACATTTTAAACAGAAAAATGTCCTATCAAAAGAACAACTGTGGACAGCAGTGTTTAATGCTTCTAACACCTCCTTGATTATGGATACGGTTCCGTTTTTTTATGGAGATGAACATATAATGTCAAATTCTATATACATCACGTAATAGAACATTATGTAAAAAGCAATACTTTTATAATTACAATGATGTAGAGATTTTAACTGTAATTTCATGCATCGCTGTTGGGATCTTAATGAATTGCTCTATTTATACATGTTACTTTTAGAATACAAGGTCTTATAATCGAACCTGAAATTTTAAATATATCGACTGATAACTGAACAATAACACTTCATGTACTATTGCAACCTTCTTATGATTTCAATTTGATAAATGTAACAATGGACAATTAGAACAATATGGTACCATAAAGTATCTATCTTAATCTATATAAATAAAAATGTAAATGTTTGTCTGTTCAAAATCTTAAATCTCTGAAAGTTCTTCACCGATTGCTTTGAAATTTTGACACAACGTTGCATTCGAAAAGGCGCGTGTTTTTATATACCTACTATATATACACATATCACACCTGTGACAGGTAAAAATGTGCTTTTTCTGAAAAACAGCACCATCTGTTGGACGTGAAAGCAACACACGCTAGAATGGCTCAAATACGTGCTGAGGAAGCAGCAGAGCGACATGCAGCCAGACTTCAGGATGCACGGTTGCGAGCACGGCGATCGTGTTCTGCAGCTTCAGATCTGCTTCGTTCTCAACAGTATGAACGCGACAGGCTGAGAGTGGCTGAAAGACGTCAACGAGAAACCGCAGACCAGCGTCAAACACGACTCAGTGCTCAGCAATCACGCGATTACAATCGCCTTGCATTCCGGTACAACCCAGCCGAGGATTATAGTTTGAGCCGGCATGTTCTCATCAGCACCATGACTGAAGTGTGTCCTTATTGCAAGGCTCTGAAATATAATGGAGAAACTAAAGGAATGCGTTGCGCCACCAGGAAAATTAAACTGCCTCAACTTGGAGAACCGCCAGAGCCATTAAAAACTACCGACACGCATTGTGAAATTAAACATATTAGAAACGCGCGCTCTCTCTTTTCTTTCTTTTCCATTTAGACTGAGCAACAGCAACAGGTGGCCGGGGACAGCTAGTCGCTGTATAAATAGGCAAAAACTATATGTGAAGAATTAAACTGTTCAAATATGTGAATGTGACAACAATTGAAAAAGATGATTCATGAACAAAAAAACAAAAGATTCTATTAAAAAAAAAATAAGAAAATAGTCCTTACACTGACAGACCAATAATTTAGGCATGAGGATCCTGCAATAAGAAAAAACGTGTGCCCCAACCAAGAACCTTGGTATGAAGCAATGAATATTCACATTTTGCATTTTCCCTCTCTCTCACTTTACTTCTTTCTACCAGTGTCTTTTGGAGAAGGGCATTTTGTCTAGGTTCTGCAAAATGAGGCATGTTATTTTTCTTTGCCACTACCCATCCCTTTACTCTTGCAAAGAAGGAGTCATTTCATCATAGTATCATACCAGGAACTAAACGCTAAAAACAGACTGAACGTAACACCCTAAAAGTAAAATTCAGACAAATCACATTTGAACCAAAAAACGTAAGTGCCACCAATGTGTCTTATACGGCTAGTGATGTCCTGCACCACCTAATTAAGAAACAGAAGGAATCCCTCTGTGTCTGCATGTGTTGCAAATACAAATGAGGGAAACAAAGTGCAACTTATTTTTCTCATACGAGTACTGTTGGGTCATTCATACCTGGACAGTGAAAATGCAGCGGTCACATGATGATGGATGGTGAAAGAGCAACATATCCAATACAGAAAGGAAAATTGCTTTTGGCTTTAGTAAATCGCATTAAACTGAATATAGGTTGTGTGACAATCGCGCTCTAAAAATGGCCATAAAATCATGTCCGCGAAGCTACTGCAGAGGTGCTGCAGTCTATTTTTTTTAGCTTTCTTCTTATTTCCATTGTCATGAACATTCATTGGCTGAGACAAAAACACAAGAAAGTGAAAATGTTTGTTTACTCTGCAGAGTTGTAGGCTGTTAAAGGAGGTCCTTAGATTCACCAATCATCTGTTCTGTGATGAGCGATCCAGTAATATTGTTTAATTATTATGGCATTTTGATGACACTTTTTTGCATCACTAATACACAGATGGTTTCCCGTAGGTGAAAGAGTATTCACAGTCACGCTAGACTACTGTTTCATTACAAGTCAAATCAATACGCAGAGGCATAAAATATAATACAAAACGTTTGGATTTTAAGTTTGACCTTTTGCCGACCTCCAAGGCTCATACAGAACACCATAGTGCTACAGTCTTTGAGAGCGTAGTCTGCCTTTGCTGTTCATCCCTTACTGAAGGATGAGCTACCCTTCATAATCTGCTTTGCTATGCAGAGTTGCTGCAGAGCTGCTGCAGACCTGCTGCAATGATGGCAGACGAGGCAGCTGAAGAGCGTTGAATGTTGGAGGACGAGGAGGGACGCTGCCTGCGGAGCATGCGAATAAGGCAAGAGGAGCCACTCAGCAAAGAGACATTGCTGACAACGCCGCTAGTGGAAGTGGACGAAACAGGGACCGTGCGGTTGGAAGAGACACTTAAGAGAGATTGCTTCAACTCCTCTCCGTCTTTTCCCGCCTCCTTACTCCCGGGCCCGGAAAACAGACAGTGTGAGGCTCAGCCGGCAAGAGATTCTCTGCTAGGAAAATCCGCCAAAATTCCGAAAAGACAAGCAGAAACAGAACTGACACAACAAAACCCTGAGGAATGAATGGTACAAATGGGGGCCAGTGAGTAGAGCACACAGGACACGGACAGGAGCTTAGTTGGGGGGGGGCAAGTGAGCCAAGACCTAAAAAGGAGGGGGTGGGTAAAAAGACTGTGGCGGCTCTCTCACCAGACCAGAATACGACCCAGATGAAGAAGAGCGCTCCGATTGAGATCAAAGCCCGAAACAGACAGGTGCAGGGAATGATAAAACAACTCACGGCACAGGTGAGCGCACACAATCTGTAGAGACTGGAGGCTCGTACTAGCAAACACACAGTGAACAGCTGAGCCCCTGAAATCCATTCCATATCAGGGGAGTGTCTACAACCAGGAATGTGGCAAATTGAAAATACATATTGACATCCACCCCTCCATTGAGAAGGAAGATCTGAAAAGTCTGCAAGATCTCCGGCAACAACGTCAGAGAACTCATTGGCAGAAAAAGCAGCCGAATTGACCGAAGAGGAGGGAGAGGCAGTAGACTTGGAAACAAACAACTTCGACCTAATGCAGAGACTTTTTTTTTTTTTTTTTTAAACAAAAAAACAATCGTAAAGCCACTTACATCAATCAAGGAGAAAGCTTTACCAGTTTCATCAGTAAACCCCAGAAAAATCGTGCTGAAATGGCAGACTTGTCCAAGACTGCAGGGTACTCTGACAAGGCCAAGGAGCAGAAAGAAAGAAACCAGGCCACTCAATAAGTCAAAATCAACCCTGCAGACCAGGGTCACAAGACCTAAATATGGTAAAAGTGTAAGAAAGTCCATTTCAAACCGACGAACCTTTAAAATGACTGGTCCGCAAAAGTTATTCAAGACCCAGGGGTCTAACCTATTAGCGAGCTTCTTTAAGAAAAAACGTACTCCGAACGAGGTAGCACCGGGAGAACTTTCTGACGCTGAAATCTTAGAAAGTGGGGAAGCCTTATGAGAACAAGGAACCTTCTCGACCAAAGGTCTGGATACTAGACCTTGGAGTACAAAGAAGAACCCTGAGACACAAATGGAAAAAACCTCAATGCCCATAAAATGGCACTTTGGAAGCCTCCAGAGAACTTGCTTAGTAAAACATTAAGTTGGGGCAAAACTGCTAGAGGGGAACTTAACTTGTCTTCTGAAGATCGTCCAAGTGAAGATGGGGGAGGAACACTACCCCCATTGAAAAACAAAATCATAACACAAAGTCAACCGCATGCGGAAGGAAAGAGCGTGCGGGAACAAACGATCAATGTGGTTGAAGTCAACCCCACAACATCAGAATCGAGTGAGGAGTTGGGAGAGAAAAGAGCATCAGATAAGAGACAAACTGAAAAAGATATGACCTGGAGAGAGAGCGATTGAAGGAAAGAACACAAGCGACACAGCCCCACTACAAAAATATTTTGCCTTTCCGTGTACTCCCCCTGCAAACAGAAGACTAAGTGAAATTTCTCACACAGTGACCAAGAAAACACCTCAGAAAAAAACCAAACCTGCTAGCAATTATGTCCATGGTTACGATTGGGATATACAATTGCGATATGATAAGATAAGATCTGACAACAAGACCTGACCACATAGACACACAGAGCATTGAGGAAATCGATCCAACATCAAATGAGGAGGTAACCCAACAACATAACGGTGTCAAACAACGCAGCAGAGAGCACCTCCAACAAGGGGATTAAATTGACAGAGAAAAAAAGGAAATAATCCAGAAAAGATCAAACCTAATGGATGCATAGTCCTGGAGATACTGGAAAAGATGACGAATATGGCAGTGAAAAGCCCTACAGAGAACTCAGAAAAACGCCTATAAAAGAGTCCGAAAAAATTGGGACGGTTCGGTATATTCACGCAACCCAAGACCTCTAAGGCAGTGAACAAATCTCTGAAAGTCCCAAACAAGAACTTGCAGGAACAAATTATAGGGGCAACGTCCAAGTACATGAACAAAGCGCCACTAACAAGTCTGTTGAAGATCAACAAGGAAGGATTCGTAGTGAAAGAAATATTCACAGTACTGAAAGTGAGTGATAAAAAAAAAAAACAGCCACGCCCAGTACCGATTAGAAATCTAAAGAACAGTCTCTGGATTTAATGGACAATCGTCTCTACACGATGGAAGATTCAGAATCTGAACTCTACTCTATTCCAAGACAGAAAAGAAAAGCAGAAGAGCGCCCGCAAAATGTAATATCCTTGGAACCAAATAAGAAAGTGATGATAATTGAACCATCTTATCCAATCATTCTCACATTGGAAGAAAAAAAGGAAAGAACAATTGGAAAAAACGAATACACAGTTCTTCTACATTACGAGGGGCAAACCAAAATTCACCCACCAATGTGCAATCTAACACCAGAGCCAAAGAGGAAGACTGATCAATACTCTTACAAGACCTCAAGTAACAATACACCTAGACAGAAGCAAAAAGAGAACGACAAGTACAGCCCGAGAAGAACACGGAACATATTGCTTGCCCATCGAGGAAAAAAAAACACTAGTAATCGAAAAACCGGGACCATAACACCAACACCAACCGCAAAATCCAGAGCAGCTGTATTCTTAAATTGGAACGCTTACAAGATCTCGATGACGGCCTGATACTCAACAGGAATACCACAATTAGACTTTTTAAGCACATTCTGAGTCTGCGGAACATATACACAGAAGATTTACACATTGTGGAACCATGCGAAAACGGCCACACGGACTGCCCTTACCTCCACAGTCGTGAAGAACTTGCTGCAGAAAGCGGTGGAAAGCCTACTAATTCTGGGATACGACTTAAGAGAAGTCATTAATGATAAAGAGAGAAGAGAGCATACCGACACTCATACCCACAGACAGTCCCCTCCAGCTGTCAATAGAAGAAGGGACAGAGACGGCGGATCGCCCAAAGAGATGTGGAGTGCATGGACTGACCGGATGTGTGAAGCTCACACAAAAAGCAGTGACATAAAAAATGAAAAATAAATTACTTTTTTTAGGGGCAGACCAAGTAGTCGGGCCAGGGATGAATCACTAGGGGATGTCAGAGAACCTGACCGGATACCCCACAGCCCGCAAACAAGATTGAAAAGAACAGTCGATCAAGACCGTACAACGAAAATATTATTAAGGGCATTGAACGGACCGGGGAAGGAACATAACACTGACACCCAAAGCAAGTGGGCGTGGTTACCAGGGGCCTTTGCTATTAAGTCAAACAACTAGCCACTAAGACCCAACTTTCAGCACCAACAACCAGGGAAACAATAGATGTAAAACCACGAACCACCAGCAACCTCCTGATGTCCTCTTGGAACACCAGAGGTTTTGTCCACCTGACCTCAACTTGGGAAAATTTGACATACTGTGTCTACAGGAGACATGGCTGATGACAAAACCAAAACTAGACGGCTATGAATTTGCCTTCACAGCAGCAGAAAAAGGCCCTGTACGCCGTCCATCTGCAGGCCTGCTCATGGCCATTCGATCAGGCTGTGGGCTAGAACTTAAAATGATGATCTCTGTATCAACACTTATGCAGGCTAGCGTAATCACTTGGAGTCGCCCCAACCTGGCTAAAAAAGACACAAAGGACACCGTGTTACTGGTAAATACTTATTGGAACCCAAGTGTTACATTTAACAAAGCATTCTTGAACACAATCGAAAAAATACTCGACAAAGCCTGTTTAGTCCATCAAGCAGATCACATCATAACTGGAGATTTGAACGCAATCTGCCCGGAAATTGGCGATCAAAAGAGGCATCATGAAAGAAAGTCTTCTGCCTTTGAGAGAGTAAGACACTGGGCAGCGCTTATGGATGCACGAGACCTACATAACCTTCACTGGCTTAGATCGAAATCGAAATTCCAACATGGGAGCGACAAGAACAAAATGGCAGAATTGACCATACTTACGTGTTAAGAGAATTGTTGAACCTGATCAAGTCCGTCAAAGTTTAAAAAATATTAAACAGCGATTATAATATTCTGATAACAGCTTGAAACGTACCGCAGAAACAAAGAAACTGCATGGAGGTTGAGGTGGAAGTCAGCAAGGGTGGCACCTGCCTCCAAACAATCAGAGAAAGCGATCATCCAAATGTCAAACCTGTATCAAGTTCACAAGACAGACACAGGAAATATCTTGACTCAACCTAAACCCCACGTGGATTACGTACCACTCTTTTTGGTGCATCGTCTCCAAAAAGCAACGAAGAAAGGGTCCTCGAAAACATACAACCACTGATATGATCAACAGCTGGTTGAACAAAGAAAAATCTTGCGAGAAATTAAGCGCTGAGCGAGAAAAACAAATTCCTGCGAAAATCTAAACAAGGATAAGAACGCTGACTAAGCATACAAAAATTGGCTCAGCCAACACCACATTAAATTGAACCAACAGGATGCAGAGCAGATGCTTCAAGTGATTTGCAGAAGGAAAACCATAGACTTCTGGTCTTTAATATAGACAACGAAGAAAAACACCAACGACCCACTTCAAAATAACGTGGGGGAACAGCAATGGATCAAGCACTTCAAAAATCTCTATAAGCAACCTGAGTCAGACATTCCGATATCCCAAAATCAAAGTCCAAGAACCTGAACTGTACCTTGCGACAGAGTCAATAACATCCAAGATCACCAAACTTAAGAGCTCAAGAGCCCCGGGCTTGGATGGTGATCTCTAACATAGATTTTAAAAAGTACCCCCGAGAATGGTCCCGCCTCATGAGCAAAATCTTTGACAATTGTAACCGAACTAACTCAATTCCGCCAACATGGAAGACAGCAAACGTTGTGCCTATATTTAAAAGGGGCCCAAAAGACGATACGCCTCAATACCCCCTATAAATTAATATAGGGCCATAGTGGTCCCAGGTGTAAACTACGGAGCAGAAGCAATGCCCAAAATTCCAACAAAGATATGGCCAAAACTTGAAGGGTGCTTTTGGTGCCAGGTCCTGGGACTGCCACACTCAACTCCAGTGACCTTGATTCAAAGAGAACCTCATCGCCAGAAACACCCTAATGTTGTACAGAAAGGTTATCTTACATCCGAAGCCAAAACATTTTGAAATCATTGCAAGAGAAATTGAGGGAGGTAAAAACTCTATGCTAACAAAGTGGGCTTTGGACAACAATCACCTACTGGAGGAAGCAGGTACTTCTGAAGAGGAGCTCCTAAACAACCCATCTAAAGTCATTAAAAAACTGATCGAAACTGATGGATCAAGACCTTAGAAGAGGCAGAGAAATACAATCCAACTAGGAACCTCCCAATCAACTCAAAGAAAGTTAACTAAGTGAGGGGATATTTAGCAAAGTTGTCAAACAAAACCTTGGATCGAACCTTCTTGAGGACTCGCTTGAACCTTGTGAAAACCAAAGAAATAATGGCGATAAGAGACGAAACCAACTCAAACAAATGCCGCTTCTGCAAAATTTCCGACCAAGTTGAAACAATTCGACACCTCCTCCTATCTTGCAGTGGAACATAGGCAGCAAGAGACACTTACTTGGGGAAAATGTTGAAGTCGGGAAAAATCTACGACGAAGAAACATGGTGGTCTTTGTTTATGATTGGTAAAAAAACACAATAGGTGATGGCCGTAGCTCCATTCATGAAAACCATCGGCTTGGAAAAGACAAAGACTGGATTAAACCCGGGGAATAATGGGAGAACCCGTTTGATCCTCGATTTGATAGGTGAATTTTATATGAAGGTGTAAGATACACTTCAAGTTGAAAGCTCTGTTTTGTAAAAATTGTGATACAATTAAGACAAATAAACAAATTTAAAAAATCATGTACTTTCCAATTAATGACTGAAAAATACTTTGTGTTCTGGAAAATAATAAAAAATGGATACACGACTACTGTTAATAGAAGTTTAGATACTGCAACGTGTTATACTTTTACGAAAAACACCGCTATTGTGGCTTAGTAAAGGCAATGGACCCATTGTAAAATTTGAAAAATATTCTAAACTTTACAATATTTAATACACGCAGCAGCCTATATTGTTTTAGTCCTATGCATACATGTTTAGCTCATTATGCTTGAGACATACAAAAAAGGTAATGCTCTTACATATTTATGTTCAGCACCAGACCGCCATGAACTGCTTCAGAAAAACAGACACCGACACCAGATTTATTTCTTTGGTTTCTATCATTCAATATATGCCATGTTTCTGTTTCCTGTCATTGATGCTGCAACATTCTTTAGAAGATCCATACATTGTGTGTCCATTTTGCTAAAACACACAATCTTTCAAGCAACAGAAAGAATGTACAATAGTCTATGGCCAACTCTACAAATAAAAGTTGCAAGCCGAAGTTGTGAAACTTCCCCCACCCCCACTGCCCCAGAGTGTTTCCGCCACTGTATTTTCAGAGGACACCATTGAGATCACTTTCAGTTTTGAAACAGCGATGCAGTAAAAAGATGAAGCACGTTGCTGGCATTGTCTCCCAGACCTTAGTTGGTAGCACAAGGCCGATGTTCCCATTAATGTGCAACCAAGAGCCATTTGACTCAGGACAAGGATCATATGTTTACACCGGATCAGGTGGGTGGAGAGACTACCAGTACAGGAATTAGGACATCTACTTCCCCGAGTGTGTTTTTCACAGCAATGATACGCTTGGAAAAACTAGTGGGTTCAAAACGTGCATTGTGTTCAAGTCATGAACCACATCAGAAATAACATTAGGTTCAGAAAGTACCCTTGTGCCTGAATGATAAAAGTGCTTCTTTAAAGAGATGGTCATAGGCTGGGGTCAATGACCGATTGGTGCCCATAGTGCTCCCACATAAGTGAGGGGGGGGCGTAGGGGGAGGAATCAAGGAGAAGCAGATGTGCAATCTGTTTAGCCTCAACCGCTGACACCCAAACCTTGCACAATAAAGGGGAATGATGACCCACATCAGGAAAGTTTAATTCTTTCCCACTTTGACCTGAGGTCATCATACCATCAGGTAGCGCTAACAGAACTTTCAAACGGGCTCAAAGTTTTCATAAGCTTGTCCCAGAGCATAGGAGTATTATTCAGTGGGCTGCTTTCAAGAGGATGTCCTGATTTTCACACATGCAATGGCCAGGTAAAGGTTCCTCAATCGAGGATTTGAAATCATATGTAACAAAGGTCTACCTTTGAATACACGCAGATGCAAAGTCTTTGTTGAGAAGTCTAAAACTGGGACATACTCTCACTAGCCAGAGAATAATATTGGAGACTCTTTAGCGCACATGGACTGCACCCCAATGGAGCTGTACATGTTGGGACACTGAACGCCCACGTGGTGGGGGAAAGACTGACAGGCATCCTATTTTCACCCCATATTCCCAGGCAGGGGACTTTGTCATGGTAAAATTGCCTAGGCATGCTCAAAAGAGGGCGTCCAAATACATGTGTGCTACTGCCATTACACAAGTGTCAGGGGAGCTGTCAAGATGACTGACAGCCATGTCTAGAATGTAGAGGGCTTCTAGGATTCATGGGTAGCCAACAACCTTCCAAGTAAAAAAGCATAATGTGGCCAATGACACCAACACTTTACAACACATTGCTAGTGCCAACCAACACTCTTACTCTTTCGAGGGTACTCTAAACAGTACTATATGGGTGGAGCTAAACCAGTGGTACCGACCTACCCAGCTCAGCAGGAGAGTCTGTGGCTCAAAGTCAAATTATGGGGCTGCCAGCCTACAATACCCGTCTGATTCCGCCTGCAAGGGAATCTCCATTCCCATTGTTAAGTTAAAGGGAAGGCGTGTTCCCCGTACCTCTGTCCCACTCAACCCGCGTTACCAACCCTTATCTTCCGAAAGAAAGTTATAACTGATCCTGGATAAGGAGCGAATGGTACTATATCCAAGTCCTCCCCTTCCATTACTAGCTGGTGCAAATCAACATACGGAACACTGGGCCGAGAAAGTGGAGTTCCACAAGATTCAATTGAGGTAGTGTACCAAGGCTGAGGCAAGCGCTACTTACTGCGTCTCCCTTAACCGTGCTTCATTAATGAAGAGCCCCTTCACTGCAACCTGTCGTACTGTGTTCTAATAACTTTCTCTTCTTTCTCCCATTTACCATATGAGTTTTGTTACGGCGGTAGAGCAGTGTAAACAAACGCACAAGTTCCCAGCACAAAAGATAAATAGTAACACAAAAGTCACTAAACATACTCCGCTGTAAACTATAGTCTCGAAAAGTACTTCTGGCAATTCGAAATTCGCGCAACAAGAAACTTCCAAATAAGTAACTCTATAAATAAATCATAAAGCGATGCGTGTGTTTTCATTTGTCTATGTACTGCAATCAAGTAGCACGGACCCCCGTTGGAAAAAAAATGTCTTACCTATCGGATGCGATAAAATGTTACTGGTGATCACAAATACTACACATGTGATGTTATTTCGCCACAAAATAGAATTGGTCAAGAATGTAGTTTACGTGAACGACTGGAATAACGGCCTGGAGAGGCCGACAAAAACCACCAGTGACAGTAACTGGCCTCTTTATGGGTTGGCAACTTAAGAATGCTGCCAAACCACCCAAAGATATAAAAACTGCTTTGATTTTTACTATATCAAGTCACCATCATTACGTGGCCGCTACAGGACTGTAAGAACAGAAGCGTTGGTGACAACACAATTAGGAGAACTAGCAAGATTGGCTTAACTGAAAATATCTGCTTGCCTATGGCATTTTATCTACAGGCAATTACTTTACATTACACAACTAGATGTTGAAGTGGGTGGAATCAACGGAAGAAGAAGAATGCAATCTGCGTGTCATGTCAGAGATCTACTGTCACATGTGGTGCGAATCTCCGGTGGAGGTATGGGATAGTGACAATAACATTCACCTCCATTATCTCTATTGAAGCTAAACTGGATAGGGCGATTCCTGCTGCAGGTACATGTGGCGGGCGTTAGCGTTATCAACAATAAGTATGAAATCTTCTTCTCAGCATCCTGTTGGGACACACTCCACTCCCAAACGATACCCTCCCAGCGCCCGCGCCTAGTCCCATCATCGAAGCCCACCTCACACCCAGCATTCTCGTCATCTAGAGACTCTCCTATGTCTCCTCGCCACAAATGGCACTTGCCCTACATAATTCTCCGCCCTCATCTCTCATGCGTTCCCTATAACACATTATGATACCCCACAAACAAGACTCACAACAATCCGCCTGGGCCTGTAAATTGCACTTGCGCAGAGTCCCCTCCCCGCATTCCACCCCGGGAATGACGCTGAATGGACACAGAAAAGGGACTAAAAATATATTATATCGCATCTACCTTCAAATATATACAAACCAGGGACAACTCTGTATCTAGTCGAGTGGATCTAGAGTCTCAGAGGTAGTTCCAGCAGCTTTATTTAGGTGTGTAGAATCCGTCGTTAGATAAGGAAAACTTCACCGTCCACGACAATTACACGAACTTGCAGTTTGTCTTCTAGTGTAATAAAAATAACAAGCAACGTCCTTCTTTTGTTTTGCTGTTGCTCGCTTCCGGAAGTGACGTTTAGTAACAGTCGGGCCGGCTGTTGGTGAGGCAGGTTTGGCTTTAGGAGTCTGGAACTCTATGGACTCTGTTCCTGGTGCGTTGGGACATACCTGTGGATGTTGGGGGACGTCAGCTGGGCTGGCGAGTCCATATGTGTGGGCACTAAATATATATATATGTGTGCTTAGGGAGAGTTGTAGCTGTATTGCTGCTTGAGCTGGGCGGACTTGTGTCAAACGAGTGGACGTCAGGGGTTTCTTGTTGAAGGGTTGCTCGGAGTGCAAATCTGGTGGAAGGGTGCTCAGTCACCCGAAAGGAGCGAACAAGATGCCCAATTTCAGGGGAGCAGAAAATACACGCAAGTGACATGATATTCTGTAAAGGGAGAGGTGGAACTGTAACTTTTGGCTCCTACCTCCGTTACGTCTTATTGAAACGAATTGGGCAAGGAGACGACTAGTCCTTTTATTAGAAGTAGCTTGTAAATACCCCAGTCTCGCTACTTTCCAACAGGTCAACCGCAAGCTGGGTGAGTTATGTTTCTCAGTGTTCCATTTTATCCGGGTTGTTATTGCTCCAGGTTTCTAATAGAAATACGCCACTGTACACTATCTCGCTTACTTATACACACATCCTGTCTCCTTTAAATTGACCAAACGACACACATGCGTTAAAAATATACAAAGTGAGCCCACTAATGTAAACGTGATGGATTGGAAAATCTCTCCCGACAAATCACTAGTGTTTTCACACTTAACCTATGTCGAGTTACGGCCAGCCATGTTTCCCTTTAAAGCCATTGAAACCTAATGATGACTTTTTTGATCTCCCAATTAACCATGACCTCTCTGCAGTCCTCATCTCCCATCCATGTATTTACAAGTGTTCTTCCTCGTATACCTTTTCCCGCGTCTGACATGTCGCCATCTATCTTATCTAACCAGCAACAATAATCACTTATTATGTTGCTTTTTGTCACGGTGCATATGTTCAATGATATGTCCAATGTTGAAACCTACCTTCAGATTCCCCTCCACCCATTTCCTCTTCACACTCCTATAATGTGCAGTGTAAATTCACCCCATGAACAGCAACTCTGTTGTACACTTATTTCTTGTAAACTAGCGCTCCTCAATTGGGAGCGGAACTGTGAAGGACATCCTTCTAATGTAGCTTGTTTTGTCTGCCATTTAGGCAGCTCTGCGTCAGGTAAGTATGTTTCATTACCTGCTCTGAAGACCTGCAGACATTTTCATTGGGAATGCTGCAAAACTGGCACCCTTCAGCTATGCTCATTGCCGGTTCCGTTGATGTAGCTGGGCAAACAGTCTATGTTCAAGGAGTATGGTCTTATGGTTTAAGTGTGTGCCAGGTTGTGCTTCTGTATTGTGCTAGAGGAGCTACAGCCAGGGAAGACCTGCTTTTGTTTCTGTTAGTTAAACGTCATGTTCACAGGCATGCAATATATTTATGGTACCAGTTTCTATGTGTACTATTTCTGTCAAAGACATTGTGCATCCTTACCCCAATATGCAAATATGAGACTTCAGGAAAGGTGGTCCTTTACTCCCAATCCAGACAGGGCTCCGATGCTCATGCATAAGAACATGTTGCAAAGGTTAGACGCAGGGCCGCCTGGTCTTCCTGCTCTTCGTCTACTGCTGTTCTGCCATTCTCATACCCTAATGATGATGATTAGGATGGCAATGCTGAACAGAAGGAAAGGAGAAAGTATTGAACCTGCATCACTTCCCAGGGGGTGTTAAATGTTCAGTATGCAGAGGACTTAGAGGAGCCAAGCAGGTTTTGGCCAATAAGTGGGTGCATCTAGATTTTTCTGTATCTGGTGTCGTAGCTATTTGCCAACTATTGATCCAGTAGAGACGGGTCTCCTGATCGTGTATGAGACTTGTTGAATAGAGACTTGAAGCAAGCACCAGGACTATCGGAACCAGTCTTATCTTGGCATGTCGTAGCAGTTGGAGCATCAATCGTTTGCCATCTAGTTTTCTATTTTATCCAAACTACCCACTAGAAGTAACGTTTGAAATGGGCGAGATCTAATGTATCATTCCGCTCCCCTGTCTTTGTCTCTGTATCAGTTGTGACTATTTTGTGTTGCCACCGCATTTGGTGGGGCAAAGATTGCCAGGTAACGTGGCAGGATGTATTGAGCAGCTCTTTGAAATTTGGGAGGGGGGGGGGGGTTCTTTTTCCGACTTTTGGGTTTTGTGGTCGGTGTCCTCTTGACCGGAAGGGTTTGTTCTTCATACATTGCTCACATCTCAGGGACTGCAGAACAATACAAACGCTGTTACAAAAAATACAAGATCCGTTAATGAAAAGGGCTAGCTTGTTATACAGAAGATCCACCTGTTAGTGTGCATACTCGTTTTTGCAATGGAACATGATGGTGGTTTTCTCTCCCAGGAAGGTGGTTCTGCTAAACTGACCTCGCTTTCAAAATGCTCCATGCTGAAAAGTGTAGTTCACACGTGTACTTTTCTGGGCCCTGCCTACTGGCAGCTGCCCTGGTATTTGGTAACATGGCAACTGCAGAGACCTATTTGCCTTCCGAAGACCGCCTGCTAGAACCTAATTAATTCTAGCAGCCATAAGTTTCCTTTAAAAGTACTGGCACCCAACTTTACAATAACCTTGTTTGTCTGGTGGAAGGGCTTTTGCTAAAGATAAATGCCAACGATATCAACGTTTGATATGAGGAAATACATTTAAAATTGTCAAAACCTTATCTGATGTCCTTTATTATTTCCACTTGGTATCCACCGTGCCTCCAGTAGCAGGGCCATTTGTTTACTTTGTCTTGCCTAGAAGCTTCACTCACAGCACATGGTGTGCCTTGTCCAAGATGCTCTTGTTCTCTGCTTGGAAGCTTTGACGCATCTCCCAGAAGAACAGGACATACCGCCTCTAGGGGCAGCAGCTATGAGTTCCAAATGGGCCCCTGCAACACAGTGGTGAATTCACAACAGGGAGCTAATGACAGAAGTCCATTTGAATTGCGGTAATCGGGCAATGGGAGAAGGGCAGTGTAGCTAGGAGAGCACTTCCGCACTTGGGAAGGTACCGACCACATTGGATTTGCCGGGCTACCCAACTTCCTAAAGACACAGAACTCGGGGAGCTGACATCATAAGGAATAACCCTTGGTACAGCAGCACAGACTGGCCCATTACCAACTGATTGGAATGGACCAATCTGCTATTGCAAAGGGTCCATATAAAGAGCTGGGACCCACCCTTTTACTTGAAGGATCTTTGAGACGCATGCGAGCAACATCTGGAAGAACCATTGTGAAGATAATTTCACGGGAGCCCGGTTAAGGTAAAGGCTACCTAAAGTTCCCATGCACTGGGTGAAAACAAGGATTTCCAAGGAAGGTGCAGACCCTCTCCCTCACTGCCTCAGGGGAACATTTGATGAGACCTCCTGGTGCAAAGCCTCACTGCAGCTGGAAACTGTTACCCAGGACTCTGCTGACGTGACAAGATTTGCAAGTGTCCGTAATGATATCTCTAGCTAGGAAGGGCTGGAGGTGGACTCTCCTTTCCTGAGGGTTCCACTTGAACCACATCACTTTGTTAAAAACCTGTCGAGACAGCTCCCAACTGGAACCTGACTTAACGCACCATAAAGTACCCATAAATGCAGCTTAATGCTGTGGAGACACTGAAAGAATACAATATCTATATCTGTTGTTTTGTTCCCCTGGCTTTGCTCTGGCGGCCCTAGTCACAAATGAGACTGCTTTGTATACCTTTTTAAAGATGTATTCTTGAATTTGTTTGCCTTTTCTTTGAGACTGTTTACCTGCAGATCCCTGCTGCTCAATACCCCCAGAGTGCCCTTTTCTCCCAAAGTCTACATACCCTGCCCATCTCAGTACAGAGATTCTTTATTAGTTTGTCCTTTTTAGATGAATTATTTGTATTTGTCATATATCCTTGATCGTACATTTCTTTTGCTTTGGCACTTAGCATGCAATATTTGTGTTGGGTGCTTCCATGTTGGCTCACTGCATCCCCTGCCCTCTGTGCATGCTATCTTAAGAGGAAGAGGTGGTATACCATTCATGCTGTGCCGGTGTTCTCCATTGGTTGAACTCACTATTGGTTAAGTACCAGGGTGGGCTTAGTATGAGTTGAGAAGCCACTACTCGTCCCTGCACGTCTGCCGGGCAGTAGTCCTTTTCATATGGACTGAAAACATAGTTTTATATGAACTGAAAAAAATGGATTTAGAAAGACTGCTCCGAGTGGTCTTTCTAAATCAATCTGTCGGGCCTTGTCGAGTGCGCACACGACCTGATTGGTGCAGCAAGGGACGTCATGGGAGCAAGGTGTTATTTTGTGTGTATGTATCTGTGGTAGAGGGGGAATGTTTGCGGTGGTAAAGGGAGGGGTCGGAGAAGCAGGTAAGTGCGTGAGTGGGGAGTGTTTTGGGATGGGAAGGGGGATGGCAGGGGATAAAAAGGGGGTTTTATGGGTGAAACGCCACCAAATGAATTTAAATCCGGCACAGGAGGGGAGGAGTGGGGTGTGTTGAATGGATCGCCTTCCCGAGGAATGGGGAGGAGTTAACGGTGTGATATTCCAGCATTTTGGAGGCCACACAAAATCGACCGAAATAAATATTTTTTTGTGCTCAGCCTTCAAAATGTGCAAATATCACATAGAACCCCCTTTTTGTCACATATGCTGATAAAAGACAATAAAAGGTGGCCATTATGCTATTAAATCGCCTTCATAATCGCAACAGCATTGTGGTTTCTGCTTTTGCTTCTGAACAAAGGGGAGATTGAACCCCATACGTTTTCAGAATGTATGTTTTTTTTTATTTTTTATTTTCTTACGTCCTGTATTTGTCATGGGTGAGAACGATACACAGTTGCTGGATATCATTATCCATTTCAAGAGCTGCCTTTCGATGTGAAGTTAGCTCCTCTCATGTCCATCAAGGTTCTTGCGCCCCTATTTGGTCTCCTGCTTGCGAAGGCAATTATGCCACTTCCTTTTCTGGATGACTGGTTAGTACGTGTCTCCTCTTATATGTAGGACATGTGAGGATCTCGAAAGGTTTGACATTTCCTAGGTTATAATACTCTGGTTAATTATCACATCTTATTTGGGCTCATCACACTTCCTCACTTTTATTGGTGAAATATTCACTACTCTATGAAGTAGTGTACTGCTGTCTCCTCATTGGGCTCAAAAGTGCCAGAACTGTCTGAGATCACATTCAAGGGAACACTCTCATCCGGCCTTCAGTGGATTCTAGTTCAGTGGAAGATGGCCATCTGTGTCTTCCCATTCCCATGGGAAGAGTGAATTTACATCTTTTGATGGAATGAATGCTACTCTTTCTTGTCACAATATTCTGAGGATTACAATGTCTTTCAAGACCCGATATTCACCCTTCAGTTGTGGGTACTGTACCTGCTGGGCCTAGAGACCCAAGCTACTCCTCAACCTCAGACGTGGGTCCCATGCCTGCTGTGTCTAGAGCCCCAAGCTACTCCCCACTGATCGGACCCAACAAGGCCGATACTTGTTTGGAGATGCTTGTGATCTCGTGCAGAAGGGATGTGACCAAGCAGTTTGGGCTGGACTTCCCCTTTTGTGGTAGTACCAAGCCTGATTTGCATATTGTCTTTCCCCTTTTGTAATGGCTTGGCAGGCAAAGAACGATGGTGTGGAGGGTTGCCCAGAGCAATGCCAGAGGTTAGGATAAATTCCAAACCTTCCAGCCATCACCGTTTTTGTTTTGCAAACCAGTTCAGAGGTGAAGATTTGAAGAAAAGAAGGTGAAGTGTGACATGAAATCTTGGGCGTGTGTAGGGAACGGCAGGGGCATGGCTCAACGGGCACTAAGGAGTTTGGTAGTGCTACGCCAATTTCATTTTAATGCAAAGCCTCTGTCTTGATCTCAGAGCTGTTTTCTTTACCACAGTGTACTGAATGCAATTAATGTGGGGGCAGGTGCTGCCTGCCATGCCACTTATGTGAATATCGGCTGTAGGGAAGGCATGGTATCACAAGTATTGACATTGACACAATGGATGCAACTTGTAAAACCTTTTTGATAATGTTGCAGTTGGAGAAACTCCTATTCTTCCCTATAACTAAGATGTGTGTGAAGTCTCAACCATCAAAAATAAACAGTCCTAGTGGAGTCTGCCAAATCAATATAGCCTAAACTAACAAAAACCTAATGCCTGCACTATCTCATTTAAAAAGGAGAAAATGTGCGCAAAAGGAGTGTTGTAATGATAATGTGGCTGACCCAGCTCTCCTCCTCACAGCGTAAAGCGATCCTTGAAGGCAGGATGACACACTCTGGCTCAACTTCCAACGGAACACAATTCTCAGCTGTGGATCGAGGCCCGCCTGCCCTTCCACGTTTAAAGTTCCTTTCTCTGACTTTCAAAATAATTTTTCAACCACAACGTTCACAAAGGTCCCCTCTGCTGGGATCAGACCTCTCACTATACAGTTCAAACAAAGTTGCAAGCCCCCCCCCCTTCCCCAAGCTTAATATATAACCAGTCTTTCTCATCGGGCTCGGACCACTTTCGGATGTCGAAGTCTTTTGAATGTGCGCGGCTTTCTTTACAGACCACAGCAGGACCTCTTCGCTTCAACGTTCACTATTTACTTTCATTCTTGCTGTTTGTTCGCCCTTTAGCTTCAAACAGTGCACCTTTCATGGAGACTTTCGAATGGCCCACTTCCTTTCACCGGTCCACTCCGTTACTTAGTATCGATTTATCTTGTGGGGTCTGGCCTTCTCCACACGTCTTTCGCGGCCTCAGAGGTAACAACCTCCAATAGGGAACTCTTGCGGATTTCGGCGGGCTACTCTTGTCCCTTGGTTTGTTGCTCTGCTTGAGTAGGTGTCCCATTGTCCCGGAAGTTCTGCTCATTCTCGGGTTCCACATTGTTCAGTGTCCTTTTTATTTGTTTTTTTTTGTTACATTTTATTTAGTGCAGTTAAAGACATACATCCTCTGTAATACATATGTATTGCAGTATGTTACCATCAAACTTGAGCATAATGACGCGCTGCAACAACATGAAAGGTGCTAATATCGCACCACTGTTGGTATTATCCCCCTCGTTACTCAATATGCGATCGTTACACAAACATGGTGTTGAAATCAATGACCACAAACCAGATTTCCTTGGAATAACCGAAACCTGGCTTAACCGAAACCTGCCCACCCAAGCTACACTCTCCACACCCGATAATTATACACTCTTCAGAGCTGACCGCTTACAAGGCAAAGGTGGTGGAGTTGCACTGATGTGCAAGTCCAGTCTCGAATGCCACAAAATCCCTCATAGTTCCCCAGATGGATGTGAATCTATATGGGTGAAAATAAAAACTTCCCCAGACACAGCTCTCAACATACTTACGATTTATTGACCGCTTAGAGAAATGCCTCTTTGAAGAGCAGCTTGGCGATCTGCTAGATCAAATCTGCGCCACCAAGTGCCCTGTCATTATTATGGGCGACTTCAATCACTGGGCTAATGAACAACGTGACAAAGTAGGTACCAGCCTCATGGACACTATTACCTCTTTTGGTCTGACTCAATGGATTAACTCTGCCACTTAAAAAAGTGGGCACACCCTCGACTGGCTCATATCACAAAACACAAACATCTGATATTTTGGTCACTCCATGCATATGGTCAGACCACTCTCGCATTCAGGCAAAAATTACATTGCCTTCCAGTCCCCCCAAACTTAACACATGCCAGCGCATACAAAAATGACCCGTAATCTAACAAATCTAACAGCCTCTAAATTAACCACACAGCTGTCATCCAAGCTTCAACCCACATCTAGCTTTGATGACCCATCTGAATTAGTCAACCACTTGCTACTTAAGATAAAAGAAGCAGTCAACGACCATGCCCCTATGAAAATGAAGACCATTAAGACTGAAACCATAAAGAACACCTGGTTCTCTGATATCATCAACGCCAGACAAACAAAAATAACTCTCAAAAGAGCCTGGAGGAGGGATCCAAACGACAACACCTTAGCTGACTACAAAAAATCCATAGCAACCTATAAAAAACTTATTGTTTAGGCAAAAGCCACACACTACAACAATAGGATTGTGAATGCACAATCCAATGTTAGCAAGCTATTTAAAATCTTAGCAGAGTTTCAAGACCAGCCTCCAACAGCTAATAACATCATCAAAGATAAGTGGTGTCAACATCCATGACGCATTTCTAGCCAAAATCGACTCGCATAAGGAGAAAATCAAGAAAGCCCTCGGCAAAGTAGCGCCGGTGCCAACTCCTTCTGGAATAATCTCCCCTAATAAAGTGGAAAGCACAATCCCTCTATGTTCCTTCACTCACTACATTGAAAAAGAAGTTTCCAAAGTCATACAAGATCTCAAGGCCACCTTGTCCTGATGATGACTGTCCAACAAGTATCTTTAAGGAGTCCACTGATATTTTGGTTCCATGGATTACCAAACTGATAAATCTATCCTTTGATGAAGGTCTAGTACCGGACCTGCTACAATCTGCATGGATAACACCATTACATTACTAAAAAAAGAAAACCTGGATCCCACTAATAATGACTACTATAGGCCCATAGCAAACGTGCCTTTTATCCTCAAGATATTGGACACACTTGCATATCTGCAATTACAGGCTCACGTCGAGGAACATAAAATCCTCGGCACCCGGCAGTTGGGTTATAGAGCTCGTCATGGAACCGAGACGCAATGCTCGATCTTAAATCTACCCTGGCTGGTATAGCGGACAAAAACCAAGCCGCTGTGCTCATGCTTCTTGACCTCTCCACAGCCTTTGACCTGGTTGATCACAACTTACTGGTGTCTAGGCTCAGAGGTCGCCATCTGTTCCACAACAGCATCCAGATGGATAGCCTCCTTTTTAGGCCCCAGAATGGTTAGGGTATGTGTAGGTAACAATCACTCCTCCCCCATTTCTCAGACATGTGGAGTTCCACAGGGCTTATTTTTCCGCCACTACTTTTTAATCTCTATATCTGCCCCCTTCTCGATCTTTTGAGTAAACTGGGAGTTCAATATACAAATTACGCTGACGACACACAGGTAGTGATACAACTGAGTGATTTATATAGCAAAGACACTGAAACCGTTAATAACATATACAAAGCCATACAGGACTGGATGGCCTGTAACTCATTGGCTTTAAATGATAAAAAAGACCAAGCTCCTGATAGTGTCTTCCAAAAGCACTCGGACCAAACTTGACTCTAACTACGCTAGCTTTCCTATTGCAGATAACATCATCATTGTCCAAAAGAAAGTGAAGACCCTAGAAGTTGTTCTGGATGAAGAGCTATCCATGAAATCTCATGTCTCTAGCATAAGGTCCAGCTGCGCACTAATTAACAAGCGAATAGGATATATCTGCCCATTCATCACTGAAAAAAACTGTGCTCTTCTATCTTCAGCACTGATAAATTCTCGATTAGACTATTGCAATAGTCTTCTATCTGGTACCACAGCTACGAACGTCCAATCCTTACAGGTGGCCCAGAACAATGCTGTGCGCACTATATTCAACCAATCTCGCCGCACCCACATCATCACCTTTAGGAAGAAACTTCACTGGCTTCCAGTAAAACATCGTATCGCACACAAGGTGTTGACCACAACGCACAAATGCCTCAGCATTAGCAACCCCACATATCTGTCTGATCGCATTAGCATTAAGTCTAATGAGAGGAACCTCTGATCATCCACAGCTGTCATTCTCAAACACCCCAGATTTAGGACAGTGAAGTTTGGGGGTACTACCCTTGATGTACTGGGACCCCTTCTTTAGAACGCACTACCAGCTCGGATACGGCAGATCCAAAGCTACACTGTGTTCAAACAGGCCATAAAAACTCACTTTTTTTAACCTGGAATAACTTGCTCCTGGTCCCACGTTTCTTCTGCCCTGTCTTCTTTCTTTTGTTTTTTCATATGCTCCCTGAGGGCCACGGGCATGTGGCGCGTTACAAAAATTACCTCTGCTTTCAATGTTACAGGAGACTTGAGTTATCTCATAAGTGTTCCTGGTAGTGTGTGAAGGAAGTGGAGTCTTGTCCATGTGCCCATTAACTGTACGGGTGAGGACTGTGCTTCCTGCTGCCACTCCGGATTTCCAATGAGCGAGTGGTGCGTGTTCCATAGGACTGACCCCTTTGAGGGGTGGAAAAAACTCCTTTGGGTAACCCTGGTCTTCCCCCATCATCTTCCTGATTCCAAATCTGTATGTGCTTTTCTTTTTTTGGTCGTCGGGTCTGGGATTTACTCTTTGGAAGAGAGGTATTCTGACACATGTGGTCTCTTCTTTGTTGGATTGCTAACAGGATTCAGGTGATCTGGGTTTTCCAGCCTCTTTCATGGCCTACGTGACCTGCCATATTGCCTACGCCTGCCTTGTTCCATAAGTCCACATACTGGATGCAGATTTTTTTTGTTTGAGTGGATTTATGGGACATATCGTTTTTACTAAGTTTGTTTTTCCTAAAGCGATTGGTCTTTGCTTTTGCAGCACAAAGGTGATGTTGTGGACATTGGTACAACATACCCTGGACGATATGGCAAAGTCAGCATCATACCCAAGAAATGTCAAACTTCACACATTTTCTACTTCATAGGGACAGTCAACTGATACTGCTTCTGATTGAGCAGGTCAGCGATAGTCTTTTGAAGTATATACCATCTGATCCGTTTTAAAGCGGACGATGAGGGGAAAACCGCTTTACATACCAGATCGTTTCATATGCGTTATGATGCCGTTCTGACTCTGTAATACTCCTGCTACCTTGCATCTCTTTGTCAAATACATGTTTAGGGGTATTGACTGTTTGTTCTATTTCTATGGGTGTTGTTCTACTATCACCACTCCTCTTAACAGATTTACTTGAAGTGGGTGGCCATTTGATTGACCCAAAGCTGCACAAGATGCTTTTGACTCCCATAAGCATGCATTTGTGGCTGCCTCTTGTAACACCCCAGTCTGCACTTACACTATTTAGTTGTTAAACTTGTCTAGCATCGATTTGATGGGAATTGAAAAAGGACGCAAGTGAGGATGTTAACAGTCTATCCGCTGTCTAGAAGAAAACCTGTTCTAGCCTCATCCTAACCTTACTGCATAGAAAGGCAGAACAATCTCAATCAATACACAAAATCCACTTGCAGCCTCTTGCCGAAGTGGTATCAAAATGGCTGGTTTCTGACCTGGTTTTCAGGAGTAGAGAAGGGCGTCTTGCCCTGAACGGACTTCAGATTTGTCTCCATCCAACACCTCTGGGCCTTTTGCCCCAATCCACAGTTCCAAAGAAATAGTCCAAGTTCAATGGAGTTTCCATCCCAGCAGTTGAAGAAGTGGTCTGTTGCTAGGGTTCCTAGCCTGCTATTTGATGTCACTGTTCTCTGAGGAAAAGCCCTTACAAAAGTACTTGAATAGCCAGGCCATGTCCGACCTTGTGCAGAACCTTTTTGCTCCTACCATTCTCTGCGTTCTTGGGTTGTACAACTCCTCTGGAGTTAGTCGCTGGGTGTGCCCCCTCTGTATTCTCGCCCTGTCCTGGGCTCTCTGCTTTCTCTCTTTTTTTTTGTTTTTTTTTTTGTTTTTTTTTTTTTAAACCTTTATTTTTGCTAGCAATTAAGGTACAGTAGAGGCACTTGGGATTCAAGCAGAAACATTATACATGTGGTTATACACAACAGCATCTAACGGAAGAAGGTACAGGGTCTTGCTTACAAGTAGCAACAAAAATAATACAGCATAAGGAACAGTTTGCATTGCTCTTGATCTATGGTGACAGTAGCATTAAGGTAAGCGCAGAATCCTGGCCAAATGTCTCTGGGTCTGGACGCGGATGGAAGGTTGCAGATATATAGGCCTTCGCATTCTTTAATCCAGGTCAGTGCAAACAACCATTCCTTCACTCTAGGTTTTTTTGAATCTTTCCACTTTAACAGAATAGATATTTTCGCAACCTTACAAGCCATATTCACGATTGCACAGTGATTGTTTTGCTATGAATACTTGGCCATATACCAAAAAGTACCCCTAGTGGATTCTGTTCAAGTGGGGTGTCTACCACTCTGGTCACCTTGTCCAATATATATATATATATATATATATATATATTTTTTTTTTTTTTTTTTTTTTTACTTTTCTTTATTGGCACGAAGGAAGAGCAGGCAGACAAAACAGTGCACATAACAAATAATGTTACACATAGTCGAATGGCATTGCATACAGGGAGGAACAGAAAAGGGCAAACCGAATCACAAGCAGTTCCACGCCAATCAAGGAAAAGCAGGGGTTATGAGTCCGACAGGGGAGAGGAGTGCAGTTCAATATCATCTTTACTGTTCAGATAGCTGCAAAAGTCAACCCATATATTCTTGGTACGAGAGGTCATGGGGAGAGTATTAATGTAGTACTCTTCGCACCTCTGTGTCCAGGTGAGGGCCTTCAACCACATTTCGAAAGAGGGAGGGGAGCGGCGCTTCCAACACTGTAGTATACATTTTTTGGAGACCATAGTCCCGATGTTCAGGAACCTGGACGCCCTACTCCTCCGGCCCATCCCATAGCCTGAACAGATGGGCCAGTGGGTCAGGTGCAATGTGGATCCCAGTTATCTCAGCAAGGGCCTCCATGACTGCTTTCCAATATGGGCCCAGCGCATCACAAGACCAAAACATATGAATGTGATCTGCTTCCATGGTTTTACATCTCGGGCAAGTATGGGTCTGGCCGTGCGCAAATCCCCCCCACCCTATGCGGAGTGTAATATAGGCGATTCAGGAGCTTATATTGTATGCACTGCAATCTAGCATTCAAAGAGACCTTACATGTGTGCTGGCACATTTTACCCCACATGGCATCGGTATGATCAGGCCCAGTTCACTACTCCATGCCTCCCGAGTCGGCTGAGAAATGTCACCCAATCTTACAAGCAGCATTTTGTATAAGGAGGATGTTGCACCTTTCACCCCAGCTGAATTGGTTATAATTTTGTCCCAAAAATCACTTAGCCGGGGGCAGGCCCACAACATATGTAAATGGTTGGCTGGGGTATGTTGACATCTAGGGCAGTCATGCCACTCCGACTTGGTCATCTCGGTCAATCTAGAAGACATATGATATAGCCTATTCAGCAGTTTAAAGTGCATGAACTTAAATCTGAAGTTTATGGATACTTTCCTGGTGTGTATGCAACTGCAATTCCATTGGTCACCTGTTATGTCAAAGCCCAGTTCCTGGGACCACCCACTACGTGGGGTGGGGGAGTTGTTTTTTTCAGTATCATCTCATAAAGTTTGGATAGGATGTGTCTGCAATCCGTTGGGTTTCGCAATGTAGGCTAGAGTGGGCATTCCGGGGGGCAAGAAGGTGTACTCTGGCCATCTAGCTAAGACTGCGGCCTGGATCTTGTACAAATTAGAGTCGCTCCCCTCCCGCATTCCCATGTCCGGGTTTCCAAGTAGAGGGTGTAATAAATTTGCCATCAGGGAATAGGTCTGCGAGCACTCTACAGCCCAGTTCCTCCCATCTCGTCTGAACCCTCTATCTTATTTTGGCCTTAATTCAGGGAACTTCCACCGGGTGAGCCAGCGGTAAAATGGCTGGTCCACCCCAGAGAGGGTGAGTATTCACTGTGCACGCATCGTGGAGGTGACCAGGTCGAATGGGCAGTCTTTATATCGTTGGTATAGTATTCGTGTCTTTAGATCAGTCTCTTGCCGCAAGCACTTCTAATTTGACATGTGGAGCGGTTAGCTCCATAGGGTAACAGAATGTGGCAAATTGTGCCTGGGTGGCCTTCCAGGATACTTCTAAATTTGGTGCAGTAAATCCCCTCTTTCTTGTATGGAAACGCCATCTCCACCTTCTTCTTACGGACCGCACTGGAGCGCCACAAGGATTGTGCGAAGGACCTGTGCATCCTGGCGAAGAAGGGTTTCCCTGGCCATACCAGGATGTTGGTGAAAGTGTATTATGTTAGGGAGCATTGTCATTTTGATCAGTGAGAGTTTAGCAGCCCGGCAAAGTGAAAGGGATCAGCATTTTTGTTAATTTTAATTTCAGTGTGGGTCCTGAGTGCATCATAATTATCGTGCAGTAAGGAGGCCGAAGTTCTAGATATCACCACCCCCCATGTATTTAATGTGATCAGGGGACCAGCATAGCGATAGAGCACCCAGCAATCCTGGCTATTTTCTGTAAGTGGAAATATTTCAGATTTGGAGAAATTGTAAAACCAGAGAATTTGCCAATTCATTTGATATCCTGGAGGATAGGTTTGAGGTTAGTATGTGGATCCCTGACGTACCAAGCTCTTCAACCAGCTCACCCCACAGACAAAGCCTACAGTAACAGCGGCTCCAGGAATCCAGAGGTACTGCGGTTTTCCTCTGTAACCACGGAACCGTGCTAACCTAAGGGCCCCCCCTTCCGTCCCTCTTAGTCTTGCTTACAACTGCAATGTCAATATAACCACCAAATGTCAAGTATCCTTATGTAGAATCCAAAGTAACCATCAACTGTCGTCTGTCTGGCTCAATGTAACCAAGAGCCACAGACAGGCGATATAACTGCTCTCATGTAACTAAGTAAGCTTGCTGTAACAGTGCCACAATGCACCCTGGCCGCCTTGCGCGTTCGATAAATACAAATAAATAAATATAGCATCACATCATCAGCGCATAGAGATATCTCGGGAGGGCCGGCTAAACAGATCACACATCGCTTATGTTTCCTGATGTATTCCGCCATAGGCTCAATGGCCAGGGCGAAGAGTATAGGGGAGAGAGGGCAACCCTGTCGGGTGCCCCTTCCTAGCTGGAAGGGCTTGGATGTACATGAGTTGACCAGGACTTTGGCGAGTAGTTGTATGTATATAGTAGTTCATATACGGTCCCACCAACATCCTTTCCAGGGTCACTAGCAATAATTCCCAAGCTACCATGTCAAAGGCCTTTTGAGCATCTACAGTTGCCGCCACTGCCTGGGCTCCGGGGTCTAATCTGGCCATTACATTAAACAGCCGCCTGATATTTTGTGCTGCGGGCCTTCCGGGGATGAATCCAGCCTGATCAGGATGGACTAGGTGTGGCATCAGCGGGAGGAGGCGGTTGGCCAATACCTTTTGTGCAGGTTTTTGTGTTGCAATTGATGAGGGACAAAGGCCTGTACGAGACGCACTGCTAGGCTTGTCAGGTTTGAGGAGTGCAGTTATTATGGCCTCTCGAAAAGAACTCGGGCAGAAGGGACTCTCAGAGGGACTTCTCCCACACCAGCAATAGGTTGGTGGCCAGCGCAGACTCGTATTCCAGGTAAAACTCTGAGGTTAGGACCAGGAGCCTTCCCTTTGGGCAAAGTGGCGATGACTGCCATGATTTCTTCTAACGTAACTGGTTCTCCAGTTTCTCTCTGACTTGGGCGCTGAGACAGGGTAATGGGGTGTTCTGCAATAGTGTGTGTATGGCGAGTTCACCCCACGGTTGCCCAGCAGTGTACAATGTTCGGGAAAAGTCACAGTAACCCCACCACTTCTGTGTCCGACCATTTGATGTTTCCATGCTCATCAGGGATGCAGTCTATCTGGGACCTCCTCCTCTCTGACTGCACCACTCTCGCCAGTGTCCTCCCCAGTCTGTCCGCTTCGCCATATCTCCTGGCTGCATGATGGTGGGAGAAATACTGGACTTCCCTAGTGGCATGGGCTTCATATCTTACCCGCTCTGTGCGTATTTGGGCAAGCACAGCGGGGTTGGAGGATCGGGAGTACTCAAGTGTCACTTGATTTCTCTAGGTCCCTTCTAATGCTCTCAAGCACCCCTGCCTCTCTTGATATTGCCATAGCCCTGATGTATACTTTAAAGGCCTGCTATCTGATGCCATGGGACGTGGAGTTGGCAGTATTGGAAGCAAAGAAAACCTCTGTCAGGGCAGCAGACCTGAACCTCCAGGTGCAACCGGACTGTCTGCCCCCCCCACCCCTCCAGTTTCAAGAATAACGCCACTGGGTTATGGTCGGATTGTGTACGAGGTCTAATGTCCACGTCTAGCACTCTCCCCGTCATTGTACCAGACATGAGGAACAAGTTTATCCGGAGGACATGTCATGAACTGAAGAATAAAAAGTGTATTCCCTCGACTGTGGGTGTTTTGTACGCCATGCATCCCTAAGTTCGAGTGACTGTATGAGGGATAATAGCCGGCGGGCCGCCCTAGATTGAGGTCAGGGCGGCGACGTTTGTCCTGTCGAGTGAGCGGTGCAGGATCAGGTTGATGTCACTGCCCCCTTTTTGAGGTATTCCATAGTATCCAGTCAGGATTCCCCCTATCTGGTCAAGAAATTCCAGGGAGTCAGTATGTTGGGCAATACATGTTCACTAATATCATTTCCATACCCTCCAATATACATTACACCACCAAATACCGCCCCTCATGGATTTATGTATAATGATCATAGTAGCTCCTCTGGATTGCGAGGAGTAGGAAGTATCTGTTCTTCCCCCATTAGAGGGCTATATTATGGCATGTACCCTCCTTAGCGTGGGTTTCTTGCAGGAATAGAACATTGACACTTTGCCTTTGTGTATAGAATGATATTGCCTGTTTTGGTGATATTCCCTAGGCCCCAGACATACCAGCACAGTATCTTAACCTGTTGTGCCCTAGATTATCTGATGACTCATGGCTTTAACCTGTATGCACCCCTCCTTTTTTCCGTTTTATAATTTCTACCCAAAGCACCTATGTACCCAATCGGCAGGCTTTTGTGTGTTTTCGCCCCTTAATCCTTACGTCTGGCGCTCAACTTTCCCCGGGGCCAAATCTTGGGCCCTAAAATCTGCCTCCTACCTTCTCACCCTCACTGCCTCCCCAACCAAGCAGTGTCAACCCCCGACGCCCAACAAAACCCTTATGCCATCTTGCCAAAGGGGCCAAATTCCCCATGATTCACACAAGCAAATGCAAAGGGGTGCGCTGTTGTCACACGACTTATTTCAGTATGGTTGGAAGTTCACATCATTCCTATTTCAACTGTCTGGGTGGCATGTACTTCAAGGGTCATAGAGGCTAAAGCTAGGCAAAAGTACCAAGACCGCTATCTTTTCCTCATTCCATAGATTCTTCATTAGGGTTGGTCAAAGGGATTTGTGCTGCAATACATTTCACAGCTTCGCTCGGGACCATGAAAAAGTACAGTTTGCCTCGGAATTGAAGCTTCAATCGCGCAGGGAATAGCATGGCATATTGGATGTTTCTCTCTCTCGAGGAGCATCTTCTTTACCCCTATAAATTGGCGACGTTCCTGTTGCACTGAAATGGTGAAGTCCGGAAAAACGGATTGGTTTGGGATGCCAGTCTTCTTTCTTTTTGCAGGTCACACGAAGTAGCATGGGTATCGGGTTATATCCCCTTAATAATATCGCCATACATATGGTCGCCGGGAAACGTCATAGGCGATATTATTTATGGGGATTACAAATAGGGTAAATGGGAGTGGGGGCAATATTACCCCCTGCAGGTTCCATGGGGTAATATCGCAGCAAAAAAAGGCACCATTCTTGTAGGGCGACGTTTCTGCAGGGATATTATCACATGGAACCGTAGCATGTCCCTGTCTCGGTAGTTCAAAAATTTCACTAGGATGGTCCTGCGGAAGTCTCCGGCTTGGACCTGGGGGAGAGCACGGTGGGCCCGCTCTGCGGTAATTATGGGGAGAGGTCTGGTTCATCCAAAAGGTCTTTTAAGGAGGCTTTCCACAGCCAGTTCCATGTTCCTGGTTATGGCTTTTTCTAGGACACCGACTATACGAATGTTATTTCTCCTCAAACGTGATTCAAGGTCTTCACATTTGCTCTTAACATACTTCATGTCTTTGGAGAGAGTTGCTACCTTTTCCTGCAGTGTGTGCATATTGTCCTCGTGGTACCGATTCTATTCTTTGCTTCGGTTATCCGGGCCCCCTCCTGGGCTAGTTGGGATTGCATTAACGCCACATTAGCTGTGATGTCTAATTTCTCGTGTACCGCAGCAAATCCTTTCGCCATTGCTTCCATTTTGGCTGTGAGGTCTAGCGTGAGTGGGTTGATCCGGTGTTGGGGAGCCCGGATCTAATTGGGACTGGTTTGATTGCCCCAGATTTTTTTCTCCCGCCGGGATCCTTTGGTCATTGTTGGCTCTGGAGGGCTGACTTGGAGTGTCCGGCAGTCTGTGGACATGTAGGTTGGGTCAGCCTTGGACAAAGAACTCTACTCTCCTCGCATATTGGCATGGTAGTCTCGAGGGAGACGTGCAGCGGGCTGACTCTGAGGATTGCGCAACAAGCACAAATACAGTTAGAGGTTCCCCTCTGGTGACTGTGCAGACTCCTACCCAGCTGTGGTGTATTTGTTCAGGCACTGAGCTGTGATACGGTGTGGGCACTAAAGAAATGTATCCCGCAACAGCAGTCTTCCGGGAATGGGAGCTGCAAGCCCGCCAACCCAGGCCTAGTGCCCTGAGGCGGTATGGGGGGTGAGTTTATGGGTATAGCCCCTATCCGGATGGGCTAAAGTGTTACGAACAGCCTCTGTGTCCCTTGAGCTTGCCCCCCAGGGGACGGGGGGTAATTGGTACTCGGCTGTTAAGTGCTTTGAAACACATAGTTTATATAGTGCCTATACACAATCATATCGTATTAGTGCCAGTAGGAGGGTCACAGATGTATGTTGCACCGATTCCAGGCAGTCCTACAGGTGTACTGATAGACTTGTTTCGGACAGATTATGCCAGTGATCCCCAACATGTAGCTCGCGAGCAACATGTTGCTCTCCTGACTCTAAATGTTGCTCACCAGTTGCTCTGGGTCATTGTGTAGAGGTGTGGAGGCTAAGAAGGACATTCAGGGATGCGACAACAATGGCAGTGTACCTTGATCCAGAACTGCGTAGGAAGGCTAGCCAATCAGCCTGCTCTATTTGGCAGGCATGACATACTGTTAGTTGTTGAAGCATTAACTGTGGAGGCATCGATAGAGTGGTCTGAGTGGTGGGGCAAGCCAGATGGGTGCAGGGAGCGGCTACGGAAATTAATCTCTTGGGGCTTCAGATGAGACAGTCCCCAGTGATTGAAGAGAACCTGAAGAACAGAAAGTAGGCTGGCCTGGCCATCCATGTGAATACCCATTGTACTGCTCTGTAATCAGAAGTAAAAATGACTCCACCAAAACCACCCTTATTGAGACAATCCCTGTCTTGGTACTCTAAAATGTCTATGCCACCTAGAGCTCTGGTACACTGTGGGCCTGATTCACAGAAGTGTTTATAATGGTGCAGTCCCATAGGAGAATGCACGGTGAATCGCTGGCTGGATCAAGAATACAATCTACGAAGATAATGTTGCCGCCAAATGAGCCTTCCCATGCTGCTCTCGCGTAGACCGCAAAGGGGTTAGTCGCCGAATAGTACGAAAATAAGTAAGAAAATAAGTGACTATAATGCCCAACTGTCAAGGAAGTTCCAATAAGCTTCTTTTGTACATGTATAATTTGTGTTTTTTGGCAAAATGCTATGTTTTGGTCCAAAATGTTCCACAATAATTGCATCTTTGTGAAGACCTTTTCATCTTCTGATTCTTCTTTGCAGTATGGTAGTGCATTAATGGGGAAAAAGTAATCGAACCAAGTGCCCATGTTTGTGTTCTTGTGACAATTGCCAACTACTGTGCCTTTTATACAGCTAGTACCCGCATAATGGACAAATGAGTGGCATGCATGCTCAAACTTTCCTTCTGAAACAATATGCTTATAGTAATTTCTTTACATGTGAAGTTTGTGTTTGCGTGCCCCATGCATCATAATTGGCACAAATGTTACATACTACTTGTATTGCAGTGCCTGGTGGGAAAATTCACATTGTATGATGCTTTGCTTATCTGGCATGTGACTAATTGGTTGCTAAGGGGAATGAGCTCCAAATTGTGCACCATTAATTAGTGTAGCTACCAATTGCTATTCACTTAAGTTACTGAAAATTATTTCTAAGTGACGCAGTAATTATTTTTACTTTAGTGTTTGTTGCTAGATTCTTCCTGCTTCCAAATTCTTAAAGAATGAATATTACTCAATGTAATGTACTGAATTCATCACCCTCCAGCGATGAATGGCTAAGTCGACCCAGCCACAGGTTTGAACCTGCAAAGTTCAGGCTGATCCCATGTCAAGGGAGTGCACTTAACAAGTGAGGTATACAACCATAAACTTATACAATATGAAGCAAGTACCCACCCCTTCTGTAAAGTGGTCTTCAAAAGTTCCAATTTTTGAACAGTCTTACTGGCCGACTAGAATTCTTAACGATGTACCACTTATAACTATATTTCCCAGGGGATTGCTTGGGGAAATGGTACCCAAATCCATCAGAAATTGTTTTTTTTTTTTATTCCTAATCACTTGTCTTCAATGTAACAGAACTTGAGTGCTTTAAAAAGCACTATTTTTCCACTGGATTTCCTAGGTGGATAACCCTCCCCTCAAACAAAGCCTGGTTGAAATGATCTTTAAATTCTACCATATTCTGTCCAGTGTTACTCGATTCTCCTAAAAATGCACAAATCTGTGAAGAAAGCTGGGTGGCAAGCAGGTTAGAAGGTATGTTCGGTGCTGGCAGTTATGCTGAACTGTGGTAGCCAAGGGTGGCACTTGCCTTGTTGCAGTTTGAAATAAATAACAAAGCCGCAGGGGGTTGTGACCTATTACGAGGTTCTTATAGGTCCCGGGGTCCTGATGTGTGTGTACAATCAAAAGGTTTCTGGAATAAAGTACAAGGGCAATTCTAAATAAGCCAACAAAGTCAGTGCCTTGTATGCAAGGGCTTTCATAAACCCATAATTACTTTAATGGTGCTATTCTGCACCACTTGGAGTTTTGCTAGCTCAGTTTTTCCCACTCCAATAAGAAGGGAGCCGCAATAGTAGATTTAAGCAGAGTTTATAGCTCTGACAATGGTTTCACAACCCTTTTGGGATAAAAATGGACGAATGTGTGCAATCAGCCTTATGTAGTAGGCTGATTCTGACACCAGGCCGTTACCGTGATCTGACATGCTCAGTGTCTGGTCGAATGTTGCACCTAAGATTTTAATTTTATCTTTTGTCAGGATATTACAATCCACAATGTGACATGATTTGTATTCTGTAGTAAGCTTAGCTAATCTGGGTCTAGTTCCAATAAGGATGAGTTCCGTTTTACTATGGTTCAGTGCCATGCCATTCTTATCCATCCAGTCATGACTGAGATCATATATCTCTGAGACTGTCTTGGCGTCCTTCACATAATTGCCAGTGAGTGGAATGAGACATTGTGAATCATCTGCATAATGAAAAGATTATAGAACGGGGGGAAAGTGCCGCACCTTGAGGAATCCCATATCTGACTAGAACGGGTTCGGCTTCTGCTTGTTTACTGCAGATGCGCATGGTCCTCAACCCCAAAAAGGACTTCATCCATTCCTTTGCTAGTGCGCTAGAATTTGTAGTCTGTCCAATAGAGGAGGATGGTCCACTAAATCGAACTCTGATGATAAATCCAGGGACATCAATAACATTGTTTTCCCCTCATTAATATTGGACATCATGTTTGACTTTAGTTCTAGTAGGGCTGATGCCGTGCCAAAACCTGGCCGGAATCCTGATTGTGCTTCATTCAGGATAGGTTGGTCTTTTATATGGCGTAACAGTTGATCATAGGCTACTCTGTTCATAATCTTTAGAATTAACAGTGAATAAGAAATGGGCCTATAGTTGGAAGCATTTTTTTAGGTCCAGATTTGTTCCATAGTTGGGTGACCCAAGAGCCATTCAACGTCGTGGGAACCTTGCCCTCCTTAAATGAGGCATTACCAATCCTCGTTGTAGAACTAATAAGGAGTTCCGAGCACGCCTTAATGGCTGTGCCTGGGAATTGATCTCCTTTACAAACGGAGGGCTTGAGTTTAGCCAGAGTGGTGCGTAGTTCATCCTCTGATATACTCCTAAAGCCAAACTTGGGTATGACGGGCAGAGTAACGGATGGTTGATCTTGGACCGCCTTATGATGGTTAGTAGCTCGTAAGTTTAAAAGTTGGGTGCTACCATTTTTTATTTTAGTAGTTTTAGTAATAATAGCATCTTGTATTTGCTTACACGGTTGTAGGTCATAGTTTCGAATGCCAAAAGGATCGAGTCAATAGGACCGAAAAAAAGGATCAATTCTTTTTATTTTTTTTTTTGGGGGGGATCCCCCCAAACCCCTGTTTTTCTTGTTAAAAACACCTTTTTTATGTATACAAAAGCCCAAAAAAAATATACATGTAAAAAAAAAAATGTCAACCCTTTTGTTTTTGGGCCTATTGATTCGATCCTTTTGGCATTCGACCAAAGGGATTCAAAACCTTAACTGGACACCTGCTTACACCACACCTGATCTTTAACTATGGATTCCTGATAATTAATATCAGCTTTTTCCAATTCCCTGAGAATAGCGAATATTTCCTTTGAGTCATGTTGAGCAGTTCGGATATGTCCTTTGTATGAATCCTTTTTGGCTTTTATAACTGCCATTTTAAATATATTAGCCGCTTCTGGACAGGCAAGTCTGTCCTCTTCTTTCTTCGTATTTTTCCATCGGTAGGTTTTCCTCTTCTTTTCTTCCCTCAGTTTTAACTCCCCTGAAAACCAGGGATTTTTTGACATGGTTGCTAACCTTCCTATTTCACCAGGGCTGTTTCACCAATGGTTTTCGCTAAGGTGTTCAGAAGAGATTCAGTCAGTCCATCCACGTTCTCGAAGAAGGTGTGACTGGTTGATCTAGAGTAATCCAATCTTTCAGGCATTCTTGGCTCACACTCTTCAGATTTCTTAATTTGACCCATTTTTGAATGGGTGGGGTCATTTTCCTCAAGGGTATGGTATCCACCTCAAATTCTACAAAGGTATGATCCGACCACAGGCATAATGAAATATCCGGAGTATTCATTTTTGAATTCAATGAGAAACCCCAATCCAAAATGTGGCTCTTTGGAGTGTGTGGGTGTATGGATATGTTGTGAGAAGCCAATGCATTTCATAACCTTCTGCTGCTCTATTTAGATTCTGTGCAAATGCATGTTGCAAATGCTTTCTCAACTCTTGCGCATATTTATGAATTGTAGATGCA
Source organism: Ambystoma mexicanum (assembly GCF_040938575.1). NCBI lineage: Eukaryota > Metazoa > Chordata > Amphibia > Caudata > Ambystomatidae > Ambystoma > Ambystoma mexicanum. Next base: position 327,746,676 of record NC_090926.1, on the reverse strand, counting down.
TTTACCAAGACTTGCTCATTGGTCCTGTACAACAAGTTGTGGAAGCACTTTTCCTGTCTGTGATTAACTCGCTTGGGCTAAGATTTGTACATTTTGATGGTGGTGCTCTAATGGCCATAAATAGTAAAGGGAGTCCTAGATCCCAAATAGACCCTGCTTCAGCCACAAACCTTTTTAGGATATAGATTATTGTCCTGTTGCATTTCTCTGCTCCCCCACTGGAGGATGGATGATATGATGGGGCTTGAGAAATCTACTAGCTCCTTAGTATTGGCAAAGAGATTTTTTGAAAGGTACTCAACCTTGCTGGCAAGTATGGGGATGTTTGAACCTTATTTTTGACATTTACTGATCAAACGTTGTTTACAGTAAATGGCAAAGGTGTCGATGTGCATGGCTAGCCTTTGGGTGGCAGCATTGCACCACGTATGAAGTGTGCTTTAGGTAACGAGCAGTGTTTTATAGACACCAGAGATAAGTATTGTTGCACCTGTTCCCATGGGGTGAGGGAATTTCGCTTGGGTCTAGTGTGTTTTTTTAAAAATTTATTTCTAATTTTATTTTTTAAGGATTTGCAAGGCCTGTATGAAATTTGTAACTTCGTCTTCACCCCTACAATTTGCCATATCTTGGTCATTACTGCACTTGTAAAATGACTTCCACTGTATGACTACTCTCTGGGGTAAGCCAAACCTGGAAATTATATGATTCACCAATAAAATGTCTGTGCACTGCATCAGGAGGAGGTATGCACTCCAACCATTGTGACATTAAACCTGTAACTGTCAACATATTCCTTGTGTGGATCGTTGTTTTGGTCCAATGAAATTGATTTGCAAATCTGACCAGAGTAATCAATCCTCTCTTCATTAATGGTGCTCTATGTGTTAGTGAGCTGGGTTGGAATTGTGCACACACCAAACACCCCCATATATGCAATTCTGCATCTTGAGAGATATGTGGCCAATAAGCATCCGTGACCCGCTGATATTGCATCATGGACATAATGTAACATCAGTCCCCGAAACAGAGACCACCCACTGATCATTACCTGAAACGGATTTTCAGACCAACAATCCGTCCTGTAATTGGAACCGTTTTCTACTCTTCAACAACTCTCCCAATTCCGTTCTGCCCTTGCAGTCCTAGTCTGTAATGGGATTCTTTTCTGCGTTTACAATATGTGTATAAAATAAAAAACAATTGGGTCTTCCTTATGTGCCTTAATCAAATCCCGATCATTGAACTACCGGTTGATTATCTACCCCCACCCCTCCCTCTGAGATTTGGAACGAGCATGTCTACCTGTATCTCACTGAACAAGTAGTCAAAGGGAAATGGCTCTCTCATTACTGCCCCAATTTCTGCCACCTGATCAGCCTGATTGTTCTCTTCCTTATCTTCTCCTGGTGTTTTGGAATGTACCTTATTTTCCTCCACTGGATTTTCATCTCATTCTCTGAAACCCGATCGTCGATGGCCTGAATTAGCTAGTCACCCTTAGGTTTTTATTTTGTTACTGACCATCCCCCTCAGTTTCCATCCCAGGAGATATTCCAAAAAGCTATTCCAGGCTTAGTCCCAGTGCGTGACGATCACTGTCTCTTAACTTGTTTTCTACTGCTGTAGATATTGCCTTGTATATTGCAGCCAACTCTATCTTACTACCCCTGGCACCTATCTGCATGATCATTGATGGAATATCATCACTTCTGTCCCACACATTTCCGATTCCTGCCACTAACTACATTTCATGGACATGATATGCACAACCATCTACATATACGGTTGGAAGACTTTTAACATTTTCTTCATTAAATGCTTTGTGGTGAATGTTCAAATTCAACCAATCGGTTTCCAATTCTGTATTCTGGGGTTGCTACAAATGCACACATGCAATTCGGCGAGCCCCAGGGCCAGTGGGATCGCTTTGTTCTGCCCATATCTCACCTCTACAGGGAATCCCTGTAGTGCCAATGTCCATGAGGTAATTCTTGATTGGGCTACGTTTCCTGACCTGATCCTTTTACTTTGTAAAAACTGTACTTTAATAATAGGGCAGGAATGTTCTAATGCCGACGCGGTTGTTAACAGTGCTTTCTCACATTCATTAAACTTGGTTCCTACTTGCGACAAAGAATTGCTAGCATTGCAATGATCTTGTAGTTTTAGTCGTGCTTCTGATACAAAGCTGTTGACATGCTATCTTGATCTTCTTTGGATAAGCCAAACATGGGGCCCTTGCCAACTGACCTTTGTGCCTAATGCTGTTCCTGTCCCCATTTGCAGGGCACATCTTGTTTCAGTAGCTTAATCAATAGTTGTGTGATTTCTGCATAATCTTCAATATATTTTCTATTATAACTTGTCATCCCCAACACACACTTCAAATTGGTGGCATCCTTCAACTTTTGAATGCCTTCTACCGTTTTTCTTCTGCAGGTTCAATCCCTGTTCTGTGACTTCATGTCCCATGAAACCTGCTCTTTTTCTGCACCATTGTGCCTTCTGCAATGATGCAGTTGCCCCAGCCTTTTATAATTCACTGAAGTGGCTTTCAACATCCTCATTCTCAATCAGGATATCATCCACATAAACCACAATTTCTCTCTCAACTGCATCCGGAAGTGCCTTATTCAGAAAGATACCAAACTTGCTCCCACTGTTGATATAGCCAAAGCGAACTCTTTCCCATGTATATTGCTTTCCTTGGAATGTAATTGCAAATAGGTTTATGTCCTTTGCTAATTACACACCCCAATATCCTGGTGTCAAATCCAAAGTGGTAAAAACATTTGACCATTGTATCTGTGCAAGGCCTTGACCAATGAATGGAAGTGATGTCCTTGACACGGGTACCCTCTTACGTTCTCTCAAATCTGCACTTCGTCACCACCGAGCATTGGGCTTCAACTCACCTAATATAGGCGTGTTTGAGGTACTGTTAATGGGTCTAATGATCCCTCTGGACTCTTCTGGTAATGTGGCTACATGTAGATCAGTATGCACAAAATCGTCTGCGTCTCTTGCAACTACATCTTTGAATCAAAAAATATTTTCCTCAATTTGTCCCTTTCCAAGTCATTCATACATACATCGACAGACGGAATTTGCTCCTCTATAATTCTGGAAAATCCTCCAGAGGAGGAATTTCTATTCTTGTCTCTAATCCTGTGGCAGTATATTTTTGGACAGATGCCATCCTCAAATATCTTGACATTTCAGCCTCCATCTCAATTTGCTGTTTTTCCTCTGTCTCATTGTCATCTAACCAAAGTCAATTATCCCGGTGATGACAACACATCTTTTGGTTCGTAAGGATATAATGAATGTATTCTGAAGCCCCCTCCTCCCCTTTGGTTTGGAGTCTAAGAATTCAAGTAGTTCATCTCGCGGCATGACATAACTTTCAGGCATATTCCAATTATTGTTCAAATCTGCAGTGTGGTATGATTTTTGAATTGCCATTGCTACTGGGGTACCCTTATTATTGATGTATTTAACTTATTAAGCACGCAACAACCATGGGGAATGGAGGCGCCGTTACAACCAGTTACTCAAGGATATTTGATAACTACTGAACTACTGTAGAGAAAAGTGCAGTACATACCGTGTAGTCATGCAGAGTAGTCAAATAGCAAGGTTTTCAAGGATTTGCGCAACAGCCAATAGGATGGTTCGGCTCTTAAGGTGGGAGGCAGGGCATTCCATTGTTTGGCTGCCAGGTATGGGAAACTAGAGCAATCCAGTCTTGTGAGCCTGCATTTTGGTTGGACAATGCAGTGCGAGTAGGGAGTTCTTGTTGGTCTGTCAGAGTGGACTCTGGTAATATTCTGGGAGAGGCGTTTGTGTAATGGGCATAATTTTAAAGATGATTCGCTTCTTTGTTGGTAGCCAGTGAACCGTTCTCCTGGCAGCAGAGATGTGGTCTCTTTTGGGGATACTGAGAGCTGGTCAGAGCGTGTTATTTTGGATGACTTGGAACTTCAGGGTATTTTTTAGCTGATGTGCCCACAATGAAGGTGTTGCAGTAATCCAACTTTGAAACAATTATTGCCTGGGCAATGGTAAGGCAGCTATCGGTGGTGAGGAAGGCTTTGACGGCATTGAGTAGTTTAATTGCATAGGCCGCTGAAGAGGCCTATGCCGTGACATCGAGAGCATGGAGTCCAGGTAAACTCCTGGCATCTTGAGACTGGTACTGAAATGCAATCAGTGAGGAATGGGGAGTATTGGTCACTGAGATTATCGAACACCGCTGAGGCACCTACCAGTAGGATTTCAGTTTTTCCCACATTTAGGAACTAGTGGTATTGAGCGTGCTTGAGTCTTCAAGGTAATTGCCTGTGAGCGGGAGTAGGATCTGTGTATTGTCTGCATAATTAGTGTAGGCTACGCCGGTGGCCTCGGATGTCAGAGGGGCCTGGTAAATGTTGTATGGGTTTGGAGATATGCGCAGCTGATGGGATCAGAACGAGCAGAGTCTGCAAATACTTTAATGACTCTTTCCTGTAGGAAATCCAGGCTAAGGCGTTGGGGGAGAAATTGGTTGCTGTCTTCAAGTGTTGGCAAAGGATCTTGTGGTCTACTAAGTAAAATGATGCTGACAAGTCTAGGAGGAGGAGGAGGAGAGCGGGTTTGCCAGTGTTCCTGATCTCGCCAATTGATTTTTTTAGATCCAGTAATGCAGATTCCATACCGTGGCCAGGGCGGAACCCAAAATGCCTTATTCTCAAAATCTGGCGTGTTTCCAGGAAATGTTGTACTGGCCGGTAGGCATCTATATCCAGTATTTTGAACAGGAATGGCACTGTAGTGATGGGCCTATAGTTGGTGGGGGGCCAGTTTAGGTGTTTTCAGTAGCGGTAACACCCATCCTTCCTTAAGGCTGGTAGCTACTGAACCTGAGGAGAATGAAGCCGTTATCAATGCGGAGATGAGCGGGGAGAGGTCTTCAGAGCATTCCTTGATGATGGAGGCTGGACAGATATCCCCTTTACACCTTGAGGGGTTTGGACTATAAAGGATGGCAAGGGCCTCCTATTTCCATCGTCATATTGAAATTAAACTGTGGAAACACTTTCTACTGGGGGCCTGCATAGGGTCCTAGTTGTAGTCCACGAGTTGTTGGCAAGGGAATGCTCGAGGTGTCTGCATTCTATTGTTAAGCAGATCAATTTTGTTAAACATTGCTGCCTGAACGTTGGTGCACCAGGCTTCATTCTTTGTGACTGGAGATGGACTGGACGCAGGGCTTTCCAATTCCCTGACTATAGTAAATAGTTCTTTGGTGTCACATTTTTCATTGGCTATTCTAGAGTTATAGGAGGAGGGTTTGGCTGAGATTATGGCTAGTTTGTAGGCATTAGAGGTTGTATGGAATTCCATTCTTGTGTCGATGGATTTTTACGCCAGGTTGCTTCTGCACAGCGTTTATTGTTCCTGAGTTCTAGCAGGTCTGGGGTGAACTAGGAATTTGCGTGTCTAATTAGTTTGGCTTTGCGGGCTGTTAGCGGGGCGATTGTATCCACCACTGTAGTTAGCGTATTGGTGTAGATGTTAGCAAGTACCGAGGGGTCGTCGTAGAGTGGCGGTTTGAAGTTGGTTGTGTCCAGCAGTAGTAGGACATTTGCCTTGCTAAGTTTTTTTTGAGCTGCGAGTAAGTACAGGGGGCATAGGCAAAGATGACCTCTTTTATTTGGTATGATTTCCGATGGAGAAAAGTATGATTACCATGGGCAGGGTGTTTTGGATGTGACTGTAATCATACAGTTGAGGTCAGCAATCAATCTAGGATGCAACCTTTTGGAGTGGGTAGGGTTGCTGATTCTCAAATTGAAGCTTGTGGTTTCAAGGGCTGTTGCTAGGGCCGTGGCACGTGGGTCGTCGGGGTCGTTGAGGCCTAGATTTAAGTCGCCTGGAAGGATTAATTCTGAGGTCTTAATGTTGTCGTTTGATATGTGGAGGAGTTATTCATTAAAGTTGTGGGGTGGGACTGGTGGGCGGTAGATGATATTTAATGGTGCAGGTGGCCAAATGGGACCGCTTCAGTGATAGCATGTCTACATTGCCTGGCAGTGACATGTTCAATTATCTGAAGGGGAGGTTGTTTTTGGCTATCGGAGCAACACCACCACCTCTGGCGTTGGGCCTGTCTTTCTGATATATTGTACCGCCAGGGGAGAGGGCCAGAGTGAGGGCAGGGCCGGTGGCCTCATGAAGGCAGGTTTCAGTTAAAACTAGGATGTCAAGGTTTTGTGAGGTGAGGAGGTCGGAGAATTCCAAGGCATGAGCAGATAGTGAGCGAGCGTTGATGAGGGCACAGTTTAGATATGGCTCCGTTACACTGTGGCAAACCTTCCTCCAAATGAATCTCCTGACATCCTTTATCTACTATTATCCGAATGGGTCTATCCCCAACTTCTACCAGTGTTGTATATTCACATTCTATTCCTTGTTGTCTCTTGACCTAATTGATGCATATGAACGCACCAGACACTGATGGGAAAGATTTCCTTTTATGGGTAATTTGCGCTCCAGTTGTGAACCCTCCAACTTTTTGCTGTTGTCTGACCATCCTAGCCTGACTTTTGCCAGTGGAGCCCAGCCTTATTTTGTTCTCCGCTAGATATTTGCTCATTTTGTAATGGGGAAACTGACATGCCCTTCAGACTGTCAGTACTGGGAGACTTTGTTTCCCTTAGTTTTTCACTTTGTGCACTGAAAATGTTGCTGTGAAAAGCAACAATGTACCTTTCAGTACAGTGCCCTGGGGTCTCTTTTTCATTAAGGCCCTAGACACCCTCAAAGGATTTTTGGTGAATGTACAAGTGTGCCCAGGACAGAGTTGGTGGCAGCAGTTACTTTTAAAGCATTTTGGACTCTTTTTTTTTATGGTCCAAACCGCGTTGACCGCGTTTGGCCCAGGACAGTGGCCAGTGCCTAAAATGGCCATGTCACAAGGTCCTTTGTTCTGTCCTTTGGCCGTTTTGTCCCTTTGCCTTCCCCAGGTCGAGAGACCCGGGAAATTCCTTATTTGGTCAGGCAGACCCCTGTGCAAACCGAAGCTTTCGCGGGCTTCTGCATGCTTTGTGTGTGTGCACACCAAGGATGAGGGCTGGAGCTGCCTCGTTCCAATACGCATCCTGGGTGCCAGGATGTCTGTGTGCTGGGAATGACTAGGACCACTGTGGTCCGTGATTGGTCCACGTCTCGGATGGCTGAATGTGAGCAGAACTCTTATTGGTTTCTCTTTGTTTTGGCGCGAATGAGATTTTGGATAAGAGAAGGCACTTTACACCCATTCCAGGTTGATCTTCTGCGTTCACACCGAACTTAGTAAAGGAGCCAAGTATCCTGAACCAAAGTAGTAGATCTATGGAACCGCTGGTGACCCTGTGGAAGGTTTGGCACTCTGTCCCCGCTGTTGTCCTGTCGGAGCCCTTGTTTCTCATCGCCTGCAATGGCGCTTCAACCTGTTGGAGTAGTGGGACTAACTATTCTCGGCACCTCCTGCTTTACCTGCAAACGTGCCTGCTTGAAAGGGTTCCTGGACCGCCCAGTGAACTGACCAGCTTGTACGGGACTTCACCTTGGGAACTCCAACATCTTGAGTTTCGACCCGAGATTTGGGACCCTGTAAGCTCTGGGTAGAAGGCACTCTCCCGCCGAGTTTCATGCACCTAGCATTCCTAGGTCTGGAATTAGCAGAGACCGCCTGAACCGCAGCATACGCGGTTCCCGTGTCGCCCCGCTGTGGTGACGAGCTTCGTGGGTGCCTTGCTGCTGTGCCCACCCCGTGCCCTAAGACGAGCTGAAGTGCAACTGGCCCAATCCCTTCACCAAAAGCGGAGAAATCTACACTGTCCCGCCACAGACTGAGGTCCCGGAGCACAGCCCCTGAAAGCCAGAGACATGCACCTACAGGACTGGAACCCACAAGCAACCAGGACTTGACTGGCGAAGTTTTGTCCTGAGTGCGTCGAGCGTCGGTGAGTACTTGCATCACTTACTGGTTGCCCTTGGTGCATCCATTTTTTACGCACGCACAAGTGGCCCCTGAGGGCCACTCTCCCTTTCTTCTGGTAGCCTGTGCTACCATCCTGTTCCAGATTCCTGGAACCCTCTCTGCCCTCTTATAGAGACCCTCCTTGAATAGTGGGAACTTGTTCTTCATCACCTCACCAACCTTCCTGAGCCACTACAGCCCCTTGAAGACCCGTTTTGGACCGCACGATCGAGTGCTCCGGCACTGAAAGTACTTTTGAGCGCAGGGCTCCACACTTATAAGGGACTGGTCTGCCTATTAGTTAGGAATTGAATTGTTGGACTGCCTAAAGTATATTCACTCTGTATGACCCCTTTCTGTTGCAGGTTCTTATTGAATGTCACTTTAGGCCAATGGTTACTGTATATATGTTTCATAGTTGGTGATGTTTGTTTTATTAACATTGCTGTGGTTTCACTTTGTTTGATTTAAAAGGCCTTTAATAAATGTATAGGTATTTTTGATATATACACCTGACCGAAAGTAATTTGTGGTTTTGTTTACTGTGTGCTCATTGTGGGCTTTTGATCACCCTCACCCCTCCTAGTCTTGACCGCCACCAATGCTACATTGATTGGTCGGTGTTAGGAAAGATTCCAATTTATGTGAAGTTTTCTCTCCAGTTGTGTACCGCCCCAACTTTTTGCTGATGTTTAAACACCATAGACTTTGCCAGTGGAGCACAGCCTTCAGCTGCACTCTGCTGGGCTTTTCACTCACTTTATTATGGGGAAACTGACCTGTCCTTAAAGACAGTCAGTACTGGGAGACTTTGTTTCCCTTAGTCCTTTCCAATGTTGCAACTTTTCTGTGACATGTTACAAGTGCACCTTACAGTGCAGTGCACTTGAGTCTCTTGTCATTTTCAAAGGCCCTAGACACCCTTGAAGGATTTTTTTAGGGGGAGTGCAGATGTGCCTTGGATAGGGCTGGTGGCAGCTTATCTTCATGTATTTTTAACCCTTTCTTGCCATGCAAACCGTGTTTACTGCGGTTGGCACAGAAAGGTAACCGGGCTCCAAAATGGCCATGCCACGAGGTTCTTTGTCCTGTCCTTTGGCCATCTTGCCCCTTCACCTTCCCAAGGTCGAGCCGACCAGGGTCAGTCCTTATTTGGGCATGCATTCTCCCATGAAACGCCAAGATTTCACAGGCTTCTGCATGCCTTGTGTTTGTGCTTCCAGTATGTGGGTTGGATTGTTTGGTTCCAATACCTATCCTGGGTGTCAGTCTGGTGTGCTGTGAATGACTGGGACCACCCTGGTCCGTGATTGGTCCACGTCTTGTATGCCTGTATGTGAGCAGATCCCCTATTGGGTCCTCTTAGTTTTGGCGCAAAGAAGATTCTGGATAAGAGAGGACTCCAAACACCCATATCATGTCGATCCCTTGAGTTCTCCTGAAGCCAAGAAGCGGAGTCAAGGAACCGGTGGTGACCCGCTGGAAGGTTTGGCACCCTGAGCCCGCTTTTGTCCTGCTGGACCCCTCTGCATCGGATCGAACTAGGTCTGTGAACTCCGACCCATTAGATTAGTGGGACCAACTATTCTCGGCACCTTCATCAAACCCTACTCTCGGAAGTGTCCCTGGGCCAACCAGTGGGCTGACCAGCTTGCGCAGGACCTTTGCTTTGACACCACCACCATTTCGAGGAGACCCTTGAAACTTATGACTTTGCAAGGTCTGTGTTCATGGCACTCTCGCACCGAATTTCGTAAACTTGGCATTCCAAGGTCTGAAGTAAGAGCATCTGAACCAGAGTACATGCGGTTACCGTGTCGCCCAGCCGTTGTGATCAACTTCGCAGGTGCCTTGCTGCTGTGACCCTCTGTGCCCTGAAGCCTGCTACTGATCCATCCACCAGGAGCAGAGAAATCACCAATGTCCCATTTGGGAAGCACTGCTGTAACCTAGCCCCTGAAAGCTGCAGAGCTGCACAACTGCTGCATTTGACCCTGCAACCGAAGTGGACTCGACTGCCAAAGTTTGGTTTGTGGTGCACCGGGGGTCAGTGAGTACTTGCAACCCTTACCAGTGGCCCCTAGTGCATCCACCCATTTGTATGTATGATTGTCCCCTGAGGGCCACTCTCCTTTCCAAGGATAGCTTGCGCTATCAACCCATTCCCAACTCCTGGAACCTGTTATGCCCTGTTGGGGAATCTCTCCACGAATAGTGGGAACTTTTTCTGCATCACCTCATCTACCTTCTTGAGCTGCTACAGACCCTACAAGAGATCCCAGTTTCGCCCTTCTGCACTATTGCATGCACCAGCACCTGAAAGTACATTTGAACACTAGGCTCCTCTCCATGTAGGGACTGGACTGCCTTTAAGTTAGGTATTTTTGCAGAACTGCCTAAACATCATTCGCACTGCTTGCTTCCTTCCCTTGCAGTTTGCGGACCCATTCTGTGCGTTTAACCCTTTAGGCCACTTGGTCTTGTATGTGTATTATAGTAGGATCGTATTGGTTTAAAAGTGTTACTGTTGATAATTACTGTGTGTTGAAACTCAAAGGCCTTGAATACATGTGTTTGTATTTTTAATATATTTACACACCTGACTGGGAGTGATTTGTAAGTGTCCTTCACTCTGTGTGCTCATTGAGGTCTTTCAGTCACCCCCCCCTCCCGAGACCTAGTCTTGACCGCCGCCAATGTTACCTTGATTGGTCTGGCTTGTCCAGAAGGTTACCCTGTTCCAAGAAACTAGGCTGGCCTTCTGAACCTCTGCCCACCAGGTCAGAGTTCAGAAATCCATCTTAAAGTGATGTACAGCGGTGGGATAGGACTGAAGGCATCCAGTGTTGCACACCAGTAGAGGCATTTCAGATTACCTCTACCCAGGACACATAGTGACCTTAGTAGTAAGTAACTGTAAAGGCCATAGACCTATCTAGAATAATGGAAACAGTAAGTCTGAAACATTGAGAATGATGTGTGCTGAGAGAGGCTTGCTTACTCAAGGCACAAAAGTTGAAATTATCCAAAGGATCATGGATTGGCAAGAGTCGCAACTCGAAGCCATAGCATCAGATGAGACTGCAGAAGGAGGTGGGGCTGCTCTTACTGATAGTTCTGTCACTGCTCTCATCCATGGTGCCCATGATGACAGGGATGATGTAATGTTCCAAGTGTCCTCTGCCAGCTGTAATGCTGAGGCCATGTTGGAATTCAAGAAACAAGAACTGCTGTTTAAACCGCAGGAGCTTGATTTCCACATGGCTAAGTTGAAGAAAGAGCAGGCAGAAAAACAGGACAGGGATCACCAGTTGGAACTGGCCAGGCTTCAGGTTTCCAATGGATCCAAGGGATCTGGACATGGGTCTGGGTCCTCCTCTCAGCCAAGATTTCCTAAAGACCTGCTCAGTGTGTATGATGAGAGGAATTACATTATGGACCGGCTGAATGCATTTGAGTGCATGTGAAGTTCAAGAGGTTGTAAATGCTTATACAATTGCATGGTTGCTCAGCAGACTACCTCATTCTGGCTGCGGTGCTATTATGGAGGTGTCAAAAGCTGAGAATAGATTTTGCATTGTTGAAGCAAACTCTCATCTTGTGGGAAGACCCCTGCCCAGTACCTGAAGAGGTTTAGAGAGAACAAAAGGAAAGAAGGTAGTACAAGGGTGTCATATGTGACTGATTCTTTGAAAAACCTGACTGGTTGGGCTGAAGGCTATACAGTCTCCACCTTTGAGGGTATGATATGTCTTGTCATTCTTGAACATATTTTTGCATCCTGTTCCCCTGAGCTTAAGCAGCATTTGGCAGTTTTAAAGTAGTTAGTTCCTAAGAAGCTGGCCATAGCGGCAGATTTGTGGGTGTCAGTGTCCCATAAGGACAAGACTCCTCCTGGTAAGCAGATAGAGGGGAAAGTCCAAAGATAAAGAGGGTGGTGGGCGGGGGGAGAGGAGTCTGATAAAACCTCCTCCCAAAAGAGCCAGAACAAGACATTTAAGGGTAAGTCACAGGAAAATACACAGGGTAGTGGAAGTTATCCTTTCAAAAAGAACTCTGGTTACGATAAGCCTCCCTGTGTCCCAAGACCCAGTGGATCTTTTGTGTCATGTGGATCAAGTGACCAAGTGAAGGGGACCCCAGATGTAAGATCAAAACCTTGGGGTCAACTCTGTTAATCTGGCCGTCTCCTCCTATGAGATAGAAGAGATCACAGGGGTATCCTTCTCTTCAGACTCCTTCTCCAGTGGAATAGAATCTGAAGTAGTTTCAGTTTTCCTGGGTTCCTGGGAGCCTAAAGCCTCGGATGATTATGCTAGAATTCCTGATAACACCAAGCACTAATTTAAAGACGGTGTTCTGATCAATGGAGTTGACACTCCTGCCCTTAGGGATAGTGGATGCAGCAGAACTGTAGTGGATTCTACCTTGGTAGACTTAGAGGAAGTTGCCAGAGCTCCTTTGTTACCCACTAAGTTAGCTGATGGCCACTGTCTCAAGTTCCCAGTTATGCCTGTAAATCTTACTATAAATGGTACAGTACTCTGGATCCCAGTGAGCATTCAGAGGCAAGGCCCAGGAAAGGTCCTGCAAGGGAATGATCTCAGAGCTTTAGGGCTTGTGGGTGACACAGCAGAAAGACCATGCACAAGGTCACAAACGGGCTGCACTGGCCAAGTCCAATGCCCAGCCCAAGCCAAAGGGGGAAACCCAAGGTTAAAGGAGTCGGAGAAAGAGGGAAAGAAAATATCACCCCTAAATCACCTATCACTGAGGTGGAGGTAGTTGGTCAAACACTTGAACCTGACGAGGAAGCGGTGTTACCAGAAATCTTTAATTCCCCATGACCATCCTGAACTGCAGAGTTTGATCGTGGAAGGTGATCCTGATAGGGTTGAGTTCAGTAAGGGCCAATGTGAGTGCCGATCTCTGGAAGGCCTAAGGAGACAGGCTTGCTCCCAGCTTAAGGGTGAAACTCCTGGGAAGCATAGGATTTATTGGGACGGTGGGCTCCTCTGCAGTGAGCCTACAGAGCCTACAGAAGGAGACCATAGGAGGTTGGTGGTTCCCCTTGCTGTAAGACCCTTCCTCTTGCAAAGGTTGTCCATGCACTTCTACTGGCCCAAGATGGGGGGGGCAAGTAGAAAGCCACTTCAGGGGGGGTGCTGTTGAGCAGCCGACAAGATGACTGCCTAGCATTGGAGCTCTGTGGCCCACTATCAGCAATCAGCCGGATTCCGCTGTTGCAAGCAATCTTAACCCCTGTACAAGGACTCCTGAACATCCAATGACTGCTGGGCATACACCGTGTTAAAACCGCTAACATTGGACGTGCCGAAGCCGAGATACAAAATACAGTGCCGCCCGGCCCGCGTGGGGTGGTGCCTTCTGGGATGTCGGAGGGTGACGTGGCCGCTGTGTCCCCAGGCTGGGCTGACCTGCTGCAGTGAGGGACGCTGCCGGTGGCCTCCCTGAAACGGCCGGAGAGTGCATTGGCGTTGTGTGTGGAGGAGGGGCTGGACTGCGGGACTGTGACCCCAGGCGCATCACCCCCCCCTGCCGCTGCGGACCTTGGCCGACTGCGGGCGGCGAAGGTTGGTGCCCCCAGGGGGGTAGGGAGGAGTGTGAGGAGGCGCTGCCGCTCGGATCGGCCTCCTTGCCTGAGCCCCCGCAAGTCCCTGTGACTGCGCTGGGGTGCCGGAAGTGTGCCCCCCCTCTATTGCTATCCTGCCGCAGCGGTCACCATCAGCCTGCACCGGGTTTGTGCACCCGATGGGGGGGGGAAAGGGATCACCTTGGGGCTAGGACGCCCCTCCCCATCTGGCCCCCCTGCGACAGTGGTGCCCGCGCGGCCGCAGCGCCTCCGCTGTGGCTGGACATCCCGGCCTGCTCTCCTGCGCCCCAGGCATCCGCTGCCCTGCCCAATGGGCTGGGTTTAAAACAACTAAAGAACAGTGTAATCTACGTGGCTGCCCCTCACCTGCAGGGACAGCTCCTTCCAGCGCTGGGAGTCTCCTCTAAAAGAACTGTGCCTGAGCTGTAGTACTGGTGAAGGGGAAATCACTCTGCTCTGCCAGTACATACTACTGTGAATCATCTTTACTGCCTGAGGGGCTCCCCAAGACCCACCCTATTAACAGCACATAGCCCAGCGCATCCGGGGGGAATATCGAGAGTGGGACTGCTCACAGCGGAACTCTCCTGGCACCCCCTCAGCTTTGCCTGCGGCCACCACAAATCATCCGCTGGACCTACCGCGATACTACCCCCCCTTGCTGCTTGACGCCCACAACTTCCTCACTGCCTTGCTGCGGGCGTGCTCTTCTCCCCCACGCCCCATCTGAGGCAAATGCCTGTATAGCCAAGCTTGGACCGCCCGCACGCCGGATCCAGTGGCATGCTACCACTCCCACCGCAGGACTCTTGACCCACAACAAACCGGCCAAGTATGGTCCTGCTTCCCATCACAGCAATGTCCAACAGATCGCGAGGGGCCAACCAAGTCGGGGCTATGGACAAATTTGCCAAGGAAGCGCCCAGGGCGGAACAGGGGCCCTCCTCCGCCAGGCATGAAGATTTAGACATGTTGCCGGACCCACCTCAACCTGACTTAACAACATGTGGGAAAACTTTGCAGCCTTTCATGAAAAACCTGACGATAGCAACGCAAACGTCGCCTCACTAAAGTCTAAACTAGACCAGCACGGGGCCAGAATCACTGAGGCAGAACACAGAATTGGAACCAATGAGGATAGTGTTCACACCCTACAAAACACGGTCATGGAGCTCGTGCGCGACATGAAGCAAGTCAAAGCTAAGTGCGATGACCTAGAATCAAGGTCGCGAGGAAACATTTGCATAGTGGGGGTTCCCGAATCTGCACTAAAGGGCCGTATGGAACTTGCGGTTCAACTACTACTCAAAGACCTCCTAGACAATCCTGAACTGTCACTGTTCTTCACTGTTGAGCGAGTGCATCGCGCACTGGCACCCCGCCCCAAACCGGGTGACTTTCCCAGACCTATTATTGCAAAGAGACCACATACTCCTCCTGGCTAGGGAAAAAGGAGAACTAAGGCTAGACTCGCAGATCATCAGGATCTTCCCGGACTTCTCGGTGGGGGTGCAGATGGAGCGACGGCAATTCAGAGGTGTGAAAAAAAAATGCTAAGAGATGGGAAGATCGAGTATGCGATGCTTTTCCTCGCTCGCCTGAAATTCACTCACCGCAACAAGCTATGCTTCTTCACAGTTCCGGATGAAGCAGTCAAATTCATTGAGGCACAAATCCCACTAACGGAACCCCCGGAGGAACCAATAAACGACTAAGGCAAATGTTCCCTCAACTCTCATGAGAGTCCAACAGCAGTGTGCAATCTGTGGACTGTCCCCCCCTCCCCCCCCCAGTTGTTCAAGCCAACCTGGCCCCAACACTATCAATTTAAGAGCACCACCAATGGAAAGGGGGAACACTCCTAACTTGCTTCACTGTAACGGTACACACTGGATTGGAACCACAGCAGCCAAGCCTCACCGATATGCACCAGACCTAGGCATTGTCTGTATAGATCTCGATCTTTGATTAGTTTGTTCTTGTAACCTAAAGTATTATCGGCCATTAAAAGATTAATGATGTTTCATCACAATATGTATAAACAAATGTGGGTCATACGGCAGTGGCGGCCCCCACTGCAGCTGTGGCCCCCACTGCAGCTGCAATGCCTTCTAAGGGGGAATGTTTAAGTTTAAGCCCCTGTTGGGCTATTGGTCGAGCGGTGCCAAGTTGGGGGTGGCACGCAGTTGTTTGCTCCGTGGGTGGGAAATATCACACTGCTAGTTTGAAGCGGGCGCTGGGGGTGGTGAAGTTGGGGGATGTTCTACAAAAATCGGCAAGAAGGAGGTGACTGGTTTGGGAAAGCGGCGTGCTCACGCTGCAGCAGCACATGGGGTGGAAAGCGGAGGCAGATCCTTTAGTTGGGATGTCCCATAGACTGTTTTCATGTCCATTAAAATGATGACATGGAATGTCCGAGGGTTAACTAACTTCACGAAGACCTGCAGGATCACAGCATATGCGCAAAGACATGGAATCAAGGTACTCCTACTGCAGGAGACGCACGCTCTGAAACACCGGACATCAAACCTGGCACAGTCCTGGGGCCCTAACAGATTCTATACTCAATACTCCACTCAATCCAGGGGAGTCCTGACCCTGATCCACAAACCAGTAAAAATTACACTCCACACATCCCACATTGACATGCAGGGCAGATACGTGGTCCTTCACTGCACTTTGGCCAATGAGGATTGCTTGCTCGTAAACTCGTATGGCCCGAACACCGACTCCCCGTAATTTATAGATGAAGTGACCACCATCCTCATGAGGTATGTGAGGGGAGACATGAACCTCATACTAGACACTGTCCTGGACAGAACAACCACTACCCGCAGACCCATGTCTCGCGCCGCCAAACAACTCCATACACATATGGGGTCCCTAAATCTACACGACGTATGGAGGACACTCCACCCCCAAGGGAGAGAGAGTACACTTTCTACTCATCAGCACACGATAGCTCTTCAAGAATAGATATGTTTCTGGTGTCGGTTTGCCGGGTGGGTAGGGTAGCAGATGTCAAGATTCTGGCATGCACGCTCTCAGATCACTCCCTGGTGATGATGCAGATCCAACTGGGACCTGGCCCGCCCGCCCGCCCGCCCGCTCAGCTTGGTGTTTTAAATCTGAAGCTCTGTCTGACATTGTCTTTAAAGCTGAGATACTATCGGACATAAACACTTTTTTCGAGAACAACAACAAACAAGATACACCCGAGGCGACATGCTGGGAGGCATTTAAAGTATACATTAGAGGGATGTGAAAGAGAGGCAGGGGTGCTAAAAGCCATAAGACCAGCCCTAAACAACTCTGAAACTAAGCTCAAAACACTGGAACAAGAACATGACTCCGTGTCGGCCCCAGTAACCCTGGCGAAGATTAGAGCTGAACTAGAATTATATGAATCTCACGCCCTCAGCGAGGTGCGGTACTATGCTCGACTCGTTGCTCCACGAAGGTATGGCGAGGGAGACAGACCTGGAAGAACCCTGGCCAGATTGTTACGTGCGGAGGGAGGTAAAACCCGAATTGATAGCATTATAGACGGACAAAACACACAACAATGGTCCGACCAGGCCATAAACGACACCTTTGCAAACATTTACGCCAATTTGTATGGCCCCCCAGCAAGAACTCATGGCCCATGACCTGGACAACCTGCTTGAAAGTATCCCTATGACCCTCATCTCCCAAAACACCAGAGAACAACTCGATGCCCCGTTCACCTTGGAAGAGATAGTCCAGGTAATCTCAGATCTCCCAAAGAGCAAGGCCCCAGGCCCCGATGGAATCGCATCATATTTCTACCAGGAGCACGTTGCTATCTTGGCTCCTATACTGTACGGGGTCTGGACAGAATCAATCAGGCTAGCCACCCTCCCTCGCTCCTTAAGAGAAGCCCCGATAACAGTCCTTCCCAAGCCAGGAAAACCCCCAGACGAATGCGGTTCCTATAGGCCCTTATCGCTTATAAATGCGGACATGAACATTTTTATAATAGCGAACAGGTTCCTTCCAATCATGCCCCATCTGGTCCATGCGGACCAAAGCGGAGTTGTCCCTGGCCGCTCAACTGCACTTAACATCCGCCGACTTTTCAATGTATTGTCCAGGATTGACCCGATGGCTGATGCAGTGGCAGTCGCACTATACGCCCAGAAGGCATTTGACATGGTCTCCTGGCAATACATGTGGGCCATGCTGGAGAAATGGGGAGTGGGACCAAAAATGATCTCCTACATAAAACTGCTATATACAGGACCAATGGCCAATGTCCTGGTGAACTCCCTGACATCTTCCTCCTTTGCGCTACATAAGGGCACCCGTCGGGGTTGTCCGTTCTCCCCAATCCTATTCGCGCTGGCCATTGAACCCATGGCGGACTACGTCTGGGATCGGCACACCTGCAAAGGCATTCGCCTACAGGACACGCCGGAAATCATTTCATTATACGCTGATGATGTACTCCTATATGTCAGAAACCCATCCATACACGTAGACTTGCTCATCCGCGACATAACCAAGATGGGCACATATTCGGGCTTTACCATTAACTACTCCAAATCGGAAATATTTCCGCTCACTGCGGCAACCCAGCAACCGTCATGTGAATTCCCCCTAAGATGGTCCCCAGGTGGCATTCAGTACCTCGGGCTTCAAGTATCACTAACCAAACCCTCCCTGCTGGCAGATAACTATGAGACAACGGCACAGCTCATAGAATCCAAAATGCTTAGATGGCGCAACCTCCCACTATCTCTTGCGGGCAGACTATCCCTAATAAAAATGATAGCTGTCCCCAAGCGCCTCTATATATTTGCCAATGTACCAGTATGGCTCGGGAAGCAATATTTCAAGCGGCTCCATTCGGCGTGCGCTGTCATGATGCCGACCCACGGGCATCGGGACCAAGGCCCTCAGCTCTGGGAGCAGGCATCCAGACATTTGTTTAAACCTCTGCAGCCCCAGCTAGGGGCTGTCTGGGTTCAATCCTGGAGCCTTAGGCGCCAGGCTCATAGACTTTACTTACCTGATGCAGACCATGCTGCAAAAGAGTCCAAGCCTACATGAGGCCTGGATGGGACTATTTTGTTACAGGGACTATTTTTTACTCGGCCGTGGCTCTAGGGAACTTCTTACCTGGAACTACTTTGGAGGCTATTTAAACCACAGCAGCACATGCTTCCGTTATTCTGCATCCAGCAGCGTGACGCTCACTGTGCCTGCAGCCAGCATCCAGTCTTCTGCCACGCCCGCGTGCCTGCAGCCAGTGTCGACCCAGTAGGGATATTATATAGAGAATGGTGGCAGGATACCACCAGAAATTCCTCCTCGACAATATTATTGAGGGGATGCAAATCCTGGACCATCCTCCAACTGAACCCCTTCACTTTCTTCCTACGGTAGATGGCAGTGTTACATGAGGACACAGAAGGTTATATTATTTCTTGCTTTAACAACGCCATAATGGTCTCATAAATCACTTCCCCTGCCTCTCTAGAGTACTGCTTAACTCGTAATATTGCACCAGGTTTCAATTTTATTCGCACTGTTTCAACACTTAGCAGCCTCGAATTATGAGGATTGCGGGTCCATAAATGGTCCGCCATCTTTTCCAAATCCTCCTCCCAATGTGGATATTTATTACTAATGATGAGCATGGTTTGTGGTTCTTCCCTTTGCTCTGTCGCTATCTTGCAAGGCACCCCAATCTCAAAAACCATCTCTCCTGTGTCTTTGGTGTCCTTGAACAATTGCTAGTCAGACTTGACCCTTAGCAACAAGGTCTGATCGATGCACAGCACTGTGCACCATTCTCTGCCTTACTCATCTGTGTCAGAGAGAACCACCCTGTTCTTGTTAACTACGGCCTCCAGGAGAATCATAACAATGGTGCCAGGTGTTGGCTCTTGCGGTACAACAGGCCGGAAGAAAAAAAAAATCAATCACTAACTGTCATGTCTGATCCCAGATACCCGGGAACCAACTCAACAAAACCATTACCCCATTTAAAAAAAATGTAAATGTACTGGCACTCCTCTTTTTGCACTGTCACTTCAGTATGCATGCACATGTGCTGCTTACCTTACCGAATACAAACCTGGAGTCAAGCATACTATACATTCCTTGATGAAAGCAATCAACATTCGTAACTTCCTCAAGGGGTCTCTACCCTGAATGTTTGTCGGGGTATCTGTACAATACAACAATGGAGCAGATACCTTTTGTGTACCTACCTTCATACGTAGCTCTTCAGTATAAGAATCCGACCGGAAAGTCCCAGAGAATCCCTGTGTGGCCATCTTTTTGCCTGACAAGTCGAACTTGCCTGCCTTAATGCAAGTTTTTGTCAACCATGAATGAGAATGTTCTGTCGCTTACTTGCACACCTATCTGAGGTTCCTCTTCCAGATTGGTGGTAACGGACAGGACCAGATACATCAGAGACCCCTATGGGCTGTCCTGCTCCTGGTATATATTGGCACCAAGGAGCGAAAAGGGGACTCCTCCAAAACACTTGCTCCTGTGTAATGAGTAACAGGTTCTTTGGGTAAAGGATTTTTCTGCTATGTATGTACCTATGCTTGTGCTGGCATGGTCTGTGGAATACCATCTGTCTGTGCAGCCCCAGTCGCTGGGGTGTGTACAACCTATAGGTGCTGCGAATGCACAGAGCCTGGGGTATGTGGCAGGGTCAGAGATTGCATCTGCTAAGCTCCCACGTTAAAATACGGTGACCTGTCTCTACACTCTCGTGACCCATGTACCATTCTTCCGCACAGCCAACACCGAATCCCATGCAACTCTCCATCCATAGTGGTTTCCCATTGGCCCATTAAACTGCGGCCCGATTCCTCCGAAAGCAGGAAATGACCCACTTCCAGATGGAAATCCCCCCACCCCTGCCTACCACTTGGAAACCCTGTCATTTGCCTTGGGCTGGGGGCATCATCCAAACTTTGTCATACGAATCCCTTCTTTAACATGTAGTAGGAAATCGCCACATTCTTGTTACATGCTTTTCCCGTCTCTGTCCTCCACAGCTCCTGAATTAACTGGCTGTGTGCGGCAGGCTCATCCCGTTTCATCGTTTTGGCTTGAATTTATACCAGGCGTATCGGGATAAATCAACTGCAAGGCCCCCCATACCTGCGCCCTGCAATTATTAAAAGCTGCTCCATCGTGAGCATTTGTATCTAACTGAACTCCCTGCTACCCCGATCTCCTCCAAAGCTCATCTGGCTGCTACCCCACTAGGGCCGTGAATAAGCTCTTCATGTCCCTTATGGCCAACATGACACCGGCGGTGTGTTTCTCTAATGCATAAATCCACTTCCCGGCCCCGCCCTTGCAGTGAGCAAAGGGAGTGTCTTCAAGTTTTTCCGGTCCATGTGTGACCACAGGACATAATTGGCATTTCCCAGAACCTTCTGGGGCAACGGAAACTGAGTTGCACCCGCTTTTACTGGGGCTTCCCCGATTTCTCCCCTGCTACTTACTGCGGCTATGCGAGCACACTGGCACGTTTTAAGACCCCATGGTGTACGCTGTCGCTGCAACGGGAACGGGAAACAGGGCTGCTAAACCCTGCTTGTCATCTGATTCCCATTCCTTTGTCTTCTGCTCCTGTTATTCCTTCCCCTGACACTTCTACAGACACAGAAGCATACTCGGCACTACCATGGGCTCCCGTCCTCCCTGCTTGATTCCTGTACACATGGTGATATTTCTGTTCTCCTTGTCCACATTGACCTCCTTGATCACCAATTGTGGTGCTTTGGAACACAAACACCTTTAAAAATGCTCAGTAGATAAAATAAAGATTATCTGACCTAACAAGAACTTGTCCATGCCCCCACCTTCCTTCCTCTACATCCTTTGCCCATCAATTCAATACTTCCCGCTCTTCATTTCTCTGCCGCTGTAATAGTATAACCTCTTCCTCTGCTAACCTTGGCACGTTTTAATTTTTTCCTGCTGCTCTCTCTACCACCCTTTGCAGCCTATACTCTATACTATCAGAAAAAGGCATAGCCTCCCCTTTCGCCCTAATTTTTAACCCTTCATCTACTCCTCTGACTACCTGCCTTACTCTTTCTCGTTCTTCCAACCTTAATCGGTCTGCTAACCTAGCAGTTGGGGGAGTTATTCCCTTTCCGCTCTCAACCTTTCATGTAGCCCTAACCATTGAAGGAGTTAACATTCCACTTTCCTCGCTATCCCATTTTCTTGAAATTCTAGCCGATAGAGGAGTTACCTTGTCTCGCAATGGCTGCTGGGGAAAATGAAGGTTCGAACTCGGGGTCTGTATACCCTTCTGCAGGTGATAAAGGATAGCATCCATATGGGGGTGGTGCAAAAGGAATGACTGCACCCTCCTTTTTTGGCTCCTCTTCTGCGATTCTAACATTATGGCCGGTCTCTCCTTTTTCGTACATCCTCCACGGCTCTAAGATGTTCGACCACTTCTTTTACTTTGAACACGTGTCTTGTAGTCAAAGTATGCACGTTCTCCAACCCTTATCTTCGATAGGCCAAGAATTAAGCATTTTACCCTTGGGTTTTCTGCAACCATTCCTGATGGTATTTTACAATCTTTGCCTTTATAGGTAGGAAGTACCTGGCACAAATGATTCAGAAGAGTCTCCATACTCCAACCCAATTTACTCCAAAAATAATTTCCCAAAAAATAACACAGGAGCCGAACCTGCGGCACAACATTTTTTTTTTTCCCAAAGGAACCCCCTTCTCTCCCCTCCCCAGTTTCTTAGTTGTCATCCACAATCACTCGCTTTCACCGCAATCACTTTGCTCAGCTAATTGCTTTACTTCTACTTCTCGCTCTTACAAAAAAAACAGTATTTTATAAAAAAACACACTCGCCAATAGTTACGAGCGATCTCCTTCACTCAAAAAGGAGCGCAATATTTTTCACTACAACACAGCTGCTCTTGATCTATTAATCACTAGTACGATCGTCTCTACCACCACCTTTTCTTGACTACAGGAACTCTCCTTCACTACTTTAACTAAGAAAAGTGAGGCGAGCGCTCTGCCGTACAACCAAAACAGAATGAAAGATGCCACAGTTATACTTCAGAAAGGTATCTATGGGTGGACTTACCATAAAATGCCTCTTCACCACTAGGTGAGGGCTTCAGTCAACCAGACAAGCAAACTGAAGGTTATCAAGACAAACCTCACAATGGACGTGCAGGGTAGGAGACCATCTCACACTGCTGAAATAACAAACAAAGTAGAAATATATACAAAGGACTTACAACTTAAAACGGTTCACTCATTCCTTCAAAGCATTCACTCTTTCCAACCCTGTAATCTCGACTTTTTTCACACACACTCCAATTGCGCCCCCTCAAAACCCAGTAAATGAAAGAAACCACTCTTTTACCCTTATTTCTCCTTGCTTTACCCCCAAAAAGTGCCCTCGGTGAACCTGAAGTGCTCCAATATGGTGATCTGTCAAGTCTTCCTGCATAGCTGGACCACGGCACCACGCCTCCAGGGGAGGGACTGGCCTTTAACCAATGTGGTGCCCGCAATCTTCTTTTTCACGGTGCACGTCTTTTTTTCACTGTCTGCGGTAGTTTGGTCCCTGCAGAGAGGTGCTACAGCCGAGTGTTGCGCACAGGAGACTCCCAACGTCTTGGAAAGCTGGGGTCCCTTGTTGGTTGCCAAATGCATGGATGGGCCCCTAATCCCCTTAACCCAAGCAGGCCCACCACTTAAGAAATTGGTACATGTCTGTACGTAAAGCAAATTTATTGTACAATTGTCCAGGGAGGAGGAGCTAGATGACCCTATCGCGCCAACCTAACTCAAGTCTCGCCAAACCATATAAATTGACACATTATATACATTTTTGCAACAATTAAACACTCCCATATATTTTATTACAAACCACCCCCACATGTGATTGAACAAAACCTATGCAAAGAAATCACATCTTTCCCCAATTCTTCCATTCTCATTGGACACTTGTTATCTTAACTACCATCTTCGGATCGTATTCATAGCACACCCCTTCTTGGTATTCGTACATGTTAGATCATGGCATCACACAGTTAAACATTTGTGTACAAACATAATTCATTAAAGTAAAAACTGTCCGGAGCCCTTTAAATTTAATCTGAATTGCACATGGTTCGCATGGATATTTCAAGTAACATGAAGGGTGAATAAACAGGTTCTTTTTGAACAAGCGATAACTGTCTCTTTTACCCCAGCTTGCTGGCATCATTGGAACATTCCAATCTGAATGACTACCAAAAATCTCCTTCATGCTCTAATCCACCATCCCTCTGCAAGCTGATCTCTTGGTCAGCTACCTTCGGTGCTGACCTCACCTGAACAACCCACAACTTCCTGGGCCCTGTTGACCCTTTTATGCCCCCCACCCTCTCTTTGATTGGAGATATTCCTCCAGGCCTTCAGATAAGGTTGTATCAGCCATTTTTACTCCCTAAAAATAGGCAAATACTCCACCAAAAAAAAGAACATGGAGTAAAAATACTCCAAACAAAAATGGAAAATGGACACGTAGGAGCCCGACCCTGACTTTCATCCATACAGCTCCATGGTCTGTTTGGACCAGTGGTGCACATAGCGCCAGAGGAAGAAACTTGTATTATTACTCCCTCGTCCAAAGTGGTAAAAAATGTATCTTTTTATGTGCATTAATAACTATGTGCAAAGAAGTGTTTATTACAAAACCATTACTGCTTTACAGTTCAAATATATTTTTACACGCTTATTAAATAGCCCCATTGGGAGTGACACTTTTTTAACTCGCTAAAATACATTGTACTCGTAATTTTTAAAAATAGGGATTAAAATACTCCCACTCCAAAATCTTAAATGGAGCACTGGCTGGTCCTGGCTTCCCTGCCCAAGAAGTATTAGTCACGGTGAGTTATGAGAGGTGGATTAAGCCATGTTCCCTTTCTCCACGTGGGGTCATCGTGCTGCAATGTGCTGGCGGTGCATGCTGCAAAATCAGTGTCGTGTTAGTGGGCTGTGGTGCGGTCACCCCCAATGTAAGTACAGTCCTGCTGAGCGATTGACGCTCCTCTACACGTCCAGGAAGTCTAGGTCAGGGCAGTGGTTCTGCTGCCCTGTGTGCCAAGGCTGGAGTGGTGCACGGCGCCTGGAGAAGCTCTGTAAGATCTCTGATTCTTTTTTGTTGGCACACTCTCGCCACGTTAGCTCTGCGGCTCAGAAAGCTGTGCACTGATTGCGTGTGGAGTTGATGGGTTGATGTCCTGTGGGTGGGTGGGATCTCAGTATTGTTTCTGCATCTCTTTTTGCTCTAGAAAAGAAAGGGAAATCTTACCTAGCACTTTCTTTGTGATGTATGGGGTGATGTAAGTTGGTACAATACATGAACGCACGCTGCCATTTTGTCTTGCCCTGTGCATATCAGAGGGATGTTCTGTGTGAACTGTTGGCTCCACGGCCTTATGCATTTTTAGTCTTTTTTTCCATAGACTTTAGACATTATCTCCCACCCAGTCTGTGTTTTGGAAGTTGAGGGGCGGCATGGCCTTAATGTTGGTCCTGCAAGTACAGATTTACTTGACTTTTATCTTCTTATGGCATTTCCTTTTTGTTTTCTCGTTTTCTTTGGTCTTGCTCTGATTTCTGTTGTATGTTGTTGTTATTTCATATATTGTACTAATTCATTAAGGATTCTTAAGAGCTTGGGAGTAAGCGCTATAGAAATAAAATGAAACAAACGAATGGATCTCAACTGCCTCTGGGGTAGGCAGGCTCTGGCTTCCACCCTGGTAATCCTCCCACCCTAGGGTCAAAGGTGTTCCAATCCCCTCAAACAAGGTCAGATTACTGATCTTGTCACACTTGCTAGGGTGGAGCAGAAGTCAACCGCTACAGATAGCTATGCAGGTAACGATTTAAAGAACTTCTTGTCTGTGCAGGAGTATCTTTTTTAACAATGGTAATGAAGGGACCGAAATAAAGATTTGATGAGCAGGAGCTCAAATGAATAGGCGCTAAATGCAACTTCTGGGTATGAAGCATCAACTAGTAATCTGCAGCTACCTCTATGGAACTAGGAGTTCCGTACAGAATGCTGCAAATATAACTTCACTAGAGATGAAGAGTCACGTTTTGTCCATTATATATGACACCTTATACTTTCAGTTTCTTATAGATGTGTACTAATGCTCCTTTTTGAATATATTCACAAACACACGGAGGAAGTCACACGGGTATATTTGAAAGGGCTCCAGTGTCTAGGGAGTTAAAAGCAGCTATTGGTGCCATACCAACTAGGTTCTTATAGGCAAAAAGCAGAAGCTAAGTGGCTCTCAGCTTTTAAGAAATGTGTGCATTTATTGACAGAACCGCTGTGCAAAGGCCTGTGAAATGCATTGAAAGAAAGACTGATTACTTGTGGCAAAAGGGCATGTTGCATCCGCCTGTGGCAAGTTGTGCTGGGCGGTGTGACGCTGGCCCATGGAATAAGATACACCAGTGCTAGGTAGTTGCAAGTCGAATGTTGGCAAGGAGTCTGTGTTGCAAGTAACGAGGCCTACTGGTTGAAGGAGCAAACGCAGCTGCTGGCTTCTCACAAAAAGGTATTTCAGTACAAGTATCCGTGTTCACACGTGTTATAGATCCCATTTCTCATTTGATTCAAGAACAGTAGCACACAAGTTCAGTTAAGTCTCCCAAGCTGGCTGTATCTTCCTGGCCGCCCAAGGTAAGATATTAAGATGCAGAGGTTCTGTGCAACCAGAGCAATATGAGCATGCTTTCCATCGAAGTAACTGCACTGCTGCGGTTTTGGTTGATGGCAGATGTAAGCCAGTAAAGAGTTGGTTGTGCCCTTTCCTCTCTGGTGGTTCTTTTTTTTTGGGCACTCAAGAATTTCAGGCTCTGGGATTATAACCTTATGGCTATCCACCAGCACTCGACTATGAATTAGTACTAACAAAGGTAGAACACCACTATCAACGAAGCCCCATGGAATGCGCCTCTAGCTGTGAGATGCTTTTGCCAGATCTCCTCAGATTGTTCAGGTGGTTCGCGTGGCTGTTGGGTAAAGGACTGGGATCACAAATACCTGGGCATTCATACAGGACTTTGTGACGCTGTCATCCTCAGCTGGACATCGTCCATTTGTCTGCAGCTCACGTCACTGGTCCTGCAAGCACAATACAGACCTTTCTTGCATAGTCCCAGTTCACAAAGTTCAGTTAAGCTAAGGATCCATTGGGTTTTAGTAAGCATTCCCTTCCATCACATCTGTCATTTATGCTAAAATTGCGCTAACTGACTGAAGAGTTTATATGCCCTTTTAGAATGTTTAGTCTTTTTGCAACTTTCCCCTACGAGAAACCTGAAGGTGTCTCACCCGCTAGTCCCTTGGGATTGGTCATCCAGGTGACCAGGACAGGGCCATCGCTTTTGGATCCAGTTCCTGGGGGTGGACCACTGAGGGAGGATCACCTGGATGAGGGGTCTTCAGGGAGTGGAAGTGGGACACCGGACGGTGAGATGACATGATTGGTTATTTATAACGTGCTTAATACCCAGAGGTTTCCAAGCGTGGACCCGGGGATCGAACCTGTGTTGCTCTGTGTCGTTTTGCTTCCAAGACGAGCACGTTGCCCCTGAGCTATCCTACCAGGATGCGGTATCCCATTCACTGTAACACCTTTTCCCCATCCTGTCGGGTAGGATTATTAGGAACTAAACTCCCCCCCCCCCCCTCCAACCCCCCTTTCTCCAGCATGGGGTCTGGCATGGATTCACATACTCATGAATATCCTCGGTAAAAAAAAAAATCAGTATCAGTTTTGTTTCTGATCTGTCTTTCTTAGTAGTAACCAATCACTGGTCTCTTGGTCATACCACCCCCAGCCAATGACTGCCCTCTCCCTAAGTCCCGCCTCTGGCAACCATCCTCTGATTTTTACCGCATGCTCAAGTGTTGGGAGTCCTTGTGTTTAGCTCTCGAGCTTTTTGCTGCGTTTTCGCGCTTTTTCAAAGAGATTTTCAAATTTTTCGGTCAAATAGAGGCTCAAGCTCCCCTGTGTCTACATCCGATCAACAGGGACCCGTTTCGGATTTTCTACGCCCCTCAAGTGTGAAGTTTTCGCCGAGTTACGCTTCTTGGAGGAGTCCAGAAGTTTTCTGCGGCCTACCCGGACATGGCCCAGGAGAAAGGAAGCTCGATGCCCCCGGAAAGCTGTTTAGGGTTTGCCCTGGATGCCAGCTGCAGAATGTGTCCAAGGAGGACGAGCATTCAAAATGTCTCTACTGCCTTCATGAGGACAACGCACGTGAAGGAGGACTGTGCGGTTTGCGGGACCATGTCGGAACAGACCATGAGGGACCGACATCTTCGTCTCTCCAACTGGCTGGAAGGAAAGAGCCCGTCAGGTGAGAAGAAGTCGTCCTATGACACCCTGGCGACGGGGGCCCAACAGAAGGCAAAGCACAGCGAGTCCGCGGGCACTGGGAGCGCCGAACGGTCGAGCTCTTCGGCTGCCAGGCAGGGCGCATCCTCTCCAGCGCCATCAACCACGAGCCAACGCTCTGGCTCAGGGAAGAGGAAGGCCGAGAACCCGGCAAAGCTTCTGGAGAGGCCCTGGTCGATCTCGAAGGATCCACCCGAGGGGGACCGAGGCGGTGACCCTCCCCCCCCCCCCCCCCCAAGGGGATGGCCAAAGGCCCACAGAAGGTGGTGAAGGCCTTGATTCACCCGGCCAAGGCCTCTATCGAGGAAGTTGCGGCGGCCCTGGTGCAGCCTGAGGAGGCTACACCAGTGGAGGCGACCTCGGGGCCCAGAGTTTCCCTGCCAGCGCAGAAGGAAGCCTCTTTCAGGCCCATCGAGAAGACCCCCTCCCCCGTGAAGACCCCGGCGGATAAGAGTGGAGGGGAGCCTGTGGACATTGTGGACACGGACACAGCCTCCGAGGAGGAACTGTTTAAAGTCTTGGAGGGCCTCGACAAGGGCGTCGAAGAGGCCCAGTCCCACGGGAGGAATCCCGACAAAAGGGACGAGAGTGACGGCGACACCAGCAAGGTTCTTAGTCAACCGTTGCTTCCGAAGCTGCAGGACAACTCGGCGGCCATTTTGTTGGCAATACAATCCTTATATTCGGAGACAAGGACGAGATTGCCCCTGTGAAAAGAGGAAAATACTATGAGGCCGGGAAACCCAAAGGAAACGCACCAAACACCGGTTACAAAGGAACATACAAAGTACTTTATTTTAAGGTCAAGCAATGACAAAGTCAATGACAGGTCAGATAGCTATCGGCCCTCAGTACAACACAACGAACTTCAACGGGGTTCGATGTATTCAGTGAGAGACTGTACATTGGGACATTCAGGCTTATTTCTCCAGCCTGTTGTCCAACCCCTTCTCGGGTTAACCATTCCATGAATGTATTACTGGTCTAGGGTCTCTGCCAGGTCAATTCTAATTAATTAGTATGTGCATAGATCAGTTCCGTTGATACAGGTAATCCATTTACATGCAGGCAACAGAAGGACAAGGTCTCAGTTCACAACCCTAATAAGTGGCTTGCAGGCAAGTTATACATTAGCTGTACGGAGGTCATGTCGACCAGATTCTGTTCGGAATGGCATCGTCCACCATTTTGATGTGCAGGGTGACTTTTACACAGCAAGAGAACCTAAAATGGCGGTTTGAGTCAAGATGGCGGCTTACATCAATTTCTAAGGTCAAGACCTTGCCGTAGAGAGTTATTCGCATACAGTTTTAAGCAACTTGGCGTAGGCCAATATACATACAATCGTTACAATAGGAGGCACAATTTAATATCCAGTTTGACAAACCCTCCTTTTGGCCTGTGCCAAGTGCTAAGACTACTTCTGATCCCCTTGCCAGTAACTCCATACGTCATCGTCCATACACCCTGAATCGCTGTCAGAGCTATCTATGGCCATCAGGTCGTTCACTAAGATCTCTTTTAACACATACTCCTTGAGTTTTATCCGGGGCATATACTTTGTATCCTATCATACCTATCGCCTGAGCGCAACATCCCCCTAGAATCGAATATATACTAGGCAGACGTTGGATACAAAAACAAAGGAATAGCAGAACTCACAAAATTATCAACAAAACTGAAAGTACCTTCCAACCCCAAGATCGCAAGAAATCCCAAAACCAAGCACTAAGATTCCAGTTCCCCTCGGGAACATGCACTTTTGAGCTAAGGACGTGCAGATTCTGAATTGCTTTGAAAATGGTTGGGGAGGAGTCTGGTACAAAAACACAGCAAGCGGACCCCACTAATTTACATACTCCACCACGTTCAGCCAGAATGACATCTAATGCCATCCGGTTCTGGAGTGCTACTAATCTTATCGCTTTCTGCTCTGTCATGTTATAGAGTATATCTGTGGTCCGGTTGATGGTTCTCTCCAGTGCTCTCGCTAGTCCCCTGATGTCTTCGGAATTTGCTATCTGCCCCCAAAATGGCACAACTGATTTCACTATATCTGCCATTCTCGTCCCGTCGTGGACGAGCCTTTGAAACTTCCAAAGTGCTTGCTATGAATACCCGAGGTAACAGGATCCCTAAATAACAGGTTCCCTGCCAATCCCTGGGCAACCATGGAAATGCTACATTACCGCAAACGAAATAGACAGGTTCGCCCACATACAAAGGTCTGTTTTCCCCTGTCAAATTTGCAACGTTGGCACATCCCTTAAAATCTCCCATTGACCGGGTACCATTCCTCTGTATGCAGAAAGAAACTGAATCAGGGCTATGGTTAAGAGTAAGAAGGAGGCACGGCATCCTTATTGCCTATGGGAGCCATTTTAAAGGAAACTAAAGATTGGAAAGGACGAGATAGTCTATCAGAAGGCCTAATTGAAGCAATGTTGGGTTTGCTCCTATTTGCGAAAAGCGAGCATCCCAGGGGAGTCGGAACATGTTTCTCAAAATTATTCAAATTAGTTCCATCAAAGTTCCCCGAGATGCTATCATTCCATCGGCCAAAAAACAGTGCTCTAAGAGAAGCATAGCAAGCAGTTGTCAACGGTAAGGGATGAATATACCAACCTAGCCCCTTATCCCTGTGTTGCGGTAAATGTGAACAGACCCAACAATTGGTTTTGTTAAAAATGGCATGTGTCGAATTCATAATCGCCATCATAGTATTATTGTGATACTTCTGTCTATGCTGAGGGTCCCTAGGTGACAGAGTATGCAGGTGTACAAAAGGAGTAAAAACAGTAGGTGCAATTTCAGTTGGCAAAAGAGGCTCTAGACGATAAATCTCCTCAACGTACCAGAATCCTAAAGCAGTTACTATAAAAACCCCAATTATTATCATCAAAACACAGCAATACGTTTTCGGGGCCCAGGCACATTGTTCATTGTCCAAGTTGGTCACCCCCTTAGTTGGTCACCCCCCTTATTTACAAGTCCAATACGGGCAGTAGCGGTGGCAGGCATCATAGTCTTCGGATGGAAACCCCAATGTTCGTTGCTGGCGACCCCTCTCCCCTCTCCCCTGGTCGCGCGGCTTCTTAGTCCTTCCCCCAACCCTAGCCGTCAGAACCCCCTTTCTCAAATTTGGGCAAAAGCAAGCCCTTGGTGATCCTTTCCTCCTTTTGAATGCACAGTCGAACTGTGCTGTAGGTCTATTTTCTCTGTGGAAGATTATATCTGGTGGTTCCCGATACTGTTTGATCTGGAAATAAGGTAACGTCCCTCCCCGAGGGAAGCAACGTATCCGAGGCAACGGAAGTTGCAGAATTTGAAGCAATGGTTTCCGGAAATGACTTTTCCAAAGAGTGTGGAGACAAAATGGACAATTTCCCAAGCCCCACGGGCTCAGAGATTCTCTGACTCGCTCACAGTGCTATTTGCTGCTTCAGGATCATCGATTGCAGCGTTAGCGAGGGGTTCTGTTTCTTCTGTAACGTGCGGGGTCGGGTGAGGTTTCTTGACATGTCGCATGTATCCAGTTCTTCTTTCCAGCCACCCACACTGCTGTTTGGGTGACCAACAAGACCTGTAATGGTCCCCGCCAGCGAGGTGCGAGGCAAGAAGACCGCTAGTATGCTCTCACCAGGACCCAGTTTCTAGGCCGGATGTTGTGTCCTGGGCCCTCATAACATACAGGTAAAGCTGACTGTACCTGATGATAAATGAAATACAGATTTTTTAGTCAACTGGTTACAATAGTCTGAAAGCAATACATTCTCAACATTTCTCAGTGCTTTAGGTTTCGGAAGACCGCAAATATTGGCAGGTCTCCCCATCACCACCTCAAATGGAGAGAGCCCAGTCTTAGTTTGAGGGGTAGTGCGCATGGCTAATAACACGATTGGTAAGGCGTCCGGCCATTTTAGTTTGGTACCGGCACATGTCTTAGCGAGTTTGTTCTTTAGGATACCGTTTTGTCTCTCTACCAACCCGGCTCTTTGAGGATGTCAAGCCAAATGAAATCGCTTATCAATATGTAGTGCCGTACATATCTGTAAAATTACAGCAGCAACAAAATGTGGACCATTGTCCAACCAGATGACTCTTGGCAACCAAAATCGCGGGAAGTACTCCTTTATCATAATTTTTGCAGTGGTCATGGCTGTAGCATCTTTGACAGGGAAAGCCTCAACCCATTTACTGAAGGCTCAAATGACCAGTAGGACATATTTTAAACTATTGCACCACTCCATCTCAATAAAATCAAAATGAATCACTTCAAACGGGACAGAAGAAGGCCCAAAGCTACCCCTTTGAGTTACCGTCCCTTTCCCCACATTGTGCTGCAGGCAAATCATGCAATTTTGGACATAATGCTGAGCAATTTTCGAAATCTTATCATTTACCCAGACTTTCTCTAACATTTTCGTAATCTGTTGAGCGCACACACGTGTGGGACCGTGTGCCATAGTGACCATCATGACTATGTAGGCATTAGGAAGTAACCATTTCCCTTCAACTGTGTCCACCCAACACCCGTCATCTAATTTTCCCAAGCCTTCAGCCCATTTCTTAGATTCTTCCATTGTGCCATTGTGGCATCAGCTTGCATATCCCGCACAGACCCAATATCCTTGTCCATTACATAGACATCCCTAGTTTCTCTTAGAGCATACATTTCTGTGCGACGATCTGTGGCAGTTTGTCTGGCTATCTGATCAGCGAAAGCATTCCCTTTTCCTAGATAGTCTGTGATCTTGCGCTGCGCATTTCATGATCGCTAACTGACTAGGGAGCGCGAGCGCTGAGAGCAATTGTACTATCAGGGGGCCATGCTGAATCTTGGTCCCATGTGAAGTTAGAAACCCTCTCTCTGACCAAAGTCTCCCAAAGTTGTGAGCCACCCCAAAAGCATACTGACTGTCAGTATATATATTCACTGTTAGCCCTTCGGAAAGCTCACAAGCTCGGGTTAATGCTATAATCTCTGCGGCCTGCGCGGTGTTATGTGTAATTCGCTTGGTCTCTACAACCGTGCTCAATGTAGTGACTGCATAAGCAGCTGTGGATGTACCATCCGTAAGTTTGAAACGGGAGCCATCACAAAATAGCTCCCCTTGAGCATTATCCAAAGGAGTGTCCTTAAAATCAAGTCTTCCTTCGTTTCTTGTTCAGTAGTATACAGGCAGTCATGTGACTCATCACCGCAAACATTATTTTGCGGGAAAGGTAGGAGTTCAGCCGGATTAAGAACACACACCTCCTAATTTGTATGTGGGGAGCAAACCATATTAATTCATCTCGTCAATTGTGCGGAAGTGAGGTGTTGCGTTTGAGTTTTGTTCAATAGAACATCTACAGAGTGAGGCACCATCGGGGTTAGATAATGGCCTAGGACCATTCCCTCACTCTGTTTTACAGACGCAGCAGCAGCAGCGACAGCTCGCAAACATCTTGGCAAAGCGCATGCGACAGGATCAAGAGCGGAAGAGTAGTAACCGCACGGCCTATTCTTCCCTCCATGTTCCTGCGTTAATACAGCCAAAGCACATCCATCACATTCATGCACAAACAACACAAAGGCCTTGTAATTTGGTGTACCCAAAACCGGTGCAGAGCATAATGCAGTCTTGAAGCTCAAATGATTGTTGATGTTCCGATTTCCATGGCAATGGCGAAGAAATGCCCTTCTTTGTCAAAGCCAACATCGGTTTTATCACTAGTGAAAAGTTCGGGATCCATAACCTAACATACCTATTAAGGCTCCGACTTCCTTCTGTGTACTTGGGACAGACATGCCAGAAATGTGTTTTATTCTTTCAGGTGTCCATCTTCTTCCCTCCTTTGACAGGAGGTTGCCTAAATAGGCGACCTCCTGGCAACAATATTGAAACTTCTTAAGCAAAGCTTTGTGACCATGCTTAGCTAGATGGATGAGCAACAATACAGTGCCCTCTTTACAAGAGCTCTCAGAATCTGCTGCTAAAAGCAAGTGGTCAACGTACTGAAGCAGCGTACAAGTAGGGGGTAATTCAAGAGTATCAAGCTGTTCTTTCAAAGCCCTACTGTAAATGCTAGGACTCTCAGTGTAACCTTGAGGTGCACGAGTAAATGTGAATGAGCGTCCCCCTAAGGTGATCGTGAACAAATATCTACTGTCCTTGTGTATAGGAATACTGAAGAAAGCCTTCTTCAGGTCCACAACACTAAAGTAAGTAGCCGTAGCTGGAATCATAGTTCATATCGTCGTCACTTCAGGCACAATTGGAAATTGTGGAGCGACAACTCTATTAATGGCACGCAAATCAATTATAAAACCAAACGGAATAGCATTATCGCCTTTTTTGTACATGCGTAGGATCGGACTATTGCACAAACTTCCTGTAATCTCCTCAATCACCCCACGATGCACAAAATCGGAAACAATGCTCTTCAAAGCTTGCTCACCTTCAACCGAGATCTTATACTGCGGAATACGTGGCAGCTTAATACCATGTTTCAAGACTATTCTAACAGGCTCAATCTGTAGAACGCCGACATCATTGTCGTCAGCCGCCCACAAACACTCGGGACATTACTGAATTCTGGTGGCAAAGGTCTAGTCAAAAACTGTGAAACAGAAAACTGCTGTGGTGAAATCGTCACACACTCCATCAGATGAACAATGAATTACCGCATTTAATTCCTTCAACAGATTCAACCCCAACAAATTCTCTCCACAATTCGAAGTCAAAAGAAAGGGACAATGGTCTGTAAAGGGACCCAAAGAAATAGGTACCGGCGAAGAAACCGGACAAAGGACTGGTGTGCCAGAAAACCCTATGGAGACTTTGGTTTGCCCTGACAGTGGAATGTTTGGAACCCGAGAATGATCAATGGAGCACTTATGTGCTCCAGTGTCTATCAAGAACTGATGTTTCCTATTTCCACTACCATTTCAACGTAGGGACCATTCTGACTAACGGGAATAGGTGTAGGTTCCAAACCCTGCTTCGGGCAATCCTAATGAAACAGAATATCATCATAAGGAAGTCTTCAGAGAAGTAAGCAGCAGACGGGTGATCAACTATGTTTCTAGTATCCACACTCGAAGTCTGATTGTCCTGTGAAAAAGGTTGCTGAGGATCCTGCGAAAACTGACCTCTACCAGGGCCCCCAACCCCAGGGCGACCTCTGGGTCGTCTACCCATACTCCCAAATGTGTTATTCGACCTCTGTCAGAGGACGGGGCATTGTGCACGCCAATGACCCTCCTGGCAACAATAGGCCCACTGGTTAATGTTCACAGTACCCAAGGGCGCATTCGCTTGTGGAACACACTGACCTCTAATCTGCGAACTACCCCCTCTGGGGCCTCTAACAATTTGTTGTAACAATACTTTAGTCTTTAAGTCTCCTTTTCCCTTTTCTACTCTTTTTTTCATTATTGACACGGTTCTCGTAGTACTGAGCCATGTGCAGTACTTCTGATTGGATTTCGCCTGCCAAGTGCTCTCGGAAGACATAATCTGTGAGTGGATGTCAGGCAGCAGTCCACGCACAAATTTGTCGATAAATAACCTTTTCCCAGATTGTGCCTAAATCCTGTCCACTGAAGTCTGAGAATACTTGTCCGAACCGGTTAAAGAACTCAGTGGCGCCCTCAGATTTTCCTTTTACACAGGCCGTACGCTTTCCCAAATAATTCTTTTTTCGGGAATTATAGTTTTTAATTTCGCAATGATTCTGTCAGGCAAAGCGAGTATCACCTGAGGTGGTCTCTCACCAGCTGGCCTTTCCCCGTCAAGCCTAGTTATATTAGCCCATGTATCTCCCAACCCAGGTGCATCATCTATTGTTCTAACCTGCTTCAACAAATCTACGGGCAGGAGTACAGGGAATAACAAGTCAATATCGCCTAGGGTGAACACTGAGGACTGCAAGACTGACTCTATCTCTTTATAGAATCCTGTCGGATTTTTCCTAATGTCGGGAATAGATTGCCTAATAGTATACACTTCCTGTCGCGAAAAACGGGACGTGAACAAACTGTGATACATAATGTGCAGGAATGTCCACAGCAGCTATACCTGCTGCAGCATTAGCGGCAATCTCAACTTTTGGGACAATGTCGGAGGTACCTCTCTCATAGGCAACTGAGATCTAGGCAACTCCGAACACTTACTAAGCAACAGAGCTAAATCGAGCGCTAAAGCAGTCAAAGAAGTGTCAAGTGAAAAAGCTCTCTTATAAATACCCAGTAACTCTGTGGGACAACTAACCTTCTTCCTCACACATTCATCCTGCAGGTACTCTACCATTACCTGAATCACCTTCCTCTGCATTTCTAGCGTATATTGACTGTCATATACCTCACCGGAGTTATCGATAAATCCGAAATCCATCTAATCGCATCTTTTGTACAAATTTGTGCTTCCTTAGATGCCTATTTGCGACATGGAAGAAATCGTTTCTGTACATACATACTCTCCTCTTCGTCATCCTCATTCCGTAACTTCTCCAAATCTCTCCTATACTCAAACAACCTCTCGACATGCTCATGTACTTTCTCCACAGTATCTCTTGATAGTGCTATGGTATTCAGATCCCTCAGCCCCTGTGGGAGATCCACATTATTTAATTTACCCCACATTACGCATAAATGAATCCCTAAACCTTCAATAAAAACATTTTTCTCAGTAAAATTATCCATATTAGACAGTGTGGCAAAAACATTAGCTCGATCATCTCTCTCCATATAATGCTTAGCCCATGCAAACAAATCCCGCTTTTTATCTGTAGGGACAGTATTACGAGTAACAACCTTTGACCCCGCACCTCGATCAACTATAGTCTGTACAGAACCACTCCGGAGTGGAGGTGCAGGCAGATTCAATAGAGAATGGAGGTGTTATTACTGGTGCAATGGGAAGAGGTAGGAGAGCAGGCGGAGGAACAGCCGGAATAATGGGAGCAACAGGTTCAGCAGGGAGAGCCGGAATAACAGCAGGAAGCGGCAAAGCAACAGGAAGAGGATCATACAGAGGTGGTGCAGAGGCACCAGGCCTTCGCTCATTTAACAATTTGTCGAGAAACTAGTCAGAAACATAAAGGTCTTTAGAAGGATAGATTTTCTGAATACCGAGTGAGAAGGCCCTATCCATATTCCTAACTGACTCAGACTGTTTGTCCTGATCATATAACAACGCCTTTTCAGCGTTTGTTTTATGACGGCGCGCATGTTTTTCCCTAGTCTTAAGCTGCTGCAATGCTTCTTTTTTCCAATTCTGTAGAACATCAAATGCTGCGGGTCTGGCCTTTTTCTTTAACACGACTGACTCTAAGTATTTAATACGAGGGATCTCAAAACTACCATTGATTGGCCACTGAAGTTCGGAGGCATGTCTGTGCCAAATATCATTAAATACTACACTTCCAATGCCATGTTTACAATGCATAGTAAATGCCGGCGACCCCTCCTGTGGTGCCGGGCGGGTAAATTCCAAAGATTGTCGATCGCTGCGGAATAATGCCCTAAAGCAGCTAGACAATTTCCCAGGCATTTCTCACAAACTTGGTGTTACCTGGTCAATAATTGTGTCTGCAGATACAATGCGCCAAATTCAAATTGTCAGGGTTAAATTAAGAGTTGGGTCACGACTCACCTGACCAAACCTAAGGAGGACCGTACGGTTTATCAAAGAACTTACCTAACAAATTTTACCTTGTGTTTGGTGATTTCAGCAAATCTGCCCGCCTCAAAAGTGGACCCTCCTCAAGATGCCGTCTCAGACCGCACGGCTATCGTCCTAGGATCGGATCGTGCAGCGCTGTAGAGGTGTCGCGTCTCGTTCAGTCGGGCCCATAGTATCACACCGTACGATCCCAGTCCGATAGCATGCGTCAACCTTCAATGGTCCGGCATCAATTTTGAGGGTCCCTATTTGGGCGCCAACTGTGAAAAGAGGAAAATAATATGAGGCCTGGAAACCCAAAGTAAACGCACCAAACACCGGTTACAAAGGAACATACAAAGTACTTTATTTTAAGGTCAAGCAATGACAAAGTCAATGACAGGTCAGATAGCTATCGGCCCTCAGTACAACACAACGAACTTCAACGGGGTTCGATGTATTCAGTGAGAGACTGTATATTGGGACATTCAGGCTTTTATACATTTCTCCAGCCTGTTGTCCAAACCCTTCGCGGGTTAACCATTCCATGAATGTATTACTGGTCTAGGGTCTCTGCCAGGTCAATTCTAATTTATTCATTAGTATGTGCATAGATCAGTTCCGTTGATACAGGTAATCCATTTACATGCAGGTCAACAGAAGGACATGGTCTCAGTTCACGACCCTAACAAGTGGCTTGCAGGCAAGTTATACATTAGCTGTACGGAGGTCATGTCGACCAGATTCTGTTCGGAATGGCATCGTCCACCATTTTGATGTACAGGGTGACTTTTACACAGCAAGAGAACCTAAAATGGCGGTTTGATTCAAGGTGGCGGCTTAAATCAATTTCTAAGGTCAAGACCTTGCCGTAGAGAGTTATTCGCGTACAGTTTTAAGCAACTTGGCGTAGGCCAATATACATACAATCGTTACAATAGGAGACACAATTTAATATCCAGTTTGACACCCCTACCACTGACAGAGGAGCCAGAGCCAGGCCCGACGGAGGAGCCAGAGCCAGGCCCGTCGGCAAGTCCCCCAGACAAGAGAAGACGGACCCATCCAGCCCTGCCTTTTCAGCCCTCGTGGCCTGCTCAGCATTTGCCCACGTCACCCGTACCTGGGATGACCCGGGAACGGACACTGTGACGACGGGTATGGATGACGCCGGCGATGACGGGACAGAGCTCCCATCGCCTCCAGCCTGGGCCTCCCCGCCCGACGAGATTGGGTCTTTCCATGCTATGATCGCCAGGGCATCTGAGCTTTTTCAGCTCTGCCCCGTGAGGCCAAGAGGAAGACGGTCCTCGCTGTGCCTCTGCTGGATGACATCTGGGACGAGGGTCTCACCCTTCTCAAGAACCCGTCTACGAAGCCTGCCAAGAGGGATCGGTACAAGAAGTACCGGGTCCCCGACACGGCACCTTTGTGCCTTAGGGCGCAACTGACCCCTGACTCGGTCGTCTCAGCAGCGGCCAAGACGAAAGCGGGGGGGGGGGCATCGGCCTCAACGTCAACTTCCCCGCTGGACGGCGAAGGAAAGAAGCTGGATGCAATGGGACGGCAATTTATCTCGGCGGCAACAACGATTAAGGCGGCCAACGCCCTCGCGATCGTGGCCTGCTATGACAGGGAGTTCTGGTACAAGATTCTCCCCCTGTTGGACTTCCTACCGGAGGGCTGAGGCCCTGGAGATCTTGCAAGAAGGTGAGGTGGCGTCAGACATTGCCGGCACCGGTTTCCGCCAGCTAGGCAACGGCGTTTGCCTCAGACGACGAGGGTGGCTCAAGGTGACGGATTACCGCCAGGACATACAAGCCAAGGTTTTGGACATGCCGTTTGACGGGAACAACCTGTTTGGGAAAACAGTGGATGCGTCCCTCCAAGCCATCAAGGTGGACACTGAGACAGCTAAGGCCCTGGGAGTTCTCCAGCAAGGAAGGCCGTCCTTTCGGAGCTCCAAAGGCAAGCAAGGTGCCTCCAAGGGATTCGGCAGTGGCTCCTCTACATACCGCCAAGCGGCCCTCTCTCGTCGCAGGAAGCCTATAGAGGACGAGGCAAGTTGGGTGGATCCCGCCGTTGTCGCCAGGGAGGCCAAGGCGGCAAGGCGTCCTCCATGCAAGATTGAACCGACCATGGTGTCGGGACCCCACCAAAGCACCCTGATGGGAGGCCGGCTGGCGAAGTTCGTTAGCGTGTGGGAGTCCATCTCCACCGACCGTTGGGTGCTGGATGCCATGGCTCAGGGGCACGCCCTCGGATTTCTAAAGTGCCCCCGCATTCCTCCCGTGGCCAGGAAAGAAAACCACGTCCCTCAATTGTTGTTGGAGGTAAGGGCGATGCTCAAAAAGGTGCCATCGAGCTTGTCCCAAAGACGCTCCGGAATATACTCGAGGTACTTCCTTGTGAAAAAGAAGACAGGAGGGTGGCGACCAAACCTAGAACCGGATGATCCCCCTCCAGCATGTGCTGAGACAGCTGGAGGAAGGCGATTTCCTGTCGTTATTGGATTTGGAGGATGCATACTTTCACATTCTAAAAGGACACCGGAAGTTCCTCAGGTTCGTGGTCCAAGGGCGGCACTACCAGTTCAAGGCCCTCCTGTTAGGATTGAAGTCGGCACCCAGGTTTTTCACCAAGTGCCTCGCTCCTGTGGCGGCGCGGCTGCGCCTGCAGGGGATCCACGTCTACCCCTACCTGGACGATTGGCTCATCCACGATAGGACAAAGGAGCTTGCCGTAGAACACACAGTGAAGACCGTCCAGCTGCTCACGGACCTGGGGTTCTCCATCAACTTCCCCAAGTCCCACCTGGTCCCTCTCAAGTCGCACTGTTTCTGGGAGCCAAGCTCGACACAGTGGCGCGTCTGGCCTCGCCGTCGGAGGAAAGGACAAAGGCCATCCTAGACAAGGTGCAGCGTCTGCTGGCCACAGACGTGGCCAGAGTGAGGTCCATCAAGTCCCTCCTCGGGATGTCCTCTTGCGCCTGTGCAGGCTTCGGATGCGCCCTCTACAGGAGTTCCTCAACGCCTGCTGGATTCAAGCGACGGGCAGCTTCGAGGACAGGATCCCTCTCAACGATACCTTCTGACGAGCGATCCGGTGGTGGGGCACGTGCGCTCATCTAGCTGCGGGGGCAGACTTTCAGACCCCGACCCACCAGGCGACGGTGACGACGGATGCCTCCCTGGAGGGTGGGGAGCGCAAACTGGAGATCCTCACGAGAGAGGCATTTTGCTCCCGAAGGAGAAGCAGCTCCACATCAACATCCTGGAGCTCCGGGCAGTGTTCTGGGCCCTCGGGTCCTTTCTCCCGTCCCTCAAGGGCAAGGTGGTGAGGATCTTCACCGACAACACCACCACGATGTTCTACTTCCGGAAGCAGGGCGGAACCAGATCCCCTGTCTTATCCAAGGAAGCCCAGGACCCGTGGCATTGGGCCGTTACTCAAGGGATGTTTCTGGTGCCGTTTCATCTGGCAGGAAAAAAAAACACCATTGCCGACTCACTCAGCAGAGAGCTGCGCTTGTGCCACGAGTGGGAACTACGCCAAGATCAAGTCGACCGACTCTTTCAGCGATGGGGCAAACCCCAGATCGACCTTTTCGCAACAGTGACGAACTCCAAGTGCCAGAGGTTTGCCAGCAGGTTTCCCCAACCAAGGAGCATGGGTGATGCTTTCTCGTTCCCCTGGGACGGCCTGTTCCCATATGCATTTCCTCCGTTGCAGTTACTGCTCCGACTCATCAACCAGCTCAAGATTTCCCGGTGCAGAATGATCCTCGTTGCACCGGTGTGACCGAGACAGATCTGGTTCCCGGACCTTCTGGACTTGTCAGCGTCCCCACCAGTCAAGCTGTTGACGGACGCAGATCTTCTCTCCAGAGAAGGAGGCGCAATTCTTCATCACGACCCGGAGTCGCTGAACCCGGAGTGCAGCACTAGAGTTTGGAGGATGCGATATCCCGGCCGACTGCAGAGAGGTTCTTGCGAAGGCCAGGGCGTCCTCAACTCTCAGGTGCTACGGACATAAGTGGAAGAGGTTCTCTATCTGGTGCCGTGCACAGAAGATTAACCCTCTGCGGATTACGGCCCCTCAAGTATTGCCGTACCTTCTGTCGCTAGCCAAAACTGGACTATCTCATGCTTCAATCAAGATAGACCTGGCAATGATTTCCCGATACACTAGGACTACAGGGCGGTCATCCCTGTGGTCTCGTCGCCTGGTTAAGGAATTTATGAAGGGACTTTTTCCGATCATTCCCGCTGGTGAAGGCGCCAACCCCGGCGTGGGAGCTCAACGTGGTGCTGACCAGGCTCATGGGTCCGCCATTCGAGCCATTGCATTCGGCCCCGTTGAAGTTTCTATCGTGGACACGGCGTTCTTGGTGGCCATCACCTCCGCACGACGCGTGGGAGAAATCCAGGCACTATCCTGCAAGCCTCCATACCTGACCTTTCATGATAAACGGGTAGTGCTAAGGACGCACCCCTCCTTCATGCCCAAGGTGCCGTCGGACTTTCATCTCAACGAGCCCTTGGTGTTAACAGTCTTTTTCCTGTCGCCTTCGTCGCTGGCCGAGAGGACTTTGCACTCGCTGGATGTAGCTAGAGCGCTGAAGTTCTATGTGGACCAAACGAAGGACATCACAGCTGTTTGGGAACTTTGGACCTGTGAACCAAGGGAAGGCTCTCTCGAAGGCTTCCATTTCCAGATGGCTCTCCGGCTCCATCATGCACTTTCATCAGTTGGCGAACCGACCGTTGCCCGGCCATCCGAGAGCCCATTCGACCAGAGCAGTCGCTGCTACCACAGCGTTCTTGTCTGGTGTGCCCCTGTTGGACATCTGCAGGGCTGCTACGTGGAGGTCGACGCACACCTTCACGAGATTCTACTGTGTCGAACTGGATTCC
The DNA here is from genome assembly GCF_040938575.1 of Ambystoma mexicanum. NCBI lineage: Eukaryota > Metazoa > Chordata > Amphibia > Caudata > Ambystomatidae > Ambystoma > Ambystoma mexicanum. The sequence goes on along the minus strand of NC_090926.1, from coordinate 327,704,020 downwards.
AGGGAGGAGTCCAGGGTCGGCCAAGCCATGCTGCGCAACCTGTTCACTTAAGGTGAGCCAGGTGAGGAGGTAAGAAATGCTTAATGTTGAGTTTTGATGTAATGCTTAATATTGAGCCTTTGCCACCTCCCGTGTTTGTGCATGTGTACTGCTATGTATTCTTATATTCATGAGCATGTGAATCCATGCCAGACCCCATGCTGGAGAAGGAACAAGCTTACCTCGAACTGTTGTTCTCCAGCATGGGTCTGGCATGGATTCACAGGTGAACCCTCCCTCCTACCCCTCTGCGGCTCTTCACTTAGTCATACTGCCACTTTACGTGCTACCAAATCTGAGGATGGCTGCCAGAGGCGGGGCTTAGGGAGAGGGCATTCATTGGCTGGGGAAGTATGACCCAGAAACCAGTGATTGGTTACTACTAAGAAAGACCGATCAGAAACGAAATTGATACTGATTTTTTTTCTTTACCGAGGATTCCCGGCCTGATGACGGGGAATATTCATGAGCATGTGAATCCATGCCAGACCCATGCTGGAGAACAACAGTTATAAGTTACTTGTTCCTTTCCTGACACAAACACTTTCTCACGGACAGCTCACTGTGCGAAAAAAGGGACTAACACCCAAACCTGCCATGTCCCAACACAGTGGTCTGCCAATTACTGATCATTACACACACCTGACTTCTATCACACTTCCCCACACAGATAAAAGGCGGAGCACGAAAGCCCACTCTGAGCAAGGCAAAGCACACAAGGAAGCAGCAGTTCCATACAAGGAGAAAGACGGCAAGACCGGACAGGGTTGCAAGGAGGGAAGTACCCATGACTTTTTCAGAGAAAGACCGTTACTTTCGCCAGCCTTTGAGAAAAAGAAACCTAAGACCTGGAATTCAAGTTGAACAGACTTCCATTGTGTGTCGGAGGTAGCTGGGGCTCTCCTGCGTTGATGGCCAAGGCGGGGAGAAACGTTTGGCGCTGTGGTACTGTACTTGGCTCCTACAACAAAGCAGCACCAGTAAGGTCAGCACAGCCGGTGTGGAGGGGAGACTGATACCAGGCCAGGCTGTGTTAGCACCAAGGTTGCAAGCGGTAACATTGTATAGAGATTTGAAGAAGAGCAGTGTGTGAAACGTATGTGATGAACGAAGTGAATAATTAAACAGCAAATGAGTGACTGAACTCTTGAAGCCAAGACGGATACCGTAAAAGGGAGTGGTCCATCGCCACTTGGGTGCTCATTCTAAAGTCTGTCAGGTATCCAACTGAAAGATGTTGTTGTAAAAGGGATTATGGAATCAAAGTGGTCCTGCAATGGGTCAAGCTAAACCCTGTCCACATTTGAAAATCTTTGCTAGTTAATACTCAAGGAAATTGGTCCGATCCCAGGTGAGGGAGACTAATTGTACAAAAGTGGATCTGAGCCCGGAAGATGGGGATCCAAATTATTCAACATTGTATAGAAGGATCTGAGCCAGGATGAGGGAGATTCCGGGGTGAAGAGTGAATCACCTGAATTGAATGCTTGTAACAAGTGAAAAACCTTAAATTTGTTTGGTACATCAGGCCCTCTGAATCAAGAGACTTTGATAAGTATAGAGACTTGGGCACAGAAGGCCCTGATGATGGTGATTGAACTGTATCCTTTTGCCGAAGAAGCCAGAGATTGTGCTTTGTTCGAGTGAACCGCCTTGTCCCGTGCTGAAAATGTGGGGGAGGGAGGCCAACGGCCTGTGCATCCTGACATATCATTTTTGTAAACCCTGCTTTCTTTTTCATAAATACTACCCACACTATTTATATTTAGAGGTAAGGATTGGCAATATGTTTTTTTTAGTATAGGCTCTTTTTATTTGACAAAGACACCACTAGGACTGCATTATTATTTGATGGTCGTAGGGTTCTCCCATCTGTAGATTTAGGATTAGATAGGCATTTATCATACCCTTGTTGAAGTTCAATAAACACCTTTGAACTGTGTTCACTTTTCTGTCTTACTGATGATGCTATGCCTTCCTTACACCTCCCATTAACTTAACTGGGACCTACGCATATCTGCTGATGTGGAGTTTTTGTGAGTTCTATTTAGCTTTATTCCCTTACATTTCTTTCAGTGCAGTGGCCATCCCTTATGACCAGGGCTCTGCAACCTTTGACTCTCTAGATGTTTTGGGCTACACCTCCCAGCAGCCAAAGCACCATAGTAGATGGTGAGGGGTAATAAGGGGCGTACTCTACGTCTGGCGAGCCATCAGTTTCAAACCCCTGTTTAGGGTTACACGTGCAGGGATAACTTCTCCCATTTTGTCCCATCAGTCTTTTGTATTGTATTGCAAGCCACGTTAAGTAGAGTGCTGCAGACTACCATTCCTATATGATTAGGAAAGGGGGAGGTAGGTGGAGGAGAACCCAAAACAGGATTCATTTACCCTGGCTCCGCTTCCTATGATAAGGCAAAAATTGATTGCAGTGGAATTCATGTCCAATTTATTTCAGTGGTGGACTTGAGGACATAAGCAGCCAGGCCCTTGTGTCTCTGAATGGATGAAACAACCACCCCAGGTGACAGAGGTTTGTTGAGGACAACAGTACTCCAAGCAGGATGTACACTGGTGCCCTCTGCTGATGGTCAGGTCCGACACCAACAGCTATAGTCAGCACGACTTCAATTCCCAAAATAGAAGAGGACCCTGCAGGAGCAGTAGACCGAGTAGTAAACCAAGCAGTAGTGATTCATCCCTGTGCAAGATTAGCAGGCACTCTGCAGCAGAACTGTTGGACTTTAGAACCAAGGCAAAGCATTCCCCATGCAAAGGTGCTCCCCACTCCCTAGCGGATGCAAGCAAGTGACGAATCCAGAGAGACTCGTGTTCGGAGAGGTGAAGACAGCTGAGCAGGATTTCAGACTAATTGTGTCCACCAGTCTGTGGGAGACGCCCCTTCCCCATTTACCCCGATAAGTAGAAATTCAGACTTTGGCTATGCAGTGGTTGACTGAGCCAATGATAGTTGCAAACAGCAGTCCTCCAGCATCCCTCTCTGAGCAATTCAGCAATGGATACATGACTCTGAGGGACGAGGTTGAAGGTGTCCTGAAAAGCCTAACCTCGAATGATTGTGGTTCGGAGCTTGGTGAAGTGCTTGGGGAAAACCAACCACAATGGAAATTCCAATCCTGAAGGGGGCCGTCCTAAGGGCTCAAGGAGATTTGGCAGGCTCAATACACCATGCCAAGGTACTGTTAACTTGTTTGAGGGACAAGAGAAAAACAATTAAATTAAAATGGGGACAAAGGGAATCGTCAAAACAAAATGAGCCTGCATCGGAAAGACATGGAAGGGATGTATGAAGCCATCTTGGCTCCAAAGAGGCATAAGAACATTGCGAGAGTCATTGCTTGTTACTTATTATTTAAGAAATTGGACGGGGGGTAGGGGTCTCCCATGGGTGGCCCTAATTTTACAGAGCATCTCCGAATTAAGCTAGGGGACACAACGCTGGAAAAAAAACTCTGGGTTGTGGTAGAGGAGGGGAGTCAGGACTCCAGAATTGATACCCAGTGGTGGTGATATTTGTATTAATTTGGTTTGCAGTTCAGGAAGAGTGAGGGGGAAGCAAAAGATAATAAAAGTGGGATGGCTGTCTAAAGCTTATGTGATGCACAAGAGAAACACAGTGATTAGTGAGGGGAACTGGGATAAAACGTGATGTCCCACAAAAGCAGGGTATGTTTCTGATCGCTAAACGTGAAGGGTTTCAACTTGCCTCAAACGATCAATGCTACTCTTGGGGGATTTAAAAAATCAGATGTGGATGTACTTTTATTTTTACACAAGACAACGTTACAACAAGGGGAAGAATATACACTTAGTTGCAAGTATCTGGGAGCAGCCTTATGGTCCTCTCTTCGGAGAAAGCTGGAGTGGATATTTGAGTGCCAAAATCGCTTGTACTCGATCTCGCAGATCAAAAGGGGCATGAAGGAGTGATGCTTGGCTATCAATGGCAGGATTTGCCACACAGAGGTGACTTTGTTCTTCATTTATGCAACAACTCACATTTTGCAGTGAAGCACTGCCATTTTTAAGCACATGGGGAAACTGGGCTGCTTATCTGTGGAGAGGACCATAACACGGTTGTCCATCCATTAATGGATTGGTCAGGGCAGCTATACCATCACCACCTACCCATGAGGGGAGCAATTTAACATTTTTTTCCTGGAACATTATGTAATACACGTGGAGAACGACTCGCACACAGGCACAGGAGTTTACATTTTATTCCTAGCCACATAATTCATTTACTATATTCTGCTAGAAGCTGCTCAGGAATACATTATAGAAGCAGAGTCTAATGGTAGGTTGGTCAGACCATAACATGTGTAAACTACAACTGGACCTCAGCCCCGCGTCCCACTAGACAAATGCTGGATCTGTAATGATACCTTGTATAGCGATGTAGTGTTTAGAGACACTCTTACCAAAGAATTTTTTCCAGAGAAATAACACTGGGGAAGTACCACATAACACGTTTCGTGAAGTAGCTAAAGCCACATTTCGTGTCCTGCCGATATCTAAAGGGGCAGTTTTTGTCTCCAAAAGTCTAATTCTGGAGACAAACCTATATCGGCCACAGAACCTGCATTAAAGACAGAGGTAGATGAAGCAGAAGAAACCCTCAGTAAAATAAGGGAATTACAGCAAGAACTTAGAATTTGTGAAAAGGAAAAGCAATAGTGCATCTTCGATTCATGAAGCAAAGCTATTGTGAGAAAGGCGGTAAAGCTCACACCTTGTTAGCAGCGCGCCTGAGAGGTCAAAGCGAAGAAAGATCAGTTAATAAAATTAAAAGTGTGAAGGGCCAGGTTCTCAAGTCACCTATTGGAAATCACACAACTATTTGGTCAATTCTATGCCCGACTATACACAGCGGACAGTGCGGGCTGTGTAAGGAATTCATGGTGGCAACAGTAAAGACAGAGACAAGTGATCACAGTTCAAGGGTGTTTATTGAACTTTATAATTAGTGAGATAAATGCCTAATCTTAATCTAAATCTAAGATTAGAGCACGCTATGACCATCAAGTAATAAGGCAGTCCTAGTGACGTCTTGTCAATTAAAAAGTGCCTATACTAAAAAAGTATTGCCAATCCTTACTACTAAATTGCCAAAAAGAGCGTGGGATAATGTTCACCGGAAAAGAAAGAAGTGTTCACAAAATAAGTCAGGATGGTATGGCTAGGTCTCCCTTCCCCACGTTTTAAGGACAGGACAAGGCGGGACGTCCGGGTACAGAACACTCCTTGGCCTCGTCAGCACAAGGGTCACCGTTCCAGTTCAACAATATCAAAACCTTCTGAGGCTAAGTCTCTTTCCTGCAAAAGTCTCTTGCATTGGAAGGCCTGCTGATTCCAACTGACAAAAGTTCTCTCGGTGATCTTGCACCTTGGGCGATTGCTCTTCTCCTCAAAATCTCCTTCTGCCGGGATCAGATCCTCCTTGTAAAAATGGGCCTCCCTCCGTCGGGTTCAATACGGCCTTTTCCTTTAACACAGTTCATGTATTTCTAACATAGTTAATGATTTAATCCATTTCATCAGAAAGTCTGTTTTCCTTCTCCTAGCTTTCTTTCGGCATCCCTCTGTCAGGATCACACTTGCCTTATTCCATAGTTCACAATCTTATTGGAAAACATGGCTCCCTTCCCCTAGCTTTCCTTTGGCAACAGGTCAGAGACTTTCGATTGTACTAGGATTTGACGTAACCCTTGTAGGACAACTCTGACGCCTTACACCACCACCACCCTTTCTTAGGGCCTTCTGGTTCTTGCAGTTTCAAAAACAGGTCCTGGTCAGTCTTTTGAATGCGTGCCCATGTGGTGCCGGACCCTTCTGCACCTGGACCTCAACTGGGCTTTCTATCAAGTTCAAACACACACACACAAGTTCTTTGTTGTACGAATTCCTTGCATTCACAATGTTGCTACTCGCAACCATAGGCTCAACAGTTTGGTTTGCTATCAGCTTCCTCCGACTCACCGCCTGTGCTGAACCCGTTGGTTTCTCTGTTCTCTGGAGTCAAGGATAGTACCACAGTAGCCAACTTGCCTCTCAGCCTGCATTATCAAAGCGGGAGGCCACAGTGTACCATTGACCTCTCCTGATCCGATCGGCAGCTGCAACTCCCGTTCTTAAGCTTTCCTTTTCGGAGGCTTTGCGGATCTTAGTTCAAAAGGGCAATTCCCCCTTTGTCGTCCTTCCAGGTCTAACTGCTTTTCTTCTCCGTTTGAACTCCCGGTTTGCTGTCACTGTCTACTCGTACATTTGGCCTTGCTCAAAGGGTGCATCCGTGCTCTGCTTTTTATCCCTGTGGGGGAAGGTAAAGGGCCATCAGGTGTGCGTGATTATTCTCAATTGCTTGACCCGACCTGACCTGACCTGTGTGTTGGGACATGTCAGGTAAACGGCTCTGGTGTTCGTTGTCTGTTTCAGTGTGAGAAAGTGTTTGTGTGGGAAAAGGTGGATGGGTTGGGGGGTAGAGCTTCTAAATATCCTACTGGGCAGGATGGGAGAAAAAGGTCCCACGTCAAGGAAGGGGATACCACATCCCAACCCTCAGTGTCCCACTTCCACTCCCCGAAGACCCCTCGCCCAGGTGATCCTCCCCCACTGGTCCACCCCCAGGGACTGGATCCAATAGCAATGGCCGTGTCCTGGCCACCTGGACGACAGATCTCCAGGGACTCGTTGGTGAAACACATTCAGGTTTCTCATGGCTCCGTAAACGATATCTACGAGTACCTGAAGGGACGTGTCCCCCAGGTCTGGACTATAGAGGAAAGATTGGAACTAGATACCCAGATGACATGTAAGGAGATTCTCAGAGCTATTTCCAAACTAAAATCAGGTACTGGACCAGGACAGGATGGATTCACATCATTGTTTTAAAACGGAAATCCACGACTATTAACACAAATCTTAAGAAAACTCTTTAAAACATTCTCAACAAGGGAAGGGTTCCTTTATATATTTACACACGCTAACATTATTATACCTTAAGAGGGGAGAGACCAATCGGATTGTGGTTATCGCCCCATCCCTGTACCTGATGTTGATGCCAAAATATATTCTTCGAGGGGACTGGGTCCTCCGACGTATTCCAGATCTATGACAGGTAATGTCCACAGCTGTGCTGCTTCGGAAAATCTTCGGCGTCTGCTTCCTGCGTCACCCGATGTGATGAGTAGGACGCACGACGCACGACGCCCATAGCCTCAGTTCCGTTTTTTCCGCAAACGTGTTCGCTTCGTGAATCTCGGTACGCCTCGACTCCTTGGAGTTTGCTGTTTTCTTCCCGGTTCGTTGAACCTGTTCGGTTTTTTGTGAAGACCTGTTTGTGGCGATGTCTACTTCGTCTTCAACCCCGCGTCCGGGCTTTAAGAAATGCGGGGACTGTGGGTCCAAGATGTCGGTCACGGACTCGCACGACGCCTGCCTCTGGTGCCTCGGCGAGGCCCACGATATGGACGACTGTGTCGACTGCCAGTCGCTCACGGCCAAGGCCTTGCGGGAACGCAAGAAGAAGCTGTCGGTAGGTCGGGTGTCTAAGCCCGGAAGTCGAGGTCTATGGGGCTTTCGACGGATGACTCAAGAGGCGACTCTCTGCGTCATCGTCGGAGGTCCAGTGGGTCTCCTTCCAGGAGTCGGTCTCGCCACTCCTCTGCCTCTTCGAGGCATTCCAGGAAGCGCCGGCATCGGTCGCCTTCCCCGTCCTCTTCCGAGGACTCCGCCCATCGGCGGGTCGGTTATCCCACCATGCAAGCGACACCGGAGGAATGGGATTCCTTTGGGAAGCAGATGTTAGCGATTCTTGAATTGCAGGGCACCGGTCCGTCCGCGCCTCCGAGTGGGGTTGGTCGGCACCGGTCGAGAGACACCGACAGTACGCCTTCGGGCTCGGGTGGTCGGCACGGCTCGCGGGAAAGGTCCCGCTCGGACAAGGGTAGCTGTTCTCGCCATGCCCATTCCAGGTCCCGGTCCTCGACGCGCTCGAGACCTTGTGATCCTGTGTCATCTTCGACGAAGACATTGACGCCTGTGGCGCCGAGGTCGTCGACAATTTCTCTCGAGGCTCCGCCTCCGAGGGGGTCGTCGACGCTGTCGGCACCTAGGTCGTCGAGAGACACGCTATGAGCTCCGGCTTCGAGGCCTGTCGATGCTGGTGCCGCTGACGTCGGCGCAGATTCCCTTGGTTCCGACTCGTTCGCCCTCGACGCCTTTCGAGGCGGTGGTGTCGGAGGGGCCCCGTGACACGGGGTTAGCCCCTAGAAAGGCTCTGGCTAAGGTCAGGCACAGATTTGGTCCCCAGATGTCTTCATCTCACCCCCTGGAGTACATTTCAGAGGGTGATGAAGGCTCTGATGGAAGGCTTGGTTCCGGTTACGGTACCAGATGAGCTTATCTCGGGCCATAGCCAGTTTGATGACCTGAGGCAGTCACTGCATGATGCCAGTGGACTGGACACCTCTCCGGAGGTAGAGTTTTGTAGGCCGGAGCCTGGCACTCATGCCGATTCTTCATATCGGCACCTTATGTCTCGGGTCACCAAGTACTTCGGTTGGTCGGCTCCCCCAGGGGAGTTCGTTCAGGATGATCTCATGGACATCCTTGATCTTGGTCCCCCCACTGACCCAGTATTGCCGTTTCATATGGCTCTGCAGAGAAGGGTGGCAGCGGCTTGGACTGCTCCAGAGAGTCTCCCGGCAGTGGGCAAGTCTTTGTTGCGAAAATACCGTCCAGCCAGTAGCGACCCCTGCTACTTGTCCAGACACCCCACTCCGGAGAGTTTGGTGGTGCAGGCGGCTATGGCCCCGGCAAAGCAGGCGTCTCATCCTACCATCCCTCCGAATAGGGACGACAAACGTTTTGACGGCTGGGTGAAGAAAGTGTTTTCTTCAGGGGGTATGGCGCTTCAGGCGGCCAACTCCATATGTGCCTTGTCTCGTTTCACACACACTCTGTGGAACTGTGTTGCATTAGCGCTGAACATATTCCTGAAGGGGACGAACGGGGTGGTTTCCTTGCTATGGTTCAGGATGGCAAGGATGCCATGTGTGAGGCCGTTCAGTCGGGTTTGGACATGGCAGATTGTGTCAGCCAGTCCATGGCGGCGAGCACCGTAATACGCAGGTTTGCACGGTTGCGGAAGTCTGGGTTCGCTCCTGATGTGCAGTCCCGGCTCATCAACTTGCCCTTTGACGTGAACATCTTTTTGGCAGCAAGGCTGACGAGAGCCTTGAGGTTGCAGACCTCCAAAGCTGCAGCGAAGTCGTTGGGTGCTGCAGTTCGACAACCTCTGCCTTTTCGTCCTAGGGGACAACAATGGAGGGGAGGTTCCTTTCGCTATTACTCATCCTTCAGTAAAGCGAGAGGAGCTAGCAGTCAGAGGCCACCGTAAGAGTGCCAGAGGTGGAAAAAAAGGTACTCGAGGTACCAAGGCCGCTCGGGCAGTTGCCTCTTTGCCCTCAGGCAACGCCGCAGCCGCTACCACTGAGTCATGAGGCCAGGTCCCATGGTTCGCGGGTTGGGGGAAGTCTGGCGCAGCATCTTGTAGAGTGGCGAGCCATTACTTCAGATGTGTGGGTTCTGGAGATCATAACCCACGGCTACTGTCTTCCCTTTCGGCAGAGGCCTTGCGACAATCCACCTGGGAACCCCTCTTTGAAGAGTCCGGATCTGCTTCTTGTGCAGGAAATTCAAGCCCTGCTGGAGAAAGGCCCCATAGAACTGGTGCCTGTAGCGGAGAGGAACAAGGGATGGTATTCCCCTTATTTATTTATTTCGAAGAAAGACGGGGGGGATTGAGACCCATCATGGACTTGTGCGGTTTGAACAAACTCCTCAGGAAGGACAAGTTCAAGATGGTTACTCTCTCTCAAGACCTCCAGGCCCTTCAACTTCAGCACTGGTTGGTGTCTCTCGACCTCAAGGATGCTTACTTCCATGTGCCGATTCATCCCAGGCACAAGAAGTACCTGAGGTTCGCGGTTGGCGACTCGCACTTTCAGTTTCAGGTCGTGCCGTTCGGATTGACCTCCGCCCCGAGGGTTTTCACCAAGCTCGTGGTGGTGGCAGCGCATCTCAGGAAAGGGGGGATTCACTTCTACCCCTAACTGGACGATTGGTTGATCAGGGGGAGCTCTCCCGAGCAAGTCTTGGATCATCTGTCCGTCACCTGCCACTCTCTTCACAAGCTGGGCTTCTCCCTCAATTTAAAGAAGTCCCATTTGACACCAACGCAGCGGCTCCAGTACATCGGAGCAGTGCTCGACACATCCCTGGGGCAGCGTTTTCCTCCCCAGGTGAGGGCTCTTCACATTCAGCAGATGGTGCACATGTTTCAACTTGCCCAGAATCTCCCAGCGTCCGAGATCTTGAGACTGCTCGGCCTCATGGCAGTCTGCGGATGAGATCTTTGCAGGCTGTCGGACCCTGTTCAGGTGCCGCCCTCGGTCGCCCAGGACCTTCTGTGGTGGGCTGTCGAAGGCAATCTGATGAAGGGGGGCCCCATTTTGGCTGCCCTGGCCGGAGGTGACGATCGTGACGGACGCATCCCTCACGGGATGGGGAGCTCATGCCAACGAGTTGACAAGTCAGCGGTCGTTGGTCTCCGTCGGAGTCCAGACTCCATATCAATCTGTTGGAGCTGAGGGCCGTCAGGCTTGCCCTCAAGGCTTTTCTGCCGACTGTGCGAGGAAAGAGTGTCCTGATTCTAACGGACAACACGGTGGCCATGCACTACCTCAACAAAAAGGGGGGGCAGGGTCAGTTCCTCTGTGCAGGGAGGCGATGCAGCTCGAGTTCTGGGCCATCCAGCAGGAAGTTTCGATCTCGGCCGTTCATCTGGCCGGAGACGACAACGAGACGGCGGATGCTCTGAGCAGGCAGAGCACAATCTCTCACGAGTGGGAGCTGGCTCAGGAGATTCTCCTGGAGATCTTTGCCCTTTGGGGGACCCCTCAAGTGGATCTTTTCCCCCTCCAGTGTCAACCGGAAGTGCGAAAGGTTCTGCTTGCGGGAATTTCCTCCAAAAGGAGCCTTAGGAGACGCATTCGTGGTGGTGTGGTCATTCCCACTGCTGTACGCGTTTCCTCCAGTCCCTGTCATCCCGCAAGTACTGCAGAGGTTACGGAGGTTTGGTTCCCGGATGATCCTCATTGCTCCGGCGTGGGCCCAGAGGACATGGTACCCGGACCTTCTCGACTTGTCCCATCTGCCCTCCACGTCGTCTTCCCTACCGAGACGATCTGCTCTCACGGGAGGGGGGGGGGGTCAGGTTCTCCATCCAGAGGTCAGATCCCTCAACCTTCACGCTTTCTGAAAGGTTGAGGTATAAGGATTGGGACCTCCCTGAAGACGTGATGGAGGTGTTGCTCTCGGCCAGGCGGCCGGCAACAAAGTCTCTGTACCGTTGCCGTTGGAGAAAGTTCTGCGATTGGTGCAGGGTTAAGAATGTGGATCCTTTTGAGTGTGACATTCCCATTGTTCTGTCTTTTTTGCTTTCCTTGGCCCACAGGGGCTTGCAAGTGGGGACAATTAAAGGTTACCTGGCGGTGCTGTCCATCTTTAAGCGCTCGTCTGAAGAATGTTCCTATTTTTAAGATTCCTTTAATTGCTCAGTTTTTGAAAGGACTCAGTAATGTGTTTCCTCCGTCACTTTTTCTGGTGCGTGGTTGGGATTTGAACCTTTTTCTTAAGTTTCTTATGGGTGCTCCGTTTGAGCCTTTGCATTCTTGCGCTTTGAGACTGTTCACTCTGAAAACTGTGTTTTTGGTTGCGGTTACTTCCGCTCGCAGAGTGTGAGTGAGTTACAGGCACTTTCAGTTAAGCCACCCTTCACTGTGTTTCATAAGGACAGGGTTGTCCTTATAGTTCGTCCTTCCTTTCTTCCGAAGGTGGTTTCGGAATTTCATTTGAGCCAGAAGGTTGTTCTTCCGGCATTCTATCCTCCTCCACATCCTGGTAAGGAAGAGGAGAGGCTCCATAGGCTTGATCCTAGGAAAGCATTGAGCTTTTATATTTCGCGCATGTCCCGGGTCAGAGTGGACGATCAACTTTTCATTGGTTACGCTGGAAAGCGTTTGGGACAAGCTGTGACGAAACAGACTTTGTCTCGTTGGATTATTTTAGCTATCTCCGAGTGTTACCGCTTGGCGGGTAAGGACCCTCCGGCTGGCTTGCGGGCCCATTCTACCAGGGGAGTGGCTGCGTCTACTGCCCTGCAGAGGGGTGTTCCTATTCGTCACATCTGTGATGCAGCCACCTGGGATTCAGTACATACTTTTGTACGGCACTACTCCCTCGATTCCATCAGAGGGCAAGATCTGGCCTTTGGCAAGGCAGTCCTTTATTCTGCAATTTGATTGGGCATGCTAAATGTGTTCTAAATTCTTTTCCCACCTCCTTGCTTGGTACTGCTTTGGGAGTCTGTCATAGATATGGAATACGTCGGAGGACCCAATCCCCTCTAAGAACAAGTTACTTTCTTACCTGGTAATGTTCTTTCGATGGGATGGTCTGACGACGTATTCTACATCGCTCCCTCCCTACCTTCCCCGCTGCAGAATTTCTTTTGCGATTGCAGCTTGCCTTCCGCAAGGCCTTGTGTGTCTGACTGGCAGAAAACTGGTGGCACACGTTCTGGGGGAAAAAACTACAATTGAGGCTATGGGCGTCGTGCGTCCTACCTATCACATCGGGTGACGTCGGAGGTCCTCGGGGACGGCGCATCGATGTAATCGACGCAGGACGCATACGCCGAAGATTTTCCGTAGCAGCACAGCTGTGGACATTACCTGTCATAGATATGGAATTCGTCGTCGGACCATCCCATCGAAAGAACGTTACCAGGTTAGAAAGTAACTTGTTCAACTGTCTTAGTGGAGAAGCTAGCCATGATGCTGCCCAATCTGATACACGGTGACCTAGTGTGATTTATCCGACGGAGGCATGGGACAGAAAATATTAGCAAAACCCTCTTATCTTACGACGATGCTCGAGAAGGATGATATAGATCCTATCCTAATTTCTATTGAAGGGGTCAAATGGGCCTTTATAGAGGAGGTCCTGAGAAAAGTAGGTCTAGGCCCCAGATGGCTCATAGGAGCAATGTCCCTTTTTTATAAAAATACAAAAGCTAAAGTATTAGTCAATGGAGTGGCGTCTTTTGAATTCCAGAAGGGTTGTGGGACCAGACAAGGATGCCCGCTGTCCCCCTTAGTTTTCTCAATCACACTGGATGGAACACCTAACCATGACTACACGTCGATGCGAAAGGATACGGGCTATAATGAAAAATGACAGGGATTACAAGCTTGCCCTTTTCGCAGACATTTTTACTTGCATAACACATCCTGAGACCTCAATACCAACACTCATTACCATCGTGATGGAATACAGCCGGTCATTGGGCTTCAAAGTTAATCTAAATAAAACTGTGCTGCTACCCCTCAGATGAAGACCTAGCAGGGTCTTAACACAGAAAACACAGCCCAAGTGAATTAAATATTTGGAGGTAACGCTCGCAAGGCAATTTGATGACTTGCATGGAAGACATTACCCACCCCTATGGGAGAGAATCGAAAAAGACATACAAAAATGGGCCTGGGTCACATAATTGTGGGTAGCACGCCTCATGACGATTCAGATTATCATACCGATGCTGCTCTTCTTATAGCTCCACCACCTACCTTCCATGAAGAGGTGAAGAAATGACTCCTTCCGTTTCTGTGTGCAGGAAAACGGCCACGAATCGTGAATAAATCATTTGAAACACCCTTAACCATATTTGAACAGGTCCTTAATACCCACATTGGCACAAACGGGCAAATCTCAAAACTGTATAGCGCTCTGGATGCCCCAAATACACAAACAATGGGTAAGAGATGTTGAATTGGATGTGGATATAGGCATATGGCAGGCCATTTACAGGACTGTATGGCCCTCCACCATAATGACTCAATACAAGATGCACAACTGCAGACTTGGATTCAGACGGCATCTCACTACCCTCTCTCAAGCTCTCTAAAACATATACAAATGTGGGCCCCTTCTGTTGGAGAAATTGTAACACCATGAACACCTATTGGCACATGCGGTGGGAATGCCCCTTAGCGCAGCAATATAAAAAGGAAGTACTATCACGGGTGAAGGATGTAGATGGGATATCAAATCTATCCGCCTTATTAGTACTGACTGGGATTGAATATCAAGGGGATGAGTACTTGCAATTATCACACATGCCACAAAACTTACTTATGGCAGCAAGAGTATTCATCACCACCCACTGGAAAAGAAATTACCTAACGACACGAGAGGAGCGGATAAAAAAGGCATATGAACTCTATGAAATGTAGAGCAAGAAAGCTATATTGATGGAATCGCATGCTTGCATAGACATGGAATGGCTTCCCTTCTTGGAATATGAGATCATAAACAGAGGACGATGTGTGACTGGGCTAGGAAGGTAACATTGTAGGCATACTCATTATAGAAACCCAAACATACCTGACGTGGATTAGTGTTATATATCATTGCACTTAGAAGACAAAATAAGATTTCATTGAGACCTCATGACCGCATTTGCAATTGTTTTTCCCTCAACGACTTCCCTCAACGAATTCCCTAAATGAATTATGAAGTTGTTCGAAGGGGTGAAGAGTGGGAATAAGAGGGAGGGAGGCAGGGGGGGTTTATGGGTCCGACAAAACTGTTGAGTAGAAATTAATAGTTGATTTATGATGTTACAACCGAAATTCAGACTTGTTTATTATTTTGGTATATGAAAACAAGTATTGTAACGTTGGACCCTGTTGTAAAATGATGATAAAATACAATTCACAAAAAAACCTGTAGTATACAAAACACTTGAAATTCGCTGAAATAACAAGGTGCAGTTAAGTTGCACAGATTTATGACCAACTGAACTCTGTACGTTCCGTTGCAGCGCCCAGAAGTACATACATATGAGAGAAGGGATTCACAATGACATACAAAATGGCATTATGGGGCACATCAACGGGAGTGTGCTGAGTTCAGCTGGCCATGACTTCCCACACTTGCTTAATTTCAAGGATTTTGTTGCGTTAGATCTGAACAATTTAACTGCACCTTAACCAAGGTTTGTAAGTGAATATATATCCAGTTAAGTTATTTTGAGTTTAAAAAAGCTTGAAAGCCTGTCCACCTGAAAGTGAAAGTAGAATTTTCCATTTGAGCGCACATGCCACCTAGTAACCAATCCTGGAAGTTCACCCCCAGGTCAGAGCCACATCAGCAAGGCATTGTGAGTATGCAAATTGACTCATGCAAGCCTTTTGCACCAGAAACTTGCCTTCGTCTTTCAGGGCAGGGCTACACACACTGTCTTGGGTTGATGAAGCTATGTGTGTGTCTATAAGATATTTAAGAGATGGATACTTGCTTTTTACTTTACATACTTAGAGATTTAAATGCCTAATAACATAGTATATTTGTATTGCTTGACTTATTTGATTGCTGTGTGTGGTTAACTATTACTCCAACCCCATAACTCTTACGGTCGACAGCCTTGCTCTTGAGTCTGTAAAGGATCATGGACTGCTAAGGATTTTAAGTGTGCGTTAGGAGATGTTCTTGATATTAGAACACCCTAGAGTTGTTTCCAGAAACCTGATTGGTCAATCTGCGGGCTATACGAGCTGGTATAGCCCAGGATTTAATTGTGGACTCCTACCTCTGCCGCCCATTACAGCCTGGAAAACACACTTGCTGCCTGTAAGGAAATTGCAGCGTTCTTCCTCATTTCCCCCCCACGTCCTGCGTCCCGGACCTTCAATAGTTAATGTCTTGTGTTGCTGTGCGAGAGTGCCTGACGTTGCCCTCCCCCTCATAGAGCGATCTGAAAAAAATGCTTGCTTTTTGGTCGCTGCCGTCGTAATTCACCTGTGTCCCATACCGCAGCGGCAATACTGTAATTACCATAATGGTATCTGCTGGCTGTACTGGGCTGAACATGCCTAGCGTGTCCCCACCCCCTCACCTATCGTGAAAAAAGCTTCTCTTTCGTCCACTGCTCTCCTTTTACACCCACAATTGTTTTTCTGCCGCACTGCTGTACGACAATGCTAAACGTGGCCCTCACCCCCTCACGGAAACAAAGCGCTTTCTTTTGGCCTACTTAACAGTGAAAACACAAACTTCGAAGGGATTGTGTCCTCCGACGTATTCCTTATCTATGATATTTGTATCTCCAGCTTGCTGGCCTCGTAAATTTTTTTTCCCAGTAGAGGGCGCTGTGCGTCGACGTCCGTCGAGTAGGTGCTCCTCGACGGCCACCGTATCAACACCGACGTCATCATGCCTATAAATGGCCACGCGCAGCGTCCGTTGCTCAGTTCTGTTTTTCCGCGCTTCGTGTGCCTCGGAATACCATTGCTCAGTTCATCAGTCGATATATATTCATATTTCCTCGAGAAAACCGACTCGTACTGGATGGCATCCTCCTCCGACCCGACGACTCCTCGGTCCGGTTTCAAAAAATTCCGAGACTGTGGGAAGAAAATGTTGCTGACGGATCCTCACAGGATCTGTTTGTGGTGTCTGGGAATCGAACACCAGTGTTCGGAGTGTGAGGAATGCCTATCCATGACGGCGAAAGCCTTGAAGGAGCGTAAGGGGAAGCTCGAGAGAGGTAAGTCAATTTTAACTTCCTCGAAAGTTTCCGCGGTAGAGTCTAGACATTCGTCTCTTCACCGTCGAAAGCATTGTCGGTCTAGGTCTCGAAGTGGCTCCCACCACTCGTCGAGGTCTAGACACTCGAAAAAAAGACGAAGAAGATCCCCTATATCGTCGTCTTCTAGTTCCCCTGAAAGAGTAAATTGCCCCACAGAACACAGAGAAAGCGGCCTCGTCCCCTCAAAGTCAGCTCAGGGTGATACCCCGGGTGAAGAGCCCAAAAAATCTAAACGCCGCGAGTCGAAGCACCCGGCGAAAGTCGACCCGAAAGCGCCATGAGCCATCGGGAAGTAAAGCATCTTCGACGCCATCGTCGAAAGCCCCTTCGAAGCATAGATCGGCCATCGACGCCGTTATCGAAGGGTTCTTCGACGCATCCGTCTATCGAGTCGACGCCGATAAAAGAAAGACCCACGGTTACTCCACAGCCAACGGTTACACCGAGAGCCTCCGACACGACGTCGAGAATGTCGTCGACATCCTCGAGCAGGATTCCAATCCTCTCGAGTTCTTCGAGGCCCCTTCCAGTTTTCTCGACGCCTTTGTCGGCGCCTTCGAGGATTTTTACATCGGCGTCGACGACATCAACCTTTTCAAGGCCGCTGATGATGGCTCCCTCTGAGATGGGTTTTATACCATTTCACAGACCAGAGCATCCCCCCTTAACTTCAATTTTTGAAGAAAGGGAAGATTCTGACCAAGAAAGGCCTGTTGGGCTGCAGAGGACCACATTACCTGAACCAGAGACTTTTGCCTCTGAGGAAAGAAGGTTGAAAGACCTTCAGGATGCATTACAGGAAGCAAGTGGCCTAGACACTTCCCCAGAAGTGGAATTTGTCAAACCAGACCCAGGGGAACATGCTGATACCCCTTATAGAACCCTAATGTCAAGGATTATGGAGTTCATGGGTTGGTCTGCGCCTTCACCTGTTTTTCAACAGGATGACCTCACAGATATTCTGGATAAAGGTCCACAGGAGGATCCTGTTGTTCCCTTTCATTCTGCTTTAAAAAGAAAGATTTTAACTAACTGGGAAACTCCTGAAGTTGTCCCTGCGGTTAACAAGAAGTTGTCAGCGACATATAGGGTATCTGCTGCTGACCCTGAATACCTAAGCACCCTACTCCAGAGAGTCTTGTGGTCCAGGCTGCAACTTCATCAGGCAGTACTTCTGCTTACCCCACTGCTCCTCAGGATAGGGATGCTAAAAAATATGATGCCATGGCAAAGAAAGTCTTCTCAGCCTGTAGCATGGCTTTAAAATCTATTAATGCAACTTGCACGCTCGCTAGGTTCAGCCACACTCTTTGGGAGTGTGCTTCATCGGCGGCTGACTGCATACCGGAAGGAGAAGAAAGGGACGCATTTTTAAATATCATCAGAGGTGGAAAAGATGCAATGTGCAAGTCCCTTCAAACTGGCATTGATTCTGCTGACAGTATCAGCAGGGCCATGGCGGCAAGTACCACAATCCGCAGGCATGCGTGGTTGAGAAAGTCCGGCTTTGCTTCTGACGTACAGGCCAGACTTTTAAATATGCCCTTTGACGGTTCTTCCCTGTTTGGTAAAAAGGCGGATGACAGTTTGGAAAAACTACAAACATCTAAAGCAGCAGCTAAGTCACTAGGAGCTGCAATCCGACAAACTAATTTTCGTCCCTCAGGATCCTCTTGGAGAGGAAGGTCCTTTCGCTATTATTCCTCATATGGAAGAGGCAGAGGACGGCCGACTCAAAGAGGCCAAGGAAAATGTACCCGTGGTGGATGGGGTAAAGGAAAGAAAGCCGCATCAGCAGGAGCCGCTTTACCTTCGGCAACTGCATCAGCCGCTCCCAAACCACTCTGAGGTCTCCCATCACAAGACGCCTCTAGGCCTCAGATGCTTGGGCATTGGAGACAGTTGCCCAAGGTTACTGCCTGCCTTTTCTACGCATCCCTCAGAGACATCCACCGGGGAACAGCTCTCTGAAAGTGCCGGATCCGCTCCTCTTGAAGGAAGTTGTAGACCTGCTAGAGAAAGGTGCCATAGAACCGGTACCTGTAACGGACAGGAACAAGGGCTGGTACTCCCCCTACTTTCTCATACCAAAGAAAGACGGAGGACTGAGACCCATCCTGGACTTGCGAGAATTGAACAAGTTCCTCAGGAAGGACAAGTTCAAGATGGTAACTCTCTCTCAGATCCTTCAGGCCCTCCAGCTTCAGGACTGGTTGGTATCTCTGGACCTTCAGGATGCTTATTTCCATGTGCCTATCCATCCCAAGCACAGGAAGTACCCGAGGTTCGCAATTGGCAACTCTCATTATCAATTTCGAGTTCTGCCATTTGGGCTGACCTCCGCCCCGAGGGTCTTCACCAAGCTAATGTCGGTTGTGGCTGCAAGTCTAAGGAGGGAAGGGATTCACGTCTACCCCTACCTGGACGATTGGTTGATCAGAGCAGTTTCTTCGGAACAAGCTCGGATCCAACTAGATTATGTCTGCCACTCCCTTCACAGGCTGGGCTTCTCCCTCAATTTAAAGAAGTCACAGATGATACCATCACAGAGACTCATTGGAGCAGTCCTGGACACGTCCCTGGGAAAAGCCTCGCCACCAGAGGTGAGGGCTCAAGATATTCTGCAGATGGTCACCAGGTTTCAAAATGCCCAATGTCTCCCAGCCTACGACTTTTTGAGGTTGCTAGGCCTCATGGCATCCTGCATATTCCTTGTGCCAGAGGCTCGCCTGAGAATGAGATCCCTTCAGTGGGCACTGAGGACTCGGTGGTCACAATTCTCAGGGAGGATGACAGATCTCCTGATTCCGGACAAGGTAGCCCACGACCTTCAATGGTGGGCCTCTCCAGAGAACATCTTGAAAGGAGAACTGTTTTGGCAACCATGGCCGGAGATAACAGTAGTCACAGATGCCTCACTCACGGGGTGGGGAGCCCATGCCAACGACTTGACCATCAGCGGTCGTTGGTCTCCATCGGAGTCCAGACTACACATCAACCTGTTGGAGCTGAGAGCCATCAGACTGGCACTGAAGGCTTTTTTGCCGTCTGTACGGGGGAGAAACGTCCTGATAATGACGGACAATACAGTGGCCATGCACTACCTCAACAAAAGAGGAGGAGTAGGGTCACTGCCACTGTGCAGGGAGGCGCTGCAGCTCTGGTTTTGGGCAATTCAGGAAGGAATCTCTCTATCGGCAATTCACCTAGCCTGAGAGAAGAACTTGACAGCGGACGCTCTGAGCAGGCAGAACAGTCTCCCACGAATGGGAGATAGCTCAGGAAGTCCGTCAAGAGATCTTTGCCCTTTAGGGAACCCCTCAAGTGGATCTGTTCGCCACCAGTATCAACAGGAAGTGCGACAGATTTTGCTCAAGGGAATTTCCCCCGAGAGGAGCTCTAGGAGACGCGTTCGTAGTGGACTGGGAGTTCCCACTTCTGTACACGTTTCCTCCGGTTCCTGTCATTCCTCAAATGATCAGCAGGTTGAGAAGGTTTCGTAAGACCATGATCCTAATTGCCCCGGATTGGGCCAGGAGAACGTGGTACCCGGACCTTCTGGACATGTCCATCTGTCCTCCAATTCGTCTACCGTACAGAGAGGATCTTCTCTCGCAGAAGGGCGGTCACGTTCTCCATCCAGCCATCAAGACCCTCAACCTTCACGCTTGGTATCTGAAAGGTTGAGGTACAAGGATTGGGACCTTCCAGATGACGTCATGGAGGTGTTGCTTTCGGCGAGAAGACCGGCAACTAAGACTCTATACCGCTGCCGTTGGAATACATTTTGCAGCTGGTGCAGAGAAAAGAATATCAAACCCTTTTCATGTGGTACACTGCGGTGTTATCCTTCTTACTTTATTTGGCAAATTCGGCCTTCAAATTGGCACTATTAAGGGCTATCTCTCCAGCGCTATCGATCTTTAAGCGCACTGCAGAGGAGCCATCGTATTACAAAATTCCATTGGTAATACAATACCTGAAAGGTCTATCTAATGTTTACCCTCCAAGACCATTCCAAGTTCCCTTATGGGACTTAAATCTAGTTTAAAACTTCCTAAAGGGTGCTCCTTTTGAACCACTCCACTCTTGTTCATTGAAGTTTCTCACCCTCAAAACTGTTTTATTGGTAGCATTAACATCTGCTAGAAGGGTTAGCGAGATACAAGCCCTGTCTTGTAAACCTCCTCATACAACTTTTCACAAGGACAAAGTAGTGCTACAGGTGAAGCCTAACTTCCTCCCAAAGGTAGTTTCGGAATTTCACATTACTCAGAAGATTACTCTACCTTCATTCTATACTCCTCCCCATCCGGGGAAAGAGGAAGAGAGACTACACAGGCTGGAACCTAAGCGAGCCTTGAGTTTTTATATCAGTAGACTTGCTAATATTAGACAAGCAGACCAACTCTTTGTAGGTTACGCAGGACATAAGTTAGGATTACCAATAACCAAACAAACCATCTCCAGATGGATTATTTTAGCAATTCTGGAATGCTACAAACTGGCAGGGAAAGAGCCCCCTCAAAATCTAAGGGCTCATTCGACCAGGGGTATCGCAGCATCCTCAGCTCTTCAAAGAGGGGTACCAATTAGAGACATATGTGCGGCTGTCACATGGTCGTCCGCACATACCTTTACCAAATTTTATAGCCTGGATTCCTCCTCTAGTCAAGAGACTAGATTTGGCAAAGCTGTGTTACACTCTGTTCATTCTTAAAGGGTAATATGGCATCTCTTAGGCCCGCCTCCTATCACATACCACTGCTATGGGAGTCTATCATAGATAAGGAATACGTCGGAGGACACAATCCCTTCGAAGAACAAGTTACTTCTTACCTTTCTAACGTTCTTTCGATGGGATGTTCCTCCGACGTATTCCTTATCGCCCCTCCCATCCATCCCCGCAGTAACATTTCCCTTGTGGTTGCAGCTTACGCTCCTTCAAGAGTAGTAACCATTCATACAATAACTACTTTACTCTAAAAAACGGAACTGAGCAACGGACGCTGCGCGTGAACATTTATAGGCATGATGACGTCGGCGTCGATACTGTGGCCGTCGAGGAGCACCTACTCGACGGACGTCGACGCACACCGCCCTCTACTGGGAAAAAAAATTTCCGAGGCCAGCAAGCTGGAGATACAAATATCATAGATAAGGAATACATCGGACGAACATCCCATCGAAAGAACGTTACAAGGATAGAAGTAACTTGTTCATCTACCTACAAAAGTAACGTTCAGTGTTGAATCATGGCAGTAACTACCTGCTAAATGTTATTAAAACAGTATTTATGGCTTGTATGAAGAAACAATATATTTACAGTTGTAACTACTATAGCCCTACAGTAACTTGCATGAAATAAAATACTCGCATCTACAATTACTTTCCCCAATTAGTACACACCCTTCTGGTATTTTTCCTTATTTATTAAAATACTGAGGTGTTCGAATAGCTTTTATAAACCTGCAGCTGGTCCCCCATACCTTGTTAAAGGCCCTCGCTAAGCTCAGTCCTTTAACTCGGTCTTCAGGGCACAAACGCCCGGTACGCCCCTTGCTATAGGTCTATAAAGATTAAACCCAGGTACTCATCTAGTACTTGCACAGTCTGCTTTCATATAATTGTCAGTCTGAGTGAGTGTTCTATAATATACCATCAAGCACTGTGTTCGGAGCAGGCTTGGGTGGTAATGGCCTCTAGCCAAAGCTTAGTTACTTCCAAGTGAAGCAAGGCCTTTGGCAAGGGCTTGAGGCAGTTACTGCTCAAGTCCACCATAGAACACTGGAACTCTATTAGCACCCAGCTAATTGGGCTGACTGCCAGGGGTGTTTTCCTTTTTAAAACCAATTATTCTCTTGTTATGAGCACGTGCACCGTTGGATGCATACATAAAATGAAAGATTAGTAAGCAACAGGGGCTCTGGAGCAAGTCCCTTCTCGCTTTCTGCGGCGTGGGTCAAATGAGGAGAATGCCTGCGAAGAGGTGGCCCTAGCCTGCAGGTATCGTAAGGGGGGACAAAGGTGAGCGGGGGAGCAGCAATTGGCTGTTTTGGAATACAGTCTTATACCAGCAGTTCCGGCCTGGTATTGCAAGCTGCTAATTGAGTGGCACCCTCTTGCAAGTTCCTAGGCCACAGCTTTGCTTGAACTCTTCAGACCGTCACTTTTTAGATCTGTCTGTTTCCAATGTATTGTAAAGTGCTTTGTTTACTAAATTTTTGGGTTTGGGTTCTATGAAAATATGCAATAAACCATATGGACTAAACTCCATTACAAATGCAGACCAGGCTTGGCAAGAAGGTGAGAAATTACAGGGTACCCTTCCTTAGCTAGGGCATAAACCAGTGGAAGCTTCCTGCACTTCATTGTGCGTAAGGCTTGTATTCCCTCTCACCCAAAGTCAGAGGTGGTCCGACAGAGTTTTTTTATTTTGATTTTTTTTATACAAGCCACGTTACCTGCTTGTATCTCACCAACCAACTTATTAAGAAATCTCTGTATGCACTAAACTGGGCCTTTCCCTTTCTTGGGTGGGGGGAGAGGGGAGGTTTCCATCCTGCGAAGTGCACTGTGCTTTCTGTTGATATGTACACAATGGAGATGGCTGAATGCCCGCAGGAGAATCATAGAAAACATGCTACAGACTATGTACTAGATAAGTGAGAATTCACTAAATGACTTCAGGAATGGTGTGTTGTGCACATGTGGAGAACTGATCTTCGCGCCAAATGTCCAGGACGTTTATGCCAGGCTAGTAGCTTACAACTTGAAATGTTTACCATTAATTCTGTAAATGTCACATGGCTCCTGGTCCGTCATGACCAACCACAGAAAAGCCACAAAAAGCATAATTTGTCAATGATCGTTAAAATAAAATGCACAGCTGCTTGGTTCTGGGAGGTTGTCGCACACAGCTGGTCAGTAAATAACATAGATTAGTGTAGAATGGTTGGGTATTACAGATGTGTAACACGAGCAGGTTTACTCCTAGCAAGAACAACTCATGATGGAAAAATGTGTATGCTAT
The DNA here is from genome assembly GCF_040938575.1 of Ambystoma mexicanum. Lineage (NCBI taxonomy): Eukaryota > Metazoa > Chordata > Amphibia > Caudata > Ambystomatidae > Ambystoma > Ambystoma mexicanum. The sequence continues at coordinate 327,680,216 of NC_090926.1, read as the reverse complement.
GTATATATTGGTTTCTTTTAAAATGTAATACTACTTTTTATAGCTAATCACATAAACTTGAGTTTATTGAAAATTAACTCACAATTTTCTTTTACATGATATCCTTTCTTGTAAAGTGTAGGTCTTTGGAGATCATCTTTTTCAAATGTCCCTAGCACAAATTCGCTGAAAGGTAGAGTAGTATATTGATATTAAAGTTGGACTCATTTTGTTAAGGTGAGGCAGATGTCACAAAAGTCCAACATGTTTAGCATGACTTCAGATCGTGCTCTGTGTTAACCTCCTATACATCACACCATCTGAAAACGTCCTTCTTTACTGCCCCACTTTCAGCTATGACCACATTCTGAACTGCTGTCTTACTCTCCTCTTCCTTTTTTTGGGCAAAGTCAGAGATGCTCAGTCTCCTGTCACAGGCTTCCTTCTCCGGTGTCTGCTCATCCTTCCTCTTTTGTAGTTGCCCACTTGCCATGTCTGAACGGCTCCAGAGACCACCCTCTACCCTCTTTTCCTATGTTTTTCTTATTTAACCTGTTCTGTTCCACGCCTCAACCCTGAGCTGCTCTTTACTTTCTTTCTACCTTCTTTCTTGACAGGTTCTTCTCTTCAGGTTTAGGCAAGGCCTGAATATGTCTGTATCACTCATTATAAAATGGGGAGGGCAGGAGTTTTCAGTCACTGCACTCACTGAAGAAGATACAGTCCTGGACCTGAAGCAATCCCTGAGGAGTCTCACCGGGGTGCTGCCTGAGCGCCAGAAGCTTCTGGGTCTCAAATACAAAGGTATAGCTTCTTCACTTGAGCATGCTTATAACAATTTTTGAATGCAATACTTTGTAGTTTTCATTTTCCTGGGGCATGGATCACAGAGATGGGGATGGAATGTGTAGCATTCAAGTGGATTAGTTTTTTTGTGATATTCAGCCTCTCTTGTCTGAAGGGTATCGGGTAATATTATCCCCACCAATAATATCGCCATATATATGGTTGTGGGGTAAGGCCATATGCAATATTATTAGTGGGGATAATTGATGGGGTTAATTGGACCAGGGGTTGCGGGGGTGTCCCCTGCTCCATTAAAACAATTATAGGGGTTGCAGGAGTCTCCCCCGCAGGTTCTTTGGCTTAATATTGCTGCATTAATATGGCAATATTTGTACGGGAATATTAACACATGGAATCATCTGAAAATGTTGAGATGAGACAGCTGACTGCTCAGCAAACTAATTGTGAAGTATTGTTCATTGGTTTTATTCAACTTTGTTTTTTGCCCATCTCGGATCCATGTTGGTAGACTAAGGTAATACCACTGAAAAACCATTCTACTGATTCATCCTCTTTGTGTCTCCTGAAGTAATAAGGATGCTGGTTTTTTTGTTGCGTTGACTGGTTACTGATGATGGAGATTAAATCAATGGGTGTTGTGCCTTGCATGTGATTTTGAAGTCCAATTATAATCCGTTTGAAATGATTTTACTTTTAACTATGCCTTCTTCAAATCCTAGTGAGATCAGTGATCATATATTAGATTGAATGGGGCAGCTGCATTGATACCAGTCTTATTACTCTTCCCATTGCTGGTAGTCTGGTCTTGTTTCAATGATTGGCAGTGATGGTCAGTTAAATGGTTTCTATTGGGCATTGTGGTGTTGCTTTGATGGCATTCTAGACACAGTAGGTGACAATATGTCAGTCTGGATCTATGTACCGATTGAGACACATAAATTGCTACCAGTTTTAATTCCAATATGCTGCTCTAAAAAAAACTTAAAATGCATCTCTCTGGCCACTCCAGAGCTCATTGGTCCTCCATCCAAGGGTTTGCTGCTACAAAAATCTGACTCCTATCCAAATTAAATGTTACAACTTTGCATTTAATTGCAAGACCTGTTGAGGTACTGGTCTAACGTTACACTAGCAAACAATGCATTTTGGGGTACCGTAATTCAGGTGTTTTATAACCTCTTCACTTTCTGCTCTTACATCCTCAATGGTTACAAATAAAGGATATTTCGAGTGGATGGTGTCCTCCAACGTATTCCTCATCTTAGATGTATTCCATCCAGCTTTAGCTGCTTCGGAAAACAAATTTCGGCAGAGGGCGCCATGCGTCGATTTCGAGTCGTTTTGTCCCTCTAGGGCCTCTGTTGAGGCTGACGTCATCGGGTATACACGTAGCACGTGCGGCGCCTGTTGGCCTCAGTTTCGTTTTTCCGCGGTACACCTTGCTTGGGAGATTCGGCGCACCTCGAGTTCTGTGATGCAACGATTATTACTGATATATGTCGATATGTCTTCTTCATCGACGCCGACTCCGACCCTGAGATCAGGTTTCAAAAAGTGCAAATCGTGCGGTTCGAAAATGTCTATCACAGACCTGCACTGAGAATGTTTGTGGTGTCTCGTGGAAGGCCACGACATGGAGGCCTGTACGAAGTGTCAGGCGATGACTGGGAAGGCCTTGCAAGAGAGGAGGGGAAAACTTGCAGGTAGGTCGTAAATTCGACCACAAAGCCTCTAGCGTTGAGTTGAGATCCCGTGAGGACAAGTCTCCTCAACGCGAAAGGCATCGGTCCAGGTCCTGAAGCGATTCCCATCGCTCGTCGTCTTCAACAAAAAAAATCGAAGAAAAGATGCCACAGGTCCCCCTCCACCTCATCCTCAGAGAAATCCCCAAAAGGATGAAATGCCCCACTAAACATTCTTCCTCCGAAGAGTGGGAAGCATTCAGAGTCAAAATGATGGAGGTGTTCGAAAAAGCAAAGCCTCGGTCCGTGCCTTCTTCGGAAGCCGGCCGTGAGCGTCATCACTCTGACACGCGCGTCCTCAAGCTCGAGTGATCGAAGAAGGAAGGATAGAGAACCTTCCAGGACGCAGAGAGAGAAAGACCACTTGAGGTCACTGATGCCGTCCGAAACCCAACGCACCTCGAAGGGCAAATCTTCGAAGAGCGCCTCAACGCCGGCACCGTCGACGACCACTATTACATAGATGCCTCTGTCGACATCGACCCCGAAGCCCTCCAAGCCAAAGGCTCTGGTTCAGCCAATTCAGCCAGAAAAGGAAAAAGATAAGGCTGCAAAGCCTGTAATGCCTTCAGGGCCCACTAACACACCTTTCCCACCTCTCCCATAAAAAGCTTTTAAACCTCTTCCTAGGAAGGAATTTTTCAAGTCCCTGACCTCGATTTCTGAGGAACAGGAGAGATCTGATGAGGAGTGTGTACCCTTTGGGCTAGAATATGGCACCCCAAATGTCCCAGAATGCCAGATTTCAGAAGAAAGCAGGATGAGGGACCTGGTGGAATCCTTACATAATGCAAGTGGCATTGATACATCTCCTGAAACAGACTTTGACAGACCAGATCCAGGAGAGCATGCCAGTCCCTCATACTGTCAACTAATGACAAAAGTGGTTGATTATTTAGGATGGGCTAGACCACCAACCCAATTCATCCTGGATGATTTGACTGATATATTGGACCATGGTCCTACTGAAGATCCAATACTACCCTTGCATGTAGTCTTGAGATATAGGGTGGCCAAGAATTGGGAGACTCTGGATTCTATTCCTCCAGTGAATAAATCCCTTACTTCAAAATACCGCCCTGCCAGTAGCGACCCCGGCTATCTGTCTAAACATCCCACTCGCCAAAGTCTGGTGGTACAGGCAGCCACAGCTTCAAACAAAATGGCGTACCCCTCTATCCCTCCGGACAGGGATAAGTATGTGGATGGCTGGGCACGCAAGTTATTTTTACCTGGGAGTATGGCATTAAAATCAGCAAACTCCACATGTTCCTTGGCAAAGTTTTCGTACACTCTGTGGGAGTGCATTTCAATGGCGGCAGAGCACATACCAGAAGGGGATGAAAGGAAGGATGCCTAGCCATTGTTATAGATGGATGAGGCCTTGTAGGAATCTCTTCAATCTGGACTGGACACTGCAGATCGTGTGAGCAGGTTCATGGGCACTAGCACAGTAATACGCGGATTTGCGTGGTTACGGAAGTCAGGTTTCGCACCAGACGTCCAGAACCGCCTTCTGAACATGCCCTTTGACGGTCTCACCTTTTTGGCAGCAAGGCTGACGAGAGCCTTGAGAGGTTGCAGACCTCAAAAGCAGCTGCCAAGTCTTTAGGAGCTGCTATTAGGCAACCACAGCCTTTTTGTGCACCAGGACAATCTTGGAGGGGACGATCCTATAGTTACTACTCCTCATATGGAAAGGCGAGAGGAATGGGCAGTCAAAGGGGCCAGAAAAAGGCCACTCGTGGTGGACGCGGAAAACATGCAAAGCCAGCTCCAGCTGCAGCCTCTTTGCCATCAGCGACCGCAGCAACTGCCACAAAACCACTTTGAGGACTTGCATCACAAGACACCGGTGGGAGGCAGGCTGTCGCAGCATCTGCAAGAATGGCGAGCCATTACTTCAGATGTTTGGGCTCTAGAAATAATAGCCAAAGGTTACTGCCTTCCTTTTCTAGCGCAACCTCAAAACAATCCCCCAGGGAGACAACCTTTGAAGTTTTCAGACCTGCTCCTATAGCAGGAAGTTCTAACCCTGCTGGAGAAAGGTGCTATAGAGCCAGTACTTGTAGCGGAGAGAAACAAGGGATGGTACTCCCCGTATTTTTTGATTCCCAAAAAGGACAGAGGACTGAGACCCATCTTGGACTTAAGAAACTTGAACAAGTTCCTCAGGAAGGACAAGTTCAAGATGCCCACTCTTTCTCAGATCCTTCAGAGCCTTCAACTTCAGGATTGGTTGGTGTCATTGGACCTCCAGGATGATTATTTTCATGTGCCGATTCATCTCAAGCACAGAAAATACTTGAGGTTCGTAGTTGGCGACTCACACTATCAGTTTCGAGTCCTGCCATTCGGATTGACCTCCGCCCAAGGGTCTTCACGAAGTTAATGGTAGTGGTGGCAGCGCACCCCAGGAAAGGGGGATTCACGTCTACCCCTACCTGGACGATTGATCAGAGCACATTCTGCCAAACAAGCACTCGATCATCTGAAAGTCACCTGCCTCTTCCTCCACAAACTGGGCTTCTCCCTCAATTTCAAGAAGTCACAAATGACACCTTCCCAACTGCCCCAATACATGGGGGCTTTATTAGATACATCCTTGGGAAAGAGCTCGCCTCCCAAGTTGAGGCCTCAATACATTCTTCGGATGGTTTCCAAAATGCCCAAAATCTCCAGGCCTACGACTTCTTAAGGTTACTCAGCCTCATGGCATCTTGCATCTTCCTGGTGCCAGAGGCACGCCTGAAGATGAGATCCCTTCAATGGGCTCTAAAGACTCAATGGTCACAGTTCTCAGGTCAAATGACGGATTTTCTCCAGATTCCGAACAAAGTTGGGCAGGATCTTCTGTGGTGGACTTGCACAGAGAATATCCTAAAAGGAGAGCATTTTTGGCAACCATGGCCGGAGATTACATTAGTGACGGACGCCTCACTCATGGGGTGGGGAGCTCATGCCAACGATCTGACAATCAGCGGTCGCTGGTCTCCATCGGAGTCCAAACTACACATCAACCTTTTAGAGCTGAGAGCAATCAGACTAGCGCTGAAGGCTTTTCTACCGTCTGACAGAGGAAAAAATGTCTTGATAATGATGGACAACACAGTGGCCATGCATTATCTAAACAAGAGGTGGTGTAGGGTCACTACCTCTGTGCAGAGCGGCAATGCAGCTCTGGTATTGGGCGATTCAAGAAGGAATCTCCTTAACAGCAGTTCATCTAGCCGGAGAGGAGAATATGACGGCAGACGCTGTGAGCAGGCAGAGCACGGTGTCCCACTAGTGGGAACTGGCTCATGAAGTTATTCAAGAGATCTTCGCCCTTTGGGGAACCCCTCAAGTAGACCTATTTGCGACCGGAATCAACCGGAAGTGTGAGAGGTATTGCTCAAGGGAATTTCCCCCGAGAGGAGCCCTAGGAAACGCGTTTGTGGTGAAGTGGAATTTCCCACTATTCTAATCGTTCCCTCCGATTCCCGTCATCAGCAGATTGGGACGGTTCGGAAACTGCATGATCCTAACTACCCCGGATTGGGCCAGGAGAACGTGGTACCTGGACGTTCTAGACATGTCCATATGTCCTCCGGTACGTCTTCCTCAGAGAGAGGACCTTCGCTCACAAATGGAAGGTCAGGTTCTCCATCCAGAGGTCAAGATTCTCAACCTTTACGCTTGGTATCTGAAAGGCTGAGATACAAGGATTAGGACCTTCCAGATGACGTCATGGAGGTGTTGCTTTCGGCAAGAAGGCCAGCAACAAAATCTCTATACCGTTCCCGTTGGAAAATGTTTTGCAACTGGTGCAGAGAAAAGAATGTTGATCCTTTTCTATGTTCTATTCCGGAAGTACTGTCCTTCCTCTTGTCCCTAGCACATAGAGGTCTAAATGTTGGGACCATTAAAGGTTATCTTTCAGCGCTTTCCATCTTCAAGCGCTCGTCTGAAGAATGCTCCTATTTCAAAATTTCTTTAGTAGTACAATTCTTAAAAGGACTCACCAATGAGTTTTCTCCTTTCCCTTTCCAAGTACCGATTTGGGATCTTAATCTGGTTCTAAAATTCTGAATGTATGCCCCTTTTGAGCCCTTGCACACTTGTCCATTAAGATTGCTGACATGGAAAACTGCTTTCCTAGTTGCTTTAACATGTACTAGAATAGTGAGCGAATTGCAGGCACTGTCTTCTGGGCCACCCTATACTGTGTTCCATAGGGACAGAGTGGTATTAAGGGTTAAATCCTCATTTTTACCTAAAGTTGCGCCCGATTTTCATTTAAATCAGAAAAATGTTCTACCTGCATTCTACCCTCCACCTCATCCTTGCAAGGAGGAGGAAAGATTGCACAGGTTGGACCCGAGAAGAGCTCTAGGCTTTCCAAGCTTAGAGTGGATAATCAACTGTTCATTGGCTACACCGGAAGGAAATGCTACAGATTAGCAGAGAAAGACCCACCAGAAGGCTTAAGGGCCCATTCCACCAGAGGCATCGCCTCTTCGACAGCCCTTCAAAGAGGTGTTTCCAAAAGATCCATTTGTGAAGCAGCAACTTGGTCTTCGCTGCATCCTTTTTCAAAATTCTATAGTCTGGATGCTTCCCAGTCCAAGTAGCTGAATTTTGGTAAAGCAGTACTATATTCTGCCATTTAAAGGCATCAAAAAATCTACTCCCTCCTCCAAAGAAATTGTCCATACTGCTTTAGGAGTCTATCCAAGATGAGGAATGCGTTGGAGGACACAATCCACTCGAAGAACAAGTTACTTACCAACTGGTAACATTCTTTCGATTGGATGTTCCTCCAACGTATTCCTCATCGCCCTTCCAGCCATCCCCTCTGTAGATTTGTCCGGGTTATTGCCACGTCAGCTCTCGCAATGCTGATACCCAACTACCGCCACAATCTACACAGTAGAACAAAAGTGCGGGGGGAAAAACAGAACTGAAGCCAACTGGCGCCGCGCATGCTACTTGTATACCCAATGACGTCGCCCTCAATGGAGGCCTTCGAGGGACCATCGACTCGACGACATCGACGCACAGCTCCCTCTGCCGAAATGTTTTTTCCGAAGCAGACAAATCTGGATGGAATACATCTAAGATGAAGAACATGTTGGAGGAACAACCAATCGAAAGAAAGTTACCAGTTGGTAAGTAACTTATTCATTTATGCCACAGAATATTTCCTTAAATTCTAAGCAGAAATAAATGATATATTTATGCCATAAAATATTTCATTAAATTCTCTGGTTAGCATATCGCACCTCTTCACTGCACTTGTGCTTCACTTAACTTGTAATCCAATGTTGCACCTTGAAATTTGTGGAGCTTTTGAGCAGTGGTAGTCTCCCCTCCTTTGGTGGAAAAATCTGGTCATGTTTAATTGAGAATAGTCAGTTTTTCCATTTAAAGTGGTGGTCCTTGGCCATGCTGATTTGATAGCGGATGCGGTTGATGATGGAGTTGTAGTCCTGTTTGGGGGTGATGGAAGTCCATTTAATGTTAGGTTAATGATGACTTGGATGATGATAGCAAATCAGTCATTGGTAATGGGAATTTGGCCCATTAAGTTGAATGCAGTATGGCCTTGTTAATTTGATTTTGCCAGTTTGGACTTATTGGTAAACTTTGGGTTGTGTGCCCCTGATGAGTGCTAGATGGTGGTATAGCCATCTTGATGTGGTGATTTTTATTTTTAACTAGGGTCCTTTCATAATGATCTGGCTAATTTTCTGTTGATGATAGCAGTTTGTCAATGTTGAGTGGTTTTTGTTGATTTTAAAACTAGGGGTGTGCCGAATTTTGACTTCAGCCGAATACCTGGGATAACACTTACTCAAAGCTGAATGTCTGGTCCACTTTCTATGATTAGTTATCTCTGAGAGAGCTAGCCAATCCCAGAAAATTGACAGGCTGCAGAAGCCAAAGAAGGTCTTTCCTTTGCAGACTACTGCAGTCTGCCCCAGCCCAGAGACCAAGGTAAGCCCTCTTTTGACCTCCCTGGCCCTGTTGCTAGGGAGGCTCCAGGGTTTGGCCCGGCGGCCCCATTACTGCTTTGTTTTGGATAAGACCCGGTGCCTACTGTAGTTATGTTGGGGAGGTTGTCCGCTTTGTGCCCTCCTGCCCATTAAAAAAGAATGCAGCTGTGTGGGCTGCTAGGACAAGACCTGACAATCTCCTACAGTACAACCCCTGCAATTGTGCTCGGGGGGGGTTGGGGGGGTGGAGTTGGGTGAGGGGTCAGCCAGGTGGCCCCTGCCGTCCATTAAAAGAAAATAAATGCAGCAACCGGGGCAAGACCTAGCAACCTCACACAATTGTACTGCTGAGGGGTATGGGGGTGGGGGGGATGGAGAGGGGGGTTCCCTGGTGATCTCTCACCCACAGAAATAATGCAGCAGTGGGGGCTGCCAGGGCAAGACCCGGCACCCACGCAATATTTCTAGCCTCCGTTATTTGGCCTTGCACTGGCAGCCCCTCATGTCAATTTTTAAAAAGAAATTCAGCTGTGGGTACCGCCAATTGCTGGGGTCACTGGGGCACGACCCAGTGACCCTCACAATTGTGCACAGTTTTAAAATACAAAACCATATGAGGGGCTACCAGTGCAAGGCTCAGAGCCCTTTCCCCCTGCAACAATTTGGGGGAGAGGGGGATGCTCGCTGGGTCTCACGCTTGCATTATCCCTATATTGTCTTTTAAACTATTTGGCTCCGGCCGAATACTTGGACCAACTATTCAGTATTTGGCCGGATAGGAAATTCACTCTTGGGTACAGCCCTAATTAAAGCCATGTTGAAGGATTGCCTTCTGACCAGGTTAGACTAGATTGTCTGGCTATTTTTTGGGATAACTATGGTTTTCCCCCGTCCAAGAAACTATAGCGGACTGTCCAAGTTGAGGTGATGTAGGTGGCCTTGCTGATGATCATGGCAGAGCTGCCATGGTTTGAATATGTTCATTTTATGGTGGTTCTCTGGTTATGTGTTGGTCTGGGTGGTGCGCTAGCCATATGGGTTTAAGAAAACTGTCTGGCTGTATTACAGTGATGGCAATTTAACATATTTAGTTTATGGTGATTCAGCTTTGTTGATTTGATAACTCCAGGGCTTTGTTGGGTGAATTATGGCGACCAATCCATGTTGCATTAATGATGGCAGTCTGATCATGCTTAGTTGAGGAAATCCCTTTGGGTTGATTACTACAGTCAGGACTTGATCAGATAATGGTGGGTCTCTGGCCATGTTACAATGATGTTATTGTTTGAGTGAATTAAGAGGAGGATGGAAGATTTGCATTGTTCAGTCAATTAGTGTTTTACTATTGTCACATTGGGCATTTACTTATGTTAAGTTTGTTTTTCAGGCAAACCAGCAGATAACAATGTAAAGCTTGGCGTCCTCAAGCTAAAACCGAATACCAAGATTATGATGATGGGAACACGAGAGGAGCGCTTGGTAAATATCTTCACCGGAAACAGCGTCTCACTGTAGATAAACTTCAACATTATAATGCACTTCAGCCTTAATATTATGATGGACCTTATGCTCAGCTGAGTGCAGATTGACCATAAAGAGCACACAGCAAAACAGAAGTGGTACAGTTGAATGCTAGAGTGTTTTCTCCATTGTGCAAACTACTTGGTTATAAGTCAGAAGGTAAGCTTAACCCCCTGTCTACAAGGTATGGTGCGACGACCAGGTCTGATCAGTATTCCGAGCTGGATGTGAAGGACACTGAGCCTGTATAGTGAGTGAGGTCAGATAACTATTTTCACTTGGCAAAAGAATGCATCATATTAACCTGAAAAATAATTTGTTTTTAATATCACTTGGGCTCTTCACAGTGGACATTACCAGTGTATGCTGCTGCTGATGCTGCATTTGTGTTGTCATGCTGTGCCACATTGTTATGTTTCCCTTAAAATAAAAATGTTTTGGTTTTATGTTGAACTTCATGGCAGATTTCTGGTTCTTTTTAATGAGGTAATGTAAGTTGTAACTAATGCAATAGTACTACATTTATCGATATTTTAACTATGATGGGTTAAGGTGGCTCTGTCAATATTCTAACCTGAGGCTGCAGGTTGCACACAGATCGTTTGTGGTGCTCGATTATCTCTTTGCAGGATGTAGTATGGTCGTCAAGCAGAGAAGTATGAAGTGACTCTTATTGGAAGCCAAGGCACAATAGGTCAGAGTTAGAACCCTAAATGGAATCAAAGCTTGGATAGAGGTACAGAGTCGGACCCATAATTAGAAGACAGCCCAGAGAACTGCCAGTCCATGTTAGGTTAGACACGTCCCCTATCCCAGCACCCTGCCTCCCTTTGTACCACTGACTGAACAAAGGAATGATTGTTCTATTGTTTACAGGTTATTGCTTCTTTTTCTAGGAAGATGTTTTGGGACCACCACCTGACAACGATGACATTGTCAATGACTTCGATATTGAAGAGGAAGTAGTAGAGGTAGAAAACAGGTGAGTTCTTTGCAAGTTCTAGTGATACTTTCCTTGCCGTTTACCAGTGTGCTGAGGATGGTCTGAATATGTTATGCAAATGTATTTAGAAAGGAGTACACATTTAAGCTTGTCCCTTAGATGCTGATGGGGCTCTGTACATTTTCCTTTAAGTTCGCTGAATTACATGATGGTGAACTTTTCTGTACATGTAGCACGGAGCAACAGCACTGCAATTCTGTCAGGCTGCTGATGGTGCCTACGAACTTGCCGTCTCACGTTTTTTCCAAAGTACCAATGTTTCAGTGCCCCATGTAGCTTAGTGTTTCAGTCTTGAATGGTACCTTATTGCTTTTTGAACTCTGTATCTGTAGCACTGAGGTAAAGTCTTAATTCCTGGATACTGCTGTTGTGTGGTTGTATGGAGGTTTCTTGTATGTTTCTGTGCATGCACTTTCATAGGATTCCCTTATGAATGATTGTGTATTTGAATGCAGGTTCCCTTGTGGAAATGTTCTGCTGTCTTTTGTGCAAGTGCTGTGGTCACTGACTCTACAGGTCTATTCATTTCTTCATATAGGTATTCCTATACATGTGCTGCTTGTGTACTGTGACTGGTCAGAAGAAGGGCGCGGACTCTTTTAGGACATTTTGTTCAAGCTTTGTTAAATAGTCAGAAAGGCCTAGCTATCACTATGGATATGGGGTGTCCCCTACCGAAAGAATAACCAAGGCGCTCGTCAGTCAACTGTTTCTGAATGTCCAAAAAGAATCAGTCTACCGTTCAAACTAATGCTATCTGACCCTATCATTTATCTTAACAAAATAAAGGCAGTAGAAGGGCTCCCTTCTCCTGCTTTGTACTCCCAGCACTGGTTCTCTTGATATATGTTCTTCTCTTTGGCAGTTCTTTTACTAAGTTCCAACAGTTCTTTTCTCGCTGTAGACCGTTTATAAGTCCGATTTAGGCAAGCTTTTACTGTGTAACCTTTGGTTGTACATGGTATGTATGACTTTAACCTATTCTGTTCCCTTTGTCGCACCCCTTTGCCTTGTGTATCTCACAGGCTTCCTTTTCTTTCCCAGAAACGTATGCCATTCCATGGGTTGTGTCCTGCTTTGATGATCTTTGTCGCTCTCTTGTATTCACGTTTATACGGTTTCTCTTTCATGCTAGTCCCACTCTGGGAATGTTATTCCCTCCTTCTGTATTTCATCAAAGTTCATATTTAGTAACCATACTGCATTTCTATGTTCTTCCCCATCCTGGGAATACTATTTTTCCTTTCCATAAATTATCACTCTTCGCCTTTGACAGTGGTAACTCTTTTGTATCCAATTCTCCTTCACTAAGCATTATGGATATCAAACTTATTTTATCATATATAGTAACTCTTCATTTGTACTGGAACGGGTTATTCGTTCAGTGTTAGTTTCCTTGTTAATCTTCCTGTGCTTCCCCGGTCTCCTTTTACCTTCTCCCTTCTTCGGAAATGGTCCTGGGACTCTTGAAGGTCTGGCAGAAGTTCCTGTTCTTCACTGTACTTGCGAGCCGGTGTTCTAAGCGTCGCCTGCCTGCGGTACTCGCACTGCTTCGATTCTCTTCGGTATCTTACCAGAGCTGCGACATCTGCAGCAGCGTTTCTCCAATGTTCTTGCTGTTGCTGCACGAATCCGCTGCACACCCTGCGCTTCCAGGCTTAGGCAACCACCGATTCGTCTCCTCTCCAGGTTTTCAGAATGCTGATAGTTCAGCGTTCGTTCACATGCCCAACAAGAAGTTTGGATTTCGTGGGTTCCACATCCCGTGATGGCGCTGCCTCGTCCTAGGCTTACATCAGTAGGGCAGTTCCCCTGTGAAGACTTACTCACTCTCCTTCCGTATTCGTTCCCCTTCCTTATAGGACAAGTCTTTTCTTCAGCGTCTACTCATCTCAGTGGATTCGTCTGTTTTTCATTTAAGGAATATCTTTTTTCCTGTGAAGAATATCATTTAGCATCTTATTCGGTGCAGTCTTTGTTTGAAATGTTTGTTATTCCCATGTATGCCATTAGGTTTACTGGTGAAGGGAGTTCTTCACAGGAACAGGAGTCCTTGTCCCCAAAGGTAGTCTTTCCCGGTGAGGTCTCACTTGCCTCGACCCCTACGGGAGGGTGTTGTGGAGCGGGCTCCCTAACTTCATAGGTGGAATCTTGCCTCCCCTTTTGGGAGAAGGGACGAATTCAGTAGATTTGTCACATACCCTTCCCCTTAGCTTTGTGGCTTTCCCTTCTGTGTACAGAGGCAGGCTGCTTAAGAAATCAACATTTCCTTTTTTTTGCCCTTTACGAAGAACCATCTCATCACTCTCGCATTCATATCTTTCCGAAGATTCTTCCAAGTCAGAGGAGAGGGGTCTGTAATGAGTGTAAACTTTCGGCCCGTCAGGTAATACCTCAAGTGTGTGACAGCCCACTTTATGGCTAATGCCTCCAGCTCGACTGTGGCATAGGATTGTTCCAGAGGAAAACATTTTCGACTGGCATATAGTATTGGATGTTTCAAACCCTTGTATTCCTGGGAGAGAACCGCTCCCAATGCAAACTTGGACGCTTCCGTTTGGAGTACAAATTCTGTTGAAGTCTGGCATCTTTAGTACGGGATCCTTACATAATAGATTCTTCAAGTGGTCAAAATTGGTTTGGCCTTTATCCCATAGGAGTTTTTGGGGCTGAGCATTTTTCAACGCATCGGTCAGGTTAGCGGATACTGTGGAGTAGTTTGCTATGCACCACAATTTCCTCTAAATAAGCGCCACAGAATGCAGACTATGGTTTTAACATGCGGTCCATCATTGGCTGAAATGTGACGGGTGCCCCCTGAAGAACACAAGGCAAAACCTTAAATTGGAACAGACCATGAGGTGTTGAGAAGGTGGTTTTCTGGTGGTCGGATGGATTCAAGGGGACTTGCTAATAGCCCTTGGTCAGGTCTAGCATTGATGTGTATTTTGCAGAACCCAATTTTGAGGTGAGTGTGTCCTCACACATATTCCTCATCTTTGAAATACTCTGTTATCCTGCTTGCAGCTTTGACATTTTTCACATCGACAGCCCCCATCAGTGTCATAGCGTTGGTACAAATTGCACGCACCACACCTGTTGCTTCAGTTCAGTTTTTCTGCACAGCTTGCTTGAAACGGTTCACTTGCCTCAGCGTTCATTCCTTTCTATGTACTTCGAAATTGTTGAATATGTCTTTGTCTACCTCGATAATGGGATTCATGAGATGTTCCCATTGCGATTCTAAAATGTCTATACCAGATCAGCATCGAGGATCTCTATGGTGCTTGGGAGCAGGCCACAATGTCGATGTCTGTGGCTAATGACGGTAAAGTTGTTCTGGAGAATTTTCATTTCTGTGGCAATTTCCTTCAACCTTAGACTCTCAGCTCTTTGCTACATTCAAAGCTTTTGAATTTTTACTGACTATGATTTTTTTTTAATGTTCCTTACTGTTTTATGGAGTCTGGTAAACTCCATAGGCATCTACTTTTGCATCGTGCCACACAGCACCTTCTGTGCAGTGCCATTGAGCGGTCCCTTGGACTTCTCTTAATGTTTAACTACATTTTATTAGAACTTCTGTTCCCAAGAATAGTAAGATGACCCCTGTCTTAACTAACTTTACTTTATGGGTCCCACACTCACCACCCTATGTTAAGTGCAGGGGGGGTTGCATAGTAATTCATTTAACCCATTCCTCATGTAACATTTTGTTACACTAACTCACTTGAATGGCTGATGGCAGTGGTTTCATTTTTACTACCTAGTGACATGTATCTGCAGGCTGATACCTCAGCTGCAGTGCCTCAACCAAGGGCGACCATTTTCTCAAAATGGCCCCTGTCTTTTTTCGCCATTTCTTATTAGTTTCCTCTGGGCTTTTACTCTGCTGTTTGCATCAGGTTTGAGTCCTTTGTGTATTTTGCCTTTGGTGGGCTTCACGACTGAAGCCCGTCCAGGCCCCAGTGTGTCTGGCAGGGGTGTTGCTATGTCTGGAAAATATCTGGGGCTATGCTAATGTTGAGACTGCCAGGACTTGGTGCTAGCTAGCCTTTTGGTTCTAGCCCCTGAGCTTCTATCCGGGGGGGTACAACCAAAGGACCCGGGGCTATAGCCCCCTCAACGCCCCCCTAGCAACGCCTCTGGTGTCTGGGAAGGCTGGAAGTGAGGGAGGGTCTGGAAACTTCCCTGTCCTTTGTCTCTAGGTCTGCCCGAGTGAAACCAGTTCCAATTGGCCAGCTGGCTGACTTGAAGGACAAGCCACCCTGCTGTGATTGACGGCCTAGGGCTGTGAATGAATGGGAACTTGCATAAAAGGTTTTTGGGACTAAGAGCAGAGTCAACTACTGGAGGACCACATCCAAAGCAGAAGGAATGAAGAGATGCCTGCAGCACCCTCCTGGACTGTAAAGTGCTCAGTGAATCACTGCAGCTGTGCTGCCCCAGTTTCCAAATCGACAGGACGACTTGGCGCCCATGGGATGGTGGGACCAACTAGCCTCACGACAAACCCTATTTTGGCGCAACCCCCTCGACTTGCTGTGACTTTCCAAGGCTGCAGAAGCCCAATATCCGGGGTACCTCGACCACCTGTGAGTGCACTGTCTTCCATGTCCGATTCCCGGCAGAACTTTGTAGGCATCCAGAGGACCCTACAGAAGCAAGAAATACGTGCCCAGAGTCGCGGACCGAGGGATTAAGGAAATCCTAACCGGAACTTTTCGTTCTTCGTTGGTGCTGAGAAAAAAAAGCCAAAACCACGGATCCTCTGAATCGACGGAAATCCATTGCTGGCGAATCCCTCTCGAGTGCTGCTGCAGGAGACTGCCAGACATCCTCCCTGTCATCACCAAGACCAAGCACCTGGAGTAATGTGGTGCTTGGGCTACATTACCCTTTTGCCATTTGGGGTGTTTCCTATCTTTGGGAGTGCGATTTAACTCTACACTAAGTGGACCTCAACTTACCTGCATTGGCCTTAAAGCTTGTGCTTTCCAAAGGTAACTCCTCTTGAGTTGCTGTGATTTCCTTTTTGAACACTATTTAAGAACATGTTTCTATAAAGAAGAGCATCAGACCTTTGACTTTGCCAATTGACCTTGGCTGTCCTGGCTCCCTAAAGGCCTCGTTATGAACCTATCGGCTTTGGCAGTGCTTAATCCCTCACAGGTTTTAAATGTTGAATACTCTAATGCTGACATAATAGACTGGATGCATCCCTTTGGGAGAATCAAACTGTTCCTATAACTTATCAGTCTGTTGTGATCTAACCCTAACCTTTCCTTCCTTAAATAACTAAATATTGCAAAGGTGATACTATAATGACCTCAAATGGCGTCCCCTCCGGGTGCTGGAACATATGTAACATATGAATGTATTACCTGCTTTATTCACTTTTTTTTAATTGAATCCTACCTTGGGTTTAATGTTACAGCTAATTACTACTTTTTAAAGAATGCCTTAAATATCCTTGTGTATAAATAATGCATTATATAACTTGTGTAAGCTTTTAATTGGATACTTTGTATTTACACTCACATTACCCATCTTAAGATGTCACACTACCAACTTGTGCAGTACAGGCCTATATTAAAAGGAGGGTTACCTAATACCGAGAGATGTCTTGTGTAGTCCCACACTAGTTTGACTGTAATAATACTTACCTAACAAAAGGCCTCCTGAGTAGGCCTTCCCCGACATCATCTTCGACCACTCTGTTTAAGGTTAATCGTCCGAAGACAAGAGCCAGAGAGGTTTCTGCTCACTGATGCCAGAGACACAGAAAACGTGCAAAGCGTTCCAGGTCGTCATCTTGTCACTCGTTGCCGCCGTCCTCGAGGAAATCCAGGAAGAGACACCATTGTTCTCGATGGACCTCTCCAGACTTCTTGCCTAAGGGAAAACGGGTAATCTTTCCTAGGATTCTAAAGTAGAGTTGGATGAATTCTCACTAAATTGCTGTAAGTATTTTGCGAAGGGGGCAGCACCTACCCCGTCGAAGAAGTCAAAAGAAACTTCCAACCCCATTGCGCCCAAGGCTGACGGGGTGTAAATAAAAAACACTGTTCGCGCGCCCAAAAGCCCAGGCAGAAGGCCTCAAGGCTCCTCGAGCGCCAGGTGTGGTCTCGCCTCGAGATAAAACTCCATCTGTACTCCAGCCTACTCCTTCGACTGTGTTGACGTCAAAATCTTTGACATCCTCTTTGAGCTTGTCGAAGGTTTTTAAACTGCAGACAGACTTCTTTAAGTCTGAGGTCCATGTATGAGGAAGAGGAAGAAAAACCTGTTTTTTGGTTTTGGCCCGGATTATGGTACTACTTGTGTCCCAGAAGAGCTCATTTCTGAGGAATCTAAAATGAGGGACCTGGTAGAGAAATGTATGGATGCTAGTAGACTGGCCACTTCCCCTTAAGTGGAATTTGGCACAACTGAGGGATCTGGGCATGCAGATGCATCAGAGATCAGTGATGTCTAAGGTCAGACTATTTGGGCTGGGGACGAACTGCTGTGGAGTATGTGCAGGATGACTTAACTGACCTACTCAACAAGGGGCTGCCAATGATCCCATACTCCTATTCCATACAGCAGTAAATAATAGAGTCCTGGAAAGTTGGAGAAAACCAGACTGCACCCCCGCAGTGAATAAGGACTTTACTAAAAAATAAAGACCTTCCTCCATTGACAGTTTCTCTCTAAACACCGAAGCCCGAAAAGCTTGGTGGTAGAGGCAGCCACCTCTCCTACCAAGAGGGCGGGGTAACCTACAATTCCGACTGACAGACTATTAAAGGGTGTACACCCTGGGGAAGAGTCTTCTCAGCTGGGAGCAAGGCTTTTAAGGCAGTCAATGCCACCTGTGCCTTAGCCAGGTTCACGTATACCTTGTAGGAGGTGGTTGCTATGGCAGCACATCATGTCCCTGATGGCAAAGAGAGGGTTTTCTGAACAATATACAAGATGTGAAAGATGCCATGTGTCAGTCATTACAATCTGGTTTGGGCACAGCACACTGTGTGAGTCATTCCATGGTTGCCAGTACTTTTCTCAGTTTGCCTGGCTCAGTCCGGTTTTGCACCTGATGTGCAGTCCAGGCTTTTGGACATGCTCTTCGAGGGGTCACACCTATTTGGATCCAAAGCATAAGAAATCCTGGATAGGCTGCAGTCTTCCAAGGCAGCTGCCAAATCTCTCGGTGCTGCAATTTGACAGTCATAGCAGGGCCAATCTGCCTCGTCTTTCTTTCAAAGTTGAAGGGGTTGGCCTTTTTGTTTTTATTCCATCGTCGGAAGAGCAAGAGGTCAGTTTTCTCAGAGTGGACAAAGGAGACAACCTTGTGGCTCACGAGGACGTGAAGTTAGTTACAGCTAGACCCTGCGCCACTTTGAGGTCTGCAACCTCTGTGGCTGCAAAACCGCAGTCCACAGGAGTGTGGTAGGAGGCAGGGTAACCCAGCGTCTGAAAGAGTGGCGAAGTATTACTTGGGCTCTGCAGACATTTGCCCATGGGTACTCCCTCCCTCCCTTTTCTGAGAGAACCTCCAAATTGACCCCCAAGAGGCCAGTCTTTGCAGGAACCAGATCCGCTCCTTTTACAGGAGGTTCTATTCCTATTGGAGAAAGGTGCAATCGAACCAGTACTTGCAACAGAAAGAAATCAAGGCTGCTTCCCTCCATACTTTCTGATCCCCAAAAAAGGACGGAGGGTTGCGGCCCATCTTGGAATTGAGATGCTTGACCAAGTTCCTCTGGAAGGACTAGTGCAAGATGGTCACTCTCTCGCAGATCCTACAGGCCATTCAGCTCCTGGATTGGATGCTGTCATTGTATCTTCAGGGTGCTTATTTCCATGTGTCAATACATCACAAGCGCAGGAAGTACTGAGATTCCTCATTGGCAGTTATTATCAGTTTCGAGTACTGCCTTTCGGGCTGATCTCCGCCCAAGGGTTTTCACAAAGTTGATGACGGTGGTGGCAGCAAATCTAAGGAGGGTGTTGATTCACATCTACCCCTACTTGGACGATTGGCTGATCAGAGCCGTTCACCCGAACAGACTATGGAACATCTAAACGGCACCTGCCACTTGCTCCACCGACTGGACATCTGCCTCAACTGCCCCACATGACACCTTCCCAAAAGCTGCAATTTATTGGAGCAGTCCTGGACTCTTCCTCTGGGAAAGCTTTGCCACCCGAGGTAAAGGCTCTTCACGTTACGCAGATGGTAAACACATTTCAGAGTGCCCCACGTCTTCCTGCCTTCGATTTTCTCAGGGTGCTAGATCTTATGGCATCCTGCAGTTTCCTGGTGCCAGAGGCTGTTTGAAGATGAGATCCCTTCAATGGGCCCTCTGATCCTAATTCTCCAGCAAGATGACGGATCTGGTTCAGACCCCGAGCAAGGTCGCGCATGATCTCCTATGGTGAGTGTGGTGAATCCTGCAGCGTCCTCACAAAAACACTACCTGAAGTCTTCTCCAAGGAGGCCAGGGGAGGGCAGCCGCTACCTGACCTTGACCCTGTGTGTGGTATTAGCTGGTAGGATCACCCAAGAGGAGAAGGGCCCCAGGGAAACGGTTGGGAGAGACGCAGTATTTGTCTTCCTCAGAGGAAGCAATGTCAGTTATATTCCTTTAGAAAGTGTAATTCAGGCTAAAACTGAAGTTGGTATAATTGGAAACAATATTTTCATAAAAAGAAGTCATTGGAACATTGGGGACTTACACACTGCCAAAGTACTGGGATGAAGAAGAGGGATGTAGAGGCAGAAGACTGCAAGATGCAGCCTAATAGGGTTAATGACCCACACCTGAGGGTGCAGGCCGTAGCGCGTAGTAGTAGCAGGTGGAGTGATAGCAGTAACTCCACATTGCAGTTGCAGCTGAAGGAGAGCAGAGACGCCAGAGCCACTGTTTGCTGATCGTATGAGAGGGTCTCTACCCTCAGAGATCTTGATTGCAAAGGTTGTGCAGTGGGAAGTGTGAAGTTAAGAAGCTTTCCCCTTTTTGAGGCGGGCCCCGTTAACAGGTGAGCACTGGAGAGCCATCGGAGTGAGGAGTGCTCATTTTCAGTGTGGGTCGCAGAGAAAAGCAGTTTGCCGAGCAGAAGATCCGGAGACAGCGGCGCAAGCGGATGTGTATGTGATGGCCTGCTAGGCAGGTCTGGGTACTTTGAATACCAAACTGATGTAAAGCAAGTGAAGCAGCAGAATAATTTGCATGGATTGAAAGGGCCTCCTTTCCATCATGGCCGCCCACGTGGCAACCTGAAACGGCTAATCTTTGTTGCTTTGCACCCAGAGGAAGACTGCATGTTTGGAAGCCTGCAGCTTTTCCACCAATAGGAGAGCGATGACGGTAGGCGATCGCCCCCTTCCAAGGTCCACACTAAGGCCCCTGTCTCAGCCTGTCGGAGTGAGACAGAGCAGTTCCCTATGCAACATATTTCCCAGATTTAGGATACTGATGGAGAGCAGCCTTGATGCACAGCACTCCATTCACCACTCGGACACTAACCCTGTTTTTACTGCTGCATGCTCTTTTCCCTCCGCCCACTAATGGCTACCTGTGCACCAGCAACATCACTACCTTATGCGTGCCTTGTTAAAACAGAAAATTTAATCTAGGGGGTTTAGACATGTGCTTTTGTACTTTGGCTCTTGCATCTAACCCATCGGGGACTGCAAATTGATATGGCCAAGGGTTATCTGGCTGCGATGTCCATTTTTAAGCTCTCGCTGGAACAGTGTTCCTACCTTAAGATTCCTATTGTCATTCAATTTTTGAAAGGGTTGGCTAATATCTTCCCTCCGACTCACTTTATAGTGCCAGTCTGGGATCTAAACCTGGTTTTGAACTTACTGATGGGTGCTCCTTTTGATCCTTTGCGTTCTTGCCCTCTTAGAATGTTTTCCTGTGTGTTTGACAGCCTTTACCTCTGTTTGCGGGGTTAGCGAGCTCCAATTTACAGTCTTTTATAAGGACAATGTAATTTTGAGGCTCCACCCCTTGTTTCCACTTCAGGTGGTGTCGGAATTCCATTTGGCGCAGAAAATGTGTTTTGCATGCTTTCCATCTTCCTCATCCATCTAAAGAGCAGGAAAGACTTCACAGATTGGACCCTAAGAGTGGGTTAGGTTTTTATATTAATAGGTTCTCTGAGTTGAGATGAGATGATTACATTTTTGTTGGCTATTCGGGCCATAGGATGGGGCAGGCAGTCACCAAGCAAACACTGTCTCGTTGGATAATCCTGTGCGTTTATGAATGAAATGCTTCTGGAATTCGGTATGGTTTAAGGATGACAGTTCTCCCTGCTGGAGTTCTGATGTAATGAAATAATCCCTTAACCCTGCCCGGTTGATGTGAGAAGACGACATAAAATTGCTCCAGAAGGTCTTTATTATCTTGTTGAATTGGTGATAAGTCAGGAGGGATTAAAGTGTGTCCTTATCGGAATCTGTCAAGAGAGCCACCATGGTAACAGTGCTCTGCCTTCTATAAGGTTGGGCAACAGGGTGATTTAAAGGTTATATTTGTCGAAGACTTATGATCCATGCCCCTTGAAAACCATTCTGATTTCTTTAGTGGGTAGGAGAACCAAGACGTTCAACTGAAAACATGAGGGGTACAGAATGTTTGTTATATGCAGTCTTTTGCAGTTCTTGTGCATGCGTTAGATGTTTAACAATCTCTTGGCCTGCAGTCATGTGGGGCTCAACATTTACGCGGTCTGTGATTTTGGCAAAAGGGCTTCTTCCCTCTCCTCCCAGGTGTCCTTCAACATGTCTAATATGTCCCGGGGTTTCCTCCCATAGAGAAGTTGAAATGGGGAATATCCCAGTGACGCTTGGGGTGTTTTCCTGACCGCAAGTAGGGTCCATGTTTATCATTATGTCCAATGTTTCCCATCTGTATCTACCAGTTTCTTGATAATTTTTTTCAAGGTTTGATTAAAGCGTTCAACCAACCTATCATTTTGGGGATGATGCACAGACGTTTTTAAGGTCTTGATGTAGCATCTCTTTCACCTGCTGCATCAATCGAGGCATAACATTTGGTTTCTTAGTCTGTGAGGATTTCTTTCAGAAACCCTACTCTTGAAAGAAAGGGTAGGAGGTGTTTAAGGATTTGTTGCTTTTTGTTATTATCTAAAGGAAAAGCTTCAGGATAGCGAGTGGCATAGTAACCAGGATCAAGCGATTCCCCAACCTAGATATCTCGAATGGTCCTATATCCATTTCAATCCTTGAAAAAGGTCCATCTAGGATGGGTCAGGCTTTTAATAGGGCTCTTGGCACTGGGGTGGCGGTAGTGTTCTGACATATATTCCATGTCAGGAGAATGTTTTTGAGATCTTCAAACATCCCAGGCCAATAAAATCTCAGTATTATT
The DNA here is from genome assembly GCF_040938575.1 of Ambystoma mexicanum. Lineage (NCBI taxonomy): Eukaryota > Metazoa > Chordata > Amphibia > Caudata > Ambystomatidae > Ambystoma > Ambystoma mexicanum. Next base: position 327,657,793 of record NC_090926.1, on the reverse strand, counting down.
TGAGTCTTAATCTTTCTTGCCCCCTGATGAGCTGCTGTTAAATGAGTGGGCAAGCTCTCGTACTATTCACAGATGACTGAGGGGTCACTAGTTAGGTTCGATACACCCCTCCAGGCGTTGTATCCCCCCGATACAATAGACCCTTTTTTAAGAAGGAGGGACTGGGTTGATTACGTCTAGTCTGTTCGGTGGTCACTCTTCCAAATGCCTCTGAAAGAACGTAATTATTTCTCTGAGCCAAAAGCTAGATCTGTTAAGGGAGCAACCTCCTCTGTTTCTTCAGGACTTTTCTTTTTTTAGATCTGCTTTTATAAACCGTTTTGAACCTCTATCCGTTTGTGTGATCCTCTACCTCTTGTGGTGTTGGAACAATGGTTTTTCAAGGATCCCTTTGGCCACCCTTTCTCCCTCCTTAACAGTATAGGGATTATTTTCACTATTGGTGCTAGGCAGTGTTTGTATGCAGTACCCTTTGGGACCACTACACACAACTAGGACTACAGGTGTAAGCAAACCATCCTTTGGTATAAATCTGTACTACACAGTTTTGGTAGCGTTGCTGAGCAGCCAGGCTTATTTCGAGAGGGGAACGTGAGTTGTAATGTTACACAGAGGTCTACAGTCACAAGTATTCAAATAAACTCTTACACTCGGTTTCTTGGTAAAACGCATATTAATTTATTTTGCAGACAGTTATAAAACGTTCACTAGAAGGTGGCAATCTGTATTACACACAAATATACTTCAGTACTTTACACTGTACGTTTCTGAGGTATTGAAGGAGGAGCAAAATGCCATTCAGAGTACTTTGAAGTAGGAGAAAAAAGGCATAGGTTAATAAAAAGAATACAGTTACTCTTAGACCGTGCAAAGTTAATTCAATGCAATAAGTCAGGCCAAAGTCAATGGGCTAAAGTCTTGTATAGGATAAAGCAGTTCTGGTAGTTAAACGGAAAAGTATTTTCCAAAGTTCTCAGATAGTTTGTAAAAGAAAGAATCATATGTTGGGTCACAAGCTGATTAGGCCTGCAAGTTGGGAAAGTTTCAAGCACTTTCACCACGAGAGGTAAGTACTCTCGAATCACAGCACCTTACAAATGAAGAAAAAGGTGCAGCTGAAAGTCTGTTCCTGGCAGTTCCTGGCAGTTCCTGCAGATCTTGCTGTCCCTGAGCCTCAGTCATGGAGACAAGAGGGAGGACGTCTGGGGACTCATGCACTGGGACTGGTCGCAAAACTGGCAACTGGCAATTCTTCGATTAGCAAAGCTGGCAAGTCTTCGATTCTGGTAGCTGTAGTAAAGCACACAAACTGGTGTCCATCTCCCTGGTTATTCGGTTTCCTGCAGCACTCTGAAGAAAATACAACCAGCTCCGACAATGGTATCCAGGTGGCTTAGTGTCGAGTTAATTGGTCCCACCAACTCAAATGGAGAAATCGTCCTGCAGGGCTTCTCTGTCGAGATGAACTTAGTGACTCAGACCTGTAGCAGGGCTTCACCGGGCAAACCAATGGTCCAGGAGTTGCAGCAGCCGTCCTCTTTAAGCTAGTCTTTGGTTCTTTCGTTCCAGTGGTCGACTCTGCCTTCCAAGCCAAGAGACTCGCCTTTTATGCAGTTCATTCCCATTCATTCCAGCCTAGCTGTCACTCACCCAGCAGCGTGGCTGTCCGTACAGTCAGCTAGCCAATCACGCCAAAGTGCATTTGGGTGGCCAAGGTTTAGAAGACTAATCACAGGGAGTTTCAGGCACCTCCCTCACTTCCTGCCCACCCCAGACACTCAGACGCCAGAGGCTGTCTTCAATCCTGAAACCCGCCAAAGGCGAAGGAACAAAGGGACCAAACCCGGTTTGGCGCACATAAACTCTAGAAGGACCTTACCAAAAAGAAATGGTGAAAAAAGACCACCGGGACCTGTTTAAACAAAGGGGGCTCAGACGCCATCTTGAAAAACATGGTTTCCGCGATTTAACGCTACCGGTGTTCGCGGTGGGGAAAAATCATGGTAGTTTGTTGTAAAACCACTGTCACCAGCCATTTCGAGGGGGAAAGGGTAACATTTGACTGCTACATGAGTTTCTAGACACATGGGATACTAGGTAACCCCTCCAGCACTCTATAGTAAGATAGGGTGTGCTGGGTCTAGGAATTTAAGAAGACTAGTAAAGTCAATTTCACTTTACTTACTCTGGGAAACAGTAGTTTATCCCAGAGAATGTATTTAAACCTTGGGAAAGCCTGAAAAGGTTTCCCTGTGCTACTGCACTGAGGGTGCCGTGTGACGCATATGAAATGATGCCGCCTATGGAGTCGTCCAAAACTCCATAACCAAAGAAATGAACACAGAAAACAAACAGAATTGAAAAGTTCAAAGTCCCAAGTTTAGCAAAAAAGCTGGAGGGCTCTAAGGTGGGAGGAATCGGTACAATTTGAGAATTCTCCCCATCAATTGTGTAAGAGTACTTTAACATCTCCCCTGAAATCTGAATCTTTGATTCCCGCCATAACACCCAACATGGGTCTCCAAGCAAAGCCTGATTTGGATGCTAATCTAATAAAGGTTCCTTGGGGAGGGGTTAGTATCGGCCCTGTATGGATTAGGTGTCCCTCACCAGCGGGTATTACAATCTCAGCAATACTGTGCAGGTTGAATCCTATGGAATTGGCTGCAGCTACTGTAGGGGCTTCAGCCTTGGGACTTAGTTTAGTGAATAGCACAGTCCTCCAACTTTTATCAGTGGGCACACATCCCATATGTGATGGGTCAGAAGGAGGACGCTGACTCTAAAACAACATTTTGTGCACGTTTTTTAAAATAATAGTCAGAAAAGCCTAGCTATCCCTATAGCTATGGGGCGTTGCCTACCTAAAGAATAACGAAGGTGCTCGTCAGTCTGTTTCTCAATGTCCAACAAGAATCAGTCTACCGTCCAAACTAATGCTACCTGACCCTATCTCTCATCTTAAAAAAATGAAGGCAGGAGAATGATTCCCTTCTCCTGCTTGTGTTTCCAGCACTGGTTCTCTTGATATATGTTCTTCTCTTTGACGCTTCTTTTTATCTGTCCCAACAGTTCTTTTCTCACTGTAGACCGTTTAAATCCCACTTTAGGCAAACCTTTACTGTGTTCAAATTGTTTGGTTGTCTTTGCTATGTATGCCTTTAACTTTTGCTATTCTGTTTTCTTTATTTCACACCCCTTTGCTTTGGCTATCTCGCAGGCTTCCTTTTCTTTCCCAGATAGAAATTCTATTCCATGGTTTGTCCCCTACTTTGAAGTTCACTCTCGCTCTTGCATTCACATTTGTAAGGTTTCTCACTTTCATTTGGGTTCCTCTATGGGAACGTTTTTCTCGCCTCCTTTATTTTATCAAAGTTCACATTCAGTCAACGTACTGTTTCTACTTTCTATCCCTCCTGGGAATACACTTGTTCATTTCCATAAATTATTACTCTTCACCTTTTGACAATGGTAATACTTTTGTATCAATTCTGCTTCATTAATCATTATGAAAAATTGTACTCATTTTATCAGTTCACATACAGGAACTACTTTTGTACTGGGACAAGTTTTGTTCCGTATTACTTTCACTGTTATTCTTCTGTGCCTCCCCAGTCCTTAGTTACCGTCACTCTTCTTTGGAAATGGTCCTGGGACTCTTGCGTGTCTGGCAGCAGTTCCTATTCTACGATATACCTGCGAGCCAGTATTCTGGGCGTCCCCTGCCTGTGGTCCTCGCACTGCTTCTATTCTCTTCAGTATCTCACCAGGAAGCCGTGATGTCTGCAGCGCTGTCTCTCCAGGGTCATACCACCACTGATTACTCTTCTCTCCAGGTTTTCAGTATGCTGACAGTTCAACGTTCATCACTTGCCTGACAGCAGTTTTGGATTTTGTAGGTTCTTTGTCCCATGATGGCTCTGCCTCTTGATAGGCTTACGTCCATAGGGTAGTTCCCCCGCCCCCTGCGTGGAGACATACTGCTCTCTCTCCTCCCATACTCGTTCCTGTTCCTTATGACATTTATTTTCTTCTCGGTCTACTCGTTTCGGTGGATTGGTCCACTTTCATTAAAAAGATGTTTTCTTTTTCTCATGAAGAATATCCTTATTCAGCGCAGTCTTTGTTAGATGCCATTAGGCTTACTGGTGAAGGGAGTTCCTCACAGGAACGGGAGTCTTTGTCCCCAAAGGGGGAGTCTCTCCCGTTGAGGTCCCCCACTTGCTTTGACCCCTAGGGAGGGTGAAGGCTCACCTCCCTAATCTCACAAAGGGTTTGTGGGGGGGCTCCATCTTGCTGAGAAGGGACAAATTCCGTCGATTCGTTGCAATACGGACTTGGTGTGTGTGTACGCATCCAATTTTTGTCTATATGTTTGTATGCCTGTGTAAATGCAGGATTCATGTGTCTGCAACCTTTGAGTGCTAGAAAGATTGTCCTCTTTCAGTTATTTTGTCCCAGGATTGAAGTAGGGTTTTTATAAGTGTTAGGAATTTCCTAAGTCCTTTAGGTAGAGCAATGAAAGATAGATCCACACTTAGGTTGCAGGTCCTTCTATTTTAATGTCTTACTCACCTAGGGGTAGTCAAAGGCTACCATCTCAGGAGGGCTGCAGGTTGCTTAAAAAGCTACACATACAAAGCACATAATAAGGAACATCCACTTTGATGAATCCTGTGGAGTCATTACTGATCCCTGGCCAGAGATCTTCTCCTATGTGGCCAGGGGACAGCAGCTGCTACCTGATCCTGTGGGTGGTATTATGAGGAAGGTTGTAGGTTAAAGATTTGAAAACAAAAGGATCGAATGCAATACATTAGAGTCAAAAGGAACGAGGAAAAAAAAGACCGCTTTTTATTTGGCGGAAACCCCCACCCTACCCCCTCCCAAAACACACCAGTGTTTTGGCCAAAAACCATTAATTTTACCTATACAAAAACCCCCCCAAAAAATTCCCCCAAAAAAAAATGCATTCGGTCTTTTTTTTCCGGTCCTTTTGACTCGAATGTATTGCATGCGATCCTTTTGTTTTCGAACTAATGACTGGACACCATGAGGAAGGATCGCATAGGAGGAGATGGCTGTTGGGTAGATTTGGTGACCCCATCAGGAGAGACGCAGTATTATTCACTTTCAAATGAGATATACATGTATATTCACCCCTACTTCTCTTCACACGGGGCAGAGCGGTTCCAGTGTCAATGAACATTTAATTACTGGCTCAACTTTAAAGTCTTTAAAGAGCAAAACACTTTAGGAAGAATGCCTCCTCACAAGCTAGAACTGAAAGTAGGTGCTGTAATTATGCTAACAAGCAATCTTATGCCATCACAGGGACTCTGCAATGGAACAAGGTTGACTGCAATAACACATCAAAGAGGCCTGTGCAATCGATGCAACTTAGACACTGCTCTTATATCACGCATACCTCTCATTCCATCTGTACTTTTAGCCTTTTCAATGACCATTAATAAGTCACAGGGACCTACGCCCCCTTCCTGGAAGCGATCAGTAGTAATTCTGATATTTAAGGGGGCCAGAAGTGACCCCATGAATTACCGACCGATATTAACCTTTAAGATGTGCTAGAACAGCATATTTTACGCTGGGAACATATATATATTTCTGAGTCTTGTGGAATCCGCTTAGATCACATTCTATGCATAGGCCGACATCCAATGGAATCTGCAGAGTATTATAGTTGTTGTTTTTGAAACTTGAAAAGGGACGTTGACCGGGCATGGCAGTAATACTATCCCTTGTGTGACGTCTACTGTACCCATGGTGCTTCATGCTTCGAGGTCCTTTAGATTGTTTTTTTTCCACCATCATAATAGGTGGCATATTGCAGAGTTCCTTCTTGGCTATAGTGATTACTTCGAAAAATTAAACGTACAATATTCGTTCTGTCCTTCAGTCTACCGCAAGATCCTCAGCGATGGGATCAAGGACGAATTACCATTGTCGACAACTACAACAACTCGTCTGTGAACCTTTGCCACTGTCTCGGAAAGCTGTAGGGAGAGTGGGAGGTGGTTCATTCTTTATTCTCATTAAGAGAATTAATTCGCTTCTCCACCCACTTATTTTACCAAGCAGGACACACCCTTGACGCAATCTTCACCAAGAAAAAACATCACCACAGCACCACCAATACAAATAATTTGGAGCGACCATCTCCTCATCACATTCGTGATCATACTACCAAAAGAACTCCGTATCCAGCCCCTCAAGCTCACAACTACCACAAAAAGAAACTGGAAAGCCGTCAAAGCAAGCAACCTAATGGAACAACTAGAGATGACCAAACCTTCAACAACAGAACTGGAGCTGGCAGACCTAGACGGGAAAGTGGAGCTACTCCACAAATGGATACAATTGAAAACATCGCCCCGGATAAACCATTTACCCCCTCAAGAAAAAGTGCGATGGCAAAATAGTTCTCCCCACTACTAAGCAGCATGAAAAAGATCTAGAAGCTGGAATTGGAATGGAGGAAAGAATACAACAAGACAAGAAAACCCAGTTTCAGAAAGAAATCTGATCATACAAGAAGGAAATTCAAAAGGCAAAGAGAAGGCATTATGATGACTGAATCACCAATGCCGCCAACACACAAAAAGAAATGTTCAACACCATAAAAGAAATGAGAAACCCACCTGGTTGCGACAACACCCCAACCCCCTCAAAGAAACTATGCAACGACTTGGCAGACCATTTCAAGAACAAAATCGACGACATCCGACAAATCGTACAAAGCACACCAACCAACCTGAACACTTAACTAACCGGACCTGACGAGGAGCCACAGCTCAAACTTTCCTGAAATATCAGCAGAGGCATTCGTCGAGCTGGTAAAACACAGCAAGAAAGCGGGATCACCCATGGATCACTGCCCCCCCTGACATCTACAAATCAATCCTCGCACAAGGAACGCCATCAGAATACTACAGAAACCTCCTAAATCTTTCACAACAATAACCGTACGACGATCCTTCAAATCAGCATACATTAAACAGCTTTTAAAAAACACAAGTAACGTGTTGGAAAACCTCACCAACTACAGACAGATCTCAAACATTCCCTACCTGGCAAAACTCCTAGAAACGTACGTATACAAATTAACCCAAGAACATGTAGAAAAACACCACCTGCTAGACCAAGCACAAGTCTGTTTCAGACCCGCAAGAGGAACAGAATTGGCACTATCCATCTGGGAAGACCTAAAAACAAACGCAGACTCCAACACAACCTCTGCTGATTCTGCTCGACCTCTCCGCAGCCTTTGACACATTAAGCCATGACACCCTAACCAAAAGATTGGAAGATATATGTCTAACGGACATGGCACTACTCTGGATTAAATCATTCCTAGCAGACAGAACAGAAACCGCATGGATAAAACCCTTCAAATCTACTCCACGAGTTAATTACTGTGGAGTACCAAAGGGATCCTCATTATACTTCAACACCTACCAGACTCCAGTAATAAGGATATTAAAAAAATACAAAATGCCATGCTAAAACTATGCAGACGACACTCAAATCTACAAAACCAAAGGTACTCGAGCCGATCACTGAACCCTAATAAAATTGACTGGATGAGCACCAACAACTTGAAAATCAACCCAGGGAGGACAGAAATCATGATTGTATACAAAAACCAAGAGAATCACACCTACATTCTCTGGCTGACGGAAATGGGAACCGCGGCCACACCATCTAAGGTAGTACCTTAGAACCACAAATAGAAGCATTTCTTGATTATTGCGTTTATCTCCTTCACACAACAAGAATCCTACTGTTCATCTCCTTCACCCACAAAACACTTACAATCGTTTCCCTCATCATGACAAGAATCGACTACGCAAACAGCCTCTACCTCGGGATGCCAGAATACCTCCTGAAGAAACTACGCATCCAAAATGCAGCAGCCAGAGACTTCCTTAAACTATCAATCCAGCACTAAACTATACTACATTGGCTCCCACTCCAACATGGTATCACTTTCAAAACAATGTGCTTAACAAGCAGGGCAATCAGCGGACAAGGAGCTGAGTTCCTACAAAAGAAAATGACAATCTACAATCCAACGAGACTCCTCAGATCAAGCAATGAAATCCGTCTGCAACCAAAACCATACGTCAAGAATAAACAAAGGGGTTCCTCCTTCTCCCACCTGGCTGCAAAAACCTCGAACAACATCCCGAAAGAAATCAAATACCAAAGACCACCTACAATTTAGAAAACTACTAAAAACCTGGCTCTTCAACACCTCGGAACCAAATTGAAACAACTAAACAATCAAACAGGAAACACAAAGAACAGATTGACAAAATATATGATGACATAGGCAACACCCAAAACAGACTAAGGGAAACTCCTACAACAAGAGAGACGACGCCAGGTGGAACAAAACACAAGCGACAACCCCATGAGGACAGAAATTGGGATGCATTTCCTAAACTATCCAACGACCTCACCCACTCCACAAAGGTTACCAAGTGCCATACCTAGATAGAATTATGAATATTAGCGAGTACTACATTGAGACAGAATTGTGGACGTTAAACTGTGCCGGACCCAGACAAAATTGTGAATGATGACATATACCACATTTAGTTAGAACTCTTAGATAGAAACGTGAATGTTAGCAAATGCCACACTTGGAAAAAATTGTGAACATTAACCTGCGCCACATCGAGAGGATTATGAATGCTGGCCAGTATCACATCTAGATAGCATAGCGAATATTAGCCATTGCCACATTTAGACTGCACTAGGAATATAACAATGCTGTATTTAGATATAATCCTGTATGCTAGCTTGATCCACATCTAGACAGGCTTGAAGGTAGGCCAGTGCCACATCTGGATACAAGTGAATGTTGGGCATGCGTCATATATGGACTGGACTGTGAATATTAGCCAAGGCCGGATTTAGATAGAAATGCAGAGATATTCACAAGCCACACCTAGGCAGAACGTGGACATTTAGCACACATCACCTCTATGTAGCGAGGCCAACAACCTACACACTAACAATCTCACCCCTCTGCATACACCTCTCAAACTCTAACCAAACACAACCGCAACCCCAAAGCACAACAAACTGCACTACACCGCAACAACAAAACAAACCACACATAGCTTTGCACAACAGCACACGGCGGCTACCGAACAGTAAAGCACCCCAATCTCAGTAAAATGTTAACTGAGCTGAAGGTGCCAACAGCACATCACTGCTCTTTTGCACTGTTCCCGCTCGCTCCCACTAACTTCACCAACCACCACCTTTTTTTTTTTCTTCTTCTTTTTCAGATGCGCCAGTTGACCACTCCGATGGTGCGCGGGACATATATCCTTTAACATTAACAACCAGGTTGCCTTCCCCATATATTATGGAGAATACACCCTTTAAGTTTTGCCCCTCATATAATCAAAACTTCCCTTGGAAAGACTTGCACTGGGTGTGCCATCTGTCTCCCAAGGGATCATGCCGAAGGGCAGTGCAATTCATGCAAACCGTTCAAGCGATAAAACAAAATGTTGGGCCCACCACGCCATGCAGGTCGAGGGAGCCTCCAGCGACGGCAGCATCAATGTCTGCAGTGATGCCAAGGGCAATTGGGATCTGTCAGATTCCCGCGTGCAAGCCCCCGACCCCAACAGGTTAGGCCGGCAGTTCTGCTACGGGGTTGACACCTGGCGGTACTACCAAGACCAAGTCGCACCACACAAAGCACACCTCCCACGGCCAAAAGTCGACCTCGATGCCCACTGGAAAGCCACACGGGGCATCAAGGGGGAGGTCCAAAAGTTCCCTGTCTTCTGGGCCATAGCGTTCACTGTCGCCAAATGACAGGCCCCGAAACAGGCAAGCAAGTCAGTTTCTGACACTGTCTAAAACTACGAAATCCTCACACACCGATGTTCAGGCATCAAAAGACACATCGATGACCCCCCTGCATGCTGACCATCAAAGGCCTCTTCAAAGACTACACCAAGCTCATTAAAAACACATCCCAGACGCACTGTTAAAAAGTTGGATGTCGAAAAATCATAAGCCTTCTAAAACACAGGGAGAGGGCTCTATTTTGGGGCTAGATCCCAGGGAGAGGGCACCAGTTTGGGGGCTATACACCAGAAGACCCCAGCATCAGAACCAACACCCAGCCCCCCTGCCCCTGTTCCCCAAGTAATCCCAAATTCATCTCAATGGACAGCAGAACAGATTGATAGTTGTGAGGCGTATGTCCTCCATAGCTAATTTCTTCGATGACCACCGCAAGGTCTTGCAAAACCTTCAGGGTTCCCCACAGAGCGGGCCAGTAACTACTACAGCAGTTAACCAGCCTTCCACCAAAAGAGGCCACACAGACGTCACACAAGCTTGTATCTCGCAGCAGGATGTAGGGCAACATGCTTATTGTTACACCATGCAAGACACTGGACCTTGCACAGACCCAGATGACCAAGAGGACATGGGTGATGTCGATCAATTCTATGATGATGACAAGGATGTCTACGTCATCCAGTCGCCAGATCACTCAGGTTCACTGGTGGCGGACTCACCAGTGGTTAACAAAATGCAGTATAATGACATAATGACCTGCTCCTAAAGGTGGCAGAGCATTTCAAAATCATAGATACACAAGTGACACAAGATAAGGACTTTGTTGAGGACATACTGGTAACAGTCAGTTACCCAATTTATCCCCCTACTTCAATTGGTACAGAGACTCATCGCACCCTCTGATTACTCCTAATCTAACATGGGCAGTCAACCCACGCATTCAGAAAGTATTCCGGCCAGCACCCTCAGACCCCTTTACATCAGGGGACAGTTAAAACCTGACTTCCTTAATGGTGACCACTACTAGAAAGAGAGCAGGAACACCCCTGGCCTCTTCCGAAGCCCCTCCCGATAAGGAGAGTAAAAAGATTTACACTTTTGGAAGAAAAGTAGCCTCTTCGGCAGTTTACCAGGCTAGAATTGCTAATAACACGATTTTATTAGCTGGTTACAACTGTCACAAGTGGGATGAGAGGGCAGAGCACATATCTTCAGGTCCAGAACCCCTTAAGACACAACTGTCGCTCTGCACTGCAGAGGGTGAACAAATGGCAAACTGCTATTCTTCTTCCTGCTGGTCTGTTGCATCTAAGTTATTTTTGAGGATGCAGAGGGCACGTTGATGAACGTCAAACGTGGCTACGCCAGTCTGACTTCTACCCTTCTTACTATGCCCATAGAGCCCAACATGTTGTTTGGTAAAGTGGTAGAAGACACTCTAAAGAGTGCAAAAGAATGCATCACCCTAAAATCATTGGTGCAGCTCACCAATAAACCCTCCAAAGAGGGGACTATCATTGTTGTCATTTTAGAGGACAAAAATCTCAACAAGCATCTGGTTACAACCAGGGTTCAAAATCATCCTGGGGTTCATCTCAGGGACACAGGTTTCAAAGAGGCCAAATAAGGTCTCGCAGTAGGGGTAGGTGCTCCTCCAGAGGTGGCTCAACACCCCCCAAGCAATGACCACCCGCTACAGGTTCCCTCCCATGCTACTCCAGTAGGAGTCAGCATTTCATATTTTACCCACATATGGGAGGGAAATCACCTTGGACAAGTGGGTACTTTCGACCGTAGCAGGCAGTTATTGCATAGAACTGATACAGCAACCGACCAACCAACCACCAAGACAAAGGAACACCTCCCAGGAAGAATGTATCCTGTTGGAAGAGGTGCCACTCTTAAAGGATGCCGTAGAAATCGTCCCTGCGAACCAGGTAAACCAGGGTATTTATTCAATGTACTTCCTTGTGCCAAAAAAAAGACCTCACAATGTGCATTGTCTTAGATCTGCGCCCTGCAAACACCTATGTCAAGCCACAGAAATTCTGCATGACAAAGCTACAGGAAGTAATCCCACTGCTAAAGCGGAGCATTACATGTCAATCTTGGATATGAAAGATGCTTACTTTTATATTTCAATGTTTCCAGCGCACTGAAGATTTCTTGTCAAAAATAGCGAACCAGCACTACCAATTCAAGGTGCTACCCTTCCGCATAGCCTCTGCTAGAAGGGTACACTGGCGGTGTTGGCTGCGATCTATGCAGGGAGTCAATCCCGGTGTACCCTTACGTGGATGATTGGCTGATTACAGGCGAGACCCCCGCCCCCCCCCAAATTTGTAAGCAAAATACCCAAAGATCAATACATTTTTCCAGCATGGGATCTGGCATGGATTCACATGCTCATGAATATTCCTCCTCGTCGGGATGGGAATCCCCGGTAAAAGAAAAAAACGTTTTGTTTCCAAACTGTCTTTCGCCTATAAACCAATCGCTGAACTCTGGGTCATACTGCGCCCAGCCAAGGACTGCCTTCTACCCAAGCCCCTCCTCGGGCAGCCATCTTCAGATTTTTACTGCATGTTCAAGGGTTGGAGTCTTGCGTTTCGCTCTTCGAGCTTTCTGCATTTTTTTGCGTTTTTGTAGGAAAACTGTTTTCTGGTTTAATCAAGCCTGTGTGCTCCCATCGCTTATCCTTCCGATTTAACGGGGACCCGTTTTTCGGCATCTTTCAATGCCCTTCAAGGGCAGAAATCGTCAAGTGTTTCTTCTCGGAAGCTTCCAGAAGTTCATCATGCCTACACCGTGCCGGATCATATCGGGGGAGAATGACAGAGCTTCCCTCTTCAAGCTGTGCACCAGCTGCGGATGGCGGAATGTTTTCACGGACGACAAGGATGCTCAGTGCCTGTAATGTCTACACCCGATGAATAAGGAAAAAGATTGTGAGATCTGCCATGGCTTCTTCAAGCGCACGATGAAGGATCGACACGTCCGGTTGACGGTGTGGCTCAAGACCAGGGCCTCTACCCCAGGTGGTTTACTGGGTCATGCCTCTTCCGGATCCAGCCAACCTGAGCAGGCTCCTAAGTCCTTTTGAGGGCGCTCCATCCGTGGGGGCCCAAAACAAGGCCAAGCACCGCAAGTCCACTTTTGTTGCGGTCGCCAGCTCTTCATCCAAGAGAAAGTCAGCTACCCCAGGTAAGCTGCGGGAGACACTGGAGAAGGCCAAGCAGGGCAAGGTGTCCGACCTACCCGTGAAGGAGGCGGCCAAGCAGGACAAGCTGTCCGACCTGCCCGTGAAGGCACAGGTGTGGTCCAGGCCAAATCGCCTTCCTCGATTGAGTTGGTGGTGGCCTCCCTTTCAAAGGTGAAAGGGAATGACCCAGTCCAGGGTGCCCCGGTGGCAGCCAGAGTGGCTCTTCCTCCAAGGCGGGGGAAGCTTTGTCCAAGCAGCTAGAAAGATTCTGGAGAAGAGGATGCCAGACCTTAGCCCGCGACCGACCCCTCAGGACCGGAAGATGGGGCGAGAGGGGCAGAGAAGAATTCCAAGGAACTGACATTTCTTCGTCCGAGGAGATGCTTTCCGTCCACACCATCCAGAGTGGTGACGACGACGATGGGAACGTCGGGGAGATGCCCACCAGAGGTGACGGTGACACCGTCGATGGGGATGACATGGGTGCAGGGCCCAACGACCCTGTCCCCAAGGTGCGTCCCAGAGACCTATTGCAGGATATCCTCCCGACCCTCCACACACTGGTGTCGGAGATTCAGAGGAGGATGTCGGCAGCACCACCAGCGGTGACTCCTTTGACACCTGGGCAACCAGCGGCGAAGAAGATGAGACATCCTACAGCTCCATTCCAACTGTTGCTGCCCCCCCCCCACTCCCTTGGCGGGAAGGAGACGACTATAACGGACAACGATGCAGGGATGGGAGACCCTGCATCAATGCCGCCAAGAGCTTCTCCACCGGACGAAGTGGGATCCTTCCATTCCATGATCGCCTGTGCGTAAGAGCTTTTCCAACTCACCCCGGAAGAGGATTGCTTCCTGTACCAGTTTCGGGAGACGAAGAGGAAGACCATCCTGTCGGTCCCGCTCCTGGATGATGTCTGGGATGAAGGGCTGGCTCTGCTGAGAAACCCCGCCTCAGCCCCAGCTCAGAAAGGCCAACTTGAAAAGAGATGCTAGAGTCTGCAGTCTTAAGCCGTTGCCGGACTCCGTGGTCTCAGTGGCTGCCAGGAAGAAATCGCAGAGTTTGTCATCTTCATCTGCACCTCCTGACAATGAGGGGAAGACATTGGATTCCATGAGTAGAAAGGTCATCTACTGGGCGACAACGGCCAAGGCAACCAACGCCTTAGTGATCGTGGCCAGATGCAACCGGGAGCTTTGGTACAAGATGGCCCCACTCCTGGATTTCCTCCCGATGACAAACGGGTTGAGGCTTTGGAGATCCTCCAGGAAGGGGAGGTTGCGTCGGACCACACCATCATGGTGTCCCTGGACATTGCGGACACTGTGTTCCGCCAGATGGGAAACAGGGTTTGCCTTTGCCGTCGTGGCTGGCTCAAGGCCACCAAGTTTAGACAGGAGGTCCGGACATGCCGTTCGACGGAGACAACCTTTTCGGGTAGGCAGTCGAGTAATCCCTTCAGGCCATCAAGACCGACACAGAGATGGCCCGTGCCTTCAGCACTCTGCAACAATGGCCGTCCTTTCATTCCTCAGGAGGGAAGTATAGCAGGTCTTTGAAGGGTTTCGGCATCCTCTTACCGGGTTGGTGGTAAGAGGATGCCGAAAGGTGGTAACCGGAGGGTTTTTTCGACCCAGGGAGGCATCCGGGGTCACTCCAAGGCCTTCGAAGGTGGCCGCCATCCTTGTCAAGGCCCCCAGGGTGGTGCGCCGACCTCCAAGCAGGACTGAAGCGGCCAAGACGTTGGGCCCCCACCCATGCACCCTGGTGGGAGGCCGGCTGGCGAACTTCGTCAGCATGTGGAAGACCATCTCCACCGTTGGGTGCTGAATGCTCTCGCCCACGGACACACCTTGGAGTTTCAACAAAAGTGTCCACGAATGCCACCGGTGGCACGACAAACACATCCCTCAGCTGCTGCTGGAAGTTCGGGCCATGTTAAGAAAAGGGGCGATAGAGCTGGTCCCAAAGCGACTGCAGGACTACAGTTTACTCGAGATACTTTCTCGTAAGAAAAAAAACCGGGGGCTGGAGGCCCATTCTCGACCTACGACTCAACTACATTAAGTCCCAGAAGTTCAAAATGGTCCCGCTGCAGCACGTGCTCGGCCAGCTGGAGGATGGAGACTTTCTGTCATCGTCGGATCTAGAGAACGCGTACTTCCACATCCCCATACACGAAAAGCATTGCAAGTTCCTGCGCTTCGTCGTACAAGGGAAGCATTACAGTTCAAGGCTTTCACCTTCAGACTGACGTCAGCACCCAGAGTCTTCACGTGCCTGGCTCGGGTGGTGGCCCAGCTACGAATACAGGGGATTCATGTGTATCCTTACCTGGACGACTGGCTCATCCAGGTCAGGGGACATCGCCGTCGATCACATGGCGAGGGCCGTCCAACTGCTGACGGACCTGGGGTTCTCAGTGAATTATGCAAAGTCCTGCTTGACTCCAACGCAGGACGCCATGTTCACCAGCAGAGGACAGGGTAGCGGCCATCTTGGGCAAAGTGCAACGGCTGTTGCCACTGAAGATTGCCACGGTGAGGACTATCGAGTCGCTACTCAGTATGATGTCGTCCTGCATATTCCTGATTCGGCTCTGCAGATTGCAGATGCGTCCACTCCAGGAGTTCCTCGATGCCTGTTGGGGCCAGGTGTCCGCAGGCTTCCAGGACCGAATTCTGCTCGATGAGTTTCGTCGAGCCACAAGGTGGTGGGGCGTGCGCTCCAACATCGCTGGAGGCACAGACTTCCAGAGCCCCCTTACCAGGAGACAGTCGTGACGGACGCTTCCCTGGAAGGATGGGGAGCCCACATCAGATGTCTTCACGCCAGAGATCTGTGGCTGCCGGAAGTGAAGAAGCTACACATTAATGTACTCGGACTACGGGCGGTGTTTTGGGCCCTCGGGTCATTTCTGCCATCCTTCAAGGGCAGAGTGGTGACGGTCTTCACGGACAATACCACCACAATATTTTACATCCGGAAGCAGGGGGGCACATAACCCCAGCGCTATCCAAAGAGGTGCAGGACTTGTGGCACTGGGCCGTTGCCCAGGGGATGTTCCTCATTCCGTTTCACTTGGCAGGAGTAAAGAACACAGTCGCCAACTGTCAGCAGGGAGCTGCGCTCTTGCCACGAGTGTGAGCTTAAGCAGGATCAAGTAGTCCACCTTTTCCTCAAATGGGGCAGTCCCCAGATCGCTCTGTTTGCGACGGCGATGAACACCAAGTGCCGGTGGTTCACCAGCAGGTTCCCCCAGCCGGGGAGCATGGGGGGACGCATTATTCTTCCCTTAGGAAGGCCTGTTTCTGTATGAGTTCCCTCTGTTGCCACTACTACTTCGAGTCATCAGCCAACTCAGATGGTACCAGTGCAGGGTGATCCTTGTTGCACCAGCGTGGCCGAGGCTGATCTGCTACCCGGACCTTCTCAACATATCGTCATCCCCTCCAGTCAAGCTGACATTGGTCGTGGATCTCCTCCCCATGGAAGGAGGCCCAATTCTGCACCAATACCCAGGATCTCTGAACCTGAAGGCCTGGCTCCTGCAGCATTAGAGTTTGGTGGTTACGAGCTTCCAACGGACTGCAGGGTGCTACTCGCAAAGGCCTGGGCGGCGTCGACTTTGAAATGCTATAGACACAAATGCAATTGTACTTGGTGCCGGTCGCAGAAGATCAACCCTCTGAGTGTCACGGCCCCTCAAGTACTTCAGTATTTATGGTCATTGGCTAAATCAGGGCTTGTGCACGCCTCTATCAAGGTACATCTGGTGACTATCTCCCACTATACCGGGTCAGTCTTCACTGTTGTCGCACCGTCCGGTCAAGGAGTTAATCGAGGGACTGTTCCACTTGTTCCTGCCGGTGAAGACTCCGGCCCTGGTGTGGGAACTCAACATGGTGCTGATTAGGCTCATGGGGGGGGGGCATTCGAACCTATTCATGCAGCTCTTCTCAAGTTTCTGTTGTGGAAGACCGCTTTCCTCGTGGCCATCACCTCTACAAGAAGAGTAGGTGAGATCCAGCCCCTGTCCTGCAAGCGGCCTTACTTGTCTTTCCCCGAGACGAGTGTTGTGCTGGGGACGCTCCCTTCCTTCATGCCCAAGGTTCCGTTGGAATTCCATCTCAACGAGCTCTTGGTGTTACCTGTGTTTTTTTCCGACGCCTTTGTTGCCGGCTGAAAGGACTTTGCACTCGCTGGATGTGGCACGAGCGCTGAAGTTTTATGTGGCCCGCACGAAGAGTTTCCGGAAAACCTCTCAACTTTTTGTTAAATTTTGCCTTGTGGGCCATGGGAAGGCCCTTTCCAAGGCTTCCATTTCAAGGTGGCTCTCTGCTGTATCACACACTGTCACCGGTTGGCCAGCTAGCCGACTGTCCGGGAGCCCATTCCACCAGAGCGATCGCTGCGACAACAGTGTTCCTGTTTGGAAGAACTACTACATGGAGGTCTACGCACACCTTCACTAGATTCTACTACGTCGACAGGGATTCCAGAGATGAGTCCCGAATCGGCCAAGCAGTGTTGCACAACCTGTTCGCTTGGAAGTGAGCCTGGTGAGGAGGTTAGAGATTGCTTCTGTTGGGCCTTGCCACCTCCCGTTGTTGTGTAATTATGTACTGCTGTGTATTCTTTATTCATGAGCATGTGAAACCACGCCAGACACCATGCTGGAGAAGGAACAAGTTACTTCCCTGCAACTGTTCTCCAGCATATGTCTGGCATGGATTCACATGCAAACTCTCCCGCCTGCCCCTCTGTGGCTCTTCTCTTGGGCCTACTGCCACTTTACATGCTACCAAATCTGAAGATGGCTGCCTGAGGAGGGGCTTAGGTAGAGGACAGTCATTGGCTGGAAGCAGTATGACCCAGAGCTCAGTGATTGGTTTATAGGAGAAATATTTTAGAAACTAAACAAACTTTCTTTTTTTACCGAGGATTCCCAGCCTGACAACTGGGAATATTCATGAGCATGTGAATCCATGCCAGACCCATCCTGGAGAATATTTACAGGTAAGTAACGTGCTTGTTACTTTTTCACTTGGGTTTCTCAATCAACAACAAAGTCAAGCCTTGCAACAAACAAGACCAAACAGTTCCTAGGAGCTGTCATAAGAACAGAAGAGGGTCTAATCTTTCCATCGAACGAAAGAGTACGAAACATACTGCTGCAAAAACCTCAGTATCTAGCCGGTCACCAGATAACCATACGCAACGCAATGCGCCTTCTCGGGATAATGGCATCATGCATTTACCTGGTCCCACACGCACGATTGCGCATGCGCCCAATGCATGAGTGATTGGCGAAACAGTGGTCTCAGGCAAGCGGTCAGTGGGATGATCTAGTGGTCGTTTCGCCAACCCTAATATTTCTTGGCTGGTGGACAAAGGAGAACCTGTTGCAAGGATAAAACCCTTACACGAACCTGGCACCTTGCGGCGGTTGTCCCAACAGACGCATCACTCACTGCATGGGGGACCCATTACCTTCATCTCACAGCACATGGTCTGTGGACTCCGATCGCAGCCCAGAATCACTTCAACCTTCTGGAACTTCTAGCAGTGCTCAAGGCATTACAAGCCTTCCAAGCACACCTGACAAATCAGACAGTACAAATACTTGCAGACCGCACCACTGCTATTTTTTCCATAAACAAGCAGGGGGCCACATACGCTCTGTCCAGGTCAGCACAAAAAAATCTGGAAGTGGGCTCTCTAGCGGGGCATGTCCCTAACATCCTAACATTTTCTAGGGGGAACTCATTTCTCTAGCAGACTCGCTAAGCAGTGATCCTCTACGAGAAGAGCACGAGTGACAGCTCGACAAGGATATCGTAGACTACAACTTCACACAATGGTGCCACAAGACAAAACAAACAATTCCCAGACTTCGCATCCAGGTTCCCCCGAACATGACAAGGGGAACGCCCTGTGGATGAACTGGTCAGGGAAATGTACCTAGGCTTCCACCCCCCCTCCCCCAACTCATGATGAGCAAAGTGGTGAGCAGGATGCCCAAAGACCATCCTAGTTGCTTCTATGTGGATGAGACAACCATGGTATCCACATCTGTGCAAACTGATGGTGTGTGACCCAATCAAACTCCTGTGCACCTTAAACCTGCTCACACAGCACGGGGGGACAACATTACACCCTCAACCTCAGTCTATGAACTTGGCAGTGTGGCTCCTTAAGTCATAAAGTTTGGCCATTTAAATTTACTTCAGAGGTGTATGAAAATCCTGAAGGAGGCATGTAAACCAAACACTAGACACTGTTACTTTAACAAGGTTTGTAATTTGGTGCTAGTCAAAACAAACAAACTCAATAGAATGTACTCCATCACACATTCTTCATTACATGCTTCAGTTACTATACTCAGGGCTAGTATTTAACTCAAAGTTCACCTAGCAGCTCTATCCGCATACACCACTTCTCAGAGTAAGCTGTCCTGGTGGAAAATCCCAGTCATTAAGGCATTCATGGAGGGAGTAAAAAGACTCCACCCTCCTATTTCAAACCCGCCGCCAGGGTGGTACCTAAATGTAGTACTTGCAAAGTTCATAGGACTCCTCCCTTCCCCCGGCCTCCCTTTGAGCACATGCATAAGTCCAGCCTTAAACACCTCACATGTAAGACAGCTTTTCTGGTGGCTATCACCTCCCATAAGGAGAGTCTGTGAACTGCAAGCTTTGTCAGTGCAAAACCCTTTCTTTGTTATCCACAAAGACAATTTGGTATTAAGAACGCACCCTAGGTTTTCACCTAAGTTCATTTCAAAGTGCCATGTCAATCTGGCCATCGAACTACCAGCTTTCTTCCAAAATCCATCAAGCTCGGCTTAGAAAAAACTCCATACACTAGATGTAAGGAGGGTGGTCCTTTACAGTGTAAACAAGATTAGACCGCTAAGGAAAACAGACCAACTGCCGTCTCCATAGATCCAGGCTGGGAAGGAGATCTTGTGTCCAAAACGCCATCTCCTGATGGATAGTCTGATGCATACAGCTCTGCTACTCTGTCGGATAAAACACTGCCTTTCAAATCAGGAACTCACTCTACCAGGGGTACAGGAGCTACCTTGGCTTTTATCACAAACCTCCTGCTGGACGCCATTTGCAAAGCAGCTACATGGAGCTCTATGCACACTTCAACTCAGCACTATGGCATTGACACTCTAAAGCAGATTCCCAGGTTGGACAAGCGGTGCTAAAACATCCATTTGCCGCTATACCGTCTCACAACCCACCACCTTCTCCAAACACTGCTTGCTAATCTATGCATGGCATGTGATCTAAGAAGATTCCACAAGCCTCAGAAGGGATATGCTATTCCCTGTAATCGTATTTCTGATGCTTGTATCTGCTTAGATTCACATGCACCCACCCTTCCTCCCTTTGGAGTTGAAGGTGCATTGATGTTTTCTGGGCTTTATCTCGATGCATAATCCGCTTTATTACACCTGTACTCACGCTACACTTCATGCAACCTCATATCAGAAACCTCGATGTGCGAAGCACCATGGGTACAGTAGACGTCACTAGGGATAGTATTACTGGCACGCCCTGTCGACGTCCCTTTTTCGAGTTTCGCAAACAACTGTAATACTCTGCAGCTTCTACTAGATGTCGGCCTATGCATAGCATGTGAATCTCGCGTGTTGAGGTCCCTCAGAGATGTATTATACCTATCACCACAGACCATTAATTCCTCCACACCAACTCAAAATCGCATTACAAAGTGCAGAGAAATGCATGGAAAATCTTACCATCTCACACAGTGGACTGGAGAAACATGAAGCCCAGGCATGGAAAAGAGTCTATGGTTCCGTTTTAGGAGGAGCTCAGGGGGTGTGTACAGAGGAGTACAGGGAGTGGGGGCATCTCTTTCAAATTACTTGAATTCTTTCTCTCCCCCCAGCATCTCCCCCCTACTTGTCTCTACCCACCCCCTGAGCCCCTTCGAGAACAGTTGAGAGGGACTCATAACTCTTAGGAAACTCACCACATTGTTAATGAGAAAAGTATTGGAAAGAAGCCGAGAACTGGGAACAGTGTTCATGAAAGGCAGAGCTACGTTAAATACACAAAGTGGAAGAGGAGTAGGATTGAAAAGTCATTGCCTTGGGAAATGTCAACCCAGGTCCTGAAGATCAGACAGAGTATATAATAGACATTTGTGCAAAAACACCCAGGAGACCAGGAAGATAAAGCTCATACATGAAACTGCATTCTGGGGAGCAAGGCTAGAACCTGACCAGGAGACAAGGAACTTACAAAAGTAATATTGTTTGCATAAAAAGGGAAGGGGAAACCGATCAGTCCCCTTCAAGGTTTACAGAATTTAATCCAGAAGTTAACAACAAACTATTTGTGTATGGTCTATTGAGTGAGACGAAAGAACATAGAAAACCCGGTGACATGGCACAGCAACCTGGAGAAGAATGTCCTTCTCCTGTCCGTAGTTACATTAGTGGTAGGGTGAGATGGGTTTGAGTTGGACAGTGGATGGACTTGTTTTGGGACATTCATCCTGACTGATGAGCACCTTAGTTCGTAAAATAGGTTGGCAACACCTCATAGTTAAGTCTTGTTTTACTTTAGAATAAATATCCTGCTTAAAATGTATTCACAGCCTCTGTGTCCTTCTAATCCTCCACACCGTCTATGTATCTCTTGCATTTGTTCAGATTTTGAATATGGCTTTGATTTATTGTAATCTTGGTTGGGATTGGCCGCTTTTTAAAAAAATAATTTTGCATTCACAATTTCCATGCCTGTATTTGTGTGTAAGTGGCTGTAAGTTCTGTGTGTGTGTTAGTGTTGTATGTCCGAGCCTAGTTGTTGTGTGTCTGTGCTTTCTGCTTTCCATTGAGTGTTTGATCTGTTTCAGAGAAGAGAATCTTGCTAAGATTTCACGTCGTGTGAAGGATCACAAGGTGGAAGTGTTGAATGCACCAAGAGAGGGCAAGAAGTTGTTGGTACTGGACGTGGATTACACCTTATTTGGTGAGTGCCTGTTATCCATGCTTTTCACTCCCTCTGCCCCCCCAATTGCCCGCACCATTAATAGCAGATTCTCCTCTGTCTGTATTCTTTGCTCTTTTTCATTTCCTCCTAATGGTTTGCATGTCTATTTTTTGTTCATAGTTTCCTTGCTTCTTTCACCTCTCCACCCCCCCCCCCCGTCCACTGTTTTCCTTCCAAGGCACTGATTCACCCATGCTGCCCCCTGCACCTTAGTTTTTACTGTTCTCCTCACCCTTTACTGCTTTCCCCAAATCTTGTATCACTCCATGTAATTCTGACCTTCTAGGAACAATCGCGCAATTTCTTGAAGCGAGGAACATCTTGGATATCCAATCTTATTTCTGTGCCTCCTTTTAGATCATCGTTCATGTGCTGAAACAGGAGTGGAGTTAATGCGTCCATATCTGCACGAGTTCCTGACCTCAGCATATGAAGACTTCGACATTGTAATCTGGTGTAAGTTCGAAACTATTATGTGGGGTGGGGATATTCAGTGTGCCTCTTACTCTTGGGTCCCATTTCCTCTATACTGTTGTAATATCCCACAGACCTAACCTCAGTCCGAAGGGAAGGACTTTGTACTGGTAGTGTACCCCGCACCCAAGAGTAAAAGGCCCCACAGCGAAGCTTTTGCTTTGTTGCCTGGCAACTGAGCCTTTATCTCATCCAATCTTTTCCGCCGACAAGCAGAAGCCAGCCCTCGGAAGAAGGCAGAGGAAAAAGGCTCTTTTTGCCTCGGAGTCTCAAAAACTACATCCAGGTGAGCGCTCCTGCCCTTATCGCAATTCCATTGCCATCTTTTCCCCGCCTGAGGCTCCTGCACCGTAAGACTCGTGGTCACCGCACTCCTGGGGACCCCCCCATCATTGTACTGTGCCGCTGACTTCTAGTGGCCAACCCGGCTCTCACGTCTTCACCATAACACACAACCTCATCACTAGGATTCAGCAAATAGTGCCGGAGCCTGCCCAACCTGCCGCACTAGCAGTCTATGGGACATAAGACCCCGCGGTGTCCATTGGCCGCTCCGTACCCCCCAGTGGGTCACGCACCAAACTGTCTCTCTTAGCCAAATGCAACACTGTGCTCATCTCACCCACTCCAAACACGTTGGTTCAACTTTCTCACTGCCCAATACCACCCTTTGTCGCTATGACGCTCTATCAATGTGCAAACTACTGTCTGGGCCAGTTAGTTGCTTCCTGCGGGGGTGATGCTGGCCCACCAGATACCCCCCCACCCCAAGTCTGCCTGTCCAATAGTCCTTAGCTGATATAACTACCTGGCTGGCAAACCCAAAGGGAATTGGGATAAAATAACAAACGCAGATCTTCACTGCTCCCACTGCTTCTGCTTTCTTCCCGGACTGGGAAAACTTGGAGGAGTTTAAGTCACTCGAGTGTTGCTGTGAAAACCTAAAAGCAATCACAACAAAAGCAATTACATTTTACTCATCTCCCTACCCACTCTTACCGTATCTTCTTGCCCATACAAATTACTACCACCTACAAACACCCACACTTGAACCTCCTCCAACTAAAGTGTTTGAGACTTGTACCTGTGAATGAACTCCTAAATGGACCTTTACAGTGAATGCCCCTATGGGAATACCTTATAATGCACCCAGGAATCCTGACATTCCCCCCACCGTAATGCCCTGTCGCAGGGCCAACCTTTTCGGGATGTAACCGATGAAACCTTCTAACCATCCTTGGGGCATAAACATTTCCCACTTTCTCCCATGATGTCACCTCTGGTCCATAAACCTTCCAATCCACCAAGTACTGAAGTTGACCCCGAACTACTCTAGAATCCAATATAGCTTGAACCTCCTACTCATTCTCATCCGAAAACACTGGACCTGGGGCCTCACAAATTCTGGTCTCTTTACTACAAAGCTTTAATAAATGTACATGGAAAGTCGGATGAATCTTTAATCCTGGTGGCAATTTCAATTTCACAGAGACGGGGGAATAGACCTACTCCACCTCAAATGGCCCAATATAACGTGGACTAAACGTACTCCTCCCCTTCAATGCCAAATTCTTAGTAGACAACCATACACGCATGCTCTCCAACCTTATAATCGGACTCTGCCTCCTGTCTGCAAACTTCTCATCAATGAACATGCTCTGTTCCAAGGCTAGAACTGCCCGCCTTAAATGTTGTACCATAGCCTCCAATCACAACCTCCACATCTGGCACCTCCACTTCCTCCAACACAACTCCTCTTAAGAACCGTGGATGGAACCCCTGATTGACACAAAATTGAGACATTGAAGTTTTTATTCTTTGCTGAATTATAGCAGAATTCCGCTAACCAAAGTCACTCCAACTACCCCTGATCAGCACCCAGATAACATTGCATATACTTCTCTAACTCTTGATTGACCCTCTCAGTTTGACCATTTCCCTCGGGATGATAACTGGTGGTTAAATTAATATCAATTTTCATTTCTATGCAAAATGCTTGCCAAAACTTCGAAACAAATTTGACTCCCCCGATCCGAAATAACTTGACTAGGCAACCCATATAACTTCACTACATTTTGCAGAAACGCCTGAGCTAATAAAGTAGCAGTAGCTGCTCCCTTGATGGGAATAAAATGCCCTGCTTTAGAAAAAACATCCAACACCACAAGAATAGTAGAACAACCCTTATCAGACGGCAAATCCACTATGTAATCCATTGATACAGTATGCCAAGGGCGAGGTGGAATTGGAAGAGGCACCAACAATCCTGCCGCCTTCTGATGGTCTAATTTAAAATGAATACAGATCTACAGGTTCTTAGATAGCTCTCAGCGTCTTCCCACATCTCCTCCCACCAAAACTCTCTCAATAATAGATCAAGTGTCTGCTTAACTCCAGGATGCCCAGCCAACGGTGAATCATGACAATCCTTCAGTGCTTGCATACGTAATTCCTCCGATGGTAAATATAATCTGGATCCCACAAACGGTAATCCCTCCTTGATTTGACGTTCAGGGTCTTCAGCCACCCACTTCAAAATCCTGTCTTCGGACCACAATTGCTGTATTGCGTCACGAAAATCCAGAACCTTTTATATCTTTCCAATGACAAAAGAATGTTTCCGCAAGGAAAGGCATCGGCGCGCACTTTTCACACTTCCAGGAATACATCGAGACGATGCATCAGCCTTTCCATTCTGACACCCTGTTTCAAATAAGATGACAAAATCATATTCCGTGGAAAAACAATGACCAACGTAACTGCCTCGGGGTCAAAGTCCGAAAAAAGGTCAAGTTCCTATGATCGGTCAACACTGTGACTCGATGTCTGGTACCTAACAGATAATGTCTCCACTCAGTGAAAGCTGCCTTGATGGCTAACAACTTTCGATCAGAAATTGTGTAATTCCGTTCCACAGGAGAAAATCTTTTTCAAAAGAATGCTACCGGATGAAGCGGTCCAGTGACTCGATGACGTTGGGACAACACAGCCCCCATTGCACAATCTGAAGCATCAGCTTCCAGGAAAAAAGGTTGCTCCACATCAGGATGCAATAAAATTGGTCATGTCACAAATTTTTCTTTCAGGAACTGAAACGACTTCTCTGCTTCCACACTCCACTCGAACTTAACTCCCTTCTTCAATAGCTTAGTAATTGGAGAGACAATTTGTGAAAAATGTTGCTATTAATTTACGATAAGAATTTGCAAATCCAATGAAGCTTTGTAAATCCTTCACCATCGTGGGTTGTGGCCAGTTTCTCACAGCCCTCACCTTGGTCGAATCCATCTCGAGCCCTTCTGGAGACAAAACAAACACCAAAAACTCCACCTTCTCAGTATGAAATTGGATTTTTTTTCTAGCTTAGCAAACAATTGATTTTCCCCAATTGATTTTCCCTTAACTTGATCAAAACCTTCCGAACGTGTTCCTAATGTTGACTTAACTCCTTAGAAAAAAATCAAAATATCGTATATATACACTACCACAAAAACATCACAAAATTCTCAAAGAACCTGATTGATGAAGAATTGAAAAGCAGCAGGGGCATTACAGAGACCAAATGGCATGACTTGATATTGGAATAAGACATAACGGGTTCTAAATGCAGTTTACTGTACGTCCCCTTCACAAACTCTTACCAGATGATACGCCTCCCTGAGATCCAATTTAGTGAAAATCTTTGCTCCCTGAATGCTGTCAAGCAGGACTGAGATCAATGGCAAAGGATATCTATTCTTCATTGTGATTTTATTTAAGGCCCTATAATCAATACATGTCCTCAAAGTTTTATCTTTCTTGGGTACAAAAAATAAGGGCGTCGCCGCAGGTGACTGAGAATGTCGAATAAATCCTTTGGCAAGATTCTCATCAAGATATTCCTTAAGGTGCTAATTTTCTTTTTCTGTTAACGCGTAAATTCTCCCACAAGGAATTGGCACCCCATCTTCAAGGTCAATCTTGCAATCAAACGGACGATGAGGAGGTAACTCATTAGCCACCTGCTTATCAGACACATCCCTGAATTCCTGGTAACAGTCTGTTAACACGCCAGACGCTGCTCCAGTCATATGTTCCTTAACTGCACTAGCAGCTAAATACTCTCCCTGAATCTCAAACGACCTCCTGCCCCTGATCCCACTCCTGCAACAACATTGCTCTCTACAAAATTCTGACCCAAATACTACTGTCCTCCTTCCCCAATCAATGGAGGGATTATGTAAGGTTAACCAGGGCATTCCTAGAATAATCTTTAGCTGTGGGGCATCAATTAATTCAAACACAATGTCCTCACCAAGCTCCTCCCCAATTCTCATCCTTAAAACACATGTCATCGGGATTAATTACACAGATGTCAGCTGAGTACCATCCACCGCCCTCACCTGTTCCGGACCCCCTTAGTCACCACAGACACTCCCAATCTATTAGCTAAAGCAAGATCCATGAAATTTCCAGTGGTTCCAGAATCAATCACACATGGACCCCCCACACCTCAGCTTACCTTCCCAAAATAAGGATAAATTGAGTTTTATATGTGGCACTGCTGTGTGAATGGTATTTGCCACCACCTGTCCTTTCCCAGCGAATGGAGGAAATCTTTTTGGCGTGCACGGCCATCTTCCTACAAAATGCGTGCCATCGCCGCAATAGAGACACAACTTCTCCCTGCGCCTTCTATCCATTTCCTCTGTAGAAAACGGACCTCTAATCTGACTGTCTACCACCTGCCCTTTGACTTACTTCCCAGTCTGTTCCAACCTTCGACGCTCACTCTTACTCCAAACCCTGCCTTCAGAAAAATGTCTCCTCTTTTCCAACCTTCTCTCTGCTAATCTTAGATCCAATTGAATGACTAAAGAAATTAAATCTTCACTAACTGTGGGCCTCTCTACTATAGTAGCCAACACGTCCTTAAGTTCCTCCCGTAATGCTCTGTAAAAAAAAATTGAAGCTCTCTTCTCCTCTGGCCACCCGCTCTTGTTACGCTCACCTGGCTCCCACAGGGGCGTCGGTCGGACCGGACAGCTGCGGTCTCCACCCACGTGATGCTAGTGCAGCAGTGACTGACTGGCTCTGCCCTCCTAATCTTGTCTTCTTAACCCGTAGAAATATTCTCCTGCAAGTGGAGAGATGGATTTAGCCACTTGTGGATTCAAGTGATGGCACCCCCATAGTCCTCCCCAACTAATCACCTCCGAAATGCCCTCACAGCAATCTCACCTTATATTCTTGAAAGATGAGCTCTCCATTCTGCGTGGATTTGCAGGAGCACGTCGATTCCAGTTACTTCACTGGTTTGAAGGCTCGGGAGAGTTCTGGAGAGTATTGACTCTGAGGTTCCTGGTGAGGACCAGTAAGTATTAAGTTCGTAGAGTTCAATATGTCCGATGTTCACTCTTGTTCCCCCCCTTCCTTTCTTGTCTTGCAGCTGGCTCGTGAAAAGATGCTCTTGTGGCAGCTGGTGGCGCTCAGGTAAGAGTCTGTATTATCTGGCGCTGTCCGGTAAATCGGTAAATATTGCACAAGGAAAACGTGTTGTTTTGTCTCTCTTTACAGATGCGCCACGTGAAAATATGGAGAGTCACAAAAGGATGCCTCCGGTGGTAAATCAGGTAAGTCTATGGTGGTAAGAATTATATTTGTTGGTTCCCTCGGCTCACCTTGTGGTTTTCTTTTGTCTCCTAGGTGCCGAAGTTCGGCGAAGAAATGATGGAGGCAGCGCCGACCCCGAAGGATGCTGTGAAAACTGGCGAGTATGATGCGGCGCGTGCAGAAATGATTTTCTTTACAGGTCCGGAGACGAGATGGATCCAGAATGAGGTGTGGAATAGAAATAAGTTAGTTTTCTAACCTTGTCCCTTTCTTTCCTCTTTGTTTTAGGAGCTCTGGATTCGAGGCGGGCGTGGCAGAAGACTGGATGCAGGCTGCAGGCACGGTGAGTGTTACACTGCTGGATGCAGAATAACGCGAAGCGTGTGTTGTTGGTCGGGCGTGGTTTAAATAGCCTCAAAAGTAGTCCCAGGTAAGAAGTCCCTAGAACCACACCAGAGTAAAAAATAGTCCCTGTAGAAAAATAGTCCCTTTCAGGCTTCATGTTGGATTGGAGTCATTTGCAGCATGGTCTGCCTGAGGTAAGTAATGACTATGAGGCGCCAGGACTGATTCCTACTATGAGCCTGGCGCCTAAGGCGCCAGGACTGAACCCAGATAGCCCCTAGCCGGGGCTGCTGAGGTTTTACTAAATGTCTAGATGCCTGCTCCCGGGGCTGTTGGGCTTGGTCCGGATGCCTGGGGGTAGGCATCATTACAGCTCTCTTGTACAAGTGACCTAAACTGATATTACCCTGACGCAACTCCAATAGCTCCCCGTCTACACTCAAAGAAGACGTTCTCCTATCCAACATTTTACTGAATTCACCTCTGAAACTCTTTGTCACTCCACTCCCTTGCCCCCTTTTCAACCAAAGGCACTGACCAAGCAGATGCCTCCCAGTAAGGTACGAAATTAAAAATGCCACCTTTAGCGGTTCCCGTAGGAAAAGCCTCTGGTCTACACAGGAAGTGTAATTCACACTGCATTAAACAAGTCTTTAACTTTCTGTAATCTCCTCCAAACCTTTCCGGAGGTGCCATAGGAGTTGAAACCAAAGAAATACCTGGACTTAAATGTATATTTTTACTCTCTTCTAACTCATATGCCTGCCACTTTACGCTAAACTCAGGATAGAAAACCGGTGGTTCCTGATCTATTAACTTACCTACTCTTGATGGGTCTGGTAACTCTAACCTATGTACAAAACTTCTCTATTCCTCACTCTTTGCTCCCAAAGTGACCGTCTCACTCTTGGCTACCCTTGGATCCTCCTTTTATCTTTATCATCTTCCCTAAAGCTCCCAAACTTAACTCTGATTCTGGGTCCATCTTCACTCGGCAGGATTTAGATACGTGGGCCTTTCATTCTGTCAGGTCCAGTTAGTTGCTTCCTGCAGGAATGATGCTGGCTTGCCAGTAGACCACCCCCCCTCCCACGCCCCACCCCACCCCCCAAAGTCTGCCTGCCCAATAGTCCCTTAGCTGATATAACTACCTGGCTGGCAAACCCAAGGGGAATTGGGATAAAATAACAAACGCAGATCTTCACTGCTTCTGCTTTCTTCCCGGACTGGGAAAACTTGGAGGAGTTTAAGTCACTCAAGAGTGTTGCTGTGAAAGCCTAAAAACAATCACAACTAAAGCAATTACATTTCACTTATCTCCCTACCCACTCTACCTTATCTTCTTGCCCATACAAATTACAACCACCTACAAACACCCATACCTGAACCTCCTTCAACAAAAGTCTTTGAGACGTGTACCTGTGAATGAGCTCCTAAATGTAACTTTACATTGAATGCCCCTGCGTGAATACCTTATAAAGTACCCAGGAATCCTGACACCTACAGCGCTATGCAGCCTACTGTGATCTTTGCGTGATTTGTTATGAAAATGGTGATATTCAATCTCCCTAATAGTCAGTTGTTACTTAACTCTTGACACCCTGTTGCATTTTCTAGCAGTGCCACCTAGTTGTAACTTTGAATTTGTGAAACTGATATTTAGCATTGTTATCTTGTTGTTACCTCTAGCTGTGTAATTCAGCAGTGTTATCAGCCATGACATTCAATCTGTGCAATCTTGAAACTTGGTACTCAGTTTACTGTAAAAGCCAGCAGTGTTACTTAACTCTGACACCCTGTTGCTTATTTAGCAGTGCCACTTAGCTGTGAAACTATGATATTTAGTCATCTTGTTGCAACCTCTAGTTGGGAAATTCAGCAGTATTATCAGCCGTGACTTTCAATTTGCAAAATTTTGATATTACCAGTATTCTCAATTTGTGAAATCTTGATATTTGGCAGCATTTTCTAGCTGTGATACTTAAAAGCTGTGCCACCTACCTGTGCTACCATGTTTGCTCATTCCTCGCTCTCATGGACTCCTTACGAAGATCCACGCTCACTATGGCCTCCATCCTCCCCTTGTTCCAATCCATTTCACCTACTAACTTATTCCCCCCTTCCTCCCACATACCCGTCACAAAGTAGCCACCACTGCCTACCGCCTCAAAAATTCTGGCACCCTTGGCAGCCCTCTCAGCCCTGCGTAATGGTTCCAACACTTGGCTTTGCCACCAGCACCACTCTGACCCTGTCCGGTAAGCCTCAGGAATGAGAGACTAGGGTCTCGCTTCCTCAACCTCAAGACCCCCATCAGGCCTACTGGTAGGTCTCTGATGACCAAAATTACCTCCACTCTACCCACCACTATTCTGTTTGAGACGGTCTACCGAGCTCAATAAAAGTTCCAGCCTATCATTATGTCCACCCCAGCATCTGGGAGCTCCCCAGCTAGCCTCTCCCTCTATTAAAGGAGCCTTCGTCAATGTACAGTCATTGGTTGCACATGCACTTCATATTGCCGATCTAATCTCCACCAACAGCCTAGACTTCCTTTCCATCACTGAAACTTGTCTGCACCTGGCAGCAGGCCCGGCTCTATCCTTATCGCTGCCGGAGGGTTACACCATTGTCCGATCGGACAGATTCTGGCAAAGGAGGGGGGGAGTAGCCTTTATAGTTAACTCAAATTGGCCTTCGAGATGTCTCCCATGCATGCCTCCCTTCGCCAGAACTCCTTTCTGCTAAACTCCTTGTCAGAAATCCACACAATCCTACTGCATCTAATCTACTGACCTCCGGGTTCCATCTCTTCTTTTGAAGAAGACATTACAGATCTTCTAACTCAAAATACCAAGCCATGTTCTTAAAATATCCTGCTTGGAGATTTAATTTTAGGTCTGCATGACCCTAACGACATTAACGCCACGTTGGTGGAAAACACATAACAAGGGCAGAACTCTGGACTTGCTGGAAGAGCTCAATTGCTCTACTACTATCCTCCAGAATTAACCCACCGCATGGTCAGACCATCACTGTATCTCTTTCTCCATCAAGGAGAAGCACCCACCAATCCTAGCTCCACCATTGCCCCCAAATCCTAGCCAGAAATAACCAGAACATTACGCTTCAAAACCTGCGCCCTCTGCTCCATGCAATCCTAGATCCCCCAAGCTACAAAGACCTAGACTCGGATAAACTGGTTGGCCTATATAACAACACCCTAGAAATAGCCATAAACATTGCTCCGATCAAACTAAAAAAAGCCAAACCAGTAGCCCACCTCGATAAACGGTTCACAACAGAACTAAAAACCCTCCAACGCCAAAAGAGCTGCGGAAGCCTTGTGGAGAAAATCGCCCACTACTCCCAACAAGGCAGCATTCACCTCCATGGCTACCACCTATAATTGGGCTATCCCCAACACCAAAAAAGACCCACAACAACAGAATCCTAAATGCCAAATCCGGTACTAAGGAGCTTTTTAGTATCCTGAGGGAACTAGAGTCCCCAGCTCCACCAACAGAAGCTTGCATCAAGGATGCAGTTTGGTGTGCCAATATTCAGAAGGCTCTCTGACAAAATTACAATGTTAGAAACCAAAATGGAGACAAAAAACAATCTGGCCAATGGCTCCAACACAAACTCCTCGCTGGACCCACAGCCCCCTGCTTGCCCTCCCTTCTTCTCATCAAGCACACCGAAGGAAGTGGAAAACATTATTTTAGGCCTGAAACCGTCAAGGTGCCAGGGAGATATTTGGCCTGCCCCAGTCATTAAGGAAGGCGCCAAAGATCTGGCCCCATTCATTGCTGCCGTGATCAATGCCTCATTCAATGCCAGCACAGTCCCCAACAACCTCAGAGGCGTGGTTCATGCCCCTCCTAAAAGAAGAAAATAATGTTTTTTAAAAAAAAACGTAGACACTACTAACTTTAGGCCCATTACCACTGTCCCGTTCCTGGCTTCAGACCGGGGCACGGTACAGAAACGGCCCTCCTGGACATAAAAATCCAAATGGACAAAGCCAAATATAAAAGCAAGCTTGCCATCCTCCTACTATTGGATCTCTCTGCAGCATTCAATCTGGTAGCTCACCAGATTCTTACAGAACACCTAACTACAGCCGCTGCAAACTGGATCAAATCTTTCCTCTTTAATCGAGCCACCAGGGTCTTCGCTCCCTCAGCCGATCCAGTACCCATTCACTGCAGAGTTCCACAGCGTTCCTGCATCTCACAGACGCTTTATAATATCTTCCCAAAGCTCCTCGTTTATCGTCTTGGTAACATGGGTGTCACCTATACGAATTATGGAGATGACACCCAGGTTCTCATTACGCTGACTGGTTGCTATGAAGATGATTGTAAACTGATAAACGATATCGATCTGGAAATTCAGGCGTCGATGGCGGCTCAGTTTGTGCCTCAACGATAAGACGGAGCTCCTGATCATTGGTTCCCAGGCTCGTCTAGTCAAACTTGACCGTCGCTACTCTTCCTTCAGTATTGACAGGAACACCAAGGTTGCAAAGGAAGTCAACACCTTGGGAGTATATCTGGACTCCACTCTTTCTCTCAAGAAACAAGAAAGTGCCACTGCTTCAACAACTGCTTATACCAATAAGCTGATCAACGCTTGCAAATCCTACCTGTCCCCTAACAGCTGCATCACACTAGCCAGGGCTCTAGTCTTATCAAAGAGACTATTGTAACACTCTTCTTAGGCTCCTCAGAACGGAACCTCAATAGACTACAGGTCCTTAAGAATAGCGCTTTGAGATCAGTGTTAAACATCCCTAGATCTAACCACATATCTAGCCACAGAGTGGATGCCCACTAGCTCCCGGTGCGCAATAGAATTTTGCTCCGCACTGCAGTTATCGTGCATAAATGTCTTTCAAACTTTGCCCCAAAATACCTGTCTGACAAATTCTCTAGGCACCAGCCAGCCAGACCAACTAGATCTTTCTACTCTCATTGCCTCAACATCCCGAGGTACAACCTAGAAACGGCAAGTGGATCCCGCTTCCCAATACTGGCCACCAAATGCTGGAATTCTCTCCCTCTCCCTCTCACGATCAGAGCCGAACCCTCTTTCTGGCCCTTCAGAGCCAAAGTGAAGAGCTGGCTCTCAGGCAAGCAACACTAACAGGCCCTAGGTTCAACCACAATCCTCCGCTGTTGAAGTTTTTGTACCTATGTTTCTATGTAACTTGACACAAACTCGCACTGTTTCAACTTTCTTTCCCCTTGCACCGTCGACCAAAATGTAACGCTGGCGACTCGCCCATGCATTTTCTGTATTCAGGCACCCAACCTGTAACCAATGGTCGACAAGCACTGATGTCCAATGTACTATAAGTATGCTTCTGTAACTATCTCACAAGTTCAAGAGCCCAGTTACCTCAGGGTTAGGTGCGCGTTACAAATAATAAACTAAACTAAATCCCTCAATCCCCCCCACCGCAATTTCAAGAAGCAAAGAAATGTGCGATGTTTGCCCAAAATGTGGTATGTGCATGTAAACCTCCTTTATGGCCAAAGCACACATTCAGTCTCCCTCTACCTGTGTGCTCAGAATCTGGATTGGAGTAGCCATCTTGAACTTCTAAGTGGGGAAGAATTCCGCTAATAAGCAAGGTGCTTCACAAATTTAAACACTCCAAAAATTGTCATAGGATTCTGATGGCACCCTTCTGGTCAACGAGGATTCGGTTCTTGAATGTTCAAATGCTAAAATGCCAGAATGCATGAAAAATGCTTCAGTGAACGGATCTGCTGTCCCAACAGTAGTGTAGGGTCTCTTATCGCACCTCTCAATCGCTGTCCTTGGCAGCGTGGTCCCTCAGGATCTAGTATTATGATCACATTGTTTTCTTATATTTATTTTGTTTTGTTATAACGCACTTAGTACCAGAGTTCGGTTTTTAAGTGCGGATCCGGGATTTGAACCTCTGTTGATCTGCGTGATCTTGTTTCCAAGACCAGCATGTTGCCCTGTGCTATCCTTCCTTGGTTTTTGGGACAAATTGTAAAGATCTCATTCAAGCCGTGCGTAAGGACAAGGTGATGAATGAAGGGTGGGTGTATGGCAGAAAGGAGACAAATGTCACTACGGTGAGTATCTTTTTTTTGTACTCTTACATCCTGTCTCCTTTCCTCCATACTGTTGGGAGATTCCAATCCGCCCTACCTCAAAAATGGGATGTTGGATTTGATGCGCAAACAGGTTCCGTAATTCTGCTTGCCCAAAAGCTGCATCACTTCTTGAGCTGCCGTCTAATGAGTAATGTTTACAGAATGAGCGTGCTTTAGAAAGAAGTTGCTGCCTTACAAATGTCTTGTACTGCACCGGTCTCTGGAACGCCACTGACATGCCCTTTATAGTAAGAGGTTATGAAGCCCCTTCGGAGGGTCCTTGCCAAGCAATGTGTATCCCTCTAGAATGGCAGAAACTATCCAGCGAGCTCTGGTTGCCTTCGTGACCACCTGCATTCACGCCTAAGGTCACAAATAGATGGAGTTTTGGAGATCCTTTGTTCTGCCCAAATAGAACTTCAAAGCCCTGACAACATCTAGGGTGTGTAAATTATGTTCAGCCTACGTAGAAGGAGACTGTAATAAAACTGGAAATCAATTTTCTCATTCAGTTGACGTGATGAGGAGGTGGCGGTGTTGATGGGGTCGGTTTCTTGGATAGGAACTTGACACGCACAATAAACTTCGGGCTAGTCATGGGACGAACCTACGTCTCTGTTTAAGTTCCGCAACTGGCTGTTTGCTGCACTGCGAGGCAATTAAAACATAAGCGCAGCAACCTGTACACCCGCTATGAGGTGCATCCCGATTTGATGATACAAAACTTCAAGAACATGCCTATAGTGCATCCATCATGCCATTACACTATGGATTGTATCTATGAATCTCACAAGGACCAACAAGTGTCGCGAATACAACTGGCCCAAGGTATTTGATGAAACCACAAACACTGCTGGAGTGCATGATAAAAATACGACAAAGGAGGATTCTACAATCCGGTGCTAATCAAGGCTTTCAAGATGGAATGTTTTATAGAAATTCGCATTTTTTACAAAAAGTTCCATTTGTGGAAAAAAGCAAAGCTGTCCAAAAAGAGTGAACTCTTTTACATTCCTTGGTGTGGACTCCAGTCAAGCACTGCCATGGCTGCCTCCATGCTGTTAAAGAGGATAGATCGAACTTTGAGAGCTGGTAGATGCGTTGCTAGGACTACTCCATTGCATGCTGGTTCGACCCGGACACTACAGCTGCAGCAGTGCAAGATGGAGCCAGATCATTCCCTACAACAGGAGTGTATCCAGCTCGGGAGAAAAGCCAGAAATCGGAACCATTTGAGGAGGAAGTTGATGTTGTTTTTGTGGATTGGTCTGGACAACAATTTCCTGTGAAAGCAAAAGTAGGAGAAAATGTCTTGCACCTGGCACACAGATATGAAATTGAATTGGAAGGAGCCTGTGAAGCTTTGCTTGCCTGTTCCACATGTCACGTGTATGTAAGTGCAGATCAATGGGATAAGCTACCAGATCCGGATGAAAAAGAGGAACACCTGTTGGACATGGCACCACTGCTTCAGGAGAACTCTCGACTGAGCTGTCAAGTAATTATTTCCAAAGAACTCGAAGGAGCAGTGTTTACACTCCCCAAAATAACCAGAAACTTCTACGTGGATGGGACATGTACCCAAGCCACATTAAAAAATGTAAAGACATTTAAAATGGATGGGTCAAATTGTTATAGTATACGTTTTTTCTTTTAATAAATTGTGCGCTTCATACAACAGAAAGCAATTGCAATGATGCAAAGGTTACTGGTCAGGCAACACTACAATGCTCATTGCAGGTTCAAGATGTTTCTCTTGCTTAAAAAGCTACATTAAATGTCTGTGCAACATTAACGTATATTGTCTATAAGATGCATTTTCTGGCATAGTGTAATTGGTTTAAATATTTGACAATATCATATTGCCACAAATTTCTTGCAATTTCTGCTATTTTAGTAATATCTAGCAAATTCATTAACAGTTGCATTACATAGTAAGAGTGATTGAGTGTGAGTTTTCCTATGTTTATTTCTGTCCGCCAGTCTCAGAAATAACATGGAGAGAACCTTGTTTGAGGGTTTAAATATCACTATTCTGTTGTAAATCCAATGCTAACAGAGAGCATAGTACTTGTATAGATAACCTGGGCATTAAATAAAATAACTGCGCGAATCAAAAAAAAAAAATGTAATTCAGTTGAAAACTGCTTATAACTTTTGGTAGAAAGGTAAGTTTGGGTCTAATCACCACCTTTCTCTTGTGAAGAACGACATAGAGATCTTCAATACATAGGCCTGTAGAGATCTATCTGGCAGATGTGACGGCAACCAGAAAAGCTATTTTCGGAGTAACCCATTTTATGCCTGTAGATGCTAGAGGCTCAAAAAGCCTTGGTTTTATGAAAACGTGCATCATTTCTGGTTGTGGCTCTTGCTACTGTGCATGACGCCCTCCCATGCGCCTCCCTCCTTTGCCAAGAGAGAAAATTACTCCTGAAAGATCTAATCGTGACCGTTTAATCCTAAGTGACCGTTGTATTTATTTGTTCCAGAATTATTTATTGTGGCTTAGTCTTATTTAGCTAGTAACCTGACTCCATTAAAATGTTTGTTTTTCTTTCTTGTATAGCTTTAATGTTCTTATTGTTTTCAAATGAGTGGTTTCTCTGACTTTAGTTACGCAAAACATGTAGCATGGATTTATTCCTCAATTTGACTTATTTTATCAAGAAGTTGACTCTTGGGCTAGAGGAATATTGTGCAAAGTTATAACATACTGAAAAGAAACACCAATCTGTTGGAACTGCTTGCAGTGTTCAAAACCCTGAAAGGCTTCCAATCACAACTTCGGGGGAAGACTATTCTGGTCCTTACAGATAGTTCCACGGCCGTGTGTACTACCTGAACAAACGGGGGGGGGGGGGGGGGGGGGGGGCACTTGGTCTCCAGGGCTACCCAAACTGTTCCAGACCATCTGGAAATGGGCACTCAAATGATATGTTCCGTCTCTGACAGCATATTACAGGGGAACACAATCTTCTCCAGTATGGGGGGTCTGGCATGGATTCACATGCTCATGAATATTCCCCGTTGTCAGGCTGGGAATACTCGGTAAAGAAAAAATCAGTTTCGTCTCTGAACTGTCTTTCTACTAATAAACAATCACTGGTCTCTGGGTCATACTGCCGCCAACCAATGACTGCCCTCTACCTAAGCCCCTCCTCCGGCAGCCCTCTTCAGATTTATACCGCACATTCAAGTGTTGGGAGTCCTCGTGCTGTAGTTTACTACATATTGCGTTTTTTCAAAGAGTTTATACTTATTTTTTCGGTCAATTCGAGCCTCCACCGATTCTTCTTCCGATCAACAGGGACCCGTTTCAGAATTTTCTATGCAGATTTTTGTCGAATTACACTTCTTGGAGGATCCTGAAGACCTTTGAGGCCTACCCCGATTTGGTCATGGCCCAGGACAAAGGAGATTCGACACCTACTGGATCCAAACTGTTCAGGAACTGCCCAGGATGTGGGTTACATAATGTCTTCAAGGAAGATGAGCACTCCCAGTGCCTCTACTGCTTTCACGCCGACAAGTCGTACGTGGAGGACTGTGCGTTCTGTAAGAACATGTCCGTCCGGACAATGAAGGACCGTCTTACTCGGCTCGCCAACTGGCTGGAGAGGAAGAGCCCAGCAGCAGGTGAGTAGAAGTCCGAGCGGTCTTCTAAGACCTTTGAGGGTGCTCCAGCGACAGGGCCCCAACAAAAGGCAAAGCACCACGAGTCCGTAGGAACCGGGAGCGTCCTTGGTTCGATGTCACAGACGCCATCATCCACGAGCCAACGCTCTGGCTAGGGGAAAAGGAAGTCGGAGAACCCGGGTAAGCTTCGGGAGAAGCCCCAGTCGATCCAGATGGAGAAAACCAGGGGGGGAGGGGGCGAGGCGGTGACCCTCCCCCTAAGGTGAAGGCCTCAGATGCTCCCAAGGTCGTGAAGGCCCTGATTCACCCGGCGAAGGCCTCGATTGAAGGAGTAGGTAGTCGTGTTTGCCCTGGCGAAGCCTGTGGAGGCTAGTCCAGTGGAGAAGACTTCCGGGCCTAGAGTTTCCCTGCCACCCCGGCGGGAATCATCTTTCCAGCCGATCGACCCCTGTGAAACCCCGGGATGGGAAAGAGGGGGGGCATGGTAGCCATGACGGACCACCTCCGAGGATGAGCTGGCTGCCGTCAAAGCTATCCTGGACAAGAAGTTTGAGGACTACGAGAGGGATCCCGACGAGGCGGACATGGAAAGCAACGGTGGAGCCAATGAGGAGCCGCGGGCCGTGGAGGAAACTGAGGACCCCGCGCCCCTGCCGTTGCTCCCGTCGCAACCGATGCCTACGCCTCAGGACAATTCAGGAGCAATCTCGATGGCTTTGCAGACCCTGTGTATGGAGATGAGGACAAGGTTGCCCTTACCCCCAGTGGACAATGCTGCGGCACCTGGACCGTCCGGGAGCCCACCGAGCAAGCAGAGGTGAATCCAGCCTCCTCTTCCCTTTCAGCCTTCACCTCCATCCCCTCCACCAAGGGATGAGACAGGAACAGAGGACGACGACGGTGGTGATGACAGGATGGATCTCCCATCACCCCATGCCAGAGCCCCTCTCCCCTACCCCCCCTGACGAAATTAGCTTTTTTCACGCCATGTTCGCCAGGGCATCGGAGCCTTTCCAGCTGTGCCCCGAAGAGCAGAAGGAAGGTTTCCTTTACCAACGTCGGGAGGCCAAGAGGAAGACCGTTCTCTCAGTCCCGTTACTGGACGCCATCTGGGACGAAGGACTGTCCCTGCTGAAGAACCTGTCCACGGCCCCTGCGGAGAGGGACCGGTACGAGAAGTAGTACCGGTTCCCAACTCTGCTCCTATGTGCCTCAGAGCACAGCCGTCCCCGGATTTGGTGGTCTTCGGCGGCCAAGAAGAAATCGGCAGGGGTGACGGCATCAACTTCCACTTCCCCACCGGACGGCAAGGGGAAGAAGCTGGACGCCATGGGACGACGGGTCATCTCGTCGGCAGCGATGACCATCAAGGCGGCCAACACCCTCCTGATCGTGGCACGCTACGACAGGGAGCTGTGGTTCAAGATCGCTCCCCTCCTGGACTTCCTCCCAGACAAGAGGGCAATTGAAATCCTGCAGGAAGCCAAAGTGGCTTTGGACCATGCCATCATGGTGGCCACAGACACCGCCGACACTGGCTTTCGCCAGGTGGGCAACGGCGTTTGCCGGCGTGGTTGGCTCAAGGTCAAGGACGTGCAGACCAGGGTACTGGACATGCCCTTCAACGGTAACAACCTGTTCGGGAAAGCGGTGGACGAGTCGCTACAGGCCATCGAAGCGGACAGCGAGATGGCCCGTGCCCTAGGCACTTTTAATAAACAACCGTCCTTTCGGACCTCCGGAGGCAAATCTCAAGATGCCTCCAAAGGATTCAGCGGCAGTTTATCATACCACCAAGCTGCGCATTCCTCGTTGCAGGAAGCTTACAGAGGCCGCAACAAGACTGGTGGATACAGTATTCGTTGCCAAGGAGCCCTGGGTGGCAAGGCCTCGGCAAAACAGGACTGAACCGGCCGTGATGTCAGTCCCCCACCTAAGCACCCCAGTGGGAGGCCGGCTGGCGAACTTCGTCGCCGTGTGGGAGTCCATCTCCACCGACCGTTGGGTGCTGGATGCCCAGGCCCATGGGCACACTCTGGAGTTTCAAAGAAACTGCCCTGTGGCCAGGAAAGAAAGCCACGTTCCACAGCTGCTTCGGGAGGTACAAGCCATGCTGAGAAAGGGCGCGATAGAACTCGTCCCAAAGAGGCTCCGTGGCTCCGGAGTATAGTCGCGGTACTTCCTCGTCTGAAAGAAGACCGGCAGTTGGCGACCCATCCTGGACCTTCAGCGCCTCAACAATTACATCAAAGCCCAGAAGTTCTGGATGGTTACCCTTCAGCATGTGCTGGGACAGCTGGAGGAAGGTGACGTCCTATCGTCACTGGACTTGGAGGAGCATCCTCATACACAAAGGACATCGAAAGTCCAAGGGCAGCACTACCAGTTCAAGGCCCTGCCCTTTGGGTTGAAGTCGGCTCCAATGGTCTTTACCAAGTGCCTGGCAGCGGTGGCGGCTCGGCTGCGCCTGCAGGGGATCCACGTTTACCCCTAGCTGGACGATTGGCTCATCCGAGCAAAGTCAGGAGAACTCGCCGTCGACCACACAGCGAAGACCATCCGCCTGCTCACAGAACTGGGATTCTCGATCAACTTTGCCAAGTCCCACTTGGTACCGTCGCAGGACGCCCTGTTCCTGGGAGCCAGACTCGACACAGTGGCGCGGTTGGCATCACCGTCGGAGAGGAAGGCCATACTAGGCAAGGTACAACTGCTGTTGACCATGGACGTGGCCAGGGTGAGGTCCATCAAGTCCCTGCTCGGCATGATGTCATATTGCATCTAACTCATGCGCCTGTGCAGGCTGCGGATGCAACCACTGCAGGAGTTCCTCAACGCCCATTGGATGCAAGTTGCAGGGAACTCCGAAGATTAGATCTCCCTCAACAAGACTTTCCGTCAGTGCGCGCGGGTGCCCCACCACCAGATCTCGCGGCAGGCATGGACTTCCAGACCCCAACACAAGGAAACGGTGACGATGGACGCCTCCCTGGAGGGTTGGGGAGCGCACACCGGAGATCTCCACGCAAGAGGCCTTTGCTCCCGGAGGAGAGGTCCGAGCCGTGTTCTGGGCCCTCTGGTCTTTCCTTCGGTCTCTCAAGGGCAGAGTGGTTTGGATCTTCACCGACAACACCACCACAATGTTCTACATCTGGAAGCAGGGGGGCACCAGATCCCCAGCCCTATCCAAGGAAGCACAGGATCTGTGGCACTGGGATCCCTCCCGTAGTCCTCAAACTTCTTGTGCAATACTAAGAACGTCAATCCCATTATCTGCTCCCCTAAAGATATTATCCTTTATCTAACACCTATTAGACTCGGGACTTGTTTTCAATTCCCTAATGGCCCACCTGGCCGCGCCCTCTGCGTATACCACGTCCCAGAACAAGGTTTCATGGTGGAAAAGTCCTCTCATTAAAGCCTTCATGGAAGGGGTGAAAAGACTTCATCCCCCTATTTCCAACCCAACTCCTGGATGGGACTTGAATGTTGTCCTTCCCAGACTGTGAGACCATGCACAAGGATAGCCTTAAGTCCCTCACCTATAAGACTGCCTTTCTAGTAGCTATTGCCTCAATAAGGAGGGTTGGTGAACTGCAGACCTTTTCAGTTTAAGATCCCTTTGTAACTATTCACAACACAAAGACAAGGTGGTTTTGCACACACACTCAGGTTTTGTGCCTAAATTCATGTTAAAGTTCCTTGTAAATCAATCGAACGTACCACTTTCTTCCAAAACCCCACCATCTTGGCAGAAAGAAGCCTCCACACACTGGATTTGAGGAGGGCAGTAATCTACTACCTTGAAAAAACGAAGCCACTGAGAAAGGCAAACCAATTCTTTGTCTCTGTGGCAGCTGGAAGAGAAGGCAACCCTGTCTCTAAATCGGCTATTTCCAAATGGATTGTAAATTGCATCACACTGTTACTCTCTTGCCCAGGGAAATCTACCCTTTATGCCTAGAGCTCACTCTACTTGGGGCACAAGGGCTACCATAGCTTTCACTGCAAAGCAAATGTTTCTCTAGATTCCATTTGCAAAGCAGCAACTTGGAGTTCTGTTCACACTTTCACCCAACACTACTGCTTAGACACACAATCTAAGTCTGATTCTCCGGTGGGACAAGCAGTGCTAAGATATCTGTTTACTACTGTTCCTTCACACACCCCACCACAATCTCCGGGTACTGCTCGTTAGTCTATGCACAGCATGTGATTCTAAGCACTCACTGTAATTGTATTTCTGATGATTGTATCTGCTAAGATTCACATGCACCCTCTAACCCCCTACAATATAGCACGGGTGCAAGCTTAATAAGGTATTGAATCTGGACTCTCCCTACTTCAAATGCCTCCGGTACAGAGGGTGCATTAATAAACAAACAAACCTAGTAATCTTTTAAAGAATTTGTTCTTGCTCACTTGGATAAATGCACAATCAGCCCAGCCCCATAGCTCCGTTCCATTGGAGATTGCCGGTACCACTTGGATCGAGTATAGTTTTAGGGGTATCGAAATTGCCTCCCCCTTCAGTCGCGAAACCATTCTACTGAAAATGCCACATTGCTGCGCACCTGTCAAAGCACTCCTCGCCGACTGGGCTGCCCATTTTAATTTGTTTGGAAAAACCAAACCCAAATAATTGAAAGAATCGACCATCTCCAATGATTGATCATTCAAGTTAAATTTGGATACAAGACGAGCTTGATGCACACCGGGGGCAGAGAGCATTGTTTGTTTTCAACAGATTAATGTGAAGGTGTTTTTCAGCACATAGTTTCCCAAAGGTGTCAACCTCATTTTGTCGCCCCACTGGTGTTTTAGCCAAAAGAAGTGCATTGTCTGCAAAAAGAAGCAGGTTCTGTTTGTAGGAACCCAAGGCTGGATCATCCTTGGCCACTTTGTGCAAATCTGAGGCAACATCATTGATAAATAACAAAAATAAGAGGCGCCAACACACATCCCTGCCTTACACCGATCTCAATGCGGACTGGCTTTTCCCCCAGGTCGAAAGCCTGCCTGTAAATGCGAGAGGATGCCCAAATTATCCACCCAGCCCTCTAATCGATGCAGAATAACCCTGGAGTATATTTCTGCTTAGGAATCAAAGAAATGGGCCTGACAACTTTGGGTTCCCCTTCTTAAAAATAGGAAGAATGACCGCTTCTCTCCAACTAGCAGGAGGGATGTTTGTAAAGAAGTGAGATCAAAATTAGGCATTCTCCCTTTTTTTTTAAAATAAAAATGAAAATGTAACATCTTTTTATTGCTTTTAACGTATGAAACATTCTTCAACTTCGAACAAACCCTCCCTTCCTCCATCCCTACCTCCCTCGCTCTTGATCCCTTGGAACTCTGGACGGCATCAGCAGGTCATGTTGTCAAGGACACTCGGTACAGTTTTAAGATTAAAAAAATATTCAGGATACAGATTCTGTGTGGGCACCACTGCAGCATATAGTCGCTCTGCAAGTATTGTATAATGGGGCCCCAATGCGTTTGGAAGTCTTCAGGGATACCCTGTATTTTGTGGGTCATCCACTCCATTGTGACGAAATGCCACACTTTCCTGAGCCATTGAAGTTGTGTTGGAGGCGCCTGCTGTTTCCAGCACTGAGCTATAGTTAGCCATGCAGCTATCAAAAGGACCATAATCACTTTCTGCTGGTGTCTGGCGTATGTCTTTTGTTTTGGGTTCCAAAGTCCCGGCAGCCATACCCTTTCCTCTAGGGACTCCACCCTTTGGACCATTTTTCCTGCTTGGGCCTTGACTTTGTTCCAGAAGTTTGCAATGGCTGGACATGTCCTCCATATGTGCTTCCAGTCTCCTCTCTGTTGACAGCCCCGCCAACAGAGTCCATCTGTGTTGGGGAATATTGCTTGTATTCTTTCTGGTGTCAAGTGCCACTGCAGTAGGACCTTTTGCCACATTTCCCTCAGATGAATTGATCTCGTCAGTTTGGGAATATTTCACCATAACTCCCACCAGTGGGGCCGTGGTATTGATTCCCCTAATGTCTTTTCCCACTTCATGTATTGCCACTGGACTTCCTCACCTTGCACGTTCAGGTGTGTATAGATTTGATATTGGTCTACGGGTATCTGAGTCTGTTGTCATGTAGGTTTCAAACTTCGTGAGGTCCCTTGTTTCTGCCGCTCTATTGACCGGGAATGAAAGCCAGTGGGTTAGTTGTGCATATTGATAACTCTCTGCCCTTGTTACTCCTAGTTCCTGGACACACACATTGAAGGATCTGCGAGACTGGTCTTTATACATGTCACACATCTTTGTGCAGCCTGCTTGT
The DNA here is from genome assembly GCF_040938575.1 of Ambystoma mexicanum. Lineage (NCBI taxonomy): Eukaryota > Metazoa > Chordata > Amphibia > Caudata > Ambystomatidae > Ambystoma > Ambystoma mexicanum. The sequence goes on along the minus strand of NC_090926.1, from coordinate 327,613,203 downwards.
TTCCATGTAGTGTATGCCTTGGGGTGCATCCCCGGCAGGAAGTCAGGGTTTCCAAACAAAGGCGTAAAAGGGGCTGGATGTGTTGTCAGGTTTCCCCTTTTGACTGCTGAGTCCCACATGTTCAGGGTTGTGCTCATAATCTCTCCTATTTTAGTATTCAGATGTCTGTTTCTTGTGGGACCACAAAAAATTAGAGTGGGGAGCCGGCTACTGCTATATCCTGTTTCGTCCACTTGTGCTGTGGAGAGTGTGCCACCCATTCCCTGATCACACGCAGTTGTGCTGCTTCGTAGTACCTTTTGAAGTGGGGAAATGCCTGTCTGCCCTCGCCCACCTGCGCTGTCAGCGTCGTCATTGCTACCCTTGTGTTTTTATGCTGCCACACGTAGGCCGATGTCATCCTGTTTAGGGACCTGAAGAAGGACTTGGGGAGCCCCATCGGAAGGGCCTGGAAGTAATAAAGGACCTTTGTGAGAATTGTCATTTTGACTGCCATAATCCTTCTCCACCAGGAGGTGGAGAGGGGATTCCATCTTGCCAGCAGATTTTGCAGCTGGGTAAGTAGGCTCGGGAAATTTGCTGCATAAAGTTGTGTTAATGAGGTCATCTTGATTCCAAGGTAAGTTATCCTGTTCTGTGCCACTTCTGCTGCGCATGGGCCAATCCTGCCATCTCTGATGGGTCATCTGTCAGGTTTAGTATCTCCGACTTTATTTTTTATTTTGATGCCTGAGATGGTTCCGAAGGCCTCTAGTTCATGCTTAAGTGCTGGTAGGGATTGAGCCGGTTCCATTAGGGCTAGTAGACGTATCCTTGCTAGAAGGGGGTTCTAGAAATAGGACATATAGGAGGGGGGATAGTGGGCATCCCTGTTTCGTTCCTCTCGTCTGGGCGATGCCTTGTTACAGGAAGGCGTTAATTGAGATTCTCATCGTAGGGTTATTATGGTTGGCCTTAATCATCCGCATGTAAGACTCCCCAAATCCCATGCGCTCCATCGTGTGAAAGAGCTGTGTCCATTCGTCTCTGTCGAATGCTTTTTCGGCATCCAATGCAACCAATATTGCTCCGATGTTTGTGCATTCTGCCTTTTCTATTAGGTGGCAAACTCTCCTTGTGTTGTCCGCTGTTTGTTTTGTAGGGATGAAACCTGCCTGGTCCGCATCCACTAAGGTGGGTAGATGCTCCGTCAGTCTGTTAGCAAGGATTTTGGTGAAAAGCTTTGCGTCCAAGTTTATCAAGGCTATTGGCCGGAACTATCCGAGTCCTTACCTGGATTTGGGAACAGTACCAGCTTTGCCTCGTTCATGGAGGGCATGATGTTTCCCTAAGACTTAAAGCTATTGAAGAGCGCCATGAGTCTGGGGGGCTAGCAAGGTTTGAAATTTCTTGTAGAAGGCCTCCGTGTAGCCGTCTGGTCCCGGCGTCTTATTCTTTGGAAGTTGTTAGATGACCCTTAATACTTCCTCCGATTGGATGTCCTGATCCAAGGCCTCCCGGGCTTCCCCCGACAATTGGGGCAGTGTTATATTCTGGAGATATGTCTTCTGGTCTCCCTCATTTGGATACCCAGTACAGTATAAGTCTTGGAAGAAGATTCTCATAATCTCTCCCATTTTGCCATCCGTGGTTTTGCGATTACCGTTGGAGTCTGTTAGTGCGAGAATTGTCCTCTTGCGTTCTCTCTCGAAGTTGTCAAGCAAGCAGCTTGTCCGCCTTATTAGCTAATATGTAGTACCTCTGCTTTGTCCTCATCAGTGACTTTTCTACTTTCCTCGTCTGCAGGAGTTCCAGTTGGCCCTGAATGTGTTGCAGGCCCGCTTCTTTGATCTGCTAGGGTTATCTGCCACCTCTTTCTGTACTTCTCAAAGTTTATGCTACAGGTCAAGTTCCCACTGCGCCATTTGTTTGTCCCTCCTAGCTTTCAGAGCTATCAGTTCGCCTCTCAAAACCACCTTGAAATCGTCCCGTATGATCCCTTGCGGGGTCTCCCCTGTGTCGTTCCTGGCGAAGTAAGTATCTATTTTCACTTGAACGTCTTGTTTGTTTTATTTAGTATAGCGCTCCAGACCCAGGGGTAAATGGGCGCTTAAGGACAGGTTACATAGTTACAGTATATAAGCAGTTATACAATTGTGGCGTTAATATGCCATATATAGTATGTACAGGCAGGTAGTAGGAAACATTTGAGTATGTACAATATATACAGTTTGTACTGAGCTTAGTCTATCTGAGGATTGCCTTATCCACAAGCCAACTAATGACTAGTCTTCTGATCAATTGGAAGGATTTGGTCAGTCTAATACTCAGTGGCAGGGTGTTCCAGAGTTGAGGGGCGAGGACAGTAAAGCTCGAGCCCCCTGCTCTTTTGGCGGAGAATCTAGGCACGGTGAGGCAGAGAGTATTGGATGATCTGGTGATTCTTGTGTTTGGCTTAAGGGAGAGTTTGTTGGTGAGGTACTGGGGGGCTAGGTGGTTTAAGGCTTTATAGGTGAGGCAGAGGGTTTTCAGGTCGATATTTTTTTTTAATAGATAACCATTTGCAAGATATTCTTATGTGGGAGATGTGCGGTCTCCTGGGAATATTTAATGCTGCTCTCAGCGCATTATTCTGGAGGATCTGAAGTTTCTTGATTATAGCTTGGTTGGCACCAAGGTAGAGGCTGTTGCAATAGTCAAGCTTCGATTGTATGAGGGCCCTCGCCAGAATGAGGCAGCTGTTTGAAAAAAAAAAAGGTCTACAGGCCCTGATTAATTTTCCCGTGTAGGCGGTAGCTGAGGCGGTCATATTAACTTGTTTGGAAAGGTTAGTATTGGCGTCAAGGTAGAAGCCTAAGGTTTTCACATTGTTGACTGGAATGATGTTGCCATTTATGATGAAGTTGGAATAATCAGGGCTGAGTTTCTGTAGGTTATTGGGGGACCCGACCAGGAGGAGCTCGGTCTTCTCATCATTCAGGCAGAGGCCGTGTGTGGCCATCCATGCCTGAATGATGGCGAAGATTTCGTTAGTCCTGGTGGCGTCAGTGTTGTAGTTGCCAGTGATGGTGAGGAGTATCTGGGTGTCATCTGCGTAGTTGGTGTAGGTGACACCCAGATGGTCCAGCAGCCACAGATGAGAAAACCCTCATGGGTCTGTTGGCTAGGAAGGATTGTATCCATGTGACAGCAGAGGGTGAGAAGTGGGTAGCAGAAGAGAGGTGGTTGCAGAGTATTTTGTGGTCAGCCAGGTCAAGGGCTGCTGAGAGGCCTAGGAGGAGAAGGATGGCTGCTTTGTTTTTGTCCTTGATGTCATCAATCTGACTTTTGAGTTCAACAAGGGCAGTTTCTGTTCCGTGTTGAGGACGAAAGCCAGATTGACGCAGGCCTAACAGTTGATTGGTCTCCAAGTAATCTTGGATTTGCAGGTAGGCAACTCTGTCGAGGATTTGTAGCAGGAAGGGGACCGTGGTGATAGGCCTGTAATTGGTGGGAATGGCCGGGTCGAGAGATTGTTTTTTTTAGGAGGGGGAGAACCCAGGACTGTTTCAGGTTGTTTGGTACAGAATTGGTCGAGAAGGATAGGTGTATTAGTTTGGAGATGAAGGGGGCTAGGTCTCGTGCAGCATCTTTGATGATCTGGGCGGGGCAGCTGTCCCCTTTACAATTAGAAGGTTTAAGGGATGCTATGATTTTTGGGATTTCGGGTGTAGTAACCGGTTTGAATGTGAAGCCGGAGGTGTTGCTGGTCGGGGTGGGTGTGCTAGGTATGAAGGTGTTGCTATTTGAGAGTTGTAATCTTTTGGCCTCCATTTTGTTTTGGAGGCCAGTCATTTTGTTGGCCAGGGCATTTTGGATACTGGCGCACCATGGCTTGTCCTTCACGCAGGTATCGGTGAAAAAGTATCTTCAACTATTGTTTTGTCTTGAAGTTCGGTCGGGAATCTCCGGGACCTCATATAACCACCTTGTTCTTGAGGGCTAAAGACGCCATAATTGGGACATGGTCCGAAAAAGAGATCGGGCCTACCTCCATCTCCTTCATTTTCCCGATCAGATCCGTAGATGCCCATATATAATCTATTCTCGAGAGCGTATTATATATGTGAGAGTAGTGCGTGAAACCCTGCCTCTCTCCATTCTTTGCCCGCCATATGTCGTGGAGGAAGAGTTTCAAACGCCTTTCTCAGTGCCCCCGAGGGAGTTTTGGGTCACTGTTTAGATTTGGTGTTTCTATCTGTAGTGGGGTTCCAAGCAATGTTAAAGTCTCCCCCTAATATAATGTCACCCGTCGCAAACTCCTCCAGGGATCCCAGCATGTCAAGTATGAAGGGTTCTTGTCCCACGTTCGGGGCGTACACGGATGCCAGGGTTATGCTCTCCCTTCTATTGTGGCGTTCAAGAATACATATCTCCCTTCCTTATCTGCTATGTAGTCTTGGATCTGTACCTTCAGCGTATCCTTCACAGCAATAAGGACCCCCCACCCTCTTTGCCTCCACATTTGACTGAAAGACATTTTTATCCCCTTTTACTTTGATCCAGGACTTCTCACTTCTTTTTATGTGCGTCTCCTGGTATAATAGAATGTCCGCTCTGTTTCCAGATTTGTCTTTCCAGTTTGGCCCTCTTTGTTGGGGTATTCCTGTCCCTGACATTCTGTCAAAGTATCGTCACTAGAGCCAAGTTCTTCCTATCCACGCTTGATCCATTCTGAGCGCCAAGTGTCCTTGTTTCCCTCTGTTATGTTCGTGGCCATGTATGTATGCCGTCGTGCAGTTCCATCCCTGTATACCCTCCCATTTTCTTCCCATGAGGTTGGGACTGGGTTTCTACTTGCCCTGGTACGAATTGTCCAGAGCCCCCGGTCCCTACTTCTCCTCATTAATCCTTCGTGGGGAGTCCTAAACCCCACTGTAGATTCCACTCAGGTTTCTTGAAGTCTCTCCCCAGCCTGCTGATGGCCGTTCGGGCGAGTCCGTCACTTTGTCTCCCACGATCTGTTCTTTGAGGCGTGACTATTTTGCTTGTACCAATCTCTGGGGAGTCTCGGGCTGCCGCAGGTTCTACTTGATCCTCCTCCCTCTGCCTTTCTATTGCACTGTTGTCCGGCCGTCCTGCCGATTCGGGCCCCGCCCCGAATCCTCCTCTGGGGCTTGGATTGTGTGGTCTCCACTCCACTCGGTAATCCCAGAATCTTTTCACCTTCCTCACAGGTCGTAATCCTGTGCTGGGCCCCTTCCCAGGTAAACAAGATGCCGAAAGGGAACGTCCACTTGTACTTCACCTGGATTGACGTCAGATGGCGGACCACTGGGCCCATCCTCCGTCTCTTAAGAAGAGTGGACTAAGCTAGGTGTGTACGTCCTGGCCATTTACTCTCGTCGGGAGGGGGGGGACGCTTGTCTGGCCTTCCGGAGTATCTGTTCCTTTTGCGCATAGGAGGTTGCTGCCACCAGGACATGCCGGTGGTCTCCTTCCTGGTTCTGCAGCCGTCTTGGGGCCCACCCTATTGCCACCCTTGGGTCTGTGTCGTCGGCCAGTACCTCCGCGAATAACTGCATCACCATCGTCATTAGGTCTGAGTCTTCTATGGACTCCGGCAGGTTTTTAATCCTAATATTTGATCTTGATCTATTTTCTGAATCCTCTCACAGCTGCTCCAGTCGCATGGTAGTCTGGGCAATCCGATCCAAAGTTTCTTCTGATTTCTGTGAGTCATCTTCCACCAGTTGAAGTTTTCTCTCCACAATATTGGTCCTTTCTTCTAACTTGGCAACCTCCTGTTTGATTTACTGGATCGACTGCTTCATTTCTTTTGAGGATCTTAAATTGTTCCTGCATAGAGCCAAGGAGCTGGGGTTGTAGCTCCTTAAAGCAGTTCTGCACGTCCTCTTTATTCATCATGTCCTCCTGCCCTGTTGTCTGCGGCAGGCTGGTGCTGGTCGGGGGTGCTCCCCTTCTTTGGATGCGGGGGGTTTCTGCGCGCCCCACAGCTGTCTAAGATTAATATTTTGTTTCCTCTGGGGTGGGGATTGTGCCGGTGTCCTCGCCCTTGATTTGGACATTAATACACAGGGTGGAGGCCGATATGTGGGGCGGAGTGGTACGTGGCGGAAGCTGTAGTTTGTACCCTGGGAAACCTTATGCTTCCCCCTTCCTATTGATTTTGATGTTGTCCTGATTCACTTCAGTTGGCAAAATCACTATGGCGACTAATCTGTGCTGTGAGTTTATGATGGTGATAGTTCTCTTCCTTGGTGGATAGCCTGCTCCTCTCCTTGCCACAGCCCTTGCCACACAGGCCCACCTGGTCTGGGTATAGCGTATGGTGTGGGGGGGCCCCAAGAGTCTTTGGTGTGGCTACTATTGAAGCTTGCATCTGTTGAGTGAAGCCTGATTGGGCTTTCTCCCCCCACAACGCAGAATTGTAGGTAATGTATGCGGGCAGTTGGTCTCACCTCAGGGCCCCGCTTGTCCGTTGTCTCTGATGCCTCCTGTGCTCTCCAGCTGTGGTAGGGACATCTCTGGCAGGATCTGACTGCCTTTCACGAAGAGGCTGGAGCTGCTGCTGCTGAATGGCAGCTGTAGGGCCTGGTTCTCCCTGCCCACTGCGTAGTGCTAGGCAGAAGTGCAGCCCACGTCTACTGCGGGTCCCCAAGGAGGCCGCCGCGGTCTCTAGTTCGGCATGTGAGCGGGGGTGCCGGTCGCCCCAACACGATCCGGCTTGCTCGGCTGCGGGAAGGGCCACGGCCACCCGCCGCTCCCCTCTTTGACTCCCTCGCAGCCCCATGGCTCTGCGATGAGTTTCTCTCGCAGACGCCACAGCGGGGCTCAGCCCGGGAGCACCACCTCTGTGTCCCCGTGACCCATGTTGCCCGGTCCGGCAATCACAATGCACCACCAGCGCCCCCGCTGTTGGTGGACTCTGCTCGTGCGCCTGCCCCGCGTCGCTGGCGGTGTCCTCGGTCAGCCGTGCCTCCGTCTCACTCGCGGCTGCCTATCAGTTCATGATGGAACGCAGCTCCTCCACCAGATCCCCTGGTCACCAGTAACGCTGTGGGGGTCACGCTGGCAAGAGACCTAGTTCAAGGGCTCGGACTCGCCCAGAACAAGCTTATGATGAGCTTTTGAAATGCGGCCTGGCGCGGAGAAACTCATACACGTCCTCCTATGCCGGCCGCCATCTTGGAATCTCCAGGTATTCATTTTTTTTTTTTTTTTTTAACTACAGGGGACCAATTCTCAAACGGGAGATGCTAATCAAAGAAAAACAAAGCACAAAGAATGAGTTACCCCTTTCTATGCTGGCAGAGATTGAGATTGGTGATGTTTTTACACAATATTTATATTTGTATAAAGGCGGCTGACAAATTAGGAGCCTTGAACATCTCCTCATGAAACCACATTATTGTATAAATTGTTTTTTATTCATTTATCAAAAGTTTACATAATCTTAAATACTTGATTATGAATGTTCCTAAAAGAAATTACTTTACAATTCCTCACACGCAATTCAAAATCCTAAAGATGACACTAAATGTGCCGGGGTAAGAGGATACTGTATGTGTGTCCATTTCTACATAGTTGAATGTTAGACGAACAAAAAACAGAGCAAAAGGGAAGACTCTTCTTATTAACATTATCATTCAGATCATCAACATGTTTTGGCCTTAAATTACATTATACACTGTCTCTAATGTATTTTCTTTATGGATATGCAGGCCTTCTTCAGGACAAAACATTTCTTCAATATAGTGGTTTACTCCTGTATACCCCTTTGATTGCTGGTCAGACAACATTTCTATAAAAAACATAGAAAAACAAGAATAAAAAAGTGGTTCAAACAGTGTTCAAGGCATCTCTATTATGGTACTCCATACTACAATAGCTTGAAAAATCAATTTGATATAAACAGAACCAATCTCTTACTTTCATCTACTGTCAACATGCAGATGGTTGCTCTCCTCCTTATTAGAGCGGAAATATTAGTTTCATGTGCAGGGATGTCTTTTTCAAATGGCAGACAAATACTCTATCCCTTCTAAGCGGGAACGTGGTGAGAAAAATCTCCTTTGTTTTCGTCCTATAGTGATAAGTTGTTGTTAATTCAACTTCAACATTTACTTCAACCTAGGCAGTATAAATACACTCCTATTTGTTTATTTCTCAGGGAATAACTTCAATTTATTTCCCCATCAATTATTTAAATAACATCTTATGTTCTTTATTTGTTTTATCAACCCCTTGGTCATCTTGAAGGATTTTTGCTTTTCTAGAAGTCTCAAAATTATTCAAAAATGTTCACACCACAGAATAAGAGAGCCATTCACATCTTTTTCCCACTATTCATGTGCTCTTTCCAAAGGGCATTTAAATTTTACTTCAGTGTACTATCTGAAAGTCATTCTTGTGTCTTTCTATAATTTCGCTTTGAAAAATTTTTCTACGTCCGGTATTCTCAGACGATTGACACTTAACAGCCCCACAGTATGATATATCCACGGGGTGCCGGAGATCTAAGAAAACAAGAAAAACAACAATGGTTTGTTTGACAAAATGACGTTTGAAGTGTTTCTCAAATTTAAGGCCTGATTGCGAGACATATCTAATTCGTAAAACATCACAAAGTTTGCAATTACCTGCAGGCTTAGTTCATTATATTTTTGTATCGATTTCCTTTTTCACGTCACAGCAGGGATGTTTAACTGCCTGACGGTATCGAAACCGGCCACACTTAGGACCCAGTGTCTAAACATGGAAAATGGGGGTGTAAGCGACTTACAAAACGGCAGACAACTGCAAATCGCAACAACGGGCCTACATTCGCATCTATACTTACTTTTTAACGTGGACCACACACATGATAGAGGGCAGCTTCATTTAACGCGTTTGCTCTCAACTTCCTTCTGCAGCGGGACGATCGTCGGCAGGGGAATTAAGGCACTTCTTATAGTGCATCTACGTAACACACGTGATTGAGAAAAGGACATCACGTGATGTGACAAACCAAGCTGGTCTCTTAAAGGAAAAATAACATATCAATTGGGTATAGTTAGCCATAGTTTTAAATACGATATGAAGTCTCATTGAAGAGGTTGTTTACTTCAACAGCGGCTGTCTCATGTGTGTGAAGCTGTTTTCTTGTTTTTAGCAACAAAGTGCTAAAAAACAAGCTCACACCCTTAATGTTCTGACTGGTTCGTTTACTTATTAGGCTATATTTGGTTATGCTACTTCGCTGGACTTTTTAAGTGCACACGAATTTCGTTGATGTCTAACAAAATATAAAGGCTAGTTCTACACGCCAAAACACTAATTTGATTTCTTCATCTATACCAGAACTGACTCGATAGGCAGTGTCTCAACAAAACTGAGTCAGGCACATAGCCCAGCACCCCAGATCTTATTAATAGGCATTTCTTATACTTCTCTGCACAACAGGAGGTAGCTTAAACTACTTAGTTGGATTTGATAATGTCCTTTCTTATTGGACGTTCTTCTCATCTTATACTGACATTAGGGTGTTCCACTCAACCGTAGAATTTAAGCCTGATCGTACAGTTTCTAGGGTGTGAATCCGTCTCTGTTCGCATCTACTTAGCATCATTTCTCTGTTACACCCTCTTTCTGAGAATTTCATTTTTTGAATGACAAACCAGTATATTTCAGTGTATTTATGCTTTTTGGCCTTGTGGTGTGAAACTAGCAGTTTGTTCTCCACTTCGTTCTTCAAATGCGATCTGTGTTTGCAGATACATTGCCTAATAGGTCTTTTAGTTTTGCCTATATTCAATAAATTTCAAGGGCACTTGATACCATTTACTACCCAATCTGTGTTACAGTTGGAAAAATCTCGTAATTCTCACATTTTTCCATTTAACTCTATAGTTTTTAGATTACTTGTGAGGGAGCAGACAGAGCACTGGCCACATTTAAAGTGACCAGTGACAGAGGGGAGACCCCATATTGTTGTTTGTCTTGGTATTTCTTGTTTCTTGGGGTAGGTGCGAACCAAAATATCCCTTAAGTTCTTCTGACGTTTGAAGGCAAATCTGGGAGTTGTTGGCACAAAATCGCGAGTATATAGCATGTGCCAATGTTTTTTAATAATTCTTCAGTCCGTTACCAATGGGACTGAAGGTGCTGACGCATGTTATTTTTTTTCTCCTGAATTTTCTCCTCTGGGTGGAGACCCATTTCTCTGTCCGCCGCATGTTGTCCCCGCTTGAATGCAGTGTGGATCACTTTTTTAGGATAGCCTCGCGATTTAAGTCTTGACTTCAGATATTTTCCCTCTTTGATATAGTCATTCATATTGGAACAGTTTCTTCTTATCATTAGAAATTGGCCCTCGGGGAGGTTATCTTGTAGACTTAGCCGGTGAAAACTGTTATTTCTTAATGTATTCTTATAAGTTGGATTTCATAAAGATTAGTCACAAGTTGCCCTGTTTCTGTTTTTTGAATAAGTAGATCTAAGAACGGTAATTCATTCAGATCATAGGTCATGGTAAACTTGGTGTCTATTATGGTTGTTCAACCACACCAATAAGTTGTTTAAAGTATCAGTATCTCCCTGCCACAACATAAAAAATCATCCATATACCGCAACTATTTGATATTGATTTTGTATGGATTGTTAGGATGGTAGATCGATGAAGATTCAAAATGATCCATGAATAAGTTGGCCAAATCAGGGGCAAAAGTTGCCCCCATGCTTGCTCCATGGATTTCTCTATAGAAAATGCCATCATTTAGAAAGAAGTTCTCAGCGCGATTCTGATGCATTCTAAAATGAATGCTGTTGGCACTTTTTCTAGAGTGCATGTGCGTTTATTCAAAAATTCTTCTATCACTCTTAGGCAGGGTACTTGTGGGATACTAGTATACAGAGCTGTGACATCTAGTGTCACTAGTATTATTCCTGCTTCTATCAAGAGATATTTTAAAGGTTGATCATGCTTGTTGTATCCTTACAAAAGGTCGAAGGAACCAATCAGAATAGATTGATAATGGTTCTAACAATGAATTGATGGCTGAGACAGTCGGTCTGCCAGGAGGGGTTACCAGGTTTTTGTGTACTTTTGGGAGTAGGTAGAAAGCTGGTATGGTGGGATTGATGTTAATAAAAAAGAGATGTTCATCCTGCTGCATCAAACCTTCGCCCAGAGCATGGTCCATAAGGCTTTTTATTTCCTCTTTTATGCGAACAGAAGGATCTCTATCTAGTTTTTGATATAACAGCTCATTCTGTAATTGGAGTTCGACTTCAGTTTCTTATAGATGTTTATCCCAAAGGACACTCACACCCCCTTTATCGGCAGGTTTAATGAGAAAAGTAGTCGTGTTATCCTTATGATGGTTCTTTTACTTCAGCAGATTTTTTGTTTCTTCAACACTTTGTTTTCAAAAGCTACAATGCCCGGAGTGACCATTGAGTTTAAGGGGACAAAGATGGAGGGTGGTTTTAAATCTGTGACAGTCTTTTTTTTTTTCTCTAATCTTGAGCGTCTCTAAAAAAATATTTGAGATGTATCAAGCAGAAACATTTTTGAAGTTCGATTTGAGTGTCAATCTTTTGCTTGAGTGGTAGGAACAAAGCTCAGACCATTTTTCAGGACATTCAATTCTGGATCAGTTAAGTGGTGTGTGGATAAATTGAAAACTGGAATCACCAATTCTGCGGTGGGCCCCTCCAGTTGCGGGTCTGCATCCTGGGTGAGCCCTGTTGCCAGTTGCGGGATTTTTTCCGTCGCCCCCGAAAAAACTGGGGCCGGTTGCTCGAATTGGAACTCGAGGCACTGGCATTGTCTGAATTGCTACTCGTGGTGTTCGAGATTTTAGAGAAGCTTGCATATTTATTTTTCTGGTGGCCCATATTTTTGCCTCTATTTTGAGCTAGTGTGTTTTTTGTTTTGGTTGTCATAAAATGATTCTACCAGATATGGATAGGTATTACTTTCCTTGTAATTTTCTGCATCTTTTGTATATTTCCAAATTTTCTTGTCAAGTGTAAATATTTTGAATTTGTGTATTTCTTCTATTTTCTGAAGTTTATCTTTAATGTCTTATCAGATCTTCACCTTTTTGTTTTCAAGCACTTCAAGTTCATCTTTTTGTTTCACTGCCTCTTATTGCGCTGAATTTTCCCTTAAATTTCAGTTTCTCAGTAAAGACACATGGAACATTTTTCACTTGAAGGCCCTCTGAGATGTCTGCTTTCAAATAAGCTAACGTCATTTGTCCATGTGACTCCTTTTAGAATCAATTTTTTTCTTTTTCTGAGTCAGAAGGTCCAAATCATCAGTTTGTATAGCTCATGTTGCTCCTACTGATTCAACAGCCACAATTAATGGCAAACCAATGAGTCTCTGATAATATTCCTCTGAGAAGGATAGTGTATTTACACTTTACATAGTTCCAGACTCCTATTCTAAGTACCTAGTTCCCAAAGGATGGGTACAATTTTTACCTACCAGCAGGGTCGGACTGGGACAAGAAATAGGCCCGGACACCCAAAAAAAAGTGGCCCACCCTTCGCATCAAAAAAGTGGCCCACCCCTTGCATCAAAAAAAGTGGCCCTCAAACCATCATCCGTGATTCGCGTCAATTCACGACTTTACAGAAAATGCTACTTATGCAGGGTTCATGTGTCTGTTACATTACAACACAACTCATCAAATAACATAACTGTGTATACAAGAATGAATCACCATATGTACCATAATATCTGTGTGTATAGATCCATATTGTCAAATTACTGTGAATCCAAACAGACGTCCAAGGCCAAATGATAATAGGTTATTGTAGAGCACTTACGCTCAAGCTCTTTTTTTAATATAACTAATATGCATACAATATCACCCAACCTGTGTTGGTACTCATGTATCGACCTCAGAAGGATGAAAGGTTGAGATGGCCTTGCTGGGATTCGAACCTGCGGTCTGCTTTCCAGAGCTGTTTGGGTTGATACACGCCACTGGCATTGGGCTTCTGATGGTGCATGGCACCAGGGGTCTCGGGGCTCCTTTCAGGTCTCTTATTTTCTGGCATTCCTTTTGTGCCAGCTCACAGCACGTGCAAATACTTTTTGAGAGCCCACAGTAAAGAGTTAGAGGGGCGACATATTTTCCAGCAAAGCAGAATTTGGAGATTTCGCCTGCCATTCCCCAGAGGTGCCTTCTTTCTATTAATGTGTGCGGGAGTGGGCGGAGGGGGACACCTTAGAGCTACACCTGCAAGCTCTCTGGGAGGCTAGTCCCCATGGAGAGCCTGGGGCTGGAGCAGAGTCAGCCTGCCTTCGGGACACAGCGACAGGGGACTGAGAGTGCCCCCTCCCTCGCCAACCTCGCAGTGGCACCAGCTAACCTTAAAAGCTCACGGGCCTCCGATAGGCCAGTCCTAGCTCCTGGTCATGCATATTATGCTGCGCCCACTCGTGCATTAACCCTCCAAGCGCAGGGTTTGCAGGCAGCGCAGAAGAGATGCATTCCTGGGTGGTATTACAGAAAACTTGCACTGGTGCTGGGGCAAGTGGCACTTGTTTGCCCTTGTGAAAAACAAATATAATTTCAAGGAATGTTTGCACCAGGGCAAAGGAATAAGTGTAGGATAAACAATGCTCTGGTGCAAGGTTGCATTGCAAGAGTATGTTTCTGTACTAAGGTAATGTGTGCCCTCGTGATAACGGCACTTGTGCCTGTGTACAATTTCTATGATTTCACACCAGCTGCTCATTCCAAGTACACGGCTGCATTTCAGGACATCGCCCGGACATCACACCGCCGACGCAGTTCATTGACTGCAGCCCCGGCACACAGTGGAGTAACTTTGCTGAAAATGTTGGGGGGACATAACATCCGAAAAAAAGGTGTCCCAACCAACTGAATGGGGACAAAATGGTGTTCCATGAAAGTTGGGGGGGGGACAAACACCCCTATCCCACCCCTAAAATTACACCCATGCCGGCACACTACCACCCAGATCCGCAACACATCAAAGCTTTTCGACCTTTCGAATTATACTAAGGAGGACATCCTGGAATTGGCCACCATAAGGCACGCCCTGAGGGGTATCCCCTCCCTCTCAGGCCCCACTGCATTTACCAAGCAAGAAACTAGTCCAGGGCTTTGTATGCATGTCCCAAATCCCTCAGGGACTTTTAATTTGGGCAGTGCACAGGCAAACAAGTCATCAGGCATACACCAATATACAAAGTGCACTTCACATACAAGACCTCTGGTGACAGCAACACACTGCTGGCGCTTAATAATATGAAGAACTGTGACATTGCTGTCTGAAATCAAGGGATTTAAAAGCTATTTAACACTCCTTAACTGCTTAAGTGGTCACGTAATGGGGAGGATAGCATGAATTGGTGTTTTTATAGCATATTCACAAGGCCCAGAACGAAATCCAGCCCTGAGATGCCAGAAGCTCTGAGATGCTCACGTACAAATGTGATTCACACAGATTTGATCATGCGCGTTTCAGAGATGCTCCGGACATTTCCGGATTTACAGCAGTTTTAGGTTTTGTGACTCAGGCATGAGGTTGCATGCGCTAATCTGAGATGCTGAAGGGGTCCAGTGTCCATTCTTTGCTAATTAGGCCCACTGTGCTTGATTTTTGCAAAACGTCAACATCACAATGAGATCGGAAATCCCACAAAGATGCACATGCAGGCTCACACATCTCACTGCAATGTCGCCATTCAGAAAAGGGCTCCAGTCCACGTCAAATGTATGGCATCTGACCCAGTGCTGCATGACAAAACAGGCCATGATGGATGCACACTTTTTAATGCACATTTTGTCCCAGTCAACATGTTGTTTGAAAACGTGGGAATCTGTTAAATGAATTAAACAAGTGTGCATTTAACTTCAAAACCTAGACACAGCCGCAATCCATGCCTGGTTGGCCCCAGAGACTATAGATGGCTGTGAAGAAAGACCAGGGGAGCCAGGGTGGTGGGAAGGGGTGCATTGGAGCATTTGTGCAGGAAACCAAGGACACTTTTCAACCTCGATGGGAATAGAGACGGCATTGCTGCGTGCCGTGTCCTGTGGCTTGAAACAACATCAATGGCATTGATGTGCACCAGAGCACCCCATGTGAAGTGAAGAAGCACTGGGGGACATACAAGTGCAGGGCCACGGCCCACAGCAGGGCCCATGGAAGTGGGGCGGGTGGCAGACTTGCCTCAGCCACAAAACGTACACCCGTAGAAGAAGCGGTGGCTGAGAGGAGGCCAACACTGGGGGACTAGACGCTACACAGCAAGAACCAGGAATGCATGCGCAGCACTCCTGGGTTACTGCATGGTGGTTTGTGCGCGTGTCTCGTGTGCTGCAGGAAGCACCGAAAGGTTGGCAGCGGGAGTTTGTACTTGGAAAAAAAAAGTCTGTCAAAATGCAAGTCTCGGGCGGGGGCAGTAGTGGCGACTATGAGCAGAATAAAAAATGAAATAATTATCTAATTTCAGTGGCACTCACCGTCGATACTGGACGCTGCGACTGCGATGTGTGGTGTGTGGCAGGCTGCAGCAGGTCTCGAGTCGATGCCTCAATGCACACACAGACAGCAAAGTCGCCCCGGCCGAGGCTCAGTCTGCTGCTGCTGCTGGGGGCCAGGCTCAGGGGGGCAGGCTGCTGGCTGTGAGCGCCGTAGCCACTACTAGTGCTGCTGCCTGCTGGCTGCAGACAGTGTATTCTTCGTCATTCTTGGCAATGGGCACTTGGCTGGCTCAGCTGGCTGACTCTCTGTGGGCTGCCGCCTGCCTCGTCGACTCGTGTCCAAAAAATAATGCCAGGGTCAGGAGGAGGCCCACTATACCACCAGAGAGAGAGTCACCCATGTGTCCACACTCTCTCCGGCTCCAAGATTGTGGCGGCACGGAGTCTGTCTGTCGTCGCAGCCCCAGGCACAAGTTGCTTTCAACTTTCAGGAAGTATCAACAACTTGTTGATACTTCCTGAAAGTTGAAAGCAACTTGTGTGTGAACTTGGGCAGCCCCGCCCCCGACAGCCAGGCCCCAGCCCTCCAGGCAGAGGAGCCAGAGGGAGTGAGCAGCCCAGCCAACCTCCTGCTGTGTGCTACAGTCTGACTGCAGACCACCCCTGCCGGAGTTTGTATTCGTTCATTTGTTATTGTTAACACGACTACACTATAAATTCTCACAGGGGGTGGGGGACCCGATGCGCCGCCGCCGGCCTGGCATGGCCTGCCCTCTCGTATGCATGAAGCATGCATGATGCATCATGATTTATACATGCATCATGCATTGCAAAAATCAAAGCAAGGTAACAACGTGTGTGTTGTTGTTACCTTGCTTTGATGAATATGCTAATGCTCCTCAGGTCAGGACAAGAGCACCGGCAGCTCCAGGCTTAGCCGCAGAGGCTCCCCCTGGCTGGGTGGGCCGGCCCGGCCCCGCCCCCCCAGTCCCCAGAGAGTAAGAGCACTGCGTGAGGCAGCGTGACTGACAATGTGTCAGTTTCCTTTCCTTTGTGTTTCCTTTTCGGGCCCGGCGCCCGAGGCGAGCTGGCTGCTCAGGCCGCGCCCAGCGGCCCAGGCCGCCACGGGCACGGCACATGGACCGTGCGCACTGTGCACAGCGCACACACATAAAAAAAGGCCTAGCTAAGCTTGGCCCGCGCCGCGCCGCGCCCGCGCCGACCTAATAAACAATAAAAAAAAACGGCCCAGGGGTGGCCTCAGGAAAAAACTGGCCCCCAGGTCTCAAAGGTCATCGGCCAGTGGTCGATGGGCCGATGGGGCCAGTCCAACCCTGCCTACCAGCCAAGGGCCGTCCTCAAAACTGAGTTCAAAATTAGGTATTCTCCCTATTTTGTTACTATATTGAAGAAATGTTTTGTCCTGAAGAAGGCCTGTATATCCATAAGGAAAAGACACTAGAGATAGTGCATAATGTAATTTAAGTCTGAAACATGTTGACAATCTGAATGAGACTGTTAATAAGAAGAGTCTTCCCTTTTGCTTTGTTTTTTGTCTGTAACATTCGACTGTGTAGAAATGGACACACATACAGTATCCTCTTACCCCGGCACATTTAGTGTCATCAGTAGGATTTTGAATTGCGTGTGAACAATTGTAAAGTAATTTCTTTTGGCAACACTGATAATCAAGTATTTTTTTAAGATTATCTAAACTTTCGATAAATGAATAAAACACTTTTTTATACGATAATGTGGTTTCATGAGATGTTCAAGGCTCTGTCTGGTTTGTCAGTCGTCTTTATACAAATACATATTGTGTAAAAACATCACCAATCTCAATCTCTGCCAGCATAGAGAGGGGTAACCAATTCCTTGTGCTTTGTTTTTCTTTGTAAAGAAGACACCATTAAAAAAATGTGGTTAAGCAAGACCACCAGGGGGCGCAGATGACATGGCAGCCTTAGCCACAGTCTCCCTCACCGAGTTAAGTTATGGAGGAACAGACAGTCAAACCAGCGCGAAAGAACTAGCTGGCTCTGGAAATCGAGATTGGATCCCTCCGAGCATAAGAGCCCTCCATCAGCCTGAACGCTGCCCGGACCGAAGTGCGACATCCACCTGAGGAGGAAAAAACATAGTGGGCGCGACGGAGCAGTGAGTAGGAGATCCCAACCTGCCAGCCAGCGGCAAAGACTGGAAAGCCAGCGTGGATCTACAGTTGGCCTCCACGTCCTCCCCCGGCAAGCAGAGCCTGAGGTAAGAAGCAGCAACGGTCCCCCTAACACGATCCCTCTGCCATTGGAAGGGAATCCCAGAATACCAAGCCCCAGACCAGCGCAGGACACACACCGGCCACCAGGATTATCAAGCCGGTAGGAGGGAACCTGCTGCCTCCCCCACCCGGTGAAGTTCAGATGGAGAGGGGGGAAAAGAAATAGATCAGCAGCCCAGGGGAACAAGGACAAGGCAAGACACCCAGCAAAAACCATGGCTCACAGCCAGCGAGCCACAGTCTTTGTAACACGCAACAGCGCTGGCTCCCGCAAACATCACAACTCGGAGCAGCACAGTATTCCAAGCCCCAACCAACAGCAAAAACAATAAGAAAACCCTCTCAGCAACCAAGAGAAATGGCTAATTCCCACTACCAGCCGCAAAACGCACAAGGCTAAAGTGGCGGAAGGTAAACGGCATTTGGGTGCCGCCCGCAAATTTGGAAAGTAATAATTGAGGAAAGCACTGTGGCTCACACCCAGCGAAGTGACGGACACGGCAAAACACACCGGTTTGACCAAAAGCGCACGCAAAACACCCACACTGGATCAGAGCACCAAGACCAGGCTGCACCGTTTTAGTTGGGTGCCACTAGAAATAGAAACAAGCAAGATGGAGATCAGCCAGGCATCCCCGGATCAGACCACGACAGCTAAACCAATGTGGGGATTCAACTCCAATGGGGTGAAGTTGGGTCCTTCAAGTCAACCCTAACCGAGAAGGTCACAGACCTGCTGTCCAGGATGGTGAAAATAGAGGATTGCATAGAAGCGCTCAAACAATTAACTATCCAGCAACCTCACAGTTATGAATAGCGAAGCCAGATTCCAAGATTTAGAACAAAGAGAAAGAGATCTGGTACTGAAACTTGATGACATGAAAAATAAGGAATGGCGAACAAATAATTGTATCAAGGGCTTCAACAAAAAACCAGGCGAGTCGCCATCCTCACCTGAGAACTGCGTGAAAGCCATGGTATCCTCTTGACCCCACGCAGCCAAAGATTTTGAGTTTGACAGAATACACAGAGGTGGGGGCCCTCCAAATGGCAGGAGGTCGGTCCAACCCAAGTGTCATTACTACAAACCGAAAATTGACATTCTGCAAAAGGCCAGGGAAAGAGAACCCATTTTGCTTGAAGGATCAACCAAAAAGATCTTCCATGACCTTTCGGCACTTAGACTTCTTAAAAGGAAGGCAGCCCGCTCACAACCTTGTTCCAAGAACAAGATGTGCTTTACAGATGGGTAATTCCCCTTTTTTTTTTTTTTTAAATATTTTTATTGTCATTTCTTGGGCATTAACATCGGGACTCAACATTGTCCCCAACTTCCCTTTCCCACCCCCCTCCCTCCCCACCGGTATTAGTTTCTCTGCCGTTCCTAATGTCCCATATTTGCTTCGAGCTTAGTTTGTGAACATATCTAAGATACAAATGTTATGAGGGCACCATTGGAGCATGTAATCGCTTTGCAGGTATTCTATGGTGTGACCCCAGTCTGTAGCGAATCGCTGTCTGTTCCCTTGTAGATTATACGTTATTTTTTCCATTGTTACATATGTCCATATCCTGTGGAGCCATTCTTGCGTCGTTGGGGGGGTCTTTTGTTTCCATTTCTGTGCTATTGCCAACCAGGCCGCTATGAGGAACCCCATAAAGTTTAGTTTCTGTATCTTATTTAGAGTTCTATCTTTGGGATCCCACATTCCGCACATCCAAACTTCTTCCTCTAGGTTGTCCGTTCCCTTGAACATTTCCTGCATCTTGTCTTTGACTTCCGTCCAGTATTGTTGTAGTTCCGGACAGTCCCACCAGATATGTCTCCAGGTGCCCACTGTGTCACATCCCCTCCAGCAGCTATCTTGAGTTGTCGGGAACATTATGTGTAGCCTTTCCGGCGTGTGGTGCCATTGGATCATCACCTTGATCCATGCTTCTTTTGTTTGGATTGCTCGCGTCCATTTGGGGATTATGTACCGTAGGTGCGTCCATTGCGTGCTCGGGATTTGTTTCCCTAACGTGATTTCCCATTTTTTCATGTAGTGCCATGTGATGTTTTCATCTTGGACATTGATGAATTTGTAAAGAGAGGAGACGAATTTCTTTTCTCCCGTTTGGGTTAGTATATAGGTCTCAAAGGGGGTTAGGTCTCTTGTCAGCGCCTTCATAATTCTGGGGGTTGTGAGCCAGTGATGAATTTGCTCGTAGTGAAACCTGTCCTTCTCCGTGAGGGCTAATAGATCCTGGCAGTCTGTAAATGATCTTATCTGCCCTTTTTCAAACATGTCGCCCACTTTTGTACACTCTGAGTCCCTCCATTTCTGGAATGCGCCTTTTTCTACCCCTGGGGGGAAGTCTGGATTGTCTAAGATTGGGATGAACGGGGCCGGGTCTATTGTTAGGGTTTCTCTTTTGGTGGCTCTGTCCCAGATTTCCATAGTGGTGCTCATAACTTCACTTAAGTCGATGTTATGATGTCTGTGTGCTGGTCTCTTCCACAACAGGTGCTGCAGGTTAGACCTCGCCACCGCTCGATCCTGTGCCATCCACCACTTATCTGAAGTATCCGTGATCCATTCATGTAGTACCCACAGTTGTGCCGCTTCATAGTACTTCCTGAAATGGGGAAGTGCCATCCCCCCGTCTGATTTTGTGCGGTAAGTGCCTGGTGTGAAATTCTCGGTGTCTTGTTTTGCCAAATATATTTGGTAATTGCTTTTGTGAGTGATTTAAAGAAGGATGTTGGGACTTTTATGGGGAGTGCTTGGAAGTAGTAGAGCAATCTAGGTAAGATCGTCATCTTAATGACCGTTAACCTGCCCCACCAGGACACCTTCAGAGGGTTCCATCCGCTCAGGTCTGCGGTGACTTGTTCCATAAGCTTTATGTAGTTCCCTGTGTATAGATCTCTTATTTTTGGTGTGAGGGTCACTCCTAAGTATCTTACTCCTTCCTCTGACGTCTGGAGACGTAGGTCTTTCGTTATCCTGTGGATCTCATCCTTGTTACCGGCCAATGTCATTACCGACGACTTCTGCTTGTTGATTTTCAGGCCCGATATTTCCCCGTATTCATCTATCAGCTGGATCAGGTGTGGAAGCGATCTGCTCGGGTCCGTGATGGTCATCAGCATGTCGTCGGCGTAGGCGGCTGTTTTGTGTGTATGTCCGCCCATTTCTATCCCCTTTATTTCTGGCGTCGCTCTGATCTTTTCCAATAGGGGTTCGAGAAAGATTGCATAGAGTAGGGGCGACAAGGGGCATCCCTGTTTGGTGCCCCTTCCTATTCTGATAGGATTCGATAGTTCTCGGTTGACTGCAATCCTGGCTGTCGGTGCGTTGTAGATGGCTTTGATCATGTTGATGAAGTCGTTCCCCATTCCCATTTTTTTGAGTGTCGCAAAGAGCATTGTCCATTCGACACGATCGAATGCTTTCTCGGCATCTAACGATATTATTGCTGATGGGAGTTTCACGATGCCTGCCTTTTCGATGAGGTGTATTATTCTTCTTATGTTATCGTGGGTTTTTCTGGTGGGGATGAATCCCGCTTGTTCCTGGTGGATTAGTTTGGGGAGTAGTGGCGCCAGTCGGTTCGCTAGGGCTTTCGTATAAAGTTTGGCGTCTACGTTAATTAGGGCTATTGGGCGGTATGAGCTCGGGTTTTCTGGGTCTTTCCCCTTTTTATGGAAGACTAGAATCTTTGCTTCGTTCATCGATGGGGTGATGTTATTCTGTGTCCTGAAGGTGTTAAATAGCGTGGTCAAATGTGGAATCAGGGTTTCCGCGTATGTTTTGTAGAAGGTTGCGGTGAATCCGTCCGGGCCCGGGGCTTTATTTTTTGGCAGATCTCTAATTGCCTTCCTCACTTCTTCTGGCGTTATTGGCGCCTCCAGGGCCTCTTTTTCTGAGGGGGAGACTGTTGGTAGGGTGATGCCTCTGAGGAAGGCCTCCTGATCTTGCTCCTTCGGGTGTTGAGAGGAATATAGGTGCTGGTAGTAGTTTCTGAAAATTTCTTTAATGTCTTTTGTCTGGGTTTTCATTATTCCTTGTTCATCTTTAATGGATTGTATCGTCTGTTCCTGTTTTCTGCCCTTCAGTTGTCTCGCCAGCAATTTGTCTGCTTTGTTCGATTTCATTGCGTACCAGTGTTTCGTGTGCAGCAGCTGTGTTTCTGCTCTTTTTGTTCTTATCAGGTCTAACTGACTCTGTATGTGTCTGTATGCTCTCTTGATCTTCCTGGAGGAGTTTTTTGTCATTTGTTCTCTTGTCTCTTCCAGTTTTGTTTCCAGTTCTTCTTCCCATTTGTGTGTGATCCTATCTCTTTGCGCTTTTAGCGCTATAAAGTGGCCCCTCGTCACCGCTTTGAAGGCTTCCCATGTTGTACTTGGGGAGATTTCCGGGGAGTTATTGTCCTCGAAGTATTCCTCAATTTTTTCTCTGATGGATTCTTTTGCCACTGGATCTTGTATCACCTCTCTGGGGAGGGTCCATCTCCATAGGTTCGATTTTTTTCGTGAATTTTGGGATTGTGATCCACACCGGGGCGTGGTCTGAGAGTGAGATATGGCCTTTTTCGATGTCCTGTATTTCCCCCACTAGGGTCCCCGTTGCCCATATGTAGTCTATTCTGGAGCTTGAGTTGTGTACATGCGAGTGGTAGGTGTATCCTTTAGTCGTTCCCTTGAGTCTTCTCCAGACGTCCTCCAGGACTAAGTTGTGCATTGCTTTCTTCAGCGCCGGCGATGGGGTCCCCTGCTGGTTGCCCTTAGGGTTTGATCGGTCTTCCGTGTTGTTCCATGCCAGGTTAAAGTCTCCGGTCAGGACTATATCCCCCTCCGCGAAGGATTCTAATTTGTTTATTGTGTCTTTGATGAATCCCTCCTGGCCTGTGTTAGGCGCATACAAGGTGGCTATTGTTAGTTGACGGTTGTCGATCTGGGCCTTTGCGAATACATATCGCCCTTCCTTGTCTGTTTGCGTCTCTTTGATTTTAACTTGTAGGTGGTTTGCGAAAGCAAGAAGTACTCCTTTCTTTTTCTCTTCATCGTTTGATTGTAGGATTAAGTTGTAGCCTTTTATCTTGAACTGCCCTCTCCTTTTTTTTTGTATGTGCGTTTCTTGGAGCGAGATTATGTCGTATTTGTCTTTGTGCAGAAAGTGTTCTATTTTCTTGCGTTTCACTGGTGAATTCAGCCCTCTAACATTGTACGTTAAGATTTTCAGCCCCATTCCTTTAGGTCAATCTGTATTTCCATTTTGTTTCCGCCTCGTGGGACTGTGTTATGTGTGTTAATACCGGTGTTGGAGTTTCTCCCCCTTCGAACTTTCCCTTCCCCTTTCCCCCCATCCCTCCTCCCCTCTCCCTCCCTCTTCCCCCCAACTTTGTCCCTGAGGAGGGCACTGGGCCCTATGGTTGCTCCGGCGTGGTGCCTTTGCTCCATGCCCTCTAACTTCTCAGGGGTAACGGTTCGCAGGGGGTCCTAAACCCTGCTTGTGTTGTGGATTCCATGGCCTGCCCCCGGCTCGGCCGCGCTCAAGACCACCCTCTGTCCTGAGCCTCTCGTCCTTATGGTTATTGCCTTCCCTCTAGGTGCGCCCTGTCTCGTGTAGATTGTTTCTGGAGGCTTAGCGATCATCTGGTTTCCGGGATTGAAGTCTCGTTTTCCTTTTCTCCGTTTGCCACCCCTTCGGTTGTCTCCTTTGTCTTCGGGGTTCGCTATCATTCGGCTTCTCTGATTCCTGGTCTCCCAGTATTTTAAGGCCTTCTTCGCAGGTTGTTATTCGGTGTTGTCTTTCTTCCCATGAGAATAGGAGGCCGAATGGGAAAGTCCATTTATATCGAATTTGTTTTTCGGAGAGGATTTTCGTTATCTGGCTCATTTCTCTTCTTTTTCTTAGCGTTGATTGGGCGAGGTCTTGGTATAGCTGAATTTCCTTTCCGTTCATTCTTATTTGCCCCGTAGTTCTGGCCCTCCTTAGGATTTGTTCTTTTTGAGTATATCTGGTCATGGCCACTAGTACGTCTCTTGGGCGGGATCCGGGCTCTCCTGTTCTGCGGGGACCTACTCTGTGTATTCTGTCGATTTGGATGTCTTCCTCGGTTCCCTCCTGTAGGATTTCTTGGAACACTTGTTGTGCTGCCGTACGGAGGTCTTTATCTTCTACTGTTTCCGCCATATTTTTAATTCTGATGTTCGATCTTCTCGATCTGTTCTCCAGATCCTCGCATTGGGATTCCAGTTCCAGCGCCAAGCGTGCGAGTCTGTCTTGTGCTTCCGCTTGTTGTAGTGCTTCCTCGTCTATGTTCTGGACCGTCCTTTCTAAATTGTCTGTTCTCTCTCCGAGGTCTTTTATGTCCTTTTTTAATTCTTGAATTGCTTGTTTCATTTCGCCTTTCATATTGTCAAATTGCGCCTGGGTAGATGCGATGAACTGGTCCTGAAGTTCCTTGAACCAGGATTTCATATCGTCCCTCGAGGCCATATCTGCCTTTTCTATCTGTTCTGGAGGGTCGCCTGCTTTGTTTTTCTGTTTGTTCGAGCTCTTGGGGATCTTGTTCCCTATTCCCCAGATTTGGGTCAGGTCTTGGTCTTGCCTGGGCCCGGCTTTCTCCGCCCCCGTAGATTGTGGCCCACCCTTCGTTTTGATTTTTGACATGTGTTTGGGCCTTTTCGCTTGGGTTTCTTCTCGATGTTCTCTCTTCGGATTTAGCGGGATTTTGGCTAGCTTCTGTGGTTTTTCAATTTTGGGTTGGTGCGTTGGCTCTTTTGAGGATCTTTATTGGGCTTACGGTTCTCTTCTGGGGGTTTCGGTTCTCCTTTTGGTTCCCTTATCTCCTGTTCGTTTATTGGGGATCCGTGTTAGTGGTATCCTGAGGGCTTTTGCGTGTTTCCCTCGAGAGTCCTGCTTCGATCCCCAGTTTTAAATTCCTTGCTGAGTTGCCCTCCTCTTACTATATGGTCCTCTTTGTGCTGTTTGTCGTTGCCCAGGCCGTTTCCTGTTTTTGTGTTCGGAGGGTATGGGTCTGCCGCTATTGTTCTGGAGACCCCCAGCCCCCGGCCCCTCGGACCTGTTGTGGCGCAGGGTTAAATGTCCGCTTCCTGTTTGAGGGGGGGTGCGCGCTTTCGTTTTCTTCCGCTCAGGTTGTCGGGTGGGGGAGGGGGGGGGGGTCCTCGCCGCCAAAATCTACTGTGGGGATGTCTCCTTCCCGCTTGCCCTCCGTTCTTCCCCCCGCCTCGTACCTTTCATCCGTTGTTGCTTCTGCGGGCTTGCCGACCGTCTTTTTCCCGCTTCTGGCTTCCGTTTTCTTTCCGGGGATCGCTTCGCGTGCTGAGCGGGGGCGGCTCTCTCCGTCTGGTCCCGTTCTTCTTGCGGCTTCTTTCCTCCGGCTTGGGGTTCCCTCGATCTGCCCGATCTGCTGCTCACTGCTGGCGTCGGGCCCGGGGTGGCAGCGCGATTCCCGGCTCCGTAGTGTGGAGGGGCGGGTCTGGTCCTGTGCTCGCTCTCGTTCTGCCTCCGGCGCTCTTCGAGGGAGATTGTTCCTTTTTCCTCCCAGTCTGGGGGGAGACGCTTCTCAGCGGCTCGGTGGGTGCTCAAATTGAGGTGCTTTTTTGTTGCGGCCCGGGCCGGGGGACGGAGCTACGCTCACGCACGTCTGCTCGGCTCGGCCGCCATCTTGGAATCCTCGGTAATTCCCCTTTTGACTGAACTTTGAGTGCGTAGGAGAGGACTACTGGGTCACATCTGAAGGAGTCCTGGACGTGCTGCGGACAAACACACAGGAGTCGTGTCATAATGGCGCACAGAAAATAAGAGTCCCGCAGACAAATCAATAGCCTCCTCCCCACGAAGGGGCCGTGCGCAAGGCTCAAGAAAATATAAGCGTTTCAAAACAGTGAAAGCCAACGCAGCACTGACTTCACAGAGGACTGAAAGGCCTGCAAACCCATGATCTTTGGCTATCCTGATATGGGCGAGCTTTACACCCCACAAGCCGGAGTTGCATCGGAAAAGGGACGAGGGGGAGAGTCTGAGTGAAGCCATGAAAACTCGAGATACTACCACCCCGCAAGTTAAGGTTGACCTACATTTTACAGTTAATCAGTTGGTTAGTTCTGGAGCTTAGCATGTTCATGACGGCGATCTGTTCACGCTGGTACAAGTTCTGTTTAGACAATAGTTGCAAACAACTCGGTGAGGGGCCCCTGTTGTCTGGCCTTGCTACTCTGGGGCATCTCTAGTAGTGAAGTGCCAATGGAGGGACTTGCCGGGGGGGGAGGGGGAGGACTCGCATCAGACACCGGAAAATGTTCCACCTAAAGCAACACTAGAACAGAACAGGCAAATCCAGCGCTATTTACACAACATGAAATTTGGCATCCTGTGATAACAATGCGCTAACAGATCAATGGTCCAAAGCAATAGGGAGACATCGAACATGGGGTCATGGTGCAAGCTAATGGGATTAGATTTGGGTCACTCAACGTTAAAGACTTGCATTCCCCACAAAAGCACTCCATGTTGGCGACGCAATTTAAACTCTCCAAACTAGATGTCTTTGTCCAGGAAATCAAAATTGCAAAGGGGAAAGAAATAAAGATGGGTGGGAGGGGTATAGGAGGGGTGCTATGGGCATTAGAAGAACACATGAAGGGAGAGGAAGGCATTGTCTATAGGAAATCTTTAGATCTACAGATCACACAGGTACACGGGATGTTAATGTTAAAGGATATTTGTACCACGCACCATCACCACCGGAGTGGTCCCCTGGCGCTCTGGCGGTTCTGAAAAAGGGAGAGGGGGGTGAGTTAGTGGGAATGAGCTGGAAAAGTGCAAGATGGCAGTGATGTGCTGTTTGCAGCCTCAGCCCGGTGGATCCGTTGGCTGAGCTTGAGGTGTTTTACGGTCGGTATTCATTGTGTGCTGTTGTGCAAGTCTATGTGGGGTTTCTTTTGTTGTTGCAGTGTATTGAAGTTTGTACGGTTTGCTGCGTGTAAGGCTTGTGTTCGGTTAGAGTTTGAGAAGTGTATGCAGAGTGATGAAATTGTTAGTGGATTGGCTAGTTGGCATTGCTGTGATTGCAATTATGTCTGGGTGTGGAGCCTGCTATCTTTCACTATTCCATCTAAGTGTGGCGCACGTTAACATTCATAATCCTGTCTAGATGTGACGTCGACTAAGGTTGCGACTTTCAGCTAAGTGTGGCGCATGCTAACATTCACAATTCTATCTATAAGGAGGGGAGTTATATAGCAATTAACGGGGAAAGTAAGGACACGCAAGATCACCACCTTCTCAGCCTATGCACCGAATCAGAAACAGCTGGCCTTTAGAAAAAATCTATTCACCTTCTTAGACAGCTGGAAAACATGTTCACTGATATCTGGGGGAGACTTTAATGTAATATCAGACCTGGCCATAGATTGGGATTCCATGAGACGGGGAGCGACTGACCCGACCCCCCCCCTCCCCCCCCGCACACCTCCACCCACCTCAGTCTACCTGGCGAACAATTCCCTGATCTTCTGAAGGCCAAGTACTTTGTGGATGCATGGAGGGAGATGCACCCACAGAAAAGAGCATTCACCTTCTATTCTCTCCCACACCTCACATACACACCAACAGATTACATACTCTTAGAGGCGGCGGCCACATATACCATACAATCTGCTGCCATCGAGATAATGGGGTTGTCAGAGCACAAAATGTGCTTATTAGAACTCTTTCTAGGACCACCCCCGCAGACAGATCGCAGATGGATGTCTAACACGCTCTATAAAGGCCCTGTTTTTTCCGGGAAACCCTGGTTGAGGAAATAAAAGGCTTCTTCTCAAGCAATGGCACAGGGGAACATGCACTGAACACAGTATGGTAGGCAGCCAAAGCCACACTCCAGGGTGTCCTGTACTCAGAGGGAGCATTTAGAAATAGAACTATGCTACCAAGAGAGAACGAAATAAAAAGGGAAATCTGAGAGAGGGAAACAATCCTCCAAACCGAGACGACCCTCCAAGAGCGAAATCTTCAGATACAACCAAATCAGGATGTATCCCCTCTTTCTTTTTTTCTTGCTTAGTGAATTAACTGCATTTTTGTTCAAAATTATTTCCACTTGGTCCTACCACCATCTACAAAGAATAAAACTTCTATATTCTACCAATCGAATCTTCATCCTTATTGTAACAGATAAGCGCTACTATAGGGCCTCTATTTTTCAGGATAAATTCACCCCGGCTTTCCATAAAGCCCACAGTAACTCCCTAACCCCATTCCTAGTGAAACTCTTCAATGAGATCCTGGAGACTGGTCAGGCCCAGTCTTGTTCACGGAGTCAAGAATCATAGTCCTCCCAAAAGAAGCTATAGACAACAGGAACTGTGCATCATACCGCCCGATATCCCTAATTAAACTTACATGCCAAGATTTATGCCAGCATCCTCGCAGGATACCTCGTCCAAGTCCTCCCCAACTAGTTCACACAGATCAAGTAGGTTGCTTAAGGTGTAGGCAGTGTGCTGACAATGTACGCAAAACCCTAGACCTGATTACTTCCAGG
Source organism: Ambystoma mexicanum (assembly GCF_040938575.1). Classification (NCBI taxonomy): domain Eukaryota; kingdom Metazoa; phylum Chordata; class Amphibia; order Caudata; family Ambystomatidae; genus Ambystoma; species Ambystoma mexicanum. Next base: position 327,584,931 of record NC_090926.1, on the reverse strand, counting down.
AAACGACCAATACGAATGCCCCACCATACTGTCGATGGATGCAGCGAAGGCATTCGACAGGGTGGAATGGTATTGTCTGCATGCAGTGATGGTCTGGGCAGGGCTGGGGACAACAATGGACAAGGGGCACACAGGCATAATATTGAGAAGCCACAGCCAAGGTGGTAGTAAACGGCATTGCCTCAACCTTTTTACTTGACACGCAGCACGCGTCAAGGTTGCCCTTTGTCGCCCCTCCTGTTATCCCTGGTCCTGCAGCCACTCACGCAAGCTATTCGGTGAACACCCAGATACACGGGCTGGTCAGATCAGGGCGAGAATGTAAGCTAGCACTATTTGCTAACAGCAGTTTAGTATACTCGACCCACCATAGGGAATAGGTCCCTGCCGTCTTAACACCCCTCACAAAAGTCGGGCACTATCACGATTCGGCATCAACCGAAATAAGACCATAGCCCTTCCCCTAAAGCAGCCTTCTGCCCTCCCGAGTCACTTAATCATGGGAAGGGGGATTCCAACTACACTCTGAGAAAATAAAGTATTTGGTGATAGAAATCACTAAAGAACTGGCGAACCTGTTGAGTGCAAATTTCACACTCCTATGGGGCACAATCAAAGCAGACCTGCAGAGGTGGTCCAAAATGACGCTGTCCTGGACAGCGCACTTTACGTCAATTAAGATGAACGTACTCCCAAGACTACTGTTCATCTACCAATCACTCCCTGTAGGAATCCCAGAATCATTTCACCAAGAGGTCAAGAGATCCCTGCTCAAGTTCTTTTGGGCGGACCAGAAGCCTAGAATATCATACACAACCCTTGTGACACCCAAGGATAAGAGAGGAATGAACATCCCAGACCTTTTCGAATATTATAGAGCACCCAACTACGGGTGCTGGTGGACCACTTGAAGGTAAACCCAGAAAAGCAGTGGGTGGGCCTCAAACAAATTATTCACCCTGGTGACCCTGAGCAAATGGCTTTGGGTCCCCATCAGCTCCATGCCACAAAGAATTTGCGAACACCCTCTGCTTGAAGCACTGTGGTCCATCTGGTACCCATCTCTAAAGATGGGAGGGGTGATGACTTGACCATCGCTACACAGCTGTGTATATAGGCACCCCCCAACAAGAGACCTGTTAGTAGACCAGAGTAGCTTTCAGCCCCAGTACGAGCGTGGCTTGGTAAGGACGGGACAGATGTGGAAGAAGGGCTTCTTCATAATGAAGCTGGAACTGGCAATGGCCCTACAGGGTATTACCATCTCTCCACTGTGCTACATGCAGCTCAGAGGCGTGCTGCTAGACTCACTTTGGGCCGGCACCTTCCGCAGACCACTAACCTTTCTAGTAAGTGTCCTGAACGAGAGTTTAACCTCTAAAGGGCTAATGACGTGCTTGCATTCCTCTCTTATCAACAGAGGTCACCTCCCAAAACCAAGCGCACAAAGTAAATGGGATACAGATATGGGTCTGTAAGGAAGCCTGTGCAGCGATATATGGGGCAGTCTGGCCCTCCTCAATTTCAATGCAGTACAAGATTCACAATGGGAAGCTGCTATTGTGGTGGCACCTGACGCCGCAAAGATTAGCTAAAATGTACCAGGGGGTTTTGCCACACTGCTGGAGAGGATGCCCAGAGGTTTGTGATTACTGGCACCAGTTGTAGAGCTGAGCTTTCCAGTATGTCTGGACCTTCTGACAGAAGTCCTGGGGTGGGTGCAGGCCATTGACTGGGTACATAGTAACCTATCCCCACTGCTATTTTTGTTTGGGGTGGAAACGGAAGCGCGAGAGGAATACAATGTTGTCGCACATGCTCAGAAACCTGCTCTTAGCAGCAAGAGTCTGCCTGACGATTCGATGGAAATGCAGCACGCTCCCCTAAAAAAAAAAGTGGTTAGCCAAAGCACACAAGATATACCAGATGGAGTGCATCACAACCACATTGTTGGAAGCACACTCCCACATTGATATGACCTGGCTACCTTTCCTTGAATATCGGGCAGCGCACAAAAACACATAAGTATACAAAATGCTGTACTTAAGACAAGGGGACCCAACACCTAGCCGAACTTGAAAAGCTTTACAGATGTTCGAAACCATGGCCAGACATGAAAGATTGACAGCAAGAAGTTTCCCGATACTGTGTGTATTAGCCTGCACATACGCAAAACAGAACAACAAGACAAACAGCGCTTGGACTAGAGTCCATATTAACCTATAGTGCATCCTGATGTGAGAAGTGGGGGGTGGAGGGTGGGGAATGGGAAGGCAATTATGGCATTCGGCTTTTGACAGCAACAAGCTGTACAGCCACATAGAGCATATCCTGCAAAAAGGTTACTCTGTTGTACAATTTCTGTTATGGACTCTTTAATTTTCCTCACGATGTACTGTAACAATATGCTACATCTGTAATGGCTGCACCAACGCATTCTTTCTCTACCATTGTTCACGTTTTTTTCCCAAGTCTATAGCAAAAATACAATAAAATCTCATTTAAAAAAAACCAAAAATGTGGTTAAGAAAGGGACCCAGACGACTGCACACAGGAAAAATGACTATACCATTTCCTTGGATTGACTACTTTGACTCCTGCCAAGCTTGATGTTAGACTTGACTAATTGCCAAAAAGTTTAACGTTTTTTTGCCCCTCTGCAGATTTCAAAGCCCGCCAAATGCTTTTGCCATGTTCCCTCTTTTACCGAAGTAGAAGGGCCTTAGAGACGATTCTAAAGCTAGTTACCTAACCCCAACTTTTGCCATAGTAATTTTTTAGTGCTTTTAGCAGAGCCACCTTAGCTGATTTACACTCCCCATCAAACCATCGACGCTGCTTCTCATAATGAAAGAAGACCCTCTAGCCACCACTAAAATAAAAAAAGTCAATATCAGAGAGTAGGCAGTTGGGCTTCGAACAAGCAACAAACAAACAAAGGAAGGCAGTCTCTTGTATATTAAGGGGAGCAAATTCCTGGCAATCACAGATGATCAGCTCCAAGACCTGAGGATGGTAACATTTTCAAGAGGATCTATCGGCCCACCCCTAGAGTGCTCACCTGGACTAAGCGCTTTGGGCAATAAACAAGAGTAGGGGATCATGACCACTTTTGGCGCGTTCCACGACACTGAAGATGGCACCAGCCTCCCAATACAGCAATGATATACAAATGTAATGAATATGGCTACTCCTAGCTTGAGTACGAAAAGTTGCATGAGCAGGGGTATCCTCAGGAAACCTCCCATTAAATGCACGTAACCCATGAGAGTACAATATAGAACAAACATTATCAGCAGAAGGATAGACAGATGGAGGCACCACCATTGCTGCAGGGATGCTCCACAATTAATCTTCGTTAATTAGATCAAACAGGATTTGGCTAGCAGCCTCCAACTGGCAATTAAAATCACCGGCCAGCGAACAGCATAGATCACCATGCCCTGCATCCGTAGCACTTGTACTGCTTAGCGCGCTCTCCAGGAACACTTGCTTGCTGATTTTTCCTTGGGTACACATTTAGGATTGCTAGATTGAAAATGCCCCCACTGCTGACAATCACGGCAACCATATCCAGTGAATTCAATTCCATTTGACTACACACAACCTAATGCTTTCATAAACCCAAATTAGGACTTAACCCTTTGGACGGCCCCCTTTAGATGGAACTGCTGGCCTGTAAAATGTCCGATAATTTAATTTGAGTAGGGACAGTAAGCAATGTTTCCTGTAGACAAGTTATTTTAAACCTTTCTATTAGCGCATGCCAATCAGGGTCAATAAGCTTACTGGCCAAACCATTCCCATTCCAGGACAATAATGAACATGGTGGATGGGACTTGGGCCTACCACCCTCTGTGCATGCCAGTGCTCAAGACCAAGCCCCTACAACTAACCCCATGCTCTGTTAAAGTATCCCTTTTTGCCCTCTTCGGCACACAAGTGGGGGAATCCCATTCACACAACGATCAATACTATCTTTGGCACCCCTCGAGATGAAATGAGAAGCGTTCCACAGAGGGGCTTTTAACGGGAAGGTTAGTGATGCTTTCGGGCAGTCCAGTATTGTGTTCTTATCCCCGTAATAATGGTCACTACCCTCACGACTTGCCTGGTTACGGACCACTATTGGCGAGTGCATGCCTAAAATAGGACTATGCCATGAATCCTGGAGATGACCTGGCTTAAACACAGCATTAAGACATACCATAATACCTTTACTCGACAAAGCCTCCTTACAATTCAAAAAGCAAGTTCTGACATGGGGGTTGATTAAAAGTGAATCTGACATTACACCCCCGCAGAACATGTAGTCCGAAAGAATCCTGCAAGTTGAAAAGATCGAACACATAATGTCATCAACCCCCAAAACCTCAGATAGCTCCTTGACCAAACCACGCTTGTCGTCACTTTTGTTCCCATGAGTTCTACCTTTTAAAGGTGAATATTGGGTTCATAGAGTGCCAACCCTGTAGTAGATCAGGCACTGACTGATTTAATGCCCCCACCCCCAACTTCACGAGTGGTGTGGGCAAAGACGGGTTCCATCTAGGATCAGTTCTCACTGCAAGGTTCACTACAGGTTGCATGCCTCCACTTTCCATCGATGCACACCTCTGATTTTGCCCACTGCACTTGCACACCCGAACCTCACTCATACCAGCAGGCTCGTATCTGGGCCAAACCACCCCCAATCTCCCTAGTTGGCTCAGGTTGAAGGGTAGCACAATGCAGCCCATAATCCAGGGGGGACTGACCAATTCCAATAGTAGGATCTACAAACTCACCTCCAGGATTACCTGCACCAGAATTAGGGCAATCATGCAATATGCCCCCAACATACCCTCAAGCCCCATCACATTTGATAATCATTTCGTTAATTGCAGGAATTGTCTGGAAACTCTGAACATCCTCCACACCAGTACAATCCACAGAATGGTAAGCAGTAGCTACATGCACCAATGGACCTTCATAGGCAACACAATCTATGACCTCAGAGCCTCCCCTCCCCCCACATCACCCCATGGTCCACCAAGGAGCTATCTGAATCCAGTTGACAGTCCATTACAGACAAGCCCGACACCTGATTTTGGCAATTTTCTAAATAAAGGCGATCAATGGAACGTTGCAGGGCCTCCAAAACGGAACGATCTGAGGGTTCATGGTCCTGGATGACCCAATAGATGTCCCATTGGTTAAGTCCATGTCCTCAGATGGAGCAGGCATGTCTTCCGCTACGGGTGGAGTAACAAGACATACATCTGAAGCCAAAGAACTGTCCTGCGTCACCATTGATACTGATGGGCCGCCCCGAGTCTCCTGTGCCCCCTGGACCATCGTGATTTCCACTTGAGACGCACTAGGCACTGACCTAGCAAAGGAAGATACCACCTTGGAATTCTGTCCTCCTTCGCATACATCATCCCCACAATGATGGCCCATCCAAGATAGGGTTGTCAGGGACTGTCAACTTGCTCCAAGGGCAAGCTCTGAACTGTCAAAGATATCTTCTGGCTTCTTATTACCCTTCTGATGGGGGACTGCATACGTTTACCTCCTCCACCCTTCACACCCACTCGATTTGGATAAATCGGGAGGTTTGTTCTGCTTGGTCTTTCCAGGGGCCACTTTTTTGGGATGAGGTTTTGGATAGAGCACCATCCCTGACTATGCAATTACCAGAAAGCAGCCAAGGCCTAATCGAGAGGCCAACAACCGGAGATCAAAGCTAGGAAAACTCTAGCAAAACTACAACTGCTGGAGTTTTGAAAACCTCCAATCTATATAATACACAGGTACCACTAGTACCGCTAAAGACTGTTCTACACCGATCCTACCCCAATACAAGACCAGGGCTCAGGGTCAGTCTAATTACGCCACCCTAGACAAGATACTTGAGCTGGAAAGGTGGCAGTTGTGTAGAATTTAGGCCAACCAAAAATGATTAGGGTACAAATGCTTCCCAACAAAGGCCTACGTGCTGCATGTGGGGGGTCTTCTTAACCCTTACTGCCCCTTAACACAATGCATAGGCTGCAACAATGGCAAGAGTCCTGACCAGGCCCCTGCTGCAGTGCTCTGAGACTCCAAGATGCTAAGGATATCTGCCCCCCACCTCACCTGGCGTCCGGCATCCAGCACAGACACCCAACTCAGTCACTGGAACCACTGCAGCCAGAGAGGGTACAACTATAATTCATATTCCGTACTCCACATAGGGAGCGAAGGTGGACCTCAGCAGTAAGAGCTTCAATAACGAGCCACTAATTGCCACACCACGGCTACCTCAATCCCGCCCACCCCCGCCCGCCCGCGAACGCTGCACACCTCAACACTGGAGGAAATTACCTGGTAAAGGTGTCAAGGTGCACCTCTCAACGCAACACAACAAAATGATGAAGCTGCTTCCGACACAGGTGTAATGAGTCTGCGTCTAATAACCAAGACATCCAGGCCTACACTGGATGCCCACGTTTCTCAACAAGTCCTTCTCGTGGATGAGGTGTCAAACCTCTTGGGTGTAAAACATCCTCAGCACACTCTGTGGATTCCGACTGCGAGAAGTCTTGTTCCAACTTTTTGTTCACAGTGGTTGCCGCCCTGCTTTTTAGCCATGCCTTCGTGCTGTTCAGGGTTGGAGTTTTCTTGGGTGCACTTGTGCGCACATGATTTTGGTTCCTTCTAACGAGCTGGGCGGTATTCTGGTCTAGGGATTTTCAAACCTCTAAAGATGGTGAACCCTGTAGTGCTTTGTCCTTGATGCAATTGGAAGCCCATGTAGGTGATGGACTGTCCAGACAGTTGTCTTGTTTGTATGATAACCTCAACCAGAAGGTCAGTACTTAAAACAGTGTTTTCCTTTCCAGCTCAGAAAGGAGTGGCATCTGCCATTTCCCCACCTTTTCATGTGCCCCCTTGAGGAATAGTTTTATTCTTACCTGCACGTTACCTGAAGGGCCTAGAGAAAGGTCTAGTAGTCTACCTGAAGGACCTCATCTCTGAGGCAACTCAGACAGTTTGAAGGAATTCCTCCAAGATGTTGGCCGTTGACCCTGGCTACTTGCTATGCACATACGGGTACAGTTGCAACCCATTTTCCTGCAGTTCTCACTGGGACTACGTTCTCTGTCCGCCCACCTCATGCCCAGCGATGTCGCTGGGAATGCCAGTATGAATTGAGTCCCGCACTCTATCCTGGGTAATACGATGTTCTGGTTAGAGCTCAAGGAGGGAGAGCCCCTTTTGCATCTAAACTGGAGGTTCTCCAGCCACTTTTTCCCTTCCTCCTAGCACAGAAATGGGAATTCCATTGCAGATCGACATTAGTGGCTGTGGAGGAGTTGAAGCCTTTTTTCCATATTTTAAAAGCTAAAAGAATTACCCCCAGAACGTCTCAAGTGATCATGGAAATCTTTGTGTTAATAGACACTGTGAGAGGTGAGGCAATACGTGTTGTCTGCCAGCTCCCCTAAAAGAGCATTTATTTTCAAATGTGCTAGGTAGCAAGTTAAACCATTATCCTCTTTTGTCTGTATGGCGCAGATGTAGGGTTAATACTTGAGGCAAGCTGGGGGTTATGTAGCCCCTGCTTGTTGCCTGGAGAGACTGGTTAGCTTTCCACCAACAGCTGCCAGGAGCTACTTTTGGCTCCCCAGGCCAGCTCATGCTGAAACCAACCTACCTATGTGACATTAACTTTGTGTGCTTGAGACGTTCTATAAATGGGTGTTAGGACACATGTTTGTCATTTAAAACACAAGGGGTCATGAATAATGGATACATTGATAAAATGTAAGTATGTGGAAGTTAGATTTGCAGAATGCTGTGTATTAGCTCTTTGTTCCCCAGTGGTAGTACCTGCTCCCTGGTTAATGTCTGATACCCCTGAGCTGCTTTTAGCTCCTGCTTAGCCAATCTTAATTCTGTTCCACAGAGATGCATCAAGCAGTAATCCCAGCATGCAGACAGCTGTATTTCAATTCCTCCAGTAACTTTTCAGCAGATAGACATGCTGCAACACCTTTCAATATTACAAAGGCAAATAGCCCTACCTGTGCCAGAGGCATGCATTTGGAAATCAATGTTTTCAGTCAGACCTAGCAGAGTAGGTCTTGGGCCTTAATTTTGAAGGAATTTATCTGTCTCCAGACTTCAGATATCCAACCTTGATGGTTAAGATGAGGAAAAGCGGTCTTGACCTTTTTAGATGGAGACTATTTAGGTGTTTTATGTTAACAGGCTGTAAAACATGTTTGGTCATCAGCAGCTGTGCTTCCTCAAGAAGGAAATGGGATCCAGTGCCTGTCAGTATCTAATGCTGCTTTAGGAGTTTATATGTCTGGAAATTCCGAATCTCTGGGAAATCACCCCAGGCGCTCTTGTGCACCCTACACAATAGTTCAATAACCTGCTGTTGGTGCTTTTTTTTTTCCAAAGGATCTGTTTATGTATGATGAAGCTGACACATTAATCTGTATGCTTCTTGGTCGAGCAGTGGCCAGCATGTTCTGTGTCATACCTCCCTCCTCAGTTGGAGGCATTCATTCCATTACACGGCCACACCCTTTCCTTCGAAGGATCACTACCAATGTCATAGGGACCTCTGTGTTTACTGATTCTGTTGCCTTCTTTTTGATCACAGTTTCAGAGTTCTGCTATAGTTGGCAGTTTTGCTTCTTGGAAAGATGCACCTCTTGTGCAAGCAACCGGAGCTAATTTAGCACATTTTCACTCAGTCGCTTAGATTGCAATGAGAAGCGCCAATAAGACTGTCATGGTGTTCATGGAGTTGTGTAGGTATGTGTGCAGCTAGGCCGAAATTGATCGAGGGGTATAGCTGTATTTTCTCCAGCATGGGGTCTGGCATGGATTCACATGCTCATGAATATTCCCCGTCGTCAGGCTGGGAATCCTCGGTAAAGAAAAAATCAGTATCAGTATCAGTTTCGTTTCTGATCTGTCTTAGTAGTAACCAATCACTGATCTCTCGGTCATACTGCGCCTAGCCAATGACTGCCCTCTCCCTAAGCCCCGCCTCTGGCAGCCATCCTCAGATTTTTACCGCACGGTCAAGTGTTGGGAGTCCTCGTGTTTAGCTCTCGAGTTTGTTTTTACTACATTTTCACGTTTTTTCAGGAGAATTTCTCATTTGTTCGGTTTAATCGAGCCTCAAGCTCCACCGTTTCTAATTCCGATAACGGGGACCCGTTTCGGAATTCTTCTACGCCCCTCAAGGGTGAAGTTTTCATCGAGTTTACACTTCTTGGAGGATTCCGGAAGATCTGCGGCCTACCTCAAGACATGGCCCAGGACAAAGGGAGCTCGACGCCCGGATCCAAGCTGTTCAGGAACTGCCCTGGATGCGGATTATATAACGTTTTCAAGGAGGACGAGCATTTGCAATGTCTCTACTGCCTCCATGGGGACAAGACGCACGTGGAGAAGGACTGTGCATTCTGCACGAACCTTTCGGAACGGACCAAACAAGATCGTCGTTCCCGCCTCGCCACCTGGCTGGAGAAGGGCACAGCAAGTGAGAAGGCGAAGAAGTCTGAGCGGGCTTCTAAGTCCTTTGAGGGCGCCCCGGCGACGGGGGCCCAACAGAAGGCCAAGCACCGCGAGTCTGCGGGCTCCGGGAGCGCCGAAAGGTCGGGCTCTTTGGTTGCCAAGCAGGGCGCTACTTCCCCGGCACGTTCGATCACGAGCCAGCGCTCTGGGTCAGGGAAGAGGGAGTCCGAGAACCCGGGTAGGCCGCTGGAGCGGACCCGGTCGATCTCGAAGGGGGAGCGCGGCATTGACCCTGCCCCCAAGGGGAAGGCCCAGGACGCACCTAAGGTGGTGTGGGCCTTGATCCACCCGGCTAAGGCCTCTACGGAAGTGGTCTCTGCGACCCCGGCGGAGCCGGCTGAGACTACGCCAATGGAAACGGCCTCTGGGCCCAGAGTATCCCTGATCCCTGCCACTGCGGAGGGAATCCTCTTTCCAACCCATCGCTAAGACCCCCGTGAAGCCCTTGGCTGAATAAGAGGGGGTGGGGGGGGCAGTGGCCGTTACAGACTCGGAATCGGCCTCTGAGGAGAAACTGGTGGAGACCGAGAGGGGCCTCAACGAAAGGTTCCTAGGCCTCAACGAGATGTTCAGAAACCTCAATGAGAGGTTCGATCCCAGGAGACGGTCCCTACTGACGTGATCGATGAGAGCGACGAGGACGGCGAACAGGGCCCACGGGAACGGCCATCCCATCCGTCGCAGCCATTGCCCGAGCCCCAGGATAGCTCGGCGGCCATTTTGTTGGCAATCCAATCCTTATGTACCGAGATAAGGACGAGATTACCACGCAAACCTACGTAGGAGCCAGAACCAGGCCCATCGGGAAGCCCTCCGAACAAGCGGAGGAGAGTCCACCCTGCCCCGCCCTTCGTGCCTGCGAGACCGCGGACCCCTCCCCCTGGCCGGGAGAGGATACGGGGACGGACGACGACGACGGTGGCGATGACACAGCAGACATCCCGTCGTCGCCTCCCCCATCGGCGTCCCCAGCCGACGTGGTTGGGTCTTTCCACGCCATGATAACCAGGGCATCTGAGCTCTTCCAGCTCTGCCCCGAAGAACAGAAAAAGGAGGGGTTTCTGTACCAGCAACGAGAGGCTAAGAGGAAGACGGGCCTCGCGGTACCTTTACTCGACGACGTCTGGGACGAGGGGCTTGCTGTCCTCAAGAACCCTGCCACGACACCTGCCAAGAGGGACAGGTACGAGAAGAAGTACCGAGTCCCCGATGCCGCCCCCTTGTGCCTCAGGGGCCAGCCCACGCCGGACTCGGTCGTCTCGGTAGCGGCGAAGAAGGCAGCGGGCGCGGCGGCTTCTACTTCCACCTCCCCGCCGGACAGCGAGGGTAAGAAGTTGGACTCTATGGGACGACGAGTCATCTCGGCGGCGACGACGATTAAGGCGGTCAATGCCTTAGCGATCGTGGCCCGCTACGACAGGGAGCTCTCGTTCAAGATAGCTCCCCTGCTAAATTTCCTGCCGGATGACAAAAGGGCAGAGGCCCTAGAGATTCTGCAGGAGGGCGAGGTGGCGTCGGATCACGCCATTACGGTGGCAACGGACATTGCCGATACCGGATTTCGCCAACTGGGCAACAGAGATTGCCTCTGACGACAAGGATGGCTCAAGGCGACAGACTTTCGCCAGGACGTCCAGACCAGAGTGTTGGACATGCCGTTCGACGGCAATAACCTCTTTGGTAAGGCAGTGGATGAGTCTCCACAGGCCATCAAGACCGACTCTGAGACGGCCCGGGCCCTTGGGGTGCTTCAGCAGCGACGGCCCTTTCGGAGCTCTGGAGGCAGACAGGGGGCTCTTCCACCCACCGCCAGGTGGCCCGTTCCTCTTCCCAGGAGGCCTACAGAGGTTGCGACAAACAAGGGGGTTACCGCCGTCGTCGCCAAGGAGGCCAAAGCGGCAAGGCCATCTCCAAGCAAGAATGACCCGGCCGTGTTGTCGGGGGGCCCCCACCGAAGCACCCGTGTGGGAGGCCGGCTGACGAAGTTCGTCGGCGTGTGGGAGTCCATCTCCACCCCGACCTTTGGGTGTTGGACACCCTGGCCAACGGGCACTCGCTGGAATTCCAAAAGAAGTGCCCTCGCATTCCTCCCGTGGCCAGGAAGGAAAATCACGTCCCTCAACTGTTGTTGGAGGTAAGGGCGATGCTCAAGAAAGGGGCCATCGAGCTTGTCCCCAAAAGGCTCCGGGGCTTCGGAGTGTACTCAAGGTACTTCCTCGTCAGGAAGAAGACAGGCGGTTGGCACCCCATCCTGGACCTGCGCCGCTTAAACAAGTACATCAAGGCGCAGAAATTCAGGATGGTCACCCTCCAGCATGTGCTGGGACAACTGGAGGAAGGCGACTTCCTATTGTCTTTGGACCTGGAGGATGCTTACTTCCACATCCCTATTCTAAAAAGGCACAGGCAGTTCCTCAGGTTCATGGTTCAGGGACGCCACTACCAATTCAGCGACCTACCGTTCGTATTAAAGTCGGCACCCAGGGTTTTCACCAAGTGCCTGGCACCAGTGGCGGCGCAGCTGCGTCTGCAGGGGATCCATGTTTACCCCTACCTGGACGACTGGCTAATCCGGGTAAGGACAAGGTAACTCGCCGTCGAACACACGGCGAGGACCGTCCGGTTGCTCACGGAGCTGGGGTTTGCCATCAACTACCCCAAATCCCACCTGGTTCCATCGGAGATAGCACTCTTTCTGGGAGCGAAGCTCGATACAGTGGGGCAATTGGCCTCCCCTTCAGAGGAGAGGACCAAGACCATCCTGGGAAAGGTGCGGCACCTGCTAGCCACGGATGTGGCCAGGGTGAGGTCCATCAAGTCCCTCCTCGAGATGTCCTCATGCATCTACCTTGTACCCCTTTGCAGACTTCGGATGCGTCCGCTACAGGAGTTTCTCGACGCCCGCTGGCTCCAAGCGAGGGCGTCGCGAGTTTCTCGACGCCCGCTGTTTCGAGGACAGGATCCCCCTCGACGAGGAGTTCCGTCGGGCGATCTTATGGTGGGGCATCCGTGCTCACCTCACGACAGGCACAGAATTTCAAATCCCGGCGTTTCAGGAGACTGTGACAACGGACGCCTCTCTGGAGGGTTGGGGGGCCCACACCGGAGACCTCCACGTAAGAGGCCTTTGGCTCCCGGAGGAGAGGTCTCTCCACATCAACATTTTGGAGCTCCGAGCAGTGTTCTGGGCTCTCAAGTCGTTCCTTCCGTTCCTCAAGGGCAAAGTGGTGAGGATCTTCACCGACAACACCACCACGATGTTCTATATACGGAAGCAAGGAGGCACCAGATCCCCAGCCCTATCCAAGGAGGCCCAGGATCTTTGGCACTGGGCCATCGCCCAGGGGATGTTTCTGGTTCCCTTCCACCTGGCAGGAATAAAAAACACCATTGTGGACTCACTCAGCAGGGAGCTGCACTCGTGCCACGAGTGGGAACTGCGCCAGGACCAAGTGGATCGACTCTTCCAACGATGGGGCAAACCCCGGATCGACCTGTTCGCGACGGCGACAAACTCCAAGTGCCAGAGGTTCGCCAGCAGGTTCCCACAGCCGAGGAGCATGGGCGATGCTTTCTCGTTCCCTTGGGATGGCCTGTTTCTATACGCTTTCCCTCCGTTGCCGTTGCTGCTCCGCCTCATCAACCAGCTCAAGGAGTCCAGGTGCAGGATGATCCTCGTCGCACCGGCGTGGCCGAGGCAGATCTGGTTCCCGGACCTTCTGGACTTGTCAAAGTCCCCACCAGTCAAGCTGCTGGCGGACGTGGATCTTCTCTCCAGGGAAGGGGGCGCCATTCTCCATCACGACCCACAGACGCTGAACTTGCAGGCCTGGCTCCTGCAGCACTAGAGTTTGGAGGGTACGATATCCCGGCCGATTGCAGAGAGGTTCTTGCAAAGGCCAGGGCGTCCTCGACTGTTACGGTCATAAGTGGAAGAGGTTCTCTGTCTGGTGCCGTGCACAGAAGATTAACCCTCTGCAGATTACGGCCCCTCAAGTGCTGCCGTACCTACTGTCGCTAGCCAAAGCTGGACTGGCTCACGCCTCCATAAAAATACATCTGGCTGCCATCTCCTGATACACCAGGACTACGGGACGGGCATCCTTGTGGTCTCATCGCCTGGTAAAGGAATTCATGAAGGGACTTTTCCGATCATTCCCGCCGGTGAGGGCCCCTGCCCCGGCGTGGGAACTTAATGTGGTGCTGACCAGGCTCATGGGAGCCCCATTCGAGCCTATGCATTCGGCGCCTTTGAAGTTCCTGTCATGGAAGACAGCGTTCCTCGTGGCCATCACCACTGCACGACGAGTGGGAGAGATTCAGGCCCTATCTTGCAAGCCTCCATACTTGACTTTTCATGACACGAGGGTAGTGCTGAGGCTCATCCCTCCTTCATGCCCAAGGTGCCGTCGGACTTCCACCTCAACGAGCCCTTGGTGTTACCAGTTTTCTTCCCGTCGCCTTCGACGCCGGCCGAGAGGACTTTGCACTCGCTGGATGTAGCTAGAGCGCTGAAGTTCTACGTGGACCGCATGAAGAGTTTTCGGAAGACGTTGCAACTGTTCGTGAACTTTGGGTCTGTGAATCAAGGGAAGGCTCTCTCGAAGACTTCCATTTCCAGATGGCTCTCCGGCTGCATCATGCATTGTCACCGGTTGGCAAACCGACCGCTGCCCGGCTGTCCGAGAGCCCATTCGACCAGAGCGATCGCTGCTACCACGGCGTTCCTGTCTGGTGTGCCCCTGCTCGACATCTGCTGGGCTGCTACGTGGAGGTCGACGCACACCTTCACAAGATTCTACTTCGTCGATCGGGACTCCAGGGGGGAGTCCAGGGTCGGCCAAGCAGTGCTGCGCAACCTGTTCGCTTAAGGTGAGCCTGGTGAGGAGGTAAGAGATGCTTAATGTTGAGCCTGTTGCCACCTCCCGTGGTTGTGCATGTGTATACTGCTATGTATTCTTTTATTCATGAGCATGTGAATCCATGCCAGACCCCATGCTGGAGAAGGAACAAGTTACTTACCTGTAACTGTTGTTCTCCAGCATGGGTCTGGCATGTATTCACATGCGAACCCTCTCACCTACCCCTCTGCGGCTCTTCACTTGGTCATACTGCCACTTGGCGTGCTACCAAATCTGAGGATGGCTGCCAGAGGCGGGGCTTAGGGAGAGGGCAGTCATTGGCTAGGGGCAGTATGACCCAGAGATCAGTGATTGGTTACTACTAAGAAAGACAGATCAGAAACCAAACTGATACTGATTTTTTCTTTACCGAGGATTCCCGGCCTGACGAGGGGGAATATTCATGAGCATGTGAATCCATGCCAGACCCATGCTGGAGAACAACATTTACAGGTAAGTAACTTGTTCCATTTTGTTGGTTGGTGTAGAGGAGAGAGTGCGCATATCGGTATGTGTCTTTGCGGATTTGTGCGAGAACCCTATTTTAGATTACCTTCTAGTGCCCACTGAGCTGACCGTATCTATTCTAGAGGTTTGGAGCATTGACTCACTGGGAGAGATTCTCAGTCTTGCGCAGAGTTTGTTCCGATTGCAGGGTGTGAGTTGTCTTTCACTGCTTGGCAGTGTCATCAGTGAGTGGCCCTATTCCTAATATTTATTGGGTTACGCAATTTGCAGGTCTATGGTCGTCTGTGTATCGTTGAGTCTGTCATCGTTCATTAGGAATATACTTTCTCTTTGTACAGTTACATCCAGTTCTGTTCTATCATACTTACGAGTTCTAGCTAGATTTGTTGACTGGTGTTTAGTGGACCCAGGGACCAGCAACAGCCCCTATGGGCATCCCTGTGTCTTGTTGGGTATGTAGATTGCTCATAGGATGACAGCTTCTCAGTGTTCATTTACTTCAGTTCTGTTCTATCGGACATACGAGTACATCCTAGGTATGAAGACCGGTACTCGGTGGGCCCAAAGGTCATGCTGCAGATCAGGCTGTGATGTAAGTGGTATGTCTGAACTGGCAGTGTTATTTGCAGCAGGGGTTAGAGTGTTCCTAATATGGTATGCGTTGAGTATTGATGACAGGCTGCAGCACTTCCATGTCACTTGCAAGAGCTTGCCTTGCCAGATTCCTCGCCTGATTGAGAGCGTATTCCCTTGAAATGGAACACAATCAGTCCATTGCTGAAGCTCTGTTATAAGTGCCAGTGGGCCTATTTTTCGGGTCTAAGTAATTGTTTATAGCAGGCGGATGGGTATTCCTGTCATTTGTGTTTTGAATTGCTGAATTATATCGTATTGTCCCTTCCGAGAGTTGCGAGTGCTAGGGAGCTCATCTGATTGGAGAGCGTAGTGCATATCTGCAAGAGAAAAAAAGAGCAAGTCCTACCCAGGCATAGTTGATCCGCACCCTGGGTGAAGGAGTTCATGGCATCAACTCCCAGGCAGATCAGGGTAGCCTGCCTTGATCAGAGACCACTATGGCTAATCTTCACAATTCTATCTAGATGTGATGCATGGCTAATCTTCACAATTCTATCTTGATGTGCCGCATGGCTAATCTTGACAGATCTTTCCAACTGAAACTCATTGCTAATGTTCATAATATGTCTAACACATTTCCTGCCCCAAAAAAAATTTAGGTGCAACACATTTAATTTCCCGCAAAATACATCTAAATGCCCCTCATGTAGGTACAATACATTTCCTTCCACAAATCCGTACAATAGCCAACTATGAGGTGTATCACAATGGCTGACAATGGAGGATAGCACAATTCAACTTGGAAGCCAACTATATCGGCAACAGTTACAGAGTAGTAATACTATAAGAGTGGCTGGGTTTCTGGAGCACAGTAATGGTTGTGCTTCCTGCCTGAATCCCCTTAAGATAGCTAGTTAAGGGCGTGGCAATTTTCAACACAAATTAGCTATGGTGCAGAACATAATGGCTAATTATAGGGCGCAGCACATTTACATTTCAGCGTGCAGCAGGGACTAATAACAAAGCTATACCAACATTTTGGACATGAAGTATGGCTACCGTATGTAATTTGGGCTCCATCTAGAGTATAGTTTTACACAGTTAGACTGAGTGCCAAAACACTGGAGTAGAGTAAAGGCTGTACTCCTCACCCACACCCCACTTACCTTTTACCCGTTGCTGTAGGTTGTCTGCATCAGGCGTCCCAGGCAAACAGAGTGGAGCTGCTCCTTTGGGAGCTGCCCTTTGCATCTGCCCCTCAGCCGAGGGCTGTCTGCGCAGGGCTGCCCTGGAAGGGCTGGTGATGAATGGTGTTTCCTGGTCATGTGGCCAAGGACACAGGCCAATCGGAGCGAGTGAAAGCAGGCTGCAGCCTATGGATTACTAACTGCAAGCCAGGAAAACTACAGACAATGGACAGGCACCCCTGACTCCCTCAGCCAATTGCTATCAACATGGGAGGAGAGAGGAAAAAGGAACAAACAAAGGACTAAACCCCCCTGCCCCCCAGGCAGACCTCTGGAGGTTTTTTCGGCAGAAAAAAAAGATTTGTAAAATTCACTTAACACAGATAAAACCTCCCCCAAAGACCCTAAACAGGATGGAAACATCATACCAGGTGCTTGCTGTACATGATGCCTATGGATTACTAACTGCAACAGGGGAAACTACAGACCATGGACAGGCCATTGTCTATTGACTATATGGATGTCTATCGGGGTATCTGCAGGCTGCAAAGAAGTGTTTTGTGGTGAATGTATAAGGCAACACTAGCTAAAGGATCCACAAATGTATCATATTCATTGGCTGATGTTGCATCTTTTATGACTCGTTTGATTAAGACTGCTATGGAGATGGACTCTTACACATCTCATGACTGCTTTTGCTGTCCAATATTATAAGAATCATTGTATCCTTGTACAACTCCATTAGTAAAACATTTTGATGGCTTCACCCTGGAACGAAACCTAACCAAGTTTAAAATCTGAGCATTATCTCTTCTGTCTTGTGGTATATGCTGTTTGTCACCCAGTGACCTTCAGGGGGTGTACTGGAAGACTGCTTTCTTGGGATAGATACCTCTGCATGGCACTTCAGAGAGCTCAAAGGGGCTCGCTTCTTATAATCGTTATCCTCCTTTTCAAAAGTGCTTCAGTGAACTTCAGAACATCATCTTTTTCTACCAACTTAACTTCTCATCTGGTGCAGAAGAACCTTGAATGATCTTGGTATATGCAGGCGTAAATTAAATTTAGCACTTTAAAATGCAGCTTACCCTCTGACAAACTGTCACTCGTGAAGGGGGGGGGGTCCCTCTTCTGGCAATAAAGACTTCTTGGCATCTGTTGTGCACTCAATTGTTTCCTGCAGTTTGGAATGCTGTTTAAAGCTAGCATAACCCAGCCTTATGATCGGAGTATGAATGTTGCCAGGTCTACGGCCATTTCACTAGCCTTTCACCCCATGTACCTTCAATTGGCTGATTCTACTTCTCTGTATTCCCGTGATTTAAAGTCTTCCCATGAGTATGCTGCAAGTACTTTCTTTCATGTGGCTGTGTCTTTTTCCCCAACTTACTGGGAGGGCCTGTCCTGCAATTCAATAGCTGAGAGAACTCTGTCAAAGGTGTTGCACAAATGAGCTGTATAATGTCCAAAATAGCGGCACAGTATGCAAACTTAATTACCCACCTGGATACCTCTGCTCCCCTGTATAATGGTGCTCTGTGACCCAGCCACCAGTTTGATTTTACGCCTAGCAGTCTGGTTGGAGAGCTGCGCTCTTGCCTCCTTTTCTGCTATTTTAAAAGGGTTCTGATTATCAGACTCTCTCTCCCTGGATCCATCTTTTGAGGAAGGACCTTTCGTTTTAAGAGAAAAGATTGGTCTCCACCCTCATCGCTCTGCTCAGCTGGAGAGCCCTGTTCCGGAGAACTTAGTTTAAGCTCAGCAGGGTATTTCTGGCCCTAGCATTCAGGTTGGTTTCTGGATTCCAAATTGATGAGCCTTGGAAAATCTGCTTGGCCATTAGCATACTTAAGTAGTTTTTTATGAAGGTAGAATACCATTTTCCTGGTACTCTATCTTGGCACTCTATCTTGCTGGCGAGTACAATAAAGTTCTGCTATGCTGCAAACTTATATTTGACATTTCCTGCAAACCTACTTTGTAGTAAATGTCAAAGGTTTAGCTATGTATAGCTTTCCTTGGGGAGGCAGCACTGCGCCAAATATGTAGTGTGGACATATACCGTTTACAGAGACTGAAGGTACAATTTTTGTCACCTGTTGCCAAGGGTAGAGAGTGCGTTTCTCTTAGGTGGAGTAGGTAAACTAAATTACTTTACCTGCAGGTCTAGCAGAATTTTAAAGAATGTGCAAGGCCTTTTGAGGAAACCCATTGAATGGCTTCCTGTGACCTTGGCCACCTCTCCTAAAAGATTCTTCTTAGTTGCAGTGACCTTTACAAGGACAGTGAGCAGGCTTTATCCTGACAAAATGTTTGATAGGACTGACCTGTTTTC
This sequence comes from Ambystoma mexicanum, assembly GCF_040938575.1. Lineage (NCBI taxonomy): Eukaryota > Metazoa > Chordata > Amphibia > Caudata > Ambystomatidae > Ambystoma > Ambystoma mexicanum. The sequence continues at coordinate 327,565,897 of NC_090926.1, read as the reverse complement.
GTTGCCAAAGTCCTGTCTGACTTTTATTTGAACCAGGAAATTGCCATTTACCAGTTGGCCTTCTGATTCTCCGGCTGAGGAAGCCCTTAAAAGTTTGATTGTAGCCCGAACATTGAAGTTTAATTTGTACAAAACCTGATCTTTCCATAGGTCGTCCAACCTTGTTTTCACCAGTGGTATTTCACCTGGACCCAAGGCAGCTCAGGTGACAGTTGCCAGATGGTGTGTGGTGCATCTCTATGGCACACACTGCATTTTCTTCCTTTTTCCAAGAGGTTATATAGACATTCCAACACATCCAAGGCCATATCGGTAGCTTTGAAAAGACATTTGCCCATATAACTGTTTGGAGGCTATGCAAGTGTCTCTGCATCTGTTGTGCAACCACTTTCTCCAGGCAAGATGTCTAAAATCTCCTGACATATGTTGGACATCCTCCCCAGAAAACGTGTTCCAAATGGATTTTTTACTCCAACGTATTCTTCGTCTTTGACATGTAATGTCCAGCTTCGGCAGCTTCTGAAGTATTTTCGGCAGAGGGCGCACTGCGTCGATGGTGTCGAGTCGATGTCACTCGAAGGCCTCTGTCGAGGGTGATGTCATCGGAGGTTAGAAGTAGCACGCGCAGCGCCCGTTGGCCGCAGTTCTGTTTTTCCGCAAGCACGTTTGCTTCTGAGAAACTCTGCCCGCCTCATACTTGTGAAGTATATTTCTTTATTGTTTTTTTAAAAACAACTGTCTTCATCTACACCGTCGACCCCCTCGGCCCGGTTTAAAAAAAATGTAAAGACTGCGGCTCGAAGACGTCCATAACCGACACGTATCGAGTCTGCCTGTGCTCCCTCGGAGAGGGCCACGATACGGATACATGTTCCAAGTGTCAGTCCATAACAGGAAAGGCCTTGAGGGAACGAAAGGGGAAGCTTCAGGTAGGAATCGTTTCCAAACCCTGTAAATCCCGACCTGCTAGACCTTCAACCAATGAATCGAGAGGCGACTGTCCTCACCGGAAGAAGGCCAAGCCGTCTAGGTTCCCGCCACTCATCGTCTTATTTTTAGAGATCGACGAGAAGGCACTGCCGGTCGCCTTCGATGTCTTCGTCAGGCGGTTTCCCCGAGAGGGTGGCATGCCCGTCCAAAAAGTCTACACCCGCAGAATGGGAAGCTTTCTGTGTGGAAATGCTGAAAATCTTTGAAAAAGAGTCATGCTCCGACCAAGATCTCTCTGGAAGCCGGCAAGGAAAGGTCTCGGACTAAAATTTGCGCGCCCTCGAGGCCAGGTAAGTGGCGTGATCCACATCGAGAGTCCTCGAGGACTTGATCGGAAAAGAGATAGAAGGATCACTGGAGACATGGGGAGAGATCAAGGTCGTCCATGCCTTCGAAGCCGTCAACGTCGAGGACGCCCATTGGGCCCTTGACCCCAATGCCATTGGCGGGCCCTTGACCCCCTATTAAGCCATCAATGCCATTGACGCCTCTGTCGACATTGACGCAGAAATTGTTGACCTCAGCTGCAACACTTTTGCCAGCTCAGCCAGCAGTGCCTAGTGACCCTCCGAGAAAAGCACTGGCTAATGCAAAGTCAACAACTTCGACAATGTCAAAGCCTCTAGGTTCTAAACCAGAGAAGATATATACTCAACCGAAAAATGATTTTTTGATGTACCTCACTTCTGTTTTTGAGGAGGAAGAGTGTTCAGTTGAGGAAGATGCCTCTTTTGGGCTCCAGGACGGTACACCAAATGTGCCTGAAAGCCTTATTTCAGAGGAGAGTAAAATGCAAGATCTCTGACAATTTCCACAATGCTAGTGGTGTTGACACTTCTCCCGAGCTGGAGTTCGGCAAGCCAGAACTAGGGGAGCGTGCTGACTCCTCGTACAAACAGCTCATGCCTGAGGTTGTTGAATACTTGGGCTGGTCTAGACCTCCAGCACCATATGATCAGGATGTTCTAACCGACATTCTGGACAAGGGTCCGCCTACTGATCCAGTTTTACATTTCCATGTGGCACTTCAAAAAAGGGTGGCCAAGAATTGGAAGACACCAGAAACTAGTCTGGCAGTCAACATAAATCATACAAAGAAATACCGCCCCTCCGCTAGTGACCCCTGGCTACCCGTCAAAACACCCCACTCCCAAGAGTCTGGTGGTCCAGGCAGCTACAGCTACCTCAAAACAGGCAGCGTACCCTACCATCCCTCCTGATAGGGACGATACGTGCGTAGATGGATGGGCGAGAAAAGTATTTTCTGCATGGAGTATGGCATTAAAATCTGGCAACTCCACTTGTGCCATTGCAAAACTTTTGTATACTCTATGGTAGTGTATTTCTATGGCATCAGAACATATTCCAGAGGGGGATGAAAGGGATGGCTTTCATAGCTATTAAGGACAGCAAGGAAGCCATGTGCGAGTCCCTTCATTCTGGCTTGGATTCTGCAGATAGCATCAGCAGGTCCATGGCTACCAGCACTGTAATGCGCAGGTATGCGTGGTTGCGAAAGTCGGGTTTTGCACCTGATGTGCAGGCTAGACTTCTCAACATGCCATTTGACGGGTCTCATCATTTTGACAGCTAGGCTGACTAGAGCCATGAGAAGTTGCAGACCTCTAAGGCGGCAGCCAAATCTTTAGGTGCCGCTGTTCGGCAACCTCCGCCTTTTCATCCTAGCGGGCAACCTTGGAGGGGTAGATCTTTTCGCTACTACTCCTCATTTGGAAGGGCAAGAGGAATGGCCAGTCAAAGAGGCTAATGAAAATATTCCTTGTGGTGGACGAGGTAGAGGTGCCAATCCACCTCAAGGAGCAGCCTCTTTGTAACACCTGCCTCTGCAACAGCAGCTTCAAAACCGCCCTGAGGGCTTGAATCTCAACTCTCCAGTGGGGGGCAGACTGTCTCAGCATCTAGAAAAATGGCGAGACTCTACTTCAGATGCTTGGGCTCTGGAAACAATAGCCCACAGTTACTGCCTTCCTTTTATAAAGAAGCCTCAGACCAATCCACCAGGGAAACACTCTTTGAGGATTCCGGACCCGCTCCTTGTGCAGGAAATGTTGACCCTGCTAGAGAAAGGCTCCATAGAACCAGTGCCTGTAGCGGAGAGGAACAATGGTTGGTATTGCACATATTTTTTGATTCTCAAAAAGGACAGAAAACTGAGACCCATCTTGGACTTCAGATACTTGAACAAGTTCCTCAGGAAAGACAAACTCAAGATGGTCACTCTCTTGGATCCTTCAGGCCCTCCAACTCCGGGATTGGTTGGTGTCATTGGACCTTCAAGATGCTTATTTTCATGTGCCAATCCATCTGAAACACATGAAATACCTGAGGTTCACAGTTGGCGGCTTGCGCTATCAATTTCCAGTCCTGCCATTCGTGTTGACCTCCGCCCAAGGGTTTTCCCCAAACTAATGGCAATGGTGGCAGCGAGTCTCAGGAGAGGGGGGGTATTCACATCTACCCCTACCTAGATGATTGGCTGATCAGGGCGCGTTCACCCAAACAAGCCCTGGATCATCTCCATGTTGCATGCCACTCACTACACAGACTGGACTTCTTCCTCATTTACAAGAAGTCCCTTATGACATCTTCACAAAAGCTCCAATACTTTCCGTGGGGAAAGAGCTTGCCACCCGAGGTGAGGGCTCAAGACATTCTTCAGATGGTAAAAAAAATTGAGTGCCCAGAGCCTTCTAGCCATCGAATTTTTGAGGTTGCTCGGCCTTATGGCATCCTGCATTTTTCTGGTGCCAGAGGCCCGCCTGAGAATGAGATCCCTTCAGTGGGCTATCAGAACGCAATGGTTCCAATTCGCAGGAAAGATGTCGACCGACTTCAGATTCCAGCCAGAATCTCACAGGATCTACTGTGGTGGGCCTGCAACGAAAATTTTCTGAAGGGAAAACCCTTCTGGCAACCATGGCCAGAGTTAACTGTGGTTGACGGACGCCTCACTCATGGATTGGGGAGCTCATGGGAACAATCTGACAATCAGCGGTCATTGGTCTCCATCGCAGTCTAAACTACACATCAATCTTTTGGAGCTGAGAGCAATCAGACTAGCGCTGAAGGCTTTTCTGTCTTCTGTACGGGGAAAGAATGTCCTGATATTGACGGACAACACAGTGGCGATGCACTATCTCAACAAGAGAGGAGGCGTAGGGTCACTACCACTGTGTGGATAGGCCATGCAGCTCTGGTATTGGGCTAGTCAAGAAGGAATCTCCATGTCAACAGTTCACCTAAGCGGAGAGGATAACACGGCAGCGGTCGCTCTGAGCAGGAAGAGCAGTCTCCCACGAGTGGGAACTAACTCGGGAAGTCCTTCAAGTGATCTTCACCCTTTGGAGAACCCTTCAAATGGATCTGTTTGCGACCAGTGTCAACCGGAAGTGCAAGCAGTACTGCTAAAGGGAATTTCCTCCAAGAGGAGCTCTAGGAGACGTGTTCGTGGTCGATTGGGACTTCCCACTACTGTATTTATTGCCACCAGTCCCCGTCATTCCTCATGTAACCAGGAGGTTGAGAAGGTTCGGGAGACACATGATCCTAATTGCCCCGGATTGGGCCAGGAGGCCGTGGTACCCAGACCTTCTGGACATGTCCTTCAATGCGTCTTCCACAAAGAGAGGACCTTCTCTCGCGAGTGGAGGGTTGGGTTCTCCATCCAGAGGTCAAGACTCTCAAACTTCACGCTTGATTTCTGAAAGGCTGAGATACAAGGATTTGGATCTCACGGATGATGTAATGGAGGTGTTGCTTTCGGCCAGAAGGCCAGCAACAAAATCTCTGTGCTGTTGGAATAGGTTTTGCAACTGGTGCAGAGAAAAGAACGATGCTCTTCAGTGTACAACTCCGGATGTTTTATCCTTTTTGCTTTCATTAGCACATAAAGGTCTATGGGTTGGCACCATTGAGGGCTACTTGGCAGCGCTTTCAATCTTTAAGCGCTCATCAGAGGAATGCTCCTATGTCAAGATCCCACTGGTGACTCAATTTCTAAAAGGGCTCACAAATATGTTCCCTCCATGTCCTTTTCAGGTTCCGGTTTGGGACCTAAACTTGTTTTGAAATTTCTGATGTGTGCCCCATTTGAACATTTGCACACATGTCCGTTAAGGCTGGTAACCTTTAAGACAATACTGTTGGTTGCTATAACATCAGCCCGTAGAGTGAGCACATTGCAGGCACTTTCTTCCAAGCCACCATTTACTATATTCCACAAAGACAGGGTTGTGTTAAGGGTAAAACCCTCCTTCTTGCCTAAAGGTAGTTTCAGACTTTCATTTAAGTCAGAACATTGTGCTACCAGCCTTCTCCTCAACCTCATCCTAGTAAGGAAGAGGAAAGGCTCCATAGGTTGGACCCTAGGAGAGCATTAAGCTTTTACATTTCCAGAATGTCAAAGTTGAGAGTGGATGACCAGCTCTTTATAGGGTATTACAGAACACAAGCTAGGCCAGGCTATTTCCAAACAGACCTGGTCTAGATGGATCATCCTCACCATATCTGAATGCTACAGACTGGCAGGCAAAGACCCCTCCTGAGGGCTTACGGGCTCATTCCACCAGGGGCATGGCTACATCGACAGCCCTGCAAAGGGGTGTCCTTATTAAGAACATCTGTGATGCTACAACGTGGTCATCAGTATACACACGTTTACAAAGCATTATTCTCTGGATACTTCCCATGCTCAAGATGTTGCTTTTGTTAAGGCAGTACTTTACTCTGCCATTTAATATTCTTAATATCTAAATTCTTCACCCGTCTGCAGTCATGGATACTGCTTTGGGAGTCTGTCAAAGATGAGGAATACGTTGGAGGAGACGAACCATACGAAGAACAAGTTACTTACCCCGGGTAATGTTCTTTTTACTGGATGTTCGTCCAACGTATTCCTCATCGCCCTCCCGACCTACCCCTCTGTAGTATTTCCCATGCTATTACAGCTTTCGTTCCACCAAGGCTGAGTACTGTCATGCCCGTATTTATGGGCATTTGTGCTGCACGAGGAAGGGAAAAACAGAACTGAGGCCAACGGGCGTCGTGCGTGCTCCTTATAACCTCCGATGACGTCACCCTCGACGGAGGCCTTCGGGGGACATCGATTCGACGCAGGGTCCCCTCTAACAAAAACATTTTCCGAAGAAGCCGAAGCTGGGCATTACATTTCAAAGATGAGGAATAGTTTGGAGGAACATGCAGTCGAAAGAACATTACCAGGGGTAAGTAACTCTTTGTAGAGTGTTGCCAACCATTTGGGAATGAGGGAGAGCAAAAAGATAAAATATTACGTTCATGCTAATTCAGGTACACTTAGTCCGAGCCACTTCCTTTTTCACTACTCCCACCCTTCCATCCCTTATGCAGTGCTACCATGCTACTGAATGGTGTTAAAACTGGGGAACTGAGGGCGGGGGCGGGGGGTGCTGTTGCACAGCTGCAAAATGGTTGCAGACTGAGATCGCGCCGTCGGGCGACCCGTTTATTCTGCGTTAAAATACTTCTTTCAGTCATGATTGGGCACTAATAAACTGCTCCCATGATGGTGACAGAACCCTGCGGCACCAGACAAATCTAGTTTCGCCTCTGGGGACCATAGCATCATGAAGATACAGCAAGGGTCATACCGAGGTGGAGGTGGCTTAACGGCGGGTGCCCGGGTCCAAAACAACAGAGCGTGGAGAGTTTGGGATGTGCCTTGCCCTGGACGGCACCCTGAGAGCAGCTGCTTGGGTTACCTGGGTGCGCAAACAGAGCGTCCCCTGTGGACACCTTGCTTACAAGGCAGCTGACCCGCTCATTTCAACGGATGTGAGAGTGGAGATGCTGACAAGTGGATGGTGATTCAAGCCCCCATACATCAGGGTGAGCCGCCAGCCGTGCATCCAAAGTAACACACACACAACCAGTGGTGAGACTACGTCCTGATTGTGCAGACAGCACCCCCAACGCAGCGAGGAGTGATCCCGGCCTACACACCCTGGGATCACGGGCGTAGAGGCATGGAAGCGGGTCGGCCCTGTGGAAGTCTGGTGCACACGGAGTCTGTGCGATAGTATAACTGTCAGCAGGAACTGCTATCCTGCTAGCTGCGGTGGCCGGGGGGCGAAGAGCGCCACATTGTTAACACCAGTTGCGGTGTAGGCGGTAAGCTGGGTTGGGGTCCCCCAGAGTAAGCCTGGGTCTGGAGGAGGTTATGGGTCCCCCCCCCCCCCCCCCTTCAATCCATGAGTGATGAGAACCTGAGGCGCAGGGAACATTGAGAGACAGCAAAGTCAACAATAATAAAACCGTGGGGTCTGGACTAGTACCTCTGTGGATATCGTGTGCTGGAGGTCATCTGGGCACTGCGTTTACAGTGATGGCTAACAGAGCGGAATATGGCCTGTGCCACTGAGAGGGTGCCATCTTGTCAGTAGAGCGAGTGGCCGCGGGGTGAGGTGTAGATGGCCAGAGTGGTTGGAAGCGAGTACCACTTCCTTCGCAGACCCTCCTAGGTGGTCTATACAGCAGTCTCCCTCCCCCCCTCCCCCTCCCCTGTCAAGCCTTGCTGAGGGAGCTGTGACCAGCATATACCTTTTTAGGGGGTGGAGCACGGGGGGCTGTGGAGGGCCCCTTGCAGGCTGTATATCGTGCTGGCTATTGCATCCTGAGGTGGTGTACCTAAACTGGATAGAATAGGTTAAAGGGAACCTGGTGAGTGCACAGTATCTCCCCAGACCTTGTGAGCCGGCTGGGGGTGACCAGCAGTATGGTCAACCCCAAGAGGCAATTTAAACTGGAGCAGTTCACGAAGGGGACCATTTGTCACAACCGGTGGGTGTCTCCACAGGCCTGCCGCATATTGATGTCATGGCTCCCAATCATACCTTACTGGCCTTAAGATAGCACTGACCGCTTCGGGATGAAAATAGATACAGGTAAGCGTAAGGTTGATGTCTTGGCGGTCCAGACCAAAAAGCTATGTGATTGCATGTCTGAAACAAAGTAAAGAATGTGTGACGGGGAGGATAAGGTGACAGTTGCAGAAAGAAATGGTGCTCCTCCAACAGACGGCAAAGAAGGTCGTAGCGAAGAACGACTACCCCGAAGGAAGATCGAGGAGAAATAACCTGTGCATACTGGGAGTGCCAGAGTCAAGGGCGATGGACAATATGGAAAACCCGTTTGAGAAATTTCTCCTGGACACGCTGGAGGGCTCGCCAGTTTCAAACATGTTCCTAGTGGAGAGGGCGCATCGCTCCTCGGCGAATGCGCCATTGTCGCTAGAATCTTCAACTTCAAGAGTGTGATGTCCTACTTGGCCGCCAGGGAGAAAGGAGAGCTGAGGTTGGGCTCTGCAATGATTAGTCTTTCTCTGATTTCAGTCCACAGGTTCAAGAGCAAAGAAAAACCTTCCAGGCGGTCAAACTCCTGAGGAAGAAAGTGGTTCGGTATGCCATGCTATTACCGGCAAAATCGAGTTTCATGAAGGCAAGGTCACATTTTTTTACGACACCCGAGATGGCTGAATGATTTGCTTCTGGGCTGCTGGATCCGGGGGGTGGGGGTGGGATCTCCACGCCGATTACCATGCTAGGTACCAATGAGGTGATATTCTGATTAAAATGTGGACTGTACTCCAAATGTGTGGCGGGTGTCTGTCTGTGAGCCGCAGGGGGTAAGGGTAAACACTCAAGCATTGTGTGTATTGACAATTGGGGAAGCAACATGCTGTGTGGTAATTTGAGAGACTTTCAAAATGGGAGTTCAACACGCTGTGCAGAGAATTGTGTGATTCCTAGTAAAGTTCTGTTCTCCAGCACGCTGTGCAGAGAGTCGCATGCTTTCTAAAGGAAATCCTCTACGTCTCTCACTGAGCTGTGATTGCCTAAAGGCTCCAAGCTAACTTCACAGCTTCACTTTCTCTACACCTCATAAATTATGCAAATGCTTTCAAAGCCCTTTTCCATACTCTGTGGCTTATGCGCAGCTCGGAAGAGATGCACAGCGTTGCCTTGCTGAACTTTAGTTTGCAGAGTGCAATGCAGGTGAATTGAAATAGCAAATTAATCAGTTTCACAAAGAATTATTTTCTTCAATATGTAACAGTTTCTTACTGCAGGAGACCTGCCTGTGAAATACCATAACTGGTCAATTACTTTAACTCCAAAAATACTAAGAGCTGTGCTCTATGCGCTGCGCTTCCACCAGTATAGTCCATCTATAAATCTTACTTCCACACGTTTTCCTGCTTCCCTGATATCTTGTTACCTCAGAGGATTAGGCCTCAGTGAAGGAATCTTTATGTACACTCCCAGACTCATCAAGGTTCATTGATGAAAGGCAGTTGGAAACAGTCTGAAATTCCAATCAGCCCTCAACATTCTAAATTGGATAACTGCTGAGCTAACCCACCATTTTGGCCTGGGTTAGAACCCAACCAATTATTTTGAGCACTCTTATCAGCTGATCTCTGAGAAGAACCATTAAGGAAAATAAAAAAGATTTTACTCTTTCCCCAACAACCAGCCACCAACTGTAACCGTCTCCTGAGTATCCTAGTACCTACTCTTGACCTTGCCCCAAGCCTTCCCTTTCCCTCAAACCTTCGTAGCGATTAACCAACACAGGATAGTAAGCATCAAAATGAGGTATTCTGTCGCGGGGAACGCTAGCAGCTGCCGGCAGCTCCCCAATCCCGCAGCAATTGTGGATGTTGGTGTGTTTTGTTCGGCTTTGTTGGGCAGGGGAACGGGAGGGTGCGATAGCCGGTACTTTTGAGTTTCTGGTCTGAGTGGAGGGTGGGATTAGGGATGTTTTGCTTCATTTAAATACAGCACCAGTGACGCCACCCTTTTTGCTGTACTTGATTTCTCTGCATTCCTCTAGACTGCCCGGGCGATGTGGCGCTAGGCCAGTGGGGTTTTTGGACACCAGTGGAAATGGGACGGGGTCGAATAACTGGAGTGTTGCAGTGATCGCCAGGTGAGCGTATCATGCAGATGACCTGAAACATTCACAGGATTACTAATAATAAAAAAGTTTAGAAGGGTCATGAATCATGCAAAAAAGCATTGGGTGAATATTTTGTTTCTTCGGGAGATCCATTTGTGTAGGGGTAGCAGGGTCCTTGGGTCCCAGAGGGTGGGGGCGGTACGTACATTCATAGATCTCTAGATTTCATCATCCATGACCAAATACGAGACACAGAGGAGTGTTGTATTAGCCTAGCGGGCAAATGTGTGAGGGTGCATGTCCGAAATAATATATATGCCTCAAATATTGACAGCCCTGACTTTTTTTTCAGACATGTGCAAACTATACGGTTTCCTTCATATGCGGGTATCTGGGCGGGAGATTTTAAGATCGCTATGTCACTGGCTCTATATCAGTTGTCCACTGCTCAACAGGCCCTTACAAGTGCCGCCACGACATGGGTAATATTGCAGAAAGACATGGTCTGATAAATGCGTGGCATTACTGCTTGACTCCTGAACTAATTGCTGGCACCGAACGAGTGTTTTTGAGCTGCTTAAACCTGCACTGCGAGCCAAGGCAGAGGCTCTTGCAGGAGATCGACTGCAGCGCTGAGGAGGCGGGGCTTGTGCCCTGGACGTGACTCATCACGTGACTTTTTACCAGCTGAAAAAGCTCCGCCGTTTGACCGAGCGGCGCATTACTGCTTGACTCCTGAACTAATTGCTGGCACCGAATGAGTGTTTTTGAGCTGCTTAAACCTGCACTGCGAGCCAAGGCAGAGGCTCTTGCAGGAGATCGACTGCAGCGCTGAGGAGGCCGGGCTTGTGCCCTGGACGTGACTCATCACGTGACTTTTTACCAGCTGAAAAAGCTCCGCCGTTTACCCTTGCAGCGTTAAGCCTGACGGAGAAAAGCCCATTGGCTGTTGTGTGGCTGTTGGGGCGCTGGTGGTGCACTGAGGGAGACTGCGGAGATAGTTACCTCTTTGATCCCTTCAGGATTCCCACCTAAGCCTAACATCAGGTGTGGACTCAAACATCACGGTGCACGTACAGGTAACCAGCCCACACCATCCTTATGTGAATATTGAAAATTGCTCTTATAAAATAGGAGAGTGAGGAAGGCGAAGAAGTCAGACTAGAGCTAGGCATTGCCTTAGTGCCAAAAGGCCAAGGTTTCTTGAGAAAGTTAAAAGCCCTAAATTCTCCCTAACTTTCTGTCTCACTGCAATTTGCTGGTTTTCATCAGACAAAACCTTCTGGGAGTGCGGAGAAAAAGTTGCCACAGCCCAACTTTTGTAGTGGCAACTTTTTAAGCAACGTAGTGGCGTTGCTTAAAAAAGGCGGCTCTGTATCTACTTCCCCCCGCTTGAACCTGAATAGAGTTAAGAAAGGAACTGTAACTAGATTTAATTTGGTCAAAAGAATGCCGGGTAAGGCAACAAATCGAAATAAAATGACAAGGGGGAGGAAACCCTATGGCCTGCGATCTAATAAAGGACCTATAGTGGACCTGAGTAAAACTCCTATGGCGGAAAATGGAGACATAATGGCCGCAGGAGGCAATGAGGTGGTCCCCCAAAAGGGCCCGCTGGATGCATATTTTCCCAGTAAACCACATGAGGGAAGGCACGCTGTTGGCCCAAAAAAGGGAACACGCCTCAAATAGAGGGAGGAAGGTAGCTACCTACCATTGGATCTTGATAATGACTCCCTGTTACAGTTGTGCTATGCCCTACAAGAGCAAGTGGGTACACAAGAGGGGAAACTAATGGAGGATGAAGCTGGAGGGTCCTTTGTCCTTGGTGATCTTATATCAGATACCCTGGCGCCAAGAGGAACCACGCTGTCGACCCTGGAGAAAGTGACCAAAACCCCACTGTTGGGGGATGTGTAACACCCCATTTTTGTATCCTCTGCCTCGCAAACAGACCCTCCCTTGGCCTCCCCCGCACCATCTACTGACACTATACTCCCATTAAGGGACCCACGCTTATCGGCTAGCCCAAATATGGTCTTTGAATCTGGAAATTCTGTACATGACCTTGCACCACCAGATTATAGTACTCATGAAACATCACAACTGGGTAACTCTACACTCAACTTTGCCATCAAAATATTGCTAAAACTCTGTGGTAGGATCCATGAAGACCTAAAAGCTCAGGGGAGAGAGGTCTTGGCCCTCCGCAATTTATTGAGTGTCACTGTCAAGTCAGCAAACAACCCCTGCATCGACCTGCGGCAACTACCACTCACTGCTATATCTCCAAAGGGTCGGAGAAAGACAATTCCAAGACCAACAGTAGACAAAGTAACCACGATGGAGGTGGAACATGGACCGTCCCTTGCGGGGGAGGGGGTGGTGGAAAACAGCACACAACCCTCCAGAAAACAGAGAAGACAGGCAAAGAAAGCTGAGGAAAAAACTAACAATCCCCCCCCCCCCCGAAATTCCACCCCGCGACCACCAGCAAAAATTTTAACTAAAAAACAACGTAAACGAGTGGCTAGAAGGAAACGAAGATCAGCCCAAACAGCGGGCACATTAACCAGTTGGCTAATGGAGGAACAACGAGGACAATCCAGCCAGCACTCAGAAGCACAGATGTCAATTTGCTCAGAATTAGGAGCAGGACTACAAAACACTGCACCTACACTCAGGCAGGCAACTGAGGCTGTCGTAACGACCCCCGCCCTCCCCCAACACATCTCTACCAAAACTACTTGTGGGGAGAATAGGGGGACCCAGAGCTCTGAAAAGATGGATATTAAACTGGACATCAAAAATGTTACCATAGCGCCTATTGAGGGCGAAAAAATGGGCATTCAATTAAATAGATCGGCACTCTTTGCTCTTCTTTCAAAAATCCCATCGCTGAGGATACTAAATAATAGCGATGTTAGCTTTGTTGAACCCGCGCTCCAAGAGGGAGTAAAATTAACCACAATACACTGCTGCTTACCAGAGACAGCTTCCATGATAAGGGCTAACTGGTCGTCCCTAGAATATCTGGGATACAAATTAGATGTACCCATACCCACTGTCTCGACGGAGGAAAAGTGTCTGAAATGCTCATGTGTTTGTGCCCCTGGCGCACCTGGATTAACAATACCAAAGACTGCTGAAAGACTCAGTGATGAACAAGGGTGGGAATGGCTGCAAGGCATGCTTGACCAGAAGAAAAGGAAATGAACTTTTAACATCATCAGTTGGAACACGAGGGGATATAGCCATTGGATAAACGAGGGAATTTCTTGTAATATCCTCTTAGCTGCGGACATATTCCTATTGCAAGAAACTTGGGCAACTTTTGATGTGGCTTTTGAAGGCTATACTATATTTCAATGTATGGCAGTAAGGGGAAACAGAGGTAGACCGAAGGGGGGTCTTCTAATTGGTGTAAAGTCCTCATACAACCCGGATTTGATTTATCAGGACAGCCCAGGAGGCAATGCCTTGGCGATTGAAATAAAACCTCCAGGTGGCTGGGCAGGTTGTAATGAGGCACTAATAATCAATATCTATGACCCGCCGGGTGAGCAGTATACTGAATCCATAGGAGATAAATTAGACACTATACTGTCTGCCTGGTACACCGGGGATAAGAAGCCAGCAGTGATACTTGGTGGAGATCTAAATGCAAAATGCATGGACTTGGAAGGATGTGGGAACTATCGATATGTCCAGAATATATGTGATAATCCCCGATCGAAGAGCAACAACAAAGGAAGCCTCTGGTTGGACATTATGAGAGAATGGAATCTATCCATTTTAAATGGTCGTACGAGGGGAGATATACCTGGGAAAGCTACCTGGGCTGTGGGGGAAAAGAGCTCTGTTTTGGACTATGTGGCAGTATCGGAGTGTATTCTATCATATGTCATGCATTTAGACATCATGCTGAACGACTTTAGTGATCATGGACCCCTCACACTAGCTGTAGAAGGTGGAGGGGATAGCATAAAGGTGGATTCCTGTAAAAATTTGACTTCTAATTCGGCGGGTAACAAGATCAGATGGACACATAGATATATTGAAAAAATGACCTCTATCTCCTTCCCTAGCGATAAGTCCATTAAGCAATTAATGTGGGGTAAGAGTCCTGAAGAAATTGAAAATTGGATTACCCACTTAACACACTCACTCTTTAAAGCCAATCCTACCCCGACGATAAGTTGGAAGAGTGGGAGCACTCGAGCGTTTGATGCAAATATCAGAGACCAGAAACGCCTTATGCGAAGAGCCTTAAGATCCTTAAGAACACAAAAATCTTCTACCTTTGAGATGGACATACTTACTTTGGAGACCCTAAAGATAAAATGTAATTATCACAACTGGCTAAAAAGGTACCACCAGGCTCAAAAAATAAGTAAATGGCAAAAATTTGCTGAAGCTCTCTGTAGCAAAAATAGCCGCAAGATCTGGCAAATATTAACAAAGGTGGGGGGAGAACAGATGTTGAAGGTTTTAAACCCCATCCAGGAAGAAAAATGGGTAGATTATATTTCTAACAAATTTTTCAGAGAGAATACGACCAACATACAAAGTACTATGGGGGTACAAACCTGGCCTCTCCCTCTGACCTATAGTTGTATAAAACAGGCTATATTGAATTTAAAATCATCCAATGCTCCAGGCCCAAACGGATTGGCTAATGCGGTATTGAAACAGGACCCACATAATTGGGCACAGACACTACTCACACTATATTCAAGGATTTGTAGATCTAGCCAAATTCCTACTTCTTGGAAAAAGTCTATATTGATACCTATATACAAAAAGGGGGAGCGATCTTTACCGGCCAACTATCGCCTACTCTCAATGCTGGATGTGAGTAGCAAAATCTTTAACACGCTGGTTCTTAAAGAGATTGAAAACTGGGTTACTGAAAGACAGATCTTGCATTTTGCCCAAACTGGCTTTAGACCTGGAGCAGGCACTACCCATAACATCAGGGTCCTAGACATGCTAATAAATAACACCATGAGCTGTAAGGATGCCACACTCTTCATTGTTTTTGTAGACTTCACAAGTGCTTTTGATCTGGTAGATCAGGATACCCTGTGGTGCAAGTTAAAAGATATGGACTGTCCATATTGGATCTTAGATATTTTGATAGCCCTGCATAGTAATACCGTAACAAGGGTCCGCCTTAATGATCGGGGGGAGGTATCCAAAGAGATCTACACCAACATAGGAGTAAAGCAGGGATGCGTAACGGCCCCTATGCTATATAATTTATATATAGCAGACTTACTGGCCCGTATGGCATTAAAATCAAACTGCCCTCCTAAATTGAAGGATACCCCACTTACGGGAATGCTATATGCAGATGATCTAATCCTATTTGACCGGACACTATCCGGTGTTAAGACTCTACTTAATGAACTACAGGAATACACTGCTAATCTGGGTCTTGTTATAAACTTGGAAAAAAAAAAATAATGGCTATTGCAAGAAAAGGGCCAAGAAGATCTGGTATTGATACTAACTTGGGAACCATTGCAGTGGTGAAGCAATACCCATATCTGGGGCTGGATTTTATGGCCCTATCAGACTATGAAGCCATAGTCTGATACAAAAAAAGACGAGCTAAATTGCTCACCCTCCAGGACTGTAGATTTGCAAAGGGGACGGCTGGCTTTAGTATGGCTGGTATTATGAAGTTGTATATGCAGTGCTTTGTCCCTACTGTGCTATACGGCCTGGAGGCCTTAGCAATGCAAGATTTAATGTGGTTAAATATACTAGAGGGACACTATTGGCGCTCTGTTTTTGGACTGGGACCTTCTTGCTCAGTACAGTACTTAAGATTGGAACTGGGTCTTGTGTCCCTGAGAGGGATGGCACTGCGCGCAAGAGGTTCCTTCTACTTGAAAGCCCTAGCCAATCTACGCTGTAAATTGCTCAAACTGGCAGGGCAATGTTTCGATCTGGAAAAACATCCTAGGGGGGGGTCTTATAAACAATTGAATGAATCACTGTTTATGGAGATTGACTGGCCCTATGAAAAGCTAAAACACTTACCATTTATTCACCAGAAAAGAGCATTTCAAGATAAGCTGAATAAGTGGGATTGGTGCTTGAATGTGGAGCATTTAGCTACCCTAAAAGGGTATGAGGCAGTACTTCATGTTACCCATAGATATCTTAGACCCCAGGTGTATCTCTTGCTCACCCCAGCACCTGAGGTTAGACGCTTTTTGCTACAACTAAGAACAAACCAGCTCCCCTTGCTTACCATAACTGGACCAAGGCTAAAAATCCCTCGTGAATCTAGAATATGTAGAATATGTAAGAAAACAGGAGCACTGGAATCTGCACGGCATGTACTAACACTTTGCCCAAAATTGGGACCGATATACATGAACTCATACGAAAAATGGGTCCACAACCTTGAGGCAATAAAAGATGAGTTCTTTTGGTATGGATGTTTAAATCCATCCACTTTAGGCCTTCAGCTAGCTCTCTTGAGGGTATGGAACCATGTGAAGCCTTTACTTCACTGAAAACCTTATTACTACTTTTTTGTTTATTGCCGTATTGGGTTGATGAATTATCAATAACCAATAACTAAAAGGTGTTCACTTGGTAGAGTAACTCACCTACCTTAATTTATCAAATCCTTCCATGTGGCTGTTATGGGATGTATTTGTTTCTCATATTCAATATCTTATATTTCATATGATTGAGTTGAACTGTTTTGTTTATGCTCTGTTTTGGTCCGTTTGTATTTTGAGATATATATGTGTTTTTTTTATTTTTATTGAGATGAGATGTATATACTTATGAGTTGTGTAAAATCCAATTTTTGGATTGTATCACAATAAAGTATAATAATAAATGCGTGGCAATTCAGGAGCCCCATAACCAGGGACTATTCTTTTTATTCTGGTGTGCATGGTAGCACATCTAGAAAAGACTGTGAAGGTGACTGTGGAACTAGCTAGATCTTTTGAAGAAGCCAAGATGCTGCCGGGGACATTGTCCAAGCACTCCCCAATAGTTATCGCCTTTTCCAGGCCTCTGCAAGCCCCCAGATTACTTGGGTACCGGTTTAGGTGCCGTGTTCTAGACGATGCAGCATTCAGGGATGAAATTGAACAATATATGTATATATAATATATTTTTTCAAGCAAATGTGCAATCTTTTCCGGCCTCAAGGGTAACTTGGGAAGCGTTCAAAGTTGACATTAGGGGCTACTGTATTTCAAAAGAGATGGCAGTCTTGAAGGCACTTAGGAAATCTATGGCATCTCTTGAGGATGAAATTGAAGGTATGGAGCAACAGGATGAGCAAGGTATTTGGATCTTCTTACGGAATAAAAAGGAAGAATACTTGTCGCATGCCAGCAGAGAAGAGATTCCTAGGAGACCTGGTAGCGACAGCCACCTATGACGAATGTGACTGACCCAGCCGCACTGTGGCTTGGGCGGCTAAACACGAATGACAACTGTGATCTATCATCTAGGTTAATGGCCCTACATTACAGACCTTAAGATGATTAACTGTGTTTCGCGATTACTATGATAGACTATGCTCCTCCTAAACACATGCTGATTGCTGCACAATCGTTCAATTTCTCGATCAGGTCGCCTTAGGTTGGCTTGATCCTGAGCAGGCTGATGGACTAAATGAGCCTCCTTCGGACGAAGAAATACGGCGAGTGATATGGCCTCTCCCCTATGGGAAGGCTCCATTACAGCAGAGATGTATAAGGAGTATTCAGAACTGCTTATACCCGTGTGTATGTAGGAGTCTGCAATGGCATCTGGAGTGCTACCCGAACTGCTCTGGTAACGGTTCTGTTGAAGGCTAACAAGGACTAGCAGCAGTGCCTCATATAGGCCACTATCCTTAATGAACACTGACAAGAAAATACTGGCTAAATTACTGGCGTAAAGATTACCACACATGCCTGCATTGGTCTCCCAGACCAAGTGGGGTTTGTTCCTGCGAGACCAACCCAAAACAATTTGCATCGCCTATTTGCCCTAATGCATAACATTGACAAAGAGGACCCAATTGTGGCTGTTCTTCATGCGATAAGGCTTTCGACTCTGTAGAGTGGCCTTTTCTTTTCGAAGTCCTGCAGAGATCTGGGCTGGGACTCGCTTTTCTTCGAAGGGGTTATGCTGCTCTATACAGCTTCCAGAGCTGGGGCACTTACCAACCACGTGGTTTTGGAGTATATTACGCCCACATGGGGTACCAGGCAGGGTTGTCCCCTTATCCCCCATTCTTTTCGCTTTAGCAGTCGACCCACTGGCCTATCGTACTAGAGATTATCAAGGGGGATGCCTTTAAATGATGCCCACATGGTATTAGTTATCTGGGTATAATGGTGACTGACCCCAGCTTCCCGATATACTGTGAACTGTGATTTGCTCTGGAACAACTGGATCCTTTTACTGCTATCGCAGAACGCTTGGATCTCCCTCGCTAAGATGGTTGTGGTTGCAAAATTGTTTCTGATGCTTGTTAATCTGCTTAGAATCACATGCTGTGCATATAGTCAGACATCTCGTGGTAACTGCCGAGTATTGCATCATGTCTTTCGAGGATCGAAATGGGACGTTGGCATAGGCGTGTCTGTAACACTATCCCTAAAATGACGTGTAGTGTACCCAGAAATCCTCATGTGTCGAGGTCCCTCAGATTGTTTTTTTTCCCACCCAGCTAGCTGGTCGCCTTATGCAGAGCTCTACCTAAATTGCAAATTTGTTAAAATCCCGACCTTTGGTCATTTATACAACATTCGTCCCCTCTTCGACGATTACTGAACCGCCGCTGAAGACAGAACAGACTTTGACAGCTGGCATTCCGGTCGATGACACCTTCCAGTAACGCTGAGCATCAGCGAAAGCCTCTCGAAGATTGTCTCGGCGGCTGGTAAACCCAAAGATACGTCGAAAGACATATCAGGACCCCCGGAAGGGTGTGAAATGGCCCAACAATACGTCAGACGCCAGAACGCCCGAAAGAGCAGCAGGACTTTAGAGAGTCCCCAGCCTTTGTCAAAGACTCAGTGAAAAAATGTTGACATTCTAGGCTGCAGGATCTTATAGAGGAACCCTTTCCCCCTTTAGACCATCTATATAGACTACGGAGAAATTTGAGGATTGTATGAACAGGCTAGAAACATGTGTAGCTTTTTCAGAGAGGTTCACTCCAAAAAGGCCTTGTGAGGAGATCCCTTATGATGTACCCACAATAACTAAATACCAGAGGACCTCGGACCCTCTCTATGAGGATGTCTTCGACCTATCAGATCCTGAAGAGGTTCATCTTGACCCTTCTACACAAGGGGTTGACCCTTATGCACAGGGGGATGATCTGTTCGATGATCCTCAAGATCACACCCCGGATTGGGGAGATGACCAACCAGTTAATGAGCACCCACCTTGACTATCCCCTACCCCGGACCCATATGCCATTTGCCTTGACCCTCCATCGTCTCCTCTTCTGCGTCAAGCCTCTCCTATGGATGACAAAATGGCGTTTAACGCCATTCTTGGCGTTTAAGCACTTCCAAATAGCCACACAGGAGGCAGTGGTAGACTCGGATGTTGTGGAGGACATTTTAAAAGAAAAACCCCTGGGTAGCCAAGACATTACCCTTCTCAATTCCATCAAGAGGTGCATCGCCCCCTCTTTGACACCCTCTCAAACCAGACCTGTTAATCCTAGGGTGGAAACCTTTTCGGCCCTCCCCAACCGATCCCCTATATATTAGGGGTCATGCCACACCAGACTCTGGTGGTCACGACAAGGAAGAGGGCGGGGGTCCCCTTGTCTACAGGCGAATCGCCACCAGGCAAAGAGTGCAGAAAGTTGTATGCTTTGGGGAAAAGAATCACCACTGCTGCGGCTTACTCCACCTCCTAGCCAAGAATACCACACTCTTGGCTAGTTATTCAGATGTCTAGTGGAACCTACTGCAAGAGGGTCTTCAGGAAGTCTCGGAACCAGTGCGCTCCCACCTACTAGCAATCGTGTCAGAGGGCAAACAAGTAAAATCACAACATCCTCAAGAATACCTTGGATGCTACCGAAACAGCTGGTCGTATCCTCACAGGGTACCCTTTTAAAGCGCCATGCCTGGTTGAGGAACTCAGGGTTTACTCGAGCGTCATTGATTAACAAACCTGTGGAAGATTCCAATCTGTTTGGGAAAGGCGGTTGACGAGGCGCTATAGACCACCAAGAAGGAACACAAGACCCTCAGATCTTTCAACCAGATTACTCAAAGACCTTCTCAACAAAGAGGGGGGAGGGAGAGTTCTCGCCGCCCCTTTCGCGGGCAATCCGATCAACGTTCCCCACATAATCGGTATGGCTCAGGTAACAATTGGTCTTCGGGACAAGGTACTAAGACCCCCAGTACTTACCCTCCCAGAGGACATCGGGGAAAGGGAAGGTGTCGTAATGCCACCCCTAGAGTCTCCCCGGTCTCTGGTCAAAAATGACTCTCTAATCCGGGTCCCCTTCCGTGCCTCCCCAGTCGGGGTTGCTTAACATCATTCCTGCTTGCATAGGAGGGGATCACATCAGACCAGTGGGTGCTCAAGACCTTCACCCACGGGTACTGTATCGAGTTCAGCCGGCCACCTCGTTACAGACCTCCAAGATCCAGGTGCCTGACTCCGGGACACCTGCAGACCCTGCTACAAGAGGTCAAGATCCTGCAGGAAAAGGGCGCTATCGATGTTTTCCCCATTTTACAGGTAAACAAGGGTATTTATTCAGTGTACTTCCTTGTTCCCAAAAACATCCCTGTTCTAGACTTGCGCCCAGCGAACAAGTTTGCTAAACCCCAAAGGTTTCGTATGGTGACGCTGCAAGAAGTAATTCCTCTTCTCATGAAGGGGGATTACATGGCAACATTGGACATGAAAGATGCATACTTTCATATTTCAATGTTGCCGGTACACAGAAAGTACCTAATGTTCATGATAGAAGGCAAGCACTATCACACTATCGGTTCAAAGTCGTTCCCTTCGGCATTGCCTCAGCCCCAAGGGTTTTTACGAAGGTACTGGCAGTGGCAGCAGCTCACCTGCACAGGCAATCCATCCCAGTTTATCATTACTTTGAAGACTGGCTCATAACGGGGGACTCCTACGAAACATACCTGGCTAATACTCAAAGAACGGTCAACCTTTTATTCAGTATGGGGTTCTCCATAAACCAGAATAAATTCAGCCTCGACCCCAGCCAAGTCAAGCAGTTTCTAGAGGCTCTTATTCGGACATAAGACGGTCTCATCTTCCCCTCCAACGAGAGGGTTCAAAACATGCTGTTTCAAATCCCTCAGTATGGAGGCGGTCGCAAGCTGACGGTACGCAAGGCCATGCGACTGTTAGGTATTATGGCGTCCTGTATTTACTTGGTTTCTCACGTGCGTTTGCGCCCCATGCAAGAGTGGCTAAAGCAGCCAATGGTGTCAGTCCAGGGGACTATGGATGATCTAGTGGTTGTCTCGGTAGCCCTCATTCTCTCTCTGAGGTGGTGGTCGAGGGAAAACCTCCTGAAGGGAAAAAGCTTCACCACCCCCACAGTAGAAGTCGCCCTCAAGGGATGGGGGGGCTCAACTTCAACAGATGGCGCACTGGGTTTGGCACCCAGTGGTAGCTTCCAACCACATAAAACCTGTTGGAGCTACTAGCGGTGTTCAAAGCACTGAAGGCCTTTCAGACGCAGCTACAGGGAAAGATAGTACTGGTCCTCACGGACAGCACCACTGCCATGTACTACCTGAACATGCAAGGGGGCACTCATTCTCCAGGGCTGTCAAACTATCTCAGAAAATGTGCAAGTGTGCTCTCAAACACAAGATGTTTCTATTGTCTCAACAGGTTCCAGGGGAACTCAATCTTCTGGCAGATGTACTCAGGCGAGACTTCCCACTGCCCTTGGAGTACAAATGGCGACTACACGAAGACATAGTCTCCAACGTTTTCGCAGAATGGGGTTTCCCAGAGATCAACTTGTTCACAACTCTGGAAAACTCACAATGCCCAGATTACGCCTCCAGGTACCCCCAGAACCAATCCAAGGGGAACAGTCTCTGGATAACATGGTCGGGGAGATTTGTTTACGCTTTTCCCCCAACTCCCCTAATCCACAAGATTGTGCACAAGATGCACTTAGGAACCAGTTACCATGATTTTGGTGGCCCCATTATGGGCACACCAGCCCTGGTTCTCCCATCTGATGGAAATGTCTTTCCTCTGATGAAACTGCCTTGCCCTTACAACCTGTTGTCTCTGGACAGGGGGGCGGAGGGGGAGAACGCTACATCCATGCCGGTAAACTCTCAACTTAGCGGCCTGGCTCCTGAAATCATAGTTTGGACATCTTCAACTTCCTCAGAGTTGTATGGATATACTTAAAGAAGCAAGGAAACCTAACACCAGACATTGCTAGGCCAATAAATGGGAGCTCTTTGTCATATGGTGTAATCCCAAGGGCATCAATCCCATTGATTGTTCTCTTACACATATTGTGTTATATCGGACTCATCTGCTGGAGTCAGGTCTTGTATTCAATTCCCTGAAGGTTCCCTTAGCTGCACTTTCAGCCTACACTACGTCCCAGCAGAAAGTGTCCTGGTGGAAGATCCCAGTAATTAAAGCTTTTATGGAAGAAGTTAAGAGAATGTATCCTCCCATTTCCAACCCGGTTCCCGGATGGGACCTAAATGTGGTATTAACCAGACTTATGGGGTCTCCCTTTGAACCTATGCACAAGGCAAGTCTTAAAGCACTCACTTCGAAGACAGCCTTCCTAGTGGCAGTCACTTCTATACGAAGAGTTGATGAACGACGGGCCCTTTCTATTCTAGACCCTTTTGTTACAATTCACAGAGATGAGGTTGTTCTGCGCACTCACCCAAGGTTTGCGCCTAAATTAATTTTAAAGTTCCATGTGAACCAGTCTGTAGAACTGCCTACATTCTTGCCAAACCCTACCAACGTGGCAGAAAGAAGCCTACTCGCACTGGATGTGCGCAGGCAGTCATGTACTATCTGGAAAGAACTAAACCACTAAGGAAAACCAGTTTTTCGTTTCAGTGACAGCTGGTAGGGAAGGGTGCCCGGTCTCTAAACGGCCATCTCTAAATGGATTTTCAACTGCATAACACTCTGCTACACTCTTGCCAAGAGAGAACTGCCCTTCAAGCCTAGAGCACACGCTACTCGGGGCACGGGGGCTTCCATAGCATTCATTGCAAATGTGCCTCTCTAGTCCATTTGCAAAACGGCAATCTGAAGTTCTGTACACACCTTTACAAAACACTATTGCCTAGACACTCACTCTAGGTCTGATTCTCAGGTGGTACAAGCAGTACTAAGACATCTTTTCACTACTGTTCCTTCTCACTTCCCACTCTGCTCGCGAGTCTATGCACAGCATGTGATTTTAAGCAGATAAACAAGCATCAGAAGACTTGCATTACTTACTGTAATAGCATTTCTGATGATTGTATGTGCTTAGATTCACATGCGCCCACCCTTCCTACCCGCTCGGATGGAGGGAACATGGACGTCTTAATACTTCTCTCTTTCTGTACTCACTCACGATAGTCATAACGCTCCCTTACAGCAGAAAAAATACAATCAGAGGGACCTCAACGCGTTGGGATTTCTGGGTACTCTACATGTCATGTTAGGGATACTGTTAAAGACACGCCTATGCCGACATCCCCTTTCGAACCTCGAAAGACAAGATGCAATACTCCGTGATTACCACTAGATGTCGGACTATATGCACAGCATGTGAATCTAAGCAGATACACTAATCAGAAATGCTATTACAGTAAGTAATGTATGTCATTTTTATTAATGTACCATTCGAGGGGATTGGGTCCTCCGACATACTCCATATCTATGACAGTAATCACCACAGCTGTGCTGCTTCGGAAAATCTTCCGGCTCCTGCGTCGATGACGTCGATACGCCGCCCTCGAGGACCTCCGACAGCCGACGGATGTTATAAGTTGGACGCACGACGCCCGTAGCCTTAGTTCCGTTTTTCCGCTAACGTGTTCGCTTCGGGAATCTCGGCACGCCTCGATTCTTTGTTGTTTCTCGGTTCTTCTAACCTGTTCGTTTTGTGAAGTTTTTTCTTCGTGAAAAACGTATGTCTACCTCGTCTTCCAGCCCGCATCGGGGATTTAAGAAGTGCGGGGACTGTGGGTCCAAGATGTCGGTTACGGACTCGCACAACGCCTGCCTCTGGTGCCTCAGGGAGGCCCATGACACAGATGACTGTGTCGACTGCCAGTCACTCACGTCTAAAGCCTTGCGGGAGCGCAAGAAGAGGTTATCGGTAGGTAAGGTGTCTAAGCCACGGAAGTTGAGGTCTGCGGGGCATTCGACGGACGATTCGAGAGGCGACTCTCCGCGTCGTCGGAAGTCCAGTGGGTCTCGGTCCCGCCACGCCTCTGCCTCTTCGAGGCACTCCCGGAAGCGCCATTATCGGTCGCCTTCCGAGGACTCCGCCTGTCGGCGGGTCGCTTACCCTGCCAAGCCGGCGATGCCGGAGGAATGGGCTTCCTTCAGGAAGAAAATTTTGGCGATTTTCGAATCGCAGGGCACCGGTCCGTCCATGCCTCCGAGTGGGGTCGGTCGTGATCGGTCGAGAGACACCGCTCGTACGCTTCAGCTCGGGTGGTCGGCACGATTCGCGGGAGAGGTCCCACTCGGACAAGGGGAATCGTTCTCGTCATGCCCGGTCCAGGTCCCGGTCCTCGACGCGCTCGAGACCGTGTGAACCTGTGTCGTCCTCGAGGAAGACGTCGATGCAGTCGACTGACTCTTTCGAGGCGCCACCTCCGAAGAAGTAGTCAGCGCCCAGGCTGTCGAAAGACACCCTCGGGGGCTCCGGCCTCGAGGCCATCGATGCTGTTGGCGCCACGTTCGGCGTCGATGCTGATTCACTCGATGTCCTCGACGCCTTTCGAGGCTGTGTCGACGGGGGTACCCCGAGGCTCGGTGGAACCCCCTAGAAAGGCTCTGGCCAAGGTCAAGCATGGCTTTGGTTCACATTTTGTGCCTTCTTACCGCCATTTTGAGTTTATTTCAGAGGTGGATGAGGGCTCTGAAGATGGGATGGTTCCTAATACGGTGCCAGACGAGATTCTCTCGGGCCATAGTCAATTTGAGGACCTGAGGCAGTCCTGCACAATGCTAGTGGACTGGACACCTCTCCGGAGGTGGAGTTTTGTGGGCCTGAGCCTGGTACTCATGCCGACTCCTCGTACCTGCACCTTAAGTCGAGGGTCATCGAGTACTTGCGATGGTCTGCTCCCCTGGGGGAGTTTCTTCAGGATGACCTTACGATATCCTCGACCTTGGTCCTCCAACTGACCCGGTACTGCCGTTTCATATGGCTCTACAGAGGAGGGTGGCGGCGGCTTGGACTGCTCCAGAGAGTCTCCCGGCAGTGGGCAAGTCTTTGCCGCGAAAATACCACCCAGCCAGTAGCGACCCCTGCTACTTGTCCAAGCACCCCACTCCGGAGAGTTTGGTGGTGCAGGCGGCTACGGCCCCAGCAAAGCAGGCGTCGTATCCTACCATCCCTCCTGATGGGGACGACAAGCGTTTTGACGGCTGGGCGAAGAAAGTGTTTTCTTCAGGGGGTATGGCGCTTCAGGCGGCCAACTCCGTATGTGCCGTGTCACGTTTCACACACCCTCTGTGGAACTGTTTCCTTAGCGGCTGAACATATTCCCGAAGGGGACGAACAGGATGGTTTCCTTGCCATGGTTCAGGATGGCAAGGATGCCATGTGTGAGGCCGTTCAGTCGGGTTTGGACATGGCAGATTGCGTCAGCCGGTCCATGGCGGCGAGCACTGTGATGCCCAGGTTTGCATGGTTGCGGAAGTCGGGGTTTGCTTCTGATGTGCAGGCCCGGCTCTTCAACATGCCCTTTGACGGGGAACATCTTTTTGGCAGCAAGGCTGACGAGAGCCTTGAGAGGTTGCAGACCTCAAAAGCTGCAGCAAAGTCGTTGGGCGCTGCAGTTCGACAAACTCCCCCTTTTCGTCCTAGGGGACAGCAATGGAGGGGAGGTTCCTTTTAGTTATTACTCATCCTTTGGTGAAGCGAGAGGAGCTGCCAGTCAGAGGCCACCGTAGGAGTGCCAGGGGTGGAAAACAAGGTACTCGAGGTGCCAAGGCCGCTCGGGCTGTTGCCTCCTTGCCCTCGGGCAACGCCGCAACCGCTTCAGCTCAGTCATGAGGCCATGTCCCATGGTTCGCCGGTTGGGGGAAGGCTGGCGCAGCATCTTGCAGAGTGGCACGCCATTACTTCAGATGTGTGGGTTCTGGAGATCATAACCCATGGCTACTGTCTTCCTTTCCGGCAGAGACCTCAAGACAATCCACCGGGGAATCTCTTGAAGAGTCCGAATCCGCTCCTTGCGCAGGAAATTCAATCCCTGCTGGAGAAAGGCGCCATAGAACTGGTGCCTGTAGCGGAGAGGAACAAGGGATGGTATTCCCCTTATTTTTTGATTTCCAAGAAAGACTGGGGATTGAGACCCATCATGGTCTTGCGCGGTTTGTACAAACTCAGGAAAGACAAGTTCAAGATGGTTACTGACTGTCAAGTCCTCCAGGCCCTTCAACTTCAGGACTGGTTGGTGTCTCTCGACCTCAATGACGCTTATTTTCATGCGCCGATACATCCAAAGCACAAGAAGTACCTTAGGTTCGCGGTTGGCGACTCACACTTTCAGTTTCGGGTCCTGCTGTTAGGATTGACCTCCGCCCCGAGGGTCTTGACCAAGCTCATGGTAGTGGTGGAAGCGCACCTCAGGAAAGGGGGGATTCACGTCTACCCCTACCTGGACGATTGGTTGATCAGGGCGCGCTCTCCCGAGCAAGTCCTGGATCATCTGTCAGTCCCCTGCCACTCCCTCCACAAGCTGGGCTTCTCCCTCAACTTGAAGTCCCATTTGACACCAACTCAGAGGCTCCAGTACATCGGAGCAGTGCTCGACACGTCCCTGGGGCAGTGGTTTCCTCCCCAGGTGAGGGCTCATCACATTCAGCAGATGGTGCACAAGTTTCAGCTTGCCCAGAGTCTCCCAGCGTCCAAGTTCTTGAGATTGCTCGGCCTCATGGCATCCTGCATTCTTCTGGTGCCAGAGGCCAGGTTGCGGATGAGATCTTTGCAATGGGCACTTAAGCTCCAGTGGTCTCAGTCGTCCGGCAGGATGTCGGACCCTGTTCAGGTGCCGTCCTCGGTCACCCAGGACCTTCTGTGGTGGGCCGTCAAAGACATTCTGATGAAGGGGGCTCCATTTTGGCTACCCTGGCCGGAGGCGACTGGTGCAGGGTTAAGAATGTGGATCCTTTTGCATGTGACATTCCCATGGTTCTGTCTTTTTTGCTTTCTTTGGCCCACAGGGGCCTTCAAGTGGGTACCATTAAAGGTTACCTGGCGGCGCTGTCCATATTTAAGCACTCGTCTGAAGAGTGTTCCTATTTTAAAATTCCTTTAATTTCTCAGTTTCTGAAAGGGCTCACTAATGTGTTCCCTCTGTCACCGTTCCAGGTGCCCGGTTGGGATTTGAACCTTGCTCTCAAGTTTCTGATGGGTGCTCCGTTTGAGCCTTTGCATTCATGCCCTTTGAGACTGTTAACTCTTAAAACTGTATTTTTGGTTGCGGTCACTTCCGCTCGCAGAGTGAGTTACAGGCACTTTCAGATAAGCCACCCGTCCCTGTGTTTCATAAGGACAGGGTTGTCCTTAGAGTTCGTCCTTCCTTTCTTCTGAAGGTGGTGTCGGAATATCATTTAGGCCAGAAGGTTGTTCTTCCGGCGTTTTATCCTCCTCCTCATCCTGGTAAGGAAGAGGAGAGGCTCCATAGGCTTGATCCTAGGAGAGCGTTAAGCTTGTATATTTCACGCATGTCCCGGGTCAGAGTGGAGGATCAACTCTTCATTGGTTACGCTGGAAAGCTTTTGGGACAATCTGTGACGAAACAGACTTTGTCTCGCTGGATTATTTTTGCTATCTGAGTGTTACCGCTTGGCGGGTAAGGACCCACCGGTCGGCTTACGGGCCCATTCTACCAGGGGTATGGCTGCCTCTACTGCCCTACAGAGGGGTGTTCCTATTTGTAACATCTGTGATGCAGCCACCTGGGCTTCGGTACATACTTTTGTACCTCACTACTCCCTCGATTCCATCCGGGGGCAGGATCTGGCCTTTGGCAAGGTGGTCCTTTACTCTGCAATTTGATTGGGCATTCTAAATTTCTGTTTTCTAAATTCCTTTCCCACCTCCTTGCATTGATACTGCTTTGAGAGTCTGTCATAGATATGGAATACGTCGAAGGACCCAATCCCCTCGAACAAGTTACTCTCTTACCTGGTAAAGTTCTTTCGATGGGATGGTCCGACGACGTATTCCATATCGCTCCATCCCTGCCTTCCCCGCTACAGAATTTCTTATGCGATTGCAGCTTACGTTTCCGCAAGGATTTGTGTGGTCAGACTGGCAGAAGACTGGTGCCACACGTTCTGGGGAAAAAACTACAACTGAGGCTACGGGCATCGTGCGTCCTACTTATAACCTAACATCCAGTGACGTCGGCAGTCGGAGGAGGTCCTCGAGGGCGGCGTATCGACGTCATCGACGCAGGACGCAGACACCGAAAGATTTTCCGAAGCAGCACAGCTGTGGTGATTACTGTCCTAGATATGGAATATGTCGTCGGACCATCCCATCGAAAGAACGTTACCAGGTAAGAGTAACTTGTTCATCTCCCCATGGCCAACTTTTGGACACAGTTGAGGAGCCTGCTGGTATGACTAGTTTGTGCGGGCAGGCACACCAGGATCTCATATGATACTGACCCAACCATTCAAGATAAGCATCCTGGAATACCCTGAGCGCCACACCTCATATATGGCAGCACAATTACAATACACTGTATGGTGGTGGTTCTCCTCCTCCGAGTTATTGCACGCTAAATTGGAAAAGGCGATAGCCTACCTGATAGATCTAAAGGGGTTGGTATGGGGGAAAAGGCGTCCCATGGGGTGGAAGGAGATGCAACCAGTGGCCATCACATGCAGAGCGTGGGAACGGGTGAGACGAATGGTGGGGGCGGAAGAGCTTTATGCTCTGTGTTTTTGCTCTGTGTTTTTGTTTTTACGATGTGCAAGGTGTGGACCTCACTCATTAAACGATATTTAGGCTCCACTTTGATAACCTAGGTGTGCATTCACTGGGAGATGGGATACAAGATGGGTAATTTTATCACATGGAACATACTCCAGGGGAGAGGGGAATGGACAGCGGTGACCATGTTGTTGTACTTTAGATTGAGGGAAGCACTGCGTACTACCTTAAAGTCTTACTGCATCATCTATAAGGCAGGCGTTCCCATTAAACTATTTTTATTTATTTTGTTTCTTTGTAAGAAAGATTCCCATTATGCAATCACAATATCCCACAACTATGTAGAATGGGGGTCAACGCTGCACATTTTGTAACACTCCAAAATGTGGTAAGAGAGTACAATTGCTATACAAAAAACTGTCAGTGAGGAAAGTGATCCCTTGTAAATCCTTTTCCTTCTTTTTCAGCCGCTACCAGCATGAAGTGGATTGAAGCTAAAATGAAGGTAAGCAATGGTTACAAATCTAAATGTCCCTGCTCAGAGGGACATTGTGTATTTTCAAGCTTTAATCCATTAACAGTCTTGCAAGTCATGGCAGACGCCGCTTCTCCTTTGCATTAAGCTGAGATGAGTTCTGTATACATCAATGCCTTAGTTACTGAATAACATAGCCAGTCTTTTCCTAAAATGCTATAATAACTCAACTGTAAGAGCAATCCTGCATACGTTATGTTTAATCTGTACATTGTAAGGATACGTCTGTGTTTCTATGACTTTCTCTCCGTGATGTAAATTCCTTCCTCTATTGATTGTGCTTTAATTCCTGTGACGTTTGTACTGGTGTTCATTAAAACTACTTTCTCCAGACCAATCTGCCCTCCAACATGCCTCAGTTCATACCTCCCTTTATTGAAAAGTGTTTGGAGCCCCAACCACTGCATAGAGAGGCTAAGCTTGTAAATACATGTGCTTGAAGTGTACCCATGAAACTGTTGCTTCCTCTCCCTCCCTGCCACACACATCCAACAATACGCAGACGACACACAGCTATACTTCAAGATCAACTCCATCAAGAACATCCATAGGCTCAAAACCTGCTTCTCGTTGATCCAGTCTTTCATGTCCAGTTCATACTTGAAGCTCACCCACCAGCAACACAGAACATACAGACCTGGTTATCAACCAGGGCTTCACACCTGAGCTCACCTCCTGCGCCAAGTCCCTCCACTTCCACATCGACAAACTTCTCTCCTTCAAGACACACATAGCTAAGAAAACTCGGGACAGCTTGGTATCAGCTCTCCCTCCTGCGTAAAGTCAAGCCCTTACTCCCTCCGGCAATCTTTAGATAACATCGTTCAAGCATTGGTTCTATCCCACCTGAATGGGGGCAATGCACTAACTGAAGGCCTGCCCTCTTCCTCCCATGTGCCCCTGAGAATTGTCCTACCCACGACTGCAAGCCTCATCAAGGGTCTACCCAGATACAACCACATCACCCTGGCGCCCTCCTTGATCTTCACTGGCTCCCATTGCACACGCAAATGACCTTAAAGTCTTACTGCATCATCTATAAGGCAGTTGCACTCAAGTCACCCTCCTACTTCATGGAGAAACCCAGCATCTCCAGCGGCCAGCGCACCACCAGAAGCCGTTACACGTGCAGACTTTAAATCTGCCACTGCAAAAAGGAAAGCACCAGAAAACGAGCCACCTCTGCCTACGCCCCAAGACTATGGAACCTCCTCCCCGTCTGCATCGGACTCGCCCCCATGCTCCTACAATTGAGAAAAAAACTCAAGACCCACTACTTCAAGGAGTCTCTCCTCCTTAAAACCTAGGCCATCACGTCACACCTTGCGCCACTGGCCATACTAGATGCTGCCCGCCCCTCTCCTCCACGCCACCCGATACAGTGTAACTGTGAGAAACCAGAGGGCTTTCTCACTTATGGACCCCTATGATTCTTTGTTCAGGTGACTAGGGCACGGCCATCGCCTTTGGAACCAGACCCTGTGGGTGGACCAGTGTGGAAGGGTCACCTGAGCAGGGGGTCGTTGGGGTTAGTTGGAGGAGGGCCCTTGGGAGACAGTTTCCCCTTTTCTGACAAACCCCTACCCAACACTTCCTCCACTTTTATAGGTTATGAATCCTGTCCCGTTGCCCCCACCCCAATTCCAACAGGTTTAGTACCTATTAAAGGGAGGCGTAGGAGAAGAAATAAATCTCTATCCGACATCCCCTTGGTCACAATGGGACATATCTAAAACCCATTCACCTACAATCACACATCTGCCCTCTTCACCCTGACAAACACTTGCAGAAGTTTCTCTCCATCATTAGGGAAAACCACAACTCCCATACTTCCTCTCCATTTCCTTCTTTCAAAACCACTGGGACAAAGAAGAGGAGGAACATGGCTATTAAAATTGCACATGGGAACCAATGTAGCATGGATTCCTTAGGCAGTCTCCATCTTGTCCCATTAACGACACACCTTCAGGCCTCCCTTTTCAACCACCCACACATGACTCCAATTATCACTCCCAGTCTTCATAAGAGGTGCAACACTGAGACACACTTTGAGCGAGCTAGGGTTGCAGTGTGTACCAGAGGAGCTTAAGAGCAGAGGATGCTGTTGAAAGAACCCTGGAGAGTCTGGAATGGAGCTGAGGGCCAAGACTCTGATCCTGTGTTGTTGAATGACTGCAGCAGGGCTGAGGCGCTTTGCCTTCCAAGAGCCAGAAAGGGCTCAAGAAGTACTTGTTTCCCCTGGGCATATGAAGGGAAGCCCAGCTACCTGAGGGGAAGATGAGAAGACCCTGAAAGCTCAGAAGAATTTGCTTGCCAGAGCCATGCCATAAGGCATAGCAAACGCTAAAAGAAATAAAGAATTTGAAAGTGAGAGGCTGGGGGCCTGTTTGATGGGGCCTATAGCGACTTAAAATACATTTTCCTTTGGAATTTTTGTGTTTGTGCTGAAGAGCTGGGAACTTTTGTGTTGGTACGGCTAAAGGCAGGGGATTGACTTTGACTTGGGGGGGACACGATACGTCAAAACCCTGAACTTTGAGACAGAGTACGTGAATGCCAAGCAGGCTCTGGAGGGCCGTGCCAGTGTCCCCAGGTGTACTCGCATAGCCGAGTATGCCCATACGTCAAGTACTCTACCACACCCACATGTTGTACAATGTGGGCAAGAATCTTGATATGCCATTCTGACATCCTTTTGTTTCCCACTGATTTTTCCGTTTGCATTACATTTCCCTATTTCACTTGTATGTTATTAGAGTGAGGGCAGGCAATAGTTTTTTCTAGTTTAATTGTTAATGTTTTGGACCTATGACAGACTATGACTGTTTTCTTTTCATTTAGATGGTAGTGTGTGCTCCCATCTTTACTGTTGGGGCAAGACCAGATTTCTTCCAACCACCTTTTGTAGTAAATAAAACTTGTGATTTGTATCTTTTGTGTTCTCGTCCTCCTTGTTATGCCATGCCTTCCTCACAGTGACCCTCTGTATCCTACCCCTACTGTATATCTGTTATTTTACCTCTGAAAAGCGCTCTGTTATGCATCTATAATGTTGCACACCACCGTAAAGTGCTCTGTTGCTTCTCGAAGCTTGGTCTGCGCTCTATAAATGCCATAATAATAATAAATATATTTTATTATATAATGTCAACATGGCAAGGCAACTCCAAACTGTAACAACATTTTTGTATTTTTAAATAGTGCATATCTTTCTTTAAATCGTCCATGCTCGCAGGAAGACAATACAAACTCCACTGTTTCATCCAAAAGCAGGAGTACCATAAAGCATGACGCTGAATCACAGAAGGATTGAAAGGGGTCACCTCCCTTTCTGTAGAAGCCCAGAAAGACTTTTATGTTTGGTTACGTTTCCGCAAAACATGCTTACTGGAACATTATGTTAATTACACCATTTTGTAGAGGCCTCATTAAGTATAAATACCATTGAGGGTCACGAGACAACTTCCAAACGTTAAAGTCTAAGTTCTGAGTTTTATAACCAGCCCGCTTCAACAACATGCAAAAAAGGAAAGCCACTCCCCTGCCCCCCGAAAAAACAAGTGGAGTGTCATGCAGTATTACAGGGGACCACAAAGACTCACAGGCAAATCGTATTTTTATATTTATTTTATTTTTCCACATTCGTGCAAGTTGTTTTCTTGGGAAGACAATAACACTAACAAATACTTGAGAGTTCTCAAACGTAGCCTATTGGTTCCCACTTGACTTCCTCCGGGATTTGACTTTTATTCCTGCAAGAAGCATGTGCTAATTCTATTGTTATAGTTTCCAGTCTTTGAGGATGGTTTGGGGGTTGCTGGGAGCTCAATCTTCCGCCCTTTGTGCCGTTGAGAGGTGCCCAGGAGTTCCGGGTTGGGGGATTCTTCCTGTCTGGGTCAGATGCAACCCCTGTCGACAAAGAAATGCAGAATACAACGATGCAGGCCTCCTTGGGCCACTTCACAGAATGTAGTAAAGCAAGTTCCAGTGGCGTTTGCAGGCAATGACAGGTGCCCTTGTAGTCATGGTCACATGAGCTGCTCCAGGACAGGATCCCTTGAAGTTAGGAAGATGGAATTTGGGGGAGATGACGACTTGTTGCAAAAGCTGGCAACCACCAAAGTTCCGGACTCGTGCACCTAACAGAGCGGCGTCTGGAGAGTTGTCCTCAAGAGAACTGCTCAATCCACAGGGCAGCTAACTTACATTTCCGAAGGCTCTGAAGGACTGGATTCTTGAGAAGGTGTCAACTAGTGGGTCCCACTAGTCCAAGGGCTGAAGCACCACTAAGGGTCTTCAGGGATCAGACGGAGGAGCTGAGCTTCACCAGGCATGACATTGAAGGCAATGCTAGGGCACTTTGGGCATTGTCTTTGGATCTTCATCGATCTGTTATTTTTCGAGGAATTATTGGCTCCAATGTAGATCCGAGGAATAGCTGGAGAGGTCCGTCTTATCCGAAATTCGAGAATGGGAGCAAGACCAATACCACCAATGGAAAAGATATACACCATTCAAACAGCCAGTAGTCCAATCCGGGACAACTACTGGTTTTACATCTGCCCCAGATGCAGGCTTTATGGCAGCAAGGATGTGGATTGAGACTAGACAGTCCCAGCCCCTTTCCTTGGCCACAAATGCATAAAGGCACACCAGCCCGTGAAGGCAGCAGCTTTCCTGGGCAAGTGCATGGCCTAAAAACTTTCCTGACCTGAACAGGCAGGAAGAAGGCCAAACTACAATATGACTAAAGAAGAAGTGAAAATTGTGTGGCACTGCCATTTTAGGGCACTAGCCACGTTTAGTAGCCATATGCGGTAACGCAAATGTGCACACTGAAAATAATGCAAAAACAGTAAACCTGTAACTGCTGCCACCAGCTTGTCTTTAACCAAACATTCAAAAGCGAAACAAAGCGAAAAGCGAAACAAAGTTTCCCTGTACTGATAGGCCTAGGGACAGATCAGTTTCTCCATAATAAGTGTGAAAAAGACCAGGAAAGTGAAGCTTAAGGCTTTATGCCCCGTCAAAAAGTCAGAACAGGATAACGTAGCATTCATAATGGTATTCCATAGAAAGCTATAGAGGGAAAGTTGCAAAAAGAAAATGTTTCCTAACAGTCCAGATGCTTCTTTAATTTCTTCACCCCTTTATATTGCCATCTTTTCCTGTCAATTATTTAGTTTTGGCTAATAGGTGGCATTGGAGTACAGCTATGAAAGAGATGACTTGTGAGGAGGGAGATGCAGCTTGTGAATGTTGGGGTAATTGCCCGCTCATTTGACTGCCCTTGGCCATGCAAACCCCTATAGCCATTCCCACCCAATATTTGCCCATCGCCCAAAACATCTCCTGCAATTCCTTCAAGCTAGCTCTTTCAAGCAGTAAATCAATCTTTGGCCTGCGTGTGCTCTTTCTCATTAGTCTGCTTAGTTACTAGAGTAATGCAAATGTCTTAGCAAGAGTAATGCAAATGTCTTAACTAAGTGTGCCTTCAGCCACTTTAGATCTGTTCCTTGCACTGAAACCCTGTTAAAAACAAGCCTTGCCAAAGCCAAGAGTTGTGTCTTGTGCATAGGTAATAGGTCTGCATTTGCAAGGACTGTTCTCAAATGTCTGGGAAATAGCACCATTTTCTAGCTGTTGCCCTCCTCTGGCCAGGTAATGCCATAACCTATGGCTTTGCCAATGCTGGTTTCCCTTTCATCTCACGTCTGCCGCCTTTCTCTTGTAGTGTTTTGTTTGTATTGTGTTTTTTTCTATTTGCTGCATTATCTTTTATGCTTGTGTTTTTCGTGTTTCATCAAATCGTCCCACCCCCTCGCATTCCCTATTACAGGCATAGTGTGGTGCGGTGATGGCACAGGTGGGCCCAGAGAGGATTCATCCGATGATGCCAGTTTGGAGATACACAGCTCATTACAACACGTGCCTTGAAACACTTGTGTATAGGCGCTTTACAAATGCCATATCATATTAAATTGCCATCACGCATAACATAATTTCTGTTCTACATCTGTTCCAAACATTAGCCAACCAAGGAAGAATAAGGAGTCTCATCCATGGTCGAACATTTGGCAATACTGCCTCATCCCAGAGCACTTTAAGGCACTGGAGAGGGTCCGCTGCAAATTCTGCAGCAAAATCCTATAAAGCAGACTCGCCCAAATCCTCTTACCAGTGCCTGGCATCACTTCCTTAATCCAGCATCTGCTGAGGTGGGCACAGAGATGAGTGATGATTATTGGTTAGTGCACTGGCACTAGAAGTAAAAGGTGGTGTCACCGGATAGACTGACCAGGGGCCAGTTAATCTGCTGAAGCAAGGACTAGTTGGGCCTCCACACCACCAGCCACAATGTTCTCAAATGCAACCCCAGGCCACACACCACCTTTGGATTAAATTGTGTGCAATTTGCTACAATCATGCGGTCATGCATTTCCGCAGCCTTTTTGGCAAATCAAATGGACACTTGTCCCAAAACTTGGCACAGCTAGTTTAGACTTTTTTTTGATGATTTATTTGTACCCATCGCCCCATCCTGTTCTAAGTTGCAATCCAACTGACCAACTACTATGGTTGGTCATCTGAATCTCAGCCCCAAACACCGTTCGTGATTGGCTGGCTTTGTAACATAAGGGATCCCGTTAGTGTAGGGTACCTGGGGAGAGACGTAGCATATTTTACACAATTCTACCCGACAAATTTTACTTACCTTAATTTTTCATGTTATATTGCATTTAATGCTACAGCAACATTTCTTGACTCATTTTTAGTAGCCAAACATAATCAATGGATTAATTATTTGTCTTTTCTATTTTTCTTCTTAGTGTGCATAAATTATTTGCAGCTACTGGCAGCCTCTGGTATTTGGTTAATTTCTCACCAGCAAGATTGCATTTTTAGTTCAAAATTCACATTAATCCTATTGTGAAACCTAAATGTTTCCATAGCAGCATTTATTCGAAATCACCCTGTGTAGTGAATCCCACTAATCGCCCATAAAAACACCCTAGTAATCTGGTCGACATCTAGTGAAGGTACAATT
This sequence comes from Ambystoma mexicanum, assembly GCF_040938575.1. NCBI lineage: Eukaryota > Metazoa > Chordata > Amphibia > Caudata > Ambystomatidae > Ambystoma > Ambystoma mexicanum. Next base: position 327,529,198 of record NC_090926.1, on the reverse strand, counting down.
GCTACACAGTTTTCACAGTAGGTTGATGTTTCGGTGTATCTATAACTGTGCCACCTTCCTCAGGACTGTCTTGTGTGGGGACCATGGAAATGTGTATAAGGCTAATGTGTGTTTAAAATATATTTTAAATAACTGAAAAGGCTAAAAAAAGGAATTGAGTCAGAAATTCTGAATCATTGCGTTCTAATCGCTATAGTACGGACCTTGCTCTGTACGTCCTTGTATGCTTCACTTTTGTTCTCTGCTTGTACCACTATTGCTGCCACCTAAAGATGACCATATTGTCCGTAAGGTCGTTCTACTTGTAACATTTATCATTGTATTTGTCTCCCTTCACATGTTTAAACTTACCCTGTTTAAGGGTTCTTTTTAGTTCTTGTGTTGGCTTGCTTTTTGGTGATGGTTAGAACTGTTTTTTACTTGGTGGTTTCAAGGTTCTGCTGGTCAGGACCATTTTCCTGGAGACTTCTGGGGTCTGCTGTACCAGTTGTTTGGTGCAGCCATGGCTTCAGGGCCTTTTATCTGCAGTGGCGGCAGGTGGGGGATAGTGTTATACTAGTTTGCTGTATTCAGAAAATTAACATTTAGATTTTACAATTTGGTCTGAAGTAGACCCCTGGGGCATGCCGGTTTGTCGATATACGGTGTGTTGTCCACTATTTATTACTTGGATTTCTAGTTTTAAGGGCAGAGCTTCACTGTTCAGATGGCGGCAACCTCCTTATTCATATGTCTGTAAATATAATTGTGAGAATCTATCAATTAATGCTGCTGACTGATAGCTTTGTGCTGTTTGTTCTACTTGCTGGAAAAGCACGTACTTTGTATGCAATGCAGCGTCCTTGTCCTCACGACTTGCCAGCTTAAAGGAATAGTACGCTCAAAAATATTATTGTTAAGCATACGTTGATCGATCGTACAAACATTTCCTATGCACCTTACCATAGTTTTCCTCCTTTTTTACACATGCGAAATCAGGCAGCAGGGCGTGGCCATCTTGTGCTAATCTTATCCATTGCCGCATCGCCCTGAGGTGAACTGCCTTGGCGGCACTAAATCATATCCCCCGCCCCTGAGGCTGACATCACCAAACCTAGTGATATTCTCTTCCTATCTCCATGATGTTACTGGGCAGCGTAGCCAAACGCGCCCAGTCATCACCTACCTGTTAACGTAGGTTGGCGCAGAACCCAGAATATCACACATCTCACAACACAGCACGTCCCAATTTTGAATATAAAACTATACTTTTAAAGGAAATAGCAAAACTCTACAATTTGTAAAGTACTTTTATTTCACAATAAACGCTCCGAGAACATCCGGCGATTGCCATATTCAAACAAATGTGTAATGTCTGTCTTTGTTCTCGATCCACAAATGTTTATCGTGAGACGCGCGGTTTTCCTTTTAGGTATAAGAAGCACATTGGATGCACCGTGAATCTCAAGGCTTCGGCATCAGCTTGGCGCTAGGCCACCGTATATGATGTGAGGTTGCTCCTTATCGCTGGTACCGATTAAGGGCATATTGGCCCGTGGCGATCGTCCCAAAACAGCATCATGGTGATACAGCCATTTAAGTGTATCTGCAGCTGCCTGTTAAAAAAGCAGCAATTGGTATCTGGAATCGATGACAATCGCAGAAAGGCAGGATGTAGCTGTTTGAAAAACATAACAAATGTGTCTCAGTAGCCGTTCTTTATTATAATTTATCATTCTACCCATTAATTCTGCACCGTGTCAAAAGTAATGATGAACACAAACGTGAGACAATGGGAACACAGAGAAAACAAAGTGGAAAGTACTCTACAATTTACTTGAGAAGTTAGCGCTATGGAGTAGGTTCAGCTCACAATGGGATGCGGAAGCTGACGCTACTATTCGAAGAACACATAGACAGCATTTTAACTAAATATTAGCATAGAATTTGGCGTTTGGGGAACCTGGGGGAACCCAGATGTGGACTACATGCATTTCGATGCTGGACTGCCCATGTGCTCGGGACAAAGACCAGTACACACAGGTTGTATTTGTAGGTCGTTGCAATATGCCACAAAGAACAACCCAGTACAATGTAAGCCAGCAATAACGGTCAGCTAATGATACATTGACTCGTTGGTCTATAAAATCGTCTACTGTAAAACCTACATAATATTCGGCATTTCCATTCTCTTGGCGTAACGCAGAGACTCGGTTCAGATCAACATATTTTCATAAAATGAAATTGCATGTTGCTTTGTCCAGTTTTGGAATCGTGAACCTTATCATATTTGACGGTATTACACCCCTCCATTCATTCCTTTCGGAATCCTCCCTTTCTTCCAAGGTCGAAAAACAATTGAACCTTATACTGTGTACGATGCGTGGGTTTGCTCAGCTCGCAAGCAAAATTCAAAGGCGCTGGCCTTCACTCCGAATGCGAGCGAATATCCCTTCAGACCTTAGTGGCATTAGAAATAATTTTGAAAAACAAATGAATTGTTTGCTGATATCCACCAATGCTGCACGAAATTTCTAGTAATTTACTTTTTTTTAATGAAAACAGTTTACTTCCAAAAGCCTTATTTATAATCTTCATCTGGAGAACTTCGCACTCTGCCAGCGACTCCCACAGCCAGTCCACACCACCTGTTGGTTCAGCCTGTCTCCTGTTCACCCGGCAAATCACGTAAACATTTTTCACAAGGAGCGAGTCTCGAGCCCTGACAAAGTTCTCTTACGACAGGGGTGCACAACTGATTTTGACAGAGGGCCGAAAGTACCTTACAAGAGGGCTATAGTGGGCCGAAAAGTAAATGTGGGCGGGGCGGTAGGCGGGGCGTGGCAGGAGGCTTTTTAAACCCCCAACCAAACACTATGGCCCATGGCCCTCACCCCCAACCAAACACTATGCCCCATGGCCCCCTCACCCCCAACCAAACTCTATGCCCCATGTCCCTCTCACCCCCAACCAAACACTATGCCCCATGTCCCTCTCACCCCCAACCAAACACTATGCCCCATGGCCCTCTCCCCCAACCAAACACTATGCCCCATGGCCCCCTCACCCCCAACCAAACACTATGCCCCATGGCCCCCTCACCCCCAACCAAACACTATGCCCCAATACAGACCCGAACCCCCACCCCCAACTCAGCACACACACAAACATGCACCAATACAGACCCGAACCCCCCACCCCCCAACTCAGCACACACGCAAACATGCACCCATACAGACCCGAACCCCCCACCCCCCAAATCAGCACACACGCAAACATGCACCCATACAGACCCAAACCCCCCAACTCCAAACCCCCACCCCCAACTCAGCACACACACACTCAAGCATGCACCCATACAGACCCGAACCCCCCACCCCCCCAAAACAGCAAACTCTCAAACAAGCACCCATACAGACCCGAACCCCCACCCTCCAACTCAGCACACAAAAAACATTCAAATGAAAACATTCATACACATCCGACACACATCCGACACCCCCCACTCCCGCATCTCAACATACACACAAAATACATGCAAACACAAACATTCATACACATCCGACACACCCCCCCACCCCCGCATCTCAACATACATACAAAATACATTCAAATACAAACATTCATACACATCCGACACACCCCCCACCCCCGCATCTCAACATACACACAAAATACATGCAAACACAAACATTCATACACATCCGACACACCCCCCCACCCCCGCATCTCAACATACACACAAAATACATGCAAACACAAACATTCATACACATCCGACTCCCCCCCACCCCCCTGCATCTCAACATACACACAAAATACATGCAAACACAAACATTCATACACATCCGACACCCCCCCCCAACATACACACACAAACATTAGGCAAAACAAACCCGACAAACAAACAGAGCACTTACCGGAGACGTGCTGGAAGGCAGGTAAACTGGAACGCTGGAATCGCACTACGGCTGGCGTGGTCCAAGGCTGAAATGCCTTCCGGCATCAAGCCTTGTGGACCACGCCAGCCGTAGTGCTGGCCCTCCATTGGTGCAGCACACACGCATTACGTGGCTCGTAGGAGCGACGTGATGCGTGTGTTTGCTGAGCCAATGAGCGCCAGTGTTTTCACCGGCCCGGAAGACAACAAAGACTTTCCTAATGGAGGGCGCCCGCGGGCCGCCCTCCATTAGGAAAGTCTTTGTGCCTCGCGGGCCGGTCAAAAGGGCATGGCGGGCCGCAACTGGCCCGCGGGCCGTATGTTGTGCACCCATGTCTTACGAGAATGTCTGAGCAAGCCCTACTGAAACCCCCTCCTGCCAGGCCACGGTCCCCTGAACCCATGACCCAGTTCTCTTTGAACGCATCTGGTTTCCAGACCCTAACCCTGCACCACCTCAACCCCCATATACCTATTCTGGATTGGTTATATATTCTGGTAACGCTCACACCTACGCCCACTGCGTTTGAAATCGTAAGACTCTGAGGGCTGCAAATCAAAGATCTGCCTCTGTGATAAGACATCCGATAGTGAAGGCACTCACTCCCCACACTGATCTACACACTTATCCAAGACATGCATTAAATAATGATCATCACTATACCTTTTTATGTATATATTAGAGGCCTATACATTGCACACGTGTGTTTGTACTATCCCACGTTGGGTCACTAGCGAGGTGAAGGGTGTGGGGGTCTTGTGAGGGGGTCGGGATTGATAGCCGACAGGTCTGGCACATCAGAGCGAGAAAGGGGGTGGAGTAACACATGTTGGTTAAGAACGGAATATACTGTGACTGGGGTCTTGTTTTATTAGGAGGCACTCTGGGGTGGTCAGCAAGGAAGGGTCACACTTCTGGTCCACTGTATGGCATTCTCAAAAAAGCACTTGCTGAAAATAAAATTGACACAGGATAGATTTAAGACAAATTGGGTGCTTTATTTGGACACTTTATGTAAACATTGTTTGACAAAGAAATAGATGCTAATCCTTGCAATGTTTTGTGGCAATGCATGTGTCCACGGAACAAAATCGTGCGTGATTCCATGAGTATGTATGTCCAAGACGGTCATAATAAGATCTTTCACAAATTCAAATTAATTTCTTGGTATATTGGTTTGGCCACCCATTGTTTGCTTCTTTTCATAAAGGCCAATGTGTAACGAAGCATCCCAAAGTTTCCTGCAGTCCTCGATTGTTGACGCCCTACATTCTCATTATGCGCTAATACCTCTAGTAATGTCCTATATATTGCATCCCATCTATGCCGAAATGCAATTTCTTGGGCCTATACTTTAGGCACATATTGTGGAACACCTCCAAATCTCCAGCATGACAGAATTCTGTGAGTCCCTTCAGATCTCTTGATAGCATTTTATCAAACACGATCTTCTCGTGCTTTGTGTGGAGGTGAAGATGGAATCAACAACTTCTTCTTGCATTCCTTTTCCTGCGACAAAGGTCCATGTGCACATTGGTGGAAATGTTGGTTTTCTGTCCAAGAGTGAACATTGGTACAGTGGTGCATAGTGAGCACCATTTTTCTGGTAGAATTTCCATAGACCCACCACAAGTTTTGGAGCTCCACCAAAGATGTTTGCTGAAAGACTGGGACCACTGTAAAATATGAAGAACCTTTTTTTTTCCAGCAGCTGAGATTGTTTTATTGATTTATTTGGCAACGTGCCGTACATCAAATTGATGGCGAATATTTGGAAACTGCTCTCTCATGGTCTTGGCTATTGAAACGTCTGTCCGTGGCTGTGAGTTCAATTTGCATTCCCCTCGATTTGAGATCTTACAGGAATTTGATGAAACAATGTTTATCCATGGCCACTGAGGATTTACATTCAGACACCTTTAGTTTCCATGTCCTGAAAGTGGTATGTGCAGTACTTTGCTGAAAATCGGGGGCTGTCCCACTATCCATTGCCAGCTAGCCTGAACCGTTTGTCAGAGACTGTCCTTTCGATTGACATTTGTTAAATTTTCCATGCTTCCCTAATAGCAGGGAATAAATATTCACATTGATATTTGTAGTACTGTGTTTTAGAAAGGAACTGGAGTCCCACAAATTGACAGAAACTGGACAACTGGTAGAACCACTGAAAAGTAAAGCTGCTGCACACAGTAGATTTCCAGCTGCCACTTTCCCCAGCATCGGTTGAGCGGACCATGAACATTTTGCATGGAATAGATCACAGGTGGCTTGTATTTTCAAGTTGGTGCCTTGTGATACACAAGTCACATTCAACAATGGCTTCCCGCATTCTCCCCCGACCCCTCACTGGATGGACACATTTCAGCATCAGTATAATCTCCATCCAGCAGCTGTCAAATAAAATGTATTTGGGCTCCTGTATTAGACTATCATCCTGCATGAATGTGGTTTGTGACTCAACTGTGGTGGACATATAGGCCGAACAGGACGCACTGTAGTCGAGATCTTTGGCAAGTTCCTCGGTCAATTGTGCTGAGGTTTCAATTTCTGTTATTTCAGCTTATTTGAGCACGAATCGGAGAAAACATCAGTGTCGATTGTTGGGTGACCCTTTTTTTGCTGGTGTAGATTGTGTCAAGTGGTCTGCAAGTAATTCAAAAGCATCATCATTATATTCAGTTTCGTCTTCATGTTGTGAAGTGCTCGCATTGTATCAGTGGTCCAACAACACTTTGCTGGCTTCGCCGGTCACATTCAATGCGTTTTCTGGCCATTGGGCATAATCATCTCAAGTCTGCTTATTGATTTGAACACGCTGCGCCTCAAATGATAGTTGCTCCATGGTGAAATCAGTTTGGCAAGCAGCATCTCTGGTTTTAGTAGCCGTCTGTGTCATCAAAGTTAGTTTACTTCTGGGCCTCTAAGAGATGGGTTGTGAAAACATGTTCAATGTAAAACCAACATACAGTATACAGCACTTTAGATTTTAAAATAAAGCATGTTATGAAGACACCAGCCCAAAACACTTTTTGTAATCGCAATGGTTTGCTAGTTACCCATGCTTTCTTGATTTTCTTTGAAACGGTGTTCTTCACTGTAACGACTGCACCAGCAAGTTGGTCCGCCACCTCAGATCCACGTGCCTCCTCTTCTATTTCCCGATCTTGTATACATCCATAGAATAGAACATTGATTTTAAAAATGTCAATCGCATTTGAAATCAAATTATTTCCTCGCACTCATGGCTTACATAGATACCCTCGTACACTCTGTACGTCATTTAGTTAAAATAATCATTTCGAGTTGCACCTGATTGATGGCTAGTGTACTCGATCAGTGATCACTGTGCGAAACCCACTTATTGTAATGTTGCACTGAAGCATTTTGCAAAAGATGCTTGTTTATAATAATGTCACTGTCTAATAGCATCAGATGCACGATATTCTTTCTTTCATTCAAGGAAACTGTCAGTACGCATACCTCAGGCTCTGGATCAGCTTGAAAGGATCATGTAATTGTAGTCAAAGTACCAGCATCACCCTATAACACAGTACTTGTTTTAGTATGGATGAAAAAAGTGAAATTGAGCACACACAATGGGATCCAGACAATAGTGGCTATAAATAACCCATAAATGAAACATTATGTAAACAAACGACAGGATACGTATACTTTATCATATTATCTCTAATTCCGTGCATAATAAATTTCCAGAACTGAATAGCGAAATAAAACTACCTGATAAGCGCTCGAAGTTGTTGTTGACTCCGGGAAATACATGGATGCCGAATCTTGCTCCTTTTTATTCAGTGCATTGTCATGGAGTTGTAAAGGGAAATTTAGATTTGAATTAGAAATGCTAACCTAAAAAAATTGACATGTAAAGCAACCGATTACGAAAAGATTACTCATTTTCAAGGGCACTATAGCATAGTTTTCTGTGCCCATAAATAGTTTTCTATGATGCTCCTAAAAACCAAGGACAGATGTATAGCAAAATGGGGTTTAGTTATAAAGCAATACAATCTTGTAAATATGAAAAGTATTACAAGGGACATTTACACCTAAAACACCAATCCGTCCATTTAGTTACCTGTTCCGTACACCCAAGGCCTACAGCTAAATCACGAACCGTGACTCACCTGAGGCAGCATGTGCATGAATAGTTGGAATTGCATTTGGAAGCAATTTACGAGATGTTCTGAGTCGATGCTTCTTTGTGTACTGCGATTGGGCGTACATATTCGTGGTAAAGTTCAGGCTGCAAATGCAGAATCGATCACCCTTTAAGTCCCTCCAAACATCCTGGTCTGTACTTTCAAGCTCGTCCGGCGCAAATCCGCAATTTCTTACCCATTCTTATTAGATCTATATTCCTCGGGATTATATGCATTATTGTGCTTTTAGGTTTGTTATGGATCTTGGAAAGGCAACCGTAAACAATACATGCAGGCATTGTTGGAAAGTCTGTAAAAAAAGAAAAAAGTACACACCGTTAAAAATTATTTTGCATAAAAGCGTGAGAAAGATGGATTTATATCATACATTTTCTATGCAATCTATGTTTTAGTCACTGAAGCAAAACCGGTATAGCGTAGCCGACACAATTGATTGATTTGATGCAAATCGTAACATGTTACTCGTCCCTTGAATATACTATCGTGCATCAAAAGGAAACGTGCTTATAGACACGGTCCGCGAAGGATGCAATCGATCCCAATTGAGACTGATGACGATTGCTAAATATCAACAACAGAAAAAATTAAACTCAAGTCAAAGGTAATGTCAATTAGATGAATGAACATTACACTACTGGGTACGTTCGTTCGAAATAGATAGGAATTTACATCTCAAGAAGATGGATATGATTAGGTGACCTGCCCTTACCTTGACCAACAAACAGTTAGATTAAGCAAGCAGGGTAGTTGGTAGCAGGAGAACAGGGAGATGTTCACAGGTAGCACCGTCACGAGTTGACTTGCAGTTTTCACAGATGTTCTCATGATAAATATCAAGGGGTCTATAAAGAATTAGAAAAGTGGGTGTGTATGTGAATGAGTGACGTGTATGTGGCGTGGTCTTATGTGGATAGCAGGGGTGCGGCCTGCTTCAGGCGAGCCTGCCTGGAGACACTGGGTCTGGGAGGCCATGTTAACAATGGCCCCTGCACGTAAGATACCTTTGAAGTGTACATGGTGTGTGGCAACTTGGCCGTTCCCACTCTGCCAGCTGGCTTGGGAGGGCACGGCCACAGGTGCTAACAGCCATTGATTGTGGAGGGGCATGAGGCATGCAGAAAAGGGCCGGAACACTCCTGAATGGCGACACACTTGATTCACAGAAAAATTGAAACCACCATTCATAAAAGTTCAGTTGTATTTTATTTTGTTGCTGGTTTTGATGGCACAAATGTACTACACATTATAAACTTCAGGTTGCAGCACAGTGTGGGAAAATCCCCTGTACTGACCGCTGTCACTGGGGAGTGTGTCTCTAATGGCACCAACGACACAGGCGGGTATTGCATGTCGAACATGGTGTCCACGCCTCCCATGAAGCAACCATGTAAACGAACGATAGGCCACCAGCCTGTACCACCTGTGGAAGAGAAAGATACTGTTTAAGAAAAAGTTTTTGTTGGCATTTATAACATTATTATCAAACAATAACACCCAACTACAACCTGATCCCCGAACACTGCCCTCTCCTTCCCCCACCACGTTACCCAAGTTGCACAGTTCATACCACATTTAAATACATACAGCGACGGGTGTATACATTTCAGGTTAGGTCGTTTCTTCGTTTAAACCAAGTTACACACTGGCCGGGTCAGCAACACACGACATGGTGTCGGGGATGCCTCACCGCCCCGCCGCTTAACCGCTTCCGAAATGGTATAGACCAAAGTCACCATCGAGATTGTGAGTAATTAGGAGTCCTCTCGCCTCAGGTTCTCAAAAGTTGGTAGTTCCTTAAGTATTTCCAGCACCGCCACATATCGCCTGAACAGATCCCCGTAGTCTATAGGTCTACTGCCCGGCGGGTGTGTTAGATCATATTGCGTTTCCCACTTCTCACACCTGGACATGGCGGAGATCCATTCTTGGAAAGTTGGAATTCTTTTTGCCCCCCAGGTCTTGGCGATTATCTTGTTACTATCGAGGCCATGCCCATAAGGCGCTTCTCGCTTCTGGAGCCAGATTCTATCAGGGCTAGCAACCAAACTGCCAGGGAGAGAGGAATTTGGGCATCTATTATAGTGGACATTTTCTGAGCGAGCCTGTTCCAGAGTATCTTTATCGGGGGGAACAGCCAGACAACATAGTAAAAGTCTGCCCAAGTCTGACCACATTGCTTGCAGATAGGGGACCTATCAGGGTAGATCTTGTTTAGGCGGGTTGGAGAGTAATATACTTGGTGTATATATTTAAAGTGTATCAGACACAGCCTATTGTTCATGGATATGTCTGGTTTGAGTACACACTATGGCCCGCTGGGCTTCTTTCAAAGTAATACCCATATTTTCCTCCCATTTATCTCTATATTGGCTTCTCAGAGGGGGCTGGTATTGCAAACTGTTTTATAGAACGTAGATACCGGTTTACCCTTATGCGTTGGAGTGACAGCATACTGTCCGGTCCTGTAATCTTCTGTCCGTAGAAGCTGCTGTGTCCCACAGTCTCTCAAGAAGGTGTGAGCAACAACTGAATTGACTAATAGCTGAAGTTCCAACCCTTTCAAGGAAAGGGGGAAATGGAGAAAATAACAAACGGCACAGATCACTCTCTTCTGATGGGCATCACTCTGCAGAGAAACAAATGAACATTGATTACTCGCAAAATAAATGTCTTTATATTCCCCTTTTAAACCCTGCTGGAATTCTATCTACCTATGCATCCTTTGCTATTTGCTGAGAGGATAGTTTTTTCTTCAGATGAGAGATTTTCTGATTCTTTTATAATCTCTTTAAACAGTCAATAAGTCTTTGTCTTGCTATTTCCTTCCGGTTGTAGAAAAAAGATGAACTGGAGTTATTGTAAAAGGTTCCTCTTATGTCCGAGTCGAGAAGTACCTTATTTGATGACTTGAAGACTTGACTTAATTCAAAGTTCAAATCGTATGGCAGTTTAAGTTTGTAATTTATTTTAAGAGCTTCTCTTAGAATTAGTCTCTTTATTAAATTGCATTTAATAACCTAATATTTACAAGTGCTAGAAAAGGTTTTTCCCTGGAAAGAAACTCAAACTGTAGAAGAAAACAAACACTAATCAACTCACTGCTATGAGTTAAATTGTAAACTGCTCAACCTTAGCGTTGAATCACTTCACTGGAACGAAAAATGAGTAATAAAACCCACAGAAACAATTCTCTATTCTTTTAATATCAGACGCGCGTATTGTAATGCACGCCGCCTGACCGTAAAGACCAAACTCATCTGCGCATGCTCAAAACTTTAGTTGTCCAAGAATCGCGCGCGCGCAGAATTACTTTGAAGTCCGGGTGTTTCGATATTTAAAGACTATTTCATACTGCGCATGCTCATTTCCTTTGCTGACCTAGATATGTTCATGCGCGTTAACAAATTACTCAAAGCCTCTAACTTCCTGACTTCAATGACTAATTTAACACAGCGCATGTGTAATGTCATTACTTCCTCATTACACGATCGCGCACTAACGGATTACTTCGTAAACGAGAAACAAATACTTTTGCATTAAAGAGATACCGAACCCACCATATACTGTCTTTAAGTTAATGCACACTCCTATAAAGCATAAAAGAAAGCATGCACACTCATTCACAATCCTAAAGGGAACTTATTACAATCAAAATAGAACTCGAAATCCTAACACGTTAAAGCTCTGCCCAGCCTGAAGAGACAAGAAATAAATTCTTCAGCACAAAAACGTTTCAGAGAAAAGACTCCAATTACCTTCTCGTATCTTAAACATTTCTGTCTACTATGAAACGGCACTTAGAAATAACCTGTCTGACTGATAGCACTTCATTGAGAGCTGAAGTTTAAAATTTTAGAATCAAATTCAGATGAAAAGTTCAAAACTGCTTTTAAACTTCTCAAGAAAAATATTCCTAACTAAATACTTAAACTAAAAACAGTACGTGTTTCCTGAAATGCTTCTTTACTGAAACAGATTTCCAAAAGAAGATATCTTCACAAGTCTTTTCAAATTAAAACTCTCCCACCGGGTGAAACAGGTTGTCTTGTCCCCCAAAGATACTTCAAAAGTTCACTCTTTGGAGAGATGAGACTGGAAAGAGTTGTTTAACCATACTAAATTGCTTTTGACTAGGAGAAATAAAATACAGGACCTTCGTGACTCAAACTGGATAATGAAAAGCAGTTTAGAATGTCGCCAGGACCACCAGGTTACTACCTGGACCAATCAGCTCTCTGTCCCTCTCCTCCATGTTAGATGGGTTACCTCCACTCCGGAAATTATGGTTAAGGTATAAATAAACCCTTTTTAGTAAACTGGTTCCAAAATCAAAAAACAAACTCCCAAACAGATTCCCACACCAAACCACGCCCGTAAGAGAGCCAGACCTGACACGTACTCCATAACCGGGGAATGGGTCATCGGAAAGGTTGTCCACTTGGTATGCATCACTGCGCGCAACCCCCCACCACCAAGTCACCCAAATTGTGTGTATGCAACTTCAAAAAATGGCTATGGAACACTTACTCCTGTGTAAGGGAATACCTCGAATGTGATAGATGGCCATGTCCGGTGGGTACCACATATCCAGGCCGGCCCTGTCGGCCAAGCAGTCCCATGCCTTAAGAGTGATCGCTAATGGCTGTATCTCATTCTTGTCACACGTCTCTTGGGCTCCCCATAGTATCCCCTTTATATTGTCCGGATATATATTGCCTTTTCTAGTTGTGTGTGTGGAAGGTCCGAGGTGGGGGACCACCACCAGACAGCTTATTGAGCTTGCGCTACCAGGTAGTTTAGAAGTAGGTCTGGTAAGTCCAGCCCCCCTTGTGAGTATGGTGGGCACAATGTGTCCAAGGAAACTCTAGGATGCCCCATATACAAACTGTTTTTAAATGAACAGGATAAGTGCATTAGACCTTAGTTGAAAATGCAATCTTCTATCCAATGGCATTGTTGCCAGTACAAATGTTACTTCACGGATCAATCCACTTGGGCTTTAAAGTGTAGACACATTACAATATTGAACGACTATGCATTCCATTACTTTTGGGACACAAAGAAATATTGCTTCATGGTTGTACATGAAATAAACATAAGACCACCACTATGATTTCCCCTAAATTGCGAGTGATGTATAGAATTGCAACACTACATTCATTTGGCAGTGATAGATCAAAGTTACGACAATATAGGAGGAAACCATGAAATGGTAGTGGCCTAAGTGACATCACAACTAGAGTACACTTAATCGTTACTTGGATTGCGTGGACGAACTGTTGCGCGAAGTTAGTGTATAAGCACCATCATAATCCTCAACACGGACTGTGTGAGGCAGGCTGCCCTGAAGTCATGCAGCTCGGTAACGCATTGTGACCGTGTCTCGCCTTCCGATATGTAGGAGAAGCATCCAAAGTTTTCTCGACAGCAGCAGTTATCCTCCTCGGTTGGCATTAGCACGCACCGATTGCAGGTACACCAGGTGGAAACGTTGTCCATGCGACTAGACTCAGGCTCTTAATCTGTTGATTAGTCCTATCAACTGTCGTCCGAAGCCCCATTGTTTCTGCATCTTTATCTTTCGAGTAATTCAGCCTCGGAATACTCCAGCTCGTACTGGTAGGGCTGTATTGCCATTATGGGACAAAATTAAAATAGATAGTAATGATGATAATACTAGTATCTGTTCTCACGGAATAAGAGCTACAAAGTTAGCTGACCAGAGCACAGAAACGAGGCACAGAATACTCAAAAAAAGATAGTGAAACGATTGGAAAAGCAAATCAGATGTCTGATAAGAAGCGGTCGGTTTTATACTTATTGAGGAAAGGGGTGTCCAGCCATTTCCATGGAGACACGTCGTTAGCTGAAGCGCAGAGAATGTTGACACGAGACATGCATTGGCGTTGTGAAATGTACCTGTCTAGTGATCTCCGCCTCAGTGTTGTACGTGTCTATTGATCTCAGCCTCGGGGACGGGGGATATGATTTAGTGCCGCCAGGGCAGTTCACCACAGGGCGATGCAACGGATAAGATTAGCACAAGATAGACGCGCCCTGCTGCCTGATTTCGCATGTGTAAAAATGAGAACTATGGTAAGGTGCATAGGAAATGTTTGTACGATCGATCAACGTGTGCTTAAAAATGCATGCCCGAACCCTCTGAACAATAATATTTTTGAGCGCACTATTCCTTTAAGTAAGCGGTCTCAAGCACCTTCGAGCAGCGCATGCGTTCCTTATTTGTGCATTGTAGTGTCCCGTTGTTCAGGAATCTGCTCATGCGCGCCGGGCCCCAACGTGTCATGTCGGTATACAAATTGAGCCTTAGTTAAAAAATATATATATATGGGGGCTTCAGGCCCTTATGCATCTTCGATTGCTTTGTTGTGCACATTGCACTGTAGAATTCGAGCATGCACAGACCAGACGTTTGAGCTCTTATTAGGTAACTGGCACGGTCTAGCGAGTCGGTGCATTACCAATTGTTGGCATATGTTGTCATAACATCCTATATCTGAGTCCATAGTTGTGCGGGGGCAGGCACTTCTGGTGCACTGCTCCCATGCGAACAACTCGGGGAGCTTGATCTGATTCGCAAACTGGGTAGGTGTACCTAAAGAAAAGGAGGATTCATTTTGCCTTTTCTGTTTGGCGCTGCGTGCATGAAGATCTCTACCAGTATATCATAAATCAGCATGGCAGCCACACCTGGGTTTATGTGGTTATAACACCAGAATCCGTCAACCTTATGAAAACGGCCACATAACAGGAAGGGTAGTTCCTCATTTAATCCTGTGAGGTGCGTGCCCATTTTATGGATCCACCATGATTCCTTAAACAGGAGTTTGTTCTTTTCACTGATTTTTTTACAGTGTCTATAATCCACCATACCATATAGTCAGGTGTATGTTGGAAGGCTATATAGTGTCACCAGTTGAGCAGTCTGAGTCCCGCATTTTATGCAGGTACTATGTGCCCCTATTCTAGTTGTTTGACCAATAGATTTCATGCCACATGGGCACTGAATGTAGTATACTGCATTTGGAGTTTTGCAGTTGAACTGTTAGTCCACGATCTGCCTTCCACTGTAAAGGTGTTGATTTTACATGTGAATCTGCACCCAGTACGGGTATCACATGGATAATGTCCCATGATCTGTCTTAGATTCCACAAGGAAGTTTTCGTAGTTTGTTTCTGATATTGGGCATGCGTTGGATTTTCCTTCAGGTTTTTGGACCTTTTTTAGGGCCATTCCTGGAAGTGGTTCATCTCGGAGAGCTAGTTTGACCAGAGGCCAACGTTTGTTGATGGTTGATCTTATCTGAGCACTATTCTGACAGTAGGTGGTTGCACATTTCATTTTTTGTTGTTTCCTTGTGGTACTGGCTTTTTTTCCTGGGTGTTGAGTACTTTCCGACCTGTAAATCGTGCTCTTTTTCTCGACTGGTTAAGTAACTTTTTTGGGCTACCCTCTTGACCTCAATTGGTCAGATTGGTTTCTGGCATTTGCAAAAAAAGGACCTTTTTTTTTTTTTTTTTTTTTTTTTTTTTTTTTTTGCAACAGTATTTAGGCTTTGTCCTGCTCCTGTTGTACTCTTGGTTTCCTGTTCTGCAACAAGGAGGAAGCAGGTTTGCTGATTTGCTTAAGATTTTTATTACAATTCCTGTTGTTTTAGCTATACTAAGTTCAGTGGGTTAGGCATATCCAGGGTTGTGTGTTTTTTTTTTTTTGTTGCCTCTCGAGGTCCAATCCGGACCCTCCAAAGTATTATACTGTCTCCCTTCATCAGCTCAGTTGAAGTTTTCCTTGCCAGAACCATATTCTGGGCTGTTGACTGCTGCGACCTGCCGTTTTACTGCCAGAATCCTCAGATTGTGGGTTGCTGCAGATTGCACTCCAGATTGTCCGCATAAGACGTTGCAGGGTGCCACCAGCCGTTGTCTTCTTCCTGGGAAAGTGTGCTGCTCTACTGCTGCCTTTGTTTGTGTGTCGAGCTGCTCGGTGCGGTTTTTGCAGGTTCCTGCGCTGTCCTGAAGTCTTCCTCACTGGATTTTCTAATCTCAGCTTGAAGTTCTTTGCTTTGGGAAGAGCCTTTGTTCCTTTCCTGGATTTATGGGATCATTGGCCCAGGGTTAAAATCCCAGGTAACCAAATCCAGCAAACTGCACCCATGGAAAAGAGCAGTTTACTCAGCTGTTTCAGGTTGCTGTCCATTTTTTCGCCAAAGCCACCATCATGAGTACTTATATTGTGGTCCTGGTGTGGGCAACTGTTCTAGATACTCACCCATAGGTGTCCCCTAGGTCTGTGGTAGAGGTTCCTTGAGGGGTAGTCTTTACTGTGTTCCCTACAGACTTTTATATTGGGAGTCCTTTTGTTCTACTTCTAAAGTCCTGGGTCCATCTTCCAACCTATGACGTCCAAATTGTTTTCCACCCTTTAATCCCATAACCTGCTATGTGTTAGGTGGTGGCCTTCCAAGCATACTAAGGTGGGGTTGTGTCTGTACTTAATTCTGTAGCCCCATAGGATCCCTACCTGCTTGCTAGGTTTCATGGTTCCATAGGACGTCTTTGATTTTATGTTGGTTGCTCAAATATTCTAGAGGGCCCACATATAGAAATTGGGGTTAGTACTGTATAGCCATTAGCGTTTTATAAAATGCTGGTTTCTTTTTAATACTGTGGCGTTAACACCAAATCCGGTCGGCTGTATCAGGTTTAGCACTCCAGGTTACCAAAGAGGCAACCCGGGGTGCAGAAAAAAAAGGGTTTTCCTTTCTACAACGGGACATGCCTGGTGGCCCGTTGTAGTAAGGAAAAACCTTTACCAAATGGGCGCAATGGTATGGAGCCTCTCTTCCCTTTCCATGGCTGCCGTTGTGAGCAGAGAGCAAGGTGTGGCTGCGGTGGAGAGTGCCGCTGCAATAAGGTAAGTCTTGGGAGTGGGTGGGGTGAAAAATAAAATGGGGGAAGATGACAGCAGGGAGAGCCAGCCGTCAGGCGGCTTGGAATGCAGGTTTACACCGGCAGATCAAGCCTGTGTTCCTAGCCACCCAATTGGCTGGCTCCCCCCAGCCGGGTACAAATGTGTATTAATACCTAGTTTTGTTACTTTATTAAAGGATATATTTTTCAGCATATCGGTGTGGTGTATTTTCTGAGAATGTATGTATACCAATTGTAATCTGACCATGTTATACTTACACTGAGAGGTTTGGCTTCCCTTGCGTGTCAGGTGTTTGCCTTCATCGAAAGGATAATCCTTGTAGCATTCTCAACAGAGGTTGGGATAAATTCTGCCTTAACAATCACCAATGGCCTATGTTTACCTAGAGTCATTGGTCTTCTGGTCTGTGTTCAAGGAGCCAGGCTGCATACCAGTTTTGTCCCACCCGCGTTTCCCTTTGAATCCAATGGGGCATAAAGTCATACCATGTATCTGCCCTTGTTTTACATTTGCTGGTAGAACCTGTGTGCAGTATTCATGTCGTGGGGTTCCCTGGACACTTGGGATTGGTAGCTTCTGTGATGGATCAGGAGGAGGGCACAGACGCGCTAAAAGCATGTTTTTACTGGCAAGTTTATTTAAAGTAAAATAAGACCCAACTCTCCCTATAACTGTGGAGTGTTCCCTACCTATTTTTCTAACTAAGGTGCTAGTCAGTCTGGGTGAATGTCCAAAAACAGATGTGTCCTATATCCAAATATCTGCATTCTCAGCGAACCGGATCCTTGCATGCTTTCTCCTATCAACTGGCTATTGATTTGGTCTGATTTGTAAGAGGGATTTTTTTCTTCTGGGTGCAAAACTTCGAATTGCACTGTCACCCTCCCCCACGGCCCCTGTGGTATCCTTCAAAACTATAGAAGATGGCCCCTGTAAAAACAAACTGAAAAAGAATATAGATCACCTGCTGAGAACACTACCTACTGTAGAGTTTCCTTGGATTTGTACCAGATTTGTTCTTTCGCCGAAACGCAGCTACTCTGCATCGGCCATGTACTACTCGGAAAAATTTGATTTACATCATTTAATCACTGTTGTCTTCCATCTTTGGAATTATGTACTTACAATGTTGTCTGAAGTATATTATGTCCCAGCACTTCCTTCTGTAATATTGTCTGTGTGAAACCTGTTGAACTTTTTTTCAAATGTGAAATTATGCACTATAATGATTGAGATTTATGCTAAAAATGAAATACTCTTTATTAAATCAAGACACCAATAATAGACCTAACAATCTCTATCTTGTGAATGAGATGACATTATGTATTAAATTAGTTTCATCTGAATAAATTGCTAAATAGATGTTGAATTATCATGGGTAGGAACACCGCATCGGTGTACTTTCTATATCCAAATATTAGCTATCTGACCCTGCCACTATTACCACTATCTCAGTTCGGGAGAACGACTCCCTTCTCCTGGTGCTTGTGTTTTGTCACAAGTTTCTTCTCATTTCTTATTCCTTTCAGTAGAGCACCTGCAATAGTCCCTTATAATCCAATGTTTCAGGTTCTGCAGTTCTTTGAGGGGACTGGTATTTCCCTTGTCTGTATTCTTCCTGGTTAGTTTTAGTCTATTTAGGTTACTTTTCTCCCCATTGCTGGTTTCCTGAATCTGTTACTCTACTTATTTCTCTTATAGTTGCCAGGGTGCAGTTTTATGTGTGGGTTTTACAGATTTGTTCTCCCCAAATGTCTTTCTTGTGCTCTATTTCTTATCTTTGAGATATGGCTTGGCCTTCCCTCTTTCCCAATGTGGTAAGTCTCCACTTTTATTTCCCACTCCTTTTTATCTCACTCAAACAGTTCTGTTTCGCTGGATTATTTCCAATAGTTTTCCCATTAGTACTGGGGTGAGTTTCGCTTAATCTATGGGTCCCGCTTGGCTTGTCGGTATTCCCATTCCCCATTTCACCATCTGAGTTCTGGGGCAACGATGGTGGTACCTGCAGGCCCTTGGATTCACTTCCCTTCTCGTTATCGCTCCACTGATTACTTTTCACAGCGTCTAGTTCCTAGATGTGCCATTCTTGTCTTTGGCACGTCACAGGGATCTTGACTGACTGGAAGCTGCTTATTCCCCTGTATGGTCTCAATACTTTTGTACAGGCAGACTGACCACAATTTATTCACCCCATCAATTACTCTGCTCGAATATGTTGCTATGATTTTGCAGTCCCATATCATGTGCCAGAACTCTGCTTCGCCTCTGCCACATCTAGGGCATTCATCCATCAGCTCCTCATTAATCGCCTGTAATCTGGTCGGGGTGACATGCGTTCTATGCAAGATGTTAAATTGGACCAATTGAAATCTGGCATTTCGCAACACCTTCTGGACCCTCTTCCAGGGTCCTACCCATTCTGTTTCCGGTATCTGATGCCCCATATCTGCCTCCCATTTCTTTTACACCTTTAATTCCCCCTTTGGTTCCTCTTCCTGTAGAGCTTTATAAATGCGTGAAATCTTACTTCCCTTTTGTTCCAATAGTACCTGTAATAGTGGGCTTGTTTCTGGTTCCTCCAGAATCCCCTTCCACATTTCTGCCAGTCTACGGACTACCGCTCCGTATGCCAAAAATAAGCCCCTGGGCAGCTCATACGTTGTGCACCATTCTGCAAAGGCCAGGAATTTCCCTTCAAATAAGTCTCCCACCACCTCACATCCTTTATCTCAGAGCTTCTGTACACCTGCTCTCTCAATTGCCTGCCGTAATTTCCAGTCCACCCCCAGGGTAAATCTCCATTATATAGACTTCTGGGTCCTTTCTTCCAGATATACTACTTCCATGTTCCCCTAACTGCCTCAAATATAATTGTAGTTCCCGTAGTGACCATAGGGTTCCATAATAACTCAACCCCCTTCCGATACTGTGGAAGATCCCCCACCAATCCCTTCAGAGTCCCTCCTGCCCCCCCACCCCTCCGGACTCCCTTTTTTGTCACCATTCCAGCAACGACTGTAGCTGTGCTGCTATAAAGTATTTATTGTAATCTGGTAGACCCAGCCCACCTTCCCCTCTAGGTCTTCGTAGTATTGCTAAGAACACCATTCTTCTCTCCGTATTCCACAGTAACTCCCCCACTTTGCTGTCCAGCAATTTAAAGAAGATTTTCTTTGCCACGTATGGTATATTGGCAAAGAAATAAAGCAGTCTCGGCAGGATCACCATCTTGCAGAGGGCCACTTTACCCATCAGGGAAAGTGATAAGTCTTTCCAAAATTGTATCGATTCCCCTAATCTCGATGGTGCCCACCTGTATTATGTGCAAAAGTGTCTTCCATCTCATGGAATATCTGCACGCCTAGATATTTAAATGATTCCACCTCCCATTTTATCCCTAATACCTGGTAGGTCTTCCCTGAGGCATCCTCGTAACACCCGACCCAGGGGCAACAAAACCGATTTTCCCTCATTGATATTAAAACTGGACATGTGGCGAAAGTTCGTCATTATTTCTAGTAGCATTGGAAGATTCTCTCGCGGATTAGCTACATATGGAAGCAGGTCATCCACATATAGCGACACTACATGCCGCCTACCGCCTGCCTCTATCCCGGCTTCTATCATTTGCTGCCATAGGATCTCCGCCAGGTGCTCTAGGACCAAATCAAACAATATTGGGAACACTGATACCCCTGCCTTGTCCCCCTGCATAATTCCCATTTCTCGGACATCCAATCATTAGTCCGTACCCTCGTCATCAGTTTATTGTATAGCGGGCCCAGCCATTTACAAATATTTTCCCCAAACTCAAACTCTTTCAACACCCGAACTCGGCCATTTCCATTCCAGCGAGTCAAGCGCTTTCATGGCATCAAAGGAGGCGATCGCCATGCGTTGTTTGTGATTTTACATGATCCATGATATGGTGGAGGCGAGTGATGTTACCGGACGTGTTGATGCCCCCGATAAACCCACACTGGTCTGGGTGGACCAGCTTCGGCTCTACCTCCGCCACCCTAGCTGCCAGGATCTTCCCAAGGATTTTCCCATCAATATTCAATAAGGATATGGGTTGGTACGACATGCAGTCTAAAGGGTCCTTCCCATCTATCTGAATCACCGTTATTGTAGCCTCCATCATGGATTCTGGTAAGCTCCCCTTCTCACATGCCTCATTGTATACCTTTTTGAGTTTTGGGGCTAGGAGGTCTATGCATTCTGTATAAAATTCTATGGGGAACCAGTTGCTACCAGGAGCCGTGCCTTTCTTCATAGTGCGTACCACCCATCTAATGCCTCCCTCCTCTATCAGGGCCTCTTGTTCTTCACTCATATCAAACCTCATCTAATAGATCTTCCACATCTACCTCAGCATAGCACCCTTTGCTAGTATACAGTTCCCCGTAAAAAACCACAAAGGCCTCATTAATGTGCTCCTGGGTACCCACTAACTCACCCGATTTAGTTCTGATTTGGGTTAGAACTCGTCTTGGGCTTTCCCTACTTACCAACCACGCTAAAAGTTTTCCCACTTTATCTCGCTCACCGTGTGGGTGGACATCTCGTTTACTATTATCAAAGCGTGTCAGGTCTGCCTCGGTCCTGTGATAAAGTTCAAGGTGCCGCCTTTCTCATCCCCACTGTCGTGGTGGGACACACTCCCCTTATATTCGCCTTACAGGCATCCCAGAGCATCTCCATTGACGTCACGGATCCCTCATTTAGATCAAAGTAAGTTTAAATCCCCTTGCGTATTTCCTCCCTAAATTCCCCATCCCCCAATGCTTCTCTTTGCATACGCCACAACCGCCTGGGGGGGCCCTCCATTTCCCCAGCAGTTTAACGACCAGGGGGGGAGTGATCCGAAAGGGTGCGACCCAAGCCTTCTGGCCCTTTGAATTGCTGATAGTCTTCCCTCTTTGTTAGGAGGTAATCCAGGTGCGAATTCGACCCATGCATCTCCGAATAGTATGAGAACCCCTTCTCTTCCCCATGCCTTTCCCCTCCAGATTTCCACCAGATCCAGTTCCTCCAACACCTGGTGATGGGAGGCTGTGATATATTTTTTACTGGGTCCCAGTCCCATCCAGGCGTGCATCCATGTGCCAATTAAAATCTCCACTCCCACTCCCCCCCCGTATGATCATCTCCCCTCTGTGTGCCCCAATCATGTGTAGGACCGACGGGAAGTATTCCTTGTCATCAACTTTCGGTGCGTATGAGTTCGCCAGACATAATGAGCGCCCTTCCCATGTACCCACCTGCATCACTGTCCTCCCCAGCTCATCTTTCAGCAGTCTTTCCACCTGTAGTGGCACCTCTCTCTCAACCCAGATCAGCACCCCCCCTCGCTTGAGTCGAGTAGGATGTACCGAACACCTGTCCGCCCCACATCTTCCCCAGTTCTGCCATGTCCCCCTTGCCTATATGTGTCTCCTGTATCAAGGCCATATGTATCCCATGTCGTGTCGTTTAAAAAATTCTCCCACCCCCATTTCTTTTGTCTGGCTCCTAGTCCTCGAACATTACATGTTCCAATCTTCAGCCCTCCTAGCTCTCGCATATTAGCGGTTAGTCGTTCCCTGTCCCTCCCCTTTGGGGTACCCTTCAGCTCTGTCCTCCTAACCCTGCAGGCCATGCCCCAGTCTCCCTAGCTACCATAGTGCACTGCCATTCCCCTCTCATGATCAAATTTCTGTACTTTCCAGAATGTGGTCCTCTGCTTCCTTCTGTTTCCCGGCTGTACTCCAGATAATACCCATCCCCAACTTGGTATCATCAGCCCCAATTCCCTCCCAACTTCCCCTTCTCGACTTAGGAACTTAACCAGTACAAACCATCATACTGTGGAAGTACTGGTAGGGGCAATTAGATTGCCCCTGGGTTTGTTGTCGAGGGGGTACTGTCCCGTCCCCCCTCGCCGAGTTTCTGGCTGGTGGCAGTGGATACCACGGAAATATTCCACCAAAATATTTCCCAATGGGATTTCCCATTGATTTTAATGCACCACTTTTTGGTGCTATGTTAAAGATACCGCCGGTTTATTTATTTAATATAAATTCACCGGTTGGGATTTTTTGCCAGAACTCGCCGCCAAAATGGCGTCTAGGTTCACTTCAGTAACCCTGAACCCGAGTCGAGCCTTTGTTCCACTTTTGGCGGGCTTCTGCACAGAAGCCCTCCAAAGTGGTGCCATTCTGTCTGGGTACCACAGAGGGTGTGGGAGGGGGGTTTAGGCACCCTGGACTGAGTTGCCTTGCCAACTCATGTCGCACTCTGGTGTGATTGGCCCAAGTGGTGGGGCACCCCGCTCACCACTTAGCATGTTTGAGTGACAGCGAGGCTGTATGAATGGGGGTTTGTTGCATAAAAGCAGGGTTTTTGGGACTGGTTCTTCAGAAGTCGCCACAGGACCTAAGAAGCCGAGGAGGGAGAAGCCGAGCCGACCTGCCAAGACGACACCACCGGTGGAGCCTTGCGGAACCGTCTCACCACTTTTCCCAACGACAGAGGAGATCTCCCGCCTGGAGAGTCTTCTTCCCTTGACTGGTGGAGACAACCAGTTTCTGCCTTCTTTTCGCCGCCCTGAAGCATCTCGTGGCCGCCTTGCCTGTGCCAAGCACCCCGGCAACCGGGATACCACTGTTTACCTCAACCGCGAAAGAGGGGTAACATCCTTTTAACCGGAAAAACTCCACGGCTGGTTTCTTCCCTGGTAGTGCAACGACCTGCAGCCTTCCTCCACGACGAGATCTTCTCCTCCTCTGGACGACACCGCGACTTGCACCCACTACCAGGAACAACTGCCACCGCTGGGGGATCCTTTCCATTTTAAAGGTACCGTGTTCCGCCCGGCTTCCCTTGCCACCGATTGTACGGGGTAGATTTAGCCCTCGGCTCTCGACCCTGGGTAAGCCTGGGACACCCTAACTAAACTTTTCTAAACTTGGTAAAACCTTTTCTACTCACCGGTAAAGACTTGTGACATTGTGTGATCTTGGGCATCTTTTCGCCTGGTTCCCCATAGAGTGGGCCTGGCAACCGAACTTTCTTGCTCCTCAATAGACTGCCTAAATCACCCATCCCCATTCCTTTGTTACCCTTAGGTGACTACTCTGTGTTGGCTCTCCCCATACATGATCCTGTTTCTCCCCCTACCTTCAGTTCCCGGCTCCCGGATGTTTTCCACTGACCCTCTCCTATTCTGCAACTCCACAGTTTGTGGCAGAGTGTCTAGCCAGTCCCACACCTCCTTCGGGGACGTGAAAAACCATGACTTCTCCCCTTCCCCTCTGAAATCACTTTCAACTTGGCCGGTAAAAACATGTGCTGCAGGTTCAGTTTGCAGAGGCGGCGTCTCACTGCATCGTAAGTTCTTCTTTGTCGTTGTACTTCCAGTGTGAAATTAGTAAAAATGCAGTTTTGTATTCCAGATTTCTTAGAAGCCTATCCTGCGGGCTTCTTGTAGAATTGCGTCGCAATCTCGGAAGTTCATAATCTTGGCCACCATTACTCTTGGTGGTGCACTTGGTGGTGAGGGCCTACCCGGCACCCTGTGAGCTCATTCCACCGTGAAAAGTTTGGACAGTCCTTTGATCCACAACACTTTCAAGACCAGATTCTCCACAAATAATTCTGCACTGGTGCCTTCTCTCTCTGGTATCCAAATCTGTCGAATGTTACACCGCCTAGAGCGGCCTTCTGCATCCTTCGCTCTCGTTTATAAAGTTCTCGTCGCCCCAGTAGGCCAACCACTTGATTTTGGAGGGTTTCAATGTCGTCCTCCACTGTGCTGACGCTCTGTTAGACTTCTGTGACTCTTTCGCACACCTTGCGGAGAGTCAGCCCTCACTAGGGAGACATCCACCCCTACTTCTTCAAGGGAGGCTTTCGTCGCCTGTATCGCCTCCATTAATGTATCCATGGTCACTCCCGCTCCGCTCCCTCCTTACGCTCCTTCCTCCTCAGCCGGTCCGGACCCGTTTGTTTGTGTGGTCTGTCCTTCTGTATATTTCTCCATCTTTTGCTGCCCCTTAACCATCTTGACACCAAGCTTTGACAAGGTTACGGGCAAGGTATGTTGATGGGCAGCGCACAGGGGTACTGATCATTCCTGGACAACGTGTCTCCCTGTTACCTCTGTGTCACCTTTCCAATATAGTCACTGGGTCACCTGCCTGGTGTCCTAAGGGTGGTCACAGTATGACACGCTCCCTGGTAGATGGGCTGCTGCAGGGCGTCCTCTGTTGCACTGATATTGGTTCATGCACTCCCGAAATGGGGAGGTAACCCCCAGCACTTTGCCTTATTCTGTGTCTAATTTATATTCCCTCTCTCGTTCGCTTAATGTCCCATGGGGAAGGGGGGCACCAGTTGCGAGGTCTCCGGAGTGCTCACACTGTGCTTTTTTCCTCCCCTTTCGCTTCACTTCCGGCTCTGTTCGTTGTCTATCACACCTTTCAGCACTCCAATGCTAGGTGTGCAATATTATGTCCCAGGGGGCGTTCAATTATCTTGTCGGATCTCGTTTCACTCCAGCCGGTCACTGCCTTGCTCGGCCTCACAATCGGGCACTCTCTGCGTCAGGAGATATGGTCGGGGATCAATTCAGTAGGGGGGAGGAGTTATTCAGGGCTTCAGGCTGAGTGGTTGTGTCGTGCCTCTCACCTGCTCCTTTGTTGTTGTTCCGACCACTCTCTTGGTCCTGCTCCCTCCTTGTTTCCGCCAACGTGCAGCTGCAGGTGGATCACACGATTCCGATCCATATATATTGGGCTCTGTGCATGTAGCCAGCAGCTTTAGCAAGTCCAATCCGCTACCCACAGATTTCCGTCTCGCCGAGGCTCTCTCCCTGCTGTTAGTTGTTGCGAGGTCCACTGTGGCCCTCTCCCGGCTCGGTGCTCCAGCACCTTTGGTTTGGGGGATGGTGTCTGATTGCACGCCGCGTGCGGGGACAAGCCTCCAGTCTGGGCCACTCTGGCGGGTTCGAGGAGCTTTCTCCACTTTTTTTTTAATTTTATTTATTTTTTTTGCTCTCACCAAGGGTTCTTCTGCCCCTCTCGCAGTCCACCACAAGCTGGTGCAGTCTTCCGTTGACCAAGCCTCAAGGGGTCTCAGCTGCTTCCTGCTGCGGCGTTTCAGTGGCCATTTTGAGCCTGCTTCAAGGTCTCTAATGTTCCACTTTCCACTGCGTTACTCAGGGCAAGCTAACCTTGTTTCACCTACGTGATTCCGTGGTCACCGCTGCTTTCTCGTCCGCCTTGCTTGGCTTTCTTCCACTCTCGTGCTGTTTTCTCAGCGTTTCTAGTTCTGCACTGGATCGGCTCTTTTTGCATATCAGCTCAGTTTTCTCCCAGAGACCCACCTTCTTCCACTTTATGACAGGGAGCTTTCCCTACATCTCTCGGCTTTCGAGCCTTCTCTCTGCTCTCAACCTTCTCTCTCTGCTCTCGGCCTTTTCTCTCTTCTCGGCTTTTTGTCTTTTTTGTTGGTCTACATCCCTTTTCAGCCTCCTCTTTGCAGTCCATTGGAGACTTGAATTTAAAGGGTTATCTTCAATTCCTTGTTTATAATAGAACTTCACATTTTTTTCATGAGTTTGATAACAGGTTAGTATTTTTTATAGGTCATGTAAGCAGTACCTTGGAGGCCATCAGGGTGTTCCTCATGGGAATGGGATTCCTTGTCCCTAAAGGGGTGAATCTGTCCCGGTGAGGTCCCACTTGCCTCAACCACTAGAGTGTTACGAAGCAGGCTCACCTCCCTAGCCTCACAGGGGTGTGATGGGTCACTCCCCATTGGGCAGAAGTGACAAATTCCCTCAATTTGTCACACTTCCTGTACAAGGAAATCTGAAAGTACTGTCTTCGAAAGTGACACTATCTAACCACACTTCACTATTGCATTGAGCCCCATGAATCCTATAGTATGACTTTGATCATTTTTCTAAACTCCTCCTAATTTTCGAAAAATGGTTACCTACCTAATTTTACCAGATGGATAAGCAGTGACACCTCCCCTTTTTAGCCTATGTACTAATAATTGTGGTAACTTTATTTTACCCAATGTGTGTTGGGTGTCCCAATTAAGCCACCAATGTTGTGTGTGCAAATGCATAGTATACATTGTAATATGCTCAGCTTAACACACCTATGTTTAATAAATAAGTATACTTTTCCCTGGGGGATTCTCTTCTCTCTACTCTATCTCCTCATGATCTCTCCTCCGCTCACTCTCTCTTATTCTCCAGTATGGGGTCTGGCATGGATTCACATGCTCATTAGTCCCTGTCGTCAGGCCGGGACTCCTCGATGAAAGAAAAATCGTTTCACTTTCACTTACAAACTGTCTTTCTCCTTTAAACCAATCATTGAGCTCTGGGTCATAATGACCTCTCCCTAAGCCCCTCCTCCGGCAGCCATCTTTAGATTTTTACTGCACGTTCAATTGCTGTGAGTCCTCGTGTTTTGTTCCGTGAGCTTTTCTACGTTTTCATGCTTTTTTCGATAAGTTATATTTTTGGTCAATTGAGCCTGTGTGTTTTTTCAACAACAAGAACAAGAGACGAGGGGAATTTAATGACAAAAGGATTCGACCCAAGATAACCGCTATAGACATTCACTAACTACAGAACCCTCTTGTCACTGTGTTTTCTCGTTCTGGTAAGGACGCAAAGCTAACAGTTAATCAAACAAAGAACCGTGAAACATTACTGTATCCTGAATGCAATACATTACATTTTATTCAACACAATATACACAATGAGATAAAAACACATACAAATTCATTACAAATATTCAAATCACAATTACAGTAAAAAATACAATACAAAATATCACAAACTACATTAAAACACATTCGTGCAAACTGATCTAATACCTAAAAGTTGACTACAACCAATAAAGTGCAAGACTCCTAAACTTCTTTGTATAGCGCATAAAGTACAATTACCCCTTTTGACTTTACCCTCTCATATGTAGACGTGGGTGAATCCTTTTGTGCAAAAGAAGGTTCTTTATCAACTCAATATCTTATTGCACACACTGTTACTACAGTGTTAATTTAGCCCAACATGTTTCATTCTGTATTTCCTTACGCATGTTTACGTTATGCACCTATATCCTAATAACTGCTAGGTTAGTTGCTTTTCTCATACTTTTGTAACCAATGTAACCTGTGTACCAAGCTTCATGACTTTTTATTGCCTGCGCCCTGATACCCTCGGGTCTGGCGTGCTTAATAAATATTAAACAAACATATTCCACCAGAATTTCTTCAGGTGACCAACGACTACAGGTTATAGAGCACACAATCTTGAGGTAGCAGGAGTCAACACCTCTATTACAGCATATACGTCCAAACACTAGAGGGGAAAACCCAGATATGCAGCTGCAATTAATACTGCTTGTCTAACACAACCTGACCATATAGGCACACAGATTCACCTAGGTAGGCTTACCGATTTGATTGAACTTTGTTTTCATTAATCAGTATGATGTGGACGTCTTCTAAATGGACCACAACCTTTTGGGGGTAAAACACGAGTGTGTGCTCTTTTGCTCCTTGGACCGGCAAGCAGGGATCGGTGTGTTGGCGTCTTCAACGCCCCTCAAGGGCAAGAATCGCCGAAGTTTCATTGAAGATTCCAGAAGGCCTTTGGGCCTACACTGCACGCCGGACCATGTTGGAGGAAAAGGAGGGAGGGATCCCTCTTCAAGCTCTGCTCCAGCTGCAGATTGAGAAACCTGTTTGGAGAAGACAAACGTCTCTAGTGCCTCTACTGTCTCCATTTGGACCACAGGGAAGCGGATTGTGAAATCTGCCTTGGTTTTTCCAAGCTAACCATCAAGGATCATCGCAGGTTGGCGGCGTGGCTCAATGCCAAGGCCTCTACCCCGTCCGCCAAGCGGGGCATGCCTAACCCAGGACCGCCCGGTGCGAGGAGCAGGTTTTTAAGTCCTTTAAAGACACTCCATCTGTGGGGGCACAAGAAAAGGCCAAGCACTGCAAGTCCATTTCAGTCGTGTTCGCCGCGCAAGCGGGTCCCGCGATGGGCAGGGTGCACTCATCTTCAGTCGGCCTCCATCTCCAGCCATCGCTCCAGCTCTTCCTTGAAGAGGAGTCGGCTAACCCTGGGAATCTGCTGTAGAAGCCGGTAAAGACCAAGGCGCAGGGAAATGTCTGACCTACCACTGAAGGCTCAGGTGGCCCAGGTGAAGTCATCCTTGACGATCAAGCTGGTGGGGGCCAACCTGTCAAAGGCAAAAGGGGCTGACCCGGTCCAGGGGGCCCCGGTGGTGCCTAGGGTATCACTTCCCCCGAGGCAGGAGGCCTCAGCGAAGCCGGTGGAGAAGACACCGGAGAAGAGGATGCCATCTCTAAGCCTGAGACCGACCCCTCGGGATGCAAAAAAGGGAGTCGGGGAGGAAGGCTCAACCATGCTCCAGGGCACTGATATTTCTTCCTCGGATGAGGAGGACCTGATGTCCATTCACATGATCCCGGAGGACGTGGGGAACGACAACCGCGGAAACGCTGAGGGAGACAGCGGAAATGCTGACGACGAGGGTGCTGGGCCCAGCAAGCCTACTCCCCGACACCTCCAAAGGACATATCGCTGGACATCCTCTCGACCCTCCACAACCTGGTGTCGGAGATCTAGAAGAGGATGCTGACAACGCCACTGGCTCCTTCCTTCTCCAGCCCCCGGTGAAAAAGAGGAGACTGCACCCTACACCACCGCATCAACCTCTGCACATACAACCACCCCCCCTCCCTAGGGATACAGGCACCGGCATGGCGACTACAGACATGGAGGACGACGCAGCCTTTCTCCGCTGCCAAGGGCATCTCCCCCGGACAAAGTGGGGTTGTTCCATGCTATGGTAGCCAGAGCGTCGGAGCTCTTCCAGCTGATGCCAGAAGAGACCCAGAAGGAAGGTTTCCTTTACCAACCGTGTGAAGCCAAGAGCAAGACCATTCTAGTGGTGCCTCTCCTGGACGACGTTTGGGACAAGGGCCTGGCGTTGATGAGTAAGCCATCCTTGGCCCCAGCGAAGAGGGGATAGGCTAGAGAAAAAGTACCAGGTGCCACAGGCTGCACCCGCACCCAAGTGCCTACATTCACAGCCTTCTCCAGACTCTGTGGTCTCGGCGGCAGCAAGAAAGAAGTCATCTAAACTCTAGTCTTCAGCCTTTGTCCCTCCGGACAGCGAAAGGAAGAAGTTAGATGCCATGGTAGGAAAGTGATTACTCAGCGGCAACAACAGTCGAGGCAGCTAACGTGCTTGCAATCCTGGCCAGATACGACAGGGAGCTGTGGTATAAGATGGCCCTGCTGCTGCAGTTTCTGCCCAATGACAAACGGTTCGAGGCGCTGGAGATCCTCCAGGAGGGCGAGGTGGCATCGGACCATGCCATCACTGTGGCCCAGGACATCGCAGACACGGGGTTCAGCCGGATGGGGAACGGTGTCTGCCTCCGTTGTCGTAGCTGGTTGAAAGCCACCAACAGACTACGGTGCTGGACATGCCTTTTGACGGGGAAAACCTCTTTGAGAAGGCCGTTGAATCTTTGCAGGCCATTAAGACTGACACAGAGATGGCTCGTGTCCTGGGCAGGCTTCAGCAACATCGTCCTTTTCATGCCTCAAGAAGAAAATTCAGCAGGTCTTCGGCGCCGGATCCTCTTTGTACCGCCAGCCCTCCAGATCCACGACCCAGGAGGCCTACAAGGTGCGCTCCAAAGCTTTCAGAGGAGGTGGCTGATGTTGTCGCTCCCAAGGCATGCCCCGAAGCAAGATTGAACCGGCCAGGATGTCGGGCTCCCACCCTTGCACCCCAGTGGGATGCCGGCTGGCGGGCTTAGTCAGCAAGTGGGAAAAGATCTCCACCGACCAATGGGTGCTAAGCGCTCTCGTCCACTGACACAATCTAGAATTCCAAAGAAGTATCAGCGGATGCTGCCGGTGGCTCGGCAGGAAAAGCACATCCCTCAGCTCCTGCAGAAAGTACGGGCCATTATAAGAAAAGGGGTGATCGAGCTATTTCCAAAGCACCTCTATGCTCTGGAGTCTACTCCAGATACTTCTTGGTAAAGAAGACCGGGGCCTGGTGGAGGCCCATTATAGACATGCAGTGCCTCACAAATACATAAAGCCTCAGAAATTCAGGATGGACACGTTGCAGCTGTGCTCGGCCAACTGGAGGAAGGAGACTTCCTGACGTCGCTGGATCTGGAGGGCGCATTCTTCCATGTCCCCATTCACAAAAACATTGAAAGTTCCTGTGCTTCGTAATGCAGGGAAAGCACTATCAATTCAAGGCCCTTCCCTTCGGACAGTCAGTGCCCAGGTTATTTACAAAGTGCCTGCCACCGGTGGCGGCCCACCTACGTCTACAGAGGATACATGTGTACCCGTACCTCGATGACTGGGTCATCTGGGCCAGGTCAAGGGAACTGGCCGTCAGACACATGGAGAGGACCGTCCGGCTGCTGACAGATATGCGGTTCTCTGTCAACTATCAAAGTCCTGCTTGATGCCATCCTGCTTGATGCCATCGCAGAACGCCCTCTTCCTCTGGATCATACTCAACACGGTCTCCTGCCTGCCGTCTCCCTCAGGCGAGCAGATTGGCGGCCTTGCTAGTTGACACTGAAGATCGCCACGGTACGGGCCATCAAGTCTCTACTCTGCATGATGTCGTCGTGCATGTACATGATCTGAGTCTGCAGGTTGCGGATGCAACCCCTACCGGAATTCCTGGACGCTTGGTGGATCCAGGTACCCGGAAGCTTTGCAGACAAGATTACTCTCGATGAGGAATTCCGTCGGGCGATAAGGTGGTAGGGCGTGCGCTTAACATCTCCAGGAGAATGGATTTCCAGAGCACCCCATACCAGTTACGGTCACCACAGATGCTTCCGTGTAGGGCTGGGGATCCAGCACCGGACGTCTCCGTGCCAGAGAGCTGTGGCTGCTGGAGGAGAGATCTCCACATCAATGTCCTGAAGTTGCAGGCAGTTGTTTAGGCCCTCAAGTCGTTCCTTCCTTCCCTCAAGGGCAAGGTGGTGAGGGTCTTCACAGATAATACCACCACAATGTTCTACATCAGGAAGCAGAGAGGCGTAGGTCTTGTGGTACTGGGTTGTCGGCGAAATCCTTTTCCTCATTCCTTTCTACCTGGCAGGAGTTAAGAACACCATCGCTGACTCCGTCAGCAGGGAGCTGCGCTCTTGCTTCGACAGGATCAAGTGGACATCCTCTTCCTCAAATGGGGCAGACCCCAGAACGATCTGTTTGCGACAGCAATGAATTCCAAATGCCAGAGATTCGTCAGCAGGTTCCACCAGCCCAGGAGCATGGGGATGCATTTTCCTTCCTGTCAGAAGGCAACTTCCTGTATGCGTTGCCTCTCCTGCTGCAAGTCATCCATCAACTCAAACGGTACTGATGCAGGATGATCCTCGTTGCCCCGGCGTGGTCGAGGCAGATTTGGTACCCGAACCTTTGCAGCCTGTCAACGTCTCCTCCAGTCAAGCTGCCAGTGTTCGCGGATCTGCTCACCAGAGAAGGAGGCACAATCCTGCATCACGACCCAGGATCGCTGAACCTGAAGGCTTGGCCCCTGCAGCCTTAGGGTTCGGAGGGTATGAGTTACCGGCGGACTGCAGGGAGGTCCTTAACAGGGCCAGAGTGTCATTGACTCTTAAGTGCTACAGGCCCTTTCTTACGCTGTGATACCTAAGGGTTTGGGCATATAATCAAATACAATAAATATTTTTTTTTTAAAAAACAAGTGGAAGGGTTTTGCTATGTGGCGCCGGTCGCAGAACATCAACCCTCTGAGGGTCACGGCCCGCAGATTTTTCTGTACTCGTTGTCCTGGGCCAAGGCGGGGCTAGCGCACACCTCTATCAAGGTGCATCTGGCGGCTATCTCCCGCTACGCCAGATCTCCCTGACGGTCCTCCATCTCCAGGTGGCTGTCCGGCTGTATCACACACTGTCATCGGTTGGCAAACCAATTGCTGCGTGGCCATCCGGGAGCCCATTCCACCAGAGCAACCGCTACGACTGCGTTCCTGTCTGGTGTGCCCCTGCTGGACATCGGCAGGGATGCTCTGTGGTGCTCTATGCACACCTTTACAAGATTGTTGACCGGGATTCCAGGGTCGGCCAAGCAGTGCTACGCAACCTGTTCGCTTGAACATGAGCCTGTTCCGGAGGTAAGACTAATGGCTTATGTTGAGCCTTGCCACCTGCCGTGCTTGTGTAATAATGTACTGCTATGTATTCTTTAGTCACAAGCATGTGAATCCATGCCAGACCCATACTGACTTTGTCATAGGTTTTTGACCTTTTACAAATTCATAATCAACAAATGTCCATTAAGGCCTGTGAAGTCTTTACTCATCCTTTGTTTTCATATCCATTTCAGAGGTTCAACTCATAAAAATAATGGTCTATCGTAAAAAAGCTGGGTCATTAGCCATGTCCTTCCGGGCTTCTGAAAAAAGGGCAATTGATAGTGGCTAAATACCACTTTGAAATCAATAAGGCTTCATTTTCCAACTG
Source organism: Ambystoma mexicanum (assembly GCF_040938575.1). NCBI lineage: Eukaryota > Metazoa > Chordata > Amphibia > Caudata > Ambystomatidae > Ambystoma > Ambystoma mexicanum. Next base: position 327,495,566 of record NC_090926.1, on the reverse strand, counting down.
TACACTACCAAGCGCTTTAAATAAATGTTTTAAAAACATCTTTGGTAACCTGGCTTTTCAAAATGTCTCTTAATGCTGAAGGCTCACCAAGTTTTCATCACGTTTAATTGCTCCCTTATCCTAGTACACTTATGGAGGCTTCTGTTAAACATGTGAAACTATAAGGGTACCCGTAAACACTGAGGTCCTTCGGGTAGATAATGCAATAATCTACAAAAATATGGACCTCGGTAATGAGGTTGGATAAACAAAATTCAGTTATATTCAATGTAACACCATCAATTTATTGCACAAAGTATCAAAATATTAAAAACCATAAAAATTATACATCAATAAATCATACATTTGACATCTAATTATTACCACCTTTCATACCCATACGTTCTCATACATATCCAATACCAAAATTCACAAAAAGATCCACCTAGAAATGGTGCCCTCCTGGTATTCCTACACAAATTGTGTTCTTTACATTACACCCATATCTCCTGTAGGTATGTATATATGTCCAATAGCTGTTAAACTACAACAAGACATTTTCGGAGAAACCGGCCATACTAGATGACCAGCTGTCTGGCTTCTAAACCGGTCCGAGAATAGTCTGTCCCTCGTGAAATGGATGATTTATTGGGGCAAAAATCCCTTACTAGCTCTGCCCTTTCATACTGTGTTCGCCTGCCTGCCCTTTCTACAGTGCTCGTGGGACTCCTTCTTTAAAATGTATAATTTTATTTTTTCTCAGCACCCTAGTCTGGAGACAGGTTTCCACTTCCCATGGTTGCAGGTTAGAACCCCTTGTGGGGGTAAGATCAGATTGAGGGCTCCATGGAGCCTGGTACCAGAACTTTATTCAAGGTCTTCGGCGGTCTAAGGCTGTCGGAGGGACTTGGAGCGGTGCCCCTATGCCTAAATGGCAGTCATAGGTTATGGCCATAGGTTATGGCCCTTGACACCAAAGATTTCTATCAATGGTGTCTTAATAAGTGAATGTTTTCATGATGTGGAGCTGGGATTAATCATTTTAAAAGTTTTACAAAAACTGTATAAAAAGAAATACAAACGATAGCTTGAGACAGTAGGGAGCTAAATGTCTAGCTGGCCCATCTCTATCAGGGTCTTCTAATTCCCAAACCTCATTGAAGGAGGAGGACCTCTTACTATTACTGGCAGAAACATCTTCTCTAGAAGGAATACTCGGTTCTCCATTTTGACACCTTCCAATTCAGGCAATTGTGTTGAGTGAATTTCTTTTCCCCACCTGCAGGTCAACCTTTTTGGGCTATCTCCCCTGCTTGTGTACAAAGACCTTTCCAACCAAAGGCCCTCTACTTTTCATACCCGATACAGAGTCTCCAGCACCTAGAACATAGCCACCTCTGCCTTATGCACCACCTCCTAAGCATCCCGACTCACATGTCCACAGATGCCCAGTTGTGTTTACCTCAGATTTCCTCAGGCTGTACTTTGCAGGGTTCGAATTTGAGGGGAGCTGGGAGCTATTTATTTAGCTACTGCTTCTAGCATAGTAGAGCCTGGTTAGCTTGAAACCAACAGCTACCAGGAGCTACGTTTGGCTCATTGGACCAACTGGTGCTTTCCAAACATGTAAATATGACATTAACTTTGAGTATTTGAAAATACTAAATACTAACTATGACATTAACTTGTATTTGAGAATGCTAATAAAGAAGAATTAGAACACATCTAATATAAGTTTAAACACAGTGATTCATACAAAATGGGGAACTAAATATAGCAGCATTTCTGGTAGCTGCTGGTTCCCCTGTGGTAGCTCTTCCTGACAGGGTGATGCCCGACACTCATGAGCTGCGTTTAGCTCCTGCTCATCGAATCTCAATTTAGAGCCCTGTACTGCCTATATCCCCCTGTAGATCTGGTAGACTGACCACACTTGTGATTTAGTAAGTGGTTAGTAGGAGGATGGATGGTTTTATCAGTGCTGGTCTTAATGGGCACCTACAAGGGGTCAAGGGTGCATATTCAAATAGATGTGATTCCCAATGCCAGGAAGGAATGGGAAAAATGCACTCTTTGAATGGATTGTGTCCTCCCATGTATTCCTCATCTTGTGATAAATTGTTATCTCCAGCTTCGCTGCTTCGGAAAAAATGTTTTTCTCGGCAGAGGGCGCTGTGCTCGAGGTCGTGGCGTTGATTGTCCCTCGACGTACTCCGTACTCTGCCGACGTCACCGATGGTATAAATAGCTCGAGCCGTGCCCGTTGCTTCAGTTCCGTTTTTCCGACCGCTTCGCTATCGAGAACGGCGCGCTTCTATTTTCTGTGAAGAAAATGTCATCTTCGACACCCAGAACTGGGTTTAAAAAGTGTGCAGATTGTGGATCTAAGATGTCGATCACCGATCCCCACCGGATTTGTCTCTGGTGTCTCAGTTCCAGTCACCGAACCGACAACTGCGGGTCCTGCCAATCTATGACCGAAAAAGCTCTTTGTGAGAGGAGAGGTAAACTGTCGGTGGGGAGGGAGGCCTCAAAAAAGGTTTCATCAAAAAGACACAAGAAAGCGACTGCTTCTAAGGAATCGGATCGCCATAGACAATCAAAGAGATCTCGATCTAGGAGTAGATCGAGACCCTCTTCGTCGTCATCGAAAAAAATGAAGACATAGATCACCCTCATCTTCTTCGGAGTCGACTGAAGAAATTCGTTGTCCGACTAAATCGGATTCTCCCAGTAAGTGGGAAGAATTCCGCAAAAAGATGGAGGTTTTCGAGAATGCGGCCCAACCCCCTCGAAAGACCCTCAAAAAAGCCATACCCCTAAAGTCGCTCCATTGGACGACAAAGGGAAGTCAAAGGCTTCCATGACCAAGACCGGTAGCGTCGATGAATCCAAAAAAACCTCGAGTCGACGTAAAACCGTCAAAGACTCTTCGAGAGTCGAGCACCTCTCCAGTGCCATGCAAGAAACACAAGTCGTCGAAGACTTTGACAACTTCGTCGACGCCCTCGACGTCGATAATTTCGACGCCAAAGCCAAATGCGTCATCGACGCCACTATTGAAGTCATCTTCGAAAACTTTGAGGGATTTGCCATTTCCTTCGAAGCGGATAGAAGAGGAAGAAAGGAGTTCTCCAGCATGGGGTCTGGCATGGATTCACATGCTCACAAATATTCCCCATCGTCAGGCCGGGAATCCTCGATATAGAAAAAAATCAGTATCAGTTTTGTTTCTGATCTGTCTTTCTCAGTAGTAACCAATCACTGGTCTCTGGGTCATACTGCCCCCAGCCAATGACTGCCCTCTCCCTAAGCCCTGCCCCTGGCAGCCATCCTCAGATTTTTACCGCACGTTCAAGTGTTGGGAGTCCTCGTGCTGTAGCTCTCGAGCTTTTGCTGCGTTTTTTTGCGCTTTTTTCAGGAGATTTTCTCATTTTTTCGGTTAAATAGAGCCTCAAGCTCCACCGTATCTACCTCTGATCAACGGGGATCCGTTTTGGAGTTTCTACGCCCCTCAAGGGTGAAGATTTCGTCGAGTTACGCTTTTGGAGGATTCCAGAAGTTCCGAGGCCTACCCCGGACATGGCCCAGGAGAAAGGGAGCTTGACACCCGGGAAGCTGTTCAGGACCTGCCCTGCATGCCAGCTTCAGAACGTTTTCAAGGAGGACGAGCATTCGTTATGCCTCTACTGTCTCCATGAGGACAAGACGCACAAGGAAAAGGACTGTGCATTTTGTGGGAACATGTCGGAGCGGACCATGAAGGATCGCCACCTCTGTCTCGCCAACTGGCTGGAAGGTAAGAGCCCGCCAGGCGAGAAGAAAAAGAAGTCCGAGCGGTCTTCTAAGTCCTGTGAGGGTGCCCCGGCGACGGGGGCCCAACAAAAGGCTAAGCACCGCCAGTCTGCGGGCACCGGGAGCGCCGAACGGTCGGGCTCCTTGGCTGCCAGGCAGGGCGCATCCTCCCCGGCGCCATTGACCACGAGCCAACGCTCTGGCTCGGGTAAGAGGAAGTCCGAGAACCCGGCAAAGCTTCTGGAGAGGCCCCGGTCGATCTCGAAGATTCCGGCAGAGGGGGAGCGAGGCTCGGACCCTCCCCCCCAAGGTGAAGGCCCCAGGCGTGTAGAAGGTGACGTTGGCCTTAATTCACCCTGCTAAGACCTCGATTGGGGATGTCGCCGCGGCCCTGGCTCAGCCTGTGGAGGCTACACCAGTGGAGGCGCCCTCAGGTACCAGATTCTCCCAGCCACCGCGGAGGGAGTCTTTCAGGCCCATCGAGAAGACCCCCACGAAGTCCTTGTTGGAAAGGGTGGGGGAGGGGCTGGTGGCCATCGTGGATACGGACACAACCTCTGAAGAGGAGCTCATCCAAGTCGTGGAGGAGGCCCAGCCCAACGGGAGGGATCCCGACGAGGGCGACGGTGACGCAGACGAGGCTCCTCAAGAGCCCTCGCGCCCGTCGTTTCCGGCGCCGCAGGACACCTCGGCGGCCATTTTGTCAGCCATCCAGTCCTTATGCTCGGAGATAAGGACTAGGTTGCCCCTTCCCCTGACGGAGGTACCTGAGCCAGACCCGACGGGGGAACCGGAGCCAGGACCTTCGGAGAGCCCACCACTTAAGAGGAGGAGGACGCATCCTAGGCCTCCTCTCCCGCCGCTGCGGCCTTCTCTGCCTTCCCCCCCCGGTCCACTACCCACGGGGATGATACAGGCATGGACACGACTATGACGGGTACGGATGACAGAGGCGACGACGGGACGTGTCGCCCCCTGCCCGGGCGTCCCTGCCCGACGAGATTGGTTCCTTCCATGCTATGATTTCCAGGGCATCCGAGCTCTTCCAGCTCTGCCCCGAAGAAAAGAAGGAAGGTTTCCTTTACCAATGGCGCAAGGCTAAAAGGAAGACGGTCCTCGCTGTACCGCTTCTTGATGACATCTGGGATGAGGGGCTCGCCCTCCTCAAGAACCCTGCCATGGCTCCTGCGAAGAGGGACCGGTACGAGAAGAAGTACCGGTTCCCCGACGCTGCCCCCTTGTGCCTTAGGGCGCAACCTACCCTGGATTCGGTCGTTTCGGCGGCGGCAAGAAGAAAGCGGGGGGGCATCACCCCCGACTTCAACCTCCCCGCCAGACAGCGAGGGTAGGAAGCTGGATGCGATGGGACGACGGGTCATCTCATCTGCAGCGACGACCACCAAGGCGGCCAACACCCTGGCCATCGTAGCCCGCTACGACAGGGAGTTGTGGTTCAAGATCGCCCCTCTGTTGGACTTCCTTCTGGACGCCAAGAGGGCCTGAGGCCCTGGAAATCTTACAGGAAGGTGAGATTGCCTCGTACCACGCCATTACGGTGGCTACGGACATCGCCGACACCGGTTTCCGTCAGTTGGGCAACAGCGTTTGCCTGAGACGACGAGGATGGCTCAAGGCGACGGATTTCCGCCAGGACGTACAGACCAAGGTTTTGGACATGCCCTTCGATGGGAACAACCTTTTTGGCAAGGCGGTTGATGAGCCGCTTCAGGCGATCAAGACGGACACGGAGACGGCCCGTGCACTGGGTGTGCCAACAGCCATGGCCGTCCTTTCGGAGCTCTGGAGGCAGACGGGGTGCCTCCAAGGGAGCCGGCAGCAGCTCCTCTACGTACCGTCAAGCGGCAAGATCTTCGTCGCAGGAGGCCTACAGGGGACGCGGCAAGTCAGGTGGATCCCGCCATCAGCGTCAAGGAGGAAAAGCTGCCTCCAAGCAAGATTGAACCGACCGTCGGGTCGGGCCCCCGCCAAAGCACCCCGGTGGGAGGCCGGCTGACTAAGTTCGTCGGCGTGTGGGAGTCCATCTCCACCGACCGTTGGGTGCTGGACGCCCTGGCCCTGGGGCACGCCCTAGAGTTCCACAAGAGGTGCCCCCGCATTCCTCCCGTGGCCAGGAAGGAAAATCACGTCCCTCAACTGCTGTTGGATGTAAGGGCGATGCTCAGGAAAGGTGCCATCGAGCTCGTTCCAAAGAGGCTTCGGGGCTCCAGAGTTTACTCAAGATACTTCCTCGTAAAGAAGACAGGATGATGGCGTCCCATCCTGGACCTGCGACGACTGAACAAATACGTCAAGGCACAGAAGTTCCGGATGGTCACCCTCCAGCACGTGCTGGGACAGCTGGAGGAGGGCTATTTCCTGTCGTTGTTGGATTTGGAGGATGCATACTTCCACATCCCTATTCTAAAGAGACACCGAAAGTTCCTCAGGTTCGTAGTCAAAGGGCGGCACTACCAGTTCAAGGCCCTCCCGTTCGGATTAGAATCGGCACCCAGGGTGTTCACCAAGTTCCTAGCACCGTTGGCGGCGCGGCTGCGCCTGCAGGGGATCCACGTCTACCCCTACCTGGACGACTGGCTCATACGGGCAAGGACAAGGGAGCTCGCTGTGGAACTCACTGCGAAGACCGTCCAGCTGCTCACGGACCTGGGGTTCTCCATCAACTTTCCAAAATCCCACCTGGTCCCGTCGCAAGTCACCCTGTTTCTGGGAGCACAGCTCGACACAGTGGCGTGGCGGGCCTCACCGTCGGATGAAAGGATAAGGACCATCCTGGGAATGGTGCAATGTCTGCTGGCCACGGACGTGGCCAGAGTGAGGTCTATCAAGTCACTTCTCGGAATGATGTCCTTCTGCATTTATCTGGTACGTCACTGCAGGCTTCAGATGCGGCCCTTGCAAGAATTCCTCAACGCCCACTGGATCCAGACGACGGGCAGCTTCGAGGACAGGATCCCGCTCGACGAAGCGTTCCGTCAGGCGATACGATGGTGGGGTGTCTGCTCTCATCTGACGGCGGGAACAGGTTTCCTAGCCGCGGCCCACCAGGCGACGGTGACGACGGATGCCTCCCTGGAAGGTTGGGGGGCGCACACCGGGGGTCTCCACGCGAGAGGCCTTTGGCTCCCAGAGGAGAAGACTCTCCACATCAACATCTTGGAGCTCCGTGCAGTGTTCTCGGCCCTCAGCTCCTTCCTTCCGTCCCTCAAGGGCAAGGTGGTGAGGATCTTCACCGACGACACCACCACAATGTTTTACATTCGGAAGCAGGGCGGAACCAGATCCCCTGCCCTATCCAAGGAAGCCCAGGATCTGTGGCATTGGGCCGTTGCCCAAGGGATGTTTCTGGTACCCTTTCACCTGCAGGGATAAAAAACACCATCGCCGACTCACTCAGCAGAGAGCTGCGCTCGTGCCACGAGTGGGAACTGCGCCAGGATCAAGTGGACCGACTCTTCCGACGATGGGGCGAACCCCAGATCGATCTCTTCGCAACGGCGGCGAACTCCAAGTGCCGGAGATTCGCCAGCAGGTTTCCCCAACCGAGGAGCATGGGCGATGCTTTCTCGTTCCCTTGGGACGGCCTGTTCCTATGTGTTCCAGCCGTTGCTACTCCGGCTCGTCAACCAGCTCAAGAGGTCCCGGTGCAGGATGATCCTCGTCGCACCGGCGTGGCCGAGGCAGATATGGTTCCCGGACCTTCTGGACTTGTCAGCGTGCCCACCAGTCAAGCTGCCGACGGACGCGGATCTTCTCTCCAGAGAAGGAGGCGCCATTCTTCATCACAAACCAGAGTCGCTGAACTTGCAGGCTTGGCTCCTGCAGCATTAGAGTTTGGAGTATACGACATCCCGGCCGACTGCAGAGAGGTTCTTGCGAATACCAGGGCATCCTCAACACTCGTGCTACGGACACAAATGGAAGAGGTTCTCTGTCTGGTGCCGTGCACAGAAGATTAACCCTCTGCGGATTACGGCCCCTCAAGTATTGCCGTACCTATTGTCCTTGGCCAAGGCTGGCCTCTCTCACGCTTCCATCAAGGTACATCTGGCTGCCGTCTCACGTTACACCAGAACTACAGGACGGGCGTCCATGTGGTCTCATCGACTGGTGAATGAATTTATGAAAGGACTGTTCCAATCATTCCCGCCGGTGAAGGCCCCTGCCCCGGCGTGGGAGCTCAACGTGGTGCTGACTAGTCTCATGGGGGGCCCCGTTCGAGCCTATGCATTCAGTGCCGTTGAAGTTTCTGTCGTGGAAGACAGCATTCCTCGTGGCCATCACCTCTGCATGACGAGTGGGAGAGATCCAGGCCCTATCTTGCAAGCCTCCATACTTGACTTTTCACGACACGAGGGTGGTGCTGAGGACGCACCTCTCCTTCATGCCCAAGGTGCCGTCGGACTTCCACCTCAACGAGCCCTTGGTGTTGCCAGTTTTCTTCCCGTCGCCTTCGCCGCCGGCTGAGAGGACTCTGCACTCGCTGGATGTAGCTAGAGCGCTGAAGTTCTACGTGGACCGCACAAAGAGTTTTTCACTTTGTCATACTGCCACTTCACATGCTACCAAATCTGAGGATGGCTGCCAGGGGCGGGGCTTAGGGAGAGGGCAGTCATTGGCTGGGGGCAGTATGACCCAGAGACCAGTGATTGGTTACTACTGAGAAAGACAGATCAGAAACAAAACTGATACTGATTTTTTCTATACCGAGGATTCCCGGCCTGACGACGGGGAATATTCATGAGCATGTGAATCCATGCCAGACCCATGCTGGAGAACAACAGTTACAGGTAAGTAACTTGTTCCATTCATTCCTTTGCCCAGGTCAGACTTTTTCAAATCTATGTCAGCAATCTATGAAGAGTCTGCTTCAGAAGAAGACGAGGTTACTCCTTTGGGAGTTAATTATGGTACAAGACAAGTTCCTGAGGAACTTATTGACCAGGAATCTAGAATGAGAGACCTGAGTGATACTCTACATTCTGCCAGTGGAGTTGACGCATCCCCAGAATTAGAGTTCGCCAAACCTGATCCTGCAGAGCATGCAGATGCTGGGTACAGGGGTCTTATGACCAGGGTAGTTGAATATATGGGTTGGGGTAATACTTCACCCATTTTTGAACAGGATGACATGATGGATATAATCGTCAAGGGACCTCCAAAGATCCTGTTCTACCTTTTCACAGGGCCCTTCAAAGGACTGTGGAGAAAAACTGGGAGAAACCAGAAACTATTGCTGCTGCAGATAGCACTTTTCCAAGAAAATTTAGACCAGCTGGAACGGATATTGAATATTTGAATAAACATCTGACTCCAGAGAGTTTAGTCATTCAGGCAGCATCTACTTCAAAACAAACTGCTTATCCAACTATCCCTCCAGATAGGACAAAAAAATGGATGCCTGGGCACGTAAAGTTTTCACGTCAGGCAGTATGGCACTTAAGTCGGCAAATGTCACCTGTACCCTCACCAGGTTTACCCATACCCTGTGGGACTGTATTTCGGCGGCGGCTGATCATATTCCGGAAGGCGAGGAAAGGGAAGGCTTCCTGAATATAGTCAGACGGGAAGGAGGCAATGGGGGAATGTCTCCAGTCTGGACTGGATACTCCTGATAGTATCAGCAGATCCATGGCTGCAAGCGTTGTGCTACACAGATTTGCGTGGTTGAGGAAGTCGGGATTTGCACCAGACGTGCAAGCTAGACTCCTCAACATGCCCTTTGATGGCTCGAGGCTCTTTGGCAGAAAGGCTGATGAAAGCCTAGAAAAACTTCAGACCTCGAAAGCGGCAACTAAATCACTTAGCGCCTCTTTACGTCAGCCTCCAAAACCCTATTCCGGCTCATCTTCCTGGAGGGGTCGTTCTTTTCGATACTCCTCCTCTTTTGGTAGAGGAAGAGGACAGGCTTCTCAAAGGGGCAAAAGAAACGTCCCTCGTGGAACACAAGGAAGAGGTGCAAAATCAGCCTCAGGAGCGGCATCTGTACCCTAAGCCACTCCTGCAGCCGCCTCCAAATCCCTCCGAGACCTTGTTACACAAAACACCAGTGGGAGGCAGGATCTCTCAACATCTGAAGGAATGGCGGGGCATTACCTCAGATGCTTGGGCACTAGAAACAGTAGCCCAAGGTTACTGTCGCCCCTTTCTAAAAAGGCCTCAATCATCCACCGGGAGCCAACTCCGCCAAAATTCCGCATCCGCTCCTGTTGCAGGAAATTTTAACCCTGCTAGAGAAAGGTGCCATAGAACCATAGAACTGGTACCTGTAGCGGAGAGGAACAAGGGTTGGTACTCCCCATATTTTCTCATCCCAAAAAAGTACGGTGGACTGAGACCCATCCTGGACTTGAGAAACCTGAACAAGTTCCTCAGGAAGGACAAGTTCAAGATGGTGACTTTCTCAGATCTTCAGGCTCTCCAACTCCAAGATTGGTTGGTATCATTGGACCTTCAGGATGCTTACTTTCATGTGCCAATCCATCCAAAGCACAGAAAGTACCTGAGGTTCGCGATTGGCAATTCTCATTATCAGTTTCGAGTTCTGCCATTCGGGTTGACCTCGGCCCTGAGGGTTTTCACCAAACTGTTGGCGGTTGTGGCAGCAAGTCTCAGGAGAGGAGGTATTCACATATATCCCTACCTGGACGACTGGTCAGAGCAAGTTCTCCAGAACAATCTCAGGAACATCTTTCGATCACCTGCCTCTTCCTCCACAAACTGAGCTTCTCCCTCAATTTCAAGAAATCCCACATGATACCATCCCAGAAACTCCAGTTTATCGGAGCAGTCTTGGACACTTCATCGGGAAAAGCCTCGCCTCCCGAAGTGAGAGCTCTCCACATCCAGCAGATGGTAACGAAGTTTCAGAATGCCCAACATCTACCGGCCTTTGATTTTCTCAGGTTGCTCGGCCTCATGGCATCCTGCATTTTCCTAGTACCAGAGGCCAGGTTGAGAATGAGATCCCTTCAATGGGCACTCAGAACTGTGGTCCCAGTTCTCAGGGAATATGTCGGATCTTCTGCAAGTCCCAAGCGCAGTTGCTCAGGATCTTCTATGGTGGGCTTGCAACGACAACATTCTCTTTTTGGTAACCATGGCCAGAGATGACTGTAGTGACGGATGCCTCACTCACGGGGTGGGGAGCACACACCAACGATCTGACAATCAGCGGTCGTTGGTCTCCATCGGAGTCCAAAATACACATCAACCTGTTGGAGTTGAGGGCAATCAGACTAGCTCTGAAGGCCTTGCTGCCCACTGTACAGGGAAAAAATGTCCTGATAATGACGGACAATACAGTGGCCATGTACTATCTCAACAAGAGAGGAGGTGTAGGGTCACTGCCACTGTGCAGAGAAGCAATGCAGCTCTGGTTCTGGGCAATACGAGAAGGAATCTGTCGGCAATTCACCTAGCCGAAGAGAAGAACACGGCGGAAGACGCTCTGAGCAGGCAGAGCGCGGTCTGTCACGAGTGGGAGCTGGCTCAGGAAGTCCTTCTGGAGATCTTTGCCCTTTGGAGAACCCCTCAAGTGGATCTGTTTGCCACCGCGATCAACCGGAAGTGCGATCAGTACTGCTCAAGGGAATTTCCTCAAAGAGGAGCTCTGGGAGACGCATTCGTAGTGGAGTGGATGTTTCCACTGCTGTACGCGTTTCCCCCAATCCCCGTGATTCCTCAAGTAATCAGGAGGTTGAGAAAGTTCAGGAAAACCATGATCCTAATTGCCCCGGATTGGGCCAGGAGAACGTGGTACCCGGACCTTCTAAACATGTCCATCTGCCCTCCAATACGTCTTCCGCAAAGAGGGGATCTTCTCTCGCAAGAGGAAGGTCAGGTTCTCCATCCAGAGGTCAAGACACTCAACCTTCACGCATGGTTTCTGAGAGAGATGAAAGGATTGGGATCTTCCGGATGGCGTAATGGAAATCTTGCTTTCGGCCAGAAGACCAGCAACAAAGTCTTTGTACCGATGTCGCTGGAACAGGTTTAGTAACTGGCACAAAGACAAGGATGTGGACCCTTTTCAGTGTGGTACCCCAATGGTACTCTCTTTTCTACTACATCTAGCTAATCTGGGGCTCCAGATAGGAACAATCAAAGGATACCTTGCTGCGCTGTCCATTTTCAAGCGCTCCTCGGAAGAGGTTTCATATTTCAAAATACTGTTAATAATTCAATTCTTAAAGGGGCTTACTAATGTATACCCTCCAGTACTTTTTCATGTACCAACTTGGGACTTAAATTTAGTATTAAAACTCTTGACTTGCATACCTTTTGAGCCTCTGCACTCATGTCCATTGAGGCTTTTGACTCTAAAAACTGTCCTCCTTGTGGCCCTATCATCAGCCCGCAGGGTTAGCGAACTTCAGGCTCTCTCATGCAAACCACCATATACTATTTTTTATAAAGATAAGGTAGTCCTTAAAGTTAAATCGTCGTTCTTGCCAAAAGTAGTCTCGGACTTCCATTTGTCACAAAAAATAGTACCACCAACTTTTTATCCTCCTCATCTGGGCAAAGAGGAGAGATTACACAGATTAGATCCCAAGAGGGCTCTTAGTTTTTACATCTCAAAGATGGCTAAATTGAGACAAGATGACCAACTGTTTGTGGGTTATACTAGTCATAAATGAGGCTTATCTGTAACAAAACAGACCATTTCCCACTGGATCATATTAGCCATAGTTGAATGCTACAGATTAGGGGGAAAAGAACCACCAGATGGGGTTCGTGCCCATCCTACAAGGGGAATGGCTACTTCTGCGGCTCTAAAGAGGTGAGTCCCGGCAGCAGATATTTGCAGCTGCAACCTGGAAAACAATGCATACTTTTGTTAAACATTGTTTGGACACTGCCTCCTCTAACGAGGGTTTATTTGCAAAAGCAGTTATGCATTCTGTCCACGAAAACTGAAATTAGTACTCCCACCTCCAAAAATTGATACTGCTATGGGAGCCTATCACAAGATGAAGAATACGTGGGAGGACACAATCCATTCGAAGAACAAGTTACTTACCAACTGTAACGTTCTTTCGACTGGATGTTCCTCCCACGTATTCCTCATCAACCCTCCCATCCTACCCCACAGTACAGTTTACGTTTTCTTACACTTTCCTCTCACGAAGAATGTATCGGTCGTGGGACACGCCTGGGTGTTCCTCCTATATATATATATATCTCTGAGGCTTGTGTAATCTGCTTAGATCACATGCTGTGCATAGGCCAATATCTAGTGGAAACTGCAGATTATTACAGTTTGTTTTTCAAAACTCGAAAATGGGCGTCAACACAGGGCGTGCCAGTAATACTATCCCTAGTGTGACGTCCACTGTACCCAAGATCCCTCACGCGTCTAGGATCCTCAGATTGTTTTTTTCCGCCATACTGGTTGGAAGCATTTTGCGGAGTCCCCTGGCCTTAGCCATACTTTTGCTAAAATATTTAAAATATTAATCTATTGACATCCTTCCCCACCCCAATGTCGAAATTCGACACTCGACGCCGGCTGGAGAAGTAATCGACCGTCGGCTGCTGCACGATGGATTTGGGCCTTGGAAGGCCTCTGGCCTCGGCCCTGCAAGTAGGGAGAGTGGGGGGTTGTACATACTCTACACTCTTGGTATATAGGTACACCTTATACATTTCCTACACTTACCAGCCCGCTGCCTCAAGGTGCATATGGAGGGTACCCCTTTTCAATTCTGCCCCAAGTGCAATCGCAAATACCCTTGGGTCGACAGGCACGCCACGTGCAATCTCTGCTTGCCGAGGGACCACCCCGAAGCGAACTGCAGAGCGTGTAGTAGGTTTAAACCTAAGACACTTAAGGACCGCTCGACAAAGCGTTGGGCCCACCACGCCAGGCAGGCGGCCATGGCAGCGGAAGGCGCCTTCAGCGACGGCAGCAACGCTGTACTTTCGGACGGCGAGGGCATTACGGCGTCGAAAGACAGCAGAGCGCAGGTCCCCGACCTCGGAAGGTCGTCCGACAGGGCGGCTATGGGGAAGACCCCCGGCGACACAAGCGCTTCACACACTACACACACGAAGTCCAACCGAGACTCGACGACGTCGAGTTCTCGGAAAGAGGCACAAACAGAATGGTCCGATTCAGTGTCCTCTGGGCGCTCGCGATCAAGATCGCTGCATGACTCCAGGCAATCATCCACTCTTGCCAAGAGTGCCTCGCTCCCTAGGCTAACAGAAGTTCGATCGTCGGAAGACCAAGGCGACTTCCACCCCCAGGCCACACTCCAGGAGTCAGAGCCCGCAGTCAAAATCAGCGAGGCCCCACGCTCGAAGGACAGGGACCCCACCCCCGATCCTCGACACCAGCCCTCGAAAACCTCCGGAGCCACTAAAGGACAGGGAAAACATTTTTCCACTCACGGGAAGGGGGCAAAACAGCAGAAGAAGCAGCCTTTGCACTCTTCCACACCTGTGAAACACACCACTCCCCCTAAACAGACAGACAAAACCAGGTCTGCTGATATGTCTAAAACCAGCAAATCTACTCAAGATAAATCCCATAGACTTGCTGAGAGTCATTCCCAGTTCCAAAAAATGGTCGAGTGAAGACATAGATAGGGTCATGTCAAGGATGTCTTCTTTGGCTGATTTTTATGATAAAAATCCAGAACTTTTCCTCTCGTATGATCCACAAGGGGCGACACCCTCAGGCTCTAATGATCCTATCCCCCCCAAGTAAAAAGCCCCGGTTTGAAACACCGATGAGGTCAGACCCCTTTGAGGTACAACCATACTGTAGACCATACTCACTGTATCAAGGAGAGGCTTCCTTTGGTGAGGACCAAGAATTTGGCATGGTAGAAGAGAAAACCGGGACGGGCTACTATGGGGATGATGAGGACCAGGAAGCGGAAGAGGAAGACCCGGAAACATACAGAATAGATTCCCCGGTAGAGAACGAAGCCCCGGTTACCGACTCCCTGGTCGATAACCAACCCCTCCTAAACGAGGTTCTCGCACGCGCAGCAGAACATTTCCATATTGACACCCACAGTGTCCAGGAGGAGAGGGACTTCGCAGAAGAGTTAGTGGGAGAAAGGAGGCCTGTTGCCCAGACCATCCCTATCCTCAAGTCCATTCAGCGAAGAATAGACCCGTCCCTGGTGAACCCGAACCTCACCAGAGCAGTCAATACCAGGGTTGAAAAACTTTTCAGGGCGGCCCAGTCTGCTGACCCTCTCTATATAAGAGGACATCTGAAGCCAGACTCCCTAGTTGTCACCAACACTCGTAAGAGGGCTGGAACACCCTTGTCGTCCGACGCTCCTCCTGACAAGGAGAGCAAAAAACTATATGGTTTCGGCAGGAAAGTAGCCTCAACGTCCGTCTATCAAGCAAGCATTGCAAACTCCACCACCCTGTTGGCCAGCTACAACTGCCATCAGTGGGAAGAAGTCACAGCACTCATAGCCTCTGCTCGTGAACCTTTAAAGGGCCAGTTAGCTCGGATTTCCGCAGAGAGTAGAGCCGTGTCTGGTTGCATTTTGAAAGCAACCTTCGACGCCGCGGACAACGCAGGCAGATTGATAGCAGAAGGCACTGTTATCAAAAGATATGCGTGGTTACGGCAGTCTGGTTTTAAGGCAGAAACCCAGGCATCATTGTTGGACAAACCGGTGGAAATCGATCTGTTGTTTGGTAAGGCGGTCGAAGACGCACTGAAGAATGCCAAGGACGAATACGAAACACTCAAGTCCCTTGGCCAGTTAACCAATAAACCCCCTAACCAGAGAGGGAATAGTAATTTTCGTCGCCCACGTGGCCAAAATTCCCAGAGAGGATCTAACTATTCCCAGGGGCAGGGTACACACTGGAACAACCAACAGTCTACCCAGGGTTACGGCAGGGGTAATAGGAGAGGTTGTGGTAAAGGCAGAGGCAGCCCCAGCAAGGGAGGCGGCACACCTCCACCAAAGCAGTGACGCTCAGTTCAGGGTCCCTTCTCACGCAACCCCAGTAGGGGGGACGCATTTCCAACTTCACCCAGGCTTGGGAAGGGATCACATCAGACAGATGGGTGCTGTCAACAGTATCCACAGGATATTGTATAGAGCTACTGCAGCATCCCCGGAACCATCCTCCAAGACAAAGAGTACACTCTTTAGAACATTAGAAGATTCTCCTCGAGGAGATCGCCATTCTGCTAGAAAAGGACGCGATAGAACTTGTCCCGGGACACCAGGTAAACAAGGGTATTTATTCAACTTACTTCCTTGTGCCAAAGAAAGATTTGACAATGCGCCCAGTATTGGACTTACGGCCTGCCAACAAGTATGTCAAGCCCCAAAAATTTCTTATGACCACGCTACAAGAGGTAATCCCCCTCCTAAAAAGGGGATTACATGGCAACCTTGGATATGAAAGATGCTTATTTTCATATTTCCATGTTCCCAGCGCACAGAAAGTATTTGCGCTTCAAGGTGGACAGTCGGCACTACCAATTCAAGGTACTGCCCTTGGGGATAGCTTCAGCACCAAAGGTATTCACCAAGGTACTGGCGGTGGCGGCTGCACACCTACGCAGGGAGGCAATCCCAGTGTACCCTTATCTGGACGACTGGCTCATAACGGGGGAAACCCCAGGAATTTGCAGGACAAACATTCAAAGGACTATTGACCTCCTCCACGAGTTAGGCTTCTCAATCAACAAGAAAAAGTCAAGCCTGGTGCCAAGCACCTCCAAACAATTCCTAGGAGCAATCCTAGATACCCAAGAGGGGTTGACCTTTCCTTCAGAAGAAAGAATTCGGAATATACTACTGCAAATTCGGCATTCAGTCCCGTCAACAAATAACGGTACGCAAAGCAATGCGTTTACTGGGCATGATGGCGTCATGTATTTACCTGGTCCCCCAAGCGCGCCTGTGCATGCGTCCCATGCAGGAATGGTTGGCGAAACAGTGGTCTCGGGCAAGTGGTCAATGGGACGATCTAGTGGTCGTTTCGCCAACACTGGTACAAAGCCTTCACTGGTGGACAAGAGAGAATCTCGCACAGGGGAAACCCTTTTACGATCCCGAAGTACAGGCAGTAGTCACTACAGATGCATGTCTGACGGGGTGGGGAGCTCACCATCTCCACCACACAGCTCAGGGTCTCTGGTCTCACTCAGTGGCCAAGAACCACATCAACCTGCTAGAGCTTCTGACAGTATTCAGGGCGCTTCAGGCGTTCGAGCCCCACCTACTAAACCTGTCAGTGCAAATCCGGACGGACAGCACAACAGCCATGTTCTATCTGAACAAGCAAGGAGGGACTCGCTTGCCAAATCTGTCCAAGCTTGCCCAGAAAATCTGGATATGGGCACTCAGACGGAACATCTTCCTGTCATCACAACATGTTCCAGGGGAGCTCAATTCCCTAGCGGATGCTCTGAGCAGAGACTCCCTCCCAGAGGAATATGAATGGGTTCTACACAGAGAGGTCGTAGAAGATATCTTCTCTCAGTGGGGTTTCCCCACTATAGACTTATTCGCCACAAGCAAAAACAGACAATGCCTAGGATTTGCATCCAGGTTCCCCCAACCAGACTCCCAGGGGAACGCCCTGTGGATGAACTGGTCAGGGATGTTTGCATACGCTTTTCCACCAACTCCTCTCATCAGGAAAGTGGTGAACAAGATGAACAGAGAGTCGATGACGCTCGTCCTAGTTGCTCCCATGTGGGCAAGACCACCGTGGTTCCCACACCTACGCAGGATGGCGGTGTGCGAGCCCATCACACTTCCAGCCTGGTACAACCTACTGTCTCAGCACCAAGGTCAAACAGTGCACCAGCAACCCAACTCAATGAACCTGGCAGCATGGCTCCTGAGGTCATAGAGTTTGGACATCTCAATTTACCACAGAGGTGTATGGACATCCTAAAGGAATCTAGGAAACCAAACACAAGGCACTGTTACTTTGACAAGTGGAAGAGGTTTGTTATCTGGTGCCAGAGTAGACAAATCAACCCGGTTGATTGCACTCCTTCCACTATTGTTACATACATACTCCACCTGCTAGATGCAGGATTGTGTTTTAACTCACTGAAAGTACACCTGGCAGCCCTGTCGGCTTACACCACTTCCCATAGCAAGGTTTCGTGGTGGAAAGTACCAGTAGTTAAAGCCTTCATGGAAGGAGTAAAGAGACTTAACCCTCCTATTTCAAACCCACCACCAGGGTGGGACCTTAATGTGGTGCTAGCCAAGCTCATGGGCCCCCCTTTCGAACCCATGCATAAAAGCAGTCTCAAACACCTGACTTATAAAAACGGCCTTCTTAGTAGCTATTACTTCTATAAGAAGGGTCAGTGAAATTCAGGTACTGTCAGTGCAGGATCCCTTCTTTACTGTCCATAAAGACAAACTGGTTTTACGCACACACCCTAGGTTCTCACCTAAATTTATATCAAAATTCCATGTAAACCAGTCCATCGAGCTTCCGGCTTTCTTCCAGGACCTGCAAAGCTCGGCTGAGGTGAACCTACACACCCTAGATGTGCGTAGGGCGGTCCTCTACTGTAAATAAAACCAGACCGCTAAGAAAAACAGATCAACTGTTTGTCTCCGTAGCTACAGGCAGAGAGGGGGATCGTGTCTCTAAAGGTGCCATCTCGAAGTGGATTATTAACTGTATCTAGCTGTGTTACTCACTCTCTGAAAGAACTCTGCCTTTAACGCCAAGAGCCCACTCTACTAGAGGCATTGGGGCCACTCTGGCTTTCATTGCAAATGTACCCCTTGACACCATTTGCAGAGCAGCTACTTGGAGCTCTAGTCACACTTTTACTCAGCATTACTGCATTGACACCCATTCCAAGGCAGATACACAAGTGGGACAAGCGGTTCTAAGACACTTATTTGCTCATGACCCTTCTCACATCCCACCTCCTTCAGGTACTGCTCGCTAATCTATGCACAGCATGTGATCTAAGCAGATTCCACAAACCTCAGAAGGGATACATTACTCACCGTAATCGTATTTCTGATGCTTGTATCTGCTTAGATTCACATGCGACCCACCCTTCCTCCCCTCTGAGAGAAGGCGCTTGATTGCTTGTAGTCTCTGTCTATCTGCTTGGATTATCTGTACTCGCGCTACTCCTCATGCTACCTCATGTCAGAAAAAATACAATCTGAGGATCCTAGACACGTGAGGGATCTTGGGTACAGTGGACGTCACACTAGGGATAGTATTACTGGCACGCCCTGTGTCGAGGCCCATTTTCGAGTTTCGAAAAACAAACTGTAATACTCTGCAGCTTCCACTAGATGTCGGCCTATGCACAGCATGTGAATCTAAGCAGATACAAGCATCAGAAATAGGATTACGGTGAGTAATGTATCCCATATGTATATATATATTGTATTGAAAAAACAGAACTCAAGCAACGGACGCGGCTCAAGCTATTTATACCATCGGTGACGTCGACAGAGTACGGAGTACGTCGAGGGACAATCGACGCCACGACCTCAAGCACAGCGCCCTCTAGCGAGATTTTTTTTTTTTTCGAAGCAGCGAAGCTGGAGATAACGATTTATCACAAGATGAGGAATACGTGGGAGGAACATCCAGTCGAAAGAACGTTACAGCTGGTAAGTAACTTGTTCTTCTCCACCTGTCACCAGCAGGCTAGACAATTGGATGCATGGAGTACCCTCTGAGAAACTTTGTATATATTTCCTCCCTTTGCCCCAATCGTCTGTAGTGGGGGCAGCCAATGTATGCAATTATTTGGCTGCTCAACCATCTTCCAGTCATGTTACCCATTCCGCAAGTAGGACAAGCAAGCTCCTAGACTGGTTTGAGTATAAAGTATACCAGAGTATAGCTCTTTATCTTCAGCAAGCTATTGCAGATGCTACCAAGGCGAGAAGTAACTATAGGTTCTGGTACACGATCAGGGATTTTGAGTTTCCTCCCTCAGGAACATTAGGCAACTTTTAGATTGCGATTGATGGAACTGAAATGCCAATGTGTGTACTCAACACATTGACACCTCCTCAAGTGGCACAAGCTTAGGATTAGGTGCCAGCAGGCAGACTTGGCTGCAAGCAGGTAAATTCAGCAGACATGCCTAACATTTTTAGATGTGCTTTTAAGTTGGCTGGAACTTTCACCATAGTACTGACGGACACCTCACTAATAAAAATAATTCAATTCAGTCAGCTAAATCCTTGGTGCCCCTAACTAAACAGCCACAAATGTTCCAGGGCCTATCTTGATTTGTTGAACCTAGGTCTTTCAATGGTTTTCCTGGCTTCCAGGATGGGAAGCACAGGCCCCAGGATAAACCCCCTAGTTAACAGCCAAGAAAGCTCCCGGGATCCCAACCCAGGACTTCTCCACTCGCCTCTGTTTTAGATCGCAAGGGAAAACAATGACTTGAGGGTCACTGAGCATTTTCTCTGTAGGGTGCTGACTGCCCACTCATAGATATAGACTCTTCTATTCACAGATCATTTGATTATCTCTGTGATTTCAAAGGGGTTCCACCTTCCCATTCCTCCCCTTCTACCTTTCTATACTATATTGTTCCAGATGGGCAGCAATGTTCTGTGACGGGGAATACACTGGTTGCTTACCCAGAGAGACATAGAACCTGTTCCAACTTTAAAGAAAAGCTCCAGCTTCTCTACAAGGTTATTTGCAATTCAGAAAAAGATCCAGGCTGTCATGCATTCCTGCATGCAATATTGGATATCCTCTTCTCTTTTTTTTTTTTTAAAATAGAAAATTCAGGTTTATCATACCAGCCCAAATCCAGTCATCCCTTCTGATGGATGCTTACTGACATGTCCCACTTTGGAAGCTGCATCAGCTGTTCCTCCTGCTCTCTATGAGAGCACCATTTCAAATACAGGGTTCTTCCCTGTGTACTGAATTGAGCACCAATAGTGTTAACCAAATTGATAACTGCAGTGGCCTTACATCTGTGTCAAAGGCGTTCGCATCTATCCCTATATGGACGATTGACTTGTTTGGGGGCCTAACCTCAGTCGCCTGTATCCTCAGTCCAAACCACAGTAGATCTTTTATATTACCTGAACTTTTTTATCTATATGAAGAAGTTGCAGCTCCTCCCTTCACATATGACCTACATCGGTTAATTTTGGAATACCTAGCAGACCAAGGTTTTTTTAACATTCAGCAGAGGGTCAAATACCTCAAGAGCACGGTGTTGCATTTCCACCACCGGAACGCCACAACAGCATGTTGATTTCAGATACTGCAAGGCCTGTGGATTCATGTTACAAACCTTTGGGACCACAATGAGCAGGACCATTCCACCTTCCTAGACGAGCTTATCAAAAAGGATCTGACGTGGTGGACAGTGGATAAAAACATGCTGGCAGGTCTCCCTTTTCAGGATCCTTTATACAATCTCACAAAGATGGACTCCTCATCCATTGTTTGGGGAAAGCAACTTGGACAATTTTTATATCCATGATCTGTATAGTCTGCAGACCTCTACTTCATATACATGTTCTGGAGTTGCATGCTATTTGCCAGGTCACCTCAATTATAGTTTTAGAGCTCTAGGAATGGGCCACCCTGCATGGAGTATTCCTTAAGGATACTCTTCCCTGGAGAAAACATTTTTTTTTTTTTTTTTGTTTAATGTTTTATTCTTCAAACGATACAAACCAAACTTGCAGTGCATACAATAACATTTCCATTATACGTTATTCAGACGCGCTCACTGCTACCCCTTCCCTCCCCCCGTACGAGCCCGCTTTAATTAGTATCTTGTTCTGCATCTTGTGGTGGGGGGGGGTCACTGTCCGTGAGGTCTATTGAGTCTGCCACTGACACAAATAATTCCGCTATCAGCAGTTTCCAGGCCATAAAGGTCTGTTTGCTCCTCCCCCCCAGTTCTACTAGCCTCTTGCCATACCGTAGTTTCTGTTCTGCCCATTTATGCAAATCCTTCCACCATATCTCCAGTCGAGGCATGTGGCATGTCTTCCACCCCATAGCAATTCTTCTCTTCGCAAGCGCCTACGCCATATCTTCCATCCCAACATCATCATTTTGGGGCGTCCCTCTAGTACAGCTTGGGGTAGCCATATTATCTCCGTCAGATAGAATGGGACACCGTCTTGTCTAAACAGTTTGGCCTCCGTGGTCACATCTTCTTTGAGCCATCTAGCCACATATTGTAGCTGACTGGCATCATAGTAAACCTCATAATTAGGCATTTTTATACCCCCTTTCTCGTAGGTGTTCTGTAACTTCCAGAGGGCCACTCTATTTCGCATCCCATGCCACAAAAAGTCCCTGCATATACCAGTTTACCAAAGAATTTCTTGGGTATCAAAAACGGGATATTCCCGAAGTAGTGTAAGAGCCAAGGCAGAACCACCATCTTCAACATTGCAACCCGACCCACCATTGCCAAGGGAAGTTTGACCCAAAATTGCATACATTTCTCTATTTTAGTAATCGCCACTTCTGTGTTGCGCATATGCTCTTCCTCTACTGTGTGGTACATATCTATTCCCAGGTAGCGGAATGTATTGGTAGCTCATGGCACTTGTAGCCTTGGTAATCGTTCTAAGGGAACTCCTTTCGATCTACCCAATGGGAACATGCTGGAATTATGGGGGTTCACCGCAATTCCCAACATCTCTGCATATCTACTCATCACCTCCAAGACGTATTGGAGGTTTTCTTCTGGATATCTCAAATTCAGTAATATGTCATCTGTATATAATATCAGGTGTTGTGTCCCACCCACTAGGATGCCTATCGTGTCATACTGCTGCCTTAAGTAAATCGCCAGGGGTTCCAGAGCCAATATGTAGAGCATAGGGGACCATGGACAACCCTGTCTGGTTCCCCTTTGCAGTTTCCATCTTTCCGATAACACTGGCCCCGTTTTGACTCTAGCCAGTGGTTCGCTGTACAAAATCTTGGCCCAGTGTAGATACCCCGGTCCTATCCTGTAACCAGCCAGTGACGCCAGCAGCCATGGCCATCTAACGGAGTCAAAGGCCTTTATTGCGTCCAATGACACAACTACAAGTTCATCCTTACGATCGTTTCCATATTCAATGACTCTTTGGAGCCTTCTAAGGTTATTAGAAATTGTTCCTATTAGGGACATAGCCTGTCTGGTCCGGGTGTATCAGTTTACTTATGACTGTCCTCAATCTAATGGCTAGGACATTCAAGATTTTACTATCTTGATTTAACATCGACAGGGGCCTGTAAGAGCTGCAGCTATGTGTTGGCTTGTTCGGTTTGGGAAGTGATATTATTACCGCTTCTCTGAGCGACTCCGGCAGTCTGCCTAACTCATACGTCACATATTTAACAAAGGGGGGAGCACTTCATCTTTAAATATTTTATAAAACTCACTTGGGAGTCCGTCAGCTCCCGGGGTTTTACTAGTTGGCAGCTGTCTCACCACTTCCTCCAGATCCTCCAGAGTGATCGGCGCGTCCATCTCCTCCTTTTCCTCTGCACTAATCTGCGGCAATCCTATGTCTTCTAGTGTTTCCACTATTGTTGCACGATTGCCCTCCTCAGCATCCCCATATAGCGAACATAATAGTTTACAAACTCCTGATTAATTCCCTCTTGGGTATCTACGACCCTCCCGTTTTCATCTATTATTGATCTAATCGGGAGTCTAGGAGTCTCGTTTTTATACAGCCATGCCAGAATCTGCCCTGGTTTGTCTCCGCAGGCATGCTGCCTCTCTATGTATTTCCTATAATTGAGGTTGCATAACCTTTCCCAGTGTGTTGCGCTCTTTTGCTGTAATCTTACTATCAGATCGCTGTTTTGATTGGTTCCATTTTCCTTTGAGTGCTTTTTCCAGCTCACTTTCAACTTCCTGTAGGTCTGCCAAAATCCCTCCCTGTAATCCTTTGGATTTTGCTATGGAAGCCCCTCTTATCACAACTTTAAAGGCCTCCCACAAAGTGCCTGCTGAGTCAACACTGCCTGTGTTCATCTCAAAGTGGTTAGCTATCTCTTCTCTTATGCCTTCCCTAAACAGGGGGTCTTTGAGCGCCTCCGCCCTGAGGCGCCATGTCTGAATTCTAGCTCTCGAAGGACGATATTTCCACCCCAACATCGAGGGCGAGTGATCCGAGAGGACTCTTGCTTTATATTCAATTTGTGTGATCTCTGGCAATGTTTCAGGGGTGACAAAGACATATTCTAACCTGGTACACAGTTGCTGCAGGGAGGAATAATGCGAGTACTGCCTGTCATGAGGATGGCACATCCTCCATGCATCCTCCAGCCCAGTCTGCAGCGCTCTGGCCGCGGGGTGGGTTTATCCAATTGCCCGTCCGACCTATCCAATCTAGGGTTTAGGACGCAATTAAAGTCCCCCCCATCCCCCAGATCATCGTACTCCCCACACACCTGCTGAGGGTGTGACACAGCGTTCTAAAATAGGATGCAATGTTTTGGTTCGGGGCATATTTATTTATAATACTTATTTCTTTATTCTCCACCAGTCCCCTTATCATGACCATCCTCCCATCGGTCTCTGCCAACGTGTGTAACAGCTGGAACGGGACATGCGGCGCTACCCAAATAATTACTCCCCTGGCATAGGCCGAATATGGCGAACCCACCATCGTACCCCTCCACTTCTTTCTGACCATCTCCAACTTGTCTCTCGTCAGGTGTGTTTCTTGCAACAGTGCAATATCTCTCCTCTGTCTCTGTAGGTATAGCATAACCTTATTTCTTTTCAAGTAACATTCCAGGTGACTATTTTAAGGTCCCCCATGATGCGTCTGTGTCCTCCTCCTCCCCACCCCCATGCAGTTCAGCTTCAGTAGCTTGATTGTCCTATGTAGGCTCGTATCCCAATACAAAAACCCTCTAACTATAAACTCAACAACCCCCTCCCTCCCACCTACCTCCCCATGTTCCCGAACCAACACCTTCCCCAACTGTTGCCCAGCTCCATCCCTGGATCTCAGGCACCCCCGCATCTAGCCCCTTTCTGGGAAAAGCCTGTACTCGCAGCTCTGCAGGGTGAAACAGCCCTAGTGACTGTCTTACTGCTAATTCGCAGGGGTAGGTAGTTGCTATTCTGTCGCTCCTATTAGAGTTTCTATGCCTAGTGCTCTTATAACCATCTGCGCTTTTATGCACTATATTCCAGTCCACCGGGATTGTAAAGCCCAAGGGCTGCACATTGTCTATCAAGTGTCTCCAGGCGTAATAATAAAATCCCCCACCCGCTCATTTGCACAGCATACATGGCATGGTATCTTCACTTATCGTGTTCCTGGCGAACCGGTCCGTCTTCTCTCGCTGGACAGCCCGTGTTCGCACTCCATTCCTCTGTGACCCTTGGCAACACTACAACCTGGGATCCCTGCACACTCTGCAGGACCCAGCCACTTTCACGGATTACAGTTTACTCCTTTCCGCAAGGGAGCATGCCTTCAGTGCGCCTCGTGCGCCTATGTATCATTTGTTCCCCGGCAACACCACTTCTTCGCAGTGATGCCACTCGATAACCCAGCGGTCTGCAACTGCTGGGTGCTTCAGCAGTGAAAGGGGGTCAGTTTGCGGGCCTTTATTGTAATAAAAGGCATTACATGCCTTTTATTCGTCCATTCATTCCATGCTGGATGCCCCTGTGTGTCAACAGTGTGCCGGTACAGGCTGCGCCCTACTCCTTGTTTGATGCGCGCTTCAGCAGTGCGAGGGGATCCAAACAATCACCTGGTCTCTTTATCGTGCATCCTGTGTTGAAAGGGTGGGGAAGCAACCTCCATTTTCGCCGCCTTCCACCCTATGTTTGTCACGGGCAGCGCTTCCCTTGTTAAGCTCACCGCCGTCCTCCCTCCTGTTGTTCACAGCGCAGCGTTCGTCTGTCACAGCCGCTTGCACGAGCAGCTGGGAGCTGCGCCTGCATACGTGTCTGTCCGTGCAAGAACACAAGAGCCAGCCTTTGTTGTCAGCGCTCAGGGCTGCACCTCCTCTCACCCGATATTGATAACGGACAGTGCCTCCTTTGTGCAGTACACCGCTGTTCCCCTTTTGGCAATCCAAGCGCAGCGTTCGTTTGCACAGCTGCTTCCACGAGCGGCTGGAAGCCGCACCAGCATACGGCATCCGTCCGTTGCTACAGTTTCCCTCAACTTCGTTCCATCTGTTCACGTCCGGGAGCGCTGCCACTCTGTAACAGGAACAGTAAACGAAGCAGGGTTCCAAGGCGCTTCTACTGGCAGGCAACGTCCTGGCGGTGCATTTCAGCAGCCTTCGGTTCTTCTCGGGGCTGCGATAACGGACCCTTTGTTGTCTGCCATCTTGTCACACTTTGTCCACACGGCGGCTCCTATAAAGTCACTTATCTTTGCATACGTAAGCGCGAGGCACTCACTTCTCAGGTTTCTTAAAGATTATACGTTCAGACGCCCAATCCTTCAATTGCAGGTCTCGTGCAACAGTTTTTCAGCGTAATTACGCGGATGTGTCGGATCATAAGGAGCTCCATACGAAGGCATGTCCTAGTTCATGGCTGGTTAGCCATGCCCCCTTTGGAGAAAACATTCAGGCTCATGAAATAAGCTGTCTTCACCATTAGACATCTAATGAATGGCAAAACTTTCTGCCTGTCTCCTAATCTTACAGATTTGATGGAGCTTCCAGTTTGAAACTGAGCAGAGCTCCAAATGTCATGCATCTTGGCTGGAGCAAAGTGCTCTCTTGCAAATGCAGTGAGATGAATCTGGTTGTGCGACATGAGCGTATGCTTTTCCTTCCACTTCCTCCTCACCGACCAGCTTGAGGCAGTTCAGGGTGTGATGGAATCATTCCATCGTCATACGGGCCCTCATTGGCAGTCAGTTTTGGTTCTCAGATCTCATGTTACTGGTGAGTCCCTCCCATTGTGTGCCTCAACCCAGAAAACCTTAGTTGGAACCGGGGAGACCTTAATCATAGGTCAGCTAGCATTTTTGGAAGTCATATGGCAGCTCTTCAGGCGGCTAGACCTTCCACCGGAGCCCAATATCGCACCAAATGGGTAACATTTTGTCATTGGTGTGTTGAGAAACCTTTAAATCTGTTGAAGCTCTAATTAGAATAGTGCCTTGATCCCAAGGAATTTATCCCATTTCCCCAAGGGAGAGCCATCCGCTTTGGTACTATGAAGATAAGCCTGCTAAGCTTAACACCCCCTAGGCGACAGGGCAAGCAGGATCTCTCTGGGGGTGCCCCCTACATCTCCTCTGACAGGAAATCCCGATAGGAGTGATGTTGGTTATCCTCCCTTATATCAAGATCCCCATATATTTGTTGTCAATATGGGCGTTAAAGTGTGTGATGTCTGGAAACTGACTTTAAGAATGGCTGGTATGGTTTATGAACCGGTGTTCTGTCCACGCTGATAACAAAGGAACATTGGCTAGTGCCACCCCCAAACAAAGAGAAAGATACAATCATAAGGGAAGAAATTGAAAAAATGCTAAAACTAGGGGTAATTGAGCGATCCGAGTGTCTCTCTGATAATCCTTGTTGCAAAACCTGACCTTTCTTGGAGATTCTGTATAGACTTTCGAAGACTAAACTCCATCTCAGTCTTTGATAATTGCCCTATGCCCAGAATCAATGAATGAATCCAGCGCCTGGGGGATGCCCAGCTCATTACCATCCTGGACTTGTCAAAAGGATATGTGCAGGCTCCATTAAACCCAGCTGATTAAAAAAACCACCTTTAGCACCCGTCAGGGCCTTTATCACTTTATGGTTCTTCCATTCGGTCTACATAGAGCCCCTATCACATTCCAAATGCTCATGTAGAAGGACTTGCGGCCCTATTAATTTGCGGGAACCTATTTAAATGATCAGTGATCCATAGCGTCAGTTAGGAAGGACATCTATGCCATCTCTGAGGTCTCTAGGACCTTAAGAAGAGCAGGATTTTGAACTAACCCCCAAATAAGACACCTTGTGCAAAGAGCTGTGAATTGTCTCGGTTATTTTGTGGGTAATGGTTTAATTCAACTCCAAACTGAGAAGGTGAAGGCCGTAATCTTAACCACTCCACCTAAAATCAAGCAGGAGCTTAGATACATCCCAGAACTGGCTGGCTATTTAACGCAGGCCTATCTTGAATTTGTCCCCCATTGCTGAACCTTTAACAGACAAGCTTAAGATTGCACAGCCCATCAAACTTGTCTGCACTTTGGAGGACCAACATAGTTTGGATGCCCTGAAAAAGGCCCTTTGTAATTAGCTCGTCCTTAAGATGGCAGACTTTAGCAAGGAGTGCATCCTCCAGTCTAATGCATCTAAAGAGGGCCTAGGAGCCGTCCTGTTCCAGTTGCATGAAGGCTAAGAAGACTCAATTCTATATATTAGGAAATTGTTCTAGGAACAGAACTAAGCAACTGTGGAATTGGGGTGGGGGGGCTCTGGCTACTATTTGAGGTACTATCTAATGGGACAGAAGTTTCACTCATTACTGATCATTCACACTTAACATGTAATTGCAGAAGAAATACACCAAATTCCAAGTGATTTATGTTTTATACGTCTGCAGCCTTGTTTTTTCTCATCGGACCATAGGAAGGGGAAAAAAAGCAAGAGGTTACTTTTTGAGTCGCTACTCCATGGGGGGTGGTGGGGGTTGTGAGGAAAATCCTCACTACTTTTTCCCCCTGTAGGCTCCTCTCGGGGGGTGGCCAGGGAAAGAACAGCACCTTTGGATCCTGGCCCTAGGGGTGGCTATGCGAGGGAGGAGTAGACTTGGGCAGTGGAACAAGGACCCCCTTAGGTAAGACATGGTATCCCCCATTTCCCTTTCACAAGAAACCCTCTATAGGCTTGTGTCAGCCCTTTCCATGTTCTGCTCCTAAAACCTTTCCCAAAACACCCCAGTATGCTACTGGGACAAAGCAGCGGATAACTAGAACACATCCTCATTTTGGTACTGCAGTCACATTGACCCCAGCCAGGTACTGAGACAAGGAAGAGGACAAGAGTAGAGCAGGCCTACTGCTTTAGTGGTGAGCGATCTAGTCCTGTTTTAAATAATCAGGGAGGCAGTCACTTTAAAATCTGGAATCACGATGGAAGTGGAGTCCACTGTGGAGGCCGAGGCAGTTGCTGGGAAAGCAATTCCAGGTCAGTGGAGTGGTAAGCAGAGCGCTCGAGACCGTGGTGTAGATGCAGAGTTTATGCAGCAGGAATCAAAAGCCAAGGTGCACTGCAAAGCGGTCCCAAGAATCCAGACCTGCAGGTGAAGCATCGCTGGGGAACCACGCCACGAAGAGCTGCTGGGAGAGGAAGACTAGGTAATGCACGGGAAAGCAGTGACCCGTGGCGGTAGAGACCTTGCAACGCTGTAAGCTCTGGCCGTGGAGTGTGGGACAACAGTGGGCTGGCAGGCCGACTATGCGATGAGCATGATTTTAAATACTGAAGGAAAGCCTTAACAAGTGCTTTCGAATACCGCACAGAGCAATTAATAATACTTTTGAATAACTAACAAACAAAGTCATTATAAAAACATTTGAATGCAGTGCAAAAGCAACTTTTGATCACTCGTGAGTGGAGTGAAAGAAAGGTGGTGAAATTCACAGATATTACGCACTGTATTTGGCATAGTCAAGATAATACCCATAAGGGTATGGTATGGGAAACCAAGTATTGGCCAAAGCCCACAGAGTTCAAGGACCTGCATGTTATGACGAAGCATTAGCAAGAGCCAGAAGAAGCCAAGAAAGGGGACTTGGTTGCGTGACCTGTAATGGGTGGACCATGTGGCCCAATAACTGCACCTAGACCAAGTGGCCCCGGCAAGGAAGTAGTGTTGATGAAAAGCAGCCAAGGAAGGGCTATCAGTTGCGTGACTTGTGATGGGTGGACTGTGTGGTCCGACAACTGCGCCTAGATGAAGACTCTGTTTGGAGAAGCCATTGAAAGTATCCAAAAAGAAATTTGTTTTGCAACAACCTTCTTTGAGACGTTGAAATCAAGATAATTGAACTGCCTATGTGAACTAGTGAAAAGAACCAATATCAAAAGATCTGGGACGTGTCCCAAGGAATTGTATTGTTTTGAGAAAGCTGGAAGATTTGAACTCTTGGGGAAGACCCCAGCATCTTGTGAACTATTTTGATCTTTGGGAGGGGAAGTTGATTAAAAGCAAAGAGCTGGAAGAAGCTCTGACTTGTTGGGTCCCAGCTCTTCATTCCTGCAGGAGTATGAATCAGCCAACCAGACCCCCTAAGCTTGTGCGTCAAACAATTCTTTATTACAATTGCTGGGCAGGCAAACCCAAAGGGAAGTGGATAAAATAAGACTGGTCTCTGCTAGTCGCACTTGCAATCTTGAACTTTTTCAGAAGCACAACTGCTCATCAGAACCGAAATGAAACTCACAAGTCATTCACTATTTTGTCCCAAAAAATTCTTCCCAATGTTTGAACATTAATCTCACAGAGTTTTCCCCTGTACCTGTAGCCTTTGCTGATAGGCTTATTATAAGTAATCATGTTGCTGCAGAGCTCCACAATCCTTTGTTATAATTCTTTGTAGGATGCTGCAACTCTTGCTGAATCTTAAAAAGGCTTTCCAATGGATTATGTCCTCCAATGTGTTCCTCATCTTTGACATGTAGTGTCCAGCGTCTCAGGTTTTTCAGCAGAGGGCGCCCTGCGTCGAGTCGATTTCCCTCAAAGTCCTCCGTCGAGGGTGACTTCATCGGATGTTATTAGTGGCACGCATGGCGCCCGTTGCCTCAGTTCTGTTTTTTCTGCAAGCGTGTTTGCTTTGCTTCGTGAAACTCGGCACGCCTTGTACTTCTAAAGTATTTACTGTTAAAGTTTTTATTATGCCTGTCCTCTACACCAACACCACCTGAGTCCGGATTCAAGAAATGCCGGGACTCCGGTTCCAAGTTGTCCATCATGGACGCGCATCGAGTCTCCCTGTGGTGCCTCGGCGAGGGCCATGACACTGATACCTGCTCCAAGTGTCAGTCTGATCGGAAAGGCCTTGACGGAATGAAAAGGGGAAACTCAAGGTAGGCAAGGTGTCCAAGCCCCATAGGTCCTGACCGGTTGGGCCTTCAACTGATGAGTCAAGAGGCGACTCTCTATGGTGGAAGAAGGCTAAGCACTCAAGGTCCTGGAGTGGTTCCCGCCACTCGTCCTTGTCAAAGCGTTCGAGGAGAAGGCACCACCGATTGCCTTCCTGGTTGTCTTTCTCAGGTGACACCCCCGCGAGGGTGAGATGCTGTCCAAGAAATCGATGCCGGCAGAATGGGAAGCTTTCCGTTTGGAGATGCTTAAGATTTTTGATAAACAGGGCAAGGTTCCGTCCTTGCCTTTCAGTGGAAGCAGGCAGGGAGCGGTCTCGACCGAATACTCGCGCACCCTCGAGCCTGGGTAAATGCCATGAACCACATCGAGGGCCCTCTGGGCCTTGCTCTGACAAGGTTTCGAAGGAACCTTCGAGACATGGAGAGAGCTCAAGGTCTTCGACGCCGTCGAAACCTTCCAAACCTTCGAAGCCCTCTGTCATCGACGCCTTCGGCGCCACGCCAGTTGATGGTGCCTATCTGGTCCTTCACCCTGGTGAGACCATCGATGCCTTCGATGCTGTTGTCGATGTCGACACCATCAGTGCTATGTGTGCCACTTTTACCGGCGCAGATACCTGTGACGGTTAAACCTCCGAAAAAGGCAGTTGCTAAGTCGGTCATCAAATTTTGCCACCTCTGGGTACTATACCAGAGAAACAGTGTACCCCTCTACCGAAGAAGGATTTTTTTTAAGTCCCTCACTTCCATTTTTGAGGAGGAGGAACGTTCGGATGAGGATGATGCCCCTTTTGGTCTCCGGTTTGGGACCCCTAATCTGCTTAAATGCCTCATTTCGGAGGAGAGAGTAGGATGCAGGATTTCTGGGATTCCTTGCATAACTCTATTGATTTAGACACTTCTCCTGAGCTGGAGTTTGGCAAACCTGACTCCTCTTACAGGCAACTTGTCGAGAGTGGTTGAGTATCTAGGCTGGTCTAGACCGCCTGTGCCTAGGATGATCTTACGGACATTTTGGACAAGGATCCACCTACAGATCCTCTTACCATTCCATGTGGCTCTACAAAAAGGGTGGCTAGGAATTGGGAAACCCTGGAGAGTAATCTGGTGGTGAACAAGTCCCTTACAAGAAAATACCGCCCCTCCAGTAGGCCGCTTCTAAACCGCTCTGAGGCCTTGTGTCACAGCTCACCAGTGGGGGCAGACTGTCTCATTATCTAGAAGAGTGGCAAGACATTACTTCAGATGCTTGGGCTCTGGAAGCAATAGCCCACCGTTACTGCCTTCCTTTTATACAGAAGCCTCGGAACAATCAACCGGGGAATCACTCTTTGAGGATTCCAGATCCGCTCCTTGTGCAGGAAATATTGACCCTGTTAGAGAATATCGCTATAGAACAAGTGCCTGTAGCGGAGTGGAAAAAGGGTTGGTATTCCCCATATATTTTGATTCCCAAAAAGGACTGGGGACTGAGACCCATGTTGGGCTTGAGATACTTGAACAAGTTCCCCGGAAAGGACAAATTCAAGATGGTCACTGTTTCTCCGATGCTTCAGGCATTCCAACCTCAGGATTGGTTGCTGTCCTTGGACCTTCAGGATGCTCATTTTCATGTGCCAATCAATCTGAAGCCCAGGAAATAACTGAGGTTCGCCGTTGGTGGCTCGCATTTTCAGTTTCGAGTCCTGCCGTTCGGGTTGACCTCCGCCCGAGGGTATTCACCAAACTGATGGTGGTGGCAGCAAATCTCAGGAGAGGGGGAATTCACGTCTACCCATATCTGGACGATTGGCTGATCAAGGTGCTTTCTCCTGAGCAAGCCGTGGATCGCCTTAACGTTACCTGCCACACCCTTCAGACTGGGCTTCTCCCTCAATTTCAAGAAGTCCCATATGACGCCTTCCCAACAGCTCCAGTACATCGGGGCTGTATTTGACACATCCCTGGGAAAGTGCTCGCCACCCAGGGTGAGGGCTCAAGCCAGTCTCCAGATGGTCTCCAAATTCCATAGTGCCCAGAATCTTCCTGCCTTCGGATTCTTGAGGTTGCTCGGCCTCATGGCATCTTGCATTTTTCTGGTGCCAGAGGCACGCCTAAGAATGAGATCCCTTCAATGGGCTCTCAGAACGCAATGGTCCGAATTCTCAGGGCAGATGTCGGATCACCTTCGGATTCCGGTAAGAGTCTCACAGCATCTGCTGTTGTGGGCCTGCAAGGAAAATCTTATGAAGTGAGAACTCTTTTGGCAACCATGGCCGGAGGTAACTGTAGTGACGGACGCCTCACTCACAGGGTGGGGAGCTCACACCACGATCTGACTGTCAGCAGTCGCTGGTCTCTATCGGAGTCCAAACTGCACTTCAATCTTTTGGGAGCTGAGAGCAATCAGGCTAGCACTGAAGGCATTTCTGATGTCTGTACGGGGGAAAAAATATCCTGATAATGACAGACAACACGGTGTCCATGCATTACCTTAACACGAGAGGAGGCATAGGGTCACTACCACTGTGCAGAGAGGCAATTCAGTTCTGGTACTGGGCTATTCAAGAAGGAATCTCCCTCACGGCTGTTCACCTGGCCGGAGAGGAGAACACAGCGGCGGAATCTCTGAGCAGGCAGAGTGCAGTCTCCCACGAGTGGGAACGCGCTCAGGAAGTTCTTCGTGAGATCTTCACCCTTTGGGGAACCCCCTCAAGTGGATCTGTTCATGACTGGTACCAACTGGAAGTGCGAGCGGTACTGCTCAAGGGAATTTTCCCCCGAGAGGAGCTCTAGGAGATGCTTTCTTGATTGGGAATTTCTGATACTGTATGTGTTTCCTCCAGTCCCCGTCATTCTTCAAGTTCTCAGGAGGTTAGGACGGTTCGGGACCCACATGATCCTCATTGCACCGGATTGGGCTAGGAGACAGTGGTACCCGGACCTTCTGGACATGTCCATCTGTCCTCAGATACGTCTTCCACAAAGGAAGGATCTTCTTTCGCGAGAGGAAGGTTGGGTTCTACATCCAGAGGTCAAAACTCTCAACCTTCACGCATGGTTTCTGCAAGGTTGAGATATAAGGATTGGCACCTCTGGATGATGTGATGGAGGTGTTGCTTCCGGCCAGGCAGCCAGCAACAAAGTCTATGTACCGTTGCCATTGGAATAGGTTTTGTGACTGGTGCAGAGAAAAGACTATTAATCCTTTTCAGTGTTCAACTCCAGCGGTTCTATACTTTTTGCTTTCATTAGCACATAAGGATCTTCAGGTTGGAAGCATTAAAGGTTACCTTGCAGCGCGCTCAATTCTTAAGCGCTCCTCAGAGGAATGCTCCTATATCAAGATAGCACTGGTTACTCAGTTCCTGAAAGGGCTCACGAATATTCCCGCCTTCGCCTTTTCAGGTTCCGGTTTGGGATCTTAACTTGGTCTTGAAGTTTCTGATGTGTGCCATACTTGAATCCTTGCACACGTGTCCGCTGAGGTTGTTGACCTTTAAGACTATACTATTGGTTGCTATAACATCTGCACGTAGAGTGAGCGAGTGAGTGAGTTGCAGGCACTTTCTTCCAAGCCACCCTTTACAATATTCCACAAGGACAGGGTGGAGTTGAGGGTAAGACCCTACTACCTACCTAAGGTTGTTTTAAAAAAATTGTGCTACCTGCCTTGTATCCTCCTCCGCGTCCTAGTAAGGAACAGGAGAGGCTCCATAGCTTGGACCCTAAGAGAGCATTAAGCTTTTATATTTCCAGAATGTCCAAAGTTAGAGTGGACAACCAGCTCTTTGTGGGGCATACAGGTCACAAACTGGCCCTGGCTGTTTCTAAACAGACCTTGTCTAGGTGGATTATCCTCACTATTTCTAAATGCCATAGGTTGGCCGGCAAGAACCCTCCTGAGGGCTTGCATGCTCAGTCTACCAGAGGCATGGCCACTTCGACAGCCCTGCCAAGCGGTGTCCCTATTAAAAACATCTGATGCTGCTGCAACATGGTCGTCAATCCACACGTTTACTAAGCATTATTCCCTGGATACTTCCCATGCTCAGTATGTTGCTTTTGGTAAGGCAGTACTTTACTCTGCCCTTTAATAACAAATGTCTAAATTCTTCACCCTCCTCCAATCGTGGATACTGCTATGGGAGTCTGTCAAAGATGAGGAATCTGTTGGAGGACACAATCTATTCGAAGAACAAGTTACTTACCCCTGGTAACGTTCTTTAGACTCTGTTCCTGAAACGTATTCCTCATCGCCCTCCCAACCTACGCCCCTCTCTGTAGAATTTCCCATGCTATTACAGCCTTCGTTCCAACATGGCTGAGTACGGTCAGACCCGCTTTATGGGCATATATAAAACACAAGGAGGGAAAAACAGAACTGAGACAACGGGCGTCGTGGGTGCTACATGTAACATCCGATGTCCCCCTCGACGGAGGCCTTCGAGGGACATCAACTTGACGCAGGGTGCCCTCTACCAAAAAATTTCTGAAGCAGCCAAAGCTGGACACTACATGTCAAAGATGAGAAATACGTTGGAGGAACATCCAGTGGAAAAAGTTACCAAGGGTAAGTAACTTGTTCTTTATTGTTCTTCGGCTACTTATTGTCTACATGTCTTTGTACTTCAATAACTATCTACACAGATTGCTAGAAAACAAAATGCTTTACTAACAGCTTAAAGTCCAGAAAGTGTTAACCTTAACTCAACAGATGGTCTTAAGCAACTTGTCGTGTTCTGAATGACCCCTTATCTAGTGCTGCACCTCCTGTGAATTCCTACTCCTTTAACAAGTGCTCCTTTGGTTGGGGCCTTCTGCGCTGTCCCCAACTGTAGATTTATACATAAAACAGTATGAGATTGGCGCGTTCGAAAAACAAGTGTCTTTTTTTCCTCACAAGTCCCGAGCTTCGGGCAGAACGCGTGTTACGCAAGCACACGTAGCTAGGTCCTTTCCTCGGAAAGGTTGTCAACTCTGATGCAATACTTTTCAGTTGTTTTGAAGGCGAACACGACGACCGCTCCCTCGCGCACATACAATTCGTATCCAGTGCAAGTTCACATGCGCGCTTAAGTTAGGAAGTTAATTTACACACACAATGTTAATAAAACTCTTTCACTTTGATTTCTTACTACTTGCAGTAAACGAAAAATAAGCAACTTTTTTAAAAACTTGCCATCAACACTGAACCTGGAAACTATATTTCCATCGTGTTCTTCAAGCTTTAGACTGCCGGTCTCATCAAAATATACTTTGTTCAGAACACGTATCTCATTCTTCCTACTGTTAATTACTTGCTCCTTGCTAAGTCCTCTGCTCACTCAGGAAACAACCTTTGCTTTTCTTGGGTTACTTCTGTGGATTTTCTCCAGAGCCCAAATGGCTGTGACCTGCTCTGGATGTAAGCTGAATGAAAGGCATTTAAGAATCTTAAACAATATTCCAAACTACCACCGGCTAGCCCAAGGCCAATCTGTGCTGGTTATCGGTCTCCATCTTGTCTTGGGATAACGCTAGTTTCCAACAAAGAGAGTGAAGGAATAATACTGTGTACTGCAAAATCATACCATCCTGCTACCCTCAGACTTAATGAATAACACCCCTTACTTCCAGCCCCTGCCTTAGACACCCTGACTCTCGATCTTACCATTGAATGGTGGGGAACCCTGACAGTAACCAGTAGGAAGGTGGCAAGGCCCAACAAGAACACAGGTCCCCAACGGGGAAAGGGAGATTTTGGTTTACATTTGAACTGTGCCATGGAGAGACTAGAGGCAACAGGCATACTTTCTTGCACTGCGCTACAAGGCAAGGAGTCAATTGATGCACATATACCAGGATGCGGATCAGAAACCAGCCACCATTCTTTTTCTTGTGCTGTGCCCTAAATGTGTTTTTGATACATTTGTTTTCTGTTGTAGTGGTAGGAACAAAACTCAGTTTAGCATAGGTTTACCAACAGGGTGCATTTATTATGTTGTAAGACATCCTGGTGAGCACCCTTTAATTTGTTTCCTTTATAGAATAGGACCACACATCTTAGATTTACGAGTAGCTTAGGCCTTTTATTTACATTAGATACACGTTCAGACATCAAGCCATCCTGTCAGTCTCCTGATTCTGATCCACCAGCATGGTTATTAACCTCATGGTTTATCTGGCACACTCTGGGTCAAAAATGCATCCCGTAGAACATACCATGCAACTCTTAGCTTTTTGGGGACTGGAGACATTGTCATTTTCTGCCTCTTACCCTCTTATCAAGAGGCACTTTGAAAGGTTGCCTCGTATGTTCCCTCCTTCTAGACCCATCCCTCCCGGAAACATGAGTGGTTTTGAATGCCCTGGCATATAAACCTTTTGAGCCTAAAGATTCTGCTTATTTGCATTTGCTATCCTGCAAGACTGTCTTTGATGGCGGTTACATCTGCCAGGTGGATTAGCAAATTCCAGACACTATCTGCCCAGAAACCATTCAGTCTTTTATGTGGACAAAGTAGTACTGAGGACTCGGCCAACTTTCTTTTTCAAGCTGTTACCCAACTTAAATATCAACAAAGTATTCAGTATGCCAACTTTCTTTTCAAATCCTTCTGCTATTGTGTTCTCAGATGGCTAGAGGTCCAGAGAGATGTGGTGGGTCAGACGCATGAGACAGACCAGGGTTGATCATGTTCAACTTGATTTCTATTCAAAATAAACGAAAAAGGCCTAACTTTGCCTAACCTAAGGGTAGCCCTACCCAACGCAACTAAACCACGGTGCTCCTCAGT
The DNA here is from genome assembly GCF_040938575.1 of Ambystoma mexicanum. NCBI lineage: Eukaryota > Metazoa > Chordata > Amphibia > Caudata > Ambystomatidae > Ambystoma > Ambystoma mexicanum. Next base: position 327,457,959 of record NC_090926.1, on the reverse strand, counting down.
GTAAATGTCCAGATGAATTTCCGTCCTCAGTCACAAATCTACCGTTTTCTGACCCTACATCCTTTACTAAACAACGAAAGACCAGGAGGATGACTCCCTTCTCTTGGGCTGAAAGATGTCTTTCCAATTAATGTTCAGATTCAGCAGCGAATCCTTAAAATAGCAGTTTGCTTTTTTCTTTACAAGTTCGTTCAGTTATGATATAGGACTTTTCCACTTCCGGTTAAGTGTTCTTTTTGGTCTTTTGGGTGCTGACCCCGGTCTTTCTCAGTACTTTGTTCTTGTCAATGAATATTCTTTCTTCCTCTTACAGTGTTGGCTTCTCTACAATGAGACCAATTCTTGTGTCTCACTCTTGCTCCCTGTGATCTGTATTTGTACCCAGGTTTTATCGTCGCTCTTTTTATGATCTTCAATAATACTGGGATGAGTACAAGGAGTCCCCCAGTAAACTTTACTTTTTTTTTATGGCTTTCGGTGTTACTGGGACAAGAAGGATTAGTCCCGTGACAAGGCTCACTCTTCTTACTTTTTTCGGTTCTGATGGGACGAGTATGATTAGTCCTTTAGTAAGGCTCGCTCTTCTTATTGAACCACCAATTAGGGGATCACCACTGGCTCCAGCCACCCATCTCCCTGGGTCTCCTGCGCCATCCGTTACCTTCTTGGCTTTGTGTGTGCATCATCGGGTTGGCTTCCGAGCTGCTTTGTTCGGTCTCTGCAGGATGGCTTCAGTATTTGTGTGCTTCTTTCGCTACGGTGAAACCCCCTGGATTGTTCTAGCAGTTCGGTTAGGGCCTACCTCTCCCTCCTTCTCCTGGTAATCGTACTTCCCATACATTTTACCTTTGCAGATTCACTTCTTTCGAGGGGATTGGGTCCTCCGACATATTCCATATCTATGACAGTAATCACCACAGCTGCGTCGATACGCTGTCCCGTCGAGCCAACGTCACTGCATGTTATAAGTAGGATGCACGACACCCGTAGCCTCAGTTCCGTTTTTTCCGCGAACGTGTTCGCTTTGGAGATCTCGGTGTGCCTTGGTTCTACTGAATCCTGTTCTTTCGGTTCTTCGAACCTGTTCGTTTGTGTATTGACATGTCGTCTTCGGCTTCTTCCACCCTGCGGTCGAGTTTTAAGAAGTGTCGGGTGTGCGGGTCCAAGATGCCGTTCACTGACACGTACGACGCTTGCCTCCGGTGCCTCGGGGAGGACCACGATACGGATGACTGTGTCGACTGCCAGTCACTTACATCAAAGGCCTTGCGGGAGCATAAGAAGCTGCTTTCGGTGGGTAAGGTGGCCAAGCCCCGGAAGTCACGATCCACTGGACTTTCGACGGACGATTCGAGGGGCGACTCTCCGCATCATCGTGAGTTGGGGGGGTCTCGGTCCAGGAGTCGGTCTCGCCATTCCTCTGCCTCTTCGAGGCACTCACGGAAGCGCCGTCACAGGTTGCCTTCCCCGTCCTCAGCCAAGGGCTCCGCCCGTCGGCGGGTTGCTTGTCCCAGCGATCATTCCTCTCCGGAGGAATGGGATTCCTTCCGAAAGGAGATGATGGCGATTTTTCAATCGCAGGGCTCCAGTCCGTCCGCGCCGTTGTAGGAAGCCGGCTGTGACCATACTAGAGACACCACTCGTACGCCTTTGGGCTCGAGGGGTCGTCGCGACCACCGGGCGCCTTCGAGGTCCCTATCGGATAAGGATGGTCGCTCTAGACATGCCCATTCCAGGTCCCGGTCCTCGAGACCGCGTGAGCCTGTGAAGTCTTCGAGGAAGACATCGACGCCTACGGTGCTCAGGTCGTCGAGGGACTCTCTCGAGGCTCCGCCTCTGAGGAAGTCGTCAACGCCATCGGCGCCCAGGCTGTCGAAGGACACGCTCGGGGCTCCGCCCTCGAGGCCTGTGTCGACGCCATCGAAGTTGTCAGCGCCTTTCTCGACGTCGACGCAGATTCCGTTGACGCCCCAACGCCGTTCGAGGCTGCTTTGTCGGAGGTACCCCGTGGCACGGTGGAAACCCCCCCAAAAGGCTCTGGCCAAGGCTAAGAATGTCTTTGTCCCTTTTTTCTGTGCCCTCTTTCCAACCACGATTATATTTCTGAGGGGGATGAGGGATCTGAGGAAGGTTTGGTGCCTGAGGAGGTGCCTGACGAGATTTTGTCTGGTCACAGCCAGATTGAAGAACTGCGTCAGTCACTGCACGACGCCAGTGATCTGGACACCTCTCTGGAGGTGGAGTTCTGTCAGCCTGAGCCTGGCACCCATGCCGAGTCCTCGTACCGGCGCCTTATTTCAAGGGTCACAGAATACTTGGGGTGGTCTGCGCCACCTGTGGATTTTCTGCAGGATGACCTGACTGACATCCTCGACCAAGGTCCTCCAACTGACCCGGTACTGCCATTCCATATGGCTTTGCAAAGAAGGGTGGCTGCAGCTTGGACTGCTCTGGAGAGTCTCCCGGCGGGGAGCAAGTCTTTGCCGCGAAAATACTGCCCAGCCAGTAGTGACCCCTGCTACTTGACCACGCACCCCACTCCGGAGAGTTTGGTGGTGCAGGCGGCCACGGCCCCAGCAAAGCAGGTGTCGTACCCTACCATCCCTCCTGATAGGGACGACAAGCGTTTTGATGGCTGGGCGAAGAAAGTGATTTCTTCAGGGGGTATGGCTGTACAGGCAGCCAACTCCGTATGTGCCTTGTCACGTTTCACGCACACTCTGTGGAACTGTATTTCCTTGACGGCTGAACATATTTCCAAAGGGGAGGAACGGGATGGTTTTCTTGCTCTTGTACAGGATGGCAAGGATGCCATGTGTGAGGCCGTTCAGTCGGGTTTGGACATGGCAGATTGTTTCAGCCGGTCCATGGCGGCGAGCACCGTAATGCGCAGGTTTGCGTGGTTGCTCCTGATGTGCAGGCCCAGCTCCTCAACATGCCCTTTGATGGTGAACGTTTTTTTGGCAGCAAGGCTGACGAGAGCCTTGAGAGGTTGCAGACCTCTAAAGCTGCAGCGAAGTCGTTGAGCGCTGCAGTTCGCCAACCTCTGCTTTTTCGTCCTAGGGGACAGCAATGGAGGGGAGGTTCCTTTCGATATTGCTCATCCTTTAGTGAATCGAGAGGAGCTGCAAGTCAAAGGGGCCACCGTAGGAGTGCCAGAGGTGGAAAACAGGGTACTCGAGGTGCCAAGGCCACTCGGGCAGTTGCCTCTTTGCCCTCAGGCACTGCCGCAGCCGCTTCAGCTCAGTCATGAGGCCATGTCCCATGGTTCGCCGGTTGGGCGAAGGCTGGCACAGCATCTTGTCGAATGGCGTGCCATTACTTCAGATGTGTGGGTTCTGGAGATCATAGCCCACGACCGTCTTCCTTTCCAGCAGAGGCCTCACGACAATCCACCGGGGAATCTCTCTTTGAAGAGTCCGGATCCGCTCCTTGTGCAGGAAATTCAATCCCTGTTGGAGAAAGGCGCCATAGAATTGGTGCTTGTAGCGGAGAGGAACAAGGGATGGGATTTCCCTTATTTTTTGATTACGAAGGGGATTGAAACAGGGGATTGAGACCCATCATGGACTTGTGCGGTTTGAACAAGCTCTTCAGGAAGGACAGGTTCAAGATGGTTACTCTTTCTCAAGTCCTCCAGGCCCTTCAACTTCAGGACTGGTTGGTGTCTCTCGACCTCAACAACGCTTATTTTCATGTGCCGATCCATCCAAAGCACAAGAAGTACCTGAGGTCCGCGGTTGGCGACTCGCACTTTCAGTTTCGGGTCCTGCCGTTCGGATTGACCTCCGCCCGAGGGTATTCACCAAGCTCATCGTGGTGGTGGCAGCGTAGCTCAGGAAAGGGGGGGGATTCACATCTACCCCTACCTGGACGATTGGTTGATCAGGGTGCGCTCTCCTGAGCAATTCCCGGATCATCTGTCCATCACCTGCGACTCCCTTCACAGGCTGGGCTTCTCCCTCAACTTGAAGTCCCATTTGACGCCAATCCAGCGGCTCCAGTACATCAGAGCAGTGTTCGACACTTCCCTGGGGCAGTGTTTTCCTCCCCAGGTGAGGGCTCATCACATTCAGCAGATGGTGCACAAGTTTCAATACGCCCAGAATCTCCCGGCATTCACATTCGTGCGGTTGCTTGGCCTCATGGCATCCTGCATTCTTCTGATGCCGGAGGCCAGTTTGCGGATGAGATCTCTGCAGTGGGCCCTCAAGATGCAGTGGTCGCAGTCCTCCGACAGCATGTCGGACCCCGTTCGGGTGCCGCCCTCGGTCAGCCAGGACCTTCTGTGGTGGGCCGTCGATGGCAATCTGATGAAGGGGGCTCCATTTTGGCTACCCTGCCCGGAGGTGACGATCGTGACGGACGCATCCCTCACGGGATGGGGCTCATGCCAACGAGTTGAGAGTCAGCGGTCGTTGGTCTCGGTCGGAGTCCAGACTCAATATCAATCTGTTGGAGCTGCGGGCCGTCAGGCTTGCCCTGCAGACTTTTCTGCCGACTGTGCGAGGAAGGAATGTCCTGATTCTGTCGGACAACACAGTGGCCATGCACTACCTCAACAAAAAGGAGGGGGCAGGGTCACTTCCTCTGTGCAGGGAGGCGATGCAGCTCTGGTTGTGGGCCATCCAGCAGGAAGTTTCGATCTCGGCAGTTCATCTGGCCCGAGACGAAAACAAGACGGCGGACACTCTGAGCAGGCAGAGCGCAATCCCTCACGAGTGGGAGCTGGCTCAGGAGATTCTCCTGGAGATCTTCGCCCTTTGGGGGACCCCTCAGGTGGATCTCTTCGCCTCCAGTGTCAACCGGAATTGCGAAAGGTTCTGATCATGGGAATTTCCTCAAAAATGAGCCTTAGGAGATGCGTTCGTGGTGGAGCGGTCCTTCCCACTGCTGTACTCGTTTCCTCCAGTCCCTGTCATCCCGCAAGTGCTGCGGAGGTTACGGAGGTTCGTTTCCCGGATGATCCTCATTGCTCTGGCTTGGGCTCGGAGGACGTGGTACCCGGACCTTCTCGACTTGTCCATCTGCCCTCCACGTCGTCTTCCCTACCGAGACGACCTGCTCTCACGTGAAGGGGGTCAGGTTCTCCATCCAGAGGTCAGATCCCTCAACCTTCACGCTTAGCTTCTGAAAGGTTGAGGTATTAGGATTGGGACCTCCCTGAAGACGTGATGAAGGTGTTACTTTCGGCCAGACGGCCGGCAACAAAGCCCCTGTACCGGTACCGTTGCCGTTGGAGAAAGTTCTGCGACTGGTGCAGGGTTAAGAATGTGGATCCTTTTTCATGTGACATTTCTGTAGTTCTCTTTCTTGCTTTCGTTGTCCCACAGGGGCCTGCAAGTGGGTACTGTTAAAAGTTACCTGGCGACGCGGTCTATATTTGAGCGCTCGTCTGAGGAATGTTCTTATTTTAGAATTCTTTTAATTTCTCAGTTTCTCAAAGGGCTCACTAATGTGTTTCCGCCGGCACCTTTCCAGGTGCCTGGTTGGGATTTGAACTTTGTTCTGAAATTCCTTATGGGTGCTTTATTTGAGCCTTTAAATTCTTATGCTTTGAGGCTGTTCACCCTTAAAACTGTGTTTTTAGTTGCGGTCACTTCTGCTCGCAGAGTGAGTGAGTTGCAGGCACTTTCAGTTAAGCCACCCTTCACTGTGTTTCATAAGGACAGGGTTGTCCTTGGAGTTCGTCCTTCCTTTCTTCCGAAGGTGGTGTCGGAATTTCATTTGAGCCAGAAGGTTATTCTTCCGGCATTTTATCCTCCTCCACATCCTTGTAAGGAAGAGGAGAGACCCCATAGGTTGGATCCTAGGAGAGCTTTAAGTTTCTACATTTCTCGCATGTCCCGGGTCAGAGTGGACGATCAGCTCTTTATTGGTTACGCTGGAAGGCGTTTGGGACAAGCTGTGACTAAGCAGACTTTGTCTAGATGGATTATCTTGGCAATTTCTGAATGTTACCGCTTGGCGGGTAAGGACCCTACAGTAGGCTTACGGGCCCATTCTACTAGGGGTATGGCTGCCTCTACTGTCCTGCAGAGGGGTGTTCCTATTTGTAACATCTTTGATGCAGCCAATTGGGCTTCGGTCCATACTTTTGTACGTCACTACTCCCTCGATTCTATCCATGGGCAGGATCTGGCCTTTGGCAAGGCGGTCCTTTACTCTGCAATTTGATTGGGCATTCTAAATTTCTATATTCTAAATTATTTTCCCTCCTCCATACATTGGTACTGCTTTGGGAGTCTGTCATAGATATGGAATACGTCGGAGGAACCAATCCCCTCGAAGAACAAGTTACTCTTACCTGGTAAAGTTCTTTCATTGGGATAGTCCGACAATGTATTCCATATCGCTCCCTCCCTACCTGCCCCGCTACAGAATTTCTTATGCGATTGCAGCTTACGTTTCCGCAAGGCTTTCTGTGGTCATACTGGCAGTGGTTTGGTGCCACACGTTCTGGGGAAAAAACTACAACTGAGGCTGTGGGCGTCGTGCGTCCTACTTATAACTTCCGGTGACGTCGGCTCGACGGAGGCCCTCGAGGACAGCGTATCGACGCAGACGCCGAAAGATTTTCCGAAGCAGTACAGCTGTGGTGATTACTGTCATAGATATAGAATACGTCGTCGGACCATCCCATCGAAAGAACGTTACCAGGTAAGGGAGTAACTTGTTCTTCTCTGGTACCTCCTACTGCTTCCTGCAATGCACCGGCTTGGAGAGTCTCCACTCCTCCCGTGATCCGGGCGCCTCCTTCCATGGGGGAGTCCCTCCTGAGATACTCATTTGGCTCAGACCCTCTCCTTTAGGCTCTCTTGACACAGGTGATTCTCATGCACCTGTTTCTCCTACTGACTTGTTTGAAATGGTATTACCCAATTTGATCGAATCAAATTAATTGAATGGTGCATTTGACCGAATTTGGCCTGTACCATTCGATAGATTTGATAAAAGGGCTAAAAATATAGAACATGGGGGTGGGGGTACCTCCCTGCTCCCTATGATCTGTATTTGTAGCCTCGGGCGGGTGGGGGGGGGCGTTGCAGGGGTGTCCCCGCTTTCTGAAGAATGGAGGCGGCGGGGGGACGAAAAAGAAAAGGTTACCCTGCAGTGTCAGGCGAGGCAGCGGAGGGGAAAAGGTAACTGGGGGAGGATGGGGGGGGGGGATCTAGTGGGGAGGACATAGATTTGGTGAGTTTGACCGCGGCAATATTGTATTTGTGGCAAAAATGACTATGAACAATTCTGCCACATCAAACAACCCAGATCCTTTGAAACTCCCGGGTGCCTCTCCATCTCAGCTCTCTGCTCCTCCCATTTTTATGTTGCCAGTTTGATGCTTTACAAAGCTCACACAGTAGTCCTTCTTTGGTGTTTAGAGTAGGTTTGGACCAACTCTATTGGGATTCCTCGTCTCTGTGTCAGGCGGGTTCTCAGTCTCTCCTCTGGTGTCTTTAGTGGTATGGAAAGGGAGTTCCTTCTCGGAACGGGAGTTCCTGTCACCTAGAGGGGAGTCTCTCGCTCTGTGAGATACCACTTTCTGCCACCCTTAGGGGGAACATTGCATAGCGGGCTCACCTCCCTAGACTCACAAGAAGATGCTCAATTCTGGGAAGAAGTGACCAAATACCTTGATTTGTCGCAGAGAACTGAAGTTTTACCTGAATGGGCGGTCTCATTTTATGGCTGTTTGTCAGGTACAGCCCGGTAGGACAGGACAAGCATGTTTCCAAAGCCTATATCATGTTTTATTAAATCCTACAATTGTCGGGCAGGGTTACCTCAAGAGGCTGCACACCCACTACGATTTTAAAATCAGCTTATGATGCATTTCAGAGGCATGTACCCCTTGAAATGATTTGCAGAGTGACCATGTGGGCCTCCGCTTATTGTATTGGAGTTTGTTAATTGTATAGCGCAGAAAAAAAGACTCCGACATCTGGACGCTGTTCATACATAAGTGAAGTTATACATACAGGCATTAGGCATGATAAAGCATACATATAAAACAGTAATAATGAGCATATTCAGTAATACAGAATTTGTAGATATACATACGGGCAATAATAAAAACAATATCTGGCTTTATATTTATAAACAATAGGCTGTATATGTACAGCGAATTTAGGCATCCCTGGGGAGGTCTTGTTCTCTCAACCATATTTTTGCCTTTTTGTGGAAGGATAGGATTGCTGGTTCCTCCCTCAGGGCGGTGGGTAGAGCATTCAATTTTTTAGCTGCTAAGACAGGAAAACTATTCCCTCCTGCGCATTGTTGCTTAAAGCGAGGGATAATGACAGTGTGCTTGGGCTGATCTAGAGGGTCTGGTGATGGCCGGTCTGTTAATGTTGTTGGAGAGGTAGATAGCTGCTTCGTTAGCTAAGCATTAATGTGTAAGGGATCGTGTTTTAAGATCGATTCTTTGCTTGATGTTGAGCCAATGTATGTCTTGTCTGGCTGAGGAGATCTGTTGGTTCCTTGGTAAAGTCATGCAAAATGAACTGCTCCGACTGCATTATTTTGCATGACTTGCAATTTGTTGAGGTTGTATAGGGATGTGCCGAGATATAGTGCGTTGCAATAGTCGAGCTTTAAAAGTACTAATGCTCTGGCTAGTGTGGTGCAGTTCGGCATTGTGAGGTATGGCCGGCAAGCCGTAATAAGTTTGCATGCGTGGGCTCTGGATGATGCCATAGCATTGAGTTGTCTATTTAGTGTTAGTGCCGAATCGATTTAGAAACCCAGTGTTTTCACTGCTTTAGCGACTTTGATTAAGTTACCATCTATGATGAATGAGTTGAAGAACGATCCTAGTTTGTTGAGTTTGGATGGGGATCCTAGAAGGAGTACCTCTGTTTTATCGTCATTTAAGCACAATCCATGTGTCGCTATCCAGGCTTGTATTGTGGTATGGATATTATTGAGGGTCTTACTGTCTATAATGTGATCACCAGTGATAGGTACAAGTATCTGGGTATCGTCTGCGTAGTTTGTATATAAGACTCCCAGATCATCAAGTCTATCAAAAAGAGGCTTGGTGAACACATTATAGAGAGTGGGGGAAACGCAGGATCCTTGGGGAACCCCACATGTGACTGGAGTAGGTAGGGCAGATGCTGTGGGTGCAAAGACCCTCATAGATCTGTTATTGAGAGAGGATTTGATCCAGGCGTTGGCTTGGTCAGAAAAGTAAGCGGCCGATGATAAGTGTTTGCAGAGGATGTCATGATTCACCAGATCAAATGCCGCTGAGAGGTCGAGGAGGGGAAGCAGTGCTACTTTTCCATTATCCTTCAACGCTTGGATCTGAGTTTTTAAATCGATGAGTGCTGTTTCTGTCCCATGCTTGGGTCTAAAACCTGATTGCCTAAGTCCTAGTGGGTTGTTTGATTCAAGGTGCTGTATCTGCAAGTAAGCTGGCTTAGATAGAATTTTTAATAAGAAGGGCACCGTTGTGATAGGCCTATAGTTGGATGGGTTAGATGGGTCTGAAGTTGGTTTCTTTAACAGGGGGAGTACCCAAGCATCCTTTAAGTTGGTGGGTACTGTATTTGATTTAAAGGAGGCATTGATGAAGTTTGTGATGAAGGGGGCTAGCTCTTTGGTATCTTCCTTAATAAGAGGTGCTGGGCAGGAATCACCTTGGCAGTTAGATGGTTTGAGTTTTAACATGATAGATTCAACCTCTTTGATAGACAAAGGGGTGAAGTTGAATTGTGGCAAGTCCTTCTTGGTAGCATTAGGAGTCTCATGATGGAATTTCGGGTCAATTAAGATACTCTTTTTGTTCTCTATTTTATTCTGAAGTAGGGAGATTTTATTTTGAAGTGCATTTTGTATATTTGTGCACCATTCGGCATCTTTAGTACAGAGGTCTCGAGGTGGTGCTGGGGATTCCAGCTCTTTCATGATGTTGAATAATTCTTTAGTGCTGGATTTGGCGTTGTTGACGCGATCATTAAAATTATCTTTTTTCGCTTGGATGATTGCTAGTTTGTAATTAATGGAGGCTGCGGTGAAGGTGTCCTTATTGGTGGGTGAGGGATTATTCTTCCAGTGTGATTCAGCAGTCCTTTTTATTTTACTAAGATTTTTTAGGTGTCGTGTGTACCAATTGTTAAGGTGAGCATGGGGCTTGGCTTTTCGAAGTTTGAGTGATGCTATAGTGTTGATTGCCCTAGTCATTGTCTCGTTTTACAGATCAACAAGGACTGATGGGTCTAAGTGTTTCTTCTGTTCCTTCTGCCTTCTCATGGGCCAAATGGAACATTTGGGCAAACAATGTTGCAGAATCGGTTCGGTTAAAAGCCATTCTCCTGTTCCCGCTATCACTGTTAACACCTCCCAGAAATATGGCCGAAAGGGGATGGGACGATGGTGTATTTAAGTTACTTACCGTAGTGACTACTATACTTCTAGTCTGTGGTGGTATTTCCTCCATATGCCTTACAGCCATACCAGTTAATTGACTCTGCCTAGGTGGTTGCAAGGAACTGGATGGTTGAAGCTGGAGGGTGGAGCAGGAAGGGGCAGGTCTACTCCCTGTGCACAATATCGAACATTTTAGCAAATTAAGAGATTTTTGCTGACCAGAAAAGGCTCTGGTCAGCAAATGTCCATGCAGTGACACCCTAGGAGCATGGAGAAAAGAGGACGAAGAGGTATAATAGTTGCTAACGTGAGTAACCTTTATGTTCTAGCATCTATGGGTGACCTTAAGGAGCTGGTGGATGGTGATGGTGTATTATCACCCTACATTCATCAGCCAAATCGTTAGCCTAGGCATAGATGAGGTGTTTTCTCAGCAATCAAACTGTGGCCCTACTACCTTTGAATCCTCAACCTCCATAACTGCTTGCACTGTCCCTAAAGGTTCACCTCAAAAGCCTCTTTTGTTTAACCTCCAAAGACATCCTCTGATCCCTTCATATGACTTTGTTTGCCAATAACATCTATGTGGATGTCCATTTGAGCACCTGTTGGGGTCCCACGGCAGGCAGATTTGGTTCAACAGATGGATGATTCATTCAGTTGAAGTCAAAAAAGGCCTAAAATGTAATCCCATTTGAAAACTGGGACAGACTCAGTTTGCCTGTACACTAACTAAATCAGGTTTATATGAGTCCGCCAGACACAACCCACAGGGCGTGTTAAAATAAGGAATACTAATTAAACGCTATTTAAAAGCACACGCACAAGTAAAAGATAAGCAACCACTGACCAAAGTGAGACTTGACTAGTTGCAAATTAACTTGCACAGGGAGCAGAGTTTATTTGGGGTATCCCAATAATAAATGGCTAGGGTCTCTCATTGGGCACATCCCTGAGCTGTGAATTAGGACTTTGGTGGAGCTCACGGGGGAGTTCATTATGCCGTATAAGAAAGTTCATGGGGCTCTTAATTTACAGTTTAGTAGGCACGACAAGGTCATTAATCTGACCTTGTAATGAGGGTATGGGAACCCCTCTCAGCCTACAGTGGAAGCCTACCTGGGTGGAAGCTAAAGCAGGCCTATCCTAGAGGGAGACTGCAGTTGAGGGGGCCCCAATTCCTGTCCCCTCCACGAGTGAGAGAGACGTTCTGGTGGGGTCCGGGGAGGTGGTGGTGGCGGTGGAGTGTTGAGGCAAATTAAAGAAAAGGAGAGGTATTGGTTGGTAAGAGCAAGTGGTACTGAGTGGAAAGTGCTTTTGTGAGTGAAAGGAGGGTGACTGAGTAGAAAGAAGAGGTGGAGGAGGCAGCAATAGTGTGTAGGCGTGTTGGGCAAGAATTGTAGTAACCCTGTGGGAAACTATACCACCCTTGTCCTCTTAGTATTAGGTTACCTACCTATTGGTATAGGTCTGTATTACACAAGTTGGTAGTGTGACTGATCAGCCAGACTTATCTCAAGAGGGGTAAATATGAGCAGTAGAGCTGTAGCATCGAAATCCAAAAATACAAGTTTCCAAATAGCTTACATAATTATTTTCCTAGAAAACCTTGAGTGTAACAGACCATGTGCAACAATAAAAATACACTTCAAATACTTTCTCAGAATCAAAGTCAAGCAAGTAGATAATCTTTAATGATAATTCGTACACACATCCTACACCCTGTGGAGACTTCACTAACTAGGACAGTAGTGGCATTTATATATAACTTTTGCATTTGGTAAAAATCTGAGGTTGGTGAAAAAGGAAAGGTTAAAGGAAGGGAAAAAAAAGGTTAACATGTTCTCAGGGCATGTGAGCACGTTTCAATCTCCCAATGAATTCTCGATAAAACCTTTCCCAGCAATATTAGTTAAAAATGAATGCATCACCTATGGGGGACAGTTGGAATCAAAGTCAATGGATTAAAAGAGTCTGCAGGGAGCCAGGACAGCCAAAGTCAATTGGAGCAAAGTCTGTGGAGCTGAGTCACTTCTTAGATAGCAGAAAAACTCTTGCACAAGGTGTGTGGTAGAAAATCATTGTTGGGCCACAAGCTGTTAATCTTGTGAAAGAGCTTGGATCAATTCTAGAAAAGCAGCTACCGCAAATCTCAACTGAGAAAAGCAAGCTACAGACAGAGGTAAGTATCCCTTAGTCAGCACACTACCTTAGGTTAGAAAAAAGATTCCAGCTGGCTTCTGTCTTGGTTGCAGTGTTGCAGAACCTTTGTCCTTGGGCCTCAGTCGTGGGGACAAGAGGGTGGATGTTTGGAGAACTACTGCAGATCAGTTCGGAGGTCAGCGGCTGCTATGGGCTCTTTTCAATTCAACTGTACTTCGCAGTTTCAGCGCGTGGGAAATGGCACCACCACAGATGTTGGACACTGGTTGGGCTTCCTTCGCTCCTTCAGTTCAGCACTCTGGTGAGGTGACTCGAGCTTGGGTTGTCCTGCTCCGGAAGGGTCCTCGGGAGACTCCTGGAGCTTTTGGCCGGCTTATAGACGTTGCACTAGACTATGGATTTCTCGACCCCTGGGGCTCGGTTCCAGCAGCATCAAAGAAGTACAGCCAGTTGGGGAAGGTCTTCCACTAAAGTTTGTCTCCGGGTTAGTTAGTCCCACTAACCCAAGGGAAGAAGTTGCCCTCGCCAGAGCTTCTCTTGTCGATTCGGAAAAGGAGTTTCAGCACAGCAGCAGGGCTTCACCGGGCAGCTCAATGGTCTAGGAGGATGCTGCAAGCTTCTCTTCACGATTCCTTTGTCGGATATTTCGTCCAGTGGTCGACTGTCTTCAGACCAAGAAGCCTCGCCTTTTATGCAGGTTTCTCCTATTTATGCACAGCCTTGCTGTCACTCGTACAACAGGGTGGCCAGCCAGCCAGCCTGCCAATCAAACAAAGGAAACGCATAATCCAAGTCAGATCAAGATACATGAGAGTGAGGAAAAAGGGCTAATTCTCTCCATGAGTAAAATTAAAAAGTCCTAAAGCCCAGCAAAAGAGCTGGGAGTCTCTAAGGTTGAAGGGAATTAGCACAGAAATGAGAATTCTCCCTATCAAGGAGGAGTTATAAAATTGAAGCGCTGAGGCAGCTAGTAGGAGAAAAGTATCACAGCACAGAGGAGTAGAATGTAGGCAGAAGCAGGAGTATAGGCAAATGCCTTTAAGCTCTCACTTATAGCAATCTAGAGTTAAAAAATAGGAGGATCTATATTCCAACCTAGGGATAGCTAGCACTCGGCCAAAGAGCTAAATATAAACCGTTCACCCGTCTCTGGGTGTTGGGGTATTCCATCTGTGACCTAGATTTGTCCTCGCTGCGTGCCCTCCCCCGAATAGCAAGGAGGAGACTCGCCCCCCCTAGCCCCACCAAAATTGTCAACAGGTTTGTCCCTACCAGAGTTCCATTTAACCACTCTTGATGGTAGAAAAGCTGAGATATCAGGCTGAACTAAGGCGGTAAGGGTACTGTTGAGTAGAACAGTTAACTCTTACAATGATAAATAAAAGGAACCCCTCTGATAAATACTAAAATACTCTTATTTATTATTGCACTAAGGCACACTTTATACAGTTAAAGGTAAGTAAAATTGTTCTATACATATATATAACACCCAGTGGCAACGCAATTTGAGTTGCTCACTACTTCGGATTTTCACACAGGTATCGCACAATAAACTGTAATGACTAAAATAGGGAAAAGTTGTTAAAGAATCAATGCGCACACCTTATTAAAGACAGTGTACCTACCTTTTCAAAGTCCAATCTCTGTATAGAATATCTGAGTAGTTGGGTGTTCCGAAAGGCTCTTCATTGTTAGTGAGTAGCAATAAGAGAGGCCACCCTTATGGGGAATTAAAGACAAGACCAGAAGTGTGGGACAAAAGTAGTATTTGGAATCTAGCTTAAGTGACTTAAATCAAAATGTGGGTTTTGTAGGAAGCGGCTATCACTCCTAATGTCCAAAAGTACTTGTCCTAGAAGTAATAGCCAGGCCAACACTGACCTGGGTCGGACCTTTATGGGGCTACGCTAAGCAGTAATTTGCACACAGTGCAACGTGATGGGGGTAGGGCTGTCCAAGCGATATTGCTGAACACGGCCCCATGAACCCCACCAAAGTAATAATACCCTTCGTATATCAAGAATCGATGGGGAAAACTTGTTTCACTGTCGTTGGGGTCATTTGCTCATGGGCTTGTGGGCGTTCACCAGTGTTCGTCTTCTGGCTGGTTTGGATGGTGGTGGAAGAACCCTGGATTGGTCCTAGGATGTAGCAGAGGTATCCCATGAATATTCTGCAATGAAATCACTGAACACAATTTTCAGTGCAGAATATTGATCTCAAAGAAATTCATTCACCTACAATCTATAACTAATTCTTTTTACAGATTGTAAGATAGGATAAGGGATCAAGGATTTTGTGGGTAGGTTGTTAGGGGGATAATGCAGGGCTACAGGGGATTTGTCTCCCACCCCCATTTTGCTGCTGCACTGAATAAAGAAAATTGGTGAAAATTAAAAAAATGACATGAATGGACACCGGATAGGGTCAGCAGGCCCTCAACAGCTAAACTCTTGGACTGTGAGTCCATGGCAGGCTCTGTTTCAGGTGAAAGTAAACACAGCATGGTTCCAGCATCACAGCAGAGCAACGCAGGATGCCCATGAAGATTTCGGCTCCTATGCTGGATAAAGGTCCTTTCAGTAGTGCAAGGCTGGTACCAGGTGAATTACGAAGATGCAAGCTGCTTTGGCCCAGTAATGGCGATTCAGGTCCAGCACAAGGACACCTAGCTGGTTATGCCCACCAGTCAAAAGGATCGATGCGTTCTGCAAAGCTCGCCCCTGTCGGGTGGAAGGTGAGACTGGGTGGTGTTGACAGTAAACCAAACTTCCAAACACTTGGGCGAACCCACACATGTTTGTAGAGTAGTATGCCCTAAACCAGTTTAAACAGAAGTCATTCACAGAGAGACCATTTCGGGCTCTGAGTCTTCGTAGGCGAACTGCCATTTTGGATGTCCCTCGTGACCTAAGCAAACCAATGCCACACAGCAAAATGCACGGATTGCAGGACTTCTAAAATGTGTTGGTATCCAAATAGCCACAGTATAGGCGCTTTTGTCTATAATGCAGTGAAAATCTGCAAACCCGGTGTAGCCAAAAGTAAATTACACTTCGATGGGATTGGGTCCTCCGACGTATTCCATATCTATGACAGTAATCACCACAGCTGTGCTGATTACTGTCATAGATTAAATTACACCACTACCGCCAGCCTACGCCCCAAGACACTTCCTGGACTTCACCAAGTTACAAAATAGACTTCCCCTGCCCTATTAGCCACATTGGCTACCAAGGGCAACATATCCAAAAGGCGTTTCATTGGCAGGGCGTGGGAGGGAGCGGGCTTCAATAGTTTTACCTCTGACCAAGAAATGAAAGTCAAAAATCCAAGAAAGCCAGCAAAATGTTCAGATGACTCTTAAATATACCTATGTGATATTTAGGGGAATATGTATAAGGGGGCATTAGAACCCATTCAAAAGGCATTTTAAAGCATACTGCGATGGAGGGTGTGTATATGTACATGAAATGTACTTGTTCCTTGTGTGGCAGTGCGATGTGTGGTACACTGTTACTATCATTCCTCAGGGCTCCTAATTCCAGATATCCAGGACCTGCTTTTAACACCTTCTCATCAAATCATTTTTCCCTGCATTAGTCATTATTATGTCCACAAAACCTCCTAAATATCCACCCAAACAGTTTTTTTGTTTCCTTTTGGCTCTGTGCTCAAACGCGGGTATGATGGGTTGGATTTGAGAAGTGAGGCAACAATCCATATAAACGAGGTGCCTTCAAAGCTAGGCTGCTGCTGAAATCACAAAATCAGGGATGATTCTTTGGAATCCCTATTAAAGGTGTGTGTGTGTGCACATTTTAAATCCCCTCCCTGTCTGACGGTAATGTCACTCATTAAATGTTTCTCATATTGACTAATCCTAGTCCACTTGAAAACCTTTTTCTTTTTCCCACTTGCCTCTTCTGGTTTCCTAGGTAATCTTTGATATTAAAAAGGGTTGGTGTTGTGCCGGGTAGTTTGGCTACTCAGGAGCACTATAGGTTTCAAGAGAGCTTGGCATTTAGCAGGTTCCCTCTTAATCTCATCCGTGCTTTCAACAAAGCTGTTACATGCGTACAATCTGTGTACATTTCTGGGTATTAAGTTCAACCCATGTTCCAGTAATTACGATTTCAGTCAATTCATTTATTTCCATCCCTAACAAAAGGTGCATATTTGACAACATATCAGCACAGTTCTTCCCACATGAAAGGATCTTTTCTAATGGTATCCGTCCTTGCATATATAAAAGCGTTGTGTGGCAGTGGTCTGGGAAATAATCCACTTTCTTCGATATCTACTGTACATTTCAGTTCAGGAAAAGTCTCCCACTTGTCCATTCTTTTCTATTTTAGTCCATTATGCAGCATATATACTGTCATTGGAAGTTGCTCTGTTTTTTAAACCATGTTTATCCATTTGATTCTTCTCTTGTCTTTGGGGCTTTTGGCAGGAGGGAACGTTGTCATTCCTTTCCTTTCGATACCTCAAGACGCAACAAGTGGTCATTAACACAACCATAGTTGCGAAAGTGAGGGAATTTTCATGTTACTTCTGAGACGGTCTCTCTGCCAACGCATTGCTTCTGTTGGAAGTGTGGTTCGAAGTTGGAGAGCCTAACTCCTATTGCAGATGCATAAACGGGGAACATTTTACAGCATATAGTTATATAAAACTGCTCCTCGTATAACTGCTCATGTCTTCAATGCAATTCATGCAAATAACGTTTTTCAGTGCATATTTGTTAACGGTTATAAGGATGGATCTTCCAGAATATATGGGTGGATTTATGTTTGCCATGCTGATATTACAGACTGGGGATGCTGACAGACTTTCTTTTAAAGCAGCTCGTTTTTAAAACATAAATGGGTGTGTCTTCAGCAAACTCTGAAGGGGTGACTTTCTATAAGTTGAAATGTTGGTTTGTTTTTCAGGAGCTGGGTGTGAGCACAAACGCCAACTACAAGATCACTTTTATGCTGGACAGCTCAGCAATGATCACTGTACACACACCCAGAAGAGGGCTCATTGAGGTAAGGGTTTTTCTGTTGTACTTTCTTGGTGCATAATGTTGTAGCCTGTTAATCTCTCCCTTCATCAGTAATCCTCTAATAACATGACTTTGCCTCCAGTCTGATTCTTTCTCCGGCTTTGACTCATCCCGCCCCATCCGTCCTTTGCCTCTCCTTTGTCATGCCTTTTCTCCCTGACAGATATTAGCGCACACCCTCCCCACCCCCCCTCCCTTCCAGACTTTGGAACCCTACCTGCCAGCCATGGTTTCACACTTACCTTCTTAGTATATTCCTTTCACTTAAGTTCTCTTGTCCCATTCCACACTATCATCCCCGGCTTCCCACTGCGCCGGCTGTGGTTTCTCTGCCACCCTGCTGGTAATACTTCTTATTGGTTTTCTGTCCTCTAGGCTTATATTTAAACAAAACAGAATGTGGGTTATCGCACTTCTTGTCTTGCCTCTTCTTCAAGCCTGGCTCTTGTCTAGCTCCAGCCTTGGGCTCTCTGCCTCAGCCTTGGCACACTTCACTATCCACCCAAAACCTGGCCTGATTTTCTCACTGCCCCCGCCTCAACGCGCTACTCCACCTTTTCTTCCCATCTCTTCCCAATTCTTCTTGGCTCTCTAAGTGGCTTAACTCTTTTCCTTTTTTCTCTTTGCTCTATTCACCTCTGCTCCTGCTCCTAACCCCACTGACGTTTCACTCTTCCCTCCTTTGCACTACTGCGGCTTATTGTTGGTTGGTCTATGGACTGAAGTAATGGTTACTACTGTTAATGAAGAGCCTTCTGGTCCTTTCAGTATGCCCACTTTTTTTCTTATCGGGCCATTGCTTTGCCTTGGTATAATAGCATCACTGTACTTGGCCTGGGATAGTTACTAATACGCATATTTTGTTACCTTTCCTATGTAGGTAAAGCCTTTGGGAGTGATTTGGGGAAAGTATCCTGAATTCTACACCAAGAAAAACACCATCATGTTTGATGATATTGGAAGAAATTTTTTAATGAACCCTCAGAATGGACTGAAGGTACCATATCATGATCTGACGTTGACACTGTCTGACCTTTTTACCTCTTGCACTCCAAGTCTTTGGAAAGGTTGAAAGCTTTTACCCTTTCTTCTGGCTTTCGTATCACTTGCCTCCTATGAGTTTATAGATGGATATTTTTTTCACCCATGTCATTTATCCATCCCAAGCTCCCCTTGTGAGTGCTGAGGATTTCCAACTTTATTTCTTTAATGCTTCACACGTTTGCCTTCATGTCTTCCTAAGGATGCTTGTACCCTAAACCTCTTCTTCTATCCTTCATTGAGGTTACTTCCCGAGTCTGTAAGACGTGGGTCAGCCTTTATAAGTCTGTCTAGGATGACTAGAGTATAACCCCCTCTTGCATTCATTAATGAGTCTATATGCAAATGGCTAGGCTCTAGCATTCCTTAATGGGTATATATGCAAATGACTGAGCTCTAAACCTCTTCTTGTTTATTCACACAGATCCGACCTTTCATGAAAGCCCATTTAAATCGGGATAAAGATAAGGAGCTCTTAAAACTATCTCAGTATCTCAAGGAAATTGCAAAATTGGAAGACCTGTCGGAACTGAATCACAAACACTGGGAGAGGTAAGCAGAAAAAAATGTTATAAAGGTGAATTCATCTCCATCACCTGGTGGGACTGTGCTATCAATGTGTCCATATCTGTTTTTTTTAATACATTTGTATTGCTTTCTTTTTGCTTGGACCCCTACTCTCATAGGGACACTCCAGGACAAGATATTTGAAACTGGTATGTTATTTATTAGAGAATAATTATGTGCAAGAATTGACACATGAAATGGTTTCTCCATTGGTAGTGTAATTGTATTTGTGATTTATATAGCACCACTTCCCCATTTGTATGGCCTCAATGTTCTTTGTGGTTGGAATGCCCTCCGGGACCAAAGTCCATGTATGAGAGATTCTAAGAGTTAACTTTAAGATGCATGTGTGCATTCTGCCAGGTTAGGGTGTAGGTGAGCTGGCTAGGTTCCAGTAAGCATCCCGGCGGCCAGGCACGTGGGCAGGTGTAGTTGGAAGTTTAGGATAGAGCGCTAGTGCGGGAGACTAGGGGGGGGGGGTGTGTGTGTGTGTGTGTGTGTGTGTGTGTGTGTGTGTGTGTGCGCGCGCGCGTGCGGGTCGACCGACATTCTTCATAGGTTGTCGCTGAATGCTAATGTCAGAGGTGTTGAGGCACGTAAGGTGTTTTGGTGTGGACGACTATGCAAGCTACTAGACAGTATTTGCATAGGCATACCTGCATTCTATAGTGCATGGATGGTTGGCTGTGCCTGCGGCATGTGTTCACAGATGTGGTGCAAGTTAAACATACCTTAAACTCAGAGTTCATCTTTGTCTCTTTTCCTAGGCACAAGGCGATTGGCTGGTCTCACCAGCTGAGGACTACCTAGATTGAGAGCCTAAGCAGTGGGAGGGGCTCTGCAGGGTCGGGGGAGTTATGTAAGATCATCTGGGGTTTGGGTGAGGGGGGTGAATGGCCCGAGGTTATCACGGTGTGATCAGACATAAAATGTTGTTGTTGGATTTCTACATTAATCTGTTTATAGATTAATAATTTGTAACGTGCACATCCTTTCGGTACAAAACAGTAAAATTGAACATTTATAAATCTCAATTGAAATTAAGCCCATGTATGGACATCCTTCTTAGCCATCATGAATATGGTGCGTGTAGAACACCCTGGTAAATGTTTTTTTTATAGTCTGATGTTGGGTTTTCTAGCTTTTCTAATGATATCCGTAAGTTTTGTGGGAGATGTAGATGACCAAATTCTATGGCCTCAGGAGCCAAGCTAAGTAAGTCATCTGAAGTTGAGTGTGTTACCCATTTGTGCTGCTGTATTAATAGGTCTTGGATTGGGAGAAGCTTGAGTGGTGGTCATCGACACGTGTGCATAAGGTGAGAGTACCATGGCGCTCTTGCCCATATTGGAGCAAGGAGTATGTTATATTGATTTAGACCTCACACTACTACCAATTACAAGTGAATCAAAGTGGAATACAAAAAAACTCTATTACTATATTTTTTTTATTTTTTATGGATCGCCGGTATTGGGTGTTATATAAACTTGCCTACTTTTGAATATTCCCACCTTTCAGGCTGAAAAGCCCCAGAAGTTTGTTTAAAACAAACGCCTAACAAGACCTCTAGTGGGTACAGACCAAGAAGGCCACATAATCGGGTGCTCCTCTGTAACAGCAGATTTATGGATTTGTCTATATAGTGCAGACCCTTTGGACCAAGGCAGATGTGTTAAAAATAATAATATATAAAAAAAGGTGATGGCAAGACAGTGGAAGGTTGCCAGGTCAAGCACTAGAGGATTAAGCGCAGAAGAGCAGTGGACCCCTTCAGGAGAGGCACTGCAAACATTCAGATGAAGAGACATTAATAAAGAGATGGTGGAAAAGACTGACTTGGTGATGAAGGGTGAGGGTGGCCGCTAGGGGATATTGTGGACCTATTGAAACTAATAAAGGCACGAAGATTTAACGATGGTGGTAAAGTATTGAGAATGGACTGGACACACAAGTGGAGGTTCAACAAAAGGCCCAAGTTCTGCACTGGTGAAATACCATTCATTTAAATCAGAATTAAAGATATGGATCCTTCAGAACCTCTTTGACCTGACTTTATCGAAAGTGATGGGTGCGAACTGTGAAAAGATGCTAACATCATGGTTGATCTTGCACAAAATAAAATATCCATAACTTCACCCTTATCTTTGAATACCAAGGAGAAAACTACAGGATAACCAACCTGGTGGCATAGGCTCTCGCCTTCTTATGTGATGCAAGTGATCTTGTATAGCACCCTTCTGCCACTATTGATGGCCTTGTCCAATCGCGAACAGCAAAATCTTCCGGCAGGGACTCGGCAAGCTCATAATGGAATGGAGGGAAGGTTTGAAGGAGTAGGTATGAGGAAAAAGATCATGGGTGCATCTGAGATCTGTCACGGGGAAGGGATGAGCTGTGTCATACTCCGCATTCTACTATATTTTTTATGATGAGTCTGGCTGCATGTTAAGGAGGGGGCCCCGGGTAAGTTCATGAAACACTGGGTGCTAATGTGTTGGGTTTTTTTTTGTTGGTGGGGTTGGCTGGTCGTTTTGGATGCAGAAGAAGTTGGGGATTTTATCGTAAGGAAAAATAGGTGGGGGTAGAGGGGAGAGAGGCATTCTCTTTGCTGGTCTATATTAATATGGCTGTCGCATTAGGGGTTAGTTACAAATGTACTGTGGGGAGGGAGGCCTGGGAAGATAGGGGAGTAACTTTCAAAATATAATATCAGTTGGGGTAGATCGTACTTAACAGGTGATGACCTTATAGTGTTCAATGCAAACTGGATGCAAGCCCTCTCATGTAGGGGGCCTTTCTGTGGGAAGGGAACGTTGCATGTAAAAAGGTGCTCTCCAGTGAAGAGACTGCTGATTGCAAGGGAGTTTAAACAGAAGTAGTTAGATGCAATGTTCCTACAGAAAACCCTTGGATGTCGGGGGAGGAGGGGTGGGAGTGCAAGAGTGTTGTCATAGGTATTTTACTTTACAAGCTACTGACCCTTGAAGGGATAAAAGTGGAAAAACCTCTTTGGGCAGTGTTTTGGTTGTAAAATAGGGAGTTTTAGGTTGACGCTATGCAGGGGCGTAGGAGACGCATAAAATCTGGGGGCGGACAGGGGACACCTTGGGGACTTTGCTTTCTTTATTGTGTTTTAGTGAAAGGACTCTACTTTAAACAACATTAAAATAGCAGTATGTATTAAATTACAAATATCATCACTGTATAAAACAAGAGAAAAGAAGAGAAAACAGAATACAATTAAAGGATGCAGCAGCAAAGAACATGTCTTTATATGTTGCATTTCTGGATTTGTCATCTGACTATGAGCTCATGGTAAGAGAGAGGAAATAACAATTACTTCCAGTGGGCCACAGCTAGGACGCCAGCTCGTTAAGAGGCGGATCACCTGTAAGTGGATTCCTGCCAAATAAAGGAGTTGCAGCCTTTTCTACCAACTGCAAGTTGCTACTTTTTTTGTGTGGGGCAAGGAGACGTGTGTGTCTCTTGGAATGGAAGGATGGCGGTTTCAAAGAAAGAGGAAATCTTGCTTATACTTCTGAGTAAGCCCTGTTGGTGCTTTGACTGTCCTCCTGGGGGTGGGGGGTACAGCAAACAAGGAGGAGGAGCGCTCGCAGGCCAGCCCCCTTATTCGCACTCCCCAGGTCCGCGGCCGGATGCATCAGACCTGGGGGATGCCTAGTAAGTGGGGTGTATGTGGACCCAGGGGGATGGCCAAAGGGTCAGCCCGCTATGTGGGCTGCCCCACTAGCGCTCCTGTGAGGGCCGGGCCAGCCTCTCACAAGGAGTCTGGTCCCTCTTATTCCATCTCATGCTGGCTTTAGAGCCTAGCCTTTCTTTGCCTTTGTTATTCTGAATGCAGAGCTGGACTATGTTCCTTTCTCATTTAACATTTGCTGCAAAGCCTGATCCATTTGATTCTCTAATATTTTACTAGTACGGCAGAGCATGGGTCCTCAGCCCTGTTACACTATTCAAAGAGCCCCTCTTGCCTTTCTTTGCCTCTCCCTTGTCTCACTGCTTACTTGCTTAATACATACCTCCTTGCTTGAACACTCAACACATTCTCCCTAACACAGCAATGGCAGATGCAGTCTGTCTTAACTGCTATTTGTTCCGTGTCTTGAATTGGCCTCTTATTACCGCTTTACTGTCTGCCGGGGAAAGGCATTTGCCAGTTACTGCCATAAGGGTTCTACCTGGCCATAAGAGGGCAACAGCTAGCCAATATTGGAAGAACATGGGCATATTATGCCAGAGGCTGGCAACTGCTTTCCTTATGCCTACACAAGAGACACAACTCTTGCCTTTGTTTCTAACAGTAATTCAGTGGATGAAGAAAGGCAAGAACACACACATTCCTTATAAATGAAGGGGATGATGTCACACTTGGTTAAGACATTTTGATCACGCCACGAGTTAATTTCCAGCTGCAATTAAGCAATTACCTTTTAGACTTCTGGCTTTAAATAATGTTAGTATCACCTGGAAAGCACAGAGGTTGCTCAACAGGGTTCCTGGAGCACGAGGGGTACCCTACTCGTGGGCATGGATGATTGGAGGGCATTCTTGCCCTGGTTTGGAGCTTGGCCCTTAAAGCCATGATGGGGGGGAGGGGCCTATTACTTTTGGTCATACGTACCCTTTGAGGGTGGGCAGACATTGCCTCCTGCTTTAGCCCACTAACAGCACTGCTTTGCAACTTTATCACACATACCTGTCAGATGGCATGTAACTCAATGCTACTAATGGTATCAGCCTCAGAAGTCTGGAATCCTTTGCCACATCAACTAGGGTACATGGCTTGCCACCTGAGACTTACCCATGTCTGAGTCGGCATCTGTCACCTTGTGGGGAAGACACACACAGAAAGAGTAGGGCACGGTGCCCTTGTGTGTTTTTCACACTTCTTCCTCTGGGTGGGCACAATTCACTCCGCAGAGAAAGTGGCACATTCTGGGCAACATTCTCCCACTTTGACAGTGTCACCCAATTTTATTTATTTTTAAATGTTTTTATTGGCATTTATATTGACAAAGAACAGTTAAACATGGATGCATAACAACATCCGGCTTGTCACGAGTTCGCCCGATAAACATTACAGAACAGCAACAAAAGAAAGGAAAAGAGAAAAGAAAAAAAAAAAAGAAAAGGGAAAAAAGGGAGGAAAGAAAGAGAAGAAACCAGAAACAAACAACAAACCATAACTTTGACCGTCCCGCCTCCCCCCACTGCGTGGGTACCTGCCGGCCCCGCTTCGGGCCTCGCTCCAGGCACCATCCGGTTGTCTCTTAAAGTCCCAGGGTTAGGGTTGTTGTGGATGTGACTGTTAAGTTTGTATCAGGGCGACAGTTCGTGGCTGAGGGTGCACTCAAGGGGGCTTAAAGTCCGTCAGGTAGATCATGTCCTTCAGGAGGGTCTTCCAGGACTCCAGTGTTGCACTCACGTCTTCGCCTCCCCGGTTGTTCCCCTCCTCCCAGGCTTTGGTCTCAGCGCTGGTCCATCTCTCCATTTCCCTGCTCCATGGTTCGTATCTGGGGCCTCCTGGGGATTTCCAGGCCATTGCTATCGTTCTTTTTGTTAGAATGCACGCCATGTCCATTAGTTTCACCGTATGCTTGATTTTGCTCAGTCTGGGGTATGTGCCCAGGAGGCACTCCTTGGGCGTCCACTCGTACCCTTCCAATCCGGCTCCCCTGCAAGTCCTCCCGACAGCGGACCAGAGTTTCTTGGTTTTGGGACAGGTCCAGAACATGTGGATTAGGTCTGCGTGCTCGCTGGTGCACCATGGGCACCCTGGTGGGGTTTTCCTACTGAATGTGGATACCCTCTGTGGGGTCATGTAGGTCCTATATAGGACATTCAGCTGGATGAGCCTGAACCTGGCGTTGCAGGACACTTCCTTCGGGTGTATCAGGGCCCTGTCCCACTCACTCTCCGTGATGTCTGTCCCCAGGTCCGCCTCCCACCTTTCCTTCAGGATTGCACTCCTCGGGTTGCGCCTGTCGTTCAGTTGGGCATACAGCCTCGCCGTGGTTTTCCAGCCGTCGCTTAAATTGTGCATCTCTTGCACGAGGGGGTGGGTTTCCGGTTCCTCTGGCCATGTGCTCCATGTCTCCTTAGCGACCTGTTTCACCCTTTGGTACCATAGAAATTGTCCAGCAGCAAGCCCTTCTTTCATCTGTAGTGAGTCAAATTCTCTGAAGCTTCCATCCTCATACATGTCCCCCCAAGTGTATAAGCCAGAGTTCTCCCATTTCCTCATTGCTGGTAAATCAGTGGGTGTCTTACAGACGTTAGCGAGCATGGGGATTTCAGGCATGTATGGTTGGCCCAGGTCGAGCGACGTGCGTGCCTTGTTCCAGACTTGTCTCCCCAGCCTCACCAGCATGGGCGGGTCGGGAGGCCCAACCTTTGAGTTCCATACTACTTCTTTGGGGTGCATTGGGGCTATCAGCTGGCGAAGGAGGCCTGTCTCAGCTGTTGGTTCGTCGGATAACCACTTAACAACGTGTGTCAGTTGCGCTGCGAGGTAGTATTTTTGGAATTCAGGCAACTGGATTCCGCCCTCTTTGTGCGGGAGAGTGAGGGTGTGCAGCGAAAGCCTGTGTCTGGCCGGGCCCCACAGGAAGTCCCTGATGAGAGATTCCAATTTTCTGAAGAAGGGGGGGGGTATATAGTGCGTTATGTTGGTGAAGTAGTACAGGAATCTCGGTAATATTATCATCTTCACGATGGCCGCTCTGCCCATCACGGAGAGTGGGAGTCGGGACCAGAATTTGGTGGATTTGCGTACCCCTCGCATTGCTGCTTCCGTGTTGCTTTCGTGTGTGGAGGCAGGCGTGTGCATGATGGTGAGTCCGAGATAGCGGAACGCTGCCGTCTGCCATTGGATCCCAATGTCCGGTAGCTCTTCTGTTTCCTTCCCCTGAAGCCCGGCCAGGGGGAAGGAGCATGATTTCCGCCTGCTGAACCTTATCCCGGAGTATGTTGCGAAGTTGTCGAGGATGTCCAGCGCTGTGGGTGCATTCATTCGGGGGTTGCGCAGATAGAGGAGGACATCGTCTGCATACAGCGAGATGATGTTATCAGTCTCACCCGTTCTGATCCCTGCGTCGAAGAGTTGCTTCCTGAAATAGATCGCTACCGGTTCCAGGCCAAGGACGTACAGCATTGGTGACAGTGGGCATCCTTGCCTTGTTCCCCTTTGGATGTCCCAGGATCCAGACACCACGCCCCCTGTCTTCACCCTCGCCACTGGGGTGTTGTAGAGCACCTTGATCCATCGTATAAAGCGCTCGCCTAGTCCGAACTCCCTCAGGGTCTCGATCAACCATTCCCAGAATATTGAGTCGAACGCCTTTATGGCGTCCAGTGAGAGCACAGCCAGGTCTTCGTTGCTCCCTGCGGATTGTGCTATGACATGCTGGAGCCTCCTCAGATTGGCTGTGGTATTGCGCCCCGGGACAAAGCCGTTTTGGTCCTCGTGTATTATAGACCCGATCACCCTGGACAGCCTCTTAGCCAGTATGGTTGTAAGGATTTTGCTGTCGTAATTCAGCATTGCCAGGGGACGGTACGAGTCGCACTCATCGATGGGCTTGCCAGGTTTAAGCATAGGTATTATGAGTGTCTCTCTCATGCTGCCAGGTAGTATGCCGGTCTCATATGCCTCTACATATACTCCATGTAGGACCGGGGCTAAGATCTCCTCGTAGGCTTTATAGAATTCTGGTGTGAGGCCGTCGGTTCCGGGAGTCTTGCATGTAGAGAGGGACCTGATTGCTTCCGAGATGTCCTCCTTCGTGATGGCTTCTCCCAGCATCTCTCGCTGCTCCGAGCTCAGTTTGGGGAGACCCACTTCGTCCAGGGTCTCTCGAATGTCTTCTATTGGGACCAGTTCATCGTGGGCATAGAGCTTAGCATAGAAGTTTGAGAAGACATCGTTAATTGCCTGCTGTGTCCTCTGGGTTACTCCGTGTTCGTCTTTGATTTCCTTGAGGGCTTGTCTTGGTTGCTCTTTCCTACACAGCCAGGCCAGTATCCTGCCCGGTTTGTCCACCTCCTTGTGTGCCTTAGCTGTGCGTGTGGAGAAGTCGAATTTGGACAGCCTGTCCCAGGCGAGTCGGCATTCGTTCCTGATTTCTGCCAGCTTGGGTTCCCTCTCGCTGGGTGGGGTCGGGCTGTTTTCCAGTCGCCTGATCTCCTCTTCCTTGGCCACAAGTTCCCTCTTCAGTTGCTTCCTGATTCCACCTGCCTCTGCTATCACCTCGCCTCTGGTTACTACCTTCATTGCCTCCCAGAGCGTGCTCCATTTCTCAACTGACCCAGTGTTGATTCTTACGTATTCTTCCAGTTTTTCTCCTAGGGTGTCCTTGAAGGAAGGATCCGTCAGGGTCTCCGTGGGCATACGCCACATCGGGATAGGGGGCCTGGGGCCCTGCAAGCGTAGTTGCATGAGCAGGGGAGAGTGGTCCGAGATCGACCTGCCCAGGTAGTCCACAGAGTGCACCTGTGGGATAAGTTCACCGTTGATGAAGAAGTAATCTATCCTGGTGTGGAGGCCATGCGGGGATGAGAAGAATGAGTAGGACCTATCGGCTGGATGAAGGTCTCTCCAGATGTCGACCAGGTCCAGGTTTTCCACTGCGTTGCGAAGTGCCCTTGAGACAGAGTTGTTGGTGGTTTGTGGCGTCTTGGACCTGTCCATCTCTTCATTCATGACACAGTTGAAGTCGCCTCCCCACAGGAAGGTGTCTTCTCTGTGGTGCACTATTCTGGTGCATAGTTGTTTCAGGTGGGAAGGGACCCCGTGCTGGGGGAAGTATGAGTTTACTATACATATCCGTGTGTTCTCCAACATGCCCCACACCACTACATATCTTCCGTCCTTATCTGCTTCTGTTCCCAATTGGTGGAATGGTGTGTGTGGGCTTATCCATGTGTATACCCCCCGTGCATATTTGGAGTAAAATGCGCCGCTGCCCTGCCCTCCCCAGTAGTCTGCCAGTTTGTGTGTGGCTTCCGCCAGGAGGTGTGTCTCCTGGAGCAACGCAATCGATACCTTCTTGCGCCTCAGGTAAGAGTGGACGCGGTTTCTCCTTACATAGGATCCCATCCCCCTGACGTTCCATGTGATTATGTTAAGTTGTGATGCCATTGCTGGAATACAGTTTCTGTCCTGGGCGGTCCCTTGCCTCTCCTGCGCTCGATCTCGTGTTGTTGGGTGCCGTTACTTGCTCTAGTTCTGCGGGTCGGCCGAGTGCTTCTCTCGGTGTCAGGTACTCATTCGTCACTTGGGTTGTTTCGGGTAGCGGGGCGGTCTCAACAGTAACACATACAAAGTAACTATAACTGGTGCACCCAGCTCCTGCCGGTGAAGTGCAGTGCTCAGGTGCTGTCGCGCAATCTGGCCCCATCTGGGTTTCCGGCGCGAGCAGGGTCGTGCTGGCAACGGGCCAGCACTGGTCTTTCGGGGGTTGTCGTTGCGTGTCCATGTGTGGGAGGCCCGGCCGGCCCCGTAATCATATTGCACTCTCATGTCATGCTGAGGTCCAGCATGCTCGTTGTATTGTGCTAGGTTGAAGTTCTGTGTGCGGATCAGGAGAAAAGGCGCTGGCTCCAGGTTATCGTGCTTTGCGTGCTGCGACGCTGTTGTCAGGGATAGGTTCTTCAGGGGCCTCAGCCAGATTGTTGTGTTCCATCCACATGGTGGCCGCGTCCGGGGTTTCAAGAAAAATCGCTCTCCCTTTGTAGATAACCTTTAGTCTGGATGGGTACAGCAGCATGTATTTCAGGTTTAGTTGCCTCAGTCTGGCCTTGATTGGGACAAAAGAGTTCCTTGCCCTCTGCACCGATTGTGTATAGTCCGGGTAGATGGTGATTTTGGAGTTGTTTCTGTTGATCGCTCCGCCCTCCCTGGAGAATCTCAGGATCACTTCCCTGTCTCGGAAGTTGAGAACCTTCGCTATGATGGGTCGGGGATACGAGCCTGGGGGAGGCTTCTTCTGGAGCGATCTGTGGGCTCTCTATAGCGAAACCCTGTGACAACTTCTCGGCCCCAATCTCCTGCTGAATTAGGGATTCTACATATGCGGTTGGGTCGGGAGTCTCTGTTCCCTCAGGGACGCCAAGGATCCTGATGTTATTTCGCCTGGCTCGTCCCTCCGCCTCCTCCGACCTTGCCTCTAGGATGCCCACCTTCCTCCTGAGATCTGCCACCTCGGCTTTAAGATCTTTCGTGTCCTCCATGGTGTCTTTCTGGGCGGATTCGATGTTAGTGACACGTTCTGTCAGGTTGCGAGCATCTTGACGGATGAGCTGAATATCGGCCTTTACCTCCCCTATCTTGGTGTCTATGAATTCCTTTAGGGCCGCTATTGCCTCAAGTACTTGGCTGTTTGCGAGGCTCTCCCCCTGAGTGTCCTGCGGCGCCGCCCCCTTTGGGGTGGATTGGGCGGATGGGTGGACCTTGGTTGTGAGGAAGGGGTCCATTGTGGCCGCTTTGGGCTTGCTCCTCAGGGTGGACATTGTGGCGTTGTTCGATCGGCCGTTACGCCTCTTCGGGCTGGGTTGCTGCGTGGGCCCCGCCAGTCCGTTTCGCCGGTGGCCCCACCTGCGGTGTTCCGAGTTGTCGTGGTAAGGAGTGTCTGCGGTATGCTCCTCTAGGTCTGGGGGGTTCGTACTGCCCCAGGGTCCCTGATGTTTTGAGGTCAGTGGCGTCGGGTGCAGGGCCGTGCCCTGCCTGGGTGTGTTGGGCGTGATGTTGGCCCCGGGGGCCTGTTCTCTGCAAGGATGGCGGGCTGGGAGCGGCGTCGCAGTGTGTCCGGGTAGACAGGACTCTCGGGGTCACCCCCGTTAGTTGTGGAGGCTAGTGGTGGAGGGCGTCATCCGCGGCCCCAGTGTGCTAGCCCCAGGGCAGGGGAGGCAGCAACCCAGGCAGGCCCAGGGACGCGACTCACCGCCTACGGGAACCAGCGTGTGGCGCTGGCCCCAGGTCTTGGCCGCCTCTTCGTTTATCCTCCGCTGGAGGCTCCGCGGGGGGAATCCCACCCGTTGTTGCGCGGCCCGGATGGGCCGGGTTGCAGGGTGCTGGCGGCGCTGGGGGCCCCTCCGCCGAGGCCACCCGGGTGTGGGCCGCTAGTTCGCACGGTCCGCAGCGCCCAGCGCCGCGGTCCTCGGTCGGCGCCGGGAGCTCCAGGGGTTCCGCGCCGGGTCTCGCCGGATCTCGCCTTCTCCGGTCCGCCGAACTCCTCCAGGCGACAGGAGAGGCAGCGGCCGCTGATGGCGCTCCGCCTTCGCCGCTCAGGTTCGCAGCGTCAGTGCGCCACGGCCGCCATCTTGCGCGTGGCACTCTGGGACGGGGGGGATGCCGTGCCAGAGCTCCCGCTTTGTCCCCGCCGTCCGATTTTCGTCGGGCTTAGCTGGGAAAGAAGGGGGATCGTCCCAGCTTCAAGTGGGTCCGCTTGTATTCGGTGTTGCTAGTGGATGGACTAGCTAGTCAGGATCGGATTACGGGCTCGGCCGGAGCTCGGGATTCCAGCCTCCTCACTCCATGAGCACCAGGCCTTGACAGTGTCACCCAAAGAGCTAAATTGGCCATTTGAAATACCTATGTCGACTTATTATTGTGCAATCCACACTGATGGGTTTAAGCACCTGTTTAATGTGAGATGGCAATTAAGGGCATTTGCCAACACATTCAAGAAGCACAGGACACCCTCTTACCAGCGACATGCCATGCTCACTAATTCTGATCACGAATTGCCATTTATCTGGGGTCAGGTTAAATGGATTTATTTTTTATTACATGTGTAGCATCACGCAAAACCCACAAGCATCAAGGCGCAAAGTAAACTGCATATAGTGGACCACTTCCATTGGCGCAAGTTTTTACTTTTCCGCCACAAAATTGAAGATTTTAGTGTAAAAGGCAGGTGAAATCACATTGCTTTTCCACTTGGGAAGAGTGTAAATACCTCACACAATTAGCGATTATTGGCGGAATTGACAATGGCTACCTCTGGATCGGCCCGCTTCTACCAGGTTTAATTTCCAAGGAGATCCCAGAGGAATCCCTTTCCTTATTTGCAGCATGAGAATCCATGCTGGCAGTAAGGTTGCATTTGTCTGGTGGAGCGGGAAATACAGGGGGTCCTGGTGTGTCCACTCGGCTCCCGAACTCCACTCAGAAAATGCACGAAGATCTGACCAGTTAGAAAAAGCAACAGTAATAGTGTTTTCCACCTCTTTTTCTGATCCAAATGACCTGGAAAATTCTGTGTTGCATCGCAAGCTGAATGCATTCACTCCGCATATTATCCCACCGGAAGATTAAGGCAGGGCTGAACACAGGTGTTACATATTCCTGTGTACAATCTGCATTTGGAGCATTAACTCACTGAGCTACCTTCCAAATGGTATCTCTTCTGGGGCTTTACTGTCTTAACCCCTTAACTGCCATGGGTATTTCTGCCAAGGCCTTTTTTGGTGATTTTGGTATGTCGCCATTCAATCCCTTGTAACGTTTTTGTTCCATAAAATATCTCGGCCAAATTTGGTCCCCTTTTCCCCCAAATGTAGGTGGTCATAACGTTTCGGACTTTGCCGGGGATTGTGTGTAATAAATTCTGGGGCGATTCATGCAAGTCTGACCTCTGTGAATTCCCACGGGTGCCCTCTTTTCGGGAATGCATGATGTTCCATGTTTTCCTTGGGGCTTCGACACCATAGGCCCAAATCTGTATGTTGTCCACATGAGCAAAATCTGCTCTGCCGAAAGGCTTGGGGTTACCAGTGGGTTAGCCTTTTCCCTTTGCGCCTAGGTAGGTGCACCCACACATGTGAGGAAATGTTTTCGTTGGCACACCTGTGGGAACGTAGGATGGTAGGACATGTGGTGTTGGTGGCGTGTTTCGGTGGGTGTCAAGAGTGAAATGACTGAAAATTGTGTTTTTTTGCACCAAATTTCAGAGACATTTCCCTCTGTCCACCCACCGAAACACACCGCCAACAACAGATGTCCTACCTTCCGCGTTCCCACAGGTGTCCCGACGAAAACGGTACCTCATATGTGTGGGTGCACCTACCTGGGTGCAAAGGGAAAAGGCTAACCCACTGATAACCCAAATATAGCAATCTGCCCCCAGGGAGGGCTACATGACATGCCCCCCATCCATTTCCACTAATAACATCCATGGTGGTTCAGTGGCCCCCCACACCCACCCAAAAATGTATAATTTGTTTTATTTTTGTTTTGCCCCTTTCCTAGGGGCAGATGGGCACATGTGGTCATCGGCCCCCAGGAGGGGCAAAACGTACTGCCCCAGGCTTGGGGGCCGGATCTGCCAATATTTGCAGTGGCCTCTCCCCACACCCCAAATGGATGTAGGGCATCTCATGTACCCCTTCCTAGGGGCAGAAATCTGCCCCCAGGGAGGGCTACATAAGGTGCCCCCATCCAGTCAGGGTGGGGGAGAGAGCCAACCCCCTTTCAAACACAAAAAATCCTGGTGCACATGTGTGTGGCCATCTGCCCTGGGAGGGGTGGGGGAAACGTACTGCCCCAGGCTTGGGGGGTGGCTCTGGCAATATTTGCAGTGGCCTCTTCCCCCCCACCCCAAATGGATGGGGGCATCTCATGTACCACTTCCTAGGGGTAGAATAAAGTGCCCCATTCACTTGGGTTGGGGGACAGGGCCCCCTTTCAAACACAAAAAAATCCTGGTGGTCTAGTGGGCGCCACCGGGCCCCCCACCCCCAACCAAAACAAGTTATAATAATGTGTTTTTTTTTTTGTTTTTCCCTTTCTCTAGGGGCAGATGGGCACATGTGTGTGGCCATCTGCCCCCGGGGGGGCAAAACGTACTGCCCCAGGCTTGGTGGCCGGATCTGCCAATATTTGCAGTGGCCTCTCCCCCCACCCCAAATGGATAGGGGGCATCTCATGTACCCCTTCCTAAGGGCAGAAATCTGCCCCCAGGGAGGGCTACATAAGGTGCCCCATCCACTCAGGGTGGGGGGAGAGGGCCACCCCCCCTTTCAAACACAAAATCCTGGTGGTCTAGTGAGTCCCCCGGTCCCCACAGCCCCACCCAAAACAAGATATAATATATTTTTTGTTTTGCCCCCTTCCTATGGGCAGATGGGACATGTGTGTGGCCATCTGCCCTCAGGGGGTGCAAAACGTACTGCCCCAGGCTTGGGGGGGGGGGTGGATCTGGCAATATTTGCAGTGGCTTCTTCCCCCCCCACCCCAAATGGATGGGGGCATCTCATGTACCACTTCCTAGGGGCAGAAATCTGCCCCCTGGGAGGGCTACATAAGGTGCCCCCCATCGACTTAGGTTGGGGGAGAGGGTCCCCTTTCAAACACAAACAATTCCTGGTGGTCTAGTGGGCCCCACCAGGCCCCCCTCCCAAAACAAGTTATAATAATGTTTGTTTTTTTAGTTTTTCCCCTTCTCTAGGGGTAAATGGGCAGATGTGTGGTGCCATCTGCCTCCAGGGGGGTCAAAACGTACTGCCCCAATCTTGGGGGGAGGGGGGTTTGTGGTATTTCCGCCAATATTTACAGTGGCCTCTTCCCACCACCCCAAATGGATGGGGGCATCTCATGTACCCCTTCCTAGGGGCAGAAATCTGCCCCCAGGGAGGGCTACATATGGTACCCTCATCCACTTAGGGTTTTGGGGAGAGGGCCACCCCCTTGCAAAAATCCCTGGTGGCTAGTGGCTCCACCCACCCCCACCCAAAACTATGTTTAAAATATATATATATTTTTTTTGTTGTTTGCCCCCTTCTTTGGGGGCAGATGATCACCCATCTGCCCCCATGGTATTGCCCCCCCTGCTTTGGGGGTTGGGGAGTTGGTGAAGGCTTACATAGTAAGCAGCCCCTCCCCCCACTTCAAAAACAGATCCCTGTATGACACACCAAACATATTGTGGGGGGGATAAATGACATTACATCCCCCCACTTACAATTGTGGGGGGGGGGGATTTGTCTCCCCTGTCCCCCCCCCCCCATGTCCGACGCTATGCTGAATTTATTCTCCGACTATGACGATTGGTTTTTTGAGGAAGCCCTTAAAATGGTGCTTGGTGACTGAGGGGCTTCTTATAATAGGAGATTTTAGTATGTGGGCTGACTCCTAGATTGGTCTTGGGGATGGTGGAAAGTGCCTTGTACTCCAATGCAGCGAGTATTCTGAAACCGTTCTGCAGATTGAACTATCTAGGTGACACATGGAGAGAGCTCAATCCGGGAAAGGGGGGTTACTCCTTTTTTTCGGCCCTGCACAGTACATACACCAGTATAGGTAATATCCTAAGGGAAAAGGGGTCAAGTGCATGGTGTAGTAGGATGCAATCTAAATAGCGGTCTGGTCCGAGGATAACCTGGTGAGGACAACTATAACCATTGGAGATCTTTTGCAAAGGATAAAGGTGGAGATGTAAGTTTGCTACTGAAACATCCTGTATTCATAGATGAGATCAAGCGGGGGATAGAAGAATTCTTTAAGCTCAATGATATATGAAAAGTGAGAGGGATCACTTTGTTGGAAGCTGTGAAGGCCACAATTAGGGTGCTATGACAAAATTAGAGGAGTGCCTTTTGGGGAGCAGATTGAAGAGGGAGCTTATGTGACCTAGAGATAGCCCTCCAACTCTAGGGCATGGGGGATGTACTTTTACTTAGTTCCTGCTTCTTATGTGTTTTGCTGAGAGCTTTGCTATGGGGGAGGTTTTAACGAAATTGCAGTTATTAAAACAAAAATGATATGAAAAGAGATGAGACAGGCTCGCGACTGGTAAGGAAATTCAGGGCGCAGAGGCTAGAGTGCATAAAATCAGGTTTGCAGAGGGGAGAATGGTCAACCTCCCAGGGAAGATGACGTGTTTGGCTTTGTTTTAATAAAAGCTCTATATGGAGGAAAACCGGGGAATGCATTAGCGGATGCAAGAATATATCGGAGCGCTTGCCCTCCCTATAATGACAGCTGAGGAATTCAACCTCCTGGAGGTCCCGATTGCAGTATAAGAAGTTACTTCTGCAATTATTATTTTTTTAATTTAAATGTTTTAGTGGTTTAACAAATCAAGAGAAAAAGGCCCCACAGCAACATAAACCTTTAACATTATTACACAGTCCTAAACACAGTTAATAGATCCCATCTTCCTATACGTCATAAAGAAAATAAAACATTATTCCATTTTACTCAATTCATTCATCTTCAAAACCAATCCTCTTCAATACCGCATTCACTAAACTGGTTTGTTCGCCTAAGAGCACTCGGGCCTACCATTCGTTAGGACTTAGAGTAGTTTAGCCCAGTCCATAATCGGGCAATTAGTTTTTTCTATTTCACTTAGCGAATCCTAAGCGGTTACCCAATGGAAAAGCGTCTTGAAGGTATCCCCACCTTTACAAAAGCTGCATTGGGAATTTTTAATGCCTGTCATTTTCCGAGCTCACTCAGCTTCGCCTGTGGCAAGGATATTCAACCTGCACCGTAGGAGCATGTTGCGGTAGTGCTGCAACAGGAATTTCTGTAGATACCTTCAGAGTGAATTCAGGCCTTTCTTTTCTGCAACCATCGTATAACATAATTTATCTTGGTTGCATTGTTCCACTGTGTTTATCCAATCCAGTTCTTGCCGTTTCTTCTTAACCTTGGATGGATTTACAACTAAATCACTCAATCTTATGCCCTTCTGCTCTAAGGACTTTTCTGCTTTCAGCCTCCACTGAGTTAAATGTTTATCCTGTCCTTCTCTAGTGGGCCAAGAACTGCAAAAGGGGCTATATCTGTTTCATACATAGGACAATTGACTTCCACAATACCAGGGATTCCAGTGATTCTAGTTTCAACTCTTGCCTATTTGTACCTATTGGCACAGCATTGGGGAGTCTCAACATTGTCCACCAGAAGTAGCCTTCCAATTTCTCCCATGCCCTCCCAAGATAAATGCAAGATGGCCTCCGCTCCATAAGTTAGAACTTAGGCCATCTTCTGCTGATAAAAGGAAAGGCTGGGTATCATCGGAAATCTCCCAAAACCTCAGTGGAAGGCTCTTCCTTGGTTAGTTAGGGAAATCAATCTGGATCTTAGATGCATGTACTGGCCCCAGTCATTCCTTTTACAATTTATCACAATCCCAAGATAGACCATGGATTCCACTATTTCGAGCGACTTTGTTCCAACTCTCCATGTGAATCCACCCTTTTCTTGTAGGCTGATTTCATTGTTAATGATTTTGAGACATTGTTCTTCATACCATTCTCACTTAGATATGAGCTAAAATCATTTATCCTCCCCTGGAGGCGAATTGGTGTTAAATCTAAGAAGACTAAATCATCTGCAAATAATTATCCATGGCTCTTCCATACCATTGGAGGGAAAGCAACAACCTCCCTTTGTGGGACCACCAAGTCTGCAATATAGAGACAAAAAACAGGGGTCCCAAGGCACACCCTTGTTTGAGGCCCCAATATGTTGGAATATTTTGTGATAGCTGTCCTTTCCCCGAAAGTCTAATCCTAACTGAGGTGTTAGTATAAAGAGCCTCCTTGGCCTCTACCAGATCCTCTGGGCAATTCCACGCTCCCAACTTGGCCCAGAGCTTCCCCTAATGACTCCATTGAACGCCTGTTCGAGAGCCATAAAAGCTAGGTATAGGCATGTTTCTGCTTCTAAAGCCCTCTAAGAATATTAATAATAAATAGGTTAAGCATGGTACCCACCCCCTTGACAAAACCAGTTTGTCTCGGGTCGAGGATACCTCTCAGCCTATGTTCTTAGATCTCTTAGCAGGACAGTCACAAACAATTTCCCAATGGAGTCGAGAAGCGTGATAGGATGGTAGTTTTTCGGCTCCGCCCCCTCACCTTTTTTGTAAATGGGCACAATGTTGACCTCTCTCCAGGAGGATGGAATCTTTTTATTCACTATGATCTGAGCAAACTTCATTGCCAATAGTTTGCTCCATTGGCCATTATTTTTTTTCAATTCCTGGTTCGAAAGACCATCCGGTCCTGCTGCTCGAGATGAGCTTAGTTTACTTCTCATCTCGGCATCCAATTCATCGAAGGCAAACTTCCAGGTTTGGAGCTGTGCCCCTCCACCATTTCTTGCCCTCCACCCAGAGTCTGCAAACAAGACTGTCTAGTGGACAACCCAATCGTTTTCCGACATCCTGCTGATTTCATTACCAGGTCTGAAGGAGCCACCATTGTTGATTAGCTCCCAAAAATTCCTTGTGCTTTTATCACAGATCACTTTCCACATATGTTCGGCGTTGTTCTGGCCTCTCCCTAGCCTTGAGGCAATACACCAATTCCTGTATTGTTTAACTAGCCGAATTCTTCTTTTTTTAATTTTTTTTTAAGCCAGTCCCCATCCTTACTCATCTGTCTGATAGACTTCCACATCATTTTTCTCCTCTTTACCAAGGCCTGATAATACCTTTGCTTCTGGACCCTTTTTCCTGTATTTTTTGATGTTCCTTGGTGTCCATATTCTCAGAGAATACCCAGATATTCAACTCTCATAGGATCTGCTAGAGCAGAAGCCATATATCGACTTGCAATCTGCGTCACATCGTGCTGCTTTAATCTTAGGAGATTTCCTCCCCCTTCTAATTCCACCTCTCATTTTTTTTCCTCTTTCACCCCCTCCTCTTCTCTGATCGAGATTGCCAGCAGGTCATGATCACAGAAGTCCTTTGGCATAATGCTGAAACTCTCCACCTTTCCTCTTAAATTTTCCGAAACAAAACAGTAGTCAATATGATTCCCACTCACCACTTTTCCTTTTGCACTTTCCTGGGACATCACCCGGAGCTTGACCATTAAGCATGTACACATCCCTTGGACCCATATTACTCATCCACTCCCACTCTCTTACATTCCATTCACTCTTTCAATGGATGGCCACTCCTGCTCAGTAGTTTGATGTTTAGATCACCACAAATAATCCTCGCATCATCCCTTTCCCACATTGCTTCATCTATTACTCTCCCCACCAACTCCATTAGCTTAGTTTCTTTGCTCATATTAACTCACCAGTCGATATTAATAAGCAGTGGAATTTGATGGGCCTCCTTCGTTTGTTCCAGTGACATTACCCGAAGATGAGGATTGGGACATTCTACTTTAACAATATTCCAACCGGAGTCCATTTTAATAAGGGTTAGGAGACTGGCAAAAGGCCAGCCTGTTAAACCCTTTGGAGCAGGGTTTAAATGGGCAACATATCCATAGCAAAGGGTCACAGCCCTCGGCCATGTCGCCTGGAAGCACAACACGTCCAACATCTGTAAGGCCGGGTTTTTTTCAGAGCACCCGCCAACCAATCCCAAGACTCCACCTCAACAGTTGCTGCTTCCTCTACCACTCTTTCCTTAGCGCCACTTTTTTCCTGATTTGCTATTGTGAATTTCAAGGATCTCATATTTTCTTTTACAAGTTGGGCACCTCTTCCCTCCGTAGTGCTTGCTTTTTTAGCCTTTTCCGGGGGACATTTCTTTCGGAATCGTTGCTTCTCTCCAATTTTCTCTAATCCGTTCCTGATAGTCACTTATCTCGTAGCCTAATGGGAGAAATTTCTCCTTGAGGGATAGAATTAGATCTTTCTTGGATTGAGTGACCATTTGTCGTATGACACAATCTCTCCTATTCTCTGTGATGAATTGCACCATACTAATGTCCCTGGTGGATATCTGATGCGCTGGTATAATGCAGTTCAACAATCTTACGGAGGTTGTTCTATTAAGCACAGGTGTGCTTGAACCCCCAATAATTCTCTCTAAATATATTTTGCGGCTGCACCTCTGGTTTGCCTTGTCAATTCCCTTGTGGTCATCTTTTCTCAATCTTGCAGAGATGGCTCTTATTTTGTACTTTTCCTGTCCGCCTCAGCCCTTGCCCTGATGGAATCTTTAAATGAGACCATCTTTCTCTTGTCCTCCAATGTTCTAAACGGCCTCGGCTCCTGTTGCAATAGTGGGGCTTTCGAATTTTCACTCGCTTTGTTGTTGCATCTAATTGGCTCTCAATTTTCACCCATTCTGAGTAACTGACTTCTTTCCACATCTCATCTTCTTCTACTCTTTCTATTTTTTTCCCCATCTTGGCAGCAGGTGAGCGTGTGCATGCGACCCCCTGGCCCCCTTTTGGACCAGCATGGCTGCGGTTTTAAATATCGAGACCCTTGAGTGCTCCCCAGCTGTGTGTGAGCTTCCCCTTCCATCGTCCCGCCTCCCGCGCCCTTCACCTGCACCCTGATTGTCCATTTCCATGGACCAGACCTGGGCAGCCCACTGCCTGGCAGCCCCGGTGGCTGAGGGCCCAGAGGCATATGGCGGCTCCTACTTTAGCAGTTCCAGAAAC
The DNA here is from genome assembly GCF_040938575.1 of Ambystoma mexicanum. NCBI lineage: Eukaryota > Metazoa > Chordata > Amphibia > Caudata > Ambystomatidae > Ambystoma > Ambystoma mexicanum. The sequence continues at coordinate 327,418,370 of NC_090926.1, read as the reverse complement.
CGTCTGCAAGTGTCAGCAGGGGAAGCCAATGAAGCCAGAAGTCAAGACACCAACAAAAATTGTAAGTGTGGCATGGGTGGGGTGTAGAGCAATTACTCTACTCCAGAAAGCCCTCGCCACTCTACCTTACCTTTCCATAACGTAGACTACCCTAGACTTATACCATGCATACTTGGAGAGATTTGTGACCACCAGCCTAAATCTATTCATGGCTGGGCTGTAAATGTTGCATTGCATTACACACTAACTTACTTGCCAATGTTAACTAGTGCCACACCTAGAGAGAATTGTGAAGATTGGCCTGTGTCGCATCTAGATAGGATTACGAGTGTTAGCATGCGCCACACTTAGATGGACTTAGATGGAATGCTTAACCTTAGCCTGCCTCACATCTACATAGAAATGTGAATGTTAGCCTGCGCCACACTTAAATGAAACTGTGAATGCTATTACGTGCCACACTTAGATGGAATCGCGATCACTAGCCTGCCTCACATCTAGATGGGATACTGAAGATTAGCAAGTGCCACACTCGGATGGAATAGTGAATGATAGCAAACATCACACCTAGACATAATTGCAAGGACAGCAATGCCAATTAACCGATCCACTAACAGTTTCACCCCTCTGCATACACCTCGCAAACTCTAACCAAACACAACCACAAGCCTACAACACAACAATCCGCGCAAACTTCACTTCACTACACTGCAACACCAAAGCAAACCACACATAGACTCGCACAACAGCACATGACTACCGACCGTAAAACACCCCATGCGTAGCCAACGGAACCACTGGGCTGAGGCTGCCAACAGCACATCACTGCTCTCTTGCACTTTTCCAGCTTATTCCCACTAACTCCCCTGCCCCCCCTTTCCCTTTTTCAGAGCCACCCGAGTGCCAGGGGACCATTCCGGTGGTGAAAGTGCACGGTACAAATATCCTTTAACATTATTCTATTAGGTCACTTGGGTCCACTTCAGATATCTCCAGCACTTCCTGTTCTTCTTCTTCTAATGATTTGGCTGGCTTAACAGTCCTATTTTCTTCCCCCAATGGACAATTCTTTCCAAGCTTTTTGGTTCTGGCCTATTGTCTTTGGGAACAGAGACCGTAGGTTTCTTAAAGCTCTCGATCCATTCGATTTTCTCTTGCTTGTCGGAGGCATGTTCTTGGATTTCTTTACACTTTGCCGGCTTTTCTTAGTTGCACTAGATTGTGCTCGCTTCAGCTACTTTAGATGGTTTAAACATGGAAAAGGTATTCCCTTCTTTAGTAATCGTTCGGATATCTTGTTTGCCCAAAATTGGCAGAGTGGGCTCAGTGATTCCTGGCCTTTCCTTAGATATATCCAAGCCATATGATTCCGTAATTCTGGGCATTTGCGATACTTTGACCTGTGAACTCATCCATTCACAATCTAATAGTAACGCCTCCATCATTGCAGTTTTATCCGTTGTTTCCCTCCTGGCGAGATCACACAGGTGATTTTGCCAGTTAGCCGAGACTTCTGCCATTTTGTCCATCCTGACTTCATCTTATACGCCAAAACTTCCAGATCAATCAACTTATTAGATATTCCCAGGATCAAGGCAGATTGGTCCAGGAGGCTAGTGGCTATATCCTCATAAAGCTTTGTAAAAGGCCGCAGGGATGTCAGTGAGGCCATCATGAGCTGCTGGAGATGAGCCCTTTCCTCCATTCGTAGTCGGGCTTCTCTGTTCCACCGATCCTTTCTTGCACAATCCGAGCGATGCCTGGAAGAACCCGAGGAGGGGTAGAAGCAGACGTCTGTTTCTCATCAAATACTGAATCCTCTCCCTGATGCCCCGACGGTCTCCGATTTCATATCCTCTCTTCTGTAGGTTCATCATCATATTCTTAATCTGGTGATCTCAATAGTGCTTGCTGCAAAGCCTCCTCAGAATGTAACCATTCTCTCTACACGTTATTTTCCGTCTGTTGGGAAGCTGATTTGAGCTCCACAGGGCAGTTAATATATCCCAATTGCAAATTTTGATGAATTCTATCTGCAGCTTCTTGTTCAACCCACAGGTCATCTTGTTTCAATGATTGGTCCAAAATGCGTATTCACTCAATAACACAGGACAGGCTCGAACGTTTTTGTCGTGCAATTTTGATGATCAGTGCCGACAGCTCCTCTACTAAATACACCATCAGACCCCCCCATTCTGACCAACTTCCAGGGGGCCTAGCTCCTTAATTATCCCCCTTCCTGGTCCATATTATAATGCACATCCACCGCATATTTCCCTTTTTTCGTTCAGTCCATATCATCGGTTTTCCGTTTATCAAACAAACTGGGCCCCCCCTCTTTTTTCCTTATTTAAGGTCTTGCTTGACAAACAGCTAGTATTCAAGGAGGACCCTTGCGGGCCCTTCAACATGTTGACCCCTTTCCCTGTTTCCTTTGGGGGGGGTTTCAAAACCTGGCTGATACTTTGGGTCCTTCCCTCTGCATCCTTTGAACCGCCGGTACAAGCCTCTTGCACCTCAACCGCCTTGCCGCTTTCTATAGTAGCAGTCCGGTTTAGGATAGATCTTTAGCCCCACCTTACCCCGCTAGCAGGGCTTTATTGACTTTCACCAGTCCTCCCACCTCCATTTTAGCTGGACAGATAGCAGGGGCAGCTGGGCTTACAGCCCCAATGGAACTTTCAGAGGGAACTTTCAGAGTTCCCTTTCTCTCCCCATGAGTCTGGGCTTCCCGCATCATTCATGTTCAGCACACTCACCCCACGCCTTACCTGAAGGCGAGGTCTCGTTCTGGCGGGGGCTCAATTGCCTCAACATTCTTCTCCTGGCTCCCCTCGGCAAACTCCTACTTGGCTCCTTCTTCGCTCAACAGTCTGGTTTTAAAGACTGGAGCAGGCGAGGTGCACCGGCGGGCAGAGCAGAGCTGTCACGCCCCAAAGTGATTTCTTAAAGCGACAATAGCCGCTTTCCTCTTCACAGCAGCTCAGCTTCACCAAAGCACAAGATTTAGCACAGTAAGCGGGTAGGCAGTCAAACAACTCCGGCAAACTCCTACTTGGCTTCTACTTCCTTCTGCAATTAGCAGGATGCCTACAGCGAAGGCAATATTATTACAAACAGCAGATCTGCTTGCCGCACAATTAGATAAATTATTCAACAACATTTTAGAGGAGAGGGATATGCCCCCTTCATTCCAACGTTTATTTATTATGAAGCAAAAGATCAGATCAATTGGGTGTCCAATCTCTCTTCTGAATATAGTTGCAAAGATTTTCACTAGGGTCTTCATGTCGGAATTTGTGAAGCTACTACCAGGATTGATACATGCATATCAGGTGGGCATCATATGGTATAGGCAGGGGGCGGATACGTAAAAAACACTATTTAATGGCATTGGTGAAGCATAGGGTTGGGTGCCCAGCAGGGCTGGACTGGGAACCCAAAGAGGCCCTGGAAATCCTTTTCAAAGCGGCCCCATATTACACATTTTCATCCGGCCCAACCCTTTTCCTATGGGAAAACTTGGAAATGGCACACCAGAGGCCCCGAGTCCCATATAGGTCAGTCCACCCCTGGTGCCTTGTCTTCTCTCAGTGGTTGCAGAGAAGGCATTTGACAGGAAATTCCGGATGATGATTTTAGCCCATTTGGGGTTTGAAGTCAAAATAATGAGGAATGTGGGCAAAACTGGGGAATATACGAAAAACCTAAGGTACAAATGTTAGCGGAACAAATTGCAATTGTTCGCTCTGGCTAGGGAGACCAGACAGAGATGTCCTCTATTGCCTTTATTATTGGTATTTATGCTGCAGCCTCGAGTAACATCCATTAAACCGACTCCTCAAAGGGCAGAATGATTGGCAGGTGGTAATTCAAGTTAGGTAGATAATATCCTTGTGCATTTGATGGACCCGGTTTCATCCATCCTGGAGGTGGTAAATGCTATGGAAACTTAAGGGGATCTCACAGAACTTAAGGTAAATGACTGGAAGTCAGTCCTTTTCCCTTTCTCTCTGTAGCCATCCCCATTAAGCTTTTTATGGTCCCCCCCCTGATTAGGGAGGCATACTTGAACTATTGAGGCTTCTGCGATGGCATGTGTTGGAGAGAGTGGGACAGTTGTGGAGAAAAGGCCAATTCATCTCACTTACCCAAGGAGAGCTAAATAAAGGCGCAAACTTTTAAATTATTTTATTCCACCAGACAAAGAACGTCCTCACGCCACCTAAATGGGTTACGGAACTGGCACCTTTCGAGAAACAACTGGGCACTCTCCTGGGGTAAAAAGGCCTTCTAACTCAATTTTACAGAATTGTTATCTTCGCTAATTCCATATAATCAAAGCACGACAGTGCTGGTAGAAAGACTTGGGAGTAGGGTTCTCTGATCATTTGTGGTCTTCCCTATGTCTGAAAGTTCATAAGACATAGATAGCATGTCAGTATAAACTGCACAGTGTAATGCTACGGTAGGGGGCAATAATTCATTAGCAAGCTACTAGCCAGCCATTAAAGTCACTTCCCACGTCAATGCTGTCGAGACACACAGTACACCATTTCTTACTCGACAAGAGGCACATTTTGCATCCAAGCTACAGTACAGATGGCAATGCAATCTTTTGAAGCTGTCAACTATTTTTCCTTCTGCAACGCCATATTGCTGGAGGTGGTGCAGGGACATTCAGTGATTATGAAATATGTGATGGATGTAAAGTAAAATTCAAACATTTTGGATGAAGGTTCTTGGATGGATTCGGGACCTGGAGGGAATTCCAAGGGATGTGGCTCTGATATTAATCCTTTGTGGCTTAGAAGGCGTGAAGATGCCAGACACATGACTTACTTTCTACTGCTAGCTGCAAGTGCTTCTATGGAACATTTTGGAAAAGACAAAACCCGCCTACAGAGAGAGATTGGCGCATTAGAGCGTGGGACATTTTCAAAATGGAAAACTGATGAGCATGATCTGATTCATTGGTTAATGTTGGAACTGAATGGTTTCCTTTTCTATAGAAATATCGAGATGTTGGCAGTAGGCACAGAGCTCATTTGTGGGCCCTAAAAAGGAAATAAACAGTATGACAGACTATGAATTTGACAGTGTACAATTTATTCATTGATTGGATATTTAATGCGCCTATACATAATGTGTTTGAATGCGCAAAATCAATTGTTTTGATTTTACCTTGAGTTATGCCTTTGTATAGTGTACGATTGATAAGTTGATATGGAGGGATGCGACTAGTAGCTGTGCTCTGTCTGGAGGACGGAATGGGGAGAGAAGTAATACTGGTTGTGTGTGTGATCAATGTGCGCATTTTGGGGGTGAGGGGAACTAACAAACAACATTAGAACATTATCTTTTACCTAGTCTTGAACTGATGACTTCTTAAAATAAAGCCCAACCGTTCCTAACCTCAGTTTCACCTTCAGATTTCTTTCTGCCAATTGGAAGATGTGAACCCTTGGAGTGAGTATTAAGGTGGATTTCCAAAATCAACAAAGGGTGGTAGATTTTGAGGCCACGCTATTATGGTAAACTGATAGACACTGAAGTCTCAGGACAGCTGAGTGGTCTACGGCTACAATGACTCCACGCATAGTAACGCCAATAAATAAAGTTAGACAGGTAAGTACAAAGTATACAATGATTTATTAGGCGTTCAAAATGCACACTAAGCAAGTAAAACCTCTAGATAAATATTCACACACAATTGCTATAAAGTGGATCTATACATTCACCATTTGGAGAAGAAAGAAAACATATACTTTAATAACCAGTGAAACACTGAACAGTACTTGTAGGTATGAAATTCAGTTTAGACACTTGGAATGGCCACAGACGAACTCACAAATACTTAATGAGTTAAGCTAATCAAGTTTGCACCTTAGTCCCCTAAAGTGACCAGTTCCAGAGATCTGTTTTACTTGCAAGTTTATTAAGAGATGCGAACAATGCCAGTGGTTATGATCACAAAGTCAAAAAGGTAAGTAAAGTTCTCCAGCATTGGATCTTTCATGGATTCACATGCTTTGAATATTCCCTGCCGACAGGCTGGGGAATCCTCTGTAACCTTAGTAGTATAACTTATATTAGTACCCTGGCGAGAGACAATCGGAATGCAACAAGCATTCTGATTGGCTCTCGCCAGGTCCCTACCCGGCCGGGAATCCCTCTGTCGGGATTCCACGGCCTTTGTCCCCGGCAGGGGGCGTGGCAGCCCCTCAGCCAATGAGGAGCCTCGAAGTGGGGCCATCCCCGCTCCGAGCATCCCCGCGGCTGAGAGGCTGCCTTTGCCCCCTGCCGGGGACTCGGGTAAGTCTTTTTTTTAATTTTTTTATTTTTCCCTTCTCTCCCCTCTTCTCCCCCCCAACTTACCTTCTTGATCCTGCGTCCCCGGCGGGGGACGAGGGAAGCCTCCAGCCGTGTGGAGACTCGGAGCGGGGCCATCTCCGCTCTGCGCCTCCACACGGCTGGGGGCTTCCCTCGTCCCCCACCGGGGACGCAGGTACTTTTATTTTTTTTTTTATTTTTTTTTTTTTTTTTCTTCCCCCGTCCCACTCACACCCTCCCAACCCCACTTACCTTTTTTTTATCCTTTTTCAGGAGGAACACTTGTGTTCCCAGTGCGTCCGTTCCCGATGACCGCCATAGAAAGGGAAAACTGACTCCGTTTTCCCTTTTCATGGCGGCGGCCATATTCTTGGTCGTTTTTTTTTTCTGTACCAAAACGCTGCGGCGTTGAAACGCCGCAGGCAGCGTTTCGGGACAGAAAAAAATTGCTTTTAGTACCCCGGTCACGCAAATTTTGCAGCCCGGGAAACTAATAGCAATAGAACCCGAGCGGCGGGGGCATTACCGACTCTGGTAATGCCCCGTAGCCTTCGGTAATGGCCCCGCTGCTCAGGTTCTATTGCTTAAATAAAGCTTATTAGGCTCACTTTAGTAGCCCATCATTGTCCTTTTGGGTTTATTCTGCCCCAGCCAATGGGATGTCTGGTATCCATCTCCACCCGGGAGGCCATATTCAGATTCTAATCACGTATCGTGCTGAGGAGTCCTCTGAGCCATTTCTCCTGAGAGAAACTTCATTTTTTGGGAAATACTTCAAGGAAAACCTCTTTTCTTCAAGAATCCTATGTCTTTCAACAGTTAAGTGAGATTTTGACAGAGATGGAGGAAAAAAGGAAAGCCCTGTTCAAGGAATGCCAAACATGTGGCATTAAAAATGTACGAGGGGGATAGACATGCTGAATGCATATATTACTTTTACCCTAACCATATTCAGGAAGACTGAGATGTGTGCTACTTTTAGCGGTAAAAGACAGAAAAAGATGATTGCTTTTAACCTCTAGAAGTGTGGTGGATTACAGAACTGCCAGACCCCCCACACTCCCAAGAGGGCTAGGTCTGAGGAAAGTCTGGCATGTGAACTACGATGGTGGGCGACGCCGCACCACTTCACAAGGGGATGCCACTCAATGAGCTACCTTTTCAGAAAACGTTAGACACGTCTCTCACAGGGTGAGGAGCGTGTGTCAACTATTTTAGTCAAAGGACAGTGGAAGGCCCAAGAGACCAAACTCCATATCATTGTGCTGGAATTGAAGGTTGTGTCCCGAGCCCTCTGCTCGTTTATTTTATTTATTACATTTGTTAAACGCTCAGATCCTAAGATATCACAGCGTAGTTAGACGATGGCAAAATACAATCTTAGAGTAGAGCACAGCAATACAAGCAATAGTACAGTTATACATTTATAAACAATTATATACAGTGGGCAGATGGGTTAGGTCTGCGCTGGTCAGGATCTATCTTCATATTAGAATTGATTAAATAACCAGGTTTTTTAGCGTGCTTTTAAAAAAAAAAAATTTAATAGTGGGTAGGAATATTCATTCTTGATAGTGGGAAGGGCATTCCAGTGCCTGGGAGCGAGTACTTTGACGCTGCTCCCGCCTGCCATTTCTCGTTTGTATTGTGGGATGTCAAGATTTTCACTGTTCGGTCTGAGGAGTCTGGTGTGGTTTTTCTTGGTAAGTGTATTAAGGAGATATTTTGGCGCTTTGTTGGTGATACATTTGTGGGTGATAGTGAGGGTTTTAAATAGTATTCTGGCTATAATGGGGAGCCAGTGGTTAGTTTTCTGATATTGGAGCTGCGGTCAGATTTGATTTTTTATACCTAATGCCGCTCGAAGGGTTTTGTTCTGCATAAGTTGTAGTTTGGCCAGATTGGTGTTGGATGTGCCTAGGAAGAGGATGTTACAATAGTCCAGCTTCGAGAGTATGGGTGCTCTTGCTAGTGTAACAGTTTTTGGCAGTGAGGAATTTACGGCTGAGGGAGATGAGTTTGGATGTGTAGGAGGCTAAGGTGTTCATTTGTTTGGTCATGGTTAAGGTGGCATCTAGGTATACACCAAGTGTCTTCACTTGTTTAAAGGGATAGTCCAGTAAAAAATGTATCTAAAAAATAGATGGGCAACATAAAAAAAAAATACTAGCCCTTTTTTTTTTTAAAATTTCCTATGTAAAATTTTGAGCTATTCAAGCTCAAAATTTGCAAAAGCAAGCACATGGGCGCATCCATTTTGTGAAATGGATGCCCGCCTGTGCTGGCTTTTGCGGCACTAATGAAGGAAAAGCCAGCCAGCTGTAGTAAACAAAAGCTACCGCTGGGTGGCTTTTCCTTCATTGGTGCTGTACGCGGAGGACGGGGACTGGAGACCAGAGCAGGAAAGCTGCAGCTGAATCTCGGTAAGTGCTATTTATTTATTTTTAAAAATAAGCACTAGCTGCATTTTTTTTTCTAAGTTTTCCGGGCTGAAGGAGCCCGGAAAACTTAGAAATAAAACCGCAGCTTTAAAAACGTTGTATTTATGTTTGCGGTTGCTTTTGAAGCGACCGCAAACTTAAATACAACGTTGTGTTTGAAAACGCTGCGGTTTTTCTTTCCAGGTTTCTCAGGCTCCTCCAGCCCGGAAAACTTAGAAAAAAAAACGCAGCTAGTGCTTATTTAAAAAAATAAATAAATAGCACTCACCGAGATTCAGCTGCAGCTTTCCTGCTCTGGTCTCCAGTCCCCGTCCTCCGCGTACAGCACCAATGAAGGAAAAGCCACCCAGCGGTAGCTTTTGTTCACTACAGCTGGCTGGCTTTTCCTTCATTAGTGCCGCAAAAGCTAGCACAGGCGGGCATCCATTTCACAAACTGGATGCGCCCATGTGCTTGCTTTTGCATATTTTGAGCTTGAATAGCTCAAAACTTTACATAGGAAGTTTTTTTAAAAAACGTGCTAGTATTTTTTTTTTATGTTGCCTATCTATTATTTAAATAAACATTTTTACTGGACTATCCCTTTAAGTACTGGGATTGTAATGCCATCAATGAAGAAAGAAGAGTAGACATGCTGTAGGGAGGCAATTTTAGATGATGATCCTAGTATGAGTAACTCTGTTTTGTCATGATTGTGACATAGGCTGTTGTTAGCCATCCAGTTTTGGTTTAGTGAGTAGATTTTATTAATAAAGAATGTCTTGCTCGTGATTCAGTGTTAGAGGGATGAGGATCTGAGTGTCATCTGCAAAGTTGGTGTAGATGACACCCATAGCATCCAGTGCTGCAAAGAGCAGCTTGGTGTAAGCGTTGTAAAGGGTGGGGGATAGGCAGGAGCCTTGCGGGACGCCTAAGGGGACTGGTAAGGGATCAGTTGATTCGAGGGGATTGGGTCCTCCGACGTATTCCATATCTATGACATGTAATCACCACAGCTGTGCTGCTTCGGAAACTTTTCCGGCGTCTGCGTCCTGCGTCGATGACGTCGATGCGCCGACGTCTAGGACCTCCTCCGACGTCCGACGTCATCCGATGTGATAAGTAGGACGCACGACGCCCATAGCCTCAGTTCCGTTTTTTCCGCGAACGTGTTGCTTCGTGTTTCTCGGTTCTAAGCCTCGACTCTTTGGAGTTCTGTTCTTTCTGGTTCTTCGAACCTGTTCGTTTGTGAATTTCCTTCGGCGATGTCTTCCACTTCGTCTTCAACCCCGCGTCCGGGCTTTAAGAAGTGCGGGGAGTGTGGGTCCAAGTTGTCGGTGACTGACTCGCACGACGCCTGCCTCTGGTGCCTCGGGGAGGCCCACGACACGGATGACTGTATCGACTGCCAGTCGCTCACGTCCAAGGCCTTACGCGAGCGTAAGAAGAAATTGTCGGTAGGTCGGGTGTCCAAGCCCCGGAAATCGAAGTCGGCGGGGCTTTCGACGGATGATTCGAGGGGTGACTCTCTGCGTCATCGTCGGGAGTCTCGTCGGTCTTCTTCTAGGAGTCGGTCTCGCCACTCCTCAGCCTCTTCGAGGCATTCTCGGAAGCGCCGACACCGGTCGCCTTCCAGGTCCTCTACAGAGGACTCTGCCCGGCACGTCGGTTACCCCACCAGCCGTGCGATGCCGGAGGAATGGGCTTCCTTCGGGAAGAAGATGTTGGCGATTCTTGAGTCGCAGGGTACTCAACCGTCCGCGCCCCCGAGTGGGGTCAGCCGTGAGAGGTCGAGAGCCACCGCTCGCAAGAGTGGTCGGCACGAGTCACGGGAGAGGTCCCGTTCGGACAAGGAGGCTCGTTCTCGCCGTACCCGTTCCAGGTCCCGGTCCTCGACGCGATCGAGACCGTGTGCACCTGTGATGTCTTCGAGGAAGACATCGACGTCTGAGGCGTCGAGGGCGTCGACAGGCTTTCTCGAGGCTCCGGCTCCGAGGAAGTCGTCGAAGCCGTCGACGGTCAGGTCGTCGAGGGACACGCTCGGGGCTCCGGCTTCGAGGGCTGTGTCGACGCCGCCGATACTGGAGGCGCTGCATCTGACGTCGACGCCGATTTCGTCGACGCCGATCCTCTCGGCGCCGTTGCCGGTTTTCTCGACGGCGGCGCCGATTCGCTCGACGCCATCGACGCCTTTCGTGTCGGAGGTGCCCCGTGTCTCGGGTGTACCCCCTAGGAAGGCTCTGGCTAAGAGCAGGCACTCTCGGGTGCCTTCTTTTCGCCACCTGGAATATATTTCAGAGGCGGATGAGGATTCTGATGGCCTGGTTCCTCGTCAGGTGCCAGATGACATTGTCTCGGGCCATAGTCAGTTTGACTATTTTTGACAGTCTCTGCATGATGCCAGTGGACCGGACACCTCTCCGGAGGTGGAATTTTGTAGGCCTGAGCCTGGCTCCCATGCCGATTCCTCGTACCGGCGCCTTATGGCTAGGGTTTCTGAGTATCTGGGATTGTCTGCTCCCCCAGGGGAGTTTGTGCAGGATGACCTGACGGACATCCTGGATGTTGGTCCCCCAACTGACCCGCTACTGCCGTTCCATATGGCTTTACAGAGAAGGGTGGCGGCGGCTTGGACTGCTCCGGAGAGTCTCCCGGCGGTGGGCAAGTCCTTGTCGCGTAAATACCGTCCAGCCAGTAGCGACCCCTGCTACTTGACCAGGCACCCCACTCCGGAAAGTTTGGTGGTGCAGGCGGCCACGGCCCCGGCAAAGCAGGCGTCGTACCCTACCATCCCTCCTGATAGGGACGACAAGCGTTTTGATGGCTGGGCGAAGAAGGTGTTTTCTTCTGGTGGTATGGCGCTTCAGGCGGCCAACTCCATTTGTGCCTTGTCACGTTTCACACACACTCTGTGGAACTGTGTTGCGTTAGCGGCTGAACATATTCCCGAAGGGGATGAACGGGATGGTTTCCTTGCTATGGTCCAGGATGGTAAGGATGCCATGTATGAGTCCGTTCAGTCGGGTCTGGACTTGGCTGAATGCGTCAGTAGGTCCATGGCGGCGAGCACCGTGATACGCAGGTTTGCGTGGTTGCGGAAGTCGGGGTTTGCTCCTGATGTGCAGTCCCGGCTCCTCAACATGCCCTTTGACGGTGAACTCCTTTTTGGCAGCAAGGCTGACGAGAGCCTTGAGAGGTTGCAGACCTCAAAAGCTGCAGCGAAGTCGTTGGGTGCTGCAGTTCGCCAACCTCCGCCTTTTCGTCCTAGGGGACAGCAGTGGAGGGGTGGTTCCTTTCGCTTTTACTCGTCCTTCAGTAAAGCGAGAGGGGCTGGCAGTCAAAGAGGCCAGCGCAGGGGTACCAGAGGTGGACGACAGGGTACCCGTGGTGCCAAGGCCGCTCGGGCAGTTGCCTCTTTGCCCTCAGGTAACGCCGCAGCCGCTCCTACTCAGTCATGAGGCCATGTCCCATGGTTCGCCGGTTGGGGGAAGGCTGACGCAGCATCTTGTAGAGTGGCAAGCCATTACTTCAGATGTGTGGGTTCTGGAGATCATAGCCCACGGCTACTGTCTTCCCTTTCGGCACAGGCCTCGCGACAATCCACCGGGGAACCTCTCTTTGAAGTGTCCGGATCCGCTCCTTGCGCAGGAAATTCAAGCCCTGCTGGAGAAAGGCGCTATAGAACTGGTGCCTGTAGCGGAGAGGAACAAGGGATGGTATTCCCCTTATTTTTTGATTTCCAAGAAAGACGGGGGATTGAGACCCATCATGGACTTGCGCGGTTTGAACAAACTCCTCGGGTAGGACAAGTTCAAGATGGTTACTCTCTCTCAAGTCCTCCAGGCCCTTCAGCTTCAGGACTGGTTGGTGTCACTCGACCTCAAGGATGCTTACTTCCATGTGCCGATCCATCCCAAGCACAAGAAGTACCTGAGGTTCGCGGTTGGCGACTCGCACTTTCAGTTTCGGGTCCTGCCGTTCGGATTGACCTCCGCCCCGAGGGTTTTCACCAAGCTCATGGTGGTGGTGGCAGCGCATCTCAGGCAAGGGGGGATTCACGTCTACCCCTACCTGGACGATTGGTTGATCAGGGGGAGCTCTCCCGAGCAAGTCCTGGATCATCTGTCCGTCACCTGCCACTCCCTTCACAGGCTGGGCTTCTCCCTCAATTTAAAGAAGTCCCATTTGACGCCAACGCAGAGGCTCCAGTACATCGGAGCAGTGCTCGACACTTCCCTGGGGCAGTGTTTTCCTCCCCAGGTGAGGTCTCTTCACATTCAGCAGATGGTGCGCAAGTTTCAGCATGCCCAGACGCTCCCAGCGTTCGAGTTCTTGAGGTTGCTCGGCCTCATGGCATCCTGCATTCTTCTGGTGCCAGAGGCTCGCCTGCGAATGAGATCTTTGCAGTGGGCACTCAAGATGCAATGGTCACAGTCCTCCGGCAGGATGTCGGACCCGATTCAGGTGCCGCCCTCGGTCGCCCGGGACCTTCTGTGGTGGGCCGTCGAAGGCAACTTGATGAAGGGGGCTCCATTTTGGCTTCCCTGGCCGGAGGTGACGATCGTGACGGATGCATCCCTCACGGGATGGGGAGCTCATGCCAACGGGCTGACAGTCAGCGGTCGTTGGTCTCCGTCGGAGTCCAGACTCCATATCAATCTGTTGGAGCTGAGGGCCGTCAGGCTAGCCCTGAAGGCTTTTCTGCCGACTGTGCGAGGAAAGAATGTCCTGATCCTGACGGACAACACAGTGGCCATGCACTACCTCAACAAAAAGGGGGGGCAGGGTCACTTCCTCTGTGCAGGGAGGCGATGCAGCTCGAGTTCTGGGCCATCCAGCAGGAAGTTTCGATCTCGGCAGTTCATCTGGCCGGAGTCGAAAACGTGACGGCGGACGCTCTGAGCAGGCAGAGCACGATATCTCACGAGTGGGAGTTGGCTCAGGAGATTCTCCTGGAGATCTTCGCCCTTTGGGGGACCCCTCAAGTGGATCTCTTCGCCTCCAGTGTCAACCGGAAGTGCGAAAGGTTTTGCTCGCGGGAATTTCCTCCAAAAGGAGCCTTAGGAGACGCGTTCGTGGTGGAGTGGTCGTTCCCGCTGCTGTACGCGTTTCCTCCAGTCCCCGTCATCCCGCAAGTGCTGCGGAGGTTACGGAAGTTCGGTTCCCGGATGATCCTCATTGCTCCGGCGTGGGCTCGGAGGACGTGGTACCCGGACCTTCTCGACTTGTCCATCTGCCCTCCACGTCGTCTTCCCTACCGAGACGATCTGCTCTCACGGGAGGGGGGTCTGGTTCTCCATCCAGAGGTCAGATCCCTCAACCTTCACGCTTGGCTTCTGAAAGGTTGAGGTATAGGGATTGGGACCTCCCTGAAGACGTGTTGGAGGTGTTGCTTTCGGCCCGAAGGCCAGCAACTAAGTCTCTGTACCGTTGCCGTTGGCGTAAGTTCTGCGACTGGTGCAGAGTTCGGAATGTGGATCCTTTTGCATGTGACATCCCCATGGTTCTGTCCTTTTTGCTTTCTTTGGCCCACAGGGGCTTGCAAGTGGGTACCATTAAAGGTTACCTGGCGGCGCTGTCCATCTTTAAGCACTCGTCTGATGAGTGTTCTTACTTTAAGATCCCTTTAATTTCACAGTTTCTCAAAGGGCTCACTAATGTATTCCCTCCGTCACCTTTCCTGGTGCCCGGTTGGGATTTAAACCTTGTTCTTAGGTTTCTTATGGGTGCTCCGTTTGAGCCTTTGCATTCTTGCCCTTTGAGGCTGTTAACTCTGAAAACTGTGTTTTTAGTTGCGGTTACTTCCGCTCGCAGAGTGAGTGAGTTACAGGCACTTTCAGTTAAGCCACCCTTCACTGTTTTCCACAAGGACAGGGTTGTCCTTCGAGTTCGTCCTCCTTTTCTTCCGAAGGTTGTGACGGAATTTCATTTGGCCCAGAAGGTTGTTCTTCCGGCATTCTATCCTCCTCCGCATCCTGGTAAGGAAGAGGAGAGGCTCCATAGGCTTGATCCTAGGAGAGCTTTAAGCTTTTATGTTTCCCGCATGTCCCGGGTCAGAGTGGACGATCAACTCTTTATTGGTTACGCTGGTAAGCGTTTGGGGCAAGCTGTGACGAAACAGACTTTGTCCCGCTGGATTATTTTGGCCATCTTGGTGTGTTACCGCTTGGCGGGTAAGGACCCACCGGCTGGCTTGCGGGCCCATTCTACCAGGGGTGTGGCTGCATCTACTGCGCTGCAGAGGGGTGTTCCTATTCGCAACATCTGTGATGCAGCCACCTGGGCTTCAGTACATACATTTGTACGGCATTATTCCCTCGATTCCATCAGAGGGCAGGAAATGGCCTTTGGCAAGGCGGTCCTTTGCTTTGCTATTTGATTGGCTATTGTAAATTTGTTTCTAAATTCTTTCCCTCCTCCTTGTTTTGGTACTGCTTTGGGAGTCTGTCATAGATATGGAATACGTCGGAGGACCCAAGTTACTTTCTTACCTGGTAACGTTCTTTCGATGGGATGGTCCGACGACTTATTCCATATCGCTCCCGCCCTGCCTTCCCCGCTGCAGAATTTCTTTTGCGATTGCAGCTTGCGTTCCGCAAGGCTTTGTGTCTGACTGGCAGTTGACTTATGTCACACGTTCTGGGGGAAAAAACTACAACTGAGGCTACGGGCGTCGTGCGTCCTACTCATCACATCGGATGACGTCGGACGTCGGAGGAGGTCCTAGACGTCGGCGCATCGACGTCATCGACGCAGGACGCAGACGCCGGAAAAGTTTCCGAAGCAGCACAGCTGTGGTGATTACATGTCATAGATATGGAATACGTCGTCGGACCATCCCATCGAAAGAACGTTACCAGGTAAGAAAGTAACTTGTTCTTCTTTACCAATGGCCACTCTTGAGGTCCTATCTGCGAGGAAGGATTTGATCCAGTCTGTGGCGTTGTTTGACAGGTTGAAGTTGTTAGCTAGGGTGGCACAGTTTGTCATGGTCGACCAAGTCAAAAGCCACTGATGGGTCTAGTAGCATAAGTAGACAAAGTTTGCCGGATTCTCTGGAAGCATCCATTTGGATCTTCAGGTCGAGTAGGGCTGTTTCCGTACTGTGATTAGTGTGGAGTCCTGACTGTCTTTCCCGGAGTAACTGGTTGTGTTCTAAATGGTTTTGGATTGAGGGGTCCACGGTCGTTTTTTTTTTTTTTTAGGAAGGGTGTAACCCAAGCTTTTTTTATACTGGTAGGGACTATATTAGTGCTGAAGGAGGCGTTGACAAATTCAGTGATGATGGGTGATAGGGTGGGGGAAAATAGTTTAACTATATGGGATGGGAATTTGTTTTCTTTGCAGTTTGAGGCTTTGAGTTTAACTATAGTACCTAGTACTTCTTTATTGGAGACTGGGATGAAGTGAAAAGGGGTGCGTGAGGGGGTATTGGTAGGGATGGTGGCAAAATCAGCGTGGATTACTCCCTTATTGAAAAAGGAAAATCTTGACCCAGCGAACGCCAATTACAGGCCCATCATCAACATACCATATGTTCTCAAGATAATTGACAAACTTGCCTACCTACAGTTACAAGCCCATGTCGAAAAATATAACATCTTGTGTACCCGTCAATCGGGCTACAGGGCTCGTCACGGGACCGAGACAGCAATGCTAGATCTTAAATCCACCTTAGCTAGCATAGCTGATGATAATCAAGCTGCTCTGCTCATGTTATTAGACCTCTCCGCAGCCTTTGACCTAGTTGATCACAGCTTACTAGTGTCAAGGCTCGGAGAGGTCGCCAACTGCTCCGTAATTGCATCCAGATGGATTGCTTCCTTTCTGGGTCCCAGAATGGTGAGGGTCTGTGTTGGCGATAATCAATCTTCTCCAATATCTCAGACATGCGGAGTTCCTCAGGGCTCCTGTCTATCGCCTCTGCTTTTCAATCTCTATATCCGCCCCCTTCTTGACCTCTTAAACAAATTAGTGCAATACACGAACTACGCTGATGATACTCAGGTGGTCATACAGCTGAGTGGCTCCTATAGCAGCGATACAGTAATCATCAATAAAATATACAAAGCCATACAAGACTGGATGGCCTGCAATTCTCTTGCCCTGAACGACAAAAAAACTGAACACCTCATTGTGGCATCCAAAAACACTCGGGCGAAACTCGACTCCAAATATGCTAGTTTCCATATTGCCAACAATACCATTCTTGTCCAGAAGAAAGTCAAGACCCTGGGCGGCGTTCTTGACGAAGACCTCTCTATGAAGTCCCATGTCTCCAGCATTAAATCTAGCTGCGGTCTCATAAATAAAAGAATAGGCTATATTTGACCATTAATTTCGGAAGAAAACTGTGCCCTTCTGTCCACTGCATTAATCAATTCAAGATTAGATTATTGTAACAGCCTTCTAGCGGGCACCACAGCCTCCAACATCCAATCATTACAAGTGGCTCAGAATAATGCTGTGCGTAATATTTTCAATCAGTCTCGTCGTAAACACATCTCCACTTTCAGGAAAAAAACTTCACTGGCTTCCTGTTAAACATCGGATAATTCACAAGATACTGACCACGACCCACAAATGCCTCAGCCTCTGTAGCCCTACTTACTTGTCAGCCAGTGTTAGCATTAAACCCAACACGAGGAACCTTCGTTCATCCTCTGCCACTATTCTCAAGCACCCAAAATACAGGACAGCCAAATTTGGAGGTACCACTCTTGATGCTCAAGGTCCCCTTCTATGGAACAAACTTCCAGCCCAGATGTGGCAGATTCAGGACTACACTCTATTCATACGTGCCATAAAAACCCACTTCTTCAATCTGGAATAACTCTTTGACCCTTCTTCTTTCTTTGCCATGTGTGTCTGTTTGTTTGTCCAGTTTTATGTGCGCCCTGAGGCCTACGGGCATGTTGGCGCATTACAAGAATTAAAATAAATAAATAAATGAGAGGAGAGGTTTTTTCAGCTGTCGATTTTCTTTTTTAGGAGTATTATTTTAGAGGCTAATGCGTCTTGAATTGTAGTGCACCAAGCTTTACTGGTATTATGTGCTGCTGTAACTTGGCTGGGGTTCTCAAGTTCTCTGAGGATGGAGAGTAACTCTTTACTATCAGAGTTGGCATTGGCTATACGCTGGTTGAAGGCGTTGGCTTTGAGAGATTATCGCTGATTTGTATTTTTTGTTGGCTGATTCGAAGCCCTTTTCTGATTCTGGACTGTTAGTTTTCCTATGTACATGTTCAAGCGATCTTTTCATGCGTCTGAGGGAGACCATTTCTACGTCAAACCAGAAGCTGGAGCGTTTGTCAGGTTTCCTCGTTTTAGTGGTAATAGGGGCGAGAGAAACAATGGTGTGGGTAAGGCTTTGATGGTAGCAGTCTGCTAAATAGTCAGGGTTGTTTGTGTTTGGTATGATGTTAGCTAATGCTGAACTCAGGAAAGGGGATAGATTGTCTGCCGAGAGCTTTTTGATATTTCTGGTTTCGAAGGTGTCAAGCGGTTTGGGGCTGGTGAGGTCAGTACTGCTATATTCCAGGGTGAAGCTGATGACGAAGTGGTCTGACCACACTACTGGGAGGATGGAGTCGATGGTGATTTGAGCGTTCAGGGCGAGGATCCAGTCCAGCGTTCTACCTTTGGAGTGAGTGGGTTCATTGATCATTTGGGCAAAGTTGATATCTGACATGGCTAAGTGGAAGACAGAGGCGTCTGTGTCAGAGTGGTCACTATACCCTAGGTTGATATCCCCTAGAGAACAATACATTTGGTTTTGGGCTTGATGATGGGCATAAGCAATAGTGCTATGTCTAGGTTGGGTGTTTTTGTTAGTTGATCTGTATATCACTTAAAAGTTGGTGGTAGTTTTAGGGTTGGACGTGAATTTGACTAGTAAGAGTTCATAGCCCTCTACTTGTTCCAACGGGCAGGCTCTGAGTTGTAGCAGGGTTCTAGCTATTATGGCCACTCCACCTCCTTGGAGGTTATTCCTGTCTGTTCTAAAGATACTGTACCATTGTGGGATGGCAATGGTTAGTAGCGGGCCTGCGGCCGGGTGCAGCCAGGTTTGTTATTACTAGCATATTAAGTTGTTGATCTACGATAAGGTAATGGTTTTCTATCGCGTGTGCTCATGGTGATCGTGCATTGATGTGCGCCTTTGATCTTTAAGAGCGAGGTCAAGGGGATGTGTAGTCTTTGGGTTGGAAGACTGAGTGGAATTTTTTATCTTTGTGATTGATTTATTATTTTATTTTAAGGAGATTTTGATTTGGCGGTTGTTTGGTGTAGTTGCTGTTGAGGTAGGGGTGATTGCGGTTGAAGTGGGCCTGGGCGCTTTATGTGTGAAAGTGTGGTGAGGAGGTGGCTAAGGCTAGGAATGGTAAGATCAGCTAGAGTGGTGACAGTGGTCCTCGCAATATTGTTGTGTGCAGTTGTGGAGGGGAATGGGGGCAGGGATGGAAGGAATGTGGTGGAGCAGGCTAATGGCGCTGGCATCCTAACCTGGCTAGGCCGTCATTGACCTTGATGAAGTGGCCTCTTGTGCAGGGCACAGAATGGGGCATTATGCAGAAATGGAACATTATAGTAGTTAGAAGTGTTAACATTGTGGGCTTGGTGAGTGGGTAGGTAGTGGTGATAAGCACTGGGGAGCAGGCTGAGCAGCTAACAATGGCTGTTTTTGTAGTTGGGCTGATCCAGCTGGAGAGTATCACTATAAGGGGCAGGTTTTTCGTTTAGGCTGGTTCATGAGTGGCAGTAGAATAGTTAAACTTTCTCGGTTGGCCTACCTGGAATCGAAATGGGTGGTGGGGTATAATTGTTTACAGTTAAACTAATTTGAGTCCTGAATGGCAAAAATCTGAATCAACGTTCCCAGTAGGCTAGTTTAAAACATGAGTGCCAGCAGGATAAATCAACATTTCCAAAAGGCTGAATAGCAATTATAAATCATCATTGTGAGGAGACTTTGACTATTGGCAATAGGTGGGACACAGTCTTGTGTATGGGAGCAGAGTCTAGAGTACTCAAACCAACCAGTACTCAATAACAACATGGTTGGAGTGTTGACCGACAACACTACCACCATGTATTATGTGCGAATACAAGGAGGCACAAGGTCTGGGGCGTGGCTAACCACCATGTTGTAAGGATGTGAATCCCGGGAAGTTCCAGCTGTATCCGCCAATGATCCTTGCATCAACACACTAAAAGTTTTCAGAAACCAGTGCGGACGATCCGAAGAAAATCAAACTGATCGTAAACGAAGTTTGGAGGGGGAAAATAGCTTCCCTGCAGAGAACGAGGAGTTTGTGGCGAGTGCCCGTTGACTGTGATGGCGGCCGCCATGGAATGACGGCGGGCGGCAAGGAAGCAGTGTCGCTGTACTTGTGGTGAGAACTTAGTGAGCGTAGGACTGAGGGGCGGGGAAGAAGCGAGAGGCGGTTGTAATGCTGGAAATGCATTGGAGGGACAGGGCCTCTTTATCCTTGTCCTTTACTGTTTATCATGTGTTCTGTCGTGTTTTCCGCACAGGAGTTAATGTGGGACTCCTAGCGGTGCAGCTCTTTTGGTTTTGGTGAATAAACCCACGGGATACCCTTATGGCACCCATGGGTGGGGGTACAACCCTGTACCCCTAGTGTGTATTTTTGGGCACCTGTGTGTGGCCCACAGAGCAGGGTATGGGCTGGTGGCAGTTCCATGCTGAATTTGACAGGTGCCCGGAGTATCCTCCATTTTGGGATACCCAGGCCCTGCCATTGGAATCAGTTGATTCCTGATAGGAAACCAGATGGCCCCTGTGGCCTCTTGCTTTCTATTGCCTGTTAACTTGTTTTCCCAAAGTCCTGGGAAGCCAAGACTCTGTCCCTTCCCTCTGACCGGATGTTGGGTGGAAGTTCCATATATGGTGGTGTTGTGAAGTCCAGGCCAGACTGGCTGGAGCCTTCCCAGTGACTGTATGTTGTGGGTACACCCTGTGGGTGGAACCTGGGTGAATGGAGTGTGTGACGAATACGCATTCTGTGTTGTGGGTGTCTAGTATCTGGTGTTTGACACAATGACTGAGACAGCCCTGCCCGAAACTGGTATGAATGCAGTGTGGAGTGTTGAATGGCTGGGTACTTGTCCCAATACACAACTTGTTGTGAGTGTCTGGAGAGGAGTGAATGGCCTGAATGCACTATGCACTTGATTTGATGCCTGCCTGCATGAATGCCTTTCTGACCGATTGGGTGCCTGAGTGTGACCCAGCAGAATGAATGGGAGATCAACTAGTATATCTGGGGGCCTCTCACTGCTAGAATTTGTGTTCAGAAGCTGAAGAGTAACTGGAGTGAAACTGAAGCTTGACCTTGAAGCCCCGCTGGACGAGAAGAATTGCTGTTGCACTCCTTCACAATCTGAAAGCTGCTGTGTCTCCAAGGACTGACCCAAAGAGGACCTGGTAAGGCGCCCTCTTCCCGAGCTACGAGGCACCATCGTGCACCAGCTGATCTTTGCCAAAGCTCCCTGGTAGACAGACCTTCGACAGGCTGCCGACTCTAGACTGGGACTGCTGCGAAATCCTAAGGAGAAGCGGCCAGACTGTTGTCAGCCACTGTCGACAACCGCCGTCTCTGGCTGGAGCTGCCGTGCTCCCGTTTGCCTAAGAACTTAATTTGATCCAAGGACGCTCTCGTCCGCATCGTCGCCGCTGTATCCTGCTGGATAAGGCCTGACCGTCGACGTGCCGAGGAGCATCCGCCGGTGGGGTTACCGCCACCAAAGACCACAGAGATGCTGACGACTCTACGCCCTTTCTGGGCCACAGTTCTTTAAACTCTTTGCGGTCCAGAACTATCGACACTGAGGTGCCCCGCAAGCCTCTTCCCTGCAGGACGTTTACGCTTCCCCGTCAACGAGCACCGCTAGGAATGTAGCTACCACTTCACTGTCGTAGCTCACCCTGTTCTTCGTCGGACGTTCAACCCGTGACTCCTGCCTTTAAAGGGAGGGCACTCAAGAAGGGCTGTCGATTCCCCGCCGAGGAACGCACCAACTCCAGGTACTTTGGGGTTTAGAACTATTGGGAAGTCTATTGTGAACAATATATGGACTAGGCTTGTATCTTTATTCTACAGGTTGTCCAGGAAGGAGGGGGGGGGGATCTCCACACACAGCTGTGTTTAACGGTAGTGACCAGTATTCTGCCAATTGTTCAGCCGTCTTGCTTTCCTTCCTCTCTACTGCTGGTTTCCTCTTTATTGATCTGTGTGACATTTTGACAGTATAGTTGATGCACTTTAATGAGATCTGATATTTGTGGTACCACTGTAGAACTGTATATATTTACCATTGTTTTTCTGAGCACAAAGTGAGTTATTGCGATAGTGTACATAGCCTTGAATATTATATAAAGACTGTGTTTTAAAAGATATAGTGTGCAGACATTCCTTTGTGGGTGCTTGGGGACTACACTTTACTTAAGAACCAGCCCGCATCACCTCCTGAGAAGCTAGGCCTTGATTGCTCGACCACGTACCAATAATAGAGAATCTTGTCTGGGGTCCTCTGCCTCTCCTCTACCATATAGAGAGCAGAAGTACAGACACCCCCCTCCAGTCTTTACAGCGGTGCGTCTTTAACGGTCCACATGACGGCCCGGGATGCGGAGGTGAAGCGGCACCAGAGTTTGTGCGAACGCAGACCAGACGGCGGAAGACAGGGAAGGAGGCCCCCCCAATCCAGACAGTGTCCATCAGTGTAGAAGTGTGATACAATTCTCCCACACCCCCAAGGAAGAAGCAAGTTACACCATGCAGTACCAAGTGGGGCTGGAGTACTATAGAGGGGTGGAGAGACATACCGCATAGAGGAGGAGAGCTGGACCCGATGCCATATATGAACGAGGTAGAAGGGAATGCCCCATGCTGATGGGGCCGGCGAACAGGGTGAAATGGTGTGTGAGGGTATGATGTATGGCAGAGTGGATTTCGCTGGAGTGACAAGTGCAACGTCGGGGGAGACGGCTAAGAACCCTCTTGCCCCCACTGCCTGAGACCATACCACACCAAGCCCTGGGTCAGGAAGGTCTGGGGCAGATCAGATCACACTTAAGCTTCGGGCAGCGTCCAGAGAGCACAACACCTGTCGAGAGTGACAAACAGGAGCAACAAAGGTGCAGGAAAACAGGGGGGAACAAGCAGGCAGTGATAACAGGAAGCCAATGAAGCTGACAAAGCAGGGGAGACATATGGACACCGAATGGGGGACAAAGGACAGACCTGGCTGCAGATGATGCATAAGATAGGCAGGATGACCAAGATAAAGCGTGTTACAGTAGTCAATGGTGCCTGAAATTGAGCTGGAATGAAGGGAAGGACTTTCCACAAGCTATTTAGTTTAAAATGTCTGGATTTACAGACTGAGGCAACCTGATTGCACATAGGAGGAAGAGATTTTTACACCCAGATTTAAAAAAAAAAAGGTTTTATTCAACTAAGGCAAAGCATGATACAAATCTGTAAGTCAGTGAACGCATTCCTCCCCAGTTTGTGTGCGGTAGTGTTGACTTTTCCCTTGGTGGAAGTAGAGTAGGTGCCTTCAGTGGTTTTAACATTTAACTAACAGTATCCCCCCCCCTTTCCCTCCAGGAACCCCAACACCTTTAACCCTAGTTTTACATCCCTCTTGGCTCTGTGTCCGTAAGATTTAATCCCTACAGATCCTTTAGCGCACATTAACGTTTTTTTAGGATTAGAGGCCTGTAAAAGTATGCTTCTCTTTCTTCTAGAAAGTCTTGGAAAGGTTCCCATATCAACAAGAATTTTGAATATTTCCCCACCTTTAGGGCAGTCCTTCTTCATAGCCATCACCCCCCAGACCTTAACCCACCACCAAGGTGCTGTCGGGCCTTTGGTTTTCCATTTCTGGGCGAGTGTCAGTTTTGCTGCTGACAATAGGTGTGTGGTAAAGGCGGCTTTATTCCCGGAGGCTGGGTAGACTCCCTCTGTAACTGTTCCCAGTAAAATTACTTTGGGTGACATCCGTAGTTCCGCTCCTGTTATCTCTTTTATGTGTCCTAATATTTCTTTCCAGTATCCAAAAGCCCTTGGGCATGTCCACCACATATGGTAACGGTCCCCCCTCTCGCCACATTGCCTCCAGCAGTCCGGGGGGTATTTTTGCATTAATGTTGTGAAGCCGATTAGGGGACATATACCATCTAAAGATTAACTTATATCCTGACTCCTTAATTGCTGTGCACTTGGATGACTTATGTGCTCTCAGCCAAATTCGGCTCCAGTCCTCTTCCGTGAGTACTTCTCCCATCTCCTTCTCCCAATTAGCCATGTACAGGAGTTTGTCTCCTATTTGTCCGCTGTTCAACAACCTATATAATCTTGTTAACCCCTGCAGACTAGAGCCATCCTGCATGGTTAGTTCTAGCCCTTTTGGGTGGGGGGGTCTAGTTCCCGCCTTTTTCACCGATGGGTGGGAGATCCAGTGCCTCCCTTGTGTATATTTATATCTTTTTGTTTCCCAGCCCAAACTTTTCTTTACATTCCGTGAAAGATAAGGGGACCTCCTCTCTTGGTAAATGTCTTTCAAGGTCAGCGTATCCCCTCCAGACCATCCCTCCCGGAATTTCTGCTGTAGACCCGGGGTGAAATCTGCGTTATGCGCCAGACAGGAGAATGGACCCAGTCCCCTGTGTGTCTTTTTTATGCCCAGGGCCTTATTCCAGCTGCGTAATGTCGCCCTGGTGGCTCCCAGTAACTTCCAGTAACTTCCCACCACTTTCCTGTGATCCCTTGGAAAGGGATTGTAGTGCTTTTAGCGGGATTGTCGTGGCCGCTTGCTCCAGCTCACCCCAGCCCTCCAGGGTATCTGCCCCCCCCCCATTTGAGCATTGGGGCTAATTGGGCCACCAAATTTATCTCCCAAAATCTGGGACTCCCAAACCCCCTAGAAGGGGTGGACGCATCAGCATCCTTCTTTGGATCCTGGGTAGTTTCTTTTGCCAGATGAAGGTGTATATGGCTTTTTGAAATTCTTGAGTTGTGCTAGGTGTTATCTCGGTTGGGATTGCCCCCACCACGTACAGTAAACTGGGGAGGAGGGTCATTTTCACTGCCGCGATTCTCGCAAACCATGACAACTCTTGGGTGTCCCATCCATTTGGATCATCTTGCAATTGCTTCCAAAGGGGTGTAATATTGGCTCTATGCAAGCTCCCCAGTTCCCTTGTAAGTTTTATACCCAAATATTCCAATGTATCTTTTTCTTTGATTATGATTCTTTTAGGGTTGTGAACACCTCTCCCTCTTCTGTTATATTTAGTGCTTTAGACTTGGAGTAATTTATGGTGAACCCAGAGATGCCAGCCAGTTTCGAAATCACTCTGGGCATCGAGGTTGTGGTGTCCTTCATAAAGAGCATTATATAGTCTGAATATACATTTTGTGTCTCTTAACCCCTCCCTGTACTCTCTTTATTCCTGGGTCCCTCCTGATCTGCACTGCAAAGGGTTCCATAGCCATTGCAAAAATAAGTGTTGATGGGGGCATCCCTGTCATGTCCATCTCCTTATGTTGTCCTGTATCGAGGGTTGACCGTTCACTATGAAATTTGTTGAGGGGACCTGAAAGCTTTTCAGCACCATTTTGGTAAAGGCTAGACCACAACCAAACCCCTCAGAACTTGCTTTAGATGTTCCTAATCTAGGCTATCAAAAGCCCTCCTGGCGTCTAGTGCCGCTATTGTGAACCGCTGGTTCGTTCTTGATCCCGTCTCTATGATGTTGATCGCTCGTCTTATGTTATCTTGTGTGTGCCTACCTCTAACAAACCCTGCCTGGTCCTCGTGTATTATCCCAGGGATAACCCTTGACAGCCTTGTCGCCAATAATTTTGCGTATAATTTTGCGTCTGTGTTTAAAAGCGCTATGGGGCGGTAACTGGAGCAATCTGGCAGATCTTTGCCCAGTTTCAGCAGTAGTATGGTTGTTGATTTTCCCATATCTGACCAGACCGATCCTTGCTCACTGATGGTGTTAAAAAGGGATGTGAGGGGGCCTAGTAGTTGTGTGCAGATAGTTTTATAATAGCCGTTACCAGCCCATCCTGGCCTGGGGTTTTGTTTGAGGGGAGAGCCTGTATTGCATCGCTTATCTCCTGAGCTGTTGCGTCTCCCCCTAGTATTTCCCTGTCCTGTTCTGCGATCTGAGGGAGTTTTGTTGCTGCCAAATAAGCTTTCCGGTATGCATTTTCAAGAAGCTCCGATTTTAGCAGGTCCTTGTGAAATTATTTCCAGCTTCTCCTTTTCTGCAGTATGTTTCCACTTGCCTATCCCTGAGGCGTGTAATGTAATTGCAAGTTTTTTGTTTCTTCAATTTAGCCACTAGGAATTTGTTTGCCTTTCTTTCCCCCATGAATATAGTATGATTGTTTGCTGCTCAGTAAAGACTGGGCCACACTATATGCGGTATGGTTTACCAATTGCGCTATGATTCTCCTCACCTTCCATAGCGACTTTTGTGATTGGCCAGACTTATGTTGGTTCTCCGCCTCTTTTTATAGCCCCTCTAGCTTATGTGTGACTAGGGCTCTTTCCCTGTTATATGCCGCCACCTGCAAGATGAATTTACTGCAAATTACTGCTTACCCTGCATCCCTCCAATCTGTTTCCCCATTATCATTTTCTTTAAAGTAATTGTTTATGGTCTCCTCCATATGCGCTCTGAGTGCTAGATCCATTAAGATCCCCTCCTTTAGTCTCCAGTGTGGACGTTGCCTATGTCCCCCCGACCCCTCCGGATGTCTCTATGTTCACCAACACTGGTGCGTGGTCAGAGATATATTGCGGGCCTATCACATCTTTTGTGACCTCGGGAACCAGGGATGACGAGATCAGGATTATATCATTCCTGGAATAACCTTTGTGTACTGCTGAATAGTGTGTGTATTCCCTGATTTCCTCCCGAAAAAAAAACGCCACTTCATCTCCTGGAGGGCAGATTTCAGTTCCTCCTTCATTTGTCCCATTTGGGTTTGAAAGGTGTCTGTTAGTCTGGCCTCCATTCCTTTTAAGCAGTTAAAGAGTTCCTCCTTATCCATGGCAATTGTGGGAGAGGTTATGGCGACTGTTGCGGAGCTCTTGGTGCTGGTGTAGCTAGAAAGTAGTCCATCTGGTGCCGTAGATTCCAACACTTTTCTAATTGACCTTCTCGGCTTCTAACTGGGGTCTTGGCTCTAGATGGGGCAGTTTTTGATTTTGCTCCAGGCATCGAGGGGTCTTCTCCGGGGGGCCGGTGTATTGTCAGCGGGCCAAGGTAGTGCTCCATCTTCTTGGTGGCCCACCCTTCTTCTGGCACCACACTGGGATCTAGTACCCCCATGCAGACTTCCTCACTGTGCTGTAGCTAAGAAGGGGGCATCTGCCGCAATGGATGACTTGTAGTGGCTTCTTGTGGCTCCTTTGGCTCCCTTGCCCGTGTCCCGTTTTGCTTCTACAGGTGTGGCGGAGATTGCATCACAGAGGCTTCCTGTCGTTCAGGGGCCTGTACACCCACCCATGTTCTGGAAGCCGCTCCGGGGGTGAGGGGCCAGCGCTCCACTGCCCGTCCTCACCCCCCATGTAAGCCGGGGCACAGTCCGTTATGGAGGAGGGGGGGAGGGGTTGGGCCTCCTCACCTTGTTGTGCCCTGCGGGCTTCGCGGGCGCACTGCTGTTGGGCCTTGGTCTGGGCCGCTCCTCGGTCCGCGTCTTTTCCGGAGCGGGTTCTTCCCTGGGCTTTCTGCCGTGCCCCCAGGCCGGCCTGATGTCCGGATGTGAGCGGAGCAAGGATGCTCCGTGGGCACTTCTGTGCCTCTTGCAGCCGGGGAAATGTTTGTCTCACGATGTGGATTCAAAAGATCCTATTGTTCTCCATGTCCAGTGATGTGACTCTAGTTCTGTTTGTTTTTTTTTGTTGTTTTTTTTCTTAACAGGATGGCGTGCAACGTTTGTTACTTGTTGATGTGTTGGGGATCAGCACGTGGAGTTCTCAAGCGAGCTGTCCCTTCGCTAATTCAGCAGCCTCTCACCTCTTGTGTCAGGAATCCCTCAACACCACTGTGCCTCCAGGGGGGGAAACCACACGGCTTGGGTTGTTTGGGCTGTGTTGCGGCACGGTGTTCAGTGGGCCCTTTCTTTTTTTTTTTTCAAAATAGGTATTTTATTCATTATTGAAACAGATAACAAATGAACAAACAGAAATCAGAAATGAGATGAGCGTATAAGGTTCATTTCATTATAGTGATAAGATGATTATAGGAAAATGCGGGAAAGAGCATAAGAGTTCAGCCCAAAAACCCCTTGCGGTTGTACTTGATTGAAGAGTTGCTGGCGGTGGGGGTTGTTTCTTAGCTAGAGCGGGGCGCTACCATGTGCAAATCAGCTCAGCCAGCGGACACGGGGCGGCTTTAGGGTAAGGGCCGGGAAGCGGTCCGCATAGTTCATAAATGGAGCCCAGGTGTTTTGGAACGGAGTAAGGTTGCCTAGGCGAAGTCCCGCAACTCTTTCCGCCGTGATAATGTCCCAACACTTAGCCCACCAAAGCGGAATAGAGGGGCCCTCAGGATGCTTCCAAAGACGGGCAAGGGCTATCTTGGCCACCAATAGTAGGTGTGTGCACAGACGGGCCGTGTTCCCTGACAATGGCAAATCCCCTCCTCCTGAGTTTCCCAGCAGAATGATACCGGGGTCCCACGGGATGTTGAGGCCTGTGATTGCTCTGACATGTGTCAGAACCCCCTTCCAGAAGTGCACCGCTTTAGGGCAGTCCCACAGAAGGTGGAAGAGCGAACCTTCCCGTGGCCAGCCCCTCCAACAGTTCGGTGAGGGCCTTACGCCTGCTTTATGCAGCTGTACTGGGGTAACATAGTACCTGAAGCAGACTTTGTAACCCCCTTCTCTATTAGTGACACATTGAGTGCTCCTATGGAGTCTTGTCCAGATTTTGTCCTATGCCTCTGGCTCCAGAGAGCGCCCCAGATCCTTTTCCCAGTTCAGCATGTATCTTTCTTTCAGTTCCGGACTGGATCTCTTCAAGAGTTTATAGAGGGTGGAGATCTTGCCCCTTGGAGGGGATGTGGTCAGGGAGAGTTCGAGGGGTGTGCGGTCCCTGGAGCCGCGCTCTCTAACGAGATCCAGTGACGGATCTGTGTATAGCGCAAACGTTCCTCCTCAGTGACCTTAAACTTCACCTTGCAGTCCTCGAAGGAGAGTGGCCGGCCCTCTTTTAGAAAGTCTGAGATTTTATAGAGGCCGCCCTCTGGCCATTTGGCAAAGCTGCGGATGCAGAGTCCGGGGGGGAAACCCGGGTTGCCCCAGATTGGGGTTGACAGGCCCAGTAAGCTCTTGATTCCCCACTTCTGCTTCGCGACTTTCCAGTTGTCCACCGTGTTGCGAGTTGCTGAAAGTGGGCTCAATGCGGGGTGGGCTTTGCAGGGTTGGATTTGAGGCAGATCCGGCAGAGGTGACTTGCTCCACGCTTAAGTGGGCCCTTTCTTATCCCCTGTGCCCATTGTCCTCTGGCACCTCCGCAGCTCCCAAGGGGCCGCAGTGCTCAGTCTGAAATATTTGGGCCGATTGCTGTCACGGGGGCCAGGCAGTCTCCTGTCACCTCTTGTGCTGATTGTCACTCCACAGCGGGGCTGAGTTGTTTGAGGCGAGTGCTGGCGGCCTGGTCGGGACGCTCCTCCCTTCACCGGGGGTCGCCCGACATTGAGGATGGCTCCTGGTCTGGTTTCGGTGGGGCGCCGGCAGTTCTGGAGCGTAGGCGATCTCCTCCCCACCTCGGAGGGCGTTCTAATGTGTGTTGTGTATCTCACTGTTTGTGGGTCTTTTCCTGTCACCCAGGTGAGGCTCTGCTGCTGCGCGGTGATCCGGCAGGGAGACCCGACTGTCTTTGCCAGAGTTGGGCGAGTCTGAGGCACCCGATTGCACCTCCGATTCACCACCAGTCCGCTCCGGGGTCCCTGGTTAGCGGGAGGGCGCCTGTCTCTGGGGTCCGCTCCTTAGGGAAGCTGCAGCCCAAATTCTTCTGGGCACGGATGCCTCCCTGCGCTCTTGCTGCTCGCTGTGCTGTTTGAAAGCAGTGGTTGTGGCGCAGCAGATGTTAACCTTTCTCCCCACTTCAATCCACTTCAGAGCTCTGCTTTTCGTGTCTTTTGGTCTGCTTTTTATCTCCTTTAGGTTCCTGCGTGTACAGAGCAGTGGAGATGTGCGTCTTCACGGAGTAGCAGCCTTCTTGGAATCCCTACATCCAGATTTTTAACAGAGGAGGTAATGTAGCACAATTAACAGCCAGATAAACCGTTGGCGCGAAGTGTGGAGGATGAGAGGGGCGAGCGAGGAGGAACCATATTCGGATACTTGGCGTGCCAGAGGGAGAAGGGCGTAATGCGACGGAGTATGTTGAGAATTTGCTAATACAGGAAATTGGAGCAGGAACACTGATGCAAGGATTCACAGTGGAACCGATCCCTTGCGAGGAGCCCCCGCCAGGTGCGCCACACAGACCTATAATTGCAAAAATCTTAAACTTCAAAGACGAGGAACGCATATTGGCATTTTCAAGGGACGAATGGGTTACCAAAGAGCATCCGCGAGACTGGTCGTATTCCCGAACTACACCCTGCAAGTACAAAGAAACAGAGCGCAATTTGGCCCTATCAAAGAATGACTGCGTCGCTCAAACGTTAAATATATGCTCATCTGCCCAGACACAGGAACTGGAGCACAGAAGCGACTGTTTAGATCTGTGAGTTTAAAGTGGGAAGTCTTCCTGAAGGCAGAAGCCGGAGGAGTGAATTGAACTCCCCGGACAGCCGATGAAGTCCACACCCACATTAACAGTTCTTTTTCTCTAGGAGTGCCGGCTTTTAGCACTCAACGCTGTACGTTACTCGCCCGGGAAACAAGAACACGAGAAGTGGTTAGGCCTGAACATTCATGACATTGTTGAGTCATTATTGTTTATGTTGGGAATTAATATGTTTAATAAATGTTTGAGTTTAGAGGGAGGGGGGGGTGTCCAGTTTCAACTTCAAGGGACAAACCGAGGCGTGCACTAGTAGAGATAGAGGTCTTTTCCACTTAGTTTGGGGTGGCAGGACATAAACGATTACGGAGGAAGGGAAATGAGAGGGAAGCCTGTGGGAGTAGGGAGGTGGGGACTGAAAGTGAATATGGCGACTGGGGTTAGGATAATGACCTGTAATGTGCGGGGTTTAAACGGCTGCATTAAACAACCAAGGGTGCTTACAAATCTGCAGAGAAAGGGAGTGAGCATAGCATTACTACAGGAAACTCGCCTTACTAGCGAAAGACAATGCACCCTGGCAAAAAAATGGGGAGGGACACTGGTGGGCTCTCCGTACTCTGCATATGCTATGGGAGTGGCGGTCTAGGTAGGTTTTTTGGAGACTAGGAACGATGAGGACAGGATGATTTTGGTATTTGGCTTGTTGGAGAGCTGTGAGGTGTGTATAGTCAATATGTATGCGCCCAATCACAATGCGGGTTCCTTTTCTGGCTACCTGTCGCCACGTCTTGCTACATATCACATATCGGAGTGCAATGTGGATCTGGGCACAATGAATCCAGTGCTAGATAAATCGGATGGGAAACATATGAAACTATAGATCCCTCCCTCCCCTCTCTAACCGCCCCACCCCCCACAGGAAAATCTCTGGCAAAGTTAATAATTCATCTAGTGCTGGAGGATGGCTGGAGGTCGGAACACGGACAGCCACAAGGGTATTCACATTACTCGGCACCACATGGCATATCCAAACGTATAGCTTACTTTTTCACGGGAAGGGAGACCATGCCCCCCCGATTGTGGAGTGGTTGGGCCTTTCATATAGACCCCCCCCCCCCCGTCCCATTCTGGTATGGAGGCTACAAGCAAAAGTGTTGCTTGATGAGGTGTTCCGAGATCAGGTATCGAATAGTCTAGTGGGTTTCTTTGAGAGTAATGCGGGTCGTGTGGACAATGTGGGCATACAATGGGAGGCCTTTAAAACTGATGAGAGGAGAAGTAATGGGACGAATGAGTGGAGTTAGGAAAACCGTAATGAGGGACCTTTCGGATACAGAAAGTTGAATTGCTGAAGCAGAACTCAAGCAAGTGACCGGAAGTAACTAGTACGGAACATTGAGCAGTGTATAGCACAATGGGAGAGGCTAGGCAAGTTTGATTATGCGAAGTACACGGAAAGACTACATGGAGAGGGGGGACAAGCCAGGAAAGCTGCTAGCATGGCTATGTTGCAAAGGCGAGAAAAGGAAAATGATCTGTGCAATACAAGATAGTACTGGGCAGATGCACAGGACACAAGCAGGCGTGAACACAGTGTTTGCCAGATTTTATGAATCCTTATATGATCAGGGGCGAAATGCAGACTGCTGCAAGGTAGAAGAGGTGTTGTCACAATTGCCACTACCAAGTCTGACGCTGGAGTACGTAGAATTGCTAGATGCACCAATTGCGATCAATGACATTCGGGAGGTTATAAAGGAGCTACCCACTGGAAAAATGCCAGGGGCAGATGGGCTACCTGGGGAATTCTATAGAGATTACACGCACACACTGGCACCCAAGTTGTTGGAAATGTATGAGGAGTGTGAGAGTGGGAAACTGCTGCAACGCCTGAGAGAATCCATAATAGTACCCATTTTAAAGCCAGGGCAGTCCCCTTTGGAATGCAGATCGTATAGGCCCCTTTCCATAATAAATACTGATTGCAAAATCCTGATGGCAACATTGGTGCAACGATTAAGAAAATTGATAGGCAAGATAGTGCATTCAGACCAAACCGGGTATGTCCCGGGCAGGAATACTTCCTGGAACCTACAGCGATTGCACCATGTAATTGACTGGCATACAGGAGGAATGCACAGTGGCTTCCCTGGCTTCCCTGGACGCCATCAAGGCATTTGATTCTGTCAAGTGGGACTGGCTCTACGCTACACTACAGCGCTTTGGTATAGGCCCTGCCTTTTTGAGATTGGTACAAGTGATCTGCGGCACGAAGGGCAAGGGTGAAGACCGGGTTGACCGGGGTTGCCCACCCCCCCGTCCTCCATGTTAGTTGTCCTAGCCTTGGAGCCGCTGGCAGTATATTCATGCTTAAAAATAGAGACGCTGGCAGAGCACTACGAGGGACGAGGCATGTTTTCTGATGCTTGTGAATCTGCTTGTTATCAAATGCTGTGCATATAGTCTGACATCTAGTGGTAACCGCAGAGTATTGCATCTTGTCGACCTGGGCGTGCCTGTAACGCTATCCCGAACGTGACGTGTAGTGTACCCAAAATCCTTCGCACATCGAGGTTCCTCTGATAATTCTTTTCAACCCAGCTAGCTGTTCGCCTTATTTGGAGCTCTTACTTATTGCAAAATTGTTAAATTTCCCGACCTCCGGTAATTTATATTTTATTCGTGCCCTTTTCAGCGATTACTTCCTAACCACTGCCGAAGACGGCGAAAGAACAGACTTCGATGGCTGGTTCTCCTGTCGACCCTGTGGCCGGACCTTCTGGCCGGCCTATAACAGTAGGGAGAGTGGGGTCTGGGGGTTTCTATTCTTTTCAAGAGGGTAAGCCCTCGACGAAAGGGCGAGTTGCCACTGTTGTGCTGTGACCACAAGAGTGGAGGTCTGCTGTAAGATGAGAAAAGCGGAGAATAGCTTGCATTTATTCCAACACTCGAACACTCATCTGAACAACATTGTGAGGTGCGTGTGCCTTGAAGGACAGTCAGCTGACTCTACAGCTGTACTTATTAAGGCCGCCTCAACGCTCTTGCGGCGTAAGCCCTCGGCGAAAGGGCGAGTTGCCACTGTTGTGCTGTTGTGCGTAGTTGGCGGCCCTAGAGCTCGGCTGGTTTCACGTGGCGACTGCAGTGCTCTGGTCTGCCTGTGCTGACCAGATTAAGGAGCCTAAGGACATGAGCCCCGATCGGAAACTGCTGCAGTCAGCCTCCCTAAACAACTAAAAACACGAGCCCAACTAAAGAACTGGACTCCTCCTCAAGATTTGCGTGACATCACGGAAGACCCCGCAGTATATACCGAAGTGGTGCTAAATCGGGTAAGCCACGTAAACACTGTAAATTCATCATCTATTGGGCTTCCAACCCGTGGCACTGACGCTGAAGTTACTGACGGGTGGCCGTATGCCGTCACGCTTTCTAGTGGTCTAAACAAAAGTCGAAAGACTAATGAAATACCGGCGCTGTTTGTTCCGTCCACCGGCTGCACGTCTATTACTGCAAATCTTATGCTAGCAGCGGCGGGTGGGCTGAACCAGGATACTGAAAATGGGATCACAACGAGAGCCGCGGAACAAGACACGACTTCACCACTTCCCTCACAGACATGCTCTCGGCCTCCTCTTCATGCTGGGGTGGCCGTGGCTCTAAACAATGAAACATCTGACGTGATATGTCTGAAAAATGGCAGCGGCAGTTCCCTCACCATAAAGGATAGTAATGTTAGCTACGAGTCTGGTTTTACACCGTGTCCGGGGCAACGCCAGGTTCCATTACTACAGGAGCTAGCTTGGTCACGTTTCAAAACCCTAGCGGGTAAGTGCAGTGCTCAACTTGAAGACTTCATTATCCAGCCACAACAAAGTCAGGACGACCTGCTCAAGCACGCGTTTCGGCACGGTCCATATTCCGCCTTGCCGCTAAAAACTGGGCGCTTAGTGATGACTCATCACCTCCTGTAGATGAGGTGTTTTCACTGCACTCAAATGCTTTAAGCAAAGACTCATTACCTTTGAAAATGTCAACAGATGCTGTACCACCCGTGTTTAGGGACTCACTCCGAAATCAATGTTCAACTGTAAACCGGCGCAACTCCCTTGACGTGGTCAACAAGCTAATGTCAAAGCTCGTGCCTCGAAGTTCGAGAAAAACGTGACCTCAATAACAAACCTACGGTCGCCAGAAAAGAAATGCACTGACAACTCTACATGTGAGGAATGCCCGCTACTTACCACCATCCAACGAATGGCTCTCACAAAACGTAGAAGAGATGCAAGTAGTTCAGGTAGTCCACGATGTTCTCAAAGAAAAAAATCCAAACGGGACGGTACTTCAAATCTGACTCCTTTTTATAGAGGAAAGGGCAACTGTAAATCCAAACTACAGCACGAATCTCAAAACGTAGGATTCAATGCTTTCCTCATCTTCCACTGATTATTCATCGGACGAGTATTCACCAACGGAGCGGCCTTACTTAAAGGCCCGCAAAGCTCAAAAGTCTGTGCGTGAAAGGCGAGCTCGCAGGCTGCCAACAATGCCAACTGGCTAAGTGAGATTCAATCTACCATAATATCGTCTATGGCCATCACCTTAGCCCCATTTACGAAGCTGTATGAACATCTAAATGAGAATACTAAAGATCTCTCTACATTGGTAGCCCTACTGAACTCAAAATTCGTGGACCTCGGACAAAACTGTAATCTAATCAAAGAAGCGCAACAGGTTTTATCTTCCAAGCATGATTGCATGCTGAACACTATAACCACTCAGTTAAACAACAATATGGATAAAAAACTCCTGGCTGAAGTGGCAAGGGAGGCGCTGAGCATCTTCAAACACAAAAATTCGAATGAGGAAGTGACGCAAACATGCTCCACTATCAGTACGGGCTGTCAAGCGGAGTCTGCAGTCATCGAGTCTCTAAGTGCAACTTACAGTCCCTTATCTAAGACGAATAATGCCACTGTTGACTCTGAACTCATTCAAGACAACAACGTGGCCAGCAAAAAGGAGACGATGAAAGCTGATGAACGAGAGAGAAAACCCTTGGCAGGCGAACGCTTGCGCACCTGCCGTGAGGAACCCCAATCTCAAAAGGACAACAAAGCCAGCTCGTTTGCTGAAGCTCTGAAAACCAGTATGGCGATCTCTAACTTCGCTCCTTCTAACCCCCAGATAGCTTCACCTTCAGATATCTTGGAAGTGGGCTTCCAACCCCTTGACGACAGCTGTGATCCAACGGACACTGTGCTTGCACCTAACGTGGCTGTACCTACTTTGTCAGCTGATCCAAATGTCTTGCCTACGGACATACATAACTTGCCACAAGCTGTTACCAAAGCAAGTGCAGAGCACCCCACTCTATATGACATCTTTAAAAACGTACCTGGACATGTTTGTCGCACTTCAGCGAATGCTGACCCTAACAGCTTGAAGACAAAACAAAAAATCAACCACTGAAAAAATCGAGACAAACAACTCGAACATTCTTACGAAATCTAAAAACTGTAAATGTAACAGTGAATACAAACAATTGGAAAGGGCAAGCTCAAGCATCATCACAGAAAAAAATACTTGAGAACAAAGCAGACTTAGTAGAAGATGGGGGAGAGGAGCTGTCTGACCTAATAAACCTATCCACAAATGATGACGAGAATCTAACAGAGGTCCCAGAACCCACGGAGATCGCAAAGACTAAGAGCCTAATGGTGGAAGAAGAGTCTCCCCCACAAACCAGCACTGTCATTCCTGATGTGGTGAAAACCTTCAATAACCAACGTACATGTACGATGATCAAAAATGTGGCTACCACTACAGCAAATGATGCGCCACGTTCGCCCATATTTTTGACAATGGAGGACAAACGGAATCAGGCCACTAAATCTCGTACAATGACAAACTCTACTGAAACATCTAATGAAACTTTGTCACTTATTTCCTCGAGTGACCTGAATCAAAGAGAGAATGCTCAACCCACACCCAATTTAAGAAAGTCAGCAGATCAGATGCAAGCTAAAATGCAGACTTTTGTACACCTGCTAAGAAGACCTCCAGCTGTAACACGAAGAGTCCCCTGCGATCACTAAAGAACGGGTAGAAGTCATCCATGGACAAAATAAAGATGACAACCCTCTACAAGGTGACCCTAGAAAGAATTGACAACGCAGATAACCTGATCCTAAATCGTCACAATGTGTTGTATCTGTTCCAACTAATTCCGAGCTTAAGAACTATTCTATCTGACGACCTGAGAATCGTGGATTTTTGTGACGAAAAAAATGATGACAAAGTGATTCTACATATGAACTCTAATAATCTTTGAAACCTTACTAGAAGCAAGTTCTATCTTGCTATCACTTGGGTTTGAGATTTACAAGAGTGTTGACAGGTGCTCTGACAATATGTCCCCCACAGTTGTTTGTCCCCAAGTTGGCATTCAACAGGTCCAGCTCTGAACTATCCAGCCGCATCATCGTCTCTGAACATATTTCGAAGAAGGTCTTTCCTGCTAACAAGAAGGAAGAGCTCCTGCCTAAATATGGCGAACAAATGCATATAACCATTGATGGGCTATCCTCTTCGTCAAGCAACGCGGCTGTTGAGATGGACAAATCTAATCCGAGGAACGACTGGGCCTGGATGGCTGTTGCGCTAAGTGGCAATTTGACGCAATAATGCCAGGCACCCGGTAATGAAGACTCTATCAAACTGGGTTCGTGGAACACAAGAGGCTTCAGTCACCTCTTCCACACACCGTGGCTACAAGACATGGACCTGGTTTGCTTACAGGAAACTTGGCTATCTGGAAGCCCTATTTTGCAAGACTGTGAAACTGTCCTCAACCCTGCCATAAAACAACTCCAAGGAAGACCGATGGCAGGCTTAATGATTGCGGCAAGGAAATCTACTGGCCTCAGAATTGTTTCATCTACTAATGTTTGTCCATTTATTCAGACAGCCAGGGTTCTGACTTCAAATGGCACAAACGGAGAATCTGACATTCTGAACATCATTAGCGTCTATTGGAACCATACTGCGACAGGAATTACACTCTTCATTGATCAAATAACCACTCTAATAGATGCACTATTTGAGGATGTAGAATCTCCAAATCTGATCTGTGGGGATCTTAATATAGATTGTATGAAGCATGTAAACCTTAAAGGTGAGGGGAAAGTTATAACCCTTGTCCGTAAAGAAGCAGCTTCGAAATGGTGCCAGGAAATGGAAGCCAGAAGCATGTTTATGCTAAATGGCAATGTGTCAGGGGATATCCCTGCCAACTCTACATGGAGAAGAATGAATCAACATTCGGTCTTGGACTACATGTTTGTGTCAGACGCAGTACATTCACGAGTACTTCGGTTCGAGATTAAATCGATGGACCATAGTGACCACGATATGTTGGTAATGAGCTTAAATACATCATGTTCGACAATGCCTACATCCTGGCTGCACGCCGTGTCTGTCCGCTCGAGCAGAATACGCCTCAAACTTGCTGATGTAAACAAAATTGTCACCAACTTAAGCCTAGCACACAAGGTCGAATATTGTCCTCTATTGACTGATTTCACAGAACATAAACAAGGGCTGAAAAACAAAAAATGTGTTCACAAACATAGCTTTGACCTGAAGATTCAACAGCGGAAAAGACTGATGTGACATGAACTTCGAAATTTAACCATAGAGGGCAAAGATGATTTTGTTTTAAAGAAAAAAGCAATCAAACAAGCATTCAGAAACTGGTGTAAGTCCTACAAAGCCATTATGCTCCAGAATGACTCGGAGGTAATGATGGTCAAATTACGGAATAAAAACTCAGCGGACTTTTGGAGAACCATTAATAACAAATTTGCTCCGCAAGATTCTTTGCAGGCAAATCATATCTCCGAAGCAACATGGACCGCCTTTTACACCAACATGTTTATTGCGGAGGGGTGTGTAGAAGACTGCTACTCCTCGAATTTGGCTAAATGGGACCTGAAGTTTGATCGTCACGATATTCTAACTGCAATACAAAGAGCAAATGCATCCAGAGCACCGGGTCCTGATGGACTCACAAATTATACCATTAAACGTAATCCAGAGGCCCGGACTGACTTTTGCATGACACTCTTTCAAAGAATATCTGACAAATGAGTATCTCCAACATCCTGGAAGAGCGCAATTGTAGTCCCGATTTTTAAAAAGGGTAACAGGGCTAACCCTGGTGACTACAGACCCATTGCCTTGTTAGACGCCATCAGTAAGATCTACGCAACCCAACTACAACAGATGCTGCTGAGTTGGGCAAGCGAAAGTAATCACATAGATCCCAGGCAAGCAGGGTTTGCGAAGGGTGTGGGGTTTGGCCTAAACTTGCTAATACTGAATCTCTCCAAGATCGAAGCTAAAATACATCTGGCCCTTATAGCCTTTTTGCATGCTTTTGACAGCATTGACCGGGGAATTCTCTGGAAAAGACTGTCCCACAAGCCTTGCCGAAGCCATTAGGGAACTGCACTCTAATACAAACATCAAAATTTGGCTTGACCAACAGGGGACTCTCTCAAAGCCTATAGAAACATTTAAGGGCGTGAAACAGGGCTGTCCTCTGGCCGCTACCATCTTTAATCTGTTTCTATCTGATGTCGGTGAAGCCCTCAGTGAAGTTCCCTCCTTTCCACCTAAGATGAATGGCATCAACGTAAGTTGGCTTGTTTACGCGGATGATCTTATACTGTTAGACATGACTTCTATCGGACTACAACGCAAAATGGACGCACTGGAAGCATACGTGCGCCGAAATGGTCTGCAAATTAACAAACAAAAGTGCGAGACACTAACACTGTAAAATCTACGGACTGTGAAGAAAACTCCGAAAAAACAGAAATGGTTTATTGAAAAGACAAAGCTAAACACTATGTGACACAAGATACTTGGGCATGAGAATAAGCTGAAACATAGACGATGCACCTTGGGCAAACTTAGCGAAATCGAAATGCCGACATTTGGCATGCCAAGCAGCGATTATCAACAGGCAGTTCGGGAACTTTTCGCTGAAACCCATGATTGCATTTTACCAACAAAAAGCTGTTCCAGCTATAATTTAAGGGGCTGAAAATGCACTGGGCTGTTCATATAAGCTCTGGAATACTCTTGAAAACATTGTTTGGGTAAGAGCGTTACATCTGCCTAGTGGCACGCACACAGTCTGCATCAGATATGAATTGGGGCTAATATCAATGCATGCTAGAGTGAGCTGGAATTTACTATGCCTCTTCAGGAAAAGCACTGTAATTAAACCAGCGTTGCAGTACGAGATACTAAAATCTAAGAAGGGGTCTGCTAGCACTACCTTATCAATGTGGAACAAGTACTGCACTGAGATCTTGGAACTGTATGACATCAAGCTATCAACGTTGCTAGAAAATCCAGTTCTTGCCAAGAACAAAGTGTGGAGCATGGATTGGCATCTAACATGCGAACAAAGACGCAACTCTAGAATGATGGCTGATGTACCAGGAGAGGCTAGAGCACATGGGAATCTTCAAGCTTACCTGACCCAATTTCCAGATCCCACAGCTAGAACCACAAACTTGAGGTTTAGACTGAATTTAATGGCCACTAAAGAACGTCGAAACTTGCACAACTCAAATATAGTTACTTTGCCGTTTTTGCAAATCCTGTAGAGAGATGCTGAAACATCTAACTCTTTTCTGCCCAAACCTACACACACTGAGATCTTGAACTCTTGGTCCTGTATTTGTGAAATTGCAGCCACTCTGCACCGCAGAATTGTGGGGATGGATGTTTGCAGGATCAAACCGTACACTCATGTTCGCTCTAATAACATTCCTGGACGAACTAAATAAACGTTTGAAAGAAAGTGAAAACGACACGGAAATAGTACCTAGTGAAGCCGGTACTTGAGGTCCTCTAGAAGTGGTCTTTATGTCGGACTTCTGCGCTCCAATGCGATTCTATACGCAGCGAGAAGGACTAGTATTAAGAAAGGACGTATATTAAGATGTGGAGGGGAGCGAGCATTGTGAACTGTTTGGTTTGTCTTTGTTCCTTTTACTTTTCTTTTTAAAGGTTTGTATAAACCGTATAAAAAAAAATGTACACATTTTTTTTTCCCTCTCCCCTATTTACCCTTTTGGTTTTGCGGTCGCTTTCACACACCTGAGCTATGGATAGGACACCATTTAAATTTTGCCCTTTCTATAAGGGAAAATACACCTGGAAAGACCAGCACAGGTGGTGCAATCTCCCTCTCAATCATGACCAGGCGTCCTGTCGGAACGGTCGGCTCCTGCTTCCTAAGACGACGAAGGAGCGCTGAGTAAAATGGTGAGCAGCATACGCTATGTCGCAGGGCAAGGGTAGCTCCCCCGCAGCCACCGAAAGTGATGAGGATCTAAGTGACAGCCGTGACTCTGATCCGGATCCCATTGACCTCTCATCGGAGCGCTCACGCTCCACGACGTCTGTCATGACAAAACACAATGAAGTTGTCCAAGGCGCCAACGGGTACGTAGAGTTCCTCGACGGCACCTGCCAATTTGCGTGATCGCCAGCCCTCGCTGCAACCGCGCCAGCGGCATGTGTCCGGTCATTCTGCAAGCAAGGGCGCCATCACCAAAAGTCACAAGGCCATCCAGACGCCTCCTGAGCGCGCCAGGGCGCATAAACCTCTGGTTGTGTCGAAGTCTGCGGCACAACCATCTAAACAGCCTAAACCCCTCCCGGTGATGCCTAACATAAGCGAGAGTCTCGCTAAAATCGTTTCAGCGGACAGTAAACAAAGTGACAAGTCTAAAGACCCGTCTAAATGCCCGGAAGGGCGGGAGGATTATTCTGAGAGTCCCCCACCCTTATCTAGGACTCTCTTTGACAAATATCTGCGTTCTAGGCAAGAAAATCCCCAGGAGGAGCCATTTCCCCCTCTGGGTCATCTCCATGGACCAGGGAAAAATGTTAAGGGTGTATGCACAGGCTGGCTAAATTTGTGGACTTCTCTGAGAGATTCACTCCTAAAAGGCCTAGTGAAGAAGGCCCTTATCCTACAGTGGCCAAATTCCAAAAAACATCTTGCCCACTTCATGAGGAGGTCTTTGACTTTCCAGATCAAGAAGAGATTCCTCTTGACCCTTATTTACTGGAGGATTATCTCTTTGAGGATACCACTGATCAGACACAGGATTGGGGGATGACCAGCCGGTGGATAACCCACCTTGGCTGTCTCCTACCGGATCCTGATACCATATTTACCCACCTGTGCGTCAGTCATCTCCTATAGATGAAATACAAAAGATCCAATATAAGGATCCTCCCGTCCCCTGCACACTTTTCTGAACTGAGAAAACAGTCAATTCTTAATATGTTATCAGTCTTGTGGATAATTCAAAGACAGTGCTTCGAAAAAACACACATTGAAAAACCTTTAATTACAATCAAATGACAAACTCATGATAATACAAAATCATAAATCTGCTCTTAGCTGACGCATTTCGAGGTGAAGACCTCTTCTTGAGAAAAGCGGACTGCATAAGAATCCAAAAGGACCAATTCAGTATTCTTTCTTCACTACAATAATGGTATACTTTAAACGCTTATGTCTCCGCAGTAGTGCACTCATTCCAAAAATGATGCGTTGCTTGTTCATTAATTAGATAAATACACCTCCGAGCCATATAGATGTTACCCATTTTAATGAATATAGGAGATTTTGAATGTTTCCCCCGATGATTCCCCAGAAAAGTGAATGTACTAAAGTGTTGATGTGCCTCCTGCATCTACATGCATACTAGTAGATAAACAACTCAGTTTGTCGCTTACCAATAATGGATCCAAATATCAGTGAGGAAGTAGGCAAAACAAACAGGAAACCAGTTCTAATTCAGCGTGGTGTATCCACTGTAATATACTTTGTCTACAATAGGACAGTGCAGGTAAGCGTTACACCCAGTTACCTAGAGAGAAACAGATTTAGTCTAATCAATCACCAGTATGTTCTCACTCTGTCAACTCTATATCATTGCTAACTAGTCAATAACACACGGGAGACTTAGCTCCTCTATTTAACGGGAGAGAAGAAAATGGGATCATTCACCCCATCAAGCTTTAAACACTTGTGCACGTCAATGTGCTACCAATGCGGCGGGATATATTCCCAAGTTGTCCCGTATAAATGCGCTTATTTCACAACATCCTCTTTTAGAGATTTCCCCCAAAATGGTGCAAAGAATGGTAAATTCCTGTCAGTTTCGCTAACGACTGCTCTGTTATATTTGTCTGCGATCCTCAGTCGCGCAGCTATTCATGTGTTAGTTACCTCACTATGTGTAATGAGACGCTCCCGAATCTTCCTGCAAGTTTGGCGATCGAAAACCTTCCTCTGAGCAAGGTGTCCGTATCCAAGGCAACCTGCTCGCTTTCGGGCAAGTCAGGACACTGTCTCTTTGAGACCAGAAAAGACCAGTCCCCCAAAACAGACTGACTTCACTGCCATGTTCCTCTAATAATTCCACCATTTTGAAGCAGGGTTCTGTTATGGGTACATCATTACAATATGCTTACGGTTACATGTATGCTTTCTCATATCTATATTCATATAGACTGTGTAGCCAAGATCACTAATTCACATCGAATAATCTAGATGTTCCCTGCAGTATTTTCGAGTCAATTTAGGGTGGACACTGAAGTGGCTCATGTGGTTTAAACAACATTTAGATCCTTATGAACATAATTATTCACACCTATATTTGGCCGCAATGTGTCCTGCATAGCCAGTAAATACATAACATGTAGACCAAACAATTAGTGACAATCTACTACCCTTATCTATTGTGATTGCAAAGTGGAGAATTTACTTAATTCTCAGAAGGTGAAGTCCTATTTCACATAGCTTTACTTTTCACAAAGGGCAATTGTTAAACTACATATTCCTGCTCTGGCTGATGGAACAGTCAAGCGGCTAATAAATGCCCATTCCATCTTCATCAAATAACTAAAGAGATATTTCAAACATTATGTTCATCCAGTGGCTAAAAAAGCATTCTTATTCTGAGGGCCTGCCGGAGACCCCGAACCAATGCGTTCTCGCCTGCTTACAATTGTGTTAGAGGGTAATTAAATAAACCATAACATCCTCAAAAACACCTCAGATTCTGCTGAGACAGCACAAATAACCTTAGCCAAGGGTACCCTTTTGAAACGTCACACCTTGTTAAAGATCTCCTGGTTCAAACCAGAGAAAAGCTTTGCTAATCAACAAACCGGTGGAAGACTCTAAACTATTTGGCAAGGCTGTTAATGAGGTGCTGGAAACTGCCAAGAAAGAACACAAGACTTTAAAATCTTTGAATGAAATCACTCAAAGGCCCTTTCAACCGAAAGGGGGAGGTTCTTGCTGCTCCTTTCGTGGATGGTCCTATTCTCGTTCCCCACATAACCAATATGGCTCTTGTAACAATTGGCCCTCAGGACAGGGGTCTGCCGCCTCTAATCCATATCCACCCAGGGGATAACGCAATAGGAAAGGAATGGGTCGCAATGCCACCCCAAGAGGCTTCCCGGCCTCCAGTCAGAGATTACTCTCAAATCCGGGTCCCCTCCCCTGCCTCCCCGGTCGGAGGACTAATAACAATTCCTCCATGCATGGGATGGGATTACCACAGGCCAGTGGGTGCTCAAGACGATCACCCTTGGTTATTGCGTAGAGTTCAGCCGGCCATCTCGATTCAGACCTCCAAAGTCCAGGCATCTAACAGAACACCTGACGATCCTGCTGCAAGAGGTTGCAATCCTGCAGGAAAGGGGCGTAAATGAAGTCATCCCTGTTATAC
This sequence comes from Ambystoma mexicanum, assembly GCF_040938575.1. NCBI lineage: Eukaryota > Metazoa > Chordata > Amphibia > Caudata > Ambystomatidae > Ambystoma > Ambystoma mexicanum. The sequence goes on along the minus strand of NC_090926.1, from coordinate 327,373,978 downwards.
AGGTAAACAAGGGTATTTATTCTGTGTGATTCCTTGTACCCAAAAGGATCTCACTATGCACCCTGTGCTAGACTTGCGCCCCGCGAACAAATTTGTCAAAGCCCAAAAGTCTTGTATGGTAACGCTGCAAGAGGCAATTCCTCTACTGACGCAGGAGGATTACATGACCTCTATCATGAACCTTAGGTATTTCCTATGTGTTGCCAGCACATAGGAAATACCTAAGGTTCATGATAGAGGACAAACACTATCAGTTCAAGGTCCTTCCCTTCGGCATTGCCTCAGCCCCAAAAATATTTACAAAGGTACTGGCAGTTGCTGCAGATCACCTGCGCAGGCAATACATCCCAGTTTATCCTTACCTCAACGACTGACTCATAACAGGGGACTCTTACGGTTCATGCCTGTCAAACACTCAAAAAACGATAGACCTCTTATTCAGTCTGGGATTCTCCATAAACTAGAAGAAATCCAGCCTCGACCCCAGCCAAGTCAAGCAGTTTCTGGGCGCTCTAATTCAGACAGAAAACGGCCTTGTCTTTCCCTCCAACGTGTTTCAGATCCCTCAGTATGTAGCCAGTCGAGAGGCGACGGTACCCAATGCCATGCGACTCTTAGGGATGATGGCATCCACATTTACTTGGTTCCTCACGCACGTTTGCGCATGTGCCCCATGCAAGAGTGGCTCAACAGCCAGTGGTGTCAGGTTAGCGGAGAGTGGGACGATCTAGTGGTTGTCTCGGCAGCCCTCGTTCTCTCTCTGCAGTGGTGGTCGAGGGAAAACCTCTTGAAGGGGAAAACCACGACAGATGCATCTCTCACGAGGTGGGGGGGCTCGCCTCCTTCGACAGACGGCGCACAGCGGCGGGTCCTGCGCAGGAGCATCCTTTTTTAATTTTTTTTATTTGGTTGGCTGAGAATATCAACCTTTCAAATCAACATATTGATACATTTGAAAATTGTCTTAATTGTCCAAAGACTGACCATAACAAAGTATTCTTGAACAAACAAGATTACATGTCAATACAATTCTTTCAGAGTATTAACAAGATAAAATATGTAAAATATAAACAGAAGAGATTCGAAGTTATATCAAACAACTCAAAGCATTATACAATTTTCAAAATAATTGGCATCAGTTAGAACAGTGTAGAGGCTTGTTGTTAGCTTGATATTTGCTGGAAGCGTGCCCATAGGGATAAAACCCACTTAGAACAAGAGACATTGATTCCAAGACACCTGTAGTATCTTATAAAATCTTGTCAGTCAGCTATGGTGGAAAAATTGCATCAAGAAAATGGACTACAGCTATTTTTATAGCAAGCCTAATATTGAAGAAGATAGGCTGCCATATGTTATCAGAATCTAAAGAGCGATAGCTGCAAATCACATTTTTGAAGTATAGTTGGCGTTTGCTTGACAAAGCAGGACAATCTACAATAAGATGTTGTAATGTTTCTTGTTGCAAAGTGTCAACACAAAACCGCCAAAAATTCTGGTCCTTTGGAATCTGACCCCTTCTCGCTAGCACAGCATTTGTCAGCCATAAATTTAGCCTAAAGCGTAGATATTGGTTACGAATGTGGGGGGCTGGACACTTTACTAGGTAATCTGCCATATTACGACATCTTTCATGTCCAAAAGGGGACCTGTTAAAGTCTTTGTAAGAGTCTCATTTGGAGCGATTGCTTATCCAGTCAAATTCAGATAGTTTGTTCTTTACTCGAATAGGATTCTCCAATAGGAGGTCCACTGTCATGGAGGCATCTGATAATGCGTCCAATACACAAGTCCGCCATTTGTAACGGAAATGATGGTCAGATTTCAAAAGATGGTATGCAACTACACTCAGGATGTTATTTGTTCCGAGACCCAAAATACATTTGCATAGTAATGCAGACATTTTCCATAAAACATGGAGATATAAGGAAAGTGAGCCTAGTTCAAAACGTATGATTGGTAAGGGCGAACAATTTGGGAGTTTTAATACTTGTCTCCAAAATCTCACCCCGAGGAGATCCCAAGTCTTTTGCACTCTCGGGATTATTGCTTCGATTCCATACAAAAGATTTGGGACAACTTTCTGTTGGAAAAACATTACATGCATAGAGGAAACTTGCCATATTTGTACATCAGAACCTTTGCCTGTGAGATGAATGTTAATTTTAAATCTAGGGTTTGTTCAAAAAATGACATCTGGCATCGAGTTATTAAATGGCACTCCTAGATATTTATATTGCGTTACTATCTTTAGTTCAGAATGTTGTAACGATCACTTGAATTTGGAGATGGTTGTATTTTTATACTATTACAAACGACTACTTGTGTTTTGTCTGTATTTATAAGCATTGTTATCATGGGCTTACTTGTTTGATCTGTCAAGGAGATGTTGTAACCCTTAGGTGGTCTGGGATAGGAGGACAAGATCGTCCGCATAAAGAAGCCATGAAATTCATTGTAGGCCTAATTTTGGAGCATCTGAAACGGTACCTGTGAATGTTTTTCCCATGTTTAAAATAAATAGATTAAACAAAATGGAGGCCAAAATGCATCCCTTTTTTAGGCCCTGTTCAGTCGAGAAACATGAGGACAAAAGTCCTTCTAGCGTTAGTCTCACCTGTATAGTTGTTTTTGTATGCAGAAGTTTGATTAGGATGAGAAGCGAGCTAGGGCATTTGTAATGGGTTAATTTCTCAAACAATAGATTGCGGTCAATGGAATCGAATGCCACGAATGCTAAATATAGCGGTTGTTTCCGAGTGGCATAATATGACTTAATCATATTTAACGCGCTAAGGTTGAGTGAGGTCCCTAAACCAGCCACAAATCCTGTTTGAAAGGGGTCTCATGTGCATATCTGAGGACCACTTATTTAGGTCTCGCAAAATTATTTGACAGAACATTTTTCCAGGGGTGTCCAAGAGTGCAATTGGACGATAGCTGCAGGGTTCGCATCGGTCACCTTTTTTGTAAATGGGCAAGACTATGGAATGTTTCCATGATTGAGGTACTCGCTGAGTGGTGTTTACATGGTTAAAAATGTTATACAACACCTCTGCCCAAATTTCCGGATGTTGTTTAAAGTGAAAATTCGAGAGACCGTCTGGGACAGGCACCCGCGAACAGCTCGCTTTATGAATGTAAAATAAAACCTCTTCTTTGTCAAAGGTTAAATGGAATCTTGCTGTTTGTTGCATAGGGAGAGTGCATTATTGCATCCGGGGGAGCATACATTTGTGAGTAGTAGGTGATCCAGTCACATTCTGTGACCCATTGGGATTGTAGAGCTACCTGAGGCCCTATGGATGCTTGATTAATAGCTGACCATATTTCAGCTGTATTTTTAGTTTGCAATACACTCAACATCTTTGCACCATCAAGTTGGTATATAAGAGATTTCCGACCAACGGAGCCAGTTTTTATATTAGGAGTCAAATCTGCTCCCTGGGAGCCATCAATCAATTTAAGGGCTTCTCGTTTTTGAAATTGGTACAAGGTTTTTCGTTCTCTTATCTTGATTATATGCATGCAATTTTGGAGCAGTTTTGATTTGTTGATGCGTATTGCAAAAGCTGAATCGGGTCACCATATATAATTTCTTTCTGTTACGCCGATGTTCTTATGAATTTCTGACGCTAGATAATTGCCGAATAAAATCAGGGAGGTCTCGGACCAACGTAATCTATTACAACTGGAATTAATTGTTAAATGTCCCTTAGTTGAATTTTGAGGGATGGAAGCACAAAGGTTTTTTACAGTTCATGTAATTTTAAGCATGTTATGACCACTCAGGTCAGTAGTCGAGACCCGAAAGTCTGTGACTTGGGTTGCGAGAATGCAATCGACCAAGACATAGTAACTTCAAGACGATTTCCCCTATGCCACATTGGGTTCGGTGGAATGTCAGCTTTAAAAGAGCCGTTTAGCATTTGGAGATTTTGGGTTTTGACAAAATGGTTCAATTTTGACAGTCTTCAGACAAATTGAGAGGAATTCATAGGCAATGAATATTCAAGTCCCCCGCTATTATCTTTGTGACGTTAGAATCCAATGATATATGCTCCACACCCACACAAAGCTGAGAACAGAGAAACTGGCAACAGAATGGGAGTGGCCAGTTTCAAAGTTGTTCCCCACAGAGCCCTGATGCCATTAACGGTTCCTGCAATTGACAAACTCCACGAGAAACATGTCATGGTGATATAACTCGTATTTAATGCATTAATGTGATGTCTGTATTGAATTGGTAAAATTTAATAAAATGTTTAAAAAAAAAAAAAGAATCCAATGATATGAGTTCCATCATATCATTAAGATCTTTGAGGAAACGTTCATCAGAGATCCCCAGTGGGTTCCAATAAACATTCCCTAAAGCATATACCATCTCATAAAGATGGAGTTTTACCATCTGAATAAAAGCATTTGGAGAAGCCCAAGGCTCAGAGTAGATGTAGGAGTGATTTTTCCCAGCAATTAACAAACCTGAAGTAGGGCGACCTTGCATAGATTTGGTAGCTAAATTCATGTGCACATTGTGATTATCCCATATGGGAATAGAAGTGAGCCACGTCTCATATGGGAAAATCACATCATGATAGTTGATCTCAAGTAAGCGGTTGTTTAATAAATGTTTAAAGCCCCTGGAATTCCAGCTGAGCAGAGACCAAGCTGGATGACAGATCTTGGTCTAGTTATCGCTGGTTTTCGTTGCATTTACAAACGCATTGTGAAGCCACCTGCTCTGATAGGTTTTGACATGACTTAGGCTAATGTCGGAGAGGGTTGTGAGAAAGGGATTTTGGGCCCAGAGCTCGATTTGTTAATGGGGGACAAGCCTGCCAGTAGGGTGAAGCCCATCGTATAAAGTTGCGATTTAGCTAGCCGTATGGCGTTTTGGACCAGTCGAGATTTCATCCATATCTCGACGGAACTCGGCTTGCTTTCTTGGGTAAATTCAACCAATTCGATATCTGAAGAGGCAAGATCTTCTAATACTGGAAATTCTGAGAATATTTCTATGATAGATTGCCGATTCATGTCATATTGGGTGAATGGCAGTGGTCTGAAAAACAAGGAAAAAGGAGCTGGACGCTTTATAGAGCGAGTGGCTTGGTTTTTTGAAAGAGACGGAGTGGGATGCTTTCTGGTTGGTTTTGCCATTGAGGGATTCCTTATCTCTTATTCATTAGAGCAGTGCCAATCAGACGTAATATCTCAGGGGTGAGAGACGCTAATGTGAGAGTGCCATCAGATGTGTTTAGAACCATGTCTTGAGTGGTTGATATCTTCTGTGTTTTCTCGAATGGTGGAATATTACTTATGCTTGGAGCATTGTCATCCTTGCTTGCAATGATATTATCAAAACTCACCCGAGATATGAGGGCATGCTGGAGTAGAGAACCCCCAGTCTCTTGGGTTACCAAGGGTGAGGTCATCTATTTTTGTGATGGTTGCACGCCCATGTAAGCATCGACTGTGCTCCGAATTTCTTGCCGATAGAATTCGTAAAAGCATTGTAAATGATTGTTAATGGATAATATGTCTTGTGAGAGTGATTGAGAAACTTTCACCTGAACGGTTGCAGCTGTTACAGCAGAAACCAATTGATCGAGTGGGGCATAAGAAGAAATGCTCAAATTGGAATTAGGAATAGATTGTATTTTCTTATCATGGGCTAGTCGAGCATACTTCTGTGTCACAGCCTTTAGAGCTGTGGATAAAGCTCTTGGGTTGATTTATTGATTTGATGAATTGCTTGGTCTTTGTCAAGGATGTTTTAACAGATTTAAGGTTTTTGGATTTTTTTTTGTTTGTAAATCAAGAGAGGGCTTGAAGACTTCGGAAAGGGGTTTATTAGCCTGAAAAAGTGTGTATGCAGGTTTGGCACTAAGTAGAGAGGATGAGAGAGAAGAATTATCATTTTAAAGAAGTGTATTTACTACATCCACATTTGGCATATTCGCAGTTCCATCATGAATAATATCAGCAAAGTGGGGAAGCAAAGGTATCGTACTGTGGGAGGCTTGGGATCCCATTGTTGGAACAATACTGTTTGTATCAGGTGTACAAGTAGTGGTTTCACATGATACCGAAGTCATGGGAGTGATTGATCGAGGAGATTCGTCATTGACTCGTGCCTCAAGACTTTGGGACATGCAAATGTTATTTTGCCAAGTTAAAATTCTATCTAGTTGAGCAGACTGATGCGTTATTTTTACATCTAATCTATCAAAAAGTCTGGTCATCGAACGTATGGCAAGAATCATAGCATTAAGTGTGATTTCAAGCAATTTAGATGAAGATTCTGATTGCCTATGGGTTTTGAGGTGCAGTGATGATTTACGCAGTTTACGAGGAGTAGGGGCTGAATAGGAAACTGCTAAAGTCAGGAAAGAGGTCTGGTGAACTGGGGAGGTTATGAAAGGAATCCTGGACCGAGAAACACAAGCCATTTAGCTCTAAATCAATCGCAGCCATGGCAATTAACAGATTGGGCTGCAGCGATAAGAGCATTATTCAAAAGTGCACTGTCAGAGAGATATTTGGATTATAGCCGGTTTGTATGGCATTGGACAGTATATGCTTTAACGTTGGGGAGACAGTAGAAGATGCAGTTGTTAGTGGGATGAGACCGCTGGTAGTTAATCTTGTCCACTACGGGCTGCAGATCTGTTGGCAATTTAAGCAGACCCATGGCTACACTCTGCAAATGGTTTAAGGACTCATCAGTACAAGCAAAAGGTGGTCCAATACTTACCGGCTCCTTGTAGAAAGATTGTATAGCCGTGTTCATAGTTGGTTTATTTGAAGAGAGCGTCCATTTTTTAATATAACAAGTTTTAGTGGCATGGAGCATGTTTGTTTGGAGTCCTTCCGTTTGCCACTGATGGCAGGTGATTTCGATTGAGCATTGTTAAGCATAAGGGCTGGAGGAGGCATGCCTGTCCTCAGGTTGAATACAACTCTTCGCATATGTCAACCCAAAATGATGATATTTAGGCAAATGCGTTCGCTACCAACCCTCCTCATAGGAGAGCACTCTAATACTGATTCTGGGAGCCCCGTTCTGTTCGCAAAGGCACCAACACGGATGGAACGCCGAGCCGCAACCGCGCAACAAGCGGCCAAGCAGGTACTTTTGGGTACTTTGCTTGGGAGCGCCCGCCGGGGTGCTGCCTTTTGTAGTGGTACACAAAGAAGGCGGGGTTCCTGCAATTAAAGAGCTAATACGCTCCTGCTAATGCCTAGATAGAAAAGAAGGGGTAATAATTTAGTACAAGTCGCTTCCAGTGATGATATAATGCAGCAGTTAGCCATGAAATCAATGGTATACCATTGAGCAAAGAATGTAATTTCAAGTCCATTGAGGAAGAAGCAGAGAGAGCGTCCAAGCTGGTACGCGCAGTAGCCTCCAACCATATAAACCTGTTGAGCTGTTACTGGTATTCAAAGCACAGAAGGCCTTTCAGACACAGTTACAGGGAAAGACGGTACTGATCCTCACGGACAGCACCACAGCCATGTACTACCTGAATAAGCAAGGGGGCACTCACTCTCCAGGGCTGTCCAAACTGTCACAGAACATTTGGAAATGGGCTCTCAAACACAAGATGTTTCTATTGTCTCAACACGTTCCAAGGGAACTCAATCTTCTGGCAGACGTGCTCAGTAGAGACTTCCCATTGCCCTTGGAGTATGAATGGCGACTTCACGAAGATATTGTGTCCAGCTTTTTTGGCAGAATGGGGCTTCCCAGAGATCGACTTGTTTGCAACTCTATGGGGCAGTCCAGCACCGAAATGCCAGGCAATTCTCTTCTGAACAAGAGTACCAACAGGAACCCCAGCTAAAGACTCTGGTTGAGACTCAAACCCTGGGATATAGGCCAGTAGAGAGAAACTCCCAGAACCCCACCTTACTTATGCATATTAAGTAGCTTTGGGTTTTCACCCTAAGTTACTAGGGTACTCCAGACGTGGAACCTTTGCTCACTGACGAGGCCCAACCAGGCCGAAACACGTGTATGGGGTTGCTGTTGGTACTCTTGTTCAGAAGAGAATTGCCTGGGATTTCAATGCTGGACTGCCCTTTTGGTAGGACAAAGACTGATATGTAGTGGAAAGCTCTCTTCTGTGAAAGGATGGTGAGCTAAAGACTCTGGTTGCGACTTAAACCCGGGATATAGGCCAGTAGAGAGAAACTCCCGTTTTCTCCTCATTAAGGGCCAAAGAGTTGAGGGCCATCCATGATTGAATAACAGCGAAAACTCTGTTTACGGCTTCAGTGTCTTGGATGTGATTACCCGATAACTCGCAGAGAATATGGGTGTCGACAGCATAGTTGGTGTATTGTACACCCAGACTGTCAAGAAGATTGAGAAAAGGCTGAATTTAAATATTGAATAAGGTAGGCGACAAATAAGAGCCTTGAGGTACCCCACAAGAGGTGGTAATGGGGGAGGCTTGTGCACCATCAACAGCTACTCTGGGAGGTCTTTGGCCCAAGAAGGATTGAATCCACCAGGCAGCAATTTCTGAGCAGCAGGCAATGTCCTCGAGTCTGTTGACTAGGAGTTTGTGATGAACATGATTGAATGCGGCTGAGAGATCTAATTGCATCAGCGCGCTGGACGACGCCTATCCATAATGCTAGAAACATCAGACTTTAAGTGCAACAATGCTGTTTCAGTCCCATGTTTTGATCTGAAGCCATATTTATGAATATCTAGGATGTTATTTGCCTCCACAAATTCCTGGAACTGGAGAAGGTTAACACGGTCCAGCATCTTCAGAAGGTACAGAAATTAATAATAGGACTATCATTTTTTGCCATGCAGGGGTCAAGATTAATTTTTATTTTAAATAGAGTAATCATCCAAGCTTCTTTGAGACATAAAGCTACAAAGCTGTCTCTAAAGGAGGTGTTCACGACCTTCGTGAGCCATGGAACCAGGAAATCAAGAGAGTCCTTTAGAATGTTGGCAGAGCATACATCTGCAATGCACGAGGTAGGTTTCAGATTGGAAACAATCTTCATTTCCTGCTCTGTACATTGTCGGAATGCAAACCTGCTTAGATTGGGCTCACCAGTCAACCCATGAGGGAGCAATGAGCGCCCTGCGGCAGTGGAACAATCTTTCAGATGGTGTTGCTGCGATGTAATAGCTGCTTGTTGGGCAGCAATTTTCCTCGCGAACTCGTCCTTTATCCCCTGGCACCAAGCAGTTCTTTTCCACCATGGGAAAAGCTGAGGGTTTGCCCTCCAATTTCCTTCAGAATTCTGAAGAGTTCTCTGGAGCTGGACTTGGCGTTCCCAATTCGGGGTTTAAAATGATTGGATTTGGCTTCAATGATGGCTTGTTTAAACCCGCATACGGACTCCTTATAAGCCGCTGTGTAAGTGGGCAGGGATTCATTCTCCAATCTCGCTTCAGGACTCTCTTCTGTTCCCTGGCCTCAATGATGTAATTACTGAACCAAGAGTTCTTCATGGTTTCATGCTTTGTTATTTTAGTCTTGTCAGGGACGAAGTGATTAATCCTGTAATCCGTTGGATGAGGAAGTGTGAAACCAAGAGAAGGGTCATTAAGGTGTTTGAATGCTTTTAATTTAGGAGCTAAGACACCTGAAAAAAAAAAATGGAGGTGTACTGCGTGTAAGGTTCCTGATCCTTACATACTCTCGGTAGGTTGCCTAATCGCAAGGGTTTAGGCAGTAGCATTTTAGAGAGCATGACTATTGCGTGGTCAGACCATGGGCATGAAAGGGTGGTGGCGAGCTGGAGATGTTATGCGTCAAAACCCAGTCTGATATATGAGCGTCTGTGTTCATTTACTAGCTATAAGTAGCCAATAGTTTTATGGGATGCAAGTAGAGCTGCTCCCTCTTCTCAGCCTGTAGGTTGAAATCACCCAACACAATCGCGAGAAATGGAGGACCAGTGATTTCATAGGGAAGGGCAAGAAAGAGTTCCTCGAATTGCGGTAGGTTATTAGGGAGTTTATATAAGACTGCGAAACCCACTGAAATGTTGTGATTAACTTTCATTTTAATGAGTAGTTTCACAGCCTTCAATATTAGCATTATTCACTCAGTGGCCGTCAAAGTGGTCTCTTAAAATCGGAGCCACACCTCCCCCTTTCTGTCCCACCTGGATATAAAATATTCAGATCAGATGGGAGTGCCTGGGAGGCAGCATGAGAAGCCGCACTGTGGAGCCAGGTTTCCGTAATGGCAAATATATCAAGTATATAAATCATGTAGCAAGATGATCCGCAGTCTCCAGTCACTGTTTAACAAGGCACCGTGTGTTAAGTAGGGCACTGTTGAGGTGCTGTCGCTGGGGGCTGTCCTTTGGAATAGAGGAGTTTGGTTCAACCAATAGTGGTTCTGAAAGATGGAGTTTAAGTCCATATTCTTATCAGAATGTTCCATAGAGTAATCGGTGAAACAATGAGTATAGCTGGGTGGGTAGTCCTGCCGTTATCAAGAATAGTTTCAGGAACATTTATCAAGTTAAAAGGGCCAGTGTGTGAGGGATTTTCAACCTGACTCAGTTTAGGGGACAGAGACTGGTATATGCGCTGCTGCCCAAATCAATAGCCTTTTGTTTTTTTAAACAATTGTATTAATTTTATACAAAAAATAACAACTCAAACCAAACTTACGGTGGATGCATAATATAAATCACAAATAAACATAAATTGCCGTATTCCAGCCCACTGTATCTCCCCTTCCCTCCCCCTCCCTATCCTACTCCCCCTCATTACCAGTCTCTACCTCTTGCAGTGGGGATTCCTCCTCGACAGAACTTATTGAGTCTCCATCATTTGATCCATCATACGAAGGCCCAAATAATTCAACAATCAGTTGCCTTCAACCCGATAGGGTTCCGGCTTCTTCTTCTATCTCCCCTTTACACGCTTCCTGCCATACCACTGTTTCCGCCCACTTCTGCAGATCCCGCCACCACGTTTCCTTTTTGGGCCTATGGCATGCCTTCCAACCCATCGCAATCCTTCTCTTCGCTAGGACACACGCTAGATCTTTCAGTTTGCTCACATGTTTAAGCTTACGTGATCTGGGAAACCCTCCTATCAAACAAGCCCGTGCAGTATCCACCTTCATGTGGATCCCCTTGTCTTCCATTTTCTGTGCTATTTCTCCCCAATATCTCTCTATCAATGGGCACGCCCAAAACATATGCACCATTCGCGCATTTTCTTCACTACATTTAGGGCACACTTGGCGTCCGGTGTTTATAAATTTATCTATCTTTTGAGGCGTCCGGTATGCCCTTTGAGTTATATACAACTGTATCTGCTGTAACCTAGCATTTCTCGATACTTTTTTATGATGTCCTTGTGCTCTCTCCCACATCCCATCACTCATCGGGGCCCCTACTTCTTTTTCCCAGTGCAATCTAAGTTGCACCACCCCCTTGCCCGCTTGGGACATTATCATGTCGTATAATCTAGATGTTTCGTGTCCCCCTTCTGCTATGTCATATATCGCATCTATAGTTGCGTCCGGTTCCTCTGCCAGTGCCACTTCAGACCAGGTATCTTTAATTCGTTGCACCACCCCATAATACATAATATATTGCCCCGCACTCAACCCCATTAGCTCCACCAGCTCCCCAAATTCCAATATCTTCCCCTCCTGCCATACCTCCCCCATCGTTGCTATACTCACCGGTTCCCAGTGCTTCCTAATCATTAACCTCAGTTGCTTTTTTTTCCCACCACTGTGACCAATGGGATCTGTGGGGAGCACGGGGTTGGCTTTTCCATTAATCGGCACGCTCTTTGCCACATCCCCCACCCAAGGCCCATCATCCTCGTGCGGCCTTCCAACTCCGATTTAGGCAACCATATCATCTCTTGTAGAAAGTATGGGGCGCAGTCCCCTTGAAACAGCCTGTGCTCTAAGGTGGGTTCATCAGAGAGCCATTTGGCTACATATTGTAATTGGCTTGCTACATAATAAATTTCCCAGTTTGGTAATTTAATGCCTCCTTTCTTGTATGGATTTTGCAATTTCCACAAGGTTACCCTGTTTCTCATCACGTGCCTTATAAATTCCCTGCATATGCCGTCCAGCCCAGCAAAGAATTTCCTGGGTATTGAGTATGGGATGTTCGCGAAGCAGTGCAACAATCTGGGCAGCGCCACCATCTTGAGCATCGCCCCTCGTCCCATCATTGCCAAGGGGAGCTTCACCCAAAACTTCATAATACACTCCAGTTCTCCAGCATGGGGTCTGGCATGGATTTGCATGCTCATTCCCAGTCGTCAGGCTGGGAATCCTCGGTAAAGAAAAATCAGTATCAGTTTTGTTTCTGATCTGTCTTTCGTAGTAGTAACCAATCACTGATCTCTGCGTCATACTGACCACAGCCAATGACTGCCCTCTCCCTAAGCCCCGCCTCTGGCAGCCATCTTCAGATTTTTACCGCACGTTCAAGTGTTGGGATCCTCGTGCTATTGCTCTCGAGCGTTAATGCGTTTTTCGCGCTTTTTCTTAGGAAAACATTCTCTTTTTCGGTGAAAAGAGCCTCAAGCTCCACCGTTTCTTTATACGATCAACGGGGACCCGTGTCGGATTCTTCTACGCCCCTCAAGGGTGAAGATTTCGTCGAGCCACGCTTTTGGAGGACTCCAGAAGTTACTCAGGCCCTTCTCGAGCATGGCCCAGGAGAAGGGAAGCTCGACGCCCGGAAAGCTGTTCAGGGTCTGCCCTGGATGCCAGCTTCAGAATGTCTTTAAGGAGGACGAACACTCCCTTTGCCTTTACTGCCTGCATGAAGACAAGACGCACGTGGAGAAGGACTGTGCGTTTTGCTGCAATATGTCGGAGCGGACCATGAAGGACCGCCATCAGCGTCTCGCCAACTGGCTGGAAGGAAAGAGCCCGTCAGGCGAGAAGAAGAAGTCGTCCGAGCGGTCTTCTAAGACCTTTGAGGGCGGCCCGGCGACGGGGGTCCAACAGAAGGCCAAGTACCGCGAGTCCGCTGGCACCAGGAGCGCCGAACGGTCGGGCTCTACGGGCGGCAGGCAGGGCGCATCCTCCCCGGCGCCATCAACCAAGAGCCAACGCTCTGGCTCGGGTAAGAGGAAGGCCGAGCACCCGGCGAAGCTCCTGGAGAGACCCCGGTCGTGCTCGAAGGCCCCATCTGAGGGGGAGCGCGAGGTGGTGACCCTCCCCCCAAGGAGAAGGCGGTGAGCGCACCTAAGGTGGTGAAAGCCTTGATCCATCCGGCCAAGGCCTCTATCGAGACAGTTGCGGTGGCCCTGGCTCAGCCTGTGGAGGATACACCAGTGGTGGCGACCTCGGGCCCAGAATCTCCCTGCCACCGCGGAGGGAGTCCTCTTTCATGCCCATCAACAGGACCCCCGTGAAACCTCCAACGGAGAAGAAAAAGGGGGGGCAGGAGGTCGTCGTGGATTCGGCCTCAACCTCTGAGGAGGAGCTGATCGAAGTCTTAGGCCACGGCTCTGGCGTGGAAGAAGACCATCCTGTCGGGAGAGATCCCGACGTGGGAGATGACGAGAACGTCGAGGGTGTCGACGGGGCTCCTGATCGCCCGTCGGAAACACCCCTCAAGCAGTGCCGCAAGACAACTCGGCGGCCATTTTGTTGGCTATACAGTTCTTATGCTCGGAGATAAGGACGAGACTGCCGTTACCACCAACGGAGGAACTGCTCCTGACGGGGGACCCGGAGCCAGGCCCTTCTATGAGCCCTCCTCTTAAGAGAAGAATTCATCCTCCACCTCCTTTTCAACCTTCGCGCCCTGCTCAGCCCTCCTCCCCGTCCACCACACGTGGGGATGATACGGGGACTGACACGGCCGCGACGGGTACTGACGACGGGGTTTACGACGAGGATCTCCCGTCGTCACCTCCCACCCGGGCTTCCCTGCCCGACGAGATTGGATCGTGTCACGCCATGATCGCCAGGGCATCCGAGCTTTTCCAGCTCTGCCCGGAAGAGAAGAAGGAAGGTTTCCTTTATCAACGGCGCGAGACCAAGAGGAAGACGGTCCTCGCTGTAACTCTACTGGATGATATCTGGGATGAGGGTCTCGCCCTCCTCAAAAACCCATCCACAACGCCGGCTAGAAGGGATCGGTACGAAAAGAAGTACCGGGTCACGGACACGGCCCTCTTGTGCCTTCGGGCACAGCCGACCCCGGACTCGGTCGTCTCCGTGGCGGCCAGGAAGAAAGCGGGGGGGGCGCAGCCTCTACGTCATCCTCCCCGCCGGACGGCGAGGGAAAGAAATTGGACACGATGGGACGCAGAGTCATCTCATCGGCAGCGACGACGATTAAGGCTACCAACGCCTTGGCTATCGTAGCCCGCTACGACAGGGAGTTGTGGTACAAACTCGCCCCCTGCTGGACTTCCTACCAAACGACAAGAGCGCGGAGGCCCTAGAGATCTTGCAGGAAGGAGAAGTGGCGTCGGACCACGCCATTACGATAGCGACGGACATCGCGGACGCTGGATTTCGCCAGTTGGGCAACGGCGTGTGCCTTAGGCGGCGTGGATGGCTCAAGGCTACTGACGTCCGTCAGGACGTGCAGACCAGAGTCTTGGACATGCCGTTCGACGGGAGCAACCTGTTTGGGAAAATAGTGGACGATTCCCTACAAGCCATCAAGGCGGACAAGGAAATGGCCCGGGCTCTTGGTGTTCTCCAGCAGCGACGGCCGCCCTTTCGGAGCGGCGGAGGCAAACAGGGTGCCTCCAAAGGTTCCAGCGGCGGATTTTCCACCTATCGTCAAGCGGCCCGTTCGTCACAGGAAGCCTACAGGGGACGAGGCAAGTCGGGCGGACCCCGCCGTCGTCGCCAAGGAGGACAAGGCGGCAAAGCCTCATCGAAGCAGGACTGAACCGGCCGTGGGGTTGGGCCCCCACCGAAGCACCCCGGTGGGAGGCCGGCTGGCGAGCTTCGTCAGCGTGTGGGAGTCCATCTCCACCGACTGTTGGGTGCTGGACGCCCTAGCTCAGGGTCACGCACTCGAGTTTCTAAAGAGGTGCCCGCGCGTTCCCCCTGTGGCCAGGAAGGAACATCACGTCCCTCAACCTCTCTTGGAGGTAAGGGCGATGCTCAAGAAGGGCGCCATCGAGCTTGTCCCAAAGAGCTTCGGGGCTCCGGAGTTTACTCAAGATACTTCCTCGTGAAGAAGACGACGGGAGGATGGTGTCCCATCCTGGACCTACGACGACTGAACAAATTCATCAAGGCACAGAAGTTCAGGATGGTCACCCTCCAACACGTCCTGGGTCAACTGGAGGAGGGCGATTTCCTGTCGTCGTTGGATTTAGAGGATACCTACTTCCATATACCCATCCTAAAGGGACACCGAAAGTTTCTCAGATTCGTGGTCCAAGGGCGTCACTACCAGTTCAGAGCCCTTCCCTTCGGATTGAGGTCGGCACCCAGGGTGTTCACCAAGTGCCTTGCACCGGTGGCGGCGCGGTTGCGCCTAGAGGGGATCCACGTCTACCCCTACCTGGACGACTGGCTCATACGAGCGAAGACGAAGGAGCTCGCCGTGGAGCACACGGCAAGGACCGTCCAACTACTCACGGACCTGGGATTCTCCATAAACTACGCCAAGTCCCACCTGGTGCCCACGCAAGACGCACTGTTTCTGGGAGCGAAGCTCGACACAGTGTCGCTTCTGGCCTCTCCGTCGGAGGAAAGGACGAGGGCCATCTTGGGCAAGGTGCAGCGGATGCTGGTTGCGGACGCGGCCAGGGTGAGGTCCATCAAGTCCCTCCTCGGAATGATGTCTTCTTGCATTTATCTCATCCGCCTGTGCAGGCTCCGGATGCGCCCGTTGCAGGAGTTCCTGGACGCGCGCTGGATCCAGACGACGGGCAGCTTCGAGGAGAGGATCACAATCGACGAGAGTTTCCGACGAGCGATCCGGTGGTGGGGCACCCGCGCGCACCTGACGGCGGGCATGGACTTCCAAACCCCCGGCCACCAGAAGACAGTAACCACGGATGCCTCCCTGGAAGGGTGGGGAGCGCACACCGAAAATCGGCGCGCGAGAGGCCTTTGGCTTCCGACAGAGAAGTCCCTCCATATCAACGTCCTGGAGCTCCATGCAGCGTTTTGGGCCCTCAGGTCCTTTCTTCCGACCCTCAAGGGCAAGGTGGTGAGGATCTTCACCGACAACACCACCACCATGTTCTACATCAGGAAGCAGGGCGGTACCAGATCCCCAGCCCTGTCCAAGGAGGCGCAGGATCTGTGGCATTGGGCCGTCGCCCAAGGGATTTTCTGGTGCCGTGTCATCTGGCAGGAATAAAAAACACCATCGCCAACTCGCTCAGCAGAGAGCTGCGCTCGTGCCACGAGTGGGAACTACGACAGGATCTAGTGGACCGCCTCTTCCTACGGTGGGGCACACCCCAGATCGATCTGTTCGCGACGGCGATGAACTCCAAGTGCCAGAGGTTCGCCAGCAGGTTTCCCCAGCCGAGGAGCATGGGCGATGCTTTCTCGTTCCCCTGGGAGGGCCTGTTTCTATACGCGTTCCCTCCATTGCCGTTGCTGATCCGGCTCATCAACCAGCTCAAGAGGTCACGGTGCAGGATGATCCTCGTTGCACCTGCGTGGCCGAGGCAGATATGGTTCCCGGACCTTCTGGACTTGTCAGCGTTCCCGTCAAGCTGCCAGTGGACGCGGATCTTCTCTCCAGGGAAGGAGGCGCCATCCTCCATCACGACCCGATGTCGCTGAACTTGCAGGCCTGGCTCCTGCAGCGTTAGAGTTTGGAGGCTACGACATACCGGCCAACTGCAGAGAGGTTCTTGCAAAGGCCAGGGCGTCCTCAACTCTTAAATGCTATGGACACAAATGGAAGAGGTGCTCTGTCTGGTGCCACGCACAGAAGATTAACCCTCTACGGATTACGGCTCCCCAAGTACTGCCGTACCTACTGACGCTGGCCAAGGCTGGACTGGCGCACGCGTCCATCAAGATTCATCTTGCTGCGATCTCCCGATACACCAGAACCACAGGACGGATGTCTTTGTGGTCTCATCGTCTGGTGAAAGAATTCATGAAGGGACTGTTCAGATCGTTCCCGCCGGTGAAGGCTCCGGCCGCGGCGTGGGAGCTCAACGTGGTGCTGACCAAGCTCATGGGACCTCCGTTCGAGCCTCTGCAGTCGGCTCCGTTGAAGTTCTTGTCATGGAAAACAGCGTTTCTTGTGGCCATCACCTCAGCACGATGGGTGAGAGAGATCCAGGCCCTTTCCTGCAAGCCCCCGTACTTGACTTTTCACGACACGAGGGTAGTGCTCAGGACGCACCCCTCCTTCATGCCCAAGGTGCCGTCGGACTTCCACCTCAACGAACCCTTGGTGTTGCCTGTTTTCTTCCCGTCGCCTTCATCGCCGGCTGAAAGGACTTTGCACTCGCTGGATGTGGCTAGAGCGCTGAAGTTCTACGTGGACCGCACGAAGTGTTTTCGGAAGACGTCACAACTTTTTGTGAACTTTGGACCTGTCAATCAGGGGAAGGCTCTCTCGAAGGCCTCCATTTCCAGATGGCTCTCCGGCTGTATCATGTACTGTCATTGGTTGGCAAACCGACAGCTGCCTGGCCGTCCGAGAGCCCATTCCACCAGAGCGATCGCAGCTACCACAGCGTTCCTATCTGGTGTGCCCTTGCTGGACATCTGCAGGGCTGCTATGTGGAGGTCGACGCACACCTTCACGAAATTCTACTGTGTCGATCGGGATTCCAGGGAGGAGTCCAGGGTCAGCCAAGCAGTGCTGCGCAACCTGTTCGCCTAAGGTGAGCCTGGTGAGGAGGTAAGAATTGCTTAATGTTGAGTTTTGGATATAATGCTTAATGTTGAGCCTTTGCCACCTCCCGTGGTTGTGCATGTGTGTACTGCTATGTATTCTTTTATTCATGAGCATGTGAATCCATGCCAGACCCCATGCTGGAGAAGGAACAAGTTACTTACCTGTAACTGTTGTTCTCCAGCATGGGTCTGGCATGGATTCACATGCGAACCCTCCCGCCTACCCCTCTGCGGCTCTTCACTTGGTCATACTGCCACTTCACGTGCTACCAAATCTGAAGATGGCTGCCAGAGGCGGGGCTTAGGGAGAGGGCAGTCATTGGCTGTGGTCAGTATGACGCAGAGATCAGTGATTGGTTACTACTACGAAAGACAGATCAGAAACGAAACTGATACTGATTTTTCTTTACCGAGGATTCCCAGCCTGACAACGGGGAATGAGCATGTGAATCCATGCCAGACCCATGCTGGAGAACAACAGTTACAGGTAAGTAACTTGTTCCTTTCTTAACTGATCTTTCCGTATCATGCCTATGTTCAGCTTCTACCGTGTGATATATGTCTACCCCAAGATATCTGAATGTGGTAACCTCCCATGGTATCTGTAGGACCGGCAAATGCTCTACTGGGAGCCCTCCATCTACCCAACGAGAACATACAGGACTTACACAGCTATGCCTGTTTACAGCTATGCCTGACAGTTCTGCAAACCTTTTCATCACTTCCAATATATATTGGAGATTCTCTTCTGGGTAGCGCAAATACAGTAACATGTCATCCGCATACAATGAAATTAAATGTGGTGTCTCCCCAGCGACAATACCTATTGCGTCATATTGCTGCCTTAAATAAATCGCCTGGGGTTCCAAGGCTAAAATATACAGCATGGGGGACCATGGGCATCCCTGTCTAGTACCTCTACTGAGTTGCCATCTTTCAGAAACTACAGCTCCTGTTTTCACTCTAGCCAATAGTGCGCTGTATAACAGTTTCATCCATTTGAGATACCCTGGTCCCATGCCATAATTGGCTAGGGCCGCTGTTAACCAGGCCCATTTGACCGAGTCAAATGCCTTGATAGCATCTAATGATACTATCGCCATCTCACCTGCATCTCTATTAGCATATTCCATGACTCAGTGGAGTCGCCTAAGGTTATTTGAGATGTTCCTAT
Source organism: Ambystoma mexicanum (assembly GCF_040938575.1). Taxonomy (NCBI): domain Eukaryota; kingdom Metazoa; phylum Chordata; class Amphibia; order Caudata; family Ambystomatidae; genus Ambystoma; species Ambystoma mexicanum. Next base: position 327,354,967 of record NC_090926.1, on the reverse strand, counting down.
TCGGGACATATCCTGTCTGGTCGGGATGTATTAACTTATTGATGACCACCTTCAGTCTATTTGCCAAGACCGCTGTTAGAATCTTGCTGTCTTGGTTTAACATCGACAATGGCCTGTAAGAGCCACAGTCACTATCAGGCCTGTTGGGTTTGGGAAGCGGTATAATGACAGCTTCACGTAAGGATTCTGGTAATTACCCAGCTTCGTATGCCTCGTTAAGCATCTCCAGCAGTGGGGGAGTACCTCTGTTTTATATGCTTTATAGAATTTGCTTGGGAGTCCATCCGTTCCCGGGGTTTTACAGGTGGGCAGCTGCCTCACTACCTCTTCTAGTTCCTTCAGGGTAATCGGGGCATCTAACCCCTTGTCATGATGCCTACCTCTAAGGAGCCAGGCCGGGCCCAGCAACCCCAGAGGCAGACATCATTTTCCCCAGGGAAGTCTCAGCGGGCCCAAGTCGGGGCCCTTTGGACTCCGTCCTGGCGCCTTGGGTGCCAGGCTCATAGCGGACCCCAGTCCTGGTGCCTTAGGCGCCAGGCTCCTAGAAGAGGATATGTGTTTAAGTGCTTGGGTGCACACTTACCTGATGCAGACCTTGCTGCTTCATCCAGGCCCTCTTGAGGCCTGAATGGGACTACTTTACCTGTAGGACTACTTCACCACCCGGGTGTGGTTGGGGAAGGATACATACCTGATTGGTGGAAGGATACATACCAGGAACTTCTTCCAAGGCTATTTAAACCCCACCCGAACAGCCACACGTGCTTCGCGTTGTTCTGCACCTAGCAGCTGGACGCTCACCGTGTCAGCTCCTGCATCCTGACTTCAGCCACGCCTGCCAACACCCTGGGACACCTGCAAGGGGAGAAAGGAAGAGAATAGGAGAAGAAAAGCCCTTACCTGCTAAATCTGCATCCCGGAGTCATTTCTCCAACGGCCCTGAAAAGGAAGACATCATTTTAAAGGCATTTCGTTTCGATCGCTGCAGCGCTGCATTTTACTCACCTTGGCAAGGCGCTTCCATCTTCAGCAGCGATCTTCCGGATTCAGCTACGCCCCGGCGCCTAGAGGAAAAAAGACAAGAACAAAGGTGAGAGGGAGAAAAGGAATAAGGAAAGCTCAGTTTCCTTTTAAGTCTTACCTGTTGGATTATTCCCACTGCATTTCGGGTCCTGCCGCTTCCTGGCATCTCCGGACCCCGGCCCCTATGGGGAAAAAAGACAGACATTGAATGAGCGAATGCAAAGACATTACCTGAGCGCTCATCCAGAACTGTTTCACTTCGGGTCGGCGCCATATCTCCGGCACTCCGAACCCCGGCCCCTATGGGGAAAAAGACATGAGCATTAGCGCTTGCTGCAATTAGACAACAAACATTATTATTAAGCTTGAACCTTTGAACAGAACTTTTACAGCGCCTTACCTGAACAGTCAATCTTACCTGAACTCCCATCAATCCTCAATCCAGTGAAGTAACTGGGTTTCAACGCGCCCCTGCATCAGAAGCAGGATGGAGAGCTCATCCTTCCAAACCCTAAGGTGAGGCTTCACGGGGAATCGTGGAGGAGGTATCGTGGAGGGTTGGAAGGGAGTGGGAGGCTTGAGCATTGTTCCACAGTTGGTAATACTCCCTTTTCACGCACAGGAGGGTATCCAACGTGCCAGGGAAGCCAGAATAGAGGGGACCTTCCTGTCCATCTTCAGAGTTCTGCGCCTTCGACGCCGCGCCTCCGTGGGAACCAGGTGAGCGTTACACCCCTCCCTCTCCTCGGCACTGATCTGGGGTAGTCCAATATCTTCCAATGTATCCCTTATCTCCTCACTGTTGCTTCCTGTCCCATCCCCATACAGGCGTCTGTAATACTCTGCAAATTCCTGATTAACCCCCTCTTGTGTGTCTGCTATGCTCCCATCTTCTTTCTCTATCGTTCTAATTGGGGGCCTAGGGGCCTGATTTTTATATAGCCATGCCAGGACTCTCCCTGGTTTGTCCCCTTCTACATGTTGTCTCTCTGTATACTTTTTGTAATTGAGGTTACATAATCTATCCCAGTATACTGCACATTTCTGTTGCAGGCAGAGTACCATTTCCATGTCTTCCTTAGAGTTACTACCTCTTTCCGACACCCTTTCTAGCTCCTTTTTGGCTTCCTGCAACTCGGTCAGGATCCCATCTTGCAGTCCCCTAGACTTGGCTATGGCAATCCCCCTCAACCCCACCTCGAAGGCTTCCCAGAGTGTGCCTGCTGTCTTAACACTGCCAGTGTTTATCTCAAAATAACTTATTTCCTCTCGCATATCCCCCCTGTATACGCTGTCTTTCAGCGCCTCTGCGCTCATGCGCCATGTGCGTATCCTTCCCCTCGGGGGTCGGTATTGCCACACTAACATCAATGGCGATTTGTCGTGTGCGGACCCTTGCTTTGTATTCTGCCTGCGTTATTTCAGTCATTAGTTTGTGCGTGACAAACAGTCTAGTCTAGTATATAGGCCCTGGGGGGGGCGCATAGTGTGAGTATTGTCGATCCTGCGGATGGCATAACCTCCATGCATCGGCCAGCCCAAAATCTGCCAATAATGACTGCAATGCCTTCGCAGCAGGAGTGGGTCTGTCTACCTTAGCGTCTGATCTATCTATATTTGGGTTTAATACGCGATTAAAATCACCTCCCACACAGCACCCCATCCCCCCCCCACACTACCACTGAGTTTACCATACAGGGTTCTAAAGTACGCAGCCGTGTCCTGATTTGGGGCATAAGTATTTAAAATACATATCTCTCTATTTCCCACCAGTCCTTTTATAACCACCATCCTGCCGTCTGACTCCGCTGCAGAATGCAACAACTGGAACGGGACATGTGGGGCCACCCATGTAATTGCCCCTCTTGCAAAGGCTGAGTATGCTGCCCCTACTACCGTCCCTTTCCACTTCTTCCGTATCACTTCCAATTTTTCCTGCGTTAAATGAGTTTCTTGTAACAAGGCTATGTCCACTTTCTGTCTGCGCAGGTACATCACAACCTTGTTTCTTTTCAAATAACTGAGTCCCCTGACATTCCAAGTAACTATCTTAAGGTCTCCCATGGTTCATATCTTCTATCCGGGGTGTAGGCTCATACCCCAACTGTGCACCCTCCCCAACTACAACAAACCACTGCACACAACCCCTTCCCTCCCCCCTTCCTTTCCATCCCCAACAGGTGCCCATCTCCATCCCTGGATCTCAGACTCCCCCGCATTTGGTCCTACTCTGGAACACCCAGGCCAGGAACCCAGCAGGGTGTCTATCGGTGACCTAACTAAACTCTAATTGGGGGTATAAGGACTAGCTCTGCGAGGCCTCCCGACTAAGCAATAGACACAGTGCTCACGGATCATGTTCCTCTCCAACCTGTTCATGCCAGCCCATACGTTGCATCATTTACTATAATCAAGTCCCATAGTCTTAGTCCACGACACCTACAGGTGTCCCCCCTGCGCATTACTTCTCTTCCTTCTCCCATCTGGATGCCCGACTCCTGTGGGCAGCTTTGCATGTCAAGCCACCCCATAGCTGCTTCCGGTGTTTCGAAAAACAAGGTTCTGTTTTTATGGAAAACTTTTAGCTTCGCCGGGTAGAGCAGCATGTACTTGTGACACGCTTCTCGCAGTCTTCTTTTGACAGTCCCAAAGTTCATACGGCTCTGTTGCACCTTCAAGGTATAATCCGGGTAGGCAGTTATGTTTGCTGTCCCTCTTCGTATTGTCCCACCCTTACGGAAGTGTTCCAGGATTCTTTCTCGATCCCGATAGTTGAGGATCTTAGCGATCACCGGCCTAGGTGGGTTGCCAAGCGACGGCTTCCTCGTTAGAGTCCTATGCGCCCTTTCCACCGCGATCCCCTGGGACAAGACTCCCCCGGTTATCTCCTGCAGCAGCATAGATTCAATAAACTCCGTGGGGTTGGGACCCTCTGCTCCCTCTGGCAACCCAACGATGCGGATATTATTCCTCCGGGCACGTCCTTCTGCCACCTCCTGCCCTCTTCTCTAGGTTGCCCACACACTGCACCAGGGCGTGAATTTCCAATTTGTGTGAAGCACAGTCTGCTGTGTTCGGGTCCACCTCTTTCTCAAGGTTCTCAGTGCGTACCGCCAGTGATCGGACGTCTTGCCGGAGAAGATTCACTTCCTCTTGCACCGCCCCCACTTTGAGCTACAGCGATGTTTTCAATTCGGTCACGGCCAGTTCAAGCTTGGTCTCCCAAGCCACCTTCAGGTCAGCGATCGCAGCAAGGACCTCCTGGTTCGTGCCCATGGCGGCCACACACCCAGCGGGGGCCCTGTCCTTACTCCTGGCCCCTTCCGGGCCGGGAGGTGTCCTGGCGTATTAGTCTAGTGTAGGCTGCTTGCCCTTCAGCCTTGAAGGTTTGTTGGACATGGCGCTGCGGCTAGAATTCGTAGGCGAGCCCCACCACTTGTGGTTTTCAGCCCCAGCGGGGGCAGAATTCTGTTATCACCTGAGCCCAGGGGGGCTGCCCCAGGAGTATCCCAAAACTACCTCTTAGTTGCAGGAATGGATTGTGCTCTCCCACGTAACCGTGTGGATCCCCTCTCCGACTCTGCTAGCGGCCTCAGGGCAGCGGATGTGTTGGCTGTATCTCTATATGATTTATACCGCTCAGTGCCAAAAAATGTCCGGGCCCAGCCCGATCATGTCAGGGGTGTCCTCTGGCAACTTATCTTATTTTCAGGATGGACTGTGTCCTCCCACGTAACCATGCGGGTGCTTTCCTTCCCAGCTCAGTTTCTGTGGTGTTCAAGTTTTGCTGGGGACCGTTCAAAGTCCCAGGGAGGGATAGTGTGTGCACTTCCGTGTTGTGGGCGTTTCAATATCAATTCTGCTCAATGTGACGCCCTGTCGTACGTCCGCTGGTCAGGTGGGCGAGCTAATGTTCAATCTCGCACAGTATATGATTAGCCCAGGGTGCCACGATTTCTTGGTCTCGGGTGTCAGGCCATGCCCATGGTCTCCGCAGCATCCATCTTCATTCTGGGCCTAACGCCCACTGGGCACGTTAGCTGGCCAGTGTGCTCTCCCCTCTACCATGGAGTGGGGAAGCGCGCACTTTGGTGAAATGCCGCCAGCGCTACCCGAGCGAGGGGGCACTATGCTGTGGCATTTCCCCCTCTGATCTGTCCCACAGTGTGTGTACTGCAATACCCGTTTCTTTCAGTTCCCGCATCATACGGTGTGCTGCTTCGGGCCCTCGTGGACCGGCCCTGCTCAGTTCGCCTGGATGCACCCTTTTATCCTCTGGTGTACAGTTCTAGCAAGCAGGGGCAGATAGCATTATACACGCTGCAGCTATAAGGACGCAGCTATGAGCTTCAGTGGCATTCTATCATTCTCTGTCCTGATTCTACCTCCACGGTTCACTTATCTCCCATGCTGTTTCCTTTCTAGTACAGCTACAGATGTTGTGAAATGCCGGGCCCGCCGTCCTTTACCACTGTGGCTCAGGCAGCGCTGCTACTATATTGCGCTCTTCCTCAGCAACACCTACAGCTCCTGAATGTCATTTGTTGCGCCCAGCGAGCGCTCCGCTTGTTCTCAAGTCGTGTGCCGACACGCCGTGACTCCTCCGGTGGCTTCCGAACGCGGGCTGCAGGAGCCGCACACTCGATCTGCTGGTCTCTTCTCTACCTGCCTGGACACAATACTGTCCGCCGCAGCACACATCCGCCGGCGTTCGGTTGCAGGGTCAGGCGAGCAAACGAAACCGAGGTGCACCATCGCGCTTTCACTACTTCACTGAATGCCGCACACTTTTATTCAGTAATGGCACAACATTGAGCCCACTCTGTTTATTAAAGCCGCAGCTATGTTTTCTCTTCCAGCTCCGTTTAAGTGTGGAGGTGGATGTGGAAAAATTCATTGTCAAATAGTGTTAGTGTCTATGCGCTTTACTTGTGATCAGATGGGGCTGTAGGGGGAGGGGGGCTAGACACTCCCAAGGTTGTATCGCATGTTTTGTGGCAAATTTGCATGGTCTGTCAACGCTGTAGGTGGCCGTGTAATGCAAAGGGGTATAAATTAAATACGAAAATTAAACAAATGCTGAGGGCGAACCAAGTACCTGCACCATATGAGTAAACTACCCAGTGAGCCGCTGCCACGGAAAGCAACGCTCCCTCGCAAACCAGACGTGAACTGTCGAAAACCAGCGTGGATCCGCTGGCACGGACGGGCCTGGACTAAGAAATATATACCATGTGGCTACTGGCAAATGTAGTTTGTAGAGACCTCTCATAGGAACAAGAAACAAATACAAGTCACAATGCCTAGATGGTATAAACAATACAAAGTAGCACTGTGAGTGCTAAGCTGTCAATACGAGGCAGAAGCAAATAGGCTGCAATACTTCTGAGTGTTTTTAAAAGCACATAACGTGCATGTACTCTGAGGTAGATCCTCAGGTTATTGTGACCGAATGTTGGAAAGACTTCATTGCGCAATGAACTATGGACTATTGGTTTCATTCTGTTTAGTCACAATGGCATAATAGAACAATTTTGTTTTCAGCATTGTACTAATGCAATATTTCAGAATTTTACTGATTTGTATTAAGTTTCAATGTCGAAACAAAGTATCATGATGTAAAAATGGCTACAAACCGTGGTGTAGGCAAAACAAAGTACTGCTACCATCAACCTACTCCCCAACACACTTTCAGGGTGTCAAAATCCCCCAGGGACAGAAATGGGTTTCTTTAGCCACGTGGACTTGTAAGGCAGCACTTCAGGGGAGTGTGAGGATGCAGTGGCAGGTGGATTTCAGTTGAAGATCCTCTGACCAACAAAATGAAGCCAGCAAAATGTTTAGGAGACCCAGATAGAACTGTATCTTGGCTCGCAAGCTTTGCAATGCTCCAGACTGATGATCCTTGGGGATTTTAATGTCTTGTGCAATGCTCCCAATAACACTGACTGGTCGAAGCTGAATGGAATACTGGTGGCTCATGATTTATCATTATGAACCACATCAGCATCTCGTAACTTAGGGTACTGCTTGGATCTAGTTTTGTCTAGCGGGCTGGATATAACTCACCAGGAAAATATGGCAGTTACATGATCAGACCATATGGCTGTGCTATTCTCCTTTTCCATGGACTGTGGGCCCATTGAAAGTCATCCCGACTAATATCATTTTCTCTCGTAGTAAGAAAGATCTGGATGCCATTACAGGATCTCAACTAACTGCAAAACTAATCCCATTCTCTGTTGGTAACCGTGAAAAATATTATCAGACTAACGTGACAAATTTAAAGAAGTGTTGCGATGCAAGTGCACCCTTCAAAGCAAAAAAACAAAGTAAAAATAAAAACAATCCTTCGTTTTCAGACTCTCTAAAAGATTTAACGCAAATGTATCCCAGGAAAGAGAAAATCTGGTTTGAAAACCAAAGATACATCTTCCTGCCAAAATGCCAAACTGGCATTGGCAGCTTATAAATGGGGAATTGTATTGGCAAAGTTTCCGTACTTTCAAAGACAAATTGATTCTTCAAAGAACCGGTCCAAGGAGCTGTTTGCCATAATTAAGAATCTAACCTCACCTGCATGTCCATCATTCAGACTACCTCCCTCTTGTTCTGAAATGAGTGAAACTTTTTTTTTTTCTCATCATGAATTCCATTTGTATGAACTTTGACTCACAATAGTCAATGCACCAATTCTTATCCAGATTCAGGATTCTTTAACAATGTCTACCCCACTAGTATCATGCTTTTCATTCTTAACTGTAAACTCAGAAGATATCAAAGACCTGATTCGAAAATTCAAACCGACGAACCATGACTGCGATCCCATTCCCATCTTGCAGTGCAACACACCTTGTCTCTCAAACACTTTTTGACAGTTTGTGAATGCAGCACTAGCACAGGGAAATGTACCTTAAGAATTAAATACCATGTTTAAAAAAAAAAAAGAAATCAACATTGGATCACCAAGTTCTTGAAAATGACGTCCAATTGCCAGCTTGCCCTGGCTCTCAAAGATTCTGGAAAAAGTTGTCACCACACAGCTGCAGAGCTATTTGGAAGGAAATCCCATTCTTGACAACTTCCAGTCTGGTTTAAGACCTGGTCATGGGACTGAGACAGCTCTGATGGCTGTGTGGGATGACATGTTAAGGGCCGTTGATGAAGGTGAGCATGTTGATCATGCTTTATCAGCGGCTTTCGATATGGTTGATTTTGGATAACTGTTGACCAGGCTTGTGGAGGTTGCCTGGGGTTCCAGGGGTGCGTTGAAGTGGTTCTCCTCTTTTCTAGAAGATCGGACGCAAGCAGGCTCTTATTCTGATAACCTCCCTGTTTTATGTGGAGTGGTTCAGGGATTGTCTGTCCATGATATTGTTCAGTGTCTACCTTAGGCCACTAATGTTTTTTTCCAGGTCTGAATTGAACCATTATTCTTATGCGGATGATACGCAAATCTGTTAGATTAAAATCTGCCCCGGAAGCCACAGAACGTAGTTTAGCTTGTGCTATTGCTATTAAAAGTTGGATGCTTGAAGGTAGGCTCCAACTTAATCCCTCTAGATCTGAGGTTTTAGTGTTTGGCCCAATAAATCTTCTCAGGAATTACCATGCCACTACTCCTTGTCCTGCCATTTTTGATGCAGCTGCATTCTTCTTGTGCAAGGTAAAAAAAAATGGGGGCTGTATATGGCAGGAATCCAAATCATTGTCCTGTAATACCCATGTCTCAAGTTATTAAATCTGTTTTCTATCAATTTAGGCTCTAAAGGGGGGCGTAGCTAGGCGGCCATGGCGTAAGACGCGCTTCAGACCGTCTCCTGCTGATCCGGAATGATCCTTGGGTGCATTGGCACCGTAATCCTGAACATTCGCTACCAAAGACCGCCCAGAGTCGGTGGGAACACTAGCTGCTTCGAATGACAGCGCTCCGCTCAAAATTCATCAAGTATTAGTGCGGCTACTGCAGAAAATTGTGCTGGCGGTCGAGGTCAGCGCCCGGAATCAAAGATGGTGGCCGTACGGGCTCTCTGAACAAAGGAACGGAAGGACTGAGGAGGAGGCCTTGCTCGGCATCCTGAGGGACAGCGTCCCTGGTCGGCTGAGATGGCGTCTTAGAAGATAATCGTGAAGAGCCCAAGCTGCGCTGCTGGGGAACCCAGAGGAGTGGACACCCCTGCTGCTTATACAGGCGGTCATCGGAAACGGGAGTGGACATGCGCTCCATAGAATTGGCGGTGCACAAGTGCCCTGTGGACCTGAAGCAGTCGACATAGGATACTCCCGAGGGGCCCCGAGAGCGGTTGCACATAAGGCGGCGGCATCCACCTGGGACTGGAGGGAGGCAGGGGCCAATAGCGGGCCCCTAATATACGGCTAGCCCGTTGGCCGGCCGGTAATATTGCAGCCCTACTCGATATACGGCACCGCGACAAGGGGCCAGTAGGCCTCGCTTGTAACTACGGGAATGCCAGACGGCAGGACGGCGTCCAAACTGCTCAAATCGAAGACGAAGCAGCCTACAGTGGAAGATTTCACCAAGGCCCCGCAACAGGCGGAGGGGTGAGACCTAAAGACAAGAATCCACCAGCGGACATCACTCCTACATGCGTCGACCGGCAGATCCTGGAGGCAATTGCAGACCTTAAGGCAACGTGGGAAAGTAAACTAGAGGCAGCCACTGCCGAGCTTAAGGCCGCGCTGGAGCTCAAAATCGGCGCAGTGCAGGAGGTGGTCAACTTGCGCTGGTTGGACGTGCAGAAAATGGCTGAACGTACAGATGAACTAGAGAAAGAAGTGACCATAAACACGACTGCCCAGACCTCGCACGCCTCGGAGATCCATATCCTGAGGCAGCAGGTCACCAACCTGGAGAATAGAGCAGAGGAAGCCGAAGGGCGTGCTCGAAGGAACAATGTGCGCATAGTGGGCCTTCCGGAGGGGGAAGAGGGCCCTAACCGGACAGACTATGTTGAGAACATCTTGCTTCAGGAGATGGGGGCTGAGATCTTCACGCAAGGCTTCGCGGTGGAGCGCGCACACAGAGCCCCCTGAGATCCAGCAATGGAGCTGGGCATTAGTGTGGGTGGGATTGGGGGGTGGGAGGGAAGGGGAAGTGTACAGTGGGGAATCATTGAGTGGCGGGTGTGGAGCGGGTTAGTTGGAGAGCCCAAGTTGGGGGAGGGTGGGGATCGAGCCCAATTTCATGCTGGCTGGGACTGGAACGGTGACCCGGGGGGCGGCAGTACATTTTTCACACGTCTATGGATAGCCTACGGGTTGTAACATGGAACGTAAGAGGTCTCAACAGCTACCTGAAAAGGAACAAAGTAATGATGTATCTGAGAAGGCTGAAAGCCGATATAGAGACCCATCTTACTAGAGCCAAATTAGAGGTGGTTAAGACAAAGTGGAGGGGAACCACCTCAGGAGCTACATACTCGGCATATGCAAGGGGGGTGGTCACGTGGGTAGCACCTCATGTACCTTTCCAGCTGCTACAATCCACGCCAGACCCGGATGGGAGAATGCTAATGGTGCAGGAGATGTTGGAGAATAGGGAGGTCAACATCGTGAACACATGTGCTCCCAATCAGGACACAGCGGCCTATTACAGGGCCCTATATGACAAAATTAGCCCACTAATGGGCAGCGCTACTATCTGGGGAGGCGCTTTAATTGTACAATAGATCCCAAGATGGACAGGTCCGATAAGAAATTCAAGACCCCCACCCCTGCGGCGAAGGCACTAACGGCCCTACTGCAGGATTTTGATCTAGATGACATTTGGAGGTTGCTGCACCCGGGGGACAGGCAGTACTCAGACTATTTCCCCATAACTTGTACACTAGATTGGATTACATGTTTGCGACCTCAGGAATATCTGGGGAAATGACTGGTTCGGAATACAAGGCCAGAGTGCTCTCGGACCACTCCCCCCTGGTGGTGGAGTGGAATCATCGGCCCCCCAGGGCAAGAATCCCGATGTGGAAACTCAGAGCTGAGGCCTTGCAGGATTCGGGATTTCGAGAGGACCTAAGGGAGGCCATAACTGAATATTCTGATATTAACACTGGCAGTGTGCAGTCGGAGGGCACTTTATGGGAGGCGTTTAAAGTAGTAGTGCAGGGCATGGACTTATGTAAGTCTAGAGGGCTCCAAGGGGGCTTAGAGCGTGAGCTACAGGAGACAGAGAGGGAGCTTGAAGAGATAATACGGATGGGATGTACCTCACAGGAAGATAGGGCGAGGGTGGCCCTAATCCAGCAGGCTAGCAGTGGGCATTGGGACTGGCTCTGCAAGTTAAATTACAAAAAGTACATTGAGAGGCAACATGCGGGAGGAGATAAACCGGGCAGGTTGCTAGCGTGGCTTTAAAAGAACGAAACGCTGCGTTCAGTGATTAGGGAGATAAAGGATGAAGATGGCCAGATCTGGGATACCCAAGGAGTCCATGAGGGATTTCTCAGATTCTACAGGTGCTTATACGAGGACACGGGGAAGGAGATGGGTAGAGAGACTCAGGAAACCCTGGAGGATATAGGACTGCCCAAGCTTAGTGACCAGGAGTGGGAGGACTTAGATGCCCCAATCAATCTTTAAGAACTAGAGACGGTGGTACAGCACCTACCCACGTGTATGGCCCCAGGGTCAGATGGGCTCCCGAGTGAATTTTATAAAACATACAAGCAGGAGGTGCTCCCCCCGCTGCTCGTCATGTTAAACGAGGCGTATGAACGAGGGGAGTTGCCTATGTCCCTGGGGGAGGTGGTAATAATACCACTCTTGAAACCAGGCAAACCAGGCTCGGATTGCGGATCTTACCGACCCTTGTCCATACTTAACCAGGATAGCAAGATCCTTACTGCCGTGTTAGCAAACAGGCTTAAAACGCGTCATAGGGAAACTGGTCCATACCGATCAAACAGGGTATGTACCAGGAAGCAATATAACGGAAAATCATAGGAGACTACACCACATAATCAAGCAAACTGAGAAAGACCCGGGCGAAATGGCGATAGTCTTGTTGGATGCAATTAAGGCCTTTGATTCGGTGAAGTGGCTGCTGGCGGCGCTGAGGGAGTATGGCATGGGGTTGGGGTACCTCAGGTGGGTCAAAATGATTTAGCTCCCCAATCGCCAGGGTTAAAACTAGCGCCATGATCTCGGACAAATGGCAGCTTAGCAGGGGCACGAGACAGGCTTGTCCATGGTCACCCATGTTATATATCCTTGCTCTGGAACCGCTGGCAATCTGCCTCAGACAACAGTATGGGGAGATTGGCATCTCCACAAAGGGAAGGGCGCACCTCACCTCGCTGTATGCAGATGACATCCTGTTATACCTGCGCTTCCCAGAGGAAAACTTGCAATTTGTCCTGGAGGTGATGGAACATTATGCCACCCTCTCGGGCATAGCGGTGAACCCCAGGAAATCGAACTTGTTCCTCTTGGGAAGATATAGAAGGGTCCCAGTGGAAAACTTGCTGATACCCTGGCAGACCAGTACCTTTAGGTATCTAGGCATTGATATATACCACTCGGAGAACGAACAGAAACTCAACACGGAACGGGCAGTAGCAGGTATTAAGAACAGTATGGGGTTCTGGTCTAGGCTCCCCTTAGCCATGATGGGTAGGGCGGCGCTGCTTAAGATGGTGGTCCTGCCGAGACTGTTGCACTTCTTTGTGAATATTCCATGTATGCTCCCCAGACGGTTTTTCAGGAAACTTCAGTTTATAGGGGCTTCATCTGGCACAATACCATAAACAGGGTGGCTTTATGGAAGTTACAAAACCCGAGCGGCAAAGGGGGCATAAATTTACCGAATTTTAAGCTGTATTATCTGGCAGGACAACTTCAGTACGTGACCAGGTGGCTGTCCAAGGAAGAGTCCGCTGAGACCAGGCTGCTGTATAAGGACTTGGCCCCTTATTTTTTTAGGGCGATGGTGTGGTTGCCCAAAGCTAAGGTGCAGTGAAGGGCAAAGCTCCTAACACTGGGCTGGGAAATCTGGAACAAAATGTGGCAGCTGGTGGGAATCACGACCCCGTGATCCCCGCAGGTGCCGCTGGTAGCGGTATGCGGAGAGGATCCGCAATTGATAATAGCGGTCTGTAAATACTGGGAATCAACAGGACTTGCGATCCTCGGGGATGTATGGCAAGAGGGCGAGGCACTAGATTTCAGTAGGCTGATGGAAGACACTGGGGTGTAGCAGGCCAACACATCACCCATACTAGAATTATTAAACTGGTGGTGGACAGATGGTCTTTGGAAGAGTTATCAGAGTGAATCCCAGTGATTTGACCGAAGGGGAAATTATCGAGGCGGAAATATCCGAAAACGAAATGTTCGAATTACCAAAAGTTCGAACACTTTGTTTTTGGACATTTCAGCCCCGATAATTTGCCAAAACACACATTCTCTCTCACACACACACACACACACACACACACAACACACCCTCAGCACACCCCCACCCCCAGCACACCCCCACCCACACCACCACCCACACCACCAACATACACAAACCCCACTCACCTTCACGCTGGTTCCTGCAGCGCCAGTTCCCTTTCACTTCTGTGATTGGGAACTGGCGCTGCAGGGTCCTTTTCTTTTCTTTTTAATTTTTTTTTTTTTTAACGGACGGCTGCAGGGGTGTCCCCCGCAGACCCCGCTCACTATACCATAAAGTATAGTGAGCGGGGCAATGCAGGGGACACCACCGCAGCCCCCGTTTTCTTTTTAATGCTACCACCAGAGGATCGAACTTTTGGTGTTCGATCCTTTGGTGGTAGCATTTTTAGAACTTTTGGTCATTTCGACCTAAACCATCAGAGCAACCAGATATGGCTATCGAGACAATGTATGATACCTCGGAGGGTGGGCATGAAGTGTCCCGCATATACAAATTACTGATGTCCAGGGTGGGTAAAAAGGTGTTGCAATTGGGAGGATGAGGTGGGGAAACCCCTACTAGATGGACAATGGGACAGAGTTCAGAGGTACCACAAGAAGGTGTCTTGCAACGCAAGGCTTAAGCAGATACAGCTCTGTCACCCATAGGGCATTTATGACCCCTGGTAGGATTGCCCAGTTTGGGAACCCAGAGGCGCAAAAGTGTCCACGATGTGGAGAGGTGGAAGCGGGGCTAATACATATGTTCTGGGCTTGCCCGTAGGTGGGCAGATTTTGGACAGAGATCAAGTTGCGCCTGGCGGAGAAAGGGATCGCATTGGAGGTGGAATCAGTATGGGCATGTTTGCTGGGGGTGTTCGCCAGACCGCGTAACCTGAAGCATGTTAGTAAAATGAAGGACCTAGCCTATATTCTGGCCAAACGAAGAATCGCAATGTGCTGGAAGGCCATCCGGCACCCTAGAATAGAGGCGTGGTGGACGGACCTCCTAAAATGGGCAGACGCTGAAACAGTCTGGTATGAAGCAATCAGCAGGGGTGGGGAGGAAGAAGTGGGACCCTTGATTGAATGGAGGCAACTGGTCTCTACACTAGCAGGCAACCCCAAGGCGGGTCCCGACGGGGACCCTGCGCAGGAGATGTGAGAGCACAATGAGAGAGTTTGGCGGGCGGCATGGAAATAGGGGCTCGAGGTAAAGGGGAGGGAGGGGGAGGACCATAATGTTTGATGTATGACTATATTGCAACATACTTGAATGTAAATGTCCTTTAAGTTGTAATGTTTGGTGTGTTGGTTATAATAAAATAAATATTACAAAAAAAAAACTTAGGCTCTAAAAACCTATCTTGCCATTTATTTCCGAATCAGACCGTGCTGTGGTTGTGGGGACAATGGTAAATTCTGGACTTGACTCTTGCGGCACTCTTCTTCTGGGAGCACGAGAGCCAATTACACCGGCTCCAGGTGCCCAGAATGGTACGTAATCAGCCAAAAAAGGAAATTTGTACTGGTTGCCTGTTGGGAAGCGATTGAATTCAGATTACTCTGTATTCAACGAGTGGCATCCAGCCATCTGGTCTCCAAAAATTAAGCTTCATCAGCCATCTTACTCCCTACGTTCGACTGGGGAAAACCTGTTGGTTGTTCCGCCGCCTCCTCACTGTGTTTACCGGGGCGATCGATTGTTCGCTATCAGGGTCCCTTGTCCCTGGAATGGACTTCCAGTTGAACTACAGAACATATCTTCCGTTGCTCTTTTGGAAAAATGTGAAAACTCGTTTGTTCCAATGATTTTCTTTCTCTGTAGTAATGTTTTAAGTGTGCAAAGCAATTGAACATCTGCACATCTATGCATGTTCACTGCTTTTTTGCAGAAGGATATGCGCATCCCAAATTCTAAATCAAATCACAGTTAGGCAAGAGGTCCCCTCCCATCACCCACTTGTGAGGCAAAAAACCTTAGGATCATCTTTGACACCTCTCTTTCTCTACACACATCACAGACCTTGCCAAGAAGTCGCATTTTCAGCTTCATCTGCTCAGGGGCATTCTACCTTTCCTCACCTTCCCTAGAAGCTCAATGTCTGCAGAGCCCTGGTTCTCTCTAGGCTTGACTACTGCAATAGCCTCTCCCTCAACCTTCCTCTTTCCTTCCTTCGCCCCCTCCAACTAATCCAGAATAGGACTGCAAGACTTATCCTTGGCCTCAAGCCCAGGGACTGCATCTTTCAAGCCCAAAAATCTCTCCACTGGCTTCCGGTGACTGCAAGGATCAAATTCAAAACCTTTTGCATCATCCACAAGGCTGCCTGGGGCCTGTGACTTCTCTACATCCAGCTTTCACTCCCGAAATACCTCCCAGCCAGAATCCTTTGGTCTTCTGGCTCCAACTCTCTGCACGTCAAATGTTTCTCCAAGCAGAGAGAGGGAGGTAGATTCCTCTCCTCGGCTGGTGACTCCCTCTGGAACAACCTCCCTCCCCCTCATACTTGAGCCGTATCTTCTCAAGTTCCAGAAACTTCTCAAGACCTTCATTTTATCTTCTTCCCTCTCCTGTGGCAATCTCTTGACCTGCTGCTATGACTGGGTCCTGGTCCCTTCTGAGTCATACAGGGACCAGACTGCCCCCACCAGACCCGAACAGCATTCTTTGCCAGCACTTGCCCTTGGGCTCCCTTAACCGGACTATTCCACCCCATTCCTCCTGTCCACTGCATTCTGCCACCCAGTTGTTCCCTTGGCACTTTCCACCATGGCTTCACCAACACTTCCCGCACCTCACCTGTGGGGGTACCCCTCTCTTGCACTTCTCCCTCTCCCCCCCTCTCTCCACCTTGCACTTATCACCTTGTCATGCACTTGCACGGTAAGATACTCTTACGTCCAGTCCCCTTTCCTCCATACTGCATGGGCGTCCCTTCCAAGGGACGGGAGACAAACTTTTTCACTAGAAAAAAATCTTCTTCCCCTTTAAATTTAGAGGCGCGTGGGGGTGTGGCCCAGGGAGCATGTGCTGCCCTGACTCCACCCTCCGGCGCCACACCTCAGTCCCCTTTTCCACGCTGACTGGAACGGGCCGAATTCACCAGCACTTCTGGGTTTGGCTTCGGCCTTGTAATTTTACACGCGGATACTTCTTTTTTTTTTAATCTTTTTATCATTCAGGTACTCAGTCCTCCGGCACCATGCTCCTCCCCGGCGCATGTCGACTTCCACAGGGCTCTTCCCAACTTCAGATCCCGCGTGGGAGGGACTGTTCAGGTCCTTGTACCAGCATGTGCACCAAGGCTGCTTCAGCTACCGGGCTTTGGGCCGTGGGATCCTCGGATCCTCCCGGTGGCAGTGTTGAGGGACCGGGAAGGTTCTTGTACTGGATTGTCATCCGAGGGGCTCCGCCCTTGTTACCGGCAATATGGTGGAGGGGCTGCACCCTAGTACCAGCAATACGTCTGTGGGGGCGCTTAAATGCAGCTCTACTGACCCCTGGGTCGAGGGTGTCACACCTACCGGGTCTAGGCCCAACTAGCAGGGAAGGCTTCGTGATCCACATACAAGAGTCCTCGAGGTGCCTGGGACCAGCGAGCCGAGCAACACATCGCTGGCACGTGGCAGGCAGCTCGACCAGATGGCTGCCACGCATGACAGAGGCACCCGTCTGACGCCATTCCAGGAGTTCGGCTTAGAACGAGTGTCGAGGTGGGACTGGCCTCAACCAGGTAAACGGCCGACAGCCTTACCTTCTTATGCGCAGGGCAGCTTCCCACTGCGTCCATATGGGCAGGGTATGCAGCGGCTCCAGCAGCCTCCGGCTACTAAGTCAGTACCTCCTACCCCGTCTCAGACCAGTGAAGAGGGGTTCTTCGAGAGGTTCCTCAGGCTCATGAAGTCACCTCGGATGGGGGTTATCCTCAAGGACGCCATCAGGGAAGTCCTCCCGACTATGCTAGCAGCACCACAAGCGCCTCCACAACGCCCCTGCCCCTGGTGCAGCCGCTGGTCCTGGTTCCCCAGCTCAGGCGGTTCTGTACCAGCCTCTACCGCCTCCTCAGCCCCCGGCTGCTGTCCCGGTGCCCCAGCCTCTGGCTCCAACCACCCCTCCACCTCCGCAGGATCCTCCTGATCCGCAGGACATGGATGATCCAGACACGCCATCCCCAGCCAGGGCCTTCCACGAACGTCTTGCTGACCTCGCTGAATACCTGGGCCTCCCCCAGCCCGAGGTAGAGCAGCCGGCAGAGGGGGTTCTGGCTGAAGTCCTCACGCGATGCACCTCTGCGAAAACAGGGATTCCTCTACAGACCGATGTAGTCTTCCTGGCCAAGAAAGGTTGGCTTAAGCCATACTCGGCCCAGCTGGTCAATCGACACCTGGACTCCAAGTACAGGCAGATGGACAGGGATACACTCTTGCTCTCGGCCCATCCTCAACCACACTCCTCAGTGATCGCTGTGGCATCACTATACTCCAAGCCTCAGTCATCCTCAGCCTCCTCCTCTGCGGCTCTACTAGGCAAGGAGGAGAAGATCTTGGAGGCACATGGAAAGAAACTCTATTCCAACGTGTCCCTGCACCTTCGTCAAGCCAATGCCGATGCCAATCTGGCTGCCACTAACCAGAGGTTATGGCGGGAAATTGCGGCCTTCCTCCCAGAACTCCCTACGCAGAGCCAATCGTGTTTTAAGGCGGGGGCTGACCGAGGCCAAGCTGGTGGCGCATGACCTCATGGAATCCACTGTGGCCCATATCGACACCTCTGGCCATGCCATCTGTATTGTCACAGACATGAGAAGGACGGCCTTGCTCCGGGCCACGAAATTCAACCCGGACGTCCAGGAACGCATATTGGATCTACAGTTCGAGAGGGGCGGGGGACCTCTTCCACTCCACCACGGACGAGGAGTTAGACAAAAAGAAAACAGCTCACAAACGGCCAAGTCTTTATCCGTATTGACAAAGACCACGCCCAAGTCGTACACCCAGTGTCGGCAGCGCTCTGACAGGGGGCGTACGTATGGAGAATTCTGCGGCTTCCAGGAAAAGGGATCCAGGCAGCCGGACCGCTCGCCGTCTCAGAACCGGCGCACGCAACAAAAAAAGGGGAATGAGGGCTTTTTCCAGTCCCCCTCTTCCGCGACATCCTCTGAGGGAAAGAAGGCATGACCCGCCCCTTCAGGTCCATGTGTCTCCAGTTGGGGTGCAGGCTTGCTCTCCATGCACATTCCTGGCGCCAGAATTTCGCGGACCCCTGGATCCTATCCGTAGTATCCACGGGGCACTGCCTACCCATCCCAGCCTCTTCTCTCCCCTCCACTCCCTCAAGTTGGGGCAGCAACTCTTCTGGCAGAGATCAGGTCGCTCGAAGAGAGCCAGGCAGTGGAGGAAGTCCCAGTGTGGCTTGGGCTTTTACTCCAGGATTTTCGCCATTCAGAAGAACTACAAGGCGGGCCTGAGAGTTGTGCTGGACCTTTCCACCCTCAACCTCTCCTTACCCCTACAAAAATTCAAGATGGTTACGCCAGCTTTTATAGCTGAGACATTGTGCAGGGGAGACTGGATGTGCTCCCTGGATCTGAAGGACGCGTACCTACACATCCCGATTTGGCAGCCCCATCGTTCTTTCCTACAGTTCAGGATCATAGGCTACCATTTTCAATACAAGGTCCCTCCTTTTGGCCTTAACTCGGCCCCCAGGTCTTTACCAGGCTCATGAATACGGTGGCTGTCCTACTTAGAGCGCAGGGTCTCCACATCTACCCATATCTCGACGACTGGCTCGTCAGGGCTACATCTCCGGAAGCGGTTCACCACTCTTCCCATCCCCTTATGAACACACTGCACGATCTGGGTTTCTCGCTCAATCTCAAGAAGTCGCAGCTGCACCCCATGCAGACTGACATTCTTGGGCCTCATCTGGGACATGTGCTCTGAGAAGGTATTTCCGTCGAAGGAGAACATCTCAACCATCAAGAGGGACACCACCCACTTCCTCTGCAGAGAGGTGACCTCGGCATGGTGGTACCAGCATCTCCTGGGTCCCTTGGCGGCGGTCCTATTAGCCATTCCACACACGAGATTGAGGATGAGGAGGATTCAGCTGCACTTTGCGGCCTCATGGAACCAGGAGCGGGGCTCCCAATCTGAGATGATCAACGTTCCTCCATCTCTCCACCCAGGCTTGACATGGTGGTCCAGGGACTGCAACCTACGGGTGGGCAAGCCCTTTCAGCCGCCTGGCTTGCAGGCCACCATCACCACAGACTCCTCGCTCGAGGGCTGGGGAGCCACCCTGGACGATCTCTCGGTCCACGGCACCTGGACTAGACAGGAATACCACACCAATTGGTTAGAGCTGAACGTCAACTGGCTAGCGCTCCGAGCATTCCTACCACTTCTCAAGGGCAATGTTGTCCTCATCCAGACAGACCACTCGACCAGCATGTACTACGTCAACAAGCAGGGAGGCACCAGATCACCTCCTCTGTGCAGACTGGCAATCAGCATGTGGGAGTGGCCCGTAGAAAACGACATCTACCTCACGGCAGTCCACCTCCCGGGGAATCCAACCTGGAAGCGGACAGGCTCAGCAGGTTGGGAGTGGACAATTGAGAGATCTTCAACAGGTGGGGTCATCCCCAGGTGGATCTCTTTGCCACCTGGCACAACAAGAAGTGCACTCAGTTTGCCTCCTGGCAGGGACAGGTCCCCGGCTCCCTGGGTGATGCATTTCGGCTGCAGTGGAACGGCATGAAGGCTTACGCCTTCCCGCCCACACCGCTTATTCAGAGTGATTTGCAAGATCAAGGTGCCTCGCCAACTCCGCATCATTCTAATAGCTCCATGGTGGCCAGCCAGGCAATGGTTTTCGGAGCTGCTCAGCCTCTCGGTGATGCCTCTGATTCACCATCTGACAGGCCCAGCACATCTTCTGGCGCAGCAGGGGGGCAGGGTCCTCCACCCCGCACCACAGATACTAGCCCAGGGGGGGCAGGGTCCTCCACCCCGCAACACAGCAACTAGCCCAGGGGGGGCAGAGTCCTCTACCCCTCACCACAGAAACTAGCCCTCACAGCGTGGTACCTGAGCAGGTAACGCTGCAGCACCTCAGCCTCTCCCAGGCTAATCTGGAAATCATTCAGGGCACAAGGAGCAATGCTACCAGGGCCCAGTATAAAAGTAAATGGACCAGATTCTGCCACTGGGCAGACTCCAAAGATATCGACTCCCTCCACCCGCCCGGCGTGTACACTGGACGACGTGCTCTCCTTCTCGACTCACCTCACCCACTCTGGTGTGCAAGTGGATACCTGCCGCTACCTCGCAATAGAACCAATGTAAAACACTAAAGACACCTATCGATTGAGTATAGGTACTTATTTAGAAATGTTCTAGTATAATGATCTGGTAATGGTTTTAGAAAATTTGAGGTGCGGGGGAGATGGTATCAACCTTGGCATTTGGGTTGGAAATAACATGAAAAGAGGAGGATGTTCCCAATGTGGGGAACACCTGTCCCCTGCACACTAGCTACTATCTGTATAGACAGATCAATGGTTTATACAAGTGGTATTTGATTACCAGGAAATGGAACTATTACCCAGTGTGACTACTCGCAGCTACTTGGTACAATTTGTGTCAATTTTTCATATAGCATAAGAGTTTTAGTCAAAACAAAACAAAACATTTACAAATGACAGTCTTCAAGTTTGTCACAAGAGCTTGAGATTTATTGTATTTGATCGCCCAACACTCTTCATCAGGGGCAAAATAAATATTGAATAAGTTCTACAAAATGAAAGCGAAGTAATGACAAACTTTGTTTTCGAGTTTGCCATAGTATTCCATGATTCAAAGGTTCGTGCCAGTGCTTGCCACAATATTTCATAATACGAGACTGTATAATACGTAATACGAAACATTGTGTTAATACTTCAAACAAGAGAGCACTTCAAAATAAAGAATAAACATGATCTTTGACAGTCCATAACCAAAATCCACTGAGGGAAACAAAGAAACAAAGTTTCCCTATCAGGCTCTGTTAGAAAGTGGTGAGTGACGAACACAGAGACACTCGTTTCAAGAGACCTACTTGGTGAAAGATCCGCTGTATGTAGATGGGTACTCTCGCTGTGAGCACTGCCGCGATGAGAAGGCGATATGGAATAGATGAGTGCGTTTACTATATATAGCGTCATGTCGACGTCAGTGCCTGAATGTGTGGCCACGTCATTGAAAATCAGGCAGCGCATGCGCAATAATGTAAATAGTCAATAGATGCAGTAAAGAAAGCAATAATCGATGTATTGTCAAGGTAAATATATACTCAAAGACATAAGGATAGGTATAATGTAAATAAAAGAAAGGAAAGGTTTCCAATACGTCATAACACGCATGCATGTTGATAATGTTAAGGTGCATGCGCAGCTGTCACAGATGGTGACATCACGTTGTGTCTGCCCAGTTTGTACTACGGCACTGTGTAGTGGTTATCTGGACCAAGATAGGCAAGCGAGACTGGAAAAAAAAATCCAAAGGCCATAAATGGCTCATATGAGGTCACAAGGAGAACCGGATGTTATGTTGGAAACAAAATGTAGTCTGTGATTGGGTGGTCAATTGTAGTATCATGACTGACTGATGGACGGCAGTGCAGCCCACTATTGTAACAGCCTCTATCTAAATCTGCCTGCCTCTACTCTCTACAACTTATCCAGAACAGGACTGCGAGACTTGTCCTTGGCCTCAAGCCCAGGGATCATATCTCTCCAGGACTGAAATCTCTGCACTGGCTCCCAGTCACTGCGAGGATTAAGTTCAAAACCCTCTGCATTGTCCACAAGGCCTTCTGGGGCCTGAGGCCGCAATACCTTCAACTCTCTTCCTAAATATCTTCCTTCTCGAGCTCTTCGCTCATCCGCCTCCAACTGTCTCAGGGTCAGTCGCTTCTCCAAGCAACGAGTTGGTGGTAGATCTCTCTCTTCGGCAGGGGCCTCACTCTGGAACAGCCTCCCTGCCTCCCTGAAACTTGAGGAGAACCATCTCTGCTTCCGGAAGCACCTCAAAACCTTCCTCTTTGCTTCTGCTTTCTCTCCCCTCTGCTGAATTCCTGCCTGAAACTGCACTGGTTACCTGCCCACCCTTTCTGATCTCGTACCCATGCCCAGCCAGTTGCACACCTGCACTGCCTCCCTGGCAACCCCTGAACCTGGGTACGGTTTTCTGTATCCCTGCAGTCCCCGTACCTGCACTTATGTCTGCACTTTCCTTGCACTTGCCACCAGCTGGACGTTTTATTTCTTATTTATTATACTATCCCATGTACTGCACTTTCCCCTCTCCCTCGCACTTTTCCCTTTCCCCCTTTCCATGCACTTGCACAATCTGAATGACACCTGACCTAGTAAGATTGCTGTCTGTCTTCCCTTTGTTGCCCCTCCCTTGCCTCATCGCGCCTTGAAACACTTGTGTATAGGTGCGTTATAAATGCCATATCATATCAAGCTCATTTTATGGGCTGTGGTATACATCCAAGATTGATGTAATCCGGATCTTGCGAGATTTTAATGAAGATGGATCATGTGAGAAGGAATTATTTCTATGCTGGCATCTTACCTATTGAGCATAGTGTACAATTTTCTAGAGATATTCAGCAATGTAATTGATCTCAGTGTTTTGCTATCCTCATCATACTGCTCCAGTTGGGGATTCACACTCTATTGAGAAATATATTCACATGAGGATTACCAATCTGATGCAAAGACATTTTGACATATTTACATGAGAAACCAGTTATCAAACATATTCACAGGTGTAAGTAACATTATCTCATTTCCCTCTAGGTAACAATGTAAAATGTATGTAAATAGTGGTCTAGTGCCTCCTAGGTACTGTTTAGATGACTCAAATGGTTGATAGTGTTTTTTGATTTGCATTATGGTATTTTAAAAACGGACCAAGGTAATAATCCTCATTGATCCCTAATGGGTTTAGTGAATCAAGTGGATGGATCCAGTAAAATATACCTCACAGCCATCGGGGCTTACAGGATCTCGGAGGAGGGGATCTTCTGCTCTTCCAATCCTAGCGTCAAGAAACATTTGATGGGGCTTTCAAGGCTCTACCCACCCATCAAGAGGTCGCACCAGGTGTGGGACCTCAACATACTCTTGAGCACCCTGGCGCACAAACCGTTTGAGCCAATGGGGTCCGCGGACATCAGGCTGATCACCATCAAGACGGCCTTACTAGTTGGTCTCA
Organism: Ambystoma mexicanum; assembly: GCF_040938575.1. Classification (NCBI taxonomy): domain Eukaryota; kingdom Metazoa; phylum Chordata; class Amphibia; order Caudata; family Ambystomatidae; genus Ambystoma; species Ambystoma mexicanum. The sequence continues at coordinate 327,331,270 of NC_090926.1, read as the reverse complement.
CCTCGGCTCGTCGAGTCAGCGAAATCCAGTCACTGGTCGCCTCGGAACCATATACTATTTTTCTGCCCAAGGTGCTGTCTGCCTTCCACTTGAACAAGGAAATAGTCCTTCCTACGTTCTTCGCCAATCCTAAGGACGAAGCACAGAGTGCTGCACTGCCTGGATGTCGGGCGTGCCATGAAATTCTACTTGGACAGAACCAAGGGCTTCTGCAAATCGGATGCCCTGTTAGTCACTTTCGGAGGCTCAAGACCAGGCGATCAGGCCTGCAAGGCCTCCTATCCCGCTGGATGGTCTCGGCCATCAGAGAAGCATACGAGGGCCAGCACAAGCCGCTTCCAGCCAACATGCATGCACACGCAGTCGGGGCCAAGGCAATGGCCATCCCATTCCAGCGCCATGTCCTTTGGCAAGTCATAAGCAGGGTGGCAACTTGGGCCACTCCCTCGGATTTCTGCAAGCATTACTGTTTGGATGCCGGCTCTACATCTGATGCGGCTTACATCTGATGCGGCCTTGGGACATGCGGAACCCATTTGCTTAAGGGGGGGGTCTCCTCTCCACCCTGGGGCTACTTTCAGTTGTAATCGCCCATGCAGTATGGAGGAAAGGGAACGGGACGTAAGAGTAATTATAAGTTACTCACCGTAGTGACTAACGTACACTTAGTCCCCTTTCCTCCATACGTCCCACCATCCTCCCCCATAATAATACTGGTGTCATTAGGCAATGTTAAATCTATTTTCGACGTGTCAATGGGGACTGCAGTGTGGCGCCGGAGGGTGCAGTCAGGGCAGCGCATTGCTCCCAGGGCCGCACCCCTGTGTGCCTCTAAATTTTAAAGTTGAAAAAGTTTTTTTCTGGTGAAAAAGGTTGTCTTCCGTCCCTTGGAAGGAACGCCCATTCAGTATGGAGGAAAGGGTACTAAGGACTACAATGAGTAACTTATAATATCAATTCCATAGAATACACAACCACTAATGTGGTGCCTGACCTGGCTCCTGCCACTTCATAAAACAAAATGTCATGGTGGAAAGACATGGTGCTAAAAGCTTTTATGGAGTTTGTAAAGAGTACACCCACCAAATGCGAACTTGGCCCCTGTGTGGGATCTCAATTTGGTACTGCACAGATAAATGCTTCCACCATTTAAACCATTAAATAAAAGCTACCTCAAACATCTCATGTGCAAGATGGCGTCTCTATTCCTATCCATCAGAAAAGTGAGCCATTTGCAAGCGCTCTGTGGACGAGCCATTTATAACAATTCACAAGGATAAGGTGGTATTCAGAACACATCCTAGATTCTCACCAACATTTATTTCCAATTTTTGTATGCAATGAAATGTCTACTGCATTGCAAGGATACAGGGATGAGTAGTGAATAAAACACCAATTCAGCCCCACATTTCTACTAAGCCACTAGTTATCCCAAATATAAAGGTGAAACCGTCATGGCCCAACGATATTATTGACCAAAGCAAGACAGGCCTGCTGGTTCTGCTCGACCTCAGCGCTGCCTTCGATCTCCTAGATCACAAGCTACTCCGGCAGGCTCTTGAAAAAGTAGCCAACTGCTCTAAAGAGGCAATCGACTGGTTGGTATCTTTCCTTGTCAACAGAAAATCAAGAGTACGCTGCAGAGATGCATTCTTTCAAGAAACTGACATCTTCTGTGGGGTCCCTCAGGGAGTGAGCCTGTCTCTGCTTTTATTTAATCTGTACTTAAGGTTTCTTTGTGAGGTACTGGATAAGATAAAGACTTATTTCTCAAACTACGCTGACGATACACAGCTAGTAGTAGAACTAAGTGGTGCTTATGTAAAAGACAGCCAGACAGTCACAGATCTATACAACAGTATAGAATCTTGGATGTATCATAACTGGATGTGTCTAAACAGCAAAAACACCCATCTAATGATCTTTGGTTCCAGTCGGGCTATGGGCAAGCTATCCTTAAAATACAACTCCTTTAAATCCATGACACTAGTTCACAAGTGCCTATATGGGAAAGCTCAAGCATATCTAAAATCAAAGATTACCCAATACTTGCCAGCACGTTCACTCAGGTCAGAAGCACTAGGACTCATAGTAAAACCACACAAAGCAAATGGCCTAGTCTTAGCCATTCCGATCGGTGCAGCCGCATACTGGAATGGCCTGCCCCTAAACCTAAGATTAGAGACAAATCATCTTGTTTTCAGAAAAAAGCTGAAAACACTCGCGTTTAAATAGGACTACAAGACTGTTAGTAATATATACTGAACACACCAATGTTTGGTCTTTCCTCCACAGACCAAGTGTCCTGTTTCTTTGTACTGTCATTGCCGTCCTGTCTTTATGTTGGCGCCCTGATACCTGCAGGCTGTCGGCGCCTTACAAATAAATAAATAAATAAAAATAAATAGGGGCGTTATACTCTTCATGAGTGTATGAGCTGGTGCAGAAGCAAACCAAACAGTACTGGAGTACCAAAGTAAAAGAATGTCCAACAAATGTTCAATATTAATAGGATACTTTTATTCAAGTAGAAAATACATAAAACTAATAAAAGCACTAATAACCCAGCAAAATGCAGCTTTGGAGTAAAGGGACATCCTGAGTTTGAAGACAACCGGAATGCATCAGCAATTATTTCATTAGCAATTGTCATATGGTCGCTTTGGCGGTCTGATTCACCTTTACTACAAAACTGAAACTCTTGACCTATGTGGAATTTGAACTTGGTTTATGGATTGGATTCTGTAATGAGACAAAATGTCATTCAAATCCTTAAACATTTGCAAAGTTCATAGTCACAGTAATGTTTTATGAGCCTTATATTTCGTCATACCCTGAATGCCCATCAATCCCCCTCAATCTCTATTAAAACATAATCCATAACTCGCATATAATCATCTCTACAATTCATTAACAAATATTAAAAACAATTCACCAGATTTCAATGTGCCCTACTCAGACCAATCCCACCCAGGAACATAAGATCCAAACCCTCAACACATCAGTACAAGTTGCAATCCTCCAAGATGAACACAATTCTTTCCCCAAAATATTGTAAAAAAAGATAGTACGGGGTTTGTGGTTACCCGCCATAATCATCGCCCAAAGGGCCTCCACAATATTAATGCTGCCCAAGCCTTTCACCATAGAGACCTTTTTTCAGAAGACTGCCTACCTAGAGATTGTCGCCTCTGCCAGGTGGATGGGTGTGTTTCAGGTTCTCTCCTATATTGAGCCCTATGTGGTTTTCCACGTGGTTAAAGTAGTTGTAAGGGCAGTTCTGTCCTTCATTTCCAATGTTCTGTTTAACAACCCTTTGAACAAGGCCACACAATTCCCCAGCCGAAGAGGTTCAGCAAAGATTGGATATGCTAGAACTTAGTTTTATTACACACAGGGCAGTGTTCCATTACTCATGATGGTGTTTCACCCAGGATCAAGGCAGCCGAGGCCACCAAAGGGAGATGGCTTGTGTTGTGCACATCAAAGACGTTGCATGGTCTTCCTGTTCTGAGGAGCTATATGAGCATTCAGTCAGATCTAAAGCAGCATCACTAGCTTTCCAAGGACGTTCTTATTTCTTTCCTTGCAGCACTTCAAATGATTCCCCATGTTTTCTATAAGCACTATTACATGAATGTTTCTTCCAGGTGAAATGCATCTTTTGGCCCGGAGGTGCTACTTAACCTACTTTCTTAAAAAATATGTGCCACATGCTCCACCTCCCCAGTACATGTTTATGTTGTGTAATCTGTCTGCAGAAGTGGCTAAGGAGGGAGAGTCAGTGGATGAGACCAACTAAATATTCCCTTTTGTTATTTGTGTACTTGGGTCAGATTTGTGGAGGAGGGAGAGCCATAAACTAAGTATCCTTCACAAATCTGGCCCAGGTATCCTTCACAAATCTGGCCCAGGCATACGTCAATTCTTGGTGTACAATCTTGGGAACTGGTTGCTGGACGGCTGGGGCTGCCTTTATTGTATTGTGATACCTGTGTCGTCATGTAGGGTGGTCATACTGGGGTTCACACTTGCAAATTCTTTTGCTGCTTTATACAGCATTGTTTGGGGCAGCATTCTGGGCTGTCCTGCTGCAGGGCCAGGCATCCCCATCCTGTTATGAAAGAGGAAGACTGTGGATTAAGAGTCCCTGAATCTCCTGGGAGGTAACTTGTGGGGTGGTGTTGCTTTTTGAAAAGATTGTATACTTATCCAAGGGTGTCAGTGTGCCAAAGGTCTTCCTTGACAATACCAGAGAGGCACTGAATATTAAACAAGGACATGAGGTGGTGCTATCTCAGGGGATTGGTGCAGGGGTGCTCCTATAGAATGCATCTAAGACATCTGGGAGGATATGCATGGGAATGCTCATCTGTCTAGAGCAGAAGGATCCGGGGGTAGGGCGAACCTGGGAAATGCCAATTTGAAGATAGCATTGAGAACAGAAAATGTCATGGATTGCCTTTTTCCCGCAGATTCCTCATCTGATCGATATCCTCTCCAGCTCTGCTGCTTTGGAAATAGTCATTGACAGGGGGAGTAGTGGAGCTTGACCCAGCCGTCGATGTGTCTTGCTCGGTGCTCGATCATCGGCTACGGACGTGAAGATGATCATTGTATATATACCACATCACTACGCCCCATACCTCGGTTCCTTTTTTCCACGTGCTCGACAAGCTGCTTTAGGAACACAGTTATTGAGTCTTTGACTCTTGACATATTTTCATCAGAAAATGGTTTCTTCATTTGACCGCGAGATGTCCGTCCCTCTGGTTTCAAACGGTCCCGAATGCCACTCCAAAATGTCAGTTACCAACTCCTAGGAGTTATGCCTCTGCTGCCTCGGCACAGGTCACGACACAGAAGAGTATGAGTCGTCCCCCAAGATGCACTTAAAATCGATGCGTGAGCGGGCTGCTAAACTCTCGTTGGGCCAACCGCCTTCAAATTCTCTGGCTGGTCACCCGTCTGGTCCTCTGAGACCGAGACAGAGGGGCCTACCCTCGAAAAGGAGAGTGAGAAGGATTGACCGAAGGCGAAGAAGTCCCATTCTAGGAGCCACTCTTCCTTGTCGTTGAGCCACAAGAAAAAGCGGCGCCACCGTCAGGATTCCGTATCCTTGATGGAACGAGGTAAGCCTTTGGCTGGACCGACCACTCGTCGTTAGTGGGAGGATTTTAAGGTCCAAATGCTCGATGTTTCAAAAACATGTCGCTGCAGGTGTGGGTAAACCCTGCCCCACCAAGTAGCAGACCAAAGAGGCAACACCCGACAACACGCAAGCCCAATGCCAACACCATTGGCGTCGGGGAAGCCTTCGGGCTCGACGCAGAAGGCACAGAATCCTTCGATGCCGGGCCTTCCCGCGCACCTCCGACTTTGGTGTCACAGCACCGACCGACACACTTTCTGTGCCGAAGGACAAGCCCTCTGTGCTGACACTCGGCGAGAAATCATTTACCCTGCTCCATCAGACTGACTTTTTCGGTACCATGGCCTCGCTTTTCGGCATCGATGACGCAGATGATCAAGGGAGAGTCGATCCTGTGTATATGGGAACTGGGTCATTGTCTTTTTCGATGACCAGACTGAACTTTTAGAGTTGGCACAAGGTCTCCAGGATGCCAGCAGTCTAGACACGACACCTGGCCTGGAATTTTAGCAAAGTCAATCTTATACCCACGCCCATGCTAAATTTCGGGCATTAGTTGACAAGGTTGTTGACACCTTAGGACTGCAGGCTACGTCAGTGCCAGTCCAAAGGTACGAGTTAACTTACATAATTGACGAGGATCCAGTTACTGAGAGGAATATGCCTCTAAATCCAGCAATTGCTGATCCAGTAGCCTCCCTGTGGCAGCATCCATGCTCCGTTCCCCCGCTCAGCTCCACTATAACAGGGAAGTACAGGCCGGCAAGAGGGGACCCAACTTTAATATCTTCTCACCCTTCCATGGAAGGTCTTGTCGTTCAGGCTGCCACAGTCTCCTTCAGGCCAGCATCTTCAACCTCCAATCTACCTCCAGACAGAGAAGGCAAGAAAATTGACGCCATGGCCAAAAAGGTTTTCACCTCCGGCAGCAAGTCTTTTAAAGTCTGCTAACGTGCCCAGTGGTTTTGCAAAAATACTCCTTCGGTCTCTGGGAAGCAGTGGAACGGGCTACGCAGTACATTGCAAAAGTGGAGATGCAAGAAGGCTTTGTACGGCTGGTGGAGGATGGGCCAGGCAGTCGCTGCAAATGTCCCTGGATGTGGTAGACTGCATGGGGCGTTCAATGGCATTGTCTATTACATTGAGGAGGCAGGCCTATTTAAGGTCCTGAGGCTTTTCAACCTAATGCCCAAAACAAACTACTAGACATGCCCTTTGAGGGCGAATTTCTTTTTGGCCAGAAGGCTGATGACTCCCTGGAAACATTTATGGAGTCCAATATCGATGGTAAATCACTGGGCCTAGCTGCGCAGCCGGCCAAACCTGCCTTCATCTTCGCCTCTAGGGGCAGAGGCTACAGGCGCTATGTGCCTTATGGCAGGAAGGCGCAGTTTCTGCAGGCCAGGCAAGGGCAGAAGCGTTTCTCACGCCCCGTAACGGGTAGGGGGTCTTCCTGAGGCCAACAAGCAGCAGTGGGAGCAGCTCTGCTCTCTAATACGCTTTTTTTTTCCCCTCCCACAGTGTGCCAGTTGGTGGACTGCTGTCAGAGCACTGGCCCCAATGGTAGGAGATTACCTCCGGCGCTTGGGCGCTGGAGCTCGTGTAGTGGCGCTGTTGTCTGCCCTTTTTAAAACCTCCGGACAGACCCCCATCACCTCCAAGCCAACTAGGACAGGCGCTCCTGGAAGAACTGGGTGCCCTGTTGAAGGGTACTGTGGAAGACGTACCACCTGAGCAGAGGAGGTCGGGCTGGTATTCTTGGTACCCAAGAAGGGAGGAGGTCTCATCCCATTTTGGACCTGAGGGCCTTGAACAAGTTCCTGAGGAAGGACAAATTCAAGATGGTGACGTTGAGAGAAATTCTCCACGCTCTAATTGTAGTACTGGCTGGAGTCTATATATCTTCAGGACGCTTATTTCCATGTGCCGATACATCGAAAGCACAAGAAGTTCCTGAGATTCCTCATAGGGGACAAGCACCATCAGTTCAAGTTACTTCCCTTTGGGTTGACCTCTGCTCCAAGGGTCTTCACATAGCTCATGGCAGTAGTTGCGGCTCACCTCAGGAGATCCGCAGTCTGTGTTCACATACCTGGACGACTGGCTGATCCAAGGGAAGTGAGCGGAGCAGGTTTTGTCGCACCTAGAGGGCACCTGCTCACTACTCCACAGGCTGGGCTTCTCCCTGAACTTGAAATCCCATGTGACGCCGGCCCAGAGGCTCCAGTTCATCAGAGCAGTCCTAGACACTCTAGTGGGGAAGGCCTTTCTCCCCAAGGAGAGAGTCAGCATTGCGCAGATGGTGAACCAGTTATGGAACCACGCCACCTTACCAGCAGCTTCCTGTAACGCTCACCTGATTCCCGCAGAGGCGCCGGTCTTGACTGGGTGAATGCCGTATCTTCAAAGGTGATGTGTAACACACGTTTGGCTCTTTGGGCTGGACCTCTGTGCACTGTATGTCTGACTCGAAGAGTAAGATGTCTGCAGATAGAAAATATGGGATTAATGAACTGGGGTTATTGGGTGCCTCTCTCCTCTTCCCTTTCTCTTCTCCTGTAGAACCCCAAAGGTTAACTCCCTCACCTTAGGTAAGTGAACGCCGAGCTCTCCATCTGCCTCGGGGCAGGGTGCCGTAACCAGTTTCTTCACTGGATAAGGGTGCAGGCCTCTTGACCTCCGAGGACTGCTGTCCGTCGTTAACTGCACGAACGGTAAGTTCTGGGCACTTCAAATGTCTTAAAAGTCTTTTGTAATGATATCTCTTGTTTTGCAGGGTTCCGGCGATGGCGGATGGCGGGCTGAAGAGAATTGAGGATTGAACCTGCGTGAGGAATAGAAGCGCCTGGAAGCACGTAAGTAAGCGCTTGTAGCCTGCTTCACGATGCGCACTAACTGTCCCTTTTATCTTGCAGGTACAAGTTCGGAGCTTTAGAGAAGCTGAAGGGTGCTGGAATACCCACTGGATTCGGCGTGGGAAGGAGTAATGGCACGTGAGTAATAAAGTGGCCCAATGTCTTTAAACGCACCTTCTTTTGTCTTTCAGATGCAGGATGCAGCGCCGAAGACCTCCGGAGCGTGCGAAGAGCTGGTAAGCTTTTGTCTTTCAGATGCCGGAATGCAGTGCGAAGACCTCCAGAGCATGCGAAGAGTAGGTAAGCCTTTGTCTTTCAGATGCCGGAATGCAGTGCGAAGACCTCCGGAGCATGCGAAGAGTAGGTAAGCCTTTGTCTTTCAGATGCCGGAATGCAGCGCGAGGCGTTGGTGACAGCCGATGGACCAGGTAAGAGATGCGCTGCCACTGAAGACCGTAGTGCTAACCTGTTCTTTCTTTGTCTTTACAGGTGCCGCTGAAGACTGGATTCCAGGATGATAAGCCTTTGTTCCCTTAGGCCCAGGATCAGAAGCTGAAGACACGATGAGCGTTCTGCTGCAGAGAATGCAGAATAACGCAAAGCAAGATTCATCCATCGGGGGTGGTTTAAATAGCCTCCTGTAGTGCTTAGGTGTCTCCTTCCACAGCCTCGCCTAGGTAAGAAAAGAGTTCCTGCTTTCCAGAAGAGTTCCAGTGTTCTGAACCTAGGGAGTGGCTCCTGCCCCACCCAACAGGAAAAGTAGTCCCAAACAGAAGAGGATCAGGGGCTCAACTGGCAGGTAAGTAAGCAGCATGGTCTGCTGCAGGTAAGTCCACCCAAGCATTATGAGCCCGGCGCTTCAGCGCTGGGACTGGGCATCTTTATGAGCCTGGTGCCACTGGCGCCAGGACAGGGTCCAAAAGGTCCCAATTGGGACTGGCTGGCACTCGGAACCGGGGTTATGGGTCTGCTTCCAAGGGAGTTGGGCAAGTCCTGATCTTTTGGAAGCAGAGATCATGACACTTCCTTCCTCCGCCTTTTAGACCGCATGGCCTCCTGTATCTTTCTAGTGCCAGAGGCCAGGTTACGCGTGAGAATCTTTTCAGTGTCTCCTGCGGGTCCTATTGTCCTAGTGCCTTGAGCCCTGTAGGACTCCCACAAGGTACCCAGAGCAGTAGTTGACCTTGTTTGATGGACTGACGGCAGAAACCTCATGGCGGGGAGCCCTTCCTCCCTCCGTGGCCCCAGTCCTGAGTGGTTACGGATGCATCTCTGAAGGGTTGAGGCGCACACTGTGGGAACGTGCAGGTGAACGGCCTCTGGTCAGCGATGGAAGCCAGGTGGCATATAAACAGGCGGGAGTTACGAGCCATCGGGTTATCCCTGAGTGTTTGCACCGTCTCTGGAGGGGAAGCATGTCCTGATTCTGACGGAAAATACAGTGGCCATGCACTGTATAAGCAAGATGGCGTGCAGTCCCTGCCCCTCTGCAGAGAGGTGATGCAGCTGTGGTTCTGGCTGTTGGGGAACTGGATCTCGTTCTCAGCAGTTCATCTGGCGGGGACAGAGAAAAGTTTGGCGGGTGCTCGGAGTATGCAGAGCATGGTCTCAACTGGGAAGTGAGCCAGGAAGTTCTAGAGGGGTACCTCATCAGTGCACCTGTTTTCCACGGAGTCCAACAGGAAATGCAGGCAGTTTTGCTCGAGGGCATTCCCAGCTAACAGCGCGCTAAGCGATGTGTTTCTGGTGGATGTGACCTTCCCTCTGCACTATGCCTTCCCTCAGATTCCCGTAATTCCTTGGGTTCTCAGAAGGCTCACAAGGTTTCGAGCATCCATGATCCAGATTGCCACCGACTGGACGAGGAATACCTACTCGGACCTTCTGGATCTGACCATCTGCCCACCTCCGGTTGCCTCCGTGCCCGAATATCCTATCCCATTCTGAAGGGTGGGGTGGCACACCTGAACCCAGAATCCCTCAACCTACATGCGTGGCTCTTCAGAGGATGAGATTTGATGACTCGGACCTCTCCAAGGAGGTACTTGAGGTTTTGCTGGCTGCACGCAGACCATCTACAAGATCTTTGTATGCATGCAGGTGGAGAAGATTTGAGGCATGGTGCAGGAAACGCGAGATTGACACCATTTCTTGCCCCCACCACTTCAATGATGGAGTTCCTTCTGTCACTGCCCTCAGCAGGCCTTCAGGTTACAACAGTCAAAGGATACTTGGCGGCTTTGTCTGTGTTCAAGAGGTCCCCAGATCAAGGTTCATATTTTACGATCCCAGTTATGGCCCAATTCCTGGAGGGCCTTGTGAATATATTTCCGCCAACTCCTTTTGTTGCCCCAGTTGGGGTTCTTAATCTGTTCTAACTTTTTTGATTGCAGCGCCCTTTGAACCCATGCATGCTTGTTCATTGCGACTGCTCTTCGAAGACCGCTTCCTTGGTTGCAATAACATCCGCAGGTTAGTGAATTGCATGCCCTATGCTGCAAACCACCCTTTTTGCGGTTCTTTCGGGAGAAGGTCTCACTGAAAGTGAGGCCTGGATTCCTGCCGAAGGTGGTATCAGAGTTCCATCTGGCTCAGGCCATAGACCAACCAGTCCTTTATCCGCCTCTGCATCCCTCGAATTTCCCAAATCTGATCAGCCTTTCGTGGCCTATTCGCTAGCCTGTAAAGGTCTGGCAGTAGCAAAGCAAACACTATCCCATTGGATCATTTGTGCATAGAGTGCTACCAATGTGCAGGTAGGTAGCTGCCTCTTGGCATCATGACACACTCGACTAGAGGGGTTTCCGTGTTGACTGCCTTGCCGAGCGGAGTCCCAGTTAGGGATATTTGTTGTGCAGCAACATGGTCCTCACTACACACATTCACTAAACACTACAGTCTAGACGTGGGCCCACTGTGGGGGGAGGGTCTGATGCGCGTTTTGGCATACCAGTGCTCTAAAATGCTTTTTGACAGCCTTCATTTGCCTCACTGCTTGGGGAGTCAATCATACTTATCATAATGTTCTTTTTATGGATTCTTCTCCTGCAGATTCCTCATCTCCCCGCTCAGAAAGCTGGACAGTTGGTGCACACCTTGTTTGGTTTACCTAGGATTACCTTTTTCTGTCTGCATGCCACATGTTTCTCCCTCCACCCCCCCAAATCCAGGTTGTTCTTTTCTGATCTTGGGTATTGTGGTTCGCCCACAGGTTTTCTCTTCCCTTTGTGGGATGTTCATTAATTTGTTTAGCTGCTATGTGCATTTTGCCCCGATTTTTCTGTTTTCCTATGCAGCAGTCGAGCTCGGCAGGATATGGGGAGGAAACTGAGGTATGGGCCGTAGTGATGTGGTACATATATATGACGCCCAACGTTGCGTCCAGAGCCGACTATCGAGCACCAAGCAAGACTGATCAACAGGGTCGAGGTCCACTACTCCCCCTGTCGAAGACTTTTTCTGAAGCAGCAGAGCTGGAGGTGATATCTATCGGGTGAGACTATGCGAAAGTAGAATCCATAGAACCTTGCGGTAAGTAATTTCTCCATCTGAGGAGTGCAGGATGGCAAAGTTACGACCCACCTTGAAAGAGTATCTCGTTATTGGAACAGGGGAAAGAGAATATCTAGCAGAAGAATTTTAAGCACAGAGAACACCAACACAGTTCAGGAAATTCCAATTTCCAGAGCGCAGGTAAACACATGAATACCCATCTCAGGAACAGGGATCCCCGAAAATGTCAGCCTATGGAAAGTGGCATGCACTAGAGTGGCCATCACATGAATGCAAGTGGCACAGACCATGCTCATCTAAGCAGACCAAAGAGAATCACAGAAAATGACTATCTCCAGGTGACTAGCGCATTGTGCTCAGTCAGTGAACATCTCAAAATATCAGCAAGACACAGACTCCAATTTCAGGAGCGTATGGGAGTCGGCGTAGTAAATGTCTTTCTTAGGATAGTAGGATGGTGCAGGGATTCACATTTGAACTGATCGGGAACGGTACGTCCCAGTAAGGAGAACATGTGACTGAGTATGGTAAATGGACTGTCAGGATTGTATGGGAATTACAGAAGAGCTATGAGGCAGCGAGAAACACCATTTTGGGAGAGAGGTAAGGAATGTCCATTTCAGGACTCGAAGACAGGTTTGTGGGGAATGGCCAACACAGATAAACAGCGAGGTTAAAGCTTTAACCCTTCGCAGAGAGCCATGTGGTGTGATCTATAGGGAAGACCAATGTTGGGAGAGCAGTGAGGCACAGGAAATACCTGTGTCCATATAACACAAGGGTGGGAGAAAGGACCAAAGGGGAAGCAAAAATCGTATTCTGTTTTTTTTTTTTTATTTTTAATGATCCGAATCCTTATCCTGTTGCTTTTTAACCGAGCTATTTCTTTTCTCTTTGCAGGTACCTTTCAAAGAAGCAAGGGCAGTAGCTTCTACATGTGTTGCAACAAAGATAGACCAGAAGCTGTCTGCAGCCCAAAACCTTCCATTGCTGCCCTGCTAACTGTATGGAGGAGGTGGTGTTCTAATCCATTGCCTGCCCTCTTTCCCCGTCTTGAAGAGTGGTTTGGGTTTAGCCATTTGAGATAACACCCCCATGTGCATGGAAGAAGGGGAGCAAACATGCCTCTTTTTCGAATGTTCCTTTATATACCTCTTGACTATCTGCTGAGGTCGATGAAGTCACTTCAGAAGTTGGAGTACTGCCGAATCTTCTGCCTTATTGTGGCCGTCAAGTGCCCTACGAGCTTGCTGCTTTTCCTCTTTTGGCCACTTAGATCCAATGTGATGACCAGCATTGCTCCTATACGTTTCTCTTTTAAGTTTATTTATGTTTCCGTTTTCTTTTCTGGGGGAAACCATTTGATAATTGTCCACATGTTAGATTCCATTGCTTTGTTACAAGTCATGCTCCCTCTGCTAGGGGGTAGTGCACGCCTCTGAGGGTGTCTGGAGGGAGGGAGGGAGGGGAGGGGGCACTGTACGTGTTCCTGTTAGGCTTCTGCCCTGCACTTTCAGCCCCTGCTCTCCATGTGGCGCCTGACAACCAGAGCTCTGCAAAGCAACACTTTCAGCAGTCTCAAAGATGTGATCCTATTCGCTTCAGAATTTTGCATTCAGGAAAGAAAAATGTAGCAGAAAACGAATAGTTTAAACAGCATTGGTGTTTATTTAAATGGGCATAAATGGCTATTAAAGGTTTGTGAATCAAAGCCATAAGATGCCTAAAAGAATCCGACTGCTTCAAGGGGTCTCTGTAATGTAAACAGTTGTCCAAAACTGTAAATTGTCTGGTTCAAAAACAGGTTTGTTAACATCGAGCGTTGTGCAACTTGTGTAGCAGTATTTTTGAAGGATTGTGGGAGGTTTTCAAATAACGTTTTTATGGTTTTATTGCAAGCCGAAAAATCAATGTGAGCTTCCAGCCTAAAATGTCACCTTACATTAAAGCCATTATTTGAAAGTTTTTTTTAATGAATAATAATTATAAATGAGTTGTGTTTAGCATGAGGAATAAGGAGCATAATCAAGGTGGTGTGTCGCCCAATCTTTGTTCTGAGACACCCACATATTCACAAGACTAGCATTCTCCAAATTTTCAGAAAATGATTACCCGTTAGTAATAAGTAATGCTAAAAGTTCTCATCTTCAAATGTTCAATAAAGTAGTATTCTCTTGGATCGCTCTTAACATCACACATTTCAATGTCCATAAGTCTTGAATACATGTCAAAATAATTGCACCTTGTTTTGAATCTAACATATCTGGCAATCCAGGCCCCCTATACGCATCACAATATGGTTGTAGGGTGTATGAGAACCTGGGAAGATGAGGGGCTCCACATTACACTGGTTTTGCTTTCCCTCAGCGGTAGGCAGTAGTGGTTATCCATGAGCCTCATCATTGAACAAAAGGAAACCATATAAAAATGTATGGTTTCTAAACTATACGCGGATACAGACCTTACGTTTGGTTACCCTGGCTGTTTCCTGTCATCTATGGAAGTTTGTGAGGGTACACTTGAAAGAAACATGGAACGAGGGCACTTTGCTTCTGAAAGATAGATTTGGCCGAGTCATCCCTTTGCATTAATGGTGGCGGGTGTTTTAATTTCCCCCACCCCTCTCCCGCATCTGCTTCGCACAGTCTAGTATTTGCCACATAAGGCTACAGATTGCCCAGTTAGTGTCCGTGATGACAACAGTTATTCAATCCCCTTGCAGCTGCTTCCAAACTTCTCAGAGTCATATATTGGGCTGGGCCCCTGGCAACCCTGATGTTTGCTACCCCCTAATCACTTAGCAGAAATGGAAATGTTTGCTGTTCTGTGTTCCTAGCACGGTATAAGGTAACAAGTCTTACCTTTCAAATGCAGCCTGATGTATATTGTTTTTTAGAATATCGAATTGGTGTAAATAATAAATCATTTTTTGTAAAATGACTGATCTCTTTTTCACCAACATGTTTGTAGTTTGGAATTCTATCCAAGTGCGTTGGGGTTGGAACCACACATCATATCATATGTAGTTTTTGAGTTTGAATTATATCACCACATCTCTGCTCCATAGCTTTGGAATTTGGCTCTTACATGTACATGATTATTTTACGTGTTTGGGCATAAATCACACCAGGATATTGCAACCTGTGTGGTGGTATTCTTTAAAGTGCCCCTTTAAGAAATGGCCCCCTGTTACAGTCTGAATCCCACCTTCACCTCCCTGCCCCCTTATCTGACCCCCAATAACTTCTGCAAATATCTTCCTCTGTAGCACCATAGTTAGACCCACACTTGCGTATCCTGGTTCATATGTAGCGCTGTTGGTTTGAATTATGCTTGCATAGTGTTGACCTTGTGTGTTTGGGATTGACGCACATCTGCATGGCTGTATCTTTGTGATGCATTTCAAACACCAAGGATCTCAAGTTGTCTCATTGCCAGTGTGGTTAGTTCATTTCCATGTTGTTTCAACTATCGTACAACTATTTTTCCTTTTGGCCGTTATAAATCCAGGCTGTAAATACCAGAAATCAATTACAAAAACACTAATGAATGAACTACTTGCATTGGCCATTGCATCTACTTGTGGTTGCTAGGATTAGACTTAAAGATTCACATGCTTTGACTATTCTCCATTGTCAGAGTGGGTACGCCTTGCCTTTTTATATAGAAATTTTAAAATAGTTTTTTAAAAAAAACAATTTTATTTCAAGCAACCAAACTTGCAGTGCATATTACAAATTTTGTGCAACTCAAACAATGTCTGCTGCGTCTCCCGTTCCCTCCCCCCCAACCAAGCCTACACTATTTCACGATCTGCTTCTTAATCTTGCAGCGAGGTTCCCTCTGCTGTGTTCTCGCCTGGGTCCTGGTCGCTCGACCAGTTCTGAGTGGGCTCAAACAGTGTGGTTATTAAATGTTTCCAGGCTGTCGGAATTTCTGCTTCTTCCTCCC
Organism: Ambystoma mexicanum; assembly: GCF_040938575.1. Taxonomy (NCBI): domain Eukaryota; kingdom Metazoa; phylum Chordata; class Amphibia; order Caudata; family Ambystomatidae; genus Ambystoma; species Ambystoma mexicanum. The sequence continues at coordinate 327,315,799 of NC_090926.1, read as the reverse complement.
CTCTAGTGTTACTAGCTTCCTGCCATACTGCAGTTTCAGCTTCTGCCCATTTCTGTAGGTCTTTCCACCATATTTCTATCCTTGATCTATGGCTTACCTTCCAACCCATAGCAATTCGACGCTTCGAAAGTATATATGCCAATCTTTTAGTTTACTTACATGTTTAAGTTTACGTGATCTGGGGAAGCCCCCTACCCCCAGCAGACATGCCCATGCTATTTCAATTATTATCTTAATCCCTTTTTCTTCTAATTTGTGGGCTACTTCTCCCCAACATTTCTCAATTTCTGGGCATGCCCAGAAGAAATGCGTCATCCCGCTGTTTTCCTCGCCACATTTAGGGCATGTTTGTCGTTCTACGTTTTTTGAATGTAGATATCTTCTGGGGTGTCATACAAGCCCTATGGGGTATGTACAGTTGTATTTGTTGTAGTCTTACATTCCTTGACACTTTCTTATGGTAACCTTGGGCACGCTCCCACATCCCATCACTCATAGAGGCACCCACTTCTTCCTCCCAGTCCTGTCTCAGTTGTACCACTTCCTTCCCCACTTTGGACATCACCAGCTCATATATCCTGGATATCTCGTGCCCTCCTTCTGCCATGTCCTATATCATTTCTATGGTGGGATCCGGTTGCTCCTCTAATACTATTTCGGACCATGTCTCTTGGATTCACCGCACCATCCTATAATATGTGATATATTGTCCCGTATGCAACCCCGTTTCCTCCACCAGTGTCCCAAATTCTTTTATCCTCCCCTCTTGCCATATGTCTCCCACTGTTGCTATCCCTATCGGTTCCCAGTGCTTTCTGATCGTCTTCCTTAATTGGCCCTCACTTCCAGCCAAGGCGACAAGTGGCACTTGCGGGGAGCACAGGGCTGGGTTCTCCATTCTCTGACAGGCCCTATGCCATATGTTCCATCCCAGCGTCATCATCTCTGAGTGCTCCTTCATATCTGATTTGGGCAACCATATAATTTCTTTCAGGAAGAATGGGCCACACTCCTGTCTAAACAACCTAGATTCTGAGGTTGGATCTTCTGATAGCCACTTTGCTACATATTGTAGTTGGCTCGCTAAATAGTAGATCTCATAGTTTGGCAGTTTTATTCCCCCCTTATCATACAAATTTAGTGACTTCCAAAGTGCAATTCTGTGCCTCGTCCCATGCCAGGGAAATTCCCTACATATGCTATGTATCCTAGCAAAGAATCGCCTTGGTATCAGATATGGTATGCTCCCGAAATTATGCAACACTCTCGGCAGCACTACCATCTTCAGCATTGCCCCTCTTCCCATCATCGCCAGGGGGAGCTTTACCCAGAATTTCATACTATTTTCGGTACTCCTGACCGCTTTCTCAGTATTATGTTGGTGCTCTGCCTCCCCCATATGGTAAATATCTATCCTGAGATATCTGAACGTGGTGACCTCCCATGGTATTTGTAGAACTGGTAATTGGTCCTGCGGGATCCCTACATACCTACCCAGCGGAAATGTACATGATTTGGTGGGGTTCACTGCTATGGCAGATAGCAACGCAAATTGCTCCATCACTTCCAGAACATATTGGAGGTTTTCTTCTGGGTATTGCAAGTACAACAGCATATCGTCAGCGTACAAGGAGACTAAGTGCGGCTCCCCTTTTATGTTAATTCCTATTATGTCATACTGTTGCCTTAGATATATCGCCAGGGGCTCTAGTGCTAAGATATATAGCATAAGTTGCCTCCTCTCCGATATTATTGCACCCATTTTATCCCTGGCCAGAGGTGCACTATATAGCAGGTTGACCCATTTAAGATAAAGGCACACGTCAAGGATGTCCACTATCACCTTACCTTTTTAAATTGGCTCTTGAGCAATTTTTGTCATATATTCGGCAGTCGGATTGCCTATCCGGTTTTATAGTTGGTGAAGTTGAAGTTAAGGTTTTGGCGTATGCTGACATAGTTATTGTTCTTAGTAATTCTGTAGAGGGGGGAAACATCTTGAAGAATATGATTTGAGTTTGGTGGGCTCTCAGGTTATAAAGTTAATTGGGAGAAGACGGTTGTGTTTCCAGCTCGAGACGCTTACGTGTGTAGACGATTATTAGATTGGAATTGTAAATGGGAAAACAGTAGGGTGAAATACTTAGGTGTCTTTTTGTCTAGAGATGTGAAAGGTATGGCGGAGTTCAATATAGATAAAGTTCTGGAAAGCATGAGGACTATGTTCCGTAGGTGGAGTAGACTCTCTTTATCCATCTGGGCAAAGATTAATGCTATTAAAATAGTGCTCCTACCTAAGGTTCTGTACATTATTAAATCACTACCTTTAAGGTTTACGAAAAAAGTTTTGGGCCGTGTGGATAGGGTCTTTCAGGAGTTTCTATAGGGAGTTTCAAGGAAACCAAGGATACCCAGGTATTTAATAGTTAGTGTACATGAGGGGGTTTTGGTTATCCTAACATTGAAAATTACTACAAAAGTTTTTTGATTAAAAAATGTGTATCCTATTTCTCGTTGAATGAATCAGACATTCCAGTTTGGGCTCAGATAGAAGAGTTTAAGATGAGACCCTTCCGAATTGAATCAATGTACTCTCTTGGAAAGTTACCTAAATCGGTCAGTACATTGCAGGCTGTCCATGCTTCCAAAGATGCAGTCACATCATTGATTGTAAGTGGAGGGCAGGGACTTCATTTCTATGGGGTGGCCTCCATTTGGCAGAAACCGGGGTTGCAGATCAATAATAAGATGCTATGCTGGAGGAGTTGGATGAACAAGGGTATATTACTTATTAGAGACACATGGGATGATGACGGTATGATATCTTTTGAGTCTCTGAAGCGGAAGTTTATGCTACATAATATGGAAATGGGGAGATATAGATTTGATTTCTGAGAGAGTATTAATGCTTACTTGACCCTTTGTTACAAAGACCAGGAAGGTGTAGTTTTATTGTAGTTGCGCCTCGTGCAGTGTCTAGTTACTTGAGGTTGTTCCCGGTAAAAGAGAAATTTAGATCTTCATGGAATGCTCTTCGACTTATGTGGTGTGCTGAACTGGGTGGAGATATTTCTATGCAGGATTGGGAGGTTCTATGGAAGGTTCCAGTTAGGATGAAAATTGATCTAAATTTACGATATATTCAACAGAGGATTTTGGGGCGTCTGTTTTGGACTCCAGTTAAAATGCACAGATTTGGCTTAAGGGAGGATAGTATGTGTTGGAGTTGTTCTACGGAGGAAGGCACTTTGCTTCACATGTTATGGAATGGAAGGGTTAAAGGTTTTTGGAGTGAGGTTTTTGGATAGAGTTGATTTGGTCGGGAACATCTCTTTTCTAAGGACACCATCATCAGTTCTTTTGAAATCACCAGTGGGCACTCGTCACTTTAGCTATGCGACTCTGTGTTGGGCTTATAAGGTGTTTTTGGTGGCGACTCGTCAAATTTTACGCCTCTGGAAGACGAGAAAGAAACCAAGTATTGATGAATGGTTATCGCAGGTGCAGTTGCTCTCAAGATTTGAGAGGATTAAGTATTATGCTTTACATAAAGAAGAATTTTATAAGGAACAGTGGGAGGCTTTTAATGAACTCTGTGTGAATTAAGTGCTGATGGGCGATGGTTTTTGTTTCAGAGTGGTTAATTTACTATTGTGTTCTTTTTATTGTTTGTCTTGTGTTGTGTGGTTGTGTTTGTTTTTTTTTCTCTTGTGTTCCTCTGATTTTTGGCTAGTTATTTCAAATTAGGTTTGTTGCGATTAGAAGAGATAATTGATAGGTTTTTCTTATTTATTCTGTACTATTTGTATCAACTTGTATAATGCTTTTTTCATTTTATTTGTCGTTTTCTTGTTATCATAATTGTTGTTTTGGAATGATCTGTATTTCTTTTGATAAATCTTTAAATAAAGTTGTCAAAAAAAAAAAATAACCCGTCCCTATCCCATAACTGGACAGGGCTGCAATCATCCAAGGCCATTTAACTGAGTTGAAGGCTTTTATTGCGTCCAACGATACAATTGCAATTTCACCTGCGTCCCCTTTCGTGTGTTCTATGACTCGGTGAAGTCGCCTATGGTTATTGGATATATTCCTGTTTGGAACATATCCAGTCTGATCGGGGTGTATTAGTTTATTAATGAGCCGTCTCATTCTGTTTGCCAGAACCGCTGTGAGCATTCTACTATCTTGATTGAGCAGGCTTATTAGGTTTGGGGAGCGGTATGATGATCGCCTCCCTCAGGGACTCTGGCAACCTTCCTGTTTCGTATGCCTCATTTAGCATTGCCAATAGTGGGGGAAGCACCTAGTTTCTATACATTTTATAAAATTCACTAGGGAGTCCATCGGCCCCCGGGGTCTTGCAGGTGGGTAGCTGTTTGACCACCTCTACTAGCTCCTTCAAGGTTATCGGGGCATCTAAATCCTCTCGCTCCTCCGCGCTGATTCGTGGCATGCCGATGTCCTCCAGTGTTTCCCTTATTTCACTGCAGTCGCTTTCCCCTTCATCCCCATACAATTGTTGATAGTACTCTAGAAATTCACGATTCAAGCCCTCTTGGGTGTCCACTATACGTCCATCCTCTTTTGTTACTGCTCTAATTGTAGGTCTGGGGGTCTCGCTTTTATATAACCATGCCAACACCCTCCCCGGTTTATCTCCTCCCGCATGCTGTCTTTCTACATACTTTTTATAGTTTAGATTGCATAGTCTCTCCCAGTGTCCCGCACATTTCTGTTGCAGCCTTAGTATGGTTTCAGTGTCTTCCTTGGTGTTACCCTCTCTGCTCAGTGCTGTTTCTAGCTCTTTTTCCGCTACCTGTAGTTCTGTTAATATCCCTCCTTGTAGTCCTTTGGACTTAGCTATGGCTACCCCCCTCACTTCCACTTTGAAGGCTTCCCACAGTGTGCCAGCCGACTCAACACTGCCGGTATTGGTCTCAAAGTAATTTATTATTTCTTCTCTTAAGTCCTCCCTGAACATTGTATCTTTTAATGCTTCAGCTCTGAGGCGCCACGTTGGTATCCTTGCTCTTGGGGGTTGGTATTGCCATATTGGGACCAAAGGCGAGTGGTCTGATAGGACCCTCGCTTTGTATTCTGTCTGTAATATTTCTGCCATTATCTCCTGTGTGGCAAGCAAATAATCTAGCCTAGTGTGCAAATTTTGTGGGGCTGAGTAATGTGAATACTGTCTGTCCTGCGGGTGGCGCAACCTCCATGCGTCCTCAAACCTGAAATCTGTCAGCAGTGTCTGAAACACCCTAGCAGCTGGGGGGCGGGGGGTCCTGTCTATTTTGTTATCTGATCTATCTACTTTCGGGTTTAGTGTACAGTTAAACTCACCACCCCAGATCACTGCTCCCCCCCCCAAATACATGCTCATTTTGTTGTACAGGGTTTTCAAATATGCCAGTGTCCTGATTCGGGGCATATGTATTTATGATGCATATTTCTTTATTTTCCACCAATCCCCTCATTGCAACCATCCTCCCATCTGCTTCTACTGTGGACTGTAGTAACTAGAATGGGACATGCAGTGCTACCCAGGTGATCACCCCTCTAGTGTAAGCAGAATATGTTGCGCCGACAACGGTCCCCTTCCACTGCTTCGTGATCACCTCTAATTTTCTTTTTTGTGAGGTGAGTCTCTTGTATTAGGACTATATCTATTTTCTGTCTGCGCAGGTACATCATAACCTTATTCCTTTTTAGGTAGCTATTGAGCCCTCTAACATTCCAAGTGATTCCTTTAAGGTCCCCCATAATCCAATCACATCCCGCTCCTCCCTTTGCAAGTCTCCACGTCTTATTTGAAGTCCATCGCTCATGTATGTAGGCTTGTTCCCCAACTTCACACTGTCCCTCCCCTTTATCCTAGCTACTACTCCCAACCCATAACACTTCAATTCCCCCAACAATGCCCTCAACTCCCCCCTCTCTACCCATCCCCAACTGTTGCCCAACTCCATCCCTGGATCTCAGGCGATCCCGCATTTAGTCCTGTCTCGGCTAGCCGGTACAAGGAACTCAGCAGGGCGGCCACCACTCTATCAGTAGCCTATCTAATCTAAACTATTGGGGTGTAAAAGCAGGTTCAGTTTGTTCCTGCCTTATGATCATTGTGTTGCACATGCTAATCTCCTTTTGTTGGGACTAGAATGCTCTATTACGTCTCTGTGCTCTGTCTTATAATCCAGTCCCAATGTCTCAGATCATACAGCACCTCGGTTCTCGGCGACACTGCTTCACTGCTCTAGTCCATCTGCCTTCTGCTGGTCTGTCTCGTCCGAACAGCTCTGGCCCTCCAGCCACTCTGTCGCTTCCTCTGGTGTTGAGAAGAATAGGGCCCTGTTCTTGTGGAGCACTTTTTCAGCCTTGCTGGGTAAATCAGCATGTACCGATAGCCTGCATCTCGCTGCCTCTTCTTCACAGTTCCAAAGTTCAGTCGTTTCCTCTGTACCTGGAGCGTATAGTCTGGGTATGCCGTGATGGATGAGGTCGCCCTGCCTATTGTGCCTCCTTTTCGGAAGAATTCCAGGATCTTCTCCCTGTCTCGATAATTCAGAATCTTGGCGATTATCGGTCTCGGAGGGGCACCTGGTGGTGGTCTTCTAGTGAGGGCCCTATGCGCTCTCTCCACTGCAAACCCCTGGGTGAGTTCTCCTCCCTGTATCTCCTGCAGCAATAGTGTCTCTATATATTCCATGGGGTTGGGGCCTTCCTCACCTTCCGGGAGCCTGACAATGCGTATATTATTTCTGTGGGCCTGTCCTTCGGCTTCCTCTGCTCTGCTTTCCAGGTTGCACACTTGCTGTTGCAGTATGTGGATCTCCGAGGCATGCGTTTTGCAGGCCCCTGGGTTGGAGCTTACTGCATTTTCCAGTTCGCCAGTGCGTTCCGCCACCTTTTTAACATCCTGTCGCAGAATGTTCACATCCTCTTGCACTGCTCCAATTTTGAGGTCCAGTGATGTTTTAAGATCCGCCATGGCTGCCTCCAGCTTGGTTTCCCAGGCCGCCTTCAGGTCTGCAATTGTGTCTAGGATTTGCTGGTCGCTTCTCTCTGGCGCGGTTTCCAGTTGCGTATTTCGAGGGGATTGGTTTCTCTGACGTATTCCACATCTATGACGGGTAATCACCACAGCTGTGCTACTTCGGAAAATTTTCAGCATCCTGCGTCGATATGCCCCTTTGAGGACCTCCCTCGACGGCTGACGTCACCCGATGTTATATGTAGGACACACAAGGCCCGTAGCCTCAGTTCCGTTGTTACCGTGAACGTGTTTGCTTTGGAGATCTCGGCGCGCCTCGGTTCTTCTGTTTCTATCAGTTCTTCGAACTTGGTGTTTGTGAAGATATCATGTCTTCGTCTTCTACCCCGCGGTCAGGTTTCAAGAAGTGTCAGGATTCCGGTTCCAAGATGTCGCTTACAGACCCGCCCAACGTCTGCCTCTGGTGCCTCGGCGAGGACCACGCTACGGATGACTGTGACGATGGCCAATCTTTGACGTCGAAGGCCTTGCGGGAGCGGAAGAAGCTATCTGTAGGAAGGGTTTCCAAACCCCGAAAGTCGAAATCTGCTGAGCTTTCGACCGACGATTCGAGGGGCGACTCGGTCCCGGAGTGGTTCCTGCCATTCCTCTGCCTCTTCTAGGCGCTCACGGAAGAACCGTCACCGGTCACCTTCCCCGTCCTCGTCTGAGGACTCCGCCAGACGGTGGGTAGCTTGTCCTAGCAAGCATTCATCTCCGGCGGAATGGGACGCATTTCGCAAGGAGATGATGGTGATTTTTGAATCGCAGGGCTCAGTTCCGTCCGCGCCTTCGAAAGACGCCGGCAAGGAATGTGCTAGGGCTGCCGCTCGCACGCCTTCGTGCTCGGGCGGTCGGAGCGATCATCGGGGAGCCGCCGAGGTCCCGATCAGACAAGGTTGATCGCTCTAGACATGGCCGTTCAAAGTCCCGGTCCTCGACGCCATCGAAACCGTCGGAGCCTGTGAGGTCTTCTAAGATGTTGACGTCATCGGCGCCATGTCCGTCGAGGGACTCTCAAGGCTCTGCCTCCAAGGAAGCCATCGGCGCCAAGGCCGTGGACACGCACGGGCTTCGCCTTCGAGGCCTGTGGCGACGCTGTTTCCGTGGAAGCCCTCGACGCCTTTTAAGGAGGCTTTACCAGAGGTACCCCGTGTCAGTGGAAACTCCGAGGAAGGCCCTGAAGAAGTCGGTGAGGCCTGTATTTGAACCTTTTTCTGTGCCATCATCCAGGGATTCATTCCAGCCTCTGGATTACATCTGAGGTGGATGAAGGGTCTGATGATGGTTTGGTTCCGGATAAGGTTCCTGACGAACTATGGTCTGGTCATAGCCAAATGGAAGACCTGCGTCAGTCTTTGCACGACGCCAGTGGTCTGGACACCTCTCCGGAGGTTGAGTTTGGTAGGCCTGAGCCTGGCACGCACGCAGAGTCTTCATATCGGCGGCTCATGTCGAGGGTGACGGAGTACTTGGGGTGGTCTGCGCCACCAGTGGATTTTCTGCAGGATGACCTGACAGATAACTTGGACCAAGGTCCACCAACTGACCCGGTACTGCCATTTCATATGGCCTTGCAAAGAAGGGTGGCGACGGCTTGGACTGATCCGGAGAGTCTCCCGGCGATGAATAAGTTGTTGCCGAAAAAATACCGTCCAGCCAGTGGCGACCCCAGCTACTTGACTTTGCACCCCACTCCGGGGAGTTTGGTGGTGCAGGCGGCTGTGGCCCCAGTGGAGCAGGCGTCGTACCCTACCATCCCTCCTGATAGGGATGACGAGTGTTTTGACGGTTGGGCGAAGAAAGTATTTTCTTCAAGGGGTATGGCTTTGAAGGCATCCAACTCAGTGTGTGCCTTAGAACGTTTCACTCACACTCTGTGGAATTGTCTTTGGCGGCTGAACATATTCCCGAAAGGGAGGAACGGGATGTCTTTCTTGCCCTTGTACAAGATGGCAAGGATGCCATGTGTGAATCCGTTCAATCAGGTCTGGACGTGGCAGACTGAGTCAGCCGGTCCATGGCGCCAAGCACCGTAATGCGCAGATTTGCGTGGTTGCAGAAGTCGGGGTTTGCTCCTGATGTGCAAGCCCAGGTTCTCAGCATGCCCGTTGATGGTGACCATCTTTTTGGCAGCAAGGCTGACAAGAGACTTGAGAGGTTGCAGACCTCCAAAGCGGCAGCAAAGTCGTTGAGCGCTGCAGTTCGCCAACCTCCACCTTTTCGTCCTAGGGGACAGCAATGGAGGGGAGGTTCCTTTCGATACTACTCGTCCTTTGGTAGATCGAGGGGAGCTGCCAGTCAAAGGGGCCAGCGTAGGAGTACCACAGGTGGAAAACAAGGTACTCGAGGTGCCAAAAGGCAGTTGCATCTTTGTCCTCAGGCACTGCCTCAGCCGCTTCAGCTCGGTCATGAGGCCATGTCCCATGGTTGGCCGGTTGGGGGAAGGCTGGTGCAGCATCTTGTCGAATGGCGTGCCATTACTTCAGATGTGTGGGTTCTGGAGATCATAGCCCACGGCTACGGTCTACCATTCCGGCAGAGGCCTCGCAACAATATACCAGGGAATCTCTTTGAAGAATCCGGATCTGCTCCTTGCGCAGGAAATCAAATCCCTGCTGGAGAAGGGCACCATAGAACTGGTGCCTGTAGCGGAGAGGAACAAGGGATGGTATTCCCCATAATTTTTGATACCGAAAAAAGACGGGGGATTGAGACCCATCATGGATTTTGTGGTTTGAACAAGCTCCTTGGGAAGGACAAGTTCAAGATGGTTACACTTTCTCAACTCCTCCAGCACCTTCAACTTCAGGACTGGTTGGTGTCTCTCGACCTCAAGCACGCTTACTTTCATGTGGCGATTCACCCCAAGCACAAGAGGTACCTGAGGTTTGCGGTTGGCGACTCGCACTTTCAGTTTTGGGTCCTGCAGTTTGGATTGACCTCCGCCCGAGGGTCTTTACCAAGCTCATGGTGGTGGTTGCAGCGTATCTCAGGAAAGGGGGATTCACATCTACCCCTACCTGGACGATGGGTTGATCAGGGCATGTTCTCCCGAGCAAGTCCTGGATCATCTGTCAGTCACCTGCCACTTTCTTCACAGGCTGGGCTTCTCCCTCAACTTAAAGAAGTACCACTTGACACCTACCCAGCGGCTCCAGTACATCGGAGCAGTGCTCGCCTCCCCAGGTGAGGGCTCATCACATTCTGCAGATGGTGCACAAGTTTCAACATGCCCAGAGTCTTCCGGCGTTCGAGTTCTTGAGGTTGCTCGGCCTCATGGCATCCTGCATTCTACTAGTGCCAGAGGCCAGGTTGCGGATGAGATCTCTGCAATGGGCTCTCAAGGTGCAGTGGTCGCAAGCCTGCGGCAGGATGCCGGATCCCATTCAGGTGCCGCCCTCGGTCACCCAGGATCTTCTGTGGTGGGCCATCGAAGGCAATCTGATGAAGGGGGCTCCATTTTGGCTACCTTGGCCGGAGGTGACGATCGTGACGGACGCATCCCTCACGGGATGGGGAGCTCATGCCAACGAGTTCAGTCAGCGGTCATTGGTCTCCGTCGGAGTCCAGACTCCATATCAATCTGTTGGAGCTGAGGGCTGTCAGGCTAGCCCTGAAGGCTTTTCTGCCAACTGTACGGGGGAAGAATGTCCCGATTCTGACGGACAATACAGTGGCTATGCACTACCTCAACAAAAACGGGGGGGGGGGGGCAGGGTCTCTCCCTCTGTGCAGAGAGGCGATGCAGCTCTGGTTCTGAGCCATCCAGCATGAAATTCCGATCTCGGCAGTTCATCTGGCCGGAGACAAACGAGGCATGGACGCTCTGAGCAGGCAGAGCATGGTCTCTCACGAGTGGGAGCTGGCTCAGGAAGTGCTCTTGGGTACTTCTCTCTTTGGGGGACCCCACAAGTAGATCTCTTCGCCACCAGTGTAAACCGGAAGTGCGAAAGATTCTGCTTGCAGGAATTTCCTCCAAGAGGAGCCTTGGGGGGGGGGGGGGGGATTCGTTCGTAGTGGAGTGGTCCTTCCCACTGCTGTACGAGTTTCCTCCAGTCCTCGTCATTCCGCAAGTGCTACGGAGGTTCGGTTCCTGAATGATCCTCATTGCTCCGGCATGGGCCAGGAGAGCGTGGTACCCGGACCTTCTCGACATGTCCATCTGCCCTCCACGCCGTCTTCCCTACCGAGACGATCTGCTCTCACGGGAGGGGGGTGTCGGGTTCTCCATCCAGAGGTTAAGTCTCTCAATCTTCATGCTTGGTATCTGAAAGGTTGAGGTATAAGGATTGGGACCTCCCTGAAGACGTGATGGAGGTGTTGCTTTCGGCCAGACAGCCCGCAACACAGCCCCTGTACCATTGTTGTTGGAGAAAGTTCTGCGACTGGTGCAGGGTACAGCATGTGGATCCTTTTTCATGTGCCATTCTGTGGTTCTGTCTTTTTTGCTTTCGTTAGCCCACAAGGGCCTGCAAGTGGGTACCATTAAGGGGTACCTGGCGGCGCTGTCCGTATTTAAGCGCTTGTCTGTTTAAGATCCTTTTGATTTCTCAGTTTCTGAAAGGGCTAACTCATGTGTTTCCACCGTCGCCTTTCCAGGTACCGGGATGGGATTTGAATTTGTTTTTAAAGTTCCTCATGGGAGCTCCGTTTGAGCCCTTACATTCATGTCCATTGAGACTGTTAACCTTTAAAACTGTATTTTTAGTTGCGGTTACTTCCGCACGCAGAGTGAGTGAGTTGCAGGCTCTTTCCGCCAAACCACCCTTCACTGTGTTCCATAAGGACAGGGTGCTCCACCCACGCCTGCCTGGCACGTGTCACAACTGGGGCTTCTCCTCCATGTTGCTCCTCTTCTGGTCACAGCCGTGGTCCCTCTGCTCTTCGGTGGTGGTGCGGCACGGCTTTCCCTACCGTGTCTGCCAATTCACATTTGTTGCCTTTTTTGTTCATACCGCCACCATCTTGTGTTTCTTTGCCATTTCCCAGCCGTAATCTTCTGCAGCCTGTAAGTGCCTACTTGTGCGGTGTTTGCGTCCGGGATTGCAACCTCGATGTGCACCTTGCGATTACGTTGCTGTTGAGCCAATATCCTCTTATTTGTCAGCTTACAAGCATGTATCTGTTTAGGATCAGGAGCGGGTCAGCAGGAGCTCTTCCGTACCGCGTCCTACTGCGTGGCCATGTAGCCACGCCCCCCCCAAATTTAAAAATAGTTCTTGATCACTCCTGTGAGCGTATGGGCTGGAAGGTCCACTCCGGTGCCAACTTGGATTGTTTTACTGCAAGTTGATTGAGGGTGACCTCAACTGATTGACTTCTAGTTTTTGTGTAAAAGTGTTTTGTTTTCATGTTGTTGTTCCTTCTCTTCAATTGTATCCCCTTCGAAGTCCGGTCCTACAGGATGGAGTGTTTTTATTTTCTTCTAAAAGTCCTTTTTTTCGTCTGACTAGATTATTGTTACACCTAGTGGCAATGTTCTTAAATGACATCAAAAGACCGAGCAAGGAGGCTTCTGTTATTTTTAATACGATGAGGTGCCATGTGTGTATGACTCATGTTCTGTTTCGCTCCCTTTTTGGCAGTTATTTTTAAGCTGCGGTTAGGGGGGCTATATTCATTGTCCTGAACTATACAAGTTAACATTCTCTTGAACCCTGACTGTCGCACGGCCTTGTCTAGAAAGGGCTTATTTGCCTTCCTAAATGCTGTCCATCATTTCCTTCATGTTGACTGTTCAGAGAATGCCTCCTTTCAGCGAAGATCCTCTCTCCAATTACTTTGCTACTATTGACTAGTAAAGCTCAGTAGACGGTGCCACCATCCGCAGTCTTGTAAACCTAGACCCAATAACCTTGCCGACATTCAATAGTCATTGGACACTTCATCCACAAGCCAAAAGAGAAAAATGTATCTCTCCTCATCTGCATTGAAGGAGGGGTTAGATGGAAGCAGCCTCTCATACTTGCATTTACCGGCAACTGTACTTTTGCTTTTAAAACAATAAGATTGCCTTTGATATCTCTTTCTCCTTAGAAAATGGGTCACACCACTACGTGCTACAGTTAGCACTTTCATCCATGTACCAGTAAGAACAGTAACCGTTCCTTTGACACCTTTGAGGTAACTACTCTGACGTCTAGACGAATACGAACCTTGATCCTGATCGGCATAGTACGTGCACTGGCAACCTTAATAACAAATATGACTGGGACTACATTGTGGATCCTAAAGAAGCCGAAAGCTATTCTCTTCCTAGAGTGCTGCCTTTAGACGCCTTGATTTTCCTTTTGCACCTCATGGAGAAAGCAGAGACATTCCTTATGCGATTCTTCCAAGTGCCTTTGTCACAAGATCAGGCAAAAAAAAAAAAACATCCATGCTGCCAGATTCTACGGTAACCACAATAACTGCAAAACACGTCTATCAAATCTGCAGCTACAATATCCATTCATAAAGTTCGAGAGATGGGTGTTTTTTTTTTTTTTGCTAAAATGTCTTAACCACTCCTGTCATCCACTTAATGGCAATGCTAGCCAGGTCTGTCAGAAATGTGAAACAAATTAAACGTGTTTGTGCAGTATCTCCTGCAGATTAAAGCAGCAGGCACAAGTGATGTTTTGTCTTCTATTTAGCCTGCAACCTTATAATGAAGTTGGACCTAGACATTTCTGATTCCAACTTCAGACAAATGGCTACAGGGGACATGCTTCATATTAAAGATGTGTGCAAACCCACAAGCTTAAAACCCGATATCCAATCTGCGATAGATTTGAAGCAGCGCTACATTGCCCTTTTAGTCTTCGCCACTCGATCTTTCATAGTTCCACATTCTGTTGAATATTGCCCGTCGTTAGGCTTCGAATCCTCTGGACATTAAAAACCAGTTTATTTTTATATAAACAAAGTGCATTCATTATTGACAGTTGGTTTCATTTTTGGACTTTTGGCTCCTGGCCAATGGGCAGCAGCCCCCCATTGCTCTGCAGCAGAGTCCATACTCTGTAACTTCAGGTGCTAAGAGGCCTCTCACAAGTTCTTCATTTACTTGACAGTTTCAGATGGTTTTCTACAGCTAAAACTTCAAAGAAGCATTTTATGTGGAGCATAAAACGGAAACTATAATTTCTGAAGTGTGTGGGTGTTTTCACCCACTGTGTGCTCCCTAGAGAGTGGGGGAAATCATCGGATTGCATTCCCTGTTGGAGTGGAGTGTGAATCGCCAGGCTCCACTCGTGGCTAAAGGGGATACAATTAAAAAGAGCCTCTTCAAGAGCTGCTTCAAATGCCATCTCAATAAATTCACATGTGTAGGACAGGCATGAGAAGTGTCAGCTCTGTCTTTATTCTGACCACAACATGGAGTCTTATGATCTCTGCCAATCGTTTTGTAATACAAGGACAGAGAGATGTACTGAGGGGCCTGAATAGACAAAGATACTTTAGCTTCAGGATCAGCGTCTGTGAGATTGTGTGCCTTTCCTCGACCTGGTAGTTTGACTTCCAAGATAGCCCCTTTTTAGAGGGCTAGGTCTTAGGAGGCATCCAGGGAGAAAAGTGTGAAGGGTGATGACCTGGCCTCGCCCCTGAAGGGATCTAGTGAGCTCTCCCGCCACTGAAATGAACAAATAGCGCAAAGTTGACACATTATTGACAATTAAGGAACCATCTATTGGACCAAGTGTCCTTCATAGTTGATGAGTCATATCAGTGTTAAGATCTTTTCCACAATTCTCTTGTGAGGTTCGTGTAACTAACGTAAAGGTGGTAGAGTGTTACACCGAAAACGAAAGACCAGCCTCTCTAATGGAAGCTGTAGAAGCGGTTCCAGCTAATACAAGGGGGGGTGGAGGGGAGGCAGGGAGAGAAGTACAGTTATTACTAATAGTCTCCCTCAAAGAGTACACCACACCGGTATACTGAAAAATATAAAACCTATTACAAAGTCATGCATACTAGGGTGAAACATAACGCTGTAGGGCATAATGTAGTTACACAAACAGTGAAAGGTTTGGTAAAACCTAACCCACTCTTGACTCTATAACCTAGCCCCATAGCTGGTGGTAGCCACTATAAATATCGACATTGAGAGACGCAAAGTGAAGGGAATCCTTGACAATAGAAACATAGTCCTAGCACCATATTCAGGACCCAGGGTAGCACACAGAAATTAGTCACAGGTTTCCTCCTACATCTTGTTGTCTTGTATTCAAGACAGAAGCGTTGCCTGAGCTATCCTGGTAGCTCTATGAAAGAGTTGTATTTTATGACTGAAATGATTATGCACCATTGCCACCTTGTGGCTGAATGTTGAATTGATTTCCCCCCCCCCCCACCCGCTTGTTGTGGGTTTTGTCCTCTTATCTGTCAATTAGTCCCTTATTATTTCTTCATAAGCACAACAATAAGGACACTTCAGTTCCCCCTGCAGCTAATACCAGCCCCTCCCATCAGCTAGTAGGAAACTGATAATGAAGGGCCATTAGTCACTGAATGGTTTTGTGCTGGCATTGTAATGGGAGGGGAGGTGCAGTAGGGAGTGGGCTGCATTGTAGGCAGCCTCACCACGACCTGCCCGCCCCATTCAGTATCTGAGGTAAGTCATTTAATGTTTGTTCAGCTTTTTAACACACTTGCTCTCTCTCACACACACCATTTGCCGCTCTATCTCTTTCTTCTCGCTTTTCGCTCCGGAAACTCAGGAGCCACAACCAAAAGACTAGCTAGCCCCAAGTCCCAACAATCCTGACAGTAGTGTAGCCCCGGATCTTTTCTAGACCTAGCAACACCCCTGACTGCCGGGGTCCGGTCACTGCATCAGGGAACAATTTGATCCTCCCACTGCCCCATATGCATGTGCACACTGTTATTCTGATCCTATGAGCCACGCTCTGCTCTGCATTACTGGTCTACGTGGAAGTGGCAACCTTCAAGTTCAAATGAGCTGTGGAATTTGTCCCCAAAATATGCAGATGGTAGACTTGCACAAAAGGCAGTAGCCTGCCATCCAATTCCATAGAGTTGGCAGATATGGGGTAGGCAGGTGTAGAGTAAAATGCAGAAGAGTGGCTTTAAGCAGGTGTCGGGTACGGTGGGTGTAGGCAGGTGTGGGGTTAAGCTGGAGGTGTGCAGGCATTAGATAAGGTTCGACCTGGGTAGGCTGAAGTGGGGAATGGCCATGTGGGGGTTGGCAGGTGTGGGGTTGAATAGGTATAGGCTAGGGGGCTAAAGTGGGGGTAAAGTTCTTCTGCTATCACTTTCCATTATGTTTCATGGCGTTCGTCTATCAAGGGTTTCCAGCCTAGAATTTATCGCAAAACAAGACGTGATGGCTTGAAGTTTTCGAGTTAATCTCAACCTTTCAGACCATCGTTATTTGCCTGCCAAGCCATTACAAAAGGGGAAAGACCATATGCAAATGGGGCTTGAGGCTTGGTCCTAGCCCAAAAAGGGGCAGTCCAGTGCATGACAGGCAGCATGTACAATTAGAATTAAATGCTACCCGACATGCTCGCCTTGAAGAAGTATTACATGATTTATTAAAATAATTGTGATTTGTAGGAATGCAACAGATTACTGGATTAACTTCAAATTATTTAGAACATCTTGCACTGGGAGATTACCCTACATATGCGTGCAGCGAAGCAATAAAAGAACATTTCTGTGTTTACACCTGGAAAAGATTTTTTTAAATGGGAAAACACAAACACAGATTCTGCAATTTTTTTGAAAACACTGGAAAAACACCCCGGAAGTAAAAAAAAAAAAAAAAAAAAAAAAAAAACTAAAACGGGAAACACTATACATAATGCATGTAAACGCTTATAATATAGCCATTGGAGAGAAAACTGGATACACATTGTACAACAACAAAAAACAGGAAGCTATCAAAGCTCAGTATGCAATTTAGGCACACACTCAGAAGACATTTGGAAGGTTTGAGGTTTTTAAGAATGTTGGTGACTTCTCCCTCAGAGACGTCGTTGAAGTTAAAGGTTGGTATGGAGTGGATAGTTGTTGAGTTGGCTGTGAGGGTGGGTGATGAGATGACTGCCCTTTTCTTTTCAATGTTGTCTTGTAGGGTGATTTTCTGTTGCATGGCACTTTGGATGCTGATGCACCAGGCCTCATCTTTGATTATGGTATTAAGCGGCTGGTATGGGGGTTTCTAGTCCACTAAGGATTTTGAATAGTTCATGTGAGTTGGAGCTAGCTTTGGCTATTCTGGTGTTGTTGGCTGCAGCTTTAGTGCTGATGGCATTTTTGCAGTCTTTGCCTAGGTATATGAAGGCGGTTTTGGTGGCGTGGTTTTCCATACGTTTTCTGCTTGCCTTTTTTGTGTGTGTGCAAGGTAAATAGGTCACGGGAGAACCATGAGTTGATGTGAGCTTTGAGCGTAGCCTTCTAGGACCGAGCGGTGCCACGAAGTTGACGGCTTTGGTTAGGGTGTCGGAGTATAGCTCTCCCATGTCAGAGGGGCTTCTGAGATATTGTGATATAATTCCACTAGCAGCGGGGATATTGAATCGCTGGTGATGTTTTTGGAGCTGCGGGTGATCGCTGGTGGGAGGCTTGTGCTGTTGTGTTGTTCCTAGCAGCAACCGGAGCCAGTGGTGAGATTTTAGTGCTGGAGAGATGGGGTCCCTGGGCTTGAGGCCAAGGGTAAATCTTGCGGTCCCATTCAGGATTGTTTTTTTTTTTAAAAAAAAATGTTTTTTATTGGCTTTTCGTAAACTTCAACAACACAGCAATAAAGGGAAGACGCATCACAGTCCTAACTTCAACACTACAGCTCCCCCATACCTACTATCATATTTCCAAACCCATTCTGGATTAGTTGAAGGGGCGTAGAGGGGATAAAGGAAGATTGAGGAAGAGGCTGTTGCAGTAGTCCAACTTAGAGGGTACCAGAGCTCTGAAGACCTCGAGTTTCTGGCGGAAGGTGAGAAAAGGGAGAATGCCTCTGAGGAGGTGCAGCTGATACTGGGCATTCTTGGCAAGGTCCATAATGTGAGGAGAGAAGTAGAGCGAGGAGTCAAAATGACACCAAGGTTGTTTTTGCCTCACAAGAGGGTGAGGGGAGGGGACCCAGAGAGAGGAGCTAGAGGGAAGGAGGGATCTCGGGCTCCAATGAGAAGGATCTCAGTCTTACTGGCATTAAGGCAGAGATCAATGCAGCACACCATGCCTGAATAGCAGTCAGGCAGTCTGTGATGAGTGAGAAGGAAGAGGAGACACTTGAGAGAAGCTTGAAGGAGAGCTGCATGTCTGCATAACACTGGAAGTCTGGAGAGCAGGAGGGGATCAGGTGGGCAAGGTAGATGTTGAAGAGCAATGGCGAGAGGATAGAGCCTTGAGGGACGCTGTAGGTGGAGAGTGTGATAGGGGAGAGAAAAAGGCTGAATAGAACCTGGGAAGGTTGGCCGGAGTGGAATGAGGTCAACCAGTCTCCAGTGCCAGGCCTGTGAGCCCAAGGCAGATTTATCAGGGTGGCATGCTTGACCGGGTCGAAGGCAGAGGAAAGATCCAGAAGGATAAGAACGGAAGGAGAGTTGGAATCGAGGTTTGAGAGCAAGCCATCACGGGTGTTCAGGAAAGCAGTTTCCGTGCCTCTGGCTGCTCTGAAGCCAGGCTAGTGGTCATGGGGCCGGACAACAGATTGTGTGTTGGGTGAGTTGAGAGATGACCAGCTTCTCCAGGAAGTTGCCTGGGAAGGGGGGGGGGGTAATGAAGATTCCCATGGCAAAAGGATGCATTGGCCATGTTGAGTGTGTAGGTTATCAGAGGAGATGTGGAGTTCTGCTGTTTGGTGTCAGTGTTTGGGTTGTTCAAGGAGAAAGGAGGGTTTGTGCGGAAAGAAACTGCAATCCTCATGACATTGGGTTAAGTCGCAGTCGTGCAGGTAGCTTGTTGGGTAACTGTAACCCAGTGTGCTTTGGTCCGCTATGTTTGGTCACTTTGACAATGACCTGTGGTGTGCAAGTTAGCTCGGCATATTGAATAGTCATGTTTTTACTGCTTTCCTGAAGGACCAGTGTTCCTCTATTGAGCTTATTCTCTTGGGGGTAAAGGAGAAGAGGAAATAGTTCCAGAGTTTCATTGAGATGTTTGAAAAAGCTGATCCACTGTATTTTATTTTCAAATAACGTTTGTGTTCATAGTGTATGTCATTACTATATCTCAGGGTTTTCTTTGGTCTGTAGAAGGTTTGTTCTTGCCAGAATTCTGCTGCTTGGCCTTAAATTTCTCTGTGAACAATGCATAGAGTTCTTGACTGGTCGCCGGGGTAGTGATGTGTTGTCTCTTGAGTCTTAAGACTCTTGCTGCTTCATTCTTGATTCACTGTAGTAGTTTGGTGATGTAGTCAGGCATAGCAAAGTAGATGTGGTTAGCATAGTCAATTCTTGACATGACCTGAGAATGGTGAAGGTACTGTGTTGAAAAGTGAGAGAGGGTAATACCCGTCTGATAGGTTGTAAGTAGGAGAAGCATTTCTTTACTACTGCATTAACTTGGGGCTCCAGCATTTGCTCACTGTCCATCCGGATTCGCAAATATGGTTTAACACTTTATTTATATTCTTGGTTGTACAGTTTCATTGATAGGTTTCCACAAACATGTTACTATGTCATCATTTGTTCGAAACTATAGAATGACGTAGGACCAGGCATAAATCATTATCTTCAACCCAGAAGTCCACATTCATAGCCCTTATTCAGCAGGACCTGCATCATACATGAGCTTCAACCAATCAGGTAACATAGTAATTATTCTGTCGCAGCAAGCAGGAGTAGTATCCCTACACATCATTGTCATCAGGTGGTCTGTTTAACAAACAATTACTGTAGTAAACCCAAATATCCTTGGTCCTGGAGGTTTGCGGCAGCATAGTAATATATAGTTCTTTGTTATCCTTGGCCCATGTCACATCTTTCTGCTAATCAAAGGGGTTGCCCTGCGGGTCTAGATGTTAAGTATGCATCGTTTTACAAGTATACAACATAAATTCACAGTACTCCTTTTGAGCTCATCGCCACTCAATAAACCAAACAAAGGCACCATGGGACAAGGTGTAATAGGCACACTCACCATCTGTGCAATTTTCTGACATACCCCTACCCAGAAGGGTTGTAGCTTGGAGCATTCCCATACCATGTGCATATGACCTGGGAATGCCAGCATTCCATCTAAGACAATCCCCTGTGTTATCACTACTAATCTGCCTCATTTTAGCTGGCTTATAATAGAACCTACATAGCACCTTAAATTGCAATATACTAAACCTAAAATTAAAGGAAACTCTGCCTGTCAACATGCACACGTCCTTCCAGTTCTTCTCCGGAACATCAACCCCAGATCAGTTTTGTATTGATTACGTAGCCGATCCAGATTAATAGGCATAGCTTTCTGTATGAATGCATAGTGTCGTGTCTATATGTTGACACCACTAAGAATGGACAATCTATTTAATAATGGGGTCCTTTCCGGGTTCATGAGGAAAAGATGGCCGTTTTGTTTTAAAGGCTGCTCTCGGTCTATAATGTAGCCTGAGTAAAGGTGTCAGTATGGGTAGGCGTTATGTCATCAAGTGTCAGAAAGATCCCATTTGGAAGCATATCACCCACCACATTAGACTCAATACCCCTCCAGCTATGTCGAACAGGCTCATCTGTAGTGGGTGGAATGCCATTGAGCGCCACAGCAGGATATTCTTAAAGTACAGTGCATCTGAACCTGTTTTGAGACATCTTCCACCATGCCAATACTGTGGCTCCGAGTGGGTCAAACCTACCTGGATCAGTATACGTGTAAGTTATTAGTAGTATGCGAATATCACAGCTGCCTGCCACCACACTTTCAGTTTTGATATGTAACAGCAACTGTGCTATCCAGAACCAGTGAGGCGCAAATTGAGCCTGCACAGCTAGCTCTAACAATTCCAAATCTGGTGCTTTAAACCCACCAGATTCACAGGGCTTGGTCTCCTCTGCCTAATCCAGAACAGGGCTGCTAAACTTATCCTTGGCCTCAACCCAGGGAATGCATCTCTCCACTGGCTCCCGGGGTTGAAAGGATCAAATTGAAGACCCTCTGCATCATCGACAAGGCCTTCTGGGGCCTCAATCCACACTGTCTCCAACTTTCCCTCCCTAAATACTCTCCTGCTAGAGCCCTACGCTCCTCTAATTCCAACTCTGTCAAGCACTACTCCAAGCAGAGAGGGGGGGGAGGTAGGTCTCTCCTTCGCTGGTGCATCCCTTTGGAACAGCCTCCCTCCCAGACTTGAGGCGGACCTCCTTCAATTCCAGAAACTGGTCAAAACTTTTTATTCCTCTTACCTTTTGCTGCTAATCACTCCTCTGCCGCTGTGACTAGTAGCCTGATCCTCATAAATCTCAAAGTATCCCAGGCCCTCCCTCCAGTCACCACCAGCACCGCTCCCCTTCCCTCAATGCACTGCCCTGCAGCGCCACATCCCACCTTGAGAGTTGCCTGAACCAGCACTTAGCCTTAGGTTCTCCTCCTTGGCTCCCCTTAGCACTTCCCTCCTGGGCCCTCCCCCAGCACTTGCCGACTCCTCTGCATGGCCGAATGCCACAAGGCTTAGTAGGACCACGACTGTGTATTACTGTTTTGCCATTGTTTATTTCCCCAGTTCCCTTCCCATTTAGCTTTGTGGCGCTTTGAAACACAATTCTGCTGTATAAAGCGCCTTACAAATGTTCAAAAAAATTAAAATAAAATATACCTATTTCTTCCTGACCCCTCCTGAATGACATGGGCAATGTGACGAAATAGTATGTAAAGTACAAAACTGGTATTGTTCAGAAAAAAGTAGAATAGTTTAAGCAATATCATTTTTATCAGGGCAATCCGTCCTATCGACATCGGCAACTATCCATTAATCCAGTTTATACGGTAACTGCTTCCCATAAAGACTGTACTTATTCTCCAAGAATGTTGGGTATGTTCTACTCACTCGTGTCCCTAAGTATTTCATTTGGTCTGTGGACCATTTCGTTGTCCTCGTTCCTGGTTTGGGACCTCTGTTAGTTGGAAGATTTCCGATTTAGTGTGATTGATGTTTAATCCAGAATAAGATCCAAAATATGACTCATCCCAGGGTGCAGGTTCCTGGTTGACATGAGGATGCTTAATGAACAATAACACAATGTGCACGTGTCTGAGCCTGATCAGGTCAGCAAGTGGTTTTTTTGGCCATTGCAAAGAGTATTGGCGACAATGAGAAACCCTGTTGCATACCCCTGGTTAGTGTATAGTGTCTGATAACTGGCCGCTTGTGCATACTTTTGCAGTCTGGAGGGTGTACAACATTTGAATGTATTGTCTAAATACAGGACTAAATCCACACGTTTTTAACACTGTGAAAAGGAATCTCAAGGAAACTGTCAAACGCTGTTAAGAAGGATTTCTAAACTCTGACCTGGTGGGCAGAAGTTTAGGAGGCCACCCTAGTTTAGTGGAACAGGGGAACCTTCTGGACAAGCCAGACCAATCACGGTAGCTTGGCAGGCGGTCAAGACGAAGTCTCAGGAGGGGTGAGAGTGATTGGAAGCCCACAATGAGCACACACAGTAAAACTCCCCAGAATATGCTTGGACAAGTGTATATAAAAAATACACACACCTTTCACTATTTAACATATATACAGTTACTTTTCGTCTAATGCGGTAAAGGGGGAAAATGCAACCACAACCTGCAACAGAAGTTTAGGTTAACACAAATGAAGCATTAGGCGAATCTTCAGAATCGATCCCTAAATAAAGCAGTTAAGCCGTAAGAAGTGGGGAGCCATATGCTCAAAAGCACAGTAGTATCGTGCGTAATGAGAGAAAGTGGGTCCTCTTCAGGGAGCTGTAGCAGTTCAGGAAGGGGCTTGAAGTGATTAAGAACAGTGTCCTACTATTTTAGGAGGGTCTACCATTGCAAGCTGAGCGACCTTTGAGTTTTGACAATAGCTAGGGAGTGCAGGCTAGTCCAGATAAGGTCAGTGGGGGTCATTCCGAGCTTGGAGGTAAGGGAAAAAGGATGCCGGTAAATGATTAACGGCATCCTTTACCGTTACGGCCTATTCTGACCAACCAGACCGCTATTTACGGCACTGTAAAGTACGATGCAGTAAATAGCGATCGTGGGTCGCGCGCGCGACACACCATGCCGAAATTAGCGGCATGGCGTAAACCGGAGCTGATCACAAGGAATGCACACACGTAAATAATGGCCTCCTCAAGCCTGTTAAGTACCTTACCGGCATGGAGTACATACAGGCATCTCAGAGAAGGTGTAAAGAACCCTGAGCAGTAGTTCTCAGAGCCACAGGACCACACAATCAGCACAGGTGTAGCCAATGGAGTCTGCCGCAGCAGAAAAGGTCGACACCCACACACCACACCCCTCCCACATCAAGATGACGACAATAGTGGTAGTAGTACATGAAGCAGGAGGCCCTGCTTGCAAGGGCACAACTACAATAACAACACCAGGCCCCACCACAGGGGAGACGCAGGAGGAGAAGGAGGGTGAGACAGGCCCGGCATGCAGCAGCAGTGCAGCCACCGTCACCACCCCAGCAGCCCCCATTCCCACGCATCGGGTCTGGTCCCTCAAGCTACCCCAGAGCAGATCCACACCCTGTATATTCACACGATATAGTGAGCATCAATGAAATGCACACCGCTATCCCCCCCTCAAATGAAGGTGGTGTCTGTGCCCCACCACCATGCCACAGCCACCTACCAGCACGCAGTGGGGCCCAAGCATGGCATATCAAAACCGTTCATTTGATGGACACAGAACCAAGTGCTGGATCACCTCCTCAAGCACGCAAGGGACTACACATCCCTACCATGGACTACCCAGGAGATATGTGACACAAAAGTTGCCTCCCATGCATTGGCAGGCATGCCAAATTGCATAGGTGCCCTTAACTGCACCCACGTGGAGTAGGCGGACCTGCATGGCTTGGAGGTGCCGCATCGCAACCGCAAGCAAAACCACTCCACCAACGTGCAGACGGTATGTAACGCAAGCAAGATCATCGCACATGGGTGGGCCCGACATCCAGGACCAACTCATGACTCAATGGCCCAGCTGAACCCCACGCTACCCAGCCACATGGTGCAACATGCAGGACGACATGCCTGGTTGCTTGGTGAGTTGTCTGACTGTGTCATGCCAGTGCATTGGTGTCATGAGGTGGGTGCCTGCATGAGCAAACCGGGATGAAATGTCGACGCCAGTGCACGATGTGCACCCCACCAAACACCGTGCCACAGAGCCAGTGTAACGGCACATGAGTACAGATACCCACATTGATGTAGTAAGGCACACACCTAACACTACATGACCAACATGTGACAAGGCCACAACCCACAACACATGCACCACTCATTGGCGGCCATCACACACCGTAAGGGCAGATAGGAAGACACACTGCATATGCACTATGTAGCTGCCTCCAGCATATCACCACACCGGAGATTCATCCCTGGGAGTGGATTGAACTGAGGCCAGCAGGGATATCAGACCGCATCACTGGTTCTGAACACCCATAGGAGTGGTCGAAGCCCCATGGTACGGATCAGTGCTGTATGATGAATATGCTGACTACAGCCAACACACCCAACTACTGAATCTCACAGTACACAGAACTTCAAGGATCTTACCCCAAGACTGCTGCATGTATAAACAATGCTTGTTCTACAAGATGTCCGTGCCATAGTTCATAGACCATGTCGAAGAGGCTCCCCCTACATCATTCCATTGCACAGGACACATAGCGGAGCTATGAATGGGGTGAATGCATCCAAGGACGTGTGCGTATGGCCATTAACAACCTGCTGCCATGTAAGACAAGTTCACTTTTCCACCATGACAGTCCAAACCATCACCTACACATGCAGGTGATGGTGGCTGTCCCTTGAAACCATGGTACAGGACCCCAGTCAGGAACCCACAGAACAGGCCCGAGGAGGCCTACAATATTGCCCATACCTGTGCATGTGTGGAGATGAAGCTGGCACATGGCTTTTAGTAGGCACATATGAGTTGCCTAAGCAGGTCGAGTGGGGCACCCATCTACTGCAATGCGTCGGTGTGCAAGACCCCCATGTCATGTGTAATGCTGAACAAAATGTGCATCCCTTGGAACGTGGCCCTGTCCCCTGACATGGGACTGCTGACACCAGATGAAGATGGAGTGTCGGAGGAGGAGGAAGGGGCAGGACAGCATCATGGTGCCGGTGCACAGGAGGGAAATGTCGTGTGGCAAACATTGATTGGACATAAAAACCGAAACACATGTCAGCAGAGGGTGGCATGACATGGGCACATAGGGCACTGGGTGTGGGGATACTTGTACACCATGCACTGTCAGATATCATGATACACATGCTCAATGATGAATGTCCACACAGGTGTAACTTTACGACACAAATGGTGTATTGAAAATTTAACTGCATAATTGTAAACCTACCCTCCACCAACCTCGCCCACCACCCCCCTCCCCTCAACTCCCCAAAACACCCTCACCCACCGCCCCCTCCCCCAACTCCCCAAAACACCCTCACCCACCACCCCCAATTCCCCAACAGTAGTCCCATTGTGTCCATCAAGGCCACATGTGGCAGCTATGCTGACTACTCCATGCTCCCGGGGCCCGGGGGAGGCATGTCCCGGCAGCGCAGTGTGTGCAGAGAACGTCGCAGTGGGCTTGCCGGGGTTGAGCGACCGGATGAGGGGTGTCCTCTTGCTGAGGCGGCTGAGTGGGAGGCGCAGCCTCAAGGGCATCTGCAATGCGTCCAAGGACTTCACAAAGGCGGTTTATACTTTCCGTTACCACCTGACGCATTGTCCTTAGTTCGCCAATCCACTCCATCCTGCTCTGGCGGTTGTCTTCCATCAGCTCAGTAATGAGTGCAGTGAGCTGTGCTGCACGCCGTGCATCATTTGACGTGGTGTCATACCTGCATGGGATTGGGCTTACATGCCCTGACGGGGCTTCGACTGGGGGACTGGGCACGGGATTGGCGTCTTCCTCTGCATCACCACGTGCACATCTGCCAGGTGTGTCAGGCTCCCCTGAGTCGCTGCACGACACCTGGGGGTAATTGCAGGGCTCTGGAGTGTGGACAGTGGGGTCTGATTCCTCCTCTGACGCGCCACAGATTGACAAGGGGCTGTCCACGGTTTCAAGAGGGGGCCATGGCCGTCACCTCCAGAGTAATGCTGGCCTCCTCTGACCTTGGGCTGGTCGATGTGCCTTGCGCTGATGCAGGGAGGGATGGGGATGGTGCACCCTCCATGGGCCTTTGAGGAGCCGGGGTGGGTGTGTCCTTCCGTGCTGGTATGCGGCAGACCCTGCCATTGCCCCTGGAGGTGGAGGGACAGCTGGACTCGGGCTCCCCGCTCTCATGGTCACTGCCTGTGGGGGTAGAAGAGAGGGATGGCATGAGTGATTGTTTGAGACGCTAATGACATTAATGGCTACATTCACATTTCAATCATTTGGGGTTTGTAGCCTTTTGGGTATGCAACAGCACTACATTATAATCATGTGTATGATATGTACGTAGGTGTCAGAGTCAATCATCCAGGCCTGGTACTATGCAGTCTGACTCACACACTGGCCACCCAGCTGCACAGTGTGCATCATGGAATGTGCCAGTTTGTGCACTGTGTGAGATGTGCGTTATGTCTTGCACTTGGGCGTAGCTTGGGTGGCAGTTGGTTCAGCATGATTTGGATGGGGGGTGGGCACCATGACCGTGCCTTGGACGGCCCTTGGGAGTGTATATATCATGTAATTGGCATTGGCAGTGTAGACTATGGACACTCGCCTCCATCGGCGGACAATGGTGCACCACACTCCATTTCGCCGATGTCCTCTATGGATTCTGTTCCAATCAGTGCAGCACATGCCTCCTCCCATGCCATCAACTTCATTGGGGAACTTGGGCCCCCTCCGGTCTGCAGTGCCTGCCTGCAGTTGGCAGAGAGGATGCTCCGCACCCTCAACCGCAGGTCATCCCACCGCCCCACCGCTTGCGGCAGTGCTTGGGGTATGGGGGGGTGGTGCAAACTGCTCTCACCCTCTGGCCGACTAGTGCCCAGATGTTCTTTTTGCGGAGCACCGGCTCTCAGCGCCTGTCCCCGCTGAACACGATGTCAGTGTGCTCCTGCAGTGTGTCTACCAAGGCCTGCAACTCTTCTGGGCTAAATCACTGCTTGCGGAGCCGGTCTGCCATCTTCTTTGAAGCTTTTGGCATTCCTGCAGGGTGTGATTGCCTTTTCCAGTGGTCAGAATGCTCCCAAGGGTGCTGCCTAATGAGGGTGGGAATGGATTGTGTTTTTAAAGATGGCCGCCGTGCTCCTTCCCGTTCTGTGCGATGACGATATTTCTGGTTCCGTTATTTAACGCTGGCCGTAATTTACGGCCATCGTTATTTACTGACATCGATGATTCCATGGCGGTATTGTTAATTACGGCGTGCATCATGCCGGTGGGGGGATTTACGGGCCCTTTTGCGGCATGCTGCTAGGTACTTTACCGGCATGGCGCAAAGCTTGTGCCCACGATGTCGTAATGCGCACAATTAGCGGTCTGTGACCAGATCGGACTCGTTCTTTACTCCATGCCCGTAAAGCTCTGTACTTACCTCCAAGCTCGGAATGACCCCCAGTATCCTTTTAGGGATTCTCCTGCATAAAGAACAATGGCTGCGCCAGGGGATCAGCAGTAAGTGATGCAAGTACTCACTGGCCCTCGACACTGTCCGGGCTTAACTTTGCCAGTCTAGTAATCTAGGCCAGGTTGCTTGTAGGTTCAACCCCTGCAGTTGCACATCACTCCGGCTCTCAGCGGCTGCGGGATGGGATGATCGTCTGTGGCGGGACAGTAGCCTTTTCTCAGCTCTTTGTGAAGAAAGGAGGACAGTTCCAGTGCAGCACGTCTCAGGGCACAGGGGGGCAGGCAGGTAAGGCAGGCAAGGCTCCTACAATGACCATCACCACAGCAGGGTGACACAGGGTCCGCAAATGATTGTGGCATGGCGCACTCTTAAATCGCGACAAGGAGGAGCTAGGACTACGAAATTTGGCGGGAGAGGGCCCAGGACCACAAGCTGGCGATTCCTTAAGTCTCGAGTGTCAACTCTGGATGGTGGCACTCCTATGCGATACCCAAGTGCCAAGCGTAGTTCCCACTACTCCAAATGGTCGAAGCACCCTTGCATGGTTTCATTGATTGATGCAAAAACAGTGGTCCGAGGGGAAACAGCAGGCTCAGGGTGCCGAACCTTGTAAGCATGTCTCTGGCAGTTCCACAGGTTTGCTTTGGCGTTTCACTATACTTGGCTTCTTCTGTAGTTCGGAGTGTACTTCAGGTGATCGACCTTGAATGGATGCCGAGCCCCTTCTGTTATCCAAGATTCGTTTTGTGCTCAAATCTGGGATAACAACTTGAAGATCTGCTCTCTTGCATGCACACCAGACGTGGACCAATCATGGTCCACAGTGGTCCCAGTCATTCAGGCATTCAGACATGCTGGCACCAGTAGTGTGGATTGGGACCAGACAGTCCCAATCCTCTTCCGGGGCACTAGCACACATGACATGGAGGAGCCTGCAAATGTGGTTTTCGCGGGAGGCTGCATTCCCAAATAAGGATTCCCGGGTCTGCTCAACCTGGGGGAAGGCAAAGGGACAAAATGGCCAAAAGACAGAACCAAAGACTTTGTGGCACGGCCATTTTCGGCACTGGCCAGAGTCTTGGGCCAAGCGCGGTAAACGCGATATGGTTAATTAAAAAGAAACAAAAGTAAACTGCTGTCACCAGTTCGTCCTAGTCACACTTGTACAATCACCAAACAATCCTTAGATGGTGTCTAGGGCCATAAAACAAAATGATTCTTCTGTGCGGTACTGTAAGGTACTTGGCATGTAGATAAAAAGTTACCTGGAAATGGCTACATAGTCAAAGACTTAGGGAAACATTGTTTCTCCAGCATTGGATCTTTCATGGATTCACATGCTTAGAATATTCCCCGTCGTCAGGCTGGGAACCCTCGGTATATTTATTAAATGTTTTCCATTGGAAAAAACTTGACACTGCTGTGTCCTTTCTACTTCCTTTTGGGCTGCTTACGTATGACCCAATAGGATGTACGGTATAAATAGCCCCGCCCCCGCGGCTCCCTTCAGATTTCAACCGTCTCCAAAGTAGCGGGAGCACCTTGTGTTTCCACTCTTTACAAGGTTGAATTTTTCTTTCCCAATGTCTGGGAAGGCGTCGTTCCGCCCGTGTGCCACGTGCGGACTGAAAAGGTCTACGAAGGAGATGGGTATATGGATTGCCTTTATTGTCTTCACCCGGACAGCTGTGAGATTTGTAAGGGATTCTCACAGAAGACGCTGAGAGACCGTAATAGGCGTCTAGTGACGTGGCTGAATGAAGGAGCCTACCCTTCATCGGAGGTAGGGTCTGCACACAGTCTGGTATCGAGGCCTAAGTCCCCGGTAGTTCATCGCCGCTCTGTTTCTGCTGAGCCTCTGGCAAAGAAGCCATTTCCTATGGAAAAGCGTCCCTCATTGGGGAAAACATCCAGCAAAAGACTCTTCTTCGTCATCAAAGCATGGTCGTGTGGACCAGGACCGCCAACAAGCAAAATCTTCCTCTTTGTCAAAAAAAGACTGGAAAGATCCATTAAAAACCTCCTCCTCAGAGGACCATCACAGGTCTTCCTTGAGTAGAGACTCGACGAAGCATCGGTCTAGCTCCAAAAAGGCAGGATCGCCTAAAGAGCCTGTGTCACAACTACCACCTCAGTCAATGGGAGTCCCGTCATCGACGTGTTCACTACCACCTGCGCAGGCAATACCTGCAGTGGCATCGTCAACCACAGCGGCGACGATTGAAGTGGCTCCAAAACTTACATCGTCGACGGTGGATCCTCCAGAGGTTTGGCAACCGGCAGTGTATGATCCGGTTTTGCCAGATACCCTATTGTGGCAGGAATCAGCTTTCTTTGTATCGTCGATGGAGGAAGACCGTGAACAGATTGCTTGTCCAGCTGATCTTGGCTTGCAGGGTGTTCTGTCTTGCTAAAGGCCATTCTAAGGGTCACTGGGGAATGGTCCAGTATATGCATGGCAGGATATCTATAGTCTGCACCTTGTGTATGAGTGGGGTCAACCGCAAGAGTAAGTCAATTCTTGATGACATATGGTACATTGTTGAATAGTATGTATAGCGCCATTCTGTCAGATGCAAGGCCCTTCACACAACGGTAAGCTGCAGGCCCTGCATTTCCGACTGTAACGTGAGGGCTGCCCTAGTTAATGGTCTGTGCAATGTGCTTGTACGATGCAGACTAAGGTCCAGCGCAGTGTCCAAATCACCACCTCCGACAATAGATACATCTGGGTATGCATTGCATATATCAAGGATGGTTCTGAAGTAGTCCACATTCATGCCATGTGTATTCACCAAGAGAACCTCTACATTTTGCAGTCCCCCTTGTACTACCACATATCTGCCCAAGGGGTCAATACTTGACTTAGCAAGTGTAAGCAGCAGCTACTTATAAATAATGGTCATGACACCCCTTCACTGTGAGGAGTAAGATGTGAAAAATGTATGGTTCCCCAAGGACTTGGCAAAGGCCAAATTGGTTGCAGTCAAGGTGTGTTTCTTTTGCAACAGGGGAACATTTGCCTTGTGTGTTTCTGTATAGCCAAATAATGTCTTTGCTTTTATAGGGTTAGCTTGGCCACGGATGTTCCAGCTAAACAGGTATCAGTCCGCATCCCCTACAACAATGAACAATGATCCCAATCTGCAGTCCTAAATGTCATCTTTGAGGAC
Source organism: Ambystoma mexicanum (assembly GCF_040938575.1). Classification (NCBI taxonomy): domain Eukaryota; kingdom Metazoa; phylum Chordata; class Amphibia; order Caudata; family Ambystomatidae; genus Ambystoma; species Ambystoma mexicanum. Next base: position 327,284,879 of record NC_090926.1, on the reverse strand, counting down.
CAGCCACACATGCAGAATGTCAACTGCTATAGTTTACAACCAAGTCGTGTTTCCCTTTTCACCCAAGCTTCACTCCCTTCCCTCACCATCATCTCAATCACACTCGTGTCACCCTCCAACAGAACTGAAACCATCATACTCCTATGACCTATGTCCTGTCCCCTTTCCTCCATACTGTATGGGCGTCCCTTGCTAGAGACAAAAGCTTTTTCACCATAAAAATCCACTTCCCCTTTAAATTTAGATGCGTGCAGTGGCGTGGCGTTGGGAGCATGCGCTCCCGTAACTCAGTCCCGTGGCTCCACTGCCCAGTCCTTTTCCACGGCGACTGGAATGGACCGCTTTCACCAGCGCTCCTGGGCTTAGTAATTCCATGCGCTCTTTCCTGGAGAAGTGCTTTAGTCTTCTTTTCCCCAGCGCATGTCGATGTCAGCAGGCTTCAGTAAGTGTCCAGCCTGCAAAGGGCTCTTCCCTATGTCCGACTCCCACGCTCTTTGCTGCTTTAGCCCCGACCATGGCTGGGAGGGTTGTACCGCGTGTGACACGCTCACACCACGCGCTTTGAAGAACAGGCTTGCTTGGTGAAGGGAGCTCTTCGGAAGGTTGCCACCATAGGACTTGAAGGAATTCATTAAGCACAAGTCCTAGTTCATTTGCACCCCGCAAAGGCAACTCCTTCCCCAGGAAGCGCCTGAGAGGGAGGGACCTATCCGGTTCCAGTACCCACGCAGTTACCAAGGCCGATTCAGCTACCGGCTGACGGGTCGAGGGGTCGCAAGATCCTACCGATGACATTGCTGAAGGACCGCGAGGTTCTATTACTGGGTTTCCACCCGGAGGCTACGCCCTAGTACCGGACAGATGTCTGAGAGGGCGCTTGTACGCAGCACTACTGGCGACAAAGCCGAGGGCACTCCGCCTACCAGGCCCCGTCCTTAGGTGCAGGGTAAGAATCAACCTCCACTGCCAAGAGTCCAGGACACGGGCATGTTGCATGCAGTCTGACAAAATGGCCGCCGGGCCAGTCAAAATTGCTGCTTGCCTGACACATCCCCCTTCGTAGGACCAGGTAGGGGAGCGTTTTGTCAGGTGGGACTGGTCTTCTTTGGGCACGTGGCCTATGGCATACCCTTCAGCGTTGCAGAGCAGATACACCCCGCTTGCAGCAAGACAGTGTGTGCCCAAGTCTCAGCACTTTCAGGGCCCTGCGCCTGCGCCACCAAGAGCTCCACCGGCCTTTGAGGGCAGGTTTTTTTGAAAGATTCCTGATGCTTATGAGGTTTCCACAGATGGGAATCATCAGCCGCTAGCACCCATGGCCACTCCACCCTTGATGAAGCCCCAGCCGCCAATGCCAGTTCCCACTACACTGGCCCCCATGCGACCAACAGTCCTGGCAGCCCTGTACCAGTCACCGCTCCTATCAGTACACCACAACCCACGGCTCCTAGCACTCCTCCAGTTGCACTTGACCAACAGGACACATTGGTGGACACGGATGAGGAGGACGACCCTGACACACCTTCATCGTCCAAGGTCTTAATGAGCGACTTGCGGGCCTAGTAGAATACTTGGGGCTTCCACAGCCTGTGGTGGAAGAACCCGAGGCGGTGGTCTTGGCGAAGGTCCTCACTCTACGCCCCACGGCTAGAACTGGGATTCCAATGCAAAAGGACGTGGTGGGGCTCGCCAAAAACAAATGGCTTAAACCTAATTCGGCGCAGCTAACCAACAGGTGCCTCAACAACAAGTACAGGCAGATGGAGGGGATCCACTCTTGCTGTCGGCGCACCCCCTGCCGCACATCGGTGATCGCCTCAGCTTCACTCTACTCCAAGCCACAGTCCTCATTTACTTCAGTCTCTGCACTCTTGAGTAAGGAGAAGATCCTGGAAGCATATGGAAAGAATCTATTCCAATGCTTCACTTCTCCAGCATTGGATCTTTCATTGATTCAAACGCTGTGAATATTTCCCGTCAGGCTGGGAAAACCTCGGTAACTTTAACATAGCGTTTTCCTATGGAAAACTTCGACACTGAGTGTCCTATCAACGTCTTTTTGGGTGCTTTAGGCTGCACCAATAGGACGTCTAGTATAAATACTCTCGCAGCTTCCCTTCAGATTTGTACCGTCTCCACACTGTTGGGATTACCTCGTGTTTTCTCTCGAGTAAATTGCTCTTCGTGTTCTACACGTGCTTTCAATGGCTTGTAGTTTTCCAGACCCATCATGTCATCAGTGGGCCCGAAGAAATCATTGTTTCGGCCGTGTGAGACCTGCGGCCTCAAGAACTTCTACGAAGGGGATGGGCATGCAGACCGTCTTTAGTGCCTGTATCCCAATCATTCCGTGGACAACTGTGAGATTTGTCAAGGGTTCTCCCAGAAGACGCTGGAGGACCGCAATCGGTGGTTGATTTGCTGGCTAAATGAGGGTACTTACCCGGGTTCAGAGGTTTGTTTGGCCCACAGGGGTAAGTCATCTACTACGGTGGAGAAGATGGCGTCTTCACTCCTGAATGCGCAGTCGGCGGAACCCCCTCATCTAATAAGCAGTGCACAGCGGTGCCGGCATCGCAGGTGGGGAAAGGTGGGGAGGAGTCTGGCACCGGTGCATCAGAGTAGAGGGTTGAGCAGTCCCTCTCAGGACAAGGCTCCCAGGGATGAAAAAGTCAAAGGAAGTGAGTTCCAGGCCAGAGAAGTTGGTGATGCTGTCGCACAAGTCCTCGGCAGCGGATAAGAAGTCAAAGTCTCAAGCGTCCTCATCGACAAAGCGATCGCCGCCGAAGGACCGGCACCGTTCCTCTTCAGGCCTTGAGTCTTCCAAACATTGATCCCGCTCTACGTCTAAGTTGTCCATTTCGCCGGAGAAGGCCAGGCCGGTGGCCTCCTTGGTTCAGTCATCGAGGGGCTCATCTACGAAGGCACTCCGTCGACGGTGGTGGTGCTGCCCTCTATTCCTTTCGACTGTGGTGACAACTGCTCCACCGTCGACAGTGCTAGATTCCTCGTCGATGACCACAGCGGCTGGTGCACCGTTGACTTCAGAGGAGCCATGGCAGTCGGGGTCCGGCCTTGGGCCGTTGCTCCCATTGGAGAACTGCAACAAGACCCAATGATGTACAACTTGGACTCGAGTCCCGAATGGGAAAGTCATACATTTTTTGATCCGTAGTCGTTGGATCTGCAACCGGCAGGCCCGTCCACGTCGGCAGACCTGGGTGCTGTACCGCTTCAGTACCCATTGGTGAATCTGCACTCGTTGCTATCCATGCAGATGCTGACCACACTGCAGTCGCTGTTTGGGCAGTTGGATGCACATCTCACAGTCCCTCTGAGCCCAGTTCAGCTGCCGGTGAGGTCCCGAGTGGGTTTCACCCCTACCCGGACACATCCAGAAGAAGGGGAGCTGGTGGATTTTGATCCTGATAGTGTTCCACAGGACACTCTGTCAACGGCATCGCTGCCGCCCAAGCGGGCGGATACCTGGGATACCGATCCAGCCCTCACTGCCGGATGATGTTAGCGCTATTCATGCAATGATGGCAAAGGCTTGTCAAGAGTTTGGCCTTACTCCAGAAGAGGTGCGAAAGGACTTTTTTTTATATGATCACATGGGGAAGAGGTGGAAGGCGGTCTTCTCTGTCCCCATTTTGAACCACGTATGGAAGGAGGGTCTGCGCACGATGCGCCATTAGTTCTCTGAGACTGCGGTCAAGGGTCGCTTGGAGAAGAAGTTTAAAGCGCCAGAGTCTTCCCCCAAGTGCCTCACGTCGCAACCCACTCCTGGCTCGGTGGTGTCGGCGGCGGCAGCTGGTCGTAAGGTGTGTCATCAGCACAAGTGTGCAACGCACCCCAACTCTTTGGCTATTATGGCTCAATATGACAGGGAGATGTGGCACCGGTTGGCTCCACTCTTGGATCATCTGCCTGAGCAACAAAGGAAGGATGCAATGCTGCTGGTTCGAGAGGGGGAGGAAGCCTCCAACCACAACATTAACATTGCGGTGGACCTGGCAGTCGGGGTTCAAGCAGATCAACAATGATGTGGTTCTCCGTAGGCAGGCCTGGCTGTGCTGTACTGATTTCCGGCCTGAGGTGCAACACAAAGTGGTAGACCTGCCATGTGAAGGGGAGCAGCAGTTTGTGGCGAAAATTGACAAGGCATTGAAATGGATGAAGGAAGTCTCTGATACGGCGAGATCACTGGAGAGTGGTCGATCTTTTCGCACCTTTTGTGCATTTCAAGGGGCCTCTGGGAATGCCAGATTTGCGGGCTCCCGCGACTGGGGCTACAGTTGCCACATTTAGTCCTTCTAAGGGTTCTGACATTCTTTCCAGTCCTCACAGAGGACTAAGGACTTTCACGCGCAGTGGACGAGGTGTCCGGTGGCCTCAGCTAGTAGAGGCCGGCAGTCCAAGCCTCAGCAATGACTGCCATATAGGCAGTCAACTAGGGGGCAGGGTGGCTCACCATGATTACGAGTGGTGTTTAATTACGATGGACAGATGGGTGCTGGATACAGTACGTTATGACCACTCGTTGGAGTTTCGAAACCCGCAACTCCCTATTCCACCATTGAAGGTGCTGCAGCCGCATCTATCAATCTTGCGGCAGTAGGTGTGTCGGAAATGTTGGAAAAAGGGGATATGGAATTGCTCCCGGTGTCGGAACATGGACAGGGGGTGTACTCCTGGTATTTTGCAATCAAAAAGCCAAATGGAAACTGGTGCCCTATTCTGGACCTTCGGGCATTGACCAAGAAACTGCAGCACCTGAAGTTCAAAATGCTGAGATGCAGGATGTCATATGCTCGGTCCAGCCAGGAGAATGCTTGGCTTTGTTGGACCTCGAGGACGCCTACTTCCACATCCCAATGTTCCCAAACATCGAAGGTTCCTAAGGATTGTGGTCGGCGACAATAATTACCAGATCCAGGTTCTCCCGTTTGGCCTCAAGTCGGCTCCCAGGACGTTCACCAAGTGCCTGGCTCCGGTGGCTGCCTTCCTCTGCAGGGAAGGGGCATCATGTTTATCTGTACCTGGACGACTGGTTGGTCAGGGGTGCATCTCTGCAAAGGACGTCAGAGTCTCTCCAGGCATCAATGCTCCTGTTACAGCGGCTGGGCTTTGCGGTCAACTTTGCAAAATCTTGTCTGACGCCATTCAGGGACTTCGTTTTCCTAGGGGCCCAGTTTCACAGGCAGCTCAATCTCGTGAAGCTGTCAGTCGAGAGAATACAGAAGCTTATCTCCAGGGTGGCCTCGTAGGGGCCAGGGACGTTGGTCACGGTCCGAGGTTACATGTATCTTATCGGGTCCATGGCATCCTGCATCCCTCTCATCACAAATCGGCATCTCTTTGAGGCCAGTGCAGGGGTTTCTCGCCTCCAGGTGGTCACAGAGCCTTGGTTCCTGGTCCGACAAGGTGGTCATCTCCTGGGTTTGGCAGAGTCCCTGCGGTGGTGGACTCACTCCGACAACATAGTAAGGGGCATGCTCCTGGTGGAGCCGAATTTTCCGGAAACACGATTGTGACAGACGCGTCCCAAGTGGGTTGGCGTGTGCACCTCGACCAGTTTCAGGTTCAGGGCTTATGGACTCTCAAGGAGGCGTTATTACACATAGTTTCCTGGAATAGAAGGCAGTACACTGGGCTCAAGTCTTTTCTGCCTCATATTCAGGGTACCGTGGTCCACATTCTTACAGACAACACCACCACAATGTTTTGCCTGCGCAAGCAGGGCGGCATGTACTCAGGCTCCGGTCCCGGGAGGCTCAGGCAGTCTGGCATTGGGCCATTGCTCACAGGATTCACATCACCACTTATCATTTGCCAGGAGTGCAGAATGTTCAGGCGGATGCTCTCAGCAGGGGTGCAGGTCAGTTGAATGAATGGAACCTGAAGGATGCCCAGGTGGCGAGAATTTTCAGGAAATGGGGGTCTCCCCCTCTGGACTTGTTTGCCAGCCTGGAAAATAAGCAGTGCCCGCTCTTTGCAAGCAGGGTGGCTCATCCATACTCAAGGGGGGGGGACTTGTTCTCATTCTCGTGGACCAGCCTGTTCGCATATGCGTTTCCTCTGATCCAGAGAACAATCCAGATGTTGCACAAGGTGCAGTACGGGGTGATCTTGGTGATCCCATTTTGGCCCCGGCAGACTTGGTTCTCAGATCTGCTTCACCTTGCAGTGGACGACCCGCTTCATCTGGGGTCTGAGCCGGATCTGGTATCGCAGGACGACGAAAAGGTGACATCACGACCCGGCGTCCCTCAGTCTTGCGGCGTGGCTTGTGACCACTCCGAACTTGGACATCGAGAGATCCTGCAGGATTGCCGCTGGATCTTGGCTGCGGCAAGGGCGCCATCTACCAACGTGTCATACTGTCGAAAGAGGACTAGGTTCTGTGCGCCTGGTGCTCAGAGCAACCAGACTTGAAGCCATTAGAGGTGTCACTAGCTCAGCTTCTACCGTATCTTCTGCTGCTGCTGGTGAGAGGGGGGGGCTCTCATCTTTGATCAAGGTCAATCTGGCTGCCATCTCCAGGTTCACGAGACGGCACATCTCTACACCTCTATTCAGTGACAGGTTGGTCAAACACTTCCTCAAGGGCCTTTTCAGGACATTTACCACAGAGAAGAGGTTTACTCCGGTATGGAGTCTCAATGTGATACTCGCAGCTCTCATGAATCTGCCGTTTGAACCGATGTCGCCGGTGACAATGAAGTTCCTCACATGGAAGGTCACTTTTCTGGTGGCAATTACATCGGCCAGGAGGGTCTTTGAACTTGAGGCTCTGGTCATCGACACGCCGTATCTGAGGTTCATGAGGGGCAAGGTTCTCCTATCTACTAATCCACACTTTATCCCTAAAGTGCAGTCAGAGTTTAACAAGAACTCTACAATTGCCTTGCCCACTTTTTTCACTAAGGCTACCACTCCTGCAGAGAAAGCGTTGCATTCCTTGGATGTTAAGAGGGCTTTGAAGTTTTATCCCGACTCGAGTCTTCAGGAAGTCAAGGCAACTGTTTGTGGCGTTTGGCTCTCCAACAGGGGGCAGTCAATTTCTAAGCAAGGACTTTCCTGTTGGGGTCTCCGCTTCGATGTCCTTTTGCCACGGGAAATCTGACAAGCCTTTGCTGGCCACTCCTAAGGCCCATTCCACAAGATCCAAAGCGGCATCAGCGGCGCTGTGGGTGGACATACTGCTCAGTGACATTTGCCAAGCAGCATCTTGGCCGGTGCCGCATACCTTCACCAGACACTACTGTCTCGGGCAACATGTGGAAGATGTGCAGGTGGGACATGTGGTCCTCAAACACCTGTTCCAATAAGGTAAGCCCTGCAGTTTCTGGGGGTTTAGTTTGTTCTTCTGGTGTTTGTGTCTCATGCCTATTGTGGGATTGTTTTCATTATGTTGGTTACTGTGACCGGGGGCATGGGGTGTTGGTTGCCTGTCGTGCACCACCAAGTTGTCATACTGTTATGTAATATATTCCCAGCATGTGAATCCATGAACGATCCAATGTTGGAGAAGGGAGTAGTTTCTTACCTGTAACTCCATTTCTCCAGTGTTGGCATTTCTCTGTAAAGAGACCAACAGTAATGGGTACTAACTCTAACATAGGACATGTTTCTGGCATACATGCAAACCCTACATAAACATTCTGTTGACCTGACAAGGCAATATCTGGAACCATTGTAGTGTCAATGGAACATTTTTGTGACAGTCTCTATCACACAAGTCTGCCCTAGGTGTCCTGTTCCGAGTCCACCTCCCCTTTCTCCTCACCTGACTCCTCTGAGGTACGTACACACGGATCAGTCTCAACCTTGCCTGGCTTCTCCTTAGTCCTTGGAACCTTGCTTTTCTGTGTTCTGGTCTTCTTTTCGTGAAGATAAGGTCTGGCCCCTCCGGAGGCCACCTTGACAGAAGAGTGGACCTATCACTGGGGAACCCCAGGGGCCAGCCTCAGTTCTAGGGAAAAAGCCCGAAGGCGGAAAAAACCCTAGTCCATAGATGGGTTCGGAAGGTAGGTCCTTTTGATGGTACAGATCTATAATTTGCAGTTCCAAGATGTCAGGGGTGATGACGTAGTCAGTGTAACTGAAGGCAGGAATCCAAGAGACAAAAGCCAAGGTACGGAGTATAGGGGTAGCAGACCCTGTGAATAGGGTAGGAAAGGGATGGTAAAGAAAAGAAAAGGATATAGAAGTTAGAAGCAACAGGGAAAGGACTACTGTACCAAATCAGGGAGAAGGCAACTGAAATGTATCAAGTAGTCTGAAGCAGCGCTAACCTACCGCGGCGAAACGGAAAGGAACAACTCGCCAGAAGGTATTACGCCGGGAAGGTAGCAAAAGGTAGAAAAGTAACAAAGGCTTGAAGAATCGCCGCGGAGACTAGCACAGCTCTTCCGTGTCTGTGAAAGAAAGAAATTACCAGTCCGAAGGGCTGAAGGAATAGCCGATAGCAAGTCCAATAAGGAAGCTCCTGTTCCCGGACACGGAACACAGTGCAAGAAGCACCCTCGCGGCCGGAGTAGCAGGTTGAAGTAAGGTAGGTTGAAGTTTAGAGCAAATAAAGAAATAGGGAAGCGGTACCGCAGCAGATGTAACAGCGGCACTCGTGAGCGCCGAGCAGAACTGTAGCGAGCACGGAGCCAATAGAAAGGTAATGAATAGGGATAAAGGGAAGGAACAAGGAGAAATGAGGACTAAGAGGTATACACAGGATGGCAATAATCCAAAGTCGGAGCGTTGAGAGAGTGAAACAACAGATAAAACGCGCCGAAAAGTGGGCAGAGCTGGATTATATAAGCTCCAGCGTCATGTTGGGCGCCATGTTGGGTGAGGACTAGACCGATCACCGTCGGAACCGCCAGCGATACCAATGTTTTCAATCTTGGGTCCCGACACTAGGTAACTTCTCCTGGGTAACCCGTGTCTCCTCATTCACTTGCACTGACTGGTGCACTGATTCTGGGACTACTTCCCATTTCTCTAACATATTTCTCAATCTAGCCCTTATTGCTTTCAGTCCTCTAAGCTACAGAGTTATTATCATTGCATTCTCTAACCCTCTGGGTTTTTTCTTGACAAAAACATCTTCACAACACGTGTGATTTTTCACATCAGGCATCTTTTTTTTTTTTTTGCTATTGAATTTTATTGGTTTGCACATGACATGCTACATAACAAATAAACATAACATGGAACTCTTACTGAATTAAAGGCAAGATAATAATAATAATAATTAGCGGACCCTGATCTATCCACATCAATCATCACAGTGTGTTGTATTGTATCTCTTTTGCATCACTTCTTTAAATGAGGGTATATATATGAGGGTTAACAGTGCATCTTCCCACCTCTGCCAGATCTTCCAGGCTTTGCCATGGCATTGTTACTCACCTGGTATCCACAGGGACACCACCCAGCCGGGTTACTCGCTGGTATGCTTCTCAGCTTTGCCCTGATGTGGTCTGCGGGGAAGGTTCTGCCTTGTGGTAGAATTAGGCATGCTCTCCGTCCTGCCTTCTTTGCAGGGGCGCGTTGTCTTTCATGGGCGAGTGCGGTCCAGTTACTTCACTGATGCAGGCCCGTTTGATATTGTTCAGGTAGGTCTTATTGCTGTTCTTTAGTTTTGTTGCTATCCTGCATGCCTTTCTTTGTTCAAAATGTCTCTTTTTTTTTTCTCCCTTAGTTATGCTGAGCTTCAGCGCAGTGAACTGGCTTGGTTGAGCCCCGCTGGTAAATGATGGCGCATTAAGAGCGCTATAATGCGGTAAGTAAGCGCTATGCGCAGCGCTGCAAATTCTTGCCTTTGCTAACCTGTGTTTTCCTTCCTTGTAGGTCGCAGTGGTGTTCAGCGCGAGTGGAATGTCCAGAGTGGTGCCAGCCGAGAGGCGACCAGCCAGGTAAGCCTTTTGAGCAGTTCGTAATTTGTAAATGTCTCTACAGCTTTCTTTAATGTTGCCTCTATCTTCCTCTTTCAGGTCGTTCTGTCGGGGAGGCGTGCAGATTCGAGGAAGCTGTTCTCAGTAGCTGCGAGTGTTTAAAGATGAAGACTGCAGGTAAGATTATGCTGCTGCTAATGATGGTCCTTTTGTCTCCTTGCAGGTTCTGCTTCTCCGAGATTCGAGGGAATAGCTGGACACGGTGAGCGTCACGTTGAAAGCTGCAAAGTAACACAAAGCATATTCTGCAGTCAGGGTGTGGTTTATATAGCCCAGGTAAAGCAGTACCAGGGAAAGTAGTTCCAGCCCTGCCACACCAAAAACACTAGACCGCATAGCTTGTTTCTTACGGAACCAAGCTATGTGGATGCCTCCATGTTGGCTGACAATACAATAAAGTAGTTCCCAAACACATTGTTGTTCATGGTGTATGAGCCTGGCGCCATAGGCGCCAGGACTGGCCCCATGAGGGCTTTTGAAGAGGATGCCAGGCTCTAGAGGCCTGAGTCCTGACTCCACCTGGCCAATGGGTTTGCCAGAGGGGGTTTTGGGCGAGAGTCGTGACAGGCATGCCCTGGCAGTGTAGACCTGCTGCTCCATAGATATGCAAATGTCCACATCCGTTACCCATTGCTCATATTATGGGGTTACCTTGGATCCCCATAGCTTTGCTATGTTTCTTTTAATCAGCCCTGTAGTTGTTGATAAAAACAGAGTTTGTGTGCAGAGTTCAGTCTGCAGCAGTTGGTGCCAGTGAGGGGAGCTGCAGCTAAAAGTGTGTGAAGTCTGGATTGTGCTTTTGTATGCTGTGCCTTTAAGTGAAATAAGCCCAACCACCTTTAAAAAACTCCAGGAAAGCGCGGAGCACGCAGCTGACAGCAGGTAAGAGGTATTTTATGGTGGAAAATGGGGTGTTAACTCGTTTGAAGTTAAAACAAGCCTTGCAATCATGTCCCTGCTCTGCGAATGATAATACATTGACAATGGAAATGGGAGCGTCTGCTTCAATATTTGACCTGAGGGGGTACAATTGGTCGAGAGATCAGTATGAGGAGCTGTTGCCTGCCCCTTTATTGGGTTCAGCTACAGTCCCGTGTCCTACTCTGGTGCAAATAGTAACAGACAGACTTTTAGTACTGCAATGTCTGCGGCCGCAACAAAGTACTATGGAAATCAAAGAGACTGCCGCTGCACCGGCTGCGATTGATCCTATTGTTGAAGTTCAGTGCGCAGGGATTGTTGTTGCTATGTCAGGAGCTGCCTGTGCTGTTGACGCAGGCACTATTAATTCCAATGTGCCTCTAAGCCACAGTGATGTTTCTGCTGTGATTGAAGTGAATGCTGGAGCTTTTCAATCTCCTTTTGATGTGACCGACACTGAGCTTCTTGAGCTTGAGGTGCCATGTTCATTTATCGACACAAACTTTCTCAAATTCACCTTCCCTCAGGTGATCGATGGTGTTATCAACCCCGATACAGAGAGACATCATATAGGACATGCTGCGCGAGGAAATAACGATGCTCGCACACCTCCAATGAAAAATACCATGCATGTTAAGGCGACCGAGAAGAAAGGATCAACAGGCTTGGCAACCGCCACTAGCATTCACGTCCCGCACGGCAGCAATACCAGTTGGTCGTCTCCACTGAATACAGAGGCCACACCGAACACGGGATTCGACTTGGTGGGACGAGAGGCGAGATTGACTGAGAGATTACAAGTGGATTTTGAAAAGATGAGAGAAAAACTGTCAGCTTTTCACAATCAAATTACAGAAACAACATACGCCTTAATGCCAATACATGCATCGCTCAGCATCAAACACATGGAGCGGGCTTACCTTCACAAAACTCGCAAATAAGTTTGACAGCACAAAGTGTAGCAGACGATCGTCATATTGGGGCGGGGCCTGTGTTTGAATCTCAACACATACAAGGAACGGATGCAGTATTACAAATCGACCATCTTGATAACTCCCGACAACAAGCTGTTGAAACTCCGCAAAGGGGAAAGAGGCCGTCAAACTGCTCCACTCCAAAGACACCGAGTGTTTTGGGTGTCTCTGCCGAGCTGCGGCAAGGGGCGAGTAGTCCTCCAGTCTGTGGAGGTCTTGAGCAGCAGAACACGAGTAATTAAAGTTTACGCAGCTCTGCTGTGAAAGAGGCTGATATAAAATCGAATTTGTCCGTTGCAGCGGCAATCCAGATTTACAATAATGTGCTGGCCGCCGCCTCATTGTCACTAATACAGTTTATAAAATTGTATGAAAATTTAAATGAACCGATTCAAAGCAATGGAGCCGTATTGGGTCATTAAATGAAAAAATAGCAAAATAGAAAGCCAATCCATGGCGCTCCAATTACGACTGGAAATGGAAGCCGAAAGTCTCAATCTTGGTTTAACAGTTTACATGACCTAATTTTGTAAGAAAACATTGAAAAGACCTCCTTAATGGAGGCGGTCCTTGGCTATAAGAACCAAAAGATCGCGAACACCAACACAACAACCTCAAAATCGAGATCAGAGCATTGAGGAAAACATGCTGGAACACAATGTAGTAGTGAAGTAGATGCGATGAATATGAGTGACGTCAATGGAACGAAAGTTCCTACATTTCACTTGGCAGGAATCTCAGTCGCCGAGCTCATGCGGCACTATGATTACCGATGGGTTGGCGAGCAGCATTCCACTTGGAATGGACATGGTGATCCCACCCAGGATATTAAAGCAAATTGAAAGAAGCCCTGAAGAGATCCATGAAACAACAAATGGGGAGCATGAGAACACGAAACCTGTTGAAAAGCTCTTTGAAATTCCTCATCGCTCAACCTCCAAAGTGTCTTATGGGGTATTCAGTGGCCCTGCAAAGAATCTACCCATCAAAGTGAATACACTGAAAATTCAATATGTGGTGCCTCACCCCACCAAAAAATGGAAAAAAAGAAAAACATCTCTATCTTAAAAAAACAGACCAGCAGCGCAAGAAAATTCATAAGGAATTTAACTACACCCTGTAAACCAAAGTTATTCGCGAGAGAGAAAACTGACCTAGCCAAGAAAGTCAATAATGTGGAAAGCTTATCGAAAGCTGCTGGAGAAATAACAAAATCCATCACAATAAATCCAATAAAGCGACTGAGAATTGATTCTGATGCAAATACCACCCTCTCTGTGGCTTCAACTATGGATCTTTGTAATATGTCTACGTACTCTGATGACATCGATGTTGATTGTAGTGTGGATTCTCAAGAGGTGCTCCAAACCCACCAAAACTGATCTTCAGATATTGCGAGACAGAGACCAAACGGGGCGCAGCATCCTGTGAAATCACAATCCCATAAAATCTTGAAAGGAGTTGTGACTGAAGGTTTTGTCGTACCCGCTGATTTACGGAAAAAATCCCTGGAAGACAAGCAAACAGCGAATCTGACGCGAAGCGTAAAACTCAAGCGTCATTGAATCCGAAACAAATGTAAGCTCAACAATTGAAAAATCTTCATTTAGCTGAAGATCCATTCAAGGGAGAACTGAAACCTCTCGCACGGAAAATCAGGATTGATAATGTCTTCAATGACGACAACAATGTCAACTTGAATAGAGGAAATGTTATTTGGCTGTTGCATTCCGTCCCGGCGTTAAGGACCAACACGACTCAAGACATTTGCATAGTCGAATGCATGTCAGAGGATCGTGTTGATTGGATCCTGTTGCACATAAAATCGCAGGTAGTACGAAAGACCATGGTGGCTGCGAAAGAAGAACTATTACGTTTTGGGCTTCGAGATCTCTGAAGATGAACCGATTGCAAGCTCATTTGAAGTTGGTGTTAATGAGAAGACTGGCACCAAGAATTCCATTGAACAGCGACGTGATGAGATAAGTAAAGCTTTTAAGTATCAGCGAGATCACGAACGCGGGGAGGAAATGTTGTCATTAATTAAAACGAATAATACAAGAGAGATTTGGCACATCTTGAATAGAGGGTTTGTAAATCAACCCGCTATGTTGGCAAATGGGGTCGCTAAAGGCAACTGGATAAAACATTTCCAGAAGGTCTTTTCGATGACACTAATCTCAACTCAGAAGAAAATAGTGTTAGATGACATTTGCTGGGAAACACGAGAGTCCAATGAAGATATATAAAACGCTATTGCGAAGTTAAAAAACTCGAGAGCCGCTGGGCCCGATAGTATCACAAATGTGATGCTGAAAGCACACAAACATGAGTGGTCCATATTCATCGAGAAGCAGTTCTTTAAAATAGCTGAACGGTCACTACCATCCTCGTGGACTGAGGTGATAATTGTGCCGATCTTTAAGAAGGGCAATAGGGCTGATCCGGCCAACTATCGCCCGATTGCCCTTCTGGATACGATCGTCAAGGTATTTGCCACGTTTTTACAACAAACATTATCAGCGTGTGCAAACATGACCGAAATATCCGGTGATCGACAGACTGGTTTCACCAACGGTGTCGGGACTGAGATCAACTTGGCAATAGTAAACCTGTTGAAATTAGAAGCCGTGAAAAAGAAGTCTAATCTTTTTTTGGCTTTTATTGATATGCAACAGGCCTTTGATATCATAAACCGCGAGATGCTATGGCAGAAACTTTGTTGCACCCAATAAAAGCATTACATTCAAAAACATCAATCGGGATCATGATAAATGAAAAAGGAGATCTTTCTGAAGCAATTTGTCATGACCGCAGCCTCCAAGGAGTCAGGTTTAGCCCAACTGCCTCGGAAGCTGGGTCACAACTTTATTTTCAGGCACCCATCGGCTCCCATAGGGGCCTTATGGACCTTGTCCTGGCGCCAGTGGCGCCAGGCTCATAAGGGGACCCAGTCCCGGCACAGGACGTGCCGGGCTCATGATGTAAGGAATGGTGCTTGGGTGGACCTACCGGCTGCAGACCATGCTGCTCACTCCCCTGCAGGATGAAATCCTCATCCATCCATGGCTGGAACTACTTTACCTTCTGGGTGTGGCCGGCACCACTCCCTGGGACTGGATACTGGAACTATTCTGGACCCACCTCAAGCTCTCGGAACACCTGCTGTTGACCATCTGCATTCGGCGATAACTCAAGCATTTAAAGAAGCCACAGCTCATCTTCAACGAGCTAAAGAATCATACAAAAAAGGAGCGGACCAACATCGAAAAGAGGCTCCTCAATATCAAAAAGGAGATCAAGTCTGGCTGTCCACTAAACATGTATCTTTAAAAGGGCCACGCACCTTCAACCCAAGATATTTAGGACCCTACTCGATCACGGCTGTGATTAACCCAGTGGCTGTCAAACTAGAATTACCTACTCGAATGAAGATACATCCTGTCTTCCATGTTTCTCTCCTGAAACCTGTGCAACCCGGAACCCGTTTGACTAAACCTCCTGAGCCAATCCAAGTTGACGGAGAATCCGAATTTGAAATTCGAGACATCTTGGACTCCAAAATTTCCAAAATTTCCAAATCAAAACTATACTACCTGATTGATTGGAAGGGATATGGACCCCAGGAGAGATCTTGGGAACCCTCAGAATACGTACATGCACCTCTTTTAGTCCGAAAATTTCATCGAGCTTTTCCCAACAAGCCAAAACCTCCGGAAAAGACAAGCTTGGGAGGGGCCTTGAGGGGGGGGTACTGTCATGACCGCAGCCTCCAAGGAGTCCGGTTTAGCCCAACTGCCTCGGAAGCTGGGTCACAACTTTATTTTCAGGCACCCATCGGCTCCCATAGGGGCCTTATGGACCTTGTCCTGGCGCCAGTGGCGCCAGGCTCATAAGGGGACCCAGTCCCGGCACAGGACGTGCCGGGCTCATGATGTAAGGAATGGTGCTTGGGTGGACCTACCGGCTGCAGACCATGCTGCTCACTCCCCTGTAGGATGAAATCCTCATCCATCCATGGCTGGAACTACTTTACCTTCTGGGTGTGGCCGGCACCACTCCCTGGGACTGGATACTGGAACTATTCTGGAAGCTGGGACTTCTTACTTGGGCGAGGCTGCTGTGGAAGGAGACACCTAAGCACTCCAGTAGGACTATTTAAACCACGCCCGATCAGAGCAACGTGCTTCGCGTTATTCTGCAATAGCAGCAAGACGCTCACCGTGTCAGCTCCAGAGAATCTTCAACTTCTGCATCTAGGGAAGAGAAATTCCGTAATCTTACCTTCTGAAATACCATCTTCATCTTCTGCAGCATCTGAGAAGGGAAAAGAACACCAGGTTTGCACGAGATAACAACCAGCGCAGCACTTACCCAATCCATCGGTGCATCTCAAGCCACGGGCTGCAGCTCTCCATTTTTCGGCACCCAGTGGAAGCAAGGACATTGGTTAGTAACCATCGTGAAACTTTTCCTACCTGCGCTGCATTCTTCTCGCCTCCGCCGACGCTGCTACTCGCATCTGCAAAACAAAAGGACATCATTAAGAAATACAAAACTCCATCCATACGCACGTGTTTTGGGCAGCTCTCATCTTTCTCACTCCTCGGCGCATTCCTCGACATCTATTTTTCTACCCAGCTGCTTCTGCAACCTGAAAAAGGAAAAGAGACATTAAGAAGTGCTTTGAACTTCGAATTGACATATTTTACTTACTTGCCTGCAATACCTTCGCCTTTCCATCGCTCTCCATTCAAGCAACCGCCGTTCGTGCTGCTAACGACGGCCTAGCTCCAAATCTTCATCCTCTGCAACCAAGAGGCTGGACAATTAACCAGTGAAGTAACTGGCTTCGGCGCCCCTGCACAGACGCAGGATGGAGAGCTCCGCTTTCACCTATATAAGGTGAGCACATTTAGCCTACGAACTACGTGGGGAGTACCAGGAAGGGGAGTCAGCTTGCCCAGTCAGGCTTATATATCCTATTAACCCCTTGCTCTCACAATTGCAGACACCTCACCCTTCAGATCAAGATCTCAGTGAGGAGAGGGCCTTTCCAGGGTGGCATTCGAGGCCTGCGCGTGACCCTAGAAGACTCCGAGAACCCCCAGCCCAGACCTGCGCCTCCGGGGGATTCAGGTGAGCGTTACACAATTGTCATGAACAAAGGGGTAAAACAGGGTTGTCCCCCGGCGGCAGCATTATTTAAGTTGTTTATTGCTGATGTTCCTATTGCCCTAGCTAATGTCAATTGCTTCCCTTCTAAAATGAATGGCCATCATATTAGTTGCGCAATATATGCTGATGACCTGGTCTTGGTTGATTTAACCCAAATAGGGCTACAACGACTCCTAAAACTACAAAGTTATATGGACGGGAATGAACTAAGAATAAATGTTAAAAAAACAAAATTTATGAAGTTCGGTCCATCGAGAGGGAGAAAAAACAATAACTTCAAGTGAAAATTATATAATGAAGTGATTGAAGAAGTTGCTGAAATCCGATATTTGGGGATAATGGTCAATACATCGATACAGGAATGGAGCAAGATTTATACCAGCGTATTCAAACATTTTCCCTACAAGGAGCCAGAATTCAGCCTTTATTTGGAAAATTCACCTTAACACCTATACGCACGTTCTACCTGCAGAAAGTAGTAACCCGAGATTACATTTGGGGTGGAAGCAGGATGGAACATTGATCATAAGATCTGCCCACAACTTGAAGGCATTATTTGGAGGCGTGTCTTGAGGTTGCCAAATTATATATCCATGACCAGTATCAGACATGAACTAGCATTGGAGGGACTCTATGGTGTTGTGATATGGAAATCAATGGCACTATTGAGAAAGATGATCATTTCCAATCCTGAACCAGCATACAAAATATTTGCACTATCTGACGACGAACTGTGTGCTGGTATACTTCTGTCATGGTCTCAAAGGGTGAAAGCTATCATGCAAGTAGCCAACATCCCGATGGACACCCTGTTAGTACACCCGCAAATTGCGAAAAAAAAGGCTGAAACAGTGGTCCTGGATCCAAAATCTGTCCAAGTATGAAAGTTTGCCCACAGCATTAGACCTTGGAACCACGATGAACAACCTGGAAAAAATGCCTAACTTTCTGCAACAAAGGGGCGTGGCTTGGATGGCCACGTAGGAGGCTGTGTCTTCACGGAGCTCCGCAGATCCGGCATCGATCCTGGGAAGAAGGGGCGCACGCAGTGACCAGCCGGCGCTGCAAACTCACACATCCGTGTATGAAGGTTGTGGTGACATTCGCCGAAAGTTTGGTGCGTGGGGAGTGCTCCGGGCTCGAGTTATCCTCGCTGCACTGCGGCGGGTCCAGAACCGAAGACGCAGACAAAATGGCGGCCAGCACAAAGAAGACGACGCGAGCGGTGGTCTTGGGCCTGAAACCATTGAGACCCCATTAACGAACTTTTCGCTCGCCGCCCGAAGCTTGTTCGAAGAGCGGAGCGGGAGCGAACACTGTGGGGGCTGTGGACAAGACAGACTCCAGCGAGGGACAGCACGGTGAGACCGTGCCTAATTGTCGCGACAAGATGTCTGCCAAAGCGGGGAGACCCCGGGCCAAGCAGCCCACGATGGAGGCCTACACCAAGTCTCCCTCGAGCGCCCCTGCGGTCGCGGGGGACCCACCGGGCACAATCCAGGAGGTGCTGGCAGCAATCGCTGACTTGAAGGTGGCCTGGGAAACGAAGCTGGGCCTGGCCATGAAGGAGCTGCAGGTGGGCCTGGACCTCAAGATCGGAGAGGTCCAGGAAGAGGTGAACCTGCTGCGACAAGATGTGCGTACGATCGCAGAGCGCACGGGGGCACTGGAAAAGGAGCTGATCCCGAATGCGGAGGCGTGCGCTTTGCATGCTAAGGAGCTGCATGCCCTGATTCAGCGAGTCGGCAACTTGGAGGATAGAGCAGAACAGGCAGAAGGGCGCGCCAGACGCAGCAACATTCGTATAGTGGGTGTCCCAGAAGGAATCGAGGGCCCGAATCCCACGGAATACGTCGAAACAATGCTTTTGCAGGAGATAACTGGCGGGGTGCTGACCCAGGGGTTTGCGGTAGAAAGGGCGCATAGGGCCCTGACCAGGAGGCCGGCCCCGGGGGCCCCCCCACGGCCGCTGATCGCGAAGATCTTGAATTATCGTGACCGTGAGAGGATTCTTGAATTTTTTCGGAAAGGAGGAACGATTGAAAGGGGGTCGGCGAATATAACGGCGTACCCGGATTATACGCTCCTGGTGCAGCGGAATCGAATGAACTTCGGAGCGGTAAAGAGGAGGCTCAGGGAAGCAGGCCTCCGCTACATGTTGCTTTACCCCGCCAGGCTGAAGGTATTTTACAAGAACAAATCCTTGTTCTTCGAGACTCCTACTGAGGCGATGGACTGGCTGGACCTGCAGGGCCAACCTCAAGAACCGGATGCCCAGACGGAAGAGGCTGAGGATAAGTAACACGTGACGAGAGCACCCTAAGTGCCATAGTTATGACATTGGGACTGGAATATAGGATGCTGTTGTGCTGGTGGGACAGAAGCCAAGGTATTTGCCGGCGGGTCCTGTCGGGCGCGCCTCTCCTGACATAGATGATAGGGCTCCTGTGAAGCGCTCTCTGACCCCAATAGTAGTTTGTTTAGTTAGGTCACCGTTAGATTGGTGACACCCTACAGGGTCCGGGTCCTCAAATACGGGACAGGTCCAGAAGTGGGTAGGCCTGAGATCCAGGGATGGAGCTGGGCAACTGTTGAGGGTTGGTAGGAAGGGGGGAGGGTGGGAGTTGTGTGCTGTGGGGTGGATGGGGGGATGGGATAAGGGGATACCGTTTGTAACTTTTTGGGAAAGAGCCGGAAAACTAATCAGTAACGGGAGCATCGGGAGTAGGGTTGGGATGGGAACGGCCAGAACGGATGGCGTCGGATAATCTCAAAGTTGTGACCTGGAACGTATGGGGCCTCAACAGCTACCTGAAACGGAATAAAGTAATGCTGTATTTAAAGAGAATGCGTATAGATATAGCCCTGCTGCAGGAGACACACCTCACTAGCGAGAAGCAGGAGATGGTTAAGAAGAAATGGAAGGGCACGGTGGTGGGGGCTGCGTACTCTGCATATGCTAGAGGGGTCATCACGTGGGTGGCGCCGCACGTGCCGTTCCGAGTGCTTAGCAATACGGCAGACTCTGAGGGCAGGATGGTGGTGGTGACGGGCCTCTTAGAGAACAGGGAAGTGCACATTTTAAACGTGTATGCCCCCAACAACGATACGGCAGCTTACTTTAGGACTCTCTATGGTACACTGGGGTCCCTGGCAGGGAGTACGGTAGTGTGGGGGGGGACTTCAATTGCACCCTGAATCCTAGGATGGATAGATCAATGGATAGGGTGGGAAAAACGTCGCCGGCGGCCAGAGCGCTAGGAACATTGAGGGACCTAAACCTAGTGGATGTATGGAGGAGAACGCACCCAGAGGATAGGCAATATTCACACTACGCAGCGCCACATAACTTGCACACCAGGCTTGACTACATATTTGTGACGGCCGAGATATTGGGGGACATAGTGGGGGCGGAATATAGGGCCCGAGTATTATCTGATCACTCGCCCCTGATAGTGGAATGGAAACACCGGCCCCCATGACCGCGGATCCCGACATGGAGGCTTAGGACCGAGGCGCTACAGGACGAGGGGTTTCGGGAAGGCCTACGGGATTCCATTGAGGAATACTTTGATATAAACACGGGCAGTGTACGCTCGATGGGCACTCTGTGGGAAGAGTTTAAGGTGGTGGTGTGCGGGGTGGCCATTTCAAAGGCTAAAGGGCTCCAGGGGGGTGTAGAAAAGGAACTCCAAGCAGCGGAAAGAGAGCTAGAAGACCTCACGCGGTGTGAAAACACCGCTCATGGCAATAGAACTAGGATAAAAGACTTGCAGACTACCTGCAGTGAACTCTGGGACAGGCTGTGCAGACTTAATCACAGGAGATACACGGAGAGGATACATGCAGGTGGCGACAAGCCAGGCAGACTGCTGGCCTGGCTATATAAGTGTGAGACTCCTCGCTCGGTGATTAGTGAGGTCAAGGGCGATGGAGGTTGCGTGTGTAACACCCAAGTGGAGGTAAACAAGCAGTTCCACAAGTTCTATAGGCACCTGTATGAGGACACTGGGGAGGACATGGGACAAGTTATACGCGACACATTGGAGGACATAGTTGCCCACCCTGGATGACCTAGAGCGTGCAGAATTAGACGCACCTATCACCTCTGATGAGCTGGAGGTGGTGATCCAGAATCTGCCCACATGTAAGGCGCCTGGCACAGACGGATTGCCTGGCGAGTTCTACAAAACATATAAGCAGGAGCTAATCCAACCACTGCTAGCTACTTTTAAAGAGGCCTACAAGCAGGGCGAACGCCCGTCGTCCCTCCGCGAGGCCGTGATCATCCCACTCCTGAAACCAGGGAAGCCAGCCGACGAGTGCGGGTCTTATAGACCACTGTCCATGCTCAACCAGGACAGCAAAATACTCACAGCGGTGCTGGCCAACAGGTTGAAGAGGGTGATTGGGAAGCTGATACACCTAGACCAGACAGGTTACGTCACGGGTAGAAACATTACAGATAACCACAGAAGGCTACACCATGTAATTGATCAGACTGAAAGGGAATCGGGTGAGCTAACCATAGTGTCACTGGACGCAGTCAAGGCCTTTGACTCGGTAAGATGGCCCTGGCTGAAAGCGGTCTTGAAGGGATTCGGAATGGGACCGGGATACCTCAGGTGGGTCCAGCTGCTCTACAGCGCCCCGCTGGCGAGAGTTAAAACTGGGGCCATAATCTCTGACGCCTGGCAACTTAGCAGAGGGACCAGACAGGGGTGCCCCTGGTCGCCTATGCTATACATACTAGCATTAGAACCGTTGGCGGTGTGTCTGCGTCACCAATACTGGGAGGTGGGGATAAGAACGAATAGTGGCACGCACCTGATATCACTATATGCGGACGACATGTTACTCTACTTGCGTTATCCAGAGGAAAACCTGCAGTACGTGTTAGAGGTAATGGAGCGATATGCCACCCTTTCTGGCATATCGGTGAATCTCGGAAAGTCCAGTCTTTTTCCTCTGGGCAGATACAGGAACGTCCCGTCGCAGAGGTTGCCTGTCCTACTGATTCCATGGCAGACAGAAACGTTCAGGTACCTGGGATTAAACATCTACCATAAAATAGAGGCAGAACATAAACACAATACGGAAAGAGCGCTGGAAGGGATTAAAAACAGCATGGTTTTCTGGGCCAAATTGCCCCTGACCATGATGGGGAGAGCGGCCTTGCTCAAGATGGTGGTCCTGCCTAGACTTTTGCACTTTTTTGTGAACATCCCGTTTCTGATACCAAAAAGCCTATTCGTTAAACTACATAGCATGTGCAGGGGTTTTCTATGGGGAAGCTCCAGGAATAGGGTGGCCCTGTGGAAGCTCCAGAACCCGTACGACAAAGGTGGCATAGGCCTGCCAAATTTCGAGCTCTACTACCTTGCGGGGCAGTTGTTGTATGTGGCTAGGTGGCTCTCAGTGGAAGACTCGGCAGAGGTGCGACTTCTTCATGGAGATTCGGCCCCGTACTTCCTGCAGGAGGTGGTGTGGTTGCGCAGGGATCAAATGGTGGGCAGGGGACGGCTGTTGAGACTGGGCTGGGAGATCTGGCAAAGGACTTGGAAGATGATGGGTGATCGAGAACCATACTCTCGGCAGGCCCCGCTGGTGGTCCTGTGCGGGGACGACCCTCAGCTATTCGAATCAGTTCGAAGATACTGGGAGCAGGTGGGCCTGGCCACCCTCGGGGATATATGGCAGGGTGGTGAGGCGCTGGACTTCCAGAGGTTGCAGGAGGAGGCGGGGGTGCATGAAGGCCAATATATTACTTATGCCAGGCTTATTAATAAGACCAGAGAAGGATGGCCCGAGACAGTGCTTGCGAAGGACCCTGAGACCTCCCTAGAAACCATGTATGATGTGTCAGAGGGCGGGCACGAAATCTCGAGAATATATGAACTCTTACGAGAGAGGGCGGGGAAGGAGTTGCCCTGACTAAGACAGGAATGGGAGGAGGAGGTGGGAGGACCTATGCTGGATGGGCAATGGGTATGGGCACAGAGATACCATAAAAAGGTGTCTCGCAATGCTAGATTTCAACAGCTTCAGCTGTATGTTACCCACAGGGCCTACCTGACCCCGGGGAAGATTGCAAGGTTCGGGGGCCCAGCCACGCAGCAATGCCATAGGTGTGGGGAGGTGGACGCGGGGCTGCTGCATATGTTCTGGGCCTGCCCGGAAGTGCGTAAGTTCTGGAACGAGGTCAAAACGAGGCTGGCTGGCGGGGGAGTGGCGCTGGATGTAGAATCGGCTTGGTCATGTATGCTAGGGCTCTTTCCCAGACCCAGGCACTCCAAACACATAAGTAAAATGAAGGACCTGGCCTATGTTCTGGCCAAGCGCAGGATCGCAATGGGCTGGAAGGCGGCCCGTCGACCCAGGGTGTAACTGTGGTGGGCAGACCTCTTAATATGGGCGGAAGCCGAATCAGTTGTCTGGTTTGAGGCGGTCACCAGGGGGGGCGAAGAGGAAGTGGGGCCCCTGCTGGCCTGGCGGCAATTGGTGTCCCCCATAGCTAATTCCTGCCAGAGTAACGACGAAACAGAAGACTTGGGAAATGCCCTCTCAGACACTGCTCTGCCCGAGAACGCTCCAGCAGCTGACATGGAAGATTTGGCTCTAGTTGAAGGGGGGGGGGTGAGTTGGGGATTTCTAATGGACACTAAATGACACATGATGCTTTTTGTATATCGAAACAGTTGAAATGTATGTTTGGTTTTATTAAAAAAAAAAATTTTGAATAAAAATATTAAAAAAAAAAAAAAAAAACTATCTGCAACAATTTCTTTTTTTTTTTTTTTTTTTTTGTATATAATCTATATTAGATTTTTACAAAAGGAGTTCTCATGGTTTCGTGTACCTGACCGAAGAAGAAGAAATATTGGAATGTTAAAAGTTGCACACCGATAAGTGTTTAGAACAATATTGTTAGTGTTTACACCATCCAAAATGTATGAGAGTTCGGTGGCTTTACTCGTTAGATGTCAGAGATATCAGAGAGATGGGTAAACTTTTCCATGGTGATGTTTAGTAGTTTTGCCGTCGGGGTTAGCCATCTAGTTTGGGCTCCTGTAATTAGGCGATTCCACCACATGTCTTCGTCATTAGTGAAGGAGTTTGTGAACAAGGGACCAAAAAAGGCGTCCCTTTCCTGTGCGAGCGCTGGGCAAGCCATCAGGAGATGTCTTATGGATTCTGTATTTTCGGAATTTTTACAGAGACGACATGATTTCTCCTTGGTATTAGCTCGGATGGCTAGAATTTCTTTTGTCGGAAGCAGATTAAGACGGGCTTTCAATAGAGTTATCATAGACAACTTGCTGGGGTATTTTTTACAGTATTCCATAGGCTCTTTAAGTTTGTTAAAGACGGGTGGTAGATGGGTTAACAGCTTGTTTGATGTTGCTTTTTCATTCGTATTTATCCAGTCTAACCACTCCATTTTAGATTTTATTCTTAACGGGTTCTTGATTAGTTCGTCTTCTGAACAGGCTATCGCCTGTAGGAATTGTAGCTGGGTATCAACCCAGTTTTTGAGTAGCTTATTGTTTCCCTTGCTGATTTCTTCATTAATCATACGGTATATTTGAAGACTCTCTGGATCTCTTATTTTTCTAAATAGCTGAATCCCACTTTGTGCCACCACTGCAGCTATAGAGAGCAGACCTAGCTCGCGTCTTATTGCTGCAGAGGATGTAGATTTAGGAAGTCCAAAAACTGTTTGCCAAATATGGCCTTCTAGTTTGGTCCAGAGCGTCGATGGAATTGTTGGTGTTGCATCCATGCCGTACGTTAGAGATGGGATTACTTTAGCTTTATAGAAATGGATTGCGGGTAGGAGACTGAATTTACCGTATTTTCTATGGACTGCTCGAAGCTGGGATGCTAGATGTTTCGCCTTTGTCCATAGAGTTTGTTGCATCGCGTTGGCGTTCTTAGAACTGTCAATTTCCACTCCCAAATATTTGAATGTTGTAACGACTTCAATTTTTGCTTGATGAAGGAACCACTGTAGATTATCTTTCTTTTTATTCCCCTGTTTTTGGAAGATCAGGACTTTGGTTTTTTCTTTGTTTATCTCCAAGTTGTTATCCTTAGTGTACTGGGCAAGATTGTCAAGTTGTCGCTGAAGTCCAACCTGCGTATGGTCCAGAATTATCAGGTCGTCGGCATATAGAAGTCGGCTGACCCCTACGTTGCCCACTTTGGGTGGAAATGACCTGATCGAATCCTGGGAATCTTTAAAGTCGCCTAAGAAGGATATAAAGAGTGCGGGGGCCAGCGGACAACCCTGCTTCACTCCACGATGAGAGGGAATTTGATCTGATAGGAGTCCTTGATTGTTCAGGCAAACGGCCACCCTAGTGTTCGAATGAAGGGCGATTATAGGGTCCAGGATGTCTTCAGGACACCTCCACGCTTTCAATTTCTTCCACAATTTCGACCTGTCCACTCGGTCGAACGCCTGGGAAAGGTCAACGAATGCTAGAAAAACTCTAGGTGCTCCCGACAATACTTTATCTTTGATGATGCTCAAGATCATTATGTTAGCTGCCGTGCTTGCGTTTTTTTGAAAACCAGTTTGCAGTGGGTCTGCCGAGGGGGATAGCCTTGCCCAGTTCTGAAATTGATTCAAGAGCATAGTGGCGAAGACCTTGCCTATAACGTCCAACAAGGCTATAGGACGATAATTCGTAGGGTCCTCCCTAACACCCTTTTTGAAAATCGGAACAATTTCCTTCCCGCCATCATCGTGACGTTTTTCTTCGATTGCGCTTAAATGCATATAAATCGCAACAAATGTTGGTTTTGAGACATATTGATGACGCAAAGGATGATGTTTGTAGATATTGTTTAGTAAAGACTGAATCCGTAAAACATCTAATCATTGAATGTCCATCACTCAACGATCAAAGATCACTACATTTGAGTAAATTTGCACCAAAAACTGACAATATGGACGATTTTTGGTTCTGCACCTTGAGTGGGAGTTCGATGCACTTAACTTGCTCAGTAATACATTTTTTGGACAAAATCATGGACTGAATGCGGAAAGAAGTAAATAATCGGAGGTGGAGGCAATCCATAAAAAATAAATCAAAAAACAATTGAGTGAACAATTGAAGAGCAAGGACTGGTGTGGTGTAATAAACGTTTGTAGTAAACTATGTTACATAATAAAAAAAATAATAATAATCCAAGAACGTGTTATTTCCCCTTCCTCCCCAACGCCCAAGAGCATCAGATTGGGGTCTCTAGGAATGGTGCGGCCCAAGACCGCTGATAGTTTATCACAGAAGCGCTGCCATTACTCCTGAATCCGGGTGCACTCCCATATTATGTGAAAGACGGTACCCTCCTCTCCCAGACAACACAGGCCGTTGGGGTCTGTGGCTCTGCCCCAGTGATGAAGAGCCACTCTTGGGTAATACACTCTGTGTAGCACTTTAAGTTGGATGAGGCAGAGCCTGGCTGAGATGGCAGTTTTCCGCGGGTACATCAGAATCGTAACCCAATCCTCTGGTAATATCGTGCCAACGTCTCTTTCCCATTTTTATTTCTGGTTGAGAAGTTCTGGCGTTAGGAAAGGAGGACATGGCATTATACATGACATAGGTGACTTTAGTAACAATGCGATCGAATGTACTGTTCCTCTTTAATGGTGTGCAGTCAGGCATTTCAGTTAATGCGGGGAGATGTGTTTGTATTGCGTGTTTTAGTTGGATTTATCGATATTGCTCATTATTGTGGAGGCTGAATCGAACAGCCAGGTCTTCAAAGGGTGTTAGTCTGCCTTCCGTAATTACATCCCCTACTTTGGGTATACACACTGCTTCCCAACTCGGCCATGTTGGAAGCTTGCCTATTTCGGGAAAGTTTCTGTTCCCCATAACGTTGGTATAGGTGTAACTTTTTTGTCCCAACCAATATATCTGTGAGCTTCAGTCCAGATTATTGTCGTATCCGCAGTCATGGTGTGAGGGAATGAAGGTTTCAGTATTTGATAGAGGCTTTCTGATGGAGATAACCCTCACATCGCATCGATCTTAGCTTTGATGTGGGGTAGTTCTTTGTCCCCATGTAACATATCATTAACTACTGCCATCTGACTGGCCTAATAGTAAGTCTGCAAGTGTGGCAATCCAATCCCGCCCTCCCAAATGGAGCGTTTGAGCGTTTGGAGCGATATCCGTGGGTCTCTTCCGCGCCCCCCCCACCCCACACAAGTCTTCTGAGGGTGCCTTCAATTGTGTGAAACTCTAGTGCCGAAATATGGAGTGGGGCGTTCTGTAAAACTTATAAAAACTTAGGTAGGGCCAGCATTTTGAACAGTGCTGCTCTCCCTAGGAGGGTCAGCGGGAGCAAGACCAAGTGACGAACATCCTCTGTAAATCTATCTATCGGGCATAGGTTCCTGTCTACATATTCTGTAAGATTATTCATGATTTGAATGGCCAAATAACGTAAATGATCCATTTCGATGGGGTTTGGGCAATTCTCTGGGACTATACTCCCAGCACCGTGCTTTGTCACCTGTTTCATATACTCTTACGTGCATCGCTCTATGCGCTTGTTTGGCACAGTCTATGGCTATGTTATGAAGGTGCTTCTGGGCAAGCAGGAGGGTTCGATGTGTTTCAGGTGAGCCAGTTGCGACGTATGCCGCTTCTTTTTGCTGTAGATTTTGCTCTGCCTCTATCACTGCATGCTGGTGTGTTTTCTTATGGTCTGTGGTCCAAGAGAGAATCCCACCCCGGAGTACCAGTTTATATGCCTCCCATAGTGTCACAGGATTATCTACTGACCCGGTGTTTAGCTTGAAGTATGTGTTTGTGGTTTTTTGTATATGATCCATAAGGTCTGGGAACCCTAGGTAGTAGCTGTTAAGGTGCCACAAAGGGGGTTATGAGGGGGAGAGGGGTGGTCTCCCTGCTGTGAGAACCATCAAGAGAGGAGAATGATCCGAGATGCCACGTGGGAGGAAGGTCGCCTCACTTGCTTTATGTATGTCTGTTGCCGGGAGAAAGAAATAGTCTAGTCTCGAGTGTGAGGCATGGACCCCTGAGTGGTACGAGTATTTGCGTTCTTTTGGATGCAGATCTCGCCATACATCCTTCAGCCCAAATGCAGAGGTGAAGGTGGCAAGTTTAGTGTTGCTTTTAGGGTTTCTTCCTCGCAGGTGTGTACAGTCTATTTCTACGTACATAACTTCATTGAGATCCCATCCCATTATTAGGGTGTCTGCTGTGTTGTTGGTGAGTATGGGTGTGATATCCTGAATTAGCTCAGTCAGGGCGGGGAGTAGACCGCCAGTTCAGTAAGAGATTGGTTCCACATCTCTCCCTGCATGTAGACAAGTCTACCTCCCGTGTCTTGAACCACATTGGAAAGTTTAAAGGGGAGTCTCTTGTGTATAATATTAATACCCCTCTTGAGCCCATGGAGAAACCAGCGTGCAGCGCCATGCGGTAATTAGTGCGCCAAAACAGGTTGCACGCTGTGCCCGCCATATGTGTCTCGATGAGGAGCACAACATCAGGTGAGTGTCTATTCAAGAATTGCGTGATCAGTCGCCTTTTGATCCCACTGCCCAATCCATTGACATTCCATATCAGTACTTTTGGGGTTCCAGTACTATTCCCAGTCAAAACCATATCAGGTATAATGGGTACTTGTGCATATGGTGGTGTGTTTCGAGAGTGATCTGTGAGTTAACAGTGGTTTAGTGAACTGTCGGTGTAAGACAAGCATGTGGGTTAGTCAGTGGGTCAGCGAACAATAAAACATAACTCCACCATTGCCCCCCCTATACTCCATCCCAACCTGAAGCATCTGTCGCCCGAACAACAACTAATAGTTGAGAAAACGGTCAACTATTGTACAAGCAAACCTAGACTAACTTGTCGTATTCAATCCCTGAAGCACCTCCAGCCTAGTAGCACTAGAGTGTCCGCCCAGGTGCCTGGGAGGGCTTTCGTTGTTGCTGGTCGCTCAACTTTGTGTCTATCCGTGGTCAGCACAGGGGTTCATTGCGTGTCTTGTCAAAATGTCTTACTCTGCATCTCAGTTGAACAGGGTGTAGTGGTTTTCGGCTGTCCAGATATCAATCTTCTCTCTCTCCTGCGGCAGTGATTCCTGCGCCGGTGGTTGTAGGGCCAGTGGTTCCCACTCTGGCAAAGTCTGTGGGTTTCTGTTTCTGCTTCTATTGCTCTGCACCGATTTCCAATCTCCTTCAAGTGTTGCTCTGCCCATTTCCATGCTTCTTTTGAGTCTGTGAAGTGGACTGCCATGCCCTTGTGATATATTTTAAGTTGAG
Organism: Ambystoma mexicanum; assembly: GCF_040938575.1. Lineage (NCBI taxonomy): Eukaryota > Metazoa > Chordata > Amphibia > Caudata > Ambystomatidae > Ambystoma > Ambystoma mexicanum. The sequence continues at coordinate 327,255,531 of NC_090926.1, read as the reverse complement.
CTGGAAACATTAGGCCATACTTCACATTTAGGGACCGTAGCTGCCTTTTAAGCTGGCCATTTGAAGTAGCGCATTGCGGTCCCTGTAATTCAGTAGCTTTGCTATCACGGTGCGTGGTGGTGCACCTGACACTGGTCTTTTTTAGCATTCGGTGGGCTTGTTTGATTGAAAGGAACTTGGAGAACGACTTTGGTTCATATCTGTGAGCCGTTGTTCCAGGAATAGTTCCATGCTTGGCCCTTCTGACTTTTCAGACAGGCCCAGGATCCAAACATTGTTACGTTTTGACCTTCCTTCACTGTCGTCCACCCTTTCCTCCATCGTTTTCAGTTGTGGTGTGACTCTGGCCAGTTGTTCTAGGTTTCGCAGCCCGTCCTCTATCCCAGATATTCGCTGTTCCGCCTCCCCAGTACGGGGTGTTAATTAATTTCTGTAGGTCATGACGGAGGAGCGAAACATCCATACTGATACCGTCCATCTTTTGTTCCGTAGAGGGGTGCAAATCTGCAATTGCAGACATAACGTCTTTTAAGGATATTGTGTTCTCCGCTTCTACCATGATGTCCGGTTGATCTTGTTCGACTTGGGTACTTGTTGCAGATGTGGTAAATTGCTCGATCTTGCTTTGAGTGGTCAGTTTTTTGGATTTATCTTTTCCCATGATGGGCACAGTTGGTGGCAGATCGTAGTGTGAACCTCTGTGTTACAGTTTGATATGAGGGGCCGTTATCTTAGTCAGCGTATCAGTTCCGGCCAATATTTTAGCCTTTGTAGTGACCTTGTGTTGGGTGTTCAGATTTGTATCACTCAGGCAGGTTATGATTTAGGGAACAAGTTACAACTGCATTGGCCAGTCTCTATCCGCTGGTTTGGGCCCAGTTCAAGGACGCACTAGAGATCAGTATCGCCTGATTATTGTGGTCCTCTACATCCCAGTTAGGCTCTGGAATAGCAGAGGTGCTAGGTTGTTTCTTATAAGCGCTAAGGGTGGGGGTGTTGATGCATTCTATCAGCCGCAGTCATTTACTCCCCCAGTTAGGGGGTCCCTCTGCTTCCCTCCCCTTATCCCGGAGTCTTAGTTTGCCTTCTGTGTTCCAGGTGTAGTAGGGTCGGCTATGGTGATCTGGGTCTCAGGTTAAGTTGGTGTGACGCTAGGTTTTCTCGTGATTGGACATGCATCAGTTTGTTATTGTTACCAATTCGTATTCCTCAACTGAGTTTCTCAGTTTGATTGTCAAGACATCACTCAGCAGTGTTAGCGTAACCAGCGTGTTTGCTCAAAGTAGTTATGGTTGTCAATGCCAGAGGGGGAGAGAAGCGCCGCCTTATTGCCACCTGGTACTTGGACCAGACCCTGTTGATTCAAGTGTCCTTCTCACAGCCCAGTTCATCTAATCACACTTTTCTCTGATTCATGGTGTAGCAGCAATCATGTTAGATTGCGTGGTTGCAGTCCCATGGCAAGAGTTACCACTGAACACACCCAGAAGTTCCTGACCGTCGTGTACTGTAGGTTGGATCTACAATCTGTGTTGCCGCTATGGAATGATTAAGCCTGGCTGTGCCCTGAGCCGCAGCGGGTCCAACTATCAGTGGCACGGCGTCACCAGTCAGTCCCAGTTGCCGCTAAACAGTGTGTCCATGCAGTATGGGCATGGTTGCGTTTGACTGGGTTTTTCGAGTCTGCACCCTGCCCTGGTCTCTGGGTGTATGTAGTTCATCAACACAGGCTGCCACCCTCTCACGGGGGCGATTGGGGGGGGGCTTTCAATCCTCTCACCACGTAGGCATTAAAAGATATGTGGGACTCTCACCACAGCGCTATGGCAGTTTTATGGGGAGGACGTTGGGCTCATATGTGAGACACTTACCAGTGCTGCTCTTGTCTGTCTTATCGCCCTCACTACATCCCATCTCAGGCAGAGTTCTCCTTCTCTGCTCTGCTCGTTGTGCTCACTGCGTTTGTGACAGGGTCCAGTGGACACAGGGCAAGGTGGGCCGGTGCTTCCCGCTTGTTTTCCCCGTTGCAGAGTCTTCCTTTCTAGCGTTCACAGTTGCTGGGTATCGTCTTGGATCAGGGTTGACCAGTTCTTCTGCATTCAGTGCCGAGTACATGATCTTCCGTGTTCAAGCGGGCCACATTGCAGAATAGAGAAGATCCTTACTTTGAGCGCTGCCATGTCTGTGCGCCTCTCTTCCTTTCAACACAGGCAATTGGTGTTGGACGGCAAGTCACCTGGGGGGAGCTTCTTTTGTTTACTCTCCCTTTTGCATATGCCGACTTAAGGTTGGACTCCCACGCAGTTTCTCAGTTTGCTCCCGGCGAGAGTTCCGAAGTGGCTCTGCGCTGGTGATGTCCAAAACGCCCTATTTGCACAGGCTGTGGCTTGGCCCGCCTGAGATGGGAATCCCCCTCACTCGGGCACCAGGGTGACGGGACAATTTTGTCTGTTCTCTTGCCCCGAGCCAGCAACATCCGCTTCTCGGTCTCCGTGTCGCCAGCGCAGGACCGGCCAGTCTTGTGTGCTTCATTTACCGGCAGCCGTCTACGCAGTCTGTGCTGGCAACACTGTGTCACAGGGCACCGTCTCGCTGCAGCAGCTAGTGGGCAGCCTGTATTTCACAGATTGCAATGTTCAGCTTTGGTGTCGGTATTCAGCAGTCGTCCTCGGGCCGTATCTAAATCTCTTCTCCGGTATTTCATCTCTGTTCTTGGTCCTTCATGTTCAGTACATAGTATGTGGCCATTTTGTCCATTCCGCTCCGTCTTTGCGCGGGTTTCGTTCTGCGTTTCCGGATTCGGCCAGCAACCACTTTCAGATTTCACATTACTTCTATTTGTTCTTGATGTATTTTCCTCTTGACAGATATGTTTTCCTTTCATCAAGTATCACGGATAGCAGGCTGTTATTCAGGATTTATGCGGCCGCCGCGAAAGCTTCGGGGACTCACGTCTGCATTGCTCTGCTGCTGGCAATGCCCCCCCTCCATATCAGGAATCTTTTAAAAAAAAAAAAAAACCTCTCTAGCCTGGCAAAATATATGCATACATTTTTCAAACAAACAACTTGGAGCAAGCTCACGTAATATCACAGAGAGTCAACGCTGTCTCCCATCAAATTCCAATTCCGATTTCTGTGCCTGGTAATCGCTCTATTCAAACAGAAGCAAATAGCATCACAGCTGCAATCAACGCAGTATTTAAAACCCTCGTCGTAGACCATCATGGTCAACAAGTGGATCGGAAGTAACACAGCTGCTGACAAGTCCTACTACAGGTCCTTCAGTGGATCTTCAACACATGGGGTCATCCTCAGGTGGATCTCTTTGCCACCTGGTCCAACTCGAGGTTCCCCCAGTTCGTGTCCTGGCAGGGACAGGGCTGGGGCTCTCTGGGCGATGCAATGCATATTCAATGGAATAACATGAACGTGTATGCCTTCCAGACCACTTTCCTGGTACACGTGGTAATCTGCAAGATCCGGGAAGCCCAGCACTTCTGTATCATCCTGATAGCTCTGTGGTGGCCAGCAAGGCCATGGTTCTCTGAGTTTCTCAGCCTGTCGAATCAGTCCCCGGTACACCTTCCGCTGAGCCTATCTCACCTACTCTCACAGCAGGGAGGCGCGGTCATCCATCCCGCCCCCCGGAAGTTAGCCCTCGCAGCGTGGTTCCTGAACAGGTCACACTAAGGCATTTACATCTGTCACAGGCTAACCTAGACATATGCAAGGGGCTAGGAGCAATGCTAATTGTAGGTAGAGATGCACACTACTTCTCTTAATTCTGTTCCAACTATCCGTTTCCAAACTATTACATATAGTAGGAACACTCAAGTTTATATTTAAGGTGCTCCCAGTTGGTAAAGTGCTACCTTTACTGTATCAACTATAGAAACTGGGGAGATTCACCGCTGATCACGATGAATAAACTGGGGCACAGCAACCAGCAAACAAATTGCACTAATTTTATGGATATATAGATAGTTTCAATAATTCATGAGTCACACAAAATCAATTTTACTGTAAATTATATTTTAAATCATAATACTCATGTATTTCTCAATGTCATACAAAGATTCTGCTTCAATACAAATATACTCCAATGTTGTAACACAAATTGTTTTCTTTGAACATCACTTGAATATGTTGTTGACCCATCAAATTCTCATAAGCTTTATATTTAAGTCCCAATATTTGAGTAGGAATCAGTTATTTGATATTGTTGTAACCGTAGTCCTCATCTAACTAGGCGTTTCGGGCGAGTTCCACCCTTCTTCAGGTTTGAATATTGGATGACTGTTCTTTAATTTATCGCCTGCAATCAATAATAAAAAACTAAATGAATATTCCTTGAAAGTAGTACTTTAATTGATATACTGAATCATGTGTAGGTGCAAAATAACACTAACCTCAGTGCTGGATATGGAGTTCAATCAGGATGTCTCTACACATAGAGTGTTACGCTCACCTGGCTCCCACAGGGGCGTTGATCGGACAGCTGCGGTCTCCTCCAAGTGAAGCGTAGTGCAGAGATGACAGACTAGACTGGCCCGCCTAACCTCGTCTGCTTGACCCATAGAAGTATTCTCCTGCAAGTGGAGAAAGGGATTTAGCCACCCGTGGATTCTAGTGATGGCAGCCCACTGTTCTCCCCACTAATCACCTCCGATATTCCCTTTCAGTAATCTCACCTTATGTTTTTGAATGATGAGCTCTCCATCCTGCAGGGAATGCAGGGGCGCGTAGATACCAGTTACTTCACTGGTTCGAAGGCCTTGGAAGAGTTTCCGGATGAATATTGACTCCAAGGTTCCTGGAGAGAACCCGTAAGTATAACGTCCAAAGAGTTCAATATGTCCGATGTTCACTCTTGTCCCATTCCCTTCTTGTGTTGCAGCTGGGTCCAAGAGAAGATTGTCTTGTGGCTGCTGATGGCGTTCAGGTAAGAGTCTGTATTACCCAACACTGTCCGGTAAAAGATGCGTGTATTTAACTTGTTGTTTCTCTCTCCTTAGAGGTGCGGCGTAAGAAGTTGTGGGATGTTTAAGAATAATGCCTCCAGTGGTAAATCAGGTAAGTCTATGGTGGTTAAAAAGAGATTGTATTTGTTGGCTCTCTCGGCTCACCTTCTATTTCCTTTGTCCCCTAGATGCTGGAGTTCGGCAAAGAAAATGATGGAGGCAGCGCCGAATCGAAAGATGCTGTGAGGACTGGTGAGTATGGCGCGGCGCTGCAGCTGGCGATGCGACGCGTGCAGAAATAATGTCCTTTCCAAGTTCGAAGATGTGATGGATCCGGAATCAGGTAAGGAATAAAAATGATGTCCGTGTTCTAACCTTTCCTTCTTCTTTCCTCTATTTCTAGGAGCTCTGGATTCGAGGCGGGCGTGGCAGAAGACTGGATGCTGACTGCAGGCACAGTGAACGTTACGCTGCTGGATGCAGAATAACGCGAAGCATGTGCTGCTGTTCGGGCATGGTTTAAATAGCCTGCAAAGTAGTCCTAGTAAGAAGTTCCCCCAGAACCACACCCGAGTAAAAAATAGCCCCTGAAGTAAAGTAGTCCCATTCAGGCCTCACGTTGGCTTGACTTCATTGCAGCATGGTCTGCATGAGGTAAGTATTGTACATGAGCCTGGCGCCTATGGCGCCAGGACTGATTTCCTCTATGAGCCTGGTGCCAATGGCGCCAGGACTGTACCCAGACAGCCCCTAGCCCGGGCTGCTGGGCTTTTAGTAAGCACCTGGATGCCTGCTCCCGGGGCTGATGGGCTTGGTCCGGATGCCCGGGGTTAGGCATCATGACATAGAGATTGTATGATCACTAAAAAGTAAACATATAACAGTGTAAATGGGAGTAGTTGTAAGTGTGGCGTAGAGGGACCAAGCGCTTACTATAGCGCTGGGTCCCCTGTCACCACACACACATCAATCTGACTACATGCGATTTCTTTAAAAAAAAATATGCTTACCCTCACTCAGTTGTGAAGTTTAATGTGAGGGCCAGTCACGGAAGACGTGTAAATTCCCATCTTGCTTGGGAGTAGAGGGGATTCTGTCCTAAAAATATGCAGTGTGTTAAGTAGAGTGGTATGCGTACTGTTCTGTTGTATCGGTAAGCGTATTACAACACAGTCAGGATTCCTACCTGTGCGCGGGCGTGCTTTCTCCGTTCGTTACGTGTAATCCGATGTCTAACGTTAAATATACCACTTCGCAGGAAAGCGAGGTTCCGGCAGATTCACTGTCAATATATAATCGGCAAACTGTAAGGTTTTATCTCTCTATGTATGTATTAGGAATGCGAGGTGCATGCAGTCTATTTGATGGATTACCTTGGCTCCGTAGAAGTCGAAGGGCTACCTAGATCCTGTACTTGTCAGCTCCTCTGTGTTGCTTCCGGGAATGGTTGTGTAGCTAGACCTTTTACTATGTTTACGGCGAATGCAGCATGGGCGCCATTTTGGAGTGGCACCCATGTTGCTGTTCGCACTAACTCGTCCATACGGACCCCAAGTCTCTCTCTGAAGAGTGGGTTTAACAACCTTCTGTCTGGCCAATGATTCCTTCACAAATATTGGGTTCGAGCCTCACACCGTATATGATTTAGATACTCGACTCTGCATTATCATGATAATGCAAAAACATCTACCAGAAATTTGTGTGAATACGGAATACATACGCCCTGTTATATACATATACACGTTTGTCACTGGAAAAAGTATATCATTACAGTTATTGTATTGTAATCTAATGAAGGCACACTTAATTGTGACAACAGAGTACGCTTATTTGATTTTCCATCGAAAATGTACCACCATATCAAAGCTCACAGTAATACAATTTAGTATCTTATTTCCAGATCAAATTTGGAATGTGGTACAGTTCGCTGGTACATACTACATATGTTTACAAATTTAGAACCTCATAAAAAACAGTTCAGATCCCAGTCGATATTCATTCCACGAGGGTACATGGTGTCCAGTTTCTCGATCCAAAATATCTCTTTGTTGTAATAATTTACTCGGATTACCTCCCCTTCTTGGGTGTTTCACTGATTCTAATATTACAAATTTGATTTGTGCTACACTGTGTCTCTCCATGGCAAAGTGTTGTGCAACTGGAGATATAGTAGAGAGATTCCTTATATTTGACATGTGTCCCCCCATCTTACTTTGGCTTTCCTGCTTGTGAGTCCTACGTAATATATCCCACAAGGGCATTTGATGCCGTATATCACGTTCTTTGTGTCACATGTGGATGTATGCTTCAGTGCAATCTTACGTCCATTGTGTGGATGGTATATAAAATTACCTTTCAAGATGTTATTGCAACGATTGCAATTGTTGCACGAATAGTGCCTTTATATTGTGTTTTTAGTTTGGTTTTCTGAGTGAAATCGGACTTGATCAGATGGTCTCTTAGCGACCTGCTTTTGTCGTATGCAAATAGTGGGAGATTAGGAAAGAGTTTTTCCAATGTTGGATCGAGTGCTAGTAGACTCCAGTTTTTTTAATGATGTTTTTGATTTTACCACTTTGTTGTATGTAGTAACATATACTAGATCGTTCTCCTTGGTTTTTTTCTTTCGATTTTAGAGCTTCTGGTCTCGTGATGTTGCTTACCCTAGAATAATGTAAAGCTAGAACTTCTTCATTATAACCTCTGCTGAGGAATTTTTCTTTCAATTCGTTTGATCTAACCACAAATTCTTCTTCTTCTGATATCCTTCTGTATTGTAAAAATTGACTCCGAGGGATACTTGTTATAGTTTTCTTTGGATGAAAACTCGTTGCCAGGAGTAAGCTGTTCCTATCTGTTTCCCTTGTATAGACATTTGTGGCCAATTTATCAGTTTTCCAATAGACCCTAACATCCAGGAATTCAATACTGGTCCTGCTTGTTTTGTGTGTGAATTTAATCCGCGGGGCCAAGTCATTCATGTATTCGAAAAATTCCTTCACTTCATCCTCAGTACCTTCCCAGATTCCAAACAGATCGTCTATGAATCTCATGAGACATTTCAGTTTATTCTTCCATCTTCAATTATTGATTACTTTCGTCTCCTCTAAATATGCCATATATATACGCATAGCTTGGTGCCATAGATGCACCCATTGAGGTCCCTGATATTTGAATAAAGTATCTCTCTCAAACGAAAAGAAGCTGTTTTCCAGTACTATACTCAGTAGTTTCAAAATAAAGAGCGGATCACTCTTCACTTGGTCTTCGCTTTTCAGAAGCATCCACTCCATCGCTTCCAATCCAGCCTGATGGGTGATGTTGGTGTACAAACTTGTTACATCCATGGTGAACAATAAATCTGTTTCAGGGTTGAAGGTGACTGCCTTGAGTCTTCTCAAAAAGTCATTAGTGTCTTGGATGTACGTGCTGCAGTTTTGTGTGAGTGGTTGGATAATTTTATCTACGTACTGTGCAATGGGTTCCAGTAGACTATTGTTTGCTGCAATAATCGGTCGTCCTGGAGGATTTGTCAAATTCTTGTGGCTCTTAGGAAATATATGTGTGAGGTTACTTCTCTGTCTATTCTGAAATTTTAATTTCTTTAAATCTTTGAGTACCAATTTCTGAAATGCTTCCAATGTTGAATTCTGTACTGCTGGTGAAAATTTGCTTTTAGGTTTCATTTCCAGGTATTTCGGTTGTTGGGTGTTTTCTGGAAGGTCTATAGTATCGAAAAACAATTTCAGTTTCATTTTCCTCATCAATTTGAAGAATGATATCTTTTCTTTCAGCAAAGTGGTGTTGTATTGAGGTATGAATGAGATACCTTAATGTTTCACATTCAAATTTAGACAGTCTGTAACTTGAGATATTCACCACTAAGTTTTCTTTGTTGGATGGTTCACTTTTCTTATCAGGTTTTTTATTTTTCCCTCTTCTTGTCTTATTCTGCCTAAAAAAGAATAGGTGGCAGTTGCCGTCTCTGCGGGTGTTTTTGAGTTACTGGGGGTCTGACTACTGCCCCTTGTTTCACTTCTTGCTTCAGATTCAACTTCGGTTATGGTTTCAATATTCTCAGTCTCACCACTCGAAACGTCCGATGATGTTGGTGCCGTATCAGTGTTGGGAGTCTTCTTATTCTTATTCCAAGCAGGTCTCGATCCTCTCTGGTTATCCTTCTCCTGGTAATATGTTTTCCACGTATAGACTATATCTAATTTATAATCTACCGTGTCTCTTATAAATTTTCTGATTTTTTTCGATTCAATTTCTCTTTTGTAAGTATCCAACTTATTATCGATTTCCGTAAGAAGTGATGACAATTCCTCTTTTGTCATGAATGTCACCAAGGATTTCTTTGTGTTCTCTAAATCCACTTCTGTAGATGTTAGCGATTTTGATAATTCCTCTATGGTTAAAATTATCAAGTCTAGCGAACATTTGTTAAGAATATGTCGCCATCTTTTAACGAATTCTGGATTTTCTTTACAAAGGGTTGGTTCCAAGTCAATTCTGAGTCCTCGTGGAATGCGCTGGGATTTATGGTATTGTGATAATGTGGTTGCATGTAATCTTTGACTGATTTCTCTCCTCATTAGTCTCTCAAGTTGGTATACTAGTTCTTCTGGTTTTGCTGTAGCACCTAGGTCATGTTCAGTGTCTTACTAATTTTAAGATTTTAGCAGCTTCTTCTTCGGAAAATGCTAATGTTTCTGCTTTGTTAGTGGTAAGTGATCCTATCTTAAAAAATGACATTACTTGTATCAGTTGAGATGCAATCTCCAGAGTTGGTGTAGCAACAGAAGAATTGACAAAATTAATCGTGGGTAGAGATGCACACTACTTCTCTTAATTCTGTTCCAACTATCCGTTTCCAAACAATTACATATAGTAGGAACACTCGAGTTTATATTTAAGGTGCGCCCAGTTGGTAAAGTGCTACCTTTACTGTATCAACTATAGAAACTGGGGAGATTCACCGCTGATCACGATGAATAAACTGGGTCACAGCAACCAGCAAACAAATTCCACTAATTTTATGGATATATAGATTGTTTCAATAATTCATGAGTCACACAAAATCAATTTTACTGTAAATTATGTTTTAAATCATAATACTCATGTATTTCTCAATGTCATACAAAGATTCTGCTTCAATACAAATATACTCCAATGTTGTAACACATTGTTTTCTTTGAACATCACTTGAATATGTTGTTGACACATCAAATTCTCATAAAGCTTTATATTTAAGTCCCAATATTTGAGTAGGAATCAGTTATCTGATCTTGTTGTAACCGTAGTCCTCTCATCTAACTACGCGTTTCGGGCGAGTTCCGCCCTTCTTCAGATTTGAATATTAGATGACTGTTCTTTAATTTATCGCCTGCAATCATTAATAAGAATATTCATTTAATTTTTTGTTTGTTTATTCACTTATATTGCGTGCCGGACCCGAGGGTAAGAGGGCGCAGGAGCAGACAAGATTATTCTCAGCTTGGTTACAGTGCTGTACAGTAGTTACATAGGTTAGAACAGTTACAACAGAGGCAGTGATATACAGTTTAAGAATATACATATTTACATAGTTTACAGTAGCATGGTAAATTAGGCAGTCAGTTAGCAGTCATTGTGTTTTAACCACTGGATGTAGTTATGTCTGAAGTGGGTATAGGATTAAGAAATCCTTAAGGAGGGCGTTAGGGAGTTCCAATGTTGGGCTGCTTTCACCTGAAAACTGTTGCCTCCCATTTTGGTTCGTTTGAACCTGGGAACTGTGAGTAGATTTGCATTAGAGGTTCTAGTGGGTCTGTTAGGGGCGTATCTATGTAGTCTGGTGATTAGGTAGCGGGGGGGCAGCATTGTTGAGGCATTTATGAGTTACTGAGGCTACTTTTAGCAGGAATTTGTCTGTAATGGTGAGCCAATTATGAGTTCTCCTGATATTGGAAATATGTTCTCTCTTAGAGATGCTAAGCGCTGCTCCGAGAGCCTTGTTTTGCAACTCCTGGATTTTATTGGTGATCTGTTTGTTGGCTTCTACGTAGAGGGTGTTACAGTAGTCCAATTTTGATAGCACAAGGGCTCTAGCTAGATTGATGTAGCTGTCAGGATAGGAATGGTTTGGCGGCTCTTATTAACTTACAGGTGTATACCGTGGAGGATGCCATGGAACTGACCTGTTTGTGGAAGGAGAGGGAGGAGTCAATGTGTATTCCTAATGTTTTCACTTCTTTGGCTACCAAGATTGGGTTCCCGTCAATGATGAAGCTATTGTATTTGTGATCCAATTTGGTGACGTTGGGAATGGAGCCGAGGATGATGAGTTCAGTTTTGTCATCATTCAGGCATAGACTACGAGAGGCTGTCCATGCCTGGATGATGGGGTACACCCTGTTCACCAAGGCCAAATCATGGTTGTAATCTCCTGTCAACGGGATGAGGATCTGGGCATCATCGGCATAGTTGGTGTAGGTGATACCCAGGCCATCGAGATCAATCAACAGGGGCTTTGTGAACACGTTGTACAGTGTGGCGGAGACACAGGATCCCTGAGGGACTCCACAAGTGATTGGGATGGGGTCAGCGGTGGCAGAGGTGGAGAAGACACACATAGACCTGTTGTTTAGGAATGACTCAATCCAGCCGATGGCTTTGTGAGAGATGTGGGCAGCTGAGTCCAAATGGTTGCATAAAGTTTTATGATCTACGAGATCAAAGTAATACTTTAATTGATATACTGCATCATGTGTAGGTGCAAAATAACACTAACCTCAGTGCTGGATTTGGAGTTCAATCAGGATGTCTCTACACATAGAGATTATATGATCACTAAAAAGTAAATATATAACAGTGTAAATGGGAGTAGTTCTAAGTGTGGCGCAGAGAGACCAAGCGCTTACTATAGCGCTGGGTCTCCCTGCCATCACACACACATCAATCTGACTACATGCGATTTCCTTAAATAAAAATATGCTTACCCTCACTCAGTTGTGGAGTTTTACTGTGAGGGCCAGTCATGGAAGACGTATAAATTCCCGTCTTGCTTGGGAGTAGAGGGGATTCTGTCCTAAAAATATGCAGTATGTTTACATCTTCCTTTTATTGCTGTTATCGCCTTTAGACATTCTGGCCAGCCGAGTGTAAGTATAGCTCCAAATGGCTTAAGGTACACTATACCAACACTCACACTCATGATTGCACCTCACTGTGTACAGCGGCAGCAGGCATACCACACATATAGGGCTCAGCCATGGCCGCAGCGCTTGATCCAAAACAGCGTAATATGGCACCAACAAGTTGGATGCGAGTACCAGAGGGCAGCTGCAACAGCATACAATCACCCCAGCTGCTGCCAGACCGTCTGCGGTTCGCCCCTCCTCCCTCGGGGCAGCAGGGCTTCGAGATTCGGTACCCCCTCCCTCCCCTAGGAACCAGGATTCAGCAGCTGGCCCCACTGCTACAGGCCTCTCACAGCAAGATCACATGAGGTGTCGCAGGTATGTGTCATGATCTCTGCTTCCAAAAGATCAGGACTTGCCCGACTCCCTTGGAAGCAGACCCATAACCCCGGTTCTGTGTGCCAGCCAGTCCCAATTGGGACCTTTTGGACCCTGTCCTGGCGCCAGTGGCACCAGGCTCATAAAGATGCCCAGTCCCAGCGCTGGAAGCGCCGGGCTCATAATGCTTGGGTGGACTTACCTGCAGAAGACCATGCTGCTTACTTACCTGCCAGTTGAGCCCCTGACCCTCTTCTGTTTGGGACTACGTTTCCTGTTGGGTGGGGCTGGAGCCACTCCCTAGGTTCAGAACACTGGAACTCTTCTGGAAAGCAGGAACTCTTTTCTCACCTAGGCGTGGCTGTGGAAGGAGACACCTAAGCACTACAGGAGGCTATTTAAACCACACCCGATGGATGAATCTTGCTTTGCGTTATTCTGCATTCTCTGCAGCAGAACGCTCATCGTGTCTTCTGCTTCTGATCCTGGGCCTAAGGGAACAAAGGCTTACCATCCTGGAATCCAGTCTTCAGCAGCACCTGTAAAGACAAAGAAAGAACAGGTTAGCACTACGGTCTTCAGTGGCAGTGCATCTCTTACCTGGTCCATCGGCTGTCACCAACGCCTCGCGCTGCATTCCGGCATCTGAAAGACAAAGGCTTACCTACTCTTCGCATGCTCCGGAGGTCTTCGCACTGCATTCCGGCATCTGAAAGACAAAAGCTTACCAGCTCTTCGCACGCTCCGGAGGCCTTCGGCGCTGCATCCCGCATCTGAAAGACAAAAGAAGGTGCGTTTAAAGACATTGGGCAACTTTATTACTCACGTGCCATTACTCCTTCCCACGCCGAATCCAGTGGGCATTCCAGCACCCTTCAGCTTCTCTAAAGCTCCGGACTTGTACCTGCAAGATAAAAGGGACAGTTAGTGCGCATCGTGAAGCAGGCTACAAGCGCTTACTTACGTGCTTCCAGGCGCTTCTATACCTCACGCGGGTTCGATCCTCAACTCTCATCAGCTCGCCATCCGCCATCGCCGGAACCCTGCAAAACAAGAGATATCATTACAAAATACTTTTAAGACATTTGAAGTGCCCAGAACTTACCGTTCGTGCAGTTAACGACGGACAGCAGTCCTCTGAGGTCAAGAGGCCTGCACCCTTATCCAGTGAAGAAACTGGTTACGGCACCCTGCCCCGAGGCAGATGGAGAGCTTGGCGTTCACTTACCTAAGGTGAGGGCGTTAACCTTTGGGGTTCTACAGGAGAAGAGAAAGGGAAGAGGAGAGAGGCACCCAATAACCCCAGTTCATTAATCCCATATTTTCTATCTGCAGACATCTTACTCTTCGAGTCAGACAGACAGTGCACAGAGGTCCAGCCCAAAGAGCCAACCGTGTGTTACACATCACCTTTGAAGATACGGCATTCACCCAGTCAAGACAGGCGCCTCTGCGGGAATCAGGTGAGCGTTACAGAACGCAAAGCCTACCGCAAAACTCCCACCCAGGCGCTATGGAAACCTCGGATACCGACCAGCTAGCCCAGTTACTTGGGGAACTAAGAGCAGAAGTGCATGCAGCCCGTCAGGAAACGAATGCTCTAAGAAGGGAACTGATTATTTCCAAGGAGCGAACAGACGATCTCGCTAGACAATTGCTACAGTCACAAGCCGGACAAACTCTGTTACCCGCATCAGGGGCAAATCTTCCTTCAACATCCTCTACGAACCCAGTGCAGATCAACCTACCTGGGAATGTACCTCTGGCTCCGCCCGAACGATTTTCTGGTGACCCAAAGAGGTTTGCAGTATTTATTAATCAGTGCCGGTTGCACTTCTTATGCCGGCCAGCAGCCTTTCCAACTGATCAAGCTAAGGTAGCTTTCGTGCTTTCGTACCTTAGTGGCAATGCGGCAGACTGGTCGATCCCTCTAGTTAATCAGGATGATCCGGTTCTCCATGATTTTCAAGCTTTTCAGCTCAATATGGAAAAACTGTTTGCAAGACATTCACAGGGGCAGGCCTTGGACAATGAGCTTCTTTCGTTGCGACAAGGTAATCAAGACTCCTACCAAAGGAGTAGACTCCGGGGAACCCATGCAAATAGGGGGCCTGAAAGGACCACTAACACAAAAGGAGCGGGAAAGGAGAAAACAGCTGCAATTATGCCTCTATTGCGGAAACTCGGGGCACTTTCTTCGAGACTGTCCGGTGAAACCAGCCAAGAAGGTAGTAGGAGCTGCAGTTACCAGGGTCACAAACTCTGAGCAGGGAAACGACCTCGCCCGACAAGAATAGAGGTACTCTTGCCGAGCGTTAAAACCAGTTCCGTGACCTCGCATTTCGTGATACCTATGGTCCTCATTAGCCCTGAACATCCGGATCGATTACATGCGATTGAAGCTTACGTCGACAGCGGTGCCATCGGCAATTATGTGGATCATGAAATGGTTTTGAGGATGAATCTGACTCTTTGTCCAAAGGCTGTAAAGGACGTCATTGTCATGATCTCTGCTTCCAAAAGGTCAGGGTTTTCCCAACTCCCTTGGAAGCAGATCCATAACCCAGGTTCCGAGTGCCAACCAGTCCCAATTGGGACCTTTTGGACCCAGTCCTGGCGCCAGTGGCACCAGGCTCATAAATATGCCCAGTCCCAGCGCTGGAAGCGCCGGGCTCATAATGCTTGGGTGGACTTACCTGCAGCAGACCATGCTGCTTACTTGCCTGCCAGTTGAGCCTCTGATCCTCTACTGTTTGGAACTACTTTTCCTGTTGGGTGGGGCAGGAGCCACTCCCTAGATTCAGAACACTGGAACTCTTCTGGAAAGCAGGAACTCTTTTCTTACCTAGGCTTGGCTGTGGAAGGAGACACCTAAGCACTACAGGAGGCTATTTAAACCACACCCGATGGATGAATCTTGCTTTGCGTTATTCTGCATCCTCTGCAGCAGAACGCTCATCGTGTCTTCTGCATCTGATCCTGGGCCTAAGGAAAAAGGCTTACCATCCTGAATCCAGTCTTCAGCAGCACCTATAAAGACAAGAAAGAACAGGTTAGCATTACGGTCTTCAGTGACAGCTCTTCACTTACCTGGTCCATCGGCTGTCACCAACGCCTTGCGCTGCATTCCGGCATCTGAAAGACAAAGGCTTACCTACTCTTTGTGCGCTCCGGAGGTCTTCACACTGCATTCCGGCATCTGAAAGACAAAAGCTTACCAACTCTTTGCACGCTCCGGAGGCCTTCGGCGCTGCATCCCGCATCTGAAAGACAAAACAAGGTGCGTTTAAAGACATTGGGGAACTTTAATACTCACGTGCCATTACTCCTTTCCACATCTAATCCAGTGGGTATTGCGGCACCCTGCAGCCGCTCCGAACTTGTACCTGCAAAATAAAATGACAGTTAGAGCGCATCGTGAAGCAGGCAACAAGCGCTTACTTACGTGCTTCCAGGCGCTTCTATTCATCACACGAGCTCCATCTTCAACTCACTTCAGCCCGTCATCCGCCATCGCCGGAACCCTGCAAAACAAGAAACATCATTACTAAAGACTTTAAAGACATTAGAATTACTCGAAACTTACCGTTCGTGCAGTAAACGACGGACAGCAGTCCTCTGAAGTCAAGAGGCCTGCTCCCCTTATCCAGTGAAGGAACTGGTTACAGCACCCTGCCCCGAGGCAGATGGAGAGCACGGCGTTCACTTACCTAAGGTGAGAGCGTTAACCTTTGGGGTTCTACAGGAGAAGAGAAAGGGAAGAAGAGAGAGACATTCAATAACCCAGTTCCTTAATCCCATATTTTCTATCTGCAGACATCTTACCCTTCGAGTCAGACATACAGTGCACAGAGGTCCAGCCCAAAGAGCCAGCCGTGTGTTACACATCACCTTTGAAGATACGGTATACGCCCAGTCAAGACCGGCGCCTCTACGGGAATCAGGTGAGCGTTACAGAACGCAAAGCCTACCACAAAACCCCCGTCCAGGCGCTATGGAAACCTCGGATACCGACCAGCTAGCCCAGTTACATGGGGAACTAAGGGCAGAAGTGCATGCAGCCCGTCAGGAAACGAACGCTCTAAGAAGGGAACTGATTATTTCCAAGGAGCGAACAGATGATCTCACTAGACAATTGCTACAGTCAAAAGCCGGACAGACCCCGTTACCCGCATCTGGGGGAAATCTTCCTTCTACATCCTCTATGAATCCAGTGCAGATCAACCTACCTGGGAATGTACCTCTGGCTCCGCCCGAACGATTTTCTGGTGACCCAAAGAGGTTTGCAGTATTTATCAATCAGTGCCGGTTGCATTTCTTATGCCGGCCAGCAGCCTTTCCAACTGATCAAGCTAAAGTAGCTTTCGTGCTTTCGTACCTTAGTGGCAATGCGGCAGACTGGTCGATCCCTCTAGTAAATCAAGATGATCCGGTCCTCCATGATTTTCAAGCTTTTCAGCTCAGTATGGAAAAACTGTTCGCAAGACATTCACAGGGGCAGGCCTTGGACAATGAGCTTCTTTCGTTGCGACAAGGTAATCAAGACCTTTTGGCTTATATTGCGTCTTTCAACAGACTGATAGTGGAAACTCAATGGCCTGAGGACAAAAGGATTACGCTGTTTTATAGAGGTCTACGTGGAGAGCTCAAAGATGTGTTAGCCCAAGTAGTGAATCCCCCACAAGATTGTTCGGACTATATAGACTTAGTCGTTCAAATAGATCACAGACTGCAGAACAGGAAGGCCGATCGTTCCAAGTTTGATGCTCGAGTATTTTCCAAACCGCCAACTCCTTCCAAAGGAGTAGACTCCGGGGAACCCATGCAAATAGGGGGTCTGAAAGGTCCTCTAACACAAAAGGAGCGGGAAAGGAGAAAACGGTTGCAATTATGCCTCTATTGCGGAAACTCAGGGCACTTTCTTCGAGACTGTCCGGTGAAACCTGCCAAGAAGGCAGTAGGAGCTGCAGTTACCAAAGTTACAAACTCTGAGCAGGGAAACGACCTCGCCCGACAAGAATAGAGGTCCTCTTGCCGAGCGTGAAAACCAGTTCCGTGACCTCGCATTTCGTGATACCTATGGTCCTCATTAGCCCCGATAATCCGGATCGATTACATGCAATTGAAGCTTACGTCGACAGCGGTGCCATTGGCAATTATGTGGATCATGAAATGGTTTTCAGGATGAATCTAACTCTTTGTCCCAAGGCTGTAAAGGACGTCATTACTACGGTGGATGGTACGGAGATAGCCTCCGGGCCAGTAACGCATACCACTCAAGAGGTGACGCTAGTAAGTCAAGATGGACACCATGAGAAGATCTTGTTCGATGTGATCAAGGCCCCTCAGTTTCAGATTATACTATGAATACCTTGGTTAGAGAAACACAATCCTCTGATCGATTGGCGAGCAAGAACGGTCCAGTTTCCAGAATGTGTCTCTACTTGTCACCCTCCACCTGGTGTTGCACTGGCAGCAATTTCTTCAGAGACTCCCCAGTTACCTCCCGAATACCTAGAATACCAAGATGTTTTCCGGAAGGATCAGGCTAACTCTCTACCTCCTCATAGGTCTTATGACTGCCAGATAGGCCTGATACCTGGATCTACTCCTCCTTGTAGTAGAATGTATGGCCTCACCGAGCCTGAGAACCTTCACCTTCGACAATACCTGGATCAATACCTGGCAAATGGGTTTATTCGTCCTTCCAAGTCCCCTGCTTCTTCAGCTTTGTTCTTCGTTCCAAAAAAGGAAGGAGACCTTAGAACTTGTATAGATTATCGCTCCCTGAACCAGATCACCGTTAAGAATAGATATCCGTTACCTTTGATCCCTGAACTCCTGGACCAAGTCAGAAAAGCATGCATATATACAAAGCTGGATCTTAGAGGAGCTTACCACTTGGTACGAGTAAAAGAGGGCGATGAATGGAAGACGGCCTTCCGCACCAAGTATGGGCTATTTGAATATCAGGTCATGCCCTTCGGACTTTGCAATGCCCCGGCCGCCTTTCAATATTTTATGAACGATGTCCTCAGAGAGCTCATAGATGTGTGTGTTGTTGTTTACATTGACGACATCCTCGTTTATTCTTCATCGGAATCTGAACATCGGAAACACGTGAAAATGGTCCTCGAAAGATTGCGTCAACACAAACTTTTCGCTAAGTTGGAAAAATGTGTTTTCAACGTGGCTGAAGTTGAATTCTTGGGATTCATATTATCACCTGGCGGAGTGCGTATGGATTCAAAGAAGGTTGATGCAGTTCTCAAATGGCCATCACCATCCTCCGTAAAAGGTGTGCAAAGCATGTTAGGCTTCGCTAACTTTTACCGCAGGTTTATCCCCGAATTCTCTCGAATAGTCCAGCCCATCACTGCCTTGTTAAGAAAAACAAACGTTTTGAATGGTCTACCGAGGCAGAACAAGCTTTCCAGGATTTGAAGACTAAATTTATCTCTGCACCAATCTTAAAACACCCTCGCCCCGAACTCCCCTACATCGTGGAAACTGATGCTTCAAGCCTTGCCATGGGGGCAGTTCTATCACAAAAGGACCCGGTAACCAATCAGTTGCATCCCGTGGCATTTTGGTCCCGCAAATTCTCGCCTCCTGAAATCAATTACACGATTACTGACAAGGAACTTCTGGCTATCAAGTCTGCCTTTAAGGCTTGGCGGCATTATCTGCTGGGGGCCCGACACACCGTTACTGTGATTACGGATCACCGAAACCTGCAATATTTGAAAACCGCAAAAGCCCAATCCTCTAGACAACTCCGTTGGGCATTATTCTTTGCCGAGTTTGACTTCATAATTACCTATCGACCTGGTACAAAGAACGGTAAAGCTGATGCCCTTTCTCGGATGGGAGTGGAAGAACACTTGATCAACCCTAAACCTGTACCAATCATTCCCGAACAAAGAATTCTGGGTGTAATCGCCACAGAATCCATAGAGGAAGTTAAGGATAAAGCCAGGCAACTTGTAACTCCAGCAGACATACAGAATTGGCATCTGCAGGGAAAGGACTTTGCAGTAAAGGACAACTTATTGTATTTCCAAGAACGATTATACCTACCCAGCACAGATTTACAGAAAAAAGTAATCTCTTGTTATCACGATTCTTTAATGGAAGGACATCCCGGTATGGCCAAGACCTCAGAAAAGATCAAGCGCTACTTCTGGTGGCCGTCTTGGAAAAAAGATATCAGAGACTTTATAATGTCCTGTGGAGTATGCGCCCAAAACAAGAGTCAAAAGGAAAGACCAGCAGGCCTCTTACGCCCTATTGACATCCCACCTCGCCCTTGGCATACGCTTTCTATGGACTTCATCACCGATCTACCTCCATGCTCCGGATACAATACGATTCTAGTAATCGTGGACTTATTCTCCAAGATGGCGCATTTCATTCCGCTCAAAGGCTTGCCAACAGCAGCAACTCTGGCCCGAGAATTTCTCGAAAACATCGTCCGACTGCACGGTTTTCCTTCGGTTCTAATTTCGGATCGAGGTAGTCAATTTATTTCTCATTTTTGGCGAAGTTGCTGTCGGTCGGCTCAAATTGATGTGAGACAATCGACCAGTCACCACCCTCAGACCGACGGACAAACCGAGAGGACCAATCAAACTCTGGAACAGTATTTACGCTGCATGCTGCAACAAACTGAAAAAACTTGGAAAGACATCCTTTGGATAGCCGAATATGCCTACAATAACTCTGTCCATTCGGGAACTGGGAAAACCCCGTTTTTTCTTTTGTACGGCAGTCACCCTCGAACCTCGTAGTTAGATCCCCTCCAAGATCTTGAAACACCAGCAGTAGACTACCTGCATTCTACAATCACCCAAGCCTTTAAGGAAGCTGTTTCTCACCTTCAAAGGGCTAAAGAACAATACAAGAAATGAGCAGATCAACATCGGAAGGAAGCCCCTCAATATCAAGTAGGGGATCAAGTCTGGTTATCCACCAAATATCTACCTCTAAAAAGGCCACGCATATTCAACCCAAGATACCTTGGTTCCTATTCCATCACTACCATAGTAAACCCAGTAGCGGTCAAGTTGGACTTGCCCCCGCACATGAAGATACATCCGGTCTTCCACGTCTCTCTATTAAAACCCGTGCAACCTCAAACCTGACTAGCTAAATCTCCAAAACCTATCCTAGTTGATGGAGAACTCGAGTTTGAAGTCAAAAGCATTCTGGACTCCAAGATCTCCAAATCTAAACTAGTTTACCTAATTGACTGGAAAGGCTACGGCCCCCAAGAGAGATCCTGGGAACCTGCTGAATATGTCCACGCTCCTCGCCTAATCAAAAGATTTCACAGAACATTTCCTGACAAGCGAAAACCCCCCGGAGAAGCCCGGTTTGGGAGGGGCCTTGAGGGGGGGTACTGTCATGATCTCTGCTTCCAAAAGGTCAGGGTTTTCCCAACTCCCTTGGAAGCAGATCCATAACCCAGGTTCCGAGTGCCAACCAGTCCCAATTGGGACCTTTTGGACCCAGTCCTGGCGCCAGTGGCACCAGGCTCATAAATATGCCCAGTCCCAGCGCTGGAAGCGCCGGGCTCATAATGCTTGGGTGGACTTACCTGCAGCAGACCATGCTGCTTACTTGCCTGCCAGTTGAGCCTCTGATCCTCTTCTGTTTGGAACTACTTTTCCTGTTGGGTGGGGCAGGAGCCACTCCCTAGATTCAGAACACTGGAACTCTTCTGGAAAGCAGGAACTCTTTTCTTACCTAGGCGTGGCTGTGGAAGGAGACACCTAAGCACTACAGCAGGCTATTTAAACCACACCCGATGGATGAATCTTGCTTTGCGTTATTCTGCATCCTCTGCAGCAGAACGCTCATTGTGTCTTCTGCATCTGATCCTGGGCCTAAGGAAAAAGGCTTACCATCCTGAATCCAGTCTTCAGCAACACCTATAAAGACAAGAAAGAACAGGTTAGCATTACAGTCTTCAGTGACAGCTCTTCACTTACCTGGTCCATCGGCTGTCACCAACGCCTTGCGCTGCATTCCGGCATCTGAAAGACAAAGGCTTACCTACTCTTCGTGCGCTCCGGAGGTCTTCACACTGCATTCCGGCATCTGAAAGACAAAAGCTTACCAACTCTTCGCACGCTCCGGAGGCCTTCGGCGCTGCATCCCGCATCTGAAAGACAAAACAAGGTGCATTTAAAGACATTGGGGAACTTTAATACTCACGTGCCATTACTCCTTTCCACATCCAACCCAGTGGGTATTCCGGCACCCTGCAGCCGCTCCGAACTTGTACCTGCAAAATAAAAAGACAGTTAGAGCGCATCGTGAAGCAGGCAACAAGCGCTTACTTACGTGCTTCCAGGCGCTTCTATTCATCACACGAGCTCCATCTTCAACTCACTTCAGCCCGTCATCCGCCATCGCCGGAACCCTGCAAAACAAGAAACATCATTACTAAAGACTTTAAAGACATTAGAATTACTCGAAACTTACCGTTCGTGCAGTAAACGACGGACAGCAGTCCTCTGAAGTCAAGAGGCCTGCTCCCCTTATCCAGTGAAGAAACTGGTTACAGCACCCTGCCCCGAGGCAGATGGAGAGCACGGCGTTCACTTACCTAAGGTGAGAGCGTTAACCTTTGGGGTTCTACAGGAGAAGAGAAAGGGAAGAAGAGAGAGACATTCAATAACCCAGTTCCTTAATCCCATATTTTCTATCTGCAGACATCTTACCCTTCGAGTCAGACATACAGTGCACAGAGGTCCAGCCCAAAGAGCCAGCCGTGTGTTACACATCACCTTTGAAGATACGGTATACGCCCAGTCAAGACCGGCGCCTCTACGGGAATCAGGTGAGCGTTACAGTCATTACTACGGTGGATGGTACGGAGATAGCCTCCCGACCAGTAACGCATACCACCCAAGAAGTGACGCTAGTAAGTCAAGATGGACACCAGGAGAAGATCGTGTTCGATGTGATCAAGGCCCCTCAGTTCCAGATTATTCTAGGAATTCCTTGGTTAGAGAAGCGCAATCCTCAGATCGATTGGCGAGCAAGAACGGTTCAGTTTCCAGAATGTGTCTCTACTTGTCACCCTCGACCTGGTGTTGCACTGGCAGCAATTTCCTCGGAGGCTCCCCAGTTACCTCCTGAATACCTAGAATTCCAAGATGTTTTCCGGAAGGATCAGGCTAACTCTCTACCTCCTCATAGGTCTTATGACTGCCAGATAGACCTGATACCTGGATCTACTCCTCCTTGTAGTAGAATTCATGCCCTCACCGAGCCTGAGAATCTTCACCTCTGACAATACCTGGATCAATACCTAGCGAATGGGTTTATTCGTCCTTCCAAGTCCCCTGCTTCCTCAGCTTTGTTCTTCGTTCCAAAAAAAGAAGGGGACCTTAGAACTTGTATAGATTATCGCGCCCTGAACCAGATCACCGTTAAGAATAGATATCCGTTACCTTTGATCCCTGAACTCCTGGACCAAGTCAGAAAAACATGCATATATACAAAGCTGGATCTTAGAGGAGCCTACCACTTGGTACGAGTAAAAGAGGGCGATGAATAGAAGACGGCCTTCCGCACCAAGTATGGGCTATTTGAATATCAGGTCATGCCCTTCGGACTTTGCAATGCCCCGGCCGCCTTTCAATATTTTATGAAGGATGTCCTCAGAGAGCTCATAGATGTGTGTGTTGTTGTTTACATTGACGACATCCTCGTTTATTCTTCATCGGAAACTGAACATCGGAAACACGTGAAAATGGTCCTCGAGAGATTGCGTCAACACAAACTTTTCGCTAAGTTGGAAAAATGTGTTTTCAACGTGACTGAAGTTGAATTCTTGGGATTCATATTATCACCTAGCGGAGTGCGTATGGATTCAAAGAAGGTCGATGCAATTCTGAAATGGCCATCGCCATCCTCCGTAAAAGGTGTTCAAAGCATGTTAGGCTTCGCTAACTTTTACCGCAGGTTTATCCCCAAATTCTCTCGAATAGTCCAGCCCATCACCGCCTTGTTAAAGAAAAACAAACGTTTTGAATGGTCTACCGAGGCGGAACAAGCTTTCCAGAATTTGAAGACTAGATTTATCTCTGCACCGATCTTAAAACATCCTCGCCCAGAACTCCCCTACATCGTTGAAACTGATGCTTCGAGCCTTGCCATGGGGGCAGTTCTATCACAAAAGGACCCAGTAACCAATCAGTTGCATCCCGTGGCATTTTGGTCCCGCAAATTCTCGCCTCCTGAAATCAATTACACTATTACTGATAAGGAACTTCGAGCTATCAAGTCCGCCTTTAAGGCTTGGCGGCATTATCTTCTGGGGGCCCGACACACCGTTACTGTGATTACAGATCACCGAAACCTGCAATATTTGAAAACCGCAAAAGCGCAATCCTCTAGGCAACTCCGTTGGGCACTATTCTTTGCAGAGTTTGACTTCATAATTACCTATCGACCTGGTACAAAAAACGGTAAAGCTGATGCCCTTTCTCGGATGGGAGTGGAAGAACATTTGATCAATCCTAAACCTGTACCTATCATTCCCGAACAAAGAATTCTAGGTGTAATCGCCACACAATCCATAGAGGAAGTTAAGGATAAAGCCAGGCAACTGGTAACTCCAGCAGACATACAGAATTGGCATCTGCAGGGAAAGGGCTTTACGGTGAAGGACAACCTATTATATTTCCAAGAATGGTTATACCTGCCCAGCACAGATTTACAGAAAAGGGTAATCTCTTGTTATCCCGATTCTTTAATGGAAGGACATCCCGGTATGACCAAGACCTCGGAAAAGATCAAGCGCTACTTCTGGTGGCCGTCTTGGAAAAAAGATATCAGAGACTTTATAATGTCCTGTGGAGTATGCGCCCAAAACAAGAGTCAAAAGGAAAAACCAGCCGGCCTCTTACGCCCTATTGACATCCCACCTCGCCCTTGGCATACGCTTTCTATGGACTTCATCACCGATCTACCTCCATGCTCCGGATACAATACGATCCTAGTAATCGTGGACCTATTCTCCAAGATGGCACATTTCATTCCACTCAAAGGCTTACCAACAGCAGCAACTCTGGCCCGAGAATTTCTCGAAAACATCGTCTGACTGCACGGTTTTCCTTCAGTTCTCATTTCGGATCGAGGTAGTCAATTTATTTCTCATTTTTGGCGAAGTTGCTGTCGGTCGGCTCAAATTGATGTGAGACTTTCGACCAGCCACCACCCTCAAACCGACAGACAAACCGAGAGGACCAATCAAACTCTGGAACAGTATTTGCGCTGCATGCTACAACAAACTGAAAAAACTTGGAAAGATATCCTTTGGATAGCCGAATATGCCTACAATAACTCTGTCCACTCGGGAACTGGGAAGACCCCGTTTTTTCTTTTATACGGTAGTCACCCTCGAACCTTGGAGTTGGATCCACTCCAAGATCTTGGAACACCAGCAGTAGACCACCTGCATTCTACAATCACCCAAGCCTTTAAGGAAGCCGTTTCTCACCTTCAAAGGGCTAAAGAACAATACAAGAAAGGAGCAGACCAACATCGGAAGGAAGCCGCCCAATATCAAGTAGGAGATCAAGTCTGGTTATCCACCAAATATCTACCTCTAAAAGGACCACGCACATTCAACCCAAGATACCTTGGTCCCTATTCCATCACTACCATAGTAAATCCAGTAGCGGTCAAGTTGGACTTGCCCCCTCACATGAAGATACATCCGGTCTTCCACGTCTCCCTATTAAAACCCGTGCAACCTCAAACCCGACTAACTAAATCTCCAAAACCTATTCTAGTTGATGGAGAACTCGAGTTTGAAGTCAAAAGCATCCTGGATTCCAAGATCTCCAAATCTAAACTATTTTACCTGATTGACTGGAAAGGCTACAGTCCCCAAGAAAGATCCTGGGAACCTGCAGAATATGTCCACGCCCCTCGTCTAATCAAAAGATTTCATCAAACATTTCCTAACAAGCCCAAACCCCCGGAGAAGCCTGGTTTGGGAGGGGCCTTGAGGGGGGGTGCTGTCATGATCTCTGCTTCCAAAAGATCAGGACTTGCCCGGCTCCCTTGGAAGCAGACCCATAACCCCGGTTCCGAGGGCCAGCCAGTCCCAATTGGGACCTTTTGGACCCTGTCCTGGCGCCAGTGGCACCAGGCTCATAAAGATGCCCAGTCCCAGCGCTGGAAGCGCCGGGCTCATAATGCTTGGGTGGATTTACCTGCAGCAGACCATGCTGCTTACTTACCTGCCAGTTGAGCCCCTGACCCTCTTCAGTTTGGGACTACTTTTCCTGTTGGGTGGGGCAGGAGCCACTCCCTAGGTTCAGAACACTGGAACTCTTCTGGAAAGCAGGAACTCTTTTCTCACCTAGGCGTGGCTGTGGAAGGAGACACCTAAGCACTACAGGATGCTATTTAAACCACACCCGATGGATGAATCTTGCTTTGCGTTATTCTGCATTCTCTGCAGCAGAACGCTCATCGTGTCTTCTGCTTTTGATCCTGGGCCTAAGGGAACAAAGGCTTACCATCCTGGAATCCACTCTTCAGCAGCACCTGTAAAGACAAAGAAAGAACAGGTTAGCACTACGGTCTTCAGTGGCAGCGCATCTCTTACCTGGTCCATCGGCTGTCACCAACGCCTCGCGCTGCATTCCGGCATCTGAAAGACAAAGGCTTACCTACTCTTCGCATGCTCCGGAGGTCTTCGCACTGCATTTCGGCATCTGAAAGACAAAAGCTTACCAGCTCTTCGCACGCTCCGGAGGCCTTCGGCGCTGCATCCCGCATCTGAAAGACAAAAGAAGGTGCGCTTAAAGACATTGGGCAACTTTATTACTCACGTGCCATTACTCCTTCCCACGCCGAATCCAGTGGGTATTCCAGCACCCTTCAGCTTCTCTAAAGCTCCGAACTTGTACCTGCAAGATAAAAGGGACAGTTAGTGCGCATCGTGAAGTAGGCTACAAGCACTTACTTACGTGCTTCCAGGCGCTTCTATTCCTCACGCGGGTTCGATCCTCAACTCTCATCAGCTCGCCATCCGCCATCGCCGGAACCCTGCAAAACAAGAGATATCATTACAAAAGACTTTTAAGACATTTGAAGTGCCCAGAACTTACCGTTCGTGCAGTTAACGACAGACAGCAGTCCTCGGAGGTCAAGAGGCCTGCACCCTTATCCAGTGAAGAAACTGGTTACGGCACCCTGCCCCGAGGCAGATGGAGAGCTCGGCGTTCACAGGAGAGAGGCACCCAATAACCCCAGTTCATTAATCCCATATTTTCTATCTGCAGACATCTTACTCTTCGAGTCAGACATACAGTGCATAGAGGTCCAGCCCAAAGAGCCAACCGTGTGTTACACATCACCTTTGAAGATACGGCATTCACCTAGTCAAGACCGGCGCCTCTGCGGGAATCATTGAGCGTTACAGTATGTGCCACCGAAGGCAGAGCAGCCAATCCCTCCACTCCCTGCACACAGGGTGCTTCGGTCGGGGGCCCCCCACCTCCAGGATCAGCCACACAGAACCACAGCTCCCAAATGGCAAGTAACACGGGCGCAAAGGTCCAAGTTGTCCACAGTGGGACAGAGCTTAACTAATTTAGTGCCATTTTGTTGGCTGCTCATCAGCGCACCCACCAGGATTTGTGATTTGTAACCACTTTGGAGGCTTCCTGACTGGTTCCCATTTCCCTAGGCCATGGTATGGGCGGTTGGCTAGAAGGGTAGTTGGGCATTATCATAATTTCAGTTTTATCCGGGTTGAGTTTGAGCTTGTTGTTGCTCTTCCATACATTGGTTTGTGAGAGGCAATTGGTGAGGGTTTGGCCTATGTCTTTGCTGGTGGTGATTTTGTAGATGATTTTAGTGCCATCTGCATAGTTGTAGCTTATAAGCCTGTCTTTGAGTTTCGTGAGGGGAGCCATGTGAAAAGTATTTGTGAGAGGGATGAGCCTTTTGGAACACCGCATATGAGTATGTGTGAGGTTGAGTGGAAAGGGGGTAGTCCTGTGGTTTTCATGTTTTTAATCTGGAAACATTTCATCTACTGTACTGCAAAGATGCTGAAAGCAATGTGGATATAGGATTGGAGTATGAATTAATTTTTAGGTCTTCCCAGATGTAGAGCTATGCGGATACAGTCCCTCTCATTGGTATGAACCAGACCTGTGCCTGGTCCAGTAAATTATTGGTTTTATGTTTGTTAGGATTTGTCTATACACGTACGCTTTTAGCACTTTGGTTGGATAAAGGATGTTTGATATTGGCTAGTATTTGGTGACGTTGGCTGTGCTTCATGTGGTATCTTTGTGGGGCGTTAATGTAAGCAGATTTAAACCTTCTGGGGAAAGTTCCTGTTTGCAGCTATTGGTTCAGGAGCTTGTGGAAGTATTGTGCAGGCGTTGCTTTGTTAAGGGGGTTTTTGTGGGCAGGGGTGCCAGCTTTGATGCTTTTCTTCACCAGTTTAGCAAAGTCTCCTGTGGAGATTGCCACAAAACAATTCAGCATTGTGGTGTTCTAGGAATGCATTGGTAGTGATATTATGTTATAACAACTTGTAAAGCGCACCAGTGACCCAAAGGCATCCTGGTGCTAAGCAGAGTGCCACCAACCAAAGGGAGGGAGCCCGACAACCAGCAGAAAAGAGAAGAGAAAAGGGATGCCCCTCAACAGTGCCCCATACATTCTCCAGCATTGGATCTTTCATAGATTCAGATGCTTGAATATTCCCTGTTATACATTATTTTTATAGAAAAAGAATGTAGATTGCCCATTATGGCCTATGAGACATTCAATTATGTAGTCTGTCCACCTCACTTTGGTCTTTTATGACGCTAACCAATGAGGTGGCAGGGTCTAAGCCCCGCCCCAGGAAGCCATCTTCAGATTTTACACTGCAGTCTGACTACAGGGAATCCTCAGCGCTCTGAGCTTTTCGATTTTCTTCACTGTTAACTTTTTTTTCTCAAAAAACAGCTATATCTTGATCTCCTGATCAAACTCTTCCTGCACAGTGTTTCAGGGCACAGAAATCACTTCTTTTCACTCAAAATTCGATGAGTGAATCCTCTCTTGACACCATGTCAGAGGAACCTACTACCAAGAAACCTTCCCTTTTCAGGGATTGTGTAAGATGCAAGAAGAAGCTCGTCTACATGAAACACCCTCATGAGCAGTGCATATACTGTCTCTACCCACATGACATTCACTAATGCGATATTTGTAAGACTTTTTCTAACAAAACTCTCCAGGACAGACATAGAAGACTCCTGCTACATTTGGAATCTAGAAGACCCTCTTCTGATGAAGAATCGGCTAAAACAGACCCTGTACTATCTATGAGGCCTTCAGAGAGGCAAACTTCAAAAAGAATGGCCTCCTCTGGGGAAAGTGGTGCCTCTCCTTCACATAGGAGCAAGAAAAAGATGGAATTGATGGCTCCATCACCTTCCCTTGGTTCAGGAGACCAAAATAAAAAGCACCCTGACGAGAACCTCCTCCAAAGGTAAGGAGATGTTCTAAAAAATTCCAGGGGGGCAATCGTCATTGAAAACGCTGTCTACAAGCGGCACCGGCGATAGAGGCCCGTCGATGAGCAAGCCGTCGGCGAAACCCAAGAGATCAACGATGACGCTCCAAACCTCGTCCACGACTAAGTCATGGTCGTTGAAATCGGCCACGGCTAAGTCATTGTTGTCGAAATAGGCCACAACTAAGCAATCATCGATGAAAGAATCTCACAACTCAACAAAGCTATCGTCAATGCAGAATAAGCATCACCTGTCCACAAAGCCTTCGTCGTCAACGGCATCCTCGTCGATGAAGCCGATGTCCAAACCATCGTCGACCAAAGCACAGTCGACAGCAATTGACCCCTCACCGACGGACAAGAGTAAGTCCAAGGCACCGTCCACGGATATGTCAAGCACGCCTTCCAAGGAAAGCGAGCCGTTCATACCAATGGACACAGACCTCCACACACCGAAAATCCTCAATCTGCCAATAGGAGCCCAACTGTCTCTCTTAAAAGAGATGGCAGAACTTCCTGACATCATCCTGCAGGAGAATTTCTTGAATTCTGAGCTCATCCATGAGCAACCGATCCTCACTCCAAAGGTGAACAGTCCTCCCTGGCATCCCACCTTGGAGGAACCTGCAGAACCATGTGATCCAGAAATCATGCTTTCAATGCAGAGGATCATTGACAAATTTAATAGGCGTCAGAACCAAAGGCATTGTTCTTCTACACCGATGGAAAGATCCCCTCGGGGCATATTTCACCACCCCATAATTCTCAAAGAAACTCTCCTAACAGGAGCAGACCTCATAAGAGAGTACGCTCACCAGAACCTCCCCGTAGGTCCAGGAGCAGGACGCTCAGTGCTTTGCTTACAATGGTCTCCCCTCCTAGATCTTTGCCTACTCCAAGACCACCCATGAGGGATCCCATGAGACCACCCATAAGGGACCCCACGATTGTTCCATCCACAGCCTCCTTTTCCGACTGGCAGGAAGATCCTTTCAGGGATTTTTCAGACCCTGAAAAAGGGGAAGATTAGCCATGAGCCAGACACGCAGAGCGAGTGGGACGATTACATTATAGAAAAGCGTAGGAAGGACGACTCCCCAGGAGATGCTTCACCACCCGACGATCTAGTGTCTTTTTCATACCATAACTGGTAAAGCGGACGGACCTCTTTAATTTGCAAGTTGCCTCAGAAGAGAAATAATCGGTGCTCTTCGAACATAGAGACAAATGCAGAAGGACGGTCACCCCGATTCCTCTTTTGGACACGATATGGGACACTGGAGCGAAGATTTTGGCTACGCCATTGTCCACACCGGCACTCGTTTCAAGACCGGAGAAGAAGCATCGGACATGGCACCATTATGCCGAAGGGGGCATACTAAACCGGACTCCATCATAACGGATGCAGTCAGAAAAAGGTTAGCAAATCCAACATCGCCCCTTTCAGCTCTGCCTGACAAAGAAGGACATAAATTGGAAGCCATGGGCAGGGAAGGTATCAACGTCAGCCTCTCTCACCATTACGGATGGTAACGCTCTTGCCATGACTGTACGACGGGACTGTGAGCTGTGGCTCCGTATGTCCAAGCTGACCAAGCACTTTCCTCCGGATCTGCAAGAGGAGGCCAAAGCAATCATATCGGATGGGGAGGCTACCTCCGACCATATGATCGACAAGGCTGTGGACATAATTGAGTCGGGTTTCAGACAAATGGCCCATGGTACAGTCTTGAGGTGACCAGCCTGGAGGAAGGCTACAAACTTTAGACCAGAGGTTCAGGCTCAAATATTAGATATGCCCTTCGATGGGCAAGAACTTTTTGGATTTTGGAAAACAGATTGACAACCATCTTATTGGTATAAAGGCTATCACCACAACCATCTCAAGGGTATAAAGGCTATCACCACAACCATCTAAAGGGTATAAAGGCTAACACCGATAAAGCACGAGCCATCAGTTCCCTTAAGGATAAAGACAAAGATTGTAGATATTTTCGTCCCTTTCGAGGTGCATCTTCAAAGTACAGGGGTTTCAGTAGCCCCTCCTACAATCAAGGAACACAGAGTAATACCTTTCAAGACAGATACCATCAGTCGACAAGCAGATACACCCATAGGGGTAAACGTGGCTCTAACCACGCCAAGACCCAAGGCAAGCAAAATTGACACTCCTCCTCCTCTCTCACGAGGAACCCCGGTGGGAGGGAGAGTAAGCCGTTTTTACCAGCGCTGGCTAAGAATAACATCAGACAAGTGGGTGCTGCAGGTGGTTCGCGAAGGTCACCCCATCGAATTCCTAGACCAACCTCCATCTCTTGCCCCCGTTCCACGCAAGGTCACCATTTGAAGCAGGTCATGCTGGAGGTTCACAAGCTACTCCTAAAAGCAGCTATAGAGCCGGTACCAAACCAGCAAATGGGAAGAGACTTCTACTCCCATTTTTTTTTCTGGTGAAGAAGAAAATGGTCAGTGGTGATGGATTCTGGAGGTAAGAGCTCTCAACAAGTTTATCAAGTGCATCAAATTCAAAATGACATCCCTTCAGAATGTTCTCCCATGGCTCAATCAACATGACTTCCTGGCCACCCTCGACCTAGAAGACGCTTATTTCCACATCCCCATTCATCCTGCCCACAGGCAATTCCTCAGGTTCGTCATAGGGGAGTCATATTTTCAATTCCGTGTCCTCCCATTTGGTCGAAAATCAGCAACAAGAGTATTTATCAAGTGCCTTGCACCAGTGACAGCATACCTCAGAAGATCGAGAACGGAGGTCTTCCCGTATTTAGACGATTGGCTCATAAGGGCGAGCTCATTCAAACTGGCGAGCATCGTAGTGGAGAGAACAGTAAAACTCTTGAAAGAGTTAGGATTCTTGATAAAAGAGGAAATATTCTGCCCCGTTCCCAGCAAGACAGTGCTTTTTCTGGAAGCAGAACTCCACACCAACATACCCAGAGTAAGACCGTCAGCAGACAGAATATCTGCATTAACTCGTCTGACTTCATAGTTTCAAAGCAATGGGACGACCACGGTCCGCTCCCTCAAATCTCTTCTGGGCTTGATGTCATCATGCATATTCCTCATACCAAATTGCAGATTTCACATGAGGCCAATCCAAGAGACCCTGGACCGCCAATGGAAGCGGGCAGTCTGGTCATGGGAGGATACCAGACAACTACCAGCATCTTTTCACAAGGCCCTCCGATGGTGGGGCATACCTCAAAACCTGCTGCAGCGGATGCCTTTCCAGGCTCCAACTTCAACCCTTCTCCTCAGGACGGATGCGTCACTATCTGACTGGGGAGCGCACTTGGCAGATCTACAAACAAAGGGCACTTGGTCCTTTCAAGAATCTCAACTGCAAATCAATGTGCCAGAGCTCAAGCAATTTGGTGGGCACTGAAGGCTTTCCTACCAGTTCTGGGAGGGCAGGCGGTGACCGTCAAAACAGACAACACAACCTTGACGCACTACACAAACAAACAAGGGGGCACAAGGTTGGAGTTGCTGTCTCAAGAAGCTCAAAAGCTATGGACCTGGGCTTTACATCACAAGGTCCACATCAAGGCAGAACACCTACCGAGAGTGGACAATGACCTGGCAGACAAGTTAAGCAGAGATTATTCAGCATCCCACGAATGGAAGCTGGATGAAGCAGAAGCCCGGCGGATATTTCACAAGTGGGGACATCCACAGGTCGACCTTTTTGCCACCAAGGACAACAAAAAATGCCACAGGTTCGCCTCCAGGTACCCGGAACACCTCTCGATGAGGGACGCTTTCTCATTGGACTGGACAGGCAAGTTCCTTTATGCCTTCCCTCAAATCCCACTCATAGCGAGAGTGCTACGCAGACTGAACAGGCCTGCTTGATGATCCTGATAGCGCCTGATTGGGCTCGTCAGGTTTGGTACCCAACCCTGCTTCACCTGTGTCTATGGCCCCTGATTGGCCTCAAAGTTCATCAGAGCTTCTTACCGCAACAGGATCAAAAGGTTCTCCACCACGACCCATTGAGTCTGTCACTCCATGCATGGTTCTTGAGCAGCGAAAATTAATTAACCTGAATCTCCCTGCAGAATGCTGGGACATACTCAAGGCCTCTAGGGCCCCTTCTACACTAACAACTTACAATCGGAAATTGACTAATTTTACCAAGTGGTGCGAAACATCTTCAGTGAACCCGCTCTCTGTGTCTATCGAACAAATACTTCTGTACCTGTTGCACCTAGCGAAAGCAGGGCTCTCCCTTTCATCCATCAAGGTGGATTTGTCCGCCATATCAGCATACACGACTAAGCCAGGTCAACCATCTTTGCTCACCAAACTGGCTATCAAAATATTCTTAAAAGGATTGAGGCGTACTTTCCTGCCAACTCCTACACCGGTTCCTGCATGGAGCCTGAACACAGTCCTGGCAGCGCTCATGGAGCCACCATACGAACCGATTCATGGGTGTGACAAAAATGTTATCCTGGAAAGCAGCTTTCTTAGTAGCTATCACGTCAGCCAGGAGGATTAGCAAGCTGCAAGCCCTTTCTTCAGAACCCCCAATCACCTTGTTTCTTAAAGACCGTGTCATACTGAGGACGATTCCGAAGTTCTTACCCAAGGTGCTGTCAGAAATGACGCTCACTGAGCGCATCGTACTTCCAACCTTCTTCATGAATCCCTCATCTGATGCAGAGAGATCCTTACACTCGCTCAATGTTGCAAGTGTTCTAAAGTTCTACATTCAGAGAACTAAGGAATTCCACCCCTCGACTAGACTTCATCGCATTTGCTGGCTGGACTAAAGGACAGCACATTTCAAAACCGAGTTTGGCGCGTTGGGTTTCCCAATGTATCAGTCAGTGCCACCAGTCTAAAGGCAATCCACTCGCCAGACCTTCAGCCCACTCCACCAGAGGAAGGGCAGCTTCGGTTGCTTTTCACGCTGGAGTATCATTGAAAGACATCTGCAGAGCCCCAACCTGGAGCACTCTGCATACGTTCGCCAAACATTACTGCCTGGCAAAAGATACCAGCAAAGAGTCAGCAGTGGGTCAAGCGGTTCTCCGCCATCTCTTTGTGTAAGGTAGGAGCAGCCTTCTCTTCCCGGGTAATGTAGCCTTTTTAGTTTCTGTATAGTAAGGCGATCAGAAGGATCTGCAGAATGTACATAATGTATGGGAATGCCTAATTGCTTGGTATTCTATTCAAGCATCTGAAGCTATGAAAGATCCAATGCTGGAGAAGTTTTAGTTACTTACCTGTAACTGTATTTCTCCATCATTGGTATCTTTCATAGGTTCACATGTGCCCACCCACCTCCCCTGAGAGGCTGCTCCCTCTTCCAGCAGCCATCTATTCATGTAGTCTTCTACAGCTCAAAATCTGAAGATGGCTGCCTGAGGCGGAGCTTAAACCCTGCCACCTCATTGGTTAGTGCCATAAAGGACCAAAGTGAGGTGGAGGGACTACAAAATTGAATGGCTCATAGGCCATAATGGGCAATTTACATTCTTTTTCTGTGAAAATAATGTATATATATATTTAATGTTTTATAATTATTTAAATCACAGAGGATTCCCAGTCTGACTATGGGAATATTCAATCATGTGAATCTATGATAGATACCAATTCTGGAGAAATACAGTTACAGGTAAGTAACTAAAATGTACTGATTAAACAAGGAGGTTTATACGGCCTTTCGGAAGTGTAGATGGTCTTCAGTCTTCCGTAGAAAAGTGCAGAGGGAATTTCATAACACAGGAGCAGCCACTGAGAAGGCTTCCACTGCCCCAATTGTAGATTTACGAAAACGTGGCACCTGGAGCAAGACTTGACCAGCGGATCGAAGATTCAGGGAGGCACAATACACTTGGTTTTCTGGCAAAGAAAGTGAACTCCCAGGCCATGCAGTGCTCGATGGACCAGACAAAAGATTTTAAATGTAATCCTACAGGCAACCGGTAGCCTGTGCAGCTTCTGGAGCACCTTTAAGGTTCTAGCACATTTAGGCAATCCCATGGCCAGACGGGCGGCTGCAGTCTGCACAACCTGCAAACGGTGGAGAAGGGTTTTGGGCTGATCCAAGAGGCTTGTGTTGCAATAGTCCAGGTTCCCCATAACAAAGGTGGAAACTGCCAGGCCATGTAGATCAGCAAGCACAGAAGGGCTGACCTTCCTCAGTAGCGTAAGCTTGAAATGGGCAGCAGAACATCTCATCTTGATCTGAGGAGCGACAGAGAGGGAGTCAGCATTGGTAATGCCCAAATTCTTTACCATAGCCACAGGAGTAGGGAATGGCCAAAAGGCTGTGGACCAGGCAGAGCCCTCCAAGGTTTCAGCTCCCAGCAACATCACTTCTGTCTTGTCTGCATTGAGCTTGAGCCAATTTCTACGCATCCGGATTCCAATGTCAGATGAGCAGTTTTTTAAATGGGCACCCACTGCTGTCAGATCATGACCAACAAACAAAATAATTTGCTTGTCATCGGCATAGGCAAAAAAGCTGCAGCCATCAGTATCAATGAGCTTGGTCAGCGAAAGCATACAGATATTAAACAGAAGTGGTAAAATAGCTGAGCCGTGACGGACGCCGCAGGTAAGAGGAACCGAGGTCAGAAGAAAAGGGAGGCAAGGACTGGGTTCTATCAGATAAAAAAGACTGAAACAATTCCAAGACAGAGCTGCCAATTCCGATCTCCCTGAGGCGTTGACATAGAATAGCGTGGTCAATACAAGGCCACAGAGAGGTCAACTTGGGGGCCTCTCCACTGCCTCTCGCTCAACATATTGTGTTCCCCAGGGCTCTAACCCTCTCACCCTGACTCTTCAATCTTTACGTGGCCCCTCTGGCACACCTAATCTTCACGTTCTGCTCTAACGTTCAGTGTTATGCGGAAGACACGCAGCTCTCTTTCCTGCACCTTACAGCCTCCTCTCCTCTCTCACCCATTCCAGACTGTTTAACCACAATTCCGGATTAGTGTGCCTCCAACAATCTGTCTTAATGCCAGTAAGACGAAGATCCTTCTCATCAGGACCCCTGCTCCCGCTTTCCCTCTCTCACTCTGGCCACCCTTCATGGGCCCTCTTCCTTCTCCTTCCTGTGAGGCACACAACCTTGGTGTCATCTTCGACTCCACTCTCTCCTTCTATCCTCACATCATGAACATTTCCAAGAAGGCCCACTACCAGCTGCACCTCCTCACAGGTACTTCAACACTCTCTTCCTAAATACCTTCCTACTCGAGCCCTTTGTTCTGCTTCCTCCAACTCTCTCAGGGTCAGATGCTTCTCCAGGCAGAGAGTAAGGGGTAGATCACTTTCCTCTGCAGGTGCCTCCTTCTGGAACAGCCTCCCTGTTCCTCTCAAACTTGAGCCGGACGACTTGAAGTTCTGGAAGCAGCTCAAAACCTTCCTTTTCTCCCTCTCCTCTCCCCCCCCCCCCGCTGACCTACCTATCTGTTGCACCGACTGGTTGCCTGGTTACCCTCAGAGTCTCACTGGGTACCTGGCTCCTGACCGGTCTCCCCCGCACTGCTTCCGGGCCTGCCACGTACTAGGGGCTGTAACTATAACCTCTACAGTCCCCTGCCTCTTTGCACTTGTTCAAAGCCACGCTATCCCGGCTGCACTTACTCAGAGCAATGCTGCCCTGATTGCACGTTCCCTTCCCCCCTGCACTTCTTCCCCTGTGGTTTGCGTTATGACAGGCCTAGTAAGATCGTTTGTCTTGTCCTCCCTCCGTACCCTCCCTGTCTTTTTGCGCCTAGAAACACATGTGTACAGGCACGCTATCAGTGACTTCTCATATCAAGTAGCATATGAACACCAATTCCGCACTGGTCAAGGATCAGAAAGTGATGGTCAATAGCCAACAGGACAGCCTATCCCTGTGAGGGGGCAAAAGCCTGATTGGAAAGGGCAGAGAATGAGCTGGGACTCCAGATAATCTCTCAATTGGGGCATCACAATACACACAAGAACCTTTATCAAGGACTGCAACAGTGAGATACAACGAAAATGTGCATGGGAGCAGGTTAACAGAGAAGGCTTCTTGAGCCAGGGGGTGACCAGTGCATATTTCATGAACCCCAGAATGGTACCAGTAATGTTACCCATACCAGTATGCAGCTCTGCAAGCTCGGGACAACTAGATTTCAGGACTCGAAGGGGGACTGGGTCAAGTGGAGAAACAGATATGAGAAGGCTAATAGCCTGAAGTACTTGAGCCTCCTCGGTCATACGGAAAGAAACAAAGGAAGAGTCGAGAGAAGAAGAGCGAGATGGCAGCAAAGAGAGAGTGGGTGTCTGAGGCTCATTGGAAGCCAGAATATCTTTATTTTGGACAAAGAAGTCAGAAAGCAGGTCAGAGAGCATCACAACACCTTAGGTGTACTCATGGTGGTGGACTGAGACCGCTCCCGCTCTACAGTGCAGAGTTCTTTTGAGCTCTTTTGCGCTTCATGAATACAATTACAATAGAAAGCTGCTTTTGTGTCCTTGATAGCTTGATGATACACAAGCTGCTGAGCTTTCCAAAAAGATTTGTCGAACTTGGATTACTCTGGCGCCTTCATACAAAACTTTAAGAGAGGGCAGGTGTTCGGTAAAGCAGGGGGCTGATACCTTCGGAGGCCAAATATTGTTGGTTGTGTCCTTGGGCATAGTGCTAATGCTGGATGTGCAAACATTTGTAATGCCCTTGTGAACTACTTTGAAAACAATGTTTCTGTGAGGAAGTAGGGGCGTTATTGCATGATGTCTGGTTTCTTATCTCATTAATGATGCTAGACATATGGGAGGAAGGATAGCTCGGGGGCAATGCATTTGTCTTGGAAGCAAGACAACGAAGTCCAACACAGGTTTGAATCCCGATCCTGCGCTTAGAATCCACTCGCTGGTATTAAGCGCATTATAAAAGAACAATTATAATATTGCTTGATTTCGAGATTTTTTCAGCACAGTGCCGTTTCTTTGCCTTTAGGATTTCTGCTTTATAGATCTGTATTTGTTTTTGTTACATTAATTTTGTCGTGTAGGTTATGTTTCCTCCATGCTTGTTCTTGTTTCCATTTTTTCTTCTTCAAAGCTCTGAGGTTGGTGGTTAACCATCTTGTGCCAATTTCTTATGGAGTTAGTGAAGTGTTTCTCTGATGCTACTGAGTCTAGGGCTTCTGTGATACATTTTCGGAGTGTCTCCATTATTACTTCTGGTGGGAAGTGCATCCAGGAGAGTGTTTTGTGGATTCCAATATGGCATTGAGTTCCTCTGTGTTGAGGGATTTCCAATTTCTTTCCTCAATTGGTCCCAATGGTATAAGCAGGTGTATATACAAGGCAGGCACTGCCAGGTGGCTTGTTGCCTGTTTCGATTAATGCAGTAATAATTCCGGTAGACCTCTTTTTGGGATGCAGAGCACATTCCACAAGCCATGGGCTAGACTACCACCTTCTTTGCAGGAGAGTCCCTCTTGACATGTGCAGGGCTGTAACTTTGGAAGGTTATTCATACTTTCATAAAATGTGTCTGCATTGGCAAGAAGGCTGTGGAGTCAACTATGGTCAGACAGGTGGTTCTGCATGGTTTGTTTGCTTCAGGGGGGAGCCTCATGTCTCGTCCTCCCTGCTCGGTGAATGAATGTTTAACAGCTTTGTAATTATTCAGCTCCATGTGAAGACTTGCTCTCTAATCATGAGACTAACCATCCTTCTGTCCTCATTCTCCTCGATATATCCTCTGCTTTTGACATGATCAATCACACCATCCTACTCAATTGTCTATGCAACAACATGGGTATCTCTGGTCAGGCCCTGGCCTGGTTGACCTCCTTTCTCACTGACCGATCCTCCCAGGTCCAACTTGGGTCTTTCCTCTCTTCTATTGCTTTCTACTTGTGGTGTTCCCCAGGGGTCTAACCTTTCTCCCTAGCTTTTCAACCACTACCTGGCACCGCTTGCCCATCGCATCGCTACCTTCTACTCTAATTTTCAGTGTTATGCTGATGACACCCAGCTCTGCTTCAGGCTTCCCTCAGCCACCTCTGCTTCTTCTCTCAAACCAGACTGTCTTGCCGCAATTCATGAATGGTGTGCCGCCAATGATCTCTGGATTAATGCCAGGAAGACCGAGATCCTCCTCATTGGAACACCTGCTCCCTCCTTTCCTTTCACTCTCTGGCCGCCCAGCCTAGGCCCTCTCCTTCTCTTTCCTGTGAGGCTAAGAATCTCGGTGTCATCTTCGACTCCACCCTCTCCTTCTCTCCTCACATCTCTAAGAAGTCACACTATCATCTGCACCTCCTCAGATGTATTCTGCCTTTTCTCACTTTCCCCCAGATACTCTCTAGGCTGGAGAATTGCAACAGCCTCTTTCTAAATCTGCCTGTATCTACTCTTCGACCATTACGTCTTATCTAGAACAGGACTACAAGACTTGTCCTTGGCCTCAAGCCCAGGGATCTTATCCCTCCAGCTCTGAAATCTCTCCACTGGCTTCCTGTGGCTGCAAGGATCAACTTCAAGGCCATTTGCATCACCCACAAGGCTTTCTGAGACCTGGGACCACACTACCTTCAGTTTTCTCTTCTTAAACATCTTCCTCCTCAAGCCCTCCCCTCATCCAACTGTCTGAGGGTCAGACGCTTGTCTAAGCAGAGAGTGGGAGGAATATTTCTTTCCTCTGCTAGGGCCCCCCTCTGGAACAGCTTCCCTGTCTGTCTCAAACTTGAGCAGAACCATCTCTGGTTCCGGAAGCAACTCAAGACCTTCCTTATTGCTACAGCTTTCTCTTCCTCTCCTTTGCTGATGTCCCTGACTGCTCCGCACACTGGTTCACCTGACCACCCTCTGAATCTCGGGCCCAGGCTCCTACAGGTTGAGTTGCCCTTGCAATGCCTCCGGGTTCCCCCAGCACTTAAGGGTCTATGGGCTTCATTCCGAGATTGGAGGTAGCCATGGCGCTATTTGCGCCATGGCTGCCTCCAATACCGGGTCCGTGTCCGGTTGAATGGGGACTTCCCGGGACATTCTGACTTGTGCGTACATGGTAAGTCCCCATTGAACCAACCATTCCCCGTTCCCATTTGAGCCCCTATAGGGCTCAATGGGAATGGGGAAGGCGCTAATTACGGGCCTGCTAACAGCAGGCCCGTTATTAGCGTCCTGATCCCTTAGCGGGACCGGTAAAGAACGTGTGGTCAGACCACACGTCCTTCGCGGCTCCCGCTAAGGGACCTCGGAATTGGCCAGTAAGGGTTTAACGGCACCGGTCTCCTTACCAGTGACCGTTATCCCTTACTGCCCAAGTTGGAATGAGGCCCTATATCTGCAACCCTACAGTCCCCTGTCTTTCTGCACTTTTGAGCCACCCTCCAGCAGCACTTATTGAATTTCCTGCACTTTTTCCTTCCCTCCCTCAAAACCCCCCCACCTTGGCACTTCTCCCCCTTCCTCCTCCCCGCACTTGTGTGATCTGAATGACACAAGGCCTAGTAAGATCGTTGTTTTGTCCTCCCTCTGTACACCCACATTATAAATGACTTATATCATCTGAATCTATGAAAGATCCAATGCTGGAAAAGAA
Organism: Ambystoma mexicanum; assembly: GCF_040938575.1. NCBI lineage: Eukaryota > Metazoa > Chordata > Amphibia > Caudata > Ambystomatidae > Ambystoma > Ambystoma mexicanum. The sequence continues at coordinate 327,214,933 of NC_090926.1, read as the reverse complement.
AGTTACTTCACGTGACCTACCAACCCCATATGCGGTTTATTACTGGTGCTTTCCATGAATTACCATAATCCGAGAATGGTCTTTGAGGCTGGTGCTACGGAAAGATACTACCCATTGGCCAGGAGCAAAACCTGAAATGAAGCTATTGGTGCACAAAAGTGAATGCAGTTCTTTTTCATTATGTACATGTAACTGCTTTGCTAATGTACTGAGGATGCTCAGCCTGGCTATGGGAAATATTCAACAATATGAGTTTATGAATGGAACCAATGATGCAGACCTGTAGTTCCAGATAAATACATTTTTCTTTTTGTCACTCCAGAAAAGCGTGTGTATGTTTTGCTGAAATGCCAGTCATCCTGCTGGCAGTGTCCATACCCGTAAAAAAAAAAAGAAACTTTCTCTTTAGCTTCTTATGTACAGGTACAATTGGTTAATTGGGTAGTCACAAAAGTAAAAACCAGGTTCACTTAAAGGGGTAAAACTGTTTTTACAGAAATAAAATGTGATTTTGATTACTTTTAATCTCTTATTGCCTGCCTTTTTTCCATTGAAATCTGACGTCCATCATCTTTTCAACATTTGTGTAAGCAGGTTTCTTGCAATGGTTGATCTTCATGCTGTAAGTGGCTTTCAAGCCCTTACAGGGGAAATGACATAAGTGGAGGAGTGAAAGTGTTGTCTGCGGATCCATAATAGCAGCAAAGTACATCATCGAGTTTACTTACTGCACAAGTCCTCGTTGTGTAATAACACCAGAAGTATCGCCACTATTAGTACTGCTTTCAACAGTAGTACCACTGCAACCCGCAGCAATACTACTTATATCATTAATAGTCTGGCAACAATATAATTACTACCAGTATTAGTTGACCTTCTACTGGAAGAAGCAGAGCTACCAGGAGCAGCAGCATTGTTTCCAGTAGTGTTACCATAGTAGTGCTACATGTAGTAGTACTGGTAAACATACTATTACAGTTGTAAATTATGATGTAGTTCTACTAGTATTACCTATATCACAACATCTACCAGTACTGTTCACACTATTACTACTGCTACTATTGACAGCACTAGCATTACTATTGTGGTTAGTGCTACTATTAATGATATTGTTGGCATATGATTACTAGGAATGTAAATGTACACTTTGCATCTATAATGAATATGCAGACTGCACTTCCCCCTTCCTCTGATGTCACTTCCTGTTTGTTATTGAATGCAGCTCATAAAATAGAGGACACACCCAAGTAAAACAAATGGTTACACAAATGTAAATAAGGTAGAGGGGAAATTAGCAGTAAATCATATTAAGAAAAAGGAACAAATTACTTTGTAAAATCTAAGTTCCCTTTAAGGTGGTCTCCAGGAAAGCTCACAGAATGGATTATATTAAAGCGCCTCTTTCAGTCTGGTGAGAAGGTTTTTCTAATATCCTTGGGGGCAGGGGATTACTTGGCATAGCTGTTTGCTAGACCTCCTTCGCAGAGGGCTCGCACTGGTCTTCTCCAGATAGCGTCCTCCCATTCCCCAAGAAACAGGTGTCCCTGCATCAGAATGTGCTTCTTTGGACGGTAAACCAACTTCTCGTGAAGGGTGAAGGGTGGTGCGGGTTCCACTCTCTGCACACCAGTTACTTTATACTAATGGGGGGAGGGACCCAGGTTAGATCTGTGGGTTCACAATATAATGGGTACACAATTTTCTAATTGTGAGAAAAATACTGATAAAACACCATCACATTTAAAGGTTTTTATCATCTCTGTAACCCGATCGGCATATATTCATTTCATCCTCCACTGGTCAGAACGAAAAGAAATCTAAAAATAAAAGTATTTCCGTGTGCGCAGACATGACTCGACAGTGTATGTGTTGAGCACGCGCACAGATAATAAATAGGCTCCTGTTTTGTTACAAGAGACTGACAATCCTAACTGGATTGCTACTTTTCCATTTCACAACCACCCAGTTTACAACGAGTGGCATCCCACGCCCTATAAAGTCAAATACTTTTCATGTGTGTGTTTCTATCGTGATAAAAGATGGGGGATTTTTCAGAGATATCAAATCCCCCCCCACCACCCTTTATCAGAGAAGAGATGATCGTTCAGGCCTAGTGTTTTGGTACTGCACTCTTTCATTTATGATGAGAAATAAAAGCAAGCTTGTTTATTTATTTGCTAATGCGCACCAAACCCTTAGGTAGCTGGGCGCAGCAGATACAAGTATACTTGAGGCTTAGTTACAGCATGTAAATGGGTACAATAACACAGTTGGGGGTACAGTGGGTAAGGAATAACATACAAAGCAATTGCAGTGGTCAACAGAATAGTACAATAGAAGAGTGCAGTGGATGAGAATAGTTGAGTAGTCGAGTGCGCCTGGCGTACAATGCAACAAGTCAGTCTTAATTGTCATTGGCTCGAAGCCAATTTATCATATTATGTCTGAATCTAGGGTATGGTTCCGTTTTGACGGCTAGGTGGAGTGCATTCCAGGCAAAGGCCCCTTTTACTGGGAAGCTGGCTCCTCCGGATTTGGAGAGTTTAAATCTGGGAATTTCGAAGCAATGGGAGTTAGATGATCTAGTGGGGCGGGTTGAAGTTCTTCTAATCATTCTCTCGAGAGGTACCGTGGAGGGACGCAAAATGAAAGCTAAAAAGAACTATACTTGCAGAACATCACTTAAGAAATCTAATTTCTGCAGATCCTTTGAGAAGTGAATGCTAATTAGTATTGTTAAAGGAAAAGAAAATGGGTACAATTGCCTTCAATTTATACTTAATTTGCATGCAGGTCACAATTCTGTGAGGGAGGAAAAAGCATTTCACAATGGCCCATCAGGCAAGGTCAACCATCTCGGGTAATATGCAGAAATGTGGGTGCAATTTGCAAATACATTTTTGAAGTCTGGCAGGCTAAATCGGCTTTCCCTCTTGCTGAAGTTAGTACACTGTATGCCATTGAATTTGAGAATGCTAGAGACTACCAATTTAAGTGACTTTGGGTGTTCCTTGCAGAACTTCGGCACTGGAAGGCACTTTGTGGGTTCTGCGGCTAACATGTCCCCTTTCCTATTTCCCATCTCTATGCAGCCTCTCCTGTGTGGTGAATGCAGGGGATGGTATCGGTCGTAAGCAGATGTGATCCTTGGACGAGAAGAACAGATCGTTCAACCATCTTCCCAGGCTTGACGTTTCTATTAGCTGGTATTCAGGGGGTATTGATCTTGATTCAGTGGAACCAGCGCACTTGACAAAGGTACATTTTAAAAGCAGAAGCCAAGAATGGGAAGAGGAAGTCTCTGCAATGATGAGACATTTGGTGGCCATTTTTCATTAGTGCCTGTTCTCCCCCTATTGCCTTTTTTCAGATTCTCTTGACATCCTGCAGTCACCTGTCCTCACTCTTGATCACACCCTAATATATCCTGTGAGGTTTCTGCTATAAGTAGACATGTATATTCCCTGTCATTTCTGCTTTAAAAGAAATCTTCATGTAATTAAAGCAGCATCAAAGGTTTATTTTCGTATTTTGTAAACAACTGGAAAATACTCAGCAATATGTGTCATGGAAAGGTTGAGAAACTTTATTGAACTACGTTTATAAGTGTAATACCTGGAAACCCCCACTGGAATCCACAAAACAATTATGAGAAGTATGAAACTTTTCAAATGATGTGTCATTTATAAGGCGCCTAAGTGTTGCTAGGCGTGACAAGGGAGGGAAGACAAGACAACGATCTTACTAGGTCTTGTGCCATTCAGATCGTGCAATTGCGATAAGCAAAGAGCAGAGGGAAGGGAGAGGGGCATGTGCAATCAGGGCAACATTGCTCTGATAAAGTGCAGCCAGGGCAGCGTGGCTCTGGGTAAGTGCAAGGAGGCAGGGGGCTGTAGAGGTTCATCAGGGGAGAGATTTTGGGGGTATCCGCTATCTCCTGAGGTGGTGGTAGCACTCAGGTTCTTAAGATTTTTTAATAGTTTGGTTTACAGTTGCAAAGCAAAATACTTTTGAGAACGGAAGGAAGAGCGAGTTGGTGTCACGTGCTTGCATCTGTTTGTTGATGCAGTTGCAAACTGACTGAATTTTATTTGCAAAAGATGCCTGAAGTTTATTGCACTGTTCCTCAGAGGCCATCCATGATATTTTGATAGAACAAGGTACATCAAGATATTTCCGGCTTTCAAAATGTAGTTCTCTACTATGGCGACTTCATAGTTTGTACATGATATCTTGTTGAAGAATTAAACTTTGATTTTCGCACTTTGAGGTCTGCTGTAAAGTCCATAGGTGAAGACCACCCGTTAGTGTAGTGTTAAGCTTTTAGCTTTCTTGTCTTTAGTAAGGCGATGAAATGCGTGGTTATGGTGAGCAATAGAGTTCTAGAGATCCCCGTGTTAGCCTCTGTGCCTTGTATTTGCCTGTACTGAGCATGTGAGGAGAACAATTAGCAGCATTTCCTCTCTGCATACTACTGCAAAAAATGGTGATGGAGAGGGGCAGCTCCTTATTAGGTGTACGCGTCCTGTTAATAGAGAAGAATATGGTCTTTTGTTTGGCCTAATCTAGAGGTAGCTTTTTGATATCCTGAATTGTAAAGTACTCCTATGTTATGGCCCCTTTCCTCCATACACAAAGGATGTTGCCTCACCGGGGATGGAATTGAAGAATTTTGTTCAACAGAAATGCACATTTCAATGACGCAGTGTGGGTACCTACATGGAGACCGCTGGTTGGCTTGCTTTCTTCCACTTATTTTGTAAATTCTTCATCTAACAATGCACTTTTCTTTTAGAGTACTTATTGTGCCTCTTTTACAGTGGAAAGACATGTTTTGGGCTCCTCCACCGACCTCGCTCAATGACTTCAAAGAAGACCAGTCTTCTTCCCTCCTCTACAAATCACTCTGGAAACATTCATTGAAGCAAGAGAAGATTGTAGGGCCCTCGCCACCTGTCCATTGCATTAAAATTGAGGATCTCCTATCTATGTATAATACTGTGAACACAGACTGATACCCTTAACAGGGAACGCCCAGGCTTTCTAATCAAAAGTGGTGCCAAGCTTGTCTCGTTCAGAGGTTTTTTCATAAGTTCCACAACCTGATGTACTCCATGGCCATGACGACACACTTCAGGGACATAATTAGGGATGTATACCAGTTTCTTCCCTCCTGAGAGGCCTACCAGGGTTCACCCAGTGAACCAATTCCTTCCAGTAGTGCCACCCTGACTTCCACTTCCAAAAAACGGAACCACTGCCTCTTTTACCACTAATGGATGCCTCATTCCCGAATGGTTGGGCACAGGCATGTCCACATCTCTGGTCCCTGATGGGAAAAGCAATCCGCAGGTGGGAGATGACAAAATACCCACTTCTACCAAGGCATTTCATGGCTGCCTTATTGGAAACATGGAGTATTTGGGCCTCGAAATTAAAGATGCTTCAACAATAATGGCAGATGTGCTAGCCCCAGCACTTACAAAAGGAGGAGGTTGCTTGGACATTCTGATTCAAAATGATGTACTGCAGAAAGCGCATTTGATTTGGCAAAGGAATAATTTGGAGGCCTCTATAAAGAGAACATTGGATCCATGCAATGGACCACTGCAAATGAAGAAATGGTGCAATGTGGTACCCCCTGCCTTATAACACAATTTCCCCATCTTACCCCGTAGGATACTTAAAAGCTCTACCCCCCGCCTTTTCCAACACAAACACTTTCTTACACCGTGAAAGACACGGACTAACACCAGAGCCGTTTACCTGACATGTGCCAACACAAGGGTCAGGCGGAGTCAGGCAATTGACAATAACTACACACACCTAACAGCCCTTTCCCTTCCCCACAGGGATAAAAGACGGGGCACAAGAGCACACTTTGAGAAAGGACAAATGCACAAGGAAGCAGCTATTCCAGGGCGTCAGTTCAAATGGAGAAGAAAGCTTGTGAGACTGGAAAGGACAACAAGGAGGGAAGTTCCCTTGCCCTTTTCCACCCAGACCTGCGAAGCCTCTATGAAAGGAATCATAAAACCGGTAACTACAGCTGACGTGTGGTGTAACAGATGTCAACGGTGCACAGGACCAGAGTCGGAGGGAGAACCGATAGTAAACCTGATGGTGTTGAGCGAAAGGCTGAGAACTGCAACATGAAATGAACAAAGAACTTGTTGACTACTAAACTTTTAAAGCCCAGGGAAAGACCTGGTGCAGAATGGTCCGACGCCACGTAGGCCCCCATTCAAAAGACTCTGGCTGGTCCCCTTTTCTTGTAAACATTCTAGTACCAAGAGGCTGTAGGAAAGGCCGGCATAGAGAGTTACGGTGGTCATACAAGGTTTGGGCCAAAATCCCTTGTACAATCGAAAGGCCTTAAACCATTACCAAAGTTTTGACATTGTGAAACAAGTGTGGGCGTCCTGCTGAGGGAAACGCTGTGCGAACGGTAAATGTCTGAAGACTAACTGGTGGCTTAAGAGAAAGCCTGACTGGGGGCTAAAGAGAAAAGCCTCACTGGGGGCTGGAAAGTGCAAGTGAATCCTTCAAGGTGTTACAACTAAATGAAACATGTATTAAAATGGCAAATGTCAACCCGACTAAGGGAGGCCAATGTTGCAACAAGGATCGGAGCCCACAGGTGAAAGGAAATCCCCCAATGGGAAGATTATTGAAAGGAACTTTTGTTGTTTATAGCACATCAGACCCTCTGAGGCAAGAGACTTGGTGTAAAAGAGACTTGGCCACAGAAGGCCTTGATATTTTTGAAACAAACTGAAAAGCTTGTGCTGGAGAAGCCCAGGAGTGTGCTGTGCTCAGGAGTCCCGCCTTGTTCTGTGCTAAAAACGTGGGCAAGGAAGACCCCAGTTATACATCCTGACTTATCATTTTGTGAACACTTCTTTCTTTTATGGTGAAAATGATCCAACACTATTTAGTACACTGGTATCCCCCCTGGGAAAAGAGGAATGTTTCCTAAGATTGGCCCCAAAATCTTGCCTAGCGTGGGAGTTCGGTATAGACATTTAAGGAGGCATCCTCGGTCCCGACTTCCGGTGAGATGTAAAGGTTCTGTTACAGAATCATGGTGAGATCCCCTTTGAAGTACATCGTGGAGATCAAATTGCTCAAGGAATTTTGGAAAGGGTTTTACGCCCTTAGTTTAAAGAAAGTGAACCATATGAAACAGAGAGAGATACCATAGGCTTTGGAGAAGCTGATAAACCTTGTAACTTTGAAGAAAGGAAGGGAGAAGAGCCTACTATCTATCTCGACCTAGCCTTCGCCCAGCAAAATGATTCTGCTCTCGCTGTAGCTTTTCTGCAAGCTATTCCGGAAGGAGAAGGTATAGAGAAAGGAAGCCCCTTTTTCTTCCTAAAACAAGGGTTACTTTTTAGAAGAGGGACATCTACGGAAGGCTTAGTAAAGATGCAGTTGGTAATAGCCAAGAGCCACCAAAAGGTTCTACTGGAGATTGCGCATTCTGAACTTACCAGGGAGCACTTGGGACAATCTAAAACCCAGGCACATATCAGTGGGAAGTTTTATTGGCCAGGTGTTCACGTGAATATAAAGACCTTTATCCAAACGTGCAAAATATATCAAAAGACAAGCACACACATCCCATTACCTGCCCCTCTGAACCTGTTGTCGATTATAGAAGTCCCTTTTTCCAAGAATAGAAATGGACGTAATTGGGCCTCTAGAAACATCCATGCTAGGCAACAGGTATGTTCTTGTGATTGTGGACTATGCAACCCGATATCGCAAAGCATTCTCAATGTGAAATACCACAAAGCAAATCCTTAAAAACCTCCTACCACATTTTTCCAGGGTGGGATTTCCCAAAGAAATACTAACCGACCAGGGTTCGAATTTCATGAGTAAGCTTATGGCAGAAGTCAAAGAACTACTCCATATTACCAACTCACGAACGTCTATGTACTATCCTGAAAGCCAGAGGTCCAAAAGCCAAATAGCCCTCTAACTGGTATTCGCCAAAAAAGAGACAACACAGAGTGGATTGTGGTATGCCAAATGAAAGGTAACCCAGCTCTATTGCAATAGAAACTGGAGGAAAAAACAAGCTTAACAGCCAAGCTCTCACTCAAGATTTTCTCCCCATCTCAACAGGAAATAGCAGTTTTGATAGACATTTTGATGTCACAGTTATGAAAACCGATTGCTCCCGTTCATTGGCTCCCTCTACTAAGCTACATATATAATACTATGGGCCTCATTACAACCCAGGCGTTAAGGGGTTAACGGCGCCGTAAAAGGTGTCGGCGCCGTTAAACCCTTAACGCCTGATTACGAGGTCCCTTTGCGGGTTGCACTTTAACGCCTGCTTTTAGCAGGCGTTAAAAAACCAACCTGCAAAAGGACCTAGGAGCTAATTACGGCACCGTAATTTACAGTGCCGTAATTAGCGCCTTCCCCATTCCCATTGAGCCCTATGGGCCAAAAATGGGAATGGGGAAGGGTGCCATGGTGAATGGGGAATTACCACCCCGCCAACCTTGGAATGGGGCGGTAATTCCGCCATTCACCATGGTGGATTCCGGCATGGACCATGGTGCTAATAGCACCATGGTCCACCGCCTGGGTTGTAATGAGGCCCTATATGTTCAATAAAAATGATTGGGCAACTTCTTATCTAAGATCCCACCCAGAAACCACCCCAGAAAAATTTGCTATTTCATCATGCTTGAATATTATTGGTAGGGTCTAAATTACTTCTGCAGTGAAAAAAGATATGCTCTTATCGGTTAACATTCGTTCACACTCTCCATGAACTGGCGATATTACATGTTTTATGTAGCTGGGAAGAGAAGACAAGCGTATTGCCTTTGTTCTTAAATAAAACAGCCCATGTTATCACCGCCATGATGTCTCAAGGACCTGTTCTTGCAAATTAATGGCGCCATCCCCTTCTTGGCATATTTATGAATACTGTTATTATGAATCTTTCTGCTTTCACCATGTGCGCAGTAATTATTTATCTTTTTAGTCACATCATGTTTTTCTGTCACGCCTAGCCGATCGCTGAGACATTCATCTGCCAACTACTTGTGAACTGCCTGGGATGTTCAGTTCATCCCATAGACTTTAAATAGTCTGCCGTGTTATCATAACTTAATTTACCCTGACAGTTGGAGGCACACAATGGTATCTTGTTCCGCCATGTAACCCTCCCATCCAGTGTCTTGGGCCTTCACATTCCTTTGAGGAGCTACCATCTAGCTAGCCACAGCATTTTCCTGTATTAAGTGTATTTGTTAAAATAACATGTTTAAGTGGGCCCTCTCTTAAAGCTCCAGTGTTTAATTCTCTGCTGTGTTTGGTGCAGTTTTAAAATGGCAGCTGCTTGTCATGTTATTTTCCTCTGCTGGACACATTTATTTTCTATCTACCGAGTTCCTGATGCATGGCTTTCCCATTATATTTCTCCCTTTGAGTATCAGCAACCTTATCTGCCTTACAATTTCCTGCCCTACTTGTGTAGAGAGCCCTTATCTGGGGTACATGCCTTCCTGTCACCTAATCTATTCTATTTTAAAACACACTAATTGTGCAAGCTAATTCCTTATCTGTCCCCTACTTGTGTGGTGAACTAATTATTCTTTGTTCCAGCTGCATTTCCAGGAGAATTAAAAGTGCTGTTTGAAATGTGTCCTTTATGATCTTATTTCATTTCTTCTGAGCAAGGCAGGGGGCAGAGCTTGAACATGCTCTCTAGTCAATAATTGCCCCACTACATTTCCCCTCTGATCGAGTCATCGACCACTCCTTCATTTTGTCTCATATTATAGTCCTCCTTGGCCAGCCACACTCTGGTGACCCCCCTCAAGTTACCTCCCTGTGCTATGTATTCTGCTGGACTGCATGTCATAAGCTAGAACTAGCCATTGTTGTCACATTTCATCAAGTGCTAATTGTAGTTATGGTTATCTTTTGGGCATGTAAACAATGCTCCAACTGGCTGACCCAATGGGTACATGGGACAGTAAACTTCATCAGTTTGAGTGTACTGATGTACGGTGTCAGCCACATTAACCATTACTGTCATTTGCAATGCCTTCTTGCCAGTCTTTTTACATTTATTGCTATTCTCAAGATGCAAAAAGCCATTAGGACCAGTACCAAAATTGCCAACAGGAATTTGAAAGCATCTGTCAGCTAGGTAGGCATACGCGAGAATAGATAACTGAACCGGCTATCGTCCTCAATGTCTTCCACTTTACCATTTTATCATGCAGCTCTTTTAAGGGGTACAGATACATATGTACAGCCACTTGGCCCTACCTTTGTACACACTTTTCCCTCCATGGCTGTGAAGAGGTCCAGAACACCTGTTCTGTAGAGCCATCATTCTCACCGCTCTTAACTCCTCCTTGATGGCATTGAAGCCCTTTATTGTGGCTTTAATAGTTTGTAACAGTTCCCAACTAGTTACCTGGATCCAGTGTGCATTGCTGCTGCTTGAAGGCCAGGCATTATAAAGGATGTGAAGAACGTTGTTGTTTTACCCAACAACTTATGACTCCCTGGTATTTCATTGAATGCAGCATTGGCTTCTTTGGAAAAATAGTTAGTTCTTTTTGTGTGTTTTAGGCCTAAGGATCTTTTCTTCCTGTTATGTACCATTGAAGGAAAAGTCCCAATGTCAACCTCACTTTGTGGTATTACCCGTGCCGGTGCATTTAGTAGCACTATTGTACACTATTGTACATATGCAACCCCAGTTGGGTGGAAGCTGCATATAAGCTCTTGTACCGCAGGCCCAGTAATGGTCCATTAGTACAGCTGTGCCAACTTTCATACCTGGTAAATCCATAATGCGTTTGCACCCTTCATTGTTACCAAGCTTTACTAAACCATTATTTCTAAAGCATAATGCCAGTGCTTATAGTTTGATTATGGGTAGTGGTCCTGCTTCATCTTCCACTCATTTGAAAGATTTAGCAGTTTCTTTCCATTACTCCAGAGCAATTGCCAGTGGTTTAGATTAATTCGAAACCTTCCACCCATCACTTTTGTGGTCAGTTTGTTTCTCCTTGTGAGAGAGGGTATGCCTAGATGTGGGTCCCTTGCTCGCTGCGCCACAGGGAACCAGGCTGCACCTCACTGAGGAGGTCCAACAAGGCCGAAACATGTCTGGGGTTGCTTGGTTTTCTGTGCATAGGGGACCTGTCCTAGCAGTTCGGGCTGGGCTGCTACCTTCAATGGCGGCAGCTGCTGACTGATTTGCACATGGCTGGTCCCCTTTTACAATGGCGCAGACGGGCTAAAAAATGGTGGTGTGGAAGGTTGCCCAGAGCAATTGCCAGTGGTTTAGATTCATTCGAAACCTTCCACCCATCACTTTTGTGGTCTCTTTCCATTACTCACGGCACACACTGCGTTTTTTTTTATCACTTCTTCACATCTATTGATGCAGTCCATACTGCCTCTGCTTTGCATTCCATTATTCCATCACCCCATCCTCCTGAGGAATATACTTTCCCTTTTATTTGTAATTGTGGTCTGTTGGCACAATGAGGTTTCAAATTAAACTGGGCATCTGTACACCTTAATATTTGGTGATCCACTAGTTCAACATCTCCTCTTTTTGGAACTGATAGTATGTACTTGACCACCTTACCTTTCATTCTTATACTCTCCACCATGTGTGCCTCTTTTACATAGTTGTCTACGTATGGGAATTCTGATCCTGTGAGATACTGCATCATGGCCGCTGCCCCTGAAATTGTCCTCTGGTCTGGCATACTGTGAGATGTACCAAGCAGTGTGCTCTGTACTAAGGTCCTTCTTGAGGTATAAATACTGGATAGGCTGTCATAGCATAGGGGATTAATAGCACACAAAGCAGCTTTCCCTTGATGTCTCTCTCCCAACCTTCTCCATTGACCTATCCCATGAGTTTTGTTCAATATTGCAAAAACATAAAAATATAAAAATGTGGAAAATAAAAAATAGTCCCAATAAAAATGTAAAGATAGAAAAGTAGAAGAAATAGTGTTATAGATGTATGTACTTGTGAAAAATATTATTAAAACATAGTCCCAATAAAAATGTAAGGTTAGAAAAGTAGAAAAATAGTCTGTTATGGATGTATGCTCTTGAGAAAAATAATAATAATTTAGCATTTATATAGCGCTACGAACCGCCAGGTATCTGAGCGCTGCTTATTATTACCCACGGTGTGTGGTGCTCATTTATTGACCTCGGAAGGATGAAAGGCTGAGTTTGGCCCTGACGGGATTCGAACCTGCATCAGCAGACTCTGCACAGATGTCAAAGCGAGCGCTCTACTCTCTGTGCTATCGGACCGGCAAATAGTCCTTAATAGTGTGCTGGTGATGTATTTAAAAAGTCCTCAGCAACAGTGATAGTTCAGCATCAGTGTTCCTCAAGTGGTGCAACATGATTTAGATTTTCTTTGTTCTCAAGTACCTTATTCCTTTTATCTCCTTTCTCAGCATGCACTTGCGCTTTTGTCCTGGGTCTGTTTTCGTTCTCTTCTCCCTCAGGATCCTGGTAGTTGAGCAGGGAGGCAGCACTCTTGTATGGTTTTACATCGGTAAGGTGGACCCACGCCTTCTTGTCCTGCAATTTTACTGAGGTAAGGGTACAATATGTCACAATATGGGGGGCCTGTGAACCTTGGGTGGTGCCACATTCGCACATGGTTGTGGCACATCACAAGGTCCCCAGTGAACAGTTGGAGAGGTGGAATAACTGTAGCAGTTTCTACTTGTCTCTTGTCTTCTGTGCCTTTTGCGATACCTCCCTGCCTTTCCTTTACCTGTCGAGAAATGAAAGAGAGATATTTAGTCATGGACATCAAATAGTCATGTAACTCATTTACAAGCACAGTCACAGTGCTTTGGGCCTCTGTCTGCGTGCGCATGGGCATGGTAATGGGCACGTGCATCCTGCAACCTGTCACCAATTCATAAGGAGTCAGGTTATCATCTGAGCCTTGCTGATTTCACAGGGCAAAGAGCCAAACGGAAGGCAATACATCCAGTCTTTATGCAGTGTGTCACTCAATCTTTCTAATCTTGATAACCCATGATGCCTGAGTGTTTTGTGCACTTTATAAATGTAAAATAAATAAATCTCCACGACCCTCTGAGATTTTTTCACTATGCATACAGCAGTGGTGCAAGGATATTCTGATGGCACTATCCCTCCCTGCTTAATGAGCAAATGTATTGTTTCATAAATACCCTCATCTGCTTTTTTGAACACTGGATACTGTTTCACTTGAGGTCAAATTACCCCTTTCTTTAATTGTATTTTTGCTGCTCCAATCCCTTTTAAAAACCCCACATCCTATGGACTGGTCATCCATAGTGTGACGGATACCCTTGCCAAATCTTCTTCCATAAATGATGGTACTTTTTTTAGCTAGCATTATTTGTTGTGGTACCTCTGTATACTCTATTCTCAATTGACATGGTACATTTATCTCAATCAATACCTCATCACCAGTTTCACTGTAGTCAAACAACTCATCTGTCAACTGGGTCAGTCTGTGCGATACTTCAAGTGCTATTGCTGTGTGCCAACTCACCCCTTACTCATCAATGCCGTGTAAAATCACTCTATCCTCCCTCACTAGAGCAATCTCCAGCTCAAGTGTAACCAGTTCCCCTTCAGTTACATCTTTGGGCATCTGTGTTCTGAATAAAAAGTCTGTGGGTATCTCAATAACTGTCCCTCAATGCAGGGAAGCCATGCTAACATCGCTTGTACTCCGTAGAAAATACTTCAATATCCACTGGTACTCCCCTCTGTACTTTCTGGCCATGAAAGGCTTGTATGCATTATTTTGATGTCTGGAAATATATGCCTGTGTAGAGCATATTATGCCGTCCTCTGTCAATGATATTGACATATTGAGTTTGGCCATAAGATTTCTTCCAAATATGTTAACAGGTGTCTTCTTGGATTAGTATAGCTACCGTCAGATCTCCTACTGTCACAGGCAAACTGTCAGTGAAAGGAACCGTATTTGTAGCCCCAAAAAAGCCTTGAGTGTCCATGAATATTCCTGACATCGGAAATCTGCCACTCTGACACAGGATTTTGTTGCCCCAGTATCAACTAAGAAGAAGAGTCCGGTTGCCTATAGATACCACCACCTTCGATTCCTGTTCAGGGTCTGTGATTACTGATAGGATAGGGCACATCTGTTACGCTCACCTGGCTCCCACAGAGGCGTCGATCGGAACTGGACAGCTGCGGTCTCCACCAATGTGATGCGTAGGGCCGAGATGACGGACTGGACTGGCCCACCTAGCTTCATTTGCTTGGCCCGTAGGAATATTCTTCTGCAAATGGAGAAAGGGAATTAACCGTGCGTGGAGTTGAGCGTAAATCCCCCCACCCCCGCTGTTCTCCCCACAGATCACCTTTGATGTCCCCTCTTATAGTCTCACCTGATGATTTGAAAAAATGAGCTCTCCATCCTGCATTGAGCGCAGGGGCGCGTTGATAACCAGTTGCATCACTGGCTCGAAGGAATTGGTGAGTTCAAGAACAATATTGACTCAGAGATTCCCGGCAAGACGCCGTAAGTATAAAGTTCGTAAGAGTTCAAATGCCTGACTTTCACTCTTGTCCGATTCCTTGCAGGTTGCAGCTTGACCCTAATGAAGAGTTCCTCGTGGCAACGGTAGTATTCTGGTAAGGATTTGTATTTTCCAACACAGTTCGATAAAATAAAGTCAATATGTAACCTGTTGCTTTCTCCCTTATTCAGGCGCTGAGAGAGAAAGTATGAAGTCTTGGGGAATAATACCTCCGGCGGTAAAATCAGGTAAGTCTATTGTGGTGAGGAGGGTTCCCCTTGTTAGTCCCTTTGTTTCACCTTGCTGTCCTTTTGTTTCCCCTTAGGGGCTGGGGTTTGGCGAAGATGCAGTGGAAGCTGCGCCGACCTGTGAAGAGGAATAATAACCCCGGTGGTAAAATCAGGTAAGTCTATGGGGGGGTTAACAAATATTCCTCTGTGTATTCCCTTAGCTCACCTTGCTGTTCTTGTCTTCTCCTTAGGTGCCGGAGTGCGGCGGGAACATGCAGGAGGATGCAATGGAATGTGAAGATGCTGCGAAGGCCGGTGAGTTCTGCGCGGCCCTGCAGCAGGCGACGCGCATAAAATAACTTCTTTCTTCCAGCTCGAAGGCACAATGGATCGGGAATTCAGGTAAGGATTAAAGGTATTGCTCTTGCTCTAACCTTTTCTCCTTCTTTCTCCCTTTTTCTAAGAGCTCCAAACTCGAGGCGGGCGTGGCAGAAGGCTGGATGCAGACTTGCAGGCACGGTGCGCGTTACGCTGCTGGATGCAGAATAACGCGAAGCGTGTGCTGCTCTTCGGGTGTGGTTTAAATAGCCTCCAAAGTAGTCCCAGGTAAGTATTCCTCCCCAGCCCCACCCGACTAAAAAATAGTCCCTAAGTAAAGTAGTCCCTTCCAAGCCTCTTTTGGCTTGGAGCTCTTGCAGCATGGTCTGCATCAGGTAAGTTTTCAGCATGGTCTGCATCAGGTAAGTTTTAATCTATGAGCCTGGCGCCAAAGGCGCCAGGACTGACTCTCCATATGAGCCTGGCGCCATAGGTGCCAGGACTGGACCCAAATAGCCCCTAGCAGGGGTTGTTCGGCTTGCTTAGGATAACTTGGTGCCTGCTTCCGGGGTTGCTGGACGTGGTCTGGGTCCCCTGGGGTAGGCATCATGACAGCACTCCCACCCCCAAGGCCCCTCCTAAAGTTGTTCTTCCCTGTGGTTTCGGTTTGTCTGGGAAATTTCGGTGGAATTATTTCACCAATCGGGGTGCATGAACATGGTCACTAGGTTCCCATGACCTTTCGTGTGGTCCGTAACCTTTCCAGTCGATTAAATAAAAGAGTTTTGACTTTATCAGCTTGGAGTCCAGGATGTTCTTAACTTCAAATTCGGGTTCTCCGTCTACAAGGATAGGGTCTGGTGGCTTGGTTAGTCTTGTCCCTGGTTGCACTGGCTTCAAAAGTGACACATGAAAGACGGGGTGAATTCGCATATTAGCAGGTAAGTCCAACTTGACAGCAACCGGGTTGATAATGACCTTAATAGAGTAAGGTCCCAAATATCTGGGGTTAAAGGTCCGTGTTCCCTTTAGAGGTATATGTTTTGTGGCTAACCATACTTGGTCCCCTATCTGGTATTGTGGAGTATCACTTCTATGCCGATCAGCATCTTTCTTGTATTTTTCTTTCGCCTGTTTTAAATGTGTAGTTGCTTCCTTAAAGGATTGTGTAATCGTAGCGTGCAGATGGTCCACTGCGGGCATTTCAAAGTGTTTGGGTGAGTCAATGTCTGAGGTTCGAGGATGGTGCCCATAAAAGGTATAAAAGGGGCTTTGTCCAGTTCCAGAGTGTACTGAATTAGTGTATGCATATTCGGCGATCCAAAGAATGTCTTTCCAATTACTCTGTCTGATGTAACATACAACGCAGGTATTGTTTGAGAGTCTGGTTGGTCCTCTCCGTTTGACCATCAGTCTGGGGGTGGTGACTGGTCGATAACCTCACATCGATTTGTGCCAATCGACAGCATTTTTTCCAAAAATGTGAAATGAATTGACTGCCCCGGTCAGAGACCAATATGGACGGAAATCCGTGTATGCAAACAATGTTTTTGAGGAACTCCTTGGCCAGGATTGAAGCTGAAGCTAATCCCTTTAAAGGAATAAAGTGGGCCATCTTGGAAAAAAGATCCACAATAACTAGAATGGTGTTAAATCCATTGCATGGGGGTAGATCAGTAATAAAGTCTAACGATAAGGTGTGCCATGGTGTAGGCGGAATGTCTAAAGGTTGTAAGAGTCCAGCTGTTTTTTTCTTTTGACTTTTGTTTTGGGCGCAAATGCCACAAGACCTCACAAATGATTTAATATCCTTTCGCCAGGTGGGCCACCAGAATTGTCTTTTAATTTTAGCTTCAGTTTTTGCAATACCTGGGTGCCCCTCCATTAGGGTATCATGATAACGGGAAATGACTAGCTCTTGTAGTTCCTTGTGTGGCAGAAATAGCCGCCCTTGGTAATAAGGCAGATCATTGGTGACAGAGTAGTCCGGGCTTTTTTTTTACCCAGTCCTGCAGGGCTGTAGGATCAAAGAGTTGCTGGATCTTTACCTGAATGTCCTCTAGTGTCTGTAGAGTAGTCATGCCAAGAATTCTTTGTTCGGAAATTATAGGTACTGGTTCTGGGTTCACTTCTGCCTCTCCCATCCCTATTCGGGATAAGGCGTCTGCTTTACCATTCTTACAACCTGGTCAATAGGTTATTACGAAATCAAACTCGGCAAAGAACAATGCCCATCGGAGTTGATGTGACGATTGGGCCTTGGCTGTCTTTAAATACTGTAAGTTCCGGTGATCGGTGATCACAGTAATGGTATGCCTGGCACCGAGAAGATAGTGCCGCCAAGCCTTGAAGGCGGATTTAATGGCTAATAACTCCTTGTCGGTAACTGCATACTTTAACTCGGGTGCCGAGAACTTTCTGGACCAAAATGCTACTGGGGGAAGCTGGCCAGTTTCAGGGTCCTTTTGAGACAGGACAGCTCCCATGGCTAGACTGGATTCATCGGTTTCCACTATGTATGGAAGTTCAGGGCGCGGGTGCTTTAATACAGGTGCAGACGTGAATTTCGCTTTCAGCTCTTGGAAGGCATTTTCAGCTTCTTCAGTCCACATAAAGCGTTTATTTTTTCCCAAGAGTGCTGTGATGGGATGTACAACATGTGAAAAATCCGGGATGAATCTGCGGTAGAAATTGGCAAAGCCGAGCATGCTTTGTACTCCTTTAACTGAACTTGGTGATGGCCACTTAAGGATTGAGTCCACCTTTCGTGAGTCCATTTCGGACTCCCTTTGGGGTCAGGTTAAATCCAAGGAATTCAACTTCTGTGGCATGAAAAACGCATATTTCCAGTTTTGCATATAGTTTGTGCTGGCGCAATTTCTCAAGGACTGCTCGGACGTGCTTCACATGGTCAGATTCTGAAGAGGAGTATACTAGAATATCATCGATATATACGACAACACAAACGTCAATGAGTTCATGAAGGACATCGTTCATGAAGTATTGGAAGGCTGCTGGTGCATTGCACAACCCAAAAGGCATCACCTGCTATTCGAATAACCCATACTTAGTGCGGAAAGCAGTTTTCCATTCGTCACCTTCTTTTACACGTACCAGATGGTATGCCCCCCGGAGATCTAATTTAGTGTATATACAAGCGTCCTTCACTTGGTCTAGTAGTTCAGGGATCGGAGGCAATGGGTATTGGTTCTTAACAGTTACCTGGTTCAATGCGCGGTAGTCTATGCACGTTCTGAGGTCACCTTCCTTTTTGGGCAGGAAGAACAAAGCTGAAGATGCAGGGGACTTGGATGGGCGAATAAAGCCATTGGCAAGGTACTGGTCCAGGTATTGTCGTAGGTGAAGGTTCTCAGGTTCCGTAAGGGCATAGATCCTGCTACAAGGGGGTTGTGCACCGGGTATGAGATCAATTTGACAATCGTACGATCTGTGAGGAGGTAAGGTGTTTGCTTGTTCTTTTTGGAAGACATCCTGGAATTCTTGGTATTCTGGAGGTAGTTGCATGACTGCTGTGGTTACTGTGGCCAGGCCTGCGTTCTTTTTTTTCTTTGGGTAACAGGTTTGTGCACAATCCGGGAAGGTTATTCTCTTCTCTCGCCAATCAAGAAAAGGATTATGTGTTTCCAACCAAGGTATCCCCAGTATTATTTGGAACTGTGGGGCTTTGATTAGATCAAAAACAATAGTCTCTCGATGCCCATCCTGACCCAATAGTGTCATCTCTGCAGTGGAATGAGTTACAGGCCCAGAGGCAATTTCACTTCCATCGACTGTGGTGATGACATCTGAGTTGGTTTTTCGGCAGAGAGGTAGATTCATCCTGGAAGCCAATTTATAGTCCACATAGTTTCCTATGGCCCCGCTATCAATGTATGACCTTACTGCGTGCATACGCGATGGCTGCCCTGGATCTACGAGGACCATTGGTATGATGAAATGCTAGGTCCGAGTATCCTTCTTCAAGCTCGGCAAGCGGACCTCTACGCTTGTCGGGAGTGGTCGTTTCCCGAGTCTGACTCCCTATGGCTTTTATCAGCAGTTCCTACCACTTCTTGGGTGGTTTTACAGGGCAATCGCGAGGAAAATGCCCAGAAGTTCCACAATATAGACACAATTGCATTTGCCGTCTCCTTTCTCTTTCCTTCTGGGTTAAGGATCCTTTAACCCCTCCGATTTGCATGGGTTCTGAAGCATCTGCTCCTTTGGGGTTAGCGTGGGTTTTGACCAACACCCGAGTCTCAAACTTGGCTCGATCAGCCTTTCTGTTCTGAAGTCTGTGATCTAACTGAACCACTAAGTCTATATATTCAGCGCAGTCTTGAGGCGGGTCCACGACTTGAGCCAAGACATCCTTGAGTTCTCCTCGAAGCCCTCGATGAAATAACGTGATTCGTTTTACCTCAGGCCATCCAGTTTCCACTATCAACCTATTAAAGGTTGCGATGTAGGTTAGAAGGTCCTGGTTACCCTGTCGTAGGGACAAAAGTTTGTTATCCAGGGCCTGTTCTTGGGAGTGCCGGGCAAATAGTCTTTCCATGCTCGTTTGAAAGCCCTGAAAATCCCGAAGAATTGGGTCATCCTGAGTAACTAGTGGAATTGACCAATCAGCTGCACTCCCGCTGAGATATGACAATACAAAGGCTACCTTGGCTTGATCATTTGGGAAGGCTCCAGGTCTGCATAAATAGTGCAAGCGGCATTGGTTCATAAACACGGCAAACCTTTTGGGATCTCCGGCAAAGCGTTCGGTGGAGCTAATGGAATATTTCCTGGTAGGTTTATTTGCACAGGGTTACTCGATAATACAGGAGCTGGATTTCCCCCGGAACCAGGTAGGGGTGCTTGTCCAGCCTGGCTTTGCAATAGTTGCCTAGCAAGGTCATCAGTTCGCTCCTTTGACAAAACCAGTTCTCTCCTAAGAGCATTGGTTTCTTGACGGGCGGAATGCACTTCAGCCCTCAGTTCCCCTAGTAATTGGGCCAATTGGTCAGTCTCTGAGGTATCCATAACGCCCGGGTGGGAATTTGTGGGTAGGCTTTGCGTTCTGTTACGCTCACCTGGCTCCCACAAAGGCGTCGATTGGAACTGGACAGCTGCGGTCTCCACCAATGTGACGCGTAGGGACGAGATGACGGACTGGACTGGCCCACCTAGCTTCGTTTGCTTGGCCCGTAGGAATATTCTTCTGCAAATGGAGAAAGGGAATTAACCACCCGTGGAGTTGAGTGTAAATCCCCCCACCCCCGCTGTTCTCCCCACAGATCGCCTTTGATGTCCCCTCTTATAGTCTCACCTGATGATTTAAAAAGATGAGCTCTCCATCCTGCATTGAGCGCAGGGGCGCGTTGATAACTAGTTGCTTCACTGGCTCGAAGGAATTGGTGAGTTCCAGAACAATATTCACTCTGAGATTTCCGGCAAGACGCCGTAAGTATAAAGTTCATAAGAGTTCAAATGCCTGACTTTCACTCTTGTCCGATTCCTTGCAGGTTGCAGCTTGACCCTAATGAAGAGTTCCTCGTGGCAACCGGTAGTATTCTGGTAAGGATTTGTATTTTCCAACACAGTTCGATAAAATAAAGTCAATATGTAACCTGTTGCTTTCTCCCTTATTCAGGCGCTGAGAGAAAGTATGAAGTCTTGGGGAATAATACCTCTGGGGGTAAAATCAAGTAAGTCTATTGTGGTGAGGAGGGTTCCCCTTTTTAGTCCCTTTGTTTCACCTTACTGTCATTTTGTTTCCCCTTAGGGGCCGGGGTTCGGTGAAGAGGAATAGTACCCCCGGTGGTAAAATCAGGTAAGTCTGTGGGGGGTAACTAATATTCCTCTGTGTATTCCCTTAGCTGTTCTTGTCTTCTCCTTAGGTGCCGGAGTGCGGCAGGAACATGCAGGAGGATGCGATGGAATGTGAAGATGCTGCGAAGGCCAGTGAGTTCAGCGCGGCGCTGCAGCAGGCGAGGCGACGCGCATAAAATAACTTCTTTCTTCCAGCTCGAAGGCGCCATGGATCGGGAATTCGGCTAAGGATTAAAGGTATTGCTCTTGTTCTAACCTTTTCTCCTTCTTTCTCCCTTTTTCTAGGAGCTCCAAACTCGAGGCGGGCGTGGCAGAAGGCTGGATGCAGACTTGCAGGCACGGTGAACGTTACGCTGCTGGATGCAGAATAACGCGAAGCGTGTGCTGCTCTTCGGGTGTAGTTTAAATAGCCCCCAAAGTAGTCCCAGGTAAGTATTCCTCCCCAGCCCTGCCCGAGTAAAAAATAGTCCCTAAGTAAAGTAGTCCCTTCCAAGCCTCTTTTGGCTTGGAGCTCTTGCAGCATGATCTGCATCAGGTAAGTTTGTAGCATGGTCTGCATCAGGTAAGTTTTAATCTATGAGCCTGGCGCCTATGGCGCCAGGACTGACTCTCCATTTGAGCCAGGCACCATAGGCGCCAGGACTGGACCCAAATAGCCCCTAGCAGGGGTTGTTGGGCTTGCTTAGGATAACTTGATGCCTGCTTCCGGGGTTGCTGGGCGTGGTCTGGGTCCCCGGGGGTAGGCATCATGACAACATCAAGCTATTCTGTGGGCTGTCCTATTGGGGGATACATGTTCAGTCCTGTCCCTGCAAAAGGGTTCCCCCCCACCGATGTTACTACTCTTATCTGTGGTGTCTGTGTGGCAGAATATTGGTATCCCACTGTGTCACTGCTTGTTGTGATTGCACTGCATTCTGTGGTTGTTGTGTCAACATCTGTTGTGGTGCTATTTGTGGCTGTATCTGTGGCCCTTGGGGTTGCTGCACCTGCTGTGCTTGTGTCTGATCTGGTGAATATTGTGTGTAGTCATAATAACCATAGTCTTGCTGTGGTGCACCATATGGTGCTGGATATGCCACACACCCCTCTTGGCCCATACTGCATTGCACCTTGCTGCATTCCTCCTCTACTTCTACACACATGAAATGTGTCCTATTTTCCCACATGTCCAACATATTGCTCCAGTGCCCCCGATCCTACGAAGCAAGACTGCCCCCTGTCCCCCCAAACCCAAATCCCCTCCCTCTGTGAACAAATCCTCTTCCTCCTCTGAGAGGGTAAAAACTACTTTCCCCTCTACCTGCAAAATAACCACCCATGCCCTGTCCATTATTTCTGTCACCTGTATTTATCAATACCGCTCTTTCTACCACCATTTTGGATCATTTCCTCTGTACCAATGTTGCCTCTTCTTTTTGCCTTTCCTCTATTTTCTTTTGATCCTTCTCCTGCTTTAACCTACAATGATGGGCCACAGTCAATTGTATCTCTGGCCATGGTCTCATTTCAATCCCCACAATCTAACTATCTACCCGTCGTATTTAGTGGAGTTATGTCACTGCAAAATAGCCTGCTCGCTTCAACACATCCTCTGGCTGGTCACCCATTATGGATGCAAATAGGCTTTTCATCTCACTTATTGCTAATGCTATCCCAGCTGTCTCTCGCTCTAGCTTGTAGATCCACCGGCCCACCCCTGCTGTCAGTGATGCCAGCTCATCCATCAAGTTATATTGATTCCATGGAATATAGTGGGGTTATCTTGTGGAGCAGTGGGAATTGTGTTACCCCTTTCTTGGGCAAAGGTGATGCTGTGCGAGTTCTCCTTTTCAATGTCTCCACTACACTGTGTTGCTGGCTTTCTGGCAAGTTTCTTAAGAAATATAGTGATTTATGGTCTTCATTTATGGGGAGTACTGATGTGAGGGGTGGATATAGGCTTAGTTTGGCCCCAGCAAATCTGATCTTTCTCCTATGCCTGGTCCTGTGGTATCCATTTGTGGGGCTTGCGCTGCCTCCTCTCCCCCCTCTTCACCATCAATGTCTACGCAATCTGTCTCTGTCACTTTCTCCACTCTAGTCATCCTCAAGTATGAGATCAAAACTCACTCCCTTAGCAGGCTCCCTTACATATGTTCCACTCATCATCTCTGGAAACACATCTCTGCCCCTAGTCTCTGGAGTTATTGTCCCATTCCCTTCTCCCCACATCCCTGGCATCATATTTCTGCTCATCTTTTGGTGACTCATCTCCTTCCACTTTATTTCAATGTCTTCCTTTTCTCTTGCCATTCTCCTGTTCTTCTCATTTAGCCTCTTTACATATCCATTTCTCATACATCCCTTTTCCTTCTTTGTCTTTCCTGTTCCTCTCTCTGCATCTTCTCTACTGCTTCTCTCCATTCCCTCTCTTCCTTTGTGCATTTTGCTCTATATCTTCCTGTGTCTCCTTCCTGACGTCCTCACTAGCTGCTGCCTTCATTTCTTCATACTCCACTACCTTCACATAATTTTCCATGCCTTTCCCATAGAGTTTAAATTATATTTTTCCTCCTACCAATTTCTCTGGTTCCATCATAGTTCCCCACTCTCTCCATTACCTCTGGGTATGCTTCTTGCCCTGTGACCATCGATCTGCATGTCTCTCACCCTCTGGAACTCTTCCTTTGCTGCTTTTCTAAGCTATGTAGCCCTCTATACTCTTCCTCATCCCTTAACTGTGGCTCTGAGTTGTGTCATGCTTCATTCTCCATTTGCACTAAGGGTGCCTTTCCTTTTACCAATTTCGCCCTTCTCCTACTATCCTCACTTTCCTCATCAGGGTATTCATCCTGGGATTACTATATCCTACAGCTGCTGCTTGTACTGGGTATATTCCTGGGATGGTCAGGCTGGTGTGCTCTCCTCATACGGAGGCGGTACTGTGAACTGTGTGTGGACGCCTGTCTCAGCTGGTAATGGCAGGGCTGTTGGCTGTGTGTAAGCGCTCTTCTCTGAGGGAGGAGGTGGTGGCGATGTGGGCTACTTGCGCTCCCCCTCCCCCTGACACATATTAAGCATCCATTCCTTCTTAGGCCCTTCTGTCTCTTCCTCAAAGGCCTTCCAGAGTTCTAATACACCTAGCTTCTTCCTATGCTGCCTCCCCTTGTGTGCGGCATTCAAGTATGTGCACATGAGTTGGAGTACATTTTTACAGTGAGTGCCCTCTTGTGGCCACGACAGGTACATCTTCCCAGCAGTTCCTTTCACCCACTCAGTATGATACTTAATGATTTTGGCACTATATCTAGGGAATGCTTTGCATAGGTGAATTATTGGGGTATCTGACATGGTGACAACTTTTAAACAGCGCGCAGCTTGGCACTTAAACAGAATAAACAATGCAAAATAGTGGCCAGCTTACCAATGTACACCACCTATTAAAATCCGTTTTCATTCTCTAGGGCCATGCCCTAATATCCAAATCCTACCTCTGGCCCACAACAGTCTGTTCACAATCTAAATGTTCATTTTTACCCCATCAACCTCTACCAAACAATACTATCTGCTTCTCTCACAACACACAAAGAAAACCCTGCCTCTAGAGGACCTGGCTCAAAACACAATGCCAGCAATCAACAATTGAATCAATAAAATCAAAATACAACACAATAAAATACAGCTGTCTTCCGGTTTCTTTCTTTTTTCCCCGGGGTATCCTCATCTCTGTCTCTACCCTCAAAAGAAGGTTGGGCCCTTAGGGGGCCTACTGCCAGTCTTCCAAGACCTTGTCTAGGGCTATCCTTAATCAATTTCAGTTTCTTAAATATGATACAATAAATTTCCCACCCCCCAACTATTACCATGCACATAGCATACTCAAATTCCGTGGACCTTTGAGGATTGTGCCAGCTCCCCCTGTTGCTTCCAGTGGGCGGTGGGAGATTAAGCATGGTTCCACTCCAAAGCCGGCCCATGCTGTCCTTCCTGTTAAGTTATGCACAACCAAAAAATAAATCATCTCTCCTGATGGATCCGCTATCTAAAAAGGAAGGTGGCAGGGCACCCCAAAATCCACAAACTCCAACCCTACTCTGCTACAAGATGAAAACTAGAAGCCCAAAAGCCAAATAGCTCTCTACATTTGCCAAAAAAGAGACCAGAGTGGATTATGATATGCCAAATGCAAGGTAACCCAGCTTTATTGCAATATAAACTGGGGTAAAAAAAACAGCCAAGCTCCCACTCAAGATTTTCTCCCCATCTCAAAAAGAAACAGCAGTTTGTATAGACATTTTGATGTCATAGTTATGAAAACCTGTCGCTCCTGGTCATTGGGTGCCTATACTAAGCTACATATATAATTCTATATGTTCAACCAAAATAATTGGACAACTTTGTATCTAAGATCCCACCCATAAACATGTGCTACCGCATCATACTTGAATATTATTGGTAGGCTCTAAATTACTTCTTCAGTGAAAAAAGGATGTGCTTATCGGTGAACATGTGGTCACACTCTCCATGAACTGGCGATATGATGACATGTTTTATGTAGCTGGGACGAGAAGACAAGCGTATCGCCTTTGTTCTTAATAAAATAAAACAGCCCATGTTATCTCCACCATGACGTCCCGCGCCTCAAGGACCTTTTCTTCCAATAGTTAACCGCACCATCCTGTTCTTGACACATTTATGAATACTGTTATTATGAATCCTTTTGCTTTCACCATCTGCACAGTAATTATTTGTCTTATTAGTCGCATCGTGTTTCTCTGTGACACCTAGCCAATTGCTGGGACATTAATCTGCCAACTACTTGTGAACTTCCTGGGATGTTCAGTTTGTCCCATAGACTTTAAATATTCTGCTGTGTTATTGTAACTTAATTTACCTTGACAGTTGGATGCACACAATGGTATCTTGTTCTGCCATGTAACCCTCCCCTCCAGAGTCTTGGGCCTTCACATTCCTTTAAGGCAGCTACCATCTAGCTGGCCACAGCATTTTCCTGAATTAAATGTTTTTGTTCAAATAGTGTGTGTAACTGGGTCCTCTCTTAATCCTCTGCTGTGTTTGGTGCAGTTTTAAAATGGCAGCTGCTTGTCACGTTATTGTCCTCTGTAGGCACATTTATTTTCTGTCTACCGAGTTCCTGATGCATTCCTGTCCCAATATATTTCTCCATATGGGTATCAGCAACCTTATCTGCCTTACAATTTCCTGCCCTACTTGTGTTGGGATCCCCTATCTTGGGTGCATGCCTTCCTGTCACCTAATATATTCTATTTTAAAATATACTAATTGTGCAAGCTAATGCCTTATCTGTCCCCTACTTGTGTAGCAAAACTAACTATTCTTTGTGCCAGCTGTATTTCCAGGGAAATTTAAAGCGCAGCTTCTGATCTTATAATTTCGTTTCTTCTGAGCAAGGCAGAGGGGCAGAGCTTGAATATGCTCTCTAGTCAATAATTGCCCCACTATAATCCCCAAACCGATGGCTTGGTTGAAAGATTAAATAAAACTCTGAAGTTCATTCTACAAAATTGGTAGATAAGGACTGGAAAGTCTGGGACTGAATGATCCCTTGGGTACTCTTTGCATTAAGGAACACCCTCAGGCCTCCACAGGTTTCGCTCCTTTTGAACTTCTCTATGGTAGAGAGCCTAGAGTTGTCCTGGACATGCTCCGGGAAACCTTGGAAGAACGAGAAGAGTCTCCCATTCCCATCTTGCCAACCGCCACCAGAATGCGAGAACATAAGAAATTGGTTCGAGATCTAGTCTGTACTCGTATGGAAAAGGCCCAGAGCCAACAGAAATACACTTACGACAAAAAGGTGGGCTTAAGATCATTCTCTATAGGACATTAACTACTGGTCCTCCTACCCACCTCAAAACAAACTTGTTTTGAAGTGGCATGGGTGCTATGAGATATTGGAACAGCCGGTAAACTGTACTTATAAAGTAGCCCAACCAGACAGGAAACAGAAGGTCCATTTATATCACGTAAATCTCTTGAAAGAGTACCCCTCAGCCACCAATGCCAAATTATTAGCCCGTTTGGTTCCAGAAAAGATAGACAACTTTGAATGTATTCCTCCAGAGCTATCTATCCAAAAGCAAGAAGATCTAAAAAAATGTAGTTACCTCATTTCCCGATGTATTCTCAGAAAAACCAGCAAGTGTAAAAGGCACATACCACTATATGAGAATACCTAACGGTAAAGTGGTTCATTTAAAACCGTATAGACTCCCAGGAGCCCGTAAACAGATAGTGATTGAGGAAGTCAACAAAATGTTGAAAGCCAATATTATCGAGCCTTCATCAAGTCCATGGTCCTCTCCTATCGTGTTGGTCACGAAACCTGACAATTCCTGGAGATTCTGCATAGATTTCCATCAAATTAATTCCATTTCTGACTTCGATGCCTATCTCATGCCACGCATCGATGACCTAATTGATAAACTCAGAGCTGCCACCTTTTTATCCACCCTAGCCTAACCAAAGGCTACTGGCAAGTTCCAGTACATGGGCCAGATAAAGAAACGATTGTGTTTTCAACGCCCCTAGGACTGTTTCAATTCAGTCTTCCTTTTCGGCTTACACGGCACCCTAGCCGCTTTCCAACGCCTCATGGATAAAATCCTGCAACCCTATTCCGATATCTGTGGAGCTTATATTGACAATATCGTCATTTATAGTAAGACCTGGGAGGACCATCTCTTCCATCTTTATACCATCATGAATGTCCTCAGAGAGGCTGGCCTAACTGCTAATCCAGCTAAATGCAGACTGGCCTAGTCAGCCATAAAATACCTCAGCTTCTTTGTAGGGAATGGGAATGTACAGCCTCAACATGAGAAGGTGAAAGCTGTCCTTGATACACCAACACCCAAGACCAAAAGAGATCTTAGAGCCTTTCTCGGGTTAATAGGATATTAGTGTAAGTTTATCCCTAACTGTTTGGACAGAACAGCTAGGCTTACATAGAAACTCCAGAGTGCAGAACCCCAGAATCCTCATCGGAATGACGAGGATGATATGTTATAACACCCTAAAGCAGACGCTGTGCCAGAACCCCATCCTGAAGGTAGTAGACTTCTCCAAAGAGTTTATATTACAGACGGATGCTTCTCTTACAGGGTTAGGAGCAGCCCTGTCCCATGTTTGCGACGGGTTAGAACACCCCATCTTATTTGCAAGTCGCAAGCTTTTCCCACGTGAAATAAATTACTCTGTGTTGGAACTATAGGCCCTGGCCATCAAGTGGGCCATTATACATCTTAGATACTATCTATTAGGAAGAAAGTTTACACTCGTTACAGACTACTTGCCCCTAGTTTGGATTAGCCGATGCAAAGATTCCAACCCTCGGGTAATGAACTGTTTTCTAGACCTGCAGCCCTACTGCTTCACCGTGAAACACCAAAAAAGAAAAGAGCAGAGGAATGAGGACTTCCTTTCCCGATTCCCCTGTGAAACAGCTGCGGCTACATCGCATGGAGGAAAGGTATGTGAGAAACCTGAAGGTGTCTCACCCGCTAGTCCCCGAAGATCTGTCATTCAGGTGGTCAGGACATGGCCATCGCTATTGGATCCAGTTCCCGGGGGTGGACCAGTGGGCGAGGATCACCTGGCTAGGGGGTCTTCTGGGAATGGAAGTGGGAACACCGATGGGTGAGACGCGGTACCCCCTTCCTTATAACATCTTTTCCCCATCCTACCCCATAGGATACTTGGAAGCTCTAACCCCTCCACCCCCCTTTCCAACACAAGCACTTTCTTGCACCATGATAGACAATAGACTAACACTAGAGCCGTTTACCTGACATGTCACAACACAAGGGTAAGGCAATTGACAATAACTACACACACCTGAGACAGCCCTTTCCCTTCCCCACAGGGATAAAAGGCAGAGCACGAGAGCACACTTTAAGCAAGGACAAAGGTACGAGGAAGCAGCTATTTCAGGGTGGAAGTTCAAATGGAGAAGAAAGGTGGCGAGACCAGAAAGACAACAAGCAGGGAAGTGCCTTTGCCCTTTTCAACCCAGACCCGCGAAGCCTCTGTGAAAGGAATCATAAGACAAGGCACTATAGCTAACGTGTGGTGTAACTGATGTGAACGGTCCACAGGACCCTCCCGCACTGATAACCGAGACAGGGAGATGTGCTTGCTACCGTGGTACCGTCCTTGATTGCAGAGAGTTTAAAAACAACAAAGTTCAGCACAGCCGGTAAGTCGGAGGGAAAAGCGATAGTAAACCTGACGGTGTTGAGCGAAGGTTTCAAACGGCAACATGAAATGAACAAAGAACTTGTGAACTATTGAACTTTTAAAGCCCAGGCAAAGACCAGCTGCAGAGAGGTCCGGTGCAACATGGGTGCCCTTTCAAAAGACTCTGGCTGATCCCCTTTTCTTGTAAACATTATAGCACCAAGAGGCTGTAGGAAAGGATGGCATAGACAATTAAGGTGGTCATACAAGTGTTGAGCCAAAATCCCTTGTACAATCGAAAGTCCTTAACCTATTAAAGTTTTGACATTGTGAGACAGGCGTGTGCGTCTGGCTGAGGGAAACGCTGTTTGAACACTAAATATCTAAACAAAAAACAACAAAATTGGCAGTTAAGACCTACTCGTCCACAAATATTAGCAAGGAACACCCACAGACAAATCATCCATTAGCCTCTTTATGATGGGCATATCATGTCCAGAGTTCAATTGTCCATGGCTAAATCGCTGTCAACTAGTGCCTCATCCATGAAAGAACAATCTTCAACAACAAAGTCATCCTCATTGACGGGAAATTACCAATCCACAGCTAACTCGTCATCGTCATGGTCGGTAAACAGTTGACGTGAAATGCATAATCGATGGGAAAAACACTGTCTAATGGCCGTTCATTCACGACTACCCCACCGTCCATCGTAAAAACTGTAGTAACACCACTACCTCCCCATCCACGGAACAGAGTGATGAGCACGCTGTCAGTACCACAAACCTCAGCTTCTAATATGAACCTGTCTCCTGGCAAGGCAATGTATGAGCTTCCTAACCTAATTCTTCATGAGTTTTCTCTGACCTGGAGGGAGAAAGGCCACAATCAGTACCCAAGGAGCACAGCCCCCGATGGCAGTCACCCTCGGAAGATACTTCTGGCCCGTTTCATCCCACATCAATGCCGTCCCTGAAGAAGATGATGGACGAATTTCAAAGGATGCAAAGAGCGCACTTAGCTACCGCCAACACAGGAGATAACGTCAGATCAACAATCGCCACGCAGGAGGTACCACCCAAGAAGCAGAGGAACATCTTCCCACCGCAAAGGCAAACAAGCCCCTTTCTGCCATGGAGACAAAGAAGTATCTCCTCACTACGGTCCGTCAGGGTGCCATACCGACTCTCTCTTACAGACTGGCAAGACCTGGTTCATGATCCCTACAGGGATTTTTTAGAGCCAAAGACACAAGCCGGAAGAGGGGGAGATTCCTCAGGACTCACCCCAACAGGATGCTGACAAATGGGAGGATTACATCATTGAGACGCAAAAGATGCGGGACTCCCCTGGAAGCTCTTCCGGACAATATTGCTTTGTTCCATTCCATCATTGCGAAGGCAGCAACAATGTTCGATCTTCACAAATCGTGTTCAGAGAAGAAGCCTTTGTTGAATGAGAATAGCGACAAAAGGATGATTACAGACATACCCATTCTAGACACCATATGGGAAGACAGGGAGAAGATCCTAGCCAATCCACCATCTACTATGCTACAGTGGCTAGGCCGGAGAAAAAAAATGTAAGTCCCCAGAGGACGCACCACTGTGCTTGTGAGGGCACCCAAAACCTGATTCAACACTGTGGCCACCAGGAAGAATTTCACGAACCCTGCTTCACCACTAATGGTGCCGCCTGACAATTATGGCAGGAAACTTGAAGCAGTAGGCAGGAAGGTATCAGCATCTGCGTCATTGTCCATCAAAACAGCAAATGCCTCGCTATGATGACAAGATATGACAGCGAAATATGGCACAAGATGTCCACGTTCATGGATCACTTACCAGCCGAATTTCAGGATGAGGCTCGAGCCATTGTTAGGAATGGGGAATCAGCGCCTGACCACATGATGGACTCAGTAGTGGATGCAGCCGAGTCAGTGTTCAGACAGACGGCTCATAGAGCAGTCCTTAGACGCCAAGCATGGATGAAGGCTACCAACTTTAGGCCTCTGGTGTTGGCACAGATCCTTGACGTGCCTTTCAATGGCCGAGAACTATTTGGCAAGAACGTTGACGATCACTTGAAGGGAATCAAGATGGACACTGATACAGCTCAGTTTGTTGAGGGACAAGGATCAGTGTACGTTTTGCTCTTTTCTTGGTGGATCAGGGAGGTTCTGATCTTACAACAGATTGTATTCTATGCAGCGGCCCACCTGAATGAATCGGTCATCCAATAAATGCCAGCAGGCCTCTTTGAGATACACAACACAGAGAAAGTCAAGCATGGGACAGGCCGCACAAGGGCCCAGCAGTCCAAGCAAAAAATGAAGTGAAGTACCATCCCCTTTCACATCGCACCGCGGTGAAAGGGAAGATCAGCCACCACCTCCATCAGTGCCAAAATATCACTTCGGAGAAGTGGGTGCTGCAGATAGTAAGCTGGCCGCCTTGCTACCATGTGCACACAACACACATCACATGACCCAGCTCAAGCTGGAAGTGGACAAACTGCTACAAAATGCCACCTTAGTGGCCGTACCTTTCAGTCAGAGAGGGAAAGTATTCTACTCCTGCTTTTTTTCTGGTAAAGGAAAAGAACAGATAGTTGCGCCCGATTCAAGACCTACGTCCCTTAATGT
The DNA here is from genome assembly GCF_040938575.1 of Ambystoma mexicanum. Taxonomy (NCBI): domain Eukaryota; kingdom Metazoa; phylum Chordata; class Amphibia; order Caudata; family Ambystomatidae; genus Ambystoma; species Ambystoma mexicanum. Next base: position 327,183,140 of record NC_090926.1, on the reverse strand, counting down.
ATGTGAAGCGCATGAAGTTTGACCACTCTCCAACAGGTCCTACCATAGCTTCAAAAAGGTGAATTCTAGCGACAATCAACATAGAGGGGGCATATTTTCACATACCCATACATCCAGAGCACAAATGCTACCTGAGGTTTACAGTGGGAGACAAGCATTACCAATTCCGCGTGCTCCCCCTCGGTCTAAGGTCTGCCCTGAGGTTATTCACCAAATGTCTTAGGAAAGTTGAATCTGGGTGTTTTGCATTGCTGCTTTGTTTAAAAAAACTAGGCCTTTTTAGGAAAGTTGAATCTGGATGTTTTCAGATAGTTAACAGTACCACAGTTACTACAATGTCCCATTAGGATCTCTCTTTCTCTCTGGTCCCACCCACCGCAAAGGGTGCCGTTGTACTGTTGTGAGTCACTTGTTTTCTCCTCCTGTGTCTCCCCCCTGTTGTGACCCCGCTGCCACCCCTCCCTCTGCGCACCCGCGTTGTGTGGCACAGGCTGCGCGTTTCTCTCTCTTCTCTCGCACCCTTCTCCTCCCACCTACCTCCTTGGACCCTCTACCGTGCTCTCTGTTTTCCCCATCTTCTCTAACTGCTACTCTATTGCCTATCCTATCTCTCTCACTAAGTTCGGAAGGAAATAGTTTAAGAGGGATATCCTGGTCTCCAACTCAGGCCTCCCTATCACTGAAACCTACATCAGTGCCTCCCCCAGACAGACTCTCACCAACATCCTTTTTGTCATTCCTTCTCCAGACCTATGTACCCTTCATATGGTCTTGGCTCTCTCTCTCCTATCTCTTCCATCACCCATTAATGGTAGAACTCTGTGGGAGGCCCTCTTGGCCTCCTTCTACTCCTCAAGGTCATCATTAATGTCTATCTGAATGTTACCATCTTGGTCCAGGGCCCTCAGCCCGATCTCCTCCTATTTGATAGGCGTCTCCCGCTTCTTATCAACTTCCTTCCTTCTCCCGCTACTCCTACTAGCACCCTGCTGGCTCCTCTGCCACCTCTCGCCGTCACCTCTGCCCACTCGGGGCCCCTTTTCGACATCTGCTGGGTGCACCTCAAGCCTGTACCTCTCTACAGAAATCTTTCAAATGTGGCAACCTTATCCACGTCACTGCTCTCAACTCTCGCTCTCCTGTCAAACACTCCTCTGACATCTACTTGAAGAACTTGACCTGGATGTCCTTGCTCTTACTAAGACATGGTTCACGGCCAGCTCTGTCACAAGTTTTGACACTCTCCTCCCTGATGGCTCAAAGATCATCTCTCAGAACCAACAGACCCAGAGTGGCTCCCTACTTATGTCATTCCTACGCAGACCTACTCCTCCTTTGAATGGCCAGTCTTCAGGCTCTCTATCTCTACTGGTCTTTGTCTGACTGGCCACTATCTACAGGCCACCTGGCCAGGTTGCCTCTTCCTCTCTGAGTAAGCTGACCTCTCCTCTTCTCTCCTCGTCTCTACCTCACAACCTTTCCTCAGATACATGGACATCCACTTGGATGCCTCTAATACCTCCTCTGGGCTTTTCTGCAACCTCTGCGACATGCTCTCTCCCTCCATTCTGCCCTTTGGTCTGACACACTCCGCCGGACATACTATGGATGGTCTCATCACCTCAGACATCCTCTTTTCTAACCCTGTCACCACTCCTCTCTCCTGGACTGACCACTTTGTACTTTGTCTCACCTGAAACCCTCTTTCTCTCTGGCAAAGCCCACCCCAGCACTGTCACCTACCTTTGCGGTCATTCAGCCCATGAAGCTTGTGTATGTGGATGCCTTTGCCCCTACTTTCTCTGCTCCCCCTACTCCTGCAGCTGACTCACACTCTGACACAGCTCTCTCTAATTGCATCTCTCTATTTCCAACACTCTGGACATCCTTGCCCCTGTCATGAGAATCCGACTGAAGCCTACCTCCAAGTGCAACTCTTGGTATGACTCTATTCTCTCATCCTGAAACACAAATGCAGTGTGGCTGAGAGGAAGTGGAGGGCTTGGGACGCATCCTCCTACATACTGGCCTCCAAAGGCAATACCGACTCTCTGTACTTTCCAAGAAAGAGAGCCCACATTCAATCCCGCTTCTCCGCGCCTTCTAACAACTCGGCCGAACACTTTAAAATCTTCAAGGAACTGGCCAAGCCTGCTGCAGTCTCTAGCTCTCCTGTTCCCTCCCAGGCACTCTGTACTTCTATCTCCTCTCCCTCTTCTGGCCCCCTGTTGGCCAACTGTCCTTCTCCTCGTCCTTTCTCCTCTTTTTCTCTGACAACACCTGACGAGGTTTCTAGACTAATCCAATCTATGAAAGTGTTGTCCAAACAGGTGCTCCCCTGCTCCTCTAGAACCATCAAGGACCATATTGACACCCTTGCTCCAGCCTTGGCCAATTCCTGTAATCACTGTTTTGCCACTGGAACTTTCCCCTCTCTCTTCAAGCACTCTCTTGTGCACCCACTCCTCAAAAAGCCGTCTACCGATCCTACCTGTGTGGAAAACTATCGCCTGAATTCTATCACCACTTTGCTGGCCAAACCCCTGAAAAAGCTGGCCATCTCCCAGCTTACTCTCCACACTTAATCTGTTGGTTGTTTCCATGACCATCAGTTTGGCTTCAGAGCTGCCAGAGGCACAGAAACTGCTCTCCTGAACACCTGTGAAGATCTGCTCTCTAACCTTGATTCCAGCATTCCTTTAGTCCTCATCCTCTGTGATCTTTCCTCTGCTGTTGACATGGTCAACCTCGCCATCCTGATCAATCGACTCCATGAGAACCTGGGCTTCACGGATCAGGCCCTGGAGTGGTTGACCTCCTTCCTCTTGGACTGCCCCTCCCAGGTCCAACTTGGTTCCTCTCTCTCCACCTGTGGTGTTCCCCAGGGTTCTATCCTCTCACCCTGGTTTTTCAACCTTTACTGGGCCCCTTTGGCCCACCTGATTTCTACATTCTCCTCTAACTTTTGAGTGTTATGCGGATGCTGTCTTCAGGCTCTCCTCAGTGTCCTCTCCTCTCTCGCTCATTCCTGACTGTCTATCCACGAATCATGACTGGTGCCCCTCCAACGATCTTAACAGTAAGACGGAGATCCTTCTCATTGGGACTCCTGCTCCCGCTTTCCCTCTCACTCTGGCTGCCCTCCTTGGGCCCTCTTCCTTGCCTACCTGTGAAAAACCTTGGTGTCATCTTCGACTCCACTCTCTTTCTCTCCTCACATCTTGGACATTGGCAAGAAGTTCCACTACCAGCTGCACAGCCTGAAAGGTACTCTTCCCTTTCTCACCTTCCCCCCTTTATGGAATTCTCCACGGTCCACGAATGGTAGCTCGATTGGGCTGAGACCGAACGGATTTGCAGAAGATGGGTTCGCCCTCACATTAATCTCTTTGCAACCAACCACCACACGAAATGTCCTCTCTTCGCATCCAGGTATCTGCAGGGGAATTCTCTGGGGGATGCCTTCTTTCTGAAGTGGATAGGCAAGTTCCTATACACTTTCCCACCAATACCCTTGCTAGCCTGGTTGCTGAAATGGGTGAGAGAGCAACCTTGCAGGATGATTCTAATAGAACAGCCATGGGCCCGGCAGATCTGCTATACGACTCTCCTACAGAAGATGCACACCACACCCATCCATCTCAGAGCGCACCAGGTGTTGCTAACAGAACAGGCAAATCCTTCACCATGACCCAGAGTGTCTCTCGCTCCCTCTACCTTACCCCCTCTGTCTCCCCTTCTCTCCTTGGTTGCTGAGCAACGAAAGCACACCAACCTAACCCTGCCAGACGAATGTGGGGATATCAACTGAGCATCCATGGCGCCTTCCACGCACAAGACATATTCAAGGAAATGGAAATGCTTTACGACCTGGTGTGCAATGCTAAAACTCAACTTGCTGTCGGTCACAGTGTGCAAATTACTACCTTATCTGCTCCACTTGGCTAAAGCGGGCCTGTCACAGTCTTTCATCAAGGTTCACCTCTCTGCCATCACGTCTTACTCCAAGGGCCCTGAAGCTACATCATTTATCTCTGATCTGGGAGTACAAACCTTCATGAAGGGTTTGCTTAGGACCTTTCAACCAGTGTGTAAAGATGCGTTCCTGGCCAATGATGACTGACATCTTGTAGTGTACAAGTAACTTCTTTACTTAGTTCCATGTACTTTACATTAAGTTCATCAAGTCAGGTACATGTAAGATAGGGACATCAGCCACCGGCATCCTCTCTCAGGGGTCTCATTCTCCAACTGCCTCACATAGAACCCACTCATATAACAACATTCTCTCAGCCTGCATTCAACATCAATCACTCCAACATTCCATGCATTCCAAACAGGGTCCAGGGAAGACTTAATCACAACACAGTGCCTTCCCATACTTCAAGCTGGAGTCTCAACACAGTATTTACAGCATTAATGGCTCCTCCTTATGAGCCCATCCACAAATGTGATCTAAACTTTCGTTCATGGAAAATTGCCTGCATAGTGGCGATCACATCGGCAAGACGGATCAGCGGACAACAAGCTTTATCCACAGATCCTCTGTTTACGGTATTCCTGAAGGACCGGGTAGTCCGCAGTCGGAGCGTATGGTACTGCCCACTTATTTCAGCAATCATACTTCCAGCGCTCATTGCGCACTGCACTTGCTAGACCTGTCTCGAGCCCTGAAATTCTACTTGGAGTGCAGCAGCATTTTTCAGACGTCTTCCAGATTATTCATTTCATTTGCAGGACCTCGTAATGGCCAAAGCATCTACAAACAAGGTCTTGCCCAATGGGTAGCAAACTGCATTACCCACTGCCGTAAGATCAAGGGCAACCCGCTTACCCGTCCAGCTACTGCCCATTCAACCAGAGTGAGGGCAGCTACAGCAGCTTTCCAGGCAAGAGTAAACATGAATGACATATGCAGGGCAGCTACCTGGAGCACACTCCAAATGTTTGCCAAGCAGTATTGTCTGGAAGAGGACACTGGAAGGAAGTCAGCGGTTGGACAAGCAGTCCTGCGACAACTGTTTATGTGAGGTAGGAGCAGCCTTTGTTCTTTTCCTCCTTCCCTTTATGTTCATGCATGCATTATGGGTGGCATGCGTCCAATGCTTGGTGTTTTGTTCAAGCATTTGAATCTATGAAACTTCCAATGCTGGAGAAGTCTTCATTACGTACCTGTGACTGTATTTCTCCAGCATTGATAACTTTCATAGATTCACATGCTCCCGCCTACCTCTCCAGTGAAGCTGCTCCAGAGGCAGGCAGTCATCAATCTAGCACTGTTACGGCTCAAAATCTGAAGATGGTTTCCTGGGGTGGAGCATAAGCCCTGCCACCTCATTCATTAGTAACAAAAGGGACCAGAATGAGGTGGAGGAACTACACAAGTGAGTGCCTTTCATGCTTCACTAGCAATGTACATTGTTTTTCCTATGGTAAACATTTAACATTTCTGGGGATTCGCAGTCTGACAATGGGGAATATTCAAGCATGTGAATATATGAAAGATACCAATGCTGGAGAAATATGGTTACAGGCAAATAACTAAAACTTAGGAACCTATGCATTGATGTAGACGTTGGGAGGAAGGCCTGGTTCAGGGCACCCCAACTCCAGCAAGCTGCCTAAGAAAACTAACTTTACCTCCCTTTGAAGGTTTCAGACTTTTTTAGGTATTTCTAAAGAAAATAAGCAAACCTTTGACAGCAGAATCACTGGCTATCCTCTTGAGCATCCTGTAAAACTGTGTGCCTCCTTCAAAAGGCCAAACAAAGCCAATCAAAGTCTTTTCAGAATTTCGAGGCTTCCAAGAGGGCTGGGCCAGTCAACAGGACCACTTTCCACATGCCAGCAGACGAAAATACCACAAGCCATCACCCAAGGGCTTCTTCTCTCACACCTCAACTCAGGGGAAGCCATAGCTATACGAGCTTGCATTTTTGGCTCACTGGACTACAGCGGAAGGTGTGATTTAGAGTACAGGAAGTTCATATAATCAGATCCATGGATTCTTTCAGTAGTAACAGCTGCCTCCTTCCTATTCCATCCCTTCTCCCTTGTCTCAATACTTTTCCCTGGGTCTTTTGGAAGAATTGTTGAAGCTGCAGATGTTCCATGTGCCATACAGGAGGTCTCCTTCCACCAGGGGATTCCAGGACTATTTTTCCAGGTTTACTACAGTGCCAGAAAAAGAACCATATTGGCTTGCAGACAGTGTTGGGCCTCTCCTTCTTCACCTATCCCTACCAATAGTTCCAAGATTACTACACCTGCACAGATTTGATCTGCCCTTGTGATGTGGGATTGGCTGTGTACAGCTTAACCGAATAACGTATATTAGCACCCTTTTGGAGGGAGCCAGCCAATCAGGTGGCTAGGAATGCGGGCCGAAGCTGGTGATCTCAGCCCGCACTTCCCACCCCCCACTTAATTTATTACCTTCCCACTCCCTTAATAATTTATTTCTGCAGCAGCGATTGCTGCTGCCCTAAACGCTGCTCCTTCTCGGCTACCGCAGGGCGCCATGGAAAGGGAAGAGGGTCCCCGTATGGAGTATTTGCCTTAGTTCATTCGGGGGCGCGCGGCGTCCTGTTGAACAGAGAAAAAAACTTTTTTTTTTTTTAGCACCCCAGGTTACCCCTTTGGCAACTGAGGGTGCTCATAGCCTTAATCATCCGTTCCAAGTGCTGGAACGGGGGTAACGGCCCGGTGCCCTTGTTATCTGCCCTCACTTCGATCAGGCTGATAACTTGGGCTGCTGGGCCACTGGAACGGGCGATTAACGCCATAGTAGCATATACAGTACAGAACCCTCATAGGCATTTTTGAAGCTTCTCTATGGGGAATGACCGTCAGCAATAAAAAGGTACTGCCCTTTGGCTTCAGCAAGGCAAAAGGGCAGGTTGACTGGCTTGTCAAAGCCTTGATACCAGCAGCTGCTTTGACCCTCTTCTCCCCTTGTTAGATCTCTTCTTTTTCCTCTGCCTATCAAGACAGCAAAAGGAAGTCTATGCTAATATCGACCCAAACTCTCACCTCCATTAGTTACATTTGTAACACCTCTCTGGGTAGAGTCTTTCCCACTAAGGTGCACATCAAGGACAGACAGTCGATTGCACCACCACAACGTCTGGTTTTAGTGGTTCTTTAGCCTCACAGCTTCTTGTCCTTCCTTTTCTGATGGCAGTGCTCAGAACGAAAAGGCTACAATTACCGTTTTGTGCCCAAGTCGAATCAGTCCTCAATTCCAAAGCCTGCTCACGGAGTGCTCAATTAAATCATGGGGAGATAGCGTCAAAGACCTAACAGTGCAAAACCTTTGTTGCTATGGGATCAGTTGGAAAACATCCACGTTCTTCTTTTTTTTTTTCGTCCCTGTGATCTTTTCTCCCTTTGGCATGTGGCTACAGAGTGTTGGTGTTCACGAACAACACAGCCATGTTCTGTGTCAAGAAACATGGGAACAAACCACCTCCCCTTTGGAAACTTGTGTTTGAATTGTGGTAATGGACTTAGGAACAAATGTTGCTGGAGTCCTCAACAGAATCAGACCCTTTGTGTAGACTTTCCATCTGTGGTGTAGCTTAACCACTAATGTGTGGGGTGATTGTGATATTTCCCAACCGGAAATGACTGTACCCAGTTTAAAGCATTGCACAACGAGTTGGAAGCTGGCCCATTATTAACATCGAAATGGCTATAATAGTACTACGATGGACTGCCCTCGTATCTTCCACTATATTGTCCTGCGTTAGCAGGAAGTATGTTAAATTCATACCCCGTCTTTCTTGAACCAGTTTGTGGGAAAGCAGACAAGGGCCTGGGGGGCTACAGAGGGGGTGTTCGGTTTCCATCGCCCACAGAAATAATAGGATAGCGATCATGCACCCCTCGGCATAAACACACCCTTTAATTAGTCCTATACAGAATTCTGCATGGGTCTTTCCAAGTCGCTTGCACCCCATGAACATTGTAGTATAATTTATTTCACTTATTTTTTAGGCACGATCCATGACATATCACGAGCTGGCTAAGCCTGGCATATGCACTGTATGCAATTTTAGTATTATTATATACTAGCGGTACCACCTGGCATTGCACCGGTCTGTAGCTGAGTTGCACGTGGGGGTCTGCGATAGCCATGTGTATTTTTTATTGTGTCATAACTTCCTATTTTTGAAAAATTGCAAGAAATCGCCTATACTGATAGCACAGGACAGGACCCCCCACTGTGCAGGGCGAATGGGTGGGGTTGGTCAGCTTTCACTATCGTCAGTACACCCCAGACTGGTATACTGACCTTGGGGCCAAAATTTTAGCCCACCAACTGTTGTGGTGCTGGAGCCAACAATCGCAAAATTGGCAATCTCCCGAAATCGCCTATATTTGTAGCACAGGGCTGACCCCGCCCTGTGCCGGGCGAATGGCTGGGGTTGGTCAAATTTCACTATCGCCAGTACAACTCAGACTGATATGCCGATCTGTCAGCCCACCAACTGTTATGGGGCTGGAGCCAACCCCGAACATACAACACACTTTCACAAACAAATATATATATATATATATATCAAAAACAAAGAAAAAGTGATAAAGAATCACCCAGATACGTTTAAAAAAAGGATCTCCATCAAACGTCCTTTATTCAACAGATATAGTGGACAAGTTGCTCAGGAGAGAACAAAACAACTACGCGTTTCACCCTTACAGGCTTCGTCTGGTTGTAAACATAAATGACAGGCTCCTCTTTTTAAACACTTTTACAAACCGGAAAAAGTCCTTCTTTGCTTTTCATTAGCTCAAACCCTCATTCCCAATGCATGTTTCTATGAGTGACATCTTGGAATGGTTAAAGCATATATTCAGGAATATTGATGGAGCCACTTGTTTTTGTGTTTTACATAAAATATATGGTTTTAGTAATGTAGCAGCATATATTCTTGTTTACATTTCTACATCAAACATTGCATTTCCCGGATTATTAACAGTAACCCATGTTTTTTAAAAGAAGCGGTTTCTCACATTATGCCCGTATTGCACTTTCCATATGGCTAAAGTTCCAATACTTTCAATAAAGTGCATTATGCATTATTATAGCAGATGTTTCCACATTTCCAAAGTATGTAATGCTTTGAATAAAGTGCATAGTGCACAGTGGAAATAGTCATGCTGGTATAGCAATAAATCTGTCTAATCTTGCTTATATTGTCAAGGAGTTCTCCCCTTCTCACCTGAGTCCGATCTTTACTGGTGTCCTTGGTCGATGCCTTCTTGCGGATGGACCGGGTCTTGAAGAAGGCTGCCCGATTCTCTTCCGAATCTAGAATGCGTTCTGTTTCCGGGACGCCGAATCCAGGAATCCAGGAGGCAGTGGAAGCACGCTAGCCAGGAATCCAGGAGGTAAGTAGAAGGGGGAGGACTAGGAAGGGATAGCGGGATTAGAAAAAGGAGAAGAACCGCGAGCTACGGAGAACACGTCTGGTCGCTACTTCACAATAGCATTGAGATGCGCAGAGCCGCGGAAGGCGTGGTCTATTAGTAGAAAAGGCTACGTCCAGCGCATGGAGCGAGAAGGGATTACGCTGGATGGCCATGTTGGGAGTATTAATGAGTGTAAGCCCGCTGTGACAGGGACCAAGAAGCCCAAAAGGGGCGCACTCTGTGATTCATGACAGCATGCCTCCTCCGAAGACCTTTCCCTCCAGGTTTGCCCGGGTGAATGAGATGAAATCTTCTGAGCAGTCGAGGGGCCTTGACGTTTGACATAGGCTCCCAGGTTCTTTCACTAGGGGATATCCTTTCCATTCAACCAGATATTGAAGCTGGCCCCTTCTACACATGGAATCACAAATCCGGGACACCTCGTATTCCAATTGGTTGTCGACCAGTATAGGAGGAGGTGTGCAGGGTTTCCGGGAGGATGGATAGTAGGGTTTCAGCAAAGATGTGTGAAAGACTGGGTGTATTTTCTTCCAGGAGTCTGGCAATTTGATCAGATAAGAAACGGAATTTATAACTTCTTTGATGGGAAATGGACCATAGTATTGAGGGGCCAATTTACTCGGCCGTAGATGTCGGGGTAGTCATTTTGAGGACAACCAGACCTGGTCACCGATTGCATAAGAAGGGCCTGGTCTTCTTTTGGAATCTGCATATTTCTTGGTCTGTTTTCTGGCCTTCTCCAAGAATTCCTTGGCCTCCTTATGTATATTGACAAGGTGTTCGATCCAGGAGTCAACTGTAGGTACTGGTGTAGGTTGAGGAAGAACAGAAGGCAGGACCGATGGATGGAAACCTTGACTGCAATAAAAGGGGCTGATCTTAAGTGCCGAATGGTCGGAATTGTTGCAGGCGAATTCAGCCACGGGTATCAGGAGGGACCAGTCATCCTGAACCTTGGTGACAAAGCATCAAAGATTCTGTTCCTGGGTTTGATTGACACGTTCTGTGGCTCTGTTGGTTTGAGGGTGATATCCTGAAGAAAGGGCGTGTTGGATTCCTAAGCATTGACAGAGACTTTTCCAGAATTGTGAGATGTATTGAGGTCCACGATCCGATATGATCTTGGAAGGGAGTCCATGCAAACGGAATATGTGTTCCAGGAAGATTCCTGCTAGTTCAGAGGAGGATGGCAGTTCATGCAGGGGTGTAAAATGAGCCATATGAGTGAACAAGTATATGCTAACCATAATAGTAGTGTATCCACGGGAACGGTGGTAGTTCCACAATGAAGTCCGTAGCGATAATCTCCCATGGCCTGGTTGCAAGTGTAGGTCGCAGTAGAAGGCCTGCCGGTCTCTTGTTATCATGTTTATTTTGACTGCAGACAATACATGATTGAATGTACTGCTGTACGTCGAATCTCATCCTAGGCCACCAGAATTGCCTTTGTATAAGACAGAAGGTATTGGGGATGCCACGATGTCCAGAGTGTAGGGTATCATGACAGAGATATATTATTCTTTGTTGTAGCCTTTGAGTAGGGATGACCAATACATTGTCCTTGAACAGATACCCTTCCTGGACCCTTAGATTCCATTGATTTTTCTTGGCTATATCCTTCCACAGATCAGAGGACTGGGTCTGAGCTTGGATTTCTTCAAGGAGGTTGACTGCTTGGGCTACAAAGATCTTGGGGGAAAACATCTGAGGATATGTCTTGTCTTCAATGGGCTCGTAGTCTGGTCGTCAAGATAAGGCGTCAGAAATTAGGTTTTGTGATCCTGGAACATGAGTGATGTGGAACTGGTACTGGGCAAAGAAGTAGGCCCATCGCGCCTGACGACTATTCCTACACTCCAAAGACTGTAGAATCTGGAGGTTCCGGTGGTCCGTACGGACCTGAACTGGATGTTTAGCTCCCAGAAGTAAATGTCGCCACTCAGTGAAGGCTTGACGGATGGCTAACAATTCCTTTTCCAGGACTGAATAGTGTGTTTTACTAGGAGTCAGGGTTCGTGAAAGATAAGCAATTAGGTGTTCCAGTTTATCTCCTAATTCTTGCTTCAGGACCGCACCTATGGCGTAATTAGAGGCGTCCGTTTCTACTAGGAAGGGTCGACTAGTATCGGGTTGGGCCAAGATAGGAGCTTGTGTAAACTCTGTCTTCAGACGCTGGAATGCTGTTTCTTGTGGTGTAGACCAGAGGAAGGGAGTGTCTTTCTTCAGGAGAGCAACAATCGGTTGTACTATCTCGGAGAAGTTAGATATGAACTTGCGGTAGAAATTGGCAAGGCCCAGGAATTATTTAACTTGTTTCACGGAAGCAGGAGCAGGCCAGGTCACTATGCCCTTTACCTTTGAAGGATCCATACCGATTCCTTCTGGGCTAAGGATAAATCCTAGGTAATGAACGGAGGTTACATGGAACAAACATTTTTCGGGTTTGGCTAGGAGTTTGTGTTCTCTAAGTCTCTGCAAGACTGCCTTCACATGCTCTTCATGTTGTATAGGGTCCTTGGAGAAGATCAATATGTCATCCAGATATACAATGATGAAGAGAAACAACATGTCAGAAAACACCCTGTCCATAAAGCGTTGGAAAATTGCCGGGGCATTAGCTAGTCCAAAGGGCATGACTAGATATTCATAATGGAACAACCCCGCCAAGGGGGAGAGAGGGTTCATGCAAACAGAACCATAGAATAAATCAGTGGAATATACTGCCCACGGTGAGGGAGCTACATAAGGGGATAGGTCAGGTCAAGGAACATGGAGAGGTATTCAAACTATCTTTAATAAACACATATTCAATTATCGTACAAGTAAAAACAGCATAAAAACACATAATTAATGCTGGACGTATCCAGTTGAAGTGCATATTATTTTACTACACATCCTAGGATGTAAGAAAAAGTGCATTGTGCATAACTTAATTCAAAAATACATAACATCCATAGACAGCAAAAATCCTCAATAGGTACTCGATCTGTATTCACACAAGGGGATATTTTGTAACCAATTTATATATATGTAAGAATTAATTAATGGGGCTAGAGGAGTTATATAAGGCACCAAAGACACGCAGGTCAACAATAATCAATATTTCCTGCGGGGTGGAAAAGGTTATACCTTAAATCAAGCCCAACATTTCTTTGTAAAAGACAGACAACAACAAAATCTGTGCTTGCTCCAATCTGACCAAAATAGTCAACAACCGGTACCTAGTACAGTTCCCAAACGTATCGTGGGTTGTACTGGTATCTGAATGTAGGTAGTTTCGACGATAAAGTAACAGTGTCTAAGCTGTCAGACTCTCACCATAGCAGGAGAGAGAAAGCTTGACAATCGTCTTCCTCAGGACAGGGCAGATTAGATAATAAATTCTAAAATCTAAACATACAAATTCTCTACATTTAAATATTCAAGAGCCATCTGGGGCCATGTAATACTAAAAGTATCATTGAAATTATTCCATGTGTCCAATCTTCTTCCAATGGTTCTTCCTTAATTCGCCCAGATGTTCAACATAGTCCATCTTAAAAATATTCAGAAATAAGGGATACATCGAAGGGGGATGTATAGAAGACCAAAAAAGAAGAAAAAGAAAGAAAAAAGCAAATTTAAATCAAAAACATGCATAAAACAATTTTTTACATGATTAAAAACATTCCTTGAACCGATCTAGCAACCCCACATGTAGCATCCTCCACGCAGTTAAAAACCTGGGTTCCTTAGTAATAGTCCAGGTTAAGCCCCATAATCCATTCGTAAGTCAGACGAGGGGAATCCCAAATAAATAAGTGGGAAATTGGCAAGGGGGCATATAGTCCCTATGTCAAAGCCGTGAATATACGAACGAACTATAGTAATCCAACAAGGCAGAAAGGGGAGAGGGAAACCAGGGTCAATCTGTGAATCCACTATCCACTATATTCATAATGGCCAAAGGGGTTTTCTGACGGCGGTTTTCCATTCCTCCCCTTCTCGGACACAAATCAAATGATAGGCGCCCCTGAGATCCAACTTGGTGAATATTACTGCGCCTCTGACGGCTTGCAGGATGTCCGAAATCAAGGGTAACGGTCCTTGAGGGTGCATTGATTTAGGCCACGATAATCGAGGCAGGGTCTGAGTTCCTTGGTATCCTTCTTGGGAACAAAGATTAGGGAAGCACCAGCAGGAGATTTTGAAGGTCTTGTGGTGCCACTTTCAAGGTTGGTATCCAGGTATTCTCTTAGGGCCTTTTGCTCGGGTTCGGAAAGGATGAACATCCTGCCGAAGGGAATCACTGCAGAGGGTTCTGTATCTATTGCGCAGTCTTCAGGTCTGTGTGGGGGTAAGGCCTGGACTATGGCAGTTGAAAACACATCAGCATATCCTTGATAGGCCTCAGGAACGTGTATGACATTAGACACCATGAGTGATGTCTGTTGTTCCCTTGTTGGTTCCTTTGGGTTTGTTAACGGAGGTTCCAGGGATAGGCAGTGAGACATGCAAAACTCTAAGCCTAGGAATAGAGAACCCGCTGTCCAGTTGATATATGGATTATGTTTCTGTAGCCAGGGCATACCCAAAACCATGGGGTAATGAGCTGACTTAATGATGTCAAACCTAATCAGCTCCTGATGGTGATTTATTGAAAGCTGGATCTCTTTGGTCTGCAGGCTTATGGGCCCTGATGCGAGGGGTCTTCCGTCAATAGCTTCCACAGGTTGCATGGTGCTTTGTCGCTCATACGGAATTCAATGTTTAGTAACCCATTCTTGATCGATGAATATCCCCATAGCTCCGCAGTCTACCAGGGCCAAAATGGAATAGGTCTTATTCTTGGAGGGTGATAGAAAGGCCTGTAATATCACCAAATTGTTTTGTCCAGGAGAGTTCAAGGATGGAATTGATGTGGAGCAAACATCTCTCTCCCGAAGCTCTGCTCCATCTAGGATCGGGAGCTGGCGTTTCCCGAACGCCGAGGGTGTGCTTGAGGGCATTCCCTAACCAAATGCTTATCCAAGGCACAATACATGCACAAGCCCGTATGAATTCTTCTCATTCTCTCTTGCGGGGATATGGGTCCACGAAAGGTCCCAATCTGCATGGGCTCTGGTTCCGTGACTGGGCTTGGGTTGGTGTCCGCTCTGACGGTACTCTCAAATGATGCCTTGGGAGACATTCCCCTGTTTTTTTTCTTTTCTGTCTTCCTTTCCTGGATACGAAAGTCAATTTGCATGGTAAGATCCATTAGTGCCTGGAACGAGCTCATCCTTAATAATAATAATAATAATAATAATTTGGCATTTATATAGCGCTACGAACCCTCAGGTATCTGAGCGCTGCTTATTATTACCCACGGTGTGTGGTGCTCATTCATCGAGCTTGGAAGGATGAAAGGCTGAGTTTGGCTCCGCCTGGGATTCGAACCTGCGTTAGCAGGCTCTAGCACGGATGTCAAAGCAAGTGCTCTACTCGCTGTGCCACTTGACCATCCTTAATCTCTTCGTTCAATCCTCTCCTGAACAGGGTAAAGCTCGCCTCAGCGGACCAGTCAGCTTCCTTAGCCAACTGTTTAAATCGGGTCACATACGTGAGCATATCCTGGGAACCTTGCTGAAAGTCTAACAGGCGTTCCTGGGCACTGTAAACCTGCTCAGGGCGGTCAAACATGTTTTTAAGGGCCTGTATAAAACCATCATAGTCATCCAAGAGGGCATCACTAGAGTTAAGGAGGGAAGTAGCCCAAGTTAAGGCATTCCCGGAAAGGTGAGAGATTATAAAACTCACCTTGGCCCTGGGGGTCGAAAAGTAATAGGGCTTGAAGGTAAAGTGGACCAAGCACGAATCCAGGAATGCACGAAGGGTCTTTGCTGAGCCATCATATTTGTCCACGATGCTGCCCAGTAAGACACTTTCTTTTGTAGCAGAATCCCGGGATAGGACCAACTGTTTGAGAGCGGCGTTCTCCGCCTTTAAATTCTGTACCTCGGTTGATAATTCCTGCATACTACGCATCAGGTCCTGCACGGCAGCCTCCATATCAATATCAAGTTCGGTCGGGAGGCGTCTCAAACTGTCAAGGAGTTCCCCCCTTCTCACCTGAGTCCGTTCTTTACTGGTGTCCTTGGTCGATGCCTTCTTGCGGATGGACCGGGTCTTGAAGAAGGCTGCCCGATTCTCTTCCAAATCCAGAATGCGTTCAGTTTCCGGGACGCCGAATCCAGGAATCCAGGAGGCAGTGGAAGCACGCTAGCCAGGAATCCAGGTGGTAAGTAGAAGGGGGAGGACTAGGAAGGGATAGCAGGATTAGAAAAAGGAGAAGAACCGCGAGCTACGGATCACACGTCTGGTCGCTACTTCGCAATAGCATTGAGACGCGCGGAGCCGCGGAAGGCGTGGTCTATTAGTAGAAAAGGCTACGTCCAGCGCATGGAGAGAGAATGGATTACGCTGGACGGCCATGTTGGGAGTATTAATGAGTGTAAGCCTGCTGTGACAGGGACCAAGAAGCCCAAAAGCGGCGCACTCTGTGATTCATGACAAATATAGCAATAATCATGCTGTGCATTTTCCAAGTTTCAAACTGTAACCAATATCTTGGGAAATGTACATCCTATATCATGACCATGTTGCATCTTTCAAATTACTGAAGTGCCAAGTGCTTTTAATAAGGTGCATTGTGCGTTATAGCTGCCTATATTCCCACATTTCCAAAGTGTCTACTGCTTTGAATAGAGTGCATAGTGCACAATGGCAACAATCATGCTAGTATAACAGCAAACATACCTAATCATTTCAAGGATAGCAACAGTCATTTCTAACCCTTTGAATAAAGTGCAATGTGCATTATGACAACAGGTATTCTACAACATCCAAAATATCTAGTACCCTGGATAAAGTGCATTATGCATTATAGCAGCAGATGTTCTACATTTCCAAAGTGACTAGTACTCCAAATAAAGTGCATCGTGCATCGCAATGGTCATTTAACACTCTTCATTATTTAAAAAACCTCTTTGCCAGAAAAAAGTGCTAATGCTCACAATATACAAAACCATTTGATTGACTCCAAAACCTCTCAATCTTCGAATATATGAGATGTTAAAAGAGGGAAAAGAGAAGGAAAAAGGTATAGCATATTTTTCAAGTGTTTAAAAGGAGCCTGTAACAGATTGACAAAATACACCCATGTTCAAAAACATATGTGTCTGAATATTAAAAAGCTTCCTACATGTTAAGAAATGTAAAAACTGTTACATAAGAGAGTGTATTAAAAGAAAGTATATTTCAAAGATAAGCAACCATACAGTGACCTCATATTTTTTGGATAAAGTATCTATATTCTTTTTTCATTTTTTGTTTTCGTTTTTTGTATGTATGTGTTGCAAATATACCGAAAAACAGTTCTAATTTCCCACAAATGTATAGAGTTCCTCGTCCTTGTTATGACCACCTGGATTTTTTCTCTGGTAGTCGACGATGTATTTACATTCAGTTTGTCTCAACTTTAATTCTCGATTGCCTCCTCTCGGGTGTGGTAAGATTTTATCTATGCCGAAATATTTAAACAATGAAATATCTTCACTGTGCTTTTCTTCAAAATGCTTGGCAAGGGGGTAAATTGGATCTTTGTTTTTAATGGCCCAGAGATGTTGCAATATCCGAAGTTTTACTTCTAGTTTTGTGCTGCCGATATACCAGAGGTTACAGCCACATGTGATCACATAGACGACATAAGTTGTTACACAGGTGATATGTTTTTTAATAATCACTTTCCTCTGGGTTCGTGGATGTACATAGTGTTTCAAAGACACCCCATGTTTACAGGCCTTGCATTTTGTGCATTTGTAAACCCCCCCTGGTTATTTATTAACCATTGATGTGTTGTCTGTGTCGGGGTGGAGAAGAGACTTGGTGACAACTCTGATTGTAGCGATTTCACTTTTCTGAATGTTACACTGGCATTTTTCTGAATGTGTCCTGCAATATCTGGATATCTTTGTAATAGCGTCCATCGTTTAGCCAGGATCTTCTGGATGTCTTTTTCTCACAATGCACCTTATTAAAAGCACTTGTCACTTCAGTAATTTGAAAGATGCAACATGGTCATGATAGGATGTACATTTCCCAAGATATTGGTTACAGTTTGAAACTTGGAAAATGCACAGCATGATTATTGCTATATTAGCAAGATTAGACAGAATTATTGCTATACTAGCATGACTATTTCCACTGTGCACTATGCACCTTATTCAAAGCATTACATACTTTGGAAATGTGGAAATATCTGCTATAATAATGCATAATGCACTTTATTGAAAGTATTGGAACTTTAGCCATATGGAAAGTGCAATATGGGCATGATGTGAGAAACCGCTTCTTTTAAAAACCATGGGTTACTGTTAATAATCCGGGAAATGCAATGTTTGATGTAGAAATGTGTTATGAAGGCACTCATGGAAGCAGGTAAGTCTTTATAATGTGGATTTATTAAGTGAACAGGTAAAAAAAAACACATCAGTAACATCTGATGTAGGCAAAGGACTCTCTCCAACTGACAAACATAGAATGCTGGGGACTGAACAAGCAGCTGAGAGCTCTATGACATCATCAGGACTGGGCAGCAGTAACAAATCCAACTCCACAGCCTCTAGCATTGCATGATGTCTCCCCTGCCCCATTTATAACAATTAAGACAACAGAACAAATCAACAACTTCACAACACATCTCCTTCTTTTTCATTAAAGTTTTTCACCAACTCTTTTCATTTTACACATGACACCTTTTTACAGTAGCGATACGGTCTTTATTCCGAACCTGACCGCCAGCTACATGCACTGCACCCTTCAACACAGCCACAACTCTAACTGGGTTAGAATACAACAAGTCACCCTTCTTTCTCACCACTCCTTTCTTAATCCTCACCCAGTCACCGCACTCCACACGCAATTCCTTCCTTCCTCTCCTTTTATTTTCACGCATGACCCATTCGCTCTTCTTCTTCTTGAGAGACTTTCTCACCTCATCAATGACCACATCAGATTCCCTGCTCCTGCCTAACCACGGCGGACATGCCATGGAGTAAGGTTTACGACCTCTCATAAGTTCGAACGGACACAAACCGGTGGTAGCGTGAGGTGCCATGCGCAATGCCCACATCCTATTTTGAATGGTCGCTAATTTGTCAAACCCACACTCTTCTCCCATGCGAATGCTCTCCATCACACATCTGTTCAACCTCTCGACCACTCCATTGGTTTCAGGATGATAAAGAGCTGCCCTCTTATGGCTCACACCACATTTTTCCAGATACTTGGCAAAACATCCACCAGTAAATTGCGTCCCATTGTCTGTAAGAATACTTCCTGGTAGACCCTCACTTGCAAAACCTTAACCATACTTTCTCCTGATATTTCTCTCACAACTTTGAAATCTACCCACCTAGAGAACAAATCTACAACTAGAACCACAAACCTTCCCCGACCATATCCCAAATCGACGGGTCCTAATATGTCCATAGCTACATCACTCCAAATCTTAGACGGAACACCAACATCAATTAAAGGTTGTTTCTTGGCCTCTACACCCTTACCACTTCTAATGCAAAATTGGCACTCACTCAAACGGGCTTCAACTTCTTTATCAAAGCCTGGCCACCAGTAATCTGTACTCAGTACCCCTTTTGTCTTTGTGATGCTAATATGTCCACTGTGCGCCAGATCGATAATCTCTCCTCGAATCCCCACTGGTGCTACTGCCCTCTCCCACCTGAACAATATCTCATCTGCAACAGATAATTCATCCTTCACCTCCCAGAAAGGTCTTTCTTCCTCCAATAAGGCTAATTTATTTGGCCAAACAGTAGAAACTACATACAATATCACCTTGCTCAAAATCACATCCTTCCTTATCTCATCCAACCACTCTTGCTTGGATACAATGCCTTCTGTACTCACAAACACCATCTCCATGTTATCATCTTCAATCCTATCCTGGGAACTAACCTTCACTCTAGACAAATTGTCCGCCAACGTGTTCTCTCTTCCAGGAATCACCTCCATAACGAACTTGTGGGCTTGCAACCTGGTGACCCATCCAGCCACTCTTCGTGAAATCTTGTCCAGACCTTTCGTCTCAAAGATTACTTTCAAAGGTTTGTGATCCGTCCGGATCACAAATTCCACACCCCAGACAAAATTTTTAAATCTCTCTATGGCCCAATAACATGCGAGAGCTTCCTTTTCAAGAACTGAATAACGTACTTCCGCACCCTTTAGGCCACTTGAAGCATGGGCTATTATAACTTCCGATCCATCATCCTGTTTCTGCGCCAAAACAGCTCCCAGGCCGCCCTCACTAGCATCTACCGTATCAAAACATCCCAAAGGCTTTGCCATGTCTATTTCCTCTTTGATTCTAGTAAATTCTGCATCACACTCGCGACTCCATATGAAATCAGCACCTTTCCTTAATATGTTCCTCATCTCACGAACTTTAGTTGCATAGTCTTCCACACATTTTTGATAAAACTCTGTCATACCTAAAAATGAACAAAGTTCACTTTTTGTTGTGGGTTTCTCGATTTCCTTTATCAAGTTAATGATGCTTTCCTTGGGTTTCACCCCCTCAGATGACACTTCGTGGCCCAGATAATTCACCTTAGATACTGCAAACTTACACTTCTCTTCCCTTAAAGTAATGCCTCTCTCTTCAAAAATGTTCAACACATCATTCAAACTCCTGTCATGTTCCTCCAACGTCTCACCACATATCAGCACATCGTCTTGGAAGCAAAATACTCCCTTTACAGACCCAATCAACCGATCCATAATCTTTTGGAATACCGATGAAGCCGACGCCAACCCAAACGGCATTCTTCTGAATTTAAATACACCCTTGTGCGTTATAAAAGCCGTAACCTTTCTACATTCTTCCGTCAGCTCAAACTGGTGGTATGCGGACGCCATATCAAGTTTTGAAAATATCTTCCCCTGGCCCACCATGGTTAACATCTCACCCATGTTTGGCAAGGGGTGCCTGTCGACCATCAGACACTTGTTGAGCTCACGCATGTCAATGCACAATCTCAGATCACCAGAACCTTTTTTTACCACTACAACCGGTGACACCCATTCGACACCTCCTGCTCTCTCAATCACACCCATCTGTAGTAGTTTTTTTAGCTCATTCTTCACACCTTCTCTCAAAGAGAAAGGTACCGGCCTGAGTTTAGCAACGACAGGCACACTACCTCTTTTTAGAATAATTTGGTGTTGAAATCCCTTCACCTTTCCTAAACTTTTCTCAAAGACTCCATTATGGTCTGTCACATACTTGTTTGTTTTATTGCATGGCACAGACACTTGAAGCACCTGCTCGGGGTGATTGGGATCTAATCGAATGGCCAAGCTCTTCTGTTCTCTCCACCCCAGCAATGATTGCCCTTTCTTGGTGACATATACTTTTCCTCTACACCTCCTTCCTTTGAACTCGAATTCACACCATACATATCCCAGTAAATCAATCTTGTCCTGATTATACCCTCCAGGATTGATATCCGGTTCACTTAATCGGACTACCACCCCACACATCTCCTTCTCAAATACACTTCTGGACACTAACGTAATCTTTGAGCCAGAATCAGCCATCATAGAAACTTCATGACCGTCCACATTCACAACCGCATACGGCCGCTCGCAGTCGTCTCCATTTTCACCATCCAACACAACATTTACGGTATTAACAATGACATTCTGCATAGGAATTATCACTTCCTCCTCTGACGATCTTCCATCTTCTTCCTCATTGACGTACAAAACCCTCTTTTGGCTGGATTGACCAAATTGGTAGTTTTTACAGCAGTTGGCATAGTGACCCTTCCTCTTACACTTTGCACATGTCACTTTACGGCCAGGGCACACAACAGATGAAGCAAAATGCGTACTGCTCGCACATCGAAAACATAGTCTGTCCTCTTTTCTTTCTGTCCTCTGCACTGGTTCTTGGTTTCTCTTCTCTTCCCCGACAACTCTACTCAATTGCTTGGTTTTCCCCCTTCTTTTGCTTTTGTTATCTGCAACATTTAGCACTTCACTCTTTACTTCCTTGAGGTCGCTTGTTTCATTGTTCGACAACTTAGCGACACATGCTAATGAGTGTTCCATGCGTTTAGCAAGATCTAGAACCTCATCAAGATTGGGTTTGTCCCTCAGCCACAATTCTTCACGTATCTTATTGGATCTACAATGAGTCATAAACTGGTCACGGATGTGTTCATCAAATGTCCCTTGAAACTTGCATGTCAAAGCTAAATGTCGCAAAGCTGTTACATACTCTTCAACCGATTCACCTTGTGCTTGCAACCTCATGCGGAAATTATATAGTTCCAATATCGTGCTGGTTTTGGGATTGAAATGTTTGTCCAGCTTAAGTAGAGCCATATCAAATTCATTGACAGCATCATCCCCACCACTGCCATCTCCCGTTGGCTGAGGAAGCGTTTCATATATTCTCTGACCTTCGTATCCCAAGAAATGCAGCAACAAAGCCAACTTCCTTTCACCTGAGTACGATGTTCCCCCAGCTGCCTTCATGTAATGCAAAAATCCTTTACGCCATTGAGCCCACCGTATCTTTGCTGGACCTGGCACAGGCATGAATATCGGGGGGCCTGCTATTCCAGGTAAACCTGCCATGCTTCTGGGTTTGTACTACTTAGTGGGGTTGACCTTGTTCTTCAATTTATTCCGGGATGTGGACACTATTCTCCTTGTGGTAGTTCACATGAACTTTTGCCCCCGGATTCTGCATGCGCCGCCTTCTCCTTGAAATGTTCTCTCCCTTCCTTATTCAACGTGGATGGGGTTGATGGCCCCACATGTAGCTGTATTGGAGAATGAGCGTATGAACGTGCCCGGATTTTCAACAATGTGCCTCCAAATTCACTTTCAATCTTTATCATCCAATAATCCCGCCTTTCTGTGGCTCTGTTTTACAAGTCTTCTCAATGTTTCCTCTGCCCTCTTAAAGGTGTCCTCTCGTGCTCTGTGAATATCAAAGGAATATTTGTTAGCTTTTCACTATTCCTCGCACTATTCCTCAATTTTTCCTCTCCCCTCTTAAAGGTGTCCCCTCGTGCTCCGTGAATATCAAAGGACTGTTTGTTAGCTTTTCACTATTCCTCGCATGCAAGCGGGTGGGGGTCAGTCCTTTACTTTCTCACTGCGCTCATATCACTGCATGAGGCCTCGCGTATTTCTTGCTGCGCTCCTATTACCGTGGGTACGGTAATTCTCCCTCTTGGCCTATGCGCTGCTTCCTCCCTCTTCCGGGATACGCGCTGGCCTTCGCTGCAGGAGATGATCGGATGCCGGGCGTCCAAAAGACAAAGCGGGCCTCGCCTCAATCCTCACAGGGGCCCCCCGCTGCACGCATCGTAGCCGACAGCCGAGGGAAAAGTAACGCGGCGAACGTTCACTAGACTCGGACTCGTGGGGTATTGAGCAGCGCAGTGGGGCAGCACTTACTTGGCAAGCAGGACAGATGACTCTGCTGAACGGGGTGGCCGCTACCACACCGGGGATGGCGGAGCAGCCACAGTTTCACAGGGGACCAAGGGTGGGGTTGGTCTGGGGGCCGCCGCTACTATGCCAGGGGAAGGCGGAGCGGCGCTCGCTTCCAGATGGCTCTGCTGGGGGTCTTCAGATCTCCTGTCCACATCCCATCCTCGTCGCCAATGTTATGAAGGCACTCATGGAAGCAAGTAAGTCTTTATAATGTGAATTTATTAAGTGAACAGGTAAAAAAAAAAACACATCAGTAACATCTGATGTAGGCAAATGACTCTCTCCAACTGACAAACATAGAACGCTGGGGACTGAACAAGCAGCTGAGGGCTCTATCACATCATCAGGACTGGGTAGCAGTAACAACTCCAACTCCACAGCCTCTAGCATTGCATGATGTCTCCCCTGCCCCATTTATAACAATTATGACAACAGAACAAATCAACAACTTCACAACAAAATGTAAACAAGAATATATGCTGCTACATTACTAAAACCATATATTTTATGTAAAACACAAAAACAATTGGCTCCATCAGTATTCCTGAATATATGCTTTAACCATTCCAAGATGTCACTCATAGAAACATGCATTGGGAATGAGGGTTTGAGCTAATGAAAAGCAAAGAAGGACTTTTTCCGGTTTGTTAAAGTGTTTAAAAAGAGGAGCCTGTCATTTATGTTTACAACCAGACGAAGCCCGTAAGGGTGAAACGCGTAGTTGTTTTGTTCTCTCCTTAGCCACTTGTCCACTATATTTGTTGAATAAAGGATGTTTGATGGAGATCCTTTTTTAAACATATCTGGGTGATTCTTTACCACTGAGGAGAGTGCCGTCCAGAAAGCTGTATCCTGCGTTCACTTTTTATTTGTTTTTGATATTAACGTGGCCGATCGCGTACGTGGACAGGCACCCATGCTTAAGCAAATAAGAAAGGAGTTTTTTTGTTATATATATATATATATATATATATATATATATATATATATATATATATATATATATATATATATTCAATCGAAAAACCTTGCTACAGGGATGTTATGGTTACAGGTAAAAGCAAATAGCAAATAAAAGCTGAGCACCCATAACACGCGCACCCACTGTGCACTGCAAGGACTAACACCCATGACATCAAAGATGACATCACAAATGTCATTGATGACATCAAATGTGTATATAGTTTCGCAAAGGTATATAGTTTCATAAACAGCCTCCACAAGGGATTGTCATTGTAATGTTGGCAGAAAACTATCAGATATCATTGGAAGAACTATCATGAGATAAATAGTTCATTAACGAATGCATTGCTATAAACACCATTGCATTACAGAGTTCTTTCCAGTGCATGAACCCACTCATGTAGAAATATAGCCAATGTCTACAGCATGCATCATACAGGTGCAATAATCAAAATCTTCAGATGTTGGATAGTAAAATGATGAATTCTTTTGTTTCAGAGTTTTGTATGCTGTGAAACATGTAATAATTTGCTAAGAATGCCTCTCTTACTACATAATTGCACTACTATACACAAAACATAAAGAAACCACAACGTATAGAAATATGAGCATAGACAGAGAAAGTAAAAGATGCAAAAAAGCAGCAGTACTACCAGAAAGTGTTCATACCCTAACTGCTTATCTTCATGCACAGAATTGATTGCTGTGTTTCAGGCTTGCTTCTTTCCCTATGTATATGTATCTTATGATGTGACTCAACCTTAAGGAAAGTAGTGTAAGAACATATGAGAAGGGTAAGGTCTACAAATATAGTACCTTTTGAATTTTTAGTTCCTGACTGTCAGTGAAGAAAAGCACCTGCTGTGCATATGTAAACTGAACAAAAAAAGAGGGAGCCAGACATGTGATGTCCAATTGAAATGCATAGGTTTTTAGTAGCGCAACTTAACCATAACGTCCCTTTAACAATGTTTTTTCAATGAATTGTATTGGTTATTAGCAGGATACCCTTAGTTTAAAAAGATGTACTGTGCAACAGAGTGAAGCTGCTAGCACCATGTTAATGTGCACAGCAGTCGTGGATTATGCGTCTAGTTGCGGACATTGGGTGGCATCCAACCTGCTCAGGAAGGCAGGTGCTTTCTTACATGGTGGTACCAATCACCAAACTCAAAGAACATATACAAAGAGCACCATGTACAAGAAGTGAAAGGGAAAATAGAGTAGGTGTGCAAATTGTGTACTTTTGAAGCAAACAGGACAAAGGCATAGGGCGTACACAATAACGGAATGCACCAACAACAGAAGTGACGTCTGCCTTCAACAATGATACCGCACTGAGACTGTACATGGGAACAAAGAACAAGCTTTCGGTGCGCTTTTTTGGAAAGCGCTGTTTTCAAGGGCCGTCGGAAGCTGTTACGCTCTGCTCCTGCTCTCCTGCTCCTGCTTTCTAGACTAAAGCTGACATCCAGCGTGTAGCTATTTGTGGATTACACGGTACGCTCATCAACGCACCCCATTCAAGGCAAAGACTTGAAAGTTGCAATGCAACTTTAACTTGTGTCTTCATCTTTATTTAGGAAAACAACGACTGAAAACTGTCTAAGTGCCCTAGCACCGCCGTTTTCCCACAATTCTATTTACTGTGGGGACACGCGCTTTTGCGCGCGCGCTTTTTTGGAAAGCGCTGTTTTCCAAGGGCTATTGTAGGCTGTCTGGGGCTGGCTGAGGCTTGTGGGGACCTGTTTATTTTGGTATTATTTTCCTTGTCTTTCTTTTTTATTTGTTGGACAAATATCTCCTGGACACTTGTGGACTTTCAGTGTACCCATATTTTATTTCCTTATCATATTTCTTTGTTGCAAAAGATTTTACATTGTACTAATTTCGTGAGGTAGCACTATGAGTGCGGGTAGCTCCTTACTTTGGCAGGGCGCTTTATGACAACACGGCTAACTACCGGCATGCCCAACCATAAGTAGATGGCTGCCTCTTCAGCTACGGCTTTGATGACTCCTCACTCTTCCACTCTCAGAATACAAATATCATATACTAAGAAAACTGTTCAAAAAGTCCACACGTGTTCTCCTTTAGCGTGCATTTGTAATTTTTGTGCCCCGCCTGCTCATTCTTCCTTAGTGGAAAAATTAACATCTGAACCCCTCATTACCAACTTATAAGTTACCCCGCAACAAATAAATAACGAAGTGGCTATTATAAATAGATCTTTTACGGATTGTTTGGTAGAGGCAGGGGCGCTAACTTTGACTGCTTTAGCCCCTCTCTCCCCTCACCAGCAACCTGAGGGAAGCCTGCAAAGAACCGTAATGAGGGCGGAGCAGTTCCTTGTAATAATATGCAAGCCGGTGATGATAAAACTACGGTTCTAACAAACGTGGCAGTAGTTGCTGTTATTAGTGCAAACTCTGATAATCCTACTAGAGTCTCACTGAGGACGGTAACAGTTTGTCCATTTCAGAGTTACAGACTGGTATTGAGCCCCATTCGGTTCACGACCTTCCCCAATCACCAGCAATGTTTTCTCCCACTGCCCAAAATGTGTCTGCTTCATCCAGTTCTTTTCTTCAGGCTACCCCGTGTCGCAAACGGGCTTCACCTGTGGCCTTCCCGGAAGTAGAGCCTGTGATTTTCTCAGTAGGGCTTGACACCTCCCTACAGACAATGAATGCTGCACTCTATTCGTTTACTAGGCTCTACGAAGCACTACATAATAAGCTAAATATACAATCTGGTTTATTAACAGTTTGTTCAGGTTAATGGGAAAAATGTATCACATTATCACAACTGTTTTGTACTTTCTAACATTAGTGAACAAGTTTCTGTGGTGGAGAGGTTGCCTGTAGTTCCGTCTAGTACGTCAGATGAAATTCTATTTATAGATTGTTCTCAATCTCAGCAAGCATCCTTTTTGCAAAATGAATCTATTGTAAATCCCGACTGCGTTTGTGCTTCAAAAATTCGCGAAAAGGTTCAGCGGGACTTGGTGTCTGGTTCTGCTAATGCGCAGCAGTTCTTAAACAATGCTCCAGTACTTTCCCAACTGGATGTTTTGCCCCTTGGAAGAAAACAAAGTGTAAGACCTAGAACATAATTCAAACTGAATCCACAGGAAATTATGTATTTCAGGTAGGAGGGGGCCTGACTTCCATTCCTAAACAAAATAATCCTAAGGTAGCCTCCACCTCAAACTATAACATTTTCGATGCAAAGTCAAAAGTGCCAAGAACGACCCAGCCTACCAAAAAAAAACAAAAGCATTAAGACAAGTGCATCCAATAAATCTACGGGTGTCCAAAAATGTATCCAAAAGTTGTCTTTACCAAAATCAGCGACTATGATAGCTCGGTAAGATATCGCTAACAAGTATTGGAAGACTCTCTCTCAAAAGTTAAGGTCTCTCCCTTTATCAGAAAATAAAATCCTTCCTCTAGTTTACAAGCCTTTGGACGCCCTAATCCACCTGAATGAGCAGCTGGAAGCCAGGGGCCCACTTGCACCAGCGATGGTAAGGGCGAAGGACGTATCCAACGCCACCTTGTCCTTATCGGCTCAGCAAATGGCCTCCTTTAGAGGTTTGGGACAGGGTGAACGGCTGACTAATTCCTCTATTGCCCTTCAGGCTGATAAGATCCCTTCCTTGGATTTCTGAAGGGAGGAAATTGATAAGTCTTTGCACCGATTTTTTATACCGGCGAATAAACAAGAACCTATAGTCCCGAGAATCTGACCCATTGTCGAGACTTTCCTCCCTCTGCTTAGTAGACAGCCCTCTACTAGACAGCGAGCCGGCCTGGAAAATCAACACACTCTGCAACCAAGGCAAAAACGTACTTATCTAATTCTTCAGTGCCGTTCCCATTCCTACCCATCATATGACCTCAATAGGCAATCAGTTATGAATATTTTCCCAAAAATCCCGGCTTTGGAAGATCTTACAACAATAGATATTGACCAAATAGAATTCATCCACGATTTATCAGTAGTGAAATTGTGGATGAAGTCAGTTTTGGTGAGGAACGTCCTATGCCAGGCAAGAATGGATCTGTATAATCTGGGTTTCATGCTGATTAACCAATCTTCGTCTGATTGCCAACAAATCATCCCTAGTTTAGGGAGACAGTTAAATCTGCAGAATAGTAAAACTTTAGGTCAGCAGTTTACCCCTACTTACCAGGGGGATAGAGTGCCCAACCAGACTAATTTAGAGGTCAACCACAACTCCTCGCTAAACCAACATTTGCTTCTTGACTCAGCATCCATCTGTTCTCTGGCCTCACGGAACACCAGAGGCTTTAAGCATTTTACGAATTCAAAGAATAATCTTTTAAAAGATTATGATGTAATAGCTCTTCTGGAGGTATGGCTCTCTATCCCCCTTTGTGGGACCAGCATACCATTGCATTAATTCCGGCAATAGCTGTGCGTGGCCCAATAGCGGGGTTGATGGTGGCCATCAAAATTACTACAAATTTAAAGCTGGAACCATGGGCGTCCCCCAGTAGTTTTTTTTACAAATGGTTAAATTAAAAGCGGGTAAGATGATTATTGCCTTAATAAATGCCTACCGCAACCCAGTGACCATTTCTGATGATGTATTTCTTAATGAATTAGAAGACCTTTTGAATTTAACAACACTGGATCGTAGCTCCGTCCATGTCATCTTGGCAGGGGATTTTAATACTTTGTGTATAGAATTTCCTACTAAGCCCTTGAACCCTTTTGCTAAATGTCTAAACTCCTTGGTAAAGGGACGCCACTTGAATATGCTGAATGGATGTGTGTCGGGAGATATTCCCCCTGTTAAAACATGGCATCGCGGTTCACAGCGGGCCTTGATTGATTATATCTTTGTGGATAATTATCTGTTTGGTCTCATTTCTAGATTTCAAGTGTTTCCCCAATCAATTAGTGACCATGACATCCTGACAACTTCTTGGTCCTGGACTATCCCTGCGACCACTCTGTCAATCTCCTTGGCAACAGCAATGTCCCTTAATAATGCAAAAAATATCGAATTTACTGGACAGCGGCCCTCTTGTCAGACTTTACTATTCGTCTCTTGGGAAATCTAAACTTAGATATTTCTGTTAATCAGGCTGAACAGGTCTCGTACGTGGATGTCATGCAAGTGTTTAAGGTGTTCAAACCTACCTATGGTAGACCCGCCCAATCTAAATTGCATGTCTATGATCCAGATTTGGCTGCACGGAAAACTACCTACTGAGTGGAGAAAAGAAAACTCATGCTCCTCCCTGGCCCTATTGCTATTCTTGACTTTAAGGCAGCCAAATGTCAATACAAAAACTGGATTAAGGCCAGGCGAGCTTTAATTTATCAGCGGGATGTGGAAGAAATCTGGAGTTTACTGAACAAATCACAAGAAGGCCTATCTTGTGCATCCCAGATAAATCTGATCCCAGGGAAGGTTTGGGCGGCCTTTTATAAGTCTCTTTATGCAGCTATGCTGCTAGTGGATAACTTTCAAATCAAAGATTGGGCCCCTTAATGATCGTCCCCATTTTAATTTAGAGGACATCATTTATTATATTTCTAAATTGACTACCTCCAGAGCACCTGGCCCTGATGGTTTATCTAACTTCGTAATTAAACAGAATCCCCAGGTGTGGGCTAATATACTTTCACTAATCTTTCATCAGACCATTAGATCTCGTCAGTTAACTCCATTGGTATCCCTACAAAATATCCCCACCAAAAATATCGCCGTACATATGGCCGTTTGTCTCGCCATAGGCAATATTGTTAGGGGGGATCATTTGTGGGAGCGGGGGCTGCAGGGGTGTCCCCTGCACATTTTAAAATAATGCAGGGGTTGCCGGGGTGTCCCCCTTAGGGTCCATGGGTCAATATTGCTGCAATAATAGGGCGATATTTCTATATCGTGATATTTTTGCAGGGATATTAATACATGGAACCACTCCATCCTGGAGGAAGTCAATTGTGATCCTGATATAAAGGGGAGCGATCCTGTCCCAGGAATTATAGACCAATAACTCTATTAGATATCCTGGGAAAACTCTTTGCCAGACTCCTTCTTAGAGATCTCAATTTATGGCTTGATAACACTAGCCGGCGAGATCCCAATAAAACAGGTTTCATGGCGGGGCTAGGTACTGCGATAAACCTCCACACCTTACAAATTATTAAGATCCAGGAGCAAGTCAAAAGGCAACCTGTTTATCTGGCTTTTATTGATTTTCAGGCTGCTTTTGATTCCGTGTGTAGAGGTCTCTTAATAGAGAAGCTTCGATCAGCAACCTGCCCTGAGCATCTTCTTTTTTGGATACAGGAATTGCATTCACATACCTCAATACATGTTAGGTTATCCCTGGACGGGAAATTATCTGATCCCATTGAGACTTTTAGAGGACTCAAACAAGGTTGTCTGCTGGCCTGTACCCTTTTAAATTTTTTTGTATCCAATGTCTGTCTCCATTTTGGCAGTGTGATTTCTGATTCGCCTAGACTGGGGGATATCGCGCTCCCATGGTTGTTCTATGCTGACGACCTTGTGTTGTTGGCGAGAACTCCAAGGGGACTGTGCGCTCTCCTTGATCAGCTTGCCACTTATGTTGAGACAAACCTGCTGTCAATCAACCAATCTAAGTGTAAGATCATGGTTTGGGTTTTGCCCCCGAAGAAAAAAATGAAACTCATAGTGTGGAGTTTACAGTAAAAAAAAACTAGAAACTGTGTCGGAATACAGGTGTTTGGGTTTGCTAGTGAATAATCAACCAAACTGAAAGTCTTATTTTAGTGACCTAGACTCCAAACTTAAAACAGCAATCAGGCCCAAGCCAGATATGGGAAATTTTTCTTTTTTTCCAGTTATTACTGTTTTTAAACAAAAGGTAGTTCCTGTTCTGGTATATGGCGCTGATACAAGACATGATTTAACAGTGGCCTTTTGGCATGAAATGGAAGGCCGCTTTTGGAAGGCTCTTTTGGGCCTCCCTATGGCGGCTTCTGGAAATCTCATTCGCCACAAATTGGGTCTGGCGTCGCTTGATGCGATATATTGTTGGAAACCTCTTTCTCTTTACCGGAAGTACCTTATGGTAGAGAAATCTACTGGTATTATGCATGCTCTAGCTAAAGTGTTATTAACATCTAAACAACTAAAAATGTAAGCTTGGCGTACAAAGGCAAAACCTTATTAGACTCAGTTGGGTCTTCCATGAGTCATTTGATTGAAAACCCACTTAGGGTCAAAAAAAAGATTTGGCTATATGATTGGATTGTTTCTAGGGAAAAATGCAGTTTGCTACAATCGTTTAGAGACCAACCCTTTGGTGTAAAAGAATTGCATGTAATACAACCATTCTTGCTAAAATTTCCTGACCCGAAGTGCAGAGCTCAGTATTTGAGACTGAGACTTAATTTGTGGCACACTAATGAAATTTTGTTTAGGGAGAAAATGACCCAAGATAATGGGTGTACATTTTGCCTCAACAAATCACAAGCTGAGCCATTTAAACATCTGATTGTTAAATGCCCAGCACTTATGCATCAAAGAGTTTGTTTTTTTTAGGCATTTGTTTGAAGATTGTAAAATCCTTGACACTGACTTGCTGTGGCAAATACTCTATGATAGCCATCTTTCGAAAAGTCAATGTGGCAATGATACTATTTATGCGGTCCTTAAATTTGGTCTCAGGGGTGGTGGTGTAGAAACTTATGTGTTGAGTGGTTTGTTTAATGAATGAGCACTGTTTGTTTAAGATGTCTTGTTATCCACCCCTAGACTGTTTTCTTGAAAGGAATGATTGATAATGATATTAGTTTTTATCTTTTCTTTGTCTTTTTTTATATGATTTCATAATATCTGATATGTTGGAAGTGGGAAGTTACTTTTTTTGACCAAATATTTATTGTGATCTAATGTTATTGTGAATCATTTTTATGTATATATTAGTATATTTGAAAAGCTGTATTTTCAGCGATAACAAATAAAATTAAAATAAAAAAAGAACGAACGGCCAGAGTAAGGACTGGAAAGTAGTAAGAAGAGAACGTCACTGCAATGTAGTAAGCACACTAAAGTTTGTCTGATAATTGCACAGGTGCTGCAGTATGCAATAGTAGAGAAGCATAACGTTTCTTTTGTTACGCAGCAATGGCAAGCACCTTGGAGTGGCTGGAAGAAAATTTCCCTCACGGCGCAATGACTTGCGATACTAACCACATTGGTACTCACAGTAGTGTGAAGCGTAAATCATGTAATATATATAGCTGCTTGTAAATCAAACACATTTTCTTTTCTGTAGGAGAACATATTGGAAAGAAAGCAAGGCAGCACAAGCGGCATCCCTTCCACAACAGCATAGGGCCATAGGAAAGGAAAGAAACTCTGTGCATAGGAAAATGGACAGCCTGGAAGGCAAAGTGGAAAAATTGGTGAACAATTGTGCCGCCTTAAAGGTTGCGTACAAGGGTATATTATGGACAAAATAAAACAGCATGGCAAACCTGCACGTGTACCCCTTCCCCATGTCGGAGCCCGCCATCCCTTCAAAATCTGTGTGAGGTGAGGCATTATGGTGATACCCAATCTCTTCCTCCCCTCACAACCAACTTGTGCAAATCCCCAATTCCCCACAATAAGTATCCACTTCTACTACCTCTTCCCTTTCCTAATGGTGTGTATGAATGTGATCAAGTAAACATTAATATTTAAAATGTTGCTGTGTGTATTCTGACTCAGCGGCACACAGTCCTCGTTGGAATGACCGCAATTAAGGAAAAGATAGATGTCCTACAGACACCGCAGCTGCCCGGTCTATCCACAATGACAATGGAGGCATCCGTATGACGCCAGCACGCTGCGCATGTCCGCATGTTGTCCACCACCTATGATTACGTGTGGGAGCAGACGTTTGGTGTTTGTGCAAGTACACACATGTGTATCTGTTCCTCTGTGTGCTGGTAACACCGCCACTTTGCAGCATCTGCAAAGGAACGGTAATTAGGTTGAGGAGCCCACCCACGTTCTACAGGTAAACATTGCACCTGCTATACCTTATAAATGGGCTCTGTCTCCCAAAATGGTCGGCGCACATGTGGCACACTATTATTCAGTAGAGAAATGGCAACGAAGTGTATAGGACACCTATGCACATGCGCACAACGTATTCCGCCCAAACAGCTGTCCCAAAGGAGAACAGTGGTGACGTCACCATGGGACTGCAGCCATGCTGCGAATGGGCCCTTATTTGGGGGGACACGATACGGACCCTTGGACAGTGGCAAAGTTCAGTGTTGAGCAATGTACGGAGTGTTTTTCGGAAAGTACACACTTACAAACACAGCACAATGTGCTGTTGCACATGTATGTTTTTGAACAATGTGGGGCTGTTTTCCGTGTGCAAGTTCTCCACAGGAACCCTACAAAAGGTCACACACCAGAGCTGCTCTATAATCTGTGTGCAGCTTTTTGGAACAGAGTAGCAGGCCTCATAGGTTTGCCTTGTAAGTGATGGTGGTCCAAATCTGCTGTGCTACATTGCGTTTGCAAGTAATAGCAACCGTGTAAGTCTGGCTCAGTAGGCACAGTAATGGAGAAAATTATGAATGCCCCTTCCTGTGACACACACCCGCAGGTGCGATAGTCCCCACTGTCCCAATCTCATGGGTAGCATGCTGAAAACAGGAGTATGTGCACAGCGTTTCTCCAAGGATGGCGAGGGCTGTGCCCCAATAAACCAGAAACATTCCTTCTTCCCTTTCCTCTTTCTTCTTTGCAGCACGTTGTCATTGCGTACTGTTAAAAGGTTCTGCACGCATCCACCAATGACATTGAAGAGCTCACCATGTAACAGTATCAGTTCTGTACAACAGTCCTCTGCGTACACACCCCAGCCAGAAACTTTATTGCGCAATCCCTCTGCCTCCACAGTCCCATTTCCATTGCTGCCATCCTCAAAATCCCTGGATTTGGCTTTCGTGCTGAGTGCGGACGTGGGGTAATAACTTGCAACCAGTGAAGGTGGAGTTTGTTGTAAGGGGCGGCTCTGAAAAGAGCCTTTTTATTTTATTTTTTAGATGCTTCTAAAGAAACACCCTTTTTTCAGTTTTTATTTGATTTTGTGTTTTCTTGTGCTGACATTGTTACAGTAAACTCTTCACTGCATCTTGTAGACGGGCAAACAAAACAGCATTACTGATGGGCGACAACGAATTGCCATTTGCTAGGAAAAACTCTGCATTTCCACAACTAATGAGGTTATTGTTGCAGAAGAACATCCGACCAGCGGACAAAAAACTATACATGCTTCTGTTGATGAGACACCGTCTTGCCTCTGGCTCGGAACAACATCCAGGGGCATTGTCCCATACTCTTCGTGGTGTTATGGATGAGAAAAGCACCTTGGCAGTGGGACAAAACCTCTTCACTACATTTAGCAACCTCTTCAGTCGACGGAACAAACCTAAACAAGACACATAACCCATATATATGCCGCCATAGCGGACGACAATAACATTGACAGTAGGAAAAATGGGCAAGACTTTGCAAAGTGCATGCATGTTGGCGAAACTGCGCTTGTAGACAGCGTTCCACAATGTGTACGCTCCTTCCAAATCGAAATTGCCATCTAAGTGTCTTTCCAGGGCATACTTGTGCAGATCTATCACAAAGGCATCATCCAAAGTCAAGACCATGCGTTTTGCCATGTCAGCCAGCCTCACTATGCAGAGTAATGTACAACAGTATGACCGCCCCTTCCTGTGAACCACACCCACTGTACCTGATTGGATAATCCCCAAAGTCCCATGTCCATTGGCCAGCAAGGTGAGAAGCGCAGATTGTGGCACGTTCACTTCCCAAAGTACCGCAAAGGCCACACCCAAGTAAAGCAGGAGCAGTCCTTCTTCCCTGTCCACTATCTTTTGTCCACCACTACCTCATTGGGTACGGGTATATAGGCACACACGATTTCACCAATGCCATCCAAGACTTTAGCATCTAACACGGTCAGTTCTGCACAACACTTCATAGGTACCGTTACAAAATGAGCCTGCAAGTGTCCTGTCACTCGAAAGCACATGCAGTAGAAAGTTCAGTAAAAGATTGAAAGATTTGGGCATGCACATGCATCCACATGAGCACCCATCACCATAAAATGGAGGTATGAAAACTTTTTCTGCAGTATGTTTACCACTGTGTTATAAGTGCCTCTGCGCACGGTATCTGCCACTGAGCGTCCATACTGTTCTTTAAAAGCATACTGTCTTTTTTTCCATCCCCTACCATCAAGTGGCACTTCAGTGGTATGTGCTTGCAACATTTTCATTTACCCATATAATACATTGTAAGATCGAAACAGGAACTCTCTGCTTTCCTTCCGACAATGCTACGAAATGTTTTCCCCACTAACCCATCTCCTACATAAATCATAAAAATATGCCACCAAAAGCAGCACTGCATGTATTTTACCAACCTAAAGCAAGTTTCCAAAAGGTCACTGTCTGCACAGCTGTGCTTCTGTCTAGGCTGCACTATTACAACAGGCTCTTTTTTAAAATCTGCCCGCTTCTACTCTCCGCCCTGTGCAATGCATCCAGAAGAGGACTGCACGACTTGGGATGGTATCTCCTCTGCACTGAAATGTCTGCAATAGCTCCCAGTGACTGTGAGGAATAAGGTTAAAACCCTCTGCATTATGCACAAGGCCTTCTGGGCCCTGGGACTTCAATACCTTAAACTCTCACTTCCTATATATCTCTGTGCTCGAGCTCTTCCCTCATCCGCCTCTAACTCCCTCTGGGTCAATCGCTTCTGCAAGCAACCAGTTGGGGGTAGATGTTTTTTTTCGGCTGGGGCCTCACTCTGCAACAGCCTCCCTCGGCAACAGCCTCCCTGCCTCCCTGAAATGTGAGGAGAACCATTGCCGGTTCCAGAAGCACCTCAAAGCCTTTCTCTTTGCGTTTGCGTTTTCTCCTCCTCTCCCCGGCTGACTGCCTGGCGTAAACTGATTCTGCACTGGTTACCTGGCGACTGTGTGATGTCTGGCCCATGCCACCTCCCCACGCCAGACAAACCCCTACACTACCTTTCTAGCAAACCCTGCATTTGGGGACTGTTTTCTGTATCCCTAACAGTTCCTGCACCACCTGATGTGTGCACTTATCCTTGCACTTGGTACAATCGGCCCATATTTATTGTCATTTCTTCTTCTACTCATGTACTGCACCTTCCCCTCCCCCCACCCATGCACTTGGGCGATGTAAGTCACGCCTGGCCTAGTAGGTTTGTTGTCTCTGTCTCCCCTCTGTTCCCCCATCACTTGTCTCATTGCATTTTGCTAAATGTTTGTATAGGCGCATTACGCATGCCAGAGCACACAATTGCACATCATATGATATCATACACAGAATGCATTCATCACAGTAGGATGCCTGCCACTTACCTTGTACACTGCACCATTTTATTTTTCCCACAGTACCCCACTTTACACTTTTCAAAAGCTTTCGCTCACAAACAGCATTGCATTTATGTTAAGAACTTCAAACAAGTACATATAGTTCATGCATACACCCAGGATGCCTGGCCATTACTTTGCACACTTCCACCATAGCCTTCTGCACTTCTTTGCACAAAGAGACCTTCTGCCACACTTTTTGTGTACACACCACAACCACAAACCTTATTCAGGAGTGTCTTTCGCTCCACAGTCCCATTTCCATGGCTCCCATCCTGATAATGGCTGAATGTGGCATGTGTAATCCTGAAACTACAGCGTTAATCCATGGA
Source organism: Ambystoma mexicanum (assembly GCF_040938575.1). Taxonomy (NCBI): domain Eukaryota; kingdom Metazoa; phylum Chordata; class Amphibia; order Caudata; family Ambystomatidae; genus Ambystoma; species Ambystoma mexicanum. The sequence goes on along the minus strand of NC_090926.1, from coordinate 327,146,392 downwards.
GTTTTCGTGTGAGGAAGGGGGAAAGAGGTGGAAAGTGGGAAACAGAGTAGGCAATTGGGTCTTTAGTGGTCCCTCTGAAAAGGTTTTATTTATTCTTTGTTTTTGTTATTTTTACGTGTTTCTTTTATGTGCTTGCAAACCACCTTTTTTGTTTTTCTCTTTGTATGACTTTCTGTTTGCTTCTCCTCCTTCATTTTATACCGAATTATGGGAAACACTACGTGCACAGTGTACAAGAAAAGGGTATTGGCAATGGTGTTCAAAGAAATGCCATTTGCAGGAAACAGTGTATGTTTAGGAAATTCATGCTCTCATAGTGGGTGGACAACATGCCATCAGTGCACATAAATGCAGACATGCTTCTGTTCATAAGACACCTTCCGAGCTGTGGCGGGGGACAAATTGCACTGGAATGGTCCCATACTCCTCTTGGGGGAATGGGTGAGAAACCGACCTTGGCTGTGGGAAAAATCTGCATCACTGCATTCATCAACTTCTTCAGGTGACGGGGCAAACATCCATATGACATGCAACCCAAATGTAGACCTCCATAATGCACCACGACAACTTCACCAGGCCACACATCTGCAAAGGCGAACCATCCCACCAAAACTGCACGCATCGAGACTGGCCCACAAAGCGTCCACTCCTTCCAACCCGAAATTAGCAGCAACGCCTCTTTGCACGGCATACCTGTACAGATCTTGTGCACATGTATCACCCACGATCAGCACTGTGTGCCTCTCCATGTCCACCAACCTCATTACACAGGGAGTATTGGGAGAAAGTAGTACCGCCCCTTACTGTGAACCACACCTTTGACACATGATTCCATTATTTCCACATTTCCATTTGCCTGCCCACCATGCTGAGAATGGTAGGATGTGGCGTGTGTGCTTTCCCAGCTACAGTGAGGGCTACACCTCAGTAAAGCAGGGACAGTCCTTCTCCCCTCTCCACTGTTCTTCTTCTAGCACTCCCTCATTGAGGATTGTGAAATATTCACTCATGCATGCACCAATCACAGCCAAGAAGTCTGCATTCAACACTATCATTTCTGTACAGCACTCCATACTTACCGTTCAACACTCTGAGTACACGTTGCGTGTGCTTCCAAAGCATCTTCTGTACAAAGGTGTGGGAAAAAAACACGATGTCAGCATCCAAAATCGTCCAGGGCCTACTTCTTGCCGACACCCATCACAACATAACGCAGAGAAAGTAAGAACTATCAGAGGTTGTTCCAATGGCACACACATGGTAAAGTAAAAACAAAAGTATATGACCTACCCATTAATGCAACTTTCCCAAGGGAGGTTCAGTTCTCCTTCTCTTCTTTGAAGGAAGTTACTGTGAAGCTGATGATGAAGAGGGACGTTGTTGTTTTTTGATAGAACACCTCATGCAAAATGGCACTTCCAGGCTAGGTTCTATTAACCCAGAATTTCATGTATCGGAATGCTCCCAGTTTTTGATGTGACTTGCACAGTATTCCCTTCACATTGTCAGGGTCTAACTACTGTAGCAGCCCAACAACTGTGGTTGTTTTGATGCTGCCCAAGGAAGGCATCACGGGGCACAGTTAGATCATACTGAATGCCTCATTAGCAACTGTTATATTTTCTCTGCCCCTGTCAGGATTTTAGTTAACCCCTAATCTCCCAAATAGTTCAAAAGGTGGACCTGTTGGTCTAGCTCAACAGAAAACATTAGTGTTTACAAGATGGGGGGAGATTAGAAGAGCACAGTAAAAGCAAGTGCTCTGCCCCTTAGCATTCTCTATGCACCATATAGTGTTAACAATAATGTTTCCAATTATAGTGTTGTATTGGTACTATCATGAGCCCTGCATAAACACATGCAGTACATATAATCACCTGCAACCTGAATACATCGAAGTGAAAAAGTGTCATGTTCTGGAGAACTTTCTGAGTATTGAAAATTAAATGAATTGCCTCATGAACATTGAAATGGTTTAATATCATATTAGCAAACATTTTGCAGGCAGGTCAATAAAATGATGGGCAATCCACGTTTGATGACCCTGTTAGGCATAGAAGAACAATTTCTGTAAAACATTGAAAGTAAAAACAAAAATCTGGTTTGATATATGGTTGTGCATAAAGCACAAAAGAGAAATGAGGATGCAGAATTTCATGGGGGACTAGAGAGACTCACAGCACTTGACTTGGTGGTGAAAGGGCGTGTAAACGAGAGATAACAGATGTGAGAAAGTGAAGCAAAGATGTGCAAGGTGGAGACAGTCCCCGTGTGATAAGTTACATATACAAGGTCACAAGCACAGCTATTTCACTGATGTGATGGACTGCTCACTGTGTGTTAGTGTAACGAAAAGAGTAAGAAAGGGGATTGTTTTGTTTACTTTTGGGTTCCCTCTTTTATGCTGGGATACCCTGTGAGGTTGTTTCCTTGCATGGCATTGAAATTAAACTTAGAATATACTATGGGTACTTCCAACTTTTTTTTTTTATCACAGGGGGCCTGTTTCATAAAGGGAAGAATAAGTGAACTACACAAAACAAGAAATAAGGCTACCCCTCCCATGTACATGTGTCTGTGGACAACAGCTATGACGTGTACTAAAGTGAAAAATCAGATATACACGAAATCAGAGATATGTTAAAAAGCTATTTAATGTTCTATACAAACAGAAAACTCATGTAAAAATACACATACATAAACACCAAAAAGTGTCTTAGGATGACCATTGCTTAATCTAGCTGCTGTGGCCTCCAGACCATAGGTTTAAAAACAACCTCGTCAACAATGTGGTGTTAGTGACTAATTGTGACAATATTACCACCGTTAAGGCCTTATAGGCCGACAGAGTAATGGTGGAATCACCACCTCAACAGCAAACCTCTTGTGACATCTTTACTATACTTCCAGAAAATGGATGTCTACCTATTTCGAAAAGCTATAACATAGGGTGCTATGTTATAGATTTTCGAAATTAAACTGACGTTGTTATCTGTGGCAAACCAAAATCACAGAGTGGAGTTTTTCTTTCAAAGTACTGTCAAGGTAGCGTCACCAAACAGTGCCATTTTGGCCCTAAAATATCAAATCTGGCCTCAGTGAATGGTGCAAAGGCAGCATCGTCTCGGGAGGATAGCTCAGGGGCAACGTGCTTGCTTTGGAAGTAAGATGATGTGGAGCAACACAGGTTTGATCACCAGGTCCGCGCTTAGAAACCTCTAGGTATTAAGCGCGTTATAAATAACCTATCCTATCATATTATATTATACCGTCAAAACAGCATCTTTGCTGGGCAGTATAAACCCTTATACAGGACCCCAGGCAGACTTGGAGAGGATTAGGGTGAGCTACACCTGCTGGGGCTGTAGGCAACTACACAACCCAATACTACATACAGGAACTGCCCAAAACTGCAACACGAGGAAGCTCGCTGTGCGCATGGCCCTCAACGCACATGGAAAGCTACACACACCATACATGCACGGTCGTAAAAGCACCAGCAAAGATATTTAGCATGCACTGAACCCTCTGAGACATGTAAGGCGGTCTATTGAATACACACTCGGAATCCACACTACAGAGAACATCATATACTCATGCCCTGTACAAAAAAACACAGTACATGAAATAATGGAAACATGCGCTGCTCACACACTCCAGGGCACACGTGAAATGCAAGCATTGTCCTAAGCCGCACTATGAGCCACATGCTCAAATACAAATGTACATGTAATGTTGTCTGCCTGACACATGCAATATACAAATATTGTCAAAAAGACACCAGGGAAACCCGTGGCATTCAGAAACTGTCAAAACACATCAAAAGAAACCTGCATACATCGTTTGTCCCAAAAACAATTAAAGAAAGCATGTACTAGACATGTATCATCACTAACACGGCACATGCTGTTTACATGCTCTGTCACACACACACTAGAGGACGCATTTTAATGTTGTTTCACCCTACGCATTGAAGGGTAATCCATATGTGGATCCTTTGCTCCCTAAATAGGCCCTCCCCCACTGCCACACCTCATTGATGATTACTATGAAGGTATAACAGACATGATGAAAAAACACTCCTCTGAGCTTGCTCAGATACGAATTGTCTAGTATTGTGGGTCTGGCTTGCCCTTGTGGGTGCGACCCATTTCTTGGCTGGGAATAGGTCATTTGGCAGTGTGCGTTCTTAGAAAAGGGACTCCGACATGTTTGCCAAATTGTGTAACTATAGCGCCTTAAACACATAAGAGGACACGTGCAACTTATTTTGCATGCGTTGTCAAAAACAATTAAAGAACACATGTAGGAAACATGCACCGTCAAAAACATTCTGGGTGGCAAATGCCGTAAACATGCCCTGTCAAAAACATATGAGAGACACATGCAGTGCAGATACACCATCTTCAACACATGCAATATGCATGTACTGTCAAAAAAACACTGGGGGCTCTGTTGTATACACAGATTGTCAGACGTGTATCAGGGGACAAATGCAACACTCTGTCCACACTACAGGACACACAATGTGTACTTTGTGTGCACTACAAAACCAAGTCAATATCATCTGCAATATTCGGAGACACTTTGCTGGACACATGCCACCATCTTACAAAGCCCACACCAGAGGGCACAAACTGCACACATGTGCAGACAAAGCCTTCTGGGTAGAGTTCCAAACAACTCCCGTAAACAGAAGACCAATCAGAGGACCTTCCCATAAAAGTGTACTTGTTTTAGTGTCACATGCTGTGAGCCTGTCACAAGCACACACAATATGAGATTCATGCAATATTGATTCTCACACCCTGCCACCTCGCTCTGACACTGGCATTGTGCATCCTTTCTGCATATGACACGGCATGCATCGTGGCTGTGATATTGACACGCATCACGTGATTCTGATTTGTCTTCTTTCCATCTGATGTCACAGTCTTTATGTGTAACTTCAGGAGAGGAGGTCTATCACAGTTCCCCAGGATGTAGAGAGCATGGTAGCATGTGTGAGCATGTGTGTCACTATAAAACCTTCCATCACTGTCCCAGTTAATGGGCCTGTGGAGTCTTTAGGGGGTCTCTGATTATGTTATATATACCCTCTCCAAGAAATGTGAAGCCCCCACTTCAGTTAGGTGCCAGAAGTCTTGGCCTAGCACTTATGATGGGGAGCTTCATTCTTAGGTGGGCCGGTGAAGCATACCGGGATGTACATCGCAGATATCAAACCAGCGGCTGTTGATTTTGCTCCGTGGCAGAAGCCCTTTGGCGGGCAGGGAGGCATTGGCCTTTCGGTCCCGGTCATCCACCATTCTCCAGTAGAAGGTGCCTTTGATAAAGAAGGTGGCCTGGAAGCTATAGGAGAAGTAGACTGCATCCAGGTTGCTCACTGGGTGGTCCTCAGGGTCGACGGCCGGGAACACGTCAATGATGGTCTTTGGGAACGTGCTGACCCTTTGGTGGAGCTCCACACTGAACGCCGTCACCTGCAAGGACACAAGGATTCAGTGGTTCGATGGAGAACAGACAGTACAAAGGAAAAAGGCATTTTCAGGTATTCACTCCCAGGATCAGACACAAGCATGCATTCTCACTGTTTGTGTAGCACACTTGGAAATGTTGAACAATTTACAGGGCGCCTCCCTGTATCCTGGGTAGTAACAGCACACAATATGAAAGAGAGTCTTTCCTAGAAACCCAATGAGGGGTGTACTGGCTGCTTAATTTAAAATGCTTAAAGAATGCAGCTTGTTGCATGTTGTATTTCGCCCTCTCTTACACCTGTTGCATGTTTTTCTCTCCCTCTCTTCCACCCCTCACCTCCCACCCCTCAACTCCTTCTCCAATAGCCCTCTGGCTCTCTCTGGCTCTCTCTCTGTCACTATCTGCCCTCCCCTTCAGGGGTGGACTGGGAACCAAAAGAGGCCCTGGAAATAATTTTCAAAGTGGCCCCATATTGCCCATTTTCAGCAAACCCAACCCTTTTCTTATGGGAAAATTTGGAAATTAAATTGCATACCACACAAAAGAGGTCCAGGGTGCAGAGGCCTACTGGGAAATCTTCAGAGTTCTCTATAGGCCAGTCCACCCTTGCTCCGGGTGCCTACTAGGAAATCTCCAGAGTTCTCTATAGGCCAGTCCACCCTTGCTCGCCTTCCTCTCTCTCACGCTCTCTGAGCTGTGTACGGCATGCTCTTGTCGGGGCGTGGCTTCTCCTCGGGGAGAGGAGGGAGTGGGCATGTGATAGCCTGGAGCCAGCCTGAAATGACCAGAGATGGTTTTGTGTCTGCTCTCAGCCTCGGCAAGATCTGAGTTTCTAATGGGAGTGTTTAATTAAATGAGCCAGCAACAACTGTTCTTTCCAGAGTTACTCCACCTCTTATCCAAGGCCCCACCCCGCTCGCTCCCTCTTTCTCGATGTATTGCTCTCGGCATGTTTTTGCCATACAATCTTCGGTCTATGAGACTCAACAGACCTTAGCAGTAGACTCTGGATTTTGTTTCCAATGAATTGCAAACTCCCATGGCTCCCTTTTCAGCACCTGTATTAAATTGCAGTTAGTGCCACAGTGCTGTACAGTCTAGAGGATCCCCACATTTTCTCTCTCTCTGTCTCTCTCGCCCTCTGTCCTCCTCCATCTAGCTTTCTCTCTGACTCCCGCTATCTCTCAGAGAAGACATTTTAGTTTACTCTTGTCCCCCTTTAATCTATATTTTGAGTGAGTTGGCTGTGTTGCATGTGGCTCCATAAGAGAATTCGGAGGGAAGCATTGTTGGGATAGCGGGAAAGGCAGATGCAAAACCTATGGTGTTGATGAGTGCAGCTCATAAATACCTGTTCTGCTTCTATGGGTTTTGGAGCGATACGTGGGAGTATGCTCTCCCAAGGGGAGAGCCCAAAATCAGATAGGTTACAGTGGTTTGGGTAAGGTTAGCTGCTGAACATAAAATGGCTACTACAGAGGAAAGCCTAGTCCAGGATTGTCCTACTCCAGGCCTAAAAGGCCGGATCCATGTTGGATTTTCAAGATACCCCTCAATAATATTAATGAGATATTTTTGCATACAATGATTCTAAATATATACCCATTTTTGCTCATGAATATTAATGAGGGATACCCTGAAAACCCTTCAGGTTTCCAACCATTGAGTCCTGGAGTTGGACAGCCCTGGTCTAGTCAATTCATGTTGATGTGGTAACTAATACGCCTGTGGCTTTCATGTGTGGGGGATTTGTGTAGTGCAAAGTTGTGGTAAAATTTTGAAGGAATTCAATTAGTCAGAGAGAAGAAGGGTGGACAAATGAAGAATGCATGTAGATGTAGTGAGACGTTGGGCACCATTTGGCATTGAAGTACTTTGTGAAATTTGGGGCGATGAGTTGGGTGGTTTGATGGAAATGTATGCAAGTATTTGTTTGAATCCCCTTTGCTTTTGTAGTGTCTGCCCAAGGTGACTTCGTTTTTCAGTATCCTTAGTCAGCATGGTGTGCATGGGTTCCTCGTATGAACAGAGGACTTTCGGGACTGACATCCATTGGGAGGATATTGCTGCAGATAGGCGTGTGATTGGCTGTATTTTTCAGTGTTGGCCTAATGCTGGCCTCAGTTGGGTAGATTCCGGTTCTTGTCTCATGCTGCTCTTGAACAGCCAGGTTTTTTGTTGTTTCCTGAAGACCACATGCTCGTCTTCTGTGCATAGGTGTTTGGGAATGGACTTACAGAGTTTGGTTGCTAGGAAGAAGGAACATCCCCCATGCCATTTCTGATTGAAACCTGGCACTGTCACGAGGGCCCCATTGATGGATTGACGTTTCTTCAACTTTAGGTAATGTGTACATTTCCTTTTGATGCACCCGGCCTCCTGCAGTGGAAGGCATGGTGGATGATGCAAAGAGTTCTGCAGGGGATCCTCTTTGGGAGTGGTGTGTGCAAAGGTCTGGAATGATGTCCTCATTTCGATTTAGGCTTAGCAATATGGCTGCTGCATTTTGAACTCTTTGTAGTTTGTTGATTAGATCGTCTAGGAGTCCAATGCAGAGGCTGTTGGCATAGTCTAGTTCCATGGTCCTATTCATGTAGGTCAGATAAGGCATGAGTCCTCGGATAGTCTGGATTAGGAAGAAACAGCCCCTTACAATGGCTCTAACATGTGGCTGTAGCATAATATCGCTATTCACTGTGATGCCAACGATCCTAAGAATTTTAGTGAGCAGTCTTTGAGCGCCTATTAACTCTAGCCCGAGGATTAGTATGGGGTTTGGTGGTGTCATAACAAAGATCATAAGCTCTCTTTTGGATTGGGTGCACGTATGTTTGAAGTCATGCAGGGGTCCATGTGTTTAGGGCATGTGCCGAGGTCTGGGAAGTTTGTTGTTGGGTCGTTTCTGAGTTAATAAATGATTTGAGTATCATTTGCTCAGTTATGAAGAAGCCAGTTGGAGAGTCACGTAAATATTGATAAATGGAGTTGACAGGCTTGATCCATCTGCATGTCAGGTTGCGTGCGAGGACGTGCATTGAAAGGGGCCAGGAGTATTGTTTCTGTTCTCTCAGACAGAAATGATGCGATCCAGCCTAGGGCTATTGCCTTTACTTGAACGTCTTCGAGCATTTTTGGGAGAATCTTGTAACCAGTGGTGTTGGAGGTAGCCAAAATGTCCCATAGGTCAAGTGCACTGGGTGATTCGGTATCCCCGTCATTCGTAAGTATGCCCCATATCGAGCATAGTGTGGATTTTCGTTCCTCTAATTGGCCCGACTCTGGGTTGTGACTAGTGGAGGTGACTGTTGGTAGATCCACGTTTTTGAGGATTTTGGTGATGGGAGGTGTGTGGGAGACTGAATAGTATGTTGTTGCGTCATTTGCTTTGTCTGTCTGGTTTCTATGGAGAGGGTTGACAGCTGCTGTTTTGAAGGTGGGAGGGACAGCTCCTTGCTCGCTGCGTGGTTTGGCATCTGTATGTAGATTTTCCACAATGGTGTAAGCAAGTGCCCAATGGTCTGCAAAGACTCACCACTTTCTATGCCACTGGAAAAGGGAACATGAACCTCAGACCACTGGCTAAACAGTGGCATTGTTATTTTAAACTAAAAAGGTATGGAGAGGCGGAGGGGGATCGGAGTTGGTGATGGTGGATATGGAGCACCCATGTGTGCTACCAACATTCTTTAGTGTGTAAACAGGTCACTGTGAGAATTTCCTCAGCAGGTGAGAGGAAGTTCACTGGTGCAGTGTCTCCAGAAGTGGGGATAATTGTCATCATTTGGGGACCTTACCAATGCACATAGCCAATCCCAGGACTCCTCGTGACTGCATGTACAACACCAGCACGCACACTGCATTCACAGCCAAGATCCAGAGAACATGCTTTTGGAAAAGGCGGGCCAAAATAAAGTCAGTTTATTGAGTGTGGCAAGTAACAGATGACATCAAACAAGGTGGCTGAGCTCTGTACTCAAAGGCGATGAGATATTTTAAGCAAATTACGTCAAAAAGCCAAGCAAATAGAATGATCACCAGTGACCGCGTACATTGCTGCCTCGAAAGAAGTAGATGAGGCCATCCTTCTTGTCGAAGACAGCTGCATCGATAGGGCCGCAGATTCCTGGGAAGGCCTCGCTGATGAGCTGAGGGTAGCGCTTACCCTGCGCGTCCTCTGTAAACGCAATGTCCTTATCCGGGTCATAGCGCCACACCTGGGTACCTGGCAAAAAAGAGTCCGTGGAATCAGGTCAGTTTACTAACACTCTCCATAATAGAATCACCTCTTCTCTTACAGACTCTTGGACCTCAATTTGATGATGCATACAGATGATTTGGGGGATCCCTGTAAGTGCAGCAATGAACTCTCCCTAATGGGGACTGTATTACATTAGCAACAGTCCCATCCTTAGCCAGCAGTCAATACTCTAAAAGAAGTACTTGTCGATTTCCCCCTTACAAACTCTGCTTCTTCATCTGTCTTACCCCTTGTGAGAGACATGCATGGCTCCCGGCTCCAGGGGCTGTTTTATTATATCACTACTACCAGTGTTGGCCAGTAGGGGGTGTAAGTGGACTCTTCCTCTGCAGCACGCATGAATACGCCAGCAGCACCCCTAGTGCTGGCTAATAGGTGTCGCTGTAAGAGGAATACTGAGCTTTTCCAACATTAGGGCTGTGATTAGTACTCCGGGGCTAGGGGGCAACACCTGTCTCTATCACAACATGGCTTAGCCTGCCTTCCTCAGAGGTTGAATTGTTTTGGCAGCAGTCCTCCAGCTGCATCCATCACATCTCTACTTTAAGGCTTCCCAGGGGCTAAGTACTTTAGCAGCACTACCAGCCCGAGCCAGCAGGTGTCACTGCAAGGCTTTTCCCCCACACCCCCAAAGCTTAGTACTTTAGCACCACTTCCAGCTGCACCCAGCAGGTGTCACTGTAACAGACCTTAATATATGTGCTTCCACACTCAATGCGCTAATTAAGCTGTATCTCTGGCCCCTGACTGCCAAAGGAGCAGAAGCCTGTTTCAAGAACTTAACATGTGAATCCCAAAAAGCAGAGTTACAATTAGTAATTTGGACCCACATGCATAGCCCATCTATTTGGTTACTACATTATTCTGTCGTTCTTCAAATTGCTGAGCCGTACCTTTGAACACATACTGAGCATCCTTGCTCCAGGTCCACACGTGCACAAATGCATCAATGTCCATTTCAGGTAGTCCGCGCCAGCCGGCACGGATTGGGATAGGGTCTCCGAAGCGCGTGCGGTTGCTCCGGTTCTCGTACATCCAGTACCAGCTGTCCTTGAAGAAGTAGGTGTTAAAGCGGTAGAGGGCCTCCCCTCGAGGACTGGTTTCCCTCCGAACCCAGTCGAACATGGTGCTGAAGGAGCCCTCACAGGAGCCTACAAGACGATGACAATGTGTCAGAATCCCACAGTTATTGGCAAGCATGAGACAATGCTTGGTCCCAGTTCTGAGGAGTTAGAATCATTCCCATTCCACCTACCTACCTCTAAAAAGTGAAGGGGTTTAAACACACTTCGAGACTGTGCCATCTCCTGTTGTCGTTTTGAAAAATAATTTTCCCACACTGTAGTAAAGTTTGAGCCAATGTATTCATTGATAGCTCTTACTGGCCATTTGACCATTGTTGACACGTGTTTCAGCCTCTCAAGGGCCTTTTTCAAAACAAAAGATTAATCTCAAGGGCAAGGTTATTGTACCAAAAGAATGTTTTCCTTTTCTCTAAATAACAAAAATAACACCAAATGTACGTATCATGAAAAAAATGACCACACACAAATATACATAGTCACATGTAATGAGTTATTCACAAAAAACGATTTGTAAAAGAGTACAAGGAAAAAATGGATAAGGATGGAGACAGAAAAGAGAAAATAACAGAAAAAAGAAAATTAGAGATTGTGCTATGAAATGCGCTTTCAAAACATTTCCACATGTTTAAACCTCATAATTCAATTGCAATCCAACTTAAACCAATCTTTTTTAACATCATTTCAAAAATGTTGTTGTTGAAAATAGCAATCATATGAACCAGAGTGCACCTGCATAATATTATCCTTAACCTGCAGTATTGTAGTATAATTCACACACCACTGTTATAATTTACCGCGTTTGTGCATCTGGGAAAAATATATATAAATTAACCTAATTGCGTAACCTCTATTCCACTCCCTTTCTGTGATGGATGTAGTCCACTGCTTATACAAAGTAAATATTCAATTCATGTATGAATAAATAGAGGCTTACCCGAAAAGTCACTTTCACAAAAAGTCATGGGTTAATCCCTGTGGAGCAAAAACAAAGGCGAGTGTTTTCAACTTCTTAACAAAGCATCATAGTTGGCGCTAAAAACCATTTCCCCGCCTTTTCTTAACTTAATCCTTGCTCGAGCAAAATATATCGCGTATCTAATCCCTATTTCATGCCATATTCTTACTCTTGAAACCCCCTGCGGGTCGCGCACATTGAATGTATCTCCTCATCCCCTGTCCTCGCTTACCCTTATCTCCCAGCTGCTATTCCTCTCGTCGGCGGGCAAACTGTTCCGAGACAGTGCCTAACGCGTACATAGATGTTTGTAGGTTGCCAAGGCAACCTCACTACTTAGTCCCTTGTTACTGTTACTCGCGTCGTATTTTATGGCGGCCATCTTGTAGTGGACCCAATAGCGGTGATCCCATATAATGTAGATTCCATCCCCGGTTGTTTAAACCTTCACATGTTTTGATTCATCTATGTTTGTGTACTATTATGCCTGAATGCTGGATGATTGTGTCTTAATAGCTCAATAAAGAACAACGTTAATATGCAACGAAAAATCTATAAGCATATCTAAAATTACAAATGCCAAAATAGCAAGTATTCTAATGCATTTGTCAAGAGGTTAAGCATTAAGTCTAGTGATCAGTGTTCCCTGGTCTGCTAGTGTTAGGCATATAAATTCGGGACAATAATGTCAAATTTTTTTTTCTTATTTACTCCTGACCCTAATTCATGGGCGCCACTGCGGCAAAACGATTTAAACTAAGAATCTGTAGTTCAAAAAGAAAAACTGTTAAATCTTTATGTTGCTTCTCACTAGAGTGCACATGACTTACTGTTCATGCTGCATGATTCCTTTCTTCAGTCATCAGACTTTCGGGATTCCACCTGTATCAAACATCGTATACTCTAGACTGATATGTAAGCACATTTTTTTTGACATCATTGTCCCAAATTTATATCAGGCATAATAGTACACAAACATAGATGAATCAAAACATGTGAAGGTTTAAACAACCGGGGATGGAATCTACATTATATGGGATCACCGCTATTGGGTCCACTACAAGATGGCCGCCATAAAATACGACGCGAGTAACAGTAACAAGGGACTAAGTAGTGAGGTTGCCTTGGCAACCTACAAACATCTATGTACGCGTTAGGCACTGTCTCGGAACAGTTTGCCCGCCGACGCGAGGAATAGCAGCTGGGAGATAACGGTAAGCGAGGACAGGGGATGAGGAGATACATTCAATGTGCGCGGCCCGTAGGGGGTTTCAAGAGTACGAATATGGCATGAAATAGGGATTAGATACGCCATATATTTTGCTCGAGCGAGGATTAAGTTAAGAAAAGGCGGGGAAATGGTTTTTAGCGCCAACTATGATGCTTTGTTAAGAAGTTGAACACACTCGCCTTTGTTTTTGCTCCACAGGGATTAACCCATGACTTTTTGTGAAAGTGACTTTTCGGGTAAGCCTCTATTTATTCATACATGAATTGAATATTTACTTTGTATAAGCAGTCGACTACATCCATCACAGAAAGGGAGTGGAATAGAGGTTCCACAATTAGGTTAATTTATATATATTTTTCCCAGATGCACAAACGCGGTAAATTATAACAGTGGTGTGTGAATTATACTACAATACTGCAGGTTAAGGATAATATTATGCAGGTGCACTCTGGTTCATACGATTGCTATTTTCAACAACAACATTTTTGAAATGATGTTAAAAAAGATTGGTTTAAGTTGGATTGCAATTGAATTATGAGGTTTAAACATGTGGAAATGTTTTGAAAGCGCATTTCATAGCACAATCTCTAATTTTCTTTTTTCTGTTATTTTCTCTTTTCTCTCTCCATCCTTCTCCATTTTTTCCTTGTACTCTTTTACAAATCGTTTTTTGTGAATAACTCATTATATGTGACTATGTTTATTTGTGTGTGGTCATTTTTTTCATGATACGTACATTTGGTGTTATTTTTGTTATTTAGAGAAAAGGAAAACATTCTTTTGGTACAATAACCTTGCCCTTGGGATTAATCTTTTGTTTTGAAAAAGGCCCTTGAGAGGCTGAAACACGTGTCAACAATGGTCAAATGGGCAGTAAGAGCTATCAATGAATAAATTGGCTCAAACTTTACTACAGTGTGGGAAAATTATTTTTCAAAACGACAACAGGAGGTGGCGCAGTCTCGAAGTGTGTTTAAACCCCTTCACTTTGCAACCAAGGGAAGGAGGGGACTGGTCCTTCCCTACCAATTAACACACTAGCGCGACACCAGAGAAACTTGAAAGACACAGGTCGCTGGTTTAAAATAAGCCTCTACCACCCAAAACCCCAGTTAAATTTAGTACCTCTAAAAAGTGGTGTGATTTCACCCATGGCCTATGCTTGACCCTATGTACATTGTGGACCCTTGCCAATTTCAGCAACCACTCCTTTGCCCCAGGAGCCTTCCCCTCCCCTCTGAAGCACTCCCTTGTGCATCCTCTTCTCAAGAAACCCACAGATGATCCTTCTTGTCCGGCTAACTATTGCCCAATTTCCATTACTCCTATTCTGGGCAAACTCCTGGAAAAGCTGGCCATCTCTCAACTTAACCTTCATTCTGACTCTGTTAGCTGTCTCCCCGGCCATCATTCTGGCTTTAGAGCTGCCAGAAGCATGTAAAACTGCTCTCCTGAACATCTGTGAAGATCTGCTCTCCAACCTTGACTTTAACATTCCCTCTGTCCTCATCCTTCTTGATCTCTCTTCTGCCTTCAACACGGTCAACCACACCATCCTGCTCAACCGTCTCTGTGACAACCTGTGAATCACCGATCATGCTCTGGCCTGGCTGACCTCTTTCCTCTCTGATCGACCTCCTCCCCCAGGTCCAACATGGGTCCTTCCTTTCGTCTATCTCCCTTTCTACCTGTGGTGTTCCCAGGGGTCTGACCTCTCGTCCTTGCTGTTCAACCAATACCTGCCAACTCTCGCCCACTTCATTGCCATTTTCTGTTCCAATTTCTAGTGCTATGCTGATGACACTCAACTCATTTTCAGGTTTCCCTCTGCCACCTCCTCTCCTTCTCTCATCTCAGATTGCCTAACTGCCATTCAGGGTTGGTGTGCTGCCAACCATATATGCCTAAATGCCAGCAAGACAGAGATCCTCCTCATCTGCACACCTTCACCCTCCTTTCCCCTCACTCTCTGGGCAGCCTCCCTTGGCCCTCCTCCTACCCCCACCTCCGAGGCTAAGAACCTCTGGGTCATCTTTCTTTCTACGCTTTCATTCTCTGCCCACATCTCTGATGTCTCTAAAAAGTTAAACTTCCTACTGCACCTCCTCAGAAGTACTCTGCCTTTCCTCTCCTTCCCCCAGAAGCTCACTGTCTCCCAAGCCCTGGTTCTTTCTATGTTGGACTATTGTAACAGCCTCTTTGTAAATTAACCTGCCTCTACTCTCCGCCCTATACAACTCATCCAGAACCGGACTGCAAGACTTGTCCTTGGCCTCAAGCCCTGGGATCATATCTCTCCAGCCCTGAAATCTCTCCACTGGCTCCCAGTGGACGCAAGGATTAAATTCAAAATCCTCTGCATTGTCCACAAGGCTTTCTGGGGCCTGGGTCCAAAATACCTTCAGCTATCCCTCCATAAATACCTCTGCTCTCGACCTCTTCGCTCCTCTACCTCTAACTCCCTCAGGGTTAGAAGTTTTTCAAAGAAATGAGCTGGGGGTAGATCTCTGTCTTCGGCTAGGGCCTCCCTATGGAACAGCCTCCCTGCCACTCTGAAACTTAAGGAGAACCATCTCCTGTTCTGGAAGCACCTCAAGACTTTCCTTTTTGCCCCTCCTCTCCCCTGCTGATCTGCTGCACGTTTTCCCTTTCCTTCTCTCATGCACTTGTGCGTTCTCAATGTCACTGGGCCTAGTAAGATCATTTGTTTTTTGTTCTCCCTTGTTCCCCTCCCTTGCCTTGTCACGCTCTGAAACACTTGTGTATGAGCACGATACAAATAAAATATCATATCATATCATATAACCTGTGCATCTCTCAAGGCGAATGTTACCTGACTGTTGTCCCTTTCTTGGTTTTACCTCAACCCCCTCACAAATATGCTATGCTCTGTTATACTAAGGAGTTCATGTAGAGCGCCATATTCAGTACTGGATGCCCTCTTGGAGCTAAAGGTGCTGAGCAATCAGATTGTATTGCTTAGCACAGAGGCTCCTATTATGCATTTGCTTGTCTTTACCCTGCAACAGCAGCAAGAAAAACAGAAGCAAATACTGCACCATGTCCCCACCTCCAATCCTATTCCCACTTCGACTTTAAAGATATGGCTTGCCCACAAAATGTCCTCTTTTCTCACTGCTCTGCTGGAAAAAGTTAAGCATATCTCCACACTATTTTATTTTTATCTTAACAGAACAACCTGTCGTTTTGCATATCTATAAATGTGTTATAACTAAACTATACTATTCATTTATTTAGCGCTAAAAACCCAAAGGTACTGAAGCACTGCAACATAAACAAAAACACAGGCAGCAATAACATAAGACAGTTCTACAGAGGTCAGTAAGTAAACAATCCAGAGTGCATCTACGTGAAAGATTCAGAGAAGAAAAGAGTTTTCAATCTTGTCCTAAAAGAAGAGGATGGAATCATATCTAACGCACACACCTAGGGCCGGTCTCCGGCATGGTGGATGGCGGAATTACCGTCCCCATCACAAGGTTGGCGGGGGCGGTAATTCCCCATTCACCATTTGCCCTTCCCCATTCCCATTTTGCCCCATAGGGCATAATGGGGATGGGGAAGGCGTAATTACGGCACCGTAAATTACGGTTGCCGTAATTAGCTCCAAGGTCCCTTAGCAGGTTGGAGGCTTTAACGCCTGCAAAAAGCAGGCGTTAAAGCCTCCAAACCGCTAAGGGACCTTGTAATCAGGCGCTAATGGTTTAACGGCGCCGACGCTCTTTACGGCGCCGTTAAACCATTAGCGCCAGGGTAGTAATGAGGCCCCTAGTGTGTTCCATAGGGCAGGTGCCGGAAATTGAAATGACCTGCCACCGGCTCCAGTACTCTTAATGCGTTTGTGGATGAGTAGCTGCTGTGAGCTGCAACCCAATGAGCGGGAGGGCTTGTACCACTATCGGCGATCTGGGGCTTAAATTTGATCCGCTGCGCAATTGGCAAGCAATCAGGTTTTTTTAGTGTAGGAGAAATCTCAAAATGCCTGGCAACATTAGCCACTATCCTGGCAGCCTAGAATTCCATGATCTAGTTTACACCTGATAATCGCTCTTGCGATGGTGGTAGAGTTGGTATCCGAGATATAAGGTTTAATCTGTCGGAGCAACCTGAAATAATAGTGACAATCACTAACCGTTTCAGAGATGAATGCTCATGTCTGAATTAAGGAAAATACCTAATGATTTGGCCTTTTTCATTATTGGAATGGAATAAGCCTAATCGCAAATCATTATTTCCCAATATCTTTGTCATGCTTTGAGTGGCCAACAGCAGTAGCTGCGTTTTCTGGTCGTTCAAACAGAGCCAAATAGATCACATAAGAAGGTTCATGAAGCATGAGGCACTTTGCCTCCATGGGAAGCCTCATAAGGTGTCAGGATGCATTTCCTGAGGCTTCCTCAGAGCCCTGGTCTGGTGACTTTGGCAATGAGGTCGGATAACAAATGGCAGCATGAACCACTGGGCCTCCACTGATAGGGAGATGGAACCAGGGTGCTTGCCAGATGACCCCAAACGAAGAAAATCAGGCCCTTCAGTCAATGCCAGGTCATCTGCAGCAAAGGGGCTTCTACTTCTGAATCAGGCGATGAAGTCATGACTGGGAGCTTCAGGATCAGAGGGAAGGAGCATCATAGTCAGTTCCTTCTTGGTCTGTGGAGAGGGAGAGCTTCACCACTGAATTTCTTGGAGTGCTTGAGATGTCACCTCACTGAGAAACTCAGCATCTCTGGAGGCCTACGAACAAACAGAAGTAAGGGCATGTGCAGACTTGAACTCCGCCAGTGCAGAATGGAAAGTATCACAAGACCGGCCTTCTCTGTCTATGCCCCAAGACTCTGTAACCTCCTCACAGTCAGCATCAGGCTTGGCCCCTCACTTGTACATTTCAGGAAGGGGCTCAAGACCCTCCTCTTCAAGGACTGGCTCCTCCCTAATTAGGTCCACATACCCTGCACTCCCCGCCCTACCTGAGACTGGGCCATCTTCTCCCCAATGTTCCCCCTCTCCCCTGATTTTTTGTAGATTCCTTGCTAAAAGACTGTCCACCTTCCCTCTCCCCTATTGTTAGCTACCCACTCCCTTGTTTCTCTGCTCCCCTCACCATGTTATTCCCCATATGATTGTAAGGCACTCTGTTGCTTCCCGTAGCTAGGCCCGCTTTCAATAAATACACTAATAATAATAATAATAATAATAATAATAATGTTGGTTCAGACCTTCATTCCCATTCCTCAGCACCAGGCTTTTCAGGTGTGCATGTTTGTGTTCCAGCAGCAAAACAAGGTAAGTGGGTAAGGGATTTCTTTGTATCCCCGGAACGGAAGCTGAGGAGGAACCATTGCGTCTAATAATGCATGGATCTGCATTCTGACAGGCATCCCCATGCACTCGGGAAGGGGCTTCACACACACGAAGCCAAATCCACATCCCCCCTATACAGGCGGGTGCAAATGCCAGCCAGAACTGGCTCAGGCCACTACAGCCATACCCTCTCGCCCCCACCCCCAACACCACACACAGAAGGGTCAGTCATCTAAATTCTCTGGACTTTGAGTAACGAGCAAGGCAAATCTCCATTTTAAGTACATGGAGGAGTGGGTAAAAAATAGCCTCAGCCACGTGACTAACATGGAGGAGCACCCCCCAGATCCCAGCACACTGGTTGGCACCTATAAGGTAACCCAGCCTTAGGAGTCTAGCGAATGTTCACAGCGAGCACAGAGCATATTTTGTCAGCAATATGGCTACATCTAAAATAGTGTTGTGTGCATTCACAGTCTACTCTGCCTGGCACGAACTACAATAATGGGGACATGGGGAGCATTTACTAACGCAGCTCCCCTCTAACATTTGCACTTGATCCGATTTGCCCCTTATTCATCAATTCCTTTTTTTCTTGCATGCAGTATATTTCTCGCAGCTGTTCACATGCCAGATGTTTTTGCTTCCTAAAACTGACTCGAAGTCTAAGTTGAGCTTAGTTGCCATCAACTTATCATTATACATTTTTCGTTCATTTTACATTTTTGTAATGTTCTTTTTAAATCTAAACTTCACCGATGTATGACTTCCGTTCCCACCTCGCAAGGCGCAACCTCTCATCATCAGAAAAACCGACCACCTTTTAACAAGCAACTGAAGACAAATTCCCTTCTCCACCCCGGTGGTCAGTCGTCTTGAGTATTGCTCTAGCTTACTTCTGGGTCTCCATTTCTACTTCTTTCATCGCTTCAACAAAATTCGTAACTTTGCTACTCGAACTCTCTAGAACCTCCCCATTCATCTCCCACCTCTTCTACCCACTGACTCCATGCTGACTGGATCTCTATCCTGCACTGTCTCCTTCTCAAATCCCCTCTCCTCATCCTTAAATGTATCAATGGTCTAGCCCCCACCTCCTTATCTAAAGAACCTTTGCATTCATTTCTCCCCTACTCTTTAAATCCAGTGCCATACTAAGTTCCCCGCCGCCCCTTGCTGCCTCACACTTCCACTCTTTTACTGTCATTGCTCAGTTCAATGGAATGTCCTCCTTACTGGGTTCAAAAATATAACCACTCTCCCTGCAGCTAAGTCGCCTGTGAAACTCCATCTACTCCCCGATATCCCTTGAGTGGCACTCAATATGTAGGACCACTACTAGATCTTGCTGTAAACACTGTATGCTTCAAGTGCATTATAAGTATCCGACTACCTGTGTACACTGTGCATAACCTATACTGCCCCTAGCTGCTCCTCTGATTGGCCAGGACTCCAAAGGCCTATATAGCAAGGAAGGATAGGAGGGTACAGGGAGAACGGGCAGGGGTGTGAGGCTGATCACCCATTGGTGGTCCCAGAGTGCTTGGGCAGGAAAGGACCACTGCATCCCTGATTTCTCGAGCCAGCTCAACGCCCCCAGCTCCTTTTTACCAAGATAGTGGGGCAGGCGACGTCTGTGACGGGTTGCGGAGAGAGCGGGGAATGCCAGTTGCCTCTCTAGTCTTATCATGACACTACCAGCAAACAATGGGAGTGCCTGGGCACAGGGTGACAGTGCCTGCCACGTGATGTGAATTCCTGGGCAAGTGAGGCGCTGTGTGTCAAATGGTCTAAGAAGCTGCCCATTTAATAGCAATTTCTGAGGTTCTAGGTTAAAAGAATGAATTTAACACACTGAGGCCCAAAGCACTTTTTTCTTTTTTTTAATGCGGGGGGAGACCCGCACGTACCACTCTTTTATTTATACCCTAACGCATCGCACCCCCATCTACTTACTTAAAAAAAAGTGGAAAAATCTCACAAAAATTTGAATAGACAAAATCAGTGTTTTTGTCCTCGTTGTTTTTTAATTCGTTTTTTTGGGAGGATTAGCCGACCTGACACCTGGAACGAGTACCCGGGTATAGAACTTTCTTGCAACTGATGGCAGTACCTACCTATTGCTCGTGTACTGTGTGTCTGCTTGGACCACTATGTTCCCTCACACAAACACAGCACAAAAAGGCAAATGCAAATATGAGTACCTGAGCACACAATGGCAACATGTGGAAAATGTGAGTAACAAGGCTTATAATGGCGAATATTTCGCAAACGGCACCCGAGGTAGGGCAAGTAACGGCAAACCTTGACAAATGGGGACCACATGCGCATATGATGGTAATGTCTGGCAAACAATTTAAGTACTTTGGCATTTGAGTGAAAAACCTGACATATATACATACCAAAAGCCTAGTCATATGATGAAGCTATCTAGGGACAGGACTCATTCTTCTCCTGTAAAACTCCCTCTCTGCCTGTTGTCTCCCCCATGTACCCTCTCATGCAGCAGTGAGACCTATCAGCTTCCAGACTTTTGTTTGCCTCTTCTGTTGCTGTAGTTCCTAAGTGATGCTGTTAGCACAGTGTTTACTGGAATCCACGTGTGTGCTTCTGTGCCAGAAGAATTCTTCATTGCCGTGGCACCTGCATATTGCCTACTTGCAATAGTTTCTGCAACAGCTGAACTGTTTTGTCTTTTGTCTTTTTGTCTTTTTCTGTTTTGGGCAATGTCTATTTCTGCCTTTTGGAATGCCACTGGTCTTTGTCCGTTCTACCAAATTCTGTACACTTCAGACATGTTCCATGTCCTTTGTCCCAGGCTCGTTCAATGTTGCCAGTAACCTCTGTTTCTAGTTCTTGAATCTCTCTGTCTTTTTCAGTCTGTATGTCTGCCTATGTTCTTTCCTTTTCCTGGTTGAATAGCCCAAAGAGTTAAGCACTTGCTTTGGAGATCTGTGCGAGACCTCCAACCACAAGTTTGATTCCTTGCAGGACCACCTTGGGCCTTCACCCTTCTGAGGTCCAGATATTGTGCACCCGTGAGTAAGGTGCAGCTCCCCTGCTATAGCAATACATACGGTATTCTAATACCATACATGTTTTACATAGGCAACCATAACACCTACAGTTTGCAGTGCTGAGAAGCAAGATACCACATTTGCCATTATTATCCTTTACTTGTGCTCCTCTACTCACATATTACCTCTACTTTGATGTCCTGTTTTATATCTGAGTGTTAACACTTCCTTACAGTAAGGATCTTACTACTCTCTAGAGTTGGCCCTGATTAGTGCTTGCTCAGGGTCTTGGTTCCATCCACATTATGACCGGGCGGCCATGTTGCTTCCGATCATTCCCGAAGGTCTTTCTTTTTCATGTGTTTTAGCTCCAGTTATTGTCTGAGAGTCACATCAAGCGATCTCTGGGTGCTCTACAGCAAGGCTCTTGCTACAGTCCTGCCAGCAATAAGATGGAGTCAGTCAAGCTGGAGTCCTTCTGGCTTAGGGAGAATTGCGCTCTGTCAGGGTGCTCTCATCTATAGCTATCAGTCCACAAGTCCAGCCTGTTATGTGATTTGTTTGTTTAGATTCTAAATGACTTCTTGCGGATCACTCATGTACTTCGATCAAATCTGCAGTTGTCCTGGCAGTTTGTATTTAAATTGAGGAGTAGAGATTAGAATTTGGGAGCCAAGACAAAGGCCAACTTCAATGCTCACCCAACAGTTGGTGCAGGTGGACTAGCGGTGGCCTGTGGTTGAATGGGATGTGACATCCTGCTTCCGGTGAATCAATTGTGCCTGTGTGAGAACGCGTGCACTTGAAAAAGCAAGGGTAGTCCTGTTCATTTATCCAATAAGCTGCCGTTGCCCCCTAAATTGTCTCCTGAACTTCTCTACTCTCTTCTCTCGCTAATGTGCTCAGCTCAGCTGCTGAACACTCCCTTCCCAACATGACTCCCCCAGTTCAAATGAACCCGGATATTGTTGCCCATGGTCTGTATTTCAGGGATTAACCCGAGGCACTCACCGTATTTCTGCTGAATAGCTTTTCGATCCTCCCAATCAAGCTCGAAGCGACCCTCCCCGGGGGTATAATTTGGATGCATCACAGAGCCAAAGCGGGTGATGTGCGTCAGTCCGAGGGCATGTCCAATCTCATGGACGGCAACCTGAAATAACATAGGGCAGCGAAATAACATAGGGCAACGAAATAACATAGGGCAACGAAATGACATAGGGCAACGAAATGTCATAGGGCAATGGAATAACATTGGGCAACGAAATAACACAGGGAAACGAAATGACATAGGGCAACGAAATAACATGGGGCAACCAAGAGACTGTGATGTCAGCATTACCAAGCCATCGCTTTACACCAAACGCAAACACAACACATTTTTAACTCTGCTAGCAACTAGAGCTGTCACAGCGTTGAATGCCAAAACAGTATACAAGTAAAACAATTGAAGGATTAGTAGAGTATACTATGAGCTGAACTACCTTCAAAGACTGTGAAGCATTACAAATGGCAGGTCCTTTGAGCTAAACTTGCTCATAGCAATAGAAGCTACACCACACTGCTCTTCTGTGCAGGTCAGTACCGGTGAGTAACAGAGAGCTGTGCCCATGCTGAGACAGAGGGAGACACGTCTGCCAGCCTTCTCTGCCCACCTAGGTCAGAGAAGAGTAGAAGCATCCAAAGTAGCTTGACAGTGCCCTCAAGAGCTTCTAGGTTCCCTCAGGGTTCTAGGCATGAGTGACAGCGCTATCAAGGGCACGTAGGCATGTTTGTTTCTGAGCACCTCTTCAAACCCCCTGGACATCACGTGAATCCTGCTGCGGGGTGGCTGCAGCCCTCAGAGAGTCATCTTCACGTCCCCAGATCTATGTTGGGGTGGCATTCTTAGCTGAGAATGGCATCAGAGCGATATCAATGCAGATACAAGAGTTATACGAATATCTGCTCTGTACACAGGGGTCCAGTAGGCTGTGAGTATCAGATTATGGGCCGAGTGAGTGACTGAGTGAGATGTCACCTGGACAATTCAGCTAAAGCGGTTGAGAGGAATAGTGGGTAGAATGGAATGGCAGAATGGCATTTTCTGACCTGAGAAGGCAGGAAGAAGGACAAAGAACATAATGGCCAAAGGTCCGAACAAAACAAAATCTGCCACGGCCATTTTGAGCAAATGGTACTCAAAATAACATTATGCGATAAAATATAAACGTGCATGTGGTAAATATGTAAAACACACACTAGAAAAATATCTGCTGTTACAAGCCAATCTTGGACACATACGGCTTGATTCATGGAATATTTGCACGGTTCAAAGTGACTTTGCACTGCTGAAAAGTGACTTTGCACTGCTGACACAAACCCTGATTCATGGAACTGTGTAAAGTGTATTTTTGCAGTGCAAAGTCCTTTTGTACTACAAAAATGACTTTGTACTGACTTTGCACTGACTTTGTAATGCAAAAATACACTTTTTCAGCAGTGCAAAGTCACTTTGAACTGTGCAGAAAATTAGAGAGACCGGTAACAAAACGTTTTACAAAGAAAAAGAGCTACACAGTCCCTCTGCAGCAGTTCACTGTAAGGGGATGTGTGCTACACCAAAACATAGGAATCTTGCAAAGGGGACAGTGGCCCTCATTACGACCCAGGCGGTAAGTTACCGCCTGGGTCGTACCCTTACCACCATGGCGTAAACCACGTTTACGCCATGGTGGTTGGCGGATTTACCGCCCCATTCCAAGGCGAGTGGGGCGGTAAATCCCCATTTCCCATTTTACCCTTCCCCATTCCCATTTTCGCCCCATAGGGCATAATGGGAATGGGGAAAGGCGATAATTACGGCACCGTAAATTACGATGCCGTAATTATCGCCAAGGTCCCTTTGCGGCATGGATTTTAACGGCTGCAAAAAAGCAGCCGTTAAAAGCCATCCCGCAAAGGGAACCTTGTAATCAGGCGTTAAGGGTCAGCGCCGTTTACGGCGCCATAAACCCCTTAACGCCTGAGTCAGAATGAGGGCCAGTGTCCCCCTACACTGGTAGCAATATGGGCTGACCTGTGCCCCCAAAAGAGATGAGCTGTGCAAGGAAAGGAAAGCAGCAGGGTTTTTCTTACCTCCAAAAGGCAGGGCAGGGTTCAATTCCTAGCCAAACGTTGGGGGATCCATTGATATCAATGGGGGCAAAGCTACAAAAAGAACATCCTTCCTACCAAAGTATGCAATATCCTCATGTCAAACCACCACCACCCATTCCAGCGTGGTTGATGCAGATGACTAAATAGAAATGCCCATTTTGTCAGCAATACTTTTCTCAGTGCTGGTAACAACCTGCAAATTGACCTTTTATCCACTCTGAAACAATGAGGCATTTTTCATATGGGCACATCCCACCCTGTACATGGAAGTAAGCCTCTTGCCATTATAGGCATGCACATCTGTTCCCTGTCTATGCTTACAGAACAGAAGCGTTTCTATAGTCTTCTCCTAGACATTGATATTGCCATTGAACTAGAAGATTAGATCCTTGGCTATGGCATTGCATCAGACTATCACTAAATGATAAGTTCAGGTAAAGTGGGGGGTTTGCAACTTTCAGCTTGTTATGTCCGGCGACCAGTTTGCATACTTCCTGGTGGGCAGTGTCGCATATGAGAGGAAAACGGAGGTCAAAGAACCCCACCTCCGATTAGTACAGTAGACATTGAATCTTCATCAAGGAAATGCGCCACAGTATAAGTAAAGTTTGATCGCTGTTTATTTTTGAACAAAACAATGAGTGCTCCCTGATAGGTGGGATTTATCCCGTAATACTTAAGGCAACATAAAATGAGACTGAATACCAAATATATTCGTATCACGACATTAATGCCCTTGATTTGAAAAAGGCACCAATTTGCCGAAACACGTGTCATCAAAGGGCCTCTCCAAAGGGAGCACTCGTTGTTTTGTTCAAAAATAAACAGCGTTCAAACTTTACTTATGCTGTGGCGCATTTCATTGATGAGGATTCAATTTCTTTTTACTTTTTACAACTCAACATTTTATTAGCATATTTAAGAAATTACTAAATGATGAAGCGACTTCCCTTCCGGATTGTGTAGGAGAATAACAAGTTGCTCTAACACCGGAGCCCTCTTTTCTGTTTTTTTAAGTTTGTCACTAAGGGCCCTGTTGGTGGTTGGTTTTGAGTAGTATGATACAGTCCGCACCCACTAACATTGAGTCATTGGATTGGGCGATTATCATGAAGCACTTCGGGCTACATTGCTAAACTGGGACGCACAAGAAGGCTTCACGTTATTGATATGGGAGCCCATTGGTTTCAAAATGTGCACTTCAGTCGGGTGTTCCGATTCCATTCGTGTTCGTCACGCTCACTTCTCTAGATTACAGAGTGACCCCCATCCAATGTTCTAAACTATGTTCTTGTAGATCCTCTGACGTCTAGGTTTCTCTATTTCTCTTAACTCTTCCCCCCAAATAACCATCATTTCGGATACATCTTCAAAAGGCTTTGCTAAAGCACCATCGCTCACAACACACGAGTCGTCCCGAGTACGCAACTCAGAGTTAATTTCTGGAAATCAACACATCACTCTTTAACAAGAGTTCTATGGATAAGTAAATGGAATTATCAGTGTTGAGGCACCTAATCATTCAAGATACACAATTTACTTCATGCATAAGTGCCTTACAAATGCACAATAAATACATAAATAAATGATCATCCAAATATGGGAAAGGAATCTGAGCACAATACAAATGAGAAATCTGTCTTAAAGCAAATGCATGGGCGTGCTTACGTCAGAGGTGACAGCTTCTAAACCACAGAATAGTTTGGCACATTAAGCCGAGGCATCCACCTCTGACTTCAAGAAACGAACACGTACAGCAATGAAAATACAGTGGACTAGTGTTGGCTGAGTGCTGGCCTACACACCATTCTGAGTGGAGATATCAGGGATATTTATAATACATGTGCCGCCAATAGCTTGTGGAACTTGAATCCACTCTCATCTGGGCAAGGTGATGCACATACATCATACAAGATGCATGGATGAGGACAGCAATGATGTCAACAGGGGCTCTGCAAAAGCAGCCAGGATGCCAGCGTACAATGATATGATATGATATTTATATCCCGCTCATACACAAGTGTTTCAGGGCGTGACCAAGCAAAGGGGGGGAACAAGGGAGAACAAAATAAACAACGATCTTACTAGGCCCAGTGACATTAAGAACGGGCAAGTGCATGGAACAGGGAAAAAGGGAGAAAGAGCGTGGAAGGGGGAAAAGTGGAAAGTGCGGAAAAGAGAACAGAATAAATAATAAGTGCAGTAAATAAAGGCAGTGAAAAGTGGTAGTGCAGCCAGCAAGTGGCAAGTGCAAGATTAGTCAGATAGTGTATATCTGATAAGTGCAGAAGAAGTGGGGGACTGTATGGGTACAGATATAGAAACCCAGTGCAATGGAGTGGCACTGAGGACGTGCTGGAGATAGGCAGGGTGAGTAGTTACTGGGCCCGAAGGACAGATGGTGTCCAGGTGCACGGTGCCGAGAGAGAAAAACAGATCAGCAGGGGAGAAGAGGGGCAAAGGTGGACGCAAAGAGGAAGGTCTTGAGGTGCCTCCGGAACTGGAGATGGTTCTTCTCAAGTTTCAGGGTGGCCGGGAAGCTGTTCCAAAGAGAGGCACCAACCGAAGACAGAGATCTGCCCCCAGCTCGTTTCTTTGAAATACAACTGACCCTGAGGGAGTTAGAAGTAGAGGAGCGAAGGGCTCGAGAGGGGAGGTATTTGCAGAGCGATAGTTGAAGGTAAGGAGTGTAGTAAGGAGTGCCTACCTGCCAAGACTTTGAACTTAATCTGATTAATTGAATATGCCTTTAAGTCCCCAGACAACTGTACTCCCAGCCAGAATGATGCCCTAATGAACCACTGAACTCATGCGCATAACAGCTTTGCACACAGCATCCCCTCATGGTGCTGCGTGCTAGAGGAGAGGGTTGTACATGAAACACATGATTTTAAAGCATCTTTATGAAGGCTCAATGTTTGACCTTATTATGAATTGTAAAAGGGAGCATGTTGCAAAGCCAAAGTCTGTGAATTGCAAATTGTCTCCCTTTCTGTAGCCCCTTTGCTTGCCAGAGGAGCTTAAAACATGTGCAGGAGTGCAAAACCACAGTTTTTCATTGAGATAGCTGGGTGCCTTCCCGTGGAGGAATTTGTGGATAAGGTTCGGGCTCTTGAAAATGATCTGGACATTGATGAGAAACCAGCGCAGTGGTTGCGGAGTCAGCGTGAGTTACAGGGCTTCTTCCGGGATATGAATAATGAATTTGTGTTTTGAGCCATTTGAAAAGGGGAAATGTCAGGTCACGACAGAGTGGAAGTACATAGTTGTGTCTGAAGGTGGTGGTGAACATCAATTTTACTAGATGGTCCTTGGGGGATGAAAAGGAGTAGGGGGTGGGATGCCCTGACTACCATAATCAAATAATGGCCATTACAGACTTGGAGACAGATCCCAGGCTTTATTTTTTTGACATTGCCTAGACATTGCCTAGACCCAGATAGGTGGTCGATGTATACATGCTGAGAGGCTGCAGGTGAAGTTGGTATCCAATAACAGGAGTTGCATTTTGCTTCCATTGACTTTCAGGAGGCTCATTGCTGTCTGATAGTCAATAGCGGCAAGGCAGGTTTGCAGGGCTTGGTACTGTTTCTTTTCTTGTTTGTGATGAAGTGGTAGAGTTAGGAGTCAAGAGAATAGGGGAGGGGATTAGGCCCCGGTCCCCGATAGTCTTGAAAGTGGTAGAAGTATATATTAAAGAGTAATGGTGAGAGAGCAGATCCTCCAGGATCCTTGTGAGGATCTACACTGGACTTGGTGGGACAGGGAGAAGCAGGGCCCACATAATTTCTAGCGCAGTTGGAAACATTGGGCGGGCAACTCCCAGCCCACTGCTGCCAACACGCATAATTGTTCCCTCATAGTGCCTGCATATTAAGGCTTAACACTGCAACTCCCACTTGCTATTTTGGGTGATGGATGCAGTAGCCATGGCAGATGTGCGATTTACAGATACCAAACAACATAAAGTGATGGTATAGGGCAAAATTGGAACATGTTTACCATCTATCCACAGAAAACGAGCAAACCTGATTTCCTACTAAATTTATTTGATGGACAAATGCATGGAAAATGATCATTGAACTTTTAAACTTGTCTGTCAAACATTGCAGTAACACCTTTGTGCATAGGTTGACATTCATGAAAGGCACTACTCTTAGGCAGTGTCCTTTTACCTGACCTTTCCCCTGTGTTGGTGCTGCTGGCTGGTGACTGTCCTCTTGTTGCCAACCTACACTAATGTTGTAGTGTTGCTGCATATTGCAGTAGTGGTGGAGCTCCAATGTTATGGGGATGAGTCAGAGGGGTGAAGTGTGGTCATTGTGGTCAGTGGCTGGTTTGTTCTCTCCCTGACCGTTTTGACAACATTTTGAGTGCCCCTGGAAGAACATTTAACAATGCTGAATACCCTGTTCTGGTGGACAGTGTCCCCCCGAGGAGCTTCTACAATCACATTTTAACATCAGTGTACATCACCACAGGATGATACTCCATTTGTTTCTCAGTCCGGTAGTGCCTACAAGAACAGCCCAACTCCGAAACTCCTGGAAATTCTCCTATGAGAAAAAGTACCATCAGCAACCCCAGACACGTTTCTGTCTTGATGGGGCTCATCAATGAGATGTGGCTGCAGTGCTGTGCCTCTCTAACCACACAAAGCAAAATGTCCACTCAGGAGGGTCTACAATCAGAGTTAAAGAAGTCCTCTCTGTGGGGGATGTTGTTCTGTTGAAAGGAATTGCAGATTTTGGTGATTTTGTCGATGCAGAATGGTGAGAGTTTATCACTGAATAGCTGAGATTAATTTGGTGTAGGAAGCAGACAGGTCCGGTTGAATGCCTGGATTTGAACAAACTTACAGGGGTGGTGGCTGACACTAGTGTGTTTGAAGTTGAAGGGGACTTTTGCCACAAAAGTAGCTTTGTGATATTCACCGAGGATAGTCCTGTACTGTTTGGGGGTAGCTTGATGTGTGTGTCTATGCTGACTCAGTTTGTCAGCCCTGTTTGGGAATTAGAGTGAATCATTAAAGGGCTGACTTATTTCTTGCTATTGGATGCACTATAGAGGAGATTGGTGGCATCTTCAGCTTAAAGTATGACGCTTTTGAGAGTGTGTTTTGTGTCATCTGGAGAGTTGCTGTGTTGTAGGGAAGTTGGGAAGAGTGGTAAAAGGAGTTCCTCAAAAATACTGTCCAACATCTGGCAGATGCTTTTTCTGCTTGTCGTTGGTGGTCAGGTAGGGTGATCAAGAAGGAGTTGGCCTGGCGATCAGTCCAGGGAAGTGCTACGCAATCAACAGCCTCAACTGACCAGTCTTCCTAAAGATTAGGCACAGAGTATGGCCACAGAAGTGGGTTGGGCTTTTGACCAGTTAAGTAGACCTGGGAATGTGAGCGTTCAATGCAGAATGTAGCAACAGTTTCTAATAGGTAGTTTTCCCATGCGCTGAAGTCCATGAGCGGGGATGGGGGGGAAGTTTGTGCCTTTCCTTGTTATTTTCTAGATGAAATCAATGTATGCTGTCAGAAGTTGTGATGTGTGTTTAAGTGATCTGTAGCGCAGGAGTATAATTGAATGATTCTTCACGAGGTTTCAGTTTGCGTAGGGTGAACATTTCAGGAAGGGATGTGATTTGTCTATGACAGGCAAACCTTCTTTCTGGATGACATTTTGTCATTATGGAGTAGTTCTCTGGCACTATATCAGCTAAATGACATTGCAGTCTGGGATGAGCCAGGATTCCTCCTTAAGAGACACTCAGGGTTTTGTTGGAAGAGTAAGTCATGAGTTTACTTTTTGTTTCTGACTACTAACTGGAGTTCAGGCAGTATGCCTGATGGTGACATAACTGGCTTGGTGACAAGAACCTGAAAAAAGGCTCCTTCTGTATAGTTGGTAATCCACCATGACACCGTCTCTGACTTGAAAGCACAATGTGAGGAACCAATCCAAACCCAGATTATTAGGTAACACCACACCAAGGGGGGGGGGCGTTCGGGTTGAACTAGCTCCAAGCAACACGTGCAATCACCACCCTAAATTAACGGGATGCGGAACAGACCCAAATTACTAGTAATGGGTGGCAGATCTCACTTTTCAAGTAAAAGCTGATTAGAGGAAGGCAAACGGGTGTATTCTCTGAACTGTCATGGCGGGCGCTCAGTTAACATGTGATAAGGTCTAGAGGGAAATGCCAGGAGGCGGAGAAGAGAGAGAGCCTGTTTCAGGTAAAGAGGAGTCAGAGCAGGAGGGTTTAAAGAGACTGTTAGAAAAAAAGTACTAGGCATACCCATGGTTGAATCAGAACATGCAAAGAGCAGGATGGGGCAAAGGGAGGAACCAATGAGCAGAACCAGGGAACACAGGGACCAGGATTGCAGCCTCACATGCATCAGAGTTATAGAGACACAAATGCTGTGGCATCTGCTGGACTAAAGAAGCATAGGGAAGTTCTGTCTCATGTCCTGTATTCTGGCTCATAGCAAGCACAGCATCATGCATGCACCAAACCTGCATAGAGGTCTTTGATGAGTGCGTGATGAAGGAATCATGGTGTCGCACATGCGCCACTCTTCAGTCTCAGCAATGGAGTCCTCTTTGGTCAGCGCTGCAACCTTTCCTGCGCTTGCAAGGCCAAACGCCCGTGCTGGTACAAGCACCAGCAGCTGGGAAAGGAGTAGGGGGTTCAATGGGGTGTAACACTCTGCCATCATTTACACACGACTTATGCTCTCTGCTTACAGGGAATGTCATAGGAAGAAACCACAGGCTAGACATAGGGTATGGACTTAGGAAGCAGGTTCCCACACTCCGCCATATGGACTATATCCTTTCCAGTCCACCAAAAAATAAGGACATCCCAAAAGGAGACGGAGTCACAGATGTCATTAACCTTGCCTTCAAGTTTTCCACACACCACTGTTAGAGCAGGCCGTGGTGCAGAATGTTGGAAAAGCACTGGCAGTAGTGTTTCAAAAGGGGTTTGTGGAAGACTGGATGAATACACAAAGGGTAGGGGAACTGCAGATGAAACGCTGAATGATACAAAAGGAGTAAACAAAATCGAGGAGTCAATTTCTTCAGAATGATACCTGTAGGTAGGTTCATGGATGAAAGCCTGATTGGAGGCTCAAACTGGAGATGTACTAACATGCGTTTCTTTTCTGCCATGACCTTCATAGCTGCTGTAGGTGAATCCAATAAGGTTCTGGCAAGTTGATAGATGGCCTGAATGCGTTCCATCAGAACTTCATTGGCAACTGTAGGAGTTGGCTTAACAGGTCCCATAGGAAACAACTTTGGACTGCCATATGTGCAGAAAAAGGGGCTTATCCCAATGGCTGTATGCAACATATTGTATATCGCTTCTGCCGTGCCCAAATGCCTGCTCCAATCTGATTGTAAATCATTTGTATAGCAACAAAAATACTGTTTGAGGGTCTGGTTTGTATGCTCAGTTTGGCCATTGGTATGAAGGTGGTAGCCTGAGCTGAGGGACCTTTCTACCCCAATGTGGGAAAATAGGGCTGCCCAAAAGCAAGAAGTAAACTGGGTGCCGAGGTCTGATACTATTTTTTTCTGGAAGTCCATGCAACTGGTAGATCTCAGGGAAGAAATCCTCTGTCATACGACTAGCTATAAGAATTACAGGCAATGGGAGGAAATGGGCCAGTTACTATAAAAGTCAACGATCGCTCTGATGCAGGAAGCACTCTGTGAGGGAGGTCAATCTACAATGGAATTGGTGACTGTAGTTTGCCATGGGGAAGGAGGCGTCTCCAATCGTAGAAAAAGGCCAATGGATTGCTTCTATTCAGTTTTCACCTGTGTACATGTCAGGCATGAAGACATATTGGGCCTCATTACGAAAATGGAGGTAACCATGCCACTTTTTGCGGCATGGCTACGCCCATTCTGGGTACCGGGTCCGGGTTCCCTGAATGGGGAAATACCGGGCCATTCCGACCTTGGAGGGCCCGGTATTTCTCCATTCAGGGAACCCGGACCCGGTACATCCCCATTCCCATTTGAGCCCCCATAGGGCTCAATGGGAATGGGGAGCATGCTAACAACGGGCCCTTTAATGACGGGCCCGTTGTTAGCATGCTGGGCCGCTCGCGGGACCCGCTAAGGACGTCTGGTAAAACCAGGTGTCCTTAGCGGGTCCCACGAGCGGACCTCGTAATGAGGCGGTAGGGGGTTAACGGGGCCGGCAGCTCTACCGGCCCTGTTAACCCCCTACCACACTCCTCGTAATGAGGCCCATAGTCTTTGATTTGTGTGGACATTCCAGGCCATGAAAATGGTCTCTGTATCAATTAATATGTCACCCTTACCCCATGCTATACGATCACCATGGAACCCAGAAAAGATCTACAGAGGATGCCGCTGCACAGGTACAAATTATTTTGTGTGAAGAGATACCAGATTTGCCAAGGAGAGTTGTTACCGGTTGGTCGTTGAGGGACACCTTTTTGATTTATTGTAGATACTGCATTACTGTTGAAAGAAAAGGTTTGGTGGGAGAGAGCATGGGGCATGGTTTGATGATTCTCTCGTGGTTTGTTGAGAACACAAGAGGGCAGCAGCCCTTCTGTTTCTAGAACTTGGGAAATGCGTAAGAAAATAATCCTACTGTAGGAAAAAGAAAGCCCATCTGGCTCGTCAGCTATTCCTACATGTCATCATCCATGGGTACTGTAGATTCCACTGATTGATGCCTCAAGTCCTTGAATGCTGTCTTCATGGCAAGCAATTCTTTGTTTGATTACTGAATACTTAAGCTCATAGTTTGTCCCTGTCTTGAATAAATAAGCGAGGGGATTTTTGGGGGGATTTCGTTGTAAGAGGACTTCCCCCGTGGCATAGACAGAGGTGTCTCTCTACACTATATAGGCTTGGTGTTATCCTTGCGCTGAAGAATCCGTGCAGCATTGATAGCTTGAACAGCTTGTTCCACTTTTTAACCCTAACTGAATGCCTGGTTCTTGCTAAGAAATCTTGTGATGTCCATGAACAAACTGGCATAGTTATTTATGAAATTAACAAGAGTGTGGGAGCCCCTTTACTTAGAACAACATGATTCAAATAACCTGTTCTACCAAATTTTCCTCTCAGGGGGAGGGGAGATCTATAACCACATTTTAGCTCACTGCATCCTTCACAGAAAAGAAATATCCATTTGCATATTGGTCTGGTCCCCCCACAAGGGTGGTCCAGGACTGAAAGGACAGGCAATTCTCCTCTGAACAAGAGTTCCATCAGCAACACCAGACACGTATTCTGGCATTGTTGGACCTCCTCAGTGAGGTGAAGCTGAGGCTCATTAAGGCACAGTGAGCAAGGGATCCACGTCTGGATTACCCTTGGTTGCTTACTGTGAAACCACAAGTTTTACAAAATTAACAAGATCGTGGGCGCCCCCGTACTGAGAACAAACATGGTTCAAATAACCTGTTCTGATGGAACTCTTTCCAGAGGAGAATTGACTAGCATTTCTGTGCTGGACTGCCCTTTTAGGTGGGACCAGACTGATATGCAAATAGATATTTCTCCTCTGTGAAGGGTCAGTGAGCACAGTGCTGCCTTTCATCACGGGAGCACAGTGCTGACAGCCATGTGGCTATGTCTGAATAAGAAATACTTTTGCCATGTAAAAGGAAATACACTCTGCTGTACCACCACGCTAGCCAGGGGAAAAGACGCACAGACATTAAAGAGAAAGACATATAACAGCAGTGGATATATTGATTTGAAGTGGTAATTTGTAAGCGTTTTGTTTAGGAAAAGGACAGACAGACAGAAAGACAGACAGGGAGAAAGAAACATAGCGAAAGTGAGAGACAGTGAGGTAGGTAGACCGAAAGAGCTGGCAATGAATGGGGCAAAGCAAAGAACCTACCTTTAGGAGGCTCAACCCACGCTCACTCGCTGGCCCAACAAAATGTTCATCATCATCAAAATGGATATCACCAAGAAACCAGGCATGAGCAAACTGCTGTCCCACCCCATCGAAGGCCTTGGAGCAGCCCAGGTGCTGTCCTGAAAGAAAAAACAAAAAAAACATGAAGGGTTAGGTGCACTGGAGCAGTGTGAGCCTGGCTGGAGGTGCCTGTCTCTTGTGTGTCTCGCTTTAGACAACAGTTACTCATTCCCCATCACTCTAGCCTCTTTTTCCAACTCAGAAAGGTTGCGCCTCATTCATTACTGTTTTCACCATCCCACTTTTCGCATACAACTATATATTGGTACGGCCAGCAGTTACCAGATGTGTGACAGTTCCCAGCACTCCAGCACAATCTCTTATGGCATTAAAGCACAGTTATGTGACAGATGATGGCCCTCTGTCCACAGGGCAGAATGGAGCAACTAGCAATATGGAACAAGGTCATAAGGAACCTCCAGGCACCTACCAACAACAGGACAGAAATAACCTATGACAGCAAGGTCGAGGTGACGTGCATGATATAGGATCCCTGCAAGAAACAGGGCAAATGTGATCATGTAGCAAAAGAGTCAATAACTAACAAGACAGAGGTCAGCACCAGTAACAGGACAAGAGAGAGAAACAGTCAATCCATGGCAGAGAATGGCAAAAGAAAACAAAAAACAACGGGGCCGCCTAAGCCACCATCAACAAGACATAATGGAACCATTAGTAGCAGGTCAGAAGAGGTTCACTAGCAACAGGGCAGAAGGTATCATCTAGGAACAGGACAGTAGTGGTCTGTATTGGGAGTTCCCACATCTCCTTTTCCTATACACTAGCCAACCCAAACCCTCCTTATTACCTTTGCACTTAACCTAATTGTGCCAGACAACCTAATCGTACCAGGTAGCCTAATTGTGCCAGATAGGCTGATCATGCCAGATAGGCTAATTGTGCCAGATCGCCTGATTTCACCAGATAGCCTCATTGTGCCAGGTAACCTGATTGTGTCAGATAGCCTAATTGTGCCAGACAGCCTGATTGTGCCAGATAGCAGCATTTCACATTTAGCCTGTTTGTGCCAGGTAGCCTGATTGTGCCAGGTAGCCTGATTGTGCCTGGTAGCCTGATTTTGCCATATTGCCTAATTGTGCCAGGTAGCCTGTTTGTACTGCGCCAGATAGCATTTCAGTTAGCCTGATTGTGCCAGGTAGCCTGATTGTGCCAGATAGCCAGATTGTGCCAGATAGCCAGATCGTGCCCTATAGCCAAATTGCACCAAACAGCCAGATTGTGCCAGATTACCAAATCGTGCCAGATAGCCGACTTTAACATTTAGCCTGATTGTACCAGATAGTCTAACTGTGCTAGATAGCCTAATTGTGTAAGAGGAACTGATTGATTCAAGATAGTAACACTCAACATTTAGCCTAACTGTGCCAAACAGCAGCATCTCACATTTACACTGACTGTGCCATATAGCCTACTTTTTGCCAGACAAGCCTAATTTGCAAGACTACTGGATTAGCCAAGATAGCAGCATTTCACTTTTGACCTGACTGTGCCAGATAGCCCAATTGTGCCAGGTAGCACTACTGTGCCAGATAGCCTGATTGTGCCAGATAGCCTCATTCCACTTTTAACCTGCTTGTGCTGGATAGCCTCATCCCACAACTAGCAGGATTTCTGCCAGATAACCTGACTGTGCCATATTGCCTGATTTCACCAGATAGCCTAATTGTGCCAGGTAACCTGATTGTGTCAGATAGCCTAATTGTGCCAGACAGCCTGATTGTGCCAGATAGCAGCATTTCACATTTAGCCTGATTGTTCGAGGTAGCCTAATTGTGCCAGGTAGACTAACTGTGCCAGATAGCCTGATTGTGCCGGATAGCAGCATTTCACATTTAGCCTGATTGTGCCAGGTAGCCTGATTGTGCCAGGTAGCCTGATTGTGCCTGGTAGCCTGATTTTGCCATATTGCCTAATTGTGCCAGGTAGCCTGTTTGTACTGCGCCAGATAGCATTTCAGTTAGCCTGATTGTGCCAGGTAGCCTGATTGTGCCAGATAGCCAGATTGTGCCAGACAGCCAGATCGTGCCCTATAGCCAGATTGCACCAAACAGCCAGATTGTGCCCTATAGCCAGATTGCACCAAACAGCCAGATTGTGCCAGATTACCAAATCGTGCCAGATAGCAGACTTTAACATTTAGCCTGATTGTACCAGATAGTCTAACTGTGCTAGATAGCCTAATTGTGTAAGATGAACTGATTGATTCAAGATAGTAACACTCAACATTTAGCCTAACTGTGCCAAACAGCAGCATCTCACATTTACACTGACTGTGCCATATAGCCTACGTTTTGCCAGACAAGCCTAATTTGCAAGACTACTGGATTAGCCCAGATAGCAGCATTTCACTTTTGACCTGACTGTGCCAGATAGCCCATCTGTGCCAGATAGCCCAATTGTGCCAGGTAGTCCTACTGTGCCAGATAGCCTGATTGTGCCAGATAGCCTCATTCCACTTTTAACCTACTTGTGCTGGATAGCCCCATCCCACAACTAGCAGGATTTCTGCCAGATAACCTGACTGTGCCATATTGCCTCATCTCGCATTCAGCCTGATTGTGCCAGAGACTCTATATCAAATTTAGCCTGACCGAGTCCAAGAGCCACAATTGGCATTTAGCCTGAACTGTACTGGGTAGCCCGACTGTGCCTGATAACCATAGTTCAACTACCTAGAAAACTCGAATCTTGGAATGTCACTTTCTCTATAACTACTGTGCTCTGAAACTTGAGCCTCTCCCTACTGTCTAGAAAAAAAAGAAAATAAAGTGAAAGGTCTTGCTCATTGACTACTATATCTAAAACTAGACATACCCTTATAGAGATAACCAGAAACCCCAACAATAAGCTTGAATCCCATCAAGCCTAGGACCTCCCCAGGCCTCCCCTAATAAATCCAACAGTAAGGCAAGGACCCCAGCCTTCCCACCCTCCCCCCAATCACCTGACATACCAAGCCATAAGACCACCCGACGCTAAACTATTACGTCTATAATCACGAACGTAAGGAAGCCAAGAACCGTCACAATCCAACCAGGAAAGCACAGACAACCCAAACGTAACACAACGCCTAAAACAACCTACCACGAAGGAACACAACATGCCCCGAAAACGAAGAGGACCACGCAAAAGACAAGCTGGATTAGGAACAGAACAAACGCCAAAAGAAGAGAAAAATCTTTATATTTAACACCATACCTCGCGACCAACAACTCACTGGAACAAGTCAATTCGACCAACGTTGCGAGGCGGACCAACAAAAAAATGGAGCTGCGCAGAAAAGAACAGCAACACCCAGAAGGAATATGAACAAAATCGACGCCCTCACCCCATTTATCACAAAAACACGAGGACACCTCCTTCAACTACAACAAAATATAGAGGAGGAACCTGAAGAAAATAAGTACCCAATACTTAACCTAGCAGACCTACTCAACGACGACACAGTCATGACTGAACCACCATCACCCAATGAGAGCAACATGGGAACAAACCAATGCAAGACAAACTGCTATTAAAAGACAAACAAAACTAAGCCAAAAAATCCACTGCAACCTAATCAATGCAAGGTCAATGTTAAAACACACCACAGAGATATACAACCTGCTCTGCGAGGACCACATCGACATCCTATTCATCACAGAAATATGGTTGGATGCCCGACAACTTCAAGTGCACAGTTAAACTGAAAAGGAAATAAAGGAGGAGGTCTTGCAATACCTTTCAAGGAACACCTGAAAATAAAAACAGACAAACCACTAAACATCAAAAACTGTGAATCCATAGGCCTTCACTTGGAAGTAAACCCAAAAACAAACATAACATTCATACTGATTTACCGACCACCGACATACGACGCAACTTTCGTTGACAACTTCAAAGAAGCCATCACCAACATAGCCATCCAACATGAACATCTGATAATCCTCTGGGACTTCAAGAAGAAAACGCAAACTCAAATAAATCGCTAATTGAACAACTAAAAGCCATTAAATTGGTCAAAGGAGCAACACACACAGAGGGACATCTAATCGCCACTGCACCGTCAATACAGATACTCTGGAGTGACCACCTCATCATCCTGTTTGTGATCATGCTACCAACCAAAGCAGCCAAGCAGCCCGATAAACTCCCAACTATCACAAAATGAAACTGGAAAGCCGTCAAAGCAAGCAACTTAATATAACAAACTCACAAAAACAACTACCACTAACCTGGACAAAGCTGATCTCGACGGAAAAACAGAGCTACTTCACAAATAGATTGCTGAAAGAATTGAAGGCATCTCCCCTAAAAAACCTTTCACCCCTTCACGAAAGAGACCAATGGCAAAATGGTTTACCCCAATACTCAGCACAATGGAACTGGAATGGAGGAAAGAATACGACCAAACAAAGAGAGCACAATTCCAATGACTGATCCGATCTTACAAAAAAGAAATTCAAAAAGCCAAAAAGAAAAACTACGACAGCAGAATCACCAAATCCGCCCACACCCAAAAAGAATTGTTCAACATCATAAATGAAATGAGGAACAAACCCAGATTCAACAACACCGTGGTACCTTCCCAGAAACTATGCAACGACCTAGCAAACCACTTCAAAAAAAGAAATCAGGGACATCCATCAAATTATACAAAGCAGACCGGTAAACCCAAACATACAACCAATCCCACCAAACAAGAAACCACAGTATAAACTCTAAACCTTCCCACAAATACCAGTAGAGACATTCGTCAAGCTGGAAAGACATAGCAATAAAGCAAGATCCCCCATGGACCTCTGCCCCCCCAGACCTTTACAAATCCATCCTCACAAAGGGCGCACCACTGGGACACTACAGAAACCTTCTTAATCTATCACTCACAACAGGGAAAGTACTGCAATCATTCAAATCTTTGCACATCAAACTACTCCTCAAGGACACGGGAGGAGACCTGGAAGACCTCTGCAACTACAGACTGATTTCATACATTCCCTAACCAGCAAAACTATTAGAAACCTGCATCTACAAACTAACACAATAACATGTAGAAAAACACCAGCTGCTGGACCAGGTGCAAGTCGGCTTTACACCGACGAGGGGAACAGAAACGGCACTCCTATCTATTTGGAATGGCTTAAAGACAGACGCAGACTCTGGCATAAACTCTGCAAGACCTCATTGCAGCTTTCGACACAGTCAACCATGACATCCTCATTAAGAGAATAGAAGAAATAGGAATAACAGCCCTATCCCTACCCTGGATAAAATAATTCCTTGCAAATAGAACAGAAACTATCTGGATAAAACCCTTCACATCCGCTCTACAGAACACCGACTGTGGAGTACCACAAGGATCATCCCTATCCCCACTGTTCTTCAACATCTACCTGGCTCTGCTAATCAAGATCATCAAAAAACACAACCTCATGTGCTACAACTACGCAGACGACACACAAACCATCTATAAAATTGAAGATACACAAGAAGAGAACACAACGCTGGGAGAATGTCTCAAAGAACTCTACGACTGGATGAACACATACAGCCTAAGAATCAACCCAAGCAGGACAGAAATCATGATTATATCCAAAAACCGGGAAAATAACACTTATGTCCCATGGACCACAGAACTAGGAACAGCAGCTGCACCATCGAAAATAGTCAAAAACATAAGAATCCTAATGGACAACGCACTAACATTAGAACCACAAGTAAATGCAATAATCAAGAAATGTTTTTTCCTCCTACACTCTGTAAAAATAAACCTACCATTCCTGTCTTTCACTCAAGAGACACTGACAATCATGTCAAGAGTTGACTACGCCAAAAGCCTATACCTTGGAATGCCAGAACACCTACCGAAGAAACTGCAACATATCCAAAACGCAGCGGCCAGATTTCTCCTCAAACTATCACGAAGAGACCACATCACCCCAGCGCTAAAAATGTTACACTGGCTTCCAGTCAAACAATGAATCACATTCAAAACAATGTGCATAACGCACAGAGCAATGCACGGCCAAGGGGCAGAACTCCTACAAAAGAAAATAACAATTCACCTACCGACCAGAACACTCAGATAATACAACAACATCTGCCTTGATCCAAAACCTTACACACAGAAAAAGCTAGGGGGACCCTCCTCTCACGTGGCAGCAAAATCTTGTAAGACTCTCCCGAAAGACATCTGAAATATAAAGGACCACCTAAAAATCAGGAAACTACTCAAAAACTGGCTCTTCGCCACAGAACCAGAATTAATCCAGTGCCTTCAAAGCCAAGCTGCCTCGCTAGGCTAAACCCAAGGGACAGGGATCGTTGCTAGAGAAGAAGGAGCACTAAACACTAACACCCGAAAGGAGAGGGAGTGCTTAGAACCAATAGGGAGGACACCACCCCCTAGGAACAAAGGGAGACGATGCCAGACAGAGTACTCTTATGACCAAAAACAACTGATGACCTTAGCAATCTCGACCCTGGGTGGTGGAGACTGGTGTGGTACCTCCCACAGAACACTAGACAGCCTCAGATATAGGCCACCACCTTGCGCAGAACCGGGTGAATGAACCACAGGGGAATGCTCCAACAGACAGCAAGACCATAGAAAGAAACACAAGACAGATGCCCAAAATAACGAGATAACCCCACTAACTCAACCGCTAAAACCTCAACTCTTGGTACATGCCTCTCAAGCACTAAACAAACACAAACACTCTCCTGCACCGGAAACTGCAAGCACTTCACTGCAACAACAAAGCAAACCACACATAGTATCGCACAACAGCACATGGGAGCCCACTGATCCAGAAACCACACCCATGCTCAGCGAATGGCGCTAACCGAACTGAAGCTGCCAACAGAACACCTCAAATCTCGCTCTTCCTCTATCCCGCTAGAACCTACTAACCGATCCTACACTCTTAACTTCAGATCTGCCAGAGCGCCAGGGGACCACTCCGGCAGTGGTAGTGCGCAGTATAAATATCCTAACATAATGTAACATTTAAGCTGATTGTGACAGACAACCTGATTGTGGCAGATATCCGGACTATGCCAGATGGCAGCATTTTGCACTTAGCCTCATTGTGCCAGATAACATGATGGTGCCAAATAGCAGCATTTCGCAATTAGCCCAATTGTGCCAGATAGCAGCAATTCACATTTAGCCTGATTGTGCCGGATAGCCTGATTTTGCCAGATAGCAGCATTTAGCCTGTTTGTGCCAGATCTCTCACATCAAGATAGCTGTTAGTGAGCAATATCTCAAAACTGGGTAGACTATGCTCTCTGCTAGCTAGTCCAAATAAAATTAAATATTTGAGCCAGCGTCACAATTAAACAGAATTGTGAAGATTAGCATTATGTCATATCTAGACAGAACTGTAATACTAGCTTGCGTCATATCTCGACCGCATTGTGAAGATTTGCTTGATCTAGAAAGAACAGTAATACTACCTTGCATCATATCCAGACAGAATTGTGAAGATCAGCATTACGAAACAACTAGACAGAAATGTGAAGATTAACATTGCGTCACATCTAAACAGAATCATAAAGATTAACGTTTCATCACATCTAGACAGAACTGCGAAGATTAGCATTGCGTCAAATCTAGACAGAATTGGGAAGATTAGCATTGCGTCACATCTAGACAGAATTGTAATACTAGCGTGTGTCATAGCTAGACAGAATTGTGAAGATTAGCATTGCGTCACATCTAAACAGAATTGTAATATTAGCTTGCGTAACATCCAGAAAGAATTGTGAGGATTAGTACTGCACCACATCTAGACAGGATTGTGAAGATTAGCATACATCGCTTCTAAATAGCAATGCCACTAACCAACCTCACTAAACAATCTCACCGCTCTGCATACACCTCTGACATTCTACACAAACACAACCACACCTCCAAAGTACTAAAAACCTCACACACTTCACTACATAGCAACAACAAAACATAACACACATAGCCTTACACAAAAACACATGACGGCTGCCAACCGAAAAGCACACCTAAGCTCAGCCAACGGTATTAACCAAACTGAGGCTGCCAACAGCACATCACAGCCCTCTTGCTCTTTTTTCCGCTAAACCTCACTAACCCATCCCACCCTCTTTCCTTTTCAGATCTGCCAGAACGCCAGGGGACCACTACGGTGGTGATAGAGTGCCCGATATTTCAGCTAAATAATGGAGTGTGCAATTGGCAGGAAGCTCCAGAGACGCAGCTGTTGAATGAGAGGCAGTCACATCACACCCTTCTCAAAACTCGACCTTGATTAAG
Organism: Ambystoma mexicanum; assembly: GCF_040938575.1. NCBI lineage: Eukaryota > Metazoa > Chordata > Amphibia > Caudata > Ambystomatidae > Ambystoma > Ambystoma mexicanum. The sequence continues at coordinate 327,103,628 of NC_090926.1, read as the reverse complement.
AGTACCTTTCACCAGTTAGTTAAATTCTGGCTCCAAACATTGAAGAGCTTACGGCACCCATGAAGGCGTGTGTGCATTAATACGGAGCAATGCCCTTTGGATTGTCTTCCATGGTCCTTGTGCTTCACAGACTCTAAACAAACCTCATCAAAAATATCCAGCATGTTGAGAACTTTCCAAGATGAAACACTAGTGTAGGACCCCCCATGCAAGAGGAGAACAATCGAACTCTTGACACAGTGTAGCACAGACAGGCACTGCATCGTGAAAACTCTCAGCTCATGCAAGGCCACTTTGAATGCTTTGCCCACACCATTTCAGACACCAGAGTCCAGCCAAAGACACTGATATGCCAAATGTGTTCAGTATTTCAATTAAATTGAAGCCACCTTTCAGTAAAATGAAGAATGTCAGATAGCCTTACTCTCAAACAGGACATTGCAGATCCGCCATGCTTGCAGACAATTAACCCACAGAGAGCCACATCTATTACAGCCCATTCCAGCATAAGGATTTCTGCTGTTGAGTGAGGGGATGGGTGATGGGCGACATGTTACCTCCGGTCCATGATGCTAGATCTGCTGTTATCAGGACAATCTGGTGAACCTCTGTTTGTGGCACCCCTATGTGTACACTTAATATTGTTTCACCCTTACCTGTGCCAAAGCCCACTCTGATGTCGATGTCTGTGGACATATTATCTTCCTGGAACTGCAGCGGGATCACCTCACTCCATATGCGAAATGCCATGTTCAGAATGCTCCTCTGCTGCTCGATACTCAGCTGCATGCTGTACCCTTCACCCATGAGGCGCCAGGTCAAGGTGCGCTTGGAGAACCCAAGAGAGCTGCTCGGTTCTGCATTCTCCCGCTTATAGCTGTGAACTCCTAGAAGGCTGGTCAGGGATCGCCTTCTCCGCAATCTACTGTTGGTACCTGCTGCACCATTTGTGTGGTCAGTGGGGGTGGCACCTCCACCTGGGCTTGATATTTCTGTGTCATTGGAACCCGATGTGTCATTGCTCAGGCCACCATCAGCTTCATGGTCTGGAACGCCGCACCTTGGCGTATTCATGGCTGCTTTGGTTGGCTCATCCAGGATTCCAGAGACTGGTAGGCCGTTGTCTTTTTGGAAATGTTTCAAGGATTCTGTGAACATTGAATGGATCTTTGACTTTGTCAGGTGCATGTCCTTCAAGTTCTTGGGAGGTTCATCCTCAATGATAACGTGAGACACATCGCTCGGGGCTTTGTCTACACCAGTTGCTGGGGATGACTCGTCGGAAACACCTTCATCCCAGATCACAGGAGCGATCCAGCCGTACCGGGTGAGGTATTCCTATTAGAGAAGAGGAAGAAGGGACAGCCAGGAGGAAACGTCAAGCCATTTAGAAGAGAGTGAAAGAGTGAGATGAGAGATAGTCAGAGAGGAGAGTCAAAGATGGGATGATCAAGCAGGGAGAGATAGTGATGGCAGGCAGACAGAGGCAATGTAGGGGAGAAAAGTGGGGCAGATGAGGAGCCAGAGATGTAGAGGAATAAAAGGTGAAGCAAAGAAGAAAAGGAAGAGTGGGGTGGAGAGACAGTGGGATGGACAGAGCAGATAAAGGTAGAGGCGGAGAGAAAACAGGTGGATGACAGAGGAGGAAAAGTGATAAAAACATAGAGTATGGGTAGAAAGATGAATAAAGAGAAAGCGAGTGAGAGAAAGAAATGCAGAGAGCAAAGATCAGGACACATAGATGATAGCGCAGGAGAGAGAGAACCAACATGTCAAAAACACTGATTACAAAAGAGACGAGCTAACCTTCTTTTTAATTTTAGTAACTTTTTATTAGAATTTGTATAATATAACAATAATGTATCTATCAACACAGTGCAGTTATCCATCGATTATATAAAAAGAAAACGCAAATGAAGGAACATAATAAATTTCCAGAAACTTTTCCGAACTTTTAGAACAAAAACAGTAATCAATTTAGTTAAAGTTAAAAGATATGGAACAAAATACTGTGGGAGAAATTGCAACGAAGGATACTGCAAAGCTAGAAGGTAAATGGGGAAAGACAAACAAAGAGACTAATAAAGTACAGACACGATACGAAAGAAAGAGGAGGGAGCTATAGGGAAATAAATGAAGACGATATGGTACTTAAAGTTTCATGAACGCAGTCTATATGGTATCAGGCATAACTTATAAGAAGGTACATTATAGAACATCGAAGAATTGAACATCCATGTGGGGCTTCACGTTCCATGCGTAGTCACATTAAAGCAATCTAAATAGCGAATGAAAAATGACGAATTTAGCGTTATACTTAGGTATACAGTTTAAATTGTTTGCCATACATAGTTCCATTCTTTGTATGTGACAGATGTTATTCCACCAAACCCCAACAGATAAGGAACGAAAGTCTTTCCAATTATAATTTTCAGTGCAATAATGATGAGTAGATCATATAGTTTGGCAGCATCAGGTGGCAAGTTGGTAGTGACAATAAGGCTTCCCAAAACAATATTTAGAAAAGATAATGGGACATCCACAAAAAAGAATAAGTTTAATGTATTTCCATTCATCTTGCCAGAACCTGAAAGTAAAGGAGCAGTTAAAAAACATATGTTCATATGAGGCTGGAGCAAAGCCACATGATCAACATTTATCATTGTTGTCTAACTTAGATTTTGATAATTTAACTGGTGTGATAAACGGTCTATGTATAAAGAAGAAAAAATGTTGCGTAATATTAGCTGACACAGATATGTTTTTAATTTTGGAGAAAAGAAGGGACCATGTGTGGTCATCAAAAGTGTAACCAAAGTAATTTCCCCTTTTTAAATGCACAGAGCATACCTTAAAGGATGAGGTGAGAATACTGTAAAATTTGGAAGCCTTGATATCGGAGAGCATGGTTAACTGCAGTAGTCTGAAGGCATCAGGAGTGAGAATATCATTAGAAAGATTATGAAGTGCATCCAAACAAGAGTGGACTAATTTGTTATAGAAATTAAAATCAGTGTTAGAAATGGAGAATAGGTATTTAAATTGCCGAAAAGAAAGAATGGAGGGGCCGTCTATGATTTGTTATATAAATCTAATGCCCTTTTTCAAACAGAATTTCCGATTCAAGGCTCTTTTATTAATCACAATTTTCTTGTTGTGCCATAGTAAAGGGGAGAGAAATTTTTTGGGTGTTTTTGTATGTGGAAAGAGAAAGGTTTGTAGGGCTGAAATGGAAGCTTTAATGGGGTCAGAGATAGCCGAGGAGGAATGACTAAATATATAGATAAGATCAGCAATTTCAAAGGGATGGACCAGATGTTTCTCTAAAGTACACCATGTGGGAGTGTCTTACTCCAGGACATGCAAACCAACATCGAGATTGTTTCAGGAGAAAGGCAGAGTGATATAATATAAAATCTGGAAACTTAACCCCACCCTTATCATAGGGCGCTTTCAGTTTGGCTAAAGCAATTCTTTTACTCTTCCCGGAACCCCAGAGGAAATTAAGCAGGATAGAGTAGATTTTAAAAAGGAAGGAGATATAGGGAAAGAAAGGAGTTGCAAATATTATAAAACAATTGGTGAAAGCATCATTTTAATTGTGTCAAGCCTTCCCCACAATGAGAGGTAAAGGGGGGACCATCTAGAGGTTGGATCTCTAAGTATATCCAACAAAGATTGGGTATTGAGTTTTATAGTATCAAGAATTGTGGGAGCAAAACGTATACCTAAATACTTGATAGTAGCACTGCACCATTTAAAACCAAAGGGGTCAATATCATGTTTGAGACATGATTTCAGATTTTTCTTTATTAAGTTTATAACCTTTAAACTTGGACAAACTGATATAATACAATGAGTAAGTTAGGGACGTGTAGTTTGGGACTCTTAATAAGAATCAGGATGTCATCAGCATACGCTGCAATTTTAATATGAGATGCTCCTCCTGAAATTCCAGGAATATTTTTATTGGATCTAATTAATTCTAATAGCGGTTCTAAGGAGAGAATGTATAGGATTGGTGAGAGGAGACAGCCCTGTCGAGTACCCCTGAGGAGAGGGAAGAAGGAGGAAGATAGACCATTGATACATATTGAGGATTTGGGGGACGAGTAGAGTTTAACAAGGGAAATACATTTATCACCAAAACCGTGCCAAGGACCGAAACATAAAATCCCAGTTGACACGGTCAAAAACTTTTTCTGCATCTAAAACAATGGCTGCATAACTCTGCTTGTCCTTTTTATCATTTGCCGATAAGTACATAGCATCCAAAAGTAGTCTTGCGTTGGAAGAAATGTTGCGTCCTTTTACATACCCCACTTGGTCTGATTTTATTAGAGCAGGAAGTGAGAATTCAATTCTGTTAGCTAGGATCTTTGCAAAAGTGTTGCTCTCAACATTGATAAGGGAAATGGGCCGGTAATTGCCGGGGAGTGTGGGGTCCTTATCAGGTTTGGGGAATAGTACAAGTAGGGCTTCAGAAAAAGAACCCAATGAGGATTTTTGGGATATGAAATAAGAGAATAGATTTGTAAGCTTGGGAGTAGGGGAATGAGATAGACTGTCAACAAATTCAGTGGAGAGACCATCTGGGCCTGGGGCTTTATCTTTACCCAAGCCTACCTTTACCCAAGCCTTTAATGGCTCTAGTGATCTCTGTAAGGGTGCTATCATTATCTAAGTGGGAGCGATCTAATTGAGGGTATGAGGATCTGTTAATGTTACCAAGAAATGAAGTAATATTATTATGGGGAATAGAATTCTCAGGAGTGTATAAATCAGCATGAAACCTTTTAAAACAGTTTAGTATATTAGGATGATGATGTGAGGTGCCAGATGTATCTTTGATATGGGAAATTTAAAAAAATCTTGTTTCATTTTCAAGTAAGAGGCTAGTGGTTTACCGGCTTTATTAGATGTTTGGGACATTTTTGTTTTATATTTAAGAATGGTCCCTGCGGCTAGGTCATAATTTCGTTGTTGATTTGGAAGTGTAAGCACATGACCTATGGAGATTATTTGGGTTAGAATTATGATAATAAAGTTGCTCAGCTATAGTAAACTGGAAATAAAGGTCATCCAGATGTTTTCTGCGCAAAGTCTTTTTTCCTTGAGAAAGCCATAATGTGACCTCTAAGGGCCACTTTGAACACATCCCAATTGTTCACGACAGATGTAAGGCAGTCTAGAGATTATCTACAAAAAACTGTTGAGTAAATGATTTAACAGAAGGAATGAATTGTGAATCTTGTAATAGAAAGTTGTTAAGTTTCCAACGGGATGAAGATTTGTGCACATCTGAAAGACTGAAGGAGGTACATACAGGGGCATGATCTGATATTATATTAGCTATCTTAGAATCAACAATGGAACTTGTAAGAGTTTTGGTAGAGAAAATATAATCAAGGCGTGAGAGAGTGTTATGTGGGGGTGAATGAAAAGTATAGTCAAGTTGGGTGGGGTGGGATAGCCTCCAGGTGTCTATAAGGCCTGTTTCAGCTAAACATCCCAGAAAGGAATTGTGAGATTTGGTAGTTCTGAACATACAACTGGATTTCCTATCCAGAAAAGGGTCAAGGACCTGATTGCCATCCCCACACATAATTAAGTTAGTGAAGTTATTTTTAAGTATCATTTGTTTAATGGAGACCCAAAAATTGGGATCAGGTATAGTAGGAATAGTAGGTATAGTAGGACCATAGATGTTCAGAATAGAAACATGTGTAAATTCAATCAAGAGCTTAACCCATACCCATCAGCATCCTGATCTATGATTTTGAAGGGTAGTTTCTCACTAATTAAAATGCAACTCAATTTTTCTTAGCGACTGCCGGACTAGAAATTATTTCTTTGACCCAGAGCTATTTAAGTTTCAATACTTCTTTGTTAGATAAATGTGTTTCTTGTATACAGGCTACAGATGGATTGGATTTGTTATGGTGAGAAATGATCTTACATCTTTTGATGAGGTTTTTGCAGCCTTTGATGTCCATGTAGCACGTTTCAATAATAGTAGTAGTATAGTCTAGAACCATTGCAGATACAAACATTTAGTACCATAGAGTTGTAATTAAAGTAACATATATTCCGGGAGGACACAACGGGAATCAGGAAGGGGAATAGGGAGTCTGATCATAGAAAAATTATTAGGATAGCAGAATTAAAAACAGATATATGGATCCAACTAGGATCAGGGACAAAGAAGGGAGAAAAAGATTGCAGGGATGGGTTATGCCTGCTGAGTCGTCAAAAGAAAAACGAGGGACTCAGAGTGGAAGAAGGATGCTGCTGCGACACCCGTCCCACCAGGTTATAATAAAACGATAATCAAAGCATTAAGTGGAATACAACAGAGCACGAAAGAGGGTAACACATTCATGTAATAGAAGAAATAGAGGTACTGGCAGGAGAAGATGTGTCCATGCCATCAGATTTGATGGAGCGTATAAATGCTCTTAGGTCAGCTGGATTATCGAACATGGCGGTACGACCTTCATGTGTGACTTTAAAAGAGCAAGGGTGGTATAGCCCATACCGAATATTGAGCTGCTTCAAAGCTTGACGAAAGGACAAGAATGCTTTCCTGCGTTGGGCCGTGCTTTTGGCCACATCTTGTGTAATAAATATCTTATTACCATTCCAAATGAGGGATTTCCGTTCTTTTGCAGCAGATAGGATGAGCTGGAGTTGGGAGTATTCAAGAAGGTACAAAATCAGTGTTATAGACGATGGATGCAGACAGGTGGAGATAGATGATTGACCAATTCTATGAGCTAGTTGAATATTGAGAACTGTTTCCATGGATAAGTGAAGTAAGGTTGGTAGAAATTTTTGCAGAAATGCAATGGTATTTGTTCCTTCAGAGCCTTCCGGCAGACCTGAAATTCTAAGATTGTTACGTCGGCTTCAGTTTTATAAATCTTCATTGTGCCTCTGAAGATCTTTGATGGACTTGTCAAGTTGTGCCACTTTGGGGGATACATCCTCCACAAGACCGACTCTTCTTTCCACCTCGTCCATTCTGTTTTTCGGAGCCCTTCCATCTGTCATCTCATTGTTGCAATTTTAGATTTGTGGTCTCAATGAAGGGTTTAAATGATCTTATTTCTGATAATATGGCTTCAATTGCTGGATCAGAGCTACCGAACGGAAGTGGTGAGTCACTTTTGGGTCTCTTAAGGTTAGTAGATGAGGTATTAGATTCTTTTGTATTAGGCACACATTTTTGAGTATTTTTACTGGTGGCCATGGTGGCAACTTAAATTGGTAGGAATGTATTGAAGGTGAAGATACTAATATGAGATTTGAAGGCTCTGTTCGGCAAGTAAGTGGTGTCACCTCCAGCAGAAGTAAGGAGTAGTTTTCAGGGAAGCACAGAATGATGTTATCAATTTAGGTCAGACTCTGGTGGTTGGCCAAAGTGACATTATTTCCTATAGTTTACAATTTTTATGTCCATATTATGCAAACTGCCTTTATCCTAAAAAAGGAAATCAAACGAAAACGACAGAGGATAATAAGGAGTAAACTAAGGGAATGAGTTATGAAGCACTATTGGCTGCGTCTTAGCAGTGATGCTTTGAGCCTCCACACTCTGATGTTTGAATTAGAATCAGCATAGGTTTATATTGACCACAGCATGAGAGCGTAGAAGAATCCAGGAATATTCAGTAATGGTCAATAAAATAGTTCAGGTATAATCAGTAGTGGCCAAAAGATAATTCAGGTGGTCTAGATATATTTCGGATTGACCTGAAGATAACAGGCGAAAAGGTGGTAATTGTTGCATTATGAAATGTCACCATAAATTTAGCAGTAGTGTTGAAATGCTGATATAGGTACAGACTGACTTGCAATAAAACAAAATCCTTAATTAGCTGAGAAGAAGCATGTAAATAAGCAGAAATAGGACTCTTGAATATATAAAATGTTAAGAGGAAATGCTGAAGACAGTGCTATTTTAATGTTTAAGATGCCGTGAGGAGGAATGGCGCGCCAAAGAGGGTTGCAGTCAAAGCGTTTAATTCACAATGTTGCTTTTATGAGCGTAAAGATGAAAAGAGGAGCGTTATGTCCTGAGAGACTCTCACTTTTGTTTTTATTGGTGCAGTATGATCCTGGCATTAGTGGCGGCGATGTTGCTTAGGAGGGGCCGACCAGGTATCGTCAGGCATGTCACAGTGCGTGTGACGCCGGATGTCTCCACACGGAGGGCGGATACATTGGGAAGCAGCAGTCTGTGAGGAAGCGCCGGAGCGCACAAGAGGCTCAAGAAGGACGCGAATCAGCACCAGAGCCGTAGCGAGGACCAGCAAACCCGGAATGGGTCATAAGGTAGGGGAAAGAAGCAGCGGAAATCCACTTTAATGCCTTATTTCATTGTGAGTGGAATAGAGCGACGGGGCTAAGTGGCCATCTTGTTTGGCGTTCGACCACGCCCCCCCCCCCCCCCCCGAGGCTGACCTTCTACAGTTCCAGCAGTCTCCAAAGCGAGGGCTTGGCGCCTCCAGCGCTTCCTTTACTACAGAGTGGGGCCAGATCTGCCAGGGGGTTGCTCTGAAACCCACAACAGGCACATAAGTCGTCCCACTCTAAGATTATGCTATAAGAATGTTCTGAATCTGTCTGGGTTTCTTGAAATGTACATTACACCTGAGGCCTATTCAGCACACAGTATTTAGCATGACTGCCATGCCTGATACCTTTCTCGATCTTAAAGATAGGTGTAGAGTAGCACAGGTGGTTTGGCTGTTAGCTGCCCCCATGCCAGGAGGGAGGACACAACACAGCCAGCCCTACACCCCAGGCCAGTCCATGCTTTTCCTAGACCAAGGAAAGAAAGCACGGACAGCTGCAGCACTTGGAGGATAGCCCACCCCTTTTTTCAATTTCACCTGTAAGTGATTAGAGATGCCTGCACTTACCCCTCGCTTTAGGATTTTGAATGCCTGTAAGTGTAAACTCTTATGCAAACTATGTAACTGACAACTTAACATGGCACCTCCACTCCAATTTTCGACAGTTGGGAACATTGGAGACACCTATGTTTTACATCATGGCTCCGGAGCTAACCCAAAAGAACACCAATAACAGGATGAAGTATATTCATGTCGGCAACCCTCATGACATATAACCACCTTTTTTTAACTGTCAAAGGAACATTTTCTCTTCATGTGCAATCAATCATGGACATCAATTTCCTATGACTGCACGCTCTCTCATTGGTCAGTCTGTAACACATCCCCCACAGCCCTTAACGTCGGTCACAGTATGGATCTCTCAGCGTCTGAGCTGCCATGTGCTCGCACTTGTCTGGTTGAAGGCTTTGGCTTGTTATTGGGTGCCATGACTTGGCAACGCTGTTCATGGATGGGGCATGGCCCCAGGGTACATTTCCTCCTGTGCAGCGTCACTCTAGAGCTGGACCTGAAAAGGCTGCATTCTGAGAGGCTCTGCTCTCATGTCTTCACCAACCTCCTGTCACAAAAGAGCCCCAATATTTTAGCGGCAACCTCACGTCAACATTCCCTTCCTGTTCCCAGGTTTTTCCTATATTTGAGGAAACATGTCACAATAATCTGGTTATTTTAAACAAGCAACTTATCAAACGCATAACAACGTTGGCTGATTTAGCGACCGATTTAGTCTGGGTGAACTAATTTGCTTCTAAAAGACTCACACAAAAAGGATTGCCTTTTTAAATCACGAACTTTAGCTAAAACAAAATGAGCCAAGGCATCTCTTGCAAACATTATCCCAATGCACATATGTGGATTGTTCAAACTGGCTGCGGCCTGGCCTGCAGCTGCTATTTCGTCTCCACTCACATCATGCGCACTCTCCCCGTCTACTGTACTGCCTTCTGAATACTTGCTTGATTCTTTTTTGTCCTATTGAAAACGTTTTAGATAATACTGATTGAATAAAAACCTGTTTGCTCTGGTCCATATTACTTAAGCAAGAAAACTAGTGCTCAGACCATTTGCTAAATTTTTAGCACAGGTGCAAATGTTAGATAATCAGGCCCCAATGCTACTAGGAAGTAAAAGGGTGCTTATCAGTCACAATACAATGTTTGGGGTGCCCAGGGTGGTTTTGGCTATAGCCATGAGGTTACATGAAGAGACAGGAGCTAGAGTTCTTTGGACAATGATGGAGGGTTGTCCTCATCAGCGAAGCTTAGCATGGGCAGTCAATCAGGGTTGTGTGCTAGCCCCCCCTGCTATTTAACATGTATATTTATAATCTTCCTGAGAGGATGTTGACTGCCTCAAACTGCCCGCCCAGGATTGAACAAACGAGAGTTGCATGTATGCTGTAAACAGATGACCTCGTTATCTTTGATTATACTCTTCGTGGCTGTAAATCTATGCGGAACTCCCTGACCGGATATGCAAAGCAGAATTATCATGTAATTAACATTGAAAAAACCAAGATCCTTTTAATATCCGGCATGAAGGTAAACAGGTTGAAACTTGACTCTTCTCTGGGAAATGTGACATATGTAGATCATTAGCCTTATCTTGGGCTGGAAATGAGTGCAGAGTCCACTTATTCCTACATCATTGCAAATAAGAAGAAGAAAGCGGCACTACTGACCCAACTCTTCAATAGATACGCCCACAAGACAGCAGGATACTCCCTTGAGGGCACATTAATCCTTTACAAGCAGTGCTTCTCCCCGGGCTATTTTATATGCCCTTGAGGCCCTGAGGATGAAGGATTTGAGATGGCAGAATTGTCTCGAGGGGGTAGTCCGATAGAAAGCTATTGTGATTGAGACCTTCTGTTTCTATGAGGTTGTTCATCTGGAGCTGGGTCTGATCTCTTTGGGAGGCCAGGTCGAAAGGAAGAGGGCAGAATTATATTTGAAGGCTAAGATGACACCGGTATGCTCTGTTTTGAAAGTTTTGGGTGCAAACTGTGGGAGAAGTGGACATTTGAACAGTGACACGTTTGACGATCTTGTGATATCAACCTTCCAAGCGATTAATTGGTACCCAAACTGGAAATCAGGGGTGGCTACCAAAATTAAAAATGATCATTTAAAGCCAAATTCGACCTATTTGACTGGCACAAAATCTATGAACACATTGCTACCCTAAAAGGGTAAGGGTAGGAAAAGAGTTAGACATGTGAAATTACACTGGAACAACATGCCAAAAGAGGAGACAATCAGGACAATATTACAGCTGTTCTTAGCTACTCTCCATTAACCAACAGATTAAAAAGAGAAATCTTAAAACTTTGGCAGATACTGAATGTCAGCACGTATGCCCTTGACAGTCCGAGATTTGCTCTGAAACGCAGAAGAAATCTCAGAGACTCTCTGGTATGCCCATACAAAGAAACAGAAGTAGATTGCCAGCAGTTCCTATGGAACAATCCTAGACCAATGGGATATGCCGTGTGTGAGTATTACATGCCCACAAACATAAAGGAGCACACCCATCGATATAGGGTGGCATTACCCATGGACACAAAAACACTCCACTAATTGCAACGTCAGTAATGTGATTTATTTAATCACATGCCCTTGTGGCCTGAGATATGTGGGCACGACCACCCGACCAGTAAAAACAAGGATCTGAGAACAGTGATCATGCATCCTTACTAAGAAATGAACTGCCCCGATGGTGGAACATTTTCTATTACCAAAACATGCACACTCATACTTCACATGGACAATGTTGGAAAAAATCAACACACCACAACATGGAGCTGACGTGGGCGCCATCCTGTTCAGAAGAGAATAACTATGGATATTCAGACTCCAAACTGACAGCAGAGGTCTGAACGAGCACACGAGCTGGCAGACTCTGGTGACTATGTGAACCCCCGTGTAAAATAATGCAAGACAACATATACATGGGAATAGAACATCCTCCAGCACCCAGTGACTCAAGTACCAGGACTAATGGACACTCATACATACAGCCCGACAAAAATATCCTAAGACCTTAGGACTAGTGATGATAACAAACCTTAGCGGACAAGGTCAAACCACCTCATGGTGATTCGTCTAACTGTTCTATCTCAGGCACTTATAGCAGGCATTTGAAACAATAATTACCAATGGTCTTGTGTAACCACAGTACCATCATGCTCTCCATAGCACACCAATTAATTTGACAAAAAGAACTGGCATGCACCAACAGGCGCACAGATAATTGTAATATCAGTGCCCAATCCAGGGGCCTAGCCTCGCTGCATACCAGACCCTCTATGCAACTACAACTGGCATCAAATTGGCCCATTTAAGGGTGCACGTTATTTGAATGTATCTGAAATTCAGTGATGTGCGCACCCTTATACTGCAGCTTCCAGGACCCAATGGATCACGCGCGCAGCAAATGTGTAAAATACTCTAATTTTTAACCTTACAGGGTTTTGGTCCCCGGCTCTGCAGGTAGCGTGGTTAGCCCACAGGCCCTTCTGAGCTCTGGGCCACCCGACCCATCCATTTTGTGAACCTCCAGACCCTCTTGGTCCCCTTGTGCCCGCTCCATTCCCCTCCCAGCTCCACTTCCCCTTCCAACCCTCCTCCCGCCTCCCAGCCCGCGCTCCAACACGGGTTGGCTATTGGAGCATTGACTATTGCACCTAGAGTGCGTCCACTCTCCCTGCTGTTCGTTTTGGCCCCCGGCTATGCAGATGAGCGTGGTTAGCCCACAGGCCCTCCTGAGCTCTGGGCTACCCGACCCAGCTATTTTGTGAACCCACAGACCCCCTTGGTCCCCTTGTGCCCACTCTGTTCCCCTCCCAGCTCCACTTCCCCTTCAAACCCACCCCCCAGCCCGCCCTCCAACATGGATTGGCTATTGGAGCATTGACTATCGCACCTAGAATGTGTCCGCTCTCCCTGCTGCTCGTTATGGTCCCCGGCTCTTCAGGTGAGCGTGGTTAGCCCACAAGCCCTCCTGAGCTCTGGGCCACCCAACCCGGCCATTTTGTGCACCTCCAGACCCCTTGGTCCCCTTGTGCCCGCTCCATTCACCTCCCATCTCCACTTCTCCTTCCAACCCTCCTCCCACCTCCCAGCCCGCCCTCCAACACAGATTGGCTCTACCAATAGCCTTAAACGACCACTCCAGGGCAGCCCTCTGCCCGTGCAGCCCCCATGGCTAAGGGCCCCAAGGCAAATGGAGGCTTCAAACAGTGTCTGCAGGTGTCAGCAGGGAAGGCCAGGGGCCAGCTGTCAACCAGCAGCAACCACCAAAAGTAAGTGTGGCATGGGTGGGGGGTAGTGCAATCACTCTACCCCAGAAAGCCCTGACACTCTACATTACCTTACCTCACAACATGGCATGCCAGGCAAATGTTACCTGCTTCATTCTCCTAGAGAACTGTAGAGGAGGTCCCAAGTATAGCCCGCACACCAACCGTCCATTTTGAAATACCAGGAACGTTTACGCTGAAATATGTGACGTATGATGAGCAAATAAACTCGCAGAGACACGCAGTGGGGCTCTGTCTACTACCTATCAGAAGAGCAGCACCTATTGAAATACCTATACATAAGAAACCATTGACAGTAAGGTACCCATTGAGAAAACCATATAAAAAAATGAAACGAAACGAGGATCGTCCGAGTACAATCCCTGAAGAAAGCAAAAAGGTCTTAATGGAAGATGAATGGTGATGACACAAGAACCCGGACTGACTCGCATAGAGAAGATATGACATGAGAACGATGTAAAGAGACAAAACGCCATGAAGAGGGGACATCGTGAACCTAAAGCGAAATGTAAGAAGTTTAAATTGCAAGCATGACATAGAAGTTCAACCAGTTTACGCATGTACATATGCTTGGAACTGCAAGAAAGCTAAGGAAATCGAGTGGCTTGCTATGCTTAGTAGAAAAAATAGAGAGCGGCAAGCACCACCTATGTATATCTACCTCAAGAGAAACATGTTATATATGTATACTTCCACTTTGCACAAGAAGCAGAATAAACCAAAAGTTACTAAAGGCCACAAAAGGAGAGCTTCATATTTAACAAACCGAAAATAAAAGGAAGAACGAAACTCAGCAGAGGCAAATCGTGCCATAAAAACCAAGGACGTATCAGCTAAAATAGATGAACAGTAGCTACAATTAATGAAGCAAGGAACAGAATATCCTGCTCTGAAAGGTCGAGATAAGAAACCGAAGGCAGGTGGTGGGTAAAGTGAAAATCAAATACAAGAATTACATGAAGAAGTGGCAAATTCACGGTGTCTGAAGCACGTGACCAGCCGAGCGAGAAGAAGTGAGACTTTCACACCTATGCATGGCAGTGGGCCAGGCAAAAATATCAGAACTTTTCCAGACAGAGATGCAATCTCAAGGCCAACCACAGCGTAATAATTGACACATGGCCGCTAAAGTGATGATTGATTGTAACAATAAGTGGAGGAAGGCCAGGGGAACTGGGGGCACCCTGCACCTGGCTGACCATTCTGCTTGCTGCTAGGCAAAGTGAAAAAGTATGAGTGGGGTTGATGCCAACCCAATCATAGTGGACCAAGTAATCTAGGGTCCTATAGTTAGTAGAACCAATGGGACATCGTACATGCAGTGACGTCCACAGTAGCCATTTTTAAGGTAGGACTTAGATGTCCCACCTGACAGTGTTTACCCAATCCCCTCACTCCGTTACAATATACAGATATAGTGCCTATATTAAAGTTACCTTTCTAGAACCAATAGAATTGCATGCCAACTTTTAAGCGTTAAAATGTCAGTGATGTCGAGGTTTTAGTATAAATGATGTGTTTTATATGAAGTTCGTTGGAGTTGTGAAGCGAAAGAGAAGATCACGCATCTGCTGATATTCATGAGTCTCCCTGTTTTTTGTACTTGTCATTAAACGGACTCACTTTGCCAAACCATTCAGTTGTCATTATTGATTTGGTGTTGGAGTATTAATCTGCACCCCCATCAATCTCATGGGTGCTGCTATCTTGTCTTAAAGTGCTATTGGGGAAACCCCAGCTTTATGGGCCAGTTGGGGGTCCCAGTGTACTGAACCCACCACACTAGATTAATATTGCTTACACTAGGTAATTATTAACCTGTGTCTACTTGGATATTACTGCAACCATTACACTGCGCCGAACCCTAGAGTTCACCACATACTGACTTGATTCACATCTAGAAAGCACCACAATAGACTAGCACTGTGATTATTAGCCTGTGCCTTCTAGGATAGTAGGCAGAACTGTGAACATTAGCCCCTAGACCATTAGCATCTAGACAGGATTGTGATTGTTAGCAAGTGCCACATTCAGGTAGAATTGTGAACATTAGCCTGCATCGCATTGAGACAGGATTGTGAATGTTAGCAAGTGCCACATTTAGGCAGAATTGTGAACATTAGCAAATGCCACATTTAGGTAGAATTGTGGATATTATCCTGCATCGCATCTAGACAGGACTGTGAATGTTAGCAAGTTCCACATTTAGCTAGAATTGTGAACATTAACCTGCGCTGCTTCTAGACAGAGTTGTGAATGACATCAATGGCCGCCAGGTAGGTAGAATTGTGAACATTAGCCTGCGTCGCATCTAGTCAGGATTGTGAATATTAGCAAATGCCACATTTAGGTAGAACTGTGGATATTAGCCTGCGTCACATCTATACAGGATTGTGAGTGTTAACAAGTGGCACATTTTGGCAGAATTGTGAATATTAGCAAATGTCACATTTACGTAGAATTGTGAACATTAGCAAATGCCACATTCAGGTAGAATTGTGAATATTAGCCTGCGTCCATCTAGACAGGATTGTGAATGTTAGCAAGTGCCACATTTAGGCACAATTGTGAATATTAGCAAATGCCAGATTTAGGTAGAACCGTGGACATTATACTGCATTGCATCTAGACGGTATTGTGAATGATAGCAATGGCCACATTTAACTAGAACTGTGGACATTAGACTGCGTCGCATTGATAGGATTGTGAATGTTAGCAAGTGCCACATTTAGGCAGAATTGTGAATATTAGCAAATGCCACATTTAGGTAGAACTGTGGACATTAGTCTGCATTGCATCTAGACGAAATTGTGAATGATAGCAATGGCCACATTTAACTAAAACTGTGCGTATTAGTCTGCGTTGCATTGATAGCATTGTGAATGTTAGCAAGTCGCACATTTAGCTAGAAATTTGAACATTGGCCTGCGTCACATCTAGACAGGATTGTTAATGTTAGCAAGTGCACACTTAGGTAGAACTATGAACATTAACCTGCGCCAAATCTAGACAGAGTTGTGAATGACAGCAATGGCCACATTTAGTTAGAACTGTGAACAGTAGCCTGTGTCGTATCTAGATAGGATTGTCAAACTTAGCAAGTACCACACTTAGGTAGAACCATGAACATTAACCTGCGCCACATCTAGACAGAGCTGCGAATGATAGCAATGGCCACATCTAGTTAGAATTGCGAAAATTAGCCTGCACTGCATCTGCATTGGACTGTGAAAGCTAGCTATTGCCTAACTTACATAGAACTGTGAATGCTAGTGTAGAGGAGGTCCCAAATAAAGCCTGCACTCCAGTCGCCCATTTTGAAGTACCAAGAACGTTCACACCAAAATATGTGACGTATGATGAACAAATAAACCAGCAGAGAGCCGCAGTAGGGATCTGTCCAATACCTATCAGAAGAGCAACACCTATTGAAGTACCAGTACCCAGAAAACCATGGACAGTAAGGTATCCATTAAGAAAACCCTACCAGCAAATAAGATGAAATGAAGAGTGCCTAGGTACCGTCCCGGAAGAAACCAAAAAAGTCTTAATGGAAGACGAACGGTGACGTCACGAGGACCCGGACGGACTCATAAATAGAAGAAATGACGACATAAGGGTGACACAAAGAGACAAAACGCCATGAGAAAAGAGATTGTGAGCTTAAAATGATACGTAAGAGAGTTAAGCTGTAAGCAAAATGAATACAGTCGATCAGTTTAAACTTGTAAATACGCTTGGAAGCGCAAGAAAGCAAAGAAACCAGTACAGCTTTCTATGCTAAGTAGAAGAACAGTGCGGCATGCACCATTGTAAATAATCTACCTCAAAAAGAAGCACAGTATTATAAGTGTAATTCCACTTTGCAAACAAAGCAGAATCAACCCAGGTTACTAAAGGCCGAATGATCAGAGCTTCATATTCTAGTAAAACGAGAAGAGACGGATTAATCGAAACTCGGCAGATCAACTCGTGCCAGTAGAGCCAAGGTCATACCATAGAAGGAACGAACAGTAGCTACATATAATTGAAATGTAAGAACAGAATATCCTGTCTTTGAAAGGTCAAGATAAGGAGGCGTAGGCAGGTGGCAAGCTAAATACGAATCAAATACACAAATTGAGAGAAACGAGACAAATTCACAGTGTGGGAATCACGTGGCCAGCCGAGCGAGAAGAGCACGGATTCACAACTACACTTGGCATCCGCCCCAGCAGAAGATATCAGAACTTTTCCAGACAGAAGATGCAGTTTCGAGGCCACCCACATTGAGATAATTGACACATAGTTGCTGAAGCGATGATTGATTGTAACCATAATTGGAGAAAGGCAGGGTAACTAGGGGGCACCCCGCACCTGGCTGACCGTTCTGCGTGCTGCTAAGCGAAGTGGAAGAATATGCATGGATTGGTGCCAACCCAATCACAATGGACCAAATAATCTAGGGTCCTATAGTTAGTAGAACCAATGTGACGTCGTACTTTTAGTGACAACTACAGTAGTCATTTTTGAAGGAAGGGCTTAGGCACCCACCTGACAGTGTTTATCCAATCCCCTCACACTGTTACCATATCTAGATATGGTACATATATTAAAGTTACCTTTTCTTAACCAATAGAATTGCATGCTAAACTCTTGAGTGTTACACGTCAATTATGACGCGTTTTGAGTATAAAAGTTATGATTTGTATGAAGTTCGTTGGAGTTGAAGCGAGAAGGACGATCGCATCATTGCTGATTTCCATGACTGCCCGTTTTTTGTACTTATCATTAAACGGACTCCTCTTTGCCAAACCATTCAGTTGTCCTTATTGATTGGTGTTGGAGTAATAAATCTGCACTCCCATCCATCTCAAAGGTGCAGCTATCTCGTCTTAAAGTACTTTGGAGCAAACCCCGGCTCTATGGGCCGGCCGGGCGTCTCCGGAGTACACTTGGTAGCAGAGATTTGATGGTTATCGATTATTGATTAAAATAAGACACCTTTTGACCGTCAACATAAAGTCACTCTAGGTCTTCAGCAATATCACGAGTCCTTTGCCATTCGGCTGAGTAGACCATGAAACCGTGAAGCTCCATGTAGACCGTGGTGGTATAAGAAAAACTGCAGACTAGGGCCTGAAGGGACCCGTGTTTCCCACATTTCCCTTCCCATTCCTACGGGCAGCTGAGCGGGTGAAAATCTGAAGAAGGCGGTAACAAAGGCAGTGATCCTGAGGGTCCAGATAGGAATCATGCGAACGGTGAGTGAAACAAGAATTGAATGTTTTGGCAAATAGGGCATGCCTTAGAAAAAGTAAAGGGAAAAAGGTAACAGACGGAGGTGGGAAAACAAAATATAGTTAGAAGTAGAGAATACTGTGTATATATATATATATATATATATATATATATATATATATATATATATATATTGAAGAAACCAGAGGAGAGGGGGCGGACCGCACTCTCCGTGGACCCAGTGAGGTCCTACAATCCCAAAAGGGAAGAGAACCAAAAAATATAGAGCTCACACGGTAAAAGTAGGAAGTTATTTTAATAATAAAAAACTGCACAATGTGCAGAACAAAAGGCTGGGGAAACAGCAAGACAAACAGGGGCAGGACGCTTAGTGCACGGCCCACCTACAACACGTTTCACGCTCAACTGAGCGCTTGATCATTATATTTATATGGGGATAATGACTAATAATTAAGTAAATAAAGGTTACCGGGGAGGACACCCGAGAAGTGAGAGGGTACCAGGGAAGACACCTGAGAAGTGAGAGGATTCGCCTTATTCCTACGCTTTTCATACAAGCGGCTAGAAGAAACGTGTACCCAGAGTCCCAGCAAAAGGGGGAACGATTAGGCTACCATGACGATTTAAGACGTTGTGAAAGGGGTATGTTTAGACTCCATGAAGGGCTAATGATTAGAGGCAGAGATAACTGTGACCAGCTGGTGTTCGTCTAGTCTGTCAAGTGTCTTACATGTTTTTTGTTGTGATGCCATATGTCGAAAATTTTCTTTGAGAAAACTGATTTAAAAGTTACGCGATTTAACAGCTGAGATAAAATCTCATGCGAATTGATGTTTTTTGAGTAAATTAGAAGGTATAACATTTTGTGAAAAATTTGGATTGGAGCTTGCAGTGTTTGGTGCTCGCTCATATTGTTGGAACTATTTAAGTCACGCAAAAGCATTGACCAGTGTTATATTAGAGGAAAGGGAACAGATTTAAGCATAGAGGACATAACTCCATTGACACACTTATGCAAACAGTTGCTGAAACACGCACCCAAACTGAAGAAATACAGTACAGAGTGGGTAAAAGGCACTGCCCACAAAATGTTTATGCCATGGCCACAAGGTGGGTCCTTATCTAAAGCTGTCTTGCAACATATGACAACATATTTGCATGCCACATACACGGGCAAAAAGCTAGAAAAACGGCTAGTTGTTCTAGAGCTTTGGAAAATGTACAAACAAGAGAAGGGAGAGGAGCCGCCAGTAGATTGGATACTTAATATATGCTCAGAGGGGGGTGAGACGACTACCGCGCCACCCGCCCCATCCGAACCAAAGGGTGAAGAAAGTAAGGACGAGGGATTATACCCGCTGAGAAAACTTAAAGCAGCCACGGGGTACAGCAACCCGGCATATGAGTCACCTAGGCACAGTAGTGACGAAAATCAAGGGAAAGATAGGGATAAGGATATCACCTCCGCAGTCCCAAGGGACAAGAAGAGATGTGGTGACAAAAGAAAAGATCAAGCACAGACAAGCGCATCTCTCGACAAGGAGAGAGAAGGGAGAAGATGGGAGGGAAACGAAGATGGAACTGATGAGATAGCATTCACAAAAAACAAATGGATGGGAGGACAAATTGTATTAAAACTTGATGGCAAAGGCATTGATGACGCGAAACAGACAGAAAGGATAGAGGATGTACAGGTAAAGGGAAAAAAGAAGGAATTAAGAGACGAAAGAATAAGACAGACAAAGGGGGAAACAGCTATATCGCGAAGAGCAAGAAAGACCGCTTGATCGCAACCCAAGAGCAGCCAACGGTCAAGACAGACAGAAACAGCAGAAGTTAAAGGAAGAGCAACGAATATGAGAGAAAAGAATAAGAAGACGAAGAGACGAGGAAATTGGAAGGGCAGATGAACGTAGAAATGAAAAGAAAAAGGAAGAAGATAGGGTCAGAGAAGAGGCGAGGAAGCGCAAAGAATTCAATGATGATGTAGAATGTGAGCGAAGACAGACAGCATGCGATCTCGAATATCTGGGGAGAGAGGTTAGGAAACCCGCTCCAGTAGTAGATTGGGAAGACATTGAAGAATTCTTTCCTGCATACGATTCAGTAACAGGCACGTCTAGGGCGAATATTGAAGATGACTTCGACACCAGAAGCATCGGAGAAACGATCGATAAAATATACAATGAAATGGGGCTGGAATAAACACCCCAAGTGGGGGGGGGGAGATGAGCGCCTGGAGAGCACCCAGCTCTACGACATGGAGGATGTCACCCGAAGTAGTGGGAATAGGGAACTATTCCTGGATAGATTAGAAATCAGTAGAAACAATGAAGATACAAGAAGTTGCGCAAATTGGGGACAGACAATGTCCGACTCAGAAAGGGAGGAAGGAGCGCGAGGAAAATGAGAAAGAGAGATAGAGAGAAAGGCGACTCCCAATGGTAAAAGGAATAAGATGGTTAGACACTAGCGAGTCCGTACCAAGGGCATCGGAATCAGCCATGCAGTTAGACCGACATGAATAAGTATCACACGGTCCGAGGGGGGTGTCTTCACTGCCCTACATAGACAGACTTAGGTCCCTACCAGGCAGGCGACGATGCAGGAATATTAGCCCTGCCTTAGATAGAAGAACCATGAGGGAAGAGAGAGAGAACTATACATCCCAATTTCTGTTGCTCGAGTAAGGGGGCGTGAGACCGCAATGCATTTTTCTCAATCCCGTTGCACTGTGATTCACAAGATCTGATGTCATTCACATTCAGACAGATGCGTCTGAAAAGCAAAAGGCTGCCACAGGGGTACTGTGAGTCTCCTTATATTTTCAACAGACTCTTGCAGATGGACTTGAGTAATATTGCACTAAAAAGTGTCATCCTGCAGTAAGTGGATGACATCTTAATTTACAGCACGATAGAAGAGCAATGCAGGCACGATTCTGTTCAGTTATTGACTATACTGGCTGAGAAAGGATTTAACGTTGACAAGGAAAAGTTACAATACTGTCAACAAGAAGTGTTGTATATAGACCAGCTAATCTCACATGAGGGAAAGAGAGTAACCCCAGAAAGGGCTGAAGCCATACTGAACACGGGTAAGCCTCACACGATAAAGCAGATGCAGAGCTTCCTAGGACTATGCAACTATGTCAGGGCATGTGTCTTCAACTACAGCTCCTATACTAAACCTTTACTTCAGGCCCTAAAGAAGGCCCAAGTAACAAAGGAAAAGATTGAATGGTCTGAGACCATGGAGGACGGGTTTGCCGAACTCAAAAGAGCTATTTGCACAGCACCAGTTCTCGGGATTCCCAATTATGCAGAGGAATTTTACCTGTTTTCACACACGAATGGCAGCGTTATGACAGCAGTACTCACACACGCACGGGACCATGTTGGGGTGCAAGCCCCTGGCATACTATAGTGGGAATTTGGACCCAGTAATGATAGGTCATTTTCCCTGCGAACAAAGTTTGACTGCTGCAGCGTTTGCCATGGAGAAGGCGACAACCATTGTGATGGGATGCTCAATGACGCTGTATGTCGAGCACTCACTATTTGCCATTCTAGAGAAACCAAAGGGCACACTGACATCTCAGAGAGCTTCTGCTTATGAAGTGATCATATTGAATCCATCTATTAAGATAGTTCGATGGAAAATAGTGAACTCAGCTATGTTTATAGCAGAGCCAGTCACTGAAGGAGAGCCAATACATGACTGTGCAAATTATGAAGAATTCTATGATGAAATCCCCAGGGTGAAAGAAAATGCCTTGGCAGAAGGTTGACCGGTCTTCAAGGATCGATCAAAATGACGGGCAAAGATACACAGGTGTTGCTGTAATGAAGCACACAGCGCATGGAGAGTTTTGAGTACTTATTAGTGCGCAAATACCATCTCACTATTCAGCACAGGCTGCAGAATTATTGGCACTGATACTTGCCATTGAGAATCACGCAGACCAGGAAGTAACGGTGTACAGCGAATCCGCCTAAGTGACGTCGACAGTGCATGCAGGCTTAGCGCACTGGAAAATGAGGGGCTACCTCTGAGCAGACAGCACATCAGTGCAACACGCAGCCTTACTGGACAGGCTGATTAAGGCACTACAGCTCCCAGTGGGCATAGCGGTCGTGAAGTGTGCTGCCCACACAAAAGGGACAGATTTTATCTCACGCGGAAATCAAGCAGCAGACACGGAAGCCAAGCGTATGGCATCCAAAAATGAGCCGATCATGGCAGTGGAAGCTATCCATGCCAGCAAGCGTATGATGGTTACACAAACTATACCTGAAAGTTACAGTAATTTGGGGCAAACGCAGCTAATGGAACTCCAAGGGGAGGCACCACAGGAAGAGAAGAACCTGTGGAAACGTCGAGGGTGTTCTTTAAACCCCTCTGACAGCTTGTGGCAACAAGACAGCATTGGTAAACCAGTAATGCCTGTAGCCCTATTAACAATGGCACTGGAGCAGCTACATTATCTGGAAAAATATGACAAAAGAGAATCTAGCAGCAATGTTCACGGAAGACTGGTTCATACCGAATTTAGCTGAGTATGTTGCATTCTTTATGATAAACTGTATAATCTGCCAGCAATTCACGGCTGGGCATACAATAAAAGTAATGAGAGGAGTCATCCCAAGGCCAAATGGGCCTTTTCAGCACTTGCATGTCGATTACGTCGACATGATTCAAGTATGTAACGGGTACAGATACTTAATTGTTGTGGTGTGTCCATTCTCTAGATGGATTGAGGCAGGTCCATGTACACACCCAGACTCTATCTGTGCGATTGGTGTTCCCCAGGTGGGGGGTGTGCGAAGTTATGAGATCAGATAATGGAGCTCATTTTGTAAATGAGACGTTAGAACAGATTAGCTTGTTGCATGGTATGAAGCACAAGTTCTCGTTGGCGTATCATCCGCTAGGTAATGGGATCTGTAAGAAGCTCAACGGCTTGTTAAAGGAAAGGATAGCCAAGTTGAAGCTTACTCTAAGGAAGGGATGGTTACACTGCCTTCCACTGGCACTGTATGCACTTCGGAACCAACCCGGTCACGACCATCATCTTACGCTACACGAGATAGCCACAGGAAGAAGAATGAGAACTCCCTTGACACCTCGAGATAGAGCTAGATGTGATGCCCAGTCAAAAGGAGAAATTTTAGGGTCTCAAATGCAAAACTGTCTGAACTGCATGACATCTTGCCTTACTGTAATTTCAGACCAGCTACAGCGACGACGAAAAGGGTGCAGGGCAGCACAGAACACAGAAGGAGATACTACAACAGACCAAGTTCAAGGTTTACATGGTCCTTCCGTCTTCCCTGGAGACGCCGTCCTTGTAAAGAATCCTACAAGGAAAAAGTGGGACGAGCCAAGATTCAACGGTCCTTTTACAGTGGAGGACTGCACTCCATCCGCAGTGAAACTACAAGGCAGGAGAGCTTGGATTTTTCTCGGCGATCTTAAACCTTACATCGGAGAAGGCCCCCTGCCTGCACCCCGAGAGGGATCGACGAGCGACGGGGAAGAACCAGAGCACATGCAGACGAGATCCATGACGAGGAAGAAGGACGCATGACCAGCTAGACAAGGACAAAGAACCTTTTGCAAGTTATGGCTTAAATTGGACACTTCCCCTAAGCAAAAGAGGGGATAAGGGCATAAAAAATGGACACTCTGTGCATCCTAGTTGCAGGGTGTAGAAGACAAATTGCATGTACAAGCCACAACACAGTCTGTTGACTGTTGAACTTTGGACTGAGGCACACTTAAGTCTTGATGAGAAAAGGATATGCCAAACTTCGACCGCGGACACTTACATTGGAAGCAAATACCGTATCCCGATTCGTTCAATACCGAGACACTATTCGGAATCACTTATGGTGTCCCACATTAGAGACATCACAAAGGACATAATAACCTATCTTGTTCTAGTGCTAAGATCATACCCATCATTGGTAGGGAGGCTCACCAATGTCACTGACTTTCTTCAAGATCCTAAAAATGAAAAGACAATAAGACAACTGCTCACTGTCATTGCCGAACAATTTTTCCTACTTCCTGAGTTGTCACGACCCGGCCAGGTTGGAAATTGCCTTGGCGATTATCCGAGCGCTATTCGGCAAGTAAAAGTCCCTGAGACTACAACTCCCACAACGCCTGCTATCATAGCCGCGTGAAGTACGCGTGACGTTGCGATGATTTCATTTGTTGGGAACGATATATAACTCCCATCTACCCGGAGATCGAGTGCTCCTAAACTGTTGCTAGTTGCGAGCTCCCGGACCCGTTTCTTGAATCCTTGACTAACCAGCGCCTGAATCAACTTATTGCCTTCGCCTTGTCCGTACCTGCTTCCCGACGCCAACCTCCCTCGATTGTTCCCCTTGGATATTCTGAACCCGGCTTACTCATTCTCGACCTCCTAATTCTAAATCCTTAAACTTTGGTGACCCGATACCTCGAACATCTCCGTAAGGAAATTAGCGTGAAGTGATCGCTCACTTCCCAATTCAATTTTCCTTTTACTTCTGTTGCTTCGAACTATATTTTGGGACGCTTTGCTGTTTACCTTTTGGATTGCTTTGAACCTTTGTTTGGGACGCTTTGCTGTTTACCTTTGGATTGCTTTGGACCTTTATTTGGGACGCTTTGCTGTTTACCTTTTGGATTGCTTTGATTGCTTTGAACCTTTATTTGGGACGCTCTGCTGTTTATACTTTGGATTGCCTTGAACCTACTTGAACCTACTTGGGACGCTCTGCGGTCTTCGCCCTGGTGACCCTAAGATACTGACAAACTTCCACTCCTCCCTCCCTACAATTCGATACTAGTAGGTTACTGGTATATTATTTCTACGGTGCAGGTAAGAGTGGGGATTGGGGGTGGTGTTGGCTGTTTGTTATCCAACACTACTTGGCTGCATTTTTCTGAACAACTGTTTTCTTTGTTTTGTTCTTTGTCCCTCTAGCTCTGACGATTCTGCTCCGACCTTTTCGCTCAAGCCCCCAACCTGTCAGGTTTATTTATCCCTGAAGGCTGAGCTCTTGGGAGGGAAGTCTTGGGCGCATCTCCATAAAAGCCCAGGATTCCTTGAGCAAAAGGAAATACTGCATACAACCAGAAAACAACCTCTGGGTTGTGACAGATTTAGGAGCCCAAACATAACGCCTATTGGTTATGGAAGCCGCATCTGACCCGATGGCAGCTCTCATGCAGGCTTTTTCCGCCTTACGTACCGATATGGCATCTGCCCATGCGACCTTACATCAACGCATGGATGTATTACAGAGCTTTGTGCAGCCATTACCCCATGATGAGGAATTCGGGGATGGCGCTGCAGCGGCACCTCCTCCTGTATTTCCCCCAACTCCAGCTCCGGTGGTTCTTTCTGGGCCATTTCCTTTGGCCCCACCCGAACGCTTTTTGGGGGATCCCAAGGCGTATCGGACTTTCGTGAATCAATGTCGCCTTCACTTTCTTTGTCGTCCTTTGGCGTTTCCAGATGCTACCACTAAGGCGGCCTTCGTTCTTTCCCATTTAGGCGGCACTGCCGCAGCATGGGCTAATCCTATGTTGGAAGCTAATGATCCGGCTCTTTATGACTTTGATCGGCTAATTCAATCCATGAACAGCGTTTTTGATATGCGATACAAAGCACAAACCACGGATTTAGAATTTTTAGCTATAAATCAAGGCAAGACGGATCTGTTGACCTACCTGGCCCGTTTCAATCAGTTGGCGGCTGAAACCACTTGGCCAGAACAAAAGAAAGCGGCTGTTTTCTACAAAGGTTTGTCGGAGGACCTAAAAGACGCCTTGTCAGTGGTGCCCGCCCTTCCACCTGGTTTTCCTGAATTACTCGACCTGGTTCTCCAAGTTGATGCTCGGATTCGGCAAAGACGGGGCGAACGTCGGTACCCTGATATTCGTACCTCTTCCCGGTCAGATAGCACTACTACGATTCCTCAAGGCGAGGTTGAACCCATGCAAATTGGGGCCATCAGGGGTCCATTGTCTAAGGCTGAACGAGAGAAACGGGCACTGAATAACCTATGTTTCTATTGTGGCCAGTCAGGACATTATATACGGCTATGTCCTAAAAGACCAACTAAACCGGCGGGAAACGCCAGGACTCGTCCATAAACCGGGCCTTTAGGATGAGTCAAACGTACCCGGGCTCGGATGCATGTTTTCCGTCTCCACATGTATATCTCACTATGTGCTTCAAGGCCCCTGGTGTCAATTCTTTTTCCAACCCGGTAATGATAGACTCAGGGGCTAGCGGGAATTATATGGATTCCAACCTGGCTAAACATTATGGGCTACCTATAATTTCCAAAATACGACCTGAAGACATACATGCTGTTGACGGTTCCCGTTTGGTATCCGGACAAGTCACGGAACAAACCACTGCACTACAAATGTCCACATTACAGGGTCATTCGGAATACATCACCTTTGACCTCATTACGGCCCCCCAGTTTGGTATGATTCTGGGTCTATCCTGGTTGCAAACCCATAACCCTATAATCAATTGGGTTAAACAAACCGTGCTGTTCTCTTCCTCTTTTTGCAGCCAGAAATGTCTAGGGACTCAAGAGGCAGCAGTCTTCTCCCCTTGCCTGGCCCTGGTGGCAAGTGTACCTTCCATCAGTGCTTTATCCTCTATCCCAGTCCCTGTACTTCCAGAGGAATACCGAGAGTACTCGGATGTCTTCGACAAAGGCTTATCAGAAAAACTGCCTCCACACCGAGACTATGACTGCCCCATTGACCTTATACCTGGGGCGGTCATCCCACATGGTCGTATCTACTCCCTTGCTCGAAAGGAAGAAGAACACTTGCGACATTACATAGACAAAGCATTACGCTTGGGACACATACGTCCATCCCGTTCACCAGCGGCCTCCCCGATATTCTTCGTACAAAAAAAAGAAGGAGATTTACGTCCATGTGTCGATTATCGTTCCCTTAATAACGTCACAATCAAGAACCAATATCCTCTACCGCTCATTACGGAGCTTCTTGATAAAATGACCTCCTCTACCATCTTCACCAAGTTGGACTTACGGGGAGCATACAATTTGGTGAGGATGCGTGAGGGGGATGAATGGAAAACGGCATTCAAAACTAAATTCGGGCTTTACGAATACTGTGTAATGCCCTTCGGGCTTTGCAACGCCCCAGCGACGTTCCAACACTTTGTCAACGACATTTTCAGGGACCTGTTGGACTGTTACGTCGTAATATATTTGGACGACATCCTGATATATTCAGATACCTTGTCCCAACACATACACCATGTACGCTCTGTTCTCCTCCGTCTGAGAGAACACTCCCTCTTTGCAAAACTGGAGAAGTGTGTGTTTCATGCATCGTCTGTGGAGTTTTTGGGTTTCCAAATATCACAAAAGGGAGTGCTTATGTGCACCTCCAAGGTCCGGGCAGTACTGGATTGGCCTGTCCCGACTTCAGTAAAAGCCCTTCAATCATTCTTGGGCTTTTCCAACTTTTACAGACGTTTCATCGCCTCCTTTTCTGACATAGTTGCGCCACTAACTCGGTTGACCAGCCCGAACGTCCATTTCATTTGGGATGAACAGGCGCACTCTGCATTTCAGAAATTGAAGGAAGCCTTTACCACAGCTCCAGTCCTGCAGCACCCTGATCCGACCCTTCCATTTATCGTGGAAGCCGATGCCTCTGCAATTGCTGTGGGGGCTATCCTGTCGCAAATTTGTCCAGCCACCCACCGACTACATCCTGTGGCTTTCCATTCTCGGAAACTTACGCCAGCCGAACGTAATTATACGATCATGGAAAGAGAACTACTGGCGATTAAGGTAGCGTTTAATGAGTGGAGACATCATCTCTTAGGTGCTAAACATCCCATTACTGTATATACGGATCATCGGAATCTCCAGGCATTATCCCATATAAAATGCACCAATGCTAGGCAAATACGGTGGCATTTATTTTTTACCATGTTTAATTTCGCAGTGACATATCGCCCCGGTCCACTACATGGAAAGGCGGATGCATTGTCGCGTATCGGTACAGATATGGTAACTACGAAACAGTCAACCCCTGTATTATCCTCAGGGACTGTGGTGTGTATTTGTTCGGTTTCTCCGTCCATCTTAGATGGATTAAGGACGTGGGCTAAGGATCATGCTCCTATTCTTAAGGAACTGGGCGCTGAACTCATCACCGGTCTTCCATATGTTAATGGTTTGCTATACTTACCTGATAACCGTATTCGACGAAAAGCTCTTGAATGGTCCCATGATCTCCCGTTGGCAGCTCACCCTGGTCGGGCTAAAACTTATGATCTTCTCCACCGATGGTGCTGGTGGCCTGGTATGAAGAACGACACCGAACAATATGTCTCCAAGTGTGCAGTATGTACACAGTGCAAGAGGCAACCGGGCAAGCCCGTCGGTCTTCTAATGAGTATGCCGTTACCCCCATATCCATGGCATACGGTTACCCTTGATTTCGTGGTGGAGCTCCCTTGTATCGGGGGTATGTCCACCATTCTTGTGGTTGTCGATGTCTTTACCAAAATGGCACGATTTATACCGTGCTCGGGTATACCTACTGCCTCTATGTTAGCGACTCTGTTTTTTGACCATGTGGTACGATTTTTTGGGCTTCCTACGGTTCTAATTTCTGATCGGGGGTCTCAATTCACCTCACGCTTCTGGCGCTCCCTTACTTCATCTTTGGGTATCGATGCCCGCTTGTCTTCGGCCTACCATCCTCAAACGGATGGTCAGACTGAACGTACCAATGGTACTATGGAACAGTTTCTTCGCTGTCTGTGTCTGCAGCATCAGTCCAACTGGTTCTCGCTACTAGGGGCTGCAGAATTTGCCTATAACAATTCTATGCATTCCTCAATTGGTTGCTCTCCGTTTTATGCTTTATATGGTCTGCACCCAAGGACTCTCCCACCTGTCTTGCCCTCCTTAAAGCAGTTTCCCGCCGCTAATGCTGTAAAAGACTCCTTGCTTGCCATCCGTAAATCGGTGTTGTCCCATCTGCAAACGGCGCAACGTCGTACCAAAATGCAAGCTGACAAACGGCGCACACCCGCCCCTTCGTATTCTTGTGGGGAACGTGTATGGCTCTCTACAAAACATCTGGCCATTAAAGGAAAAAGGAAACTATTGCCCTGTTACCTAGGTCCTTATAGGATTCTACGGTGTCTTAACCCTGTCACCGTTTGCCTAGGGATTCCATCTCATTGGCGGGTACACACGGTATTCCATGTTTCCTTGCTTCGCCCTTTTGTACCTGGCACGAGATTACCTACTGCCCCCACCCCAGTTAACGTCCATGGTGAAGACGAGTATGAGGTGCGTGCAATCTTGGACACTCGCCTATGTCGTGGGATTCGCTCCTACCTGATCGACTGGAAAGGGTATGGTCCAGAGGACAGGTCCTGGGAACCGGCCTCTAATCTAAACGCTCCCCGTTTACTACGTGCCTTTTGGTCACACCGCTTGCGTAGTCTCAGGAGAAAGCGTTCTTTGTGGGGGGGTACTGTCACGACCCGGCCAGGTTGGAAATTGCCTTGGCGATTATCCGAGCGCTATTCGGCAAGTAAAAGTCCCTGAGACTACAACTCCCACAACGCCTGCTATCATAGCCGCGTGAAGTACGCGTGACGTTGCGATGATTTAATTTGTTGGGAACGATATATAACTCCCATCTACCCGGAGATCGAGTGCTCCTAAACTGTTGCTAGTTGCGAGCTCCCGGACCCGTTTCTTGAATCCTTGACTAACCAGCGCCTGAATCAACTTATTGCCTTCGCCTTGTCCGTACCTGCTTCCCGACGCCAACCTCCCTCGATTGTTCCCCTTGGATATTCTGAACCCGGCTTACTCATTCTCGACCTCCTAATTCTAAATCCTTAAACTTTGGTGACCCGATACCTCGAACATCTCCGTAAGGAAATTAGCGTGAAGTGATCGCTCACTTCCCAATTCAATTTTCCTTTTACTTCTGTTGCTTCGAACTATATTTTGGGACGCTTTGCTGTTTACCTTTTGGATTGCTTTGAACCTTTGTTTGGGACGCTTTGCTGTTTACCTTTGGATTGCTTTGGACCTTTATTTGGGACGCTTTGCTGTTTACCTTTTGGATTGCTTTGAACCTTTATTTGGGACGCTCTGCTGTTTATACTTTGGATTGCCTTGAACCTACTTGAACCTACTTGGGACGCTCTGCGGTCTTCGCCCTGGTGACCCTAAGATACTGACAAACTTCCACTCCTCCCTCCCTACAATTCGATACTAGTAGGTTACTGGTATATTATTTCTACGGTGCAGGTAAGAGTGGGGATTGGGGGTGGTGTTGGCTGTTTGTTATCCAACACTACTTGGCTGCATTTTTCTGAACAACTGTTTTCTTTGTTTTGTTCTTTGTCCCTCTAGCTCTGACGATTCTGCTCCGGCCTTTTCGCTCAAGCCCCCAACCTGTCAGGTTTATTTATCCCTGAAGGCTGAGCTCTTGGGAGGGAAGTCTTGGGCGCATCTCCATAAAAGCCCAGGATTCCTTGAGCAAAAGGAAATACTGCATACAACCAGAAAACAACCTCTGGGTTGTGACATGAGTACAGTGAGGAGAAACCAAATATCCCAAACACAGGCGGAAATAAATGAACTTATCAACGCACTATTCTTTCGCCTAATCGAAGACTGTCCAACTCTTGTCAGAAGAACAACAGACACACTTACGTTTCTCCGAGACCCAGCAAATACAGAACATCTGAGCCATCTTTTAAATAAAATAGTGATCCTAGTCGCACTCCACGTGACGGGACAGTGCAGACACTGTTTACATTAAGGAAAAGAACACATAATCCTGAACCTCAGCAAAGACAGGACGAATGTGCCTGTCACCAGAAGACAGCAGGTTGGCACACAATGTCCTCTTTCGCCTAGTCACTGACTTTCCAAAGCTAGTGGGGAGACCAATCGATGTTGACGTCCTCACATTCATCAGAGATCCAGCTAATATTGCACAGATGGGAATGCTCTTGCACGGAATTGTGCTCCAAGTAGAACTCTCTAACCATCAGCGGAGCTATCTGAGGAGATTCTAAAAGCCTTCCACCGAGGGACAGATCGAGGAAGCAATGTCAAGAACTTCACTTGTTATATTTGTTGTTATTTTTTCCCTATTTCATCATACTGATCAGTGTACAATATATCCTCAGGACTGAAGCAAATCCGAGGAGTGGACGGGGAGCTTATGTACTTCGAACACGCACAGTAAAGTGACTCACTGAAGTGTTATTTAATTTGATTTTCCCATAATCTAGCAAAGGAACTGTATCCTGAAATAAGAGACAATTTGTCACTCGCAAGAGGGGGGACACTTGTGGAGCACTGGACACTCTTAAACACAGAAACAATAAACATTGACATTTGTTGAATGATCGAGATGGGGATCCAGAGTACCAACCTGGTCCTCCCGCAGGAGGACAGACAGCCCCGCTTCTCTGGAAGCAAATGCTGCTGCCTAACATACAGAACCATAATGTATTTGTGTATCATATTCATCATTGTTTTACTGTCATTAATGATCAGAACTGCACTCTTTATTGGTGCACAAAGCGTTCCAATTCCAGTGCACCCACCTAATGATGCATGTATGAAACCCACAACAGCACCCAGACCTTACATAGTCATTCCAGTCCCTAGAAGATCTGATGGAGGAATGATTGAACTTGAAATGGATGTGATTAGCAATGATACACACACACTTGTGGTAACAAACAAAAAGAAAACCCGGAGACAGGGTCAGCAACAAATTAATGAAAAAAGTGACTGCAGAACCACAAACCAAAGCGGTAGAGCAGAAGAGACTGCCTGCCATAAGAAACTCCACAGCAGATGTTGTGAGAAAACAAGAAGAGTTAAGAAGAGAGCCAACAGAAGCAGTCATGTCAGAAACTCTTAAGGAAACAAGAGCCAACTCTGAGAAACTCTCTGCACAGACAACTACTGAAAGTAGACTCATTATTTCTGCACATAGCCAGAACAAGGAAACTGCAAGAGGAACTGAAGAACAGAACCGCAGAGACTGTATTACCAAGCATATATGTTCCAACACAAGGGACAAGTACCAGTTCTACAATACAACCATACACCGGACCAGCCTCAGGGTGGTTGGTATGGGCATTCGTAACCAGCAGGAGAAAAATGTATGAGGAGAGAAAGAGAGCTGCCAGACTCTCATCCACTCAAATGGCGCAGATGAGGAAGCCTGCACCATGGACCGGGATACCTGAAAATTCCCCAGCAAGAAAAAGCCATACAGATGTATTTAGGGATGTAGTTATAGCAAACTACATGAAAACCTTAAGAATCAAGAGAAGCATACATGGAGAGGACAATGAACTAAATGACTACCTGGATAGCACAGCACACCTTGGGAAATAACATTTGGTACCAGCACATGAAGGAAGTTGAAAGACGAAATTCAGAAGGGGAATGCTTTGTTTGTGTATTCCTACCGTACAGAATGGGAAAATCCAAGATCTTCGTGGCTGTAGAAATAGATGTCCAGACAGCACACTGTCTTTCACACGTAGCCATGTGCAAAACTAGAGGCCAGTTCATGGGAAGTGACACATCCCTAACATGGGCAACTGAAACAGCCTATCCCGATGAAGATGATTATGTTCAAGACACTAAGACCAGAAACAGAGCTCATACTAGGAATCATGGGATCAGGTATGAGAAGCCTGGAGTTAAAGGAGCAGAAATAAGATGGAAAGTGAACCTGAGACTAAATGTCCAAGGGAAATTTCCAGAAGAGGCTCGAAAGTGGAAGAATAGAGCCCAAATTCAGATTTGGGTAACAGTGCTTTCACCAGACGGATGGGGAAGGAGTGGTGATTAGCAGAGCATGGGTGATCACTGGTCTCTACAAAGAAACTGTTGACATTGTGCAGAATGGATGCAAGCCATTATGGCAAAACTTGCAAAACTGCTAACATGGGTCGAAGACAGAGGAGGACCCTTGCAGATAGTCCCATTGGAAGTCCCAACGTTCTGCTTCAGGAATAATGGCACAAGAAAGATGGGAGAGAATCAGAACTGTGGACAAGTGTTTGATGCTCCAGGAATGGTTCACTGAACTGCAGTAATTTTTAATCATTATTGGGCTTGTGGATCCAAAGCATACATCAGGTTTTCCGAGAAACTATGGAGGCATATGCACAATAGTGAACGTCCACGTTCCAGCATTAGTGATCCCGAAAAGTGATCTGAATATTGACAGTTTCCCGAAAGCAGATGCTCACCTGAGGAAGAAGAGATCTGTGGAACTGCTGACACGAATGAAGAGAGAAAATTATTTCTCTGCTAAATCAGAAGAAGCATTTCATGCAATCCCATATGAACACAGGCTGTTCAGCCTCACCTCATCAGTGTTCACAATGATTTTTATGCCAAGAATCCAAGTTGGAGTAAATACTAAATGGTTGCAGATAACCAGATGGGAGTTACAGCAGACGATCAAAACGACCATAAAAGGATTCAATGAGATTAAGGAAGAGTTATCCGACTGATGACTCTCCAGAACAGATATGTCCTTGACATGATCACAGCTATGGATGGAAAAGTTTGTGCAAAAATTGGAGAATCATGTTGCACATTTATACCATCTCACGACGAGGAAAATTGAACTTTAACAGAAGCCATAGGTATGCTGACGAAGCTACAGAACCAGATGATCGACGAGACTGACGAAGTTGATGATGATAGCTGGTTTGGATCACTATTCTCGTGGGTCCCACAATGGATGGCAGACATATTCAAGTTTTTGGGAGCCCTGCTGGTGATGATATTACTAGGATTTTGTGTTATCAAGATAATGCCA
This sequence comes from Ambystoma mexicanum, assembly GCF_040938575.1. Classification (NCBI taxonomy): domain Eukaryota; kingdom Metazoa; phylum Chordata; class Amphibia; order Caudata; family Ambystomatidae; genus Ambystoma; species Ambystoma mexicanum. The sequence continues at coordinate 327,069,230 of NC_090926.1, read as the reverse complement.
GAAAACTGTGAAAAAAGCCATAGGAATGAAAATAATGATTGATGTTAAGCCAGGATGGAAGCCCAAACACCTGAATGATGAAGAAATAAGAGACTTTATGAAGGCCAGCAGGCATGCACCTGAGGGAACAAAGTTTCTCTATCCCAGGAAACACAGAAATTATGTAGGAAGATGGGTTTACTGTAGCCCAAATGGACAATGTCAACTCATGACATGGAATAAAGACGAACATTTAAGGACAGCAGGAAGCCTGAAGGGAGTAATAAAAATATGGACTCCAAAGAGACACTTCTTCAAACCATCATGTATCAACCCAGAAGATGAAGAAGGAATGAACCCAGGCGATGGAGTAAAGATAAATATAGAAGAGTCAAGTGATTCGAATCCAAAGAAGGAGGTGAAAGTGGTTGATGAATCGCCCAGAGGGGGTAGTGTAGAGGAGGTCCCAAATAAAACCTGCACTCCAGTCGCCCATTTTGAAGTACCAGGAACGTTCACACCAAAACATGTGATGTATGATGAACAAATAAACCAGCAGAGAGCCGCAGTAGGGCTATGCCCAGTACCTATCAGAAGAGCAACACCTATTGAAGTACCAGTACCCAGAAAACCATGGACATTAAGGTATCCATTAAGAAAACCCTACCAGCAAATAAGATGAAATGAAGAGTGCCTAAGTACCGTCCCAGAAGAAACCAAAAACGTCTTAATGGAAGATGAATGGTGACGTCACGAGGACCCAGACGGACTCATAGATAGAAGAAATGATGACCTAAGGATGACACAAAGAGACAAAACGCCATGAGAAAAGAGATTGTGAGCTTAAAATGATAGAAATCTATCAAAACGTAAGAGAGTTAAGCTGTAAGCAAAATAAATACACTCGATCAGTTTACACCTGTAAATATGCTTGGAACCGCAAGAAAGCAAAGAAACCAGTACAGCTTGCTTTGCTAAGTAGAAGAATAGCATGGCATGCACCATTATACATAATCTACCTCAAAACGAAGCCAGTATTATAAGTGTAATTCCCCTTTGCAAACGAAGCAGAATCAACCCAGGTTACTAAAGGCCGAATGATCAGAGCTTCATATGCTAGTAAAACGAGAAGAGACGGCTGAATCGAAACTCGGCAGGTGCAACTCGTGCCAGTAGAGCCAAGGTCATACCAATAGAAGGAACGAACAGTAGCTACATATAATTGAAACGTAAGAACAGAATATCCTGTCTTTGAAAGGTCAAGATAAGGAGACGTAGGCAGGTGGCAACCTAAATAAGAATCAAATAAACAAATTGAGAGAAACGAGACAAATTCATGGTGTGGGAATCACGTGACCAGCCGAGCGAGAAGAGCATGGGTTCGCACCTACGCTTGGCATCCGCCTCAGAAGAAGATATCAGACCTTTTCCAGACAGAAGATGCAGTTTCGGGGCCAACCACATTGTGATAATTGACACATAGTTGCTGAAGCGATGTTTGATTGTAACCATAATTGGAGAAAGGCCAGGTAACTAGGGGGCACCCCGCACGTGGCTGACCTTTCTGCGTGCCGCTAAGCGAAGTGGAAGAATATGCATGGGTTAGTGCCAACCCAATCACAATGGACCAAATAATCTAGGGTCCTATAGTTAGTAGAACCAATGGGATGCTGTACTTTTAGTGACGTCTACAGTAGTCATTTTTGAAGGAAGCGCATAAGCGCCCACCTGACAGTGTTTATCCAATCCCCTCACTCCGTTACCATATACAGATATAGTATCTATATTAAAGTTACCTTTTCTTAACCAATAGAATTGCATGTTAAACTCTTGAGTGTTACACGTCAATTATGACACGTTTTGAGTATAAATGTATGATTTGTATGAAGTTCGTTGGAGATGAAGCAAGAAGGACGATCACACCATTGCTGATTTCCATGACTCCCCGTTTTTTGTACTTGTCATTAAACGAACTCCCTTTGCCAAACCATTGAGTTGTCCTTATTGATTGGTGTTGGAGTAATAAATCTGCACCCCCATCCATCTCAAAGGTGCAGCTATCTCGTCTTAAACTACTTCGGAGCAAACCTCAGCTCTATGGGCCGGCCGGGGTTCTCCAGAGTATACGAGTAAGTACCACATTGGGATATAATTGTGAATATTGACGTGTGTCACATATAGACAGGATTGTGAATATTAGCCAGTGCCAGATCTAGATAGAAATGCAGTGATATTCATGCACCACATCTAGAAAATGTGGAAACTTAGCACATAACACTTCTAGATAGCAAGGCCAATAACCAGCCCACAAACAGTTTCACTCCTCTGCTCATACCTCTCAAACTCGAACCAAACATGACCACAACCCTAAAGCACAACAAACCGCACAACCTCCACTACACAGCAACAACAAAACAAACCACACATAGCCTTGCACAACAGCACACAACGGCTATCGACCGGAAATCACCCCCAAGCTCAGCGAACGGTGTTAACCGAACTGAAGCTGTCAACAGCACATCACTGCTATCTTGCACTTATCCCGCTCATTCCCACTAACTCACCACCCCAACCCCTTTCCTTTTCAGATCTGCCAGAGCACCAGTTGACCACTCCGGTGGTGATAGTGCATGGTACAAATATCCATTAACATTTAACATTTAACAAATCCTGCTTGACCATAGGCCACTGTGCCGATCTTTAAACATAAACAAAACAGCATCACCATGGCTGCCAGATTAGTGTGTGAATACTAACATAACGAGGACAAGCCCCGCCTGCACACACGCCATTGCAACGGCCCATAAACAAACAGTTGCACCATGGCAACCGGGTCTGCGTGGGCTCTCCACCAGGACAAGTTGTCCTTGGATTACACGTATTATAATCCTGATGCTCACCACTGACAGGATTACACATAACTACACCCCCCCTCAAGCGCATTTGCGCCCGTGATGATGCTAAACCACAAACACCTTCTGATTTCATTAGCAAATTACAAACAGCACTAACACAGATAATATTCTGAGCAAACACCTGACTGAGTGCTAGAATCATTTTCACAAAATTGTGTGTGGCCGCTTGCATTCAAAATCCATGCATGCGTCACGTCTTACTAATGGCGCACAGACAATACAATGGATTTTACATCAATGCAGCTGAGAGAGTGTTCTGCAACCCAGAACTAGCAGTGAAATTTGCCGCAGCGAGAACGATTATGGCCAGCGGCTCTTTCAAATTGAAAGGAAAAAACACCAGCCTAAAGTAAGAAGTGACACAAGGTAGTAGCAAATATGGAGCTGGCAGCAAACACGCCGGAGCTACTGATCGTACTAAATAGGGATTAAGCTATATTAGTTTCACACTGCGCTGACCGTGTATGCATGATTTACTCTGCAACATAATCCCCAGGCCCCTCTGTCATGTTGACAATTGGGTTCCGGGGCAAAGAAACACTTGTGTATAGGCGCGTTACAAATAACATATCAAATCATATCAAAGGGCCGAGATGGGGCGGAAGGGAGGAGGGGAGGCAAGTGACGGGGCACGGGAATGATAGTTAGTGCGTAGTTGAAGACCGATGAATAAAGATGTGTTTTGAAACACTCCTGACTCTGGCTGTTAATACCCCACGCAGCGTGGTGCGCAACATCGATCCTGCTGTCCCTCATTGCGGGGAGACATTACACTGGCGACGAGGCGCGAGCGAACCCAGGCAGCAGTGGTGAGCAGCAATACTGCAGGCGCCGGAGAGCGCAGTATCTGCCCAGGCAGCAGCAGTGATTGTTGGGGAAACAACAAAAATCAGAAAGGACCGCGCCACGGCGGTGATCTGCCTACAACATAGGGTGAGGGGAAAGATGGAAAGTGGAGATGGTGCTTGTGCCTCACTCGGCCATCCCCAGCAGGACTCCATACCCAACGGCCCCAGGCAGATCTCATCAAATCACAGTGCTTGTGGCTTCTAAGACGAACGTCCAAGATTTGCTGCTGGATCACACAGCATTTAAAGGGCCAGAGTACTCAAGGAGTTGAGAATGTTGGATCAAAAAGCCCCCCAGGCAGTTAATCATGATATACAGGCGAGGGGTCAGGATGCTCCACAGCCTGCAGCTCCCTACAGACTTCCAGATTCATTGGCTGTTCAGTTACCTGAGGCGTTTGAAGTGTCTGACACGAGCAATATGGGGCCAAGAGGGGCAACATGCATCATGGATTTTGACTTGTATATGGGGGCCACAGGGCCTGTGGATGAAGAAAGGCAGAAATGCCTCCTTAAATTTGCAGTGGGACCTGCAATAAGGGATATTATTGGTGAAATGCCAGCAACATCCATTGACTCCATTAAGGACCTAAAAGGGGCATTGTCAGCCTACTTCACCTCTGACACCAACGTAGACTATGAGTGTCATTTAATTCATGGTACAAAGCAGGCAAAAGGCAAAACAATGTACACCTATGTCATGCGTCTATGCATCAAAATGAAACACTGGTTCTTTGCCATCTATTCTAACATGGAGGCCCTGCGTTCGCTCGCAAATAATCGCTGGCTGCAATTCACAGAATTTCAGGTGAAAATTACTGCAAAAAGCACGAACTCTCAATAAAATGTTGACGCTCATGTGGGCGGAACTGGTAGTGGACACACAGGTTGAGAGCTTCAGTGCAGCCACACCTGCAGGATCCATACACCGGCTGCAATACGACCGGAGACAGGAGGAGCCCTTTGCTATCGATGTGGGTATGAGTATCCACACAAGGGATCCTGTCCAGCCATATTATAAAGGTGCTCTGCATGTGGTGAGGAAGGACACTTCAAGTCGGTATGTCACCTAGCAAGAGAAAGAGGGCGCTACATGGAAAGAGAGTCCACTGCATATTACTTGTTGAGGCATCTCATCGCAGCACCACAAACGTCTCAGGCGACTGTTCAATCCCAACACAGGCCAAAAGAGACAGAACCAAAGGAGCCAGAATCAGGGGACAACAAACACAGAAAAGACAGGAGGGAGAGGAGAAGATACGTTACACGCCCGTGAGATGGGAGAAGGTCAAGGCATCACGTACGATATCTGGTGGAACAACGCCCTTCAGAGACCGACATCAGTTCATCAGAAGGTGAACAGAGAAAAAAAGGTTATGTGTACGCCTTGGGCAATACAACAACGACAGAACACAGCCCGACACTGTTAATGGGACTGAATGAAAGGCCAACAGAGTTTCTGATAGACACCGGCATCATGGTAAACGTGATAAGCTAACAGATATATAAGGAATTACTGTGCCCACCAAACCTCAGATTGGCAACCGTCGACATATACCCGTATGGAGCAACAAATCCCCTGAAGTGCTTAGGACAAATCAAAAGGAACCTGCCGCTACAAAGAGCAGGAAATGAAAATAGTCATACATGTATTTGCTATGGAGAATGAACACAGATGCATGATCAGCTTCAAGACGGCTGTCGACATGGGACTGATTCATGTCTTATACAAACCTATGGTGCATAAGTACATCAACCCCGTGCCATGATCAAGGAGCTGCACCCAACCCTTTTCAAAGGGATAGGAAAACTGCGCAAGAAACAGATTAAACTACATATCTATGAAGCCGTCCTGCCGGTGGCACAGCACTACAGGGGCATGCCGGACAATATTCAACAGAATGTTAGAAGAACTACATAAACTGCTTGAACAGGAGATAATTGAACCAGCCACAGGACCCACAACTTGGGTATCACCCATCGTTCCCATCCCAAAGAAGGGAGAAGGCCAAACCAGGTGATCAGAGGAGAGAGGCACATGCCTACGCATATCACAGACATGATACACCTGTCAAACGGTGCCAAGGTCTTCTCAAAGCTAGACTTACAAAAGGGTTATCACCAGCTAGTGTTGAGCCCAGAAAGTAGGAACGTCACCACATTTGTCACCCACCTCAGGTTGTACAGATATAAGAGACTGAGCTTCGGCGTATCTTCCGCAGCTGAAATCTTTCAGGTGGAGATTCACAATGTTATTAAACATATATCCAACTGTATAAACTACAGTGATGACATTCTGGTGTTCGGGACTGATGTAGGGAAGCATGATTAGACCCTGTCAAGGATGTGCATAGCCTTAGAGGTGGCCAACCTCACCCTCAATTAAGAGAAGTGCGAATTCAGAAAAGGCATCCTAAAATTATTCAGACATATATTTTTGGAGAAGGGCATGTCGCCGGACCCAGACAAAGTCATGGTGCTCAATGAAACATTGCTGCCAACAAATGTGTCTGGGCTGAGATTGTTCCTGGGCCTTGCCAGTTATTTTACGCGGTACATCAAAGACTTTGCCACCGTCAGCAAACCACTTCGAGCACTGACCAAGCAGAACACTGTGTTTAACTGGTCTGAAGAATGCCAACAAGCCTTCACCACAATCCGAGACAGGGTAGCTTGAGTGGAGAATATGTCCTATTTTGACGTCAGTTGAACATCTGAATTGATGGTAGATGCAAGCCCAGTCAAGCTGGGGGCCTTCCTAGCCAAATTGACTCTCAGGATCCGAGTAACACTCACATAGTCGCATATGCCAGCCGCAGCCTCTCGCCCATGGAGCAGGAATACTCTCAAGTGGAGAAGGAAAGCCTTACGGTGGTGTGGGCATGCAAACATTTTAATATTTTTCCCTATGGAAAGCCATTTAAAGTGGTGATGGACCATCAGGCTCTACTTTTCCTATACGGCAACCCCCAGGCCAAGATGCCGCCCCAGATCGCCAGTTGGGGACTCACACTACAAGAATATTCATTCAAGATAATCCACTGGCCCGGGAAGGAAGAAAACCCAGCTGACTTCTTGTCCCATCATCCGAGGAGTGGAAGCGCACCTGAATCATCACTGGCGGACCGCTATCTCTGGTATCTCAACCATAAAACGATACCCAAGGGCATCAACCCGGCTCTACTGGCCCAAGAGATGGAGGCAGACAGGGCATGCCAGATAGTATGCAAGGGGATCAAATCTGGACAGTGGAGAAGAGCAAAAGAGAGCGGTGCCTCAAATCAGATGACGTTCGGAGGGAAGTCGACTCATACAGGTGAAGGACGAACTGGCCCTCTCTGAGGACAACATATACTAAAAGGACATAAGATGGTGATCCCAACGTCTCTGAAAAGGAAAGTGGTAGAACTGGCCAATGAAGGGCACTGGGGAGTCGTCTCCACAAAGCGCGTGCTACGGCAAAAGTCTGTGCATCCCACAACTGGATTCGCTAGTGGAGGAAATCCTACGTGAGTTTCCAACCTACTGTCTCATCACACGAAATCGACATCCTAAACCCCTGCATAGGTCAGAACTACCAGAAGGGATATGAGATGCTGTGGCTGCAGACTTCTTTGGATCAATCGAAGGGGGAAAGTACGTATTGGCCGTAATGGACGAATATTCCTGTTACCCAGAAGCCCAGCTGGTAGCGTCAACTGCAGCTCATCACGTCATCCCAGTAATGGACCAAATCTTCACAGCCTATGGTATTCCTCGGAGGGTGAAAACAGAAAATGGGCCCTTGTTCTCTGGCCAGGACTTTGCGTGGTTTAGTGAGTACATGGGATTCCATCATCAGAAAATTACGCCACTCTGGCCACAGGCGAATGGCATGATCGAACGATTCATGGCAAACCTCAAACATGCTCTGCAAGTGGCCCGATTTATGGGTCAACCCTATCAACAAGTCCTTCACTAACTGATGAGGGACTAAAGGAGCACCCCACATAGCTCCACAGGGAAACATCCCGCTGAAGAAATGTTTGGGAGCGACGTACACACCAGACTACCTCAACATGGACCCCAAGAGGGCGAACGACCGGATGATGCCGAACTGAGGGACCAAGAAAGAACTGCCAAGCAAAGAATGAAGGAGTATGCAGACGGGCGCCGGAAAGCCAGAGAGTCTCTCTCAGCTGGGAGTAGGAGAAGTGGGGACTGTGAGACAACCCCAGAGGCATAAACACAACTCAGTGTTCAAGGATGAACCCCTCATCTTTACCGACAAAAAGGGCTCCATGATTACGGCACAAGGCGATCATGGACCCACCACCTGAAACTCCTCGCACTTCAAAAGGTTTCCCCTGACCAGCCCCAGGAGGCTAATTGGAAGAGTAGGAATCACGGATGAGTATCTCTCGGACAAACCTCATCAAGGCGATCGAAAAGATTTGGATGCCTCTGGTGTGGAAGACAGCGGCAGATCAGAGGAAAGGTGTTTGATGGGAATTGCGAACTCAGGATCTCAAAGAGTGAGGAATAAGATTCATGACTCATTAAAGAAATGAGCTGATCAGCTTCATCTCCAGCTCAAGTTGGAACCCCTTTGGGGTATTTGTTTAATTTGGGGGGATGTCATGTTGACAATTAGGTTCCGGGGCAAAGGGGTGCGTGGCACGGGAATGATAGCGCGTAGTTGATGACCGACGAATAAAGATATGTTTTGGATCACTCCTGACTCTGGGTGTTTATTCCCCGCGCAGCATGGTGCGTGACATCGATCCTGCTGTCCCTCATTGCGGGGAGCCATTACACCCTGACATTCAATTTACTTATTATTTTGTTCAGGTGCCAAAAGCTCAGCTGAAACCAGATAGGCTGACTCTCCTGTCTCTCCCTCCTGAACACAGATCATCTGACATTTAGGTGAGCACTGTTACTTATCATACTTTTCAAGTTTGTGATAGATATGCCAGAACTCTACAAGGAGCCTGAGCCTAAGTATGAGTGGTGTAACACCCACCCCCATCTGTCTTTTCTATCTTCTCACAGAGATCCAATAGTCTGCGGGGCAGGAAAGAATAGAGAATATACAACAGCAGCACTTATGCGTACTGGTGGTATACTCTTTCTAGTTCATTTTTAAACTTAGAGATCCTGAAGAAGGTGGATTCACTTGCACAACTCCACTGAAACCGATCGACCAGACAGTTTATGGGATGACCAATTAGCAACTGGTCACTCCTCTCTCTCAAAAAAACCCCCATCTTTTTAACATATTTCATTCTTTTGAGTCAAAAGATGCAGTAGCAATAATCTTTTCTCTGCTTAGACTCACAATCCACACATCTTTTTCTTGCTCTTTCCTCTGGATTTTTTATATGTGATTCACACCCAAGTTCTTTACCAAATGGTTACTTCGCTCCATCAAGCTATAGCAAAAAGAGGGTCAGTCTCTTTTCTATCCCCTTACCCTAGATAGGCGGCCCATCACCTCTATGTAGAGAAAGCAGATCACAGCGGGGAGAGCTAGTATCGGTTGACGGGTTATGCTAGGATATTAACTAGCATTTGGAATGATTGAAAACAGGAAAACGGATCTGTACTTTTTATGTGTGATAATGAAATGAGACAAATCAAGGTTGCGAGTTTAGCAGACAGTGCCTTACATGACAATGCCTCGTTCTCCGGCCATGATTGAAGTTGCCTGAGGACCATATCAACATCCCACACCTGGGAGTACTTCGGTGTTGGAAGCTTCCATAGCCTTACTCCCTTGAGCAGTCTGCACACTAGAGGATGCTCTTCCCCCGAGAACCTTTCCACATGTGTGTGCCCCACTGCTATCGCTGAGTGTGCTGTGTGACCGTCCGCTATGCCTTGCCCTGCACCACAAGCGTGTCCAAGATGTTCACTATGTGGACTATATCTGCTCTAGAAGGATGAATGTCCCTAGCCAGTCATCAGCTACGTCACTTTCCCCAGGCGGCTTTGTAGGCTTTCTTTGTACTTGGAGCCCCGGACTGTCCGATAAATTGTTCAGCCTCTTCCGAAATGCCTGGCAGAGACCAAGCTCTCCGGAAATTATCCAGGCTATTAAGCTCAAACTGTCTGTCAGGAAACCATCAGATGCCTCTTGTCCGCTGGGCCCCGCAGGATCGTCAGGTCTCGATGCGTAAAATTGAGAACTTGCACAACATCTCTAGCAGGCTTGGAAACAGGGCTTGCCCTTTCCAATCTGGAGTCACCAGCAGTAGCTTCACTTTCTGCCTCCTCACTTGCGCTAATCTCCACGCTATCATGACGAATGCCAGTAAAGCATACTCTGTGCTTGGACCCCACGAAAAGCATCTGTCGCAGCCGCCTCCAGGTCCGTCTGGCAGGGGCCCTGCCGAGTCATGATCTTGAGGAATGCCACTGGATTCAGCTGCCGGGTGCTGGAATCCCTGAGGTATCTCAAGTTCCAGTTGGCCACTTGATTCTGGAGCCCCAGGAGATACTCTGCCATCACGGTTACGTTGTTCCGCAGGCACAAGTGCCAGAAGTGTTTCGCTAGCATCCTTGGCCTCGTCTCCCCTAGCCGATTGATGTATCGGACTGCAGGGACATGGTCCATCTTGAGCAGTACCCAGCACTCTCCAACACTTTGCCTAGAATGGCTGGCAGGCTCCTTTGCAGTAAACAATATGGTGACTGAGCTGCTCCGACCACCTTCCACATGTCGTCATCTCCCCGCATCGGGCTCCCTAGCCCCAACGGCTGGTATCCGATTCTATGACTAGGTCCGGGGAGGATCCGAAAATTGCTCTCCCATTCCAAGCCTCCATGTTGTGAAACCACCAGGACAATTCCGTCTTTGCTTCTGGGGAGAGCAAGTCTCTCTTATCATACGAGAAGCCCCTCGTGAGATGCTGTATCTTGAGGCACTGAAGCACCCTTTAGTGGAAAGGGACAGGAAAGATTGCCTGAACAGAGGATGCAAGGCGCCCTACTAGCCTCGCCAATTCCCTTAACGAGACCTGGTCCCTAGACATGAATTCCTTGATTTCCTTCCTGATCATATTGACCTGTGCCAGAGGTAGACTGAGAGTCCCTTGTGCAGAATCAACAACAAAGCCCCAGAATTCCATCGTTTGAGACGGAGCGATCTCTGACATGTCCCAATTGATAAGGAACCCCAGATCCTGCGGTAACCTGACTGTGCACGCTACCTGCTCCTGTAAAAGCTGTTTGTCCTGACACATCAGGCACACGTTGTCTAGGTAGATAATGAGACAGATGGGCTGCTCTCTCAGCTTGGCAACCATCAGTTTCATCACCTTTGTGAAGCACCAAGGCGCTGTTGACAGTGCGAAAGGGAGGCAGGTGAACTCCCAGGGTCGGACTGGGACAAGAAATAGGCCCGGTCACCCAAAAAAAAAGTGGCCCACCCCTCGCCTCAAAAAAGTGGCCCACCCCTCGCCCCTCGCCTCACGACACTTGACCTCTGATGATATCTCCGGAAGTGATGTCATTTGACCCCACACCAAAGTGACATCCCGGGAAGCGATGAAACACAACCTTTCACCCCTTGACAAAATAGGAAGTGGCATCAAATAGCATTGTTCCTAAGTAAACTACACTACGAAAAATATGGTTATGATTTCACTAAGGTGATATACATTTCACACAAGAATGGATCACCATACGTATCATTAATACCTGTGTGTATAGATCCATATTGTCAAAATACTGTGACTCCAAGCAGACTTCCAAGGCCACATGAAAATATGGTATTATATAGCACTTACCCTTAAGCTCTTTTTTATAGAACAAATATGCATACAATAGCACCCAACCTGTGTTGGTACTCATATCGACCCAAGAAGGATGAAAGGTTTTTGAAGAATAAAAAATGAAAAAATAAAATTTGAAAAAAATGATTTATTTTTTCAAACCGACCCAAATATGGCCTGAAACCGGCCCTTACTCCCCAGGGACAATTTCGGCCCGGCCAGGGGCCAATCCGACCCTGCTGCCTCCACCTATAGTGCGACAGAGGCCGGGCCTTTGTGGGGCCTCAGGCTCCATTAGGAGCCTATTCATGAAGACAAAGAAAAGCACACACATTCTTTTGCTGCGATGACCATCATGAAGGCAAAAGAAGGTGTCTTTATAAATAGGCTCCTAATGGCGGGCGAACGCGCCGACGTAGGAGGCATGGCGGGCGCCGCCCCTTAGTGGGGTTTGCCCAGCCAACCTCCTCCCCCTCCTCGATTACGGGGGGGGGCTCCTTAAACATGGCAAAGCCCTCCCCCGGATGAAGAAGGGAAGGTCGCCGGAAGGAGGGCAGGGCAGAGAACCGAGGGGAAGGGAGGCCCTATAAAGGGTCGGAGCACAAGCAACACACTCTCGATACCTGCCCCCGCCCGAGAACACATTTTGGTTTTGACCACTTCCTTTCGGTTCCTGCCCCCACCCGTGAGCGCTGTGGTGTTGTTTTGTGGTGTTGAGCAGCGGTCGGTGTTTAGAAGTTGGTCGCGTTGGGTTCCAGGTACATGAGGCGCGTGTGACACGAAGGAGCTCGAGCAGTCGCGGAATTCGGACGTTAGTGTGAAGCGGAACCCGGTTCTAGACGCGGAAAGGTAAGCAATGGTCGCGCGATTGTATCGGTGGCGTGCGATGTGGCTGGGGGCGTCTGGAGATAATATAGCGAGGGTACGGTGGGACGCGTAAGGTGGGACAAGTTTGCACATGGCTCGGGGGCGGATGCGTGGGAGCAGAGGGAGAGAGATCGCATGGCGGTGGACGGGCGGTCTCCATTGCACCAGGTGCATAGTCTAATGTGCCGAACGCTGAGGGGCGGTAACAGGGGGTTTTTATGTCTCACACGTTTCCTTAGGGCTGGGGGTAGGATCATGCGGGGCCGGGGACGGTGGCAATAGCGTGGGTACAGAGTAGGACCATTTTAGGGATAGGGGGAAGCACACAAGGAACCAGGCTGCGATGGGTGGTCCTCGTGTGGGTGATCTCGAGGTGCGGGATTGCGGATAGGGGGTCACTCGTTGGTTGGGGTTGGATGGGGGGCAGGCTTGGGGAGCGTCCTCGAATGGGGATTGGCCGAGTTCCACACGCGGGGAAAGGCATCTCTGTCGGGGAGGGAACAGAGCAGCCACATGGGCGCCTGATTTGTAATTATCCAGGTATTGTCACCCAGCGGACTGTGCACAGTCCCTCCGATACAGCAACGCTACTGCCGGATTGGCTAAATCGGGGGTAGTACTTAATGATGTAAGGATAAGGGGTGCTCTCAACCCAGGCTACACTCGCTGCATGAGGAGGTTCGGGGGGCGCAGTGCAGGACACCAGGGAACATAGTTACACCGCTTCCTGTCGTACATTTCAGTCACTGTTTTGGAGGTTCGTAAGGGCAGCATCTGCCTTCATTCAAAGGGGCCGGATACTGGTGGGGGGCAGTCAATGTGGCAAGTGAATGCATCACGCGTGTGTTGCTACGTGCAATGTGCAAGGTAGGGGATGGCTGACAGTCGTGGGTGAGGGGGGCTACAACAGCGCGACGTGGGACCACAGGGGGTGTAGAGATTGGGGTTTTCTCTGTGTGGAATGTTTTCCCCCGTATCGCTGCCATATCTATATGCACCAGCTTTCACTTTTAAATCAGGAGCACCATATGCGCGTGGGCATTGTGGCTTGCGGGATGCACAGGGGGGGGGAGCAGTGCAGGACACGAGAAATAAACGCACCTTTATAAGAATGCAGGTGAGGTATGGAGGGGGGTTGGCTGAAAACCTGTATTCAGAGGTTTCTCATTTATATCCTTTGCACGTGAACCCGGATCGCCATCAGCAGCAGGAGAGGATGCTTAGTAGATGGCCTCCGATCTCTTTAACTTTTCTAACTATACTTCTGCTTCGTGTGTTCAGTGCAGGTCACTAGGGAACATAGTTCCACCACTTCCTGTCGTACAATTCATTCACTGGATAGGGTTTCATAAGGGCAGCAGCTGCCTTCGTCCAAATGGGACCGAGGCCCTGGGTAAAAGGGGAGGGAGTTAGGGGACTTGGAAACCATTTCCGAACCCAAAAAGTGCGGGGTGGGGGGGGGGGGACAAAAGGAATGAAACACAAACCTACAAACAAAGGTCTTCATGGGAAGTCGGTCGGAGGGGGAGCAAGAAGAGACTACGGGGGCTCAGGTAACGTTAACAGACAAAACTGTAGGGGGAAGTGACCTATACGTTTCGTTGACTTGTACGAAGTTGTGGGCGATGCTTAGATGCATGTCACTGTGATAACTACGGAGACTGCGAGTCCCAGAGTGCTGTGCAATTGCCATTGCCATGTCAGCACAATGCGGCCGCACGGGGCTGTAGAGGATTAGTTTGCGCCACACAGCCTGTTGCATGGCGCTGCCAACGGCCATTGTAGGTGTTTAAACCATGTGCGCCGGGCCACGTGGGGGAGAAAGGCCACGAGGGTATGCCATGACTAACTTATATATGTTCACATTATTCCATGGCTGCCGTGCCATTTGAAATCCTGGTTGCTTGGCAACCGCGCCAAGAGGGTCAGGGGCCATAATGTACGTTTGGGTCCAATTAAATAATTGGCATTATGGGAAAGTGGCCTGGCGCCAACAACAGCCATGATCGTGGAATTATGCCTAATTAGGTGACGGTGAACATGTACCTTGTGGCCAATGCCGGCACAAAGCCAGCACCGGTTTGTGACACGAAGGTGACAACGCCGGGCATATAGCACAGCGAGTGCAGCCATGCGGGCATGGGTATGCATAGTATATGGGACGAAGTGGGTAGAGTTCAGTGGAGTGGCGCGCGCCATTCACACCACGGTTGGCTGACGCTTGGCCCTTGTTGGAAGCAAGACCACACGGAGCACCACACATTCGCTTCGAGCCCCCGGACCCTGAGCAGAGAGTTGCTGGGGAGTGGGGTGCTCGGTCCGGTACAACAGGGGGTGAAGGGAGGCATAAGATTAAGGGGTACGATCAACGATATGGGTTAATTTGTCACGGTAATGCAAGCGTAAGTGCGGCTTAATGTATTGTTCATCTCCTGGAAGGGGGCTATAGAGGTTTCATTGCAACAAATTAAAAAGCCATCATAGGTACACATGACAATGAAGACATCAATTAGCAAGCAAAGTTACGTAAGGGCACCCGTATTTGAGTTGGGATACTAATCCAGCAACAAATTACAATAAATACAGGGCACGTAATCTGTGCGTTGCACGATGGGACGCGAGTGGGCCAGCATAAGTGATGTAATTAGACATCTTGATGCAGGGTGACCCTGCCTGGACCGGTGGAGTTTCAGTGTCTCACATCGTATAGGCTCACAACAGGATGCACCATTGCACTATCATGCGCTTGAAGGTCACCGTAGAACCTAAGCGGCAATTTCGCGGATGGCCATGTCAAGCCAGTGGACACCATAATTGAATAGAGTGGTCATGGCAGAGAGGGAGATGGCGGTACACCTTCATCTGTTAAATTTGCATGTGGCTGGAGCACCACCAAGGCCCACCCTCTTCACTTATGTTCACCACCAGCTACTGGGGGCCACTAGGAGGCAAGAAAGCATGTTCTGGGCAGTACGATCAAAGGTTGTGGTAGATTGGTACAGGGAAATCTTACCACCTAGCGCAATACATCTTCCAGAATATCTTACTTTCAAAACATTGTCAGGTGGTAGGGGGACGGGGGCACCTCGCAAGTAAGGGGCACGAGGAAAAATGACAGAGATTGGGTGGCGGGTACATTGTCGGAGGCTAGACCACACGGAGGGTCAGGACACAAATAACACAGTCATTGTGACCGGTATGGCGTGCACAGTTCGAGCAAATCAACAATTAATTAAGTGGCAAAGTGGCAGCAAGAGGTGATGGCTGGGTCCTTCCACACTTGGGAAACGCAACCTCTTGGGCAGAGACTCCGAGGTCATGCTTAGTGGCCATGCGCGCTGCAAAGGGGCCAAGCGTGTAGAGGGCTAAGGGGGGTATCGAATAAGGGGCGACATCAGTAGGGTTGGGGGGGTAAGGAGAGTTCGGATAGCAGACGGTTTGAAAATTAGGTCCAAAGTTTGTACTGCAAGCCTGGGATTTTAGAGCATACACACCTCTTGACGTCTCCAAAGACAGCGTCAGACGAGGATACCCTTGCTTGGATGTGTGTGTTTCGATTTTGTGAAAGGCAAGTGCAAGTTGCGCATTAGGGCCCGCAGGGGGGTACTAGCAGCGAACAGAAGCGCGGGAAAGGGAGCGACCTGCGCAATCTGGGGGGAACTCTCCGCCGTCGGTAGCCAGCAGAGAGTCTTGGAGGAGTCACAGGTCGATCCCTTTAGCAAAGTACTGACAGGCCCATAGGGGAATGCTCAGCCAACAGCTTAGATCCTACAGCGCCCAAGAGTAACAGACTCGGGGGAGCCCCTGGGAAAAAAAATGGGAGGGTTTAGGGGGCTTGGAAGCCATTCCAACCCCACAATGCGGGGGGTGGGGGTGGAAAGAAAAATCGGAAAACAAGGTGAAAACAAAGGTCTACAAGGGAGGTTGGGGGGGACCGAGATGAAGGTATGGTGGCACAAGCTGGGTTGACAAAGAAACAAGTGGGGGGAAGGGATAACGGAAGGATACAAAGGGGAATGTGGGGGGGCAACATTGGGCTCGAGGGGTGACAAGAGGGAACCGGGGGGGCACAAGGTTCAAGGAGGTGAAGAGGGAGGGGCAAGCGCAAGGCTGGGGGGCAAACAGATGGGGGTACTTGGGGGGGAAAACGAGAGGACGGGGGTGGGAGTCTTCGGGGTGAACGGAGCACAGGGAACTGTAGGAGGAGAAAGTTGGGAGGGGGGGCCAATGCTAAAGAACATGGCACTTCGAGAGGGGAGGAACAAGCCGGGGGGGGGGCTTTAGGGCTAAGGATTACGGAACCTGACGGGGTGAGGGCGCTGGGTAAGACCTTAGGGGACGGCCCAAGGGAAGGGCACTGGGAGCACGGGTACTAAGGCAATGTCCGGCCCGGGGGACAGTATGCCGGAATGGGGACACCTGGCGCCCGAAGCTTGGAGGTAGGTCTAGGGTAGAAGCGGCACAGTTGGGGATGGGAGCACAAAGTAGTGTAGAAATGTGCGCTAGGATAGCTGGACATCGCAAAGCGATGACTGTATAGGCAGGGAGAAAGGTGGTAGTCGGCACCGGAGAACGGTGTCGGCTGAATGCAAAGTATGCGGGTATGTGTTGCATTGGGGCACTGCCGGTGGTGTCTGTATAGGAACCTGTTAATAGCGAGGCACCGAGTGGCTGCCTGTTTTAGATAGAATTGGACATCGGACACAGTGATGGTGTCGGGGGGGGGGCCTAACTGGTACCTTAGAGAAAAGAGGGGAGAAAATGTCGAAGTGTGATACAAGGGACCGAACAAATGCCAAGAAGTGTGAAACCAGGGAACGTATAGAATGGCCATAGGTAGAGAGAAGTTGATAGCAAGGGCCGGGCTCAACCCGAGGCGCCCAACGGACGCGGACGGTGGGGGTGGGTGGACAAGGGATGCATACCTAGGTAGCCTCGCACAGTGTAGAAAAACCTGTGGTGTGGTGAATTACGGATCGCCTGTAAGATAACTCCAAGACTTTATACAAATAAAGCTACCGTGGCATTAACCTTCCAACCTTTACAAAATTGTCTGGCGTGTTCTTTTAGGTTGTTTCGAATTACTGGCTGATGCCAGGTGCTGAGGGGAGTGGGGGGGGGGGGCGGCCCGAGCAGGGCAGGCAGTATGGGTCAAGGGAGGAGGGGGAGGCGCGGCAGTGGGATGCCCCCGCTATGGCCGGCGAACGCGCCGACGTAGGAGGCATGGCGGGCGCTGCCCCTTAGTGGGGTTTGCCCAGCCAACCTCCTCCCCCTCCTCGGTTACGGGGGGGGGACAGGCTCCTTAAACAGGGGAAAGCCCTCCCCCGGATGAAGCAGGGAAGGTCGCCGGAAGAAGGGCGGGGCAGAGAACCGAGGGAAAGGGAGGCCCTATAAAGGGTCGGAGCACAAGCAACACACTCTCGATACCTGCCCCCACCCGAGAACACATTTTGGTTTTCCCGCCCTCCCTCCCAAAAATCCAAAATGTTGGCTTTAACTTATCTTGTCTTTTGTTTTTCAAGTCGCCCAGCGGAGTTACATTGAGATCCCTTTTGCAAAGTACTGACAGGCCCATAGGGAATGCTCAGCCAACAGCTTAGATCCTACGGCGCCCAAGAGTAACAGACTCGGGGGAGGCCCTGGGGAAAAAAGGGGAGGGTTTAGGGGGCTTGGAAGCCATTCCAACCCCAAATTGCAGGGGGTGGGGGTGGAAAGAAAAATCAGAAAACAAGGTGAAAACAAAGGTCTACAAGGGAAGTTGGGGAGGACCGAGATGAAGGTATGGTGGCACAAGCAGGGTTGCCAAACAGGTGGGGGGAAGGGATAACGGAAGGAAGGATACAAAGGTGGACGTGGGGGGGCAACATTGGGCTCGAGGGGTGACAAGAGGGAACCGGGGGGGCACAAGGTTCAAGGAGGTGAAGAGGGGGGGCAAGCGCAAGGCTGGGGGGCAAGCGCAAGGCTGGGGGGCAAACAGATGGGGTACTTGGGGGGGAAACGAGAGGACGAGGGTAGGAGTCTTCGGGGTGAACGGAGCACAGGGAACTGTAGGAGGAGAAAGTTGGGGGGGGCAATGCTAAAGAACATGGCACTTCGAGAGGGGAGGAACAAGCCGGGGGGGAGGGAAGGTTTAGGGCTAGGGATTACGAAACCTGACGGGGTGAGGGCGCTGGGTAAGACCTTAGGGGACAGCCCAAGGGAAGAGCACTGGGAGCACGGGTACTAAGGCGATGTCCGGCCCGGGGGACAGTATGCCGAAATGGGTACACCTGGGGCCCGAAGCTTGGAGGTAGGTCTAGGGTAGAAGCGGCACAGTTGGGGATGGGAGCACAGAGTAGTGTAGAAATGTGCGCTAGGATAGCTGGACATCGCGAAGCGATGACTGTATAGGCAGGGAGAAAGGTGGTAGTCGGCACTGGAGAACGGTGTCGGCTGAATGCAAAGTATGCGGGTATGTGTTGCATTGGGGCACTGCCGGTGGTGTCTGTATAGGAACCTGCTAATAGCGAGGCACCGAGTGGCTGCCTGTTTTAGATAGAATTGGACATTGGACACAGTGATGGTGTCGGGGGGGGCGAGGGGACTAACTGGTACCTTAGAGCAAAGAGGGGGGAAAATGCCGAAGTGTGATACAAGGGACCGAACAAATGTCAAGAAGTGTGAAACCAGGGAACGTATGGAATGGCCATGGGTGGAGAGAAGTTGATAGCAAGGGCCGCAACGGACGTGGACGGTGGCGGGGGGTGGACAAGGGATGCCTACCTAGGTAGCCTCGCACAGCGTAGAAAAACCTGTGGTGTGGTGAATTACGGATCGCCTGTAAGATAACTCCAAGACTTTATACAAATAAAGCTGCTGTGGCATTAACCTTCCAACCTTTACAAAATTGTCTGGTGTGTTCTTTCAGGTTGTTTCGAATTACTGGCTGATGCCGGGTGCTGGGGGGAGTGGAGGGGGCGGCCCAAGCAGGGCAGGCCGTACGTGTCAAGGGAGGAGGGGGAGGCGCGGCAATGGGATGCCCCCGCTATGGAGCCTGAGACCTCACAAAGGCCCGGCCCCTGTCGCACTAAGCATGTGTGGCACGGGCCATGGATCGGGCTGCTGCTTGTTAATGAAGCAACAGCCCGACCCTTTGGTCATTTAACCTCTTTTCTTTTCAAACTGTGGATGTGCGACCCCCTTGGCGATGAGGCTGCGGCCCACCAGAGGGGCGCCCCCCACAGTTTGAATACAGCTGCGCACTAAACCCTCCCCTCCAGCACCATACACCAATATGAGTCCTAGAGGGGAGGGCTTAATAATCGCACATTTTAGCGATTATACCCGGCCGCAGCGAAGTGATGCAGTATCGATGGAAAGGGCCATCGATGCTGCATCGCTTCCCTCTGGCCGGGGGGGGGGGGGGGGCTCAGCCCCGACTTGATTTTGTCAGGGGGGGCTCGGGCCCCAGAGCCCCCGTACTCGGCACCCCTGGTACTTGGTGATATCTAGCCATCTTTCTGGACACTGCGCCAGGCTCCCCCCACTGGAGGGGTATTTGCACCTGTTTGCTCACTACACGGTGTGGGCAGAACTCTCACCTGGGTTAGTGCTGTGCCTCTGTGCCTCCATCCTCTTACTCTCCCCCAGGACGGGAAGAAGGGGTTTGGCTTGCGGTCATTCTGACCTTGCCAGCCTCTACCGGAAGGTACCTTGTAGCTGAAGGAGCGGCTGGCCAAACGGCCCCTTCCACTGCCAGCCCTTCCAAAAACTCCACTAATTAACACCTTTTTCAAGGAAGCTTGCGCTTTGTCTTGTGCTGCATTTGTATTAGCGAATTTGCTCATGTCTTTTATGAAGGTGTCTCTTTTCGCGGTTCCTGCCACTTCTTTCGAGGCGAGCTCCCCCAGCTGCGAATCGGCAAAGTGCAAAAGTGCATGACAAATGCAGCGCGCATGACTCTGAGATGCAAATGGCGACAATTAGGCAGCGGGGAGCCGCCTAGGTGTATGCCAACAAGTAACGGCTCTCTGTCGACAAATTACTCATTTCATTAAAATTAGCTCAAAATGTATAGATGAACCTGAGTGTTGGGCCGATTGTGAATGGACAACCTCTGAGCAGTCTGTTACAGCAACAATTTCGGGAGGTCAACATCCAAGAATGTTTCAAATCTGGCCTTAGCCTTTCGAATTTCAGCCTTCCCAGGAAAATCAAAGTGTAGGCAGAATTTCCTTTAGGCAGCTGCGATTTGGTGGCAGATTGGTGCTCAAGGCATCAGCATGACCCATCGGACATCTGAAACTGCATATTTTTCTGTGCATATAAGAGATGGATGTCTATCCAGGATAGTTCTATTGATCTCATGGATAAACTTTCAGCAGCTGCGCTTTTTCAGTCGGAGGCCGGATTCACATACGCGGGCGATGGATGCTTTTTTTCGGCTAGGGGGGCTAAGAAACCTATTATGCTTTTTCTCCCTTTGTCATGATTTCCAGCTTTTCCTTCAGGTGCAGTTCCAAGGGGCCGACATGGTGGTGTTCACTCCACGGTAGCTCTCTGAGGCTTGGTACCCGGTGTTACTTGAAATATCAGTGATTGTTCAATCATTCTTCCGATCCGCCCAGACTTACTACTAGACCCAAGCAAGGAACTGCAGCATTCTTGGGCAGCATCCCACAAACTGACCATGATGGCATAGAGCATTTGGGGAGTAGATGGTAAGCCAAGTCACTTCACCGTCAGCTCCATCTTTTGTCAGGAGCCCCATGGCTCCCAGTAAGGTGCGATCATAAGTGCTGCATGGCAGACATGGTCGCTAGTTTGTATGATAGGGTTGAGATCCCAATTTGCCCGACATCATCCAGTTGGTGTATTTATTGGAAAAGCTGCCTTAAATGATGCCCTATCGGCCCGTTAACATATGCAGATCAGCGATTTCCACTTATTGTCAGTTGGTGGATGGGTTACAGGCAGGGGAAGCGTCCTTTGGTCTGTCAGCTGTTGAAGGGTGTTCATATCACAGCAACTCCTCTTCTGAGGTATTCTCATTTGTGGGATGGGGATTTAGCACTGTCTCTTTTTCGCAGTTGGTCAACCTTTCACTTAAATCTTTGTCTGCCAAGTTTGCTATGTAATGTGTCTCTGATGGCTTTCCATTAGGTATCAGCTGTCTGAGCCCTGGCACAGACGGGGGCGCTATTTATGCCTTCAGGTGATTCTTCTGTGTTCTCACGTTGTACCAAAGCAGCTTCCCGGAAAGTTAAATTTCCAGATTTCCCTCAATCTTTACATCATGTTTCAGGAGTGCAAATTCATCCCAGCTCATTCATTTTTTGCAGGTCTTACGCTGCAGTTAACTCCACCCCCCCTTAGCTAGATGCGTCGAGGGAATTTTAAAAGCTGTTGAGATGGATGTGGCTATTATTGGGGATAATCTTCTAGAGGGGCTCTGGCTGCTGAAGATTTTTGGTTAGGGGCCCGTTTGGAGTACATCCTTTGGGCAGATGTCTGGTCGGGTGCACAAGTATTGTATACATTCCATTGTGATCACAAGATCCTGAAATTAGATACAAAGGAGAGAAATATTAAGTATAAATTGAAAAGTGCCCAGAACCTCCAGGTATCCCTAGGAGGGGACGGGATCAGATGATCTGACCTTAAAATGGCTAGATTCAACCTGCTACTTGTTATGTGCCCATTGGTTATTAATCATTTAAATTAAATGGGAAAAATGGAAATAGTAACAACCTTGGCTGATGTTCTGGTACAGGCCATGAAATCCTCAGTTGTGTTAACCAATGGGGAACAGCACTAGAACATATTTGGCATGCCCATAATGGAAAGAAAAAACTATAGAGGGGAGGTTTATATATACATAGAATTAAAAGGTCTGTCGTGATAAGTGGGAGAGAAAAAACTGTATGATCACAATTATAAGAACGAAACATAATAATTGGCTGAGCTCATATAAGCAAGATGTTAGGAATGCCAATTCGAGTTTACTGTTCAATATGGTTAGGTGTAAAGACAGTACGAAATTCTGGCATCTGTATTGCCAATATATTTCAGACAAGGATCCAAAAATGATCAATCCTATAGCGGCAAGACTATGGGAGAGCCATATTAGCATAGTGTATTATAGTGAGACTATCCTAAATTTAAATGAGGAATATATTGGACATAAATATGGATGTAATTTCCCGTTTGATCTGGATGACGTTATGCACATCATCATCAGATTGAAAACCGCACGGGCGCCTGGCCCAGCGGCCTGTCGAAAGCGGTTATAAAACACGACCCAATAAACTGGGCCCTGATATTACTTAGATTATTCTCGTTAACCTGGGAGGATGGAAAAGGACCTGATCGTTGGCAGGAAGCTATAGTCATACCTGTGTATAAAAGGGGGTTGCGACTGGACCTAGCACATTACTGTATGTTGGCTACGACTGATGTCTGTTCAAAAGATGTTGCCTCCTTGCTACTAAATAATATCAATGGTTGGGCTGTCACGCCAACAGACGGGTTTTAGATCTGCCTTGGGTACATTGAATAACAGTTTGGCTTTGCACTATCTAATATAGGGAACAAGGGCAAGCCATCAAGAAAAATATAGGCCTAAAGCAGAGCTGCGTCCTATCTCCGGTATTATTTCATCTTTATCTTGCCGCCAGGGACGCTGCTTTGTGGCTATCCCCCCGTGATTGGGAATGAAGCTATACGTTACGACACTGTGGTCTTGGATCGCACCCCCATAGGCCTGCAGCGTTCACTAAAAGCACTGTATGATTATGCTACAGATAATAGCATGGTGATAAATCTAAACAAGACCAAGGTGATGGCAGCAGGTGCATGCCCACGCAGTAAACTGAGGTTTTCTTGGGAAATTAATGGAGTACCACTTGAAGTTGTATCCTCCTATATATATCTTGGTATGACTCTTTTCTCAAATCTCTCAAAAAAATCGAACGAGAAAACTGTGTCTAGAAAGGTGATTAGCAAATGGAATATTACCAAACATTTCCTTGCTAACGGGTGGTCATTCAATTGAAGGTTGCCTACAAATCTACAGGGCGAACATTATACCAAGCATGCTATATGGACTTGAGGTGCTCACTGAGCAACATATTTAACAGTGCGACAGATTAGATGGTACACTTTGGAGGTCGGTATTGAGATTACCAAGGTCAGTCCCTAGTAAGGCCATTGGGTGTGAATGGGGTATGTCATCATTAAATGTACTCTGGAGCATACTTTTTATTAGTTGGGCAGCACCACGGCTGGTTTCATCCTTGGGCAGTGCAGTAACTCGAACCTTCCTCCACGACGAGAGCCTCTCTTCCTCTGCTGGATCTCCCGAACTGCAGGAACTGCCAGGAACAACCGCCACCGCAGGAGCCTCTTCTACATTTCAAGGTACTTTGTTCCGCCAGGCCTCCCTTTCCGCGTGGTAGTGCTAAAAGTGTTTTAAATCCTTTACCTACCTGTTGGGCTGGCCGCCCCTATCCTCTAACATTGTCTTTCACCTTTTGCATCCACCTTTTCGAATCGTTTAACAAAGACTTGACTGCAGCTACAAGAACATTTTGCTCCTGGGCTCTTTGCCCTTTACCATTGACTCTGGCACAAGCCTATTGACTCTGGTTAAATTTGTTGGAACTGCCTTCTCTAGATTGCTTCTCAACTAGAACTGTGTTGGTACACACACTTCTTATAACCACCTTCTTCTTTCCACTTTTAAAACTTGTGAAGTGCCATTTTGCTCCGTTTTCATTTAAGTATTATACATGCTAAAGTACTGCCTTGCCTAAACTTGTTCACAAACTTATGGGAAGTGTTGCTAAGGTGTCTAAGAATATACTCCTGCATAACTTGTGCTTTCCCTCCTTTTGAGAAATTGCTAGAGTGCCATTTGTGTTTGGTTTTCACTGTGCCGTTTTTCTCAGTTTTCACTCTTGCTCAAACTCGTCTACAATTTAAACTAGGGAGTCGTGTATACTTTTCTTGACTGATTTTAACTTGCTTTAATAACTGTGATTAATGTGTTAACTCAGAAGTGTGTAAAATAAATATATATATATTCTTTTTAATACAAAGCTTTGGTCAGTGTTTCCTTGTACCATAGTATTATGGTCCTATTGTGTAAACCCTGAATACTGCTCATCTCCCTCTTGAGATAAGTCTGACTGCTTAGCCACAGCTACCAACTAAATCTTTGTGGTACAAATTGATACCAAAGGGGATTTATTGCCCATACCTGTAGACCTAATCTGCTGTAGTGTTCCCTAAGGAAACTGCACAGGATTCTGCCTAACACTGGTGTACAGTGGTGAGGATAAAAGTATTGGATTTACATTTTAGTGTGCTGCTAATACCTTGGTTCAATTAACCACAGGGCTAACAATCAAAAACAGTTTATTTTAAACAAAGTCAAAGTATGGAAAGTTACAGCCAGGAGACCCTGCTTACTAATACTGCTGATTATTTAAGGGATCTGTGTAGACAGAAAGGTTTTCCTGTCAAAGGCAAGAAATCAGAAATGATTGATAGACTGTTAGAAAGAAACAAGTCTGGATAGTAGTGCTGTTGTGCCTACTAGTCCAGCAATGTAGCAAACATTGAGGATTATAATGTTGATGATGTTATTGTTGAAGCAGATGAGGAAGATGAGGATAACAATGTCCCCTCCTCTGGGCCTCTGCCTGCTCAAAGGCCTCAACCTGTGACTACTGGACCATTGTTAGGTCCCACATTAAGTCCTGAATTTATCACTCTAGAACAAATGAGACTTAAGCTAGAATTGAAAAGAATTAGTGCCCAAACTGAACAGAGACATCAAGAACTAAGGCTAAAAAAAATTGGAGCTCAATCATGAGCTTGAGATAAAGAAATTGTCTTTGGAAAATGCTTCTCTACCCGAATCCTCTAGATCAGAGGTCGCCAAACAGTCGATCGCGGGCGACTAGTAGCTCGCCTGAGCCTCTTCAGTTGCCCGCAGTGGAAATACTGAAAAATAAACACTTTTTTAAGTTAATTCATTCAATGCTGTGTTTTGCGTCTATTTTGATCCCTGGTCGTCCCAATTGCAGGCAGGGAGCTTGGCTGCTGTGCCACATGGAACTGCTTGTAAATTCCCTGACAGATGTCAATATCACGTTCTGCTCCTGCAAGCTGCCTGTAGTACCAGAGTTGGCCTTGTGCGCCCCCGACACTATCTTGCTTAAGCAAGATTCTCTTGTTTGCCAGAGATGTCAGAGGGGCTGGGGCAGGATCATTGTGACCACGCAAAGAAAATATCACAGTAGCACTGCCGCTCGCCTGGAAATGTTCAAAATAATATTTAAAAAATGGTGCAATTTCTTTCATGTGGCTTCTTTCAAAAACCCACTTTTAGCACATTAAGCGATCCATAGACACGCTGTTCAGTAGAAGCCTACCAGGGTTGCTCAGCAGGTTGACAGACCAATGCTGAGATGTTATATATTCAAAACTAAATGCTGTATCATATCATAAGTGTTTCAAGGCGCGATGAGGCAAGGGAGGGGGAACAGAGAGAAGACAGACAATGATCCTACTAGGCCAGGTGTCATTAAGATCACGCAATTGCATGGGAAGAGGGAAGAAGGAAAGTGCGGGGGCGAGGGGAAGGGGACAATTCAGTACATGGGATAATAAATAAATAATAAGTAGCGTCCGGCCAGCTGGTGGCAAGTGCAAGGGTAGTGCAGACATCAGGTGTCAAGTGCTAGTGGTGGAACTGTAGGGGTAAAGAACAGTCCCTAAGTGCGGGTGGTTGCCAGGAAGGCAGTGCAGGTGTGCGACTGGGGTGGAGGGGCCTGGGCTTGAGAGCAGAGGGGGGTTGCCAGGTGACCAGTGCAGTTTCAGTATCAGAGGCTGTTGCAATAGTCCAGCCTAGAGAGAACCAGAGCTCTGGAGACCGTGAGCTTCTGGGGGAAGGAGAGGAAAGAAAGAATACCTCTGAGGAGGTGCAGCTGGTAGTGTGACTTCTTAGAGATGTCAGAGATGTGAGGGGAGAAGGAGAGTGTGGAGTCAAAGATGACCCCGAGGTTTTTAGTCTCACAGATGGGAGCAGAGGAGGGCCAAGGGAGGCCGGCCAGAGAGCGACAGGAAAGGAGGGAGCAAGTTTTCCAATGAGGAGAATCTCGGTCTTACTGGCATTAAGGCAGAGAGCATTGGCAGCACACCACTCCTGGGTGGCGGACAGGCAGTCAGAGATGAGGGAGGGAGAAGAGGTGGCTGAGGGTAGCCTGAACATGAGCTGAGTGTCATCCGCATAGCACTGAAAGCATAGAAAAGTGCTATAAAATATGTTTGGCCAGGGTATGGGTTGGGCTGGGCTGGTTGCTTGCTTATATTCAGGACAGAGGTGGGGATATTCCTGCCTTGTAGTGAAAATCAAAGGTTGGCACCCATGAACCCACAGTTTAATTTCCTAAAAACTGCTGTCAGCACAACAGAAGCATTTATTTGTGATTAACCAGTTTGACAAGCATATAACATCTTTATGAATATAACCTGTGCTAAAACACAGAGGGGCAGACAAATAACAGAGTATGTGAGGTGTCTGACAAAAAAAACATTTAAACGAAAACTAGTGAACGCAAGCAGCATTTTTCAATTTGGAAAGAACTTTTTTTTTTATTTATGGAAGTGTGAAATTCACATTTGGAAAACAATAGTGTGTCTAGCATGTAGAAAGCCTGCATAAAGCGCAAAGGAAGGGCACATAAATTACAGGATATTTGTGTGGTAGTCCAACAAATATCTGTCTTTTTGAGACATATACTAATGATAAATAATGCAACAAAGAGGTTTTTGAAGTTCTTAATATAATCGTGAAGGCATATGTTATTCCATCTGTTTATAGAGAGGAAATAATTGGGTAAAAAAAATATTGGTAAAAGTTCTGAGGTTTATAAATATCCCCACCCCGATATCGCCCGCTGGTAGCTCTCCACTGTTGACCTCCACTACAAGTAGCTCTAGCTAATGTAAAGGTTGGAGACCACTGCTCTACATCTTCCAGTCCAAAAAGACCCTGGATGCCTAAAGAGATTGTGGGTATGTATGAACCTAAGTTGGATGTATTGGATTGGCTAGCTATGTTTGAATACAATCATGGGCTCCAGGATATCACAGGGAATCAGTTGATCCCCTGGTTATTCTCTAGCCCCCCCCCCTGTTGCATCTGATGTGGTAATGGAGTTGGTGGAGGTGGATAGGATGTATTATGATTGTGTAAATCTAGTTTTAATAGCTAGATTTGGGAAGACTCCTTCCCAGTACCTTAAGAGGTTTAGGACCCTCAAAAAGCATGATAGTACCCCTTGGGCTACTTGGGTGAATGAGTGTTTGAAGAACTTAGAGGGATGGATTAAGGGTTACAGAGTTAACACTTATGAAGGAATGAGAAATAGTGTAATGTTGGAGTCTATCTATGATGCCTGCTCTCCTGAGCTCAGACAGCACTTGGCTGATTCAAAAGAACTAGAGTCTAAGAAACTGGCTAAGGCTGCTGACTTGTGGGTTGCCAACAGGGCTACTCACACAGATTCTGGGGTCACTCAGCAAAAGGATGAGGGAAAACAGCCCAAGAAAGACAACAAAGAGGATTCAAATAATTCCAATTCCAAAGAGGCCCCCAAACAAAATTCTAAGGGTAAGCCCCAGGGGAAACCTAATCAGGCTAGTGTACCTTCTGGTCCCAGACCAGAAGGAGATGATCAGAACAAGCCACCATTCATAAAGACATTTGGGAAATGTTATGTTTGTGGCTCTACTGATCATGTGAAAGGGGATCCCAGATGTAAGGGTAAACCTTCAGGGCTCCACACTGTCTCCTTAACCTTTGCTCCAGAGGAGGAAGTACATATGGCCAGTGGAAACTTTCAACTACTAGCTGAAGACCCAATCAGAGTCTCAGCTAGTGTACCTTTAGTATCCCTAGGGTTGTGGGAACAACAGAATTTAGATGTGTATAATTCTATCCCACCTAATACTAAAGAGTATTACAAAGACAGTGTCCTAGTAAATGGTCAGGAGACCTCTGCCATTAGAGACACTGGGGCCAGCATAACTGTGGCGGATGAATCTTTTTTCAAGGTGGAGGATGTTGCTAGGGCACCCAAACGCCTCACCAAGTTAGCTGGAGGGCCTGTGCAGATGCTTCCCCAATTAAAGGCTCTAATCCAGTGCAATGAAATGACTGTGAGGATAGCTGTTAGTGTGCAATCTGAAGTGCCTGGAAGTGTTCTTTTAGGGAATGATCTTAAAGAACTGGGAGTGGTGTCAAGTACTCCCAGACCTCCCAGCAAAAGATTGCAGGAGCTCACCAGACCTGCAAGGGGGAGGACATTGAGGGGCTCTCCCGAGGAGATGATAGAAAAAGAAATCACTCCTACTCCACTGGAGTTACTAACTGCTATTTCAAAGCAACCAGAAGCAAAGGGGAAACCCAAGACTTCAAAGAAGAAACCAACAGAAAGCACTCCAGTGCTTCCAACCAGGACATCTCCTAGGTTGTCAAAAATCACACCTGTGATTCCTCCTCCAGCTGAGGCTGAGAGTGAGGTACAACCCTGTGTGGTTGAACTAGAACCTGAGGACTCCGATCTATTAGAAGGCCAGGAACTCATTGGAGATCTTGACCCTGTGGACCATCCTGAGCTGCAGTCTTTACTGGCAGAAGGTGGCCCCAACAGGGCAGACTTCAGTAGGGGACAAAGAGAATGTCCAACTCTGGAAGGCCTTTGCCGCCAGGCAGCTTCTCAGCTTGAAAGGCAAGAGCCTGGGAAGTATAGGTTACACTGGGAAGATGGCCTCTTCTATAGTGAACCAACAGAGCCAATCCCTGGAGACTACAAGAGACTTGTAGTGCCCCAAGAAAACAGACTCCAATGCTTGCAACTAGCCCATGAGATAACTTTGGCTGGTCACTTGAGTTTCAAGAAGACCAAGGAAAGGCTCTCTCTCTACTTTTATTGGTCTAAAATGGGGGCTGAGGTAGATAAGTATTGCAGGAGTTGCCACACTTGCCAAACATCTGGTAAAAGTGGCTCCAAGAACGTGGCACCTTTAGTGCCTCTCCCTTTGGTGGGAGTACCATTTGAAAGGGTAGGGATCGACACTGTTGGTCCTGTTGACCCTCAAACATCTTCAGGCAACAGGTTTATACGTTGTAGTAGACCATGTTACTAGATACCCTGAAGCAATTCCTATGAGGACTGTTACAGCTCAGGCTGCGGCTAAGGCCCTCCTTGGTATTTTTACCAGGATTGGGTTTCTTAAGGAGGCAATATCCGACAGGGTGTCTAATTTTATGTCCCACTACATGAAGGCCATGTGGAAAAACTGTGGAGTTACCTACAAGTTCTCAACAGCATGCCACCCTCAGACAAATGGGTTGGTAGACAGGTTTAACAGAACCACGAAGAGCATGATAGGAGCTTTAGCGGACCCCCGTAAGAAAAAGTGGGATCTCCTACTGCCATGCCTTCTCTTTGCATATAGAGAAAGCCCTCGGGAGGGAGTGGGTTACAGTCCCTTTGAACTTCTCTATGGCCATCCGGACAGAGGTCCATTGGCCCTGATCAAGGAGGGGTTGGAGAGTGCTCCTTCCCCCACGCCAGTCAGAGTTACTGACTATGTGATAGGACTCCGGAGGAGAATGTCACACATGATGGCTGAAGAAAGTGAAAACTTGAAAGCAGGTCAGGCTCTGGTGAAGCATTGGCATGACCAGAAGGCCAACATGGTTGAGTTCCCTCAAGACCAGCTAGTTCTTGTTATGGTACCAACAAGGCAGAGGGCCTTGCAGGACAAATGGATGGGACCCTTCAAGATTGTGGGAAAACTTGGAGATGTGAACTATCTGGTGGACTTAGGCAATCCTAAGGAGGCTCCTGGAGTCTTTCACACCAACCGTCTAAAAGCTTATGTCTGGAGACCAGAACTGGGTGCTTTGCTTCTAGCTTCAGCTCAAGAGGAGGAGGAGAGTGAACCTCTGCCTGACCTCCTCAGAGGTTTACCTTTAGATGAGCAAGTGGAAGGAGTTAACTCTCTTCCAGTCTCACATCTGACCGGCAGGATGAGTGCAAATTACTGTTAAATCAGTTTGCCTCCCTGTTCTCACTCTCACCAGGCTTGACCCCTTGGGGCCAGCATGATATACTCACTGGTGACTGTTTGCCTGTCAAAATCAGGGGGTACAGAATGTGAGACAATGTAAGAACCCATATAAGGAATGAGGTCAACAAGATGCTTGATCTCGGGGTAATAGAGCCCTCTACTAGTCCATGGTCTAGCCCAGTTGTGTTAGTACCAAAGGCAGGATCCAAGAAGTTGAGATTCTGTGTGGACTATAAAGCTCTAAATGCAGTCACTAAGACTGATGCCCACCCTTTAACAAGGACAGATGAGCTGGTGGATAGACTTAGTTCAGCCAAGTTCCTCAGCACATTTGATCTCACGTCAGGCTATGGCAAATAGCCCTGACTGACCATGCCAAGGAGGAAACTGCATTCTCCACCCCAGTTGGCCTATACCAGTTTAAGGTTATGCCTTTTGGACTAAAGAATGCACCTGTTAGATTCCAAAGGATGGTTAATCAGGTTCTGAATGGGATGGAGGACCTCTGCATGGCATACTTGGATGACATTGCAGTGTTTAGCCCTACTTGGAAAGAACATGTTGACCCCTTAGGATATGTTTTGCAGGCTCTTGAACAGGCCCATCTGACCATAAAGGCCAGCAAATGTCAAATTGGTCAGCGTAAAGTGGTCTACCTTGGGCATGAGGTAGGAGGAGGTGAAATAAGGCCTTTTCTCAGCAAGATTGAAACTGTGCAAAATTGGACAACCCCTTCTACTCAAACCCAAGTGAGAGCCTTCCTAGCCCTCGCTGGGTATTACAGGAATTGCATTGAGCATGATGGGTCTATAGCTTCCCCTCTGAATGTAATCTCCTCTCCAAAATTCCCTAAAAAGGTCAAATGGAATGAAGATTGCAATCAGGCCTTTGAAAGCCTGAAGAAAGCCCTTTGTCAAGCTCCAGTTCTCAGAGCTCCTGACTACCACCAACCCTTCATTGTGCAGACAGATGCTTCCAATATAGCTATAGGTGCAGTCCTCAGTCAACTGGATGAGAAAGGTAGGGAGCATCCCATTTGCTTCATCAGTAGGAAACTGAAGGAACCTGAAACAAGGTGGGCAACCATTGAGAGAGAATGTTTTGCCATTGTGTGGTCTTTGAAGAAGTTTAGACCATACTTATATGGATCTACTTTCATTATTCAAACAGACCACCAGCCCTTGAGATGGTTGATGCAAATGAAAGGGGAAAACCCAAAACTGCTCAAATGGTCAATCTGCCTCCAAGGGTTTGATTTTACGATTGGGCACAGGTCAGGATGTCACCACCAAAATGCTGATGGTCTCTCTAGGATGTTTATAACCGACTAGAGGTAAGAGACTCATCCAGGAGTGGATTAGATCCTCCTGTCCCTTAGTCTGGGGGGGGCGAGTGTTAGGGAGATAATCACTCTATGGCTAATTTCACTTACCTATAGAGTCCCCCAGCAGCTTTGCTGGATTTGAAGGGTTTGTTTTCTTCTCCTGCTAAGAGTGTGACTCTTTTTCCCACTCTTAGGCATATTTGCTATGTGTGTTCTAGGCTATTTTTTGTGTTTAATGTCTATGGGGTTTATCTCACCCCCATAGGAACCATCTGTATCCACATGTGTTACACAGCACCCTCCGTGCAGTGACACAGGGGTGTCGTAGCGACCCCCAAACATAGACTCCATACTCTGGGACTGACTACTGTCTCCCAGGGCATGTAAAGTCCCCATTGACTTTACTAGTCAATCTTTATGAACAAAACCAATACAGCCCATCTTACTATGGAGGTACTGGCAAGGGTTAATAGTTTTTCCCTTATGTTCATTTTCGAGAGGGTACTGTACAGTCCCTCTCTCAAAAGTTTCTGGCTGGTGGCAGTGGTTACTACCAAAAATATTTGACCGCGAATATTTCCCTAGGGGATTTTCCCATTGTTCGAGGCTACCACATTTACTGACAGCCTCTAACATACCGCCGGTTTATTTTTATATTAACTTTACTCCGGTAGGTTTTATTTGCCAGAACGTTTATATAAATTCTTTCTCGTGTCTTTCTTTAAACTCCTAACCCAGGTTGGGGATCTTTTGTTCGTCCTTTTGGCGGGCTTCTGCCAAGAAGCCCTCCTTTCGGCGCCACTGAGTCTGGGGTGGATCCATTGTGTGGGAGGGGGAGTAGGACCCCTGGACAGGGTAGCCTCAGCAACCCATGTCTCACTCTGCCCTGATAGGCTGGAGGGTCTCCCGCCAGGATGACGACTCCACTGTGTGAGTGACAGCTAGGCTGTATGAATGGGGATCTTCTTGCATAAAAGCAGGGTCCTGAGGACTGGAAGAGCAAGACGTCGCCACTGGAACTAAGAAGCTGAAGAGGAGAGAAGCCAAAGACATCTGCAACAACTGAACCACCGGTGAAGCCCTGCTGCAGCGTCTCACCACTTTTCTCCACACGACGAGAGAAGATCTTCATTTGCAAGAGCCTTCTTCCCTTGAGCTGGTGGGGCCAACCAGTTTGCCAATCACCTTCCTGGACCTGCTTTGGTCGAATCGCCAGTACCCAGTACTCGGAGACCGGATAGCCAGGCACCCGCCCACCCGGACCGTGATTTAAAGGAGCATACCTTTTATTCGTTGGGCAGCACCGTAATTCGAACTTTCCTCCACGACGAGAGCCTCTCTTCCTCTACTGGGTCTCCCGAACTGCAGGAACTGCCAGGAACAACTGCCACCGCAGGAGCCTCTTCTACATTTCAAGGTACTCTTTTCCTCCAGGCCTCCCTTTCCGGGTGGTAGTGCTAAAGGTGTTTTAAATCCTTTATCTACCTGTTGGGTTGTCTGCCCCTATCCTCTAACATTGTCTTTCACCTTTTGCATCCACCTTTTCGAATCGTTTAACAAAGACTTGACTGCAGCTACAAGAACATTGTGCTCCTGGGCTCTTTGCCCTGTACCACTGACTCTGGCACAGGCCTATTGCCTCTGGTTGAATTTGTTAGAACTGCCTTCTCTAGATTGCATCTCAACTAGAACTGTGTTGGTGCACCCACTTCTTATAACCACCTTCTTCGTCCCACTTTTAAAACTTGTGAAGTGCCATTTTGCTCGGTTTTCATTTAAGTATTATACATGCTAAAGTACTGCCTTGCCTAAACTTGTTCACAAACTTATGGGAAGTGTTGCTAAGGTGTCTAAGGATATATTCTTGCATAACTTGTGCTTTCCCTCCCTTGTGAGAAATTGCTAGAGTGCCATTTGTGTTTGGTTTTCACTGTGCCGTTTTTCTCAGTTTTCACTGTTGCTCAAACTCGTCTACAATTTAAACTAAGGAGTTGTGCATACTTTTCTTGACTGATTTAACTTGCTTTAATAACGGTGATTAATGTGTTAACTTAGAAGTGTGTAAAATAAATATATATATTCTTTTTAATACAATGCTTTGGTCAGTGTTTCCTTGTACCATAGTATTATGGTCCTATTGTGTAAACCCTGAATACTGCTCATCTCCCTCTTGAGATAAGTCTGACTGCTTAGCCACAGCTACCAACTAAATCTTTGTGGTACAGACTGATACCAAAGGGGATTTATTGCCCATACCTGTAGACTTAATCTTCTGTAGTGCTCCCTAAGGGAACTGCACAGGATT
Source organism: Ambystoma mexicanum (assembly GCF_040938575.1). Classification (NCBI taxonomy): domain Eukaryota; kingdom Metazoa; phylum Chordata; class Amphibia; order Caudata; family Ambystomatidae; genus Ambystoma; species Ambystoma mexicanum. The sequence continues at coordinate 327,035,106 of NC_090926.1, read as the reverse complement.
CTACCTAACACTAGACTGCAATAGAATTTGTAAAAAGACAATAATTCTCCAAATACACGATTTGATTATGGAAAATAGACCAACGAAAAGTGAAGTGGAACTCTTGTAAATACAGACATCCTGTAAATACACAGAGATTGTATATGCCATTCTGGATTTATATCAGTGAATATGTTTTCCGTCTTGGCAGATGGTGACTAAGAGATAAGTGTACATCCTTCAGTCAATCCTCCCATATTGGTGGCCATTTAGGAAACTGGGATGGAAGGGGGGATGGGAACATAAGGAATCTTGAATCATCGAATGACATGAGGTAAAACAATCAACATGTGTTTTTTCCTAATAAAATGAGCTCTTGAAATCTTTCTCCCTTTCTGCCCCTAGAGCCTACTAATCATTGTTCTCAGTGGTGCCAACACTTACCCAACCTGCCAAGCCCTGCAGCTCATCCTTGACATATATTCATGGTGGTTTCAAAACGAACTGAAGGAAATGTATTATTTATCAAACTCTTGATGCCACCAACTTAATTTGAAATAGAACACTCCGAACACAGCAGATGCATGGACAATTTGTAACAATCTTTTGCCAGAAAAATCCCTCTCTGTTGGCCCCACCACTCCGCCCCTCCACCATGACACAACACAGAGGATATGCACATGGTCGCCTGCTTATAGAAATATAGGGAATTCATATGGGTGTTTGGCCAATAGTTCATCTATTTAATACGAAATCATGCAGCTGTGGCCCTCCTGCAAGAACTCTTCATGTAGCAAAAGATAAGGATAGGCTGTTGAAGGGCTGGGTTAAGCATAATATTTTTAGCTCACACATGGGTCCTTCACAAGTGGTGTGTATCCTAATCAATAAGAACTTAAATCACTGGTTGATTGCCCAGCACAGCGACACTGAGGGTATGTTACCTATAAGAGAACTATAGATTTAAAATGTGGCTACACAGTGACATCTTAAGGATTGTAGTTTCTTTAAGGACCTGTCACAAAGATTCCTAGATTGACAAAAGAGTAAGAATTAATCTTACTTGCCGCATACTTGAACATCAGCCTGGACCCGATCTTGGATAGAACGTCTATTGGAAGGACACAGCCGTCTCGGGTGAGATCTGTAATTGCTAAAATGTGATAAATGGTGCCTCAGACACTCGACCAAAAAGATGTATTCTTTTTATTCTGTAGTACACAAATGTTTGCCAAGGATAGAAATGTTCCTAATTATTGGGAGCCTTGTACTGGAAGTACGCAATTGCCACAATGATGATATAGTCATTGCAGACCATCAGCGCTTAACATAGAGATTTAGAGAGTGAACAGAGCACACCATGTTCGTAGCTGATCATTTAACAATGTACTATTGCTCGATAACATGTTCACTGAGGAGATGGACACTGCAATAAGCGTATTCATGGAACCAAAGGAAGGAAGCATAACCTCAGCAAGCCTGCTATGGGATGATATGAAACTCTACCTAAGGTGCGTATTATCTTGTATTCAGCCAAAATAAGTAATGCCAGATCAAAAACGAATGGACTCAGATAGGAGCGGGCACGTTTGATGAGGACATGCAAACATAGCCCATCTGCAGATAACCTACAGAAAGTCCTGCACATGAAGAATGAAACTAATGAGTACTATTCTGTGAGAGAGGAGAAGTACTCTCAGAGGCTAAGTCATGATTGCCGTGAAAATGTAGAAGAATCCTCAAAACTACAAACAAGAAAACACTGAAAGTCAATAGGGAATCAGTCCAATAATCTGAAGAATCTGTCAAGAATTTAAGGAGGTCTATGAGGAATACTATACCGAAGACTGTCTAATGGAGCTGAGGGAAAGCTGACAACTACATCAATACGTTGGGATTGGGAAAGATCAGCGATGAGGAGGAAACTACTTTAGATCAATCGCCAGAGGACCTAAAACCTGACCACCTTAAAGGAAATAAGAAAATGGAGGAGTTGAGGACTTGATGACTTACCTGTAGAATTCTTCTAACATTTTAGTACCTGCATCATGGGAGCTCTCTTCAGAAGATATCTGATGAAAGAGGTACCACTTTCACAATTCCAAAACATAATCCACAAAAAGGGCTGTCCAAAGACAAGCTGCTTTAGGTATAGGCCAGTTTCCCTGCTGAATGTAGACATAAAACTATGCACTAAAGTACTGTTCATCCGCTTACTTAGAGTGGCCAAATCTCTGATGAAACCAGACCATATAAGATTCATTCAGGGCAGAGAAGGAGTACATACCGCTCGTTTGCTCGTGGACCTAAACAGGGTCTGTGAAGACATATCAGAACTCGTAGCAGCCATTTCAATCAACACAGATGAAGCATTTGATCGCAGTCGGTGGTGGTTCCTGTCTGCATGCTCTTAGCATGCTACAGCTTTGGGAGTAGTTTGCAAAGGATGATCGCTGTCCTGTGCAATGCTCTAGAGGCCTGCGTCTCTGAACATGACTGCCAGTCGAGTCTGCTCAAGGTAAGAAGAGGTAAAAGACAGGAATTCCCCCTCCTTCCCTTACACTTTAACTCAGTCATGAAACCACTTTCAGAGGATATTGGGGCAAGAGGGGACATTCAAGGAATAGATATAATTTTCCCTCAAAATCAACTGGCGCTGTATGAGGACGGTGTTCCCGACTGACATAGAAAGCTTGCTTCATGCTCTTTTCCAATCTTGGAACCGTGAGGGCAACTGTCTGGATAGAAGTTTAATCATTCAACTAAACGGTGCTACCCCTGTCAAAATGGAGACATGGTGCCTCATTTGACAACTGGCCAATGGAATAGCAGACTTGCACTTTAAATATCTTTAAATATATTTTCCTCATGACCTATGAAAGACAGCAGAGCAAACCTAGATGCACTCCTGGATAAACTGTCCGTCTCTTCGAGAGGCGTGATACATAAATGTTTACAACACTGGTGGCAAGGGTAGTTACAAAGATAGTGTCACCCCCTTGACAGAACATAGAATACCGAAGGTGCAAACCCAAATGATACAATAAGGCGTAAACACGTGAAGTAAGACTCAAGAATGACGCCTCCACTAAAGAGACAAGAGATGGGTACCACACCCCGCCCCCTCCCAGGGACACAGAGCTCACACTCAGTAGGACAGGGTCTGAGAATTAATCGGCAGAGCTGCCTTGGCCGTTGGTGGGTGCTGGAGGTTGCCTGGGTGGGTGTCTGCGTGGGTGTCTAGACACCTAGCTGCATGTGCTACTAACACCCACAGAGAGCTCAGAGTGAGGGGAGGAATACCTTGAGGTCAGAAAAGCAGGGTCTCCTTGTGATTCGGTCACTACCCGCATAAATGAGTCTCCTAAAAGCAGCTATCCTGTACCACCTCAACCATCATGCAATGGCATTGAGGGAAATTGATGGGTTGGGCCACACACACACATGGTTTTATGTAAAGAGACCCCGTAGAGCTGAGGGTGCCATAGTGCATGGAATTGATTAACCCTTTCTAGTGCACAGTTCAATCGTGTCTGTTATTACAGAGCTATGCATGTTTAGATCTAATTAAAGGAGCTGGACTACCCTCTCCTGGGACTACCCTCTTACCTGTGCTGCCTCTGGGGTCACGACTGCCTTTGCATGGGGCAAAGACTGCTCCTCGATATCTGAGTGATCCCGGCTGTGAAAGAGCTTTTCGGTACCAACTGGACTTGACATCAGCAGCATGGCGACCAGGACTCTGGCTAGGACTGCATGCGCCATTGTGTCCATGTAAACACAGGCCTGCCTGGGTGCAAGGCGAGCTTGGCTGCGATGATGAAGGTTCACCTTTCTCACCAGGCTGGGGGACTCCTTCCACCAATGGAGGCTTGTTTACTGGTTAAGTGTCTCTCATCTTCTTCCTGGAATCACACTGGTAGGGGTGTTCTCAGTGCCGCAAGTGTGTGGTTCAGCCTGAGGAGAGAGAGGAAAGGGTGTCAAATGGCCTGACGAGTCTCATTTATATCAACAAGCGTCAACGCAACAGAAAGGAAACACAGTAAGAGAGCGCAGAAGAAGCTGGCATGACCATCATTTATTGAACATCTACAAGTCACTGGCAACCAATGGTTAAAACTCTATCACAACGGACCTCATCACATGTATCGTGGCAGGTGTATAAAATGGCGGTACCAGATTTACTGCCTTTTTCACTAAACCGCCATATTCTGAGTTTGGTGGTAAATTGTGGAAATACCTCCAGCACTTGGCTGGCGGTATTATCTCCAGAAAAATGGAGGAATTACCTCTGGTGGAATCACCATCGGCACAATTGCTCCAAACACCACTCCATAATGGAGAATATCACAAACTCTGAAAATGGAGGAATACCGTGACGAACTTCGAGTTTGGTGGAATGCCAGGCAAATCTGCCAAACTCGCTTTGAGGCCCAAAATCTTCACTCTGCTCCGGGGGCGGCCACCCCAGGCATTCCACTGCTGCAGGAGTCCGAGAATATGCTGACCTATGTCCAGCTTCCTGGCCGTACACAGTATTACATGGGAATATACATTGCTCACCATTCTGCCAGCCAAGGGCAACGGTGCCCACTGCTTGCACCAAACCTGTATAACCCCCATGATGAGTTTCCTGCTGCCAACTGCACCTCAATGTTGCCATCAGGGGTCAAGTCCTAAAAATTAAAGTGGGGGGGCTCATAAACAAATGCAAGGGAATGCAGATCGCCAGAAAGTAGCACATCAATGTGAAAAATGCACTTTTCATTAAATTGGCTTTGCATAACCACCCAAATTGCACAGGACGAATGGCATTTGCCTTTCATAAAAGCAGCACACAAATAAAAGCAATAGAGGATATGTTCTTCTAATGGTGTTTTTGAAAACGTTAAAATATGTGCATGTTTTAAACTCCAAGAACAGTGGTGAAGTGTCCAGCCTACAAACCTGATGACTGTGGTTCGGTCCCCGTGATTGGCTTTAATGCATAAATTCAAAGAGGACATTCAATGTTTCTCATTTTAGCTGGGGGGAGACTGAGTCCGCCCTCTGAAAAAAGTGGGGGGACTCCGTCCCCCCACGTGTACCCTCGACTTGAGCCCTGGTTGCCATGATGGGTGTATCCTGCATCCTCCTGCCACACTGAACTTAATGCAATGTAATGTAACAGTGCCTATTTGAATGCAGCACCTTTGAGCAGAAAACAGGCCTTCCGGCACTGACGCATGCCTGAGGGGATACCGAGTGTTGTGCCCATGCCTGGGTGTCCAGCCCATGGTCTGTGGTGAGAAGATGACTGGGTGGGTTGAAAGGGAGTTGCAGAAAGCAGGAGCAGATACACACAGTAGGAGGTAGGTAAGGAAAGGAAGTGAGACAGGGTTGCGTGTGCTTGTTTCCGGTCGGGTGAGTGTGCACTAGATTTCTCGAGTTCACGCGAGAATAGGTGCGGAAAATAACATAATAACACAGTTATTACAATTGCTAATGGTTGCACACAGTAAATAATCAGAAATGTAGAATAATGAAAGTAAAATGCGGTGATTCAGTATATCAGTAATCGCTGATAAGAATGGATTTTTTCAGACATAACATCACGCAAAGTGTTTGAGGGTCAGGCTGAGGTCACGTGTAAACTGCCAGACTGCCAGGATTAGTTCCCGCTAGCATCCAACGTTGCCCTCTGTGGGTTTTTTAAAGCCATCTGATGTGTCCCAGGATGGTGACAACCTTCTCCACATGTTCCCAGGAATTAATCCTGACAATTCTGAGTCTGCCCCTAAACTCCCAGTTTTGGTTGCAACCCCTCCAACTCCCACTTCTTCATGATGTTTTTTACTTTACCCAGACATCTGAAAGGAAGTCTAAATGAAGGCTCTTGCGAAAACCATGGTACTCCTGAAAAAAGTGAGATCAATTGACAGGTGTTATGACTGGCTTTACCTGCACTCTGCTTTGTATGGATGGAATGCTGTGAGTGACTGATGTGGAATGCAGAGTGAGAGCATGTTGTGTTATGAGTGGGTTCCATGAATGTCAGTTGAGAGGATGTGATCACTGAGTGAGGATGCCGGTGGATGTTTCCTGTCCCTATGACTTACCTGACTTGATGTACTTTACCTGATGTACCAGGAGCACAGTAAAGAAGATGTTTGCTCCTACAATGATGTCAGTGGGGGTCATTACGAGTTGGGCGGTACGGGTTTACCGGCACCGGTAAGGATGCCTGTGCCAGTAAACCCTTACCGCCCTATTCCGAGGTCCCTTAGCGGGCCCCAGCAGTAACGGCTGGTCTGACCAGCCGTTCTTAGCGGGACCCGTTAAGGGACCTTGGAGCTAATAACGGGCCTGCAAGTTGCGGGCTCGTTATTAGCTCCTTCCCCATTCCCATTGAGCCCTGTGGGGGCTCGAATGGGAATGGGGAATGGTATTTGGCATGGGGATTTACCGGGTCCGCATAGGTCGGAATGTCCCGGTAAGTCCCCATTCCGCCTACCCGGACCCGGGTTTGGAGGCAGCCATGGCACTAATAGCGCCATGGCTACCTCCAAACTCGTAATGACCCCCAGTGTCATTATTGGCCAGGGACCCAACTTAACATTGGCGACAAGGATGCTGGCTGTGCTGGGGGGCCACACCATGAAAGGGACATCCACTGCCCCCCAAACGCTGAGAAGATCCTCTCTCAGGTAGGAGCACTGCAAGGTGCAGTGTGGACAAGTGAGGCCCAACCATTGAAGCATTGAGGCTTGGAGCTGTTGCAGCGTATTAGTGAGGCTCAGAGCCGTTGCAGAACAGTAGAGGGGTTGGGAGCCACTCAAAAGGCAAGAAAGGGGCCTGGGGCCCAGGGCTTGGAGCCCATTATGGTGCATTAGAGAGCCTGGGAGCCTCTTACAAAGGATTGAAGCGGCCTGGGGCACATTGACATTACAAGGAGACAGAAAGCATTGGTGAATGCTGCTGCGCTGGAGTGCTGTTGCTTTTGGAGAAGCAGAAGTGTTATAGGGTACAGAGGAGTGTGTAATAGCAGTCCGTACCTGTTGCTAGTGAAGAGGATGAGTAGTTCTGTGGATTGGTGGTGGAGCGTTTCTCCAGTTCAGTGCTGTGTGGGACTTGGAGTGCGGACTTGGAGTCCAGCAGATGTCCTGCAGTAGAAAACCTGGTTCCATTGCTGGGACCGTTGGAGCAGGGAGCTCTTTCCTCCTTTGTGTCTCACCAGAGGTGATGACGTTAGATGGAATGCCAAAGCTGTTGGCAATTATGTTGGTGTTGGAGGGCGTCATCCCTCTGAAGTTCGTGGAGGGAACAGTGAAGGAAAAAAATAAAGGAGGACCCTGCAACGTTGTAGACGTTGTTACGTGGCGTCTCTTTATTTGTGGTCCTTTCTTCTGCAGCAGCAATGTTCGTAGCGAGGATGGCATTGCAGGAAAAGTTGTGCCTACTGATAAGGGGAGCGAGCGCTTGACAAAGCAAAAGCAAAGCTGGGAGTCGCGGCGCACAGCTGAAAGGGAGCTGGTGAGGAGAGAAATGCCTCTGGTGAAAAATGTCGGGTGCGCGGGCAACCTACCGAGAAGTGATCGTTGACATCGAGGTGTTTCAAGTAGTTCGGTGGACAAAGGGGCCGTGTCCCCAGAGGTACTTTAATGGGTTTGGTGCTGTCAGGAGGAGGAGCGATCATGGAGAGGTCTCTTTTACTCTTTTTTCTCTAAGTTACCCCCTTTCATGTCTCTTCTCTTTTACTCCCTTGCTCTTTCTTTGGATATCTTTTACTGGTTCTCTTTTGAGGATGCATTGTCAATCATTAGTTCTTTTCCTATCTCTTTGTTTATCTTTTACCTTTTCCACCTGTAGGTATCTTGTGAAGGTTTGTGTTCACCTCTTTTCTTTATTTCTGTCCTCTTTATTATTATTGTTCTTTTTATCTCTTTCACTCTTTATAGTCTCATGAACACACCTTCACATTGTTCTCATATTATATTCTTTCTCTATCACTCTCTATCACACACTCCATGCCTTTTCTGGGTTCTCTTGTACACTCTCTGTTTGCTTTTTTCCTCACTCTCTATTTGTGTCTCCTATTGTCTCCTGTAGATACTCTTAACCTCGAATTATTTTTCTTGCCTTTCCACCACTAACTCACACTTTGTCTCTCACTCTCCCAGTAACTCGTTCTCCTTCTCATGTTCTCCTTCTCTCGCTGTCCCCTTTCTTTCAGGGTCTGTGTCTTTTCCTCTCTCACATTCTTCTTTTCTTTGTCTTGGTTTGTTATGGCATATTTTCTCTTTTTTACACACTCGCAACTTCCCTCCTCTCCATCTGTCCCTCAACCCTTTGCCCAAACTCTCACACTGTTACCATCACAGGCTCTCCATGTATGCCCGTTTCTCACTCTTTTTGTCTCTTTGTCTTCTCTCTGTGTATGTCCCTCTCTGTTTAAGCTCCATTATCTCCCCCTGTCTAACACTTAATTTAAGTCCCTCTCTCTCACACACTCTTGCTTTCTCTCTCTCTCTCTCTCCTGCTCTCTTTCTGGCAGTCAGTTTTCTGTCTTTCTCTGTCTCCATTTGGGTCCTTATCTATTTATCCCACTCAAGCCATCGCATAAATGCCAACATTCCCTATTCTATTTGGGTGATAGTAGTCTAATTGTGTTTTTTTCCTTTGCATTCTGGGACTTGGGGTCCTAGATTTCCACATTCATTATAAATCTACATTATGTGTGCCATTCTGTTTTTTTTCTCTTCCCATTAGCTTTGCTCACTCTTCATTATCCCTTTCTATTTTCTCTATGTATATTGGCGCTTGTCTCTCATTGCTTCTTTTCTTTCCCTCGTCCTCTCCCCATTCACTTCTTTTCTCTCTCTCTCTTTCTCCCCCTCTCTCGCCCCCAAGTCATGTTGCCACCCTATGTTTCCCACTCTGTGTGATATTCTCTTTTTTTTTTCAGTGCCAAAGCATGGAACCCCGCTGGTGGTGGCACACTCATTCTAAAGTTGTACCCATGCTCGTCTCCATTTCTTTAGAACACCCCCCTTTCCTTGATTAAAACATTAATTTTAAACACCCATATTATCGAAATCAAGGAGTCGGTAAAACAATTCCAGCACCCTTATACTTGGTAATGTGTTTCCTTCCAAGAGCTACTCAGACATCCCTCAATATTGCTTTATTGTATTCACAACACAGAAGTCACTGTTCACACAAGCACCTTGTGAATAAAATGTACACGCGTGCATGCATTACTAACACACTGTTTCCATATCCACAAAATAACCACATCACAGACTAGTCACCATTGGTAGGTTAATAACACTACTTATGTGGTGGAGTGTGCACTGAATGAGGGGCTTTGGAATGCCAATGTCCCCTTCCCAGTGAGCTGAGACTTCACAGAGAGGGGGGCCTTTAGCACTCTCCATTTCAGGAACGGTGGAGAAAGGGGGATATATGTGCTCCACGCCAGACAACCCTTGGGGCAGAACTAGTGGTGTTGCTAGGTCTCGAAAAGATTTGGGGCTAGGCTAATTTAGAGACTGTCGGGACTCTGGGCTAGCTAGCCTTTTGGTTGTAGACACTGAGCTTCTATCCAGGGCTACAACCAAAAGACCCGGGGCTATAGCCCCCTCTGCCCACCCCTAGTAACTCCTCTGGGCAGAATGTGTGGGGGCAGAGCCTCTAAGTGTGCCCTGCACCGTTTCTGTAATGGCCTGCCGATCACCATTTAGCCCCGCCCCCGAAATGTAGGTTTTGTTGGACTCCTGCTCCACTGCCACCAGGCATGGAACACAGATCATCTCAATGTATTATAATCAAGTACAGGAGACAGCTTCCAGAGAGAGGTATGTATAGCTTGGTTGTAACTATGCTCATTCCAAAACTACTGTTCTGCTGATTTTCGGTCACAGAATGTCTTCAGAGCAAAATTCTTTTGAAGCCCGGGTCCAGCTGGCTTTGTTTAGAGATGGGTAGGAAGGGGCAGGGGCTCTATGGTTACAGCAGATGAGTACACTATTCAATCTGGGAGGGGCCCATATCTGCCAACAGCCCCCATTCCATTCAGCAGCTGTTAGTTTAGTCCTGTCCTTCCTTTGCATTCTGGACCTGTAGTCCTAGATTTATAAAGGGAAAAGTTGAAATACAAGTTCTAGAATGAAAACAAATATAAAAGACTTGGCAAGTATCTCCCAAATAGAATGGGGCCTGTTGGCATGAGTGGGGCAGATTTGGCTCTCGGTTATGCATTGTGGGTAGAGAAGGGAAAGGTTAGGCTGAGGTACAGCTTGTGGACAGGTGATGAGAGGGTAGGCATGATGAATTGGGCGGGGAGACATGTAAGTGGTGAAGGGTTATTTTCTCTAACCTTGGTCGCGCGTTTGGTTTTTTATAATCTGGGATACTCTCCTGTACTCCAGCTGCGCTTGGTTGCAGGGGCACAGCTGTCCCCTCCAGCACGTCCCTCCGTACTTGCAGTCCTCTGCACCATGGCCTACTGGCTTGGGTGGATGCGGCCTACATCGGATCTCCACTCGCCAGCAGTCCTCCAGCTGCCGCACACGTGGGACTGCCAGGGTCGGCCATCTTGTCGCCAATTAATTAGGGGCGAGGAGACAGGTAAGTGGTGAAAGGAGAAGTTTATTCCATGATGGACTCCATGCTGTACCGCCACACCGGAGCCCCTCCAACCACCAGAACAATCTAGAACGTGGAATCCCCACTTACAACATAACATGCTGAGGATTTCAGTATAACACTTGGCTTTCCACATCGAAGCCTATCGCAGCACATTTTAATAACATTTGTACATCTTTGGTTTTGACACAATCTTGAGTACCATTACTATCATTTTGCTTGGAGAAGGCAAGTTTATTTATTGTTTATTTATACAGTGCTTATACACAGGTGAAGTGTTTCAAAGCGCTTCAAGGTGGGAAGGTAACAAGGGAATACAGTAATCATTCTTAGGCCTTGAATATTCCGAATGATCTAAACAGAAAAACTAGCATATTAGGCTTGATGACTTTTCTTATTTTTTTTTTATTTGTGACATAGTCAAAATTTGACTTTTTCCACAAAAAGCGAGACACAAGAAAATCATCAATATACAAAATACACAAGAAAAAAAAATAAAGATGAAAAAAAGGAGAAACAACAGAATCAGTTAATAAAACAATCTTACAACAAATCAATCATAAAATACAACGCTAAAATTGATGACGTTCATTATCTAATAAAAATATAGAATTTCATAAAAGAAAACAAGGGATAGGACTAAGGAAATGTCAACATGTTTCTCAGTATACACCCCCACTACATTGATTTAGTAACTCGACATTCCAAATTCATTATGATGTCTATTTCTTTGGGAAGGCTCAGACTTAATTTCCGAAAGGAAAAGACCTGTAATCCTTCAAGTCTAAATCAAGGTTTCGATCTCCTTCAAGAATCTCAGTACTTCCAGCACTAAGAAAACCTCATTCCCTTCCCATAATTTTTTCCAAAATTCCTCAACTATCAAGCAATTACAATTGTGGACAAATCGCTGAAGAACTTAATTCTCAAACTCTTGGCACCTGTGCATTCCATCAACAGATATTTCACTATTTGTTTTCGCCTCGAGTCACAAAGGGCACATATACCCTCACTCTCCACAGCTTTCTTTCTTATCCTGAGGGTCTCTCTTATTACCAAATTCATTTTAAACCTCAGAAAGTTAGTTCTCCAGTAATTATTCTGAACTTTTGACAAATACTTCGGTAACTCATCTAGAGGTCTATCAAGAGTTAACATATCCACAAAACTTTTCATTACCACAAACAAACATCTTTTTAGGATCCAATTGCTTTCGCAAACTTTTTCTTCACTTTTACTGGATTTTCAATTAACTCCCTTTCTGTAAAGTTAAATAGTATGAGCTGTCGCATGACGTTCTTTTTTAGATCATTTAAAAAGCGGTTGGTATTTAAATCCTAAAGACGCTTAATGTTGTCATTCAGAGAATATTTTGTTGGGACTATAATAAGCCTAAATAGGGCCATTCTTTTCCATTCCGCTTGAGAAGCTAGCGATTGAATGCCAGCTGGTACCTCAACCGTGACATCGATAAGGAGGGTGGCAGGCTTAGAACTTTTTTCCACAATCCGCCCTCCAATAGAGTCCAGAAGATTTTTATCATCATGGATTCCAGTTTCATCCCATAAATCAGAACTGGCACTACTTTACCTTGATAAAATTTCAGAAGGGGAGCCAAAGTGAATTTACAGTATTTATGTAAGATTGATTTCATCTGACTTACAACTGTCTGATTTTATTATTAAGATGAGTCTCAATCATTACAATCGTGGAATTTGCTCTAATTTGGTAACCTAAATATTTTGTTTCTTTTACTAGAGGCACTTTGATATTGTCGAGATACCACCCAAATTCTTTTTTTTACCACACCTCCCTCATTGGATTTTAAAGCCATGACAACAGTTTTTGAGGGATTTATCAACAGATCACTTACTTTAGCATATTTTGCAAACACAAGGATCAGCCTTTGCAGTCCATTCTCTGTATTATCCATCAGCATTATATCATCTGCATAACCTAGAGCACAGATCTTTTGGTCTCCCATCCATGCGGGTGCAAATGCCAAACCTATGAGGTCGTTCCACAGGTCTGCCAAAAACAGAATGAACAAACAGGGTGCCACTATACACCCCTGTCTTACGCCTTTAGTTGTTGCTATTTTTGAGGACAAATCTCCACCCAAGTTCAAGCAGACCTGGATTGAGGTGGCTTCATGCAGATGGATGACTATGGATAGAAACCCCTGTGGTATGCCCCATTTCTTCAATTTGCACCATAGCTTGCCTCTATTGATGGTATCAAATGCACACGAGAGATTCATCCACTCCACATACAGACCTGTTCGTCTTACATTGTTAGTAGACAATATTTTCAATATTGTGCCATTTAATGAGGTAGAAAGACCCCTGCTGAAGCCCGTTGGATGTTTTGATATTATATTGGATTGGTCCGCCCAGTCTTCCAAGTCTTTAAGGACCAGTCTGGCAAAGATTTTACTGTCCACATACATTAAAGCAATCGGTCTGTAGTTGGTTGGATTGGATCTCTCACCCTTTTAAAAGATTGGAATGATTATTGCATTATTCCATGAAGGTGGTGTTTTTCAAAAGCTCAGTATGTTATTAAAGAGGGCTAATAGAATAGAAGACCAAAACCCTGCTGACTTACATAAGATCTCATTAGTCAGACCATTAGGGCCAGATTCTCTTGATTTCTTTGAGCTGCGGGTAAAATCCTCTATCTCATTTTTATCCATGGTTAATAGCCACTTCTGACCATTTACCAACTAACAATCAATTGGATTAGATTCCCCAAAATTTAGATTGAAAATGTTTTATCCAAGTCAGCTCACCAGTACAATTAGACTGAGAGCTGGAATTTGTTGAAGAAGAGCTGTTGATTAAATTCCCAAATTTTCTGGAATTAGACTACATTACTGCCCCCATCTCTTTTCTAATCAACCTGCCCTTTGGAGAGGAGACCAATTTTGATGTTCATTTCGCAGAGATTTTATTTCCCTCAATATCATGTTGTAGTCACTTTCTTCCCATTTAAGCTTACGTATAGCACGGTTTAATTCTCTTTCACGGGCTGCAGTTTCTTGATCAAATCTGTGAAGATGTTTCACTACATTCCTCTCCCTTTTTAGTTGTGGGTTTTTCGATTTCCCAAATGACTTACACAAATGTACCTGGAGATATTTGTGGGTGGGTGATATTACTGCTAATGCTATTTCCCCTCTGATTTACTGATAGAACAGTGTTATGTGTCTCTAAATTGTGATATTGTCTGTAAATCAAAGAATAAGGAGAGAGGGATATGGTCACTAGACCCTTTATCTACAGTTTTACACTCCTTACAATTTGCAAAGAGCTGGTCTGACATTACAAAGTGACCTATAGTAGATGACTTCCCACCACTTCTCCATGTTTTGGAGGCTGGGTTAGCACCTTCTATTGACCCATTGGCTATTCGAAGGTTCCAATCTCCAAAGAAATTAGACCACAGACAACCATATGTGATAGAAGGAACCTCCTCACCAGCGCAGGAACTATTCCTTAAACAATTTGAGTTTAAATCCCCAGCCGACAGAATATTGTCATCAGGATATTTTATCGACACAAGTGACAAGAGATCTGATAGATCATCCAGGAAGTCAGACAGATTGGAATGGGCAGGGTTCCAGTGTAGACTAATTTATTTTGATCCATGGAGTTTTTAGAAATTAATTTTCAAGATAAGGAAACTATACGCAACGATGACCCAATGATGAAAAAGATTGCAAGCAACTGCAAACAGCTAACAACGCAAGACTTGATTCTGCACAGAAAATACGGGAAATTCTCTTATATCCTGATAATAAAGTTTTATAAGAGTAAGGTGTCCCCTATCCTGACTTTTGGAGCAGAAAGTATGTTTGGGTGTTCATTGGAGATTTGGGCCAGATGTGAAAGTAAGTTCTGGAAACAAATCTTACAAATACTGTTGAGTTTCCCAACTGCCTGTGTGTTATACGAGGTGGAGCTTTCCTCACTAAACGCAAGGTTAATTTGGAACAAATTGTCCCCATATAGAAATACCCTAGAAGAGGCTGAACTAGCTCCCTTCGAAGTCCTAATGGAGTCTAAAGAAATGCAAGACCAGAAGTCCGCTTTATCCTCATGGAGACAGCAATGTAAAGACATCCTATCCCAATTGTCCTCTGATGAAAAAACACTGCAGGGCAATCCAAAAGTAGTAAAGAAAAAACTCCTGCAATTGGATTGGATTGAGACGGTGGATAAAAGATTGAAGCACAAATGTATGGCCAACTCGCCGGTGGAAGCTAAAGGAGTCAATACAATTCCCAATTACATGACCATGTGGCCATGTAAACGCTTGAGGAAGTTGCATCTAAAATTCAGACTGAATCTATTCGAAACAAAAGAAATCTTGGTCCAAAGAAGAATGATTTATGACGAAAAAAATGAACTGTAGATTTTGCAATCACAATGAAGAAAATCTAAAACATCTAGTCCTCTTTTGCCCGCACCTAAGAAATATGAGAAGTTTTTTCTTGGGGAAAGAAATGGACAAATGTACAACCTACAGTAGCGAGGACTGGTGGCGCCAGATGCACAACAGTGATTGTAAAAAACTAACTCTAGCGCTCACAAGGTATTTGGAAAAGCTTCAAAATAAGTTGGGTGCAGAGAAGTGTCTTCTTGGTGATCAAGTCTAGTGTAGGAATATACAGTAGTTTTGCTTATTGTCCACTTTTTTATTTCTTATTAATGTAAAAGGGAAGATTTTATGTAAGTATTTATTTTGTAGTAAGCAATGCATTTATTTCAAAAGTTTAATTAAACTGTATGAAATAATAAATTTAAAAAATACCCTCACTGCAAGAATCCCTTGCCTACTAATTGGCAGCTGTTCGAGCCGGGATATGCAGGAGTTCCTTATCATGATCATCATACCACCAGAGGGTCTTCCCTTTGGAGCTTTTTGAGTCCCCTGATGAATTGTCATGAAACCTACGAGATACCATTTTTCCATGAGCCATGTCTCCTGTAAAAAGACGACATCATGGGTCTCAAAGATATATGACTCCATATTTTTTTCCCTAAGTGGAATGGAGCCCCGCGTATTCCAACTGACCACCCCCAAACATTGCTTCACTATAAAACGTCCTCAGCCATGGAAAGCTTCTGAAAAACATCTCTGATGATCCCCGGAAGGAGATCCTAAATCTTGTTCTTCCCTGCTCCTTCCCTCTCTTGTTGTTCTCCGTTGGGCTGACATTTCTCCTAGTGCAAGTGCATGAAGTGGTACAGTTGAGAGCAAGCTCAGGAGGGGGAGACGGAAAATGGTCGGGGGAGAAGTCAGACCAACTAACTGGTCCTAGTATGTTTAGGTCATGCATACATACAGACTGAGGTGCAGAGATGGGAGAGGAGGGGAACAAAGAGTCCGGTCCAACAGGGCCCTGGGGTAGGCGCAGAGAGGTTGCCCCGCTCAAGGAGCGTAAGTTGAAAGTGCAGTAATGTTGAACAAAGTGCAGCGGGCCGGAGGCAAGTGCAAAAGACTAGTGGGGGAGCCTGGGACCTGTAGGCTCTGGTGCCAGTACAGCGTGCCCCGGAGTACCTGCTCATTTAAAGCACTGGTAGGCTTTTATGCCAGAATGATAAGAAGATGCTAGGCACGGTGAGCTCTTGTGTTCTATTTTGATTAATTTCTTGCCATGTTAAACATCTTTACATAATATTCAAGAATATAGAAATCTTCATTGTTGTCTAATCTTAAAAGTCACTTGATTCCAAACAATTAGCTGCCCTTTTTCAAGACTGGCCATTTGAGCTGAGCTCCACTGACCTTTCTGCAGAACTAGCCACAGTGGCTCTTTGCCAAACGTAGCCCTTCACACAGGAACATACTACAAATGACCAGATGCCAGAGTACTCTCTAGTGTGTAACAAGCAGACCCACCCCATCTCCACATACCACCAGCCGGGCCAGAATGTACTGCCCGCAGGGGGCAAACCATGAGAGGGTCAGATGAAGAGGCCCCGCACATTTTGGACAGAGAGAGGCCAACAGGATGGGCTCTATGTTGCCGGCAAGATAGCTCAGCGAGTTAGGCGTTCAACCCAGTCAGCTGCATAGTGGCGGAGGAGGCAGGTTTAGGTGCCAGAGGGAGTGGGAAGTGCCCCTCGACGGCACCTGTTATTGCTAACATCCTTTCACTACTGGCAGGGTGTGGTGGAGGGAAGAGGGAGAGGAGAGGGTGGCGGCACATTGCGTTCTGAAAAGAGCGCAGAGGGTGATGCCAACCGTCACCAGCCACCCTCCCAACTCTGCCACTGTTGTTCATCTTGCAAGATAAAAGTTGAAATCACGGCCAGGCAGACTCAGCTCTTCTTTCTTCCTGTGTGGATAGACTGGGCACCATTAATGTGGGGGGCAATAAGGCAGAGCACTGCAGAACATGGAAGCCGCAGGAGTTGAGCATGAAGCGCTATATGAAATCGGTGTATTATTCTGTCATGAGCCGTAACTGAGTGGTGCAGTTTTTCTTCTGAGGTGTCAAGGGCCTTATCTGTGTAATGAAAACACTTGGTAGAATGCTCCTTTTTTTCTGGGCAGTGTATTCCGCTCCACCCTGACCTCCTCCCCGCTGCGGGCCTCAGAGGAGTCCCTGACACCCTCCCAGACTGACAGAAGGCAGGGCTGAAACTAATGGGATTCTTAGAAGACTGTGAGTCATCCACGCCCTGAGATAAAATAACATAAACAGAGTGGCTCATCCATCAGGGGAGCCGCCCTGGGCTGCAGCGGGCCACGCCCCAGCTGAGGCTGGGAAAGGAGCCCCTCTCCCGGAGGTGGAGCCGGAGGGCCAGGCCAGAGATCGCCCCTCACACCGAGGCCATTGTTGCTGCAGCTCAATGATATGCAATGGAGATTTACAGAGCGCATCTACCTCATTTCTATGACCCTTTGGCATCGAGGTATGTGTCCAGTGATCGCCGATGACCTGGACTCAATTAGAATTGTCACTGGGCAGGTTTGTGGGATTGGTGCCGTGAGAAGTCTTGGCAGGGATGTCGTGTACCGGCTCTCCCGCCACAATGAAGAGGGTCCACCTGGTAAGTGGATACATAACCATACGTTTCAGTGGCGGCCGCTTTCATAGGGCGGGGGGGGGCGCCGCCCCCCCACTCAGGGCCAGGAGAGTGGGAGTGTACAAACAGTGTGTGCCAAGCTGAAGTTGTGCAGAACAGATTCAGAAGTTCTTCTGAAATCTGTTCTGCATAATTTGTGAAATGGACGTGCAGCACAAATTCGTACTGCAAATAAGAAATATATAAATATCTGCCGCCTGCCACTCTTTTTACATCTTCATGGGCCGGCTGCCACAGGGGCGCGTCCCATTTTACACAACTTTTTTCTGTGTAGAGTGCGTGGAGCTTGCAGTTCCACGCACTCTACGTAACCCCATCACAATTAGGAGGCCGGCGGGGCGCTAGAGCGGTGGCCCCGCCAGCCTCATTATATGCGCAAACAGCGCACCAGTGTCAGTTGATGCACAGCAACAGAATGTTATTGGCTGTTTGCCAGCCAATGACATTGAGTGTGGGAGGGGCGATGGGCGCACGCTGCGTGCCTCCTTCACTTAGTCTTGAATCGGGCTGGTGTCCTGTTGAGTGGAAGAGCTGCCCAGCAGAGGCCGAGGCCCACGTGCACAGAGCACGGGCCTACCTTGGCATCTACTCAGTCCAGACCAGACCGCCACAGTAGACCTTTAAATCATTCCGGCAGCCGGCTGCCCTGGGGAATTCAGGGCCTTTGTGCTGGTGTCCTGTTGCGTGGAAGAGCTGCCCAGCAGAGGCCAACGCCCACGTGCACGGAGCACGGGCCTACCTTGCCATCTACTCAGTCTCGACCAGAACGCCACACAGTAAGCCTTTAAATCATTCCGGCAGCCAGCTGCCCTGGGGAATTCAGGGCCTAGTAGTTAGGTTCAGGACACAGGCAAATTGGTCTCCTTCACTGAGGAAAACTTGTGCGGAGTGCAGGCAAAGCATGCGGCCTCACATAAATTGTGAGTATGATAATCGTCGGCGTCTCTGGCCGGCCACGCAGCTGGTTCTGGGTATTTACTAAATGGCTCGACACTGGCTGCTGCGCTCATTAAGGGGCTCTGCTCGAGCCTATAGTCCGTTATAAATCACCGGCTGGGGTTATCAAGGCCTCTGATCTTTAACTGTACGGGGCGTCCGACTGTCTGCTCTGAAGCGTTAGCGTGAGTAAACTGTTAAGGATTAGCTGCGGGGAGTGGGGACGTGTGTTTCTGTGAGGACTGTTTAATCAGACTGTGTACAGTAAGACAGTCCTTCAATTCCAGAGGCTTTATTACAGTGGTAACAAAATGGGATTTCTTGACCAGATAGGGCGTCTGAAACTAAAGTCTGGTAGGGTTTGGGATGGAGTCACTGAGGGATAAACAGGGTGCTTCTAGTATAGAAGCCCAAGATTGCAGAAACTTTGAGAAGTGGACAGCAATACAGGACAATGGGGACATTTCTAGACAAGCCAGTGCGTCTTAAAAGCTGCTAGGGCTGGGATAGCTCGACTCGCTCACACTGCAGTATTCAATTTCTCGCCCTTGGGAAAACAGCCCAGCGGAGTGTTGATGCAGGGCCTACCCGCCTGGCCTTGTGCAGGCGGGTGCAGGCTAGTGCCGACGAACTCGATTATTTTCAGATCAAGGGAAGGCCAAATTTCATTGGTCACTTGGCCTCTCCTTGATCTGAAAATCGAGTTAGTGTGGAATACTGATGAAGTGCCGGTGTCACGTCTGCTTAAAGTTGCTGTTATTCGTTCTGCGTTACAGCTAAAGCAGAATGAATATCAGCAACTTTAAGCAGCCATTATTCCACTTTACGAGTTGTAAAGCGGAACGAATATCAGCAACTTTAAGCAGCCTGGGCCTACGGTGTGCCATAGCTACTTAAAGCTGCTGATATTCGTTCCGCTTTACACCTTTTAAAACGGAATTATGAATATCTGCATCGTCAAGCAGCCGTAGCCCTAGGGCGACCCACAGGCACTATTTTCAACAGTGCCAAGGAAGGCTCAGGCCAGGCCACCCACATCACCTCTTGTGCAGTAAGTGGTCACATGAGTGTGATTGGTGGCAGTTGCTAGACTTAACAGCCACTGCTGTAACAGGGGCATGAGGGCTAGAACTTCAGTGAAGTTCTAGCCCTCATGCCCCTGTTACACTGAAATAATAAATCCCTCTTTTCAAAATTACTGCAAATTATTTATGTGGCCTCTCAGGAGGACGGTCTTTTCAATTGAAGGGAAACATTGCCACTGGTTTGTTGACTTACCTCTCCACAGACAGTATGAAGCAGCCTTCATTTTCGTAGTTAAAATTCTCTTTTTTATACAAGTATGGAAGATGTAATTGAATAGACACCACATGTATTTTAAATAGATGCCATCATCCTCTGTACAGCGAGGTGAGGTCAAGTATTCTGCTCGATCTACTCCAAAACATGCCATCACAGGGAGAGATTATGGTTTTACAGAGGCTGTGAACCGATGGCTTATCTAAGACACTTTTCCATTCAAAACGCAGTATGACATTTGTATTGAAGATCTTTGGTAAAGCAAGTATGATACATGTCATTACAAAGCAAGGCTGGCTGTTTTATGCAACCAGACTAGCCATTTCTTATTGAGGTATGACATTTTGTATTTAGCATCTTTGATCAAGCATTTTAGTACAGCCAGTTTGCACATGTTTTCATACTGTGGCAGGGCATTTTTAATGGTAAATCTAACGGCAGTATGTTCTTATGAGGGGATACTGCCATATATTGGCAGAACAAACATGGACAGGTTTTCTTATAGTATTACTGGCATTATGCACAAAGCAAACAGTATGTTCTTATATGGGAATAATAGGGTATAATGGTGCAGTCTGCATGGAAATGTATGGGCACAGCCAGTGTGAAAATGTTTTATACTGGCACATATTGCGCAAAAAGGCATCGTGAAAATGTGTTGCAGAAATGATCCTGTGCACTGTTGGTGACTTTAATTTATTGGATTTTTTTCATGAGTTACCCTACAAAAACAATTGCAAACTTTGGCTTTTTACCCAATTTTTCTAAAAAGTGTGCTCTAAAATGCACCATTTTCAACCCATTATTTTGGTGGGAGAACCCCCTCCACCCCCACAGCCCTCATTCATTGGTTCGGGCTCCCTCGCTACGCTCGCTCGCTGTGCCATATCGGGGAGAAATATTTACGCCCCCCCAGTTAAAAAATGTACCGTCCGCCACTGATACGTTTATTTATTCAAGAATAAGACCCCATGACGGTCCAGGCACCAAGACGCTGGGGCTGAAAATAACCGTTTAATATAACGTCAACTGTTTTGCAGAGGTGCGCACGCAATGACATTCCAATATGGAACGTTGCTGTGCCATCGCGCGCACGTGCCAATACACAACATGTCTTTCCTCTTACACATATCAGGTAACAACTTTGTGGGGATAAGGGCACAGTGATGAATATGTAACATAGCAATGACTGAACATGTGTAGTACCTATACTGGGTCGCAAATGACATGGGCAGTTAACATGATACATTTCGAAAGAAGGAAAGCATATAGCAACATAGAAGGGCAAATAAAATTAAGGTACATAATTATCCAATTTCACTAGTCTTCTTAGCCGACTTGTGGTGCAATCAGCACCCTTTCCCATGTCCAGGCCATGTTGCCCAGAGAACCTGTCACGTTCCCCTTGTGTCCCTTCCTGTGAGTCATAACGAATACCATCTGAATCAATAACACATGATCAAGAAATAATCTCACCACTAAGCTCCATATTGCAGCCCCTGTCAGGACCACCCTTGTACCACTCATCTCCTCCATCCGTGAATTCCCCACCTAACCCTTCCACAGAAACATACTCCATCATATGAGGGCGGCGCACAATGGCAACCTGGTCCATTCTCCACCCCTTACCATCACTTGTCACCACATGTCTTTTCCCCACTCTCACCACCTCAACTGGATCAAAATAACAGCAACATCTTTTTGGCACGTTAAATGGTTCCTTTACGCTCACCACATCACCAACACACACCATCCTCCCTTCCAAATACTTCTGCTCATTTGCACATTGTCTGTCCACAACCAACCAATGAGGGAATCACTCTGAACACATCTTCCTGCCCCTCATCTTCTCAAAAGGTGTTACCCCCGTCAACACATGAGGCGTATCTCTGAACGCTCTGATCATTTCTTGGTTGCTTTTCCGCCAATAAAGACCATTGGCAAATGCCAATTGAATTGTTTCTTTAATGATACCATTGGTACGTTCAACTTGCCCATTGGCCTTGGGATTATATAAACCGGTGCAGTGATTTTCAGTGCCATTACCCTCCAAGTATTCCTGCATCTCCCTGAACACCCTTATCAGATAGTACAACATTAGGATATCCTTCTCTAGAAAACAATATTTCTATGAAAATCAATTGCACATTTGGTAGAAATGCTCTCCACAAATTCCACATCGAGCCACCATGATGCATAATCCACCATTACAATGGCAAATCTATTTTCCTACCAAAAATACTCATAGCCCCCATGAAATCGATAGCCACTTTCTCAGGTGCGTGTCCGGAACATCCACATTCCGAATCTTCATCTTCTGGGTCTTTAGCGTGTATCACTGGGTCCACAAGGGAGGCAAAAACCACCTCCTCATCCACCATGTCATCCATGCCAGGCCATCAGAAATTAGCCATCAACCAGCACTTTGTTAAGCTCTTACCAAGATGCCTTACATGAGCACGCTTAACCAGTTCTCTCTGAAGCGATCTATGGGGAACCAATCTTCCACCCTGGCGAAACCCCACATAGAACTACTCAACTCGTCCCTGACCTTGTAAAACAGTGAAATGACCTCCTCCCCATGGTGCCAAGCACGCCCAGTCCTGGTCATGGTTTCCTTCAATTCCATATCACTATCAATGCCTTAGAACCAGATCTCTTTGGAAAATGCCTTGTCCGCGGTATTCACCATTTGCGCAATTCACTTGTCGCCCACCACTTCTACTTCCACCAAACTCATCCTAGGAGACCTTGATAAGCAATCAGTGACAGGATTACAACACCCAGGAACACATTGGACCACAAAGTTAAATCCTTGCAACGCAGATAAACATCTAGCAACCCTTGGTGTGGCCAGAACCGAACCCCTTGTGGTAAATAAATGCATCATGGGCTTATGGTTGCTTTTTATAACAGGGAATTCCCCACACAAATGTTTTAAAGTCGTTTTTATGCCGAATAGCACACCAAGCTCTCACACTAAATTTTGGAATACCTAGACTCTGTTGCTGTGAGGGCCCGCGATGCAAATGCTACTGGTGCCTCATCACCCTTTCTGGACTAACTCAGAACCGCACACAGACCACGGGCACATGCATCCACAGTAATAGTCGTCTCTGCCAAAGGATCAAACCTGTGTAGTGTGGGTGAATTAGCCATCTCCTCCTTCATTCTCCTAAATCCCTTCTCTTCTTTCTTCACCCACACAAACTCAGTCCTTACTTTCAAGAAATCTCTTAATATAACACACTTTGCTGAAAAGTTCTCAACGAATTTGTCATAAAATTCCATCAAACCTAGGAACAACTTCAACTCATCCTTGTTTGATGGCGATCCAATGTCCATAAGAGAACCAACCCTCTCTGGGTGAGTTTCCAGAACTCTTCCAGACAATCTGTGACCCAAATATGATACCTGATGTACCTTAAATTGGCCTTTGTCCTTCTTCATTCCTGCCACCTCGAGCCGTCTCAGAACCTCATTCACTTTCACATTGTGTTCCAACTCCCTTTTAGCTCTCACTACAATATCATCCTGGAATCATCTTACTCTGGGAATATCCCCTAATAGATCTTCCATGATTTTCTGAAAGACGGCAGACACTGACACCAAGCCAAAAGGTAATCTCTTAAACTGATAAACACTCATGGGCGTGATAAAAGCAGTAAGCACTCTTGATGTGTAGTGTAAATCCACAGGGTGGTAGGCTGACGACAGGTCCAGTGTGGAATACCACTCCGCCTCCTTCATAGTTGATAACATCTCATGAACTCTGGGTAAGGGGTGTCTGTTGACCAATATATTGTGATTCAAATCCCTTATATCAACACATAACCTAATCCAAACATCTGGGCACTGCGTCACGACCAGAGGCGTTGCTAGGGGCGGCTAAGGGGGCTATAGCCCCTGGTCTTTTGGTTGTAGCCCCGGATAAAATCTCAGGAGCTACAACCAAAAATCTAGCTAGCCCCCAGTCCCGACAGTTCTGAAATTAGCGTAGCCCCAGGTCTTTTCCAGACCTATCAACACGCCCGGTCACGACAATAGGAAACAAACACTCACTAGATTCAATGGGTTCAATGACCCCCTGTTCACACGGATCCTGCAACTCCAACCTCACCTGTTCTCTCAACCCCAATGGAAGATACCTCGCCTTATGCACACACAGCCTGGCACCCTCCGCCAACTGAATTCTGTGGCAATAGCCATGTAAACTACCTATCCCTTTGCGTAACACATTACTAAACCTCGTCCCCACCTCATCAATGAATTTCTCCAACTTGTCTTTACCAGTCAGCCTTACTTTCATTTCTTTTCTAGGATGTAATTCCAATCCAAGTTCTCCCTGGTGTTTCCGCCCCAGCAAACAATCCCCTTTGGCAGCTACACATACCTTGGCATGGATGTGTCTGTTTCCGTATGCAATGTTACACTAAACAAAACCCTGTATGTCAATGTTGCCACCGCCATATACTTTGGGCTGAAGATCAGATGTGTGCAACGTGTGACTCTTGCCACTCCACATTTCCTCATATTTCTCCGAAATAATAGTGTGCAGTGATCCTGAATCCGCCAATGCCTTAACGGCACACCCAGACACCACAACTTCCACCACAGGTGGGGTCTACTCCCCCTCATCATCTCCCACCTCCCCAATGTGGACAATCTTCTTAGACCATTCCTGTTTCTCCCCCAGAACACACTTCACACTTGCCTCACCCTCTGTTATTCTATTGTTGGATTTGATCAATCTGGCTAAATGTCCTGATCTGCCACACTTTATGCACTTCCCTCTCAAGGCAGGACACTCTTTTGGATTGAGAGCATGCTTCTCAAACACACATCTCGGGCAAAGCCCCTTATGCAGAACATGTTGAGCATTGTGGCTGCCCCCTTATCTGTTAAACGTTTTTACTGCCCAATATTTTTCCTCCTCACTGATGGTCTCCATTACTGCCCCACTGTCCTTTACCACACTGTACTTGCCACCTTTGGCATTCCCTTCCTTCAAACACCTGCTTTTTAGCTCCATCCCTTTGCTGTTGTCAAATCCTCCAGTAATGGGGTGTTCTTCGCCTGCCATAACTGTTCCTGGATTTTGGGATTTGATGTGTGCATCAGGAGTTGGTCTCGAATGTATTCATCCTCCCTCCCCGTGAATTGGCATGATGCCAACAACCGTCTCCGATCAGCCACACACGCATCCACTGATTCACCAATCACCAGCTTCCTTAAAAAAACGTATACCTTTCTAACACGACGTTGCCCTACTGGGCCTCCAACTTCCTCATAGCTTTTCCATACAAGCCATCACCATTCCCACTCCCCCCATGTACATCTGGCAATTTCTTTATTACCCTTACCGCCTCAGTTCCCACACATCACATGAGAGTTGAAAACCTCCTTCCAGCCGAGAATCTCTGGAAACCAGATGCGTAAAATAGAGTTTGAAAAGGTCTTTCCAGTCCTCCCATGGTACTGGCGGCTTACCTGGCGTGGCTAAAATCTTTGGTGGTGGGTCTAAATTCTGCATGATGATAAAAATGGAAAAAGAAAAAAGGCAACCCAACCCCCCTGAAGAAAGGAAGTAGAGTAGTGCTTACCCCCAAAAAACAGGAAAACACCCCTTTTACCCCTTCCTCCCCCAACTGGGGGCCAAAATAGGCAAGAGCAGTCTCCCACCACCCAGCGATGTAACCAAAATGAATATGACCTGCCAAACATCTGTCAGAATGAGCCAGGAAAAATAACCCACAATATTGTAAGCCGTATAAATAAGTGTGATACAAACATCACCCTTCTTGTCCCAGGCAGGACGACTTCCCGCTGCCCACAGATTTATCCGTGGCAGTATGAATTCCCACTGCCAGCAAAACAAGGGATAGTTCCACAAAGTAAGAAAAGTGATGTTCAGAGTAATCAGCCTCACTTTGATTCGACGTATTGATTAAACATATCTGCAGGACCTAGACATATGGCCAGGAAGACTGCGACGCACACAATGTAAAAACATGCCTCCTGACTTAAAGATGTTGCCTTTCCAATCTACTATTCAATTGTCTCAATATCCAGCTTGACTGTAGGAGGAGCTGTCTACACAGTCGTAATCACGTTACACACGAGATGAAATGCAATCGCAGCACTGCTCCACAGACGCCGTGAGAACAACAGTCTCTCAACCTGCAATGACCAGTCTTTGTATGGCAGAGGCCGTGGGTATGCCCACCCCCACACGGGCTAACCACTATGGCACTAGCCCCGACCTGGACTCTGTTGCACAAATGCTCCCGTCACCTTCCCAAGCCCTGACATGGAAGGCATCCAACCAAGCTCGCAGCACTCTTCCTCCAACCCGCGTACTGGAGGGGCAGTGGGTATGCCCACCCCTACACGGCTAACCAGTAGGTCACCAGCCCCGGCTTGGGCTCCGATACCCAAATTATGCCACCACCTCCCTAAGCCCAGACACGAACCCCAACGTGGGAGGCCCCCAACCAGGCCACAGCACTCTTCCTCCTAGCCACATAGCGGGCTCTGGTTATGTGAAAGCGGATGGAGGGAAACTTCTTCCACATGACATCTCCCACCACACACGGGAATGCTCCACCTCACTGAACCCCAATATGAGCCCTGATGACCGGTGCTCCCCCTGGCAATAACCGTCCCCAGGAAGAGAGCCTGGGGAGGATGCACACGCCCTCCATAAACACCAGCCCTGGGTGAGCAATCACTGAACTCATCCTCTTAGCCCCGGCCCAGCTGTGAGCGCCATTGCACTTGGTGCCATGCTGGACTCCACAACAGCTTCCAGGACAACTACTGCCACGCTTCACCATGGTCCATCCGATCCCTTCACAGGGTTGTGGCAGCGCATATAAAAGGTAGCCTCACATAGCACAGAAGGACTGTGCTCAGCCCGAGCTCCGTAATCAGCTCCGGACACTAAAATGCCGTAATGAAGAAGGTACACCTGGTAAGTGGATACATAACCCTAAGTGTATTCAAGTATACGTTTTTGTGGGAAGTTGAGATCGTTTTTTGGGGTTCAACCTCTTTGGTCTTGCGCCCTTTATTTAGAAAATAGCAAATTGCTGGTGTTGCGTCAGTGTGAAAGTAAAGACGGAGGAACCACTACCTCCCCTCTGAGGTTTTTAGACTAATTTGTACCAAGTTTTCACACATTGACTGCGCCACATATGTTCATTGTTGGAGTACTGTGCTGACTGAGATGGAGATTATGAATTTGCGTATCTCCCGTAGGAGTGCCCTTTATTGACACGTGTTTCGGCTCTGACTGAGCCTTCCTCAAAACAGGGCATTCATTTTAAACACATCCATTATCTTGTTCCTTTTATGTTGATGCGCGAATTGGTGCTCCCTTTTCATGTACTTCTGGGTTTCAATCACTCGATCCAACGCGAGTGCCACAGACGCAGCACTTTTGAGGTGGGATTGAAACCCACGGAAGGCTACTCAACGGTCGGCTAGCCTGCCACCCAACATGTGGCCAAACTGCCACAATGTCAAGAGAATCTTTATGCATCGATAGAACATGTTACAAATGGATACAGAAATTAAAAAGTTACCAGCGGATCCCAAATTCGCTCACAGACAGACCAGAAATCCGAGAGATATGTCAATGAAATCTGATATTATTCAACCTTCAGGTGTCAAGATGCCCGGGACCTGCAACTGCCCATGATTGAGTTTCTACCTTTGTAGCAATACTCTGAAAGGGAGAGATTGTAGCCACTGAATGAGTGGGAAAACGATCAAACTGAAGTACTACTCAACCTGCAAAAGCTGTAACCATCTACCATTCGGCGCAGCTGCAAGTTACAATGCATGGGCAAGGCCGCTCAAAGGGTAAGAGAGCGGATGAAGGAACAGGAATCCGACATTAGGAGAAACTCCATAAAGTCACTAGTAGAACACGTTTCAGCACAAATTAAACTACTATTACTTTATAACCTGTCCACATTTTAGAGATGATTCTGCGCGGAGGTGACAGAAAATAATTTCAACTACGATGCGCGGGGCCTGAACAAGCAGCAAGCTTGGCAAGTCTTCCTGTAACAATAAAAAGTGTGATGAGGTCATTATCTGAACTTTCGAAAACGCTTCTAGGATCACTGCTGCTCACAACCAGCAAAGAAATTAGTCTGTTTTCTCTGTTTACTTAACCTTTCAGGTTAGCCTATTATGACCCATTTGCAGTGCAATAATGGTGGCTCCAGCAAGCTGAGACTTTTTCAACAATTGAGCTTCGGAAGCTCTGTTTTAGGCGACCATTCAGGCTCCAGATATAACAATCAGGGACTTCTTATTGCCTTTCTACACAGGTTATGAATTCATTTACCTAAAATTCTTTATTTTTGTCTTCCTGATAAGGGAACATTTCATCGATTTGAAACATTTTGTGAAAGGGTGTTTATTACGTGTTCTACATGCAAATGTCTAACAATGTCTAGTAGTTCATCGACATCGGGGTCACATAGTTCTTTTGTAAAATGAGTGTGAACTGAGGGCTATTGAACTTTTAACACTCATTCTTATGTTCGTTTGTACGCCCCCTGGTCGATAAAGGCTTCTGTATAGCACCACCCAATAATTAGTAGCTGTGAGGAATTTGACCATCTGCAGGGTTGGTGTGCGCTCTCCTGTGCTTTATTAAAATTCAAAATGAAATTGAATTATAATAGATCAACCTCCGGATAATGGGTGGGGCTAATCTGCACACATTTTCGTATGCTCACTGCATGACATACGCATAGACCTGTGTACTCTGGGTGGACACTGCCTACAGGAGTAGTCCCCCCTGTCATATATAGTTGGGATATGACAGGAGGAGTACACAATGCATCTCCAGAAGGCAGTGGCCTGAACCTTCCCCCTGTTATGACCAGCCTAATTAACTGACAAAGGTTCCATGGATCCACTGTGTCCTTATGTTGGGCCCTGTAACGGGTGGCAGCAATTTGCATACTAATCAGAAAGTAATTTTTTATGTCCAGTCCTAGGGGTGTAGTTCCATGAAAGCAGACAGGGGTCAGGAAGGAGACCACTCAGTTGCGATGTAGGTTGTGGGTATTTATTACCCTGAAGTAAAGGCTAGGGCAAGGACACATGAATACCGGTAGATGTCACAAGGTAAGACCAGGATGACCGGTGCGCACCACCCAGGCTGCACTCAACTCAGCTCAGCTCTTGTCTAACTGTCACTGGTGGATCGCTCTCTCCAAAGATGCACAGTAACATTCCATGAATGACACAAGTATTACATCAGTGCCATTAAGTCCATCATACACCGTCCCTCTTAAGGTGACAAGGAATGAATGGGGAAAACCCCTGCAAGAAATAGGAAGTCTATAGTAATAGTAAAATGCACACAAAAACACACAAAAATGCAAGTGCATGTCCTATACTACTTGTGAAAAGCACACACACACAACCATGTGAGTGCACATACTATAACTATGCAATACACATGATATGATAGGTTGTTTATAACGTGCATAATACCCAGAGGTTTCTAAGCGTGGAGCCGGCGATCAAACCTGTGTTGCTCGGTGTCGTCTTGCTTCCAAGGCGAGCCTGTTTCCCCTGAGCTATCCTCCTGAGACAATCACTGTAATGACATGGCTATTATAAACATCAATGTACACTTCTACACCAGCCAGCACCTCTCCCACTTGCACAGGAGGGAGGCAAAAGAAAAAACTATTTGCTCTACAAATAATCCAAAATCATATGAAAGCGTGTGAAAAAAGACAGTGGGCCTCATTATAACCCTGGCGGTAGCCGTGCCTGTAAAACAGGCACGCGGAGTTGCATTTTTACCGGCACCCTCATTCCAACATTGACGGACCCGGTCATCCCTGCATTGCCGGTTGCCGGTGCATCCGACATGCTGCGCTCGCGGGTGCCGCTCTGCCCGCCAGGCCAGACCTGGTGGCGGACAGGCGCCCGCGAGCACAGCTCGTAGTATGGCGATCCAGGAATTACGGTACTGGCAGGCTTACCGGTACCATAGTTCCCGGACTGCCATGCTTATAATGAGGCCCAGTCCCTTTTATCATTGGGTAATTGTTTTTTCACTGTATTGCAACTAACCAATGATCCACAACCTTTTGGAGGTAAGCCTGCCGTTCCGCCCATGTTACCAAAATTGGACAAGGAGGTTTATAATTTGCTTGTGTTTCCAATCAGTTTGGATCCCTTCTGGTGTACTAGAGGTCTGGGGCTGATTGATGCTTTAGAAATCGATATTAATTCCTGGACCACTGGTGCCCCCAAAGTTGATTTTTCACAGTAGCCATGGTGAGGGTTCGGGTACCTATATGCCCTGAGTTGTATTTTTTCTTGGATGTTTTTTGGAGTGCATCATGTTCCCTTGCAACTGCCTCAAATTTCATTTCGGCCTTGTGAATAGCATCAAGGAAGTAGGCTCTGCCTTATAGCGAGACGTTTCCTGGATGCCTTAATTCGGCCGGTGTAAAAAGGGGGAATTTCTGGTGGGGCTGAGTCCCTCTGATAAAGGGGTGGTCCCTGTTATTTTCATAATTGTACCTGTACTTTCCTATGCTATTATAAATGCAGACCTATAGAGGTGTGCAGTTGCTTTCCTGACTATCTTTTGAAAGTCTACATTTTGGTCGACTCAGTTTGTTCCAGTGTGATTGAGTCGATCAAACACACGCACATATATATATATATATATATATATATATATATATATATATATATATATATATATATATATATATATATATATATTCCATGAAAAAACTTTATTAAAGGGACGTTATGGTTAAGTTGCACTAATAAAACCTATGAAATTCAGAAAAAAACATTGTTAAAAGGACGTTATTACAAGTAAAATCGAAAACCCCCTGAAATTCGCCAGTTATGGTAAGCTAAGCAACCATAACTCCCGCCACCACCATGCATTGCTAAGACTAACTCCCAGGGTATCAAAGATGACATCACAAATATCATTTATGACATCACTGATGACATCGAATCATGGGTGTGCCAGTTCTTTGCTACTGTTGGTAGTGTACCAAAGGTTAAAGCTACCAAAGTGAAATGCACTGAGTGTACTCAGTCGCAGCAGTGGTCGAAGAGGGCGCGAGCGGTCGGGAGCGGTGCTCCTATACTTATTTTAATTAAGTTTTACCGTTCCTATACTTTTATTTTAAAAAGAAACCGTTCCGGAATGGTTTTGTTTTAAAATAAAAGTGTAGGAAGAAGTTGAAACGTGCACTTTTAGTTCACTGCACAGGACGTTTCGTTAAAGAGCAGGCACATGTTTTTTGGGGGTTTTATTGTGCATGGGAGGGGGCGCGGCGATGCGGTCTGTGCGAAGCAGTTCAGGCCAGTAGGGAACATAGTTCCACTACTTCTTTTCGTACACTTCGACCTCTGAGTTGCAGACTACCTGGACAGTACTCCTACGGGACCACCTCCATGCGCCGCCACACCAAATCCAATGACCGCAATGCTCTCAGAAAGGTTATTCCTTTCTCAGCAAGTAGTAAGCGGTCTTCCTCCACCTCATCCTCCTCAAGAAATACTGTAACCTCATAGCCTGATGTCTGCGGGCATTGGTGCGTTATAAATAAATACATAAATAAGGAGGGCTACGGACCATTATCGTCCATTGCAGCCCCTGAAATGGGGGATAAATTCCATTAGCACCCCTGGTTCCCAAAGCGGGAACCCAGGGTGCTGAAACATAGATTTTTCTTCCTATACCAGGACGCCTGCGGCGTCCCACTGTAAGAAGGAAGGATTAGGCTTCCTACAGCGGGACGCCTGCGGCATCCCGCTGTAGGAATTCAAATCCTTTTCCAAGACAGCCAACATGGAAAGAAAAGGCGGGGCTCCGTGCACAGGCCCTCTTCCCTTGCCATGGCAGCCTACAAAACCCTATGAACATATTACCACAAGCACTTTTTTCCCTTTCAAACCTATCCTTCCTTCGAATAACTTTACCACATTGCCGGTCCCAGGTAGACATAGCCACTTTAACACCATTTTTCATCCCTAGCTGTCATGGCCAGTAGCCAGATTATCTGCGTCATAACCTTATGCTATGACTCTGACAATCTGGCTACTGCCCACGGCCACAGGCTATACCTCAGTCACCAAAGGTATATGACTATTTTTTGTACCTACATTATTACACTTATCAAAAAATAAAACATGTCACATTTGCAAAACCATTGCAAAACCATTACCGCAGGCCATGCAATATATATATATGCATGCGAGTAGGCGATTAGGGGGTAGGAAGGCGGCACAGGGGGGAGGGGAGGAACATGGGGGTTCCCCATAACAGAAAATAGACACAATTTGAAATCATGTCGACCAAACTGAGTCAGCTAAATTGTAGAGTATGTAAGAATTTAGACCCACCTATAGGTGGTAGTATACAAAGAAACAATAAAATGTGTTACTCATGCTTTAAATCGAACAACTTGAGGTGTCTGTGGTATTTGCAGGTCATGGTGCAGAGCACAATGACACTGATGGTGTGCGCGGAAATGGAATAATCCCAAAAGATCAAAGTATGCCCTGCCTGAGGAATATGGATGGCCTCTCACAGTCTTAACAACAGTAACATTAGCACTTTTCATGAAGACTAAAGGGTCGCTGAAGATGAGCCTATCCTCACGAAGCTTTTCTATTAATTGCTAACTGCTAAGCAGCCATAGGTTGGCACAGAAACAGTGAAGCAAGGCACAGAATGGGTGAAAAGGTAGCTGGGAGCACAGCAGGGCGTTTTGATGGAGGACTCTGCAGTGCTCCCCCTATCATGGGCAGTCCTGACCAAAGTAACAAGTTGTTACCAGAAAGGATCCTCTTCACCTGACATCAGTGCATTGCTCTTAACAAAAGAACACTTGTTCAAAAGGAAATTGTTGCAGGGTCTTGCTGCTGGTACTAAGTCTCTCCCATACAGCATTAGTGACGGAAGAAGGGATATTGCAAATGTTGGGGGGTACCCATGGACACCTTTAAATCTTGTAGGGGACCAGGTCCCCTTTAAACCAACTGGTGGTTGCACCTATGGTGGCTGAAGCCACTGTGTTGAGGAGAGGCTGGCTGCATTGCTCAGGATCCTCAAAAAACATAGACCTTTGGATCCCTGGGCAAGACCAAGGCGCAACCTCCAGAGGAGCAGGCCACTCCGAGCAGGGAAACGTGTGCCAAACTATGTGTGTGGGCAGCATCAATGATGATCCTCACTGCAGGGTCAGCCCTGGAGATCTTCACGCTTGGCGATCATTCTCCTAAAATCCCCAAGTCCCAACACATGCAAAATGGAGAAAGGAATGGCGGTTCCCCGTTAACCTGAGAGCCGAAGAAGACCTGTCCGAAGGCACCCACAAGACGTGAAGTGAACGATGAGACCAGATGGTATCTGGCACTGTCAGCAGCTAGCAAGGGTGTCAAAGGTTAGCAATGGTGAGCTCCTTTTGAGAATTGAAAACCAAGTAAGTGCAAAGAGTGTGAGGGGCGAGGACCGATAAGGGCAGGATTATGTTGGGGAAGGACTAGTCTACCAAATCCACAGCACCGCTACAATGTGCCAACTCACAGTAAGATTGCAATGCACAAAATCTGCAGTATTATTAGTGTGTGAAACACAAACTGTCAAAGCAGCGGGTAGAGCCCGAAGTTTGAACTGGCTATTGTAAAGTGCAAGGCTTGTGCCTTCAATTTCCCTGACCCAGTTACATCCCATGTCTGATCGGATTGGTTGTAAATCCATGATCAAGACTTATATAGGCCTAGACACTGGCTAACCTCACCAGAGGCACAGGGAAAACAAGTTGCTGCCGTGCCTTCATGGCTCCGGTCTCAGGACCTGTGCCACACTACTGCCTGTGGTACAAAAACAAATAGGAGGGAGTGTAGCATCCAAGCGAAGGGGATGAATTAATAATGTCTTCTGTGGGCAAAATTATGCATTGGAGATCTGACGACTGAGTGCTTACTCGGAGGCAGAAAGGCCTGTGTGCGTCATTAAGTCGGATGGTATCTTAGAGTACAAAATTGCCATGATGGCCCTCTTACAATATGTTTCTCGCCAAGGTCAGGTTAAAGAAAAAAATAATCCTATTGGGGTGAATCACAGGCGGTCCAGGTACCTTTTCCAAAAGTGGCTGATATGACAGATAAACTGAATACATCGCAGCAGGAGAGCTGTGAAAAGTGTAGACCTAATATTTTAGATGAAGTAATTATTGTGTTCAGTCTATGCATCTCCTCTCCAGCTTTCTTATCCAGGGCCTGAACAAGAAAATGTGTCTTGGTGCTGGATACCCCTTGTGTGATACTTTAGACTACAGGCAATAGTGTTAGACTGGATTCACTATAATTTACATGTCGCAGATTCCCAGTACATCTTACCCCCGAGTCTTGGCCTGCTTGGCTTATGAGTCTCCTTTGGCACCTGCAGACGTGGCCGTACAAGGGAGGTTTCCGGAATCTGATGAAGCACAGGACCCGCCCCTTGTAAATACTGAGGCCTTTGAGAAGAGAAGGGTATCTGCTCCCAGGACCGGGTCAAGCGGTTCACCCATTTGAGGCAGTTCAAAAGGTGTCAGCCTCTCTG
Source organism: Ambystoma mexicanum (assembly GCF_040938575.1). Classification (NCBI taxonomy): domain Eukaryota; kingdom Metazoa; phylum Chordata; class Amphibia; order Caudata; family Ambystomatidae; genus Ambystoma; species Ambystoma mexicanum. The sequence continues at coordinate 327,000,540 of NC_090926.1, read as the reverse complement.
GCCAATATTAATGAAAATTGAAACCGTGCATTTAAAGCAGAAAATGGCATCTTGAGAAAGGGAAGGGGCGGGCATATAGGGCGAAATACAACTCTTAAAAACATTAAATACCTGATTTGTTCATTGCCAAAGATTTTGTAGATTACAGATTATAATTCAACCACAATCTGGAGGCAATGGTCTATTGCAGTTGTTGAAAGCCCCATGACCAAGTTAAAAGACCCAAGCATAGTGAGGACCTTTAACGTGGGCTGCGCATTGTTAACACCTGCTACGGTTCCTACAGTCACATCCAATACTCGAGAGGATTGAGCTGGCGAGCAAAGACCATAAACAGCGACAGCACACACTTCTAGCTGTCCCTCTTAAACCCACCCACAGAACATTAGGCTAGGCTCTTAGTGTGGCCCTACTCCCGATGGTCGACTGGTTTCAGTAGCCTACAAAGGTTCTGGCCAGCTTCCTCAGGACCGTCTCCGATCACATTTAGCCCAAATGATTACCAGTTTATCGTTTTTCATTAATCCAGGACATTGATGTATACTTGCTAGCTGGGGTCTGGTCCACACGTGACCTTGGGACAGGCTTGCTCTTTGCACAAGTATCATTCCAGGCTTCACATAAATTGCTGGCTTATCCCATCCACGTGTATTTTATCTCCCTCACTGCGGCTTGCGATCCACAATGAGGGAGATGAAATACAACCACGTGGCTTGGATAAACCGGTAATTTATATGAATAGGGCCAACATAAGAGCCTAGCCTGATGTCTGTTACACCAACAGCAGTGCCACAACACAGCACGCTCTGGGTAACACAGACTGTTCAATAACTGCTACACAGATCTAATCCACGTCTTCTTAGCTTTATTTTAAGTGATCTCTTTTAGATTGAGATACCATAGGTCCAGGAAGAACCAATTAGAATCATGTAGATCATGGCTGCTCATTTCCAAAATGTTGTGTTATACATGTTACTTGTGATATGAAAAATACAAAAAACATCTTATTAAAATTGGTACGAGTGAGCTGTGAGAGGTTTGAGGGGTAGGCCGTGCTAACCAGGAGAGTAAATGAGCTGACCATAGTAGATAGGCGGCACACCACCTTGTTCTAAGTACAGAGGGTGGGTCTAATAGGGACAGCTAGAAGTGTGTGCTGTCCCTGTTTATGGTGTTTACTCGCCACCTCAATCCTCTCCAGTATACATTGCGAAGGGTTCACTGTCTTGTGTGAGATAAACCATTTGTTAATGGCAGACCCCTAATAAATAGTGTCTTTTGGCCCCATTGGTGTTTTGTAACACCTGGTACGGCCCACTGTTGAGGGGATTAAGGCTATTAGCACCTGAAGGCAGCAGTAGTAAAGCCATGTAGTGCACTTTCTCACAAGATAATATGCTTACGGGAGAGCATGCTTCAAGAATGAAAGGTTGTCCAATCCAAAAGGGCCCCCATAAGAAATGGAAAGGGAGCTCAAAATAAGAGCCCTTTTCTATTTCTGTTCTGAGCTGGTTGAAGTGGAGGAACTGAGGGTACAGCAAGGAGTTGAGGGCTATTAATTAAAATAGATATGCGGGTGGTTGGTGGGAGACTGTGGGACACTGCCACCAACAGCTTTAATGGAACCAACAGCTGATACCGCCCTTGATCCAGGCAAGCTGACTGGACAGTGCACCGGCCATATATGCTAATTTGAAATACCCCTCAAAGTGATATGATGAAAAAGATAGCAAGGAACTTGAACATCTCAGATATTCCATCCCACAATGTCCTACTGATGCACAAGATATAATGGGAATCAAGTCCATCCATCTCATTCAGGGATGACACTTGAGATTGCATGCTACAAGAACATGATAAAGTTGCCCATCTTTCGGGGTCGGTCTGTTTTTAGATGATAGCTTTTTCACAGAAGGTTTTTGAAAGATATATAGTAATCGCTGATTGAGAGCACGCTTGAGAGTGGCCATCTCCTCCAGACTTTGTTCTGGATTTCAGGTTTGAGCCAAAAGCAGAGTAATGGCTATTTGCAGGTTCAGATATCCAGCCCCAGTTATCCTCTCCTTCACTTTCCTACCATCCAAGACCCCCCACCCTACACCCCAGCCTCTTCCACCCAGGTGGCCACGTAGTGCCCGAATGATAACCAAAGAAACTATCTCCCCTTACCTCACACCCCTCTGCCAGGATTATACCGCCTCCTCAAACCCCACATACTAGCAGAACTCTATTCTGACACTCTGACCAAAGCAGGGAACGCTGTAGCCCCACAGACCCTGTGAAAAGCCAAACCTATCGCCCACAGACTTCCAGGCCCTACGTACTAACAAACGACAAGTAGAAGCTGCTTGGAAAAAAACACCAGATAAGACCACTAGTTCTGCATATAACAAGATCACTAAAGAATACAAACTAGCCATTATAGCAGCTAAATCATCAACTCATAATACCAGAATCACGAATACCACCTCCAACTCCCAGGAAATCTTCCATATTCTTAGAGAACTGGAAACTCCAGCTGCCCCTCCATCCACTATCAAGATAGATGAGCTGTGGTGCTGCAGCATCCAAATGGCCATGAAAGCAAAAGTACATTTACTACAGGAGAACATTGTGTTGAAACAAAATCTCCTCAAATCCAAAACACCTGCCACCTGTACCCCTGTACCCCCCCCTCTTAGTTGGTCTACCCCTTCATTCCACTTCAGAGAGATCTCTGTTGAAGAGGCTGTAAACATTATTTGCAAGCTGAAACCATTCAGATGCAATGGAGATATCTGCCCAGCATCTATTATCAAAGACTGCTTCGAAACCCTAGCCCCCTTCATCACCAGATTCATTAATTCCTCCTTCTCAGCGAATCGTGTTCCCACCAGCTTTAAAGAATCCTAGATCCATCGCTACTCAAAAAACCCAACTTAGACCCCACTGCCCCGAACAACTACCATCCGATCACTATAGTTACATTCTTGCAAAAAATCCTGGACCGGGCTGCCTACAACCAAATACAACCCTTCTTGGAATCTAACCGTATCCAAGGAAAGCGCCAATCTGGATTCCAACGAGGACATGGAAAAGAATCTGCACTATGAGACTTGAAAAATCATCTGGATAGTTTCAGAGATGAAGGAAAGACAGCCCTCCTCCTTCTCCTTGACTTATCGGTTGCCTTCGACCTGGTAGACCACAAAACTCTGTGTCACCACCTCATAACAGCAGCCAATTTCTCCAAAGAAGCCATGACCTGGGTTGCATCGTTCTTAGAAGGAAGATCCATCAGAGTCTTCTTGGACCTGACTAATGCCCCATCTGAACCCATCCCTTGTGGTGTCTCGCAAGGATCTTGTATTTACCCTACCACCTATAACATATTCACCAAACCCCTCTTTGACCTACTAGATGACCTTGGCATAGTCTACACTAACTATGCCGACAATACTCAAATCCTCCTCCCCCTGTCGGGATCACATGAAGAAGACACCACGATGATCAATAAAATCAACCTCACCATCTTGGATGGACTTGGATGGCCATGAACAACCTGTACCTAAACAATAGCAAGATGGAAAACCTGGTACTAGGTCACCTACAATGCTGAAAAAAACTCTCCCCCTCTTACGCATACTTCCACATTGACGGCAGATTGACGGCATTAAATTCCCAGTCTCAGCATCCGTGAAAACTTTGGGAGTGTATCTTGATGCCACCTTTTCTCTGTCAAAACAAGTTAATGCAATTGCCTCATCAGCAGCATACACGGCCAAACTTCTCAGCAAGGCTAGACAATTCCTCAGACCAGCTGTCTGTCCATTGCAAGGTCAATAACTGGAGCAAGACTTGACTATTGCAATGCCCTCTTTGCAGGCATGTCCAAGACGAATATATACATAATGCAGGTAATCCAAAATAATGTGCTACTCTCAGCACGCAACATCTCCAAAAGAGACCATATTTCAGCACCAAGAAAAAAGTCGCATTGGCTCCTTATCCAAGAAAGGATTAACTTCAAAATCCTCACCATCACCCACAAATGCCTTTTAAGCACAGAACCTGAATACTAATCACAGAAAATTGTTAGATTTAACTCCTCCCGACCAGTCAGAGCCTCCCACGCCAACCGAATTGCACCACTGAAATTCAAACGTGTCAGAGGAGGAGGGGTGAGCTTCCCCTCCATAGCGGCATCTCAGTGGAATGCCCATCCTCTCTCGCCAAGAGCAGAACATTCTCATTGGGCGTTCAGGAAACCCTAAGAACTTGGCTCTTTGTCTAAACTTTGGCGCAACAGACTATTGACTTCGGAAGTGACAAGGCCTGTTTTTTGTCCGATTAAACTCTTTTTTTCCTGAGTGTTTATTGTTTCAAGTATATGTACCAAGTAACTATTTTGCAACAGCGCCTTGATGCGTGTGGGTTTAGGCACTTTATACATGCAAATAAATAAATAGAATAGGATAACTACCTAGGGAGAAATTGAGATTTTGAGACACTGTTCTGATAAATCACTAAGGCAATAAAACCATTTTGTTCCTTCTGGTTTAGATGTACTTCCTAATTTGGTGACTGAATCTTGTGCTTCTTAATTTGCCCCAATGTTATGTGGACGCAGATATAGGTAAGAAGTGCAAACCAGGATACTTTTTCAACAATGTTTATTATATCCCTCCAAAGGACAGCCAGAGGGTTAATATTTAAGATATGCAAGATGCATTACCCTATGCGTGGAATCTCTCACCAAAGTTTAACAGTTCGCTGTCGCATCATTGAGCTAAGATCACTCTTTACTAATAGCCCTATTGTGCGTGCAAAATTCCTGCACAGTTTGGTAACACAAAAAAGGATAACACACAGGCAACTAGGCATGTACACTGCAATAGGTCCTAAAGAGGGGGGACAAGAATGTTACACCACACATTCCAGTCCTTACAACTTTATAAAGCACTCACGACCCTTCTGCTACTACTTAAGACGTTCAGCCTTATCCTCTCCAGTGCCCATGTGTTAAAGGCAAGCAACCCTAGTCACACATATTTAGGTAGGACTGTTCAAACACGTACCTTTGGCTCGACTGGCCCAACAATAGAACACACGAGGCTCGAAGTGGCTCAAAAGATAGCTCGAAAGTCAAAGTCTTCAATGTTAGGCAATAGTCAGGTTTTAAGGTAACTAGAAGAAATTCAAGGTTCCTGCGAAGAGAGGCGGACTTCCAGTCACTGGTTTCTAAGGTGACGACAGTCAGGACTACCATCTAGAACCAGGCAAGGATAGATGCAGGTGCGCTTCATGTACTAATGCTTTTATATAGGTACATGGGGCTTAAGGCCATGTAAGCCAACCACCTCCCAGAACTGTGGACAACAAAACCAACACCCCTCCAAGACAGAGGCTTGTTGGGGAAAACTGGGCTCAATGGTGCAGTGGGGTCCTGGAGGTGGGGCGAGGCTTCTTCCGACAGTCCGCTTAGACTCCAGCAGGCATCCATGGCTAGGGAGAAGACAGCTTGACTTGGAATCCCATGAGACAGGAGGACCGTTTAGAAGCAGCCGATGTAAGCAACGTCAGCCTCGACCCCGGACAGGGTCAGCCGACACACCATGCAGCATGGCGTTCAGACTTCAGTCACCAACAGGCCCTTCTCTGTGGGGAAAACAGCAACAATCAAGATGAAGACGCTGTGCAGCGCAGTGAAGGTGCTCACGAGGTTCCCAGCCTCAGAGGCAAAAGCTGTCCATGCCCGAGGCAGCCCAGCTCCAGGAAGATGCTAGTAAACTGCACCGGTGTGACTCTTCCGAGCTCCGGAATAGCGTGGACAGCCAGCAGGACTGGTTCATTCCACCAGTGCAGGGTGTGGAGGCACCTCGTGCAGGTCTCCCCAGTTCAGACGAAGGCAGAGCATAGCGTTGCGGTAGATAACTAAGCCAAAGCAAGCGACAGCAGCAGTTCTTCAGAGCCCTTCTGAGGGCACCTCTGCGCAGGCTACTTTGCTCCAATGGTCGACATAAAGAAATGGATCTAGACCTTCTTCTATTCTGTTATATATTAAAGGTGGGGATGACCCCATGCCCTCCAAGTGAAAAGGCCTCCACCATTCCACTGGCAGTGCAGCCAGCAACCGCAAATCCACCTAGAAACACAACCTCACTTTGGCTTGAAGGTTTATTCGGACAGACAGTTCCACTCCCTTGTTCCTGCCAGATCAGGTGCACAAAGTTCTGACCAGAACATCCTTTCATCGCCCCACTTAAAAGTGAATGCCCATATATGGTTGTTTCTTGCAAAGAAGATGACACAAAGAACAGTGCTTAAACCACGAGGAGCAGCCACTTTGAGTTTATTTCACGTAAAAGGCATTATCAAGGTAAGAATTATGGTGTAGGTTGCGCACCATTAAAAAGAAAAGAGTACAAATTGGTTCATTGCCAGTTACCTGGTCAGTACACATCATTAAAGTCACAAAATGTAATCTGACCATGAGATGATGTGTTCTGCCATACAAAAAGAAAGACGTGAAGAAAATGGGAGTAGCTCTCTCTGCACTGTAGGCCTGAAGGACTGACTACCCATTGCACCCCAAATGATATGAGTTGAGCAGGTGAGTGAAGCTAAACAGACCTCACCACCCCAAAAATCAGTCTGAATCCATAGCAGATATGCCGGGGGGTTCTATTAAAGTCAATAGAGGAAAGTTGCAAAAAAGAGAAACCTTTCCTAATGTTAGAATGGATTTCTAAACTCTGTCCTGGTGGACGGATGTTGAGGAGGCCACCCTTGTTATAGTGAACAGGGAGTCATTTCTGGGAGTTAGCCAAACCAATCAAGGTAGCATGGAGAGAGTCCAAGGCTAAATCTCATGAGAGGTGAGTGGGTTCAGCAGTCCACGATGAGTCCACACAGTGCAACACCAAGAATTATACATATGCAGTTAGTTATACAAAGACTATATTTATTTTAGGCCCTGCACACACACTATGAAAAATGACTAATGGCAGGTAACATTATCAAACCGTACTAAACAATATAAAGCATATATACAGTTGCTGTAGTTGGTGCATCATAATCAATTCACCCTTCCCCCCAATACCTGAAAAGGGAGGTAAGTAATTAGATTAGCACCAACCGTACACAGAAATTGCAATCATAATTTAGGAAGTCCAACCCTAAATTGTATGGGGCCTTGTGGCCAAAAGTTCACAAAGTTTTCCAAGAGTTTTGGAGTTGGGAAAGAATTAGGACAAGGATCCTGAGGATGTGCAAATGGGTCCAAACATCAAAAGAGGATGTATTCGAGCTAATAAGACTTTCCCCAGCTTTCGTAGGGCTTTCAGCAACAGGTTTTGCTAAAGTCAAACAGATGTAAAAGTTTAAAAATGTATGCAAACGTTTAAGGGTGGAGATAGGGGGCATATAAGTATCACTACAACTTACCACCTGTACTCCGAATTCTCCTCAGACTTGGCAGGTCATTGGAGGTTCGCCTGAGGTACATTTTTCTGCCTTCTGTGGAGCTGGTACCAAGAAGAGTTCCGGTCAGGTACCGAAGCTTGATGCAACCTCTTTTCAACGAATAATGTAGAAAGCACTGATGCAGAACTCCCCAGGGCACTCAACCAGATGCGGGAAAGCCAGTTTCAGCGACGGTCGCCATTTCACGGCTCCAGCAGACGTCAAAGTTGTTGTGGTCGAAAGAAAGCCTACTATTTCAGGACCTGTCAGTGGCAGGGAGCTGAAATTTCACAGGAGGGCCTCTTGTCGGACAAGGTGGAGACCCCTGGAGTTCGAGGCAAAACTTGGAACGGTGGCGCTTCTATTGCGGAAGCCCAATCTGGAGCTGGTCAGTCTCTTGGGTGGTACAGGGACACTTCTGAGGGCTCTAACTTGCTAGGTTACCAGTTGGTCCTACTGGTCCAGAAGGTTGAAGCACCAACGAGGGTCTTCGGAGATCAACAACAAGACAGGGCTCCACAGGGAGTGCAGCAAGTTTTGGTCGCCAGGCCTCTTTAAGGATCATCCACGGGTCTTCTGAGGGCTTCACTGCTATGGCAGGATACTTGGCTCCTCTTCAGATCGACTTGAATGGCTGCAGGGCTCCCCTTCTTATCTTAAAGTCAGGTGAGTGATCATACTCAGCACTCCAATGGCAAGATATGTACCACGCATGCACACAAGCAGTGGTCCAATCAGGGACCACTGTGGGTCTGACACATGCATTAACACCAGTCATACTGGAGCTCAGCTGAGGATTGGGACCAGACAGTCCCCACACACTTCCTGGGAGCCCACACCTGCCCTGCGCTAGCACACAAAATCTCTGGGTTTCCTGGGCAAGTGCATGACCATAATGGATTTTGGCAGGGCAGGAAAGCGGCCAAAGGACAAGATGGCCAAGGAACAAATGAAAAATCGTGTGGCATGGCCATGTTGGGACACTAGCCACAGTTCGTAGCCAAATGCAGTTAACACAGTAAGGCTACAGAAAATACAGTAAAACGTATGAAAAAGTAACTGTCGCCACCAGTTTGTCCCTAAGCACATCTTAGGAAAACAAGAGATCCCTTTAAGTGTGGTCACTCTGCTGTGCGGACACCAGCACTTACTCCTTTCCTCTTCCTGTCATGCACCCTATCTGTCTTTCCCTTCGTCGGGCTTCCCTCCATTTCCCTCTCCCTTCTCCTCCTCTACCTTCCCCTCATCCTAATGCCCACCCCCTCCTCACACCTCTCCTCTTGCCTACCCCTTCCTTCCCGCTCAATCCCTACCCGCCCTAATCTTATCCACCTCCCCAGTGCCAACCCCTCCAGCATCATCAACATTGTCCACTGGAACGACCGATCCATCTGCAATAAAGCCACTGTGACCCTTGACCTGTTCTTCCGACTCAATCTTCACTTCCTCTGCATCACCGAGACTTGGATTCCCCCCTTCAATACTGCTGTCCCTGCGTCTCTCTCCACCCCCTCTTCTTTCTCTCATGTCTCGTGCCCCTCTGGTCACGGAGGCGGCGTCGGCCTCATCTTTCACCCTAAATGTCTTTCCTCATCCCCTTCCCTCACCCTCCACACCTTCTCTTCCTTTGAATTTCTCTTCAAATCCTTCTCCTATCCCCACACGATCTCCTTCTTGATTACCTATAGACCTCCTGGTCCCCTCTCTTCCTTCTACGAAGACCTGGACCATCTTCTCTCTCTCATTTCTCCCTCCCCTACTCCTCTCTCAGTCCTCAGTGACTTCAACCTCCCTCTCACATCCACATCTCATTCTTCTCCTCTTCTATCATTACTTGACTCTTACCTCCTCTCTCCCCTTCCCACCCCATCTACCCTCTCCTCTGGCTCCACGCTCAAATTCATCTTTCTTTCTTCTTACTCTTCGTCCCCTGTATCATCTCTCTCCAACTATCTCTCCAACCATGCCTTGCTCTCCTTCTCCCTCACCCCTGCCCCTCCCCCTACTCATCTTCCTCCCCCTCTCCACCCTCTCCCTCCTTCTCTTGTCGCGACCGCCGCAACTTCAACCCTTCTCTCTTCCTCGAATCCTGTTCTTCCTCCCTTCCCCCCTACATGACTTCGCTTCCCTCTCACCTGATGACGCCCTCTTCTCATTGTCCTCCTCTATATCCTCCAGTCTTAACCAACTCTATCCGCTTACTTCCTTCTCCCCCTCTCACAAACCTTCCCAACCCTGGCTCTCTTCTCACCTTGTGTCCAAGAGCCGCCTCCTCCGTCGTCTCGAACGACACTGGCTCAAATCCCCTTCTCTGACTAATCAGTCCTCTTATTTCTCATATCACCCTCTCTATGACTCTTGCCTCTCAATCTGCCAAGCGCTCCTACTATTCTACCCTCCTCCACTCACAAGCCTCCCATCCCGCCGTATCTTCCAGACCCTTTCTCACCTTCTCTCCCCTCCTACTTCTGACCCTTCCACAAACTCTCCCCTCTCTCCCTCTGACTTCGCTAACTTCCTCTCATCCAAAATCCTCTCTCTGCGTCAGAACATACTCTCCTCTCCTTCCTTCTCCCCTCCTTCCCCCTCCCCCTCTTTCAGACCTGCCAACTTGTCCACCTTCTCTCCTATCACCCCAGCCTGTGTCTCCCTTCTCCTGTCCAAAACTCACCCTACCGCTGCCCCCTCTGAACCCATCCCCACTTCCCTCATCCCCAAAATCTATCCTCTCCTTATTCCCTACCTAACCACCTTCTTCAACATCTGTTTCTCCTCAGCCACGTTTCCTTCAGCTTTCAAACACGCCACCATAATCCCTATCCTGAAGAAATCTTCTGCTAGCCCTCTTCTTGACTCCAACTTCAGACCAATCGCTCTTCTCCCCTTCATCTCAAAACTCCTCAAGCGCCTAGCCTACTCTCAACTTTCTGCCTTCGTCTCATCCCACTCCCTCCTCCCCACCTCTCAATCTGGTTTCCGCCCTAAACACTCCACCGAGACCGCCCTCACCTATGTCCTCAACTCTCTCCTCACTGCTCACTACGCTAAGCAATCTTCAATTCCCATCCTCCTTGACCTCTCTGCAGCTTTTGACACTGTAGACCACCCCTTACTTCTTAGCACTCTGTCCTCCTTCGGCTTCAAAGGCTCTGTTCTCTCCTGGCTCTCCTCTTACCTTTCCAATCGATCCTTCACTGTCTCCTGGGGTGGCCGTACCTCCTCCAGCCTCCCTCTGAACTATGGCGTCCCTCAAGGATCCGTACTTGGACCCTTTCTTTTCTCTATACCTCCCTTCTCGCCCCAGTCATCTCTTCTTTCGGTATCTCCCACCACTTCTACGCCGATGACACCTAACTCTTTCTTTCCTTCTCTACCTTCACTTCTGATCTCCACCACACTCTTTCTTCCCGCCTCACATCCATAAAAAAACTGGATGTCATCCCACTTTCTTTCCCTCAATACTGACAAAACTGAGGTGCTTTTCTTCCCTCCTAACACCCTCTCCCCCTCCCTCCCTCCTTTCATCCACTTTCCACCTTCCAACTTCCAACCTCCCCATATCTACCCATGCCCGCAATCTCGGCCTCCATCTCGACTCCTCTCTCTCCTTCTCCAACCACATCTCTCTAACCTCTCGAGCCTGCCGGCACCACCTTTTCAACATCTGCAAGATCCACTCCTCTCTCACATTCCATGCTTCCAAAATCCTAATCTCCTACCTTATTTTCTCCCACCTCTTCTACTGCTCCTCTCTCCTCTTTTGTCTCCCTGTCTCTCATCTGACTCCCCTAAAACCCATCTACCACTCCTCTAGTCGCACTCTATGTCTTTCTCCCTCTCTCAACTTGGCTGGCTTCCCTTCCTCTCACAACTGAAATTTCAATTCCTCTGCCTTGTCAATTGTCAATATATCTCTCCATGACCTGACCCCCCTACCTTTCTTCCCTCCTCTTATTCTACTCCCCCCTCCTGCTCTCTCCGCTCAGCTGACCTCTACCTTCTCGCAGTACCCCCTGCCCCATGTGCCTCCTCGCGCTTCCGCTCCTTCCAACTCCTGGCCCCCCTACACTGGAACTCCCTTCCGCTCTCCATCCGCTCCACCCCTACCTACCCATCCTTCCGCTCCTCCATGAAATCCCTTCTTCTTCACTCCCCCCTGACTTCCCTTCCCCACCTCTCTCCCCTCCTTCTCTCATGTACTTGATGTACGCGTTGTATCTATACCCGGAGCAAGCCAACGCGGATGACAGGAGCATTATTAAATCTTTGATCAAGGTACCTCACCAATAACTCAAGTACATGAGAGAAGGACCTACACACTTGACATTAAGGGATCCCCATTGAGGAGGGGCACTTTCGTTTACATTTATTGTGTATTACTTTGTGACAGACAAGAGCCCTGATTTGAGAAAGGCCGAGAAAGGCCGAAACACGTGTCATTAACTTAAGGGCTAATCATTAAAACATGTATTCATAAAATCGGGCGCAGAGTCCTGGATCTTTTCTTCTTGTATTTTATATTGTTCTAATGACTTGTTTCATGTTGTAATTATGCTTCTCTCACTTTTGTACCTGTTGTTAATCTGTAAAGCGCTTTTGCTTAAAGCACTATATAAATTCAATAAACATAAGTGTAGTCTAGGGTCATATAAAAAGAAAACATTGCACTGCATTGGAAGATACATTGAGCAATCTTAATAAAATACCCCAACAGGCAACAAAGTCAAATGACTAAGGGGAACATAGTTTCCCAGTACTGGCAGTCTGAAGGACTTGTCAGTTTCCCCATAAGAAATTGGCAAAAGGCCAGTGGAGTGAAGCTGATGGCTTCACTTCAATGTATACATTCAGGACATGGTGAAAAACAAAAGCAGAAAAGTCTGGGGGTCCATAGAATTGGAGAGAAAGTTGCTAAAAGAGGAAAAATTCCTAACACTCACACCCCAGACCGACCAGAATAGGGTCAGGAGGCACTAATCCACCCCTGGATGAGTCTCATGTTCAGGTTGGTTAAACATTCGGGACACCCCATCAGCACTGCAATGTTGAGCACCTGGCCTATGTTCAATGGTGAAGTCAAAGCCTTGAAGGCTAATGGACCACTTGACCAGCTTAGGATTCCCTCCCTTCATGGTTATCGACCAATTTAAGGGCCTGTGGTTAGGCTGCACAGTGAAGTGAGTCCCATAGAGGTAGGGCCTCAACTTCCTATGGCTCCACACAATGGAAAAACATACTCTTTCCACAATAGACCACCTGAGCTCTCTGTCCTTAAGCTGCCGTCTTATGAAACATATAGGATGTCCCCTGCCTTTCTCATCTAGCTGTGATTGTACTGCTCCTATCCCAGTGTCAGAAGCATCTTTTTGCACAATGAATATAGTAAGGGGCCTTGCAAAGGGAATCCTTCAAGTCTTTGAAGACCTTCTCACACTCCTCATTCCAAGCTAACTTTTTGGGTTTCTAAGGAGTTGTGAGAGCAATCAGAGGGGCAGCTATGGTGCCATACTCTGCCATGAAATTTCAGTAGTATCCAGTGAGCCCCATAAAAGCTCCTACCTGGGTTTTGGTAGTGAGAGTTGCCCAGTCTTGCATAGCCTGTACTTTACTGGGAAGAGGCTGAATCTTGCCCCCACCAACCTCAAGCCCAAGGTAGACCACTGAACCCTGGCCAATTCGATACTTGGTTGCCTTTATGATCAGGGAGACTTCGGAAGAGCCTGCAACACAAACTGGAGGTGTTTCACATGTTCCTGCCTAGTGGGGTTGAAGACTGCTATATCATCTAGATAGGCAATGCAGAAATCATCTAACCCATTCAGAACATGATTAACCAGCCTCTGGAAAGTGGCAGGTGAATTCTTCAATCCAAAGGGCATTAACCTGAACTGGTAATGACCTTCTGGAGTTGAAAATGCTATGCGGCAATCGACGAATACCCTGCAATGTTATAAAATGTGCTGAGGTTCTTGGAAGCACCCAGCTTGTCTACCAACTCATCAATTCTAGGTAGAGGGTGAGCATCTGTCTTGGTGACAGCATTTAGAGCTCTATAGTCCACACAGAATGTGCCGGCTACCCACACTCTGTACAGTGCTCTGCTGCTCTTGAGCTAGGTCTGCGCTGTAAACAATACAAATAAAAATGAAAAAGGACTGCTAGTGGGACATTACTTTGTAAGGGCCTGACCATTTATCCTGTAAAGCTCTAGGCTTTACAAGATTAATAACCAGGACTTCTTGGCGTGAAATTAATAAGAGAAGCCTTCTGGTAATACCAAGGTTTTACCAAAGCCTGACGAGCCTTCAACTTATCATTGGCCTGAGCCATCCGAAGGGTCACCCTCTTTCTTAAGCCAAGCACATGGTCCACCACATTTGTAGTGACAGTAGGAGTGGGGAGCTCCCATCCTTCCCTGACTATAACATGGGGTTCCCTGATAGTGTGACCAAAAAGAGGTTCAAAGGGGATGAAACTAACACCTTCTTGAGGCACCTCTCTGTAGACAAAGAGTAAGCATGGCATCAGGAGATCCCACAATCTCCTATGGGGCTCACCACGAGTGCCAATCATGCTTTAGGAAGTCCTGTTGAATCTTCCAACCACGCCATTTGTCTGTGGATGATAAGCTGATGAAAACCTATAGACTCCACACTCCTTCCACATGGCTTGCATGCACTTGGACATGAAGTTGGTGCCTCTGTCAGACACTTCTTTAGGGAAGCCAACCCTAGTAAAGATGACAAGTAATGCCCTAGCAATTGACCTGGCAGTTAATGTCTTCAGTGGCATTGCCTCAGGATATCTGGTAGCATGATCAACTACTACCATGATAAACCTGTTGCCTGAGGATGTTGGAAGGTCAAGGGGACCAACAGTGTCAATCCCTACCCCCTCAAAGGGAGTACACACTACAGGGATGGCTACTAATGGAGACAGAATTTCTACACCACATTTACCAGGAATTTGCCAAATGGCACAACTCGTACAATGGCTTTATAGCTGGGCTCCCATCGTAGGCCGGTAGAAATGCATGGATAGCCTCTCCTTGGTCTTCTTGATCCCAAGATGACCTACAAGGGAGACTCCATGTGGCAACTGCATGAGCAAGGCCTCACCTGAAGGGGAACTGCCATCCTCCTATGGTCTCCGTCAGAGGACTCTGTGGGCTCACTGTACAGGAGCCCACCTTTCCAATAAATACTGTGTTTCCCAGGAGATTCACCCTCATGTTGGGAACAGGCCCATCTCCTGAAGCCATCCAAAGATGGGCACTCACGTTGACCCTTACTAAACTCTTCCCTACATAGACCCCCTTCTGCAAGTAAACCCTGCCACACAGGGTGGTCATGTGGGTTGGGAACTTCAGGCAGCCCCTCTTCCTTGTCAGCTTCAGGGGCTTGGCCAACTGCTTCTACCTCAGTGCTAGGTGAACTTGGGGAACTATTTCTTTCCTCTCTTTTTTGCTTTTTAACTCTCTTAGCATGGGTTCCCCCTTTGGCTTAGGCTGGACCCTGGACTTGGCCAAAGCAGCCTTGGTCTGAGACCTTGCCCACAGTCTTTCTGCAGTGTCACCCACAATACCTAAGTCTCTTAGATCATTGCTTAAGAGAACTTTAACAGGGACTTGCCTCTGCACACTATCAGGTATCCTTACTACTCCACCATTCAGAGCTCCGGTTACGGGCATAATTGGAAACTTGAGAGGGGGTCCATCAGACAATTTGGTGGCATCAGAGGAGCTCTGGAGAGTTCCTCTGAATTTACCAAAGTGGAATCCACCACAATTCTGCTGGCCCCAGTGTCCCTTATGGCAGAGGTGTCTACACCATCTACTAGTACACTATCCTTAAAATAATGCTTTGTATTGTCAGATATGGAGGCATAGGCCTCGGCCACTCTAGATTCCCAGGATCCCAGGGAAATTAACTCTACTTCAGATCCTATACCATAGGGTAAGGCATCTGAAGAGACGGATGCACCCCCTTGAGTGATTCTTCCTCTTCATGAGCAAAGGCCAGATTCACAGAATGGACCCCCAATGTCTTACCTTTACATCTGGGGTCCCCCTTCACATGGTCACTTGCTCTGCAAGCCATACAAGATCCACTCGGTCTGTGTACATGAAAAGGCTTCCAGCAACCACTGCTGTGCTTGGGATTGTTAATCCCACTACCCGTTTCAGCAACAAGTGTTTTACCCTTGTTAAACCTTTTGTGGCCCTTTTTTGAGGAAGATGTATTAGTACTCCCACCGTCTTTCTCCTTCTGCTTCTTACCCTCCTCCTGCTCACTAGAAGCAGGTTTGTCCTTATGGCACATTGTATGTGGCACCCACAAAATCAGCAGCAGTAGCCAACTTCTTAGGATCTATCTCCTTAGAGTCAGCCAAATGTTGCTTAAGGTCAGGGGAGCAACAAGCAAAATATGTTCAAGCATGAACAGGTTGATCATGCCCTCAAAGGTGGTTACCTTGTAGTCCCCAACCCAGCCAATCAAGGTTCTTCAAGGAATCAGTAAAATATGATACCCAAGTATTATTATCCTTTTTTCTGTAATCCTTGAATCTCTTCAAGTATTGGGCAGGAGTCTTCCCAAACATTAAGAGGAGTGCTTGCTTCAATTTTGCAAAGTCTTTCTGTCCGCTTTTGACATATCCATAATGACACTGCAGCGTCACCCTTTTCTTGCACCTCACAGGCATACTCAAAGGTTGTCAACCAATTCATGATGTAATTCTTTTCATCATACACACTGAGCTGATCTTTAGGAAACCTAGGATGAGAAGGCAGCCCAAAACCATTCCCTGACTCTCTGCAAGAACCCTGTGAAGCCTGAATCCTGGCAAGCTGCATCTGATGATCTCTTTCCTTTTGCCTCTCAACTCCCTGCAATTCATGCTTTGCCATGTTAAACTCTGGCTCTTCTTGCTTGAGCCTGAGCTTCTCCTTTTTCAACTCCCACATCACCTGAGCCTCAGAATTTGTAAGAGAGACATTAGAACTATCATCCACCTTCTCTTCCCTCTCAATAGTGGCAGTCACAGTAACGCCATTACTGCTCCTGGGAGCAGCCCAGCACCCCCTGCATCACCATTGGAAGGTAAAGGCACAATCCTACTTTCTTGCAGTATTGGTTCAACTTTGTTGCCAGATTATGGAAGTCCTCTGTCAACACACAACTTTCTCAATTGATCAGCTTTAGATGCATTCAAAGTAGATAAAGTGACTGTTTCCGTGATTCTAAGTATAGTAGCATTCCAGCACTAGTGTTTGATGCTAATCTTTGGCATTCTGTGTTTTCATTGCTTGGCATGCAATAAAAGGTGGATTCAGTAAGTAAAAGTATGCTCAGTAAGCTGATCCATGATACGTTAGGTCCTCACCTGGGTCTAGTAGCCTCCAATCAGGCTTTTCTCTTGTTTCAGCTTAAGATTTGTAAAAAGGTAGATTCTACTGGATGAAGGCTATTCTTACGACTTGTACATATGGTATGATGAGATGAGGTGAATTGGGACGAAAGCCTTAAGGTTCTCTCTCACGTGAGCCTCTCCGATTAGGAGCAACCCTAGGGCTATGTGATGGGACAATCCTAGGCCTTATTTAGGGAAGACATTAAGGGATAGATTTTGCAAAGTAAAACGTCTCTCATATCTTCCTGTGTAGATCATGTAAAGACAACATACAGTATAAACTATCCAGAGACAGTTGTTTGGTTTGAGCGCCTCTGTCTAGAGAGGGTGACGTCTTTTATAAAGTTTGATCAGTTTTACCTATTGGAAATTGTAAAGCTCGGGAACATGAAAAGCTTCCATATAGATGCAGTAGGGAAGTGTGAGAAATTATGTCCCATCTCGTATAGGACTAGATGAGTTGGGAGTTGTCTTAATCCCCTATCCGGTGGACCTTCTACAGTGGAATAAAGAAGTAGAACTGACCTTTTCATAGGCAGAGCCATCATGTACCTTTCTCTCTTTGGTGCATTCCTCAATCAATTCATGTTAGTAGCATCATTCACGGTTAATGAGTGGAAGCATCCGTGGTGAACTTTTTTTTTTATTATGAGCATTTAAAAAATGATTTTCACTTTTATTTTGGTGATTATTTTTCCAATGGTAGCTTAAGATATTTTTAGTTCAGTATTCTCTATTAAAGAATATTTGTGTGATTTTATATAAACCAAACATAAATGTGAAATTAACTTGAAAAACCCATAGAATTACTGCAGCCTGACTATCATATACTTGCTACAATGTGCTATTTTGAAAAGATTGCTGTTGTATGGCAAACACACATGGTAGTCTACCACACCACCAACATAGCTAATGTGAGCCAAATCCAAACACAAAGCTTTACAACCATGTGCCACACACAAAGCTTTACAAGCATGTGCCACACACAAAGCTTTACAACCTGAAAGATATAAAACTACTGCTTGACATTCAAAGGATACAACACACCACAATTATACAGCAGTATGTGCAGGCAGTGGTTGATGGAAGGAGGCCATGTGCACTTAATTTTAATACAGTGGATGCACAGCCCTACACCACCAAACAGGCTCCTTTCATCGCAGACCCTGAGAGGGTAGCCCAGACCGAGAAAGAGGGCGACAAAGGCATGCATCCCTCGGAATGAGGGATAACCAAGCAAGAATCACATGACAGACCTACTATTGCCAAAGATTTAACAAGGTTAACACATGAAAAAAAACAGTAAAGGAGGGGAACAGCAATAAAGAGCTAAAAATGGGCCTACTCAATACAAGATCTCTGAATAATCATGCCCAGTGTATACATGATTTTATCTTAGAGGACAACATAAATATACTCTGCCTCACAGAAACGTGGCTACAAGATTCAATCAGGCCTACGATTGCGATGGCAGTACCAGAATGCTATACAATTCACTGTAAAAACAGAGGGCAGGGACAAGGAGGAGGGGTGGCAATTATAGTAAACGATAACATCCACATGTTTCTCTCTCCAAGTTACTGCCAGGGCTGCGAAATCCTCCATCTAAAACATACTCCCACAAATAATAGCTGTATAAATGTCATTGTGATTTACAGACCTCCATCTCTGATGACAAACTCCAATGATGAAATTTCTCAATTGCTAAATAATCTCAAGGGCCCCTATACAGCGACGCTGTTTCTGGGAGACCTCAATAGATGGAGTGGAAGTGCGAAAGACAAAGAGGCTCTGAAACTGGAAAAAGCACTGAACGAAATCAACTTTAGGGTTTGTAACAAGGAATCCACCACATCCAATGGAAACCAGCAGGACTGGGTGGTAACCTGTAATCTAGACATCGGAATGGAAGAGACCATACCATGTATATGGTCGGACCATCATAAAGTAAAATTTGTAATACCCACTCAAGAATAACTTCCAAAAAGGAAGAATTAACCTAAAAGGATCCAAAACAGGAATTTTTACAAAATTCATCAGATCTGCTAGAATAGTGTATGAAGAACATCATGACCTACACAACGGAGGCAGACACCAGTGAAAAAATAGTGCAGACATACAATACACAAGTACAAGAGCTGGTAGATCAGATGGCCCCGGTTAAGTGTAATTTTAACCCTCAGATATCCAGCTTAAAGAGGGAGAAGAGAAGACTGGAAAGTAGATGGTTAAAATAATCCACAACTGACAACAAGAATACATGGAAGGAAACAGAGATGAAATATAAAGAAAGCATTTAAGAGGCTAAGAAAAACTTCTTTAATGAGCAGATCACAACAGCATCTAACTCGACAAGCAAACTGTTTGAAATTTTGAAATCAATAGAAAAACCTAAGGCTTTGTCCCCCCCCCGCCCCTTACAACCATCACAAGAAGAGTGCGAAAATGTTCAGGAGGCCTTCACTGATCAAATCTTGAGAGCATGCAAGGCAATAAAAACCTCCCAGGTTTTTATACCTGATCAACAAAATCCATCCGTAGTCGCAAAGATGCAGAAGGTGACAGAAATATTTGCGTTCAGCCCTGTTAATACAGAGGACATGAGAGCCCTAATGGGAACTATGATGACCCACGCCATGCGCTGAGAACATACTGCCACCTAAGGTGATCTTAGAACACAGGGATATCTTTATAACTCTGCTCACAAGGATAGTAAACGTATCTTTTAGAGATTGGAATATACCGGAGGCCATTAAGACAGTCACAGTCACACCATTAGCAAATAAAAACAAGCATGGACCCGAAAGATTCATGCAACCTCCGACCCATCACCAACTTTCATTTTTTGCCGAAAATACTGAACAAGGTGGCCGCATCCCAACTGCAAGCTTTTGTGGAAGCAAGTGATATTCTTCACAAATGAGTCAGGTTTTACAATGTCCCACAGCACTGAAACGGCCATGCTGGACCTCCAGATCCACATGCTCAGCATTACGGACGAGGGCAAAGCGGACATGTTGGTGTTAGTGGATTTATCTGCTGTGTTTGATCTGCTGGACCATAAACAGCTCCAGTGGTGATTGGAACACATGGGTCGATGCTCAACTGAGGCCATTAGTTGGGTGGTATCGTTCCTGTCAGAACTGAGAGCAAATATCCACTGGGGGGGGGATACATTCTCTCAGCCAATACCCATTATCTGTGGAGTACCACAGGGCGCAAGCCTGTCCCCCCTGCTGTTTAATTTATACCTTAGGTGTCTATGCACAGTGCTCGACAACATCGGAGCCTACTTTACGAACTATGCAGACTACACACAGCTGGTGCTGGAACTGAGTGGCTGCTACGACCCAAATAACAGTAGGGTGTCAACCATATACAACACCATTTAGACCTGGATGAAAGCCTATTGGATGTGCTTGAATGGGAGTAAAAACGAGTGGATGATCTTTGGTTCACACCAAGCGCCTGACAAACAAAGTCAAAAATATAAGACTTTTCAGATCAAAAACTTCCCCATCAAAGTTCTTGGAAAAGTAAAAACAATTGGGATCTACTTAGAAGCATCATTGAGTGCAGCATCACATGTTGCCAATCTGAACAGAAACTGCCAATACTATCTGCAACTTCTAAAGCACATCAGACCCTATCTGAATGAAAAAAACAGTGCACCCGTAGCAAAGGCCACGATACTATTTAGGCTAGATTACGGAAATTCCCTGCTGATAGGAGCAAGCAAGGGGTGCATCATGCAGTGCCAAACCATACAGAATAACGCGGTAAGAATTGTAAGGAAGAAAGCTAGAAGGGAACACATTAGAGCAGACAGGAAAGCCCTCCACTGGCTAGCACTTAAGGACAAGATCACCTTCAAGGCTATGACTGTGGTGCATCGCCACCTATTTGGGCAGGCACCGGCCTATTTAAAGGCGCACCAGGAAGAAGCAGCGGTGAAGCACCGCTTTGCATTGGACCTTGAGCGTTGGATCTCTGTTGGACTTTTGTGTTTGCAGCTTTTCATTAGTGTGACTTTAACACAGAAGCCACGCCCCTTTAAGGCGTTACTATTTAACCATGACGCTGCGCGCACCAGGAAGAAGCACCGGTGAAGCACCACTTTGCACCGGACCCTGAGCGTTGGATCTCTGTTGGACTTTTGTGTTTGCAGCTTTTCATTACTGGCACACTGATTTTAATGCATTTGTGACTGCATTTTGCTCACCTTATAGACGTTATGTGTATACTACGACTTATTTTATTTTTTTTCTACACATTTTGCAGTGACTTTAACACAGAAGCCACGCCCCTTTAAGGCGTTACTATTTAACCACGACGCTGCGTGCACCAGTGTGCGCGCACCAGGAAGAAGCACCGGTGAAGCACCGCTTTGCTGCTTCGCCGCTGAGACATGCGGTGCGACAGCGGTGCTTGTTTGTTTTTCTTTTCATTGATTGAATCTTTTACTAAAACACCAGGTCTGTTGGGGACCGTAACTGACAAAAGCGGAATTCCTGAAGTGAGTATCCCGCTTTCTCTATCATGAAGCCTCTGTACTATACATTGCGGACGGGTATGCCAGTGAAACTTCCCGACCTAAATGAGAGCCCGAAGGCAGAGAAAAAAAAATAAAGGCACAACATCTCTTAAAAGCTTCTTTGATGTAAAGAACTGCTCAACTCTGAAACATTTTCAGGTGATTGCCCTTAATAATGATGTTAAAGACAGAAAGGGCCTAGGATGTGGAGATATTCGGGGTTTCTTTCTGGCAAATTCGGAAGGAGTTAGTGACACCCCGCCGCCCTCTGCATGCCCTGCAACATTAGGACTGCCTGTTAGTGTGGGAGCGGGGGAGGAGTGTGTGAATGCTAAACTACCTAAGCTTTTACTGGAAGGCACAGGCCCTCGTGCAGATAATATGGTGGCGTGAGGGGTCTCAGTGACTTCTGTTGCCACATCAGTCAGTAGGAGCTTTGTCATAGCCTCCACTGATGAAGCTGTGATTGATCTAGACTCCATGCATACAGATTATTCTGCCCAAACCTTGTCTGAAAAGTTGTCAAGCAACGTTTGGAGCAATTGGGGAAAAGGAAGGTGAGAGGCGAGAAACCGCAGCCTTACCTCCGATAAGAGTGCCTCTCGTAGACAGAGCCACCTTTCCCATAGCAAAAATGCTCTCCGAGCAACCTCAATGGCCATGTCCAATTGTGACAGAGAATTTGGCAGTACCTTTGTTTTCAGAAGTCATTATTGACCCATGGCCGCTGTTAATCTTGAGGATATCAACCCCAGTAAGGCGTCAAATGACCTTGAAAAGCAAATATACACGATTTTCGCTAACCCATCCAAAGCAGCATTTGGTAGGCTTACTACAAAGAACGTGGGGCCAAGCAAAACGGGTATTGATAAGAGTGATGACCCTAAGCTAAAATCAAAAAAGGTCAATTCTAAGAACAATACGGCTTCCACCAAACAGTTTATTAAAGCACTGAATATTCTGTGTAAGAGCTACTCTGTAGTCACAGCGGAGGTTGTTAAAAAAAAATATGTGGAATTAAATCAGTTAAAAAAGATGAACGTGGGACTGGTAAAACAAAAAGCCCTGTATGAACCGCTGGATAAGCTAGTGGAGGAGCTACACGTCCAAGCCAACTCCAGCCTGAATCCTCTAATGAAAGAAGGCCCTGTAGTCACTTCCATGGTTCCGAATACCACTATCTCCACTTCGGGCACGGGTGAGAGGCAGGAAGAAATCCGAAGGGCAGTGGACGCCTATATGGCCAAGTTTGTCCAGTTGCGAAACATCGGCACTCCCACCATCTCGACAAAAAATGTGACCTTCAGTGACTTGGGCCCAACGGTGGTTGAACCCAACCTGAAAGAACCACGCTCTAATGAAACGGTGACCCTACCCAAAACAGCGTTGAGGCAAAGCGCCAAATTGATGTGCCTAATGAACCCTGTGGTGATCGAAATCAGTGCGTGACTGAGGGGCCAATGGCGCCGTGGAATCTTAGACCTAATTCCTTTGAGGGGAGGGGGGATGAAAATGCGCAAATTCTCCAAGCTCTTTTGCCAAAACAATTACCAAAAAAGCCAGTGCACAGGCCCGTAATCTGCCCATCAAAAAATCGCCATTGGAGGCCAATCAAGACACACATGCAAACATATTAATTCTTGGGGTCACCCTGATCCACATCCCCAATATCTGTTAAATAGGCATAGTGTGTTGGAATTATTCTCTGATGTTGAACAACTTGAGGATATAGGGTCAGCGGACATTGAACAAGTTGAATTCATGAACGAAAAAGTCCTAACCACTGTTTGCCTGAAACTGCGTTCGAGATTAGTACGCAACATCATTTGGGCTGCCAAAAACCAATTGTTTGAAATGGGTTTTATTCTGATGTTGGGGCCATATGCTGGCAAGGAGTCTGAGAATTGTACTATTCCTATGTCTGTGACAAACAAGAACTCGCCGCGTATACAAGTTTCACAATCCCAATGTGTTTGCAATTGTACGTCAAAAAGTTAACTAATGCAATAGTGTGTGAATGATGTGGTAAAGTGTTCCTGGTGGAATACTCGTGGGCATTCTCACTTGGTTAATAATCAAAATTCTCCCATAAATAATTACATCATTCTGATGCAAGAAACTTGGCTAACCATATCCCCAATCTGGCATAACCATACTATGCACTTTACCCCTGAAGTGGGAGAATGGGAGAACAAGCTCCCTCCAATCTCATCGCGACCATGGCCCAGGCACCCACCACCAGATGAGTTCGCCTATCTACCAGATGACAAAATACCTGGTTCAAGAACATAAGGATATGCCCACCAGCCTGTCCCACTTAAGCCGACACCTGCGGCATGGATGAACTCGACTAAGACATAAGCAACGAGCACCCACATCGTTAGAGATGCCACAACGACCTAGCCAACTGCCAAGAACACACGTGCCACCATGCACACTGGTCACTCACGCACCAGCCTACAGGAAGAACATATTCAGTGCTATGACGTAGGTGACGGATACACCCACTGACGCTCATCTTTGTTATTTTTCACATAGGCCCCTTTATAGTAATGCAGAAACACAAGACGCCTGAGGGACTTGCGTATACGCTTTCTGACGCTTCTCCCACCTCTCGCATCGTGATGAGAATATAATGTAGACATAATATTGCTTATGACGCCATGTCAAACCGCGACATAGGTACCATGGATTATGCTTCCCCACCCATGAACTAGGCCCAAGTAGGCCACAAGTAAGAGCCGCCATGAACACTGTATGAACAAGAGTACAAGTGCTGATCACGCAGAATGAGCCCAGCGAGAGCTCGTAGCCAAGGGCGCGATGTTGCAACTCGTGTGCTACCAGCCGGCGCCAAGGTCACACCTGTAAGCAAAGCCAAGCACACAGAAGCGAAATACAACTTTAAATGTGCAGAATTCCGCTCCAGCTACGGTCTCTCCACACGTGACCAAGACGATCTGACGAGACAGAAGTTGCCTGGGTCTCACGTCTGGGACACAGGTTGCAACAGCGAAATGGCAAGATGGACACCTACTGCGATGGTAATGGCCTGCTCTCAAGCCTATGAGCAAACCTGCACATTGTCTGCACAAACACATAGTTACACATTGTTGCTAGTGACAGGTACACCGCGAGCTGGGAACGACGATGGTCCCAGGCTTGGAGGCTCGCGAGAGGACCAATCAGAACATGGGGGGACTCATCACTGACACCACTAACATTAGCCAATCATCAGGGGTCTTTGTGTAAAAATGTTCAAGTATCTAATAGTAGGAACAGCCCAAGTATACCACCTAACACATCCTTAACCACTAATATTCTTCTCTATATGTATCCTATACTAACCCTACCACTCGGGGAACCAATCCGAAGTGGCAATAGGTTTTTCGCTAACTTTCCCAGGTGACGCGGGTAGCGCGTCATACTGCTGTAAAAAGGGCCTGCGAGCCCCACGAATTTTGAGAGTCTGGACGGACGCGTACGATCCTAGACCCATCCCTGCCGTTGTTATAATAAACAGCAGAACCACTTTGCTCCTTGTGTGTGTCTCATACTCATTTTTGGGAAGCACGTGAGGAGTTGGGGCCTCCCAGCCCGGAGGTCCGCGGACGGCTCAGCCGACCCCGGGATAATCACCCCGACAAGTTGGAGGCACTGCTGAGATCTGTTTAAGGTCTACATTTTTATTTTCCCAAGGCCTCTCGTTGCGAGGAGGCCCGGTGGCGCGGCCCCCTCTGCCGCTGCCCCCTTTTGAGGACTACAGGACCATCACGGAACTGCGAGAAGACCGGACAGCGCAATCCGGATATTGGCCCTCGGGAGGCGGTTGAAAAGTATCCCGCCCGCGGTTGGCGAGTGTCCAGACGTGGTCCAGACGAGGGGAGGTGGCGAGCCGCTTGGAGGGGTGCACGCAGTCGAGCGGCCCCGCATCAAGAGAACTTGGTGAGCATGTCACACCCAACAAGCAATGTGGGATTGTGAGGGAGGGGGGAAGAGTTGTAATAAGGGCGGCGGGAGGTGTTATTAAGGTGTGCGGCGAAGATTTGATCAATTAGTGTTGATGGAGAAGTGAGTGGTAATGGGACAGGCATGGGAGCCGCCCGCTACCACATCACGGAAGAAGGGTGGGTGGAGCCAGAAGGCACCACGTGCGGTTGCTCGTAGACACTGATTGGCATAGGTCGTGCCCACCTGTAAAGGGGGTGTGTGTGGCTTTCCTACGAGTTGGCGTTTTCGATCAATGAGTAGATGAGGATCCCTATTGATCGAGCAGTAAAACTCGATGGATAGATGATGTTTTCCTTTAGGAGGTAGCTAGATTGTTGCCAAGTACGGAAGATAATTGGCTGGTTAAGCCCTGGCGGCGAGGGGCGTGTCACACGTGAAGCGACGCAGCGTGCGCAGTCCGATTATAAGAGTGTATTGTTGGTTACCTTGTTCCGGGCGTAACACGAGGACAGCTGTGGGGATAACGGGGACAAGCAGTTAAAAATTATTGCGCGCTCTCTTGAAGTATAAAAGATCTTACCGGTAGTTGTTGAAAGAGGTTAGTGACGTCACCCGTAGGGCCTTCATAGGACACCTTGACCACATTGCGTTGTTGAAGGGTGGTGGGGAAGTAAACCGAGGACAAGGGCAGTGAAACGGAGGTGAGGGAAGTGGACGGAGAGGGGGGTGCGCGCGGAGACCGCCGGCCACCCCAAATACAGGACAGGTGGAAAGGGGAAAGTGACCACGCACGGAGAACGCCGGCACACTGAGTGAGGTGGAAGGAGGAGGGGAGGAGACAAAGTGGGACGGCTGTCTAAGCACGTCACACAGGGCACGCAGCCGCAGGGGGCTTCCTGCGCCGTGGCTGCAGGGGGCCGTAACGGTATTAAGGAAGAGAGCAAACACAGGAAAAGACTCTATATTTGCAATTGTTATATTTGGCTGTTTTTCTTTTAGCGGACGGTCGAAAGTCCCCAAACTCCGGGGCCAGGTAACGATAGCTGTACTGAAGGGAGCTAAAAACACAGTGTAACCATGTCATACGGGTTAGGATCGGGAGGGTGGGGGAATACCCTGACAACCCCCCTCCAGCATATTTGTAAAACACTATCACCCCATAGGGAAAAACTCATCAAATACAGCATAGAATGGACACAAGGGACAGACAACAAAATGACAACACCCTGGCCGCCTAACGGCAGTTTCGACCCATACGTCCAACACTCACTACTGACACACATACATAACACGTACAAAGGGAAGAAGTTGGCGCATCACGTGGAGGTGTTCAACTTATGGAGGATGTTCCAGGGGTCCCGACCAGGGCCAACCGGGATGTTCACTGTGGAAGGGACGGCAGAAGAAAAGGGGAGCGAGGAAACAAAGGAGGGGAAGAAGATTAAGGAGGAAGAGGGAAACGGGGAAAAGGAGACGAGTAGTGCACAGTGCGCGGGAAGAGACAGAAAGGGGGACGAAAGACCTGGCACTGTACATGAAGTAGAAGTAAAGAAGGAAGGGACAGACGACATGCCCCTAGCGAAAGTAGTGAAGAAGGAGGAAGGTGGGTTATATCCTGTGACGGAGCTACGAGAAGCAGCAAGGCAACAACTAACGGCAGCTGAGGGATATTCGAACCCCACGTACAGCCCACCACCATATACAGCCACAGGTAGCTAGCCGGGGGGGGGGGAGGTGACAAGCACGGTAGGCCCAACTTGTATGAAGGTGCGCGCAAGGGAAGGGAAGAACAGCGAAGAACCCATCCCAAATATAGGACACGACGAGTGGGTAGCAGCGCAGGTGCCGTTAAAATTGCGGGGGACACTAACGGGAGAAGAAAAAGAGGTAGTACGGAGAATGAACAAGGACTACGAGGGTAGCACTGGAATAAGAGGGAAGGAAGGTAACACGAGAGAAGGGGAGCTGTCACAAGAAGAGGAGGAGATGTTGGAGGAACGATTCGCTGAATTAAGGGATGAGCGGAATGCACTGATTAAACAGCTCAAGAAAGAGGCACGAGGAAGAAGGAGGGAAAGGAAGGAAAGTAGGGATGAGTTAGAGAGAATGAAGGAGCAAACTGAAGAAAGGAAGAGGGAAGCAGAGAGAATGAAGGCAATAGCAGAAAGGGTATCCCGAGCAGCACAGCATGACAGGAAAAGAGAGGAAGAAGAGAAAGAAAAGGAAATGGAACTATGGAAGAAGAAAATACTCTCCGAGAGCGCCAGGCAATACGAAGAAGGTAAAGTAATAAAAAGTATATTGGAGAGATAAAGGGAGAGATGGGAAAAGAGTAGAGAGGAAGAAAGGATATTAGAGAAGGTAAGTAATGAGGTGATGGAGGAATTGAAAAAGAAAAGAGAGGAAATAGGTGGTGAAATAGTGGAGAAGAGAGAAGAGGAAAGAAGAGAAAGGAAAGGGGGAGTGGGGTAAGAAAATATGTGCGTCGGGATGCAGAAGTAGCTACAACATCAACGCAAAGGGGAGCAATTGGTAAAGGAGAACAGGAAGGAACGGATTTAATAGACTTAAAAACGGTGACGATCGGGGGAAAAGGACAGATTGGTGGTTGTCGCTCCTGGATGAATTTTGCAGCAAAGAAGAAGAGGTAGTGGGGGGAGAAGGAAGAAGCGGTGGTAGGGAAAGCTTAGACAAATTGTACATCACACGCACAAACAGGCAATCACCATGGGCATGCAGAAAGAAGGAAGAAGTGAAGGGAAGTGAGGAGCAAGAACGAGAAGTGGTGGGAGGGCAAACACGTGCAGTTACACCCGCATCATTCCGCCCAACATGCCCACCCACACCCGCTTCTGAACACACCCCATACGCTGGCAGGCTTAGAGACCTCCCGGGACACAGGCAGGAAGAACGGACACACACACCTGCAGTAAATAAAGAAAGCAATTGGAGAAGGGGGAGAAATGAAGGAGAAGCTACAACAAGCAGCGGTAATATGGACATGGCAGATGATCTAGTTGACACAGAGGAAGAGGAGGAGTATGCAGACTCCACCCTGCGACAACTGGGGGGACAGATGGGGCACAATTTAATGCCACTATTGGAGAGGGCAGGGGTTAGACCACAATACGTCCCTTGGAAGCATGCCGATAAGGAAAATATAAAGTGCAGGCTCCCATCACTAAGTGGAGGAACGGGAAAATGGATATACGAGATGGAAAAACACACTGCAGAACAGAAACTAGCAGTAGGAGACGTGAAGAGCCTATTAATATCAATATTAGGGGATGCGGCAGACGACATATGGAAGAGGGCAGGATTCCCCGGGGTTACAATAACGAACACATCACACGACGGGGCGCCATTTGCGAACTGCAGGCATGCATTATGGCAAGCCCTGAGGGTACATTATCCAGACACCTCAGATATAGGAGCAATTACGTCACGCAAGATGCGTGAAAATGAAGATCCTGTTGATTATATCCAGGAGATTCAGGAGAAGTGGCGCATGGAAACTAGAGAGCAATGGGACAAGACACCGGCAATCTTTTACCACATACTAATACAAGGGCTTCCGGAGGCAGTACAAAAACAACTGAAGAAGATAGTGGGGATGGAAGCTAAGGCATGGCCGGAAATACAATTAACAATAGTGCACCATTGTAGGATGTGGAAAGAAAAGATGAAACAAAAGGAAGAAGATAGGAAAGCAGAAGAGGCAAAATTAGTGCAGAAAAAACTAACTAAGTATACAATGGAAGGAGCACTAATAACTACACCAACAACAATGACACCAAACGCCACGCAAGTAGTGGCTGCACAGGATCCCTCACAACTACAAATATCACCACTACCACAACCACCACGACTTATAACACAACAGATGCCACCACCCCCACCATACACGGCTCCCATAGGAGGAGGGTATATGCTACCGGGAAATGGATATTATAACAACATCAGGGGAAGGGGCGGATGATGAGAGGGAGGGGATATGGCCAACCTGCACAACAGCAAGAGGGAGGATTTCGGAGTTTCTACCCCAATGGGCAACCAGGGTACCAAGACAATGCAGGGAGTTTCCCTTGGCAGACCAGGGAACCACCTGTATGTTGGGTTTGTGGAATGTTAGGACACATGTCGCGTACGTGTAGAATGAGACCCTCCCCACCAGCATGGGGGGAACAAGGACCACAAGGGCCTATGAGGGAGCAGCAAGGTTACCAACAACCGCAGGGAACAAAACAGAGCAGCACACAGTAGCAATTAGCAACACAACAACAGTTGCAGACATACTCACCACCGCAGCAACAGGTGGCAATAAAACAACAACACCAAGTACAACCAGTGCAACAGCTCACTCAAATACAGGACCATAAATTAACCCCCATCAATACACAGCTACAACAAACACAGTTGGGGAGGGTGATTATCTTGGGACACAACCCTTACACAGGAAGTGGTCAGTCACTGTATCCACAATAGGATAGCCCAGAGACGTTGTTGGTGTGTCCCATCCTGTCGATAACACCTAATAGTGCGGAGGAACCACGCATTGAGGTAGCGATAGGTGACAAAAAATTCTCCTTCCTTGTTGACACTGGGGCAACCAGGTCTTGCATAAGGGAGGGTAGATTTAAACTATCAGGTGAGGCCATGAACACCCAAGGATTTTCTGGGGCTAGAGGGTTGGTTCCCTTTACTGATAACATCTCCTTATCTATAGGAGATTATGACATGTCTGTCCCACTCCTGTACTCAAGGGAGTCGCCAGTGAACATACTTGGAAGGGACATAATGAGCAGGTTAAATATGACAATCTCCTTATTGGAGAATGGCATAATTTGCTCCACACCAGGAATAAACATGCTTACTGCACGACAAATACTACAAGCGTACTGTGGCCAGACAGTAGCTCGAGCTGAGCCTGTAGATGGCGAGCTGTTCCAGTACGGAACAGACATGGCATTTGCATGGATGCCAGGAATAGAAGGAAAGATTTGGAGGAGGCCAGCAGCATATTTGTTCAGGCCTGAGACACCAGCTAGTGAACCAGAGGGGAAGGTGATTTCGGTGAGCATTGAGAGTATCATAGCAACTGCTGATTACATCGCAGTACATGCCCAAGACAGGGGAGGGAGAGCATGGAGAGCAGTGATAGCCCTGTCTGAGGGATGCAGACTCACCCAGGTGTCTGATGAAGAGCTCTTTTCAGAAGACAGGGGAGAAGGAGAGATGGTATTTATGATGAGTGTAGACATCTGGCTACGGGTGACATACAAGCAAGTGGCACAGAAAATGGCCATGACACTCGAGGCACCTGCATCTACCCCAGTACCATTTTACGAAGAAGATATGGCTAAGGTTCCAGCATCACTGTGGACCACTAGTCCCTATGACGTGGGCTGTATAAAGAGTATCGGAGTGAAAATAAAGCTGAAAAAGGGGGCAATACTACCTAGAGTGAAGCAATACCGGCTATCAAAAGAGGCAGACGAGGGCATATACGAAACCATAACGGCCCTGATAAATAATGGCATATTGGTACCATCAGAATCACCATGTAACACGGCCGTGTACCCAGTGCGCAAGGCTAAAGGAGGGTCTTGGCATTTTATCCAGGACCTCAGGCCCTTGAATCACATTGTAGAGGCAGAATACCCCATAGCAGCAAACCCAGCCACAATACTATGTGGAATACCGGCAGAGGCATCACGGTTCACCATGATTGACCTCAAAAATGCCTTTTTCTCAATACCTCTGCACCCAGATTCACAAGACTCGACAAGCTTCACATACAGGAACACAAAATGGAAACACACAAGGTTACCACAAGGGTACTGTGAGTCACCCTCAATTTTCAACAGAGTAATACAGATGGATTTAGGGAACATTGAATTGGAAAGTACGGTGCTGTAATATGTTGACGATATAATAATTTGCAGCACAACTGAGGAAAGGTGCAGGGAGGACTCAGTGAAAATGCTGACAGTGTTGGCTGAAAAGGGGTACAAGGTAGACAAGGAAAAGTTACAGTACTGTCAGGAACAGGTACTATACATTGGTCAACTAATATCCCAGCACGGAAGAAAGATTGCACCACAAAGAGCACAAGCCATATCCAAAACGCCACAACCACAAACGGTGAGGGAACTGCAGCAGTTCCTGGGCTTATGCAACTACTGTAGAGCATGGGTTTTTGACTACAGCTCATACATAGGACCCCTGCTTGAGGCATTGAGAGAAGCACACAAAGGGAACACGACATTGGGATGGACAAGAGAAATGAAGGAGGGGTTTGATGAGTTGAAACATGCCATATCCACAGCTCCTGTACTAGCCACCCCAGATTACGAATGGCAATTCTTCATCTTTTCACATTGCGACTCAGCAGTAATGAAAGCAGTTTGGACTCAGAAAACTAGCAAAACTAGCATGGGACACAAGCCAATAGCGTTGTACAGCGGTCACTTGGACCCTGTTATGCTAGGACATTTCCCTTGCGAACAGGGTCTCGCCGCAGCTGCATTTGCGGTGGAGAAATCATCATCGATTACAATGGGGTGCCCCACCACACTATTTGTGGAGCATGCGCTATTTGCAATTTTGAATAAACCTAAGTCCACACTGACCACACAGAGACCCGAATTGTCAATTGTCAGATGCAGTACCGTAAACCCAGCCAGATTTATAGCGGAAGTTATTGAGGAAGGTGATTATGCTCACGATTGCACACAGACTATTGAAACGTACTCATTCACAAGAAAGGTTGAGGAGGATGCACTTAAAGGGGGGGAGATTTTGTACATTGATGGTTCGTCAACAATAGACCAAAGTGATGGGATAAGGAGAACTGGGGCAGCAGTTGTAAAAATGACAGAAGATTTAATGTATGTCTCGGTGAAATGCGTGCAATTGCCACAGCATTATTCGGCTCAAGCAGCGGAATTGGTTGTGCTGATTTTGGCGTTGAAGGAAAGTGTTGATAAAAGAGTTACCATATATTCTGATAGCGCATATGTCACATCAACCGTCCACTCCGGGCTGATAAAATGGCAGAGAAGAGGGTTTAGAAGAGCTGATGGCACCCCAGTGCAACATGCCCTCTTACTAGCAGAATTAATTGAAGTAATTAATGACCCCCAAGAGATAGCTTTGGTTAAATGCCCGGCACACACTAATGGAGATGACCATATATCGAAAGGGATTGAAACAGCAGACGCGCATGCCAAGCATGCAGCATACTTTAGTGAAATATGGAACCCCCCAGAATCAGAGAGAGGGAGAGGGAGGGGAATGGCAAGACAGATGATGATGAAGGAAGGGTACACTTATCTCCCTGCAACACAGATAATGCAATTACAGGCAGCCGCACCAATGACAGAAAAGGAACTATGGGTAAAAAGAGGATGTACGATGTCCCCAACAGACGCACTGTGGCGTCAAAATAATACCGGAAAAGTGGTCATGCCATTGGCACTGTTGAACACCGCCCTGCCCCAGCTCCATCATCCAGCACATACAGGAAAGAAAGTGATTGCCGCACGAATTAGGGAAGATTGGTTCTGCCGTGAGTTAAATTCTCATGTCACCAATTTCATCAGCAACTGCCTCACATGCCAACAGTTTACGGCCGGTCACACGCTGCAAGTGATAAAAGGTACTATACCCCGTCCCGAGGGACCCTTCCTGCACCTTCATATTGACTGCGTTGATATGATCAATGTGTGTCAAGGACATAGGTATATGATTGTAGTGGTATGTCCATTCTCCAGGTGGATCGAGGCTGGACCCTGCTCACACGCGGATGCGTTCAGAGCAGCTCAATTTTTAGTGAGAGAGGTCTTCCCCAGGTGGGGTGTTTGCCAAGTGCTGCGGTCGGACAACGGCCCACACTTTGCTAATGAAATGTTTCAACACATCACATCCT
The DNA here is from genome assembly GCF_040938575.1 of Ambystoma mexicanum. NCBI lineage: Eukaryota > Metazoa > Chordata > Amphibia > Caudata > Ambystomatidae > Ambystoma > Ambystoma mexicanum. Next base: position 326,967,271 of record NC_090926.1, on the reverse strand, counting down.
TGCTGGGTATTAAACATAAATGTGCATGTGCTTACCACCCGCAGGCCAACGGTATATGTGAACGCCTGAACGGCCTATTGAAAGAAGAGATCGCAAAAATTCAGCAGACAACTAAGAAGAGCTGGTTGTACTGCCTTCCGCTGGCTCTGTTTGAGCTGAGGAATAGGCCAGGGTCTGATCACCACCTCACTTCCCACGAGGTGGTGACAGGACGTCAAATGCACCTTCCTTTAACGCCAACATCAAGAGCATTTACGGACTATGAAAACACTGCAACTGTTCTTGGTGACGAAATGTATCAATATGTGTCTTCTTTGATTACTAGTGTCGCCTTTGTATCTCAACAGCTCGAGCGCACGGGGGGCGGGTCGAAGAGTTCTCAACAACAAGACACCAGCAAGGAACTGGAAAAGGAAGGACTATGCACTATTGCTGAAGGTGACCATGTGCTTCTCCGCAACTTCAATAGAAAGTGGAACGGCCCACGATTTACTGGACCACACTTGGTAGAGGAGGTGGCTCCCAGAGCGGTGAAACTGCAGGATAAGCGCGCCTGGAATCACCTACACGACGTAAAGATCTACAAACTCCAGACCCGCCCTAGCGTTAACGACAGGGCCTTTGGAAGAACAATGACATCAACAGAGTCCGCTACAGAGAAGGATATATCGACCACAGCTGAGGACAATAGTGTCACTACACTTGACCACCCCCCAGATTCCCCAGACACAACCACTGCCATAGACATTGGATGCTCGCCCACAGCCCACCCCATGGTCATGAGATCACAAAGTAAACAAACTCCTGCCCAATCGAGCCCCAGCCCCCTCCCCTCCAAGGCCACCACCAATTGAAGGACATTGTATAAAAAACTTGGATGTTACACACACACACAACATTGTATGTTTTCTCTATTTTTTCTCTCGCACATGCAGGTACTGTATATAATTGTACTGTTTAGAAAATAAAGTAACTAACAGTGTGCTCTGCCCAGGAGTAGATGCTGCCCATGTATGATAACACCCCTGAAGCCCTATCACACCAATTTGTATATCATATAAGAAGGCCAAAGTACCTAAAAAGAAGAAGGGTATGCGTATATTACACAGCATTTGCTTTGGCCATAGAGCAATCATTTCCCCATCTTCACGAGCACTTACCGGCTCTAAGAGATAGATCTCTAAGATTAGCGTGGGAATAGCTCTTCGCCTGGGCACTGAACGATTACTTGATAGGGAGAGCTTAATAACAACAACTAACAATAATAACCAGCATATTGAGGATTTTCAGGCGGGCACCTTTAACGTTGCAAGAATAAGCTGCCGGACTGCAGCAAGGTAAGAGCAAAATGCCGGTGAGACTAGCTCTTGTAATAAAACTGATAGGAGTGTTGGTCATCACTGGTCTGTTGGCTGCCTCTATATGGCAGAAAAGTGATGCTATCAATATTATGGTTGCACCCAAAACCAACATGCCCCCTCCTACTGCTGCAACAGGTATGACGTCAGGTGGTACTAGCAACCCTAAGGGTAAGGGAAGTAGAGCTAAACGCAGCACATATACTGACAACAAAGGTATCGATAATTACATAACAGATTCAGCACACGTCTCAAAAACCAGCACATGACCCAAATTGGTAAGCAGACAACAGTGGTATAGCTTTTATGTGTGCTCATTGATCCCATACGCCATGAGTGCTTCAAGGACATTCGTTGCCACAGAAATACAGGAAAAAACAACGCGATGTATAGTATATCTGGCACTATTCCAAAAGAGAGGACGATTCCAAGGAACGGTGGTGAGGATGCAGTGGGAGACAAGGGACACTTACCCATACGAAAACAACTTCCTCAAGTCATATTTGAGCTACCATAAGAGCAGCTTACATGCTGAGGCATTCAGATACATGACGAGTGGCCCTGATAAAGGAGAAATGAAGAAAGTAACGCTAGAATACCTGCCATGTGATTAGTATGCCACTGAAGTTCCTGGTGTACAGGGATGTTGGGAAAGGCCACTGATAACAATAACAGGGAAGATATACATGAACAATGAATGGGAAATAGGAGTGGTTGGGAGCAACATGATAACAAGAGAAAATATTACCACCATACAAGAACACAACGACAGATGCTGGACGACATGGGGCAAATATGTTCCCATGCTGACATGGATGGAGAAGGATGAAGACCCAATAAGCACACTACCGCTGACCGCACCCAAGCTATGCTACCAACACAAAGGAGATGTGGAGGTGGGATACAACACCAACTGCGGAAGCGTGTTAGAACTACCAATGGGGGGTGCTGGAATGGCAGTAATAATGGATCACTATTGGGCCTGCGGAGATAAGGCATACCACACCTTGCCTCCGTTGTGGAATGGTATATGCACAATGGTACACATCAATGTACCATCACTAGTGGTTCCCAAAAAACATGTGAACATGGCCAATTTCCCCAAAATGGACGAAGGAAACAAGAGGAAGAGAAGGTCTGTACAATCACAAGAGCACAAGAGGGAGAGAACAACAACAACAACAATAACATCCTATCGAGGATGAAAAGACAAGGAGAACCCCTGACAGGAAACTACCTTTGGGGAAGGTCGTAAACAGCACTCACCTCCATCCCACCAGAACATAGATTATTCAGCAGGGCTGCAATGTTCTTCTTGTCAATAATACACCCAGGACCACAAGCATATGCAAATGCAAAATGGCTTCAGATCACCCGATAGGAACTAATGATGACGATTAATTCACAGTAAACAGATTCAACGCCATAAAAGAGGAGCTGCGAGCGGTAAGAATGGTAGCACTGCAGAACAGATATGTACTGGATCTTCTCACAGCTATGGAAGGAGGAGTTTGTGCAAAAATAGGACAATCATGCTGCACATTTATTCCTGCTAATGATGCAGATAACGGAACACTTACTGAAGCAGTATAACAACTGGCCCAGATGCACTCCAAAATGATGGAAGAAAGTAAAGGAGTGAAGAAGGATACTAGCTGGTTTTCATTGTTATGGTCATGGATGTCATCATGGCTGTCAGACGGGCTGAAAGTGATAGTTGGATGCATAATATTGGCTGCAGCAGTGTTGATTGTAATAAGGTTCTGGAAGGCCAGGAAGGCTACAGACGAAATGATCGAAATGGTTGGCATGCACCCCTTGATGCCAACTGATGATGACAAGCACACCGACGTGATAATAAAGGAAAGAGAGAAAATGCACAAACAGATCATCACCAACCACTTGGACCCACCATCTGTAAAGTTGGAGAACCCAAGAAACCTGATGAACTATGTTGGTAGATGGGTGTACTGCAAACCAGGAGGAAGTTGTGCTTATATGTACTGGTCATTTGAAGACCATGTCAACCACTATGGACACTTGGGTGGAATAACTAAAATATGGAGAGTAAGAGGAGATAAAGAAAAGGATATGTTTGTGGTCGACAAGTCGACCAGAGGGGAGACTGAAGTGGGAGAATGGGAGAACAAGCTCCCCCCAATCTCATCGCGACCATGGCCTAGAGGATCGCGGCCCAGGCACCCACCACGAGATGAGTTCGCCTATCTACCAGATGAAAAAAATACCCTGGTTCAAGAACATAAGGATATGCCCACCAGCCTATCCCACTCAAGCCGACACCTGCGGCATGGATGAACTCGACAAAGACATAAGCAACGAGCACCCACATCGTTAGAGATGCCACAACGACCTAGCCAACTGCCAAGAACACATGTGCCACCATGCACACTGGTCACTCACGCACCAGCCTACATGAAGAACATATTCAGTGCTATGACGTAGGTGACGGATACACCCACTGACACGCATCTTTGTTATTTTTCACATAGGCCCCTTTATAGTAATGCAGAAATGCATGACGCCTGAAGGACTCGTGTATACGCTTGCTGACGCTTCTCCCACCTCTCGCATCGTGATGAGAATATAATGTAGACATAATATTGCTTATGATGCCATGTCAAACCGCGACATAGGTACCATGGATTATGAATCCCCACCCATGAACTAGGCCCAAGTAGGCCGCAAGTAAGAGCCGCCATGAACACTGTATGAGCAAGAGTACAAGTGCTGATCACGCAGAACGAGCCCAGCGAGAGCTCGTAGCCAAGGGCGCCATGTTGCAACTCGTATGCTACCAGCCGGCGCCAAGGTCACACCTGTAAGCAAAGCCAAGCACACAGAAGCGAAATACAACTTTAAATGTGCAGAATTCCGCTCCAGCTATGGTCTCTCCACACGTGACCAAGCCGATCTGACAAGGTGCCAGACCCATGAGACAGAGGTCGCCTGGGTCTCACGTCTGGGACACAGGTTGCAACAGCGAAATGGCAAGATGGACACCTACGGCAATGGGAATGGCCTGCTCTCAAGCCTATGAGCAAACCTGCACATTGTCTGCACAAACACATAGTTACACATTGTTGCTAGTGACAGGTACAATGCGAGCTGGGAACGACGATGGTCCCAGGCTTGGGGGCTCGCGAGAGGACCAATCAGAACATGGGGGGACTCATCACTGACGCCATTAAAATTAGCCAATCATCAGGGGTCTTCGTGTAACAATTTTCAAGTATCTAATATTAGGGACAGCCCAAGTATACCACCTGACTCATCCTTAACCACTAATATGCTTCTCTATATGTATCCTATACTAACCCTACCACTCGGGGAACCAATCCGAAGTGGCAATAGGTTTTTCGCTAACTTTCCCAGGTGACGCGAGTAGCGCATCATACTGCTGTAAAAAGGGCCTGCGAGCCCCATGTATTTTGAGAGTCTGGATGGACGCGTAAGATCCTAGACCCATCCCTGCCATTGTTATAATAAACAGCAGAACCACCTTGCTCCTTGTGTGTGTCTCATACTCATTTTTAGGAAGCACGGAGGGAGTTGGGGCCTCCCAGCCCGGAGGCTCGCGGACGGCTCAGCCGACCCCAGGATAATCACCCCGACACCCCCGCCTTACAAGGGGATAAAGGTCGCCCTATGGCGGGACTGATCACGTGCATTAAAACTGACACCGCTCTCAAAATGATCTCCACCTACTCGCCGAATCCATTCATGCAACTGACTATAATCTCCATTGACACCGCCCTGTATGCGTTGGTTAACATCTACTGGAACTGGCAGGGGATTGATGATTTAAAATTCTTTAATGATCTTGCTTGACTGTTAGATTATGTTACCTTGCTCCCTGATGTGATTCATATGGTGGTTGGTGGAGATCTTAATGTGCATTTGTTTGATCCTGGGAAAGTTGGGGAATCTGTTAGACAAACTCAATGGAATCACTCTATGTCTTCCCGTGGTCTGATCATGCTTAATGGATCATGTTTTGGGTGATAGCCCGCCAAATTATACATGGCAGCGTGGACAGGCTCGTGCTATCATTGATTATGTGTATGTGGACTCGAAACTGTTGCTCAAGTAAGCAGTTTTCACATCGTACCAGTATAAGAGAGTGATCACCACATTTTAGCCAGCTCTTTGAGCATTCCTACAACAGGTTCACTAAACCCGGTGTCAAAGTACGAGGGGACCGTGAGGGCTAACAGTCAGTTTAACCGCTTAAAATGGTCCGAAGAAAGTTTAACTCATTTTGCTAACTCACTTACATCTGCTTTTGCCCACGCCTGACTATCTGGAGAAGGTTCAAAGGTGTGCTATTTTGATCTTATGCAGAAATACTCAGTAAATAAGCGGAAACCTAATACACCAGTAGAAGTTAAAAGACACGTGTTTGATGCACAGGTCAAAAATAAAAAAACAGAATATCGGGCACTGAGACGCAAAGCTGCTCTGTTGTCAGTTTATTTCAGAGCTGCTGCAATGGCAAAAGTAAAGACCAACTACAGAAATTGGATGCGGACACGTCGTGCCACACTTTGGCAAAGGTATGGGAGAATACATGCTTAAATTATTGATTAACCAAAATACTGCCCAAATTTGGGCAACCATTAATGAAGCTGTAAATACTCCTCAAACTTTAATACAAGGACATAATGTATCTGAATTGGCTTGGATCGAGCATTTTAGGTCAATGTATGCCTTACCTGCTTCGGCTTCTCTGGTTCAGGAGGCGATCAGGGTTCCCAAATTCCACCTTAAGACACTAAGATCGGACATAAGTTATTACATATCTTTAATTAGCCAATCTAGAGCCCCAGGCCCTGATGGGCTATCAAATAAAACTTTTAAACTCAACATTGTTTTATGGTCGGAGATATTGTTCCAGATCTTTCAGCACATTAATGTTACGCAGAGGTCTTGGAAGTACTCAATAATCATTCCCTTGTTCAAAAAGGGCGATAGCAGTCAACCTCAAAGTTACAGACCAATAGCCTTGTTGGATGCTCCAGGCAAACTTTATAGTCATATTATACTCCAGCAGCTGAATGAATGGTCAAGGCTTGCAGGTAAAAGAGATCCCTTTCAGGCCGGCTTTGTGGCGGTTCTGGGAACATCTCCCAATATGCTCCTCCTCAATTTACTTAAGAGCAAGTATGCGGGACGTAAACAAAATCTGTACATAGCATTCGTCGATTTTAGTAACGCATTTGACTCTGTTGATCGCCTGCTTCTTTTAAAAAAACTTGAGAATTATGGATGCCCTGAATCTATACTTGCTCTTATTAAATTGTTGCACACAGACACCTCCCTACAAATCAGATTGTCGTTAGATGGTAGACTGTCTGCATCCATTCCAACTTATCGCAGACTAAAACAGGAATGTATTCTGGCCTCAAAAATTTTCAATTTGTTTCTGCTAGACATAGGTACAAAATTTGCTGAGGCCATTTCTGATGCTCTTAAATTAGGCGCTCCGGAAATTACCTAGCTTTTATAGGCGGACGACCTGGTTCTGCTGTCCTGTTCCCCGCTTGGGTTGCAAAACCTGTTGGTCAAACTTCAAACCTATGTGTATGAGAATCATCTCACCATTAATCTTGCAAAAACACAAATAGTAACGTGTATAGCAAGTGCTAATAAGAAATCTGGCAAATACAAATGGACCATGCAAGAGCAGGAAGTAGTTCAGGTCGCCCAATATAAATATCTGGGTCTTCCTTTCACAAAGTGGCAGAATGAACACATCTATTCGGCATTATTGGACGCAAAAGTGCGCTCACTAACATCTCAAGCAAATATCTTATTATATAGATATGGAAAATTCACGTTAAAACACATTATCATCTATGGGACTGAAACAAGAGCGCCAAGGGATAGATCGTTCTGGAAGCATTACAAATCTCTCTTTTGGAAAAAATGTTTTAAGACTTCCTAAATGCACACCAATCTCCTTGATTCGGCATGAATTGGGAACTGTGTCTATGCAATGTCAAGTAGTATGGAAGTTTTGTGCGCTGTATAGAAAATGCATTATAAGCGCCAATGTTCCTAATGTGTTGGGGATTCTTGCTAATCATTTGCTCACGCCTTGTATTGTCTTTGCGAAAAAATGAAGTATCTATGTGGTAGAGGCCTTATCCAGTGCTGACATTTCTCTTGAACTATTGCTATCGAACCCAAACAAAGCCAAACTGAAATTATACCAGGCAGATTGGATATACACCCGCAGTCAATGCCTGGCATATGTGGACAGTGACACTACGATGCGTCATCATAATAAACTTCGCACTATGGAACCCTACCTAGTGAAATGTCCATCTATTTATATAAGATCTCAAATGATGCGTATTAGATTGGGTTTCTGTGCCACTAGACAGATTTTAGGAAGGAGACCAATTATTCCCAAAGATGAAATATACTGTCGTTATTGCAAGAATGTTGGCCAAATTGAAACATTGTATCATTTGGATGTTGAGTGCCCAGCTCTGAGTGTATTGAGGGAAGAACTGTTCAAGATGTGTAACTTTCTTTTGTTAGCTCGTTCTAGTGAGGAAATTTGGGCTTATCTTCTATCTAACGTTAAAACCTCCATCCAAATAGCACTGACCCAATTTGTTAACGCAGTCATTCCTGCCTAATTACTGAAAGTTTCCTTTTAGTGTTATTTTTTAACTCTGTGACCATCTGTAATCTTGGCTCGGGGCCCTGGAGGAGTTATTGTGACTAGTGGCAGTTCTGCTTTGTCGTATTCATCTCTATGTGTTCTATGACTATTAATTGAGAAATGTCCACGGTGCTGAATAATTAAATTTGTATTAATGAAATATTTTTTATTTAATTGTTAAAAATAGAGAGTTGTGTTTGTGTAATGTGTATATTTATTTTTTGTAAGGTTGATTTATTCAGCCAGTCCAAAAAATTACAAAAATACAAAATAAATAATAATTTAAAGGAACATATCACCCATTACACTCCAGGTCATTCTTTGAGAACAGAAGCACTGGGACAGATTGTCTGTCCACCTTCCAAACGATCGAATAGACTAGACTAGGCCGATTGTTCCAAGTGAGAGCAGCCCAGATATGGAATGGACTACTGATAGTTTTGAGGCAAGAGAACAAATACACAGCATTCAGGAAAGCACTTAAGACAACTATATTTAAATAGTGAACCAACAAGTAGGAATAGGAGGTAGCAACACGGTTGTACCATCAATTATGTATGTACTTGTCTAAAAGCGCGTGTCCTGATGCCTGCAGGCTTCAGCACGTAATAAATAAATAAAATTAAATTAAATTAAATTAAATTAAAAAACCATGTGCAAAACCCAGTGACCTAATGCAGTGCACCGCACCTCACTAATGTCGCCCTGGCAGCCATGTCCGTTAGAGGGCAAGGTTCAAAAGCCTGAAGACCCCGCTCATGTGCGAGAGCTTCAGGCTTCAGAAAAAAATGCCTTTTCTCCATAATGGTGGCGCCGGCACCTGTAAGTCATCCATTTAATCAAGAGATACCTTATTCCGGTGCCACCATTATAGAATAAAAAAGTGAGGCCGCTGGAAGCCGAGGCCTTTTTTTAAAGCCTGAAGCTCCAACTCATTCATGAGAGCTTCAGGCATTAGGAGAAAAGGCATCGGCTTCCTGCAGCCTCACCGTTTCAGCCTTATTTATTTGTATTTTCTACTTTAATGTGTTATAGTCAAAGACTTTACGTATAGAAGAACATGAAAATCATTAGCTATTACAAGCTAATGCATAATACAAAAATCACAAATTCAAAATTTTGCTGCTGCTGCTCGTCAAATGCCTGGAGAGGGACAGCACCACCATTAAGGCTGAAAACATGTGGCTGCTGTCCCCCGCCAGGCATCTCTTTAAGTTATAAATGCAGAGATTAGCACCCTCTCCCCATAGGGAGGGTGCTGATCTCTACAAAGGGCTGCCTGGCGGGGGTGCCTGTAGCCCATTAAGTCGGGGCTCATCACAGGGGTGTGGCTTAACGGCCGGTAGGTGACCCCCACTGTTAGGCCACGCCCCCTTGGTGCGCCCCGGCTCATTTTTCAGTGCCACTTATGGCACTGACTTAGACATACCTACGTTTATAATGAATCACTTTTAACTGATTAAAATGACTTCGACATGACTTGTGCCAGAAGAGAAAACGGTGGACCACATTTCTGGGGGAATTGGCCTTCCTTTGTACACTCCCTATTGCAAAAAGGGCAGCATTTAAACATCTGTTTATTTTTCATAATTCCCTACGACAAATCTGCCCATATACTTATCTCCAGATTATCTCCAAATATTCCTATGAGACATCCAAGGACCTCCTTTGCTAAACTACTGTTCATTTTTAGACACAACGCAGCAAAAATGGGTGGGTACTACACGAAATACCTAGACACAACAGAGCCAAGAGGAGTGGGTACTGCATACAGTACCGAGACACAGCACAGCCAAGTGGGTTGGGTACTGCATGGAGTACCTAAACACGGCAGAGCCAAGCGGTGTGGGTACTGAATGGACTACCCTGGTACAATAGAGCCAAATGGGGTGGGAACGGCATACAGTGCCAAGACACAACGGAGCCAAGAGGAATGGGTACTGCCTGGAGTAACTTGACACAATGGAGTCAAGCGGGGTGAGTACTGCATGGAATAGCTAGGCACGAGCCAAGAGGGGTTTGTACCACATACAGTACCTAGACACAACAGAGCAAAGATGGGTGTGTATTTTATGGAGACACAGCGAGGTTGGTACTGCATGGAGTACATAGACACAGCATAGCCAAGCTGGGTGGGTGCTGTATGGAGTACCAAGACACAGCAGAGACAAGCTGGGAGGGTACTGCATGGAATACCAAGACACAGCAGAGCCAAGAGTGGTGGGTACTACATGGAGTACCTAGACACAGCAGAGGGGGGGTACTACATGTAGTACCTAGACACAATGAAGCAAAGAGGGGAGGCGACTGCATAGAGTACCTAGACACAGCAGAGCCAAACGGGGAAGGAACTGCATGGAATGGCAAGAGACAACAGACACAATGGAACCAAGAGGGTTAGGTACTGCATGGAGTACCAGGACACAACAGAGCACAGAGGGGTGGGTACTGCATGGAGTACCTAGAAACAATGGAGCGAAGCGGGTTTAGTACTGCATAAGGTACCTAGGTACAACAGAGTGAAGAGGGGTGAGTGCTGCATGGAGTACCTAGAAACAATGGAGCCAAGGGGGTAAGACTCATTTTTCAATAATATGTGTAGTTTATTTTATGAGTGGCTTTTGCCAACACATGTTTCGACCTGAAGGTCTTTATCAAGGCAATGCATATATCATAATCCTTATGTGAGGAAAACACATCATTTCCAGCACAATCATTCAACAATAACATGTTTCGCAAGAATAATAGATCATTTTTTTAATAAAAAATAAACAATTGTGGGAAAAAACAAAGAAATATAAAGAAAAAGTTGAATAGATGATTGAAAAAAGCAGGTTACATATGTTCAATTTGTTTTTCTAGAATTGGTCAAAAATCACTATTATGAGTTAAAGTCCTCTTACCATTTTTAGTCAATATTAAGTTTTAACTTTGTTGCAAAAATAACTATCTCTCCTGAGTAATGATCGTGCTTATATTGTCCTTGAATAGGTCTATCAAATGTTCGTATCTGGAGAAAAGGATTGGAGGATCACTGGTTATATTCATAGTGTCTGCAATACTCACATCTTAAAGGGGCTATGACTAATGTGTGAAGTGTAGTATCTTACCCTATGTGGGGATCCACGTCGTAATGGTATCCCAGTTAACTGAGTATTTTACAGGCTTAATCCGATGCTCTTGTGGTGTGACCTCTTGAGGATATTGCCTATCATTATACCGTTCACATGAATGTTGCCATTTTGTGATTATATAGTGTGTATCAAAGCATATGTTAATGACAGTTACGATGCGCGAGTTGTTTATGTTTTAATGTTAACATCTTTTACAATCTGTGATTCCTGAGTACTGCATAAAGTCCCTAGACACAATGGAGCCAAGAGGGGTGGGTACTGCATGGAGTACCTAGACACAATATAGCCAAAATGGGTTGGTACTTCATGGAGTAGCTAGACACAACAGAGCCAAGAGGGATGGGTGCTGCATGGAGTACTAAGACTCAACAGAGCCAAGAGAGATGGGTACTTCATAGAGTAGCTAGACACAACAGAGCCCAACGGAATGTGTACTGCATGGAGTACCTAGCCACAACAGAGCCAAGAGGGGAGGGTACTGCAGGGAGTACCTAGCTACTATGGAGCCAAGTGGGATGGGTACTGCATGGAGTATTTAGACATAGTGGAGTCAAGTGGGGTGGAGTACCAAGACCGAAGGAAGCAAAGTTGGGTGGGTGCTGCATGGAGTATCAAGACACAGCTGAGAAAAGTGGTGTGGGTACTGCATGGAGTACCTAGACAGAGTGGAGCCAAGCGGGTGATTACTTCATAGAGTACCGAGTCCGGACAGAGCCAAGTGGGGTGAGAACTTCTTGGCGTACCTAGACACAGTGGAGCCAAGCGGGGTGGGTACTGCATGGAGTACAGAAACCGAAGGGAGCCAAGTTGGGTTGGTACTGCATGGAGTATCTAGAGACCATGTAGCCAAGAGGGGTGGGTGCTGCATGGAGTATCTAAACACAAAGGGGCCAAGCGGGGGGTACTGCATGGAGTACCAAGACAGAAGGGAGCCAAGTTGGTAGGTACTGCGTGGAGTACCTAGACACAGCAGAGCCAAGTAGGGTGGGTACTGCATGGAGTACCTCGACACAGTGGAGCCAAGCAGGGTTGGTACTTCATGGAGTACCTAGACACAGCGGAGCCAAGCAGGATGGGTAGTGCATGGAGTTCCTTCTCTCTTTGGAATTTGTTGCCACTTCATCTCCAAAAATACACATACCCCTTTGCCTTCGAGATAATGGCGGTTTCTGCCATTAGTTCTAAATCAGTACTTATTCAGCCACTTGTATGCATCTTACTTTAGCGCTGTGAAAGCCCTTAACATAACATTACCATAGTTTGCCCAGCTACCATATACCTACAACAGCATGCCGATCCCACAGTATGAGTACAGTGTGCCCAACACAGTGGATTACTGCATTCAACTAAAACCAAGACATTGCTACAGTTGGCCACACACACACCTTTATCACTGTGTATCAAATAGGCTCCATTCGTATAATGTGTGTCCAGTCCACTGTCCAACCTACTGGATTTGTTCGATGTGGGTGGAGAACACATTCAATACTGAAAGGTTACAACGTATTTCCACATGCAACACAATGCCACAGCTCTTACAGATTGTCAAACATACAGCTTCACTAGAGTGGGTCTGCAATGGTGGCACCTACACAGTTTTTATTGTGGACTGTTTGGTAGTAGCAATTTGATCAGCACGACATAAGATTTATATGTATGTAGATATGGGAGGAGGGGAACAGGCCAGGGGGTAGGTGGTTATGGGGGGACCCCCGATTAGACAAAACAAGAAACGATTACATGGCAATGATGAAATTGCGACCGCCAAACAGTCCACTATAAAATGGTGGCAGTGAACTAGTATAGAACCACTGCAGGATGAATGGTGCTCATGGCACTCCTGATGCAGAAACTTAAAGGAAGCACCCAGCAGTGTGTGGACTTCCATAGCCCGGACAACCATCTCCGTTTACTGGCCACTGTTCAACTCATATCTTTTTTATGGTTATGTCTCTTCTGACCCCTATTTAACTTTTTTTACTGCTGTCCCTTTTCTCATTTTGAAGTCCTTATTTTTATTTAAAAATAATACATGGCTGGTGTGAGGGGTCAGCAATGAGAGGAGGACACAAAGAGATACTTTTCTCATTATTAGTCATTTTATTAACAGAAAAAGGGGGTATGGATAAAGATCTAACTTTCCTTATCCTAATGTCGATGTCCCTTTCTATGAAATCAAAACTAAAACAGGATGACCTTGTGTCCAAACTAACTCTAACCCTCACACTAACATACACAAGCAAACAGTGCAAGGTCAATGTTTCAGAGTTCATCTTAATATAAAAGTGCACTCAAACATATAACTTCAACATTAATACTTCTTGTATCCAGGGTTGGCTCTCTTCACCTGGAGTACTTCAGGTAAGATATTCAGAATGCTCTTGTAGCAAGACCAGTCTCTTAAAGGCATTACACATGTCCTTTCCACCCAGGGGTCAAGTCCTAAAAATGAAAGTGGGGGACTCATCAACAAACGCAATGGGGTGTGGCATTGCCAGAAATTAGCATACCAAGGCGAAATATGCACATTTCAGTAAATTGGCTTTGCATAACCACCCAAATTGCACAGAACGAATGCCTTTCATAAAATCAACACACACAAAACCTAGAGAGGATCTTTTCTTCTAATAGTGTTTTTGAAAACGTTAAAAGGTGTGCATGTTTTAAACTCCAAGAACCGATACAAATGTTTTCCCTGGGACTTGCAGTACCGAAATGGGACATTTCACCATAAATTGTTTATTTTTCATCATGTTATATAGTGCATAAATGTGAAGAAGACCTCCAATGTTTCTCTTATAGCCAGAGGGGACTGAGTCCACCCTCTGAATAAAGTTGGTGGACTCCGCCCCCCCGCGTGTACCCTCGACTTGAGCCCTGTAATTCCACCTAATACTTTCCTCAATATGACAAAACAAGGGTTGTTTTTATCACGCTTGTTTAGATAAAGCAAGGAAAAGTCTTTACTACTTTCCAGAATGGCACAGCAAATGTCTTTTTCGGAAGAATGATTCAAGTATGGAAAAAAGCATGTCTGTTCAAAGTTGACCAACTGTTCAATTGAAACAAGAACCTAATATGACCATGTCTCTTCTTAAAACACAAAATAAGCTTCCCGGTACACTCTCTTGCCAGGAAACTTCTCAACTTAAACTGACAAATTCTTGACATCCTGGTTTACTCTCCTGCCAGGAATATCCCCCTTTTGGTTCACTTAGATCCCCTGGTGTACTCTCCTGACAGACATCTCTTTCCAAAAAGGTTTCACTACCTGTTACCGTTATCAGGCTTCTCTGCAACATTCACTCTCCTCTTAAATATTCAAACAGTTGCACCTCTGCAGTGGCACAACCCTTGTTGACTTAAGGTCTCTTGACTCTTGGCAATGCTTGTTCCAGGTCTGCCCCAACTGGCCTCTCATGTCAGGAGAAATGTACAAATGTTTCCTTTTTATTTCTCTTAGAATCTCTTTTGGCTGTTGGCAATGTTGGTTCAATGTTTCTCCCAACTGACAGCTTAAGTAAGGAGAATTGCACCATATTTGCCCCCGTTGCTCTTTGGGCAATGTCTTTTGGCTGTGACAATGCTGGTCACAGGTTTTCCCCAACTGACATATAATATTGCACCAAATTGCACCATATTTGGCTTTTCCGTTCAATTATATTTGGTTGGTAATCAAAAGTACTGTCACAATGCTGTTTAGCATGTTGGCATGCAATGGGGCCCCCTTCAATAGCAGGTTGATTCACCGGTACACTGTGCAGCGGCTGAGATGTGCTTGCGAGTGGTCATCTTCCCTGTGTGGACAGAGCCTCTCTGAGTCTCCACGTCAGCTCTCCTGGCTTCCGCTGCCAAGACGGCACAGCCTTGCAGGACCGCGTCTGTCAAAGTTCTGCTGTGTATCGTCTGCTCTTTCTCTCCCCCCGAGTTCTCCTCCAGTCCTGAGCGACACCATACTGCTTCAGCCGGGCATCTCTCATTCTCCCCACAGTCCACCGTAGGTCTTCCTCTGCCACTGATCACTCTTCCTGCTCTGCGCTCTCTGCAAGCTTCCTCTCTCTTCCTTCGTTTCTTATGTTCTCTCTGTCGTCTCCTTTTCCACAGCTGACCGGGGTATTTAAATGTCGACAACAACTAGACTACACATTGGTTTTAAAGTCTCATTTCCTCCATATGAACTCCTTGTGTCTCCTCGTCCCAGTACAAATTATTTTGGATCACATTGTTGAACAATTGTGTTTGAAATACAATAATTAAAATTATCAGATGTTTCATATACTCGATGTTTATCATTCACATATGGAGATTGAATAGGGTTCTGTTTAAAAGTGTTTTTCAGAGTTTTACCATCAGATGGTTTTGAGTAATAGCAGCAAGCCATCAAGAACTCTGGAATTGAGGGGTTTTCTTCACAACAAGGAGAATTGTACCTCTTCTCCCCCTGTGGATAAACCACTCTCCACTGGCAGCCGTCTCCTCCCATGTGATCCACACTCAGAATGCCACCCCCAGGGTCAGGATCAGGTAGCAGCTTCCTTGACCTGGTCACATGGGAGGAGGCTTTAGGCCGGGGATCAGTGATGACTGCAGGATTCATCACATAGGCGTGTGTTATTTATTCACCATTGTGTTAGTAAATTCATGCCTGTACCTCGTGCCATTCCACCATCTCTTGCAGAGCATCAACCTTGCTGTTTGGCTTCGCTACCAAAGGTGAGCCGAGGGCTGGCGAGACTGGCTCATAGTTTCCTGGAGATTGCGCTGCCTGCACTGGCCATAAGAAAAGTTAAGACAGATGTGCAAAACCCTCTGCTTGATTCTTCTTCCTGGTAACCAGGCCAGCAAATACCATTAAAAAAACGACAAGATAAATACTTGTTTCAACCCACAACATTGCCATATTGTTTCACACTCACATAAATATAACATTGTAAAGGTGTAGTTCTAAAGTCACAAAATTATTAAAGTGTGGCACACCCAGGCCATTACCTCTTAAGTGCCAGGCTA
Organism: Ambystoma mexicanum; assembly: GCF_040938575.1. Lineage (NCBI taxonomy): Eukaryota > Metazoa > Chordata > Amphibia > Caudata > Ambystomatidae > Ambystoma > Ambystoma mexicanum. Next base: position 326,951,078 of record NC_090926.1, on the reverse strand, counting down.
TTGTTGAAGTCTATGTAAAAAGGACGAGTATACTCGTCCTTGGCACTTAAAGGAAACAACTCTACAACTTTATAAGTGTGATCAACACACATCATTTCTACAATGTCGCACTGATACATTACTGCTTTGTGCCATTTAAGCAGTAGGAAACATCAGCAAGTTAAGCTGTTGTCTCAGATATCATGTCCGTTTGTGACTCAACGCTTCATCCTTTTCTATTTGATAAATTGAGCGCCATTAAATTGGGCAGTACTACCAAGCTTTAACATGATAGGTCATTTATATACCCAGAGGTTTCTGAGCGCGGACCCGGCGATTGAACCTGTGCTGCTCCGTGTCGTCCTGTTTCCAAGGCGAGCACCTTGCCGCTGAGCTATCCTCCAGAGACAGTGCGTGATAGCAAAAAGAATATAGCATAAAGTGCTCTGTAGGAACAGGATATTCGGAAACTATAGAGGCATTGTTACAGTGCTCCAAACATTACCACGCTGTGATTAGCATGCACGCTTAATCAGCTCGTCAAATTTAGAATATTGCTGTAGTTGGCCAAACCCATTGAAACATTAGTATTGTGTGCGCAACCTGCATCATTAATTTAGTGTGCCAAGCCACAAGGGCAGCGCAGAGTGCCCGTTCCTCAGCATCACTACACTTTGAAGTTTACTTTCTGTGAAGGGCTTGATAACCATGGTGAAATTCTCTGGCGTTGCGATGCAGCAGCCTGTCGGTGCATCTCATGAATGCTCATCTATGTCCCAGAGTCCCAGGTACCATACGTTATGCTATGTTACGTAACTATGCCTTTGTACTGTGCCGAATTACCACCGTATTGTGAATGCCTACCATTGTAGTATTCTCTGTTGATCTGGCTCAACATTGCCTGAGGGCATCTCATGAACGTTTGCCACAGTGATATTCTCTGGCACCATGGTCCAATAGTCCTCAGGAACCTCTCATCGATGCTTTCTATGGTGATATTCTCTGGTGCTCTGGTTCAACAGTGCCTGCCAGAGGCGTTGCTAGGTCTGGAAAAGATCCGGGTCTACGCTAAGGACGTGACTGTCGGGACTCGGGGCTAGCTAGCCTTTTGGTTGAAGACCCTGAGCTTCTATCTGTTACTCACCGGTATGGGGAGTGTGTAAAAACAGACCGATCCTCTTGTGCTGGGGATTTGCTTGAAGAGCTTGGGTTGGAGCCTCCACCCGAGCCTCCTCTCTGTGAGGGAATGAACTCTTTAAACTGATATGACCACCTGCTGAACTATACAGACAAGGGGACCGATCAATCAAAAGAGCGGGGAGAAAGAACACACCGCCACGGACCCAGCGGTAAAGAAAAGACAAGAGATGAATATTCTATCAGATTCAATCCTGGCTTTCCCCAAGACTATTACCCTTAATAGAGTACCTGAGTGAGTTCCCCTTAAGCCACAAAAAAGGACCTGGAGCAACCTATAAAGCAGAAGAGACTTTAGATACTAGCTAAATGTGTAAACTGCCCAATGATGGTAATCAAGGAAATATACTTTACCACTGGGGGAGGTAAGAGTAGTGCAAAGAATCCTGGGCAACAACGAAAGTATAAAACAAAAAAAAAGGAAGGTTAGTAGGGTAGCTATCCCCGGACGGAACGAGGGTCGCACTGGTTTCGGGATGGTGCACCACAGCAAAGCGTTCCAAAATGCACTTTAGAAATGAAGCAATGTTATCCAAAGATGAGGTAACAGTTCGATGAAGACAGGATTCCAAAATGAAGAATTGTTCTTACCAGTGTTATTCCCCAGAAGAACGCAAGCACTGTGAGGAATGGGTTCAAGATGCCGTGGCCAAGTGAGAGATGGTATTCATACAGGAAGTAGCAGTAGCAAAGTCTTAAACCAGGGGTCCAGGAGCAGGCAAAAGGTCTGGTACATGGGCGGTCAGCAAACACAACAAAATCACAATCCAGGAGCAGGCAAGGGGTCTGGTACACGGACGGTCAGCAAACAAAACCAAGACAGGATCAGGAATTAGAAGACCGTGTGCAGGCAAGGTCGGTACACTGGCGGACTGCAAATAATACCAAAGTAGAATCAAGATGTAGGAGTCCGTGTGCAGGCAAGGTCGGTACACGGAGAAAACAGGAGACTTCCGGAATTAAGGTACAGAAAGTTGCACTTCAGAAAATGCCGGTTGTAACTATAAACAGAAGCGGCGTTCTGAAAACCGCTGTGGTTTAAATACAACAAGGAGGCGGGACATAATCGAAAACGAGGCTCCCGTATTAATGCCGGGAACTACAACCCATGGCAGGTTTTCTGGGAAATGTAGTTTGTTGCAGCTATTCTCCATGGCAGCTGCCACCGTGAGAAAAAAGGTGCATGACGGCGCCGTAGCCCCTTATGAAGAGCAACCACTTTCTTGTCCCTCTTTCTGGCCTTACATAGAGCTCCCCAACTGTCCTTGTTAACGCGGGAGACTGAAGAGGCACGGGGCAGACACCGGGGAGTGTGATGTGGCGAAGGTCGGGGTGTAACACTATCCAGGGCTACAAATAAAAGACCCAGGGCTATAGATGCCTCATCCCTCCCACCCCCACCCCAGCAACGCCTCTGGTGCCTGCAAACATCTGATGACTGACTGCTCACCAAGGTGGTATCCTCTGACGCTGTCATACAACAGAATGCTCACCTTTGGACTGACCAGGTTAGAATTTTATCCTGAAAATCAAAGGATTGTCAGTGTCTTGGATATATAGGAGGTGTGGGGGAAAAATGCAAATACACGTGGCTTCAGAACCTAGATGGGAAATGCAACTGCATGTTGACATAATGCAATAATGGAATGTATGTTCATTTTGAAAACTAGGTCTCTGCTCAGTCGAGAAGTGCAAGTGACCTTAGGTAGGTAATGTTTATTCAAGTAGAATGGAAATGAAAAGCTTCGCAAATAATGATGCTTTTACTTATACATTTAAAACGGCTAAACAATTATTTAGAAGAATGCTTCACTGCCACAAGTATATAAAAGTACATTGATAGAGGCTGCTATTATGTCTAAGAAAATGTCAATGCTTAATTGCACTCATTGTTTGCAGATATGATATGATATGATATGGTATTTATAACGCGCCTATACACAAGTGTTTCAAAGTTATCTCGATTAGAATGATTTGTTGACCATGGGTGTAGGGGATGGCCTGGCTGCATAGAGTCAAATATTGAATCTATAAATTAGCAGAGGGCTTTTCTTCTTGTGAGTAATCAGTCGGGCATAAATATACCAGCGACGTCAAAATATTCCCTTAAGTGGAGAGGGACAGGCTTACTTGATTGCACTGTAGTATTTTCTTCACGCTGCAGGCCAGCATTCCTGTATTTTAAGGGATGAAAACATATTAATCAAGGGAGTCTGTTACTGCCTGTGAAGCAGATTAATGTATTTACTTAGGGGATGTTGTTATTGCTACCCTTCAGATAGTTTATTGTACTTAATTGTGAAGCCGTGTGGTTGATCTATTGAAAGTCGTTTATTCGACTTGTTTTGGCAGTGCTTCGGTTGCTTCCCTTCAAGTAGTTTATTGAATTTATTTGGCGAGTGGTATGATAACTTCCTTTCAAGTAATTTGTTGTTTTTCTTTGAGGAGTGGTGTGATTGCTGCCATTTTAAGTATTTATTGTAATTATTTGGTAAGTAGTATATTGCTGTCTTTCAGGTAGGTGATGCCACTTATTTTGGGAGTTGTGTGTTTGCTCCCCTTCAAGTAGTTTATTGTTTTTCTTTGGGGGTAGTGTGATTGCTGCATTTCCATTCATGTGTTGTACTTAGTTGGGGAGTGGTATTATTGATCCCAGCCATGTTGTGTATGATGTTGCGTGTGATGCTTATTTAGGCAGTGGTATGAGTGCAGCCTTTCAAGTTGTTTATTGTGTTTGTGAAACACTTGGGGCACTTATTTCTGCACATTCTCGGTGAATAAGGAAGTCTTTGCATGTAGACACCGACCAGAATGAGCAGAGAGAACAGCAAAATATATCCATGAAGTTCACTGAAGAAGATCCAGGCCATAACGTAACCTTGTCTTTCTTTCCTTCTTTCCTTCTTTCCTTCTTTCCTTCTTTCCTTCTTTCTTTCTTTCTTTCTTTCTTTCTTTCTTTCTCTCTTTCTCTCTTTCTTTCTTTCTCTCTCTCTTTCTTTCTTTCTCTTTCTTTCTCTTTCTTTCTTTCTCTTTCTTTCTTTCTCTCTCTTTCTTTCTTTCTTTCTTTCTTTCCTTTCTCTGCTTTCTCTCCTTTCTCTGCTTTCTCTGCTTTCTCTCCTTTCTTGCTTTCTTGTTAGGCAGCACCCTGAAAGCGCAGTCGCTTTGTAGCGCTTGGGGTACAGAATGGAGAAGTGGGGTTCTAACCTTCAAAACCTTCGAACATTCGGGTACAGTTAAGTGCAGCGCAAGAGCAAAACATGTATTAACATAAGTGCAGCTGTGGTAAGTGCTTATAAAACAGGGCACCGGCTCATGATTGCAATAAGAGAGTCATGGACGCCCTCCCGTTCTAGGTCCCTGCAATGAAGGGGAGCTTGAAGGGGTAAGTCTTCAGACGGTTTGCCGAGCAGGGAGTGCCGGTCCGGATCTCTCCGTGCGACCAGGGCGTTATTCCACAGGGATGTACTGCAGTGCATGGGACTCCCAGAAAAAAAGCTGAAATCCAAAATGAGCACTTTTGGAGTTTTATGTACCCCATGCACCTCCGAAAGAATGTGTGTCTTACTTGTGGTGCCAATACATCACCTTGTAGTATTCTGTATTATATATATCTGAGGAGTGCCTTTATTGCTCCAATCCAAATAGTCGACAGTCGTGTTTTGGGGAGTGGTATGGTTGATGTAGTTGGACTGTTGTCATTTCTGCCTTTTAAGTAGTTTACTAGGCTAATTATGATTGCTATATTTCAAGTGTTTGCAATGATTTGAGTTGTAGTATGGTTTTAATTAATTATATTTATTTTGGGAGTGCTATGATGGTTGCCTTTCAACTGGTTGATTGCATATAGTTGGGATGTCGCGTAATTGCTGCCTTTCAAGTATTTGATTGTATTCATTTTGGGGAGTGGTTTAATTGTCCCCTTACAGGTGGTTTGTTGCATTCATTTGTAGGGCATTGGGATTGCTGCATTTCAGGCAGTTTATTGGGGTTTATGAACCATTTCAGCGTTTTTCTCGCCGACTTTTGTTTACCGATTTGTACACATTTTTTGCAGCAAAATGTGGGGGGGAGATCCCCTGCACCTCCTTTCTACCCATATCCCTACCCCCTGCCCCATAAATACCTTAACCCCACTTCACTTAACAATATATGCATTTTGCCACATAAAATGTGGGGGGTGGGGAGAATCTGCAAAAACGCATTCGGCCAAAGTGTCGAAGGTTTATGGCATTTGGGGAGTGGCATAAGTGTGCATTTCACAGGCTGCAGGGTGATGGTTTATGGCATTTGGGGAGTGGCATAAGTGTGCATTTCACAGGCTGCAGGGTGATGGTTTATGGCATTTGGGGAGTGGCATAAGTGTGCATTTCACAGGCTGCAGGGTGATGCTCATTTGGATGCTGTCATGATCGGTGCATGACACTTGTTTGGGAGCTTTGTGTTTGGAAGGAGGTTTGATTGGTGCATTTCAGGTGCTTGCCAGACACGTGTTTAGGCGCCGTGTGATTTGCTAGGCTTAGGGTGGAGGCCTCTCTGAGATTCGGGAGGACGGGACACTTATATCTGAATTTCTTTTACACTGTTCCTAACATGTTGCTAATAAGTGACGAGCAGAGTTCACATTGTACTTCTTTGGGGTGGGAGGCGGAAGGGGGGGGTTGAGGGGGTGTCGGTGAGATATTGCAGTAATGCATGCTGCACAGTGTGGAATTTGGCTCACTGTTCACATTCTGCAGACTTGTTACACATTACAAATGAGGTGCTCTCACACTCCCTGTCTCTTGCCTGTCAGTGCTCTAGTGTGAGAGCCTCGTTGAGCCACCTCTTTTCTTAGCCGCAGCAGCGCACACTGCCCCCCCCCCCCCCCCCCGCTGCATTGGCATGCCTCATTTCCACTTCCCCTTGGCTTTCCTTGCGTATACCTCCCCACATTTTTCCATTGCCATGCCCTCCACCCACTACCACCCCCCTGAAATACACACTGACTCAGATTGTGGGTGGACAGGCCGCAGTTGCTTTGTTAAGCAGGAGGTAGCTTACAGGTGCTCCGTTATTTGGTAATACAGCATCAGGATTCTGCTCTGAGCTGAAAACCCTCACACTTCCCCACTTGATGGCGGGCAGCACCCGTTGTGCGGAGCTGACGCACTTACACTTTATTAACTCCCAACTTCAAACGCTCCCCATTTCCGAAACGGCTTCACATTGCAGCCGATTCCACTTTACTACTTGGCAAGGGGGCGCTGCGCTGAGCAGGGGTACATGGCCCCTCCTGTCCTGAGAGTCTTGCTGTGTGTTAGTAAGCTTTTGTGTTGTGGCCTGGCGAGGTAAGGAACCTCGCTGGCTTTTGAAAAGGCGAGGATGATAGAAGGAGGCAGAACTGTAAAAATAGAGTGGCCAGAATTTCAAAATAAAAAAAACAAGATATCATGTCCCGTCAGCATACGAGTAGTGCTACAGTTTGACAGTGGCTTCCAACACAACAGTAGGACTGCCCTTCAGTAGTGTGGGGGGTGTGGGGGACGGATAGGGGGAGTGGGGGTTAGGAAGTTCTCCAGTTTGTAATGTCGCATTATTTGGAAGGTCATCTGAATTAGATAATCTATTTGCCCAGCTGCAAATGATGCCATTAAAACTTTGTCGTATTGAATACAATTTAAAATGTGCCTTGCGCTGTTCTTTGGTTCTGTTATCGGGGGAGTTGCTCAGAGCAGTCATCCGAAGGGTACATTCTTATCAAGGTTCCATCTGGGGAAGGAGTTGCCTCTGCAGACAACTTGCACCACAGCCTCTCCACCACCCCTCCCCATCTAACACATTACTTGCTCCACCCCATCCACTGCTGCCGGAAGTATCAGGGAGGGAGGGGTACTGTTTGTATTGGTTAAAATTCGGTTTGTCCTGGTATTTGGAGACATACTTTGTCATTGTGGATGTGTTCTGCAGGAATATTGCTGTCACAGTGAGGGACCCTTGGTCCATCCAGGGGGGCAGTGAGGGGAATGCTGACAGTCTTTGCAGGGGGTGCCATGGGGTTCTGACAGACCTTGAATGGGACCAGAGAACCATGTTGTAATGTCTACAACCATTTTTTTTATTTTCTAGTTGTGTTAATTAGTAGTGTGTGTGCGTATTGTGACTAATGCCAAGATTCAGAAGCCCTCCCAACCTATCAGTGCACAAAGTAAATATTGCCTGGGTGCTCACAGAAGAACAGAGCATTAGTTTAATATGCGCATTCTCCTAACCAAGAAGGAAGGACATTTTGAGAAAGAAAATGGGGCCTCTTGGCAAAAGTAACTATTAATAAGGAAATTATTTAGTTATAAAAACATTGTAAACTGTCTTTTTTAAATGTCACAATGTCCATATCTAAAAATGACTTCCAGCATATAATATAGTCAGAATGCTACATGTGTTTTGCAAGACATAGCACATTATCAAAAATTAGACTAACGATTCGAATTATTTCTCATTGAAAAACCCCCGTGAGAAAGGGGAAGGGGACAAAAGGCACCAATGAGGGTTCCTGGCTGTTTTGCATGAAATAATAGAGTATTTGGTAACATAAGAATGACCACAGACCTTTATATTTGACAAATATATATTTGATAAAGGGATGCATGCATAAATCAGTACGTACACAATACACACTGGCCTTGGTGCTCACGTAATTTTCAAAACACTCAACATGAACCTATTTGTAAACATAAACCATATATACTTATTAAGACAGCCTCAGGATTTCAATGATAGGATAAAATGGCTGTGGCATCTCTCACTCCAACCTCAGCCCTTTAGCTAAGTTGAAAAGTAGGAAATGTTCTTATCATAACAACTGCTTTTAGGCAATTGTCTAGGCTGAGGCCTTCACCCTAGGCTTTTTAAGGCTTGGGGTCTACGCTGCGCTCTCAGGTATGCTGCGAGCATGGAATTAAGGCATGTGGTTGACCCAGGGCTGGCCTCACCACAGGGCGGGCCGGGCGACCGCACGGGGCACCATAGCCTGCAAGGCTGCTATTAGCCCCCCAGGGCGCCAGCTCGGGGGAGCCTTTCAAGGGCTACCCCGAGCTGGCGTGGTGGGAGAAGTGTACGGGCACATTTAACAGCAATAGGGTGCTGGCACTCTATTGAGATAACGACCTCCCTGCTGGGACGCGGAAGTGGGCGGTTTTCATTAGAACAGGGCGCTGATGCCTGCATCATCACCCTGTTGCAGTGATTAACTCCCTGCTCCGGTGAGGGAGTGGAGAGATAATCATCATGCCACAGCACCCTATTGTAGTTAATGCGCCCGCGGCTTCTTCCACCACCAAGAATAAACATTTGGCGCCTCCAACCCCCACCACTTCCAATTGACCAGGGGTGCCAAATTGTTATTTTTCTGCCCTGGGGGCGCTGCCGCCATTAAGGCCGGCACTGGGTTGACCCCATAATAAGGCCCGTGCCAGAGGGGCGTGCCAATGCAGCGCTCAAGTCCAGGGTACACGTGGGTGGACGGAGTCCCCCACTTTTTTCAGGAGTCGCCCCACTTTTTTTAGAGGGCACTTTGAGATGCTAATTTCTGGTGTCACTACATTCATTTGGTATATGAGTCCCCCCACTTTTATTTTTAGGACTTGACCCCTGTGCCAATTTACAGTTTCGGATGAACATGCCTGGAGAGAATGATGGGAAGATGGCTCATGTGTGTCGCCTGCGGAGCACCGCTGCATGCAATCCATCCCTAAGCGTCAACCGTGCCAGGAACACCTGGTACACAGGTGAGCAACGGCCACGGCGCGCCCAGCCAGAATGATTCCCTGTGTGTGAACCGGTGAACAGAGACTTTGATGGAACAGCGACCTGAAGCGTGGACACAAAAGCACTCAACAGTGAAGAGACGGACTGGCCAGGCCCAGCGTATGGGTCTGCACTCAGTATCTGCCAATGGTGGGGAGCAGAGACGCGTGCCAGCCAGAACAGTATCATCTGGAGCCAACGCCATAACTGCACAGGGAGGGACTGTGTGACTTCCACTTGCGTGACCACCGGGACTGTGTGGCAGGAAGCCTCGGGAGCGCCTCCCTGGGACAAACATGGCCGCCAAAGCCTCAGGGAGACCTTGAGATGAAACCCCAGTGCCGCAGGACAGACACGGGTCGTGTTGCGCATCTGGGGTGGCTGAGCGCGTGTGAGGACCCTGGGGCTCGGAGGAACTCCATTCTCAGCCCCCAGTTTCCCAGGGGGAATAGGAGCCTGCCACGGGGGAGGACGGCAGAGGGACAAACATGGGCAACGACTCGAGAGATAACAGGTGGCGTGATGGGCACACGTAGCATACCTGTGCGTGGAGCACATACATTAGGGCTACAGACATGAGTCACGGGTCCACGTCATCAGGTGTGGAGAGAAGGATCCATCTGAACTGGCATCCCACCCTCTCCTTTTAAAAGCGGAGGTGCTGGGAGCAAAGCCTGCTCCCAGTGTACGGGTGTGTGTGTGGATGCCCAGTCCCTAATGCACCGACGCCCCCACCCCACCCAACAGTACAACAGTGTGCAAAATCCCCAGCAATACCGGAGCGTGTACACAACTTGACTATGGTGTGCCAAATCAGTGTGCCAAACTCTTGCACGGTGCAAGTGACTTGGCACTGCCGACACAAACCCTGATTCATGGAACTGTGCAAAGTGTATTTTTACCGTGCAAAGTCAGTTCAAGTGGTCCTTTTTGCAGTTCAAAATGACTTTGCACTGCCAAAATACACTTTGCACACTTCCGTGAACCGGGGTTTGTGTCGGCAGAGCAAAGACACTTTTCAGCCGTGCAAAGCCACTTTGAACCGTGCAAAAAATTCCAGGAATCGGGTCCAGAGAGCACAGGGAACGCATTGCTACAATATGGCGAATCCAATTCATTAATCCCGACACTCGCTGATGTGTTACCTGCCTGCATGGAAGGTGCACTCTACGAAGTGGAAGGGGTCGCGCGAGGTGGAGGCTGGGTGAAGGGAGGGAGGGCAAGGGTTGAAGTGACACCTGCGGGTGATGGTGAAAGAAGGGAGGGCGCTCTGGCCCTCTGGCTATGTGAACGCTGTTATGGTGCTAACTTAATGCGTGCTTCCAAAACGCACACTAAACAGAACGGTGTGTGTGCTTCAGCAAACTGCGTTACTACAGAATACACAACTCACAGCACCGCCGCCATGTGCCGAATACACATCATCTCCGCAGTGTGTATCCCCGCAGCTTTACAAAGGGTGCCACGTGCAATGGTGTGCAATGCAACCATATTGCCGCGTCTAAGGGAACACCATAAACATTATGATTCTTGTTTTATTAAGTTCTTGGTGTGCTTCAGCAAAAGCTTTTCACACCATCATTCAAATTCATTACACACGTCAGCATCACACAAATGATTTAGCAGCAAGTCATTGCAATACTTCAACACGAATGAACACAACAGCCTACACATTACAAATCGACACAAGATCGCGTGATACAAGTGTTATCGTTCCTATTCATAGCTCTTACAATAAAAGCGTTTCACTTTACCACACACATCCATTTCTTACACTTCGCACGTTGATATATAGCGCTAACATTAGCAACGCCCCTTTGAAGCACAATGTACTTGATGTATAAGCGCCCTACGCATGCACAATCAATAAATAAATAAATAAACGAACAATCACGGGATGAATGCGCACATCAATCCACACAGCATTAATTGCACATCGTTCTTAAAAAATGATAATCCTGCCCTTCTTACTATAAAACTCACGCGTCGTTCATAGTAAATTCAGATCAGTCCGTTATCAAGGAAAGGGCAACTTCCCAGATATTCATGACTGCAGTCGTTGACGCCGGCGTAGAGCCCGCCATGCATCTGCCTCAAAACATCGATGTTGTCCGCGTGCTGCTAATGGGCAGCGTTTCTAATTCGCTGTCCGCTTGGCATAGGCGGCCCATTCTCTCATGCCTGGGCATAGCCAGGCGCGCGCCTGTGCCCGCTAAGCAGGGCAGCTGGTTAAACCTTGCCAACAGAAAGAACCGGCTAATTCTAAAACCCGGGAGTGTAAGTAATTGGGGCTGAAGCGTAGCTGGAATGTACTCATGTTCAGCACTTTCCTGCGTGGGCCATAGCCTTATAACAGGTCCCCATTCCTGCAAACCCCCCAGCTGGTGGCCTTGGTGCGCGCTTGGGGAATTAGTTTGTAAAGCTCTCCTGTCCAGTAGATGGACCATTCCATGTTCTTTGTGAAAGAGATACAGGAGTCTCTAAACCCCTTTTAGCACTTTATTATCCCTTTCACTTACCCCTTTCACACAAACTAACATAGGATGTATGCAATATAGCGTGCCCTTCCCACAGCATTAGCATAATAAGATTGTACTGTAGTCCTCGAGATAATATCGATGCTGTACATTTTGTCGCTAACCTGTGAGGTCGTGCCCCCGGCCTCGGTGCTTTTTCTCGTCACAGAAGCCCCAGCGCCACGAATGACGTCGACGTGCCCTGACGTCAGGTGGCCAGGTTGTCTCCTTGTCTCTGGTTTGTCCCTCGGTTGTCTCGGTCCCTGGGTCTTGGCTGAGCTGCTGACTCTCTGTGAAGTCCTCAGCCCTGAAGGGAGGTGGGGGAACCTCTGGAGCCCGGCCCCTTCCCGCAGCTGGACTCCATCAGGCCGACAGGCACTCCCACTGCTGGCAGCTATTTATACCAGGCTGCTGTAGGGGTTGTTGTCGGGGCATTGATGGGGAATACTAACTGCAGGGGTCAGAGCTCTGCACCTTGAACAGTGTATGGGAAGAGGAGGATCTAGGGCGCATTCAGTTCTCCACCAAGCGCAGGAGCTGACGCAGAGCGTGCGCAAACTGCACAATATGCAGGCGCCTATCCACCTGTGTACACTCTCAAGAGGCCGGTGTGACCCTGCTCTCTACGAGGCGCAGGGCCCGAGGGCGGCCTTGCACTGGGGCAAGGTTAGCAATGGGTAGACTTCCTGATCTGTACCAGAGGTGCGCCTGCTGCACATAACGGTTGGGCATTCGACTTCTGGGGACATTTATTGTGCAGAAGTGCATGTTTTCCATACAAGAAGGTTAGTCACTGCACTCAAATACACAGAGGAAAAACAACGAATAAGTGTTTTCTAAGCAACGTTAATAAGAAAAGCACATGGAGAGGATGTGACGAATCAACTTCCGTGGCACCAGTGGTCCAGGGTTTGAATATCGGTTTCTAAACCATCAACCAGCCCCACACCTTTAGTACGTCAGAAGGGACACAAACAGATTGGAGTAACAAGCAAATTATAAACAGACCTTGTCCAATTTTGGTAGCGTGGTCTGAACGGCAGGCTTATTTCTGAAACATCATGGATCGTTCATTAGCTGCAACACAGCGACAATACAATTATTACCCATTGATAAAAGGGACTGTCACATCAAGGCTGCATCAAAAATATCTACTTTATTTGTATCACAACAGAGTTCTAGCAACACTACGAAATGCAATCCACCCTGTGCAGGAATACAGAGGACAGACAGTTTCAAAGAAAGAAAAGTGATGCACTCTGGGTACTGACAGGAGGGTAGTCAATATGGTTAATAATCACAACAGTTTAAGGTTACTTGGCTTCAGCACACAGGGAGCAAAGGGTGGTAAAATGTATCTACAGGCCTTCCTGGAAGGCCCAGGGGGACAGAACCACAATGTACCTCGTGCTGTAGGCGCTCTTGGTGCTCGACAGGGTCGAGTCAGTCTCAGCGCTTTGCAGCACCTACGACAGAGTTCAAGACGGGAAACAGCTGTGGGTATCAGGAGGCAGGCAGTTCAGAGAGTGAGGCTGGACAGACAGCTTCAGGCTGGTCTACATGGCGGCTTGGGGTCAGGAATTGTTGTCTGAGTGCTAGTTGGTGTGTCTGAAGCACTGGTCGTGGCATCTCGGACTGCGTTAGCGACCGTGGCGTGACAACAGTTAGTGGTGCAGTCAGTTGCAGCTCGGGGGGCTTCACTGGCTCGAAAAAATGTCCTTTGGGCAGACGCTGGTTGATGCTTGTCGATGCACGCCTCCTAGCTTCTTCACTGGGCTTGTGCCGTCCTATAAGGCGGACGGGTGAACGCTGAGGAGAATGTTGTAGGCACCGGCCTCGACCTGGGTTTGGTTCAGAGACTCTCTGGCACTTCCCACCTAGGAAGCTTGCTTGCAGAGTCTAGCAGGGCACACTGTGTGCTGGCTGGGTACCAGTTCTGGAGCTGCTGGAGGGTCCTCTGCATTCAGTATCTCCCTCTGTACCCTGGGAGATGTTTAAGGCAGGGGTCTTGCTTCCCTCTTTGGAAATCCTGGCCTTCCTTCACTGGCATAAGCTGTAAGGCTGACTGCACCATAATCCAGCGTCCAAATGAGTCCTTCTCTTTACTCTTCAGATGATTTGCCCAAAAGTGGGTCTCAAACCTCTTTTAAAGCCAAATGGGCCCCAGTGATTGGTGTAGGCTAAGGCTACCCTAACAAACCAATCCTGGGTCCCCACCAACAATCTCCTGTGTGCATGAGGTCATAACAAGAGTGCTTTGCAACAGAACAAGGTAAAGGGGTGAAAACATGTAATACTTGCTCCCACCCATCTTCCTGTCAGTTGTAGATCAATGAGTCTCTCTGGTTAATTTATCTCTCTGTAGTTCCTGATTAAAGCAGCAGGTATCAGTTGAAGCTCTGGTGAGAACAGACTTTCTGTCTCCATCAAATCACATACTCATACCCTCTGAATAGGGCCCCCCTGCAGGGGTTGCCTACTGTAAACACCTAGTCCCAGACATGACGGGTGACTGCCCTTGATACTGAGAGGCGAAGCTGGCTTCAGGTTGATACAGTGCATGTCAAAGGTTGTTGGGGTTTTCTGTCTCCCTTGTTAGTCCTGCAGCCAGGCCCCATGTGGGCCTATTTGAAGTATACTCTATTAGTATGTTGATTATGTGAATTGCTTCCACCATCTGCAGAGGTCAAACAAAAGGTCAGGGCACACAAATGTGTGCGGATTAGCCCCACACATTTTCCAGTGCTTGATCTACCATCATTCAATTTCACTTAAAATTTCAAAAATGCCCAAGCACACTCACCATGCGGATGGTCGAATTCTTCACATGCCCCCCAGCCTCAACATGTGAACCACCACCCTACTGAGGGTCTGGTTCGTCATCAAGGCGAAAGTACCACCTGAGGCCATCTGCATTTCCCTGCTCACAGCCTGACTTGTGCTGGATGTCCATATCTAATCCCTGTAGGGATATTGCCGAATGCAAAAGCTTAGGGTTCTCCTCTTGCATGGCCATTAACCATCGAAGAGGCCGGTGGTCTATCTGGATCGTAAGGTGCGACCCACAGATGTAGGGTTTCAGCTTCTTTACGGCCCACACGGCCGCGTAAGCTTCTATTTTCAACGGCAGCCCAGTTCCTTTCCCTTTTTGTCAATTGCCTGCTAACGTAGGCGACAGGTTGCTCTACCCCTTGAGAGTTCAGCTGCGCAAACACTGCTCCAATCCCAAAATCACAGGCGTCTGTCTGGATAATGAACTCCTGACCATAGTCTGGCACTTTCTGAACTGGGGCCCTGCACAATACATCCATTAAATCCTGAAAGGAGGTTTGACAGGTGGGGGTCCAAGCTATCTTCTTCGGCATCTTCTTGGAAGTTACATCCTTTAGTGGCAAGGCAATGGTCCCGTACCCCTTAATGAATGACCGGTAGTACCCAGTGAGAACTAGAAAGGCTCTCACCTGCGTCTGTGTGGTGGGGATGTCCCAATCCTTCACAGCCTGTACCTTCGCTTCGAGAGGTTGTTTCTTACCTCCACCGACCAGGTGGCCTAGGTAAGTCACTGTGCCTGAGCTATCTGGCACTTCGTGGCTTTTATAGTTAGACCTGCATTCTGCAGCGCCTGAAGCACTTTTTCCAGGTGGGATAAATGATCCTCCCAGGTGTGGCTGAAGACAGCAATGTCGTCTAAATAGGTGACACTGAAGTTTTCTGGAACAGACAAAATCTGATTAAACATCCGCTGAAAAGTGTCAGGGGCATTTTTCCATTCGAAGGGCATCACAGTGAACTGATAATGTCTTTCTGGGGTTGAGAATGCTGACCTCTTTCTCGCTCCATCTGTCAAGCCGACCGCCAATACCCTGCCGTGAGGTCAAAGGTACTCATGTACTTGGCACCACTGAGCTTGTCAACAAGCTCCTCTGCCCGAGGAATGGAGCGAGCATCTGTCTTCATGTTATGTTACTTGGCATTTATATAGTGCTTTATATATCATTGGTATGACCTGAAAGCGCTGGTAGTTTGAACGCCCTCGGGAACCGTAGATCAAGTTATAGTGTCGAATGGTGTGTGGGTGCACCGGATATGTGTGCAGCTTGTGTAGTTGTTGGGTGATAGCTGCTTCTTAGCGACAGGTGTAGTGCTGACATGACATAATTGAGCCACACAAAAGCAAACTTCAGTCTTCCCACCAATGGTCTTTTTAGGGACCAGAACTACTGGGCTAGTCCAGGGGCTGTGGGACGCCTCTATCACTCCTAGGGACAACATCTTGGAAACATCCTCCTTGCCCTGACCTTATCAGACATCCAGTGAATCCTGCTCTTCACTGGCTTACTGTCTCCAGTGTCCACATCATGGATGAACCAATCTGCGCAACCTGGAGTCAGCGAAAACAGACCGTCAAACTGTCCCAGTAACCAAACAACAGTTTGTCAGTTGCTGTTCTGACAGGTCCGTTGCAAGGTTGATATCTTCAACAGACCCATCTGTGGCTTCAGTGTGCACGAGGTCTGGGAGGGGACTGTCTCTTCCCCAGTCTCTCCATCGGTCACTAATGCCATGACTAAGTCATCCCGCTATAATCGGGTTTTAGCGAATTGATGTGAAAGACTCTGCACATCTGTTTAGGTCCTTTCACGTCAATGAGATAATTTACATCACTGACTTTTTCCAGCACAAAGTAAGGCCCAGTCCACTTGTCCTGAAGGGCACTAGGTCTGACAGGCTCCATAATCCAAATCCACTGGCCTGGAGAATAGACTGTCACTCTGGCCTTCTGTTCATGCTAATGCTTCATCAGCTCCTGCCTGGCCTTTAGGTTTTTAGTCGACTGTTCCATGTACTTTGCCATTCTAGACCGAAGGCCAAGTACATAGTCCACCAGATCTCATGTAGGGGATGAAGGGTTTCCCTCCATCCATCTTTCAGTAGACTGAGTGCACCTCATTCAGGGTGTCCAAACAGAAGCTCAACAGGGCTAAACCCTACTCCGTTCTGTGGCACATCCCTGCAGGCAAACAGAAAGAGAATATCTAATTTTCTCCTCGGGTGCTCTTCCAAACCAGCTATCATGCCTTTCAGGGTTTTGTTGAACCGCACCACAAGACCATTTGTTTGTGGATGGAAGGATGTAGAAAACTGGTAGGTGACTCCACACTCTTCCCGAATAGCCTTCATAAGTGCAGATATGAAGTTTGATCACCTGCTAGAAATGACTTCCTTGGGGAATCCAACATGGGAGAATATCCCAATCAGCGCCTTTGCAACCACGGGGGCTTTGATGCTCCTAAGAGGGAGAGCCTCTGAGTATCTTGTGACGTGGTCTACCACCACCAAGATGTATCTGTTCCCTAAAATGGTTTGTGGTTACAAAGAACCCACAATATCCAGGCCTAGTCTCTCGAAAAAGGCAACCCAACCATGGGTAGTGGAGTTAAGGGGGCCTTTGTGACACCACCTGACTTGCCAGAAGCTTGACAAGTTAGGCAGGACCGCACACATTCTTTAACCTTTATGCCGACTGCAGCCAGTGAAAGTGCACAGACAACCAGTCCGATGTCTTAGTCACTCCCAAGTGACCCGCTAAAGGAATTTGGTGAGCCATATCAAAGGGAACTTTCTGTGGCACTGGGGAATCACCAACCTTCTGGTGCCCTCGCTGTCAGAATCTTTTGGCTCTCTGTACAGGAGTCCATCCTCCCAGTACACTTTGAACAGTCCAGGGGGCTTGAGCCTAGCCTGCTCCTCCGCCTGCTTCCACAGCCCCACCAGAGTGGGACACTCTTTCGGGTCTGTGTAGAAGTCAGTCTGATATTGGCCCCTAGCCGATGCAACGTCATCGACCTTGGGTAGGGCCTTCAGATCTGTGCCCAACTGGTCATCCACATCAGGTTCCTGGGTTACTCTAGGCAAATCTGAAGTCACTCAGTTTGCTGATACCAAGGTATGGTCCTCAGTGGCTACTGGCCCCACTCCCACAGGAGTAGGTGACGCAGCAATCTGTGGAACTGGACTAGGGGCTACCAGCTACTCCGGTCCTTCCAACAAGCCCTCTGGAAGCACTGAAGGGCCTAAGGCTCTGAGAGTGTTCAATCTGGCATCCTCTTTTACCCTCGATCTGGTAGCCGCTGCAACTATCTCGGGATCAGGAAGATCATTACCCAACAGACATGGGGCAGGGATTGAGTCTTTCATCACTACACAGCGCTGGGTCATTTCGCCTGCCCTCCGAACTCTACTATCGGCAAGGGGCACTTACTCTTTCTGTCAAACCCACTGATGCATAAAACCAGGCCATGGTGACATCAGTGACACTAGCCGCGGTGTCTCGGACCGCAGGAATTTTGTGTCTATTGATTACACGTTCTACATAGTGTTGAGTATTATTGGGAACTGGTATCTCTTCTGGAGACCCGGTACCGTTCCCACTCAGTGTAGCCAATCCACATCCGGCCACTCCTTGACCCAGTGGGAAGTCCTCCGCTAGGAGGCCCACACTAATGATGGCCGTTTCCATGACTCCAACATTCACTATGGCTTGCTTGGGTAAGCCCTTGCAAGCAGGATCCCCTTTCCCATGGCCCAGCTCCTTACACAGGAAACAACCTTTGGGGGGTGAGAACGCAGGTGTCCCAGTGTTAGGTGCGTCTGCGCTCTTCTTTTCAGTGTGCACAGCTAAACTAAAGTTTTGGGATTCCCCTTCATTCTTTTGGGGACCTGACTTAGAAGATGAGTGGGTTGGACCTTTGTCCTTCTCATCCTTGTTTACTTTTTTGTCTGAAGACTTTTCTTCCGGTTTGGGTGTGCTTGCCTGAGCCTTTTTTCGGACTCGAGTACTCACAAACCTGTAGGTAGACTTTGCAAGCTCCCTAGGGTCTATGATACTCTTGTCCACAAGATGTGTAGGTCAACCTCACAATTGTTCAGTACATGCTCACACGCCATCAAATTGAACATCCCTTTAAATGTGTCATCTTTGTTACCAGCCACCCACACACTCAGATATTTCAATGACAAGTGTGTGAACGCTTCAAATGTCCACCCACTTTTCTTTCGGAGCTCTCTGAAGCTCTCGAGAAACTCTTATGGGGTTTTACAGAACTTCCTGATGAGGGCTGCCTTCATGCTTTCATAAATGGGCCTTTCCTCAGGAGTTAACTGAAGAATTGCATCAGTCCCTGGTGTCAGTAAGCGACTCATCAGGGCTGCACCCTACAGTACCTCATCCACCTCCTGTAGCAGAAAAGCCAGCTTGAGCGCTGCAAACCAGTCAAATAAATCCTTCCCCACTTCGTAAGCCTGCACTAAGTCTTTGGGTATGTGCCGCTGGGGCTTATACCGGGCACTCTGGTTTGTACTACTGCTACTTTCGCTAGAGGGAGATCTGTTGGCCTCCTTCTTCTCTTCAAGCGCCTGCTTGCGCAGCTCTATTGCAGCCCTGTCCCGCTCTATGGTGACCGTGTCCCGCTGTTTCTGTTCCTCTAGTGCTAGTCTCCTCTCCTTCAGCAGGAATTTTCTAGCCGCTACCTTATTAACAGCCAGAACAATTACTGGGCCACTTAGAGACTGTGCTGAGGCATTGGACCTGCGGGATGCTGCTCTAGCCCCTGACCTCACTGACACTCTACAGCAGGGGTCTCCAACCTTTACATTAGCAAGAGCTACTTGTAGCTGAGGGCCAAAAGGTGGGAGCTTCTGGAGGGAGCGACAGGGGTAGCAATGTTCGTGGGAATTTTCGCCGAGATTTTTTTGGGGTGCTTTATTTGCTCTTCATACAGAAAAGGAAAACATTCACCATTATTTTAAGAACTTCAAAATGTTTGTATGATTTTTGGGGAAGGACTTCAATCAATGTGTTAATATGGTTTAAAAAATAAAATCATTCACCATAGACAACATTCCGCTTTGTTAAAACATAAAATACACTGCCATTTTAGCTCATCTCCAATTCATGCAAATTGGGAAATTGTGGTACGCTCATATGTCGTTTCACAAACCCTACAGTGCTAATGAGCCTTAAAATAATGTGGAAGATTGAAAAATGGCATGGTTGAAGCCATGAGATCAGTTTTTCCTTTTAAAAAGTTAAATGCATGGGAAAAAAAGGTTTAACTAACAGGGCTATTATAACACTCAGTTTCATAGCGATGACTTGAAATGTGCACAAATCTGAATTTGAATACGCCTATGTGTGTTAGTGCACAAAAGACTTCTGAATGACTAAATCAATGTTTACAAGCTGCTGATCTGCTGCAGCCCCTCCTATGACTTGTGGCTTTTGCTTTGCAGGGAGAGGAGGAGGGCTGGCATAGGGGAAGAGACCCAGGGATGTGAGTGAGCCACTGGGAAGGTTCAGGTGAGCTACCAGTGGCTCGCGATCGACGGGCTGGAGACCCTGGCTATAGAGTGATGAGAAACCACGCTTGTCCCAAGGTGGGATGGTTGGCGAGAAACACTGCTCATGCTGTCTTCCTCTGCATCTTCCACTTGCCCCTCCGGAAAGTCTTTTCCGTTTTGGTACACAGCGCCTAGCGCGTCCCCTGGGGTCTTGTCCCCAACCTCCCTCGCATCTCCCCACGCTTGGAAACTGGTCAGCAACTCAGGTTTATTAACCTTAGTGCTATTGGGAAGTCCCCTCTCTTGACATAGAATGCCCAGGACATCCTTGGTCATGCCTCTCACAGTCTCTATGTCAAGATCCATGATTATTACAAATACCTAGCAGTATGTAAACTTTGCCTGCAACAGTACTTTTATGGTTGGGTGACAGCTGTGTGCAAGGCTCCAACTAGATCCAACCACCAATGTGACAAATCAACTTCCGGGGCACCAGTGGTCCAGGGTTGAGTTGGTTTCAGGGCTTTTTGCAGCTCCTGAAACTGTTCAAAACGGAGACAGCTGCGGGTATCAGATGGCAGGCAGTTCGGTGAACGATGCAGGCCAGATGGCTGCAGGCTGGCCTTCACACCGGCTCAGCGTCAGGAATCGTTGTCTCAGTGCTGGTTGGCGGGTCTGAAGCACTGGTCCAGGCATCTTTGACGACGTTAGCAACTGCAGCATGACAACAATCAGTGGTGCAGTCGGTTGCAGCTCGAGGGTCTCGACTGGTTTTGAAAAAATGTCCTTTAAGGCGGGTTCTGGTTGCTGATTGTCGATGCACTCCTAGCTTGTTCACTGGGCTTTTGTCGTCCTTTAAGGCAGAGGGCCCAAAGCTGAGGAGAGTGTTGCAGGCACTGGCCTTGTCCTAGGTTTGGTTCAGAGACTCTCTGGTGCTTTCCACCTAGGAAGCTTGGTTGCAGAACCTAGCAAGGCATGCTGTGTGCTGGCTGGGTACCTATTCTGGAGCTGCTACAGGGTTCTCTGGATTCAGTATGTCCCTCTGATCCCTGGGAGATGTTTAGGGGAGAGATTTTGATTCCCTCTTTGGATATCCTTGCCTTCCTTCACTAACGAAAGCTGTAAGGCAGACTTTAACTTCAGCCGGGGTCCAAATGTGTCCATCTTGTTACTCCTTGCAAAGTCTTCAGATGGTCTGTCCAAAAGAGGTGCTTGACCCTCTTTTAAAGCTAAATGGGCCACAGTGAATAGAGTAGGCTAAGCCTACATTAATTAACCAATTGTGGGTCCCCACCAACAATCTCCTATATGCATGAGCTCATAACCAGAGTGCTTTGCAAAAGAACAAGGTAAAGGGGTGAAAACATGTAATACTAAGTCCCACCCATCCTCCTGTCTGTTGTGGATCAAAGGGTCTCTGGTCAATTGAGCTCTCTATGGTTCCTGATTAAAGCAGCAGGTCGCACTTGAAGTTGCGGCGAGTGCAGACTTTCTGTCTCCATCAAATCACATACTCCTATCCTCTGAATGGGGTCCCCCTGCAGGGGTTGCCCAGAGTAAACACCTTGTCCCAGACATGACAGGTCACTGCCCTTGATACTGAGAGGTGTGAGATGGCTTCAGGTTGACACAATGCATATCTAAGGTTGTTGGGTTTTCCTGTCTCCTTTTCTAGTCCTGCAGCCAGGCCTCATGTGGGCCTTTTTGAAATATACTCTGTTTGTATGTTAATTATGTAAATTGCGGCCACCATCTGCAGGTGGTAAACAAACGGACAGGGCGGATCCATGGAGACTTTGATAGTAAATGGCAGCCATGGCAGGAGGAAGGTTTTGCCCCCCCCCCTTTATGAGATTTACTCCACCTGTCAGTTCCAAACTAAATATGGCAGGGAAGACTGCGCCTGTAGGCTATGTCCACCCATTATAGATAGGTCTACGTGTATGTCGTGCGGAGAGCATAGGAAAATGTGTGTGGATTAGGCCCACCCATTTTCCAAAGGTTGATCAACCATCATTCAATTTCATTTACAATTTCCAAAAAGCCTAGGCAAGCACCCACCCACAGTGCGGATGGTCGAATTCCTCACCCAGTTACATATGAAAGGTTGTTGCATTTTCTGTCTCCTTTGTTAACCTTTGTAGCCAGACCCCATGTGGGCCTGTTTGAAGTACCCTCTAATTAGTATGTTAAATGCTGCCACCAGATGCAGGGTCTAACAAAAGAGCTGGGCGCATCAATGGAGCCTTTGTTATTTAATCAGACTAGCCATGGCAAGGGCAAGCTTGGACCTCGCCCTTCCTGGAGATGACATAGTGTACTCGTTGCTGTCACATTCCAACTAAATATGGCAGGGAGGACTGTGCCTGTAGGCTGTGTCCACCCAGAGTACACGGGTCTATATGTTTGTTGTGGTATGAGCATAGGAAAAATCTGTGTGGATTAGCCCCACACATTTTCCTGAGGTTGGTCTACCATCATTTCATTTAATAAAAAAATGTCCAAAAGCTCAGGCGAGCGCACACCCACCATGCGGATGGTCAAATTCCTCACAGAGGAGGACACTGGTGGCATAACGAGGCCGAGAGTTTGCAAGGATCGACTGTTGGGCCGGGCTGGTGGCTGGATCAAGAGAACATCTTGGAAATGGGGATTTAGCATGCATTTTGTTCTCGTGGTCCGTTTCCGACTAAATGCAACCCCCTCAGCTAACACTTGAGAGCACAGGCCCCATGTCTCCAACACCTTGAATATTCACAGCCTACAGTCTGTCAAGTATGACAGTCTCAAGCGAGATTGGAATCTCAGGCAGGATGGAGTCAAAATAGCTCTGAGTGCAGGTATCTATTATAAATGTTACCATGCTTTGTGCCTAGAAGCGTTGTGCTAATGTGTGGAATCCTATCAGGATTGAAGCCCCATTCTCTGAATGATATTCAAACGTGCTGAACCCAGTACTCTACAGCGCACAAGCAAGAGGCTCACAGCACTTTACCGGATTGGCCTGTAGAGGAGGTCCCAAATAAAACCAGCACTCCATTCGCCCATTTTGAAGTACCAGGAACAGTCACACCAAAATATGTGACGTATGATGAGCAGATAAATCAGCAGAGAGCCGCAGTAGGGCGCTGCCCAGTACCTATCAGAAGAGCAACACCTATTGAAGTACCAATACCAAGAAAACCATGGACAGTGAGGTATACATTAAGGACATCTTACCAGCAAATGAGATGAAATGAAGATTGCCTAAGTAAAGTCCCGGAAGAAACCAAAAAGGTCTTAATGGAAGACAAATGGTGACGTCACAAGGACCCGGACTGATGTACAAGTAGAAGAAATGACAACCCGAGAATGACACCCAAAGACGAAATGCCATGAATAAGGATATTGTGAACCTAAAAGGGGAGAACGATGTTGAAATACAAAGAGGCTCAAGCTGTAAACAGGATGAAGATATTCAACCAGCTAACACTTGTACATATGCTTGGAACCGCAAGAAAGCTAAGAAAATGATGCGGCTTGCAATGCTAAGTAGAAGAATAGTGCGGCAAGCACCATTATACATAATCTACCTCAAAACGAAGCACAGTATTATAAGTGTAACTCCACTTTACAAACAAAGCAGAATCAACCCAGGTTACTAAAGGCCGAATGAGCAGAGATTCATATTCTAACAAAACGAGAAGAGACGGCTGAATCGAAACTCGGCAGATGCAACTTGTGCCAGGAGAGCCAACGTCATACCAATAGAAGGAACAAACAGTAGCTACATATAATTGAAACTTAAGAACAGAATATCCTGTCTCTGAAAGGTCAAGATAAGGAGGCGTAAGCAGGTGGCAAGCTGAATAAGAATGTAATGCACAAATTGAGAGAAACTAGACAAATTCACAGTGTGGGAATCACGTGACCATCCGAGCGAGGAGAAGCATGAGTTCACACCTACGCTTGGCATCCGCCCAGGCAGAGATATCAGAACTTTCCCAGACAGAAAATGCAGTTTCGAGGCCAACCACAGTAACATTATTGACACATAGTTGTTGAAGTAATGATTGATTGTAATCTTAATTGGAGAAAGGCCGGGTAACTAGGGGGCACCCTGCACCTGGCTGACCATTCTGCGTGCTGCTAAGCAAAGTGGAAACGTATGCATGGGGTTGGTGCCAACCCAATCACAATGGACCAAATAATGTAGGGTCCTATAGTTAGTAGAACCAATGGGACGTCGTACTTTTAGTGACGTCTACAGTAGTAATCTTTGAAGGAAGTGCTTAGACGCCCACCTGACAGTGTTTACCCAATCCCCTCACTCCGTTACCATATACAGATATAGTACCTATATTAAAGTTACCTTTTCCTAACCAATAGAATTTCATATTAACGTTTGAGTGTTATACGTCAATTATGATGAGTTTTCAGTATAAATGCTATGATTTTTATGAAGCTCAATGGAGTTGCAGCGAGAAGGACGATCGCATCACTGCTGATTTCCATGTCTCCCTGTTTTTGGTACGGACTTCCTTTGCCAAACCATTGAGTTGTCCTTATTGATTGGTGTTGGAGTAATACATCTGCACCCCCATTCATCTCAAGGGTGCAGCTATCTCGTCTTAAAGTACTTTCAGAGCAAACCTCGGCTCTAGCAGAGATTGATGGTTTATCGATTATTGATTAGAATAAGACACCCATTGACCGTCGACATAAAGTAACTCTAGGTCTTAGGCAATATCACAAGTCCTTTGCAATTCAGCTGAGTAGACCGTGAAGCTCCCCGTAGACAGTGGTAGTATAAGAAAAACTGCAGACCAAGGCCTGAAGGGACTCATTCCCATTCCTACGGGCAGCTAAGCGGGTGAAAAGCCGAAGAAGGCAGTAACAAAGGCATTGATCCAGAGGGTCCAGAGAGGAATCATGTGAACGTTGAATGAAAAAGATTGAATGTTTTGGCAAAAGTGCATGCCTTAGAACAAGTAAAGAGAAAAGGTAAAAGAGGGAGGTGGGAAAAAACAAAATATAGTTAGAAGTAGAGAAGAATGTATATATATAAGGGGATAATGACTCAAGAATAATTGAGTAAATAAAGGTTACCGGGGAGGACACCCGAGAAGAGAGAGGATTCGCCTTATTCCTACGCTTTTAATACAAGCGGCAAGAAGAAACGTGGACCCAGAGTCGCAGCTAAAGGGGGAACGATTAGACTACCACGACGGTTAAAGACGTCGTTAAAGGGGTACGTTTAGACTCCATGAAGGGGTAATGATTAGAGACAGAGATATCTGTGACCAGCTGGTGTTCGTCTAGTCCGTTAGCTGTCTGTCTTACATGTTTTTGCTGTGATGTCATACATCGGAAAATTTCCTTGAGAAATCTGATTTAAATTTTAGGCGATTGAATAGCTGAGATAATATCGTATATGAATTTATGTTTTTCGAGTAAATTAGAATGTATACAATTTTCATGAAAGATTTGGATTGGAGCTTGCAGTGTTTGGTGCTCGCTCATATTTTTGGAACTGTTTAAGCCACGCGAAAGTGTTGACAAGCGTTATAGAAGAAGAAAGGGAACAGATTCAAGTATGGAAGACATGACACCATTGACACACTTGTGCAAACAGTTGCCGAAACACGTACCAAAACTGAAGAAATACAGTACAGAGTGGGTTAAAAGAACCGCCCGCAAGATGTTTATGCCATGGCCACATGGTGGGTCCTTATCTAAAGCTGTCTTGCAACACATGACGACATATTTTCATGCCACATACACGGGCGAAATGTTAGATAAACGCCTCGCTGTTCTAGAACTTTGGAAAATGTATGAACAGGGAAAGGAAGAGGAGCCGTCAATAGATTGGATACTTAATACATGCACAGAGGGGGGTGAGACGCATACCGCGCCACCCGCCCCATCCGAAACAAAGGGTGAAGAAGGTAAAGATGAGGGATTATACCCGCTGAGAGAACTTAAAGCAGCCACAGGGTATAGCAACCCCGCATATGAGTCACCTACGCATAGTAGTGACGAAAATCAAGGGAAAGATAAGGATAAGGATATTGCCTCCACAGTCCCAAGGGACAAGGGGGGGCGTGATGATGAAAGAAGGGATCAAGCACAGACAAGCACATCTCTCGACAAAGAGAGAGAAGGGAAGAGATGGAAGGGAAACGAAGATAGAATTGATGAGATAACATTCGCAAAAAACAAATGGATTGGAGCACAAATTTTATTGAAACTTGATGGCAAAGGCATTGATGACGCAAAACAAAAGGAGAGCTTAGATGATGTACAGAGAAAAGGGAAAGAGAAGGAGTTAAGAGACGAAAAAATAAGAAAGAAAGACAGACAAAGGCGAGAACAGCTATATCGCAAAGAGCAAGAAAGACAGCTCGATCGCAAACAAAGATCAGCAAATGATCATGACAGACAGGAACAGCAAAGGTCGGAAACAAAGATCAGCAAATGATCATGACAGACAGGAACAGCAAAGGTCGGAGGAAGAACAAAGAATACGAGAGAAAAGAATACAGAGAAGAAGAGATGAGGAAATTCGAAGGGCAGATGAATGTAGAAATGAAAAGAAAAAGGAAGAAAAAAGAGTAAGAGAAGAGGCGAGGAAGTGCAGAGAATCCGATGACGACATAGAAAGTAAGCGGAGACAGAGAGCACGCAATCTTGAATATCTGGGAAGAGAGGTTAGAAAACCCGCTCCAGTAGTAGATTGGGAAGACATAGAAGAATTTCTTCCCGCATACGATTCATCACCAGGCACGTCTAGGGCAAATATGGAAGATGACTTCGACACCAGAAGCATCGGAGAAACGATCAATAGAAATAGGATGAAATGGGGTTAGGACAAATACCCCAAGGGGAGGGGGAAGACGAGCGCCTGGAGAGCACTCAGCTTCACGACACTGAGGATGTCTCCCGAAGTAGTGGGAATAGAGACCTATCCTTGGATAGATTATAAATAAGTAGGAACAAAGAAGACACGAGAAGTGGCACTAGTTGGGCACAGACACTGTCTGACTCAGAGCGGGAGGAGCGTGAGGAAAATGAGGAAGAAAGACAGAGCAAAAGACGACTCCCAAGAGAGAAAGGAATAAGATGGTCAGACAGTAGCCAGTCTGCACCGAGGGCATCAGAGTCAGCCACGCAGTCAGACCGACATGAAGAAGTATCTCACGGTCAGAGGGGGTGTCTTCACCGCCCTATCTAGATAGGCCCAGGACATTGCCAGGCAGACGGCGATGCAGGCATATTACCCCTGCCGTAGACAGGAGAACAATGAGAGAAGAGAGAGAGAACTATACATCCCAATTTCTGCTACTCAAGAAAGGAGGAGTAAGACCACAATATATTCCATGGGCACACATGAATCAAGAAAATTTTAAAAACAAGCTGTCAATGTTGACATCGGGAGCGTAAAGTGGATACATGAGTTAGAAAAAATGACAGGAGGGAACACATTAGCCATAGGGGACATTAAGGGTCTCCTAGTTGCCAACACACGATGTGTTGGCACAAGCAGGCTACCCTGGTGTAACCACAATTAATACCGCGCATGACAGAGCTCCATTTAACAATTGTAGAGCTGCAGTATGGAAAGCGCTATGAGTGCTATACCCAGACACTTACGATATGGGAGCTATAATGACACAAAAAATGAAGGCGTCTGAGGATCCTTTAATTTATATACAGAATTTTCAAGACATATGGGTGCTCAAGACTCATGAATCTTGGACAAAATCTATACCTATGTTCTACCATATATTGTGCCAAGGGCTGCCAAAGCCGGTACAGAAACAATTCAAGAAATTGGTGGGAATTGAGGCCAAGCCTTAGGCTGAAATACAGCTGACTATCGTGCACTATTGCAGATTGCTGCAAGAAAAGAATCGCAAAAAGGAAGCTGCATGTAAGGGTGAGGAAGCGAAATTGGTGCAGAAGAAATTGTCAAAATATGCTCTTGAGGGAGCCATGATAACTAGGACAGCTGAATCGAGCATGCAGCAGGTGACTAATCCACAGCAGAATAATCAGGGCAATACAGGGTTTTACCCCAGGGGAAGAGGAATTAGGGTAAGAGGATGGCAGAGCAATCAGGGAGGTTTCCAAAATAATCAAGGAGGATTTCAAAATATGCAAAATGGTAATCAAGATATGTCAAATGGGCAAATGATCCGACCAATGCCAGTATGTTGGTTGTGTGGAATGACCGGGCACTTAGCTAGCTTGCACATGCAGAACCCAAGGCATGTTGCAGAACGGCCAAGGGACAGGAGCAGGTGTGGCAAATCCACCTGCAGTTTTACAGCAGGGTATTGCACAGAATCACACAGTGCAACACCAAGTGCCAGTAGCACAACAAGGCGTGCAACCTCAGAGCATGGGGAATTTTCCACAAGGACAATCCCAACAGGCACCATTGCAACTATCGCAGATGATGAGCACAGGGCAGACCACGAACCCCGGAATAGGAAGTAACAATGGGAATGGGGGAAATCCACCAGCACACAGTGGCCAAAATTGTATATGGAATAGGACAGCTCACTGGGGACCCTGGTGTGTTCTATCCTATCAGTGACACCAGATCCTCACAGGGAACCTAGGGTGTATGTCGTAGGGGATAAAGAATATTCCTTCCTAGTTGCCACGGGTGCAACACGCTCGTGCATATGTGAAGGCAAGTTTTCTTTGTCCGGCGAGGCCATAAATACTCAGAATTTTATAGGAGCGACAAGTTGTGTTCCCTTCACAAATGCACTTCCAGTCTCTATAGGAGAATGTGAAATGAATGTGCCTTTACTATATTCACGTCAGACCCCAGTAAACATTTTGGGTAGAGATTTAATGACAAAGTTAAACATGACAATCTCGTTCACGGAGGAGGGCATAGTATGTTCAACTCCAGGAATGCACTATTCAAATATATGCAGGATAATCAGAGTATCCGCGGGACACACAGACATGAGGGCTATATCATTAGAGCCAGATATATTTGCATATGGTATGCGTGTGCTTATGGTAGGATTGCCAGGCCTTGCAGACAGAATCATGAGAACCCCTGATGAATTCCTGTTCAGGCCAAGAATACCGATGCATGAGGAAAAGGGACAAGTATTTCCCTTAATGATACACACAGCTGCAGTACGAGGGAGAATTGCCTTGATTGACAGTTATGATGACGAGGGCCGACAATGGTGTGCAGTGATTGCCATTGAGGAAGGATATCGATTGACTGACGTCAGCGATGACGATCTGTTTGAAGAACAAGCAGATATGGGAGAGACAATGGTGGAAGTGAGTCTCACCTTTTGGGTGAAAATGATCAAATGAGAAGTACCTCAGAGAATGATGTTGGCACGAAACCGTCCAGAATATTTTGGTGACGATGTGGCCCAAGTGCCTGTCTCGGTGTGGACCACAGGCCCCTATGAAGTAGGCCTTTTGAAGGGGGTTGGAGAAGTAAAAATTAAATTGAAACCAGGAGCAATTCTCCCAAGAGCACGACAATATCCCATGTCCAGAGAGGCAAATGAATGGATTTTTAAGACAATTTCGGCCATGATGGCGCAGGGCATCTTAGTGACATCAGAGTCGTCATGCAATACTTCGGTTTATCCGATCAAAAAACCAAAGGGGGGGTTTTGGAGGCTAATCCAGGATTTACGCCCAATAAATGATATTGTTGAGGCCGAGTTCCCTTTAGTCCCTAACCCGGCTACAATTCTATGTAATATACCTGTTGAGGTAAAATATTATCACGGTGATTGACTTGAAAAAAGCATTTTTCTCAATCCTGCTGCACCGTGACTCACAGGATTTGACGTCATTCACATTCAGACAGATGCGTCTGAAAAGCACGAGACTACCCCAGGGGTATTGTGAGTCTTCATCTATTTTCAACAGAGTCATGCAGATGGACCTGAGCAATATTGCACTAAAAAGTGTTGTCCTGCAATACGTAGATGACATCTTAATTTGCAGCACAACAGAAGAGCAATGCAGGTACGATTCTGTTCAGCTATTGACTATACTGGCAGAGAAAGGTTATAAGGTTGACAAGGAAAAGTTACAATATTGTCAACAAGAAGTGCTGTACATAGGCCAGCTGATCTCACATGGAGGAAAGAGAGTGACCCCAGAAAGGGCTGAAGCCATACTGAACACGGCCAAGCCACACACGATAAAACAGATGCAGAGCTTTCTAGGCCTATGCAACTATGTTAGGGTATGGGCCTTCGACTATAGCTCTTACACTAAGCCTTTACTTCAGGCCTTAAAGAAGGCCCAAGCAACAAAGGAAGCGATTGAATGGTCTGATACCATGGAGAAAGGATTTAGTGAACTCAAAAGAGCTGTTTGCACAGCACCAGTTCTAGGGATCCCCAATTATGCAGAGGAATTCTACCTGTTTTCACACACGAATGGCAGCGTTATGACGGCAGTGCTCACACAGAGAACCGCACTGGGGTACAAGCCCCTGCCATACTACAGTGGGAATTTGGACCCAGTAATGAGAGGTAATTTTCCTTGCAAACAAACTTTAGCTGCCGCAGTGTTCGCCATGGAAAAGGCTACCATTGTGATGGGATGTTCCATGACATTATACGTCGAGCACTCACTATTTGCCATTCTAGAGAAACCAAAGGGCACATTGACATCTCAGAGAGCTTATGCCTATGAGGTGATAATATCAAATTCATTGATTAAGATAGTCCGATGTAAGATAGTGAACCCAGCTATGCTTATAGCAGAGCCAGTCACTGAAGGAGAACCAATACATGACTCCCCAGGGTGAAAGAAAATGCCTGGGCAGAAGGAGAGATCGTCTTCATTGACGGGTCTTCGAGGATCGATCAAAGTGACGGACAAAGATATATTGGCATTGCTGTGGTAAAAGACACAGCAAATGGAGAATTTCGAGTACTTATTAGTACGCCAATACCATCTCATTATTCAGCACAGGCTGCAGAATTATTGACATTGATACTCACCCTTGAGAATCACGCAGACCAGGAAGTAACAGTGTACAGTGACTCTGCCTATGTGACGTCAACAGTGAATGCAGGCTTAGCACGATGCAAAAGGAGGGGCTACCTCCGAGCGGACGACATGCCAGTGCAGCACGCAGCCTTATTGAACAGGCTGATCAAGGCACTACAGCTCCCAGTAGGCATAGCGGTCGTGAAATGCGCCGGCCACACGAAAGGGACAGATTTTATCTCACGTGGAAATCAAGCAGCAGACACGGAAGCCATGCATATGGCATCCAAAAGCGAAACGATCATGGAAGTGGAAGTTATCCATGCCAACGAGCGAATGATGGTTAAACGAACTGCACCTGAAAGTTACAGTAATTTGGGTCAAACACAGCTAATGGAACTCCAAGGGGAGGCACCACAGGAAGAAAAGAACCTTTGGAAACATTGAGGGTGTTCTTTAAACCCCTCAGACAGCTTGTGGTGACAAGACAGCACTGGTAAACCAGTAATGCCTGTAGCTCTATTAAAAATAGCACTGGAACAGTTACATTATCTAGCACATATGACAAAAGAGAACCTAGCAGCAACACTTGCTGAAAACTGGTTCATACCGAATTTAGCTGAGCATGTTGCATTCTTTACAGTGAACTGTATAATCTGCCAGCAATTCACGGCTGGGCATACATTAAAAGTAATGAGAGGAGTCATCCCAAGGCCAAATGGGCCTTTTCAGCACTTGCATGTCGATTACGTCGACATGATTCAAGTATGTAACGGGTACAGATACTTAATTGTTGTGGTGTGTCCATTCTCTAGATGGATTGAGCCAGGTCCATGTATTTACCCAGACTCTACCTGTGTGGCCACATTTTTTGTGAGAGAGGTGTTCCCCGGTGGGGGGTGTGCGAGGTCATGAGATCAGAAAATGGCCCTCACTTTGTTAATGCAACATTCGAACAGATTAGCCTGCTGCTTGGTATAAAGCACAAGTTCTCGTGGGCGTATCATCCGCAAGGTAATGGAATCTGTGAGAAGCTTAATGGCTTGTTAAAGAAAAGGATAGCCAAGTTGAAGCTGACTCTAAGAAAGGGATGCACTGCCTTCCTTTGGCACTGTATGCACTTCGGTACCAACCCGGTTCTGACCATCATCTTACGCCATATGAGATAGCCACAGGAGGAAGAATGAGAACTCCATTGACACCCGAGATAGAGCTAGGTGTGATGCCCAGTCAACAGGAGATATTTTAGGGCCTGAGATGCAAAACTATCTTAAGTGCTTGACATGTTGCCTTACTGTAATTTCAGACCAGCTGCAGCTATGATGAAAGGGTGCAGGGCAGCACGGAACACAGAAGGAGATACTACTACAGACACAGCTCAAGGACTTTGTGTTCCATGCGTCTTCCCTGGAGACACCGTCATTGTGAGGAATCATACAAGGAAAAAGTGGAACGAGCCAAGATTTAACGGTCCCTTCATGATGGAGGACTGTACCCCATCCTCAGTGAAACTAAAAGGCAGGAGAGCTTGGATTTTACTCAGCGATATCAAACCCTACATCAGAGAAGGCCCCCTGCCTGCACCCCAAAGAGAGGAGTCGACGAGCGACAGGGAAGAACCACAGCACGTGCAGACGAGATCCATGACCAAGAAAAAGGATTCATGACCAGCCAAACCAAGACAAATAACTTTTTGCAAATTGTGGCTTTAATTGGACACTTCATCTAAGCAAAAAAGGGGATAAGGACATAAAACCGGACACTCTGTGCATCCTAGTTGCAGGGTGAAGAAGAAAATTTCATGTATAAGCCACAACACAGTCTGTTGACTTTGAACTTTGGACTGAGGCACACTCTAGCCTTGATGAGAAAAGAATGTGCCAAATTTTGACAGAGGACACTTACATTGGAAGCAACTACAATACTTCGACTCATTTCACACTGAGACCCTATTTGGAATCACTTATGGTATCCCGCAGTAACGACATCGCCAAGGATGTGGTCACCTATTTTGATCTCGTGCTCAGATCATACCCATCATTGGTATGGAGGCTCACCAATGTCACTGACTTTCTTCAAGATCCTCAGAACGAAAAGACAATAAGAAGACTTCTTACTGTCATTGCCGAACAAATTTCTCCTACTTCCAGAGCACAATGAGAAGGAACCAAATGTCCCAAACACAGATGTAAATAAATGAGCATATCAACACATTGTTCTTTCGCATAATCGAAGATCTTCCAACTCTTGTAAGAAGAACAACAGACACACTCACGTTTCTTCGTGACCCAGCAAATACAGAACATTTAAGCCAACTTTTAAATAAAATTGTGATCCTAGTGGCACTCTACTCGACCGGACAGTGCAGACATTGTTTACATCATGGAAAGAACATATAATCCTGAACCTCAGCAAGACAGGACGGATGTCCCTGTCACCAGAGGACAGCAGGTTTGCTCACAACGTTCTATCACGCCTAGTCACTGACTTTCCAGAACTAGTTGGGAGACCAATCGATGTTGACGTCCTCACATTCATCAGAGATCCAGCTAACGTTGCATAGATGGGCATGCTCTTGCATGGAATTGTGCTCCAAGTAGAACTCTTTAACCATCAGCAGAACTATCTGAGGAGATGCTAAAAGCCTTCTGCTGAGGGACAGATCGAGGAAGCAGTGTAAAGGACTTCACCTATTGCATTTGTTGTTATCTTTTCCTTATTTCTTCATAATGATCAGCATATAATATGTCCTCAGGACTGAAGCAAATCCGAGGAGTGGACTGGGAGTTTACTTACTTTGACCATGCACAGTAAAAGGACTTAATGAAGTGTTATTTAATTTGATTTTCCCCATAGTCTAGCATAAGGAACTGTATCCTGAAATAAGAGACTATTCATCACCTGCAAGAGGGGGGACACTTGTGGAACAACTGAGACCCTTAACCACAGAGTCCTAAAGACAATATTGTGTAAAGGAATACAATAAAACATTGACATTTGGTGAATGATCGAGAGGGGGTCCAGAGCAGCAATCTGGTCCTACCACAGGAGGAGAGACAACTACGCTTCTCTGGAAGTAAATGCTGCCGCCTGACATACAGGGGCATAATGTATTCATGTATCATATTCATCATTGTTTTACTGTCATTAACGATCATAACTGCATTTTTTATTGGTGCCTAAAGCGTTCCAATTCCAGTGCACCCACCTAATGATGCACGCATGAAACCCACAAAAGCACCCAGACCTTACATAGTCATTCCAGTACCTAGAAGATCTGATGATGGAGTGAATGAACTTGAATAGGATGTGATTAGTCATGATACACACACACTTGTGGTAACAAAGAAACAGAAACACCGGAGACAGGGTTGGCAAAGAATGAATGAAGAAAGGTTACTGACAACCACATGCATGCAAACACTGAATGCATACAAAACAGGCCTAGTGTCAATGACTGCTGAACCACAAGCCAAAACAGTAGAAAAGAAGAGACTGCTTGCCACAAGAAACTCCACAGCAGACATTGTGGATAGACAAGAGGAAGCGGAAAAGAAACCAACAGAAATGATAATGATAAACACCCCTGAGACAACACTGAGGGAGACAAAGACAAACTCAAGGAAGATCTCACAAACACAACGCATTATGGTCGTCATTAGCTAGAGAAAGGAAAAGACTAGAGGAATTGATGAATAAAACCCCAGAGACAGTAGTAACAAACATATATGTTCCAACACAAGGGACAAGTACAAGTTCTACAACACAACCATGCACCGGACCAGCGCCATGATGGTTGGAATGGGCATTTGTAACTGGCAAGAGAAGGATGTATGAAGAGAGGGAAAGAGCTGCCAGACGTTTGTCCACTCAAATAGCGCAGATGAGGAAGCCTGCACCATGGATCTGAATACCTGAGAATCCTCCAGCAACAAAGAGCCATACAGATGCATTTAGGGATGTAGTTATAGCAAACTACAGGAGAACACTACGAATCAAGAGAAGCATTCATGGAGATGACAATGAACTAAATGATTTCCTGGACAGCACAGCACATTTGGGAAACAACATTTGGTACCAGCATATGAAAGAAGTTGGAAGACGAAATTCAGAAGGAGAATGCTTTGTTTGTGCACTCCTACCATACAGCATGGGGAAATCTAAGATCTTTGTAGCTGTAGAAATCGATGTCCAGACAGCACATTGTCTGTCACACGTAGCAATGTGCAAGACCAGAGGCCAGGTAATGGGCAGTGATGCCTCATCAATATGGGCAACTGAAACAGCCTATCCCAATGAAGATGATTATGTTCAAGACATTAAGACAAGAAACAGAGCTCATACTAGCAATAATGTGATCAGGTACGAGAAGCCTGGAGTTAAAGGAGCAGGAATAAGATGGGAAGTGAACCTGAGACTAAATGACTAACTCCAGGGGAAGAATAGAGCCCAAATGCAGATTTGGGGAACAGTGCTTTCACCAGATGGGTGGGAAAAAAGGAGTGGTGATTTTCAGAGCCTGGGTGATCACTGGACTGTATAAATAAACTGCTGACATCGTGCAGAATGGCTGCAAGCCATTGTGGCCGAAACCTGCAAAACTATTGACATGGGTCGAAGACAGAGGAGGACCCTTGCAGATAGTGCCACTAGAAAGCCCAAAATTCTGCTTCAGAAATAATGGCACTAGAAAGATGGGAGAGAATAAGAACTGTGGTCGGGTTTTTGATGCTCCAGGAATGGTGCATAGAACTGCAGTAATTATGGATCACTATTGGGCATGTGGATCCAAGGCATACATCAGACTGCCAAGAGCCTGGGGAGGTATATGCACAATAGTGAATTTCCACTTTTCAGGACTGGTGATCCCGAAAAGGGACCTGAATATTGACAGTTTCCCAAAAGCAGATGCTCACCTGAGGAAGAAGAGATCTGTGGAACTGATAACTCGGATGAAGAGAGAGAATTACTTCTCTGCTAAATCAGAAGACGCCTTTCATGCAATCCTATATGAACACAGGCTGTTTAGCCTCACCTCATCAGTGTTCACAACGATTTTTACGCCAGGGATCCAAATTGGAGTAAATACTAAATGGTTGCAGATAACCAGATGGGAGTTACTGCAGACGATCAACATGGCCATAAAAGGATTCAATGCGATCAAGGAAGAGCTGAGAGCCATCCGACTGATGACTCTTCAGAACAGATATGTCCTTGACATGATCACAGCCATGGATGGAGGTGTTTGTGTAAAAATCGGAGAATCATGTTGCACATTTATACCATCTCACGATGAGGAGAATGGAACCTTAACAGAGGCCATAGGTATGCTGACAAACCTGCACAACCAGATGATCTATAAAACTGATGAAGTTGATGATGACAGCTGGTTTGGATGAGTGTTTTCATGGGTCCCACAATGGATGGCAGACGCATTCAAGTTCTTGGGAGCCCTGGTAGTGATGATATTGCTAGGATTTTGTGTTATCAAGATAATAATATCGCAATGCCAGAAGACTGCGGTGAAAGCCATAGGGATGAAGATCATGATTGAAGTCAAGCCAGGATGGAAGCCCAAAGACCTGACTGATGAAGAAATAAGAGACTTTGTGAAGACCAGTATTAACGCACTAGAAGGAACAAAGTTTCTCTAGCCCAGGAAGCACAGAAATTATGTGGGAAGATGGGTTTACTGTAGCCCAAATGGACAATGTCAACTAATGACATGGAATAAAGATGAACATGTAAGGACAGCAGGAAGCATGAAAGGAGTAATAATAATATGGACTCCAAAGAGACACTTCTTCAAACCATCATGTACAGACCCCGAAGATGAAGAAGGAATGAACCCAAGCGATGGAGTGAAGATAAATACGGAAGAATCGAGTACGTTGAATCCAAAGATGGGGGAGTGTAGAGAAGGTCCCAAATAAAACCTGCACACAGTTGCCCATTTTGAAGTACCAGGAACATTCACACCAAAATATGTGACGTATGATGAGCAGATAAATCAGCAGAGAGCCGCAGTAGGGCTCTGCCCAGTACCTATCAGAAGAGCAACACCTATTGAAGTACCGATACCAAGAAAACCATGGACAGTGAGGTATCCATTAAGGAAACCATACCAGCAAATGAGACGAAATGAAGATTGCCTAAGTACAGTCCCGGAAGAAACCAAAAAGGTCTTAATGGAAGACGAATGGTGATGTCACAAGGACCCGGACTAACGTACAAGTAGAAGAAATGACAACTCGGAAATGACACCCAGAGAAGGAATGCCATGAATAAGGATATCGTGAACTTAAAAGGGGAGAACGATGTTGAAATACAAAGAAGCTCAAGCTGTAAACAGGATGAAGATATTCAACCAGCTAACACTTGTACATATGCTTGGAACCACAAGAAAGCTAAGAAAACGATGCGGCTTGCAATGCTAAGTAGAAGAATAGTGCGGCAAGCGCCATTATACATAATCTACCTCAAAACAAAGCACAGTATCATAAGTGTAACTCCACTCTGCAAACAAAGCAGAATCAACCCAAGTTACTAAAGGCCGAATGAGCAGAGATTCATGTTCTAACAAAACGAGAAGAGACGGCTGAATCGAAACTCTGCAGATGCAACTCGTGCCAGGAGAGCCAACGTCATACCAATAGAAGGAACAAACAGTAGCTACATATAATTGAAACTTAAGAACAGAATATCCTGTCTCTGAAAGGTCAAGGTAAGGAGGCGTAGGCAGGTGGCAAGCTGAAAAATAATCAAATGCACAAATTGAGAGAAACTAGACAAATTCACGGTGTGGGAAGCATGTGACCATTCGAGCTAGGAGAAGCACGAGTTCACACCCACCCTTGGCATCCGCCCAGGCAGAGATATCAGAACTTTCCCAGACAGAAGATGCAGTTTCGAGGTCAACCACAGTAACATAATTGACACATAGTTGTTGAAGTAATGATTTATTGTAATCTTAATTGGAGAAAGGCCGGGTAACTAGGGGGCACCCTGCACCTGGCTGACCATTCTGCGTGCTGCTAAGCAAAGGGGAAATTTATACATGGGGTTGGTGCCAACCCAATCACAATGGACCAAATAATCTAGGGTCTTATAGTTAGTAGAACCAATGGGACGTCGTACTTTTAGTGATGTTTACAGTAGTCATCTTTGAAGGAAAGGCTTAGACGCCCACCTGACAGTGTTTACCCAATCCCCTCACTCTGTTACCATATACAGATATAGTTCCTATATTAAAGTTACCTTTCCCTAACCAATAGAATTGCATATTAACTTTTGAGTGTTATTCGTCAATTATGACGAGTTTTCAGTATAGATGCTATGATTGTTATGAAGATCATTGGGATTGCATCACTGCTGATTTCCAGGACTCCCCGTTTTTTGTACTTGTCATTAAACTGACTCCCTTTGAAAACCATTGAGTTGTCCTTATTGATTGATGTTGGAGTAATACATCTGCACCCCCATCTACTTTCGGAGCAAACCTCGGCTCTATGCGCCGGCCAGGGGTCTCCGGAATACAGGCCGACTATGGGTTTGCCGGTGGGGAACCAGAGTTACCTCCAGGTAGAAGCTGGAGTCCTATGGGACTCCATTAATGGGGATTTACACTGTCACTCCGGAACTCATAACCAGGAAAATTCAGATTTGACGGGAAGCAGTAAGCTTCTTACAATGGGATGAGTTTGAGGGACATTCTAACCAGGTTGTGGAGGGGAGTTAATCGAACAGTCAACGGGAACAATACATAAGTGGACATACATAGATTAAGGACAACCAACATTGGATATTTTGAAGTGCAGTTAGGCGGTATGGCCAGCTGTGCTCTGGACGCGACCATGATTGGTGAAGAGCTAGAATGGAGGGAGAGGAAGTGCGAGACAGCGGCAGGTTAGAGGCTAGGGAAACATGTTAGCTAGCAGGCAGATCAGAGGTAGGTCTCCCAGACATGACCCAGGCTGAAATAGTCCCAATATATAAAAATGGTGGTAGAGAGGTTCCTGCAAACTACTGCCCAATATCTTTATTGGACTCAGGGGGAAAGATTTTGGCCACATCATTATTGGTACACCTGGAGGCCTGGATGGACGAAAAGGATATACTACATCATCTACAGATCGGTTTTCGGCAAATACTTGTACAATTGACCAATGCCTTAGACTGGGCCTATTACATGATGACAGAACTGCAGCTGAGGGATCTAACCCTGTTATTACTGACTACCTGATGTGCAGCAAGGGATCTAACCCTGTTAATACTGACTACCTGATTTGCAGCAAGGGATCTAACCCTGTTAATACTGAGTACCTGATTTTCAGCAGAAGGGATCTAACCCTGTGAATATTTGTCCATTTTGGGATGTGACCCAGCTACCTATTTTTTGCAACAGGTTTAATTGACCAGGACCTGGAGTGCGCGCCTCACCCACCTTCTGTTTTGTACTATTACATGATGAGTATGTAAAATTGAGAAAAATTAGATTATTCATCACATTTATTGACCTAAAAACATCTTTTGACACAGTGACATTATGGAATACTTTAAGAGATATGGGCATACCGTAAGCTCTTCTTAGACCTATAGAGAGTGTATATCTGGGCAATGAGGCTGTAGTCAGATGGAGTGCAGATGGGACGGTAACCAAGAGCTTCCCAATTCAGATGGGTGTCAGTCAAGGATGTGTATTGGCCACATACTGTTTTGCCTTTTTATTAATGGTATAATTTACTAATTGATGAACCTGCAATGTGATGCACTGACCTTGGCTGCGGAAAACTGACCCATTTTGATGTTTGCGGACCATGCTGTCCTCTATCTCTGACCCCCTCTGGTTTGAAAAAACAACTATCGACTTTCAAATAGTTTTGTGATAGCAATGGACTTTCTATAAACGTGAGAAAAACTAACACCACGATTGTAAAGAAAAATAGAACTGAGGTACTTAATAGACTTACTTTAACAATAAGAGGGGAACCGATTGGACAGGTCAATGAGTAAAATGATTTAGGCATACGATTTACAGAGAAATGTAACTGGACCTCCCAAGTTTCCAGGGCAGACGTAACACTTAATCGTTACGGTTGAGCTATTGCCAAATTTGCCCGGGATTATGGAAATGGGTGGGTAAAAGTGTCCCTGGAAGCTTACTCGGCCCAGGCAATGCAGGCAGCACTGTGTGGGGCTGAATTGTGGGGAGGGAAGAATTGTAGTAGATTTGCAGTAGAACCAAATTGCAGGTAAGGGTGGTGATGAGGCGTAGTTCATACAGTGTTCCATATTCTTTGGAGAGGGGTAATCCACAAGAAGTCAGTGACAACAATCCCGGGTCTAGAGCCAAGTGTAGCAGTCCAAGCTGACGAAACAATGAAGAGCGGGATCCAAAGAGAAGTCCGTGACAACGGTCCGAGGTCAAGAGCCAAGAGTATCAGTCCAAGCCAAAAACACAGATATAACGTGATCCAAAAGAGTTCCAAGAAGAGTTAGCCGGGTCCAAGATCAAACGAAACACAAGATGACAAAACGCAGGCCAAACAGGGTCTCTGAGAAAACAGCTGTAAAGCGCGGTACTGAAGTACTCCACTGCTTAAGTACCGTTTGATTCCTGATCACGTGATCGTGAATCCAGGTCACGTGATCGCGAGTTCTGGTCACATGACCGCAAGTTTAGGTCACGCGATCGGATAGCGCCAGCAGCACGATGCAAAGAAGAGAACCTGATCTTTTGATGGCTTAATCTCCACGGCAGCTGCCAATGAAGAAATGGTCGCAGTCGTGACTGTGGAGTAGTAGTGTGAAGCTGCTGATGTAGCTGTGTGCGAGCCGGTCTGGACCGCCAAAGTGAGCCCCGGTGGGTAAGTGGGGGGTAAATCCGGGCCGAGGGGGAACTGTAATCACTGGTGGGTCGGATGGAGGGCATGACAGAGCCCCCCCACAAAGGCCCACGACCGCGTGGGCAGGAAGGATGCTCCCGATGGAACTGAGCAACCAACCGGGGGGCCTGGACATCCGAAGCCGAGACCCAAGACCGCTCCTCCGGACCGCCGTAGCCCAACCAGTCTACCAGGTACTGTAGCTTGCCCCTAAGGAGGCGGGAACCTAGAATAGCGGAAACCTCAAAGACATCAGGGGTATCCAGGGGCACAGGGGCAACCGGGGAACGGAGGCAGGAGGAGGCTGGACAAGGTTTGAGAAGAGACTTGTGGAAAACAGGGTGAATCGCCAAGAAGACGGGAGCACAAGGTGGTAGGCCACTGGACTGATGACTCGGGAAACCACATAAGGGCCCACAAAACGAGGCAGAAGCTTCCGACAACCCGCCAAACGGAGATGTCGGGTGGACAGCCAGACCCGGGAACCTACCGCATATGGCGGGGCAGGACTACGTTTCGAGTCAGCGAAAGCTTTCATGGATGACTGGGCCTCCTGGAGGTGAACCACGGTCTGGGCATGGATAGAGGACATATCTCTAACACAGGCAGCTGCGGCTGGGTTGACAGAGGAAGAAAAATCAGGAACCGGGAGGACACAGGGGTGTTGACCATACAAAGTGAAAAAAGGGGAAGAACCAGTGGAGGAATGTATAGCATTATTATAGGCAAATTCGGCAAAGTGGACGACCTGCAACCAGGTTGCTTGTTGTTGCAGCGTCAAACAACGCAGGTATTGTTCCATGGATTGGTTTGTTCTCTCAGTTTGACCGTCGGTCTCGGGATGGTACGCCGAGGAGAACCGTATATCAATACCAAGCACGCTGGTTAAGGCACGCCAGAACCGGGATGTAAACTGGGACCCCCTATCAGAAATGAGCACAGAAGGCAGACCAAAGAGACAGAAGACACCTTCAAAGAACAACTTGGCCGAAATAGGTGCAGATGGAATACCCCGGCAGTGAATGAAACGGGCCATTTTAGTGAAAGTATCAACCACCACCCAGATTGTGTCGTAACCCTGGACCCTAGGTAAATCAGTCACAAAATCCATGGTCACTGTATGCCAGGGCTTGGGTGGTATAGGTAATGGTTGCAAGAGGCCAAGTGGACGACCCCTGCAGTGTTTACTTTGGGCACAAACTGCGCATGTGTTGACATAGCAGATAACGTCACGTTTCATGGATGACCACCAACACCAGTGTTTCAATAGATCCAGGGTATGGGCCTGGCCTGGATGGCCGTTGAAGGGTGCGTCATGAGACCACTCCAAAGCCAGGTTTCTGGTATCAGTGGTGGGTAGAACTAGGCGGTTCTGTACATATGGAAACCCGTCATAGTACACTGGGTCCCATTCGGACAGCTGCTCGGGATGCTGCTGGACCCAAGTACGGATTGCGTCCAGCAATGCTAACGGAGGTGTACATGTGCATACAACGTTCTCATGAGACAAGAGAGTGTCGGTAAAGATAGGTAGGGAAACATCCCCGGGGGAACGAGACAAGGCATCGGCTTTACCGTGCGTCAGACCAGAACGGTGTTTAATTTGAAAGTCGAAGGCTGCAAAAAACAAGTGCCACCTGACCTGCCTGCTGTTCACACATTTCAGGGAGGCCAGGTCCTGTAGATTCCGGTGATCTGTAAACACAGTGATCTTGTGTTTGGCCCCCAACAAATGGTGACGCCAAGTCCGAAAAGAGTCCATCACTGCCAGAAGCTCCTTCTCAGTAACAGTATAGTGGACTTCTGCAGAGTTGAATTTGCGGGAATGGAAGGCCACAGGGTGTAGATGTCCTGTAGCGGAACATACTTGTGACAAGACTGCCCCTAACGCAAAAGAGGAGGCATCCGCCTCGACAATAAAAGGTAGGTCAGGGTCAGGATGCTGGAGTACAGGGGCAGTGGTGAAGGCATTTTTTAGATTCTCAAAAGCCTGCTGATGTATCTCCAGCCATTTGAAAGGAACATGTGGACTAGTGAGGGAGGTGAGCGGTGATACAATGGAGGAGAAGCCAGAGATAAAACGCCGGTAGAAGTTGGTGAAACCAAGAAACGACTGTAATGCCTTCAGGGTCTGCAGGGTCAGCCATTCTAGAATCGCTCTAACCTTGGAATAATTAATCGCCAAGACACCGGGAGTGATGTTGAACCCCAGGAACTCGATATTGGTCACATGAAATTGGCATTTCTCAGGTTTCGCATAGAGCGAGTGTTTTTGTAGCCGGGACAATACTTCTCGAACATGCTGCACATGTTCTTCTAGGGTATGGGAAAAGATGAGGATATCGTCAAGATACACAACCACGTAGATGTCCAAAATGTCATAGAACACATCATTCATAAAGTGTTGGAAGGTGGCTGGGGCGTTGCATAGTCCGAAAGGCATTACCAAATATTCAAAAAGGCCGTATCGTGTACAGAATGCGGTCTTCCATTCGTCCCCCTTACGAATGTGGACAAGGTTGTAGGCACCTCTCAAATCCAACTTGGAGTAGATAGAGGCGTTTGTCAATCGGTCCAATAGCGGAGTGATAAGAGGTATCGGGTACCGATTCTTAGTGGTAACGGCATTGAGCCTGCGGTAGTCCACACACGGACGTAGATCGCCTTCTTTTTTGGGCACAAAAAGATCGGGCTGGCAGCTGAAGACGTGGAGGGGCGTATGTGACCTAGGCGCAAAGACTTGTCTATGTATTCTTTGAGGGCTTGATCTTCAGACTGTGACAGGGAGTAGATACGACCTGAGGGTATGGAAGCACCGGGGATCAGATCAATCGGGCAATCATAGGGACGGTGTGGAGGTAGGGTTTCAGAAGAGCCTTGATCGAATACCGGAGCATAGTCCTGGTACTCCGCAGGGATGTTTGCGTTGACTAAACCCACCACATGCGGATCAGAGGACACCCTGTTTTCTGTGATACTGAGCCGGGCAATAGCGTCCAACGCTGATGCAGGCGTGTTCTCCTCTCCATTCATGGGGAGACAAAAGTTCTGACATAGTTCGGATTCAAAATGCACGTGACCCAAACCCCAATCAATGTGTGGATTGTGATCCCGCAACCATGGCATTCCTAGTATAACACCGAACTGGGGCATGGCTATCAAGTCGAAGTGTATGGTTTCCTTGTGAATGGACTGGATCGTCAGTATGAGTGGTGCTGTTTGTTGTCTGATGGGTCCAGACGCAAGTTCCGTCCCATCAACTGCTTGTACCAGTTCGGGTCGATTTTTGTTAACCAGGGGCAGGTTTAAGGCTCGGGCTAAAGTGATATCAATGTAGTTCCCAGAGGCCCCTGAATCAAGGGTGATAACTACAGGATGTGTGATGCCATGTGTGGGCTGCAAAGTGGCTTGTACTCGGATGGGTCTAATTCTACCGAACATCGGTATTGGATCCGGGGAGGAACATAGGGAGCTCGACCCTCCCCCCCGTGTCTAGGGTCGAGCTGTGTGAAAAACCTGGTTCTTGGGTTTC
Source organism: Ambystoma mexicanum (assembly GCF_040938575.1). Taxonomy (NCBI): domain Eukaryota; kingdom Metazoa; phylum Chordata; class Amphibia; order Caudata; family Ambystomatidae; genus Ambystoma; species Ambystoma mexicanum. The sequence continues at coordinate 326,906,865 of NC_090926.1, read as the reverse complement.
GGTCTTCGGGGACATTCTTTCACGAAGTGGCCACCCAACCCGCAGTAAAAACAAGCATTCTCTGCTCTTCTACGTTCCCTCTCCCTAGACGTGATGGGGCTCCTGATACCTCCAATCTGCATAGGCTCCCCTATGGTGTCTGAGGTGGACGAAGATATGGCAGGACCCGTGGAATGGGAAAATCCAGCTTCAGCTCTCCGTTCAGAACGTCGTGCGTCAACTTGAAGGGTCAGATACACAAGGGCCGGGAATTGGACGGGGAGGGACGGGACCACAGCTAATGCATCCTTCATGGGATTACTTAATCCTCTGTAGAAGACCACTGCCTTCTTACTTTCTGGCCATGATGTTTCGGCTGCCAGTTGGTTAAATCGGGTGATGTAATCAATGAGGGGCCCCCTACCCTGGGTAAGCTCGAGTAACTCTAAATCATGAGACTGCGCCTTATACCTAGTGTCAAATACTCGTGACATCTCTGATACCAGTTGGTCGAAATCATAGAGAGCGGGGTGGTCATTTTCTAATAGGGGGTTTGCCCATGCTGCAGCTGTACCTGCTAGGTGTGACAGGGTGAAGGCCGCCTTAGTGGTGGGATCTGGGAAAGCAAGAGGCCGGCATAGAAAATGTAGTTTGCATTGATTAAGGAAAGTCCTGAACTTTCTGGGGTCTCCATGGAACCTTTCTGGGGCTGCCAATGGAAAAGGAGACAGAAGAACAACGGGGACGGTCGTGGAGGCAGTCGGAGCCGGGGTTACAGGAGGAGGTGGCACAGGAACCGGAGCGGCATCTCCAAGCTCCGGGTCCGCAGGCAAGGGATGTTGGGCACTCTGTAACAAATCAAGGCGTTGGTGGATTGCTGTGTTGGCAGCGACCATGTCGGCCCGTAATACTGTGATTGCTTGGATTATAGCAGCCATGGGGTCCTCCGCGGTACCCTCCATACCTGACACGACAAGGCTTCACAGACTGTTGTAACTTGAATGTCGTGCAGATATGTGAGACCTCCGTCCCCAAGTGCCGCACAGGGAGAATGATAAATTCACTCCCTATACAACCTTTGAGGCCACAGGTGGAGAAGAATCTGGGACCGCGAAGTACTGGAAGCCCCACGGAAGCTGTAAAGGAAAGCAGTGTTAAGTACCAAGCAAGCAGGGTAAGGCACGGGTAACCAATAAACAGGAAGGATCTTACCAGGAATTGGTAGCAGAAGGGATTCCGGGGCTCAAGATGGCAAATGGTCCCGGGTAGGAGGCACTTACTGGTAGTCACACCAGACCCCACCTGAAGAAGACCTGTAAGCTGGACTGAACCAAATTGCAGGTAAGGGTGGTGATGAGGCGTAGTTCATACAGTGTTCCAGATTCTTTGGAGAGGGGTAATCCACAAGAAGTCTGTGACAACAATCCAGGGTCTAGAGCCAAGTGTAGCAGTCCAAGCTGACGAAACAATGAAGAGCGGGATCCAAAGAGAAGTCCGCGACAACGGTCCGAGGTCAAGAGCCAAGAGTATCAGTCCAAGCCCAAAACACAGATATAACGTGATCCAAAAGAGTTCCAAGAAGAGTTAGCCGGGTCCAAGATCAAACGAAACACAAGATGACAAAACGCAGGCCAAACAGGGTCTCCGAGAAAACAGCTGTGAAGCGCGGTACTGAAGTACTCCACTGCTTAAGTACTGTTTGATTCCTGATCACGTGATCGTGAATCCAGGTCACGTGATCGCGAGTTCCGGTCACATGACCGCAAGTTTAGGTCACGCGATCGGATAGCGCCAGCAGCACGATGCAAAGAAGCGAACCTGATCTTTTGATGGCTTAATCTCCACGGCAGCTGCCAATGAAGAAATGGTCGCAGTCGTGACTGTGGAGTAGTAGCGTGAAGCTGTAGCTGTAGCTGTGTGCGAGCCGGTCTGGACCGCCAAAGTGAGCCCCGGAGGGTAAGTGGGGGGTGAATCCGGGCCGAGGGGGAACTGGGATCACTGGTGGGTCGGATGGAGGGCATGACACTTATAGACCACATAGAAAAATTGAAGTTCATGCTATTCTTGCTTCGTCAAATGGCAATACCTATACCTTTGGACTCTCCATCTTTCCTGACCTAGCCTATCTAGGCCTCTTAGAGGTTGTTCTACAAGCTGACTTATTCCAGCCACTTAATAATGAACTTCTTACATACTAGATAGAAAGTATGAAAAAATGAACTAGTGGAAAGGCCACACCTCACTGTTTCTTAGGCATAGGGAAAAGCACATAGGTTTATTTTCTCCACATTTCTAATCCATATTCAGTGCAGTTTTAGCTGCCCGACTCCCTTGAGGCCAGAATCCCGCAGAGGCTGTGCCTGGGCTATGCATAGGACACACACTCTCTTGTGTGAGAGGGATGCCAGGTCCATATCATTTGTGAGTAGCATAAGGTGGGGACCCCTCCCTGTGCTAGCAGAGAAGTGTCCTGGGTGCGCCACAAGGAGGAGGGGGAGTCCCTCTGACACTACCTTTGCACAGGCACTTTCCGTGAGGGGGGAACAGAGAGAACGCCACATTGAGGTCAGCAGGGGGAGCACGGATCACAGGGAACTGTATGTGGAGTAAAAGGGGGGGCGGATGCAAGAGAATTGAACCAGAAGGGAGAGGAGGAGCGAGCCGGGGGGATTGAGGGGAAGGACTAGGGATTACGGAACTTGGGGGGGACACCATGGGTAAGATCACTGAGGCGGGCCTAGGGTGAGGGAATCGGGAGGAAGGAAACTTAGGCAAGCGCAGCCCTCTGGGACAGTAAGGCGATATGGGAATACTTTGGGCCGAAGTGATGGTAGAAGAGGTAGGGTGAGGGAACCTAACGCCCTCAGAGTATGAGTTATCCCAAAAGGGGACGGGAGCACAGAGTAGAGTAGAAATGTGTACTGTGATATTTGGACACCGGAAAAGTTGTGTCAGTGAGTTAGAAACTGTGCTATTTGGACACCGGAAAGGTTGTGTCAGTGAGTTAGAAACTGTGATATTTGGACACCGGAAAGGTTGTGTCAGTGAGTTAGAAACTGTGATATTTGGACACCGGAAAGGTTGTTTCTGTATAGGTAGAAACTGTGCTATTTGGGCACCGGAAAGGTTGTGTCTGTATAGTTAGGAACTGTTATGTTTGGATAGCAGAAAGGTTGTGTCTGTAAGTTAGAAACTGTGATATTTGCACCGGAAATAATTCCAAAACATTTATGTTTTTACTCAGCCCATTCCTGTTCCATGCATTCGGCCAATCACCCCTACACCATTCCCTCCCCAAAATGGCCCCAAGCCCCACCCGGCCTGCTGCATCGGTAAACAGTTGCAGTTGTGAGCATGCTATCCAGGGGGACTACCACAAACACACCTGTTGAAGTCCCTCAAAAAATCGAGCCAACCCCTCAGATCCTCCTTCAAACCTGTGCTCATGCGTACCTTGTACCACCCTTTCGATGCCCCCCCAGTTGCGGCTGCTAATCGCCTTGCAAAAACTCTTCCTGCCGGGATGACCCTTGCTGCAAAGTTGAACTTGCCCACTAGAAACTGGATGATTTTCACGGTCGTCCTGTCGCTTGATAACGCTGCACTGATGTTGGCAGCATATTCAACTATCTTTTCTGTGGGAAGGCGGCAGGTCCCTGATTCTGTGTCTATTTCAATCCCTAGGTATGTTAATCTTGTGCAGGAGCCTTGCATTTTTCCCCCCGCTAATGGTACCCCAAGTTCTTCAGCCAATGCAATAAATTTGTGTAACAGTGAGATGCATACATCAGAGTCTCACTTACCCACAAATAGGAAATCGTCTAAGAAATGAGTTTTCCCTCCCCTGTTCTCCAACTCATTCAGTGCCCACTCTAGGAAGGAGCTGAAAGCCTCGAAGTAAGCGCATGAAATGCTGCACCCCATCGGCATGCATTTGTCCACATACACTTGTTCCTGGAACTGAAACCCCAATAAGAAAAAACTCTCCGGGTGCATGGGGAGTAGCCTGAAAGCTGCCTCGATGTCCACCTTTGCCAGTAAAGCCCCCTTCCCGCTATTCGGGCGAGGCTGACCGCCTGGTCAAATGACGTGTATGACACAGAGCAGTACGCCTCATCCAACCAATCGTTCACTGAGCCACCTTTTGGATGAGAAAGGTTGTGTATGAGGCGGAATTTCTTTTTTAGGTACTATCTCTAATGGTGATATTATTAGGTCCTTCAGTAGTGCCGACTGGTATGGGCCCGCCACCTTGCCCAATGCCAGCTCCTTCTTAATTTTGTCCATGACCACTTCAGGCCACTCATTAGTTGATTTCAAATTGTTTGCTGTTCTAGCTCCGCTATGGCCCTTGTAGGGGATCTGAAACCCCATCGTAAAACCCCCGTCCAGGAGATCTCTTTCCTGAGTCAAGGGGTATCGGGATAGCTAAGGGAGCAGTTTGTCCACCCTGATTGGTGAAAGACCTTTTTTGCAAAGTTCGTTTGACCACCCCCTGTCCGCCAACCCCCCGCTCCCTGGAGAGCCGGTTTTGCCATTGTGACTTTGCTCGTGTGCCACAACTGGCATGGGCGCCCTTGGCCAGTTTCTTCCTGAAGCACCAGATACGTAGCCACCTTGAAGAAAATAAAGTTTATTTTAGTTTAACAGCATATTTGAATCTGACATTTACATCATTATGGCCATACTGCCTTGTGGCCCCCATTGGCGAGGTCTATGTTGCGTGTTTCCTTCGTTCATTCGCTGTGCCCCCCACCCTGCAACTCCTTGCTGGGTGGCCAAATGCCCAGCACATTGAGCATGCATGTCTGAATCTGCAGTTTTGGCCCCAATTGCATTGCCCTTCGTTGTAAAACCTGCAAGTGAGCGGGATCCTGCCATTGGAGGGATTCCCTAACCCCCCTCAGCTGCCCCTTGGAGCCCCTTGTGGTTGCCTGGCCCCAGGTACCGCCATCACTGGTCCTATGTCTGGTCCCCCTAGTTGTGGCATGGAGTTCCCGCTGCCCCATGCTGTTGCCTCGCCTTTCCCTTCTCTTGCCGCCCCCAGCTTCGGATCCGTGAATGCCGTGGTGGGCCCTGCCCCCCCTATCGGGAACCCCCCCAAGTGCACAGTGCGATTAGTGCGCCCTCCAGCGAAGACGATCCTGCCGTCCGGCTGCTCTAAGGTGCCCTTGGTGGATTCCAGCTAGTCCTCCAGTGATTTGTGATCCCACTTTAGGTCTGGATCGTGCTCCATCTTTAAACGAAAGTGCTGGTCCGTCAGCAACCATTCATTCCCTCCTAGCTGATTATGTTCCTCAATCACGCATGCTCTTGAAAAGGGAAAATCGAGATCAAATAGCCCCTGCCCCCTCACCCCAGGCGCATAAACAGAAAGAACAGCAGGAAGAATAAGGAGCACACTTATCATTTGAACCAGGCCCCGCGCACCCTTGGGTGACACATATGCTGAAAGACACCCACTTCACCAACATTGCAACCTACATGCTACATTAGCCTCAATGCAGCAATACCAGAATCTACAAAACACAAGAATCCCTGTTTAAAGGCTTTCAGATGCTTATCACAGTGTAAAGCCATGTTTCAGGAAAATTACAGCCAAGTGCATTTGTCTCACTGAACACCAGCCGCAGTGGGGATTCGAGCTGACTTCAGCAATGCTCCTCGCAAACACAGCAGCAGCAGCCAAGGTCTTACAGTAAGATAAGATTCCTTTCCTTGAACGACAGTGAATGAAAGACATTTTCGCAAAGACCCACACATCATTTGAAACATAATTGTAACAAGAATGGCTCAGCTCCGGCCAATGAACGCCGAGAGCCCAGGGGCGAAAAGCCTGTCCAAGCAAAAACTGATGGGAACAAGTTCATAATGAAACAATTTTAGAATTAGGTAGTGGGGGTGGCACAGTTAAAACCAGCCCACTGACGCAAAATTCCTAATGTCCAATGATTGGGCTTCCTATAAGGGCCCCATAGGTAACCTATCACTTAGCAGCCAATAGCAGGATGAGATAGGTTTCTGGGAGATGGTCCAACTATGTGATGTCAGCCTGCAGTGTGTTACAAAGCTGGCTTGCAAGCCAGCCCCGGGAAGACGGTGCATGGATTTTCGCTGTGCACGAAGCTCTCTGTGTGTTATTTTTTTGCTGCCCAGAAATAACGCAGTTTGTAACATGTTGCTGCCTGCTTGGGACTCTGTTGCATTTCTTTGGGCAAAATGGGAGGTGTTGGGGTCTCCCATAGCTGGTAACCCCAGAAGCCCTGGTGGGGGTCCAACTTCTCCCCAACAAGTTGGTTCCCTATGTGAGGCTCATTGCTCATTGTAAGAATGGGCACTGCCTGCACAAGCCCTGCATTGAACTGCCCTCCCTGCCGCCGACCCAAAGAAGCTGTGGGACCCTCGCCTGCACCTGAAGACCACCGGAAGACGCATTTACCGGGTAAAGGCCTCGAGGGCCACTTGGAAATACCCTGCTTAAGGGCAGGTGAGAGCCCTGCAGAAGAAGGGGTCTTCTGAAGCGCCTTGATGGGGAGTCCGGTAGCGGAGCAAGTGTCAGTGCAACATAGGGAATGTAAGTACAAGTTCAAGCAACCAGCAACATGGGCTTTGAGGGGAGGGTGTGATTGTGTTGGGGTAACAATGGGCAATTTTTTTAAGTATTAGGAAGTATTGTGAACAGTATGTTGTAGAAATGTTAAATTGTATTGTCTGGATAGGGACTGGAGCTTTTGTGTGTAGAAAGTGTTAGGTCTTCGAGGGAAAAGGTTATGGTGAATAACTAGGACTATAGACTTGACAGGCTTGGACTGCAGAAGTATGTAAATAGAGGTTTACCTGTGAGTTGGGCGTTGTAGTGTGGATCATGGATGGTGAATTCCCGTAGTGGTTGGTTAGCTGGAGCTATCCTAGATTGCGGAAGGTGTTTGACTGGTTAAGTTTCCTGGAGAGAGGCTTTTCATCCGTGAGGTGACACCACGGGTGCAGTTTCAAACAAACACAAGTTAAGATAGCTGTGGGGGGGGGGTATTGTGAATAGGGTGGTGGGTGATTGTACATTGTCGCAAAATTCAGCATATTGGTGGTGATCGGCACGTGAATTGTAGTTGGGACTGGAGCGGTGGCAGGGGTCCCTTCTTGTGTTTATGAGGCTATTGGGTGGGGTAGTGACTGTCCACATATCAGACGGAGTGCCGCGCTGGTTGGTCTGGATGGCGATTACATGTACGGGGGTATGGCTTTCCTATGAATTGATGTTGTAGATCAATGAGTAGATGAGGTTCCTGCTGATTGAGCGTTGTAGTTCAGTGAGTGGATGATGTTTCCCCGCAGGAGGTAGCTAGATGGTTCCCGAGTGCAGAAGATAATTGGCTGGTTAAGCTCCCCTGGTGAGGGGCGTATCACACGCGAGGCGACGCAGCGTGTGCAGTCCGATTATAAGACTTTATTGTGGATTACCTTGCTCCAGTTGAAGCGGGAAGACAGATGTGGGGATTGAGGGGTTTTATTTTGGGATCTTTGTTGGGTTGGAAGAAATGGGTTATTGTTCTCTGTATGCGCATTTGTCTGTTCATTTGTACTGTGTTTTAGTTTGGTGACGTCACCTTTAGATTGATGCATAGGATACAGATTTTTGATGGTGAGGAGCTAGTGGTGTGGTTTTGGAGAGGAAGGAGAGGGGACCCAGAGGCGGTGTGTGGAAGACACATGCGCAAGATTGTGGGGGTGTGCCTGAGAAGGCAATGGTTTGGTGAAGATGGGCTGCACGTGGAGTGCACTGGCTAAGGTGCAGAGCCAAGAAGGCTCATAGAAATTTAAGAAAAAAAAAGAGAAGAGAAATGTTACACTATTTTCTAACTTTTGCTCCCTGAACAGCAGACTATCGAAACTTTCAACTTGAGGTGAGGTAAAAGGTATCACACAATAGAGAAATGACTCCCCTTCCACTGTTATGTAGGACACAGACCCATGCCAAGATAAATTAGTAAAACTTAGTGCACAATGGTTCAAAAGTACTGAAGACAAATACATAAGACCATAGCCAACCACAGGCAGCTTCTCCAGAAGCGTGCAGCAATCGCTAATGACACACATGCATAGCACTTACACAGGAAAGAAGCTGAAAAAAAGCACCTGGCTACAGTGGAACTGTGGCACATGATGGAAAGGAAAGTGGTAAGACGTCAGCAGATGCTGAACTAGCACGAGCAGAGCGAAGAGGGGTCTCACCCTTCTGCACATCAGGGAATGTAATATTTGATGACACAGATGCTAAGCAAGGAATGCATTCCATGAGAGAAATGAAAGCAGCAGCAAGGACAGATACAGTGATCATTTCAGCAGACACCACAAGCACCAACACAGGCACTGTCACCATTACAGTTACAGACACAGACACAACAAATGACAGCACCACTACCCCAGGACTTACAAGCATCACAACCCAGGGGCACTGCACAGCAGTCAGCGCCCATACTGAACACTGACACAATAGCAACAGTACCGGTTAGATGACTGGGAGGAGTCATCTTGGTGGGGAACAACCCTTTCACAGAGAATGGATTGTCATTATACGCTTAACAGGACAGCCCCCAGACAAACTTGATGTGTCTCACTCTGCCGCACACACTCACACACACTCAATACTGCAGAGGACAATTGCATTGGGGTGGTGATAGGTTACAAAGCATTTTCTTTTCTGAGTGACAGTGGGGCGACGAGGCCATGCATTAGGGAAGAGACATTTGTGACATCATGCGCAGAGTGGATATAACCACCTTATTAAGAGACAAAGGCATAACTTGTTGAACACCAAGCATACACATGCTGAAAGTAAGGAAGATTGTTTAGGTATGTTGGGGGTGCACGGTACAGAGGGGGGTGCGTAAAGTGCATTGAAAGAGAGTAAATTGGGCTACATTATGAGCACACATCTTTCAGCGAGGAGACTGGGCTCATGCATAAACAAATAAAACAGAGCCATTCAATGAGACACACAAGGTGGAGAAAGGTGCACTGAAGGGGAGGGCGTGCATTTCATTGACGGTTCACCATGGGAGGAGAGAAATAGGGTTAAAGGGTGGATGATACATGTTCCCAACAGACACCATTTGGCGACAAAATAACACAGTGCAAGTAGTAATGCCACTAGAGCTTTTGAAAACAGCACTGGCACAAATGCATTAGCAAACACACATAGGGAAAGAGGTAATTGCTGCACGAATTGGAGAATAATGGTTGTATTAAAATTTTGGAGTAGATAATGGGGGGAGGAATATATTGTTTAACTGCAACGGTAATGAAAGTAGTGGAGTAATAAAATAATAGACTTAAATGAGTAATTAACAGAGTAGGGTTTAAAAGGTGGAAATGGGGTGGGATAGAGAGAATGGGAGTAAATTGTGATGGTTAGGATTGATAGAAAAGAGAAAAAAGAGATAAAAAGAGGGGGGGTAGCGAATAATTGGTAGCAAATTTCATTAGTACCAGCTTAAAGTGCATGCAGTCATTGCGGGGCACGCCCTGAGAAGTTGTGAGAGGAGCCATAGAAGAAATATTTAAAAACCCTGCAGTTATATTAACTAAGTAACATGATCCCCTTAATTTAGACACACGGCCACCCTATATGACTGATTTACCACCCTGATGCTTCCCTGTTTAGCTTGTCAGCGCCTAATGCCCCGGGACAAAGGCGCTCAATATAAATAGCTTAAAGTAAAGTACAGTAAATACAAGACTCAAAGGACAATTTGTACACCACCACCTAAATTACGTGTATATGATTAAAGTGTGTCATGAGTATCTTCACCTAAATTAAGTACAGATGATCCAGATGTGTTACGGATACAGCTACAGGACAGTGGTTGTCTACCCATTTTCCAGATACATTTCGAATTGTGCAAATAGTTACGGTCAGACCGCCATTGAACACCACCAGGTGGTGACAGGATGGTACATAAATTGGCTCCTCCCACTAGGACACTGAATAGTGTAAGAGTAGTGCATAGAGGTCAAGAAATAGAAGAATATGTCAATTCTCAGGTCTCAAGCGCTTCTTTTTCATTTCTCGCCAGATACAAAGGACCCAGGGCAGGCCTGAAGACAACGGACAACTAAAATCCAATGGCTAGGGACTAGATTGGGACATTTTGCCCTCCTGACAGACTTTGTTAGATGTGTAAGGCGTCAAGCCCTAAAAAGTGGTGGGCACCCTGGCAACAAGGGAGCAACGATCAACAGGGCCAACGCAACAGATTTCCATGATCTGCAAGCACGAACACTTTCGAGTTAGGGAAACATGGCCATCCTATGGTCCAACGCACACAAGCAGCTAGAATAGGGACCAACACCCCAGTGTGCATAGCATGCTGAAACAGGATTTAAATGATATTTTGTGAAAACGACAGCTGTAACACTGTTTTGTTCTTTCTCTTTTCCTCACACATGCAGGTTGTTGCGTATGTGTGCTGTTAGAATTGTTTAGGAAATGTCCTTAATGTTATCTCCCATTAATCACCCTGAGGCCTACTAATTACACCATTCTGAAGCATTCCCCACGCAATTTTCCCACTATGTCAGAAAACTCAGGCCCCATAGAGCACGTTTCCCGGAAGTATATTTCCTCGCTTAGATTGAATACAAAGCCCAAACTTTTCCCTAACTTGAATACAGTGCATATACTGTCCAACCCACATTGAGAAACCCTCAACAAGAAGTGTCCGGGGGGAGGTTTAATTTTTGCCCTTAGTGATTGTTTAGTTCGCGGAGCTTGAGGTTACTAACAAGTACTAACGTATTAACCTCACGATGGGACTGTTAATGATGAACGGAATAATGGGGGGCGGTCATTTAAAAATAAAATGTAATAGTGAGCATTACCGCTGTACCCCCTACTAACATTCCCTAACCCAAGCAAGAAGATTTACGGTGTCAGAGGGTGAGGAAAAAACTGCTGCCAAAGTAAGGAGAGGTAAGCGCAGACACAAAGGGAGTAAAACATACACAAAACACACATAGCAGAAGTAACCAACAACATGCACACATGTACAAATTGGTAGGGACACCACTGGGGAGAGCTGCCCTGACTGTGCTTTAATATCCTATGTCTTGAGAGAATTGATTGCAACAGAAATACATACAGAAAAGTATGACACCCATGTATCACAAAGTGTTCCAAACGTGAAAAAGATTGCAAGGGAAGACAGCAACATTGAGATTGATATAAAAATTTTAAAAAAATGAAGAGGCAATCCCCTATGAAAGAAGAGTACATCAAGACACTACCCATGATGAACAACTACTGGCAGCTCATTGAAGAACAACTATATGTAGCAAGTGGCCAGAGAGAGAAGAAAAAAAAAACTAGCAAATGGCGCCAGTGAGCAAGCTGCAAGAAAAAAAAAAGAGAGAAGAAAAAATTAAAAGTGAAAAATATGATTTGTGCCGAACGGAGTGAGACAAAAGTGCGAAGATGGTGACTTGGGTGGAGAATGAAGAAGGACCTATACTCTGAAGGCACCAGCCTTATGTTACCAGCACAACAGTGAAAAGAAGTGGACGAAAATGCTGGATGCAAGAAGGTTGAGAAAAGTAGGGAGATGAGAGCAGGAACATCAGTGCTTATGGACAACTATTGAGCATATGGATCTAAAGCTCAAGAGGAACTGCCACTGGATTGGGGAGGAGACTGTTCGTTGGTGCACATCAGCATGCCCTTGTTGGTGATGCCCAAGGAAGATGAGGAGCATAACACATTCCCAAGATGGAAAACAACAGAAGGAAGAGGAGGTGACTGAACAAAGAACAAAAATCCCAAACAACGAAGAAGAGAAACAGACAGAGGAGTGAAAAGAGGGGGGAACTACTTCTCGAGCGAGACAGAAGCAACATTGGATGAAGTACCAGCACACAAAGGAAAGTTCAGCAGAAAACACATGTGAACAGAGAAAGGCAAGAACTGGCTATCGTTTCCATGGTCATGCCATCATGACTGGCTGGTCGATTGAAGGTGATAACGGAAGAACTAGTATCGAGCGCAGCATCATTGTGCAATATCAAGATCCATTGCAAGATGCTAGAGATCAACAGAAGAAGAGATTGGAAGGCAAATAAGAGACATGGTGAAAGGAAGAGCCGGACAAAGGGAGAAGATAGCGGTGTGCGACATTGTTCCAGCAGTAATAAGGGTGGACACTCCCTGTGATCCGAGGAAGTACGAAGGGAAGTGAGTGTGGTGGAACGCAGAAGGAGAACACTCCTACATGTACTGTTCATCGACAATAATGTGAACAATTATGGACACTTCAAAGAATTGACAAAGATATGCAGACCGGAAGGAGGTGAATGTTGCTTGGTGGTGTGGTCGACAAGTCGACCAGAGGGGGGACTGAAGAGGGAAAATCGAGATCAAAACCCTGCCCCCTCACCCCAGGCGCATAAACAGAAAGAAGAGCACTTATCATTTGAACCAGGCCCCAGCGCACCCATGGGTGACAAATATGCTGAAAGACACCCACTTCACCAACATTGCAACCTACATGCTACATTAGCCTCAATGCAGCAATACCAGAATCTACAAAATACAAGAATCTCTGTTTAAAGGCTTGCAGATGCTTATATGAATTAACCTGATCTAATTGCACAGTGTAAAACCATGTTTCAGGAAAATTACAACCAAGTGCATTTGTCTCACTGAACACCAGCCGCAGTGGGGATTCGTGCTGACTTCAGCAATGCTCCTCTCAAACCCAGCAGCAGCCAAGGTTTTAGAGTAAGATAACATTCCTTTCCTTGAACGACAGTTAACCAAAGACATTTTCGCAAAGACCCACACATCATTTGATACATAATTGTAACAAGAATGGCTCAGCTCTGGCCAATGAACGCCAAGAGCCCAGGGGCGAAAAGCCTGTCCAAGCAAAAACTGATGGGAACAAGTTCATAATGCAACAATTTTAGAATTAGGTAATGGGGTGGCGCAGTTAAAACCAGCCCACTGACGCAAAAGTCCTAGTGTCCAATGATTAGGCTTCCTATAAGGGCCCCATAGGTAACCTATCACATAGCAGCCAATAGCAGGATGAGATAGGTTTCTGGGAGTTGGTCCAACTATGTGATGTCAGCCTGCAGTGTGTTACAAAGCTGGTTTGCAAGCCAGCCCCGGGAAGACGGTGCCTGGATTTTCGCTGTGCACGAAGCTCTCTGTGTGTTTTTTTTTGCTGCCCAGAAATAAATGCAGTTTGGAACATGTTGCTGCCTGCGTGGGACTCTGCTGCATTTCTTTGGGCAAAATGGGAGGTGTTGGGGTCTCCCATAGCTGGTAGCCCCAGAAGCCCTGGTGGGGGTCCAACTTCTCCCCAACACTCTCTAGCTCATTAGTGCTGGCCCTAGGGTCGGTTCCTTTTGCCAGATGGTCTGGGCCAGTATTTTAAACACTGCCAACCAGTTGGCCAGTGTTTCCGTCGGTCTCACCCTTTTCCTGGCCTTCACTGTCTCCCTCCCCGCTGTCTCCTTCAAGGTGTCCTGGTCCTTCGTTTTGTGCTCAAGTAGGGATAGTATGTCTATAAATTTCCCCAACCATATTTGTTTCTTCACCCATTCTGGGAGGAGCCAGGTGGAGTAGTCGTCCCCGGTTGCGGCGGGAAGTTTGGTGATCTTCCTTGGGCCGCCTGCCTCCTTCTCTATGTTCCTCTGAACGCCCTCCCCGTTCCCTAGCGCTCCGCTGTTGGCCGCCTTGCTGTTGCTCGTCCCCTGCTCTTTCCCGCGCCAAACATTGCTTGCCCCGCCAGTGACTGGCCCCATGTTGGTACATATACATATCATATTTTCGCCACTGCTACGGGCGCTCGCTGATTCCAACCAACCAGCCCAACAGATTACCACCCACCCCGCCACTTGCCCTCCCGTCTAAAGTTCATCAGTGTGGGCGCTTCCCCCTTTGTTTGGTGGTCCTGCGCGGCTCGTCGCCATTTGCCATGTGTCTTGGGCTGAACCCCCCTCACCAGTTTCCTAGCCTTTGCCCGTCTCTGCCCTGCGACCGGCCAACTATACGCCCATGTGAACCCTGCGCCCGAATGGCATACATATCTTTGCCCCGCCATTGTGTCCTACTCCCCCCTTTGCTGCACTCCCCAGGGTGCATCAGCCCTCCGGGGTGCACCCGTTGTGCCACTGCTCGCCAGCCCCCATCAAAGCGTGCCGGACGCTCTGATCCTGAAGTTCCCTCCTGAACTGCTTCACTTTCCTCCCCCACTTTCCCTTATTGGATATTGCTGCCATCCTTCCTTGTTACGACCCACTGGGGCACCGCAGTGGTGCACTAAACATATACTTTCGCCACACGGGGCGTATATGGACAACATGTAACCTACAGAACAACCCCTCCTGAATTTGTGAAACATTCCCCCCCCCCAGCTTCTGTGCGGCCGACCTCAAGAAACTTGTTGTCTACCCACTCAGCCCTTCTCAAACGACCACCCATGCCCAGCGCACCTGGCCGTTTTCCCCCTACTGGGCTCAACGGATCATCGCCCCCCATACCCTGCACAACACGGCGCGACACGTCGAACCCGCAGCCGCAACACACCTGCTCCCTCACCCGCACTTGCCTCGGTCTCGGCCTTGGCGTGTCTTTCGGGTGAATGCGGTATCCCCGGAAACAGGATGGCAGACATGAAAACGTTAGCTAAGCATTCGCCTCCTCCCATGCGGACACCTAACCCCAGTTGGTGTGACACCCATGCATCGAGAAGCCCCGCCGACACCCCCCTCGACTCCCTACTGCCCCCTCCACCACAACTCGCACCACAATGGCACGCCACCCTCCAACCGCGACCCCAACGCGACATGTGGCTTCCCCTCACCTGCAAACTCTCCCCGTCTCCACGCTGTAACCGAGCCACTGGAACTGGAAATCCCAGACACGAACGAAACAAACTCCTCCCTTGGATCCGCCCGACGCCAAGCACGGTACCGCAGCTGGAAACCCAAGCCGACGTACGCCCACACAAAATCCTTTTCCGTCCCGCTGAATTCCAAACTGTTATCCGGAGGGAAGAAGGATACCGAGAGAGAAAGTTACCCACCAGCGAGGCCTTTATAGGCCCTTCCTCACTCTCGGTTCCTCGCCCAGTCCCCCTTCCGGTGTTGGTCCCTCCCATTTCCGGGAGCGGGCCCTTCCCCCCTTCTGGCCCACCCTACTCTTCCAAGGAGGTGGAGGAGTTTGGCCGGGCAACCCCCAGTAAGGGGCGGCGCCCGCCATGCCTCCTTCGTCGGTGCGTTCACCTGCCATTCCGCCTGTTGCCAGCACATTCTGGGAGGACTTCTTTCTGCCGCCCTCACTTTTCTCTCCTTGTCTCACAACTCACTTCTTATTCCCTTGGTCGACCAGGTCACTCTCCGAAAGCAAACCTGGCTGTTGTTGGGGGCTGCTCCGGATCACCGGGCAGCCCCGTGCTCGGGTCGGGTGGCACCCGAAAACATACACACTTCGGCGGCGCCCATGCCGCATACTCAGGGGTGGGGGCTCATCCCACCCGCTCCGGGACACCGGAGCTCCCCACATGGCCGGCTGGCAACCGGCTCACCGCGGCCCCGGCTCTGGGGGCACCCAGGCCGGGGTCGCCACCCTGGCCCACCGTCCGGACGGCGTTGCCCGGCAGGGGCACCGTCCTGGGGCTGGGCCCCGTCCGTGGGCCCAGCACACGTGGTGGGGCGCCACCATGGCGCCGACACAAGAACACACACACCACGGAGTCTCGTTGGTAGGACTGCCGAGCCGGAAGCGGCTCGGACCTTTTTATTAAGATGGTCACATGGGTAACCATGTGACCATGCCACCGCACACTGGACAATACCATGGCCCCTTGCAGGGGTGCCATGCAACACTCCTCCTTTTTCATAATAACAAACGAAAAAACCCCAAAATCCCCACCTAACCACAACTTCTACTATTTGAGCCACTCTACTACTTTGCACACCCTTTTATTAACCTGGGTGAGTGGCTCTCATGTCACTAAACATCACCACTGGGGCTACTGGCACCACATAAAGCACTCCGAGTCTACAGGTGTGCACCACACAACATTACCCACTAACCGGGCCATTTTAAGCAAGTCCATGTCTACCGGCTCACAGTCTTCCGGGGAATGTCACTCATGATGTCCATCTTCCGTATGGAGTCGCCGGAAACCAGCTCGCACCCTCACCAGAGTTCATTTAGGACAGTTACAACACGGTCACACAAACACCGGCAAAGCCGCACCTGGGGAGGCCCAGGGGCCACATCGGCCAAGTCCATAGTCTGGAGCGCCTGAGATGATCGACCGGCACCTTGGCAGCAGGCCCGTTGCTCCGCTTCTTCTTTTCCATTGCAGGCCCAGTTTGTGGTGGGCCCACATCCACTCCCCTCTTTTTGCCTTGTGGGCCCGGATTGGGATGGGCCCGGCTTCTGTTGGGGTAATGGCAGCGCCTCCCTTGTTCCAGTCGAGGCTGCGAGCATTCCTCCCCCAGATGGGCGAGGGGGCAGCTTCAGGCGGTCAACTTCGCCAACCCAGTGCGGCCGACGCCGCCGGCAATCCCCCTCCTCATCGGTGGGGCAGAGGCTCCTCCATTTTGCCCATTGCAGGCCGAGTTGGATTTGGGCCTGCATCCTTGTTGTGGGCCCTTTCAAACTCGGGCCCGCCCCTTGTACCTTCTTGCGGGACCCGTTGAAGTAGAGCCCGCCACTTCCTGTCTTTCCGTTGCGGCTGAGGCCGCAGAGCAGTCTCCCTCAGATGGAAGAGGGGGGCATCCGCTCGCGCAGCCAACGCCGCCGATCCTCCTCCACACGGGTGGGGAGCGCCTCCTTATTGCCTTGCGGGATGGGGGGGAGGGGCAGCACATCCCCCTCTCGCGGCCGACGCCGCAAGGCAATCTCCTCGGGGCCGTCTCAGTTGTTTGGCGGCCCCTCGTTTCACTCCTCCTCTGCGGTGGGCGCCGCCAACACGCCTCGCGGCCCGGTCGCGGGGAGGGGCAGCCCACCTCACCATTGCGGCGGATGTCGCTCCTCTCCTCACGGAGGGGGCCGCAGGGAAGCCGCCTGGCACCGTATTGCGGTTCTGACCGCCGACCGCCAGAGTTTCTTTGTGGGGGGCCATTCCCCTCGCGGGGAGGACCCTCCTCCTCTGCTTCTGCGGGCCCAGCTAATGTTGGTCCCGCCTCCTTCCCTTTTTCCGCGGCGATGTCAGCCGCACCTCCCCTCCGCGGGTCGCGGATGGGCCAGCGCCTCCACGTTGCGGCCACCGCCACGGGCGCTTTGCTCTCCCTGGGGAGGGGAACCGGCATCCTCCCTCCTGTTGGCGGTGGTGGGGGCAGGCCACTCTCCACATGCCGGCCGACGCCGCAGACTCCTTCCGTCCCCCTCAGGGGACGGGTATGCAGCTCGCCACTGATGTACTCGTCTCGCGCGGGCCCAGCTGGTGTTTAGGCCCGCCACGCCATTTCTCCTGCGCGGGCCCAGATGTGGATGGGCCCGCCACACCAAACTCTTCCAGGGCACGCAGGGCCCGGTCCTCGTCGCCATTGTTGGGGGCTGCTCCGGATCACCGGGCAGCCCCGTGCTCGGGTCGGGTGGCACCCGACAACATACACACTTCGGTGGCGCCCATGCCGCATACTCAGGGGTCGGGGCTCATCCCACCCGCTCCGGGACACCGGAGCTCCCCACATGGCCGGCTGGCAACCGGCTCACCGCAGCCCCGGCTCTGGGGGCACCCAGGCCGGGGTCGCCACCCTGGCCCGACTCACAGGGCCAGGGAAACACACATGGACAGCGTTGCCTGGCAGGGGCACCGTCCGGACGGCGTTGCCCGGCAGGGGCACAGTCCTGGGGCTGGGCCCCGTCCGTGTGCCCAGCACACGTGGTGGGGCGCCACCATGGCGCCGACACAAGAACACACACACCACGGAGTCTCGTTGGTAGGACTGCCGAGCCGGAAGCGGCTCGGACCTTTTTATTAAGATGGTCACATGGGTAACCATGTGACCATGCCACTGCACACTGGACAATACCATGGCCCCTTGCAGGGGTGCCATGCAACAGCTGTCACTGGGGTGGCCAACTTTCTAGCATCATTTTATGTACACTTGCGCACACGACGGCGATGACGGCACTGCATCATTCAACTTTGGTAAGCCCCCAATTGTTATTTAAGCGATTGGTGAATGGGCTACTAACGTTCTGACACCCGGCTTAATTCCATTGCGAATGGGAGGCGATGGTAACGTTCACAACCCCACGAACAAAGCCTTAGCATTGGAATTAAGCCGGGTAGCTGAGCGTCCACAGTCAGCATGACCGGAAACGCGGCAGCAGCAGCGCTCGAGCTCCAGGCACACAAGGAGGCCGGAGACTTAATGAACCGAGTCTGGACTTTTCCCCATCCCGCATGGGACAAAGTCCTCCAAAATGGGACAGTCCGCAAAATACAGGACGCATAGCTCTCAAATGGCCCATCACCCACAGATGAGGTCAGCCAAAAAAAAAAAAAAACGCACACACACACAATACCATCGAGGCCACCAAGGGGTTGAGAAACTCACAAGCCAGAAAAGCACTGAAACAAGGTCATCACGATACCAAAATGGTGATCCTTTTAGATGCAAATCGAACCTTTCATCTACGCTGGCTTTACTGAGGTTTGCTTCTGCAAAACTGTCAGAGAACTTCACGTGACCTCTTACAGTTTGCAGAGTTCGCAGTTCAGAATACAAATGAAAGGTATAGTTTACTCCCTCATCTTGAAAAAGTCCAAGCAACTTAGGTGCTTTGGGTTCAGTAAATACATTTACATATCCTAGTTAAGACGAGAATACAAAAGCGAATACAATAAAACGCATTTGTCCTCAGCGTGGTGGGTTCACAGGCATTTGTCTGTTTGGTGAGGTGGGTGGAGCTATGCAAATTATGCAAATGTTTGGAGTCTAGGCCATGGCAGTGGTGCACCGCACAAGTGACGCTCGAGCACATTGTGAAAAGTTGGCAGCTATGGGGGCGGTTGGCCATCCTAGCTGTGGCATGTGCATGACACCCCTACTTTTCCTGAAACCCGGGCCCTGCAAGCTTTCTGGATGTAAATCCCCTATATATGTCGCAAATGCACTTCTAGTAACTGGGTGCTACCCAAATCTCTGATCTGCAATATACATGTAAAAGTAAATTCACAAAGTAGACAGACGAGCTCGGGCCATGACTGGTGAGCGACAGCGCCACCCGACGACTGTGCTCCAGGTGCACTGTAGCATTACCACAACGCAGAGTAAAGCAACGGGCCGGCGCTAGGCTTGTGCAGCATGTGCAGCTGCACTTGGTCCGGTGCTCCTGGCGCCCAGCGCTGAGGGTGCCATTGACCCTCATCTTCTTGCAGGCTGCAGCATGGGCCGTGCGCTCAGAGTCCATATGCTTGCTGCAGTTACTCTGTGCTCACGGCGGCACACGCTGCAGTATGCATGATGACGGGCAAGCTTGCCGGAATATCTTTTTCAAAAGTGGCTGTTCTTCCTCGAGGTTTGGCTCTCTTTTGCTTCTTCTGGTGAGGCAACATGTCACCTGTCAACCTCCTGCTGCGACTCAGGTGAGACTAACGCCCCCGCACTCCCAGCACCCCAATAGGCGCTCTGGGCCTCATAAGCACTGCTGATCACTTTTTTTCTTAAAGCAGAGTATTTAAAGTGAGTGCAATGTACTATTGATGGCCTAGAGACCATTGTTGTGGACATGGCGTTCTTAACGTGTTGGGCTCTGCAGGGGGGGGTCATACCAGGGCATGAGAGATACACTTAGACACCACCTTTTTTGGATGCTATATCGGCCACATTTTATATCCTTACATCATAACACAAAATGTGATTTAAAAAACCACACCTCATTAATAACAGTAAATCTCCTAGTACTGAGAGATGATCCAGGCGGGCCACGCCATCTGCCCTACAAGGCAGCGCATGGTGGTGAGGCCCTATCCCGTCCCCACCATGCCCTGCTCTGTGTGGTAAGGCGATCCCAGCAGGCTGATCCTTCGTTACCCAACTTGCCTCCTGACCCCACCGCCCCTATCGTCTCCCCCGTGTGGACCCCGGCAACTGTCCATGAATATCCACAGGGGGCATACTGTGCCCTCCCTTCCCCTAATTCCTGCTCCGGAATGCCCTGGAAGGGGATTCTAATGTCTCTGTGGTCCTCCCCCACCTGCGACCCACTCTCCTCTCCTCTCCTGCCTTCTCCCGAACTCCGCTATTCATGGTGGGTGGGATGGGGAAAGCATTTCTGCTGCAGGCAGCTCGACAGCAAGGGCCTGGTCGACAGGAACACATCAACGCAAAATCCTCCCAGGGTAAGCCAGAGAACTGTGCACCTTTGCACTTTGCCGACCCTTTATGGGACATTCCGCACCACTGCCTCCCTCTGTCAGGCCCAAACCTGCAAGACCTGCCTGGCAGGCAAACGTTTGGAGGAGAAGACAATTTGTTGCAGGAAAACTTGACTGGGAACCAGAGTACGCGCCTTGTCATCATTTTTTACACTATGTTCCAGGAGTCCCGGGCTCAAGAGGCTGCAGCACCAGGGCCATCATGCCTTACTATGGAGAGCCATAAACATGGTTCACCCCCTCCCCTTATCAAGGGTAAGATTTGTGCTTTGGAGGGGTTTGTTGCCCAGTCACCTGCAATTGACAAAAGTGTGAGAATACAAGTACCAGAATCCTTAGAGACATCAATGTGAATTAACCTGAAACACCTGAAAAGGAAATGTAACTAGACACGCCTGAAAAGAAAAAGAAACACAGCTTCCCTGATGATTGATGGAGTCAAGAAAACGTTTGGAGGAGAAGACAATTTGTTGCTACAGCAGGAACACTTGACTGGGAACCAGAGTGCGCGCCTTGTCATCATTTTTTAGACTATGCTCCAGGAGTCCCGGGCTCAAGAGGCTGCAGCACCAGGGCCATCATGCCTTACTATGGAGAGCCATAAACATGGTTCACCCCCTCCCCCTATCAAGGGTAAAATTTGTACTTTGGAGGGAGTTGTTGCCCAGTCACCTGCAATTGAAAAAAGTGTGAGAATACAAGTACCAGAATCCTTAGAGACATCAATGTGAATTAACCTGAAATACCTGAAAAGGAAATGCAACTAGACACGCCTGAACAGAAAAAGAAACACAGCCTCCCTGATGATTGATGCAGTCAAGAAAACGTTTGGAGGAGAAGACAATTTGTTGCTACAGCAGGAAAACTTGACTGGGAACCAGAGTGCGTGCCTTGTCATCATTTTTTACACTAAGACCTGCCTGGCCCCCTGTTGTGGAACCAGTACCACCTGGCGCCTCCTGTCTCCAGTCAGCCCAGCCCCATGACCCCAGGCTGCCCAGCCCGCACAACCCGGCACCCCCGTAAGGGCGGGTTTTTGTATTTTGTAAGAGCTGCAAATGGGCATTTTTATTTTGAAAGCACATGCAAAGCACCGGTTAGCTGCCTAAAATCTGTGCCTTCCTCCAGCACAATTAAACATATTGCACAAAACTGTTTTAGCTATTAGCCTTATTTCCACGTTTATATTTACCAAGCTAAAAAGCGTTTAAGTAAAATTTTAACATTTTCCTCACATTATATATGAAGTATGCAAGTGAGCCATGAATCTTTTCCAAGGATGCAACGAGAGAGGTTGTCATTCTGGAGACTGGAAGGGATATTTTCTCTGGTTCTGGCCCTGTACTGATTTTCAGGGCACAAGTCGACACTTTTTTCATCGGGTGGACACAACCCCTGTTGTGGGTTTTTGAGGCCAGCATTAACAAAAGTTTGCTTGCTCAAGTGTTCAGCTAGTAGGAGTGCACACCAGGTTGTCGTGTTTCCAATGCAGACACTTACACACAAGAGCACATAAAAGTGCCATTAAAGTGCACGTCTCATGTTTGGATTTTGTTTTCTTTGGAATATTTCATTATAATTTATTGGGTTTAAAAGGTGGGCACCTTTTATACTTTGCTAGTGTAGTTATTGGAAATTCTCTATGATAATTTTTTTACCCTATTTTCGCTGCTGCCTACATACGTAGTGGTCGTTATCAATGTCACTTCCTGTGATGTCACTTCCTGTGACGTCATCAAATGCAAATTAAGGGGCCCCATACTTAACTTTACGCACTTGGCCCCACCAATCCTAAGGCTGGCCCTGCGTATTTCTCACCAGTACAGGATAGGAAGACGGAAGCACGCAGCTGTGCTGTAATGCGGGAGTAGTGCTGGGCACATTGCTGGATGAGTGGAAGAGTAGCACTTGCATCCAGGGTCTACTCCTGCCATCGCGATTCATGGCCTGTGCGCACCTTGCTCTGTATAGTGGGCCTTTGTGTAATGAGGATAGTTATGAAATCCTATTAGTTTGAAGATTGTATTCAAGAGTGCCAGATACGTAAACCGTGGGAAACGGCCAAGCAGGCCACTAATGCATGAAGAGGGGTCCAGTTTCCCCCGGATTCCGGCCCAGCGCATGACCGCCTCTTTAAATAAACCTCGCCCCTTTGGTTCCGTTAGGATGGGCATGTTTATAATTCTACCACTGCTTTATTTTCTTTAAAAAAGATGGATGAACCATCGACTCAACCAGAAAGTTACAAAACACTTCCTTGAAAATAATCCCCGTGCTGTGTGCGCGAGGCTGCGGGTTGGATTCTGCAGGGAACAGTGCTGTGATGCCCCTGAACCCACAGCCCTGGCTACCGGGGGTTCCCCTCTGACAGCACTGATGAGAGGCATGAAAGGGCCCTTGACTCAAGGTGAGGTCTCATAACTGCCAGGTGGCCCCATGTCAGGCATGGCACCTTGAGACACTTCTGTTTTTCCAATTGCATGCTGGGACTTGTAGTTTCGTTTTTGCTATTGTTAAGTGTGGGCCTACAGATCTCGGCATGCAAAGTTAAAATTCAAGACTCGTCAAGGTGACTCCAATGGAGGGTTTATATGTTTATTCACTTGAGGTATCCTTGACTCTGCCGCGGTGATCAATGCCATTATTACTTGATTATAAAAACGCTACAGCTGTGTTTAAAAATATATATATATATATATTAATTAGCATTCACAATAAACTGTCATCAATGACATAGCCAAATAGCACCGCTCTACATGTCCACAGCTGTGCTAGTGACCGTGATGCGGCAGCTGGGGAAAGGTCTTTATTCAACTCACCCCCGGGTCATGTCTTAATTGCCGGGGTCCACTTGGACCCCACTGACTCTGGCCCTGGGCTCATGTCTGCATTCACTAGAGTTACCTCCTAAATTCACTGCGGGGGCGTGTCTCTGTTCAGTAGGCGCGCAGTGATACCACAGCTAGGCTGATGGCTCCTCCCCAAGCCCCCTGGCATATGCCATTCGTGATACGTCCTCCTTGCTGCCTCGCTGCCTCTATTCTAACAATCGAATCACAACTCCAATTTCCTTTTCTTTCTATAGTTTTTAAATGTCTCCATGGCCTTGCTCCACCACATCTTGCCTCTCGCCTTTCCTTCTACTCCCCTACACGAGCTTCACGCTGCCCACCCACTTATGGTCTTGTTGTCCCCAAGCCCTGTTGTGCCTCTTCTCGCTTTCTTTCTTGCTCCATTGGACTGGAATTCTCTTCCCCTTACTATTCATTCGTCTTCCTACCATATCTTGGGTGCTTGTCTGAAGTCCCAGTTCCTGTCCTCTTTCTCCTCCTCTTAACCACATGGTGCCTTCTTTTCAGATTTGATCTCTATTTGCTGCGCTGTTTCCCATTTATTTAAAGGCACTTTGACGGAAGCGCGTTATAAATGTCAATACATACAAATATAACATTCCACTTGGGGCGGGGTTAGGCTTCATGGAAGAACCAATTGGCTGCATTTCAAGGAGAGTGACTTTAAGGAAATTGAAACAAGGGGACTGCGGGGGAGGGGGGTATAGTGGAGGGGGGCATATTTGGATCTTTTGCCAATATGTCTGGGTTAGAACGGACTGTATAATTTGTGTAATTATTTTAAACTGCCTCGAATGGTTTAGATTCTGGAACCCACGATAAGGTGCAGTTCTGAAGCCCTCCCAGCAAGGTAGGGTAGGATGGTTTGGGTTAGAGTTTATTCTCCAGTAAAATTAAGGTGTGCAAATTCTTCTTATGAAAACCATTGAGTTTTCAGCCTCTCGATTTCCAAGGCAAAAAAGGCGTTCTTTTCCCACTTTATCTTATCCTTGCGTTTAGAGTGAAGGCCTTTCACTGCATGCAGGTTGAGCAATGATTTAGTTTTAAGCCATTTGCTCTGGGCTCTACTTATTTCTTGAAGAAAGTCACAGAGTTCAGTAGTGTATTATTTTTGTCTCAAATGCTTGGATACAACTTTAATGCTTTGTAGGAGTCCCTCCACTATCGATGTTGGTTGGGTCGTATTATAAAAATCCACTCGCTCCTTACGCCCTGGCAATGTGTCTAATGGATGTAAAACAGACGTAATCATCGGCTTAAGCAATGACCATTTTAGGAGGCGGGAGCCAACCTTTTTTTAATAGAGCAGTAGATTGGGACTTCTTAGGAAAGGAGCCGTGGGTTATGATGGAGTTAATGGCCCTATGGTCAGACCAATCGAGTTCAACTACATTGCGTACAGTAAGTACAATGTTCTTTGAGACAATCCAGTCAATTGAAGAGTCCAAAGTATGCCTTGCCATATTATATGTCATGTCTGTTTGTGTCACGTCCTGATACGTCATGGCATATGTCATCATATGTCTTGTCATGGCATAACATGGCTTGATATCCTGAGTAAGCTCTGCTTTGAAATTCCATTCAGTCACATGACATTAAAGGAATCAAGCTAATCATACCTTTGGCGCTACACATGCTAACTATGCTGCAAAGAGAATTTGACTTATTTCATCTAAATTTTACACGCACGTATTGATTTTGCTTAAATTGCAGAACATGGTTTCGAAGAATTGGTCAATTGGAAAGAAAAAAGGAGGCATGTCTAAAAACCTTAAATCCAAGAAAATATATTAATTCCATAATTGGCTTTCAAGGACGGCCATACCAGAACACGTAATGGTCTCTATTCAAAATGCCATGGAATGCCGATGAAAGATAGTCAATAAGTAAGTTCTCATGGAAGAAAGACTTTAAGATGAGATGTAGCAAAACTGCCTCACCATAGCGAGAGCAAATCTACCTCACCATAGCGAGAGCAAAACTGCCAGACCATAGCGAGAGCAAAACTGCCATCTCTGCCTCACCATAGCGAGAGCAAAACTGCCTCACCATAGCGAGAGCAAAACTGCCTCACCATAGTGAGAGCAAAACTGCCTCACCATAGCGAGAGCCATAATCGGGTCCCGACTGGACTATTGTAACGCCCTCCTAGCAGGCACTTCCGCAAAAAATATTAACAAACTCCAGACTGCCCAAAATAATGCCCTCAGGGCCGTCATCGGATTCCCAAAAGGGATCACATCTCAGCAGCCAGGAAACAAGCCCACTGGCTTCCCATTAAAGAACCTGTCATCTTTAAAACACTTGCACTCACACACAAATGTATCCACAACACTGCCCCCTTGTATCTAGCACAGAGAATCACCAAACCTCTCACAGCCAGACCCACCAGAAACACATACACTAACCGAGTCACAGTTCCCAAGACACATAGGGCTCGTGCCGGAGGCTCCAGATTGCCGTTCATTGCCGTTACTCATTGGAACTCCCGACCACCCCACCTCAGAGGTATAGCTTCACACCTAGCTTTCCGCAAAGCTATCAAAACTATGCTGTTTGTTTGATCGGGCCTGCCGCGCTGCTTTCTTTTGTGCCTATTGTAACTATATCTGCTTCTTGTTACAACCTCAATACTGTACTTTTCTCCTGCAGCCAAACTGTCATACGTTCACTGTAACCTGGAGCAAGGTATCTTCCATGTAACTAAGACACATTCATGTAACAGCGCCTCGATGTCTCTGGGCTGCTAGTGCGCTTTATACATTTAAATAAACAAATAACTAAATAAAATAAAATAACTGAGGCATGCCTGGCCTATAGCTATGAAGAAAAGACTTGAACACATACGATAGTGAAAGACATGAATACACATTTAAAGGAAAAACAATAATGCAAATATGGCTGCCAATTTATCACTTATTTGTGAGCTTTGGGTCACTCTGATTGGAGGATAAATGTTCAATCAATCCCTCAGCTCAGTAGCCGTATCGCGCATTCTCTGTTGCGAAGATGCGCTTTTACAACTTCGAAAACCATATCCACGTAACTGGCTAACAATTTAACTTTCCTCCTGAAAATGTCTTGCCACAGTAGTGCCCTGTTGATGATTCCATATGACTAATTTCTGTTCTATTAATCTGCGCTTAAATCGTCTTGAGTCTTGGCCAACATAAAGTGCTGTATCTGCCAATTAGAGAACATACTACATAATCTGTGAGGAATGGCACTCAATCACATTGGCTTGCTGTGAACTGCCATTGCAAATTTGTTCCATAGTTTTTCAAACAATCCTTGTATTTTTAGTCCCTTCCGGTGATTTTCCATGTAATGTAACGTGAGAAATCCTTTTTCCCCGCTCTTTTATCCCTTGGTAAACTACTTAAATTTACACTGACATGTCTCATCTTTCTACTGCTGGCAGTACATGTGATTTCGATGTGTTTGAGATCCCGTACCGACGTTAGTGCTTACCTGTACATTTATATATCTATTTAAACATCTTTCAGTAAGTGCCCTGTGTAGGACAATCCCTTAATTGTGTGCTTGTGAGTTGATGAACTGTACCTTGTGACTACTCTGCACTGTGCACACCCTAACAGCGCAGTCTGACTGCTCTGTCAAGCTACCAAGGTGAAAGTAAAGGTCTAACTTGGTGGTGAACCCTGCCGAGCACTAAAGGTCACCCGAGGACATTTAAAAACATCTCCTTTCCACAGGGTGTCTGACATGCAAATGCCAGTTATGGAATTTACCTGATAAAAAACAAAGAGAAGAACGCGGACTGCCACTACCAATGCATGCCTCGTAGGACATAATAATAATAAAAGTAAGATGTTGTAATGAGCTTTGGTGTGTGAGGCAGAATGGCGTGATGTCATGTGGAATGCTGGAGTCTGGTGGGTGACCAGGTTCTATAGTTCTGAGAGTGATCGTTTTAGGAGTCTAGCTGGCAAGGATGGATGCTCCATTGCTCTGTCCATTGTTGTTACCTGTGCCCACAGTCAGGGAATAAGCTCACCAGTAAACCTACCTTCTGACTCCAGCGTAGTGTGTGAGCAGGCGAGCCCCATTATTTCACTTGTCGATGAGGATGTCCTGGCTGCTGGGAGGGTACAGGAGGGGATGAGGTACCGCCTTCCTGCTGTGGCATCCCTCCAGGAAGGTGCCAGCTGCACTTGTAGCCAGAAGAAGTTGGTCCAAGGGAATCCTGCAGGCTGGGTGGTGCAGGAGATGCAGTGCTATTACAGCTGCAGGTGGTCCTGTCCCAGGAAGGTGGCCGGGGTCCCTGAGGAGTCCATGTGGGGGTACGTGAGAACAGCAGCATTGTATATGAACTATCGACTGGCAAAGGTCCAAGGCAGATGAGGTATCTGCGGACCTGTGTGAAGTGGCCTTGGGTAGACAGTGTCTGCAGGGCTGGAGGGGCTGGGCATCAGAGGCGGCCCAGGCCTGGAGGCAAGGTGAGGTGCTGAGGACGGGACGTGGCCCAGTGGTGTTGTCTTGCCGGCGCTGGAAGAATGTTTCTTCTCCCGGAGGTGATCCGTGGAAATCTTGTGCAGACACAGTGTCTGCCGGAGATCCGGAGCCATGTGGTGCAGTATGGCCCAGTGGAGCAGTCTCTGTGCCGGTGGCCAGGCGGCACTGCTAGGAGGAGGCTGCAGTCAGAGAATGGTTGCCCGTGGAGCGGTCTCCGTGCCGGTGGCCGGGTAGCACTGGTAGGAGGAGGCTGCAGATGGAGAATGGTGGTGAGTTGCTCCTGTTGGTGGCGGCTCGGAGCTCTGCTCACGGCTGCAGGCAGCAGACTGATGGTGACGTCCCTCGAGGAGTGTGTGGAGGAGTTACCAGGCACCTCACGCAGCTGCAGGTCACAGCGATGAAGTGTGACCAGGAGTGTTGCCATGCAGACCAAGATTGTATCTGTGCCACGCAGTTGGGAGCGTGCCAGGAGTTCAGGGGCATCTTGGGTAAAGTGAGTTGTTCGGGATCTTGCGTGGTGGCTAATGGGAGTCCTTGCAACTCCTTTGCTGCTGGCAAGTGTGAGCAGAGGAGGACGGCGGAAGCAGTCTGCTGTCTTTGTAATTTTGTTCGCTAAGTGCGTTCCGGGGCGTGAAATAAAGAAGGGCTGTGTCTCTGGCCGGTCCGTGGATATGGGAGACTATTTTATTGGTACAGTGGGTGAACTGTCGAGTGAGGAGTTTTGCGGAAGGCGTTCCAGAGTTGTTGCTAATCCTAGGAAATTGGATCCCGACCTATGGTGTGCCTACGTGCAGCTGAGAAGGCTCACTATTTCTGATGTGTAACAGGTTCAGTTGTGTAAGGGGGAGCCGGTGTTTGTGGTTTATGTTGTGGATTCTGGGTTAGTGATGTTTTATTCTGGGGTTGGTCACGGGTAAATGTTTGTTTCTGGGGTCTGCTGGACAAAGTGGTGAATGTTCATGTTGTGACTCCTGGGTACCCTGTTAGTAAAAATGATTGTGATAAACTGTTTTTCTTTTCAGGTGGCAGCGTGGACATGTGGGAGCAGGGTTGTTCCTTGCTTTTGATGTTTTATTGTCATTTATCTGCTGCAGGTGTTTTTGGTTTATGGGGTTTGGATATTTCGTGTGTGCTGGGAGCGGGATATGCTTACCTTGATGTATTCTTTTAACATTTTTCTTTCGGATGTTTGCCCTTTGTTTTTGCTCCACATTTTTGAGTGTTTTTTCCACGTGTTGCGTGTGTGTATGGAAATCAGTGATTTACCAAATGCCGGGCGGATTCTGCAGGTTTTGGAGTGGCTATTGGCTTCAACCGTGTGCAGCAGTTTTCACTGTTGATTACAGTGTTTGGCGTGTTATGGAATTCCGGATGGGTTCTGTGAGTTGTGGTGTTTAATGTTGGTTACAGTGTTTGGCATAGTACGGATCGCCGGGTGGGTACCATGGGTTGTGGTGTTCACTGTTGGTTACAGTGTGTGGCATATTACGGAATGCGTGGTGGGTTCCATGGGTGGTGGTGTTCACTGTTGATTACAGTGTTTGGCGTAGTACAGAACGCCAGGTGGGTTCTGTGGGTTGTGGTGTTCACTTTGAGTTTTCACTGTTGGTTACAGTCATTGGTGTATTGCGGAACACCGGGCGGGTACCGTGGGTTGTTGTGTTTGTTGAGTTTTCACTGTTGGTTACAGTGTTTGACATATTACAGAATGCCGGGCGGGTACCGTGGGTTGGGTTGTTAGTTTGAGGTTTCACTGTTGGTTACAGTGTTTGGCATATTACGGAACGCCGGGCGGGTTCTGTGGGTTGTGGTGTTGAGTTTGCGTCTGCAGTGTTGGTTACGGTGTTGTGTGACCTATTTTATGGTGGAGTCTGTTCTCTGGTGCCTGCGTTCCTTTGTGTGGTGCTTCAACTAGTTGTTGTTATGTAAGGAGGGAGTGGAGTTGTTGTTTTAGTCCCAATTGGTGTTGGAATTGTTTGGGGATGTATTTCCAATTGGGAATTGGAGTTTGGGTTTTCATTTGGTGTGGCAGTTGGTGTCCGTTGTAGTTTACGTACCAGTTCCAGTTTACAGTTTGCTGTGGCTTGTGCGCGTGGTGACATGTTTGCATTTTTCACAAGGGCATTTCACGTTTTTCCTTCTTTGCCAGGTAGCATACTGTTTTTTTTGGGTGGGTTGTGCCTCTGCGCATACGGAAATATTTTCTATCCCCATTTTGAGGCATGTGGTCTGTCACGTACGCACTTTTTCTGTTTGTGGTTGCCACTGCATATCGCGTACCTCTTTTTTCATTTTCGGAAGATTTCCGGGTGTCTCATATGTACTTTTTGAGTTATTGGCTGCCACTGTGTATCGTGTCCATCTTTATTCATTTTTGGGAGCTTTCTGGGTGTCACTTACACACATTTTGTGTTATTGGGTGCCACTGTGTATCATGTGCCACATATTTCTCCTGTTTGGGGTACATTTGAGCCTTGCTGGATGGCACATCTACTTCGTACATCACGTAGACTGTTCTCTGACTCACATTGCCCAGAACAATAACTTGATGTGCCTCCCAGTCATCCCTTACACCTGTGACATTGTTTGAAAGGCCCTAAAATGGAAAGGTGGCAGAGAGGGTCAGGGTGGGGGTGATGGTGGTGAAACACCTGCCCCACCCCCAGGTGCTTGGGGAAGTGGTGGTGAAACACCTGCCCTTACCCCAGGTGGTTGGGGAAGTGGTGGTGAAACACCTGCCGCAACCCCAGGTGGTCGGGGAAGTGGTGGTGAAACACCTGCCCCAACACAAGGAGCAGATGACCGGCCCCAGTCCAAAGGTGGGCCGGCACATCGATGCCAAAGTGGTTCCAGCCAGATAAGGGTAGTTCCAACCCCAGCTGCCACGTGCGGCAGGAAGGGATGCCCTGCACAGCACGTAAAGGCTCAAACCCAAGACATGGCACAGGACACTGTTCCGCACAGGAAGACAAACTTCTCTGATTAGGAGCACCAGATCCTGATTGACTACGTGGCCGATCACCATTTTGACATGTGCCTGTATGCGAGGTGCACACGCACAGTTGCACAACGTATGGTGCATTGGACGCGTGTCACGGAACAGATAAATGCCTTAGGGGTGGAAATGTGCTTAGAGGAACAGGTCATCAAGCGCTGGAATGATCTCACCCGTCGCACCAAGCACAAGCTGAGTGTCAACCTTTCCTCTGCACTGGCAACTGGAGGAGGGCCACCAGAGGAGGAGCAGCTGACACCACCTGAAGAGGGCACGAGCCAATTCATACTCATTGAGCACGTGCAAGGCGTGGGAGGCCTGGAGAATTATGAGGACACATCCGGTGAGTGACCGTCATTGTGCCTCCTGTGTTTTGCCAGTCATGCATCACCCACGTCAATTGTGTATTGGCATATCTGGTGGCATTTGTGTGACAGCCCTGGGTAAAGCATGTCCTGTGACATACAGACACATGTTAATTGACCATCATACTGGGCATAGCCCGTGTG
This sequence comes from Ambystoma mexicanum, assembly GCF_040938575.1. Classification (NCBI taxonomy): domain Eukaryota; kingdom Metazoa; phylum Chordata; class Amphibia; order Caudata; family Ambystomatidae; genus Ambystoma; species Ambystoma mexicanum. The sequence continues at coordinate 326,875,652 of NC_090926.1, read as the reverse complement.
GCAGCCATTTGTGGCATACGTCTATGTCACATCCCCCACAAGGTACTCACCCCGCACTTGGGAAACATGTGACAGCTACAAGTAATGTTCATTGCTACATTCCTGTTGTGTTTCACTCCGCACTGCTAGACCGGTGCATGGACACAAAGTATCAGGGAACACGCCATGTCATGCAGAGTTGCATGTTCCATTTGTCACCTGCTTCTATGGGTTTCCTTGTCACGATGCATATCTGAGCTGTCTGTCAATGCACATTGTTGTGTTCCCAGGGTGTAGTGCATGAGTTTCCACAGACTACATATGATTTGATTTGATTTATTTGTAAACGCGCACAAAGACGAACCAAATCGTATAGAGGCACAGATGATATCGGTCAAGCAAATGAGCGCACAATACCAGGGGTATTAGAGCAGAAATGAGGGCTGAAAAGGGGGGGGGGACAGAGATTAGATCATCTAAGGTCACATTATCTGAAAAGAAAGGTTTTCAGAGCTTTATGAAACGTATAGATAGTTTATTTATCGTGTATTTACTTACACATTGACTCAATTCCAGTGTCACAGAGAGCCTTCTCATTGTGACGCATGCTCCCTCTTACCCTCCCACACTCTTTGCCCACTCCATGTGGCCACTGCCTTCACCCTCTTGTGGATTGGCAGATCTTGTTCACATTGCCCATTCCACTCTCCATCTCACTGCACTTCATGGACCTTGACCAGAAGTTACACTTTCGAGTGTACCTACTCATGGGCTTCTTCCCTTTCCACACCTCTCTGTAGGTCCTCATTGTCTCCTGTTCCCTGTCCAAGACCTGATTATTGTGTCATGTGTTGACCGTGGTGTTGTCTGTGGATATGGATGTCTGGCTGTTCCCATTAAAATGTCACATGCGCATTTCTTTTCCTCTGGTATGTGTGGCGACTTGACAGTTGAAGGTCCCCTCATTGTGCATTTACATCACTGTTGAATGTCAATATGGCCAGAGCTGGCATGGGCATGATGCATGATGGGGGGGGCACTTGTCAGCAAATGCCATGCAGAAGTTGCTTACTGGCACATGTGTGGATGCGCAATGTCTGATGGATGCATGTCATGCCATTTCGTGTCAGAGTACTCCTTGGAGCGTATGTACATTGTTGTCTCTTTTGACATGTATCAACATGTCTTTCTATGTCCATGTGCAGGTGGGGATGCAACAGATGCAGAGGAGGAGGAAGAGTCAGTTGTGCGGCAGACCTCCAGTGGACGTCGTGGTGTGGTAGGCCCTGAGAACCCACTGGTTCTGCAGACCATCCTGAGTCATGATGCAGACTCTTGCGACTCTTGTGACTTTAATGTCTCTGATGCTGAACCGGATGTGCCCCAATAGGTGGATCGGTCAGCACCCATGAGTCTGTGGCGGGGCGGCTAGCTTCACAAGGCCAGTCAATGGTGGCACCCCTGTCTGCAGTGGTTACGGTTGCAAGGCCACCCTCCCCTGAATTGGTATCAGGTCCTGGGCCTGATGTCCAAGGGAGGGATGGAGACCTGCAGCCAATGACAGGGGCACCACAGCAAAGGACATGGTCCCTTGCTTCAGGCCGTCGTGGGCCCCGCACACGTGGGGGATGTGTGCAGGCTGGGGAGACAGAGTGGGAACAGAAGATGTTGTATGCCGCCCTCCGACACGGATTTGTGTTGGATAAGATATCTGACGGCATGGATAAGATGGCCAAATCCATGACCCCACCAGTGGCCCGGGTAGAGCAACAGCTGCAGGTCACGTGGTCCTCATGCCGCTCCCACAGACTGTGCCTGGAGGCCAACATCAAGGGCCGACGGGCTGATCTGGGGTGTCTGCAGTCTTCCCTGCATGCAGACACTCAGGCACACAGAGAGGCCTTGAGGCTTGGGATGGAGGCCCAGAGGATTGCACTCTGTGCAGAACTAACAGCCACAAGGAGACTGATCCACGATGAGGTGGGTGCATTCAGGCAGTCACTCTCGGAGGAACTCTGTGCATCTCGGGCGTCTGCACATGCATACTCCGTTGCCTTCCGTGATGCAATACATACAGACATCACCAGCCTTACTGCGCTGGTGCATTCATCAGTGTCACACATGGTCCGGATGAATGCAGCAGGGCAGTAAGGTTGGTGATACAAGATGGGGGTCCCAGCACAGACATGCCTCCTGGTCCACTGTTGCCGTGAGGTCCATGAGCCCATGGAGGTTTTTTTCTTTTTCATAGACATATTTTGTGTCCAGTCATGTGGACATTGACATATATCCTACTCCTTCCCCCGCCAGGGTGGTCTCCCACCCCTCTGTTCATGATGGACAATGTTTCTTATATTTTAAATTTTCATGGCCATGGCCTTTTTCTTTTTTTCTTTTTGTATCCCTTGCTTTGCCATGAACACTTTTTTTCTTTGATTTCAAGATCCCTGGCCCAGATGTTGGCATTTGTTTTTGTTCATCCCTTTCCAAGGTGGAATCTTTTTCTGTTTTATTTTTTATTTTGACCATTTCCCTTGAGTTGTTGAGTTGTTGAGTTGCCCTCTCAAGGCCATGACGTATGCAGCGATGGACATTCAGCCATGCACAGTGTGACGTCAACTGCCATGGTTGCATCGTGGTGGACGGGATGGCATGTGCAGGTAACATTGGGTTGAGTGAATATTGACATGTGTGCAACATGTATTGTGCTGTGGCTATTATAATGCCTTGTGCCATTTTGTTACAGTGCTCTGTAATGAGGCAGTGACTGCACTCCCGCGGGAGACACCCTGCATGCCTTGACGTCCCAACTCCCCATGCCCTCTGCCAGGCACTGGACCTCCTGTCATGCATTTGGAGGCACAGTTCCCGGTGGAGGTGATGCAGGAATCACATCATGCTGGCTCAGTCAGCAGGTAAGCACGTGCACTGTTTTGCATGTTCTGCCTGTGTAATTGTTCCTCATGGTTTCTGCATGCAGTACACATCTTGAGCAGCTGGTGGTGTTCACCTTGTGTCACAGTGAATGTCTGTGCTGATGTGTGTCTGTACACATGCATGTGTGTGTATGTGCATTTGTCAGTGCATTATTTATGTGGATGCACTCATGATGTTGACAGCATGTTTGGAAGTGACTGTGCAGCACTATTGCCACATTCCTCATTTTCAGTGTTTCGTTCAGTGTGGATGCATGTACTGCTTGGCCACATGCATTGTTGGTGCTTCTGAAGTACACTGTTCACTGTTAACGGTGAACAGTGAGCGGTGAGTGGCTTCTTGTCTAGGCTTAAATTTTCTAAACTAACTTATTTCCCAAAACTAAGTGCCCTCCTGAGAAAGCTCTTTATGCGAAAGCAGAGGTGGAAAGGGCATAAAATCCACTCTACATCTTGTGTTTTTCCCCTCCTTAGTTCGCTTGAGCGTGAAAGTTTGTAATCCTTAGCGAGAAAATTGTATTGATACTGACCAATTACCCCAATGGCAAAATTATATTCTTTGAAGACAAACATGCCTAATATTGAACCTTTGATTGACAGACCTTGCGATTTCCATACTACTCCTAAGCGTAATATGAACGGTCCGCTCCACGCAGATCATCGCGGGGAAGGTCGTTGTCACATACTAGTGACATTAGGAAGTTCTACTCTGATAGCCTTACTGGGGCCGTAAATAACACTACAAAAGGCAACGATATAATCTGAAAGAACATAATTGATGATCCGCAAGTGGTCGTGGCAAGCACTGAAAAGATTACAGCAGGAGATACCGCGATAGACTTGTGTGCGCCTTCTGACTCTCTCTTAGCTGCCTTTTCTGAACAAAATCTGCTGGGGGATTTTGCTCTGCCTACAAATAACAAAGCTGTAGCAGAGATTATCATACACCCTAAGCCAGCCCAAGCTCCTGACATTACATCTCCTGAGGACGACGTGCATGACGGGAAAAATGATAATAGAGAAGATATGCAGAAATCACCAGCTGGTATAGTTCCACCTACCTGCGATGAGGTAGTAGGACAATCTCGTGTGGAAGATGACGTGGAACATCTGTCGCAATCCCCTGTGATGTTCCCAGAATGTTCCCAAGATTCTTCCATCTTGTCAATTTCGTTTACGCAACATTCCCCCAAGCACTCTAAACACAGCAAGGAAGATTTTCAATGCCCTCAAAAGTCTGTTGCGCTGACTCCTACTGAATTAACCCTACAGGCTATGAATACAGCATTATCCTCATTAGCCAAGCTATATGAAACCTTAGATGCAAGGCTAACGGATCAAAACTTCCTACTTAAAGAGCTGTTAGAAAGTAAGAATACTGTGTCTTTGCCTGTTGAAAATGTATTGTATAAAAACACAAATGCCCAGATAACATGTTCCATCCCACCCTCTTCCGGAAATGAAGTGGTGGTTATTGTGACAGATAACCCAAAAATTCAGCAAGAGGACACTTCGAGCATATTGAGTGTAAGGGGAAATAAAACAAGTACTGGCTGTGTGATACATGATAAAAGTACAATTGAAATTATTGATCAAAAAGAAATGAAAGACGAGAAAAAAATTACAATAGGAGAGAGAATCAATAAAAAAGTAGATGGGTCCAACCAGCCTCTCCCACTCTCTACCAAAACATACAGCATATTTAGTGGGACTAAAAAAGGGAAAAAAACAACTGGCTAACTTGCAACCTGAGACTAAAAAAACTAAGAATCAAAAGTTAACGAAAACACAGAAGAACAAAATGTCTCGCCAATTTATAAAACTATTATCTTTATCTGACAAAAGAAGTCAAGAAAAAGTGCCGCAATTGTCAGAAAATACACTGCTATCAATAGAAATAGAGCTACCCTTCCACCTATACAATTGGTAACTCGGGGACACAAAAATCCATTGAGCAATGTGTTGAGATATGAGCCTCTCGACAACTTAATGACTGAAGTTACCAAACATGAACAAACTACGGACCCTCTGAGGACTTTCCATTCCTCGCAACTGCCTCAAATAGAAGAACAGAGAAGTGAGCATGACAAAAGACACCAAGACATCCCATTCCTAACTTTAGAAATCATGAAGTCGATGCGCACCTTTTTTTTTGCGAAACATACAGAGTACAAAGACAACCACAACAAGGCCCTCTGAAATTGAGCCAAATCAGTCTGGGAAATATATCCCTAATGTACATGAGACAAAAGTCTATCAGAATAACACCTGTGATGGAGCAAAAGCTGAGACAGCTAACGCAAAAATGATGATGACACATAAGCAAAAAGAAGCGAAGATACCACTGAGAAATAGACATAATAAATGTAATGATTCCACCCATGTGAGTCTAATCTTGCAATGTCGAGGCAGTGAGTTTGGCCTACACGATTTAAATCGATCCTCTGTATTAAACATTTTGCAGAGTATTCCTGTTCTGCAAGAGTCTAATTCTGATGACATAGCTCAAATAGAGTTCATTAATGACCAAGACAGATCAGTTGTGAAAATATGGATGTCCTCAGCTATTGTCAAATATTCTATCTGGCAAGCACGAGATTAAATATACCAACTGGGCTTTCTGTTGCATAATCCCTCTGCAATATCAAACACAGCTAACGCCCTTCCTTTGAATGTAGCTAATACATATCCTTCAAGTTTCAGCAATATTCGTATGAATGGTACAAATGGAAAGGCATGGCTTGGTGACAGACCTTCAGAACCAATGACGATAAAATGTTTTACAGCAGGGGATCATCAGTCACGAATGGTAACAAACTTTTCTCACAACAGAGCGTCAAATGAATGTTAGGTATCTTGTAATGAAAGCAGAATAGACTTTCACCTAGCGTCTTGGAATACCAGAGGCCATACTCATCTAACGCCATCCTCAATGTCCATGTTAGGTGTCTATGATATAATTATGCTGCAAGAAGTATGGCTCACTTCTCCCCCTGTGTGGGAGAACCATTATGTGATTTTGGAACCAGCCATTAAACTAGCGAAAGGTCATCCTAAAGCAGGTATTCTTACAGCCGTCAAACTAACAAAAGGTTTGAAAGCTGAAGCATGGGTATTCCCGAATAGTTATATGCAGTTGGCCCGAATCACCTCCAACAATCACATTATTGCCTGCATCAATCTATACTGGAACCATATCGACATTCCTGACAATCGATTCTTTAAGGACCTAACGAATTGTCTAAACATGATTGATAAAGATCCGCTGGTTAAATTCATAATTATTGCAGGTGACTTGAACATGGATTGCATGAATGTAAAAGGGGGGGAACTAAAAGAAACTAAGGAAAGGTGGAAGTCATTGATGAAAGAGAGGGGCCTCAATATTATAAATGGATCAGTATGGGGAGATATCCCCCCCAAAGGCCACATGGCAGCAAGTAAACATGGTCTCAACTATTGATTAGGTATATACTAATAGTGAATTCTTCTCCATTGTCTCCTCCCTAAAAGTGTTACATCAAACTAAAAGCGATCATAACCTGCTTCACCTTACATGGTCTTGGCCAGCTGAAATTGATGCAAGTTCCAGCTCAAAATATACAGGCAACTTGGAAGTATCTATTAATAGTAATCGCTTTAAATGGACTCCAGCGAATTTAAATGAATTGCTTTTAGCAGTTTCATATCCTAAAGACATTCTAAAACCAGATTTATACTATTCACAAGGAGACTACACGGGGACGTTACAGTTATTTAAAAAACCAACCCGGATGTCTGTTAACGATCAGAGACATCATGTACATGTACATGATGAAGTGATCAGAAACAGAAAAGCTGAGTTCAGAAGGGAGGTTAGGTATATCATACGACAGAATTCTAACAACAAAGCCTTCATGATATCTAAGTGCAAGAACAAATACAAAAATTGGGTAAAGCAGCGAAAAGCAGAAATGAAATTGCAAGATGCACATGCTATGCTTCACTCAATAGCCTCTAAAAATTTCGCTTTAGTATGGGGCTTAATTAAAACTACTTACGGAAGCAAGCAATCTATAAAACAAATAAATGTTGTCCCTGAGGAAATATGGGTGCAATACTATACCTCTTTTTATGCTGAAACCCATATCCCGGTAAGGCAACTAGAGTACAGCTATAATGGGAAAGATAAACTGATTTATCACAACATGAACATCGAAATGTATATAAAAAAACTGAGTAAGTCAAGAGCCCCCGGACCAGACGTTCTCTCCAATGCCATGCTAAGGGAAAACCCGGAGGCATGGGCTGCCATCTTGGGAGCTGTATTTGATCAAGTAATTATCAGCAAAAAAATTCCATCTTCTTGGTAGAAGTCGATTATTGTCCCCATTTACAAAAAAGGGGACATACTGAATCCCAAAAACTATAGACCCATTGCTCTTCTTGATGCACCAGGGAAGATCTTTGCACGCTTGGCACTAAGAGATTTTAACAAATGGTCCAAGGAAGCAGGACTTAATGATCCCTTTCAAACGGGTTTCATTGTGGGTCTAGGTACTTCTGTTAACTTACAAGTCCTGAACGCCATTAAACAACATGAGCTGCAGGTCAATCAAGCAGTCTTCATTACTTTTATCGATTTCGAAACCGCATTTGATTCAGTGTATGAAAATTACTATTCAACAAACTGGCCAAAAACGCTTGTCCAAAGTATTTACTATACTGGATAATACAATTCCATACGCAAACTTCTATACAAGTTTGTTTGATGATGGTTGTCACTTTATCAAAGTCAATTAATGCACATAAGGGTCTGAAGCAGGGGTGTCTTCTGGCGTCAACTCTCTTCAACTACTTTATAGCTGATGTTGTGAAGGAATTCGGGAGGGTTACGGCGGACGTACCTCGACTTGGGAAATATGCAGTCCCGTGGATGTTTTATGCAGATGACCTGGTATTACTTGCAAAAACTGCGAGAGGTCTCCAAAACTTACTTGACCAACTGGGGGAATATGTAAAAGAAAATGAATTGGTCATACATGTCTCCAAAACAAAAACCTTGAAGAATGTACCCAACAGGAAAGCTAGAGCTTCTCGATTCTCGTGGTCCCTAATAGCCCGACCATTAGAAAATGTAACCCAATATAAATATTTTGGAATGCATGTCAATGCGTCCAAGGCTGACATTCTGTACCTTGACGAACTGAAAAGGAAAATCAGTACTTCCATTGCGCAGGCTTCCATTATAAACTATAAATACTGCACCTTTTCTGTGAAACCATTAATTATGTTCTATTGTCAGAAGGTAGTGCCGACGGTACTCTATGGTGCTGAGACTAGATCTTGGAGAAACGAGATGGCCTGGTTAAGATTGGAAGGCCAATTTAGGAAAAAGGTCTTACATGTACCGAAAGCTACGCAAATGTGTTTGCTGAGATATGAACTAGGTTTATCCTTGTTAAATTGCATGTATATGTGGAGACTATGCAGCCTATATCGCAAATGTATTATGGCACAACAGGAAAGCTCATTACTGTATGTTTTGTCTAGCTATATGAGAACAAGCGAACACAAAGTAATGGGTATATGGCGCCAGCAAGTAAAACATTTTTTGATGAAAGCTGAGGTCTCAGAGGAAGTATTAATGTCAAATCCCAATAGAGCTAAAGAAAAAATCATGATTTGGGATTGGATAAATACCTTTGAGCAATGCCAAAAGACTAAACATGCAACATCTCATAAGATAATGATAAAGAAACTTAGGACAACCGAGACTTACCTGCTAAAATTTCCTGGGGCTGAAGCGAGAAATTCATTCCTGAGATTTAGAATGAACTGCTGGCATACAAGAAATATTTTGGCCAAATGGAATGTCATAACCAAAAAGGAGGACTTTTGTCACTTTCGTAAGAATCCACACATTTCTGAAACCTTATATCATCTAGTTGCGGAATGTCCCATGTTACTGCATATAAGAAATGAGCACTTTAAGAAACACTTTGAAACTTATATTCCATTAACAACTGAACTATTTTGGTATCGAGTTTTCAACACTCAAATAACAACCATAAGATTAGCAATTTTGAACTATCTGAAAGCCCTAAAACTAAAAGAAAACTTTAGAGAACAATAGTAATGGCAAAGTAAATGAAACCTGCAGCAGTGAATGTTTCATTTTAAAATAGTCTAAATGTATCCTTATATATTTTAAGGTTTGCTTGAAAATAGCATATTATTTTTAACAAGAGTAAAGGTAAAAACATGAGTTAGCAAATGTAATACTTTCTTATTGTTTTGACCATGAATTGATATGTTTTAGTTTTTATATGAAATGAAATAATGTGTAATAAGTACGTATTTTCATTTGGTCTGTATGCTTAAGTTTGTTTTGTGTACGTATAAGTTAGTTTTTTTGTTTATCTTATAAATGTATTGAAAAGTTGATTTTACAACTATATCAATAAAAAATAAAAAAATAAAAAAAATACTCACCAATGAGCCATGCGTTCCCAAGCTTGCCGGCTACCAGGTTTCGGTGTAGTGGTGACATACGGTATATATAACTGCGTGTGTCCTTCCTGGATCGTTTGCATACACTTCAGTTATAATGCCATTGGCATCCCACACAACCTGAACAGTGATTGAGTGCCAATGTTTGCGTTTGCGATATATGTGATCTGTCAATCTGGGGGAATGTAGTGCAACATGGGTGCAATCTATTGCACCAAGCACTTGTGGGAAGCGTGCCACAGCATAGAAGTTCTGCATTACTATTTGCCTTTCTGCCGGTGTTCTTGGCATAGATGTAGTAGCGCACAGAAGGTTGTGCAGTTATGCACGCTAGTACCTGGTGTAGGCAGCGTGACTGTGTGGCCTGGGAGATACCGCCTACCATGGCAGTGGCCCGCTGGAAGTATACAGTTGGCATGAAATGTAAGGCAGTGAGCACTTTTTGTAGGGGGCTAAGGACCGGGGAGCACATGGTGGGTGATGTTAGCCCATCTTCCCACTCGCTGACCAGGTCTAGGATGATATGGGGGGAACCTGTACCTACCGTAGACCTGGTCATCCGGCATCCCAAAGAGGGTAGTACGTGTTTTGAAGATCCGGGCCCTAGCCACCCTCCTCCTCCTGTGGTGTCCGTGCACGAACACTCAGGCAAATGTTGGATTCATCGTTTGGTGTGTATTGCATGCTTTATAGATGCGCATTTATGTTTACGCCTGCTATCGGGTGGCGGGAGTGTACTAGGATTTGCGTTAACTTTTTTGCGACCTGACGTTCAGAATGCGAATTCATAAATATGTGTTTATTTGCGTTTGGTAAGGGTGTACGATTGCTTGACAGTGGACCGTACCTCAACACGGCCTCATGTATGCGTGTTATTCCTTATTCTGCATGTGCCGCCCCCTATTTTGGTCGCTGTGCAGCCTTGTCCCAGACTCTGCTTGGAGTGGCGCGCAAGCCATTCCTTCACTCGCAGAGAAGTGCCGATCCAGCGTGAACTCCACGCAAGTCCAGGAAAGGTACCGCGCATTTGATGCCATGAATCAGCGAAGGCGGATTTGCACGCAGTTGCGCATGCAAGTACCCTATTTTCCCATGCAGATAATTCCATGAATCGGGCCCCAAGTGTCTAGCACACATCTTGTAAATATGCCCAAACGTAGCAGGGACTTTATGCATTACATTTTTCAAAAAGCATAGCTAGGCGACATTGTGTAAACCAAAGTTCTTTTAAAATAGAAGTTAAAAAGCTCTTCCTTGGGTTTTTATATTGTGGGCATAAAAACAGAAAGTGAAAAATAAATTGAATAGACGTTACACAAAAAGGACAAAACCCTACCATGTCCTGGTGCCATTTTATTTAGCAAATGGTGTATTGCGCTGCAAACTATTTCAACAAAGATGGTGATTGAAATGCGATTCCTTGGGGACTGATTTCAATATTCTTGACAACCAGATTAGGTATTTACTAATGCAAATGGTCTATTAGTCATTTTTTACTTTTCAAGGTCCTCACACGATTAAGATGATGTATTCCTAATGATTACCTTTATTTCCTGTACGTTAGATTTCTCTAAGGTGTTTCGTGCTGCAAAGTTATCAAGACCACAAACTCATTGTCATCAAACTTTAAATCTTTTTCAACATATGATAACCAAGGAATAGTTTCTGCCTTTTCACGGGACCATAATGCTGTTAGTAAAAATTGGGTTAACTATGCAGGTTAATTACGCAAAGATTTAAGAAATAAATCAATTGTTTTATTATGATTTTCTAAAAACTCGAGTCCCCAATTCCATATGGGTGCATCATTCTTTGCTGATTGGGGTAAACCCAGCACTCGTTTACAAAAACGATTCTGTTTTCTTTGTAGAAGCTGTTCATTAGTAAAACCCTGTATAGTAGCACCATATCATCTGATGGCAGACGCCTTAGGGTCCTAGATTTACTTTTGAACATTCTCTTGTTTGCAAAAGTAATTACTGCAGCTTTATCATCATTGATTTTCAGACCCTAATTATTTGTTTACTCAGTATTCTGGTCCATAAGGATCTGCAACGACTGAGGCTTGATTTGATTTGCCACTTATAAAGCACAGCGTGCGTCCGAGGACATCTTGGTGCTGCAAAAGCAACAGAGGAAAGGTAGCAGAAATCAAAATTCTTTAAAAAAGAAAAATGTCAGCGAACGTCGAAACAAATGATGGTTTTCCATAGCACTGAGTGAAAGGGGGAGTGAGTTCTATAGTTTAGCAGCTACAAATGAAAAAGCTCGCCCGCCAGCACGGGACCATTTAATACGAGACAATTGAGTCAGCAAGGCTTCCTGTGAACATCTGAGGACCTGTGGGGGGCATTTTGCCTGCAAGCATTGAGCTCCCACACCATTGAAAGCCTGGTGCACAATACACAGGGATTTAAATTGAATCTGTTTGGATACCCGGAGCCAATTAAGTTGACGGGAGAATGGTGACCTCAACATTGGTACACCATCATCAGCATATGTTCATAAAGGGATTTAAAGCGTGCCACATGACAATGCTAGCTTTTCATGGAGCTTTGCAAAAATAATTTGTAGAAAGATTGACAAGGATAGGTGCCAGAACGCAACTTTGTCTGACCCCTCGATGTATTAACAAATCAGGCCAAAACCCAATGTTTTTTGTTTTCGGGGGAGCAAACTCGCAAAAGGGTTGAATCACAAGGATCAAAGGAGACAGTACCAGGGACCTGGTACTGAGGAGTTGCTTACCCCTCACTACTCTATATCAGAGCAAGGTTGGATATAATCCTAGTCACACATACATATAATTATCTAACAGTAGTCATTCGTGCCAGCCAGACAAAAGACCGAGGGTAGAGAGAGGAGGCATACCTGAGAATAATTTTAATTCAAAATTCAGAACATTAAAAAGCTACAAAATACGACATGTGTACAGATATAAAACAGATACAAGTGGTGTGAAAAACAAAACATATAAGGCAAGGCTTCGGGGGGCAGAGAGCCTTAGAGAGAAACAAAAACAGGTGAAATGACTTGATACACCTTCATTTTCTAATACAAAAATGTTGCAAAATGGCAAAATTTAGCATTTGCTGAGATATAAAGTGTCGACATGTTTCGGCCAATCATCATATGGGACATTTTCTCAAGTGTCCATACAGAATCTAGTTGTAGTGGCCATCATCAGGACAAGACATTTCTTCAAATACAGCCTTATAAGTGATTCGATGTGGGTATCACGCACATCTAAAAAAATACACATATATATAAAAATTAATCACAATGCATGAAAAACATTTACATATATCTTAAAACTAAGTAACAATAACAATGTAACCTTTAGTCTTAAAAACTACCCTATATAGGCTGTTTTAATAGCCCAGCATATTTTTTGAAAACACACTCCAATAGTGTCATGTGCCCCAAACACATTCAAATACATGCGGTGCAACATATCCCAAGAGTTTTCCAGTGGGAGCATAAATTTGTGTGACATAGAAAAATTGGATCCAACTCTTACCAGTAGCTACTGAATAGAGTGTGATCAGTGAAAAAACCATCCATGGCTCTTATACAGACGAAAGTATAGCACGATCTACTTGCTACAATGGTCGTCCAGAGGATTCAAAGTACACTCTACATGAACGAGAAAATTTATTCCCAGTGTTAATTTCATTTTATCTCATTTTAGGCCCAAAACTGTTTTTAATATAGTTTGAGGCAGTATGTGCTGTTGGCAATCACTAAACCACAGGTTTACATAGGTTGACATATTTTCTTGCTAACCTAGCCTGAGAACAACTAATTATAGGATATTTTAACGTAATTACTTCGATATTTATCATTTAAATGGTGTCAAAAAATGAAAAAACAATGAAAAAACAAATGTATCACAGGTCAAAAGACTAATCATCCATCCTAACAAAGCATCAGAGTTATTATTTCAAAAAGGGGAGAAAAAAGAGGAGTCTGGCCCTTGTACAAGAAAAAATGTATCGCAGTGCACACCTTTGATATTCCAGAACACAGTCGCCAGCGGTTTTTTAATGGGCTACGGGCACGATTGTGTCAACGTTATGCAGCCAAGTGGAATTTATACCACGCAAGTCCGAGACAGTTAAACGGTTAGTTCGCAGAAAATCTGCAAGATGTAGAAAGAGAACTAATCAGCTTAGCAGCTCGGTAGGAATCGAGCACTTAACTTTAAACACGGTAAAGGACCGACGCTTACCTTAATATCCTGCAAGGGCCTACGGGTCCTCTTGTCCTCACCGCTGTGTACCAAGTGGTCAGAGCGGTGTTGTGGGAGGAGGCTTTTAAATACGTGTATCAATCACGTGATATTGGGTAGAACCTTTTTTTTCTTTAAAGGTACAGTGTGTGTCCCCATCTGATACGGGGGAAGACAACCTGGACTGCAATTGTCCAAGTGTAGAGATGTTCCACGAAGATATATACACACAAAGTAAATTCAAAAGTAAATTAAAAAGAAAGCCCTGGGACGATGGAGTGTCCCAACAGGAAAAATATAACTCGAAACACGTGGTGTATACACGTGTTTGAAGGGAGCTGATGAAAAAATGAGTCCCGAGGAGAGGTCTGAGCGTATTAGCGTCAACCCCTCACAAGGTAATCAAATCACCAAGGGTCAGAAAAAACGCACCGGGGTCGTAGAGTGTCCCATGGTGAAGTGTCTGCAGATTATTTATCACGTCACGTAATCAGGTTATTCCATTCCACCGAGGAGTTGAGCCCCTGATTTACCGTATTTAGCGTGTATATCAATCTTTGTTCAGCCCGGCTGAGAGACAAATCTCTATTTCCTCCTCTTGGTGAGGGGGATATTTTTTGAATTACAAACCATTTGAAGTCCGTGTAATGGTGCTTAGCTATGGTGTAATGGGAGACCATGGGTTTATTCTCGGTTTTGTTCTTTAGGCATGACCTATGTTCGCAGATTCTAAGGCGAACAGTGCGGCTAGTTTTTCCTATATACAATAGGTTGCACGGACATTTAATTCCGTATATCAGCCAATCTGAAGCACAGTTGGAGAAAGATCTCAAATTCCAAACTTTGCCGTTTAGGTCAATGGACTTACAATTGTCTGTTAGGTCACAAACTGAGCAGTGGCCACATTTAAAATGGCCCACTACAGGAGGAAGATTCCACAAAGTGGATTGTGCTGAAAGGGGGCGGGTGGCAGGGTACGTATGGACCAAAAAATCTTTAACGTTTTTTTGGCGCTTGAAAGCAAACCTCGGTTGTGGGGGACTAAACTCATCCGTAGTCAGGATATGCCATTGTTGTTTAATCACTTTGCGCAAAGTATTGCTAATGGGGCTAAAAGTGCTGACGCACGTAATCCTGTCCTCTTTTGTCGAGGGTTCATGTTGAAGGCATCTAGCTCTATTAGCATATTTAGCTCTTTTATATGCTCGGTTAATGCATTTATTAGGATACCCCCTAGCAGACAGGCGCTGTTTCAAGTCTCTGCCTTCTCGAGCAAAATCTTCTAGATCAGTACAGTTTCTTCTGAGTCTCAGAAATTGCCCAATAGGTAGGTTCTCACGTAAACTTCGAGGATGAAAGCTGTTATACCTGAGGAGAGTATTCTTATCTGTGGGTTTACGGAAAAGGCTCGTATTAAGAGTCCCATCTTCCGTTTTAAAAATGAGAAGATCCAGAAAGGAAATAGTGGTGGCGTGAAACATCATAGTGAATTTGATGTGTGGGTTATGGTTATTGAGCCATTCTAGAAAACAATGCAAGCGGGGAAGATCCCCCTGCCAGATCATAAATACATCGTCTATATAACGGCACCATTTCAAGATATCTTTTTTGAAAGGATTAGACGAATGGTAGATGGAAGTGGTTTCAAAATGATCCATAAATAAGTTAGCCAAATCTGGCGCAAAGGTTGCCCCCATACTTGTACCATGGATTTGTTTATAGAAGGTCCCTTCGTACAAGAAGAAATTTTCTGTCAAAGCGATTCTAATGCATTCCATAATAAATGGTGTGGGTACTTTTAGCAATGTGTCAGTACGTTGATTTAAAAAGAGCTCCATTATTGTAAGACATTCTCCTTGTGGAATGCTTGTATAGAGCGACGTCACGTCTAAGGTAACCAGGAGATCATTGGTATTGAGATGGATCTCGGAGACTAAATTAATCATACTGGTGGTATCTTTTACATAGGAGTTCATGTGTAGCACAAAGGGTCTAAGGAACCAGTCTGCATAGATAGAAAGTGGCTCTAGGATAGAATTGATGGCTGATACAATAGGTCTCCCAGGTGGAACCAATGCATTTTTATGGACCTTGGGGAGGAGGTAAAATGCATGGGTGACAGGTGATGTTTTTATGAGAAACTGATGTTCATCCTGATCTATCCATTCCTCTTGCAGAGCATGGTCCATCAGGCTCTTGATTTCTGCACCGATGGAGGCTGTAGGATCATGATTCAGTCTACGATAAAAATCAGGATTGTTCAGTTGGAGCATCACTTCTGTGGAATAAAGTGTGGTATCCCAAAGAACAATTCCTCCGCCCTTATCGGCGGGTTTTATTAGGAAAGTCGTGTTCTTTTGTAGAACATCAAGGGCCAGCCGTTCACTGTGGCTCAAATTGTCTCTATGGTGGTTTTTGTCTTTTAGGAGATGTTTTGTTTTTTCTAAAATCTTATTTTCAAATGCTAAAATGGCCGGGCTAACCATAGCATTGGAGGGAGTGAAGTGTGAAGGCACTTTAAGGCCGGTTGTACTGGGTATTTTAGTAGAGGATAAACCATCTTTAAAGAAATATTTTAAACGAATCAGGCGAAAGAATTTGTGTAGTTCAACCTGAGTGTCAAAATCTTTAGCTCTAGTAGTGGGGACGAAACTCAGTCCATTTTTCAGGACCGATGTTTCTGCCTCAGTAAGAATGTGGTTTGATAAATTGAAAATCGGAATCACCAATTCTGAGGGGGACCCCTCCAGTTGCGGGTTTGCATCCGTGGTGGCCCCTGTTGCCACTGACGTGGTCTCCTCCCTCGCCCTTGAAAAAAAGGTTGGTTGTTCGGGTCGGGCCCATTTGAGGTAGTGGGATTATCGGAGTCACTGCTTGATGTGGTATTGGAAGTATTAGAGAAACTCACATATTTGTTCCTAGGGGGACCTGTGGTTCTTTTTCTGCTTTGTGCCTGTTTGTTTTGATCCTCATAAAAGGAGGGCACCAAATATGGATACGTGTTAGTTTCCTTATAATTTTCCATATCTTTTTTGTATTTCCAAATTTTTTTATCTAAAGTGAACTTTTTGAATTTTACTATTTCTTCTTCAATTTTTGTAAGTTGTTCTTTAATGTCTCTTATAAGGTTATCGCCTTTCATCTTGTTTTCAAGAGTTTCAATTTCCAATTTTTGTTTGGTGGACTCTTCTGCCGAGGTATCAATAATCAGAATCAAATAGTCACGTGAGCATTTATTCCCAACAGCACTAAATTGTCCCTTAAATTTGGTGTTATCTAAAAAAACCCTTGGGATATTTTTAACTTGTAGACCTTCAGGAATGATGCCTGCTTTTAGATAGGCTAGCATCATCTGTCCATGAGATTCCGTGTGGATCAGTTTTTTCTTTTTTTGTAGCAATAGATCCAGATCGTCAGTTTTGGCGACTGGCGGGGCATTAGTTGTATCCATAGCCACTACCGTAGGTAAAGTTATCAATCTTTGGTAGTATTCTTCCGAGAATGTCAAAATATTGACACTCTCCATCTTAGTTTTAGACACTGTGTACCATGTGTGTCTGTCTCAAAAATAAACCAATGTCGGCTATCAATGAGGCCTTTCAGCCAAAGGGCTGTCCAAAAGGTGTATTAACAAATCAGGCCAAAACCCAATGTTTTTTGTTTTCGGGGGAGCAAACTCGCAAAAGGGTTGAATCACAAGGATCAAAGGAGACAGTACCAGGGACCTGGTACTGAGGAGTTGCTTACCCCTCACTACTCTATATCAGAGCAAGGTTGGATATAATCCTAGTCACACATACATATAATTATCTAACAGTAGTCATTCGTGTCAGCCAGACAAAAGACCGAGGGTAGAGAGAGGAGGCATACCTGAGAATAATTTTAATTCAAAATTCAGAACATTAAAAAGCTACAAAATACGACATGTGTACAGATATAAAACAGATACAAGTGGTGTGAAAAACAAAACATATAAGGCAAGGCTTCGGGGGGCAGAGAGCCTTAGAGAGAAACAAAAACAGGTGAAATGACTTGATACACCTTCATTTTCTAATACAAAAATGTTGCAAAATGGCAAAATTTAGCATTTGCTGAGATATAAAGTGTCGACATGTTTCGGCCAATCGTCATATGGGACATTTTCTCAAGTGTCCATACAGAATCTAGTTGTGGTGGCCATCATCAGGACAAGACATTTCTTCAAATACAGCCTTATTAGTGATTCGATGTGGGTATCACGCACATCTAAAAAAATACACATATATATAAAAATTAATCACAATGCATGAAAAACATTTACATATATCTTAAAACTAAGTAACAATAACAATGTAACCTTTAGTCTTAAAAACTACCCTATATAGGCTGTTTTAATAGCCCAGCATATTTTTTGAAAACACACTCCAATAGTGTCATGTGCCCCAAACACATTCAAATACATGCGGTGCAACATATCCCAAGAGTTTTCCAGTGGGAGCATAAATTTGTGTGACATAGAAAAATTGGATCCAACTCTTACCAGTAGCTACTGAATAGAGTGTGATCAGTGAAAAAACCATCCATGGCTCTTATACAGACGAAAGTATAGCACGATCTACTTGCTACAATGGTCGTCCAGAGGATTCAAAGTACACTCTACATGAACGAGAAAATTTATTCCCAGTGTTAATTTCATTTTATCTCATTTTAGGCCCAAAACTGTTTTTAATATAGTTTGAGGCAGTATGAAATAATAACTCTGATGCTTTGTTAGGATGGATGATTAGTCTTTTGACCTGTGATACATTTGTTTTTTCATTGTTTTTTCATTTTTTGACACCATTTAAATGATAAATATCGAAGTAATTACGTTAAAATATCCTATAATTAGTTGTTCTCAGGCTAGGTTAGCAAGAAAATATGTCAACCTATGTAAACCTGTGGTTTAGTGATTGCCAACAGCACATACTGCCTCAAACTATATTAAAAACAGTTTTGGGCCTAAAATGAGATAAAATGAAATTAACACTGGGAATAAATTTTCTCGTTCATGTAGAGTGTACTTTGAATCCTCTGGACGACCATTGTAGCAAGTAGATCGTGCTATACTTTCGTCTGTATAAGAGCCATGGATGGTTTTTTCACTGATCACACTCTATTCAGTAGCTACTGGTAAGAGTTGGATCCAATTTTTCTATGTCACACAAATTTATGCTCCCACTGGAAAACTCTTGGGATATGTTGCACCGCATGTATTTGAATGTGTTTGGGGCACATGACACTATTGGAGTGTGTTTTCAAAAAATATGCTGGGCTATTAAAACAGCCTATATAGGGTAGTTTTTAAGACTAAAGGTTACATTGTTATTGGTACTTAGTTTTGAGATATATGTAAATGTTTTTCATGCATTGTGATTAATTTTTATATATATGTGTATTTTTTTAGATGTGCGTGATACCCACATCGAATCACTTATAAGGCTGTATTTGAAGAAATGTCTTGTCCTGATGATGGCCACTACAACTAGATTCTGTATGGACACTTGAGAAAATGTCCCATATGACGATTGGCCGAAACATGTCGACACTTTATATCTCAGCAAATGCTAAATTTTGCCATTTTGCAACATTTTTGTATTAGAAAATGAAGGTGTATCAAGTCATTTCACCTGTTTTTGTTTCTCTCTAAGGCTCTCTGCCCCCCGAAGCCTTGCCTTATATGTTTTGTTTTTCACACCACTTGTATCTGTTTTATATCTGTACACATGTCGTATTTTGTAGCTTTTTAATGTTCTGAATTTTGAATTAAAATTATTCTCAGGTATGCCTCCTCTCTCTACCCTCGGTCTTTTGTCTGGCTGACACGAATGACTACTGTTAGATAATTATATGTATGTGTGACTAGGATTATATCCAACCTTGCTCTGATATAGAGTAGTGAGGGGTAAGCAACTCCTCAGTACCAGGTCCCTGGTACTGTCTCCTTTGATCCTTGTGATTCAACCCTTTTGCGAGTTTGCTCCCCCGAAAACAAAAAACATTGGGTTTTGGCCTGATTTGTTAATACACCTTTTGGACAGCCCTTTGGCTGAAAGGCCTCATTGATAGCCGACATTGGTTTATTTTTGAGACAGACACACATGGTACACAGTGTCTAAAACTAAGATGGAGAGTGTCAATATTTTGACATTCTCGGAAGAATACTACCAAAGATTGATAACTTTACCTACGGTAGTGGCTATGGATACAACTAATGCCCCGCCAGTCGCCAAAACTGACGATCTGGATCTATTGCTACAAAAAAAGAAAAAACTGATCCGCACGGAATCTCATGGACAGATGATGCTAGCCTATCTAAAAGCAGGCATCATTCCTGAAGGTCTACAAGTTAAAAATATCCCAAGGGTTTTTTTAGATAACACCAAATTTAAGGGACAATTTAGTGCTGTTGGGAATAAATGCTCACGTGACTATTTGATTCTGATTATTGATACCTCGGCAGAAGAGTCCACCAAACAAAAATTGGAAATTGAAACTCTTGAAAACAAGATGAAAGGCGATAACCTTATAAGAGACATTAAAGAACAACTTACAAAAATTGAAGAAGAAATAGTAAAATTCAAAAAGTTCACTTTAGATAAAAAAATTTGGAAATACAAAAAAGATATGGAAAATTATAAGGAAACTAACACGTATCCATATTTGGTGCCCTCCTTTTATGAGGATCAAAACAAACAGGCACAAAGCAGAAAAAGAACCACAGGTCCCCCTAGGAACAAATATGTGAGTTTCTCCAATACTTCCAATACCACATCAAGCAGTGACTCCGATAATCCCACTACCTCAAATGGGCCCGACCCGAACAACCAACCTTTTTTTCAAGGGCGAGGGAGGAGACCACGTCAGTGGCAACAGGGGCCACCACGGATGCAAACCCGCAACTGGAGGGGTCCCCCTCAGAATTGGTGATTCCGATTTTCAATTTATCAAACCACATTCTTACTGAGGCAGAAACATCGGTCCTGAAAAATGGACTGAGTTTCGTCCCCACTACTAGAGCTAAAGGTTTTGACACTCAGGTTGAACTACACAAATTCTTTCGCCTGATTCGTTTAAAATATTTCTTTAAAGATGGTTTATCCTCTACTAAAATACCCAGTACAACCTTCCTTAAAGTGCCTTCACACTTCACTCCCTCCAATGCTATGGTTAGCCCGGCCATTTTAGCATTTGAAAATAAGATTTTAGAAAAAACAAAACATCTCCTAAAAGACAAAAACCACCATAGAGACAATTTGAGCCACAGTGAACGGCTGGCCCTTGATGTTCTACAAAAGAACACGACTTTCCTAATAAAACCCGCCGATAAGGGCGGAGGAATTGTTCTTTGGGATACCACACTTTATTCCACAGAAGTGATGCTCCAACTGAACAATCCTGATTTTTATCGTAGACTGAATCATGATCCTACAGCCTCCATCGGTGCAGAAATCAAGAGCCTGATGGACCATGCTCTGCAAGAGGAATGGATAGATCAGGATGAACATCAGTTTCTCATAAAAACATCACCTGTCACCCCTGCATTTTACCTCCTCCCCAAGGTCCATAAAAATGCATTGGTTCCACCTGGGAGACCTATTGTATCAGCCATCAATTCTATCCTAGAGCCACTTTCTATCTATGCAGACTGGTTCCTTAGACCCTTTGTGCTACACATGAACTCCTATGTAAAAGATACCACCAGTATGATTAATTTAGTCTCCGAGATCCATCTCAATACCAATGATCTCCTGGTTACCTTAGACGTGACGTCGCTCTATACAAGCATTCCACAAGGAGAATGTCTTACAATAATGGAGCTCTTTTTAAATCAACGTACTGACACATTGCTAAAAGTACCCACACCATTTATTATGGAATGCATTAGAATCGCTTTGACAGAAAATTTCTTCTTGTACGAAGGGACCTTCTATAAACAAATCCATGGTACAAGTATGGGGGCAACCTTTGCGCCAGATTTGGCTAACTTATTTATGGATCATTTTGAAACCACTTCCATCTACCATTCGTCTAATCCTTTCAAAAAAGATATCTTGAAATGGTGCCGTTATATAGACGATGTATTTATGATCTGGCAGGGGGATCTTCCCCGCTTGCATTGTTTTCTAGAATGGCTCAATAACCATAACCCACACATCAAATTCACTATGATGTTTCACGCCACCACTATTTCCTTTCTGGATCTTCTCATTTTTAAAACGGAAGATGGGACTCTTAATACGAGCCTTTTCCGTAAACCCACAGATAAGAATACTCTCCTCAGGTATAACAGCTTTCATCCTCGAAGTTTACGTGAGAACCTACCTATTGGGCAATTTCTGAGACTCAGAAGAAACTGTACTGATCTAGAAGATTTTGCTCGAGAAGGCAGAGACTTGAAACAGCGCCTGTCTGCTAGGGGGTATCCTAATAAATGCATTAACCGAGCATATAAAAGAGCTAAATATGCTAATAGAGCTAGATGCCTTCAACATGAACCCTCGACAAAAGAGGACAGGATTACGTGCGTCAGCACTTTTAGCCCCATTAGCAATACTTTGCGCAAAGTGATTAAACAACAATAGCATATCCTGACTACGGATGAGTTTAGTCCCCCACAACCGAGGTTTGCTTTCAAGCGCCAAAAAAACGTTAAAGATTTTTTGGTCCATACGTACCCTGCCACCCGCCCCCTTTCAGCACAATCCACTTTGTGGAATCTTCCTCCTGTAGTGGGCCATTTTAAATGTGGCCACTGCTCAGTTTGTGACCTAACAGACAATTGTAAGTCCATTGACCTAAACGGCAAAGTTTGGAATTTGAGATCTTTCTCCAACTGTGCTTCAGATTGGCTGATATACGGAATTAAATGTCCGTGCAACCTATTGTATATAGGAAAAACTAGCCGCACTGCTCGCCTTAGAATCTGCGAACATAGGTCATGCCTAAAGAACAAAACCGAGAATAAACCCATGGTCTCCCATTACACCATAGCTAAGCACCATTACACGGACTTCAAATGGTTTGTAATTCAAAAAATATCCCCCTCACCAAGAGGAGGAAATAGAGATTTGTCTCTCAGCCGGGCTGAACAAAGATTGATATACACGCTAAATACGGTAAATCAGGGGCTCAACTCCTCGGTGGAATGGAATAACCTGATTACGTGACGTGATAAATAATCTGCAGACACTTCACCATGGGACACTCTACGACCCCGGTGCGTTTTTTCTGACCCTTGGTGATTTGATTACCTTGTGAGGGGTTG
Organism: Ambystoma mexicanum; assembly: GCF_040938575.1. Lineage (NCBI taxonomy): Eukaryota > Metazoa > Chordata > Amphibia > Caudata > Ambystomatidae > Ambystoma > Ambystoma mexicanum. The sequence continues at coordinate 326,852,728 of NC_090926.1, read as the reverse complement.
ACGCTAATACGCTCAGACCTCTCCTCGGGACTCATTTTTTCATCAGCTCCCTTCAAACACGTGTATACACCACGTGTTTCGAGTTATATTTTTCCTGTTGGGACACTCCATCGTCCCAGGGCTTTCTTTTTAATTTACTTTTGAATTTACTTTGTGTGTATATATCTTCGTGGAACATCTCTACACTTGGACAATTGCAGTCCAGGTTGTCTTCCCCCGTATCAGATGGGGACACACACTGTACCTTTAAAGAAAAAAAAGGTCCTACCCAATATCACGTGATTGATACACGTATTTAAAAGCCTCCTCCCACAACACCGCTCTGACCACTTGGTACACAGCGGTGAGGACAAGAGGACCCGTAGGCCCTTGCAGGATATTAAGGTAAGCGTCGGTCCTTTACCGTGTTTAAAGTTAAGTGCTCGATTCCTACCGAGCTGCTAAGCTGATTAGTTCTCTTTCTACATCTTGCAGATTTTCTGCGAACTAACCGTTTAACTGTCTCGGACTTGCGTGGTATAAATTCCACTTGGCTGCATAACGTTGACACAATCGTGCCCGTAGCCCATTAAAAAACCGCTGGCGACTGTGTTCTGGAATATCAAAGGTGTGCACTGCGATACATTTTTTCTTGTACAAGGGCCAGACTCCTCTTTTTTCTCCCCTTTTTGAAATAATAACTCTGATGCTTTGTTAGGATGGATGATTAGTCTTTTGACCTGTGATACATTTGTTTTTTCATTTTTTGACACCATTTAAATGACAAATATCGAAGTAATTACGTTAAAATATCCTATAATTAGTTGTTCTCAGGCTAGGTTAGCAAGAAAATATGTCAACCTATGTAAACCTGTGGTTTAGTGATTGCCAACAGCACATACTGCCTCAAACTATATTAAAAACAGTTTTGGGCCTAAAATGAGATAAAATGAAATTAACACTGGGAATAAATTTTCTCGTTCATGTAGAGTGTACTTTGAATCCTCTGGACGACCATTGTAGCAAGTAGATCGTGCTATACTTTCGTCTGTATAAGAGCCATGGATGGTTTTTTCACTGATCACACTCTATTCAGTAGCTACTGGTAAGAGTTGGATCCAATTTTTCTATGTCACACAAATTTATGCTCCCACTGGAAAACTCTTGGGATATGTTGCACCGCATGTATTTGAATGTGTTTGGGGCACATGACACTATTGGAGTGTGTTTTCAAAAAATATGCTGGGCTATTAAAACAGCCTATATAGGGTAGTTTTTAAGACTAAAGGTTACATTGTTATTGTTCCTTAGTTTTAAGATATATGTAAATGTTTTTCATGCATTGTGATTAATTTTTATATATATGTGTATTTTTTTAGATGTGCGTGATACCCACATCGAATCACTTATAAGGCTGTATTTGAAGAAATGTCTTGTCCTGATGATGGCCACTACAACTAGATTCTGTATGGACACTTGAGAAAATGTCCCATATGACGATTGGCCGAAACATGTCGACACTTTATATCTCAGCAAATGCTAAATTTTGCCATTTTGCAACATTTTTGTATTAGAAAATGAAGGTGTATCAAGTCATTTCACCTGTTTTTGTTTCTCTCTAAGGCTCTCTGCCCCCCGAAGCCTTGCCTTATATGTTTTGTTTTTCACACCACTTGTATCTGTTTTATATCTGTACACATGTCGTATTTTGTAGCTTTTTAATGTTCTGAATTTTGAATTAAAATTATTCTCAGGTATGCCTCCTCTCTCTACCCTCGGTCTTTTGTCTGGCTGACACGAATGACTACTGTTAGATAATTATATGTATGTGTGACTAGGATTATATCCAACCTTGCTCTGATATAGAGTAGTGAGGGGTAAGCAACTCCTCAGTACCAGGTCCCTGGTACTGTCTCCTTTGATCCTTGTGACCCCTCGATGGACTTATGAAAATATCTGTCATCAAACCTCCAGAAGGATAGCCAACATCTGGCTAAGTTATTTCTTAGAGTTTTATCAACATTTTGAGAATCATCCGAGGAAGCCCCAGGTTATCCAGTACAGACCCCAGTTTGTACAGATCAACTGTTTCAAAAGCAGTCTGTAGACCCATAAATGCACCGTAGACAGTTTCCTGTTGAACAGATATGGAGTTAGCTGCCACAAGGTGGCTAGTAGCCACGCTCTTTGTAAAATGTATTTGAACTGGACAGCAGATATTACTCTCTTTTGCCCAATCGAGAATTCTATTTAGAAGTAATTTGCCAAAACTGTAAAAGAACAGTCTAGAAGGGTTATATGCGGTAACTACCTGGATTCATCCGATCTCCCTTCTTTCAAATTGGGACAATTACTGCCTTATTCCAAAACAACAGTAAAATATTAGAAAGGACCATTGCGTTAAATACATTGTGCAAAACCCTTGACCAGACCATAATGTTCATACGATATGAATCTGAAGGAACATAATCAATACCCAGACTTTTATTGCCTTTCAAAGAGGTAATAACTCTAGTTACCTCCTCAGTAGTACATGGAAAAAAGGCAAGGTCTATGGCATCTACATTTTTGTGATCCGTAGTGTCATCATAAAGACTTGAAAAGTGGGGATGCCTTTGCTATGGAGTTAAATTATTCTCGATAATTGTGGGTTTGCAGCAGAATAGACCATTCTCCACAGTCTTTCAAAAAGAACATGTATCCGAAAAGTCTGTTGCTTTAACAGGGGCAACCCAGCCCTTCTCATTCTATCCTGCTTTCCTTATGGCGAGCTGGGTTGAAACTGCTTCTTAATGTCTGATCTAGACTAGTCGAATTATCAGAGCTTTTCAGAACAGAATAAAATGCTCTTAGTACCCCGGTCTTATGGGCCGGGGTACTAATAGCAATAGGCCCCGAGCAGGAGGGGCATTACCACTTGAGGTTATGCCCTGGTGCCTTCATTAAGGTCCTCGCTTCGCTCGGGCCTGTAACTATGAGCCCCGGGGCATTACCTGAAGTAGTAATGCCCCTCCTGCTCGGGGCCTATTGCTTAGATAGAATCAACCAAATGACGTTCTAAAAGATGGTCCCATTTTAGTCTGCGCTTGCAAGATGATAGTTGGCCTTGTGGAAACCCCATTTTATTAGATTGCGCAGCAGCTCTACCTGGGAAATGGCTGCACGATCACTATGTAATCTCTGCATTATAAACAGATTAGCAACCCAAAACCATTCCTCAAAATAGATACATATGCAAACAATAATTCATTAACTTTTGGAACCTAAAAAAGTTACATTTGCAGTAGAAACAGAGGGGGTTCTTCCATGTATACATTTTAGTTTCCTTTGGTGCATATCGGTGAACCATTGGACCCCCTTTGTATCATGTCTAGTGTCCCAGAGCACCACCCAAGGTAAGCCACATGCTAAATATTCATCTACTTTAAAGAATTCCACATTATTAGCAAAACCCCTTTTTGCATTGAAGTCAACACATAAGATCATTGGCATTTGCTACAAGGAGGACCTCCCGCTCGGCTTACACCAATCCACATGTAAAAAGGTTCTATGTGTTTGCTCTTGGCCTCACGTAGGAATTAACTTCAATAACACAGCATGCATTAACAGATTGTAGTTCAACTATTATTAAATATTCAGAGGTATTCACAAGAGAAATACAAGAAGAACAATAAATCGGTGATGACATTTCTCCCTCTTGCATTTGAGGTGGACATACTGCATACAGACATGAAGCCATCTAAATGTATAGTAGTTTTGGACAAAGTTTCTTGCATACAAAGTGACATTATGAGTGCCAATAAACTCTAATTGGTCCTTATTTTTTAATTTAGAGCCCAGTACGGCAAAGAAACATGCACCAGCCCTACTATTCCCCTGTAACCATGGAACACGAGCAATGTCTGAAACCAATCTTTTTTTACCAGCATCGTAAATATTGTGCCTATGTCAAGTGGGTATTCTGTAACAGCGCCTCGATGCCCGTGGGCAGTTTGTGTGCTTTATTAATGCAAATAAATAAATAAATAAATATATTTTATGATAAAATCTGAAATTAGATTGACTCAGAGGATACATGTGCTTATGGGACAATTGTGGTTGTAAACAGTGTCTGAGTTGGCCCCAATGCTTTCTCGTTAGAGGAACCTCTAAGCCAACCAATATCAGCTAAATTGGATAGAGGCTCTTAACGATTTCTCAATGCTATTGAGGTAGGGCTAGAGCTTTCCATATCATCTATACGTCCAACAATATATATATATATATATTATATATATATATATATATATATATATCCAGATGACTGTTATTTCTCCAGTCCATTGGAAAGCACTCCCCCAGTCATTCAATGTTGATTCAGGAAACCAGTTTTGAAAAGAGTTTCAAAAGGTAATCTTCATTCAATAAAAAGGGGCAGCATGTGGCTCGTACAATCCACTAACATCGTGGTTCTCCCAGAACATACGGCCCTCACATAGCGGAGTTAACGTTTCGCGGTTCCCTCACTGCTTGATCACAACAGATGATCCATATTACCAAACAGTTAAAATACCTCGTGAGGTACGGTTTCAGACAAAGAAAGAGGACTAATTCTACCGTGTGGTTAGCTGTCAGCCATATCTGAATGGGCAAATCCCAAACATAAAAAAGGGACTAGTTATTTGCATTTACTTGTATTAAGCCAAAAGTCCACCATCTTTCACTGAGAAACATCTGCTTCAATCATATTAGTAACTTATATGTGCATTACCGAATTGCCATGTATTTATGCATATTATTCGTGAAATGCTACGCTGTGCAGGCATGACTAAGCAACAATCTGATACATTCAATATCATTCTCGTTTGTATATATCATAGCTGACAATGGCATATGGAATTTTCATGTTTGTGACTTATTTTGCAGAGTAAAGTGCATAGTGCAAATCCAGTAAAGTGCATAGTGCATTGAAAGTGCAACATAACCACTTGCTTCTGGACATTCCTATATCAATACCTTAAAGTGCACAGTGCCTCAGTTGTTCCTATGTCCATACATTAGGGTGTCTAGTGGTAGCAGCCATAGAAGAATCCCACAAACATATGCTAGTTGGTAACCACTGGGTTCTAACTACTCGTTATCTGCACCATATATACAAAAAATCAATTGCTATTTTAATGAATGTGATAATAACAGCCTGCAACAGTAAAAATAAATATAAAACAGCGTATCTACACTGTAAAATCACGGCTGACATATTTGCTTGACTTATTAAAATTCATCTATAACCACACTTCCTCCCCGTTGCCTATTATCACCGTACATTATAAAATTCACCCAAAATACTTAAAATCACCATAAGTGTACCACTATAGAAAATCAACCTTAAACCAGGGTTGTGCAAACATCAGGGTTAGCACCATATTTTTTACCCTTACGAAGACTAGAAAAGCTCTGACCGAACATACCCTAAAGGAACTGGTGTTTCAACACCAGAGGGGTTATAAATGCAAAAGTCACAATATACACTTACAATATAAAAGTTGCTCAGTAAATCAAGATACGCTAAGAACATTCTTAATACATAGCTTCCTTTGAGACGTTAACCCAAGAAGGTATACATTTATTCGTCTATATTATGAGTAGTGTACAATGATACCTTTCCTCATCAAACGAGCCTTGACAGCTTTCCACGCCCCTTTAGGGCGGGATATCCAGTCCCTATGACATCATATCCGGGGCGTGGCCCCCTCGTGTTTCCCCCGGAAGTTCTGCCTGGACAAAATCCTGTCCCGGAAGTGCTGTAGGTGTGTTTAACAGACCCTGGGTCCTTAGCGGGGGTGTCCCACCGGATGTGACATCATGGGGGCTATCGGGAAGGTCCCCCCAAGGGTTGGGGCCCCAAGGGGACTTCCTCCGGATGTCCCCCCAAAGAACCGGAAGTGTGGAGCGGGTTTTTGAAGGGTGGGGCGTGGCGTGCAGGGTGTATATATACAGCAGTGTTTTGGCTGTAGGTCCAAGCCAATCCTGAGGACCGGTTTGAACCTCTGATTAAACAACATCGGTGCAAACGGGCAGGTGCGGTAAGGTATACATAAGACTGAAGCTATGGGCGTTGACCAGGGGTGGCGGTGTTAAAGCGGGTCTTGAGTATAGTGTGGCAGGGTGTCTACACTTATAATAAGACAGGTAAAAATTAGAAAAAGAAAAAGAAAAAAAGCAACAACAAAAAAAAGAAAAAATGCGAAAATATATTTGTAATTATATAAAAAATGGGAAATTATGAAATATTAATTTTAATAATCATTTTTTTTTATTATTATTAAAAAGTAATATTTTATAATTTTCCCGCCGGTTATGCTGGGGAGAAAATTTTTAGAAATCATATTTTTATGATTATTAAAATTAATATTTCATAATTTTTCAATCGTTTATGCTGGGGAGAAAACATTTTAAAAAAATAATTTATGAATAATAATATTCATAATAAATGTTGGGGTGATGGGGCTGAGTCCAACAGGCTTGTGAAGCAAGACCCTATGGTTCTGCAAGGGTCCATGTGTGGATCCTGGGCCATCGGTGGAGGTCTCTGTCCTTTTCAAGGCACTCAGGCTGCAAAATGACATGCACAAGGGTCTGCGCAAGCCATGTTCACCCCACACCCCTGCCAGCCGTCTATATATATAGAGAGAGCTCAAAAGCAGATGTTGGGCCCAGCCCTGTGGTGTTACAGCTGTAATTCAACAGGAACAGGCCCAGCGGACATGCTGTTGATCTCTGAAATTCCAGGGGAGGCCGGAAATGGCCTCGGTGTCCGCATGGCCTGTTCTTGCAGCCCTTAGCAGGATGGGTAGGGTGGAAGTGCTGTGGTCTGAGCCCCGAGGGGCAGCTCTGATGGATCACTTTGAATTTCTCGGGGATGTTGCCACACCCATGCAGCCCCAGGCGGTGGAGGAGCCCTTGTAATTTCCGGGAGGATGGTATCCGGCTGACCATGCATCCCCCAGCCCTCCCCTTCCCCCAAGACCCTTAGATCCTGTCTCAAAGTCCTAGGGCCTTATCTTGAGCGGCAGAAGCTGGTGACCATCTGGAGTTAATTTCACAGATATCTGCAAAGCCTGCCATTTTTGAGATACCATTATAAAGAGGGGTGGCTTAACTGTTGTCAGCCCTTGTGCGACGCCTGTTAAGAATTAACCAGCTGCAGACCCAGTGTGTGTGTGTGTGTGAAGTCATCGTGCTCGTTACAGCTACCATGCAGGAGCAGGATCAGACAGACTATCAGTTAAGGAGTCTATAAACTCTGACATGCTGCAGCCTCCATTAGTTTTATGTAAAATGGTAACTTTTCCTAATTTATCTACAGGACCTCTTCCCAGACCTTTCACTAGGGGCTGTGCTAGATTTTAGTCCTGCCCCAGGTACTAACTTTTATATTTAATTATTGACATGCCACTGTGTTTAAAAATATATACATGTGCATAGGTACAAAATATGTTTGTTTGTTAGACTCTGGGGTAAATGCTGGGGGCCGCTATGTTTAAAACAATGGTCAGCGTGTGGTGCTTTAAAGACATATGTGCAGTTGCACCGTATTAGCTTTTTAAAAAACAATTGCCAGTCTGGCCTGTCTTTTGAAAATAATAATAATAATAATAATGATAATAATAATGTGGCCCTTTGTATTGTGCATGCATAGCCATGGGACCCCGTGGCGGGGTGTGCTGAGGTGTCCCGGTTTTGCGGGTTTCTTTATCTCTATCTGGGGCTCTGGTCCCCTTGTCAAGATTATGCGCCCATTGGAAACTGCAGTATTCCCTGTTTTATCTTGTTGTTGTAGTAGGGGGGCATTGCCAGGCATGCACAATAGCGCACATCTGAAATGTTTATTTTGTTTTACAATTTAAGAGCATTTTAGGCGGTGATGAATGAATTATAATATGTGCTTCTTTGAGCAGTACCACTTAAACCCCCCTGTCTCCTCCAAATGCTCCTTAGGTGTAGCGCCTAGACACCCACTTTCAAGAGCTATGCCTGCTTTTCATAAAAAGCAGGCATAGCTCTTGAAAGCGGGTGTCTAGGTGCTACACCAAATGCACCTTAAATGTAGCACCTTGACATCCCCCTTTCAGGAGCTAGGCGTCCTTATGAGGTCCTCGGGCCCAGCTCTTTTAAAGCGCGATGCCTGCTCCCCCGCGCTTTCAAGAGCTAGGCCTCCTTATAGGGTCCTCGGGGCCCAGCTCCTTTAAAGCACGGTGGAGCAGGCCTTGTGGATGCAGCCCGCACCTTTGCAGGCTATTTACATTAAGATGAGCGCGGTTTGCAATGATCATCCGCCCCGTGTAGCTGCATTAGCAGCTACACGGGGCGGATGACCATTGCAAACCGCAGACATCTCAATGCTGATACACGTTTTCCTTTTTAACAGAAAAACGTGCATCTGTATCAAGAGGCTCGTGGTTTGCCTCTGATGTTGTGCTGCTGGGGGCTGGTGCACAAAGGCCTCGCAACCAGATGTCAGAGCCCCAGGCAAGCATGTTTCAATAGATAAGATGATTCTTATCTATTGAAACACTCTTGCCTGGGGCTCTGGCATCATGCAACGCAGCTGTTGTTCCTTGTGATGGCCCTGAATGTGTGAACAGGGCCCAACCATCCCTGTTCACCCCTCCAGGGCTCATTTAAAAATCGGCCCCCTCCCTGATCCAAGGGTCAGGGGTTGGGGCTTGTGTGCCACATGTGCTCCACTGGCCGGGGAGCTGCGGAAATTCGCAGCTCCCTGGCAATTTAAAAAAAAAAAAAAAAGTAATTCTCGCAAATAAGGGGCTCTGCAGCCGCAAACAGCAGAGCCCCAACTTTACAACAAAAAAAAAAAATATATAAAGTGGGGGGCTCATAAACAAACGGCATGGGATGGGATGGGACGCTTCCAGAAATGAGCATCTTTAGTTGAATTATGCCCATTTCAATAAACTGGCTTTGCATAGCCACCCAAATTGCACAGGACGAATGGCATTTGCCTTTCATAAAATCAAAACACTCACAAAACTCACACTGATAGTGTTTCTGAAAACGTTAAAATGTGGGCATGCTTTAAAATCCAAGGCCGAATACAAATGTTTTCCCTGGATATTGCAGTACCAAAATGGGACATTTAACTTTTAGTTGTTTATTTTTCATCATGCTCTATAGTGCACTGGTGATGTGTCTGGAGGCAAGCCGTCTGATGTTTGGTCCACGAGGTCGACTTTAACTCATAAATTCAAAGTGGCCAGTCAATGTTTCTCATTTACCCTGACTTGAGCCCTGGTTTACAGTCTCTATAAAACACACGTGAGGAATACTGCATTCATTTTTAAAAGACATGCATGCTCTTTTAAGACAAAAATAAATAAATAAATAAATAAATAAAGGTTTACAGAAGCTTTAAAGCACCCGCTGGTTACAGGCATTCATTGAAGTATACACCCTGTTCTTTATAAATCAAAGGGATGATGGCACACCTGGTTTAGGCATTTTATTTGAAAACAGTAGCATATTTACTGCTCCAATTCAGCCATTAACTTTCAGAAGGCTGTTTTGAAATAACTCATTGCATTTGCACTATGTTTCATGTTACTGTTTGATAAAGCTAGCACAAGGAAACACCACAATGGGGTACTTTGGGTTTTTAAATAATATTTATTCAACAACTCTGGTCAAAGCGGATAGCCCCAACCCAGAACCATGGGTGTCTGGGGTACGCCTGGGGCATAAGATTGTCTCAGGCACCAACGAAAAAAGTATTCCACATTTGCAAAATGGCCATTCATTTCTTTTGTGACACGGTTTGACCCACACACCCGGGGTAAGGTTTTTTTTTTTTTTGATAAAATGTGTGGTATATTGTACATTTTAAAGAATGTTATGCATCAAGGCTGGTCAGAACTATTAGCCTCCCCTCCCAGATCTTCATTGAGTTGATCCCCAAGGGTCCACAGTTAATAAGGGCCCCAAGCAGGGGGTGTTGTGCTTCTTGTGCGTGCGGGTGTCTGTTACCCCAAGGTTTGGGCATTTGCAGTATGGGAGGCCCGAGGCTTATTTATTTATCTATTTATTTTATTTATTGCTTCCAGCAGATGGTTATGATGCAAGGGATGCCTCCTTGGAAGACGCATGTATAAATTCCGAAGCACTTATCGACCTCTTGGCAGAATACGGAATTCCTAGTATCGATACCGCCGGTGTGTACTTTTAATACAGATGCTACTAGTAACTGTTATTAATATACATAATTTAGTTTTATGGTATTAACATAAGATGATTATAGTTATTTAATATTGGGTAATTACAATAACATATGCTGTTTCCTTATTTTCTAGCGGTGATCCATGCGGGCGCCGCTTCTGCAGATGTGCGAGAGGCATCGGTTCTTGTAGCAGGTAATTATTACTTTCACTTTAGATATGTTCATTAAAGGTCGAACCCTGTTTTTATAGGAGTCCTGATGCTTTCAACAAATTGAGTCTTTAGTGTAAAACATGATTATGTATTTGAAGTATAGGTCTGCCATGTGACTCTTTGATGTAGAACCTGGTGGTAAATGTTTTCTTTGGTTTTTATTGCAGATACACCTCTTGTAGGACCAATGCCTGCACGGTCCCCGTCAGTTCCCCAGTCCGCTGGACCATCAACCTCTGATGCCACCCCCAGGGCCCACGCCAGATACCCAGCACCTGCGGCTAACACGTCATTAAAAAGGAAGCACCCTACCAAGAGTCCAGAATGTAAGTATGCATCACGGAGAACCCCTCCTTTCTTTTTTTTTGTTTTTGTTTTCCTTAACAGGGATTGTTAATATTTCAGCGTGTCTTTGTAAACCCCCATAACGGCCCGCTCATGTTCTTCTAGAGTGCTGCGCCGGCCTAATTTTCTACCAAACAGTTTCTTTTAATATTTTAAAGGGGTTCGTAAACCTTGAGTTTTACCTGAACAATGTACCGTAAAGTATTACTTGGTCTTTAATATAAAACTGAAACTGTTTTTTCTTTTATTTTAGGGGCGTGCGCTGCGGTTGAGAAAGAAGTTATAGCGCAGCCGCCCTCTTTGACCCCGACAGCTCGAACCCCGCCAGTTGCAGGTCAGACGCCTACACCGCTGTTGTATAAAGCCGCTGTTTGTAATGATGTGTTAGATGGGGCAGTAAAGCTCCTTTTAAATAAAAAGCGGGACTTATCACTTAAAAGGGGGCGGGTGTCTCAAGGGTCTGCAAACAAGTTCATTTTAAATAAAAAGAGGGGCTTATCGCTTAAAAGGGGGCGGGTGTCTCAAGGGTCTGCAAACAAGTTCATTTTAACTAAAAAGAGGGGCTTATCGCTTAAAAGGGGGCGGGTGTCTCAAGGGGTTGCAAACGTTGTAGTACCCCTTAACCCCCAATGTATTATTGTTCCCAACAACCATATACCACTGCCTATTGAATCACTCATACCTGTAGCACATGTGAATGCTGTATCTCCCCAGGAGACACAGACAGGGGGTGCGCTTACACCGGGCCCGGGTCCCCCGGTAGTGGGCTCCGAAAACCTTTTAGACAGAGGGTTGGTTAACCCACATCTGTGGACCCCCAGCTGTGGTTTGAGCCCACCCCCTCATTTGTACTCCCCAACGATCCCCAACCGCATGGTCTATGATAGTCACCCACAGGGGTCCCGCGTTTGGGGTGAGATCACGTCGCCTCCTGTGTACTCTCCAACAATCCCCACCCGCATAGGCGCTGGTCATCAGCTCCTGTGGCCCCCCGGCTGTGTAGATATAACACCCCCCCAGGCATACACACTTACGGTCCCCAACACTGCGGTCGCTATTAGTACTTCTGAAGCTATAGAAGGTGGGGGTGTTCAACCTAACACCAGGGTCGGCCTAGAGACGGCTCCTATTATAATAATTTCCGATTCCCCCATAAAAATAGGGTCTCAAAACTGTGAATATGCTGCTGTCATCCGTGAAACAGGCTATCCCCCGAAACCCCTTGATCTGTCCTACAGGGGGCCCAACGGCATAAACCAGCAACGACGTACACCCGTCATTTATTGTACAGATTCTAATATACAGCCCTTAAACCCTCAAACGCCTGTGAATCTCAATACAGCCAACAGTTTTGTAAATATCTGTGCTTCTAAAAAGGGTCACGTTGTAAAAGAGTTATTTCGGACCCCCGGTTTAAAAAAACTGCGAAAGGAAAAACACTTATCAGGCCCACATAACAGCTCTAGATTATGACGCCAGGCCTGGTGCTTGAGACACCTGTTTGGTAAAAAAGATCTAGTCGACATGCGTAAGCACGTGTCTAAGGCCAAACACGCCCTTTTTGCTAGGGATTCTAAAAACCGGGTGAACACCGTAGCTAATAAAATGATGAAAAAGAACACACCACCAACTCTTAAAAACAAGCTTGAAAAGAAATCGGCGCTACAAAAGTATATACAGCCCCGGCCTGGTTTTGCAGAATCCCCAGAGCCTTTAAGATTAGGGGTGGACCCCGGGCTGGGTACAGCAGCGCCCGAGACACTGCGGCCAGTGTTGGAAAACACAAACCCTGTTAAAAATCGAGGTCTCTCTTTAAAAGATTTACCAACACGCCATTTAAAATGGCTTCAAACCCTCAGGCAGCGGAAAATGTTTCTCAAACACCTGAGAAAAGCTAAAATGATAATCATGCAGCGAGCCCTTAAAGATTTAGAGGCTCAACCCCAAAACACACCCCCTCAGGATGAAGCTGACACGGTTTTCTTGCAGAGTATGGGCACATACCAGCGAGATCTACCAAAGTTTCGAAGCATTGAACACTATGAGGTGTTCCGCTTTATAAATCTGGATAGGTGAAGATCAACCGGTCAAGGTCTTTTAGTGATCACAGAAACTACTGAAAGGCTCATCTCTCAGATTCTTGAAACGGTTGGGCCTAACGATTTTGTCCAGATATGCCTAGACAGCACTGTTTTAAACAGGCCTCTTTTCACCAGGCGATCGTTTCGGCAGACCTTTGATGTTTTGCCGTTTCTAGAAAACATTGGAAAACTGCTACAAAGTAAGGCGGAACTGGTCGTAACCGAACCCTTGAGACTTGTGTCGGTGGTTGTCAGGGCTAGAGAGGGTGGTGTGTACAGACCCCTGAAGAAAACCCTTTACAGTATGGTGGTTTCCAAGAAGAAACGATGGCTCTTGGATTTTAATTACGGGAACCTGAACATATGTATGGCTGCAAGCATTATAGGCCTGCTAGAGCCTAGAACCGTTACGGATGGATACATTCAGGCAAGAGCTATGGAGTTTCACAGCGTATTGGGTATACGGCCTGATGTTATGGTTGGTTTTAATGATCTGCGTTTATTTGAGGATCACTTTGGTGTGCCTATCAAAATCCTGTATAATGAGGACAGGGTTTGGATATAATTCCCGGCAGGTGACAATGTGACGAGCAGCACTATTATGGAATCTTAAACCTTCAGAGTTTCCTAGGGGCTCGCAATTTATGCCCGCATTGTTGTCACATATACAGCAATAAAACCGCTCACAGATGCCACTTACACTGCAACATGTGTCAGAGAGACGGTTGCGTGGTGACCAGTGAATCAGGTTTTAAATGTCCCCGGTGTAAAACATTTGCCCGATCCAAAGACTGTCTTCAACAACACGTTGAAAAGGCGGCTCAAGGTACAGTCGTATGTCATCTTAAAACAGACTGCAGTTCCTGTGGCTGTTTTATAAAGGCCAATCATGAATGTAAGGGACGGATATGTCCCCGCTGTGATGTAGAAGTGGTCTCCGTGGATGAGCACCAGTGTTATATGACACACCCAAAAGAAATAGTAAAAACCGAGAATTACATAATCTTTGATATGGAGTGCATGCAGGAGACCGGCATACACATACCCAACTATATCTATGCCAAGCATCTCACTCGTAACGACAGCTGGTCATTCGCGGGAATTGACTGCGTCAGCCGCTTCATTACAACATTTCTGACAAAAAAATTCCACGGGTATAGCTTTCTGGCACACAACAGTCAGGGCTACGATGGTTTCTTCATAATACAACAACTGATTAAAGAGAGAGTCGACGTCAAGCTGATAACTCAGGGTGCAAAGTTGAAACTCCTCGCGGTGCCAGACCTTAAAATCCGCTTTATCGACAGTTTGAATTTTCTACCCATGAAATTAAGCAAACTGCCTAAGGCTTTTGGTTTCCCTGGGTCCAAAGGGTATTTCCCCCATTTCTTTAATACGGTACAGAATCAGAATTATGTGGGAGCCATCCCCCCTATGGAGTGTTATGGGTCGGAATACATGATGCCTGATGACAAGGAGGCGTTTCTTAAATGGTATACGGAGGCCCGAACACAGGTTTTTGATTTTAAGAGAGAACTAAAAACCTACTGTCGTGAAGACGTCAATATTTTGAGAACAGCCTGCAACAGTTTTCGAGACGGCATCATAGACATGACCCGACAGGTCCACACTATGGATGATCCTGAAAATCCAGAGATGAAGATACATTTTGTTACATATGTAGATCCCTTTACATTCATCACCCTGGCTAGCATGTGTATGCATATATACAAGCAGCTGTTTCTAAAGTCTGAAACAATAGCCCTCATACCCCCAGACATGTATCATGGCCACCAGAAACGATTTTCCACACCATCGATCCAGTGGCTAATGTATATGTCTGAACACATCAAGACACCTATACAGCATGCCCTGCGGGGAGGAGAGAAAAAGATTGGCCTCTATTTTCTAGACGACTATGCGTCTTTAAACGGTGTGGAGATGGCCTATGAATTTAATGGGTGTTTTTATCACGGGTGTCCACAATGTTATAAGAAAGATGACTATAACACCCTGACGGCGTGTACGTATGATCATCTTTACAGGAGAACTCTTTTAAAAAAGAATTTTCTTGAGACAAGGGGTCTGCGCGTTATTACGCTTTGGGAGCATGAGTGGACCGAAATGTTGAAAAAAGATTCTTATTTAAAGATTTTTCTCAAGCATAAGAATTTACCATAACCCCTAGAACCGCGCAATGCTCTTTTTGGAGGTAGGGCTAATGCCATTAAGCTCTACCACGAAACAGCCCCTGGTGAGAAGATACACTACTTAGACTTCACCAGCCTCTACCCCTTTATCAATCATTCAAAACCCGATCCTTTAGGACACCCACGGATCATCTATGAAAATTATGGGGATATTAAGCAGTATTTTGGACTGATCAAATGCCAGGTGTACCCCCCCAAAAAGCTTTATTTTCCAGTCCTCCCTCAGAGGATTTCTGGTAAGCTCATGTTCCCATTGTGCATGGCTTGTGCAGAGTCAAAACAGACTGAAAAATGCACACATAGCGATGAAGAACGCTCGATCACGGGTACCTGGTGTACCGTCGAGTTAGAAGTAGCCTTGCAGAAAGGGTACCGTCTGGGGAAGATTCATGAAATATGGCACTTTGAGAACATTACGGTAGAACTCTTTTGTGAGTACATTCGTATGTTCCTGCGGAGCAAACAAGAATCTTCAGGATACCCCGAGGGTTGCGATGACCCCTGCACCCCGCCAGAAGTACATAGATGACTATTACACACATCAGGGTATCCGTTTAAGACCAGAATTCATCGAGAATAACCCTTCCAGACGGCAGGTAGCCAAGCTGTGCTTAAATTCCTTATGGGGTAAATTTGCTCAGAGAACAAATTTACCAAACACATCTATTATAACCGACCCTGACAAGTTGACAGCCTATCTTTTTGACGCAGGTTATGACATTTCAAGTCTGCAGTTTATAGATGAGGAAACGGCATGCCTCTGTTGGAAATATGCTGATGAGTACCCTACGTGTTCCAACAATATAAACATATTCATCGCCTGTTTCACAACTGCTCATGCCCGTCTGGAACCTTATACAGTCATGGATGCTCTTCAGGAGAGGTGCCTGTACCACGACACCGATTTGGTCATTTTTGTTAGCGCCCCCGGCCAGGAGAATCCCCCACTGGGTGATTATCTGGGTAATTTAACAAGTGAATTAGCAGCTGGTGAGCACATTACAGAGTTTGTTTCTGCAGGGCCCAAAACATATTCTTATCGCACATCCTCTGGGGCTGTCTGTATGAAAGTGAAAGGCATCACTTTGAACGTCAGCAACAGCTTGAAGATCAATTTTGACAGTTTGAAAGAGCTGGTGCGTGAGTACACTTTAGAAAACACCATCAAATCTATTGTGGTGCAGCAGCCATCCATAGTGCGGGAGAAAAAACGCTGGGAGATCAGCACCCAGACGTTGCAGAAGACTTTGAGGGTGGTGTTTGATAAAAGGGTGCTCACAAACGACTACAAAACATTACCCTATGGTTACTGAAAAGGAAGCATCGCGCATGATGGACACGCGCCTTCAACACCCTTTTTCATGCGTGCTAGCGGGTCCTTCCAGCTGCGGTAAAAGTTATTTTATTAAACAGCTCCTAGAAAATGCCTGCACCACCATGTCGGCCCCACCTGATAATGTGATCTGGTTTTATTCATGCTGGCAGAACTTGTATAACGAACTAGCCTCTAAAATACCGCATCTGAAGTTTGTGGAGGGTTTACCAGAGACTCTGAATGATGATCGGTTGCTACCACCAAACCTTATTAACATGATTATCGTAAACGATCTCATGATGGAGGGCGGTCAGAGCGCCCAGTTGGAAAAGGCTTTTACCCAATACTCACACCATAGGAGCCTTAGTATCTGCTACATTGTACAGAATTTATTCTACAAGGGCAAGGGCAACCGCTCGATAACTCTAAACGCCAGTTATATCATTCTGTTTAAGAACCCCAGAGATAAACAACAACTCTCGGTTTTAGCACGCCAGATGTATCCGGGTAACAGCCGATTTTTCATGGAGGCCTTTGAAGACGCGACCCGTAAACCTTATGGCTACTTATTGGTGGATTTAAAGACAAACACCTTAGAGGACTACCGATTGCGCACGGGTATTTTCCATCCGGATTTACCGGTCGTCTACATACAGAAGCCCTCTAGAAAAACCCGGTGAGGTGCAAAGCAGACCTCATTAGTACCAGCGACCGACCATCATGACGGCACGTATACGTCGGAACTATGCTCTCCTTAAAATGCTAGTAACGGCACCGCCCCAGCAACGCAGGGCCATTCTGTGCTTGGCTTCTGATGATCTAGTATCGGCTATAGCCGAGATTGCCTTCAATACCTTCAGGGGGAACGTACCACTATCCGGCCGTCAACTATGTGTCTTAAAAAAGAAGAAGCTAATACTCAAGAAACTGGGTAACAAGCGGGCATCCATAAAAGTTAAAAGAAAACTTTTAAAACAATCCAGAGATTTCATAGGAGCGCTCCTAGGCCTTGCATTGCCTCTGATCACCCGGCTTTTAGGGAGTGGTTAATGGAGCACAGTCAGAAGATGTATCTGGTTGACAAGCGTCACCTGGATGGGCTGAGCACCCATAACCGGGAAGAGCCTGATATTCGAAAATCAGCAACCCTCCGGATCGATTCTGAAATGCAAGATGTCCTACGCAGGCATGATTTATCAGACTACGACAAAGCTACCCTCTATTCATCTATTCTCCAGAAATACTTAACACATTTTAGACAAGCCGACAGTGAGAAGAACAAACTAACATTGTACATGCCCCCAGAAGAGTCCACGAGTCTCAGCAACACAAATCCCGGACACCCCGTTTCTGATCCCCTGGTCTCTGAAATCCTGAATACCATTAACCTCCGTTATCGTAAGAATGCGGAATTATTGTTGAACAAGATGACCGGTGAGCAGGGGCTGGTGCCCTGGAACGCAAAGGGGGAGTTTGTATATAAAGGTACGCCTGTCAAAGGTTCAAATGTCCATGATTTAGTTCGCAGCATTACCAACCCACAGGCCTTTGGAAGACACAAAAAGCCTAGAGGCTGGGATCTGTTCATGCAATCTGCTGCGGACTTAAACATTCCTGCCACTTTAGTGGGAAACATGGGGCATTGCGAGCTGCTTGAGACATTGAAAGACACTGGTGTTAAAACCACGTCCGAGGATGTTGAGTCCCTAGATATTTCCGTAAAGAGAAGAAGAAAGAAAAATAAACCCAAACGCGAGGCCTGGTTTAGTGTGTAACTGTGTTTTCTCTTAATTTTAAGAACAGTTTTTAACCTTTGTCATATGTATATGTATATGGTTTATGTATCTGTTTTTTATAAGTATATGCACACCTGTTGATTAAACAAATGCGCTGTTTGTAATAAAATATGTGTTTATGTAAATGTCTTCATATCTATACCCACTGCAGCCTGTATAAACAAAGGTTCTGTTTGTAATAAAAGAACATTATTATTTATACCAATCACACGTTTTGCGTCTAATTATTTCAAGCATGACTAGTACAACATTTTGTTTGTTTAAAAAAAAAAAAAAAATACTAAACATGACACTAGTAAGAAGGAGACGGTTGTTTAAAAGTACAAGATGTTTTTATTTAGCCCTGTACACATATCTACTGATTATTATCACATTTACATTTCTGGCAAAAACTATATACATTTACAGATGGCCGGCGATATTTACGTTTGTTCACAAAATCCGTCACCATCCGATCATTTTGCCTGAGATCAAGAGAGTAGGTTTGCATAACAGCCCGCAGTGCCTGTTTTTCAGACATTTTAGATACAAAGTAGCAAGCATGCTGCCCACATGTCACGGCTTCAGAATGCTGCACCTGGGCTCTATTATAATGTACTATGTGTGCTATATGTTTAACATAGTCCAATAGATCGCCGTCATATATAGGGTGGCTTGGGAAACACCCCAGACTATCAAAAACAGTTATTGCAACAGTGTCTATAAACATAGCTATCCAATGTGTTCCTTCTTGTTGCTGGGGATCGGTGTTCACAACAAAGCTGATGGGCAGTTCCCCCGGTATACCCCGTGGAATGTTATCACACGAATACACGTCTCGAAATGTTTTCACAGCATGTTCGTAGGAAACGCATGATCTGGTAGGTATCCATTACATATCGTACAGCACCTGTCGCTGGTTGTTGAGTTCTATGACAGAGTGAAATAGGGCCATAATAATGAGATTCACAGTACTTGGTAAATTTGCAGCAAACCGGACCTCAAGTCGTAAATTACCATTCCTAATCAGATTATAATGTCCTGATGATGCATTATCGGGTCTCAAATCAAAAGCCAGCAAGGTGTAGCCACCATCATAGTCGTCACGTGGTATCACAAATCCTTTATCACGTATGTGCTTGCCGCTGATGGAGACTACTCCCAGATACTCCCTAATTGTATTTTTCTGTTGAAAACTAGGGCTGTAGGCTTTGGCGGGGATGACGACCCATCCTTAAAAAGGGCGGCGTAGTTAATGTTGTAATGTTTAAAATTAAAAGGATTGCTTGCGTAATCCCCTGAAAAAGCGGTGTTATCCACAAAGCCAATAACGATTATTTTAGGTAGCTGTCCCAAGAATAAGTTATCTTGACTGGCGACACGGCTGCCCGCTGGTACACTGAAGATTTTCAAGGAGGTCCTCTCCACAGGGTATTTCAAGTTAGATACTTGTAGAGCATCAGCATGCGCGAGTCTGACCGTCGGTGACACGTTGACCCTTTTAATGAATAAACTCGCTGATACTATTACCAGTTTGTAGGCTTCGGCATCATCACTGTTCAAACAGAAAGCATCTTTATTTCGCGAGAGTTTAATTTTCAGATCAACACCATTCACCATCAGCTTCTCCTGGAAAAACAGATCCGAGTGTAGACGCCCTAGTAAATCAAAGTTTCTGCTACCTGTCGCATAGGCTGATCTCTTTATAAAGCCCTTGTTGTTTCCATTTAGAGCATAATCCTCCATATGCCCCGCCGTGTCCTTATAAAAAAGCCCCGCAGTCAGCTGGGTGTCCAAAGTGTCATTGCTGTAGTTCAGAATGCTTTCAATATACGCTCTACAGGCATACATATTGTCGCTCTGTGTAATCATGCGATCACCTAGAGTGATGTCCACCTGGTTGAAAAGGGTGGCCACCGGATGGGCAATCATGGCCACCTTCGCTGCTGCACCGATAGCCGTCCCATCCTCTTTTGTTATTCTGCAGGTTAGGTAGAGCAAGGTGTCATTCAAATCCAGGTACGTCTCTGTTGAGCCCGATATGTAAAACTCGATGGGGGCTAATGGTGATAGTGCCGCTAGGGGCGCAACTTCCATGAAAAAACTGTTTTTGATGCTTGTCTGTGTCGGGGGCACGACAAACAGATCTAGTTCCGATTTCACACATTCCCCCGAGGCACAGTGGATAAAGGCCATCTTTTAGAAAATATTGATGCCGGGTCTGTTTTTATTTCGCTTGACCCGTCTGTTCTTTGACGTGCGTTTTCTCTTCTGGGCGGCTTTGGTTATTGTTCTTCGTTTTTTATGCGGCTTCGGAGGCCCCCGCCGGCACGAAGCTTGCCTTTTTCTTTTTGCAGGGCTTTTACCCACGTAAACCAGACCAGAACCCTCTTGTGCTGGTTGGTTAAAACGATTTGCGATGGAGGTTGTTGCAGTAGACACCACATCCTTAGCAATGTTTGTAGCAGCTGTTTTCATATGCGGCTTGGCTAATTCAAACCCTTTGCGCAGGAAGGGCATGGTTCTCCGAAAAAGACTTCTAAAAATACTTCCTAGCCCCTCACCATACATCACAGGCGCACCTTGGAAGTAGGGCTGATTTCCATAACCGGCCTGTCTGCGGTAATAATCCCTGTAAGCGTGCGGCTCCCCGTAATTCTTCATGATTACCATGTTCTAATTGTCTCTCTCGCGTCTAGGGCGCAGGTGTAGTTTCACCAGGACCTTCCCGTATTTAAATGAGACCAGAGCTCCCTGATCGTCCCTTATCTGGATGTTGATGGTATCAAAATGACACTTAGAAACAGGAATATAATCAGGCTTCATGTATTGTATATTAACAATGCCGTTATTTTTGCCCTTGACTTGTGCGGTCCGCATCAGGGGGGCGTATGAGTCACCAACCCTTTGGTATTCTACTATATCGCTGTAGATCATGAGGCTGTAAAATCCACCATCAATATCTGCACGTGTTTTGTCCATATTTTTAGTATTAGTTTTTATATGCTGAACGTTCCCCAACACCATCGAAAGTTTCCTGCTACATAAAAACTCCACGGTAAGATCGGGTGATCTTACAAATACTTTACGGCGTGAGTTATTTAGAAACAAGTGTATATCTGCATAGCGCTCGAGACTCACGATTGATTTGTTGATAGTATCTAGCAGCGCCTGTATTGTGGGGTAGAAGCCGTGAGGAAAACCCACATTTATCAATTCAGCAGGTTCTCCACGTCTGATGGTATACCAGGAATCTCTTTTGTCCAGGGTGTCCCAGGTATGGGGGTACTGAATCTCCATCAACCCTGCTTCCCACGGACCTTGTAAATTAACGGGTTTAGCCAGCTTAACAGAATAATCCGATATTTCTTTTTTGGGGAATATATCTAAAGAGGCGTTACTGGGCAGGGTGATATAAAAGCCGGTGTTTTCCATCTTCTTCTTCTTCTCAGGGATCGTCTCTGCTTTTTAGATCCTCTAGAGAGGCCGCGTTGACCCAACTGTTGAATTTCTCAGGCCATCCGTGCCATTTTACCAGGTGCTGTTTCTTAGACCCCTTACCTTTACTCTGAATAATTTTCTCAACCCTATAAAGACGCTGGGGATCGTCGATCACTCCTCTGTGTGGAAATTACCGCTTACAACTTCACCAGCATAATCATTCAGCTGATATATGTATACCCCCTCTTTCACAGATGCTTTTGCCACTATGAAAATTTCGTCAGTAAAGGACTGTTGATAGCCTTTTGTAAAGACACCTTTTAACTTGGATACTCGGACGTGGTCCCCTACGCGGAAGGATGCTTTCTTGATCTTCTCCGATAGCCGTCCAGCATACAGGTTTCGCCACGCTGATAATGAGTTTTCAGAGGTTGCAGCCCGGGGAGGCATTTTAATAGACCGGTGGCAGCTGTCATTATACACATCGATAAAAGTCTGTAATATATCCACATAGCGTTGTGTATTATAGGCTGTGAAATATCTCCATAGTTTAGATTTTAGGGTTCTATTAAAACGTTCAACAACCGCCGATTTAACTTCCGTGTGGGTTATAAAATGATGCACGCCGTGGTGCTTTAGAAGGTTTTGCAGGGGCCTATTCAGAAATTCCTTACCGGCATCAGTTTGTAATTTTACAGGTACGCGACCCTTGCTGAAGATATGTTTGAAGGCCGCCGCCACTCTTGAACCAGTCTTATCCCGCAAGGCCTCTGCAAATGCATATTTTGATAAAACATCTATCACCGTCAGAATGTACCGCGCACCATCGTTCTGCTTTTCAAGGTTAGAAACATTCGCCAGGTCCGCTTGCCACTGCGTACCTTCCGATGCGACAATGGTCATTCTTTTTTTAAAACGTTTTCTAGCATTTTTATGAAGGGTATACGTCTCCTGGCCGGATAGCCATGTCTTAATAGCTCCACGCGTGATGGGGTGTTTATCACGCTGTAATTTTCGATAAAGCGCATCAACACCCCCATAACTCCCAACACCAGATTTATCATAATAGCATTCATGCAATCTTGAACGTGTGTTGTTAGCCATTGATGCACTACAAAAAAATAAGCAGACGCCGGGTTGGTGTATGACGTTTTATTTTATTTTTCTTTATACTGTTTGGTATACATGTACGGTGTGTCGAACAGTTACCACCCCTGATATTTTATTGGACGCATCATATAACAGGCTATACACATCAACGTGATTACCCCGCCTGTAACTCTGTAGACACCAGACACTTGTAGCATTTAATAGTTCGGATAGTTCAGAGGCCTGTAAAACAAGACCTTTAAGGCGTAGGAATGTTGCATACATTTCAGCCACGTGGTGCTTCAAAACGGTTCTAAGGCCCATGTATAAAGAACCCCAGTTGTATCGGAATACAGAACCGTATTCATCACACGCCGACATCTTGATGGTGCTACAAATTACACTTTGACACATCCGTGCATCTTGAAATCTCGGTACATCAAAACGCCATAGCCGGGGAGGGCTGTTTACCGCTATTCTCGCCTTCCGCATAGCGTATAAAAGTTTTTCCCCACACAACCGTACAGGCATCAAATAGCGCTCCACACGTCCGGTTTTTCCTCCAGAAACGTTACCCTAGAAACAATGGTACACATATAAGGAGCAGTATTATTGTGTTTTCATCTTTTTAAAAAACAAGCTTTTGCGGAACCGGACACCTCTGCGGGTTACTCCTCAGCCTGTACAGGTTAGAAAAGTCTCTCTGCATTAAACGGGTTATATGGTTTCTAAAAATCACGAGGCCTGCCAGGCGTAAAGATTTCATTTTTTTCTCAGGCTTGCGACACGTTTGAATTTCCAAGATTGTTTTTGTTAGCAGGCCCCTCACACTCGCATGTACACGCATACCCATGGTTTTATAAACCCTTTTAAGCATCTGATAAACGTTATATGACTTCAACATCTGACATATCACCCGTATTGCTACAGATTGATAATTCGGGAGTAAACAATCATGAGCATCCTGTTGCGGGTATCCGTATTTATGCCCTTCACACCAACGGTAATAGTCCCGCTTCAAACACGTTTTCACAACCGCTGCCGCAAACGCTTGAGCCGTTACAGTCTTCAAAAGGGTTATATTATCATCTTCTTCCTCATCAGAACTTTCAAAACGTTTCAAAGTATCGCATTTCTTACACTTATCACCGACTGGGAATGCTGAACTTTCGATCCTTTTTGAACAGCACACGCAATAATAATTGACGGCGTTAAACGAGTTGTTCAGGCCCACAGTTCCGTTATGGTTATCTGGCGTTTTCTGCAATTCAAAAAAGAAAGAAATTTAGCTCTTGAGCATGTGTTTTCACAGGTTTTTTCACACACACAAACACCCACATCATCATACTTCATTACTTACCATAGCAAATGTTTCAGAACCAACATCTTCCAGCATAGAGGAGCTAGTAACGTCCATAAACAGCTTGTCTTCATTGGATGCTGTGTCTAACGTCGAGGTTATTGCGGCCTCTGGAAACAGTTGCTCTAAAACATTCAGATCTTTATACGGGGTCTCCTTCACAGACTTAACAGCCTCATCCATATCCACATAGTCTGCATCGGTGTAGGCGTCATCTACACCGGAGTCGATGACACCCGGCTGTTTCCCACCCCCAAGATTCAACATATCAAAATGCTCACATAATGTACCCATAGCCGCAGCGCCATCAGGGTCCCCATCGATGGATAGCGCCGGTGCCGGCGGACTTTCAGGGCTGTAATATTTTTGAAGGGTTTTCAAATCCTCAGCAACTGTATTGTCCTTAGAGTAGTAGCTTTAGCGCTTCATAATTCCTGGTATTGAGGTCTTTTGAGTTTTCGTTTTTTTTTTTTCAGGGCTTCAGGAACTGCTTGTACATCCCCAAATATGTATCTGTATATATACACCCTGCATGCCACGCCCCACCCTTCAAAACCCCGCTCCACACTTCCGGTTCTTTGGGGGGAAATCCGGAGGAAGTCCCCTTGGGGCCCCAACCCTTGGGGGGACCTTCCCGATAGCCCCCATGATGTCACATCCGGTGGGACACCACCGCTAAGGACCCAGGGTCTGTTAAACACACCTACAGCACTTCCGGGACAGGATTTTGCCCAGGCAGAACTTCCGGAGCAAACACGAGGGGGCCACGCCCCGGATATGACGTCATAGGGACCGGATATCCCGCCCTAAAGGGGCGTGGAAAGCTGTCAAGGCTCGTTCGATGAGGAAAGGTATCATTGTACACTACTATTATGCCCTCTTGGGTATTTGCTCTCAAAGTCCAAGATGCAACATGTCTCTTTTTGGCGGAGTTTCTTTTCCCTATCTCCGCCTCTTGGATTGTGTTCGATTTTATGGATGTGAAAGAATTGAAAGCCCTCCAGGTTACATTGATGACAGTCTGAGAAATGTTTCACCATTGGATAGTTCGGATCCCGATTAACAATGGCCATCACATGATGCTGAATTCTTATTTTCAGTTTGCATTTGGTGCTGCCTATACACCATGCACATGACAATACATAAACCACATATTCGGTCTCACATGTGATTTTTTCTGTGATCATGATTAAGTCACCTAAAATCGGATGTATATAGTTTGTACAATTCTTGCCATATTTACATATGTTGCATCTTGTACACTTTCGAAAGCCTGGCCTTTGTTTAGTCAGCCATGTTTCCTGTCCATGTTTCCTGTCCAGGCATCAAATCTTGTGCAAGAAAACTTTGAACCAAAGTGTCTTTGAGAGAACAGTTACGTCTGAGGCTGATTTCTGGATATGTTTTCAATATGGGCGCAAGGTCTTTATCTGCTCGCAAAATCTTCCAGTATCTCTGTAATATATGTTTGATTTCAGATGTTTTCTTGTTGTAAGTAAGAATTAGTCTGGTTGCATCAATCACAAATATAAATCCAACACAAAATATAACCAATTAGTTATTCTAGAGGTCAGACAATTAATCTAGGCAATCAAGAAGTGAAATACAGTTGGACCACCGATCCAGCGATTCATCGCTTAATCTATCGATCTTCTAAACAATGCATCTAGACTACCAAGGAGGGAAGTACAATTGGAAACAATGCATCAACTAGTGCAATGAATGTTGCAGCAGAGAATGAGTTAATCTAGAGGCAACACAGTTAGTATGGGGTCATCTAAAGCGACGTGATTGGGGCACCATCCCTTACCTGGGTATGCGAAGGGCAAGAGCAGTGTTTGGGAGAAATGGCAAACTGGCATTCGGGCACCACCCTTTGCTGGCTACCTGGCAAGACTACCCTGGGGAACTCTAAATTTAGGGTATTTAAGGTAGGCCATGTGACTGGAAAGTGAGCCAATCCCGGCACGGGAGGAAATGGCAGAGGACTGACAACTGCAAAGAGTTGAGGCCCAAAGAAAAAACGCAGGCTTTGCCCTAATTTTAAATGATAGAACTAAGGCCAGCAAAACACACACTTACCAGAGAGTCTTTTTTGCAAAGAATATTGAAGGAATACTAAAGTCTGTGCTGAAACTCAAGACCCTAGGTATTTCCTCGTGATGGAACCTAGATGAAATTAAATATGGCACTAACCCTGGAAGCTTTTCATAAAATAAGCATGAAGTTTTAATAGGGATAAATGTGCATTTTGTTCTATTCTATTTGTTAGCATGTGTGTTGATTGTGTTGTAAATGTGCTTTAACGCGTTGCAATCAGTGTGCTCTTAGCTATAGTAATAGCGTTTGTGTGATTTGATTTTTACTTCAAAACAAGCAAGAAACGACTTGACTTAGGCGACACCTCATCGAGCACAAATCATAGCCAGTCTTAATTGGAAGTGTCTGTGGCGTAATAGGGGCTGGCACTAGAGCCTTCCCAGTGAAATGGGTGTGTTGAATTGAATGCCATGCGACGGCCATGTGACCTCCCTGACCACCCACGACATGTCAGTAAGTTAAAGAGTAGCACAAGTTCAGCAAAAGTTCATGAACTCCTCTTCCTCTTTCTGGAGAGTCGTGAAACTAAAAAATGCAGCATCAGCAAATTGTCGCTGGGAGTCTCCCGTCCTCAGTAAAGACACGCTGAGAGAATCCTGAGGCAATTTAAGACGCCAGCCTGGCTTTCAACATCCTATTAGGCAGAACCACGTCTTAATTTTAAAAAAAGTATTAATCAGGGAGGCATGCTCTAATTGCAATTTCTAATGCAGGGTAAACAGCAGTCAGAGCAGTCCCTTTTGCTTGGCCATACAGGGGTCTGCAACCTTTTGCTCAGCAGATGTTTTGGACTGCAATTCCCATAATCCCTTGCCATTGACTATGCTGGCTAGGGATGATGCTAGTTGTAGTCCAACGCACCTGGACAGCCAAAGGTTACATACCCCTGTGAAAGGTCAGGAATATTACACCATGCTGCCAATGGTGAAGACCTGGGCAGTATTTATGCAAGATTTCTGGAACCTTCCTTCATGCCTTTGGTAGGGTATTTAAATAGTCATCAGTAAGGAATCCAGTAACAACCACAGCAATCCTTTCTGCAGTTGAGTTTTTTGGTTGAGGTTTTTTATTTTCAAAATGATCAGTTAACACATGTTTCCTGCTTTTACATTAGTGCTTCCTCAGGACTCCAATTAGCAATCTTCTGTTCCATCCAATCCATTCATACCTTTGTCTCATCGGCCAGGATAGTTATTCTCAGATATAGTCTCTAATGACTATACACACTCCTGCGCCCATGAATGAATGCCACAAACATCTGAACACAGGCAGTTTCTGATGATTATTCTCTATTCTGCAGGAGGTGCTCTTGGGCTTTGCTCAAAACAAATATTACCAAAGCATACCCAGTTTAGTGCTTCACACTGCAATGTTTCTGTTTGCATGAAGCTGTATGAGCGGGTTCCATCAAATCAATGACGCAGGGAGAGGGCGGAGCGAGGGAGCATGTTGGTCAATATGGAGGCTTTGGAATGTTCTGGATGCGGTGGGGTCACCCTATTCAGAATAAGCTATATGTTTCTGAGTACTTCAGATGGCGGGTGAGGCGGAGCACTTCCTGTGCTGTCCAGGAGTGTCCATTTGAGTGGCTGCAAGGATAGTAGAAACCTTCTAATGACGGCACACCCCTGATCTGCAGAAGAATGTGAGAACGCCAATCTTGTTCATTTAAGTGTTTGTCACAAAACTAGCTTGGTTTTCACTGAAGTTGAAAGTCTGTTGTAGTACAATTCGTATTCACTTAGCAGTAAGGGTGAAGAAATGACGTATGAAGGATGCATTACATATGGTGGAGGCAGTCCCCGGGCAGGGTGCCTGCTTAGGTTACAATGGTTCTATGGGTGAGAGTGGCATAGGGGAAGTGGTGGGACCCGGGAGACTGACTAAGGACAGAGCATACATAATATAGACGATTAGGGGAAGTAACATCAAAGGGTGTAATGTATACCTTCATATGCTACCTTACTGGGAAGGGGAGAGCAGGTAGCGGTCAGCTGGGGAGGGATAGTGAGGGGTTTGGAGATGCTCCTTCACCAACTAGCAAGTAGAGCTTGCGCCTGGTCTTGACCAGTTCCCCTCTTGGGTTCGGCTTTAATGGCTGGAGGAGAGCCTTCGGGTGGAGGGGATCTGGTAACGGGAAGCATCAGAGGAGGAAAGAGTTGAAAGAGGCGCGGGCGACTGAGAGATGCTGATCGCAGAGTGCAAGAAGTACGTTATAGAGAGTTGCAGTCAGCAAGGAGGGAATGGGGCATGACCATGGATATATTTGAGGATGAGAAGTACAAACTTAAAAGAGGAAGGGATTTTGCATGGAGAGCGGTCCACCGAGGTAATGGTACTTGGAGGTGAGAGGGGATCTGCTTAGGTTGTAAAGAGTGCCTGTAGCAAAGTTCAGACTTAGTCTAGGCGAGTAAAAGAATAGAGCGCAATCCCATCCTGCCCCCAAACCCCTTAGGTCACCCATCACTCTCTGCCCCATCATATCATCACTGTCACTCTCGGGCCTCATAACATGTAAGACCATTTTTAGCCATTCTGCCACGTCCTACCCTCTCTCAGCCTCCAGTCAGCACACTCTCAGACCCTCCCTCTCATACACATGTACCATCCCTCCACTCTCAGCATCTCTCATTTCAACCCACCACTCGTTGTTCATTTCATCCCTCTTCTTACAGACTCGCTGATTTCATCTCCTCTGTTTTCAGCCCCTTATTTTTTCCTCTCATTTTGTCATCACAAGCAAACGGGGGAGAGGGGCAGGTGAGCGGGGCCCTGGGCCTTGAGGTCAAGTCTGGGCCCTGGAGCAGAGTGACTGAGTGTCAGCTACTATAGGCAAGGTGCAAGGTGTTGCCTGGTTTGGGCCTTTAAAGAAGGACGCAAGACCAGAGCAGAGCTCAGGAAACAGCGTGTAACTTTATTAAAAACAAAGATACGGGGCCACCCGTCATGGAGGCAGCTTGGACGTCCTCCCTTTTGAATATCCTCGAAGGTTCGCTGACTTCATCAATCGAGAGGGGCTTTTTCAGCAACTGCTTCTTGAGGGTAGGAGACAGGCACCCTTCAATGACCCTCAAGCGTATGGCGTATCGAGGGAGAAAGCATGGAATTGGCAGTGAGCCTCTTTTACTCTAAGTCGTGTAATGAACTTGTCGACCGTCTCTTCGACCCTCTGCGTGCACTGGTCGAACATATATTTCACATAATCCCTGTTCGGTTCAAATACGAGTTTTCTGTTCAAAGCAGCAAAGAGTGCGGTAAAATCGTGTTGATCTGCAGCAGGAATCGTCTTGACAAGCGTTTTAATCTCAGGGCCAACCAGGTTGATGAATACGTTACGTGGGTGGGGTGAGTCCCCTTCCCCTGATGCCCTCACAAAATAATGGAAATCCTCCATCCATTCAGTCCATCGTGGCCCCTTGTCAGCCCGCAGAGCCATTGAGAATGGGAGCGGTATACGCAGCATCACTGCTTTGTCCCTGTGGACAGGGGGCAGCGTAACAGGGTCGCCCATGGTGAGCGGTGTACTTTAGGATGACAGGCCCACCGTTTGCAAAGTCAGCTGGACAGCGGTTGAGGTGCAGTTCGGGGGGGCACAAAAGTGGCAAGGTCTCGTGGGTTACAAGGCTGTCGTCCCTGTGAAAAGTACCCACTGTGCAGTGGTGGAAACCTGTGCCACCAGGTATCAACGGTAGAGCATGTGGTGGGCAGAGCTGCCGTGCTGCATAGAGTTCCGCAGTATTGTAGTATGGAGGAGGCCTGTGCCCCTTTGTATCAGCAGTGGAGCATGCGGTGGACAGGGCCACTGTGTTGCTTGTAGTTCTGCTATAAAGTGGTACAGGATGGTAGGCACGTGCGGGTCGTCGTGTGCGGTGGGCCGTGGTGCAGATGAGGGAGCGTAGGGGCAGAAAACACCCACTTTCATGCGTGTGCTGCTCACTGAGCACGAGGAGACGCTGGCCAGGGAGCAAAGAGGAACCGCTGGTGGGTTGCCACATGGCCTACATGTGGAGTGACTCCAGTCACTCCCCACGTGGGATCGGGTGTCGGGAAGCAGCAAGAATACTTCTGC
Organism: Ambystoma mexicanum; assembly: GCF_040938575.1. Classification (NCBI taxonomy): domain Eukaryota; kingdom Metazoa; phylum Chordata; class Amphibia; order Caudata; family Ambystomatidae; genus Ambystoma; species Ambystoma mexicanum. The sequence continues at coordinate 326,822,545 of NC_090926.1, read as the reverse complement.
ACATACTCGGTATCGAGAATTTGGAGCGCAGCGGGATCGCTGGCTATCTTTGTCGAGATACGCAGATTGCGTATCTCGTCTTCGTTATGAGAATGCGGTGTGGTGAAAGTCACCAGTCGGCAGTACTGGAGGGCAAGGTGGGATCACCCACTCAAGGATAATGCTCTGGTCCTACTGGAGACACCTCCATCGCCAGTTGTTGCCCGGACTGGGCCTGTAAAGAAGGACGCAAGACCGGAGCTCAGGAAACAGCGTGTAACTTTATTAAATACAATTCCGTTAACACTCCCCCCTCCTACCTGACCGTCATCAGCTCCTCCCTCTTGTCTCAGAGGTCGCTCTCCTTAAAGCAGCATGGCTGGTAACACAAGGCTGAGCAGGCCAAGCAGTAGACCGTGTAGCCGGCCATGCTACTAGGCCGCCCACACTACTAGCAGTAGTTAACCGCTTCTCCTCATCTACTGAATATGAGGAAGTTGGTGGAACATTTGATAACACTTTTCTGCCTTGTTGTACAAGCACACATGTTGCAAGTGAGTGGCAGCTACAGTTTCATTTAGCTATTAATAACAGGTGCTACCATTGGCCATCTCAATGGTGCTCATTACATTGACATAGGAAGGACTGGTCTGATAGGATGTGAACTTGAGTCCTTAAATTGCACATACATTTCTTCAGCAGGTGCAGTCACCTATTAGACATGTAGGCACATCCAATATAGTAAAAGCGAATCTGAAGTGAGCATGATAGAACTTGTCAAGATTATTTTTCCAGAGCAAATAGCAAGATGCGCCACTCCTTTCAGCTGTTTGATTGGTTCTTATTTTCACATGTCTTATTATAGATGCGTTTAGTTCACTATGGGCTATAGAACAGACAGTCTCATTCCTGTACACCCAGTGTTTCCGAAAGGCCAGGATGGCAGAGGCAAGGTCACTACTCTTCCTGGTGCTTGGCATGTTTCTGACCATGTCCAATCGATCTTTTGAGGCAGTGACTGCTGGGAATCCTCCCATTTTCGCTGCAGGCTTCTTGCACACGGGGTGGTGAAATCAGATTGCCTTCTTATTGCTATGCACCTAAACCTGATCCCTAACTAGTGAAGTGAGACTTCAGGCTGGGTTTCTCATGCTGAGCAGCGGAAGGATCCCTGCTTGGCCTGAGAGTATGCACAAGGGGGTGTGATGTGGCATCCAGCTGTGCTCCCCCATGACCTGCTCTGCCACACCACGGGGGGTGGGAAGGGGAGGCTGGGCCTAGGCACAACTTGAAGCTATATGGGGTTCTTCCACGCGCCACTACCGGTGTGGTGAAAGAGATGGTCAGCACCCCGAAGAAGAATCATTCTGAACTCCTGTAGAAAAGTGCTCTGTGGAGAAGGGGCCACAGCGTGGCTTGTGGTGGCTTGCACTGGGGCTAGCACCACTCAACATAGTCCACTCTGATCTGACCACTAGGGAGCTGCCAGGCTGCTCTTCCTTCGCACTGCTCAGTGGCGAGAGCCAACCACATGAGGGGGCCCTCCCCGAGGGGACATACCCTTGACACAGTCCCAAGGCAGGTGGAAGTGAATTACTTGAAACAACAGCTGAGGCTGGCAAAGCAGTACAACCCTGGACAGACCAAGTGTGCCAAATCGATCCCATGGAGTGCAGGGGCGGCTTGCAGGCCGGCCTGCCCTGTCGTCCACCTGCAAGTCGGCTGAGGTGCTCTCGTCATCCAGGCACCCTGATGACCGGGAAACAAAAAATTCAGCCTCTCGCAAGAGCGCCCCCAGCAGGCCAATATCTGCTGGGGCATTGCATGGGGTACGGCCCCTGGCTGGCCCGGGGAGGTACGGTGGTTATGCCATAGAGCCCAGGTTGGGCAGCGAGAACCAAGTGGAGCAGAGACAGAGTCCCTCACACCCTGTCTATTGTAGTCCGGAGAAAGGTGACAAAGCTTTCTTGTAATCTGTGTACCCAGAGTGACAGAGGGGGACCTTTTGGCAAAAGTGTCCAGCTCCTTATAGACCCAACTCGAGAAAAAATTCAAATTGATGCCCAGCCAGAATTCCAGAGCAGCCTGGCCATCTGGCCATTGCATTAATTCCTATGGCCAACTACCAATGGCACGTTATAAATGACATATTTGGTCATGCAATGCATTCCAATGGGCCTGGACGGGAGGAACAGGCAGGTGTCCACGAGCAAGGTAGAAGAACCCCTCCCCAGCCATCCTCGAGCTCTGGACCGGGCCGCGTGAGAGTTCCCCCTCCACCTTAGAGCTCTCCCATCTGGCTTAGAACTTCTCCCTCCAGGGAGGGAGGGGACCCTGCAGGGCTCCCAGGACTGCTGCTGGGCTTGGGGACAGCTGGCCCATATGGGAGACAAGGCACCACCAGCCGCCCTGGCCCTGGAGTTCTAGCGGGGCTCATTTAGAGCTTTTCTCTCCTGGCAGGGACAGGGATCCCGCCGGTGTACTCCGAGATCGCCCCTGGGATTGGGGACGGTAGACACAAATGCAAGGCATGTGCCCAAGCCAAGGGCCGGCACTCCCAGCTGCCCTGGAGCTCTGGTTGGGGCCCTTGGAGCTTTCCCCTCTCCAGGCAGGGACAGGGACCCCACCAGGGCACACTGGGACCATCACTGGGCTCTGGGACGGACCACCCACATGTGAAATAGGTGCCCAAAACTGGGTCCTGCAACCCGGCCACCCTGTAGCTCTAGGGGGTGCCCCTTTAGAGCTTTTCCCACCGGGGAGGGACAGGGACACTGTTGGGGCTCCCGTGACCGCTGCTGGGCTTGGGGACAGTTGACCTACACGGGAGACAGGCGCACAAGGCCGGTACCGACACTCCCAGCTGCCCTGGAGCTCTAGGGGGGGGTCCCTTTAGAGCTTTTCCTTCCAGGCAGGGATGGGGAGCCTGCCATGGCTCCCTGCAACCACAGCAGGGCTAGGGGACTTGGCCACACACGGATGAGACTTGCCCAATGACCAGGACTAACCCACGAGTGCCTCTACAATTTACTCTACACCTTCAATCCCTGTGGAGGAAAGGGTCCCGCTCGGGGGAACCCCTTGACACCAGCACCCCATTTCGGACTTGGTCGCACACGGGTGACACTTGCCCGAGGACCGTGACTAAACCTCGGACGACATGGAACTCAGGGCCAGCTGCTCTAAGAGGTTCTAGCCCCGTGGAGGAAAGGGGCCGACTCGGGCCGCCCCTTGACACCTTCACCGTGTGTTGTACTTGACCAGACACGGGTGGCATAGGTCCAAGGACCGGGACTAACCCTCGGACGCCATAGAACTCAGGGCTGGCCCCTAAGAGCGGTTCTAGCCCAGTGGAGGAAAGAGGCCCGCTCAGGGCACCCCTTGACACCTGCACCCCATTTTGGACTTGACCACACACGGGTGGCATTACCCCACAACCCGGGGAGAACTTTAGTCAGAAAAGGGGCCGGAATTTCCATTTCCAACGTCCGTCTATGCGTTTAGTGGCAGTACCGCCCTCCGAAATAGCATCACTGGGGCCAGGACTTAAGGCTCAGCCGCCACAGGCAGCCAAGGCTCGAACTCTCTTCCCTGCATCGGTCCGGGTAGGGAGGAGGCATCTGCCGCCTGCGCCACAGAGCCACCCCACAGCGAGACACTTCCATACTGATTATTAAGCCCCCATGGAGTGGGGGCTTATGGAACCCGACTGGAGACAAATTTAGGAGGCAGCCAGGCCAGCCGCAACTCGCACGATCTGGTCTGACTGACCCAGCCAGATGGTCAGGCTGGACCCTGACCAGATGTCCCAGTGGTCCTCGTGCCATGCGTGTCCTGACCCCACCGTCCAGGGTCCGGAGCTTAAAGCACCACTTATGCAAACTGCGGCTAGGTCTTAAACTGCCACCTCTCTTACCGGCCTGCCCGGGGCTTAAGGCACCACCACCTCCATGCTCTGGGGTTAAGCTGCCACCTCTCTTCCCCTCCTGCCTCCCAAGGGCTGGGTCGAGTGACTCTGCCTGCCACCGGCTGGGCCGAGGCCATCTGGTCTGCCAGTCGGACCGGAAAGGGAGAAGAGCAATCCCCACCCAGCCTGCACACCCCTGCAGGTGCATCCAGGGTGGGTGGGAGTTTCCTGTGCGCCCTGCAGCACAGCAGGAGGAAGGATGGAGACCTTTTGCAGTGCCACCGCAGCGATTTTGACTAAAGCTTGGCTCAGAGGATGATGTTCAGAATATCGCAGCAAGGTAGCTGCTCGGCCACTGTAACACTCACCTGATATCCACGGGGACGTCACTCAGCCTGTTCTGACCTCTTACAAACTCAAACCCTTCCCTGGAGGCTATTTGACTGGAGACTGGGCCTGAAACACAGGATTGGTAGAGTTTAACTCCCTATTGTCTCTGTGTGCTTGAACCTCTTCTTCCCCCCCGGGGTCCAACCCTTCCTTTGATCCACAGCTCACCTTGTTTTCTTGGATAGTGTGCTCTCCGTCCTGCTTTCAGCGCAGGGGCGCATTGATTGATGCGGGCTCGTTGCTGTCTAGTTACTTCACTGGCAAGAGTCCGACAGATAAGTATAATGAGTCTTTTGAACAGTTCTCTAACTTCGTTCCTTTCCTTCCTTAGATGATGGCCGGCGTCCGGGGATGGCGGCGTGCTGCTGAGATGAGTAGCGCTGAAGGTGAGTGAGAGCGCAATGCGCGATGCACCCCTTTCGTGTTTGCATTGAACTGAGTTATTTTTCTGTGTCTTTTAGGTGCCGCGACGTTTTCAGCGTGGATGCCGGTAATGAAGAACAAATGCGGTGGGTAAGCGCGGTATGCAGAGCCTCTAGATGTTTCCACGATAACCTGGAGTGTCTTTTCCTTCTTGCAGATGGATGAGAAGTTCCGGAAACAGAGTTCCCCCAGAGCGGCTGGGATTCAGGTAAGCGTTTGAAGCTCGTACAGTATTTAAAAATAAGCGAAGATTTGCAGAATGCTTACTAATGCCTTTTTTCTGTTCTTTTCCCTTTTCCTTAGGAAGCGGCGTGCCGGGATGGGAATGACACCGCCGAAGATGCCCGCACAACAGAAGGAGCGATGAATGATGGGCAGAAGCGCCACAAGGTAAGGCTGTTCCTAATGGTGTTCTTGTTCTTGCAGGAGCTGAGCACAGAAGAAAGATGCAGGCCTACTGGAGACCGATCCGAACACAGTGAGTGTCACGCTGCAGGTGCAGAAAACGCAAAGCATGTTTCTCAGCCTGGGTGTGGCTTAAATAGTCTCTGGGTATCCCAGGTGTCTCTGGGCTGAACCACACCCAAAAGACTAGACCGCACATGCAGTTCTGGGAACCGAAATATGTGGGGGCATCCACCTTGTCCCCATCAATGCACTACAAGTCCAATCCCCAATGTTATCCTATGGGAGTGAGTGAGTCTGGTGCCACAAGTGCCAAGTCTGACTCCAAGTAGGTCTTTGGAGGGATGGAGGGGCCCTTGAGGGCCATGTAGGTGATCGTGGCCTGGCTCCAGCCTGACATCTTGGAGGGCTGGGGACATGAGGGGCAGGAATCATGACAGCCACTTATGAAACCCTGACCGAGAATCAGGTTCCCTACGAATGATATAGCACCAGGTACCCCACAAACATGCAGTGCACTACGGGCGAGAGAGGTGTCCCCCTTCTGCCCACACTCGAGTCCTGAGGCGAGCGGCTCTGTGCACTGGCCCAGAGGCCGGCTATCCTAGGCCAACCGAGGCTCTACAGGGATGCAGTATCTTTATGGTTTTGGTGGGATTCTGATTTAGAGGCGTTCAGTCATAATCCCACAGATGGTAGCTTCACCCCATTGGCTCCTCAACCAAGCACATACACCAAATGTCTGAACCTGTGGTTCCTCTCCTACTGAACAGGATTACTATTGGAACAACACATCATAAGTAGGGTAAAACTAACCAGTCTCACAACGGTCTAAACCCAGCTCACATTCCCTATTAACGGGTGAACAATCCAACGCTTGGTGAATTCTGCTTCACAATGATAGGAAGAGGCGAAATCAAACGATCAAAGAGCGACATCACTATGAACGCTTGGCCGCCACAAGCCAGTATCCCTGTGGTAACTTTTTTGACACCTCCTGCTTGAAACCCAAAAAGTCTGAAGGATCATGAGGCCTGTCTTTCACTGTCTGTATTCATACTGAATATCGAGATCAAGCAAGCTTTTGACTTTCTGGTCCGCGGGAGGTTTCTGTCCTCCCAGAGCTCGCCTTTGGACACCTGCCTTATCATTTGACAGGTGAACCGCCCCAGTCAAACTCCCCACCTGCCACTGTCCCCGCAGCGGGTCGTGCCCAACGCGCGCCAGGCACTTGGAGTCAGAAGCGAGAGCCCTACGGGACTAGCCCCCCTGCCTCACAGGGTAAGTGAAAAAACAATAGGAGTAGTGGTATTTCATAGGAAGCCCGAGGGCCTCCAACTTATCCTGCACCTCCCATGTCTCTTTACAGCACCAAACTAGAGTCAAGCTCAACTGAGTATTCATTCCCCGCTGATTCTTCCAAGCCCGTACCCTTGGCTGTAGTTTTCCTAGATCGAAGGTAGGAACAGTGAGAATCTCGTTCTTCCATTCATGTACATCACTAATTAGATGACGAGGCATTTGGCTATTTTTGTACCACTGGAGTGGCTCATTCCGGGTTAATGGCTGCCGGTCAGTTGACATTTTTATTGTTTTATAACAAGCTGAGGGCATAATAATGCACAACACCAAGGCATACTATAGGCATACCTGGTGCAGTACATACAACAGATGAATATATATAATCACTTGAGACACCTCATAACATTTACATATATATACAATTAAACATTTACATAAGTCTACAATATTGGAGGGCAGGCACCCTGTTGGAGTGATGGTTCAACACAACCATCGGGATAATAGATCAGAGTCTGATTCCGGATCCCTCAACAGAATCAATTTAGGAGTCGGTCTCGAGAGAGCATGGATTACGGGTGATGTTATCCCTCCATGGGTGTGACCTTCATTAACCATTCAGTCTCTGGAGCACGTCAAAGGTCCTACGTCCGGCAGGCATCCTGGAATGCTCTCTCTGATTCATGAATGTTTGCTGTCTTCTCTCGATAGTAAGGCCACCTCTGTGTAGTCATCCATCATAAGGAACTCCATCAAGCTCTTCATGCCTCCAGGCTGAGATCTTGACGCCTTGCGGATCACCAACTAGACTGGATGGCTGAGCGTGTCTTGTAAGTGATTTACGATGCCCATCTGCGTCTTCCTTCCCTCTCAGCTCGATCTCCATTTAAGTCGGTCAAAACCGGTGTTGGGTTTGGTTTTATGAAAGGAAGCAACCCCAAGAGAGTCATAGTTAGTCCCGCCGTTTACCCGCACTTCATTGAATTTCTTTGCTTTGACATTCAGACCACTGGGCAGAAGTCACATTGCGTCAACATCCACTGCAAGCCTTTGAAATGCTTTGTTTTAATGGAACAGTCAGATTCCCCTGGTCCACACCAGTTCTAAGTGTGATGCTAAGCGTTGGCCGAGGCAGAACGCCGGCCCCGAACCCCAGGAGGGGAACAGATAGAGATGACCATCGTAGCTGGGGTGATCCACAGGAAGGGCCCGGCTTGCGTCTAGAGTCAGCGCTGCCACTGGGGGGGGGGAGATGCCTTGTCCAGCCCCGCTTCATACCGTAGCCCAACCAATCCAGCCCTTGGAGCCAATCCTTATCTCGAAGTTACGGATCTGACTTGCCGTCTTCCCTTACCTACATTGTTCCAACATGCCAGAGGCTGTTCACCTTGGAGACCTGCTGCGGATATGGGTATGGCACAGCACAAGATTTACACCATCTCCCCGAGATTTTCAAGGGCCATTGAGAGCTCACCGGACCCCGCCGGAACCGCAACGCTTTGCAAGGCTCAGGCCCCTCTCTCAGGGTGAGCCCATTCCAAGGTGCCCTGCCCTTCACAAAGAAAAGAGAACTCTCCCTGCGGCTCCCACCAGCTTCTCTGGGATCGTATGATTGCGTTACCGCACTGGACACCGTGAGGGCCACTTTAGGTACAGGCATCTGAACCCGACTCTCTTTCCGAACGGCACTTGTCCATCTCTTAAGACTGACTGACCCATGTTCAACTGCTGTTCACATGGAACCCTTCTCCACTTTGGCCTTCAAAGCTCTTGTTTGAATATTTGCTACTACCACCAAGATCAGCACCTGTAGGGACTCCACCCGAGCCCTTGCACCGGGCTTCCATGTGCACCGCAGTGTCCCTCCTACTCGTTGCGACTTAGTCCCTGTGGCTCTCAGCGCCAGCAATGGCCAAGGAATGGGCCTGACACTCCTGCGCCATCCATTTTCTGGGCTAGTTGATTCAGCAGGTGAGTTGTTACACACTCCTTAGCAGATTCTGACTTACATGGCCACCGTCCTGCTATCTATATCAACCAACACATTTTCTGGGGTCTGATGAGTGTCTGCAAAGATGTGAGAGGCCTCTGGAGCTAGCTTCAAAAACAACACACAGATATACATATTAGGATACTATCTCAACAACCACTCCCTTCATATTCCACTTTACTCTAACCGCAAGCCTGTGAGATGTTTCAAGATCATGATCTTGGTTTTATTGATGTTTACTTTTAAGGAGTTCAAGGTTGAGTAAGAGTTAAGTTTGTCCAGGGAGGATTGCAGACCACATGGCGTCAAATCCAGGATGACAATGTCTTCCGCATAAGCCATCCACAGTACAACCATGTCACCCAACTTTGGCAGAAGAGTTTTCGGGTCGACCAATGCACAGCCCATGTCTGAGAGATAGAGGTTGAAGAGAATCGGGGCCAGCAGGCAGCCCTGCTTCAAGCCAACCCGTGTCAAGATCCAAGCGGAAGTACCACCCTCTTCCCCCCAGCCCTGTTTTAACATGGGTGATGGAGTGTAGCAATACGATCATTTTCAATAGTCCCGGTGGGATCACCCAACCCGCTAGCTTCCCCCACAACCATGTTCGATCTACCGTGTCAAAGGCAGCGCTGTAATCTGCAAACACTGCATAGATCGGGCGATTGCGAATCAACCGGGCCTGTTGTCCACAATAGAGGTCAGTGCAAGTATGTTTACTGACGTGGAGCAGCTCTTCCTACAGCCAGTCTGGTTCCAGGGGATGATGTTGCTCACCTCTGCCCACGTGGTCAGCTCGTCCAGTAGAATTTGTGCAAATACCTTGGGCGAGACGTCCAACATGGACAGAAGGTGATAATTACGTGGGTTGACACAATCGCCCTTTTTATGTACTGGAACCAGAATGCTATCCTGCCAGGAACAGGGAACAACCTAGGAAACGGAAATACAGCTAAATAGCTGGTGAAGCACCTGAACCCACAAAGCTACATCCGCCTTAAGAACAAGATTACATAGCCCATCAGGGCTCTAGAGGGTTTACTGGCACCAAAAATCCCTGCAACCTCCTGTACACTCTTCTCAAACGTCCAATGGCCTATAACGCATGGAGGTGTGGGGAGAGTCTGTTCGGGGAGTCCCAGGGTGGTAGAGATATAGATAATCCATTCGGATTCCTGTACTCCATTTAGATCAAGCTTAGAGGAGCTGTGGCCATTCACTATCTCCCAGAATTGTTTGGTTTCTTTTCTAGCAGAGAATAGTACTAGGTCATACCACTTTTGACATTCTTTTTGATATTTATGCAGCCAAAGCCACTTTGAATAGGAATGCTTGATCTCCCTCATTCTGGATGCAAGGGACGCGGGATCAATAACTTCCTTTAAGAGTGATCGCAGTTCTTTTCGCAAAGATATTTTTTTATCATGTGTTAACTTATCATAAGGATGACTATGTGGTAGAAGAGGCCCGGCTGCTCGCCGGGAGTGCCTTTTCTTGGCTGCTGCAACACTCAACAGGATTTCCGCAATTACTCCCCAAATTGTTTAATTGCCTTCAAGGCCTCTGCCAAATGCCTGCCTGATAATAAATGGAAAAGTTCAGAATAACCCTTTTTGAAATGGCCCATGCAGCTTCAATACCTGAGGGGTTCCAGCTGACCCTGATTCCATCTCTATTCACCCTTAAAGACCCAGTGTCTCGAGCACCATGTGTTGGTGGCACGAGATCTATTAACAAGATGATGGGAAGAGGATCGCTCTCCTCACGTGATTGAATTGCCCAATTCGATGACTATGGGGTTGTTGTTATTCACAAAGGAGTAATCAATGATACTAGAGCAGAGAGGGGCACACTGAGTGAACTGTGGAGGACAGTCCGAGGGTCGTGCCCCATTCACCACAGAGAATCCCCTTGAGTAGAGAAGTTTTGCCCAGCACACACCCCTAGGACAACTACGGTCTAGACTGGATTCTCCCTTTGTGGCACTGACTGTAATTTGCGACTGTCCATTTAAAGACTCCTCGGATTAAGGTCCCCAACAAGGATGGTAGTAATGGAGTTGGTCTGGGAGTCTAGCCACCTTTCCAATTCTCTAATTAGGGCACAATGGGGGACGGCATAGGGAGGATTGCAGATATTAATGATCAAGATATCCTCAGGCCCTGGGGAGCCCAGCCCAGACACTTTCCCAATTAGAATATTTGGAGAATCACAAAGAATCCCTGTCAGGAGAAAAGGTTTTTTTTACACCCAAGATCAATCCACCTCTTGGTCTACCCAGGGACCTTTTAACGCCAACCAGTGGGTAAAACATCCATGTTTCGTGGAGGGCCAATATCCCAAAGAAGGTGACTTTCTGAAACAACCCCTCATCCTCAAAAAGGTGCTTATACCCTCTGGTATTCCAGCTGCTGAAATACAGGGAATGGTTAGGGACACCTCAGCTTTCTCTGCCTCACCATTCCTGCAAGCCACTCCCATGGCCATCATCATTCACAAGTCCAGCGGCTTCCCCCCCTGGGTTGGCGGCTGATGTCCCTGCATGCGTTGTGTCGGATGGAGAGACTTCTTCACCCAGTGGTATAAAAGGGATAGGTTTGTTGGCTAATCCAACAGATATCGATCAGCACTTGACACCTGATGTCTGCACGTACCCTTGCACTTGCCACCAGCTGGCTGCACTTTTTGCTTATTGCTTTTATTTATTCTATTTATTTTAATGTCGATCCCAGTTACTGCACTGCCCTCTCCCATTTCCCTCCCGCACTTTTCCCCTGCACTTGCACGATCTCAATGCCACCTGGTCTAGTAAGATTGTTGTCTCTATCTGCCCTCTGTTGGACCTCCCTTGCCTCGTTGCGCCTTGAAACACTTGTGTATAGGCGCGTTATAAATGCCATATCATATAATACCGAACTATCAGACCAGCCCCAGACTTCAAATGTGGGAGGGGATTACAAATCAGGAGTGTACTTTCATAGCCAGCCCTAAACAACAGCGGAGAATGATCTACCACATAATCAATCATACAGTCAATGGAGAAGTATACATATGAAGAGACGTATTCTTCTGCCTCAGACTGCAACTCCGCATTGATGTCGTTGCTGCCAATTGAGCGAAGGGGTAAGATGGTGTGAAATAACTCCAGGATTTGGGCACCATTTAAGTTATCAGATTGGTCTTTTCGAAAGAGGCTTCGAATTAGTAGTGCCGTCACAGAAGTGCCCAAAGAATAGTTTGCATCATCCTTCAAAGTGGCAGGGCCAATAGATTGCCCCACCGACAGCAGAGATATAGGCCTAAGACCACCAGTGGGGCCTAGTAATGCATCGGATGGACAGGTAGCCTTACGGTCTGCAAATAGACATTTTAGGGAGTAGACAGGGGTACATTCCTTATGCTTATGTCTTTTCCCACCACCTTCTTTTGAGGAAGAAGTGACCCTTCCACCAGTGTTCATGTCTTTGAATGAGGAGGGCTCTTGGGCAACTACACTGACTCGGGGGGGGGGGGGTGCATCACAGAGGCAGTTCTCCCGGGGGATCCGAGTTCTGAAATGACAAAGGAAGTCTGAATGGCACAATTGTTTCAAGTAGTGGGACAATGTTTGTGAGTAGTTAGAGTGGACATCTCAGCAGACATTTGGCCATTCGATTTTGATGTCCAGGAAAAGATGTTATCAGTAGGCACATTGGCCGGAGACAAAGAACGGGGGTTGCTGGATAGCACTTTATCATGGCCACTGGGCACCCCAACTTTACCCCATTTCAGGGTGGGAACCCTTTTATTAGCATATTTGTTTGCTTGGCAACAGACTTTCCTTTTTTTCCGCGAGGGCTCATGGTTAGACTGAGATTTGCCTAATTGAACAGTTCCCAAGAGGGCCGTTGGTATAAATATGGGTGCCACTGCCCCAGCAGAAGACCTTAGATTGCCAGGTGGAATTATAGGCTGAATTCCTCCATCCAACTGATCACCAATGGATTTGACATGGGTAGTTAATAAGGCGAATGCATGTTCCAATGAATGTGAGCTTGGGATAATAATTACTGATTTTGAGAGGTGATTTTAAACAGCGGGCAAGGGAATACTAGCTTTTTAATTCCTTTTAGTAGTTCCTACATGGTAGATCTTCCTTGGGCAAGATTTAGTCTCTCGTGTAGAGGGCGAAGAGGAACTTACCAGCTCCGCCACCGCCATGAGCTCCAGAGTACCAGCAAGTAGGGGGGCTTAATATTATGGAGTAGGGGCACGTCTGGGGCGGTTGCTGACCCCTCTACAGATGTAGACCCAATAGTTATTCCCAGTGGCACAACGACCTGGGTATTGGTTTGGCCAGACTGTAGATCCTCAGAAGCGGGGAGGGCAACACATGACAGATCAGATGGAACAGATGGAACAGATAGAGCGGCAGCAGCAGCCACCACTGCTGCAGTTGCACTGCGAGTCCCCATCGCAGCCGAATTGTACAGAGTCTCGCACAGGATTTTGCACAAGAACGAGTGGCCAGCAGGAGGTGAGTGCGCCACCCAACGTCGATGTGCTTTCTTTTTTCTTCGCACCTCTGGAGCTGTAACAGAGGTGTAACAGAGAACAGAGAACAGTCAGATGAAATGAAGAGAACCAATGGAACAAAGCAACGAAAACACAAGGAGTCAACAGGGGTAAAGACTCACTCGCTCGCTCGCTCACTGTCTATCCATGTAAAACAAATTCCAGTGAGCTCTTCGAGAAAAAATAAAGAAAAGGAATTACCACAAGAGATACTAGCACCATAAAATAGCATGTTTTACCACCATAATAAAAATACCACAAAGTTAGGCATAATCCCAAAATATATCCCACAGTTCAAAGCAGAAGGGAGCCTGGTTTGTGAAAGGCATGAGGCGCAAGTGAAAATACAATGTTGCAAAGCGAGGTCATGTGTACGGCGAGAGACGCGATGAAGATGAAAGCTTCAATTGTTCATCATTGTTGAAAGAGTGTGATAAGAAACAAAGTGACGTAGAGGGCCACGTGTACGTCTACACGAGTAAAGAGAGACTTTTTGAGATTGTGAATTACAGAAAGCTCAAAGCATGAGCAAAAGTGAAATAAGAACTGTTAAGTTTGTGGAATTAAGAAGAGGGTCTGGGACCCATAATGAGAATTGAGGAGAGTGTCTGGGAACCACAAGAAGAATTGTAAAAGATAGTGCCGGGAGCATGACCAAGTGAAATATAATGCGAGGAGCACTAACTGTTTAGACTGCATTAGTAGCAGAGTGGTCCTGCACAGGACCGAGCAAGATACTGTGCATTTGCCAAAAGTCTTTGTTACTGTGCTATGAAGTAAAGAAGTGTGTGAAAGCCTCACTGACCGAGTGGTCCTGCACAGAGCTAGCAAATACTGTGCGTTTGCAAAGGTCTCTGTCATATAAACCATTGAATTTATTTATTTTCTTTATTTATTTGCATTTATAAAGCACACATAAACTGCCCTGAGGCATCGTGGCACTGTAACAGCGAGCTTGAACTTGATACAGGTAAGACTTAAACTTAGTCGGTTGCAGTGATAATACAGAAAACAAAAACTCATAGTGCAGCATTGAAAGTGACAAGTAGCAGAGGACAGTACGGGCCAAATATTATGCTTTGCTATGGTTACAGTGCAATAGCATAATTATACATACAGGTAGTAGAACATTATTTTATTTTACGGAGGGTAGTGTATGATTTTTCATTCCTTAGTGAGGTTGGTAGGGCATTCCAGTTTTTGGGTGCGAGGTGTTGGAAGCTAGACCCTCCGGCTTTGGATCTTTTGAATGTTGGGACATAGATCTGGTTGGTGCGGTGGGCTCTGGTAGGTCTGTTGGAGGAGATGAGGGTGATTCTATCCGAGAGGTAGGGTGGGGCATCAGATGTAAGGCATCTGTGTGTGATGGCCATGGTTTTAAAGAGTATACATTCCTTAACCTGTAGCCAGTTGGCCTCTTTCCTTGCTTGAGAGATGTGTTCCCTTTTGGGAATGGACAGCGCTGCCCGGAGCGCGTTGTTTTGCGTGATTTGGAGTTTTTTAGGTTGTTGATCGAGGTGCCTAGGAATAGGGCATTGCAGTAGTCAAGTTTAGTACCTATTGTGGCTCTGGCTATGGATAGGCAGTTTTTGGTGGAGAGAAAGAGCTTGACTGCGTTGATCATCTTGGTGGTGAGCGAAGATGAGGAGACTATGGCGTTGACATGGTGGGACATGGATAGTGAGGCATCTAGGTGGACACCTAGGGTTTTGACAGTCTTGGAGACTGTAATGATGGAATTGTCGATGTTGAAGGTTTTATATTGCAGGGGGAGTTTATTGAGAGTTTCGGTGGTACCTACCATAAGGATTTCGGTTTTGTCCCCGTTTAAGCAAAGGACGTTGGCGGCCATCCAGGTTTGGATGGCTGTGTAGATTTTGGTTAGGGCTGTCGCATCTTCTTCATATGTCCCAGTTAGCGGGAGTAGGACCTGCGTGTCGTCTGCGTAGTTGGTGTACGCTATGTTGCGACAGTCAAGATCATTGAAGAGTGGAAGTGTAAATATGTTGTAAAGTGTAAGGGAGATGCAGGAGCCTTGAGGGACTCCACAGTGGATGATGGTAGGGGATGCAGAGGCTGTGTCAGAGAAGACCCTTATGAGTCTTCCATTTAGAAAGGAGGCAACCCAGGCAATGGTTTCTGGGGAGAAGTGGGCTTCATTTTTTAGAAGCATGCCTAAAATATCATGGTTGACAAGGTCAGCGGCGGCGGACAGTTCCAGTAAAAGAAGGAGTGCAGGTTTGCCTTTGTCCATGATGCCACCGAGTTGTATTTTTAAGTCGAGTAGGGCTGACTCTGTCCCGTGACCTGGACGGAAGCCTGACAGTCTTTTGCCTAAGATATGGTTGGTTTCTAGGTATTCCTGGATTTGTGTGTAGGCAACTTTATCCAGGATCTTGAGCAAGAAAGACATTGTGGTAATGGGCCTATAGTTATTAGCAATTTCTGGGTCAAGAGTGGGCTTTTTTAAAAGGGTGCGTACCCAAGCTTCTTTTAGACTGTCTGGAACTGTGTTTGCGTTGAAGGAGGCGTTGATGAAGGATTTGAGGAAGGGGGCAAGTGTTTCAGTGCAGTCTTTGATGAGGCTGGCTGGGCAAGGGTCTCCTTTGCAGTTGGATGGTTTAATCCTGTTCATAATCTCAATAACTTCCTGTTCAGTTACTTCTCTGAATTTCAACTGGGTTATGGGGGCTTTGGCAGATGGGTGCACTGAGCTGGAGGTGAGTAAGTGGTCAGTGGTGGAGGTAGATTTAGTGTACTTAATTTCCTTAATTTCCTTAATTTTTGTTCAGTAGGGCAGATTGTATAGAGTTACACCAAGTTTGGTCTTTAGTAATGTCTTGGGATTTGGTAACTGGTATATTGAGTTCTTTGAAGATGGTGAAGAGTTCTTTGGATTCAGAGCTTGCATTAGTGATTCTTTCATTGTAGGAGGCTGACTTGGATGAAATTATAGCTTTCTTGTATTGCGAGGTGATTTCTTTGTAAGTGGATAAGGTGGCTGAGGAGGGTAGTTTCTGCCAGGTATTTAGGGCTTTCCTCTTCTGAGAGCGTAGCTCTTTTAGTTCTGCTGAAAACCAGGTGTTAGAGTGTTTCACTGCTTTGGCTTTCTTGTTCTGTAGAGGGGCAATGATGTCTATGGCAGTGCTTAGGGTGTGTTTATAAATATCTGCTAGCACTGATGGGTTGAATGAGTATTGAACTGTTGGTGAAGAGAACCCCAGTGTGAAACATGTATTGAACTGTTTGGGAAGGGAACCCCATTGTGCAAACATATGAGTTGACGCCGAACTAGGCGAGGGAAGCCCGAGAAAACTGTGTTTTGAGAAATTGATACCAAACTAGACGAGGGAAGCCTGAGGGAGTTTGGTGTTGAACTGTGTGAATTCCGAGCCAGGTGAGGGAAGCCTGGAAGAACTGTGCCCCATTGTACTGTGTGAACTAGCCAACCAAAGCTCCTCACAAACATTTATTATTCAAGCTTTGGGAATGAAGTGTTATTCAACTCTATTGCCATCCTGACTTTCTTTTGATACACTCTTTTGTTTTGAGTTATTTCCCCCCACTTAGTTATTCTAAAAGCGTGAGGGAGGGCAAGCATAGGTTTCGGATATAGACATTTCTTTATTTTGACTAGACTGACTCTGACTAATTACTTTTATTTAATGGTCGAGACTACTCCCATTCTAAACTTCGGGCCAGCTAGAAAGTCTCCAAACCCCATTCAAAGCTTAATAAAGGTGTTGAAACTTGTATCTTTGTGTCCGTGTCTAACATGTGATACCATGTCTATCTCACATATGGTGTCTGGGAGGGATGCGCCTCAACTGAAACAAGTTGGGGAACCCTGAAGTTTAAAAATTTAGGTACCGAGCCTCAGACCCAACAGTAGCTACAAAAGGCGTGTGTGGTGGGCCGAACCTATCTAGGGAGATGCTGCAGGCTTTTCACACTAAAACAAATGTCAAAAATGAAGCGATAGAAAAGGGCATTCGTAAATGTACTAATTAACTATATTTTCTATATCTTTATTTTCTGAGGAAATACTGTGATATGTCATACGAACATAATGAACACATAAACTAATCTTTGTTAGAAGGAATTACTTAAGGCCTGCAGTTAACAGAACAAGATGCTGTCAAAATAGCCCCCAAACTTGAGGCATAATCCTAGCCTAACTGTGATTGTGTTTTATTTTGGGCAGTTTAAAAACAATGACATTGTAGTTTCACTTATCCAATTCCATGTTCCATGCAAACTATGTGTCATGCTATATCAGAACTACAATACCAAAAATGAAACACAATCATCTGAGGAATAATACTTTAAAATGTTTTAAAAAGCCAATGTAAAGTAGGAAATTGGCAATTTATATGTCATTTTGGCACCCACAGGCATTCACCTTTTGTCTAGAATTCAAGGCCTAATTGCTTTTTCAAGATAAAAATTAAACAATGACTGCAAAGTTTTTGTTTCAATTGGTTTGGTAGTTTTGTTCTCCCAGAAGTATAAAAATAAATGAGAATGAAGTTGTCAGCTTCTGTTATTTCTTTGTTGCTCTGTTTGCTCTCTTAACGTTTGGAGAGGAAATGACTAGAACATGGCTGAACCATATTCTTAAACTCCTCTGGCCTGGAGGGCCATAAGTCTTGATATGAAGGGCCGCATCTGGCCTGCAGGCCGTATGTTGTGCACCCTTTCCTTAGATGTATAAAAATAAATTAGAATGAAGGTGTCAGCCTCTTATTTCTGTGTTGCTGTGTTTGCTCTCTAATGTATACAGAGGAAATTACCACAAAACGCTGCACCTTCTTCTTCAACTCATCTGGCCTGGCGGGCCATAAATCACGATGTGAAGGGCCGCATCTTGCTCGCGGACCATATGTTGTGCACCCTTGCTTTAAACAGTCTTAACTTAAGATCACCATCTGCCTTTCTACATGAGTAGGCTTCTACGCACCCAGAGAATACATCTGCCATCACTAAACAATAAGTAAAGTTCATGTAGCATGAAGTATGTCTGGTTGTGCAGGAAGGGACCTCAGGTACTGGGTGCGCAGACAGCCTCATGGGTACCACTCTCCCAACATTGTGTCAAACACGTAGCAGAGTTCTCACAATAGCCTTGAGCCATAGAGGCTAAATCATGGGCAAACCAATCTCAATTCAATAGGGTAATCATAGCATTTTTATCTGAATGGGCTATGCCGTGAGCTTCATGGACCAGGTAGGGAAGGAGTACTTTTGGTACCACCACGTGGCCATTTGGGGAACGCCACAGGAATCTACTCCCAATTTACAATAATGTTCGGTCCAGGTCAACTTTTCAGCTTCAGGGGCTTGGTCGTGGAGGATTGCCAGACTGCAAAGAGCGGCGATCAGTGAATGTGGGACTGCAACACAAACAAAAATATCATTAGGAGCCAGAGGCCCATTCATGGCCACTGAACTAGCTGCATCATCTGCTAGTGTATTTCCTTGGGCTGTAAATGACTGAGAGGGATCATGTCCTTTACATTTAACAATAGCTACAGCTGTGGGGAGTAACAATGCATTCAATAAGGCTGGCATATATTTTCCATTCAATATTGGGATGCCTATGGATGTTAAATACCCATGCTGTTTCCAGAGGACTCAAACATTGTGCACAACCCTGTGAGCATACCTGGAGTTGGAATAGTTCATGGGTGATCGCTCCCAGGCCAAGTCACAGGCATGGGTGAGAGCTACGATTTCCGTGACCTGTGCTGATTTTGCCCTGGGTAATCTATATGTTTCTAGGATGGCGTGGGTGGTACATACAGAACAGCCAGAGACCAGTACCCCCGTTTCTGGGAAATGGGTGCACGAGCCATCCATGAAAAGAGTTAGGTCGGGGTTCAACAGAGGCACATCTGACAAATCAGCATGGTGGGATATAAGCGTCTCTACAACAATGTGACAGTCATGCGGTTCCCCGTCCTGCGTGGTTGGCAGCAAAGGAGCAGGATTCAGGACTGAACATTGATTCAAAGTTACTTTAGCAGGAAATAGCAACCTTTCATAATGGGTGAGATGGAAATCGGACACCTGCAGTGTCTTTCCCTTAAGAAGTAATGACAGCGCAGCATTGGGAACTGGAATCGTAACAGGATGACCTTGCACTCGTGAGCCAGTATTTTCTATCAACAGAATGGCAGCAGTGATGTCTTGCAGACAAGCTTGGAGTCCAGTGGCTACTGGATCTAAGGCCACACTGTGGTATGATACGGGCTGATGCTTGCCACCATGTAACTTGGCCAACACAAAACTGTTACGTTTGTTACAGTACAGCACAACAGGCTTACTGTAATCCAGAAAACCTAAAGCCAGAGCCATTGCAAGTGCTTGCTTAATGGTGACAAAGGCATCCACTGCTTCCTAAGACCCTTGCAGGGGCTCGGGTGTTGAATTCTGTGTGAGGTTTTGAAGGGGTTAAACTAGGTTACATATCAGGCATTTAATTGGATATTGACCAGCAAGTCGCGCTCTCTCCCAAAGATACATCAAAATAGACAAAGTCCATTAAGTCCTCAAAGATAATCCTTAAATGTATATATAAATGCAGTTTATTGACTTCTCCAATCAGCCGACACGTGTTTCGACAAATGTGTCGTTATCAAGGCTGATAATGTGCAATGACAGATAGTAATTTATATAATGGCGTCATAAATGATGTTCCTTTTAAATGTAAATTATATCACAAAATTCATTCACAAAATCAATATTAACATCATGCCATTAAAAATATTGTTTTGACATACCCATTACGTGGACATTGATGTAGAATGTTGCAGGTGTGTTCATGGGGGGGAACATGAGGACAGTAAGTTAACAAAACTATTGTAAATAAAAAAATTAAAAAATTGTAAATAGTGTAAATCGAACATGCAAAGTACAGGTGTGGACAGCACTTGAGAGTGGCATCGATATAAGTTCTCCCAGAGTAAACAAACAATAGTATTAGAAGCACTATATGTATTATCTGTGTAAGATTCTCATTTGTAGATCAGAGCGAGAAAACAAAATCGCTCACCTATTGTATTTGTCCCCTCAAATGTTGTTGGATCGTCATGAAAGCGAAATTCGCTGAGTGAGTAATACCATTACAGAATTCTGCCAATAAGTCAAATAGTGTTCGTTTAAAACGTGCATGTTGGCATAGGGAATTTAGTTAGTGTATTATTTGTGGAGAATAAACGCTCACCTTGTCATGGGCTGAATCCCTGAACTTTCTGGTGCGCGGGCAGCAAAACTTGTACCTCCGTCCATTGCACCAATATATACTCTGTGAGATGGAGTTCGCCCGACGCGTAGAAGAGTATAATTGAACATGCGCGTATACCGAGGCCACTGCTCTGTACGCGCATGCTCGGTTTGCATAGTAGCGTCACACTGACGCACATGCGTAGACGAACTTGATCCTTGTATTGAGTGTTGCTTGGCAGCCCCATGGCAGCCCCACTATGTATTGGTCACTCTTGATGTATCTGCTATGTATACTAGTATCAAACATGATTTAGCAGTTGCATGCTTAGATTATAATTTTCGCAATGACTCAGCCTCATACAGAACTCATGTAACAATGTTGAAAATGTTTCTCAAATTCACACTGGAGAACAATGTCTTTTTATTCAATGAACAATACTTTGCTCAGGTGAAAGGTGTCGCAATGGGAGCTAAATATGCCCCGTCTCTGGCAAACTTGTTCATGGCACAGATGGAAGAGAACCATATTCTTAACAATGAGATGTTCAAATCATATATTGTGCTATGGAGGAGATTCATAGATGACATTTTTATGATCTGGTCGGGACCTGTTAAAGAGTTACCCAAATTCTACTCACACATTAACACCAACACATATGGTATTAAATTCACAGCACATCATAGTAATTACACTATTGACTTTCTTGATCTTACGATTTTTATAGAAGATGGGCTCATTAACACCAAGGGGGTAATTCATAGAATTCAGCGCACAAGTGGCGCATGCGGCTGGCGCACAGTGTGCGCGTGCGAATCCCTGCGCCAGCCGTGTGCGCTAAAATCCATTTCCGCGCACAGCGTATTCATGGATTCCAGCCACCAAAACCAGCCGTGGCGCACAGTGGCGCAGCAACCCTGCAGCAGCGCCAGTTACGCCCCAAGAACACCTCTCGCGCCGGGAAAAGCCATCAATATACCCAATCCAGCGCAAAGGGCTGCGCTAACCCTGTACCAGCACGGCAAGCGGGCTACGTGTATCACTGGGGTGCGTGGGAAGTACCTCACGCGATTGGCCCCGTGCGAGCAGGGTACGCGTATTTCAGGGGTGCGCGGGAAGTTCCACACGCGATTTCCGCAGGGTACGCGTATCTCAGGGGTGCGCGGGAAGTGCCACACGCCATTTCAGCAGGGTACGTGTATTTCGGGATGCGGGGCAAGTTTCACACGCGATTTCAGCAGGGTACGTGTATTTCAGGGGTGCGCGGGAATTTCCACACGCGATTTCATCATTGTACGTGTATTTTGGGGTGCGGGGGAAGTTTCACACGCGACATCAGCAGGGCACGTGTATTTCAGGGGTGCGCGGGAAGTTTCACACGCGATTTCATCAGGGTACGTGTATTTCGTGGTGCGGGGGATGTTTCACACGCGACATCAGCACGGTACGTGTATTCCAGGGGTGCGCGGGAAGTTCCACACGCGATTCCATCAGGGTACGTGTATTTCAGGGGTGCGCGGGAAGTTCCACACGCGATTGGGCCCGTGCGAGCTGGGTACGCGCATTTCAGGGGTGCACGGGAAGTTCCACACGCGATTCCATCAGGGTACGTGTATTACAGGGGTGCGTGGGGAGCACCACACGTGAATTGCACGTGTGGGTCCTCCCAGGTGTTCCCTCTACACCCTTCACGGCCCCTGCAGGTGGCTCACACCACAGGGGCCTACCCTGCACATGTCCTGCAGGCACACCATCCACCATGGCCATGACCCCCAGCCAACCCACATGTCAACTTGCACTACTGCCCACCAACGCATGTCCCCCTGCACCCCCAGCCACCAGGGGCACCCTCCACCAGGCCCGCACCCATGTCTCCCACTACCCACACCCCCCAGCAGTGCAGGGGCACCCTCCACCAGGCCCCCACCCATGTCCAACTAATTTCTCCCACCACCCCCACCCCCCAGCACTGTGGGACACCCTCCACCAGGCCCCCACCCATGTCTCCCACCACCCCCACCCCCCAGCACTGTGGGGCACCTGCCAGCAGGCCCCCACCCATGTCCAACTCATGTTCGCCACCACCCCCACCCCCCAGCACTGTGGGGCACCTGCCAGCAGGCCCCCACCCATGTCTCCCAGCACCCCCACCCCCCAGCCACCAGGGGCAGCCTCCACCAGGCCCCCACCCATGTCTCCCACCACCCCCACCCCCCAGCCACCAGGGGCAGCCTCCACCAGGCCCCCACCTATGTCTCTCACCACCCCCACCCCCCCAGCAGTGCAGGGGCAGCCTCCACCAGGCCCCCACCCATGTCTCCCACCACCCCCAGCCACCAGGGGCAGCCTCCACCAGGCCCCCACCCATGTCTCCCACCACCCCCACCCCCCCAGCAGTGCAGGGGCAGCCTCCACCAGGCCCCCACCCCTGTCTCCCACCACCCCCACCCTCCAGCCACCAGGGGCAGCCTCCACCATGCCCCCACCCATGTCTCCCACCACCCCCACCCCCCAGCCACCAGGGGCAGCATCCACCAGGCCCCCACCCATGTCTCCCACCACCCCCACCCCCCCAGCAGTGCAGGGGCAGCCTCCACCAGGCCCCCACCCATGTCTCCCACCACCCCCACCCCCCAGCCACCAGGGGCAGCCTCCACCAGGCCCCCACCCATGTCCCCCACCCCCCCACCCCCGCAGCAGTGCAGGGGCACCCACCACCAGGCCCCCACCCATGTCTCTCCCACCACCCCCACCCCCCAGCAGTGCAGGGGCACCCTCCACCAGGCCCCCACCCATGTCTCCCACCACCTCCACCCCCCAGCAGTGCAGGGGCACCCACCACCAGGCCCCCACCCATGTCTCCCACCCCCCCTACCCCCCAGCAGTGCAGGGGCAGCCTCCACCAGGCCCCCACCCATGTCTCCCACCACCCCCACCCCCCAGCACTGTGGGGCACCTGTCAGCAGGCCCCCACCCATGTCCAACTCATGTTCCCCACCACCCCCACCCCCAGCACTGAGGGGCACCTGCCAGCAGGCCTCCACCCATGTCCAACTCATGTTCCCCACCACCCCCACCCCCCAGCACTGTGGGGCACCTGCCAGCAGGCCCCCACCCATGTCCAACTCATGTTCCCCACCACCCCCACCCCCCAGCACTGTGGGGCACCTGCCAGCAGGCCCCCACCCATGTCCAACTCATGTTCCCCACCACCCCCACCCCCCAGCACTGTGGGGCACCTGCCAGCAGGCCCCCACCCATGTCCAACTCATGTTCCCCACCACCCCCACCCCCCAGCACTGTGGGGCACCTGCCAGCAGGCCCCCACCCATGTCCAACTCATGTTCCCCACCACCCCCACCCCCCAGCACTGTGGGGCACCTGCCAGCAGGCCCCCACCCATGTCCAACTCATGTTCCCCACCACCCCCACCCCCCAGCAATGTGGGGCACCTGCCAGCAGGCCCCGACCCATGTCCAACTCATGTTCCCCACCACCCCCACCCCCCAGCACTGTGGGGCACCTGCCAGCAGGCCCCCAACCATGTCCCCCACCACCCCCAACCCCCAGCCACCAGGGGCAGCCTCCACCAGGCCCCCACCCATGTCTCCCACCACCCCCACCCCCCAGCCACCAGGGGCAGCCTCCACCAGGCCCCCACCCATGTCTCCCACCACCCCCACCCCCCAGCCACCAGGGGCAGCCTCCACCAGGCCCCCACCCATGTCTCCCACCACCCCCACCCCCCCAGCAGTGCAGGGGCAGCCTCCACCAGGCCCCCACCCATGTCTCCCACCACCCCCACCCCCCAGCCACCAGGGGCAGCCTCCACCATGCCCCCACCCATGTCTACCACCACCCCCACCCCCCAGCCACCAGGGGCAGCCTCCACCATGCCCCCACCCATGTCTACCACCACCCCCACCCCCCCAGCAGTGCAGGGGCAGCCTCCACCAGGCCCCCACCCATGTCTCCCACCACCCCCACCCCCCAGCCACCAGGGGCAGCCTCCACCAGGCCCCCACCCATGTCTCCCACCACCCCCACCCCCCAGCCACCAGGGGCAGCCTCCACCATGCCCCCACCCATGTCTCCCACCACCCCCACCCCCCCAGCAGTGCAGGGGCAGCCTCCACCAGGCCCCCATACATGTCTCCCACCACCCCCACCCGCCAGCCACCAGGGGCAGCCTCCACCAGGCCCCCACCCATGTCTCCCACCACCCCATCCCCCAGCAGTGCAGGGGCATCCACCACCAGGCCCCCACCCATGTCTCCCACCACACCCACCCCCCAGCAGTGCAGGGGCACCCTCCACCAGGCCCCCACCCATGTCTCCCACCACCCCCACCCCCAGCAGTGCAGGGGCACCCTCCACCAGGCCCCCACCCATGTCTCCCACCACCACCACCCCCCAGCAGTGCAGGGGCACCCACCACCAGGCCCCCACCCATGTCTCCCACCACCCCCACCCCCCAGCAGTGCAGGGGCACCCACCACCAGGCCCCCACCCATGTCTCCCACCACCCCCACCCCCCAGCAGTGCAGGGGCAGCCTCCACCAGGCCCCCACCCATGTCTCCCACCACCCCCACCCCCCAGCCACCAGGGGCAGCCTCCACCAGGCCCCCACCCATGTCTCCCACCACCCCCACCCCCCCAGCAGTGCAGGGGCAGCCTCCACCAGGCCCCCACCCATGTCTCCCACCACCCCCACCCCCCAGCCACCAGGGGCAGCCTCCACCAGGCCCCCACCCATGTCTCCCACCACCCCCACCCCCCAGCCACCAGGGGCAGCCTCCACCAGGCCCCCACCCATGTCTCCCACCACCCCCACCCCCCCAGCAGTGCAGGGGCAGCCTCCACCAGGCCCCCACCCATGTCTCCCACCACCCCCACCCCCCAGCCACCAGGGGCAGCCTCCACCAGGCCCCCACCCATGTCTCCCACCACCCCCACCCCCCAGCCACCAGGGGCAGCCTCCACCAGGCCCCCACCAATGTCTCCCACCACCCCCACCCCCCAGCCACCAGGGGCAGCTTCCACCAGGCCCCCACCCATGTCTCCCACCACCCCCACCCCCCAGCCACCAGGGGCAGCCTCCACCAGGCCCCCACCCGTGTCTCCCACCACCCCCACCCCCCAGCCACCAGGGGCAGCCTCCACCAGGCCCCCACCCGTGTCTCCCACCACCCCCACCCCCCAGCCACCAGGGGCAGCCTCCACCAGGCCCCCACCCATGTCTCCCACCACCCCCACCCCCCAGCCACCAGGGGCAGCCTCCACCAGGCCCCCACCCGTGTCTCCCACCACCCCCACCCCCCAGCCACCAGGGGCAGCCTCCACCAGGCCCCCACCCATGTCTCCCACCACCCCCACCCCCCCAGCAGTGCAGGGGCAGCCTCCACCAGGCCCCCACCCATGTCTCCCACCACCCCCACCCCCCAGCCACCAGGGGCAGCCTCCACCAGGCCCCCACCCATGTCTCCCACCACCCCAACCCCCCCAGCAGTGCAGGGGCACCCACCACCAGGCCCACACCCATGTCTCCCACCACCCCCACCCCCCAGCAGTGCAGGGGCACCCTCCACCAGGCCCCCACCCATGTCTCCCACCACCCCCTCCCCCCAGCAGTGCAGGGTCACCCTCCACCAGGCCCCCACCCATGTCTCCCACCACCCCCACCCCCCAGCAGTGCAGGGGCACCCACCACCAGGCCCCCACCCATGTCTCCCACCACCCCCACCCCCCAGCAGTGCAGGGGCACCCTCCACCAGGCCCCCACCCATGTCTCCCACCACCCCCACCCCCCAGCAGTGCAGGGGCACCCACCACCAGGCCCCCACCCATGTCTCCCACCACCCCCACCCCCCAGGGGCACCCACCACCAGGCCCCCACCCATGTGCAACTCATGTTCCCCAGCCAACATGTCATCACAATCTAGATCCCGGGTCCCTATGGTCAGCCTCCAAATGCAAAACACCCATCCGAGTATTGCATCCACCCACTCATAATTTGCAATTACATCACAGAACACCAATTGCAAGTTCCGAAACAAACACATTTCCCTCACATACACCCAATGGGTGTCAGTGAATCTCAAAACCTATATCATGAAATGCATGAAACCAATGAGATACCACACATTGAAGTTCACCAAAAAAAATATGTATTAAAGGAAACATAAATAGAATCAAAAATGAAGAAACAGAAATGTGAATGTACAAAAAATAAAAGAAGCATGTCCGTGAAAAAAAGCAAAACAAAAATAAAATTCCAAAGTAATGGTGTCCAAAGTCAATGTCCACAAAACAAAATCCAATGGGAAATAAAAAAGAAAGCCATTGCTCCATGGTTAAAATGTGAAAAAAAATACAATCCAACAGTGAACTATGTACATGGGAACAAGCCAGGGTCCATTATCCCAACAAAAGAAAGGAAACCTATCTAACTACACTAGCTAATAAAATAAACTATATACAAAAATGTGGCCAATGTCCGAAAGGTCCAAATAAAATCAAAACAAAAATGAAACCTAACACTACCTACATAACTATGTACAAGGGCAGCGGGCTAGTTTCACGGCTCACTTGTGGATGTCCTGGGCCAGGGCATCATCGAACTCCTGCTCAATGTCCCGGAGGCGGTCCTCCTCCATGGCCCTGAGGGTCCGCAGGGCCGTCGCCGTGTCCACCTCCAAACCCCTGCGGATTGCCTCGAGGCACTCGGCCCGCCTCAGGGCCCTCCGCATGGAGTTCTCCGCCCTGATCATTGTGAGCCGTGCCTCTTCCGCCAGCTGCCGCTCCGCATCTATGGCGTGGCCCAACCGCTGCCACACGGAAGACACTCTCTGTCCTGGGTCCTCCTGCCCTCCGGCCGATGCCTGCCCCTCCGATGTTGAAGGCCCCGAGCCTTCATGGCTCCCACCACGTTGCTGCTGCTTCTGTGCCTCTGCCCGTGCACTGCCTTCTGCTGCCTGCACATCCTCCGCCGGCTGGGGTGCAGTCGTAGATGTGGCCACCCCTGCTGGACGTCCGACTCCCGACTGTGGCAGGGATGCCTCCTCCACCAGCCTGGCCGCACCGTCAGAGGCAGCTCCACAGGGCACCCAGGTGACTGATGGGTGGGAAGATGGCACGGAGGATGACTGGCGCGTAGGGGGTCCAGTTGAGGAGGGGGTCGTAGCAAGCCCCATCATACGGAGGAATCCGGCCTGGGTGACCTGTCCCAGCAGGCTAACGTGGTCAACGAGCCATTCGAGATGACGTGCAGTCTCCTCATGAAAAGACTGCAGGTCACCTTGCATGGCCCGTTGACGCAACGCCACACCAGTCAGGACAGGCTCAACCCGGACCGTATAGCCACGTCCGCAGGCAGAGGAAGGCCAGTTGACGTGAGCTCATCCCCTGCCTGAAAACGGGTCTGGACGTAGGCATCCCTGCTGGTGCAAGATGATGCAGGGACAGGATCAGGGACAGGATTGCACACAGGCACCTCCGCGGCGGCCTGTGCTGCCTCCTGTCCATGGTCCTGCACTGCACCACTAGCACCAGTGGGATCCCCAGCTCCAGACCCCGTCTCTGGTGCTTGCACGGCCTCCTCCTCCACCAAACCGCCCACCAACCTGGATGACTCCGTGCCATCTTCCCCTGTTGGGCCCTGTGGGGTCCCAGCTGCCCCTTCTGCTGCCGAGGAGTCCAACTCCAACCTCTGCCTCTTGGACCTCCCCCCGGCAGCTGCGGCCTGGGACGCGGCACCGGACTCCTCACTCCCCGACGAGATGACAACATGGGAGGGGAGCCGGGCCTTGCGTCTCCGGCTGGCGGTGGGATCCCTGCCGCTGTGCTCCACAGCACCTTCTCCACCCTCTTCATCAGTTGACGCTGCAGACAGGGAGAAACAAAACACAGGCATCAGGGCACTGTACAATGGACACATACACACATGACAGTTGTACATGAGTGGCATTGGCAAACCTCAGACACGTCATCAGAATCCCCAACACACATGTCATTTCAACTCGCACACATGAGCCATACCACAGCCATATCGCAACTGCCAGCACCATCCATACACATACAACAGCATGAGCAGGCAAAGGTGAGCCAGATATCACATGCAACACAGGAAGTGCACCACACATGTACACACACCACCACACTTGCATGCATGTGTACACCCCTGCCAAGTGTCGCAGTGTTCAGACGGGCATCCATGTCACATCTGCCAATCAGGCTTCCACATACCGCTGTCACATGCATCCATGTTGCATCACTGTTGTCAAATACACACACATGCACATGTACACAGTGCTGATACATGCAGCCGAAAACAACATACATGCGTGACATCACGGACATGTCTACTTACATACACATTCATCCAAACATGTGTGCCCACACAACTGCATTTGGCATGCAAGCCTACACACACAAGCGCCATCCATGTCTCACACATTCCAGCCCTCGCATGTGTTAGCCCCACGGCCCTGTACACCCCCACCCATACTCGACCCCATACAAACAGATGTGCAACCTGCACACTACTGAAAAATCACCACACGCACTGCTCACAATCAGGATGCATGTACACTTACCGCTCGACTCCAGACGGGTCTGCCTCTCATGGACCTGGACGTGGAGCGCTGGGGATATGCGTTCCAGGACCCTCATCTGTTCTTCCGACAAGTGGCCCCGGCGCCCCTTGGCATCCGCTGCCTTCAAGAGGCGCCGGGCCTTGTTCAGGGTCCTGGACCTGAAGTCCTCCCAGCGCTTCTTGACATGTTGTAAGTCGCGGACTGCCACCCCGTCCGCGTTGATGGCAGTCACGATGACAGTCCAGATCCGAGTCTGTCCTTCCTTGTCGGCGCGGGAACTTCTGAAGAGGGCATCATACTGCCCCAGGACTTGCTCCACCAGGACACCAACTTCGGTGGCACTGAAGCTGGTGCCCCTCTGCCTCTCTGGCCGGGGGTTGTCAGTGGTCTCAGATGGTGTTTGCCCCGAAATGACAACCCCAGAGGCAGGAGTGGGTGGGCAACTGGGTCCTGGGGCTGGGCTGTGGAGCGATGGAATCCCAGTCGGGAGTCTTCGGTTCCAGCAGGGGTGGTCACAGCAACAGCACCCCTGGCTGATGTGCAGGCAGCAAATGGCAGGGCACGTGGGCAGCAAGCAGTCAGGCAGCAGCAGATGGCAGGTGGGAGCGTGCTCGGGGCTCTGGGGGGCAGTAGTTCGGCCTTCTGGGCAGGAGCGTGGTCTTCCGTGTGCTTACGCGTGGCCAGCTTGATACGGAGTGATTTGGCACGTGAAAAATCTGCACGTCAGCGTGTAATTCGAGGAAAGGCCCTTAGCGCGTAAGCGCGTCTGCACGCATACGCATTTTCATTGGACAGAAGGCCCCTCAAGCGCCCCTGTGAGGTGACGCGTACAGACGTGCATGGGCATTTCAGCGCGTGTGAAAAACTGCACGTCCGCGTGCAATACGAGGAAAGGGCCCATGCGCGTAAGCGTGCGTGGAAAACTGCACGTCCGCGTGCAATACGAGGAAAGGGCCCATGCGCGTAAGTGCGCGTGGAAAACTGCACGTCCGCGTGTAATACGAGGAAAGGGCCCATGCGCATAAGTGACGTGACGCGCGCGTGCATTTCCCTCAGCACGGGTTAAAGGTGAGCGGGCCCAGCAGTTCGCTGTACGTGCCTTTCGTGGAGACCGATGTGTGTTGCTGCTTCCTGTTGTTTCGCGCGCCATCACAACTTCACAGCTATCAAGGACGTATCTCTTCTTTTGGCGGGGGTATTGGCTACGCGTGTTTTTCTGCATCGCGCTAGTCAGACGGTGAGTCGCACACGCTCTTTTTCCCACTGCGGGTGCCCCTGTGTATCGCACCCATTTTCGATGTCATAGTAGCCTGCGTGTCCCACTCGTACGTGTTATTCGTGTTACTGGGTGCCACCGCGTACTGCGGGAGGTTGAATCCACGCACGTAGGCTGCAGGGTTGCGTGCACGGTTTTACTGCAGTTTTGGGGTGCCTGAGCGTTGCGTGACCCGTCACCACATCACCGGGGTCACATACAGCCTTGCAGGTGCAGGGGGGCTGTTAACATCTTGCTTCCCACCCCCTTCACCCCAATTGCCCAGGTCAATTGTGGTGTACACCTCCCATTGGCACCACTCCATCTGTGCCAGCACTACTACATCTGTGCCATGGTTGGGAGGGCACCAAAGGTGAGGGGCGCCTCAGCTGGGTGTCCTCCTCGTCGCGGGCGTGGTCCGGGACGTGGCCGTGGTGACCAGGGAGTAGGGGGACTCCAGGGTGTCCAGGGCAGCCACAGAGGGGGAAGAGGCAGGGGTGCGCCACTTGAGCACAATGTTGTGCCATGTGTCGGTGCAGCCATGCCACCACCCCCTGTGGTTCCGGGGGATGCAGCTCCTGCATCTGGCACTGGCACCCGTACGACCCGGCAGTCCGTTCCATCGACTGCCACGGGCCCAAGGGTAGTGGTAGCTGCAGGTGCAGCTGTGGACACCGCCACCCAGGCTCAGGGTCTGCCAGCGCAGGCTGCGTTGGCACTTGAAGAGCCCTTGGTAGATCTCCAACAGGCCAGGGGGGAAACCATAGGGGCAGGCCGGGCTGCTCAGACCAAGACACGTGTCCCTGGGGCAGTCATGTTATCTGCTGCCCCGAACAGCCGGGTGTTGGCAAGTGCAGGGGCAGATGCACCCAACAGCACCCCGGTTGTGAGTCTGCCAACCAGGACCGTTGCGGTCAATGACCCTGCCACAGCTGATGTTGCTGCGCAGGGTCTATTAGTGGGCACCCAGCTGCCACTGACACAAGTCAGGCCTTTGGTCATCCCTCCACCTG
The DNA here is from genome assembly GCF_040938575.1 of Ambystoma mexicanum. Lineage (NCBI taxonomy): Eukaryota > Metazoa > Chordata > Amphibia > Caudata > Ambystomatidae > Ambystoma > Ambystoma mexicanum. Next base: position 326,791,510 of record NC_090926.1, on the reverse strand, counting down.
CCACTCCCTTGGCTCAATCCACCAAACCCACTGGCCATACTGGTCAGGGCGGCATTAGCCAGCCAGGGTCTGCGCCACAGTCCAAGAGGAGGAAGGTTGCACCTGCAGCACAGGCTGGGACCCCACACACAGCCACGACCTCCTGCACGTCGAGGAAGAAGCCTTTCTGTAAGCAGGAACTGGACTTCCTCGTGGACTACGTGCGGGGCCACAGCCGTGACATGCTAGTGGGTGCCAATAGTCAGACTACGGCTGCCCAACGTGACACCCACTGGAAGCATGTTGCGGAACATGTCAGTTCATTCGGCCATGAGGTGCGCACGGCGCAGGAGTGCAAAAAGCGTTGGAAGGACATCAAGCGCAGCACTAAGGCTAAGCGTGCCTCAAATTACAACTTGACTCTGGTGACTGGCGGTGGGCCTGCACCAGAGGAGGAAGAACTCACTCCGCATGAGGCTCTCGTTGCGGAGTTCATACCACCTGAATTGGTCGAAGGAGTGGGAGAGATGCTGGACTTTGATGCCCAGTCCAGTGAGTGTTGATGCGTGTTTGTTGAGGACGTGTGTGTTTCACTTGTGGGATGTGTTGTGCATGATTGCTGCTACATGTGACGTGTACATGGTTCTGATGAGTAAGTAATGCAATGCTTCCGTCATGCATGTCTCCTCTGCCTGCATGCGGGACTCCATGTGGGCATGCCCCCTTGCCCCTCCTCCGCCACTCTGCACCCCAGTTCCACCTTTGCACTGGTCTGCTTCAATCTTGCCAATGTGTAGTTTCTTGTTCATGTGTCCTGTGTAGATGCTAACTTCCAGCGTAGAAACTGCCAGACATATGCCGTGTGGTACAGCCTTAGTACTCGATGCAGGGTATCTCACTTGTACTGTGCATGGGTCAGATGTCCCACAGGGACATGAGTGCCCATTCATGCTCCATGTGCATTGCACGCATGCCCCTATGTGTCCTTGACTGGATGATCACTGTAATATGAGTCCTTGGTTACATACATTGCCTGCCATCTCATCGGCCTCCCCATGTCAACTGTGGCTCAGTCCTGCGTTGCACACATGTTTAGGCTCTGACAATCTGTGTGGCTCACAGGCCTCAGCCTGTTCAATGGCCAATGACTCTGTCCAACTCTTGTTGTGTCTTCTTCACACGTGGGCGGCCTCCGGAGTTTTCATCATGTGTCCTGCCCACTGTCCCAGCATCATTTGCAGTGTTGTAATTTGAATCACATTAAGCTGTTGATGCCAGTCAACACTGCCTGTCAATACACAGGTGTATGGTCAGCCTTTTGATACCATGCTAGGCATCCCTGCTTTGGTACTGGGGTGGAGGGGTGCTTGGCTTCTAGACATGGTACACATTGAATGCATAATGCACATGATGTGTGAATTTGACATTGCACTGCCTTCACATTTCCTGGCACACACCATGGAGTGCTTGTACATGTAGGTAGTGAGTGGCGTACACATTTTCTGCACTGCATAGACCCACTTCGATGGAAACTGCCACCTTTCAACAGGTCTGATCACAGAAGCTATTCAAAGTAGACCCAGCATGCATGCCAGGTCATATGTTGTGTGTCACATGTCTGCCGGATGCCTTTGCTGTCGGTGTGTGTGTGTGTCGAGTGCTTCTGACATGTGTAGTGACCTTTTTTCTCTCTATTTTTCAGGTGATGACGCAATGGAGGCGGAGGATGGTGTTGTCATGCCAGACACAGGGTTGGTAACACCACATCAACCTGGCACTAGTGGGGGTCGTGGGGTGGTAGGCCACAAAAACCCCCAAGTGCTGCAGTCCATCTTGTCTCTGGCTGCCTATGAGTCCAGCCTTGATGACGACTCTGACGTCCATGTTGAGTTGGATGAGCATCAAGTCCATGTGTCAGGGGTGAGTGATTCTGATGTGGACACTCCTCTGTCTGCGACACCTGCACTGAGGGATCAGACAGTCTTGGTTCCTCCGCCCGTGGTGGATCGGGACGCAGGGTCACCCTCCACACCAGTCACTGATGTGCCTGGGACATCACGTCGACGGGGGCATGTAGTCGTGCAGCCGCAGGCGGTGCCAACACAGCGAGGACCCCCGGTCCTTGGGTCCCGCAGGGGTCAAGCCCGGCAACGCGGTCGCCGCGCGCAACCGCTGTATACTGAGTGGGAGCAAGACATGACTGCCAATTCAGAACGGCAGGGGACAGCAATGGAGAACATCGCTGAGAGCATGGAGCGTGTGGCCCGATCTGTGCTCCCCCCTGCTAGGCAGGTGCTTCTCCAGCAGCAGGCGGCACGGTCCATGGCCCGCTCGCTCAGGCTGGGCATGGCGGCCTCAGACAGGGCACGCCAGGCTGAAATGTCATCTCTGCGTCAAGCAATTGCTGCTCACGCAGAGGCGCACATGGATGCCCTGAGGGAGGAGTATGCTTCCCTCAGATCCACTCTGGGTGTCCTTATGATGTCCCAGAGGCAGCAGGCAGAGGAGAGGTTTGCACAGCTTGAGCATACCATCTCGGCTGAGCTACAGGCTTGCCGGGAGGTGCAGCGGTTGTCCAGCCAGGCCTTGCAGGAGGAACTCCGTGTTACACGTGCTACCTTGCAAGAGGAAGCACGTGTATCACGTGAGGTTCTGCATGCAGACCTATGTCACATCGCCACACAGAACCAGGCTAACCCGTCCGGAAGACTTGCTGCCGACGAGGGGCAAGCTGCGGCTAGGCGTGGCCAGGCTACTGTGCCACGTCCTCCTTTCCAGGATGAGCCAGACTCGGACGACCATCTATCTCCCACATAGGTCGGGCTGTGCAGGCGTTGAGCCCATGGAGGTTTTTTTTTTGGCTCAGCATCATCGCATGTGGATGTTGAGCAGCACCCTGTACCTCCCCCCTCCTGGGTGCCTCCCCTCCCCCCCGGGTCGTATGTGGCCATTTTTGATTTTTCTTTTAGTTTAGTTAGTTAAGTTTCTGTTTGATAGTTAGTTTAAATAGGTAATGTAGGTTTTCCATTGTTAGTGCAATTAGTTAATAGTTGATTTAGTTTAAAATTGCTAGTCTATTGTGCTTTCATGTGACGGTGCGGTGCTTTGTGGCTTTTGAAGGCATCCACTGTCTGTTCCAGCTGGGCCCTTCATGGTTGTCTTGTGTATGTGTTTGCATCTTGGGGTCCTTGACTCACATATGCCACTCCTGCCTCCCTTATCCATGGGCTCGCAAGGATGGTTCGGTGTTACAGAATATTACACAAGGGCTGTGGACTGTCATATCTGTGGCGTGTCTGGTGCTGTGTGACTTGTGTTGACACCCCTAGTGGGGATGATTTTGGTGTCATTGTCCACTGTTTGGCTTTTGCTAGATGGGGTGTGTCATGAATAATGTGTACATTGATTGCTATGCATTGTGTAGTATGTTTCATATCTTTCCTGTACACATGCTTGTTGCAATTCATGCTGTAGATAGTGTACCACACTTTAGATGTGAAAGACGGACTGATGGTGTGATTTGTGATGTGACTCTCTGACATGGTCAAGTAATGAGATGCCTGATGAGACACACACAGATGACTTTGAAGCATTAATCATGTGTTTCATGCCCTTTCTGCAGGGGGATGAGCCTCCAGAGCACCTTTGCCAGCAGACATGGCCCATTGGACGACGGAAATCTGGACCCGTTTGTTGGTGCCCACATGCACATGTGTGCACAAGCAGAGGCACAGGGATTGCAGACCCACATCCTAGAACTGCTGACATGTTCCAAGGAACTCCAGGCAAGGTGAGCATCACAGGGGGGCCACGACACAGCAAAGTTTGCACCAGGCGAGTTGCACATGCAGGCTTAGTCACAGCACTGAGGGTGAGCTTAGACGAATATTGGTGTTGAAGCACACAATGCAGCTCAGATGTGTTTGTGGACTGATGGCTGTTGATAGTAGGGTTGTCTGGGACACATGCAGGGGCAGTGGCACATACCCTCTGGTACACCAAGGTCCATTGAGGCACTTGCATCAACCATGTAGCCTTCCGAGACATGGAAAGGGGCAGCTCACAGGGACATACAGCAAGGGACATACTCGGGTGCAGTGCATTTCATTTCCATGTACTTTATGATAAATGCACTGAAAACTTTGTTTCGGTCATGGTGGTACGCAACTTGCACTGAAGTCATGGCTTGCTATATGGGTCTGTCTGCTTACCCAGGGAACATTGCATGTTGTGTGAATTGTGACACATTGGTGTTCCATTTGCCACACACCCACCGGCGGCTGACTTACTGCATTGACTGTGTATGACCCGTCACAGGGGTACTGATATATATGGGTACGAAGCATCTACACCAGATTGTCTGTTTGTAGAGTACTCTGTTGCTATGGGGCATGTTTGGTGGTGTGTTTTTGTGTAATTGGCACGTACTGGTTGTTGACTGTGGCTCTCTTTGCAGCATTGCAGTGCTCCTGTAACCGGACCTGAGAGTGCGCAGGCAGGAGGCCAGCACTCAAAACCAGAGCTAAGTGTCTTGTTGTTTTTCTTTCAAACTGCTCTGCATAGGCTTGCTAGGGGGTGCACTAATGCATGGATGTATGTGTGATTCCATTTGGTATGTTTTTTTCCCCCTAATCACCCGGAATCCTATGCAATTTTGAAACCTGTACCCTCTACCCGGTGTTCCTGCTTCCCGTACCTATCCAAGCAACGTTCCCTAACCCTCTTTCCCCGCTGGGGTTGCGGATGCCTGTGTAAGCCCCGAACTTGCAGGTGCCAAAACCCTAGAGGGGGTGGTTGGTTCGTACCACTCCTAAGCCTGGACTACAGAAGGCCATAACAATTATGTCCAAGTTCGTTTGGATTGTGTATGTGGTCATGCAGGTAGTACATTTTCGTGCATTCCCTACTTTCATGTGTAATTGCTCCTCCCCTCTCCTGCCACTCATTCCAGTTATCCAGTGTGCCAACACCTGTCCTGACTGCATATCCCTGAACCTCCTTCCTCACCAGGGTCTCAGGGGCCTGTGTGAGTTTGACCTTGCAGGCACCCGGGACACGGTGTGGGTGGTTGTTTCATGACACTCCCGCGCCTGTACACGGGACCTGTGACAATACACATCCGTTCATGATGCATCATCCTATGTTATGTACCACACATGGTTCACATCCTGTTGTGACATTGTTTTACTGTGCTACTTTGGTTGTTGCATCATTGTGGTAGTACTTGGCCTTTGTGAGGTACTGCTACGTCAAGTCATCTACTGGAGGGTGTTCGGGTTCGTTTTTATGCCTTGGATTTTGTGATTTTGGAAATGAGTGTGGATTCTGAGGGTTCAGGCATCTTTTTACACACAAGGTGGGAGATGGTGACGAAGGGTAAAGGTGATCCTGTGGCCAGGTGGAATTGAGGGTTGGAGGCTCCATGACCCAGGTGCAGTTGTTCAGTGGGTCATGGTCTGGTCATTTGTGAGGGAGGGGGGGGGGGGGTTGTTGTTGATAGTTGCCTTGCCCTGCAGTGTGATGGGAACCCTGACATTGTAATGGTGGTATCCTATGTACATGTTGTGTTCTGCTGATCAATGCCTGTTCATGTGTTGTGTTTTCCTTTCAGGTGCGAGGGGATAGTTGTGGTTTGACATGCTGGGGTGTACACATGGTGAATGTTCACATGTGATGTGTAGGGAACACTGATGGTCACTTGAGTGCACATGCATATGTGGAGTGCATGTCCTTGCAGAACCACACACTTGCACTCTGATGCACTACATGTACTCCCACCCTTGCATATCCACGTGTACACTGTTTGCCTTCTGGTGCCCACTGTGTCCCTGCAGCACATGTTCTGTGACCGATTATGAATCCAGTACATGCCTAATTTGATGTTTGATGTGGTCTGTCACTTAGATGTGATGCTCAGGGTGTGCATCACACACAATGGCTGTTCACTGTGCTGTGCGCTGAGCAGTGTGTTGCAGGAGTAGGACACTGCACACATGAGCTGCAGTGTTGATTTTGCAATGCATAATGTGCATGTAGACAGGCATTCATTGTTATGTTACGTCTACGACTGTTGTAATGCATTTGGAAATGACTTATTTTGGGTGGGAGATTTTGTTGGTCTGTCATTTCATCTGATTCCGGGTCAGGCATCATTGTCTGATGCCACTGTACATTTAGGACATGGCAATGTGTACCTTATCATTACTGTGTTGGTGTATGGGTATTGCTTGCCATGTCATGTTGTGGTTTGGGAGGATTTGAGTGACATGACAGTGATGGCCACGGCCTGTTTTGCAGGTGTGTGTGATGCACACCTTGCATGTCAGGGTCATCCGCTTCTCAGAGCAACTAGCTGGGGGTAGATTTATCTCTGCGGTAGGGCCCTCCCCCTGGAACAGACTTCCTGCCTGACTTGAACCTGAGGGGAACCATCTCCAGTTCTGGAAGCACCTCAAGACCTTCCTCTTTGCTTCTGCTTACTCTCTGCCTCTTCCTTGCAGAATTCTTCACTGGAACTGCACATGAGCTGCAACTGGGCCACTCTCACCGACCTCGGTCCCTGGCCAAGCCACTCTCCACTTGCACTGCCTCCCTGGCAACCCCTGCACTGCAGTACTGTCTCTCTATCCCTACAGCCCTCCCTTCCCAGCACTTGTCTGCACTTACCTTTGCAGTTGCCACCAGCCAACCTATGTATTATTTTTTGGGCTACTTCCCCTGTACTGGACTCCCCCCCACCCTTCCACTTGCACTTTTCCCTTCCCCCTACCCCTGCACTTGCACAATTTCAATGACACCTGGCCTAGTAGTACCGTTGTCTGTCTTCCCTTGTTCCCCCCTCACTACCTCATCGCGCCTTGAAATACTTGTGTATGGGCCATATCATGTCATATGTCATGTGTGCCTTTTGGTCACACAGGATAGCTTGTGTTTAAGTAGCTAGGGATGCAGACGATGTGGCACTTCCACGGCAACTATCTCAGGGTGGTAGGGTTGTGACAGTTGACTGTCTCTTTGTCATCATCGATTGTCACCTGGTATGTGCCAGGCCTGTGTGCACTCCACAGGGGTGGGAGTTTAGGTGAAAAATGTGGCCACAAGCTGGGTCCGGGCTTCCTCACCACGTGCCCTGTCCCCTCCCATGGGCAGCGCCTGTGCCTGTGGTTGGGGATGTGGGGGCACCACCATGTCCACCGGGACGCCCTGCCATGTTGCAACATTGTGCAGGACACATGCTGCCACAACGATCCTGCACACTACTGGTGGTGCATAGAGTAGTTGCCCACCGGAGCGGTCAAGGGAGCGGAAACGTGACTTGAGCACTCCGAATGTGTACTCCACTATGCCCCTGGTTGCAATATGGGCGGCGTTGTATCTTACCTGGGGTGGTGTGGTGGGGTTCCGGATTGGCGTCATCATGTGGTTGCTCAGAGGGTAGGCACTGTCCCCTGGGGAGGTGATAATAGTTGAGATTATTAGGGTTTGGATATTTGTCTGTGTGTGACTTGCATGCATGTGCAAGGGCATTTGTACTGACCTAGGAGCCATGTGTTGCCATGCTGCCCAGCTTCCAGGGCCCGGCTCAGAGCGGTCATTCTGTATATGAAACTGTCATGGGTGGAGCCAGGGTAGTTTGCATAGACAGAGGTGATGATTCCCTTTGCATCGCATACCACCTGTACATTGATGGAATGCCAGTGCTTGCGGTTTCGGTAGATGTGCTCAGTGGCCCTAGGTGGACGTAGGGCCACATGGGTGCAATCTATGGCACCGAGCACTTTGGGGAAGTGTGCCACCCTGAAAAAATCCAGGACAACGGCCTGCCTTTCTGCGGGTGTTCTGGGCATGTATATGTGCCTGCGGACTGAGGGGCGCGCTGTCATGATTGCCAGTACCTGGTGTAGGCAGCGTGACTGCGTGGCCTGTGAGACCCCCCCCCACTATGGCAGTGGTCCGCTGAAATGACCCAGTGGCCAAAAAATGCAGGACATTGAGCAGGGAAGGGAGCCCATGAGATGTGGGGTCTTCTCTTCTTATTTATTAACCTAAATAAATCCATATTTCTAACTTACCTGCCTCTGCCGCATCTTCATAACAATGGCGACGAGGATGGGATGAGATGCCATGGAACGCAGGTGAAGAGAAGACCCCAGCCGAGATACGCCACTCCGACGAGCCCTGCGTTGAGCGAGGTCCTGTGAACTGGTTCCGCCGTCTGCCTTGCTCTCCAAGTCCACCCTGTGTATGCCGGCGCAGCGCTGTAAGGCCAACCCATCCTTGCCTCCCGTGTGCGGCCTCTGGAGTGGAACGCGGTCCACACGGCCGTCGCGAAGAGGACTGGCCTGTGTCGTTCGTTGGCTGCCCGCTCGATACTCTGTGACTGGCTGATGCGGGAAGCTGTGGAGATCAGCTGGCTCTGCGAGCGTCTCCGCCCGGGTTGGGGCTGCCGTGAAGAAGAAGTTTGCCCGGAGTCAGAGGAGCAGTCCTGGGAGGGCCGCTCCGCTCTCCTGTAGCGTCGAGCGGCCACCGTACGGAGGCCTGCGTGTTGGCCGCTCCGCTCTTCTGTAGCGCCGAGTGGCCACCGTGCGGAGGCCTGCGTGTACTGCACCTCCCCAACATGACAAAAGTAAGTGTCCTTGGCGATTTCATCGCTTCTCCGGGGTTATTCGTGCGAACTTGTATGGTTAGCCACGTACGTATCGTCCACTGTGTTGCCGGGCATCGACATTTGAATGAAAGTCGTGGGGAGCGGACTTTGAACCAGAGTACCGTATTCCTCTTAACGGAGGGGCAAGTGAGCGGCGAACTACCGTGGACTACTAAATAGAGGGGCAATCCGAATTTCAGTAAGGCGTCAGAGGGGCAATCCGAATTTCAGTAAGGCGTCAGAACCTCTCATAACGCCATTTGATGTCTCAAGGCAACAAGGAGATAATTGAAGGTGTTAGGGAGAAACACCTTTAGTTATTGTTAAGGAGGAAGAGCGGGACACTACTGCACGTGCATATCTCTCAAGCAGGTAGATGTCAACCATGCGCAAGACATTGTGACAGTGTGACATTGCAGTGCTAGACCTGACTGCGTGGACAAGCGAGCTGACAAGGGAGTATTGTAAAAGACATTTAAAGCGCGGAAAGTCAACAGAGCACTAGTGGTACCCAGCGCTGGGAGAATATAATAAGTACACATCAAGTGACATCTTTGCAATCAGAAGATATGGCAGCTTTACCAGGGATATCTGGTCCCCCCATTTTTATGCCTGCCCCAGGCGCGGCGAGAATCGCGTGGCCCCAATGGCGCAAGGGTTTTCTGCACTACATGAAAGCAGCCAGCGGAACGGCCTATTCCAGCGAGAGGAAGTTAGCATTATTGTTACATTTTTTGGGTTTCGAGGGCCAGAGAATTTTTGAAACTCTACCTCAACTTGCGAGTGACGGAAACGGGGATGAATTAAATGAGTTTGAATCCGCGTTGGTGAAACTGGATAAGCATTTTAACCCAAAAAGGAGCACAATCTTGGAAAGGTATAATTTCCGGATGCGCACACAAGCCCAAAGTGAATCTGTTGAAGATTATGTGACAGCGTTACGACATCTGGCTCTTACATGCAAGTTTCAAGGAAGTTTCGACGAACATATTCGTGATCAATTCATGACTCATTGTCGGTCAAATAAGATACGAGAGGAATTGTGGCTAAAGGATGAGCCGAGTTTAGATGAAGTATTGGACTTCGCGAAACATGTGGAGCATTCCCTGGCATGTGTGGCCAAACTTTCCAAAACTGAAGGAGGGGAGCCCAAAGAAACTAAACCGGAGGTGTTGTCTGTGGCCGAGGGAAAGAACAAAAAGAGAGGAAGAAATAGACAGTCAGGGAGGAGCAATCCGGAAGAAAGGAAGAATCAAGATTCTATGCAGAGATATGAGAAAAAAGAAGATAGGAAGGACGAAAGGCTATGTTATCGGTGTGCTAGTGCAACACACTTTGCATCCTCTGTTGTGTGTCCAGGGCGGAAGAGTACATGCTCAAAATGCAAAAGGAGAGGACATTTAGCATTGTGCTGCAAGAACTACCAATTTGGACAGTTAGGCCAACGGAGGGTCCTGTATGTAAATGAGGAAGAAGATGGGAGGTCATCAGAAGACGAAGTTGTGGTGCCATTACAAAATGTTATCGTGAATACTGTTAATGTTGTTACAAATGGTGGGGACCTTGATGATTGTGAACGGCCCTATGCTGTGGTAATGGTGAATGGGTGTAAGGTATCAATGATGGCTGACTCAGGGTCGAAAATAACTTTAATATCCAGGGTTGCCTTTGAGTGCGAAATGAAAGGGGTAGTATCTGAGTTATCAGAGCCCGACATAAATCCAGGAGGGTACAACCAAGATCGTATTGATCTATTGGGTTATGTATGGAGTAGATTTGAATTCAAGGGACGCAGTTGTGATGGCAAAGTGTATGTTACTAAGAAGGGGCAATCCTTGTTAGGGTGGAGAGAACAAAAGAATTTAGGGATCAAACTTGATCCCAATCACCCAGAGCAAGTGCTGCAAATTTCCGAAGTGTCCGCGAGTCACGATAGGTACATGTCGGAGTTTGGGAAAGTATTCAATGAGAAGTTGGGAAAGGTGAGAGGGTTTCAGCACCTGATAACATTGAAAAAGAACAGTATACCCATTGTGGCGAAACTCAGGCCGGTGCCTCTTGCTTTGAGGGAGAATGTGAAAAAGGAATTGCAGCAGCTATTGGAGTCAGGTGTGATTGAGAGAGCTGGAGGGGTTGAATGGGTATCCCCTGTGGTGATTGTGAAGAAAGGTTCAGGAGACATAAGGTTATGTGTTGATATGCGCGATTTGAATAAGTGTGTATTGGTGGACAGACACCCTCTGCCCAACATGGGTGAACTATTGACCATGGTGGGTGGAGGAAGTTATTTCTCTAAGTTAGATATGACGTCAGCTTACCATCAGGTCGAATTGGTGGAGGCGTGTAGGAAGGTTACGGCTTTTGTAACGCATGAAGGTGTTTTTCAATTTAGGAGAATGCCGTTTGGGCTGCCGTCCGCTTCATCAGTATTTCAGAAGATCATGGATCGTTTGTTGAAGGGAATGAAGGGAGTGTTCTGTTTTCAAGATGATGTATTGGTGAGTGGTGTTACAATGGAAGAACATGACAGGAATCTACGCAAGGTTTTGAGGATATTTGAGGAGAGAGGTATTACTTTGAGAGGTGAGAAATGTATGTTTGCTGTGACGAAAGTGGGCTACCTAGGGCATGAAGTGTCGGGGGATGGAGTTTAGCCCAAGGAAGACATGGTAAATACTATTAAGAGTATTGAGAAACCGAAAAGCAAGAATGAGCTGCGCTCTTTTCTAGGAATGACGGAATTTTACCACAAATTTGTGATAAACTATGCTGACAAAGTACAGGGGATGAGAAAGATTCTTAAGAAGGGCGCCGATTTTGTATGGAATAGCCAGTGTGACATGGAGTTTAACAGGATAAAGGAAGAAATAAATATGGCCGGTCCATTAGGATGCTTTGACACGAGGAAGCTAACCATTATCACAGTAGATGCTAGTGAGAGTGGACTGGGAGCTGTGCTATCCCAGAAGCAGGAAGATGGTTCTGAAGAGGTAATCGCCCATGCCTCGAGGGGTCTCAAGGGAGTGGAGTTAAGATATTCGGTACTAGAAAAGGAGGCTCTGGCATGTTTTTGGGCTGTGGAACGCTTCAGAAATTTTGTGTGGGGAGTAGAGTTTGTGGTGCGAACGGATCATAAACCTTTAAAAGCCATTTTTGAAAATAAGGGTCTTGACAAAGTCTCTCGGAGAGTGGCAGGCTGGGTTACCAGGATGCAGACACATTGTTTTAGGATGGAGGTCATACCCGGGAGGGAGAATGTTTTAGCTGACAGTTTATCAAGGATAAGGGTGGCAGGACCCGAAAGTATGGAGAGTGAGGAAATGGAGTTAGTGTTTGTCAACACTGATGGTATTGTGTCCAAGCAGGAGTGGTTGGAGGAAGTGGAAAGAGATGATATCATAAGGAGGGTAATCACATATGTTGAATCTACTGCATGGCCGAATAAGGTGGAATTGGCGAAAGAAGTGAAGCTGTATTGGGACGTGAAGGATGAATTATCTGTTAATGATAATATTTTGTTCAGATGGGGTAGGGCAGTGGTCCCGAAAGGTCTGCGGAAGAAAGTGGTAGATCTAGCACATAGCGGTCATATTGGGGTTACCAAAACCAAAGGAGTGTTAAGAGAAGATTATTGGTGGCCGGGTTTTGACAAGGAGGTGGAAAATTGTTTGGCAAATTGCCAGTTTTGTGTTAAGAGTGGAAAGGGAGTGGTGGCCAGAAAGCAACCATTAGTGGACGTCGGTCTTCTGTCCAGGATATGGTGTGATATTGCCATAGACATACTTGGTCCCGTGGAACTTGGTTATGCCCGTGGAAAGTATATTGTTTTGGTTGTAGATCTGTTTTCCAGATGGGTGGATTTTAAGATCGTGAGGGACATCACGGGTGAGTGTATGATAAAAGTTCTACAGGAGATTTTTGCAAGTGAGGGTTTACCTGAGACTGTATTGACCGACAATGGTCCCCAGTTTATTGGAGAAAGATTCTCTAACTATTTGAGGAAGTGTGGAGTTGGTCACAAAAGAACTTCATTGTACCATCCCGAGTCAAATGGTGTGGTCGAGAGAATGAATAGGTGCGTGATGGAGAGTGTACGTATGGGAGAGGAGTGTGGTTTAGACAAGCTAGCTTTGATACAGAATAGAATATGGGCTTTGAGGATGGCGCCGCATTCTACAACTGGTCTATGCCCGTTTGAGCTCATGAGGGGAAGGAAGCCATATTCTATGGCTTGTCCGCCATGGCTTGGAAGGTGTAGGGAGACCGATCTCGTTGTGGACGAAGTGAGAAGATCATTAGTGAGGAAGAAGTCAGATTGGGTCAAACGTGAAAACTTGAGGAGAGGAAAGAAGGAGTTACGTGTGGAGTGTGGTGACTGGGTCAGGATAAAGAGAGGAGTGATAAGGAGGAAGGAGGAGTCCCTTTATTCGGATCCTGTCAGAGTTGTGGCAGTCATGAAAGGGGCAGTGCGAGTTGCTGGAGGGCAAGTGTGGAATAAAGATGGAGTTGCATCGGTGAGGAGAGGCCATATGTGAGAGCCATGTGTGGGGTGATGCCCAGGAGAGGAACTTAAGGATATGGTAACTGAGCCATCCATGGCGTTTTGTTTTAGATCAGTTTTATGAAATGTAACCTAGTTATTGTAACATACTGAAAAGGAGTAAAGTGATCAGATGATATATATAAAAAAAAAAAAAAAGAGGGGGAAGATGTGTTGTGTTGCTTCTCCTTAGGGGAGGAACTCTTCCCATATGAAAGAGTATTGCAAGAAGCCTCTAGTGTGAAGAGGCCATACACTATGATGTCATGGAATGTTGGTGCATGTTTCTTGTTTTGGTTCTAGGATTGTCAGTTGGAGGAGAGAGCTGAAGGGAAGGGAGCCCATGAGATGTGGGGTCTTCTCTTCTTATTTATTAACCTAAATAAATCCATATTTCTAACTTACCTGCCTCTGCCGCATCTTCATAACAGTGTGTGTACATGTGTGGTGCACTTCCTGTGTTGCATGTGATGTCTGGCTCACCTTTGCCTGCTCATGCTGTTGTATGTGTATGGATGGTGCTGGCAGTTGCGATATGGCTGTGGTATGGCTCATGTGTGCGAGTTGAAATGACATGTGTGTTGGGGATTCTGATGACATGTCTGAGGTTTGCCAATGCCACTCATGTACAACTGTCATGTGTGTATGTGTCCATTGTACAGTGCCCTGATGCCTGTGTTTTGTTTCTCCCTGTCTGCAGCGTCAACTGATGAAGAGGGCGGAGAAGGTGCTGTGGAGCACAGCGGCGGGGATCCCACCGCCAGCCGGAGACGCAAGGCCCGGCTCCCCTCCCATGTTGTCATCTCGTCGGGGAGTGAGGAGTCCGGTGCCGCATCCCAGGCCGCAGCTGCCGGGGGGAGGTCCAAGAGGCGGAGGTTGGAGTTGGACTCCTCGGCAGCAGAAGGGGCAGCTGGGACCCCACAGGGCCCAACAGGGGAAGATGGCACGGAGTCATCCAGGTTGGTGGGGGGTTTGGTGGAGGAGGAGGCCATGCAAGCACCAGAGACGGGGTCTGCAGGTGGGGATCCCACTGGTGCTAGTGGTGCAGTGCAGAACCAGGGACAGGAGGCAGCACAGGCCGCCGCGCAGGTGCCTGTGTGCAATCCTGTCCCTGATCCTGTCCCTGCATCATCTTGCACCAGCAGGGATGCCTATGTCCAGACCCGTTTTCAGGCAGGGGATGAGCTCACGTCAACTGGCCTTCCTCTGCCTGCGGACGTGGCTATCCGGGTCCGGGTTGAGCCTGTCCTGACTGGTGTGGCGTTGTGTCAAGGGGCCATGCGAGGTGACCTGCAGTCTTTTCATGAGGAGACTGCACGTCATCTCGAATGGCTCGTTGACCACGTCAGCCTGCTGGGACAGGTCACCCAGGCCGGATTCCTCCGTATGATGGGGCTTGCTACGACCCCCTCCTCAACTGGACCCCCTACGCGCCAGTCGTCCTCCGTGCCATCTTCCCACCCATCAGTCACCTGGGTGCCCTGTGGAGCTGCCTCTGACGGTGCAGCCAGGCTGGTGGAGGAGGCATCCCTGCCACAGTCGGGAGTCGGACGTCCAGCAGGGGTGGCCACATCTACGACTGCACCCCAGCCGGCGGAGGATGTGCAGGCAGCAGGAGGCAGTGCACGGGCAGAGGCACAGCAGCAGCAGCAACATGGTGGGAGCCATGAAGGCTCGGGGCCTTCAACATCGGAGGGGCAGGCATCGGCCGGAGGGCAGGAGGACCCAGGACAGAGAGTGCCTTCCGTGTGGCAGCGGTTGGGCCACGCCATAGATGCGGAGCGGCAGCGGGCGGAAGAGGCACGGCTCACAATGGTCAGGGCGGAGAACTCCATGCGGAGGGCCCTGAGGCGGGCCGAGTGCCTCGAGGCAATCCGGAGGGGTTTGGAGGTGGACACGTCGACGGACCTGCGGACCCTCGGGGCCATGGAGGAGGACCACCTCCGGGACATTGAGCAGGAGTTCAATGATGCCCTGGCCCGGGACATCCACAAGTGAGCCGTGAAACTAGCCCGCTGCCCTTGTACATAGTTATGTAGGTAGTGTTAGGTTTCATTTTTGTTTTGATTTTATTTGGACCTTTCGGACATTGGCCACATTTTTGTATATAGTTTATTTTATTAGTTAGTGTAGTTAGATAGGTTTCCTTTCTTTTGTTGGGATAATGGACCCTGGCTTGTTCCCATGTACATAGTTCACTGTTGGATTGTATTTTTTTTCACATTTTAACCATGGAGCAATGGCTTTCTTTTTTATTTCCCATTGGATTTTGTTTTGTGGACATTGACTTTGGACACCATTACTTTGGAATTTTATTTTTGGTTTTGCTTTTTTTCACGGACATGCTTCTTTTAATTTTTGTACATTCACATTTCTGTTTCTTCATTTTTGATTCTTTTTATGTTTCCTTTAATACATATTTTTTTTGGTGAACTTCAATGTGTGGTATCTCATTGGTTTCATGCATTTCATGATATGGGTTTTGAGATTCACTGACACCCATTGGGTGTATGTGAGGGAAATGTGTTTGTTTCGGAACTTGCAATTGGTGTTCTGTGATGTAATTGCAAATTATGAGTGGGTGGATGCAATACTCGGGTGGGTGTTTTGCATTTGGAGGCTGACCATATGGACCAGGGATCTAGATTGTGATGACATGTTGGCTGGGGAACATGAGTTGCACATGGGTGGGGGCCTGCTGGCAGGTGCCCCACAGTGCTGGGGGGTGGGGGTAGTGGGGAACATGAGTTGGACATGGGTGGGGGCCTGCTGGCAGGTGCCCCACAGTGCTGGGGGGTGGGGGTGGTGAGGAACATGAGTTGGACATGGGTGGGGGCCTGCTGGCAGGTGCCCCACAGTGCTGGGGGGGTGGGGGGGTGGGACACATGGGTGGGGGCCTGGTGGAGGCTGCCCCTGGTGGCTGGGGGGTGGGGGTGGTGGAAGACATGGGTGGGGGCCTGGTGGAGGCTGCCCCTGCACTGCTGGGGGGTGGGGGTGGTGGGAGACATGGGTGGGGGCCTGGTGGAGGGTGCCCCTGGTGGCTGGGGGGTGGGGGTGGTGGGAGACATGGGTGGGGGCCTGGTGGAGGGTGCCCCTGGTGGCTGGGGGTGGGGGTGGTGGGAGACATGGGTGGGGGCCTGGTGGAGGGTGCCCCTGCACTGCTGGGGGGTGGGGGTGGTGGGAGACATGGGTGGGGGCCTGGTGGAGGCTGCCCCTGGTGGCTGGGGGGTGGGGGTGGTGGGAGGCATGGGTGGGGGCCTGGTGGAGGCTGCCCCTGGTGGCTGGCGGGTGCGGTTGGTGGGAGACATGGGTGGGGGCCTGGTGGAGGCTGCCCCTGGTGGCTGGGGGGCGGGGGTGGTGGGAGACATGGGTGAGGGCCAGGTGGAGGCTGCCCCTGGTGGGTGGGGGGCGGGGGTGGTGGGAGACATGGGTGGGGGCCTGGTGGAGGCTGCCCCTGGTGGCTGGGGGTGGTGGGAGACATGGGTGGGGGCCTGGTGGAGGCTGCCCCTGGTGGCTGGGGGGGTGGGGGTGGTGGGAGACATGGGTGGGGGCCTGGTGGAGGGTGCCCCTGCACTGCTGGGGGGTGGGGGTGGTGGGAGACATGGGTGGGGGCCTGCTGGCAGGCGCCCCACATTGCTGGGGGGTGGGGGTGGTGGGGAACATGAGTTGGACATGGGTGGGGGCCTGCTGGCAGGTGCCCCACATTGCTGGGGGGTGGGGGTGGTGGGGAACATGAGTTGGACATGGGTGGGGGCCTGCTGGCAGGTGCCCCACAGTGCTGGAGGGGTGGGGGTGGTGGGACACATGGGTGGGGGCCTGGTGGAGGCTGCCCCTGGTGGCTGGGGGGTGGGGGAGCTGGAAGACATGGGTGGGGGCCTGGTGGAGGCTGCCCCTGCACTGCTGGGGGGTAGGGGTGGTGGGAGACATGGGTGGGGGCCTGGTGGAGGCTGCCCCTGGTGGCTGGGGGGTGGGGGTGCTGGGAGACATGGGTGGGGGCCTGGTGGAGGCTCCCCTTGGTGGCTGGGGGGTGGGGGTGCTGGGAGACATGGGTGGGGGCCTGGTGGAGGCTGCCCCTGGTGGCTGGGGGGTGGGGGTGGTGGGACACATGGGTGGGGGCCTGGTGGAGGCTGCCCCTGGTGGCTGGGGGGTGGGGGTTGTGGGAGACATGGGTGGGGGCCTGCTGGCAGGTGCCCCACAGTGCTGGGGGGTGGGGGTGGTGGGGAACATGAGTTGGACATGGGTGGGGGCCTGCTGGCAGGTGCCCCACAGTGCTGGGGGGTGGGGGTGGTGGGGAACATGAGTTGGACATGGGTGGGGGCCTGCTGGCAGGTGCCCCACATTGCTGGGGGGTGGGGGTGGTGGGGAACATGAGTTGGACATGGGTGGGGGCCTGCTGGCAGGTGCACCACAGTGCTGGGGCGTGGGGGCGGTGAGGAAAATGAGTTGGACATGGGTGGGGGCCTGCTGGCAGGTGCCCCACAGTGCTGGGGGGTGGGGGTGGTGGGGCACATGGGTGGGGGCCTGGTGGAGGCTGCCCCTGGTGGCTGGGGGGTGGGGGTGGTGGGAGACATGGGTGGGGGCCTGGTGGAGGCTGCCCCTGCACTGCTGGGGGGTGGGGGTGGTGGGAGACATGGGTGTGGGCCTGGTGGAGGCTGCCCCTGGTGGCTGGGGGGTGGGGGTGCTGGGAGACATGGGTGGGGGCCTGGTGGAGGCTGCCCCTGGTGGCTTCCTCCTGATCGTCTCATTTTCGTTCCGCGCCGCCCTCTCTGTTCGCACGGGACCATTTTCAATCTCCCCCGGCTGGCGCCCTTCCATTTCCAGCAGGAGCCCTCTTGGTATACGCTTGAAGAGTGCTTCGGCTGGGGCGACCCCGGTTGATTGATGGGGTGTCGAGCGATACTCTCGAAGGAAGTCAACTAAACTAAGTTGCGTCGGAGGTCTGCGCCTCCATCTGCTGATATGCGGAACACTTTGTTGAGCGTTCGCATGAAGCGCTCTACCTCCCCATTTGCCCTTGGCCAGAGAGGTGTGATTTTCCTATGGCGTATTCCCCTCTCCTCGCAATATTGAGCAAAACGTTGCCCCCGAAACGGTGCCCCATTGTCTGAGCATATCTCCACCGGAAATCCATGCGTGGCGAACATCTTCTCCACCCCATGATGGTGTGGTCACTTGCCGTCGATTCCACCAGTTCAACCTCTGGATAGCGGGACCACTGGTCTGTCACCACTAGAAAATAGAGCCCTCGGCCGGTGGATCCAAAATCGGCATGGACCGTCCCCCATGGCTGGTTACTTCTTTCCATGGTTTGGATTGGCGGGGCCTTCTCCACCGGGTGCGCTGCTTGGCAGGGGATGCACCTTCTCACAAACTCCTCCACTCTACTTTCCAGGTCGGGGCACCAGACCTTGAGTCTCAGTCTTGCTTTCATCTTGGCCATCCCTTGGTGCCCATTGTGTGCGAGCTGCAGAACCTTGTCAACCAGTGTTCTCGGTTTGACAATCTGGTGACCCCTTAGCAGGAGGCCATCCTCGGCTACCGAGAGCTCATTGCGCGCCTTCCAGAGGGCCTGCAAGTCTTTCTGAGCCCCTGCGTTCCTTCGGGAGTTGTCCTGGAGGACCTCTCGCCATTCTCCATTGGCCATTGCAAGCTTGATCTTTGTGAATGTCTCGTCCATGTTGGAGTCTTCTGCGATCTCCTGGCGGGATAGGGCAACGGGCAGCGCCGATTCGACCGCGAGATGTATTGCTTCAATACCCTCTGCTGCTTCCACTGTGTCCTTTGGCCTCCCCGCACCTGGATGGCGGGACAAGTAGTCTGCCGGGTCTTCAGGGCCTGATCGATACAGCAGTTTGACCCCGTACTCCATTAACGACAGCATCCATCTCTCTATTCTAGGCGTTGGTTTGGATGAGGTTCCGGACAAGATCGGGATGAGAGGCTTGTGGTCTGTTACCACCACGACCGGTTTACCCAAAATGTATATCTGGAAATGCCTGCACCCCCAATGGATGGCCAGCGCTTCCCGTTCAATCTGAGAGTACCGTCTCTCCGTCTCTGTTAGGGCTTTGCTGGCATATGCAATGGGCCTCATTGTTCCTTGATTGTCGGCCTGCATGAGGACAGCCCCCAGTCCTACGGGGCTGGCATCGACTACAATTTCAGACTCCCGATCCGGATTAAAGTATGCCATCGTTTCTTGTTCCGATAGGGCATTTTTGATGGTGTCGAAAGCCCTCTGTTCTTTATCCCCCCAGTTCCAGGCGATGTCGTTTCTGGTGAGCGCTCTCAGGGGTTCCGACAGGGAGGCTAGATCGCGGATGAAGCGACCACAATACGTCACCATACCCAGGAAGCTTCTGATTTCAGATGGTGAGGTTGGCGGGCTCGCTTCCCGGATGTCTTTCACTTTTTCGGGATCAGGTGATATGCCCCCCGCGTGGAAGACGAACCCGAAAAATTCCAGCCTGTCTCTCAGGAACTCACACTTCTCTTTGTGCAGTGTCAATCCTAGGTCGCGCAGCCTCACCAGTGTGCTTTCCAGGCGATTTAGGTGTTCAGCCTCGGAACGGGCAAAGACCAAGATGTCATCCGACATGTTTATCACTCCCTTGAGTCCAGACAGGGCTCCCCTGATGGTATTCTGGAAGACCTCTGCCGCGGAAGAAATACCAAAACGGAGTCTTTTATATTGGTATAACCCCTCGTGAGTCGTAAACTTTGTAATGTATCTTGACTCGGGGTGGAGCTCCAGCTGATGGTACCCGGATCTCAAATCCAGTTTTGAGAACACTTTCGCCCCTTGAAGCTCCCCAATGATGTCGTCCAGGGTGGGTGTTATGTGGCGCTCTCTTTTGATCGCTAGGTTGGGAAGCCTCATGTCCACGCAGATGTGTACCGCACCCGGCTGTTTGGGCTTTGGGGCTACCACGATCGGGGAGACCCACGGGGTAGGGCCCTCTACCTTCTCAATGATGTCCTTGTCTATCAGGGATTGCAGCTCGCGTTCCACCTGTGTCCTCAGATGGAAAGGGACGCGGCAGTGTTTGAGAGCCGTTGGTCTCACAGACCCACCGATGTGGAGGCGTATTGGGACAGCCTTTAGTTTCACATCCCTCGGAATATCGTCTCAAAACGACTCAACACATTTTCCAAGTCAGTGTGGTAGACCGCAAATGAGAAGTGTACAATGTCCAATGCCTCAGCCGCAGCACAACTCAGCAGGGAATGCAGGCTTACATCTGTGACAAAGAACCTTGCCCTTATTCGATTTTGTCCGTGAGTGACTGAGGCCACAAATACTCCTTGGATGGGGAGCAGTGTGTGTCCTCCGAAAGCGTATATTCGTGCTGTGGACTCGGCTAGGCTTGGTGGACCAGGGAGTGCGTTGTAGTGTTCCGTCGCCAGCACACAGACGGACGCTCCAGTGTCTATCAAGACCGGTGTGGGTGTTTCCCCAATGTTAACCATGCACTTGGGTTGTCGTCTTCTGCCGGGGCCTTCAGCTATACTTGAGATGAAGAAGATTTCATCTTCCTCCTCGGCGATGTTTAGGTCCTGCATACCTTGTTCAATGGATGATACACCCCTCACTCTCCGAGTGCTGCCTCTGGCAACTCTTTCGGGCCCTCTCGATGCTGCAACAGGTGCTGTTGCTCTGCACACCCTAGCATAATGTCCTGGTGTGTTACACCGGCCACAGGTTCTCGATTTGGCTGGACAGTCACCCATGTGTGGCAGGTCGCACCCACAATATTGGCACGAGGGAGCATTGCTATGCCCCCCGGGGCTATCACCTCCTCTTGACGCCCACCTTGACTTTCCTGGGGTAGTGCGGCCAATTGCGAAAGCCTCGCCTTCCTTTCTCCCATGCGTGACTGCATCCATTTGCGTCAGCCAGCTCATAGGCCCTCCCTGTGTCCAGGATCTGTTGTAGGGTCAAACCAGGTTCCCTCAATAGCTGCCTCCTCAGTTTACCGGAGCTGCAGCCCTGCAACAACTGGTTCCGAACCATCTCCTCTTCATTTCCCCATCTACAGGAGCTTGCCAGAACTCTGAGTCGTGCACAAAATTGATCCAATGACTCTTCCTCTCGTTGTCTTTCCGCACTCATGACGAACCTATCAAAGTCTACATTCGCCATTGGCAGAAAGTGATCTCGGAGCGCCTGCTTCACTGCAGCATATGTCGCAACCGGAATGTTCAGAGAGTCATATATCTTGTGAACCTCGGCCCCTGCCGAGTACACCATGATTACGGCTCTTTCTTCGTCCTCCGTGATCCCCGAGGCCGTGAAGAACATCTCCAACCTCTTCACCCATAGGAGCCATTTAGGCCCCAAATTGGAAGGTGGGCCCGTGGTATCAAATTCGGGCATGGGGGCTAGTGTGCTGTTCACCCTGCGAGGGATGGGGGCAGGAGCGCCATCCTGTTCCTCTTCCTCCCCCATTTTTCTGCGTGGTACTCACAGGTATGCGTTGAACTGCTTTGAAGATAGGGCCCCGGATCACCCTTGGCGCAATATTTTCCTCAGTGCCGCTCTTCTTTCCTTTTTTGTCAAAATGCCACAACCTTGCGGCTGCACAGGTCTGGAGGGTCCAAAAATTGATGTTTTTCAGTGCAAATCGCAGGTGGCGCATGAGCACCCTCACGGGCCGCAACCACTGCGTTCTGCGCGCAATCCAAAATGGCCGCCGGCTACACGTGTGGGCCCGTGCCGACACAGAGCTGTGTTCTCCTCGCTGGACGCTACCGGAGCAGAGGACTGCTCCCACGCCGTCCTCGTCGCCAGTGTGGTATTGTGGGGTGATGTCAGGCCCCACACGCAGACACACACACAAGCATCGAGCACTGACACAGAGGGACACGCCGGGGACGTGTTGCTGCTCTGGTCTCCGGCGCGAACTGCCGGCCGGGACCGTCTTTATTGATAACGCGCATGCGCAAGCCTCGTTGTGGCCAGCGCATGCGTAGTACCGCGTATTAACTACGCAACACTTATAGTGATTTTTATCGGTGGTAATGTCAGGGATGGCTGAGCCTGTGGTGTTGCCATACATCTTGTTGTTGAGTGGCATTTATCTGAAGAAGGTACTGATCGTTTTGTCTTTTTGTGCAAACTCATCTACATTGTCAACATTGAGCCCAAATGCCCCCTGTTCATCTGCCCCATCACCAGGGTCAGCCTTATCTGCACCCTGGATGGGCACTGGCCCATTACGCCAGGTGGCAATATGAAGTAATATGCAGCGCATTGCGATGATAAGGCAGAGCAGGTCACGTGTGTACTACGCAGCCTTTCCGGTTCTGTGTAGACATCTGAACACAGCAAGCGTCCACTCAATAGTGTCCCAGTTGATGACGTGTCCCTCATTGTGGCAAGGCTACCTTGTTGTCAGGGCTGGCATAGCAGTGCCATGAGACATGTACCGAGTGAGCAACCAGAATCCCGAGTATGAATGAGTGTAGGGGGCCATACACGATGGCTGGACTTTTGTAGCAGACAATGCTCAGGCCTCCATTTTGGGAGGTCCAGCAATTTCCAACTTTGTAAGGCGATTGAGCCTGCTTTTGAGGGGATGGTTATCTACCTCTGAAATCCATGACAAATAGGTTAGAAAACTGCTCATCAAAGTGTAGGTCTTGCAATAGAAGGGCTGAGTGATGCAGCCTGAAAAGGATTCGTAGTCAGATTGCTGAAGTCCCTTTCTTTGTCATGCGCCAATGGTGTGCTGTAGGGAGGCCAGGCTGTGACATAACTTACCACATGAATGAAGTATCACAATTCTTTACAGAGATTTGCAAAACAAGCACTAGGGAAGTATTCTAGCAAGAATAAGGAAACACTTGGTACACGAGTGTCAACGATGGGGTGATAAAGTGGAGTTCCTCAAGCCCCTGAACCTACTCTTATGCATCCCTATCCCCCAGGAACACCCTATTCTAATAATCAAAGTCCAAAGAGGATGGCCAACTGAAAGTTCAAACAAATTCTGTATGAGTACTTTAGCTTCCAGGCTAACACTAGGCTGAAACAAAAGGTCCCAAGTCTGGTTAGCAGAATTGTTCTTGCACTTTTACTTTTGAAATAAATTCCTTTTTTTTTTTTTTTTTAGAAAACAAGCATACCAGGAGGGTTTGTAGGCAGACCCATTCTGGGTCTAGTCACAATGCTTCCTTCTGCAGGTTCACTGTTCTCTTGGACCCTCTACAGCCCTACAGCGTCTCGGGCGGATAGCCCAGGGGCAACGTGCTCACCTTGGAAGCATGACAACACAGAGCAACACAGGTTCGATTCCCGTGTCCGCGCTTAGAAACCTCTGGGTATTAAGCGTGTTATAAATAACCTATCATATCATATACCACTGAACATTTAAATCTTCTCTTATCTTCTTGTGTTTATCTTGGGTCTCCCCACGATTGTTGTTTTCTCAGGATTCCTGTCAGGTCTATCCACAACCTCTGCTTCTCTCGGGAATCTCTGAGGTCTAGACACAACCTCTGGGTCTTTCAGGATTCTCTTAAGTCTCTCCATGACCTCTGGAACTCTCAGGCCTATCCAGAACCTCTGGATCTTTCAGGAGACTCTTAGGTCTCTCCGTGACATCTGGTTCTCTCCGGATTCTCATAGGTCTCTCTGCAACCTCTGGGTCTTTCAGGAGTCTCTTAAGTCTCCCCATGACCTCTGGTTCTTTTAGGATTCTCTCAGGTCTGTCCGGAACCACTGGGTCTTTCAGGATTCTCTCAGGTCTCGCAGCAACCTCTGGGTCTTTCAGAAGTCTCTTAAGTCTCTCCATGGCCCCCAATGACCTCTGGTTCTATCTGGATTCTCTCAAGTCTATCCAGAACCTCTGGATCTTTCAGGATTCTCTTAGGTCTCTCCATGACCTCGGGTTCTCTCAGGATTCTCTTAGGTCTATCCACAGCCTCTGGTTCTCTCACACTTCTGTTTAGTGTCTCCAAAACCTCTGGTTCGTTCAGGATACTCTTACTTATAATGCGTATTTGTCCCCCCTTCATTCAAGGTCCTTTTCAGGCAGACAATAATTTCTCCCTCCAGCCAGGGTCTCTTCTTCTTATGCTCTCTATGAAAACACCCAGTACTCCTGACCTCAGGTTTGGGTAATAGAATCAGCCTCTAGGTACTCTGCTTAGTGGACTACTAGCTCTTGTGTTAGGGCCGTTGGCATTGCTCTGCAGAGTTACTGCTGAGCAGCTGATAGCCCTTGGACTATCTCTTGCCAGCAGTCTCCCTGTGAATCCAGGGAGTGATAAGAAGCACATCTGCTTCCTGCCAGTCTTCGCCCCACTTCTGGCTTTTAGCAGGCTCTTTTATGCTTCCAGGCCGGTGGGTGCCTTACTAAGACAGACCAGGTCTTTTCAGTCAGTGGGCCTCATTCCGAATTTGGCGCAAAGGGATACCGGGCACCGGTAAGGACACCGGTGCCGGTAATCCCTTTGCACCCTATTCCGAGTACCCTTAGCGGGTCCCTTCCTTAACGCCTGGTTTTACCAGGCGTTAAGGATGGGACCCGTTAAGGGACTTTAGAGCAAATTGCGGTACCGTTATTTGCTCCCTCCCCATTCCCACTGAGCCTATGGGGATTGCCTTTTTCAATGGAGATTTAGCGGTCCCGTAAAGGTCGGACTAGACCGGTAAGTCCCCATTGAACCAGGTCGGAGTCGGAACCGGTTTTGGAGGCAGCCATGGCGCAAATAGCGCCATGATTACCTCCATACTCGGAATGAGGCCCAGTGTCTAGCTTTAAGTTTCTTGATTGGGCTTGCCTTTCGTGATGTTTCACTATTTGAAATGTTGCCTTGTTATTATTTCTCTTTTGGTATTGGCCAGCCCTTAATTGATATACAAATTGTTCAACGCTCGGAAGAGATCCTTTAAGTATAGGAGGCGCCATCAGCGCCATCTTGGAACTGCAGGGGTGTGGACGTGCCTGGGTGGTTTTCTGCAGCGTTTGGATTTCTTGCAGCAAGCTAAGTCTGCTGTTTCGCCTGACTGCACGTGGTCTGCCCTTCGTCCTTCTATGCGACCTGAAGGTCCAATGTTGTACTGGTGTTCTCGCAGAGTAATTTCTGCCCACATATTTTCTGAGCTTTTAGTGAGAGTCGTGACTTAATAGGAAATCCAAGTATACCATTTCTGTCCAAGCAGACAAATCTCAGATAAGGTTGGATTTTTGTTTAGATTGGAGAACCAGAGGATCGCAACTGTTCCCAACTCAGACACATAGGGATAATGTTGGATTAAGCTGTATAACTGCCCAATTGCTGATTATGTGAAAATGCAGAGGAAACAGATTTTTACTCAATGTAACAGAATGACATCTGGCGCCGGTGGGGCAGCCTGAACGTTGCTGATTTTTAGCAATACAATAATGTAATTCATTCAGTTTCTGCTACTCTGACCCCTTTCATAATGCTTCATGCCAAAAACATAGTGCACCCATGTGCTGTTGCTGCGACTGTCTCCTGACATCCCCAGCGCCTGCCCTGCAAGGTCACATGGAAATGCCTGAGCAGCTGCTGGAATACAAAGTTCCAATAGGTAAAGATGACGTTTTAATCGTATGAGCCTCTGGTTCAAAATTCTTATAATTGTGTACCCCAACCACCTGGTGGCAAGTTACTGTCTAAACATAAGCACTGTCTGGTTATGACTTGGTGACTACTGAGATTAAACAATTATAAAGTCTCAAGCATTTGGATGTCATGTTATTGTTATCTTGGCAAGGTGACCCACTCATGACAGAGCTGGGTGTGTAATAGTCACCTTGCACTCTGCCCAAGAAGCTTCTCTTTAAATGTCCCTGAGGAAGGCTGAGAACATCCATCAGGGCACAGGAACCGTCCCTGTATGCCCCTCTGGGAAACACTGATTCAAATACAGAGGTGACATAATAAAGACCCCCTCACACCGGGGTGCTGATTACTGGAGTCCTTTTGAAAGAGGTAGACAGAGGTAGGATGTAAAGTTAGGGTAGCCCAGAATTTGTTAGGGCTCCCTAAACTTCTTGAGTGACTCATCTAACCCCCAGGAATCCGCATCCCCTACCATCAGTTCTTATAGCTAATAGATCCTTAGCTTTCCATCTTGAAGTTTACCCTTCATATCTGCTCTTGGGACACTGTTTCCTATTCATCCACCGTGGCAAACATTACTAATACTTCAGACATCCCCATGTGCTCATACTCATCTTATTTTTTCCTTAATGCAACACTCCAGATATTCCCATTTGCATATCTAAATAATTCGTTTTTCCTCCCTGTTTCCTTCTGAAAATGCTCTTTGGACGCCACACTCTCAGCATGCCCCTTTGGCAGAACAATATGATTTTACATCATTTTAAATGAAATGCACGTTCTGAGGTCCTTTTGTGACCGCAATTAATACATACAATCACTTACAGCAATCCATTTCCAAAGCGCGTTCTGCGCACGGCGCGCTGCGTGATGACATCACATGTTTACATGTGACGTCATTGTGTTCATGACATTCTGACACGCATGATGCGCATGACGCAGGAAGCCATTTCCTGCAGTCCTAAAACGAGCTACTCTCGTATTGAGACGCACTGTAAATAGGCAGCCCATCTTTCATGGGCACACGAGCAGGATCCCCTGTTTCACATCTTCAGAGACCTCCAGAAGGTAAGACCTTTTAGGTAGACTGAATAACATAGGTTCCTTTTACTATTACTGGGATCTATCCACTTACCACTTAAATTTGTCATACTTTAAGACATTCATAGCCCTTCTGCTATATTTTGTCTCTCCTTCTTAGGAGAACCGACCCACATTGGGGCCGACCCAGGGAGGACACGAACCCCTCCCATTTTCCTTGAGGTTTCAGCCACTCCCATTGCTGCAGGGCTTGGACAGTACACCCTGTACTACAGGCGTCCTTGTGAATCTAACTGCGCCATCTCAAGTTCCCTACAGCCCTAGGAACAAGGTACATCTCCCTGTAATTCTTTGAAGAACATTCTTATCTTGTAATTATCTAAAACATTTTTTGATCTTCTACTAAGTAGACTTACCTTTGATTATTAGGGTACTTACTTACCAATTCGGGTCACAGAAGACTGGAATGATCCCAATACCAGCCACTTAGACTCTTAGAAACAACCTCGGGCACCAATGTGAGGTAGGAAATACTGTGCAACCTTGACAAATATAATTAGTAAGTAATACCTGTTGTTCACTAATGAGCAAGATTCAATCTGAGAATTATGATTTCTCTTATAGATATCCAGAAACATCATCTTTGAAGTTTAGAAACTGAAGAAAATCTATGGACAGAAATAGACTTTGACAATCTTTAACACTTACTCCAGAGAAGGGATTTTTCCCGAAACGCGTTGAGTTTTTACGTATTATCACGTGTGAAAAATTACAGAGACTTAGACATGTTTTGCACAATTGTATACCATGCAACTATGTTTGTTGTAAACTGTATGTATGTTAATAAGGGAAACCTACTAACAATATTTGTGAATAAACAAATATAGACATATATATATATTTTTCTCTGAGAACCTATAGTGATAACCATTTATTACAGTAATTATTATTAATTTTCTTTGTATTTATTATTTTCAAAAAGTGGGCCGCAAAGGCATTAACAACATCACTAAACCTTGTGTTTAGATGCATCCACGCCCCAATATACTAGTTGAGGTATTGACTATTGAATTATACATAGGAACTTTTTCATAAATTTGTGGACCTATAGTATTGTAAATATTTACATCTAGAGAACTGTACATATTGACTGTCTGATGACAGTAACCTTGAGTGTGCAGGGGGTGTGAGGGGTCCACAACTTGTGGATACCCTCCCTCTTCAAATTCTCCCTAAACATCTTGCCACCTCCCCACTTCCTGCGGCCAAAGCACACCCATGACATCAGAAAGCATAGGACACTTCCTACAGCAGCCTGGACTGGACCCCTGATAACAGGCTTGCTTATGACCAATCTGCTTTAGTATTTTGCCTATATAAGGGTGGGGGTGTTCCTTTAATTGATTCATCTTTGGACTTTAAAATAAGGATTCACCTGGAAGTCCATTAGGGATAGAGTCTATTGAACATTGTTTTGCCATAGAGGTGAAGACAGAAGACCAAGTGAGGGGAAAGCTGTACTCTCTACCCATCCCACAGGCACCTTTGAGGAGAAACTACTGGCTGGACAGGATCTACTGTAACTGAGGTACTGGTAACCAGCACCCTGCTCACTGGAGGCAAATTAACCCTACAATAGCTCTATAAAATATTCCTGTTTGGGAAGGGCAGAAGAAAGGCTCATTCTTGTCCCTGAGACCCTGTAAAGGGGTCTTCCAGCAACCCCAGAATCACTGAACTGTCTCCTTCCTCTACCTTCGGCTCTGAACTGCCTCAAGGACAGTTTTGGCAGTTTTAACTCCATGCAAGCTTCTGCAAGGGAACTGCTGAAGTCATCTTTGACCTCGACTGCTGGATGCATCTCCTTTCCGAGTTTGCTCGACACACGACCCCAAAGCTCTGCTGTCTCTGCATCAGAGACCCACTGTGTCTTCTACGTGAGACTGCCACCTGGTTACCAGCTTTGCCAAGCTCAAAGATTACGCTGTTGCAATACCCCAATGCCATGTTGAGCCAGCCAAGCCCACTTGCCTCCAAAGCCAAGTCTCTGCTTCTCCTCAGCCAAGGCTGCAAAGTCTACCAGTGTCATTGCCTGCCCTCCCCAGCATCTTCAACCAGCCGCTAAACCACACTTCATCATTGGAAACCCTCACCACTGCTCCGACTTAACCCCAAATCTGCGCCAAAAGAGTCCGGACTTCCGGTACAATGCTGAAAAGCCTGGCAAGATGCTGTTGATTCCCAATGAAAAAAATATAAAGAATTTGAAGAGGTGCTGTCCCAGGGGCGTCATTTAACCAAAATGCCAGGGGTAGCGAAAGTGACATCACACGACTCTTAACCTCTGATGACATCACACAAAGTGATGTCATTTGACCCCACCCCAAATTGACATCACGGGAAGCGAAGGAACGTGACCTTTCACCCCTTGACAAAACAGGAGGTGGCATCAGTTAGCATTGTTTCTAAGTGCACTAAAAATAATATTGTTAAGATATCACTGTAAGTGATATTCATTTCATAAAAGAATGGATCCCCATATGTATTGTTAATATTGGCGTGTATAGGCCCATGTTACCAAATTTCTGTGAATGCAAGCAGACATCCAAGGGCAAACGATAATGATGTGTTATTATATAGGACTCACGCTTAAGCGCTTCATGTATAACAAATATCCATACAATATCACAGAACCGGTGTTGGCACTTATTTATCAACCTCAGCAGGTTGAAAAGCTGAGTTTAACTTGCCGGGAGCGAAACCTGCAACCTGCAGATCACACACACATTGCAACAACGAGCGCTCAACCCACTGAGCTATCTTACCGGCTATAGCTATGAAAAAAAACAGCCACTCCAGAAACAAAGATCCACATGCTGCTAGCCACAGTCCAGGAGGCTCAATTTGAAAAAAAAGTTTTTTAACATTTTTATTTTAGGGGTAGCAAGGGAGAAGTCGGGTCGCTAAATGACATCCCTGTGCTGTCCCTTCATCTGTCTTGAAGGATCCTAGTGAATTTTAATTCTCCTTCTCTACCTTTCATTTAAAGACATCTTCATAAATGTTGACATTTTCGCTGAAATCTTTGCTTGAGTGTCCATGCCATCAAACCTAGGGTGCCCCTTTATTCTAAAGGCTGCCTTCTCTGCGTTTTCCCTTTAGAGGGTGAGCCAGCAGTGGTTTTATTAGCTGCGCCTATTTTTGTTAATTTAGATCCTTGGTTGGACATTCTGTAATGTTGGTGCCACTGTACTGTTGTTGTTCGTGTGGCATCTGTACCAGCTCCCATCCCTCATGAAGACTAAGCCTGCCCTGGGCTAGGGGAAGGAGGCACACCAGTCGCAGTGCGCCTGCCTCACGTGCATGGCGGAGATCCCTGCTGCTTGAAGAGTAGTGCAGGGATGAACAGACACTACTCGCCCCTGCACTCCTGCAAAGTAGGAGTTATGTCTTCCCACTTTATTAATCAAAAGTATAGTTTGGAATTGTGAAGGAAACCTTGGACTGAAAAGAGATGGAGGACAGAGGATTTGCAAAGAGAATCCTGAACTTATTCCAGAATTTGATTCTTGAAGAAAAGTCTTTTAACATTTGCGTTTTTTT
The DNA here is from genome assembly GCF_040938575.1 of Ambystoma mexicanum. Lineage (NCBI taxonomy): Eukaryota > Metazoa > Chordata > Amphibia > Caudata > Ambystomatidae > Ambystoma > Ambystoma mexicanum. The sequence continues at coordinate 326,761,103 of NC_090926.1, read as the reverse complement.
TAAATGTTGAAACTGAAGGTGGCCTTTTTTGTTGGTCATTTAAAGTACATCCGTTAACATTTAAAATTCCTGTATCCAGGTGTCTTGTGCACAACTATTTCACACATGATACATTTTCTAAAAAAAGACTTCATCAGCGGCAGAACTTATTTTTCATTAACCACTCAAAATATCAGGCTGTCTTATGTCTTATGAAACAAGGAAAGAACATCACATTCAATTTTTGGAGCCCAATTCCATTAGCAGTGACTCGTTTCTATAAACCTGTTTTTCTTGGGTAAACAGGCATTTCAAATGCCGGAAAAGGTAAATTCAGCAACCCTCAAGGAACATTATATTATCTTACCATTTACAACATGTGGACAGGATATAGGATGATCCTATGCTTTCATTTAGCAAGCTTGGGCATGCTGGAACTTGTAGTCTTGGTTTATTTCAAGTAAAATGAATCCCAGGGATGGAAAAGTGGTGTCGCTAGGCTACTGACTGAACCCCATCAGAGGACAATAGGACCAGGGGGTTTCTTGGCTTTACCTAATATCAGCTTCATTAAAGGGGGCACATAGTGTTTACATTTATTTTTTAAATGTGCTTCCATTAATGTTTTGTCTGCTACCTATCTGCAGCAAAACAAAATCCCATCTTTCTTATTTTCAAAATTGTGTAAGCATTTTCCTTACTGTGTTGTCAGATATTCTGTGCTTACTTTCAAGCACACCACCCCACAGAAAAGGGCGACATTCGAGGAGGAGATTAAGTGCAGGTCATTGTAGTAGAGAATGCATTCGCTTTCACTTTCAATAAGCAAATGTAATAGTAGTTAGGAGTGCTATTAGTAGTGTCTGCACTACCACCAGTTGCAGTTATGTTAATGATATCAGTAGTAGAACGTTTAGTAAGAATAGTATTGCTACCACTCTCAATAGTAGTAGTGGGATAACTACCACCAGTAGTAGCACTATTACAAGCAGTGGTAGCAGTACGTGGTAGTGGTAATAGTACTGCTACCAGTAGTACTGTCAATAGTGCAGGTTAGAGCTGGGTGAGTCTGTTGGGGATCGGACTGGCCCGAGCCGAAATGGGGGTTCTAGCCCAGCCCTAATTTGGGTTTGTGGCTGATCAAAGCATGGACCAAGCCACACGCTCTACCTACCCCCCAAAAGAGGTTTGCTGCCCATCCTGCAGGGAAAGATTAGAAAAATAATTCTATTCTGATGTATGATGACTCCTCCCCCTCACAATCTCCTCCCACAGTGCATTGATTGGCTGGGGCAGGGCAGGGAAACACTTCCTGGTTGCAGAGGTATGAGAAGTGTGGAGTCGTGAGCGGACTTTGACTTGTGATGACTTGAACGTTTCTTGGCTTGTTGGAATGTGCATCGACCAGGCCTATTCCTGCTCCCTGCATCACACATTAAACACGGTCCCCCGGCCAATCCTTATTTAATCTTCCCCAGCACACCATCACCCTTAAACACTGAAGCTGCTGCATCCAAGTTTCCATGCGTCCCCCATTGCAGCATTCTGGGCGCAACAAAGCCTGGTGCCCCCCTGCACCTGCTCCTAGAGCGCCAAGTAGCACCTCTGTTTCCCCCACACCACACAAAGGCCAGTGCCGGCCCTGAACTCCCATCCCAGAGTACCATGCCTGCTTCTCACACCCCCCCGCACCCCTAACGTGCTTCCCCTACCCGCGTGGCATGTGAAAGAAATTGTTGCCATTATTGAAGAAGCCAAAATGCAAATCCCTTGGTGGGACAAACACTATAGTCTAGTGGACCATGAGTGAGGCTTTTGTTTTATAACATAAGCTGCAGACTGGATCCCTTCTAGGGGCTCCTAATTTTGGCAGATAAAACTGTGAGATTAAATGACTTATTCAGTATCACACACTTTGGCTAAGTGGTGACTCTAGGGTTTGAGCCCAGTCTGAGATAATCTCACATATCTTCCCGTGTGTTCAAATGTCCATGAGCTTTGCAAAAGACATGCTCATGTTCCTGGCTCTGCCCGTTTCCGGCCAGACCCCTTGACTCTATCCCGGCCATGAATTCTCTGGCTTCACCGACCTGATACACATAATAACACTACAGACAGTAATTGCCCTACTATTACCATACTACCAATACTATTAGCACTACTAGCAGAAGCAGAAGTAGTGGTAGTGTGAGTGCTTCCTCAAGTAGTCATCATAGTAACAATACCACCAATAGCACTAGTACCAATACTACTTCCAGCGCTACTTCTGATGATGTTACTAGCATGTATATTGGTACTAAAAGTTGCACATAGTCCTGTTACTGGTGGTTACCCTACTAGTATGACTGGTAGTGCTGAGAGGCGTTGTTAGGGGGGCTGAGGGGGCTATAGCCCTGGGTCTTTTGGTTGTAGCCCGGGATCGAAGCTCCGGGACTACAACCAAAAGACTATAGCTAGCCCCGAGTCCCGATATTAGCTTAGCCCCAGATCTTTTCCAGACCTAGCAACACCCTACTACTATTGGTAGTGCTGCTACTATTTCTATATCTACTGGTAAGTGAGTCACCAGTACTGCTGATGACAAAACTGCTACTATTGGTAGCTGCTACGACACATACAGTCAATACTAGCAGTAGGATCAGTATTGGCACAGTTGACCTAATGCCAACTTGACCTACTCCCATTTGACCGCATCTTTTGACCTGATTCGGTAGGTCAAATGGTACACTTTAATTAAAAAAATAGAATAGGTTGAGGTGGGAGGAATTCAGGGCGGGAGCACGGGGGTCTCCCCCCACCTCCACATTAGGGCATTTCCAGGGGTATCCCTCCACAGTAGGTTAAAAAAAAGAGGTCAAACAAATGTGGTCAAATGGGCAGTAAGTCAAGTTTTTTAGGTCAAACAACCCATATCCATAGGATCCGCATTACTAACAGCAGGACTGACATCCAATGAGTGACGCCTTCAGTCATTCTGATTTTTCACTTTGCATTCTGGGGCACGCAGTTGTTCTTTTCAACTATGAGCATATATGGCCTACAAGTCCCAGCATGCAGAAAGAAAAGCCCAAATGGCTCACGGGGTCATACCTGACATGGATCACTGCTGTAGTGCCACTGCCAGTACAGTTACTATTACTAGCAGAAGAACTAGTAGTAGCATTATTAATACTACTACTGGTAGTAGAACTACTAGTTCTAATACTACTGCTACTAAAAGTACTGCTACAGACTGTAGTGCTTCTGCTGCTGGTAGTGGTTTTACTACTGTTAGCTGTACTAAGATGCGACTAGTAGTAGCACTATATAGTACTTCTGGTACTGCTGTAAGTGGGCATTCTTAGTAGCAGTTAAATACACTTGCTAGTGTACAGTAAAAGCAACTGCACCCTTTTACTTGGCCCCTTTTGTGCTTAAATATGCAATCTGCATTTTCTCTCCTCTGCTCATGTCACTTCCCCTTTAAGTAAGTGCGGGAGTGGGCGGAGCCTACAATGATTCCTTATGGTAATTCAGGACAAACCTAGACGGCCTTATCGACAAAAATGTTGAAAATAAGGCAGATGGGAATGCTTTTTCAATGGAAAATAGGCAGAATATAAAACATGAACAGGGGCAACATTTTTGTTTGCAAAACGGCACATACCGATAGCACTGAGATTTCCGGGGTTATCCGGGCATTTAGATCCAATGCATTTTATAGGAAATCCTTGGAATTTCCAGGGATCTTACGGTCAGGACATGTTCCAGTGCAAGCCTTCACGGCCCTTGCTTACTCAAGCTTTTCCAAGATCTGATTGCTGAAATATGGAGACTTTATGGGTTATCCAGGCTTTCCAGGAATGTTTTGTTGGATGGCACTAGATTTGGTATTTGCATACTTGTTCGAAAAACATTTCACCTTTTCAATTTGACCAAATATTTCTGATCGTTTTTTTCGGTCAAATTAAATTAAATAAATATATGAGGAGGGGTGAGAGAACCCTGCATTTTCGACAACAAAAACGACCAAAACAACGCCAAAAAATTTGGTCAAATTGGAAAAGGTCAAATATTTTCAATCAAGTAGACCTAAACCTTAGATTTCATGGCAACATTCCATCAACTAGATTTTCAGAGAAACTCCAAGCCCCAAAAAACCATGCTGGCTTTTCAGACCTTTTCCCTGATTGCAGATTCCATTGAAGACCCTTCAGTGCACGCTTATCCAGCCAATATTTGCACAGAAATCCTCAAAATGTCCAATCTCATTACATGGTTTTTGTGTCCCCGCACCCCTTGCCTCCTCTCAGCAAGACCTATGCAGGGAGTGCCTTCATGAAAGAATTCAGTTATGAGAAATTTGTGATAAGCTGCATTTTCCTCCAAGTGTTGTGTTACCCAGCATACCTAGCAGCTAGGTCTGACGTCGCCGTCATTTGTCCATGACACGCAGTGGACAGCCATTGCAGAGGATCATTTACTTGGGTTTGACCCTGAAAAGCGTGTGTACACGTTGTGAAGGACAGGTTTATGCCATTGACCGTTTGCAGGTGGAAGCTGCACTGCACGCGCCTGGTGTGGAAGACCTGTTCTCAGGCCCTGGTTGGTGCAAGTGCCTGGTGAGTGCAGGTTACGCTCCCACCACATTATAGTGTCCAGCCGAGGCATTCAATTCAGCTTTCATTTCTTTGGTAGGAAGGGGGTCCCTGTGGAATATGGCCTGGTGGTCTGTGACCTAGCAGTACGGGGTGGCCTGTCCTCTTTGGGGTGGGACTAAGTCTGATTTGCATATGGTCTTTCCCATTTTGTAATGGCTTGCAGGCGAAGGAAAATGGTGTGGAGGGATTCCCAGAGCAATGCCAGAGGTTAAGATTAATTCTAAACGTTGCAGCCATCACCTCTCTTGTTTTGCTTTGGTCTGTGCCTCGCATCATGGGGTGAAGATGCTGGAGAAACAGGGATAGGTTTTACAAGCACCACCGTGCCCTGCAATGACATGATTGTACAGAACAGCAGCACAATGGGAAGCTTCCAAAGAGGGAGTGAGGGTATTGCTCCCCTGATATAACCTGCTTAGTTGAATGTCCTCCTGGATTTCAGACAGGAATGATCATACAGTGGTCATGCCCAGCTGGTAGGTGAACAGTACCACTTGTTGCGCATGTCTAGGGGTGACCACCTGGGCCTGTACATCCTTGGCATGCACGCTCCACGCAGCCGCCTACTGCCCCTCATGTGCTGTTGCTGGTGACGATGCTAGGGGTTGGGTGGAGGGAGCTGGACTTCTTCCTTGCAATGTTGCTTCTGCCCTGGAATTCCAGCTGCTATTAGTAGCAAAATGTGCCTGAGGGCATGGAAGTCTACTGCTGCACCATGCATGGAGCTGCGGTTTACAGAATGTGGCCTTTGGCACGTTCTTTATTCATGCCACCCCTGATTTGCACATAGTTTCAGGTGGTTGCTGTTTACTGTGCTCTTCTGGCTGATTTTAATTGTTATAGTGCTGCGTTGCCCCCCGCACCTGATCTTCACCTGCTTGGAGCATGTGCTAATTTCAGATGGTATTGAACACATGCTTTTTGCAACATCATTATCGCGATGCACATGCCGGGAATAAAATGCATGTTTTACTGCCTGAGACGCAGCCCTTACAACGAGACAGTTATAGAACGTCAGGACACTGCAACCGCCTTCAAGAAGTCGACCTCGTGCACAGTAACAAGGAACATAAGTTGATGTGCCCAGAATGAAACAGCTTTTTGGGGGTCAATTGTCGAAACTGAGTGCAGATCTTCAAGTTTCAAGGCCCTGAGCATGTTTGGTCTACGAAATCATAACATGCTATTCAATTTGAATGTGTAGTGATATTCGCGTACAGAACTACTTTTCAGTGGTAACATCGAAAGGTGTACAAGAAAATATTGAAGCACTGAAGTAAAAATCAGTGTTCCTGAGGAAGGGTAGGGCGTGGTTATAAGAACACTAGCGAGTTCATGGAGTGGTCATGAAGCAATCTGTGCGCGTGATGTCGGCGTGCAGGGGGGGTGGAGGAGATACCCTGACAGTGTGCGCACGTGATGATGATCTTGCTGTTTCGGAGATGCCCAGTTCTAAGGTCAGGAGAGAGAGGTTCCAAGTTCAAAGGTCAAACACGCAGCAGGAGCCTGACGCAAGACAAATGACCAACTGTTGACTCACGCGCTGCCTGCAAAGTAACGGGGTGTAAATCTACTTAAACAAGAAGTCTTGCTCATTAAGAGTACGCCTTTGAAGAACTTGCTTTAAGTAGAAGATTCCAATAAATCGCTTTTAATTACAAACGTGACTAACAGAAAACCTTGGTGTTTACAGGCCCACTTTCCTTGGTTCTATGTCATTTTTCCACTTTCTAAAGGTTGCACATAAAAAAGACCGATTAATCTCAGTGGATTTTGGTGCGGCCCTTAGGAAGCAGAAAAAGGACATGACTGAGTCCTTTTTATTTTATTTGGGGGGGTTCACCCCCGACCTCATCATCGCTCCTTGCGGCCCCCTCTCCCAGCCTCCCACTGCATACACAAACACACATTCATGTTAATTTCCCGATATCTTACATGCACAATACACCACACACAACACACATCCTACATGCACACACACTCACCTGGCACTCCCACCGCTCGTCCTCTGTCTCTCTGGGCCTGTCAGACCCTGTGCGCTCTCTTGTGCATCACAGGGACTGACGGTTCGATTTAGAAAGACCGCTCCGTGACAAACTCAACTGTATGAATCGTACAATTCTTTGCCAATTGCACAAATAATTGAGTTGCAGGTTCATGTGCCACAAGAGGAGAAAGATCTGTGGAAAAAGAGAGGGTGTAAGCAGTCCCCTATTGATTTATTGTGGCAACAGGAAATGACAGGCAAAGTTGTCATGCCACGAGTTGCTGCTGCTCACATTAGACCAGCTGCACCACCCATCCCAAAACAACATATTGCTGTAGATAAACAGGAGGACTGGTTTGGTCGCCCTCAATCTGCAGGAGATATTGATTTAAATGGTTATTCACTGCACTAAGTGCCAGAACTATAGCCCTGGTCTTACATTAAGGACTATTAGAGGTACCCTACCCCGCCCAACTGAGCCGTTCTGCAAGTTGCACATTGATTACTCTGACATGGTAGAGAGATGTAATGGGTTTCGTTACATGATAGTAGTAATGTGCCCCTTCTCCCGATGGGTGGTGGCAGGTCATTGTGCACATCCAGACGCTATGTGTGCCGCTAAATGTTTGATCCAAGAGGTTTTCCCTCGTTGGGGAGTGTGCGATGTATTAAGGTCTGATAACGGCGCTCACTTTTTCAACGAGCTGCTTAAAGAAATAACAGCATTAGTTGGCATCAATCATTGGATGTGCACAATTTGCGCCACCCCCAGGCCAACAGGGTTGTAGAATGGATTTTGAAAAGAAAACTGTCAAAGCTCTGCACCACGTTGAAAAAGAAATGTGGGCACTATTTGCCCCTGGCCTTGTTTAGTACGTGCACGCAGCCCTTTAAGGATCACCATTTGTCACCCCATGATGTGGTGACAGGGCAGAAAATGCACACACCCCTATCTCGAGGAAGACTGAGGTTGTATAGATGGGGACTGTGATGAGAAAGACTGAGGTGGTGGAGTGCGGTGATGAGGAAGAGTGAGGTGGGCTGGTTGGGGACTGTGATGAGGAAGAGTGAGGTGGTGGTAGTGGAGTACTGTGAAGAGGAAGAGTGATGTGTTGGTAGTGGGGTATTGCGACAAGGAAGAGTGAGGTGGTGTTAGTGGAGACTGTGACGAAGAAGAGTGAGGTTGAGTTAGTGCAGCACTGTGACGAAGAAGATTGAGGCATAGTTGGAGACTGTGACAAGGATGAGTGAGGTGAAGTTAGTGTAGGACTGTGGTCAAGAAGAGTGAGGTCGATTTAGTGGGGGACTGTGAGGATGAAGCGTGAGGTGGAGTTTGTAGGGGACTGTGAGGAGGAAGAGTGAGGTGAAGTTAGTGGGGGAATTGGACAAGGAAGACTGAGGTTGTGTAGCTGGGGACTGACGAGGAAGAGGGAGCTGGGGTAGTCTGGAACTGTGGCTAGGAAGAGAGATTGTGGTAGTGGAGTACTGTGACAAGGAAGAGTGAGGTGGGGTAGTTGGGGACTGTGATGAGGAAGAATATGGTGGGTAGTATGGGACTCTGATGAGGAAGAGTGAGGTGGGGTAGTTGGGGATTGTGATGAGGAAGAATGAGGTGGAGTTAGTAGGGGACTGTGACGAGGAACAGTGAGGTAAAGTTAGTGGGGGAATGTGATGAGGAAGACTGAGGTTGTGTAGCTGAGGAAGAGTGATTTGGGGTAGTCTGAAACTGTGACTAAGAAGAGAGGTTGTGGTAGTGGAGTACTGTGACGAGGAAGAGTGAGGTGGGGTAGTTGGGAACTGTGACAAGGAAGAGTGAGGTGGTGGTAGTGGAGTACTGTGCTGAGGAAGAGTGAGATGGAGACATTGAGGACTGTGATGACAAAGAGTATGGGGGGGTAGTTGGGGACTGTGATGAGGAAGAGGGAGGTGGGGTAGTTGGGGACTGTGATGTTGAAGAGTGAGGCGGTGGCAGTGGAGTCCTGTGAAGAGGAATAGTGAGGTGGTGATAGTGGCGGACTGTGACAAAGAAGAGTGAGGTGGAGTTAGGAGGGACTGTGACAAGGAAGAGTGGGGTGGTAGTTGGAGACTGTGATGAGGAAGAGTGAGGTCGAGTTAGTGCAGGACTGTGGCGAAGAAGAGTGAGGTTGAGTTAGTGGGGACTGTGATGAAGAAGACTGCTTTGAAGTTAGTGGGGGACTAAGAGGAAGAATAGTGAGGTGGAGTTAATATGAGACTGTGATGTGGAAGAGTGAAGTAGGGTAGTAGGGGACTGTGATGAGTATGAATGAGGTGGATTTAGTTGGGGACGGTGACGAGGGAGAGTGAGGTGAAATTAGTGGGGGACTATGATGAGGAAGAGTGAGGTGGAGTTAGTGGGGGACTGTGATGAAGAAGAGTGAGGTGGAGTTAGTGAGGTACTGTGACAAGGAAGAGTGAGTTGGTGGTAGTGGAGGACTGTGATAAGGAAGGGTTGGGTGGTGGTAGTGGGGCTGTGATGAGGAAGAGTGATGTGATAATAGTGGAGGACTGCGATGAGGAAGAGATAGGTGGAGTTAGTGGGGACTGTGGTGAGGAAGAATAAAGTAGAGTTAGTGGGGGAATGTGACAAGGAAGTGTGAGGTGGGGTAGTTGGGGACAGTGATGAAGAAGAGTGAGGTGAGGTAGTAGGGGACTGTGACAAGCAAGAGTAAGGTGGCGAAGTTAGGGACTATAAGAAGGAAGAGTGTGTTGGAGTTAGTGGGGGACTGCAAGGAAGAAGAGGAGTTAGTGAGGCACTGTGACAAAGTGAAGCGAGGTGGAGTTAGTTAGATACTTTGATGAGCAAGAGTGAGATGGGTTACTGTCACCAGGAAGAGTGAATTGGTGGTAGTGGTGGACTGTGATAAGAAAGAGTTAGGTGGTGGTAGTGGGGGAGTGTGACAATGAAGAGTGACATGGTGCTAGTGGGATACTGTGACGAAGAAGAGTGAAATGGTGTTAGTGGGTGACTGTGGTGAAGAAGAGTGAGGTGGAGCTAGTGGGGGACAGTGACAAAGAAGAGTAAGGTGGAGTTAGTGGGGGACTGTGATGAAGAAGAGTGAAGTGGAGTTAGTAGCAGACTGAGATGAGGAAGAGGGAAGTGGAGTTAGTGGAGGACTGTGACAAGGAAGTGTGAGCTAGGGTAGTTGGGGACAGTGATGAAGAAGAGTGAGGTGGGGTAGTTGGGGACTGTGACAAGGAAGAGTGAGGGGGAGTTGTTGGGGGACTGGGACCAGGAAGAGTAATGTTGTGGTAGTGTAGGACTGTGATGAGGAAGTGTTACATGGTGCTAGTGGGGTACTGTGACAAGGAACAGTGAGATGGTGGTAGTGGGTGACTGTGATGAAGAGGAGTGAGTTGATGGTAGTGGGGGACTGTGATATGGAATAGTGAGATGGCTATAGTGGGGGACTGTGATGAGGAAGAGTGAGTTGGTGGTAGTGGGGTACTGTGATGATGAAGAGTGGTGTGGTGATAGGGTGGGACTGATGTGAAAGAGTGATGTGGTGGTAGTGGGGTATTGTGATGAGGAACAGTGAGTTGGTGGTAGTGGGGTACTGGGAGTGTGGGACTGATGAGAAAGGGCGAGGTGATGGTACTGGTGTACTGTGATGAGGAAGAGTGACAGTGGTAGTGGAGTACTGTGACGAAGAAGAGTGAGGATGGGTTAGTGGAGGAATATGATGAGCAAGAGGTATTTGGGGGTATATGGGCAATATTACTATTCAGAACTGGGATGAGGAAGACGGATGCACGTGTTCAGGTAGGATTCCTAACTAGGTACTGTGACAAAGAAGAGTGAGGTGCAATCATGAAGATATCTTCCTGCCCGACGTCAGCGTGAACCGAGAACTTCACTGTTAAGTCACGTGAAAAGCTTGTCCAATCAAAACCAAGGATATAGTAAACAAGCATTGGCTTCCTCGGGTGTTTAATTGCACACTTTGTATTAAACTAATTAAGCAATTACAAGCTTCTTTGTACATATTTAACACCAAACAAACACTAATACTCCACTAATACACCCATGCCACATATTTCAAGTTAATTTAGGAAGCAAACCCTGTCATTTTTTATATTGAAAAAACAGATTGCTTCCTAAATTAACTCCTCTTCCACTAACCAGCAATCACAGTGATTGACACATTTCAATATACTATAGTTTTGGAGTATTTAAATGTTTTCTTTTGCCATTCATGCTGATTCTCGAACCCGAAAAAAAAGGCTACAAAAAAGAAACAAAACTACACCATCCCCAAGCCCCAAACCTTCACACATCATCCTTTATACCCTGCCCACATGCTCCCTGGCCTGAAAACCTCTCCCTTCTTACACCCCTCATATCATTCTAGTGCAGTTTCCAAAAACAATTCCAGAACTTGATTCTCAAATCGGGTAATGGCGGATTTCCAAAATGAAACATTTGGCACCAGCAATGCATCATGGGAGATGTAACTAACTTTTTGGGAACAGGGGTACCCCGCTATATGCCATATTTAGAAAAGAATGACTTGACGGATTGACACCAAACCAACAAAGGATTTCCATCGAGCCCTTTGAGCCTGACTTGTTTCTTATTTATTGCAAATCCACGTCCAGTGCGTTGGGTTGTGTGCGTGCCCGAAAATTTTGACATTTTCCTTATCATACAATGAATGGAAAAGTGAAAAACAGACACTTCTTGTTTTACCCTTTATATCTTTTGAACCGTAAAGAGGATTTGCAAGTCTCATTTCTAAAATTCTGTGCTGCTCCGTCTTATGGCTGAAAATTCACTAGCCATGGAATGTTTGCATTTCCTATGGATGATAAGATTTCACCACAACTATAGGGCGACTAGCGCCATCCTAGCAAATAAATATGTATATATAAATATTTAAAATTCAAAGCATATATATGCAGGGAACGCAGAGAGGAATGGACCCATTTAAGTTTGAGATTATCTAACCTGCATTAAAAATGCCTACTTCCACATAATAATAAGTGAGAAGTTCCTGATATCACATCATGTTTTTTTAATTTGTTTTTTTGAAGTGTCATAACAAACAGAAAAGCGTTAAAAAGTAGGGATTAACAGAGAGCCGAGGCTGTCCTAAGGTACGCTGCTGTTAGATAAGGGCATTGCTTAATTGAGTGACTTGTACTGGCTGGTGAAGGGGTACCATCAGGAACATATTTTTTTTATTTGTTTTTTTATTTGTTTATTTGTTCATGGTTTATCATAAACCTTTACAAAATATTCATAAAAGACGAACAATCAAAACAAGCAATAATTTCAAGTTCCAAGTTTAAAACATTTAATTAAGTTTAAAAACACCATTAATTTCTAAAATATATAGGAAGAAAGAAAACAAAAGATACAGAAAATAAAGAGATGAAAAATATCCAAACAAAACACCTAGATTCTAAATGTCTCCATCAAAGCAAGAGAAATAACTAACTTAGTTCACATATTGTTTTAAAAAAAGTAATTACACGAAATAATCACAATAGGTGAGTATCCATTTCTCATTCTATACCAAATATAATTGGAATCCATACATAAGCTATGATCAAATAAATCAGCAAAATATTCTGTTCTCTGCTTAATCAGCATAGAGCATCTTACCATAATATGTTCTAAGGTCTCATCGATTTCAAACTGATTTCAGAATCAACACAATTCTTTCTCCTCAGATGGATTTCTTATGTTTAATGTATAGTAAGTATGCATGACTTTCAATCTAAATCTCATAAAATAATTTCTAAAAATCCTTGAAGGATATTTAGTTAAATACATTTCCATACCTTGTAGAATTTTCCAAAAAGAGTGGGCCTGTTTATAAAGCTTAGACGCTAAGACCTTGCTCTTTGTCAAAGACCAATCCATTCCACTTATAATCATTTTACATTTTTTTGGCTTATTCATCACAGTACACTTAGCTATACCAGATTCTGCCAACAACTTTTCAATTTCATTATTTAAGGAAATCATGAACGGGCATGTTTGGTCCATTCCAGCTTCCGCATAAAAATTGTTAGCCCCAGACAACTTACATTTTCTCCATAACATAAGCCTCCTAATTGCAACCACCGAATGGAGTGACTGCAAGCCCAATTCATACCTCAGTACCTCCATTGGAATACTATTGGGTAAGAAAAATAGTAACCCCTTCCATATGATTCCTTCTAACGTTTTCAAAAGATGTACAATATTAGTTGGAAAGAATTCTAAACCATAAGTGATCCTTGGGACCACTTTTCTTAAATAGAACTCCCTAATGGGTTTCATCGTAATACCTCCAAACTTCCTTCCAACAGTCGCATCTGCCTTAGTGCCACTTCAGCTTTGGCCCTAAATTGATTTTTAAACAAGGCAGCAGTTTCAGTTCCTGTAAAACAGTATCCCAGATATTTAAACGCTTTCTGGGACTTAATATAATTGCCCTCACAAAACCATGTGAATGACTCCTGCTTCTTAATGGCAAAACCCATACAGATCACAATTGTTTTAGAAGGATTGATTTTTAAATGAAGGTTGCCTATAAACAATTCAAAGATCTTAATTAGGCGTTGAAGACCCACTTTAGTATTATCTATTAGCAAAAAATCATCTGCATAGGCCAACCACGAAATAGCCCTCCCATTGAGTTTAGGTGACACCAGACCCCCATTAAGAAAAGCCCCATGAGCACTACTAACGTAAAGATTGAAAATCGTTGGGGCCAACATGCAGCCTTGTCGTAAAACATTATAGGTTTCCATCTGGGAGGAAAGGTCCCCAGTGCAGTTCATTCGTACCACTAGCCTGGTGTCTGTATAGAGTGCAATAATGATATCCAACAAATGTTTAGGCATTTCTAGAGATTTAAATTTATTCCACAGTGTTGGCCTATCAACTAAATCAAACGCCTTACTGAGGTCCATTGATGCAACAAAGGTGGGCCTCATCCCCATGACCCAGGTTTTGCTTTGTAAGCATCTCAGGACCAAGCCACCACAGTCCGTACCACAGTATTTTTAAAATCCCAGTTGGTTCATGCTAAGAATTTGATTGTCATCGATCCATCTCTGAACATCTATCAATACCAAAGATGCAAATATTTTGGAGTCAGAGTCTGCAATGGCTATTGGGCGATAGCTACAAGGCAATAGTCTGGAGCCCTTTTGAAACACCGGAATGACTACAGAAACCCTCCAGGATTGTGGAATGGCTTTAGTCAAACACACATCTCCAAAGAGTATACTTAAGATTCTTGCCCATAAAAGAGGATTAGATTTTAGTACCTTATTAGTAAGATTATTTAAACCTGGGGCCCCGTATTTTTGGATTTGATTATCAGACTTTTTATTACTTCTACCTCGCATGACAAGGTGCATGAAGAGGAGGTCACACCCCGAGGAGAATAACACTGGTCACTTGCCCTATATAACTTGGCAAAGTGACCTGCCCAAGTAGATTCAGGAATTGGATTTACCATTGTTAAATCTTGGGTCGAATCTACATTGTTGATCAATTGCCAGAAGTTTGAGGAAGTAACCCCCCTCATTGCTCCCAACATCCGTTCCCCATCGCGTTGGGCCATGATACCTCGATGGCTGATCAACCAATTCTTGTGTGCTTGCTTTAATTGTTTTATTTCACCCACAATTCCAGGATCAAAAATGGTCAGCTTTCGCATTTTGCAAAGCTCCTTATTAAGTACTCTTTTTCTCTCATAGACCTCAAGATCCATTGAATGTTTGTGATAAGTCATTTGAGACAACCTACCCAGCCTTTGATCAAAAAAATCCTTGATTTTAGATCTTATGGTATTATCAAATTCTTTCACAGAAAACATACACAATCGTTGTTCCAGCTTTGTATTTTCATATTCAGCGATCAGTGTAGTAGTACATTTATTTGTAGAATTAAAGGACCATTTGATCCTATTCTTAGAGGTATTGAGTATTATAAATCTTTTGGGCCCTCATTAGGACTTCGGACTCAAACTCAACCATCAGCATACAATGATCGCTTAGCAAGACTGTCTTTACTTCAAAATTGTACAGGGAAAAACTTAGTTTTGCGGTTAAGAAAATATAGTCTATAATAGACGAACAACCCCTAGCATTCCATGTATGGTGATCATTTGGAATCAATTTGAGCCCCCATAGTTCAGCAAAAACCTAGCCAAAGAAATCCTCTAAGTTTCTGACTACCATGCTTACAGGTCGCCATATTAAGATACAAATCTTCTCCCAACAGTCTATTCATTCTACAATCTGCATTTAAATCGTCCGCTATAATTATTTGACCACATTTGTTATCGATGGATCAGGTACATATACCAGGAACAGGGCCTGGAGGACATCGTTTGGGGGAGTGGTTCAAGACAAAATCTAGCTATTATTGTCCCAGACTTTCCTATTGGAATCTAGGTGAACTTGATAACCCTGGGCTTGATGGCAATAACATGCCCCGAATGGTATTCTCGCCAGTAAGGGATTTGGCAAATCACTTGTTCCAGTATCATGCAAATGGGATATCTACCTCTATAAGTATTAAATTAGCCCCTGGCAAACAACACGTATTGCAAGTATGGTCAGATCTGATTTTCAGACGGAAGAGTCTGTGTGGAGTTGAGTAGAGCTTAATAAGAAAACAGCAGTTGAATCCTAAGATTGGCCATTAGAAAGAGCAGTGCCATCCATGAGATAGATTTACCAGCAACTTTGTCATGTTAATAAACCATTTGAGGAAGATATTGCTCACATAATTAGGCGTTAATGAATCATTATCTAATATCTTATAGGATGTGGTTTCAGGCAAATCTAGGCAAGTGGTGAACACTCTCATGCACAGTGTGATATGACTAGAGATGCAAGAACATATCTGGAGCTAGTAGAAGAAACTAAGCTATTATAAACTGTTACTACTAACATGTGTATAGTAATAATGAATAATAATGAATATTAATAATTATTGATTGATACTGATGATTGTAATCATGAACACAGTAATAATGGCTTCTAATAACATTAGTATTAATATTACTACTCATAATACTAATGACACAAGTAGTAATGACATTATGATAATTATTATGATCCTGAAAACTCTCTTTCCTCTGCCAGCCTTCTACGTATACAACCAGGGCCTAGTAGCTCAGATCCATGGAATCTCGAAGCTTGTAGAAATACTGAGACAGAATCGAGAGGCCAAAAGCCAGGGGCAAGGCGCCAGTCCTGATCGCCTGATGACGCCTGAAAAACTAGTTAGACCACCTAGACCCCACTGGGCACAGTACCTGTGCAAGGTAGTGTGAAGCATCAGACTGCCCATTGCTGCCCCTTGCACACTAAACAAGTATTGACAATGGCAACAGTTTTGGATTTTGTGTAGGCATGGGATAGACGTTTGCCAGGCAATGCCGTAATGGTACTAACTGGCCATTAAAGTAGCAGAATTATGCCAGTAGCTCGACATTTAATAGCAGTGACTCGCAATGCTTATACTCAAGTCAAAACTGTTGACTTAGCAAATGTTTCTTTTTTACAAGAATTCAGTGAAGGACACTCACAATGCTTGTAAATCAAGCGGCTGAGGGCACACTTGGTTAAGACGTTTCTATTATACCAATAGTACATCTACAGCTCTAATTAAACCATTAACGCTCAAAAGACTGTTCTGAAAAAAACAATGGCAGTTACTTAGAGCACAACATGTGTTGTTAGAAGGCATCATTTTCTGCTTTGCCAATGCTACATTACAGTCTAGTAAACCATGAGTGATGTTTTGTAATAGCGCACACTGTGGTCAGAACTCAGGCACTTCTCGGAACTCTATATTTTTCCAGATAAGGCAATGTAGAATTAAAGGATTTCTCAGGACTGTACACTTAGGCCAAGTGGTGAAGCCAGGAATTGATCCTAATCTGAAAAATGAGCAGTTCACCATATATCTGAGCAGCTCTAGTTGACATTTTTTATTTTTTATTTTTTTTATTTAGTTGAATTTAATCAACTTTTTTCAATTTATAACAACAATTTATCAAAAGTTTACATATAAAACGCAATGAAATGTAAAACATACAATCATAAAAGATAGCATTTTTTTTCAATTTCACATATCCATCCTTGAATTATCATCGCATATAACAGTAAAAAATGGAAACTAAAAAAAGCAACACTAACCAAGTCAATTAAAAAAGAAGAGCTTTTCTGAACACAAAGAGTTTGAAGACAAAAAGAAAAAAGTATGAAGGCAAAAATGTCACATATTCACATATCAGAATTAGTGTTTGACATTCATGTCGCAGACATTTTATACATGGGAAAAGAATTGTTAGTTAAACATCACACCCAATTATGAGTCCCTACAGATCACACCATATAGCAAAACATCAATAATGATGCTAATAATTACATTTGGATTTTGCAATTATCAATCAGATGAAAGAGCAATGAGGGAGTATAACAATCACAGTTTCAAAGAGCAGTTATCAATAGGAATCAGACTATTTTAGTAAATTTAAGGCTCGCAAAAAGTTAATTGTGGCCAGCCTTATACTCATACAGTTGGTGGTGGAAATAGCAAGCCATCTATACTCATGCCTCATCTAGCTAAAGTAGGGCAAATGTTTACTAAAGTGACTTTGTCTTAAGTGCATGAGTTCAGGACAATCTACAATGACATGCTCCAAGGTTTCAACAGTTGTTGCATTATTGCAAAAACGACACCATGAAGATTCCCGCGGGATTTCTTTCCTACGGGCTTGAATTTCACGGGTAGGACATAAATTAAAACGCATGCGCAACAATGCATTCCTGACGGCAGGAGAAGGAGATTTACATAAGTGGAAGGCCATATCCCTGTAACGTTTTGCCAAGAAAACAGATGGATCAAAGTCTTTATACTTCAAACACAGTTCTCTAGTGTCAATCCAATCCATCATGTACAGCTTTTTCTTGGCTCTATCCGGATCGGTAACAAGGGTTTGAATAGAAATGTCTGCATTTAATAATATGGTAAGGATATTTTTAGACCATGTTTTTGGAAACAGATGAGAGGATGACATCAAGTAACTGGCAACTGTAGCTAAGGTTGAATTATCAAGAACAGATAATAAACATTTTCTGAACAAGCTGCATAAGCGCCAGTTATACATTGCCAAAAGTGAGGTCAAACCCACTTCATATTGAATGATCAGGCCTGGAATGCATTGTGGCAGATTTAGAACAGCACGCCAAAATTTTGCTTCCAAAGCATTCAAAAGCACCGAATCAATCGCACTATATGTTTCTAAACCATATAAAATGGTAGGGATGACATTCTGTATCCAGAAGATCAAGGCAGGTTTAATGGAAAATTTCCCAAATTTATACATAATGAGTTGAGTCTGACGAATTGCTGCGTGAATTTTAACTTCAATTTTCATTAACTGAGATTGAGTGGTCGACGATCCGTCAAATAGGATACCCAGATATGTGTAGTTGGGAACCACCTCGAGACTTATGTGCTCTATTTTCCAAATCATTCGATGACTGCGCTTGCCTTTCGGAGTGTAGACAATGATTTCGGTTTTCTTGTCATTTACTACCAGCTCATTAACTCGAAAATATTGACATAGTGCTGTTAGGAGATTTTGCAGGCCAATAGGAGTTTTCGATATTAGTACTAAATCATCTGCGTACCATAGCGCTTTCACCTCGATGTTGTTCAATTTCAGTGCATCTGCACACACCTCCTCAAGTGCACTTCTGACATCATTAATGAAAAAATTGAACAACGCCGAGGCGAGTATGCACCCTTGCTTAAGACCCCGATGAGTCAAGACAGCCGATGATAGAAGCCCCTCAAAATTCAATCTTACCCTGATGGAGGTATTCGAGTGTAGTGCAAAAATGATGTCACTTAAAGTTGACGGACACCCAGCCTCTAACAATTTATCCATCAGTCGAGGTCTAGAAACTGAATCAAAGACCGAGTGTAGGTCAACGAACGTGAACTACATGGGCTGTTTAATGGACTGTGCCTGATGTTTAATGGCGTGAAGAGTTGTTAAATTTACCGCAGTCCCAAGACCTGCAATGAAGCCTGTCTGCGCAGGGTCACGCTGCTTTGCGTTGGTGGTCCATTGATTAAATTCCTTCAACACCAACCTAGAAAAAATCTTTCCCGGCGCGTCTAATAGGGCAATGGGGTGATAGCATTTTGGATCTTTACAATCACCTTTCTTGTAGATGGGAACTATTAGAGAAGTGCTCCAAGATTTTGGAATAATCTTAGTTGATAAGATGTGATGAAAGGAATTAAACAAGATAGTGGCCCATTCTTCTGGGTTCTGTTTAAGCATGTGATTCGTAAGGCCATCTGGCCCAGCCGCTCTTGAGGAGGATAACTTACTAATGAAACCCCTCACAGATTCCATCGAACACTCCAGGGACCAAGTGTTAGAAGATCTCTGTATATATTCATACCTAGACATGTTATGATCAGCATATAGTTGGGTGAAATGTTCTACCCATTGCGTTTCTGCAACACCATTTATTTGGAGTTCCAATTGGGAGGAGGTATTACACTTGTTCAACAATTGCCAGACTTGTGCTGAATTTTTCGAAAAGCAAGCAGACAGGAAGTTCTCACTGTCAACTTGAAATAAACACGCTTTTCTGGCACAAGTGTGATGTGAACATTTCGCTGTTTTGATGGTTTGAAGCTGTTCTTTTAGCGGCAGGTTACGAGAATAACGTATCTCTTTTCTTAGTTGAGCTTTGCGTTGGTGTAAAGCTAGATCAAAGCCGTGAGTATGGGAGCGAGAAGATCTGATATGTAAAAATTGAGCATTTCTGAACGTGTCAAGCACCTCAACATAAGATGATAGTGCATTTGTGCTTTGATGTCTTAAAATAGCTGTATTTAATGATTGCAGCTGGTCTGGCGACCAATGAAAGCAATTCTTGCCATTGTTAAGTATCAACGATTTTTTAGACCAATGTTTAGTAATGGAATCTGTTTGACATGGGGTCAACCATTGAAGAGACAATAGGTGATGATCTCTGTGTGTTTGTTTTATGATTTCGAACTTAGTAGCGTTAGCGTGTATGCTTTCACTTGCATAGATGTAGTCTATGGTGGAACTAGAATTTCCCCTTTCCCACGTGTTTTGCGGCGGGATGTCGCCCATAATGGTTCCATTCATCACTTTCAGGTTAAGATCTTCAATAAAAATACTCCATCTCAGACTTGCATTGCATAACCCCTTATTAGGTGCAGGAAGACATACGAGGTTTAGGTTTAGGTCCCCCACCACCATTATACCAGAAATCGATTGTAGGGCAATAGTTTCAAAAACTGATGATAAGGCATGATAAAAAGCGTCATCAGTAATGCCCGCAGGGTTACGATAGAGGTTTATAAGAGCAAATACATGAGGTCCATGAGTGATTTTGACCACCTGAATGAATCTATTCGGCGAAAGCCATTCCCCAATTTGGAAACTTTTGCTAGATTTCACAGCCACCAATAAGCCCGCAGTGGGTCTACCTTTATTGGAGGACGCTGCCGGAAGGGAGCAAATGGTATGATCATCCCAAGTGGGGGCATGTACCATCCACGTCTCTTGCAAGGCTACAATATCGTAACTATTTAATTGAGCATTCGCAGACCACTGTAAATGTGAGTGCCCTCTGGTATTCCAACTTTCCAGAGAGATAGTTTCACTCTTCTCAACTGTTGATGGTTATAACGAGTTTTTTGTTGTCAATCTGGTCTGTGGGCAGTTAACCTCTGTGCAAAAGGGGCAAGAGCATTCTATGGTCGGAGTCTGTACTGGTATTTCATTTTGAACTGTATTTTCTTGTGTAGGTGGACGGGCGGGGTCTAGCGCGAGCAAAAAGCCCAGATTAAAGAGATCCATTTTTGATTTCCATAGAGCGTTCCGGACCAGTCCCGATTTAATCCATAATCTTACAATTGATAGATTATGGTCGCAAATAAATTCAATCTGGTCAAAATCACTCGAGGACAAGTCCTAGTTGACATTGATATGTGTTACTATCTGGCTTCCCAGGGCTCAAAACGATTTAGCATTCTTAGCACACACACAAATCACATAACAAATAAAACTGACAAAATATAATTTGTTATAGAAACTTGTTACACAAAAAGAGTGGGATTGTAGCTTTATTTTCCTCATCTGTAAATGGAGGGGTGCAGGCAGGCCATGTATCTGTGCAGGGAGGCCTCGTAAAGTCAAAGCTTGGGGCTGGAGCAGATGTACAAGTGTTCTCAGTGATCTTCAGTGCAAGATTTGTGAGGAGTTGGAGGGCACTACGCTAGAACAGGATGCACCCAGGCCCAGCACCACACTGCCAGCATAGGAAAGCATTTGCTCAAGAAGGGCGTACTTCAAGCCAATCGTGGCAATCTGAGTCTAGACTGAAATCCATGCGCATCCTCATTTTTTAAAGATAGACTTTCCTGTTTCTGAAATGTATTTAAGCACAAGGATCAGTAAAGTCCATTCGCACCCAGGGAAGGGCTCTCAGACAACCAGGTGGCTGGAACAGCGGTGACAATACACATTCTCCACCCGCAGTTTCCGGCCACCAGATGCCCTTTCCCGGGTGGCCCAATATGTTTTAATGTGGCGTGGCAACAGGGAGCCTCTCGCCAAAATTAGTACTCAAAGCCAAGGAGTGCATGAGCAGAAGTATTCCTGTATCGCCCACAAGCGTACACAGACACACAGGAACACACAGACACACACACCTTTCCCACAAACATCAGCTCTCCAGCCTGTCCATGGACCCACCCAAGGAAAAATATTTGTCACACTGCATGAGCTGCAAAATACCTTTTGTTGGCCCAGTTAGGTTGTTGTGGTTGAATGTGTACCTTACTGTTTCTCGGACAGGCAGGTAGAGTGGAGATGCAATGGGTGACTGGTATTTGAATTTTGCTTTTGATAGAATTGCTATGTGAAGGGGTTGAATGGTCCCAATGGCCCATTAAAATATGCAATCAGATCCATTTTCATTAAACATCACATGACACCAATGTAGGCCATCAGTATTCCAGAGGTGGGTCACAGTTCCCACAGATTGGGGTTGAAAGCCCAAGATGGAAATTTTCGAGGGAGAAAAGACTGAAGATTATTTTTCTGAAATAACCTTCAGTCTTTTCCCCCCTGAGCATTTCTGACTTGGCCCCTTAGACCCACCCACATCCCCATCCCCACCACACCCCCACTTACCTTGCTGCCGAATCGCTGTTTCCCTGTGATGCCTGTGCCCTTTCACTTCTGTGATCGGGAACTGGTGCCGCAGGTTCCTTTCCCTTATTTTTTTATTTTTTTGGGACCAGCTGCAGGGGACACCCCCGCAAACCTCACTCACAATATAGTGAGCAAGGGTGCAGGACACCCCAGCAGCCCCTGCCACGGAATGAGGGATTTGGTCGAAATTTTCAGCCATTCAGTATTTTCAAACGGCCGCAATTTGGCCAAATCTCCCATTCAGACTTTTGAACTTGGTTTTTTTGGCCGATTCCAATTCCCACTCCTTTACTAGGTGCCTATTTGCACCCTGATGGAAGCGTCTCTTTGCCTGCACATCCAATTTACAGAACTGTGAGAATCTAATGAAATCCCTAAAGACTGTCTTCTACAAGCTGGAACTATCTGCCAACCCGATTGCTTCCTGCCTTAGGTCAATGCACCATGCACTCCCATGTTGAGAGCTGCACTGACCTGCCTGGCTGAGAAAAGAAGGCAATGTAAAGCTGTCCACCATAAAGAAAAGTAGAGGATTGACTTCCTGTATGTTGCAGAGACACTTATGCTTGTCATTGTGTACCAGAAAGAAGTGGCGAGTTGCACAATTCATTTACTGGGTGCTCTTGCTTCTGTAACAGGGTGTCATTGCTTCTGTATAGTAAGCCTACAGATCATATCCCTTGGGCCAGGAAGAGGACGGTTATGTCTTAGTTCCTCAGATGCTTTTTGCTGCAATCATTGGAAGAGGTGTTCCTCCTTGGCCACTTTGGAGTAAAAGCATTGAATAGACTGTATACCATTTATTCTGGCTCAGTATGAGTGTAAACATGGAAGAAGTTGAATAAAATGTTTAACATGCTATAAATAATGTAATGTCAGATGTAAGATCAAGGGGCTCATGGTTGCACTGCGAGTGGATGGAATATTTTTCAAAAAGGCTGAAGTGGATATTATCAGACCCTATGATTTCAGGCAGCAAAAGCCTCCTTTTTTAGTGGAACATGCCAATATCACACTATAAAGCACATCCTCTTAGGAGTCTGACTGCCTCAGTGGCAGTCTGCATCCTGACCTTGATTTCTTCTTTAGTTGATTCCATAAAGAAGTGTTCTGTGTTCAGAGTTCCAATATCATGTCAATATGTACAGCTTCTATTTGGAACATGTACTGGTTAGCATAGAAATTGTGAGCATACCACACTCAGACCAACGGGCTGAATGAAAGGTTCAATGAGACATTGAAGAACATGTTGGGTGCCTTAGACCTAATGTTGAGTAAAGTGGAAATCCTCTGCTCATGATCTTTGTTTGCATCTAGAAATATTCCTCAGATTGGTGTGGAGTTTAGCAACACCCTCACTTGATCTCTTCTACAGGCCCTGCCTGGAACCCACTCTCCAGGTTGAAGGAGGGAATGAAAGTAAATGCCAGATACCTCATACATAATGCAGTTGATGGCTTTAGCAGAAGTAAGAAGATGACCCAATTTATGCACAAGGCTAAGGAGAAACAGAATTCCAGCAAGGATCTGACTAAACAGCAGTACGCTAGGAAGGGTAACTCTACAGGTTGCTAGATCGGCATGAATGTTCTATCCATTGATGAGCTCCTAAACCCCAGAGCTGTAGAAAACAGGTGGGCTGAGCTGCACCCAATCCAGTAAATGATCCATGAAGTCAATTATTTAGTTGACGTAGGTGCCCCACAAATAGCTTATCATTTTGATCCAGCTCAGCCCTTTTCACAAAATCATGGATTTATGATGCTATTAGTCACATCTGAAGAGATAGAAAGTTTGCACAAACCTCATTCTGATTTGCTTTATGGACCTGAAAAAGATGATTTTGTGGAGGGTGGTTGGGGGGAGGGTGAACCTCTCATTCACACTGACACCCAAACAGATGAAAGATTGTTGGGCTCAGATGCATGAGTTCTTGTCTCTTCTAAATGTCACTTGGGTTTTCTAATCAGTGTGTCCACAATAACAAGACTAGAGAAAGCCTGATGGAACATCCTAAAATGATCACAATATCAGATTAGGATTTAGGTTGTGCCAACGTGGTGTTCTCCCACAAAGATGACTTTTGGTGTCATTTATGTGCTTACTCCCAAAGGCAGCAAATAAGGATGTATTGACATTCAGTTCCATGTGGGCTACAGAGGCCTCAATAAGGATGTATTGACATTCAGTTCCATGTGGGCTACAGAGGCCTCAACAGTGTGTTTGAGGTCTTTACTCAGCCAATACACTGAGAGCACCCTTCAGTTGAGATATGTCTAATTTCTGAGCACCTTGTAGCTGACCTGTGGCTACTTACACATTTCCAGAGTGTGGTACCAAGGAGAAGACTGCGTTCTTTCCTCCAGAGAGCCTCTTCCATTTCCAGGAAAGGCCTTTTGACACATGAATACTCCTGCCACAGTCTATTGATCAGTGAATTAGGTCCTTGTTGGAGTGTATGACTTCGCTTTCTCTTTCCCGAATGACATAAATGTGTTTATCTCTAGTTAGGATTACCACCTAATCCATTTTAAGAGGACCAAGCTCACAATGAAGCCCATACATTTCCAGGTGGGGAAAGGTTGTGTGGCATACCCTGCTCAACAAGTGAGTGGAGGAATATCCTGCATTACTATTGCAAGATCCAGACAATCATTTATTGAAGCCTCATACCCCTCAGACTCAGTTTGGGGTCAATCATGATACTCACTGATTACTGCTTGATTTGGATGGTGGGGAGGCTCTGGGCTAATAATTTCCCCAGGAAAGCTCTTATTTCCAGCAAGAGGACCACAAATGTCTTCTGGAGTGATGAATGGCAGAAGGATTTCCAGATGCTGAAAACAACCCTCTTCTAAGCACCAATACTGATGACCCCTCACTATTATTACAATTCATTGTGTAAACAGACATATTCTGACCATGGAATGGAATCACTATAGGACCCAATTTATTTTAGCACCCGAGTGCACCCTGTGGCCTCCGTTATTACACAGCTTTTGCATAGAGGGCAGAGAACCACATCTACAGAAAAGGATGCTTATCTATCAACTGGACCTTCAGGAAGTTCCAATAATAGATGTTTGAACCATGGTCAGGGCCCAGATTTAGCATAAGCCCCTAGCCTGGCTCAGGTTGATTCTAGGCATGGGGTGTCATCTTCTATTTTGCCTAATGTAGTGGAGCCATTTCAGTTTGAACTGGTCACCGACAAGGCAGTTTCGACTGCTCCTAATCAGCTCAGATTAGCTTCCCCCATGGGCCCCTTTCCTCTCCGTGTTCTACAGGCCCTTCCCCAGAAAGTCGTTTCTCTGTTCACTGCTGCCCTTTACCTTTCTTTTTCTACTGGGGTGATTCCTGTTCCTTTGAAACATGCCTTGATTACCCAGCTTCTCAAGAAGCTCCATCTGGACCCATCTCTAGCGGTTAATTACCATCCCATATCATTATTGACAGTTCTTATTAAATGTATGGAAGCAATCATAACTCCAGAACTCTCCTGTTTTTGGGAAGGTAATAACTGTTAAATTGTTTCTAGTCTTGTTTTAGACCTCAGATGGGTACTCAGTCTGTCATGATCTCGCATTTGGATGATCTTGCGATGCTTCAGGACCACAGGCCGGTCCGGATGTTGATCCTTCTTGACCTCTCTGCGGCCTTTGATACAGTGGATCATGGCATTCTTTTAGGCTGTCTGTAACAAGCTGGGATGTCTGGTATTTCATTGGCTAGGCTTTCCTCATAACTCACGGATCGTAAGCAAACAGTTCCCCTTTGTCCATGTCGCTCCACCCCCACTAAACTCTCATGCAGTGTCCCTCCGGGATCTTACCTGTCTCTGCTTCTTTTTAATGTTTATCTGTTGTCCTTTGGCTGACGTCATATTTGAAAACTAGGCCTTTTCCCCTCTTTTTAGGAAAACTGAATCTGGTTGCATTGGGTAACTGTGTTAATGTTAACTTGTATCATTAAGGCCTCTCCGACTCTCTAGGTCCTCACCCCGTGGGAGTACCTCTTTACTGTTGAGTGTACCTGTCTGGCCCTTCTGTGTGTTCCCACTCTGTGACCCCCGACCCTCGTGCATCCTGTGCTGTGGAGCGCTGGGCTGTGCATCCCTCCTCTCTCTGCGCTCCCACCTCCTACTTCCTCCTTGTACACTCTATGGCGCTGTCCGTCTCCCCATCTTCTCCAATTGCTACTCTATCTCCTATCCTGTCCCTCTCACTAAGTCGGGAAGGAGGAAGTTCAAGAAGAACATAATGGTCTCCAACCCAGGCATCCCTGTCGCTGATACCTACATAAGTGCTTCCTCCAGACAGACTCTCACCGACATCCTCTTTGTCGTTCCCTCCCCAGACTTATGGACCTCTCATATGGTCTCTGTTCTCTCTCCTTTCTCCTCCTCACCCATTAATGGTGGCACTTGTTGGGTGGCCCACTTGGCCTCCTTCCACTCCTCAAGACCATCATTAATGTCTATATTGGTCCAGGGCCTTCAGCCTAATCTCCTCCTTTTGAATAGGCGTCTTCCACATCTTATCAACCTCCTTCTCTTGCTACTCCTACTAGCACCTCTCTAGCTCCTCTGCCACCTCCATCTTCCGCCACTCTCTGGAATCCTCCTCCTCCTCTCTGTCTACTATGCCACCTCTTTCTACCACCTATATCCACTCTTGGGCTCCTCTACCACTCCCACAGGGCGTACCTCAAGCCTGTCCCCCACCAAGGAAGTCTTTCAAATGTGGAAACCTGCTCCACCTCTCTACTATCAACTCTCGCTCTGCTGTCCAACACTCCTCTGACATCTGTCGTCTCATTGAAGAATTGGACCTGGATGTCCTCGCTCTCACCGAGACATTATTCACGGCCAGCGCTGTCACAAGTTTTGACACCCTCCTCCCTGATGGCTACAAGATCCTCTCCGAACCCAGAACCAACCTCACCAGAGGGGGAGTAGCTCTGATCTTTCTGGAGTAGGTCCCTGCTTCTGTCGTTCCTATGCAGCTGTCATGGCCACAGGACCCAGAACACAAAAACCACACCATCTAGTGATGGGGGCAATGGGTCACTTGACTCACTTATGTCCCTTTGGGATCCATAAACACAGGGGCCCTGGCTGGCTCATATAGAGATGTGACCAGGAACACTTTATTTCAGTGCAGCAGTGCTTTTACTTTATTTCAGTGCAGGAGTGCTTTTGTTTTACAGGAACGTTCCAGGTGCTGAAAGCCTTTATTCCAGAGACCATCCTCATGTGCTGACTCATTGGGTGAGGCTCCCTAGGCCTGCTCTTCATGTGCTGACTCATCGGGTGTGGCAGGGTGTGGCAGGCAGGCTGAACCTGGTGGGCGTGGCTTCAACATCTCATCTATATAAGCTGCTCCATCCTTAAAGGATAGTTCCGGGACTTTTTTTTTATTGTCCCTACGGGTCGGCCATGTGTTTGTAAGCATAAATCGGTAGATTGTAGGAAACTTTCCTATGGACCTTACCCGACTTTTCGCCCATTATCGCACTCGAAATCAGCCTCCATTTTGTGATAATCCTATCATTCCGCCGCATCGACCTGGCTCACCTGCCTTTGCGGCACTAAATCAAATCCCCCGCCCCTGAAACAGACTTTATCAAAACATTCATATTCCCCGCCTCTATCCGTGACGTGACTGAGCTGCGTAGGCAAACGCGCCCAGGCGTCTTCTACGCGACTCCACACAGACCCCGGAAATCAACACAGATCAGTTCACAATACAGCGCACCACAATTCGGAATATGAAACTGTACTTTGAAATCAAACCGCAAGATTGTAAATGTGGTAAAGTACATTTATTTGACATCAAATGTTTAGAGAA
Organism: Ambystoma mexicanum; assembly: GCF_040938575.1. Taxonomy (NCBI): domain Eukaryota; kingdom Metazoa; phylum Chordata; class Amphibia; order Caudata; family Ambystomatidae; genus Ambystoma; species Ambystoma mexicanum. The sequence continues at coordinate 326,733,391 of NC_090926.1, read as the reverse complement.
TATTCAGCGATTTGCATTTTTATTTGCTCATGTTCCAAAAAGTTTGTATTGAGGAACGCGATGGTCCTTTGCTGTACACAGGGTCTTAGAGCATCTCACAATACAGCACCACAATTCGGAATGTGAAACCGTGGTTTAAAAGCAAACGGCAAGATTGTACATTTGGCAAAGTACGTTTATTGGACATCAAATGTTTAGAGAATATTCAGCGATTTGCATTTTTCTTTGCTCTCGATCCAAATTAGTTCGTCTTGAGGGAAGCGATGTTCATGTGCAGTACACAGGGTGTTGGTTTACGATAAAAATAAGCTCTTCGGTCGCACTGATAATCGCATGGCTGTTCCAACAACGAGGCACTAGGCCACCACAACGGTAGGTATGTTGCATCTAACCGTTAGTACCGCGTAAGGGCATACTTGTACTTGGCGATCGTCCCATAAAATGGTCAGGGTGGTAACGTTGTTCACGCGGAGAAGCAACTGGCGGCTGTAGAAGCCGTCCGCCGGTGTCCGGTACTCGTGACACAGACAGTAGTGAATGATGTACCTAAAAACATAAAAATGAAATTAGTCTCACCATCAGATCCTTATTAAAATCATAGCGAGGACAGCGCTACTGGGTGTACACAAGTGTTTAAAGGCGTGGCGAGGCAGGGAGGGGGGGGGAGTGGAGTACAAGGTAAGTAGCATAAAATAATAAATAAATAGGGCCAGCTGGTGGCAAGTGCAAGGTAAGTGCAGAACAAGTGCTGGGAAGGGGGGGCTGTAGGATACTGAGACAGTCCCCCAGTGCAGGGGTTGACAGGGAGGCAGTGCAGGTGGAGAGTGGAAGGGCCCAGGACCGAGGTCGCAGACAGTGGACCAGTTGTAGCAGGGGAGAGGGAGAGAGAAAGCAGAAGCAAAGAGGAAGGTTTTGAGGTGCTTCAGTAAAAGCAGATGTTTCTCCTCAAGATAGTGCGCGGTAGAAAACAATATGCCACATAGAACGAACAAGTACAACTGAACCCGTCTTTAAAGCCACTGTATAGTAATGAAATTGCGGTATAAACTCATCAAAAGTTACTTACATTATATTTGCATTTTCCATTGTGTCTCTGTGTAGGGCAGACCCGAAACACCACTCCTTCTTTGCCGACGTTACTTCTTCTAATGAACGTGGCTCATCGTTTCGTTTCTGAAATTTTATTCATTATCTTTTCTTAGTCTTTCAGGATGGTCCCGGCCTGTCAAGGTCAAATCACAATAGAACCTTATACTGGGTCGTGGGCCGTTCCGCCACCCGAGCAAAACATCAAAGCAGCTGACCTTCACTTTGAGCGAGCACACATTTCTAGTTAGCTCCAGTTAGTGTAAGGGCATCTTGTCTGCGTGCCTTTTTTTTATTGTCCCTATGGGTCGGCCATGTGTTTGTAATACGGAAACATTCTATAATTTTTGTAAAAATGATTTATATTACTGTTTGGTTTAATTGCAATGGGCCTGCAACATGAGGAGACTCGAGAGAACAGACAATCAAATTACAATCATTTAAACCGTGATGTGTATTTCTCAATGAGCTCTGCTTTAGGTGGACATGGAACAGAGGCAATGTTGGGTGGCAATGCAGTTGTCCCCTGCATAGGTTCGTTCACCACTCCATGTATGTGCCTATCGAGGACATCTACGATAAGTCTCTCAATAAACTCATATTGCATATCCTCAAACACTGGTTTGATCACCCATTGTTTACTTCTTTTAGTGAAGGCCTTATTGTAGCGAAGCGTCCCTAAAGTTCCGGTCGTCCTACTTTGTTGACGGCCAACATTATGGTTATGTGCCAAGACCGCTAGAAGAGTCCGATTTATCATGCCTTCCATGCCAAAATGCAATCTTTTGGGCCTGTACTTTAGGCACATATTGTGGAACACCTCCAAATCTCCTGTGTGGCAGAATTCCGTGAGTCCCCTCAAATCTCTTGTTATAGTTTTATCAAATACAATCTTTTCAATGGCCTTGTGAGTGGGTGATGAAGGAATCAACCACTTCTTCTTCCGTGCCTCCTCTGTGGAAAAATGGCCATGTTCACATTTGTGGAAATGCTCATTTGTCGACCATCGATGTACGTTGCTACAGTGCAACATTACTGACCGCCATTTTTCCAGTAGAATTTCCAACGACCCTTCACATGTTTTTGAGCTCCACCAAAGATGGTTGCTGATTGACTTGGACCACTGTGAAATACCTTGCATATCTTTTTTTTTTCCTGCAGCCGACAATTTTTTATTGATTGTTTTTGCAAGATGCCATACGTCAAATTGGTGATTTATATTTTTGTACTCTTCTCTCATTGTCTTGGCAATTGAAACGTGTCTGTCCGTGGCTATCAGGTCGATCACCATTCCCCGCGATTGTAGTTCTTGCAATGATGCTACAAAGCCAACTTTCTCCATGGCCACTGAGGATGTACTTTGTGACACCTGCACGACCACCGAACTCACAATTTTCTTACTTTCCATGTCCTGAAAGTGGTAGGTGCAGTACTTGGCTGAAAATCCTGGGCTGTCGCACTGTCCATCACCGGCTAGCCTGAAGCGTTTGCCCGCGAATGTACTTTCCATTGACATTTTTTCCATTCTCCAAGCTTCGCTGATGGCTGGAAATAGATAATCGGTTTGGTATTTGTAGAACTGACTTTTCGCAATGAAATGGATTCCCACAAACTGAAAGAAATACTGTAACTTTTTAAAACTTGAACCACTAAAAAGTGCGGCCGCTGCACAAAGTAGATTGCCTGCTGGCAGTTGCCCCAGCATGGGTTGTGCAGACCATGCGAACGGATGATATTGTGTACAGGTGGCATGTATTTTAAGGTTAGTGCCTCGAATTGCACGAGTCACATTAATCAATGGCTCCCCACATACTTCCCCACCAACCCAATGCCCACATTTCATCATCATAATAATATCCATCAAACAGCTATCGAATACAATGAATTTGGCCTCTTTCCTTATACTGTCACTCTGCATCCCAGCTGGTTCGGCCTGTAACGTTGAGGACATGTCACTCGCATGAAAGGTACAATCTCTGATATCGTCTTCCGCTATGCTGAGTGATATTGATGGTGTTTCATTGTCGTCCACTTCATTCTCTTCCATTGCAACATCTGTTCCTTGTCCGGAGATGGGAGAAAAAAACAATGTCTTCAACTTTCGCGCGCTCTTATTTTTTGCGGGTGTGGATTCTGTGAATTGATCTCCGACTGCATCCAAACTACCAGGAGGACATTCACTATCAATGGCTGGTGGTGGTATAGCTCCGTTGTCAATCACTTCATATTCTTCCCATTGGCACGATGCATCTCCAGTCTCAAGTCCCTGCCAAAAGGTTTGACAAGCAACATCTCTCGTTCGCTTCACTGTCTGTGTAGATCTAGTTCTTACACCCACTCGCAACTAGAGGACAGATTAGAAAAGGGATGTTCAGTTTAAACACAACTTACAGTATTGAACTATTGACAGTGAAAGACAACATAATATAGTGAACAGGACACTAACCTTCTTTTGCTTTCTTTTCTTTGAAACTTTCTTGCCTAGAAATTCAACATCTGGACGCTGTTGCTCCGACTCGTGTGTGCATGTCTCCACTTCCTCTCGCGCTGCAACGACTATATTTTCATGATAAGCACATCCATCACTCACTGAGGCTCCATCGACTCCCTGAAACATAGAACTTTCATTAGTATGTATAATAATATTGAAAACACAAAATGTACTTGGGGACCAATACCCATACGTACATCTCAATAGCAAAACACGAATGAACGCATTGTGTAGAACATTCAAACGACAATAGTTCACGCATTGTTGATCTAGTTAGATTGAACTGTCAAGATCCATACCTCGGGCTCCGCATAGACTTCCATTGATGATATTATTGAAGATGACGCTTCAGCAACTCCCTGAAACACAGTAATTGCATTAGTATGGTTTTCTATTTTGTTTAAAAGAACATAAACTTTCTGCAGGCGTCAACGGCTCATCTAAATAGACCTGCACAAATGATCAGTTGTCTAAAATAAATAATGGATATCTAAATATGATTCGATTTGCTCCATCGTTGGAAGTGTCACCACCCAGAGATCTGCATCAACTACTAGGGGTGATGTTCTTGTTGAAGAAGCTCCGTCAGCTCCCTGAAACATAGTACTTGCGTTAATAAAGAAGGAAGTATAGCGGATGTAATCACGTCATTTGATCTCGCATGATTGATCTGTCAGTATCCATACCTCGAAATGCATAAGAACATCAAGGGACGCTGTAACTGCGGTGCACACTTCTGCAAGCTGTTGCGCCGACCCGTAACTGCATGCTCCCCCTTCTTCTTGGACTAATGCTCCATCGACTCCCTGAAACATAGGACTTTCATTAGTAATGAACACAATATTGAAAAAAGAAGACACATAGGAGGGCGACGACAGAAGGACATACCAATGGCTAAAAACGAAAGAAACATTGTGTGTAACAATCACGCTACAAGAATGCAAGATCTGATGATCTCCATCGATGGAACTGTCCGGAAACGTACCTCGAGCATCTGAGTGACATCTACAGTTGTCGTCAATGCGTTGGACTCCTCAGCATCTCCCTGAAAGACAGTACTTGCATTATTTTGGATAACAATAATTATAACTGAAAACAAAGACTAGAGGACGAGTACTGTGGTGTACCATTAGGTAAAATGATTACACGATCAATTAAAACTATTGATTTACATGCCTAAAACAAGTCAGTGTCAGAATAGCTAAGTAAGATTACCCGATAGGCGCTTGAAGTGGCTGATGACTGCAATAACGACACGGATGGAGAATCTTCCGCCTTCATATTGAGTGGATACATAAATGGGGAAATTATTGTTAGCTAATGCTACACACTACCGCAAGGCCGAGAGACAAATACGTAAACTTGACTCACCAGTGGAGGGATGTGGACGAATAGAGTGGGAATAGCGGTTGAGAGCAATTTTCGCCTCGCTCGCGGTGTTTTCTTCTTTATTAGCAATGATGTGGAGTACATGTCTGGGCTAAAGTGCCTGCTGCAGATGCGGTATCGATCACCCCTCTTGTCCGCAAAGACTTCAAGGACTCTACTTTCTAGCTCAGAGGCTGGATATCCGCAATATCGGACCCATTCTCTTATCTGATCTATTGTCTTAGGGAAAACATGCATTATAGTATCTTCAGATTTGTTATGGGTCTTCGAAGGGCAACCGCCAATGGAACAGGCAGGCATTATGGAAAGTTCTGAAAAGTAAAGATCAACAATTCTCTATGAATACCAATGTGTTAAAACATTAAATGACACATAAAAGGTTCAATGCAAGGTCCGTTTTGGTTCTTGGAACTATACACGTTATTCACATGCGGATAAGTATTTCAATAACTTTCAAAAAATAGAAAAAGTAATTTGACTAAACTCAGAACATGTGACTAGTTCCTTGCATGTACTGTCGTGAACGAAAAGAAAACATGGATGCAATTTGATGACTACTAGCAAATAGATATAAATTAAAAAATTGGACGCAAAATGATTATGGTACATGGACTTACCTTGACGAACAAACAGTTAGATGCAGGGATCAGAGTAGTTTCTTGTCGTAGAACAGGGAGCAGTTCACAGGTTGCAAACTGACGAGTTTGCTCAAAGTGGTCACGGAAGTTCACAGAGACGAAGAGCAGATAACCAGCACCTTCACGGGTTGACTAGCAAAGCGCAAAGAAGTTCTCATTAGAAATATGAAGTGGGTTATAAAGAATTCGAAACAGGGGTGTGTTTGTGAATGAATGACGTGTATATGTCGTGGCATTATGCGGTCTGCAGGGGGCCGTCCAGCGTGAGGGGGGATGCTTGGCAGGAGACACAGGGTCTGGAGGTAGACATGGGAACAACAAACCCATGCTCTATAGACCACTTTGAAGTGTACATGGTCTTTGGCACCTCTTGGCCTTTATCGCTCCCTGACAGCTCCACTTGCCAGCAGCGCAAGTACCCCGGTGCGAACTGCCTTTGATAGGGCGGGGGGTGGATCGGGGCGGTGGTCGTGCAGACAAGACACAGGAAGACTCGTGAATGGAGACACACTTATGTGGATTGCAGGGGGCCGTCCAGCGTGAGGGGGGATGCTTGGCAGGAGACACGGGGTCTGGAGGTAGACATGGGAACAACAAACCCATGCTCTATAGACCACTTTGAAGTGTACATGGTCTTTGGCACCTCTTGGCCTTTATCGCTCCCTGACAGCTCCACTTGCCAGCAGCGCAAGTACCCCGGTGCGAACTGCCTTTGATAGGGCGGGGGGTGGATCGGGGCGGTGGTCGTGCAGACAAGACACAGGAAGACTCGTGAATGGAGACACACTTATGTGGATTGCAGGGGGCCGTCCAGCGTGAGGGGGGATGCTTGGCAGGAGACACGGGGTCTGGAGGTAGACATGGGAACAACAACCCATGCTCTATAGACCACTTTGAAGTGTACATGGTCTTTGGCACCTCTTGGCCTTTATCGCTCCCTGACAGCTCCACTTGCCAGCACAAGTACCCCGGTGCGAACTGCCTTTGATAGGGCGGGGGGTGGATCGGGGCGGTGATCGTGCAGACAAGACCCGTTTGCCGCAGGGCCTCACCAAGGAGAGGCCATCTAACTGAATGTAAGAGGATGGCTGCAGGATCTACTACATGGAAGGCAGGGGGGTGAGTTTATAAATACCTCACCCTCCCAGGAGAATATATGGGGGTCATCTCTGTACCCGGTGCCCAAAAAGAGGATTTATTATGATCAACCATATTTATTATTTACCTATAACCATGTTTTGTATCAATAAAATCCAACAGCTTTTTATTGCCAACGCTTGATGCCAACCCACAAAATAATATATGTATGACTGCTGCATATATGGGTTCAACGGTTATGTGGATTGAAGGTGTGCGGCCAGCGTGAGGGAGGATGCTGGCCGGAGACATGTGGTGTGACAAGACAAGGCACTGGAAGGCTATTCAACGGAGACACACTAGATTCATTTAAAAAATCAAAACAACCATTGCTAAAATATATGTTGGGCTTTATTTTAGATTTTAGTTAAACATAAATAATAAACATTACACATTGTAAAGTTGAGGTTGCAGCACATCGAGGGAAAATCAGCGGTATTGTCCACTGTCACTGGGGAAATGTTGTCTAATGGCAAGTACCGCACAGGCAGGTATTACTCTCCGAACGCGGTGTCCGAGCCTCCCGTGAAGCCACCAAGTGAAGCAACGATAGGCCACCAGCCTGTACCACCTGTGAAAAAAAAAGATGCAAACTGTATTAAACTGACCAAACTTTCTTATCAATGTCGATTCAGGTAACACATGTCATTTTTCTTAGAAAAAAATTATATCTAGAAAATGCACTATATGGAACCAATTTACATGCGTTCGAATGATATGTAAATGTAATTTTATATGTGGGAGACGACCATGAAATAGTGGTGGCATCACTGACATCACAAACAGAGTATACTTACTCGTTACTCGGATTATGCGGACGAACAGTGCCACGAAGTTCGTGCATAAGCACCATCATCATCCTCAACACTGTCCGTGAGAGGCAGGCTTCCCTGAACTCTGGCAGCTCGGTGATGCATTGCGGACTTTGCTCGCCTTCCTGCAGACTTTGCTCGCTTTCCGAAATGTAGGCCAAGCACCCGGAATTTTCACGGCAGCAGCAGTTCTCCTCCTCAGTTGGCATTAGCTCGCACCGATTGCACGTGCACCAGGTGGAGACGCCGTCCATGCGACATGGTCCAGGCTCTTCATCCGTTGACTGGTCCTCCCAACTGCCGTCCGAATCCCCATCGTTTTCGCGTGCTTGCCTTTCCAGTAGTTCCTCCTCGGTGTACTCGGGCTCGTACATATACGGCATTATTGTGGCCATTGTGCGGTAAAGATAGTAAAATAATTTACAGAGATGGTACAGGTGTTCACACGGGCTACAAGCGGCGAAGGTAGCTGACCAGAGCACTGAAACGAGTCACAGAATACTCAAAGTAACACAGAGAGAGGAATGGAATCGAAAATCTGCTGCTGTATGTTGTGAAACGGTCTGTTTATACTTATTGGGGAAAGAGGCGTCCTGCCATTTCCATGGCAACACGTCAATAGCTGAGGCGCAGCGATTGTTGACACGAGACGTGCTTGAAATGGGCAGTACGCGTCTGCTGATGTCAGGCTCAGGGGCGGGGGATTTGATTTAGTGCCGCAAAGGCAGGTGAGCCAGGTCGATGCGGCGGAATGATAGGATTATCACAAAATGGAGGCTGATTTCGAGTGCGATAATGGGCGAAAAGTCGGGTAAGGTCCATAGGAAAGTTTCCTACGATCTACCGATTTATGCTTACAAACACATGGCCGACCCGTAGGGACAATAAAAAAAAAGTCCCGGAACTATCCTTTAAGGTCGGTACTTCGCATTACTGTGCACTCGCGTGCAACGTGACGCTCACCACCGATTGGACCAGTTTACTTACCTTTGAAACCAGGCATTCTCCTGCATACTCACTTCCAGGAAACCGGTGCTTCATCGCTTCATCTGCAGACTCATCTCCTGACATCCAGTGACCTTGATCCCAATGCCGCAGCACCGCACTCCGCATCCACGAACTCGGACCCTGTGAAGAAGAAGAAAGACAAGGTTAGAACATCTGTCCTAGGGCCGTGCCGCATTTCAACCCCACGCGCCCCCTAGTTAACAACTTACCAGCTACTGTACTGCTGCAGTTTCGTTCCTCATTCCCTCCGGCTGCCACCTCGAGCTCCGCAGCTTCTGCCGGGCCGGTAATATCACCTGCAAGGGAAGAAGGCAAAAGAGCAAACATCAAAAGTGCAACGGACAGCAATACAAGACAACACACTTTACAATACAACAAAAACAGACAAGGAAAGACAAAGGCAAACAAGAACACTTACCTGAAATATAGTGGCTTAGTCGCAGCGGGACTGGACTACCACGTGCAAGGAACCAGTGAAGGAACTCGGTCCAGATCATACAAGCGCCCCTGCCAGAAGCAGCAGGACGGAGTACTTGCCAAAACTAATCAACAGGTGAGCTTTCCAGGGACAGCGCATTCCACGGGTAGCACAGTTTGGGAGAAGGAGTCTGGCGGGGATCAGGCGCACAAGCTGGCATACTCACGCACCCTATTCTCCACGCAGGAGCAGTCTCGAGCAGCATCACCTATTACCACCAGTCACCACATAAGCGCAGAGGGCAAAGTCGGACCTGAGCGACCTCACCCCTGGGAGGGCTGCAACCGTGTCCCAACGCCTCTGCAGAGATCCGGTGAGTGTAACAGAAGGCCTACTCCACCTTTGAATGCCTGGTCTACCAGCCCGTTATCGCTCCTACCCTCTCTCTGATTGTGGCCACCATCTACAGTCCACCTGACAAGGTTGCCCTCTTCCTCTCAGATTGGGCTGACCTCTCCTCTTCTCTCCTTGCCTCTACCTCTCAACTGCTCCTCCTTTGAGACCTCAACATCCACCTGGATGCTTCTGATCCCTCCTCAGGGCTCTTCTGCAACCTCTTTGACAGTCTCTCTCTTTCCATTTTACCCTCTGCTTCAACACACTCTGCTGGTCATACCTTGGATGTTCTCATCTCCTCAGACATCCCCCTCTCGAACCCTCTCACCACTCCTCTCTCATGGACTGACCACTTTCTGCTCTCCTCTCACCCAATGCTCTCTGTCCCCCAGGCTAAGCACACCCCAGTACTTCTGTCTATCTTCTCGGTCATTTGGCCCATAAAGCATATGTCAGTGGATACCTTTGCCGCTACTTTCTCTGCTGCTCCCATGCCTATGGCTGACACACACTCCAACACAGCCCTCTTTAACCTGCATCTTTCTATCTCCAACAGTCTGAACATCCTTGCACCTGTCATGAGAATCCGTCTGAAGCCTACCTCCAAGTGCAACTCTTGGTATGACCCCGACCTCGCCACTCTGAAATGCAAGTGTAGGGTGGCTGAGAGGAGGTGGAGGGCATCAGACACATCCTCTATTAATCTGGCCTGCTACCTGCTCTAAAGGCAATACAGACTCTCTGTCCTGTCCAAGAAGAGAGCCCACATCTAAGCCAGCATCTCTGCCGCCTCTAACAACACGGCCAAACTCTTTAAAATCTGCAAGGAGCTGGAAAATCCTTCTGCAGTCTCCACCTCTCCTGTTCCATCCCAGGCCCTCTGGACGGCTCTGGCTTCTCACGTCACCACTAAAACACAGGACATCCTGTCCCTCTCTCTCTCCTCACCCTCTCCCTCTCCCTCTCTCAGCCCCTCTCTGGCCACCTCTCCCTTCTCCTCTTTCTCTCTGACTTCACGTGACAAGGTTTCTTGACAAGTCCAATCTATTAAAGTGTTGTCCAAACATGTGCTGCCCTGCTTCTCCAGAACCATCAAGGACCACATTGACACCCTCGCTCCAGCCTTTGCCGATTTCTGCAATCACTCTTTTGCCACTGGAGCTTCCCCTCTCTCCTCAAGATTTCCATTGTGCACCCCCTCCTTAAAAAGCCTTCTGCCAATCCTACCTGCCCGGCAAACTATCAACCGATCTCTATCACACCTTTCCTGGGCAACCTCCTGGAAAAGCTGGCCATCTCCCAGCTTACTCTCCACACTGAATCTGTTGGTTCTCTCCAAGACCATCAGTCTGGCTTCACAGTAACCAGAGGCACTTAAACTGCTCTCCTGAACACATGTGAAGATCTGTTCACTAATCTCGATTCAAGCCTTCCTTCTGTCCTCATCCTCCTTGACCGTTCCTCGGTTTTTGACAGTCAATCACGCCATCCTGATCAATCAACTCCATGAGAACTTGGGCATCAAGGATCAGGCCCTGGATTGGTTGTCCTCCTTCCCTCTGGAGCTAACCTGCCAGGTACAACTTGGGTCCTTTCTCTGCACCACCTCCCTCTCCACATGTGGTGTTCCACATGGCTCTACCCTCTTACCCTTCAATGTCTACTTGGCCCCTTTGCCCCACATTATCTCTACCTTCTCTAATTTTCAGTGTTATGCAGATGACACTCAGCTCTCTTTTAGGCTTCCCTCAGCCCCCTCTCCTCTCTCGCTCATTCCTGACTGTCTATCCGCAATTCAGGATTGGTGCACCTCCAACGGTCTCTGCCTTAATGCCAGTAAGATGGAGATCCTTCTCATTGGGACCCCTGCTCCCCTTTCCCTCTCTCACTCTGGCTGCCCTCCTTGGGCCATCTTCCTTCACCTTCCTGTGAGGCAAAAAACCTGGTGTCATCCTCAACACCACTCCCTCCTTCGCTCCTCACATCCGGGACCTTGCCAAGAAGGCTCACTACCAGCTGCACCTCCTCAGAGTTATTCTTACTTCCCTCGCTTCGAGTCTAAGACCCTGTACATCATCCACAAGGCTTTCTGGAGCCGGGGCCTGCATTACATCCAACGATCTCTTCCTAAACACCTTCCTTCTCAAGCTCATCGCTCAGCCACCTGGAACTCTCTGAGGGTCAGTGTTAGGAAGAATTCTCATTCTATGGCTAATTTCCCTCACCTAGTGAGTCCCCCAGCAGCTTTGTTGGACTTCTGGAGTTTATTTCTCTCACTTGGTAAGAGTGTGCCTCTTTTTCCCACTCTTATCTGTGTTTCGTCATGTGCTTTTCTACTTTTTGTGTGATCTTGGACTCTGGAGCACACCGCTCCATGAGCCCAACTTGTTGTATGTGTTACACAGCACCTTCAGTGCAGTAACACAGGGTTGTCTTTGAGACTTCCCACCGACTCCATTTCTGGGGCTGACTACAGTCCCCCAGAAAAGGGTAAAGTTGCCATTTACTTTACTTAGTCAAATAACCACAGATCCAGTACACCCCATCTTACATGGAGTATTGGAAAGGGTTAATCCTTAGCCCTTTTTTATTTGTACCTCCTAGAGCATTGTTTTGCTCTTTTAACATTTAGACTTGGCTTTTCTACCGCGATTATACTATGTAAACGTGGTATTGTTTTAGGCTATTATATTAGCCTCGAACATAAACCTGCTTGACCATATACTCTTTCTTTTGGCTCCGGTTGGGTTTATTCGCCATTTCTTTTTGTTAAAGTCCTCCTTGTGTTTTACTTTGTGCGGCAAACCATGTTTGCCTCCTTTGTTCACCGTCTTTTGGCGGGCTTCTGCCCTCCTCTGGGCGCCTGGGTGTCTAGGTGGGCTGAATGTGAGGGAGGGGTGTAGTCACCCCCTGCACAGGGTATCCTAGGAAACCCAAGTCACACTTTGCCATGATTGGCTGAGGTGGTTGTCCGGGCTGGACAACCCCCCCTGCTGCGTGATTGACAGCCAGGCTGTGTGAATAGGGGATTTTTGCACAAAAGTCAGGGCTCTTGGGCTGGAAGTCAGAGTCGCCACTGGAACTACAAGGAATTGAAGAGAAGCGGAGAAGAAGACGGCTGCTGCAACTACCCCGTCCAGGTGAAGCCCTATTGCAGTCCTGAGCTATCTACCCTTCGACGACTAGAGAAGATCCAGTCCGGAGTCTTCTTCCCTTGAGCTTGGTGGGGTCAACCAGCTCATCTTCCACAAACATAACCAGGGTAAGCCACAACGGAAACCGAATCAGGCTAGTGTACCATCTGGTCCGAAATCAGATGGAGGTCAGAACAAACCCCCATTCCAGAAAGCATTTGGAAAATGCTTTGTTTGTGGGTTAACTGACCATGTGAAAGGAGATCCCAGAGGTAAGGGTAAACCTTCAGGGGTCCCCACTGTCTCATTAGCCTTCTCCCAGGTGGATGAAGTACCTATAGCCAGTGGAAACGTTCAGTTACTTGCTGATGAGCCCATGAGAGTCTAAGCAAGTGTTTCTTTAGTGTCCTTGGGTCTTTGGGAGCAACAGAACTTAGATGTCTATAACTCAATCCCAGATAATACTAAAGAGTATTACAAAGATAGTGTTCTTGTGAATGGTCAGGAAACCCCTGCCATCAGAGACAATGGAGCCAGCATAACTGTGGTTGATGAATGTTTTTCCAAGATGGAGGATGTTGCTAAGGCACCCAAACACCTAACCAAGTTAGCTGGAGGCCCTGTGCAAATGGTTCCCCAGTTACCAGCTCTCATCCAGTGTAATGACATGACTGTCAGAATACCTGTAAGTGTGCAAAATAACGTACCTGGGAGGGTCCTGCTGGGTAATGACCTTAAAACTCTTGGAGTTGTGTCTAGTACCCCCATCCCCCACAGCAGAAGGAAGCAGGAGCTCACAAGGTCTGCAAGGGAGAGAACCTTGAGATTCTCTCCTGGGGACATGATAGAGGATACTATCACCCCAAGTCCACAGGACTTACTTGCTGCTATTGCGGGACAAGAAAAGACAAAGGGGAACCCTAAGTCTACCAGCAAGAAACCAGTAAACACTCCTGTGCCCAGAAGGACATCTCCAAGACTGTCCAAAATCACATCGGTGACTCCTCCACCAGCTGCGGCTGAGTGTGAGGTTCAACCCTGTATGATTCAACTAGATACTGAGGAATCAGATCTAGAAGAAGATCTTACCCTGGTTGGGGATCTCGACCCTGTTGAACATCCTGAGCTGCAGTCTTTACTGGCAGAAGGTGGACCGAACAGGGCAGACTTCAGCAGAGGACAAAGAGAGTGTCCTACTCTTGAAGGTCTTCGCCTACAGGCAGCATCTCAGCTCAATGGGAAAGAGCCTGGAAAGTATAGGTTGCACTGGGAAGATGGCCTCTTCTACAGTGAACCGACTGAGTCAACCCCTGGAGACTGCAAAAGACTTGTAGTACCTCTAGTGAACCGACTCCAGTTCCTGCAGTTAGCCCACGAGATACCTTTGGCTGGTCACTTAGGTTTTAAGAAGACCAAGGAAAGGCTCTCTCTTTACTTCTACTGGCCTAAGATGTATTCAGAAGTAGACAAATTCTGCAGGAGCTGCCACACTTGCCAAACCTCTGGCAAGAGTGGAGCCAAGAATGGTGCACCCTTGGTGCCTCTCCCAGTGGTGGGAGTTCCTTTTGAGAGGGTAGGGATTGACATTGTTGGTCCCCTTGATCCTCCCACATCTTCAGGCAACAGGTTTATCCTGGTTGTAGTGGATCATGCCCTAGGTATCCTGAAGCAATACCTATGAGGACTGTTACGGCTCAGGCTGTGGCTAAGGCCCTACTTGGTATTTTTACCAGAGTAGGTTTTCCTAAGGAGGTGATATCTGACAGGGGATCAAATTGTATGTCCCACTACATGCAAGCCATGTGGAAAACCTGTGGAGTCACCTACAAGTTCTCAACTGCCTACCATGTCCAAACCAATAGGTTGGTGGAGAGGTTTAACAGAACTATGAAGAGCATGATAGGTGCTTTAGAAAAACCCCTTAAAAGAAAGTGGGACCTTCTACTGCCATGCCTTCTCTTTGCATATAGAGAAGTCCCTCAGGAGGGAGTAGGTTACAGTCCCTTCAAACTTCTCTATGGCTATCCAGTTAGAGGTCCATTGGCCCTGATTAAGGAGGGGTTGGAGAGTGCTCCTTCCCCCAAGCCAGTCAGAGTGACTGACTATGTGATAGGTACCTGGAGGAGAATGTCACACATAATGGAAGAGGCAAGTGATAACTTGAAGGCTGGTCAGGCTCTGTTCAAGCATTTGGCATGACCAGAAGGCTAACATGGTTGAGTTTACTGAAGACCAGCTTGTTCTTGTTATGGTCCCAACAAGGCAGAGGGCCTTGCAGGACAAATGGATAGGACCCTTCAAAGTTGTGGGTAAACTTGGAGAGGTGAACTAACTGGTGGACCTAGGCAATCCTAAGGAGGCTCCCAGAGTCTTTCACACCAAACGTTTGAAGGCTTATGTCTCTAGACCTGACATAGGAGCTTTGCTTCTAGCTTCAGCTCAGGAGGAGGAGGAGAGTGAACCTCTGCCTGATCTCCTCAGAGGTTTACCTTTAGATGAGCAAGTGGAAGGAGTTAACTCTCTTCCAGTCTCACATCTGACCGGCAGGATGAGTGCAAATTACTGTTAAATCAGTTTGCCTCCCTGTTCTCACTCTCACCAGGCTTGACCCCTTGGGGCCAGCATGATATACTCACTGGTGCCTGTTTGCCTGTCAAAATCAGGGGGTACAGAATGTCAGACAATGTAAGAACCCATATAAGGAATGAGGTCAACAAGATGCTTGATCTCGGGGTTATAGAGCCCTCTACTAGCCCATGGTCTAGCTCAGTTGTGCTTGTACCAAAGGCAGTATTCAAGGAGTTGAGATTCTGCGTGGACTATAGAGCTCTAAATGCAGCCACCAAGACTGATGCCCATCCTTTGCCTAGGACAGATGAGCTGGTGGACAACTTGGTGCAGCCACGTACCTCAGCACATTTGACCTAATGTCAGGCTATTGGCAAATAGCCCTGACAGACCATGCCAAGGAGAAAACTGCATTCTCCATCCAGCTGGCCTCTACCAAATCAAGGTAATGCCTTTTGGACTAAAGAATGCACCTGCTACATTTCAGAGGATGATCAATCAAGTTCTGAATGGGATGGAGGACTTATGCATGGCATGCTTGGATGACATTGCAGTGTTCAGCCCTACATGGAAATAACATACTGAACACATAGGATATGTATTGCAGGCTCTGGTACAGGCCCATCTGACCATAAAGGCAAGCAAATGTCAAATTGGTCAGAGTACAGTGGTCTACCTTGGACATGAGGTAGGAGGAGGTGAAATAAGGCCATTGCCTAGCAAAGTACAAGCTGTACAAATATGGGCCACCCCTACTACTCAAATC
This sequence comes from Ambystoma mexicanum, assembly GCF_040938575.1. NCBI lineage: Eukaryota > Metazoa > Chordata > Amphibia > Caudata > Ambystomatidae > Ambystoma > Ambystoma mexicanum. The sequence continues at coordinate 326,717,548 of NC_090926.1, read as the reverse complement.
CAAGTGAGAGCCTTCTTAGGTCTCACTGGGTATTACAGGAACTTCATAGAAAACTATGGTACCATAGCTTCTCCCTTGAATGTCATCTCCTCTCCCAAATTTCCTAAAAAGGTCAAGCGGAATGAGGAGTTCAATCAAGCCTTTGAAGGTCTGAAGAAAGCCCTTTGTCAAGCTCCAGTCCTAAGAGCTCCTGACTACCACCAACCCTTCATTGTACAAACGGATGCTTCTAATGTAGCTATAGGTGCAGTCCTTAGTCAACTGGATGCGAAAGGTAGGGAACACCCCATTTGTTTCATCAGCAGGGAGTTAAAGGATCCTGAGACAAGGCGGGCAACAATAGAACGTGAATGTTTTGCTATTGTGTGGTCACTGAAGAGGTTTACTTCATTATTCAGACTGACGACCAACCCTTGAGAGGGCTGATGCAAATGAAAGGGGAAAATGCAAAGTTACTCAGATGGTCAATCTTCCTGCAAGGATTTGACTTTTCCATTGAGCACAGAGCAGGAAGTCACCACCAAAATGCTGATGGTCTCTCTAGGATGTTTATAACCGAATAGAGGTATGAGATCCACCAAGGAGTGGATTAAATCCTCCTGTCCCTTAGTCTGGGGGGGGCGAGTGTTAGGGAGAATTCTCATTCTATGGCTAATTTCCCTCACCTAGTGAGTCCCCCAGCAGCTTTGCTGGACTTCTGGACTTTATTTTTTTTTCACTTGGTAAGAGTGTGCCTCCTTTTCCCACTCTTACCTGCGTTTTGTCATGTGCATTTCTACTTGTTGTGTGATCTTGGACTCTGGAGCACACCACTCCATGAGCTCAACTTGTTTTATGTGTTACACAGCACCTTTAGTGCAGTAACACAGGGTTGTGTTTAAGATTTCCCACCAACTCCATTTCTGGGGCTGACTACAGTCCTCCAGAAAAGGGCAAAGCTGCCATTTACTTTACTTAGTCAAATAGCCACAGATCCAGTAGACCCCATTTTACATGGAGTATTGGAAAGGGTTAATCCTTAGCCCTTTTTTTTATCTGTACCTCCAAGAGCATTGTTTTGCTCTTTTAACATTTAGACTTGGCTGGTGGCAGTGGATCTACCCTAACTTTTCTACCGCGATTATACTATATAAACGTGGTATTGTTTTAGGCTATTATAGTAGCCTCGAATATAAACCCGCTTGACCATATACTCTTTCTTTTGGCTCCGGTCGGGTTTATTCGCCATTTCTTTTTGTTAAAGTCCTTCTTGTGTTTTACTTTGCGCGGCAAACCAGGTTTGCCTCCTTTGTTCACTGTTTTTTTGCGGGCTTCTGCCAAGAAGCCCTCCTCTGGGCGCCTGGGTGTCTAGGTGGGCTGAATGTGAGGGAGGGGTTTAGTCACCCCCTGCACAGGGTATCCTAGGAACCCCAAGTCACACTTTGCCATGATTGGCTGAGGTAGTTGTCCAGGCTGGACAACTCCCCTGCTGCGTGATTGACAGCCAGGCTGTGTGAATGGGGGATTTTCGCATAAAAGGCAGGACTCTTGGGCTGGAAGTCAGTTTCGAAGAGAAGTGGAGAAGAAGACGGCTGCTGCAACTACCCTGTCCCGGTGAAGCCCTGCTGCAGCCCTGAGATATCTACCCTTCGACGACCAGAGAAGATCCACTCCGGAGTCTTCTTCCCTTGAGCTTGGTGGCGTCAACTAGCTCATCTTCAACAGCTAGAGGATCCTCTTTGTGGTTGAAATCGCGGCACTCTGCTGTGGTGGTCCGGATAGCCATCTGAAGAGCCTCTCCTATTTTAAAGGAGCGCACCTTTTATTCACCGTCGCTGCTGCTGGCTTCATCCCTGTGTGGCGCAGACCCCTCCAGACGTCCTCCTTCTCGTCTCCACGACCGAAGCTCCAGGAACCGTGGGTCTGCAGGAAAGTACCAGGAACAACTGCCGTGGCACCAACTTCTTCTTTGAATAAGGTACTGTGTTCTGCATATCGAGGAACTAGGGTGAATCCCTTTTCTCCTCATCCAAGGCTTGCCATTGTCTTCCCTCCTTCTTATAACTTTTGCTTCCTCTGTTGATAATATCCCAGTACTCCTGGCAACGTTGAATCTTGAACTGTCTGACTGTGTGATCCTCGACAACAGGAACCCGGTTCCACTTGACACTGGTTCTGGCCTATTGACTTTTATATTTCTGTCAGCGAATGTTCTCTGATTCTGTCTGCCTTGACAAAAGTATTGCCTGTGATTTTTGCCCCCAACTATCTCTGGTTAGCCCAGGTGCTAAGTGTGTTTTGCCCTGGTAACATTTCTTGCCGCGGATACGCATTTCTTTAAATGCGACCGACTTGTCAAAAAGTGATCGCATATGTGCTCTCGGTAACGTCTTTTGTTGCACAACAGTGATCTGCCAAAACATAAGGTACTTACCTTGAGCTATTCTGTGCCAAGAATGTTTGTAGTGTATTTTACGTGTGGTTTTGAATTTATAGAAGTGTTGTGTTTTACAGATGGTTAAAAAATAAATGTACTTATATTTTTTTACCTGAAACCTTGAGTCAGTGTTTGCTTGAGTCACAGTAATTGTGGTCCCTTTGTGTAATCTCTGCTTCTGTTCATATACTCTTGAGATAAGCCTGGCTGCTCCGCTACTGCTACCACTTTAACATAGTAGTCCAGGCTTGTACCAAAAGTGAACTTGCATTACCACTTGTAGTCTTAATTGTGTGTAGTGGTCCCTAAGGGCACTGCACAGGATTCTGCCTAATAGTCAGACACTTCTCCAGGCAGAGAGTGGGGGTAGATCTCTCTCCTCTGCCAGTGCCACCTCTGGAATTGCCTCCCTGCCCCTCTCAAACTTGAGCCGGACCACCTGAAATTCTGGTAGCAGCTCAAGACCTTCATTTTCACCTCTGCGCTCTCTCTCTCTCTCTCTCTCTCTCTCTCTCTCTCTCTCTCTCTCTCTCTCTCTTTCTCTTCCCTGCTGACCTACCTGTCTGCTACATTGACTGGTGGCCTGGCTAACCTCAGAGTCTCACTAGGTATCAGCCTCCTGCACGACCAGTCACCCCTGCACTGCCTCCAGACCTAACGCACACTTAGGGGCTGTAAGTGTTACCCTACAGTCCCCTTCCTCCTTGCACTTCCCTTGAGCCGCGATGTCCTGGCTGCACTTTTTCAGCGTTGCTGCCCTGATTGCACTTCCCCTTTCCCTCTGCCTTCCCTCCCTTGTCTTGTCGTGCCTAGAAACACTTGTGTACAGGCGTGTTAAAAATTACTTATATCATATCATAGCATAACATGGGGTACATGTTTGTACTTATGCTGACGATGTGCAGTTTGTGTTTCGTGTTGACTCTGTAAGGTAGGCATGGTATCAAACAGTAAGGGTGTTTATTGAACTTCAATTCGGTTTGACAAACACCTATCTAATCCTAAATCTAAAAATGGGAGCAAGCTACGACCATCAAATAATAATAACGCATTCCTAGCCGAGTCTGTCAAAATAAAAGGGCCTGTTCGAATAAACCTATTACCAATCCTTACAAATAGTGTGGGAAACAATGTTATGCAAAAGAAAAAAGAAAAGTGTTCACAAAATGATGTCAGAATATTCAAGCCGTTGGCTTCCCTTCCTCACGTTTTCAGCATGGGAGAAGGCGGCACACTTGAGTTTAGCAGAGTCTCTGGCTTCTTTAGCATGAGGATGCAGTTCAGAACTTCCACATCATGGCATTCTGCGCCAAAGTCTCTTTGCCATTCAAAGTCTCTTTTTTCAGAGGCCTGATGTCACATGACAAACATCAAAGTTCCTTTCTTCTTAGGATTTCACATGTACAAATTCTCGGGTGATTTTCTGTTCACCTCGGGTGCCCCTCCGCCGGGCTCAGACCTACTTTAATACAAAAATTTCTCAGGTGACTTTCCCTTTACCCCGGGTTGCCCTCCACCTGGCTCAGACCCACTTTAACACAAAACTTTCAATTCATCTCGCTCTGCCGGGCTAGGACAAACTTTATCTACGTTACCAAACTTTCTTTACTCAGAAATCAAAGACTTTCAAATGTGCGTGGGATTCTGCTCTCCCCGTCGCAGGACCACTTCGATTGACAATTATTCGCTCTCTTCTAGATGTAACTTCTTTCTCACTTTCACTTTTGACACTTCTCAGCTGAATACCTTACAGCAGGGGTGCACAACTGATTTTGACAGAGGGCCGAAAGTACCCTACATGACGGCTATAGTGGGCCGAAAAGTAAATGTGGGTGGGGCGATTGGCGTAGCGTGGCAGGAGGCTTTTTCAACCCCTAATTTTTATTAAACACTATGCCCCATGGCTCCCACCCCTCATGCAAACACTATGCCCCAAGGCCCCCACCCCTCAAGCAAACACTATGCCCCATGGCCCCCACTCCCCAACCAAACACTATGCCCCATGGCCCCCACCCCTCATGCAAACACTATGCCCCAAGACACCCCCCTCAAGCAAACACTTTGCCTCATGACACCCCCCCTCAAGCAAACACTACGCCCAATGACACCCACCCCTCATGCAAACACTATGCCCCATGGCCCCCACTCCCCAACCAAACACTATGCCCCATGGCCCCCACCCCTCATGCAAACATTAGGCCCCAAGACACCCACCCCTCATGCAAACACTATGTCCCATGGCCCCCACTCCCCAGCCAAACACTATGCCCCATGACACCCACCCCTCATGCAAACACTATGCCCCAAGACACCCAACCCTCAAGCAAACACTATGCCCCATAGCCCCCACTCCCCGACCAAACACTATGCCCCAAGACACCCACCCCTCATGCAAACACTATGCCCCAAGACACCCACCCCTCATGCAAACACTATGCCCCATGACACCCACCTCTCATGCAAACACTATGCCCCATGACACCCACCCCTCATGCAAACACTATGTCCCATGGCCCCCACTCCCCAACCAAACACTATGCCCCATGACACCCACCCCTCATGCAAACACTATTCCCCAAGACACCCACCCCTCAAGCAAACACTATGCCCCATAGCCCCCACTCCCCGACCAGACACTATGCCCCATGACACCCACCCCTCATGCAAACACTATGCCCCAAGACACCCACCCCTCATGCAAACACAATGCCCCATGACACCCTCATGCAAACACTATGCCCCAAGACACCCACCCCTCATGCAAACACTATGCCCCAAGACACCCACCCCTCAAGCAAACACTATGCCCCATGCCACCAAGCATGCACCATGCATACATACTCATACAGACCCCAACGCCCCCACCCCTGCATACAAACTAACAAGCATACACCATGCACCCATACAGACCCAAACCCCCACCCCCAACTCAGCACACAAACCCACAAGCATACACCATGCACCCATACAGACCCGAACCCCCCACCCCCAACTCAGCACACAAACCCACAAGCATACACCATGCACCCATACAGACCTGAACCCCCCACCCCCAACTCAGCACACAAACTCACAAGCATACACCATGCACCCATACAGACCCCACCCCCAACTCACCATACAAACTCACAAGTATACACCATGCACCCATACAGACCCAAACCCCCCACCCCCAACTCAGCACACAAACCCACAAGCATACACCATGCACCCATTCAGACCCGAACCCCCACCCCCAACTCAGCACACAAACCCACAAGCATACACCATGCACCCATACAGACCCAAACCCCCCACCCCAGTACACAAACTCACAAGCATACACCATGCACCCATACAGACCCCACCCCCAACTCACCATACAAACTCACAAGTATACACCATGCAGCCATACAGGCCCGAACCCCCCCACCCCCAACTCAGCACACAAACCCACAAGCATACACCATGCACCCATACAGACCCGAACCCCCCCACCCACCCACCCCCAACTCAGCACACAAACTCACAAGCATACACCATGCACCCATACAGACCCCACCCCCAACTCACCATACAAACTCACATGCATACACCATGCATCCATACAGACCTGAACCCCCCACCCCCCAACTCACCAAACAAACTTACAAGCATGCACACATACAGACCCGGACCCCCCACCCCCACATCTCAACATACACTGAACGTGCACACAACAACAACAAACATTCAGGCAGACCCGACCCCTCCAACCTCCCCCCCCAGCATCTCAACATACACTTCACTTGCACACAAACACATTCAGGCAGACCCGACACACACCCCACCCCCGCATCTCAACACACACTGCACTTGCACACCAACACATTCAAGCAGACCCGCCACACACCCCACCCCCGCATCTCAACATACACTGAACTTGAACACAAACACATTCAGGCAGACCCGACCCCCACACCCCCTCCGCATCTCAACACACACTGCACTTGCACACAAACACTTTCAGGCAGACCCGACACACACCCCACCCCCGCATCTCAACATACACTGAACTTGCACACAAACACATTCAGGCAGACCCGAACCCCACACCCCCTCCGCATCTCAACACACAATCCACTTGCACACAAACACATTCAGGCAGACCCGACACACACCCCACCCCCGCATCTCAACATACACTGAACTTGCACACAAACACATTCAGGCAGACCCGATCCCCACACCCCCTCCACATCTCAACACACACTGCACTTGCACACACACACATTCAAGCAGACCCGACACACACCCCACCCCCGCATCTCAACATACACTGCAGACATACAAATACAAACACACCCATACACACCCGACACACACCCCCACCTCCGCATCTCTAAAAAAAAAAAAAAAAAAAAAACACAGTCAGGACGGACCCGAGACAGACACACACACAAACATACAGCCCCCCCCCCCCACCCATGTACTTGCCCAGAAGTGCTGGAACGCTGGCGAGGCTTCTGGCACTATGGCTGGCGTGGCAAGCAAGGCTGAAATGCCTTCCGGCATCAAGCCTTACTGGCCACGCCAGCCGTAGTGCTGGCACTCCATTGGTGCAGCACACACGCACTACGTGGCTCATAGGAGCTGCGTTGTTCGTGTGCACTGAACCAATGAGGGCCAGTGTTTTGTCCGGCCCGAAAGACAACAAAGACTTTCCTAATGGAGGGCGGCCGATGCTGCTTGCGGGCCGCCCTCCATTAGGAAAGTCTTTGTGCCTCGCGGGCCAGACAAAACGGCATGGCGGGCTGCAACTGGCCCGTGGGCCGTATGTTGTGCACCCATGCCTTACAGAGACCTTCGATTGAGCGCCCACGCAGTGCCGGACCACTCTGTCAACGGTATTGTATCTTGCTTTGAAAGTTCAATCATTCATCAGCAGTTTCAACTTTACTTGCATCTTTTATCACATGCGTTTTAACAATGTTCTTTCCAGTGCTCACCTTACAATGTTGCTGCTTGCAACCTTCGCTTCAACATAGACCGGTCTTGTATCGGTCTACCCAACTCACCGGTTGTGTTGATTTTAATGACGCTGCTTTGTTCTTGGAGCCAAGGACGGAACCACGGCGGCTGGTGATTCTCCCCGCCTTGATTATTGATGTGCAGGGGCGTAGGAGACCCATAAAATCTGGGGGGTACAGGGGACACCTTGGGGACTTGGGCGGGGAGAGGCAGGAATTGCCTGCTCGCAGATGCTCCTTTACATCTTTCCCCCGTCACTGACATATGCAGTAGATTGTACAGGAGCTTACCCAAATGTATGGAAATACTTTGGTCTTAATAATATTCCCCCAAGGGCCTTGTTTTTCTCTTCCACCTCAGTTGGTCTGATAATCCGTTTCACTTCTTGTGTTTCTCCAGGTCTCCCAGCGATGATCTTTTATAATACTCTCACCTGCGCTTTAAGTGCAGATGCTTTATGGAGTTTCACCAACCCATCCTCTGCTATTCCACTTGAACCCTCAATGATGGAACATGAGTGTGCCCCTTTACAGCAGTGAATGAGCTGCAATCATACCTCGGCACCAGGGTATTCACTGGATTTACATGGATAGCGTAACAGGTGTTGTTATGAATCTTGAGGCTCTGCTTTATTTTTTTCTGGGTCACCCAGATGGTTTATGGTGGTCTCTATTAAAACTTGTCTAAAACTCATTATTCAGCTTGTGGTGGGTACCAGAAATTCAGTTGCATCCCTATTTTAAAACAAGCGTTGGCAGCACAAACCGTTTGGGTTTTAATGTAGGCATGGAAACGGCACTTGCCGGGCACCTCCATAGTGGTATTAGGTACCCTCAGATGGTAGAAGCTGCAAAATGGTGCAAGTACCTAGATATTTAATGTCAGTGGCTGGCAAATGCCCAATATGTATACACAAGCAAACACTTGCCATTGCTGTTTTTTAGCAGGACTTCAGTGAAGGAAATGCAAAGTGCTAATAGGGTGGCTGAAGGCATCCCTGGATAAGACATTTGTGTTACACCAGTAGTATGTTCCCAGCTCCAATTAAGTTATTAACTACACAGGGCTTTGTAGTATGATATGATAGATATGGCATTTATAACACGCCTATACACAAGTGTTTCAAGGCGCAACGAGGCAAAGGAGGGGGAACAGAGGGAAGACAGACAGCAATCCTACTAGGCTAGGTGTCAATCAGATCGCGCAAGTGCATGGGAAGGGGAAGGAGGAAAGTGCCGAGGGTTGGGGGAGGGGACAGTGCAGTACATGGGATAATACGATAAATAAACAAAGTAAAAGTAAGGCCAGCAGGTGTCAAATGCAAGGGTATGTGCATACAACAGGTGTCAAGTGCTGGTAGTGGGTATGTATGGATACAGAAAACAGTCCCCAAGTGTGGGGGTTGCCATGAAGGCAGTGCAGGAGTGCGACTGGTGGGGAGGGGGCCTGGGTCAGAGACCAGAGGGTGGCCAGGTAACCAGTGCAGTTTCAGTATCTGCCAGGAAGTCAGCAGGGGAGAGGAGAAAAAGCAGAAGCAAAGAGAAAGGTTTTGAGGTGCTTCCGGAACCAGAGATGATTCTCCTCAAGTTTCAGGGAGGCAGGGAAGCTGTTCCAGAGGGAGGCCCCAGCTGAAGAAAGAGATCTACCACCAACTCCTTGCTTGGAGGAGCATCTGATCCTGAGGGAGTTGGAGGCGGATGACCGAAGAGCTTGAGAAGGAAGATATTTAGGAAGAGAGAGTTGAAGGTATTGAGGCCCCATGCCCCAGAAGACCTTATGGACAATGCAAAGGGTTTTGAACTTAATCCTCATAGCCACTGGGAGCCAATGCGGAGATTTCAGTCCTGGAGAGATACGAACAAGTCTCGCAGTCCTGTTCTGGATGAGTTGCAGAGGGCGGAGAGTAGCAGGCAGATTTAGAAAGAGGCTGTTGCAACAGTCCAGCCTAGAGAAAACTAGAGCTCTGGAGAGAGTGAGCTTCTGGGGGAAGGAGAGAAATGGAAGAATACCTCTGAGGAGGTGCAGCTGGTAGTGAGACTTCGTATAGACGTCAGAGATGTGAGGAGAGAAGGAGAGTGTGGAGTCGAAGATGATGCCAAGGTTTTTGGCCTCACAGGTAGGAGCAGGAAGAGGGCCAAGAGAGGCCAGCCAGAGAGTGACAGGAAAGGAGGTAGCGGGTGTGCCAATGAGGCGAAACTCGGTCTTACTGGCATTAAAGCAGAGACCTTTGGCAGCACACCACTCCTGTATGGCGGCCAGACAGTCAGAGATGAGAGACGGAAAGGAGGTGGCTGAGAGTAGCCTGAAAGTGAGCTGGGTGTCATCCGCATAGCACTGGAAGTTGGGGCAGAGCGGTGGGCAAGAAGTGCCAGGTATTGGTTGAACATCCAGGGAGAGAGGTTAGACCCCTGGGCAACACCACATGTAGAGATAGAGATAGAGATAGAGGAGAGAAGGACCCAAGTTGAACCTGGGAGGGTCGATCAGAGAGGAAAGAAGTCAGCCACGCCAGGGCCTGACCAGTGATCCCCAGATTATCACGGAGACGGTTGAGCAGGATGGCATGGTTGACTGTGTCAAAGGCAGAAGAGAGATCACGTAAGAAGAGGACACAGGGGGTGCTGGAATCAAGGTTGGAGAGCAGGTCTTCATGGATGTTCAGGAGAGCAGTTTCCATGCTTCTGGCCACTCTGAAGACAGACTGATGATCATGGAGACAACCAACACATTCAGTATGAAGATTGAGCTGAGAGATGGCCAGCTTTTCCAAGAGTTTGTCCAGGAAAGGAGTGATGGAGATTGGGCTATAGTTAGCCTGGCAAGACGGGTCGGCAGAGGTTTTCTTAATGAGAGGGTGCACACGGGAGTGCTTCAGGGTTGAAGGGAATACTCCAGTTGCAAAGGAGTGGTTGCATAAGTCGGCCAGGGCAGGAGCCAGGGAGTCAATGTGGTCCTTGATGGCTTTGGAGGAACAGGGATGAACCTCTTTTGACAAGACTTTCATAGATCGTACTTGTCTAGAAACTTCGTCTGGGGAGAACAGGGGAAAGGCAGAGAAGGAGGGGGAGAGGTGGCCGAATAAGGTTCAGAGTAAGAGCAGGGAGTAGAGGGAGGAAGGGGAGAGGAGGAGAGAGAGGACAGGATTTCTGGAGTTTTAGAGATGAAATGAGAAGCCAGCGCCATGCCGTGCAAACATCCCTAAATCAATGGCTTTATCTAAACCCGAAGCACATCCTATGCTATTTCTGCCCTACACCACTCTCCCTGTGTTCTGGTCTTTCCTAAACCCCTCTCTCCCCTGCATACACTGGTCACCCTGTGCTGCAAACCATCCCCATCTTTCATCTGCACTCTGTTCTTGTTCCCATCTCTCCCCTCCCTTGCTCCTCTCTTTTTCTGTCCTCTGCACCCTTTCAACCCTTTTTCACTTTGCATTCCCCCACTCTACTGCACCCGAGTCCCTCACAACCCATTCCCCCATGGCCAGAACCCCACAACTCTCATCTGTACACTTACTCAGCACTTTCTCCTCAATCTTCAGAGCACCCTCGATATCCTTGGGTGCTTTTCTACAACTATTAGTCACGCTCCATTGTCGTACCTCATTTTGGGGTCTTCTCCAGGTCACTGTCGAGGCAAGGTCCAGCCAGTGCTGTGCACACATGCTTGTATTTATTATTTACACTATAATGCTGCTTGCCGCTTGCCAGATGCTGCCCCCCCATACCGGCCTGCACCGCACTGATCTGAGAGCACATGTTTGCCTCACCTGCACTGTATGCCAGTCAGTATACCTACACTCATCACTCTGTGGTAATGAAGTCCAGGTATGGACCCAGCAGGGGGCTGAGGTGGGCAAGTGGGTAATGGGGATTATAAGCCACTTGAACTTCCTTAAACTAGTGCACTGTTCTGGATGTGCTAAGGGAACGGAAGGGAAGATGGCAACATGCTTCTTCTCACAGCAACAGCATTAATATTGCATATACCATAAGGACCGCTGGGAGCTCTGGGAGGCAAACACACAACACAAGGGAAAGGAAACTGCAACGGAACATGGACAGGAATGTGAACTGGCACGTAGGTCCATGGGGGAAAGAGGCCCGCTAACAAGGCCATATAGTGCTGTCTCGGGTCACTGTCACCAGGTAAGTAGTATGATGTAAGTGACTGGCCTGCACTTATTTATTTCGGTTTGAGCTGTGGGGTCAGGTCTTTGTAGTATTTACACATTAGCCTGCAGTACAGGTCTAAGTAATTTCTCATTTCTGTATTCATGTAATAAAGACTATTCTTTGTAGTCGACACGATTTCCAAACAGTCATCTCCCTATCATGGCTTTTTAATTTCCACAAGGCGCAGGTGGCATGGAGGTGGTGGTACTCTGACCTCACACTACACTTATGGTTCCTAAATCCTATGGTTCCTAGTTCTTGTTTTAGCCCGCTGCTGCAGACAGTCTGAAGTTAACTTGTACTTTTGCACGCATGACCAGAGATGTCATTTCACCAAAATGCCAGGGGTAGCGGAAGTGACATCACATGACCCTTGACTCATTTGACCCCACCCCGAAGTGATATCGTGGGAAGCGATGGAACTCAACCTTTCACCCCTTGACAAAACAGGAAGTGGCATCACTTAGCATTGTTCCTAAGTACACTACGAAAAATATGTTTACAATATCACTATAATGTGTTGTACATTTCATACAAGAATGGATCGCCATATGTATCGTTAGGATCAGTGTGTATAGACCCGTATTACCAAATTACTGTGACTGCAAGCAGACGTCCATGGCCAAACGATAAAGATGTGCTATTATATAGCACTTACGCTTAAGCGCTTTATATAGAAAAAATATACACCCAATATCACCCAACCTGTGTTGGTACTCATTTATCGACCTCAGAGGGATGAAAGGCTGAGTTGAGGTGTTTAAGAACAGACTAAATCAGTGACTCACCCCCTGAAGTGTGCCTGAAATGAACCTTTAATGAGTCTAGCAATTATTGTATAGAATTCCAGAAAGACACATTATTTGGTTTTCCTATTCTTTCTTATTTAGGGTCATTGCTGAAAGTGTTAGACTTGTGGCACCCCTGTTCTTTTTTTTTTCTTCTTTTTTTTCTTCTTTTTTTTAGAGGCCTGAACAAGGAAGCCAGCCACTCCAGAAGTAAAGTGCCATATGGTGCTGTCCACAGCCCAGGAGTTTGCATTACTAAAAAGAAAAAAAAAGAAAAGGACACTTTTTTCCATTATATTTTAGGGGTAGCAAGGGAGACCTCAGAGGTCGCAGTTGCGACCTTTCGTGACCCATAAATGACGTCCTTGGGCATGACATCTGCAGCCTGCAGACGTATTTTACATGCTGAAGTGACACAAATTCTGGGGGGGATAACTGACATTATATCCCCCACACTTATAATTGTGGGAGGGATTTGTCCCACCTGTCCCCCCCATGTCCTACGCCCATGTTGATGTGGGAGGGCCCTAGGTATCTCCGACACACAATGCAGGATTTTTCAGCCTGGTTTCCTGGTCTTATGCTTCCTGATCTCAAGGACTCATGAAAGTAATGGTTCCTTGTCAAAAAGCTCAAGGGAATTTCCCTCCTTGCGATCCCCTTCTGTTTTGCCTTCTTTCTTCCCTCGTTCAACTACCATCTTGGAACTGTTGTTTCATCATGTGCTTTGCCTCGCTCAGAGTGTGCTCTCATGCTCCACCTTTTATCTGTGTGGGGCAGCTTAATGGAAGTCAGGTGTGTGTGATGGTCAGTAATTGCCTGACCTCGCCAGACCATTTTATTGGTCAGGTATACGTCTCAGTTGTTAGTCCATTTTCTGTCATAACGGGCTGTCTTTGAGAAAGATTTTGTGTTGTAAAAGGGGGCTATAGTTCCGAGATATACTTTCTGGTAGGATTGGGTAAAGGTGTGCTAGGGAAGGGAATACTGTGCCTCACCATCCAGTGTTCAACTCCCACTCCCCAAAGACTCCTCACCCAGGTGATCCTCCCGCACTGGTCCACGCCCAGTAACTTGATCCAAAACTGATGGGTGTGTCCTGGACACCTTCTGGTTTCTCACAACTCACCTAGGGTGGAGCCGCTGCTCAAGCTGATAGATTGTCTATCTGCAGTTGGGAACTGGATGACAAATAATTGGCTGAAGTTAAATGGGGAAAGAACGGAGGTCCTGGTGGTTGGCCCTCCTAATGCTAATAAAGATTGGGGCACAGAGTGTTGGCCAGACTCGTGTCCCCAGCACCTCAGTTAAAAACCTGGGCATGAAACATTTGCCATCCTTCTAAAGAGAAGCTCACATCTCTTCAGACTATCTGCAAGCTAAACTGAACTCCTATGTTATCAAATAGCTCGGTCAGATAGACGTTCTTTCTCAGTTCTTGCACCCACTTTGTGGAACGCTCTTCCCCCTTTCTGTGCAAGATTGAGGATCATCTTCAGTTTCGCAAAGCACTGAAAACACACCTATTCCAGACGTGGCTTCTGCGCCCACCATTTAATCTTTCCCTATCACCTTGATGCCTTTGTGCCTTAGCTCGTGCTTTATAAATATCATACCATACCATGGCTGCTTGAGAGAAACAGAGCAAAGACAAAAACCTTGAGGTGATCTAAGGCAATATCTGTGGTCATTCCCAAAAGCTATATTTTGTATGTGTTTGTATTTTTGTATTGATTGGTGACAGAAGGATGCGGTTTCACATAAAACATTACATACAGTGCCACGCATGCCATTATTAATCCCATTTCTGTGTGGTTTACAATATGAGAGGAGTGATCGGAGTAAGGGGAAAATTAAACAGGGGAGAAAAGCACAGAATATTAGCAGACAGAAAAACCTTGGAGTAGGTGCAGAGGGGATAGTAGAACCAGCCCAGGGATGTGTGTGCAGAGGGGTAGAGGGAGAGGTGGTGGGAAAGGCGTGCCCAGGATGAAGGAATGTTGGGAGCAGGTGAATGGGGAGTGAGAGGGCAGCCCAGAACCAACTCTGTGCACAGGTTGGTGCCAAGTGGGGAGGTGAGCTCAGAGGCAGCCCAGGGGTGGATGGGGAAGGCTGGACCCAGACCCGTCCAGGCAACAGTCTACAATCTCATAATCCAGGCACAGAGCCCTAGTGGAATTATTAAAAAAAGCTGCTTCTGAATATCGTCTTGCAGTGGGCCTTGAAGAGTTATGATCAGGGTGAACTAGTGAATAAGCAAACAGGTGTTGTCCTTATCCAATGCCCTTTACCAACCATCTACCCGAGAGCCGCCCTACCCATATGGATCATCTTTTAAATAGGGCTATATCGTCGCCAGGTGAATCCTACGAGGTGGGAGTGGGTTGTAGTTCTCCTATTGCTGATCAGAGTCTGGAGTAAAGGGCATGGTGGTAGACTGCCTCAGAATCCATGTGCCAGATGATGAAAGCAAGGAAAGGTCAGGCACACAGAGAGGGTAGGGCTACACAGTGAGGCTTTTCTCCCTGAGGACCTGGGTGACGTTTAATGGAGTGGCCTGGTTACGTGGGCAATCTCCTAAATGGGGCCACTGGATTGTTAGCTGCATCAGATGTGTTTTGAACATGTTGAATGCTCCTCATGCTGATCATGTGTTGGATGTAGGACCTTATGGAGGGCTGCCTCAGGATGTCTGGGCAGGTGCTGAAGGCCAGGCAAGGTCAGAAACATAGGGGTGATGGGATGCACAGCAATGCATTTCTTTCCTGATGACCTTAGTGACGAATGGTGATCATCTTGTTCACATGGGCTGTCTTCCAAATGGGGCCGCAGGGCAGCAGGGTGCATCCAAATAGGTTGGAGCAGGTTGGAATGAATCTCATATTGTTCTTGAGCTGGATATGGGTCCTCATTGTAGGCTGCCTTGGGATGCCTGGGCCAGATGGTTAAGGCCAGGCAAGTTCAGTTCATTTGACAGATCCCGAAAGTCTCATCTTTAATGGATTCAGTCTAAGAAGGGCTTGCATAAGTTATAAGTTTCTTGGATGTATAGGCTGTGAGTAATCCTTTTGCTATGCTGTTGCCTCTGCTCAGTGATCCAAATGCATGCTTGGAAACATGACACAACTTTCTGGTAACATTTGAAATATGGAAATTGTGAGATCCCCATGAATATCAAGCAATCAAGATATAAGCCCTACTTCAAAGATTACCAAAAGGGGTGTCCCACCCTTATGCCCACCTGTCTACCTAAGTAATTTTAGTCAACAACTGTATTTTTCAGATCGATCGTCTTTTTCGAGAGAGTCATAACTATATTGTGATGAAGGGTAAATGTTCTACTAAGAGACAGACTCGCAACTTAAAATGAAATCAGGCAAGTAGCAGGATTTTGTTACCATGCTTGCATTAGTCTAGTTGCCATTGTTAACATATGGTGTTCCTCCGTGACATACCCTTCTGCAATCAGTGACGTTTTGGACACATACATTATGAGAGAGAAGGAGACAGACAGCTCGCTGGGAACAGTTCAGTTTAATCACTTCCTTACAAGTTGAAAAAGGACTATCTCAGTTCTGTCCTGCATACATCATAGTTTTACACATGACAACAGATTATGCAATGATGTAATGCTAATATGAACCTAATATTTCAATAGGCTTTGAATGGCCATTTTACTTAAAGGTCAAGCATCTCTTGATTTCCATTGGACATAAGCACTTCCTGAAACACATGACTTTCTATGCTAATCAGCAAGACGAGGTAGTTTCCCAAATTTCACTGAACCACGAGATATTTGTTGCAATCTTAAAACTGGACAGATCAAGCTTAACAAATGACACATTTGCTTTCCAGACCTATAGCACATTCTGTCGAAGGCCATCTTGCCCTGCTTATCTACTTTTGACTGTTTTCCAGTTTTGTTGTTTGAGTTACACCATTGAAAATCACATATTCTGCTACTGAATGTTGCCAGCTGATCTGAACCTGTTTTCAGCTGCTCTCAATCATTGTTGGCTGGTGCTCAATGCACTCCCTTTTTGCACACAGCACTATATGTATGTGCCTGCACAGCACCTTTAAATCTTCATGGAGTTTTGAGGCCTGTAGCTATCTGTAATACAATGGCTGCCTTTGCTGACCTATATTCTACATCAGAAATCTACATTCAATGTTAATTATGTTGTGCGCAATGTAAGCATTCCTGTATGTTCTATGCTGCCCTAAATAAGTGTGTCCAGTGTTTCCTATTTCCAATGTACTTGCCTTAAATAAGGGCAGCCTAGCTGTCTCAATAGACAATACTCCCGATTTGTACAATGTTGGCTGAGAGGGAGGGGTATTGACCCTAAATACCATATGTATCTGTCTTTCACCAGAGGGAGAGAGTGAGAGGCTCCACCTATACATCACCCCCCTGGTCGATATTTTTGATCACGTACCTATGCATCCCTATCTCAGTCACCCCCTCAACTCAATGCTCAACATGGGAAGTATCCTGGAAGACACTTCAAGAGGTCCAATAGTGTCTCCAATCATATTGTATTCTCGTAATCTATTGTATATGCATCCTTTTTTTAAATCAAATGTGTGGCATATTTTGTCCTCTTTTAATATTTGTGTATATGTATGTATCCCCAAAAATTAACAATGTTGGACAGGAGGGTGGGTATTGGCCTAAATAGCATATTGACCTGTCTGTCACCAGAGGGAGAGAAAGAGAGGCTGCTCCTCTACACCATGTTTAGTTATAATTGGAGCATGTTAACAATTTCCAAATGGAGTAACTGGAGACTCATGAGACCCTGAGCAAGATAGTCTCCCAAATATCTCCTGCCACCATTTCCTGAAACGTGGTCCTAAGGAGAGAACTTAACTTAGTCAATCAACCTGTTGACCAATCACAGTGTGACTTGATACACACCCTGGAGCTGCAAAAGCACCTTTACAAGCAAAAATTTGGTGAGAACCAAAATAGGCTGTTAAGGTATGGAGCTGTACCTGGTGAAGACATGTCATATAGGTAGCATAATGCCCAAAGGATCAACAGAACAGGAAGGCAACGTGGCTTTATGTGTTTTCTCTGATCCATTCCTTGCTGATGCCACAGTGTGAGAATCCAACTTGCTGATCCACATTTGCTGAGTGGATGCCTTTGCATTGGTGGTGCCGATTCCACTTCTCTGGTTACTCCCCCTCCACTACTGCAAACATCTTTCCCCATCCTGCACCCATCACCCATCTCCTTATTAGCCTCTAACTCCACCATCCCCTCAGCCCCCTGCCATAGACCCTTGATTGCTATGATCAGTGGGGGGTTTCACCCGCCATCTCCCCTCCTCCCTTACACAGTCTGCATAGGTTTATCCATATGAGGTTTCAACTGTCCTCGACAAATACCCTCCCTGCACGCTCCTCACATACACCTTCCCCTCCTGTAACACCCCATTATGTATCCCCCCCCTTGCCTAGTTACCCTACCCAAATCCGTAAGGTGATGCGCCATGCACCGATCAAAGTAGCCAAGCCCATTTGGATATTTTCTGTGCTTGGACATTCTCCAGGTGGCATGAGGTGGCGAGGATTTGGTGAGTTGGGTGTCGACCAAGGTAATTCACCCACCAATGAATTGACTCACTTTCTTTATTGGATAAAAAAAACAGGGGATTAGGGCTGGATTCTGCAATGAATACAAAAGATGCTGTTGTTTGTAGGACTGTGGTCCTAGGTCCTACGCTAAGTAAGCCCACCTTGCAGCTGGTGAAGAATATACAACACAAAGCCAGGGGATTAGGTAAGATTGGGAACACGAGGTCAATGTTTTGAATGGGAACAAAATACTTAGTTTCTATTAGGACCAAGGTCCCCATCCCTTCCTTTCCTCTGCTTAGTAAGACTGCCTAACCAGTGGCAAAACAGTCACAGTTTCTGGGTTTGAGTGCCTGCACGTCACTCTTTGCACGCACACCCGGTTAAATCTTCCTTGCCTAGGATTAGTCTTGTAAGTATGTCACTGTGGTCCACCTGGACTTAAGGAATACCTGGCACCAAAGCCCCTCAGTGTCCTCCTTTGATGGGCTGGTTATCAGACTCTTTTGCTGTTGTTGGTGCCCAGGACTAACACACTTCTTTCTCCTCTATGGTGGAGTAGGCCTGGTTCAGATTGTTCTGCAAAGGCGTAACCTGCCACTTGACCTTATTACACCACTTTAGAAATTTGCAAAATAGTTGAGCACCAGGGGACTTTCTCTCTTCCCCTCTTCACTCATCAACCTCGTCTTTCCTCTCTTCTCCTTATTCATCCTCTCCCTTTCTTCTACTTTCTTTTTTTCTTTCTCTGTCCAAGTGTCTATGATCTGCCTTTCCTTCTTGATCTCTGGTCTCCTCAGCTCTCTGCCACACAACTTGTTCCTTTACCTCCTCTATTTCTCCTTCAATCACCCCCTTACTTCTTCCCCTTCGTCCACTGTCATCTATTTCCCAATATCCTCCTCCTCTTACTCTTTACCCTTCTTCTTGCCTCCTTTTGCATGAACTCCTTTGTCCTCTCAGTTCCCTGTTGTTCCCTGATCATCCCCCACAATGATTATCTTTCCCTCCTGGGAATACATACCTCCTTGCCATGTTTTTCCATCTTGCCCCCTCTCTCCTTTCTCTCCCTTTCCCACTCTTGTCACCTCCTCTTTCTCCACTCTGTTCTCTTTTTCCTCCACCACTGCTCTCCTCCTTCCCAACTCTGTATTACTTTCTTCCATCTTCTCTAGTCTCTTTTCAACCTATGCTCTTTTCTCCCTCTATTCCTTCTCTGCTCTACTTCTCTCCTCTTTCTTTTTGACTCTTTCCTCTCCCAACATCATTTTATTTTCTACCACCTCTGCCCCTCTTGCTCTTCACTCCTTCCACTCGGCTCTTCTCCCACTACTCTGCGCTCCTCCTCCTCGGCCTTTGCTATGACTCGATTCTGCCTACCTTCCTTGCTGCACCCTTTCTTCCTCCTCCTCCTTGTCTCTTTCTCGCCTCTCTTATTCCTCTCCTTCCTGCACTCTCACCCCTCGCCTCTCTGCAACAGAATAAATTCCTCTACCCCCCTACCGCCTCATGTCTCTCAGTCCGTTATTTCTCCTCCAACCTCCTCTTCACTAGTTCTCCTTCTGCCAACTCTCTCCCCCACACACTCTCTATCTCCCAATCTCCTCCAATCATCTCTCTTCTGCTTTCTTTCTTTTTCTCCCCTCTGTTCCCCCCTCCTCGCTTATAGCATTTTCTTTTCGTCATGGGATTCTCTGTCCCTCTTTATCATCTATTTCAGTCGTCTTCCTCTCGCATCCTCCTCCTTTGTTCTCTCCTTTTCCCATCCCCTCCACTTCTCCCTTCACCCTTTCACTTCCCTGTTTCTTTTTCCTTCCTCCAGCTCAGCCATACTTTCTTCCACCCCTGCTATCCTCTCCTGACTCTCTGCGCTTCTCCCCTCCCACTGCTTTTATCGTCTCCTATTCAGCTATTTCCTTTTCCAGCTTCAGTCTTCTTTCTACTTCTCTCTCCTCCACCTCTGCTACTATGTCTCTCACCTCTTTCCTCCCTCTCACTTTTCTGCTCTGCTCTCTTCCACCTTTGCCTTCCCTATGCCTCCAGTCCGTCTTCCCACTGCACAACTACTGTCTAGGAGCCATTTCATCCCTATCTAGGGTTGTGCTCCTTTTATTTAAATTTTTAAAGCACTTTAGTTGCATAATCTTAGTTGCATATTTATAACGTGCTTTAATACCCAGAGGTTTCTAAGCAAAGACCTGGGGATCGAACCTGTGTTGCTTCGTGTCATGTTGCTTCCAAGGCAAACACGTTGCTGCTGAGCTATCCTCCCGGGACAAGTGTATTCAGGTGTGTATGTGACATGAGTCTGTAGCAATATATGCTGAGAAATCACCCATAACCTGGGGAGTCCCCCCAATAAAGGAGCCCCACGATAATGTGCTTATGTTTTAGTGCTGGCCCTAGTAACGACTCATAAAAGCCATGTAAATCTCCCCCCTGTGCCAACAGTGAGCCAAGATCCAGGCAGGGGTATTGAAAGAATATATATGTATTTAAATTATAAGCTCTGAATAATGACTTTACTTTATTACACTCAACACCTTCTCTGTGGCAGACAACAAAGCGTCAATTACAAAACAGGTAAATAGTATCTCATAAAGTTTAGAGTGAAATAAATGAAGTTTTAACACGAGAACACTTTACACATGTGACATGCAGTCATTTGCTTAATTTCCTGCACACTTTAAAATACTTGCAGTTTTGAAAACACAGACATGGACAAATGCATGTTATAAATCACACCCTGGTTCCTTTTCACCCCAAAACAATCTAAATTCATTCTGCTAGCAGGGCCCCTTACACACTCTCTGGAGAGAGTGTATATTATTCAATGGAAATTACACTTGTTTCACTTTGCAAAGTGCCTCCGCACCCAGCACCAAAAACTCAGGCATCAGTGAAATGCAGCACCCCTCTGTTAATAGGCCAGGTCTAGGGGGCGTGGGGACAGTTTAGGAATTTCATTTGGGTCCAAGGGCACCCCTTTTATTTAATACAATGTTTAAGGGGTGGTGACAATTGGGATTTTTTTTTCGTTTTAAGATAAGTATACCTTTTATTTAAAAGCAAGTTTTGGGAAGGGGTATCAGTTGCGATTTTTGTTTTAGGGACACAGACTTTTTTGTTTTAAAGGCAAGGTTTGGGAAGGATGTCCGTTATCAATTCTGTTTTTGTGACAAGTATCTCTTTTGTTTAAAAACAACTTTTTTTGAAGAAATGGTATCAGTTGGCAGTTTTATTTTAGGGAAGGACACCCCTTTTCATTAGAGAAGTCATGGGTATACAGAAAAAATCTAGGCACCCTTTCCTCTGCTTTTGATACGGTCAATCACGCCACCCTGATCAATCGACTCTGTGAGAACCTGGGAATCACAGATCAGGCCCTGGCGTCGCTGACCTCCTTCCTACTGGACTGACCCACCCAGGTCCAACTTGGGTTCTTTCTCTTGTCCATCGCTCTCTCCACATGTGGTGTCCCCCAGGGCTCGATCCTCTCACCCTTCAATGGCTATCTGCCACCCTTTGGCCCACATTATCTCCACTTTCTCTTCTAACTTTCAGTGTTATGCGGATGCCACTCAGCTCTCTTTCAGGCTTCCCTCAGCCTCCTCTCCTTCCTCGCTCATTCCTGATTGTCTATCCGCAATTCTGTTTTGGTGCACCAGCAATGCTCTCTACCTTAATGCCAGTAAGACTGAGATCCTTCTCATTGGGGCCCCTGCTCCTGCTTTCCCTCTCTCACTCTGGCCGCCCTCCTTGGGCCCTCTTCCCTCGCCTTCCTGTGAGGCAAAAAACCTTGGTGTCATCTTTGACTCCACTCTCTCCCTCTCTCCTCACATCACAAACTTTACCAAGAAGGCTGACTTCCTGCTGCACCTACTCAAGGGTATTCTACCTTTTCTCACCTTCACCCAGAAGCTCCTTGTCTCCAGAGCCCTGGTTCTCTCCAGGCTGGGCTACTGCAACAGCCTCTTTCTCAATCTTTCTAACGCTATTCTCCCCCTTGCAACTCATCCAGAACAGGACCGTGAGACTTATCCTCAGCCTCATTCCCCAGGACCACATCTCTCCTGCCCTGAAACCTCTCCAATGGCTCCAGGTGGCAGCAAGGATCAAGTTCAAGACCCTCTGCATTGTCCACAAGACTTTCTGGGTCCGGGGCCTTCACTATATCCAACTCTCTCTGCCTAAATACCTTCCTTCTCGAGCCCTTCGCTCAGCTACCTCTAACTCTCTGAGGGTCAGGCGCTTCTCCAGGCAGAGAGTGGGGTTAGATCCCGCTCCTCTGCAGGTGCCTTCCTCTGAAACGGCCTCCCTGCACTTCTCAAACCTGAGCTGGACCACCTGATGTTCGGGAAGCGGCTCAAGACCTTCCTTTTCTCCTATGTCTTCTCTCTCTCACTTCCTTGCTTCACCTGAGGAAAATCCTGTTCTCTTCAATCCTTTCATCTTCATTGCTTAGTTTTTACCACATATGATTAAATGACACATCTTGGTTTCATGAATAACATCTGACTGCATATAGATTTCTTGTTCTATTTGCTGTGTGCTCTGTTTGCACCGCACCCCTTCTAGAGAGCTGCGCCGAGGTATTTTGACTATCGCTACCTATAGGTGACACTGGCTCAGCTGATGCCTACTCTCATTATAAATCCTTAAGTATATGTGGGGGATAACTATTTTGAGGGACAATCTGCGGACAATCTTTGGGGACTGCAGGTGTACTTATTAATCAATCAATCCTTTATAAAGCGCTTAATACCTGTCTAAGTGTGGGACTGGGATTCGAGCCTGTGTTGCTCTGCATTGTTTTGCTTCCAAGACAAGCACGTGGTGCCTAAGATATCATCCCAGCCCATCTTATCTTACCACAACCAAAAGACCAGTGTGCCATCTTATGCAAGGTTACCAAAGAGTTTGGAAATTAACATGATTGCATTGCTCTCTAGAGATAGCATTATATGTGGTGTGCTTTATATAAATGGTCAGTATTCATGATCACGTGGCATCAGTAGATCCTGCTATGGGCACTGCAAGAGCATCACCTGGTTGCCCACACACCTAAGAACAAAGCACATTGTCACCAGGCTACGAGGTGACACCTCACCATCTGTAGCAGTGTGCACCCAGCACCAGCAGAAGAGGCTTCTCCTGCCCGTGCCAGCAGAGATGCCATCCCGCAGACTGCCCCCAAAAGCAGAAACCCAGAACAGTGGCAACAATAGGCCCAGTGCCTCTATGCCTTGTGCCAGTAGCACGGTGCCACGAGGCTTCCCTTCTTCCTACTGCCATCAGTGTGTCATGTGGCTCGGTTTAGTTTCAATGCCAGTTTAACACCCATGTCCTTCTAAGATCATTGCTTGTCTAAATAGTGCTTCTTACCATGCTTCACAGCACTGATGCAAACCTCGAACACATTACCGAGAAAGGTAAGCTGATGTGGACCTTTCTGTGATTGAACTTGTTATCTGCACCGTGAGCAGAGACTTGCAAAGCACGCATCCAGCACACTAAGCTATCTGTCCTGTGGGTCAACATGGGCTGTGTAGGTGTGGCTAACTAGTGACCAGTCCTCTGCTCTTTACACTGAAGGACGGCGCTGCAGAAGGTTTCACGCAACATTCAGTTATGCTAATGTCTGCTTTTAGTTATTTTGGGCCTCATTACGAGGTTGGAGGTAGTCATGGTGCTATTAGCGCCATGACTACCTCCAATACCGGTACCGTGTCCTGTCCCGTTCAATGGGGACTTACCGGTCTATTCCGACCTTTGCGGGACCGGTAAGTCCCCATTGAAAAAGCCATTACCCATTCCCATTTCAGCCCCCATAAGGCTCAATGGGAATGGGGATGGAGCTAATAACGGTACCGCAAATTGCAGTACCGTTATTAGCTCTAAAGTCCCTTAACGGGTCCCTTCCATAACGCCTGGTAAAACCAGGTATTAAGGAAGGGACCCGCTAAGGGACCTCGTAGTAGGGCGGTAAGGGATTACTGGCACTGGTGCCCTTACCAGTGCCGGTAATCCCTTACGGCCCACCTGGTAATGAGGCCCTTTGTCTCTGTTGAGGCATCCCTTGACTTGAGAGATGGTGCAACCTTACACAATCACTGGACCAGCCCTGGAGTTGTTCTTGCCGCTCGCCCACCAGGCGAATGTTCGACCTGTGTAATAGCCAGTCCACTCCTGGACGCCCCTGGCAAGAAAACAGTTTCACATACATTAGCTCTAGGCCATGACAACCTAATAGCC
Organism: Ambystoma mexicanum; assembly: GCF_040938575.1. Lineage (NCBI taxonomy): Eukaryota > Metazoa > Chordata > Amphibia > Caudata > Ambystomatidae > Ambystoma > Ambystoma mexicanum. Next base: position 326,693,336 of record NC_090926.1, on the reverse strand, counting down.
TAATGCCATTTAGGACAGCCAGATACATAGAACAAGAATTATAAGGACTAAGAGACAATCCACTAACCCGAAAGCTCACATTTCTGCTACTTAAGTCACACAAACATCCACACAACCACCTTCTCGCACAGCAAACCGCACGCACTTCACCACAACGCAACAACAAACAAACTACACGTAAGTCACACCAACAGCACACGAAGACTCACATCGATCCGATATTCACACCCAAGCTCAGTGCACAGTGAAAACCAAACTGAAGCTGCCAACAGGACACCACCTTTCTCACTTTCCTCCTCCCTCTTAATCCAAATAACCCACCCCGTCCTCTTGTTTGCAGATCCTCCAGAGCGCCTGGGGACCAGTACAGTTGGTGACAGTGCGCGGTACAAATACCTTTAACATTAACATTTACAAACAAAAGCCAGTCCACCGTTTTGCTTTCCTTTCAACTCAAAGCCCTACTCAAAGACAAGCATCAGTTCCATGTGCAGCTCCACCCGCAGCTCAGTACTCCCTTCATGAACATATCTGCCAACACTCGCAGCCCAACTCCCAGCTCCAATCACCAGAACACCCACAGCTTCATAGACAGCTCTGCTCACAGCTCAGCACACCATTACTCCACCCTTCCACCTGCAGCTCGATAGACAGCTCTGCTCTCATCTCCACTCACAATGACGTTCACAGCAACATCCACAGCTCCATACACAGCTCAATAGGCAGCTCTACTCACAGCACGACTCGCAGCTCCACTCACAATTCTGCTCACAGCAGCAACCCCCAGCACTTTACCTGCGGTGGAATAGACAGCTGCAGGTCGTGTCCACTCTCTGGAGTATCTGGGGTGTTGGGGGTCAGAGGTGATGTGCATGAACCTCCAACGTGAGACCCGGATTTCTTGCCTCCATTTTCCATTTGTGGCCTAATAATCCTTGCCTTCAAGCTGAGGTTACACCTGTGGCTGCAGCTGTCACACCAAAAATAGACTGGACTTTACAAAACATGTGTTGCTTTCTGGATGCGTTTATTGTCTTGTACAGTGATACTTGCACAATAAATATTAATAAATACACATAACAATAATTTAGAAGTAATATCTATTGTACCTTGGAATGCAAGCAGTGCATGCGTGGCTGGGCATTTGTTTGCATTGGCCTGGAGTCCTGTGGCTGGAGGGGACGAGGAAGGCAGTGTTGCAGCTGAAGGGCAGGAAGGCCGAGCTGGGTGCCAGGCTGGGAAGAGAGAGGATGATGAAGGCGAGGGATGGGAACCTTGGCTCAGAGAGGGTTTTGGGAGCTGAATCGGTTGTGGCCCTTACAAGGCCTTGACCCCTGCAAGGGCTGACACATTGGCAAGGGCCAGGTCGTTGCAGTGTGGGGGTCATGGTCTCTTGTTGGTTATGGCATCTAGCGGTTCTCTGCAGTGGGCATTGCCTCTTATTGGTTATGGCCAGAGGCATTGCTAGCGGGGGGGGGGCTTAGGGGGCTATAGCCCCGGGTCTTTTGGTTGTAGTCCCGGATAGAATCTGAGGGGCTACAATCAAAAGGCTAGCTAGCCCCCACTCCCGACAATCCCGACATTAGTGTAGCCCCGGATCTTTTCCAGACCTAGCAACACACCTGGTTATGGCATTTACACTGCTGGAGGTTATGGCATCTAGAGGTACAGTGCTGGAGGTTATGACCTCTTGTTGGTTATGGCATCTAGAGGTACAGTGCTGGAGGTTATGACCTCTTGTTGGTTATGGCATCTAGGGGTACACTGCTGGAGGTTATAACCTTGTGTTAGTTATGGCATCTAGAGGTACAGTGCTGGAGGTTATGACCTCTTGTTGGTTATGGCATCTAGAGGTACAGTGCTGGAGGTTATGACCTCTTTTTGGTTATGGCATCTAGGGGTACACTGCTGGAGGTTATAACCTTGTGTTAGTTATGGCATCTAGAGGTACAGTGCTGGAGGTTATGACCTCTTGTTGGTTATGGCATCTAGAGGTACAGTGCTGGAGGTTATGACCTCTTGTTGGTTATGGCATCTAGAGGTACAGTGCTGGAGGTTATGACCTCTTGTTGGTTATGGCATCTAGGGGTACACTTCTGGAGGTTATGACCTCTTGTTGGTTATGGCATCTAGAGGTACAGTGCTGGAGGTTATGACCTCTTGTTGGTTATGGCATCTAGGGGTACACTGCTGGAGGTTATAACCTTGTGTTAGTTATGGCATCTAAAGGTGCAGTGCTGGAGGTTATGACCTCTTGTTGGTTATGGCATCTAGGGGTACACTGCTGGAGGTTATGACCTCTTGTTGGTTAGGGCCTCTAGGGGTACACTGCTGGAGGTGATGGCTTCTTGCTGGTTAAGTACATTTTAGGGCATGTTGGGGTATAATGCTTAAGCAATATGCCCCGAGCGGCGGGGGCATTACCGACTCAGGTAATGCCCCGGTACCCATAGTTATAACGACGGCCGCGGGACATTACCTGAGTCGATAATGCCCCCGCTGCAAGGGGCATATAGATATTAGTAACCAGGCCCACAAGATCTGTGTGACCGGGGCACTAAAAGCATTTTTTTGTCGTGAAAGGCTGCAGCTTTTCAGGACAGAAAAAAGAAAAGAAAAAAAACTACCAAGAAAATGGTCCCCGGGAAAGGGAAAATGGAGTGCGTTTTCCCTATCCATGGCGGCCATCGGGAGCAGACACGCTGGGAACAGAAGCGTGACCAATGCGTCCTCTCCTGAATAAAAAAAGAAGAAGGTAAGTGGGGTTGGGAGGGTGGAAGGGAGGGAGGGAAAAAAAACGTACCTGGGTCCCCGGCGGGGGACGATGGAAGCCTCCAGCCGTGTGGAGGCTCAGAGCGGGGATGGCTCCACTCCGAGTCTCCACACGGCTGGAGGCTGCCATCGTCCCCTGCCGGGGACAAAGCAGGCTGAAGGTAAGTGGGGTGGGGTGGTGGGAGGGAAGGGAATACAAAACAAACATACCTGAGTCCCCGGTGGGGGGCGAAGGCAGCTTCTCAGCCGTGGGCAGGCTCAGAACGGGGATGGCCCTGCTTCAAGCCTCCTCATTGGCTGAGGGGCTGCCACGCCCCCCGCCATGGAAAAGGCGGCTGGAATCGAGGGATTCTCAGCTGGGTAAAGCCTGGCGAGGGCCAGTTAGAATGCTTGCTTCATTCTGATTGCGACCTCACCGGGTACTAATGTAAGTTATAGCCTCTTGTTAGTTAGGGCATGTAGGGGTACACTGCAGGGGGTTATGGCTTCTTGTTGGTTAGGCCATTTTAGGGCATCTAGGGGTACACTGCTGGAGGTTATGGCTTCTTGTTGGTTAGGGCATCTAGGGGTACACTGCTGGATGTTATAGCCTCTTGTTGGTTATGGCATCTAGAGGTACACCGCTGGCGGTCGTGGCCTATTGTTGGTTAATGAATCTTGAGGTACACTGCTGGAGGGTTTGGCATCGTGTTGGTTATGGCATCTAGAGGTACACTGCTGGAGGTTATGGCCTATTGTTCGTTAATGAATCTTGGGGTACACTGCTCAAGGTTATAGCCTATTGTTGGTTAATGAATCTTGAGGTACACTGCTGGAGGTTATGGCCTTTTGTTGGTTATGGCATCTAGGGGTACACTGCTGGAGGTTATGGCCTATTGTTGGTTACTGAATATTAGGGTACACTGATGGAGGTTTTGGCCTCTTGTTGGTTACTGGATCCCTGGGTACACTATTGGAGTTTATAGCCTCCTGTTGGTTATAGCATCTAGGAGTACCTTACTGGAAGCTATGGCCTCTTGTTGCTTATGGCATCTAGAGGTACACTGCTGTGGGCATTGCATCTGATTGGTTATGGCATTTACACTGCTGGAGGTTATAGCCTCTTGTTGGTATGTCATCTAGCGGCACCCCACTGGAAGCTTTGGCCTCTTGTTGGTTATGGCATATAGCAGTCCTTGGCTGGAGTTCTGGCTTCTTGTCGTGCTAGGAGTAAATATATTGATCTATATCAGAGATGTCAGTGCAGGTCAATAAATAGCTGGAATTCAAGAGCTCTGTTAATATATTCCTTGAGGGTTATGGAATGTATTGGAAACTTGGTCTCTTGTCGTGAGCAGAAGCTCTGGGTCATTATGGGTCATACGTTTCATACAAAGTAATGTCCTTTATCAATATATTCCTGTGGATGAGGGCCTCCATCGATAGACTGCTCTCTTGCGGGGGTCAGCATGTTGCTTTGGGCCAGAGCACTTCATTGTGGTGGGTTGATTGCTCAGAGTCATTCCCTCCTACTGGTGGTTGGTACATTGGCATGTTCGCTGTCTCTTGTTGAGGTTGTGGCCTCACATACATTGAGGGTTGGGGGATATAATACACAGGTTGAGGGGCGTGTATAGATTTTGGTCATGGTAAGTGAGGGCTGAGATATTGCAAAATCTAATGTCCACTCATTTGTGCACAGTTGTTTTGCTGGTGTTGACCGAATCTCAATGGTGGTTGAAACAACTGGGAACAACACATTTCTGGGGTTCGTGCCCTCTGGTTAGAGGCAACAAGGCTTGCTGTCCTTCAGTTAATTTGATCCAGATCTTTTGTCCATCTTGTTTTTTGAGTGTTTCGTCTTCTTTGGCTGTGCCTCCATCACAGCTCTGCTACAAACAGAAAAGAAGACACCAGAGGTGAGTGACACGGTACATGATGCAGACGTGCTCTGCAGAACATCAAGCACAACAACTGATCTGAAGATATGTCTCTGAAATGATTCAGGATCTTCATAGGAAACTGTTGCCACCAGGATCTGAACATTACAATATCTAGAGTCTTGGCCTGTTATCAACATCCACTGGCATGAAGATCTGGGCACCACAGCTACACCGACCTTGACAATGATGCCACATCCACTAGGCTATGGACATGAACGCTACAGCAATTAGGATCTGGAACAGCAAAGAGATTACTCCATTTAGATATGGGCCTCGATTTGAGAGATCTTAAAGAACCTGGACCTTTGAGGATCAGCCACAAAGGCCCATACCTGGAAACTATAAGTGCTATGGCCCAGACCTCAGTGCTTCATCCCCTCTTTTCTAGGCCTAACACTAGAGCTGTTTTGGGACCTGTACTTGAATGCATCCGCTGCTAAGAATTATGGCCTAGGCATATTCTACCGCAGCAAAGATCCAAACGTGGATGCTGCAGCTTCTAAGATCCAGAGATGGTTGTGATTATGTCTGTATGACTTGATTAGTAGAGCTGCTCACATATGGATGTGGGTGCATGGACAGATATTATAGTTTCTACGATATGGAATTAACAGCTGCAAGGATAGGATACAACCACTATGTTGCAGACCTAGAAGTTACAGCTGCTAGCATCTGGATCTGAATGATGCACTTTCTAGGTTCCATATTAGGCTGCTACAGTTGCTCAGATTCATACCTTGACATTACAACTGATAGAGACACTAGAGCTGCTAGGATCAAAATGGGGAAACTTCCGCTGCTAGGGTCCAAACCGGTACACTTCATCTGCTAGGATCCAAACGGGGTAACTTCAGCTCCTAGGATCCAAACAGGGAAACCTCAGCTGCTAGGATTTAAACGGGGAAACTTCAGCTGCTATGATCCAAACGGGGAAACTTCAGCTGCTAGGATTCAAATGGGGAAACTGTAGTTGCTGGGATCCAAACAGGGAAACTTCAGCTGCGAGGATCCAAATGGGGAAACCTCGGCTGCTAGGATCCAAATGGGGAAACTTCAGCTGCTAGGGTCCAAATGGGGAAACCTCAGGTGCTATAATCCAAACGGGGAAACTTCACCTGCTAGAATCCAAACGGGGAAACTTCTGCTCCTAGGATTCAAATGGGGAAACTACGGTTGCTAGGATCCAAACGGGGAAACTTCAGCTGCTAGGATCCAAATCGGGAAACTTCAGCTGCTAGGGTTCAAATGGGGAAACTATAGTTGCTAGGATCCAAACAGGGAAACTTCACCTGCTAGGATTTAAATGGGGAAAATATAGTTGCTAGGATCCAAACGGGGAAACTTCAGCTGCTAGGATTCAAACGGGGAAACTATAGTTGCTAGGATCCAAATGGGGAAACTTCAGCTGCTATGATCCAAATGGGGAAACATCAGCTGCTAGGTCTAAACGGGGAAACTTCAGCTGCTAGGGTCTAAACCAGGAAACTTCAGCTGATAGGATCCAAACGGGGAAACTTCAGCTGCTAGGATCCAAACTGGGAAACTTCAGCTCCTAGGATCCAAACTGGGAAACTTCAGCTGCAGGATTTAAACGGCGAAACTTCAGCTGCTATGATCCAATTGGGGAAACTTCAGCTGCTAGGATGCAAATGGGGAAACTATAGTTGCTATGGTCCAAACGGGGAAACTTCAGCTGCTAGGAACATAACAGGGAACCTTCAGCTGCTAGGATCCAAACGGGGAAACTTCAGCTGCTAGGATCCAAATCGGGAAACTTCAGCTGCTAGGGTTCAAATGGGGAAACTATAGTTGCTAGGATCCAAACAGGGAAACTTCACCTGCTAGGATTTAAATGGGGAAAATATAGTTGCTAGGATCCAAACAGGGAAACTTCAGCTGCTAGGATTCAAACGGGGAAACTTCAGCTGCTAGGATCCAAACGGGGACACCTCAGATTCTAGGATCCAAGCCGGGAAACTTCAGCTGCTAGGATTCAAATGGGGAAACTATAGTTGCTAGGATCCAAAATGAGATATTTTAGCTGCTAGGATCAAAATAGAGACACTACAGCTGCTAGGATCCAAATGGGTGAACTATATTGCTAGGATCCAAACTGAGACACCACAGCTTGTAAGATCCTTACTGGGATACTTGAGATGCTAGGATCCAGGCGAGTGGAGATACTACAACTGCTGGATGGAAACTTGAACACCACAACCGCTGTGCTCTGGGCCTACAAGCTAGTGTTTCAAATGAACTTTCATCATTGAGGTGAACCCCCTGACATGTGCAAGTTGTATGCTCTACAACAGAGAAGTCGTTACACTTCTGGACATTTCTTATAATGAAGCGCAAACATAACCACCCTGTAAGAAATGCCAACAACACATAATTCAACAATTGAGTTTTCTCAAATATAATGTCCCTTCCTTTGTTCCATGCAAAGAGGCCTTGCGCAAAGAAATCTGACCACATGTTTTTGTTGTGTTGTTTGTCTTGTTTTGTAACCATGAAAAAAGAAAAAGATGTTTTTCATTGTAAACCTGGACAGTGTATTTGCCTTGTGTGCCCTATAACCACCCAAATATGTTCCCCTAATTTTTCTAATAGATCTAAAATACTGAATTCAATTGCATACATTGTGTCTACAATTGAACCTTTTGGGATCGCCTTATTGCATATGAAATGGAAATGAGTGATGCTGTGACCCTTCCTGGTGATGTTATGCGCATATACCGAAAATATCCCTTAAGGCACTTCAGTTGCTAATGTCTCAATCCGTAAGCATTTCAGAAGAACGAAGGAGCTCAATCGTCCACCACGTTCAATATCAGTGATGAGAAACTCAAGCATCGAGGGCCCTCTGTCACCGCGCAGTGCTCGGTTGCCTGAACCAGCCGGGGAGTGCACTACCGCCTTCATACCGAACAGTATTCTGTCCTGGCTCCCTATAATGTCAATGCAATGCACATTCAATGTCATACCTGTCATCAGCCTCTGGGCTCCCAGTGTTACCATCCCAAGGCAAGATTTATTTTAATTTATTTATTTACTGCATTTATGTAACGTCCAGACCCGGAGGTATCACTGTGTACAGGGGAACATGAACAGGTCGCAAGGAATAAAGAAAGAGTAGCTAAGAACAATTAGACAGATTTGTTAAAAAGCCAACTTTTAAGATAGAAAGGATGGACAGACTCCAAATCAACTATAATAGTCCCAGGGCGTCTCACCTCCGAGTCTTGATGGCACAGCATCTACGGTCTGGACCAGTCTTCTATAGTCAGATAGAGGTGACACTGAAGCAACAGCTGTTAAGATCTAACCTAAACCTTCCTATGCTAGTTACAGTACCTGGATGGACATTACATCCCCTAAGGTTGGTTTGGAGTGGATGCTACAACTCCGAGGTCTTGACCTAGATGATCAACCAAAGCTATGTGTTGTAGCTTGGATGATCAGTGTGACTGTCTGTGTGAGTGGAGGGCCTCATGGAATGGTGAGGTGGAGCCTGGAGTGTTGGAGGCTTGGGAGTTCCAGACAGTGACAGTTGGGACTTGGATTTGGCAGGGAACCAAGAGAGATGCTTGTGACCTTCTCTCCTACCTTCATGAAATATAACTGTGTAACTAAGCAAATAAAGCATCTTCTGTTTGTACTTACCTGGGTCAGCCTGGTTCCTGCTCAATGTCATCTCTGATCCAGGCACATCTTGCAGAAGGCAAGGTACTACACTATGATCCAGATCCGATTGATTGGCCGGCTGGCACCTTGGTGCAGAACCTACAGATGTTGCTAAGAGATGGACCCAGAAGCCTCAGCAGCTAGGATTCCAGCCTGGGTGTGACGCCTGTTGGCCTCAGTAGCAGGCTTCAGCATCTGGATCCTACAGCAGTTAGGTTCTGGGTCGGGACAATAGAGCCGCTACTACACACACACGTGATTATCGCTAAGATCAGAGTCTAGATACACACCTTAATACAACAGCCCCTAGGATGCACACCTACAGGATTCAGATGGCAGGGGCGGGCAAACCAGGTGTGTAGCAGGGCACAGATGGGAAAGGGGGAGCTGTACAGAGACAGCCTGTTCAATCTCTGCCCTGGGAAAGCATGTGTTGACAATCATTAACAGACAGCAGCAACACACGGACAGCTGCAGAGGACAGAAGCCTGCCCTGCCCATATCAATTTACACCCCCCGCCCCCAGGGGTGCAGCCAACTACTTACCTGCTCTGCTGAGCACTCTTAGATGCTTCACACACCCCTTCCCAAAAGTGCATCTTTGTGAAACTAAACATCCACCTAATCGTTGCATCTATATGGCCAGTGTGCACCAGTTACATCACAGAGACACTGGCATGCCAGCAAGGAGGGTTGTGGGCTAAGACAGGGTGAAACAGGCCATGTGTTTTTGGTTCTGGGATACAAAGGGCACCCTGCAGCTGGGGACCATGCTCATTTCCAAGGTGATCAACTGAGTGACTCCATGACATCATTACACCACTTCTCCAACCCTGGGCTTTCTTTTGATCATCTTATTTTGGTACATTAATGGAATTGAAAGCAACCAAACTACAATTCCCAGAAGGCACAGGTGTGTTAAATAAACGGCCAGTCCTGCAACCAGAGGTCTAAGTGACAGGGAGCCACGTACCCTGTGTACTGCTAGACAGACGAAAACAAGCATTTTGTTTTCGCAACTAGGGGAACGTGCAGTATTTGCAGTCATTGGGCCTCATTACGACCCTGGCGGAAATCGCGGTGCTAAATGCACCGCGGAGCACGGCGGAAAGCTGCCGATAGCGCCATGGGGGTTGGCGGATTTTCCGCCCCATGCCGACCTTGGCGGGGCGGTAAATCCCCATTCCCCATTTTACCCTTCCCCATTCCCATTTTTGCCCCATAGGGTATAATGGGAGTGGGGAAGGCGTTAATTACGCCACCGTAAAATACGGTGGCGTAATTAACAACAAGGTCCCGTAGCGCCATGGATTTCTCCGCCCGGAAAAACCAGGCGGAAAACGCTCCATGGCGCTACGGGAACTCGTAGTAGGGCGGACGGGTCCGCCGCGAATAACGCTGGCGTAAACCCACTCCGCCAGGGTCGTAATGAGGCCCATTGTGTTTGCTGCTGCTGCTGCACTTTAAGTTTCAGGCTAGGGCGACGGGGAATTGATAAATAGGAGGACAGTTGGTTGGAGCAGATGTAGGATCGACAACTGTGGAGGTTGCGCTTAAGGGCGTGGCTGCCACTGTTTGGTGCTGTAGATGCATGCGTGACCTTTCCTGGTTGTGTGATATTCACTGTGACAAACCTGTATGCACACAGGTAGAAAACACACATGAACACATTCAGATGTTTTGCCTTGTGTATAGTCAACATGTTTTCGTTGTTGCTAGCAGGGTCGGACTGCGGCAAAACATTGTCTCGGGCACCAATGAAAAAGTGTCCCACAGTTGCAATCCATTCCTTTTGTGACAGACTGTTTGAGTAGTACCCACGGGGGGAGAGGGGGTTGATAAAATGTGATGCAAATTGTGCAATTTAAAGTATATTTATGCAGTAACGCGGGTCAAAGCTAGTAGCCGCATAGTGACGGGCCCACATTGGCCCAAAAAGTGGCTCACATTGGCCAAAAAAAAAAAAAACGGGCCCATACTAGCTAGCATTTTGTGTTTTTGGTTCGGGCATTGCCCTGTTGCCACAAAGGTCAGTACGAGCCTGGTTGCACGGTGTCATTGCCCTATTGCCACAAAGGTCAGTACGAGCCTGGTTGCAAGGTGTCATTGCCCTATTGCCACAAAGGCCAGTACGAGCCTGGTTGCAAGGTGTCATTGCCCTATTGCCACAAAGGTCAGTACGAGCCTGGTTGCAAGGTGTCATTGCCCTATTGCCACAAAGGTCAGTACGAGCCTGGTTGCAAGGTGTCATTGCCCTATTGCCACAAAGGTCAGTACGAGCCTGGTTGCAAGGTGTCATTGCCCTATTGCCACAAAGGTCAGTACGAGCCTGGTTGCAAGGTGTCATTGCCCTATTGCCACAAAGGCCAGTACGAGCCTGGTTGCAAGGTGTCATTGCCCTATTGCCACAAAGGTCAGTACGAGCCTGGTTACAAGGTGTCATTGCCCTATTGCCACAAAGGCCAGTACGAGCCTGGTTGCAAGGTGTCATTGCCCTATTGCCACAAAGGCCAGTACGAGCCTGGTTGCGAGGTGTCATTGCCCTATTGCCACAAAGTACGAGCCTGGTTGCAAGGTGTTGACATCACAAGCCCAGCTATCCACATGATGTGCCCGCTGTTATTGTCGCATGCCCAGGTTGCCATCCTGTGCAACATTTTGGCATGATATGTTTGCATTCCGAATATTGCAGGTATTGCCATCATGTAGTAAGTTACTCACACTATTGCCAAGTACGGGCACACATTGCGAGCGTTTGCTACCAGACGCCAACAATTTGCTACGTTTGTTGGTATTTCAATATTTTGTGAACACCTTTGCACAGGGCAGTTTCTAGTCCATTTGGTGCCCAGGGCGAAACCGTAGGAATGCGCCCCCCCACCCCGTGCGCCACCCACTCCGCACCCCACGCACCACTCCACCGCACCCCGCGCGCCACTGCCACCGCGCGCCACTGCCAGCGCACCCCGCGCGCCACTCCCAAACTACACCATTAAGGAACTCCTACCCAAAGTCAATAAATCACTGCTAAACAAATGACACCCAGGTACCCCAGTCCATAACAAAGTGTGTTAGACTAACAATTGACCTCTGTCAATGTAGTGCACCTTAGTTCAGTCGTTTTTAACATCGCAGAACTGCATGCTACTCGCACGTGTTTGCAGCTGCAAAATTGTGTGAGCAATGCTGCAATTGCATCTCCATTAATGAGGGCCATACACAGTTGGAGTATGCTGGCCTGATGTGTGGATGGGCCAGTGTTTTCTGTGCTGATATGTATGTACTACACTTAGACTACAAGTGTACATCCGGGCAGAATAAACATGCTTAATGATATGATATGATAGTTTATTGATATAACGCCTATACACAATGTGTTTCAAAGCGCTTCAAGTACCACGCGGGTCTCCAGCCGCTACCTCTGTGTTACCTTGGACAGCAAACTCAATTGGAGAAGCCATATCGAGAATACTCAGCAGAAGGCAACAGGAAAGATGGCAGCGCTGTACCCACTCATGAAGACCAAGTACATGCTCCCCGGACAAAGATCAATGTCTACAAGACGATCATCAGACCTACCCTGACGTGTGCCTCCCCAGCATGGATGACCTGCCGTGAGCGATACCGAAAGAGTCTTCAGATAGTCCAGACCAAGGCCCTGCAGATATCGTCTGGAGCTCTAATCTTCACAAGGATAGCAGACCTTCACAGAGAACTGGACATCAAGATGTTGGATGAACATCTAGCGAAGCTGAGTAAGAACTTCTGCCAAGGACTGGATTAGAACCTGAACCCTCTGATCAGAAGACTCACTGCCACCACTGCAAACGCTTTCGACCGCTACCCGCGGCCCATCACTGCGAAGACCATGTGAAACCAGCCTACTGTGACAAGACCACACAGACCAAGAAGAATACAAACCCACGACTACACACTCAACCCGAGAAGATGGAGTAATGAGGCTCAAGCCTCGGTATCCAATAATCACTGCTGATGGATAACATCTATTCGCAAGTAGAAAACAGACAGAGCACCGGTGCTAAAGGGTTAAAGTTCTACACAGATGCCAGTGAGGATGGCATTGGCTTTTAACTGACATGGGTTTTCCCCCCCAGTGCCAAGGCCTTTTTTGGTGATTTTGGTATTTCACCATTCAATGCATTCTAACGTTTTCTGTTTCATTAACCCCTTAAGGGCCCAGGACGAGGTATCAGGTATCTGGCAACAGGGAGGTAATCCTAAGGACGAGATACCTCGCCCTTGGCACTTAAGGGGTTATTCACATTGATGGCGCTGAAAAGCAAACAGTGGCTTTTGCTTCACGGACCTTAAAGGACACGGAAAAAAGGTATTCTGTGTTAGAAAAGGAGGCCGTGGCTTGTGTGTGCAGAAATGTAATATGTATGTGTGGGACGGATCATTTTTCATAAATACAGACCACAAGCCTTTAGTCTCTATATTTAATATGAGGGAGCCTGATGGAGAATTGTAAGGTGGATCACGAGTATGCACGGTGTGAGCTTTAAAGTGCAACATGTTCATGGTGATCACAATGTGGTGGCAGATGTGCTATCTCGCAATGCAGCGCAAACTGACGCTGGTGAGAAACAGTGTGACATAGTAGAAGCATTTGTGGAAGATGATGGAGACTTTGTTATGGTCTCAGGAGGTCTACAGGAGAAGGAGTGGATGAAGCGTGATCATCTGATGAGTGTATAGCCAAGTAAGAAAATGTGTTCTGGAAGGTGAGTCCCGAGATGGAGTAGGGGAAGACATCAAGAAGTTTAAAAGAATGAGAATGAGTTGGAAGAGGATGGACATTTTCTGGTTAGGGCTCATCGAATTATAGCACATGTGGGAAAGAGAGGTGCAATTATATAACTGGCACGTGAAGGACATTGTGGAGTGTGTAAGGTGTAGGGTTTAATTAGAGTGGATTGTTGGTAGCCTAAGGGATTGTGATGCTTTTAGGGACAGTGATAAAGTGCTGGAAACCAGGACACAGCTGCGTCTTGTAGTACCACTGTGTGGGATGTGGCGGTGGTGGATATTTTGGGTCCTTTAGATGTAAGAGGGGCACAAGGAAAGTATGTGATGGTTGTTGTGGATGTGTTATCAAAATGGCCAGATGTTTGTGTGATGAGGGAAGTAAGATCTAACTAAAATAATTGTAGTTACTGGGATTTATATTTTGGACAGAGGGTTTCCATAAGAAACTCATATCAGACAATGGGCTGCAATTAGTATCGATGGAAATGGGAGAGTTTTTGGAGCTCAATGGGTAATAGCATACCTGCACCACATTGTATTATCCCAAGGTTAATGCAATAGTAGAGCGTTTTAATAGGACATTGATGGAAGCAATGAGGCTATCCAGGGAGACTGGTGGAGACTGGGCGAGAGCTGTAATGGAAAGAGTGTTCCAGTACCGATTGGCTCCACATGACACAACAGGGGTGTCCCCAAGTGAAAGCTTATGCCCGGGTTGGATGGGAAGGTCTAATCTACTCCAAGTGAATGAAGATGAGGTGAAGGAGAGGATAAGTAGGAAGATGAGGTATGCCAAGAATAGGTCTGACATGTTACACTGAGTGCGAGACGTTTCAATACCTAAAGGGACGACAGTGAAGGTGAGGCATCCCAGGTATGTACCTCACGAGTGGTTGAGGTTCTCCAAGGAAATGGCTGTGAAAGAAGGTTTTTAAAACTCGGTGAGACTGCAGAAAGGAGAGGTATGGCATAAGGAAAGAGTGGCAACTGTGCCCGTCAGGAGAAGGTGAACGTGAGATGTATCACCCAGGTGTATGTTGTGAGGTGAAGGGAGGTGGGGCACCTTCAGATGATTAATACCATTGCATTCAGATCATCCAATGAATGGCGATGGAATCTGGATTAAGAGATATGCTGAGGAATCTATATACGTCAGAGGAGAATGTTTAGGTTTGAAAAGAGAAAAGAGGGAGTTGGAGGAAGGGGGTGTTGGCGAGCCTAGGGCTTTATATGAAACAGCTGAATAAAAGCTACGAGAAACCTACAGCATGTCCTTTGTTTTAATAATTCCCAAACATGCAGAGTTAATTTACATAGGTATGTTTGTATGGCACCAGATGGAGTGAGGAGTCAAATGTAGCTCCTGGTAGTAGTTTGTCTCGAACTAGCAGGGCTCTACTCCTCTCCAATCAGAAGCTAGATAGCTCCAGAGATTTCAGACTCTGTCCCTCATCAGAAGGTTGGCGGAATGGGTTTACCGGCACCGGTAAAGGTGCCGGTAAACCCATTCCATCTTACCACGAGGTCTCCTTGCGGGACCCGCAATGGGCGCCTGGAAAAACCAGGCGTCCATACCGGGTCGCGCGAGGACACCAGGGAGCCAACAACGGGCCCGCCATTAACTGGCCAGTTGTGAGCTCCATCCCCATTCCTATTGAGCCCTATGGGGGCTCGAATGGGAATGGGGATGGACCCGGTCCGGGTTCCTCGGATGTGGAATTACCGGGTCCGCCAAGGTCGCGATGGCCCGGTAATTCCTCATTCGAGGAACCCGGGCCCGGATTGCGGTAAGGAGGCAACCATGCCTGGTTACCTCCAACCTCCTGATGAGGGCCTCTGTCTGTGTGGACGTCTGTTACTTGGCAAAATCAAAGTGCTGTTGCTTGCGCCTACATAGCAAACCACTTATCTCCCAAACCGAAACCTTAAAGCTCTGATATGCTCCCCAGCAAGAATGCGCACCAGGATGACTCCCCAAAAACCCAAACCAGTGTTGCTGTTGTTGTTATTTTTTTGGAGTGCTGTGGGCTGAATGGCCCTTTGTCAGACCATAGTCTAAACAGACATGAAGTATAAACAGCATTACTTTGCATGCGACTAGTATTTATAATTTCAAGCAAATGCTATGTTAGGAAGGAGAACATTATACAAACCCAACAATTAGCAACCTATTGGGAGGGTGTACATGTCTGCCCGGTGCATCACTCATGTATGAAGAGGAGATGTTTGAAATGAGAAGACCCATAGTTCTAAATTGGACATGTTCTGTCTTGTTAATCTGCATTTGTATTGCATCGAATCACCATCAGGATAGGTTCAAAACGTATATATACCTTAGTGTGTGCACATATGGCTAACATTATATAGGTCTGATAATTCGCAAACATACCTGACAAGTGGACATTCATTGAATGTATCTTTCACACATCTGACACATGTGCATGTACTTTTCGTGTGATTTCATGGTATTCATTGTGCAAGTCTTCTACCAGTAACACAGGGCTGTGCCCTCAAATGTAGACAGTTGCCCTTGGAGTTAATGGACTCAGTTATACTAGCCCCATCCCACCTTCAGAATTGCACCGATAGAATATGGCTGGGTCCCACGAAAAATGTGGTCCAGCTGTCACATGCCGGAAAACACTCACTTCACCAGTCATCTCTGCTAATAATTGAGCATTTACTTGAAATTACAGATACCAGTTACATGCAAAGTAATGCTGTTTTTATTTCATGTCTGTTTAGACTATGGTCTGACAATGGGCCATTCAGCCCACAGCACTTCGAAGCTATGACAATGGCAGTAAGGCGCTATACAAATATCAAGTAATATAACATAATATACTGAGGTACTCTCGCCATATGCCAGCTCATGCCATTACCTGCCCATGTATCCACACCATTAAGATACTGTTATCATGTGCCCAAATACTTGGATCATGTAACAACATGACTGCTTAACATCATAGCTGAGATACTTCTCTTCCCTCAAAGTGCTTTGAGGGCACTTTAAAGGGCTCATTAGGCATGAAGCACAAAGCCTAAACTTAATATAGCTTAGAAAGCCCCTTTTTGTACTGTCGCCCTGACTCCTTCCCTTTCTTTCACATCCCTTATAGTCTTTCCTTGGAGTATATGGAGCCACTTCTGACAAGTTTGATAAGAAAAAGAAACCAGGAGAGTTCCCTCCACTCAGACAATTAACACGAAGAGGGGGTAAAGAAAATTAATATTTTCTGTTAAAGTGGGCTCTATGTTGCTGTCTAGTACTTTCTCATTGCAGTTATCAGTCCACGTCAAGCTCCATTTAAAGTGCAGTGATTTAATAATGTTAGGGAGTGATGGCAGTGCAGGGTGTGTGGTATGGGAAAAAGGTGTGTGTGGCTGGAGCTGACTCAGCCTTTCTTTGGTCCCCGGTTGAGAAAATGACTAGACTTGAGTTGGGTAACAGAAGCTTGAATCTGCAGGAGAGGGTCACTAACAGCTATATTACAGAGCAAGGTATAATTAGCCTGCTTGGTCGAGCAAGATTTGGTAGCATGGCCGTCCTTCTAACAAGATCCTGGCCACATTGCATAAAGTCCTAAGCAGAAGGGATTAGCCTGTGGGTAATTGGAAAAACAATAGAATCGTGTTTCTATAAAGTACCGAGTTCCAGAACTTTCCCTCTTCTAAGAGCATTGATAATTGTTCAATGTATTCCTTCTTTAATCATGCTCAATGCTTCAAGCTCTAAAGGTTGAAAGGATGAGTCAGTAGGCTCCAACAGGATTAGAACCACAAGTCTCTAAGCATGCACTGAATGTGTTGCATATCGCAAACCCGGGCCTCATGACATGCTTGCAGTGCGCGAATCAAAAGAAGGGAGTGACGTTTTTGGCCGGCAATATTCAGCCAGGGAGTACAAGGGCTGAGCTGCTGGGTACTCTTTAGCATTTTCTTTGGTGTGGCAGGAATTGTCTCCTGAAGCAGACACAGCAGAGCCATCAGTGACTTGACATCATAGAGAAACTCTCCACCGACTAGATCTCTGAGGATCATGCAGCAGGCCGCATAATGGTCTTTTTTTAGTGTTTGGAATACTGTGTTTGATTGTTTTTTGATTTAAATACAGAATCTTCAGGGTTAACGCAACCAACTCACTTAAACACAAGCATTGGCAAAGCCAACAGTTTGGGCTTTTATGTAGGCATGGGAAAGGCACTTAGCAGGCACAGCCGTAGTGGTATTGACTAACCATTGTTGGTAGCAGGTGCAAAATGTTGTGAGTACCTGGGCATCTAATAGCCTGGCAAAGGCTTAAAACGTATGCACCAGTTAGAATTCTTGGCTTTGTCAAAGCTTGTTTGAAACAAGACTTTGGTGGCTTTGCTAATGCTTGTTTTTAACAGGACTTCAGTGAAGGACACTCAGTGTTTATAAATCGCTTGGCTGAAGGCAGGCCTGGTAAGACATTTGTATTATACCAGTATCGTGTTTACATCTCCAATTAAGTCATGAACTCTAGGGAGACTGCTTTGAGCAAACACTGGCAGGCACTTTGCATGCAAAGCCTAATGTTAAGACTTGATTAAAGCGAGCTCAAAAAGTTCCCATGAGAAGCTGTTTTGGGCGGGCAGAGGCAGGAATGGTTGTGAATGGCCATAAGGATTAGCATGTGCATGGGCAGGCAGTGGGTAGGCACATAAACCGCACAACGCTTACAGACTCTGTGTGTCTGCGCAAGCGACACCTAATAGCCCAAAATAAAAATAGACTAAATCACAATGGACTGAGTTACAAAGTAAAATAGATTTCTTACAGTGAAAACCACCAATTGATTTCTGTAACTTGCTTTACAATTAGTGTTTAGTGGAAATGAACCACCAGCACTCTTCGGGCCACGTCCCTTCATGCCACTGAGCTATCCTCTTGGGAGGATAGCTCAGGGGCAACTGCTTGCCTTGGCAGCAACACGACACAGAGCAACACAGGTTTCATGTCCATGCTTAGAAACCTCTGGGTATTAAGTGCGTTATAAATAACCAATCATATCATATCATATAGAGCCCCCTTTCAATTCCTCGTCCCATTTAAAGCACTGCGTGTGCTGCAGCCGGAAGTGACCTTCCTTCTTCGTTTCCTTCTAGGTACAAGGGAACCATGCAGAACATCAAGCATGAAGGTAAGAGCGCTTACCTGCTGGTTGGCAGCCTGGCATAAACTGGTCTGCCCAGAACCAGCAAAATGAGAAGTCGGCGTATTAAACTGAAATGCCACACGATTGACTGAGAAGGTAAACATATGAGAAATGGGGACTTCCCCGCCTACTCGGTTAGGACGTGCTATGCTGGGAAACACGAGAGGACTGTGAATCATTCCCATAATTACCACTAGATGGAGCCAGAGGACAGTCGTTGGATATTTTCTGGCGCGCAGTTCATGATAATTAACTAATAACTCCCGTCTCTGGCATATTCCTGTGGGTTCCACAACCGTCCCCATAAATTCCCCAAAACAACTTTTATATGACTATATGGCTTGTTTTCTAAACTGCAAACATCATTGCCAGATGGAATTCCTAAGACAAGTCATTTAAGGTGGTACAAGTCCAAAGTGGCCTCGCAATTCTTCTGGAGGATGTCGAAGCTATGTGCTGGTGGGAGGTGTGTGTGTGGAAGCCAAGCCCTGCGCTGGCGCTGGAGGTGGGGGGTAGTAGATTTTAGCAGCATTCTTAATTCGACCACAGTCGGTCGGTGACCATCATTTCACAGGATATTGTACACAAATGACCCACGATTGCTTGATTGAACCATCTGAGAAAGTATCACTTCCCCGGCTACCCTTCGAGGACAGGTTACGCGGTGAAACGTGACACGAATGTTCGTCACTCCCAAATTACCACGAGATGGAGCCAGAGGACAGCCGTGGATATTTTCTGTCACGCAGTTCATGCTCGTTAACTAATAACTCCCGTCTGTGGCATACTTCTGTGGGTTCCACAAAGGTCTATTTAAATTCCCCAAAACAACTTTTATATGACCATATGGCTTGTTTTCTAAACCGCAAACATCATTTCCATACGCAGTTCCCAATTATTCTGGAGGCTGTGGAGGCCTTTTTCCGGGGGCCGGCAGGGGCTGTGTGTCTGTGGAAGCTCTGCCCTGCGCTGGGGAGTGTGCAGTAGATGGCGGCAGTGATTGGACATAGATAAAATGTAACGGGGATCCCACAAGGGCCTGGGAGAGTGCAGATTTGGGGGCGTGGAGAGGGGGGGGGGGGCTGGGGGGGGGGGGGGGGGGTTCCGAGGGAGCATTTGAACTCCGCTCAAAGGAAATGTTAAAAAAAATAGTTCGAAAGAAATGTTCGAAAAAAATAGTTCACAAATGGGGTAATTTCTTTTATGCTGCTTCTTTCAAAACTCCACACTGTACATCAATTCCACTTCGAATCACTTCCATGGCAGCGGTGCACCCAAAATACTGTTGCTAATGCAGTGATTGGTAGTACATTAAGGGATACATAGACACACACGCTCCACAGTTGAAGGTTACCAGGGTAGCTCGGCAGGTTGAGAGTCCATTGCTGAGATGTTATATATAATAACTGCTTGTTAATCTTTTGCCTTTTTGCAATTCCTTGTAAAAAACAAGCAATATAAAATGTGTTTGGCCAGAGCATGGGTTGGGCTGGTCACTTGCTCATGTTCAGGGCGCAGGTGGGGTTACTTCTGTCCCTATAGTGAAAATCAAAAGTTGGCCCCATGAACCCACAGTTTAATTTCCTAATAACTGCTGTCAGCACAATAGAAGCATGTACTTGTGATCAATCAGGTTGACAAGCATATAACAGCTTTAGAAATATAACCTGTGATAAAAAACAAAGGAAGGGGCTCAAAAATCACTGGGTATTTGTGTGGTAGTCCAACAAAAAAAGAAACACATTCCAAAGAAAACTAGTGAATGCAAGTTTAAGCAGCATTTTTGAGTTTGGAAATGACTTTTTTTCTGTGAAAGTGTAAGATACACTTTTGGGAGACCTTTTGGGAGACTGCTGGGGCTCGTCCACCGCCAGCCCCAGCCCACTTAAAGCCCTGCATACAGTGTAATTCGCACCCCACTTTTCCATAATATTCCCATTTTTTGGTAACATTGGTGGCAAATCAGTATTTTGAACTCAAGGGCATCATCGAAAATAACATTACAAAAAGATGCCATGAGTAGACCAAGAGAAAAACATTACTTTGGGGTGCAATATACAACTGGCCCTGCTTAGTGTGTATGAGCACATTTTTATTTTTCATTGAAAAGACTTAAGTGTGGACAGAGTTCAGATGACCTGATTCATTGCAACAGATCCCAGGAAATTTGGTGGGAGTGGCAAGTGGCAACCATTATAACTTGTTCCCTGCTCCGATCTCATGGATGTGCTCTGGAGCTGAGCAATGGGCAGAACCCGAGTTAAGATGGTCGTCACTCACCAGACCAGACACATTTCCTGGGTTTTGTGGCTGTGAATTGGATCACCTTATCTGTGTGTTAACTAAAAATGTTTCACTGTGTTTCAAGGGTTTTGCTATGCTTTATTTTCTCCAGGGCCCACTGGCCATGTTGCACCATTCAGTAAAAACACTGTGGCAGATGGATGTGGCCTTCAGACATGGCCAGTTTATTTGTTTGTTTGTTTATTTATTTCTATAGCGCTCCGGACCCGGGAGTAAAAGGGCGCTCAGTACAGGTTACAAGGCACAGTACATGGTAATAGGCAGTGATGCTAGAACAACTTGACCCACAGTTACATACTGTGGTCGCAGCCTAAGGCCATGGTCCATATCACCTGGCAAATAGATAACTAGATGATACCAGCCATTCCTTCGGCCGTGTCCACTGTCCTCGAGGAAATCATTCGTCAAGAGTGTTATCCGTCTGTCACTTCCCATATCCTCCTCACTAGTAAATAACTAGATCCAAATTGCCATGGCTTTCAGCTGTGGACACTGTGCATGTTGCCCGAATACAACGAAAAGAGCATGGATAAAATGGCCATGGCCAAACCTATGCCTTCTCTATTTTCCCCCTTATTTAACTTCCACTGTGGTTCCACCCTGCAAAATTCCAGCAGAAACATACTACGGTCACCTCAGTGCCTCCTTGTATTAAAACAGTAACCTTCTACGATAATGCAGCATGGGAAAACGTTTGACATTTTTCCACATCCCTACTGCCATTCTCCATGGGCACCCCCATCAAGTCTAGGTCCCCCCACTTCTGCTCCACTGTGTAAATCCTTCCTGACCGTCTTCTATTATCCCCCTTCACCTAATGGTTCGTTTGAGGCATTTTCTTTCCTGTGCTCCTTTTGCGATGTTCCCGTGGGAATACATGGGAATTTCATGGGAATCCTGTGGGATTTGCATGGTAATACAGAAATGAACTGCCTTAAAACAGACGCTGCAGCCCTCCCCAAACGCTTTAAATGTCCATATGGTCCACTTGCCTCCTATCCACTCCTCCAATATGTAAAATCACCTTTTTGACTTCTGCAAATTGGTTTTGAGCCCTTTTCTTTTTTGGTTTCTAACTAGAGTACTGTGGGAATTTCTTGCATGGGGCACAAAAATATGGTGCTTTTCATTTCTGAAAAGCCCCAGAACTGCAATGCACCATAGGAGATAACGTTTTTGTGGACTGGGGCACGCCGTACTCAATTGATATTTTTTTTAAACGACTGGATGGGTTTACACCAAACAAAAAGGAATATGTCTGACTCTTTGTGCCCACGCTGTTTCGTATTTGGTGCAAATCCATCCAGTGATTTTTTCAGCTATGAGTGTTCAATCGCAGCACATTTTTCTCTATAAGAAAATTAACGAGAGTAGGCTAAACACAAACACAGCATTTTTGTTTTGCTAATAGCATTTGCACTGTTTAACACATTTTCCCCAATATATCCAGTTCAGTGTCACCCATACCAGACATTGGGTTTGGAAAAATGAGGTCAAATCCGTTTAGCGATTCAAAAGTTATTACCAATAGAATATTGTGAAACGTCAATACAAATGGTTCTATCTTACTCATAGGGCCGCAATTTCTGCATTCTAATATATCTGTACAGGCGGCAGCGTGCCACCAACTGCTGCCCCCACACATTGCTGCTCCCCGCATTGTCAACATATTTGTGACTTCAGCTGCCACTCCCACAGTCTCATGGGTGTGATGTGTGCACCAAGTATGGAAGATGTACGATTTGCAACTACAAATCATAATATTGTAATGTAAGTGGACTTGTATAGCACCTGTCTGCGATGAAAGGTGGCCTTGCTGCGCTTGAAATGACACAACATAACATAGTAGCTGTGTTTTGAACAATCATCTAGATGAAAAGTGCTTGCTTCCCATAGACATTTGATGGACAAATTCAGAGAAAACCATTGCTGAACTGATGACTGTGCCTGGCAAACACTGCAGCAAGATCTTTTTCTGTAGGTCGGCACGCTGCACAGGAACTCCTCCTTGGTAGTGCCTTTTTCACTAGCCTTGTCCCTCTGATGCCCCAGTTTGTTGGTGACTGCCCCTCCTGCACACTAACGGCTCTGGAAACTGTGCTGCACTGGTCACAGTCATGGGCCATTGTGTGCCTAAGACTGAAGTGAGTTGGCGGCGCGGTGCGTGCCTGCGTATTGGTGCACTCCATTCTGGCTACATTACGAAAGAAAAAAAGTGCGCCGCTTAACAGTGCCAGAGGATGTACTCAGTGAGTGTGGCCTCCCGCAGAGGCGCAGGGAAGCTAGCATTACACTGATGTTGACACATGTGCCAGTGTGCGCACGCCGCCCTGCTGAAATAGTGAGCTGCGCCTGTCACGTGGCTGCCTAGCTGCCGCTCGACCACACTCTCGAACCTCCCACCCTGCTGTGGCAGTGCTGCCAGTTATTCCAGCAGTGGAAGAACACGAATGCAATGTAGGCTGACTGGAGCAGTGTGCTGGCACCGGGGCGGCAGCGCCCAGCACTTTCCTTTATTCTTGAGCGTGGACAATAGGAAATGTTACTGCTTGTTGTGGGTTCCATGTCATAAAATCGCAGCAAAAATGGTTGTGATTACAAAATATAGCGGCAAAAATGCAGTGGTTTTTTGCGGCCACAATCATGTAAATCATGCGGGAGACACCCCCGCAACCCCAAACCCATTATCCCATTTAAGGGGAGCGGTGGACAACCCCGCAACCCCCGCTCCCCTTAAATGGTATAATGGGGTATACCTTTACCGGTTCAAACCACAGCATTTTTGGCAGGTTTTTTTCTTTTTTACCAGGGACATTTTTGCCGCGATTTTATTACCTGATACCTTGCTGCGTGACTAAGACTGACGGGAAGTTAAAGAAATAACGTTTCCAAAACACCACATCATAATTAAACTGGTCCCCATAGAATGAATGTTGGTGCTCACTGCTCAGAAAAAAGTCTTGGTGTTCAGCCCTGGCAACCACCAAACAAAATAACCACATGTGGTGTCCTTCCTACCGCAACCACCACACCACCAAACCCATACCTGGCAGCTATGGTACCGGAAGGTAAAAGGATTTGCTCAGGATAATACATTTAATAAAGAGGCGAAGTCAGGATTTGAAGCCAGTTTGCACCTGAGATACTTGACCACATATTTTATTAAAAGCAGTGCCCCTCCCAGGCACCCACACCAGCACTGACCCACCTATACCCCCACATACATGCGGACACCCACAGGCACCCACACATGTCACATACCCACAGGGGTAGACTGGGGACGAAAAGAGGCCCTGGAAATAATTTTCAAAGTGGCCCCATGTTACACATTTTCAGCAAGCCCAACCCTTTTCCTTTGGGAACATTTGGAAAGACAAACACAAAGGAGGCCCAGAGTGCTGCTGAGGCCTACCGGGCAATCTCCAGAGTTCCCAATAGGCCAGTCCAGCCCTGGTAGGCCAGTCCAGCCCTGCATACACCGGCATTTTGTTAACCTCTACATCTATTTGTCTATGTACCGATCTATCTATCCATCTATCTACATATCTATCTATACAACCAAGATAAAGTAACGAGGGTGATTCAGCTGCACAACTTTTCCCTGATGTGCTGTAGTTATGTTTGAGTTTAAAAGACTTTGCGAGAAATTCAAGATGCATTTCAACAAATCATAAGGTCTGATATGAGAAGTGTGTTATACCCATTAAAGTGAATAGATGGTAGTCATTTATCCTGACTGAATGGAAGCTCAGTTTGGAAGCTTACATTATTAAAGTTGCATTTCAGAGTGATTTTCTTGGGTGGCGACCAAGCGAGGCTCAGTTGGGGTATCTGGGTCCAGCAGTTCAAAACGCAGGGTGGTCTTGCACCAGTCAGCCACTTGGCCTGGGCCCCTCCTGGCTTACCCGCCTCTAGTCCCAGCACAGCGAGTGTGTTGGGTGTGGGTGATGCTCTCTTGGCACAGCAGATACCAATGTAATTATCCCTCATGCAATCATGAGCCTTCTGGACAGCTTGCCCTAGGCGATTAGAGTACAGAAAAGCTGTACTCTCATCGGCAGCCAGCGCTGTTTAATCCAGTGGTCGAAGTGAGCAGGAACAGTCAGGCGCTGTGTTCCACTACTTTTATTTTTTTACTGTTAACAGCTCCACTACTTTTTGCAACCATTTTCACCATTCTGGAGCTGTTCTTTGTGAAGTTAAAGCCCACTTCTCCACTTTACCACCGGATATCAGTCTCAGCTAAACTGAAATTTGTTCCAACTCAATTGGCTGTCAACCAGCATGACTGCAACCATTGAAAAATGTGTTGCACGTTGCTCCTTTCCTTGACACTCTGTCCCCTGCCGGAGTCACAGTTTCACTGCATTTTTGGTTACACTTCTATCTCTGGTGTAGTGCTGGAGGTCAGGAGAAGAATGCAGCTTTGCTTCTTCCTCCTCCTCCTTCTGCACACTGGTTGTTCACAGTAGCTGGGCTGGGGTGGGGTCATTCTCCTCGTGCACACACACAGTTAATAGGAATCGTCCTTAGGGAGGCGGATGCAGGGAATAAATGGTGAAAAACGGTGGCAGGGGAAGGGAATACTTGTCAATGGGCAAAGTATTCCACAGATTTTTTCATACCCCTGTGGGTTGGTTGCGGTCAAACGTCCACCAACTCTGGACTCTAGTTTTGATGAAGCTCTCACATTTACAACTTCTCCCGCAGCACTCGAGCACCAACATCTTGTACTGGGAGGCGACTTCAAAGCGTGGAACGCGGACCAGTCTTTACCGTGACCCCCGCTCCCCACTGATAGTCTGACAATTGTTGACCTTTACCAGGTAATAGTGGATCTGGCGAAAAACAAAAGCCACAATCTTGATCTTTTTTTTCTCCCACAGGCCTGTTTCCTTCACCTCCTTCCTTTGCCCTACTATGGTCAGGCGCTATAGCAGTATCATTGACTTTTACTATTCCCTTCCCACCCAGTCCAACTCCAGGTCTCAAGGGCCGGAAACCTGATGGGTTTTCAGGATAGCCCTGATTAATATTCATGCGACAAAATGTGCATGCATTTAGAATCATTGTAGGCAAATTTATCTCATGAATATTAATGAGGGCTGTACTAAAAACCTGACATGGATCCGGCCCTTGAGGCCTGGAGTTGGATAACCCTGCACCCCATCATCCCTCTCACAGCAATGGGGTGAAATGCAACCTTCGGGGGTCACTGTCACTGATCTCTCTGAACTCCATGCTTTCCTTCTCTGCCTTTGATCCCTCCATTCTCAGAGCTTAATTTCAGGAGCAGTTTAAGGTTCGGGCAGTCTGCCTAGCTCAAAGGTCTGCAACCTTTGGTTCTCCAGATTTTTTGGATTGCAACTCACAACAACCCTAGCCAGGATCCTGGGAACAGCACTGAAAAACATCTGGCGAGCCACAGGTTGCAGACCCCTGACCTAGCTCCTTGCAAACGCAGCTTTCGCACTCGTGGGAGCACATCTGCCCCATAGTGCTCTGACCTGTTGAAGACCTCTCAGAGAAACCAAACAGCCAGAACTCAAGTGGTGATGTAACAATTACTTGAAAGCTTGTGCCTCCTTTTGTAAACAACTCTTGATAAATTAGGCTAAAATTCCTTCCAGATCACGAATCATAAAAGCTAGTAGTACTATCCCCAGTAACTATTTACGAAGGTTAAACAGCAAACATCAGCAGATGCCTGCTAAAACCCGTGTCTCCAATCACTATTCATTTGTGAAGATCTCTCATCGGCTTCTAAGAGCACAATTGTGATGATAAATACACCATCCACCAATAGTACTGGGTTACTGTATAAAATGCCATGTCCAATGCTGGCCCAATACTTTTGTAAAGTGCTCCACTGCTCTTGAACTAGGTTTCTGCTATAAGAAATAAAATACATTTTTTTTACTTAAACTTATCTTATTTAATGGGGGAGTTCCCCCCAACCCACTTTCTCCCTTCACTCCTACCTCTACACCAAGCACCTCCCACCCCACCCCTCTTATATTCAAAGTCATTTCAAAGTAATTTCCACAAAGGTAATTGCCACAAAGTAATTTACTTCATGGAAACAACAGCAGACCCCTGGGGGTCCCCAGTATTGGAGGTACAGTACTTTGTTTGCTCCACTCTTGGCTCTTTTTGATTGAATGCATTCAGTGTTTCCTCCTCAGTTACATTTTGGGGCTGGCCTCTAACAGGTGGGGAATCTCAGGGCTTTGCTTTTTGACTTCCCCTTTTAAATAGTTACATTCAGCCGGTGGTGATCTTCCTACACTCTTTTGACTTTACGCTAATGATACTGACACCCTGCTTGGTTTAGGTGTTTAGAGGATGCAGAGAGGTTATGTGAAATTGGATATGTAGCCATTGGCTAAAAGGTTCTGTTGGTTTAACGCCTATATTTCTAATCAGTCTATCACTGTCTCATTGTAAGGGTCTTTCTTCCGGCTCTTCCCCTTTCCCTCATCATATTCCCCAGGGTTCCGTTCTTGGGCCACTTCTGTTCACTCTCTATACTTCTCCTTTATCTTCTTTAATCCCTGGTCACGGTTTTGAAGTCCACCTCTAGGCAGACGACATTCAGATCCTAGCATCATTTCCATCATTTACTGGCTCTATCCATCAACGTCTGTCTGCTTGTTTAACTGCCATAATATCGTGGCTGCCCTCTCGTTTCCTTTGTCTAAATCCCAATAAAACAGAAATCCTTTTCTATCCTGCTAATAGTGGCGAAAACGGGTGCAAAATGGTGATTTTTACCTCCAGCAAAAAGCTGGAGGTAAAACTCTCATTTTCCACCCAACTCGAGATTGGATGTAGTGGTAAGTAAATGCAGCAGTAATAGCATTACCGCAGCATTTTACCGGTCCACCTAACTTGTGATGAGACCCATGATCTCTTAATAGTAGGTACATCAAATGTTGTAACACTGCTGGGGCTCCAAGTGTCAAACAGGAAATTATATCGCGCCTCCTATTGTAATGAATATATGTATATTGGCCTATGCGAAGCTGCTTGTAAGCCACTTGCGAAGAAATTCGTGTTGCAAGGTCCCGACCTTAGAATCAATGTAAGCCGCCATTTTAGGTTAATCCGCCATTTTAGGTTCTCGCTGCAAAGTCACCCTGTGAGCTAAAATGGTGGACAGTGTCCCTCTGAAAATGTAACATGGCCGTCTTGACCTCTAACAAGGCCACTTGTTAGGGTCATGAACTGAGACCTTGTCCTTCATTGACCTGTGTGTAAAGGATTACTCGTGCCAATGAAACTAATTCATGAGCATATGTTAAGAACAATGTATCCAAATACTGAACCAAGAACACTTGTTTAACTACATTGTATTAATGTTTGAGAAGACTCTATGAGGAATCCTAAAATACACTGTTGCCGTGTAGGCTTGTTGACGAATGTATTAAAGGCAAACCCTAAGCGTATAGATGTGGAACCCGGCATGAACCCTAGATCAGTAATGTATTAGTGGAATATTAACCCACAGTGGGGGTGGACATCATGTTTTCAAAAGTATAAAAGGTGCGTCTATTCTAATGTACAGTCCCATTCACTGAGCACACCGAACCACGCTGGAGTTTGTTGTGTTGTACTGAGGGCCGATAGCTATCCGTTACTTTTGTCCTTTGAAACTGTTCAGTATAAAATAAAAGATCTTTGTATGTTCCTTTTTAACCCGTGTTCGGTGTATTTTCTTCTGGGTTACTCAGCCTCGATATTTTCTCTTTGTTTTCACAGTTGGTGCCCGAATGGGGACCCTCAAGATTGATGCTGGATTGTCGAAGGTTGACACACGCTATCAGACCGGGATCGGACGGTGTAGGGGGCCCCTTCTGAACAAGACGTGACACCTCAGCAGCGCTGCACAAACCGATCCCAGGACGATTAGCTTGTGGTCCGAGACGGCATCTTGACGAGGGTCCACTTATCGAGGCGGGCAGATTTGCCGAAATCACCAAACACGAGGTAAGATTAGTTAGGTAAGAATTTTGAAATCCGATCGGACCTCCTTAGGATTGATCAGGTGAGTCGTGACCCGATTCTTAAGTATCCTGATAATTTGTTTAGGCACATTGTATCTGCAGACACAATTACTGACCAGGTAACACCAATATTTTGATATGCCTGGGAAATTGTCTACCTGTCTCAGGGCGTTATTCCGCAGCGATAGGCAATCTTTGGAATTTAGCCATCCGGCACCACAGGAGGGGTTGCCGGCTTGTACTATGTACTGTAAGCATGGCATTGGAAGTATAGTGTTTAATGATATTTGGCACAGACAAACCAGACATGCCTTCGAACTTCAGTGGCCAATCAATGGTAGTTTTGAAATCCCTCGTATTGAGTATTTAGAGTCAATTCTATTAAAGAAAAAGGCTAGACCTGCAGCATTTGATGTTTTGCAGAATTGGAAAAAAGAAGCGTTGCAGCAGCTTAAGAGTAGAGAAAAACATGCGCGCCGTCATAAAACAAACGCCGAAAAAGCATTTTTGTATGACCAAGATAAACAGTCTGAGTCAGCTAGGAATATGGATAGGGCTTTCTCGCTTGGCATTCAGAAAATCTATCCTTCTAAAGATTTCCATGTTTCTGATGAACTTATTGATAAATTGCTAAATGAACGAAGGCGCCACCTCTGTATGTTCCTCTTCCTGTTGCTTTGCCTCTTCCTGCTGTTATTCCTGCTCTTCCTGCTGTTGTTCCTGTTGTTCCTGCTCCTCCTAATGTTCCTCTTCCTCCAGTCGTTGTTCCTCCACCTGTTCTTCCACCTCTTCCTATTGCACCAGTAACAGTACCTCCATTGAATTTGCCTGCTCCCCCTCTTCCAAGTGGTCCTGTACCACTTGTAGTTGATCAGGGTGCAGGGTCCAGAGTTGTCACTCGTAATACTGTACCTCCAGAGAAGAAACGTGATTTGATTGAATAGGCTAAGCATTGTATGGAGAGAGACAATCAAGCTAATGTTTTTGCCACACTTTCTAATATGGATAATTTTCCTGAGAAAAATGTTTTTATTGAAGGTTTAGGGATTCATTTATGTGTAATGTGGGGCAAATTAAATAATGCAGATCTCCCACAAGGGTTGAGGGATCTGAACACTTTAGCGTTTTCAAGAGACACCGTGGAGAAAGTACATGAGCATGACGAGAGGTTATTTGAGTATAGAAAGGAGTTGGAAAGGTTACAGAATGAGGATGAAGACGAGGGTAGTATGTATGTACAGAAACGGTTCCTTTCTTGTCATAAATTAATATCTGAGGAAGCACGAATTTGTACGAAAGATGCGATTAGATGGATCTCAGATATGTCGATAACTCCAGTTGAGGTATATGACACATATAGTCAGTATACGCTAGAAATGCAGAGGAAAGTGATACAGGTAATGGTAGAGTGCCTGCAGGATGATTGTGTGAAAAGAAAGATTAGTTGTCCCATAGAATTATTGAGTATTTATAAGAGAGCTTTTTCACTTGACACTTCTTCGAATGCTTTAGCGCTCGACTTGTCTCTGTTGCTTAGTAAGCGTTCGGAGTTGCCTACTTCTCAGTTGCCTATGAGAGAGGTTCCTCCGACATTTGTCTTGAAGGTTGAGATTGCGGCCGATGCTGCAGCGGGTATAGTTGCTGTGAACATTCCTGCACATTATGTATCACAGTTTGTTCACGTCACATTCTCGAGACAGGAAGTGAATACTATTAGACAATCTATTCCTGATATTAGGAAAAATCCGACAGGATTCTATAAAGAAATAGAGTCTGTTTTACGGTCCTCAGTATTCACCTTGAGTGATATTGATCTGTTATTTCCTGTACTCCTGCCCGTAGATTTGTGGAAACAGGTTAGGACTATAGATGATGTACCAGGGTTGGGAGATACATGGACTAACAAAAAAGGCGATAATGCAATTCCTTTTTGTTTCATAATTGATCTACGTGCCATCAACAAGGTCGTCGCTCCGCAATTTCCGATTGTGTCTGATGTGACGACAATATTAACTATGACTCCGGCTTCAGCTACTTACTTTAGTGTTGTGGACCTGAAGAATGCTTTCTTTAGTATTCCTATACACAAGGACAGTAGATATTTGTTCGCGTTCACCTTAGGGGGACGCTCGTTCACCTTTACCCGTGCACCACAAGGTTACACGGAAAGTCCTAGCATTTATAGTAGGGCTTTGAAAGAACAGCTTGATACCCTTGAATTGCCCTCTTCTTGGACATTGCTTCAGTATGTTGATGACTTGCTTTTAGCTGCTGACTCTGAGAGCGCCTGTAAGGAGGGCACTGTGTTATTGCTTATTGACCTGGCTAAACATGGTCACAAAGCTTCGCTTGAAAAGTTTCAATATTGTTGTCAGGAGGTTGCCTAGTTAGGCTATCTCCTGTCAAAGGAGGGAAGAAGATTGACACCTGAACGTATAAAACACATTTCTGGCATGTCTGTCCCAAATACACTGAAGGAAGTTAGAGCCTTGATAGGTAGGGCTTCTCACTGTAGGTTGTGGATCCCAAACTTCTCACTAGTGATTAAACCGATGTTGGCTTTGACGAAGAAGGGCATTTCTTCGCCATTGCCGTGGAACGCGGAACACCAGCAATCATTTGATCTGCTCAAGACTGCATTGTGCTCGGCACCGGTTTTGGGCACACCAAACTATGTAAAGGCCTTTGTATTGTTTGTGCATGAATGTGATGGATGTGCTTTGGCTGTATTAACGCAGGAACATGGAGGGAAGAATAGGCCATGCGGTTAGTTTTCTTCCGCCCTTGATCCTGTAGCATGCGCTTTGCCAAGATGTTTGCGAGCTGTCACTGCTGCTGCTCCGTCTGTAAAACAGAGTGAGGGAATGGTCCTAGGCCATGATCTAACCATGATGGTGCCTCACTCTGTAGATGTCCTATTGAATAGAACCCAAACGCAACACCTCACCTACGCACGGTTGACGAGATATGAATTGATCTTGTTTGCTCCTCACATAAAAATTAGAGGCTTGTGTTCTTAATCCGGCCAAACTTTTACCTCTTCTGCAAGGTACTGCTTGCAGTGACGAAGAGTCACATGACTGTCTGTATACTACCGAACAAGAGACAAAGGGTAGAATTGATCTGAAAGACACTCCTTTGAACAACCCACAAGGGGAGCTGTTTTGTGACGGCTCCTGCTTCAAACTTCCGGATGGTACATCCACAGCTGCTTATGCAATCAACACATTGAGCACGGTTGTGGAAACCAAGAGAATCACGCATAACTCTGCGCAGGCCGCAGAGATTATAGCATTGACCCGAGCTTGTGAACTTTCTGAAGGGCTTACAGTAAACATATATACCGATAGTCAGTATGCCTTTGGGGTGGTTCGCAACTTTGGGAGACTTTGGTCAGAGAGAGGGTTCTTAACTTCACATGGTAACAAGATCCAGCATGGCTCCCTAATAGTACAACTGCTCTCAGCGCTTGCGCTCCCTACTCAGTTAGCTGTCGTGAAATGTTCAGCACATCGAAAGGTTATAGATGATATAGGAAAAGGGAATGCTTTTGCTGATCAGATAGCTAAACAGACTGCCACTGATCCCTTTACAGAGATGTATGTTTCAAGGGAGACTGTAAATGCCTATGCAATGGACGAGGGTGTTGGGTCCGTACGGGATATCCAAGCCGATGCCACATTAGAAGAATCCAAGCGGTGGGCTGAAAGCTTGGGGAAACTCGATGATGATGGGTGTTGGGTGGATATGGTTGAAGAGAAATGGCTACTTCCTGACGCCTATGTAATGATGTTGGTTGTCATGGCCCATGGCCCTACACATATATGTGCCCAGAAGGTTACGAAAATGTTAGAGAAAGTTTGGGCAAATGACAAAAATTTGAGAATTGCTCAGCGCTATGTTCAGGGTTGCATGATTTGCCTACAGCACAATGTGGGAAAGGGGACAGCAACTCCAAGGGGAAGTTTTGGGCCACCTTCTGTCCCCTTCGAAGTCATCCACTTTGAATTTATTGAAATGGAACGGTGTAACAATATGAAAAATGTGTTAGCTGTCATCTGTGCTTTTAGTAAATGGGTTGAGGCTTTCCCTGTCAAAGATGCTACAGCAATGACTACTGCGAAAACCATGTTAAAAGAATATTTTTCCAGGTTCGGGCTACCAAGAGTCATCTGGTCGGACAATGGTACACATTTTGTCACTGCTGTAATTCTGCAGATATGCGTGGCATTACAGATCGACAAATGGTTCCATTCGGCCAGACACGCTCAGAGCGCCGGACTAGTAGAAAGACACAATGGTATCATCAAGAACAAGCTCGCTAAGATGTGTGCCGGCACCAAACTCAAATGGCCGGAAGCCTTACCGATCGTGTTACTAGCCATGCGTACAACCCCTAAAACTAAGACTGGGCTCTCTCCATTTGAGGTGGTAATGGGCATACCTGCCAATATCTGGAACCTTCCTAAAAGTAGATCTTTGAAAAATGTCAAAAATGTACTTCTTTCAGAGTACTGCAGCCAGTTGACTTAAAACCTGTATTTGATTCATCACCAGGTGCGAGAGGCTTTACCTGTGCGATACGAGGGCCTGGGCCACAGCATTCGGCCTGGGTACTGGGTGCTCGCCAAGGCATTTGAG
The DNA here is from genome assembly GCF_040938575.1 of Ambystoma mexicanum. Lineage (NCBI taxonomy): Eukaryota > Metazoa > Chordata > Amphibia > Caudata > Ambystomatidae > Ambystoma > Ambystoma mexicanum. Next base: position 326,660,058 of record NC_090926.1, on the reverse strand, counting down.
CGCTCTTCCTGCCTTGCACCTCGTTGGAGGGGCCCATTCCAGGTCCTACTGATCACACAAACGGCAGTGCGTGTCTCAGGCAGGAAACATTGGATCCATGCGACACACCTCAAGAAACTTCCTCACCCAGTGCCACACGATACAGAAGAAACAGAACCCCTCGCTAACACTGCAACCAACGATCCCAAAGCAGTAAATAGCGCTGAGAGTGCTTCGGAGAATCTCTCTGAGCCTGTGAGGCTTGGGGAACGCATCATTTTGTCTCCACACTCTCCAAACGTTTCGCTTCCGTAAACTGTCGGTTCGGATTCTGCATCTTCACTTGCTCTTGATACATTGCCTCCAACGGGAAGTGACGACACATTGTTTTCGGATCAATCAGTACCAGGAACAGCAAGGTACAATCTGCGTCCAAGGAAATAGACTTACGGCACGGTTTGCTGTGCATTCGATAGACTTACGCCACGGTTCGGCTGTGCATTCGGAGAAGGAAAAGAATCATCGAGGGCTTGTTTTATTGCCCAAATAAGTGTTTGAGAAAAAGCGGATTCTGTTGGCTAGGGTTGTGGAAGGACTAAGAAGTTGCTCGGCCGGGAGGTCGCCAGCAACGAACATTGGAGGTTTCCGTTTGAAGACTGCAATGCCTGCCACCGCTACCGCTCGTATTGGACTGATAAATGATCGTGTGATCAGCCGGGATAATGGACAAGCCACTTGGGCCCCGAAAACGTATTGCTGTCTTTTTTATAATGTTAATTGGTTTTTATAATAGTCACTGTTTTAGGCCAATGGTACCTCGAGGAAGTTCATCCTTCAGAGTCCTTGTTACCGACTGAAAATGTACCCACTGTTTCTACTCCTTTTGTGCATTTGCATACTCTGTCTCCTAGAGACTCCCAGCATAGACAAAGATATCATAACAATACATTGTTCCTTATCATGAATGCTACAAATGGCATTTTTAATAGGTCCAACTGTTGGGTCTGCTCGCATTTACTGCAACACGGGGATAAGTGGCTATTTTGGTATATCCATCCTTTACCTTTGACAACTGCTTGTTATGCTTCTCTTAGAGCACTGTTCTTTGGCCGATGGAACGATAGCATCTCGGGGAACTTTGATGGCACTAATTTGAATAGTTTTGAGAAACGTGTTCTGACTCCCCTGGGATGCACGCTTTTTGCAAATAGGAGCAAGCTTAACATTGCTTCTATTAGGCCCTCTGATAGACTGTCTCGTCCCTTTCAATCTTTGATTTCCTTCAAGATGGCTCCGATAGGCAATACGGATGCCATGCCTCCTTCGTACACTGTTAACCATAGGCCCGATTCAGTTTCTTTCTGCATACAGAGGAATGGTACTCAGTCAATGGGAGATTTTAAAGGTTGTGCCAGCATTACAAATTTGACTGGGGAAGACAGACCTTTGTATGTAGGCGAACCTGTCTACTTTGTTTGCGGTAATGTAGCATTTCCATGGTTACCCAGGGAATGGCAAAGAACTTGTTATTTAGGGATCCTGTTACCTGGGGTGTTCATAGCTAGTACTGTAGAGGTCTCGAAGGCTCGTCCACGGCGGGACGAGAATGGTGACACTCCAGCACAGGTCTTAGGAGATGTAGCAAAATCATTTGTGCCATTTTGGGGGCAGATAGCAAATTCCGAAGATATCAGAAGACTAGCGAGAGTAATGGAGAGAACCATCAACCGGACCACGGACATACTCTATAATATGACATTAGAACAGAAGGCAATAAGATTAGTAGCACTTCAGAACCGGATGGCATTAGATGTAATTCTGGCTGAACGTGGTGGAGTGTGTAAATTAATGGGGTCCGCTTGCTGTGTTTTCGTGCCAGATTCCTCCCCAACTATCTTCAAAGCAATACAGAATCTGCACGTCCTTAGTTCAGAAGTGCATGTTCCTGAGGGAAACTGGGATCTTAGCGCTTGGTTCTGGGACTTCTTGCGAATTTGGGGTTGGAAGGTGCTTTCGGTCTTACTGATCATTTTGGGAATTCTGTTATTCCTTTGCTGTTGTATCCAGTGTTTACCTAGTATGTGTTTGATGCTAGGGGGATGTTGCACACAGGCGATAGGTACAATAGGACATAAAGTATGTGCCCCAGATAAAACCTCCAAGGAATATGTGTTAAAAGAAATTTTTGCGAATGATCTAATGGCAATAGATATTTCTGACAGCGATTCAGGGTGCATGGACAATGATACATGGAGTTGTTTGCAAATAAGACCAGAAGTAGTTTAGCAGTTGGCATAGGCCAAAAGGAGGGTTTGTCAAATGGGAAATTATATTGTGCCTCCTATTGTAATGAATATATGTATATTGGCCTACGCCAAGCTGCTTGTAAGCCACTTGGGAAGAAATTTGTGTTGCAAGGTCCCGACCTTAGAATCAATGTAAGCCGCCATTTTAGGTTAATCCGCCATTTTAGGTTCTCGCTGCAAAGTCACCCTGTGAGCTAAAATGGTGGACAGTAGTCACTCCGAAAATGTAACATGGCCGTCTTGACCTCTATGTATAAGCTAATGTATAACTTGCCTGCAGGCCACTTGTTCGGGTCATGAACTGAGACCTTGTCCTTCGTTGACCTGTGTGTAAAGGATTACTCATGCCAATGAAACTAATCCACGAGCATATGTTAAGAACAATGTATCCAAATACTGAACCAAGAACACTTGTTTAACTACATTGTATTAATGTTTGAGAAGACTCTATGAGGAATCCTAAAATACACTGTTGCCATGTAGGCTTGTTGACAAATGTATTAAACGCAAAGCCTAAGCGTATAGATGTGTGAACCCGGCATGAACCCTAGATCAGTAATGTATTAGTGGAATATTAACCCACAGTGGGGGTGGACATCATGATCGTTGTGTTGTACTGAGGGCCGATAGCTATCCGTTACTATTGTCCTTTGAAACTGTTCAGTATAAAATAAAATATCTTTGTATGTTCCTTTGTAACCCGTGTTCGGTGTATTTCCTTTCGGGGTACTCAACGTCGATATTTTCTCTTTGTTTTCACACAAGAAGGCCAAAGAGGGAGAACAGTAAATTGGAACAGTACTTAGGGACTGGCAAAAGCGGTCTTTTCCTTGTCTTGTTCTCTTAGTGGTATTTGCCAATATCCCTTGGTTCGGTTGATAGTACTCAGATACCTTGCAGACCCCATTTGTCCAACAATTCATCTATCCAAGTCATGGGACATGCTTCATAAACTGAAATACTGTTTACCTGTCGAAGATCCTTGCAGAACCTGGTGGAACCATCAGGTTTTGGTACGAGCATGATCGGAGAGCACCAAGGGCTTTTCGAGGATTCAATGATACCCATCCTTAACATATTCTCTATTTGACATCGTAGATATTCCCTTTTAGCTTCTGGAATCCAGTAAGGCCAAAGCCTAATGATTTTGTCTGGTATCATCAGTATAGAGTGCTCCCCCAGATCAGTTTTTCCCGGACTGTCCGAAAACATGTGATTGAAATCGTTACGGTTGCCTTAAGAATTTGTTGTTTTTTCTCCGTGAGAGTATCAACCGACTAGATGTCTTGTAATCCATTTATTTATTTTGTGGTAAAGGTTCCATTGACTATGAACCTTTGGACGATATTAACGCTGTTACCGGCGACACTTCTCTCCACTCCTTCAGAAGGTTACTATTGTTGTTGTTCTCCAGCTGTACCCGATCCGGCAAGCTCTCCAGATAATTCACTGGTCCAAGTGTTTTTTTGGTTACCTAAGGACCCCTCCATTGAGCCAACATTTTATGGTCACCCATTGGCAAAAGGACCAGAACTTATCCCCGGGCTGAAAAGTCCTCATCTGGCTGTTCTTATTGTACTGTTCCTCTCGCTTGTTCCCACAACTGAGACAGATGCGTTTTCAGATTATCTGCATATTTGGATAGTGGTTTCTTGTCCTGGGTTTATCATTCATTCTAGACAACATCCAGTACGGTACAGGGATGGCGGCTAAGAAGAGGAGTTCAAAAGTGGAGAACCCCATAGAGGATTGTGGGGTATCTCTGATAACCATGGGGACTAAAGATAACACTTTCTCCCGGTTCTTTACTCCTGGTTTCATCACTTTTCTCAACATCTCCTTAATGGTTTTGTTATATCTCTCTAAAGGTCCATCCAGGATGATATACGGAAGGACAGAGTTCTTTGATATGCATGAGTTGGCAGATCTGTCAAATTATGTTGGACATGAATTAAATGCATACATTGATTAGTCACAACTTCTTCTGGTAGTCCTATCTGTGCAAAGATAGGAATGAATAGGTCACAGACTTGTTTGGCTGATGTTCCCTTCATGGGGGAAGCCTCTGGGTACCTGGTGACATAGTCCACAACAACCAATTTGTACTGAAAGTCCCTACTGCTGGGTTCCAAGGGCCCCACGATATCTATTCCAGTTCTCTGAAACTGTTCTTTGATCTAAGGCATTCGCTGTAGGGGGGCTTCGGGTGGAATATATGAACTGGTAATCTGACAGGTTGGACAATTCTTGCAGTACCTCATATCTTCCCCATATATACCAGGCCAATAGAATCTTTTGAGTCGATCCTGCTGGGTTTTGTCTGAGGCTAAAACCGGTAAAGGTTCACTGCTCCACTGGTCTGTGTTCTCTTGGGCCTGATACATGACATGTGTGAGGCCGCCGGCTCGCACCACGAGATGCACGTGACTCGCCTGTAGCGACATGCCTGGGTAATGTGGTGAGAAGGGAATTGCATGGCTCGGGCCGGCGTGCCCTGTGCTCGCATTTGGGGCAAAGACACCACAATCAATGCGGCTGCCGGTTTGGATCGACCATTGAGGCTCCTCTGGTTATTCTCAGGTGAGAAGTCAGATAGACCACCTTCCGAAATTCTTTCTGTCATTTCGGTACTTTGCCATCAGTCCGCCAGCCTGTTTCATCACAGACCTTGGGTGATGGGTTCTCATACACACTCCAATCCACACAGTCAAGTACCAGGACAGGTAATGGAAATCCTTGGAATCAGGGCAAGTGTTACCTGGGCATGTGATGGTTATCTTGGGAAATGAAAGTAAGTATTTGGACAGTTGTTAGACATTCTTACAACATGGTTAGCACCTAGGGAGTTTATGTAAACCATTTCCTGTGGGATAAGTACCTTGCCAGTTAATGGGAATCCTTGACAATTGAGCACAAGCCTGTGCAATGGATGGCAACCCACTGCCAAATTAGCACGTCCTTTTGCAGTTCATGGCAATCATTGGCAGTGAGCATTGGGAGCTTGAAGGCATGCAGCCCCTAAGAAATGTGGGAATGCGGTACTATTCTCCAGCTACTGTCCTTCCACACCCATGTTGGCCCCAGCCCAGTCCCTCTACCAGGGATCTGGAAGGTGATTGGCATGCAAAATGGAGTGGACTAAACAACATCCCAAACTGTTGGCTTTGCAAATGTTTTTCTATTAGTGATTGCAGCTGAACTCACCTGGTTTAAAATTTATAAATGGAATATTGCTGATACAAGAAGTGCTTGAGTGTGCAATGCCTTGAAATATAAAAGCATTTAATCAGTGGAGGCTGGTACTTTTTTTTAATTGGAGAGGGGCAAATGTTTGCCTTGAATATGCAGGAGTGTCCGAGTGTAGCGTGGGAGCCTGAACCAACCCATTAGGGACCAGGGGATTTCTCCCCCCAGGAAAATGTAAAATATAATGGGTTAAAGTTGGATGTTGTCATCTCTTGTGACTGATATGGTTTATTATTCAAATAATCAAACCATCACCAAGAGGCAGAGACAGAGATACTAAACTTAGAAAAGCTGAGCAGAAATGGATTTTCAACCTGGACACAGTCAACCATGGCCTGAACACAAGCATTGAATGAGGCCTTTTTATGCACAAGAGATAACAACACCCAACTGACTCCAGTGCTGAGCTCCCATAAGATATGAATAAGATATGAATGAAACACAGGCTGTCTCCACACCCCTCATGCTTTTTTGTAACCCCACTCTCCGTCGGGTTCTGTGTTCATGGTGAAAAGCACCCTCCTACCCATTCCCTGTACTAGATGCCCCGCCATTCAACCGGGCATTCATACAGTCACACAACATACACTCTCTCATTAACCTGCACATTCATGCATTCACAAACATACACTCTCTCATTCAACCAAGCATTCATCCATTCATACAACTTACACTCTCTCAGTAACCTGCACATTCATACATTCGCACAACATACACTGTCTCATTTACCCATGCATTCACACAGCAGTCATACACATACATAAAAACAAACGTTCACAAGTGGACACACTCCCATACATGCACTCAGATAACCCCACTTGCAGAAAAAGTGAAGACACTAGGAGTCTACTTGCAGGCCTCCCTTGGAGCGGAGGCACATACAACTTACTTGAAAAGAAACTGCCAGTACTACCAAAAACTACTCAGAAAGATCAGGCCCCTTCTTAATCAAAAAATAGTACCACCATAGCCAGAGCTACAGTACTCTCCAGGCTTGACTATGGAAATCCCCTACTCTTAGGGGCAAGTAGCAAATGCCTGAAACAATGTCAGGTGATACAAAACAACGCCATTAGGGCAATTACGGGCAAATCAAGAAGGGAGCACATTACGAGCGACAGAAAGGATCTACACTGGCTGGCCATTGAGGAAAGAATCACATTCAAGTCCCTCACTATGGTCCATCAATGCCTCTATGGCAAAGACCCAGTATATTTTAAAAAAACAATTCAATTGGCATGAACCAATTAGAAATCTAAGATCATCTAACAAAGGCCTCCTCCAGACCATTCCAGCAAAAAAGCGGAGTGGACTCGGTAAGGCCTTCCTGGGCAGAGGTATCCTTAAATGGAATGAACTACCTGTGGCACTGAAATTGGAATCTAACTACATACAATTCAGGAAGAAACTAAAGACCCTGCTATTCAAATAGTTACTAGACCAGCTCATTTTCTCTAGCACCCCACAGAACTTAATTGTAACTGCGATTTGTTGTCCCGTACTCTGCCTGTCTCATTGGCAAGCGCTCTGATGCCTGCGGGCTTTAGCGCTATACACATAAATAAATAAATAAATAAATAAATAAATAAATAAAAATGCACGCATACATACAAATTACACAACATACACAACACATTTTCACTTACCTTGCACCGTCCACAACACCTAACGGAAGGCCTGCCCCATTCAGAGTGTGGTGGCTGACAGGAGAGAAGAGGCCTCCTTTCCTATCAGTCAGCGTGCTCTTAAAGTTAGAATAATAAGGGTGCCGGCTCACAAGCGTTTGTTATGCTGTCGAGAATTTGTGCGGACGGGGGATAAAGTTACAGGGAAACATAACCTTGTTAATTTGATATATCACGCTGCGAAAGCAGAATGTGTATCAAGAATGTGTGAAAAAAATGTTTCCACAAATGTTTCAAGAAATTCTCCAAGCCGTTTAGGAAATTCACCATTTCATACGAAAGGAGGTTTTTTTTCATCTTACATCCAGGGATTAGTGGCATGGACTTATGCATTGTGCACTAAATTCCCAGCTAAGGGAAACACTCCTGATGGATGATTCAGGCCGATGTCACTTGTACTACAGGAAGGTTGAGGATTTAATCCTGTGTTGACATCACCTCCAACATTGTTATTTGGCGATTTAGGCCAGAGGACATCTTCCACCCTACAACTTCGGGCAGGTATTATTCATTGAACCTACCCGCATACTGAAGAAGGTTGCATTAAGTTTTTGGGCTCAGTTCTAGCTTTTTACGACGACCGAAACATATGTCGATTGTGTCAAATAAGCAGAGTGCTATTTGAATTGTATATGAACACCAACACAGAATGGAAATAGGTGTTAGGAATTGGTCTATTGTTTGAATATTGTTTGAACATTTTTGGGTTCTTGCCTAACCCAGTTGTGTAGACACGTTTGGTAATGTGTGTGTGAATGAATGAGGAAATGAATGGTGGAATATATATTAGATGTCAAAATATGTTTTCATTTGAGAGAGATGGTTGTATGAATACATACTGTGAATAAATAAACATATTTTGTGATACTGATAAAATGAACAGTGTTTATATGTAGAAAGGTTTCAGTCTCGGGTGCCGAGATCCACATTTTCTTCTGATTTAAGTCAGCGTGCTCCTACGCTAGTAGTGCAATGCTGAGAGGAGGCGGGGCTGACCTGCCTACGCCCTGCTGTCCACTCATTACTCTGCTATGCACATTTTACGGAGCCCAAACTCCTCAGTGTCGAAAATACAAAATAAATGCAGCGGGGACGTGCTTCTGCTTAGAGGCAGGCAGAACAGTCCACAAGCAGATAATAGGATGGTGTAGCCTGCCACTCAGGTGATGGGGCAGCGCCCCTCAAGCCCATACATATGGGCTGCCACTGCGTGTAATACATGTTGGGTTAGCTACACCACATTAGTACCCGGCACGCGCAGCGCAAAGGGAATACTGTGTGGTCGATTGGCTCATTTGCGAGCCATACCACACGGTATTCCCAGTTACGCCGTGCATGCCGGCTACTCTTTTCCCAGCGAGGGGCGTGGCAGCCCCTCAGCCAATGAGGAGGCTTGAAACGGGGCCATCCCCGCTCCGAGCCTCCCCGCGGCTGAAAGGCTGCCTTCGCCCCCCGCCGGGGACTCGGGTAAGTCTTTTTTTTTTATTCCCTTCCCTCCCACCGCCCCCCCCCCCAACTTACTTTCTTGTTCCTGCGTCCCCAACGGGGGACGAGGGAAGCCTCCAGCCGGGTGGAGACCCGGAGCGGGGCCATCCCCGCTCTGCGCCTAAACACGGCTAGGGGCTTCCCTTGTCCCCCGCCAGGGACGCAGGTACATTTTCTTTTCCCTCTCCCGCCCTCCCAACCCCACTTACCTTTTTTTTTAATCCTTTTTAAACCTCACCCCACCAAATTTAACCCCTTACCTCACCCCACATATTGTTTATTCTGTATTTTTTCGTTGTGTTATATTTGTTATAAATGTATTATTTATTTTTTATTAGGTATAATCAATGGATACCCAAAATATTTACATAATTGGTGTTCCATTTTCCCTAATGCTTGCAGTGCCTCTGTGACAACAGCTCCTTGGTGCCCACAACGTGCTCGTGCCCACCGCTCACAGGTGCCATATTGCCCGGGAGTGCACGCTTTGCAAGCGCCTGCAGCTGCATAGTACCCAGACCCTATTGGGCCAGGCTGGAAATGTCTAAAGTCAACTCATGCAGATCATGCAGGCACCACAGCCACACGGCCCCTGCGTATTTCCGAATTGGTGTATGCATTCCAAGATGGCTGCACCGCCCCGGTCCCCATGGCATTTCAGCTGAAAATCAAACATGGTCTCCTACCTACTTCGAGGTGCAGCTCCAGGCACTCCAGGATGAGGTGTGATAGTTGTCACGGGCCTGGACACAGAACGTTTTCACATCTTTCACATCTGGCCCCTTATAGTCAGTAGCCTCAACAAGGACCTGTTAACAAAAGAGGAGATATGACAACAGCACATGCTGTCAGGCACAGTGTATATGTGTTATGTCTTTATGTGCATGGGTCGGTGCGCTCCTGTGCGTGTGTTTAAAAGACAGAAACAGTACATGTAGACAAGTAATGTGTTAGCATAGTTTGTGGGTGCGTTGGTGTGTGGCAATAGAAGTATGTGCTGTCCAGTGTTGCATTTGTGTAGTTGCGTGAGTGTGCATGTATATATGCACCGTGCATGTGTGTGTGTGTGCACTTGTGCTTTTCTGAGTGTGTGGCACAGTACACGTATGATGCCATCTAGTGCACGTGTGTGTGGGTCTGTAAATGATGCCCAGTAGTCTCTTTGTGTTAGGCACATTTGTAGGCACACATAGCATAGCTGTTGTCGCCTCCTGCCACCCACACTCACGCATGTGTAATTGTGATGGGTCTGAACCTCATCACACTTCCTGTGGTTATGTTCAACGGGGCATAGACATGAGTGTGTCATTTCAGTTTGAGCTGCACCAGGGCTGGCTTTTACACCAGCAGCAGCAGCAGCAGCAGTGTGCCCTCCATGTGAAATTGTTCAGAGTAGTAAACTGGTGTTATCAAACTTGAAGTATATTGGGAGTGAGAAATGTGTGGACATTCTGGAATTGTCCAAACTGCATGTATCATGAGAATGTAACGGTGGTGATATAACGTTTATCAAAAAGGTCCTGCACTACACTGATATTCGAACTGGGATGATATGGAGATTTGACAAATTAGAAGAAAACTGGGATTGCCAAACTATGCGTACACAGTGATTGTGTAGGCTGGAAATATACTTGCATTTTTTAAACTGGGACTATCCTGGAACTGTGTAATAAATCCATGGCACTATACTGTGATTGCCTAATGGTGAATTGGGATTGGGATTGTAGGGGTAAACTGGCATTGTGAAAAGTGGACATATACTACAGTTGTGTAAACTACATACACATCGAGCTTGTCAAACTGGGAGTTTATTGCGATTAGCAAACATGCCAAATAGTGGGACTCTCGTACTGCATATACTAAAGGTGGACACACTGATATTATACTGGGATGGGCAATCCAGTGATATAATGCAATTCTGAGTACTGGTAGTACACTGGAATTGTGGAGACTGGGACGTTGTGCAAAAGGGGAAAAAAACTAGGATTGAAAACTAACAATAGACTCTGTTTTATGAACTGGGAACATACCAGGATAACACAACTTGGAATATACCGACATAGTGCACATTGGGATGGTCCAACTAGGAATACAAGGAGGTTGTACAGGATGGCAAAATATTGGGATTGGAAAACTCTGAATATACTCAGATTGTGCAAACTGGTTGTTAAGTGGGATTATCAAATTGGCAATGTACCGATAGGGTTTAAAGTAGGGAGACACTGGTGTTGTTAAATGTGGGATAAACCGAGTGAGTTAAACTGGGAATATCCTTTGAATGGGTTACACCATGATTGTGAAAGCTACTATACTGGTGCTGCTAAACCTGAGTGTCAAAATGGAGAAATTATAAAGACATAGAAATAACTGGTAATGTCCACTATTAGTATACTTGGATTGTGCAGGCATGGTATACAGTGGAATTGTGAAAATTGGGAATATCTTGGGTGTTCTAACTGAAAGTAAACTGGATTTGCAAACTGTGAATTTTCTGGGATGTTCAAATTGGTGGCGTTTTGTCATTGTGAAAACAGAGAATGTGCTCATTGACATCATTTAAGGGTCACCAAGGGTCGTACCTGCGACCCCAGAGGTCTCCCTTGCTACCCCTAAAAAAAGAAAAAAATGAAAAAAATATATTTTTATTTTAAATTGAGGCTCCTGGACTGTGGCCAGCAGCATGTTGCTCGTTGTTTCTGGAGTGGCCGGTTTTCTGCTAGCTATGATATGATAGGTTATTTATAACACGCTTAATACCCAGAGGTTTCTAAGCACGGACCCGGGGATCGAACCTCTGTTGCTATATGTCGTCTTGCTTCCAAGGGAAGCACATTGCAGCTGAGCTATCCTCCCGAGACAGCTGGTAAGATAACTCAGTGGGTTTAGTGCTTGCTGCTGCAATGTATGTCATCTGCAGGTTCAAATCCCGGCAATGTCAACTCAGCCTTTCATCCTGCTAAGGTTGATAAATGAGTACCAACACAGGTTGGGTGATATTGTATGTATATTTGTTCTATATGGAGGGCTTAAGCGTAAGTGCTATATAATAACGCATCATTATCATGTGGCCCTGGATGTCTGCTTGCAATCACAGTAATTTGGTAATATGGGCCTATACGCACTGATATTAACTATGCTTATGGTGATCCATGATATGATATGATATGATACAGCATTTATAACACGCCTGTACACAAGTGCTTCATCTATCCTTGTGTGAAATGTATATCACTTTACAGTGATATCGTAACCATATTTTTCGGAGTGTACTCAGAAACAATGCTGTCTGATGCCACTTCCTGTTTGTTAAGGGGTGAAAGTTTGTGTTCCATCGCTTCCAGTGATGTCACTTTGGAGTGGGGTCAAAAGACATCACTTCCTGTGATGTCATCAGAGGTCAAGGGTCCTGAGATGTCATTTCTGATACCCCTGGCATTTTGGTGAAATCACATCGCTGAATATGCTGGTATTCAGTGCATTGTGAGTTGAGTGGGAGTGTCTATTATGGGTTACTCAGAAACATGTGAAAAGATTGGGGTGGTTAAAATAGTACTATGCAGCGATCTGACCAGCTGGGAACACAGCCTGATTGTGAAATTATCAGTATACTCCATAATGCAACATGGGAGTGCACTGGAATTGCCAACCTTGCAATATACTGGGTTTGTCAAGCTAGGAATAAGGATTGTGTATGAGAGTTTGGGGTTAGTTAAATTGGCCGAGAGGCAGGATTGGCAAACTATTAATCTCAGGGAATTGTCAACCGCAGAATTGTCAACCTCAGAATTTTCTAGAATTGTGCTGCTGTGTTCTGTTCTGGAATTTTCATACTTGAGCATCCTGAGATTCTCAAAGAATGAGTCAACCTGGGGGTATATTGTGCAGACTGGCCATATACTCACACTGTGCAAAGTGACCATGGCTGACATATTGTAACAGCAAGCTGGGCGCAAAACTGGATTTTGTAAAATCACAGTGAGTGCAGACTAACATTATGCCACAGCAAAATGGGAGTATCCTGGAATTGTGTAAGTGGCAACATACTTGTGTATCACTGGATGTACATTAGGGCCTCATTATGAGTTTGGCACTAATGGTAAAAAACGCAAATACCACCTGTTTTTATGCCCGCCTGATTTTGGACGAGGCGGAATTACGGCATAAGGTATTGCACTGCAATACTGCTCGCAATATTTACCTCTGTATTATGATGTCAAATACCTAACTACTTAAAATAGCAGGGCATGCGGCATATGGCTTCTATGCCCTGCTGGCTGTGAATTCACAATTCACACATGACTTAGTTGTGCTGTGGCCACGGAAGCCTGCCAACCTGTCCTGCTACTGAGTATGTGCAAACATGGAATGGACTGGCAGGGTTTGCCACCATACAGACACAGGATGCATGCAGGGGTGGAGTGGGAACCAAAAGAGGCCCTTGAAATAATGTTCAAAGTGGCCCCATAGTACACATATTCAGCAAGCCCAACCCTTTCACTGTGAGAACATTTGGAAATAAAATAGGCGAGCACACAACACAGGGTGCAGAGGCCTGCAGTGAAATCTCCAGAGTTCCCTATAGGCCAGTCCACACCTGGATGCATGTTTGTAATGTTCATATGGATAGATATTAAAAAAGATGACCGACCATTACACTGACATTCTGAATAGTGTTTACGCATCCAGTGGTCATTAATTGGGAACTCATAAGTATTCTGTTGATATGAATTGAAATTGTAGTATGATTTCATAAACAAAAGCTAATTGCTTCATTATAAAAAAGTACCCTCTGAGTTAATGAGACAGGAAGCACATACAAAAATCCTCTTTAACGCCAGCCTAACACCAGATATTTACCAATGGCCTTTAGATAGTTTCTTGCAAGTGTGTTGGTGGTGCCAGCCCTAAAGCTTATACTCAATGTCTTCACATTAAATGTACCAATCTTCATGTGAACCCGTCACCCGACCTTGGATTGGTCTCTACATACCCACTACAACCATATACTGGTCAGCTGCATAGCCAGAATACAATTCCTTTTGAACTGGTTCAGAGTCTAGAATGTAACACACAGATGCTAGGAAGGCATGTTCCCCCCATCTGACTACATTAAGCTTCAGTTTTTGTGGGTTGTTGCTTTGACTTCATTTTTAAAATACTATTTTCAAAGAATTTGGTTGTGATGATCATGCTTTTACAACACAGTTGTTGTTTTGTATTAGATATATATGCATTTCTCTATTAGATAGACATTCATTTTTGTGTGAAGTGTTGTTCGAAAATGCAATTTACATTGTGACCTATGCACGCTGTATGTTAATTGGCTTTACTTTTTTTATTGCATGAATTATGTTTGGTGGAAAACATTACACAAATATAGTTAATAAATAACGGCTACTAAGCTAACCATTTTCTCTGTTTTATATGGGCCCTTGGTGTGTGCCGTTTATTTAAATATGGCACGCCTTGGCTAATTGACTTTGTACACTTAGGGCCGTGACAGGATTCACTGCTCCTCCTTTTGAAACTGATTTGATTTATGCCTCCTCTACCTTTGTCTAAAAAATATCCACACCGAAACTACAAGTGTGCATTTAAAACCTATGTGGGACGGCCAGTCTTTGCCTGTTAACTAGTAGTTGAGATCGCTATCAGTAGTTCAAAGAAGACCTTGTTATTCACGCCTTCCTCATATTTGCTAAAATATGTAAGCAGACCATGTGCAATCACACTTAACGTTAAAGGCCCTGGGGCAGTTATTGCTAGTAATTAATTATGTTTCAATACCAATGTTTAACCATGTACTGATGTCATGGCCTACTACGGACTAATCCTAAGAAGAGGTGTGTTCTGAATATGATCCGAAGATGACTATCAAGATATAAAATGGCCAATCAAAATGGAAGAATTGGGAAAATATGGGATTTCTTTTAAGAGGTTTCTGTCCCATCATGTCTGGGAGGTGGACTGTTATAACGTATTTAGGAGTATTTTAACTGTTGCAAAACTGTATGAAACATGTGAACTGATGTGGTATTGTTGAGACTTGGGTTTGTTTGGTCCTGTAACACCATTTAACCGCTCCCCAGAGCTTTGTACAGTGAACGTGCTTTATGTACAACTGTGTACTCACTTCTTATGTGGTGGGCCAGTTTGGGTTGAGGTGATGAAAGGCCCATCCTCACAGGTTTACGCCTGTATTTTGTGGACAGAGGCACAGGTAAGTGGGGAGAGAAAGGGGGATGGCAACACTCATGGTGAGGCGGGGGAATTGGTGATGGTGGTGCTAGTAATGGGGGGTGAGAAAGGGTCTGGCAGCACTTGGGCAGGGTGGGATGAATTGTGGATGGTGGTGCGGGTAGGGGGAGAGACAGGGGACTGGCGGTACAAGGGCAAGAGGGGGAAATGTGGATGGTGTATGGCGGCACTGGTGCAGCTAGAGCATGGGAGTGGAAAACAGAGAAGCACTTACCTTATGAAGCATAATGATTGAAAGCCGCCATCAACTCCCCCAACTCTGTAACAGGAAATGCGTATACTCCCTGTCCCGCCCCAGCCAATCAGTGAGTGGGGGAGGGGGCGAGACAGGAAGTTCGGCAACAGCGCTCCTGTACGTGCTGTCATATAAGGGAAGCTAGATTAAAAAAACATCTTTTTGTTTATATCACAGGTGCCACAGATGGAGGTTTGCCTTTAGTTGGCCCCTGCTTTGGGCAGGCACTGAGCCGAAAGGAAGGTCAGGCCAGAGCCCCAGTTTTGACCTGGGCCGACAAACCCTCACTTGGTTCCCCCAGCTCGAGAGAGAGAGAGAGAGAGAGAGAGAGAGAAAGAGAAAGAGAAAGAGAGAGAGAGAGAGAGAGAGAGAGAGAAATGCCAAGAAATGTATGTGAGTCACTAATTGTGTGGATAATGTTATGGTATGCGTGACATAATATGTGTGTGAAGCCTAGTAGAATTTGTGTACCCCAGTATGCAAATGATGGACATTAATTTGTGGGTTCCACTGTATGAGCATGATGATATATGTCTGTGTATGTGGGTTCGAGTGGGCATGCAGGCATATGTGCATGTGTGTGTTGCAGGTTGGTGTTGTTCACAGTGTGTGCATGCTGGCGTCTGTAGCACAGTATGTGTAGGATTCCACACAGTGTGTGTTTGGCACAGCATGGGTATGATATTTTGCAGTATATTTTTGGTGCCTTATCTTTATGATGCTGAGACATGTATCTGTGTGTGTGGGGGGGAGGGTACAGGATGCACAGCATGCACAGCAGTGTGTGTTTGGCACAGCATGGGTATGATATTTTGCAGTATATTTTTGGTGCCTTATCTTTATGATGCTGAGACATGTATCTGTGTGTGTGGGGGGGAGGGTACAGGATGCACAGCATGCACAGCAGTGTGTGTTTGGCACAGTGGACTCACCCAGGATTGTTTACTGTGCGGCTTGACTTTTTTCCATTCAGGCACAGAAACATTAAACTCCAGAGAAAAGTACGATGGGCAGTTGCTCCAGGATGCTGGGTAGTGCCAACGCAAAGAGCCTTCCTTTTTGTTTTTGTGAAGATTTTCTGGTGGGTCGGGCTTTACTGAAAATGAAAAGAAAGAGACCATTCGTTATTAATGGTGGTGTGGGTTTTTGATACATTTAGTTAATGTGGAAGTAACATCAGTAGACAACGTGGCCTGCGTGTGCTCCAGTACATAGATGGGTGGGTCCCAAAAGTCAGTTGTGGGCGGAGCGTGTGTTGTGAGACAAGGGTGCATTCTGAGGAGCTGGGGTGTCATCCTCTGCATGGGAGTCCATCCCTAGGCTAACACCTGCCTGTGCCACCTGCTGCCTGGAGAGTAGCTGCTGGGGTGTGACACTGTGTGAGGGCTGCGAGGAGAACTCAGCCTGTGGCATGGCACCTAGCAGCCAATGGGATAATTCCACTGAAGTGGGGAGGCATGAAGCTGCAGGGGCTCGTTTGATGAGGGCCTCATCTCTACCATCTGCCGGGGCATAGGGAAGTCAGGGGCCTGGCTACGCTAACTGCAAAAGGACCACTGCGTCACTCCAGCCTCGTCTCTCTTGTGACTGAGTGGGGATAATGCAGGCACTAACCCATACATGTTTATAATGTCGTGTGCGCGTAGACTGCCATCAGTCTTGGGTAGCATGCCCACATGTCTGTTGGCCTAAGATGGACCTTGGAAGAGAAACCTTTGAAAATTGGTACTCGTGGGTGGACAAGAGGTGATGGAAAAATACTCCTCTAATGGTGCAACACCTTGGCCCTGGGGAAATACTATTTTTCTAGGATGGGATGGAGGAACGTGTGGTACCATCTCAGAAGGCGGATCTGAATTGGATTGGCCAATAGGGCAATGCCCGCAGTGACAGAATATGATTTTAGCGGGCATAGTTGTGTTTTACAGAATGAACCACCGCTTTGTTTGGCCAAAGTGGGCCAGTTTCAGAAGTTACTACAGTAGTTTTAATCAATATTACTAAGCAAATATGTCTTCAAATGCATTATTTGCAACATATTGTACCACAAAGAACGCCTGGATCATTCTCAAAGAGTCTGCGCTGGGTGGTGATGAATACGAACGTGTGGTTGTGCCTCTTTTCCATTGGTACCTGGGTGCAGATAATGCCCCAGTCCGACCCTGTCTGAACTCCACGATTTCCCATGCCTGCTGTGGCCCGGCAGCCCACACTACCTTTTAAAAGGGGGGGGGTAGAAGGGGATATACTCTAACCTTGGAAAAGGTGGGGGGCGTAGAAGGGGATATGCTCTAGTGCTGGGCTTGATTGCTGTCCTGTAGTTGACCTGTGGGGTGTAGAGTTATTCAGACATCCCTCCCCCCCTTCATCACTGGCTGATTGCTGGACATTACTAGAGAGACTGAGAATAGGCTGGTAGATTTAAAGCGCATTCTTTTCCCGCTCCATCCCCTCTGCCTACTCCCCCTCCTCTATCCCTTCACCTTGACCAGTTACTCTTATTTACTGACAGGATCTAGACTTGTATTGATTCGCGCCTAGAAACACTTGTGTACAGGCGCGTTACAAATGACATACCATATCATTTATAGCCCTTAGACATATTGATACCTGATATTGGCGTAAAATTGGTCACTAGCCTTCCTTGTGTGCATATGATGTACATAATCGGGTTGCTTACGTTAGTCACGTATTTCCTGAATTGGAAACTGCAGTGAATGGACATCTTTTTACTATGTCTATTATTAATGTAATACTGCGCAACGCCTAACTTCCTACCTTGCTTGCTTTTCTCATCATTCATGGATATTTACTAAGTGTATGGGTTTTACTTAAGTACTTTTTGGAAATTACAGCACATTTATTTTGAGACGGTGATGTACCCATCCCAGAACGCACTGTACTTTGACTACTTACATAAAGCCAGTAAATACCTTGCAGTCCTGAAAAACGTGTGCAAGTTAGGGTTTGCACACTATAACTTTACACTTAGACATAGTAAACCGACTCGTGTTCACCTGGTAAACTCTTTTTTACTGTGACGATGCTTAATGTAGCATAGTGCATAGCCCAACTTTCGAACATGTATAGGAATTCGAAGGTATTTATTAGGTATATGGACTTTATTTAGGTACTCTTTGTCAAATTACAGTACATTTTGAGATGCTAATGTCCGTCCGTCCGCCCTCATTCGAGATCACAGTTTATCAAAATTCATCTACACCGACGATACCCAACTCCTCCTCAAAATCTCAAATAGCCCTTCCTCTACCTCTCCCGATCTGGCAACCTGCCTCTCGGAGATCAAACTCTGCTTTACGGCCAATCACCTTCTTCTCAACCCATAGATCATGCTATGAGGGAAAACTGTTGTATTCCGTCATCCCGCCTGTCCACACTCTCCAGCCCCGCCCCCCCCAACACAACACAGAAAAGAATCTCAGGTGCCCAAGCGACTCGGACCTGACTGTCACATCATATCAACTCAGTGGTAAAAAAACGGATTCTTCCACATACGCATCCTTCGCTGCATTTTTCCTTTCCTGACCTTTCCACACAGAGCCACCGCTATTGTTGCAATCATCCTTTCACAGCTAGACTATGCCAAAACAATTTATTTAGGAGCTACCGCCTCACAGCTGAGAAAGAGCTGAGTGCAAAACACTTCTGCGAGACTCCTCCTAGCTTCAGGTCCTAGAGGACTCATCTCCCCTGCCCTCCGAGTTCTCCACTGGCCTCCGATTGCTCATCGAACTTCCTTCACTCACCACGACTTCGACAGCAAAGGACCTGAATACCTGCAGCAAAAATGCACTCGCTACGGGCTGATCAGAAACCTTAGATCCGGCTCAGCACTCAAAATTCCAGTGACCAAATCAACTAGTATCAGGGCACCTCCTTCTCAGTACAACACCCACACTCTGGAACTCTCTCGAGTGACCATTCACCGGACAGAGGATCACCTTCACTCCAGAACAGCTCTCAAAACCTGTCTCCTCCCCTCTGCACCCTTGCATATGTAATTCTGGCCACTTGCCCAACACAACAATCATCCCCCATCAACAGCCTCATCCATCCCACTAAATCTCACTGCCCCATTCTTCCCCCATTCTCACAGCCCAGTCAACCCTATCCATCATTCTTCCTCCATGCACCCTTGCATGCATAATCTGAGCCACGTGTCCAGCACAACAAACATCCCCCTCATGAGCCCATCCACCTCACTGAGACCTCTCGCTCCAGTATTTTATAAAGTAGGCTCTCCTAAACACAAGTTTCTCTTCTCCTGATGGGCTCTCTGGACTTTGAATCCTCCGTGATCCATTCACTCCCTAGTATACACCCACTAGGTACTCAACCTCTCCATCAGGCTCCCCTACCTAAGCCAAGCAAAATGGACCTTTTACATGTGGGGTAACGGACACCTAGGGGGCTCCAGTAGGTGGGTGATCAAGGGTGATTATCGTGCAGGTTCTCCCTAAAGGCATGGGTATTCCAGGAGACTGGCAATGGTATGGATAGACAAACTCAACCTTCCATCCGTGACTTTGCATTATTACCATTACGCTTGAATACAACTTAGTATTTTCTACTCAACAAAGAAAATGGTATAGACAAGAGGAAGTATGCTGTGTGTATCTGTGTCTTGTCTTACATTTGTATGTGTGATTTGCATGCTGATTGCATGTTTGGCAATCGAGGCAGGTGTCCTTCACATAATGCACAGCAGAGCCCTCAACTGTAGACAGTTGCCTTGGGGATTGTCAGGCTTCTTACTTTCACCCGCACCCTCTCTCACATTGAAACCCCTCGAATACAGCCGAGTCCCACAACAGATGTGGTCCGGCAGCCACATTGGCACTGACATAGGACTCCTCCTCATGCCTTTGCAATATGTGCTGCATGACTAAAAGCAAATGCTTTAAACCTAGTCATCCTCTGCTTATCATCGATTTGGCAATAAATGTATGCACACATTGTACCACTCCATTCATTTACATGCCTGCTCAGACTACAGTCTTCCGAAGAGCGTTCACCCACCACAGCACTTCAAGGCCATACCAATGGCAGTAGGCGCTGTACAAATATCAAATAACATCACATAACATTTTAGAGCACACTGTAATTTGACAGAGTAAACAAAGCCTGTATACCCATTAAATACATTTTAACAAGTTAGCCTTGCACATTATAACATTAAGCAAAAACATAGTATAAAGATGTAGATTCACTGTAGTGAGCTCAATTCCTTCTTTTATATCTATGCTTAATGTACTAGTGTGCATAGCCTAACATGCACACGTTTATTTCTGGCCATAAAATGACTGTACCTCTATGTGAGCAAATTCTGGCATGTTAGGGCACATCCATCAAAGGTGGGTTCTTATTTGGGCAAATTCTGGCCTGTTGGGGCAAAGCGATCACAGGTGTGTTCTTACAGGGGCAAATGCTGGCATGTTGAAACAAAGCCATTAGGGGTGTGTCCTTGCAGGGTCAAATGCTGGTAATTTTGGGGTTTAATGAGTGACATTATTTTCCTGCTGTCTACGCTGTATATCTACTAAAAGCTGGGGTCTGTTTGCTTTTCTGCACATGTACTGCACGTGTACTCCTGTGCAGCGTTGCCTGTTTCTATCTGCCTTCCTGTGGAAGACATTAATGAATAACTAGCAACTAAACCACGAAGTCTACTCATGAATTCATGTATGTGGTGCCTTCTGGTGGCATTGCCGCCTGGTTACATGTGGGTAATAAAAGAATCTGTAGATGGTTTAACTCTGAACGAAAGGAGGCTAAAAAGTAAAAAACAAAAGTACTCTTGAAGGTAAATGTACATAAAATGCCTTTCAAGAATGAATACCTTTCCCAACCCCCTAAAAGCTAAACATGATATTGCACACTCACAAAATCTTTGTGATGGTATTGCATATTCCTCTGCTGAAAATTCTTTTACATTCCGGTCCAACCCCTCTATGGACGGGGAGTGTAGTCATTGCTGTATTCCAGTAAAACCCCACCACTCTTATTACTTAATATCATATCCCTATCTGTTTCAAGCTAAAATGTTTAAACCAGCCATATCTTGTACTTAGCCTACCTGTGATACTAAGCCCCTACCCCGCACGGTAATTCCTGCCACCCTCTAACAGCCAGCCCTCCAGGTGTTCCCCTCTTCTGACTCCAACCTCACCTTGCCCCAGCTTTTCTGTATTTCTCCCAGAACCCACTCCCTCCTCCCCCCTCCTCCCTTCCCGCCTCCACAATTCAAACACTTTTCACTACCACTGGCTATCCACCCCTCTCACCTGCACATTCCACCAGACACCAGGCGGCGCCCTAAGCACGACCACCAGCCAAATACACTGCCCATACGCTGATTGTTTCAGCCTCATAGGCACAGTTCACCTTGGCATCTAGGTGCTTTCTCAAGCTTTCTTCACACTGCGTTAACCTCTGCATTTTAGGCCTTACTCACCTTCCAAATCTAGGTGTTTTCTTCCTGCATTGCTCATATCGTGATTGCCCTATGCACCTTTGAATCTGGGCGTTTAGCAAACACTAGTCACACTTTGGTATTTTCTGTATTTCAGGCACTGGGCATCTTCTAATTCCGGGCTTTCTTCAAAAGCTGTCCACACGTGATTGTCTCTGCATTTTAGGCCCTGCTCTCCTTTGAATCTAGGTGCTTTCCAAAAATTTATTCCATTGTGTTTGACTTTGCATTTTAGGCCCTGCTCTCCTTTTAAACATAGGTGTCTTCCAAAAAATGTTCACATTGTGATTATCTCTGCATTTGAGGCCCTGCTCTCCTTTTGAATATAAGGGTTTTTCAAAAATGTTTCACATTGTTATTGTCTCTGCATCTCAGGACCTGCTCTCCTTCTGAATCTAGGTGTTTTCCAAAATGTGTCCACATTGTGATTGCCCCTGGTTTTTAGGCCCTGTTTCTCTTTTCGAAGCTGGGTGTTCCTTATGGCGATATTCATATTTTGGATAATTTCTGCATTTGTAGGCCCTGTTTCACCTCCTGAATTTGGGTGCTCTTTCAGCCAGTGTTCACATGATAATTGACTCTGCATTTTAGGCCCCAGATCAGTCACCAGAAACAAACACATGATTTTCGTTCGACCTTCTCTCCAACGATAACCCAGACATCCTCTTCATCACCGAAACCTGGTTCTCTGATGACTTCCACCCCACTGCACACAAGGCCTTCCCCCCCCGGCCACACTCTTATCACACACAACAGAACCAGAAGAGCAGGGGGAATAGTCATCTTCCACAAATGTCACCTCACACCCTTGAACATCGAGATACAACCATACAGTGATGACTGCAAATCCCTGCTAATCAAATACCAACTGTCTCCCATTTTCTCCCTCAGCGTTCTCCTCCTTTACAGACCCCCAGGCTACAACAGAATGCTCGCAGACTCTGTAGCGGCCGTCATGATCTCTCATCCTACGCTTACTTTTCTAGGTGATCTAAATATCTGATTCGACACCCTCTCAAACCCTGGGACCCATCATCTCATTGACAACTTGGAAGCCCTCAATGCCACCCAACTCATATCAGGCCCCATATACATTGCCGGTCACACCCTAGATCTGGTGTTCAGCTCGTCCAACCTGATCTCATCCCCTCTCACCCGCTCCCTCATCTGGACTGATCACACTGCTATCTTTTTCCCTATCCCCCATAACCTTCACAAGACGCCCTCCCCGCTCCCACCACATAGGTCCTTCTTCCAGGTAGTTCAGCCCTTCCCTCAAATCCCTCAAAACCCTCAAACATCATCTGGAATGCCAGTGGCAGACCAACTCTTCCATCCAAAACAAAACCACTCTTGCTAGGCAGATGAGAGCCTACAGATTAGAAATCAGAAAACCCAAACATGCCTTCTACAGCTCTAGCATCACCAATGCAACCAACCTCTGCAAAGAACCCCACAAGATTATCACTGATTTCAAGACCTCCATCTGCTCTTCCTCTCTGTCCCCCGTGTCCTAAGCACTGTGCAACACCCTTTCTGAACGCTACTTCCACATAGCGATTAAAAGGAACCTCACCATCAACTCTAAACAATCACCCTCTTGCCCCACTCCCGACCGCCCCACATGCACGCCCCTGACACACGCATCTTCAGCTCTTTCTATGAAATCTCCCTGTGAGGAATTCGACCATCGACATGGGGGGTGTGTACTGGCCTGGCCTTTTTTTGATAATTTTTAAAAGAAATTGAACAATGGTAGATGAACCTCCGGGGCATGTGTGGGGCTAATCTGCACACATTTCCCAATGCTCACTGCATGGCAAACACATAGTCCTGTGTACTCTGGGTGGACACAGCCTACAACACAGTCCTCCCTGTCATTTTCAGCTGGAATGTGACAGCCACTGGTACATCAAAGCATCTCAAGAATGGGGAAGGCAACACCTTCCTTCGGCCCAGGCCAGCCTAATTAAAATATCAAAGGCTCCATAGTTCTGCCCTGCCTATTGTCCATGATGCAGGTGGCAGTGCATAATGATGAGTGTTATTTGAAACAGGCCTGCGAGAGGCCTGGTTGCAGACCGGAAAAAAGTGAGAGGAAACCCAACACCTCTTTGAAATGCATGTGTCAACTGGAAGCCAGCCCCCTCCCCTTAGTATGGAGGGCAGTGAATGTCATGTCTGGGACAACTGTTAACAGTAGGCAACCCCTGCTGGGGAACCCCCATTCAGAGGGTATAAATCTATGATTTGATGGAGACAGAAAGTCAGTTCTTGCCACAAACTTCAAGGGAGACCTGCGCTTTGATCAGGAAGCACAGAGAGCTCATTTAACTAGTTCCCCTTGGAGTACCAGAGGGAGCCTCCCTCTCCCCTTTCATCTACCACCCCTACTATTCACCCCTCCCCATGCTCATCCACTCCCAAAATCTCACCTGTTACAACTATGCCAATGATACTCAGATCATCCTCAATATTCCTAACTCCCAGTCTCCCCCCACCCAGATCTAGCATCTTGTCTCTCAAACATTGACCGCTGGATGACAAACAAGGACCTCCTATTCAACCACAGAATAAATGAAATCCTAATCTGTGTCAAAACAGCTCTCTCTCCTCAGCCTACCCCTTTGGTCGCTCTCCTTAGGACCTGCGCTCATTGCCACCCCCTCAGTCAAAAACCTAGGATGCACCTTTAGCTTGGACATAACCCTCTCCCTCTGCATCATGCAGTCTCCAGATCTTGCACCTTCCACCTTTGCATTCTCAAATGGATTTTTCCATATCTCTCCAACCCCCATACAGTGTATGAAATCATGGCCATTATCCTCTCGCGCCTAGACTACTCTAACTCCCTCTATCTGGGCATGCTTGCATATCAACTCAGAAAGTTCCAACAGATCCAAAACTATGTAGCAAGGCTTCTCCTCGCACTAGCCCCCAGAGAATACATCTCCCCGAACTCCAGGTACTGTACTTGCTGCCCTTCAACCAGCGGACCTCTTTCAAAGCCATGCGCATTACCCACCGCACCATCCACAAGAAAGGTCCTGAATTCCTCCAAAACAAGCTCACACGCTACCACCCCACCTGAACCCTCAGATCAGGTTCTGCACATCTTCAAGTCCTCCAGACTAGGAGGCGCCTGCTTCTGCGACCTTGCACCCACCTTCTGGAACTCCCTGCCCGTTGTACTCCACCTCACAGAGGATTGCCTGGCTTTTAGGAAAGCCCTTAAAAGCTGGCTGTTCCCTCCCGCATCCTGAACTCCACGCCTTGCGCTCCCCATCATTCACACTTCTTCACCCTATCCCTCTTTCACCTACCTTGCCTCATCTCTCATTTATCCTTTGAGCTCTGCCCCCTCAAACCACCCCATGAGCTGGCCAACCCTGTACGGAGGACTCAAGAAGGTATCCAGTAACTTGCACATGATAAGAATCCTGAGAGTGGGCCAGGTATTGCACTCAACGGGGCTCCGAGGGGGGACAATGCATTGCACTTAAATGCACTTTAGATCTAGAACTTGGATCCACTTGGAGGAAGGCAATTAGCTTTATATGAATGCTCATTTGTAATTGGCACTGTATGCAACTCTAAAGCATGTGAAGGTGGGCAGTGCTGCCGGAACTAGGCATATAAGGCAGGACCCTTTCACAATTGAAGGACATGCAGATGGCAATGCATCCAAATAAGATTTCCTGAGAGGGTGTGTATTTATTCACATAATATTTATTTATTGCACTTAGATCGTATGTGAGGCTTACCACTGCTCTTTGTACATAGATGGAATCCAGGGGCAGACTTTGTTGTTTGTACAGCTAACCCATTTTCCTATCGCACACTGCACATTTGCAACTTAGCGGAAGGCACAGGCTCACTCCCACACACCTCTACACTCACATATAAGACAAACACTATTGCACAACACCTCTGCCGTAAGAATGAAGCCACCTTTCATGACAAAAAATACGAACTCTAGCTACTCACAGCATTTTCTATCCAGTTATACACAATCCCCCCTGTTTACTTCATAGTATACCTCCTTTCCCACCCATCCACATGCCATTCGGACATGGGTGACTAGCATGACCTTGGCCACCGTCTCATAACTTTAATGGCCAAAATGCACACACGCATAACAGCACCTCCTAATGTTCCCATATTTTGGACTCTGGGTTCTGCGAGGACGTTTAAACGCCAGCGCATTCTGACCATAATTATGGTGGAAGGCGCTACACAAACAAAATGAATGACTTAATGAATAAAAAACGTGTGAATTACAGGGTCAGCCCGTCAGGTACTGGAGTGCCAGCACAGTGCATTCTGGCATTACACATCCCTCATTTTTGGCCTTCCCTCTACTCAATGAGGAGAATTTCGCTTGCTTACTTATAGTAAATATTCAGGCCCCCCCAGACCATGTGTGTCCACCTTTTACCTTTAATGCACGTGTGCCTCTCTTAGAAACTTGATTAACACACCCCTAAGGATGAGCGTGGTACAGTGTTCAAAATGGCGTATGGCCCTCTTCCCTTGAGTAAACCTCAAACTGACTCTTAATTCGCATATCATTTCCGGTTCAACTTTTTTCAGAGGTTCATCCGCTCTTGGCCCAGCTCCAAGCAGGCTCTCATCCGCTGCATGGGAGATAGTGTGTGGTTAGTTCCACAACTCCTGCGTTATTTGGAAGGCTGGCGCTAGTGGGGCCGGCCACTGGTACTTTGGGATAGGGAGTTCACATCGTGGCAGAATTTTTTTAGATGAATCTGGCCACAAATCTATGTGTGGGGGGTGGTAATCGTGATAACAAAGAAAGGGGGAGGTCAAGGGAGGCTGCGGGGGCTCTCCCCTCATATATTTGTGGCCAAATGTAAAAAAGGAAAAAAAAAATCGACAAAATGGAATTCGGCAATTAAAAATCCAGCAGATATCATGTAACCAGTACCTTCAGATCTGCCAGATGCCTAAGACACCATGAGCCACTCTATGCTGCTTCCCAGCCTTGCTGACGTCAGAATTCAGGGTCAGACACTTCTCTTGGTAGAATTCGTTCTTTTTTGTTTGTTTTTTTTTCTTTTGTTTTTTTACAGGTTCTGCTGGGTGCTGGTGTCAGTACATGGTAATGTGATAGTTTCACCATTCGCTGTGACTTCATCTGCAATGTCCTGTCAAGCAATTGAAAGACCCGGGACCAGAAAATGGTATATTGTATGGACGATTATCACACGCAGAAATGTCACCGCTCTCCGCCATATTGCGGACTGAATGCTGGTTCGCTTTGTTTAATTTCGAGGAGCACCAATAAGACTAGTGCATTAGGGCATAGTTTTGTGTTGGCCTCCCTAGCCTGGATATTCCAAGCCTATCTTGCCATGCCTCCCACTCCACTGTTAGACTAAAGATTTGATGCAGTGAGATCCTGCCCCTTAGACATGCCAGGAGCATTCCCGGGGTCTAGCCCAGGGTCTAGAGGCCCTTCTCGCCTTGAACCCAGCCTCTCTGGCTGTTCCTGGTGAGGGTTCACAGCAATCTTATCCTCAGTTTTTTTAGGGCAATTGCTAGCTTTGGTCCCAATCCATTCTTGGTAGGACCTCTGGTGTCTCCAGTTGTCATAGAGAGATGTTCTGTTTTATGCCACTTTATTTTATAGCCCAAGGGGGCGCCCACTTTTCCACACATTGTGGTAAGTTTTGAAGATCTCTTTCCACGTCTGATCATGCAAACAGTATGATGTTCACATGTAGCATTCCTTTGCCATAATCCACAACCGTGCCCCTTCCCTTTGTCTATGACCGATGAAAAATAAAATCTGTGACAGAGGACAGTCCTGAGCCAGGCCTTATGATTGCTTGAATCGTCCATATCAGAACTCCCTGTGA
This sequence comes from Ambystoma mexicanum, assembly GCF_040938575.1. Lineage (NCBI taxonomy): Eukaryota > Metazoa > Chordata > Amphibia > Caudata > Ambystomatidae > Ambystoma > Ambystoma mexicanum. The sequence continues at coordinate 326,632,492 of NC_090926.1, read as the reverse complement.
ATATTTGCACCTTAGGAACATTTTACAAGGCTTTTGCCTGTGTGAGGAAGCCTTCTGCAGAGATGAGCCTTGTGTGGTTCATCTGAAGAAGGATCATTCTGGGTGCCAAATGCCTGCTCTTCATCAATAGATATCTGCCCATTGTGTGGAGTCTCCTCCCGCAGTCGGACTTAGCTTTACATGTTCCTGCCGCGTTGCGTGGGTGGTTTCTCTGAGATGCGAATATTAGATGTGAGATCTGGGCAAAGATTTGTAGTGCATTGTTTATACCAATCATCCAAGAAACCACTCAGCCCATTGGTTGCTAGTTTATTGGGGTTTCCTTGACACTTATAGTTGACACTGGTTTCCTCATTTAATTTGTGATTTCCCTGGAAAGCTTTGGCATGTCTGTCTCCTAGGTAAAGGTATGGCATCATATCAATTGGCTTCTTGCTGGCCCCCTGCAGCATACAACCATAGTTACTTCTCCTTATGCAGGTGCATCCTAGGATACGCTTGGACATCCACCATTTCTTAATAAGATGGGTATGCAACCTGCTGGACTTGCTTCCTTGTGTGTAGGACGCGAGTTCTTCCAGGGAAGAATAAAATACTTAGGCATGGTGACTGCCTGGGGCAGTGGTGGGCAATCTGTGGCCTTCCAGATGTTTTGGCCTACCATTCCCTCCAGACCGGACACTTATAGTCAATGGTGAGGGGTCATGGGATTTGTAGGCCAAACCATTTGGAACGCTGGAGCTTGCTCACCAATGGTCCAGAGATTCCTGGACCTAATCTGAAAGGATTACACGTTCTACTCAGCAATGCGCCCGAACCTTCTAAAGAAAAGCCTGGATTCTAATTGGTCGCTTTTCATCACAGATCTGCTGGGGGCTGAAATCCTGGTGGGTGGAATCTGGATTCAGAATGCATCATGGGTCATTCGTGCAACAGAGGCCTTGAACTCAGATGAATTAGAAATACGACACTTTCATGTTCATCAACACAGCAGAAGCCGGACAACTATGCACATGGTAAGGGAATCCCAAAGACCCAGGAGCTACCGAGTGGAGCCATTATTTTATAGCCATGACTTTACCATATTGAGTAATGATCTGACGCAAGCACAGGGTAATGCCCTTGACTGGGTTGCTGCTAGAAACCTACACCTACAAATGCTCCACATTAAACCATCTATCCTGTGACCTTTGAGATCATCCTCCCTAAAAAGGCTGCCCAAAGGACCAACAACCTACAAAAAGTAATCAGTAGAAACATTAATCAAATTGAACCCAATGTCTTGCAGAAATACCTCAATGAGTTGATGATTTGTACATCTAATCAAGACTCCGCCGTCTCACTGGCATCTAGCTATGCTAAATGTGTTAACGAGATGCTAAATCAGTTAGCACCTTTGAAAGAGAAGAAAGTCAGAGAAAGGGAAAACAACCAAAAATGGTTTACTCTGCAACTCACCTCTTTGAAGAAAAAAAAGAGGAAAGCCGAGCGGATATGGACAAAAACACAATCACAATATAGTAAAGATAATCGGAAAGTCATTGAGAAAAACTACCGGGTGGAAATTTTTCGTGCTAAAAGGGGCTTCTTTGACTCTCAAATCTCAAGCTCTTCATATAATACAAAAAAAGGTTTGAGATCATCAGGACATTGGAAAAACCGAAAGCACAGACAAAACAGTTGACCCCTAGCAACTCAGACTGCGAAGCAGTGCAGAAAGCTGTTTCTCACAAACTTTGCCAGTTTTGTTGCGTCCGTATATGAAAAAATAAGAATCTGGATGGCAGGAAATAATATCGAGAAGACCGAACTTCTTGTCTTCGGATCAGCCCGAGCAAGACAAAAACGAGGAACCGCCTACGCACATTTTTGTATAGACCAGCACCCTATCACAACAGTAAGCAAGGTGAAAACAATCTGCGTTATAATTGAGGCATCGCTTAATGCGGATGTCCAAGTTGCGAACGTAATGAAAAATACTCAGTACTATCTAAGGCTCCTGCGCCCTGTGAAGCCTTTCATTTCTGACATAACCTGCGTCACATTGGTCAGAGCATTCATCATGCCCCGGCGTGATTATTGTAATGCTTTGCTATGTGGAGCCAGCAAATCCTGTGTTAAAAAGCTACAGATCTAGCAAAGCGGTGCTGTGAGAGTCATTAAAAATGTCCCGAAACTTGAGCACATATCACTGCATAGAAGAGAACTGCACTGGATCCATGTAGAAGCCAGAATAGAGTTCAAAATGAACACCTTGACGCATAAATGTCTGTTTGGAAATGCACCTAGATATTTCAAAGAGCGCATTACTGTTCAGAGCTCCAATAGGAGTACTAGATCTAAGGACTCTATGTGACTGACATGCCCTAGATTCAGACGTACAAAGGGGAAAGAACGGTCTCACCCTGTGACGCTGAAACAAACTACCAACAAGCCTGTGCCGTGAAGGAAACCTGAATGCTTTCCAAAGAGCATTAAAGACCATATTATTCTACTAGGCAATTGTTGCCAGCCTGGACTGGTAGCCTTCTGTCACGTTCCTCATCTCTTGATTAATTATCAATTAATTAATCCGTCTCCTCCGCGCCCGGATGCCTGTGGGTTTTCGTCCTGTACTATATAACTAAATAAATAAATAGCTGAGAAAATACTTTGAATCAACAAAAGAGTTGAGCTACGCGATGTAGCCGTTTGATATGATACGATATGATATTTATAATGCGCTTAATATCGAGAGGTTTCTAAGCGCCCCGGGGATCGAACTTGTGCTGCTCAGTGTTCTCTTGCTTCCAAGGCCAGCACGTTGCCCCTGAGCTATCCTCCCGAGCCGGGCTTGATACATGCCTTGGGATAGGAGAGGCAGCATGCAAGGACAAACAAGATGGACTGAAAGAGGCCTCGCAGATCTCGCGCAAGTTTACAGCTAGAACCCAGTGGGAGCGCGCTTAAGGGAGGTGAAGAGAGCAACACACTGTCTGAATACTAGGCACAAAGAAGGGGCTGTCCACACAGGGGAAACGGGACCTCTTTAATGGGCAAGGTCATTGCACATGGATTCTAGCCTTCCAGTGCCTGGCTGCTGAACCTCTGGCAAATGAGGAGCGTCCTCAAGGTCCCGGAGAGGCAGCTGCCACAGAAGGTTCCCCTGAGCTCTAAGAGCGCTCTTGAGAGAGTTTGTAGAGCAAGAGACAGACAGAGGTACAGCGAGAGTGACAGCGAGGGAGATAGTGCAGGATAGAGAGAGGGAGAGAGATCAAGAACGGCAGAGACATGAAGGGAGTGGTGGGAAAGTGCTAAGAGTGCAAGAGGGAATGAGTGCGATGGAGAGCGCTTAAGAGAGCTGAGAGGGCGAGAGACGCGGGCGGAGAGAGAAAGCGGGAGGGAGAGAGATCTAGGAAGCTACAAACACGGAGGGTGTGCCATGCGATGGAAATTCTTGCAAAAGGAAGTGCTGAGGAGAGAAGGTTAGAGAGAGAGAACACTAGTCAAATATGGAGGCGGGAACACTCAAGATGAACAGAGAAGTCAGGAGACGAGAGGAGAGAGTCTGCCAGAGAGTGAGCAGAGGGAGAGAGGGAGAAAGCGAGCAAGACAGGGTGCAAGAGATGGAGAGTTGGGGAGAATGATTACAAGAAAGAGGTGTAAAGATACAGACAGACAGAGAGTGAGCAAGAGAAATGCGGAGTGAGGGAGAAAGAATTGGGGTGCGATTCCGAGAAATCCCATAGAGGAATCTAGAGAGAAATGGAGAGATGGGGAGATGATCTGAGGCAGGAGTGAGGCAGGGGGGAGATGCTGGGAGGCTTTGAGGGAGCACAGGAGGGAGGAAGAGGATGGTTTCCGCCCACTTACTGATATCCCGGATGTAGAAGCTGGTGTTGTAGCTGCTGTACTTGTTGCCTTGGGTGCCGTTCAGGAGGACACTGATGAGGTGGTGGTCTTCTCCGTACTGGCACGCCTCAGCGTGGTGGCACAGGACGCTGTATACAAGTTCATTCGTGGGCTTGGGTTTGGGGTCCATGCAATGTATTGCTCTGGTAAGAGGTAACAAAGAATGTTCATGATTCATCCAATCATCTTAATCTGTGATTAAGTACAACATGCCTCAGCCAATCATATTATTTTAAAAGTCCCATGAACTCCCAGCTCAATCTTTCTCCTGTACTAGGAAACATCCGAGAAAGAGCAGAAGATGGATGGGGCAGGACAGGTCCAAATGGAGGAGACATTTTTGACATTGGTATAGTGCCATGTGCAACACACGCAGACTCAGGGAGCTGAGACGTTACAGGCAATTTCACAGAGAAACAAGTGTGTCAACGCATCAATATTTTCAGAATGAACAGAGCTGTATCTTTGGTGTTAAACAGGATTAGCCCTGGTGCTGGTCTTGAGGCCAAACGAAGGGCACACAAAATGTTGTGCGCCGGATCCGGCCGGCTCCCTGGACATCAATGGACGTTCATGTGATCCCCGGTCTCCCACTAGACTAGAACCACAGAGAGATGTAGCGTGGGAAGGGGATTTGGACCCCATGGGCCTCATTACAACCCAGGCGTTAAGGGGTTAACGGCGCCGTAAAAGGTGTCGGCGCCGTTAAACCCTTAACGCCTGATTACGAGGTCCCTTTGCGGGTTGCACTTTAACGCCTGCCATGGTTAACGCCAGCGTCGTAATGAGGCCCCATGAGTAGATATTTTAGTCATGGAGGCATCCAGGGACGTATCTTGCAGCAACAGGAGCGATGATAGCCCGAGAAATGCAAGCGTCTGCATTGCTGGATAGCCACGACACGTAGCCACTACACGTAGCCACGCCGCATAGCCACCACGCGTGGGGTAGAGCCCAAATCAATTCCTAGGTCGTTTAGGGATTTCCAAGCCAAGCCCAGGTCTGTTTAGGGTGCTCACAACGCCAACTAGGTTTACCCAAAGGGACCCGCCACCATTCATGGGGATAATATGTGAGTTCCAGCTGTTTGAAGGTCAACACATCTGGAAATAATTCTTTCACAGTAGATTTATTTGAGCTAATCTGGATCATTGTGAAAGACGGAATTTTCCCTTGATCACAAAAAAGCAAAATAGAAGTTTTGGTAAACGCAGAAGTATGAAGACCTGGCAGCGTGCCCAGTAAACAACCTTAGCATGTCAAGCGTGTGTCCCGCGAAAGCATCAGGCCCAAAGTAGTCAAGGGGATCTGGCTAAAACATGGAATTTCTATCTGCTGATTGCTTTAATGGTTCAAAACCTGCACGGCAAACATTATATACATAGGAGCAGGAAAAGCAATGTGTTGACTCAAAATACCTCGAGGATAAACTGGGAGCTGTCTGTGGTTGAGCCGTGCATCCAGATATGCAAGCATGTATCAGCAGGTTCCTGACCAGGGCAGACTGGCAATGAATTGCCAATGGCAGGAGACTAGTATGGGAGGAGGAATCAAAGCAGCATCAAATACATTCCACCAATCAGGGCAGGCGGATGTGGGAAGACACATTAGTGCAACCAATCCTAGACCCAGCTATCTTGCAGGGGAGGGGCCGTCCATTCATGGCAAGCTGTTGAGATGGAAAAGCTGCAACTTATAGTTAGGTGAGTGTAAGCAGGAAGCACCCAAGGAGCTTCTTAAAAAGCTTCAAGAATTAAAAAACAGTCTAGAAACCTGGTGTCCACCAGCAGCTGGTTTCAGAAAAGAGGAGACCAACAGTGAGTTCCAGTGAAGGCCAGTTCACCTCACCCTGGGCCTTATAAAGAGAAAGGAGCGGAATAGAGGCGGGGACAACTGAACTCTGACCCGAGCATATTTGACATCTCTCCCCACGTAAATCAAATCTCACACCTGGAGCGATGAGCATAGGCCAGAATGCAAATCAGCAACTCAAGTAACAGGACACCTTTCATCAGATGTTGCGCTCTCTAAGGTAAGCTATGGGGGGGCTGCGACTCCCAGTGCTGGGGAGGCTTCACACATCCCACATTTCTCATGACTTAGTGGGGGACACGTCCACTTTCCAAGCAGGAGGCTTGGATTCAAATCCCAACCTCCCGATTTGACCAAATGCGTTCCAAGTGTGTGAGATCCAGTGTGTGAGATCCAAGTGTGTGAGATCGAGTCTCCCTTTTGAAGCTCGCTATAGCTTTTCCTATTTCTGTGATGGATTTGGGCCGCCACTGGAGGCTGAGGCCTATTATTTCCCCTCGCCTGTTTCTGTTAACTTGGGCCAGTCCTTGCCAATTTCTGTGCAGCTGCCTTTCAAGACTTTCTTTTAAAGAAACTATGCACTATGGAAAAGTCGTTTCTGTCTTCCCCCTTTCCCCCGGCTTAACCCATGCCCACCCTTGATGTACATTTGGAAATGAAGGCATATAGCAATACATACTGCTTCTCCTCATGCATCCCACTTCTGCTGCTGTGTCCTGGGCTTGCTAGTATGGGGGGTTGTATACGAATTGTTCGTATTACAACTGTTCGAATTACAATTGACCTTTTCACAATTGACCGAATTGTGAAGATCAATTGTAACATATATGTGGGGGGAAACACCCCGCAACCCCACACCCAACCCAAACCCCCCCAAAACCATATATATACAGTCAATTGTGAAAAGGTCAATTTTGACCCTTTAAAATCGGTCAATTGTTCATTCGAACAATTGTTAACAAACAATTTGGTGTATACCAGTATGGGCACTGCGGCGTCTATAACCCTGTGACCCATTAACCGCTGTTCTTGTCTGAATGGTTGCAGCTCTAAAATATACCGGAATTAGAAGGTATTTGTGTATTTTATAACCGCTGAAATTTGAAATTAGTTCGGCAAGATCTGGTTCTTATCAGCCAGTTTATAAAGCAAAGCTTTGCATATTGTATTGTACTTGCCATTTGTATAGCACCATTTTACCATTATTATAGTCTCAATGCGTTGGTAGTGGGAACGCTCTCGGAGGAGCGAAATCCACAGTGTTGGAGGTTGCAGAGTAAGGTTAGAATGCATGTGTGTATTTGGCCAAATAAGGCTTAGCAGGGCTGGCCAGGCACCGGTAGAGAGCAGCCCAATATGTCAGGCATGTGGGTGTGTGCTGAGAGGAGTCAGAGGATGGTGTGGGCGCTAGAGACTGTCTATAGGATTGCCTTAGGCTTTCAGTGTTAACATCCTGTCTTGGAGGACCGTCTCTGGAATGTCAAGCCTGTCCTCCGCCCATGTGTGGCTGCCTTAACTGGACCTTTTAAGATTTGTGATAAAAGATGGTCTTAGGTCAGTTTAGTGCAAGCTTGGGATTGGTGGTATATTTACCAATCCCAGAATTGGGGCTGAAAAGCACAAACTGCAGACTTCCTTAGGGTAGCTTTGCCACAATTGAACAGTGTGTCTTCCTTTTTCTGAAAGAGACCTTTTTAACAGAGGTGGCCCAAGGCATCCCTTGCCCCCTCGAGGGCCAATCAGCGATTTATACGGTGCTTCTATCGTGCCATTACTGCTCTTAAGGCCCCTGTTTGAGAGAGGATGACTGGGGCGAAGCCAAATGGTATGTTGACGAGCAGAGATAACATAACATACCATAACATGTTGGGAGGGGATGCCTCCTGCCTCAGAGCTGTGTGCCTTCCATTCAACTCTGATTTTGCTGGTGCAGGCGGATACAACATGCGATAAGGTGTGACCCCACTTGGACGAAAGGTGGCAAGAGATGTTTATTACCCAGCATCCTTCATACCAAAAGGGATGGTTTCATGCACCATCTAAGTGGAAAGAAGAGGTCAGCTGCGTAGAAATGCGGCCTGCATCGCTTTCTCCCAACCCCTTAGTCCTGAGCAGAGATTCAGAGGGCACCGAGACGCTCTAGTGGACACTGAAATATTCCGAGACGTTTTTGTTTTTTATGAACATTTCCCTCTTGTGTTGGAGACTACTTTAAACAAATCTTTCTTTGGGGACTTTTCTCTCCACCCGGTCAATTTTTCATGCCATCTCAATACTTTTTGGTGCTTTTTTCTGTTCATTTGTCCATTTTATCATTTGCCATCAATGTTATTGTGGTAATTAGCTAATTACCTTGATTTGGACTTTACATTATTTTTTCTATTAACTGTAACACGTTTTAAGTGATTGTTTGCCCCTCCTTGCACCCCCTTTGCTGACCCCCTCATTGCCCTTAGGATCAGCTTTGAGCGAGGGTGGGCCAAGGGTACTGGTAAGGAGTTGTGGTGGAACCCTGTGAGGTCCCTCTGATTAGACTATTACTGAAGCTGTGCTATGGCATGTATTCGAGTCTTTGAGCACCATTATCCTTGAACCTGCAAGAGGCTTCCTGACAAAGGACACACCACATAATCGCCCTGTGCCAAGGTTCACATATCGGCCAACACTGAGCGCACTAAGAGATGAACTAAATAGTGCTATTCTGTGATACAGTGAAAAGTGGACACTTACACCCACAAATAATTCCACCAGGTGGAGCGTGTTAGGAAACACGCCAATATCATCCCTCTTCTGCAAGCCCAAAGAAACGACACATTATGGGACAAAGGCACTGATTTGAAACTGTAATTTAAAGGTGATTTATGGTGATATGTGGACATTATTTTTCAGAAAAACAGGAGGTAAATCATCTCATCAGAATTTTAAACGGACTCGCCTAAGAAAATATTCTCAAAGTACTCGGATTCCGTAATTTCAACATGTATTGTGACCCGCTCCCTCATCATGTTATGTTTAGTGGTCAGTGATGGAGAAGGATTGCTCAGCCATTATCTGGGCACCTAAATAACATCCAGTTGCTATTGTCTGGCATTCTTTGTGTGGCCCAGAGTGGCCCTGCAAAGCTAGATAAATATGCTTCACAGGCCAGGCAGCAATATCTTAATTGCTGATGGACAGCCTAGCATGATAGCTGGAGACACTACATATAGGCTCAGCTTATCACAGTGTAGACATCTCCTGATGTTCTCCGCTGTAGAGATAACAGAAAAACTGACTGTGATTCTCTGTGACTTCCCTACCCTGTGCATGTGACTGCTGGTGCCTGTGAGCTCTTACCCTATGCAGGAGTTATGCATGCTGTGGCTGTGCCTGCAGGTGTCTGTGAGCGGCTTACCATCAGAGGCAGCCATGCATGGTGTGACAGCGACTACGAGTGTATGTGAGCTCTTTCCCTATGCAGAAGCTATTCATGCTACGGCTGTGTCTGGTAGTGACTGTGAGCCCTTATACTGTGCGGGAGCTATGCATGCTGTGGCTGTGCCTGCCAGTGTCTGTGAGCGGCTTACCGTAAGAGGCAGCTATGCATGGTGCGGCGGCGACTACTAGTGTATGTGAGCTCTTAGCCTAAGCAGCAGCTATTCATGCTATGGCTGCTACTGACTGTGAGCCCTCATCTATGCAGGAACTTTCCATGATGCGACTGTGCCTGCTAGTGTCGGTGAGCCGTAGCCTATGTGAGCTCTATGAATGCTGCGGCTGCAAGTGTCTGTGAGCCCTTACCCTATGCGGGCACTATCCATGCTGTGACTTTGCCTGCTAGTGTCGGTGAGCCGTAGCCTATGTGAGCTCTATGAATGCTGCGGCTGCAAGTGTCTGTGAGCCCTTACCCTATGCGGGCACTATCCATGCTGTGACTTTGCCTGCTAGTGTCTGTGCGCCGTAGCCTATGTGAGCTCTATGCATGCTGCGGCTGCAAGTGTCTGTGAGCCCTTACCCTATGCGGGCACTATCCATGCTGTGACTGTGCCTGCTAGTGTCTGTGAGCCGTAGTCTATGTGAGCACTATGCATGCTGTGGCTGCAAGTGTCTGTGAGCCCTTACCCTATGCAGGCACTATTCATGCTGTGACTGTGCCTGCTAGTGTCTATGATCCGTAGCCTATGTGAGCTCTATGCATGCTGCGGTTGCAAGTGTCTGTGAGCCCTTACCCTATGCGGGCCCTATTCATGCTGCGACTGTGCCTGCTAGTGTCTGTGAGTCGTAGCCTATGTGAGCTCTTTGCATGCTGCGGTTGCAAGTGTCTGTGAGCCCTTACCCTATGCGGGCACTACGCATGCTGCGACTGTGGCTGGAAGTGTCTGTGAGCCCTTAGCCTATGCGGGCACTATTCATGCTGCGACTGTGCTTGCTAGTGTCTGTGAGCCGTAGCCTATGTGAGCTCTATGCATGCTGCGGCTGCAAGTGTCTGTGAGCCCTTACCCTATGCGGGCACTATCCATGCTGTGACTGTTCCTGCTAGTGTCTGTGAGCCGTAGCCTATGTGAGCACTATGCATGCTGTGGCTGCAAGTGTCTGTGAGCCCTTACCCTATGCGGGCACTATTCATGCTGCGACTGTGCTTGCTAGTGTCTGTGAGCCGTAGCCTATGTGAGCTCTATGCATGCTGCGGCTGCAAGTGTCTGTGAGCCCTTACCCTATGCGGGCACTATCCATGCTGTGACTGTTCCTGCTAGTGTCTGTGAGCCGTAGCCTATGTGAGCTCTATGCATGCTGCAGCTGCAAGTGTCTGTGAGCCCTTACCCTATGCGGGCACTATCCATGCTGCGACTGTGCATGCTAGTGCCTGTGAGCCCTAGCCTATGCGAGCGCTATGCATGCTGCGACTGCAAGTGTCTGTGAGGCCTCACCCTATGCGTAGGGTGACCAGACGTCCCGGTTTTGCCGGAACTGTCCCGGAATTTGGTGCTTGGTCCCCCTTTCTCGAGATTATGTTTCCATTGGAAACTGCAGTGGTCCCGGTTTTTGGTAGGCAAGGCAGGAATGCACCCTCTCGCACAGAAGAAAAGCGGCATTTTACAATTTAAGATAGTGTTAGTTTGTGATAAATTAATTATGTGTGTTAGTAACACTTAAACCTCCTTCTTCTCCAAACACTGCTGAAGTGTAGTGCCTTGACAGCCACTTTCAAGTGCTAGTCCTACTTTTATGTTAGTTGCCCTGTGCCGGTTTTTTTTACTTTTTAAATGTGGTCACCCTACCTTTGCGGGCACTAACCATGCTGAGACTGCGGCTGCAAATGTCTGTGAGCCTTTGGCCTATGCAGGCACTATGAATGCTGTGACTGTGGCTGCAAGTGTCTGGGAGCCCTAAGCCTATGCGGGCACTATGCATGCTGCGACTGTGGCTGAAAGTGTCTGGGAGCCCTAAGCCTACGCGGGCACTATGCATGCTGGGACTGTGGCTGCAAGTGTCTGTGAGCCCTTAACCTGTGCGGGCACTATGCATGCTGCGACTGCGGCTGCAAGTGTCTGTGAGTCCTTAGCCTATGCGGGCACTATGCATGCTGCGACTGTGGCTGCAAGTGTCTCTGAGCCCTTAGCCTATGCGGGCACTATGCATGCTGCGACTGGGCCTGCAAGTGTCTGGGAGCCCTAAGCCTATGCGGGCACTATGCATGCTGCGACTGTGGCTGCAAGTGTCTGTGAGCCCTTAGCCTATGCGGGGACTATTCGTGCTGGGACTGTGGCTGCAAGTGTCTGTGAGCCCTTATCCTATGCGGGCACTATGCGTGCTGCGACTGTGGCTGCAAGTGTCTGTGAGCCCTTACCCTATGCAGGCACTATTCATGCTGTGACTGTGCCTGCTAGTGTCAGTGAGCCGTAGCCTATGTGAGCTCTATGCATGCTGCGGCTGCAAGCGTCTGTGAGCCCTTACCCTATGCGGACACTATCCATGCTGTGACTGTGCCTGCTAGTGTCTGTGAGCCGTAGTCTATGTGAGCACTATGCATGCTGTGGCTGCAAGTGTCTGTGAGCCATTACCCTATGCAGGCACTATTCATGCTGTGACTGTGCCTGCTAGTGTCTATGATCCGTAGCCTATGTGAGCTCTATGCATGCTGCGGTTGCAAGTGTCTGTGAGCCCTTACCCTATGCGGGCCCTATTCATGCTGCGACTGTACCTGCTAGTGTCTGTGAGTCGTAGCCTATGTGAGCTCTTTGCATACTGCGGTTGCAAGTGTCTGTGAGCCCTTACCCTATGCGGGCACTACGCATGCTGCGACTGTGGCTGCAAGTGTCTGTGAGCCCTTAGCCTATGCGGGCACTATGTGTGCTGCGACTGTGGCTGCAAGTGTCTGTGAGCCCTTACCCTATGCGGGCACTATTCATGCTGCGACTGTGCTTGCTAGTGTCTGTGAGCCGTAGCCTATGTGAGCTCTATGCATGCTGCGGCTGCAAGTGTCTGTGAGCCCTTAACCTATGCGGGCACTATCCATGCTGTGACTGTGCATGCTAGTGCCTGTGAGCCCTAGCCTATGCGAGCGCTATGCATGCTGCGACTGCAAGTGTCTGTGAGGCCTCACCCTATGTGTAGGGTGACCAGACGTCCCGGTTTTGCCGGAACTGTTCCGGAATTTGGTGCTTGGTCCCCCTTTCTCGAGATTATGTTTCCATTGGAAACTGCAGTGGTCCCGGTTTTTGGTAGGCAAGGCAGGAATGCACCCTCTCGCACAGAAGAAAAGCAGCATTTTACAATTTAAGATAGTGTTAGTTTGTGATAAATTAATTATGTGTGTTAGTAACACTTAAACCTCCTTCTCCTCCAAACACTGCTGAAGTGTAGTGCCTTGACAGCCACTTTCAAGTGCTAGTCCTACTTTTATGTTAGTTGCCCTGTGCCGGTTTTTTTTACTTTTTAAATCTGGTCACCCTACCTTTGCGGGCACTAACCATGCTGAGACTGCGGCTGCAAATGTCTGTGAGCCCTTGGCCTATGCAGGCACTATGAATGCTGTGACTGTGGCTGCAAGTGTCTGGGAGCCCTAAGCCTATGCGGGCACTATGCATGCTGCGACTGTGGCTGCAAGTGTCTGGGAGCCCTAAGCCTACGCGGGCACTATGCATGCTGTGACTGTGGCTGCAAGTGTCTGGGAGCCCTTTACCTGTGCGGGCACTATGCATGCTGCGACTGCGGCTGCAAGTGTCTGTGAGTCCTTAGCCTATACGGGCACTATGCATACTGCAACTGTGGCTGCAAGTGTCTCTGAGCCCTTAGCCTATGCGGGTACTATGCATGCTGCGACTGGGCCTGCAAGTGTCTCTGAGCTCTTAGCATATGCGGGCACTATGCATGCTGCGACTGTGGCTGCAAGTGTCTGTGAGCCCTTAGCCTATGCGGGCACTATTCGTGCTGGGACTGTGGCTGCAAGTGTCTGTGAGCCCTTATCCTATGCGGGCACTATGCGTGCTGCGACTGTGGCTGCAAGTGTCTGTGAGCCCTTATCCTATGTGGGCACTATGCGTGCTGCGACTTTGGCTGCAAGTGTCTGTGAGCCCTTACCCTATGCAGGCCCTATTCATGCTGGGACTGTGGCTGCAGGTGTCTGTGAGCCCTTAGCCTATGCAGGCACTATGCATGTTGCCACTGGGCCTGCAAGGGTCTCTGAGCCCTTAGCCTATGCGGGCACTGTCCATGCTGCGACTGGGCCTGCAAGTGTCTCTGAGCTCTTAGTCTATGCTGCGACTGTGGCTACAAGTGTCTGTGAGCCCTTAGCCTATGCGGGCACTATGATATGATATGATATGATAGGTTATTTATAATGCGCTTAATACCCAGAGGTTTGAGCTATCCTCCCAAGGCATGCTGCAGCTGCAAATATCTGTGAGCCCTTAGCCTATGCAGGCTCTATGCATGCTGTGACTGTGGCTGCAAGTGTTTGTGAGCCCTTCGACTATGCGGGCACTATGCATGCTGCGACTTTGGCTGCAAGTGTCTGTGAGCCCTTAGCCTATGCCGGCACTATGCGTGCTGCGACTTTGGCTGCAAGTGTCTGCGAGTCCTTAGCCTATGCGGGCACTGTTCATGCTGGGACTGTGGCTGCAAGTGTCTGTGAGCCCTTATCCTATGCGGGCACTATGCGTGCTGCGACTGTGGCTGCAAGTGTCTGTGAGCCCTTATCCTATGCGGGCACTAGGCGTGCTGCGACTTTGGCTGCAAGTGTCTGTGAGCCCTTAGCCTATGCCGGCACTATGCGTGCTGCGACTTTCGCTGCAAGTGTCTGTGAGTCCTTAGCCTATGCGGGCACTGTTCATGCTGGGACTGTGGCTGCAAGTGTCTGTGAGCCCTTATCCTATGCGGGCACTATGCGTGCTGCGACTGTGGCTGCAAGTGTCTGTGAGCCCTTATCCTATGCGGGCACTATGCGTGCTGCGACTTTGGCTGCAAGTGTCTGTGAGCCCTTAGCCTATGCCGGCACTATGCGTGCTGCGACTTTCGCTGCAAGTGTCTGTGAGTCATTAGCCTATGCGGGCACTATTCATGCTGGGACTGTGGCTGCAAGTGTCTGTGAGCCCTTAGCCTATGCGGGCACTATGCATGCTGCGAATGGGCCTGCAAGGGTCTCTGAGCTCTTAGCCTATGCGGGCACTATCCATGCTGCGACTGTGGCTGCAAGTGTCTGTGAACCCTTAGCCTATGCGGGCACTATGATATGATAGGTTATTAATAACACGCTTAATACCCAGAGGTTTGAGCTATCCACCCAAGGCATGCTGCAGCTGCAAATGTCTGTGAGCCCTTAGCCTATGCGGGCCCTATGAATGCTGCGACTTTGGCTGCAAGGGTCTGTGAGCCCTTAGCCTATACGGGCTCTATACATGCTGCGACTTTGGCTGCAAGTGTCTGTGAGCCTTAGCCTATGCCGGCACTATGCGTGCTGCGACTTTGACTGCAAGTGTCTGTGAGTCCTTAGCCTATGCGGGCACTATGCGTGCTGCGACTTTGACTGCAAGTGTCTGTGAGTCCTTAGCCTATGCGGGCACTATTCATGCTGGGACTGTGGCTGCAAGTGTCTGTGAGCCCTTATCCTATGCAGGCACTATGCGTGCTGCGACTGTGGCTGCAAGTGTCTGTGAGCCCTTATCCTATGCGGGCACTATGTGTGCTGCGACTTTGGCTGCAAGTGTCTGTGAGCCCTTAGCCTATGCCGGTACAATGCGTGCTGCGACTTTGGCTGCAAGTGTCTGTGAGTCCTTAGCCTATGCAGGCACTATTCATGCTGGGACTGTGGCTGCAAGTGTCTGTGAGCCCTTAGCCTATGCGGGCACTATGATATGATATGATAGGTTATTTATAACACGCTTAATACCCAGAGGTTTGAGCTATCCACCCAAGGCATGCTGCAGCTGCAAATGTCTGTGAGCCCTTAGCCTATACAGGCTCTATACATGCTACGACTGTGGCTGCAAGTGTCTGTGAGTCCTTCAACTATGCTGACACTATGCATGCTGCGACTTTGGCTGCAAGTGTCTGTGAGCCCTTAGCCTATGCGGGCACTATGCATGCTGCGACTGTGGCTGCAAGTGTCTGTGAGCCCTTATCCTATGCGGGCACTATGCGTGCTGCGACTTTGGCTGCAAGTGTCTGGAAGCACTTAGCCTATGCCGGCACTATGCGTGCTGCGACTTTGGCTGCAAGTGTCTGTGAGTCCTTAGCCTATGCGGGCACTATTCATGCTGGGACTGTGGCTGCAAGTGTCTGTGAGCCCTTAGCCTATGAGGGCACTAAGATATGATATGATAGGTTATTTATAACACGCTTAATACCCAGAGGTTTGAGCTATCCACCCAAGGCATGCTGCAGCTGCAAATGTCTGTGAGCCCTTAGCCTATACAGGTTCTATACATGCTGCGACTGTGGCTGCAAGTGTCTGTGAGCCCTTCAACTATACTGACACTATGCATGCTGCGACTTTGGTTGCAAGTGTCTGTGAGCCCTTAGCCTATGCGGGCACTATGCATGCTGCGAATTTGGCTGCAAGTGTCTGTGAGCCCTTAGCCTATGCGGGCACTATGCATGCTGCGACTTTGGCTGCAAGTGTCTGTGAGCCCTTAGCCTATGCGGGCACTATGCATGCTGCGACTGTGGCTGCAAGTGTCTGTGAGCCCTTAGCCTATGCGGGCACTATGTGTGCTGCGACTGTGGCTGCAAGTGTCTGTGAGCCCTTCACCTATGCGGGCACTATTCATGCTCTGACTGTGCCTGCTAGTGTCTGTGAGCCGTAGCCTATGTGAGCACTAGGCATGCTGCGGTTGCAAGTGTCTGTGAGCCCTTACCCTATGCGGGCACTATCCATGCTGTGACTTTGCCTGCTAGTGTCTGTGAGCCGTAGCCTATGTGAGCTCTATGCATGCTGCGGTTGCAAGTGTCTGTGAGCCCTTACCCTATGCGGGCACTATCCATGCTGTGACTGTGCGTGCTAGTGTCTGTGAGCCGTAGCCTATGTGAGCTCTATGCATGCTGCGGTTGCAAGTGTCTGTGAGCCCTTACCCTATGCGGGCACTATCCATGCTGTGACTGTGCCTGCTAGTGTCTGTGAGCCATAGCCTATGTGAGCTCAATGCATGCTGCGGCTGCAAGTGTCTGTGAGCCCTTAGCCTATGTGGGCACTATGATATGATATGATAGGTTATTTATAACGCGCTTAATACCCAGAGGTTTGAGCTATGCACCCAAGGCATGCTGCAGCTGCAAATGTCTGTGAGCCCTTAGTCTATACGGGCTCTATACATGCTGCGACTGTGGCTGTAAGTGTCTGTGAGCCCTTCAACTATACTGACACTATGCATGCTGCGACTTTGGCTGCAAGTGTCTGTGAGCCCTTAGCCTATGCGGGCACTATGCATGCTGCGACTTTGGCTGCAAGTGTCTGTGAGCCCTTAGCCTATGCGGGCACTATGCATGCTGCGACTTTGGCTGCAAGTGTCTGTGAGCCCTTAGCCTATGCGGGCACTATGCATGCTGCGACTGTGGCTGCAAGTGTCTGTGAGCCCTTAGCCTATGTGTGCTGCGACTGTGGCTGCAAGTGTCTGTGAGCCCTTCACCTATGCGGGCACTATTCATGCTCTGACTGTGCCTGCTAGTGTCTGTGAGCCGTAGCCTATGTGAGCACTATGCATGCTGCGGTTGCAAGTGTCTGTGAGCCCTTACCCTATGCGGGCACTATCCATGCTGTGACTTTGCCTGCTAGTGTCTGTGCGCCGTAGCCTATGTGAGCTCTATGCATGCTGCGGTTGCAAGTGTCTGTGAGCCCTTACCCTATGCGGGCACTATCCATGCTGTGACTGTGCGTGCTAGTGTCTGTGAGCCGTAGCCTATGTGAGCTCTATGCATGCTGCGGTTGCAAGTGTCTGTGAGCCCTTACCCTATGCGGGCACTATCCATGCTGTGACTGTGCCTGCTAGTGTCTGTGAGCCGTAGCCTATGTGAGCTCTATGCATGCTGCGGCTGCAAGTGTCCGTGAGCCCTTATCCTATGCAGGCAGTATGCATGCTGAGACTTTGGCTGCAAGTGTCTGTGAGCCCTTAGCCTATGCGGGTACTATTCATGCTGCGACTTTGGCTGCAAGTGTCTGTGAGCCCTTAGCCTATGTGGGCACTATGCATGGTGCGACTGTGGCTGCAAGTGTCTGTGAGCCCTTAGCCTATGCGGGCACTATGTGTGCTGCGACTGTGGCTGCAAGTGTCTGTGAGCCCTTTACATATGCGGGCACTATGCGTGATGCGACTGTGGCTGCAAGTGTCTGTGAGCCCTTATCCTATGCGGGCACTATGCATGCTGCGACTTTGGCTGCAAGTGTCTGTGAGCCTTTAGCCTATGCGGGCACTATGCATGCTGCGACTGGGCCTGCAAGTGTCTCTGAGCTCTTAGCCTATGCGGGCATTATCCATGCTGCGACTGTGGTTGAAAGTGTCTGTGAGCCCTTAGCCTATGCGGGCCCTATGATATGATATGATATGATAGGTTATTTATAACGCGCTTAATACCCAGAGGTTTGAGCTATCCTCCCAGGGCATGCTGCAGCTGCAAATGTCTGTGAGCCCTTAGCCTATGCAGGCTCTATGCATGCTGCGACTTTGGCCAAAGTGTATGTGAGCCCTTCGACTATGCTGACACTATGCATGCTGTGACTTTGGCTGCAAGTGTCTGTGAGCCCTTGGCCTATGCGGGCACTATGCGTGCTGCGACTGTGGCTGCAAGTGTCTGTGAGCCCTTATCCTATGCGGGCACTATGCGTGCTGCGACTGTGGCTGCAAGTGTCTGTGAGTCCTTAGCCTACACGGGCACTATTCATGCTGGGACTGTGGCTGCAAGTGTCTGTGAGCCCTTAGCCTATGCGGGCACTATGCATGCTGCGACTGGGCCTGCAAGGGTCTCTGAGCTCTTAGCCTATGCAGGCACTATCCATGCTGCGACTGTGGCTGCAAGTGTCTGCGAACCCTTAGCCTATGTGGGTACTATGATATGATATGATAGGTTATTTATAACGCGTTTAATACCCAGAGGTTTGAGCTATCCACCCAAGGCATGCTGCAGCTGCAAATGTCTGTGAGCCCTTAGCCTATGCGGGCTCTATACATGCTGCGACTGTGAATGCAAATGTGTCTGTGAGCCCTTCGACTATGCTGACACTATGCATGCTGCGACTTTGGCTGCAAGTGTCTGTGAGCCCTTAGCCTATGCGGGCACTATGCATGCTGCGACTGTGGCTGCAAGTGTCTGTGAGCCCTTATCCTATGCAGGCACTATGCATGCTGCGACTTTGGCTGCAAGTGTCCGTGAGCCCTTAGCCTATGCGTGCACTATGCCTGCTGCGACTTTGGCTGCAAGTGTCTGTGAGCCCTTAGCCTATGCGGGCACTATGCATGCTGCGACTTTGGCTGCAAGTGTCTGTGAGCCCTTAGCCTATGCGGGCCCTATGCATGCTGCGACTGGGCCTGCAAGGGTCTCTGAGCTCTTAGGCTCTGCGGGCACTATCCATGCTGCGACTGTGGCTGCAAGTGTCTGTGAACCCTTAGCCTATGTGGGCACTATGATATGATATGATATGATAGGTTATTTATAACGTGCTTAATACCCAGAGGTTTGAGCTATCCTCCCAGGGCATGCTGCAGCTGCAAATGTCTGTGAGCCCTTAGCGTATGCAGGCTCTATGCATGCTGCGACTTTGGCTGCAAGTGTCTGTGAGCCCTTAGCCTATGCGGGCCCTATGCATGCTGCGACTGGGCCTGCAAGGGTCTCTGAGCTCTTAGCCTATGCGGGCACTATGCATGCTGCGACTGTGGCTGCAGGTGTCTGTGAGCCCTTAGCCTATGCGGGCACTATGTGTGCTGCGACTGTGGCTGCAAGTGTCTGTGAGCCCTTTACATATGCGGGCACTATACGTGATGCGACTGTGGCTGCAAGTGTCTGTGGCCCTTATCCTATGCGGGCACTATGCATGCTGCGACTTTGGCTGCAAGTGTCTGTGAGCCTTTAGCCTATGCGAGCACTGTGCATGCTGCGACTGGGCCTGCAAGTGTCTCTGAGCTCTTAGCCTATGCGGGTATTATCCATGCTGCGACTTTGGTTGAAAGTGTCTGTGAACCCTTAGCCTATGTGGGCACTATGATATGATATGATATGATAGGTTATTTATAACGTGCTTAATACCCAGAGGTTTGAGCTATCCTCCCAGGGCATGCTGCAGCTGCAAATGTCTGTGAGCCCTTAGCGTATGCAGGCTCTATGCATGCTGCGACTTTGGCTGCAAATGTCTGTGAGCCCTTCGACTATGCTGACACTATGCATGCTGCAACTTTGGCTGCAAGTGTCTGTGAGCGCTTAGCCTATGCGGGCACTATGCGTGCTGTGACTGTGGCTGCAAGTGTCTGTGAGCCCTTATCCTATGCGGGCACTATGCGTGCCGCAACTTTGGCTGCAAGAGACTGTGAGTCCTTAGCCTATGCCAGCACTATGCGTGCTGCGACTTTGGCTGCAAGTGTCTGTGAGCCCTTAGCCTATGCGGGCACTATGCATGCTGCGACTGTGGCTGCAAGTGTCTGTGAGCCCTCAGCCTGTGCGGGCACTATGATATGATATGATAGGTTATTTATAACGCGCTTAATACCCAGAGGTTTGAGATATCCTCCCAAGGAATGCTGCACCTGCAAATGTCTGTGAGCCCTTAGCCTATGCGGGCTTTATGCATGCTGCGACTGTGGCTGCAAGTGTCTGTGAGCCCTTCGACTATGCAGGACTATGCATGCTGCGACTGTGGCTGCAAGTGTCTGTGAGCCCTTAGCCTATGCAGGCACTATGCATGCTACGACTGTGCCTGCTAGTGTGTGTTAACCCTTATCCTATGCGGGCACTATGCGTGCTGCAACTTTGGCTGCAAGAGTCTGTGAGCCCTTAGCCTATGCCAGCACTATGCGTGCTGCGACTTTGGCTGCAAGTGTCTGTGAGCTCCTAGCCTATGCGGGCACTATGCATGCTGCGACTGTGGCTGCAAGTGTCTGTGAGCTCTTAGCCTGTGCGGGCACTATGCTATGATATGATAGGTTATTTATAACGCGCTTAATACCCAGAGGTTTGAGCTGTCCTCCCAGGGCATGCTGCAGCTGCAAATGTCTGTGAGCCCTTAGCGTATGCAGGCTCTATACATGCTGCGACTTTGGCTGCAAATGTCTGTGAGCCCTTCGACTATGCTGACACTATGCATGCTGCAACTTTGGCTGCAAGTGTCTGTGAGCGCTTAGCCTATGTGGGCACTATGCGTGCTTTGACTGTGGCTGCAAGTGTCTGTGAGCCCTTATCCTATGCGGGCACTATGCGTGCCGCAACTTTGGCTGCAAGAGACTGTGAGTCCTTAGCCTATGCCAGCACTATGCGTGCTGCGACTTTGGCTGCAAGTGTCTGTGAGCCCTTAGCCTATGCGGGCACTATGCATGCTGCGACTGTGGCTGCAAGTGTCTGTGAGCCCTTAGCCTGTGCGGGCACTATGATATGATATGATAGGTTATTTATAACGCGCTTAATACCCAGAGGTTTGAGCTATCCTCCCAAGGAATGCTGCACCTGCAAATGTCTGTGAGCCCTTAGCCTATGCGGGCTTTATGCATGCTGCGACTGTGGCTGCAAGTGTCTGTGAGCCCTTCCACTATGCAGGACTATGCATGCTGCGACTGTGGCTGCAAGTGTCTGTGAGCCCTTAGCCTATGCAGGCACTATGCATGCTACGACTGTGCCTGCTAGTGTGTGTTAGCCCTTATCCTATGCGGGCACTATGCGTGCTGCAACTTTGGCTGCAAGAGTCTGTGAGCCCTTAGCCTATGCCAGCACTATGCGTGCTGCGACTTTGGCTGCAAGTGTCTGTGAGCCCTTAGCCTATGCGGGCACTATGCATGCTGCGACTGTGGCTGCAAGTGTCTTTGAGCTCTTAGCCTGTGCGGGCACTATGCTCTGATATGATAGGTTATTTATAACGTGCTTAATACCCAGAGGTTTGAGCTATCCTCCCAAGGAATGCTGCAGCTGCAAATGTCTGTGATCCCTTAGCCTATGCGGGCTTTATGCATGCTGTGACTGTGGCTGCAGGTGTCTGTGAGCCCTTCGACTATGCAGGACTATGCATGCTGCGACTGTGGCTGCAAGTGTCTGTGAGCCCTTAGCCTGTGCGGGCACTCTGATATGATATGATAGGTTATTTATAACGCGCTTAATACCCAGAGGTTTGAGCTAACCTCCCAAGGCATGCTGCAGCTGCAAATGTCTGCGAGCCCTTAGCCTATGCGGGCTTTATGCATGCTGTGACTGTGGCTGCTAGTGTCTGTGAGCCCTTAGCCTATGCCGGCACTATGCATGCTGCGACTGTGGCTGCAAGTGTCTGTGAGCCCTTAGCCTATGCGGGCACTATGCATGCTGCGACTTTGGCTGCAAGGAAGTACTGGCTATGCTGCAATCACTGCTTCTAGTATCTCTCAGCACTTACCCGTTCTGCGCCTTGAAGGAGAACTGGTGCTGTTTTGGCACTCTCAGCTGCCAGGAGCAAGAGAAGGAGCCGTTGTAGTTCTTGGCCTCACAGTCAATAAACTGTCCTTCTGATGCGTGATAAAGCAAAAGAAAACGCAGGTGTTAGCCATGTATAATAATTATAGTACATTGAATATTCTAAACAAACTCGTTTTGTCTCAATGATACGGGGAGGCGTTTATAGTTCTGCAGCGTGAGAGTGATAGGGTTTGGGGGAAGCGAGCTCAACACTCCAAGCTGTGCTCACAGCTACATTTTACACTAGAATGACACATCTGAATTGACGAGCATTGGCAGAGCTGTGAAGCTGGGTGTGAGGTAGCTGGGGATTGATGTGCACTGGCAGAGCTGTGTAGCTGGGTGCGAGGTAGCTGGGGATTGAGGTGCACTGGCAGAGCTGTGTAGCTGGGTGTGAGGTAGCTGGGGATTGATGTTCACTGGCAGAGCTGTGTAGCTGCGCGTGAGGTAACTGGGGATTGAGGTGCACTGGCAGGGCTGAGTAGCTGGGTGTGAGGGAGCTGGGGATTGATGTGCACTGGCAGAGCTGTGTAGCTCGGTGTGAGGTAGCTCAGGATTGATGTGCTCTGGCAGAGCTGTGTAGCTGGGTGTGAGGTAGCTGGGGTTTAATGTGCACTGGCAGAGCTGTGCAGCTGGGTGTGAGATAGATGGGGATTGGTGTGCACTGGCAGAGCTGTGTAGCTGGGTGTGAGGTAGCTGGGGATTGATGTGCACTGGCAAAGCTGTGCAGCTGGGGATTGATGTGCGCTGGCAGAGCTGTGCAGCTGGGGATTGATGTGCACTGGCAGAGCTGTGCAGCTGGGGATTGGTGTGCGCTGGCAGAGCTGTGCAGCTGGGTGTGAGGTAGCTGGGGATTGATGTGCACTGGCAGAGATGTGTGTGGGGGACTCGTAGCTAGACTAGCTGTGGGTAATACCGTCGGGGGATTGGTGTGCATTGGCAGAGCTCTGGGGGGAGGGGCGCGCAGGGCTGGACTCGCTGGGGGTGCTGCAGCAGGGGATTGATGTGCTCTGGCAGAGAGAGCTGTGTATGGGGGTTTAGAGCTGGAATAGCTGGGGTTCACACACTGGGGGATTCATGGGCACTGCACAGCTATGGCGAGGGGGTCCCTGTGCAGGAAAGGGGGTTGGAGCAGCACAGCTGTATGTACGCCCTAAGACTCGAGGGAGAGAGAGAGGGCCATAGGAAGAGCGAGTGAGAACGAGGGATTGACAGTGGCAATGTGAGATAGTGAAATGGGACTGATCTGCGAGAGGCCGGTAGTGGGAGTTCGGCCTGCTGCTTGTTTGGACTTGCAAGTTCTTTCCCCTAACTGACCCCTCTCTAAGATCTCCCACCACCTTACACTACAGAAACAAACCTCCCACAGATGGCCACCACAGGCATGGCCACAAGCAAATCAGCACTAATCGAGCTGCGTCTAAGCTCTCCACTTTAGCCCCGTCACACTCTCTCATCCGCGGCTGACCAGACCAAAAGCGCTGTTGTCTATATCACACCGTGGGCTATTTCCTGTGGATAACATGCTCCCATCAACACTGCAGGGTTCGCATCTATCTCTCCGTCTGCCCCACTAATGACCCCCCTTTTTTCTTACCGCCCCATGTGCAGCGCGGTCCCCAAAAGGGGTGGAACGGTGCTCTACAATATCACTTACATTACAAGATTAAGTCAAATTATTCAGTTAAAGTACTGTACCAAAGTTCAAGGATGAACCGATGCACATGTGCAGCCTGGGCTGCTGCCTCAGGGTGTGATGTGAAGACCAAGTGGATGCACTGCAGATATTATGCAGGGACAGCCCAAGGATTCTTCCCATGAGGCAGCCATAACTCAAGTTGACATCTTCTGAACACCAACAATGTGGGTGACTCCAGTGATCTCCTACTCTAGGACTTGGAAACATGCACACTGTAGCCACCTACTGAGACACCATAGAAGGATGCTCGCTGTACATAGAAACACTTGTGTACGGGCGCATTATAAATGACTTATCATATCATATCCCCATTGGCACCAAAGGGCCGGAAGACAGCCTAATGTTTGCAGAATGTTGCAGTACGATCAAGGCGAAATGCTCAGAGCTTTATTGGCATCAGGTTTGTGCAGGAACCTTCCACAGTGGATACTGGATCAGGAAAATTGGTTGGCAACAAAATATCTTCATTCATATCAAAAGGATCACATTTAAGGCCAAAAACTAGATGAGGACTCAGTTGTACTCTATGCAGAAAGAAAATCAAAAATGGTTCCTAAATCATACATCTTGATTAACAGTCAGGGCAGAAAGGGGTTAAGAGCAAAGGCACACAGGAGACCAGGAGGAGACTGGATTGCCAATGTATTGACTGGCAATGCTTTCAGAGATAGGCAATGACCACAAAAGTGTGGAGGTAGAGCATTCTGTAGGGAGGTGAATAGGTCTATCTTTTTATTTATTTCTTTGTTTTGCGAATGAGCAATTGCCAGCCCACTCATCTCGTAATGGGCTGGTTATTGCCCAATCGTGGCAGGCGGTGCCGGAGACGAGCGTGGCGGTAGCCGTGCCTGCCATACAGGCACGGCTACAGCCATGCTCGTAATGAGGCCCATTGAGTCACTGCATTGCTAATTATATCCCAGCACAGTGACCAAATATGGCCGATTGTACCCCTGGTGCAATGACAACATTTGCAGAAGGGTTAATACTGGAATAATACCAGGGCAAATAAGGTCATGTACCAGCTCTACCACTTATGCAGCTAATTTACACATGCATGTGCTAAAACCAGCATAAATCTGGTCTATGCCCCCGCTCCAGAGCCAGTAACTCAGGCCTGCGGTAAATGTGCTTTCAGGTATAAACGTCTGATAGTAATCCATAGCCATCCTGTACAGCAAGCAGCAAGCACTTGGGAAGGAGTTTATAGCCTGTTTGGTGTCTTTATGGAGGAATATATCTGTGTTTTAGTGTTATTTCCAATCCGGTTTTTTGTGCTGGATTGCTCCTAGAGGGCACTGCTTTTGTGGTGTAGTCCTTTGTTTGTTTCTGCCCCCCTCCATCTTCGTAGCAATTGGCTGAGGCAGTGAGGTGTCTCTGTCCTTTTTTTTTTTAGAGCCCTTTCATACTGCTATCCCCTGCCTTCCCAATAGTGATCCATAGCCATCGTGTACAGCAAGCACTTAGGAAGGAGTTTATATCCTGTTTGGTGTCTTTTTGGAGAGATCTAGCTGTGTTTTTAGTGTGATTTCCAATCCATTTTTTTGGGCTGGATTGCTCCTAGAAGGCACTGCCTTTGTGTTGTCATTTGTTTGTTTCGGTCCTTTTTCTCCTCCCAACCCCTTCTTCATAGCAATTGGCTGAGGCAGTCAGGTGTCTCTGTCCTTTGTTTCTGGAGCCCTTTCAAATGAGGTAAGCGGTATGCCTTGTCAAGTTTGGTGAAGTTCCTTTATTGCAGCAATATAAAGTAGTGGGTAATAAAGTCCCTAGCTACCACGCCTTCCTCACTCTCTGCTCTCCACTCTCCCAACTGATGATTCCCAAGAGGCTTTCTCCACTCCCTTCTAAATAGGAAATTGGAATGTATCACTATATACTGGTGCTGCTCCAGCCTGCCAACAGCAACATCTAATTTTAATATACAAACACCCATTGCTACTAAGTACCATATAACACCTGTGAAGAACCCAAGGGTCTTTCCCAGCCTGCTCCCTGCAGACCTTCTACACAGGTGGCCAGGGCAGGGCCATCGCGTTTGGATCCCGACCCTGGTGGCGGACAAGCAAGGGAGGATCACCTGGGCAAAGGGTCCTCAGGGATTGGGGAGGGAATATCCGAGGATGAAACATGGTATCCCCTTTTCTTGACAGTGATCTACCTGACCCCCCCAACCCCCAGGCTTCGGAGGATGTATTAAGACAAACAATGTTTTTTTTCTCCAAGTATCACTCAAGTACTGTGACTAAGAAGAGGAAATCAAGAGGAGTACAGATTTCCTACGAGAAACATGGTACTGGAACAAAGACAATGCAGATAGAGACATATTAACATCTTCATAGGCCATTTCCCACTAACAATTCCAGGCAGGATCAGGCAATTGAAATCAACCATGCCCACCTGCAGCCTTTCAAGTCTTTAGGAGAGTATAAAAGGAACACTAGCAATCAGCAGAGAGAGCGAGTTGGGAGGAGAGCTGAGGAGCCGTGGCTGCCCAGGACCAGCTGGAAGAAACAGGGACGTGGAGAGGCTGAGGGTCTGTGTGAGGAAGCATCCGGGAGAAGCATGGAGAACGGGCCATGTTTCCAGCAAAGAAGAGAAGTCCAAAAAAGGGAACTGAGAACTGTGCTGATCCCTAGTTACATTGGTAAAATGAAATGCTGGTTCCCCTGGGCCAGGAAAGGAGCCCAGGAGTGACTGAGGAGAGGCGGGGGGAAACTGACCTCAGATAACAAAGACGTTAACCCAAGAATGAAGAAAACACCATCAGTGAGTGAAGCGCAGTGAGAGCCCGGTGTGTACTGAAATAAGCGAGCAAGATAAACGTTGCAGCCCGAATGCGTAAGACTGGAGACGCGTTGGGTGAAATTGACAAATAGAATTACAAGGATACATAGTGGCAGAGTGGTCGCATGTATGATTACACATTCTCAAATGACTCTGTGTAAAGAAAGGAAGTGTCTGCAAAGAGGGGAGCTGTGAACGGACATGAAAAGTGAGCGAAATAGAGATTCTAAAAAGGGGGAGCTGTACGAGAAATTAAGTGGGAGCAAAGTGTGTTGCAAAAGCATGGGGGTGGCCACCAGGTGGGAGAGTGATCCAGTCTGGCCGCTGAGACCCCAGTATAAGGAAAAGAGAACACTATTAAGGATAAGGCACCTGGTTGCCTGACCTGTAATGGGTGGATTTGTGGTCTGACAACTGCACCATGACCAGGGGAGCCCAATTGAAAATGAGGAGCTGCATGATCTAAAGTGCTTCTGGGTTCATGGGAAGGAGACCGGGAGAAGCCTAAAGAACTTACCAGGAAAAGGTACAGTGAACTTCTTTTGCCAAGTGAACATTGTGCCAAGTGAACTTTTCTTTGCCAAGTGAAACCTGAGAGACTTGTGGAACTTTATAATCCTGAGTGCCTTAAACTTGGGGAAGGGAGCTGCAAAAAGGCTCCATTGTCACATTAACTTTATTTTGAACACGATTGAGTTCACCAAATCCCATTCACCCTATTATTCTGTAGAAGTGAGGACAAGCATAGGTTTTGACGCAGACAGTATTTTGTTTTGGACTGACAGACTAAGTTTTTTTTTTCTGTTAGGGAACATTCCCATCTTAGAGTTAGGACAAGTTAGGCGTTCCACCAACCTGACCATGGAGAATAAAGGTTTCACTTGTCTGTGTCGTCTCTTGATACCATGTCCGTCTCACACACCTTTATTACTGCTCTCCCCTGCCTTCCTGATAGTAATCCATATCCATCCTGTACGGTAAGTACTTGGTAAGGAGTTTACAGTCTGGTTGATGTCTTTATGAAGGGATCTACCTGCGTTTTTCGTGTAATTTCCAATCTGTTTTTGTGCTGGACCAAGACAAGAACAAAAACAGCATACGTCTCCCACTACCTCTCCACCTACAATCATTCCACAATGGAAAACAAATAACCCAGTACTAACAACCCAATAATAATAATAATAATAATAATAAGGTATTTATAACGCGCCTATACACAAAGTGCTTTGAGGCACAACAAGACAAGGGGGAGGGGAGACAGGGAGGACAAAACAAAAAATGATCCTACTAGGCCTTGTGACATTTGGAACATGCAAGGGCAGTAGAGGGAAGAGCAGAGTAGAGGGGGGAGGAGGGGAAAGTGCTGGTCTGTATGGCAGGGCCTGCGAGAAGAGTTAGTGCCAGGGGAAGCCAGGTGGAGAGAGCCAGGTGAAGCAGAGAGTGCAGGGGAAGGAAGGTCCAACAGCGACGTTTGAGGTAAGGGGCTAGAAGGGCTACAAAGGGTGCAGGCCCAGCCAGGCTGGTGCAGGGAGAGGGGCCCAGAAGGGCAAGTCCAGGTTAAGGGAGAATCAGGGGTGACCAAGTGCAGGCGTAGACTAGATTAGGCGGGCCTGGTGCCCTGTAAGACTCTGAGGGAACCAGGCAGCGAGGCAAGAAGCAGACATGGATATTAGCATGGGATGGGGGAGGGAAGGAGGTAATGAATTCTAGACTGAACCCCACCAGACTACCAAACCGCACACCACAACACACAGAACCCAGCCTCTCCAAAGACATTCTCAGAAAAACACCAACAGAAAATCAGAGCTAAGATAGAATCCCTAATCATCCACACCCCTTACACAACCAGAGACGGAGAAAAAAGAAAGACCATACGGACAACCAGATACCTGACTACTATGAACCAGAACAAAGAAACCCATCACTCAACTTAATTGAACTCCTCAACAAAGGGATAGAGGCTCCAACTATATAACCAGCAAATAACAGCCTCACCCAAGAGAGAACCGAAAATCTAACAGGCACCACCCAAACCGAGATGCGAGAAATGATATGCAATAAAGAACAAGGAAAAATGCACACTCTACACTGCAGTCTACTCAATGTAAGATCCATGGCTAAGCACAAAACAGAAATGTATGACATCCTAAGCGAAGGTGGCACTGACACGCTCTTTCTTCCTCACAGAAACATGGCTATCAGATAATTACAAAACAATCGCACATGAAGCTGTACCGGACAACTTCAATAGAAAAAAATAAAGAGGAGGAGGAATCGCAATAGCACACAAAACACATCTGCTCCACACCACTTCACTCAACCGACATAGAAGATTGCAAATCACTCCTAATCAACATTAAGTTTGACAACCAATCCAGCCTACTATAACCCCCATCCTCCAACCCCAACTTTGCTACGAATCTCACTGATGCCATTGCCACCTATCCACTTATTAAGCCAACATTATTGTTCTGGGGACTTCAACATCTGGTTTGAAAGAGAAAATGAAACCACAGCAAACTCCATCAGTGCCCTATTGGAAACACTCCACTTCAAACACATAGGAAAAGGACCCACCCACAGTGCTGGACGCACCTTAGATGCAATCTTCTGCAGTGATGGAATCTCGACCATCGCACCACCATTACCAATTACATGGAGCGATCACCATATGATCCCATTCATCATCAAAATCCCAAGCTGCATGATGCCCACCAACGTAAAACTCCCTGTGACAAACAAAAGAAACTGGAAGAGTCTTAACCTGGAAGCGCTAACAGAGCTACAGGAATCAACCAAACCAAACACCTACCAGCTAAATAGAATGACTACAGACTCAGCGGAGAGAAACTCGATACCTGGATCAGAGATGCCATAGACCAATTAGCACCTGCAAAACTCTAGAAACCCACTTCAAAGAAAATGACAGCAAGTTGGTTCACTGAAAAACTGAGGGAACTCAAAAAAACAAACCACAAACTGTAAAACCAATGGAGATATCACTACAACCAGTCGGACAAAAACAAATACCAATGACAAATCCAAATTTGCAAATCAGCAGTCCTGAAAGCAAAAGAAAGCATATTACACCACAAGAATCCAATCAGCAACAAACCTATAACATTAATTATTCTAAATCATCAAGGAAATGAAAAACCTACCCTTGTGCAATAAATGCGTTGTACCATCACAACCCATCTAAGAACAAAAATAGAAGTAACACAACAACGCATCGATGCAAGCCGCCCTACCAGAAAACGCCCCCAGAACCACCAGAAACCAGTGCACCACCAACCACCACACCACTCCATCTTTTTGGACCAATAAGCGAAGAAACTTTCAACCAACTAATAAAAGTCACCAACCTCATCAGATCCCCCAGTGACCCTCGCCCAGAAGCAGCCTAAAAAAAAGTCCACAACCACTACTACTAATCAACCTATCCCTAAACACGGGAATAGTACCTAAAACGTTCAAATCAGCATTCATCAAGTCCCTCCTAAAAAATCAAACAGGAAATGCAGAAGAGCATACAAACTACAGACCTAGATCTACCTCACCCAGCGAAACGAAAATCCTTGAGAACCACATCTACAAAGTTCTACTTAGCCATGTAGAAAGCAACAGAATACTCAACCACTCCCAAGTCGGCTTCAGACCCATGAGAGGAACTGAATCAGCACTTCTCTCCATATGGGACCTAACAATAAATGCAGACAACAGTACCTAATTGGCCCTCACACTACTAGACATACCAGCCACCTTCGACACAATCAGACACACAACACTAGTACAGCGACTGGAGGAATGCAGCATACAAAACTCTGCACTACATTGGCTAAAATCTTTCCACACCAACTGAACAGAAAGAACACACTTACCGCCATATACATTAAACACTGAAAACATCACCTCCAGTGTACCAAAAGGATCAAGCCTCTCCCTGCTCTTCTTCAACATCTACATGTCCCCCTAATGAAACTAATTAAAACCCATGGACTGACCGACTACAACTACATAGATGATACCCAACTCATCTTCAAAATAACCTCCAATAAAGACCCAAACAACACCCTCAACAAATGCCTCAGGGACATATACACCTGCATGACAAAAAACAATCTCAATTTAAATAAATAAATAAACTAAAGAAACACATAAACCACACACCCGCTGCTAACCATGCCACAAACAGTTGCAAACAACAAACAATCCAGACACTGGACGCTGCCCCTCTGGATACAACAAGCCCAGTGCACACAATAAAGCACACCTAGAAAGCTGGCACGAACAGACGCCAATTTTTTGCTCGTTCTGCCAGCATCAACAGACGAGCGCAACTTCTATCCTATCCCTCTTCCCTCACTAACCAACCCCACCCACTTTTCCTACAGAGCCACGTGAGCAACTGGAGACCATGCAAATGAAAGTGGTGCACAGTATAAATCATCATAAAGAGCACCTGGGGACCAACTCCGTTGGTGACGGTGCGCAGTACCAATACCTTTAACATTTAACATAACATAACATAACCCTGGTATACTCAGATTTCACATATACAAAAATGAGGGACCTGGCTTTCAGTCCTGACTTCCCATGAACCATGAGTTTAAATATACAAAAGTGTCAGGGTCTGGAAAAGATTATTTTTTAGAAACAATCTGCAAGAGGCCGAAATCTGGCCAATACAAAGTTTAGCGGGGACAAAACACGCTATGGCTCTTTCTCGTATAAAAAGCAAAAAAAAAAAACTCACATAGTAGCGAAAGTACATGTAAGAAGAATCAACATAATTATGGCTTAATCAAAAAGAGACCACAATTCATTCCGTGGTACGAATTTCTGCATCAATAATTCACATTCATATTGTCTTGAAATTGTACAGCAAAACATTTTTTTATAAAATAGAATATAAAAAAGAAGGTCAGCACAGTGGGCCTCATCACGAGGTTGTCGGAAACCCGGTGGTAATTGTGCCGGGATACCGGCAACACAATTTGTGTTACCGCTACTAGGTCCGCACAATTTACACCGGATCACGAGTAGTGGTAAGGCGGTAAATACCCATTCTTCATTGGGTCCACTGAACCCAATGGGCTGGGGTGGCGTTCTTAGTACCAGTGCAAATAGCGCTGTGCTAATAGTTCACCAGACCCATGATTGGGGTAATACCATTACCACCGCATTTAAGGGCTAACGCCGGTCTCATGATGAGCCCCAGTGTTTTGGCATATTGGGGCAAACTCAAATTCTGCTCCATTTCAGATACGTAGTCTCCCCTAGCTACACTACTGTACTGGTGTCCACTGGATCATCATGTCCAACCCTCTAGCGTGGCACAGGAATTCTCACTGTTTTACTGCATCAGAACCTCAGGGATAATAGCGTCTGTCCACTTGTGTTGCAGAGAAACCAGTGCTATACTAATGTACTCATTCAGGCTGGGCTTGACACCTTGTATTGTTTGGGCTCCAAGCATCTCAGATGGTTGGCTGTTATAGTAGTTGACTGCTCTGATGGTTCAGAGGTGTTCCTACTGTTAAACATGTAATTCCTTTTCTAGTTTTAAGGATCCCGCTCATGTATTGCTATTACCATCATTTTGCAAGTCCCCGCAAATAGCACAGAAGAGACCTATTATGTTTCACTTAGTTGCTAACAAGTCCCCTCTGCATAATTTGTATCATTTGCCCATTGGAGTGCAAAAGGGTTGTGTAAAGTGGAGGTAAAGTCACCTTTGTGCCTCCCTTTTGCACTCTGCATGCTGCCTGCCATTTTTGCATGTCACGCAGTGTATTCAATGGATTCCTCTGGCATCTGCCTGCTTTGTGCTGGTGTAAATAGCAGCCAGATTCAATAGGAATTCACAGCAGCATAAAAATAACAGGCGAAAAAACGGGTGTAAGTGCTGGAGTATGTGTACATTTCGATCGGTGCCCCTTTTTCGCCATACAAACGAATAGTGTACGATTCATGCGTACAAGGGTTATATATTGCGGCTCATTTGGCAAGCCCCTGGAAAAATGAATGTGCTAAAGACGGGCGTTACACTTTCTTAACACCTTCATTCACGTTCTGCAGGATCGTTGTGGCTTTTGAAGGTGGAAAGGGGTGTGAAACAGGCGTTATGTTTCACCTACCCGTTTCCTCTCCGCCTTCAAACCACACTTCCAGGGTTTTAAAAATAAAATGTTAATTGCATGTGGGTGACCACCTACGTGCACACTTATGTGCTATGGGGTCTGAAATTGTCCACGAGGTAGAGTGGACAAGGACAGAGCTAAAGCGAGGCAAACTGGTTTTTACTCTTTCCTTTTTCACTCCATCTCGTGGAAATGTAAACACTGCCCACAAATATGCTTTGCTGGCGGCGTGCACTAATCGATACCTATGGAATGCACCTGGCCATGACCAGGTGCAAAACCGAGGCGTATTCCATTGGAATCAATTTACTGCATGCCTACATTAATTTATCAACCAAACGAACTGATGATACAGAGAAGGAATGCACTTATCACCACTCAGTGCCCCTCCTCTAGCTCATCACTGCTGGAAAGTGAGGCATGGTGTTAAAGGGAGGTGTTCATTATGCCTTGCTTTAACGCCTTATTTAACAGCCTGCCTCATTTAAAATGAAATTGTTGCTATTAAGCCAGCATGACATTTTCATGCTTGTGTAAAACCAATGGATTCCTATGGAATCCGTCTGCTTCTTACACCAAAAAATTGCAGACTGATTACAAAGGAATCCATTGTAAATGCTGCCTGCCATGCTTAATTGGCAAGCAGCATTTGCTCATTTTGCATTGTGAAGCACAAAGAGGAAGCATAAAATGCTGCCACCACCATTTTACTCCTCAAATTTGCACACTGCAGCCCAAATGACAAAAGCTGCTTGGAGGGGCTCTGTTTGCACATACGTGCAAACGTGAGTGGTCCCCTCCGGGCAATTCACTTGCATTTGTAAAATGAGCTCCAATGATTATACGCATATTTTTTGTTACTCATTAAGGAACATGAACACCTATGGGGCTAATTTTCGAGTCCCGCATAATTTGCAAGCAGGGACCGGCACATTTGCACTTTGACATGCGCAGGTCCCGCTGCCGAATTTTGGTAATTTGCATGGCAGGGTGCAAAAGTGCGGGGCAAAGGTGGCATACAAGCGTGTACGACACCTTTTGCCCTGCACTTGTGGACTCTGCCGTGCAAATGAAGGAAACGCTGCAACATTTCCAATAGAGTACAGCGGTTTTATCTGATGCAAAAATCTATAGGGATCCCCAGCATTTGCACCTGCATGAAAAGGCATGCGTAAATACTGGAGTATTTAAATGGCGGAGAGCAAGGGAGCAGTGGAAATGCAAGCTGTGTTCCTTGCCTCTCCGCTGCCAAGAAAAACCGTAACAGTCTTACGCAAAGCTTTTAAGCCTTTCATTCACGATATGCCACAGAGAAAAATGAGCGCCTGTGTGTTAGCCTTTTAGGAAATTGCATGCACACTAGCTGTGAGTGGAGCACTGTGCAATCAGAACCCTCCCCTTAGACAGTACCTGTCCACTCCTCCAGGATGCCGCTAGGAGCATCAGACTCGCTGAACAGTTGATTGATGTACAGGAAGTTGTAGCCAATGGTTCGTCCGTCGTCGCTGCTATGGCAGGTGTAGTTCCCGGCGTCAGGCAATTCCTTCACCGTGATTGTTAACTTCCTGCCGTGCCCCACACTCCAGCGTCCGTGCTTCCATTCCACACCTTCCATGGGATCTTCTGCAGCGGCTTTGCACTCAAGCTCCACGTCCTCACCGTCATCCGTTTCCAAATCTATAACATAAACTGACATTTGGGGGGAAGGATCATGAGATTTCAAACTAGGGGAGCAACACTTCGGCCAACAAGCACATTTCCATCATGGTTGAAAAAACAAAACATTTACAAATCCTTTGGCTTTTTACAACTGGCAAAGCTTCTGAGTGCTCCTCTCCGTATGAACACCAGGTCTGTGTTGTTGTAGGCGTGATGATTAGCAGTGCACTTGTTGTGATCAGGAAACTTTTGAAATCTATGTTTGGTGAAGAGGGCTAAGTGTTGGACTTAGTGAGCTTTTTGAGAAGAGGGATATCGCAGCAGCTCCAAGTGAATTCTGTTTGAAAATGTGAAAGGTGGTCATTTTGTGTCCCACATATTTTTTGAAGAGCGCTACTTTAAATGAGATAGATGGTACATGTGTGTGGGAGAGGATGAGAAGTGCTCTTTATATGTGTGGATAGTTGGCAAAGAGGTTGCGTGCTCTTGGCATGAGAAGGCTGATCATTTTGCAGAGAGGGGTGGAACCCTTGGTGGTTTTGTTATTAGTAATCTATTTGGTGACAAGGGGTAGTGATGTTATTATTTGTTTATCATTATTATTACGGTATTTATTGAGTGCGGACCCAGCTTCCGGAAGCAACAGATGGCTTTTGACTCAGTGAGTGAACAACAAGGTTAGGGAGCAGAGAAGCAAGGGAGTGGGGATTTTAAAACAGGGGAGGGAGGGCAATTGTCAGCAATGGCTCTACAAGTACTCTCTTGTGCACCCCCTCCTAAAAAGCTTTCTGGCGATCCTTCCTGTCCGGCAAACTGCCGCCCGATCTCTATCGCTCCTTTTCTGGGCAAACTCCTGGAAAAGCTGGCCATCTCCCAGCTTACTCTCCACACTGATTCTGTTGGCTGTCTCCATGACCAGTCTGGCTTCAAAGCAGCCAGAAGCAAGGAAACTACTCTCCTAAACACCGTGAAGATCTGCTCACTAATCCCGATTCCAGCCGTACTTCTGTCCTTATCCTCCTTGATCTCTCCTCTGCTTTTGACACAGTCAATCATGCCATCCTGATCAACCCTCTTCATGAGAACCTGGGCACCCTGGCTTGGCTGACCTCCTTCCTCCTGAACCGAACCTAACCAGGTCTAACTTGGGTCCATTCTCGCCACCACCTCTCTCTCCACATGTGGTGTTCCCCAGGGCTCTAACCACTCACCTGGCTCTTCAATATCTACTTGATCCGTTTGGCCCACCTTATCTCTACCTTCTCCTCTAAATTTCAGTGTTTTGCGGATGACACTCAGCTCTCCTTCAGGCTCCCCTCAGCCTCCATGCCGCACTCTCTCATTCCTGACTGTCTATCCGTGATTCAGGTGTGGTGCGTCTCCCATGATCTCAGCCTTGTTGCCAGTTAGGGTGAGATCCTTCTCATTGGGACCCAGGCTCCCACTTTTGCTCTTTCACTCTGGGGGCCCTCCACGGGCCATCTTCTCTCGCCTTCTTGTGAGGCAAAAACCCTTAGTGTCATCTTTGACTCCACTTTCTCCTTCTCTGCTCACATCATAGACCTTGCGAAGAAGGTCCACTACCAGCTGCACCTCCTCAAAGGTATTCTTACATTTCACACTTTCCCCCAGAAGCACACTGTCTCCAGAGCCCTGGTTCTCTCTAGGCTGGACTACTGCAACAACCTCTTTCTCAATCTGCTTTCCTCTACTCTTCACCCTCTGCAACTAATCCAGAACAGGACTGCAAGACTTGTCCTTGGCCTCAAGCCCAGGGACCACATCTCTCCAGCCCTAAAATCTCTCCAATGGCTCCCGGTGGCTGCAAGGATCAAACTCAAGACCCTCCTTCTGGGGCCTTGGACCATGTTATCTCCAACTCCCCCCACCCCCTAAAAACTCTGCTGCTAGAGCACTACGCTCCTCTAACTCTAACTCTAGTTATGGGGTGTCTATTTTGTGTGGAAGGATGATCACATGGTATGAGTAAGTTAATTGGTAAAGAGGGTTAGTGCTCTTGTTATGAGGTGTGGGTTTTGTGTAGAAGGAGCAGCACATGGAATGAGTGGCTATTTGGTAGAGAGGGTTAGCGACTTTGGTATGAGAGGATATTGAATTGGTGAAAAAGGGTAGTGCTGTGTCATGGGTTGGTTACTGAACTCTAAAGAAGTATAGAGCACACGTTTGTCAAAGTGTACAATTGTTTTTGTTAGGAGTGTACCTTTTGGGGAAGAAATGTTGCTATAAGGGCCATAAACGTCATGCTTTGTGGGATGGGAGGCGCTAGTGCCATGATATGGGTGTAGTGGTAGCTGAATGAAGAGGAGCAGTGGAGTTGCAATGACTAGATATATTTGACATGTCTTTGTGATTTCAAAAGATAATCTTATTAGTGGCTTGAGGAAATCCCCTATTTCACAATTCAGATATCAGGAAAAATAATTGTCAAAAGCAGAATGCCAGCATGTCTGCCATTGCTGGTTCGAGACATGGGATTTAAAAGACCCTTCAACCAATCATGGAGGCCGCACAGGATGATACACAGGGTGGTCCAGGGATGACGGCACGATTAGGGAGCCGTGTGGAACATCAGCTGGGGACGCTACCGATAGTACACATCGGGCGGCAGCGAGGCATCGTATCGAAAGACCATAGAACATTGTAACTCGTTATATATCATCCATTTGCTGTTTCGTTAACGCCCTTATTTTGTGATTTAAGGGGGGTCACTACAAGTGTGGCGGTACTGGTGAAACATTCAGTACCGTAGAATATCGCATGTTTGTTATGCTCCACCAAGGTATGAATTTTGTGCAATGAACTCTAAAAAATGACCTGATTTCCTTCGCACTAAAGTGTTTCCACGTGCGATATCACTGCCTGTGGTAATACCACGTGCAGTAAAACGAATTACCCGATGGGTTACTGTGCGACTCTGAAATGAGGATTAACTAACGTGTCCACATAGCCAGTGCTTAATGTGTGGGGGTGTTTGCCGGGGCTCAGCCCTCGCACTTATTTTTGAGACCCAGAACTTATTCTCTCAGGCTCACTTTAATTATGAAGTGGTGATATTCAGTGCATCCATCAACCACAATGGGCAGTTGCCAGCTATAGTATAACCCCAAATATGTCGTCGCTGTGGGGAGCAGCTTTGGGTGGTGGCAGGAGTGGTGGGGAACTGGCCACCCGCATTGTCACAGGACAGATATTTTGCCGGTCTCAATGGAAGCGGACATGTTGGATTGGGCAAGTTCTATGGAAGAGTAGACAGCATTCAATAACATGACTGTTCAGCATTCCAACAAATGAATAAGGAAATAAGGCTTAAATAGCAAATCATCAGCTAAAGCAAATAAAAAGGATAAACTTCGGCATAACTATATATAATGGAACTACATCAGTAAATAATATATAACATGTTAAATATGAAATAATAAACCATTCTCAAAGGCTGAAGTAGAGAAGGCTGATAGTGGTAGGATAAATGTAAGTGGAAGGTCTGACGCAATACTTAGCCAGCCCTTTTTGGGAGCCTCGTAGCCTGTAGTGGAAATTCTAATCGACGGATTTGGAGTTCCTGGGCCAGGAGGTTGGCCGCAGGGATAACGGTGTGATCAGTTGCATCACTGTCTTACTGAGGAGACCGGCCATTGAACCCTCGCAGAGGGGTGACCTCTGTTCTTGGATGATGCCTAAAGCCAGAAAACACACAGCAAAGACCGCCACCTCTTGTTTCCAAGTGGCTGTAAGCAGGACAAATATGCCAGCAGAAGCTCACTGTTGGAAAATGGTCATAACTAAGGTTGGTCCTTTGGAATACCTGAGCCAGCTTCACACAGAGATAAATGATGATCGGCAGAAAGGGCACGATGATGTGAAGCAAGGGGTTTAGCACAGGTGTGTGGAAACATTGATGTACTTGGCGAAAGGTTTGCAGGCCCCGGTGGAGGCATCAGAAGGTAATGGCACATTGTATAGGGGAGGATTGAAGAGCTAGAAGAACAAGCAAAAAATGGTTGCATTCGAGTGTGACGATATGGAAAATGGAGCTAGAAGAGAGAATCTGTGAATTATGGGCCAAGAGGAAGGGGAAGAAGGAGAAGTTATTGGAAGATTTAGCTAAGAACTGTTTGCCGCAGAATAGGGGAGGAAGATGGCACAAGCACTGGACTAGACCAAATCCATAGATTGGGGTCTAAAAGATGAAGAATACAAGACGATTTCAAGGACATCCTGGCAGAATTCAATTAGTAGAAAATGAAGGAGAATGTGTTGGAAGTTGGCAGAGAGCTGGGTATGGTCCCCTTTAGCAACCACACGTGCGCAATCTTCCAGGATATCTCCCTGGCTATCCTTCAGAGGAGACAGGCCTTAAAGCCAGTGACCGAGAAGTTGCAGATGGTAAAATCAAGTGGCAGTGGACATTATCTTTTTTCTTGGCATTCTTCTTACATGGGCCCACTATCATAAAACCTCCCTTACAAATGCGCTGCCACATATGCAAGTCTCCACACAGATCCCGACTGATACAGAAGATGAGACGGAAAGGAGAGTGAGGCTGACTGACTTGTGGAAACAAGGGAAAATGTAGAAGCAGAGAAATAGCAAGGGCATGAGACATGTTCTGATGCTATTGCCAAAGGATAGTACGGATGCGCCTCAGCAGGAGGGGCCATCTTGGGTAAGGTAGGTCTACCCACATTGTTGAGTTAGATGTTGAGTTTGCTGCTGCTAGTTGCATACTTCAAGTTATTGTTGTGTTGATAAAGAAACGGTAAATCAACTATACTCAAACTTGGAGGCATTGGAAAGGTTGTGTTGACCTACTGACTGAATGAGTGATGGATTGATTGATTGAGGGGAGATCAAAGGCCATCTTGATTATGCTCCGCATTACGAATATCTATTTCTATTGCGGGTTATAGTGCGGGCAGGGTTTAGGATGAGCATCAGGGAACGAATCATATTAAGAAGCTTTATCCTTGATGATAAGGACATTGCTAAATACTTTACAAAGATGGTTTGTTAGTTACTTTAAATGCCACAGCAATATATGCTCTGAAAAAAGTTCCAGTGGTGAGGTGGCATGAAAGTAAACGAGAAGAAGCAGGAGCTTGCGCAGTGGGGGGCAAGGTGCAGAGAACAGTGGGCCTGAGCAGGAGAGTAGAGAGAAATTGGTTCAGCCAGGAAGTGGTGGTGGGGTGGGGGGTTAGGCCATGGGTAGATTTGAACACAATGAGCAGAAACTTGATAAGTGAGCGATTCTTCATAGAGAGCCACCCTGCATGATGGTGGTACATGCAGGTGAGGGAAGGTCATGGTAGGTGGCAGTGGGTATGTGGAAAAGGTCAGTATTTTTTAGAGGGGAGTAAACAACTAGAGGGGGAGTGTCAAGAGTAGGATGGGCATGTAGTTCAGTTTACTGAGAACCAGCATCAAGACGAGAGTTTTAACACAGTGGTGAGTCAGGTGCAATTGGGCTTTCCTGATATTTATAAGGTGGACCCCGGTTGAGGAAGTGATGCAGTTTGACTTCTCCTTTACAGAGGACCTCAAGGTTCGGAACTTTGGAAGGTACTTTTATGGTCCTGGGGGCATGGAGATATGGTAAGGAAGGTTTGAGGTTGCCGTTGGAGGCTGGGAGAAAGAAGACTTCAGTCCTTGAGAAGTTTAGTGTGAGACAGCAGTGCCACCCAATGTCTGATCATGATGGGACAGTTGGTGATATGTTCAGAGATATCAGGGGTAAATGAGAGCAAAGTCAATATCTGGGTGTCCTCAGCGGCTAGGTGATAACAGAGCCTGAAGGATGAGATGCGTTTGCCCAGGAAGGAAGCCCACGGGGTAAAGTCTCGGGAGGATAGCTCAGGGGCCAATGCGCTTGCCTTGGAAGCAAGATGACGCAGCAACACAGGTCCAATCCCCGGGTCCATGCTTAGAAATCTCTGAGTATTACGTGTGTTATAAATAACCAATTATACATATTATATATATAAAGAGGAGTGGTCTCAAGGCTGATCCTTGATAGGAATGTCCACTGGCAAGGGTGTGGGGAAGAGATGTTACAGTTCCAAGAGATGGAGAAGGTGTGATCAGAGAGATATCAGGCCATGCATTTGGTATGCAGTAATGAAATTGCGGCAAAAAAAGTTGTCTGCACAACAAATCGCAGAAAAAATGCTGTGATTTGACCCAGTAAAGGACTACCCCATTATACCATTCATGGGAAGTGAGGGTTGCGGAGGTGTTCCCTGCTCCCCTTAAATGGTATAATGGGTCGGGGGGTGTTCCCTGCATCAATTATATGGATTGCGGCGGCAAAACCACTGCCTTTTTGCCACGATATTTTGTGCAAACAGCAATTTTTTTCGTGATTTTAACACATGGAACCATGCATTTGGCAATGGTACCCTAGAATCCAAGGAAGGAAAGAGTGTGAAGGAGGGTGGGATTGTCTGAGATGTTGAAGGCAGCGGAGAGCTTGAGAAGTATGATCTATTGGAGAACACAGAATGGAGATGGTTGCACAGAGCATTTGTCTACAAATATTTGACAATGGTGTTGCAGACAAGACCATGAAGGATTACAGGGTGTTGAGGCAGATGGGAGACAGAACTGGGGAAAGAGGAACTGGTGGAGTCATCATTAGGTTTCTTCACAATGGGTCTGACCGTTGCCACTTGTTGCCAGCTAGAAATGTTCTAGATGATAGAGAGATTGAAGATGGCAGAGAGATGAGAGCAGGTACCTGGTGCACACTCGTTGACAGTTTAGGGTGCAAAAGGATCAATAGGGATGTTGATAGGGATAAGAGATTGGAGGAGGAGGGTAGTGAAGAGTAGGAGGGGGTTAGATGAAAGGTTTGAAAGGTTGCCCAGAATCTTACTGATTTTATCTGAGAAGAGGCAAAGTAATCAGTGGAGAGTCAGAATAATATGGAACAGAGTTTGGGGGAGCAAGCATGGCATGGAGGGGCAGGGACAGCTTGAAAGAGTATGATCGAATATGATCGAAGAGAGGGTATGATAAGAGATCCTTTTAGTAGGACGACTTCTCAGCATTTAGAGCAGAGGTGAGAGTGAGTGGAGAGTCCATTAAGCAGTGAGGAAAGTGACAGATCTGTGGTTGTGGGTGTAGGGAAGAGATAATGAAAGGGTACGCTGGGTAGTGAAGATCGAAGTGGC
The DNA here is from genome assembly GCF_040938575.1 of Ambystoma mexicanum. Lineage (NCBI taxonomy): Eukaryota > Metazoa > Chordata > Amphibia > Caudata > Ambystomatidae > Ambystoma > Ambystoma mexicanum. The sequence goes on along the minus strand of NC_090926.1, from coordinate 326,591,228 downwards.
TAACCAAAGCTGTGTTGAATTTGAAAAGACACATTCGATGGGGTGAGCACGTGGGGGAGAGATAGAGCTTGGAGGGGGGTCCTGACTTGGTGACGATAAGGGGCATTGAGTCAGACTCAACAGCTTTTCATAAGAGGTGAAAAGGAGGGCACTCACCTGGGCTTTTTTGAAATTTTAAATGAGATTGAATGATGGTAGATCAACCTCTGGAAAATGTGTGGGGCTAATCCACACACATTTTCCTATGTTCACTGCGCAACATACACATAGACCCACGTACTCTGGGTGGACAGAGTCTAGAGGTGCACCTCCTGACCCCTGTCACATTTTAGGTAGGATCTGACAGGTGGAGTACATGCTGCATCTCCAGAAGGGGAGGGCAAATGCTTCCCCCTTGCCTTGGCCAGCCTATTTAACTAACAAATGCTCCATGGATCTGCCCTCACCTTTTGTTGAGCCCTATAGCTTGTTGCAGTACTTTTCATACTAATCAGAGAGTAATTCAAACAGGTCCACATGGGGCCTGGCTGCAGAGGCGAACAAAGGAGACAGGAAACCCCCAACAACCTTTCATATGCAACTGTGTCAACCTGATGCCAGTGCCCACCCTCAGTATCGATTCACAGTGAAATGTCATGTCTGGGACTGCGTGTTTACAATAGTCATCCCTGATGGGGGGCCCATTCTGAAGGTATGAGTATGTGGTTTGAGGGAGCCAGAAAGTTTGGTCTCGCTGCAGCTTCAAGGGAGACCAGCCGCTTTAATTGGGAACCACAGAGAGCTCCTTTAGCTCGAGAGACACTTTGATCCACAACAGACAGGAAAATGGGTGAAACTTAGCATTACATGTTTTCACTCCTTTCCCTTTTCTGTTGCAAGGCACTCTTGTTATGACCTCATGCATACAGGAGATTGTTGGTGGAGACCCAGGATTGATTCATTCAGATTGGCTTAGCCTGCTCCAATCACTGTGGTGCTTTAAAAGACAGCCGAGCCCCTCTTTTGGCAGATCAACTGAAGGCTTCAACAGAAGCAGAAGGAAGAACTCATCATTGGACCTTGGCTGAAAATACAGTCTGCCTTACACCTTCTGCCAGTGAAGGAAGGCCAGGACCTCCAAGAGGGAAGCAAGATCCCTCCCCTAAACATCTCCCAGGGAACAGAGGGAGATACTGAATCCAGAGAACCCTCCAGCAGCTCCAGAACTGGTACCCAGCCAGCATACAGCATGCCCTTCTAGGCTCTGCAGCAAGCTTCCTAGGTGGGAAGTGCCAGAGAATCTCTGAACCGTAAAATTAATGACACTGCAGCTGCCAGCAACACACTCCTCAGCTTTGGGTCGTACACCTTAAAGGACGACACAAGCCAGTGAAGAAGCTAGGAGATGTGCCTCAATGAGCATCTACCGACGTCTGCCTTAATGGAAATTTTTGAGCCCGTTGAGTCCCTCGAGCTGCAACCGACTGTAACGCTGACTGTTGTTACAACGCAGTCGCCCAAAGACTTCACGAGACACCTCAGAACCGCCAACCAGCACCGAGAGAATGATTCCTGACCCCAAGCCACTGTGTAAACCAGCCTGCAGCCACCCATCCAGCTTTGCTCGCCAAACTGGTTTCCGCAAGATAATCGCTGCTGTCTCCCATCTTGAACTCTGTCACAGAAGCTGCAAAGTGCCCTGAAACTGACTCGACCCTATCGAGCACCAAGAACATCTACAAGCACAAGGTACCTTGTGGTTCTGTTCCCCTGGGCCCTCTGCGAAGGCCCCTAGATACATTGTATGACCCATTGCTGCCTTTGTTTTGAAACCAAGTATCCTTGAACTGTTGCGATGATATACTGTCCCGACTACCCTCCTGTCAGTATACAGGGCACATCCCTTTTCCTTCTTTGAAACTGCCTGTCCTCTGCATTGCTTTACAGGGTGGGTTGTATTTCATAGTGTGATAGAACTGTCTGTTGTGATAATAATAAAGTAGATATTTTCATACAACCTTGGCTGGACATTCCCTTTTATCAATGGGTAATAATTGTATTTTCACTGTGCTGCAACTAACCAACGATCCACAACCTTGCTGAAATAAGCCTGCTGTTCTGTCCACATTACCAAAATGGGACAAGGATGTTGATAAGTTTGGTTGTGTTTCCAATCTTTTCGAATCCCTTCTGGTGCACTAGTGGTGTGGAGCTGCTTGATGGTTTAGAAACCGGTATTCATCCCTGCACCACTGGCGCCCCAGCGGTTTATTTGTCACAGTGGTGAAGTGTTCAGAGTGGTCAGAGAGAGTAGAGTGAATCTGTAGGTGAAACTCCTTGGACATGTTTGTGAGGATGAGATCACCCGTGATGACAGAAGAGATATCGGCTGGGAGAAATTCAAGCAGTAGGCTGAGGTAAGAGAATATGAGACTGAAGATGCTGTGTGGCGGATGGATAATTATGAAAAGGAGAGGGATGGGAGCACGAAGTTGGATGGAGAAATGGTCAAAGGAAGAGAGAATAACGTCACAGAGGGTGAAGAGGGACTTTGTCCTTGTTAATCATCAGGTCAACACCGCTGTGTGGTTTTGACAAGAGGAGGGGAGTGGGGGAAGTTAGGGAAATCACTGTGGAGGATAGCTGGAGTGGTAGCTGCGAGAGAATGAATGCATGTTTCAGTGACGCCCATCACAGAAAGTTTGTGGTGACGGAAGTCAAAGTGGCTGGTGAGGAAGGGGGCTTTACTGTACAAAGATTGGACATGCCATAGGTCCAACATGAGTTCAGTGGGAGAGTGAGGGAATGTAGAGAGGAAGGTAAGTGTGATAGATAAGGTTGGAATGGATATAGTGTGAGTGGGAGGGCCGACCTGATTGTCGTTTAGGAGATGTATGGAACATGGGGATGTGGAGTGGAGAGAGAGAAGTGTTTGAGAGGAGTGCTAGTAGTATAGTTTGTGTGAGTGCACAAAGGATTCAAGAGTGCAGGCAGTTGGGAAAAGGAGCAGTGTATTGCGGAGAATGGTGGATAGAAACATGAGGGCAGGAGAGGCAGGAGGAACTGAGGTGGGGGCATCTACCTCAGGGTGTACGCGGGTGGCTCTTATCAGATCAGTTAATTCAGGGGCGCAGTAGGAGTTGGAGCCCTTGGCCCTTACATGCTCAAAACGGCCACACATGAGTTGCCTTTGTCTTTGCCACCCTAGACGCCCAGCTGAGCAACGCCTTAGGGGCCTAGGCAAATCAGGGGATGGTTTCTGACTGCGTGTCCAATTATAGATTGTATACACTCTGGCGGCAACCTTAATAGGACTTTATCCCCGGGCGGGTTCCTGTTTGTTAGCTTGTTTTAATTAATTTTGGTTGTCAGCTGTGGTATTGCATCATTATCTAGATTGCCATAGATAGAGTTAAACTTTTTTTCAATTGTATACATTTCCACTTGCGACATGCCATGCAAAATTCTAGGTTTCGAGTGCCAAAAGAATTCTTCACACTTGTCAGATTTCTTATTAAGAGTTTGTCTTTTTATTCCATACATTAACTTTTTCTCTCTTTCATACATGGATTCTTTCTCTCACATAAATGTTTCCTCTCTACACGTGTTTCACCCCTGTTTTTGTCACAAGGGATCATCAGGGGAGATTTGTAGCTGTTTTTTGGAAGAAAACAAAATACATTTGTTTTAGATACTCAAAAAAAAAAAGAAATAGTGAAAAGGAAAATCATTTTTTGACGGAAAATGTTATTTCAATAATATATTCTTTTTGACATCCTTTTTTTGCTTTTATAATTTTTCCACCATGTTAGTATTCTACAGCCTTCATAGTTGCTTTCATTTTTCTTGTGTCAGCATTTTAGCATTACAAGTAGAGGATTCAGTAAAGATGGCACTCACCAATAGTGCATTCTTTGGGCCTTTTATGCATAATTTCAATCATTCAACTTTGTTTCTATGCACTCTCTTTGGGCACAACTCTAATATTCCTTTAGGTAGTTAACCTATTAGAACAAGAAAGCACATATTTTTAGTTAAAGGTTAAATCTAGTCTGGGTTCCTTTAGATAGCAGTCAAGGTACTTTTAAACCTTGGGGGAATCAAGGGTTCAAAATTCTTACCTTCTGCTCAGTGGAGATTCGGTTGTCTCTCCCTGGCTCCTTGTTTCGGCGCTTTTTTTTGTGTATTGCGCGTGTTTATGTACGTTTCCCGCGTGTGACGTCATCACGCACGCGTTCCCGCGTGCGCGATGACATCATCGTGTACTCGCCTACTGCATGTCGGCCATTTTGAATGCCGGAACTACATTTTCTTGTCTTTGACAACGTTTTATGCGCAAAAATGAAGATTTCTTCGAGTTTTTAAATTTATATTTAACTCTAATTTTTCAATTTTTATAGTTATCTAATTTACTGGGATAATTGCAGGCAAAGTATTTTTACTATAAAGATATTTGCTTCTTGGGTCTTTCTAGAAAGATTAATTTCATTTAAAGATAAAGGTGTTCTATTTCTAATATTTAAAGAATAGGCGAGATAAGAAAAAGATTGATGTAAGAAAATAGAGAATGAAGAGGAAAAGTGAAAAATTAAAAATAAAATGTGTAAAAAGAGAGTTAAGGGAAGAGAGAGTATAATATTAATAGACAACCAAAAAATATATTCTTAAAGCCAATTACAAAATTAATTTTCCGAGTTCAGTCCAGTATCACATGTGTCCATCAAACAGATCCATTTTGATTCCCGTTGTCTTAGGATCTGTTCCTTGTTCCCTCCTCTGGGTAGATCTTCAATTTTATCCAGACCATAGATTTAGTTCCTGATGTTCCATCATGCAATGAAGTGATAATGGATATTTCATGTCTTGATTTCTTATGGCACGTAAATGTTCAAATACCCTTGTTTTTAAACTTCTTATTGTACTTCCTATGTATGTTTTTAGGCAGATACATTCGATTGCGTACACCACATATTTACTATTGCAATTGATAAAGTGTTTCATCTTTTGTTCTCTTCCATTTGGTAATTTGATTTCTTTCTTTCCATTTACCATTTGTGGGCACAATTTGCAATTTCTACATTTATATGATCCATAGATGGGGACATAGTTTGCACTTATGGATCGGTCCCTGCCACGAAATGTTCCACTTTTGCATGGCCGAGTGGAGTGTAAAAAGGTGGTGTACACGATTGCACGCCACCCTTTTGCACTCTGATGTGCAAAATGAGGAAACGCTGCCTGCCTTTTTTTAGCAATGGATTCCTATGGAGCGCGTCGACTTTTTGGTGGTGTAAAATGCAGGTGCACTACAAAGGAATCTGCAGCGTTTGCACCAGCATGAAAACACATATGAGCTCCTTTTTTCAAGTCTCTGTAGCGTAAATGGAGGCGGTCAAGGCAGGCGTAGTGGTGCTGCGCCTGTCTTAAGCTTCCATTCACTCTACCGGGGATTTTCAATGCTTTTGAAGGCGGATGGCGGGGAGGAACAGGAGTTACGTTTCCGCACCCCCCCTCTTTGTCCGGGGCCTTCAAAAACAAATTGTTTAAACGCCTGCATGAGATTTTCATGCTAGCGTAAAGCTAATGATATCCTACGGAATACGCCTGCTTTTTAAAAGCAGGCGGTTTCCATAGTTAATCATAGTAAACGCCTCCTGCCTGCATAGCAGGTGGCGTGTACTCTATTTACACCGAAGAGTGCAAATAGGGAAGTGTCTATTCGCCTGTCTCTTTATACTTATCAATTGAACTCCGCAGTGCACATAACAAAAACTGGAGGCAACCTGTTTGCACGTAAGTGCAACTGTAAGCGGACCTCCCTGGGCAATTACGATTTTCTTTTTTAAATGAGTCCATACTGGCGCAAATGTTGGAGTATTTGCATGGCACAGAGGAGGGAGAGATGAAATGGAAATTCCCGATCCGCCTCTCCTCTTCAACATAAAATGAATGACAATATGGCGCGCGTGACACACTTGGCGCATTGATTTTACTTCACGCCTTATTGAAAATGAGCTCCAATGGCTGCCATTTTGTCATGAACTGGAGCGTAATTGGAAAGCATAACACACATGTACGCTTTGCTTTTGCACTCCAGCTCATCTTACAGCCGTCCTAAGGCGTGGAGGGCAGCAAAGCAGAGATAACATCTTCCCGTTATAATGACCCCAAATGGGATAAGGAATGGCACGATACAGGGTTACATGTCTTTATACCGAAAGCTTTTATATTGAAAGACCATATATCGAATATTTTATAACAAAAAATGTTATAGTGAATGGGGGGGTGCACCCCCAAACCCCTGTTTCCCACCCCTCAAAACCCACCGGACAGTTTCCAATAAATATTTAACCGTTTATCCCACCCCTAAATGCATTCACTATAAAATTTTAGTTATACAATATTCGATACATGGGCATTCTATATAAAGGATTCGATGTAAACACTGTGTAGCATTATACAGCATAACAAAACACAGCCTTGCAAAACAACATTAACTGAAGCATTCAGAGCCAGACATAATAACATGGAGTATCGTAGTGCAGCACACTCAAATAGTGAAGCACACATTTCAAGATTAAGAAACATAGCTTAATGCCATGGCCTAACATACACGCAACAGCTACGCATACAAATACAGCAGAGCAAAAGCGGGGGCAGCACCTCAGTGTGAACACTTTGTTAAGAAAGTGCAGATGCAATATTTAATCATCACCCTGAAAGAAGGCAGCAGCCAATCCGGTGCTGTGCAAAACGGGTGTAAAGAGCCTCTCTCCTCGGGCTTTTTTTCACTCTTCCATGGCTTCCACAGCACCTCCTACACACCCTCCCAAGGACCAGGTTATCTGCCCAGAGTGTCTCATTGCTGGCTCTGATTCCTCTGGCGGTAGAAATAGAAGAGGGGCTCTGCACACAGACCTCCTTTAGAGTGTCCATTTGCATCTACATGCTGACTGTGCTTAGATGAAGTAAAACCCCGGACAAGGGGTGCCCAAGGTGCTGATGGCCTTGATACCCACGTTTGCGGTGCACACTAGGGCGTTAATGGGCCCCGGTGCTGACTCATCTTGGGATTTCCTTGGTGCAGGCTGGTGGACTATTGATGGCCAAACCCATCCGCGAATTAGGGTGTTAACGCGATATTAAACATGCATACATACTGTACTCAGTCAGGTTGTGTTACAAACACGTGAGTATTGTCCTTATAGAGCAGTGGTCTGGTGAGTTACTGTTGTTAAGAATACCCCCGTGTTCACTGATATGGCTTTAGAAATGTTCTAATATTGTTGTTATTTTATATTCAGAATGCAGTAATATTTACATGGGCTGTATTAGAAATCTGCACATTTCATATCTCTAGAATGTAACGAATGTGCTCAGGCCGCAGTTCTATTCTGTCTGTATCTTTTAAAATGTTGTATTTGTATTTTGTAAGGAATGTACTAATGGTACATTCATATTGCGTTCGGAATGCATTCGTGTTGCACTTATTGTATGTTAAACATGTGCTAACTGTGCCGGCTAAAGAAGGAACCCTGCTTCTATGTAAATGGCACCCTACGAGAGGCGGAGTAAACTGGAGCTGGGTGAGGGTGGGGGAGGGGAAAGGATATGGGCCTGATTTACAATAGCGTTTTTCAAAAAGAAAATCCCAAATCAGTCCCCCACTACACCTACAAGGTTTACAAGGTTTATTTACTTATTTATGTATTTATGTAGAAATAATGCACTTTTACTGTATTTTCAGTGTGCTGATAGTGCAGTCATACTGCGCATGTGCAGTATTGTACGTGTAAAATGCTAGTAAAGCACGTGTAATGTGTTAGTAACGCACTGGCAGTGCTACAGTGACGCACAGGGCCCTGAGTGTTGACTATGTTAGTGAAAAGGTATTTCCTCACCATTCTCTCTCAGTTCCCATTTTCCTTCGAGCGGCTTAGCCACAGCGACCAACAGGAGCAGGATAAGAGCTGGAGAAGACATCTGTGAAAAGAAAGGGATAGTTTAGAGACCTCCAGGTGGGTGGCCTGATTCAAACATCTAATGGGAACCCCCTGAATCCACAAAGTTTGGGAGCTGGTGCCGTTGGAATGAGCTACCTATGCTATGAACAATAAACTTAGCAGCAGCCTGATTCTGGTAGCTATGCCACACCCACCAAATAATATGTGGCATCCAGAAGCATTGACATACCAGCCGCTACAGTGCATTCTTGAGCATATCACACATGTCAACATTGTCCTGCACTCAAGAAGCATTATAAGTTTAAAACCCACCATCACCACACCCAGCATCCTTCACAATACTACATTTCGTCAAATTCCCTGAGTGGAGCAACAATGGCTTTGTTGCCTAGATAATAACCTACCTCTTGCGATGAGGCCATTCTGGTCACTACGATTCTCTTGCAGCTTTTGTTCATTCTTTTTTATTGATTTTACAATACAACTCCCCCTACCCGCTTTCTCCGACTCCCTTCCACCCTCGGATCCTTGGTGCTTTTTGCTCCTTGTGAGGTCATTTCGGGTGGTTTCATTCAGCTTAAGTCCAAAAGTCTCAAGCACTGGGGGCACCACTGGGTTCGGTAATCATCTATCAAGAATGTCAAGACTCCCCCCCAATCCCTGGCAAATCTGGAGAGATTATTGTTCATAGCATAGGTAGCTCATTCCAACGCCACCAGCTCCCAAACTTTGTGGAGCCGGTCCTGCGTGATGGGGACCACAGCTCCTTTCCATCTTTGGGCTATGAGTGTCATTGCTGTCAGCGTAAGGACTGTCCGCGCCTTGATCCGCCCCCCACCTTCTCCTTCCTCTGCCCTTCCACCCATCCCTAATAAAATCAGCTGTGGGGAACTCTCCCCTCCCTCCTCAAAGGCTTGTCCTAGTGCCTCCTGAACGTCCCTCCAAAACGGTTCAATTTTCAGACATTTCCACCATATATGGGACCCGGAGCCTATTCCCCCACAGCCTTTCCAGCATTCCTGTGGCGTATCAGGGTAAATCTCATGTGGCGGGCTGGGGTGTAGGGCCATCCATACAGAATCTTATACCACGCTTCTTGTAATTGAGATGCCTTAATCGCCTTCGATATCAATCTCCACAATCTCTCCCATTCCTCCCTAGTAATTTTTCTCCCGAGCATCCTTTCCCAACGAGCCATGTATGGCCATGATGCACGGGGGTAGCCTCATCCAGTATTTTATACAGGTTAGAAACTAGGCCCTTGGTCCCGTTGTGTGTTATCAGGAATTTTTAAAATTTGGTAAGGTGTTGGGTGGCCACTGCTTTAATCTCTTTACTTAGCAGCCAATGCCGTAGTTCAAAGTAGCGTATCCGCTCTCTTTCATCCACCCCAAACCCCTGCTTGCATTCTACAAACAGTCTAATGTTTAGGCCTTGGTACATGTCTCGAATTTCCCTACATCCTGCTTCCTGCCGTTGGCTAAAAGCTCCTCTTTCTGTTCCTGTGGTGAAGTCACTGTTATTGAAGATAGGTTTAAAGGGGGAGGGGAAGGACGTGATCCGTATTTCCCCACTAACTTATCCCATGTATCTGCTACCAGCTTAGTTATGGCACTCAGGTACAAATGCTTTTGTCTATGTTGACGTGGTAACCATAGGACTTTCCTCAGATCGTGCCCAGTCCATTGCCACCCATTGTTTCCCTGCTAAACCTGCAAACCATTCTCGTATAATCCGTAATTGTGCAGCCTCATAATACTGTTGGAAGTTGGGGCACACCATCCCTCCTTCCCTTCTAGGGGCCATCAATAGCTGTCAATTAATCTTCGACCTCTTCCCCTCCCAAATGAAGTTCCCCGTCACCTTCTCTAGTTCCTTGAAAAAATTGGATGGCATCGCAAGTGGGATCGCTTGGAATAGATAAAGCAAGCAGGGAGGTGTGAGCATCTTAATCAACACCATACTGCCCATCCAAGAAACCTGAAGATTCCTCCACTTCTGAAAGTCCCTTTTTATGGCCATCAGCATGGGTGGGTAGTTAGCTTTGTACCAGCCCGAGAGCGATGGTGTAATTCGCACCCCCAGATATCTAACCCCCCTAAATTCCAAATAAATTGTGATGTTGCCTTCAATTCCGCCACTTCTCTACTCCCCACCATGGGATTGAGCTGTTCTGATCTATCCAAGTTGATTCAAAGCCCCGATACCTCCCCAAAGCCCTTGAGTGTCTCCCTACATGCCTCTAAAAATTCTCTCGGTTTGGTAAGCGACAAGAGCATGTCATCTGTGAAGGCGCTACTTTGTGCAACTTTCCCCCAAATGGGATACTATGTACCACCCTGACTCCCTCGCAACTTAATTCCAATAATAAACTTGCCAAAGTGAACTACATTACTGTCTGGAAGGAATGGGTGGCTAGGTGCGCACACAGTAGTGCTAAGACGCGTACAATAAGTCATACCAACACACTCCATATCCAGCACTGGATTATAGAGTACTCTGTTAGTACTCAAGGAAAAGCTGGCACATCATCCCCAAGCAGATGCGCTTCAAAATATACCCTAACAGCCAATTCTGGCAACACTGGCATTTCTCAGTGAGATGAAAGTTACATTGAAACACGAGTGGCCCTTCAGTAAAATAGTGCAACGTCATACAAACACATGGAAAGTGTTATGTTCTCATTCCCTCCTCAGAGTAGTACTGTATCAAGATATGACATCCACTAACTTTCCATCTTTTGTGTCTTTTTTTTCCTGTATGGCAGCCGATAGATGTGTCTTTTCTCTAGGTGATTACAACACATTCTAGGCCTTGTCTCCTTCCTGCAGAACTGGTTTTCCTGTCTTCAGCTAGTAGGGCCTGTGCATTCCAGACAGCTGTTACATTCTCCTGTACTCTAGTTCGCCTTTTCCTTATGGTCCTCCCTGCATGGCTGATGGAGCGCTAGGACTGATATTGACACTCTGCACTTCTGGAATCCATCCAAGGCAGCGCGTGCACTATGGCCAGCCTCTGTGAGTCATCTGCACACCGTGGGGTGTGCTGGTGAGATACCAACTGCACCGGTGCCATGATACCACCAGGATCTCTGCAGCCCCTCTGCCACTTTTTAATACAAAGGGGGAACTGCGGCATGTTGGGGAGGGGAGGCTTGGGATGGAGTGGGATATGTAGATGATTTCCAGAAAAGCCTATCACTGGCTTCTCAGGACCCCTGCTTTCTCGAGGCTACTGCAATCCTAAAAGGAATCCAACAGGGCAAGGAGGGGCTGCTGGTACAGAAGACACAGCACAGCTGGGAACATACTCATCGAAATCCACCCTCACTTGAGAGTTTTCTCTGGGCAAACCTAGAATCCAACTATATGATAGGGTGTTTCAGGGACTTGCCCAGAAGCGTAGCGCCCACAAACACTGCAAAGTCTCTGATGCGCCTGTCTGAACCAATCTTTCTTTTGATTTCCAGCATACTGCAGAGTATCAAAGTGCTAAGAAGAAGCCACAAAGCTGCATGTTGGCGCTATATGAAACACAGAGACAGACAGATAGACCAATAACATAATACCTAGATTCTGGTATCTATGTGTATTGTCACAGTGACTTATGTCCAGATGGCTCTCTGTCCAGGTCCATCCTGCTACAGCTGTTGCTGCTTTGTGTAGCAGTTCTATGTGAAAATGCCCCAAAGAAAATGGAGCCATGTGAAAATGTAGTCATCAAAAAGTCGTTTTAAAAAATATAGTCATTCAATACAGGCTATCCAAAGTGTAAAAGTGTTGTCAGTAATAAGGTCCCCAAAAAAGCTATATTTAAATACAAAGAAGTACGGGGCTGTAACCCCAAATAAGACCCAAATCTCTCACGAAACCTCCACCATCACCCTAACTCCATTCCTAAGCCTTCCCCTAACTCTAATTACAACCCCTATTCCCTTCAGCGTGCGAAAGCATTTATTTGCATGTTACTCAATGCAAAATAAATAGAAAATGAACAGTGAATTTATCTCCAACCCACATCACTTGCTCGCCACAAATTACATAGCCCTTGTCCCCCAAACCCCATGCTCTAATACTAACCTTAGCCTTACCCTAACTGCAACTCTACCAATTACCCTAAAACTTACTTTACCCTAGCAACTAAGTTCAACCGAGCGTTATCCTACACCAACATCACCAGCCCTCTCCAACCACCCGGTTCCTATCTTTTCTTTCCCCCCAAAACTTTTTATTGGCATTTTTCAACATTAACACATTCCATCTGGAACCCTTCCCTCCCCTTTGCACGCCCCCCCCCAACTTCCCCTCCCCCTCTGATTGGGGTGGAGATCCTTTAGCAGAGCGACTCCTTTTGACTGCGGGATTGTGGGCAATGAGTGTCTCTTCGGCGTCTGTCCTTTGTTAAGGTTGATGGGGTGAGTCCTTCTAATTCACCCTTCCCCTGGGTGGTCAATTATTCCCATGATGCCCATGATCCTTGGGCATCACGCTGAATGAGCACCTTCCCTTAGGTATGATAGTAGGCTTGACCAGTCAGAGCAGAACCATTTGTGACCCCCTTGGATGGAGTAGGTGAGCCACTCCATGGCTACAATGTTCCATATCTTTGCAGTCCATTCATGGTCCAGAGGCTGGTCCCTGGACTTATATTCACGTGCCAGTACTAAAGCCGCCGCCATCATCAGGTGCCACTGGAACATTGGTTTTAGCCAGATTTTGCGAATCTGGAGGGATCTTGTCAGTTGGGGGATATGCTCCCACAGTTTTGTCCACTCAGTTTCCTCTATCGCGCACCCATTGTAGGTCTCACACCTTTTTATTTATGTCCTCGGAGGAGGGTCTTCGCCCAGTTTTATGTGTTTGTATATGTTTGCTACCACTTGGCTATCACCTGGGTTCCTATTCAGATACTTTTCGAATGGGGTTAGTTGGCGAACCCTGGCTTGTTTAATTTTTGGATGGTGAAGCCAGTGTCTTAACTGGACGTAGGTGTACCTTTCCTTTTCACTCTGGGTAAAGTCTAATTTGCATTGGTCAAACTGTTTAATGTGGTACCCATCGAACATATCTCTAACCTTGAGGCAGCCCCCCTGTTGCCAGGACTCAAATGCGTGTGTTCTGTGGCCAGGTTTAAATTGTGGATTATCAAAGAGCATTGTGTACGGCGAAGGGAACATAGAAATGTGCGCCCTCTTGACCGCTGCGTCTCCCACTACTGATGTGATGGAGCTACTAAACATCTGTGGGGATCTGTCACCATTAGTTTTCCATAGTGCCCTCCTCCCCCTCGGCGACTGCTCTATCCATGGGCCTCCAGATCTTTTCCCTGTTGTCCTTTTGCAAGTCCCTAACAACCCTCATCTGGGCAGCTATGTAGTAGGCTCTGAAGTCTGGTTCCCCCATTCCCCCCTGGGTAGGCAGGGTTTGCATTAGTTTTGCGAGGGGCCAGTCTCGGAGGTTTGTTGTTTCATACAAATTTAGTGGTTATTTTGTGTAGTGCTCTGAAGTAGCCCTGCGGAACGTGGATCAGGAGGTCTGTAAAGTGGTATATTAGTTGTGGCAGCACCACCATTTTTAATGCATGTATGCGTCCCATCCATGTAATTGCTAGCGGGCCCCAATCTACCATTTAATATTTAAGCTTCTCCACAAGGGCTGGGTCATTTGCTTGATAAGGCCTCCCCAGTGATTTAGTCAGTGTTATCCCCAGGTAAGTTATAGAGTGTTCAACCCATCTATAGGGGGAGGACAGTTTGAGTTTACGCTCGACTGCTCTCCTGAGGGTAAGATTGAGTATTTCCGATTTGGCTGGATTTATTTTTAACCTCCCTAAACAGGTTAAGCTCCCTCTCAATGGCAGTGAGGGAAGTCTCTGGGTGGGACACCGTGAAAAGCATATCATCGGCGAATGCTGCTATTTTGTGTGAGTTCCCTCCGAAAAGGCACTCCCTTTATCTCCTCATTTGCACGCACAGCTGCTAGGAAGGGTTCGAGATGTAGGGCATACAGCATAGGGGACAGAGAGCACCCCGGCTTCGTACCTCGGGTTTCTGCTACAGATTCCAATACTAGCCCATTGATGGAGAGCCGAAAGCGTCGGCTACCTGTAGTTGGCTCTTACCCTATTTAGGAATTTGGGTCCAAAGCCCATCTTCCTCATGGTTGCAAAGAGGAATCCCCACTCTACCCGGTCGAAGGCTTTCTCAGCATCGATCGCCAGTAGGAGGGCCAGGATTCCTCTCTTGTGTGATTTTTTGATCAGGTGGACTATTCTCCCTATATTGTCTCCAGTCTGGCATCCCCTGATGAAGCTGGATTGGTCAGCCCAAATTAATTTGGGAAGAATGTGGTCTATTCTGGTCACCAAGATTTTCGTGTGGATCTTTGCGTCGACATTTATTAGAGTGATGGGACGGTAGGAACCACATTCGGTGGGTTCCTTGCCTTTTTTCGGAATGAGAATCACTTTCGCCTCTTCAGTGGATTTCGAGATGGCCCTGTCTTTGCCAATCTGATTGAATAGTTCTGCGAGATAGGGAATAAGTAGTTCTTTATGCGTTTTATAGAATTTGGCAACAAAGCCGTCTGGGCCAGGAGACTTATAGATAGGTAGGGATTTGATTGCTGCCCGGACTTCATCTCTAGTTAACTCCCCTTCTAAGTATTCCTTCTCCTATGCCGTTAGTCTCGGTAGGTCTATCTTGTTTAAGTATGCTACCTAGGTTGTCAGTGATGGATTTTCTGAGCTGTACAGGTCAGTATAGAACTGGACGAACTCCCTCTCTATGTCCTTGTTGCAGGTGCTAGTTTCCCCTTCTTTAACTTTTATTTTTAAGACTGTTTTGTCTGCTTCCTCCCTCCTCAGTTGTCTGGCCAGCAGTCGGTCCAACTTGTTTGCTTTGATGCAATGTTTTTGTTTAAGACGTAATAAGTCTGTACTAGGTCTAACTGCCCTCGTATGGACCGGTATTCCCTTTTAATCCCTGGGGTCTGCACTGATCCCATCTTGGCCATTATGTTCTTTAGTTTGTCTTGTAGCCTGACCTCCTTCAGCCTCCATTCCCTGTCCCTTCTGGCTTTGATCGCTATAATTCTACCTCTGATCGTTGGTTTGCATGCGTTCCATCTGACCGGCGGGGCAGTATCCCCGGCCCCGTTTGTCTCAAAGAGCTGTTCCTATCTTTAACACTTACCCGAAGCATTACTCTATCCGCCCTAGCCTTACCATAAGCCCTACCCTAACTCTAACCCTGATACTTCATCTACTCTAACTAAACGCCAACATCTTAACTCTAAGCCCTGCCCTAACCCCTTTCCTAACACCCAACCAGCCAATCACAAGCCTCCTAAACCCTCAGACTTACCCTAGCAGCACTGCATTTGTAGCTACTTTTCAGCTTCATTTATTGACTACTTTTGTTTGGCAACTTTCTTTGCAGAGGTATTTTCAGCACAACCTTCCCACTGACTATATTTGTGTTGGCTCCATGTTCGCTGGATCCCTGTGTGTCATGGTGCATAGCATCCGCATGGATCGCCCGCATGCGACATCTCGCTCGATCGACAGCAATCCCTCCTGTTGGACAATGACCCGCAGGCGGCCTAGACTCCTCCACAACAGCTTCAGACCAGCTTATCAGACCCACCCCCTGCCTGTTACCACCCTTTGGCCATCTTTTACTGATCACCCACTTCCTGGGACCAACACTTAACCTTTGAGTCCCAGAACCTCACCTGGACAGCCCAGCCCTCCCACGATGCCTCTCCTCCGTTCAGGCATTGCTCACCCCTTGAGCACTTTGGCACCTGGCCATTGGTGCCCTCTGAGGAGATTGAGTGTTTCGTATACATGGCACAACCCCACAATGTACCATCACAAATGCCTCGAACGCCGGGATACACCAGTACAAATGTACTTGTAGACTTGACCTTTGCCCGGACTCAATATATAACCACAAAAAGGATGGGTCAGGCATATTGGGGTGCAATCCACCCCAATGTACAATCCCACAATGTAAAGCAAGGTATTCACTTGTTGCGTTGAACATTTTGTATAGGGCTGTCTACATGGGCACGTCCATGTGTTCCGCTGAAATGCCAAAGGTTTTACCTCGGCCAGACTATAAAACGTTTGCACCAGTGCTTAAAGTTGAGTAAATGCACGTAGCACTCTTTGTGCTGCCTGTGTAACACAGAATGCAGAGCAGGCTTTGCCCCGGTGCTTATCACATTAACATGTTTGCGCTCTGTCCCAAATGAAGCAGTCAGATTTTGCACTATGTGGTTTGCGTAACATAAAACTTAACAGTCTTTGCCTCAACACCTTTCATACGATATATGATATGATATGATATGGTATTTATAACGCGCCTATACACAAGCGTTTCAAGGCGCGATTGCAGACAGTAGTTTCATCTAGCGATAAACGGAAAGTGAGAAATCAGTTTGTGCGCCCTGCTTCCTTGCCTTGGCACAGAAGTGTATGCAATAGAATGCGTGCTAAATTTGGAGAAACATCTGTTGGCTCTATTCCATGCCATGCTGGCAGAAAAAAGAGTAAAAGTCCTTCCAGCCAACGCAGGAAATTAGCCGGAACACGTCAAGACATGTCTTGCTGCCCTGTCCCCAGACCCAGGGGCTTGCCCACAACACTCACACTCCAAAGAGCAGGCGGCTTCCAGGAGACTCTGCAGTGCTGTGGGTCTTCTGAAAGCGGTTTGCTTGATGAAGTATGGGTTGTTTGTGCGTGTGCCAACTCACCTTCACAACAGGATACTTCCAGCAAGCTCCGTACTGAAGCCGAGTTATCACATGCACAAGCAACTGACGTTTTAACAGACAGACACTTTCAAAAGACTTGAAACGGAACACAAAAACACGTACGCACTGCTCACATACTTACTGCAGCTGCCCAGACTCGTACATATGTTCTGCAATGTAGAGACATTTAATTCTGAGGGTGAGTAGTGTGGCCAATTAAAACTGCAGGGCCCAACTTCCATTATTCGCTCAAAAGGGTTTCTTACCGAATCACCATAAAACATGTTTCAAATTTAAAATTCTGGACATACTTATGTTCCGTAAATTTGCTTTTGGCCTGGGACCATGCGCCTCACCCCTCCCCCACCCCTCCAAGGATGAGAGGGTTCCCCCAGTAATTGTTTCCCATTCCAGCACTACTTCAACCAATCACAATGCAAACATGTTTAGGTGTTATGGCGCAACCTGTTGGCTTTATTCTGTACCACATAGCCGCCAAACTGCCGCTAAATGCATTTGCTCAATGTTTAGCTCTGGTGAACTATATGAGCATCGTCCGTGATCACACTTGGGTCACACCTGCTTACTTCCCGTTCTTTGAAATGCAACCTCGGGCTTTCCAGGCATAATTTTGCAAACTCTAGGACACTCTTCCTGTAGGCAGAGGGAGCTTCTTCTCTTTTACCCAGCCACATTGGGTTATATTTTATATAAACTGCATTGCTTCGTTTCAGGGTTGTATGTCTATCCTGAGGCTCACACTCCCAAACCGTCCCCGTTCATTCACTGCGCCACTAGCAACTATCACATGCATTTCACGCGGTGTCTCCGCCTCGTCAGGCATTCCGGCGCCATCTTGACTGCGGTCCAGATGGAGACACATACGTTTTGTGACTAATCATCAAACAAAAGGTACTGTTTTGAGCATGTGTTATACTTCTGTGTATACAACTCAAACTGGAGAAAGTAAAACTGCTTAAAAAGCTTTTTCTGCTTGAACGATGAGTGAAGATGAGCCGAGCCCATTTCAAAACGACGTCGGAAAGGACGTCGGAGTCGGAGCCCCTTCCCATAAGCAGCTGGAAAACTGCAGCAGCTGAATATGGCAACCACAACAATAACAACACGCATTGGCAAAGCCAACAGTTTAGGCTTTTATGTAGGCACGCAATGGGGAATTTTGCAGACACTGCTATAATGGTAGTAGCTGGCCATGAAATCACAACAGCTAATATACTTTGTTATTACCTAGGCCTATTATAGAAGTATCTGACAAATGACTATCTAATGCATTTATAAAGCCACCACTATTCCCATTGCTTTAAACAGGAATTTTACAGGAATTAAGAGCAAGGAACATATGCAATGACACACATGTTGTGTATAAAGGAAGTGCCTGACGGTACACTTAGTTAACACATTTGTAGTACAGGAGTGATGGTATTGAGATCAAATTAAGACACTGGGCCTCATTAGGACCCAGGCGGATTTCGCGGTGCTAAATGCACCGCGAAGCATGGCGGAAAGCCGCCGATAGCGCCATGGGGGTTGGCGGATTTACCGCCCCATTCCGACCTCGGCGGAGCGGTAAATCCCCAATCCCCATTCTGCCCTTCCCCATTCCCATTTTTGCCCCATAGGGTATAATGGGAGTGGGGAAGGAGTTAATTACGCCACCGTAAAATACGGTGGCGTAATTAACAACGAGGTCCCGTAGCGCCATGGTTTTCTCCGCCTGGTAAAACCAGGCGGAAAAGGCCGCCATGGCGCTACGGGAACTCGTAGTATGGCGGAGAGGTACGCCATGCACTACGCTGGCGTAAAACCCTCTCCGCCAGGGTCCTAATGAGGCCCACTGCCTTACAGAAGGCTGCTTAGAAATAACACTGGCATCCCCTTAGAAGCAAAGAGCTAACTCAAAGAGATTTTGGGGATGGGGATGGAGTATTTTGGGCAGGAAAGGTCAGACAGTGGTTGGAATGGCCTTACGGCCCAGCATGAATCATCGATGGGTACAAAGGTAAACAGCACCCGCAAGGTGTGTGTCCTGCTCACAACCCAGCTCTCGCCTGTCTTTAAATGACACACCAATACCAAAAATGCATTAGTGTGGTGGAAGATTTAGAAAGTTTCCAAAAGCAAACAGACCGTATACAAGGCTGGTTACACAATCATTATATTATAAGGAATAGTAGACATTCTCAGAAAATGATCTGTTTCATTTCTCAAACTGTACACACTCTTGCCCATCTTCTCCCACAACCATGGAATGCTGAGCCCATGTGGCTCGGTTTGCATTCCAAGGTGCTAGAGAGACAGCTTTGGTGGGTTTCCTACCGACTTGCACCTTAATTCTTTGACAAAACCCACCATAAAGCAATGTATTTATTTATTTTATTGTTCATCGATAACACACTTAATACCAGCGAGTGGTTTCTAAGCACAGGATCGGATTGAATCAAACCTGTGCTGCACCGCTAATCGTGGGATCAGGATTCGGACCTGTGTTGCGCCACTTTGTCTTGCTTCCAAGACAAACACGTAGCGCCTGAGCTATCCTTCCTGCCATGTAGGAGCAAGGCACAAGTCGAGGGTACATGTGGGTGGACTGCATCTGCCCACTTTTTTCACTTTGTGGGTTGGGGTGTTCAATGCCGGCATTAAAACAAAAGCCATAGCTATCTCCCTAAAATTCAATGAAGCTGGGATTCCAACCCAGACACTTCCCCGCTAAACCACATGCCAGAGCAGTGAAAGCACCTACAACTTCTCATAGTGGGGTGGTGTTGCTTAGGGACTATTTGATACACATTCTTGGATTCAAAAGATGTCCATCCATGATGCTGGGCCAGCAACATTATAGAAAAGCCTCTTCTCTGGTTATTCTTCGTGTGTTGATGATGCATTTTCCGAAGTTCACATGCTCATTTGACCTGCAGGATTTCTTCCATCCGAAAAGGCCAATCAAATTAAATGTGCGTATTTCTCTTTAGTTATGTTTACATTCTGTGACGTCACACCTCATTGTGCAAGTTGAGTTCCCCCATTTTGTATTTGAGGTCTTGTGCCCTGTGCAGTGCTCATGCAGATTTGCAAATCAATTGTTTACTCGCCTCTGCACAGCAGAGCAAAGAAAGGAAGACAGCGGGTGAGCTGAAACACTAAAGGACCACTTAAGAAAAGTTTTTGAATTTCAAGGGGGCCCCTGAAGGTGTGGGGGCTCAATTTATTTGGCATGCTTGAAATGATAATGATGTGTTATTTATATAGCGCCTTATTCCACAGCGCTTTACACAGCACATATTTACATTCAATATCACCCAACTGAAATTGGTACTCATTTATCGACCTCAGAAGGATGAAAGGCTGAATTGGCCTTGCCGGGATTCGAACCTGCAGATCGCGCTCAGATCGCAGCAGCGAGCGCTCAACCCGCTGAGCTTACTTACTCAACACTTTGGTCAAGGTCCCTACTGGTCCTTTAGCATCAATAGCTCTGGGTAATGTCCTTCTCCCATGTTCGGACCACCGGGCACCTGCCCTATTGGGCAATGCCCGAACCAAAAACGCAAAATGCTAGTGTGGACCCGTTTTTTTGGCCCAACTGCGCCAGTTTGATGTTACTTCACTATGCAGTTAGTAGCTTTGAAAGGCTTTACTGAATTCGTTAAAATGCTCAATTTGCATCACATTTTATCAAAAAAACTCTCCCTTGTGTACTATTTATTCTGTCACAAAAGGAATGAATTGCCATTTGCAACTGTGGGCCACTTTTTCATTGGTGCCCAAGGCAATTTTATGCCCCACTTCGACCCCGCGGACCACCCCTTGTGCACATTCATAACTCTCAACTTTTTCAGTGCCCGTGGCGGGAGACAACGCAAGATGTCGTTTTTGGCGGTGAGAACCGAGTGAAGATTATGGAATGGTAACCTTCGGCGAGTCGCGACTGCCTGTGACACCTGCTAAAATCGTGTGAGTTGAGAGGTATGCTTTTCTAGGGTAGCATTAATTCCTTACTCCCTTTTAGTGTGTGACATATTTGTCCAACGTCCTGGGCGTGAACGTTATAGATCGCACTGTGGTGGTTTTGCAGCGGTTTTTATATATATAAAATTGCCTCACTTTAAATGTCAGGCCTGCCAGTGCAAAGTTCATGTGGGTTTCCGGGTTTCCTTGTATCTCGACGCCCCACTATGGTTAATACTTTGTTCTTCACTCTGGAACCCATTCCAATGAGGTTCCAGACTTTTGAAGCGGGAAAGAGAGGACGTTCTCTGGAGCGCATGCGCACTGTGGCCTGCGTGGCTTACCTCGGCGGATCACGTCAGCTTGCGGCCCTCTTACACACTGGCTCCCACTTGTCTCTCTGCGGGCTTTCTTCGCTCCCTCTGTGGGCTCCTTGGCCTGCGAACTAATATATAGAGCTAAATGTCCAGACAGTGATGACAA
Source organism: Ambystoma mexicanum (assembly GCF_040938575.1). Taxonomy (NCBI): domain Eukaryota; kingdom Metazoa; phylum Chordata; class Amphibia; order Caudata; family Ambystomatidae; genus Ambystoma; species Ambystoma mexicanum. Next base: position 326,570,074 of record NC_090926.1, on the reverse strand, counting down.
CAGGAGCGTAATGGAATTTCGCTTCATCATAGCACGCAGGGTGGGGGAATAACCCCTACTTGCATCACTCGTGGTTAAAAGTGAAAATAGCCCCGGTATGAACAAAGGTGGAAGCGGTGCCTACGAGGAAGCGCAGGGCTTTCAGGGCCGTCGCTCCTTCCTCTTTTCTCTTCTGCTTTAGTGGAATGCGAGTCTCAGGTGACACCACACACCGGTGCCGATAATCACGGAGTGGCCCTTCCTGCTGCCCACTCCATTCAGCTCCTCGGTTCCGCATTGAGTCCCTCCCGTCATGCAATAGAACTGCGTATTCTGGCATGAGCGCGGACTGATCTTCCAGTGCTGATACTCACCCACACCTGCAAACGCTCCCCAGCCCTGCCTTATTTAGAGAATGCGATTTCTTAACGTGCACCCCCCCCCCTGTGCTATTCCATTGTGTGAGTTCTCTGAAAAACAGCTCTTCCAAGACCCTTCCGTCGTGATCTATAGCCCCAGCATCACCTGAGAGTCCAGTACCAGGCTTGTATATATGCGCAGCCATGGCAGTTTCTAGAAAATATGGTGCTTGGGCGAAACATCGAATACGCTCTCCCCCCTGCCGGCCCCTGCTACCCCGGTCACCCCATTGCTCCTCTGCTGTTAACCCCCACTGCACTCCCGCTCCAAAATCATGAAGTCATTGCAATTTAAATAGTGTTATTGACTTGTACTGAAAATTAATCAGTAGACAACATATACTTAGCTGCAAAGTAAGGTTTAGAGCACAGGGAACGTTGGCATGCCACACTTATCAGTGTTTGTCTATGACGTACATTCTGCTGCCAATTTGGAGATTCCCATGGGACAGAGCTCAATACGATCAACGGGACCGCCAGCTACAGAGGCCAAACAGCTCACACAGCCTTGATAAAGACCATTGTGACTTCGAAACACATGTCGAATCCTTGAGCAACCATAAAGACCGAAATGAAAACTTACCTAAAACACGAGTGACCCTTCATTCTTGGGATCCAACAATACAAACCAAACAGGTTTAATTCGAAATTAGATACGAAGTGCAGGTTTCCTCGGATTCGCACCACAACCCCAACATATACTAAGCAGCTCCCGCTTCACATCTGAGAAAACATTGAGTGCAAGATACTACTGCAAGACTTCTCCTAGCCTTATGTGCTAAAGAACACATCTCTCCTGCCCTTCAAGTTGTCCATTGGCTTCCGATCGGTCGGCACGCTACCTTCGAAGCAATGTGTATCACTCATCAAGCCTTCTACAATAGAGGACCTGAATACCTGCAGAAAAAGTTCAATCGCTACTGGCAAACAGAAACCTGAGATCTAGCTCAGCGATTCTACTTATAATTCCAGTGACCAGATCAATTGCTACTGGCGGCACCTCCTCAGTACAAGCACCCACAATTGGGAACTCGCTGCCTGTAAACATCCGTCACTTGGACAACCACCTCCTCTTCAGGAAAACACTCCTCCATCCATCTCACAAGACCTCGACATCTTGGCATTCCTAGGGCTATTAACCCAGGTCAACCAATAGTCTCAACCGTAGATAAGCCCTCCTGGACCATAGCCTTCTTTGGACCTAAATCAATTCCACATATGACAGGACTGGGAGCATCCTTCAGTAGTTCGCTAATATTACTCAACCCCAAAAAATAAATCTCCCACCCTCCACCGGCATTCCATACCCATCTAAACTCACTATCTCAACTGACCCACCTTCCATTTTCTAGCGTAGATACAATGGGACCTCATATTCAAGGCTGATTCACACTATGGGAGTGAAGACTCTGAACAGATAACCAACCATAGGAAGGCACAATCATATACGAAGCCTTCAAACACCTAGTCACATGGCAATCCCGCTCAGCTATGGCACTACTGGATTGACTGAATTATAAGAAAAATATACCAAGTGATCCTGAGCCAGCGGCGGTTCTCAATCCTCCTCCCGATCGCTTCGCAGCGGATCCTGCTGAAGACTGTTACAAAGTGTAACACACTATTACGCACCAAGAAGGTAGGGCCATGCCAATTACTCATTCCTCTGTAATGGCTGATGGTTATAAGCAGTTTTCTTGTCTGGTCTCCGCTCTGGAGACGGCATACCCTAAACTATACATCAGTGTGCACTGCACCATTACACACCAATAGTCAGATTGGAAGTCTGTAAGAAACTTCAGGCTTCCTTCCACATCATACTCCTTGATTCACAGAGTTCACCAGCCCACACTTGTCACCCACTGGCACAGCCTTTCTCCTACCTGACTGTGCGGCCGGCTCTCCAGTACCAGAACCAATACTCCCATCAATCTCTGCAGTAGCCTGGAGCGTATCAAGTGCTGGACGGGATTACCATGACAACTGATTTTGGGCCCAAATAACCAGACAGACTCAAAGAATATGGCAAAGCACTACTTTATTATCAATTCAATAAAGTGAAGTCTGGCAAGCATACCAAATCGCAGTTTACTCACCCCCAAATACATTTCCATTACACAAAGGCTTTATACCTCAATATACGTCAGCTATGATGTCATCCTACATGGCAAATAGTAAAAACCTATTGGGCAGAGGGATAGGTTAAAGGAACATACATACATATAGCTTATTTAGGTGTTAGTAACATCATTGGCTGCCCCTTATCAAGTAGGCACACCTGGAATAACCTGTAACTACATATAATACAGACGATAGTAGATTAACAGTAGCAGAGTGGCTTCTGAAACAATGTACAGTCCATCACATAGACCATCTTGGTTGGTTGGCGCCCTCATCCAACCTTGGACATTCGGCTCGTTAGCAGCATGTAAGCAAAACGAAACCCAGGTGCGGGGAACAACATCAGACAACTGCCCACTTGGCCAATTAGCCCACCATCTCTCATCAGTTAGGCCCTAAACCAAGATCTCTTCTTTGTAGTTGACGTTGCTGACTGTTCTCTTCTCTGGAACGTTTAAGGGAGTGAAGGTACATTGCTTTCTTCGTCTGGAGCGTTATAAATAGGCCTTGTTTCCTGGTTTGCACCAGGTTTGAGGAGACCATGATTTGTCCATTCTGTCCTTTTATTTAGTGCTATTTGATTCTATTAATCTGGTAGCTATTACTCTTCTAGGCCTCTGGAGACTTGGTTGCTCTGTTTTGTATATGCATTCTGCATTTTTAATTGTCCAATAATTGACACTCACAAATGTTCACTCCTTAGCATAATCTAAGAGAAATGTGTCTTACGCATATGGCATATCCTCTTCAACTCCTTTTGTACTTTGCAGTTGCTTCTTGCTGTGGCATCCTTGATCCTTAGCCAAACAAATATTCTCTGTTCTTGCAAGAATTATTATTTCAGTGCCTGCCAGATCTGCAGCCTTGGTCTCTCTCCTTGAGGGTTTTAAGCTTACTATTATGCGAAAACCAACGTCCATCTTCTCAACATGGCTGCTTTACCCGTGTTATATATTCTACTGTAGCAAGCTTCTATATTTCTCATCTACCTTGCGTTTCTGCCTATATACACCTACTGCATCTTTTCTTACTTATCTTCTCTGTATATAGGATTTCTTCATATTCATTTACTTTGTTACTTCAGTCACATCTTCACTAATCGAGTATTCATAATTCTTTTCAATGCGTCCTCGTCTCTCTTCTCTTCATGACGTCACTTTACACCTGTCAGACTTTACTTTTTTTAAAATATTTTTTTATTGCCATTTTAAACAGTAACTCGTAGCAGTTTATACATTACAGCATATGTTGTATAATATAATGTGCAAATCCTGGTTACCAATAACAGTTAAATGTTAAACAACAACAAACAGTGACTGTCTTGTAGCCAGTTGAAGTCAAATCTGTACACAGGGTCGTTGGAGCCAGATTCTGGTTCTGGAAATCATAGTTTGGGAGGGGACCATCTTGGGTTATTGTTTCAGAGCTCTCTATGCAGGTCAGACTTTACTTATAGCTCTTCTATGTCCATTGGTGTCTGCAGACTTCCTTCTACCCCTTCAGTTTGAGGGTACATTCAGTATGGTTGTCTGATGTATAACGTCTTTCATATCTTCGATGCAGTATTGGGACGATACAATGTGTCATGCACAGCGCTTTCTTCCAATATGACGGAGGTGAGGGGGTGGGCTCCATGAGTGACGTGTACATCTGCTTCTCTACAAATCTGTCACCCAACATTTAGCACCACCAGAAGTCTACTTGACTCTGGGTGCAACTATATGCCATTTACACAAACCCCCATCTGAAATGGTGGTTAGTTAATTGAGCACACCTGAGCGTCCACCAGATTGACTGAGTTTTGTCTCTGTTCGAGCTGCTTAGCATTTGGCTTGTGGTTGTTGAGAAGGGGTATTGCAGGGTCCAGAGGGGAGCATAATACCTCATTGGAATTTCCATTTTCCAAGCATCAAGCACCCAGGACTCCTACAGGCAGGGATATGGATATTCAGGGGACTCAGGCAGATGGATTTCTAGAATCTGGCCTGGTGGACAGATTTTAGGAGGGCACCTTAGTCATAGGGAACAGGGAACTCTGAGAGCTTAGCCAAAATTCGATCAAGGTAAACAAAGTGAGCAGTCAAGGTTATACTCAGGAGAGTGTGAGTGGGTTCAGAGGTCCATAATGAGCCCCCACAGTGAAGCACACAATAATTCAATTTAGACAGGAATGTATAAAATACAAATATTTATTCTACACTAAAAAATGAAACAAGCAGGTGATATTATCACACAATACACAATAATAAACATACAAATAAAAATAATTCATCATGTTCTTTTTTTTTGTTCAATCTTTTTATTGAGTTTCAAACCAGTACAGCCTGTTATAGAGAGTGGGAAAATGCAACGGCAGATAGTTAATTCACAGTGCAATTATAGCTTTAGTTCTCTCAGCCAGAACACCATCCTACTGCGGAGAAGCCGCAAGCATGCCCGTGTTTATAGCTGTAAAAACGAACCCCCACCCCAACTCCCAGATTATCCGCAGGTCTCGTGTGTTGGATCACACTAGTATGTCACAGTCATATAACATTTGACCCTAAGGCCTTGAACATCACCCAGAAACAAGTAGGCCATAACCAACACTGACACCCTCCTTTGGTGCTCTTCAGTCCATTACCCACCCTATCTGGACCAGCTGGCAAACGGTCTGGCTTCGAAGGGACTGGACCACCCAGAGTCATAGCTTAGATAGAGTTAGGGATGAGAGTGAGGTAGTTTTGTGGGATAGGTCCCCTTAATCAGTCTGCACATTTCCCTCTCCCGCCTACATCGTGTGTCCCAGAGTTAGTGAGTGTCCCCTCCTGAAGCATGCCATGTCAGGTATTGAAGTGTTCAAATATATGGGTGAGCCAGTTCCCAGAAGCGTGTTGCCTGCGCAGGCCTAGAGAGGCACTTGAAGGTGCTGCATTCCAGAGAGCATAGCGTAGCTAGTAGTGTCTGCCACATGGGTTTAGTGGGTGGGTTGTCGGATTTCCAGTTGAGGATCAGGGTTTTACGGGCGGCAAAGAGCATTATGTGTATAAACTTGCACTGTTAAGGGTCTGTGTGCCAGTCCTCCCTTTGTCCCCCAAACAGCACCGGGCCGGTTGCCAGTTCGATGTCTACCCCCTCACTGCGTGTGATCTGTCTGTGTACCATGCGCCAATATGCACCTATTTGTCAGCATGTTGGAGAGTGTGTGAGATCCATCCTAAATAGTTTGCTCGGCATTTAGTACATCAGTTGGATCATTTTGTATTGGATATCTCTAGTTCGAATACTGAACGGCACTGCCTGTATGGCTTCAAAAATGTCTTCTAGATCACCTGGATCGAACACAGTTCCGAGGTCATCGGACCATTGGGTCGCTAAAATATGGATACGCCCAACATTGTTGGGGGCACAGAGTGTATAGAAATTTAATAGGTGCGGATACGCCTTTGTGTTCTGCTCCATTTCGATTTCGCCCACCATCGATGCCGCCAGTCGAGTCTGTTCTGTGATATGTTTGCAGATTACTGACAATAGGGTCATACACCAGAGCCAGTCATTCTCCCCCAGTCCAAGCAGCCACCTAGCCTCTGGGAAATCATGCCAGAAATCATGCCATGCTTGACACCAGCGATTGTGACTATTCCGTTGAGAATCTTCGAGAAAAGGTATCCACTAAGAAAACCATATCTGATGTATCTCTGAAGAGATGACAATCTAATGGAGGGGGTACCCAAAGGAATATGAAAAATGAAAGAATGAGATTTTGGTGACGTCACAAGAGACGAGTGCGGTGCAATGAGAAGACTGGCCGTAGAACAGAATGCATGGGTCTTATAGAATCTAATGACAAAGTAAAGAGTCAAGTAAACTTTCATTTGTGAAATGAAGATTGCCCGTGTGAAGAGCACTGCAGAAAATGAAAGCCGTTTAATAACTGTACAGATGCAGTAACGCAAGTAGATTAAGTGACCATAGAAGCTAGCTATATGTAGTGAATAGACTGCAGGTGGTGCCGCCATTATATAGAAGCTGGACTTCGGTGACACAACTTTAGTAAGCTCAAACCCATGGAGAAGGGCTGAAGGTTGTGTCGCAGCAAAGAAGCAGCTGGGATCGTGGAAGAACTGAGAAGGGCTGTCTGGCCTGGTGTCAAGGGCTGGGGCAGCCAAGAACTGGTTTTCTATCCTTGAAGAAAAGTGAACGTGAGACACTGAATCATCCCTTGTTAAGGTGCAAAGAAAGAACACCATGAGTGCCAAGTTTTAATAATTTAATGCAATAAAATGCTGGAAAATGGGCTAAATTGCAGTCTCCTGTCACGTGATCTATGGATGGAAATAGAAGTTGGGCATGTGGCTCTAGAACTAAGATAGCGCATGCTCACACTCCCTTATATTCCCAGAGATGATAATACACTGCAAGGCCAAGTTCAAAGACAATCTTGATGGCAGAAGGTTTGGGTGATGAGCGATGATGGGCTAATTGGGTGGGGAGGTAACGTCATGTCCACCTCCTGGCACCTGGGGTAATGCTTGCATGCTGCTAGTGAGCTGGATATTCCAGAAGGGCACGAGCGTGCCAACCGTTTGTAGAGGGCTATATAATGAAAGGCCTTATAGTTTGAGAGCCAATGATGTACCGTGTACCTAATAAGTGGTGAAGATGACTTGCACTAGCGGTGGGCATAAGTTGTCCACCTGACTCTAGAGACCCAATCACAACCCGACCCCTTATAGTCAATATACTTAGATGATCCTTTTTAGCCACAACCCCTTAGGTTTTTCTTACTTGCCACTTGGAATGACATCATGTATGACGAATATTTACTATATAAGTGTAATTTTTCATGAAATGCTGTGCAATATCCGTTGATGTCTGTGTAACTCCCTGTTTTAGACAATTGATATTAAAATGGTTGAACTTGCCATCTTCCTGAGTTGGTTCCGTTATTTGGCGTTAGAGTTACTCTGTTTTCCATCCACTGCATGACGTGCTACCACAGATAAAAAGGGCTCTAACGCTTACGTGGCAGCAGAGGATGGCTCAAAAAGATCTAAACTAGTTTGTCCCCAGCCTTTCGGACGATCGGTACCCTCCGTCATCTAGCCGGAAGATTGCAGGGTTTCTTGTGGAGAGTGGCCAAATAGAAATCTTCCAAGAAGAACGGAGACGGTGGGCAGGGTCCCTCTTTGATTAAATCCCTTCCTGCTTTCCACGAGCGCTGTGCGAACGGAAGGCGAAAGTGGTCGGTTGGAGGAGGAGACGATACCAAGGGCCTTGAGTCAATTAGCGGAGTAGACCATGGAGAATGGCAAATCAATGGGACAGGTTGTGCTCATTTTAAAGTAAAAGGAGATATTGTGTGAAGACAGAGATAGCACCTAGAATCCTAACTCAAGGGAGTTTAGAAGAAGTCATCTCACACTCCAGCGGGAGTCAATAGGCTACGTGTGAACAGGTTCACACAAGGAGACGAGTTGAACTCTGTGACATATATTGAATAGAGGCAAGGAGAAAATGGTGATCACCTAAGTATTTTTAGTATATGCGTAAAATCGACTAGTCTGTGTGTGTTATATGCTGAGTTAAGGTGTCGAAGATATGAAACGCTGTGAAAGAATTAAGATAACGTCAAGGAGTTACCAATCCAGAGATAGGCAGAGATAATTGAAAAGATAAAGGTTTGAGCAGCGATTGTTGGAGCGTGCTACTATTTGTTATTTTAAAAGTATTGAAAAGTAGCAAAGGTACTTTATAAAGTCTGGTAAGTATTGACAGTCAATGAATACTTGTCACAATGGGAGACACTCCTCTGATGCATTTATGTAAGACACTGCCAAAGCACATGCCCAAGCTCAAACAGCATAGTGCGGAATGGGTGAAAGGCACGGCAGATATGATGTTTATGCCGTGGCCACAAGGGCGATGATTGTCAAAAGCAGAACTGCAACACATGACCACATACTTGCACGCTGCATACACGAGGATGAAATTGGAGAAAAGGCTAGCTAATTTAGAGCTTTGGAAGATGTACCAAGAAGAAACAGAAGATCTGCCATCCGAGGAGTGGATGCCTAACCTGTGTAAGGAGGAAGGTGTTGAGCCCTCAGCTCCCCTTACATCACCTGAAGTGAAAGTCGCTAGTGCAGAAGAAGTATGCATTGTGCAGAAGAAGAATTGCATTGCCACTTTCTGCTCATATTTCCAGTGCTACGCTGACGACACTCAACTCATTTTCAGGCTGCCCTCTGCCACCTCCTCTCCCTCTCACATCTCTGATTGCCTAACTGCCATTCAAGGTTGGTGTTCCACCAATTATCTTTGTCTGAATGCCAGCAAGATGGAGATCCTCATCGGCACACCTTCACCATCCTTTCCCCTCACTCTCTGGCTGGCCTCCCTTGGCCCTCCTCCTACCCCCACCTGTGAGGCTAAGAACCTCGGGGTAATCTTTGACTCCACCCTTTCCTTCTCTGCCCACATCTCTGAGGTCTCTAAAAAGTCACATTTCTGACTGCACCTCCTCAGAGGTACTCTGCCTTTCCTCTCCTTCCCCCAGAAGCTCATGGTATCCCAAGCTCTGGTTCTCTCTAGCTTGGATTATTGTAACAGCCTCTTTCTAAATCCACCTGCCTCTACTCTCCGCCCTCTGCAACTAATCCAGAACAGGACTGCGAGACTTGTCCTTGGCCTCAAGCCCTGGGATTGCATCTCTCCAGCTCTGAAATCTCTCCACTGGCTCCCAGTGGATGCAAGGATTAAATTCAAAACCCCTGCATTGTCCACAAGGCTTTCTGGGGCCTGGGTCCAAAATACCTTCAGCTATTCCTTTGCAAATACCTCCCCTCTCGAGCTCTTCGCTCCTCTACCTCCAACTCCCTCAGGGTCAGTCGTTTTTCAAAGAAACAAGCTGGGGGTAGATCTCTGTCTTTGGCTGGGGCCTCCCTCTGGAACAGCCTCCCTGCCACTCTAAAACTTGAAGAGAACCATCTCCGGTTCCGGAAGCACCTCAAGACCTTCTGTGAAAACAAGGAAATAATATGAGGCAGGGTAACCAAAAAGGAAACACACCAAACACAGGTTACAAAGGAACATACAAAGTACTTTATTGTATACTGAATCCAGTTACAAAAGAACAGAACAAAATTCAGATAACTATCGACCCTCAGTACAACACAGCGAACTCCAGCGTGGTTCGGTGTGCTCAGTGAGTGCAAATATTCATTGAAACAGTCAGGCTTTTATACTTTTCAAGCCTGCTGTTCAGCCCTCCTTTGGGTTAACCATTCCATAAATAAGTTACTGCTCTAGGGTCCCTTGCCAGGTCAAATCTAGTTCATCTGCTCATCTATATATATATTAGTGCATGCTCTAGGCCTAACATTACAATGCAGGACTTAATTTATACAATATAGTTAAGCAGGTGTTCTCATTCAATTATAGATCAGTTTCGGTGATACAGGTAATCCATTGCACACAGGTCAGCAGAAGGACAAGGTCTCAGCTCATGACCCTAACAAGTGGCCTGCAGGCAAGTTATACATTAGCTGTACAGAGGTCATGACAATCGAGTTCTGCTCTGAATAACATAGGCTACCATTTTAGCTCACATGGTGACTTTATAGAGCAAGAAAACCTAAAATGGCGGCTTGACCCAAAATGACACTTTACATGGTTTCTAAGGTCAGGACCTTGCAATGCGAGTTTATTCACATGTAGTTTATAAGCAGCTTGTTAGCAGCTTGGCGTAGGCCAATATACATATATTCATAGCAATAGGAGGCACGATATAATTTCTAGTTTGACAAACCCTCCTTTTGGCCTATGCCAAGTGCTAAACTACTTCTGATCTCCCTGCAAATAACTCCATGTGTCATCGTCCATACACCCTGAATAGCTGTCAGAAATATCTATCGCCATTAGATCTTTTACTAAGATCTCTTTCAGTACATACTCCTTAGAGGTTTTATCCGGGGCATACACTTTATGTCCTATTGTACCTATCGCCTGAGCGCAACATCCCCCTAGCATTGAACATATACTTGGTAGACATTGGATACAACAACAAAGAAATAGCAGGATTCCCAAAATAATCAGCAAGACTGAAAGCACTTTCCAACCCCAAGACCGCAAGAAGTCACAGAACCAAGCGCTAAAATCCCAATTTCCCTCAGGAACATGCACTTCTGAACTAAGAATGTGCAGATTGTGTATTGCCTTAAAAATAGTTGGGGAGGAATCCGGTACGAAAACACAGCAAGCGGACCCCACTAGTTTACATACTCCACCACGTTCAGCCAGAATGACATCTAATGCCATCCGGTTCTGAAGCGCTACCAATCTGATCGCTTTCTGCTCTAAAGTCATATTATAGAGTATATCTGTGGTCCGGTTGATGGTTCTCTCCAGTACTCTCGCTAGTTTCCTGATATCCTCGGAATTCGCTATCTGCCCAAAGAATGGAAGGAATGATTTCGCTACATCTCCTAAAACCTGTGCTGGAGTGTCGCCATTCTCGTCCCGCCGTGGACGAGCCTTCGAAACCTCTACAGTACTTGCTATAAACACCCCAGGTAACAGGATTCCTAGATAACAAGTTCCCTGCCAATCCCTGGGCAACCATGCAAATGCTACATTACCGCAAACAAAATAGATAGGTTTGCCTACATACAAAGGTCTGTCTTCCCCAGTCAAATTTGCAACGTTGGCACAACCTTTAAAATCTCCCATTGACCGGGTGCCATTCCTCTGTATGCAGAAAAAAAACTGAATCGGGGCTATGGTTAACAGTATAAGAAGGAGGCACGGCATCCTTATTGCCTATCGGAGCATTTTAAAGGAAATCAAAGATTGGAAAGGACGAGACAGTCTATCAGAAGGCCTAACAGAAGCAATATTGAGCCTACTCCTATTTGCGAAAAGCGAGCATCCCAGGGGAGTCAGAACACGTTTCTAAAAACTATTCAAATTAGTGCCATCAAAGTTCCCCGAGATGCTATCGTTCCATCGGCCAAAGAACAGTGCTCTAAGTGAAGCATAACAAGCAGTTGTCAAAGGTAAAGGGTGAATATACCAACCTAGCCCCTTATCCCCATGTTGCGGTAAATGCGAGCAGATCCAACAATTGGTTCTGTTAAAGATTGCATGGGTAGCATTCATAATTAGAAGTAGAGTGTTATTTTGATAATTCCGTCTATGCAAAAGATCTCTAGGTGACAAGGTATGTAGTTGCACAGAAGGAGTGGGAACAACAGTTATATTTTCAACAGGTAGGAAATCATTCAAAGGGTACATTCTCTCCAAATACCAAAACCCACAACCAACAGTTACTAAAAGTCCCGTGATTATCACCAGTAGACAACAAAACGTTTTCGGGGCCCCCATACATATCTGCTCATTGTCTCTCCTAGTCACATTTTTGTCCAAAAGTTCAGTACGAACGGTAGCGGATGCGGGCATTGTCGTCTTCAATTGAGAAACACCAATTGTTCGTTTGCTGGCGACTCCGGTCGCGCGTCTTCTTAATGTGTTTTCCCACAACCCTTAGCCAGCAGAACCCTTTATGCAATTGGGCCAAAAAAGGCAAGCCCTCAAATTCTTTCAATTGTACAGCAAGAGCCGTATTGCAAACCTATCTCCTTGGGCGGAGATTATACTTCACAGTTTCCGGTGCAAAAGAATCAGCAGACAGGATGTCGTCACTTCCCACAGGAGGTGGCGAGTGAACGGAAGTTGGGTCAGAAGATGGATGATCCACAAACGATGCAGTGGGAGAGCAAGGAGGCAAGATGGCCATTTTGTCGGGCCTTACAACTTCCGGAAAGGCCTCTGATACTCTCTCTCCACCGTCTGCCGTTTCGGGTACGTTGGTTTCAATGTCGGAAAGGGGTTCTGCGTCTTCTGTATCGTATGGCACTGGGTGTGGGATCCGTTTGGTGTGGCTGCCGTGGATCCAGTGGCGACGTCCTCCTACCCGCACCGCAGTCTGAGTGACCAGGAGCACCTGGTAGGGGCCCCTCCAACGTGGTGCGAGGCAAGACGCTCTATCGAAGGATTTAACGAGGATCCAATCCCCTGGTCGTAGACTGTGACCGGGGCCCTCGTACCTCACCGGCAATGCCTCTCGCACCTGGTGATAAATTGAAAACAGGTTTTTAGTCAATTGGTTACAATAGACGGAGAGAAGTACATTTTCTACATCGCGCAATGCGCAGCTTTTAGGCAAACCCCAAATATTAGCAGGTCTCCCCATTACCACCTCAAAGGGAGAGAGCCCAGTCTTAGTTTGAGGGGTTGTCCGCATTGAAAGTAACACGATCGGTAAGGCGTCCGGCCATTTTAGTTTGGTGCCGGCACACATCTTAGCGAGCTTGTTTTTTATGATACCATTGTGTCTTTCCACTAATCCGGTGCTCTGAGCATGTCTGGCCGAATGGAATCGTTTGTCAATTTGCAATGCCGTACATATCTGTAGAATTACAGCAGCGATAAAATGCGGACCATTATCCGACCAGATAACTGTCGGCAAACCGAACCGTGGGAAGAATTCCTTTAACATGGTCTTTGCAGTGGTCATGGCTGTAGCGTCTTTAACAGGGAAAGCCTCGACCCACTTACTAAAGGCGCAAATGGCCACAAGGGCATATTTTAGATTGTTACATCGCTCCATTTCAATAAAGTCAAAGTGAATCACTTCAAACGGGACAGAAGGAGGCCCAAAGCTGCCTCTTGGAGTTGAAGTCCCCTTTCCCACATTGTATTGTAGGCAAATCATGCAATTTTGGACATAATGCTGGGCAATTTTTGAAATCTTATCATTTACCCAGACTTTCTCTAGCATTCTCGTGATCTGTTGAGCGCACACATGTGTGGGACCGTGTGCCATGGTAACCATCATTACTATATAGGCATTAGGAAGCAACCATTTCCCTTCAACCATATCCACCCAACACCCATCATCATCGAGTTTCCCCAAGCCCTCAGCCCACCTCTTGGATTCTTCTAATGTGGCATCGGCTTGGATATCCCGTACAGACCCAACACCCTCATCCATTGCATAGGCATCTACAGTCTCCCTTGAAACATACATCTCCGTGAAGAGATCAGAGGTTGTTTGTCTAGCTATTTGATCAGCAAAAGCATTCCCTTTCCCTACATCATCTATAATCTTGCGATGTGCTGCGCACTTAATGATTGCTAACTGACTAGGGAGCGCAAGCGCTGAAAGCAATTGTACTATCAGGGAGCCATGTTGGATCTTGGTGCCATGCGAAGTTAAAAACCCTCTCTCTGACCAAAGTCTCCCAAAGTTGTGAGCCATCCCAAAGGCATACTGGCTATCAGTATATATGTTTACTGTTAGCCCTTCGGAAAGCTCACAAGCTCGAGTCAATGCTATAATCTCTGCGGCCTGCACAGAGTTATGCGTAATTCTCTTGGTCTCCACAACCGTACTCAATGTAGTGACTGCATAAGCAGCTGTGGATGTACCATCCAGTAGTTTGAAGCAGGAGCCATCACAAAACAGCTCCCCTTGTGGGTTATCCAAAGGAGTGTCCCTCAAATCAACTCTGCCTTTTGTATCTTGTTCAGTAGTATAAAGGCAGTCATGTGACTCTTCGTCACTGCAAACAGTATTTTGCGGGAAAGGTAGGAGTTCAGCCGGATTAAGAACGCAGTACCTCCTAATTTGAATGTGGGGAGCAAACAAGATTAATTCATATCTTGTCAGTCGTGCGGAAGTGAGGTGTTGCGTTTGGGTTTTGTTCAATAGAATATCTACAGAGTGAGGCACCATCAGGGTTAAATCATGGCCTAGGACCATTCCCTCACTCTGTTTTACAGACGCAGCACCAGCAGCGTCAGCGCGCAAACATCTTGGCAAAGCGCATGCAACAGGATCAAGGGCGGAAGAGTAGTAACCGCATGGCCTAATCTTCCCTCCATGTTCCTGCGTTAATACAGCCAAAGCACATCCATCACATTCATGCACAAACAACACAAAGGCCTTCTCATAGTTCGGTGTGCCCAAAACTGGCGCCGAACATAATGCAGTCTTGAGCAACTCGAATGAATGTTGATGCTCCGTATTCCATGGCAATGGCGAAGAAATACCCTTCTTCGTCAAGGCCAACATCGGTTTTATCACTAGTGAGAAGTTTGGGATCCATAACCTACAGTAAGAAGCCATACCTATCAAGGCTCTAACTTCCTTTTGTGTATTTGGGACAGACATGCCAGAAATGTGTTTTATTCTTTCAGGTGTCAATCTTCTTCCCTCCTTTGACAGGAGATAGCCTAAATAGGCGACCTCCTGGCAACAATATTGAAACTTTTTAAGCGAAGCTTTGTGACCAAGCTTAGCTAGATGGATGAGCAACAACACAGTGCCCTCTTTACCAGAGCTCTCAGAGTCAGCGGCTAAAAGCAAATCATCAACATATTGAAGCAACGTACAAGTAGGGTGCAATCCAAGGGTATCAAGCTGCTCTTTCAAAGCCCTACTATAAATACTAGGACTCTCAGTATAACCTTGAGGTGCACGAGTAAATGTGAATGAGCGTCCCCCTAAGGTGAACGCGAACAAGTACCTACTATCCTCATGTATAGGAATACTGAAGAAAGCATTCTTTAGGACCACAACACTGAAGTGAGTAGCCGTAGCTGGAATCATGGTTAATATTGTCGTCACATCAGGCACAATTGGAAATTGCGGAGCGACGACTTTATTAATGGCACGTAAATCAATTATAAAACGAAATGCAATTGCATTATCACCTTTTTTGTACACGGTTAAAATCGGACTATTGCACAAACTTCCTGCAATCTCCTCAATCACCCCACGATGCACAAAATCGGAAACAATGCTCTTCAAAGCTCGCTCGCCTTCAACTGAGATCTTATACTGTGGAATACGGGGCAGCTTAATTCCATGTTTCAAAACTATTTTAAGAGGCTCAATCTGCAAAACACCGACATCATTGTCATCAACTGCCCACAAACACTCTGGTACATTACTGAATTCTGGCGGCAAAGGTCTAGTCAAGAATTGCGAAACAGAACATTGCTGTGGTGAAATCGTCAAACGAACTCCATCAGAAGAACAATGAATTACCGCATTTAATTCCTTCAACAGATTCAAACCCAGCAAATTCTCTCCACAATTCGAAGTCAAGAGAAATGGACAGTGGTCCGTAAAGGGACCCAAAGAAATAGGTACCGGTGAAGAAACCGGACAAAAAACTGGTGTGCCAGAAAACCCTACAGAAACATTGGTTTGCCCTGACAGTGGAATGTTTGGAACCCGGGAATGATCAATGGAGCACTTCTGTGCTCCAGTGTCTATCAAAAATTGATGTTTCCTATTTCCCACTACCATTTCAACGTAGGGACCTTTCTGATTAATGGGAATAGGCGTAGGTTCCAAACCCTGCTTTGGGCAATCCTAACGAAACAAAATATCATCAAAAGGAAGCTCTTCAGATAGATATGCAGCAGAAGGATGATCAAATATGTTTCTAGTATCCACACTCGAAGTCTGATTATCCTGTGAAAAAGGTTGTTGGGGATCCTGCGAAAACTGGCCTCTACCAGGGCCCCCTACACCCGGGCGACCTCTGGATCGTCTACCCATATTTCCAAATGTGTTATTCGACCTCTGTCGAAGGACGGGGCATTGTGCACGCCAATGACCCTCCTGGCGACAATAGGCACACTGGTTAATATTCACAGGACCCAAGGGCACATTCCCTTGTGGAACATACTGACCTCTAATCTGCGAACTACCCCCTCTGGGGCTTCTAACAATATTTGCTGTAACAATACTTTAGTCTTCAAATCACCTTTTCTCTTCTCGACTCTATCTTTTTCATTATTGACACGGTTCTCGTAGTACTGAGCCATACTTCTGATTGAGATTTCGCCTGCCAAGCGCTCTCAGAAGACATAATTTGTGACTGGATGTCAGGCAGCAATCCACGTACAAATTTGTCCACAAATAATCTTTTCCCAGACTCTGTGCTTAAGTCTTGTCCACTGAAATCCGAGAATACCTGTTCGAACCGATTAAAGAACTCGGTAACACCCTCAGATTTTCCTTGGACACAGGCCGTAAGCTTGTCCCAAATAATTCTCTTTTCAGGGATTATAGTTTTCAGTTTTGCAATGATTCTGTCAGGCAAAGTTAGTATCACCTGAGGTGGTCTCTCACCAGCTGGCCTTTCCCCATCAAGCCTAACTAGGTTAGCCCATGTATCTCCCAACCCTGGTACATCGTCTATAGTTCTAACTTGTTTCCACAGATCTACAGGCAGGAGTACAGGGAATAGCAAATCAATGTCGCCTAGGGTAAACACTGAGGACTGCAAAATGGACTCTATCTCTTTAGAGAACCCTGTCGGATTTTTCCTAATGTCAGGAATAGTTTGTCTAATAGTATTCACTTCCTGTCGTGAAAACGGGACGTGAACAAACTGCGATACATAATGTGCAGGAATGTCCACAGCAGGTGTACCTGCTGCAGCATTAGCAGGAATCTCAACCTTTGGGACAAATGTCGGAGGAACCTCTCTCATAGGCAACTGAGATGTAGGCAACTCCGAACGCTTACTAAGCAACAGAGCTAAGTCGAGCGCTAAAGCAGTTGAAGAAGTGTCAAGTGAAAAAGCTCTCTTATAAATGCTCAATAACTCTGTGGGACAACTAACCTTTCTCTTTAAACATTCAACCTGCAGGTACTCTACCATTACCTGTATCACTTTCCTCTGCATTTCTAGCGTATATTGACTGTATGTGTCATATACCTCAACTGGAGTTATCGATATGTCTGAAATCCATCTAATCACATCTTTTGTACAAATTCGCGCCTCCTCAGATGTCGATTTACGACACGGAAGAAATCGTTTTTGTACATACATACTTTCTTCTTCGTCATCCTCATTCCGTAACCTTTCCAACTCCTTTCTATACTCAAATATCCTCTCAACATGCTCATGTACCTTCTCCACAGTGTCTCTTGAAAACGCTAAAGTATTCAGGTCCCTCAACCCTTGTGGGAGGTCTGCATTATTTAATTTACCCCACATTACACATAAATGAATCCCTAAACCTTCAATGAAAACATTTTTCTCAGGAAAATTATCCATATTAGAAAGTGTGGCAAGAACATTAGCTCGATCATCTCTCTCCATACAATGCTTAGCCCATGCAAACAAATCCTGTTTCTTTTCTGTAGGAACAGTATTACGAGTAACAATCCTCGACCCCGCACCCTGATCAACTACAAGCGGTACAGAACTACTTGGGAGTGAGGGTGCAGGCAAATTCAATGGAGGTACTATTACTGGTGCAATGGGAAGAGGCAGAGGAGCAGGTGGAGGAACAACAACCAGAGGAATAGGAGCAACAGGTTGAGCAGGAAGAGCAGGAATAACAGCAGGAAGAGGTACAGCAGGAGGAAGAGGAACATACGGAGGTGGTGCAGAGGCACCAGGCCTTCGTTCATTTAACAATTTGTCGATAAACTCATCAGAAACATGAAGATCTTTAGAAGGATAGATTTTCTGCATACCGAGTGAGAAAGCCCTGTCCATATTCCTAACCGACTCAGACTGTTTGCCCTGATCATATAACAACGCCTTTTTAGCATTTGTTTTATGACGGCGCACATGTTTTTCCCTACTTTTAAGCTGCTGCAACGCTTCTCTTTTCCAATTTTGCAAAACATCAAATGCTGCAGGTCTAGCCTTCTTTTTTAACAAGACTGACTCTAAATATTCAATACGAGGGATCTCAAAACTACCATTGACTGGCCACTGAAGTTCGGAGGCATGTCTGGTTTGTCTGTGCCACATTTTATTAAATACTACACTTCCAATGCCATGCTTACAGTACATAGTACATGCCGGTGACCCCTCCTGTGGTGCCGGACGGCTAAATTCCAAAGATTGTCTATCGCTGCGGAATAATGCCCTAAAGCAGCTAGACAATTTCCCAGGCATTTCTCAAATACTCGGTGTTACCTGGTCAATAATTGTGTCTGCAGATACAATGCGCCAAATTCAAATTGTCAGGGTTGAATTAAGAGTCGGGTAACAACTCACCTGACCAAACCTAAGGAGGACCGATCGGTTTACAAAGGACTTACCTAACGAATTTTACCTTGTGTATGGTGATTTCGGCAAATCTGCCCGCCTCAAAAAATTGACCCTCGTCAAGATGCCGTCTCAGACCACACGGCTATCGTCCAGGGAACGGATCGTGCAGCGCTGTTGAGGTGTCGCGTCTCATTCAGTCGGGCCCGTTATGTCACACCGTCCGATCCCGGTCCGATAGCGTGCGTCAACCTTCAATAATCCGGCATCAATCTTGAGGGTCCCTATTCGGGCGCCAACTGTGAAAACAAGGAAATAATATGAGGCAGGGTAACCAAAAAGGAAACACACCAAACACAGGTTACAAAGGAACATACAAAGTACTTTATTTTATACTGAATCCAGTTACAAAAGAACAGAACAAAATTCAGATAGCTATCGACCCTCAGTACAACACAGCGAACTCCGGCGTGGTTCGGTGTGCTCAGTGAGTGCAAATATTCATTGAAACAGTCAGGCTTTTATACATTTCAAGCCTGCTGTTCAGCCCTCCTTTGGGTTAACCATTCCATAAATAAGTTACTGCTCTAGGGTCCCTTGCCAGTTCAAATCTAGTTCATCTGCTCATCTATATGTATATTAGTGTATGCCCTAGGCCTAACATTACAATGCGGGACTTAATTTATACAATATAGTTAAGCAGGTGTTCTCATTCAATTATAGATCAGTTTCGGTGATACAGGTAATCCATTGCACACAGGTCAGCAGAAGGACAAGGTCTCAGCTCATGACCCTAACAAGTGGCCTGCAGGCAAGTTATACATTAGCTGTACAGAGGTCATGACAATCGAGTTCTGTTCTGAATAACATAGGCTACCATTTTAGCTCACATGGTGACTTTATAGAGCAAGAAAACCTAAAATGGCGGCTTGACCCAAAATGACAGTTTACATGGTTTCTAAGGTCAGGACCTTGCAATGCGAGTTTATTCACATGTAGTTTATAAGCAGCTTGTTAGCAGCTTGGCGTAGGCCAATATACATATATTCATAGCAATAGGAGGCACAATATAATTTCTAGTTTGACACTTCCTCTTTTCTTCTGCCTTCGCTCCCCCTCTCCCCTGCTGATCTGTTCTCTCTTGGCACTGTGCACCTGGCCAACCTCTGTCCTTCGGGCCCAGGTACCTGCTCACCCTGCCACCCTCCCGCACTGTCTCCGGGCCACCCCTTGCACTGGGGTCTGTATCTGTACTCATACAGCCCCCCATTTTTCTTCCTGCACTTATCAGACCTACCCTGTCTGCTGCCTTAAACCTAGCACTTGCAAATTGCTGGCTGCATTACCACTGTTTGTTGCCTTTATTATTTATTTATTGTTATTTATCTGTTTCTCCTCCACTTCGCACTTTCCACTTCTCCCTCCTTCCATGCACTTTCCCCCCCCTCTCCCATGCACTTGCCCGTTCTCAATGTCAATGGGCCTAGTAAGATCACTGTTTTGTTCTCCCCGTCCCCCTCCCTTCCCTTGTCGTGCTCTGAAATACTTGTGTACGAGCACGATAGAAATAAAATATTAATCAATCAATCAAAGTAGGATTGTATCCTTTAAAGGAACTAAAAGCAGCAACAGGTTATAGTAACCCGATATATGAACCGCCCTCCTATAGCAGAGACGATAGTCCTGAGGAGAGTAAGAGAAAAGAAGAGATCTTTAAGATCATACAAAACAAGGAAGAGAAAAGTGAGCGATCCAATGTATCAACAGAATTAGAAAGAGAGATTAAGAGATGGAAAGGAGAGAAGGATAAAGCTGATAAGGTAATACTTGCGCAGAATGAATGGATGGGAGGACAGATGTTACTCAAGCTAGATGGGAAAAGCATGGAGGAAGTGAGGTAAAGAGAAGATCAGCACGAACAGGATAGAAAAGACAGGGAACGAGAAAAGAGATTGAAGGAAGACAAGCATAAGAGAAAGAGCAGGGGGTGACGAGAACAGATGTATTAGGAGGAGCAAGAGAAACAAGAGGCACAGGCAGAGGACAAAGAAAGTATGACAACAGGCAGAGAGCAACAGAAGATAGGGACAAACAAGAAAGAAAGAGAGAAGAGGAGGAAGTGCAGAAATAAAGGGACAAAAGAATACAGAGATGAAGAAAAGAGGAAGAAAGGAGAGCAGAATGAGACAAGAGGAGGAGAGAATTAGGAGGGAGGCGAGAAAACAAAGGGAATTAGATGAAGAGTTAGAATACAGGAGGAGACAGCGGGATCTTGATATTGGCATAATTCGAAAAGAGCCAGTAGGGCCAAGCCCAGCAATACAATGGGACAGAATAGAAAAGTTCCTTCCATTAAAGGGAGCGACAGCAGGGGCATCTAGAGTATCATTAGACAAAGAAAACCTTGATATAGGAAGTATCAGAGGCAGGATCAATAAGGCCAATCAAGAATTAAAGGGAGGTAGCACATTTAGAAGCCGAGGGAAGGAGGATCAATCCCTAGTATTTCAATCACGAGGCAAAGGAGAAAATCTGTTTATCCTCAAGCACGGAGCATTATCCTTAAGCAGACTGAAATTAGATATGGGCGAAGGGGACGAGAATCACACTAGTTGGGGACTAGACATGTCAGATGAGGAAAGAGAATCCTTCCAAGGAGAAGAGGAAGGGAGTGCATGTGCCCCCAAGGGAAGCCTGCATACGGACAAGGAAGTAAGATGGTCACATCTAGAGCAACCTAAGGATAGGACACCAGATCCCATAGCATACCCAGAGCATCCCAGTGGACGACCGTATAGTGAGAAAGGAGAATCATCACCATATATGAGCAGGTTGAGGTCATTACGGACAAGGAGATGGTCAGGGATGATTGTCCCTGCCATGCACAGGCAGACGATGGGAGCCGACTGTGGGTTAGGATTTACGCAGTTTCCCTTAATGGAAAAAGGGGGAGCAAGACCACAGTATATTCCATGGCCACAGAGTGATAATTGTTATTGTTATTGTTATTTTGCATTTATATAGCGCCTTATATACCATTGGTATGGTCTGAAGGCGCTGGTAGGTTGAACGCCCTTGGGAACCGAGGTTCGAGTCAGTAGAGAGGGTGAAGAGAGTCAAAAGGTGCGTGTGCGCACAAAGTATGTGTGCAGCTGGTGCGGGGTTAATGTGGTAGCTGCTTCATAGCGGTAGGTGTGGTGGTTGAGAGGTCAGGAGAATGTGTATGCTCTGGCGGAATTTATCCAGCTCGAGAGTGGCTGCGTTAGGCCTGAGGAGAAACGCCTGGCTGGGGGTGTTAAACCAGCGGTGGTTACTTAGAGTGATGGGGAGTGAGCGTGAGATGTTGATATGAGAACAGTTATACCGAATGGTGTCGTAGTATCCCTGTGTTCTATTTGAGTGGTGGTGTACAGAGGAGAGTAGGCGTGGGGTGTGGTATGGTATATGTTCATTCAAATGTTCCCGCATACCAATGCATATTAGGAACACACTTGCGCGTTCATAGTTCGTCTTGCGTGCTCTAGTCTATTCCTCATTTTCAGTGTGCTTCATGTATGCTCTCATGTATTCCATATGCATGCACTCCTGTCCTCCCGGCGCATGCACTCCAGTCTGCCTATGCGTTCATATTACTTGACCGCTCTACGTATTTGTTGGTTTCATACATTCGTCCGCTCCACTCGTTCATCCGTTCTATGAATTCATCTGCTCAACGTATTGATCCGCTCCATGTATTCGTCCGCTCCACTTACTCGTCCGTTCTTCCCATTCGTCCGTTCCACCCATTTGTCCGTTTCACCCATTCGTCCGCTCCACACACAGACACATACACATCTGTGCTGCAAATTTATCCGTTCTACGTATTGACCCGCTCCACACACTTGTCGGCACCATTCCAGATATTTATCGGCACCATAGACTCATCCATTCCATACACTCATTTGTTCCACCTACTCATCAGTTCCACATATTTGTCCGCTCTACATACTCGTCCGTTCTATGTACACCGCTCTCCTCATCGTGCTCGTCCGATCCATTAGTTCAGCCGTTCTACCTATTCATTGGCTCTGATTTACATGTTCGTCTGTTCCACATATTTTTCTGCTCTGCGTACTCGTACGCTCTGCTCCCCACACTCAACTATTCCCCACACTCAGCCATTGCCACACTCAGCCATTCCCCACACTCAGCCATTCCCCACACTCAGCCTTTCCCCACACTCAGCCATTCCCCACACTCAGCCATTCCCCATACTCAGCCATTCCCACACTCAGCCATTCCCCACAGTCAGCCATTCCCCACACTCAGCCATTCCCCACACTCAGCCATTCCCCACACTCAGCCATTCCCCACACTCAGCTATTCTCTCCTCCGCCCTCTCATCCTCCATATACTTCCGCCCTCTTCATTCATCAGCTCTCGACACTCATCCACTCTCGACACTCTCGATAAGGATAATTTAAGATGCAAACTCCCGAGTTTGACGTTGGGTTCAGGAAAATGGATTTATGAATTAGAGAAAATGACAGGAGGAAATATGTTGGCCATAGGGGACATTAAGGTTCTCTCGGTAGCCATTCTTGGGGAAAGATCTGATGACATATGGAGGAGAGCAGGCTATTCAAGTATGACAGCACAGAACACAGCGCACAATGGAGTGCCGCTTAATAATCGCAGAGCAGCTGTGTGGCGGTCTCTCAGGGTGCAGTATCCTGACACATCAGATATGGATGCAATTATTACACATAAGATGAAGGAAGATGAAGACCCTATTGCCTACATCCAGGACATTCCGGAACATTGGCAACTTGAAACGAGGGAGCCATGGGAGAAAACAGTGGCATTATTTTACCACATTTTATGTCAGTGGTTGCCTGAGCAAGTACAGATGCAAATGAAGAAATAAGTGGGAATGGAAGTGAAACCATGGACTGAAATACAGCTGACGATAGTGCATCACTGTCGGTTATTGCAGGAGAAAAATAATAAGAAAGATGAGGTGAGGAAAATTGAGAAAGCCAAATTAGTTCAGAAGAAATTGTCATAAATGTCCCATAGAAGGGGCGCTATTGACAAGCGGAGAAGGGTTGGGAATGCAGCAAGCAGTGGGTACACCGCAGGTGAATAATCAGTGCCCGATGGAGCAAGGATGGAATGGATTCATGCCATGAGGCAGAGACATGGGCTATAGAGGAAGGGGTGGATTCCAAAACAATCAAGGTGGGTTTCAAAATGCGCAGAATGAGAATCAGAATGCGCATGGAGGATTCGACCAAGGGGCACTAGTCAGACAGGCTCCTCCTGTATGTTGGACTTGTGGGATGACAGGGCACATTGCACACGTATGTGGGAGCCAATGGAATGTACAGAATGGGCAATTTCCAAGAGAGGGGACAGATTATCCTCCACCATATAGCACACAAACTACGGAAGGATCTTCCCAAGATCAGACAGTGTATCAGACAGAGTGCCGCAAATGCAACAGACACAGCAACCAGAGCTAATGCAAATGAATGCACTGCAAGGACAGTCGCAACACCCCCCCATGCAGACACAACAGTATGTAAACACAGGACAACTATTGACACCTAGAATAGGGGGTGTCACTGTGGTGGGAGGGAATCCTTTCACAGGTCCAGGTGTATGCATGTACCCACAATAGGACAGCTCACAGGGTGACTAAGCGTGTTCAGTACTATCAGTGACACTAGACCCCCAATATGAACCAAGGGTTGATGTGACGATAGGAGGCAATTCTTTTCCTTTTTTAGTAGACACTGGGGCTGCTCATTCATGTATACGAGAGGGAACATATCCAATGTCGGGAATTGCCATGAATGCTCAAGGGTTCTTTGGAGCTACGAGTCGATGAATTGCCAGTCTCCATAGGAGAATATGATATGTCTGTTCCATTGTTGTATTCGCGACAGACACCAGTTAACATTTTAGGAAGAGATTTGATGACAAAGCTTAACATGGCGATTTCATTTACTGACAAAGGTATAGTGTGTTTCACTCCTGGAATACACTATTTAAACATGGGTGAGTTTATACTAGCATTTACAGGGCAAGTGGCTCTGCGAGGTGTTCCAGTAGAGCCAGAGGTTTTTCTTTATGGGCTGAGCATTCTACTGACATGGTTACCTGGCTTAGTGGGAGAAACTGTGAGGATACCTGATATATTCTTGTTCAGACCACGGATACCTATGGATGAAGAGGGGGGACAGACTACCCCTCTAGAGTTAGAAACAGCCATAGTACGAAGAGAAATGGCGATGCTCGAAGGATCGGATGATGAGGGTAGATCATGCAGGACAGTGATAGCTCCCGAAGAAGGGTGCAGGCTGACTGACATTACTGATGACGACATGTTTAGAGAAGACCCAACAGTTGATTAAGTAGTGTTCTTTATGAGCATTACATTTTGAATAAGAATAGAGAAAACGGAAATCCCACAGCGAATGGCGATAATGCGGCAGAATCCAGCATTTTGTGAGGAAGACTTGGAAAAGGTGCCTAGCGTCCTATGGACTACAGGCCCTTATGAAGTAGGATTATTAAAGGGAACAGGGGAATTCAAAATAAAGTTGAAGCCAGGGGAGATTTTACCTCAGACAAGACAGTACCCCATGTCTCGAGAGGCCGAGGAGGGTATATTTAATACCATTTCAGCACTGATGAAACAAGGGATTCTGGTGCCATCAGAATCATCGTACTACACTGCAGTGTATCCTATCAAAAAATCAAAGATAGGGTCCTGGAATGTATACAAGACATGAGACCAATTAACCAACTTTTAGATTCAGAGTTTCCTTTAGGTCCTAACCTGGTGATGATACTGTGCAGTATCCCAGTAGAAGCACAATATTTCACGGTTATTGATTTGAAAAATTAGTTTTTCTCAATCCCGTTGCAGAAGGACTCACAAGACTTGACTTCATTTACATTCCGCCAGACTCGTCTGATGCATACTAGGCTGCCTCAAGAGTACTGTGAGTCTCCATCGATCTTTAACAGGGTACTACAGATGGACTTAGGCAATATTGATTTGAAAAGTGCAGTGATACAGTACGTAGGTGACATTTTAATTTGTAGCACTACAGAAGATGAGTGCAGATAGGCTCGATTCAGTTGATGACTATTTTAGCAGATGAGGGATAGAAGGTAGGCAAAGAGAAGCTTCAGTACTGTCAAGAAGAGGTGTTATACATAGGGCAGTTGATTTCACATGAGAAAAAAAGGTGACAACTGAATGGGCTGAGGCCATTAAGAAAACCGCAAAACCACACACAGTGAAACAGATGCAACCATTTTTGTGACTATCCAATTATGTTAGAGCCTGAATATTTGACTATAGTTTGTACACAAGACCCTTCATGCAGGCTTTAAACAAAACACAGGTCAACAAGGAAACAATAGAATGGACTGAGGAAATGGAGGAAGGATTTGAGGAGTTTAAGAAAGCAATTTGCACAGCTCCCGTTTTGGAAATCCCCAATTATGCTGAGGAGTTTTTCTTATTCTCACACACAAATGGGACAGTCATGACAGCGGTGCTTACACAGAGAACTACATTAGGGGACACACTTCTAGCATATTGCAGTGGGATTTTAGACCCAGTTAAGAAAGGACACTTTCCTTGTGATAGGGGATAGGAACATACAACACTACTTTACCAGGAAAACCACCTAGGCAAAGGATATTATTTTGAATTTCAACATTAGGCAAACCACCATTGAGAAGAATGCAGGAAATTCAACTCAAAATGTAGCAATTGTTTATGATGAACCAATAAATACTTGCTGAGGATAACAAAAAAGTATTATACTGTTTTCTTTAAAAATAAACTGTGAGAGAGTCTGTGCAGAGATAGGCTGATCCTGTTCTCAAAAGTCACTTTCCTTGTGAACAGTCATTGGCAGCCACCGCGTTCACAATTGAGAAGTCTACAAGTATTGTAATGAGCTGCTCTATGACACTTTTCGTGGAACATGCTTTGTTTGCCATTTTAGAGAAACCCAAAGGTACATTGACATCCCAGAGAGCTTCTGTTTATGAAGTAATGATTTTGAATCCAACGATTAAAATTGCCAGACGTAAAATAGTGAATCCTGCCACATTTGTAGCTGAGCCAGTGGCAGAGAGCAATCATGTGCATGACTGTGTGAATTATGTTGAGTTTTATGATGATATACCACATGTGAAAGAAAATACTTTGTGACGAGGGGAAATTCTTTTCATTTATGGTTCTTCAAAAATGTATCAGACAAGTGCGGAAAAACATTCTAGCACAGCTGTAGTAAGGCATAAATCAAATGGGGAATTTGAGCATGTAGTGAGTATAAGGCTAATATCTTACCTTTCATCTTAAGCAGCAGAATTAATAGCGCTTATTGTCGCGCTTGAGAAACATGAAGGACATGACGTGACGGTGTACAGTGACTCTGCCTAAGTGACGTCAACCGTACATGCAGGACTAGCACGTTGGAAAAGGAGGGGCTAACTCAGTACGGATGGCACTCCAGTGTAGCACGTATATTTATTGGACAGGCTTATTAAGACACTACAGCTCCCAGCAGCCATAGCAATAGTTAAATACGCAGCTTATATTAAGCAAATAGATTTTGTCTCTTGCGGTAATGAAGCTGCAGATGTAGAAGCCAAGAGGGTTGCATATTCTTCAGATATGTCAAGGTTTGATACTTCGAGGGAGTAGTTACGACCATGATAATGCGAGAAGATTTCAATCATTTGCCAAGGACCCAATTAATGGAGATTCAAGGAAGTGCATCGCAGGAAGAGCATGAATTATGGAAACTAAGGGGATGTTCTTTATCCCCCACAAAAGCATTATGGTGACAGGATAGCACTGGAAAGCCAGTGATGCGAGTAGCGTTATTAAAGATCACACAAAAGCAGCTGCATTAACCCACGCATGTAACTAGGGAGAGTTTTGCTGCAACAATCGCGGAAGACTGTTTTGTTCCCAATTTGTTAGAACACGTTGCATTCTATGTAGTGAATTGCATTGTATGTCAGAAGTGTACAGTTGGGCATACACTAAGAACGATTAGAGTATTAATACCTCGACCAAGTGGTCCTTTTAAGCATTTACATATTGATTATGCTGATATGCTGCAGGTGTGTAATGGATACTGGTATCTGATAGTGGTGTTGTGTCCCTGGTTCCATGTAATTTCATCGCTAGATATTTCTACGCCTGTATTTTAAACATGTATATAATAACAAACAAGTTCATAAAATGTTTTTGTTGGGGGCTGGTCCCCCAAAACCACCCTGCCCTCACCTATTTTTAACCATACCCAACCCCCAACCCCTTATCTGCCCTTATCCACCCCCCAAAAAATTCGATGAACTTTCTTGTTATTATATACACGTTTAAAATGCAGGCGTGGAATGCCTGGTGATGAAAGGACGTCGTACTGTGTCCCTTCTCTAGGTGGATCGAGGCAGGTCCATGTACACACCCTGACGCCACTTGCACAGTGAAGTTTTTAGTACATAAAGTATTTCCAAGATGGGGTGTGTGTGTAAAGTGCTGAGATCCGATAATGGGCTACATTTTGTCAATGAAGTATTCTAACAGATAGGACTATTATTGAATATTAACTATAATATTATATATATATATTATTATATATATAATATTTTATTATATCTATAATATTGTATATATTATATATATATATATATATAATATCAAACACAAGCTTTCTTTTGCTTATCACCCGCAAGTGAACGGACTATGTGAGTTATTCAATGGCCTCCTTAAAGAAAGGATTACCAAGTTCAAGCTGACTTTGAAGAAGGGATGGCTATATTGCCTGCCCTTAGCTTTAAATGCCCCATGGAATCAGCCTGGTTCGGACCACCGCCTCACCCCTCATGAACTAGTAACATGGAGGTGAATGAGAACACCTCTTACAGCTCCATCGAGGAGTAGAAGTGATGCCCAGAGTACAGCGAAACTGCTGGGTGATGAGCTGCATAATTATTTGACATGTATGACCTCTAGCATCTCTCTCATTTCAGATCAACCCCAAGTATCAGAGGGGTTGGTCTCAGAACACAGATGAAGACCATTCAGCAACCTGATCTCCTGAACTATTATCGGCACCTAAACTATTTGTTGGTGACACCGTTCTGATCAAAAACTTCACCCGGAAGTGGCACAAGCCACAGTTTAATGGCCCCTTTTGCATTGAAAATATATCCCCCTCAGAAGTAAAAGTCCAAGACAGATGAGCTTGGCTTCACTTGAACGATGTGAAATTGTACAATGGCGAGACCGCCCCTCCCACAGCTGCTGATCCAGAAGCAAGACAAGAAGAAGAATTTCAGCGTGTGCAGACTCAATCGATGACGAGGAAGAAGGACGATAAAGTGATGCGTTAATAACGCAGATTTTGCATATGCACTAGAGCTCAGTCGGACACTCCTTATACATATTATAGCGGAAGTGAAAACCCTTGCTGAGAGCCTTAGGAATCGTTTGAAAAATGAGCTTTACAAAAATATTGATGCATCACAAATGTGTCTGAGTTTGATTTCGAATTCGACAAACTGGAAACGAGAGCAATATCCAGATTCGTTTCTCACTGCATACCTCTTTGTTTGAATCTAATGTGCTCACAGACGGGGATGTACACAGGCTTGTATTTACTGTTTTTGTATTTATCCTTCAAGCTTATCCTGCTCTTGTCAGAAGAGACGTTGATGTTCGCACTTATTTACAGGATCCTAAGTATGGCCCTGTAATCAGAAGACTGCTCATAGCGATAATAGAGAAGATATTACAACTGCAGCAGTAAAAGTGTTTTTTCCTTAAACGCTCAGTAGTAAAATGAGGAATGTTGAAGCTTGTACAATTTTAGGAAATGAGCAAGCCAGACCAATCCCAGGATGGAGAGAGAAGTGGATGTCCATGGTGTTATGCATAGCATATGCCTGCACAATTACACTATTTGTCTTTTTATTTCTCCTCTGTCACAGTCTCTATCGTATTAGTACTCACACTGAGGCAGAGGTCACTATGATTTCCCCTACTACAGGGACTACTTTTGATTTACTCACTTCCACAGAGGTAGACGTTCCTATGGTTCTCCCCACGAAGAGAACACTTTTTGATATACTTCATGATTACTAAGCAAGATCTGACTTTACAGTACTGAGACATAAGAGAAATGCAGAAGAAGACAATGATGGGATAAATACCTATCTAGATAATGCAGTACTCTTGGGTAATAACATGTGGTATCAGCACATGATAAAGATGGGATAGAGAACATCTAAGGAGAGTTGCTACGTGTGTTCCTTGATACCTTATGCATTTGGAACATCTAAAATAGCCATAGCCACAAAAGTATCAATGAAAAAAGCACATTGCCTGACACATCCCACACTTTGCCTGACAAGAGGCCAGTTCCAAGGCAGAACAGCATGCATGGTATGGATGAATAAAGCAACATCTCAAAGAGAAGACATTTATGTGCAAGATTTAAAGACAAGAGAGAAGCCAGAAACAAAGCATCAAATAATAAAATATGAACAGCCTGGAATAAATGGAGCAGGAATCAAGATTGAAGAAAACAAGATTCTGCAATGCAAAGATATGAATGGGAAGGAATTACGAGAATGCTGGGAAAGAGGCCCACTACAAATCAAAGGAACAGTGCTTACTCACAAAGGATGGGCTGATGGACTAGTTGTGTGCAAAGCAACAGCATTAACCGAACAGTGGAAAGCAGTTGTGGCAAATGCAGAAAAAGAATGCAAAAATCAATGGCCGAAGAATGCAAGATTGTTGACATGGGTCGACGATAAGGGAGGACCATTGCAGATACTACCTCTGAAAAATGCATCCTTATGTTTCAGAAATAATGGTACAAGGAAAGTTGGAAAGAATCGCCAGTGTGGCCGAATTTTTGATGTACCAGACATGAAGGAAGGAACAGCTGTCCTAAGGGATCATTATTGTGCTTGTGCGTACAGAGCCTAGATGAAGCTGCCCACGGACTGGGGAGGGACGTGTACCTTGGTGCGCCTCCATGTTCCAGCATTAGTGATTCCACAGAGTGACCTGAACATTAGTGAATTTAGGAAAGAAGATGCCCATTTGAGAATGAGAAGATCGCTTACATTTCTTAATCGAACAAAGAGGGAAACTATTTCTCAGCAAAGTCAATAGAAGCCTTTGATGCTATTCCATATGAGCACAGGTTGTTTATCCAGACTGCTGCAATATTCAAGTCTATCTTTATGCCTGGGATTCAGACGATGGTGAATGCTAAATGGTTACAGATAACCAGATTGGAGCTTTTGCAGACAATCAACACCACTATAAAGGGACCCAATGCTATCAAAGAAGAATTGAGGGCCATACAACTGTTGACCCAACAGAATAGATATGTCCTTGACATGATCACATCGATGGATGGACGAGTTTGTGCCAAAATCGGGGAATCATGTTGCACGTTCATACCTTCTCGCGATGACGAGAATGGGACCTTGACAGAGGCCATAACGTTGCTGACGAAACTGCAAAACCAGATGGAAGACGAGACAGAAGACATTGCAGATGATGGTTGGCTTGCGTCTATTTTTTCATGGTTCCAAAATGTATGGCGAACATCTGCAAGTTTCTGGGACGAGTATTAGTGATGGTGATGTTTGGATTCTGCGTAACAAGGATAATAATTTCACAGTGCAAGTAGACAGCCAAGAAGGCAGTAGGAATGAAGATCATGACTGATGTCAAATCAGGGTTGGGACCCAAGAAGTTGACAGATGAAGATATCAGAAAATATATAGAGGCCAGCATCATAGCACCTGAGGGAATAAAGTTCCTGAATCCAAGAAATCACAAGAAGTATGTAGGACGATGGGTCTATTGTAGTCCGAATGGACAGTGCAGCTACATGACCTGTGACCTGTGACCTGGAGTGTAGATGAACATGTAAAATCAGCAGGATCACTGAAGGGAGTAGTGAAGATTTGGACACCGAAGAAGCACTGCTTCAAGAGAATAAATCAAAATGTGGAGATTGGTGAAGGTGTGGTTGATGAATCAACCAGAGGGGGAAGTGTAGAGGAGCACCCAAGTGCACCTGAAGGAAGTCCCACCTCCTTCACAACTATATGCTGGAAGCCAGAAATAGTGCCATGCTTGACACCAGCGATTGTGACTATTCCGTGGATAATCTTGGAGAAAAGGTATCCACTGAGAAAACCATATCTGATGTATCCCCGAAGGGATCAATGGTTTAGATAGAGAAGAGGATGAGTAAGTAGAATGACAGAAACTTACACAATTGACGAATCTGAAACAAGAAAAGAACTGCATGGTTTCTCTACTAGTGATGAGAAGTGGAGATCAAAAACGAATTATACAGATTCAGAAATTGATCAATCGGATGAAGTAAAAATTATTGTTTTAAGAACAATATCTGTTTTAAAAATTAATACAAAGTATATTATTGGATAAATGCTGAAAGTATTCTGTGATTTATAAGAGACAGATATGGAGGATAGATATTTATTATACAAAATGTATCTAACAGTCATATGGTGGAAGCCTGAAAAGTCAAAGGACCATCCAAACAGATTGAATGGACCACATTTTTATGTGAGGAGGGATTGTTTGGAGAAGTCCAGTTAAACATCCCCTCATGTCTCTAGTTTGTTTGTAAGTTCCTGAAGAGATGACAATCTCATGGAGGAGTTCCCCAAAGGAATATGAAAAATGAAAGAAGGAGAAGTTGGTGATGTCACAAGAGATGAGTGTGGAACACTGACAAAGAGAATGTATGGACCTTATAGCATCTGATGACAGAGTCGAGTAAACTTTTATATGCAAAATGAAGATTGTACGTGTGAAGAGCACTGCAGAAAATGTAAGCCGTTTAATAACTGTACAGATGCAGTAATGCAAGTAGATTAAGGGATCATAGAACCTAGCTACACGTATTGAATAGACTGCAGGCGGTGCCATCATTATATAGAAGCTGAACATCAGTGTCACAACTTCACTAAGCACAAAGCGTGGAGAAGGACTGAAAGCTATGTTGCAGCAAAGAAGCAGCTGGGATTGTGGACGAGCCGAGAGGGGCTGTCTGCCCTGGTGTCAAGGGCTGGAGTAGCCAGGAACTGGTTATCTATCCTTGAAGAACAGTGAAAGTGAGATGCTGAATCATCTCTTGCTAATGTGCAAAGAAAGAACACCATGAGTGCCAAGTTTTATTCATTTAATACAATTGAATGCTGGAAAATGGGCCAAATTGCAGTCTCCTGTCACGTGAGCTATGGATGGAAATAGAAGTTGGGCATGCAACTGTAGAACTAAGATAGAGCATGCTCACACTCCCTTATATTGCCAGAGATGAGAATACACTGCAAGGCCTAGTTCAAAGACAATCTTCATGGCAGAAGGCATGGACGATGAGAGATGATGATCTAATTGGGTGGGGAGGTAACGTCATGTCCACCTCCTGGCACCTGGGGTAAAACGTATGTGCTGCTAGTGAGCCAAATGTTCCAGAAGGGCACGACCATGCCAACCAATTGTAAAGGGCCATATAAGGAAAGGCATTATAGTTTGAGAGCCAATGATGTACCATGTACCTATTAAGTGGTGAAGATGACTTGCCCTAGGGGTGGGCATAATTTGTCCACCTGACTGTAGAGACCCAATCACAACCCGACCCCTTATAGAAAATATACTTAGATGATCCTTTTTAGCCAACCACAACCCCCGTAGGTGTTTCTTATTTGCCACGTAGTATGACATCATGTATGACACATTTTTACTATATAAGTGTAATTTATTATGAAATGCTTAGAGAGAAATGCTGTGCGACGTCCGTTGATGTCCGTTGTAACTCCCTGTTTTAGACAATTGATAGTTGAACTTGCCATCTTCCTGAGTTGGTTCCATTATTTGGTGTAAGAATCACTCTGTTTCCCATCCACTGCATGACGCTCTACCACAGATTAAAAGGGCTCTAACACTCAGTGTGTTTCTTAATCTCACTAGGTAGCCTATTTGGGGGAATCACCAAAACTTCAGATGGCATGAACGGCACCAACAGGGTTCGTTCCATTGTTTTCCAGCTGGTCAGATCTTCTGTGTTAAGCCACCGTGCGGCCCAGCACACTTACCCGCTAGATAATATGTTTTCCATGCCTGTAATGCTAGTCCGCCGTCTGTCTTAGACGCTTGAAGGACCTCAAGCTTGATCAGCGCTTTCTTACCAATCCAGACAAATTTGGACATGTGGGAGTCCAGTTCCTTAGACATGTGTCTTATCGACAGATAGGTCAACTTCGGTAGAGAGTTTGTTTTGAAGGCGTTTATCCTCCCGGAGAGGGACAGCAGGAGCGAGTAGTTCAGTCCTAATATCTCCTCAAGGATAGGGCAGATTTTCACACCCACAAACATGATATAGCAGAGTTGAAGCTTATATAGGGTCCCAAGGGATGTCAGGTCTCAGTGGGAGAACCTCTGACTTCGTCCAATCAATGACATTGGGACCGAAATCCTGTAATACCTGGCGCAGTCTCGGGAGTGACCTCTTGTAGTTACTTATGTACACTAGCGATCATCCACATAGAGGGATAGCTGGTGTTCCTCAGTACTCTGCAGTATGCCCAACCACCGGGGGTCAGCCTGCAATTTTGCAGCCAGGGGCTCGATGGTGAGGGCATATAGGAGGGGGGATAAGGGGCATCCTTGCCATGTACCTGAATACAGAGAGGAGGGGGCAGATGTAACACCATTAGTGACCACCGAGGCCATCAGGTCAGTGTACAAACGTCTTACTAGTTTGATGTACTCAGCCGGGAAACCATAGGTTTCTAGCACTTGAAACGTAAAGTCCCATTGGACTTTATTGAATGCCTTCACATCGTCGAGCATTATGATCCCCTCCTTGGGGTCTGACTCCCCACCCCCGCAATAATGTGCAGCAGCTGTCAGATGTCGGCAGAATGCCTGCCCTGAATGAAGCCTGTTTGGCCTCTATGGATGAGGAGCGGGATTAGTCCCTCAATGCGCTGTGCCAGGCACTTTGCAAGGGTTTTCACATCAGCGTTGATCATGGAGATGAGTTGGTAGGACCCACAGTCCCCGGGGTCATGCCCTTTCTTGTGGAATACTACAATTTTGGCCACCAGCATAGAGCTTGGCAAATGGCCACTGGTCCCAGCACCTGTGAACACAGACTTGAGAGTGGTGCTAGGCGGTCTGCTAGTGCCGCCAGGGATTTGATTGCCCAAAGCACCTCTGATGCAGTGAGTGGGGCGGCTAGAGCCTCTGCTTGGGAAATTCCTAGCTTATGCAGCTTGACAGTCGCCAAGAAATCACTGAAACGCTGGGGATCAATTAGGTCCGGTTTCACGTATAGCGTGCCATCTGTAAGCAGATTCCGATCCTGATCTCGAATAGAGTCGATAATTTGTGCTGCCTGTCTGTTGCGCAAAGCAAGCGCCATATGGTGTAGAGGCCTATCTCCCTCACCATAGTAAGTTTGTGACCAGCTCATGAAGGATTTCAGGGCGCAGGAGGAGGATACCCGCTTCAGATCTGATCAGAGCCTAATGAGTCGCGTGTATACGCAGGGGACATGTGTACGTTTATGTTAATTCTTATAAACTTACCTCTAAC
Source organism: Ambystoma mexicanum (assembly GCF_040938575.1). NCBI lineage: Eukaryota > Metazoa > Chordata > Amphibia > Caudata > Ambystomatidae > Ambystoma > Ambystoma mexicanum. The sequence goes on along the minus strand of NC_090926.1, from coordinate 326,534,804 downwards.
ATGTCATCATAGGATTTATCTCTGTGGCTTTGTCTTGTAATATAAACTTTTTTGTAAAAAAATGTTTTATTAGATCTGTGAAAAACCGGATTGATTTTAGCGGTACCGTGTTTTTGTACAAATGTTTGAATAAATATTGGTCATGTTTGATGACTCTATGTTAATAAAAATATGTAATAAATTGATTGCTATGGCTCCTGACCTATTCCACTCCTTTCGACTTATGTGAGGCCTTAAATTGTATACCTGGTTTCTTGCTTTTGCTTTAATTTCTCCCCATGTCCTCGATGAAGGGGATACCCATTTTCTCCGTCTATTAGAGGGAAGCAACCAGTAATCTATCCTGGAGTAGCTGCCATGCATTTTGGAGTAGAAGGTGTAATATCTTTGTTGCTCATGTGCAGGTTAAATTGTGGTGTTTTGGATGTGCTCTGCTGGTCCAGCAGTGGTTCCAGGGCTACATTCAAGTAACTCCCCTACTAGTGTAATAGCTCCCATGTATCGCGCGCACTCTGCAAAGACATGCGTGAAGAAGGACAGTTTGTCGGCCGTAGGCCCACATATATTGAGAAGGGTGATGAGCTAGTGTTGTATGCGGCCCTGCACCAGGAAATATATGCCTCCCCATCTGCAAGTGTGTTTAGAAGCTGGGAGGGAACCCGCTTATGAATTAAAATGGAGACACCTCTTTTCCTCTGACATGGAGATTGCATGACTGCCCCGACCCACCCCCGGCCTAGCTTCTCAGACTCTGCCGCATTGAGGTGAGTTTCCTGTAGACAGATAATGGGCCTCATTCCGAGTACGGCGCTAACCAATGGCACTATTAACGCCTTGGTTGACGCCGTACCCGGACCGGCAGCGCCTTGGTGGATGGCGGAATTACCGCCCCATTCCAAGGTTGGCGGGGCGGTAATTCCCCATTCACCAAGGCTCTTCCCCATTCCCAAATGAGCCCCCATAGGGCTCAATGGGAATGGGGAAGATGCAAATAACGGTGACCGTTCATTACGGTCACCGTTATTGGCTTGGAGGCCCCTTTGCGCCCTCGACTTTAACACCTGCTCAAAGCAGGCGTTAAGGGCGAGGGCGCAAAGGGAACTCGTAGTATGGCGGTAAGGGATCACCGCCACCGGTCTCGTTACCGGTGGCCGCTATCCCTTACCGCCATACTCGGAATGAGGCCCAATGTCCCCTTCCATATCACAAATGTAATTGAGCATTCACTTCCTGTTTATGGGGTGGCCCAGTGATTGGATATTAAGGGTAATGCATGTAAGGGGGGTCATGGGTGGGAACCCATGGGTGGGAACCCACCCCCCACCCGGTGGGAACCCACCCCCCACCCCCCACCCTCGGTGGGTTCACTGTACGAATTCATTGTCTTGATTCATACTCGCAATGTCATTGGAGATACATACGGATTATACCCAAAAACAAACACAAACACCCCAAACCAGTAAAACAGTGGGATCGAGGAACTGTATCCCAATAAAGAGCAGAAATAATCAGGAAGGACCCGGGGACCCTCGCTGCTCACCATCCATACCAGTGCCCCCGACCAGGGGGCAATGGCAGTGTCAAAACCAAAGACAATATCCGAACAAATAACATAAAACACAAAACCAACGATGGGGCCGATGGCCCAGGTTGACAGGTGATCCATCGTGCATCATCCCGTCTGTAGAATGTTAACCAGTTCAACTCAATGTTGGAGAGACAGAGGACAGCGATCCAGGGTGCCCTTTTAGCGATCATCAGAGAATTGTCATGTCCCCCCTGGGCTGGGCGGTACCCTGAAGATGCGCCCTTAACAGGGTCGTCTCTGGTCTACAATATAGATCCCAAGCCTGATTCTGGGGTTGTGTAGTCCTCATTTCACTTGCACTTTAGGGTTGCGTTCGAGGCCCGCCAGGCATTTGCCTGCTCTCTTCCAGCATCCTTGTGGCCAGGACCGGTGCTGCAGCCAAGGTGGAGGTGACATGCGCTCCGCACGGGGGCTCCCAATATCTGTAGCAGGAAATTCGGTGGAGACCAGCTCTCATTGCCCCAGGAAGCTCCAGGCCACATCTGGGTCGTCAAATGAGTGCCATTGTTATCTAGCAGAATACACCAGACTGCCAGGAACTTTAGGTAATATCTGTGGTCTGTGCCTTTCAGAGCATCAAATATGGGGTTAAACCCTTTCCTGCGCCTAACAACCTCAATAGAAAAGTCATGAATATCCGAACATTGGCTCCTTCCACACACACCATGACCACGGACCAATGCCTTCAGTATGGCCAGCTTGTGTTCAAAATATAATAGGTGCATGGTAATGATACGTGGACGCTCACCAGGAGAGGACCTGGGGACAGGGGCCCTGTGCGCCTACTCTATGATCAGGTTTCTTGGGTTCTGGATCTGCATTTTTCCATGGAGAAAGCCATAGATGTAGGCCTCCAGATCTGTCCCCTCAATGTGTTTAGGGAGACCCACCAGGCGGCGGTTGTTCCATCAGGACCTGTTTTCCTGGTGCTCCATTTTTGCACCCAAGCATTGTACCTCCATAATTAGATTGTCAATGCCAGTGGCGGCCATGGCGGCATTGTCCTCTAGCAAGATGATGCACTGTTCCTTATCTGTTGTTCGGTCTGCCTGTGTGCTGAGTCGAGTATGGACATCTTGCAGGCCGCATTTAATGTCCTGTACGGTGTTGTTTGTTTCTTGGGTTCTCGGTCCACTATTCTTCATCTCTAAGGGAATTGCCTGCAGCTGGTTCTGGATTTGGATCTGTATCGTGGTCTGTCTCCGGGTAGAGGGGCACAGCGGCATGCCAGTTGTATCAGACTATCTGACACTGTCAGAGATGGGATCAGGTGCCAACCGTAGCATCCCAGGCGGGTGTAGATTCAAGTTGGCCCGGGCTCCTTCAGCTGCAACGTTCAGTTTGACCAGTGGACTGGCCTCAAAGTATGCAGGTGGCTTTAGATAGTAGCCCCTTAGACTGGTGGCCTCTGTCATGTCAGCACAGGTGGCAGAGGCGTAGCTTGGATTGTCTATCAAGTGGGGGCCTGAAGCAAATCAAGTTGGGCCCACCATAGTGACATTAACATCTATAAATGGCTCACACTGCTGCTGAGTGGGCATTTACACATTTTGGGTGGGCCTTCCCCGCTCAGGCCCTACCCTGTCTACGCCTCTGACAGGTGGCCGTACTGCGGGGGCGGCCCAGTGGAATCATGTGTCTACTATACTGTTGGGCTGCTGAAGGCCACTCTTGCAGTCGTGGTCACCGCCCTGCTTGCTGGGTCCAGATGTCCATATACATATCCCTCTGCCGGTGTGCAGCTTCAAGGGATCTAGAGGTGCCTCTGTGGCATCACCCCCACACCAGCCCACATGACTGCACCCTTCAAACTGGCCTGCCTAGTTAAGGCCACAGCATCCGCTGGCCACGGGTCCTCAGGTCCTTGGTGGGGGGAGCCACCAACTCAAGCATGGCGTTGTTATGTGGCATCTGGGGCCTATTCCAGACAAGAGACTGGGGGTGGGACCCAGAGTCGTGCGGCCCACTCCACCTCCCCGCTGATCCACTGTGCAGTGTTAGGCCCCCCACAGGCAGCCACGTTGCAGCTCTTGCCAACTTTTGTCACTCCTCAGTGGCTTACCTGAAAGCTGGGTCAGCGGCGGGCAGTCAGCTCCTCATTTCAGTGTCGGTGTGGGTCGGGGTGGGGAGAGGCACCGTGCCAGCACTCCGGCCTGGAAGCTTAAGTCAATGCTGTCTGTGAGCCCCCACGGTCCCTCACGGGTGTCTCAGCTGACAGGCAGGGGCGTAAAGGTTGCTGCACCACAAATCCAGGCCGCGGGCAGAGTGGTAATGTGGGCCAGTCACTGTGCACCTGCGCTTACAGTCCCAGGCACTTCGCAGGGCAGGTGAGCCACATCATGTCTGGACACCACGCTCCTCCAAGACTCTGTTCCCCCCTGACATCGCTATCCGACACGAGTCGGTGCCTTGGGGCCAAGAACCAGTTGCACTACATTGTCGCAGGAAGCCATAGCTGCGTAGCAGACCCAGACACCACGTCCACAGGCCCCCGGGATCTTCGCCACCAATAGCTCAGCGATGAGGTCGGCTAACGATCCCTCCTGCAGGCATTCGTCTCTCCACTGCTTCAGCTGCAGAAGTTTGGCATCATAATATTCTGGCATCCTCCTTGATCTCTCTTCTGCATTTGACACAGTAAACCACTCTCATAAAAAGGCCCCATGACACCCTTGGTATCTCGAGCATATACTGGAATGGCTTACCTCCTTCTTACTGACTGCTCCTCCAAAGACATACTGGGCACCTTCTCGTCCCCAACTTCCTCATCCACCTGTGGCATCCCCCAGGGCTCCATCCTTTCATTTTGGCTCTTTAACATCTACCTTACTCTGCTGGCACGCCTCATTTGCTCCTTCTCCAAATTCCAGTGCCATGCTGATGACACACAACTCTTCTTCAAACTTCTTACAGACACTCTTGCACTCTCCTTCATCCATGATTGCCTCTCAGTCATCCAGGTATGGTGTACTTCTAATGATCTTTGCCTCAATACCAGCAAAACAGAGATCCTCCCTATTGGGATTCCGGCACCTGACTTCTTCCTCTCAATCTGGCCTTCTTCCATGGGCGCTCACCCTGCTCCCTCTTCGGAAGCCAGAAACCTCAGAGTCATCTTTCACACCTATCTCTCTTTCCTCCCTCATACTCGGGACATTACCAAGAAGTCCCACTTTCAGCTCTTTCTTCTTAAAGGAATTATACCTTTCCTCACCTTCCTCCAGAGACTCAATGTTATCCGGCTCTGGGTTTCTCTAGGCTTGACTACTGCAATAGCCTCCTCCTTAATCTACCTTTGTCCACTCTGCGACCCCTCCAGCTAATACAGAATAGGCCCGCGAGATTTATCCTTGACCTCTAGCCCAGGGACCGCATCTCTCCTGCCCTACAAAGTCTTCACTGGCTCCCGATTGCAGCTCGAACTAAATCCAAATCCCTCTGCATCATCCACAGGGATGTCTGTGGCCGGGGACCACTCTATCTGCAACTCTTCTTACGTGTGAAGTGGTTTGGTAAACAGAGAGACGGTGGGTGCTTTGAAACAGTATTTGCTTGCTGTATAAGCGACTAACAAGTGAACAATAAATAAATAGATAAATAAAACAAGTCTGTGCGCGGATTATGTGGGATATATTGTGATGCAAGAGCTCATCTGCATCGCAGATCCCTCACCCTGCCGCCATCTTGCTCGGGATCTTGAGCGCCCCACATTCATAATAGGTTCTTAAAAATGAATTCAGTGACTTGAATCAGCCCACTTGGTTAGTAAAATAATGCAGTAAAGATAGAACCAAGTCAGAAGTGATATTCCTTAACTTCAACAGTCCAATCTCTAAGAGGAATGGGGCCTTGTGCCCAAAAGTCACAGGAGCCACAATGTTTCCCCTAGTATGTGTCTGTAATAGGTAAATTACTTGTGTTGGTGATGTGATTGTTCAAAAGAAGAAATGCAACACAGCTACTAGGTAAGAAAAATGTGTACATATCTTGATGGTAGTACCTAGATTTGATGATTAAAAGGCAGTGGAATGGAAAGTGAGGCTAAAAAGAGACAAGTTCTCAATGTTACCCTTTGGAGGACACGGGGAGACAAATGCTTTGCGTTTACTTACCCCCCCTGACTCTGATTTTCCCAGATTACTGGATTGGTCGACTGAGGGTTGCTGGAGGATTATCCCGCTATTGGTTCCAGTGAGAGGTGCCCATAACCTGCGGATGCATGGGTTCTTCCGGTCGGGTCCAGGTGCAGAATGAAATCCTTGGAGATGGAGAACTGCAAGATTCACTGATGCAGCCCTCCTTAGGACACCTCACAGAATGAGGAAGACAAGTTCCAGCAACGGCCAGCGCACTCAGACGACGACAGGCAGCCATCCATTCGCTGTTGTAGAAGTCCTCCCAGAACAGGATCCATTGAGGCTAAAATAGTGAAAATGGCCAGGATGGCAACTTGTACCACAAGCTGGCATCCACCAAAGTTCTGCATGCAACCAAAGAATGGCAATGGTTGTAGCAAGGTACCCCCCTAGAGAGGCGGACAGTCCACGGTAGACCAGGGATACTTCCAGGATTGTTGGATCCTTGAAAATATATTGAGACTGTTTGTTCCCACTAGTCCAGGGCTTGAGGCACGCACAGGGCCTTTGCAGATCAGTTACTCCAACAGGGCTTTATGGGGCCAGATGCAGGAATGTATTCCGGTCTTCATCAAGGGTTGTCTTAGGATCTTCAGTCAGCTGTTCTTCTACGAGAGATTCTTGGATTCAACGCTGATCTGATGAAATGGCTGCAGGGGTCCTCATTTTATCCAAAATCCAGCCTGGAAGCAAGTTCAAGCCCACCATTGGTAAGGCTCTGCACCAATCAGGGACAACTATTGCTTTCACTTATGCCCCAGACTCTCTGGCACCACAGATGTTGAGTGGGACTAGCCAGTCCGACCCACGTTCTGGGCAACACACTCACAAAGGGAGCAATAGACAGCAAAAGCAGCATCTTTCCCAGACCAGTGAATGACCTTATATAGGATTTCCTGACCTGGAAAGGCAAGAAGAAGGCCAAACAACAATATGGCCAAAGAACAAGCGAACATCTCATGGCATGGCCATTTTAGGGCACTAGCCACGTTTGGTAGCCATACGATACGCGGTTAATGTGCACAGTAGATATAACACAACGATTGTAAAAATAGTTGCAGCACCAGCTTGTCTTTAGCCACATATCAAAATAACCAAAAATGTCAAGTGTAAAAGGCTAGGGTGAGACAAATGTATCCCTGTTGCACTGCATTGTAAGATGCTGTGTGTAATGTGAAAAGGTTACAAAAAGGTAAAAGATAAAAGAGAAGCATAGTTTCCCAGTACTGATAGTCTGAAGGGCTGATCGGTTTCTCCATAACAAATGAGCAAAGGCATGGTTAAAAAACAAAGTAAAAAGATTGGGGGTCCATAGAAACTGTGGAGACAAAGTTGCCAAAACAGAAATCTTTCCTAACAGTTAACGAGGGAGGTGTGTGAGGGGTCTGGGGGGTTTGTAGTGAGTGGTTTCTCTTTAGAGGACGGGTGTCCTGGAGACTGGCGATGGCACGGACGAGTTCGCTATTTTTCTACATAGGTGACTGTGCATTATAATGCAAAATAATAAACTTCTACTGCAATAACGAGATGGTACAGACAAGAGCACTTGCACTAATTTTATCTGTGTCTTATCTGACAATTGTGCATTTTATTTGCATCTCGACTGCATGTTAGCCATTGATGCATGTTTTCTGCATGTAAAGTATAGCAGAGCCCTCAACTGTAGACAATTGCCTGATGGATTGATAGACTATTTATAAAACCGTTGCCCCCACTCGCATTGCAATTCGTAGAATACAGCTTAGTCCCATGAAAAATGGGTTCTATGTTCTCTCATTGCCAGTAATTACAATGCCTGGCTTTTAAACGTGTACAGAATTACAAAATGGTGATCAAATGTTCTTTTTAGTTTTTTAGGGGGTTACCCACCAACCCCCATCCCCTACAAAGTTTTACCTATTCCCTACCCCCAACCCCGTTATCTGCCCTTTCCCAACCCCTCACCCCCAAAAATGTTGTTTACCATTTCCGTAATTCTCTACAAGTTTAAAAGCCAGGCATTGTAATTACTGGCGATCAAAGGACGTTATACCGAAAACTGTTATCCAGCTGTCACATAGTCACTGACATAGCAGTCTTCCCCATGCTTTTGCAGTATGCGCTGCTTGATTTAAAATGTTTTAATTTAGTCATCTCTGCTAATCCCCGAATTGCAACTACTGTTCGCACACATTGTATTGCTCCTTTATTTACATGTTTGCACAGACTACGGTCTTCTGAAGGGCGTTCATTCACTGCAGCGCTTCAAAGCCATAACAATGGCAGTAGGCACTATACAAATATCAAATAACATAACATGAAATATATAACAATATTTTAAACAGGAATTCATTAACTACCTCATATTTATGACCGTTGTCTAAATGAAGTTCACTCTCCTGGATGCTGGTGCTGTGAAAGCATCTGTAGCTCAGGGTAAATATTTTGACAACAATTTCACACTCAGTTGAAAGTGTGGCAAGAGCCAATAGTTCTCTTCATTTGGTGAACACAGTGCTCATAGGCCATTCCAAATTCTCTGGCGGAAGAATGGAAGATGTGGGGATTACTTAGCATAATCTTCATTACTCCTAGTCCAACAGTTCCTCGTCACAGTACTTACTTGTGCAGTGTCTCACATTCCCAATAATTCTTTTTCTATTTCTTTTATCCTTATCCCCACCCCTCCCTGAAGTCTATAACCCCCTTCAACCCAATAGGTCCTAGTTAGCCATCACCAATTCATACCCCATTAAGCCATGTCGGAACGGAGAGGCGGAACAACAGTACCAATAAGTAATCCTCACATTGCCTCCATGTCCTTCTTCTTCATCCCAGTGTACTGGAGAGGCGGATTGTCCTCTGACGGGCTCATAAGTCAGAACACACCCTCTAGTACCTGTAAGACAAGATATCTGCACCATGTGAGGAATGGGGGGCAGGATTCACTTACTCCAACACGACTCAATAATGAGGACTCAGTAGTTTGGCAAAGGGAAGTCTGTTTAATGACAAGTACAGAAAACGGGGAAACAATTGGAAATCAGCAGCGTTGCGATGGCCTGTCTCGCTTCAACTCCCCCGAACTTTATTCAAACAGCAACAGTTATAGTCAAAACTCGTCATCAATGACGTCTAACTCTACAAGTTTGTCATGCAATATAATTGGTTGGAAAAGGTAAGTTAAGTATATTTGCTATATCTGTATATGGTAACAGAGCATGCGGATTGGATAACTCTTATCGGGTGGGCGTCTACGCCCCTCCCTCTACATCACACATGATAGACCTCACTGCAAGTACGACGTCTTATTGGTTCTACTATCTATAGGACCCCAGATAACTTGGTCCATTGTGATTGGGCAGGTTACACCCCTAGACATAAATCTCCATTTTAATTAGCAGCGTGCAGAATGGACACCCGGGTGCCTCGTGTCCCAAGATTCACCCTGCCTCCCTTCTATCAATTAGTGCTTTTGGGCTATGTGTCAATTAGTTGGCTGCGTATGGCCTCGAAACTGTAGCCTCTTATCTGGAGAAGTTATGGCATCCTTGGTTCTGGGTGATATCAGACGTTGGTAATTCTTCGCGCCTGGCTGGTCACATGTCTGTTCACCGTGAATATGCTTCAGTTTCCAGCTTTTTGTGTATTTGATTCTTCCTTAGCCTCACCACCTGCCTGAGCCCTCCTTATCTTGACCATCACGGGGCAGGCTGGTATGCTCTGAAGTTTCGATTCTCCAGCGTTGCCACTCTCCCCCTTTCCGTGGGTTGACCTCGAATACCCAGACATGAGCTGCTCTTTGTTGAGTTTCGATTCCCCTCCTCTTCCTTGCTTTAGCTGGAATATGAAACCTAGCCTGATAGGCCTCTGACCTCCTGGGCACACTTCTGCTTACAAAATGGAGTTGCACTTGTATAATGTGCCTAATTGAGGTAGATATATGATTGGCGCTTGCCACTCTATTCTTCTACTAAGCATTGCAAGCAGTTTTGTTTTCTTAGCTTCTTGCGTTCCAAGCCTATTTACACGCGTTAACAGGTTGGCTACTTCCATCTTGCCTCATAGCACGTTTCCTTACGTTTCAACATCGTCTCTTCTCCTGTGTCCATTACATCTATTTTCTTAGCTGCTCGCACTGGCGTGTTATCTTTGATGGCCGTTTTCGTTCATCCGCGAGTCTGTCCAGGCCCTTGTGTCATTTCCACTGGCCATCCATTAAGGCTCTTTGGGTCTCTTTGTGGACCGTCTGTAGGTACTCTTCATTTCATCTCAGCTACTGGTATGGTTGTCTAAGAGGGTATTGTGCAGCCCACGGTTGTCTAGTTACGGGTGCTTCAACAGGTATTGCTCTTCTGATGTAGAGTGGGCAGAGCCCGAGTGCTGCTCTCTGTTGGTTCATTTGCTCCTCATACGTCACATACGTCACATACCTTGGCGAGTACACTCCTGGTACCTCGAAATGGGGGGCAGGGGTGCAGGCCATGTCTGGGACCTCCTCTACACTCCCCCCTCTGGTCGGTTCATCAACCACTTCTGTTTACTCTTTTGCATTTATTTCCTTTGATTCTTCGGTGTCTTGTTCATCGTCTTCAGGGTTTGTACATGATGGTGTGAATGTGTGCATCTTTGGAGTCCATATTTTTATCACACCCTTCCTGCTGTTTTTACATGTTCATCTTTATTCCATGTCATTAGCTGGCATTGTACATTTGGGCTGCAATAGATCCATTTCCCTTCATACTTTCTTTGTTTCTTGGGGTATGTAAACTTTGTTCCTTCTGGCGCAAATTCACTGGCTTTCACAAAGTCCCTTATTTCTTCATCAGTCAGGTCTCTGGGCTTCCATCCTGGTTCGACATCGACCATGATTTTCATCCCAATGGCTTTTTTCGCAGTTTTCTGGCACTGTGGGATGATTATCTTGATAACACAGAATCCTAGCAGTATCATTGCTAGTAAGGCTCCCAGAAACTTGAATATATCTGCCATCCATTGTGGGACCCATGAGAACAGAGCTCCAAACCAGCTGTCATCGTCCACTTCATCACCTTCATCGTTCATCTGGTTCTTTAGGTTTGTCAACATACTTATAGCTTCTGTTAGGGTTCCATTTTCTTCATTGTGCGATGGTATACATGTGCAACACGATACTCCAATTTTTGCACAAACACCTCCATCCATCACTGTGATCATGTCTAGTACATATCTGTTCTGGAGGGTCATCAATTAGATTGCTCTTAGTTCCTCTTTGATCGCGTTAAATCCTTTTATGGTAGTGTTGATGGTCTGCAATAAATCCCATCTGGTTATCTGGAGCCACTTATCATTCACTCCAACTTGGATGTGTGGCAAGAGCATTGTGGTGAATACTGTTGAGGTGAGGCTGAACAGCCTGTGTTCATATGGGATTGCATGGAATGCCTCTTCTGATTTGGCAGAAAAGTAATTTTCTCTCTTCATCCTGGATACCAGTTCCACAGATCTCCTTTTTCTTAGATGATCATCTGCTTTCATGAAACTGTCCAAATTCAGGTCATTTTTAGGGCTCACTAGTGCGGGAACGTGGACGTCCACCAGTGTGCATATGCCTCCCCAGTTCTTTGGTAGTCTTATAAATGCCTTGGATCCACATGCCCGGTAATGGTCCATAATGACTGCGGTTCCTTGTGTCATTCCTGGGGCTTCAAAGATTCGTCCGCAGTTTACATTCTCTCCCATCTTCCTCGTGCCATTACTTCTGAAGCATAGTTTCGGGCTTTCCAGTGGTACTATTTACAGGGGTCCTCCTCTGTCTTTGACCCATGTCAGTAGCTTTACCAATTTCGGCCATAGAGGTTTGCATACCTATGTGAGTTCTCTATTGCTTCTTGGCAGGCTCCAAGGACCATCCATGCTCGGCAGATTACTACCCCTTCTTCCCATCCATTTGGGGAAACTACTGTTCCCCAGATCTGCATTTGGCCTCTGTTCTTCCAGATTTGAGCCTCTTCTGCAGTTTTTCCTCGAACGTTCAGTCTCGGGTTTATTTCCTATCTTGTTCCTGATCCGTTAATTTCAGGGTTCTCGCATCTGATTACTTGATTCCTGGTATGCGCCCTGTTTCTTGTTTTTAATGTCCTGGACGTAACCATCTTCATCTGGGTAATCTTTTTCGCTGGCCCATATCAGTGAGACGTCTCTTCCCATGAATTGTCCTCTGGTGTTACACATTGCTACGTGTGACATACAGTGTGCTTTAGGGACATCAATTTCCACTGCCACGAAGATCTTGGATTTTCCTATGCTGTACGGTAGGAGTGCACAGACCAAGCATTCTCCTTCTGACTGCCTTCGTCCTACTTCCTTCATGTGTTGGTACCATATGTTGTTTCCGAGATGGGCTGTGCTGTCCAGGTAATCATTGAAATCATTGTTATCTTCATGCGGGCTTGTCTTGATTCTTAGCGTTCTTCTAGTTTGCTATAACTATGTCCTTGAATGCATCTGAGCTGCTTTTCCACTCTGGGCGTCTCGATGGAACAGGTTTCCTTGGCTTCATCGCTGTGGTAGGAGAAGGTTTTGTGTTTCTTTTCCTTTCCTTTTGTAATCTTTCATAGATATCCTCTAACCACCATTGGCTCACCAACTTCTCAACATGTGGCTGTGTCGTGGGCCTGGTGCTTGTTCCTTGCGTTGGAGCTGGCGTGCTTGTTGTTATAGTCTCTGTGGTTCTATTTTTCAGCTTCTCGTGCAGTTTCTTTGCTCTAACTATGAACGGGAACAAATGATCTATCAGCATTTGTGTTTTCTCTGTGAGTTCCTTTGTGGCTACTCCTGCTCTTTTGAGGGATTTTTTGCTATGCCCTCTCTCCTTGGTTTCTCACTTGGTTCTTCTTGGTTACTTCCACTATTTTCTGGGGCTGGTTGTTCGGTAGGCAGTCTCGTTTCTCTGTTGCCTTCGTTCGGGGTCATGTAGCCATTGACACTTGCCCTTGTTTGTGTGCATCCTGTGTGTGGGTGCGTGCAGTGATCAGTGCTGCATTTTTATTCATTCCGTGCTGATCCTGTCTCCAGCTGTCTCCAGCTTTTCTCTTCATTTGTTACCTCAAATGTGTATGAATCACTGTTAATTACATTTAATTTTAGTTCGTTAACTTTACCATCAGGTTTTCTTGGAACTGGAATAACTATATAGGGTCTGGGTGCTTTCGTGGGACCCAGGCATTCATTGTCTGGTGGGTGCACTGGAATTGAGGCGCTTCGTGCACCGATAAACAATGCAGTTCTGATGGTCAATGACATAAACACAATGATAATTACCATGCATATACACATAATAGATATATAAGATAGCTGGCAGCATTTCCTTCCAGGGAAGCGGGGGAGCCCCTCTGTTGGTGGTAAAACCAAGTTACTGATCTGGGCCCCCATATCGAACATAAGGCTATTGTCAGCGTTTAATTCTTTTTCTTACTCCGATTTCGTCGCTCAAGAGTTCGTGAATTACTAAAGTGACAAGTGCTTCTCAAGTGTCCCCCCTCTTGCGGGTGATGACGGTAGTCTCTGGGTATGGAGTACAGTTCTTTTGCTAGACAATGGAAAAAGTTTAGGCTAGCATCTTTGGCACGTTACATTCATTATGCATATCTACAATAGGTAAAATCCCAGTGCACTCCTCGAATTTGCTTAGGTCCTGAGGACATGCTGGAACCTGTTCAATGTGAAGGAATGGAAAGATGATATTACCAAAAATCACACAAAAATAGAGTGTCATAAAAATAAAAATAAAAATCAAAATAAACATGAAAAAATAAAAATAAAATAAGAAAAATAGAAGAAAAATAAAAGTAAAAAGAAAAACAAGATGGTGGAGCTCTCGTTTCCGCTCTTCTCGACCTGTCCCATGGCGGAAAGATAAAGCACTGTCTCTCTGTCTCCTCGATCTGTCCCACAGCGCAAAGATAAAGCTCTGTCTCTCTGTCTCCTCGATCTGTCCTACGGCAGAAAGTCTCACTGGAACCTCCTTAGATACTCTCTCTGGAAGTTAGATAGCTCTACCTGGAGCATGAAGCCGTGGAGGAGTGTGCCCATGTGTGAGATATTGGCTGGATCTCTGAGGAAGGTGATGACGTCAACATCTGCAGGCCTTCCCACCATTTCTGGATAGTCTGTGTCTAGTCTGAACAGGACATTATGTGCCAGCTGGGTGTCCTCGGGTGACAGGGCCATTTGTCCTGTTTTGCTGGGTCTTGATCACAAGCGGCCATTTGTCCTGTTTTGCTGGGTCTTGATCACAAGCTTTTCTTTTGACTCGAACAGTCTCTGCACATTCCTGCTGCGTGGATTGCCACTAGGTAATTTAATTTAGTCCACAGCTGGTTCAATTGTTCTAGGTTTCTTAGGTTTCTGATAAAAGTGCGTGTGGCTGTGGTTCTTCCGACAAGTGCCGGGCACTTCTCGATTATTCGAAAGAACAGCGTGAAGGTGAGTTCATCAATGTCTGCCTGTGGTGTAAGCATTTGTGTCCTTTTCACTGTGCTCGGGTAACTCGGCGAAGGCTACCGCGATGACAGTCAGCAGTTGCCAGATTACTTTCTTGTTAGCAGGATCTCGAATAAAGTCTGTGACACTGGTTACTCTCCCTACAAGTGACGGATATGATATTACCACTAACTTGAAATAAGTGAGCACATCCCACGTGAGATTTCTGCTGGGAGATACCATAAGTTCTGTAAACAAAGTCTTGACACTGGTTGCTTCAGGATACTGTGTTAAGCTCCCAGAAAAGTCTTGTCTGTAGTTTATCAGAGTCTTAGGTTTTCACACTGCTTGGGTGACTTGATTCGAAAGTTTGTGTTATCAAAGTTGTTGTGGCTTTGGATGTGCTTCTCTTTCCCCTGCAAACTTGTGATGCACTGAGTGTTCGTTTTATTGTCCTTTATCACCTTTCTCTCTTTTTTCCAGTGGTTCTGTACAGTTTTGGAAGCCCCAATTTTAAAACAGAGTTCTTTTGCCTTGATTTTGCTGCTCATGCGTCCTTCTTCCTCGCCATGGATCTTGTCTGCACGTGCTGAGGTTCTTCCCCATTGTCTATGGTTTCTTCGCAGTTAGATGCAGCTGGAGGGTTCTCTCCTACATATGGTTTAATATCATTTAGGAAGAGCCATGCCCTTCTGCCCTGGGCCTTGACGGCAGAAGGAGTGCAGTCTTCCGCGATGAAAGGGCCATTAAATCTTGGTACCGTCCCACCTCTTCCTTGTATAATTTTTTATTAAAACAGCATCACCAGGGAAGATGAGGGGCGCACATAGACCTTGAGCGGTGTCTGTTTCAGCACTTCCTGATGCGTTTTGTGCTGCGTTGCGACCCTTTCGCCGTTGCTGCAGTTGGCCTGTAATGAGAGAGAGGCTGGATGTCATGCAGTTCAAATATTCCTGAATCTCGGTCCCCAGGACCTCTCTAGTTGGCTGGGTATCACACCTAGCTCTATCTCGGGGGGTAAGGGGGGTCCTCATCCTTCTGCCCGTGACTATCTCGTGCGGCGTGAGATGATGGTCAGAGCCTGGTTGGTTCCGAAATGCATACAATGCCAGTGGTAGACAGTGCGTCCATCCCTTTTTTAATGTGAGTTTCAACTTGCCTATCATTTGCTTTAACAAGCCGTTGAGCCTCTCACATATGCCATTTCCTTCCGGATGATACGCCAATGAGAACTTGTGCTTTATACCAAGCAACAAGCTGATCTGTTCAAAGACCTTGTTGACAAAGTGAGCCCCGCTATCTGACCTCATTACCTCGCACACACCCCATCTAGGGAACACTTCTAATTGGAAGCACAGGTAGAGTCTGGGTGTGTACACGGACCTGCTTCTATCCATCTAGAGGATGGACACACCACCACAATTGAATACCTGTACCCATTGCGCACTTGAATCATGTCAACATAATCGATATGCAAGTGATGGAATGGCCCGTTGGGACGGGGGATAATTCCTCTCACTACTTTCAATGTGTACCCAGAGGTTAATTGCTGGCATATTATGCGGTTCACCATGAAGAATGCAACATGCTCTGCCAAATTCGGTGTAAACCAGTCTTCTGCGAGCGTTGCAGCGAAATTTTCTTTTGACATATGAATAGGGTGATGTAATTGCTCCAATGCTATTTTTAGTAGGGCGACAGGCATTACTGGTTTACCAGTGCTGTCTTGCCTCCACAATCCGTCAGAGGGGTTTAAGGAGCACCCTTGATGCTTCCACAAATTCTTCTCCTCCTGCGGTGCCTCCCCTTGTAGCTCCATTAGCTGTGCCTGCCCCATGTTGCTATAGGCCTCTGGTGTGGCTCGTGCTACCATCATCCTCTCATGGGTACGTGCCACCTCCAGGTCCATGATTGTTTCACTCTTGGATGGCATACGCTTGGCTTCCATGTCCGCTTCATGATTTCCACGTGACACGAAATCCGTCCCTTTGGTGTGGGCGGTGCATTTCACGACCGCTATGCCCACTGGGAGCTGTAGTGCTTTTATCAACCTGTCCAATAAGGCTGCATGCTGCACTGGCGTGCCGTCTGCCCAGAGGTAGCCCCTCCTTTTCCAGCATGCTAAGCCTGCGTGCACGGTAGATGTCACGGGGTCGCTGTACACTGTTACCTCCTGGTCTGCATGATTCTGAATAGCGAGTATCAGTGCCAACAGCTCTGCAGCTTGTGCTGAATAGTGAGATGGTATTCGCGCACTGACGAGTACCTGAAACTCTCCATTTGCTAGGTGTTTTACCACGGCCACACCTGTATATCTTTGTCCATCCTGTTGGTCGATTCTTGATGAACCGTCAATGAAAACGATTTCACCACCTGCCAGGGCATTTTCTTTTACCCTGGGGATTTCATCATAGAATTCCTCATAGTTCGCACAATCGTGTATAGGTTCTCCCTCTGTGACTGGCTCAGCTATGAACGTAGCTGGATTTACAGTTTTACATTGAACTATTTTGATCGATGGGTTACAAATAATCACCTCATAGGCAGATGCTCTCTGAGATGTCAGCATGCCCTTTGGCTTTTCTAGTATGGCGAATAATGAGTGCTCGACTTACAAAGTCATGGAGCAACCCATCACAATGGATGATGCCTTCTCGATGGCGAATGCAACGGCAGCTAGATTTTGTTCGCATGGGAAGTGGCCTCTCATAACCGGGTCCAGACTCCCCCTGTAATACGCTAGGGGCTTATACCCCAGTGAGGTTCGCTGAGTGAGTACTGCTGTCATAAAATTGCCATCAGTATGTGAAAACAGGTAGAATTCCTCTGAATAATTTGGAATCCCTAAAACTGGGGCCTTACAAATCGCCCCTTTGAGTTCTGCAAACCCCTTTTCCATTGTCTCAGTCCATTCAATATTTTCCTTTGTTGCCTGGGCTTTCTTCAAAGCCTGAAGCAAGGGCTTGGCATACGAGCTGTAATCGAAGACCCATGCTCTGACATAATTGCATAGGCCTAAAATGCTTTGCAGTTGTTTTATTGTGATTGGCTTAGCTGCGTTCATGATAGCTTCAGCCCTTTCTGGGGTTACCTTTTTTCCCTCGTGTGAGATTAGTTGACCTATGTATAACACCTCTTGTTGACAGTATTGTAATTTTTCCTTGTCAACTTTATATCCCTTCTCAGCCAGTATAGTCAGTAGCTGGACAGAATCACGCCTGCATTGCTCTTCAGTGACACTGCAGATCAGAATGGCATCTACATACTGCAAGACAATACCGTCTACTACAATATTGCTTAGGTCCATTTGCAGGACTCTGTTAAAAATGGACGGAGACTCACAATACCCCTGTGGCAATCTCGTGCTTTTCAGACGCATTTGTCTGAAAGTAAATGACGTCAGATCTTGTGAGTCACAGTGCAACGGGATTGAGAAAAGGCATTTTTTAAGTCAATCACCGTGAAATACTTTGCCTCAGTGGGTATGTTGCATAGAATTGTAGATGGATTAGGGACTAGAGGGAACTCGGCTTCAACAATATCGTTTAATGCTCTTAAATCTTGGATTAAACACCAAGACCCTCCCTTTGATTTCTTGACGGGGTAAATCACTGTGTTACAGGGTGATTCTGACGTCACTAGGATGCCCTGCTCCATCATGGCGGAAATTGTCTTTGCAATCCCTTCATCCATTTCTCTGGACATGGGATATTGTCGCGCTCTTGGTAAAATTGCTCCTGGTTTCAGTTTAATTTTCACTTCTCCTGCCCCTTTCAAGAGGCCTACGTCATAGGGCCCTGTAGTCCATACTGTGACAGACACTTGGGCCATGTCCTTTTCAAAGTACTCTGGACATATCAGTGCCAACATCATTCTCTGAGGTACCTCCCGTTTCATCATTTTGACCCAAAATATGAGACTCACTTCCACCCTTGTCTCTTCTAGGTCAGGGCGTTCTTCGAACAGATCGTCATCAGTGACGTCAGTCACTTGATACCCTTCTTCGATGGCGATAATCGTGCACCATTGTCTATCTTCGTCATCGTATCCTTCGACCAATGCTACTTTCCCTTGCACTGCGGCAGATTGTATCATTAAGGGAAATACTTGTCCCTCTTCTTCATGCATCGGTATTCTTGGTCTGAATAAAAACTCATGAGGGTTTCTCATTGTTCTGTCTGTGAGGCCTGGCAATCCTGCCATGAGCACCCGCATGCCATATGCGAAAACGTCTGTCTCTAACGGTATAGCCCTCATGGCTATACGTCTGGAGTATGCTCTGATCATTTCGCATACCGTTGAATAATGCATTCCTGGAGTAGAGCATACTATTCCCTCCTCCGTGAACGAGATAGTCATATTCAACTTAGTCATTAAGTCTCGACCCAGAATGTTTACCGGGGTCTGACATGAATACAATAGGGGTACATTAATTTCGCACTCTCCTACAGAGACTGTGAGCGCGGCTGTGAAACTCTGAGAATCTATGGCCTCGCCGGACAAGGAAAACTTGCTTCTCGTATGTATGAGCGCATTGCACCCGTGTCAACTAAGAAGAAATATTCTTTACCCCATATGATGACATTCACCCTAGGTTCCCTATTAGGGTCTGGTGTCACTGATAGGATAGAGCACATCAGAGTCCCCTGTGAGCTGTCCTATTTCATATATAGGTTCGACCCACTGTATACTTGTGGATTTCCCCCATTTCCAGGGTTGACTCCCCCTCCGGAGTTAGTGCCCTGAGACATTTGCGGCAGTGCCTGTTGGGATTGTCCCTGTGGCAAGTTCCCCATGTTCGAGGGTTGAACCCCTTGCTGTGCACCTTGCTGCAAGCCTGACGCCTGCTGCTGCTGCACTGTGTGATTCTGTGCACCGCCTTGTTGTGGGACAGCAGGCTGATTCACCATGCCTGTTCCCATTCCTTGGCCATTTTGCCACATGCCTTGGCTTCTGCACACGCGCGTCACATGTCCTGTCATTCCACACAGCCAGCACACTGGCGGTGGTCGGACCATCTGTCCATCTGGCATAGTTGGACTGCCCTTCTGCACATTTTGAAATCCACCTTGGTTGTTCTGAAAACCTCCCTGATTACCTTGAAACCCTCCCTGGTTACTCTGTCATCCTCTTCCTCTGAATCCCCTACCCCTCAGGTAAAATCCCGCGCTACACTGGTTATTCTGGGATGGGTTAGCTGCTAGTTTTGCGCTTGGTTCAGCTGGGCTCGTCAGCCTGGCTTCCTCAAGAGCATATTTTGAGAGTTTATTTGCACCAGCTTCACTTCCTCACCCTTACGAGTTGCCTCCTTTTTTCAGTTCTTTTCTTGCAACAATCTACAGTAGTGTGCAATTGTTAACTGTATCTCGGCCCATGATTTGGCTTCTATTCCTACCAATTTCTTGAGCTGTTTTTGCACCGGTTCAGGCAACCCTTGGCACAATATATGGTAGAATACAGGGATAGATTTCATCCAAGATTCATGCGTTTCGAGCACCCACGCGTCTTGAAAATTGTGGATATAAATCAACGGATCCTCTGACTCTTTCATTTTCAGAGTCATTATAGCTCCCATATCGGAAGTGTTTTAGCACTTTCCACACTGCTGCTCTACAGTTACTAAATGGCGTTCCGTCATGGGAAGTGTTAATTATGGTTACCCTAGGGTACCCGTCTTGTTTCCATACATCGTCTGCCCTTTCACCAAGTATGGCGATTAGGAGGCCCTTAATGTCCCCTATAGCTAAGGTGACTCCCCCTGTCATTTTCTCTAACTCATGTATCCACTTCTCGGCTCCCGAAGTCAGCATTGGAAGCTTGTTTTTCAGGTTTTTTCTCGATCCATGTGTGGCCATGGAATATATTGTGGTCTTGCTCCCCCCTTTTCTAGCAGCGGGAATTGGAATGCGCAGTCTTCCTTCTCTTTCCCCATAGCTCTCCTGTCTATCGCTGGTGTAGCATTCCCGCATCGCCGCCTACCTGGCAATGTCCTCAGTCTGTCTACATAGGCAGGTGCTGACACCCCCCTCTGACCGTGCAGAGTTCCCTCATGTCGGCCGGACTGCACGGCAGACTTCGGTGTCCTAGTTGTGGACTCGCTAGCATCTGACTATCGTACCCCTTGGCGCCTTGGGAGCCACTTTTTGCACCGTCTTCCTTCTTCATGTGCCTCGTCCGCAGTCTCTTCACCAGAGTCGGATGCTGATTGCTCCCAGTTCACGCAACTCCTTGCATCTTTTTCGTCCTGACCAATCTCCAGCCTGTCTAGGGACAGTCCCCTGCTCCCACTACTTCGGGTGACAACCTCAGTGTCATATAACTGAGTGCTCTCCAAGCGCTCGTCTTCCCTTCCACCTTGGGAAATTTGTGCCAGCCCCATCTCATTGTATATTTTATCGATTGTTTCTCCGATGCTTCTGGTGTCGAAGTCATTTTCAATATTCATCCCACTCGTACCTGGTACTGAGTCATTTGCAGGAAAGGATTCTCTGATGTCTTCCCATTCTACAATAGGATTGGGTTTTTTAACTTCCTGCTCCAAATATTCAAGATCTCGTGCCCTCTGTCTGCACTTACGTTCTATTTCCTCATCTATTTCCTTGCGCTTCCTCGCTTCTTCTCTAGTCTTATCCTCTTCCCTCATCCTTTCATTTCTACGTTCCTTTGCCCTTCTAATTTCCTTCTCTTCTCTTCTCTTCACTCTCTTCTCACGTACCTTTTGCTCTTCTTCCAACCTTTGCTTATTCTGTCTGTACTGGTCATAGGCTGCCTTCTGATTGCGATCCAGCCGTTTCTTTTGCTCTTCGCGATATAGGTGTTCTCGCTTTTGCCTATCCCTCCTTCTTATCCTTTCATCCCTCATTTCCTTCTCCTTTTCTCTCTCCCTTCTTTGCGTTTCATCAGACTTCTCTCTCGGTCTCACAGCATCACTTCCTCTTCCATCGAGTTTCAATAATATCTGTCCTCCCATCCATTCGTCTTTTGCGAATGCTATCTCATATGTCTGTCTTTGCTTCCTTTCCATTTCTTTCCCTCTCTCTCCTTAACGAGAGGTGCACAACTCTGTGCCTGGTCCTTTCTTTCATCATTGCGTCTCTCCTTGTCCCTCGGGACTGCAGAGGCAAGATTAGTTTCCTCTTCCTTCTCTTTGATTTCGTCACTACTGTACGTAGGTGACTCATATGCGGGGTTGCTATACCCCGTGGCTGCCTTCAGTTCTCTTAGCGGGTGAGTCCCTCTGACTTACTTCCCTCGATGACTGGCTCCGGTGGGGCTGGTGGTGCGGTAGGCGTCTCACCCCCCTCCTTGCATACGTTTAATATCCAGTCTGCGGGTGGTTCTTCCTCCCTCACCTGTTCGAACATCTTCCAAGGTTCTAGAACAGCGAGGCGTTTCTCTAATTATTTGCCTGTGTATGTGGCATGTAGGTAAGTCATCATGTGTTGTAAGACGGCTTTAGATAAGGACCCATTTTGTGTCCAAGGCATAAACATCTTGTGGGCGGTCCCCTTAACCCACTCCGTGCTGTACTTTTTAAGCTTAGGTGCATGCTTGCGTAACTGCTTACACAGATGTGCAAGTGGGGTAACCTCCTCCATTCTCAATTTCGTTACCAACAATACTTATGCAGTGTCACCACGTTCACCAGTATGAGCGAGCACCAAGTACGCAAGCTCCAATCCAATCTTCTCCCGCCAAAATATTATACTATCATTTTACTCAAGAACATCAATTCATTGGCGATTCCCTCTCAGTTACAGAATCGCGTAAAACCAAATTTCATTTCAAACAATCAATGATACAGTTTTTTACATTTGACATACATCAGTACACATATGACAGACACTTGACAGACTAGACGGACACCAGCTGGTCATACATATATCTGCCTTCTAAGCAATACCCCGCCATGGAGTTTAAACAAACCACTTTGATGCCGTCTTTAAACTTCACCATAGTCTAATTGTCCCCCATTATGTGGGCTCTGGGTTCACGTTTCTTCTGACCGCTGTATTAAAGCTCAGGAACAAGGCGAATCCTTACTTTTTTTATCTCAGGTGTCCCTCCTGGTATCCTTCGTTTTCTCTCAGGTGTCCCCCCGGTAACCACTCGTTTTCTCTCGGGTCCCCCCCCGGTAACCACTCGTTTTCCCTCGGGTGTCCCCCCGGTAACTACTTTTTTATCTCGGGTGTCTATCCCGGTAACCACTTTTTATCTCAGGTGTCTATCCCGGTAACCACTTTTTATTTCTTATACTTGAGTCATTAACCCCTTATATATATAAAGTCTTCTCTACTTCTGCCTACTTTTTTTTTCCACCACCCTCCATTACCTTTCCCTCACTTGTTCTAATGCCTACAAGACATTTGCCAAAGTAACGAGTTTATTGTATCACTCACCGCTCGCATCTTTTCCTCTCTGGAACCTCGGGATCACTGTCCCTTCCTCTTCAGCCTCTTGCAGTCTTTCGTCCGATTGGCTGCCCGTGGGAATGAGCAGGGTTATGCTTGGAAAGCAGGTTCCTTCAGACCCACTGCAGATTTTTCAAAATTATTCTTTTATTGTCCACGGGAAGCTTCTAAGTCTACTCAGCTGGAATGGCGAAAGGACTCGTCATATTGCCGAAGGCCTAGAGTTACTTCATGCCGTCGGGCTATAGGTGTCTTAGAATTATATAATCAATAACCGATGGCCGAAACCATCCTCACGCTACCAAGTGTACTGGAGAAGCGGATTGTCCTGTGACGGGCCCATAGGTCAGAACACACCCTTTAGTACCTGTAAAACAAGATAGCTGCACCATGTGAGGAATGGGGGTGCAGGATTCACTTACTCCAACACGACTCAATAATGAGGACTCCGTAGTTTGGCAAAGGGAAGTCCGTTTAATAACAAGTACAGAAAACGGGGAAACAATTGGAAATCAGCAGCGTTGCGATCGCCTGTCTCGCATCCCCGAACTCCCCGAACTTCATTCAAACAGCAACAGTTTTAGTCAAAACTCGTCATCAATGACGTCTAACTCTACAAGTTTGTCATGCAATATAATTGGTTGGAAAAGGCAACTTAAGTATAGGTGCTATATCTGTATATGTTAACAGAGAATGCGGATTGGATAACTCTTATCCAGTGGGAGTCTATGCCCCTCCTTCTAAATCACACGTGATAGACGTCACTGCAAGTACGACATCTTATTGGTTCTACTATCTATAGGACTCTTGATAACTTGGTCCATTGTGATTGGTCAGGTTACACCCCTAGACATAAATCTCAATTTTAATTAGCAGCATGCAGAATGGACACCCAGGTGCCTTGTGTCCCAAGATTCACCCTGCCTCCCTTCCATCAATCAGTGCTTTTGGGCTATGTGTCAATTAGTTGGCTGGGTATTGCCTCGAAACTGTAGCCTCTTATCTGGAGAAGTTATGGCATCCTTGGATCTCGGTGACATCAGACGTTGGTAACTCTTTGCCGCTGGCTGGTCACATGTCTGTTCACCGTGAATCTGCTTCGGTTTCCAGCTTTTTGTGTATTTGATTCTTCCTTAGCCTCACCACCTGCCTGGGCCCCCCTTATCTTGACCTTCACGGAGCAGGCTGGTATGCTCTAAAGTTTCGATTCTCCAGCGTTGCCGCTCTCCCCCTTTCCATGGGTTGACCTCGAATTCCTAGGCATGAGCTACTCTTTGTTGAGTTTCGATTCCGCTCCGCTTCCTGGCTTTAGCTGGAATATGAAACCTAGTCTGATAGGCCTCTGGGCCTCCTGGGTACACTTCTGCTTACACTCGGACACTCGGCGTGCAATTATACACGATTTATGCAGTTTCAGGGATCTAACCCGTTAATGGAAGTGGATATTCTCTGCAAAAACTAAAATAATAGGGGCAGTTCAAAGAATAAGAGCCCTGATTTGAGAAAGGTCTATTAAGGGACCAAAACACGTGTCATCACAAAGGGCACCTCAACGCATTACTATTTTCTTTAAAATGGGCGCAGTCTCATTCTCGGTCTTCTTTCCTTTTCTTGAATACTTTTTGAGTGTTTTTTTTCTTGGTTTCACCACTAACCGTCTGAGACACGACCTTACAGAAAAACTTTGGAAAGCAAACATTTGTCTATTTTATATAATTTGAAGTGAAACTAAAATGTCACCATGTTAGACCTGACCGACCTAGCCAAGAATTCTTAAACTTGCTACTTACAAAATGGAGTTGCACTTGTATAATGTGCCTTATCGAGGTAGATATATGGTTGGCGCTTGCCGCTCTATTCTTCTACTAAGCATTGCAAGCAGTATCGTTTTCTTAGCGTCTTGAGTTCCAAGCCTATTTACACACGTTAACTGGTTGGCTACTTCCATCTTGCCTCATAGCACGTTTCCTTACGTTTCAACATCGTCTCTTCTCCTGTGTCCATTACATCTATTTTCTCAGGTGCTCGCACTGGTGTGTTATCTTTGATAGCCGTTTTCGTTCATCCCCGAGTCTGTCCAGGCACTTGTGTCATTTCCACTGGCCATCCATTAAGGCTCTTTGGGTCTCTTCGTGGACCGTCTGTAGGTACTCTTCATTTCGTCTCAGCTGCTGGTATGGTTGTCTAAGAGGGTATTGTGCAGCCCACGGTTGTCTAGTTACGGGTGCTTCAACAGGTATTGCTCTTCTGATGTACACTGGGCAGAGCCCGAGTGCTGCTCTCTGTTGGTTCATTTGCCCCTCATACGTCACATAACTTGGCGAGTACCCTCCTGGTACCTCAGGGGTGCAGACCATGTCTGGGACCTCCTCTACACCAGCACTTACCTGTGAGGTATACAAAATGAAGTATGCTGAGTGGGCAAAGAAACACTCACACAACCATCAAGTCATGCGAGCAGCCAGCACCACTTTATTCACCATAATCAAAGGAGAAAACAGAATAACCACCCTGGGTCAGTGGGTGCCAACCCCCAGTACCACAGACCCAAAGTCACCTGTTCCCTCCTGTGCAAGAGCACCTGATAGTGTTGAACAAAGGTGTTGGGGTGTCCCAAGTGGCAGCTCTACAAATTTCATCCATAGACACACCCGGAACCTCTGCCTAGGAAGTAGCCAAGGCCTTTGTGTATCTGCCTTCTATGCCCAATGGTGAAGGAATACCAGCGGACTGATAATCCAAGGATATGTCCTCCCAATTCCATCGACTAATGGTAGGGACTGAGGCTTTGAAACCTGGATGATTCCCCCCAAAGGTGATGAAAAGGTTATCTGACTTCCGGAATGCTAATGCTTCTGAACGTTCTAAGTGCACCAACACTGACCTTTGCAGATCCAAATGTCTCAACTCCACTTATTCAGGGGAGTCTGGGTTAGGAAAGAAGTCAGGAAGAACTACTTCCTGAGACCGATGGAATTTCGAGGGAGAAGGCAGGATCACAATGGAGAAACAGTGCTTCCTCCTGGAGGCCTATATAGCAAAGCGCATATTTACCCTAGCCTCATGGGTGAAATGATAGCTACCAGGAAGGCTGTATTGATGGTCAAGATTTTCAAAGGAACCTCTTCCAATGGTTCAGAAGGAGCTACCTGAAGGGCTTTCCGAACAAGGGGTCGATCCCAGGGAGGCACACCCGAAACAATCATAGGACTGAGTAAGGAAAAACCCTTCCGTGACCTGGCTCCAAGGAGCAGTCTGCTCTCCTCCAAACTGCTGTCCCTGAAATGCTCTGATTGCTGCTCACTGGGCCCTCAACATGGAAACAGCTAGACCAAGATCAAACCCATCCTGTAAGAACTGGAGTTATCCGGGAATTGAGCATAGAGTTGCTAGCTATTCACCTTTGACACACCATTCCTGAAACATTCCCAGGGTTGAGTCTAGGACTTCAGGGTAGAAGGTTGCTTATCCCGCTGAAAGATGCCACTGATGGACCTTTCACCATCCAGCCTTTCCCTCTCAACATCCATACCCCACCACCCATAAGAATGTACAGACCCCTAGGCCTGAAGTACTGGGACCGGATATCTCAGAAGGAGAAATACTGAGGACGCTGCCAGATCCAGAAGCAAGGAGAGCCAGCCCCTACATGACCAGAGGGGAGGCACCAGCATGACTACCACATCTGACTCTCTGATCTTCTCTAGAACTGTCGGACTCAGGGGTAGAAGAAAAGCATAGAGAAGACCCTTCAGCCACAGAAAGATTCACAAAAGATCTATCCCCCAAGATCCCTGACATGGAAATTGTGAACAGATCCTTGTGGTCATTGTTATATGGGGAGAGACAAACAGATCTAGTCACAGGTTTCCAAATGTCCTGCATATGGCAAGGAACGCCCCTTCCCACAGCTTCCAATGCCTTGAGGGCAAAACTCTGCTTAGTCACTCTACCAGGGTGTTGTCCAGACCCCTGAAATGAACCACCATGAGTGACAACACATTGTTTTCCACCCAACATCCCAGGCTTCTCACCAGCCTGCCTGGTGACGTGGACCATGAATCTTCCTGCCTGTTGATATAGGCCACAGTCGTCTTATTGTCTGTCTGTAGAAGGCCCGCTCTCCTCCACAGTCCCAGTATAAATGCCCAGAGGGACTGAAAGGCAGACTCCACCTCCCTTCATTTGGAGGACTGGGAAGCTTCCCAGACCCACCATTCTCCTTGGAGCAATTAATTTCCCATCATGGGTCGCAACCCCTACTTGCTGGCATTAGTTGTAAGAATGATGAGTAAGGCCTTGGATAAGGGGAAACCCCTTCAATAGGACACCAGGCTGCAGCCACCAATGAAGTGCCTGCCGTAGGGATGTTGTGAACAGGATCCATTTCTCAAAGTCATGATCCCCTTCCTTCCAGCAATGATGGAGGTGGCCCAACAGTGGCTGCATATAGAGCCTAGACCACGGGATCAAAAACACACACAAGTCCATATGTCCCAGAGTCCTGAAAGTCTATCTTGCCGGTGCCCTTGAAGATGACAAAAGAGTCCTGAGCATCTCCAGTAGGTTGCCGGCCCTTCCCATCGGAGGGAGAACCTTGTCCCGTGTGGTCCAAAATTGGCTCCTATACACTGGAGATCCTGAGATGGGAAGAGATGAGGTTTGATCCAGTTGACTAGAAATCCCATCTCCTGAAAAGTCCTTCATGTTCGTTAAATCTGTTGCGTAACAATGACTTTAATGATGCTTTGAGAAGCCAGTTGTCCAGGGAACTAAATATCTGGACCCCTGAAGATGCAAGATTTCCAATACAGAACCCATGATCTTTATAAATATCCTGAGAGATGACTTTAGACCAAATGGGAGGGCAAGGAACTGATAATGTCTCCCCCCCCACTGAGAACCTCAAGTAGCAGTGATATTATTACGAAACAGGGACATGAAAATGTGTGTCCTGCAGATCCAGGGAGGTGAAGAAATTCTATGGGAATCACTTTCCGAAGGCATACCACCTTAAGTCTGCGGTTCACGCTGGAGTGATTCAGGGTTTTTATCTCTATTACCAGGCAAACTCCTGCTTTTTTAACCAGGAATACAATTGAATATCTCCCCTGACACCTTTTGCTCCAGGGAACTAATCAAATCTTTTATAGTTGGTCCCGAATGGCCAGAGACATTGCTTTTTTCTTGGTTTTCTTTCTGGGGATGGGTGTCCTGATCACTCCTTAAGGTTCGGGGAATCAGTGAACGCCAGACGATATCCCATCTCACCATTTGATTGGCCCAGGGATCCTTGGATTTGTAACTCCACATTCGCCAGAACCATTGTAAGCGCCCCACCACTGGCCTGGTTCGGGACTTCTGTTGTTTTTGTGAAGGGGACGGATGTCGGCCCTTCGATGCCCACCTGGATCTTTCACCTACTGGTCTGCCAGCGGCACACACTGAGGCTTGGCTTTGAAGTCTGACTTCCTTATGAGTTATCTTGCCTGCTTATCAGCCTGAAATACCTTAAGTACTTTCTCTTCCAAAGTGTCTGCGAACAGACTATGGCCCTCAAATGGGATTTTCATGGCCACTGTCTTCTGATGAGAATCAGTCTGCCAATCTTTAATATGTAAATGCTGGTGTCGAGAAATGATGGATTCCATTGCCATGGTTGCAGCTGTATAGGAAGAATAAGAAGCAGTGCCCAATGACAAATGAGCACCCACGTAGGCATTCCTCAATAGACCATCCACCTTCCGGTCTGTGGCATCTTAAATGGCCTCTTCTGGGGCCATGGAGGAGGGGACCACCAAGCTCAGCAGTATTGTGTCCACTTTGCTATCTGCGACTGAACTTCTCTTCGCCTTGGAGCAGATAAGGTTTAGTCAGGAATCTTGGTACCGCTATTTTATCAGTTTCTCTCCAGTCATCCAAGATCTCCTCCTTAACCTCAGTTGGCTGAGGGAGACCCGTTTTCAGGGCCTTCTTAAACTGCATTGGGGCGGATCCTGGTTGTCATATCTGAAGGCGCGGGATCTGAAGTAGTGAAGCCCATATAGTTGGGGATTTAGATGAGCACCAAAGCCACAGATTCCTTATCTAAATATTTCCCCCTCTGATCCCCATCCGTAGAACTTCAGGGATTCATAGGATGCGGATGAAGAAGAAGAAGAAGAAGAAGAAGAAGAAGAAGAAGAAGGAGAAGGAGAAGATGGAGAAGAAGAAGACGAGGAAGAGGAAGAACAACAACAACAACAGCCAGGAGAGAGAGGTGATACTCTTTGTTGCCTAAATCCCCTTCCTGAAAGGCTTTCGTAAATATCAGTAACAGCCTCTTCTCACACCACCCGGTCCCTTTCTTCCTGGGTCTCTCCGTTGAGGAGGTGATAGAGGAGGATGTATAAACATGTTTCCACTTCTCATGTGCTTCTCCACGATGAATAATACTGTAGCGCCACAACACACAACCATCACCTTCAGCGCCATTGCATGTTTAAGAACAGGCATGCCAGGTTTACCTGAGCATCGCCGTTATCCATGGCAATGGTCCTTGCGTATACACTGCGGGCCGTTTCCATAGTATTTCAGTATGCCACATGCGGCCTACCCTCCAACACATGTCCTATCAAGCAAGGCACTCAGGTGGTCCACCAGAAATGTGACACTTGGCCGGAAGTAATGGGATGCTCGGCAGGGACCCGGCCGAGGCGTAGCCAGGATTGTCTAATAAGTGGTGCCTGAGTCTAATGTAGTCAGGCCCACCGCAGCGACATTGACCTCTGTGAACGCTCTCACAGCACTGCTGATTGGACATTTACAGATTTTGGGTGGGCCTTGCCTGCTCAGGCCCTACCCAGTCTACGCCTCTGGGTCCCGATACACTGTGTAAGCTTAACCAGGATCCACAAGCTTCGCAGGGGACCTAGGAGCTTAGCCTGTGGAATACCTCATGGAGTTATGCAAGAAGGTCAGCTGGCAGGCTACGCAATGTTGCCCCTTCTGCTGCCGCCAGCTAAGGATTGGATGCTGCAAAAGATAAGTCTGTGTCTGCGGCATGGCATTTTTTAACTGGGGCCTGTCGGGTTGAAGGATGGGTAACGTACCCAGGCAGGAATGGGGCATAAGTATAAAAGAAAAAGAAAAAGGATTAATGGGGAGGAGAGATAGTGGGATGAGCAAGAGGGACGTGGAGGTAATGAATGTGAAATATATGGAAAGATTTAGACAGTGGTGAAAAAGAGGGCAGTTTTCAACTATATTAAGTAAGCTTACAAGTTACAAAAAGAGTTCCTTGAAGCTACTTCAAAGCACTATAAGGGAAGACAAGAAAAGAAGGTAGGCTATGAGGTGAAGCAGTCATGTTGCCATATAATTTGAGTACCTAGACAAAGTGTAACAATACCTGCCAAATGGTTTGAGTGCATAAGCATCTAATGGGAAAACTGGAATATGGTGAGAGTTCCTGAGTATAAAATTGCATGAATACTTGTGACGGCCATAACCGCCTAATGGTGTGAGTTACTGGGCATATGCAGCCTGATCATGAGTTGGGCGGTAGCCCTTAAGGGCAGAGTTAACGCTAATGTCGCCGCATTTAAGGGCTGGCCTGATCACGAGTTGGGTGTTAAATGGGCTGTGTAACCTCCAGGTTTTTGCTGGAGGAGAAAATCCCATTTAGTGCCCCGTTTTTTGGTGCAATTACGGCCGGCGTTATTAGCGTGCAGTAATTGCACCGAAAATGCCCCATTGGGTCCAATGGACCCAATGCGGATTTCCCGTTATCGCCCAACCTGTGATTCGGTGCTAATCACCAAATTGCTGGGATACCGCCCAACTCATGATCAGGCCCATGATGTTAACTTCTGGAAAACAATTGCAAACTGGATGGATAGCTCCTGTGCAACGTGCTGGTTTTCGGAATAGGACAATGCCATGTGACTAGTTTGAAAACCTGGTGGCACCGACTGGGTCCTTCTTCATTCTGAAGGTGATGAATCGAGTACTATCAGTGGGCAATAATAATGCACATTATTACAGAGCTTAGAAGGGGTCCATCTACATGAAGCTCTATACAAATCTAATTATAATTATATGATGCAAGGACAATGACACCATACTGAAATGCCTACTTAGCTGTGCTTGTTGCTGTTGTCTGAGGGCAAAAGCTGACCTGTGTGTGAATACCTGGCAAAGATGTGAGTTCCTTACTGTATGATGACTGCACCTGTAATATGTTGTATGTTAACATACCTTGGCAAAACCTGTCAAACAATAGTAACTTAGACATGCATTTGTAACACTGGGCAAATCTTGAATGCACCTGTGCATGGGATCTCAATATGCACAGTAGCAAGAAGAAAAGCTTTTCACTACACACATGTCAAAACTGTTGGCTTTGTCATTTATTGTTCCTACAATAAAAGTATTCTACCTTTCCACATATATTTTTCACAGTAAATAAAACACACACACAAAAAAGAGGAAGCAAGCCTCTCTGCAATCCCCTTAGCCTTCAATATTTCCAACTCTGGAGCCCTTTGCTAAAATGTAAAGGACAGCAACAAACATGATGGGTAGCAATATTGCTTTTTTCCACTACTTACTCAAACTGTTTTTGCCTTGCAGTAAAGAGCATAGCTTGGCAAGGTGACTCCATGTCACGAGCACATGCTTCAATTCCTGGGATTCATGTGATAGATCAATGCATTCTGGGAGTTTTAGTATTTTCTCTCAACTGGATTAACGTACCAGAAAACAATGATTTTCAAAAGAAACCCCAGTGATGTTGAGATGACCCAGAGGTCCTCATTACGAGTCCGGCGGTAACGCTACCAGTGCCACAGGCAGGTTGCCGCCAGACTTGTAAAACGTTACCAGCGCCTGACTTCCCGGTGTCACCGGGAGATTACAAGTCCGGTGGCCCCTGAAGTCAGGCACCAGTAAAATGTAAGTCCCCATTCCCATAGGGTCCCACAGGACTCTATGGGAGTGGGGACTCGGAAGTACTGACACCGTTGTTAACGGTGCCAGCGCTTCCGTGAATGGTCTGCCTACCGTGGCCACCATACCTCCACCCTTGTTTCCGGACCGGCAAACTTATAATGAGGCCCAGAGAGTCACTAATTCGATTGTCCTAAAACACCCCAGGAAAATGAGCATATCACTTCCTACAAATGAATGCCAAATCCCCTCATTTCATATTACAGCTTCTTTTTGCCATATACTTTGATCTCTCACTCCTGCCCCCACCACTGCTCTGGCAGGCTACCTCTGGTCCTTTTTATTAAGCCAGCAACATCCAAAAAAGAAACCCCTTTCAGTCCACCCTGAATGCCCAACTGTCAGTGTTATGCACAAGTTATCACACTTTTAATTATCATTCTTTTCACAAAGATATGCTAATTTTGGAGGTGGGAGCCTTCTTAAAACCTCTGAGCAGAGTATTAAGCCATTGACTGCATCATGCGCAGGGCAGGCTTTTGTTCCCTGCCTCTGTCTGTGTAATGCCCAACAGTGTTAAATGAGATGGCATCCTGCACTCCCAGAACAGAGATTAGTGGGCTGCCTGCTGCGACCTCCACCCCCAACTGTGCCATAGGCCATCCCATATCACACACACACACACACACACACACACCCCTGCATTTTATCTTAAGACAATTTGTGTTTGTACATTGGTATGGCTTGGTAGCTCTATAGGGCTGTATGAGGTTGATAGATCTCTCACCAGGGATGCAGTTTAGGACTATGTACCTTTCCACTTTTCTAGACAGGATAACTGACTTTGTTGCTGATGAGTTCTAATCTGAAGCCTCATTATCAATGCAACTGTAGTGGGGCAGTTATTGACTAGAGAGCACGTTCAAGCGCTGCCCCCTGCCTTCCCCAGAAGAAACAATTTTATAATATAAGGAAGGACACATTTGAAACTGCACTTTGATGTCTCCTGGTAATGAAGCTGTCACAAAGAATAGTTATTTTACGCTACAGAAGTAGAGACCAGATAAGGTATTAGCTTGCACAATTAGTGTGTTTTAAAATAGAATAGATTAGGTGACAGGAAGGCGTGTTCTCAAGATAGGGACTCACTATACAAGTAGGGCAGAAAATTGTAGGTACATAATGTTGCTGCTACCCATAGGAAGGGAAATAATGTGACAGGCATTCACCAGGAAATCGGTAGATAGCAAATGTGTCTTGCAGAGGATAAAAATGTGACAAGCAGTTGCCATTTTAAAATGCACAAGCACGGCAGAGAATAAAGTCTGTAGCTTTAAGAAGGCCTCATAGCTAAGGACGCTATTTGAAACAAATACATTTAATTCAGGAAAAATGCTGCAGTAGCTGGACATAGCTGCCTCAAAGGAATGTCAAAGTTGAGGACACCGCAGAGAAAGTTTACATAACGGAACAAGATACCAGTATCAGGTCACCGAGCGTTCAACCAGTAAGTTAAATCAGTTATGACAACACAGCAGACTATTCACAGATTAATGTCTCATCGATCGGCTAGGCGTGACAGAGAAGCAAGTCCAGCTAAAAAGACAAAATAATTGCCAGAATGAAATCTTGACATGGTGGAAGTAGCGGACTCATAACAATAGTTATTCATAATGTGTCAAGGAAGAAAGAATGGTGCGTTTACTGTTGCAAGACAGTGAGGGCTGGAAAACTGGAATTTGGGCAAAGACAAAGTCCTTGAAACTCAGAGACATCATGGCAGAGATAACATGGGCGGTTTTATTTAATTAAGAACAAAGGCAATACGCTTGTCCTCTCCTCCCATCTACATACACATGTCATCATGCCGCCAGTTCACAGAGAGTGTGACTGCATGTTAACTGATAAACATATGTCCTTTTCACTGCAGAAGTAATTTAGAGCTT
Source organism: Ambystoma mexicanum (assembly GCF_040938575.1). Lineage (NCBI taxonomy): Eukaryota > Metazoa > Chordata > Amphibia > Caudata > Ambystomatidae > Ambystoma > Ambystoma mexicanum. The sequence continues at coordinate 326,501,353 of NC_090926.1, read as the reverse complement.
ACCAATAATATTCAAGCATGATGAGGTCGGACATTTTATGGGATGTTTTATGGGTGGGACCTTAGATAGAGAGTTACCCAATCAGTAAGGTGGGACATATAGATACTATATGTAGCTTACCAATTAGGACCAATGAGCAGTAGAGATAGGTTTTCATAGCTCAGTGATTATGATGACATCAGGGTGATTCATTTGCATTATATAAACTGTGTTTTCTGTTCAAAAGTGATAGAATTTGAGAGAGAGAGCTTGGCTGTTGATCTTGTTTTCTCCCCAGTTTTTGCATACTTCCAATAAAGCTGGGTTACCTTGCATTTGGCATACCACCATCCACTCTGTGTTGTCTCTTTATTGGCAAATACCAGGTAGAGGGCTGTACTGTTTTTGGGCCTCTGTTTTCACAACACTTAGACATGCCCCTTGAGAGACCCTAAGCGCCAAAAGCACCCTGATCCCTGGATAAGTAACCTTGCATTCAGCCAAGGCTCCACTGGGTGGGGCCAGATTCTAGTACGGAAGAGCATGAGAGAGGCCCTCTGTTAATATCCACTACGCAATTACACAGCTAAACATGTGAGAGTGTTGAATAGGCCATTTCAGCTAAGCCACACATTTCACAGCACCACCCAGCTGCCATCACTGGAGGTTCACCTCCTGCTGAGAACCACTGAGCAATGCATTGTAGGCATGCAAATAACCTCAAAATCATCCCTTGTGCTCTAGAATATTGTCTGTCTTTCTATTTTTTACATAGCTTTATCAACCCAATATAGACAGCTCTAAATGGTGCAGACAACCACATCTGTGTTTCACCCTCTTTAGAGATCACCAGTGCAGTAATCTGACACCCTTGTAAGATAAAGTTATGTACGAACATATGGTCATGGGCTCTGACTTCAAGAGCGTGGACTGCAGTGGCAATACCAGATGTGGCTGGTTTGTGAATAGATGCCTGTCTTCCTCCTGGATTCCACTTGTGCGGAAGCTCGAGAAGCCAGGGAAAGTTTCAATGAGGAAGCCCCCCAATGATTGGGTGGTCACTAAAGGTTTCACATGATGTACCCATGTGATTAAAAGCTGAGTGCTCACTGAACTTCCACCATCCCTATTTAATCTGAGAGGCTGCATCCTTACCTATTCGAAGAAAGTCAAATAACTTAAAGTTGAAATTCAGGATGAGTCCCAGTGAGAACATAATGCTAACCCAAAGAGGGCTGTGAGGAACCTCTGCTTGTCTGTAGCTTGCAAAAAACAATCTGATGGCAAAGCTCTGCTAGTGATTGAGAACACCAGGCTTCGTCTGATCCTAAGGAATCAAGGAACTGATGCGCAAGCACGGTCAGGTCGGAAGCCTCAACTATCCCCTGCCCCAGAGAAAGCCCTCTGGTTCGTACCTGCATGTGCTTTACACAAAGAGTTAGGAACTGCAGACAACAGAACAGAACCTGAGGACTATAGTGTAGTTACACAAGCACATAAACAGCACAAGAACAATGCGTAATCTTTTGGACTCCAAGGAGTGAGAGTCTTAGAGTAGACAGCTACAATTCCATAAGACTGGTCTGATCACTTTTTGTCATCAGAAATAACTTTTTCTCAGAATCAGAGGAACATTTTCAAAACAGTGGGAATTTCTGTACCCTACCTTCTGAGGGTTTTCAGAAAGTGCTTAAGGCTTCCTTTGCCATGGATACATCCTCCACAGGGGTATTCTAGTTCATATATATATATATATATATATATGTGATGTTATGCTAAGTTGACCTATACCGTGCACAGTTACCATTTGCATGGTCTCCAGGTTCTCACGTGGTTCTGTAAGAAAGCGGGTTGGGGAGGTTAGTGAGGGAAAGGTGATGGGGTAGTGGTTGTGCTCTTCTGTTGATGCTTGTAGAACCAGGAGAAACTGGTGTCAGTGTCAGCTTTCTGAGTGTGTTTAGGTTGTGCCCACTGGTGTTATTGTGTCCGGAAGGACAATGTCCAGTCAATGGGTTGTTTGTTTGCGGCAGTTGGTTCTTGTGGTGGATATGTGGGTTGTGTATTTTTTGTGAGGTGGGACTGTCCCTTTAGTTCCTGTGAGGTAAGTGTGGGGCATGCTGAGCAGAGCAAGGAGCAGAGATGGTTAGTGGCTAGTACTGAGTGTTTGTTTTATTGTTGGGTCCCAAATCCCTACTATCAGTTGATTGTCTCTGGTCCACAGTGATATTGTGGGTGGTGCCCCTTTATGCTAATCACGGTGAGTTGAATAGTCAGGTTTTCAGTTGTTTTCTGAAGGTGATGTGGTCTTCTGTTGCTCTTATCGCCTTTGGCATTGAGTTCTATAGATTGGCTATTAGACGGGAGAATGCGATTCCTGCGAGTGTCCCTTTTTTCGTACTGTTTAGATTCAATTTGAAGGTCATCGCTTGATCTTAGGCTTCTTCCTAGTTGGTAGTGGTTGATTTTGGCTTGGAGGAAAGCGGCTTCTTGTCCATGTGGTGATTTGTGGGCCATGCATAGGGCTTTGAAGTTAATGCAATTTTTTACTGGGAGCCAATGTTGGCTTCTCAGCGCTGGTGTGATGTGGTATCTTCTGTTTGGTCTCAGGAGTACCCTTCCTGCAGAATTTTGGATGCGCTGGAGTTTTTTAGTGAGCCGTTCTGGCATTCCAATATAGAGGCTGCTTGCTCAGTTTATTCTTGAAAATACTAAGAAGATGATTGTGAGGGTTCTGTGTGGGAAGGAGAAGTAGTGAAGGATCCCTCTAATTAGTCGAAGTAGAAACACTAGTTTGCTATTGCGTTGACTTGTGGTTCTAGTGAGAGTCCGTTGTACATGAGTTTGCCCAGGTTTTTCTTTTATCACAGCAGATGCTTCCAGTTGGGTTCCCATGCCTGGTGGCCAGTTCAATTGTTTGTCTGTTGTGTTGCCCTGCCAGGGTGAGAACATTATTTCTGTTTCTGTTTTGGTATGGTTTAGTTTGAGGTTATAAGTTGTGATCCGGGTGTAGATGTCAGTGAGCCATTTGTTGAGGGTGTTGTTTGGGTCTTGGGATGAGGTTATCTTGAAGATAGGTTGGGTATCATCTGCGTAGTTGCAGGCAGTCAGTCTGTGTTTTTTAATGATTTTCATTAAGAGGAACGTGTATATGTTGAAGAGGAGTGGGGAGAGGCTAGAGCCTTGTGGTACGCCACAGGAGATGTTTTTGGAGTTCAAAGTAAATGGCGTTAGGTATGTTCTTTCAGTTTTGTTAGTGAGAAAGGATTTTAGCCATTATAAAGTGGTGTCTTTTATGTTGCATTCCTCTAGTCTCTATTAATGTTGTGTGCCTGATTGTGTCGACGGCAGCTGTTATCTCCAGTAGTATGAGGGCAGATCATGTACTGTTGTCTGCATTTATTTTTAGGTCGTCCTATATGGATAGAAGTGCTGATTCCATTCCTCTCATGTGTGTGAAGCCAACTTGCCATTGGTCGAGTATTCTGTTAGTTTCTACGTGGTTCAATAGGATTTTGTAGACATAGTTCTCCAATAGCTTTGCCGTGTAGGGTGGATTCAATGTAGGTCTGTAGTTGGTGGGATCTTTCACACTTCCAGTTTTGCTTTTTTGGGGTGGCTTGGTGAATGCTGATTTGAAAGATTTAGGTACTATTCCTGCGTTTAGGGATAGGTTCATCAGTAGCTAGAAGTAAGATGCTGGGATGCTGTGGTTGAGGATTTCTTTGTAGATGGTGGGCATGTATCCCTGGGGGATCCAGCAAGGTTGGTGTCTTTTACTAGTGAGGTGAAAGTTTCTTCATCTATGGGTTTGAATCAGTCGAGTATTGCTGTAGTTGGTGGCATGCTGGTTGTTAGTGGTTCCGTGTTTGTACTTGTGTTTATTGTTGCATAGCTTGCTTCAATGGTCTGTTGGATTATTTCTATTTTTGTTCTTAGGTGGTTGGTGATATTGTCATATTGTGATTGTGATGGTGTGATACCATTGTTGCAAGATGTTGGGTTTTTGATTTGTTTGATGATTTTGTTTGAATAGTTCTTTTTGTGGGTTTGTTGCCGATTAGATTTGTGTAGTTCAGTATGCTTTTTTTGCTTTAAGGACTGCTGATTTGTACATTCTGAGTTGTAGTCAATAGTTTATTTTGTCCGATTGATTGTAATGGTTTCTCCATAGATTTTCCAGTTAGCAGTTTGGTTTTCTATGTTTCCTCAGTTCTTCTGTCAACCATCTTGCTGCCATTTTTTATGCAGTGGCTTTGAAATGTTTTGCTGGTGCTAATTGGTCTGAAGCTTCTATGATCCCGGCGTCGAGGTTTTTTTCCGCTGAGTCAGGAGTCCTTCTGTTTAGCTGGGAGTTGTTTAGTTTAGTTGATTCCAGTAGTTCTGTTAGTGATTCCAGGTCAAGACTCTTCCAGTTTCTTTTGTTAGTAGCGCGCAGTAATGTGTTTCTGGGCAGAATGCATGTTGGGAGTTTGACAGTGAATTGGACCAGGTGATGATCACTCCATATGATGGGTACCGATTGGCTGGGGGTCGAGAGTCCGTCTCTGCAGAAGAATGCGTCCAAGGTGTGTCAAGCACTGTGGGTGGATCTGTTCACTATTTGCTTGAAGTGGAGAGTTTCCTGAAGGCCGCTGAGGGAGTTTGCTGTGGTTTCATTTTCTCTTTCGAACCAGATTTTGAAATCCACCAGGACGATCATGTTATCATGATAGGTGGAAAGGTTAATGGAGTCACTGGGCTTTGTTGCAAAGTTCGGGTTGTAGGATGGGGCTCTGTAGATCAGAAGGAACAGTGTGTTGGCTTTGTCGTTTAGCCTGATTTTTATTAGGAGGGATTTACAGTCTCCTATGTCCACTGAGGGGATTGGTGTGGCGCTGATGTGGTCTTTGTGTGCCTTGCAATTCCGCCTCCTCTTCGGTTTTCTCTGTTGGCGTGTATTATTTTGAAACTGTCTGGTATGGCTTCATGGGCAATTGTTTTATATTTGTACAATAGCCATGTTTCTGTGAAGAAGAGTGTGTTAGTGCCGCCCTCGCTTAGGAGGTCATACATTTCTGTTTTGTGTTTTGCCATGGATCTTACGTTGAGTAGGCTGCAGTGTAGTTTGTGCGTTTTTCCTTGTATGTTGTTACCTATCCTTTCTTGCGTCTCAGACGGTTTGGTGTTTGTTGGGTGTTCTTTTCCCAAGGCTCTCTCTTGGATGAGGCGTCTGTTTGCTGAAATTGTGGTTGGGGACTTTGTCTCTTCATTGAGGAGATCGATTAAACTGACGGACGGGTTTCTTTGTTCTGGTTCGTGGTGGTTGGTTGTTTGTTTGTACTACGTGTGGGCTTTTTTCCAGTCTTTGGTCAATTAAGGGGTGCCGATAGTTAGGGATTCAAGTTTGGCTTTGAGTCTGAGATACTTCAACTAAATACAGGCACTTAGACTTTCATGACTTATGGGAAGGGAGGCAAAACAACAAAAACGTTTTACATCAATGGAGGCTTGCGCCGGGGATGTGAGGGTGTCCCTTTGCTAGTTAACCTTTACCTGAATGGTCTAGGAAACCATCTATCTTTGTGTTCTACATATGTATCACAAGTTGGACATACACTAATTCCCTGGGTGGTCTATGCTGTTGATGTTGTTCTAAGGGCTTGGACCCCACTTGCCCTACAGAACCCTCCAAGAGGTTATGTCTCATTCATGACAATGCAGTATTTTTCAGTTTTCTCGCTCCTATGGTGCTGGTGGGTGCTTCCAGCATTGGGGATATACCAAGCAAAGTCACGTACCATTGCTTGTTATGCTGCAGGTATTTGGGCATTAACATTGCCGCCTTTATGTACTAAGATAGAGCACATATTTTGTGAAGCTGTTCTGAGTGTTTTGAGTTCAACTGATGACAAGTTGCTTTATAATGAAACCCTGATGAATTCACTTGAAGTCAAACTGTGTGTAGCTCCACCCATATTATGGTGGGTAATCCGGATGAATGATCAAGCCACTTTGAAGAAATTAATCCTTGAAGACATTGTGGCATCTTCATATCAATGGTTAGCTTATGTTAAGGCAACACGTTGTAGAGGAGGTTCCAAATAAAGCCTGCACTCCAGTGGCCCATTTTGAAGTACCAGGAACGTTCACACCAAAATATGTGACGTAAGATGAGCAACTAAACCAGCACAGAGCCGCAGTAGGGTGCTGCCCAGTACCTATCAGAAGAGCAATGCCTATTGAAGTACCAATACCCAGAAAACCATGGACAGTAAGGTATCCATTAAGAAAACCTTACCAGCAAATGAGACGAAATGAGGATTGCCTAAGTACCGCCCCGGAAGAAACCAAAAAGGTCTTAATGGAAGATGAATGGTGACTTCACAAGGACTCGGATGAACTCAGAGATAGACGAAATGATGAACCAAGGATGACACGAACAGATGAAACACCATGAGAAAAGAGATTGTGAGTTTAAAGTGATATAAAGCTATCAGAACGTAAGAGAGTTAAGCTGTAAGCAAAACAGTCGATCAGTTTACACCTGTACATATGCTTGGAACTGCAAGAAAGCTAAGAAAACAGTACGGCTTGCTATGCTATGTAGAAGAATAGTGCGGCATGCGCCATTATACATACATCTACCTCAAACAAAGTACGTTAGTATAAGTGCAATTACACTTTGCAAACAAAGCAGAAACAACTCAGGTGACCAAAGGCAGAATGATCAGAGAGTCATATTCTAGCAAAACGAGAAGAGACGGCTGAATCGAAACTCGGCAGATGCAACTCGAGCCAAGGTCATACCACTAGAAGGAACAAACAGTAGCTACATCTAATTGAAGTTTAAGAACAGAATATCCTGTCTCTGAAAGGTCAAGATAAGGAAGTGTAGGCAGGTGGCTGAGCTGAATAAGAATCAAATACCCAAATTGAGAGAAATGAGACAAATTCATGGTGTGGGAATCACTTGACCAGCTGCGAGAGAAGGAGCACGGGTTCACACCTATGCTTGGCATACGCCCAGGCAGGGATATCAGAACATTTCTAGACAGAAGATGCAGTTTTGAGGCCACCCACATTGAAATAATTGACACATAGTTGCTGAAGCGATGATTGATTGTAACCATAATTGGAGAAAGGCCAGGTAACTAGGGGGCACCCCACACCTGGCTGACCATTCTGCGTGCTGCTAAGCAAAGTGGAAGAAGTAGAAGAATATGCATGGGCTTGGTGCCAACCCAATCACAATGGACCAAATAATCTAGGGTCCTATAATTAGTAGAACCAATAGGATGTCGAACTTTTAGTGGCGTCTACAGTAGTCATTTTAAAGGAAGGGCTTAGACGCCCACCTGACAGTGGTTTACCCAATCCCCTCACTCTGTTACCATATACAGATATAGTACCTATATTAAATTTACCTTTTCCTAACCAATAGAATTGCATATTAACTTTTGAGTGTTATACGTCAATTATGACGAGTTTTCTGTACAAATGCTATGATTTTTATGAAGTTTGTTGGAGTTGAAGCGAGACGGACTATCACATCACTGCTGATTTCCATGACTCCCCGTTTTTTGTACTTGCCATTAAACGGATTCCCTTTGCCAAACCATTGAGTTGTCCTTATTGATTGGTGTTGGAGTAATAAATCTGCACCTCCATCCATCTTAAGGGTGCAGCTATCTCGTCTTAAAGTACTTCGGAGCAAACCTCGGCTCTATGGGCCGGCCGGGGTCTCCGGAGTACACTTGGTAGCAGAGGATGGTTTATTGATTATCAATTATTGATTAGAATAAGACACCCATTGACCGTCGACATAAAGTAACTCTAGGTCTTCGTCAATATCACAAGTCCTTTGCCATTCGGCTGAGTAGACCGTGAAGCTCCCCATAGACAATGGTAGTGTAAGAAAAACTGCAGACTAGGGCCTGAAGGGACCTGTGTTCCCCACGCTATCTCTTCCCATTCCTACGGGCAGCTGAGCGGGTGAAAAACCGAAGAAGGCAGTAACAAAGGCAGTGATCCCGAGGGTCCAGTGAGGAACCATGCGAACAGTGTGTGAAAAAAAAATTGAATGTTTTGGTAAAAAGTGCATGCCTTAGAACAAGTAAAGGGAAAAGGTAACGGAGGGAGGTGGGAAAACAAAATATAGTTAGAAGTAGAGAAGACTGTATATATATAGAAGGGGATAAGAGTCATTAAGTAAATAAAGGTTAAAGGGGAGGACACCCGAGAAGTGAGAGGGTTCCGGAGAGGACACCCGAGAAGTGAGAGGATTCACCTTATTCCTATGCTTTTAATACAAGCAGCTAGAAGAAACGTGTACCCAGAGTCCCAGCTAAAGGGGGAACGATTAGGCTACCACGACGATTAAAGATGTTGTGAAAGGGGTACATTTAGACTCCCTGAAGGGGTAATGATTAGAGGCAGAGGTACCTGTAACCAGCTGGTGTTCGACTAGTTTGTCAAGCATTTGTCTTACATGTTTTCTGTTGTGACATCATGTATAAAAAAGAATCTTTGAGAAAATTGATTTTAATTTTACATGATTGAATAGCTGAGATAAAATCGCTTACGAATTGATGTTTTTTGAGTAAAATAGAAGGTATACAATTTTGTGAAAATTTGGGATTGGAGCTTGCAGTGTTTGGTGCTCGCTCATATTGTTGGATCTGTTTAAGCCACACGAAAGTGTTGACAAGTGTTATATAAGAGGAAAAGGAACAGCTTTGAGCATGGAGGACATAACTCCATTGACACACTTATGCAAACAGTTGCCAAAACATGCACCCAAACTGAAGAAATACAGTACAGAATGGGTTAAAGGAACTGCCCACAAAATGTTTATGCCATGGCCACAAGGTGGGTCCTTAACTAAAGCTGTCTTATAATCACATGACGACATATTTGTATGCCACATACATGGGCAAAAAGTTAGACAAACGCCAAGCTATTCTAGAGCTTTGGAAAATGTACGAACAAGAGAAGGGAGAGGAGCCACCAGTAGATTGGATACTTAATATATGCTCAGAGGGGGGTGAGATGCCTACTGCGCCACCCGTCCCATCGGAAACAAAGGTTGAAGAAAATAAGGACGAGGGATTATACCTGCTGAGAGAGCTTAAAGCAGCCACAGGGTACAGCAACCCGGCATATGAGTCAACTACGCAAAGTAGTGATGAAAATCAAGGGCAATATAGGGACAAGGATATCACCTCCACAGTCCCAAGGGACAAGGAGAGACGTGATGATGAAAGAAGAGATCAAGCACAGACAAGTGAATCTCTCGACAAAGAAAGAGAAGGGAAAAGATGGAAGGGAAATGAAGATAGAACTGATGAGCTAGCATTTGCAAAAAACTAATGGATGAGAGGACACATTTGATTGAAACCTGATGGTAAAGGCATTGATGACATGAAACAAAAGGAAAGGATAAAGGATGTACAGAGAAAGGGAAAAGAGAAGGAATTGGGAGACGAAAGGATAAGAAAGAAAGACAGACAAAGGCGAGAACTGCTATATATCGTGAAGAGCAAGAAAGACAGCTCGATCGCAAACCCAGAGCAGCCAATAATCAAGACAGACGGGGACAGCAAAGGTCAGAGGAGGAGCAAAGAATACAATAGAAAAGAATAAAGAGATGAAGAGGTGAGGAAATTCGAAGGACAGATGAACGAAGAAATGAAAAGAAAAAGGAAGAAGAAAGAGTCATGGAAGAGCCGAGGAAGCGCAAAGAATTTGATGACGATATAGAAAGTAAGCGGAGACAGAGAGCACGTGATCTTGAATATATGGAGAGAGAGGTTAGAAAACCGGCTCCAGCAGTAGATTAGGAAGACATTAAAGAATTCTTTCCTGCGTACCATTCAGCACCAGGCACGTCGAGGGCAATTATGGAAGATGACTTTGACACCAGAAGTATCAAGGAGAAACGATCGATAAAATATATGATGACATGGGGCTGGAACAAACCCCCCATTGGAGGGAGAAGACGAGCACCTGGAGAGCACCCAGCTCTACAACACTGAGGATGTCACCACGAAAAAGTGGGAATAGGGAACTATCCCTGGATAGATAAGAAATCAGTAGAAACAATAAAGATACAAGAAGTTGCGTGAATTGGGGACAGACAATGTCCGACTCGGAAAGGGAGGAGCGTGATGAAAATGAAGAAGGGAGGCGAAGAGAAAGACGATTCCCAAGGAAAAAGGGAATAAGATGGTCAGACACTAGTGAGTCTGCACCAAGAGCATCAGGATCAGCCACACAGTGAGACTGGCATGAAGAAGTATCCCACGGTCAGAGGGGGGTGTCTTCACTGCCCTAAGTGGATAGACTTAGGTCCCTGCGAGGCAGGCGACGATGCAGGAATATTACCCCTGCCATAGATTGAAGAACCATGAAGGAAGAGAGAGAGAGCTATACATCCCAGTTTCCGTTGCTCGAGAAAGTAAGACCGCAATATATCCCATGGCCACACATGGATCGAGAAAATGTGAAAAACAAACTTCCAGTGCTGACATCAGGAGCCGGAAAGTGGATACATGAGTTAGAAAAAATGACAGGAGGAAACACGCTAGCTATAGGGGACATCAAAGGTCTCCTAATCGCCATACTTGGTGAGAGAGCAGGCGATGTGTGGGCACGGGCAGGCTACCCTGGTGTAACCACAATTAATACCTTGCATGACGGAGCTCCATTTAACAATTGTAGAGCTGCAGTATGGAAAACGCTACGAGTGCTATACCCAGATACTTCCGATATGGGAGCTATAATGAAGCGGAAAATGAAGGTGTCTGAGGATCCGTTAATTTATATACAGAATTTTCAAGACGCATGGGTGCTCGAGACTCATGAATCTTGGACAAAATCTATACCTGTGTTTTACCATATATTGTGCCAAGGGCTGCCAGAGCCGGTGCAGAAACAACTCAAGAAATTGGTGGGAATTGAGGCCAAGCCTTGGGCTGAAATACAGTTGACCATCGCACACTATTGCAGACTGCTTCAAGAAAGGAATCGCAAAAAGGAAGGTGCACGAAGGGTGAGGAAGTGAAATTGGTGCAAAGGAAATTGTCAAACTATGCTCTTGAGGGAGCCATGATAACTAGCACAGCTGAATCGAGCATGCAGCAGGTGACTAATCCACAGCAGAATAATCAGAGAAGTACTGGGTTTAATCCCAGGGGGAGAGGATTTAGGGGAAGGGGATGGCAGAGTAATCAGGCAGGTTTCCAAAATAATCAAGGATGTTTTCAAAATATGCAAAATGATAATCAAGATATGTCAAACGGGCAAATGATTCAACCACCGCCAGTATGTTGGTTGTGTGGAATGACAGGGCACTTAGCTCGCATAAGCAGAAATCACGGCATGATGCAGAACGGCCAAGGGACAGGAGCAGGTATGGCGAATCCACCTGCAGTTTTACAGCAAGGTGTTGCACAGAATCACACAGTGCTCACTGTTGCAATTATCACAGACGATAAGCACAGGGCAGACCCCGAACCTTGGAATGGGAGGTAACAATGTGAATGGGGGAAATCCATCAGCACTTAGTGGGCCAAATCTGTATATGGACTGGTACAGCTCACTGGGAACCTTGATGTGTTCTATCATATCAGTCTGATTACCCCTCTTTCCGTTGCCCTAATGTGTCAGCGTAACGCTCACATTCTAGACACAGCCCATCTTACTACTATAGGACATCATGAACCCAATGCAGGCACTTAATTAGAAAAAATAAATTCACTTTTAATATTTGTATGGATAAAAGCAGGGCGCGACAAATGCCCTACAAACAACATGACACAATTAAACAATTGAACAAGACATAGTTTGTTCAAAAATCTTTGTTTCACTATGACTAAACAAGGTACAAAAGTACTCATGGAACACGGGGGTGCAAACAGACACAAAATGCTTTGTTTGTATATGAATCCCACAGTTAAATCATGAGGGTATTACAGATAGATGTCGACATGTTTCGGCCGGTTTTTTGTTTAGACACTATCTCGAGTGTCTTAGATCTCTCTTTTCTTAGGCCATCTTCAGGACATGATTCCTTCAAAAGGTAAACAAAGACTTTATACCCCAGAGTTGATCAGCATAACCACTTTTTTGGTGATGTAAAAACACATTACATATTGGTCCCAGAACCAGGTGTGCCAACTACCACTAAGGACCTCGTGTCTTTTGTAATTATTTAACACACGTATCACAATTGGGACAGTCGCTTAGCATTGATGTGCAAGAGTTTAGCACTGATGTGCAAGAGTCCCCACTCTTATGGCAAGTGACTGCAATTCAAGAAGAGGGATAATGATTGCCCTAGTTCAAGTGGGTGGTTTAGACACACACTGTGCGTTTTTCCGCGCTGTCTCTCATGCTCAGTATCAGGAAGCTATAAATCCATTAGCAGTCTAGGGAAATGCATAAATCATTTCACGAAGCTGCTATTATTCATTCTCAAATGCCGAGTGTTTCAGTGTGAATACTGGAATGTTTCTTGCCCCAGTTGCGAGGAAAAGCTTAGTCACACCCTGTTGACTTGGTGCTGGCTGCCATTCGCAGAGTCAAGAGACTCAAGTGAATACAAGTCCTCTTCACGGAGCTGCAGGGCAGGGAGAAGACAAGCGGCGCAGAGTTGCAATTTATAAATAGCTGCCAAAAAGGCATTTGAGAGTGACTGACGTCACCGATGACTATCTGTTTGAAGAACAAGCAGATATACGAGAGACAATGGTGGAAGTGAGTCTCACCTTTAGGGTAAAAATGGTTAAGAGAGAAGTACCTCAGAGAATGATGTTGGCACGAAACCGTCCTGAATATTTTGATGACGATATGGCCCAGGTGCCTGTCTCAGTATGGAACACAGGCCCCTATGACGTAGGCCTCTTGAAGGGGGTTGAAGAAGTGAAGATCAAACTGAAACCAGGAGCAATTCTACCAAAAGCCCGACAATATCCCATGTCCTGAGAGGCAGATGAGATGAGGGGATTTTTAAGACAATTTCTGCAATGATGGAACAGGGCATCTTAGTGACGTCAGAGTCGTCATGCAATACTGCAGTTTACCCTATCAAAAAATCAAAGGGAGGGTCTTGGTGTTTAATCCAGGATTTACGCCCAATAAACGATATTGTTGAGGCCAAGTTCCCTTTAATCCCTAACCCTGCTACAATCCTATGTAATATACCAGTTGAGGCGAAATATTTCACGGTGATTGACTTGAAAAATGCATTTTTCTCAATCCCGTTGCACTGTGACTCACAAGATTTGACGTCATTCACATTCAGACAGATGCATCTGAAAAGCACGAGACTACCCCAGGGGTATTGTGAGTCTCCATCTATTTTTAACAGAGTCTTGCAGATGGACTTGAGTAATATTGCACTAAAAAGTGTCATTCTGCAATACGTGGATGACATCTTAATTTGCAGCACAACAGAAGAGCAATGCAGGTGCGATTCTGTTCAGCTATTGACTATACTGGCTGAGAAAGGATATAAAGTTGACAAGGAAAAGTTAAAATATGGTTAACAAGAAGTGCTGTACATAGGCCAGCTGATCTCACATGATGGAAAGAGAGTGGCCCCAGAAAGGGCTGAAGCCATACTGAACACGGCTAAGCCACACACGATAAAAACAGATGCAGAGCTTTCTAGGCCTGTGCATCTATATCAGGGCATGGGTCTTCGACTCCAGCTCTCATACTAAGCCTTTACTTCAGGCCCTAAAGAAGGCCCAAGTAACGAAAGAAAAGATTGAATGGTCTGAGACCATGGAGAAAGGGTTTGCTGAACTCAAAAGAGCTATTTGCACAGCACCAGTTCTCTGGGTTCCCAATGATGCAGAGGAATTTGACCTGTTTTCACACACAAATGGCAGCGTTATGACAGCAGTACTCACACAGAGAACCACGTTGGGGTACAAGCCCCTGGCATACTACAGTGGGAATTTGGACCCAGTAATGAGAGGTCATTTTCCTTGCAAACAAAGTTTAGGTGCCGCAGGGTTCGCCATAGAGAAGATTACAACCATTGTGATGGGATGCTCAATGACGTACGTCCAGCACTCACTATTTTCCATTCTAGAGAAACCAAAGGGCACACTGACATCTCAGAGAGCTTCTGCTTATGAAGTGATCATATCAAATCCATCGATTAAAATAATCCGATGTAAGATAGTGAACCCAGCTATGTTTATAGCAGAGCCAGTCACTGAAGGAGAGCTGATACATGACTGTGCAAATTATCAAGAATTCTATGATGAAATCCCCAGGGTGAAAGAAAATGCCTTGGAAGAAGGAGAGATCGTCTTCATTGACAGGTCTTCGAGGATCGATCAAAATGATGGGCAAGGATACACAGGCGTTGCTGTGATGAAGCACACAGCAAATGGAGAATTTCGAGTGCTTCTTAGTGCACAAATACCATCTCATTATTCAGCACAGGCTGCAGAATTATTGGCGTTGATACTCGCAATTGAGAATCACGCAGACCAGGAAGTAACGGTGTACAGTGACTCTGCCTATGTGACGTCAACAGTGCACTTAGGCTTAGCGCGCTGGAAAAGGAGGGGCTACCTCCGAGCAGACGGCACGTCAGTGCAACACGCAGTCTTATTGGACAGGCTGATTAAGGCACTACAGCTCCCAGTGGGCATAGCGGTCGTGAAATTAGCAGCCCACACGAAAGGGACAGATTTTATCCCACATGGAAATCAAGCAGCAGACACGGAAGCCAAGCGTATGGCATCCAAAAGTGAGATGATCATGGCAGTGGAAGTTATCCATGCCAACGAGCGAATGATGGTTACACAAACTGCACAGGAGAGTTACAGTAATTTGGGGCAAACGTAGCTAATGGAACTCCAAGGGGAGGCACCACAGGAAGAGAAGAACCTGTGGAAACGTTGAGGGTGTTCTTTAAACCCCTCTGACAGCTTGTGGCGACAAGACAGCACTGGTAAACCAGTAATGCCTGTAGCTCTATTAAAAATAGCGCTGGAGCAGTTACATTATCCAGCACATATGACAAAAGAGAATCTAGCAGCAATGCTTGCAGAAGACTGGTTCATATCGTATTTAGCTGAGCACGTTGCATTCTTTATTCGCGCCTTGAGATCATACCAATGGTACATAAGGTGCTATATAAATGCAAAGTAACATAACATAACATAGTGAACTGTATAATTTGCCAGCAATTCACGACTGGGCACATATTAAAAGTAATGAGAGGAGTCATCCCCAGGCCAAATGGGCCTTTTCAGCACTTGCATGTCGATTACGGGTACAGATACTTAATTGTTGTGGTGTGTCCATTCTCTAGATGGATTGAGGCAGGTCCATGTACACACCCAGACTCTACCTGTGCGGCCAGATTTTTAGTGAGAGAAGTGTTCCCCAGGTGGAGGGTGTGTGAAGATATGAGATCAGATAACGGAGCTCATTTTGTCAATGAGACATTTGAACAGATTATCTTGCTGCTTCGTATAAAGCACAAGTTCTCGTCGGCGTATCATCCGCAAGGTAACGCGATCTGTGAGAAGCTCAACAGTTTGTTAAAGGAAAGGATAGCCAAGTTGAAGCTTACTCTAAGGAAGGGATGGTTGCACTGCCTTCCTCTGGCACTGTATGCACTTCGGAACCAACGCGGTTCCGACCATCATCTTACGCCACACGAGATAGCCACAGGAAGAGGAATGAGAACTCCCTTGACACCCCGAGATAGAGCTAGATGTGATGCCCAGTCAACAGGAGAAATGTTAGGGTCTGAAATGCAAATTTACTTGAACTGCATGAAATCTTGCCTTACTGGAATTTCAGACCAGCTGCAGCGACGACGAAAGGGGTGCAGGGCAGCACGGAACACAGAAGGAGATGCTACTATAGACCCAGCTCAAGGATTTTGTTTACCATCCATCTTCCCTGGAGAGACCGTTCTTGTAAGGAACCATACAAGGAAAAAGTGGGATGAGCCAAGATTCAACGGTCCCTTCACCGTGGAGGACTGCACTCCATCCGCAGTGAAACTACAAGGCAGGAGAGCTTGGATTTTTCTCTGCGATATCAAACCCTACATCGGAGAGGGCCCCCTGCCTGCACCCCAATGAGAAGAATCAGCGAGCCACGGGGAAGAACCACAGCAATTGCAGATGAGATCCATGACGAGGAAGAAGGATGCCTGACCAGCCAGACAAAGACGAAGAACTTTTTGCAAGTTGTGGCTTAAATTAGACACTTCCTCTAAGCACAAAAGGGGACAAGGACATAAAAAACAGACACTCTGTGCATCCTAGTTGCAGGGTGAAGAAGAAAAATTGCATGTACAAGCCACAACACAGTCTGTTGACTATTGAACTTTGAACTGAGGCACACCTAAGCCTTGATGAGAAAAGCATATGCCAAATTTTGATCAAGGGCACTTACATTGGAAGCAAATACAGTATCCCGACTAATTCCATACCGAGACCCTATTTGGTATCACTTATGGGGTCCCACAGTAGAGACATCACAAAAGACATAATAACCTATTTTGATGTAGTGCTAAGATCCTATCCGCCATTGGTAGGGAGCTCACCAATGTCACTGACTTTCTTAAAGATCCTGAAAACGAAAAGACAATAAGACAACTGCTCACTGTCATTGCCAAACAATTTCTCCTACTTCCTGAGTACCGTGAGAAAGAACCAAATGTCCCAAACACAGGCGGAAATAAATGAGCTTATCAATGCACTGTTCTTTCACCTAATTGAAGACTGTCCAACTCTTGTCGGAAGAACAACAGACACACTCACATTTCTTCAAGACCCAGAAAATACAGAACATTTAAGCCATCTTTAAATAAAATTGTAATCTTAGTCGCACTCCACGCGACAGGACAGTGCAGACATTGTTTACAGAAAGGAGAAAGCATATAATCCTAAACCTCAGCAAGACAGGATGGATGTCCCTGTCACCAGAAGACAGCAGATTGGCCCACAATGCCCTCTTTTGTCTAGTCACTGACTTTCCAGAGCTAGTGGGGAGACCGATCGATGTTGACGTACTCACATTCATCAGAGATCCAGCTAATATTGCACAGATGGGAATACTCTTGCATGGAATCGCGCTTCAAGTGGAACTCTCTAACCATCAGCGCAGCTATCTGGGGAGATTCTAAAAGCCTTCCACCGAGGGACAGATCGAGGAAGCAGTGTCAAACACTTCACTTGTTGTATTTGTTGTTATTTTTTCCCTATTTTCTTCATACTGATCAGCATACAATATGTCTTTAGGATTGAAGCAAATCCGAGGCGTGGACTGGGAGCTTACTTACTTTGAACATGCACAGTAAAGTGACTTACTGAAGTGTTATTTCATTTGATTTTTCTCGTAGTCTAGCAAAGGAACTGTATCCTGAAATAAGAGACAATTTGTCACTCGCCAGAGGGGGGAAACGTGTAGAACACCTGAGACCCTAAACCACAGAGTCCGAAAGACAATATTGTGTAAAGGAATACAATAAAATATTGACATTTGGTGAATGATCGAGATGGGGATGCAGAGTAGCAATCTGGTCCTCCCGCAGGAGGAGAGACAACCACGCTTCACTGGAAGTAAATGCTGCCGCCTGACATACGGAACCATAATGTATTTGTGTATCATATTCATCATTGTTTTACTGTCATTAACGATCAGAACTGCATTTTTTTATTGGTGCACAAAGCATTCCAATTCCAGTGCAACCACCTAATGATGCACGTATGAAACCCACAAAAGCACCCAGACCTTATATAGTCATTCCAGTCCCTAGAGGATCTGATGGAGGAATGAATGAACTTAAAATGAATGTGATTAGCAATGACACACACACACTTGTGGTCAAAAACAAACAGAAAAGCCATAGATAGGGTCGGCATGGAATGAATGAAGAAAGGTTACTGACAACTACACGCATGCAAACACTGAATGTAAACCAAACAGGCCTAGTGTCAATGACTGCAGAACCACAAACCAAAGTAGTAGAGAAGAAGAGACTGCCTGCCATAAGAAACTCCACAGCAGATGTTGTGAGAAAACAAGAAGAGTTAAGAAGAAAGCCAACAGAAGCAGTCGTATCAGAAACCCTTAAGAAATCAAAAAACAACTCGGAGATACTCTCTGCACAGACACAACTGATAGACTCATTATGGCTGTCCATAGCCAGAGCGAGGAAAATACAAGAGGAACTGAAGAACAAAACCACAGGGACTGTATTGCCAAGCGCATATGTTCCAACGCAAGGGACAAGTACCAGTTATACAATACAACCATACACCGGACCAGTGTCAGGGTGGTTGGTATAGGCATTTGTAACCAGCAGGAGAAAGATGTATGAGGAGAGGGAAAGAGCTGCAAGACTCTTGTCCACTCAACTGGCGCAGATGAGGAAGCCTGCACCATGGACCGAGATACCTGAGAATCCTCCAGCAAAAAAAAGCCATACAGATGCATTCAGGGATGTAGTTATAGCGAACTACCGGAAAACACTAAGAATCAAGAGAAGTATGCATGGAGATGACAATGAACTAAATGACTACCTGGACAGCACTGCACACCTGGGAAATAATATTTGGTACCAGCACATGAAGGAAGTTGGAAGACGAAATTCAGAAGGGGAATGCTTTTTTTGTGCATTTCTACCATACAGCATGGGAAAATCCAAGATCTTCGTGGCTGTAGAAATTGATGTCCAGACAGCACACTGTCTTTCACACGTAGCCATGTGCAAAACTAGAGGCCAGTTTATGGGAAGTGACGCGTCCCTAATATGGGCAACTGAAACAGCTTATCCCGATGAAGATGATTATGTTCAAGACATTAAGACCAGAAACAGAGCTCATACTAGGAATAATGTGATCAGGTACGAGAAGCCTGGAGTTAAAGGAGCAGAAATAAGATGGGAAGTGAACCCGAGACTAACTGTCCAAGGGAAAACTCTAGAAGAGGCTCGAAAGTGGAAGAATAAAGCCCAAATGCAGATTTGGGGAACAGTGCTTTCACCAGATGGATGGGAGAAATGAGTGGTGATTTGCAGAGCATGGGTGATCACTGGACTCTACAAAGAAACTGTTGACATTGTGCAGAATGGCTGCAAGCCATTATGGCCAAAGCTTGAAAAACTGCTGACATGGGTCAAAGACAGAGGACGACCCTTGCAGATAGTGCCACTGGAAAGCCCAAAATTCTGCTTCAGGAATAATGGTACAAGAAAGATGGGAGAGAATCAGAACTGTGGACGAGTTTTTGGTGCTCCAGGAATGGTGCATGGAACTGCAGTAATTATGGATCATTATTGGGCGAGTGGATCCAAAGCATATATCAGACTGCTAAGAGACTGGGGAGGCATATGCACAATAGTGAACGTCCACGTTCCAGCATTAGTGATCCCGAAAAGTGACCTGAATATTGACAGTTTCCCGAAAGCAAATGCTCACCTGAGGAAGAAGAGATCTGTGGAGTTGAAACGAGACGGACTATCGCATCACTGCTGATTTCCATGACTCCCTGTTTTTTGTACTTGTCATTAAACAGACTCCCTTTGCCAAACCATTGAGTTGTCCTTATTGATTGGTGTTGGAGTAATAAATCTACACCCCCCACTCAAGGGTGCAGATATCTCGTCTTAAAGTACTTTGCAGCAAACCTCGGCTCTATGGGCCGTGCGGGGGTCTCTGGAGTACGGGTTATACATCGTGACTCTCTGGCTCTTTTGATAATGTTACCGCCTTAAATTATAACTCTGAGACTGTGACAAAGCAGCTGTACTCCCATTGCCAGGAGTTGTATTGCATATGCCAGGAAAAGGTTAAGCCAACAGTGGTGTACAACATACGTGTGATGTAACGTGTATAGCGGGAGACCGAGGTCACATGCTGGGGGCTGGGCCGGAAGAAATAAAGGAATCACCGGAACTGCGCGGGAAGCGCCAGTCCGGGTTTATGCACCCAATGCACTAGTCGTGTCTTTATTGCTGCGTCTCTTGAGTATAGGCCCGTGCAGGCCCACATACCACGCGAGGTCTACACCACCGGAGACCCGACTGCCTCGTAGAACAGAGGCAGAACACTGGCGACAAGGACGTGGACCTATATTGCTCACGGCCAACTGAAACTGGAAATTAGCATGTGCGCACACATGCTGGGAAGGCCCACTGCAGTCCAGACTCCCTTTTGCATGCACTTACATGCTCACAGCCAGCAGATCGCCTGAACAACACACACACACAAGCCCTCCTTCCAGACTAGCAGTGGTGTAGAACACATTGTCACTAGAATAAAGCAGTGCCCAGCATGAATGCCAGCCCAACGAGGGCAGGGGCGAGCCCCTCAGACAGGAGAAGCATCAACCTCAATCCAGACCGCCAAGACCCTGCACATACCACCCTTATGGGGCTGTTTGACCCAACAGGAGCTGCCATCCGCTGGTGCATTTGGCTACAACAATTTGAGTTACATCTTGAAGCCAGAGAAGTCAACAAAGACACTGTGGAAATCGATATAATATTATGACCCCAATCGCATCGTTTAAATGTATGTTGGCCTACGCCAAGCTGTCTAAAGGATACTATGTACATAGGTTCCGCGGCAAGGTCTTGACCTTAATGTATCGTGTAAGCCGCCATCTTGGATCTAGCCGCCATTTTAGGTACTCTTGCAGTGTGGAAGTCACCCTGAATCACAAAATGGAGGCCGAATGACATTTCGAGTAAGACTTCGGCCATGGTGACCTCTGCACACGTGAATGAATAATATGTCCGCAGGCTACTTGTTAGGGTCATGAACTAAGACCCTGTCCTCTGTTTAACCTATGTGTAAATATGTAACCGTATCAGCGGAACTGATCTAATGTATGGAAATCGTGTGTTCGACCTGGCTACGAACCCTAGCCATGGTTCCAGAAATGGTTAACTTGTAAGAGGGCTGGCCAATGCAGTACTAAATGTATAAAAACCCAAGCATCCCGATGATCGGTCTCTCCCACTTTCAGTGCGAACCTAACGTTGAAGGTTCGTGTGTTAGTCAGAGAGCCGAATAGCTATTCGCATGTCAATTGACTTTGGTAACTTTGTAACTTTGAAATAAAGCGCTTTGTATGTCCTTTGTAACCTGTGTTGGTGTGTTTCCTTTTGGGCTTCCCGGCCTCATGTCAATTTCTCTGTTTCCACAGTTGGCGCCCGAATAGGGACCCTCAAGATTGATGCCGGATCATTGAAGGTTGACGCAGACTATCGAATCGGGATCGGACGGTGTGATTCTGCGGGCCCGACCGATCGAGACGCGATACCTCGGCAGCGCTGCACGATCCGATCCTTGGGCGATAGTCGTGCGGTCTGACACGGCATCTTGACGAGGGTCCAATTCCGAGGCGGGCAGATTTGCCGAAACCACCGAACGCAGGTAAAATTTGTTAGTTGAAGTCCTTTGTAAACCGTACGGTCCTCCTTAGGTTTGGTCAGGTGCAGTCGTGACCCGGCTCTTAATTTAACCCTGACAATTTGAATTTGGCGTATTGTATCTGCAGACACAATTATTGGACCAGGTAACACCAATTTTTTGAGAAATACCTGGGAAATTGTCTAGCTGCTTTAGGGTTCTGTTCCGCAGCGATCGACAATCTTTGGAATTTAGCCGTCCGGCACCACAGGAGGGGTCGCCGGCGTGTACTATGTACTGTAAGTATGGCATTGGTAGTATTGTATTTAATGACATTTGGCACAGACAGACCAGAAATGCCTCTGAATTTCAGTGGCCAATCAATGGTAGCTTTGAGATCCCCCGTATTGAATACTTAGAGTCGATCTTGCTTAAAAAGAAGGCTAGGCCAGCAGCCTTTGATGTGTTACAAAATTGGAAAAAGGAAGCATTACAGCAGCTTAAAAGTAGGGATAAACATGCACGACGTCATAAAACGAATGCCGAAAAGGCATTGTTGTATGACAAGGAAAAACGATTAGATGAAACCCAGAAGATGGATAGAGCTTTCTCGCTCGGGGTCTAGAAAATTTACCCCTCTAAAGATTTCCATGTTTCCGAGGAGTTTATTGAGAAAATATTAAACGAACGGAGGCCTGATTCTTCAGCGCCACCTCCGTATGCTCCCGTTGTGGGCACCTTGCCCGTTCCTGTTATTGCTCCTATCGTTATTCCTACTCCTCCTGCGCAGCCTACTGCCCCTAGTTCTTTGGTTGTCGCTCCTCTGTCTATTTCGTCTATTAAATTACCTCTTTCCCCTGCACCCTTGTTAGGTTCACCTACACCTCCGATTCTGGGGAGTCCCGTGTTCACTAAATCAGATCCCGGTGCAGGGTCGAAAATTGTGACTCGTAGTACTGTTCCTGCGGGCAGGAAACAGGAACTATTTGCTTGGGCTAAACATTGCATGGAAAAAGGTGATCAAACTGATGTACTTTCAACATTATCTAATTTGCACGATTTTCCCGAGAAAAACGTTTTTATTGAAGGACTGGGGATTCATTTAGGTGTAATGTGGGGTAGATTGCAGACTTCGGATCTCCCACAAGGGGTGAGAGATCTGAATGCCTTGGCACTTTCAAGGGATACAGAGCAGAAAGTATATGGACATGTTGACAGATTGTTTGAGTTTAGGAGGGATTTTGAAAGGTTACAAAACGAGGATGATGAGGACGACAGGATGTATGCACAGAAACGGTTCCTTTCGTGCCGAAGTTCAGCACCTGAGGAAGTACGAATTTGTACCAAAGACGCGATTCGATGGATCTCGGATTCATCGATACCGCCAGATGAGGTGTATGACACATATAGTCAATACACGGTAGAGATGCAAAGGAAGGTAATCCAAGTGATGGTACAGCACTTACAGGAGGAATGTATAAGGAAGAAGGTTGGTTGCCCCATAGAGTTATTGGGTATTTGTAAAAGAGCTTTTTCGCCCGACACTTCTACAGCTGCTTTAGCGCTCGATTTGGCCCTATTGCTCAGTAAGCGGTCGGAGGTCCCTATATCTCAGTTGCCTATGAGAGAGGTCCCTCCGACCTTTGTCCCAAAAGTAGAAATCCCCGCCAACGCGGCGACTGGTGCTGCCGCGGTGGATATCCCTGCACATTACGTATCACAGTTTGTTCACGTCCCGTTCTCTCGACAGGAAGTGAACACGATTAGACAATCAGTCCCTGATATCAGGAAGAACCCGACAGGGTTTTACAAAGAAATAGAATCCGTTTTGCAGTCTTCTGTGTTCGCCTTAAGTGACATGGATTTATTGTTTCCAGTGCTTTTACCTGTTGATGTATGGAAACAGGTACGAACAATAGATGATGTGCCGGGGTTAGGGGATACATGGGTAAACTTAACTAGAATAGATGGGGAACGACCAGCTGGTGAGAAACCACCCCAGGTAATACTCACTTTACCTGATAGAATAGTTGCCAAATTAAAAACTATAATCCCAGAAAAAAGGATTATTTGGGACAAGCTTACGGCCTGCGTCCAAGGGAAAACTGAAGGTACTACTGAATTCTTTAATAGATTCGAACAGGTGTTCTCTGACTTCAGTGGACAGGATTTAGGTACAGAGTCGGGGAAGAGGTTGTTTGTGGACAAATTTGTGCGTGGATTGTTGCCCGACATCCAGTCACAAATTATGTCCTCAGAGAGCGCTTGGCAGGCAAAATCTCAGTCAGAGGTCAGGAGGCACATTTGGAGGTATGGGTAGACGACCAAGGGGCCGCCCCAGAGCAGGAGGCCCTGATAGGGGTCGGCTTCTACAAGATCCCCAGCAACCTTTTTCACGGGAAAATCAGACTCCGAGTATGGACTCGAGATATATATTTGATCACCCTTCCGCCGCCTATCTTTCTGAGGAACTTCCCTTTGATGAAGTTCTGCCTTACTAGGATTGCCCGAAGCAGCGTTTGGAACCTTTACCTATTCCCGTTATTCAGAAGGGCCCCTATGTTGAATTATTGGTGGGGAATAGGAAACATCAGTTCTTGATCGACACTAGAGCACAAAAGTGCTTCATCGACCATTCGAGGGTTCCAAACATCCCACTGTCAGGGCAAACAAACGTCTCTATAGGGTTCTCTGGCATACCAACTGTTTGTCCGGTTTCTGCGCCGGTATCCGTTTCTTTGGGTCCTTTTACAGACCAGTGCCCTTTTCTTCTTACTTCAAACTGTGGAGAAAATTTGCTGGGGTTGAATTTGTTGAAGAAACTGAATGCAGTGATTCATTGTTCCCCTGACGGAATAAGATTAACAGTTTCACCACAGCAACCCTTTAACTCCCAATACTTGACCCGACCTCTACCTCCCGAATTTGACATTGTCCCAGAATGTTTGTGGGCAATAGACGATAATGATGTCGGGATATTGCACATCGATCCTGTTAAGATAATATTGAAACATGGGGTTAAGCTACCGCGCATTCCGCAATATAAAATTTCAATTGAAGGAGAGCGCGCTCTGAAATGCATTGTCTCCGATTTTGTACATCGTGGAGTGATCGAAGAGATTACAGGTAGCTTATGTAATAGCCCGATCTTGCCAGTATATAAGAAAGGCGACAATGCAATTCCGTACCGGTTTATAATAGATCTTCGTGCTATTAACCGGGTGGTAGCCCCACAATTTCCAATCGTGCCTGATGTAACAACGATCTTAACAATGATCCCTGCTACGGCTACACACTTTAGTGTCGTAGATTTAAAAAACGCCTTCTTTAGTATTCCGATACATGAGGAGAGCAGGTATTTGTTTGCGTTCACCTTGGGGGGACGCTCGTTTACATTCACAAGGGCACCTCAAGGGTATACTGAAAGTCCTAGTATCTATAGTAGAGCCTTAAAAGAGCAGCTCGACACCCTTGAATTACCACCTACTTGCACGCTGCTTCAATATGTAGACGATTTGCTCCTGGCTGCAGACTCTGAGAAAGCTTGTAAAGAAGGCACTATATTGTTGCTTGTTCATTTAGCTGAAAATGGTCACAAAGCTTCACTTAAGAAATTTCAATATTGTTGTCAGGAGGTTGCCTATCTAGGCTACCTCCTGTCAAAGGAGGGGAGAAGATTGACACCTGAACGAATAAAACACATTTCTGGCATGTCTGTCCCAAAAACACAGAAGGAAGTCAGAGCCCTGATAGGGATGGCGTCCTACTGTAGACTGTGGATCCCGAACTTTGCCCTAGTGGTAAAACCGATGTTGGCTTTGACGAAGAAGGGCATTTCTCTGCCATTGCCATGGGAATCGGAACTTCAACGATCATTTGAGCTTCTCAAAGCCGCGCTGTGTTCAGCACCGGTTCTGGGTACACCAAATTACGATAAGGCCTTTGTGTTGTTTGTGCATGAATGTAATGGATGTGCTTTGTCTGTGTTAACACAGGAACATGGAGGGAAGAATAGGCCGTGCGGCTATTATTCCTCCGCCCTCGATCCTGTTGCATGCGCTTTGCCGCGATGTCTGCGCGCTGTTGCTGCTGCCGCTGCGTCTGTAAAACAGAGTGAGGGGATGGTCCTAGGCCACGATTTAATTTTGATGGTACCTCACTCTGTCGATATTCTATTGAATAAAACTCAAACACAACACCTTACTTCTGCCCGGTTGACCAGGTACGAATTAGTTCTATTTGCTCCTCATATCCAAATTAAAAGGTGTTGTGTTCTCAATCCGGCTGAACTTTTGCCTCTCCCGCAAACTACTGCTTGCGGCGATGACGGATCACATGACTGCCTGTATGCCACCGAACAAGAAACAAAGGGCAGAATAGACCTCTCAGATACTCCTTTGGAGAATGCGGAAGGGGAGCTGTTTTGTGATGGCTCCTGTTTTAAACTTCCGAATGGCACGTCTACAGCTGCTTATGCAGTTACTACCTTGAACAAGATCGTAGAAACTAAAAGGATTCCGCATAACTCCGCGCAGGCCGCAGAGATTATAGCGTTGACCCGCGCTTGTGAGCTCTCCCAAGGGCATAGAGTTAACATTTATACGGATAGTCAGTACGCCTTTGGGGTGGCTCACAATTTCGGAAAACTGTGGTCGGAAAGAGGGTTTCTGACCTCACACGGGACCAAGATTCAGCATGGTCCCTTAATAGTACAACTACTTTTAGCGCTCTCACTCCCTGAACAATTAGCAATCATGAAATGTGCAGCACATCGCAAGGTCATAGACAATGTGGGAAGAGGAAATGCTTTTGCAGATTTGATAGCTAGACAAACAGCTACAGACCTTAGCACAGACATGTACACCTCGGGGGAAGTGAGAGATGGTTGTATAATAGATGAAGGCATTGGGTCTGTGCGAGATATTCAGACTGATGCCTCTGTTGAAGAATCTAGGAAATGGGCTGAAGGCATGGGGAAATTGGATGACGAAGGGTGTTGGGTGGACGCATCTGACGGGAAATGGTTGCTTCCTGATTCTTATGTATTAGCAATGGTCACGATGGCACACGGTCCAACACATGTGTGTGCCCAGCAAATTGCGAAGATATTACAGCAGGTTTGGGTGAATGATAAAATTTTGGAAACTGCAAAAAGACTCGTCCAGAACTGCATGATTTGCCTGCAGCATAATGTGGGTAAAGGGACAGTGACTCCAAGGGGAAGTTTCGGGCCCCCCTCTGTCCCCTTTGAAACCATTCACCTTGATTCTATTGAAATGGAGCGATGTAATAACTTGAAATATGTTCTTGTTATCATTTGTGCTTTTAGCAAATGGGTCGAGGCTTTCCCCGTCAAAGATGCTACCGCCATGACCACCGCAAAGATCTTGGTAAAAGACTATTTTCCTCGATTTGGGCTCCCGAGGATAATTTGGTCGGACAACGGCCCCCACTTCATCGCAGCCGTAATGTTGCAAATATGTGTTGCCTTAGGGATAGAGAAACGTTTTCATTCAGCTAGGCACCCTCAAAGTGCGGGGTTGGTAGAAAGACACAATGGTATTTTGAAAAACAAACTTGCAAAAACATGTGCCGACACTAAATTAAAATGGCCAGATGCTTTACCTATTGTGTTGTTAGCTATGCGCACCACACCCCAGACTAGAACTGGGCTCTCTCCATTCGAGGTAGTAATGGGAAGGCCTGCTAATATTTGGGGTCTCCCTAAACCTAAAGCCCTGAGGGATGTGGAGAATGTATTGCTCATAGACTATTGTAATCAATTGACTAAAAAAATCTGTATTTCATTTACCACCAGGTGAATGCTGCCTTACCTGTACGGTTTACGGGCCCAGGACACGATATATTGCCCGGCAGCTGGGTCCTGGTGAAGGCCTACGAAAGGTCTTCCTGTCTCGCGCCTCGCTGGCGGGGACCCTACCAGGTTTTATTGGTCACCAGGACGGCAGTGCGGGTGGCAGGAAAGAAGAACTGGATACATGCAACACATATCAAGAAGATCCCTCACCCGACGCCACACGTTACAGAAGAAACAGAACCCCTCGCTGGTGCTACACTCTCTGATCTCGGAGTAGCAGGCAGCGTTGTGAGTGCGCCAGAGAAGTTCTCTGAGCCTGAGGAGCTCGGGGAGCCGTCCATTTTGTCTCCGCACTCCCTTGATCAATCACTTCCGGAAAACCTTGTTTCGAGCTCTGCGACTTCCGTCGCTACTGATACGACGCTCCCCTCAGGGAGCGACGATACTTTGCTTTTGGATTCAACAAACTTGGGTACCATCCGGTACAACCTTCGACCACACAAATAAAATCGCCGCACGAGTATCGTGCATCTGGAAGAAAAAGGAGTGATTGAAATACTATCGTCTTCCCTTTTTTTTGGAACAAAGAAAAGGGGGGGGTTCTGTTGGCCAGGGTTGGGAAGGACTAAGAAGTCGCGCGGCCGAAGTGCCGCCAGCAACGAACATTGGGGCCGTCGATCGGGATAACCATGATGCCTGACGCCTTCACCGCTGCTCCTCGTATTGAACTATTAGATAAGGAGGTGACCAATTCGAACAATGGACAATGTGCCTGGGCCCCGAAAACGTACTGTTGTGTTCTCGTTTTGATTATTGTTAGTTTTGCAACTGCTGCTGTGGGACTTTGGTACTTTGAAGAAATTTATCCTTTGAAGCCTCTGTTACCGACCAAAATTGTACCAACTGTTTTGACTCCCTCTGTACACCTTCACACTCTGTCCCCTAGGGACTCTCGGCATAGACAGAAATATTATAATAACACTTTGATGATAGTGATGAATGCTACGCATGCTATTTTTTAATAGGAGTAATTGTTGGGTCTGCACTCACTTACCACAACATGGGAACAAGGGACTGGGATGGTATATACATCCCTTGCCTCTAACAACCTCTTGCTATGCCTCTCTTAGAGCACTCTTTTTTGGCCGATGGAATGATAGCATCTCAGGGAACTTCGATGGGACTAATTTGAATGAATTTGAAAAACGTGAATTGACTCCCCTGGGATGCTCGCTTTTCGCAAATAGGAGTAGACCTAATATCGCTTCTATTAGGCCGTCTGATAAACTTTCTTTTCCTTTTCAAAATCTAGTTTCTTTCAAGATGGCTCCGATAGGCAATAAGGATGCCATGCCTCCTTCTTATTCTGTAAATCACAGTCCTGATTCTGTCCCTTTCTGTGTACAAAGAAACGGCACTAGGCCAATGGGAGATTTCGAGCCTTGTATAAATATTGTAAATTTGACTGGGGAAAATAGGCCTTTGTATGTAGGGGGACCGGTTTATTTTGTGTGTGGTAGTTTAGCTTTTCCCTGGTTGCCCAAGGATTGGCAGGGGACTTGTTATTTAGGGATATTGTTACCAGGTGTATTTATAGCCAGTACCTTAGAGACATCTAAGGCTCGCCCGCGACGGGATAATGATGGAGATACCCCTGGACAAGTGTTCGGGGATATAGCCAAATCAGTAGTTCCCTTCTGGGGACAAATAGCAAATTCAGAAAACATCAGGGGATTAGCGAGGGTGTTGGAGAAAACAATCAACCGGACCACGGACATACTTTACAATATGACCTTAGAGCAAAAGGCGATAAGATTGGTAGCACTTCAAAATCGAATGGCATTAGATGTCATTTTAGCTGAACGAGGTGGAGTATGTAAATTAGTGGGGTCCGCTTGCTGTGTTTTCGTACCAGATTCTTCACCAACAATATTCAAAGCAATTCAGAATTTACACACTCTTAGTTCTGAAGTCCATATCCCTGTAGGAGACTGGAGCCTTAGTACTTGGTTTTGGGATTCTCTACGATCTTGGGGGTGGAAGGTGCTTTCTGTTATTTTAGGTATTTTTGGGACTCTGTTATTCCTTTGCTGCTGTTTTCAATGCCTCCCGAGTATATGCGGAATGATAGGGGGATGTTGTGCCCAAGTTATGAGCGCAATAGGGCGTAGAATATATACCCCGAAGACAGCATCTAAAGAATTCATGTTGCAAGAAGTTCTTATGAACAACTTTATGGCTATTGACATTTCAGACAATGATGCGGAACCTATGGATGCTAATGCCCTCAAGTATTTTCAAAAGTATTAGGAAATAATGTTTTAGCACTTGGCATAGGCCAAAAGGAGGGTCTGTGGAAATCGATATAATATTATGACCCCAATCGCATCGTTTAAATGTATGTTGGCCTACGCCAAGCTGTCTAAAGGATACTATGTACATAGGTTCCGCGGCAAGGTCTTGACCTTAATGTATCGTGTAAGCCGCCATCTTGGATCTAGCCGCCATTTTAGGTACTCTTGCAGTGTGGAAGTCACCCTGAATCACAAAATGGAGGCCGAATGACATTTCGAGTAAGACTTCGGCCATGGTGACCTCCGCACACGTGAATGAATAATATGTCCGCAGGCTACTTGTTAGGGTCATGAACTAAGACCCTGTCCTCTGTTTAACCTATGTGTAAATATGTAACCGTATCAGCGGAACTGATCTAATGTATGGAAATCGTGTGTTCGACCTGGCTACGAACCCTAGCCATGGTTCCAGAAATGGTTAACTTGTAAGAGGGCTGGCCAATGCAGTACTAAATGTATAAAAACCCAAGCATCCCGATGATCGGTCTCTCCCACTTTCAGTGCGAACCTAACGTTGAAGGTTCGTGTGTTAGTCAGAGAGCCGAATAGCTATTCGCATGTCAATTGACTTTGGTAACTTTGTAACTTTGAAATAAAGCGCTTTGTATGTCCTTTGTAACCTGTGTTGGTGTGTTTCCTTTTGGGCTTCCCGGCCTCATGTCAATTTCTCTGTTTCCACAACACGAGTAGGCACACGCTCCTCCTGCTCAACATTGGGTCGGCCGATTTGCACCTTTTTAACACACTCCCCAACAATGGCGCTGCTGACGACTACACCACTGCCAAAGCCCGGATTATGAGAGGTTCCACTTCTGTATGGCCAGACAATGAGAAGGCGAGACCATCAACAACTTCAGTGCGAGACTACGGGAGATGGCCGTTGGATGCGAATTCCCCAATGAAGAATTTGCAATCCGTCTCCAAGTCCTAAACGGAATATCATCTGAGAAGCTAAGAAGGGCCATACTGTCTGAAAATAGCACATCATTGTCCCACATCCCTTAAATGGGACTGCGTGAACGCACAGACGACCAAGTGGCCATAATAGAAGCTGCAATCCAACGTCTGCCTTTAGACAGTACCCAGAAGAATGAAGAAATTGCAGCCATCAAGAGACGGGAAACCACCAGAGAGATAGATGATAAAAGCTCAAACCCCTCCAGGCCCAGCCAACCTCAAGGGCGGGATGACGCGTGCAAATAGTGCGGTGATCCATGGCATCGAGAAGAACCTTGCCCCACATGGGATTCGACATGCCGAAAATGCAAACGCCTAAACCACTTTGCAGCGGTTTGCCTACACCCACCAGGCTGGAGAGAACGGGAACAACCACCACAACAAGACCACAGAAGGAAATTCACCCCACGTGAGCCTCCACGACAGCCAAGAGGGAGAGGAAGAGCAAGGGCAGTAGGCTGATCGCTAAGGTCGCCAAGCAGCAGCGAAAGCGAAGAAAGTGAAGAAAGCATCTCAGAGACAGGCGTGAGAAAGGGAAACGAAAGAAGCCAGGCAATAAAATACACTGTGCGCACGTAATAACTGCAGTGGAACCACGACAATCCAAGCACTGGAAGAACAAGAGGCGATGGAAGCAACCCTCCTGCACAGTCATCTCGGATGGCAACCCGATGAAAGTGGTCATCGACAGAGGGGCAACGGTTAACGTGATGCCTTCAACAAGCTCGACCCGAAAACCAGCGCTTCAGGACAGAAAGGTCCAGCTATTCACATATGGCTCTAAGAAACCGCTGCCTGTACAAGGTTCATTCTGGCCAGACCTCTCACACAACAACACAGCCTGCCACACAAGAATCTACGTTGTGGATGCAGGCTGTGAGACACTCCTAAGCTGCAGAACGGCAGAAAAACTGTGTCTGATCCACATCGCTTTCCGTATCCAACCAACAGAAATCAATCACCTCCTTAAGAAACGCCATCACGTGTACCAAGGCATCGGATGCCTCAGATTTAGGTCTATCAAGCTGCATATAGAACCCACCATTGAACCAAAAGCAGTACGACATCGGCGGATCCCCTTCCACATGACGGAGGCCATCAGGAAGGAGCTAGAAAAACTTGAGAAGGCCGGTATCATAGAAAAAACATCAGGACCAACCCCATGGGTATCACCCATGGTGGTGGTGCAAAAACCAAAACAACCAAATGCAGTGAGTATCTGCATAGATATGAGACTCCCGAACGCAGCAATCGGGAGAGAGCGGCACATCACAGCGACCATCGACGAGCTCATCGTCGACATGACTGGAGCCAAGTTGTTCAGCAAACTAAACCTCAGGTCGGTATACCACCAGCTGCGCATAGCAAGGGAGTCGAGATACATCACCACATTCTCCTCCCATATCAGCCTGAGAAGATATAAACGCCTAAACTTTGGAATATCATCAGCCGCCAAAGTGTTCCAGAATGAGATCCGAAAGGTCCTGAATGGTGTGGAAGGGACAACAAATATAAGTGATGACATCATTGTATATGGAACAAATGCCAATGAACACCATGAACGCCTTGCAGCAGTTCTACAGTGGCTCGAAAACCCTGGACTCACACTGAATGCGGAGAAATGTGAATTCTGCAAGGAAGAACTCAGCTTCTTCAGTTACATCTTCAATTCTAATGGGGTGTCACCTGACCCAGCAAAAGTAAGCGACATCAAGAACACCATGGCACCAACATCAGCCACTGAAGTAAGAAGCTTGATGGGCATGGCGACACATTGCACGAGGTTCAGTCCTGACCTGGCCACCCTCGCAAGCCCCCTACGCGAGTTAACAAAGAAGGACCAGAAATGGGAATGGACGGCTCAACACCAGCAAGCATTCCAGCAGATCAAAGATTTACTGTCCAGCTCAACGACCATGGTGTTCTTTGACATCGAACGAGCAACCGAGATCCTAGTAGAGGCAAGACCGGTGGGCCTAGGAGATGTCCTGACCCAAGTGGACAAACACGGCAATGTACACCACATCGTCTTCGCAAGCCGCACACTGACCAAGACTGAGCAGAACTATGCGCACATTGAAAAAGAGGCATTGGTGATCCTCTGTGGTTGCCGCCACTTCAAAGTGTACCTGTTGGGAAAGACAGCAAAGATATTCTCAGACCACAAGCCCCTCATCCCCATTTTTCAAGGGATCAGCACCACCTCCCCCAGAAAGAATCGAGAAGTGGATGCTGCAGCTAAAACGCTACAACATTGAGGTTGAGTACCGGGCTGTGGCCGACAACCCCGTGGACTATCTCTCCTGCCATCCACGGCCTGCCACAGAACTGTAAGAACGATACGCAGCAGACACGGAAGAAAACGTATGCCACATGGTCGCATGCGCACGTCCTCGGTCCCTCACCATAGGGAAAATCGCAGACGAGACCAATGCAGATACCATCCTGACACAAGCCATACAAGCCATCCAAACAGGATGTTGGAAAAACGACCTGGCCACTGTGGCGCAGCAGAACAATCTGCTCAGGAGAAGCTGCAAGCCCTATTCGGGATCGGCCACAAAGTCACAATAGCACCCGAAGGGGTGCTGCTAAAAGGACACAAGATTGTATTACCGATGACATTGGAGGGGAGGGCAC
This sequence comes from Ambystoma mexicanum, assembly GCF_040938575.1. Taxonomy (NCBI): domain Eukaryota; kingdom Metazoa; phylum Chordata; class Amphibia; order Caudata; family Ambystomatidae; genus Ambystoma; species Ambystoma mexicanum. The sequence continues at coordinate 326,468,222 of NC_090926.1, read as the reverse complement.
TCAAGTTAGCCCACAGTGGACACCAAGGTATTGTCAAAATGCTCTCCTATCTGAAGTCCAGAATGTGGATGCCCCACATGCAAAAGCACGTAATGAACCTCATCGAATCATGTGCAGCCTGCCAGTCTGCCAGAAAATCTGCAGCACCAGATCCAATCATCAGTACCCCACAGAGCAACACCCGGTGGGAGGCCGTTAGCATAGACTTCTGCGCCATTGCAGGGGAAGGATATCTGCTGGTCCTAGTGGACGAATTCAGTCAATTATCCGGAAGTCGAATATGTGAAGTGCACCAACGCCGAAACAATGATCATGGTGCTAGAAAAAATATTCGCAATACACGGAATCCCGGCAAAGATAAAGAGCGATAAAGGCCCATCCTTCACCAGCCAGGAACTAAGGCAATTCTTCCAGGACCTAAGTATAAAGCACAAAAAGATCACCCCATACTGACCACAAGCTAACGGCAACACCGAGCGGTTCATGGGGTCACTGAACAAGGTGATATGCATCGCCAAAGAACGCAACCATCCCTGGCTGACCGCTGTATATCGTTTCTTGCGAACTCATCCCCAAACCCCTCACACATCAACAGGAATCAGTCCTGCAGCATTCATGCTCGGGGTGCCGATCCAGGCAGAAATCCTGATGCAGCTGAACAGGGTAGCCCCAGACCCAGACATTCTTCTCATAGAGACAAAATGGGTCAGGAGGAATGACCGAGAAAGCCGAGCTCGCCATGCCACACAACGAGAGCTGCAACCCGGGAGACACAGTGCTAGTAAAGAATCAGGCGCCACCCAAGAAGATGTCTCTAAACTTTGAGTCCCGACCATGGACTGTACCTGACACAAACCACAGCATGATTACAGCCACCAGAGACAGTGAGGTAGTGACCAGGAACATATCTCACTTCCGGAAAGTCCCTGCAACCATGTGGGAAGAAAGAACGGAGAGCCCAAGGAAAGAACCCAACTCACCTGACCGATTCGAGACCATGGGGCAGGCAGTGGAGGACGATGCACCCCAAGCCACTGGAGAAACCGCCCCCCCCCCACCGGAGGATAGTACACTAGTCCCTCTTCGAGAGGAGGGAACTGAAAGAGCACATCCTCGCTACAATCTGATGGATAGGCCGAAGCCATCCTCCCGCCTCCATGGTATGTTGTCTAGGGCGTGTACCGCCGGAAGAGCGGATCAGAGAAGTGCTCCTAAGGGACTAGAATTTGACTGGTTTATGGTTTAAATGTTAAATGCATGTTAATGGAAAAAGCCTTCTAAGTTTGGGAGGAATGTGAAGTCACATGTATCGTGGGAGACCGAGGTCACATGCTGGGGGTGGGGCCAGAAGATATAAAGGAATCACAGGAACTGCGCGGGAAGCGCCAGTCCGGGCTTATGCACCCAATGCTCTAGTCGTGTCTTTATTGCTGCATCTCTTGAGCATAGGCCCGTGCGGGCCTGCCTACCATGTGAGGTCTCCTACACCACCGGAGACCCGACTGCCTGGTAGAACGGAGGCAGAACAATACGGTCGGCGGGCCGGGTGAGGTCCTTCAGGACATCATGCATGCCCCCTCCCAAGTCACCTGGGAGGAATTTCAGGCCTACAGTCAGTTTTGGTCTTGATGCCTACAACTTTACTTTTAAAAAAACATAATTTAAGTCCCACAATACATACAAATAAATGAAAGCAGTAAGTCCATTACAAGGCAATGTATCACACGTATTAAAGTTTAAAAAAATACAGCAGTAAGCAAAGACTACTTAACAGGCCATCTTTTTTTTAACTGAAATTTGCGCATTGTTGCCCCACCGCCTATTCGGCGCGCCCCATCCTATGAGAATTTTGGGGTGTTGTGCACCTGTGAGTTCATGTGTGTAACCCTTGCTTCTGAGAATGGTCTGTTGTGTGCTTCTAGCTTTCAAGGAAGGCAACATATACAGCAATTACACTTTAAACAGTTTCCATGGCCAGGGAATCAAGATTTCTTGCAAGTACATAATGATAACTTCTGCAAACGTGATGGGATGTCAATGGAAACTAATATGAAACGGTTATTTTCCTCCGCATCTGGTACCAGATACCAAGGACACGTTATGTTATTCCCATGGTCCAATCGTTCGTCATTTCAGAAATGGCGCGTCACGTATTATTTTCGTATATCGGCCCAACAGAATGAGGGCCAGTGGCCTGGATTCTTTGCCGAGAGCTGCAAAGAGAATGAGAGAGATGACGCTGCTCATCCCATGGTAGATGTCTGCTTCCTGAGACACGACACATGTCATATAGTATCATGATGTGTGCAAATGGAGACTTACATTTCCATCCATATTTACGAGAAAAGTTTTTTTTTTAATGAAATGTCCCTCACCTCATGGTACGGTCCCCTTAATTCCCCTCTGTGCCTCCCCTACTCTCCACCTATGAACCCCATTCTCACTCTAGGTGCTCTCCTTCCTCTCCGCATGGACTCTCCCAAACCCACCATGAGCTCACCTTAAACTCCCCATATGCTCTCATTCCCACCCCCTCTGTGCTGTCTCGGTCCCTGCTTCCTGTAGCCTCCATTAGCCACTGACTGACGTATAATGAACAGGGCGTAAAATGAGATCCATGGTCCGGGCCGCGGTGTGGCGGCCAGCAGTCTGCCTTGCACGACATGGCTGCGTAGGAGCGGGCGTGGGTGCAATGACCCTCATAAACGCTTTGAGGAAGTCATTCTGGAAGTTCTTGTCCCGTGTGGTCTGTCCCTAGACGAGAATAACTGCAACTTCCCTATGCGAGGAAAGCCAAGGGAGGGTCGGTGCAAAGGGTGAACCAGTTCAAACGGGACGCAGATGGATGGGCCAATCAAAGCCGCACCAACTCAGCGCATGATTATCGTCGAATGATCACATCCAAACTCACTCACAGCTGTGCAACTAACAACGCATCCAAACTCCGATTCTCCTCCTCGTAGCTACTGCTAAGAAACGCCTTGCCTTGTTTGTAAATCCCAAGAGGCCTGCATTACAAGAGCTGGAATGATTCCTGGGCAAATGCCTTGTTGCAGTATTGCGCATGCCAAATTAATAATATTAGCTGCAAACGGCATATCGTATGCTGACCTAGCTATCTCTTTATTGCTCTCTTTCTCTCTTGCTCCCTCTCTCTCTCTCAACCTAGATGTCTGCCCTTTCTGTGTGGGTATGTGGGTGCAGTGCTTTAAGTGGGCCGGGGCCTGCCGCAGTCTCTAAAAAGTGAGGCTGAGCCGTGGCCCTGCCAGGGCCCACCGGTCCCACCACTTGACAGCCGGCCATCATTAAGTCAGGCAGCTGTGACTCACAGAAGTGCAGGGCAGTCACAGCTTCGCTCAAACTAGTTTGCACGAAGCTAAAGCTGCCTGGCACTTGTTAGTCACAGCTCTGGAAATGCACCCCGCCATTAACACCCCTTTGTCTCCACTCCCTGTTATGCCTTTTACAGTGTAAGGCTGAGAGTAAGAATTCAGTTTCAGCCATGCACTGTAACAGGCACAACAGGAGTGGAGGCAAAGGGGTATTAATGTTTGATCCATTAACCCCATGACGGAGACATTAGCTGATGCCTGTTTCATAACAGAGCAGACGTTAGGAGTACGGAGAAAAACGACGAGACTGCTGCAGTCCAACAAGGGTGAGTTGTGATGCAAATACTTATTGGCGGTTACTGTACATGTAAGGTTTAAGAGAAATGAGGTTAGTGTTTGTTTAACTAGTTTGTTTTTCTGCACGTCCATTGTTTGTCCATGTGTTTTAAAAAAAATCTATGACCTTAGGTTTTGTGCATCCGACGTGGCAGGCACGTCAGCGTCTGCGGGTGCGATGCAATGCAATAGGACTCTTATTCACAGATTAGCTGCCACTTGCCAGCCACTGTTATGGGGCAGGGGGTCACATACATACATTTCACGCGAATCAGAATAACAGTGGCTGGCAAGTGGCAGCTAGTCTGTGAGACAGCGTCCTGCCCCAGCATGCCTAATTGTGTCTCCTGACTTGCTCTGTTCGAGCAGAAATTGTGCTGGTAAAGAAGCAGTTGGGACAACCCCTGTCCCACAGAGCCATGCAGAAAACTGCGAGACATAGTCCCCAATTACTGGACAAACACATATATTACAGGATAGTTGGCCACCCTACTGCAAGGCTCTCCCCAGGGATGTTTATGAAATAACACTCTCCCAAAGCCCGTAGTTGTACCTTGAATGCTGTATAGTGCACATTAGCATGTGTCCTGCACCAAAAATGGACTCTAGTCATCGATGAACGGTCCCGTTTTGTGTGTGTGCAACATCAGTGTGTGGTTACTTTAACCTCAGAGATGGCATATCTTGTGTATGGGAGGACAGGTCTTTAGGATCCCACTCCCCAACATTGCCCACCTACGTGAGACTCATGACTCGTCGGCAGCCCCCCATGCACCTGGGCCCGGGAGCCGGGGTGGCTGCGGATCGACACGTGAGGCTGCACGGCCCGTAACATACATAACATAGACGCCATTTTGTCACATACCAAGATTTCATTTTGCGCATATTGAACCCAGGCCCGAGCTGAACAGCCTGCATACAAATGCTGCAGCCCAGCCCCTACTTGACCGTGCACAGAGAGTCCTGGACTTCCCCCTTCCTCCCCCAATGGTAGATCCGCTGAAGGCTCATTCTCACGAGCAACTAGACACGAACAAGTAACAGAACAAACACTGTATCATTTACCTTCTGCAGTACATCATTGCCCTAGAAGTGACTGGACTTACAGTTGGGGTCTGAGAAAGAATAAGAGTCGTCCCTATCAAGTACACCCCGACCCTGCGCTTAACCCCCCACGCATGTGATATATGATGCTCATGACCCACAGCCCCATGCTCCAAGAAGAAACGTTAACAATATATTCCAGACTCTCTAGTCTCTCAGTCTTATCCATGCTGCTGAAGGATGTGTGTTAAATACTGTTAAAACGTACAATGCAAGTCACTTGTATTGAAGCGAGCTGGCCTCGCCCAACCCCCAAGACACCTTCATGTTCTGAGGCCCTTTTTATGACCACTCGGAAATCCGCTTTGTACCAACTAATGTTTGCTGCTATTGTAAAAAGGGTAACGGAAAAGCAATATATAAAATGCTTGTGTATGTTGTGATGAAAAGTGTTGTATTGTATGTAAGCCGCTGGGGCATTGCGCCAGTTTTTACTACAATCAAGATGTTAGATTAGCAAATTGCTTTCTTGCTCCTGAGTATATAACCCAACTTGACACTACCTCACGTTCGTTATATGTTCACCTCTCTCATGATCTGCAAGTATAAAACCGACTAACGATATGTAATGTATGGGCCAATGAAAAAACCTCCATTGTTATGAGCTTAGTAAAGTAAGCACATGTGAATGGCAGAAATGTGTAATTTACCTGATGCCTCCTGCCTTAATATCTGTCCTCTCTAATAGTATTTGTCTCTCTGAGCACAGTGAGCAGGGAGTCCATGTCTGGTTGCCCCCAGGTAACTCAGGGTGACCAACCCCAAGTTCCTTGCAAACATTTCAAAGAAGGTAGGAGGCACTCCTCTCCAGAAAAAAACATGGCATGATAACCTGTTCTGAGATGATAGTTTGCAGCACACGCTTTTTTCTCACTGTACCTTTCACAGATGGGAAATATCCATTTGCATATCATTCTTTGTCCCGCCCACAAGGGCAGTGCAGCACCGAAATGCTATGGCAATTCCTCTCTGAACAAGAGTACCAAAAGCAATCCCCATACAGGTGTTTCAGCCTTGTTGGGCCTCATCAGTGAGGTGAGGCTTTGTCTCTCTAAGCACAGTGAGCAGGGAGTCCATGTCGGGTTGCCCCCAGGTAACTCAGGGTGACCAACCCCAAGTTCCTTGAAAACATTTCAAAGAAGGTAGCAGGCGCTCCTCTCCAGAAAAAACATGGCATGATAACCTGTTCTGAGATGAGAGTTTGCAGCACACGCTTTTTGCTCACTGTACCTTTCACAGATGGGAAATATCTATTTGCATATCAGTCTTTGTCCCGCCCACATGGGCAGTCCAGCACCAAAATGCTATGGCAATTCCTCTCTGAACAAGAGACCCTTTGTTAATGACAACTTTACAATGATGTATGGAAAAAGCCTCTCATTGCATACTGCCTTCCTGTGTTCCCACCCAGGTATCATATTGATATGTTAGAAGTTTAACATGACAACTTGGCATAAATAAGTGTGATGAATGTGTACGAATGGCCACAAGGACAAGTTTTTAGAACCAAAGTGGTGAATATCCGTTGACAGCCAGTGCCCTGGAGCTCCACCCCGATGAGCCCAGCTGACCCAAGCACTTAGTGATGCCACCACGTGGATCCCCGCCAATCATGGAGCACCGGACATATAGACTACATAGTAGCTAGACATCACCATCCAATCCCCAAGACTATGTGTCCCCTATAGCTTAGATCATGCATGACGTGTATTTGTAATATAGCCAACTGTCTTTGCTAGTGTCAGAAAGAGCGCTCTCGGAGCTTGCAGAGTCCTTTGCATGCCCCATATTGATTTAGATAAAAACCTTTTAACTTCATCCACACTTGGTAGTGGTCTCATTCCTTCCTGGGGTGTGTCCTTTATTGCCTCTCATTGTGGGGGGTTTACTGCCTTATTTTGGGGGCGCTTACATTCAGTGGTGACCCCTTAGACGTGATTCGTGTTTATTGTCTCCTTTTGGCACGAGACGTCCCCGGCTGTAGTGGAGATGCACGGTGTGCCCGCTCAAGAGAGCTGCCCTGCGTAGGGCAACTGGTACACTTAGACGTGCGCACGCAGTAGGGCAAAAGGGTACGGGTCCCGCTCCAAAAAACCCTTAGTACCGCTCGCCGGAGCCGGGGGTGGCCATTGAGTGTGAGGCAGCGGCCCCTGGACGGACCGGGTCCGGAGAGTCTCGGATCAAGACGGGCACGTGAGTATTAAGTGTGAGTGACAAAAAAAGGAGGGGGATAGAGACCAGAGTGTACGAGGTCAAGTGAGGTAAGGAGTGTTTTTTTCGTAAGGGTAAATCGGCTGGTACTTTAATACTTTGATACTTTCCTCTTTCTCTGCATATGGCAATTAGGATAACAAGGTGAAAAAAGGAAGACAGGAACATAGCTCTGCAAGGGGGTAGAAGGCGGCGCCGCATAGTGCTCTCTTGACTAGTACTGGGAATAAGTTAAATAGCAGAGAATAGAAATAAAGGTGTCTGAAAAGAAAGAGACACAGTGTATAAGTTAGAAAATGCTTTTTCCTTTTTCTTTATTCTGGGTGAAATAATATTAGGGAATATTGCACAAACTTCAAGGGTTGAAGGGAAGAATTGGGTGAGGAACAGAGGGTTTTTTGTCAAAGAAAATTAGAAGGGCAAAGAAAAGGGGGGGTCTTTGTTATGTGTTATAAGTTAAATGGTTGTTGGACGTCCGTCATATGTTGAAGATGCTATGCTTTGTCTATTTAACAAATTGCACTGCAAAGTAATAATGTTGAATTAATGGTACTAGGGGTTTCTGTGATATGGTCATTGTAAGTGTGACCCGGTAAGGTTCAAGACAGAGGTATTGTGTAAAAGTATTGTGGCATTTGAGAATAGTTAGTGGTAAAACACACACACACACACGTGGCCACAGTGATAGTCACAGATAACACAGGAAGGTGAATGATCAGAAAAAAACAAAAAAACATGGGGGCTGAAACACCCCTGGCCCATATTTGTAAAAATCTACTTGGCTATGCAGAACGCATAAACAAGTATCATGATCAGTGGGTCACGGAACTGAAGGGAGAAGGGCTACCCCAGGTATGGCCCCAAGGAGGGTCATTTGCTAAGTGTCCTGGACATGGTAGCCGCATGCATATTCATAAAATACAAGGGAAAACAGTTCCATAATAGAAGAGAGATACTAGATTTGTGGAGGCTATTTGAAGAGGTGCCTCCACTCAAAAAGAAAGACATATTGCCAGAGCAGCCCACCACTACCACCACTCTCCTGGCAGCAAACGAGAGTGAAGGTGAGGGTGGGGGGAAAGAAGGGTCAATAGAGGTAACGCAGTTTTATCCCCTCCTAAATAAGCCAGTCTCCGCCGAAGGGTATAGCGATCCCGTGTATGTGTCCACACCTACCCCCGCAGCTGCCCCCTGACCAATTGCACCTCCACCATATGATTGCTCTAGGACTAGAGGGCAGGAAAGTACCCCTACAGTGGATATTGAAAAATTAACAGAAGACTTAGATTCTCGTCTCTCAATGGCCCGAAGTGAGCTATCTAGCATACGAAACATATGTGAACAAGGTGGGTCAAACATGTCAAGAATAGAGCAAATGCAAAGGACACAAGCACTTGACATGTCCTCCAAGGAAGGGTGGAAAAAGAGGGAAATACTATTCTGAATACAGGAGGAGCCAACTAGAATAATAGAATTGGAACCGCATGCATTCGGAGAAAACACAGGGGAGGGAGGAATGGCCACTGGGGGAATGGAAGAGCTGTGGTGTGACATAGAGGATGATGAGTTGGAAGCTGGAAGACCGGGGGTAGCAGAAAGGTTGGATGAGACACCTCTGGGGAGGGCCATGGAAGCAGAGTGGACTGGGAGGTTAAGAAACAGGATGGGAAGAATGGCCACGTTAGGGAGAAAAGGGCCGAAGGTGAGTATTGGGAAAGGAATCAAGAATAAACTGCAGCTTCCGCTGATACATAGAGGAGGTGGGAGGCCAAATTACATACCCTGGGCTCAGATGGATAAGGCAAATTTGTTGAAATCATTGCCCCAGCTGTCGGGAGGAGCAAGTAAGTGGATATATGCATTTGAGAAGCATACAGCGGGGGAGCCATTAGCAGTGGGTGATGACAAAAAATATGTTGGTATCGGCAGTGGGTGACCAAGCAGACAGGGTCTGGGCAAAGGCTGGTTTTCCGGGAATGACATTAGATTGTGATCGTCACAATGGAGCCTCCTTCAACACAGTACGGGCGAGAATATGGGATGCTTTGAGAGACACATTCCCAGACACCCCTGATTTACAGTCAATGATGCAGAGTACCATGAATGATGGGGAAGATGCTATGGATTTCATTTTACGGGTGCAGGAGATGTGGAGAGCGGAGACGGGTCTGGCCTGGGATCAATCAACATCCCTATTTTACTTTATAATAAAGAGAGGGCTCCCAAAAGAAGTTCAGAAAGCACTCGACAAAATATCAGGGATTGAAGCGAAGAGCTGGCCCGAAATTCAAAGCATAATAGTACACCACTGCAAAAGAATCAAAGAAAGAGAGAAAGAGATAGCACAGAGAAGGTTGGCGGATGAGGCAGAGTTAATACAGACGAAGTTGGTGAAGGTCGCCGCAGCTGTAGCTGCACTCCCCACAGATAGGGACGCAGAGTAGGAGCAGGGATCAGTAGTGATACAATGAAGGATGGCAGCAAATTGGGCTGGCAATGGGCAGTCACAGTGGAATGGACAGGAGCAGTACGTAGGACAGCAGTGGCAAGTGTGGAGCCCACGCGAGGAAGAGGTGGATACAGAGGGCTCAGAAGGGGTGGTCCAGGGAATGGATGAAATGGCGGGTATGGCGGGCAAGGACCTAGAGGAGGACAAGGAAATTGTTGGAACTGTGGGAGATGGGGACACTTCTCATGAGAATGCAGAAGCAGGCCAAACAACAATTCCCAAGATGACCAGCAATATGGTCACCCACACCCAGGGAGCCCATACGGGTTACCAATGGGAAGGGAGCAAGGACAGCAGGAACAAAGGTGCCCAGAACAACATAGAGAGCAACAACATAATGTCCAACAGCACCCACAATGCCACAAACACATGCCATACACACAGGGAAACCCCTTTGCCACGACCGCAAACGGTGCACCCAGCATAGGACAGCCCACAGAGAGCACTTGCGTGTCCAGTACTATCAACGACCCTCGATGCAGCAGAGGAACCATTGATAGGGGCGGAGATAGGGAACAAACAATTCATTTTTATGGTGGATTCAAGAGCCGAAAAATCATGTTTACGTGAGGGCAGGTTTTTGCTATCTAATCGTAAATTGGAGATGCAGGGGTTCTCTGGGGCGGTGGTCGAAGTTCCTTACACAGAAGAATTGGAGGTAACAGTGGGGGGTAAAACAGTAAGAGCACCCATATTGTACTATGAACAATCCCCAATTAACTGATTGCGAAGGGATCTCTTCAGTAAGCTTAACATGACCATATCCTTTACAGAGAGAGGAATAGTTTGCTCAACACCAGGAATTTGCCCTATGCGAGTAATGCTGGTAGTGCACGCGCGAGCAACAGCGCCAGAAGTGCACGCCATACCAGTGGACCCAGACATGTTCATCCAGGGGTTAAAAACATTGGCACGGTTGGTCCCAGAATTGAATCGCCTAGAGTGGAGGGTGCCTGCAGAGTTTGTTTTCTGCCCAATAGCACGTCCGGAGATAGTGCCCAGAACGGTGATGTCATTAGACTTACATGCAGTTCAGCCCAAAGAACAGCAGTCATTGCAATGGACATACACGGCTGCGAGTGGTGCACAGTGTTGTGCATTAAAGCTGATATTGCACTGCAAGATTTATCAGACGAAGACCTCTTTACAGATTCTGACAGTGATGGTGAACTAATAATGGAAATAGCAATCCCCTGTGATGTAATGATACAGACAAGACAAGTGCCAGTGCAACTAATGGCAGTGGTAGGAGCACCACCTTCATTCTTTGATGATGACATGCAGTCAGTGCCAGGTGACCTGTGGACCACTGGCCCCCATGTTGTGGGACTGTTGCATGGGGTGACACCAGTTAAGATAAAACTCAAACAAGGAGCCATACTGCCCAGGGTAAAACAGTACCCCTGTCCCGGGAAGCAGAAGAAGGGATAAAGGAAACGATTAGTGCATTATTAGCACAGGGAATAATAGTGCCCTCAAACTCACCATGCAATACCTGTATATACCCCATTAAAAAAGCAAAGGAGGGGCTTGGAGGATGATCCAAGATCTATGCCCACTCAATGACGTCATCCAAAAAGAGTTCCCCTTGTCCCCAATCCTGCATCCATCCTATGGAGCATCCCAAAAGATGCGTCTCACTTCACAGTGGTGGATTTGAAAAACGCATTCTTCTCAGTGCCACTTGCAGAAGAGTGCAGATATCTAACAGGATTTACATTGGGAGGAAAAAGGTATGAGCAGTGCAGACTACCCCAGGGGTACCGCGAAAGCCCAAGCATATTCAACAGAATTCTACACGAAAATCTAGGAGATGTGACAACAGACAGCACAATTATTCAGTACGTGGATGATTTGCTGATCTGCAGGAAAAATGAGCAGTGCAGGAAAGATTCTATTACCCTCTTGACATTGTTGCCCCACAAGGGTTACAAGGTGGATAAAGGGAAGTTACAATATTGTCAACGAGAAGTGTTGTACCTGGGACAACTAATTTCAAAAGACAGTAAGTGAATCATACCAGAAAGGGTAGCTGCCATCACGGCAGTAGACAGACCAAAAACAGTGAAGGAAATGCAAACATTTCTCGGCATGTGTAACTACTGCTGAGCATGGATATTAGATTATGCAGCATACACAAGGCCATTACTTCAGGGACTCAAAGAAGTTCAAAGACAAAACACAGAAATACAATGGTCAGCAGAACTAGATGATGCTTTTACATCACTCAAATAACTAATTTCAAGTTCACCAGTACTCGCGAACCCAGATTATGAACGCGAGTTCTATCTATTCTCACACTGCAAGGGGTCCCTCATGGCAGCAGTACTGACACAAAAGACATCGTTGGGACACAAGCCCCTGGCCTACTACAGTGGCACACGTGATGCAGTTATGCAAGGACACTTCGCTTGAGAACAATCTCTCGCAGCCGCAGCGTTCGCCATTGAGAAAAGTGCAACAATAGTGATGGGATGTTCCGTGACATTGTTCGTGGAACACTCCTTATTCGCAATGCTGGAAAGATTGAAAAGTACACTCACAACACAATGAGCTACAGTGTATGAGATAATCCTGTCCAGCGCAAACATACACATAGTGAGATGCAAGACAGTAAACCCTGCAAGATTCATTACAGAACCGTGCTCAGTGGAGGACATGCAAGTGCACGATTGTTTAACATACAAAGGTGAGGAGGGAGAAACCACCATGATGCGTGAAAATGCGCTGAATGAGGGAGAGTTATTCTTCATAGATGGGTCAGCATCAATAAATTCAGAGACGGGGAAAACATGTGGGAATAGCTGTTGTAAGGCTGGAAGAAGATGAGTACGAAGTGCTAATACAACAGCGCCTACCCGCCCATTACTCAGCACAAGCTGCAGAATTAATAGCACTCATTGAAGCTTTGCATGCAGCAAAGGGGTGTGCGGTCACAATTTACACAGATTCAGCTTACATGGCTACTACTGTGCACAGAGGACTGGCAAGATGGGGACGGAGAGGGTTCCACAGTGCAGATGGGTCACCTGTACAGCATGCAGAGCTTCTAAAAGAACTGATAGAGGCATTAAAAGACCCCACCATGGTAGCTATAGTGAAGTGCCAGGCCCATACAAACAACACAGATGTTATCTCTTCGGGAAACGCAGCAGCGGATGCTGCCGCCAAGGAAGCTTCTTACTTAACAAAGGAGAGAACAGATGAGTACCTGATACAAAAACATGTAGAAGAGGATCTCCCAGATGGCTATAATGCCATGCCTGTGTCACAAATATTGGAGCTGCAAGACGGAGCAACGACAGAAGAAAAGGAATTGTGGGGAAAAAGGGGGTGTAGCCAGTCAGCGACAGACCTCCTATGGCGTCAGCTCAGTACAGGTAAGGTAGCGATGCCAATAAAACTATTACAGATAGCTCTCCAACAACTACACTTTCCAGCACACAATGCGAAATAACACATTGCCGCAGAAATACAGGAGAATTGGTTTGTCCCAGGTTTGCAGGAGCAACTTTCAAAAATGGCAATGGAATGCACAACGTGCCAATTATATAATTCAGGAATGACACTGAGGACATTACGAGGAACAATACCAAAACCAACAGGCCCCTTCAGAGAGCTGCATATCGATTATGCAGATATGGGAGAGAGGTGCAATGGGTCCCGTTACATGATAGTAGTGGTTTGTCCATTTTCACGATGGGTCGAGGCAGGACCTTGTGCACACCCGGAAGCCAAATGCGCTGCAGGGTTCTTGGTGAGGGAAGTATTCCCGCGCTGGGGAATTTGCGACGTAATTCGCTCCGATAATGGCACACATTTTGTCAATGATCTCTTCAGGGAAGTAACAACTTTGCTAGGAATCAAACATAAACTATGCTCAATTTATCACCCACAAAGTAATGGCGTAGTTGAGAAGATAAACTGCCTCCTGAATGGGAGGTTGTCGAAACTGTGTTTCTCACTCAAGAAAAACTGGGTGCACTGTTTACCTTTGGCCTTGTTCGAGCTGAGGCATCAGCCCAGCAAGGACCACCATCTGTCACCACATGAAATTGTAACAGGGAGACGCATGCACACAGCACACTCCCCACTCCGCAAACATTCAGATGCCCATAAAAGCGCCACTGTAATAGGTGAAGAGTTCAATGAATACTTGACAAAACTCACAAAAGCAGCTTGTATGATAGCAAAACAGCTCGCACCACCATTCATAAATGAGGAAGGAAGCGAAGCAGTAACGCTCCCAGAAGAGTACCCACAGGGTCTGCTGATGCCAGGGGAGATGGTGTATGTAAGGAGTTTCGTGCGTAGGTGGAATGCCCCAAGATTTCATGGCCCATATGAAGTAGTGTATTGCACGCCAACGGCAGTGAAGGGCCTGAGATATTGGATACATTTAACAGACGTGCAAAAGGCCTACGATAATGTCAGACAAGGACAGGACGAAGAAGCGCAAGACACCAAAGCAGTATCACAATAGATGGTCAACACATATGTAGCTGAATGCTATCGTTAGATAGTGGAAAGCGTTAAAAAGAAATAACTGAAATCAAATGACTGTGTAACATGCAAAATGCATATAATTTTCAAAGTGTGACATGAAGATCTCTCTCTGTCTCTCTCTCTCTCTTTTTCTCTCTCTCTTGCTAATGAAAGTAACATGTAATTATTTTGAAGATGCTTAATGCAATTTTATGTTTTAATGTATAGGTGAAACCATGGCAACGAACGAGCAGCCCGCACCAACTAATGTTAGGGCAGATAGAAATGGCAACGAGAATTTTGATTTGCGTAGATATTCGTATGAGTGTGGTCTGTTTGTGTGCGCAATCATATTCTTTACAATGATGTTTGGACTAATTGTATATTGGGCTATTACATTCATCTCTAACGATATGAATGAGGGGGGAGGAAATGGAACCAACATGGGGACTAGAACGAAAATGGTTAAAGAAGGGGGCTATTTAATTTGGGATGGATTTCAGCTCATATGGGGTTATGATACTCACCTGGATCATGCAAAGCGCCCAAATGACACCAGTAATAGGCTGACCCCACGCCCGACTTCCCCATACAATGGCTCTGAATATAGTGTCTATGGTTTGAATGATCGTAATCCTTCTGTTTTATCATGGTTATATGACACTACCGCCACCCTGCCCACACCAACAGTCAATCCATCCACAGAACATGAATCCCTCACCAGTAGAAAGGAAGAAAATGCGGAGATGACTGAAAGATTTCTGGCCCTATATGATGAGTGGGAAAAGGGGGGAACAGGTAAACAAGGCATAACATTGCAAGCAGCAAGAAATGTAAAAAGCTACCTCAAAAGCAGCAGAAGGAGGAGGGGGATTGGGAGGAAAAAATATGACGAGTACTCCGGCCTGGGGCAAGACAAAATAGAAGACCCTAGACACCCACATCAATCAAATAAATGGTATGCAGACATGAGCTCCACCGCAAAGCAAACAACGAATGAGAGCTGTTATGTATGCTCCTTGATTCCCCACGCCTCAGGCACTCCTAAGGTACTACTGCCTCAAGAATTTCCCCGGCAGACGCTCAGTGTCTCCTTCATCTCACCCTATGTAGAATTAAGAACACCTTCCAGGCACACACAGTATATTTTGAAATGCTGCAAAACGAGAAAACCTAGTGATCAAAGGAACATTGTTTTCAGAAAATAAGTGGAAAGAGGAAGTAATAACATGCAAAGCATAAGCACTACAGGGTTTGCCAGATGGAAAACTGCAATGGAAACGAAAAAACCTGCACACCAGTGTGGACAAAGCATATCACAAACCTAACCTGGGTGACAGCCATAGACAAACCACTCAAACTGCAAAGAGAAATCACATACGAACAATGCTTCCATGGCGAGGGAAAAAACAACATGGGCGCAAATAAGAACTGCAGTAGAACTCTCCTTGTCCCAGATGTGAAGAAAGGGACAGCGGCCCTTATGGACATTTACTGCCGTAAACAGGCATACTTGCACCTCGCACAAACCTGGAGGAGCACATGTTCTTTGGCGACGCTGCACTCAGCCCTGATGGTGATCCCGTCGCCCAGAAGATTCACAACCAACAGAAGAGCCACCAATGTATGTCCTGTCCGCGGACAATGCACCAGGTGTAATATCACGAAAGCAGAGATCATCCAACTACATATCCAAGGCTTCCACAGACCCGTTGGCACAAGTTCCAGGCAGGTACCGACTATTCAACTCCGCTGAAACATTCTTTGCCTCCCTCGTCCCCTACTATCCAGGCGCGAGCCAATGCAAAGTGGCTGCAAATCACGCGCTGGGAGTTGATCCAACTGGCCAATGACACTGAAGAGGGGTTCAACATGATCAAGGTGGAGCTAAGGGCCCTAAGGTTAATGACAATGCAGAACAGGTATGTCCGAGACCTGTTAACGCCAATGGATGGAGGTGTTTGCCGAAAAATTGGGAGCGTGTGCTGCATATTCGTGCCATCTGCAGACGCCGACAACAGAACACTATCCCACGTTATCACGGTGGTGCACAATTGGGGGAGCGGATGAAAAAGGAAGGTGTAGTGGACCGGAGTTCTTGGTTCGACAACATTTTTTCCCATCCTGGCTAGGTTTGACTGTCAAAATGCTGATACCCATCGTCGTATTTTTACTCCTGATTTTTTGTGTGTGCCAGCTAGGTCTTCGGTGCTGCGCAAATGCAGTTCCTAATGGTGCGATGATGATGGTGACAATGGGTAACACTAGAGGAACGGCACAAATCATGCAGGAGGCACAAGTACAAACAAGTGAGGATACAGAACCCTTGTATAGGATGGTAGCATTATACTATGACGGGGACATAGTGGATAGGTTATACCACACAACAATAAAAGAACCGTTGGAACGAGAATGGTATAGGGCGGTATGGGTAGACCTGCAGGGGGACGGGGGATGTATATATATGACCTGCACACCAGATGAGTATGCTAGAAGGGGGGAGAGTCTCTGTGGGGGTGTGTAGAGCCTGGATGCCAATAAAGGGAACACCGGCGATGGATGAAGCAGTTGCTAATGAAAAATAACGTCAGAGGTTAGGGGAGTTACAGTATTCGTTACTTAAGTAACGAAAGGGGGGAAATGTATGAGAGGACAGGTCTTTAGGACCCCCCTCTCCCACATTGCCCACCTACATGAGGTTCATGACTCATCGGCAGCCCCCCATGCACCTGGGCCCGGGAGCTGGGGTGGTTGCGGATCGACACGTGAGGCTGCATGTCCTGTAGTATAGCATAACATAGACGCCATTTTGTAACGTACCCAGACTCCATTTGAGCATATTGAACCCAGGCCCCAGCTGAACAGCCTGCATGCAAACGCTGCAGCCCAGCACCTACTTGACCTGCACTTCCCCCTTCTTCCCCCCATGGTAGATCCGCTGAAAGCCGGTTCTCACGCGCAACTAGACATGAACAAGTAACAGAACAAACACTGTATCATTTACCTTCCGCAGTACATCATTGTTCTAGAAGTGACCGGACTTGCAGTTGGGGTCTGAGAAAGAATAAGAGTCGTCCCTATCAAGTATACCCTGACCCTGCAAATAACCCCCCGCGCGCGTGATATATCATGCTCATGACCCCCAGCCCCATGCTCCCAGATGAAGCGTTAACAATATATGCCAGACTCTCGAGTCTCTCAGTCTTATCCATGCTGCTGAAGGATGTGTGTTAAATACTGTTAAACCGTACAATGCAAGTCACTTGTACTGAAGCGAGCTGGCCCCGCCTAACCCCCAAGACACCTTCATATTCTGAGGTCCTTTGTACGACCACTCGGAAATCCACTTTGTACCAACTAATGTTTTCTGCTATTGTAAAAAGGGTAACAGAAAAGCAATATATAAAATGCTTGTGTATATTCTAACGAAATGTGTTGTATTGCATGTACGCCGCCAGGGGCATTGAGCCAGTTTTTACTACAATCAAGATGTTAGATTAGCAAATTGCTTTCTTGCTCCCGAGTATATAACCCAACCTGAGACTACCTCACATTCATTACATGTTCACCCCTCTCATGAACTGCAAGTATAAGACTGACTAACGATATGTAATGTATGGGCCAATGAAAAACCTCCATTGTTATGAGCTTAGTAATGTAAGCACATGTGAATGCAGAAATGTGTAATTTAGCTGCCTCCTGCCTTAATATCTGTCCTCTCTAATAGTATTTGTGCAGCCCTGTGAGGAGAGACTCGCATAACATTACAAGGCCATCTCCCCCTCCCACCTGCCAAGGCCCGCCTGGGCTGCTGGTGTTCGAACAGCACAGCTTCACCTCCCCACATTCCTGCTGGACCCGCTTCAAGTATTTACCTCCCCCATGTCAGAGGCCACCATACAACAGTACTGTGTACTGCCATGGCCAGGCCAAGTGAATTACGAGCTGCTCGGTCCTAAAGCCCACCGCCTTTGAGGTGCCAGCTATGTGTCCCCTCTGACCTAATGGTATTCCAGTTCACCCCAAATTCAACTGACCACAAAGGCAGGTATCCGTCCTTGTGAAAACATCCCCCAGAGCCATCATGTACTGCATCTAACAGGATAAAATGATGAAGGTAGCTTGACCCGTGCCCCCTGATAAGACACCTGGACCCATGAGACTGGACCCTTTGTTAATGACAACTTTACGATGATGTATGGAAAAAGCCTCTTATTGCATACTTCCTTCCTGTGTTCCCATCCAGGTATCAGATTGATATGTTAGAAGGTTAACATGACAACTTGGCATAAATAAGTGTGATGAATGTGTATGAATGGCCACAAGGGCAAGTTTTTAGAACCAAAGTGAATCTCCGTTGACAGCCAGTGCCCTGGAGCTCCACCCCGACGAGCCCAGCTGACCCAAGCACTTCGCGATGCCACCACATGGATCCCCGCCAATCATGGAGCACCGGACATATAGACTACATAGTAGCTAGACGTCACCATCCAATCCACAAGACTATGTGGCCCCTATAGCTTAGATCATGCATGATGTGTATTTGTAATATAATAACTGTCTTTGCTAGTGTCAGACAGAGCGCTCTCTGAGCTTGCAGAGTCCTTTGCATGCCCTATATTGATTTAGATAAAAACCTTTTAACTTCGCCCGCACTTGGTCATGGTCTCATTCCCTCCTGGGGTGTGTCCTGTATTGCTTCTCATTGTGGGGGTTTACTGCCTTATTTTGGGATGCTTACATTCACTTGCTGAACTCCCTCACTGCTAGTGGATCCTCTCTAAATTGTCATTGTTTCGTTGGATAGGGGAGAGGTAGGCCTCTCTCAGGTACTCGTGATATTTAGTGACACGTGATATATGCTTTGTGCTTTTTTAGTGTGACCAACGCCCGCACTTTTAATCATGTCTGCTTCTCATCCATATAAACCCATGCATCCAACGTCCCAGACCTCGTATGTTCTGAGGTCGACTAAACAGGACGCTGTGCCATTTTTGGAAATGTCACTGGTGCCGCCACCCATTAAAAACCGCATAGCTGAGGTACTTGCCTCTAGCTTGTGTAGTAGACAAAGATTCTTGGCCAAGCAACCAGACCCATTATTGGACTTTACTAAGGTCCTTGTTCAGGACTCAGCAGCGTTGCCGTGGGCTTCTCCTACTGACTCCCATTTGGTGCAACCCTTTGACCTCAGTGGCTCACCTGATAGGGCGATGGTGCCTGGGTCGGGGATCTCTTCTACGGTCGCACATGTTGAAAGATGCTGTCTGCCTCGATACCTTCTGCTAGAATAAACTCTCCACATAAAGGCAGCTTGTCTATTAATCTTGAGAAAAACTCTTCACCCGAGCAATGGAAGCTTTTTCAAATGAAAACCTCTGCTGAACTTAACAATTGTGCTAACTCTGATGACCTTATGGTTTGGATGGACCATGTACAGAAATTGATTATCATTCGGTTCCAATTAGGATACTCTGTCCTCTTGACCCTCAGACTCCGATTGTAGCACCTGTGGCTTCCAACAAAGTGGATGGTTTTCGCCAAACCGATGTGCCCACATGCTTCAATTGCTCTGAAACGATGTTACCGTTATCTGTCCCTGTATTGAATGCCTCTGCTTTGATTGTTCCACCCATAATTGATGTTCCATACTCTGTTAATACTATTCCGCTAGCTTCCACCAAAAATGTAAAGGCGCGCCTGGCTGGCATACCTGGGTCTGTGGACCCGGTTTTCAAACCAGCCAATATTTGGACCTTACGCTCAAGACAATCTCAAATGCCTACCCCTAAGGACTGCCTAATTAGAGACGTGGTTATTGACCACATGATCTTTACCATTACTAAAGTGGATGTTTCCGGTGAGAGAGAACCAAAGGGGGCCCTATGGAATAAAGTACTGGCATGGCTCCTTCTAAGAACTGGCCCTGGTGTAGTTAGAAGCTCTGATCTTAAGTTTCTACGCAGAATCAAAATTGATGACTGGTGTACTGTGAAACACAGGGCAGGGACTGTATTGTGGTGGGTTGTGGAACTAGTAATCTTCCATAGTTTTTAAGCCGGTGTAAATTTCTGCCAATGGGCTTCTCAAATTGAAGACTAATAGTGTCCATTTTTATTTTTCTGCATATGTTTGCTGTTTATAGACTTCCCACTGATGCGTGTTTGTTGTCTGTTATTTATTTGCTCTGTTAATTTATTGTGTGTTTTCTGTATTGTATGTTTTTTCCTTTTAGTGTAGCGCTCTGAGGCCTATGGGCATGCAGCACTTTACAAGAACTAAATAAATAAAAAAATAAAAATGTGCTGCATATAGATAGATAGATATATATATCTATATCTATATGCTGCAGATAAGACAGTGCAATTAAATGATTTGCCCAGGACCACACGTTTTGGTTGTACCAGCAGTGTTGCAGTACGCGCTTAGTTGTGTAGACGAGACCACCCTGCTCATTTTTAGATGCTCTTCTTTAGGCCACGCCTTCAAGTTTATTTAATTTCACTTTCATTGTAAACTCGCCCTTGAACATTGACAATGTTACAATACATTCTAATGATCATTTCCAGTTTGTATTGTGCTTTTAAATAAGCAATGATGTGCACATTCTACTCTCATATGTTAAACGCCAACAGTGCACAAAATAAACATACTACCATAAACGGTCGATTTTTAGAAGAAAGGAATCTGTAAAGTTTGTCACAGCTTTGATTTATTGCTGCAGTGGAAGCTGCATTTCTTCTCTCTGCTGTCTCAAGCAGCAGGGATGTCACCACTGAGGCGTAATAATGGATGAAATAGCAGTGGTGGTGTCATTTTCTTATTACAGGACACTAGTAATTTGACAAACAGCATGGAATAAGAACATTGTTTACAGGTTTTCATACTTATATTGCAGGCTGCCATGTATTATAAGAATGTTACACTTGTCTTACTGCGCAAAGCCCATTGACAAAACCTACAATAACCATTGAAATTATTTGTTGATCGAAGGTTATCGTTCCAAGATGAACACCCATATATACTCATATTGTATTCTATGGAAATAGCCCCAGGAAAAAGGGTAAGTGGACAAATCGCACTAGTGAGGGTTCCAGACTGTTTTGCATAAAATCAAAGCACATTCTGGGAAATAAAGGATGAACAAAGATCATTATATTTGACAAACATGTCCACAACAAAATGCTGTGTTCTTTGATCACTGAGTACGTAGCGCACACAGCGCTTGATTCTCATTTCACAACGCTCACCCTAACATTAACATCTTTGTAACATATACAGATTCAGACAGCTTTCTGGTTAGGCTTATAGGAAAAATAAGTGCAACAGCAGTCACAGCACTGAGCTAGATATAAGGTTGAGGAATTGTGTCTATTGCCAGCCCTTTAGTGAGGTTTCAGTCTAAGAATGCCTGTGCACATGTTCAATTCCTGAATCTATATATAGGATCACTGGAGCAATATTACATTGTCTCTGCCAGGGACCAAAAAGGCAGTTAAAGGCTGATATACAATTGTGGTACCATAGTTATCTTTATTGCGTATAGTACTACGTCCTTTTCCACTAAGGAAGCCATTTAAAAGCAGGGTCGTCTATTGGGATTGCCAGAAGTCGCAATTGCGACCCCTAGCTTTACCTCTGTGACCCCTGGGGTCTGCGGAGGCAGAGAGAAACAGAAAGTAAAGAGGGCCCTCAGACGAGAGTCCTCTTTACATTCATTTCTTTTGGAAGTCAGTCTGACTTCCAAAAGAAATGATTTCCGTCTGACTTCAAAAAAGAACCCCCCACCCCACCCCCCACAGGACATGGAAGGCTCTGTCTCCCCTCCTTTGTGCATGACAGGAACCAGGGCTGGTTCCTTGTGTGTGTGAAGCATGGGAGACAGAGGGCCTCATTACGACCCAGGCGGTAAATTACCGCCTGGGCCGTGACTTTACCACCATGGCGTAAACTACGTTTACGCCATGGTGGTTGGCGGATTTACTGCCCCATTCCAACCTTGGCGGGGCGGTAAATCCCCATTTTCCCATTTTCCCTTCCCCATTCCCATTTTGCCCCATAGGGCATAATGGGTGTGGGGAAGGCGTTAATTACGCCACCGTAAATTACGGTGGCGTAATTAACTCCATGGTCCCTTAGCGCCATGGATTTTAACAACCTGAGTTGTAATGAGGCCCAGAGAGGCCTGGCCTGCCTGGAGAAGAGTTCCTCGGAGCAGCAATGGATTTGCAAAAGGTAGGAAAGTGGATTTATTTGTAAATGTGTGTGTGCATGAAAGGATGTGTGTGTATATATGTATGTATATTATGTCATCTGTTTGAGTGAGTGCATGATTTATGGGTGGCCGGGAGTGTGAGTGAATGTGGATGGGTGCAGTGTAAATGAGCACGTGAATGGTGAGCTTGTGTTCAATACCTAGATTACTCACCTGTAATCTTCATTACTCCTAGTCCTACTCTTTCTCATCCCAGTATTTGCCTATGAAGCGCCTTGCCTCATACATAATATTGGGATGAGGAAGAGGAACGTGGAGGTAATGCTGAGCTGAGGGGCTGAGTATGGGTTTGGAGGAGGAGGGTTGGATGGATAAGGGATGTGTCAGGAAGGTGGGGCAGATGAGGATGCGCTATCACGTAATGAGCATCCATGATAAAGCAGACTCGCATTTTGGTACAGCAAGTCTGGACATTTCTTAATGTGGCATTACATTTTTACAGGGCATCTGTGGTAAAGTAAGCATGATAAGTGTTATTTCCTGTCTAGACTGGCATTTGGGTTCAGCCGGTATAATCATTTCGTACTAAGGGCATCTCTAACAAAGTAAGCATCATAAGTGTTATTACCTGTCTAGACTGCCATTGGGGGCAGCCAGTTTAGCCATTTCTTACTGCGCCATGGGATCTTGTTGCACTAGACATGGCATTGTAGGTCATGCACAGTGCCGGTCTGGAGACATGGAGTCATGTTGCTGCCCCAAACATTATGGTATTTCCTTTGATGCCCACAAACACATCTCCTATATTGCAACAGGTATAAATGCTAGCAGATGATCACAGCTCAGGTAGAAACAGACAAGGGACCACGTCCACAATTCCAGGCCACAGAAGTGCAGCAACACTATCCAGCAGTGCCATATACCCACTTCAACCAGAGCTGCAACCCATCGCGTTTGCTGAGATTGTCTCATCAGCTGCCTGTTAAAACCCTGCGGTATAAACGTAAACGAGTCTTTGGGGGCTCCTTTCGGGTGTTGGCAGGGTCACTCTGGAATGCCTTAACCATGGGGCTTCGCATGGCCAACCATCTTTCTTCTTTCGGAAAGAAATTTAAAACGTATCGGTTTTACTTTGTTCGCTTTCATCCTCCCATGTTTTGGCTTCCATTGCTCTTAGTTTCTTCAAATTGTCTCTCTTTTTTTGTGCACAGATGAGGCATGTGGGATGCATGCACGAATTGTTGAGGATAAAAATCCCTGTCATTCATTCATTCATTCATTCATTCATTCATTCATTCATTCATTCATTCATTCATTCATTCCTTCCTTCATCCAGGAGAGAAGCGCCTACACCTGTCCAGAATAGTAAGTACTTAAATAGAGAATGAAAACATTAGAACGCTGAAAAAGGCGAATGAAACATCTTAATCTGGAATTGTAAATTGTAGAATTAACAGAAAAGTCGAATTTTAGAACAACATAAATGTATGCATGAACTGGGAGAGTGGTGAAGCAACCAGAACAGTATTGATATGTGGGGGTAAGAGGATGCGTTGAGTTACCGTACCCACCCATTTAAGAAGACTTGGTTTTCCAGAAAGTTAAGAAATGGTAAAAGTAAGCAGTGTGGCACTGAGGCGGTCAACCATTATTTATTTGCAAAAAAACAATGACATGACTGCTTATTTGTAATTTTAATTAACTGTTCAATTTTATTTTACATACACCTCTCAAGCTCTAACCAAACACAACCACACCTCTAAATCACACCAAACCGCACATACTTCACTACACCACAACATCAAAACAAATGACACATAAACCCGCACAACAGAACACGACGGCTACCAACCGAAAAGCACACCTAAGCTCAGCGAACGGTGTTAACTGAACTGAAGTTGCCAACAGCGCATCACTGCTCTCTTGTACTTTTGCCGCTCGGTCCTACTAACTCACCCCACCCCCTTTCCTTTTCAGATCCTCCAGAGCGCCAGGGAACCACTACACTGGTGATAGTGAGCGGTACAAATGCCCTTTAACATTAACATTCACATGTAATGTAGTAGTCCTTCCACAATTGGAGATTTCACGTTTCAATTAAAGATGCACTCTTTTCTTTTTTTGGGTTTCCATATTTTCACTTAGTACTGCGCAACACATCCGACCAGCCACAGTCATGGCATGGGCAGAGGGACTGTGGAGTAGCGATGATTGCTGCTCCACTCATTTCCTGCCCAGAAATCGCCACCATGTTAAATCCATAACTGTCATCCCTTTGTTTTATGACATTCAATAGCACCTGTAGGCTCAGGGTATCCTGCCGGTGTTGAAACTTAACTGATCCTGCCAAAAACAAACATGGCACCACTGACCTCCAGGCTCGCTGAGGCCGACTGTGGAGGAGGGAGACAGAGCGAGAGTCCAGAGGCCAGGACATCACCACCAACTAGACCAGGCAGCCTGTGCCGAGGACCCTGTTAAAATCTGAGGGTTATGCCTAGAACAAAATGAAGCACTCTGGGGCGGCACACCCCAGTACTCTCCCAGAAAGTGTGGAAGCCATCTTGAATACTGTGACCGACTTCCAGAGGGAGATGTGGCTTTTCATGAGGTACTTTTGTTTGTTCCTTGGCCACATCCTGCTTTGCCAGAGGACCCTGTGCACTATCTGAGGATACTGCCTTAAATGCGAAGCTCCTTGGGCCTAGAACACCCAGAATGCTGCCTGTAAGTGTGGAAGCCATCTGGAACACTGTGACTGGCTCCCAGAGGGACATCAGACTGGATATTCTTTTTTCAATTACGTGTTCCTTGTCCTCATACTGCTTTGCCAGAGGACCCTGTGTACCATCTGAAGGTCCTGCCGACTAATACGATGGATTTCCCAAATTAAAATCTGGAAGGTAGATTTTAAGAGGCCCCCTATTATGATGAACAGTGAGACACTGACATTTTAGCCAAACCAAATCAAAGTAGGTAGCAGAGCAGCAAGGCTTAGCCTCAAAAGGGCTGTGAGAGTGGTCTTGGGCTAGAAAGAGTCCACACAGAATAACACCAATAACTCCAATTACATGGGTAAGTAACAATATGTAATCCTTTATTAGGCATTTAAAATACACACTAAGCAAGTAAAACCTATAGTCATATATTGTCACACCAACACTTTAAAAACAGATATATGCATTCACCCATAGGAAATATAAGAAGTCATTTGATTCAATAACCAATGCAACACAGGTAAGTACTTAGTACACAGGTAAGTACTCAGATGCATAAGTATTAGAAACGCCACGGTAAGATAGTCTTTCACAGCTTTCCTAGCTCTTATAAAGTCCCACCCTAAGACTGTTGGGGGCCTTGTGCCCAGAAAACTTCAGAGGTAGGTTTATTAAGAGATTGACAATGCAAATGGTTATTATTTAAAAGAGTCAAAAGTTAGGTAAACTTCAGGTAAGTGTCGTTCACTCAATCCCAGTCACTAGGATACACCTAGGGAGGGCTCTTTGACCAGGCCTACACCAACTAAAGTCAGGAAAGAGTGGTTTAGGCCCAGGACTTTACACCCATGTTATCCTATGAAGACCAGGGGGTGAAAGGAACAGGTATGTTAACTTACCCCCCTGACTTTGATTTTCCAAGAGACCTGCTGAAGTTCTGAATTTCATTGGAGACACAGTCTTTTGTGCTTGGACCTGTCTAGGGAGGCCCAGGAGTTGTAGGTGCAGATGTCACTTTCAGATGCAGGATTTAGTTTCGGTCAGCCGCAGTGCTTAGGAATCTATTGCAGGCACTTTCCAACAGAACATCCAAATGAAGAAAAGATGAAGACTTCTACAGAGGAGATCACCTCAGGACACCTCCAGGGAGTGATGAAGATGGGTTGCAACAGAGTCACCATGATCAGGCGACGACAGCTGTCAATAGACGGACAAAGGAGCATGACCAGTACAGCTTCAGTTGATGCACAAAGGCTGAAAATGCCAGAGCAAGCGTCTTGTTATACAAGTTGAAGATCCTCCAAGTTCCAAGGATGCACTCAGAATGGTGACGGCTGCAGTGAGGTAGCCCAGCAGAGAGTTTTTCAGTCCACTGTTTTATCCAGGAACAATTACGAAGGCGTAGAAGGCACAGACCCTTGAGCAGGAGTCGAGAATGGTTGTTCCCACTGGTCCGGGGGGTCAAAGCACTGACTAGGGTCTTCGTGAGATAAGACAGAGCAGCATGGCTTACACAGGACTTCACTGGAGTTTGTGCTGGTGAGCTGCAGGGGTTGTCCTTGGGTCATCAACTGGCTGTTCTTTTTTATAGAGGACTTGGCTCCAACAATGAGCTGTCCAATGCCTACAGTAGCCCTAATTTTATTTAAGATTTGGACTGGGAGCTCACGCTCACCAATGGTCGGAATCTGCACCATTCAAACAGGCAGTGGCCATTCAATCATGCACAGCCACTAGCCACAACATCTGCCCAGAAACAGACATGCAGGCACCTGAATGTGTTCTGGGACCAGACAGTCCCTGCACACACATCTGGGCTCACACACAAACCGCCCCTTATCCTGCGAAAGCAGCAGCTTTCCCCTGGTAGGACTTTCCATATATGAACCTTCTAGACCTGAGAAGGTAGGAAGAAGTCCAAAAAATAATGTGGCCAAAGGACAAGCAAAATCCTCGTGGCACGGCCTTTTTAAGGTGCTAGCCACTTTTAGTAGTCCTTTGCTGTAAATGCAAAAGTGCATGAGTAAAACATTGCAAAAGGTAGAATAATAACTGCGGCCACCAGCTCATCCTAGGCACATTGTAAAAGTAACCACAATGGCATTTAAGAAAAACATATAAGGACACAAAGTATCCAGACCACACTTCACTTTAAGGTGAAGTGTGCAATTGTAATAATACAAGAAATTCACAAAGAGAGGCATAGGGCCTCATTACGAGGTTGGCGGTAACCTGCCGGTGGTGCTGGCGGGTTTGCGCCAACCCTGTAACACCGATTCCACCGCCTGATATCCCGGTGCCACCGGGATTTCACAAGTGGAGGCGGAACAGTAAATCCCCATTCCCATGGAGTCCTATAGGACTCCATGGGAATGGGGACACTGAAGCACCGGCACCGTTGCTAATGGTGCCAGTGCTTCAGTAAAAGACATGCTGGTAGGGGCCTGATTTCCTGGCAGGTTAGGTCTGCCAGGGGATTCGTACCCCTACCGGCATTCTCGTAATTCGGCGGTCCAGAAAGTGTGCCGGTACGTTGCTACCCGCACCCTTATTTCCAGACTGCCGTACTTGAAATGGGGCCCATAATCTCTCAGTCTTGATAGTCTTATGGACTGATCAGTTTCCCCATAAGAATGAGCAAAAGTGCAAGGGAAGTAAAGAATAAGGCGTTGCATACCTCCAAAAAGTCAGGTCAGGGTTCAAATCAAAGCAAACGAAAGGGTGTCCTATAGAAGTCTACGGGAGGAAAGCAGCAAAAAAGAAAATCTTCCTAAAACTCTTCCCCCCAAACTAGGGACCGGGGGATACAATCCACCCCTGGATGGGGTTCCTGTTCCAGTATGTTACACATCCTGCACAGGTAATCCGCTTTGCTATGTTGAGAACCTGGTCTATGCTCAATTGTAAAATCAACGCATTGAAAGCTTGTGGACCCCAATGATCAATTTTTGATTCCCCCGTCACATTCATCAGCCATTTTAAGGGCTTGTGTTCAGTTTGTATAGTGAAGTGAGTCCCAAAGAGGTAGGGTTTCACCTTCCTAGGGGGCCCCCACAATTCCAAAACACTATTTTTCCACTGTGGCCCACCTTAACTCCCTGTCCTTTAGCTGGACGCTGAATAAACATGTAGGGTGCTCCCTGCCTATGCCACCTGCGATTGAATTGCTTCTAACCAAGTGCCAGTGTCATCAGTTTGCAAGGCATTCACACACACACACTCCACTGCACTCACTGCTTCCTAGGAGCAGTGAGTGCAGTCAAAGGGCAGGTATGGTTCCATAATCCCTAGGCGTTTGACATATTCTTCCCAAGTAGGGCTCAAAACTGCAATATCATCAAGATATGTCCAATTGGCTCATTAATAAGAACTCAAGCAAGCAACAGCGGCCTATAAACTAGATATTATTGAGGCCAAGAAACGTTTCTATGCTCACTCCATAGATGCAACTAACTCTCAGAAAGAACTTATAATAATCTTCAAAATGCTGGATCTCCTTCATCAACGATAATTAGTTGTTCTCCTTCCTGGCCTGAATGAATCCAGATGTTTTTCAAAGACATTTTAAAAATAAGAGATCACATCAAATCTCATCTTCGGATAACCAATACTTCTCAAGGTCCTAGTAATCTTCAAAAATGCGTTGTCTATGTCTTTGAAGAGATGGTCATCAAAGACATACCTATGTTTAATTTTCATTCAGTCTCTGAATCAGATATTAAGCAGATTCTTACATCACTAACTGCTAAAACATGCCCAGACAATCTTTTCCCCACCTGTATCTTTAACAATTGTTCTGAGTGCCTCGGGCCAATTATTTGTTATTATGTTGCTTTTTCATTAAGAAAGGGATTGGTCCCTGCCAAACTAAAGCCGTCTTGGGTAACAATGATTCTAAAGAAACCTTCACTGGATCCCCTGGACTGTACTAATTATCGCCCGATTACCAATTCTCCTGTTTTCCTTAAAATACGGATTCTCTCCACCACCTCTCAACTCCAAGCCCATTTGGAGTCTTACCAACTACCGGTTGACCGCCAATCAAGGTTTCTACCTGATAGGGGCACAGCGACTGCTTTGGTAGATGTTAAGGACTCCCTTCTGCAAATAATGGACCAAGGTCATGTGGGTCTGCTGATGCTCTTAGACCTTTCTGCGGCGTTTGATACCATTGACCATCTATTACTGTGCCGGAGCTTCTGTGAGTTTCTCAGAGCAACAAATTCTGCTGGTAACTAGCTTCCAGCATTCTTAAATAATCGTAAATCATGCGTTAAAATTGGGCCACACAATCTCAAGACCAGAACTGGTCAGATTCGGGGTCCCCAGGGATCCTGCAGTTCCCCAGTTCTTTTTAATGTATATATTAAAGGGCTGCATGATCTTTTGATTAAATTGGGCCAGTGTTTAAGAACTATGCCGACAGTGTTCTGGTTATTACAGCTATTAGTTGTGTCCACATTCAATACATGTTTAAATATATTGAATCATGGATGGCCCACAAATGGCTCTGGCTAAAACAAGGTAAGACAGAAATTCTGTTGGTGACCTCTTTCAAAGGCATTATTAAAATACTCTGATTTCAAATTAGGGGAATATACTTTTCAAGTCCAAACAAAAGTCAAATCATTGGTCATGACTTTTGATTCTTCTCTATCCATGGTCCCTCAAATTAACCTCATACTGAAAAAGTCTAATTATTATTTATATATTTGAATTTGTGTTCCTACCCAGAGGGTCTCAGAGTATCCTACATGGCTCAAATATTGAAAAGGTGGGAGTTGAAAAAAAGAAGTTACAAAATGTTTTCAGGAAAGGATAGTAAGATTAGAATAGACAAGTGATAGCAGTGGATGTGGGCAGGGTTACGTGTGTGGAAATAGGAATGCTTTGAGCCTCAGAAAGTGGAAATGGAGGAAATAGTGCGTATGTGGAGAGGTAGGGTGTTCCATGCCCCGGGTGGCCAGTATGTAAATGTTTGTTTTTAATGTGCCTGTGAGTTTGTAGAGTGGAATGTGTAGATGGTGTTGGTTGGTTTGTCTGGTGTTTGCGTGGGCGAGGGGTTTGATTTTGTCATGAAGGTAAGATAGAGTTTTGAGGTAGATGGCTTTGAATACAACGCAGAGTCCTTTGAAGGCAATTCTCTGGGGTTTGGGAGCCAATGGAGATGGGCAAGTGTAGGGGTGATGTGTGAATGTTTGGGTAGGCGGAGGATGATTCTAGCTGCTGCATTTTGTATTTCGTGCACGGGGTCAAGGGTATTGTTTGGGAGTCCAGTGAGGAGAGTATTCCCATAGTCCATCTTAGAGAGAACCAGGGCTTGAACTGCAGTGCAGATGTTGTCAGGAGGAAGGATATGTCTGATTTTGCATAGGAGGTGTAGTTGTAGATTGAATGTTTTGGTGACAGCGGCTATGTGGTGTGTGAACGAAAGGTGCAGGTCAATGGTGAAGCCAAGGGATTTAACAGGTGTGGGGAGGGATATGTGTGGGTTGTCCATGGCAAGTTCTTGTGCCCAGGATGTGAGGTTGGGTTTGTGCCTGGGGGCAAATGAGGAGGCATTATGCTTTGCAAGGGTTGAGTTTGGGAAAGTGGGTGGCCATCCAGTTGATGATGATGGAAAGGCGGTTTTTGAGGGTGTGGAGATGTGAAGGGGATGAGATTTGGAAATATATTTGTGTGTCATCTGCGTATATGGGAGGAAAAGTATGTTGTGTTTGCTATGGGTCTTTCCAAGGTCTTCGGCATATAGGTTGAAGAGGGGTGGAGATAGGGAGGGGCCTTGCGGAATCCCATACTTAACAGGGGTGTGGTCTGATCGATGAGGGGGCATGAGGACAAAGTGTGTCCTGTCAGTGAGAAAAGAGGTGAACCAGTGAGTATGGTGCCAGAGAGAATAACCCTGTGGTCTAGGATGTCCACTAGAATAGTGTGGTTGATGCTATCGAAGGCTGCAGAGCGATAGAGAAGTACGAATAGTACTGTGTGACCTTTGTCTGTGATTCTGTGGAGGTCATTGAGGATGTGAAGAATAGTGGTCTCAATGATGTGTCCAGGCCAAAAGCTAGGTTGGAAGGGGTTGAGTAGGTTGTGGTGATGTGTTTTTGTAGTTGGGTAGTTACAAAACGTTCCATGATTCTGCCGAGGGATGGTATGATAGTAATTGGGGAGTAGTTTTCAGGGATTGTAGGCTAGAGAGATGGTTTTGAGGAGTGGTGAGTTGTGGTGCCCGGCCATTACTCACCAACACCACCACGTAATCCTCATTTGCTAGTCAAGGTATCAATCTTGTCATTACCTGTGGCACATCAGCAATCAGTGTTAACACATGCAATTCAAGTCAATCTAAATACAGATGAAATAGGAAAGGTGCAATGACACATCCCTGGCCGTCACTCAAAAGAATAGGTAATGTTGTCATCCAATCTAATGCACTACTATAGGTTACACAGACTTTTGCATCATGGTATAGCTGCATCAAGGATACTTGGGAGTTTTTCCTCTACACCCAAAGTTTTTAGGACATGTTATAAATTAGATCTGTTAATCCTATCAAACGCAGAGGAAAGGTACATTAAATCTATAGATCGTCTGTATATACACATCTGTTTCTCTCCCCTGCCTTTGATTTTGTACTGTGGAGAATGACAGATTAAAATGTAGTCCAATACTTTGCTGAATTGTCTTATATTCATTAAGCAGGTATGCACTTTCTGGTTTGCTTTTCTGCTCTTTCAGGATGACTCATACTTTGTGTTACCTAAGATGTTTCTATAAAGACCTCTTCTATATTGTCAGGTTGACTTACTACGTGGCGTAGTGCTTTTCAGGTCTGCTTTATTGAGCACATAGAAATAGTGCAGCTTTTGTCAACAACTATCTACAAAGCATTGTACATTGATGTAAAACTAAAGATGGGATAGAAGGAGGGCTAGAATACTCTCTGAATCATAATCTGTAGAACCGAAAATCCGGTGCTAGGATCCCAGTTTGTCCACTTGACCAAAATGCATGCTCCTGGCCAAATCACTTTATATCACTGTGTCTTATATTCCTTAAATTAAATTTGTATCACCTCGAAGTGATTTTTTGTGTGTGTACTACACGACGAGACTTATGTATGCATGATTTAACAGACTCAGGTGTTGCAATGTATATACTAATATTGATCATATATACAGTGCATGTCACTGAAGGCTACATCAGCTGTGAGCCATTGTTCTCGCTTCATCTATTAGATTCAATAATTGCTACTCCAATGTTGCTTAGGTGAGTGCAGCATGGTTCAGAATTCTGTGTAGAAGGATGTGATTATCACTGAGATGGAGTCTTGCAAAATGTAGGACATTCCAAGGAAATATATGAATGCACAGCAGCCGTAGCAAAATATAGCTCAGGTTTAAAGGACTGCTTCCCAATGAGCACCTCTGTCCTTTTTAGTTGGGTGCGCTGCATAGCTTGTTCAGAAAATATAAGCACTGCATCCCTCAATATTCTAGACTAAGCCACGCTCTCCATTGGCACAGATGAAAATGGATAGAAATATGCATCAATGACATTTAACAAACCTAGCCAGTATCAAGCCTCTCTTATCCACTGCACCTGCTCTGCCTATCATTGAACCATGAACGCTGTATCTTCCAATCCTGCTTGACTTGTCTTCTCCCCTGGACTCTACCTCTACACATTTCCCCCAAAGTCATCTGCTTTTTTCGTTATACTCTAAATATGTCCCCCACGCAACCGTCCACCCGCCCACCTGGTAAACCAGCACCCCCTAAGAAAGAACGCGTTGAATTCCCCAATAAATACCATCCCCATTGAAGCCACGTTTCTATCCCATTCACTATCTGTGTCCCAAACGGCCATTTGTTTGCAGACGCAGGACTCGAAACACACAAAATAATGTCACTGGGGGGTGGGAGAGGGTTGGAGGGGGTACAGGGGAAGCCAAAGCCAAGATGGTGGCGAGGTTGTAAGAGATCTGTGTACCTCCCTGTACACTTCATTGAATAAAATGCAATAAATGGGAGAGGGGCATTCAAGACTATTACGAGGAAAGCAGCAAAGACCCCCCTCAGACACCAAGATGACGTAGACGCGACGGAACAAAGCAGAAACAAGGTTGGTGCCACCGAGACAGTAACGAGAAAGCAAAGTAAGCAACCCGGGTGCTTTTCCCTTTCTTTTAACATATGATTTATTCTTGCACTCCATTTTATACAGAAGCCTCAGCTTTGTCCTATCTAGTTTTCTGTCCACACGAACATTCAGTCAAAACCCTTTGAACACATTGCGGGGAGGACGGCGGGACATTTCCCACAATATGATTCTAGATATGACCCTATAGTATGCCACAGCTGATCACTTTGCTTCTTTATCCTATTCAGTCATGTATTACATGCCAATTTCCAGGTGCCTGCGTGCACATGTAACCAATGTTGACATGACTCTTTATTTTCCTTTCTCAATATGGCTGCCGCTGGCTCCGTTCACCTTTTCTGCGTTGCATACCTGCAAGTGTCCCACCATTATCTTGTTCAGTACTGTTAGTGAGATTTGCCTTAATCCCCGGGGTCAGGGACTATAGGTGCATCTTCCTTACGTAGGTACTTTTAGGGGTTCCCTTAATCTCGCCGAGCTCCCTAAGTGTTAGTCGTAACAGAGGGAGGTGGGTTAACAGGTACACTACACACCTTCATTAATACCAAATGAAAGAATGTACATATAGTATATTGTTACAGAAATATAATCTTTACATAAGAAAAGCTAATGAGACACATAATTACACCTACAGGTAAGTACATTTTGTAAAAGTAAAGATGCCACAATATATCAGCTAAATAAAAATGTTTCGAGAAGAGTTTTCATAGTTCAATAAGAGTATTTTCTAGAAGAGAAAATACAGAAGTGGGTAAACAAAACACTTTACATACCTTGACTAGAAAGGCAATGAGAGACCAATGGAGACCAGTTGTGTCGTTCTGGGGCAGTCTTTGGTGGGAAGAGATACCTTCTGCGGAAGTGTCACAAGGAGCAGTGTCTGGAGTTCTGGTGTTGACCTTTGATGATGAAGAGGGGATCCAGAGATGAAGACATACATGAGGCTCACCAGTAGTTCTGCAGGGTCAGGAGTGCAATAACGTAGGACTGAAAAAGCGGTTCTGCAGCAGTGATTTGGCTGTTGTACATGTTGCTTAGTGACCACCTGGGGGACTAGCGGTTGCACACTGTTGCAGTAGGTAGTGGAACCCAAGACATTTGGGAAAGACAAGTATTCACTATTCCGTGATTCCCAGGTCGGGGTAAAAGTCAGAAGAGCTGAACTGTAGTCGATGGTAGTCATCAATGTAAGATTCCTACAACATCATCAGGCACAGGATTCGATTAATGAGGATGGAGTCCATTTCAGAGGAGGAGATGTAGCCTGCTGTCAAGGAAGAATAGCTTGCAAAGGCACACCAAAGAGGAGCCAGACATAGAAGGAGGACTGGGCGGCGAGTCCGGCAGTGTGGTTGCAGGATTGGAGGCAACACAGACTGCTGGAGCTTTTCTTTTTTTTTTAAAACATTTTTTTTTTGTCAGCAGAGGTTCACAAGGCACATACGTCAAGGCAACAAACAATTAAATCAAGCATAGCATAAAACACCGTAATGGTTACAGAATACAGTTCCAACAGTGGATACAGAGCATCAACAATGCAGAAGTACACAGCAAAAATCACGGTGCATGGACAGAGACCGGAGATAAGCCAAAACCGGGCGTGTTCTCACTTTGATTGTTGAGATATGTATTAAATTCGCTCCAGATGTTCCTGGGGCGAGATTGGGCGGGCAGCATTGTCAGGTATTCCTCCTCACAGTTCCGCGACCATGTGGGCATACCCAGCCATTTATGAGAGGCTGGTGGGAGGAGCGCTTCCAGTTCTGAAGTATACATTTTTTGGCAATCATGCAGCTTATATTCAAAAACTTTTTCAAGCGCTTAGATTCGTCAGACCCCCAGACCCCAAACAGAACTGCCAAAGGATTGTGATCAATTACAGTTTCAGTTACCGCACTTAGTGTATGGAGGACACTGTCCCAGAAACCGGACAATTTGTTACAGGTCCAGAACATATGCAAGTGATCAGCATCCAGGTGCACCTCAGAGCGAGCAAACCCTGATGTCCTGCGTGGTGTACAGTAAAGCCTATTGAGGAGCTTGTATTGCATGGCACGAAAACGGCTATTGAGAGACACTTTTTGTGTGTGGCAGCACATA
Source organism: Ambystoma mexicanum (assembly GCF_040938575.1). Taxonomy (NCBI): domain Eukaryota; kingdom Metazoa; phylum Chordata; class Amphibia; order Caudata; family Ambystomatidae; genus Ambystoma; species Ambystoma mexicanum. The sequence goes on along the minus strand of NC_090926.1, from coordinate 326,433,050 downwards.
TCCTCCCACAATTCATCAGAAATTTCTAGACCCAGTTCAGCCGACCATCCATCGCGCGCCCCAAGAGTAGGAATGGGGATGATATCTAGTAGGATTTGATACAGTGAAGAGACGACGCCACGTGCACTGCCCGAGTTGGCGATGTAGGCTATCGCCGGGGTGTCTGGGGGCTCATCCGGAAAGGAGGGCCACATGGTGCGGAACGCAGCGCGAAGCCTGTAGTATTGGAGAGTCTCTAGGGGAGATCTGGTGTGCCCCGGTCTCCAGGTTTGGGGGCCTATGAATTTGCCCTCGGGATCGAAGTCGGACAGGGCCCGATACCCCAGTGTACCCCAGTGTCGAGCCAAAGCGGTATCATGCGTGGGCTCCAGGCCCGGAAAGGCCCACACGGAAAGCCATTTGTAATATGGGGAGGGCCCACTTGTCGAGTGTAGCAGACGTGACCAGGCATACAGAGTCGCAGCAATGGGGTCAACGGGGGAATCAGATGTGTAGCGTTGATGTAATATCAGGGACATTAAGTTGATACCAGCGGAGGCAAGCCGTTCCAGTTTGACATGTGGGCGCACTGGGGAACCCGGGTAACAATGAGTAGCATGCTGGGCCTGGGCCGCGATCCAGTATAGTTCTAGGTCCGGAGCAGCAATACCACCCCGTTTGTATGAAAGTGCCATGTCAGTCCACTTCTTGCGCACCACACCGGAGTGCCAGAGAAATTGCGTGCAGAGCGTATGCAATTTAGTGAAGTAAACCCTCCCGGGCCACATAGGAATGTTGCAAAAGGTGTATAAGAGCTTGGGGAGCAAGATCATTTTAATAAGGGATAAACGACCAGCGACGGACGCCAACGTGAAATTTTGGTCTCAACTGTTCGTGCTACAGCTGAGTAGTTATCGGCAAGCAGGGTGGGCTTAGTGAGGGATATCTGCACCCCAAGGTATATCACACCCTCAGGGGCCCAGTGCAGGGGATATTCGGTGGTGGGCTGCAGGGTAGCTTTAGTGAGCGGGAAAATCTCCGATTTGGAATAATTAATCATAAATCCGGAGTGGGTGCCGATCCGGGTGATGTCTCTCAGTATGGGATCCAGATGGGTTGTGGGATCTCTGACATATAATAGGACATCGTCAGCATATAGGGATATTATTTCAGGATCGTCAACCAATCGTACTCCTTTACGCGCGTGCCGTGCTCGGATAAAGTCCGCCATAGGTTCTATCACCAATGCAAAAAGGATCGGGGAGAAGGGGCAGCCCTGTCTGGTGCCTCTGAATAGAGTGAACATCTTGGATGTTAGTGAGTTGACTCGTACCCGCGCAACGGGGGAAGTGTACAAGAGTTTATTGAACCCTATCATGTTAGGGCCGACGCCCATTGTTTCGAGGAGCAGCCACATATATTTCCAGGAGACCATGTCGAAGGCCTTCTGAGCGTCCAGCATAACCGTTACGGCCTGCACGTCTTGGTCTATACGGGACATGACATTGAATAGTCTCCTGATGTTATGGGAGGTGGACCTGCCGGGGACAAAGCCTGCTTGGTCCTCTTGTACCAAGTGTGTCATGATGGGCAGAAAGCGGTTAGCAATGATCTTAGCAAAGATCTTTGTGTCTAGGTTCATGAGGGAGAGAGGTCTATAGGACCCGCACTCGTCCTCAGGTTTACCTGGTTTGAGCAGTACCGTGATGGCCGCTTCCCGCATGGAAGGGGGAAGGATAGCGGCTCGGAGTGCCTCATTCCATACCTCCAACAGCCAGGGGGCCAGAATAGCCACGTGCTCCCGATAGAAGTCCGCCGTGAGGCCGTCAGGTCCCGGCACCTTGCCTATGGGCAAGTCTGAGATAGCCGATACTATCTCATCTAGCTTGAACGGGGTATCCAACTGGTCTCGGGTCTGTGGGGAAATTTCTGTGGTGGGGATCTGGTCAAGGAATTCTCGCATATGTTGTTCAGTGTGCTCTACGGGCTGGGAATAAAGGGATGTATAGAACTCAGTAAATATATCAAGTATTCGATGGTCCGCCCATTGAGCGTCACCGTTCTGATCTTTTATGGAAGTGATCTGCGTGCGACCCAGTTCCCCCCTCACAAGTGTCGCAAGTGTCTTGCCGGGTCTGTCCCCCTCTCCATATTTCCTAGCAGCCTGCGGGCGGCTGAAATAATGAACTTCGCTGGTCGCTAAATGTTAAACACCTGGAGCTCGTCAGAGATTTGGGCCAGAGTGGTGGGGTCAGACCCGGAGGAGCAACATTGCTCCAACCTTTTCAGTTTGGCCTCAGATCGCCCAAGGGCGGCTCTAATAGCTTTCAACACCCCTGCCTCTCGGGAAATAGACATGCCCCTAATGTAAGCCTTAAAAGCCTCCCATCTGACCGCGGCGGTCGTGTCTTGAAGAGAGTTAAGCTCAAAGAAGGACTCAATGTCCGCTAGAATCTCAGATTGAAACACAAATTACACGGTAGGCGGTAGGGACTTAACGTTACCGGTAACGTAATACCGGTAACGTTAAATCCCCATGCCAATCACGACCTGGCTCACCGCTATTAGCGGCACTGCTAAGTACGGTGCCACTAATAGCGGGCAGGCCACTTGCGCGCGACCCTCCATCCCGTAAGTAATGCCATGCCGCTAATAGCACACCATCACAAGGCGAGCGGACATGGTAATAGCGGCATGGTAAAGGCCCCCAAACCACTTACCGCCATGATGCTAATACCGGCATCGCGAACCACCCGTTAATAGAACTGAGCATTGTTCCCACCTGCCACAGGTGGACACAATCAGCACAGATGGAGGCAATGGACACTGTGGCAGCTCAAAAGGAGCACCCCACACCCCTTCCCACACCAAGATGGTTCCAATACTGGCAGCATTACATGGCCTAGAGGACCTCATTGCAGTGCTGCTGCTACAACAACAGGCTGCACAAAGGAGACGCAGGAGGAGGAGGAGGGCCAGACAGGCACAGCAAGCACCACCACGCCACCTATTCATACCACAGAGGCACCCACCAATTCCCAAGATCAGAGCCAGTCCATTCAACCTAACACCTGAGCAGATACACCCCCTGTACCGTCTGGACCGGGACACCATCACCAGCATCGTGGACATGATACATGACGACATTGTGAGCCTCATAGACATCAGAACTGCCATCGACCCTCTACTGAAGGTAGTGTCAGTGCTCCACTTCCTGGCCACAGGAACCTACCAGCATACAGTGGGGCAGATGCATGGCATCTCCCAACCAGTATTCTCACGCACACTGAACCAGGTACTCGATGCCCTCCTGAAGCATGCACCCAAACACATATCCATGCCACGGTCTGCCCAGGAGATTGCAAACACCAAAGTTGGCTTCTATACACTGGCAGGTATTCCAAGTTGCATTGGGGCCATCGACTGTACACATGTGGAATTGGTTGTACCACATCACAATGAATTAGTGTACCGAAACAGGAAGCAATTCCACTCAATCAATGTCCAAATGGTATGTGACGCAAACAATATAATCACACATTGCTGTGCCAGATTTCCCGGATCTACCCATGATTCCATGGTCCTGCGGAACTCAACTATCCCCCGCTACATGGAGCGACAAACGGCACAACGTTCGTGGCTACTTGGTGAGTAGCAGGGCAAGCACATGGCAGTGTGATTGGGGGGTAGAGAGATCCTCCAACTAGGTGTGCAGGGGGGGATGGGGGTTGAGAGATCCTCCAACTGGGTGTGCATGGGGGGGTAGAGAGATCCTCCAACTGGGTGTGCATGGGGGGGTAGAGACATCCTCCAACTGGGTGTGGCCTGTAGTCCGTTGCACAAATGCACATACAGATGTACGCTAATGGGCATCTGTGAGGGCAGCAACGTACTTGGGATGAACGGACATGCAAGTATATGGCACACGACACAGCTGCCAATCCAAACCCATTGACATTAAAGATCAATCCTCATCCACATTGCACGACACTCCACGCCATGGAATGCACATATGACATCCATGACATCAACATAGTCATGCAGCATTCCTACAGCACAACATCAACAATGCATTGTGCCCTTGGATGCATGCATTGGGACCCCCCTAGCCATGGCAATGCACCACGAACACATGGCACCACTGAGGCGTTGCCTCTCAGCATGGCAAGATCAATGTCGGAAGCACTGTACACCACCAGTGTGGTACCAAATCTGCCTGGCCACAGGGACGCCAATTACCTGGCCTCACCCAGGACATGGGAATTACTGTAGGAGGCATCAATGGGGCATGTCTACTTGCATGCTTGCGCTCACCTTTGCACAAAGCAGTCACACAGACCATATTCATGGATGCAGTTGAGTGTGCACATGATTCTCAATGATAGGTCAAAGTATGTGACATGAACAGGCCACACATGTGCCGAAAAGTAACAGGAACCCATTCCTCCCCCCATATAGGTGATGCCGGCTATCCCCTGAAGAGGTGGCTCCTCACACCTGTACGGAACCCACAGAACAGGCATGAAGAAGAATACAATCGTGCCCATACCCGTACCCGCCTTGTCATTGAGCAGACTTTTGGACTTCTGAAGTCACGGTTTAGGTGCATAAGCAGGTCTGGTGGCGCACTCCTATATGGCCATGAGAAGGTGGCAAAGATCACCACGGCATGTGTCATGCTGCACAATAAATGTATGAGACGGAATGTGCCACTGCCCCCTGAGGTTGAAATGGAGGCACCTGATGAGGATGATGATGGGGATGAGGATGGAGGTGAAGGGGATGCAGGTCATGCAAGAGGGGATGGCCAGGAGGGACGCGCTGTGAGACAGCATTTGATCAACCAATTGTTCTGAGTTACATGTAGTCATACTGTCACCTGTATATGGCTGGTGGGGCACTGGTGTCGGTTTGTTAGCTCACAATGGACCTTGGCGTCAATAAATTGATCATACACAATGAAGGAGTCCAGGCCTGTGTTCTGCTCAAACAACTGTGTATTAATGAACGAAAACAGAAAAATGTGCAACGCCCCATCCATCCGGCCACCCTTACAACTGTCCCATCACACCCTTCCCCCACCCCCCACAACTGTCCCATCACACCCTTCCCCCCACCCCCCACAACTGTCCCATCACACCCTTCCCCCCACCCCCACAACTGTCCCTCATAAGTCTTCAACAATGCATGTGTTCTGGCATGCACCAAGGTCAATGGACGTTCACGCCCTATTGTTCATTACCAGGGCCAGCATTTGGGGGCTGGCTGGAGGTGCGCCTGGTGGTGCGTGAAGACCGTCTCAGTGGACTCGTCTGCCGCGAACTGCAGGTTGAAGAGGTGGCAGACTGTCCTTGTGTAAATTGCCGCTCCATTGCATCTGCGATGCGGGTCAGCACCTCCCGGACGCGTGTTAGCTCGCCACACAGCCTGTCCGTGCAGGACTCCATCCCCTCCCTGGAGTGCCTGGATGTCTCAGCGAGGTCAGCCCTGAGACGGGCAACCTCCTCCACATGTTGACCGACAAGCACTGTTAGAGCCTGCTGGTGCTGGATGACGGTGGCCAGGTCAAGGGCAGTGGCAGCCTGTGGTGGTGTGTCTGGTGCGCATCCGGATGCCTGCCGGTCTGCAGATGCCGGCTCTGGGGGGCTACAGAAGGCCGCTAATGACTCGTCAGCAGTGATGTGTGAGCCAGGTGTGGGGGCGTGGGTTTGCTCTGGGTTTACAGCAGGGCTTGGGGTGTGCATGGGCAGATCTAGATACGTGGGCTCATCCACGTCGGACAATGGCCCAATTGCTGCAGCCTCCCCTGCCGAACTGGCTGCAGCTGAGGGTGGACCCTCGGTGGCGGGGATTTTGGGGGGGAGTGGACCTCTGGAGCCAGGGCAGTAGGGTGTTGCTTGGCACTGGCAGTGGCACGCAGGTCTTGTTGTGGAGGCTGCAATCGGGGCCTTTTCCCTTTTCCCCTGGATGGCATTGGGGCATCCTCGCTGGGCTGTGGCCTTCGCTTCTTTTGCACAGGGGGTGCCTGGGTAGCTCCCTCGCTGTCTGAATGCGACCCTGTCGGGGACAAGAAGGGGGATGTCATTGGTTATGGTCGCATTTACTCAATGCAGGCTACATCATGATTACTTTTGAGCCCATTTCACAATCATTGTGGAGGATGCAGGTGAGGTGTCATTACAGTGCCTCATCCATGCAGTGTTGTGTGTGGCACTTGGCTCTGTTGATGTATGCATGTGTGGGTGCTGGGCCAAACATGCAGTGATCCCGGGCTGACATTAGTGGGGACCTGTACATTCACATTGCATGCTTGCATCAGTGCACTTACCTCCATCAGATGTGTCTTGCACGCCGTGCTCCATCCTTCCGACACCCTCAATGCATTCTACCCCGATGAGGTTTGCACAAGTCTCTTCCCACTCCTTCAACTTGATGGGAGACCCTGATCCTCCAGCAGTGGCAGTTTTGTGATTCTCGGACAGGATCATCCTGACCCGGAGTCTCAGGTCATCCCTTCTTTTTCGGCAGTCGCATACGGTGCGCGTGCTGCTGCCAACGGCACTCACTCTGGTTGACACTTCCTCCCAGATGGCCTTCTCATTAGCAAAGACCACTCCTGCATTGCCTGCTAATGTCTGAGTTAGCATGACTAACTCCTCAGTGGAGAACTTCTCCTTTCACTGCCTGTCTGTGGATGCCTTGGGCATGGTAAGGGTGTGACGATGGTTTCCAGGCAGCAGGGTAACACGTACAGGTCCAGGGGGCAGAGGATGTCAATGGATTGTGTTTTTAAAGATGGCCGCCGGGCTCTTTCCCGTTCCTGTGCGATGACGCTATTTCCGGTTCCGCTTTTTAGAGGTCACCGCTAATAGCGGTCAACGCTAATAGCGGTCACCGATATTTGCATGCTGCGCGAGAGCGGAGGTGCTATCTGCACCTTCGGGGAGGCCGGTAAGGGACACGTGTCTCAATGCTCGTGTCCGCGTACTCGTAATGTTACGCTATTAGCGCCCTCTTGTGAGGGCGGACACGTTAATTGCGCCATGCCGCTAATTTACGATTTTTAGCGCACAACGTGTAATGAGGCCCAATGTCTTTTAGAGCTTCGGACTTAAAGTGCCAGGTGCAGAGTGTTGGGATGGGAATTCCCAGCCCCAAGGACAGTATGATTGGAGAATGATCCGAGAATGTGCGGGGTATAATGCGTGTATCCTCCACCCTACCCATAACCTCTCTCGAGACCAAAAACAGATCTATCCTGGACGAACTATCGTGTATAGAAGAGTAATAAGTGTAGTCCCGCTGCTGGGGGTGAAGTGTTCTCCGGGCGTCACAAATATTGAGCGACTGCATGTGGCCATGCAGCCTGCGCACCGCGCCAGACAGGGCTCTGGGTGTAGTGGCTGTTCTGTCCAGGGCAGTGTCCAGTATAAGGTTCAGGCCCCCCCCCATATGATCTGCACCCCCACGAAGCCCAGCAGTATGGTAGTTACAGTGTCAAAGAATTCCGGAGAGTCTACATTGGGACAGTAAGTGTTAACCAGCAAGTACTCTTTATTGACCAGTGTGCAGTGTATTATAACATAATGACCCTCAGGTTCAACATAGCTTTTATACAGCACAAACTTAATTGATTTGTGGATCATTGTGAGAACGCCCCTAGATTGTGTGGAGTAAGAAGTAAAGAACCTGGCAGAACTCCATGATGGGGCAACAGCCCTCGGAATGAGGCCATCGGTGTGTGTCTCTTGTAAAAGCAATATCTTGCAATTGTGTCTGTTAGCATATGCAACGATCTTGCGGGCCTTAGTGTGGTTGCTCAGCCTCCGAATGTTCCAGGACACTATCACTGTAGCCATTTCAGAGGTAGGTATCTACAGACACAGTACCCATAAATCAGTGAACATCCCAGCTCCCGTGATGGTATGAGCTCCCAGAGTTGGAACAGCAAGTGGGCATGGGGCCCTTCAGCATGCGCGCCGCAAAACCTTGTGTGCCTTTTTGTAAAACAACCCCTTTCCCACCCCCCACCCTCACCACTAACCATGGATCAGCAGTGTAAAGATCACCTACCCCTAACAACGCACAGTTGGGCCGTCCCCAGACTGGCCCAATCTGCCCCGAGGCCCAACTGGGGCCAACACACATCAAAAAATTGAGGAAAAACAGTGCAATCGCAATGGGGTGCGCCGTTGCGCACGCTTGGAGCCAAATGGCTCAGTTGCAAAACGAGCAGTGGTGGCGGACTCGCGGTGCAGGCCCCGCCCGCTAAGCGGGTAATCGGGGACCGCACACGAGCCCCCGCGGTTCCGAAATAGACCAAAACAGTTTCGACAGTCAAATATCGTACATCCCTGCATCTCAAATGCGGGGAACAGGGTATATAACTCAGAGATTAAGGAACTGAACAATAGGAGGACAGAAATTGAGGTAGGACAACAGAACAATGTGAGACCAGCTCTGTGGAGTGCGTAGTAAGGATGTGTGCACAAACGCTGCAGCACGCAAGGACTGCAGGGGCAGAGCGTCACAGTAAACAGAGCAGCCTTACCAGTACCACAGTGCATTTTGAGTAAACAAGTTCAATAAGTGTCCACAGTACGCGCCAATCACAGTTGAGTAGCGTCCACTCAGCCTTCTTCAGAGCCCGGAAGCGGTATTTGCATCTCGATGAATTTCACCGCCTCGTCCGGGACTGTGAAAAAGTACAATTTGCCATTATGAGTGAGCTTGAGACAAGCCGGGAATAAGATGGCATACGGTACATTGCGTTCCCTGAGCATTTTCTTGAAGCCAAGAAATTGGCGTCTCTCCTGCTGCACCGCCACAGAAAAGTCTGCAAAGATCCTGATGACATGAGACTCCAGTCGCAGCTCCCCTTTCTCCTGCGACAGGCGAAGAATGAGGTCCCTGTCACAATAATTAAGAATCTTGGCTATAATGGGTCTGGGGATGTCGCCAGGTCGGGGTCGCGGGGCAAGGGCCCTGTGAGCCCGCTCCACCGTGAAATAAGGGGGAAGGTCTGGATCCCCCAGCAAGTCCTTGATTAGTTGTTCGACTGCATCTTCCATGCGCCCCTTCAGGGCGGTTTCAGGGACGACAATGATGCGAAGATTGTTTCTGCGGGAGCGGGACTCCAAGTCATCGCATTCTGCCTTAACACTCTTCATGACGCAAGATAAGGTGGCCACTGTGTCCTGAAGTACGTGTATCGCATCTTCATTAGTGGAGATCCGGCTTTCGACCTCAGTAATTCTCGATCCAGCCAGATCTACCCGGGTCTTGAGAGAGGCGATATTCGCATTGATATCGTCAAGCTTCTCATGAAAGGAGGCAAAGTTCTTAGCCATCGATTCCATCATGGCAGTGAGGTCCGGCGCCGCCACCCCCGAATTAGGGTCGTTGTCAAGTTCTTCCTGCGGAGGCGCCGTGTGGCCCACCTCCGGTTGAGGGACCGTCTTAGTGAATTTGTCCATAGCACCCCCTTTAGCAGATCCTTTGGAGCGACTCGACATGGCCGGAACCAGAGGGTACGACAAAGCTCGGTCGATGAAGCCAGTGAGTCGGGTATTGAAGAGATCCCGTGAGGGCATGACAGCAGTCCCCGCCGGCTCGCGCCAGGCAGCCCAGCCCAGGCTCCCCGCGGTCGCAGATGGGGTGCCGGCGCGCCTCGATCGTCAGCGGCCTAGGCCCCTAGCGGAAAGGACCGTCCGCCGGGACCGGGGCAGGAGTGAGCCGGCCCACGAGTGTAGTGTGTGCCCCAAGGTGCCAGGGGCAGAGCAGCCAGCAGCGAGTCCAACGGGAGGCACCCGGTCAGGTCACGATGAGAGCAGGGCCCAGTGTAGGCCCAATAGCGGCGAGGCACGGCGGGACAAGGATCTCCAGTTCTGAGAGTCTGATTTCTCCCAGAACCCGACGTGCGGATAGAGCTCGATGGCCACAGTGCAGGGATCGTAGCAGGTACACAGGATCCAAGGCAGAACCGCAGATGTCAACGGATAAGAGGCGGCTAGGCACGGAGCTCTTACGCTAGGCAGCCATCTTGTAGGCTGCTCAACAGCGCCCCCCTGCTGGAGCTTTTCTAATGGAAGAGATGGAATATGATTTCCTGAGGCCCTGGGATGAAAAGTCTCTGGTTGGTTCGGGATGGAGAGACTTCAGAGTCCTACCAGCAAAGGGATATTCGCTTCTGGATTCGGCGAATCAAGCACAGTCGGGAACTACAGGGAGTCAAGACCTTTGAGCAGGAGCTGTGCTCCAGTAGTACCCACTGGATCAGGGGGAAGCAGTGCTGCAGTCTGCAGTCCATTCCTTCTGGTTTTTTGGAGAGAGAGACCTTCACCGTCAGATTCAGTGGAGCATCAAAAGATGCAGGTGCAGGGCTTTGGTCCATCCTCAGGTCCTCTTCCAGGAATGCTGGCACAGAGTTCCCACAGTAGTGAGTGGGTGGATGGGTTTGCTCTTATCACCATCAGGAGGCAGTGAGTGAGCACAGCACCCAATAACACACAAAGAATTATTCCACTGCATGTGTGGTTAGTGAGTGGAAGGCCACACCTCCAAACACACCCATGCATTCAGGTCACTCACGGCACTTTACACCAATATCCCACATGACGAGGCTATGGACTGTGTAAGAAACAATCGGACTCATTCCACACTGAGATTTAAAGCCCCCATTGAATTTATCATGGAACTACTCTCCCTGGCACTCACCAAGAACTATTTTAAATACCAAAACCAGTTCTATGAGCAAACCCAAGGAACGGCAATGGGTGCAGCCTTTGCCCCTAGTCTTGCCATTATCTTTATGGCTGATTTTGAGTCTAAATTCATTTTTTCTGATCTCAATCCATACCGCCAAGACATTGAGAGTTGGAGGCGCTATATCGATGACATTATTTTCATCTGGCATAGTTCCTCTCAAGAACTTGACTCCTTTCTACTTTGGTTGAATTCCTGCCATCGTACTATCAAATTTATTCATGTCATGAGTAACATCCAAATCCCTTTCCTTGACTCACTTATCCAGCATAAGGCTAATCAATTAGTCTGCTCTCTTTTCACTAAGCCCACAGACCGTAATATTTTATTGCACTATGACAGTTACCACCCACGTACTTTAAAAGAAAACTTACCTTACTCCCAATTTTTGCGCATAAGATGAAACTGCACATCTATAGCAGACTATGATCAACATGCTACCAATTTGACCACTAAATTCCGACAGCGAGGTTATCCCAAGAAATTGGTTACTAACTCATACAAACGAGCTAGATTCACCCCCCCAGATACTCTATTACTACCTAAAGATACTGAGCCACATGACAAATTAGTGTGTGCTCTCACGTACAGCCCCCATACTTTTCTCATCAAAAAAGCCATCAAGAAACATTGGTCGGTGGCTCAATTATCTTTACCAGCAGAACCACTGCCGATCTTCGCAATGAAGAGACAAAAGAACCTAAAGGACCAATTGGTCCATGCATCTTCCTCACAAAAAATCTCGAGATCTTCTACTACAAGTTGGGATCTCCGCCCATTGACGGGACATTTTCCCTGTGGGTCATGTTCCATCTGCAAATTTGCAGTTAGGACCAAAACATTTTCTGTGCATGGCAAACCGTAGGAGCTACGACATTACTCTAACTGTAAAACCGCATGGGCTATTTACTGTATTGAGTGCCCCTGTGGGCTCAAGTATATAGGAAAAACTACACGACCAGTCCATACTAGAATCACGGAACACCGTTCCAGGATTCGCTGCAAGTCAATCAACTCACCGTAAGTGAGACACTTTATGGAACATGGCCATACTACGGAGGACTTACGATGGTGGGTGATTGACATTGTCAAAAATCCCCCCAATCTCTCTCAGGCTTTATCTAATAAGGAGGCTTGATGGATTTTTCAATTGGACACGATCGCCAATGGTCTAAATGAGGCATCTCCATTTTGGCGCTAGAGTGCATCTTTTTATCTATTTTTATTCATTTTTCCTATGTCCCCATGTTTCCAGTCTTATTATTCCCTGATATATCAAGCATTCCCTGTTTAATTTCTGTTTACCTCTTGCACTATTTTCCATTCATGACTTGAGTCTATAAAAACATAGTAACATATGCCTGAGCATACATTTTTCCTGGCAGAGCACCGTCATCCGCTCTCTATGCACATGAATCTCTGAATGTGGTCCACGTCCCCCGGAAGAGCGTTACGTTTCTACACCGGCGCCGCACTTCTACACTGCCGGCAACTCGCTGACACTTGTAGGAGGCTCCAGAAGTAAGCTCTGTGCAGCATATGCTATCCTGCATGTTCTCGGAGGAGGCGCCAAGAAGTAAGTTTCGTGCTGCACATGTTGGCATGCACGTCATGCTTCACTCTTTCGCCTGATTAGTTTAAGCATTCTGCATCTGTCGTTACAGTCACGGCACGCTCCTTCACATTTGCTGATCCACGGCTTGACAGAAGCTGATACATGCTCCGACTCTTCGCTCCCCATGTGCTGAACTTGTGCAACGCGCTTTCTCTAATAAGCACGGTGGGTCCATGTACTTTCTGTCCGATTTTCTTTCGGTTCATAACTTGTGCCAGTTCTGTACATAAATGCTTGCAATATTTGTGTTTTTGCAGTTCTGCCTCATATTGAGATTCGATTATATTCACGCTGTCACGTCACCGCAATGTACTGACTGCGAGACATTTTTTCCTTTGGCGAGCACTCGAAGCACCATCTGAGGTATGACTTTGTACGATTATATCTATTTGCCTACCCTCTTCCTGGTTCCTCCTTTTGTTTCTTCACTCGTTTTTAAATGGCACATATACTTTATTCCTTCACAAGGGTTCTTCTAGCTCCCTGTATCACTAGGGCTATCTAACATTTTTATGTCTATTTATGGGGTCACTGCCTGCCAGGTGTTGGGTTATTGAGGCCTGATGCTCTTCACCATACATTGGTATCTTACTTGGTCTATCTCCCATCTCTAGCAAAACCTCTGAGTTTAATATGTCCCCTGTAATTATTATTTTAGGTGGACCTCTTATTCCATTGCTTCCACAAGGGCTGAACTTGAAGATCCTAGTACCTGAGGAAGGGGGTTTTCATCCACTACTACACCACTGAAACGCCACCTAGTCCCACGTGACAATTGCAGGCGCCGTGTGCTCCTGCTTCCAGTCACTGTGGCCATACACGCTTTATAGCGGTAGGCGTAGTACACCCCTTTCAGCCTGTGACATAATCTACGTCAGCTTGTGCAATTATCACTTATTTAACTGTTAAACTAAAAAGCAATTGTATATTTCAATTTCACAAATGTATTTTTGTGTGATATTGTTTATGTTGCTGTTCTCTTTAGCCGAAATTAGGCTCACTACACAGCATTTTGTGTGATATTGTTTATGTTGTTGTTTTCTCTAGCCGAAATTAGGCCCTATACACAGCATTTATTGTTCGTTGTATGATTTGTGTCAATGATGCTGTCTCTTTTAACAAGGAGACTCGCTACGATTGTTTGGATTAATTCTATCCCTTAGACAGTAAGGGTCAGCCAGGGATAGTCTAACTCTCATTAGCTATCTCTGCATTTTTTGTTTATATTAAATAACTTTCATACTTTTGCTATACTTAGTTACACTGTATGAATAACTATAGCTATTTGTTATCATTGATCCCTTTTTCGTTAGTGTCCATATGTTGTCTGCATATGTACAATCCGATGTGGGGTTGTACTCCTACTCCTGTTAATTTTATTCATGTATGACTTTGTTTCCATTAACCTAATCAACCAAATAGTTTTGGTTTTTTCCTGTAAATTGTATTCTTCATGTGTGTTTGTCGCTCTATTTTTTACTTATTAAATTGGTCTATTTTTGTTAAAAACAATAAAACAAAAGAAATGTTATTTTCAAATTAGTGTACCTATTCCCTTCTTATAGGGTCACTTTGATTGGTGAGATACCAGAAAATCAAATACTGAAAATTTGACGTATTGTGCTGTTTAGGCTATCAGTTGAATAAATACTGATAGTTAATGTAAATGATACCTTTACTTGAGTTCGTTCAGGAACACCCTTGTGTTTCAAGATAGTTTTTGTGCTCCGTTAAGTTCCTGAACCTTTGGGAGTCCCTCTTTTGTATACAGTCACACAAAGCAACACATCCACATTGTCCCAGATGGGCATCTAAATATGCCAGTTACAACTGACTTCAGGCTGTTTACAGCCATCAGTCCTGGGATACATGAATACAGTGGCTAAACGTAGCCACTTCCTCTCACATACATTAAGAGGGACAAGGGATTGTCATGTGACCCCTCATGTCTTCGAGGCAAAGCAAGACAACCCCAATTTTGGGTAGTGAAGGAGGGCGTCAAAATGTAGCCAGCAAGATAAAATGGGTTTCATCCAGTGGAACCATATTGCTCAAGTGAAAAAGTCACCACCAGCCTAGCCACATGGCCAAAAGGGCGGGGTTGTATGTTCTCTAGGGCTCTTTGGGGCACCTTGGGGTACCCCTGCTGTAGTACTCATAAAGACCCGTAAGGCAGATCACATAAAAACAGACCCATTCTCCCAGTCAGGCTTTGGATGAGAATAAAGTCTGAAAGTCAGAAAAGCCATCAAGAAATACAGAGGGCCCTCTGCCTAAACGCTGCCATTCCCATTCCTTCTCTCCCGATCTCATGCAGCTGCCCTCATGCTTCATGCTGTGCTGGTTGCATTTGCCAGCTGCTGATTGATACCTTCACTATCTTATCTGCCTGCCCAGGCTCACATTGCAGCAGGGGAGGACTGACAACATTTGTCCTGGGGGGCAAGATTACTTTTTTGGCCCATCGTGCAATGGCCCAGGCCCGCAACGCAGAGGCCCCAACTTTCAGAATAAGCCATCTCAATACCATTCACTTCCCTTCACACATTTTCTGAAGTATATAGAGGAGACATTATTGACATTACGTTCCTTCTATGCAACATATTTTTGAGATATGTTTGTGGTTTCTTCAAGACCCAGACTCCTGGAAACTCTCCCACTTACCAAACATAGCAACATTATTTCACCAGTATAATATCATTTGTGAAATAGAAAATCTGGGATTTGAGCCCAGTTTTCAATGTGCTACAGTTTGTAATTTGACAGCAGATTACATCGCCTCCCACTTTTTATCCACCAGTACAGAACACGATTCTCTAACAGCATTTGAGAAACAAGTTCTGGAAGGTCTAAAGAAAATATAGTTTCAACCAAGAGAACGTGGTAGCTTCTCCTTGAGGGAGTGACAAGCATTAAAATGCCTGTTAGACAACCAGGATCTTATCTTTAAACCTGCAGATAAGGGAGGTGCCCTTGTACTGATGGACAAAAGTACTTATCTCAGAGAAGTAAAAAGACAACTAGAAGACGGTGAGACAGAGATATCTCGTTTGATCCAACCACAAAAGTGCGAGAACTGATCACTGAGAACTGGTTGAAGCTGAGGTAATTACCGAATGGACAACAACATTCTTGGAGGTTGAACATCCTGTGATTCCAGTCTTTTATACACTACTCAAAATAAACAAAAACATGACCAATCCACCCGGACATCCAATCATAGCGGCAATGGGCATCTTACTAGAACCTTTAGCGAAGTACTTGGACAAGGTTATAAAACCACTCATACAAGAAAGTCAAACCTATTATAACGTCACAACGCACTTCTTAACAAAACTGAATGAAATACAATTCATCGAGGAACGCAAAATCCTTTTCACCATGGACGTCATCTCCTTATACACCAACATGTATATGAAGCAGGGATGGAAGCGATGAATGGCTGTTACTGAAGTTGGACTCGTGCACTGTGGATAACATCTTTGTCCTATATTTGTTGAAACTGGTTCTACTGAATAACCTCTTTAAGTTTGGTGACAGATACGTTCTTCAAGTTTGAGGTGCAAGCATGGGAGCAGCAATGACACCCAGTTACGCAAACACATATATGTTATACCTGGAAACAACACATGTGCTGGAATCACCGAGATGGATGCAACACCTGGAGATGTATGTACATTACATCGATGATGTGTTCGGGTTTTGAACCAGACCACTTAGTGAATTGGATAACTTATTTACAATGATGAATCAGACGCACCCCTGGATCAAATTCACAACAGAACACAGTGGCAAAAAAATACATTTTTTAGATGTTGAAATATACCTTGAAAACAACATTTTTACTAAAACAACGGACCGGAATAGCTTATTAATGGCCACCAGCATTCATCCAAAACAGACAATCGACACTGTACCCTTCAGCCAGTTAATGAAAGATCTTGGCGCAACATCTCGAGTATAGATGAATATAAGCAACAGGCAAACATCCTGAAGGGTAAATTCCGCACAAGGAAATATGACAAAGATTTCATTCAAGCATCATCAGAAAAAGTAGAACTCATACCACGTGAAACCCTACTTACACAGAAATTACCTAAACCAAGTCCAGCTTTGGTATATGTCATGACACACTCGACAGAGAGCGCAAGAATTAAAAAAGTAATCAAGCAAAATTGGAGCATGATGCAAATAGACCCGCTCCTCCAGAGACTATTCCCGGAGTTACCAACTTTTGCATACAGGAACAGTCGGACATCACGGAACACTTTAGTTAAGGCAGATATCAACTCTCATGACAGACGGAAATCACAACACACAGGCACACAACCATGTGGCAACTGTCAACACTGTGGTAACATAATAAGAGGTAATACATGTATCCATCCACATTCAGGTAAAAGAATAGAACTGAGACACTAATGTACATGCTATTCCATCATTGTGGTGTATGCCCTGAAGTGCCCCTGTGGATACTACTATGTGGGAATTACAACAAGAGAGGCAAAAATAGGCTGGACAGAACACAAATATAATATTCGAATGAAAAGTATGAAGTCTCCCGTAGCAACTCACCTCATGGGGGCTAGACACAGCATAGCACAATTAAAATGTGTGATCTTAGAGCCAGTCTCACAATCAGGTAGAGGGGGAGGCCTACAGAGGAAACTGTTACAACGAGAGATCGCCTGGATCGATGAGTTAGACTCACTGATGCCACGAGGCATGAACTGTGAATGGGACCTTATGTGTCTACACCAGTACCAATGGGTCAGCAACATATAGCGTTTGATACAGAGATCTGGGACACACATTCCCCTGTTTAGATGAAAGAGGGTCAGTCCACAGACCACAGTCAACAACCTTAGAATGTGACCAGACATTTCTGGGAGAAGCCATGGTATTAAACATAACAGAATGTGTACAGAAATCTCTTATAAGATGTTATATACATTATGGCAAGTTCATGAGATAAATAATCTGGAAATGTACCAGCCCCACTGTGCCAGGAGTGATGGATCAACATTCACCCTGCACCATGGCAGCAGGATACCGACTATGAACAGACTGTGAGCAGATATCTGTCAGAAAGGAGTTTTTGCAACTCTACTTGACTTTTTGTAACTTTACATAACACTCAGGATTTGGAACAGATTTTGAGCAGATCTCTGCCAGAACAGAGTTCTCGTACCTCTACATAAATTTACAATTGTTGGTTATTCTACAAGCTAGGCTATTATATGTGGCCACATTTACAGAATGTGTATGTGAGGAGATCAGAATTAATGTCCTTAGAAAGTTAATGCCCTCAACGAATTAGAACCACTGTCCTTACATAATTGAAAGTGGTCAGTACCCATAAGGAGCTTAATAGGGGCTAAACTTGACTTTCCCCCATACCAGTGAGGGACTGTATACAAGGTTTCATACCCATTCCAATATGGCTCCCCTATGTCGCCAGACACATTCACTGCCGGACGGCGATTGGTATGGCAACGGGATAGACAACTAGACAGACACGGGGCACCCGACCCCTGTTGCCGGTCTGCTGGTCCGTGGTCCGTCGAATGAAGACAACCTGCGTAAGTACCCAAGCTTCACATGCTTGTGAGCACTCTAGCATGCCATCAGTTAATCTGATAAGTGGGAACACGTTCGATATGTGCCAAACGGCCTTCGCAAACAAATGACAGGCACTGGGCCAGTGCAGCCGTGCAAGAGTTACTATGGCAACCGCTAAGTAGCATTGCATAGAAGGGAGGTTAAGCTCCAGTAGGGAAGAGGGTTGACGTCTCTTATGCATGAGCAGGACATATAAGATACATGGTGGTGGTGCCACTAAAAGCCCACTGTGATGACAGGAGACGTGTTCTTTGTCCTTTACAGGATGCATGCACGTGTGGTTCTGTTTTGAGACGTAGAAGGAAATGAGTCCATGAGGTCAAACCTGCATATGAATGAGCAGGGTAAGTGGGAATGACTGCTCAGGTCTACACAGTACAGGATCATGAGATATGTAATTAAAACACTCAGTAATAGAATGTATCTTATTACAGGTCAGAACTTACTTTGTGGAATTGATGCAATGTCACTTTGATGCAATTTACTTTTAAATTCTTTGAGTATATCATTATTGATGAACCAATGAAACTTAAAAACATATCACCCGTTACAATGAAAGGACAGCTTATAGCCCTGAAGATGGATAGCATGAAATATCCAAATGCGTTGGCATCTGAATTTGGAATGTGATTGATCGTTTCATGTCATATTCTATATTCCCATAATTAAACTTTACTGTTTACTAAAGTCCTTACACATTTATACATCAGCCTTGGAACTCAAAAGACAGCTTATGTTATAAAATATAAAAAACCCTAAGTTTGGGAACTCAAATGTACCATCTTTATATTTTGTGAATTTTGTTTTGTGAAACTTTGATTAAACCCTTTAAGTTGTTAGTAAAATGTTTCAGTGAAGTATTCTCAGAAGGACATAGGTCCAATAGGAGTGCATGTGGATTTACCAGTCGGTAACAACGGGTTTCTCTTTATGTACATCTCCTCCCATCCCATCTCATCTTTAGTTTTAGAACAATGTAAAAAGGTGCTGAAGCAAGAGAATTCATTGGTTGAACAGAGCCATTTCAGACCACAGGGTTTAGGTTTGCTCTCAGAGTCCAACGAGCTGGCATGGCAAAAGACCCACACCTGCCTTCCCGCCTCCTCAGCCCACAACATAAAACCTATACCTGTTCCCTGTGTAGCCATCCAACAACATAAGACCCTCACTTGTCATCCTGCCTTGTCACCAGTATGCCTAACATACATTGGTACAATTATTTAAAGAGTATAAACCCACATGAGTGAGGCTTTCTCTGCAGATAGATAAGGAAAATAAGGCCCAGTGATGGAAAGTCAGGATCACATAACCCATGAAGTGTGGAAGGTGGGAATTTAAGCCCTGTCTTCCTGGTTCCACAGTTTCTAATTCGGAAAGCAGAGGAAACTTAATCTTCTCCAATTCCATCTTCAATACTAGAAACAAAAAATGGTTTCTGCAAAGTTGTTATTCAAGGGCTAAGCTAGCATACTGCTCAATAACTCTGGTTTTCAAAGCACCAATGTAACTTCAAGGGGGAAGCCTATTAATCATATGCTCCAGGATATTGCGGCATGCAATGTAACATTTTGCGGCATAAAAAAGAACATTTTGCGGCAAACTATTGCATTTTGTTGCAGCATTATAGCAGTGTTTTCGAATACAGAAAGTAAACATTATTATTCATTGATTCTACTCATCGATTTGAAAGTCCAAATTGATGAGGTTAGGGACAATGGAAAAGCAGCCCTAATCCTCCTCCTTGACCTCTCAGCTGCATTTGACCTGGTGGATCACAATGTCCTATGTAACCATTTGGACTCAGCAGCTCACTTCTCCAGGGAGGCCATAGTATGGATACAATCTTTCCTCAGTGATAGAACGATGAGAGCCTTCTCTCCCTCGGCTGCTGCTGACATTATCCCTATCACTTGTGGAGTGCCTCAGGGATCATGTGTCTCACCGACACTATATAACATATTTACCAAGCCCCGTCACCTACACTAATTATGCAGATGATACTCAGATTTTCCTTCTGCTTTCAGGGGATCATGACAAGGACTCAGACTTGGTAAATAGAGTTTTCATCATCATTCAGGCATGGATGGCGCACACGGTCTCTGCCTGAATGATGATAAAACTGAGCTTATTATCCTGGGCACCACATCCAGCCTCAAGGGACTCCCGTTTACACATCCTTTGACATTGACGGCAACATCATCAAAGTTGCCAAAGAAGTAAAAACTTTAGGTTTTTACTTCGACTCCACCCTTACTTTTACCAAACAAGTCAATTCCATGGCATCCACCAGTGCATATACATGCAAACTTATCAGAGTGGGTAAACATTTCCTCTCTATAAATAGCCGTATCATTCTAGCCAGAGCCCTAATCCTCTCCAAACTGGATGTAACTTCCTTTACATTGCTGCTAACAAATACATCATCAAGAAAATACAAACACTCCAGAACAACGCCCTTAGAGCTGCCCTAAACATTGCTAAGAAAAGAACACATCTCAGTGTTGAGAAGGCAACACAATTGGCTATCGACCAGCGATACAATCCAGTTGAAAACGGCCTTTCTCATACACAAATGATTAAATAATGCTGCGCCTCGCTACTTCACTGAAAGAATCAATAGAAGATCCTTGTGTAGGCCCGTCAGAGCAGCCAATACCAACTGTCTATCTGTGCCTAGATTCAAACTCACCAAAGTTGGGGGCAGCAGCTTTACAGTTAAGGCACCGATGCTATGGAATTCCTTACCCTATCCTTTATGAGCTGACCAAAGCAACCTGAACTTTAGGCAGAGCCTGAGTAAATGGCTCAAAGACAACGACTAGTAATACCAACACCCAGTGGGTACTGTATCCCTACTCAGTAAAGCCCCTCACCACCTGCCTTGTATGCTAGACACTACCCACATTGTATATTTAGTGAGCATTTTCTGTACATACGTGTATTGTATATAACTATAACCCTGCCTGTAAATTTCCGGATCTCATACTATATGCAACGTTATCCCTATATGTATTTATGATCTGACGTTTACTATACCTGTAATTGTATATATTGTACCTTGCCTGTAACCTAAGTTTGAAGCATTCATGTACCTCTGCGCCCTGATAACCCCGGGTCTGGTGTGCATTATAAATAAATAAACAAAGATTGTTTCCAGGTCTTGTGCGCATTATAAATAAATAAACAAAGATTGTTTCCATGCCAAAATATTCCAAACCCTTTCAGTGTAGAAAGCAGACATTTAAAAGAATATGTTTCAAATCAAATAGAATACTTATTGCTACCTTTACAAAGCGTTTGGTGGATTGCTGTGCTAAGAAGCTAGATGAATTCAGCATGAAGCACGATGACAACCCCCACTAAATTACGAAACTAACTACAGCACTTGGAAGCTGGAATCGTCATGCATAATGAGCTATATGGATCACCAAATTATTTAATGAATTTCAGTCCTTCGGAGCTGGAGGAAATCTGCATGAAGCATTATAAGAATCACCCAATTATGACACTATTGCAGCACTTAGAAGTTGGAGGAATCCAGAATGATACCGGGCCTGGGGCTGTGGCAGGCACACAATAATGGACCAGGGAAGAGGCTTGGGGGGCAATACAGTGACAGGAGTTTTAGGGGTAAACAATACAGGGGCAGGAGGTGTGGAATTGCACTGGGGTTGCACAGTACATTGTCCGCATGGTTTTTGCGCCACAATACAGTACCTGGGGGACTGCAATGCAGGGTCTGGGTCGGTGGTTGGAGCCTCAATACATGGGAAGGAGGGTGTCGGTGCAAAATACAGGACCAGGTGGTTTTGGGCGCAGCATTACATTGCCAGAGTGGGGCAATACTGTGCCTGGTGATGGGCAACCCAATGCAGATCCTGAGAGGGTGGAGCCCCAATACAGCGCCTGGGTGTTGATATACAGGATCTATAGGGGTGGGGGCTGCAATACAGGGCCTGCGGGTGCATAATGCAGGAACAGGGAGGCAGGAGGCCATAATACTAGGACCTGGTTTGTGTGGTGGGGCTGCAATACAGGCTTTGGGGGTCAGGGAATGCACTACAGCACCAGGACAATTCAATACAATGCTAGAGGTGGGCAAGAGGGTGCATAATAGAGGGCCAAGAGATATGAGGGCTCCAATTCAGATATCGGGGTGGTGCACAGGATGGGCTGGTGTGGAGCCACATAATACAGGGCCTGCGCAGGCACATGTAGAGATTGGGAGAATGTGACATGTGCCTTTCACGGATGAGAGGGCGTCTGGGAGAAAGTGCAAATAGAGAGATGGAAGGTGCTTGCGAGTGTGAGAGGGTGCAAGAGATTAAGGTATTGCTTGTGATCATGGGTGCATGCGTTTGAGCATGCCTGTGGGAGGGGTGGTGAGTGTGTGAAGTGCATGAAAGAGATGGTGCATGTTTGCATGGGTGGGAAAGAAATGTCATGGGCTAAAAAATAATAATGTGGGGGTTGAGCAGTGGGCAATGTAAGCGTGATTGAAGGCTAGCAATTAGGACGGCACAACATCAAGGGGGTGAACGAAGCCAGTGCAAAGGATGTTAACGTTAAAGGATATTTGTACTGCAAAGAGCACATCTTTTTGCATTGAAAAGGTGGCTTAAATTACAAGAGTCAATCTAAAGCAAAACTAGACAAACAATTCAGATCCCGTAACCTCTCCAACCCCTCCATTTGGTTCTTGAATGAGAAAGGCCAAGCGCTGGAAACATCTAGCTCTTCACACAAAGAGGCACATGGAGGTGCTGACAGAGGGGTTGGTAAATGCAAAAGAGGGTGATGGGGCAAACATAGGCACATATAGTTCCATTGAAAAGGCCAGTGCAGGTGCAAACTTGCCCTGAAAATGCTTCGACTTGGGTTCCTGTCCTGAACTTCAAAGCTGCAGGTCACTTCCTCAAAGAGCAGTAGATAGCTAGTGTGGGCAACGGTCAGGAGATAAAGGGTCAGAGGTCATAAGTATGTGCAGAGTGAAAGGCCAATCTGTGCCTGTTTATTGGCGGCTCCTGCCCCTGCCCCTGCCAGCGTAATCAGGCACATTGATGCCAGCTCCTGCACCCGGCTGAACACACGCGGACAGATAAACAAGAGGGAAAGAGAGGTTTTTTTCTTTAGCCATTTTTGCAGGATTTAAGTGCATCATGAGGCACAGATGGAAAACCGCCTATTTTGCGATTTTATAGCAAATCGCAAAATAGTTATAAGCAGGAAGGTCTGATTAATCACCTGTATCCTGAGGCAAATACCCCTGAGAAACAGAAAAGATTATAATTATAATGAAAACGTACTATAATTATAATCCGAGTCTGTACAATTGTGTGTACTTTCAAAACACCAAGACAAATAATAAAGCAACCGGAAAAAAATATATAACAAAATTAGCATTTGAAACATATGTTCATAAAGCAAATATGCATTACTTAGGCAGAAAAAAGAAGGTCGGTCAAGCCAGTCCCATAATAGGGTGCAGTGGTATGCAGGTCAGACATAAATCTCAGCAACAGTCAACCTGCTGACCTACCTGCTTACCCACCAACCCCCGGAGTCTTTCCTCTGCACCACATTCTCAATGCCCCCTTGTTTCTTAAAATGCCATTTCAGACCTCTGTTCACCTTTTGCTCCTTCCTTTAACTATGAATTCACTTCCCTTCCCTTGGCTTGCACACACCCCCTTCCTTTACTCACGTTGCTCATTCACCCATTCCTTGCCACTCACGCCCTTCAATTGTCCATCACACCAAGCCCATTCCTTGCCCCTCCTTGCTCTTACTTGGGCTTACAGTTAGACCGTAGTCCACCTTGATTTGCCAGTCAAACTCTTCCACAAAATATGTGGTTGGGGTTTTGCTGGTAATTGTGGTTATGTGGTTTTCACTTGGATAATGGAGAGTGAAAGACGGTGTGGGAATTTGGCTTTTATTTTCTCCATAGTTGCTCTTTCTTGGAAAGTCGACTGCATATTTCAACTCACGGAAGTAAAGAGAGCTCCAAGGCAAATACGCCTTGGACCTGGTGATCGAGAGGGAGCAAGAGCGACCTATCATCTTTATGTGTGTTTTGAAATAAGGTGGTGTGTGTGTGTTTTGGTTTCTGTGATTGGGTTAATGTGTGTCAGTGTTATTGTGACAGTGTAAAATACAGGTGGAAGGATGCATCTGTGTGCATTTGACTGTGTTTTGTAAGGGAGTGTAAGGAAGAGACCGACAGACGGTAGCATGCTTTTGGGCAAAGTCTTTTATTTATACCATAAGACCTAGCTATCCCTCACTCTAAGTGGGGTTACCCTGCCTGAATAAAAACAAAGGAACTGTCAGAATTGCCATAGCTAAAACCTCCTCCATCGTACGTACAAATCCTACTTCTATCCCTATCACTTATAAGTTCACTGGATGAGTGTCTTCAAAGCCCAGAAGAATGACTCCCTTCTTCTGGACGAGTATAGTTCACAAGTTGGGGGAATGTCTCCCCTCCCCAGGCCTTTCTCAGGCTTACATTTACAGTTCCACAAAGTAGGGGGACTGGCTTCCGTCCTCCGGCCTTTCTCAGGCTTGTACTTACAGTTCCACAAAGTACGTGGAATGGCTTCCATCCCCTGGCTTTTCTCAGGATATTGTTTACACATTTCCACAAAGTAGGGGAAATGTCTCCCTTCCCTGGCTATTTCCTGCCTTGTATCTGCAGTTCCACAAAGTAAGGGGAATGTCTCCCTTCCCCTGGCCTTTCTCGTGCCCCTGATGAGCCCCTCCAGTGACTCACTTGAATACACCTGTTGAACTTTACCAGGTACTTCGCCAAAGAAGAGGGCGAGGGCTTGTTTGAGGACCTTGTCCTCATGCACCTTTAGGTCCTTGACCCTGGCTATGCTTGATGGATTCTTCACAGTATCACTGGCACACTCCCATGCCAGGAATATGGTCTCTCCTCCAGAGGGTCCCTCTCGTTATGCTTTCTTATCTTTGGGTCCCAGACCCCTTCACATTTCTTTCTCTTTCTCTGGTCCTCGACCCCTTCACACTGGCTTCTCGGGTCCCTGATCCCTGTTCCTGTATTACTCTTTCTTGTCTCCCAGACCCCTTTGTATTGGCTTCTCGGGTCCCACACCCGTGTATCTGTGTTTCTCTTTCTCGAGTCCTCGTCACACTGGTTTCGGTAGTGCCCTTGAAGTCCCTGGGTTGCCCCTGTACCTTCTGTATGGGCTCCCCATCTCTTACTATGGTCTCATGTCTCTTCCTGCCTTCTTATGGTTCTTCTGCGTTGTTTCCTGTTTGCGCATTGCCGTACGCAGCTCCCCTGCAATTCCTGAGAGTCTGGCTGTGCGTACCTGCTGGACCATCCTCCGGGGTGCTCTTCTGTGTCGGCAGCCTAAGCCTCTTCCGGCCTTCAGTCTTCTTCCCGGTAGGTAGGGACGCTGTCTCTCCTTGCGTCACATCCTGGTCAGTAGCTGCCAGTCAGCTCTTCCGTCTACACGGTGCTTGCCTGGCCTTGCTCGCAGTGTTTCCGCTGAAGGACTGCCAATGTTGTTAGTCCTTCTTCCCTTTTTGAGTTCCATGGAACACAAAAGCTAGACTGCTGAATGCAATGATCTTGTGAGTACATTCTGGTGCTGGGAAATTAAATGAGAAGAAAAGGGCGAGGTGAAAATACAAAGTTAACAGTAAACACATCTCATAGTCTTTAAACTGGGGGAGCTCTCATATACATTCCGATTTGTCACTGGTAGGGCCACCTGTGGCCCCAGTACAGAATTAAGAGACTGCAGTGCTTGGTTGGATTTCACTGTTATCTTTACCTACTGTTGAAGGAGAAGGCATCACAAAACCAGGCCAGGGACCCGGTGGGTCGCTTCAGTGGGAACTCCATTGGCAGGAGCAGGACCCACGTATTTAATGTTAATTTCTTTACATTATCTAAACAAACACAATGGAGATCTTTCCAGAATAACGTGCATGCACCCATTGACCAGGACTAGCACTGGAAAGCTTGGCACCCCACCTTGGACCAGTGTATTCCTCCCGGCACCCTGCTTACCATGAACTCTCGTCTCAAGTGCCTTTCTCATGTCTACACTCTACCTGAAAGTACACCCTTTATTACGAATCCATCAGCTGAAAAGATGTTAGCGCTGCGGTCTCTAGAAACACAGTCATCTCTTATGATGTAAATTGCACCCCATTATCAGGCACCAAAATCACAAAAGTTTTCTGCAGACACCCTATAACATTAGCAGTGTTTACTTCCTTTATGGGTTAAACAGTAGGCCACATCAAGTGATAATTAAGTAAACTGACTAGATATCTGAGGCTATCAGCAAGTACCTGGATTGGTCCTGATCTATCAATCCCTACTTTCTGCCAAGACTTGAAAGGAAAGTCAATTGAAGTCATGGGGCCTATGGGTGGTGCTGCTACTTTGCCACTTCTCTGGCCAGAATCCTATGACTGGACTCTCCCTTCTTCATCAGAGTCCATGGAAGCCACCAATTATCAGCCCTCAATTTTCTCCAGGTGCCTTTAATCCCTGGGTGCCGTAGGTGAGAAATGGTTATGAGTTTGCATATGATAGGAGAAGAGCTCCTGCCGACATGCAAGGCAATCATTTCTTACACTCAACTTGAAAGAAAGTATGTTAGCAAATTCTTTGGGTCACCTTTAAGATTATGTTTAGGTGGGCCCCCTTCTTGACAATACTGCTTAACCTTTTTTATCTTGGTTCTTTGGTCATCTTCCCACTCATCCACTGGAAGAGCAGATTCGCCAAGCCAAAGGACTACAACAAAAACATGGTCACTCTTTTCCATCCTCGCCACCTTACACTCCATATAACGCTGAGACATATCCTCTGCTACAGACAATTGGCCTCTACATTCTTCTTACCAGGAATGTACTCCACATTGAACTTGCGTTGCTGTAATTTAGCTATTAACCTAAATGACCTAGAAGGGAGTTCCCCCACTCCTCTCGGGCATAAGACATACACCAGGGGTTTATGGCCTATCTTGGAGATAAAGGTTATTCTGCACAAGAACATTTTGAAGTGTTCGATTGACTAAAGGCAAGATTGAGCTGCACGCTCAATTACTGTGATTTCTTTCACTGACTGCCAATGTTTTGCAAGCATACACTACTGTCCTGGCCTCTGGATCCTTGAGCAAGTGCTCACATCAAGTAATAAGCATTAGCATCAACCTCAAAACATGCTCTTAGAATGTCTCAAAATCTTTGAGAAGCCGGGCCTTCTTGATTTCTTTTTTGATCATTGCAAAGCAATCCTTTCATTTGTTTGACCAAATGAACTTGGACCCTTTTTTCAAAATTCTCTGCAGCGGCTCAGTTTTATGGGTGAAACAGTCAATGAACCTGTAATAGAACTGGGCTGAATCTTAAAAGGAGCGAAGGTGTTCCACGTTCACCGCCTACCCGCTTTCTCTGTGGCATCCAGGAAGTCACGTTTAGGCATGGTACCTTCCCCAAAACTGTGTTCCCTAGATATTGCACTTCTAGAACTCTAATCTTGAGTTTGTTAGCCATCAAAGTAAGTCTGCTGTCCTTCATTGCTCCCAGAGCATGTCCACCACATCCCTTTTATAGACTAGGATAGCATCCTGACGTGAAATGCCGCTTGGGAAGTTCCTGAGGAGCTTGAACACGGTGCGTTGAAAAACACAGACAGCAATAGCTAGCCCAAAAGGAAGTCTCGTAAACTGGAACACACCATTTGACATAATAAAGGGCATCAAACGTTTGGACTTCTAAAGGAGGGATACCTTGTGGTATAATGAAGGCAGACTTTTACTTGTGTGCTGTTCATGTCCAAGATGCTCAAAACCCTTGCTTAACCCAAGAGGGCCAGTAATCCTGTAGGTTGGGTAAGGGATGGGAATCGGCCACCCTAAACTCATTAAGATTACATAGTTCCACACAAAGTCAACTTTTCTCATCTGACTTGCTATCCGGACATGTGGGGGGTGGGGACCTAGCCACAGCTTTCATTGGGTTCTATAATAACCTTTGGAACTATATGATCAAGGAGATCAGCGAAGTCACTATAAATAGTCACGGGTACCTTTCAAATGTGACTCCTTACTGGAACTGCATTCTTATGAAGAACAATCTTGCAGACGCCTATAGATATTTGTTAAAAGAAACGCCCACTATTTGCCAAATAACAGGTCGGCAGCCCATTCACCCACACACATCACTTGCACCATTTCATCAGGATGGAGGTTCATTCCTAGTGTGTCATGGAGGACCCACCCTGAAAGGGGCGCCCCATTGATCAGAGCATATACGTTAGCTTACATTGCCCGCCCTTTATGCTCTATTGAACATATCTCAGCATTTCAATTTTGCCTCCCCCCCATACTCCCATGGGAAATATCTGCACTGTGCTTCTTAAAGTCATCAAACACTTCCCTGTAGCCTTCCAGCCCTAGAATTGTAGAATTCCATTGGAGTCCGGTTTCTTTCCAGTTCCACGCAACATGCTCTAACCCAACACCGAGATTTTATAGAAATAATTCTAGATTCTAACTCACGACCATTATTTTCAAATTAATTCGATCACTATATTGCATAAGAATTGCTATTAAATCTCTACATACATTGGTACATAAATATACTCTCAGCCTCTACTCTAGACATATTTGCATTTTCAACCTAGTCCTTAAACAATTTCAAATTCATTCCCAATCCTAAACCTAATACATAATTTCAACCACATCCATCATAATATTCACATTTTTTAAATGATTCATAAACAATTCCACAATACATCAGCATGCTCACCTATTGCCTTCTCCCCTCATATTAACATTATTTACATCTGTACATTTTTCAAATTTTATAAATGTTCATGGCAGTGTACACTTTTAAAAATACAAACATGTCCTATTTAACGACACACACGTTCATGTCTTGTAATTGTAAAGCCTCAACATGTTTCTGTTCCTCTTTCTTGATTTTTTAACTTTCCTCAGAAGATAGAGTTGTATAGTTGTATTTGTGTTGGGACCACATTCCATGGCCACATCTATAACTAAGGACACAACAGACCAAGTTCTTTCATATGTCTGGCCCACCATAGGATACTGCACCTGACGTATGTCATGTTCACTCTCATCACGCTGTCCCTTAACTTCTGAGCTCACAAAAGTAATTCTGTTCCAGCTTTTACCGTGGGTGGCCCTTGCTAAGTGTCCTTTCTTTCTACACACTGCACAGTATCTACGCACTGCACAGTATCTATCTCTGGCAGGACACTATTCCGAGTTTGCGTAGTGCTCAGAACTGTCACATCTAAAATATGAGCCTCTACTTGTACCGGCCGTTCTTCCTCATTTTTAAGCAAACAGTGTTTGAAGCAACGGTGCACAGTGGGGATCATTTGAAATTGAATGGTAATTGCATGCAGCGGACCACCAACCCTTGCATTTCGTATTTCTGGTACTCTGTATGGAATTTATTACACTTTCAAAGCGGAGTGCAAAAGTGAACAGTAAAACAAGGCAACATCGACTTTACTCTGTTCTTTTACTCTCCACCTTGAGAGAAATAAAACACTTTGCAGATAGTGTTTTATAATGGATTCAAATGGAATCTGCCTGCTCATTGGCAGGTTCTAATGTCATGTGTATTCCACTGGAATTCATTTGATTTAAGCCTGCATGATAATCCCATGCAGGCGTAAACATGAAGTGCTCTCCTGAGACAGAGGAGGAAAGCAAAGCATATCTTGCTGCCCTCGTACGCACCAGCAGTGCTGTAAAATGAAGTGGAACATAAAACAAAAGCATTAACTACTTTTATGCTTTCCTTTCACACTCCACTTCAGTAGAAAATGACCCCCATGTTGTCCCTTTTACCCTCTTCAAGTGTGCTAATATTTGCCTCATATGCCACTATATTATCTCAATGGTGGTTGTCAAATCCGAATTCAGCCCAGTCCTCACTATTTCCCTTATTTTCCTGTTGTGGGCGTTCATCAGAATTTGGTCTATTGATTTTTATGGTATGATATGATAGGATATGTCATTTATAACGCACCTGTACACATGTGTTTCTAGGCACAAAAAGGGAGGGTACGAAGGGAAGACAAGACAAGCGATCTTACTAGGCCTTATATCATTCAGATTGTGCAAGTGCGGTAACACAAGGAGCAGGGGAGGGGGACGGGAGAAGCACCAGGGAGAGGGAAAGGGAAAAATGCAATCAGGGAAGAAATTTCGCTGAGTAAGTGCAGCCACGGCAGCGAGGCTCTGTGTAACTGCAAGGAGGCGGGGACTGCGGAGGTTAACAGTTACAGCCCCTAGTGCGCGACAGGCCCAGAGGCAGTGCGGGGGGCACTGGTCATATAGGAGCCTGGTACCCTGTGAGATTCTCAGGGTATCCAATAAACCAGTCCATGAAGCAGGCAGCTAGGTCAGCAGGGGAGGGAGAGAGAGAAAGCAGAGTAGAAAAGGAAGGTCTTGAGCTGCTTCTGGAACTTCAGGTGGTACGGTTCAAGTCTGAGATGGGCAGGGAGGCCGTTCCAGAGGGAGGCACCTGCTGACAAAAGTGATCTACCCCTTAATCTCTGCCTGTAGAAGCGTCCGACCCTCAGAGAGTTGGATGCAGTAGAGCATAGGGCTTGAGAAGGAAGGTATTTAGGAAGAGAGTGTTGGATGTAGTGTTGGCCCCGGCTCCAGAATGCCTTGTGGACAATGCAGAGGGTCTTAAACTTGATACTTGCAGACCCCGGGAGCCAGTGGAGAGGTTTCAGGGCTGGAGAGATAGGGTCCTGGTCTTGAGGCCAAGGATAAGTCTTCAGTCCTGTTCTGGATTACTTGCAGAGTGCGGAAAGTGGAGGAAGGCAGATTAAGAAAGAGGATGTTACAGTGGTCCAACCTCAAGAGAACCAGTGCTCTGGAGACAATGAGCGTCTGGGTGAAGGTGAGAAAAGGCAGAGTACCTTTGAGGAGGTGCAGCTGGTAATGGGCCTTTTTGGAAAGGTCCGTGATGTGAAGAGAGAGGGAGAGAGTGGAGTCGAAGATGACCCCAAGGTTTCTTGCCTCACAGGAAGGCGAAGGAAGAGGGCCCATGGAAGGCAGCCAGAGTGAGAGAGGGAAAGCCAGAGCAGGGGTCCTGATGAGAAGGATCTCTGTCTTACTGGCATTAAGGCAAAGATCAGTAGAGGTGCACCACTCCTGAATCGTGGATCGACAGTCAGAAATCAGCGGTCTTTATGCCGCTCGCCCATGTGAAGACTTGGCTGTGTGTAATTGCCAATGGGCAGATACAAGTGTGAAGTACTTGGGAGCTCACCTTGTTCGAGACCTGAAGAGGATGGTAGAATTTAATGTAGCTAAATTGATAGAAGTACTTTAACGGGATTCGCGAAAATAGGATCGCCTGACACTTAATATTTGGGCGAAGATTAATGCAATTAAGATGATGCTTTTACCTAAGGTTCTTTACATCATTCAGACACTCCCTCTGAAATTCCTGAAGGAGATGCTCGGGCGTATTAATAGAGTTTTTCATAATTTTTTATGGGGAGAAGGAAAGAAATTTAAGATCCCACGATACATTTTTGTGCGTGCAGTGCGTGATGGGGGATTTGGATACCCCAATCATGAACATTACCACAGGGGGCTTCTATTGAAGAAATCTGCATTTTTATTACTGAGAGTGGTGATTCTATGCCGCTTTGGATGTCTATAGAAAGAGCTAGATTTTCACCATATTCTCTAAGTGATGCATATTCAATGGGGTATTAGCATACTTGATCACAAATCAAATTGACCTCTTCAATATGACAGAATTCTTTTGTTTGTTTTTTGGGGGAATTTCGGTCAATTTAAATTAAATATATATGTGGGGTGGGGCAAGGTAATAGGTTAAGGTGGGGGAAAGTGTGGGAGGTCCGGGGAGTGTCTCTCCCCGCATTTTTGACCAAAAAACATACAAAATAAATTCGGTCAAATTGGAAAAGGTCAATATTTTTTGGTCGAATAGACCTAAACCTTCCAACGGGAAGATGCCTAACTTAGCTACAAAATGACCCTCTACCGAGGCAACTAGAGATACACTTGTTTCATGGATTGTCGGCTGTGGTGAGAATTTATTGTTTCATTATGGAGCCTCTCTGTGGTATATTCCAGGGCTGCAAATTGAGAATAAGACTCTGTGCTGGCGGAGTTGGATAAAGAGATATATTTTAAGAATTTGTGATGTTTGGGGGGATGCATAGATGATTTCTTTTGATTCTCTTAGAATTAAATTTTTTTTCTTCGAGTTATCTGTCCTCCAATCTTTAGTGCAATACATTGTACAATGGTTTTTTCACATTTACTCTATTTGTATTTATTTGAAGACAAATTATGTCAGTTTCAATCACAAATAACTCACAATAACATGGTTATAGATGGGTGCCTGTGCAATAGCATAAAGATGAGAACAAAAGCTCAGCCAATTTAGGATGGTGTAAAAAAGTGGGCCATATACCAAGGACAAAACAAAAATAACAATCTAACCCAGTGACTTTCAAAGGTAATATTAACCCAGGGAGAAAAGGCTTCAAAGAAAAGAGGAGAACTGTACAAACAAACACAATGACATCATTACGTGTTGCTGGAGGGAGGGGGGTTGGGTTGGAAAGATGGGGAGAGGGCAGCTCCCACTTTAACAAGAGAAATGTATGCTGAGCTTCGAAGAGATCGTGGGCTGTTTATCTGCCCAAATGAACCTGGAGATTATAGCTTTCAGCTCCTTAAAAATGATCTTGGGACTACCAAGGGGACATTGAGGAAGATATATAATAATCTAGGTAATATTACCATCTTGACCAAAGAGATCCTTCCGTATAAAGAAAGGGGAATATCATCCATCTATCTACCACACTCTGTGCTTGTTCCAATTGTATACCATAGTTTTCCCTCCAGAGGACCTCAGGTGCTCGAGTCAATTCTATTCCTAGATATTGTGTATTAGTCATGTGCCACTGAAATCTTAGCCCGCCTGGAAATGCCTTGATTTGATCAGTAAAGCGGAAATATTACCGATTTTTGAGGATTCATGTTGAGTACTGAGAGGTGTCCGAAATTCAGGATATCAGACATGATAGGTTTCCGATGATTGCAGGTTCCTTTACATGCATAACCATAGTTGGGCTGACTTTGATTGTGAGGGGTACTGGGTTCCAATGTGTCAGAGTGAGTAGGGAGAAAGAACAGCAGCGAGAGTAGGCAGCAGGGCCTGTGACAGTGAGGTTGTGTGAAAAGAATAAGCAGAGGGACCGAGATGATGTGGAGACAAAATATAGTCAGCCAGGTACTGAGTGGCAAGACCGTTGATAGCTTTTTTTTCTTTTCTTTTTTTACACTGTTTTATTATTTTCTTAAACAGTGTACAGCATAGTTGGTCATCAAGAATACAATTAATGAGAAACAATATTCCATACATTGAGCTACCACCTCCCTGTCCTATTCAATGTGTTGTCTGGCCCTTCTTGCCAGATTCCCACTAGTTCTGCGGTCTGCGATCCAGACTCGGACAATCCATTGATGGGTTACTTCCAGCCGAGAAGCAGGTTGTTGTCCCCCCAATGCTGATAGCTTTTTAGACTAGAAGATGGAACTTGAAAAGGAATTGCTTGTGCATTGGAGAGCCAACAGCATGGTGTCAGTAGAGCAACGAGGGAGTATCTGAGTAGGTTGTATAAAGTGCAGGTTGAGGACTTTGTTTAGATGGATGAAGAAGTAGAGTGGAAGGCCAAGGAGTAGGCAGAACCAGTAGTTGAGCTTACTGAGCACAAGGGTGGAGATCAGAGTTTTCATAGTGAAGAATAAATGGGCAAATCTCCTGAACGTTGAGAAGGTTAATACGAGCAGTAAAGGAAGTGGTACCTTCAAGGTTCAAAGGTTTAAAAGGTTCGAGATGACACAGAAGTTATTGAATTTTACAGGACAGAATACGAAGCATAGGAGATGGCATGGGTGGTGGTGTGGCTGGACTAGGGGTGGGGAAAGAGGTGCGTTTTTAGGCTTTTCAAAAAGTGGTGATGGAGGGTGCGGTGAGAATGTGGAGTGGTACGGTGTTCCAAGCTCTGGGTAAACACTAGAGGAATGCTTGTTTTTTCAAACATGGTAGTTTACCCAGGGCAAGGCACAAGATATTTTGTCTGGCTTGTCTGGTGTTTATTTGGGTGATGTGTTTCAGTTTGTTGTGAAAGTAGGATGGAGTATTGGGGTGAATGGCTTTGTATATAATGCAGAGTCCTTTGAAAGCAGTTCTCTGTGGTATGGGGAGTCAGTGGAGTTTGGAGTGAGCTCAGGTGATGTGTGAGTGTTTGGGTAGGTGCAGGATGAGACATGCTGCAGTGTGCGTGCAGGGGGCGTGGTTTCTGTTGGCGAGTCCAGTGAGGAGAACATTCCGGTAATCCATTGTGAACTGAACTAGTGGTTGGGCTGCAGCGCAGAAGTCATCAGGGGGGAGGATGCGTCTTACCTTACATATAAGGTGTCGTAACTTGTATGCTTTTGTGACGGCAGCTATCTGGTATGTGAAGGAAAGGTGGGGGTTGATGGTGAAGCCTAGGGATTTGACTAGTGTGGCGAGGGATGCATGTGAGTTGTCCGTGGCCAGTCCTTTGATCCAGGGTGTGAGGTTGGGTTTGTGGCTGGGGGGCAGATGAGGATGTATTCTGTTTTGGGAGGGTTGAGTTTGAGGAAGTGTGGGGCCATGCAGGGGGTGATGGTGGAGGGACGGGCTTTGTGGGTGTGGAGTTGTAAGAGTGAGGACATTTCAAAGCATATTTGTGTGTTGTCTGCTTATTGTTGATAATGTACATTGCGGTTACTTAGAGTCTGTCCAAGTGGTTCCACATATAGGTTGAAGAGTAGGGGAGACAGTGTAGATCTTTGCAGAACCCCGTACTTGACTAGGGTGGGGTTGGACTGATAGAAAGGCATGCAGACAAAGTGTGTTCTGTTATTGCGAAAAGAGGTGAACCAGTCAGGAACGGTGCCTGATAGTTTAAATCCTCTGGGATATTATGTTTAGGAGGATGTTGTGGTCAATGGCGTTGAAGGCTGCAGCGTGGTCCAGTAGTTTTAGGAGGGCTGTGTGCACTTTGTCAGTGATGTCGTGGAGGTCACTGAGGATATGAAGTGGCGCAGTCTTACTCCTGTGGCTGGGTCTGAAGCCAGATTGGAATGGGTTGAGGAAGTTGTTTGTGGTGATGTGGTGATGGAGTTGGCTTGTGACGAAGCATTCCATGATTCTGGTGAGGCATGGCAGGATAGTGATGGGGTGGCACTTTTCAGGGAGTGTGTGGTATGGGGTTGTTTCTTGAAGAGGGGGAGATTTGTTCTGTTACGGGTGTGGAGGGGGTTGTAACTTGTGCAAGACAGGAGTTGGTGATGTTGAGCCAGTGTGGAGGCAGGTTGGTGATGTAGTTGGATGCGGCTTGTGGTAGGCAGGCACCATCCAGGAAAACTGATGATTTTATTTTTTCTGTGAGGGTGATAAGGGTGCCATGGTTGAGGGGGTGGAATGTGTCCACTGCACTTATGATGGGTACCACAAAACTAGAAGTAGCAGCAAAGAATAATGCCAACATTGGATGAGCTACCCGTGTGCCTGACATGGGACATATGCATAGGAGAGCACGGAGGGGGGCACTGGCACTGGAGGAGCATTGGGCATACGCACGGAGCATATAGGACGGGAGCACAGCTGGACACCACTCAACAGGGGAGCATGGTACACTCCCAAGGGGCATAGCAGAGTCATGTGCCGATAGCATTGGGACATCATGGGATAGTGGATCTAGGATGACATGCTGACATAGAGTGTGTTAGCCCCGGGGGGCTATGTATAATAATGGACGTACACCAGCTAAACTTAAATACGTCTTCTTTATTCCAGATACAACAGGATACTGCCCCTCCTTTTTCCTCCTCCCTTCAACCTCCCCTTTGTCCAACGTCACGTCCGCCCATGACGCTCTCTCAAGCGCACTGTCTTAAAGAGACAGTCCCTGCAACAACACCCCTGAACAAAAATCCTTGCAAGGGTTTAACTTGAACTTTATTAACTGTGGCTTAACATTCTTCTGCTAGTATCTGAGGTCTCTTTGAAATTGAAATTGAAATTGATATTTTATTTCTATCGCGCTCATACACAAGTGTTTCAGAGCGTGACAAGGCAAGGGAGGGGAACAGGGGAGAACAAAACAGCGAACTTACTAGGCCCAGTGACATTGAGAATGCGCAAGTGCATGGGAGAGGGGGAGGGGAAAAGTGCATGGAAGGAGGAGAAGTGGAAAGTGTGAAGCAGCGGAGAAAAAGATTAGTAATAATGAATAAATAAATAAATAAATTAGGCAACAAACAGTGGTAGTGCAGCCAGCAATTTGCAAGTGCTAGGTTTAAGGCAGCAGACAGGGTAGGTCTGATAACTGCAGGAAGAAAAAGGGGGGGATGTATGGGTACAGATACAGACCACAGTGCAAGGGGTGGCCCGGAGGCAGTGCAGGAGGGTGGCAGGGTGAGCAGGTACCTGGGCCCAGATCACAGAGGGAGGCCAGGTGCACGGTGCCAAGAGAGAACAGATCAGCAGGGGAGAGGGGGAGCGAAGGCAGAAGAAAAGAGGAGGGTGTTGAGGTGCTTCCGGAACCGGAGATGGTTCTCCTCAAGTTTTATAGTGGCAGGGAGGCTGTTCCAGAGGGAGGCCCCAGCAGAAGACAGAGATCTACCCCCAGCTCGTTTCTTTGAAAAATGACTGACCCTGAGGAAGTTGGAGGTAGAGGAATGAAGAGCACGAGAGGGTAGGTATTTGCGGAGGGATAGCTGAAGGTATTTTGGACCCAGGCCCCAGAAAGCCTTGTGTACAATGTAGATGGTTTTGAATGTAATTCTTGCGTCCACTGGGAGCCAATGGAGAGATTTCAGAGCTGGAGTGATACGATCCCAAGGCTTGAGGCCAAGGACAAGTCTTGCAGTCCTGTTCTGGATTAGTTGCAGAGGGCTGAGAGTAGAGGCAGGTAGATTTAGAAAGAGGCTGTTACAATAGTCCAACCTAGAGAGAACCAGATCTTGGGATAGCATGAGCTTCTGGGGGAAGGAGAGGAAAGGAAGAGTACCTCTGAGAAGGTGCAGTAGGAAGTTTGACTTTTTAGAGACCTCAGAGTTGTGGGCGGAGACCCTTTGGGGTTGTCCTCGTGGCTCTTGACTTGAGCCACCGTCAGTATTGCCATTTGGATCCAACTGACGCAGAACCTGCGGTTCGAGGGTGACCCACTCCTCGTCGTACACGTCATAGTGTTCAGGGTCTGAGTCGACGGGCGGAGGTCTCTCCTCCTCTCCTCTCATGACGTGCTTGAACAAAGAACTGTTCCTGGTTACCTCCTTTGAGTCATTTGCTTCTGTTACCATTGTTCCTTTGACAGCAATTACTTGTAGGGGCTCAGGTGCAAACTGTGAGTCTGTTTTCTTGTTCATGTTTTGTTGGACCCATACCTCATCTCCTACTTGGAACTTCTTTGTCTGAGCTCTCCTTCTTCCGTCTGTTTCAACACTGGCTTTCTCCTTTCGTTCGGCGTCCCTTCGGATGACCTCTCAATCTGGTTCAGGCCGGGTTGTTGGATTGTTGATGATTCTGGGCCTAGCTTGATATTTCATCATGAGTTCAGCTGGGGTTTTGCTGGGTGCCTCATGGGGTGTGTTACAACAGTCTCTCAGCATTCGACACAACGCCTTGTGGGGGTCTGAGCCCTCAATTCGTGCTCTTTCCATCGTCTTCTTGATTGAGGCCATGAACCTTTCTGCCATCCCATTGGCTTGGGGCCAGCGTGGCGTGATCTTTTGATGAGTAAACCCCATGTGCCTTGCAGATATTCTGAATTTGTGTCCGCTGAAAGGCGGACCATTGTCTGACTTTATTGTATTCTGGATCCCCCATTCACTGATGACTTCTTCGAACGTGGCAGCTACGTGGGCGAATGCTGTGGATTTATCCTTCTTTACGATGGGGGATCTGGAGTGTTCATCAATGAAGAGCAATAAGTACTCACCTGTTTCAAGTGGTCCATAGAAATCTACTGCGACTCGTTCCCAGGGGTGATTCGGGATTTTGGTCACTCTGAGCAGCACTGGAAGTGCTGCTTTTGCGGTGCATTGACAGGCTACACAGTTCTTCACCCACCGGTCGACCATATCATCCATGAAGGGGAACCAGACATGGCATCTGAGTTGTCTTTTGGTGTTGTCAGCACCCCTGTGGCCTTCATGGGCGGTCTTGATGATTTCAGACCTGAGTGTTGCTGGAATAACTAGTCGGCATCCCCTTAGTAAGATTGCTTTGTCCGGGACGGCCAGTTCAGTATGTATTTTGGCAAGCCTTTCAAGCTAATCTCTGCAGGTGCCAGGGTGTCCTAGAACTGCCTGGCGAAAGTCCTTCCCCCTATTGTTCTCTGTCAGACTTATTGCTAAAGCCATGGAGGGGTCTGCTGCCGAAGCAGAGGCAATGGCTTCAATGGAGATGGCTGGGGGCAGTGCGCTGGCTGTTACATAACTATCGTATTCAGTGTCATAGGACCTGGGGACTTGTTTGCTGGTCGGGTGCCTTGACAGATAGTCAGCAGGGTTGTTCCCGCCTCCTGGTCGATGGATGATCTTGAAATCGTATTCCTGTAGGCAAATGCCCCATCGTTCGATCCTTGGGGGCATTTTCGTCCTTGGGTTCCCAACGAGGGAGAGCAGCGCCTGATGATCCGTGATGAGTGTGAACTTGTTCCCGATTACAAAGTTGTGGAAATGCTCACTGGCCCAAATGGCTGCCAAGCTTGCTTTCTCCGCCTGGGAGTATGCTGATTGGGGGGGATCCAGTGCTCTGCTGGCATATGCCACTATGTGTCTTGGGTTGGTATCAGGGGTGCTGGTTTGTGCAAGGATGGCCACTAGGCCTACTGGGCTGTCATCTACAAAAATTTCAGTGTGTCAGTTGGGATCAAAGTTTGCAAGCCTCATGGCTTCGGCAATGGCTTGTTTGATCGTGTCAAACGCACTTTGTCATTCATCTGTCTAGGCGAATGGATCTTCTTTTTGCAACAGGCGTTTTAGGGGTTCAGTGATGATAGCAAAATGAGTTTCTGTAGGTTGAAGATGGTGGAGACATTGTCTGGATCAGGGGTCATCCCTTCAGCTGAGAAAATATGCCCAAAGAATTTGAGCTTGCACTTACTGAACCAACATTTCTCCAGGCACGGAGGGCTTTGTCATGTTCTTTGCGAGTCTTCCCAAATACGAGGATGTCTTTGCTGTAGTTCAAGGTCCCTTTCAAAGGTCTGATGATCTGCCTGATGGTTTCATGGAAAATTTCAGCCGCTGATGAGATTCCAAAATTCAGTCGTTTATAACGAAACTGTCCATCATGGGATGAAAAAGTGGTGATCACTCATGACTCAGGATGGAGTACCATCTGGTGGTACCCTTGGTTCAGATCTAGTTTTGAAAAGAGAACAGCTTTGTTAAGCTGAACAATCATGTCCTCGGTCTTGGGTCCTGGATGATGTTCCCTTTGGATGGCTGTGTTGGCCACCCTCATGTCTACACATAGTCGCAGGCGACCTCCTTCCTTTGGGACAATAACAAGTGGAGAGACCCATGGTGTCGGTCCAGTGGCCGGTTCAATGATGTCATGCCGTAGGAGCTGATTGAGTTCATTTGATACTGCTGCTTGGAGGTGGAATCCGACTCTGCGCGGGTGTTGTGGGACCGGGCGGACTGCCGGGTCAATGTGTAGCTTGACTGGGGGACCCTTCATCTTGCCCAGGCCTTGGCATAGACGTGGAAATTTCTTTAGGATGTCATCCTTTGTGATGGTTGGACTCATGGGTAGTGTATGATCGATGTTGTAGATGTGTCCTTGGGTATTGCAGCTGGGTGCTGTTGAGCGGATGGTGTTGCCTTCCTGTACAT
This sequence comes from Ambystoma mexicanum, assembly GCF_040938575.1. Taxonomy (NCBI): domain Eukaryota; kingdom Metazoa; phylum Chordata; class Amphibia; order Caudata; family Ambystomatidae; genus Ambystoma; species Ambystoma mexicanum. Next base: position 326,393,096 of record NC_090926.1, on the reverse strand, counting down.
GGATGTCGATGAGACCTAAGCAGGAGGCCATCTTGTAGCTCAGCAAGCATCGCCCTTTGGTTGGGCTCCTTATTATGTGGATTATAGTCGTAGTCGAGTAGTTGTCACGGTTCATGCCCCCAAACATCAGGTGCAGACCAACCTGCCCAGGACTTCAGCTCCCATGGGGGCCTTTAAGACCCCAAAGGATCCCTCGGGGGCTTCCTGGACTCGGTCCTGGCACCGTTGGCGCCAGGCACATGCTTCCATCACCAATATGGCAAGTTTCAAACCAAGTGAACCACGTTTAGACTAATCTGAGGCAAGCTGAAGGGACTACTTGCCTACGGAACTATTTGCTAGGGTGTGGTTGCTGGGACTACTTTACCTGGGGACTACTTTCTGAAGGCTATATAAACCACGCCCTCAGTACAGAACACGCTTCGGGTTATTCTTCACTCCTGCAGCGTAACGCTCACTGTGTCTGTTACCTTCAGCCCAGTCTTCAACTACGCCAGTCCAGTTTCTTCTTGAGCTACCTGCAAAGGAAGGAAGAGAAAGGCGAAGAAACAGAACTAAACGCTTACCAGAAGCTCCGTGTCTTTGTCAGCTGACCTGAAAAGGAAATGACATCAGGTTAGCCGCGCAGACCAGGAAATCCACATCGCTATCCTGCGCATTGTTCATATTTACCTGAGAGCTGCTCATTCCGGCGAACCAGCGAACCTCCATCACTCGACCGCTGCCATCATTCGCCCACTGCTCCGGAGTCGCCGCACCTGTTGAACGCAAGAAAAAACACCAGGTTAGCTGCACATTGGGAAAACCCCACACTGGACATTTAATTCCTACGCAGCGCCATTGCTCACCTGAAGGCTGCTCATCCTAACGGTCCCGCAAGCCTTCACCACGCGATCCGAGATACAGCTCCTGCAAAATACAAAGAGCAGCAGGTCAGTTGCGCAGAGGGACAATAACGCATATAAATACTTATCACAGAACACTGGTGTGAACTTACCTTACCTTGGCAAACAACTCTGCGTTCTTCATATTTTCGCACTAAAGGGAAACCTATAGGGGAAAGGCACAGAAGTGAAGTTGGGCAATTTGAACTCTACGGCAAACCATATCATTGGTATAAGACTTACCCATTTGAGTCAATGTTGTCTGGAACTCTACAGGATCAGTGACGTAACTCGATCCTTGAACTCTACGCACCCCTCCATACTGTTGCAGGACGGAGAGCCTGCCATTCATAAAACAAATGTGAGGCATAGCAGAGGGGTGTCTCAGAAGGCCACGGGAGGTGGGAGTGGGCCTTCCACCTTAAAGTTGGGTAACATTTCATTTAACCATTTAGGCGCACCTTCGTGATGGAAGCGGATTCAGAGGGGGCATGTGAAACCACTTAACATCGGATCAGCCTGTCCGTTCGGCGCCCCTATGAAGATCAGGTGAGCGTAACAATAGTCACCATGGATGCGCTGTCTCTTGAATAACTCAACACTGTGCAGAAGGGTGTCGGCACTCCATTGGAATATTCTGGAGGATGTCTGTGTGAGTGGGGGTTTGTTCTGGATCTGTAGAAACTCCTTTTCCCTCATAATGTTCCCTCCCTGTGCCACCTGAGTCAACGAGGTAAGAGAATTGTTTGTCGCAGAGGTCTACTGGTATCATTGGTGCCTCTCTTTCCTCGCCCTCATCCATGATGAGGTTCACAAATTCATCTTGTGCATATAGGTCATATTGTTCACCTTCGTAGTCATGGCTGACTTGTGACATGGCGTGGTAGCTTGGTCGTGATGGAGGTGGACCGTCATATTTGTCACAAATTCGTGGGTTCAGATCTTGTGGCTCGGATTCCTGGGGTTCGTCTTCTGGATAGAGTTCTTCCACCACTTTCACATATCTCCTTGGCCCTTGTTGGTATGGGCATACCTGGTATGATTGATTTTGAGGTGTCCTTTGAAGTGATCTGTATTGCGGTGACGACGGTGTTCGTGGCGTGGGAAAAGGCCTACTTTCTCTGCAGACAGCTTGGAAGTGTCCTTCCCTGCTGCAATTCCCCCACTTTTGGGTGAGTGCAGGGCATGACCCGGCATGGGGGAAGGCCCTCCCGCACCTGTAACACTGCAGTTGCATTCGTGGGGCCGATGCATTCTTTGGTCCACTGGTCCTTTTGCCCCCTCTGGCGCTACTTGTGTGAACTGCTGCTATAACATAGCACTACTCTCTTGCTTAAGTGTTGTCGTGCTGGTCATCTGTGTTGCTTGTTTGTCAACCCTTTCGAAGATTCTGCCCATTTCGCTAACTTCTTCAATGGTCAGGGGCTTCTTGAGAAGCTGCTTTTTCAGTGTGGGCTGTTAGGCAGAAACCTGTGTAGTTCCCTCTGGGACCACTGCAAAAGATTTAAGACTACAGGTGTTTGGCAGTAAACCCACTTGATAGCAGTCTGTACCACACAGATTCACTTGGTAGCTGTGGCTGAGCAGTCAGACTTCCCTCAAGAAGAGTTACGCAGTATACAGAGTATTCACAATAGGTCAAAAGAACACGGTAGAACAAGCAAACACTGACCAGAGCTTGGTGTAAAAGAGATATGTATAATTATTTATTTAAAACCACATCTAACACACAGGCACTAATATGAAGCAGTTCAAAAACACGGTCACTAAAAGATATACACTCCCTTAAAAGAATTTTAGACAAGTCTTAAGTAAAGCCCCACTTATTTTCAGACAGCGGTGAGCGCTTAACGCAGATGGCACGCTAATAATTCGGTTTCAAAGGGACAGAAAGGCACAGTATAAATTGAAACAGATCCCAACACTTTCACAAGAACACAGCAAGAGCAGAAGGCAGAGTCAAACCGAGAAGTTAGAGTTCAGAAAGCCAGATCTACTTTAAGAGGATCAGAACGAAATGTGTCCAAGGTCACACGGTTGTAAAGTGCACAAAAGTCTCGAAAAGGTTCAGAAAGAGTTGGACCAAAAGAAAAGGGACCAGTTAGATGGCCAAGGTGGCCAGCCCAGTCCAGAAGGTTAAGGGATTATTATTACCTTGTAGCAATCTTTAGAAAGGGAGGCCTGGCGGACACGGTACCTTAAAGTGGTGAGAATACTCGAGCGGGGGCAGTTGTTCCTGGCAGTGGATGCAAGTCAGTGCTTTGTCCGGGGGAAGAGAGGATCTCATCGGGGAGGAAGACAGGAATCCGTTGCACTGCCAGGGAAGACACCAGCCGTGGAGTTCTCAGTTAAAAGGAGCGGTCCTTTTATTCGCGGTCCAGTGGTAAGTGGCTATCCGGTTGCCAGGGTGCTTGGCACGGGCAATTCGACCACAAGACATCCTGGGATGCGAGGAAAAGAAGGTAAACTGGTTGTGCCCACCAGTCAGGGGAAGAAGACTCTCCAGCCGGGAGATCTTCTCTGTCGTCGGGAAGTGGTGAGTCGGTTCCGCAGGGCTCCACCGGTGGTGGCGTCGTAGCAGGTCGGCTCAGCTTCTCCCTCGTTGGATTCTCAGGTCCTGTGGCGACTTCTGAAGTTCCAGTCCCCAAAGCCCTGCTTTTATGCAGCACACCCCCATTCACTCAGCCTAGCTCTCAATCAAACATGCTAAGTGGTGAGCCGGCCGGCTCACCACTTGGGCCAATCACACCAGAGTGGGACTTGAGTTACCAAGGTAACTCAGTCCAGGGTTCCTAAACCCCCTCCCACACCTCCTGTGGTACCCAGACAGAGTGGCACCACTTTTGGAGGCTTCTGTGGAGAAGCCTGCCAAAAAGTGGAACAAAGGGCTCGACTTGGGTTGGAGTCACAGAAGAGAACACAAACACCATTTTAGAATCGAGTCCTGGCAAAAAATACCAACAGGAGAATTAATATTAAATAAATAAACCGGCGGTATGTTCGAGGCTATGAGAATTAAATGATTAAAGTTGGTAGCCTCGAAGAATGGGAAAATCCCATAGAGATATATTTGCGGTCGAATATAAAAAGTAGTATCCACTGCCACCAGCCAAAACTCGATCAGGGGGGGGCAGAGACGTGCCCCCTCGACTAACAGACCCCGGGGCAATCGAATTGCCCCAACCAGTACGTCCACAATATGATGGTTTGTACTGGTTTCTGTTCATAATTTGGGACTAGTAAAGCCAATGGTGACTTTACATGCCCTGGGAGACAGTAGTCAGTCCCAGGGTATGGAGTCTATGGCGGGGTGTCACTATGACACCCCTGTGTCACTGCACAGAGGGTGCTGTGTAACGCACATAGTAAAAACACATGAGACCCTATGGAGTAAAGGACCACGTAGCCCATAAAACACATTAACAGTCAAAGGAACACCATAAATCATGTCCAAGAGTGGGAGAAAAAGGGTTACCTAACAATTGGTCGAAAAAAATTGGTCGACCAGACAAATGGTCGAACCAATTTGGTCGAAAACCAAATGGTCGAATTTTTTATTTTTTTTATTTTAACCCTTTTTTAAATTTTTTTGGGGGGGTCCCCCCCCAACCCCCTTTTTTTCTCGAAAAACCCCTTTTTTTACAAAACGAAAACCCGAAAAAGAAATATATAAATAAAAAAAAAAATTCGACCATTTGGTTTTCGACCAAATTGCGTCGACCAAATTGCAGTCGACCAGTTTTTTTTCGACGAGTTGACTGGACACCAGAAAAAGAGTCTCACTCTTGGCAGGAGAAGAAAACAAACTCCAGAAATCCAGCAAAGCTGCTGGGGGACTCACTAGGTTAGGAAATTCAGCCTAAACAGAGAATTCTCCCTAACATGGGCGAGACACACCCTTCTATTAGCCTTAGGCGAATGGCCTCCTCTAGGGAAAATGCGTGGAATTGGCAGTGCGCCCCTTTAATTTGGAGTCTAGTGATGAATTCATCCACGGTTTCGTCAATGTGTTGGGTGCATTGATTAAACCTATATCTTTCATAGTCCCTGTTGGGTTCTATGACCAGTCTTTTATTGGGGGTTGTTATTAAAGCTGGGAAGTCAGGGTGTTCTGCTGGCGGGATGGTTTTGATTAATGAATTTATTTCTGTGCCAGCCGTGATGATGAACATGCTGCTCAGGCGTGGGGAGGTATCTTCGCCTGCAGCTGCTATAAAGTTGTTGAAGTCTTCGAGCCATTCGACCCACCGGGGGTCCTTGTCTGCCTGCGGGGTCATGGAAAATGGTGGAGACATGCACTCTGCTGTGGCCGTGGACCTTGACGGTGGCATCACAGGTGGCGGGTCCTAGCCAGCTTGATCAGGGGAAGAACTCATGGTTGCGTGGGCGATGGGCGCTTCTTGGTGGCCTGGACAACCCCTGGTGTCTGGGCTTCCTTATAATGTGCCGTGCTCCTCTTCACAGGACAAGAGTGTAGTGTCGTGGGGTGGTTGTCACCTTTCACGTGTATTGTGAGTGGCTTTTGTGTGAGCAGTAATGTAGTGTTCTGAGCCACAGCAATTATGGTCGTGAATTGAGGCACTTTAATGTGGGCGTGCCCCTTCACCCGCCTGGGAGTTGCCTGTGATGACTCAGAGTCCCATGGACTGGTGTACTGCCAGCCCTTGCAGTTGGTCGGCTGCAGCGTTGCTCTGGGAGTAACACGTGTGATCCTCCTCGTGCCGTATGGGACGTGTGCAGTAGCCTTCCACTGGCTCCCTCAGATGGGGAAACTTAGCCCTGGGCTTGGTCCTCCAGTGCTTGTTGCAGTGATTGGCGGCGGGCTTCGTGGGAGGGCTGGGAGCTGTATGTTGGAAGGTGGGAGGAGGGCCGGGCTGTCAGGGCCGAGCCGGCCTGGACATGCAGCGGGATCACTGGTACGGATGCGTGGAGCGCAGCGCTTCAAACCAGCGCTGGAGCCCAGCGGGATCGCAGGTGGGCGTCGGACACACAGCAAGATTGCTGGTGCACATGAGCCGGACCGGCCTGGACATGCAGCGGGATCGCTGGCACCGATGGTAGGAGTGCGGCACTTCAAGCCGGCACAGCGGCCCAGTGGGATCGCTGGTGTGGGTTTCAGATGCACAGCAGGATTGCCGGCACATATAAAGGAGGATGCTGGTGTACAGGATATGCCTCGTCGCCAAATGTTAGCCCCTGGGGGGCTATGTATAATAATGGACGTACAGCAGCTAAACTTAAACACGTCTTCTTTATTCCAGATACAACAGGATACTGCCCCTCCTTTTTCCTCCGCCCTTCAACCTCCCCTTTGTCCAACGTCACATCCGCCCATGACTTTCTCTCAAGCGCACTGTCTTAAAGAGACAGTCCCCGCAACAGAGTGAACGTCAGAGTGACATGGAGACTACATGGGAACAAAGAGTCATGAGACATGACCAGGGAGCACAGAAAGAGGGCACTCATTTAACAAACAGTGCAGATGAATAAGCAGGGGAAAAGCAAACTAGAAATACATCCCAGTTATTGCACGCATTTAATATGAGGGTTATTCAACTAATGCTAAAATGGCAAGTATATGAATGAAGGCATTTCCGGTCTGCAGCCAGTCATGTTCCATTGTGCTTGCAGACGCTCGTGTGCTCCGCTGCCCTTGGTGACCTTCCTCTTGTAATCCGAGACTTTCAGTAATGTGACGTTGAGTGCACATTATGGGTTTTTTCAGGTGCTATTTTAAGCTATTTTGTATTTCAAGAGTGCACTTGTCAGGGCAAGTCTGTGGCCTCTTTAAGGAAAAGAAAAGGCATGTCTGTGTAGGTCTGCTGCTTTCGTTGGAGTGATGGATTCTCGTCATAAAACCAAGCAGAATGAGCCAGATCAAATGCACTGCGCTGGCAGTAGGGGTGTTTAGCACTCAGGGCTAGCGGTTCCCCGCTAGCTCGGGGAAGCATTTCAAGGGCTACCCCGAGCTGGCGTGGTGGCGAGAAGGCCCCAAGTGAGATAATGACCTCCCTGCTCAGACGCGGGAGTGCAGCGTTTTTCATTATAATAGGGGTGCTTAACTCCCTGCTCCAGAGCGGGAGTGGGGAGGTAATACTCTCAATAGGGTGCCCACCCTATTGCTGTTAACTGCCTTTTCCCACCCCAAAAGGAAAATGTGGCGCTTCCAACTCCCCCCCCACCCCATTGACCAGGGGTGTGGGGGGGGTCACCAAATGTGTCTTTTGTTCACAGTACATGTTGTTGGCTTCCTGTCCATAGAAGTCACGTGGATAAACTACAGTGCTTACTTTCGATTCCCTGATCTAATTTGGCAGCGGGAACCTGTACGCATGCACACTGGCGTGCACAGGTTCCAGCCGCAGTTATTTGCATTGTGCAGTGCATAAGTGCAGGGCAAAAGGTGGCGTACAAGCGTGTACGCCGCCTTTTGCCATGCACTTTTGCACTCCGCCGTGCAAATGAAGGCAACACCACATGCCATGTCCACATGGCAGGAGGCGTTTACAATGGCACCCTATGGGGTCTGCCTGTTTTACGCTGGGGCATTAAGCTGGCAGGGCTCCAGAGGGATCCCCAGCATTTGCGCTGGCATGAAAACCCGTGTCAGCAGAAGCTGGAGCCTTTGTAGGGCGTAGAGGAAGGGAGGCGGCGGAAATTCAATGTGCATCCCGTCCCTCCTCTCCACCATTAATGGAAGGCATCAAAGCCTTATGCAAGGCTTTTTACGACGTCCATTAACATCATACCCTTTATCAGAATTAGCCCCTCTATAAGTAAAGTGTTCTGACTATATGCTCAGTATATGAGTGCTGAGCGTGGTTATCCACTCGGCACAACATTAATCCACATGTGACGTAGGTGCTACCCAATTTAATGAAAATGATGCGTGGAAGGACTGTCCGTGCAAGGTGGTGCAAGCACACTGTGTCGTTTCGCTGCCTGTAAATGTACAGTGTTTTTTTAATGCATTTTCTATACATAAAATACAACAAGTGTAATGATGGTCCATTACTTATATTTTACCATCCTAAAATTACTCAAACAAATAGAACCCACTCTAATCGGAGCCACATGGCAGCCCCACAGCAGCTAAAGCCCCTCTTGCATGTGGGACAGGAGAAAAAGCAGGGCAATCCCACAGCTTGTAAAACACTGCACTGCAGCTCCATGGATAGAGCGGCACACCTTCTGCTCACCATGAGACAACTTCCCTCAATCCTGGAGGGTGCAGGATTGGACACCCCCCAGCAGGCGGATCATCAGCCTGACCTGCAGCCCCCAGCAAGTAGTCCATCATCCTGATCGCCAGTCCCACCCCATCAAGAAGTCCATCAGGCAGCTCTACAGCTGGGTTAAACCTGACAAACCAACAGGTCCTCATCTACCAGCCGTGCATGTGAGCATCTTCTCCCTTCCGGCCCATGTAGAGGAACCTGGAGGTCAAGAGGGAAAGCATAGTATCGACTCACCCATCCATCGTTGAAGCTGATCACTGTCCTTCACATTTTTGCAACATGGTCCTCCTGTGGAAGTGGGAGGCAGGCCAACATGTGGGAGACCTCAGGTAAAGCCACAGTTCTGGACCAGGGAGTCAACAGACCCGGTGGGGTGCGCTGTGTGCGCAGACGAAGTGGGTCCCCCCTCTGGCAATAACAGGCAGGTTACATGGAAAAGTGGGAACACAATGAAGGCACCAAAATCTTTGTAGAAACCCGAAACAGATTTATTACAGGAAGAGGAGTAAGCTCATTGCCGGCAGGATACATTTGACACACTGGACTAGCTATGCTTGTTTGTTTGTTTATTTGGTAATGCGCACCAAACCTTTGGGTAGCTGGGTGCAACAGGACAAAACAACTTAAAGCTTAGTTACATAACATGTCAAGTATATAGACATACGTACAAGAAGTATATAATTACTGCCACTTCCAGTTACAGTAAAGTGGTGGAAGCACGGGCTCACATATTATGTAATACATATTTCAGTCGATAGGTACAGTCACTAGCAAATACAATAAGAGTGGTAGAGCATGGCAGGTATGAGGAGAGAGCTAACAGTCTAGGTAGGGGCTGAGCAGGTTGTGAGTCGGTTATCAGTCTAGGTACAGGCTAAGCAGGTTATGAGTCATTTGTTCGTAGCCTTTTGAGTACATTACGTCTAAATTTAGGGTAGGGTTGTTTCATTCTGAGATCTGGTGGGAGTGCGTTCCAAGATTGCACTCCTTTGACTGGGAAACTGGATATACCAGCTATGAAGCATTTAAATCTGGGGGTCTCTAGAGTGTAGGCATTGGCGGATCTCATAGGGTGGGTAGCAGTTCTCCTATTTATCCTTTCAGCAAGGTATGGAGGTGCTAAATTGTTCAGGCATTTGGATGTGAGTGAGACTGTTTTAAGGAGGATCATGTCCTTTATTTTTAACAGGTGGACCTCTCTTCTAGATTTAGAAATGTGCTCTCTGCTAGGGATATTCAAAGCTGCTCTTAAGGCATTATTTTGCAATCTTTTAATTTTATCCGTGACTTATTTGTTGGCACCTGAGTACAGGGCATTACAATAATCTAGTCTAGACATTATGAGAGCATTGGCCTGGGTAATACAGCCAGTGACAGAGAGGAATGGTCTGCAGGCTCAGATGAGCTTACAGGTGTAGGCTGTTGTAGATGTAAGTGAGTTAACTTGTTTCTTGAAGGTGAGTGTGGAGTCAAGGTAGAATCCTAAAGGTTTGACAGCAGGCATCACCTTGATGAGATTGTTGTCAACTTTGAAGGAGGCATAGCTAGGACTAAGTTTTTTTAATGTTGGTTTCAGAGCCTAGGATCAGTATCTCGGTTTTATTGTCAATCAGGCAGAGGCCGCGGGATGCCATTCATGCCTGAATGAGGAGGTATATCTTATTTACTAAGGCTGTGTCCTCAAGAAAGTGGACCGAAAGGGGGATGAGGATCTGGGTGTCATCTGCATAATTTGTGTAGGTGACACCCAGTCTGTCCAACTTATCAAACATATTATAATGTACAAAAGGTGTCAGCGGAATCAAAAAATCAAGTTAAGAGAGGAAAACAACCGGCAAAAAGACAGGGAAAGGGACCTCCATATTCGGAACCACAGATCAAACCACACTGAAAAAAAGATAATTAGAAAACTTGAACATTTTATTTAAATTTCATTATGTATTAAAACATACATATTAAACCATGTTGTTTCAAGCTCATTTCTTAAATAGCAACATTTCATTTAGAAAAAAAAGTGCATGATTAAACACAATGTAATTATAAAAACACGACTGATAATTCAGTCAGTACTGGCTAGTAGCCGAGCAATCTGAACAACATGAGTGTTTAAGGGGATCATCCGGCTAGTGGTCAGAAGCTACGGCCAGATTTATGAAAATAAGAACAACCATAAATACTAATACATAGACAAGGCAATGATGGTTGTTCCTAAATTAGGAACTACAAAGGGGTGCCGTACGTCAACTACCACACAGTCATAAACCTATTAAATGCATAAGGTGTGACATGTAAACAAAAAGTAGTTTCGTTGGTGCATAGCATCTAAACTGTTAACAATTGATGCCCATCTTCTTCAGGATGGTGCACTCCCATCAAGATATATGCCACTAAAAGTGATACTGTATTGCAATGCATACATGGAACAATAATGCATTCAGCTGTGAAAGTTTCTGCAAGCTCAATCCATAATTTTGCCTGAAACATAAAACAAAAAGAGAAAAAAACAAAACCATGATCAAGCAAATTATTAAATGATTGTGCTGCAACTAAACTAAAGTGTTTATACAATAGACTGAAAATGTAATGCTAAAACGTTTAAATCTGTGGATAACGAACAGGCTCCCCTCCTCCATCTGTAATTGTCCGGCAAGGAAACCTCCATACTTGTTAACGTGGGAGAAAGGTGTGACAATTAAATTATCAATTTACCATTATCTCAACCCTAGGACTGGTCTTCTTTTCCCGAATAAAAATCCTGAGAAATAAATATAGACCGACAAGGCAAGTTCTCAGCCAAGTAGAACTGCAAAAAAACAAGAGCAGGAACATGTTTTAGTACAGGAGAGAATAACTAAAGTCCACTCCAAACAGGGAAAACCCACCAGACAGCAGTCCTTCCCAATGTGACAGTTAAAATCTGAAAGTGGTGCTCACCTATGTCAGCACTGAACCAAAATGGGATACAATCACGGCAATGTGTTCCAGCCGACAGTTAGCGTTTAGAACGTCTTGAAAAAATGCCCTGCCTGGACAAAATGGTATTTCAACGTGCCATCATAGACATAAATAGATGAATAAACAATGTATCCCACCAAATGATTGGGGTTACATAGCGAAACAAACAAGCTGCCTAATTGTAATCAAAATGTCTCCCTTTATACTTATTGGCGTTTCGACTGATGGCTAAAGCAGTCAGTGTAGCTCAGCCAGAGGCTGCAGCAGTAAAGTAGTTACAAGACATACTGCTGCGGTGTTAGAAAACATAATATTGCGAACACAGGAAACAAGGAAACAACCACCAAACATAATAATAAAGGCAGTTCCCCAAATGTTAAATGGGCTGCAGCACCGGCTTGGAAGCCGTGTCACAACTAATTGTAAAACCCTCGGCGTGCAGCCTGGGTTAAAACAGCCCAATACTGCAACGCCGGCTATTTCCCTTGCCCTGGCCAGAAACGAATCAATGTACCCCGGCGCCCATCCCAGTGGCCTTATCACCCCATGGTGCCCCTTTCATGCTGCAGTTTCCATTCAACTGGAATGCAAGACACCTTCCCCAATCCCCGCGGGATAACGCATTGAACCTCGTGTAGCCCATATTCGCGTGTTAATCCCCTGCAAAGAACCCCTTGCATGATCCTTGCCTTGCAGCCACTTCCCCCCAGCGCGATCCTAGCTATTACAATCCCCCCCCTTCAAACATTTTAGCCGCGACCAACCTGCTCCCGTGGTTGTGTCGGCAAATTCACATTGCGGGTTGTCACACCTTTCTCCCCTTTTAACAAGTATGGAGGTTTCCTTGCCGGACAATTTCAGATGGAGGAGGGGAGCCTGTTCGTTATCCACAGATCTAATCGTTTTAGCATTACATTTTTAGTCTATTGTATAAACACTTTAGTTTAATTGCAGCAGTTGTTTTGTACAAATCATTTAAGAATTTGCTTGATCATGGTTTTGTTTTTTTCTCTTTTTGTTTTATGTTTCAGGCAAAATTATGGATTCAGCTCGCAGAAACCTTCACAGCTGAATGTATTATTGTTCCATATATTCATTGCAATTCATTGCAATTCAGTATCACTTTTAGTGGCATATATCTTGGTGGGAGTGCACCGTCCTGAAGAAGATAGGCATCAAGTGTTAACAGTTTAGATGCTATGCACCAACGAAACTACTTTTTGTTTACATGTCAGACCTTATGCATTTAATAGGTTTATGACTGTATAGTAGTTGACGTACGGCACCCCTTTGTAGTTCCTAATTTAGGAACAACCATCATTGCCTTGTCTATGTATTTGTATTTATGGTTGTTCTTATTTTCATAAATCTGGCCGTAGCTTCTGACCACTAGCCGGATGATCCCCTTCAACCGTCTTGTTGTTCAGATTGCTCGGCAATTTATAGCCAGTACTGACTGAATTATTGGTCGTGTTCTTATAATTACATTGTGTTTTAATCATGCACTTTATTTTCTAAATTAAATGTTGCTTTTTAAGAAATGAGCTCGAAACAACATGGTTTAATATGTATGTTTTAACATGTAATGAAATTTAAATAAAATGTTCAAGTTTTCTGTCACCCTTACAATTCGTTGGTTTTAAGGAGAGTATGATTTTCTCCGTCTGGGGATAAAGATCTTTTTGAAACTGAATGGTAGGGTTGTTCTGTTCAGTGTTTTGAGAAGGTTGCTGCTCAGATGGGAGCAGTGAGGCCTTCTTGTTAGCTATTTTGAGTTGGAGAGATGCAATTTTATTCGACAGAGGATTTTGTATGGCAGTACGCCATAGCTTGTCCTTTGGGACATTGCCTACCGGAGGGATCGGGAATTCCATTTCACGAAGGATAGTGAAAATTTCCTTAGTGTTGGACTTAGCCTTAGAAATTCTCTCATTGAATATGTTCTTTTTCATATCAATTATTTAGTTTTTGTAGAATTTGGAGGAGTCGGTTAGCTTGACTTTATTATCATCAGTAGGCGAGTGAAGCCAGATGGATTGGAGCTTTCTTTTTTGTAATCTTAGTTCTTTAAATTGAGGCGTGAACCAGGCATTAAGATGAGATTTCTGTCTGCCTTTGCGCAGTTTGACAGGTGCAATAATGTCCAAGGCCTTAGTCATGGTGTTATTAAAGACCTCCACTAGTATATTAGGGTCTGAGTTAATGTCGAGGTTGTTGATGGATGAAAGAGGTATGGGAGTAGTTTTTCTGCTGTGATATCCTTTTTTCTTCTAGTTGGGAGTGGGGGTGCCATATCAATGGTTTTAGGGCTGAGGAGATCTAACGTGGCGGAGAAAGTGATTAGATGGTGGTCAGTCCAGGATTGCGAGGCAATATCAGTAATGGCAATATTACAATTCAAATCGACCTCCCAGTCAAGGGTCCTTCCTTTGATATGGGCGGGGGAGAGGACTTTTTGAGTGAGTCTGTGATCTTTTAGTAGAGCTGCTATTAATTGGGCATGTTTAGTGTCGATGTCATTGAAGCCAAGATTAAAGTCCCCCCAGCAGCAGGGCTTGTGAGTGGTCTTTTGTGTTATTGGCTATAAGGTTGGTTAAGTCCTCCTCGAAGGTTCCCAGTGGACCCAGGGGTCTGTATACCAGGTAGATAGGTAACGTGCGGTTATTGGATAAAGGAAGTTTAGCTGTGAGTATCTTGCATCATGAGCAAGATGGTGAGGTGGCAAGTCTGATAGGTAGATTAAATTTCGATATGATAGCTAGGCCACCGCCTTTAGCGTTAGGCCTGTCTGCTCTGAGTATCTGATAGCTATCAGGTACCGCCACCATAAGGGGTGGTCCTGCTGCCTCATGAAGCCAGGTCTCAGTTATGGCGAGCTGGTCCAGGTTCTCATTGTTTAAGGTGTCAGCAATTTCAGTAGCGTGGGCCACCAGTGATCTGGCATTAATAAGTGATCCAGATAGAGTTAAAGTGCTATTAGTTTTAGGGGTGGAGGGAAGTTTGGTTGCTAGTGTATTAAGGCTCAAAGTTTTTTTGGAATAGTAGCAGCATGAGCCGAATTCAGGTTGTTAGATCTGGTCACCTGTACTCTCCTAGTAGGGAGTTCATTAGTTTGGGTGGCATTATGTATCGGGCGGCTATTTATATTGTTTTTTATTGGTTCATAGAGACGGGTCAATCTTGACCTAAGTCTCATGTTTCTATCCTTAGGTGGGCATGTTAAGATAGTAGCAAGGGCCATAATAGCGAGGAGACCGAGTGTAATAAGATAGAATGGGTCCTCTGGTTTTCATTCATATTCAAGGAGTTAATTAGATCGGGGTAACGCAAGGTGGGCAACTCAGTTTGTCACAGAATAGGCTAGTTCCAGTTATCATGGTAAGGGCTGAATTCACTTTTCATGGGGTGTGCTAATTTCACGTTCACAGTATAGGTTAAAATCACTTTTCACAGTGTAGGCTAAATTCACTTTTCACAGGGTAGGCTAAATTCACATTTCACAGTATATGCTAAAATCACTTTTCACAGGGTAGGCTAGATTCACTATCCACAGGGTAGGCTAAATTCACTTTTCACAGTATAGGCTAAGTTCACTTTTCACAGTGTAGGCTAAATTCACTTTTCACAGTATAGGCTAAGTTCACTTTTCACTGGGTAGGCTAAATTCACTTTTCACAGGGTAGGCTAAATTCACTATTCACAGGGTAGGCTAAATTCACTTTCCACAGGGTAGGCTAAATTCACTATTCACAGGGTAGGCTAAATTCACTTTTCACAGTATAGGCTAAATTCACTATTCACAGGGTAGGCTAAATTCACTTTTCACAGGGTATGCTAAATTCACTTTTCACAGGGTAGGCTAAATTCACTTTTCACAGTATAGGCTAAATTCACTATTCACAGGGTAGGCTAGATTCACTATCCACAGGGTAGGCTAAATTCACTTTTCACAGTATAGGCTAAGTTCACTTTTCACAGTGTAGGCTAAATTCACTTTTCACAGTATAGGCTAAGTTCACTTTTCACTGGGTAGGCTAAATTCACTTTTCACAGGGTAGGCTAAATTCACTTTCCACAGGGTAGGCTAAATTCACTTTCCACAGGGTAGGCTAAATTCACTATTCACAGGGTAGGCTAAATTCACTTTTCACAGTATAGGCTAAATTCACTATTCACAGGGTAGGCTAAATTCACTTTTCACAGGGTATGCTAAATTCACTTTTTACAGGGTAGGCTAAATTCACTTTTCACAGTATAGGCTAAATTCACTATTCACAGGGTAGGCTAAATTCACTTTTCACAGGGTATGCTAAGATCACTTTTCACAGGGTAGGCTAAATTCACTTTTCACATTATAAGCTAGATTCACTTTTTACAGTATATGATAACTTCACTTTTCACAGGGTAGGCTAAATTCACTTTTCACAGTATAGGCTAAGTTCACTTTTCACAGTGTAGGCTAAATTCACTTTTCACAGTATAGGCTAAATTCACTTTTCACTGGGTAGGCTAAATTCACTTTTCACAGGGTAGGCTAAATTCACTTTCCAAAGGGTAGGCTAAATTCACTTTCCACAGGGTAGGCTAAATTCACTTTCCACAGGGTAGGCTAAATTCACTTTTCACAGTATAGGCTAAATTCACTATTCACAGGGTAGGCTAAATTCACTTTTCACAGGGTATGCTAAATTCACTTTTCACAGGGTAGGCTAAATTCACTTTTCACAGTATAGGCTAAATTCGCTATTCACAGGGTAGGCTAAATTCACTTTTCACAGGGTATGCTAAGATCACTTTTCACAGGGTAGGCTAAATTCACTTTTCACATTATAAGCTAGATTCACTTTTTACAGTATATGATAACTTCACTTTTCACAGGGTAGGCTAAATTCACTTTTCACAGTATAGGCTAAATTCACTTTTCACAGGGTAGGCTAAAATCACTTTCCACAGGGTGGGCTAAATTCGCTTTTCACGGTATAGGCTAGAATCACTTTCCACAGGGTGGGCTAAAATCAACATTAGCATACAGTGGGCCTGTCAACAATTCACAGGGTAAGCTGCCTCTGAACAGATATTGTAATCTGGTGTCAATTAATCATTATCTTGTCTGTTTGAAGGTGTGCAGGCTAGGTAGGCTGTAGGTTTGAAGTACCAAATAGTAATGCAAGCAGTGGGGTAGAGCACATCTACTGACATCTGGATACTATACTATTACATAGTGGTGAGGGACCAGCATATATGAATAGATTTTGTTTGCAGTGTCATGGCTGAGTATGGCTAGGTGCAAAAAACAGTGTTAGGCAAGTACAACAATGGCGACAGATACACCAAATTAAATCCCTCGAGCGTATGCGCAGGCTGGTTTAATAATATCATCACATGCAGCATACTGATATAGTGACATGAGTGAAGATAAATTCAGTATAGGGTACTCTGGTAGGTCATCAGAGATGGACGTCAAGATACGCACACTCACTGGCAAGGGCCCCGGGCCCTGGAGAGTACCCTTCGATGCAAAGGTGGGGAAAGGGAAGGGTTGGAGAAGGGGGGCTGGTAGAGATGGTGAGGGGGAAATGAGAGACCGGTGCAGAGAGACACACAGGGGGACAAACACAGGGGGAAAGACACACAGAGGGG
This sequence comes from Ambystoma mexicanum, assembly GCF_040938575.1. NCBI lineage: Eukaryota > Metazoa > Chordata > Amphibia > Caudata > Ambystomatidae > Ambystoma > Ambystoma mexicanum. The sequence continues at coordinate 326,376,379 of NC_090926.1, read as the reverse complement.
GACAGAAACAAACACAAGGGGGACAGAGAAACAGAGAGAGACAGGGGGGACAGAGAGGTGGGCATGTGGGGGGCAGATGATGAGAGGCCAGGAAAGAGAAGCAGGGGAAGAAGAGACAGAGGCCAGGAAATCCACTGGCGTTAAAATAGAGCAGGGTTGGGGAAGAAGGGAACCAGGGGAGAAGGATAAGGCCAGACAGGGGGAAGGGTACCTGCCAGAACGGCTCTGCAGCCTCTAAACCCAACCCACATCAGCATACCACACCACCAGCAGCCAAGGAAAAAAAGGGACCCCGCCCCTCTCTCCACAGGCTTATATTAGGCTGCAGGGCCATAACACATGGTTTCCAGGGGGGATGGGGTGCAGGGCGGGCACACAGTTTCAGGTAGCCTGCCCCCATCTCTTCCCTCAACAGGGGAAACTCAGAGCCACCCCCCCCCCAACCCAGAAACACAACATGTGGTTGCCAGGGGAGATGGTGTGCAGGCAACTAGCCTGTTTGCTAGGTTGTCAGGAACAAGCTGCAGTTGGAGGTTAATTGTAGGGTGGTTAGCTTGTTGACTCAGGATAATTACAGGGTGTGCTTGCCAGAGCCCCACCTCCACCCATGATGGACACAACAAGTGGACTAACAGGGGGTAAAAATCCGGCCAACTGCCACTGGGTAGTTGAGGAGGGTATCAGCTCAAAGAGGCTGCTGAACAGGTTTTACGACAGGGCAAATGGCAGGCGTTTGAGAGGAATGTGACCCTTTGTAACAGGCCGGGAGCTGGTTGCCTGAGTGTGGACAAGGAAAACTGGTTGAGTGCGTTCCCAGGGGTGGAAGAATTCCACAAACCCCCTAAAGACACAATGTACACAGCGCCATGGTAGGAAGGAAAATGTCTGCTGTTTTGCTCGCTTCTCAGGGGAGTTAGAGGTGCAAAGAAGGAAACATGAAAGTCACACAGAGCCAAGAAAAATACCTAAGCGTGGAAATATGAAAGTCATGCACAGCCATTTCCACACTACCATCACACTTACATCCAAGAGGTCCAGGAAGACAAGGAAGACCAGGTAATGACCACCATGATGTGATGGCTGTGTCGCCATGTTGCTTTTTACACTGAGCTTGCTTCCTTCATTGGTCTAAAGTCTCAGTTGTATGCCTTGGCAGGGCTCCCCAAGGAGGTTAGCACTCTGGTCAGGTCTATTGTAACAGGTGAAATTGGTCAGTGACACTGATATTTTCGTCCTCCATCTTGGTGCCAGATCCCCAGCCCTGATCATGACTCGAAAATCCCGGCCCACAGCAATCCTCTGTGCATCCCGGAAGGAGTACAGCAACACAAGTGATGGCTGCTGGGAAGATACAAGATTGCACACTGCTCAGAAATGCATGTAATCACTCAGCTACTAAACATGCAACCTTATCAAACAGCAGACTGTGCACACATATTGGAGAGAGCACACAGAGGTTGGGGGACACATCCTGCCGGACCCATTACGAGACGTGTGCGCCTTCCTGTTGCAAGCGGGACCTGTTCGGTTCCATGGGATCTACCTGTGGAATATTAGACCACCTCATTGTGCGAGTTACGCAGGTGCAGCTTTTCTTTTCATCATATGTTCCGGCTAGAATGCACAGTGTGAGAGAGTGAGAGAGTGTGAGAGAGCGAGAGAGCAAGAGAGCTCTAGATCAGCAAGTACGTCTACTTTCTATTGTATATTGTAATTTCTTGATGGATTCTAAAAGTGCGGTGCTCATCGTCGTGGAGTGACACTTCAGGCATGTGTAGAGCCTAGAATGGCGGTCGGCCAGAACTGGCAGTGATTTAGCCCAATTTCAGATTTTCCAGCTATTCTTGGTTGGCAGTGTTATCCACAGAGTTGGATGGTACTTTCAGTTTGGCTGCTGTCCTCATACATGAATTCCGTGTAATGCAGCACAGTAAACCATGCTGCTTGGAACCTTGTAAAGTTAGTCTGTGGTATACAAACTACGCTTTGGGCCTCATTACGAGGTTGGCGCTCCCGTAATGCAGAGTGCCGGTACAGGACCGGCACCCTTCATTACGGGATGCCCGATTACGAGGTCCCCTAGAAGGACCCAGAACAGACGTCTGGTAAAACCAGACGTCCTTCCCCGGTCCCGCGAGGGGACCAAGGAGCTATTAACGGGCCTGTTATTAACAAGCCCGTTATTAGCTCCATCCCCATTCCCATTGAGCCCTTTAAGGGCTCAATGGGAATGGGGAATGGTTCTGTGCATGAGGAATTACCGGGTCTTCCAAGGTAGGAATGACCCGGTAATTCCTTATTCACAGAACCCGGTACTGGAACCCGGTATGGAGGCCCCTTGTCATTTATTTTATTTGAAATGTTTGTCCAGCCCTGGTGCCAGCCAGAGGGTCTCGGCGTGCCTTTCAAAGTTCCATAGTTCAGACGTTGGAAGGTACAACATTTTTCAGGATAGGAAGAAAGGATACACAGGTGATGGCGGGGGTGGGGAGCTGGATTACTTGTGGCTAAAGAGGTATGTTTTTAGTTTTTTTTCTGAAAGTGTTGACTTAAGGTACGTTGCAGATGTGGAGTAGTAGGGTGTTCCAGGCTCTGGGTGACTGATTGGTGAATGCCTGTTTTTGTGTGCATGTTAGTTTGCAGAGTGGAATGCATAGGATATGTTGGATAGCTTGTTTGGTGTTTGCGTGGGTCATGAGTTTCAGTTTGTTGTTGAGGTAGGATGGGTTTTTGTGGTGGGTGGCTTTGCCTAAAATTAAGTGCTTTGAATGTAAATCTCTAAGGTATGGGTAGCCTGTGGAGTTGAGAGTGGGCTAGGGTGATGTGTGGGTGTTTGCGCTAGTATGCAATGAGTCTTGCCACTAGATTCTGTATGGGTTGCAGGCAGGCAAGGGTGCTGTTGGAAAATCTGGCGAGGAGAGCTTTTCTGTAGTCCAGCTTGGAGAGAACTGGTGCTAGGACTGCAGTGTGGAAGTCGTGAGGGGGAATGATGTGTCTTATATGATGTTAGAGGTTTACTTATCGCTTGCATGTTTTGGTGACAGCATCTATGTGGTGTATAAAGGTAAGGTGGGGTTAATACAGCCTAGGAATTTCATAGGTATGAAGAGGGATATGTGTGGGTTTTCCGTGGTGAGTTCTTTGATCTAGGGTGTGAGGTTGGGTTTGCGCCTGGGAGGCAGATGAGAAGGTACTCTGATTTGGAAGGTTTGAGTGTCAGGCACTGGGTGGCCATCTAGGTGTTGATGGTGAAGAGGCAGCTTTTGAGGATGTGGAGTTTTGAGTGGGAGGAGATTTATAAGTACATTTGTGTTTTGTCTACATTTTGATGGAAGTCGAGGTTGTGGTTGCCAAGAGTTTGTCCAGGGGATTCAACAATATAGGTTGAAGAGGAGGGGAGACAGGGAGGATCCTTGGGGAACCCAGTACTTGACTGTGGTTGGATCAGATCCATAGGGGCACATGGAGAAAAATTGTGTCCTGCCAGTGATAAAATTGTTGAACCAGTTGAGGAAAGTGCCTGAGAGTTTCATCCTGTGGGATAAGATGTTTAGGAGAATGGCTTGGTCGATGGTGTTGAAGGCTGCAGAGAGGTTGAGGAGTATGAGAACACCTCTGTCTATTTTGTCTGTGATGTTGTGGAGGTTGTCAAGGGAGAAAAGTGTAGCTGTCTCTGTGTTGTGGCCGGGTCGTAAGCCCGATTGGTAGGAGATTGGTTGTGATGATGTATTGTTGGACTTGGCTTGTGATAAAGTCTTCCATGTTTATGGCAAGGTATGGCAGAATAGTGATGTGACAGTACTTTTCAGGGAGTGTGTGGTTGAAAGATTGTTTTTGCGAGGGGTGATATATGTCCTATTTTGACTATGAAGGGGATTGTACCATAAGCAAGACAGAAGTTGATGATGTTGAGCCAATGTTGAGCCAGCGTGTAGAAGCAGTTGGATGTGGTTTAGGGTGGGCTGGCATATGGAGATCCACGCAGTTGGATGTGGCTTAGGGTGGGCTGGCAGAAGGAGATCCACTGAGTGTGCTGGTTTTGTCTTTGCTGTGAGGGTGTTGTGGGTGTCGTGGTTGATGGGGTGGAGTGTGTCCCATTTGTCGGCAGGTTTTCGTGTAATGATGGGAGTGGGACTGCAGAGAAGAGGGCTTGTCTGATGGTGTGTATTCTAGATATGAAGCATGAGGGAGTTGCATACTGAGGTGGATGTTGGTGTAGACGGTGTGGGTGGTGGTTTGAAGAGTGAATTGACGATGTTGAAAACATCTTTGTGGGATTGGTGGCAGATTGGAGCTCTTGGAGGTAATGGACAGCTTTTCCATTGCATATGACCATTTTATATTTGTTGCAGCAGTTGTCTCCTGGTGGCGGGCCATGGGTCATTTTGTCAGGCTCTTTCATGGTGCCTCGCTTCTTGTTTGATCATGAAGAGTGAATGGTTGAACCATGGTTTGTGGCGTGGTTGCTGGGCATTTGTTTTGAGGGGGATTTATTTTTAGTTCCTGGGTGATGGTGTTGCTGTAATTGGTGAGCAAAATTGTGAGATGTTTTGTGAGAGGAGGATGGAGGTGCCATGTGTGATGCTAAGTTTATGTCTGTGATGTTTTTGATTGGTCTGGTTGAGGGTGGGAGGATGCATGGCATATGGCGAGATGGAAGGCAGAGTGAGTGTGAAGGGTATTGCAACGTGGTCAGACCATGATACTCAGATATGATTTTGCACCAATATGTGATTTTTGCAAGAAATTAGGTGAAGTATGTTAGTTATGTGTTTGAGGTAGGTGATATGTTAAGTGAGGTTAAAGGCGGTGACTGGAGTGAGGATAATGTTCAGTATGTGGTTGCAGAAAAAGAACATAGCATTGACTCTGTCTATCCATTGATATGGGCACTCAGGCGATTGGATGCAGAAAAGAAAGTGCTTCCAGTTTCAATCCAGGGAACAGCATGTTTTTGTACCTCCCAAATTGGACATCAACAGACTGGAATTCTTTTTATAACACTGGTTAATATTCTGTGGTATTTTGAAGATACTTCAGGTGGTTTTCATGGTGCTACTGTATCAGAGCAAGAGGTGATGAGCGCCAGACTTTGTCCATCCAGCTCACCTTGTTGTATGTGGGCCAAATGCCTCTGCATCATGGTGTTATAGAGGTTCAGTATCGGATGCTCCGGGTCTAAGGTGCCTGGTTGTCCTCCTTTGGCATGATCAGCTTCATATTCTCAAAGTGCATTTTAATTTATTTTCAAATTTGTTTATTGGCATTTATCATAAAATCAGTAGCACATAGCCGGTCAATCGTGCCAAATGATGCTAGCTCTTTGCAGTAATATCTTAGTGAACAAAGGTGAGGGGGGGGATGGGAAGAGGGGGGGAAGGGCGAAAAAAGGGGGGGAAAGCAGGGGGGGGGAGAGAGAGAGAGGGGAGAGGGGGGGAGCGGGGAAGCAATAGATATAGAATGAGGGAGTGTTCCAAACAATAAACAGTAAACTGATAACATTAACATAAACTGTCTCCGTATCCAGTCTTCCTCGTGCATTTGCCAAGGCTTCTGTAGAGGGTGGTATAGGGGGGGGGGGGCTCTTGAATGCAGCAGTTTCCATAGGTGTTTGGGTGCCTCCCACATGAGTTTCTAGGTTTTGCAGTTCAGCACAATCTAGTTAGTGCCTGTTCACGGGGGTTTATCGTCCGAGGGGTATGATATAGTTCTAACTATCTCCCTCCATGCTTCTAGGGTGGAGCTGGACTCATCGGTAGATCTGGAAACGCTGTCTTCCCAAGCCTTAGTTTCTGCATCGGCCCATCTGATAAGTTCGCTGTGCCAGGCGCCATATCTGGGCCCTGTTGGCTTTCTCCAGGACATGGCGATATGTCTTTTGGCCAGAAGGCACGATAGGTCCATTAGTTTCACCAGGTGCTTAAGTTTGGCCGGTCTAGAGTACGTTCCTAGGATGCATTCTTCAGGAGTCCATCTGTATTTGGAGGTTCCTGCCTTCTCAAGTGTTAGCTTGACTTTTGCCCAGAGAGATTGTACTTTGTTGCACTCCCAGAACATATGTATGAGGTCAGCCCCTTCTGCCCTGCACCATGGACAGTCGGAGCTCGCATTCCTGTTGAATGTCGCCAGTCTGTGCGGGGTGAGATATGTCCGATGCAGGACATTTAGTTGTATAAAGCGGAATCTGTGGTTTCTCGACACAGCCTTAGGGAATATTAGCGCCCTGGACCATTCTGCCTCCGAGAGTTCTCGGCCAATGTCCGTTTCCCATTTGTTTTTCAGGGTCTCTCCCTTTGGGTTGGGATTATCGTTGAGGTGGCTGTATATTTGGGAGACCGGCCTTTGTCCCTCGCCTAGGTTATATAATAAAGTTGTGAGAGGATCAGATTCAGGTTCTTCTGGCCAGGTGTCCCATTTGTGTCTTGCTATTTCGCGTATCTTTCGGTACCACAAGTATTGACTAGTGGGTATCCCGTCTACGTTGTGTAGTATGTTGAACTCTTTAAAGGAGCCTTCTTCATAAAGATCTCCCCACGTGTAAACCCCCTTCTTCTCCCAGGTCCTGAGATGCAACAAGTCCAAGTCTGACCTACACAGGTCCCAGATCAGTGGTATTTCTGGGGAGTACAGGTGTGTTAGATTCCTTAGTGATTTCGTTCTTTGCCAAATTTGTTTCCCCAGAGTGGCTATGAAGGGTGTGTCACTCAGCAGGTGTTGTGGTGCCCAAATGAGTTCTTTAAGTTGCAGTGGAGAAATCAGGGACTGTAGCAGGGGAGTCTCGGATGTGATCTCGTCAGCTAGCCATTTGGACACAAAGCTGAGCTGGGCTGCCAAGTAATATTTTTCGAAGTGCGGGAGTTGGGTTCCACCTTGAGCGTGTTGTAGAACTAGTGTGGAGTGTGCTATTCTGTGCCTGCCCCGCCCCCAAATAAAATCTCGTGTTATGGACCCTAAGAGGCGGAAAAATGAGTTCTTGATGTAATATTGCACATTTTGGAACCTATACAAGAGCCTAGGGAGGACTATCATTTTGGTTACCGAAATTCTCCCCATTGCCGACAGTGGGAGCTTTGCCCAGAAGGACATTGATCTGCGCAGCGCAGGTATTGCTGCATTAGTGTTATTTTCGTGCATCAGTTGGGGAGTGTGCATGATCTGGATGCCCAAGTAGCGGAACCTGGTGGTCTGCCACTGTATCCCTAGTGTTGGAAGCTCCTCCGAGCATCTGTCCCTAAGGCCAGCTAGTGGGAATAGGCAGGATTTTGCCTTGTTGAATTGTATGCCTGAGACTTTGGAAAAATTATCAAGGACGTCCAGCATGGTTGGGACATTGAGGTGGGGGTCCCTGACATACAAAAGCACATCGTCCGCGTACAGTGAGATTATGTGATCTGTCGTCCCTAGCCTTATTCCGGCATCGAAAAATTGTTTCCGAAAATAGATAGCTATGGGTTCTAATCCCAGTATGTAAAGCATGGGGGATAGCAGACAGCCCTGACGGGTACCTCTGCATATCTCCCAAACTTCCGACACATGTCTCCCAGTTTTTACCCGTGCTCTTGGTTCGGTGTATAGTATTCGGATCCACCTGATAAAGCGTGGGCCAAACCCGAATTCCTTCAGAACTGCTAATAGCCACTCCCAGTATATGGAATCGAACGCCTTGATGGCGTCTAGTGACAGCAGGGCGTAGGGTTCAGTGATCGCATCAGTTTGTGCAATAACGTGTTGAAGTCTGCGTAAGTTCATGGTCGTATTTCGGCCTGGGACAAACCCACACTGATCTGAGTGTACGATGTCTCCTATCTGTCTGGACAGTCTCTGAGCTAGGATTGTGGTTAACAATTTAACATCGTGATTGAGCATAGCCAGCGGGCGGTATGAATCGCAGTGCTCCGCTGGCTTGTTCGGCTTAAGAACTGGGACCACTAGGGTTTCCTTCATGCTGTCGGGTAAGATACCTCGCTCGTATATTTCCTGGAAGACCTCATGTAAGAGTGGTGTCAGAGAGGAGCTATAAGTTTTGTAGAATTCCGAGGGCAACCCATCGCTCCCCGGAGCTTTAGCCGCAGCTTGTGCCTTGATCGCTTCGGCAATGTCCTCTGTTGTAATATCTGCCTCTAGTTCTTCGGCCTGCTCCGGGGAGAGCCTAGGCAGCCCTATCTCGTCTAAGGTGTCCGCTATGTAGTCCCCAGATATTTCTGTTTCGTGGGAGTATAGGTGTTCGTAGTAATTCTTGAAGGTGTCATTTATTTCCTGCTGAGTCTGGTGTGTATTGCCCTGTTCATCTTGGATCAGGGTAATGGTGTGTCTGGGGTGCTCCTTCCTGCAGAGCCAGGCCAGGAGCCTACTAGGTCTATCTGCTTCCGTGTGCCTCCTGTTCATTCTGGTGGCAAAGTCGAACTTAGCGAGCCTGCTCCAAGCATTCGAGCATTCTCCGCGGAGTGTACGAAGTCTGCCTTCATGCTGTTGTGGGTCTATGGGGTCCGTACTAAGCTTCTGAATCTCCGCCTCGCCCAGCTCTAATTCTTTGCGTAGCGATCTTCTGATGCCACCCGCTTTCGCCAGTATCTCTCCCCTGGTCACCACCTTTAGGGCCTCCCATGTCGTGCTTACATAATCTACGCTTCCCTTATTTAGCTCTATGTAGTCGTCTATCGTGTCCTGCAGTTCGTCTCTGAATGCCTGGTCCTTCAGGGCCGTTATTGGCATGCGCCACATAGGGATGGGGGGCCTGGGGCCAGCACGATTCCAATTTACCATTAGGGGGGAGTGGTCTGAGATCGTTCTTCCTAAGTATTCTGCTTCTTCCATCTGGGATAGGTGTTCCCTGCCGACAAAAATGTAGTCTAGCCTCGTGTGGAGGCCATGTGGGGATGAGAAGTAGGAATAATTCCGTGTATGGGGGTGTAGTTCTCTCCATATATCAGCCAGTTCTAGTCTGTCTATCAGCGTGTTTAGTGCTGTCGAGGCTGCCATAGTGGTGGTAGGCGGTGGTAGCGACCTATCTAGCATGGGATCTCGTACACAGTTGAAGTCGCCACCCCAAATAAAAAGGCAGTCTCTATGTAGGGTGGTTATGTCGTACATCGAGGCCAGGTATGCCGGGATGCTGATGTTGGGTAGGTAAGAGTTCACTATGCATAACTCTTGTTGTTCGATGTGTCCCCATACAATCACATACCTGCCCTCAGGATCGGTAATAAATTTGGATAGACGGAAGGGGAGCTGGGGGTGGATCCATGTGTATACCCCTCTAGCATATTTCGAGTAGGCAGCACCAAATCCCTGTCCCCCCCAGTGCTCCTGAAGTTTGTCCATAGATGTCGTTGTGCAATGCGTCTCCTGCAAGAGCGCTATCCCAACCTTCTTCCTCTGTAGATATGACTTAATTCTATTCCTTCGGAGGTAAGTACCAAGACCCCTCACGTTCCATGTCATTATTTTCACATTTCCCGCCATTTTGTTTTAGGTTGGAGGTTACTGATCTCAATGTTTCGCAGGGAGGTTACCCCCAGGGTGTTGCCCCCTCCAGCCCTCTCCCCTTCATTCAGGTTGATACATTCTGGAGACTTACCAACGGTTGTAACTTTCATCTGAACGGATGAATAACCAAAAATGTTTAACTGCAAACTGCCCCCAGCAGTTGCTTCTAACTTGCAGTGCTCAGGGGCTCCCGGGCCTTCTGGGCCTCTCCAGGCCTTTCTGCGCGGGTGGTGTGTAGGCATTTGACCTGCACCTGCCGTGAAGGGGCGTGTCAGCGGTGTATTTGCTCGTGGTTCTTCGTGGTCCTGCCCGACGTAGCTATATTCTCAGTGCGGTCCCTTGTAGTATCCGGTTAAGTGTCTCATCACCAGTGTGGGACATTTCATGGGTGTTCATTTTGTTGTCCATTTCGCTCCTATCTGTTTTCTTGAGGGTCCTCTCCGTTCCCGGCCAAATTGTTGTGCTCCATCCACATGGTTGCCGCCTCTGGGGTCTCTAAGAAGATTGCCTTCCCTTTGTATAAGACTTTAAGGCGAGATGGGTAGAGCAGCACGTATTTTATGTTAAGCGTTCGTAGCCTGGCTTTCACTGGTATAAAGGAATTCCTGGCTCGTTGTACCGTAGGGGTGTAATCAGGGTATACGACTATTCTGGAGTCCTGTCTTCTAATCGCTTCGCCTTCCCTGGAGTGGCGTAATATTGTTTCCCTGTCGCGGAAGTTGAGGATTTTTGCTATTATCGGGCGCGGGTGCGACCCCGGGGGGGGGCGCTTTTGGAGAGATCTGTGGGCACGCTCCACTGAGAACCCCTGGGAAAGTTTCCCCGCCCCGATTTCTTGTAGGAGCAATGTCTCTACAAAGTCTGTGGGGTCCGAGCCTTCCATGTCTTCCGGGACCCCCAGGATCCTGACATTATTGCGTCGTGCGCGGCCCTCCGCATCCTCAGATCTCGCCTCCAGCCTCGCTACTTTCAGTTCCAATTCCGTTACCTTTGCCTTCAGGTCTGAGGTGTTAGCGACGTTGTCTCGCAGGGTAGCTTCATTCGTGTTTACTCTCTCCGTTAGGTTGCGGGCATCTTGTCGCATGAGTTGCATGTCCGCCCTCATTTCCCCTATTTTTGTTTCGATAGAGGTGCGCAGTGCTGCAATAGCTTGAAGGACCACTGTGTCCTTGGGTTCCGCCTCCGGCTGCGACTGCGCTGCATTGGGGTCTGGGGCCTGCTGTAACGGCTGTTTGGGCCTGACCGTCGTGTAGGAGTCCATTGTCGTTGACAGTTTTGTCTTCGCTTTAGTTGGGGGCATCTCTGCCTGTAGGTCCAGTGTTAAGTAGGGTACTAGCTTGCTTTGAGCCACGATTTAGTTCCACTTGTGGGCTTATGCGTCGCCTCAGATTGTGACTGTGGGGTGCAATCTTCGTTTGCGTGTGTGCAGCCACCCAGTTGCAGTGGGGAGAAGCTGCTCCGTAGGTGTCGCGAGCCTTTTCCTGCCCGTGGCAGTCAAGGGATAAAGTGTGGCCTCACTGGGGGTGGGGGTGGCGGGAGCCGCAGCTTGACCTCCCCGGCGGCCGCACGGACCCTGGACTCACCTCCCTGCGCGGTAGGCCTCCGCGGACGCCGCAGTCCGCGTTCCGTTCTCCAGCTCCAGGCGCCTCTCCTGCTCCTCCTCTGGCTCAGCACGACGAGGTCGCGTGGTGTGTCTCCCAATCCTTTCAAGCGGTACCGTTGTTTCGCCGCCTTTCGCTCGAGGTAGGGCTTCCGAGGACGACGGTTGAGGAGAGGGGCACCCGCTCGCCCAGGTGTCCGCCTCTTCCTCTCGATTCACACCGCGGCCCAGCCACACACTTAGCCAGATCTCCAGCAGTTCGGGGGTAGGTCTTCACAGCGCTAGGATGGGGCAAGCGTGAGGTGGTCTCCGCTGGTCCGCCGGGGTCTCAGAGTCTCTTCGTCCGGGAGCTCCAGTCCCCCTCCCCCACCAGCGCCACGGGCGCCGCCATCTTGTGGGGCCGAGGGGCACCTCTTCGCCGGTCCCGTTCTTGGGCTTGCCCGGCTCGGTTTTTCTTGGGAGCAGGTTCCAGGTAGGGGGGAGAGGCTCCCCTTTCCGGATATGCTATTTTTGGGCGCTTATGGGGTTATTAGGTCGGCGCAATTTCACCCGTACCAGGATCGCGGGCAGGAGCTTCTCGAGCACACGTCCTCACGGCATGCTCGCTGGCCACGCCCCCCTCAAAGTGCATTTTAAGTGCAATGCGTTGTCACCCTCCCAACCCCTATGGGTGCATTACCTGGCCCACTGTCAGGGATCGGTCTAGATGCAAGTAGCTGGGGTGCCCACCTGAGTCCTCCATGAGTGTTTGGCATTTCCCACTGAAAGATTAGATGGCAGGAACCAGGATGTTTGAGGTAGAAGAGACTAGGGCAGGTGGGGGTCGGGGGTGGTCTGGGGGAGTGAGGAGGGCGAAGATGGTGAAAGGCGGGGGGACTGCTGGCTGAAGCGGGTGTGCGATAGGCAGAGGGTGGGTGTGGAGGTTGCAGGGGGATCAGGAGGTCAGTGGGCTTAGCCCGGTTTTGAGGTCTTTCCTGAAGGTCAGGTGATCTTCTATGAGGCAAAGCATGAGGGGAAGGGAGTTTCAAAATGTGGGTGCAAGGATAGAGAAGCAGGTACCTCCCAATCTGGATGACTTGAAAGGAGTGACTACCAGGAGGTGTGCAGGAATCTGGTAGGGTGGTAGCTGGAGAACTTGTTTTGAAGAAATTCTGGTCCATTTTTGTTGTGGATAGTGTGGTGGGTAATGCGCATGGCCTTGAAAGAGGCCTGTCGACTGATCGGCAGCAAGTGGGGTGTCCTGATTGTCAGGGAGATGTGTTCCCTGGGGGAGAGTGTGTGGAGGAGCGTTGCTGCAGAGTTTTGAACCAGTTGGAGCATTCTCAGTTGGAATGTGGGCCTAGGTAGAGGGAGTTAGAGTAGTCTAGGTGTGAGAGGATGATGGCCATGACTGCAGATACTCTATGGGGGTACAGGAGATAGAGAAAAATCTGCTTGTGAATACAGAGGCGGAAAGTGCACGATCTGGAGACTGTGTTGATATGGGAGGAAATGGTCAGGTCTGAGCTAAATGTGCATCCTAGGTTTTTGGCAGTGGGGGATGTAGTGGGTGCGGGACCTAATGAATGCGGCCAGGGGACAAGTTGGGAAAGGAGAACTGTTTTGCCACATATTAGGATTTAGCTTTTTCCGGGGTTGAGAAGTAGGTTCATTGTGCGTCATCCAAAGATCAATGTCTGAGAGGCAGGATGCGAGGTCTGGGTGGGATGAGGAGGGGGAGTTGGGAATTTTGAGGATGATCTGGGTGTCGTCCGCATAGTTGTATCAGGTGAGATTGTGCAAACAGATGAGCTTGGGGAGGGGCAAAAGGTAGAGCGTGAAAAGGAGGGAGGAGAGGCATGCTCCCTGTGGTACTCTCTGCAGGACTGGGTAGGCGCTGGAGGTGAAAGGATGGAGAGAGATGATTTGGGAGTGGTCAGAGAGGAAGGAGGATATCCATCTGAGGGCAGAGTCCCTTATGCCGAGGTCAAAAGGTCTGTTCATGTGGATGGAATGGTTAATCGTGTCAAAGGCTGCTGAGAGGTCAAGGAGGATGAGAGCGGTGCGGCCCTCAGATCCTGCTGTTCTTTTCAGGTCGTCGAGATAGAGACCAGGGAGGATTCAGTTCCATGGAGGGGTCTGAAGCCAGACTGGGCAGGGTCCAGAATGAGACTGAGCTGGGACTAGGCCGTGCGGTCTAGTCATTTTGCTATGAATCAGTTGTTGGAGATGGGGTGGCAGTTGGAGGGGAGTAGGTGGTCAAGAGAGGCTTTGTTTATGAGTGGTTTGACATGCAAGGTTTTATATTCTGGTGGGAATATTCCTGTTGTCAGAGAGTGCTTGATTATGGATCTGGCGAGGGTGCCTGCACAGGTGGAGGAGAGGGTGATGTTGAGGAGGGATGGTGGGCACAGGTCTCCCGGGGGAACCTGAGGTGCGGCTATTGGAGAGAAGTTTGAAAACTCGGGAAGAGAGATGGCAGAGAAGTATTTGAAAAAGGTCAGAGTTCAGTTCTGCTAAAGGGGGGGCTGTCAGTATGGGGGAAACAGGGTTGCAAGTTTGGCATGGATGGCGAGGTTCCTATCAATGGCGGTAGTGAAGTTATGGCCGGAGTGGGTACCACGCAGTGCCTGTGAGACGATGGGCAGGGAGGAAGAGCTCAGAGATAATCTTGTGGAGTTCTTTGCATGGGTTGTTTGCATTTGCGATGCAGGAGGTGCTCAGCTTTTCTGATTTCGAATCTATAGGCTCTTGTCTGTCTAGCCAGAGTGGCTTTGTTTTGGGGGGAAGGGTTGGTCCACCAGTGTCGTTCCAGTCGATGATTGAGGGTTTTGAAGAATTTGAGGCAAGGGTTGAACCACCTGGGGGAAGAGTCTTTGCGGTTTGATGGCGGTTTTGTGGGGGTAAGGGTGGACAGAGTGTCTGAGAGTCATTGGTCTAAGAAGGTCTGGGGTGGGGGTGTCTCCCTGGACGAGGTGATTGGGAAGGGAGGAGAGTAGGGCAGAGGAAAAATCAGGGCAGATAGTTACCTTCTTCCAGAGCGGGGTCCTGGGGCAGCGAAGGGGGTGGAAGGCGAGGATGGCAAGGGGTCACAGGAATAAGGTGAGAAGAAGATAACAGAGTAATCAGTCCAGATGAGTGGCGGTTGAGGGCAGAGGAGATCAAGTTGGACGAGCTGAACACTACATCTAGTGTGTGACTATTAACATGCGTGGCGCCTGATATGAGTTGGGTCAGGTTAAGGGCTTCCATGTTGTCAATGAGATGGTGGGTCATGGGGCTGTAGGGGGTGTCGAACTAGATGTTTAGATCTCCAAGAACAGTGAGAGTTGGGTGAAAAAGAAGTATGGCCGATACACAGTCACTCAGGGACTCTGCAAAGGTTCTGTCATAGCCCAGGATCTGGAAGCTGAAGGAGAAAGAAGGAGAGAATTGGAATTTTACTAATAGGGATTGGCAATCATCATTGCAGGGTTGCTTCTCGACCTGTAAGGGTGTGAAGTGGGGCTTGCCCCCTGCTCTGCTGACTCTGTTGGGGGGGTGGGGGGGGGAGTAGCCTGGGGGGAAGGCCTTGTGTGCAGAAGGGAGGAAGTCACCAGAGAACCAGTTTTCATTGATGAAAAGGATCTGGGTTTTCATCTGAGATAAAGTCATAAATTGAGTGTTTGTTTCTGGCGACTGATCTGGCATTGATGAGGATGCAGGAGATGGGTAGGGGAGACAATGTCCTGAGCTGTGGTGGGGTGTGGATAAGTAGGGAGAAGCCTTGGGTGGGAGGCATGGGGGGCATGGGTGGGGTAAGAAGAAGAGGAGGATGGAGAAAGAGGGGAGAGGATGAGCCGATGGACAGGTCTGGGCAAGGGGGTTAGAGGGAGGTGTGTAGCAGAGAGGGGGGGGAAAGGGGTTGCAGGGACAGAGGAGGGGGTGTGCAGTTGGTGGTAGGTGAGGGTGGAAGGTCTCCTGCACCTGGGCCGATGGAGGCTGCCAAAGTTGAGTGAGGGTGGGAGGGTCTGCAGAGTCTGGAGTTTTGGCCAAGGCAGAGTGGGCTTCGCTTAACAAAGCGAAAGTTGAATGCCTAAGTGATGGACGTTTGGGCTGGGTTGGAGTGGGGTTTTGGGGGCAGGGCTGGAAGGTGATGAGTGAAATTGGGGCAGGGGTGTAATCAGGGGAGAGCGAGAGAGGATGTACAGAGTTGGGTAGTGGGGGAGGGGATAGAGGTGTAGCAGGGGGGTGGAGTTGGGGTGGGAGGCAGGGGGAAGATAGCAGAGGAGGGTGGGGGCGGCCGTGGAAGAAAGATCTTGTGGTCCTGGGCCAGCAAGCAGGTTCCAGGGATGTGTGGGTGATGTTGAGTGGGGTCAGCTGAAGCAGAAGCTTTGGCCAAGGCTGTGAGAGCTGCGCTGAGTGAAGGGACGGTTGGGTGTATGGCAGGAGGTGCTTGGGCAGGAAGAGAAAGGAGGGAGGTGGCAGGTGCAGGCATAGTGGGGAGAGGAGGATGGGCATGCCTGGGAGATGACTAGAGGGCAGGTGGGGGTTTTGGGCAGGGTTGGGATGGTGCTGAGAGAAGTAGGGGAGTGGTGGGGAAGGGAGGAGGGTGGGGAGTGAAACGGGCCTCGCAGATTGGGGATAGAATGGAGATATCTGAGGTGTTGAGGTAGGAAGGGGGATTGTTGAGTGGGTAGGGGAAAGGGATGGGGATGGGATTCTGGTTCCTGTGGTGCCAGAGGGCTCCTCTGGCCTTGAAATTGTAGGCATGGTTGAAAGCTAGGTTAAGTGTGGGAGAAGAGACTAGATTCAGGGTCAAATGGGCTGCATCCGAAAAATACAGCTACCTTGCAAAATTAGGCTGGATGGAGAAAAAGGCTCTCTTGCACAATTAGGCTAAGTGTAAGATATGGCTGACTGACAAAGTGGCTACTTTACACAAAAAGGCTAAGTTCAGTGAGTGTTTACGGTAAAACAAATAGGCTAATGTAACATAAAGCTAATTTACACAAATCGGCTAAATTTAGAAAGAGTATGCCTTAAACCACTAGGTTAAATGCAGGCTAAGGTTAATTTTAGGCTAACAGCAAGAAAAAGCCCAGCTAACACTGATGTGCTAAAAACAAAGTAATTTAACCTTACACAAAATAGACTGCAACAACTGACTACCTAAAACAAATAGGCTAAATAGAAGAAGGCTACCTTTTCAATGGGTTAACTGCAAGATGTGGCTGGTTGACGTGGTGGGCTAATGCAAGATGATGCAAATGTGCGCTAGGCTAACTGCATCACATGGACAACTAACACTGAGGTTCTAAAGCAAGTGAAGGCTACCTTACATCAATGGGATAAATGGAACAAGTGTCTACCTTAAACAATAAGCTAAATGCAAGCTAAAACCAATTTAAACAAAAGAGCAAGCTGCTGCTGGATAGGTCTGATTAACGCAAGATTTACGCTGAGGTTCACAAGTAGTCTAAATGGAAGAATGTGGCTGACTAACAGTGATGGGTTGAGACAAGGTAAGGCTACTTTACAAATAGGCTAAATGCAACAAGTTTCTACCTCAAACAAGTAGGCTAAGTTCAAGATAAGGCTAGCTTACACAAAATATGCTTAATGCAAGATATGGCTAACTTTTCCCAAATAGGCTTAATGTAAGATATGGATAACTTACACAAATAGGCTTAATGCAAGATATGGCTAATATACTCTAATAGGCAAAATGCGAGATGTTTCTAACTTAAACAAATAGGCTTAATGCAAGATATGGCTAACTTATGCTAACTTATCCTAATAGGCTAAATGTGAGATATGGCTAACTTACACAAATAAGATAAATGCACGATATGGCTAAAATACCCTAGTAGGCAAAATGTGAGATGTGGCTAACTTAGACAAATAGAGGTAATGCTAAATATGGCTAACTTATGCTAATAGGCTAAATGTGAAATATGGCTAACTTACACAATTAGGCTTAATGCAAGAGGTGGCTAACTTATCCTAATAGGCTAAATGTGAGATATGGCTAATTTACACAATTACACAATTAGGCTTAATGCAAGATATGGCTAACACAAAATAGGCTAAATGCGAGATGTGGCTACCTTACACAAATAAGAGAAATGCACGATATGGCTACCATACTCTAGTAGGCAAAATGTGAGTTGTGGCTAACTTAGACAAATAGACGTAATGCTAAATATGGCTAATTTACGCTAATAGGCTAAATGTGAAATATGGCTAACTTACACAATTAGGCTTAATGCAAGAGGTGGCTAATTTACCCAATTAGGCTTGATGCAAGAGATGGCTAACTTTCACAAAATAGGGAAAATTCGAGATGTGGCTAATTTACATAAATAGGCTAATTGCAAGATATGGCTAACTTACACTAGCAGGCTAAATACGAGCTGAGGCTAAGTTATACTAGTAAACTAAATGCGAGATAAGGCTGACTTACACAAATGGCCTAAATGGGAGATATGGCTAACTTACACAAAATAGGCTGAATGAGAGATGTGGCAAACTTATGCTAGTAGGCTAAATGTGAGCTAAAAAATCTGCTGGGATACCGCCAACTCAAATGCGTTACCACAACTCAGTCTGGCGCTATCAGCGCTGGATCCCGAGTCGCAGTAAGGCTGTAAGTCCCCATTTTTTCAAGAGTTCATAGGACTCTACGGGGCATGCTGTGCGCTATAACCGCAGCACAATCTGCTCAGTGCTAATTGCGCTGCAAATGGGTGGAAAGTGGAGATTTTTACCTCCAGCAAAAAGCTGGAGCTAAACCTCCCACTTTCCACTCAAATTCTGGATGATCCTGATGACCCCCTAAATCCCAGCTAAGGCTAACTTACATTAATAGGCTAAATGTGAGATACAGCTAAGTTACACAATTAGGTTTACTGCAAGATATGGCTAACTTAAACTAATAGGCTACATGCGAGATATGGCTAACTTACACAAACAGGCTATATGCGAGATATGGCTAACTTACACTAGTAGGCTAAATGCAAGCTAAGGCTAACTTACATTAATAGGTTGAATGCGACCTATGGCTAATTTACAAAATCAGGCATAATGCAAGATATGGATAACTTACACAATCAGGCTTAGTGCAAGATATGGCTAGCTTACACTAGTAGGCTTGATGCGAGATGAGGCTAACTTACACAATTGGGCATAATGCAAGATATGGATAACTTACACAATCAGGCTTAGGGCAAGATATGGCTAGCTTACACTAGCAGGCTTGATGCGAGATGAGGCTAACTTACGATAATAGGCTAAATATGAGATATGGATAACTTACACAATTAGGCTTAATGCAAGATATGGCTAACTTACGATAATAGGCTAAATATGAGATATGGCTAACTTACACAATTAGGCTAAATGCAAGATATGGCTAACTTACACAAATAGGCTACATGCAAGATATGGCTAACTAACGCTAGTAGGTTAAATGCAAGCTAAGGCTAACTTACATTAATAGGTTGAATGCAAGATTTGGCTAATTAACAACATCAGGCATAATGCAAGATATGGATAATTTACACAATCAGGCTTAGTGCAAGATATGGCTAGCTTACACTAGTAGGCTTGATGCGAGATGAGGCTAGCTTACCCAAATAGGCTTAATGCAAGTTATGGCTAACTTACGCTAATAGGCTAAATGTGTAATATAGCTAAATTACACTAGTAGGGTAAATGCGAGCTATGTCTAACTTACGCTAGTAGGCTAAATGCGAGATACGGCCAACTTCCACAATGAGGCTTAATGCAAGATATGGCTAACTTACACATTTAGGCTTAATGCAATATAAGGCTAACAGACATTTAGGCTACATGCAAGATGAGGCTAACTCACACTAGTAGGCTTAATGCAAAATATGGCTAATTTACGCTAATAGGCTGCATGTGAGATATGGCTAAATTACACAATTAGGCTTAGTGGGAAATATTGCTAACTTAGGCAAATAGGCTAAACGCAATATGTGGAAAATGTGGCTGATGTGATGAAGCAGAGGTGTTAATTCCAGAAATCCTGACCTGGATCCCATCTCATGTGGCCAGGGAAAGGCAGCTGCTACCTGATCCTGGGGCAGTATTACATAAGAGGATCACATAGGGGGAAAAGACTCTGAAAAATGTCCCTGATGATCATAAGGTTTTGAGGGCCTATTGTGGAGTTGAAGATTTTGAGGACAAACAAACTAACTAAGAACATAATGGACTTCAAGTCCCATAATGCTCTTAGTACTGAGACGAAGAAGAGGGTTCAGAGTTGCTTACTGCAGGGAGTGGTCTAGATGTTGTATTAACCCACACCTGAGCGGGTCCTTTAAACATTTCAAGGTCCTTCAGATGCAGGTTGATAGGAGTTTGCAGTGGGAGCAGTGTGTGCAGCACAAGCAGCAGCAGGAAGAAGTAGGAGCCAGTACCGACACATTCCTAAGAACGGGATTCTGTGCAGAGCAAGCAGCAAAAGTTGGCGTCCTGGGCAGATGCAGAAGATGTGCAGTGAGAAGCGGTGAGGAAGCCGGCTGTCCCCATGGAGAGAGAGGCTCTCCATGTCCTGCATCGGGCTTCGGTGAAAAGCTTTTCACCGAAGCATATTTTGGGCCGCGGGTGCTCCTTTAACAGTCAGCTCGAGGAGAGAGAGTCATTGAAGTGCTGTCAACTGATGGCGAGAGCCAGACTTGTAAAGAAACAGAAGCTGCGTGTCTGTAGAAGTCGCCAGAACATACCAGTGAGTTGGCCTAGAAGAGGTACCCCGGGGCTCTCTAGGGTAGACCATTGGAAATAAATACTTGTTTTGAATACCAAACATTCAAACTAAAACAAGAAGAGAATTGTAACCCACATTGCCAAAGCCAAGAGGGGGCAATAACTGAGAGAAGCAAATGTCACTTTTTAAAAGGGAGTGAACGAATGAAAGAAAATCACAACCCACATTGCCAAAGTCAAGAGGGGGCAATGACTGAGGGAAACAAGTGTAACCTTTCAAGAAGAAAAGGTTGAATGAGAAAATACTATAACCCATATTACCAAAGCCAAAAGGCACATTGAAAGAGCAAAAGGGATATCACTTGCTTAAAAAGAGATATCCTATTAAGGAACACTTAACCTAGAGGGCCACCAGTCAAAAGCATGTGTAAAATCAAACCAGAAGCTACAGGAGAGAGGCCCTCTTGTAGAAAGGGTCGAGCGGCAGAGAAGTATAACCTGCATTGCCCAAGACATGCAGTTCCCTATGTGAAACATTTTTCTTTTGTGCCACATGTATGTAGAAGGAGTTGTGAACTGATGGTGTTGAAAGACAATCAAGAAGTGTTGAAAGTCAAGAGCTTGAATCAAAAAGCAGTAATTAAGCAGCCTTACCACAGAGTACAAATATTAGAGGTCAGAGTTTTATCCTGGCAGGCAACTATACCAGGAAAGGTACAAATTAAAGGTTAGTCCTGGCAGGCGAGTGGACCAGGAAGAAGATTCAAGGTACTGCAAAGTGGTAGATAGTTTCGGTGTAAAAGAAGTGATGATTCCACTAGTATGTTTTGATCAACTGTTATATAAACCATCCTGAAAAAAATAACATTGCTCAAAAAGGAAGAAGTGTAAAAAAACGAAAGTGATTTGTTTTCAGAGTGAAGAGTATTTACATTGACTTTTGGTGCAACATATGAAGAGAGAATCTGTGTTTTGTTGACTAAGCGAAGATTGTGGAAGTTATGATAATTATCTTCAAGAGTACTTGTTGGAACTGAACTTATAAACAAAGCCATGAAAAGGACATTTGAGAAACAGTATATTCTACTTGGCTAGTAAGAGGGACTTTATTGAATTGGAACTTTGGTTGGAGACAACCTGTATCAATCCTGGAGAAGGTGATCCTACCCAGGTCATAAGGATCCTAGGTTACAATTGTGGTTTTGAGTTTATATATGATTGTGTGAAGTTTACATTGCCAGACACTACCTTTATGTTTTGTTGTGGACAGATACATTTTGACATTAGATCAGCTTCCTGTAGCCTTGGTTGATTAGGTAGGGAAATCCGTATTAGTTTAGGTACAGACAGGAATTCATCCCACCTTTTATTGTTTAATAAATATTTTATTCTTTTTGTGAGAAAACTCCATCTACTTATCCGTCTCACATTTCTGACCCCTCACACTGACTAATGCTGGAGAGATAAATGCAGGAGCGTCAGAAATATTCAAATGGGTTCAATGCAAGTGGCTATGTGATGTTAGGTAATAAGAGTGAGTGGGTTTTAATGGCGTGCAGTAAAGGCTGCACTCCCCGCTTCTGGTTGACTCTGGCAGGCTTTCAAGGTGAACATGGGCAAACACAGAGTAGAGCTGCTTCTACGGGAGCTGCCATTAAGGTGGGGGGCCTTGGCAGAGGGCTGCCTGGGCAGGGACTGCCCTGGGAGGATGTGTGAAGAGGGTGGCTCTGGCCAATCGGGGGGAGTGGCTGGGTGGCGGGCAGATGGGTGGTTAAGGAAGTGGGGAAGACTGCAGATCGGGTTGAGAGTGAGAGTGCACTGGAGCACAAAAAATACCTTTTTGTGATCAAAAAATGAACAAAGGGTTGGCACGTCCTCACCTGCAGTGGAAGCAGGTTCAAGGGGCTCTGGCAGCAGCATAGACCATAGACCCTTGCTCAAACAAAAAAGTGCCTGGCTCTGACCAATCAGGTGGGGGAGGGCGGGCGGATTGGTGGATAAGGAACTGGGGAAGACTGGGGATCGGGAGGGCAAATAATACTTTCCCGGGGGTCATGCACCCAAGAACAGGTCAATAGGCTGTGTTTGTGCCGGTGGAGGGACTCCCAGACCTACTTTTGCATTTTTTGAGGGAATTGGGGTCTCACACTAAATTACCAGGGTAATACAGACATGGACCCCTTGCTCACTGTGCTCAGAGAGGCACAGCTCCACCTCACCGATGAGGCCCGGCTAGGCCAAAGCACGTGTCTGGGGTTACTGATGGAACTCTTGTTCAGAGGAGATTTGCATAGCATTTCAATGCTGGACTGCCTGTCAGTGGGACAAAGACTGATATGCATATGGAAATGTCTCCTTGTACAAAGCGCAGTGAGCTAAAGCGTGGTTTAGACTCTCCCTGGGACCATCCACCTAAGAACAGGTCAATGGGCTGTGTTTGTGCCGACAGAGGGACTGCCAGACCTTCCTTTGCATATTTTGGGTTACTTGTGTTCTCACCCTAACTTACCAGGGTAATCCAGACATGGACCTCTTGCTCACTGTGCTCAGAGAAGCACACCTCCACTTCACTGATGAGGTCCGACTAGGCCGAAACACGTGTCTGGGGTTACTGTTGGAACTCTTGTTCAGAGGAGATTTGCATAGCATTTCAATGCTGGACTGCCTTTAGGTGGGACAATGACTGATATGCATATGAACATTTCTCCTCTTTGAAAATTGCAGTGAGCTGAAGCATGCTTGAAACTCCCCTGGGGGCCATCCATCCAAGAGCAGGTCAATGGGCTGTGTGTGTGCTGGTAGAGGGTCTCCCAGACCTTCTTTTTCATATTTTGAGGTACTTGGGGTCTCACCCTAAGCTACCAGGGTAATCCAGATGTGGACCGCTTGCTCACTGTGCTCGGAGAGGCACAGCTCCACCTCACTGATGAGGCCCGACTAGGCTGAAGCATTTTTCTGGGGTTGCTGTTGGAACTCTTGTTCAGAGAAGATTTGCCTAGCATTTTGGTGCTGGACTGCCTTTGGGTGGCACAAAGACTGATATGCATATGGAGATTTCTCCTCTGTGAAAAGCGCAGTGAGCTAAAGCATGCTTGAAACTCCCCTGGGGGACATCCATCCAAGAGCAGGTCAATGGGCTGTGTGTGTGCCGCTAAAGACATTGCCAGACCTTCTTTTGCATATTTTGAGGTACTTGGGGTCTCATCCAAAGTTGCCAGGGTAATCCAGACGTGGACCCCTTGCTCACTTTACTCAGAGAGGCACAGCTCCACCTCAATGATAAGGCGCGACTAGGCTGAAATACGTGCCTGGAGTTGCTGTTGCTACTCTTGTTCGGAGGAGATTTGGCCAGGATCTCGGTGCTGGAGTGCTTTTGAGTGGGACAAAGACTGATATGCATATGGACATTTCTCCTCTGTGCTAAAGCGTGGTTGAGACTCTCCAGGGCTCCAGGGGGCCATCACCCAAGAACAGGTCAATGGGCTGTGTTTGTGCCGTTAGAGGGACTCCCAGACCTTCTTTTGCTAATGTATATAGGCTTGACTACATGTAATCTGACCATCTGAATTTGTGAGCATCGCTCGTGCATCCATGCGGGCACACCAGCCACTAAAATGAGCAATCCTTTGGGGAAAAAAGTACACACTGATAATGATGGTTGGTACTGGTGAAGATGCATACATTGCAATGGGGAGACAATCCTTATCTGTGTTCAGAAAGAAGGCACCGTTCTGGATTGTGACTTGTGATCTATAATACGGCGCGTGTTTTTTAAGGCCACGGGCAGGATTGCGCAAGTCCATGAGTCATAGGATGGGGGCTTTGCTTCTGCATGTTTTTAATGAAGTCACTGGGAATTTTCATAATCCAAGGATCTGTATCCTTCATGTCCTTCAGATATGCACATAGATGTAGGTGAGATGACGTGAATGGACCAATTACAAACTACATTTCCCAACAATGGAACATTTTTTGTGGTTTCAGTGATAGATGATTGAACTACAATACCATCTGGCAACATGGTGGTTGCTGTAATCGTAGGGGAGGGGGCTCAGGGGTCTGTCCACAGACTGCACACAGCACAGCAGATTGTAAAACTACTATTCAGACCATCTGCACCTTCTATAGCAAACATTACGACTTCTTCAGACGCAGCCATATTGGAAAGCAGATAGGAGGAGCCAAAGCCATACCACTTCAGCAACCGCGCCGATACTCCCCTCCTCCCCAGCCTGGACAGCTCAGAGCACAAATGGTGTTTGTATTTAAGCAGGTAAGGCCAATAAGGAGAAAAACATGGCAACTGCAGCATATGATGTGAGTTCCTTGGCAAATGAGGGAATGGCTGTCAAATTATGTCAGTAGCTGAGCATATGTTAGCAAAACCTGAAATATAACTTGCGTTACTTGGCATATGATGCTAACAGCTTGCAAATGGTATGGGTACCTGACCCAATGATGACAAACACTGACAAATGGTACCCTTTAGCATTTGATGGTGAAAGCTGGATAGTGATGTGAATATCCATTTGCATAGTCTCCAGGCGCTCACGTGGCTCTGTAAGAAAGTGGGTAGGGTAGGTTAGTGAGGGAAGACGGATATGGATTGAGGCCGTGCTCTTCTGTTGGTGTCTGTGCGTGTCGGCTTTATAAGTGTGTTTGGATTGTGAGCACTGGGGAATGTGTGTCCAGACTGATAATGTCCAGTGTTTTCAATGTTTGTTGGCAGCAGTTTGTTCTTTTGGCAAATGTGTGGGTCTAGTGTTGTGTGTGGTAGGGCTGGCCTGTATGGGTCGTGTGAGGTATGTTTGGTATGCTGGAGAGGAGCTAGGAGCAGGGGTGGTTAGTGGTTAGTATAGTGTGGTTGTTTTATTGTAGTTTCCAGGATCCGTATTGTCCCTTGATTGTCTTGGGTACGCAGTGATTCGAGTGGGAGGTTCTCATTTTTAGGCTGGTCAGGGTGAGTTGAATAGCCAGGTTTTTAGTCGTTTTCTGAAGGTAAGGTGATATTCCATCGTTCTTATTTCCATTGGGATTGAGTTACATAGACTGGCTAATAGGCGAGAGAACGCAGTTCCTCTGGATTTCATTTTTTCGGAGTGTTTTGTTTCGATTTGGAGGTCGTTGCTTGATCTAAGGTTTCTTCCTGGTTGGTAGAGGTTGATTTTGGCTTGTTGGAATACAGCTCCTTGTCCCTGTAGTGATTTTATAGCAATGCAGAGGGCTTTGAAGGGTTCCATGTCTTAAAATCGCAGCAAAAATGGCTGTGAATACAAAATATTGCGGCAAAAATGCGGTGTTTTTTTGCGCCACAATCATGTAAAGGATGCGGGGGACACATCCGCAACCCACGGACCCGCAACCCCCGCTCCTCTTAAATGGTATAATGGGGTACACCTTTACCGGGTCAAACCCTGCCGTGATTTTTTTTACCGGCCACAATTTTGCTGCTATTTTATTTTGCAGTTTTTCTTTTAACTGGGAGCCAGTGTAGGCTTCTCAGTGCTGGTGTGATGTGGTCTCTTCTGTTTAGTTTTAGGAGTATCCTTGCTGCAAGTACCTGGTGAAATAGTGTAAAAACCTGGCAAATCCTGCCTCGATAGGATGTTGAAACCTGGCAACACATTCAAAGGTTTGCTGTAGGAAAGCTATTTTATTTTATTGTTTAAAGCGCTGACCTATCTTGAGAGCAGCAAAGCACTGTACAGAGTGTGGGCAGCCAGCATTTGGGCTGGCATCTTTTAACAGTAGCGCAGTATGCTGAGTTGAGGTCTGTGTGTTGATATGTGTGCCCATTGGAATGAGTGCTTGATTGGGTGTTGTTAAAAAGCCATGTTTTGAGAGATTTGAAAAATTGGGGGATATTGGTGCTATTCTGAGCCGACACCGGGATCAAGTTCCATTTCTTTGGGGTTGAGTTGTGATTCAAGCCGGTTGGTCGATTTGCTGCTTGAAGAGCATGTACCACCCGATATGTGGAGCTTGGCCGCAAGGTGCAATGGTGTGCTACTTGCAAAACATGCAATCTTGAACAGTATTCTAGCCTGTAGAGAAGCCAATGTAGTTTGCATAGGATGGGTGTGATTATGTAAAATTTCTGTGCACCCATAATAAGACGTGGTATTAGGGGAGCCACGTGAGCAGTTGGGCTTCCTGTTGGGAGGGGATTGCCCCCATCAATGTGTAAGAATACAAGGGCCTGCACTACAGTTCGGGGGTCCTGCAGCAGGATGAAGGGTTTGATTTTGCAAAGGGTGGAAAGAGAGCCAGGCTGATTGCACCTTCCTAGCAATGCATTGCTGAAAGGACAGACTGCTGTCAATGTTGAAGCCTAAGGATTTTACTGGGTCTGAGAGTTTTGGATCAAATCCTTCCAGGCGCATATCTTTTTTAAAATATTTTTTTATTCAGTGTTTTCTAGTTTACAATGAAACTTTTTATCACTGATCATCATAAAAATACAATAAACAAAGATAATTTCTAAGATATAATTCCATAGTAACAAACAAAAGAAGAAGAAAATAAAAGCACTTTTCCATTTCAGTGTTGACATATCCACCACTATCCATCCTACCCCAGATCAATTAACAACTCATCGTTCATCATTGTGTGACAATTTGTCAGTCTTCCACAGCACAAAATCTTCCGCAATCGGTAATACTTGTCATCTTTAATCATACCAACATTCCAACCAGTCGTACTTCCCCTGTCTATGCACCTTTTCTAATTTTGCAAGTATTATCACCATTATTGTTGTTATTGCAAGTATTAGACTCTGATTTGTGTTGTCATTTATCTCTCCCACAATGAAACTTTTATTACTGAATTAATAGAATGGACCCAGGGACCTGAAATCATGGTTCTGTCAGTATAAAAGTTCAGACATTCCAGAAGCAGATGTTGCATTGTTTCCAGAGACACCTGGCCACACACACGGGATCCTATTAGTTCCTTCAGTATTTTAAGTTTGGGACCAATCACCTCCAAGTTTGGAAGCATGTTGAGGCAAATTTCAGATAAAGATCCTCAATTTTTGTGATGGAAATTTGGCTAGGGTTCCCTAACTTTGTTCTTAGGGACATAGTAGACCTGCCTATCTTTGTACAACTTCTATCTCTCTAAATCCTTCATATCCAGACACCTTTCCCAGATCAGGATCTTCTATCTCTTAACGAACTGAGAGTCAGTAACTGTAATATCTTTTATTTTTTCAAGATTCAGACAGCATTTATGGAAGCTTACTAAAAAACATATGGCTTTGGCTTTGTTCCTCAAACACTCATACCATGAAAACCAAGGCTTGGTTTTTCGGCCCGTTTTAATGTATCTAGCAAAGATAGGCTTTGCTTAACAAATTGAGTCCACCATGATGTCATTCCCAATTCCAGCCAGAAGGCACAAATTGGGGTTGATCTAGACAAGCCCAAGACAGCTTTCCAGATATTTCCTTCTAAGATGTCAAGAAATTATCTGTTTTTGAACGTTATAAATTTGCATCCACATATCATTTTGGTGTGATTTTCAATTTATAAAAATCAATGAGGGTAATTTAGGAGTACGCACACATTTTCCTTTTCAAAACCTTCATCATAGAGATACACTGTTGTATTTTTTCCTCCATTCTCTTTTTCTGATTGTGAAGTTGATTCTTTGAGGGGATAGAATACCCCAAGAAGGTGATATTGGTGACCTGTCTGATTGGTACATCATGAAGTTACCATACATATGGTCTTGCTTCATGTCTGCTCGTAAAGGCCATTACAAAAGATTTGTTTGTGTTTATAGTTAAACGATTATTTAGTAAATACCTCTCCACACCCACCAATAGTCTCTGGAGATCTGACTCAGTGGCATCCACCAGGACTAAATCATCAGTGTAAACGATTATATTAGCCCTAAGATCTACTCACTTGGGGCTGTAACATCTCACTGATTTACATCGCTCCCACAAATCCGCAAGGTGCAGATTAAATAGTGTGGGAGAAAAAACACACCCCTCTACTACACCTTTAAAGGTTGGAATGGCACTAGATGTATTTACCTGCTTGTCTAGTCTTCATTTCATGGTATTATCGCTGTACAAAAGTGTAATCATGCGGAGGAGCACCCTATTGATTCCCCAGTGATTCAACTTGTGCCAGAGGTACACAATATCTATGTTGTTAAAGGCTTCTTCTAGATCTATTACAGCAACACATATTGATTTCCCAAATTGCCCTGCTATGTTTGAGATAGAAACATGCCGTGCCAGAGCACTCAATGATGTACCAACCCATTTGCGGAATCCTGTTTGCATAGGGTTCAGAATCCCTTCCTTGTCTGCTCACCTACTAAGATCTTTTAATACTAGTTTTGCAGATTTTAGCAACTGAGTCTAATAAGACAATGGGCCGATAGCTCTTGGGTTGGGCTCTTTTAAAGATTGCAACTATTGTTGCACTTCTCCATGAAATGGGGCACGCCCCCCTTTAGCAATGTGAGTAAAATGTTTATGTAATATATTTGCCAATAATGGAGGGGTCTCTATGCGTAATAAATTGGAGATCCCATCTGGACCAAATGCTCTGGAGTTGTTTAACTATTCAATGATCATGACAATATCTGATTTGTCAAATGGACAATCCCAAGCCTGCTTGTTGTTTGGGCTCACCTCCTTAGATGTCAGATACCCAGTTTTTATCTCATATTTATTGGTATAGTGGTCAACCTAATCTTCTTCTGAGACACAGCACGATTGCAGATGTGCTTGTTGAGTCTACACCATTCAAAAATCGCCATATCATTCTCAAATCCTTGGCAATAATGTGCTTAAATAATATTTGTTTTTTGTATTGTATGTTTGTATCCTGTGTGTCTTAAATTATCCGTGATATAACCTTTTTGCATTCAATGTCCTCTTAATTAACTCTGTGTTGGTTAATTTTGGAGTCTGGGTGGACACTGCTTTAATAGTGGCCTGCATTACCTTTTTCCTTGCATTTATTTGAGCATTGAAAGTGTTTCTGTCTTTCGGGACGAGGTCTGCGTATACTATCATACTCCTTTTAGATGGGATTATCAGTTTACTAAGGAGTGAAGGGAAGTTGTCTTCTTGGATCACTCTTTCCATCTTACTTTCCGATAATGAATCCCACCAGGCCCCCAGTCTGATGTTGGCATTATGGGGATTTCCAGTTTTACTATGCGCATATCATTGTGACATTGTTGGACGAGTTGTTGTTTAGCGGCTGGAATGATGAGGATGAATTTAGTCTTGAATGGGTTTAGTTTGAGGTGGGCAGTCAGCATCCAGGCTGGATGATGGCTAGACACTTGCAGAGACGAATTATGTCCTGTGCCTAATTTACTCTCGTTTACAACTGAGTATCTATCATCCGCGTATTTGTGGATGACTGCATTGGTATCTTTCAGGAGAGTGACCAGAGGCTCCATACGTTAAAAAGGAATGGTTACAGGATGGAGTCCTGGGGGACTCTACAGGAGACCTGGAGTCGGTTAGAACCTAACAAGTACATCTGGACAGCCTGTTGTCTGCCTGAGAGGTAGGAGGTAAACCAATTTAGGACAGTGCCAGAGAATCCCATAGTGTCAGCAAGGAGGGCGAGGAGGATGCGGTGGTCGATGGTGTTGAATGCAGCCGAGAGATCAAGAAGTAGGAGGAGGCATGAGTCGCCTGTATCCATGATTTGGAGGGCATCATCCACCATGGTTGGTGGCTGTCTCAATGATACACTGATAGTAATTTAGGAGTTGAAGTTGTTCGATTCTGGCGAGTAGTTTTGTAGCAACTACTTTTTCCAAGATTTTGCCCAAAAAACATGGGGTTCGTAATGGACCGGTAGTTGGACAGGTCGTCTGGGTCTACGGCTGATATTTTCAAAAGAGGTCATGTGAGACCAGTCTTGAGGGTATGTGGGAATGACCCTTCTGTGAATTAATCATTAATGATGCTGAGCAGTGCACTGAGCGCCGGGGCCTGCCAATTGCTTAATGACAGCGGCCGCAATGGTATCGTCCGAGTAAGAATTAGGTTTGAGGGAGGCAATCATTTTTAGGAGATCTGGGTAGAGAGAAGAGAACATTCAGTCCAGAGGGGTAGTGTGCACACCGGAGTGCACGGGGCACTAGTGCTATGGAAGGTTCATTTGATGGTCTCTCGGATTGTATCTATTATTTCGATAAAACATGTGTTTATTCTGTCTCACTTTTCCTGAGTTGCTGGTACCTGAGCTTCAGGTGAGGGTTTGGTACAATGCTTTACTACTTCAAAGAGGGCTTTGCTACTGTTAAGAGCTGCCGCAATGGTGTTGGAGTAGTAAGCACCTTTGACCTTGGTAATGAGAATCTTATGATTGGTGTGAAGAGATTTCAGGTTGGTAAGATTTAAAGGGTTATGGTTTTTGCATCACTGTTTCTCTTCGGCTCTGATTGAGCATTTGTTGGTGGCGAGCCTGGGGGTGTACCAAGTGGTGGATGGTTTGATTTTAGCACTGCTGATTTTTCGGGGGAGGGGAGGCATGAACGTCCACCAGTTTCATAGCAGAGTTGTTGAATAATTCTAGGAGGCCCAAGGCATTTCCTGTGGTGGGCAAGTCTGCAAAGTTTGCTTCTAGCTCATTGATGGGGAAGTTCTTGAATGAGCAGCGTTCATTGAGAGGGCATTTCGCTTGACCCTTGTGGACTGTAGTGGAGTGGTTGACCGATAGTGGGATGGCGGCGTGGTCAGATCAATCGAGTGGGATAGGGTCTGCACAGGTGATGAGGGGGGATGATGTGAAAAATAAGTCTAGGGTGTTGCCTTTGTTGTGTATGGGGGAGAGCACAATTTGCTTAAGGTCCATGGAATCGGTCAGTGCGAAAAAGCGTGTTTTGAGTGTGGTTGTCAGCCTGTGACACTGGGATGTTAAAATCTCAGAGAAAGACATTATTAGAGTATGCTAATTTGACTGATTAGAGTAGGTTGGAGATGTCGGCAATGGTAGAGTCACTCCTGTGAGGTGTTCTGTAGATCAGGTGGAAGCTGATGAATTTATTGTGCAATAAAGGGAACAGGCCAGGGAGTGCTTCAAACAAGCTTTTTCTGAGAGAGAGCATGATGCAGCATGGTGAATCGCTCTTGTGGTTGATTGCCACTCTGCCTCCTGCCCTTCCTGGCCGGCTGGCATACTGGATGCAGTAGCCTTGGGATAGAAGGAGGTTGTAAACATGGGTGGAGTAGTGGTAAACCAGGTTTCAGTGATGAACAGGACATTAAGGTTGTTGTACCAGATGAGGTCAGCAATCTCTGCAGCGTGAGTGGCTGCTGAGCAAGCATTAGTCAACATGAGAGGGCATGTGCATGTGATCCGTGGGTGTTCGATGATGGCCAGGGCGATATACATGAGTTTTGCTAGGGTAAAAGAAATTAAATGAAATGATATTTTATTTATATTGCGCTCGTACACAAGTGTTTCAGAGCGTGACCAGGCAGAAAGGGAGGGGAACAAGGGAGATAAAAAAAAAAAATGAAAACAGCGATCTTACTAGGCCCAGTGACATTTAAGAAAGTGCAAGGGAAAGGAAAATGGG
Source organism: Ambystoma mexicanum (assembly GCF_040938575.1). Taxonomy (NCBI): domain Eukaryota; kingdom Metazoa; phylum Chordata; class Amphibia; order Caudata; family Ambystomatidae; genus Ambystoma; species Ambystoma mexicanum. The sequence continues at coordinate 326,345,031 of NC_090926.1, read as the reverse complement.
GGAAAAGTGCAGGGTGGGGGGAAGGGAAAGTGCGAAGCAGAGGAGAGAAAAACATGGCAGGTGAAAATTAGTCAGAAAGGTATATCTGATAAGTGCAGTAGAAACATGGGAGGGGGACTGTATGGGTACAGATACAGAAACCCTAGTGCAGATGGTGGCCTGGAGGCAGTGCAGGATGGTGGCAGGGTGAGCAGATACCTGGGCCCGAAAGAACAGAGGGTGGCCAGGTGCACAATGCCATGAGAAGAAACAGATCAAGAGGGGAGAAGGGGGGCAAAGGCAGAGGCGAAGAGGAAGGTCTTGAGAAGTTTCCGGAACCAAAGATGTTTTTCCTCAAGTTTCAAGGTGGCCGGGAGGCTGTTCCAAAGGGAGGCACCAGCCGAAGACAGGGATCTACCCCCAGCTCATTTATTTGCAAAACCACTAACCCTGAGGGAGTTTGAAGGAGAGGAGCGAAGGGCTCGTGAGGGGAGGTATTTACGGTGGGATAGTTGAAGGTATTTTGGACCCAGGCCCCAGAAAGCCTTGTTTAAATTTAATCCTTACATCCACTGGGAGCCAATGAAGGGATTTCAAGGCTGGAGAGATACGATCCCAGGGCTTGAGGCCAAGGACAAATCTCACAGTCCTGTTCTGTGTTAGTTGTAGAGGGCGGAGAGTGGAGGCAGGTAGATTTAGGAAGATGCTGTTACAGTAATCCAGTCTTGAAAGAACCAGAGCTTGGGAGACAGTGAGCTTTTGAGGGAAGGAGAGGAAAGGTAGAGTACCTCTAAGGAGGTGGAGTAAAAAGTTCGATTTTTTGGAGACATCAGAGTTGTGCGCGGAGAAGGAAAGTGTAGAGTCAAAGATAACCCCAAGGTTCTTAGCCGCGCAAGTGGGGGTGGGAGGAGGGCCAAAGGGAGGCCAGCCAGAGAGTGAGAGGAAAGGATGGGGATGGTGTACCAATAAGGAGGATCTCAGTCTTGTTGGCATTTAGACATAGATCGTTGGCGGCACACCAATTTTGAATGGCGATTATACAATCGGGGATGAGGGAAGGCGAGGAGGAGGCTGAAGGAAGCCTGAAAATGAGTTGGGTGTCATCAGCATAGCACTGGAAAGTTGAGCAGAACATTGAGATGCAGTAAGCGAGAGTTGCCAGGTATTGGTTAAAAAGCCAGGGCGAGAGGATAGACCCCTGGGGAACACCACATGTGGAGAGGGAGGTAGAAGATAGGAAGGACCCAAGTTGTATCTGGGAGGGTCGATCAGAGAGAAAAGAGGTCAACCAGGCCAGAGCCTGATCAGTGATACTGAGGTTGTCACGAAGACGATTGAGCAGGGTGGTATGGTTGACCGTGTCAAACACAGAGGATAGGTCAAGTAGGATGAGGACAGAGGGAATGTTAGAATCGAGGTTGCAGAGCAGGTTTTCACGGATGTTCAAGAGAGCAGTTTCCATACTTCTGGCAGCTCTAAAGCAAGCCAGATTGGTGGTCATGAAGGGAGCCAACAGAGTCAGAATGGAGATTAAGCTGAGAGATGGCCAGCTTTTCCAGGAGCTTGCCCAAAAAGGGAGTAATGGAAATTGGGCGGTAGTTTGCCGAACATGACGGATCAACAATGGATTTCTTGAGGAGAGGATGCACAAGGGAGTGTTTAAGAGGGGTGGGGAAAGAGCCAGGGGCAAAGGAGAGGTTGCAGAAATCAGCAAGGGCCGGTGCAAGGGTGTCAATGTGGTCCTTAATGGTTTTAGAGGAACAGGGATGGACCTGTTTTGATGAGGTTTTCATAGATCGGACTTGTCTAGATATCTCATCAGGAAAGGAGGAGAAAGGGGGAGGAGGTGTAGCTGAGGGAGGGTCAGCAGGCTGAGAAGGAGAGGGAGCGGAGGAGAGGGTGGACAGGATGTCCTGGGTTTTAGAGATAAAGTGGGAGGCATGGGCATTGGAAAGATCCTGTGAGGAGAGAGGAGGGGTGTAGACTGCAGCAGGGTTGGCCAGCTCCTTGCAGATTTTGAAAAGTTCGGCCGAGTTGTTAGATGCCGCAGAGACGCGGGCTGTATGTGGACTCTCTTATTAGTGTGGACAGCAAGTCGGTATTGCCTTTGGAGCAGGCGGCAGGGTACCTTAGCTGGGCTGCCCAGGACGCTTGGCCATTCAAACCCTAGTGAGAGTAGGGATGGGCTGTGGAGGGAGGAGACACATGGTGATGTATTTTGGCAAGTAGCAGTCATAACGACTGCTTTGTAGGTGAAATGCAGAATAGCTGGCCCTATCAGGTCCAAACAGGTACTAGCAGGTGAGGTCTTTGTCTTCGTCCGTCCTTTGCTGAGGACGCCGGTGACAAGTATGCCTTAGAAGGACTGGTGAAATATGTGATAGGCAGAGCAACTGAGTGGCAGGGCCTTATCACGTGACGAGCAGCCAACTTAATGCTGTCTGCCAGGAGCTGGCCTAGAGTCCTTAAGTAGAGGCCTGGAAAGTGCAAAAACTGGTTGTGGGTGGAGCAACTGAGTGGCAGGGCCTGGTCACGTGAACAGAAGTATACTCATTGCAAAAATGATTGGCTTTGTCAATGCTCGTTTTTGCTGCTATCAATGTTTTGTCTATATATCTTGCCATGCTCCAGAGCTGAGAGTACAGGGCATTTGGGTGCTCTTTGCAATTTGGCTTTGGGTTGTGGCGCCAGCAGCATCTTGCCATATTACCTCTTATCCTCACCACAGACCTAACATAATGGAAGGCTCTGTCCCAGAACAGCCTTTCCCTTAGTTATCCCTCTTTTGTTTCTTGTTTTTGTAATATAAGCTCCTTACCCCTGTGTTTTCTTGCTTACCTGGAACAGCGGCTGCAGAATGATCCTGGAGCTGGTGTTGCGCCATTGTGGACACTTATAAGTGGGATTCCTGGGAGCATGGGCCCTCCAGGGAGGAGGCACTATTGTAGGTCAGAAACCCCCCCCCCCTGACCCCTGCCAGGCTCTGTGGTGGAGGAAAGGGGCATGCCGTTGCAACACCCCTGCTGCTACTACATCAGCGATGGTCCTGCCATTGCAGGTCTTTCCTGCAGTAGGGTGGTGACTGTCACTTCCCCGCTTACTAGACTGCACCGTTGCGGGTCTGGGTGAAGGGAAAACCTATGCGGCAGCAAACGCGTCGGAGGAAGGAGTAGTGTGCATCCATATGTATGCACCCAGCGGCTCAATAACAGATGCATCTGCACTAAATGTTTTCCGTCGCCATGGCAAGTTGGTGCGGACTGGGGCCAGCCGGCCCGATCCTCATCCAAGTATATGAACCACCCGATTGTTGACCGTAGGTGGTCAAGGGCTTGCATTTGTGCCATAATGGAAGGCAAGAAGTGTACCAATAAAAGGTGAAACGCATTGACTTCCTCCTTGTCACGTTCCCCTGATAGGAAACGAGACCATAGACAGAAACCATGCAGGAGACATGTGCCTGAGGAGGGGGTGCTGTGCCTTGTGCAGAGATCAGTGCCTGATGCCATGCATGCCACCATCTTAAATGTTCATGTGGAACAGCCTGGCGAGGGGCAAAGCAGAGGAAGCTGCAGCCATATTTTCAGGCAAATATATAGAGATGTATATTCCGCCCCAGCAGTGACAATGGAAATAAAATGGTTCAAATGGATTAAGGGGGTGCCCAGGATGGCTTTTCCCCTACATGAGGATATTGAGCAACTGTTATAAAAGAATGGAGGGATACAGAGAAACCGCCTTTTCCAAGATATCTATATAAGTTGGACCTCCTGAAAGAGTTTGATGACAAGTACCCAGGAAACGTTAAACTGGACCCACAATTGTAGGATCTTATTGGTCAAAGGAATTTCTCTCAAGAGGAACCTCTGCCCCAAGATCCGGCGGGTAGGAAGATGGAGAATGCCCTGAAGTGCACCTATTCGGCTGTGAATCTCATTATCAGGGCAGGTTCAGACTCAGCTTATGCAGCTCAGTCCCTGATTTTCGACTTTCAGATGCTCCAGTCAGCCTACCAGGTGGGAGAAGATATGTTGCAGACCATTCTGCTTATGAATAAGCAAGCACAATATCTGTCATATATTAACTATGATATCCTGACGGCGGCAGCATCTACAGGTAGCTCCACAATTTCAGTCAGATGCCCGGTATGACTCAGATCATGGAAGACCGAAAGGGGTCCTTGACCAATTTACCCTTTTTGGGTACATATCTTTTTGGACACCAGTTGGACTCCTTTCTTGATAAATCATTCAACGACTGCAAGCACATGATCTCCTACCGAGGACATCCGAGGGCAATGGGCCAAGGAATGACGGCTGAAGCGCATCAGTGCTAGGTCTGCCACTTTCGGGGAAGAGGAAGATGTTTTGTTTGGGAATAGGATGCCCCCACAGAAGCGCTACCCCTCCCAAGACTTCAACCACACTGGCTAAACCAAAACCTTGACTATCTCAGTCAGCCATCACCTGTGGGAGGCCAGATCACCTCTTTCAGATGGTCTGGCGAGATATGAAGGACAACTGGATGTGGGACATTGTTGTTTTGGGTCCACAATCGAATTCCAAACTGGCCTCCAGATACCGGTATTAAGGTCTGCCCAGTACCCCAGGATGCTATGAAAAGCATGACACTCCTGAACGGCATCCATTGATTGCTGCAGAAGCAAGCTATCTCTGTCGTCCCGAAGGCAGAAGAATGCCAGCAATTGTTCGCCATATTGTTTCTGGGGAATGAGCTATTGGTAGAGTTCCATCCTGTAATGGACCTCAAAGACTTGACTGTTTCAGTCTGGCGTGACATTTCAAAATGGAGATGCCCCATCATGTCATATCCTTAATCCAGCCCCACGACTGGCTCACGCGTATCTCCACATCCCTATTTGCCAGGCTCACCACTGACTTCTTTGCTTCAGGGTGCCAGGGGTGACCTACCAGTTCAAGGTACTTTCCTTTGGACTTTCCACTGGCCCACGTGTCTTTCCGAAGAGCTTCTCACCTACCAGGGTCCGAAGCATAGGCCATGGCCAATTCAGGGATTGTGTGCAACACGTTGACCCAACATGGATGTCTAATAGTTATCAAGAAGTCCCGCCTAATTCCATCACAGGAACTGATTTTTGTTGGAGTTCACTTCCAAACAGTTAAAATAACAAAGCCTGTCTTCCAGTACCGAGAATGTGCTCACTCCAAGCTCACATGCAGGATCTGCTCGGCCGCAAACGGGTGTCAGCCTGTCTCTGGCTTTGATCACATGGAGAAATGAAGGCCAGGACCTACCTGTGTGGTGTCTTGGGCTAGATTGCATATACGGTCGGTGCTGTCACATCTAGCCACCTTCTGCTCCCTGGGCAGTGGAAATTATGAACACATGATTCCCAACGCCCCACAAATCACTCGCCAATTACAGTGGTGGTTGGACGATCAGACCCTCTAGAAAGGGCTGAACCTAGAGTTCCCGACCACAGTGGTTATTACTAGGGAGCCCAGTCACATCGGTTGCCAGCCAGGCACGCCAGTCATCCACCTGGAGAGAGTTGCAAGCAGTACAGCTAGCACTGTGGTTCTCCCTGCCATGGTTCAAGGGTCAACATGTTTGGGTCCGAACAGACAATCCGGTGACAGGAGCATACCTAAACGGGCAAGATGGTCTGCATATGTGCGCCATTGATGAGATTGCATCGGACATTGCCAGGAGAGACATATTCATTCATTGAGTGCAGTATACTTGCCCAGCAAGGAGAATGCGACAGCAGACCACCTGAGTCGCAATTTCCCGTCCTCTGTGGAATTCCATTTAGATCCCATGATGTTTCAGTTGATGTTAGTGAAAAAGGGAAGGTCATGGTTGGACCTCTTTGCACCAAGGCACTGCAGGCAAGTGCGTTGCTACAGGGCACTCTCGGCAGGCCCTGATGTTTGAATCCAGGACACACTAGTGGATCAGTGTCCAACGGGTCAACTGTACACCTTCCCACCATTCCCCTTATTATCAAGGGTCCTCAGGAAAATCCTTAAAGACAAGGCAGAAGTGCTACTAGTGGAACCATTCTGGATGAGGATGCCTTGGTTTCCCCTGCCTCGAGAACTGTCAATGGATGCTCTGATGATGTTCTCGGTTTGCCTGCCTCCAATTCTCACTCCCCCCTCGCAGAAGACACACTACCATATCTACATGTGGCGGCATGCAGTGTCCAGTCAAAGGATCGATTATAAAAGGCTCGAATGCAAAAGGTGAGAGTCAATAGGGTCGAAAACCAAAGGTTCTGATTTTTTTTATTTATATATTTATTTTTGGGTTTCCGTGTAGGTAAAAAAAAGTGGTTTTTACAACAAAAACGGGGGTTGAGGGGACCCCCCCCCAAAATAAAAATATATAAATAATAATTTTTTCAAACCTTTTGTTTTCGAGACTATTGACTCGAACCTTTTGTCATTCGACCCTTTGCAGTCGATCCTTTGACCTATAACCGCGGCAAGCAGTTTGAACAGCAAGAGCTCCAGCTATTAGGGATGTCCCAAGCAGCAGGTACAACTGTACAAGAATCCTGCCGTCCAGCAACACTTGCTTCATACAGTCACCATTCGGCTTCATTTATGGAATGGTGCTCGGTTAAAGACTTGGACCCGGTATTAGCAGACCAGTGGCTGATACTAGATTTTTTAAAAGAAGGCTTTTTATTATTGTTCTAATGATTATGGTATTTATTGAGCTCTGACCTAGCTTCGAGGTATTATTCAATACAGATACATAAAGGACTGCTTTACAGATGGATACAACAGTATTACAGTACAGATGCATAACGGAGCGCTTTTCAGCAGTAACAACAGAACAGATATATAGCGGGGGTGGGATACAGAGGGGGAACAGAGGAGTGGTACAGCTGTACCGGGTGGTGGGGAGGAGAGAGGTAGGGCGGGGTCTAGCGAGTCAGGTGGCACGGGACGTTGTGATGGCCTAGGTGTTGAGGATGAGAGACTCCTTGAAGAGGTGGGTCTTGAGTTCTTTTCTGAATTGTAGGAGCGTGGGAGCAATTCTGATGCTGATGGGGAGGAGGTTCCATAGTCTTGGGGCGTAGGCAGAGAAGGCTTGTTTTCTGGTCCTTTCCATTTTGTAGCAGCGGATTTCAAGTCTGCACATGTATTGGCTTCTGGTGGTGCGCTGTCCGCCGGAGATGCTGAGTTTCTCCGCGAGGTAGCTGGGTGGCTTGAGGGCGACTGCCTTATAGATGATGCAGCAAGACTTGAAGGTGATTTGTGTGTGCAACAGAAGCCAGTTAAGGTCGATGAGGGCCGGGGTGATGTGGTCATATCTGTGTAGACCCTTGAAGTGGAGTGCGGCTGCGTGGAGGACACTTCTTTGGGGCGCAAGGGAGGACAATGGGAGGCCTTCAAGGAGTGCATTGCCCCCATACAGGTGGGATAGCACAGTGCTTGAACTGTGGATCTAAAGCTGTCTGGAGGGAGGAAAGGCTTGACCTTCTGCAGGAGAGAGAGCTGATATCAAACTGTCTGAGTTTTCTTAGCTATATGTGTCTTGGAGGAGAGGTGTTTGGTGATGTGGAACCCGAAGGTCTTGTTGTGGGAGGTGAGCTTGGGTGTGAAGCTCTCAGAGTTCATGGTTGATAGCCAGGTCTGTATGTCTGGGTGTTTAGTGTTGTTGGTGAGGAGTAGAAATTCGGTCTTGGAGGGGTTGAGCTTCAAGTATTCACTGGACATCCAAGACTGGATCAGCACGAGGCAGGTTTGAGCCTATGGATGTCCGTGATGGAGTCGATCTTGAGGTATAGTTGTGTTCCCCTGCTTTGACCTGGGATTGGCTCCACCCATTCTCAATGGGCAGCAGTTCGGATCTTCCAAGAACCGCCACCAGCCCTGGGAATTGTGTGTCCATATGTGAACAGGATACCCAAGGGTTTTCAACTAAAGAAACCACAAAAGCAACCGGGAATTCCCCAATAGGGTTCACCTTTGGTACTCCAACAACTTTGGAAAGCACCATTGGAACCCTCAAAGGATGCGAGCCTGAGTTTCTTAACATGGAAGGTTGCATTTGTGTTGACAATTACATTGGCGAGGAGGGAGCGCAAACTGAGAGCACTGCTGGTCATGGAGCTTTATCTGCAGTTTGTTTACAGCTAAGATAGTGTTACGCCTGAACCCCACTTCATGACGAAGGTATCTTCCTCCTTCCACATGAATGAAGATGTCAGGCTACCAGGTTTTTACAATAACCACTACAATCCGGAAGAGGAGCCATGGCATACTTTGAATCTGAGGTGCCCAAAATATCAAATCAATTCAGTGAACCTAGATGTTTCAAGACTTGGCCAGTCTATTACTGGCCTTCGAGATGTCGGCAAAGGGAAAAAAGTAATCAACGTCCACGTCAGTTGTTGGATTAAGGTGACAGTCTTTGAAGCCTGTGCTCAGGCAGGAGTTCCTCTACTAGGAGCGATACAGAGCAGATCTACATGAGGGATTGCAACCTCATGTGCAGGTGCCCAGGGGGTCACCATAGAGGACAGTTGCAATGTGGACATGTGGGCGACACCGTGCAACTTTATGACTCATTATAAACTCAAGATGTGAAGTGCTTCCTCCACTGCATTTGGGACCATCGTCCTTGCATCTGGGCAGTCTGTGTCTGTTTTGGTTTTATGCCATTACATGTTTACCTGCAGATACGCTGTCGGGATATGGGTAGTTCTTTCATCCACGGTCACTGCTGCGTCATAATGTAAGGGCGATGGTGAAAGGGGGATGGGATGCAAAGTTCTGTTACGTCTGGTAATGTTCATTGCTCCTGATTCCCCGAATCATCACAGTGCTTACGGCCCCAAGCTGGTTTTCTCGGTGTGTGCTGAGGAAATCAGAATGTGGGTAAGGAGGGAAGGGCTTTTATTACAAAAACTAGAAACAAAAGAGGGACCGCTAAGGGAAAGGCTGTTCATGGGCAGAACGTTTCATTATGTGAGGACTGTGGTGATTCGGGGAATTGGGAGTAATGGCTAGAATATTTATTCTTCCACTGTATTCTGTGGCATAGACATTATTCCAGAGGCGCAATTCTCATGCTGCTTCCTGTTTAACTGGCATTCTGAGAGCTTGAATGAAAGCATATGTTTTTAAACACTTTTTATTGTTTTAGCACAACAAATTTGCAGGGGAAAAATGTGAGCATTGAAATCCACATTACGTTTCTTTAACTACTCCAAACAATGGGCCTCATTACGAGTCCGGCTGTAAGTCCGCCGGCAGAATTACTGTTGACACTGTGGTGTCTGGTGGAATTACTGCCACATTACAAGGGGAGAAGAGCGTGCACATACCATCAGCAGTAACAGCAATTCTGTCTGACAGAATTACTGCTGAAAACCAACACCGGCTGGTTATTCCACAAATATCAGCGTAATTACCGTTACCACAATGGAAACGACAGAGATTCCATCAGTGGAATTACCAAACATTAATTCTGCTGGCAGAATAAGCATCCAGCGGAAATAACATCATGCTGCAAACGGGAAGCCCATAGGCAGCCATCTTTAAAAATGCAATCCATACTGAATTACCCATTTCCTGCAGCCACCGAAGCCAGAACTCATGCCTAAGATGTCTCAGGAGTAAGACAAGTCCAAAATGTCTCCGAAATGCGGCAGCGAAAGCCGAAATTCAGTGAGGCAGAGCAGTAGGTTCTCATTGATGAGGAGTCAGCCATGCAGAGGCACGGTTCGGGGGCAGCCCAAGGAAAACCTCAGGGCAGAGGAAGAATGTGATCTGGGGTGCACTAAGGGACAAGGTGATGGCAGTGGGCGCCATACCACGTGACATCTAGGACTATCAGAAGAGTTGAATGACCTCAATGCCAGGGTCCGCAACCTCTTGTCTAACAACCAATAGAAGACAGCTGTGACAGGAAGTGGCACTGTTGCGCCACTTGCCCCCATGTAATGGGAGGAAAAGGCAAGCAGCATCCTCCATGTGGAAGGCATTGAGGGCGTGACAGGGGCTGAAGTTGGAGGAACCATCGAACATGAGGCTGGTGAGTATGAATGTCATCTCTCCCATGGCACAAGACCATACTCCCAATCCCATGTGTGTGTCTGACTGCATAATTAGATGGGCACAATCTACAGGAGAATGCCTTACCAAATGGCAACGGGAACAACAGCACATCAACAACATGCATTTGCAAAGGATGGTGCGAGAGTGTGAAAAGAGATATCTACTAGGGGTGTACCGAACTTTGGCTTTGAGTAAGTATTGGGCCGCATTCCGGCTGAAAAAAAGTTATTCAGCTCCGGCCAAATAGTTTCTTGCTATTCAGCTCTTGCCAAATACTTTGACATTCTCATTTGAATACATGCAACGTGAACTCAAAAAGGCAAATATAGACTTTAGTTTGTAAAACTGAATAGAATTAGACCAGACAAAATGCTATCACCGATCTGAAAAATATCTTATATTGTAATCTGCTGTTTTGATGCAGATTCTTAGACAAAAATGGTGCTCAGCTTTTATACTTAGCCTGCAACAATACAGGAACATCTTTTCTTTTGGCAAATCTTTATATGTAATGTACCTTTTTTTCAGTTGGAAAAAAAAAACAGAAAGAAATGTGCACAGATACTTTAAGTTCCTGTCATGTCACTTCCCATTGCGTACGTCATAGTCCCCCCTTTTCTTTTTTTAAGGACTTGAGTCCTGACTTTAACATTATCTGATATTTTATCAGGAATTATAAGTTGCATATGTTTGTGTATTGGCGAGAAAGAGTGGCTAGGATAAGTGAAAAGTAAGCAGCATTTGTTTGGGTGGGGTGAATAGTTGTGAGATGGAGTTCACTCATTTCATATTTCCTCTTGACTTGTGTCCTGCATGAACCGACATGAACCATTTTATGCATTTCTATGTGAGCTGCAAAGAAGTTTCGAAACTCGACCGCATCGACTTTGCAACTGGATAGGGAATGCAATGCATCTGATTCACAAAGGCAGTCCTTTTGCATTAGTGAAGCCTCCTACTTTAACTGGCACTGAAGATGCAACAATCTTCTGTACATTTGGTCCCTTCATTTTGGTTAAATCTGCCTTATTTCTGGCTTTTATACTTCATTTATTTTTAAATGTTTTTATTGGCATTTATGTTTAACAAACATTGTATCCATTAGCAATATTCACCAATCTCTTCTTTATATAGCAAACATTGTTTGAAACTTTAACTTTAACCAAATAAGATTAACCAACAAGTCTTCATACGATGCATTACTAGTTTGTTATTCCGTAGATGCCGCTGTAGGGTGCCACCTTCATATCAGCCCAGTAGTGTGCCACCTTCATATCAGCCCAGTAGTGTTGGTGGGGCCGCATAGGGTCAACAATTGCAATTGCGTAGCAGCTATTACAGTGTGGGCCGCTGAGGACCCCGAGCATGGAGGTTTATCATCTGGCGAGTGGAACATGTCCCAGATTAGTGCTTTCCAGGATTTGTATGCTGGGCCTGCTTTGCCCAGCTCTGTGAACCCCGTCCCCCCACACTCTAGTCTCGGCACTCGCCCAGTGCTCCAGGTCATTGTGCCATTTTACATATCGTGGCCCACCTGGCGATTTCCATGCCATTGCGATGGACCTCTTTGCTAGTATGCATACCATATCCATGGTTTTATCACATGTTTATATTTTCCAACCCTCGGGTAGGACCCCAAGAGGCATTCCTTCGGTGTGCACTCAAATCTCACCACTCCGGCTTTCCTACAGGCCAGTTCTATTTTGGTCCAAAAGCACCGTGTCTTAGGGCATTCCCAGAACATGTTAATCAATTCCGCACCCTCCGAATTACAATTACACCAGCGGCACTGTGAAGTAACCTTTGTGTTAAACCTAGCAATCCTGCCTGGGGTCATGTATGTCCTGTATAGGACATTCAGTTGGATTAGCCTGAATTTAGCATTCCTAGAGACTTCTCAGTGGAATGCCAGTGCCCTTGTCCACTCTCTGCCTGTTATATCTGTACCCATGTCAGTTTCCCATTTTTGTTTTAGTGCTGTGCTTTTTGGATTAGGCCTCTCCACCAGTTGAGCATAAATTATGGACACAGGTCTCCATCCATCCCCAAGATTGTGTAGCACTTCTAGCACCGGGTCTAACTCTGGTTCTTCAGGCCATTCTTTCCAGTTTTTGCCTCTTTCGTAATCCTGTGATACCACAGAAATTGGCCTCTGGGCAGCCCTGCCCCCTCTGTGATGGACTCAAAGTCCCTATAGACCCCCTCTTCATAGATGTCGCCCCATGTATAAACACCAAACCTCTCCCATAGCCTCATCTTTATTAGGTGTTCCTTAACTACACAGACTTCAGCTGCCATTGAGCTTTCAGGGGAGTATGGGCGTTCACTTTTTGTCAGCTTTCGGGTCCTGTTCCAAACTTTCCTGCCCAGTGTTACTATCATCGGGATTGTGTTCAAGCACCCTGGTGAGATCCAAAGTATTTCTTTCAGGTTCGCAGGAGCCACTAGCCACTTTATCAGTCTCGTTTCCAAAGTAGCCTCGTCTCCAAGCCATTTGAGTTGTGCCACCAAATAGTACTTCTCAAGGTCTGGTAATTGGATGCCTCCTTCCTTGTAAGTTAGCGTGAGCATGGATAGGGACAGTTTGTGTCTGGCATTGACCCACAGGTGTTCCCGCAGCAGTTTCTCAATCGTGTGGAAAAAGGCGGCTGGAATATAGTGGCACACATTGTGGACGAAGTATAAGAATCTGGGCAATATTATAATTTTTGTTATGGCAACTCTGTCCATCACTGATAAAGGAAGCTTAGCCCAGAATCCTATGGATTTTCTGAGTCCCTGCAATGCCAGTTTGGTGTTTTCCTTGTGCATTAAACTGGGTGTATGCCAGATGTTAACTCCCAGGTAAATGTTTTAGTCTGCCAGGTAAGCCCCACTTCTGGAAGCTCCGTCACTGGTTTCCCGGCTAGGCCCGCCAGTGGAAAGATGCAGGATTTCTTCCTGCTGAATGATATCCCTGAGTATTCTGCAAATCTTTCCAGCATGTCTAGCATCAGAGGGACATTCAAGTGCGGGTCCCGTAGGTATAGGAGCACATCATCCGCATATAGGGACACCACGTTACGTTCTCCCCCCACTCTGATTCCTGCGTCAAAAAACTGTTTTCTAATGTATATTGCTATCGGCTCCAGGCCCAGTATATAGAGCATGGTTGTCTGGTTCCTCTCTGTATGTCCCAAGGGGCTGAAACTATCCCACCCGTTTTAACCCTGGCCACTGGTGCTGCATAGAGCAGTTCCACCCATCTAATGAAATGTTCGCCCAGCCCAAACTCCCTCAGTACCGCAATTAACCACTCCCAGTATATTGAGTCAAATGCCTTTTTTGGCATCTAGTGAAACTGCTGCAAAGTGCTCCTGCCGGCCGGATGTCTGCTCAACTATATGGTGTAACCGTCTCAGGTTTACCGCGGTGTTGCGGTTTGGAATGAATCCGTTGTGGTCCTCATGTATTAAGTTTCCTATCACCCTAGAGAGGTGCTTCGCCAGTATTGTTGTCAGAATTTAAACATCATAATTTAGCATTGCTAGGGGGCCTATAAGAATCACACTCATCTGTGGGTTTACCAGGTTTAGGAATCGGAACCACCAGGGTCTCCCTCATGGTGTTCGGTAGCATTTTGGTTTCGAATGCCTCTTGAAATACTTCATGTAGAGTCAACTTCGGTGAGTACGTTTTATAGAATTCAGGAGGCAGGCCATCACTCCCAGGAGTTTTGCCAGTGGCCAATGATTTGATCGCTTCACTTATGTCTTCTGCGGTGACTTCACCGTTAAGCGTTTCTTTTTGTGCCTCATCTAGTTTGGGTAATCCTATCTCCTCAAGTGTGTCCAGTATTTCCTGTTGTGTCACTTGTCTGTCGTGGCGGTACAATTGGGAGTAACATTTTTGGAAGGTGTCATTTATAGACAGCTGTGTCATGTGCACAACTCCCACCTCATTCTTAAGTGTCGTAGTTAGGTGTCTTGGGTGCTCCTTTTTGCACAGCCACGACAAATGCCTGATCGGCTTGTCCCCCTCGGACTGTGCTCTAGTGGTTTTCTCTACATAATCGAATTTGGACAGTCTATGCCAGGCCTCTTTATTGCTTTCCCTGAGTTCCATTAGTTCCTCTTCCCCTTCCCGAGTCTTCTGGACAGTGCTTTCTATATGTGTGATCCTTTCCTCAATTACCCCTAGTTCCCTTTTTAAGAGTTGCCTAATCCCCCCCCGCACCCACAATGGTTTCCCCTCTCACCACTATTTTAGTGCTTCCCAGATGGTGCCCCATCTCTCAACACTCCCACATTTGTGTCTATGTACTCTATTAATTTAGTGCGCAGGTCTTCACAAAACGCTTCATCTGTGAGGGGTCAGTCGGCATCCGCCACATCGGTATGGGGGGCCTAGGACCCTTCCTTGCCCAGGTCACCAATAAGGGCTAGTGGTCCGATATTGATCTGCCCAAGTAGGCTGCGGATTCAATTTGGGGGTAATGTACCCTGTCCACTAGGAGATAATCTATTCTCGTATACAGCCCATGTGGTGACGAGTAGTATGTATATTCCCTCCTCCCCGGGTGTAATTCTCTCTACACTTCTGACAGGTCTAAGGTCTCAATGACTCACCTAAGCGGTGATTTTACATTCCCCGCTTCGTTATGCAGTGGTATGGACCTATCTAGGTCATTGTCATGCACACAGTTAAAGTCCCCCCCCAGATGAAGAAATAATCACGATGTGGGGCCAATCTCTTACACAACCCATGTAGGTTTGTCGCGGTTCCGTGGTTTGGGAGGTAGGAGTTCACAATACAGACTTCTTTCTGCTCAATGGTGCCCTTAACTATGAGGTATCTCCCCTCTGTGTCCACTATTTTTTTGGTTAAGCAAAAGGGCACTGATGCATCTATCCAGGTGTATACCCCCCGTGCATACTTGGAGTATCCCGCCCCAAAGGCCTGTCCCCCCATTGCTTCTCCAGGTTAGCATTAGTTTCTACCGTGAGTTGGGATTCCTGCAGCAGTGCAATGGAAACTTTCTTTCTGAGCAGGAAGGACTTGATTCTGTTCCTGCATATGTAGGTGCCCATGCCCCGAACATTCCACGTTAAGATTTTTATGTCAGCTGCCATACTTATCCGGTGCCCATCCCCTTAGTCCCCCCCCCTGCCCGCCGGGTGACCTCCATCTTTTCCCACTCCTCGCATAAACTTTCACCAATTCACCTGGTCTCCTCACCTGCGGACTGTCTATCTTCGGAGGCATGCATCTCCTCACCTGTGGAATGCCTATCTTCGGAGGCATGCGTCTTCTCACCCGTGGACTGACTATCTTCGGATGCTCCGTCAATACCTCCTTTTGATTTTAGGAAAGTCTCTGAATCAGACCTGCTGGAGGTGTTGCAGACTCTCAAACCTACCAGTTGTTTGGGCGACCCTTGTCCATCTAAGGTCATAAAAACGTGTGCATCAACTCTTGCCCCGGCAATTACTGAATTAGTTAACGGCTCGTTTCAAGCTGCACATGTACCTGTCTCTATCAAGCAAGCATGCATTACCCCCACGATTAAAAGTCTTCCTAGATCCCATTGCTGTGACAAATTACTGACCTATTACCAATGTGCCCGTTCTTTTAAACGTCTTAGATTGGCTGGTGTATTTACAAATTCAGGCACATTTGGAAGAGCATAACCTTCTTGGCCCTAGGCAATCCGGGTTTAGAACCTCTCATAGCACTGAATCTGCTTGGTTAGACTTAAAAGCAAGTACATCATTAAACATGGATAGTGGACCCATCTCATTGTTTTTATTACTAGATCTTTCTGCAGCCTTTGATCTTGTGGATTTTACCATCTTGTTTAACAGAGTTCAATCGAAGGAATTTTTATGTAGATCAGTGGCTGATTGTATTGTATCTTTTTTAACAAACATATCGGCAACAGATTTATATAAGGAAGCAGCGGCTTCCCCCGTTGGTCTTCTGTATGGGGTCCCTCAGGGTTCCTGCTTATCAGCCACGCTGTTTCATATTTTTATGAAACCGTTATTTGAGTTGTTGGACGATCAAAATCGTTCATACATGAACTATGTAAACGGCATTGAAATCCTGTTACAGTTATAGAGTGATTATGTGGCAGACTCTGCCAGAATTAATACCCTTCTTAATCTGATACAGGGCTGGATGGCACATAATGGGCTGGTGCTCAATGAGGCAAACACGAAATTACTCTTCATTGGGACACAGTAAAAGTTGAATATTTGTATTTGTATTTATTTTATTTGTATTGTGCACCTGGCCCAAGGGCATCTGGGTGCATTTCTTAGGGAGGGGTAACCTGGGAAGTACATAGAAAGGCAGTGAATTTACAATAATGTCAATATGCAGCAATATACAACAGATAACAGCAAATGTACACTTATTTACAGAGAGGCAGTATGTCATGGCTTGGGAGAGATATGAGAATAAACTTCCTGCTTCCTACAAGAGCGTTTCCTTTGCGGATTGCTCGATAGATGTGCTCCTGAAGGTTGAAACTCATGCTGTTTACCTGGATTCAACCCTTTCCACGAAAGATCATGTGAATGCTGTATCTTCCTCCTCAGCTTATTATCTGAGGCTGCTAAGCCGGGTTCAGCTCTTTATCTCAGAGAGTAACTGTGCTACACGGGCTGGGCCAATAATCAGAGGTAGAATAGACTACTGGGGTAGACTTCTTGTGGGTACCTCTCAGAGCGAGTTGGCCAAGCTGGTGAACGTGCTTTTAATTTTCTTACCCTGATCCCTGGAGTAGTCTTCCCCCTCTATCTATGATCAGAGTCTATCCTTGCACCTTTGGAGAAAGCACTCAAAACGTGTTATTTTACTTAACTCTTTGTGTCGCTTTTCTCGGTAAGTTTTTAGTCTTGTATCCTTGCTCTGTTTTCTCTGATAGGTTTTATGATTTTATTTCTGTTGCTTTTATTGGGCGTCTGCTCTTTTAGCTTTGTATTTTGCTATGTATTGTGTTTTTATTGGCCTAGTTTGTTTTTTGCTTTGTCTCGGCGCCCATCTGCCTTTGGACCTAAGGCTTTATAAATGAAAGAAAGAAAGAAAGAAAGAAAGAAAGAAAGAAAGAAAGAAAGAAAGAAAGAAAGAAAGAAAGAAAGAAAGAAAGAAAGAAAGAAAGAAGGTACAGAGCTAAAAGGAGACGGCAATACCTTTCTTCCTCAACTCTCATATTCGCTTTGACCTCAGTGTGCAGGAGGGGAAGTAACTGGCTGGGACAACTCCAGACGCCCAAAAGGTCAAAGCCCCAACCTCGCACTTTCGTTTTCTCCAATCTCCGATGGATTCAAGAAGTGAAGTTTGGAGAACTTTAAACCGTGGACATCAAAAGGTCAGAACCAGCAAAGGGCAGAGGAAAAAACTGGATGAGGAGGTTTTCACACCAGGGGTATTTTTTGTACCTCAAGAACGCTTCCTCAAATAATTTCTTGTTTTTTAATTTATGAAATGTACTTGGTTTGTATCAAAACTTGCATTTAAAAAATATAATTTCATATGACAAAACACAGATATAGATTCTTTAAAACATATACAAATACATTTTATTGTTAAGTGTTTAGACAAAGTTCATTACAATATACCACATTAACAAAGAATGAATAATGCAACACTCATTATTCCCTAACTTGTGCAAAAACGCAATAGAGCCAAGGCTAAAGAAGATTTCTCCGGCATCTTCCAACCCCAAAATGGGCCAGTTTCAGTCTGAATAACAGCAGGTACAAAAGATTTAAATTACCATAATTATATAAATAAAATAAATACAAAATAAAGTAATACATGCCATAATGTATATGAATAAATAAATAATCAAAAATGTCTCAACTGCAGGCATTTGATGCAGAGATGGGATAAGCTTTCAATGACTGATTTCCACTACAGAAACGGCATATAGTCTTGTCCTAGCATTCAGTTTCGAGCCCCCACAACTTCGTCAGTGGGTCATAGATTAAATCTGAAATACATAAAAAGCCTTCACTGATAACGAGCCGGACATTTCTTAATGTAAGGCTGCTTATAGAACGCATTAGGATAGACATCGGGGAAGGAGCTTAGAAGATCATTCTCACACTTATAATTGTAACTCATATACCAGGCCCAAGATTTTTTTTTTATAGTCCTAAATAGGTATGATCAGCAAAACATGTTGAAGAAACCCCAATTTGTGTTAAAAATAAAAACACAAATATGTTTACATCTTGTACTACGAAGGCACTTTGCGCGGTGCCCTATTTGGGTTTTATCTAGTTAGAAAGTGTGTTGTCTTGGCTGTCAGAATCCAAAAACACAGATGCAAGGGCCGCCGCATAACACTTGTGTATAAATACATTCCTGATTCATGGAATTTTTTGTACGGTGCAAAGTGTCTTTTCACTGGTGAAAATTGACTTGCAGGGCAAAAAGACACTTTGCATGGTTCCATGAATCAGGGTGTTTGTTGGCACTGCAAAGTCAATTTGCACCAGAGAAAAGACACTTGGCACAGTGCAAAAAATTCCATGAACCAGGCCATGATGAACTCGGCTAGTATGACCTGAATAGGGCTAGACTTAAAGGGATGGTCTAGTAAAAATTTTTATTTAAAAAATAGATAGGCCACATAAAAGAAAATACTAGCATTCTCCGTTTTAAAACTTCCTATGTAAAATTTTGAGCTATTCAAGCTCAAAATTCGCAAAAGCAAGCACAGGGGCGCAGCCATTTTGTGAAATGGAGGCCTACCTGTGCTGGCTTTTGCTTTTGCGGCACTAATGAAGGAAAAGCCAGCCAGCTGTAGTAAACAAAGGCTACCGCTGGGTGGCTTTCCCTTCATTAGTGCTGTAGGTGGAGGACGGGGACCAGAGACCAGAGCAGGAAAGCTGCAGCTGAATCTCGGTAAGTGCTATTTATTTATTTTACAAAAAATAAGCACTAGCTGTGGTTTTTTTTCTAAGTTTTCCGGGCTGGAGGAGCCCGGAAAAATTAGAAATAAAACCGCAGCTTTAAAAACGTTGTATTTATGTTTGCGGTCGCTTTTGAAGCGACCGCAAACATAAATACAACGTTATTGTGTTGGAAAACGCTGCGGTTTTTCTTTCCAAGTTTCTCAGGCTCCTCTGGCTCGGAGGAGCCTGAGAAACTTGGAAAGAAAAACCGCAGCGTTTTCCAACACAACCGCGTGTGTTTCTGCCTGCTGTGGCTATCACTTTGGGTCTCCGGAGCTCCCAGGGGAGCACCGGAGACCCAAAGTGAAAGCCACAGCAGGCAGAAACACATGCGGTTATGTTTACATGCCGCGTAGTGTTTCTACCTGCAGCTGATTTCCCATGTGGGGCTCTCGGGCTCCCCGTGGGGAGCCTGAGAGACCCAAATGGGAAATACTAAATGCTGCGTTGTCTGCCTAAATCTGCTTTCCCATTTGGGGCTCTCGGGCTCCCCATGGGGAGCCCGAGAGCCCCAAATGGGAAAGCAGATTCAGGCAGAAACAACGCGGTTGTGTTGGAAAACGCTGCGGTTTTTCTTTCCAAGTTTCTCAGGCTCCTCCGAGCCGGAGGAGCCTGAGAAACTTGGAAAGAAAAACTGCAGCGTTTTCCAACACAATAACATTGTATTTATGTTTGCGGTCGCTTCAAAAGCGACCGCAAACAAATACATTTTAAAGCTGCAGTTTTATTTCTAAGTTTTCCGTGCTCCTTTGTAAAAAAAATAAATAGCACTTACCGAGATTCAGCTGCAGCTTTCCTGCTCTGGTCTCCGGTCCCCGTCCTCTGCCTACAGCACTAATGAAGGGAAAGCCACCCAGCGGTAGCCTTTGTTTACTACAGCTGGCTGGCTTTTCCTTCATTAGTGCCGCAAAAGCAAAAGCCAGCACAGGAGGGCCTCCATTTCACAAAATGGCTGCGCCCCTGTGCTTGCTTTTACGAATTTTGAGCTTGAATAGCTCAAAATTTTACATAGGAAGTTTTTAAAACGGAGAATGCTAGTATTTTTTTTATGTGGCCTATCTATTTTTTAAATAAAAATGTTTACTAGACCATCCCATTAAGAAGTCTTTCCAAGCTTCCCCTTTCCAGATATTCAAATTACAGCCAGTCTACAAAAGGGGGAATCTCCACACCCTACGTAAATGGTGGAATTATCTTTTGGTCATACAGTTTTATCATTGGAGAGCGGGAAACCCGTACCTGTCATTAAGCCTTTTGCTCAGGCTTACCGTGGGCGAATCGCCTTCTCCTTGTTCACATAAGAAACCCTCTTGTCAAAAGACCGATACCTGATGTTATCCACTATGTGTAATGGAGTGCCATCAACGTGTCAAACAAACACTTGTTCTTGACTTAGTAGGCTCAGGAAACCGCATTACGTATGACTTGCCTAGGTTGATTTCTGTGGTTTTTAAAGCAGAATCACTTGTATCCTTCATTGCGGGCCTATCAGAGTGGTTTCCAGTAGCAGCTGATCGGCAGTATATAGGTTGAATAAATGGTATCCAGTGATTATAACGAATACAAAACAAAGAATGCATTTTTAACGAATCAAAAAAATAACGAAAAAAGACCAATTTGTAAAAAGAAATATATATGTGGGGCTGGGGTAAGGGGTTAAATCTGGTGGGGAGGAGTTTGGGGGTTAAACATGAGGAACGAGGGGGCTTAGGAAGGGGGCAATCCCCACCCAAAACAGTTTTTTTCCGTTGTTTTGGGTTCGTTAAAAATGTCATTATTTATTTATTCTTTAAAATCACATAGAACCGAATAATGTTTGATCCCTTTTTGACATTGCAATGATCTTTGATAAAGTTCCTAAAGTGTCAAGTCTGAGCTTTGCTGTAGTATCCACAGGAAACATAATTAGGAATTGCAAAATATAATTCGGGATAGCACATGTCAGTCCACACCTCAGGGGACGCCTCTGTTGCAGCAGCAGGCACTCTACTTTTAACCATAAGAACCACAGCGCCCGCCTGCCCCTCCTCCTTCAAAAAATCTGCCCTTTTTTCTGTGGTCATGTCAGCAGTGACTGGGATGGCTCTCACACACAGGCAGCAAGCAAGGTGCTAGGGGAGGAGGGGCGATGAATAGGACGGGGTACAGAAATCTTCCACCCTATCATGGAACCCTGATAAGAACGGCCACTTCCGCTTGCTGCTCCGAGTGGCTCTCCTCCTGCAAAGCTCCCCGAAAGACAGCAAAATAATAGTCAGCAGGCCAGTTTAAAATTAACTCTATGCAAAAATACTTCAAGGGAACAACTTGCAATCGGGCAACTAGTTTTTCAAGTTCATATGACCTTGATTAGCACGCTAACTTGCTATTCAGGGGTAGTCCTGCTTTTGTGTTGGCACCCACTGTCAACCCCTTCGGACATTGCTGCCCTTGCCACTGCACACATCCCCATTGCCAGGAGAAATCACGTGTGGCTGATTCATCAAAACATGAAAGGCTGCAGGGAACCCCAGAGGCCGCTTATTAGGGGTTTCAGCCAAGCACTTAGGTCCCCACTGTCTGGAAGCCAGGATTCCCCTGGCAGGGCAGGGGATACCACAGAGGCTACTCGGCAACAGGACAACCAAGTGTGTGCCACCTCCTCTCTGAGAATGAAAGTAGTGAGCCACCACTATTCTGCTGGGGGAACACGTGAGACAGCAGCCACAGAAGGGAGATAACACAACACAAGAAAGGCCTCAATACCTACACGATGCAGGAGAGCAGGTGTGTTGCTACGTCTGGACAAGATCAGGGGCTAAGCTAATGTCTGGACTGGCGGGATTCCTCCCCCACCCGCCTAGCAACGCCTCTGCAGGAGAGCTTCACAGCAATGGGGAACAGTCAGATCCCGAAGGTTCTGAGATGCTTTCCCGATGAATGCACCTCTATGAGTTAGGAAAAGGGGTGCAGGAGAAAAGTAACGAAAGGGCGTGTGCCAAAGTAATAGCAAAACAAAAAAGTACTGCCCAGAAACGGAAGCCTGCATCTTACCCCGATGTGATGGGTCCAGCGGGATGAGGGAGCTCCTGTTGTCATCTCAGAACCATCTTTGCTTCTCTAGAAAGAACATTCAACATAATCTTCTAGGCATCATCAGCGTCATATTTCATCACCATTTATCAATATCAAAGAACAACAAATAAAACAATTATTTTATTAGTAATCTCATTATCCAATATCAAAACCATGTAAAACAGCATACCAATAATTTCTCATTTTGAGTCAATCCATAATCAACTAAAAACCTTTCTGCTATCTTGTTATAAGTAAAAATATTATTTCAATTAACCATCCTATATAAAAATATGTCCAGGGCGCTTCTTAAAATACCCTTACTCACTGGAAGCATACAGTGGAAAGCTACCCAGCATTGTTGGAACCCAAATGTCTCTGGCACCTGTAGTCTCTTCTTAAATTCTTAAATTATCAAACCGCAGGCAAAGTCAAATCAGACTCATTGGGGTATCCAGTGTTTGGTCATCACAAGAATGACTTATCTAGTTTCCTCAATGCGCTTCGGTGTCACCATCGTAGTTTTGCACGGGAGTTGCTAGAGCCTCTCTTCCCCAATGTCTGATGGTCACATTTCCTTAATAAAGATGGTAGGTAGGGTTTGCAGCCCAACTACTGCTTCAATGGCAAACATGACCTTACCCTACACGTCGCTCATATTGCATCCCGGGGAGGCCAGGTAGTAATACGCGTCGCTCATATTGCATCTCGGGGAGGCCAGGTAGTAATACGCGTCGCTCATATTGCATCTCGGGGAGGCCAGGTAGTAATACGCGTCGCTCATATTGCATCTCGGGGAGGCCAGGTAGTAATACGCGTCGCTCATATTGCATCTCGGGGAGGCCAGGTAGTAATACGCGTCGCTCATATTGCATCTCGAGGAGGCCAGGTAGTAATACGAGTCGCTCATATTGCATCTCGGTGAGGCCAGGTAGTAATACGCGTCGCTCATATTGCATCTCGGGGAGGCCAGGTAGTAGTACGCGTCGCTCATATTGCATCTCGGGGAGGCCAGGTAGTAATACGCGTCGCTCATATTGCATCTCGGGGAGGCCAGGTAGTAATACGCGTCGCTCATATTGCATCTCGGGGAGGCCAGGTAGTAATACGCGTCGCTCATATTGCATCTCGGGGAGGCCAGGTAGTAATACGCGTCGCTCATATTGCATCTCGGGGAGGCCAGGTAGTCTGAGCTTTTAATAGCTTACTTTACAGCCAGTTTATCGGATAAACCTGGATTATTTTGTTCTTCAATATAATTGGTCATTACAAGTTTGGCGGTGCGGGACAATTGCAGGTAAAAGTGGCGGTAAATCTGTTACTGACACTTTTACCACACTGACAAACTACAGGTTAGCCGGTGGGGGTCACTGATTTCCCTCCAGCGAATAGCTGGAGGTAAATCAGCCCCCCATTGGCAGAAATCTTCTGGTATTACCACCACTGGTAGAACTGATGGCGGTAATACCAGCATTCCCCTCTATGGGTTGCCCCATGGGACCACATGGAATGGGGAAAGACCTCAGTTGCTGGCACCTGGAATATCCCGTTAATACCAGGATATCAGGCACTGGTAACGGTAGGTCAGTTCACCGGTATCCTGCCGGTATTACTGGCGGGAAACCAGCAAACATGTCATTACCCCCAATGTGCATCTCCTAAAGCGACACTAAATAACAACAGGTACCTTTGCGTGTTGCAGTGTCACTTGCATCTGCTATTGCAATCTCAAAATGACTCTACACAGATCCAACCACTGGTGGTGCTGGATTCCCACGGCACAGCACCTGCTAGTGCCATTCCTAGAAAAGAAAAGAGCAAATACTCAAACGCCTACCACCCTCACTGCACCTTCAACTAATGCAATTGTGCTTTTTCATCACCAACTATCAAAGGAATTCCAGATTCCAGCTCTACACAGTTACACTTTTTTTGGTTCCGTTTTGCAAGGTTAGGCTTACGTCAGGCATGAGTTACACTTCTATTTTACAAAAGCCCAGCCATCCTTTGTTTGCGTTCTCATAAGCTGTCAACACATGTTTCGCAGCATAGCCATGGCACACGCAAATTGCCTACTGTGAGCTTCTTCAGGCCATTGCAATATTCAAGTCATCAATTAAACATCTCCAATTTAAACAGAGAAAAAACAATTATCGTAAAAACATCATAACGTCAATATCCAAAGTCACCCAAAAAATGTTTTTCAAAGAAACAGAAAGGAGAGAATGAAAAAGCACTATTTTCAATCAATCAGTTTCCAAAGGACAAAAGACAAAAAAATGAGGCACCGATGCGTAATCTTTTCTTAAATCACACGTATACTTATCAAAATGAACCAAGAGCAAATTTAATCCTAATGCACATTTAGCCACTTTCAACTCTCATATATGTCTTTCTCCTACAAGTACTTTTTAACATTCTTAATCTTTTAATGTATTCTCCTAAAAATTGCCAGATGTAGTCCAAGGAACTGGTGGTTGCTCGCAAAATACTGACTCTATTCACACCATGTGCCATCATGATTTTAAGCAACTTTGCGTGATAGGGCAGGCTTGTAATGCAGACACAATTGGCGGAAACACTGCAGATGGGATTAACATGGGGTTCATAGAATGTTATTGCATTGTCAGTCTGATGAAACTGACTTTAAGACAATAACAGTGATGCCGCTATCCAGCGCCCATATATATACAGTAATATATACAGTACATGCAGGGCAGCACCACAGCCGTATGCAGTGAACTTGTTTATTGTTGGGTGTGTATTCCACAGTGCCATGCGATCACATGTCTGGGTCCATAGGAATCCAGGAGCAGCTCTTTTACATGACAGAAGGTGGTTGTAGAGAAGGGTCAGTACATGGGAGGAGTGGCACATCTGGCTGATTTTAGGGCCTGTATCCAAGTGGCAGGCGTTTTGGGACACTTCCAACGTAAACGTGCCATCATATCTTTCGCCCAACCTTTTCTTTTAGTAATTGTTAGCTTGCCTTTGAGCAAAGATGTGAGGGTAAGATCACCATATACTAAGAACTTGGTATGCTAGCTCCTTGCCCGGAACACTATGCTGAGTGGAAACTCGCTATAGTCAAGCGAAGTGAAGATCAGAGATAGTTAGGGTGTGAGTGTTGTTTGGGTGTTTACCGACTCATTGACTCCCCATGGCCATGCGAGGGGATGCCAACGTTAAGGGCTTAAATGTAGCTGTAACTCCGCCCCCCATGCAATAAAAAGGGTTTAACCAAGAATGCCATCTTCGGTGTAATGTACAAGCAATGTGTGTTCTTGCTTCTCTCCTTTGCACTGAATTCCTATTAAAAACAAACATTAGCAGAGCCAACAGTTAACCTCCTGAATTTGCGTTAGAGAAACATTTGCCAGGCACTGCATTAATATGCCCAAGTAGTAGTAGCCTTTCTCAGCTGCCTCATGCCCATCCCATGCTTAGACAGAAGCTGAAACTGACGGCTTTGCTAATGCTTGTTAAACATATGGCAACCCATTATGAAAGCAGGGGGATTGCTGAAAGCATTGAAGAGATGTGTGGGCACCACCCCAGTTCGTACTTAATTTCTTTTTTTTATTTATTCCTTTGGTGCTATTTAAAGTGCCAAGGACGAGTATGCTCGTCCTTTTTGCATAGACATGCATAAAAGCCTGGCATTTAAGGGGTTAATGTGGCACATGTTTACAGGGCACTTCAGGGCGCACAGTGGATAAAAGAGGGAAACGGAGAGGGCAAAGGGGGAACAATGTGCCATTAATGGGGTAGAGGAACTCAGTTCCCAACCTGCAGGTTCGCATGAAAAGGAAGCAGCGCCTTGAGGCATATGAACACATAAAGCTATTGAATGGGAAACGGGTGCGCATCCGCATCAGTACAGTGCAGTAATGACGCTGGGGGTTTGAGATGCCTAGACCAGACTCTTGGAGGAAAGCCGTCGTGAAAATCAGTGATTTTACAGGCCTCCTGAACTCCAGGAGGGAGTGAGTCCCAGAGCCAGGGGTGGACTTGCCTATAGGGAACTCTAGAGATTGCCCGGGAGGCCTCTGCCTCTTGGCCTCTTGTGTGGGATATTTCCAAATGTTCCCATAGGAAACGGGTTGGGCTTGCTGAAAATGTGTGGTATGGGGTCACTGTGTAAATTATTTCCAGGGCCTCTTTTGGGTCCCAGTGCACCCCTGGCCAGAGCTCTAGGCCAGGGACAGCCTTTCCAAGTCTGTATGAGGGATGAATCTATTGACCGAATGACGGCGTCTCCGTGGGAAGTATTGATTGATCGGACCAGATGCATAGTTGAAACCTGAGTTCCGGGGAACAGATCACAGAAACTTTGCCCCAGTGCAAGTGCAAAGTTGCACAGTATTAACACTATAAAATACACTGGGACATGTTAGAAAACTATTGCACCATGACAAGTGCAGCTTGGTATGGTAAAAGTGCCAGGGCAAAAATTGCCCTACGGCGAAAAAGATATTTTCACTGCATTATTGCAATAGGGCAAAGCTTGCCCTGGTGAGAAAGCACATTGAAAATGTATCTTTTTTGCACAATGGCAATTTTTGCCATGGTGCTTATACCATGCCAAACTGCTCTTGTCATGGTGCAGTAGTTTCCTAATATGATATGATATGGCATTTGTAACGCGCCTATACACAAGTGTTTCAAGGCGCGACGAGGCAGGGAGGGGGAAACAGGGGGGAAAGACAGACAACGATCCTACTAGGCCAGGTGTCATTCAGATTGCGCAAGTGCAGGGGTAGGGGGAAGGGAAAAAGTGCAAGGGGAAGGGGAGAGGGGGAAGTGCTGAACAGGGTAAGTAGAATAAAAGATAAATAATAAATAGGCCAGCTGGTGGCAAGTGCAAGGTATGTGCAGACAAGTGCTGGGAGGGGGGGGCTGTAAGGGATGCAGAGACAGTCCCGCAGTGCAGGGGTTGCCAGGGAGGCAGTGCAAGTGGAGAGTGGCTAGGCCAAGGACCGAGGTCGGTGAGAGTGGCCCAGGTGCAGGTTCAGTGCAGTTTCAATGAAGAATTAGCAGGGGAGAGGGAGAGAGAAAGCAGAAGCAAAGAGGAAGGTTTTGAGGTGCTTCCGGAACCGAAGATGGTTCTCCTCAAGTTTCAGGGAGGCAGGAAGGCTGTTCCAGAGGGAGGCCCCTGCCGCAGAGAGAGATCTACCCCCAGCTCGTTGCTTCGAGAAGCGGCTGACCCTGAGGGAGTTGGAGACAGATGAGCGAAGGGCTCGGGAAGGAAGATATTTAGGAAGAGAGAGTTGAAGGTATTTAGGCCCCAGGCCCCAGAAGGCCTTGTGGACAATGCAGAGGGTTTTGAACTTAATCCTCGCAGCCACAGGGAGCCAGTGTAGAGATTTCAGTCCTGGAGAGATACGGTCCCTGGGCTTGAGGCCAAGGACAAGTCTCGCAGTCCTGTTCTGGATGAGTTGCAGAGGGCGGAGAGTAGAGGCAGGCAGATTAAGATAGAGGCTGTTACAGTAGTCCAGCTTTGAGAGAACCAGGGCTCTGGAGACCGTGAGATTCTGAGGGAAGGAGAGGAAGGGAAGAATACCTCTGAGGAGGTGCAGCTGGTAGTGAGACTTTTTAGAGACGTCAGTTATATGAGGAGAGAAGGAGAGTGTGGAGTCGAAGATGACCCCGAGGTTTTTTGCCTTGCAAGTAGGAGCAGGAAGCGGGCCAAGAGAGGCTGGCCAGAGCGCTGCAGGGAAGGAGGAAGTGGGTGTGCCGATGAGTAGAATCTCAACGATATGTCCCATTGTTTTTAAAAATAGGGCAAACTTTGCCCTAGTGCTAATACCGTGCAGCTTTGCCCTTGAACCGGTGCAACGTTTCTGTGATCTGGCCCCGGACGTAATTTCTAATGATGCAGAGAAGCTGAAATTCAATTTGATGTTGGAAGGGAAGGCAGGCGAGGTTCTGCAGTGCCTGCCTTGATGATGTAGTGGAATTTCCTAACTTCACCAGCTAAACCGTCCTATTTGGGATTGCTTCATTTTTCATTGATCGCTTTTCTTTAGAGAAGGCCCAATGGCTTGGGGCTACACTGGTCTAGTCTTTGATACTGGGAGAGGTTTGCTTATTTGGGTTTTGTAGTTCATGTCCTGACCTGGAAGGGACTTCTCAGCAAATGGTGAAGGGAATTACACCTAGTGTCTACTGGAGTCAATTTCTGGATAAAGAAGAAGTGTTAGTCAAAAACGCCTCCCAGCGGCCAGATTATCAAACATTTGCACGAGTTCTAAAAAGTGAGCAAATGCTTTGATAATATAGAATGGAGCAAACAGGTTTTGTCACAATCGGTATTATCTAAAAATGTTTGCGCTGGGGCAACCCTAAATCATACTGTTTGCTGCATAAGATAAAAAGAAATCTGTTTGCTACATGTCTTTTCATGTTACTCATCTAACATAGTAAATAAACAGCCTGTTTCCTTTTTGTCCTTGTGAAAAAATGTTTAGATCATGCAAAATGGGGCTAAATCTCTTTGCTCCACTCCCAATGATCTAAGCAGTAACATCGGTGCTAAACTCATTTCCTCCACTTTTTTGCGCCAGTGCAAAGCTTTGATAATTTGGCCCGATGTCTTGCCTTGTGTACTGGTAGCACGGGATAGGCGGCCGGACTCTGGGTAGAACCGACACTTGGACCAGAGCAGATGGACTTCCGTTTTTCCTCAAGTAAGCAGAGAGGGATCTCTGTGGGCTAGTTTTGGATGGCTGACAAGCACCCAGAAATGATTGTAAGTCTCAACGGTGGGTCGTCCTCCAGCCGTATTCTCTATTATGCATTGTCGGCATAGAAGTTCAGCAAGACATCAGGCATCAGATAGAGATGAAGGCAGAATGCAAGTGTCCCAGGGGCAGCGAGCACAAACATCGAGGGAGCGCACCAAATGGAAAGGCATTGTCACCACTGGCCTGACCCGGGAACAAGTGTCCGGAGTGTCACAAGCAGACTCTGATGAACACGTTAGGTGTGAACCCACCTCTCATCCATGGGGTTGTATGTGAATCACCTGTGGGGTTGGTGTGTGGGAACAAGAGGTGTGGGGGTGGTGATGTCAGACACATATTGAGTCATGAACCTTGTGCCTTGTTGGGCATAGCCCATCCTAGTATGTCTATGCCTTCCTGGACCATTGCACAATGGGTTATGATCGGTGAGGTAGATATAGGTATTTGAGTGACACATTGACTTGTCAAGCCTATGCCCCCTTGCCTTCAGTTTCCAGGCTGCTTCTGGCACCCAGGATACAGGGAGGAGAAGAGCTGTCTGGAAGCAGCTGTAATGCCACTGCCTTCTTGCTGATGAGCTCCTTCTTGGTGGGGTGAGGCAGCCCTTTACCACTTATTCCAGTCCTTTACAACTCATCCTGTCTCTTTCCACACTATGGAATCAGAGGCCTCATATACTCGCTCCCCCTAACAACTGCACATGGCACCCCTGGAGAAGCTCTGACAAGGAGCAATGTAGGTACAGACACTACTGACGCATGGGCAACATGCGTCCAGGATGGCACGACGTTGTTACATCGCCAGGCTTTTTTCCCCGCAGTTTTTTGCCAAAAACATTCAGCTGAAAAAACTCATCAAAAAATATGTGGGGAATAGGGTCTAGACAATAGGGAAGCACCCTCCCAAATGAAAAATGAAATATAGTGATGAGTTTTTTTCGGCATAAAATATTTTGCAAAAAAATGTTAGAGTCCTTAATTTAGACATAGTTGCTAGGGTGGGAGTCAATGATGGTGAGGCCTTGTGGGGGCAGGGCTTTGCCAGGGACAGGAGATAGATCATGGATGAGGCAGGGAGACTCTTGGCAACATTGCATGGGAGACCGGGGTAGTTCAAGAGACATGCCATACAAGCAAGGTGTAAGCAGAGCAGGACTGCACAGACCAATGAACAGCCCATCAGGAATTCGGGGACTACATGGTTCAGATGAGATAGACAATGGTTACCATCACATTGTTGATGTCCCATCTCTTCTCTGTAGAGAGGGAAAGTCTGTCTCTGTTGCACAATTTGAGGAACGTATTGGCACACAGCAGACACCCAGCAAACACCCCCTTCCGCTTGGGTGCAGGAGTGGACCCAGACATGAGTGCCTAAGTGCCTTTCACATCGCCCAAGAAGTGAGGAGGACAGATGTGCCGGTGGAGTTGAGCACTGAAGGCACCATGTTGCCCTTGCAACCAACTCCAAACACAGATTCTGAACATGGTGTTCAGTACCGAAAATGTCGTGGAAAGCGTTTCCGACATTTTTGGTACTTAACACATATTCTGAAGTTGGCGTATTGTTCCAAAGTCAGGCCCATATTCTCATCTTGGTGCACTGAAGGTGCTAAATAGCACGATTCACTGCGTCAAAACAGGACGCCCTGGCTCCACTGCTATTCTCAAGTGGGCCTGGGCGTCCTCGGAGAGCACGACAGTGATTTATGTGGATTGCGCCTGTTTGAAGGGTTTACGGGCGCAATCCAATCTCTGCAGCATTTTTGTAAAATAACGATATATTCGTTATTTTACAAAAATGCTGCCGCGAACACAGTTCCTATACACCAAAGTGAGCAGCTTCAACATTGCAGGATGTTGAAGCTGTTTACTTTGGTGTATAGAAAAGTGTTCGTATACACCCGTGCTGTGTATATGAACACTTTCATTTACACCAAAGCCAGCAGCTTCAACGTTGCAGAATGCAACGTTGAAGCTGCTCGCATTGGTTTAAATAAAAGTGTTCCTATACACTTGTGCAGTGAATATGAACACTTTCATTTAAAGCGAGCAGCTCAACGTTGCAGGATGCAACGTTGAAGCTGCTCGGTTTGGTGTAAATGAATGTGTTCGTATTCACCCGTGTGTTGTATATGAACACTTTCATGTACACCGAAGCAAGCAGCTTCAACGTTGAAGCTGCTTGCATTGGTGTACATGAAAGTGTCCGTATACAACACACGGGTGTGTGTGGACACTTCCATTTACACCAAACAAGGCTTCTTGTGGCACTCCTCCAGTTTATCGGCACCAAAAGAGTACCGTAAATGTGTGCTAGTTTAGCGCACATATTGAACTTGGAGAGTGCCACAACAATAGGCTTCCAAAAAGCCAGTTTACGAATGTGGCAGTTGCTAGGTTGGTTTCCAGCCCATCCTAGCAACTGCCACATGTATTCCGAAAGTGGCGCATTCCTTCTGACTTCGAAAGAATGCACCACCTTCAGAATAGGTCTTATGTACCGAAAAGGTTGTTAAGCCTTTTAACGTCCTTTTCGGTACTTAACACCTACATGAGAATAGGGCCCCCAGAATGAATGCGCAACTTTCAGAATATGTGCGCCGGTTGCTAGGGTGGGTGGTGAAGCAACCTAGCAAATAGCACTTTCGTATTCGGCATATTACCACGCCAATTGTCGTGGCACTCCTCCACTTTAGCGAATGCCGAAACGGGGCAGCCATATAGTGGACCTCTTTTGTGGCATTCGGTTTGCTGTTGTGGAGGAGTGCCACGGAGAGCACTGGTGTATATTGGTAGATACTGGTATATCAGCATACTGTGAAATGTGCATCTCACACTTTCATTGAAAAAAAGAGCCATTTCCAAAATCTAATATGCTGCTTAAACTTGCAGTCACTAGTTTTCTTTGAAATGTATTTCTATTTTTGTCAGAGTAGCACACAAACACCCTGTAATTTCTGTGCCGCTTCATTTGTGTTCATCACAGGTTATATTTTAAAGATGTAATATGCTTGCCAAGCTGCTTAATCACAAATGCTGTTTTCTCAACAGCACTTTCGTTAAATTGAAATGAACTCGCTATTTAACGAACCTGCTGCCAAGACTTGCAATCCGCCCGTTACGTATGAAGACAGGAAGAAGGCAGGCAATGAATGATGACCATAAACTAAAACAATATGAGGGATTTTAATCTGCATTATTATTTCTAGGTGATATTAGGCGCCGTTTAAGGAAACACGCAAACGCACCCATCCAGACTCAAAAGGAGTCTTTAGACTGAGAGTTTTACAAAAATGACTGCATTCTGTTTTCATTATTTTGAACAGACTATTTGCATCTCCAGAAGAGTTTACCCCACTATACTCACTTGCGTACATTGTCATTTAAGTTTAACATCCAAAGAAAACCAGTGAGGAAAAGCAGGGACATAGTGGTTTTGAGCAATGGCACAGCCATGGGTGACACAAACCGCTTTCAGCCACAAGGCAGAGCGTGGATTTCCCCTGCTTTCATGAGACCCTACAGGTAATGGGCCAGAACACTCAAGGCATGTCTTTCCACCCTGTCTGTAGACTCAGGGGCTTACCCACAACACTCCCACCTGCACTGCAAGGAGCGGGTGTCAGCAAGATCTGTTTTAAAGCCATACAAGTATCTCACGTTTCATCAAAAAGACTCTTTCAGTAGAATCGGCCTGGGCCAGTGAATACTGAAACAGCTAAAGTATCACATACGTGCTGTAGCCTGTCCAGACTGGTATATATGTCCTGCAATGTAGAGACATTTTCTTCTCAGGGAGAGTTGTGTAACCATTTAAAACTGCAGGGCCCAACTTCCATTATTCGCTCAAAAGGGTTTCTTACTGAATCAAACTTTAAATTCTGGACATATTTATGTTCCCATAATGCTCCTTGCTTTTATGCAAATCACCAGGATTGGGTTCTATGAAGAGATACTGTACTGGACTGGGACCACGACCCTCGGTCTGCTCC
The DNA here is from genome assembly GCF_040938575.1 of Ambystoma mexicanum. Taxonomy (NCBI): domain Eukaryota; kingdom Metazoa; phylum Chordata; class Amphibia; order Caudata; family Ambystomatidae; genus Ambystoma; species Ambystoma mexicanum. The sequence goes on along the minus strand of NC_090926.1, from coordinate 326,312,249 downwards.
CTCCTCCCCAGAGCCCTGCCCCTCCAAGGATGTAAGGTGTCTCCCAGAAAATGTTTCCATTTCCAGCACTGTCTGCAGGTGCATTGGGTAATTATCTTTTAGAAAATAAGAACAAATGGCAACCAGTGACCATGTGGTCACCTGACCTGCGCTGGGAGGTGCCATCTCCCAAGTGGCCATGTCTGGTAAGACACAAGCCTGGTCCTTGAAAACAGGCACCACCAGCCATGGCATGTGGGGTGCGAGACACACATCTGAGGAGCTGGTGCATGTGAAGCTGCAGTATTATGTGGGGTAGGGCATGAGGTTAGTGGGGGAGGAAGGCGCATTGCTAGCTTTCATTTGCTGCACCCGCCTCTCCCTTTATTTCTTAATTTGCAGTGCCAACACCTGCAGGCACCCCTTTCACTGTGCCTGAGGTGAAAAGGATGCCTGCAGGTGTTGGTGCTATTGGGGGATCACCGGCATAGCCCCGGCTCAGGGTTTCTCTTTGGAGACTGCTAGGGCTCTCTCCTAGTGAACACCAGTCCCCACTTAAAGCCCTGCTTCTACCTCTGAATATTCAAAGCAGCAAAAAGCCTGTCCTGAGCAATAGGGCACCAAAAACATATTGGGGGTGAATTTCATGCAAACGGAAACATGAATCCATGCATTTCAGCTCTCCCTACTTCGACACTGAAAAGGGATATTTTAATTTTTTATTTTTATTTGTTCTAGTTGTCTTAACAACTTTTCAAATATTCTACACATATATACAAATACTCGTAATTTTCGAAAAGGTAAACAAAATACATTCTTTCAATTTATATACATCTCAAATTCACATTTCATAAAATACATACAGGAACCACAGTTCAAGTCAGCTGAGAGAGAGAGAGAGAGTCTTAAAGTGTGTGGGCGCACCAGATATGTGTGCAGCTGGTGTGGTTGTTGGTTCAAAATGGAGAGAGAGAGGGAGACTGTTCCAGAGGAGGGAGCCAGCTAAGGAGAGAGATCGGTGAGCAAGAGGCGCAAGGTAGATGTTAGAGAGCCAAGGCGAGAGGATAGAGTCCTGGGGAACACCACATGTAGAGAGAAAGGTGATGAAGGAGAAAGAGCCCTGGATCACCTAGAATGGGAAATCATTGAGGAATGAGGACAACCAATCCAGTGCCCGGTCTGAGATACCAAAGGTATCATGGAGCCGCTTTATGAGGATGGAGTCTTTGACTGTGTCAAAAATGGAAGAGAGGTCAAGGAGAATGACTACAGCGGGAGATTTCAAGTCAAGATTTGTGATCAATTCTTCATGGGTGTTCAGGAGAGCAGTTTCTGTGCGTCTGAATGCTCGGAATCCAGATTGATGGTCATGTAAAGAACCAATGAGCTCAGTGTGTTGGGTCAGTTGGGGGAAGACCAACTTCTCCAGGAGTTTCCCATGGAAGGTTATAGTAGAGATAGGGCGGTAGTTGGCCGGATATGAGGATTCGGCAGAAGGGGGTGCAGGAGGGAGTGCTTGAGAGAAGAGGGAAAAGAGCCAGGGGCTAGGGAGTAGATTAAGAAGTCTGCAAGATCTGGTGCGAGGGGAGGAAATATTGTCCTTAATGATTCTGAGAGAACAGGGAAACACCTGTTTGGATGAGACCTTCATAGAGCGGACTACTCTAATCACCTCATCCATTGTGATAGGTGAGAAGGAGGAGAGAGTGGGTGGGGGTGGGAGAGAGCTCAAGGGAGGCAGGAGGACAAGGAGAGGAGTGGAGGGGGAGGAACAGAGTGATGTCAGAATATCCTGAGTTTCAGAAGTAAAGTGGGTGGCCATTGCAGTGCAGGGGCCTGAGAAGGTAGAGATGAAGTAGAGACTGCAGATGGTTTGGCTAGTTCTTGCAGATTTTGAAGAGTTAGGCCATGTTGTTAGTGGTTCCAGAGATGCTTGCCTGGATGTGGACCCTCTGTTTGGAGCGGATGGAGAGACGGTATTGCCTTTGGAGCAGGCGACAGGCCACTTTGTCAGAGGATGTGCCTGAGGTCTGCCACTTCCGTTCAGTAACTCTACACTTGCATTTTAGAGCAGCTAGATCAGAGTCATACCAACTGTTACACTTGGAGGAAGGTTTCTGGAGGATCCTCATGACAGGGGAAAGAATGTCAAGAGTGTTAGGGATGGCATGACTAATGTCATGGACAGAGTCAGTGGGAGAGTCAATGGGGGGAAGGAAGGGGGTGAAGGTGGAGGCAAACACAGCAACTGACACTCGCTTCATCGGTCGATAGGCTTTAATTACAATGTTTTCATGGAGCTTCCATTGTTAAATGAAAGCCAAACACCTACATTGCGAAATGACTTTTGTTCCAGTCCAATGCACAGGTTGGAAAACAGTGCTAATCAGTGTCAGCCTGATGTACGGGTTAAGAGAAAGGGAGGTGGGTTTGGGAGTAGGTTACATGAAAACTGGCACGCTAAGTGCAGGTAGGTGTTGTGAGAGTGCTTTTTGTGGCTTTATGAGGTTGTCGTCTATGTGCAAGGAAGCATTCATTTTACGCAAAGAAAGTGAGGTTTTAATCTGGGGTCCCTAAGTAGTCATGAGTAGGGTTTAGCAGAGAAATTGTCAAATTCTGTGCAAAATCTGATCGATTCACCAATTTCACCCGTTAGCCATTTTGGCTGATTTTGTGCATGAAGTTTCATTTTTGTGAAGCTTTTTCCTGTAACGTGCTCCAATTTTGGTCTGCAAAATACTTTGTCCTTCTAAATAGCTGAAATTGTAGCCAAACCTACCCATAAAATGAAATTTCAAACGGAAACCAAAATGTAGCCAAGAGTGATTGATCAGGAAGAAATCTGCTCCATCAGGACGTGATTTTCCCCTATGTCGCTGCACCAGCTGTAATTTTGCCATCTGTGGAAATAACATACTGGGGATTGGATCGGAAGACTGGTGTGTGGCTTTTTATTCATCTATAAATATAGTGTATTATTACTGTGTGTTTATGCTAGTAACACTTTTCTTGTGATTCTTTATCCTGCTTACCTGTTTTGCTCACACAATGACTCTCTTCAGGAAATCTTTTTCCCTGACTATGGAAGGCCTCTGGCAGTCATGTTTTGCCATTGCAGGTGACCAATTTGTTAGTTTAACTTCCTTTACTTTCAGAACTGCTGATCTTCGAATGAAATCACCATTTGCATTATTTATTACACACCAATCTAGTGCTCTCTCCTCCCTCCCTCCCTCTCTCTTCCTCAAAAAGTTATGAAAATGAAATTGTAAAAAAGTCACTCATAGGTCACTAACATCACCTCTGTCTGTAAGAAACAAAGTGATTAAATCCGCTGTAAGAAAAACTGCTGGAAAATTCTCATGCTGTGTACATGTTTTTAGTTTATCTGATGACCGCGTGGTCTTTTTATGCTTGTATGAATACATTCTGCTATATATTGTTTGACTGACTATTACCATCCTTTTTATATGTTTAGTAAGATGGTATCATCACTCTTTGTGTCAATATTTGTCTCCAGCCAAATGAGCAACTGCAAGTGTCGTTTTTCTGGAATTATTTTTTCTATCATCCACAAGGCTGTCTGAGCCCGGGGACCACACTATCTTCAACTTTATCGCACCAAATACTCTCCATCTAGACGTCTACGTTCCTCTGGCACCAACTCTTTGTGTGTAAAGCGTTTTGCTAAACAGAGGGTAGGCGGTCGATTGCTTTCCTCAGCTGGCTCCCTCCTTTGGAACAGCTTCCCCTCCTTCTGCACCTTGAGCAGGACTTTCTTAAACTCCGGAAGCTCTTCAAGACCTTCCTCTTTACCTCCCCCTTCCCTTCTTCTCTCCTCTGCTAATTTCACAGTTGCTGTGGTTGTTGTCCTGGGCCCTTATGTATTCTCGGGGCCCATGACCTCCCACACGCAAGCGCCCCAGCTCCTGTCCACCCTCAGCACTTGCCCTGGCACACCCTCCGCCTTGGAGGCTCGCACGTACACCCACTGTGGCTCCAGGCCGCGTAGCACTCACCATACCATGCACTTCAACCATGTACTTCATCTGTGGCTCACCCACGAGCATGGACACTCCAGCACTTACCCCTTATGCCCTCTTCCTTGCTGCACTTGCACATTCCGAATACTCACAAGACATACTAGGTTCACCCTTTTTTCCTTTTCCCTCCACAGTTTTAAATATTTTTTGAGTTTTTGATGTGTTTACTCCCTTCATCCCTACCATTGCCCTGTGGGCGCTTTGAAACAGTATTTGCATGCTGTATAAGCACCTAACAAGAGAACCATAAATAAATACATTCACAGTTTTTTTGTATCTGTTAACAGCAGTGGAATGCCATATGAATGCATTGTAAATGCTGTCTACTATGTGTAAATAGCAGGCGTCATTTGCACTTTTTGGAAGACAAAGCAGTTCTACAAGAAGCTGTAAAGCCAGGTTCATGTGTTATTGTAATCTTATTTTGTTTGCACTGCTGTGCAAATGATCACAATTGCACAAAGGGGGACTTTTTGCACATATCTAAGTAGGTTGTACCCTCGATGCAATGCACTCATTTTAAAATGATGTGTACAGTGTAGCAATGTAAAGGGTTTTAGTAATGTTTACTAATGTCAATTGACATCAACTATTTCCATTTCCTAGCATGTCTAGGATGAATTCGCGCCACCAGTTTTTTTTTTGCTGGATTTTTACAGATATTGATTCATAACATACTGCTGATTTTGATCTAAATTATATAAATATACACATGCTGAAACAAGTCCATGTTACTAGCAGGGAAGTTCTGTCAGGAGGGGGAAGGGTGCTAAAGAGAGTGACGGTGGTCATGGATTCAAACTTCATAGTGGGGAGCAAGTGCAAGTAGATCTTGGTTACTTGGCCTAAGCCCCTCCCACCTGGTGCCTTCCTGGTTACCACTCTTTTTCCCCACTTAGCAAGCCCCGCCCACCTGGTGCCATCCTGGTTGCCACTCTTTTTTCCTACTTAAGGAGCCCTCCAGTCGCTTTTCCTTTGCAGCTGGGGAGCAGGTGCAAGTAGATCTTGGTCACCTGTCCTAAGCCCCACCCACCTGGGGCCTTCCTGGTTACCACTCTTTTTCCCCACTTAGCAAGCCCCGGCCACCTCGTGCCCTCCTGGTTGCTGCTCCTTTTCCCTACTTAAGGAGCCCTCCAGCCTCTTTTCCTTTGCAGATGGGGAGCAGGTGCAAGTGGATCTAGGTCACCTGGCCTAAGTACCACCCACCTTCTTAGCTCTGCATCTTCCTTCCTGCTCTTGACTCTTAGATCAAAGGCGTCTCTTACACGGGTGTCTGTAGCGAAGGGCAGACAAAGAAAAGGGCAATTCCTGTTTGGACCTGTTCGGACCAGGCAGGGTTGGACTGAGAACCAAAAGAGGCCCTGGAAATAATTTTCAAAGTGGCCACATATTACACATTTTGAGCAATCCCAACCCTTTTCCTATGAGAAAATGTGAAAATAAAATACAAAAGAGGCCCAGGGTGCAGAGGCCCACTGGGAAATCTCCAGAGTTCCCTGTACGCCAGTCCAGCCTGGGGACCAGGAGGATCCAGGGTACGAACCCTTGCTCAGACAGCAGGTAAGCATGCACCAACATGTGTTTACTCCCTCTGTCCCAACATGCAATCCCCACCCCTCTGGTCCCCCCGTGATGTTCCCATGTGCCACCTCCCTTCTTGCACACAGGTGTTGCCTGATTTGCTTGATTCTTCTACCCTGCCCCCCCACTCCCCACCCCCTCCAGCCTACTTCTACAGGAGTCTGTCCTGATATATTCTGGCTTCACCATCACCGTCTGGTGGCCAATGCTGGATTTGACTTTTATGGACTTCATTGATTCACGGTGGGTCACCCTTTCTCAACTCTCATGCTGGACTTCCTTTGCATCTTGTACTCATGATGGCTCTGAATGATGCTGTTCCCGTCTTCATCTTGTATCCTGGCTTGCAACATTATGTGTTACTACTGACTTCTGCAATTGTATTTGTTTTCCCCTCTTGCTTCTGCACTCTTTTTGACTGCTTACTCTCTGTTCTGTCCTCCTCTCCCTGTCTCCCTTTTCCTATCTCCTCCCCTCCTCCCCTTACTTTCTTCTATGCACTTACTCTATCAGAATTTCCTTTGGACCTAGTATGATAGCAACCTCTCCTGTCTCCTGCCCCTTAGCCCCCCCCCCCCCGCAGCACAATCTGAAATGTAGTCAGGCCTAGTACGATAGTCGCTTGTTATGTTCCTCCCCTCCCTTTCTGCACCCCTATCCCTCACCTTTTGTTTTCTTCTGTTTTACCAGAAATGTTGTCAGGCCTAGTACTGTAGTTGCCTTTATGTTTCCATTTCCTACCCACTCTCCCCCTCCCTTCCTTATCTATGACTTAGCTCTTGCACTATCAGAAATGTCGTCAGGCCTAGTACGGTAGTAGCCGGTCTGTTTGCATTTCCTTCCCACTTTCCCCCCTCCCTTCCTTATATATGTCTTAGCACTTGCACTATCTGAAATGTCGTCAGGCCGAGTACGATAGTTAATTTCACATCCTTACTGTTCATGGCCTGTAGGAATGTCATTGTATTTTCCCTTGTTCCCTCCCCAGCCTTGAAGCACTTTGAAACACATTGGGCCTCATTCAGAGGTTGGTGTTAAGGGGTTAACGGCGCCGGTAAGGGTGCCGGTGCCGTTAACCCCTTACTGCCACATTACGAGGTGCTTTAGCGGGTCCTGCTAAGGGCGGCTGGTTTAACCAGACGCCCTTAGCGGGAGCCGCTAAAGGACCAGGGAGCAAATAGTGGCATGGCTACCTCCAAACTCGTAATGACCCCCAATATGTACAAAAAAACAGCAGGGGATGAATACAAACAATAAATGATGACCAAAAAAGCAGTGCTGAACTAAAATAATAAATAAATGAATGAATACATTCATGACAGGATAAAATGTCCTGTTTCATGAACACATTCAAAATAGTAGTGGTATGGCAGATGAAAACCGGGGACCCAGTTTATTTAGAGGGTCACCAAGTTAATAAAGAATTCCCCCAGTTCAGGAACTGCGCACCATGTTTAAAGCCTGGTCCCCAGTATTTTATGGGTACATCAGGTATGCACGTCTCCCCTCACCCACCACTGTGACGGACAACAATGGGGGCCTGAATACCTGTGTCTTTGAAAGCTCACCGTCGTCACATGCTCTCCCTTTTTGCAGTCTGTTTGTAGCCACTGCCAGCGCGTGCAGGTGTGGGTGATTCATCCTGCATTCAAAGGCAAGGAGGCACCTAGTTGTGAAATGATGACTAGTGCCCCAGAAGTCTGTATGCGGCTGCTATTGGTGATACATTGGGCCCAAAATAGTGTTGCGAGTTAGTCGAATCAGGAAGTTAAAAAAGCAATATGTACAGATACCACTTTCTAGTACTATAGGTGTGGTCTAGGTCTGGGCGAGTCTGAGAAATGTGCCTGTGGTCTTGTTTTCTCAATGTCACCTGGCCTAGTAAGATCGCTGTCTTTGTCCTCCCTTTGTTTCCCCTCCCCTTGCCTCGTTGCGCCTTGAAACACTTGTGTACAGGAGCGTTATAAATGTCATATCATAGCTAGTCTTTATGCATTTCGTTGATAGAGCTTGCGGCACAAAGACTCCTATTTACATCCTAGTGCCACCTTGGCACCAGAATCCCTCTGAAGGGATCTATGTGATCACTGCGACGGCCGAAAATGCTGACGCCAGTTACGGCGCGGCGCAGTGATCATATCGATCACTGTGCCCGCTTCTCCAGCCAGCATTACCTCTTCCAACCCCCCCACGCCACTTACCTTTCGGGCGGCACACTTCTGTGTGTGCCGCCCGCACTCTGAGATCCCTGCAGCGTCAGCTCTGCACACTAACATGGGTTAGAGCTGACGCTGCAAGTATTCCCTATGCTACCATGTCTCAAGTAAGGAGTGTGCTGGCCCCCCTCCTGTTCCTGTTATACATCGATGAGGTGGTACCGTATGTTAGGACGAAAATATCTTGATGCCCGAAGCTGGGACAAGAGGCTTGCTTCTTTGCAGACGATGCAGTGCTTTTATCAACATCTGCAAAGGGCCTCACGACCACTGCGGAGAAATGCTTCCAGCTCCAACTTGAGATCAATATGGTGAAAAGCAAGCCAATGGTCTTCCGCCCTAAATTTAGAAATTTCACAACATTCAGGCTGGCTACTAACAACACTCCCCTCCAACAAATGCAACAATAGGATTACCTAGGGGTGAGATGAAATGATCAAGGCAATTGGCCCTGCCAGCTGGCGGAATCTAGCTTGTCCTTGGAAAAATACGGGGTGGGGGGGCATATTGAGATTTTTCTATACACATGGCCAAGGGCCCTATCTCACTTGCAATCAAATTGTACTCAGCCCCGGCCAAGTCAGCAGCAATGTACGTGGCTTAAATCTGGGGCCATTCGGATAGCAACAAACTGGGTCTGGCTGAAAGATCCTTTTTGAAAAAACTTCTAGGTTTGCCCAATTCATGCCCGAGTAGACCTTTTTCATTTGAATTGGGTCTGAGACCAATTCAGAAAGAGGTCCTATTCAGACCGGTTTTCTTCTGGCTTTGACTGTGGTCAGTCCAAGAGTTGCAAATATATCGGGATGCTACTAGTCACATACTGGAGGCCGAGGGTGGCAGATCATTTTGGTGCAAAAGGAAATGGGAGATCTTTGGCTGAACCCCCAGTGAATTACCCATGGAGTTTGATTGAGGCTGAGTTAACCAATGAATGCATGAGATTAACATCAGCACCCACTTATTTGTCTTACAAGTCAAACCATGGGGCTTGAAAAATACCTTGATCCTGTTAGGCCCCCACTTGCGCGCAGCCTATATATAAGGTTTCGATTTTTCCCAACTGAACTTAGCATGCCCCACTGAAAAATGGGCGCCCGATGGAAATGAGACATGTCCTGTTTGTGGTTCTGCTGAGGAATCCTTGTTCCATTTCTTCTTCTTTTGCGAAGGCTGTCGTGCAGCACGATGCAAGTTTTTAAAAACCATATGCAACATGCATGGCATACGTCGCACAAGTCTCGCGCTCCACCTTTTTAAAAGTTGTGATGATATAAAAGTGATATGTTGTGTAGCAAGTTATCTCGCCCAGGCTTGGAGAGTAAGGGCAAAAACCATAAAAGAGGGAAGCCTGGTGCAATGACACATATGCATTTTACCACTCTGTGAAATGACATGTCGAATGGTGCTAAAATAATGCGGATTGTACCGGTCAATATGATTTTAGAACATATTCAAGGTTTTAATAATAATTTTATATTATACCATTTTTTTGTATTGATCTTAATGAACTATTTTTCGTGATTTATTGTATCTGTTATGTTTTCTTAATATGTGTATTCATGGCAAATGAATGTATTGTCGGAAAAAAGCCAATTGAATTGTAAGGAGTGTGCTCCCTGCTAGCAGGGTTCACACTGTTCTAAGTGTTTGTCTTGAAATCGCAATGTAAAATACTTCAAGTCCAAACATAAAATTGAACACTTGAAAATACATGACAAGGGGAGGTTCAGAAAATATAGTAGTTAGGACACGTTTTTCCAGAGCCAGGGGACATTTGAGCAACAGCTGCAACCATTAACCCCACATCCATCTTCCTCGTTCCAGTCGTTACTTGTGACAACATCTGCTGGCACCTTCCAACAGCAATCCACTCTGATAAAAGCCTTCTTTTTTCATAGTTTATATTTTTCCTATTCCCCCAACGCTTCTCTTCCGGGATATGAAAACCTGTACTCTACCCACAATTCTGTTTTTCTTCCTGTCTTTCGCATCAGCCTCTGTCTCCGGCTAAATAGGTTTCACTGGTGGGCTTTCAAGAATGGAGTCGTGTTTTTAGGTGCCTGCCATCTCTGGCTCCAGTGTAACACCAGGGCTCCTGGGCAATCTATGAAGACAAGGACATGTAGATATGAATCACACAGGCGTCTTCACAGAGCCAAACATGCCAAGTATGAAATAATCAGGGTAGCATAACTCATAAACAGGGGAAACATCCCTCTATTGAATGGATACCCAGAGGAGGAAGGAGCAGGGGAGTATTTAATAATACGTGCAATGCATCTACAGCAGCAACAATAACAAGGAATTCCCCAAACACAGGGTAAGCTACTTCATATTGCTGATCGTACATTGAATCTTAAAGTGCAAGTGTTTCAAAACATGTGCAAATCGCTTGATAACCCAGGGGTTACTTACTTAAAATACATCACTTTTTCTGAAAGGAAGAAGTGAGTATTCAATAATACAAACAGTACATACATAACAACACCAACAAAAAGAAAATAATTAAAACACAATAATTACTTTATATTGGCAATCATACATCAGATATTGGAAGTGCAAATGCTTCACAGAAATGTGCAAATCGCTTAATAGCCCAAAGGTTTACTTAAGGTGCATCGCAAGCATGTGTGCAAATTACAAACATGCATACATTAATTAGAAACATAATCCGTACAGTGGCTGATACGGAGGTGCAATCGAGAATGGTGCAATCCATCCAACTACTGTACACCTTCAAATGGCAAGGCGACACCTTTTGAAAACGCACAAGTCCAACTAGTGTCTTTCCGAAGTTGTGGATGTCGCAATTGTAGTCGGAACTATATCCGGGGATCATTAGTCAGGTGTTATTGTCAATTGGGTACCTACTTCTGTAGCATTTCCTACCATGAGCATTTCCTACTCTGCTACTGAGCTTTTGTCTTTTAGGCACACAAGCCATGGCGTGTTACCGCTTCGTACTTAAAACAAAATCAGACTACACAATCTTAGCCTGGAAAATAAACAGCATCCTCGTACCCTTAAGTCGTCGCCCATGGAGGCTGCACTTATTAATGCCCATTCAGCAATAAAAAAAACTCTACAGCTCTTAACGAGGCCATTTGTTCCACTTGTTCCTTGGACCTTGATTTTTATTTTATCGCAGAGGCATAGTTCTCATATAACTGTCCAGCCCACTTTCATATGTTAGTTCCAGACGACTACCGTATAAAATGGCATAACAGAACCATGCAAAAAGGATGTGGAGTAGGCATTGTGATGAGATCCTCTGTTGGAATTGATAATGGTCAAATGCTCGACTGGGATGGTTCATCGCAAATAATGGCCTGTACGTATTATCCATCACCAAATGGACCCCATCACTTTCTCCTTTATTATAGACCCCCTGGTTCAGCCACATTGTTTCTGGATGCCCTAGATGTTTATCTAGGTTCTCAAGTGACCCAACATCACAACCTAATTATGTTGGGCGACCTTAATATCTGGTGCAATGTTATGGAAGATGGAGACTTTAAATATTTGTACGAGATTCTTCATACACATGGGGCCTCATTCTGGGTATGGAGGTAGTCATGGCGCTATTTGCGCCATGACTACCTCCCATACCGGGTCCGACCTGGTTGAAGGGGGATTTACCGGTCCATTCCGACCCTGGAGGGTCCGGTAAGTCCCCATTGAAAATTCCATTCCCCATTCGAATTTGAGCCCCCATAGGGCTCAATGGGAATGGGGAAGTAGCTAATAACGGTACTGCAATTTGCGGTACCGTTATTAGCTCTCTGGTCCCTTAGCGGCTCCCGCCTGGTAAAACCAGGCGCCCATAGCGGACCCACTAAGGGACCTCAGAATAGGGCGCAAAGGGATGTCCTTAACGGTGCCCGGTATCCCTTTGCGCCCACCTCGGAATGAGGCCCATGGTCTTCAACTATTACACAATTTCGCCACTCACACCAATGGGCATTGTCTCCATCCTGTGTTCTATCGAGGCTCAACTCTGGCTGATGTAATCATAACTTCGGTTCGCTGGTCCGATCATTCATTGGTGAGTTTTCTTTTAAGGACATCGTGCCATTCTAAATTACATAATACTGTCCCGAATGTGCAACTGAGTTGCCGGAAAAGGGACCTGGAGCGCATATCTGGGATCTGGTTCACAGTCTTCCACCTATACTATCCACTCAGTGGCGGCTGGTGACTTTGAAAGCTGGTGGAGCGTACATTTTTCTGGGCGAATTTTGAAGCAAGCTAGCAAGCCCAACCAACACCAGGTGCAGGGGGGGAAAGGGTGGGTTCTCTCCCGTGAACATTTTGGAAAAATGGCTTCCAAATGTGCAATTTACTGTCCAAACATACCGAAATATGACATAAAAGCATTAGGTTTTACATGCTAATAGTGGTACATTATTGATATGTGTGCAAGTGTGATGGTGTATTTTACAGCAACTTGTATTGAGAATAGCTGGTACTATGTTGTATGCGTAAAGAAATTCATTATAGAGATATCTAGTAATGATGGAAAAATATAATGTTGTCATTCTGTTACTGGCATTCATATACCTTCATCCTAATCTGTTGTGCTGGCCAAACTTAATCCTCTAATGTCTTATATTGAGAACACAGTTTTTCATCAGGGCCATACTAAGTCACAGAGAATCCCCCCTACACAGTGGTGTAGCGACCATTGGGCAGAGCGGGCTTTAATCCCCCCACCTCAAAATGTTGGGTAACAGGAGACAGTTCATTCTCACAGCAGTCCTTAAGTGCCTGGTTTCTGACGTGAAGGAGGGAGTTAACTGCTTGTAGCATTGAAGATGCACCAGAATAGTCTCATTAGAATGTGTAAAGAAGTTAGATGCCCCCACACAAGTAAGCTTGCCCTTCTCCCAAACTGTCTGAAGTTACCTCCTCTGCCTAGATTTAAAGGATTAGCTCCCTCCCCACCGAAATGTGTTGCCTTATATATAAAAAACATAGGTCCAGTTAGCAAAGGATGTTCTGCTCCACTCTGCCTCCGAGTGTCAAATGCCACAAGTGGTGAGGTTTAAAATAAACCTTACCTTTGATGTTGAAATGCAATTAGGTAAAAACAGCCCAATTAAAGCACTACGGGATGCAAGAAGGGGACTCGGGCTGACAGGCCCCAGGCCTGATCAGGCAGAATACTCTCAACATCTGGTGTTGTCTGTCCTGTTTTGTAGGAGGGTTTTTTCACCTTGACTAATGACCAATGACCAGCCTGGCCGCATGGTTTGCTGTCCTCGACGTGTTAGGCCCCAGCGGGCCCCAGCGGGACAGGGAGGTGTCATTCATCCTTGAGGTGCTGGGCTTCACCCCAAGCACCAGTGTGTCCCCTTGTTACTGCTACCGTGTGGGGGAGTCTAACACTTGAAATAGGCTGCTTCAGCTTAACACGGCTGTGATAACAAACCCAGCAGGTGGCCAGTGTTGGCAAAGAATGGGTGAGTGATTTACCCTCAACGAGCATACATGCTACAGGAAGCTTATTCCGGGAGAGTGAAATTGTGTTTTCAATGGCTTTCCACTGCAGCAACCGTGCTCAATTAGCAAAACCCCAAGGCCTGGCCATGTTTGGAAGCGTGCATTAAATACAGGCAAACTAGAAGTTGCATAGATTATGTAACGCAATAAAACGTGAGGTAATTCTGAAGGACGGGCAGCGCGTCTTAACAATTTGAAAAATGCTATAAAAAAAAAAAACAAACACATCCCCGTCGGTGTCTAAAATACATTGCATGTGACCAGTGACCAAAAGTCCCCCAATAGCTATTTTACAGTGGTTTAACCGCAATACGTTGGTGGGAGGGGATGCATTACAGGTTCTTAAAGGCGGAAAACCCCATCACCCAATAATACACCAACAACCACCACCCTTAGCGGCAATCATAATGGAAGGAAGAGGGGTCAGGGTCAACATACAAAGTTAACTCTCTACCCTCTTGCTAGAGCAGGTTCATCCCTGGCACCTGGGGTAATATTCATTAAGTAGTAGCTAGGCACAGTAGTTGCCATTCCTTCACACCTGGGGTAATATTCATCAAGTGGTAGCTAGGCACAGTAGTTGCCATTCCTTGGCACCTGGGGTAATATTCATCAAGTGGTAGCTAGGCACAGTAGTTGCCATTCCTTGGCACCTGGGGTAATATTCATCAAGTGGTAGCTAGGCACAATAGTTGCCATTCCTTTCGGGTTGCTCTGCTTTGCATCTTCGTAACTTAACCCATAACTTATAAAGGCAGGATTCAGCGGGCGGCAAGAGGTACTGCAGCTCCAGTTAGGTGTGGGCTGGGCATTAAAGGGGACCTGGTGGCAGGAGGCCTGAAAGATGATAAGATGGCCGCACACAGCATGCGTGCAAAAAAGGGAAGTGAAAGTGAGAAATGGGATGAGGGGGCAAATACATCAGTGAGTCTGATGATCATATCCTTAAACCAGCAGCAGAGCAGTGATCTTAGTGTGCAGCGCGTAGTGAGTGACATGCTAGGAGGTGCTGTAAACACGCTCCTTTAGAAGCCTCCTAACACTCTGCCTGACCTGCCTCGAGGGAAATGAGGTGGTAAAGGCCCGAGGGAGTGGAGAATAACAGCCTGATAGAGGCAGCAATCTAGCACCGATCCCTTGTAACGTGCGTGCTGAAAAGCGTGCATGGATATTCAAGTGTGTGTTGATGTTGTTTAGCATATCGCTGCCGAGATGGAATTGGAAGGGCACACCACTGCCTTCCGAGGCCAAGGGAACTTTGCCAGATGGCAGCCCCTTGTGATGGTCATTCACAGTCTACCTTGCTTACCACAAAGTGTTAGGGAGCCACAGGACTGGTTATGTTCGACAACGAGCCTCAACAGTGCCCCAGCTGAGGAGAAGTTCTTAGGGACTGCCGGGATTCAGCCCGAGCTAGCCCCGGCTCACTTAAAGCTTGCGGTGCTATAAAAATAAAACAAATAGTAGATACCCATGCTTTGCTTGCCTTCTTTCTGAGACAGCTAAACTTAAAATCTGTTGCAGATATAATTCAAAGTCAGCTTCTAAAAGAAGATACTTTCTTAGGAGCAAATTCGAGTAAAGGTGGTTCGAAAAACATGGGAATGCATAGTGTGCAGGCTTCAAGTTAACATACATTGAAACTGCACTGACATATGTTGGTCTCTCCACTTCAGGACGGCATTTGTAGTGGTACAGTGGTGCGGCTAGAACACGCTTGCACAGTTAGCGTCTGCTTTTCATCCCACAAGCCTTCCACTCTGCATTTGGGCTAAAAGCCTTAAACTAAGCTCTAAAACTACTCAAAGTGACTTGCTCCATCCCCCCACCCCGCCCATTTGTCTGGAAGGTGTGCACAGTGAGGCGTGGACGCAATTACCCTAGCCTTCTAAATGCAATATTTACAGTACTTAGGTAAGTTACCTTGGCGTTCTGTAAACACGGCCTGTGTCATTCTAAGGGGATAGGAAGGCTACCAATCCGTATAGCGAATCTGTCACACTCGTAGTGAGAGCCGAGCGTTGATGCAGGGCCTACCTGGCCTGGACAGCGTCGGCGACTCGTCATCACAACTAGGCCCTGCATTCCCAGAGCATGCCTTGGACAGTCCTGGCAGCACTGTGGGGAAGTGTCTTCTTCTCACTCACACACACACACACACACACCAGATCGGAGGTAGGCCGTGCACGTGACGCGGGTCTTCTGCTGTTCTCTGGGCAGCTCAGAAGTCTTCTACTGCAGTCAACAACAACTCGTCACGAACTGAGAAGGTGGCCCCGGATACACGCATGCGCACATCATCCCACCTACAATTATGAATGTCATTGGCTGACAAACAGCCAATGACATTCCAGTAAATTCATTGTTGCTATGCCCAAGATACAGTAAGGTGTCAGATCCTGACACTGGTGCGCTGTTTGTGCACAGATCAATACTGGTAGGGCCACCTCTCTAGAGCCCCGGCAGCATCTTAGATTCCATGGAGTTACGTACAGTGTGTGGATCTATGACCTCCACACATTTTACATTGAAAAAAGCTGTGGAAAATGGGACGTGCCCCTGCTCTGTTAGTGTGGCAGGCCCAGCATCCATGAAGACAGTGCAACATTAAAGCGGCAGATTAATTATTTATTAAATTGATTTGCAGCCACGCTGTGCAAAAATGATGCAGAGCAGAAGATGAAGATCAGAGAATTTGTGAACACTGTTCTCTCCAGAGTGTGCACACCTCTTTGGTGTCGTGGGGGCTCTGGGTGGGGGGGCGGTGCCCCCCCCGCCATATTAAAGCAGCCGCCCCTGTATCCACTACTGACTGTGTAGTCTACTACTCCAAGCTGGTGTCGGGACTGCAAAAAAACTGTAATTGCATTGCGCCGCTAAAGGTTATTAAAGAAAATAGGAAGAGGTGAATGGGCCATTGAGGGACCCTCGCGTATGGAAACAAGGCACAATCACCACACACGAACTGATACACCAGACACGAGGTTGTAGTCCCTAAAGCTAGGGTTTATTGCAAAGCAAATAGTCTCAGTTGGCCAACTGGGTCCCACGCCCCGCGACGTGTGTTTCCAGACCCCGGGGGAGGCAAGAGCATAGAGAATCATACAACAGTTACATATATACAAAGCAAGCATCTTACAATCAGTAGTGACACATCCAATACCCCCCCTAATACATTTCCTTTGAATCGGGTACGATAATTGACAATGGTGACGAGTATGACACCTTCAAACATTTATTTAGCAACAGTTTGCAATTTTCGCGAGCCTACAGACACAAGTCTTTGTTTAAAAGAACACAATGCTTCTGTTCTTGCAAGCAAGCTGCGTGCAGGGGAGAGACACATTCCAGGCCTTGCTATCTCCTAGTTTCTATTCATGTACTGGGGGTCAACTTGCTCTACAGGGCTCAAGAAAGGGGGGCCTTAAAGAAGAGCATAATTCAAGTCATTTAATGTTCACTTCTAGCATTTCTACTGTGCTTCCGAGACTAGCTGGCACCTCTGTACTGATTAGAATGCCTTGCTGCTTACTTTCCAAGGATATGTGAGGGAGGAGACCTTGCATTTCTGTCTGGGTTGCTGCGTTATGTTTCAACATGTCTCTCGCGGCCTTGCGTTATGCACTAGTGGAGCAGAATAATATTTCAGCAAAGCAGTTTTAACAGAAAGCAAAAAACAAACGGTAAAGAAAACAAAATGGTTATTCCAGTCACCTTAAAATGGCTGTGCTTCAGTCAAGCTTATGGCTACATATTTCTAATACTAAACACATGAGACGGTTGGTCTTCGGCCAACAAAGTACATTGCCTTATGATTGAGGGGTGTCTACTTTTTCTGGACTCACAGAGGAATAATCAATGGTATAGTGATAATCTCAAAATTCTTAAACAACAATATAGGAAAAAAAAAGAATTTGGCACAAAGCCAGAGACGAAACCTCTCATCAGGGAGCCAAGGCGCCCTTGGCTACATATAAAAAAGAAATCCTGCTGGCTAAATCGTTTGTTTTGCAAAATCAATTGAGCAAGCAGAGAACCAATCCAAGGCCTTATTTTTGGTCATTAGAAATGTTTCCATTCCTAAGAATGTGAACCCCCAATCACTGGCCTCTGTTGCTCTGGTCAATCAATGTAATTGTTCTTTCCAGGAGAAAGTTAATACCATCAGAAACAATATGTCCGTATGTTAAGTGCCCACTGAAGCTCACTTAAGTATCTCCCATACTACAGCTTTACCTAACTTCAAACCTAGTTTCTTCTTCTCCACTGTTGGGTCCGATGAAATTCTTGTATAGCTGGAATAGCTAAAACCCACACATTTTGCCCGGCATACTTGGCAAAACAACATGCCTTGGCTCTTAGCAAACCTCTGGCGTCCTTTATAAATGTCTCTCTATCACAAGGCTGTGTTCCCTTGGAGCTAAAAAAATCATTCCTCACACTACTGTTAAAGAAGCCAACTTTGGACCACACAGCTTTGGCTAATTATCGCCCAATAGCCGGCCTGTTATGGCCTGCAAAAATTCTAGAAAAGGTGGTGACAAAACAACTCATTTATAGATAAACACAAGATTCTCAACTGTTTTCAGTCGGGATTTAGACTGGCCCATGGAATAGAGACTACCCTGGTGATGGTCTGGGACAACCTGTTGGGGGCCGCCGACAAAGGTACTGTTAGCATGCTTATTATGCTGGACCTGTTGGCGGCCTTCGACACAGTGGACTTCGACATCCTTATTCACAGACTGTCATCAGTGGCACATGTCTCGGAAGAGACCATGAGATGGTTTGTGACCTTTTTATCAGAACGCACCCAGCAGGTAAAAATGGGCGACTGCCTCTCTGAAACTGTGCTAGTTGAGTGTGGGGTACCTCAGGGGTCCTCACTGTCACCCTTATTATTCAACATCTATGTTTGTTTTTTGTTGAATATTCTATCAGAATTTGGTTTGTCATACCATTCATATGCGATGACACCCAGATTTACGTGCGACTAAACCAACCAGCTGAGCCAATAGATAGTGTGTTATCTTGTGCTACTAAGATTAAGGAATGGATGCATAAAAACAAACTGCAACTGAATCCAGCAAAAACCGAGGTTATTGTACTGCGTGCAAGGAGGAAGGTACGGGACATGGTTCATACTGTCCCGTGTCCATCCCTCTTTGATAGACCCACTGAGTATGTGGACACTGTAAAAAACCTTGGCTGTATCTGGCAGTCCAGTATGGATTGCAACCTACAGGTTAATCAGATGGTGAAATCTGTATACTTCCAACTAAGGCTGTCAAAACCAGTGATGCCTCTAATTGCAGCAAAGTATCGGCCAATTGTGGTTGGAACATTAACCAACGCTAGGTTGGATTACTGCAATGCTCTTCTCATGGGGGTGGAAACATTTCAGATTAATAGACTCCAGGTAGCTCAAAACTCTGCTATTAGGTTGATTTTCGCACTGAGTAGAAGAACTCCAATCTCTCAGTTTAGAAGACAGTTACACTGGCCCCCGGTATCTCAAAGGATTCTCTTTAAGGAATTATGCCTGGTATTTCGATGCATCCATGGGACGGCACAAGCCTATCTGAGTGCAAAGATTCAGTTGTACCAACCACAGAGACAGCTGTGCTCCTTGGATCAGCAATTCTGCAGACCCCAAGGGTCAGAAAAGGCCACTTGGGGTGAACAACGGTTTTCAGTCCTTGGTCCTCGAGTGTGGAATAATATCCCACTGAACCTTCGACTCCTTGAATCTCTAATAACCTTTTCGGAAACAACTGAAAACGTACCTATTTGTCTAGTATAGAATTCATGAGTATTTCAAACCCCCTGCAGCACTGCGACAAATATATAGATGAACACCCTGCGCCCAGATGCATTTGTGCTCGGTCCCCCAAAGGGTATGCGTGGTACAAATCCACAAATCAAAGCAAATCAAATCCATGGAGGTGCCATGGACTTGTTTGTAACAAGGGGCCTCATTATAACCCGGGCGAGACAGGGTTAACGGAGCTGGTAAAGGTGCCGGCGCCGTCAATACCGTCCCGCCTGATTACAAGGTCCCCTCGCGGGACCCGGTCTGCACGTCTGGTTTCACCAGACGTGCAGACCGGGTCCCGCGAGGGGAGGAGGGAGCAAACAATGGGCCACTCATAATCGGCCCGCTGCTTGCTCCCTCGCCCATTCCCATTCAGTCCTATGTGGGCTGAAATGGGAATGGGGAAGGTCCGGGTCCAGGTTCCTAGAAGGAAGAATTACGGGCCCTCCCAACTCGGAATGGGCCGGTAATTCCTCATTCTGGGAACCCGAACCCGGACGCGATTTCGGCGGCAGCCATGCCGCCAATAGTGGCATGGCTACCGCCAAAGTCGTAATGAGACCCAAGTTCTCTTATAGCTGAAATAAATCTCTTGCAAAACGTTCTGCTGGGTCAGTGATATAATCTGTAGGCACCGCATGTGGAGTTTCAAGCCTGTTCGGACTATGTGTAATCACCTCTATAGCCCCTTGTTAGGGGATATTGGTATAAAAGGATTCGACCTCCAAGGTCACCAACCAGTCTGTGTTTAGAGTTAAAGGCCATATCCTCTACCAACATCTCTTGAATCTTTGATATAAGATTCAGAAAGTGTGAAAATAGGTCTAATGTGAAGGTCCACAAACTTTGATAAAGGCTCCAATATTGACCGATTTGTGAACCTTTGGTAGAAGGTAAAACACTGGTGTTCTCACCGATGTTGGATTCAAGAAGGAATCTGTAATCTGTAATGCACTGAATGCAGCGAGAAAGATCAGGTGTTGGGTCGCTGTCCAATTTAAGATAATGATTCTGATTTCTCAGCTGTCTAAATGCTTCTTTATCATAGTCCTCAACCAATTGTACAACGATGCCAACCCCTTTATCTGCATGTTTTATAATGATCGAGCTGTGTTTCTTAAGCTTCTTGAGAGCTAAGTATTCTGATTTTGAGAGATTCAATTTGCAAGGTCTTTTATTTGAGAGGATTTTGGTGGTAGTATTTATTATTTATTTATTTATTCACATTTGTTAAGCGCACAGCAGCCCGTGGGCATTGTGGCGCTGGTTACAGTAGATGTTCATATCTTAGTTACAGTAGTTATGTAAACACATACAGCATGAAGTGGCATTGTGGCGCTTGAACAATAGGTGTGGAGGGCAAAGCTGTGAGCAAGTACCTACAGTGAGCTAGCAGCTAATTGAAGAGTGACGTTTTTAGCTTTTTGCGGAAGGCATGGAGAGAGGTTTCAGCTCTGAGGGCTGTGGGTAGCGTGTTCCAAAGCTTGGGTGCCAGGTAGGGGAATCCAATGCCTCCTGCCTTGGCCCTGGTGATTCGTGGTACTGTAAATTGGTTGGTGTACTCTAGTCTAGTGGGTCTAGTGGATTGTGTTCTGACTAATGTGTCCGATAAGTAGGAGGGTGCGGTTAGGTTGATGCATTTGTGTGCGGTGGAGAGAATCTTGAAAGTGATTCGGTCTTTAACTGGTAGTCAGTGAGCATTTTTTCTTGCTTGAGAGATGTGTTCTTTTTTAGGAATACTGATAGCTGCTCTGAGGGAGTTGTTTTGAGTGGTTTGGAGTCTGGCTAGGTTTTATTTTTAATGTTCCCGCTAGGAGGGAGTTGCAGTAGTCCAGTTTGGCTCCTATGGTAGTTCTCGCAATGGAGAGGCAGTTATCTTTTGTTAGAAACAGCTTTTTGGCATTGATCAGTTTGGAACTCAGAGCGGAGGCTGATACAATGGCGCTAACTTGTTTATCCATGGATAGTGTAGCATCAATGTGGACTCCGAGAGTTTTAACTGAGGATAGGACTGGGATGACACAGTTGTCAATGCAGAAGTTTTGATAAGTGGGACCCATTTTGTCTAGCGTGGGTTTTTGACTGATTTTAAATAGCACCTTTTCCCATGTGTACGCCTCAATGCGCTTGTGGTCGGAACGCACTTGGGGACCCAAGTCAAGGTATAGGAACATTCTCGGAAAAGGCTTAAGATGCGTGTGTGCATTTGGACAAGATTAGGAATTCGGTGGGCTGGCTAGGCTCCAGTAAGCAACCCAAGAGGTCAAGCATGGGGGTGGGTGCTGAGGGAAGGTCACGAAAGTGCACTAGTGCAAGAGACTTGTTGTGTGTCCAGATAGACAGAATATTGTCATAGTTTGTTACTGTATTCTAATGGCAGGGGTGTTGAGACGAGTCTGGTGTAAGGCGCTGTCAGGAATTCGACCATACGCATGACGGCCGTGCACTCGCCTGTGCTTCTTGACATTTTTATTTTAACAGAATGATGGTAAACAAACCTCAGGAAAATGTGTGGGACTAATCCACACACATGTTCCTATGCTCACACCACGACAAACACATAGACCCATATGCTCTGGGTGGATACAGCCTTCATGCAGAGTCCACCCTGTAATATTTAGTTGGAATGTGACAGCCAGGAGTACACTATGTCATCTCCAGGAAGGGGAGGACCATGATTCCCCCTGCCATGATCATCCTGATTTACTGAAAAAGGCTCCATGTATCTGCCCTGCTCTTTTGTTAGACTCTGCAGGTGGTGGCAGAGATTAGCATACCAATAGAGTGTACTTTAAAGAGGCCCACATGGGGCCTGGCTGCAGAGATTAACAAAGGAGACAGGAAATCCAACAACCTTTCATATGTAACTGTGTCAACCTGAAGCCAGCTCTCACCCCGGTATCAATGAAAGTGAGCTGTCATGTCTGGGACTGTGTTTAAAGTAGGCAACCACGCTAGGGGGACCCCATTCATAAGGTATGAGAATATGGTTTGCAGGAGCCAGAGAGTCTGGTCTCGCCACAGCTTCAAGGTCAACCTGCGGTTTAACAGGGACCACAGAGGGAGAACCATTAACCAGAGAGAATCTGATCAACAACAGATAGGAAAATGGGAAAATGGGCGATACTTAGTATCGCAAGGGAGTGTGGCCAGAGATCTTTCAGCTGAGACAAGGATTACACCATCTTGTTTCCAGAGCCACCCCCTTTCCCCAGTTCCTTTTTCCCCCCTTTACCTTGTGCTGCTGCAAAGCACTTTGGTTATGACCTCACACATATAGACATTTGTTGGTAGGGATCCCAAGATTGGTTCACTAAGGTAGGCTAAACCTATACCAATCCCTGCTATCCACTTGGCTTTAAAAGGGAGCTGAGCCCCTCTTTTGGCAGATCATCTGAAGGCTTTGCAAGAAGCACCAAGAAAAACTCATCCTTGGACCCTGGCTGAAGATACAGTTTGCCTAACATTTCCTCCAGTGAAGGAAGGCCAGGCTATCCAAAGAGGGAAGCAGGATCCCTCCCCTAAACATCTCCTAGGGAACTGAGGGAGATACAGAACTCAGAGCACCCTCCAGCCACTCCAGAACCAGTACCCAGCCAGCACACAGCATGTCCTGCTAGGCTCTTCAGCAAGCTTCATGGATAAGAAGTTCCAGAAGGTCTCTGAACCTACAACCAAGGACAAGGCATCTGCCAGCAACACACTCCACATCTGCGGCCCATCCACCTCAAAAGACGACATTAGCCTATTGAAGAAGCTGGGAGAAGAGCCTCGATGAGCATCTACCACTGTCTGCCATAAAGGACTTTTTAATCAAGTTCTTCTATCTGCAACCGATGGCAACACTGACTGTTGTCAAGCCGCTGTCACTTAAAGACATCCGAGACGTCTCGACCAGTGCTTCGGAACTGCAAATCAGCACTGAGACAATGATTCCTGACCCAGAGCAGCCATGTAGGCCATCCTGCAGCTGTTGGTCCAGCTTCTCTCTCCGAACCATATTAGCGCCTGATACCCGCAGCTGACTCCGTCTCAAACTCTGTTGCAGAAGCCTGCAAAGTGCCCTGAAGCCGGCTCAATGCTGTTGAGCACCAGGAACATCTACAGCACAAGGTACATTGTGGTTCTGTCCCCCTGTTGTATTTCGTAGTGTTGTTAGACTGTCTGTTGTGATTAATAAAGTAGATATGTTTGTTACAGCCTTGTCTGGACATTCCCTTTTATCATTGGGTAATAATTGTATTTTTGCTGTGTTGTAAATAACCAACGATCCACGACCTTTCGGAGATAAGCCTGCCGTTCCGTCCACATTACCAAAATTGGACAAGACGGTTTATAATTTGCTTGTTATTCCAATCTGTTTCGATCGTTTCTGGTGTATTAGAGGTGTGCAGCAGGTGTGGGGCTGATTGATGGTTTAGAAACTGATATTCACCCCATGATCACTGGTACCCCGGAAGCTAATTCGTCATAGGCAGCGAAGGCGTTATGTGCCCTGCTAGACCGAATTTGTCATAGTCGTAGCTGCATTCTAATGTGTGTGGATGGATGGACGTGCCCGTGGCAGAATGTCCACTGAAGTGGTGCGTTTCGACTAATTTTAAGCTCAGATGGAGCTTATCTTTGATCTCACTGTGTGTTAGATCTTCTGTGTGGGAAGACAAGCTACCCTCATAGGCTCTTCAAGGCACTATAGAAAAGCTACCCACAAAGTCTTCTAAGCACAAATAAACCAGCTATTTTAGTTCATCTTCTAAGCATGTCAGGCAGTCTACCATATCATAGGATTCTCTAAATGCAATAGGCAGGCTACCCTTATAGTCTTAGTATATATCGTCTAAGCTCCATAATAGGATATCATCAGGCATATTCTAAGTGCAATATCAAGGATACCTGCATATATCTTTTATGTGTTCCTAACCAACTTATAGGTCTTCTAAGTGCAATGGAAAGGTTATCATCATATATCTTTGAGCACAATGGACAGACTAACATTATAAGCTGCAACAAAAGGTGCCCACTCCCAGATCCATCTTAGTGCAGCACAATGCCCGCCCTCAAATCCGTCTAGCCTTCACAGATCTCGCACAATGCCCGCCCTCAAATCCGTCTAACCTTCACAGATCTCCTAACTGAAACACGTGCTAACCTTCGCAATTTCTTCTAGAGCAGTACATGTGCTAGCCTTCACAGTTCTTAATGTGAAAACATGTGCTAGTCTTCACATGCAATACATCTGCTAACCTACGCCATTTCTTCTGAGTGCAACACATGTGTTAATCTATTCAATATCATCTGAGTGCAATACATGTGTTAACCTTCACAGTTCTTCAAGTGCGATACAGGAGCTAGTCTACACAAGTTCTTCTAAGTGCAACACATGTGCTAACCTACATGTGCTAATCTTCTAGGTGACATATCAGGCTACCTGCATATCATTGTGCAAGCCTCAGGCTATCCTCACAAATTCAACGCAAAAGACGGGCTAACATATAAACTTCCTGGACCAACATTAAGTGTGATGGGGTTCTATCCTGATAAGTCTTTTAAGCAGAAAAGAAAGCTGTCCTAATAGATCTTCTAAGTACAAATCTATCCTCAGAGCTTTTCTAATTGCAAAGGGCTACCCACGTAAATCTTTGATCAAATCATCAGCTATTGTCACAATTATTCTAATAGCAAAGACAGGGCAACACCATGAATCCTCCAGGTGCTATAGCATGGCCAAATGCAATAGACAGGCTGCCCTAATACATCTATCGAGCAGAAGAAACTCTATCCTAATAAATGTACTGGGCACAATAAACAGTCTGTCCTCATATTTCTTCAAGGAGCATTGGACCGGTTCTCCCTATAATCTTATGAGTGCTGTAGTCATGATAACATCATAAATCTTCAGCGCATAATGGACAGACTAATGTTTTAGTGCCACACAATGTCCACCATCCAAATCCATCTAAGTGCAACACATTTCCTGCCCCCAAAATACATTTAAGCGCAACACATTTCCTGCCCCCAAAAATACATCTAAGTGTTGCACATTTAATGCCCCCAAATTACAAGTGTGACAGACAGCTAACTCCCAATACATATAATTGGCTATCTAGGTGTGCAGCAGGTAATCTACACAGTGTAATAATGTGATGGTGGTAGAAATGAAAAAAGGGCAGGGTTTCAATTGAGCACAGTAATGGCTGTGTTCAGCGTCCGTACCACCTTACCTTAGTTGTTGCTGTAGGGTCCTTCATCAGTCCCCCATGGGCAAACAGGGGCAAACAGAGAAGGGAGCTGCCCTGAGGGGAGCTGCCTTTGGCTCTGGCCCTTTGGCTGGCTGCCTGGCCTAGGCTGCCCTGGGTTCCACTGCTAAGAAGGCAGCTTTTCGAGGGAGGCCAGCCAATCACAGCTAGGGGAGCCGGGAAGAGGGCGGGAGCAGGACAGGGGAGGGGTCTGGGTTGGAAACCATGTATGGGGTACATACTAGGCCACAATAAAAAGCATAAAGGGAGAGGCATTCTGGTGCTATTGTTTAAATACCAAAAGTAAATGTGTGCACATTGTACTATACAATGTTTGGAGGAAGGTCAAGGAACTTATGATCTAGTAAAACCTGAAAGTTGATGATGAAGATGCCTTGAGGGAGATAGTAAACAATTATAAAGTATTAGGTATGGTGCTAGTGTATGAATATATGATTTTGGTTTTATTTAGGTACAAATATGGATTAAGAGAGTGTAGTTTTAGGATTTGTTTGTCATATTTTAATGTAAAGTATATGTGTTATTAATGAGTAGTATATTTGTGTTAATGTAAATATGAAACGTTCATAAGAACTAATCATAATAAATTAAATAAATAAACTAGGCACAAAGGACAATCCCTTCGATAACAATAACACTTCTGAGTCAGTGAGAGGTGAATTAGTGAGGTTAGAGGGAGAACAGACCGACAGACCAAATTGCCTACCGTCTATATGCTCTACGCCTGGAGTTGAATTCTCTGGGGATGTCTGTGTACTCTTGTTGAAATGTCTGATATGTCTGAAATAGGCCTTCACGAGGCCTCCCAGGTATGTGACCTCTGATCCCCGTCTAAAAAAAGGACGGCCATGTGACTGTTGTGCTTCACTATTGGATGTGGAAGGTGCATCCAATTCTGGTTCTGCATTAGAGGAACTCTCAGAAAATGTGACCCTTTTCCTTCTTGGCTGAAATGATCTGTAGGAGTCTGTTACAGCCCGTCTAGGCTTGGGCTGCTAGTCATCCGCCAAGCATGGGTAAACAGATTCCTT
This sequence comes from Ambystoma mexicanum, assembly GCF_040938575.1. NCBI lineage: Eukaryota > Metazoa > Chordata > Amphibia > Caudata > Ambystomatidae > Ambystoma > Ambystoma mexicanum. The sequence continues at coordinate 326,285,822 of NC_090926.1, read as the reverse complement.
TTTAATTTATCAATTTTCTTATTAGTAGTTGCTTTTTTAAAGTCATCCACTTTTTCTGAATGTAGGCCAGTTTTTCTTTAAGATCTGAAATGAGGGGGTTTGCTATAAAAGCTTGTTCTGCAACATTAATCTCACTTTGAATGGTTTGACTTTCCGTTAGAGCTGTTGCGATTGTCAAAGCCAGCAAGTCACGACTACACTTAGTTGCGATCCAGCTGGAAGCGGTTTTATTCTGGGTGTTGTCAAGGAAAAGACAGGGTTCATTTTTGATCTGCAGCCCTAACGGGATGATATTGCCTTTTAGATAGAGATGACTATGCATTCAGTTCTAAATTGCTTTTTCTTTGATCTCAACAGACTCTCACTGTTCACTTTAGAGGCATAATTGCCTTCCACCGTCAAGTTCTCGAAGAAAGAAGGACCACTTCAGTGTACGACAAGCCTTCGGTATCCGTAGGTCTTGAAAGCTCGTAGGTCCACACACAGTGGCTAATGTCAGTGTAACACCGGCGCTCCTGGACAATCTATGAAGACCAGGACATGTATGTATAAATCACACAAGAGCAAACATACTAAGTATGAAGTAATCAGGTAGTATGACTCATAAATAGAAGCAAGGGAGTATTTACATACAATCCATTTATAACAACACCACCAACAAGGAATTCATAAAACACAAAGTAAATGATTTCATGTTGCCAATTATACATTGAATATTGAAAGTGTAAGTGCTTCACACACATGTGCAAATCGCTTGGTAACCCAGGGGTTACTTAAAATACATCACTTTTCTGAAAGGAACAAGGGAGTATATGAAGATACAAACAGTACATACATAACAACACAACAAAAAGAAAATCATTAAAACACATAATTACTTCATATTGTCAATCATACATCAGATATTGAAAATGCAAATCGCTTAATAACCGGAAGGTTACTTAAGGTGCATCACAAGCATGTGTGCAAATTACAAACAAGCATACATTAATTAGAAGAATAATTCCTAGAGTGGATGGTATGAATATATTCTGCACCCTTGCCATAAAAGGTGCAATGAACAATGCACAAGGATTTAAAATGATACACGCGCCAGTACGGAAAGCCAATGAAGGGAACGCAAAATTGGAAACATATGGGCTCGGTGCGAGGATTGTGTAGCAAATCTGCAGAATTTGCAAGGTTGAATTAGATATCCTGGCTGTGCTAAAAAGAGAGAGTCACAATAGTCCATAGTACTAAAAACCAAAGAGGCGACCGCAGGAGGTTGCATATGGACTGGCAGATAAGGGAGGATTTCATGAAGAATGTTTAGTTTATAGTGGCCAGATAGACAGGCAGCGGCGCTGACGTGGGCTTCCGAAGGTCAGGACGCTGAGAATGTACAGCCCAAGTCTTTGACCACTGGGACCGGGGTGGGAAAGGACCCAAAAGAGGAAGGCCGAAATGCTGAAGTCCAAAAGGATGTGTCCAACGGGGGGGGGGGCCACCACCAGCACCTCCGACTTGTCCCTGTTCAACTTCAGCCAGTTGGCACTCATCCAACATCTGCAGCCTCCAAACACTTAACTGAGATGCTGTGCCAGATGGAGGAAGAGCTAGACGTATCTGTGCATTGTCCGCATATGAACAGCAACGGAAGCCATGGGATTGGATGAGATCTACCTAGGTTTTCGATACTTGTAAGTCACACACAATGCCACAATGACATTTTAATCAACCCGTCCATTCCTAGTAGGACACTAAAAAAGCATCCAATAAACAATTTGCTAAACTTCCAACCCATAACAAGGTGAACCATACAGGCATCCTTTAAACACTTGGCAGTATGTCCAATTCATAACATACACACAGGGCATACAAACTAGTGATGGCAAATAATGACACGCTATCCACTTCATACACATGGGCCACAATGGATATGCTATGTAACAACTCTCCGTGTCCATTCCACATCTCACAGTTATATGACATCACATGCATATGCTTAGTAACACCTTCATCTCGTAGGTAATACTATCCTTAAACATTCTCCACCAACAATCGTAAAGTGTAATTTCTTGACAGTCCTTATTCTATTACTAAAAGCCCTTGTAGTAAATGTCCTTGTTGGAATGAGCAACGCTAAACCTATGACTCCTAGGACCGCTTGTATACATTTCCCTTCTTACCGTCCCTCTTCTGCACACATTTTCCATCACACGCTTTTCATCTGCAGTGATATCACCCATTAATTCAGATAAACAAAGAAACAATATAAACATTTGCAAAGCATAGTGTAAAGCTTCAGTTATTCTCCCTGCCTTGTAAAAAATTAATTACGCTTGGCACATGGCGTTTTCTAATGGATTCATATGGAATCCACCTGCTCATTAGCAGATGATAATTTCAGGAGGATTCCATAGGAATCCATTGTTTTCTTGCCTGTATGAAAATCTCACGCAGGCCTAAAATGAGGTGCACATAAAAGACCAAAGAGGAAAGCATGGCAAAGATGTCAACTCTACTCCATGCTCCTTCTCCACCTTGTGTGCACTTGGAAATGGAATGGAGAGGGAAATGGAGGCGTAAAAGAATGATGTCTTCATCCAATGTCATATACATCATTAGGGAAATCTTGAGAGAAGAACTAATGTTAACACAAGCATAAGGAATGAGGAAGGGGACAATCCAAGAGTCATGCCTCCCCTTCATCCTCCTCAGTCACAGACTCCTCATCAAAGAATGAGTCGCTTGGGGAACGCAGGTGAACATCCCTGGATAACTAACCAAGATCCTGCTCCACTTCTCGTAGCGGATGGGCTTTGCCAGAGCAAACACTCAGGGAGCATCCTCAGAGCCATGCATTCACCTGATATAGAAGCGGCCAAGTATAGTCAACGTGATGGCCCCGGTCTTTAGGGGAAATTCCATTGCTGGAAACTGAATTTATGCTGGCCATTTAATATGTCACTCCTCGATGGCGCAAGTGAAAGCAGTCGTGCGGGGCCCTGTGGAGAGAAAATAGTACACAGCATTAATGAAGAACTATGCTGGTACTCATCTGTCCCTGGGGGCCAATAGGTATCCATCCTACATGGCCTAGTCCTTTATGGAGGACGTTTCAGATCTTTACTTTAAGGTGGGGAAGTGGGTGGAAGGCACATTTCTGCTAGAGACAAGACATCAACAAATTGGTCTGCTATCAGACTGGGTATTCGATGTTGTTTGGGCTGAGGCCATAACGATGGGCAGAGATGTGGCTGCCAGAAGACACATCCATGTAAGAGATTGGGTGATCGAAAGAATGCGGTTATGAACATGCATAACATTGTTCAAGTAACGATTTACATGATTACGTGCATTTACTCTTCAAAGTGGAGAAACAATTAGGACTAGCCCAAGTCCTGCCTCTTTTGACTCGGGAGGATAGCTCATGGGCAACGCACCCGCCTTGGAAGCAAGACGATGCGTGGAACAACGCAGGTTCAATCCCCGGAAAAGAATGGATCTCCAGCCAAGAAGTGGAGGCCCTGACTGGTTCCAGTCATCAGAATATGGCCCAGTAGGTACTAGACCACAGGCGATTCTACTCTCGGCGGTCTTAGGTCATCCCTTCACAAATCTGCTTCCTGATCCTCATTCATATTGACCAGAAGGGAGAGCTGGGCCTGCCCTCCCAGCAATCCAGGTGCATAATAAAAGCCACATAATTCACACACATAGCAAACACCAAATGATCAGGACACATACCCAAGAAGGACAATATACTTTATCTTGGGTTTAGAATAGGCTGCAAACCACCACACAACTTCGTTAAAGGGATGGTCTAGTAAAAGATTTTATTTAAAAAATAGATAGGTCACATAAAAAAATATATATTAGCATCCTCCGTTTTAAAACTTCCTATGTAAAATTTTGAGCTATTCAAGCTCAAAATTCGAAAAAGCAAGCACAGGGGCGCCGCCATTTTGTGAAATGGAGACCCTCCTGTGCTGGCTTTTGCTTTTGCGGCACTAATGAAGGAAAAGCCAGCCAGCTGTAGTAAACAAAGTCTACCGCGGGTGGCTTTCCCTTCATTAGTGCTGGGACTCGGAGGACGCGGACCGGAGACCAGAGCAGGAAAGCTGCAGCTGAATCTCGGTAAGTGCTATTTATTTTTTTTACAAAAAATAAGCACTAGCTGCGGTTTTTTTTCTAAGTTTTCCGGGCTGGAGGAGCCCGGAAAACTTAGAAATAAAACCGCAGCTTTAAAAACGTTGTATTTATGTTTGCGGTCGCTTTTGAAGCGACCGCAAACATAAATAAAACGTTATTGTGTTGGAAAACGCTGCGGTTTTAAAACCGCAGCGTTTTCCAACACAACCGCGTGTGTTTCTGCCTGCTGTGGCTATCACTTTGGGTCTCCGGTGCTCTCAGGGGAGCACCGGAGACCCAAAGTGAAAGCCACAGCAGGCAGAAACACACGCGGTTATGTTTACATGCCGCGTAGTGTTTCTACCTGCAGCTGATTTCCCATTTGGGGCTCTCGGGCTCCCCGGGGGGAGCCCGAGAGCCCCAAATGGGAAATGCTAAATGCTGCGTTGTCTGCCTAAATCTGCTTTTCCATTTGGGGCTCTCGGGCTCCCCGTGGGGAGCCCGAGAGCCCCAAATGGAAAAGCAGATTCAGGCAGACACAAACGCGGTTGTTTTCCGCAATGCCGCGTTTGTGTCTGCCTGAATCTGCTTTTCCAAATGGAAAATGCTTTTCCATTTGAGAGCCCCAAATGGAAAAGCAGATTCGGGCAGACACAAACGCGGTTGTTTTCCGCAATGCCGCGTTTGTGTCTGCCTGAATCTGCTTTTCCATTTTGGGCTCTCGGGCTCCCCGTGGGGAGCCCGAGAGCCCCAAATGGTAAAGCAGATTCAGGCAGACCCAACGCGGTTGTGTTGGAAAACGCTGCGGTTTTAAAACCGCAGCGTTTTCCAACACAATAACGTTTTATTTATGTTTGCGGTCGCTTCAAAAGCGACCGCAAACATAAATACAATGTTTTTAAAGCTGCGGTTTTATTTCTAAGTTTTCCGGGCTCCTCCAGCCCGGAAAACTTAGAAAAAAAACCGCAGCTAGTGCTTATTTTTTGTAAAAAAAATAAATAGCACTTACCGAGATTCAGCTGCAGCTTTCCTGCTCTGGTCTCCGGTCCGCGTCCTCCGAGTCCCGGCACTAATGAAGGGAAAGCCACCCAGCGGTAGACTTTGTTTACTACAGCTGGCTGGCTTTTCCTTCATTAGTGCCGCAAAAGCAAAAGCCAGCACAGGAGGGCCTCCATTTCACAAAATGGCGGTGCCCCTGTGCTTGCTTTTTCGAATTTTGAGCTTGAATAGCGCAAAATTTTACATAGGAAGTTTTAAAACGGAGGATGCTAGTATATTTTTTTTTATGTGACCTATCTATTTTTTAAATAAAATTTTTTACTAGACCATCCCTTTAAAGACAATCTCATATTAGAGGAAATCCCTTTTATATTGGTTTCACCTGTTTTCACTCCTTACCAAGAGCAGGTAGATCCCCTTGCACTTTTCCCTTCCCCTACCCCTGCACTTGCGCGGTCTGAATGATACCTGGCCTAGTAGGATCGTTGTCTGTCTTCCCCTTGTTCCCCCCCTCCCTGCCTCGTCGCGCCTTGAAACACTTGTGTATAGGCGCGTTACAAATGCCATATCATATATCATATCATATCATATCATGGTCCGCATGTGGGTTGTCCACAGGGACCTGCCGACCCCTCATGCCTGATGTAGAGTGCCACAACCACTTCCGATGTTTACTGAGCGTTTGGTCCATCAACGTCTGCTCACTTGGAGCCTCCATAGTGGTGTTTCCCCTTGGGTGGGATGTGCTGAAATGCCTCATGCAGCTACTTGCCACCAATGACATTCTAGGCCCCATGTGAATCCCAGCCATGCAGGTGCTTCCAAGGGACCTTAACTGATATCCCTTCCCCCTCCTACTCGCTGCAGGAAACTGATATCCCTTCCCCCTCCTACTTGCTGCAGGAAACTGATATCCCTTCCCCCCTCCTACTCGCTGCAGGAAACTGATATCCCTTCCACCCTCCTACTTGCTGCAGGAAACTGATATCCCTTACCCCCTCCTACTCGCTGCAGGAAACTGATATCCCTTCCCCCCTCCTACATGCTGCAGGAAACTGATATCCCTTCCCCCCTCCAACTCGCTGCAGGAAGCTGATATCCCTTCCCCCTCCTACTCGCTGCAGGAAACTGATATCCCTTCCCCCCTCCTACTCGCTGCAGGTAACTGATATCCCTTCCCCCTCCTACTCGCTGCAGGAAAGAAACAGCTAATGCTGAAGAAAAAAGAGGCGACTGTCTACAAAAGCCTGTCCTCTACGATGGTACCAAAGACACCAGGTGCGGTGAGGACATTTCCAAAAATAGAGCCTTGGCACTAGGGTAATGACATCACAGTACAGAGCAATGTCAATGCACCCCCAGTCATTGCTGGAATGGGCTGCTCTGGGCACCAGTGTCTATTTGCCCCAAGTTCCCACTTGCTAAATCCCCACTCCAGGGGGCATTGTGTCAGGACGTTGGGTTGTAGCCCTGTGCGTGGTCCCCTCTAACCCTCCCCATCCGTTTTCCTGGTTGAAGTCATGTAACCCTTGCCCACACACATTTTTGGAGACCAGGAAGGGTTTGTGCACTGACATAAGAATGATACTAGTCCTAATCTTGAGTTTGGAATAGATTGAAACTGACCTCATATTCCTAAATTACAAATTAGAAAAAGATCCAAATTGATGGCGATTAGGCCCTGATGTTGTAGTCATCTGATTGCACGCCTCATCAATTGTAGCTACCTCAGGATAAAGGTTCAGAGGATAGTCCAAATTGTCCTGCCTGCCCCCCAACTGTGTTGCTACAGTACCGCCCACTCCCTATCCCCTGGTTTGACGTAACAGTATCTGCCATGTTGGACTTCCAAGCTGCTGGTTCCCCTTGCATTCCATGCGCCATTTTGCTCCTGGTTTTTCTTTGTCAGATCTAGCAGAATGGTCCCATCTAAAGCCTGGCTGCGTTGCTGCTTCCAGAAACTTCGCAGCCCTATCCTACCCCACGTTATTGTGACCAGTAGCCCCAGGGCACATGCTCTTGAAACGATTCCAAGGGGCACCGATTAGTAGCTCGGTCCAGGGCTGCTTGTGTAGTCATGCGGTAAACAATTGAACTGACATATTCTACTCGGGCTCCAGGTTAGTGGCTTACAATTTTGCTTCCTAAAATCAGGCCATGATGCCAACAAATAAAAATAAGTACTGACAAGTACGCATGCGTATGACCCTTTACCCCAGCTGCATTGCTCTGTGATGTGTTCAGACTAGTGGCGTGAACACCACTTCCCAAAGATGGCCACTGCTATGGTGCTACTTACAGCAGATATGGCCCAATTGATCAATAGGGAAATGCTTGCTACAAAGAATTTTTAGATTACAAGAGAAATTTCTCTTTGGTGACATTCAAATATATTTTTACTTGTCTCGACATTTGCCTTTTGGGAAGGAGAACTACATGTTTACTGCTTCAAATCGGGAATAAAATGCTCTTGTCTGAAATTCTAATGTGCAGCCTTAGTTGTGCCATCTTGGCGCACTCAACAGCATCCATCGTGAGCTGCTTCTATTACTCCCTGCACCTCGGAATGAGTTCACTTGAAGAACCTGTGGCCCAAACATTTCTTTGACAGAATTAGCCGAAACACAGTTCCGAAATGTAGACCCAACTTTTTTGTACGGTCCTTACAGAGGAGCCCGCTCCTTTCCCCAGGCTTGTCTTCCAAGTACTCCTTGGAATGAGGGCTTTCCTTGATCCACTTCATGCACCAAACTAAGGTCTTCCCATTGCTCCCATTCTGCCACTGCCACATCCTCACTATGGTTCCAAGAAATGTCTTGTTTATCTGAAAGAAAGGGGGTACGTTCACAATGGACTACAACCAGGCTAACATTGTGTGTTAAGCACAACAAACAAAACCACCTAGATTTCCTGTCCTGCCACCCCCACGTCCCCCACCATTGCCCATGCACATTTATCCTCCTGTCCTCGAGGCATGGTTTCACCCTAGACCTACCAAAAGCATATAATCTGTGGTCTTGGTTTAAACTTCCACCCGGTGGCAATTTATAACCAAGCCACCTAAACTATAATTTCACGTACTGGAGTCTCCAATCGTGAACAAAACAGCTAGCCTGGCATCTGGCCAGTGCTCTGCCGAAAGGCTGCCAAAACCAAGCCCCATGAAATCTATATACATAAAACACTTAAGTATGTTTCCGTACTCAGCTGATGTAATTTACCAGTGTTAGGTTGCCCTCTGCTGCTTTGCTGATGGCAAATGGCAGCCACTTCAACAACAGCTATTTTAACATACAGATGCACATTTATCAGTGTTAGATTGCCCTCTGCTGTCCCAAATGGCCAAGTACACCCACTTCAACAACAGCTACCATTTCAACAAACAGGATGAGTATGATTCTACGCGGTCACCTTCACCTTCCACTATCACAAACATTCAGAAATTACTTCTTTCCACCCCCACTTCTCTTCACACAGGCACAGCGGTTCCAGTGTCAATGAACAGTTAATTACCGGCTCAACAATTCAGTCTCTAAAGAGCGAAATGCTGTCGGATGAATGCCGCATCACAAGCTATAACTGAAAGTAGGTGCTGTAATTATGCTACTACACAATCTTATTCCATCACAGGGACTCTGCAATGGAACAAGGTTGACAGTTACACATCTACAGAGACACATCATAGAGGCCTGTGTGATCGATGGAACTTAGATACTGTTCTTATACCGTGCATACCTCTCATTCCATCTGATACGTTTAGCCTTTTCAATGACCATTAATAAGTCACAGGGACCTACGCCCCCTCCTTCCTGGATGCGATCAGTAGTAATTCTGATATGTAAGAAGAGGGATAGAAGTGACCCTATGAATTACCGACCGACATTGGCTATTACAATATGCTAGAATGGCATATGTTGCACCAGGAACAGCTAGTGGGATTATAAATCTACCGTCCTATATGAAGTTAACTGCATATATCAGCAGGGCTGGTACAAGGATTTTGGAGACCCCATGACCCAGGCCTGGCTGATGTCAGGTCCTTCCTGTGTACTCTTGCTCCTCCTCAGGCCCCCTATAGTGCACAGGCCTTTTCTAACATCAACCTGGCCCTTTGCTTCCCCTTGGACCACCACGGTAGCTCTTCAACCCTTTGACCCATAGCCACCAGCCCTGCATTACCCACCAGATCTGCCTACCCCAAACTGACATGAAATTCCACCTTTGAAAGTGGAGGGAGGAATAGGCCACCCGCTTCTCCTACAAGAATACCATCCGCTCCTTCACTGCAGCTCTGATCTCTGCCAAATCATTCTATGAGACCAATGTTATCACTATTCTTTAATCCCACCCACACCAACGTTCACCCAATGTCCAATCCATGATTATCCCTCCTCTCCTCCTCTCCACATGCCATCTCCTCTTCCCTATCCATCAGTAAATATGCTGACAACTTGAAAAACATGGAGGCACCCTCACAACACCGCTCTTGACTGGGCTGTCTCTTACCTCTCTCCATCAATCATTTTCTATACCATGGAACATGAGTACCTCATGAGTACCTCTAATGACTCACCCACCCCCTCCTCGTTTGTCTCCCCAATGTTGGGCCCTTCATAACTTTACTATTCACCCTCCACGCCTCTTGCCTCTGTTAAACTTGCCCACACAATCTCTCCTCCACTTTAAATGCCAGGCTGCCTCCTCTTCATTCTCATGCTAGCTCACCTCCCCTCTCTGATAATCATTTGCCCACTTCTCATTTCAAATTGAAATATTATGTGACACCTTCAACAGCTTTCTAGGCCTCTCTCCACATTTCCCTCCCCATGCTTCTCCCCCTCCTCCAAACTGCATATCTCTATCACTGACAAAGTGCTGTCTCTACCGTTGAAAGCCAACTCCTCTTGTGCCCCATGAGACCGCTCCTCAGCTAGTTAATCCTATTGTCCCTTTAGTGGCCTATTCACCTCACTGAACTCTTAAAACTGTCCTTCGACTCCACTTGCTTTCCCTCTGTTTTCAAAACAGCCATGGGTATCCCTCTTGTAAAAAAGCAAAAAAAGCAATGGACTAAGCAATGGACTGTCCTGGACCTAATGACTAGCTTTCGCCCTGTGTCTCTCCTTCCGCACTTCTCAAAATGGTTGTGTTCAACCGTCGGACCAATTTCATAGACATCTTCAACCATAAAGACCCCCTACAAGCAGGTTTCCGCTCCTGTCACTCCTCGTAAACTGCTCTCATGAATGTCTCCAACTTCCTCACCTCTGCTAAGCGCTCCAACCTATCCTCTATTCTAATTCTCATTGAGCTGTCTGCTATCGTTGACACTGTCGATGACTCTGATCTCCTTAATACCCTCTTTCTTCTTGGGATTTGCGATCAATCCCTTGCCTGGATTGAATCCTAGCTTGCACCATGCCAATTCTCTCTCTCCCGGAGCAACACCAACTCTCAACTCACTCCTCTAACTGTTGGTGTTTCACAAGGCTCTGTCTTGGGTCTGCTCCTCTTTACACTCTACACCTCTGCTCTTGGGGCACTAATATCCTCCTTTGGGTTCTCATACCAACTCTTCGTGGAGGACATAGAAATCTTCGTCTTCTCCTTTCCTGTACTCTCCTCTGATCCCTCTATCAACATTTCCAACTGTCTTTGTGTCATTAAATAATGGATGTCTTTGCACTTTCTGATGTTATACCCTACCGCAACAGAGGTGCTCTTCTTCCCTGCCAGAAGCTCTCTCTCATCTCTTATTCTGCTTATCCAGTTCCCACGTGACACTCTCCCCTACTCTTCTTCAGCTAGAAACCTCTGCATCATCTGTGACCCTTCTCACACCTTCTCTACTTTCATCTCCAAACCTGGGACAGCAGCTTCCCTCAACATCTTAGATATTAGGAACATTAGGCACCTCCTTCCTGCCAGTGGTTTAGATTCATTCGAAACCTTCGTGCCATCACTTTTGTGGTCAGTTTGTTTCTCCTTGTGAGAGAGGGTATGCCCAGACGTGGGTCCCTTGCTCGCTGCGCCACAGGGAACCAGGCTGCACCTCACCGAGGAGGTCCAACAAGGCAGAAACATGTCTGGGGTTGCTTGGTTTTCTGTGCAGAGGGGACCTGGCCTAGCAGTTCGGGCTGGGCTGCTACCTTCGGTGGCGGCAGCTGCTGACTGATTTGCACATGGCTGGTCCCCTTTTGCAATGGCGCAGACGGGCTAAAAAACGGTGGTGTGGTAGGTTGGCCCAGAGCAATTGCCAGTGGTTTAGATTCATTCGAAACCTTCCTCCCATCACTTTTGTGGTCAGTTTGTTTCTCCTTGTGAGAGAGGGTATGCCCAGACGTGGGTCCCTTGCTCGCTGCGCCACAGGGAACCAGGCTGCACCTCACTGAGGAGGTCCAACAAGGCCGAAACATGTCTGGGGTTGCTTGGTTTTCTGTGCAGAGGGGACCTGGCCTAGCAGTTTGGGCTGGGCTGCTACCTTCGGTGGCAGCAGCTGCTTACTGATTTGCACATGGTGTAACGCTCACCTGATTCCCATGGAGGCGCAGGTCTGGCTTCGAGTGCTGATGCTTCTTCAATGGTGAAGCGCAGGACTCTTAAGATGGACAGGAAGGGCCCTCTACTCTGGCTTCTCCGGCTCGCAGGAATATTCCCCTGTGCGTGAAAAGAGAGTATTACCTACTGACTGAGTTATTCTCAAGCCTCCCACTCTCTTCCAACCCTCCACGATACCCTTCCACGATTCCCCGTGAAGTCTCACCTTAGGGTCAGGAAGGATGAGCTCTCCATCCTGCTTCTGATGCAGGGGTGCGTTGAAACCCAGTTACTTCGCTGGATTGAGGATTGATGGGAGTTCGGGTAAGCTTGACTATTCAGGTAAGGCTCTGTAAAAGTTCTGTTGCAAGTTCAAAAGTCCAAGCTTAATAATAATGTTGATTGTCTTTTTGCAGCAAGCGCTAATGCTTATGTCTTTTTTCCCCTTAGGGGCCGGGGTTCGGAATGCCGGAGATATGGCACCGACCCGAAGTGAAACGTGCAGTTCCAGTTCCAGTAAATGGCAGGTTAGTTCTGGATGAGCGCTCGGGAACTGACTTTGCATACGCTCATTCAATGTCTTTGTCTTTTTTCCCCATAGGGGCCGGGGTCCGGAAAATGCCTGGGAGCGGCAAGACCCGAACTGAAATGGGAAAGACCCAACAGGTAAGTCTTATTCCCTTCCTTCTCTCACCTCTTATTCTTGTCTTTTTCTCTAGGCTCTGGGAAGTGGCTGTGTATCCGGATGATCGCTGCTGAAGATGGAGGAACCCAGGAAAGGTGAGTGAAATGCAGCGCTGCAGCGATCGTAACGAAATGCTTTTAAAAATAATGTCTTCCCTTTCAGGATCGTCGGTGATGTCTCTGTGGTGCAGATTTAGCTGGTAAGGTCTCTTGTCTCCCTTTGCAGGTGACCCAGGATGCTGACAGGCGTGGCTGAAGTCCAGATGCAGGTGCTGACACGGTGAGCGTCCAGCTGCGAGGAGCAGAACAACGCGAAGCGTGAGTTGCTGATCGGGTGTGGTTTAAATAGCTTTAGAAGAAGTCCCAAGTGTGTATCCTTCCTCCGATCAGGTATGTATCCTTCCCCGACCACACCCGGGTGGAAAGTAGTCCCACAGATAAAGTAGTTCCATTCAGGCCTCAAGAGGGCCTGGATGTGGCAGCATGGTCTGCATCAGGTAAGTGCACCGCGCCAAAGGCGCCAGGACAGAGGTCCAACATGAGCCTGGCGCCTAAGGCGCCAGGACTGCGTCCAAAGGGCCTAGCTTGGGCCCGCTGGCACTCCCCTGGGGGAAATGATGCCTGCCTCTGGGGTCGCTGGGTCGGACCTGGCTCCTTGGAGGTAGGCATCATGACACATGACTGGTCCCCTTTTGCAATGGTGCAGACGGGCTAAAAAACGGTTGTGTGGAAGGTTGTCCCAGAGCAATTGCCAGTGGTTTAGATTAATTCGAAACCTTCCTCCCATCACTTTTGTGGTCAGTTTGTTTCTCCTTGTGAGAGAGGGTATGCCCAGACGTGGGTCCCTTGCTCGCTGCGCCACAGGGAACCAGGCTGCACCTCACTGAGGAGGTCCAACAAGGCCGAAACATGTCTGGGGTTGCTTGGTTTTCTGTGCAGAGGGGACCTGGCCTAGCAGTTCGGCCTGGGCTTCTACCTTCGGTGGCGGCAGCTGCTGACTGATTTGCACATGGCTGGTCCCCTTTTGCAATGGCGCAGACGGGCTAAAAAACAGTGGTGTGGAAGGTTGGCCCAGAGCAATTGCCAGTGGTTTAGATTCATTCGAAACCTTCCTCCCATCACTTTTGTGGTCAGTTTGTTTCTCCTTGTGAGAGAGGGTATGCCCAGACGTGGGTCCCTTGTTCGCTGCGCCACAGGGAACCAGGCTGCACCTTACTGAGGAGGTCCAACAAGGCCGAAACATGTCTGGGGTTGCTTGGTTTTCTGTGCAGAGGGGACCTGGCCTAGCAGTTCGGGCTGGGCTGCTACCTTCGGTGGCGGCAGCTGCTGACTGATTTGCACATGGCTGGTCCCCTTTTGCAATGGCGCAGACGGGCTAAAAAACGGTGGTGTGGAAGGTTGGCCCAGAGCAATTGCCAGTGGTTTAGATCCATTCGAAACCTTCCTCCCGTCACTTTTGTGGTCAGTTTGTTTCTCCTTGTGAGAGAGGGTATGCTCAGACGTGGGTCCCTTGCTCGCTCCGCCACAGGGAACCAGGCTGCACCTCACTGAGGAGGTCCAACAAGGCCGAAACATGTCTGGGGTTGCCTGGTTTTCTGTGCAGAGGGGACATGGCCTAGCAGTTCGGGCTGGGCTGCTACCTTCGGTGGCGGCAGCTGCTGACTGATTTGCACATTGCTGGTCCCCTTTTGCAATGGCGCAGACGGGCTAAAAAACGGTGGTGTGGAAGGTTGGCCCAGAGCAATTGTCAGTGGTTTAGATTCATTCGAAACCTTTCTGCCATCACTTTTGTGGTCAGTTTGTTTCTCCTTGTGAGAGAGGGTATGCCCAGACGTGGGTCCCTTGCTCGCTGCGCCACAGGGAACCAGGCTGCACCTCACTGAGGAGGTCCAACAAGGCCGAAACATGTCTGGGGTTGCTTGGTTTTCTGTGCAGAGGGGACCTGGCCTAGCAGTTCGGGCTGGGCTGCTACCTTCGGTGGCGGCAGCTGCTGACTGATTTGCACATGGCTGGACCCCTTTTGCAATGGCGCAGACGGGCTAAAAAACGGTGGTGTGGAAGGTTGGCCCAGAGCAATTGCCAGTGGTTTAGATCCATTCGAAACCTTCCTCCCGTCACTTTTGTGGTCAGTTTGTTTCTCCTTGTGAGAGAGGGTATGCTCAGACGTGGGTCCCTTGCTCGCTCCGCCACAGGGAACCAGGCTGCACCTCACTGAGGAGGTCCAACAAGGCCGAAACATGTCTGGGGTTGCCTGGTTTTCTGTGCAGAGGGGACATGGCCTAGCAGTTCGGGCTGGGCTGCTACCTTCGGTGGCGGCAGCTGCTGACTGATTTGCACATTGCTGGTCCACTTTTGCAATGGCGCAGACGGGCTAAAAAACGGTGGTGTGGAAGGTTGGCCCAGAGCAATTGTCAGTGGTTTAGATTAATTCGAAACCTTTTTGCCATCACTTTTGTGGTCAGTTTGTTTCTCCTTGTGAGAGAGGGTATGCCCAGACGTGGGTCCCTTGCTCGCTGCGCCACAGGGAACCAGGCTGCACCTCACTGAGGAGGTCCAACAAGGCCGAAACATGTCTGGGGTTGCTTGGTTTTCTGTGCAGAGGGGACCTGGCCTAGCAGTTCGGGCTGGGCTGCTACCTTCGGTGGCGGCAGCTGCTGACTGATTTGCACATGGCTGGTCCCCTTTTGCAATGGCGCAGACGGGCTAAAAAACTTTGGTGTGGAAGGTTGGCCCAGAGCAATTGCCAGTGGTTTAGATTAATTCAAAACCTTGCTCCCATCACTTTTGTGGTCAGTTTGTTTCACCTTGTGAGAGAGGGTATGCCCAGACGTGGGTCCCTTGCTCGCTGCGCCACAGGGAACCGGGCTGCACCTCACTGAGGAGGTCCAACAAGGCCGAAACATGTCGGGGTTGCTTGGTTTTCTGTTCAGAGGGGACCTGGCCTAGCAGTTCGGGCTGGGCTGCTACCTTCGGTGGCGGCAGCTGCTGACTGATTTGCACATGGCTGGTCCCCTTTTGCAATGGCGCAGACAGGCTAAAAAACAGTGGTGTGGAAGGTTGGCCCAGAGCAATTGCCAGTGGTTTAGATTCATTCAAAACCTTCCTCCCATCACTTTTGTGGTCAGTTTGTTTCTCCTTGTGAAAGAAGGTATGCCCAGACGTGGGTCCCTTGCTCGCTGCGCCACAGGGAACCAGGCTGCACCTCATTGAGGAGGTCCAACAAGGCGAAACATGTCTGGGGTTGCTTGGTTTTCTGTGCAGAGGGGACCTGGCCTAGCAGTTCGGGCTGGGCTGCTACCTTCGGTGGCAGCAGCTGCTGACTGATTTGCACATGGCTGGTCCCCTTTTGCAATGGCGCAGACGGGCTAAAAACGGTGGTGTGGAAGGTTGGCCCAGAGCAATTGCCAGTGGTTTAGATTAATTCGAAACCTTCCTCCCATCACCTTTGTGGTCAGTTTGTTTCTCCTTGTGAGAGAGGGTATGCCCAACGTGGGTCCCTTGCTCGCTGCGCGACAGGGAACCAGGCTGCACCTCAATGAGGAGGTCCAACAAGGCTGAAACATGTCTGGGGTTGCTTGGTTTTCTGTGCAGAGGGGACCTGGCCTAGCAGTTCGGGCTGGGCTGCTAGCTTCGGTGGCGGCAGCTGCTGACTGATTTGCACATGGCTGGTCCCCTTTTGTAATGGCGCAGACGGGCTAAAAAACGGTGGTGTGGAAGGTTGGCCCCGAGAAATTGCCAGTGGTTTAGATTCATTCGAAACCTTCCTCCCATCACTTTTGTGGTCCGTTTGTTTCTCCTTGTGAGAGAGGGTATGCCCAGACGTGGGTCCCTTGCTCACTGCACCACAGGGAACCAGGCTGCACCTCACTGAGGAGGTCCAACAAGGCCGAAACATGTCTGGGGTTGCTTGGTTTTCTGTGCAGAGGGGACCTGGCCTAGCAGTTCGGGCTGGGCTGCTACCTTCGGTGGCAGCAGCTGCTGACTGATTTGCACATGGCTGGACCCCTTTTGCAATGGCGCAGACGGGCTAAAAAACGGTGGTGGGGAAGGTTGGCCCAGAGCAATTGCCAGTGGTTTAGATTCATTCGAAACCTTCCTCCCATCACTTTTGTGGTCAGTTTGTTTCTCCTTGTGAGAGAGGGTATGCCCAGACGTGGGTCCCTTGCTCGCTGTGCCACAGGGAACCAGGCTGCACCTCACTGAGGAGGTCCAACAAGGCCGAAACATGTCTGGGGTTGTTTGGTTTTCTGTGCAGAGGGGACCTGGCCTAGCAGTTCGGGCTGGGCTGCTACCTTCGGTGGCGGCAGCTGCTGACTGATTTGCACATGGCTGGTCCCCTTTTGCAATGGCGCAGACAGGCTAAAAAACAGTGGTGTGGAAGGTTGGCCCAGAGCAATTGCCAGTGGTTTAGATTCATTCAAAACCTTCCTCCCATCACTTTTGTGGTCAGTTTGTTTCTCCTTGTGAGAGAGGGTATGCCCAGACGTGGGTCCCTTGCTCGCTGCGCCACAGGGAACCAGGCTGCACCTCATTGAGGAGGTCCAACAAGGCCGAAACATGTCTGGGGTTGCTTGGTTTTCTGTGCAGAGGGGACCTGGCCTAGCAGTTCGGGCTGGGCTGCTACCTTCGGTGGCAGCAGCTGCTGACTGATTTGCACATGGCTGGTCCCCTTTTGCAATGGCGCAGATGGGCTAAAAACGGTGGTGTGGAAGGTTGGCCCAGAGCAATTGCCAGTGGTTTAGATTCATTCGAAACCTTCCTCCCATCACCTTTGTGGTCAGTTTGTTTCTCCTTGTGAGAG
Organism: Ambystoma mexicanum; assembly: GCF_040938575.1. Taxonomy (NCBI): domain Eukaryota; kingdom Metazoa; phylum Chordata; class Amphibia; order Caudata; family Ambystomatidae; genus Ambystoma; species Ambystoma mexicanum. The sequence continues at coordinate 326,268,685 of NC_090926.1, read as the reverse complement.
AGGGTATGCCCAACGTGGGTCCCTTGCTCGCTGCGCGACAGGGAACCAGGCTGCACCTCACTGAGGAGGTCCAACAAGGCTGAAACATGTCTGGGGTTGCTTGGTTTTCTGTGCAGAGGGGACCTGGCCTAGCAGTTCAGGCTGGGCTGCTACCTTCGGTGGCGGCAGCTGCTGACTGATTTGCACATGGCTGGTCCCCTTTTGCAATGGCGCAGACGGGCTAAAAAACGGTGGTGTGGAAGGTTTGCCCAGAGCAATTGCCAGTGGTTTAGATTCATTTGAAACCTTCCTCCCATCACTTTTGTGGTCAGTTTGTTTCTCCTTGTGAGAGAGGGTATGCCCAGACGTGGGTCCCTTGCTCACTGCACCACAGGGAACCAGGCTGCACCTCACTGAGGAGGTCCAACAAGGCCGAAACATGTCTGGGGTTCCTTGGTTTTCTGTGCAGAGGGGACCTGGCCTAGCAGTTCGGGCTGGGCTGCTACCTTCGGTGGCGGCAGCTGCTGACTGATTTGCACATGGCTGGACCCCTTTTGCCATGGCGCAGACGGGCTAAAAAACGGTGGTGGGGAAGGTTGGCCCAGAGCAATTGCCAGTGGTTTAGATTCATTCGAAACCTTCCTCCCATCACTTTTGTGGTCAGTTTGTTTCTCCTTGTGAGAGAGGGTATGCCCAGACGTGGGTCCCTTGCTCGCTGCGCCACAGGGAACCAGGCTGCACCTCACTGAGGAGGTCCAACAAGGCCGAAACATGTCTGGGGTTGCTTGGTTTTCTGTGCAGAGGGGACCTGGCCTAGCAGTTCGGGCTGGGCTCCTACCTTCGGTGGCGGCAGCTGCTGACTGATTTGCACATGGCTGGTTCCTTTTGCAATGGCGGCGACGGGCTAAAAAACTTTGGTGTGGAAGGTTGGCCCAGAGCAATTGCCAGTGGTTTTAGATTCATTCGAAACCTTCCTCCCATCACTTTTGTGGTCAGTTTGTTTCTCCTTGTGAGAGAGGGTATGCCCAGACGTGGGTCCCTTGTTCGCTGCGCCACAGGGAACCAGGCTGCACCTCACTGAGGAGGTCCAACAAGGCCGAAACATGTCTGGGGTTGCTTGGTTTTCTGTGCAGAGGGGACCTGGCCTAGCAGTTCGGGCTGGGCTGCTACCTTCGGTGGCGGCAGCTGCTGACTGATTTGCACATGGGTGGTCCCCTTTTGCAATGGCACAGACGGGCTAAAAAACGGTGGTGTGGAAGGTTGGCCCAGAGCAATTGCCAGTGGTTTAGATTCATTCGAAACCTTCCTCCCATCACTTTTGTGGTCAGTTTGTTTCTCCTTGTGAGAGAGGGTATGCCCAGACGTGGGTCCCTTGCTCGCTGCGCCACAGGGAACCAGGCTGCACCTCACTGAGGAGGTCCAACAAGCCCGAAACATGTCTGGGGTTGCTTGGTTTTCTGTGCAGAGGGGACCTGGCCTAGCAGTTCGGGCTGGGCTGCTACCTTCGGTGGTGGCAGCTGCTGACTGATTTGCACATGGCTGGTCCCCTTTTGCAATGGCGCAGACGGGCTAAAAAACGGTGGTGTGGAAGGTTGGCCCAGAGCAATTGCCAGTGGTTTAGATTAATTCGAAACCTTCCTCCCATCACTTTTGTGGCCAGTTTTTTTCTCCTTGTGAGAGAGGGTATGCCCAGACGTGGGTCCCTTGCTCGCTACACCACAGGGAACCAGGCTGCACCTCACTGAGGAGGTCCAACAAGGCCGAAACATGTCTGGGGTTGCCTGGTTTTCTGTGCAGAGGGGACCTGGCCTAGCAGTTTGGGCTGGGCTGCTACCTTCGGTGGCGGCAGCTGCTGACTGATTTGCATATGGCTGGTCCCCTTTTGCAATGGCGCAGACGGGCTAAAAAATGGTGGTGTGGAAGGTTGGCCCAGAGCAATTGCCAGTGGTTTAGATTAATTTGAAACCTTCCTCCTATCACTTTTGTGGTCAGTTTGTTTCTCCTTGTGAGAGAGGGTATGCCCAGACGTGGGTCCCTTGCTCGCTGCGCCACAGGGAACCAGGCTGCACCTCACTGAGGAGGTCCAACAAGGCCGAAAAATGTCTGGGGTTGCTTGGTTTTCTGTGCAGAGGGGACCTGGCCTAGCCGCTCAGGCTGGGCTGCTACCTTCGGTGGCGGCAGCTGCTGACTGATTTGCACATGGCTGGTCTCCTTTTGCAATGGCGCAGACGGGCTAAAAAACGGTGGTGTGGAAGGTTGGCCCAGAGCAATTGCCAGTGGTTTAGATTCATTTGAAACCTTCCTCCCATCACTTTTGTGGTCAGTTTGTTTCTCCTGGTGAGAGAGGGTATGCCCAGACGTTGGTCCCTTGCTCGCTGCGCCACAGGGAACAAGGCTGCACCTCACTGAGGAGGTCCAACAAGGCCGAAAAATGTCTGGGGTTGCTTGGTTTTCTGTGCAGAGGGGACCTGGCCTAGCAGCTCGGGCTGGGCTGCTACCTTCGGTGGCGGCAGCTGCTGACTGATTTGCACATGGCTGGTCCCCTTTTGCAATGGCTCAGATGGGCTAAAAAACGGTGGTGGGGAAGGTTGGCCCAGAGCAATTGCCAGTGGTTTAGATTCATTCAAAACCTTCCTCCCATCACTTTTGTGGTCAGTTTGTTTCTCCTTGTGAGAGAGGGTATGCCCAGACGTGGGTCCCTTGCTCGCTGCGCCACAGGGAACCAGGCTGCACCTCACTGAGGAGGTCCAACAAGGCCGAAACATGTCTGGGGTTGCTTGGTTTTCTGTGCAGAGGGGACCTGGCCTAGCAGTTCGGGCTGGGCTGCTACCTTCGGTGGCGGCAGCTGCTGACTGATTTGCACATGGCTGGTCCCCTTTTGCAATGGCGCAGACGGGCTAAAAAACGGTGGTGTGGAAGGTTGGCCCAGAGCAATTGCCAGTGGTTTAGATTCATTCGAAACCTTCCTCCCATCACTTTTGTGGTCAGTTTGTTTCTCCTTGTGAGAGAGGGTATGCCCAGACGTGGGTCCCTTGCTCGCTGCGCCACAGGGAACCAGGCTGCACCTCCCTGAGGAGGTCCAACAAGGCCGAAACATGTCTGGGGTTGCTTGGTTTTCTGTGCAGAGGGGACCTGGCCTAGCAGTTCGGGCTGGGCTGCTACTTCGGTGGCGGCAGCTGCTGACTGATTTGCACATGGCTGGTCCCCTTTTGCAATGGCGCAGACGGGCTAAAAAACGGTGGTGTGGAAGGTTGGCCCAGAGCAATTGCCAATGGTTTAGATTAATTCGAAACCTTCCTCCCATCACTTTTGTGGTCAGTTTGTTTCTCCTTGTGAGAGAGGGTATGCCCAGACGTGGGTCCCTTGCTCGCTGCGCCACAGGGAACCAGGCTGCACCTCACTGAGGAGGTCCAACAAGGCCGAAACATGTCTGGGGTTGCTTGGTTTTCTGTGCAGAGGGGACCTGGCCTAGCAGTTCGGGCTGGGCTGCTACCTTCGGTGGCGGCAGCTGCTGACTGATTTGCACATGGCTGGTCCCCTTTTGCAATGGCGCAGACGGGCTAAAAAACGGTGGTGGGGAAGGTTGGCCCAGAGCAATTGCCAGTGGTTTAGATTCATTCGAAACCTTCCTCCCATCACTTTTGTGGTCAGTTTGTTTCTCCTTGTGAGAGAGGGTATGCCCAGACATGGGTCCCTTGCTCGCTGCGCCACAGGGAACCAGGCTGCACCTCACTGAGGAGGTCCATCAAGGCCGAAACATGTCTGGGGTTGCTTGGTTTTCTGTGCAGAGGGGACCTGGCCTAGCAGTTCGGGCTGGGCTGCTACCTTCGGTGGCGGCAGCCGCTGACTGATTTGCACATGGCTGGTCCCCTTTTGCAATGGCGCAGACGGGCTAAAAAACGGTGGTGTGGAAGGTTGGCCCAGAGCAATTGCCAGTGGTTTAGATTCATTCGAAACCTTCCTCCCATCACTTTTGTGGTCAGTTTGTTCCTCCTTGTGAGAGAGGGTATGCCCAGACGTGGGTCCCTTGCTCGCTGCGCCACAGGGAACCAGGCTGCACCTCACTGAGGAGGTCCAACAAGGCCGAAACATGTCTGGGGTTGCTTGGTTTTCTGTGCAGAGGGGACCTGGCCTAGCAGTTCGGGCTGGGCTGCTACCTTCGGTGGCGGCAGCTGCTGACTGATTTGCACATGGCTGGTCCCCTTTTGCAATGGCGCAGACGAGCTAAAAAACGGTGGTGTGGAAGGTTAGCCCAGAGCAATTGCCTTTGGTTTAGATTCATTTAAAACCTTCCTCCCATCACTTTTGTGGTCCGTTTGTTTCTCCTTGTGAGAGAGGGTATGCCCAGACGTGGGTCCCTTGCTCGCTACACCACAGGGAACCAGGCTGCACCTCACTGAGGAGGTCCAACAAGGCCGAAACATGTCTGGGGTTGCTTGGTTTTCTGTGCAGAGGGGACCTGGACTAGCAGTTCGGGCTGGGCTGCTACCTTCGGTGGGGGCAGCTGCTGACTGATTTGCACATGACTGGTCCCCTTTTGCAATGGCGCAGACGGGCTAAAAAACGGTGGTGTGGAAGGTTGGCCCAGAGCAATTGCCAGTGGTTTAGATTCATTCGAAACCTTCCTCCCATCACTTTTGTTGTCAGTTTGTTTCTCCTTGTGAGAGAGGGTATGCCCAGACGTGGGTCAGCTGCTCGCTGCGCCACAGGGAACCAGGCTGCACCTCACTGAGGAGGTCCAACAAGGCCAAAACATGTCTGGGGTTGCTTGGTTTTCTGTGCAGAGGGGACCTGGCCTAGCAGTTCAGGCTGGGCTGCTACCTTCGGTGGCGGCAGCTGCTGACTGATTTGCACATGGCTGGTCCCCTTTTGCAATGGCGCAGACGGGCTAAAAAACGGTGGTGTGGAACGTTGGCCCAGAGCAATTGTCAGTGGTTTAGATTCATTCGAAACCTTCCTCCCATTACTTTTGTGGTCAGTTTGTTTCTCCTTGTGAGAGAGGGTATGCCCAGACGTGGGTCCCTTGCTCGCTGCGCCACAGGGAACCAGGCTGCACCTCCCTGAGGAGGTCCAACAAGGCCGAAACATGTCTGGGGTTGCTTGGTTTTCTGTGCAGAGGGGTCCTGGCCTAGCAGTTCGGGCTGGGCTGCTACTTCGGTGGCGGCAGCTGCTGACTGATTTGCACATGGCTGGTCCCCTTTTGCAATGGCGCAGACGGGCTAAAAAACGGTGGTGTGGAAGGTTGGCCCAGAGCAATTGCCAGTGGTTTAGATTCATTTGAAACCTTCCTCCCATCACTTTTGTGGTCAGTTTGTTTCTCCTTGTGAGAGAGGGTATGCCCAGACGTGGGTCCCTTGCTCGCTGTGCCACAGGGAACCAGGCTGCACCTCACTGAGGAGGTCCATCAAGGCCGAAACATGTCTGGGGTTGCTTGGTTTTCTGTGCAGAGGGGACCTGGCCTAGCAGTTCGGGCTGGGCTGCTACCTTCGGTGGCGGCAGCTGCTGACTGATTTGCACATGGCTGGTCCTCTTTTGCAATGGCACAGACGGGCTAAAAAACGGTGGTGTGGAAGGTTGGCCCAGAGCAATTGCCAGTGGTTTAGATTCATTCGAAACCTTCCTCCCATCACTTTTGTGGTCAGTTTGTTCCTCCTTGTGAGAGAGGGTATGCCCAGACGTGGGTCCCTTGCTCGCTGCGCCACAGGGAACCAGGCTGCACCTCACTGAGGAGGTCCAACAAGGCCGAAACATGTCTGGGGTTGCTTGGTTTTCTGTGCAGAGGGGACCTGGCCTAGCAGTTCGGGCTGGGCTGCTACCTTCGGTGGCGGCAGCTGCTGACTGATTTGCACATGGCTGGTCCCCTTTTGCAATGGCGCAGACGGGCTAAAAAACGGTGGTGTGGAAGGTTTGCCCAGAGCAATTGCCAGTGGTTTAGATTCATTTGAAACCTTCCTCCCATCACTTTTGTGGTCAGTTTGTTTCTCCTTGTGAGAGAGGGTATGCCCAGACGTGGGTCCCTTGCTCACTGCACCACAGGGAACCAGGCTGCACCTCACTGAGGAGGTCCAACAAGGCCGAAACATGTCTGGGGTTCCTTGGTTTTCTGTGCAGAGGGGACCTGGCCTAGCAGTTCGGGCTGGGCTGCTACCTTCGGTGGCGGCAGCTGCTGACTGATTTGCACATGGCTGGACCCCTTTTGCCATGGCGCAGACGGGCTAAAAAACGGTGGTGGGGAAGGTTGGCCCAGAGCAATTGCCAGTGGTTTAGATTCATTCGAAACCTTCCTCCCATCACTTTTGTGGTCAGTTTGTTTCTCCTTGTGAGAGAGGGTATGCCCAGACGTGGGTCCCTTGCTCGCTGCGCCACAGGGAACCAGGCTGCACCTCACTGAGGAGGTCCAACAAGGCCGAAACATGTCTGGGGTTGCTTGGTTTTCTGTGCAGAGGGGACCTGGCCTAGCAGTTCGGGCTGGGCTCCTACCTTCGGTGGCGGCAGCTGCTGACTGATTTGCACATGGCTGGTTCCTTTTGCAATGGCGGCGACGGGCTAAAAAACTTTGGTGTGGAAGGTTGGCCCAGAGCAATTGCCAGTGGTTTTAGATTCATTCGAAACCTTCCTCCCATCACTTTTGTGGTCAGTTTGTTTCTCCTTGTGAGAGAGGGTATGCCCAGACGTGGGTCCCTTGTTCGCTGCGCCACAGGGAACCAGGCTGCACCTCACTGAGGAGGTCCAACAAGGCCGAAACATGTCTGGGGTTGCTTGGTTTTCTGTGCAGAGGGGACCTGGCCTAGCAGTTCGGGCTGGGCTGCTACCTTCGGTGGCGGCAGCTGCTGACTGATTTGCACATGGGTGGTCCCCTTTTGCAATGGCACAGACGGGCTAAAAAACGGTGGTGTGGAAGGTTGGCCCAGAGCAATTGCCAGTGGTTTAGATTCATTCGAAACCTTCCTCCCATCACTTTTGTGGTCAGTTTGTTTCTCCTTGTGAGAGAGGGTATGCCCAGACGTGGGTCCCTTGCTCGCTGCGCCACAGGGAACCAGGCTGCACCTCACTGAGGAGGTCCAACAAGCCCGAAACATGTCTGGGGTTGCTTGGTTTTCTGTGCAGAGGGGACCTGGCCTAGCAGTTCGGGCTGGGCTGCTACCTTCGGTGGTGGCAGCTGCTGACTGATTTGCACATGGCTGGTCCCCTTTTGCAATGGCGCAGACGGGCTAAAAAACGGTGGTGTGGAAGGTTGGCCCAGAGCAATTGCCAGTGGTTTAGATTAATTCGAAACCTTCCTCCCATCACTTTTGTGGCCAGTTTTTTTCTCCTTGTGAGAGAGGGTATGCCCAGACGTGGGTCCCTTGCTCGCTACACCACAGGGAACCAGGCTGCACCTCACTGAGGAGGTCCAACAAGGCCGAAACATGTCTGGGGTTGCCTGGTTTTCTGTGCAGAGGGGACCTGGCCTAGCAGTTTGGGCTGGGCTGCTACCTTCGGTGGCGGCAGCTGCTGACTGATTTGCATATGGCTGGTCCCCTTTTGCAATGGCGCAGACGGGCTAAAAAATGGTGGTGTGGAAGGTTGGCCCAGAGCAATTGCCAGTGGTTTAGATTAATTTGAAACCTTCCTCCTATCACTTTTGTGGTCAGTTTGTTTCTCCTTGTGAGAGAGGGTATGCCCAGACGTGGGTCCCTTGCTCGCTGCGCCACAGGGAACCAGGCTGCACCTCACTGAGGAGGTCCAACAAGGCCGAAAAATGTCTGGGGTTGCTTGGTTTTCTGTGCAGAGGGGACCTGGCCTAGCCGCTCAGGCTGGGCTGCTACCTTCGGTGGCGGCAGCTGCTGACTGATTTGCACATGGCTGGTCTCCTTTTGCAATGGCGCAGACGGGCTAAAAAACGGTGGTGTGGAAGGTTGGCCCAGAGCAATTGCCAGTGGTTTAGATTCATTTGAAACCTTCCTCCCATCACTTTTGTGGTCAGTTTGTTTCTCCTGGTGAGAGAGGGTATGCCCAGACGTTGGTCCCTTGCTCGCTGCGCCACAGGGAACAAGGCTGCACCTCACTGAGGAGGTCCAACAAGGCCGAAAAATGTCTGGGGTTGCTTGGTTTTCTGTGCAGAGGGGACCTGGCCTAGCAGCTCGGGCTGGGCTGCTACCTTCGGTGGCGGCAGCTGCTGACTGATTTGCACATGGCTGGTCCCCTTTTGCAATGGCTCAGACGGGCTAAAAAACGGTGGTGGGGAAGGTTGGCCCAGAGCAATTGCCAGTGGTTTAGATTCATTCAAAACCTTCCTCCCATCACTTTTGTGGTCAGTTTGTTTCTCCTTGTGAGAGAGGGTATGCCCAGACGTGGGTCCCTTGCTCGCTGCACCACAGGGAACCAGGCTGCACCTCACTGAGGAGGTCCAACAAGGCCGAAACATGTCTGGGGTTGCTTGGTTTTCTGTGCAGAGGGGACCTGGCCTAGCAGTTCGGGCTGGGCTGCTACCTTCGGTGGCGGCAGCTGCTGACTGATTTGCACATGGCTGGTCCCCTTTTGCAATGGCGCAGACGGGCTAAAAAACGGTGGTGTGGAAGGTTGGCCCAGAGCAATTGCCAGTGGTTTAGATTCATTCGAAACCTTCCTCCCATCACTTTTGTGGTCAGTTTTTTTTTCTCCTTGTGAGAGAGGGTATGCCCAGACGTGGGTCCCTTGCTCGCTGCGCCACAGGGAACCAGGCTGCACCTCCCTGAGGAGGTCCAACAAGGCCGAAACATGTCTGGGGTTGCTTGGTTTTCTGTGCAGAGGGGACCTGGCCTAGCAGTTCGGGCTGGGCTGCTACTTCGGTGGCGGCAGCTGCTGACTGATTTGCACATGGCTGGTCCCCTTTTGCAATGGCGCAGACGGGCTAAAAAACGGTGGTGTGGAAGGTTGGCCCAGAGCAATTGCCAATGGTTTAGATTAATTCGAAACCTTCCTCCCATCACTTTTGTGGTCAGTTTGTTTCTCCTTGTGAGAGAGGGTATGCCCAGACGTGGGTCCCTTGCTCGCTGCGCCACAGGGAACCAGGCTGCACCTCACTGAGGAGGTCCAACAAGGCCGAAACATGTCTGGGGTTGCTTGGTTTTCTGTGCAGAGGGGACCTGGCCTAGCAGTTCGGGCTGGGCTGCTACCTTCGGTGGCGGCAGCTGCTGACTGATTTGCACATGGCTGGTCCCCTTTTGCAATGGCGCAGACGGGCTAAAAAACGGTGGTGGGGAAGGTTGGCCCAGAGCAATTGCCAGTGGTTTAGATTCATTCGAAACCTTCCTCCCATCACTTTTGTGGTCAGTTTGTTTCTCCTTGTGAGAGAGGGTATGCCCAGACATGGGTCCCTTGCTCGCTGCGCCACAGGGAACCAGGCTGCACCTCACTGAGGAGGTCCATCAAGGCCGAAACATGTCTGGGGTTGCTTGGTTTTCTGTGCAGAGGGGACCTGGCCTAGCAGTTCGGGCTGGGCTGCTACCTTCGGTGGCGGCAGCCGCTGACTGATTTGCACATGGCTGGTCCCCTTTTGCAATGGCGCAGACGGGCTAAAAAACGGTGGTGTGGAAGGTTGGCCCAGAGCAATTGCCAGTGGTTTAGATTCATTCGAAACCTTCCTCCCATCACTTTTGTGGTCAGTTTGTTCCTCCTTGTGAGAGAGGGTATGCCCAGACGTGGGTCCCTTGCTCGCTGCGCCACAGGGAACCAGGCTGCACCTCACTGAGGAGGTCCAACAAGGCCGAAACATGTCTGGGGTTGCTTGGTTTTCTGTGCAGAGGGGACCTGGCCTAGCAGTTCGGGCTGGGCTGCTACCTTCGGTGGCGGCAGCTGCTGACTGATTTGCACATGGCTGGTCCCCTTTTGCAATGGCGCAGACGAGCTAAAAAACGGTGGTGTGGAAGGTTAGCCCAGAGCAATTGCCTTTGGTTTAGATTCATTTAAAACCTTCCTCCCATCACTTTTGTGGTCCGTTTGTTTCTCCTTGTGAGAGAGGGTATGCCCAGACGTGGGTCCCTTGCTCGCTACACCACAGGGAACCAGGCTGCACCTCACTGAGGAGGTCCAACAAGGCCGAAACATGTCTGGGGTTGCTTGGTTTTCTGTGCAGAGGGGACCTGGACTAGCAGTTCGGGCTGGGCTGCTACCTTCGGTGGGGGCAGCTGCTGACTGATTTGCACATGACTGGTCCCCTTTTGCAATGGCGCAGACGGGCTAAAAAACGGTGGTGTGGAAGGTTGGCCCAGAGCAATTGCCAGTGGTTTAGATTCATTCGAAACCTTCCTCCCATCACTTTTGTTGTCAGTTTGTTTCTCCTTGTGAGAGAGGGTATGCCCAGACGTGGGTCAGCTGCTCGCTGCGCCACAGGGAACCAGGCTGCACCTCACTGAGGAGGTCCAACAAGGCCGAAACATGTCTGGGGTTGCTTGGTTTTCTGTGCAGAGGGGACCTGGCCTAGCAGTTCAGGCTGGGCTGCTACCTTCGGTGGCGGCAGCTGCTGACTGATTTGCACATGGCTGGTCCCCTTTTGCAATGGCGCAGACGGGCTAAAAAACGGTGGTGTGGAACGTTGGCCCAGAGCAATTGTCAGTGGTTTAGATTCATTCGAAACCTTCCTCCCATTACTTTTGTGGTCAGTTTGTTTCTCCTTGTGAGAGAGGGTATGCCCAGACGTGGGTCCCTTGCTCGCTGCGCCACAGGGAACCAGGCTGCACCTCCCTGAGGAGGTCCAACAAGGCCGAAACATGTCTGGGGTTGCTTGGTTTTCTGTGCAGAGGGGTCCTGGCCTAGCAGTTCGGGCTGGGCTGCTACTTCGGTGGCGGCAGCTGCTGACTGATTTGCACATGGCTGGTCCCCTTTTGCAATGGCGCAGACGGGCTAAAAAACGGTGGTGTGGAAGGTTGGCCCAGAGCAATTGCCAGTGGTTTAGATTCATTTGAAACCTTCCTCCCATCACTTTTGTGGTCAGTTTGTTTCTCCTTGTGAGAGAGGGTATGCCCAGACGTGGGTCCCTTGCTCGCTGTGCCACAGGGAACCAGGCTGCACCTCACTGAGGAGGTCCATCAAGGCCGAAACATGTCTGGGGTTGCTTGGTTTTCTGTGCAGAGGGGACCTGGCCTAGCAGTTCGGGCTGGGCTGCTACCTTCGGTGGCGGCAGCTGCTGACTGATTTGCACATGGCTGGTCCCCTTTTGCAATGGCACAGACGGGCTAAAAAACGGTGGTGTGGAACGTTGGCCCAGAGCAATTGTCAGTGGTTTAGATTCATTCGAAACCTTCCTCCCATTACTTTTGTGGTCAGTTTGTTTCTCCTTGTGAGAGAGGGTATGCCCAGACGTGGGTCCCTTGCTCGCTGCGCCACAGGGAACCAGGCTGCACCTCCCTGAGGAGGTCCAACAAGGCCGAAACATGTCTGGGGTTGCTTGGTTTTCTGTGCAGAGGGGTCCTGGCCTAGCAGTTCGGGCTGGGCTGCTACTTCGGTGGCGGCAGCTGCTGACTGATTTGCACATGGCTGGTCCCCTTTTGCAATGGCGCAGACGGGCTAAAAAACGGTGGTGTGGAAGGTTGGCCCAGAGCAATTGCCAGTGGTTTAGATTCATTTGAAACCTTCCTCCCATCACTTTTGTGGTCAGTTTGTTTCTCCTTGTGAGAGAGGGTATGCCCAGACGTGGGTCCCTTGCTCGCTGTGCCACAGGGAACCAGGCTGCACCTCACTGAGGAGGTCCATCAAGGCCGAAACATGTCTGGGGTTGCTTGGTTTTCTGTGCAGAGGGGACCTGGCCTAGCAGTTCGGGCTGGGCTGCTACCTTCGGTGGCGGCAGCTGCTGACTGATTTGCACATGGCTGGTCCCCTTTTGCAATGGCACAGACGGGCTAAAAAACGGTGGTGTGGAAGGTTGGCCCAGAGCAATTGCCAGTGGTTTAGATTCATTCGAAACCTTCCTCCCATCACTTTTGTGGTCAGTTTGTTCCTCCTTGTGAGAGAGGGTATGCCCAGACGTGGGTCCCTTGCTCGCTGCGCCACAGGGAACCAGGCTGCACCTCACTGAGGAGGTCCAACAAGGCCGAAACATGTCTGGGGTTGCTTGGTTTTCTGTGCAGAGGGGACCTGGCCTAGCAGTTCGGGCTGGGCTGCTACCTTCGGTGGCGGCAGCTGCTGACTGATTTGCACATGGCTGGTGCCCTTTTGCAATGGTGCAGACGGGCTAAAAAACGGTGGTGTGGAAGGTTGGCCCAGAGCAATTGCCAGTGGTTTAGATTCATTCAAAACCTTCCTCCCATCACTTTTGTGGTCAGTTTGTTTCTCCTTGTGAGAGAGGGTATGCCCAGACGTGGGTCCCTTGCTCGCTGCGCCACAGGGAACCAGGCTGCACCTCACTGAGGAGGTCCAACAAGGCCGAAACATGTCTGTGGTTGCTTGGTTTTCTGTGCAGAGGGGACCTGGCCTAGCAGTTCGGGCTGGGCTGCTACCTTCGGTGGCGGCAGCTGCTGACTGATTTGCACATGGCTGGTCCCCTTTTGCAATGGCGCAGACGGGCTAAAAAACGGTGGTGTGGAAGGTTGGCCCAGAGCAATTGTCAGTGGTTTAGATTCATTCGAAACCTTCCTCCCATCACTTTTGTGGTCAGTTTGTTTCTCCTTGCGAGAGAGGGTATGCCCAGACGTGGGTCCCTTGCTCGCTGCGCCACATGGAACCAGGCTGCACCTCACTGAGGAGGTCCAACAAGGCCGAAACATGTCTGGGGTTGCTTGGTTTTCTGTGCAGAGGGGACCTGGCCTAGCAGTTCGGGCTGGGCTGCTACCTTCGGTGGCGGCAGCTGCTGACTGATTTGCACATAGCTGGTCCCCTTTTGCAATGGCGCAGACGGGCTAAAAAACGGTGGCGTGGAAGGTTGGCCCAGAGCAATTGTCAGTGGTTTAGATTCATTCGAAACCTTCCTCCCATCACTTTTGTGGTCAGTTTGTACCTCCTTCCTTTCACCACTTCCAAGCATCACTTAACCACTCCTGTCTTCTCTAAACTGGACTACTGCGCCAGCATCCTCTTTGGTCTGTCCAACTATGCTTTCTGTCCTCTCCACAAGATCATTAATTTTGCTACCAGGACTCTCTTTGTACTCCCTCACTTCATATCTACTTCCTCGTAACATCGCCAGGCTGGATGGCTGACAATGCAAAAGAGGGTCAGATTAAAATGTCGTCTCCTGGTTCACAAATCTATCCATGGTGAGGCACCACTGTATGTATCCTGCTCTATCCAACTCGACAAGCCTTCTCGTAATCTCCGCTATTACTCCTCGACTACCCTTGTGGCTCCTCGTCTTCCCTATGCTTCCTCTCGCTTCCGCTCCTTCTCTCTTCTTGCTCCACTGGCATGGAATACTCTTCCCCTGGACATCCAAGAAATAAACCACACAGATTTGTACAAAACCAAACTAAATGCCAACCTCCTCTCCTCTGAGTTAACCTCTAAACCTGCCTCTCACCTGCCTGGTAGTTAACATTTTCCCTCACCTCTAACCTGCCACTGTGCCTCACTTCCTCTGCCTCCACTCTAGGACTTTACCCATTATGGTCACATCCCGAGCACAGCTGGACGTACACTTACATGCACTTAAAAATGTCCAATGTTGGTTGTTCATAATGTATGTATGTCCACTAATATATTGTCCCGACTGACTGCTCCATTTACTCCCCTGCACAACCTGGTCAGAATGTCCCTCAAACTCATCCCATTGTAAGAAACTCACTGCTTCCCATCAAATCTGATTTCTTATCTACTGTACGTTCTTTTGTGATCAAAATTGCATTGTTCATCCTGTATACAAAAATAAAAATAAAAAACAAATAAAAGGTTCTATTTATGCTCATTCACCTCAAATTACCTGCATTAATCCTTTAGGACGGCAACCCCCTCCTGCACTCATGCAAACCTGTTTGCCATGAAGACAATGAGCTTGCAGAAATCTACTTTTCCTATCTCTCTGCCCTTTTCAATCTCTCGCTTTCCCATGGAATCTTCCCAGACTGTCCTACTAATGACCCCATTAGCACTTTACAAGCTTGATTTCACAGTGGACATTCTACGGAAACTACCAAAACCCACATTTCTATTTTCTAACCCCTGGTCACCACTGCAAACTATCCTGCATACTAATCCATCAGGACCCCTGGCCACTTTTGATAATGTGGACCACTTACTCCCCTCTCCTTCTAACCTGTGACTATGTTGGCCTTCAGGAAACACCTCTGGCCTGGTTGACCTCCTTCCTTTGTCATAAATCTTCACCATCTCGTTCAACATGGATACCTCTGCTCCAACCTCCCTTCCCAGTTGGGGTCCCCTGTGGCTCACTCAGTCCTTGGCCTCCTACTTTTCCCTCTCTAGACCTTCTCCCTTGGTCAAATGGTCTCCTACCAACTCTTTGCAGATGACACGCCAATTCTCTATTTTTACTCTTGAACTCTGCACATACAAATGCTTGTCTGTGGGCCACTCATCACTGGATGGCCGTTTATGCTTTACTCTATTAAGTCATACCTGACCTCCTGCACCCAATGGTGCCCTTTCCTCCATTTGGCCATCTCTTTGACACATAACATACATTTCCCTACCAATAAGGTATGCAGCGTTGGGGTCCTCCTTTTCAATAGGGACCTTAACCATCACTACTTTATTACTTCTACCCCTTTTGTGCCCAAGATTAATTTTTTTATATCTCAAAAGTCAATCACTCCCTCACCTAAAATGCTACCCAACCCCTCACACTAACTATGGTATTAACTTCCCTCCACTACTGTGGCCGCCTCCTTCTTGAACTTCCCCTGTACACCTTCTCCCCACTTGACAAAGTACTCAGCTTCATCACTCGTACCTTCTACAATCTTTCTCACTCTTTTCCCACCTCAAAGCACTGCCTCATGCCGGGATGGTTTGCTATTAATAACTTATTACTCTTTAAATTCATGCTCCTTGTTTTCAAATATTTGTATAATTAACAGTATCTCCTCCTACTCTCCTTCTCGCACACTCTGATCTAGCCCACTCCTTCATTTCTCAATCCCCATCCATCCTGTGCCCCCTCTTGCTTCCTGTGCCTTCTCTGGTCTTGTCGCACAACACTGGAAAACCCTCCCTATCCATGTTTAAAACACTCCGAGTTTTGGAAAGGCATCATGAAGCAAGCCGCATACAACAGATTCAAAGTTTTAAAATAAGGACTTTATTAACTCAAATGTCAGGATGCTGTATGGCCTAACTTGCCCTATACTAAGGTGAAATGTAACTACCTAAATAAACTAAGGATAGTCCAAGTCAGTATGTACATCTTAATAGTCTGTCTGTGTCCAAAACCTATACTTGACCCCAGGTTCAACACAGTTCTACAAAATGACTTTGGGGTTCCCTTCTCCAAGTTCAACACAGTTCCACAAGGCTACAAATTCACAGTCAAATTCACATGTGTAATTGCCTTTTCTTTCCATCACTTGAACAACTTTTACAATGACCAGCCTCAGCCTCTTGACTCCATTTGGGTTACTTCAAGGAAGGGTTCCTCAGTCTAGGCTCAGTTGTAGGACCACATAATCCCCCATCACAGGACACGCAACAGATAACCCTTGGTGCTTTACAACAGTTCATACTTTCTCATAGGACTTCCTTGACAACAAAGGTTTCCTTTCTGCATCTGTGTTATAAGTTCATTTATTCATCTTGTGCACTTTACTGGCCTCTTGCCTTTAACCACAAGTGACTCGCACACACTTTCCTTTGTGCTAGTTCTTCTGGTTACCACCTTGCTTTCACACTATCCAATAGTGTTTTCCTCTTCCGCACTTTTCACTTTGTCAGTGCTGTTTCTTTAATTTCATCTTGTTCGCAAATGCACATCACGCTCTATTTCATTCATGCGATATGCTCATATCCTTTTTTCAATTCAGCATAAAAACTTATTATATGCTTGTCAGCTTGTTAAGTATTTATCACATGCTTGTCAGCTCGTTCAGTGTTCAATATCTCATCTAAGGTCATCCGACCCATTCATTATTATTAAAAACGTATTTTGTGCTTGGCAAATTGTTCAGTATTCAATAGTTTACTTTTTTGCTCTCCAGACCCCTTTTCCGTGTATTCCTTCCTATTCGGCATTAGCTGTCACCCACACCATGCCCCTGGAGCGCGCCAGCCAGAGGGAACCTCCACTCCTTCATGTGCACTGTCTACCTTTACGGGATCTCGTTTGCTCCACTCGCTCTCCCGACGAGCTCCAGCGAGCAGCGCTTACTCTCTCTGGTCTCTCCTACAGCGGTCAGTGGCTCCTCTGTGTTCCACACTCCCAACAGGGAACACACAGCAATGGGCTTCACTCAACTCCAGACCCTCTTATTGCCTGCAATGGCCTCTGCGTCTTCCTGGTTTTCCTTCTCCCTGTGTCCTTTTCAACGGCCCATATGTTACCTGCTCCACCTCGGATGGCCCTGCTCTCCGGCCCAGCTCCTTCCCTGCTCTGCTGCTTCTCACTCTTTTTATACACCTGCAACCATTTAACAGGTTGCATGTGTGAACACTCTGTTTCACTTGCCGGACCATAGTTATTGGGACATGCCTGACCCGCAGAGTGGTGAAATTATCTGTGAGTGTTCACTACTCTTAGTCGCCCCCTCCTCGCCCCATTAATATCATGATTTAAATGAGAGGAAATGAGGAAAAATGGCAGGGGGAGGGGGAAAAAGTGGGATACAATCTCTTGCCTGTGGATATCCTCTCCCCAATCCCCCAGGACCCTCCACGCAGGTGATCATCCCTCGCATCTCCACCCCCAGAGTCAAGATCCCTGGCCTCCTGAGCAGAAGATCCCAGGGGAGTAGGTGCAATGATACCCTCAGCTTTCTCACAGTAGGCACTGATTCAAATTTGGCCTAAAGCTCCCTCTCCTCAACCTAGAAGGCACACCCTTCACTTACACACATGTGTATCCCCCTTCCAAACTACCATACACCCAAGGGTGCATACTCCCCTGTATATAGTCATACAGTGAGCTCCATCGGACCACTGTATGTTGTGCGTCTGTCCAAACCCTCGGTTTTCTGTACCATGTTTTCTCCATTGCATACTTGTCATTTGCTCTCTGGCTCTTATGCTCTTTGAGCATCACGTGATTCAGAGTTGCCCCACTGACGGTTGATTTCTTTTATAGAGGGTTTCTGGCCAAAACACCCTGTAACCTCAATAAGTGAAATACAAACACATAAAAACCAAATCCCTCATCATAAGCTGCGGCGATCACCTGCTCAGTGCCACTGGAATGATGCTCTTCAGTGAGTACACAGCCCACCTGTCCCGCATTCCTCAGCAGCCTCAAGATGGGATGCTGCATGCACGCTGATGATACTCATCTACACCTCAAACTACAGACGAGAAAAGGGGAGCAAAGAGAGTAGCAGACTGCCTCATGTATGCCAAATAGTGGATGAACCCCAACCATCTCCATCCATGGCCTTCCAAGACAGATGTCTTGTCGGTTAGTCCAGTAGACCAAAGTTCCCTCCCTTTCATTTGCATGTCTTCCCTCGGCCTGCACCCCAAGCAGGAAATCTATAACTCGGAGTAACATTGGAAGCCACTCTTGCCTTTCTACCACCCACTGATGACATCATTAAGTCTTCCTATTATCACCTGCAGCTCCTGATGAAATCCCCCCACATCTGCATTCCGCCTCATGATTGTGCTGGCCATTAGAGCTGTAATGTTCTTTCATGGAACTATGACTGGACCATATTACTGAAGGAGGAGTGCCATTGAATACTGTACCCTATTGAAAGCTAAGGGAAGAATGGTAAGGAATCACTTATATTTGCTTGGGGTTCAGAGAAACATTGTTTTGCTAAATTACCATATGCTTAAATATTACATAACTCATGTAAATGGTCAGTGAAGTGTGAGAATAATTTGTCAAGATCCCGTGACTGAGTGACAATTTAGAATTACACAAACTAAATGTTGCGAACATAGGTATTTAGTGATTCGTCACAAAATGGTCAAAGAATATCATGGGCCTATTGGTCAGGCAGATGGTTTAGTTTAGTTTATTATTTATAGGGCATGCGATACCCTGGGGCATCAGGGCGCACAAGACAGGAATATGCTCAAGTTAGTTACAGGTACATGTTAAGTAGGAACAGTACAGGGTCATCATACAATTTACAGTAGGCGGATATATACTAGGCCGGATCTAAGTCCAGAAACAAAGTTTTACAGGTGCAGGTATTCTTGAGGGGAATATAAAATAATAATATATACAATAATAATAAACAGGCACCAGGAACATTCCAGTGCAGGAAGAGAGAGGCGGATTCAAATATCCTGGTAAAGGGGTGCAAGTAGAACTTCAGGTTAGTTCGCCAGTGGATACAGTCAAGTCCAGCAAGTCAGGATAGTTAGGTGTCATTTGCTCTCAACCAATTGATCAAGTTCTGCCTGAATTTCGCAAAGGGCTGGGGTTCTCTAATGCCATGGGGTAGTGAGTTCCACAGCTGCGCTGCCTTGACTGGGAAGCTGTGCCCTTCTATAGTAGCAAGTTTAAATCGCGGGACTTGTAGGCAGTTAGCATTCGCTGTTCTTGTGGGTCTGGTCAAGGTTCTTAGATGTAGCCTGTCCTTGAGGTAGGGGGGTGCTTTGTTGGTGAGGCACTTGTGGGTAAGGGAGGCAATTTTGAGTTGAATTTTATCAGACGTGGATAGCCATTTATATTCTCTTCTTACCGAAGATATATGCTCCTTTCTGTTAATCTTGAGAGCTGCTCTCAGGGCATTGGTCTGGAGGACCTGGATTTTATGGATAGTCTGTTTATTAGCCCCAATGTATAGTCCAATACAATAATCCAATTCGGATAGTATAAGGGCCATGGCAAGCGTGATGCAACTGTTTGTAGAGAGGAATTGTTTGCTGGCTCTGATGAGTTTGCATGTGTATGCAGTAGCTGAGGCTAGAGAGTTAACTTGTTTAGCAAAGTTCAAGGTGGCACCTAGGTAGAAGCCTAGGGTCTTCACTTCCTTTGCTACTTTTATGTTATTACCATCGATAATGAAGTTGGCATAGTCGGGCTGAGTTTGGATATGTATGTCGGGGTGCCTAGGATAATGAGCTCAGTTTTGTCATCGTTCAGGCATAAGCCGTGTGTGGCCATCCATGCCTGAATGATGCTGTAGATTTTATTCACTAAGGCTAGATCCTTGACGTAATCTCCTGAAAGCGGAAGGAGGATCTGGGTATCGTCTGCGTAATTGGTGTAGGCGATACCCAGATGATCCATTTCGTCAAAGAGCGGCTTTGTGAATACATTGTAGAGGGTGGTGACACACAAGATCCTTGAGGTACACCACATTTTATGGGGATCGGGTCTGCTGAGGCTGATGGAGAGAAGACTCTCATAGTTCGGTTACTCAAGAAAGACTTGATCCATATTATGGCCTCTTTAGAGAAGTGGGCTGCAGAGTCTAGGTGGCTACATAAGACTGTTTGCTCGACTAAATCAAATGCCGCTAAGAGGTCTAACAGGAGGAGTAGGGCTACTTGGCCATTGTCTCTGCATTGATCTATTTGGGCCTTGAGATCGATTAAGGCTGAATTGGCGGGTTCCGAGTAGGTGGTTGGATTCAAGGATGTTTTGTATTTGCATGTATGCCACTTTGTTTAAAATTTTAAGAAGAAAGGGCACGGTCGTGATGGGCCTGAAGTTAGTGGGAATGGCCGGGTCAAGGGTTTGCTTCTTTAAAAGTGGCAGTACCCAAGACTCTTTTGTTATTTGGTACAGTACCTGTGGTAAAGGATGAGTTAATGAGTTTAGTTATGAATGGCGATAATTCTCTCGCAGCATCCTTAATCAGTTGGGCAGGGCATTGATCGCCTTTACAGTTGGACGGTTTAAGTCCCAGGATAACATTTTCTACCTCGATGCTCGATACCTTGGCGAAGCAGAAGCGTGATTCTTGTTTGGGTTTAGGTGGTGGTGCTATAGTCTGCGGGATATGAGGCGTAAGAGATGCATTTTTGAGGGCAATTTTAGTTTGTAGGTTGGCTACTTTGTTAGTTAGGGCAGACTGTATGCTAGAGCACCATTTTTTATCCTTGGTGCAGTTTTCTTGGGGAGCAATAGGTCTTTCCAGTTCTTTCAGAATGCTGAACAATTCTCTGACACTAGATTTAGATTGAGATATTCTGGTATTATACGTTTCCTGTTTGGCTAGTAGGATGTCTTTCTTGTATTGGGAAGATGCCTTGGCGAGGTTCAGTTTATTTTCGGCTGAAGGAGAGAGTCTCCAAATAGTTTCAAGTTTTCTTTTAATTAACCTGAGATTTTTTAGATGAGGAGTGAACCATGAGTTAAGATGTTTTTTAGGTTTACTGTTCCGTAATTTGAGCGGAGCTATGTGGTCAAGGGCTGTATTAATAGTTTCATTAAATTGTTCAACTAGCACATTAGGATCCATATTGACTGGGAGCTAATTCAGTTGTGGTAGTATGATGGGCAGCAATTTTTCCGCTGTCATAAGTTTTTTTTTCCTCGTGGGCATAGGAGGGGCAAGTGAGGACTGGGCCATGGCCGAGTTCGTTGCTATTGTAAATAATAGTAGATGGTGGTCAGTCCAGATCTGGGGTACAGTGTCTGTGATGGTTACTTCACAGTTGTGTTCCGCTATCCAGTCAAGGATTCGACCTTTGTTATGAGTGGGAAGGTTAACTTTCTGGGAGAATCCCAGTTCTTTTAGGATCAAGGGAGTAGCTGTAGACTGGATATCCTTAACGTCATTGTAGCCTAGGCTGAAGTCCCCTAGCACTATTGTTTGGGAGGTGTTTTTTACGTTATTGGACAGGGTTGTAGAGAGATCCTCAGCAAAGGTCCCAATAGGACCTGGAGGTCTATAGATAAGGAAGAGGTTTAATGTTTGGGAGCTAGCGGTGGCAATTTTGACCGTGAGGCATTCACAGGATTTCATAGTGGGGGTTGTGGTAATTCTCTTGTCTAGGCTGATCTTGGCTATGATAGCTAGATCTCCACCTCGAGAGGTGTGTCTGTCTGCTCGTAAGATGGTATAGTTGTCGGGAACTGCTAATGATAGGGTAGGGGCTGCCGCATCATGAAGCCAAGTTTCTGAGATAGCCAGGAAATCGAGGTTGTCTGCGAGAATGATATCTGAGATCTCTGTTGCCTGTGCGACTAGAGACCTAGCATTTATAAGTACACCTTTGAGATGATGTTTGTGGCTTTCAGAGTTGGGGTGCGTGGTACTGAGTCTAGCTATAGCGGTAGGTTTGGTGCAGTTTTGTATGGGTCTTTTGGGATTGCAATATTTCCTAGTATACTCTACAGTAGCCTTCAACGGTAGGTGTTTTTTTTTAGGAGCTTAAGTTGTTCAATTTTCTTTGCTGGTAGCTCGTGCAGTTTAGATAAGCACGCGTGTAGTTTCAGGTTTCTGTCTGCAGTACTACATGGCCTTTGTATAATAGTATCTTCTTGATACTGGTTCACTATAGGTCCTGTGATTTGTTGTGTGATAGGCATGGTGAGGTAAGAGAGGTGAGTAGGGTGGGACCTGGTGCCGTGGAACATTATATTAGCTTTGGTAGCCAAGCTAGGTGATAATGCTACTAATATGATGGAGGAGGCAATGTAGAGAGGTAGTTTAGCTATCCTATAGTGGGCAGCGATAGTTTGTTTACCTGAGTTTAGAGAGTACATGCTAACTGGCTAAATAAAAGCAGGCTGGATACGACTAGCAAGCTAGGTGCAGTTTAGATAACAAGTGCACTTAAAGGTTGCTTAGTGCGGGCAGGCTAGATGCGACTGACAGGCTAGCTACAGTTTTGAGATATTTCAGTATGTTTTAAAAAGGCTAAGTACTGGCAGGCTAGATGCGACTATCAGGCTTTGACTAGTTTTAGGTAGCAGGATATCGATAGGCTAGGTGTCGTTTCACAGTTTACAGCAGTCTGAGTGCATCTAGATTCAAGTATCGTGTACATCAGGGAATGCAGTGCAAAACACAGCGTAGCTAAATTCAAATATCAGGCACATCAGGGAATGCAGTGCAAAATACAGCGTAGCTAAATTCATATATCAGGCACATCAGGTAAAACAGTGCAGAAAGCACCAGGCAGAAGTTGGGTTATGCAGTCTAGGCAACATGTAGGCAACCATGTGCAGAAGTCACACATTGACAAGATGCAATAGGGCACCTAAGTTCTAGGTCATAGACAGAGGCAGAATTACATTGGTGACACACATTGAGTAGCATGCACATACGATGATACGATGGACACCTAGATAGTATAAGAAAGGGATTTTATTATTATTATTGTGGTATTTATTGAGCGCGGACATAGCTTCGAGAAGCAATGGAGCGCTTTACAGAGGTATACAACAATACAGATACACAACAGAGCACTTTACAGACGTATACTACATTACAGATGCATAATGGACCACTTTTCATAGGTAACAACAGAACAGATTGCAGCAGGGGGTGGATACAGAGAGGCACAGAGGAGGGCTACAGCTGTTTAGGGTTGCGGGGAGGAGAGGGGCAGGCATTTTCTAGTGAGACTAGGAGTAACGTGATGACCTAGGCATTGAGGAGGGGAGACTCCTTCAAGCGGTGGGTATTGAGTTATTTTCTGAATGTAGGAGCATGGGGGCGAGTCTGATACTGACAGGGAGGAGGTTCCATAGTCTTGGGGAGTAGGCAGAGAAGGATTGTTTTCTGGTCCTTTCCTATTTTCAGCGGTGGATTTCAATTCTGCACGTGTCCTGGCTTCTGGTGGTCCACTGTCTGCTGGAGATGCTGACTTTCTCTGTGAGGTAGCTGGGTAACTTCAGGGTGTCAGCCTTATAGACGATGCAGCAATACTTGAAGGTGATTCGAGCATGCAGTGGGAGTCAGTGAAGGTCGCGGATGGTTGGGGTGATGTGGTTATATCTGTCGAGACTTTGATGAGGTATACAGCATCATGTAGGACACTTCTGTAGGACACTTTTCAAGGGCACAAGGGAGGACGATGGGAGGCCTTCGAGGAGGGCATTGGCCATTCATGTGGGATAGAACTAGTGCTTGAACCGTAGAAGTAAAGCTGTCCAGAGTGAGAAATGGCTTGACATTTCGCAGGAGGCTGAGCTGATAGTGATACCAAGCTGTCTGAGTTTTCTTAGCTATGTGTGTCTTGAAGGAGAGGTGTTTGTCGATGTGGAACCTGAAGGACTTGGCGCAGGAGGTGAGCTTGGGTGTGAAGCCAGGTCTGTATCTCTGGGTGTTCTGTGTAGCTGGTGACGAGTAGGAATTCAGTCTTGGAGGGGCTGAGCTTCAAGTATGCACTTGACATCCAATACTGGATTAGAACATAGATGACCTTCAATACAAACACAAATCAGTTTTAAAAAAATCAAATGGGATTTGGTGGTGATAAACCAAGGCTTTGGGACATATTGCAACACCATCATCTTGTGTTCTTTAATAATGAACACCTTGGCCAGCTGCCCACCTGGTGGACTACTGCTTTGGTCTTCTCATAAAATGGACTAAGCTTCACCAGGAGTGTGATGAGGTGCAATAGAAAATACACGCCACAGTGCCATTCGAAACATTAAACAGGGAACTAACAGAACTGAGATTCCCACAGAACGGATGAGGACCCGGCTCTTAGAAATAGTGTCTCTGATCCTTATGAATGTCGGAGCAGGGCTGGGTGTGGGAGTTAAGAGATATCATGAGGCTGTTCCTCAGTGCATAACCAGGGATAGATGGGGCCAACCTGTAACGGTTTGATGACATGACACACTCCAGCCAGGGACTTCTTCCACTGACCATAAATGTGGCGCACAATAAAAACGCCTTTTTATTTTTATTTGAACCCTGGGTTCTTGGTTTGGGTAGGCACACACACCTCTCACACCCACCTTAACAAATACCCTGTGTCGCAATGGACTATGAACCAGGCCGGTGTGTAACAATGAAATACTTATTTATTTTTAGAATTCAAAGAAAATCAAGCAAATCAAAATTAGGGCAGCAGCATACTGTGTGGCAGTATACATGCAAACATCCCCCAATACAGTTACTTCACACTCCTAACATATGATACATAACCTTTAATAGAAACAGAAACAAAATTACTTTTCTTCAAAATGACAGATAGCACACAGGTTAAGCACCCCCCTGCAACACTTCCCCCAAACAACTGCTGACTAAATTCTTTGTGGATGGAAAGCAGTGGCAAGGAGTCAGAAAGAAGAGGGAAAAATCAGATTTAAACTTCAGCCCACCACCCAAGATGGGAGGCCAAAAAAGAAAATGAAAACCTTCAAACGGAGCAAAATGGCATATTCAGATTTTACTTGTTGCTTGTATCTCAGTTTACAATTGTGGTAGGATAGCTATAACATACATTTGTGTGACTACACTTAAACGATACAGAAGTTTACAGACTACTGAACAGGGCACCAAAGCAACATGACGCAGGTAAGAAAATAGATTTTGGGAGGAAAACAATGCAGAAGAAAACACACACTGCAGAATTTCAACTCTTATTTTGCACTGGCTTTAAAATGACAAGCAGCTAAGAAAAAGGGCTTAGATGTCAAAATCGGAAATTGGTTTTTGGATAAGAAACAAAGGCACATATCAGACAGGATTCTGAGGGAAAGGGAATATTCTTAATGGGATTATGTTTGTGGTTTTTATGGGAACAAGACAAATCGGAATTTAGAGAAAAGCACAATGCATGGGCAAATTCGTTTTTGTTGCACAATGACATCTACTACTACTACTACTACTACTACTACTACTACTACTACTACTACTACTACTACTACTACTACTACTACTACTACTACTACTACTACTACTACTACTACTACTACTACTACTACTACTACTACTACTACTACTACTACTACTACTACTACTACTACTACTACTACTACTACTACTACTACTACTACTGATTAGGTGGCACAGCGAGTAGAGCACTCGCTTTGACATCTGTGCAGAGCCTGCTGATGCAGGTTTGAATCACGGCAAGGCCAAATTCAGCCTTTCATCCTTCCGAGGTTGATAAATGAGCACCACACACTGTGGGTAATAATAAGCAGCGCTCAGATACCTGAGGGTTCATAGTGCTATATAAGTGCCAAATTATTAATTTAGCATTTATATAGCACTATGAACCCTCAGGTATCTGAGCACAGTTTATCATAGGATGAAAGGCTGAGTTTGGCCCTGCTTAGATTCGAACCTGCATCAGCAGGCTCTGCAAAGATATCAAAGTGAACGCTCTACTCGCTGTGCTATTGGACCGGCTAGTTTGAACCTATATTTTAGGCTTCAATGACTATATTATTAAAGAAAGGCACTGCACGCAAGGGGGTTAATTTCAAATTTTAACCAGCTCGCACTGCGTACCTCCATATAGGTATAGGGATATTTCAAAAGGGTACTAAGGACTTACACAGATAACTGAAATAATTATTAAAGGAATACGCTACAAAATTCGGAATAACACAGATTTTTCTAAGGAAAGGTGAACAGATGATACTAGCAATTTGAGATTTTGTATGGGATTTGAATAGGATGCAAGGGTAAAAGAGTGGGATATGCAATTTTGTAGGTACTGGGTGATGTGATACTTACAAGGTAACCTTCAGTTTGGTGATTTGGACAGCCAGCGGGGTCTCTGGACAGCGGGGCCAATTAATCTGGTCACTGGGACAGCTGGGCTCTCCTGAAGGGGATCAGCGGGGCAAGGTCTGGTCACTGGACTCTCCTAGATGGGATCAGCTGTCTTTCCTCCTTTCTCCCTGGATTGTTGGGCATGGCTGGATATGGAGGGGTGGTTCTGCCTGGATCTGGATGGTCCTGCCTGGATGGAATCAGCTGCCTCTAGATCTGGTTTTTGAGTGTTTTTAATCCCTGAATATATCCCTTGTGTCTCCCTTTCTCCTGCTTATATAGCCAGAGTGACATCATAGAATTTTACAATCTGTGAGAAAGTACTCTGGACTTACCCCTCTACTGGGATAGGCCAGGCTACTGGTGTTCCCTCCTCCCTCCAGATTGATTGGTTCAGGGAAAATGACATCATTTTATGTGTGTGCATTTGTGACTTCCTTTGTTTCACCAAGCCTATTTCTTGACAAAAATGAATTATGGATCAAAACATCAAATCTATACTAGTCACCATCATAAGAAACAGATATGCAGATTCCATATTTAACAGGGAATCGGAAAGTTTGATCGCCAACTCTGTGCGAGGTAGCATCGATTTTGGGCACAATTTGGTCATTTTTAGGTGAAACATAATATTTAAAATTCTGCAAATGGGTATACATATGCCCATTACTATTTTGCATATTTTCATTACATTTTATGTCTGTAGCATGTATTCTTCACCCAGAAATGCATTTTTCCTGCCATTCCAGTTCCCCAGGTGCTAGGAACATGTGCTTAGTCTCTTTGGGTTTGTCCATAACCCACATAAAATAATGGCATAATATAACATTACTGCTTATTCAGGGCATTGGGAGAAATGTCTTAATATAAAAAGTTCTTTGAAGTCAATGGGCTGGATAAGTCGCATGTGTGGGCGGTCCTCCAAACCCACACAGCCAAATTGTCTTCCCCTGGGCCAGTCTGAACAAAGGGTTTCCATGACGCCCTTTGAAGCCATGGAGTTGGGGCTGGGGAGGGGTGTCAAAGGAAATCACACCTCTTAGTGAAAATACTAGTTCCCCTTGGGTCCTTTGTTCCTTTCTGTAGGGATGCTGGCCAGTCTGACGAGACTGCAAACTTCCACACTTTGGGCCTTTCATATGCCCATGGTGGCTGGTTCACTTAAGGAGGTAATTCTTTTCCCAAGATAGGCAGGGTACCTTTGAAGTAAGCACCTGGGCCAAACCTGTTCTGCTGCTTTCAAAGTTTTTTGTTCTTTCTTTCAACAGAAACCAAGTCTTTTTGGGAATAAATATCATACACATTTTATAGCCAGACCCCCATCCCCACTTATTTAATCCCATTTCTGGGTGCGCACAGGCTGCCATTGCATTTCACTTTCAAACAGCATTCTCCGTTTTACATGTGGGTTCATTTTTCTTTTATTTCAAGTTAACAAATGCGGTTTCCGCCACACACAGTTTCTCGTTATTTAACTTTCTGGAGGGCTTTTACAGATACAGTCAGTTTCTGGACACAGAGAGATATACTGCCAAGCATTTCTTTGAAATTAACATGGGTGAGAGAGCCGTGCTATTTCTTTCCTTTGCAGTAATTTGAATGCACTCAAATGGAAATCATATCTGTGTTGACTGAAACAGAATTCTTGCTCTGCATGTACTTTCTCAGTGAAAATAATGCTGTTCTGGAAGGTATTGTCTTACTTTATGGCAATCAGATGAAATACACAGCAGGGCAGTGTTTAATGGAGCAAAACTGTGTGGTGTTTAAAATGAAAGGAGGATGAATTGCAATTGAAGCAAAACAAATGCAGCCATTCTCTGGTGTGACAGTGTTCAAAGCTCATTACACAGGTGCCAAGGAGAACACAACACAGCCGTTTTTCGGTGCAATTTTGAAATGTGGTGTTGTGATGAAGGGAATTTCTGTTAGGGCTGGTAAATGTACCCGACAAACCTTTCTAGAGCAGGAGTCGGGACCAAACAAGCATTTTATCACTGCCTGGTGGAGTGGTGCACAACATGATTAGTCTAGCGTTTGAGCCTTCATTATTTGAAACTGCACATTGTTTCGAGTGGCCTGCATGCAAGGACTCAGTAATCCATTTGCTTCGCTGGAATTAAAATAAGTGACTTATAGGATCCACAGAGCATTCTGCAGCAGGTGCTCAGCCCGCAGAGTTTCCTTACTGGCCAGGTATTCAATACAGCTGACAGGCGTGAAAGCCAATGCAACAGAAACCTCGAGAACACTTTTTAAGCAGCACAGACGGCTGCATGGACAAGATCCCTCAGGAAAATACATGGTTGATATGTGTTTGTCTGAGGGTGTCTCTTACAATATACATAAGGCTGCACTTGAGTTGTAAAAGGCTTTACGAGCATGTTGTAAAATATCTCTTAATTCCCATTGTTAATGGCTTGGAGGTTGCTGCAACAGACTTGCAGAAGAGTGACACTGCAGATATTTGGAAAGTTATTGTTCTTCTGCCGAAATGTATTATTAATTTATTTATAGGATGCCCTTATTTTACTTATTTAATTTTTTAAAGTGCAGCAGTTGCTGCACTATAGTTCAGTTGAGTGTCGAAATATGTAGAAAACACGAAAATTGAATGGCTAATAACTTTTGACTCGCATGATGAATTTGGCATATATTTTGCAAACAAAAGTATTCTCAAGCACCCCCAGACTGGAAATTTTGGGAAATATTTGTTGAAAAATGAAAAAAGTTATTAAGAAAGTTAAACACGCCGTTTTCGGCCTACTGCCATTCATCCCTAGTGGGTACAAAAGAAACCTATTGGAGGAGCATGTACATTGGACACGGCCAAAGGCCGTGGCTAGTGGTCCAGTAGTGTTTTAAAATAAGGCCATGCTCCCTGTCCACGGCCAAAGGCCGTGCCTAGTGGCCCAGTAGTGTTTTAAATTAAGGCTGTGCTCCCTGTCCATGGCCAAAGGCCCTGGCTAGTGGGCCCGAAAGGCATAAGAAACATATTGGGGGAACATGTATAGTGAACACGGCCGAAGGACATGGCTAGTGGCCTGTAAAAATACTATGTTATAACAAAATCCTTGCCATTCACTGAAAACAACCTTAGGTAAGATGTAGTTAAGTGGTGCAGATTTATGGCAACAAAACCCTTGAAATTCAAAATTCAGTGAATGTGGGAAGTCATGAGCAGCTTAACTCGCCGTGTTCCCGTTGCAAAACCCATGAGCGCATATAAGAGAAGCGATTCACAATGACATATAAAATGGCATCATGGGGGACCTCAACTGGAACACACTGAGTTAAGCTGATCATGGCTTCCCACATCCGCTCAATTTCAAGGTTTTTGCATTAAATCTGCACAACTTAACTGCACCTTAACAAGGGTTTTTTGGGGTCTATATATATATATATATATGTATGTATTTACATTTTGTGTAAACCAAAACTAGTAAATACATCAATGAAGGGAATGCTAAAACTGTTGGAAAGCAGGTCTGGCCACCTTTCACAAATACGACCCAGTGTTTCATTGTTGCTGCTGCCTGTACCTTGCCTTTTTATGGAACTGCAGCATGGCACTGTATTGCAGAGAACTCAGAAGCACCTAGAAGTTTGCATGTTAGCACTATATAAAACACAAACGTCTCCCAGTCTGCAATCTAACTGAGCAGACCCCATTAAGCTCCTCTGACTGCAGCCTATGAGGTGTGTTGAGCATGTTGAATAGGGATTTGCCCACAACCCACCCCAGAAGAGTGCGCTGCCGTCAGGGAGTCACATTCAGGAAGAGGGTGCATATGGTTCCATGGTGTGCATGGTTGTGTTGTGCCATGTTACCATACCTTCTTCCCTGGGCAGAGCATCGGCTGTATTATTCTAAGAGTGGGATATGAACTTTTTGAACAGCGTTGCCACACACCTAAAGAGGCAAATGGTGTCCAGGGCCGGGGTGTGGTGTCCAGGGCTGGAGTGGGTAAAAGAATAGGCTCCGGCCATTGAGAACATGTGCCCAAGAAGCTGCTTGATTAGTTCTTGGGGCACCTTTTGGGAAAAATGTGTGAAATGGAGCATTTTAACACACATTGGGCCAGTGATATTGACTAAAACTACCAACTGCACACTGAATCTAAGTCAAAAAATGGGCACAGATTGGCCAGCAAAAGTGGCCGCTACTGACCTGTTGGGCCTGCTCTTCTGCTAGCCCAATCCTGAGAATATCTATAAAATATGCAATAAGAAATGCGTGCTTTCCTACATTATGCAACCGAGGTGGAGGGTGAGTGCATACGGATGCCATACGTGGGGTTAAGGCAATTCTATGCAGTCAACAGAAGGGTGGCACAAGGGGACACAATCAGGGTCCTAAAATATGAACTCTGGTCCCCTGGGAGACAGGGGAGGAACCACAGTATTCTGTTGCCATGGGTGACGAAAATCTTTGCAGCAACATGTCCTGGCCGGTACACCAAGGCCTCTCGAATCAGGAGATGTAGATTCGGAACTGCCTTGAGAATAAGACACTTCAACAAATTCCAAATCCAGCCAGATGAGGCGGAAGGTGTGATACCCTACATCTGTAAACAGATTCCTCACTCCACACAGCCAGATGAGGTGGAAGGTGTGATACCCCACATCTGTAAACAGATTCCTCACTCCACACAGCCAGATGAGGTGGAAGGTGTGATACCCTACATCTGTAAACAGATTCCTCACTCCACACAGCCAGATGAGGTGGAAGGTGTGATACCCTACATCTGTAAACAGATTCCTCACTCCACACAGCCAGATGAGGTGGAAGATGTGATACCCTACATCTGTAAACAGATTCCTCACTCCACACAGCCAGATGAGGTGGAAGGTGTGATACCCCATATCTGTACCAAGATTCCTCACTCCCCACAGCCAGACAAGGCAGAAGGTGTGATACCCTACATCTGTACCCAGATTCCTCACTCCACACAGCCAGATGAGGTGGAAGGTGTGATACCCTGCATCTGTACCCAGATTCCTCACTCCACACAGTCAGATAAGATGGAATTGTGAGAGACACCACATCTGTACCCAGATTCCTCACTCCACACAGCCAGATGAGGTGGAAGGTGTGATACCCTACATCTGTACCCAGATTCCTCACTACACAAATCCAGATGGGGTGGAAGTGTCTGAGACTCCACATCTGTACCCAGATCCCACCCCCAGGATAAAATCCTGCGGCACCCAGGCATGATTGCTGCTTGGTGGCATGAAAGCTGGACTGGTGGCAAATGTACCAAAAAGCATCCTGAACAGCCCAGAACATGTCAAATCTACATGAGCCCTTTCAAAGCAGGCAATTCTGAAGGCATAAAAACACAGCGGGCATTAATCCAAACCCGGCCTTCAGGCAGTAAGACTGACAGGCGCTCATCAGCAATGTCATGTTTATTTATTTATTCAATTCGTTACACGCTCAGACCCTGGGGTATCACATGCGTGGTTACAGACATCTTGGTGATTGGTCATACAGCCCAGGTGCACGTTAAGCACCTTCCCTGCTCCGCATGCATTGCGACTGATGGTTTAGGCGTGTACACTGGCACACGGGCTGCACATTCTGATGGGACATGGGCTTACAGTGTCTGTATTTATGATTGCATTGGTGGGTTGCTTCCTGTTTCAGAGCCATGCTTCGCTTCTCGAGCCACATACCTTCATGTGTCCGCACGGAGGGCACAGTCAATGTGCACCTATTGGAGACATGCAGGCACACAGAATGTTATGTTTCCAAAGTAATTAGTGAGAGGTGGGGATTACTTGCAAAGTAACGGGGCATGTAAGTGAATTACTTGCAAAGTAACGG
This sequence comes from Ambystoma mexicanum, assembly GCF_040938575.1. Classification (NCBI taxonomy): domain Eukaryota; kingdom Metazoa; phylum Chordata; class Amphibia; order Caudata; family Ambystomatidae; genus Ambystoma; species Ambystoma mexicanum. The sequence goes on along the minus strand of NC_090926.1, from coordinate 326,237,167 downwards.
GACATGGAAATAGATTTTTGGCGAAGGACGCATCAGAACCTATTTAATGGCACACTTAGGGCCTTCTCTTCCAAGGATGTGTATAGTCTCATGTATCAAGGTTTCATAGTTTGCATTGAAACCAGTCGCAGTCAATAACTCCCTCCACGTGCACACATTTGTGTATACTTAGCATCACCCCTTGTTGGTCTTGCTTACCAGTACAGAGCTTGTTATAGGATGCTTGTGCTGTACACCTCTTGTATTATTCAAGGTTTTCATTGCTTCGCTGTGGTGCCGCAAATCAACAAAGAAAAAACCCATGTACCACTCACATGCCTAAGGAATTAGACAAGAATCAACAAGAACATACACAGGAAAAGATACCAATATAAAATGTCTTCAGCGTATGCAATATGTTCATATCCCATAAAGATGAACTAACACAAGAATGTTTATGAACAAATAGTAAAAAACAAATTAATTGAACCAAGTGAATAGAGACGCTGGATGTCGTTCCTTCTCTATCGCCCGTTTACTTTAAATTTGTTGGATTGGCCTAGGACACCACTGAAAATCAAGACATGTTGATCTTTGTTTATTAATGTGGTCTTTATGTCATAAGGACAGTTCTTTACTTTTCCTTTATAGAGTGTAACCATGAAATTGATTTTTGTCCACCCCACCAAACTATATTCCTTGCCCTGAAGAAGGCCAAGCCTTTTGGAAACGACCCTAGCCGTAGGCCGAAACCCGAGTTGGCATCAATAACTGTGCTATGTGCCAGCAACTATTGGTTACAAATAGTTTTTTTGTATATTAGTGTGTATGTAGGTTTGTAACATGAACATTGCCACAAGATGTGTAGTAGTCACGCAGAGCATGTATTAAAATGGCACTGATGGGCAGTTATTACCGGTCTTATTATTAACAAGAAGTGAATATATGCAATTTCATGTACTTATTATGTTTGTCATGTGATATTGATATTGATATCAGAGTCTTGGCCCTTGCTGTATGCAAAACACAGCTAACGGCTAGTATCAGTGTAGTCTAGCAGCAGTGACAAGTCTGTGGTGCCCGTTTGAGGCACTCCTCCAACCCACCTGTTTGTCGTGACATATAGGCAACATGCATCCAAGCCGCCATTCACCCAGACTCCAGAGGTTGGTCTGTGGAATTCATGAGCTGTGCAGGGAACACACTTTCAGAGTCATACAAATGGCCGTTATGCTACACAAAGTCCTTTTCATATCAGCATTGACATCACGGAAGCCCAGCTCGGCGAAGGACGTCTCTAGATGCCAGTAAGCTCAGTGGCCCCCACACCACATTTTGAGGGGCAGTCATCATTTTATATGATGTTCTAATCAGGATAAGCTCAAATCGGGGCCTCTACACCTTTTAGGGGGACATCAAGGATTTCCAGGGGTGGAACAAGGCTCTTAAAAAAATTACAGCTTTAAAAAGAAAATATAACCATGTATTGCATTTGGGGGTCTGTCAACAATATTTTTACTCAAGGGCGGATGTGGGGGGCTCAGCATAAAGCAGTTTCAATGCCCCTGCCCTAGGCAGTCCGTGTGTGCGCACACCGGGAGCCGTGTGGGCGGGAAGGTACGCAGAGCTCCGTGTGACCTGTGCCACACCGCAGACCGAGGTCGTCAGACAAAAAGAACAAGGCCGCTCTGACGTCACCCCAGGACTGGGGAAGCAGCTTCTTCCCCCATGAGAGTTATCTGCCGACCTTTTCCTCATGTGGAAGTGAAAGCAATCACTTGTTCTCTGTTTTTTTTTCGTTGATGTGATAGTCACATGTCATACACTATGGAGAGACATAAAAAGGTCACCCGTAAAAGGAGTAAAGGACTAGGTGAGAGGGGAAAAAGATTCCCCTTCACCTAGGGACGAGGTAAAATAGTCACCTAGTCAAAGCAAAACGTTCTGGGGTTGACACAGGTCAGGAAGATTTATCATAAATATGCACGTCTTACCTAACAGCCCTACCATGATGGTATGTGAATATTTTGAAGTGCTTACAGGATTGTTTGCAACATGCCACACCCATATGTTGTTGGGTAGGATTATACAAGTGCTCAGTGAAAACATATTTGCATACGAGCGAGTAACCATATATTTTGTTAAGGTCTATGTTTATGTTTATTATTTGATAAAGCGCACGAAACCCACGGGTAGCCGGGCGCAGCAGGTACAAGGTTACTTAAGCTTAGGTTGCATACAGAGTATAAAAAACATATCAATACGGTACATACATGTCAATGCAGGCAGTTGGAATGAAAAACTAACATGTTACAGTATTGAGAGAGTGTACAAGGTAAAAGGGGGAGAGCAGAATCATCTTAGACCGGGTTACAAGGGTGTCGTGGCCGTTAGGTACCACGAGAATTAGTTTTCGTTGGACCAGAGCCAATTTTTTACCTTACATCTGAAGTTGGAGTAGGGTAGGTTAGCTCTCAGTGCAATGGGCAATGCGTTCCAAGCCTGGGCAGCTCTGACGGGGAAGCTTGCTCTGCCCGCTTTGGATCGTCTGAATCTAGGAGTTTCAAGCAGAAAGTGGTTGGTAGCCCTAGTGTGGTGGCTGGATGATTTTCTGGTCAGTCTGGCCGAGATGTAAGGGGGTCCTGTGTTGTTGAGCCCTTTGTGGGTAAGCGATAGTGTCTTGAGCAGGACTCTGTCGCTGATTTTAAGCCTGTGGTGGTCTTTCCTGATGTTAGAAATATGTGCTCTGCAGGGTATGTCAAGGGCTGCTCTAAGAGAGTTATTTTGAAGGATTTGCATTTTATTTATAATGGACTTGTTGGCACCTGCATAGAGGGCATTGCAGTAGTCCAGTTTGGACATTACTAATGCGTTGGCTAGCATGATGCAGTTAGTTTTAGAGAGTTAAGGTCTACAGGTCCTGATTAATTTACAGGTGTACGCTGTGGATGATGTCAGGGTGTTAACTTGTTTTTTAAGAGATAAAGTGGAATCGAGGTAAAAGCCTAGAGTTTTTACCTCAGTAGCCACCTTAATTGTGTTACCATCTATGTTGAAATTGCGATAGTTGGGACTCAGTTTTTCTAGGTTGGAGTTGGAACCCAAGATCAATATCTCAGTTTTGTCGTCATTTAGGCGGAGGCCGTGGGAGGCCATCCATGCCTGAATGAGGAGGTACATTTTGTTTACTAGAGCTGTGTCTTCGACAAAGTTGCCTGATAGTGGTATGAGAATCTGCGTATCGTCCGCATAATTAGTATAGGTTACCCCTAATCTGTCAAGTTTATCGAAGAGAGGCTTAGTAAAGATATTATACACTGTTGGGGAGACACATGAGCCTTGTGGGACACCACAAGTGATCTGGATTGGGTCCGCTGCCGCTACAGGGGAGAACACTCTCATCGTACGGTTAGCTAGGAAGGATTGTACCCATGCTATAGCTTCACTTGAGAAATGGGCGGCAGACGCTATGTGGTTGCATAATACTGCATGATCCACCAGGTCAACAGCCGCTGATAGGTCAAGGAGGAGGAGCATAGCTGTACTACCTTCATCCTTCAACTCTTCGATTTGTGTCTTGAGGTTGATGAGGGCCGTTTCAGTACCGTGCAGTGGTCTGAAGCCAGATTGCCGTGAGCCTAATAGTTGGTGTGTCTCCAAATAGTTTTGGATTTGGAGGTAGGCTACTCTATCAATGATTTTAAGGAGAAATGGGACCGTGGTAATAGGCCTGTAGTTAGTGGGGATTGCTGGGTCGAGTGTCTGTTTTTTGAGTAGGGGCAGAACCCAAGATTCTTTAAGGTTAGTGGGTACAGTACTCGTGTTGAAGGAGGCGTTGATAAGTTTCGAGATGAAGGGTGCTAGATCTCTGGCTGCATCCTTGATGATTTGCGCAGGGCAGCTGTCACCTTGGCAGTTTGACGGTTTAAGGGATAGAATGGCCTTTTCAGTTTCCAATATAGAGATATTAGTAAACCTGAAGGGTTTACAGGCGCTTTGGGTGGATATGCTCGGTATCTCCTCCAGTGGGGTGGTATGAGTTCCACTAGGGCTCAAGGAGGCTTTTTTCTTAGCAATTTTAGATTGAAGGGTTGTGATTTTATTTGCTAGGGCATTTTGGATGCTGGTGCACCAGGATTTGTCCTTGGGGACATTGTCTGTAGGGGCAATAGTATTTTCCAATTCACGGAGAATGGTGAAGAGCTCTTTGGAGTTCGAGTTGGCTTTACTAATTCTATCTTTGAATGAATCTTTTTTAGTTTGAATTATTTTCTTTTTATATTTTTGGCAAAGTTGGCAAGTGTGGTTTTATTGTCAGCAGAAGGAGTATGCCTCCAAATAGCCTGGAGTTTGCGTTTTTGGATGCGCATTTCTTTGAGATGGGGGGTGAACCAAGAATTAAGGTGAGTTTCATGTTTACTTTTATGGAGTTTGATAGGAGCGATCAAGTCTAGAGCTTTGGTTATGGAGTTGTTAAATGACTCAACTAACTCGCTAGGGTTGGATTCATTGGAGCTAGCTGTGAGAGCTGGTAGGAGAAGTGGAAGTAGTTTTTCAGCTGTGATTTCTTTTTTGCTTCTTGTTGGCATGGGGGGTGCTATTTTATTCTTGTTAGGTTTGGGAGGCTCGATGCTGGCTGTAAAGCATATAAGATAGTGGTCCTTCCATATTTGAGGTAGGATACTAGAGATGGTGATGTTGCAGTTATGGTTGGCTATCCAGTCTAGTGTGCGTCCTTTTGTGTGTGTAGGAGCTAGGACATTTTGGGTAATGTCGTGATTGACTAGAATGGATTGGATAGATTGGGCTTGTTTGTCTTCAGCGTCATTAAAGCCTAGGTTAAAGTCACCTAGTAGAAGGAGCTGAGTGGAGTCTTTAATGCTGTTAGTGAGGAGGCTGGATAGGTCGTCCTCATAGTTGCCTAGTGGGCCTGGTGGTCTGTACACTAGAAGTATCGTTAGTGTGCTATTATTTTAGATGGATATTTTAGCTGAGAGAAGTTTGCACGATGTGATTGCTGGGTGTGGGGTGAGTCTGGCAGCTAGCTGCGTTTTGGTTATGATGGCCAGGCCGCCTCCTCTGGTGTTAGGGCGGTCGACTCTTAGGATATTGTAATTATCCGGTATGGCAGTCATGAGGGCAGGGCCGGCTGCATCATGGAGCCAGGTTTCAGTGACAGCAAGGATATCTAAGTTGTCCATCCATATGCCCCGCAGAACTCTGAAAACTTGGAAAGGATACATATTGCGTGAAAAACATTCCAGCTTTCTGAATATCTTCTACCCTTATACAATATACAAACAATTCCAGATGTATAGTCCATACCTATTATCCCTTGCAGGCCAAGTAAATGATATTGCACTGTTGCTCCCCACTTACAGGGTAATGTAAGCAATGATGACGTAGAAGATGCTGAGCAGGACTTGTACCTACTCAAATCCTTAGAGGGCAAATTAATATTTGAGTTTTATAATACGCTAACTTGCAAGGGGACTGCTTCAAAGTGCTTGTGTGACATATGTACAAGTAATAGGAACCACGGGATGAGGTTGCCCATCCAAGTAGCCTGCTAACTTACAGTCAGGATCCGATATTGGACCTGACAGTTGGGTTACCTAGTGTGTGTGATGGTTTTGCTAAGGCACCATGAGTAACAGACATTCTTCTGCTTGAACGTTATTCATAATATAACAAACATACTAGTGGGTGCAGGTACCAGTCTGGTAACCTTCCCCATAACCATGATAGGCAGAGTTAAGGTTGTCCAGTAATATCTAAATGTAGCTTGGGCAGGAAGTTAGTCACAAGGTACAAGTGTGGTAGATTCAAGTATAGGAGTCACGGGTGGTGGGGGCAATAATTGAGTTAATGTGTGCAAGCATATCATATTTAGAGCTTCTAATCATGGAGCCACTTATTCGCGTGAGTTTTTTACGTCTTGTTGGCATATTCTGTTTTTATTTATTTTTTGGTTTTTAAAGTCACGCTTGCTTAGTAGGTTAATGTAAATAGGCAAGACCAGAACATCAAGACTAGTTAGTTTAATTTAGCTTTATCTTGAGAGAAAGCAAATGTTAGGTACCTGCTGTGGCTTGTGATTCATTACATCTTTTTCAATAGCTGGGAATTGTCTATGTGTGCTGATAAAACTTCTCTGAGCAGCACCCAGAAGGAAGGGGGGCAAGTGCACATGTGCACAGCTTAGAGGGAACATTGCCAGACAGCAGTGGTCGAAGTGGGCGGGAGCATTTGGGAGCATTGCTCCTCTATTTTTTTTAATTAAGTAAAGGTTGGGTTACCTATTGCCAAGAGAACAATGCAGGTGTAGTCTCCCACAGGGTTACTACATAGAATCTTGCCTTACACTGGTGGCAGGTGGTGGGGATTTGTGTAGAGTTGTTACATTGAGTATTTTGCTTTGCTTGTGATCAACTAAACCTCCACAAGGCTAAGCTCCATCAGAAAGTAAAACACAATTGTAACATGCCAAATATGGATAACTTCAGTCAGGAAGCCCTGATCATTTTAACAGTAGATCAACTGAAAGAAATGTGTAAAGTCAGGAATCTCCATGTTAAAGGAAAGAAAAATGAACCGATTACAAGGTTGTTAGATCACCAGAGTTTGGGTAGTAGGCCATTAAGTTTTCCTGTTCCAATACTTTTATTTTTTATCTCTTCCTCCGCGTTCCACCCCACGATCCACCCTTCCTTTCTGCATGTGTTCATAACAATTCTTGTGTTAGTTCGTCTTTAAGGGATACGAATATATTGCATACGCTGAATATGTTTTTGATTGATATCTTTTCCTGTGTATGTTCTTGTTCTCATTGATTCTTGTCTAATTGCTTAGGCATGTGAGTGGTACATGGGTTCTGCTTTGTTGATTTACAGTTGTGATTACCACTGAACCCATGTGTTTGAATTATAAGTGTGGGATGTTTGTTTGTTTATTTGTTTGTTTGTTTAATCATGTATAATGCACACCAGACCCAAGGGTATCAGGGCGCAGCAGTTACAGGAGATGCAAAGCTTAGGTTCACAAGTTACATAGCAAATAGGGAAAGGTACATATACAGGCCGAGGCTAAGTCAGTGAGTACAGTGATGAGCATATACAGTGTGCAATGTACAAGAAATATTGCTAAAGTGCAGAGCATAAAGGTACAGTACAAAGTATGAGTGATATACGAGCGAGTCTTAGAGATCACTTGACTTGAGCCAATTAATGTAGCTAACTCTGAAGTTCAGATAGGGTTGGTCTTCTCTGACGGGGTGTGGCAGAGAGTTCCATAGTTGGGCAGCTTTGACGGCAAAACTACAGCCGCCCAGCTTGGAGAGCTTAAACTCGGGATGGTGAGTCAGTTGGTGTTGGTTAGTCTCATGGGTCTAGAGGGTGTGCTTCTATGGAATCTATCCACGAGATAGCTAGGGGCAGCCTTGTTAAGTGCTTTGTAGGTGAGTGACACAGTTTTTGAATTAATTTTGTTAAGAGTGGAGAGCCAGTTATTTTGGCACCTGATCGCAGAAATATGTGATCTTCTAGCCACGCCGAGTGCCGCTCTAAGGGCATTGTTTTGGAGGATTTGTATCTTCTGAATAATCGATTTGTTGGTGCCAATATTGTAGAGGACATTACAATAGTCTAGTCTAGAGAGTATGAGGGATCTGGCTAGTATGATGCAGTTGTCCTCTGAGAGAAAAGGTTTGCCAATTCTGATGAGCTTACAAGTGTAGGCAGTGGCCGAGGCCATGGAGTTCACTTGTTTGGTGAAGGAGAGAGAGAGAGAGGAATCCAGGTATAAACCGAGGGTTTTTACCTCTTTAGCCACCTTGATAAGGTTGCCATCAATTATGAAGGATGAGTAGTCTTGTCCTAGTTTCTTCAGGTTGGTGGGGGTCCCCATGATGATGAGCTCAGTTTTGTCATCATTCAGGCAGAGACCGTGAGTAGCCATCCATGCCTGAATGATGAGGCACACTCCATTCACCGAAGCCAAATCCCTTGCGTAATCCCCAGAAAGTTGGAGGAGGATCTGAGTATCATCTGCATAATTAGTGTAGGTGATACCAAGATAGTCCAGATTGTAGAAAAGTGGCTTGGTGAATATGTTGTATAATGTAGGGGAGACGCAGGATTCCCTGGGGAACCCCGCAAGTGATAGGGATGGGGTCTGCTGCTGCTGTGGGGGAGAAGACCCTCATGATCCTGTCACTCAAGAAAGACTTGATCCAGACTATAGCCTCTTCAGAAAAGTGGGCGGCTGAGTCTAGGTGGCTGCATAAGACCATGTGGTCCACAAGGTCAAATGCAGCCGACAGGTCAAGCAGTAGGAGGAGGGCTGTTTTTCCTTTGTCTCTTAACTCATAGACTTGTGTCTTCAAGTCGATGAGGGTGGTCTCGGTTCCGTGTTGGGGACGTAAGCCTGATTGGCGGGCTCCTAAGAGTTTATTGAGTTCCAAGTAATGCTGCATTTGGAGATAGGCAACCTTGTCAAGTATTTTTAACAGAACGGGTACTGTCGTGATGGGACGGTAGTTGGAGGGGATGAGTGTATCAAGTGTTTGCTTTTTTAACAATGGGAGCACCCAGGATTGTTTAAGGTTGGCAGGGATAGTTCCAGAAGCAAATGAGGCATTGATACGTTTGGATATAAAGGGGGCAAGGTCCCTTGCAGCATCGTTTATGAGCTGGGCTGGGCAGAGGTCGCCCTGGCAGTTCGAGGGCTTGAGTGTAAGAATAACCTTTTCTACCTCATAGATAGATGTTTTAGTGAAATTGAAACGGCAGGGGGGTTAGATAAGGTGTCCTTAATGGGGAGGTCAGCAGTAGTATTGTTTAGGAGAGGTGGTGACCTGAGAGATGCTTTTTTTAGGGCTATTTTATTTTGGAGGGTGTCTACTTTGTCAGAGAGTGCTTGTTGTATATCTGAGCACCAAGTTTTATCTTTAGTGCAAGTGTCAGGAGTGAGGATGGGAGACTCTAGTTCCTTGAGAATGGTGAATAATTCCTTCATGCTGGAGTTGGCGTTGGAAATTTGTTTGTTGTAGGAATGTTCTAGATGCCAGATGACCCCATGTTTTGTGTTATCGCTCTGGTACCTCAGCAGGTGTGCGCTGCACTTAGGTTAAGGGGAGCAGGGATCCATGATTATTACACTTCTCTGCACAGCGACACCCTTAAAGCACACATAGCTGTGCAGAGACCCTCAAATACAGGCCCCTGTGCAGTTCCATCTTTATATCACACGCACATGTGTCTATTTGGTCTCCAGACTGTCCACCTGCTGCCCTGTACATCAACATCGGGGGACTCCCGCTAACCCTTGCCTTGTGAAGAGCCACACTGCCTGCCATTTCCTTCTCAGATGCCTGCCACTAGCACACAGGGTAATGTACAGTGCCCATCATCACTCTGACACACAAGACACAGCTACAACCACAATTAGGCAACTCCTACCCTCACACCGGAAGTCAGGTTTATCCACTCCCCCTCCATAGGAATTTTCATGGGGGACATGAAAAACTCAAAATCAGAGTCTTGGCCCTTGCTGTATGCAATACACAACTAACGGCTAGTATGAGTGCAGTCTAACAGCATTGGCGTCGCCAGGAATCAAATTTAGGAGGCACATAGACGGGGCCACAGACAAAAGTAAGGGGGCACAGAGAAAAGTGGGAAAAGTGGGGGGCGCCTATGAAAGGTAATGTGTGACGTCACACACACTCCTGCAGAGAAACTTTTGTGCACACCAACTACCCCACTGCATCTCCCCTCCCATCAGAATGCAGGCACGAAACCATTCAGTGACTAATGGCCCATCATTAGCAGTTTCATGGCTACATTCTGATGGGCGGGGCCAGGGCTTTAAGTGGGCCGGGGCCTGCCGGGGCTGGGCCCCGGCAGGCTCCGAAATTTCGTTTTGAGGCGGGGCCCTGGCGGGGCCCACTAATCTCCCCTGGCAGCCCCGGCCACAACACAAAAAAGGCATTTTTTTCTACAGCTTGAAGCTCTCGCTTGTGTGCGAGAGCTTCAGGCTTCAGAAAAAAATGCCTTTCAGCCATAATGGTGGCGCCGCACCTGCGAGGCATCCCTTTAATCAAGTGATGCACGTGGGCCGGTGCCACCATTATGGAGAAAACGTGAGGCCGCTGGAAGCAGAGGCCTGCTTTCTAAATACTGAAGCTCCCGCGGATTCGCGGGAGTTTCAGTATTTAGGAAAAAGGCCTCTGCTGGCAGTGGCCTCACCCTTTCAGCCTTAATGGTGACGCTGCCCCTCCCCAGCTGGCGAGGGGCAGCACCACCATTAAGGCTGAATAGGCGAGGCGCTGTCCCCTGCCAGGCAAGCCTAAACAAAATAAATGCAGAGATCCGCACCCTCTCCCCAATAGGGGAGAGGGTCCTAATCTCTACAAAAGGCTGCCTGGCAGGGGTGCCAGTAGCCCATTGAGCCGGGGCTCGTCAAGGGGGCGTGGCCTAATGGGCCATCAAGACCCCCGTTGTTAGGCCACGCCCCCTCGATGAGCCCCGGCTCGATTTGTAGTGCCACTTAAGGCACTGGGCGGGGCTGTAAACTGCTCTGCACACTATGGAGGTCGCTGTGCAGAAGCCGGGCATTGTGATTGGAGTAACAATGTGATCGTCATATTGATATCAGAGTCTTGGCCCTTGCTATGCAGAGCACAGCTAACGGCTAATGTCAGTGTAGTCTAGCAGCAGTGACAAGGCTGTGGTGCCCTTTTGAGGCAAACGGGCAAACCCGTTTGTCGTGACATATAGGCAACATGCATCCAAGCCGCCATTCACCCAGACTCCAGAGGCTGGTCTGTGGAATTCCTGAGCTGTGCAGGGAACACACTTTCAGAGTCATAGCAATGGCCGCTATGCTACACAAAGTCATTTTCATATCAGCATTGGCATCACGGAAGCCCAGCTCGGCGAAGGGCCTCTGTATGTCTCTAGATGCCAGTAAGCTCAGCGGCCCCACACCACATTTTGAGGGGCAGCCATCATGTATATGATATTCTAGTAAGGATGGGCTCAAATCGAGGCGTCTACGTTAGGAGGCACGAAGGGGGTCCAGGGGTTTAAAAAAGGCTCTTAAAAAAGGGCGGCTTTAAATAGAAAGCATAAGCATTTATTGCATCTGGGGGGACTGTCAACAATATTTTGCGGGTGTAGGGGCTTAGCATAAAGCCGATTGAAGGCCCCTGCCCTAGGCAGTGCGTGTGTGCGCACACCGCGGGCCGCGTGGAAAGGTACACAGAGCTCCGTGTGACCCGCGCCACACCGCAGACCGAGGCCGTCAGACACCCTGACGTCTGACGTCACCGCAGGACTGGGGAAGCAGCTTCTTCCCTCGTGAGAGTTATCGGCCGACCTTTGCCTCATGTGGAAGTGAAAGCAATCACTTGGCCCGCGTTTTTTTCTGTTGCTGTGAGAGTCACATGACATCATTGAAAACGGATTTCTTATTGTTCTGTGCGGAAGCGGCACTGGTCCAGAGACCACAGCGATCTATGGCAGAGCTGTCACGCCTGCACTCGGCTTTCATGCAACATTTGTGACATTTTGGGCCTCATGACGTGTGGTGGTAATTTCATTGTGCTTTACTACCACTCACTGCGCCCGAATTTCTGATGGATTACGGGGGTACAGTAAAACCTCCACGCATGCATGCCACGTGCTGTGTGACACGAGCAAGTCACTGCTCGATTAATGATAATGATAATGATGTGTTATTTATATAGCGCCTTAATCCAAAGCGCTTTACAGAGCACATATTTACATACAATATCACCCAACCGAAATTGGTTCTCATTTATCGACCTCGGAAGGATGAAAGGCTGAGTTGGCCTTACCAGGATTTGAACCAGCAACCTGCAGATCACGCTCAGATCACAGCAGCGAGCGATCAACCCGTTAAGCTATCTTACCGGCCTAATAAAGGACCCTTCCCCCACACTCGCGCTGGAAGAGAGATGCCAAGTGGGCATATATTTCACTTGATCTCTGCGTGCAAGTTATAGATTTAGGGCCCAATACATGGAATTATTTGCACGTAAAATAGGGTACTTGCCCGCACAACTGTGTGCAAATGCGCCTTCGTCAATTCATGAAATGCGCAGTACTTTTACTGGACTTGCGTGGAGTTTGTGCTGGTTCGGCACGTTTCTGCAAGCTGTTGAGGGCCTTGCGCGAGACTCGACACAGAGCGTGGGCATGGCATGCACAGAGAGCTGGGAAGGGGGCGCACCACCAAAATAAGGGAAGAACATGTGAAAAAGTGGGCATTCCGAGAGACGGCCTGCAGGCAGTCCCTTTCACTCCCACAATTGCCTGGCACGAGACGTATTCATGGATTAGATCACGCAACCTCTCGGACAGGAAATGGCCATGCAAGTCCTCCATAAGATCCGCCACCCAAAGGCATGCGTAAATACACTTGCGCATAAGATTGGCAGTGCGGACGTGGGGTTGGATTTCGGGGTGTGTGTACTCAACCAGGGTTCCAATGTAACTTAAGGGTGCGTGTAAGCAGTGTAGCGTGGTGCAGGAACGGTTTACGGGGGTTCACACATAGATTTTCCGAGCTTTAGACCGAGTTACAGTTTTTCATATGCATGAATCTGGCCCTTAGGGTGTGACACTCAGTGCTAAGCTCTAGAGAGCGCCCCAAGGTGATATCTCATATCGGCAGATGGTGACACAACTACAACATAACTGGCTGGCGACATGGTGATTGTAGACAAAGATGACCTGAAAGCAGAGCAGTGGGTTTCAACAGACACTATATTAGTTGTCAGGGGAGAGGCGACAGCCAATCAGGAGACCAAGAATGCGAGTGGGATCGAGCAATAAACAATCATGTTCCATGTTAGCCTCCTGCACCAAACTCTGGGCCGGCATTTTTGTGTTGATGGCCCGGACCACATTCCTCCCATTTCCCCCCAGTCCTTACTGGAGTATTGCCCCTCACACTGGAGTACTATCCCTTCCATGATCTACCCCTGACCCTCACTTATCTGTACACCTCTGAGCCAGGTCTCGCTGTCTGGCTCTCCTCCAGGTTCTAGACATTGAAAAGGGACAATGTTCTTTTACTTTTTCCGTATCATCCATTTTCGTTTAAGTTTCTTTTTATGGGAATTCTGCATGCACTTGATACACAGAGTCACGACACTCAGCTGCTTTTTGGATCGGGTTCACAGCTACAGGGATTTAGCAACTGTCCAATTATTTCATTAAAATCACAACCATGAGGGTGTAGCCCGCAGCTGCTTCTCAGCTCAGTTTACAGTCACACAGATATAGTGTACAGACACTTCTTTGCCACACATCCTCTTCAGAGATATATAGTGCCCAACACACTGTGTGCAATCCATCCAGGAGGATAGTGCCCAGCTCACTTGTTACTGATCTGGGATTACTGTACTCCAGGGCTCAAGCCGAGGGAACACGCGGGTGGGCAGAGTCCCCCACCTTTTTCAGAAGTCCCCCCACTTTTTTCTGAGAGCACCTTGATATGCTAATTTCTGGTGACACCACCTTCAACTGGGATGTTAACGAGTCACCCTCACTTTTCTTAGGTCTGGACCCCTGTTGTACTGTCTCTACTGAGGGATATTGTGCCCTTCTCATATCTAAGAAACAGCTCCATTCCCACTCCTAAGGGATATGTTGCCCTTGTCATTCTTAAGGGATATGGTGCCCTAAGAACACCAATTGGTTTGGGTCCCTTCAGGATAATAAGTGGGTCCGGCTTCTAGGACCTCCTCTCAATCATTTCGGCCAGACACGACAGTTGCGCCAGGACATACAAGACATTTCCTCATCCAAGTATCATGTCCTGCATTAGGCTCTCCTTCAGTGACCCTGCTTCTCTATCCGACTTCCTGCCGCTGGCTCCTAGTTCACCTGTAGTACCCTCCTCTGGGTTCACCTGATTACAACCTGCTTCTCCCTTTCTTATCTACTCGCTGGCCTATTATAGGCCTTACCTCCTTGTTCCCATTTCATTTTTTTCCTCGATTGCTTTACTACCCTTTATCTTTGTGTGGGAACTTTACATCCGTCAATTACTCTGATTACACTTGTTGCCCCTCCCATGCCACACCCCAGTATAAAGTGAACCACATCATCCCTTCTCCTCTCCTCCGCGTCCCCCATACGCTTCTAGCTGTGCACTCCCCCCTTTATGAATTCCAACCAGGCCCTACTGTATGCAGTTCTAGACGATGGGGCTAGCAAACCCTCAACTAAGGACAGTGCTCTCAGTTTCCTAGCCGCCACAGTTCCTCCCAGATCCGATGCCCGCTGAAGTCCTCTTCTGGTGCCATTCCACAGAATCTCTGCCACTGAAAACAAGATAATGCATCAGCGATGCCATTATCCTTCCTTGACACATGCGTTGCTCTACACAGCACATTCCACTACATGCATCGCAATACAAATTCTCTCATTAATCTATTCACCCTCTGTCTTTTGCCGACTGCCTGTTCACCACATTGACCACTGCCTCATTATCAATATTAACATTTACTTTCTTGTTCCTCAACTCTCCGCCCCACAACTCCATTGCCACCAACAACGGAAACAATTCCAAAAAGGCTAAGCTTCTACCTCCTCTCTGCCACTGCTCAGGCCACCTTTCAGCACACCACTTACCCCCCCAAAACACTCCAAAACCTTCTGAGTCTGCCGCGTCTGAAAAAACTTGAACTTCCCACAAAACGATATCACTCTGCAGCCACATGGACACGCCATTGAACTCTTCCAGAAATCGTAGCCAAATCCTGCAGTCCTCCCTGACCGCTCCTGACAACCGCACCCTGTGATGTGGGCATTTAGCCCCTGCCATAGACTGTGCCATGTTTCTACACAAAGTACGACCCGGGGCCACTACCCGACACGCAAAATTCAGATGCCCCACTAACCTCTGCATGTCCACCAGTGTCATTTTGCAAGCCGCTATTGCCTTCTCGAGCAAACCTACCAGCCTGCTTATCTTGTCATGCGGCAAGCGTGAGGTCATGGCCACCAAATCCAACTCTATCCCTAAAAATGTGAACACTACCGCCAGCCCCTCAGTTTTATCCTCTGCCAAAGACACTCCCAAGTCCTGCATCAATTTCTGAAAAGTCTCCAGCATCCTCTGATATTCCTGTTCTTTGCTCGCTCCACTAATGAAAAGAAAATCATCCAAATAACGCAACACTCCTTAACAACCCAAACTGTAAGTAAAAACCAACTGCAAAAAGGAGCTAAAATGCTCAAACAATGCACACGAAATTGCACAGCCCATAGGCAAAGCTTTGTCAACATACATTTGGCCTTCAAACTGCATCCCCAGCAGCCAAAGATCTTCCGGATGCACCGGTAACAAATGAAACGCTGCTTTGATGTCGCACTTGCCATGAAAGTCCCATAACCTTCCTTCCTCACCAAAGCCACTGCCTGGTCCACACTGGCATAGGGCACCCCACAATCCTCTGGCGAAATAAAATCATTCACTGACATGCCCTCCGGCCATGATAAATGGTGAATTAGTCTGAATTCTCTCGCAACCTTCTTAGGCACAACCCGCAACAGGGACACCACCAAGTCTCCCAGCAAATCCGTTAACGGCCGTACCACCCTGCCCGCTGCCACCACCTTGTGCAGCTTCATCCTCACCACTTCCACCTTCTCCCATGCTGACTTCAAACCTTCTGCCCACCGCCGCAACCTTGGACCCTGATAACCCAACCTAAAACCCTCACGAAAACTTTCACCCAAAATCTTGGCCCCTTCCCTGCCTTGCTAAAAACTGAGCTACTGTTCCAAAACCTCAACTTTAACTGGAGTATAGGCCTTTCCCCTCAACTCCTCGTCCTGCACCCCGCCCCCTCCCTCTGTCCCGTTTGAAAACATTGTGTAACCGGATGCTGTCCTGTGCATCTGCCACGTTCATGTCTAAATCTGCACACTGTTCTCGTGCAGCTTTCTTTATTGAATGCCCAACCTGCTGCTGACGGCTGACCCTGCCTCCTCCTCCTACCCCCTCCGAGGCGGGGCGACCATACATTGTAGCCATTGTAGATTGTGTTAATCTCTCCCCATACCACTAGGCTATTCCTCCGCCATCCTTGCCCTAAATTCTGCATCGTATCTCACCCATTTGAAACCCCTGAAACTTGTAAACGCATTCCTTATTACGTAAATGTATTTCAGTAACGCTACACACCTCTCGGGAAACTTCTCGCAATAAACACTAGCATATATGATAAATGCTGATGTCCAATTGTCAAATGTGACCGGCACCTTTGGTCTTGCGGCCAACTCCCGCTCCTCCTCCTTGAACATCAGCAGAGTCCCCCAGCCAATTTCCCCATCGTCCTCTTGCGCTTCTGCTCCCCCCAACCCCAGGTTCCCCTTCAAACTTTAGACCCCTCTGCACCCTTTCCCTCCCCCGCAATGCACCTTGCTTCTCATTCTCCAAATGCACACCATTCTCCTCTTCCCATTCATCCTCCCCAGTGAAATACCATTGTTGTTGCAAGCGCATGCTCGGGCCGGGCAGCTCTTCCTCAGGTGAACCTGAGGCGTCCACCCCGCTGCTCTGGTGATGTCTTCTCGGCGGGGTCGCGCCAACCCCTTCCTGTTCTTCTCTTCCTGGGTGAGGGGTACTCAGCCGTGCTAGGGGCCGTACTGCGCCCTCTATTATATTCTCTACTGCCTACCAGAGGGGCCGCCCCAAGACCTCCCCTTCCACTTCATCAGGAACCACGGGGGTCATACCACACCCTCTGCATACTGCCCTTTCGCACCTTCCCCTTCTACATTAACCGACGGGGATAGAGCCCTCCTCCACCCACCTGCACTCTTTTGCAGTTATTTCCCTCCTCTGCCCCCTTGCACAGCCGCCCCTCTTGGGTCCAAGCTGACCTTACTCTCACCACTACCTTGTCTTTTGCCCACCTCTGCCCCTTTACCTTCTGCGCTAGTGACTTCCCCTGGCCCTTTAGCTCCCGTCCCACTACCCGAGCCTTTACCGTCAGTTCCCCCTCCCTGGTTGCTCTCCTAGGTACCTCCCTCCTGCTCCCTCTGTCCCAGACCTCCCCCTTCCTGCCAACGGGCTACAAGCCACCACCGCTGCGAGGGCCCCATCCGATGCCACTCTGCGCTCCTCCCCTCACCTACCCCCTTTTCCCTGTAACATCCATTATTGCCTCCTCCAGCTGGGCTTTAGATGCCCTGCTAATAATACTAAGGGCCTTTCTCAATGCCTGGGCGTCCACCAAGCTTCTAGCCCTGGAACCCTGTCCTGCCATCCTAAACCAAAAGTAAGCTGATGCAATTTGTTAACGCCCTATCCTAACGCACCCCCAAAATAGCTGGCTCCCGAGCCTGCAATGTATCCCCCTATGCGGTCTCACCTGTAAGGGGCTGCCTGGAAGCAATACCAGGCTGCCAAATATGTGGCTTGTATTAATTCCCCTACAGTGCTGCTATCTCCCCAGATGCAGGTGTGGGCATTCCCCAAAAGAAAGGGGGTTTGGGGGGGGGGCAAATGCTCCTGCCAAAGGGCCTGAAACCAAGGCATACCTGCCCCCTGCAGGCATAACTATTGCGGAGTCACCTGAGTCTTGAGAGTCTTCCCTGATTTCCCTGTTGCTTTGCTGACTGAGGAACTCTTCCAGTGCTACTGCCTGGAGGTGGAGCCTATTGCTACCTGCACCATAAAACCCAAGATTCTCCGCGGAGCAGACGCAGAGTCAGCTGAGTCTTGAGAGTCTTCCCTGATTTCCGTGTTGCTCTGTTGACTGAGGAACTCTTCCATTGCTACTTCCTGGAGGCAGAGCCTATTGCTACCTGCACCATAAGACCCAAGACTCACCGCGGAGCGGACACAGAGTCAGCTGAGTCTTGAGAGTCTTCCCTGATTTCCCTGCTGCTCTGCTGACTGAGGAACTCTTCCATTGTTACTGCCTGGAGGCGGAGCCTATTGCTACCTGCACCATAAGACCCAAGACTCTCTGCGGCGCAGACGCAGAGTCAGCTGAGCCTTGAGAGTCTTCCCTGATTTCCTTGTTGCTCTGCTGACTGAGGAACTCTTCCATTGCTACTGCCTGGAGGCAGAGCCTATTGCTACCTGCACCATAAGACCCAACACTCTCTGTGGAGCGGACGCGGAGTCAGCTGAGTCTTGAGAGTCTTCCCTGATTTCCCTGTTGTTCTGCTGACCGAGGAACTCTTCCATTGCTACTGCCTGGAGGCGTAGCCTATTGCTGCCTGCACCATAAGACCCAAGACGCTCTGCGGAGCAGACGTGCAGTCAGCTGAGTCTTGAGAGTCTTCCCTGATGCTCTGCTGACTGAGGAACTCTTCCATTGCTACTGCCGGGAGGCGGAGCCTATTGCTACCTGCACCATAAGACCCAAGACTCTCCGCGGAGCGGACGCGGAGTAAGCTGAGTCTTGAGAGTCTTTGGAGGAATGGTGGTGTGGCCAGGAAAAATGGGTGAGCCTGAGCCCTTGCCGAGTCCAAAAGGACGAGGACGTGGAAGTCAACACCCCTTGACTTGATTGCAACTGCACCAGGGGAATGAAGCTGTGCTTAGACTGGAAGCAGTCCCGGACAATCAAGTAAGAATAACTAATGATAATAGCCACTTGCCTAACAGCTGCAAAGGAGGAAGCATGCCCAAAAGTCAGATGTCATTTACTACTGCTTCGAACTTACACAGCTCTCCATATAGTGGGACCAAAGCAATGAAAGCGGCATTTATGGCTGAACAGTTGGCGCCTCCTGCTGTGCCATTTCCCTCTCAAAAATATTCTTACTCTGGAAATAAGCAGTTGCTGCCATGTGTATCACCCAATGGTCCCGCTGTATCTGTCTGTGCGAACATGCCCGTTTCGGTGCTTAGCGCCGTGTTAAAACTCCCCCAGAATACCATGATCTCCATGGCCTCTGGAATTAATCAGCCCCCAACCAGTATCATACCTTGTGGGTCCGTTGTAGCGAGCAGCGACTCGTCTTTGCTCTCTCAGAGTTCTGTGTGCATTGGAGCTCCGCGGCCCTGTCCCCTCGGGATGATTGTCAGTGCTATGGTGGTGATGTCCCCCGGGGTGGCTCGTTGAGCGCCCGTAGAGCCGTGGGCTGTTGCGCCTTCGAGGCTTGTCCTCGGGGATGTCCTGAGTGCGGGCGCCGCCGAGGTTTCTCACGGAAGGGCTCCAAGGGCTGGGCTCCATATGGCGGCCATTGATCAGGCTGTTCCTTCCTTGGCTGTCATGGCTGCATATGCGTGGTCTGCATGCCAACGACGGCTGTACAATTCTAAACAAATGTTAATGGGTAGAGAAGTGGAGTTCAACACATATGCGACTCCATATTTCTCTGCATCAGAAATGCCAACAGACATTTCAGAAGGGCGAACAGCTTCTAATTCAGAAGTACTGTGTAACGCCACAAAGAGCAGGGCGATTACATTTGGAACACACTTTAAATTTCCTGATGTTGCACTATCAACCCTTGTTTTTGGTCAGAACAACGGAATGTATTTACATCCATTGCAGACTGAAGTTTTAAAGAAATGTGAATTTACTGGACAAAAAAACAACGTGTCAAATGTTAGTCCCTTGTATAGAGAGCAATTAGAGTACAAAATGAGGGAGGCCGTACAAGACGCTCCATCTGCCAACAGTGTGCATGACGCTTATTGCTGCAAGATTCGAGAGGAACGTTCTATAAGCGGAACAACTTTGGGCTTGGGACAATCGACCACACACACAAGTGTTGAGCAAATAATGCCTGAAGTGAGGCAACCCATTGACACAACCTCTGCCCCAGATCCTAATGAACTGCTGCAAAATGTTGCTAATGTAACAACAAGTATCAACTCACTTGAGGTAGTAAACAAACTTCTACAGGATCTAACGAAAATAAATTTGGCGAGTATTGCACCAAAATCAAGTGAGACGAAGACAGAATGCAGTAATAAGGCATTATTAGAATTTGGCACGGATCAACCCAAAATAAAAAGTGCAAAAGATATCACTGGACGTTCTGTTCCTTCAAAGCATAGAAGGATTGAAGACAGCGATTCCACAGGCATTATCTGTTCATAAATAAGAGTACAGAAGATACAAAATACAATATTGTCTACTCAAAATAGTGAAGGATTGGTTCAGAAATCTACAAATCTAATGACAAGACCGGTTCAACTAATGAAAAAGAGTCCAGCTCAGAAGATTCCTCCACAGACTCATTGTTCGTAGAACGAGAGCATCCAAAAATGTGCAGATTGCAGCGTCGAACCAGGACAAACATACCAGAAGGACCGGTAAATCAGGAAGAACTGCTCACAAAAATCATTTGCGACTTGCAACCAATTCTAACATCTACACTGACGCTGTCTTTGAGTCTGTTCATTAAGTTGTATGAGCAAGTGAAGGACAGCTTGAATGACCTAACTACTCTAGTCACCTTGATGAACTCCAAAGTGGTCAATTTGGAATATGACAACAACTTATTTAAGCAAATGTTCTACGAATCAACAAATAAAATTGATCGCTCTCTGGCGACCCTAGTAGATCAAAAACAAATGAATAGTGATGACAAGAAGCTTCTGGCTGGAGTGGCCAAAGAAGCCCTTAGCTTATTAAGGCATCAAATACAACATGTCCATGATGGACCCAGTCCTCAACCTAGAGCAGACCATGCCGTACATGATTGTGAGTGCGTTGGTATACGATCAGTAGTCAATGAATCAAATAAAGAGGCTGTTAACAAAGAAGTACCAACGAAAATGCCTGTAGAGGTTCTGACTGTAATCAAACAAACAGGCCAGAACTTGAGACAAATAACAATAACATCAAGCTTAATAGAAGCGCAACTAACAATAATGCAGAGATTGGA
Organism: Ambystoma mexicanum; assembly: GCF_040938575.1. Classification (NCBI taxonomy): domain Eukaryota; kingdom Metazoa; phylum Chordata; class Amphibia; order Caudata; family Ambystomatidae; genus Ambystoma; species Ambystoma mexicanum. The sequence goes on along the minus strand of NC_090926.1, from coordinate 326,216,288 downwards.
TAAGATTCCCGTGAGGCTAAGATACTCACATCTATTCACCTGAATGGTGATAAAGATCACGTGGGGGAAAATTCACCCAAAAGAGCACATGATCCGAGTGTTGAAATCACATCCTTTGCCATAGCAGTGGAAAGTGCTCAAAGCACAGGAAACAACGCAAATGGCGATGCTCAGATGCCTTCGACTTCTGCTGATTTTAGAGGATGAACCATAGACCTAGTGAGCCCTGTGCTGCCTCCTGATACAGACACAAACACCGCTGAAGATGTGTTCTCGATCTTTAAAGCGCCACAAAAAGAAGTTCATAAATCAGTACAACCAAAACCACCCCTAAGTATAAAACATACAAATCAGTCTGAAATTAATGTGCATAATCATCAAATACCTACTGTCAAGAACATGCCACAGCGCCAAGAAGAAACCTCGCAAATATCAGAAATCAGAGAACCCATTAAAATAACTTTTGTTCATAAAGGTTCTATATCGGGAGGCGAAAACACTATGCCCAGCACAATTCAACCCTGTAGTGAAGCCACTGATTGAAGTTGGATCGCGTCAGCCTTGGCTGCTCAAACTCGCAAGCTAATGCCATGACTCAGGGGCATCCAGGGAGTGCACTATTGGGTGCTGGAACACTCGTGGCTTTGCTCATCTGTTCCAATCTATTTGGTTGGGAGATTTGACAATAGCATGTCTGCAGGAAACCAGGCTGGTTGAGTGCCCTACAGTAGATGGTTATGAAGTTGCCTTAAATCCAGCCATTAAAAAGAAATTGGGTTGTCCATTGTCTGGACTATTGACATTCGTGCAAAGGAAGTCTGGTAATAAAATTCTGCAAGTGCTTAACATATCACCCTACATCCAGAAAGTAATAGTGGTTTTGGATGGACCGGCTGAGAATGTACAAAACTACCTACACCTAAATAACGTCTACTGGCAACACAACTCCAGTGATTCAGCTATCTTCATTGATCAAATCACACATTCTATAGATCAAATCTATGAGCAGGAAGCAGCCCCGAAAAAAATTCTAATCTGCGCTGACTTGAATATCAACTGCTTAGATCTAGCCTATAAAAAACAATCCAGAAATGTTGAAAGCGCACCTAAAGCTTCTCAATGGTGTGCTGAAATGGAGATGAGAAATGTACACCTTCTGAACGGTCAACACACCAGGTGATATACCAGCCAAAACCAACCTGGAAGAGGCAGAATCAGGAATCAATACTGGACTATTACTTTGCCTCAGAAGCTTTACAAATTGACGTCAAAGAACTTTGTATGGTGCCTAAAATTGAAAGCGACCACAACTTAGTTCTTTTGAGCATCAATTGTTTGCAGAATAAGCAGTCAACATTATGGTAACCTGATATAGCAGTTGAACTAAGCCGCACGAGACTTAGACTTAAAGAACAGAATGTGAGATTGATTAACAACGCCTATCAAGAAGAAGCCGGCTGTGTGGAATATCGACATCCTCTATCTTTTCTGAAACACAAGGTGTGAGGAAACAAACATTCATCAATAAACACGCCTTCGATCTTGCCATTATGAAACAAAAAAGGCAGCTAAGAAGCAAAATTAGAGCATACGAGAATCTGTATACTGCTGAGATCTTGGTTAATATCAAAAAGGCTAAACAGTCGTATAAAAATTGGCTTAAGTCACATTGAGCAATCATGCTCCAACAAGATGCAGAACTGATGCTTGCAAAAATGCAAAACAAAAACACACGTCAGTTTTGGAGCCTAGTCAATGAGCAAGAGGGCTCGCAGACTGCACTCCAATCAAGTATGGTCACGGAAACTGATTGGATAAGACATTTTGAACATCTCTATAAAAAGAAAGGTGACTCCCTTGATCCAGAACTGCCAGATTTAGCTGTCTGGGATTTGCAGTTTGAACATTCTGATTTTCTCGGAACCATCAACAGAATAAGTAAATTGCGTGCTCCAGGCCCAGATGGGTTAAGCAACTTTATATTGAAAGAAAATCTGGAAGCCTGGGCTGATTTTGTTGTACTTTCTTTGAAGATATTGCACGTGCATATGCAACACCAACATCCTGGAAAAGTGCTTTAATCATACCTGTGTTTAATAAGGGCAACCAAGCAAATCCAACAGACTATTGCCCTATTGCACTATTGGATGCCCTAAGCAAAATGTATGCTACGCTCATACAACGCAAGCTTCTAGCCTGGTCTATTGCTAGCAAGCATATTAACCAGAGGCAAACAGGGTTTGTTAAAGGAGTGGGCTGTAGCTTAAACCTCCTAATTGTCAACATACTGAAGATGGATGCAATAAGAACTAGCACTAAGATCTACCTAGCCATAATTGATCTCACGCATTCGACAGCATAGATAGTGAGAAATTATGGTAAAAAATGTCTAATTGGAAATGCCCTCCAAGTTTATTGCTCGCAATAAAGGACTTACACATGAACACTGTAATAAGAATTCATTTGGATCGCTCAGGCAAACTATCTGCACCCATCCAAACCCTATGTGGAGTCAAACAAGGATGTCCTTTGGCTGTGATTATTTTCAATTTATTTATCTCTGACATTGATCAAGCCATTGAAAGTCCTAGATCATTCTCACCAAAAATAAATGGAGTGCCTATAAGTCATCTCCTCTATGCAGATGACTTGATATTATTAGATTTAACACCTATTGGCCTCCAAAGAAAATTGAACGCACTGGTCCAATATGTAAGAAACAATAGGTTGACTATCAATGCGTCAAAATCGGAAATACTTGTTCTTGAAAACTTAAATGGCCAAAAGAAAAAAATTCACCCAAATTTTCGCTGGCATATGGATAATACCGTTTTGAACATTACAATGAATGTGCAATATTTGGGTATGCAAATTAATTCAAACATCAATGACTCCCCGTGGGTCGAAACAACGAAAAGGAAATGACATATTCTAGCAGTTCAAGCTACTGCCCTAAATCGAAAATATGGGAAATATTCTCTGCTACCAGCGTTGGCCTTCTATAAACAAAAAGCGGTTCCTGCACTAATTTTTGGAGCAGAATGTGCATTCGGATGCCCAGAAGAGCTATGGAACACTCTTGAGAACATCTTTTGGTCCAGAGTTTTGAGCCTGCCCAAGAGAACTCCTACTGCTTGTATCCGACACAAACTCAGCCTAATTTCCATAAAAGCTAGAGTGTGTTGGAACATGCTCTCCTTATACAGGAAAATCACGTTGTCAGAATCACCAATACAGTTTAAGATTTTGCAAGCAACTACTCATTGTAATGAGAATTCAGTCTTTGCTTTATGGATGAAACGATGCAGCGATATAATGCTAGACCTCGACATCAAGCTGGAGATCTTGCAAACAAATCCAGAACATGCAAAACAAATGCTATGGAGACGTGATTGGTGCTCAACTTGTGATCAAAAAAGAAAACATTGAATAATGAAACATGTTCCACATGTGAAAAGAGCATTTAATGAAATCAAAATTTCTGGAAACTATTTCGGGACCCACATCGAAGAAAATTGTACATGCAATTTCATTTAAATCTGCTTAAAACAAAAGAAAAACAAATATATGGGCAGGACTAAACAATGTGAGTGACCAATGCAGACTTTGCAAAGCTACGGAGGAAACCTTAAAACATTTAACGTTGTTCTGCCCCTTACTCAGGCGAGAAAGAACAAAATATCTGGGAAGATTTATTGAAAAATGTTCAACATCAACTGCACTAGATTGGTGGCAATTAATGATTGATGAGACCGACCGGGCATTGACAATTACATTAACTGTTTTCTTGAAGAAATATTGCTACGATTCCGTTCTCTAAATGAGGAATTGTAAAAGGTTGTTCTTTTCTTTCTGGTTTTTTAATTCACATACACTAAAATGTGAGTTGTTCAAAGATGGACTAGTATATCTCCTTGCAGTATTGTTAGTGGTTATGTTTAGTTTTTCTTTGGTTTTAGTCCTTCCTCATTTATAGGATGCCAGCCCGGTCTTCTTAGAAGAGTGTGTTGATTTGAAGAGTTTTTTGAATTAATGTTGACATAATTTTGTATGGATGATTTGTTTTTTTAAAGGTTCGTAATAAACCATATTAAAAAATAAATAAATAAATAACTATTGTACTCATTAAACCATTTTTTCCTTGCCCCGTCACAGCAGCCCCAAATGCTGGAGAGCTCATTACTTGTAAAAGAAATACCAATCCGTGCTGACTTGAACCCCCTGCCCCCACGTGGCCACCGCCCGCACTGCCTAAACAGAATGCTACCTGTGGCGAGGACTATACAATATCTACAGCTAGGGCTGTCCCCTTAAGGGTACTCCACTGCCCCCTGGTGGCTCAGCTATGGAACCTCACTCAGCTATCAAAAGAACAAAAATGGAGTCAACAGGCTACCTCTCCCTGATAACGCATAGAGCGGTTGAAGACAAGAAACTTAAATCTAGTGTACCAGTGTTTACAATGTCATCAATAGCACCAGGTGGAGATTAGCCGGCTGGACAGAGTTCCTCCGAAATCCCCAAACTCTGCAGCTAGCTGCACAGGACACATCGACCAGGACAATACTGCAAGCTCTAGCCGGCTAATCTCCACCTGGTGCTATTGACATTGTAAACACTGGACACCGCCTGAGGTGACAACAGTCTGCAGTCCACCCTGTGCCCCTTTCACGTCCTGGTTGCCAGGTCACTTAACAGTTCTTCACCAACTAGCATTCAGAACGTGTATTCAATTGCCTCTACCACTTCGCTTCTTTGTCCGGAGGATTCATTCTGCAGCTACTAATTTCAGGTTCTTGATGTAGTTACATACCTGACGCCTTCCAAATTTGGACTGCCACCCACAGCCTGAGAGCGCACCCGAACCGACTAGCGATAATGTTTTGATTCATCAACCCAATATTCCACCCACTTCCAAGACTCTAAAGATGTCAAGTCCTGATAAGAGTTTGGCTCTATTCTGTGAACTACGCTATCCGCCTTCCACAGCATAGTCTTACAATAGCCTGAACTTGAAACACCTAACATAGTGTCGACAAGCCCAGATATGAGCTATACATTGAATTACAGCTCATTATGCAACATTACAATTTGATGCTTCTAGCACTGTAAAAACATTTATCCTCATGTTATGTTTCCAATCCACAGTGTTCTCAGAGCTCTGTTAATCAGATAGTGTGGTCGAATTTTTAATACAACTGTATTTGTTATAATGTCCTCCAATTTGTCTATATATATTCAATGAAAAAACTTTGTTAAAAGGGACGTTATGGTTAAGTTGCGCTACTAAAAACCTATCAAATTCAGTAAAAAAAGTTGTTTAAGGGACGTTATGGTTCAAAGTAAAACCGAAAAACCCCTGAAATTCGGCAGTTATGGTAAGATAAGCAACCATAACTCGTGCCACCATGCACTGCTAACACTAACACCCAGAACATCAAAGATGACATCACACATGTCATTGATGACATCACTGATGACATCACATGGCTGGCTCTCCCTTTTTTTCCTTTACTGACATATCTAAGCCACATAGTTTTCTTCAGTAACAGTCAGGAACTAAAAATTGAAAAGGTACTATATTTGTAGACTTAGGGTCAAGTCATATCATATGAAACATATATATAGCGGAAGACACAGGCTTGAAAGAGAGCAATCCTTTCTGTGCATGAAGATAATCATTAGGGTTATCAGCACTTTCTCATAGTTTTATTTTTATTACCCTACCTTCCCTGTATATGCTCATATTTGTATGTGTTGTTGTCTCTTTGTGTTTTGTCTGTAATAATGTAATTATGTATTAAGTGGGATTTATTAGCTACTTATTACAGGTTTCACAGTACGCAAAACTCTAATAAGAAAGCAGTTATCATTTCATTATTCTACATGGCAAGATTATGAATATTGCACCTTCATCATGTATACTGGACACACTGCCTACGTTTCTGCATGAGTTGCTTAGTTTACTGGATAGAACTTCATAATAGAATGCTTTTTATATCAATGCATTGCTTAATGCACTAATTAGCTCATGATATTTATTCAAATGATCCTTGACACTTTTTGGTCAACATTATAAGAATCCCTCCTACAGAGTTTTCATGAAAAGTAAATGCACATGTGATGTCATCAGTGATATCATCAATGACATTTGTGATGTCATCTTTGATGTCCTGGGTGTTAGTGTTAGCAGTGCACGGTGGCGCGAGTTATGGTTGCTTATCTTACCATAACTGCTGAATTTCAGGGGTTTTTCAGTTTTACTTTGAACCATAACGTCCCTTTAACAAAGTTTTTTTACTGAATTTGATAGGTTTTTAGTAGCGCAACTTAACCATAACGTCCCTTTTAACAAAGTTTTTTCATTGAATTTCATAGGTTTTTATTAGCGCAACTTAACCATAACGTCCCTTTAACAAAGTTTTTTTACTGAATTTCATATGTTTTAGTAGCACAACTTAACCATAATATCCCTGACTTTATATACATGTAACATAGAACATACTGAACCCCTATCTAGTGATTTCGATGTCCGCGGACTACCGCCATTTCCGCGGACATATCGAAAATCTGAGCGTGGTGAATGTAAATTTAAATAGTGTGCCCCATTTCCCCTTTGAGGTTGGCTCTGAAAAGAGCCGTTTTTTTGGGGGGGTTTTGCAGATGCTGGACAGACACCTGTTATTTTGTATTTTTTTTTCTTACTTTACTCCTAAAATCTTCACATAACCTTCTCCAAAGCAACCCTTACATTCCATACAGAATGGCATTTCCCATAAAAGATAAGGAAATGCCATCTTCTTTAAAATAAACAGCATTACTGGAATCAATATTATCATTATTACAGAAGAACATACCAGCTCTAAGCATGAAGGCACACATGCCTCGGTTGATTACACACCTAGCATTGTTTTGCTGAGTACAAAAAACTGAACTATTGTCCCATATTGCCCTAGCTACTAATCCAGAAAAAATTACTTTGGCATTTGGAAGGATGTTCATTACTGCTTGAACCAAGTGTTCCAAATCTGCCAACAAAGTAAGGGCACTGACATAGCCCAAATGGAAAGCACCATAGTGCAAAACTACCACATGGGGACTGTTCATCCTGCCCATATCTTCACAAACTTGTACAATTCCCTGTACATTGCAATCAGGCACAGTGCTCCACACCACCTCCACTCCTTCAACATCAAAATTCTTTGCATCATGCCTGCATTGAGCATACTGTTGTAAACCATGCACAAACATATCTCCAACCCCCAAACCCTGACTTTCTCCACTTCTGCCATCTTCACTACACACAGTGTCTTTGAACACAAATCCACAACCTCAACATCTGATTGGCTGATCCCTACAGTCTTCTTTCCATGATGGATTTGCTGGAAAACCCCAGATGTAGCACGCCCTGTCCGCGGAGCGTGTAACTCTTAGACAGCTCTTCTACCATTTCCACTTCACTGTCTGTGCCATTCCCTCATTGGATACAGCTAAGCAGGCACACAATACGGAGAACGTCCTCAGAACACCCCCAAGTTTGTTTATTTTCGAACATTTCAGGACACCACAAGTGTTCTTAGAACACATTCAACTTGCCAGCGAACAATACAGACAACGTCCCCAGAACACCCCCATTTTCTTTATGTACGAACATTTCAGGACACCGCGAGTGTTCTTAGAACACTTTCAGCTTGACAACGAACAATACAGACAACGTCTTCAGGACACCCCCTGCAAACATTCCAGGACCCCACGAGTCTTCTTAGAACACTTTCAACTTGACACCGAATCCATTCTGTTTTTTTACGAACATTTCAGAACAGCCGTGTTGTCTGCAGAAAAATCGAACACAACAAAAGCGTCTAGCACATAAAAAAACAGAACATTGAACCTATCTCATACTCCGCCACCCTCCCCAAACACTCTTACACACCAACACACTCCACTAAATACAATTTTTAATCCAAGTTTCACCGCGCTGTCCGCGGTCGTCGGCGAATGCAAGATGGCGGGCGTCACAAAAAATCTGATGCGCTGCGCACCCCATGCCGTCCAATCAGCGAACACGTTACATGTCCGCGGACATCACGCAAGCCGCCCGGCCAATCAGGGCACTGTCCGCGGAGTGGGCCATATACTTTTTTTGCAAAGTTTGGTGAGGATTCGTCCTCACCAAACTTTGGTGAGGACGAATCCTCACCAAAGAGGAAGCGAAGTTATAAGCCACCCAAAAAATGCCCTTCCTATGGAAACACCAACTTAACCATAACTACATGGACGCTACTGCGTCCATGTATATATATATATGTATATATATATATATATATATATATATATATATATATATATATATATATATATCTTTTAGAATAACATTATTTTACCTTCTTTGTGTGTGCACTACTAGTGTAATCTAATAATGGTAGACTAGATTTAAGTTTCTAGTCTTCAACCACTCTATGGGTTAGCAGGGAGAGGTAACCTGTTGACTCATTTTTTGTTCTTTTGATATTGTTACAACCCTCGTGAGTCAGGCCCCCCGTTACCAAAAAAGAGGGCACTACAGCCTGTATTTATTTGTCGACCGCACTCAGCTAGCCTGCGCACGGAGAGGGACAACATGCAGGCACGCTCCGTTCAAACACCTGTCGCTGTCCCCTTCTCCTACGCACCCACCGGCCCAACGTCCCCCACCCCTACGCAAGGATAAACCTCGGCTAGCGGCAGTGACTACCGGTGCACCAAAAACACTGGCCCGCAGAATTCCAACGGATGCTCAGCTTCAGGTAAATCCGGCGGTGCTTTATTTACAGCATGTCCAGCGATGTGCTGCTATAAATGTTTATATATAAATATTTAGATTTTTTAAAATGTTTATATATATCCCACCAGCTACCAAGAAACACCACTATCCTCTGCCCAGAAAACCTATAATCCTACCTATCACTGCCGCCACCAACAAAGGCCCAATGCAGGGAAGGCTTGGGAGCAGCGACTTGGACAAACGCTACGTCCTAACCGTCTCCTGCCCTCGAACCTTCCCTGCCCCTTTAAATACCCCTTAACGGCGCTCTATGCGCAGGCCAGCTCGCTGTCCTGTGCAGCGCCCAAAATCACCCCGGGGTGGGGAAGCTTGCGTGTTCTCCTGTAGGCCCTCTTTCTGCAGTACCGCCTCTCTCCACGATGCAGCCCTCGGAGGATTCTCTGAATCTAAATGATCACTGGGCCCGCAGCTCATTAGCAGCATGCTGCAGATCCCCTCCTTCTGGTATTTGCTTACCACAGAACATGCTTTGTGCATTTTGCACAGCAGGCACCCCTTCTGGCATGGCTAGGGTGACCAAATTTAAAAAGTGCAAAACCGGGACAGGGCAACTAACATAAAAGTAGGACTAACTCTTGAAAGTGGCTGTCAATGCAGTACACTTCAGTAGCGTGTGGGTGTTTAAGTGTTACTGTTCGAAGAAACACATATTATAATTAATTTATCACAAACTAACACTATCTTAAGTTGCAAAATGCAGTATTTCTTCTGTGTGAGATTGTGTATTCCTGCCTGCCAGCTTTGAAGACCTACTACAAAATACCGGGACCACTGCAGTTTCCAATGGGAACATAATCTTGAGAAAGTGGGACAGAGCAACAAAAACCGGGACTGTCCTGGCAAAACCAGGACATCTGGTCACCCTACGCATGGCTGTCTGGCAGCAGTCGAAGTGTACCAAAAGTAGGGTGACCAGACGTCCCGGTTTTGCCAGGACTGTCCTGGAATTGAGTGCTCTATCCCCCTTTCTCCAGATTATGTTGCCATTGTAAACTGCAGTGGTCCCAGTTTTTGGTAGTAGGTCTTCATGGATGACAGGCAGCAATGCACAATCTCGCACAGAAGAAATGCTGCATTTTACAATTTAGGATAGTGTTGGTTTGTGATAAATTAATTATAATATGTCTTTATTTGAACAGTAACACTTAGAGCTCCTATCTCCTCCAACAGCTACTGAAGTGCACACAGTGCCTTGACACCCACTATCGAGAGTTAGTCCTACTTCTATGTTAGTTGCCCTGTCCCGGTTTTTTACTTTTGAAATCTAGTCATCCTTGGGTGGGAGCCTTTGAGGGGAGCTGTCCTGCTTTTCATCTGCAAAAGCTACGAAAATCTTTGTGAGAGCAGTGTGTGCACCAGTGTCACTGCAAGGATTTCTAAAAAGTCTGCTGCTTTTGGGATTTACGAAAGTGTTGATGAACCTTCAGTAAATCGATTAAGTGCCACAGTCACCTGGCAAATGCCCAACGTACACAAGAGATAAGTGTGAAGTGTATGTTGACACCTCACAGGTGCTGTACTTTAACTCGTTTTTTTTTTAATGTAAAAGTAGGGCGTTTCCAGAAGAATCCCCTGGCACGTCGGCCCTACATTAAAAAGGGCCACTAGGGCCATTCTCTGGCAGTAAATCATGAACATGCAAGAGGCGAGGCTTTGAAGTGAGGCAAATTCTTTCTTTCGCAGAATACAGTGTTTTTCGGAAAAGTGTTGTTCCTCCATGGACAACACTTTTCTAATGTTACAATTGTGTCCTAAATTGGAGTGAATTCGTTATTTTCGTGACACTTAAAAGTAGCGTGCAATTTGCACAGATGTCAGCCATACATTTTACACACTTGAGACATTTGCACCCCTTTTGAGCCTATATAAAAATCGCACCACCTGTGTTGACTGCGGCAGTCGTGGGTGTTCGTCCGCTGTTTTGCCTGGCCACATCGTGCTCGGTGCTGCTGCCCGAGAGATGGCATTACTGGAGGGCTCACATGGTGGTTCACCCCCCCGTCGCTCTGATCCCAGAGTCAGGGCACACCCCCAGGCTGGAGGTCTGCAGCTCGCTGAATCCGGAGATATTTATTTCACAGACGTGTCCCGAAGACAACGAGACATTTGGCAAAAGCGAGTGCGGTCTGCTTTTAACAAGCGTGCCTGCAATGTAAAGTGTGCACGAGACAAAGCCCACTCACAGCCCGAAGTGTATTCTGGGAATCAAGGGACAATAGCGGGAGGTGTCTGAGAAGCATTTGCTTTCAGAGAAAGTCCTTTCTCAGGACTGTTAAACTGCGGGCTTTTCAGACGGCGGTCTTCCTGCCTCTGAGAACACCATGGCACTTCACCCAACTAAAGGACTGGCAGGGGATGGCGCCTGGGCCGCTTCCGGTCAGTTACAGCGCCATACTTGCAAACATTCTGTGATCAAAAAAGATGTAGGATTTTTCAAGTTTAAAAATTAATGTTTCGCATAACAACTGCATCACAGGAACATACAAAACTTTGTTGGCACCACTGGAGCATTCTAAAATACACAACCCATCAAACAGCACAACATGGAAAGATGTTCAAATGTTTCAAATGAATAATTCTGAATGGTAAGTTAACACCGAATTCAATTACCTAACTTCGCAGAAGGTGATCACACAGGGCTGGTAGGCAACGTTTGCCACTTCTCTGTAGCAGCAGCCGGGCAGTAAATATTTATTCCTGCAGTGCAAGATGAATAACTGAACACCATAGAGGGAGACTGATAGCATCTGCTATGTGATGTTGGCACGCTCTGCCAATTGTCTTCACTGTGGTTCAGACTAATGCGTAGCATGCTTTGTCCTGGGCAGGTCTCAGGCTGCCTGCCTTAGAGTCACATCAATTACCTGCCCCTGTAAAAAGCAGTAGGATCTGTCACCCCAATCTGTAGGCGGTAGGACTGCTTAAAAAGCAGTAGCCTACTGCCTAGATCAGTAGGGTTGTCAAGTATGCAGCCCCCACACCAGCGCATGCAGCCCCAAAAGACAAGCAGCTTACATGGCATGAAGCAAACAATTAGGATCGAAATGTATGTTCAGCGTTGTCTAGTTACAAAATATGGAACCTTTCAGGGGGATCGCCTTCTGATCAGTGGAAAATACATCACGGGTGGCTCTGAACTGTCGGACCCGTGTAGACCAGATGGTAAGTTTTTGGTGGTCATAACCCTTAATGGTGGCACCCACCGCCGTGAGCAAGATGTCTCTGGTGGAGGGTTAGCGCAGGGTGGGAGCAGAAGCCAAGACATTTGGGTGTGGGTTTTTCTGCCTCAATCAGGCTGGGCTGGGGGAGAGGGTAGCACAGTGGTCTGTGGAGTTTGAGGTGGGATATGGGAGTGGCCTAATGCACATGGGTGGGGCATTTACCACCTTCCTTTCCATGATATTGCTGCTCTGGCCCCCCCAGCCTACAGACTGCGCGTCCACCAGAGGCAGCAAGACCACCCACCTGCCCTTCTCTTAATTTATGTTGTTTTGTATCAATGCTGTTTGTTTCTCTTTCCAGTTCCCTCCGGTGGAGATACGGGGTGCATCCTCGAAAAAAGTGCTGGTTGAGACCACAAAGGTTCAGGGCAGCCAAGTGTCAGATCATGGCACCCTGGGGTACAGGCCCTTCGTCAAGGCCACATGCATTGAAATATGGGTGGGATGGGGGCAGGGGAGCCGACTTAGGAATTTCCCGGGGGGGCCTAAATACAGGAAGTGACATCACTGGCAGTTATATGACCGCAAATTTACATGCAATCGCCAACTTGGTGCAACGGCGCGCGGGGGGTCGGGTGTTGGCGCGCGCAGAACAGTGGAAACATTGGCTAGCATGCACTGCATATACTAAAGTCAAGAAAGAAGGAGATTTAAGCCTTCGAGTTGCATTCCAGTAAGACATCACTGCCACTCCACCGCTCTATAATCGTCCAGCAACACAACTAGGATGGGAGAATGAAATGCTTGCTAAATAGAAGGTACAGCTGCAAGGTGGAGTACCACCACCAAAAAAAAAAGTTCCCAATTCAAGGGAAACGAGAAGTAAAGACGTTTCCCGATTACAAACTACCAAGCAAGACGTGTGTGGTGCCATAGTTCAGTAAAACATCAACAATTCAAACTTACAATAGTGCTGCTATAGATTGGCCAGCCACAAGTGAAATTTGCTAAGATGTTACCTCTGGGTAACCAGATAGAGTTAGGGGTGTAGCTTAATCTTAAACCTTTCAGTGGACACATCAGATGTGCTGCTGAAGTATAATGGAATCCTGGCTGAAGTATAATGCAATCCTGGCTGAAGTATAATGCAATCAAGTCTGGCTTCAGACTTGGGGGGAAGAGTGTTAACTGCTTTTAACATTGTAGTTTACCTGAAATTCTGGTAAAGTAGTGTAAAATGTTAAAAAGCAGTTACCCAGGCTCACCCTGCACCCAGGTGATGTTTGGGACTGATGGAAGCACTCGCGTCTAAATGTTGTAGCCATGGTTGTCTCCATTTTTTAAAAACTCCCACTTTCAGGGTTTTCAACATTCATTTGAAACACCCCTTATTCAAAAAATGAAGGAGTCAGTAAAAAAGCCAATTCTGAAAAGCCTATTTCGCACAAGTAGTAAGACCCAAAGGGTAAGAGCGACTGTATAGCAGACCATGCCAATGTAGGATACTCCAGGATTACCTTCAGTCAAAATTCACCCATTGCAATGTTCCTAAATTCAGATTGCAGAGTACTGTCCGACTGAACCTCAATCAGCTCTTCCTGGGCATCAAATGGATGATGCACCACCTCCTCTGCCAGAAAAGTCTGCATCACCCAGTCATTAAGGCCAGCATTTACTTCAGGGAAGTATTCATCAAAGCTGGACCTTTTTGTAGCTAGGTGGCTTGCCCAGCTCCAACTGTTCTTTTGCAAAGGTCTAGCTTCCTCTTGAAGGCAAATACTTTTTTATTAATTCTTTCCTCTGTGTTCCCATGTCCACATGAATGCCCCCAAAGGTGGGATTGGGAGTTTCTGGGGTGATGAGTTCTAGTGGTCTTAGTATCCTCTATAAAATACACAAATCACATAGTATGTCAACCAGACAATGCATCATTGTCTACATCTTAAAGGGGGCCACCTGACCCAAAGCAGCACACTAGGAGATGTATTTTGGAACAATCAACGTTGCAAACACACCTCTAGTTTAGATTGTAAAGAGTGCTTGTGCTGCAATTACAAGCACCCAGTTAATAAAGTCCAGACTTAAAACACTTGATCAGCATTCAGTGAGTAAAATAACCTTATAAAAATAAAATGCAGCTTTGCATAAAATTACAGAGAATTTTGGGATTATCAGGCACTGGCAAGCGGGCTCTGCTGTTGCTGTGGGAGAAGTGAGACTTGCAATGGCGACACATTTAAGGTTAATAGCTGCCGTTTATCACAAGATGGCAGGCCAGCATAGATCTTAACCACTGAATGCCCACTGAACAGCTATACACCCTTCTATGTCAGCAAGAGGCTGATGTAGAGGAACCAGTGATAGAAAGCAATGAGGTAGTTATACTGTACCATATCCCGTGGGAGGTGATGCCCCCCAAGACTCAGTGAAGGCCCCTCGTGTCAAAAGGTTGAAAAGTCCTCCTGTCTCAGTCCCCACAGTCCTAACTTCTCCCCCGCTTAGAGTGGAAGCAGTCTGCGGCACACAGCTTGTAATGCAAATCGCACATTTTAAGCATCAGGACAAAAAACAGAGAACTGAATACATTGCTGAGGTAAATGAGTTGGCAACACTGGTAATACCGTATAGAGCCACATTATCGCACCACCCAACTATGAGTTTGAGGGCAAAGGTGGAGGAAATTCCTCCAGCCAGAAGCTGGAGGTATTTCCTCCACCATACCGCCCAAAATAGAACAGTTTGGGATATTACCACCAGCAAAATTACTACCAGCAGTAATACCGCTGAAATCCACCATGGAGTCCTATGGACTCCAATTAATGGGGACTAACACTGCCTACCACCACTTGTAATCCGGCAGTAATACCGCCAGACCAAGTGGCAGTAATGGTAGTACAGTTTGGTGGTATCTCGGCAGATTTACAGGCCACACAGAGACATCACCTCTCTCAATGTTGTCTTTTATTGTAAAGTGGATTACCAGGTTTCAGACCTGTAAAATACCTGTCTCCTCAGGTGACTCAGACCCCCACCATTCCATCCTACATAAACTTGATGTCCCCAGGCTGTTCTTCTAGTCTACTTTTATTCTACACATGTAGATCCAGGTACGTCATACTCCTGTTACTTTCATGGATTATTTTACTTCTTGTTGCTTAAAGCCAGGGGTCTTAAACATGTGGCTCTCCAGATGTTTTGGGCTACGACTCCTATGATCCATCACCATTGACTATGCTGGCTGGGGCTGATGATCATTGTAGTCCAACACATCTGCAGAGCTAAAGGTTGCAGAACCCGGCTTCCAAGCAGAGGCCTGGAACTCCATACTGCCACAAGCACCTTATCATTTAACTCTGGCTCTGAAATAGAGACTTTATGCCGGCCCTTTACCCACAAACACGGGTTGTTAATATTATACCTTGGAGCTGCACGCGTTAATAGCACTAGTGCAAGAAACGTTCAGGATGGGCGGTAAAAAGACTTCTGTGGGTCTTATGCGTCCTATAAGTTCACAAGGTTTGGTTGACCAGTGAAAAGCACACGAGGCATGGAGTTGGGACAGGATGGCAGGTTAGCTGCTGGCAACCTTTCAGGTGGCAACCGTAAACCCATGAAGAGGGAGCGGAGATGTGCAGTGCTTCTTTGCCCCCCTGATTCTCTGATTTGTCAGAGCTACATTTGTCATGAAGACAAAAAAAAGCACACACCTTCTTTTGCCGGGATGACCATCATCAAGGCAAAAGAAGGTGTGCGCTTTTTCTTTTGTCTTCATTAATAGGCTCCTAATGGAGCCTGAGACCCCACAAAGGCCCGGCCCCTGTCGCACTAAGATTGTGTGGCAGGGGCCGTGGATCGGGCTGCTGCTTGTTAATGAAGCAACAGCCCAACCCTTTTTTATCCTCTTTTTCTTTTTTTTTGTTCTTTTCAAACTGTGGATGCGCGTCCCCCTGGGCATGAGGCTGCGGCCCACTAGAGGGGCGCGCCCCACAGTTTGAATACCGCTGCGCCTAAGCCCTCCCCTCCAGGACCATACACCAATGAGTCCTAGTGTGGAGGGCTTAATCGCACATTTTCACGATTATACCCGGCCGGAGAGAAGTGATGCAGTATCGATGGAAAGGGCCATCGATGCTGCATCACTTCTCTACGGCCGGGGGGGGCTCAGCCCCGACTTGATTTTGCCGGGGGGGGCTCAGGCCCCGGAACCCCCCCGTACTCGGCGCCCCTGGATGGGGGGGGACTGGGAGCTGTGGCGAGAGACAGCTTCCGGCCGCGGGGCCAAGCTGGTAAACCACAGGTCCACATGTGCATGCAAATGGTTTAGGGGCAAATGAAGAATATGGGAAAAAGGGGAAGGTGTGGGGGAGGGAAGGGAGGGGTTTGAGTTTGAAATTTCAGTGAGGGAAAGGGTCGGTCAGCAGTTCCCACAGAGAGCTTCGCTCACCGAGGGCCATCTTAAACACTTTTGGGGCCCTGGGCATGGACATCTTCGGGTCCCAACTCACCAAACCAAGGGAATTAAGTGATGAAGAATATCTGGTTGCCAACTTTGTTGCGATCACAACCCATAGGTTGGTATGCTGCCTTGCAGAATTCAAAATAAGCTTGTTTACTCCCTTTAAGACCCCTTACCCTCTTCATTCTTGCTCTAATAAGAATGATAAACATGTAGCATTTGAAGGCCAACATTAGCAGTCTATGAAGAGGTTACTTCTGTTCTAGTATATATAGGAGTGTATGCAAAGGTTACATGTATCCCAGAATAGACAGGAATCACATTAGCTGCCTTACAGAATGCAAAAGTGCTCCAGCATGGATAGAGGAGTCCAATTGGAAGGAAGGAGAATGCTACACATACCATAGCATGGATAGTGGATACAGATTACAAGCTACCAGGAAGTGTCAGTATGCAGAAAGATTGAGATTAGAAGTGGGGCACGGTTTTCAAATAGTGTTTCCCTTATAAATCAAAGGAACAAGTGCCTGTGGTGTGCAATAAATCAATGCTCACTGTTATAGTGAAAGCAACACTACAGTCATTTGAACCATGAGTGAGGCTTTTTTGAAGATCATACCCTGAGAAGGAAATCACTCTGGAAGGGCTGACCATTTTGAAAGGTTAAGGGATTGCCAATTTTGAGAGGTTAGGCAGTACAACATGAGATGCCCATGATCACACAGTGGTCAAGGGGTGAAGCTGGGATTTGTGCCAACTCTGCAATTTCTGCATTTGAACACTTTCTTTTCCAATTTTTAGCATGATCTAAAATAATCTAATTTTATAAAAAAACTGATTTAGAAAGTACACAAATCATATTACGAAACATGCCAATTTTTTAAAACTAAATATTGTAGAACGGTGTTACGCAAAATGGGAATCATTCTAGCTTTCTCCATCATCAAGGGAAGTATATAAGTACAAGCATACCAATCAATGTGTTTTGACAGATTTAATCTGGGTTTTCTTTTGTATTTTAAAGCGTTAAATACTTCCAAAACACTGGCTTGTGAAATTGTCATTTATAAATGTGCAGAAAAACCTTTTGACTTTTACAAAAAAGCAAACCGTTTTTTGTGTCAAACGAGCAGACCTTAAAATATGCTTGACTGAGGCCTGCAACATCTGGCCTGCTCTCTTCTGTCTACCACTCCTTCCACTCAAATGGCCTCCATAAGAAGATCAAGTAATGGGCTAAATGATACCACCAGCATGCGAGAAGGTAAACCTCACAGAAGACAGCACAGAAATGTAAGAGATATTAGATGATTTGACCAGGATCACTGTATCTTCTGCTGGCAAATCCAGGATATAAGCATGAACACTTTTGTTCCACAGTCTTGAATTTGGATACTTATTCACCTCTTGGACTGAGTGCAGCGTAGAATCCTGCTGCTCTGACGTCATCAAACGGAGCACCTGCACGGTAACGCCTGTCTAATAAAGCACGTCAGGCTTTTTTCTTCCCGCACACCTCTTGCTTGCCCTCTGTCTTTTTGCGATTTAGGGCCGGGGAGTTGCAGGGTCACTGTCCCTGGAGTGATTGGGGAGGTGGGAAGGCCTCATTAGATAAACGGATGGGGTGGGTTGCCGCTGCTAAGAGGCTTGATGCATCTCACTCATCCTCCGAGACATAACAAAATGGCAGCTAGTGATTTGAAGGAATAAAAAACAGAGAATGTATTTAATAACGAATCTTTAATAACGAAAACAGTCTAAAAAAAGAAAATATATATATATACATATGGGGTGGGATAATGGGTTAAAACGGGCGGGGAGGGACTTGGGGTGGGTTTAAAAGAATAGGGAAACAGGAGGTTGGGGGGAAAATAAAAAAATGTAATTCAATTTTTGTTGTTGTGAAAGTTTCCTTGTTAATTCATTCTCTGTTATTTAATTCGGTAAAATCACATATATCCAAGGAACCTTGACTCCAGAGGTGGAACATAGCCAAGGCATACACCTCCATGAGAGCTGCACGCCAATAATGCCGGTCAATAATAAGCGCTGTGTGATCTTGGAGCTGGTCTGTAAATAACCGCTGCCTAGTTACACAGCTCTAGGCTCTAGGAAGAGGCCGTGCCATATCGCACTGTGGGGCTGTAAGTAACCCATGCGTTCACCACCTGCCAAGCTGAATGCTAAATCCCACCAACCTGTGGGATTCACACAAATAGGGCTTATTATTTAACAAGCATTCGTGATCATGAGAACTGCATGGTTTAACCCCCGATAAAGGCCGGCAAAAGGCATATGTTATCATTGGACCGGACTGTTGCTATTCGAGGCATTCAACACCTTGAGGCCTTCTTCATATGCATATCGCCCTGTAAGGCAGAGAGGCCCATCAGTATTACTGAACATTCCTGATTGTGATTTATTTATATCAGTGGCCCGTAAACAGAGAGTACTAAGCGCCTGATTCACCGAAGCGTTTTATAATGGCGCAATCCCATTGGAAACCGCTCTGTGAATCAGGCCCTATGAGTGGTACAGAGGTCTATGTTAAATCATTCTGAACAGTTCAGCAATGGGATGTGCGGCACAAATAAAATAGGTGGAATTGATTTCTATTAGACGAGGAACAGACAGTGTGATTGCCTGTTTGTTAGATTTCTAAAGACTGGGAGCAGCAGAAGTCCATTGGACAGAGCGAGTCCAGTAAATGGCCTTTCATTAAGGATTGAGCGAGGATTTAAAAGGCACTGCACTAAAAAAGATCTTATTGCTACTTTAATACCATTCCCAGAGAGAGTGCTTACATTGATTGAACTGGCATTTCAATTGTATCTGCATCTTTTCAATCACAAAGTGTTTAAATTATGAGATGAAGTGTCAAGTTTATTTTATTCATAAGTCATCTTATTTTGGGTTTTATTTATTCAGCCCAAAACGAGGCCGGGAAGCAGCAGCGCAGGATACATTGGAAGAGGTTACAGGCCGACATTAGCTGGTTACAGTGTGGCACGGTCCTTGCAATACCCTTTACATATAATTCTCTACGTGAGGATGTCTGTGCGTTGGGGACTGGGCATGTGCACATTGAAACGCAGCATTCCCTCTCAGCCCCACCTGATCTAACATTCTGAGGAGCTGAACTTTTACCACTAGACATGACACGGCAGAGGGCCTTCAGATTCCAACAGAGGGAGAGATGTCACAGCGATTTTATCCTCACATTCAAAGCTGAAGCTGTCAAAAATTGTTTATATGGTTCATGGTTACACACACTTCACATTTAGGATGTGTAGTGAAAAATGAAACGAGAACCAAGCCTGGTCTGCATTTTGAACTTGGTGATTGAAGCATGCAACCTTCTTTCACAGACATATTTGGCAAATACAGATCTGTGGAAATGCTTATGTTTCCAAAATGGTCTTTGATTTTACGCAATGCAGCCATTAACCATCATTGGTGCTATTTGTCCCCTTCTTTCTCATAGTGGAATTTTGAAAAAGTACATTAGGAAACAATGTATATGGCCATTCTAGGTTTTGTTAATGTACTTTGCTCAGTTAAAAAACAGTAACATTGTTTTTATGAAAGCAACGTACACGACGTGATTATTAAAAATGAACATTGATCAATTTCAGAAAGGAGACAGTGTATAATATTAGTGCAATTTAGTTAATTTCGTTTTCTTTAATAGCTTTAAATGAACAGCCTTTGGGCCTCATTACGACCCTGGCGGTAAGGGGTTAACGCCAGCGTTAGCTGCGCCGACCCCTTACCGCCAATTACGAGGTCCCTTAGCGCCATGGCGCTTTTAACACCTGCTTTTAGCAGGTGTTAAAATCCATGGCGCTAAGGGACCATGGAGTTAATTACGCCACCGTAATTTACGGTGGCGTAATTAACGCCTTCCCCACTCCCATTATGCCCTATGGGGCAAAAATGGGAATGGGGAAGGGTAAATGGGGATTGGGGACTTACCGCCCCGCCAAGGTCGGAATGGGGCGGTAAGTCCGCCAACCACCATGGCGTAAACGTAGTTTACGCCATGGTGGTAAAGTCACGGCCCAGGCGGTAACTTACCGCCTGGGTCGTAATGAGGCCCTTTGTCTGCTTTCTCTCTGAAAATGTCCTTCCTAAGGTCCACACTTACATTAAAACCAATGCTCTGTTTCTTGTGTGTGCACTAAGGTAATGTTTAACTTTGTTTGCTACTCACTGGTTGGCTAATAGTACTTCTAAACTCATACATTTATCACAGTGCGCACACAATCACCAGTAATCAACAAAAACTAGAAAATAACACATGCTATTGAAGGCTCTTAAGCCTGCTCCTCTAATCCCTTGTAAGGTCTGTCAGAACCCCAGCAAAATCCTGCCGTGTCTTGCCGAATCCTCCTCACCTCCCACTATACAGACAAGGCTCTCTCAGTGTGATGGCAACATTTCTGCAGAACACACATGATGACAACGTAGGTTTACAAATACCAGGCTCATTTGGATAAGTGCATTGGGGAAGTGTTTTGGGCTGCTGTCTCGCTGTCCTGCTGATTGTGTTGCAGAGGACTCCTGCTTACGTGGCAAGTGAGCTAAGCCGAGGTGAAGCTGTCTGGCGGACATATCCAGCAAGCTGATTGGCTGGTACGCAAGATTCGAACATTGCCCACTGAACTTACTGAACCTGCTATTGGCCCACAGCAGAGCTGTTGGCCCGTAACAGCAAATTCATTGATATTTTCTTTGTTTTTTTAGTTTTGTGCACGCCCTCCCACCTGGAACCACACAAAAGCACTGCGCGTGCGCATTTGTGCGTGCGCATTTGGATAAGTGCATTGGGGAAGTGTTTTGGGCAGCTGTCTCGCTGTCTAGCGTTCTAGCTTACAGGGAGGCGTTATTGTTGAGCTAAGTTTTATTAATTGAAACAGTGAGTTTTTTCTTTGTTGTGTTTTGTAAAATTTGTATTTCATACTTTCCTTTTTTTTTCTTTTGTTTTGTATTGCACGGGCTAATATGCAGTCAAGATTGCCCTCCCTGAAAACGGGGATGCCTTTATCCATTCAACCTGCTCGACCCAAACTTCCTTGTAATTCGTTATTATTAATTGTGCAAAAGAAACCAACACTCACGTTGAGTTCGACTCCGGTCTCAAGCCGTTGTCGTAATGGCAATAAAGTACCCTTTAAAGGGCTGCCATTGCCTGATATTCGGCATTTTTATAAAGAAACACCTAAGGCCACCTCGTCCGACACTTTGAGAGCTAATCCAACTTTGCAAGTAGAGCTTTCGACCAGGACAGTGCAGCGTAACTGTATGCCATGTTTCCATCCAAAGGATAGACCCCTTCCTCCATCTACAAAAACCGTCATGATGGCTTTGGGTAAAGGAGCTGCTCCTTTTGCAACTTCTATTTGTGGTAGCCCTGTGTCCTGTATTTCTTTATCTGACAGTGTCTTGTTACATATCCTGCCGTCGTCAGCCCCCGCTTTTGCTGAGGTTGTGCCAGTTGCTTGTGTGCCAGCAGATGTTGCTGTAATGAATTTGGATTTGAATGAATCAGAGTTTTCTGAACAGTTACTTCCTGAGGGATCGCCCCTCAATTTGTTACAATCTCCAGTTATGTTTTCAGAGATTGATCTTAATTGCTCGGCCATTGAAGTCTCATAGCTTGCCCCCATGCCACGGCCTGGTGCAGAGCCGATGGTGCTGTATGGTGTAAAGTAGATGCCGAAGTGGCGACTAACAATATGATCAATCTCACTCTATCTGCTATGCATGTTTCATTGCAAACGTTATCCAAGCTCTCTGACTCAGTAATTAATAATTTGTGTGACCACTCTCACAAATTGGACAAAATTTTAGGTTGGCAAGAGAGTGCTACTTCTCTGCTACAACCAAAAAATGCCCCTGCATCTAGCCCCGATGATCTACGTGATCGCCCTTTGGCCATAACTGCCTCGCTAGGCATACAAACCTCATTTGAGATACAGGTATCTGCACGTCCTAATTGTGTCCAATCATCTTTGGCAAAGACACCTCTAACCCTGGCAGTGCCGCACATTGAAGGTATTATATTGGACAATATGGTCCCCGCTGTTGTACCCCCTCCAATTCTTGCTGGTTCATTGCCAAATGTTGGAGCAACTTCGTCAGTGAGTGTCCCTTACACAATTTTCACCCCCAACGCACTCTCCGACGGCTCTAAAATCCCATTAAAACCTCTGTGTAAAAAATCCAAAAATCAAGCAGCAGCCAAGAAGGATAGCTCGACAAAAACAAAAAGCTTCCTTTGTCACATTCATGTTCCGCAAAAAAGCGCTCTTATTGCTTCTTCTGCAGTGTCAAAAAAAAACATCAACTGACCATAGCACGTCTACCAGCCCCGACCCATTGGGTTCATCTATCATGCCACCTTATGCTCCGCTTGATGCTCTGGTGGATGTGATAGCAGGTGTGGATAATCTCTCTACTACCAAGTTAGTGCCTGCCAAAGTCACTTCTACAGGCTCTCCCTCTATAAGTGAACCGGGCATGAACTTGCCTTTGGATTTCCATCGGCAAGAAATTTGCTGTGCGGTTGATGCATACATGTCTGGTCATGTCCTTTCTGTTAAAAAATCTCAGTCTTCCACCTATTTATCTCCAGCCAAGTCCTTGCCGAGTCCAGTTGAGCCATCGTCTCCAACAGTGACTCCTGTCAAGGTTGAGGCTGCCCGCTCTACTGTGTTGTCTGACAAGCCAACTGCTGAGTCCTCTCATTTGACTGTTTCCCAGGTGTTTTCTAGCGTATCTAAATGATCTCTCTTGGCAGAAATTGCCCCTGAACTCCTTGAACTTCTGCAAGTTGCCCTTCAAAAAGAGTCTAAACCATCCTATTGCAATGCCTCTGTGCCTCTGGCATCCGGTAAACGACCCGTTGCCCCTCGGTCATTACAAAAGCGACCAGCTAATTTCTGCCTCTTGCTGAATTGCAAGCCACCTCAGTGTCCACAATATGTTTTAAATCGCAACTCCATCTTGAGCATCTTTGCTGATGTACCAGCCTTGGAAGACATTAGCTCACATGATCTAACTTTGGTGGACTTTTTTGATAATTGTAATATGCATGCAGTACGTATTTGGATGCAATCACGAGTAATTCAGAACGCCATATGGTCTGGTAGAGGACATTTGTGTGATTTGGGCTTTGAGATCTCCTTGGAGGCAAATGATAGTGCTCAGACTCTCCAGCAGCAACAATCTTCTATCATTCCTCACCATGCCATCTATGAAAGTCTTTCCCATGGTCAGAGAGGACCAAGATTCTCATCTGAGACTCATTCTCAGCATTAACTAGCCCAAGTAGCGAAGGCAAGTACATTTTCTGTTATTAGTTGGAATACTAGGGGCTACTCCAAGTTATTGAATAATGATTATAGCTCCCTGGGTAAATACAAGCTAATTTTGCTCCAAGAAACTTGACTCACCTCTGATCCTATTTGGGATGCTCATGATGTGCTTGCAATTGCGCCTCGTAAAGGTCTTTGTGGAAGACTCTTTGGTGGCTTACTTACTGCCATTCAAGCAGATATTAATACTAGCATCACCCCTGGGGCCTCGCCCAATGCTTTTATCCAAATGACTCGGGTGAAATTGGTCCTAACAACTTACGCCATCATAAATATATACTGGAATCGGGTGGGGATCACAGATGAATGCTTCCTAAAAGCCTTAAGTGATATGTTGAACCTAATCATTCTGGATGGTTCTGTCCATAAATTATTTAATTTTGACTGTTTTAGTTCTAACAACAAAAACAAATCGACTCATATCAAAAAATGGACTCAATTTGTGAAACATCATAACCTTATTAGGCTTAATGGAGCATTCAACTCTGATATCCCCCCGGGTTCAACATGGTGTAGGGGTGTTTCTTCCTCTGCCATCGACTACATGTATATGAATGCAAGCTTGTTCTCCGATGTTCTGGATTTTGAAATCGTGAAGTCGACCATGAGTGATCATAACCAATTAACTGCCCACTGGCAGTATTAAACTGATCCCAATTTGCATAGAGACAAAATTGTTCAAGTTTGTTTTAATGTTAATAATGCAGGTAATAGACTCTGATGGACGGACAAGGCTTTGGATTCTTTTCATGATCGTTTGCTTCTTAAGAGTATAAGCTTACAGGCAGACAGTAGTTCTCCAAACGTCTGCTATTTTGACATGATCCAGGCTTTTCGGTCCTTGGAGCCTTGTTCCTCAGTAAATTTTGTCCATCGTACTTCCACATTGCATGCTTTCGATAAGGAAATCAAAGATCGCAAGCGCCTGTCTAGGCAGCAGAAAAGAGAAACACTGAAGCTACCAGTTAACATCCGACTCAAACATCTCATAAACCTGAGAACAAAATATAAGAATTGGGTCAAAGCAAGGCGTGCCACCTTATATCACACTGATAGTCAACAACTCTTGGCTGCACTATAAAGCAAAAACATCGCCAAAACTTGGGCCTTCCTTAATCAAGCCACAACTGGTCCGCAAGCTGTTATGCAAGCCAATGAGGTTTCTGAGTCTGCCTGGATTGTGTACTTTTCTGACCTATACAAAGTGCCCGTTGGTGGTACAGCCCTAGACTCCATATGCTTCACGTCCAATTTTCACATAAACTTTGATCTGGATGATATTCTGTTTTTCATCAAAAAGGCCAGTCGGTCTGGTGCTTGTGGTCCGGATGGAATTTCGAATAATATGCTAAAAGCCCATCTCGAAATCTGGGGGCGTATTTTGTTTCAAATTTTTAGCCTCATTATGATGACTCAAAAAATTCCATCTACCTGGACTCACTCCATAATTGTCCCCATTTTAAAAAGGGGCCTGGAACGACCCATCCAGTTACAGACCCATAGCGCTATTGGACGCCCCAGGTAAGATCTTCTATCGTTTAATCCTTAGAGATCTTCTTAAGTGGACTTTGCAGGTCCAGTTTAATGACCCTTTCCAGTCAGGATTTGTGGCAGGGCTAGGTACCATTCCTAATATTATTACACTGTATATGCTCTTGGTGAACAATGCTGCCTGTAAACAGACTCTGTTTCTAGCCTTTGTTGACTTTAAGGTCGCGTTCAACTCTATTGACCGTACCCTCCTTTACCATAAATTGTTTAAACTCAAATGTCCATCTTCCCTGTTAGCTCTAATAGTACTGCTACATACCAATACTTCTATGCAGGTTAGACTAGATTTGGGTGGTAACATGACCTTGAAATGTCATACATACAGAGGGTTGAAGCAAGGGTGTATTTTGGCTGCATCAATCTTCAACCTCTTTATATATGATCTTGGAGTGAATCTCAGTAAAATCTTGAGTGATCCTCCTAGTCTGGGCATACACAGAATTCCATACCTCTTTTATGCAGATGATTTAATTCTTATCTCTAAAACACACACTGGACTACAGAAGCTCTTGGATGGCCTAGAGTCCTATGTAGATTTGAATCATCTAAAAATAAATGTTAGCAAAACTCAAATAATGGTCTGTAAATGACGCTTGGGTTGCAACGTTAAACCCTTCAGGTGGAGTTTACATAATGTTACGCTTGAACGGGTGTCTAGCTATAAATATTTGGGAACTCTAGTTGCAGATACTCTATCAAACCCAGAGTTTGACTCAGAAATCACTGGTAAGCTGCGGTCCCTAGTTGCCCAAGCGAGAGTGCTTATGGGCAAATTTGGAAAATTTACAATCAAACATGTGTTAACATTTTATCTCCAGAAGGTGCTTCCAATTCTAACCTATGTGTCTGAAGCTCTTACTCCTAAAACTGTAGCATGGTGGGACAAACTAGAATCATCTTTTTGGAAGCAAGTTTTACACTTACCTATGTGCACACCCTTACCCTTGATTCGTTATGAACTGGGTTCCCTATCAATGTTTTCCTATGTCACCTGGAAATGCTGTGCATTTTTTCGAAAATGTCTTTTGTCATTGGAGCGCTCAGATATCTTGGGAAAGGTGGCAGCATACTTACACAAGCGAAATCAGACATTTTCTCAGAATTGGTGTGAGTTCACCATGAATGCTTTATCTGATGCTTCTGTTGAATTAGAGTTGCTTTTACCCTAAGAAGCTCGAGCGAAAATGAAAACTCATCAACATGATTGGTGTGTAACGCAAAACAAATGCTTAAACTACAAGGACTTCGATCGAAATTTATTTGGTCATAAAGGCTATAGAGTTATGGCTGACTATTTGGCCAAATCTCCTTGTCCAAAACTTTGCCAGAAGTTTCTTCGCTTCTGCCTGAATCTCTGGCCAACTCTTTATGTTTTGGCTCGTAGGAAGGAAATTCAGAAGGCTGAAAAGGAAGGAGGGGGAACGGATGCACAGAGCAAGCCCACAGGGAGCAAGCAGTGTGCTAGGGAAGGAAGGGGAATGGATGCACGGTGCCAGCACACAGGGAGCAGGCAATGTGCTGAGGAAGGAGAGGGAGCGGATGCACGGCGCCTGCACACAGGGAGCAGGCAGTGCGCTAGGGAAGGAGGGGGAACGGATGCACGGTGCCAGCACACAGGGAGCAGGCAATGTGCTAGGGAAGGAGGGGGAGCGGATGCACGGTTCCAGCACACAGGGAGTAGGCAGTGTGCTAGGGAAGAAGGGGGAACGGATGCACGGTGCCTACACCCAGGCAGTGTGCTAGGGAAGGAGGGGGAACGGATGCACGGTGCCAGCACAAAGGGAGCAGGCAATGTGCTAGGGAAGGAGGGGGAACAGATGCACGGTACCAGCACACAGGGAGCAGGCAGTGTGCTAGGGAAGGAGGGGGAACGAATGCATGGTGCCATCACAAAGGGAGCAGTCACTGGGCTAGGGAAGGAGGGGGAACGGATGCACAGAGTCAGCCCACAGGGAGCGAGCAGTGTGCTAGGGAAGGAAGGGGAATGGATGCATGGTGCGAGCACACAGGGAGCAGGCAATGGGCTAGGGAAGGAGTTGGACGGATGTACGGAGCCAGCCCACAGGGAGCAATCAGTGTGCTAGGGAAGAAAGGGGAACGGATGTACGGTGCCAGCACACAGGGAGCAGGCAGTGTGCTAGGGAAGGAGGGGGAACAGATGCACGGTGCCAGCACACAGGGAGCAGGCAGTGTGCTAGGGAAGGAGGGGGAACAGATGCACGGTACCAGCACACAGGGAGCAGGCAGTGGGCTAGGGAAGTAGGGGGAACGGATGCACGGTGCCAGCACACAGGGAGCAGGCAATGTGCTAGGGAAGGAGGGGGAGCGGATGCACGGTGCCAGCACACAGGGAGCAGGCAATGTGCTAGGGAAGGAGGGGGAACAGATGCACGGTGCCAGCACTCAGAGAGCAGGCAGTGTGCTAGGGAAGGAGGGGGAACGGGTGCATGGTGCCTACACCCAGGCAGTGTGCTAGGGAAGGAGGGGGAATGGATGCACGGTGCCAGCACACAGGGAGCAGGCAATGTGCTAGGGAAGGAGGGGGAACAGATGCACAGTGCCAGCACACAAGGAGCAGGCAATGTGCTAGGGAAGGAGAGGGAACGTATGCACGGTGCCAGCACACAGGGAGCAGGCAATGTGCTGGGAAGGAGGGGGAACGGATGCAGGGTGCCAGCACACATGGAGCAGGCAATGGGCCAGGGAAGGAGGGGGAACGGATGCACGGAGCCAGCCCACAGGGAACAAGCAGTGTGCTAGGGAAGGAAGGAGAACATATGGACAGTGCCAGTGCTAGGGAAGGAGATGGAGCGGATGCACAGTGCCAGCACCCAGGGAGCAGGCAGTGTGCTAGGGAAGGAGGGGGAACGGATGCATGGTGCCAGCACACAGGGAGCAGGCAATGTGCTAGGGAAGGAGGGGGAGCGGATGCCCGGTGCCAGCACACAGGGAGCAGGCAATGTGCTAGGGAAGGAGGGGGAGCGGATGCACGGTTCCAGCACACAGGGAGTAGGCAGTGTGCTAGGGAAGAAGGGGGAACGGATGCACGGTGCCTACACCCAGGCAGTGTGCTAGGGAAGGAGGGGGAACGGATGCACGGTGCCAGCACAAAGGGAGCAGGCAATGTGCTAGGGAAGGAGGGGGAACAGATGCACGGTACCAGCACACAGGGAGCAGGCAGTGTGCTAGGGAAGGAGGGGGAACGGATGAACGGTGCAAGCACACAAGGAGCAGGCAATGTGCTAGGGAAGGAGGGGGAACGAATGCATGGTGCCATCACAAAGGGAGCAGTCACTGGGCTAGGGAAGGAGGGGGAACGGATGCACAGAGTCAGCCCACAGGGAGCGAGCAGTGTGCTAGGGAAGGAAGGGGAATGGATGCATGGTGCGAGCACACAGGGAGCAGGCAATGGGCTAGGGAAGGAGTTGGACGGATGTACGGAGCCAGCCCACAGGGAGCAATCAGTGTGCTAGGGAAGAAAGGGGAACGGATGTACGGTGCCAGCACACAGGGAGCAGGCAGTGTGCTAGGGAAGGAGGGGGAACAGATGCACGGTGCCAGCACACAGGGAGCAGGCAGTGTGCTAGGGAAGGAGGGGGAACAGATGCACGGTACCAGCACACAGGGAGCAGGCAGTGGGCTAGGGAAGTAGGGGGAACGGATGCACGGTGCCAGCACACAGGGAGCAGGCAATGTGCTAGGGAAGGAGGGGGAGCGGATGCACGGTGCCAGCACACAGGGAGCATGCAATGTGCTAGGGAAGGAGGGGGAACAGATGCACGGTGCCAGCACTCAGAGAGCAGGCAGTGTGCTAGGGAAGGAGAGGGAACGGGTGCATGGTGCCTACACCCAGGCAGTGTGCTAGGGAAGGAGGGGGAATGGATGCACGGTGCCAGCACACAGGGAGCAGGCAATGTGCTAGGGAAGGAGGGGGAACAGATGCACAGTGCCAGCACACAGGGAGCAGGCAATGTGCTAGGGAAGGAGAGGGAACGTATGCACGGTGCCAGCACACAGGGAGCAGGCAATGTGCTAGGGAAGGAGGGGGAACGGATGCAGGGTGCCAGCACACATGGAGCAGGCAATGGGCCAGCGAAGGAGGGGGAACGGATGCACGGAGCCAGCCCACAGGGAACAAGCAGTGTGCTAGGGAAGGAAGGAGAACATATGGACGGTGCCAGTGCTAGGGAAGGAGATGGAGCGGATGCACAGTGCCAGCACCCAGGGAGCAGGCAGTGTGCTAGGGAAGGAGGGGAAACGGATGCACGGTACCAGCACACAGGGAGCAGGCAATGTGCTAGAGAAGGAGGGGAGTGGATGCACGGTGCCAGCACACAGGGAGCAGGCAATGTGCTAGGGAAGGAGGGGGAACGGATGAACGGTGCCAGCACACAGGGAGCAGGCAGTGTGCTACGGAAGGACGGCGAACAGATGCACGGTTCCTACACCTAGGCAGTGTGCTAGGGAAGGAGGGGGAACGGATGCATGGTGCCAGCACACAGGGAGCAGGCAATGTGCTAAGGAAGGAGGGGGAACGGATGCACGGTGCAAGCACACAGGGAGCAGGCAATGTGCTAGGGAAGGAGGGGGAACGGATGCACAGTGCCAGCACAAAGGGAGCAGACAATGGGCTAGGGAAGGAGGGGGGACCGATGTACGATACCAGCACACAGGGAGCAGGCAGTGGGCTAGGGAAGGAGGGGGAACGGATGCACGGTGCCAGCACACAGGGAGCAGGAAATGTGCCAGGGAAGAAGGAAGAGGGGATGCACGGTGCCAGCACACAGGGAGCAGGCAATGTGCTAGGGAAGGAGGGGGAACAGATGCATGGTGCCAGCACTCAGGGAGCCGGCAGTGTCCTAGGGAAGGAGGGGGAACGGATGCACGGTGCCTACAGCCAGGCAGTGTGCTAGGGAAGGAGGGGGAACGGATGCCCGGTGCCAGCACACAGGGAGCAGGCAATGTGCTAGGGAAGGAGGGGGAACAGATGCACAGTGCCAGCACACAGGGAGCAGGCAATGTGCTAGGGAGGGAGGGGGAACGGATGCAGGGTGCCAGCACACATGGAGCAGGCAATGGGCCAGGGAAGGAGGGGGAACGGATGCACAGAGCCAGCCCACAGGGAACAAGCAGTGTGCTAGGGAAGGAAGGAGAACATATGGACGGTGCCAGTGCTATGGAAGGAGATGGAGCGGATGCACAGTGCCAGCACACAGGGAGCAGGCAGTGTGCTAGGGAAGGAGGGGGAACGGATGCACGGTGCCAGCACACAGGGAGCAGGCAATGTGCTAGGGAAGGAGGGGGAGCGGATGCATGGTGCCAGCACACAGGGAGCAGACAATGTGCTAGGGAAGGAGGGGGAACGGGTGCATGGTGCCAGCACACAGGGAGCAGGCAATGTGCTAGAGAAGGAGGGGAGCGGATGCACGGTGCCAGCACACAGGGAGCAGGCAATGTGCTAGGGAAGGAGGGAGAACGGATGCACGGTGCCAGCACACAGGGAGCAGGCAGTGTGCTAAGGAAGGAGGGGGAACAGATGCAAGGTGCCTACACCCAGGCAGTGTGCTAGGGAAGGAGGGGGAACGGATGCATGGTGCCAGCACACAGGGAGCAGGCAATGTGCTAGGGAAGGATTGTGAACGGATGCACGGTGCAAGCACACAGGGAGCAGGCAATGTGCTAGGGAAGGAGGGGGAACGGATGCACAGTGCCAGCACACAGGGAGCAGACAATGGGCTAGGGAAGGAGGGGGAACGGATGCACGGAGCCAGCCCACAGGGAGCAAGCAGTGTGCTAGGGAAGAAAGGGGAACGGTTGTACGGTGCCAGCACACAGGGAGCAGGCAGTGTGCTTGGGAAGGAGGGAGAACAGATGCACGGTGCCAGGACACAGGGAGCAGGCAGTGTGCTAGGGAAGGAGGGGGAACAGATGCACGGTGCCTACACCCAGGCAGTGTGCTAGGGAAGGAGGTGGAACGGATGCACGATGCCAGCACACAGGGATCAGGCAATGTGCTAGGGAAGGAGGGGGAACGGATGCACGGTGCCAGCACACAGGGAGCAGACAATGGGCTAGGGAAGGAGAGGGAACGGATGCACGGAGCCAGCCCACAGGGAGCAAGCAGTGTGCTAGGGAAGGAAGGAGAATGGATGCACGAAACCAGCACACAGGGAGCAGGCAGTGTGCTAGGGAAGGAGGGGGAACGGATGCACGGTGCCAGCATACAGGGAGCAGGCAATGTGCTAGGGAAGGAGGGGTAGCGGGTGCACAGTGCCAGCACACACAGGGAGCAGGCAATGTGCTAGGAAGGAGGGGGAACGGATGCACAGTGCCAGCACTCGGGGAGCAGGCAGTGTGCTAGGGAAGGAGGGGGAACAGATGCACGATGCCTACACTCAGGCCGTGTGCTAGGGTAGGAGGGGGAACGGATGCATGGTGCCAGCACACAGGGAGCAGGCAATGTGCTAGGGAAGGAGGGGGAACGGATGCACGGTGCCAGCACACAGGGAGCAGACAATGTGCTAGGGAAGGAGGGGGAATGGATGCATGGTGCCAGCAACAGGGAGCAGGCAATGTGCTAGGGAAGGAGGGGGAACGGATGCACGGTGCCAGCACACAGGGAGCAGACAATGTGCTGGGGAAGGAGGGGGAATGGATGCATGGTGCCAGCAACAGGGAGCAGGCAATGTGCTAGGGAAGGAGGGGGAACAGATGCACGGTGCCAGCACAGAGGGAGAAGGCAATGGGCTAGGGAAGAAGGGGGAACGGATGCACGGAGCCAGTCCACAGGGAACAAGCAGTGTGCTAGGGAAGGAAGGGGGACATATGCACGGTGCCAGTGCTAGGGAAGGAAGGGGAACATATGCACGGTGCCGGCACACAGGGAGCAGGCAATGGGCTAGGGAAGGAGTTGGACGGATGCACGGATACAGCCCACAGGGAGCAATCAGTGTGCTAGGGAAGGAAGGGGAACGGCTGCACGGTGCCAGTACACAGGGAGCAGGCAGTGTGCTAGGGAAGGAGGGGGAACGGATGCACGGTGCCAGCACACAGGGAGCAGACAATGGGCTAGGGAAGGAGGGGGAACGGATGCACAAAGCCAGCCCACAGGGCGCAAGCAGTGTGCTAGGGAAGGAAGGGGAATGGATGCAAGGTGCCAGCACACAGGGAGCAGGCAATGGGCTAGGGAAGGAGCTGGCTGGATGTACGGAGCCAGCCCACAGGGAGCAATCAGTGTGCTAGGGAAGAAATTGGAATGGATGTACAGTGCCAGCACACAGGGAGCAGGCAGTGTACTAGGGAAGGAGGGGGAACAGATGCACGGTGCCAGCACACAGGGAGCAGGCAGTGTGCTAGGGAAGGAGGGGGAACAGATGCACGGTGCCTACACCCAGGCAGTGTCCTGGGGAAGGAGGGGGAACAGATGCACGGTGCCAGCACACAGGGAGCAGGCAATGTGCTAGGGAAGGAGGGGGAACGGATGCACGGTGCCAGCACACAGGGAGCAGACAATGTGCTAGGGAAGGAGGGGGAATGGATGCATGGTGCCAGCAAACATGGAGCAGGCAATGTGCTAGGGAAGGAAGGGGAACATATGCACGGAACCAGCCCACAGGGAGCAATCAGTGTGCTAGGGAAGGAAGGGGAACAGATGCACGTTGCCAGCACACAGGTAGCAGGCAGTGTGCTAGGGAAGGAGGGGGATAAGATGCACGGTACCAGCACACAGGGAGCAGGCAGTGTGCTAGGGAAGGAGGGGGAACGGAAACATGGTGCCAGCACACAGGGAGCAGGCAGTGTGCTAGGGAAGGAGGGGGAACGGATACATGGTGCCAGCACACAGGGAGCAAGCAATGTGCTAGGGAAGGAAGGGGAACGGATGCATGGTGCTAGCAGACAGGGAGCAGGCAATGGGCTAGGGAAAGAGTTGGACGGATGCACAGAGCCAGCCCATAGGGTTCAGGCAGTGTGTTAGGGAAGGAAGGGGATCGGATGCACGGTGCCAGCACACAGGGAGCAGGCAGTGTGCTAGGGAAGGAGGGGGAACGGATGCACGGTGCCAGCACACAGGGAGCAGGCAGTGTGCTAGAGATGGAGGGGGAATGGATGCATCGTGCCAGCACACAGGTAGCAGGCAGTGTGCTAGGGAAGGAGGGGGAATGGATACATGGTGCCAGCAACAGGGAGCAGGCAATGTGCTAGGGAAGGAGGGGGAACAGATGCACGGTGCCAGCACAGAGGGAGAAGGCAATGGGCTAGGGAAGAAGGGGGAACGGATGCACGGAGCCAGTCCACAGGGAACAAGCAGTGTGCTAGGGAAGGAAGGGGGACATATGCACGGTGCCAGTGCTAGGGAAGGAAGGGGAACATATGCACGGTGCCGGCACACAGGGAGCAGGCAATGGGCTAGGGAAGGAGTTGGACGGATGCACGGATACAGCCCACAGGGAGCAATCAGTGTGCTAGGGAAGGAAGGGGAACGGCTGCACGGTGCCAGTACACAGGGAGCAGGCAGTGTGCTAGGGAAGGAGGGGGAACGGATGCACGGTGCCAGCACACAGGGAGCAGACAATGGGCTAGAGAAGGAGGGGGAACGGATGCACAAAGCCAGCCCACAGGGCGCAAGCAGTGTGCTAGGGAAGGAAGGGGAATGGATGCAAGGTGCCAGCACACAGGGAGCAGGCAATGGGCTAGGGAAGGAGCTGGCTGGATGTACGGAGCCAGCCCACAGGGAGCAATCAGTGTGCTAGGGAAGAAAGGGGAACGGATGTACAGTGCCAGCACACAGGGAGCAGGCAGTGTACTAGGGAAGGAGGGGGAACAGATGCACGGTGCCAGCACACAGGGAGCAGGCAGTGTGCTAGGGAAGGAGGGGGAACAGATGCACGGTGCCTACACCCAGGCAGTGTCCTGGGGAAGGAGGGGGAACAGATGCACGGTGCCAGCACACAGGGAGCAGGCAATGTGCTAGGGAAGGAGGGGGAACGGATGCACGGTGCCAGCACACAGGGAGCAGACAATGTGCTAGGGAAGGAGGGGGAATGGATGCATGGTGCCAGCAAACAGGGAGCAGGCAATGTGCTAGGGAAGGAAGGGGAACATATGCACGGAACCAGCCCACAGGGAGCAATCAGTGTGCTAGGGAAGGAAGGGGAACAGATGCACGTTGCCAGCACACAGGTAGCAGGCAATGTGCTAGGGAAGGAGGGGGATAAGATGCACGGTACCAGCACACAGGGAGCAGGCAGTGTGCTAGGGAAGGAGGGGGAACGGAAACATGGTGCCAGCACACAGGGAGCAGGCAGTGTGCTAGGGAAGGAGGGGGAACGGATGCATGGTGCCAGCACACAGGGAGCAAGCAATGTGCTAGGGAAGGAGGGGGAACGGATGCATGGTGCTAGCAGACAGGGAGCAGGCAATGGGCTAGGGAAAGAGTTGGACGGATGCACAGAGCCAGCCCATAGGGTGCAGGCAGTGTGTTAGGGAAGGAAGGGGATCGGATGCACGGTGCCAGCACACAGGGAGCAGGCAGTGTGCTAGGGAAGGAGGGGGAACGGATGCACGGTGCCAGCACACAGGGAGCAGGCAGTGTGCTAGGGAAGGAGGGGGAACAGATGCATGATACCAGCACCCAGGGAGCAGGCCGTGTGCTAGGGAAGGTGGGGGACCGGATGCACGGTGCCAGCACACAGGGAGCAGGCAGTGTGCTAGGGAAGGAGGGGGAACGGATGCACGGTTCCAGCACACAGGGGGAAAGCAGTGTGCTAGGGAAGGAGAGGGAACGGATGCATGGTGCCAGCACACAGGGAGGAGGCAGTGTGCTAGGGAAGGAGGGGGAACGGATGCACAGATCCAGCACACAGGGAGCAGGCAATGTGCTAGGGAAGGAGGGGGAAGGGATGCACAGTTCCAGCACACAGGGAGCAGGCAGTGTTCTATGGAAGGAGGGGGAATGGAGATTAAGGAGCCAGCATACAGGGAGCATGCAGTGTGCTAGGGAAGGAGGGGGAATGGATGCACAGCGCCAGCACACAGGGAGCAAGCAGTGTGCTAGGGAAGGAGGGGGAACGGAGAGGACGGTGCTCGGTGCCGGATGGAAAATATTCCCTCCCTCACATGGAACATTTCTAAAAACCTACTGCTCCGAGCGGATGCCTACCTCTAGATCTTCCCGATTACAGAGCGAATAATGCATGACCCAGCACATGTTAACAACAGTTCAATGCATTAAAGGTTTCAGGCCATAACTTTCAGTTGGGCAAATCGTTTTTCAAATTCAGATGGCCTCAATAGCATTCCAAGTCATGCAATTCTCTATGAAGTTCTGACATTGCATACTAGTGAACGTCCAGTCTGACCGTGATCCCCCGTGCAACTGAAGTGTAATCCTACTTTACTGCTGGCACCAACTGTCAAATTGTACTCCTGTTTTATGTGGGTGGCTTGTCCCTTTTTTTATTTTAAAAATCTTGTCATCCATATGTGTGTAGTCCTGGATCTCCCTCTCAGCCCCTCCTACCCTAAGGTTAGCAAGGCGCCTTACCTTGCGTAAAAGAACACACAAACAAGGCTCTACAGGCAGCTACAGGCCCCCAGCCACCATCTAGGAAGTCCAGAGTCCTTTGAATAGGGTCAGGCCAGATAATGCTTTGGGCTTGTGTGCAGTTTCTCTTGCTCATGTGTTACTCCTTTGCTGATGTTGAGACCATGTGTGCACTGAAGATCAGAAGGCTTTGGTCAAATGGTTACTGCTTTCTGAGGTATGTAGGTTGATATCTGACTTCCGGGTATTCTTGAGTGTTTCGGTTATGGTGTAGCAGTCTGTGTTGTTGGTTCATTAAAGGGTTTTGGTAAGGGAATTCTTAGAATAACTATGATGTCTGCTTGATTGGGGTGGGATGGGAGTTGATGGTTGGGTTCATGTGGTGGGTGAGGAAGGAAACATTAAGGAGATCTGACCAATCAAAGAATAGGAGTTTGTTGGATTGTAGGTGTTGGTAAGCCTATGAAGATGAAGTCACGGACGCTGTCTTTGTTGTGAGCTGAGTCAGCTGTATACTGTGGGAGGTTGAGGGTGTCCAGTAGGTTGAGTAGTGCCTCCTTTATGGTTGGTGGCAGTGTTGCCTGGGAGGTTATAGTCCAAGAGAAAGATACTGTTGAGATGTGTGAGGGACATGGTGCTGACCACGTCAGTGAAGTCCCTGATGAAGGGTGAATTAGGCTAAAATGGCTTGTGAAAGGGGTTCTCAATGACAGTGTCTGTGTGTAAAGACTGGAGGGGGTATCTGTACTCCTGCTCTCTATATGGCAGAGTGGAAGCACAGAGCACCCCAGCCATGAATCTCTATAGGGTAGCGAAGGTCGAGCAATCAAGGCTTAAGCTCTCGGGAGGTGATGAGGGCTGATTCTTAAGTACAGTGTAGTCCCCAAGCACCCACAAAGGAATGTCCACACTCTATGTTGGTGAAAACAGTCTTTATATAAATAAGGTTTTGATTATGTACACATACAATAACACACTTTGCACTCAGGTTAATCTAAAATAGTAAATATATACAGTCTCAATGTGGTACCACAATTGCTCTTGATTCCATTAAACTGCATCACCTGTACTCAGTTCAAATGTCAGACAAATCAGTAAATAATGTGAACCAATAATAGGCATAGGAGGAAAGCAGGTTGGATAAAACAATAGGTAGAATACTGGGCCCTACCAATAGACACAGTTCTGTATGAGAATACCCCCACCTGGGCGACCTTTAAATAAAGGTACAATACAAGCCCAGTCCATATATTGTTTAGATGAGTCTTATTTCCCTCTTAAAAGGTTCTACCACCCCAGTGTACCTGGAATAGCAGAGTTCAACGTCGGGTCGTCGACAGATCCTTCTTGAGCGGCTCCCTTTAAGGCAGGAGCCACGGATCATCGAGATCCCACGAGGAAATGTTGAACAAAAGGCGTCGAGGCAACAGCTTCGGTCCTGGCGGTGCTCGTCGACGATCAGTCTTGGACGTCCTGTGAAGATAAGGCGTGCGGTGCACCTCGACGATGATAGTTCGTTGCCGCAAAGAGTTACTGAAGAAGTTTGGCCCATCAAGGGTGTCGAGTCGTCGTAGTCTTTGTGGTCTTCGGGTGGCGGGAAACTCACCGGCAGATTCTCCTCAGCGTGTCGGTGGCATTGACATTCTCCGGCGGGACAAAGCGGTCATCAGTGATGAGCGAGGGAGTCCTTTGTTCAAAGTGTTCTTAGGCAAAGAAGCACTGTGGCAGTGGTCGGCGACCGTGGTCGTCAACAGTGAGGGACTTCAAAGTCTGGGTGCTTTGCTTCGTGATTCCATGGGTGTCCCCTTCTCTGGTCAGCAGCATTTTGAGGGCTGACTTCCAGGGCGTTTCGGCAAAGGTTAGCTGGTGCACGATGGTCTCTCATAGCTCGGGAACAGGTCTCCTAGCCAGGTCCTCTCTTGGATCAGTTCCTTGAAGGCACAGCAGCTTTCAGATTGGCGAAGGACAGCAGCAGCAATTCTTCTTCTTCCAGTGGGCTTCAAGGTTAAGTATCAAGTATCAACTTCAGCTTGTGAACGATTTCCATCAGTGAGAGGTCCCCAGTTATACTGTTTGGTCTCTCATTCACTCTGCTGGATCACACTCAGGCAACCAATCATCCAGAAGGGCTTTCACACAGGCAGGCAGCCAATCAGGCCATTCTCCTCCCTCCAGACACTCACAACAAGGAATGTGTATTCGGACAAGTACCCATCCATTCAGCACTCCACATTGCATTCATACCAGTGTCGGGGCAGGGCTGTCTCAGTTTTTGTGTCATATACCAGAAACCAGACACCCATAACAAGAAGTGCATATTGGTCACACACTCCATTCACCCAGGTCTGACTCCAAGGGTGTACCCACAACATACAGTCACTGGGAAGGCTCCAGCCAGTCTGGCCTGGACTTCCCCACATTACCATGTATGGAACTTCCACCCAACAGCCAGTCAGGGGGAAGGGACAGAGTCAGGATTTTCCAGGACTTTGGGAAAAACAAGGTAATAGGCAATAGAAAGCAAGAGGCCACAGGGGCATCTTGTCTTCTATCTGGAATCAACTGGTTCCAGTGGCAGGGCCTGGGTATCCCGAAATGGAGGATACTCAGAGCACCTGTCAAATTCAACATGGAGCTGCCACCAGCCCATACCCTGCTCCGTGGGCCACACACAGGTGCCCAACAACATACACTAGGGGCACAGGGTTGTACACCCATCCATGGGTGACATAAGGGTATCCCAAGGGTCTGTACACCAAACCAAAAAGAGAAAGAGACACACTGCCAATGGTCCCACATGGACTCCTGGGCAGAAAATACCACAGAACATACACGAAAAAGGACTACAGAACAAGGACAGGGAGGCCCTGTCCCTCCAATGAATTTCCAGCATCACAGTGTAGACAGCAGGAGAATGTCACTTCCCATCGGGTGCAGTGCCAGGATGACGTGGACATCAATGGAGTGCGCCACCAGTCCTGTGATGTCTGTCTCTGAGTTAAATGCTGTAGTCATTGTGCGTGAGGTCCTCCAGGATCTGGGTAAAGATGAATGCCATCCATGTTTTAATCATGAAGAGAGTGTTCAGGTCATGGCTGGAGATGATGCCTGCAGGGCTGGCTGATTGGAAGATTATTGAGCAGGCGCTGTTGAGCATCAGCTTCCGGGTTCCTGTGGGTGATCACGTGTGGGTTAATTGGAGGCTAGTGTGCTACGGCTGTGGTGCCCATGTTACTGTTGGTGGTGTGCACTGCTTGCAACGTCTGGAAATGGTGGAGGTGAGCTCTGGAGTGAGTAGGGTGAGGCATGTCTTGTATGCCTTACCTGATGTGTGAGATTTAAGGGGCCTTGACCTTTCTAGATCCTTACAGGACCAAACAGGGATTATCCTCTGCCATGTGTTATAGATGCCCAGGTGAGAAATACTCTTGGGGCAAAGAGAAAAGAGGGGAAAAGGAGAGAGCAGTAGAGACAAAAACAGAAGGAAATGTCAGGTGGTGATTGGCAGGTGAGCAGGGCAGAGGTCAGGTGACCGGTTGAGCTTGCACCAGCAGAATAACTGCACAAGAAAAAGGCTGGAAAGCAGGTTAGGAAGGAAAGGAAGAGGCCAAAAGTGCAGGAAGTTATGGCAGGGTTGACTTATAGGAACCAGATGGGCTGGAATATATTCAGG
This sequence comes from Ambystoma mexicanum, assembly GCF_040938575.1. Lineage (NCBI taxonomy): Eukaryota > Metazoa > Chordata > Amphibia > Caudata > Ambystomatidae > Ambystoma > Ambystoma mexicanum. The sequence goes on along the minus strand of NC_090926.1, from coordinate 326,176,701 downwards.
GTATGGCATAAAAAGGTCACGTTCTCCTGCAAAAAAAAGAACGAGACAGCAATTAGAGCAGCTGTGAGAGAACAAGGCAACCTTGCTGATTGATTTCTCAAGGTGAAGATGAGAAACAACAGGACTCAGAGGCATAGATGGGGGAATTGCGCAGCCAGGAAGTGACATGTGTTCCATTGTATGAAGCCCTTTGTCAAAGCCTTAAGAGTTCTCTATAGAAGATCAGGTGAAGGTTTGGAAGTCAAACAAATAGTGCCTTTTCTAGATCCAATAGAAGGTCTGCATTTTGTTTGATGCTGGGTTTGTGAAGAAGCAAGAGACTCCTTTGTGGGAAAAGGGATCTCCTGGGATAAGAGGACTGAATGGATCAGAACTTAATCCTGGCATAATTACTTATCATACAGGCGTGCAGGAAATGATGAAAAAGAAGGGCACGGAAACACTGAACCTGATGTCATTGATACCATGAGTGGACTGGGAACCAAAAGAGGCCCTGGAAATAATTTTGAAAGTGTCCTCATATTACACATTTTCGCAAGCCCAACCCTTTTCCTATGTGGAAATTTGGAAATAAAATAGGCTACCACACAAAAGCGGCCCAGGGTGCAGGGGCCTAGCGGGAAATCTCCACAGTTCCCTATAGGCAGTCCATCCCTGGTTGATGCCCGGTCATCAGAAGTTATCACAGGACTACCGTGCAAATCAGTGATAAGCAAGAGGGATGATGTTTTCTTTTCTAGGTTCTAAAGAACAGAAAAGCAAATGAGTCAGTGCAATGCGCTTCATATCGCCTTTAATATAATTCACTGGAATCCGTGGTCGAGCCATTTACAGGGGTCGATTGTCATGAATAAGCCAACATGTTCCACATCCACCCCGAACACTGGATTAGAAAGAAAAGTGCATGAGTAGCATTAGAATTTAAGATGACAGCGTCTGGAGTGTGTGCCCAGTCAGCAGCGGTGTCTTCTTGCATGGCCATCATCTGCTCAGGCTGACCATCCACTTGGAATTTCCTCATGAACCTATAGCCTGCTCGGGTCTTGGCTGGTGCCACCATTTGTTCTTCGGACATGATGGCTCCCCTAACAGTGTTCGGCTTTTCCTGGCATCGAAGTGTGATCATCAAGGCTCCAAACCTGAGCTCATGCTTCGGCCTTTCTCTGAGCCGTCATTAAGATGTCCCCTGCTGGGCATTTAGGATGAGTGTCCTGAAAAGGTGAGGTCCACCAACACAGAGCGCATCGAGAGCAGCGCCCCGAGTGATGCTGGGGTATGGAGACATATCATGCCCAGATGTGGGGAGAAAAGGGCTCGGCTGCAGAGTTATGTTTGTGGGTGGAGTATGGAGGAATGTGGCTCACAGCATCAGGTGATCAGGCTGAAGACACCATCTCCCAGAGTGCAAGGCGATACTGTGGACTGAAACACTGTGCACTAAATGTCCCCTGTCAAAGCTGTGGCCCAGTGCCCCCATGTTACCCTGTTAGTAGACCACCCCCGCTGCTGTGGCCCGCAATGATGACTGACTCACGCACCTGCCCACCGAGACACTGCTAAATGACTCCTTTCTTGTCGGAGCTCAAATGGAGACCTTTTCTCGGTTACTTCGTTGCCTTCCCACACAGACGCGTGTTTCTGCTTTGATAGTATGTCTTGTCCAGGTAGACCCTGGTAGCATGTCTGTATATCGGAGCATCACAGAGGAAGGTTAGAGTTCTACAGAGACTTGCTACAGGTACATTTTCTAGTTTCAGCTAGCTCTGGTGATGTATAGTTTATCCGCTGCCAATTAATCCGCTGCATCATAGCCACAAGCACAACGGCATTGTGAGAAAATCTCGGATAGAAAATGCAGAATGCGCATTCACTGCGCATTCGGCATTTTCGAAAATACTTCATGCGATTTTCCCAAATGAGGCGAGTAGGGGATGTAGGTGGGGGAGCCTTGATCGTTAAAATGGGACTCGGGTTTGCCGGGGTAAACCCTGCTTCCATTACATGGATGGCAGGGGACAATAAAGAAACAAGAAAAAAATACGATTCTGCCGCGCCAGTTCCACCCCATGTTCGGAATAGGGAACTGACGTCGTAAGGGGAGGGGCGAGTCATGGCACGGGAAATTAGTGAACCGCCAAAAGCTAAGTAGGGGTAGAGGATTAGCGGGTAAGGGCGATGTGGGTAAAAGTGATCTATGTAATCACTGCACTGCACCATTTTCAGATTCGACATTTTCGTCATCGACATTTCATGCCGCGCAGTGATCACAAAGCTCCGGCAGAACTTGGGTTCCGGGGAATGGACCCACACTCTGGCAGTAACTCTCCCGCGTCGCATTGCATGACTTGTACATCGCTGCTAGTAGACATGATCCAGCCACTACTCTGCAGTTCTTTCCTACACTAGTTGCCCTGTGAGGATCTACTCCACACAACTCCAGGGACCATCTCTCTGTCCACTCATGCTCAAAAGCCTGGTAGAAGCTTCCGACCTGATCATATGATGATCCGTCAACTTCAGTGTATCACATGCAGGTGTAGAGTTAACTTGCAAAGAAGTGGGGGGTCTTTTGTCTCTATAGACAGACAACACATGCCTATCGTGTGTTACCAAGGGCTGAGTGAGCTTGCTGGGATTCAAACCCGTGACCATGAGGTCAAACAGAGATCGCCCGAGTGGATGTGCGAGTCCACTGAGCCACAGGCCCTGTCGTATCCCAAACCTTGACGGTTTGCAAGGGCTCAAAATAATTACAAAGCCAAGTGTATCCCAAATGGACACCACTATTAGCCAATTAAAGCCTACTCAGGCATATGAAGGGGAAAGAATCAATGTCCCAAATACTGAACACCGGGCTGCAGGTAGAGTATTTTTCTAAAAGGCAGATTAACCAATTACAGTGCTTAGGACTGGGAGCAGCAGCCTCACTTTCTCCTTCTTCCGAAGAAACGGGGTGGTGTTGCGAGGTGGCCCTGTCCACAGATGAGCAGGAGTCACAGGTAGACAAGGCCGGCTTCTATTTTAGTGACAGATGAAGGATAGGTCATCCCCAAAGCTCAAAGGATGCAAGACTCGAGTAGGGTAAGGGAACGTCCACCGACCCACCCTGTCTCTCAGCCAGCCTCTCTCCAACTGTCATCCAAGGGACATTCAGCAGGCAGCACTCACACCACACTCCACTCTCTGAACACTCATGACCTCACAGGCATGCAAGGCAGGAAGAAAGTCCATTACAGCATAGGGCTCTTTCCAACAGTTACCCTCCCCTCTCTAGTAGCAAAATAGATACTAGCAGAGTGTCACAGAATAATAATATTACGTTTCTTTATTTTGTATTTTTATTGTGCTTTATATAGCGCCTTTGTCCAAAGCGCTTTACATAAGAGAGTCAACGGTACATAAAATCAGCAGTGCAAATCAACGTTTATAATTCTTTATGCTAGCATCTTCCTTTTTCTGATAGCCACAGACACACTTGTGCTGATCACCCAATTTATCGGTAATCAATGGCAATCAAACATCAGAAGGATGAAGGGTGGAGCAGGGCCTGCATGGAAATCCAATACGTTTGAGGTATGCGCGTAGAGGACCAAGGCGGAGCACCCTTAATAGCTGATATCGGTATGCTCTAGAGAAAACATCCCAAGGCTAAAAAAACACAGGACCTTAGATGGAATCCAGCTGAGTTTCACAGACCAAAGGATCAGGAACCAAATACATAGGAGTCCAATTGCAACTATAGAGAGTAGGAGAGTGACACACCACCATTCTGTCACTAATCAAATAATTGATATAGTAGAGCCATGTGACAGGATAAAGGCATGCAGACTAGCCAACTGTGCTAGACTAGGAAAGGCTCAGCCAAAAGCATGTATTAAGCCATATCTGAGTTGCGTCAAAAATACAAGGTTGGCAGACATTTTGGAGTGGAAAAAACAAATGTCCTCTTTTCATTATTATAGTAGTACACATCATGTACTCTCCTAAACTTACACTTCACGTAGGTCCTGCAATGCTGCAAAGAAGGTGCCCTGGTACATCAAGCAGGTCTGACGCCCAACTCCACCATGACGATACTGACACGATACTGACACTGCCTGCTGACATGATGTGTGACGCGACTTGGCATGCCACGCTGAGCACCATGCCATGAGTCGGCACGTTGTGCCTCACAATCAGCCATGACATACAGAAGCAGTTATCTGACAGATAACATCCAAGAAAAAAAGTTCAAGTCCAGAAATCCCTATTGAATTAAGAGGGTCAGTGAAACCTCAGGGCTATCCTGGCATTCTATGGATGCTGGCATGCGCCATCTTGCATTTTTGTGCATCATTGTTATTAGTCTTGTAGCAGAGAATAATATATTGGTTTACATTTGCAGGAAGTTTCCCAGTAGCATCTAGACCCAACACATCACATTGGTTTAGTCCAGCCAATATGTGCACCCAAGTGCAAGGTTTTGCAGGGCCAGTAAGGTGGCCCACCCACCTCTCGCTGCCTCGGACCACGAGACTTTCCAAGCAGCGTAGGAAGCATAGAGTTAGTGTTTTGCCTTATCCCAGATGCAGACATTGAAAACTGGCCTAAGAGATGCGTTTGCATGGAAGATGCCAGGAACCTGAATTGTTTATGGATGTCAGATTTGGATGACTGTTAGCCACCATCCAAGAAAGGCAAAGCTGCACATTACTAAAAATATGTTCTTAGATGATTCTAGACTGTAGAGCATGTCCTGTTCATGACCAGAGCTCCAAGATGAGGCTCAATAACTACTGAGCAACCGCTGCATCTTAAGTCTCGCTTAGATATCAATAGACTTCCTTCCGCTAGAGTTCTTGACTGCAAGCATCTTCGTCAATGCCTGTCCACTGCAATAAACCTAATGCATTGTGTTCCAACAAGAGGCGTACTGTCCCTCTTTGAGCCACTGTGCACCTGGCTTCTCCTGCACCAGTTATCCCATTGCCATTGGTTTCTGTGCAACGCGCGACCCCCACCGTCACGTAGTCACTGGCTGCCCTACCGGAAACTCTATATACAAATCTTTGGAGAGGTAATACATACAGTTCCATCAGCACTAACATTTGATGTTACTTTGCCGAAGTTTCCTCATGGTGGTAACAAAACAGTGTGTGTATGTTGAAGGCTAGGGGCTATGGGATGAAAGGGTAGGTGGAGGGTGGTAGGGGATGGTTAGGAGAGGTTTGGAGGGGATCCCCCAATAAAAAGAAAAATGCCATTGGTTAATTTCAGCAAAGTAAATTACGCCAAGGTCATTTACTTTGACGAAACAGCCTATAACCCCCCGCAAGCACACATTGGTACAATCGTTAAGGTTACCATATGTCCCCAGATTCTAGCCTCTTTTCCCTGTCTGACTTGTGTCCCCTAAAATGTCCCAGATTCTTGCTAATATTTACCCTTTGTCCTCGATTTTGCGGGAGAGTTGATCCCATGGGTCGGAGGCAAGAGTTGAAGCGTGAGTTAAGTGTTTTACCTCTTGTGCCAGCCTCTTTAATCCCAGCCAAGGAGGAGGTCAATGTCTTGGGCGACCCTCCTAATCGGTGGTGCTTTCTATGCAGGCCTTCTTCTGTTGGAGCATTTCCCACACGGGTCCCTTTAGTGGAAAACCTTTCTTTCACATTGGATGTGTTGCTTACTTTTCTCCCTCCGCTCGGTCATTTCCCATCTTCCTGTTGGTGATATCTTCACCTTCTCCAATAGATTGGTCCCTTCCCACTCCGCCCACATGTCTCCTTCTCTGTCACTTTCACCATCACATCTAGAGACTATTCTAATCTCTCTATCTTGGTCTGGTTCCCAATTGCAAAGACAGCAACTCCCCCCACATTCTGCTGCCCATCTTGCTGTTCTCCCTTGATCTTCGGCTCAGTTTAAAAATTCATCAAACTGCCCTGGCTGATTAAGCAGGACTATGCATTTCTGTTTCACTGTTTATCTTAAATTATGTTATGCTGATTTATACCGCGCACCGCTACCACCCAAGGGCAGCCTCCAGGCGCTCTAATGCTGCAGATCCAAGTTTACTCCCCAGCTGCAAGCATCTGCTCAGTCTACCTGAGATGTCTGACTCTTCCCAGATTTAAGTATGCTGGTAAAGGTGGGCTATACTATTTCTGTTCTTGACCCTTATCTTTGGAACTCATGCACCCTTGAACTATGTCTTTGTTCGCTCTATCTTGTTATCTTGTTATTTGACGTTAAATCTAAACCTGTCTTTTTATGCAAACCTTTAGATATTAACTCTCACCCTCTCTCTGAACTCAGTGCCAAGGAACCACACTGTGGTGCACATGTCCTTTCCAAAAGAGAATAGAATAGAATAAAGTATGGTAGAATGGAAGGGCTGCCTGTCGTTGGTCATAGACAGCATAGTGGCAGCATAGTGGCAGCATAGTGGCAAGCATTGTGTGCGTGCGTGTACGTGGAAGCGACAGGGGGCCCCGTCTCCTCTCAGCCTTGTATTGATCCTGGTGGAATTGATAGTCTGTGGGTTTCACATTGCTCAGAGGATCCCATGAATGCAGCCCCCACATGACCCCCCAGAGCACATTGCTCAATCAGGAGACAGTCTAACCCCTATCGCATAGGTCCACGCGATGTTCCCAAGCATCACTGCAGGGGAGTAGGAAACATGCTTTCAGTGAGTTTGTCACACCTACCTGGGGAGTGCTGGTAGGAGCAGAGCAGCAGACACCTGGTGGCCAGGCAGGATCCTTGGAAGAACTGGCACGAAGAGAGCAGAAGATCCTGGAAGACCCCTACTCTGAATACTCTAAGTGAGCCGAGCGCAAGGACTAAGATCCTTGGAGAGAAGGTTTGTGCATGGTAAGGATGCAGAAATTTGGTACAGAGAGGCGGGGGAGGGGGATTATCTGAAATGTCGATTGTGCAACATTTTTGGAAGGGAGTAGAAAAAGTGCAAATTCCGGAAGGAAGTTCTGGCTGGTTGGAAACAGCGATTTAAATTGTTGTGTACCATAGACAGATGGGGGTGACCTTAGAGAGAGTGAGAGGTACCATCTGGAATGGGATGAAGACTCTAGTGCAGCAGATCAGCGGTGTAAGGAAGGAGATAGGTAGGGATATTGTGGGGTTGAAAGAGGTCGAAAGCATCTGCCTGGAGAAGAAGGAGAGCTTTCCGGCCTGAGACAGGAAGGGAGGAGATATTATCTAGGAGCAGGACAAGAGAGACAATCTATCTTTGTGATAGACAAGCAGAAGAGACTGTTTGGAATAAGAGGAGTGGGCTGGAGGTTGGCCCTGTAGGTGGAAAAGAGTGCTGTGACATAGAAGAAGGACACCATCTGGAAAGAGTTGGAGAGGTGGGGCCGCTAGTGAGGTGGATAGAGCTGGACAACTTAGGTGAAAGAGAGAAGAGATTGAGCAATCACAGAGAGATTGTGGAGGTCCATGATGGAGTCTGAACAGGTCGGTGGAAGGACCGAAGCAACATCACTACACCAGGGAGCTGGGGGCCCAGTATAGACTCAGGCAGGAGGGAGAAGACACCCAGGAAGAGCACCAAAATGGGAGAGCACCAACGCGGCACAATCAGCCAGACTCTCCTTCGACCCCGGCTGCTCAACTAACGTACAAGCCGCGGGTGTGCGGGAAGTCCATAAGGCAGGCCAAAACCTTGAACCTGACGTGTCTACATTTTCTCAAGCCCGTGGATTAAGTATCCCGACTTCCTTGATACAAAGCATTCCAGCTAACAGGAACAACTGTTTATACACCTCTGATAGCTTGAGAACTAACGTAGACCTATTAAGCGACCCAAGACCCCTAAAATGAACGTATGTCGATGAAATAAAGCACAAAGACTCCCCGGCAAAAAAACAAGCGAAGCTTGACCCAAATAACGATTCGACTAAAAAAGTCGGAGGGAGCCCTGGTAATGCGGCCGCCCATGCGAATACAACTCCAAGGTATAAGGAGTCGTCCGCATCAGAGTTGGCCGCGAGAGAAGCGCGCCTAACTGAAAGACTGAAAGCCGACTTTCTAACGATGCGTGAGAGATTAGAAGACAGCTTCATTCAAAAATATGGAATACCTTGTGATAATATTAACGGCGGAAGCAGAGCAAGCTTGAATCCCCCGCTCTCAAACACAAGTACACCCCATACGAAAACTCCTGCAGGATGCAGAATGGCCAATGACGACAGAAGGAAATCTAACGCTTTCGTTAAAATAAACGAGACTTCCAAAGCGTGCTTACAATCTTTAGATGCATGGTCCACCCTTGATAGTGAAACAGACTCTGATGTTAAGAACAAAGCTCATTTGTCTACTGCTGCTGGCGTACAAATTCACAACAACGTATTAGCAGCAACGTCGATCGCCATGATTCCATTTATGAAGTTATACGAAGCCCTGCACGACTCTCTAAAAGACCATCTTTCAGTGCTGGCCACACTAAACACCAAAATGTGTACGCTGGAAACGCTCGCGCAAAATATTACCAAGAGACTCGATTATGAAGCCGATGCCTCACGGTGCTGGCAATCGCGCTTAAGTGACATTGCTAGACAAGAATCAAATGATAAAGCCGATTTGATGCAGGCTGTCATAGAATGCACAAAATGGATGCGACATAATACGACATCTAAACATGATCCTAGGGTGGAAAAGGTGTGTAGTTCGACTGAACTAAGATCGATAATGAAGCCAGCGCCTAATCCAAATGGGCCTATGTATACCCCTAAAGAGTCCTTGATCATTGAACACATTGAAATGGAAACTGCAATACAGTCGCTCGCATTGAATACAACCGTTACAAAGCATATGTCTTCAAAGACGGCACCGGCCGCATCAATGGGATCGAGTCCTGCACGTGATGAGAAGGAAACCCTCGATCCAACTTCAACAAGCAAGACAGCGAATGTCAAATTGTTAGAAGAGACTGAGAAAGTATCGATAAAAGATACTATACTACCAAGCATGGTCGATGCTCAAGTTCCTACTAACCCAGACGTGCACGACCTGACTACCAAATTGTCCTTTGGCATTTTTTCAGGGCAAGCAAAAACGATAAAGGTACTAGACGGAAAAAAATCCCAAGCTGAATCCAAGCCAACAGCTAAATGTCCTAAAGCAAGACCTGAACCAAAAGCAAAGAGACCACGAACCAATGAGGCAAAAAGATTCATAAGGAATATCACAACTCCTCCGCCCCTCAATATGTTCAATCAAGCGATGAAGAAGGGAAACCTGCTAAATGGAAAAAAAAAAAAGAGAAGAGGAAAACAAATCGAATACGCAGGTAAATGCGGTCCATAAGAGAGCAAGAGAAGAGTTAAGTGATGAAGAAGAGACTAAGGGTGAGCAGTCGATAGATCTCTGAGACCTATCGACCTACTCCGTGGACGACAGATCCGAGGAACCCATGGCAAAAATTTGGGATAACAAAAACACAAAAAAGGATGCGGCCACATTAATTGAGACAACAGCTGATAAGAGACCACAACACCCTCTGCCAACTAACGCAGAGATGAAGGGAATAAGCAGTAATTCCCAGGTCGTAGCCGAGCCTGCTAAGGCAGCTAGTACAGAAAAACACTGTAAAGAACAAAATCGGCGATACACTTCCCCTTTACCAGGAAATCCAAATCCTAAACAGACAAGAGCTCAAAAAGCCTTATGTGATGGGCAAAACAAAACAAGTTCCCATCAATTTGTTAAATCAGTAAAGTGCAACAGCTGGAAATTACAACTCGAAAACGTCTTAAGTGACCAAAATGAGGTAAACCTCAATCGCCGCAATATCATCAAACTATTGCATACAATACCTACTCTACGCACAATTGATTCCGACGACATTATAGTCGTGGAATACATGTCAGAGGCAAGATTAGACTGGGTTACTCTACACCTTAAGTCAAAATTAATTGCCAGACAACTACTTGACGCAAAAGAGGATCTGCTATTTTTTGGCTTTGATGTACAGTTCTCAGATGAAGGTTCCCCCCATCAACGAGACCTAAATTCAAGTCTGCTCGCCCAACAGAATGATGAGCGAAAACGCACAGATCTACGAGACCAGTTAAGATCTTCACCCACGTCGGCTCAAACAGTCTCTTCAAACCCACGCTGGAATTCCAAAGCTCTGATGAGAAGGGACCACTAGGAAATGATCCCCGGAAAGATTGTCATTCACTGCTTGGTCTCTTGGAATACAAGAGGATTTACCCATTTATTCCAAGAGAAATGTTCACAATTTGATGATTGTACGCTTATATGCCTACAAGAAACGTGGCTCAGGCTTAAACCATCACGCGATGGATACACAATACTGTGTAACGCCGCGGGCAAGAATGAGTCTGGTCGACCAGTCGCTGGGCTCATCACGATGATCAAAAACAATTTAAACTGGTCCATTATAAAAGCCATAAACCCGAACCTCTTCATTCAAGCGACAACGGTAAAACTACCGATGATAAACGAGGGGCCGGGAGACCACATGTTAATTATCAACGTGTATTGGAATCCAGCGATGATCTCCCAAATCAAATTCATAACTTCTGTCACGGCATTGATCGATGATTGTCTAATCACTTACAATGAACCAAGAATAATCATTTGCAGTGATTTAAACTACTCCTGGTTCACGGAATGCAAATTACATCAAAAAACAAACATCCCGTCAGCTGACGATTCAATTGACAGAGGTGCTCGCTGGATGAACGAGATGACGACAAGAAACTGCTCGATGCTAAATGGATGCACAAATGGAGACATCCCTGCTGCACCGACATGGCACCGTGGATCGAGTAACAAAACTCTAGATTATATTTGGACATCGAGAAATCTATTAAGCAAAATCATTCACCTGACAACAGTAAGATCGACAATAAGCGACCATGATGCATTAATGATGACATGGCACGATATGGCGGTGCCGCGACTAGAAGCCAAATATACGGAGCCGATTATGACAAACAACTCAGGATCAAGGCTGAAAATTAACGCCAAACAACTGTCCGCGTTTACTGATAATTATGTGACAACCGCTACAGCGATTTCAAATATCAACTATAGCCCACTCCTGATGCAGTTTAGAGCAGACATCGCTAATCAAAAGACCCATCATGCAATCAATAGACATCCTTTCAGCGAAATCCTGTGCTCATCCAAGAAACAACTGCGCAGCGATCTAACAAAGATAAAGAAAGGAAAAGGCAAAGAAAGTGCCGACCAAATGAAAAAAACGGCGGCTGCACTATAGAAATTGGCTAAAAGCATTCAACACACAGCGCGATCAGGAGCAAGCGGAAATCATGCTGAAGACCATTTTGCGAAAAGATGCACGTCAGTTATGGGAAATAATAAATACTGGATCAGTTAAACCAGCCTATGATATGGCAAATGGGGTAAATGACGCAAGATGGGTCTCCCATTACACAGCAGTTTTTGATGCACAAAATATCGAATGCACAAAACCAGCAATTGGGAACACTTGTAACTGGCCCACTCCTGAAACATCGGAGGACATAAAACGCGCCATTCAAAAATTAAATAATTCCAGAGCCGCTGGCCCAGATGGTATTTCCAACGTGATGCTGAAAACAATTAGTCCTTTGTGGGTAATATTTATCTCCACATTGTTTGAGAGGATCGCTGCATTTAAAACCCTACCTGAATCCTGGAATACAGCAATAGTTGTGTGCCAATTTTCAAAAAAGGAGACTGCAGCGATCCGACAAACTATCGCCCTATCACGTTGCTTGATACTATCGGAAAAATATTTGCCGCTTTCCTCCAAAAGAAAGTAGCACTCTGGGCCGACCAAGCAAAAGTAATTGACAAACGCCAAACAGGATTCACCAAGGGAGTCGGCGTAGAAGTGAATCTAATCATTCTAAATACCATAAAACTGGAAGCCATCAAGAGCGGCAATAATGTGTTCCTCGCCTTCATAGACCTGAAACAAGCTTTCGATACAATCAACCGTCAGAAGTTATGGGGAAAATAACTATCATGGTCTTGCCCTCTTGAGATTCTGCTACCTATCATGGCATTGCACACAAATACTTCCTTCCGGGTTAGACTGAATGCAAAAGGAGACCTCTCTGATACAATCCTTACAAAGAGAGGAGTAAAACAAGGCTGCCCTCTTGCAGCTTTACTGTTCAAACTTTTCATTTCGGATCTACCTATCGCCCTAACTGAACCAAGGACATTCCCCCCGAAGATAAACAACCATCATGTATCCTGGGTCATATATGCTGACGACATAGTCCTCTTAGACACCACACAAATTGGACTTCAACATTCTTTAGATGCTCTTCAAAAGTACTGCAACAACAATGACCTGCTAATAAATACCAAGAAATCAAAGATCATGGCAATCAATAGCAGACACAAAGGGAGTAAAAAAAATTTCAGTTGGTTTCTCAATAAAGAGAAAATAGAGGTCACAAACTCTATTCGATACCTTGGAGTGCAATTCAATGTTTCAATTCGTGAATGGAATTGGACCCAAGACCTATTAACGCGAACTACAATGTTTGTCTTGCAAGGGTTGAAACTCCATGCTGCACATGGCAAATTTACACTAAAACCATTACTCTCCTTCTATCTGCAAAAAGTTGTTCCAGCCTTAACGTTTGGCAGCGAGGGAGGTTGGAATATACCCGCGGATTTCTGGTGTAAGCTAGAGGGCAAGTTCTGGCGAAAAGCACTACGTCTACCACAGAATATTTCAATAGTAGCGATCCACTACGAACTAGGCTTAGAGCCTTTATATGCCACAGTGCTATGGAAGTCTATCTTGGCATGGCGGAAAATGAGAATGGCTCAAGTAGCCGGTCCCTATGAAATATTGCAAAAAAACACCAATTCCAATAAATCGGATTTAATCTGCGTGTGGGAACGAAAACTGAATGCAATTATGCGATCTGCAGAGTTGACAGAAGAGCTAGTGATAAATATGCCACAAAGGGCAAAAACAAAATTGAGCCGTTGGAATTGGATCCAAAATAAAGCGAAGCGAAAAAAGTTGAAGTCTATACAAGACCTGGGAATTTCATCGCATGGTCTCGGTGAAATTCCGAAATACTTATGTAAATTTCCTTCGCGATACCATCGCAATCAATTCATGAGACTTCGTCTCAACCTACTTAAGACCAAAGTAGTTTGAATGATGATTCGGGACCCTGACATCACGGACTCTCTTTGCAGATACTGCAACAATACAGCCGAATCAGCAAAACACCTGATAATTGAATGTCTAGCCATCAAGGATGAAAGGACATTGCACCTCGCAAGATTCGCTCCAATAGATGACGATCTAGAACAATGGTGGAATTATATTATCACTGGAACAAACACACAATTAACATGTGCAGTGATAAAATACATGGACTTAATCCTGCCAATAATTTAATGCGACTTTGACCGGAGTAAAATGTGTTGCAACATGATAGACTGTTAAGAATAAGACAGAGGGAATTGTGTAATAAAAAGTTTGTTTCTTTGTAAATTAAACTAAAAATTACAATAAAAAAATAAAATAAAATGGGAGGTGTATGGAATCCTAAAGCAGGGCCACGCTTCTCCACCACTCAACCAGGGCACCCCAAGCCAGTTTACAAGTATCAACTGTTTACCCCACCTGAGACAAGGAAGGATATGCGTCTATGCCAAGCCCCAGCAAAGTGCTCAAAACCATCTCTCAAGTGGCGACCCCGGGCCACGTCTGGTGGGAAGGGGCCACCGCTCAGTCAGGTGAGGACCCAGTGGAAAAGGTCTTGAAGGCAGAGGTCCAGTGGATCTCCAAAACATCTCTCCACCCAGGAGCTTTGGCCCTGGGGGTAACCTACAGCCCAAGGGGTAGGTCCGGGATCGAGTGAACTATTCCCTGGCCCCAAGAGGTCAAAAGACACAGATAAAATATGCTGGTGGAAAATTCTTTTGGGTTTGAGACATGCAGATATTTGGGGGGACATATGTGTTAGCACCAACTGGACTTGATTTGCATCAAACTTTGGAACACTGCTTGAAGAACCCCTTTAAAACAAGAGAAGAATCCCTGTTCTTATGTACATCTGAGCACCCTATTTCCCCATTCCTCACAGTATTTCTTGGCCTTCAAGGCTTTTATCATGACCCATTGTTTTGTTGAGTCGGAGAGCATCCTGACACCCTACGTTACTTTGAGTATTGTCTTTAGCAAAACCTTCCAACTTCAATTTCTGTGTCTAAATCTCAGTTCTAGAAGAACCGTGATTGACAGTCACCCACACTGCCCAGTGTGAAAGAATAGCTTCTAGTAGTTAATGTTATTAGGCAAATGCTACATGTTTCTAAAATGTTGGATGGGAACTGTAGTTCATATTTGGTGTACGGTTTTTTGTTTTCTTCAGTGTTGCAGAGGAAAGATATCACAAGTGAGAAAGCAGAGCCATAGGGTCTTCAAAACTAACAACCCTCCATACATTACTTCACATTAAATTACAAAACCAAAACATGTGCCATACTTGTAGTTAAGGCCTCCCTAAAACCACTTCCTTGTTTGTCTTCCAACATAAGCTTGGACATTTCCACTGAATATACTCTGATGCAATAACTTACACCAGAGAGATGCAGATGTTCTCAGAGTGGAGAGCAACATTTCGCTCACTGTGATCTTTTTGTCATTTAATCATGGCTCCCCTTTTGAAGTAAAGCAGTTGTATGTGTACAGTCTAGGCCGCAAAATCAATACAATGTTTGTAGTATGTGCTTCTTAGACTTAGCTATCAACAGTGAGATATTATCATGGCAGACAGTTACTGGCAAACAGATCCGGCATTGGCGTAAAATCCTGAATCACTAATGCGAGGTAAGAGCTGCATTTGGAAATCACACACCAAGGTATCTTAGGAGTATGGCCATTCACTGGGAGTTCACAGAGCTATTTACAATGACATATGCAGCTGGGCAGGTTTTTCATAAATTGGTATGAACCCAGAAAACAGTGGATGTTAAAACAACACCTGACTCTCCTACTGCCTGAAACAACTTTTATACATAACTAAGGAGAGGGAACGGAGTACCCGCATCAATTTCCGATTTCATTTTATTTCGCAGATCTGCCATTCTTTGGTGTTTTATTGGTTAAGACAAGATATTGGAGATCGATTAGATTAGGAGCTATTATGCGTAGGATGCAGGTACTCCGTTCACAATAAGCTCATACAAACATATATAGCATTTACTCTTCACTTGCTTCTCTACCTTTCAGTCCTGGATACTTGGGACTAATCAGGTGCGTTTCTTTTTCTATTCAGATAAAGAAAACTCTGAAAAATTGTGCTTTGGAAGTCGTTTGGTCATATCCATACAAGTGTCCTACATCACGTTGCTTCCAGCTTTTAGACGCTGAGGAACGTCCATATAATTTAGGTTGTGTTAGAGAGACAGAAACATGTATGGCTACTCAAGCCCAGGGACCGTATCTCTCCAGGACTGAAATCTCTACACTGGCTCCCAGTGGCTGCGAGGATTAAGTTCAAAACCCTTTGCATTGTTCACGGGGCCTTCTGGGGCCTGGGGCCTAAATACCTTCAACTCTCTCTTCCTAAATATCTTCCTTCTCGAGCTCTTCGCTCATCCGTCTCCAACTCCCTCAGGGTCAGCCGCTTCTCCAAGCAACGAGCTGGGGGTAGATCTCTCTCCTCAGCAGGGGCCTCCCTCTGGGACAGCCTTCCTGCCTCCCTGAATCTTGAGGAGAACCATCTCCGGTTCCCAAAACCTCCTCTTTGCTTCTGCTTTCTCTCCCCCCTCTCCCCTGCTAAATTCTTGACTGAAACTGCACTGACTCTGCAACTGGGCCCCTCTCACCGATCTCGGTCCTTGGCCCAGCCACTCTCCACTTGCACTGCCTCCCTGGCAACCACTGCACTGTGGGACGGTCTCTGTATCCCTACAGCCCCCCTTCCCAGCACTTGTCTGCACTTACCTTGCACTTGCCACCAGCTGGCCCTATTATTTGTTACTCTACTTCCCTGTACTGCACTTTCCCCCCTCCCTTTCCCCTTGCACTTTTCCCTTCCCTCCACTCATGCACTTGCGCGATCTAAATGACACCTGGCCTAGTAGGATCTTTGTCTGTCTTCTCTTTGTTCCCCCTCCCTGCCTCGTCGCGCCTTGAAACACTTGTGTATAGGCGCGTTACAAATGCCATATCATATCATAAGACAAAAATGAGGGAAGATGGAAATTCATGGATTCTGCCTAAGTTTCCAGCAACCAGCCACTGGAAGTTGGTTGGCCATATTAAACATATGCTGAAGATGTTTGGCATTGATTCGTTGACAATCTATTTTAGACATTTATAACCTCGAATAATGAATAACCTGATGAGCTCCAGTTCCAGAAAAGGCTAGAGACCTTCTTGTTTAAAAAGGCCTTTCCATCCTGATCCTTTCATTTAGCGGCCCTGCAAACTTGAATGTCTGTGCAAAAAGGGAAAGTGGTGGAAGGATTGCTAAGGGGCAGCAACCTCAGCTTGGGAACAAGGCAATGCCGTGCAACATCGGTTTAATACAGTCAGAAAAACAATATGGGGCTGACAGGGCTAGTAACTGCCCAACAGCTCGAGCCAGGTAGGTCTGTTACAAAATTTAAAAATACATGAATAAAAGTCCAGCCAAAGACTGGTCAGCAAGCCAGAGACTCTCATGGACTCCCCTTTCAGGATCCTGGTACACATGTGGCTGCATTATGCTCTCGCAACCACTCATGCCCTCTAGAAGGGCACAGGGAGTGGTAGGCTGCCAGTGCCTTGCCGGACACACCAAGCCCTTTGGCGTTTTTGGGCAGAGTTGGGCCCTATGAAAGGTTCTGCACAGAATCGTATTAAACAACAGTGTAGCGCCCAGGAGCTTCCCACGTGCATCTCATTCCTACGCGGTAGCTAGGCCCATGGGCCCATGCACACTTCAGAAAAAAAAAACTCATATCATGCTGTGCACTGTGGGAACCCACGTATTTAATTTGCGGGGGTGTTTTCCAGGGCTCAGCCCTGGCACTTATTTTTGAGCCCCAGCACTTAATGTCTCAGGCACATTTTAATTATAAAGTCTTAATAGTCAATGCATCTATTTATTTATTTTGATGTTATTTCATTGAGCATTTGTAAGGCGCTTCATTCAACAGAATTGTGTTTAAAGGCCCCACAAGGCTAAATGGGAGAGGAACAGGGGAAATAATAACAATGGTAAAAACAGTAAAATACAGTCATGGTCCTACTAGAACTTGTGGCATTCGGCAGGTTCGTACTGGCCTATGGGGCAATAGACACATGGCCGAATCAAAAACGCAAAATGCTGGTGCGGGCCAGTTTTCTGGGTCAAAATGGGCCACTTTTTTGGCCAATGTGGGCCAGTTTGATGAGTAACTTCACTATGTGGCTAGTAATTTTGATCAGTTTTGCTGAATAAATATTCTTTAAAATGCACAATTTGCATCACAGTTTATCAAAAACCTCCCCCCTGGTTACTATCCAAACAGTGCCACAAAAGGAACTAATAGCCATTTGCAACTGTGGGCCACTTTTTCATTGGTGCCCAAGCCAATTTTATGGCCCAGGGCGACCCTGGCATTCGGACGTGCAAGTTCAGTGAGGTGAAGTGCAGGAGATAGGGAGAGAGGTGAGGGAGCAGAGGAGTGGACAAGTGCTGGTGGAGGGCCCGGGAGGGAAGTGCTAAGGGCAGTCAAGGAGGAGAACCTAAGGCTAAGTGCTGGTGCAGGGGACACCCAAGGATGGGATGCAGAGCCGGCAAGCAGGGGCCTGCAAGGGCAGTGCTGTTGGGGAGGGTGCTGGTATCGACTGGGCAGAAGGGCCTGGAATCCTGTGAAAGTCTGGAGTATCACGCCACCGGGTACATCAACAGTGGGTGATTAACAGGGAAGGGAAAGAGGGAAAGAGGTTGAGAACAGCAGAGTTTTTAGCAGTTTCTGGAACATAAGGAGGTCCGGCTCAAGGCTGAGAGGGGCAGGGAGGCTGTTCCAAAGGGAGGCGCCAGCTGAAGAGAGAGACCTGCCCTCTACTCTCTGCTTGGAGAAGCGTTTGAGAAAGAGTTTGAGTTAGAGGAGCGTAGGGCTCTAGCAGGGGAGTATTTAGGGAGGGAAAGTTGGAAATAACGTGGTCCTAGGCCCTAGAAGTCCTTGTGGATGATGCAGAGGATCTTGAACTTGATCCTCACAGCAACTGGGAGCCAGTTGAGAGATTTTAGGGCTGGAAAGATAAGGTCCTTAGGCTTGAGCCCAAGGATAGGTCATGCAGCCCTATTCTGGATTATCTGAAGGGGACGTAGGGAGGAAAGGGGGCGATTGAGAAAGAGGCTGTTGCAGTAGTCCAGCCTGGAAAGGACCAGAGCTCTGGAAACACTGAGCTTCTGGGGGAAGGTGAGGAAAAGAAGAACGCCTCTGAGGAGGTGGAGCTGGAAGTGGGATTCTTAGTAAAGTCCATGATTTGAGGGGTGAAGGAGAGAGTAGAATCGAAGATGACCCTGAGGTTTTTTTTGCCTCATAGGATGGTGGGGGTAGCAGGCCCATGGAGGGTGGTCAGAGGGTAGGAGGAAAAGAGGGCACAGGTGTCCCAATGAGAAGGATCTCTGTTTTACTGCCATTAAGACATAGATTGTTCGCTACACACCCTGCCTGAATGGCGGACAGACAGCCAGGGATCAGAGAGGAGGAAAATGAGGTAGTAGAGGGAAGTTTAAAGGAAAGGTGTGTGTCGTCGGCATAACACTGGAAATTAGGAGAGAAGGAGGAAATCAGGTGAGCAAGAGGGGCAAGATAGATGTTGAAGAGCCATGGTGATAGGATAGAGCCCTGTGGGATGCCACAGGTAGAGAGTGAGGTGGTGGAGGAGAAGGGGCCCGGTTGCAACTAGGAAGTGTGGATAGTGAGCAAAGAGGTCATCCAATCCAGTCCCCAGTTGGTGATGCAGAGGGTGTCACTGAGTTGGTTTAGGAGGATAATATGTTTGACCATGTCAAAGATAAAGGAGAGATGAAGGAGAATGAGAACAGCGGGAGAGTTGAAGTCGATATTTGCAAGCATGGTTTCACAGGTGTTCAGGAGAGAATTTTCAGTGCCTCTGGGTGCCTGGAATCCACATTGATGGTCATGAAGGCAACCAGCAAGATCAGTGTGGAGGGTCAATTGGGGGAGGACCAGCTTCTCCAAGAGTTTACCCAGGAAGGATGTAGTGGAAATAGGGCGATATTTACCCAGGCAGGATGGGTCAGCAGATTACTTTTTTAAGAGAGGGTGCACAAGGGAGAACTTGAGGGATAGAGGGAAAGAGCCAGTGGCGAAGGAGTGGTTACAGAAGTCAGCAAGAGCCATGGTTAGAGAGGAGATGTTGTCCTTAAGGGTTCTGGAAGAGCAGGAGAGCACCTGTTTGGAGGAGACCTTAATAGAGCGGACTACTTCAGAGACCTCATCCGGTGCTATGGGCCTGTAGGGAGGAGAGTGAGGGGGTGGAAGAAGAGGAGCCAAGGAAGGCAGGGGAGTAGGCCGAAGTTTGGAGGTGCGAGGGAAGGAAAGTGAGGACAAGATGTCCTGAGTTTCTGATGTGAAATGGGAGGCCTGCGCAGTGCAGAGAGCCTGGGAAGGGAGGGGAGAGGTGGAGACAGCAGCTGGATTGGTGAGTTCCTTGCAGATTTTGAAAAGTTTGGCCGTATTGTTAGTGGCTCCTGAGATGCGGGATTGGATGTGGGCCTGTTTCTTGGAGCAGATAGAGAAGTTATATTGCCTTTGGAGCAAGCGGCAGGCCAGTTTGTCAGAGGGCAAATCCAACGTCTGCCACTTCCATTCAGCAACTCTGCACTTGCGTCTCAGAGATGCTAGATCGGAGTTGTGCCAGCTGTTCATGGAGGCAGGTATTGGGCAGATCCTCATTATAGGGGCATGGTTGTCAAGTGTGTTAGAGATGGAGAGGTGCAGGTTAGCAAGGACAAAGTCAGAGATAGAGTCAGGAGAGAAGGTGGGAGGGGGGTGGAGGTGGAGGCGGAAGCAGTGACTGACGCTCACTTTATAGGTTGGATGATGGTGAAGGGTGCTGGAAGTGCGGGTGGTGGCTTGGATAGAGGGCCAAGGGGCCCCAGGCGGGAGGAGAGGAGAGAGTGTTCAGACTAGGAGAGCATTGTGGTGACCGGAATAGAGACAGGGATTTCACCAGAAATCAGGGCGTCCAGGTTGTGTGACCGGCAGAGTGGGTCGGCTGGAAGGGAGACCAGAGAGACAGAGGGGGTCACAGAAGATACAAAACTGAGAGGTGGATGATTCTAGGGAGTCAAGGTGGATTTTGAATTCACTAAGGAGGAGAAGTTTGGAAGAAGAGGTTGAGCGAGAGGTGGAGAGGTCACCCCATTTGGAGAGGAAAAGGGATATAAGGCCAGGGCCAAGGCCTGTAGATAGTGGAAAGGGTAAGAGAGAGAGAGGGTAGGCGAGACCCCAAGCCTACGACGAGACATTCAAAAGAGGAATACGATTGAGTAGGTATGATGGAGGCAGGGACCCACTCAGGGAAGACCCGGGCCACTCCACCTCTAGCCCTATTGGGTCTGGGTTTGGAGAGGATCTTGTAGCCCTCAGGAAGGATAGTGTCAAGAGCAGTGACAGAGCTGGCATTGATCCACGTCTTGGTAAGCGTGAGCACGTCTAGGTCAAAGTGTTCGAGAAGGAGACAGATGTCAGAGGAGTGTTTGACAGAACAGCAAGCATTCAGAGTAGCTAAGTGAAGCTAGTTGCCACCTTTGAAGGTTTTCCAAGGGTAGGTGCAGGGGCGTGGTACTCCCGACAGTGGTGGTGGAGTGGTGGTGTGGTGAGACGAGGGGAAGGAGGATTGGAAGGAGAAGGTAGGAAGTTTATGAGAGAGGGTAGGCACTGATAGAGAAGAAGAGTAGGTTGAGAACCTTTGGCCATGATAGTGCCATTGTTATAGACATTCATTATACACCTAGAAGTTGAGAAATATGCCAGGAATACTTCCAACCTAGTGCCACCGTTAATGGGTGAGGTCCTCCCCATTAGGAGAAAGGGGAAAGAAAGGAGACCAGATTGGGAGTCCATAGTTCAGGAGAGGGGACATAGAAGAGGTTTTCCTTAAGAGTCTGCCTGGAAGGGGCATTGCCGTAATTGTCAGCAATAGGTAGGCCTGGATTAGAGTCCATCAGAGCTTTTTTCAGCTTTTTTCTTCCAGACTTCATGAGAGAGGTAGGTTAGGTGATAGAATAGCCGTTTATTTTATTTATTTATTTATGTGCTTATAAAGCGCCACAAGTCTGCTGGCATCGGGGCGCATAACATAAAACATGAATACAACATACATCGACATTCAACAACCTGACCTGAACTGACTCATCATCCTGGTATAGAGGATTCTTTATTTGAATATGTACGTTTTTAGGCTCTTTCTGAAAGATAGATAGCTTAGTTCCAGTCAAATGGCTGGGGGTAGGTTATTCCATTCCTTAGCTGCCAGTACAGTGAAAGCCCTACCCTTACCGGTTGCTCGTCTGTGTGGGGGCGCTGTGATCCTGCCTTGTGCCTCTGATCTCAGGGGTCGATTTGGAATCTATCGTGTCATCTTTTTCTTTAGCTATTCAGGTGCAGTACCATACAGGCACCTATGCACAAATGTCAGGGATTTGAATTGGATCCGATCTTCGATCTTCAGCCAGTGCAATGCTTTCCCATCCAAGGAGATGTGAATACTTTTCCTTTTTCCTTTGATTATTCTAACTGCATTGTTCTTCATGACCTGGCATTTCTCAAGGCAGTTCTTGCTAGCCCCAAGCATGCAAGAGTTTCCGTAATCTAAATGGGACGGAATGGTCGCCCTTGCAATTGTGGCGCTGTTCTTCTCACTCAAGAAGGGACGAATGGTTCTAAGGAGGCGGAGGTGGTAAGAGTTGGAATAGATTGGGGAGATAGAGAGTGCCATGGGAGTAGTGAAGGAGCGGGAGATAAACAAGGGAGCTGCCCAGTGCACAGGAACTCACCAAGTGGCCTAGCAGCCAGGCAGGCACAGAAGGAGGTGAGCAATGGAAGACAATCAGTGCGTGGAGTTAACAGCACTCCTAAATGTCAATGTCCAATAAAGAACTAAAATACACCACAAAATGGAGGATGCACAGATTTAAAAGCACACCTAAAATCGAAATTCTCAAATTTCCCAAAAAGCACTAAAACAGCAAAGAAAATTGAGGATGCACAGATTTAAAAGCACACCTAAATTCGAATTTCCAATAAAGCACTAAAATACAGCACACAATGGAAGCCATGTTGAAAAGGAAAGGCCACAGCAGAAAACGCCCCACAAGAGCCACGAGGTCAATTGTAATGAAGTAGCAACTGCAAACAGCATTGTAGGAAACACACATTTCGGCAGTAAAGCCCAGTAAAATGCATCAACCACAATGAGCGGGTGTGATGCGAGCTGTAGTGTAGTGTAACCCCAAATATGTTGACAATGTAGGGAGCAGCTATGGGTGGTGGCAGCAGTGGTGGGGAACAGCCCACACGCAGTGTCATAGGAGTGCTCGAAAATATTTGGGCCCTGACACTTATTTATTATTCAAATTAAACACTGGCGAACCCCTGTGGGCAACAGTGCATTGGCATAGAAGCATGCAAGTGAATCAATGCCCATGATCTAAATGGGCATTTTCTGTGCTAAATCAAGACTATTCCTTCACTTTCAAAGTCTGTGTTGCACATCTGTAGCTCATGCCCCTCACACTTATCGGCTAAGCCTACGACCCCCATTTGTTCAGGCAACATACATTGGTAAAGGGAGTTTTAGGAAATCTGGTTTCAGGATTTACTAGCCACTTGGCTGATATTGATTACATGGTAGTCCTAGACCTGCATCCACCCTGTGCTCATGCTGCGGTGGGCTGGCTTGTCATGCTCCTCTCCCTTTGTGGGTTGCATGTCAGCACCACAGTCCTCTTGTGCAAGGAACATTTCCTGGATTATTTCCCTTTTTAATCCACAAAGGCCAGTAGTGGGATGTGCCTCTTCTTTTGAGCACCATTGATGTGAATCCCACCTTTGCTTAGTTGTCTATTTCTACTCTTCACCCTTTCAGTTACAATAGTACTGTACGAGGCCGTGAAGCCAACATGCATTTACTCTTTTAGTAATAGAGTGGAGCAGCGTTTCCTGTAAAAGTTGCAGCGTTGTCAGTGCGGTAGTTACCAATGACAGTAGGAACCTGATCCGCTGTTGATATGCTAGATCTTCCAATATGATCCCATTGCTCTGTTAAGTTGTATGTGTGGCTGGCAGCAGTGAACTACTGTATCCGCCTGTGAAGAATTTGACCATCCGCACGGGGAGTGTACGCTGCCTCTATTTTTCTCTGCCTCCCTCTCCCACTCACTAGCTCTTTCCCTAACTCGCTCAGTTTCTCTCTCAAAATGTGTCTCTCTCTCTCTTGCTCACCCTCTCCCTCTCTGCTTCTCTCTTATTAAAAACGTTTAAAAAATGGCCGCCATGGACAGAAAAACGTAGTCTGTTTTCTCTTTCCGTGGCAGCCATAGTAAACAAAATGGCCGTCATGGAAAGGGAGAAGGGCCTACGTGTAGTCCCTTCTCCCTTTCCATGGCAGCCTGAAGAACCACAGAAGAAAGGCGAGGACCGGCTTGAGGTATCCAGTGCAAAGTGAGAGGGATTACCCGAAGGTAAGGCTTGTAAATGGACCAATAGGTAAGTGGCTTTTTTTTCTGCCGCCTCGGTTACAAATTAGGCAATAAGCCCCTTGACTGCGGTCTATTACAGCATAAGGTAATGCCCCCAGGGACCACAGTTACAGGATCGAGTGTAGCAAGGTCCTTAACAAAGGCCCCGTGGGTATGACTGTATGCGGTAACAGCCCGCAGTCGAAGGGCTTATTGCCATTAGTATCCTGGCCCGTTAGACCAGGGTACTAAAGGTGTTTTTTTATCTGGCTGTGAGACGCGTTGCATTTCGCAGCTGAAAAAAAAGTTTAAACGTTTAAAAAAAATGGATGCCACGGACAGAAAAACGTAATCCGTTTTCTCCTCTCTTGGGTTCTGCGTTCCCATTCATACATCTTGGATTCCTGGGTTCTCGCTCAGGCTCCATCATATGCCTTGCATGTCTCCCATTCGCATGCCCCCTTGTCAGCTTGGTTCCCTCAGCATTACTGAGGCCGGGGTCTCCTAACTCTCTGTCGTGCCACTCCTCTTGACCTGGGTATTTCGAGTCTGTGATGCCTTGAGAATTCCTCATGCTCTCAGGACTCTTATCTGCCCCTGTCTCCCCTCGGTGTCTGGCACCTGTGACGATTCACACGTCCTCTGTCCCTGTTGCCTGCTCTGTGTTGGACATTCGCCATTCATTCCTCCCTGTGGATCTCTATCTCCAGCTCTTGCTAGTCCAGCCACTGACCTGTCATTCCCCGGCTAGTATTCAGCTGCCATGAGCTGGATCTTTGCAAGACTCAATCTCCAACTCCATCCACCACCACCTCTTGTTCTCGCAACGTACTTCTAATGAGCACTGTGCTGGCCTTCTGCCATTGACAGTCAAGAGGTCTTTTTCAGGTAATAAATACAGCGGCCCTCATTACGACCCTGGCGGAAATCAACTGACATGACCGCCATAGCGTAAATAGCGTTTCCGCCACTGCACGATGGAGGAAAGTGCGGCTAATTCTGACCCATCGGGCACGAGCATTACGCCATGGCGGAAGTGCAAAGTCCGCGATGGCGGAAATGACCCCAAAACGCCCCTTACCGCCGTCGTACGTCGCCCTAGGTGCAATTCCGCCACCCATATTAGCGGTCACCGTAATGAGCGGTCAGCGCAAAATACGGTCACCGTAAATATACGGAAACGGAAGTAAAAACATGGGGCCGGAACGGGAAACAGCACGCCGTACACCTATAAAATCAGAATCCCAACACAACCATTAAAAATCCGACCCTGAGACACATCCCAACCCGTTAGCCACCCCAGTTAAAATAATAAATATGGGAAAAGTTGCTAAAAAAGCGTGCGACCGCAAGCGGCAGGTCCACTTCTCCCACGAGGAACTCACCGTGCTCACAGAGACCCTCCAGGAGAACGCTGCCGTCGTCTTCTCGACGCAAATGACCAGGACGGCACTTACGAACAAGAAGGCCATATGGGCGCTGGTGGCACAGCGGGTAAGTGCGGTGGGGACCACACCCCGCAACCCACAGCAATGCAGAAAGCGATGGGACGACCTACGGATACGCGTCCGGAGCATACTCTCTGCCAACCGGAACATTGCCACAGCTACCGGGGGAGGATCGGAATCACCCATCAAGTTGACCCCCTGGGAAGAAATCTGTGCCTCCACCATTGGAATGGAGAGCATAGAGGGAGTCGGAGGGATGGAGAAAGGAGTGCAGACATCAGAAGAATCAGGTAGGTGGCCCAAATAAAACTATGCCAAATCCACAATTACCAACCATGTGCAGTACCATGTGTCCCCATAGTGCACTAGAAACACATGTCCAGGAGAACGACCACATACATTGCCATGACAGCGCCCCTTAAAAGTCAGATTAAATAAATAAATTTTTAAAAACCCAAAAAACACACTCTACATGTGCAGCATGCACACCCTAACTGCAGACTGCAAAATAACTGCATCCCCAATGCACACAAAAATGAGACCACCTCCAAGGCCCTGACCCAAATCACCCCCAGGTACCACCCCAATGCATGTGATACAATTGCCATTACAATTACCACAGACCCATGAATAACGCTCGCCCTCCTTTACTCCACCACAGGGTCCGATTCCAACGACGAGCTTCAGGACACCCCTACCAGCACACCTGCAAAGAGGGCCAAGACCAACGGCCAAAGACCCTCCACCTCAGCTGCACGGATCAAGACACGGCAGCAGCACAAATCGAGTGGCAGCACACTGGAGGGGACATCAACAGGCACCCCAGCAGCCAGCATGTCCACAACAGCAGCACCACAGGTCCCCCCAATGGATGCCACAGAAGGCACTGCTTCTGGTGGCAGCAGCACCATAGGTGACACTGCTTTCATGCCAGCATGCTCCGACACAGAAAACGGTGCTGCCGATGTAGGATCCATCCATGACCTGTCCCAATCCCCCTGTATGTTTCATCCCGTACACCATGAGGACACCACGCAGGGGCACCCACAAGACGACGACTGGGCAACCCCCACAAGGCCTGTTGCAAGGCAACATGAGGCGTGCAGCCCCTCTGTGACACCACCGCAAATGGGCATGGCCCAGCAGAGGCAACAGTCCCTCGAGCAGATGATAGTGCAACAGCAGCAAATGGCCACGCTCTTCAAGGAGCATGCTGCTGAATGTGGGGGTTCTAAGGCAGCCATTGAAACATCTACTGAGACACTTAGGGCAGAAATGGAGCGTAGTACAGAGACACTAAGGGCACAAATGGAGAGAAGTACCGAGAGCCTGAGGGGACAAATGGAGAGAAGCACCGAGAGCCTGAGGGGGGAATTGCATGCGACGTCCAAAGACGTATGTGGTGAACTTGCCGCTGTGCGCCGTGTGCTCACTGAGCTCTCACAAACCCTTAGGGACATGCATGGACGTGAGCAGGCAGAGACATCATCCGTTGCAAGTTCCGTCCAGGGCAGCCCCCAACGTAGATCTGGGAGGACCCGGCGCTCTACAGGCAGGGGTGCCCCTGATACCCGGAGAGGGGGCTTGCAATAGCGTCTGCCCACTGACGATGAGCGTCTTCGGACACTGGTGTTCTGGGGGGAGGTAGGAGGGTGTAGGGGGTGTGTTGGGTTTCATTGGGTGGCGGGTCGATTGGGTGTGTAATGTCATTTCACATATGCAATACAACTCTTCACAATCATCCAATGAGATGTGTGGACATTGATCTCTGTGTACGAGGCCTATCTTGGCGTACAGTCCACATTGTGCATGTTCCAGGCACACACAGTGCCACAAGTCCCGTGTCCATGTAACAGCCACCAGGCGTGAGTGCTAGAAGCATGCATCTATGAGATTCTGACGTAATTCACGGGCCTCCTATGCCTCGCGGACCCCTTGAGGTGCTGCCACATCCCCACCCTCATCATGACCATCTTCAGGTGCTAGCAGTTCTGCGTCGGGGGGCATGGCCACATTCCTACGTACGCACATGTTGTGTAGCATGACACATGCCATGACCATCTTTGCCACCTTCTCATGGCGGTACAGGAGTGCCCCGCCAGACCTGCTGAGGCAGCGGAAACGAGCCTTCAGTAGGCCGAATGCCTGTTCTATGACCACACGGGTACGTGAGTGGGCATGGTTGTAGTCCTCCTCATGCTGGTCCTGTGGGTTCCGGATTGGTGTGAGGAGCCATCTCTTCAGTGGATACCCGCAATCACCTGTATGTGGACAAGAAAGGATGTTTCTGGAATGTCATTGCTACGTACGCACCCCCCCCCATTCCTGCCAGGTCATTCACGCATCACCTACCCCACATACTCATGCATTAAATGAGACTCACCGAGTAGCCAGGATCGGCGCCCTGCGTGTCGCTCCATGTAGCGTGGTATTCTGGAGTTCCGCAAGACCATAGAATCATGTGTTGATCCTGGAAATCGGGCAGAACAATGTGTAAAGATCCTGTTGGAGTCACACACCATTTGTACATTGATAGAATGATATTGTTTCCGGTTGCGGTACTGGGCCTCCATGGCATGTGGGACAACCAATTCCACATGGGTGCAGTCGATGGCACCAATGCAACCCGGTATGCCGCCAAGTGCATGGAATCCAACTTTTGTGTTTGTAAGCTCCTGCTCCGAGCGTGGTAAAGTGATGTAGTCGTCTGAGTGCTTCAGGAGGGCATCAAGCACTTGGAATAGTGTCCGTGAGAATAGGGGCTGTGAAATGCCATGCAACTGTCCGACTGTGTGCTGGTAGGTGCCTGTGGCCAGGAAGTGGAGTACAGACACCACCTTCAGTAGGGGTGGGATGGCGGTTGGGCTATCTATCATGCTGACAAGGTCAGCGTGTGTCATGTCGACAATGGCGGTTATGGTGTCCCGGTCCAAACGGTAGAGGGTGTGGATCTGCTCAGCTGTGAGGTTGAACGGATTTGCTCGGAGGCGTGGGATTGCGGGCTGCCTGCGTGGTGGTAGTGGCTGTGCTGGTGGGGCTTGCTGGCCATGCCTTGCCCTCCTCCTCCTCCTCCTGCGTCTCCTCTGTGCGGCCGGTTGTTGTAGTAGTTGGCGTTCGTCTTCTTCTTGAAGTTGGAGTACTTGCAGTGCAATCAGGTCCCCCAGGCCCAACATCGCTAGTCCTGCCGGTAGCATTCTGGAGTGGGTGTGGTTGTGGGAGGGGTTTGGGTATGCAATTTATGTGTTTTCAGGCTGTATAGCCTTCACCTGTGGTGATTCATTCCACCTGTGTCAGCTGCAATGCCTTTCGTGCGAGCACGTCCCGCACACGGCGCTGCAATTCGACGCATGGCATCTTGCATTTGCATTCATGTTCTTAGTCCCGAAGGCTGTGGAATATTGGTTTATATGTTAATTCTGCTATGGTCCCATTGTTGCACATACGATATTTGCATTCGCGAGCAGACTTGTGAAGGGTCAGTGGAATGTAGTGCTCGATCAACGGTGGACCCTCATGCAGCACTTTACCGACGTTCACCGACGGCGGGGAGTCCCATCAGTGATTGAGGGCAGTTACCATTTTCACACACAGCCGCACTACATAGATGTATTTGTGAGTCCAAGCGTTCACAGATGCCTTTTCAACGTGATGTTGCAAATTAGGAATTCGAAGGACAGCGCTTTCGGTTTTCGACTAGCGGCGTGGAGACGCCCACAGGTCTGACTGGAAATGTAACGTTCTATTGTTGAATGTCCTTGGGACAGGGCCCATGACGGGAATGCAATGATTGATATGATTTGAATGGGATGCGCTATAGCGTAGTGGACGATAAGGCAGGACGTTCCCAAATACATGTGACTTCACTACACAAGGAATCCGGGCAGGAGCACAGTGGATTTTGAAGGCTGCATTACGCACAGACTCAATGGAAATTTCGAATGTTATGTGAGTGAATATTCAGGCGTTTTCATAACGGGATGAGGGAATGATGAATGGATGCATGGGAAGATAATTTAATTGGGAGTCGGCCA
The DNA here is from genome assembly GCF_040938575.1 of Ambystoma mexicanum. Taxonomy (NCBI): domain Eukaryota; kingdom Metazoa; phylum Chordata; class Amphibia; order Caudata; family Ambystomatidae; genus Ambystoma; species Ambystoma mexicanum. The sequence continues at coordinate 326,147,511 of NC_090926.1, read as the reverse complement.
TGTACATGGCTATTTGGAATGTATCCCATTACCCTGCGCTATGTGATGCAAGGCTGCCATAGTGGGTCCATCGTCTGTCTGCCCTTGTTGAACCCTCCCTGTCTCGACGCGCCTTCAATCACTTGTGTCTATGCACGTTGATGATCCCATCTGATGGATCCTGTTCTGACAGGCGCATGCACACAGACACTCGTTTGAAATAGTGTATTCACCTCGATTTGTGTCGTAATGATTCGCAAGTGATTTTTGGGTGCAATTGATCCTTATGAGTGGGCTAGCATGCATATGGTTGTAGGTTTGGTGTGTTGAATGAAGTGAGTAATGCATATGGAGTTCGGATGCCCATACTGTCATTTTTTTCATTTGGGTGACAGGTATCTCCTCCCCTTCTGCCGCTGCCATCTGTACGCCACTCCTGCAGATGGCTTCTACAGTCGACACCTGCAGCTTCCAGTTAATCAGTGGAGCACCATTACGATCTTATGGGACGATCGCCAATGGCCCACATGCCCTTACGCAGTACTAGTGGCTAGGTGCAGCATACCTAGCTTCCACCTGGACTAGTGCCTACTTCATGGGACGGCCCTGCGGTCCTAGGCGCTTCCATGTTGCCTTTTTGGACGTTGATGTAGCCCCTGTGTGCCATGAAGGTACAGGGCGTCACACATGGGGAAGCTGGTCATTTATTGCGGATGCAGCCCACAGTAATGCTGATCATTTGTGAGTTTATGCTCAAATGGCTGTATGGCCTTGGTGATTTTGATGTGCATTAAATTTATATTCAGATATTAACCGTGTAGCGTTATTCTTTGCAAGTAATGTGGCATATTCCGATTTGTGGCGCGATGTATTGTGAGGTGTTCTGCATTGGGTTCCGGCTTCTGGGTACAGTTGTGTGGTACGTGCTTATGCTGATGGTTGTTTTGACTACTGGCATGTGTACAGGGCTGGTGCAGTCTCCCTCAGGTTACTGCTTTGACTGTTGGTTTACACTGGTGGCAAGCGATGGGGGACTGTTGTTGTTTTGTGTCATGGAATTTTCAGTTCATTTTGATGTGCTTGCACCTTCAGATGCCTGTGCTGCATCAGTACGGCAATGGTGTGTTGCCAATTGGGGATGGCCACTCACAGGGCACTTGGGGCCCCTGGATGCATTTGTTCGTTGGCATGCATGGGTGACTTGTACATTTCACTGGTTGCATGGTGTGACTGCATTGCGCCTACGAGAAGTTGTGCAATGTGGCCAGGGAGTGGAGTACAGGCGCTCAATAGGGCCATTACGGTTGGTTCGCGATTCCGTAGTTCTCGCCATGGGGGAATGGTACTTTCCGCCATGCTTGATGGCGTTAGGTGAATGTCCGCTGGGGTCAGCATTCGCGTACCGTTGCGCCATGGCGGATATTGCGGTTTTGCACGGCGCGCGTGCGCGTACTTGGTGCAGTTAGCGTTGGCGTTCATTACGGTGTCGCTGATCGCATCGTACTTTACGGTGACGGGTCTTAATCGCAACGGGCGGTATTCGATGGCGGTATTACATTTCCGCCATCGTTTTTCGTATTCCGCCAGGGTCGTAATGAGGGCCAGCGAGTTTATGCTAGATCACAAATAAGTTCTTGCTAAACCAAGAGGAATACAACATGAGGATTTGCTAGACTAAGGGTACTTGGCTCCTTTCCACCAAATGCCCGCCCCCACCCTTCTTATTGGTCTCAAGTGAAGCATCCTTTTAGTCTGGTGGCACTGTTTGCACGAGAGTGTCTTAAACATGGCGTGTTTATTTCATATTAGTGGATAGACGATAGTAGCAGTGAAATCAGCACAATTCACAGGAGGACAATAGACATACGCTCATATCTAGAAAACCACCTACTCCTAAAGATGATGGCAACCCCTATTAAGTCCTTGTGTATCCATCTTCATTCATCATGGACCCCGGAACCTAAATACCTACTGACATAGGCCACGTCCTACATCTCAATTAGGAACCTAAGGGGGGCTTCTACATAAATGCTCTGCCTGACTAGCTACATGACCTTCTGACCTCATTGGGCTCTTCCAACATAACCGCCTACATCAGGATCACTGCCTGTATGTCTTCCGCCCCCAGCCACCATGATCTGCACCCTGTAAATCAGGGTGTTGAAGGCATCCGTCACAGCAGGCATGGGGGCAGGAAGAAGAAGCTGAAAGTGTGTCCTGTGGTGGCCAGTCAGTAGCCAGGTCTACTAAGTGCTAGGGTGGTTGCTCTGCCCTTCCTGGTTTCTCAGGGCTGGAGTCCAGGTGTGCTATGGTTGTCTGGTTCAGGTCAACAATCCTCATGGTCGCCTCTAACCCGGGTGGCACACCAACCTTGGGGGTCGGTGGGACGTTGCCAGTAATTACTACTGGTGGGGTGGTGGCTACCTGGCAATCCCGCTCCTCTTCAGTTGGCCCAGATGGGTCTGCTTCTTCAACACCCCCTAATGGTTCTCCGACTGTGTCCTGAGTGCCAGCTGTATCCTACTTTATGTGGTCATGTTACCTTGACATTTAGTAGTCTGTGCCATGGTAGATGCTGCTTTGCCCATGCACTTATCTTCTCTGACTTTCTCAGGGCCTGATAATCGCCATGGCCTTCTCCTCATGTGGCAAAGGTGACAGGTGTGGTACTGAGCCACCTTCGGTGTCAAAGGACTGCTCGCTGTTCAGTGGCCCTAATGCGAATCTGCCTTTTTAGGTCATTCCAACTCCTCTTTTTTTTAGCCTATGTCCACTGTGGGCCTGAAGGACACTGAGCTGATCTGGGTGTGGGTGGCCCAAAACATCTTGGACCTCATTCCCAGTGAGGTCCTTGTTAGGGGGGACTAAATGAGCTGCAACACCTAGCTCACAATTCCGTCCACCTGCGCCATTACTTCCTTGTCTGAGAAGCTGGTCACTCATCCTTTGTCCGGCATGGTCTGCCCGCATAGTTGTGATGGGTCCCAGCGTAGTGGTACAGTGGGTGTAGCGGGCAAGACCATCTGGGAGAGAAGGCACAGTTAGCAAGAGCAGGGAACTGGTGGCAGATGGTATGACAGGACATGCATGGCTGGCAGGATGCCAATCCATGTGATAGGGGGGGCTCTCCAACGCAGAGCCGGACAGAGTGCCTTAGAGAAGGGCATAGCTCAGGCAGCGCTAGATCGTAGCTGCCAAGTGAGCTGCTCTGGTGGTGGAGGATATTGAGGCCTAGTTATGGTTCTCTAGTACAGGTGCGTTTTCAAAGAGACTCTGGCAGGCTTGGGCTGGCCTTTAGGGCAATAGCGCAATGCCCGAAGAAAAAATGCAAAATGTGTGTGTGGGCATGTTTTTTTGGTCCAAGTGGGACACTTTTTTGGCCAATGTGGGCCAGTTTGAGAAGTTATTTCACTATGCGGCTAGTAGTTTTCACCATTTTTGCTGAATAACTATTCTTCAAATTGCACAATTTGCATCACATTTGATCAGAAAACTCCTGCTTGGGTACTATTCACGCCATTTGCAACTGTGGGCCACTTTTTCATTGGTGCCCAATACCATCGTATCCCCCATTCCGACCCTGGACTCTGGAGTGGGAATGGGGCCTTTCCAGCAGGGGTGGGGAGGGCTGAAGCAGCTTACCACACTCACCTCCACAATAAAGGCAACTTTGATTTTAGCAGCAGGCTGTGATGCTTTTTGCCCAGCTACTGCCTCTGTGAGAGCTGGCACAAGGAACCTGGAGGTGGCAGAACGTGTCCTGGCTGATTCTCCAGCAGACTTTTTGGGCAGCAAATTCTTTTTTTTTTCACACTGTCTCTTTGTTTTCAACAAGGCACCGCTAATGGGATGCTGATGGCTAATGATGGCTGAAGCAGACACTGCAAATAGTGTAGTAGTGACCCTTTGTTGAGAAATGTTTCAGCTACTGTTAAATGTTAATTTTGATATTTTAGACTGTTGTTTTATATGTTTTGTTATTCTATTTACTGGTTTCACATATTAATGTTTCACATTGTGCATTGTGCTGTGCATTTTTGATGGATGTATTTTATCTTCAAATAAAAATTGAAATAAAATAAATGAAATGTCTTTTATCCTTAATGCAATGAGTACCACTTTGTTGAGTAACATTAACATCTGTTATTTACAATGCAGCGGGGAAGCCAGTAGCCTCGGACACTCAATCTAGTGTAGTGTAGTGTAGTAAAAAGAGCCTGGGAGTGGTGTTGTCAAAGTGGGACATTGGAGCCCAAGGAGATGGATGCTTGGGTCTCAGTCCCTTCTTTAGCAACACATTTGAAGGCACAGATTCTCCAAGTGAATGGGATTTGTCCATAGTTGGCGCCCCTCCACTGCCTTTTCTGGTATGCTGGATACTCCCTTGGGCTGACTGGGTCCTGATGATGCTCTTAGGTCCCTTTTCTGTGCAATAGACTCTCCCGGAGGATCTGGGTGTTTTAAGTGTCTTCTTTCATGCCAAGTTCACTGCCACGGCAAGTCCTCTTGCCAATGCAAGTCAATTCTCTGGAATTCTGCAGGCTTGTGGCATACCTACGGTGTGTGTAATGTCCTCTCGAGGACATGCGATAGTGCAGCAGAAAGTCTGAGGCTCTCCTGGGAGGTTTGGGGTGTTTTAAGTGTCTTCTTTCATTTCAAATTCCCTCCCACAGCAGATCCTCTTGCATTTGCAAGTGGATTCTCTGGAATCTTGCAGGTTTGTGGTGTACCTGCAGTGCACGCAATGTCCTCTCAGACTTTGTGCGGCTCTCTCGAAGGTCCTCGCAGATTTTCCATGCCTCTGCAGACACACCATAGGATTGAGGTTCTTCTCCACAGATGACGGATCTCATCCCGAATGGCCGGTCAATATGTGATGTACAAGACACACCATTGGCTGCACACTCTATTGCAGCCATTTTGTAAGGAATGAAATTAAGGATTTATTTTGGTATGTGAGAAAGCAGTATTGTTAATTCAAAAATTAGTCCAGTCATCCAATAGACCAATAGTACCGAATGGGATTGATACAATAAATGATCTCGGGCACAAATAACCAGACAGATTAAAAAAATATGGCAAATTACTACTTTATTAGCAGTTCAATAAAGTAGGGAAACCTGGTGACCAAACAGATTGCAGCTCACACACTCTCAATGCATTTCAGTTAAACAAAAGGTGTTATACTTCAATATCCGTCAGCTACGACATCATCCTACCTGGCAAACGGTAAAAACCTACTGGCTGGAGGGATTGGTTAAGGGAAACATATACTTATAGTTTGTATAGGTGTTAGTATCATCATTCGATGCCTCTTATCTGGTAGGCAAACCTTGACCCACCGCTAACTACGTAAACTACAGATGATAATATAATATCAGCAGATAGGCTTCTGCAACAGTGTATGGTCCACTATTACATAGGCTCTCATGACTGGTTGGCACTCTCTTACCAACCTTGGACATTCGGCTCATTAGCAGCATGTAAGCAACGAAACAAGGTGCAAGAGAACAACGTCAGACAACTGACTTTCTTAGCTAATTAGCCTACCATCTCTCATCAGTTAGACTCTAAACCAAGGCTTCTTCTTTGAAGTTGACCTTGCTTACTATTCTCTTTCTCAGAACTTTAACGGGAGTGATGTTACATCACTATCTTCGTCTGGAGCCTTATAAATAGCCTTGTTTTCCAGTCCTGAATCAAGTGTGAGGAGACCATCATTTTGTCCATTTTGCCCTTTTATTAAATGTTATTTGAGTCAATTATATTGGGTGCTATTACTCTCTTTGGCCACTGGAGACTTGGTTGCTTCATTCTGCAGGTGATATCTGCATCTTTAATTGAACAATACTTGGCACTCGCAATTGTTCACTCCTTTAATTAATGTAAAAGAAATATGTCTTGCGTCCTTAACCTCGTCGACCCCTTTCAAGACTTGTAGTTGCTCTTGCTGTGGCATCCTTGAATCTGAGCCAAGCAAATACCTTTATTCTTGCACGAATCTGCACTTCAGGGCCTGTCAGCTCTGCAGCCTTGGTCTTTCACCGCTCGAGGCTTTTCGCTTTTACGTGATGCCGACGTCCATTTTCTCAACATGGCTGCTTTACCTGCATTGTATTTCCTAATTTATCAAGCTTCTACATTGTCTTATCTACTTTGCGCTTTTGCGTATACACATCTACTACATCTCTTGTTAGTTATCTTTCCTAGTGCATATGGTTTTCTTCATATTTGCATATACGTTTACTTTGTCACTTCAGTCTCATCTTCATTCTTTAGATATTCACATGTTGGTTTCAGGGCGTCCTTGTATCTTCTCTTCTTAATGACATCACTTGAGATCTGTCAGACTTTACTCATAGTTCTTCTATGTCCATTGGTGTCTGCAGACTCATGTCTACCGCATCATTTCGGGGATACATCCGATATGCTTGTCTGAGCGCATAACATCTCTCATATCTCTGGTGCAGTATTGGATTGATACCAGGTGTCGAGCACAGTGCTTTCTTGTTATTCTTCCAGTATGACAGAGGTGGGCTCTATAAATGGCATGTACATCTGCCTCTCTACAACAGCTTTAATCTTATGTAATATTTCAAGTTGCCAATTTCACAGAACTAACGTTCTCTATGCAGCATCGCAGTCTAAGAAAATGAGACACTCTACTTATCAAGCTCCTTATTTCCGCAATGGGTAGGCTGCATTACATCTTCTGGACCAGCTAAATACATTTCTTATGTACAAGCCTATGGGCGAAAGGTACTAGCGAAACCAGACTCGGCAGCAACATAAATGCTGCATGGCTGTATATTGACCACCTCCATGTCCCGAGCCACTGCTCTCCCGGAACTAGGGTCCGAAATTGGATGCAACCAGGGCCTGCCTTAGCTCTGACAGCACCCGGGCGAGAGAAAGGAATATGCTCCACACCCGCATTCCTCCCTCCATGGTGCCTAGCAGCGGCACTGCATTTAAGTGGGGAGGTAATCACTTCAATAGGGCGCCTATGCTAAAGCAGCATAGGGCAATCGCTTTCAAAGGCTGTGCCATGCTGTTCTATGAAAAGCGCCCCCTCCGTGCTTCAGCGCCCGGCGCCAGCACGAAATCGGTGCTCATTTCCTCTCAATAAGGCGCCTTCACCCAACACGCCAACTCAGGGGACCCCTTTAGACTCCCCCGCATTGGCTTGACAGGGGTAACCTGGCGTCCCGGGCGTCCGCCCAGTGTTGCCCGGGCCTAAAGCCAGCCCTTGATGCAACGTTGGATATGTTGGAAAGACAGAAACATGTTCGCTTAAACCACAACCTTTTGCAACAAAAGCATCAAACGAAAGCACTGCGGTTTCTGTTAATTTTAATTACATTTTAATGTGACTTTAAGACGTGATGTGAAATAAAAATGGAACATTTAAACAAGAAGTTCTGCCCTTAATTAGGCAGAAGTACATTCCAGGGACACCCGAGCCTTTTCTCCCGGCTGCCCAGGCCAGGGGGACTCGGGAACGCGGTCCCAGGAAACCCCTCCCGAACGATCTCAAACGGAACAAAAACTGAAATGATGGAACCGAAAGTTTCAGGTGCCCACGATCTACGCCGCGGGGGCACCCAATAACGAAGCCACCGCTCAGGCAAACAGTGGAAGCATAAGCGAAGAAAAAACACAGAGGGGCGGCTCCAAATGTTACAAGGTTTAGTCATAATGGAAAATAAAGGCAGTGTCAGTGTTAGGATTCATTCAGGTGAGGAACAAGTCCGCCTGACTTGCACATGGATGGCCTCTGAAAGCAGAATGTGTAACATGGAATCCTGGCGCCCTCTGCTGGCCCTCAAAGCAACGTCCACTAAGGGCGACGAGCAAGCCCAATCACGCGTTCTCGGTCTCACTGGGTACTATGATGATCAGGTCATCAGGGGGCCGGGCCCTACTCGTTTCTTTAGACACAAACGCACCCACTACGGTCAACAAAAATAAATCCCAGAACAGGTGCCAATTTCCGTCAAGAGCAGCACGCTCCCAGCCTACCCTCACCCAAACCAGCAGAGAGGATGTCCAGTGACAAGAGAAGCGTGGACGGACACACGGAGGCACAGATATTTAAAAAGAAATTGGTGCTTTTTTGTCGGCACCCTCCGTCTACAAGGAGATGGAGTTAGAAAGTATTTATTTGACAGCACTGCTTGTAAGCCAAAATATATTTGAAAAAGGACAAAAAACAGGCTCTGAATAAGTTACTATCGAAGGTGCCATTTTTGAGTCAGGCATGGTGATTCTATGAACCGCTGGATTACCTGTGGTGATTCTATGAACCGCTGGATTACCTGACACCAATTCAACATGGTGGTCACCTGTCTTCCGGATATCCCTGCTTATACTTCTCAGTGCAGAGACAGGCACAGCAGTAGCCACAAACAAGTAAGGAACGTTTCCACTCCCACCTCACCCTCCTCCCCAAAATCTCCCTCCAAAGCACTTGCATATCTCCCCAGAGCACCAAACGTCCATGTTGGTGCTCCTGAAAACCAAGCAGGCATGGGATGGTTAATCACATTCCATGATCATGACATACCAATGACACTACTCCAGCCCAACCAGTCTTTCATCGGCCACAGCATGTTGGCCATCTTTGCTCCCCGTCAACCTCTCACTCCCACTACCAGGCAGGGTTCTTTAACGAGAAGTAGTCCAAAAGACCTGTTTGAAAGCATGTTTAACCACTGTCTAATTGGACACCATTAAGTTGGCACAGAAATGTTAAGTTACTGGGTTTTATACTGTGTCCTGCTGCCATTTTCGTAGTCTCCAGGCACTCTGGCGGACCTGAAAGAGCAGTGGGTGGGTGAGGTTGATGGGGCGAGGGAACATGCAGGTTAGCTGCATAGGCTGGGTTCAGTACCCTACAGCCCACAAGACGTAAACCAATCAATGGAGTAGAGGCTAGCTTCTATGTCAAGAAACTGATAACAAAGTATGCAAGCCCAGTAAAGCTAGTATCACTGACAAACTCATGAAATAATGCAGAAAAAACAGCTTTCGAGCAGTCTCTGGCAGGTCTGAGATACTCTGCCAGACCTGATGTTTTAGCACATATCATTTTGCATTCCTCTACAGCAAGTGTGTTTATTTCTGCACCATCAATGCAGGGCTACATGCAGAAGAATGCAAAGGTGCATCCCAAATTCACAAAGAGGATGTGCAGAAATGAGACACATTCCCCTGCGCCTGGTTGAGAACAGGCTCTGGGGATGCTCAAAGGAATGGTTTGGTCAGAAAATATTATTGTCCCTATGGGTCGGCCATATGCTTTTAACCATAATTTGATCGATCGTACAAACATTTCCTATGCACCTTACCCGAGTTTTTGTCTATTGTGATAATCTTATCACTTGCCGCATCGCCCTGGGTGACCTGCGTTTGCGGCACTAAATCATATCCCCCGCCCCTGAGCCTGACATCACCAAATCATTTATATTCTACGCCTCTCTCTGTGACGTTGCTGGGCAGCGTAGCCAAACGCAGCCAGTCGTCACCTACGCGACTAGACGCAGAACCCGGAAAACAACACACATCATCTCTGAGCACAGCATGTCACAATTAGGAATATGAAACTGTACTTTAAAAGGAAACCGCAAGACTGTACAATTGGTAAAGTACATTTATTTCACATTAAATGTTTCGATAACATTCGGCGTCTGACATACTCAAAGAAAATGGCCATTTTTTTCTTTGCTCTCGTTCCATAAATCCGCAAATGTTTATCATGAGTCATGCGCTGTTCCTTTTGGGTACACAGGGTGTTCGTTTTGTCTAAATGAAGCACTTTGGTGGCTCGGTGAATTGCAAGGCTGGTGCATCGACTTGGCACTAGACCACCGTAAAGGTTGTTATGTTGCTCCTAATCGCTGGTACCACGTACGGACAAATTGGACCTTGTCTGTCGTCCCAAAATACAGGTAAGTAGATCCAGTGATTGACATGTAGCTGCAGCTGGCGGTTGAAGAAGCCATCGGTCGGGGTCTGGAATAGATGACAATCGCAGAACGGCACGATGTACCTGTTTGCAAAAGATAAAAATCGAAATGTGTCTCAGTAGCTGATCTTTATTACAATTAATCATTTTCTTTATTAGCGCAGAGGTGACACAATGTGAACCGAGAGAATACAAGGTGGAATATCAAAGTACTCTGCTATTTGCTTCCGAGGCTAGTGCGATCGAGAATGTTGAGCTCTAAACGTAATGCGTAAACTGGGGCAAGAATTCGAGGTGCGAAAACAATGTAATGATTTATTAGCGAAGAGCCAGGGAGAAACAAGTGGTGGTCTACATGCGTCTCGATGCTGGCCTGTACATGTGCCCGGTAGATAGCCCAGCACACAAACGTTGTACTAGCACTTCATTCCAATATGCCACACAGAACTAACAAGTACAATGTGACCGAGCAATAACGGTCAGCTATTCATGTTTTGACTAGTTCTGGTATGAAATCGTCTAAAGAGAAACTTATATTATATTCAGCATTTCCATTCTCTTGGCGCTTTGCAGACCGTAATGCAGACTCCTCCGTTCGTGTCAATAATTTCTCATAAACTGAACTTATATGTAACTAGGTGCAGTTTCGGAATGGGCAACCTTATCATATCATACGTTATTACACCCCCCCTTCAATTCAATCCCTTTCGGAATGGTCCATGCCTCTCAAGGTCAAAAAACAATAGAACCTTATACTGTGCACGGGACGCGTGGGCCTCCCAGCTCCCAAGCAAAAATTCAAAGCTGGTGTCCTTCACTCAAAATTAACATACATTCTTACTTCGCAGCATCCCGTGTCAACTCATCCATGAGAACATGAATTTTGAAGCATGGGCACATCGAATTTGGAGCTGTCACTGCTCGTTTTTCGTGGCGCTGCTGAGCTGTAGAGGAAAAATTGCCAACGGCAGAATGCCCCCTATTCCGAAATTATAGTCGATGTAACACATAAAATGAGTCAAAATGTGTCTAGTGATAGTCCCACCTCTGCTTATCTCATGGCCTCCTAACCCATGGCATGTTTTCACAGTCAGTACTTCTTGCATACTTAGAATGTTTTGTGGCCTAGGTCTAATCCCTTTTGTATGACAAGCAGATATTCAGCTTTTTGCGGAACTTTATTGCAAGTCAACTGCCAAAACCCAAATATTCTTACACACTGTTACCCATTGGTCATTAACACGAAAAATGAAGGTCCCACAGTATCTCGACTAAACTGTGAAATGTGAAAGCAATTGTAATAATTGTAATATATTTTTAAGAAAAGGACTGAGAGGATAGATTTCAAAAGAGAAATTGCATACTTTATTTGTACAGTTTATAGAAAAAATGTTTGCAAAAATAAAAACAGACTGTAATAATTTCAACCGGGATTTGAACGATTTAACAAGCTCTGCTTTGGGTGGACATGGCACGCTGGCAATGTATGTGTGCTCTGAACAGATTTGTGCGCGATTCCATGAGTATGCATCTCGACGACATTAACAATAAGATCTTTCACAAAATCGAATTCCATTTTCTCATATACTGGTTTGACAACCCATTTTTTGCTTCTTTTCGTAAAGGCCATAGTGTAGCGAAGCATCCCTAAGTTTCCTGCAGTCCTAGATTGTTCCCGGCCTACATTCTCGTTATGCGCCAATACCGCAAGTAAAGTCCTACATTTCATCCCTTGTATGCCAAAATGCAATCTCTTTGGCCTGTACTTTAGGCACATATTGTGGAACACCCCCAAATCTCCTGTGTGACAGAATTCTATGAGTCCCTTAAGATCTCTTGATAGAGTTTTATCAATCACACAATCTTCTCAAGGGCTTTGTGTGGAGGTGAAGATGGGATCAACCACTTCTTCTTCTGTGCTTGCTCTGGGGACAAAGGGCCATGTTCACATTGGTGGAAATGTTGGTTTTCTGTCCAGTGGTGAACGTTGGAACAGTGGTGCATCAGCGACCGTCATTTTTCCAGTAGAATTTCCACAGACCCATTACATGTTTTTGAGCTCCACCAAAGATGGTTGCTGAAAGACTGGGACCATTGCGAAATACCTTCCAAACCTTTTTTTTCCCTGCAGCCAAGATTTTTTTATTGATTGATTTGCCAACATGCCATACATCAAATTGATGTTTAATATTTGGATACTACTCTCTCATTGTCTTGGCTATTGAAACGTGTCTGTCCGTGGCTATGAGGTCGATTTGCATTCCCCTCGATTGTAGATCTTCCAGTGATTTTAGAAAACCAAGTTTCTCCATGGCCACCGAGGATTTACATTGGGACACCTGCATGACCACCGAACTCACAATTTTCTTACTTTCCATGTCCTGAAGATGGTAGGTGCAGTACTTAGCAGAAAATCCGGGGCTGTCACACTGTCCATCGCCGGCTAGCCTGAACCGTTTGTCGGGGAATGTACTTTGAATAGCCAATCGTTCAATTTTCCAAGCATCACTAATGGCAGGGAATAGATAATCACGTTGGTATTTTTAGTACTGTGTTTTAGAAATGAAATGTAGTCCCACAAACTGAAAGAAACTCGATAACTTCGTGAAACTAGAGCCACTGAAAAGTAGAGCTGCTGCACACAGTAGATTGCCAGCTGGCAGTTTCCCCAGCATCGGTTGAGTGGACCATGAAAATGCTTTATGTGAATTTTCACAGGTGGCGTGTACTTTGAGGTTACTGCCTTGTGTTGGACGAGTCACGCTCACCAATGGCTTTCCACATACTTTCCCTCCCACTGAATGCCCACATTTCAGCATCTTTATTATCTCCATCAAGCTGCTGTCGAATACTATGTATTTGGACTCTTTTATTATACTGTCATCTGGCAACACTGTTGTTTCGGAATGAACCGTTGTGGACATATCAGCCAAACCGGACATACTATAGTCGATATCTTTGTCTGTTTCGTCGGTCAATAGTGTTGAAGCTTCAGTTTCTGTCATTTCAACATCTGTTACTTGAGCATGGATAGGAGAAAACATCAATGTGGACTGTTTTTTGGGGGGCATTTTTTTGGCGGGTGTCGATTGTGTCAAATGCTCATCTAGTAATGTTAAACTATCATCTATAAATTCATTTTCACCTTGCTCTGGCGTAGCAGGCGCATTGTAGCAATGGTCCAAGAACACTTTGCTGGAATCACCGGTTTTATTAAATTTATTTTCTGGCCATTGGACATAGGCATCTCGAGTGTGAACACGACGCGCCTCAATGAATAGTTCCTCCATGGTGAAATCAGTTTGGCAAGCAGCATCTGTCATTTGTATCGCTGTCTGTGTCTGCATAGTCCGTACTCCATCGGGCAACTACAGGACAGATAGGAAAAGGGATGTTCAGTGTAAATCCAACATACAGTGTTGTACAATTTACATTAAAAAAGCATATAATGAAGGCCTTAGCACAAAACTATTGCCAACAATATAAAGTGTTTATAACTAACCTTATTTTTATTTCTTTTCTTTGAAACCTTCTTTACTCTAACATCAGCAAACTGGCGCGCCAACTCAGATCCACGTTCCTCTGGTTCAATATACGGATCTTGTATACATCCCTACAAAAAATAGTATCCATTTAAAATAAGTAATTGGCATTACACATATAATTAGACCGACTTTCTTTCATTAGCTGGTACTGTCAGTACGCATACCTCTGGCTCCGGATCAACTGTAAGGTCTGGTACCGGAACAACTACAAGGGATAATATAATTGTAGAGGATGCTGCAGCATCTCCCTGAAACACAGTGCTTGCATTAGTAAGGACGAAAAGATTGGAAACTGTACACACAATTTGGAAAGATGACAAAGTTACATATCAATAGTAAAGTAGGAATGAAAAATTGTGTAAAACAATTACACAATATGAAAATATGATCAGATTATCTCGTCCTATTGAAATGTGAAGACCCAAACCTCTGACACCGGATCGACTAAGAGGGAAGTTGTAATTGTAGTGGACGCTTCAGCATCTCCCTGAAACACAGTACTTGCATTAGTAAGGACGAGAAGATTGGAAACGCGACACACAATTTGGAAAGACGACAAAGGTACATATCAATAGTAAAGTAGGAATGAAACATTGTGTAAAGCAATGATACGTTGCGAAAATATGATCACATTATCTAGAATTCCATGCATAAAAACAGTCTGAACAGAATAGCTAGGTACGATTATCTGATACGCGTTCGAAGTGGTTGATGACTCCCGGCAAGACATGGATGTTAAATCTTGTTCCTTCATATTCGGTGGATAGTCATGGAGTTGTAAAGGGAAAGTATTATTCGATTTAGAAATTCCAACATTACAAAATGGCATGTAAGGAGACTGAATACGAGAAAATTACAGTTATTGAAATGCATAATATAGCATAGTTATCCGTCCCCAAAAATCCTTTTTCTATGTGGGTTCTACAAAACAAGGACTGATGTTTAGCAAAATAGTCATTATTTCAACAGCTACTCAATACACATAAATATGGAAAGTACTATAAGTGACATTTACACCAAAAATACAGGCGTAAAGCTAAATCCGGAAGCTTAACTCACCTGTGGCGGTATTTTCACGAATAAAGTCAGAATAGCATTTGGGAGAAATTTCCGAGTTGTTCTCAGTTGATTCCTCTTTGTGTACAAGGATGTGTCGTACATATCCGGGTCGAAAGTGCAGGCTGTAGATGCGGTATCGATGACCCCTCTTGTCCTCCAAGACTTGTTTGACTCTACTTTCAAGCTCTTCCGGTTGATATCCACAACGTTTGACCCATTCTCTTATTCGATCAACAATCTTAGGGAATACATGCATTGTAATGCCTTCGGATTTGTCATGGGTCTTCGAAGGGCAACCGAAAATAGAACATGCAGGCATTGTTGTAAATTCTGCAAAATAAAGGTCAACTTTATTAGAAAATTATTTTGCATAAACATGTGAGAAAGAATGAATTGGACCATACATTGTTCATTGCATGCTTTCTTTCGGGCACCACAGCAAAACCAGTGCAGCGTGTGCGGCTGTATTATGGGACAAATTGCAGAAGCAATTCATTGATGTGTTGAAAATTAGAACATGTTACTTGTCCCTTGAATGTACTATCGTGCATGAAAAGGAAACATGCTTATATTATAGACACGGTCTGCGAAGGATGCAATACAATGCCAATTGACACTGATATAAATTGATATATCGATAATATAACAAAAGAAACTCAAGTCAATAGCTATGCACTACGGAGTTCATTACTTCGGAATAGATATAAATTTACAAATGAAGGAGATATGATTAGGATACATGTCCTTACCTTGACCAACAAACAGTTGGATTCAGCAAGCAGAGTAATTAGTGGCAGGAGACCAGGGAGATGTTCACAGGTAGCACACTGACTAGTTCACTCGAAGCAGTCACAGAGTAGCACGTTCACAAGTTGACTTGCAGTGCTCAAAGATGTTTTCATGGTAAATATCCAGTGGTTTATAAAGAATAACAAAAAGGGGTGTGTTTGTGAATGAATGACGTGTATATGTCGTGGTATTATGTACATTGCAGGGGCACGGTCTGCTTCAGGGGAGCCTGCTGGAGACACGGGGTCTGAGGAGGCCACGTGAACAATGGCCCATGGGCATAGGATACCTTTTGAAGTGTACATGTTGTTCGGCACCTTGTCCGTTCGTGCCCCTGACAGCACCCCATGGCAGCGCACATCCACTGGTGCGAACTGCCTTTGATAGTGGGGGGTGGGATGGATGGGTCGCGAGGCGTGCAGACAAGGCACCGGAACACTGCTGAATGGAGACACACTTATGTGGAATGCAGGGGCACGGTCTGCTTCAGGGGAGCCTGCCTGGAGACACCGGGCCTGAGGAGACAATGTGAACAATGACCCCTGGGCGTAAAATACCTTTTGAAGTGTACATGTTGTTTGGCACCTTGGCCGTTCGCGCCCCTGACAGCACCCCATGGCAGCGCACATCCACTGGTGTGAACTGCCTTTGATAGTGGGGGGTGGGATGGATGGGCCGGGAGGCGTGCAGACAAGGCACCGGAACACCAATGAATGGAGACACACTTATGTGGATTGCAGGGGCACGGTCTGCTTCAGGGGAGCCTGCCTGGAGACACAGGGTCTGAGGAGGCCATGTGAACAATGGCCCCTGGGCGTAGGATACCTATTGAAGTGTACATGTTGTTTGGCACCTTGCCCGTTTGTGCCCCTGACAGCACCCCATGGCAGCACACATCCACTGGTGCGAACTGCCTTTGATAGTGGGGGGTGGGATGGATGGGCCGGGAGGCGTGCAGACAAGGTACCGGAACACTGCTGAATGGAGACACACTTATGTGGATTGCAGGGACGCGTTCTGCTTCAGGGGAGGCCTGCCTGGAGACACGGGGTCTGAGGAGGCCATGTGAACAATGACCCCTGGGCGTAGGATACCTTTTGAAGTGTACATGTTGTTTGGCACCTTGGCCGTTCGCGCCCCTGACAGCACCCCATGGCAGTGCACATCCACTGGTGCGAACTGCCTTTGATAGTGGGGGGTGGGATGGATGGGCCGGGAGGCGTGCAGACAAGGCACCGGAACACTGCTGAATGGAGACACACTTGATTCACTTAAAAACTGAAACAACTATTGATAAAAAATATGTTGTGTTTTACTTGATTTCTTATTTTGATGGCACAAAAAACCTAGACATTCTAAAGGTCTGGTTGCACCTCAACGAGGGAAAATCCCCTGTACTGACCGCTGTCACTGGGGAAAGTTTGTCTAATGGCGCCAAAGACATAGGCGGGTATTACTCGTCGAACGCGGTGTCCAAGCCTCCCATGAAGCCACCATGTGTACGAACAATAGGCCACCCGCCTGTACCACCTATGAAAGAGAAAGATACAATCTGTTTTTAAATGACCAAGATAAGTGTATTAAACCGTAGTTGTCAATTACAATTCTTGTATGCAATGGCATGTTTTCCAGGACAAATGCTAACTAGACACTGCACAATATTGAACGACTTCTATGCGACTATTAATAGAGAATTGCTAGACTTAACAGATATGACAATGATATCTGAAGTTAGGAGAATATAGGGGACAACCGTGAAATAGTAGTGGCCTAACTGACATCACAA
The DNA here is from genome assembly GCF_040938575.1 of Ambystoma mexicanum. Taxonomy (NCBI): domain Eukaryota; kingdom Metazoa; phylum Chordata; class Amphibia; order Caudata; family Ambystomatidae; genus Ambystoma; species Ambystoma mexicanum. The sequence continues at coordinate 326,130,386 of NC_090926.1, read as the reverse complement.
CCAGACTATACTTACTCGTTACTTGGATTACAAGGGAGCGAACTGTTGCGCAAAGTTTGTGCATAAGCACCATCAAAATCCTCAACACGGACCGTGTGAGACAGACTGCTGTGAAGTCTGGCAGCTCGGTAACGCATTGCGGCTGTGGATCACCTTGCGATATGTAGGACAAGCATCCAGAGTTTTCTCGGCAGCAGCAGTTATCCACCTCGGTTGGCATTAGCGCACACCGATTGCAGGTACACCAGGTGGAAACACCATCCATGCGACTAGGCCCAGGCTCTTCATCTGTTGAAACGTCCGCCCAACTGTTGTCCAAATCCCCATCGTTTACAGAGCTTGCTCTTTCCAGTAATTCCTCCTCAGAATACTCAGGCTCGTACAGGTCGGGCATTATTGTTGCCATTGTGTGGTAAAGAAACGAAAATAATTTATAGAGGTCGTACTGGTATCTGTTCACACGGGCTACAAGCAACGAAGGTAGCTGACCAGAGCACAGAAACGAGTCACAGAATACTCAAAGAAATACAGCGAGAGGAATGGAAAAGAAAATCTGCTCTTGTGTGTTGTGAAACGCTCTGTTTATACTTATCGAGGAAAGAGGCTTCCTGTCGTTTCCATGGTGACACATCATTAGCTGAGGCGCAGAGATTGTTGACACGGGACGTGCTTTGGCGTTGTCAAATGTACGGTACGCGTCTAATGATGTCAGGCTCAGGGGCGGGGGATAAGATTTAGTGCTGCAAACGCAGGTCACCCAGGGCGATGCGGCAAGTGATAAGATTATCACAAGATTGCCGTGCCCTGCTGCCTGATTTTGCTTGTGTTCAAGAGACGAAAACTCGGGTAAAGTGCATAGGAAATGTTTGTACGATCGAACGAATTATGGTTAAAAACACATGGCCAAACCATAGGGACAATAATATTTCTGCCGAACCATTCCTTTAAATCATGAGAGAGTCACTTCCCAACTGCAGCTGTCACACTTGCATTGCTGTCCCCTAAACAGGAATGGACATGCTTTTGTTCTCTCGTGTTTCGTATGGAGGCAGGCCGGTCTCTGTGAAATGCGCTTGGAGCTAGTCATACAATAGGGTTGCTAATGTATGAAAGGGGGCTGGCCAGCACATCTTTGCTCTACTGTCCAACCCGCCCTGAAATGCGCAGGCCACCCTTGAGAATAAGATGGCCTGCACATTTCTACAAGAAGTGCCATAGAAAAAAAGTGCATATAATGCATTCTTTTCATTTGTGCTAATTTTTGAGAATCTGCCAACAAGACTTCAAGCCACACTCCAAAGGAACACTTCAGATAAAGATATATTTGTGTTTCTTACTCATCAATGCCGGTGATGTGGTGGTTTTAAAACACAGTCCCACATGATAGCGAAAGAAATATCCTGGGAGTGGACTGTGCAGCTTTATGAAGATTTAAGAAAGAAAAATGGGCTTGGTTTTTAGCATAATTACTCATTTTGGAAGTGTTACTCAGTTGATAGAGTAAATGGGGTTTGGTGGTGTTTTGGCATTCGCATGCTAATGTGCCATTATCCTCTCTGACCACCAAAACATCCCACAATCCCTGCTGTGCCAGTTTCTGCTCTTGATCAAGGATTAAGTGTTAAAAAAAAAAGATAAAGGGCCTGATTCAGAGAAGTGTTTTATAATGGTGCAATCCCATTGGAAAACTCTGTGAATAAGGCCCTAAGTGTCATGCTGCCCGTCCAGCCCCTGCTGTGCATGAAGCCCCCACCCCTTTTCGACTGCTCTGAATGTGCACTCAAGCTTCATATCCTCACCGGACCTCGTGCCTTGCTTGCCCTCTCCTATGATTGAGCCGCTCTCTCTGAAGAGAGATAAGCCCAGTGCTTTAAGTGGGCCGGGGCCAGCCGGGGCCAGGCCCCCAACTGTCTCCAAAAAGTGGGTCTGAGCCAACCTTTTCACCAGGCAATTGTTCAAAATCCTGGACACCCTGGGCATCTCATATACGAACTATGCTGATGACACCCAGGTGTTCATCCGCCTCTCGGGTGACTACCTGTCTGACTTGAACACCCTCAATTCCATCTATTCAACGATCCAATCCTGGATGGCAGAAAACTGGTTATGCCCCAACAGTGAGAAAACCGAACTTCTGTTGATTGGCTCCCCGTCCACCATGGGCAAGCTGGACAAGCAATTCAGCTCCTTCACAGTTGACAAAATACCCATCACTGTCTCACAAGCTATTAAGACCATGGGTGTGTATTTGGAACCTAACCTGACCATGAACAGGCAGGTTAATGCCATAGCATCCTCCTCAGCCTACCACTCCAAACTTATTAATGCAGTGAGACCGTTCCTATCCCAACAGAACTGTCTCACCATCGCCAGAGCAATAATTGGATCTAGACTGGACTACTGTAATGCCCTTCTCGTAGGAACTTCAGGTAAAAATCTTGCTAAACTGCAACCAGTTCAAAATAACGCCCTTAGGGCCGCCACAGGTCTATCACGCAGGGATCATATCTAAGGACTCAGGAGGCAGGTCCACTGGCTACCAGTCAAGGAAAGGATCATTTTCAAAACCCTTGCCCTGATGCACAAGTGTCTCCACGACCAGGTCCCCCCATACCTGGTCCAAAGGATCTCCAAACCCCTTGCTTCCAGGCCAGCCAGAACGCCATACTCAAACATGATAACCGTTCCCAAAATACGTAAAGCTTGTGCTGGTGGCACCAGCTTTCCAACCATGGCTGCCACCCACTGGAATGCCCTCCCTCCACATATCAGGCTAATTGACTCTCATGTGGCCTTTCGCAAGGCCATCAAAACCATGCTCTTTGTTTGACACTACATGTATTTATCCTGTATCTACCAATGTTGCTGTAACTAAGTAACCTGTACCGTATCTACCTCTATATTTGTAACCATGTACCTTGTGCTAAGATTACTTCAAGGGGCGGCATTCATGTAACCCAGAATCAAGCCTTTGTACATGCCTCTTATAGCGTCTCGATGTCTTTGGGCTGCAGTGCGCTCTACAAATCCAAATAAATAAATAAAGCGCTTCAACAGCACAAACTATGGAAGGAGGCGCTATAGAAATGCAAAAGAAAGTAACATAACATTGCAGTTTGGTCGTTTCTGGTAAATTGCCTCAGGCTTTCAATTCTTTCAGTGACTATTCTATTTTCTAAACCTTGCAGCGGAAACATGTTTATTTGGCAAGCAGGCACAGCAATGTCGTGCCTTTCTTGTAAACCACAAAGAACCTACGTGCAATGTACACACTTCTGAATTAAAAAAATAAATCCTCCCCTGCAGTCAACACACATCTGCTGGCAATATTTGACGCTTTCCGATTGGGGTGTAGGGGCTCAGCGTTCCCTGCTGGAATTAGGCATCTCAGGAGCTTGGGAAAGGCCCCCATCCCCATGCCTTTCACCACCACAAATGTAAAATAATACAAATCTGGGGGCGCCGGCACAGATGCAAATGTGGTCGCTCACCCAGAGGTAAGGGATTTCTAGATTATCTAGATTCTTTTGAAGGGTATTCCCTGTTTTCTTTTTTTCTCACCCCATATTTATAAACATGTCTGATAAAAGGGTTGTATGTGTCATTCAGTCAATACGTAACAAACACAAGGCTTAGTGCTCACATCACTGTTCACAACACTCACCCTGACATTAATGTTTGTAACCATGAACCATACATACTCATTCGGACATCTTAAGTTTTGGGATGTAGGGATAAAATGGCTGCAACATCAGCCACTCAAATGGGGTACAGAGGCTCTTTTGCTTCTTGTTTCTGGAGAATTTTAGATGAGAAGGGCCTGGGTCTCAGTGTGAGCATGCCCCGTCCCCAATGCAGAAGTCTCTTTAGGGAATTATATCTATAGACAGGAACAGATACCCTACAAGAGACACCCAATAAAGAGGGAAACTTTTACAGAAAGGATTGTACCTCTTACAAACGTTAGCTTGACCAGTAATAAGCCGATGAAGCGTTTTAGACAAAACAGGCTTCCGAGAAGTGGTATAGGGCCAAAATGTCCTTAGCCACTACCTCCTCACCATTGCACAGGCCTCAGGGGTTATTCTCTAACAGAGCTGGCATTAGCATCTCTTATTAGTGCTGGCCTGCAGATAGTGAACATCATGGTGTGGCATTTGGCCCAGTGGATGTACAATTTGAGGCAACTTCTTTGATTGCTTTATGTGTTTAGGCGTCGGGACAGTATCACACTCGTTAGAGCTACATACACAAACAATTCCAGTGTGCTTCTGTATGGACATGGGACACATCAGACAAAAAACGTCATGTGTGCTGTTACATAGAAGAACAGCACATAGACGCCTTAACAAAATGGGTGGTGACTTGGGCAGCACATAAATCATTGCTGCACACATATCACTGCATTGATTTATCATGACTAGGGCCTGCAAAGTGACACAATGAAACCGTTACTACTCACGGTGCCAAGTCCCATTGAGGAGCCATCTGGCAGTGGTTGGCAATTAAAAGTACTTTAATGCTGAGCCGATGCATTTAGTCCATGTCCCAAAGCAGCCACTAGACCTCTTAGGTAAGACCATTTCAGTTAACCTTCTCAGGCATGTGCCATATGCAACTAAAAAGTAATATACAAAAATAAAACGTTTCGGTGTGTCAAAGACATGAAAAGAAAGGACACAGTTTAAAACTTTTTCTGTGTGGCACGTTAATTCTCTTAGAAGAATGCGCAGATTTGGTCAGCTAACTGATGCTTTGTGCTGGCCTTCAGAATACAAATGCCCCATGTTCAGTTCTTATTGCTGTGGTGTAAAAACAATGACTTGTATGAGCCACCACTTATAAATTGCTCACACTTTCAAGGCTCTGTCAACTCAAAGCTGGAGTGGGTGGGCAGAGGGTGCGCGTCTCCAGAGCATCTCAGAGGCTGCGTTCAGAATATGCGTTCCTTCATTTGAAATAAAGGAATGCTTAACTATTATCGGCGTACTCTCAGTGGCAGTAGACTGGGTAGGCCCCCTGCTGGGCCCACACCCCCCCCTGAGCTACTTAAGCTCTGCTACCTGGGCAGCAGCCATACCCTCTGTCTGCCCCAATAAGGCTGAACATGCCAACCATGTGTATGTCCCGTCATGTCCCAAACACAATCTCTGCTCCCTCGCCTGAGGTCCTCTCATGTCCAAGGCTATGCCCCTGTGTGCCTCTGCACATGGCCCTCCACTAGCGATGTGAACGTCTCAGGGTCTCAGCCCTTCTCCCAAACATCCCTAGCTGCCTGTGCCAGGCCAGTAGTAAAGAAAGGCCATTCTAGGCAGCTGCCTGGGGTGCCACCTGAAGAGGGCACCAGATTGCTCCCAAAAATATGAACCTTGTGTAGGAGGGGCAAGGCACTGATGGCATATGAAGACCAGTGGCAGGGCTGATGAACCTTGGGCATTTCCATCCAAAATAGTTTGGTCTGTTAAAATCTCTCCTGGCAGAAACAGAACAAGATAAACACTATCCTGGGTCCGCCGCCTTAATAGCAGAGGTTGGATGATACCCACCTCCAAGCCAGCCTTTAATAAAACCATGGAAATCATTTTATAGTGCCCAGGATCAGAAAAGAAAAAAGTTTAAGAAAGGCGTAAACTATTTTACACTTTGCTTTAATGATGCAGGGGATTTCAGTGCCATTTGATGGCAAAGTTGGGGGACGCAAAGGGATGTGAGCTTAGCCCACGGCACAATTGGCAATCAAACTGGAATTGCCACGAGAGCAATAGTTGCCAGTTGCCTCTGCAATCTTCTGCAATCTACCTGCATTTTTCACCCTGTAAAAGCAGGCAGCTTCCATAGGCGTCCATTGTAAATGCTGCCTTTAAAGCAAAACTTGAGGGCCCTTTTACATTCCTTCCAAAACGGATTGGAAAAGTGAAGCGTGTAAATGTGGTTGAGCCTTTTTTACTGTACACATTTCCGCATCCGCGCGGCAGGGCACCTTTTGCATGTATGCGCACACAGACCTGGTCCCCTCCTGTGCGGCAGGGGTTTTGCTACGTCTGGAAAATATCTGGGGCTATGCTAATGCCAGGACTGTCAGGGCTCGTGGCTAGCTAGCCTTTTTGTTGTAGCCACTGAGCTTCTATCAGGGGCTACAACCAAAAGCCCTCCAGGTCCCTCCTAGCAACGCATCTGCTGTGTGGTTTCGGAGGTCTATGAAATGACACCATGAAGCCTGCCTTGCTCATATCAGTCTCCCCCCATGGTGCAACCAAAGGGTTAACTGTGCCGGCTTTTGGGATGGCACGCAGCTCCCATAAATTAGCACCTCTTCATGAAACCGTAGTACCTCATCATCTTTCATCTCAGTCCATCCCCTGGGAGAAGTGTGACAGGTATTCCATGGGACTCAGGCACACCGGACTGAGGTCTAGGGCAACCAGGAGGGGCCATTAAGGAATAAAATTAGACAGAAAAAGGTTAGTAACAACAAAAACGGAAAAAGGGCAGGCAGGGAAGCAGAGTGAGAAGACAGGGTAGATGAAAGAGAGAAAGAAGAGGAGACAGGTATTCAGTCTTTATAACGAAAATGTGATAACAAATTATTTTATAATGAAAATTAAATAAAAAAAATAACAAAAATGTATGTGGGGTGGGGTAAAGGGTTAAATCTTGTGGGGAAGTGGTTTGGGTGGGTTTTTAGTCAGGGGAAACGGCTGTTATGTTTTGTCGTTATTTATTTTTCATTATATGTACATTCGTTATTAAATGATTTGTTATAAAGACATGTAACCGAGAAGGACAGAAAGGATCATAATAGTGACATGGGGTGAAAGAAGGGATAGGGACGAAGGTGAGAGTTAGATAATAAGGAATGCAGACAAGAAACTGAAATAAGGGGTGAACAATCGTTAAAAAGAAAAGGGAAAGGACTGAAAAGACAGTGTAGAAAATAGTGGCAAAGAAACAAAGAATGGGAAATGAGGACAGAGTGTGGCAAGAAAGAAAGGAGAAGGAAAAATGGGGGCAGAGTTCAGCAAGAAAGAAATCCTAATCGGAAATGTGGGCAGAGTGCAGCAAGAAAGAAATCAGAATGGGAAATGATGGCAGAGTGCAGCAAGAAAGCAGTAGGGGAAATGAGGGCAGAGTGCAGCAAGAAAGAAAGCAGAATGTGAAATTAGGGCAGATTGTGGCAAGAAAGAAAAGTGAAGGAAAAATAAGGGCAGAGTGCAGCAAGAAAGGAAGCAAAAGGAGAAATGAGGGACTAGTGCAGCAAGAAAGAAAGCAGAAGGGCAAAGGAGAACAGAGTGCAGCAAGAAATAAATCGAAATCGGAAATGAGGGCAGAGTGCAGCAAGAAAGAAAGCAGAATGGGAAATGCAGGCAGAGTGCTGCAAGAAAGAAAGCAGAAGGAGAAATGAGGGCCTAGTGCAGCAAGAAAGAACGCAGAAGGGCAAAGGAGAACAGAGTGCAGCAAGAAAGAAAGCAGAATGGGAAATTAGGGCAGGGTGTGGCAAGAAAGAAAGGAGAAGGAAAAATGAGGACAGAGTGCAGCAAGAAAGAAATCAGAATGGGAAATGAGGGCAGAGTGCAGCAAGAAAGAAAGTAGAATGGGAAATGGGGCAGAGTGCGGCAAGAAAGCAGAAGGAGAAATGAGGGCAGAGTGCAGCAAGAAAGAAAGTAGAATGGGAAATGGGGCAGAGTGCGGCAAGAAAGCAGAAGGAGAAATGAGGGCAGAGTGCAACAAGAAAGAAACCATAATGGGAAATGGGGGAAGAGTGTGACAAGAAATAAAGCAGAATTGGAAATGGGGCAGAGTGCTCCATGAAAGAAAGCAGAATGGGAAATGAGGTCAGTGTAAATCAAGAAAGAAAGCAGAATGGGATATGGGGGCAGAGTGCTGCAAGAAAGAAAGCAGAAGGACAAAGGGGGCAGAGTGTTGGAAGAAAGAAAGCAGAAGGAGAAAGGAGGGCAGAGTGCAGCAAGACAGCAAACGGTGAAAGGAGGGCAGAGTGCAGCAAGAAAGAAGGCAGGAGGGGAAAGGAGGGCAGAGTGCAGCAAGAAAGAAAGCAAAAGGGGAAAGGAGGGCAGAGTGCAGAAAGAAAGAACGCAGGAGGGGAAAGGAGGGCAGAGTGCTGCAAGAAAGAAAACAGATATGGAAAGGAGGGCAGAGTGCAGCGAGAATTAAGGCAAAAGGGGAAAGGAGGACAGAGTGTTGGAAGAAAGAAAGCAGAAGGAGAAAGGAGGGCAGAGTGTGGAAAAAAAGATAGCAAAAGGAGAAAGGAGGCAGAGGGCAAAGTGCAGCAAGAAAGCAGGAGGGTGAAGAAGGGCAGAGTGCAGCAAAAAAGAAAGCAGAAAATGGAAAGGAGGTCAGAGGGCAGAGTGTAGCAAGAAAGAAAGCAGGAGTGTATAGGAGACAGCAAAAGGGGAAAGGAGGGCAGAGTGCAGCAAGAAAGAAAGCAGGAGGAGAAAGGAGGGCAGAGGGCAGAGTGCAGAAAGAAAGAAAGCAGGAGGGGAAAGGAGGGCAGAGTGCTGCAAGAAATAAAACAGATAGGGAAAGGAGGGCAGAGTGCAGAAAGAAAGAAAATAGAAGGGGAAAGGAGGCCGGAGGGCGGAGTGCAGAGAGGAAGAAAGCAGGAGGGGAAAGGGGGGCAGAGTGCGCAAGAAAGAGCACAGAAGGGCAGAAGAGAACAGGGTGCAACAAGAAAGAAAGCAGGAGGGGAAATGAAGGCAGAGTGCATCAAGAAAGAAAGCAGAAGCAAGAGGGGGAAAGAGCACAGGGAGGTCATTGAAAAGGAAAACAGTAGGGTCGGACAGCTGTAACCGGAAGTGGTGGCAGAAGCAGGAAATTGCAGGGAATAGTGGTAAATGAAAGAGGCTGTAAAGGCAGGGGATAGGGGGAAAGAGGTCTGAGTCGGCGGCAGTGGGATCAGGATCTGGGAGAAGAATGCCTGAGCAGGCAGCATTGAGAGGAGGCAGTGGGAACAGTGAGCCTGACCTGGCAGGAAGAGCAAAACGATAGCAGTGCAGAAGGATAAGGTACGATCCAGAAGCAGGAGGACACAGCAGCAGGCAGTGGGGGGAGGCAGTAATGACAGCAGAAATCAGTGCTCGCAGGGAGTCGCAGAAGGCCACGTGATAAGGCTACTGCGGCCACAGGAGGCAGCAGGTGGACGATAGAGGAGAAGCTTGGGTGAGCAGGCATTGGTGACAGGTGGCAGTGGGAGAAGTGAGGAGGAGCAGGCAGGTGAAGCAGCACGTGGTTTTGGGAGGAGCAGGCAGTTGGTAGAGGCAATATGTGGAGGCAGCACTGGAAGGTGGGGGTCCTGCACGCTTTTTGGCAATGATCAGAGAATGAGTTCAAGTTTCATGGCAAGGCAACAGTGACAGGTGGCAGTAAAATCAGGCGGTAGTAGCAGGCAAATAAAGGAGGTAGCAGTGAAAGGATGAAGCAATAGGGACAGTGAATAGCAGAAGGGATCTGAGAAGGAAGTAGTGAAAGAAGGCAATGTGTGCAGAGAATGGGAGCAGCCAGTCGAGGCAAGCAATTATGACAGGAGGTAAAATCAGCCAGCATAGACAGAAGTAGTCATGACAGGAGGAGGAAGCAGGAGAAGGCTGTGTGAATGGGGGGCAGGGGCAGGAGCAGGCTGTGTGAATGGGGGCAGGAATAGGCTGTATGAGTGGGGAACAGGGGCAGGAGCAGGCTGTGTGAATGGGGGGCAGGAGCAGGCTGTGTGAGTGGGGAGCAGGGACAGGAGTAGGCTGTGGGTGTGGGGAACAGGGGCAGGAGTAGGCTGTGTGCGTGGCGAGCAGGGGCAGGAGAAGACTGTGTGAGTGGGGAGCAGGGGCAGGAGTAGGCTGTGTGTGTGGCGAGCAGGGGCAGGAGAAGACTCTGTGTGTGGCGAGCAGGGGCAGGAGAAGGCTGTGTGAGTGGGGAACAGGGACAGGTGTAGGATGTGTGTGTGGCGAGCAGGGGCAGGAGTAGAATGTGTGAGTGGGGAGCAGGGGCAGGTGTAGAATGTGTGAGTGGGGAGCAGGGGCAGGAGAAGACTGTGTGAGTGGGGAGCAGGGGCAGGAGAAGACTGTGTGAGTGGGGAGTAGGGGCAGGAGTAGAATGTGTGAGTGGGGAGCAGGGGCAGGAGAAGACTGTGTGGGGAGCAGGGGCAGGAGAAGACTGTGAGTGGGGAGCAGGGGCAGGAGTAGAATGTGTGAGTGGGGAGCGGGGGCAGGAGTAGAATGTGTGAGTGGGGAGCAGGGGCAGGAGAAGACTGTGTGAGTGGGGAGCAGGGGCAGGAGAAGACTGTGTGAGTGGGGAGCAGGGGCAGGAGTAGAATGTGCGAGTGGGGAGCAGGGACAGGAGAAGACTGTGTGAGTGGGGAGCAGGGGCAGGAGTAGAATGTGTGAGTGGGGAGCAGGGGCAGGAGAAGACTGAGTGGGGAGCAGGGGCAGGAGTAGAATGTGCGAGTGGGGAGCAGGGGCAGGAGTAGACTGTGTGAGTGGGGAGCAGGGGCAGGAGTAGAATGTGTGAGTGGGAGCAGGGGCAGGAGTAGAATGTGTGAGTGGGGAGCAGGGGCAGGAGAAGACTGTGTGAGTGGGGAGCAGGGGCAGGAGAAGACTGTGAGTGGGGAGCAGGGGCAGGAGAAGACTGTGTGTGTGGGGAGCAGGGGCAGGAGAAGACTGTGTGAGTGGGGAGCAGGGGCAGGAGTAGACCGTGTGAGTGGAGAGCAGGGGCAGGAGAAGACTGTGTGAGTGGGGAGCAGGGGCAGGAGAAGACTGTGTGTGTGGGGAGCAGGGGCAGGAGAAGACTGTGTGAGTGGGGAGCAGGGGCAGGAGTAGACCGTGTGAGTGGGGAGCGGGGGCAGGCACTCAGGAAAGGTAGTAGCAGAAGAATCTAGACCAGTGGTATGTAAACTAGGTCCAGTAGCAGAAATATTTATCTGGGTGGGCCAGGTTTGTGATCAGGGGGGTCCATCTTTTCTCAGATCTGTGATCCGGCAAAAAAATGCCTTCCTGGGTCTGAAAAATCCATTTGCCCTTAATTTGGTTTAGTCTGTTAGACTGCTTTATGAGGTGCAGCAGCCTGGTTTCAAACCCAGGTTGTTAGGGCCAGGGTTGACACATTTACCCATAAGACTACTTGAATGTCTGTTAAAGATGCTTGTTAGGATTGCATTCCTTTGCAGATTTCTGGCGAAGGGATCCTTGGGCAAGGCTGACAGATGGTGCCACTTAGGTGGGGCACAGGGGTGGAGCTTATGGCAGGAATAGTTAATCGCTGTCAAATGGTGCAACAGATGTTACATGTTTTTAGGTAGTCATTTTCTATTATTGGAACTCTGTGTTTAGGGGTATTTCTCTGGATGGAAACAGCCTGTTCACCTCGCCAGGTTTTGCGGACATGAGGTGATTTCCCAGATTCACTCAATTTGTTCAAATGGGAAATCTGCTCTCGCCTTCCACCGGCTCATCCCTTGCAAAATCAGAGGCTATCTAGTGCCTCCCCCCAAACCCCCACAGTCATCTGCTCTCTCATTTGCTCCTTTGTTTCCTTCCATAAGCTCCCTCACTACTTTGACCTTCCATTGGCTACTCTCTTCATTTTCCATATGCTCACCCATCTCCATAAGGAAAACTATTACCAAAGCATGAAAAATGAAAGCTGTATAAAGCAGAACCCTTAACAAGAGTCTGAGAGATTAATCCCAATTAATCTTGCCCTAAGACAAATGTTTTGTACATTCTTTCAACATAATTCTATATGTGAGCTATAATAGAAAACACAGAGCAAAAGAGAAGCAGAAAAAAACAGTGTGGCAATATCACCCCCTGTCACCTTCCATCAACTCATCCTGTCTACCATTCCCATTTACAATCAATCCCACCTGCCCGACCCCTGCCCCACCATGTCTTCTTGGCCTGGCTGGGAAGAATCGAGGATGATGCCACCTCCTCCTCTGCAGGGGCTGAGCAACGTGTCCCCCAGTCCTTATTCCATCTAAGAAAGTGTGCGCTCAACAATACCTCCCTGAACACTATGGCTACTCCCAGGAGGCCACGTAGGAGGTGTATGTGGCCAAGCCATTGTGTGGTGAAAGAAAGCCCCCCTCCTCCTTGATAAATATTCAAGCAAGGAATAGGATATTTTGTTTCTTATAAAATGACATTTTGAAGCACAACTTTGTTTTTTTGTTGCAATTTTGCAGCTAATTCTAATTGAATTGAGGGTGTCTGGGAGTGCTAGCATGTAGGTGAGAGTGCGGTCAGGAGGTAGACAGTGCAGATTGAGGGGTTCCTGGCCTCCTGGTATCACTCCTGGTTGGACGTATAAGGGAAGAGGGGCCACCGCTCTCCTGCCAACCCTATACATCATTGGGCCTCATCACGACTTCGGCGGTAACCCTTAAATCCGGCGGTAGCGCTATTACCGCCAGATCTAAGGGTCCGCCGAATCAGGGCTTCGGCGGATTTCGCCCCAGCTCTGAGCTGGGAGGAAATCTGCCGAAAATTCGCGCTATTACCGCCGGCGGAAAATCTGCCGGCGGTATTAGCACAAAGATTCCCCATTGAGCCCAATGGGGAATGGGGCATTCCCGAATGGGCTCAGTGGGGAATGGGGACTTACATTACCACCAAACTCGTGATCCGGCGCTATTAGCGCCAGGGAGTTCGGCGGTAGGGCTAATATTACCCGCGCTAATAGCGTTACCGTTACTGCCCAAGTCGTGATGAGGCCCATTGTCTGGTACATAACATTTACATACTGTTTATAATATGCAACTGTCCATAATGACTTACTTTGCTTTGCTATTGAATGTCACAATTTCTGATCAATAAATGTGGCCTTATATTTGCCCATCTATCAAACCATGAGTGGGATTTTTGTTTTTCAATAACTCATACTGCAAACTGAATCACTCTAGGTGCTCCTAATTTTGGCAGGAAACACACTGCGAGATTAAATGATTTGCCCAGGATTACACACTCTGGTTAAGTGGTAAAGCCAGAATCTGAGTTTAGCCTGAAATTTGGGTACTTGACCACACATCTTCCCAGCTCAAGTTGGTACAAATATGTATTGAGGTTTGGTTTTAAATACCAAAAATATTACAATGCTGAGTCTTTGCACACAATTCAATTATTGTACAGAATCTGAAATGGTACTTGTACCCTGCCTACCATAGCTTCTGCTCTGTATATAAAATAACTTTAAGTGATAGGGATGATTTATGGGAAAACATGTTTTATTGTTATGAATTGCATACTTTTATACCAATGACTGTAAGCCATGAGCATTAAATGTTGTTTATTATTGTAAGTTTCTCTTTGATTTTTCTCTTTACTTTTCTTTTTCCATTTATTTAGTTTCTTTTTCTTACTTTGCTAACTTCTTTTGTAAAGGTTTGTAATAAACCATAAAACATAAAATATAATAATACTCCTTTTTATACAGATTACTTTAGAATTGCACAAGTCACATGATCAACCAACCCAACAATGTGTTCATCATTGTAGAATCGGGTTGATGATAAAGAGTATTGGGGTAATTTAGTTTTGAATCCTAAATTGCGTGGAGGGGACCACTCCTGTGTGCACCTCTTTGCAAAAGGGCCCCTCCAGGCAATGTGAATTGTTTCCCCAAAGTACTGGAAAAGTATATAGTATTTGTATTTGTATTTTAATGTTTATATAGCGCTTTACTCCAAAGCGCTTTACAGCATAACAACCAGAAAACATCAAACAAGGAACATAGAAGCAATAAAATATACCTGAATCAAACCAGAAAAACAGCATGTGATTTTGGGAAGAAGAAAAGAGGAGAGGTATGGGAAGGAGAAAAGGGAAAGTGAAAAGGATTATAGAGAGTAGAAGGGAGGGTGGAGATCACAGGGGAGACAGGGAGAGATAAAGGAACAGGAAGATGGAGTGGGGAGGAGAAAGAAAAGGAGGAAGGGTAGAGAAGTCAGGGAGGGGGTGAAGAAGGAGTGATTTTAAGGAGGAACAGTAGGAGCAATAGGTGGACATGGAGCGGCTAGAGAAAGGAAGGGAGTTCCAATGAATGGGGACAAGGAGCTGGAAGGAGCGGAAACGAGAAGAGGCACAAGGAGGTGGGGGAACAGAGAGTAAAAAGAGATCAGCAGAGCGTAGGGAGTGAGAGGGGGCATAGCGGGAGAGAAGAGAGGAGGGGTAAGGAGAGGCAAGGTCATTAAGCGATTTAAAAACGAGACAAAGGAAATGGAATTAAAATCCCCTTTTCCAGGGTTGGATTGGCCCCTCAGCCTTTGGTCCTGTGGCCGGGCTGAAATCGTCCCTGTGGAGTGGGGGGCAGTTTCTGGCCCTGCCTGGGCCGGTTTGGAAAAAATAATAGAAAAATGAAATATTTATTTTTCTATTTTCTTTTTCTTCAATAAGCCTTTCATCCTTCTTAGGTCGTTAAATGAGTACCAACACAGGTTGGGTGATATTGTATTCATATTTGTTCTTTAAAAAAGAGCTTAAGTGTAAGTGCTATACAATAACATATTATCGTTTGGCCTTGGACGTCTGCTTGCATTCACATTAATTTAGTGTACTTATGAACAATGCTATTTGATGCCACTTCCTGTTTTGTCAAGGGGTGAAAGGTCATGTTTCATCGCTTCACGGGACATCACTTCTGGTGATGTCATCAGAGGTCAAGGGTCGTGAGGGGAGGGGTGGGCCCCTTTTTTGAGACGAGGAATGGGCCACTTTTTTTTAGGTGACCGGGCCTATTTCTTGTCCCAGTCCGACCCTGCCCTTTTCACTTCACTTTTACACTCACTGGAAAAGTGTAAATCGCTCCCACAATTAACATTTTGGAATCTGCTTGCTTTTACAAATAAAGCTACAATCATATGTGGTAATTTATTTTCAAAGTCCTGTGGAGTGGAAAAGTTGGCAGTGAAATGATTTGATTGTAGCTTTATTTTCCCCATCCTGATTGGAAGCCTACAAACTTCAGAAAGCTAATTAATGAGAACTTACAAAAAAATATCAAACAAAGTGAAATGAAATTCATAACAAAGTCATGGGCCTCATTACTAGTCCGGCGGTAATCCTGCCGGTGCTACCAATCGGTTGCTACCGAACTCGTAACATTTTACTGACACCAAGCTTCCCTTTGCCACCGAACCATTATAAGTCCCAGAGGACTGGGCAGCTAGGTGCCGGTAAATGTTAGTCCCCATTCCTGTGGACTCCGAAGGACTCTGCGGGAAAGGGTTCACGGAAGCACCGCCACCGTTGCTAAGAGTGTCAGTGCTTCTGTGATGGCTCTGCCTACCGTGGCCGCAGCACCCAGCAGGGTCAGACCTGTCGGGTGCAGCGGCCCTAGCAGGCAGAATCGTAGTGTGGCGGTCCGGACACAACAGTGCCAGTGAGCTTACTGGCACCCTTGATTCCGGACCGTCACACTTGTAATGAGGCCCAATTGTTTCACACAGCTTGTTCTGTACACCATCATTTCTAATCACCCAACAATCACACTTAAATAGCTTATTAAAAGCGTATAAAATTTAAGGAAAAAAGTACCTTTTCCTATCACTACTCACTTCCTATTTTAAATAATCAGCATCCAAGACATGTTAAAAAGATAAAACCTCACTGGGATTACCTGTGCAGCCCTGGCTCATTTTGAAGGGAGAAAGGCAGAGCAGGATGCCCCATGGGCATTTGTCCCTTGTTCGACTGTTAATTCCACCTCTACTTGCACACTGCAGGAAATATTTCAACACCCTTTTTTGCATTTAACAGATGTGCACCATTTATACTTTACCAGAAACATAATAAGAAATGCTCTTTTCTTGTGTTATTTTCAAGGTTTCATGATCAATCTTCCAAGAGCCAAATGTTTATTGGGGGGAAGCGGAAACAATCCTTCAGTCCTGCAGACCCCCGTTCACCCTGCTCTGTCGCTGGTGGACTCCGACAGTAAATAACTTAAATTTCTGACACTGCCTAAACACCCAGCAGTTATATTATACTTTTTTTTAAAAGAAAACTCACAATACACATGATGTATTCAGTTTGCATACAAACATTGTTAATGGTTACTCCAATAGTATGTTGTTATTAAGGCAGTATGTTATTAAGGCAGTACTCATCTGTCCATTTCATAAAATGTTCTGGCCAGGCAGCCTAGGCTTTGACACTCACAAAGGTGCATACTACTTAGGTCAGAACCCCCCTGGTAAGTATGAATGAGAAGATGACCTAAAGTTGGTCCATACTTTCCATCCTAGCCTTGATATGTTCAGGCAGGTTCTTGTTGGAACAACTCAGTGCCGTGCAGTTTGAGTCCCTAGGTGTTGCAAACAAGGCTCCCACATCAGGGCATATATGCTGTCACTTAGGGATATAAACTGAAACCAACACACATTGGCAAGGCCAACAGTTAGGGATTTTGAATACACACGGGAAAGGCATTTGCCAGGCACTGCCATAAGGGCAATAAGGTGGGAACATCTAAAAAATGGTGCGAGTATCTAGGCATATGATGTCATTGTCTGGCAAATGCCTGGGTAATACTTATAACCATGTCAAAAGGGTTGGCTTAGTGATTGCTTGTTTTAGGATTCCAGTGCAAGAAACAGATGCGAGGACACCATGTTGATTTAAAATCTACTGGCTGAAAACACACCATGTTAAGAGATTTTTTATTACAACAGGAGTTCATTTACAAAGGCAATTAAGTCATTAAACACCTCAAAAGAATGCTTAGATATACCACAAGCTGGCCCAATACAGCACAACATTTGATGTTGCTTTGTGACAGAGCTAGCACAAAGAGTACCCAAAAGGGTATGTTTCAGCAGGGAGGGGCAGGTAGTTGGTTAGAATACCATAGAGATTAACATGGTAATGGATGGGTAAATGACCAAACACGTCCATTGAATGTGCATCCCTCCTAACATCCTTTCTCCATCCTATCTGTGGTCCAATGCAATTGTTCTGGCTTGCACCTAATAGCCTAATTCAAAGCCTTACATGAAATCACTTTGATTTTACTACACTCTCCCCTCCAGAATTACATTTTTCTCACTACCAACCTTATTGTTTCACTTATACTGAAGTATTTCATGCCGCAGAATGTATGCTTTGAATGGATTTGTAAGGGCCCACAGTCTGACTGATGTAAGTCTCTGAATCAATCTTAACCTCTGGCATTGCTTTGGTCAGGCTTACGTGCCATTATTTGCAAATCAGCCTTGGCCTCCCTGCCACTAATGTGAGCAGCCCTGCCCAAACTGCTGGACCACAAGGCCTAAAAATGCTTGCGGTATCTTGTGTTTCAGTGAATGTAATATGTCAGGGTCCTCAGCCGTTTATGCACCTGTTGTAGAAATCTGTGTCAAAGCATCACCCCCTGCCATTTATTGTTTTCTACAGTTAACCATCTTATTACGAATGATGGGACCAACAGTTCTATTCCTACACATAAAAACCTACAGTAAATTACAGAAATCAACTTGATGGGTTTGAAACAATAGCTACCTTATAAATGAGAGGTTCGAAATATAAGTAAGATTAAAAGTGCAGTTAAAAAAGCAACGCAGGAGCTTGCTAGACAGTTGTAGGCTGACTGCTGGAGCAAGTGTGCTCCCTCACTTAGAGGTGTGAGTGGCCCTCCACATCCCTGGCTATTTCTGCGTTCATGGCTGTGGGGCATAAATCATTGTCCAGGGCAAGCACAAATCCTGACTGGGCCGCCTTTAGTGCAGCTCCTTAGAATGCTAATCGCAAAATCCCCCCAACCTGTTTTTACCAACCCCCAGTGTCCCTCCCCCCTAGGTCTCAGTGGTGGTTAACTTTTTTTTTAACTTGTGTATAGTTAAAATACATTCAATCTTTTGGAAAAAAAATTAAGAAAACCCCCCACCACTTACAAGACCTCCTTTCTAGGGAGCCTTGGGTTGGCCTTGGGGTGCCCTGGCCCCCGCGCCTCCCGGCTGGAGCCGCGCCTGGGTAAAACTAGCCCGACCTGGAAGACGTGAAGTGTAGGGGGATATGATTTTGGACCAGGATTTACAAAATTCCCGTTATTAGAGAAAAGGGGAGGATGGCCACAATCTATTCCATGGCCACAAATGGACAAGGACAATTTAAAATGTCAGTTACCTAGTTTGACTGGGTTATATATGATTTTACCGATCCAAATTTCAGAGTGGTACATTTCATCGCGACCATAATGCCCTCAAGATCCCATTTTTCTACCCTTATAATGCCACCCTAACCCCATCTGACTCATTTTAACACCTTACACCACTACCCCATATATATGTAACTAATATTTTCAGTGTTTTTCTGTATTATGGTCTTCAGTGAAATGTACCACTCTGTTTTGTTTTCGGTAAAATGACTGTGTACCATTTTACTGCAGGTGCAGGAAAATACATTTATGAGTTAGAGAGAATGACAGCGGAAATGATATGATATGATATGATATGATATGATAGGTTATTTTTATTTTCTGGCGTTAGCAGTGAGCAACACAAAAGGCCCCTGTCAGCCATTCTAGGGGAGAGAGCTGACGACATTTGGAGACGAGCAGAGTATACGAGTGTAACAGCACAGAACACAAAACATGATGGAGCGCCATTTAATAATTGCAGGGCTGATGTATGGAGGGTACTTAAGAGTACACTATCCTGACACATAAGACATGGGTGTGATTATGACTAGGAAAATGGGAGAGGACGAAGATCCAGTTGCATTTATTCAAGGGATTCAAGAGGAATGGTGTCTCGAGACGAGAGAACTGTGGTATAAAACAGTGGCATTATTTTATCATATTTTATGTCAGGGATTACCTGAGTCAATGCAATGGCAGATGAAGAAACGGGTGGGGATGGAAGCGAAGCCATGGCCAGAAATGCAGTTGACTATTCCATTGTCGATTGTTACAAGCGAAAAATAAGAAAGCTTAGAACAGAAAGCAGGAGGAAGCAAGTTAGTTTAGAAAACAATTTCAAAATTCGCTATAGAAGGAGCAGTATTGATGAGAGGTGAATTTGTGTCCACACACGAAGACAGTCAGTGCAGCAAAGCAATCGAGTACTTCCTATGAATGAGACTGGGTACACAACATTTGGCCAAAAGCTAGAGGGAATGCACCTGGAGGGCGAGGAGGATTTCAAAACCCTCAAGGGGGAGGAAGATTTAATGGTGGACTGCCACAGCAATGTTGTAATTGTGGAAGAATGGGACATATAGTCAGAACATGTAGAGGTAGAGGAGGAGGCATGCAACAGAACTGGAAAGCTCCAAGAGGAGGGATGGGCTTTTCTCTGAAGTACAATACAGAATCACCAGAATATTATTCCCAAGATTGCACACAGTTTCAGACAAGCGTGCCACAAATACAGCAAGCACAGCAGGTTCAACAGCAAACACAGATGCCACAAGGTCAATCACAGCAAGCACCCATGCAGACACAACAAACACAAGCACTGCAACCAAAAGACGTACCGGTGCAGCAAGCAACTGTGTCACAATGGAAAGCAAATACAGAAGCTCCACAGGCTTCCACACCCAGGATAAGAAGTGTGACAGTAGTGGAAATGGAATCCTTTTATGCGTGAAGGGATGAATTAATAGCCACAATAGGTAGGCTCACAGAGCGACATGATGTGTTTAGTACTATCTATGACACCAGGCCCACAAGAGGAACCAGGGTGACAATAGGAGGCAAGACATTTTTGTTCCTTCTGGACACGGAAGCAACACGTTCCTGTGTTCGAGAGGGAAATGACCCAATGTCTGGAATTGCCATGAATGTGCAGGGATTCTTTGGGGCTACAAGTTTGGTTTCTTTAACTGATGAATGACCACTTTCTAGAGTTGAACACGATGTATCAATGCCACTATTATACTCTCGGCAGACACCAGTTAACATATTAGGATGTGACTTGATGACAAAACTTAACATGACAATATCCTTTGCTGACAAAGGGATAGTGTGTTCACCTCCAGGGACACATTATATGAGTGTGAGAGAATTTATATTATGCTTTACATGCCAGAAAGCATTACGAGGGGTTCCTTTAGAACCAGAAAAATGTTTGTAGGGAGTAAATATTGTGATACACCTGAGTGTATTCTCACTCCTATTCCCACTGGATCCTCTTCTCAGGTGGCATGGGGATGGCCGCCACTGTTGGATCCAAAAACCCATGGGCTTGGACAAGTAGGAAAGGATCACCTGGGTGGAGGGTCCTTGGGGATTGGAAGTGAGGTATCCACGTGCAAGATAACGTATCCCAACTAGACAGTAGGTGAAGGAGAAGAAGTCCCAGAAGCCTTCATGGGACATACAGGTCCCATGATCCCTAACCCGAGAGAGAGAGGCAAACATGTCACCCCGGAATAAAACCCGGCAAGGGGGAGGACAAGATAAGACAAAGACATAACTCCAATCCCAACCCTTCTTTGTCATCCCCCAGTTTAGATGATAGGAATTACTATGAAGACCAGTACCCTCATGTCAGGGTGTTTGTGGTAGTGAGTAATCTGACACAAAGGGAATCACATGTATTATATAAAAATAGGGCACGGGGAATCCCCTCTCTCTTTTGCCAATCAACCTATAGTAATGTCATCTATAGACATAAATCACCATCTTGTCTTGTATTCACCTCCCCATTTCCAACATGTACTGGGGTGAGGAAGAGGCGTTTGAGAGCAATAAAGATTTCCAGTAAGGTTAACCTAGGAAGGCAGGGAGAGGCCTACTACTTTAGTCCACCAGTAGAATATCCCACTGATAATGTAAGGCAGGGTCAGGCAATTAATCCAAACAATTTACACCTGACTCCACTTGACAATTACTTCGGGTATAAAAGGTGTGATTCTGCCAAGAAGTACGAGCGATCTAGGATTGCTGGTTGGAACGTGAAAGCAGCAACACAAGAAGCCTGGGAGTTCCAGAGGAGAATGGGATGCCGAGACGCTGGCCCGGTGTACTAGAGGGGTTGCAGCGCGGCGAAGGAGCCGGGTCTCTGTGAAGCCGGAGGAAGGCGAGGTGCTGCTTATTGGCTGTGTACAGGCCAGTGCTCTTTCCCTGGGACATGCCTCAGTCCCAGGGGTATCTGAGGGGCAGGTGGTAAGACCTTGACCTCATTCCCCGCAACTTGGGGAGCTGCTTGTCGACACTGTTTAGTCTGCGTGAGTCTTGCTATGTGAGGGAAAGGAACCGAGGCGCGTGAGGATGGCAGGAGCGGGAGCGGCTGCTTGGAAGCAGAAAGTAAAGCAGTAAGCGGAAAGGAAAAGAAAGCCAGGAAAATGCATAGTGTGCAAGAGGCGTGAAGCAAAAGACAGTAAAGTGAGAGTGCAAGCAAACCGAACCAAGAAAGGGGGTGCGTGTGCCCCGAAAGATTGAAAATAAGTGAAAGATTGAAAACGAGTGAAAGAAAGCAAAGCTAGGGTGCGAGCAACCCATAAGAAAGAAGGGTGTGAGTGACCCGACAGATTGAGAAAGTGAATTGCAAAGTGAGAGAAAGTAAAGAAAAGAGTGCGAACGACCCAAAAGTAGGGAAAGTGTGTACGAAAAACTCACAGGTTGAATAGGGAAAGTGCAAGAGCCATGACCAAAGAACAGAATGTGCCTGTCGCATGATAAAGTCAAGAGGAGTGTGCAAGAGGCAGAGCAAGGGAAGAGAGAAGGGTGCAGTTGTGCACCATAGAAGGAAAGAAAGGTGAAAGAAGCTGAAAGAGAAACAAAGCCCAAGTGGAAAAGAGCACAAGAGTGCAATGAAGTAGCCAAGTACCCCCACTTCAACCATCTCGCCCATATTGCCTATATGTTGGGAACCAAAGTTTGAGACATGCGCAGTACCAGTGAGAATACCGATACCAAGGAGAATCCTGGAGGCAAGATTCTCATTGAGAAGGCCATACCTGCATACGAGACAGTATGATAGCCATTTGAATGACATCCCCGAAGAAGCAGGACCAATAAATTAAAGAGCAGATTGGTGATGTCACATGAAGCCAGACTGATATTCATAGAAGAGATACAGAGACAAGAGAATGAAGATATTCTATAAGGGATCAAGAAAGTATCAAAGATAAGTGATATCTCGGGCTCGAGATGAAGAAACTTATGCTACAGAAATGATGAAGATATCAAGTTATTTTACACGTGTACAGATGCAAAGAAACACAAGCAGACAAAGTATTCTTGAGGCTAGCTATATAGTGAGTAGATTGCGGCATGCGCCAACGTATACATATATAGGAGTTAGTAAAGAATGGATGTTTCCACTACGTGTTATAGCAGTGCTGCACCAGAGAAGGAAGGGCTTTTCCAGTGTGTTGCAGTTGAAAAACAATTGAATTACAGAAGTGATTCTCAGAAGGGCAAGGTTGGACGAGCCCCAAGAAGCCAAGGACTTATCGGACTGAGATGAGCAAAAATTTGCTACAATCGTGTGAAAGAATGAAACTCCTGTTCAGAAGGCATGGACAAAAAACAAGGAAGACATCAGAGGAGTATTAAATAATAGTATTTTAAATACACCAGAGCTCAAATTTGTGGTCTTCAGTCACAGGGAGGGATGAAGTTCGACAAACATGACGAACGACACCTATTCAGAGAGTGCAGAGTGTGCTTCTACTCCCCTGTATTCTCCATAGCAAAGAACATTTCCAGGGCCAAGTTCAAAGGCTTAATTGACGTGCAGACCACTGAGGGGATGATAGATTATATGCTAATTGGTGGGAAGGTATGGTTATGACCAGCTCACCAGCACCTGGAAGTCCAGCCTACATGTTGCTAACATGGGTGGAAAAGTACTGACGGATGTAAGCGTACCAACCAATTGTAGGGGGTCACTTAATTAAGGGCCCTATAGTTTGTATAACCAATAGGACGTAGTGTATTTAGTGACGTTCATTGTGACTTGTTTGAAGGATGGGCTTAGTAGTTCCACCTGATGTCTAGAAAGTGATGGGTTCTTCAACAAGTATGGAATGTATATTAGATGTTCCCCTTAAGCCTATCACATTTGCCACTAGTTTTTTGTAGTTTGACGAGTAGGATGACATTAACAAATACATAGGTTGACGTCAGCTATGATGGGTGTTTACCATAAGTATAATGTTTTTTATGAAATGCATTGAGAGACCATGCTATGAGACGTCCGTTGATGTCCGATGTACCCCCTGTTTTAGATAATTGATATTAAAACAGTCAACTTTGCCAACTTCCTGAGTCCATTTGATTGTTGATGTTTGAGTATCTCCTGCATCCCCATTCATCTCAAAGTATTGCTACCTCGTGTTAGGAAGAAAAGAATACAAAGACAGGGGTTAGGAGTCAGAGTGATTGTGTAGCAGAGGAGCCTAAGCCCAGTGTTTTTGAAAGTCTCTGATGCTACGGCCATGGAAAGAACTGTGTGTTCAAATGGTGCATCTTGACAAGGTGAACTTTTCTGTGAAGAAGAGGGGAATAGGCTTGGGGGACCTAGGAGCTAATTACGGCACCGTAATTTACAGTGCCGTAATTAGCGCCTTCCCCATTCCCATTGAGGCCTATGGGGCAAAAATGGGAATGGGGAAGGGCCATGGCGGCATGGGGAATTACCGCCCCGCCAACCTTGGAATGGGGTGGTAATTCCCCATTCCGCCATGGCGGAGTCGGTAAGTTACCGGCATGGACCATGGTGCTATTAGCACCATGGTCCAACGCCTGGGTCGTAATGAGGCCCATTGTTGAGTTTGAAGAAGAGGGGTCTAGGCTTGGGGAAGGGAACCCTGAGAGGCCCACAAAAGACATTGTTGAGTTTGAAGAAGAGGGGCCTAGGCTTGGGGAAGGGAACCCTGAGAGTCCCATAAAAGACATTGGCCCTCATTACGACCCTGGCGGAAAGGGGTTTACGCCAGCGTAAACCATGGCGTACCTTTCCGCCCGACTACGAGTTCCCGTAGCGCCATGGTGATTTTTACGCCTGCTTTTTGCAGGCGGAAAAATCCATGGCGCTACGGGACTTGTCGTTAATTACGCCACCGTAATTTACGGTGGCGTAATTAACGCCTTCCCCACTCCCATTATACCCTATGGGGCAAAAATGGGAATGGGGAAGGGTAAATGGGGATTGGGGACTTACCGCCCCATTCCGACCTTGGCGGGGCGGTAAGTCCCCAATCCCCATTTACCCTTCCCCATTTAAAATCACAGGCGTTAAAATCACCATGGCGCTAAGGGAACTCGTACTCAGGCGGAAAGGGGTGCCATGGTTTACGCCGGCGTAAACCCCTTTCCGCCAGGGTCGTAATGAGGGCCATTGTGCCTCATTACGACCCAGACGGTAAGTTACCGCCTGGGTCGTACCCTTACCACCATGGTGTAAACTTCGTTTACACCATGGTGGATGGCGGATTTACCGCCCCATTCCAAGGTGAGTGGGGCGGTAAATCCCCATTTCCCATTTTACCCTTCCCCATTCCCATTTTTGCCCCATAGGGCATAATGGGAGTGGGGAAGGCGCTAATTACGCCACCGTAAATTACGGTGGCGTAATTAGCACCATGGTCCCTTAGCGCCATGGATTTTAACGCCTGCAAAAAGCAGGCGTTAAACTCACCATGGCGCAAAGGGACCTCGGAATCAGGCGTTAAGGGTCGGCGCCGTTTACGGCGCCGTTAACCCCTTAACGCCTGATTCGTAATGAGGCCCATTGTTGAACTTGAAGAAGAAATGCCTAAGCTTGAGGAAGGGAACCCCGAGAGGCCCACCAGCGACATTGTTGAAAATTGTGAAGAGAGGCCTAAACCTTGGGGAAGGGAACCCTGAGAGGCCTAACAGGAACCGTGCCTTTTTGTTTGAATCTGGAAGGATCAAAGCTTGGGGAAGGGAACCCCAAGAGACGCATAGGGCCTCATTACGACCCTGGCGGTAAGTTACCGCCAGGGCCGTGACTTTACCGCCATGGTGCTAACTACGTTAACGCCATGGCGGTAAGGGGATTTACCGCCCCATTCCGACCTTGGCGGGGCGGTAAATCCCCAATCCCCATTTACCCTTCCCCATTCCCATTTTTGCCCCATAGGGCATAATGGGAGTGGGGAAGGCGTTAATTACGCCACCGTAAATTACGGTGGCGTAATTAACACCAAGTTCCCTTACCGCCATGGTTTTTTACACCCGCTAAAAGCAGGTGTAAAAACCGCCATGGCGGAAAGGGAACTCGTAATTGGCGGTAAGGGGTCGGCGCAGCTAACGCTGGCGCTAACCCCTTACCGCCAGGGTCGTAATGAGGCCCATAGAGACATTGTGAGCACTACGTGGAAGGTTCCAAGGGCAACCTTTTTGAGTTTAACTATTTTGAACTGGCAAAACTACAACTGTTGGTAAGACTGCCTGAAACTAGCTTGGGTTACATTTCCTTATTAACCACCATATTTTCTTTAAGAAGATCCCTGAACACATTTTGTCTAAGAGTGAGGGCAAGCATACGTTTAGACAAAAACAGACTTTGGTTTTGGACACACGGACATCGATGGCTCTTAGAAGCATCCTTTGGGGAACCACCCCTTTAGAGTTAGGGCCAGTTAGACATTCCACCAACCCAACAAAGTTTATAATTTAAGGTTTTTTTGAACTGTTACTTTTGAATCTGTGTCTCTCTTGATACTAAGCCTGTTTCACAATATCTTGTTGACATGGCTTCCTGGACTGACAGGGGAAATACTGACAATACCTGATGAGTTCTTGTTTAGACCAGAAATACCTATTGATGATGAGGAGGGACAGGTCATTCCCATAGAGCTAGAGGCAGCAGCGGTAAATTAAGAAAGGGTGGTTGTTTATGGTACAGATGATGAGGGAAGAGCATGGAGAACAGTAACGGCCCTTAAGGAAGGACACAGACTGACAGACTTGACAGATGAAGATTTGTTCAGAGATGAATATTCAGATGATGAATTAGTGTTTTCATACAACTTACTTATTTGGTGAAAATTGAGAATATGGCATTGGTAAAAAGGAAACCATCATTTTGTCAGGAAGATTTGGAGAAGGTGCCAAGCATTTTGTGGTCTAATAGTCCATATGATGTGGTCTATTAGGTGGAGCAGGTGCAGTGAAGATGAAGCCTAAACCAGGAGCAATTCTGCCATGAGTAAAATAGTATCCTATGTGTAGGGAAGCAAATGAAGGCATATTCGAGACCATTTCTGCTTTAATAAAGCAGGGAATATTAGTGCAATCAGAATCCCCATATTACACGGCTGTGTACCCAGTGAATAAATCAACTGTGGGGTAGTGGAGATTTATTCAGGATCTCTGCCCCTAAACAATATCGTTGAAGCAGAATTTCCTTTGGTCCGTACCCTGCTACAATATTATGTAACAACCCAGCTAAAGCCAAATATTTTACCGTCATAGATTTGAAGAATGCGTTCTTTTCAATTCCTCTTCAAGTACGATAGTTGCTTGTTTTGTTGCTCTCCTTCCCCCCCTTCCCTCACCTTTTGTCATTCCCCTGACTACCTGAAATGTCATCAGGCCTAGTATGACAGTCGCTTGTCTGTCTCATCTCCTACCTCCCCATCCATCCCTCCCCTCCTTTATCTTTGTCAAAGCTCTTGCACTATCTGAAATGTCATCAGGACTAATACAATAGTTAATTTCACAATCTTAATGTCTCAATTCCTTGTAAGAATGTCATTGTATCTTCCCTTGCTCTCTCGCCTTGCCTTGAAGCGCTTTGAAACACACATGTCTATAGGCGCTATACAAATAAACTATCAATATCAATATCAATTAGTCGAATTGAGTCCTCCCTGCACCTTTCCGCTGTCTCACTGCTCACCAAAATGTCATCCACATTCTGACTTATCATGCTCTTGAGTTGTACATTGCCCAATTCTATCTGAAGTACTCTAATAAAGATTGATGGGGACTCACATTACCCCTGAGGCACTCTTGTGCGCTTTAGTCACTGATTTCTATATGAAAAGGAAGTCCAATCCTGTGAGTCTGACGACATTTCTGGTATTGCTGGAGATTGACCAAAGATGAGGGGGAGGGGATGGGGAGAGAGGGACATAACAAACGACTATCGTACTAGGCTTCACGACATTTCTGGTAGTGCTGGAGATTGACAAAAGGCGATGGAGGGTGTGGGGGAGAGAGAGGAACATAACAAGCGACTATCATACTAATCCTGATGACATTTCAGAAAGTGCAAGGGGGGGAGGGAGGGAGGGAGGGAAAGGAACATAACAAGCGACTATCGTACTAGGCCTGACAACATTTCTGGTAGTGCTGGGGATTGACAAAGGTGAGAGTGGGGGGAGGAACAAACAAGCGACTATCGTACTAGATCTCACAACATTTCTGATAGAGTAAGTGCATACAATAGAGTGCGGGGAGGGGGGAGAGGAGAGAGGGAAAAGACAGGGAGAGGAAGAGAAGATTGAGAAGCAGTGAGTGTGGTGTAAGAGAAGAAGAAGCAAAGCCGGCGAAATACAGTGTTATAGAGTACATAAGCAAGTAGAGAGAGAACATCAAGTTGCAGAGGTCACTAATGAACACGTAATGTTGCAAGAGATCAGCAAGTGCAAGCCAGTATTCAAGTCGTAGATGGGCACATGATTCAAGGTCACCCTGATTAAGTGATGCTTAAGGAAGTCCAGCATGAGAACGACAAGCTTCGAGATGGGTGAACCAACATGAGCCACATGAGTCCAAAAAGTCAAATCAAAGCATCAGCAACAAGACGGTGATGGTGTCACCATAATGTGTCCATACAAACTCTGACAATGGGCAGGGAGGAATTGTTGATACAAGGGGGGATAGCAGTAGAGGGCTACCTTGGGGGGGGCAGCAAGATGAAGGATTCAAGCATACAGGCATCACATACATACAATGGGGGGTACAGCGAAATACAAGAGGCAGGCATACAGGCATCACATACATACAACAGGGGGGACAGCGAAATACAAGAGGCAGGCACACAGGCATCACATGCATACAACAGGGGGGACAGCAAAATACAAGAGGCGGGCATACAGGCATCAAATGCACACAACAGGGGGGACAGTGAAATACAAGAGGCAGGCATACAGGCATCACATGCATACAACAGGGGGGACAGCAAAATACAAGAGGCAGGCATACAGGCATCACATGCATATAACGGTGGGGGACAGCGAAATACAAGAAGCAGGCATACAGGCATCACATGCATACAACAGGGGGGATAGCGTAATACAAGTGGCAGGCATACAGGCATCACATGCATACAATAGGGGGGATAGCGTAATACAAGTGGCAGGCAGTGTTATGGTAGCAGACATGGTCCTTACAACGTGGGACTTAGAGGTGGGCTGGCATTCACCTGCCAGCTCGTCTGATTAGTCGTGATGAATCTGGTATGGACCAATCGCAGGGGGGCAGGCAAACAACAAAGGGCCAGCTCAGAGCATCGGAGAAGAATACAGCCATGTTGGAAAGGCCAGATTCAGTGTCAAAAACATGGTGAAATCAACAAAGGTGCACAAAGGGCTATGGCCGGGGAGCAGATGCAGGAACACTGCTTCTACAGTCAAATGGAATATCAAAGCACACACATGGGAATTACTGAGGACATGGCCACAAAAGCCCAGAGGGCTTCCCTTCATGGGGGTCAGTGGCCTAAAACAGCACCCACGGTGCAGTCCTGGCTCAAATATCTGTCTTTCGTATATGAATGCGAGGAAAGATATGTAATGGGGGTCTGTCCGACGAGACGGCCAAAGGATATATGGTCCCCTTTCAGGCGCTATTTAGCGGACAAGGTCGGAGAGACCCAGGATGAGTAAAGGACTGTAATAACTGCTTGGGGTCAAACCGGTTACTCAAGATACTATATCGACATGATGCTGTGTGGCAATCTGTAACAAACTGTACAGAAAATGTGTTTTAATTTGATGTAACCGTCAGTTGAAAAAGAAAGTTTTTTTAAAAAAAAAATGAAATGTCCTAAAAGATGACATTGTTTTTGCTTGTAATACCTGGCACATTCCTTGAATTAGGCTGAGGTACTTTTGCAACCTGCCTCTTTGCATGTGTAGGAGGGATACACACTGCAGGGAATGTTTGAAATGAAGTGCTTAGCCCAGTAGAGCTCCCCAACTCGCTGTATTCACTGCACAGCTGGTGCAACAATCCATTAGGACAACAAAAAGCGGGGAGGCGGGCGCCGTCAATCCCTTTTTGGTGCCCTCTGTTGCATGGTGTAGGCATCACAAGTGCACCACCAAAACCAGGGCAAAAGGGGGTGCGCATACGCCGCCACTCTCTGCAGATCGCAATAAGGCACTTTAGTAATATGTATGTTGCGTGTTTCTGTCGCCTATGTGGGCGCGCGCATGGGGACGCGAGGCTGGACTGCACTGAAAAGGCGGCTCCCACTGAGCGAGTTGTGTGTTTAAGTTCATCTGATGGACGAGCGCTGAAATCCCGTGACCCTTGGGATGACTTTTCTATAAAAAGCCCCTTCTGTGGAGGCCCGGTGCCCAGAGACAGTCCACGCGGAGGATTCACTTCCTTCCAGCAATTTCTCAGAGGTCTCCAAGGGAGCCACGGCCAGACAGCCCTACCTTCATTTCTGTTTCCCAGCCCTTTACTTCCACATGACCCCTCCCCCACACGAGCACCACAGATGGGCGACTATCCGCTGAGCAGATTAGACCCAAATTCTTTCGGAAGCATGAAATATTTGTTTACGTGTCATGAGCTGAAAAGCTTAGGGAAAATGGCCGACCTACAGGGAGAGGCCATGAGAATGAAAGTGCACCAGAGGCAGAAGGATGAAAGAGGGCAGAGGCATTGCTAGGGGGGCTTTGGGGACAATAGTACCAAGTCTTTTGGTTGCAGCCCCGGATAGAAGCTCAGGGGCTACAACCAAAAGGCTAGCTAGCCCTGAGCGCTGACAGTCCCGACATTAGCGTAGCCCCAGTTCTTTTCTAGACCTAGCAACACTCCTGCCAGTCAGATGGTGGAACCCCTGGACCAAGCGCTAACCACTTGCCTAAGGTGGGGCTAATGAGGCGATGGTGGCAGGGTCTGGGGCGTTTAGTATATGCGTCTATGCAATTCACAGCTTACTTCTGTGCTTGCTTCCAGGTTCAAATCGATGACCGCTAGCAGCCATTCTTTTTGCACCCCTCACCATAATCCTTCCTTGTAGTCGGGCCCTTGTCGCTTGCTGCTATCTGACAGTATGCACCTGAAGTCTGCGTATCTGACATGCGCAGTTACTGTACTAGACCTCACTCTGCATGCAAGGCAAGGGTCATCAGGGCCCCAGGCGCAGCATGGCAGCAATGGCGTGTCCATTTCAGAAGGGGAGGCCTGGGACAAAAATGTGGTCCAGACACTAAAGTAAAAGTCGCGCATTATTAGACCCTTCCAATGCCTTCAAGAATGGACATGGGAGCCACCTCACTTTTCAACCTTCCCTTTATTCCTCTCCTTAACAACTGCCCTTACCCTTCCTCGCCCCTCCCCTTCCTCCATCTTCCCGCGTCCCTCCCTGGGTCCCAAGTCCCTCCTTCTTAAAGGAGTCTTCCTCCATTTCTCCACTGCAACACCTCCCCCTTGCTTATCATGAAAGTCCAGTGTTCACATTTGCTCAATCAGCCGTAGGGGTCTCTTTGCGGTTCGCTGTGGCCGCCCAGGCAATTCCCAGGTCTTCCCTGATGTCTCTGCAGCCGGGGTTTCGTTGGCTCCTTCACTTCTCTGTTCTTTCTCTTCTGCGGTTATCTCCTCCATTGCCTCTGGCTCGTTAAGATATACTTTGCGGAAGAATGAGACATTCTGGGTTATTTCACCCCGTCTCCAGTTGCGGTCACTATGGGTCCTTTTACTTCTGTCACTATGAGCGGTTCAAGATTGTATCTTAGGCCAGCCTTCCGCTGCTGTCTTTGTCTCACTAGTACGGTCTCTCCTATTGGGAATTGGGGCTCCTTCCCTCTCCTTCTTTGGTCCGCCCATTCTTTCGCCTTCCTTTTCCTTTTTGCGTCTCGCTCTCAGATCTCTGTATCCTGTTCCGGCGTGTAGTCCTCTATTTGTGGGAGGCAAGTTTGTGGTTTGTATTTTATCATGAGTTCCAGCGGTGTCCGTCCTGTCGCTTCATATGGTGTTTTTTGGTAGCTCCTCAGCATTTGGCATAGCTTGGGGTAGCGACGTTTGCGGTGGCTTTTTGTCGTGTTCATTTGATGGTGGACATGAACCGTTCTACCATCCCATTGGCCTGGGGCCACAGTGGTGTGATTTTCTGGTGATGGAATCCTAGATGGGTGGTGAATTTCCAGAACTCTTGCCCTTAAAATGGTGGTCCATTGTCCGTTTTTACAGTGTTCGGGATTCCCCATTCACTAAATAGTTAATCAATCACCCCTGCGACATGGTGGAATGCTGTCGATTGTATATGTTTTATGAGTGGGAAACGGGAGTACTCGTCTATTGTTACATGCAGATGGCCTCCTTCCTCAAGTGGGCAGTAAATGTCCATGGCTATTCTTTGCCAAGGTCCATCTGGTAGTGGCACTATCTGTAGTGGGCATGGGGGGCTGTTCACCGCTGCCTTCTGGCAGGGTATGCAGTGAGTCAATGTGTCTTCTACAATTGCAAACATGTATGGGAACCACACTTGGTTTCGCAATATCTTCTTTGTATTGGCTACTCCTTGGTGTCCCTCATGCGCTAAGGTCACGAGTGCTTTCCTCAGGCCCTTGGGGGCTACTAGGTGGTTGCCTCGTAGCAGTGTTGTTTGTTCCATTGTGGCGAGTTCCAATTGTATTTTGGCCAGCCTTTCCAGTTCTTTTTTGTCCACCTCCCCTCCATAAACGTTTGTCTTCTGAGGTGTTTCCATTTATTGGTATTAGTGAGTTGCACCGCCGCTTGTATGGTTGGGTCTCCTCTGCTTTTGGCAGCAAATGCTTCTGCAGTGATGGTGGGGGGAGGCGTTGTGTGAAAGGTATGAGATGTAGTTTTCTGCCTCCAGTGTCATGGAGTCCTCTGTTTTCCCTTTCCGGATGTTGGGACATATAGTCTGCGGGTTGGCATCTCCCCCGGGCTTGTGGATTGTGTGGTAGTCATACTCTTGGAGTCTGATGCCCCATCTTTTGATGCGGGGTGGCATTTTGGTTGGTCTTGGGATTGCCCATATCTGTATAAACCTGAGTATTATTTTAGGTATTCAAAATGAAACTTCAACACATATTTGTACCAACTTGAGCTGGGAAGATGCATGGTGAAGTATCTAAATTTCAGGGTAGGCTCAAATTCTGGCTTTACCGCTTAACCAAAGTGTGTGATCCTGGGCAGATCGTTTAATCACACTGTGCCTTACCTGCCAAAATTAGGTGCCCCTAGAAGTGATTCAGTTCACAGAATAAGCTATTTAAAAATAAGTCTCACTCATGGTTTAAGAGATGGGCGTATGTCAGGACCTACCAGAAACACAAACACACACACACATCTTCCTTTGAAAATATGAAGCCACATGTATTGAACAAAATTGTGAATTTCAATAGCAAATTAAAGTAAACACGTCGAACAAAAAGCCCTAATGAACAATTGAATATAATAACCAGTAAGTAAACAGTATGTAGCAGACAATGAAATATAGGGAAGTGGTAGGGGAGCCAGGGCCGAGCGACTCCAGCATTAGCATTCATACCTTGTCCTCCGATCGATCGATACTGGAAGTGAATTGCCAGCAAGATCATCCACAGCTGTCTCTATTCCTCTACACAGTACTTTTGAGACCAGACCGGCAGCTTATCCACCTGTCCAGGATCACACTGTTACTTCAATAGAGACTCTGCCGGCAGCTTCAGCTGGTGGTGCACTCTCACAGTCAGTAAGTGCCGATTCAAAGGCAGCGCAAGAGCAGCCTCAGTCTTTTTCTGCTCCCCAGAGTCCTGATTCTTCAACTCAAGCAAGATATAATCTCGGTCCATGCAGAGGGTGGTGCCAAGAGTCAATTATCCTTTGAAAGAAGCTCACATAATCGTTTGCAGATTGTACTTGAACACCATGGTTCCCGTTGAACCAGTGGCGTAACACAAACGCTCTTCAAAGAAGTGTATGCTGCGCCACAGACCCCTGCTCCAGACTGGGCCACCACTCATGCTCAATGCGTATGGTGAACATGCTGCTGCAGGTGCATGCTGTGTGCTGCACTAGGTGAAAGATGTATGTTTATACATCGAATCTTACATCTGACACCTAGCATAGAAACAAGGGGGGTGCGGCACCAGGCCCCTGACATCCAAGTATTCCAGCCGCCACTGTTGTGGCCAGTAACAATTTTATGTGCATGCCAGTAGTGGAGACAGCGTTTGGTGTGAAAGGATTGGGCGGTCCCTGAGGGGGCACTGGATTGTACGCGATTTAATGTCAGTGGCGGCAGAGCGACCAAGTTCAGCAAGAACATTTTTAAATAATCAGTTGAAATGATGCATTTTGCTTCACGGGTTTTGAGATAAGAGTGTTGAAAGCCATACAGTTTACCATTGGCTCTCTAGGGAAATGCCTGGAAACATCCAGTCCATGCCATGTCACCGAGAGTAAACAGAAGCATTTGTCAACATTTTCATGATACCTGCATCCACAGCATATGCCAGCATTGTCATTGTAAGTCATTTTTATGCAGGTTGTGCCCACGGTAGATGCCAGTATCATTTCATGAAAATGAGCAAATAATGTATGGATACATTCCCAGTATGAATCCCTTTTATTTTGCAGCACACTCTATGCCATTATGGCCGCTGTAAACCACTGCCAATAAAGCTGCGAACATGACCTATACTATGCTCAGTGCAAATCACTTGCATGTAGTTGTGGCCACAATCTATGCCAGTATAGCACATTCAATGATGTTGTAAAACACAATAAGCCAGCATTGTCAATATCAATAACTTCCATGATCCAGCCCTTTGACAGCAAATATATGTATATATTGCTCAAACTCACACAGGTCTATGTGTTTATTGTGAGTACAGTTACTTCAACCTCTGTTTAGTGAAAATGCATTTTTTGTAATTAGGGGTTAACACAATATAGCCACACAGACAGACAGACAGACAGACAGACACACACACGTGTATTTTGGGCACTTTTTGCATCTAGTCTACATATTGCAAATACATTTTTCTCTGGCTCAGTTTGTAAATAAATCGCTGTTTATAGATACATAAAATATTCTCTCGCTCAGTGCATAAACAAGTCAACTCGTGAGAAAATGTCCCTCATTCTGTATAAAAATTTCGTATGGGAAAGGTTAGGAGAATAAATCGCACAATATTTCCAGGCATTTTGGGAACATAAAAATTCCCTTAGATTCTTATATTTAACACATATGTCAGAGTTGGTGATGCATGTGCACAGTGGGCTTGACGCCCATTTCAATGGTCACAGTACTCACCTTAACAGTAAAATGCCTGCAAACGGAGAGTCGTAGATTCACATTTTGGACAGGTTTCACTGGTTGTCGTTAGGTGGGAGCAGTAGACAACTACTCGTTTCGCAGTTTAAAATCAATGGCTTGTGGCACTAAGGCAATGTTGCCGTTGGTAATTAGACGCAGAGAGCTGCCTGTTGCAGAGGAGTTTCTTATAGCACCTCCCCCCACGTTGCACGGGACGCCAACTACGCCAGTTCTCTGAACGTGATGAAATTGAAAGAAAAGACATAACCAAAGAAACTGCAATGATATCATCAGCTCAACACTCTTTTGGCGGTTCTATGTCCTTTCATCGACACCCGTTTTAAGACGGGTGTTTTGCTGTGGTTTATTCTCTCCCAAAAACGTCATCGAAATGGTTTAAATTATGTTTGAGGGGTTCCCAGCCCAAGCCCCCTTCATTTAACTATTTTTTTATTCCCGACCCACCAACCCTTTATTTGTCCTTCACCACCCCCGCCCCCGCCCCCCCCCCAAAAAAAGCTGAGGTTTTTGGGGCAAAACACCCATCGTAAAAACGGGTTTCGATGAAAGGACGCGATACCCTTTTGGCTTCCTCTCTGCGAACGTGCTGTCAGCCTGCTGGTAATGTTCACCAGCATCCTCGTCCTTGTGCGCCTGCGTGGACATCTTTGACTATGCCAGACTCTGCTGGTCACCCAGTTCATGTTTATCTGTTAACTGACCCGCATGACAACTGCGGTTTCCAGTTTGCACTGTTGCTTTTTCACTTTTTACTCAGAATATCAGCTTTTTGAAAACGTGTGAGTACTGACTGAACATTGAACTATAACTGACATTCAATAACAAGAACTTTTCAGCAATAGTAACCTGTTTGATGACTGTCTGCAAAAGGAATTATATATTTTTTAGCACTGCCTTTTTGCCTAACCACTAAAGTTTTCAAGAAATCCTGCCCACAAATCACGGGGCGCCAATGCACACCCTTGGATTGAAAGCAAAAACATTGTTCTGCATTCTACATGGCAGCACGCTTGAGTCCAGAACATTTCTGATTGATGGGTCTTCGCTCACCTTGTACCACCTGCTCCTTTATCAGTCTGATCAGTTTCCGGGTCTAATGGTCCTAAGCCCTGCAGAGACCACTATTTGTAAAAGGGGTTGTTGGTCTCCCTGAACATTCCCCCTCCAGATCAGCTTGAGACGAAGCATGCTGCAAGCCGAGTCCCTTCTCCT
Organism: Ambystoma mexicanum; assembly: GCF_040938575.1. NCBI lineage: Eukaryota > Metazoa > Chordata > Amphibia > Caudata > Ambystomatidae > Ambystoma > Ambystoma mexicanum. Next base: position 326,094,730 of record NC_090926.1, on the reverse strand, counting down.
GCCACAGGCCTTCTCTGCTAGACTAATCTGGGTTTTTGGTTCTGGCCATTAGTTGGTGCAGGTACTCTCTTTCCACCAGTGTTAGCGTTGTTTTGAACAATGTTGCTTTTTTTCATAAGCAATTCCCATGTGTTCATTCTGATGATGCTAACTATCATGGGACCTGTTTTGTATGTGAGGCTTCGGCCAATAGCTGCTTACCCATGCATTGGAGCGGCCGTTCTTATATGGGATTTGCCATAAGACATTGCTCTAATTTGCTGCTCCCCTATCAAAGAAGAAAAAAAGAGTCTGGTTGGAAACCTTTAATTGATAGCATGAAATACATAATGCCATGAGTAGGTGTTAAATTGAATTGATTGATTGGTTGATTTGATTGATATTTTATTTCTATCGCGCTCATACACAAGTGTTTCAGAGCGCGAAAAGGCAGGGAAAGGGAACAGGGGAGAACAAAAACAACGATCTTACTAGGCCCAGTGACATTGAGAACGTGCAAGTGCCGGGTAGAGGGAGAAGGAGGAGAAGTTCATGGAAGGGGGAACAAAAGGAGAGTGCGAAGCGAGAAAGAAAAAATAATAATAATAAAATAATAAATAAAAAGGCAACAAACAATGGGAGTGCAGCCAGCAAGTGGCAAGTGCTGGGTTTATGGCAGCAGGCCGTGTAGGTCTGAAAATGCAGGAAAAAAGGGGAGGGCTGTATGGGTACAGATACAGTCCCCAGTGCAGGGGGTGGCCCGGAGGCAGTGCGTGAGGGTGGCAAGATGAGCAGGTACCTGGTCCCGGAGGACAGAGGTTGGCCAGGTGCATGGTGCTGAGGGAGAGTAGAATCAACAGGGGAGAGGGGAGGAGAAGGCAGAAGCAAAGAGGAAGGTTTTGAGGTGCTTCCGGAACCGGAGATGGTTCTCCTCAAGTTTTAGAGTGGCAGGGAGGCTGTTCCAGAGGGAGGCCCCAGCCGAAGACAGAGATCTACCTCCAGCTCGTTTCTTTGAGAAACGGCTGACCCTGAGGGAGTTAGAGGAGCGGTTTGCTCGAGATGGGAGGTATTTGTGGAGGGATAGGTGAAGGTATGTTGGACCCAGGCCCCAGAAAGCCTTGTGGACAATGCAGAGGGTTTTGAATTTAATCCTCGCATCCACTGGGAGCCAATGGAGAGATTTCAGAGCTGGAGAGATACAATCCCAGGGCTTGAGGCCAAGGACAAGTCTTGCAGTCCTGTTCTGGATAAGTTGTAAAGGGCGGAGAGTAGAGGCAGGTAGATTAAGAAAGAGGCTTTTGCAATAGTCCAGCTTGGGAGACAGTGAGCTTCTGGGGGAATGAGAGGAAAGGAAGAATACCTCTGAGGAGGTGCAGTAGGAGGTTTGACTTTTTTGACACATCAGCGATGTGGGCAGAGAAGGAGAGTGTGGAATCAAAGGTTCTTGGCCTCGCAGGTGGGCATAGGAGGAGGGCCAGGGAGGCCGGCCAGAGAGTGAGGGGAAAGGAAGGTGATGGTGTGCCACTGAGGAGGATCTCTGTCTTGCTGGCATTAAGACAAAGATCGTTGGCGGCACACCAATCTTGGATGGCAGTTAGGCAATCAGTGATGAGAGAGGTGGAGGAGGTGGCCGAGGGCAGCCTGAAAATGAGTTGAGTGTCGTCTGCGTAGCACTGGAAGTTTGAGCAGAAAATGGCAATACAGCGGGCGAGAGTTGCCAGGTATTGGTTGAAAAGCCAGGGCGAGAGGTTAGACTGTTGGGGAACACCACAGGTGGAGAGGAAGACAGATGATAGGAAGGACCCAAGTTGGACCTGGGAGGGTCGATCAGAGAGGAAAGAGGTCAGCCAGGCCAGAGCCTGATCGGTGATGCCCAAGTTATCCCGGAGACGGTTGAGCAGGATGGTATGGTTGACCATGTCGAAGGCAGAGGAAAGATCAAGTAGAATGAGAACAGAGAGAATGCTAGAGTCAAGTTTGGAAAGCAGATCTTCACGGATGTTCAGGAGAGCAGTTTCTGTGCTTCTGCGAGATCTGAAGCCAGACTGATGGTCATGGAGACAGCCAACAGAATCAGAATGAAGGTTTAGCTGAGAGATGGACAGCTTTCAAAGAGTTTGCTTAAGAAGGGGATCATGGAAATTGGGCGATAGTTGGCCAGACAAGAGGGATCCGCTGTGGGTTTCTTGAGGAGAGGATGCACAAGGGAGTGCTTAATAGGGGAGGGGAAGGATCCTGAGGCAAAGGGGTGGTTGCAGAAGTCGGTAAGGGCCGGAGCAAGGGTATCAATGTGGTCCTTGAGAGTTTTAGAGGAACAGGGATGAACCTGTTTTGACGAGGCTTTCATAGATCGGACTTGTCTAGCGACCTCATCAGGGGAGACGAGAGGAAAGGAAGAGAAGGAGGGTGGGGGGGTGGCTGGAGGAGGGTCAGTGAGTATCGACGGAGAGGGGAGAGGAGAGGGGTGGAGGAGAGTGTGGACAAGATGTCCTGGGTTTTTGAGATAAAGTGTGAAGTCGGGGCATTGCAAAGAGCCTGAGAGGCAAGGGGAGGGGTAGAGACTGCAGCAGGGTTGGCCAGCTCCTTACAGATTTTAAAAAGTTTGGCCGAGCTGTTAGATGCCGCAGATACACGGGCTTGAATGTGGACTCTCTTCTTGGTACGGATAGAGAGACGGTATTGCCTTTGGAGAAGGCGACAGGTCAGTTTGTCAGAGGATGAGGAGGAATCCCTCCATTTTCTCTCAGCCGCCCTACATCTACGTTTAAGTGTAGCTAGGTCGGAGTCATACCAGGAATTGCACTTGGCTTTGGACTTCAGGCGGATCCTCATGACAGGGGCAAGAACATCAAGAGTATCAGAAATAGAAGAATAGAGAGAAGACAGGGCTGTATCAGGGTGTGAGTCAGCCAGAGGAAGAGGGGGTGGGGAGAAAGTGGAAGCAAAAGCCTCGACTGACACACGCTTCATGGCCGGATGTCCAGGAAGGTAGGTGGCAGTGTTGGGGTAGGCTTGGCTTGGGGGGAAGAGAGAGAGAGATGAGAGGATAGAGGAGAGGAGAGTGGAGAGAGGGATAGATAGGGGGGGCTAGAAGAGATCAAGACATCAAGTGTGTGCCCTGCAGAGTGCGTTGGGCCAGATGGGAGGATACAGAGGGAGAGGGAATCGCAGAGGTCGCGAAAGAGCAATGTTGAGGGACAGGGAGAATCAAGGTGAATATTGAGGTCACCAAGGAGGAGGAGTTGAGTGGTTGAGGCCAGGAGAGAGGAGGAGAGGTCAGCCCACTCAGAGAGAAAAGAGGTGATTTGACCAGGGGGCCGGTAGAGAGTGGCAACAGTAAGAGAGTGGCTAGGAGAGATTGAGAGCCTGCAGACGAGGCATTCGAAAGAGGAGTAGATCTGAGTGGGAATTATAGTGGCAGGAATCCACTCAGGAAAGATCAAGGCTACACCCCCTCCAGGGCGAGTGGATCTGGGTGCAGAGAGGATCTTGTAGCCATCAGGGAGGAGAGTGTCAAATCTCGTGACAGAGCTGGCGGTGAACCATGTCTCTGTAAAACCAAGAACTTCAAGGTCAAGTTCTTCAAGGAGGTGGCAGATGTCAGAGGAGTGTTTGACAGCAGAGCGAGAGTTGAGAGTGGCAAGATGAAGAAGGTTGCCGACCTTAAAGACCTTCCGGGGAGGGGTAGAAATCAGAGGTACGCCCTGCAGAGTTGTGGAAGTAGCCAGAAGATGGGCAGAGGAGGGAAGAGTGAGCAAGGCAGCCAAGGAATGAGAGGAGGGGACAGCCGGAGAAGAAAGGAAGTTGATGAGGCAAGGGAAATGCCTATCGAAGAGGAGGAGATTTGCCTGGGGACCTTGGACCATGACAGTGCCATTTAGGTAGACATTAAGGATGGCTCTGGAGGAGTCAAAAGAAGCTATGAGGATTTCCCAGCGAGTGCCACCATTTATGGGAGAGGAGGAGACAGGACAGAGCACAGAGATCATATAGGGGGTCCATAGATCAGTCGAAGGAACAACAAAGAGGATGTCGGTGAGGGTCTGTCTGGAAGAGGCGCTGGTATAGGTATCAGCAATAGGGAGACTAGGGTTGGAGGCAAAGATATCCTTTTTAAACTTCTTCTTTCCAGACTTAGTGAGAAGGGAAGGATAGTTGATAGAGAAGCAGTTGGAAAAGATGGGAGAAACAGACAGCGCCATGAGTATGAAGAGAGGAAGCAGGGGTAGGAGAAAGCAGGTGCAGCGGTATGGAACAGTCACTGGGCTAGCAGGATTACAATCAATGGGCAAAGTTAAATGCAGAACTACACCCAAGTTTGACTTTCAAGTTAAATGCAGAATTACACCCAAGTTTGACTTTCAAGTTAAATGCAGAATTACACCCAAGTTTGACTTTCAAGTTAAATGCAAAATACACCCAAGTTTGACTTTCAAGTTAAATGCAAAATACACCCTAGTTTGACATTCAGGTTAAATGCAAAATACACCCAAGTTTGACTTTCAAGTTAAATGCAGAATTACACCCAAGTTTGACTTTCAAGTTAAATGCAAAATACACCCAAGTTTGACTTTCAAGTTAAATGCAAAATACACCGAAGTTTGACTTTCAAGTTAAATGCAAAATACCCCCAAGTTTGACTTTCAAGTTAAATGCAAAATACACCCTAGTTTGACATTCAGGTTAAATGCAAAATACACCCAAGTTTGACTTTCAAGTTAAATGCAGAATTACACCCAAGTTTGACTTTCAAGTTAAGTGCAAAATACACCCAAGTTTGACTTTCAAGTTATATGCAAAATACACCCAAGTTTGTCTTTAAGGATAGATGAAGGTCCTGTAGTTAAGGAGACAAGAGGGAGTCAGATGGTAAGGGAGAGTACAGACACGACTACAATTTGAGAACATAACACGGCGAGCTGAAGGAGTACCATCAGAGTAGGTAGTACAAAGGAAGTAAGAAAGGAGGGAGTAACCACGGCAGAATGTGGTGTAAGAGTCATGGTAGTCCAATAGTCCAGGGGTTGCAGTCTCAGGGAGGGTTTGGCTGTGGCAGAAATATCATGTTGCAGCCTGTAAAGCAGACAGGGAAGCCTTTGTGTGGGCCTTGGTGTACTGGGCCGGCTCCCGCCTCCGGGTTGCTGCTATTGGTCTATGGTGACCTCTGCAACCAGGGTAGACCAGTGCAGGCCCAATTGAGAGAAGCTTCTGGAATTATCCCTGTTGCTGGAGATAGTGGCAAATGACACCACACTTTCCCTTTCACTGATTACTCATGAGCTGGGAGCTATACAAACCATGGTACTGCAAAACAGAATGTATTTATTTATTGTGCAATGTATATAGCGTTCCAAGCCTGAGGGCATCTAGGCACTGTTCTTGTCAGTAAATGACAGTAAGGTTACATGGTTGCAAGTAGGCAGAGTTGTTATCCCAGTAGGTATGTTATTACATGACATTGACATTATTACATGGTTGCAAGGCTAAGCAAGTTACATAAAGTTACATAGTTATATAAAATACAATAATTATTGCATGGATGCAGGTTACACAAGTTACAAGGATACAAGGTTGCAGGGGAGAGAGACAACAGATGCAGTGGTTGTTGAATGACTTATATACATCAGTTAGTACCCAAGAGAGTGTGAGTTCCAATGAAGTGTAAGTATGTACAGTTATTTATGTAGTTCCTGTGTACATAGCCATGTTTTAAGGTGTTTTCGGAGTGTTTGGTAGGAAGATACTGACCTTAGCGCTTGGCCTTAGACACTATCCTGGCCACAAAAGAAGGTGTTTATGCTCTTGTGGGTTGTGAAGCCTACACATTTAGCGAAACTAAGATGCCAATCTCACTCTAATATCTCCCATATCAGAAAGCCAGTGGACATATGACGTAAAGAGCACACTAACAACTGCCTTACTTAGATAATTAGCCTGTCATCTCTCATCAGTTAGGCCCTAAGCCAAGGCTTCTTCTTTTAGTTGACCTTACTGACTGTTCTCTTCCTCAGAACTTTAAATGGAGGGAAGGTACATTGCTATCTTCATATGGGGCTTTATGAATAGGCCTTGTTTTCCGGTCCTGAATCATGTGTGTGTAGACCATGATTTTGTCCATTTCGTCCCTCTATTTATTGTTATTTGATTCAATTAAATTGGGTGCTGTTACTCTGCTTGGCCTCTGGGGACTTGGTTGTTACATTCTGCATGTGCTTTTTACATCTTTAATTGAGCACAACTTGGCATTCACAACTATTCACTCCTTTACTTAATCTAAGAGAAATATGTCCTAAGTACATTTCTTATCCTCTTCATGCCCTTTCGAGCTATGTAGTTGCTCTTGCTTTGTCATCCTTGATTCTGAGCCAAGCAAATACTCTTTGTTCTTGCACAAATTTGTATTCCAGTGCCTGTCAGCAGTACAGCCTTGGTTTCCCTTCTCGAGGCTTCTTGCTTACTATAATACAATGCTGACGTCCATTTTCTTAGCATGGCTACTTTTCTCGCGTTCTATTTCCTACTTTAGCAAGCTTCTATATGTCTCATCTACCTTGCATTTCTGCATATATAAATGTATTACTTCTCTTATCACTTATCTTCTTAGTGTATATGGTTTTTCTTCATATTCGCATATATGTTTACTTCTTCACTTTAATCACATCTTCATTCTTTAGATATCCATTCATCAAGTTCAGTGCATCCACGTAACTTCTCTCTTTAGTGATGTCACTTTACATCTGCCAGACTTTACTAATAGTTCTTCTATGTCCAGTGGTGTCTGTAGGCTCATGTCTACCGCATCAGTTCGAGGGAACATTCAATATGGTTGTGTGAACGCATAACGTTTCTCACACCTTCGATGTGGTATTGGGATGATATCAGGTGTCAAACACAGTGCTTTCTTGCTGTTCTTTGAGTTTGACAGAGGTGAGGGGGGCTCTATAAATGACGTGTACATCTGTCTGTCTACAAAGCATATATTGCTGAGACAAGCCACAAAATGTTATTTGGGCACAGCCAGCCATTCTGGTGTTAAGGCAGACCTCAACATTTCCTTTGGCCACAGCCAGCATTCAAGGTGTGACATTCTACTATATATTGTTCAGAGAGTCCTAATGAGAGCCAGAATGAAGATGTGTTGTGAAAGCTCCTGTGTACAGTTGGTGACTTGTTGTTTACTGGAGTATTTCATGTGTTCTCTTACAGAACCAATTGTAAAAATGATGGCCATTTACCCATCTTTTTTGCAATTCATTTTGCAAAAAACATAATTTGTGACCCATCTATATATATAAAAAGCTTGGGTATGTTTCCGTACTCAGCTGATGCAATTTATCAGTGTTAGGTTTCCCTCAGCTGTCCAAATGGCAAAGCGCACCTCTGTGTGCCCTTCCACTTCAACAACAGATATAATTTTAACAAACAGAAGGAGCATGGTTCTATGTGTCACCTTCACCGTCCACTATTGCAAACATTCAAAATAATTTCAAGTTACTTCTTCCCATCTCCACTTCTCTTCACACAAGGAACAGCGGTTCCAGTGTCAATGAACAGTTAATTACTAGCTCAACATTTCAGTCTCTAAGAGCAAAACGCTGTAGGACAAATGCCTCCTCACGTGCTAAAACTGAAAGTAGGTGCTGTAATTATGCTACTACGCAATCTTATGCCATCACAGGGACTCTGCAATGGAACAAGGTTGACAATTACACATCTACAAAGACACATCATAGAGGCCTATGTAATCGGGCACTGTTGTGCACCATGTTAATTGCGGGTGGCTTCAGCAAAGGGTGTTACAAGCAAATGACACCCCTGAGGGGCTGTATTTACTTCACGACCTGGGTGGTGACTCGTGTCTTGCCTGCCACCTGAGGCCTTAGATGTCACAATCCCAGTGGATCGCCAACACATCAGAGGTAGCAAATGCCAGGTACTCATTGTCACGCCACCATGACTCTATGAGAGCGCCTGTGAGTGAATGTTATTATCTAAACATATTTTTGTGTGAGTGTTTTTTCAATGGCGGTTTACAGGTGTTATTATAAGAGGTTATTGATATGTTCATGTTATTACGTGTCAGTGTTTATGTTTGACTGCTGTACAGGTAGAACTTTGGGTTCTGAGATGGCAATACGTATACATATAGTGAAATGGTTTACGTGTGTGCATAATACAAATAATTGCACAGTTTTGCACATCTGAATTGCATGGGTGGCTGCTTGGAAATTTGTGAAAGTGTTAACGCTTGGTGGTTAGACTCGCACATGTCTAGATTTACATGTGTGATCGTGTAAGTGCGTTTGCGTATGCGGTTATCAGAGACGGCGCCAGGGGCTTTGAACTTTTTTAGCTGAAAGGGGCCTTGAGCCTCAGGGGTCCACTAGCAAATGAACAGTCATAAGTCTTATAACGTAGCTATATTCCTTTCTATATTACTTTGGTTCTGGGTCTTTAAATGTGCGTTTTGCAGCACTCACATTGTAAGCTGCATTTCCTTTAGCTCTCCCACCCGTCACTTCCATCTGGGTATACAGAAGTATTATCACCTCATTGCCTTTTAACATAGGTTCCCCTACATCAGCCACTTTTCAGTGGGCATTTAGTGTTTCAGCTCCCTGCTGGCTGACCATCTCAGGATAATGGGCGGCTATTAACCCTCGGCTGGATTTATTTGTCTCCATTATAGTGTATGCACACCACAGGTACCGCAGACTGCTCAGACTGCTTTGCACTCTAAACAGTGGGGGCAGGCTTCAATCATCATGTTGAAATGGGCCCCACACATCTTCAGCCAGCCCTGGTGGTTATTGCTGGGGATATTCGGTTTAGTGCATGCCCCCACGATCCCCCACTCTCAGCCATACCGCCTCCTCCTGGTCCTCTTCCTGGGAGTCCACTGGGAACGGCGCAACCCTGGCCGCAATCACAGATCTCTCTCCGGGATTCGAGTCCTTCGTTTCTTGCCAAAGTGGTCAAACTTTTAAACTGCCACTTAATCGTGCCCGTAAATGCAGTACATTTTTAATAGAATGTTCCATAAAACACGCGAGGCGGCCACATAAATGTCCCTGTGTGAGCTAACAACCCGGCAAGGGCAGTGCTGTCAATTCTGAAGACTCGCGGAGGGCTGCAGCTTCCCAACGTCCCAGTCAAACTCCCGCTCTGCAAGGAGCAGCCATCTTGCGGCCTGGGGTGGAGTACCGGTCCCCAGCCTATTGTGTTCTAGCAGGCTGCCTGCATGGGATGAAACTTGGTGACACGGACGGCACCCTGACAGAGGTGTATCGAAGTGCAGGCATACTTGCCCACATTCTGTGACCAAAAAGGGGAAGGCTGTTTCATGCTTGAAAAATAGGAAAAGGGAATTTAGCATAACGATGAAATCAGAGGAAACTGCATCACGCGACCTTCTACCGGAGGACATTACAGGGAAATGCAATCAAGTCGCGAGCCCCTGTTCATGACACACGAAATGACTATGAATGCTGGCCCATCATGAGAAATGACAAAAAAATGTAGTCAAATCTGGTCTAATCAAGGCACACAAGGGGTGGCGGTGTCCCCTCAATAGGACTTGGCGTTGGCTGATTGCAGTGTATCCACAGGTGAACTGCTAGGAACCAAATCTGGCACTATAGAAACACACTCCCAATTTACCCCATGGTGCCAGGTGCGCGTGGATCATGCAGCCCTACTATTTTGCATGTAGTCGCTGTAGTACTGCATCTATAACACGAAAGAATGTCTAAACCACGTGGACCAGAATGCAACAAGCCACGAACACATCCTCACAACAGATATGGGCCAACTTTATTCTGTAAAAAATAATGGGAAAGTGGCAGGTGGGGGGACACACTAGAAAGCTATATGCAAAAAGGCAGCTAGTAAAAAGCCCTCAGCACTAGCCATACAATATGTTCTTTTTCTGGGTCTACATCCTGTCATTAGGAACTGTATGCATGCATTTCTTTTTTATTTATTCATTCATTGTAAAATGTTTATATAGCACTTTTATGCAAATCGCTGCACAAAAGATTTAACAGTACAATGATAATGATAAATGAGAAAGTGCACGATGCCACACACTCAACCAGACGAAAAATAACTTCAATGCAACATTATCATAATTGTGAAAAAGGATCTATGGAATTTGATCGTAGAGATTTGTTCAAACGCAAAATCCATTTGGCCCTCAATATATGTGGGGTGAAGATCCCTCACCCCTTCCTCCCCCACTGGACCCTAATTGTTGTATGGTGCTTGGTGTGAATGCAGGTGCTAGGGAATGCATGAGAGAATGTTGGTGTGCCTGAGAGAATGTTTGGTTCTCAGTGTAGGAGTGCCTGTCGTGAAGGTTCCATAGGATGTCAGTTGGAGAGGCCCAGCCTGGGTGATGGGACCCAGTGGTTCATGCTTACCATCTTCATGTAACCGGAATAAAGCTTACTTGTGGAACCTACTCAAGATGACTAAGGAGCTTTGATTATTACACTGGCGACAAGTCAGTCTTTCAAGTAAAGAGAAAGAACCTGCGTGGCAAAAGTGAAGATCAAGGTGACCAGTCTGCTGCGGTGGTGTAGAGGAGGTCCCAGAAATGGCCTGCACCCCAGCCCCGTATTTCGTGGTACCTGAAGCATATTCACCAAGGTATATGACGTATGAGGAACAAATGAACCAACAGAGAGCAATTCTAGGCCTCTACCCGGTGCCCATCAGAAGAGCAATACCTGTTGAAGTGCCTATAACCAGACAGCCATGGGCAGCTCTGTACCCACTGAGACAAACGTACCAGCAGCTGACACAAAATGAAGACTACTTCCAGGCTGTCCCCGAAGAGACCCAAAGAGGCCTAATGGAGGGTAAATGGTGACGACATAAGAGCCCGGACAGACATACAAATAAACATAAACAACGAATGAAAGTTGACACACAGGGGCGAAATGCTAAGAATAACGATGTAATGGACGTGTAAGAAGAAACGATGTTAATATAAAGAAGCGTAACCATGAAGTGAGATGAACACACGTAAACTGACTGAAATGCCTGTAAATAGGCTTGGAATGCAAGAAGCTAAGAGAGCGATACTGCTTGCAATGCTTAGTAGAAGAAAAGAGCGGCATGTGCCAATTATATATCTACCTCAATTAAGCACAGTATACAAGTGCGACTCCATTTTGTAAAGCAGAATTAAGCCCATGCTGCAAAGGACTAACAGGGCTAAGATTCATATTCCAGCCAAAGCAAAGGAAAGAGCGGAATCGAAACTTAGTAAGAGGCAGCTCATGCCTGGGAATTCAAGGTCAACTCCAGGAAGGGAGGAGAGCGGCCACTCTGTAGAATCGGAACTTCAAAGCATGACTGCCAGCCAGTGAAGGTCGAGATAAAGAGGCCCGAGGCAGGTGGCAAGCCTTAACAAAGAATCAAATGTACGAAAAGAAGGAAAATGAAGCAGATTCACGGTGAACAGACACGTGACCAGCCAAGAGCAAAGAGGTACCAACGTCTGATGTCACCCAGAACCCGAGGAAGCCATAACGTTTCCTGATAAGAAGCTACAGTTTCGAGGCCATCCCCAGCCAACTAATTGACACATAGCCCTAAAGGTACTGATTGATGGAAGGGAGGCAGGGTGAATCTTGGGGCACTCCGCATCTGGGTGTCCATTCTGCATGCTGCTAATTAAAGTGGAGATTTATGCCTAGGGGTGTAACCCACCCAATCACAATGGACCAAATAATCTAGGGTCCTATAGTTTGTCGAGCCAATCAGACGTCGTAGTTGTAGTGACATCTATCATGAGTGATGTAGAGGGATGTGCATAGACGCCCACCCGATAAGAGTTATCCAATCCACACGCTCTGTTACCATATACAGATATAGCACCTATACTTAAGTTATCTTTTCCAACCAATAGAACTGCATGTCAAACTTATGAGTTTTACACGTCAATGATGACGCAATTTTGCTATAAAAGTCTTTGTCTGCATGAATTGGGGAGTTGAAGCGAGACAGGCGATAGCAACACTGTTGATTACCATTTGTTTCCACATTTTTTGTACTTGTCATTAAACGGACTTCCCTTTGCCAAACCGTTGACTTGTCCTTATTGATTGGTGTTGGAGTAAGAGAATCCCACACCCCATCCTCCTTGAGGTGCGGCTATCTTGTCTTAAAGGTACCCGAGGGTGAGCTCTGCCCTATGGGCCCGTCAGAGGACGCTCCGCCCTCCAGTACACTTGGTAGCAGAGGATGGTTCTTGACCATCGAGTATTGATTAACTATTGATAAGACACCTATTGACCGCTGACACAAAGTAACTCTGGGTTTTCGGCAATATCGCAAGTCCTTCGCCATTCGGCTGAGTAGACTGAGAAGCTTTCCCGCGGACAATGATAGTATAAGTACATAAAATCTGCAGTGGGTCGGTAACGACGGAGGGGCTGGTGATCCCGAAGATCCAGAGAACCATGCGAGCGGTGATTGAACGAAAAGACTCAACATTTTGGCAAACGTTTTGTAGACATTAGAACAAGTAAGGGGGGTGGCGGAAAATAAAATAATCAGAAGTAGAGAAGACTGTATATATATATATATATATATATATATATGGGGATAATTACTCGAGTATAAGAGAAAAACAGTGGTTACCGGGATAGATACCCGAGAGGAAAACAGTGATTACCGGGAGGGCACCCGAGAGAAAAAGCAGAAGATACTGGGAGGGCACCCGAGAGAAAAAGCAGAGGATACCAGGAAGGACACCTGAGATAAAAAAGTAAAGAGGATTCGCCTTGTTCCTGCGCTTTAATATAGTGGTCAGAAGAAACGTGAAGTCAGAGCCCACAGAATAGTGGACGATTAGGATACGACCACGTTCAAAGACGTCGTTGAGGGAGTTCGTTTAGACCCCATGTCGGGGTATTGATTAGAAGGCAGAGATATATGTCCAGCTGGTGTCTGTCTAGTCTGTCAAGTGTCTGTTGTGCATGTTCTGTTGTATGTCACATGTAAAGAAATGTATCATTGATTGTTTGAAATGAAGTTTGGGTTTTACGCGATTCTGTAACTAAGAGGGAATCGCACATGGATTAATGTTTTTGAGTAAATTGATGATATAGAATTTGGCGGGAAAAGAATGGATTGGAGCTTGCGTACGTGGAGCTCTCTCATATTGTTGGAAGTAATAGACGTGCATGAAAATATTGTTAGTAACGGAATTTAAGAATGGAAGAGATAACCCCACTCGCCCACTTATGCAGGCAATTGCCTAAACATGCACCCAAGCTTAAGAAGTATAGTGCGGAGTGGGTTAAGGGTACCGCCCACAAGATGTTTATGCCATGGCCACAGAACGGGTCCTTATCTAAAGCCATCTTACAACATATGACGACTTATCTGCATGCCACATATACAGGTAAAAAACTAGAGAAACGTCTTGCTGTTCTAGAACTGTGGAAAATGTTCGAACAGCCAAAGGAGGAAGAGCCTCCTGCAGACTGGATATTAATCGTATGCATGGAGGGGGGTGAGACGCCTACCGCGCCACCAGCCCCACCTGAGCCAGAATTCGAGGAAAGTAAATCAGAGGGACTCTACCCGTTAAGAGAGCTTAAGGCAGCCACAGGGTATAGGAACCCTGCATATGAGTCACCTACGTACAGTAGTGACAAAATCAAGGAGAAGGATCAGGAAATTAATCTTACCTCCTCAGTCCCGAGGGACAAGGAGAAACACGATAATGAGAGAAAGGACCAGGCACAGACTGGTGCACCTCTCGATAAAGAGAGAGAAGGAAAGAAGTGGAAGGGAAGTGAAGACAGAACTGATGAAATAGCATTCGCAAAAGACAAATGGATTGGAGGTCAGATATTGTTGAAACTCGATGGCAAAGGAAGTGATGATGTGAGAACGAGAGAGAGGTCTGGTGTGGCACAGAGAAGGGAAAAGGAAGGGGATTTCAGGGATGAAAGAATAAGAAGGAAAGATAGGCTAAGGTGAGAACAGTTATATCGCGAAGAGCAAGGAAAGTCGCTCAGTCGCAAACAGAGTGTAGCCTATAACCAGTACAGGCAGAACCTGGAAAAACTGGAAGAAGAGCAAAGAGTACGTGAGAAAAGGATAAAGAGGCGAAAGGATGAGGAAGTTAGAAGGGCATATGAACATAGAAATGAAAGAAGAAGGGAAGAAGACAAGGTCAGAGAAGAAGCGAGGGAGCGCAAAGAACTTGACGATGATATAGAACGTAAGCGTAGACAGAGGGCACACAATCTCGAAAATTTGGAGAGGGAAGTTAAAAAACCCAATCCTGTTGTAGGATGGGAAGATATTGAAGAATTCTTCCCTGCAAACAAGTCAGTATCAGACATGAATGGGGCGAATATCAAAGATGACATTGACGCCAGAAGCATCGGGGAAACGATCGATAAAATATATGATGAAATGGGGCTGGAGCGGATATCCACGGGGAAAGGGAAGACGAGCGCTTGGAGAGCACTCCGTTATAGGATACAGAGGAGGTCACCCGAAGTAGTGGAAGTGGGAGATTGTCCCCGCACAGGCCAGAAATTAGTAAGAACGATGAAGATGCAAGGAGTTGTGTGAGTTCAGAACAATCAATGTCCGACTCCAGTTGGGAGACGGAGGACGAGGCACACAAAGAAGGGAGACGGCGCGAGAAGCGGCTACCAAGGGACAAAGGGGTGTGATGGTCAGACGCCACTGAGTCTGCATATAGGGCATAAGAGTCTGCCGTCTGCCGCACAGCCTGGCCGACATGAAGGAACACCCCACGGCCAGAGGGACGTGTCAGCACATGCCTACGTAGACAGATTGAGGACATTGCCAGGTAGACGGCGATGCGGGAATGATACTCCAGTAATAAACAGGAGAGCCATGGGGAAAGAAAAGCAGGACTGCGCTTTCCAATTCCCGCTACTAGAAAAAGGGGGACTAAGACCACAATATATTCCATGGCCACACATGGACAGAGAAAACCTGAAAAACAAGCTTCCAATGTTGACATCGGGAGCCGGGAAGTGGATACATGAGTTAGAAAAAATGACATGGGGTGTCACGGTAGCTATAGGGGACATTAAGGGTCTCCTGATCGCCATACTTGGTGAAAGAGCAGACGATGTATGGAAATGAGCTGGCTACCCTGGTGTAACCATAATTCACACTACCCATGATGGAGCACCATTTAATAACTGTAGGTCAGCGGTGTGGAAAGCGCTACGAGTATTGTACCCAGACACTTCCGATATGGGAGCTATAATGACTCAAAAAATGAAGGAGTCAGAAGATCCGTTGATTTATATCCAGAATTTCCAAGACGCGTGGGTGCTCGAAACACATGAATCTTGGACGAAATCTATCCCTGTATTCTACTATATATTGCGCCAAGGGTTACCAGAACCAGTGCAGAAACAGCTCAAAAAATTGGTAGGAGTAGAAGCTAAACCATGGGCTGAAATACAGTAGACTATTCCACATCACTGTAGATTGTTGCAAGAAAATAATCCAGAAAAGGAGGCAACTCGTAAGGGTGAGGAAGCGAAACTGGTGCAAACGAAACTCTCAAAGTATGCTCTCGAAGGAGCTATGCTGACGAGCCCAGCAGAATCGAACTTACAGCAGAACAACCAGAGAAATGCAGGATTTTACCCGAGGGGTAGGGGATTTGGAGGAAGAGGATGGCAGAATAATCAAGGAGGGTTTCCAGGTA
The DNA here is from genome assembly GCF_040938575.1 of Ambystoma mexicanum. NCBI lineage: Eukaryota > Metazoa > Chordata > Amphibia > Caudata > Ambystomatidae > Ambystoma > Ambystoma mexicanum. Next base: position 326,079,024 of record NC_090926.1, on the reverse strand, counting down.
ATCAGGGTTGTTTCCAGAATAATCAAGGAGGCCTTCAAAACGTGAAGATGGGCAATCCAGATATGTCATATGGACAGATAGCCCGACCACCTGCAGTTTGTTGGCTGTGTGGTATGACAGGGCATGTGCCACGCGCGTGCAGAAACCAAGGCACGTGGCAAAATGGACAAGGAATGGGAGCAGGCACGGTGAATCCGCATGCTATCCCGCAACAGGGCAGTGCACAAAATCACACAGTGCAGCAACAAGCACCAGGCTTGCAGCAAGGTGCACAGCAAGGGGTTGAACCCTCGAACATGGGGAACGCCCCACAAAGGCAATCCCAACAGGCACCACCACAAATGTCCCAGGGAACAAACCCCAGAGGGGGAGTCAACCCTGGAAATGGAGGAAATACACAAGTATACAGTGGACCGAACTTATACATGAAATAGGACAGCTCGCTGGGAACCCTGATGAGTTCTATCCTATCAGTGACACCAGACCCTAACAGGGAACCAAGGGTAAATGTCGTCAAAGGGGGGGAAAGAATATTCCTTCTTAGTTGACATGGGTGCAACACGCTCGTGCATGCGAGAAGGCAAGTTTTCCTTGTCCGGCCAGGCCATAGATACTCAGAGTTTTACAGGAGCTCACAGCAGAGTTCCCTTTACGGATAATCTCCCAGTCTCTGTAGGAGAGTGCGAAATGAATGTACCATTATTATATTCAAGTCAGACCCGAGTAAACATTTTGGGTTGAGACTTAAATTCAAAGTTGAATATGACTATCTCATTCACAGAGGAGGGCATAGTATGCTCCACTCCAGGTATCCATTATTCTAACGTGTGCGAAATGGTCAGAGTGTACTCAGGACGCATAGCCATGAGAGCTATACCATTAGAACCAGAAGTCTTTGCATATGGCGTGCGTGTACTTATGGCGGGATTGCCAGGCCTCGCAAATAGAACTATGAGAACCCCTGATGAGTTCCTGTTCAGGCCAAGAATACCTATGCATGAACAAGAGGGACAAGTATTTCTCTTGATGATACATATTGCTACAATATCCCATGTCCAGAGAAGCGGATGAAGGGATCACAAAGACAATTGCCGCCATGATGGACATGGGCATCCTAGTGACGTCAGAATCGCCCTGTAATACGGTGATTTACCCAGTCAAGAAATCAAAGGGAGGGTCCTGGCATTTAATTCAAGATTTAAGAGCATTTAAACAGCATTGTTGAAGCCGAGTTCCCTATAGTCCCTAATCCATCTACAATCTTGTGTAACATACCGATTGAGGTGAAATACTTCACAGTGATTGATTTGAAAAATGCTTTTTTCTCAATCCCGCTGCACCGTGACTCACAAGATCTGATGTCATTCACTTTAAGACAAATGCGCCTAAATAGTACGAGGTTGCTGCAGGGGTATTGTGAGGCCCCGTCCATTTTCAACAGAGTCTTGCGAAAGGACCTACGCAATATTGCAGTAGACAGTGTTGTTTTGCAGTATGTGGATGACATTCTGATCTGCATCACCACTGAAGAGCAATGCAGGCGTGATTCTATCCAGCTACTTACTATACTGGCTGAGAAAGGATATAAGGTTGACAAAGAAAAGTTACAATACTGTCAACAAGAGGTGCTGTACATAGGCCAGCTAATCTTGCATGAGGGGAAAAAGGTCACCCCAGAAAGGGCTGAAGCTATCATGAACACGGCTAAGCCGCTCACGATAAAGCAAATGCAGAGCTTCCTAGGCCTGTGCAATTATGTTAGAGCATGGGTCTTCGACTACAGCTCGTATACCAAGCCCTTGCTCCAGGCCCTCAAGAAGGCCCAAGCGACAAAAGAAAAAATTGAATGGACTGAAGCAATGGAAGAGGGGTTCACAGAACTCAAAAGAGCAATTTGCGTGGCTCCCTTTCTCGGGATTCCTAATTATGCAGAGGAATTCTACCTGTTCTCGCACACGAATGGCAATGTTATGATGGCAGTACTTGCTCAGAAAACCTTTTTGGGCTAAAAGCCCCTCGCGTACTACAGTGGAAACCTGGACCCAGTCATGAGAGGCCACTTCCCATGTGAACAAAGTTTAGCTGCTGCAGTGTTCGCCATAGAAAAGGCGACAACCATTGTAATGGGATGCTCCATGATGTTATACGTCGAGCACTCATTATTTGCCATATTAGAGAAACCAAAGGGTACATTGACATCTCAAAGGGCTTCTGCCTATGAAGTGATTATATCTAATCCATCGATCAAAATAGTTTGATGTAAGACAGTGAACCCAGCCACGTTCATAGCTGAACCAGTCACTGAATGTGAGCCGATACATGACTGCCAAACTACGAAGAATTCTATGATGAAATCCCCAGGGTGAAAGAAAATGCCCTGGCGGGTGGTGAGATCGTTTTCATTGATGGTTCTTCAAGAATCGACCAAGAAGACGGACAAAGATATACAGGCATGGCCGTAATAAAACATATTGCAACCAGAGAATTCCAAGTACTCGTCAGTGCACAAATACCATCTCATTATTCAGCGCAGGCTGCAGAGCTATTGGCATTGATGCTCGCCATTGAGAGTCACGCAGACCAGGAATTAACGGTGTACAGTGAATCCGCCTACGTGACGTCCATAGTGCACACAGGATTAGCACGCTGGAAAAGGAGGGGCTACTTCCAAGCAGACGGCACCCCAGTGCAACACGCAGCCTTATTGGACAGGCTGATAAAGGCACTGCAGCTCCCAGTGGGCATAGCGGTCATGAAATGTGCCGCCCATACTCGCGGGACAGATTTTGTGTCACTCGGAAACCATGCAGCAGACACGGAAACCAAGCTTGTGGCATCCAAGAGTGAAACGATCATGGAAGTAGAAGTGGCACGCACCCATGAAAGAATGATGGTAGCTCGAGCCACTCCAGAGGCTTATAGTAATATGGGGCAGACTCAACTGATGGAACTGCAAGGAGAGGCACCGCAGGATGAAAAGAACCTGTGGAAGCGTTGAGGGTGTTCTTTAAACCCCTCGGACGGATTGTGGAGGCAAGACAGCACTGGTAAACCAGTAATGCCTGTAGCTCTATTAAAGATAGCATTGGAGCAACTACATTATCCATTACACTTGTCCAAAGAAAATCTTGCTGCAACGCTCGCAGAAGACGGGTTAATACCGAATTTAGCAGAGCATGTTGCATTCTTCATGGTGAACTGCATAGTCTGCCAGCAATTCACCACTGGGCACACATTAAAAGTAGTGAGAGGAGTCATCCCACGGCCAAATGGGCCTTTTCAGCACTTACATATCGACTACGTCGACATTATTCAAGTATGTAACGGGTATAGGTACTTAAGTGTAGTGGTGTGTCCATTCTCTAGATGGATAGAAGCAGGTCCCTGTACACACCCAGATTCAACCTGTGCTGCCAAATTCCTGGTGAGGGAGGTGTTCCCTAGATGGGGGTGTGTGAGGTGATGAGGTCAGATAATGTGGCTCATTTTGTTAACGCAGTCTTCAAACGGATCAGCTTGCTGCTTGGTATAAAGTTCTCGTCTGTGTATCATCCAGAGGGAAATGGCATATGCAAGAGGCTCAATGGCTTGTTAAAGGAAAGGATAGCCAAGTGCAAGCTTACTCTAAAGAAGGGATGGCTGCACTGTCTACCACTGGCATTGTATGCTCTTCGGAAACAACCAGGCTACGACCATCATTTTACGCCGCACAAGAAGGAGAATGATGACCCCCCTTACCTCTCGAGATAGAGCTAGATGTGATGCCCAGCCAACCCGAGAAGTCCTGGGAACCGAGATGTCGGAAGAGCTGAACTGCATGACATCAAGCCTTCTTATCGTTGCAGACCAAGTACAGCGACAGCGGAAAGGGTGCAGCACAACACCAGACCCAGCAGGAGGTGCTGAAACAGACACAGTTCAAGGTCTATGTGCGCCAATCATCTTCCCTGGTGATGCTGTGCTGGTAAGAAACCACAAGAGGAAAAGGTGGGACGAGCCAAGATTCAACGGCCAGTTCATTGTAGAGGACTGCACTCCCTCAGCCGTCAAACTACACGGCAGGAGAGCATGGATCTTCCTCAGTGACATTAAACCCTAAATTGGCAAGATACCTCTAGCTGCACCCCACCGCGAAGAACCTACAGAAAACGGGGAAGAACCTCAGCACGTGCAGACGAGAGCCATGACAAGGAAGAAGGACGCATGAGCAGGAAAACCAAGACAAAGAACCCGTTTGCAAATAGTGGCTTAAACTGGACAGTTCCTCTAAGCCAAAGGGGGATAAAGGACATAACAGAAAGGACATAACAGGCACTCTATGCATCTCAGTTGTAGGGCGATGAAGACAATTGTGCATCCAAGCCACAACACGTTTAATGACTCGAACTTTTGAAACAAGCAACACTCAAGCATTATTAGAAAACAAGACTTTGATAGACTGAGAGCAAAGACCCTTCGTTCAAAGAGCACTGAACGGTCAACTGAAGCAACCAACACCAAGACTTTGCTTTGCAAGAATTTATGGTATCTCCCAGCAGAAATCTCACATGGGATGTACTCCCCTACTTCCAGCTAGTGATAATATCGTACCCATCACTTGTAGGGAGAGTCACCAGTGTCACAGACTTTATTCAAGATCCTGCGAACAAGAAAGTAATCTGGCAACTACTGACTGTCATCGCGGAAGTCCTCATCGAGATACCCGAACACAGTAAGGACACAAATGCTTCCACCATAGGTGATCACTGACAAACTCACGTACACGCTTTTCTTTTGTATCATAGAGGAGTGCCCAGGACTAGTCGGGAGAACCACGGACACACTCACCCATATTAGAGGCCCAAGAAACACTGAACATCTAAACCATCTGTGGATCAAGCTGAACTACGTAGTGGCAATCCACGCAGCAGGAAAGTGTAAAGACTGTTCACGTCAAAAGAAAGGCCTGTGACCCAGAACCCAGCCAAGCGGGACAAATGTCTCTGTCACTCGAGGACAGCCAGCTGGCACACAATGTCCTGTTCCGTCTAGTCACTGACTATCCAGAAATGGTGGGGAGACCTACCGAGGTTGACGTCATCACCTTCCTCAGAGATCCGGCTAACACTGCACACATGGGAACACTCCTCCATGGCATCATGCTCCAGGTGGAGTTGTCCAACGTTCAAAGAGAGTACCTAAGGAGATTCCAGTGAAACCTTCCGCGAGGGACAGATCCAAGAGACAGAGCCACAGTTCTTCATCTTTCCGCCGAGGGACAGATCCAAGAGACAGAGACACAGTTCTTCATCGTTCCGTTGAGGGACAGATCGAGAGAGCAGAGACGAGGACTCCACCGTCTATTTTTATTTTTTATTTTTTATTTTTATTTTTATTTTTTATTTTTCTGACTCTGATTGGAAGTGATTGCTATTCCTTCAATTGTGCATTGAGTAGAACCCAGCATGTCTTCCGGACTAAAGCAAATTCGGGGGGTGGACTGGGAATTGACCTATTTTGAATATGCTCAATGATTGTGACTCACCAAAGGGGCTAGTCTAATCTTTTTTCCATAGTCTAGCAAGGGAACTGCACCCCGTAACCAGAGACAATTGTCACCCTCGAGAGGGGGGACACTCACGAAGCACAAGACACTTTATGTTACAAACTTTCTGAAAGACAATAATGGAGTAAATGAAAATGAATAGAACTTTATAGAACTTCAACAACTGATATGATTGAAATGGGGGCCCAGAACAGTAACCTAGTCCTCCCACAGACAGAGGGGCGCCCCCACTTCCCTGGAAGAAAATGCTGCAAATTGTCATATCGAACGATAATGTGCATATGTATAGTGATTATTATTGTTTTTCTTTTCTGTCACTAACAATCAGAACTGCATTCTTTATTGGTGCACGAAGCATTCCAATATCAGTGCACCCACCAGATAATGTACGTACAAATCCCATAAAAGCACCCAGACCCTATATAGTCATTCCGGTTCCGAGAAAATCTGATGGTAAGGTAAACGAACTAAAATTGAATGTAATTAGCAGCGATTCATACACACTTGAGGTAACAAATGAAGAGAAAAGCTGGAGACAGGGTCAGCACGGAATGAATGAAAATATACCACTGACCACTACACGCGCACACACACTGAATGCACACGAACAAGGGCAAGTGTCAATGGCTGTAGAACCCCGAATGACGGCAACAGAAATTACAAGACTGCCCTCCAAACAACCAGTCCCTGGAAATAATAAAGGCAAACGAGAAGAAGCAAAAGAAAAACCAACTAAAGAAGATATTGCAAAAGCTCTCAAGAAGACAGAAGCAGCAAGGAGAGAATTCACCACAAAGACACAAATACTGGTAGATCATTTATTTCCATTTATAGCCGAAGCAAAGAAACTACACAAGGAGCTGAAAGATAAAACTACAGAGACTAGAGTGACAAGCATGCCCGAGAATCCTCCAGCAATGAAAAGTCACTCAGACACGTTTAGAGATGTAGGTATAGCAGACTACAAAAAACACTAAGAATCAAGAGAAACCCATATGAAGACAACAATGAACTGAACGATTACCTGTACAGCACAGCACATCTAGGAAATAACATTTGGTACCAACACATGAAAGAGGTTGGAAGAAGAAAAGCTGAAGGCGAATGCTACGTCTGTGCACTTCTACCGTACAGCATGGGAAAATCCAAGATATTCATGGCTGTAGAAATTGCTGTCCCGACAGCACATTGTTTGTCACACGTAGAAATGTGCAACACCAGAGGACAGTTCATGGGAAGAGATGCCTCACTGATATGGGCAACAGAAACAGCATACCCCGATGAAGATGACTATATCCAAGACATTAAGACAAGAAACAGAGCTCACACCAGGAATCACGTGATTAGGTATGCAAAGCCAGAAGCACAAGGAGCAGGAACAAGATGGGAGATAAACCCGAGACTGAATGTCCATGGAAAAACTGCAAAAGAAGCCCAAATTTGGAAAAATAGTGGCCAAATGCAGATCTGGGGAACAGTGCTATCACCAGACGGATGGGAAGCAGGAGTAGTGATATGTCAAGCATGGATGGTCCTTGGAGCCTGCAACATAGCAATAGAAAACTCACAAAAACTGTGCAAACCCCTATGGCCAAAGTTGGTGAAGTTACTAACATGGGTCGAAGATAGAGGAGGACCCCTGCAAAGCCCGAAATTGTGCTCTAGGAACAATGGCACGAGGAAGATGGGAGAGAATCAGAACTGCGGACGTATCTTTGAAGCTCCAGGTATGATTCACGGAACCACAGTAATTATGGATCATTACTGGGCGTGTGGATTCAAAGCATACATAAAGTTGCCGAAAAACTGGGGAGGCATATGCACGATAGTGAACGTCCACGTTCCAGCACTAGTGATCCCAAAAGGTGACTTGAGTATTGACAGCTTCTCAAAGGCAGATGCTCACATGAGGAAGAGGAGGTCTGTGGAACTGGTATCCAGAGAGAATTACTTTTCTGCCAAATCAGAAGAAGCATTTTATGCAATACCATATGAACACAGGTTGTTTAGCCTCACCTCAACAGTATTCACAACAGTGCTCTTGCCACACATCCAAGTTGGAGTATATACGAAATGGTTGCAGATAACCAGATGGGAGTTATTGCAGACCATCAACACCACCATAAAAGGATTCAACACAATCAAAGAAGAATTAAGAGCAATCCGATTGATGACCCTTCAGAATAGATATGTACTCGACATGATCACTGCAATGGATGGAGGTGTTTGCACAAAAATTGGAGAATCGTGTTGCACATTTATACCTTCGCATGATGAAGAAAATGGAACCTTAACACAAGCCATAAGTATGCTGACAAACCCACAGAACCAGATGATCAGTGAAACTGATGAAGGAGACGATGACAGCTGGTTTGGAACACTATTTTCATGGGTCCCACAATGGATGGCAGACATATTCAAGTTTCTGTGAGCCCTGCTATTGATGATACTACTAGGATTTTGTGTTATCAAGATAATCATCACACAATGCCAGAAAACTGCAAAGAAAGCCATTGGGATGAAGATCATGATCGATGTCGAACCAGGGTGGAAGCCCACAGACCTGACTGACGAAGAAATAAGAGACTGTGTGAAGGCCAGCAAATTTGCGCCAAAATGAGCAAAGTTTGTGTATCTCAGAAAACGAAGAAGATATGAAGGCTAATGGATCTATTGCAGCCCAAATGGACAATGTCAGCTCATGACCTGGAACAAAGACGAACATGTAAAAGCAGCAGGAAGCTTGAAAGGAGTGATAAAGATATGGAACCCAAAGAAACATACATTCACACCATCGTGTTCGAACCCAGAAGATGATGAACAAGATACAGAAGAGCCAAGTAAGACAAACCAAAAGGAGGAAACAGAAGCGGTCGATGAACCGACCAGAGGGGGGAGTGTAAAGCAGGTCCCAGAAACGGTCTGCACCCCAGCCCCGTATTTCAAGGTACCTGAAGCATATTCACCAAGGTATATGACGTATGAGGAACAAATGAACCAACAGAGAGCAATTCTAGGCCTCTGCCCGGTGCCCATCAGAAGAGCAATACCTGTTGAAGTGCCTATAACCAGACAGCCATGGGCAACTCGGTACCCACTGAGACAACCGTACCAGCAGCTGACACGAAATGAAGACTACTTACAGGATGTCCCCGAAGAGACCCAAAGAGCCCTAATGGAGGGTAAATGGTGACAACATAAGACCCTGGATAGACGTACAAACAAACATAAACGACGAATGAAAGTTGACACACAGGGGCGAAATGCTAAGAATAAAGATGTAATGACGTGTAAGAAGAAACGATGTTAATATAAAGAAACGTAACCATGAAGTGAGATGAACACACGTAAACTGACTGAAATGCCTGTAAATAGGCTTGGAACGGAAGAAGCTAAGAGAGCGATACTGCTTGCAATGCTTAGTAGAAGAATAGAGCGGCATGCGCCAATTATATATCTACCTCAATTAAGCACAGTATACAAGTGCGACTCCATTTTGTAAAGCAGAATTAAGCCCATGCTGCAAAGGACTAACAGGTCCAAGATTCATATTCCAGCCAAAGCTAAAGGAAAGAGCGGAATCGAAACTTAGTAAGAGGCAGCTCATGCCTGGGAATTCGAGGTCAACTCCAGGAAGGGAGGAGAGCAACAACTCTGAAGAATCGGAACTTCAGAGCATGACTGCCCGCCAGTGAAGGTCGAGATAAAGAGGCCCCAGGCAGGTGGCGAGGCTGAACAAAGAAACAAATGTACGAAAAGAAGGAAAATTAAGCAGATTCACAGTGAACAGACACGTGACCAGCCCAGGGCAAAGAGGTACCAACGTCTGAGGCCATCCTCAGCCAACTAATTGACACATAGCCCTAAAGGTACTGATTGAAGGAAGGGAGGCAGGGTGAATCTTGGGGCACTACGCATCTGGGTGTCCATTCTGCATGCTGCTAATTAAAGTGGAGATGTATGCCTAGGGGTGTAACCCACCCAATCACAATGGACCAAATAATCTAGGGTCCTATAGTTTGTAGAGCCAATCAGATGTCGTAGTTGTAGTGACGTTGATCACGAGTGATGTAGAGGGATGGGCGTAGACGCCCACCCGATAAGAGTTATCCAAACCACATGCTCTGTTACCATATACAGATATAGCACCTATACTTAAGTTACCTTTTCCAACCAATAGAACTGCATGTCAAACATATGAGTTTTACACGTCAATGATGACGCGAATTTGCTATAAAAGTTATTGTCTGCATGAAGAATTGGGGAGTTGAAGCGAGACAGGTGATCGCAACACTGTTGATTACCATTCGTTTCCCCGTTTTTTGTACTTGTCATTAAACGGACTTCCCTTTGCCAAACCGTTGACTTGTCCTTATTGATTGGTGTTGGAGTAAGAGAATCCCCCCATCCTCCTTGAGGTGCGGCTGTCTTAAAGGTACCCAAAGGTGAGCTCTGACCTGTGTGCCCGTCAGAGGACGCTCTGCCCTCCAGTACAGGGGTGCAGAGAAGAAGGAAAAGAACCACTTGTCCCCCCCCCACAAGTCCCATCACGTAGGGCCAAGAAAAGGGGGGAGCTGCTGACTAGGATACAGAGGCAAGCTGGCTCACTGGGCACTGAGAGAAAAGAGGAAGAGGATAGAAGGATGCCATCCCAACCAGCGCCCACAGAAGAGGGACTATCGAGGCCACTAGTAGAATAACAGAGCTCAAGTACAATATCTTTTCCCTGCCATGCTGATCCTGGTCTCATCCTGGTCTCGTCCCCGGACCAGTTGAGAAAGGAGAAACTGCCCACAATGGCAGAGAGCTGGTGTCTCTCTAGGGTGATATGCGGGGACAGAAGCTGACATAATCGGGTCACTGTGTGAGAGTCTTCACTCACCTTTCACTCACCTTTCTTGCTCGCTCTGCATGTCCGTATGGCTGTATGAGCAGAGAAGCTGCTCTGTGCGCCGGGGGCCGTTGGAATAATGATGATGTCATCACTGCTGTCCTGAGAGGAAGAATGAGCAGCAGAGCTGCGTTGCTCACCACGGGTGTGACAGAAATGATGACGTCTGGGCCATACCTGCCTACATTTGAAAATCAAAATTCCTGAGATTTATGCCCCGCCCACAGCCACACAAGACTCCGCCCATTTGCACATGACTCCGCCCACACGTCCAACAGGTAAACTCGGTTGTTGTAGGCTTCAGTTTGCTTACTATAGCATTGAAAATAATTCATTCAATGCTATAGTTAGCAAAATGAAGGCAGTGCTGCCGCCTTCACAATAGCGCTTTCAATCCATATAATTGGATTGAAAGCACCATTTTTGCGGTGGCGGAGGCTTCTGTTTGTTTACTATAGCACTGAAAATAATTCATTCAATGCTATAGTAAGCAAACTGAAGGCGCCGCCGCCGCAATAATGCTGCTTTCAATCCATGTCACTGGATTGAAAGCAGCATTATTCCTGCTGCAGCGCCGCCTTCATTTTGCTTACTATAGCATTGAATGAATGATTTTGGTAAGCAAAATGAACGTGGCACCGCCGCCGTAATAATACTGTTTTCAATCCAATTATATGGATTGCAAGCACTATTATTACAGGGATCGGGGGTCGCATTGAGCACCGTTTCCGGGTCCCGCCCAATTCTCCATCCGATTGGCTACCGGCGGCAGCCAATCAGGTGGAGAATATGACGGGACCCGGAAAGAATCTCAAAATTCCTGAGATTCACGGGACTTTTCCGGAGACCCGGAGAAATGCTTAAAATTCCGGAGTCTCCGAAAAAATTCCGGAGGTTAGGCAGGTATGGTCTGGGCTAAGCTAAAGGAGATGGCGATAGCTCAGAATTCCCTGTGACACGTAGCCAGCGAACGCTTTGTTCCAGTTATGGAACAGAGAGCGAGGCTCGGTTTCCAAGACAGGCTGCATTGAATATGAGGAAAGCACTTTCGAGCGGACATGTGCGTGCTGATGCAATCCAGAAAATGTGAGGTTCAAAGGAAAGAACCCTTGTTGCAGACCGAAGGAAGCAGAGCGGCCTGCACAAGGAACGACTGGGCAGCAGGGGTTTAGATTATTGAGGTTGTAATCGAAGCAGAGACCGCATCGGTTAAAGGTGAAATGCAGCGGATACGAGGTATCCCACATGGGTGAGACACGAGGCGCGACAAGAAGGCGTGTCTTCACAGAAGGGGCTGATGTGTCAACAAATGCCTCAAAGACAGGTATGGCCTCGTTAGAGGTTGTGCGTTGGGAACGCATTGAAGAGACGCTTCATTGTACTGTTTGCACGAGGGAGTGTATTGAAGAGACACTTCGACATACTTATTTGGGTGCAAACAGTCCCACTTTTGATGGGATTTGTGGGCTTAGAGCTGGCCCTACAGCTATAAACTTTGGTGTTTGTACAGTTGAGTTAATATAAAATGTGTGCTTATGTGATGTGGATGGGTAATGTGATATCTAGCGTTGCGTACAGGAACCACTGCGTAAGGTAATGCTGGGTAAGTGAGCGTAGAGCTTCAGTATTGTGGAAGCGCCACTGTATTGTTGAAGCGTAAATATGTGTGTGGATGCTGCACTTGATGTGAAAGTTGGTTGTCACCTGAGTATGATTATGTGTTGGGTTGTTGTAGTTTAACTCTCTTGAGGAATTTTAGTCGTAGGTTGCTGGCTGCAACTTGGACTTGTAGGCTGCTGGCACCAACATGGATGTTTTAGGTTACTGCTGCAACATGGACCTTTAGGTCACTTGCTGCAAGTTGTTATTATTATTTTGTAGTAATCTTATGTTGAGGAAGCATGCACACATTAAGAAAATGTGTGCATGCAAGGGTCTAACAAGAATGTGCAGGTTAGAGCTGACTACAGCCATGGACCTGTCCGTTTGGTAATGGGTAAATGCTAGGGACTAACCGTTTTTGAGAGTTCACAGGTTAGAGCTGAACACAGCTAAGGACTTGTAGGATGTGAATCCTCGTCGCAGTTAAAAGTAAGGGGATTGTGATCCTCTTTTCCGTGAAAGTGAGTCAGTTAAAAGTATGGGTTGCTTGACCTGTTTAGGGCTTTTCAGGTTGAAGGAGGTTTTCAGTTGGGGACATTTAGGTCAATTTCAATATGTTAAAATGTCAGTGTGTAACAGAGCCGGCCTTAGGGGGGGGGAGCCAGGCGAACGCCCGGGGTGCCACGCCCCCCAGGGCGCCTTTTGCCCCTGCCACGCCAGCTCGGGGGAGTCTTTCAAGGGCTCCCCCGAGCTGGCATTGTGGGACAAGGCGCAGCAGGCGGCCTTTTAGTGTAAAATGTGCCCCCGGCGGTGGGTACATTTCAATGCGCTCCTCCGCCGTGGACACTTTTCACAAGAAAAGGCGCCATTATCCTCCCACCACCCCAGCTCCGGGGAGTCTTTCAAGCGCTCCTCCGAGCTGGCGTGGTGGCAGAAGGTGTGGCAGGCGCCTCATTGTCATTGAATGAACCCGCGATGGCGGGCTCATTCAATGACAATGGGGTGCTAACGGCACCTATTTAACCTCCTCGCCTGAGTGAGGAGGTTAAAAAAAAAAAAGTTGCCCATCCTGGCCCGCCCCCTTCCGCCCCGCCCCCTGTTAACCAGGGGGGTGCGGTGGGCGAGGGGGGGGCGCCAGTTCGCCCAGGGCGCTGCTGCCCTTAAGGGCTGCCCCGGTGTGTAATTACTCTTGAGTGTTTAAAGATGTTTGGGACCTCTCCTCCTGTGTGAGGTTTGGTCATTTCGTTTGTGGCGACACCGTGTCAACACAGTGTGGGTGGAATGGAGTGGGACCTCTCCTCCGGTGTGAGGTTTGGTCATTTTGTTTGTTGCGCCACCACACCCACACAATTGTGTGTAAGGAATGGAGTGGGATCTCTCCTCTCGTGTGAGGTTTGGTCAATGGGTATTTTGTAGGCATGCAGGGTTAAAGTGAAGTAAGTGATGGGTATTTTGTAGGCATGCTGAGTTGAAGTGAATTGAGAAATGGGTCAGATGTGTATGGGGGGATGCCTTCCTATTCACATGTCTAAGAGAAATAGTGTATGGGTAGAAAGCTGGGGACGCATCCGTAAGAAAGAGTGGCTGCTGTTGGCGGCACGTCGAGCATGTTGGGGGGACGCCCTCCGCCTTTCTTCTGAGTTGCATCTCTCACAAAAAAGATGCCCTGTATCATTGTTTCCGTGTATGTTTCCTCTTGTGGATTTGTGTGTGTGTGTGTCTGAAGAAGGGATATGTGCTGTATCGTGCTTGGTGTGAATGCAGGTGCTTGGAATGCTGAGAGAATGTATGTGTGCCTGAGAGAATGTTTGGTTCTGAGTGTAGGAATGCCTGTCATGAAAGTTCCAGAGGTCGTCAGTTGGAGAGGCCCAGCCTGGGTGATGGGACCCAGTGGTTCATGCTTACCATCTTCATGTAACTAGAATAAAGCTTACTTGTGGAACCACCCAAGATGACTAAGGAGTATTGTTTATTACACTAATTATTACCCTTACATACCCTCCACATATATCTTCAGTCAGATCTGGTTAAAATAATTTGATGGTTTTCCATTCGACCAATTCTCCTGCAATAGAATATTCCCATCCTGTAAAAAAGCCCTCTGGCAAAAATGAATTTCGAGTCGTTTCTGTTATTGAACTATGATAGACGAAGAGCGAATATCCAAAGGCAGAGAATTCCAAAGTGTAGGGGCCAGCAGCTGAAATGAACAGAAATGGGAAAGGGCATGCACAAAACAGAAAGAAGAAATAGAGAAGCAGTATTAAGCAAAGTGCAAGAGGATCCAAAGCGTAAATACTTTTAAAAACGATGCTTCAAACCTGACACTCAAATCTCGGTTTAGACGGAAGCCAGTGTAGATATGCCAGATACGTAGACATATTAGAAAAGAAAAGAAGCCAAACAAGCTTCCAACTGCAGAGTGCAAAATCAACCATAGAGGGTGAAGTGCATATATGATATGATATGGCATTTATAACGCGCCTATACACAAGTGTTTCAAGGCGCGCCTTTACACAAGTGTTTGAAGAACAAATACATAGCAGTGCAACATTAAACAACCATGGAACGTGGCAAGGTTCAACAGAAGCAATCAACTCTTACCTCTGCAACAGACTCACCTCAAGTGAACGGGTCACGTAGCACTGCTTGGCCGACTCTGGACTCCTCCTTGGAATCCCTGTCGATGCAGTAGAACTTCGTGAAGGTGTGCGCGGACCTCCACGTAGCAGCCCTGCAGATGTCCAGCAGGGGCACACCAGCTATGAATGACATCGTCGCAGCGATCGCTCTGGTGGAGTGGGCTCTGGGATGGCCGGGCAGTGGTTGGTTTGCCAACTGATGACAGTGCATGATGCACCCGGAGAGACACCTTGAGATGGAAATCTTGGACAACGCCTTCCCATGGTTCACAGGACCAAAATTCGCAAACAGCTGTGAAGTCTTTTGAAAACTCTTTGTGCGTGCATCGTAGAACTTCAGAGCATGAGCAACGTCCAGCAAGTGCAAGGCCCTCTCGGACGGTGACAAAGGTTTTGGGAAAAAAACAGGTAACATCAAAGGTTCGTTGAGGTGGAATTCCGACAGAACCTTCGGCATGAAAGAGGGGTGCAGCACCATCCTCAATTTGTGGAAAGTCAGGTATGGCTGTTTGCAGGATAGAGCCTGTATCTCAAACACCCTCCTGGCAGAGGTGATGGCCACAAGGAAAGCCGTTTTCCACAAGAGGTGTCGAGAGGGGCCTGAAGCATTGGCTCAAAGAAGGGCCCCATGAGCCTCGTCAGAACCATGTTCAGTTCCCACACCGGGGCAGGAGCCTTCACCGGTAGGAAAGAATGGAAAAGTCCTTTGAGGAATTCCTTGATGAGTCGATGAGACTAAAGTGAAGACCTTCCTCGAGACCTGGTGTAGCGGGAGATAGCCGCCAGATGTACCTTGATTGAGGCGTGCGCCAGTCTGTCCATGGCCAAGGATAGCAAATATGGAAGAATCTGCAGGAACATGACCCCCGGAGGGGTAATCATCTGCGACCGGCACTACGTAGCAAAGCGCTTCCACCTGTGACCGTAGCACTTCAAAGTCAACAACGCCCTGGCCTTACCGAGGACTTCCTTGTAGTCTGCAGGCAACTCATATCCAACAAACTCCAGGGTTGCAAGAGCCAAGCCCTCAGGTTGAGCGATCTTGGGTCATAATGCAGGACCGCAACCCCTTCTGCGAGAAGATCCAGTCCCACTGGTAGCTTCATTGGAGGCAACGTCGACAGGCTAAGAAGTTTCGGATACCAAATCTGCCTCAGCCATGCCGGGGCGATGAGTATCATCCTGCACCAACACTGTATGAGTGTATTGATGACTCGTAGCAGGAGAGGCAACAGAGGAAACACGCACAGAAACATCCCTTCCCACGGGAAGCAGAACACGTCCCCCAGGCTCCCCGGTTGGTAGAATCTGCTGGATAATATCTGGCATTTGGAGTTCACCGCCGTTGCAAACAGATTAATCTGGGGCCTGTCCCACCAGGCAAAGTCTACCTGGTCCTTGTTGAAAGAGTGCAATTCTCTGCTTAGGGAATCCACAATGGTGTTCTTGACTCCAGCTAGGTGAAGAGGGACAAGGAAAATGTCTTGTCCGACGGCCCAGTGCCATAATTCCTGCGCGTCCCTGGAGAGCACATGGGATCAACTGCCCCCTTGTTTCCTGATGTAGAACATCGTGGTGGTGTTGTCCGTGAAGATCCTCATCGCCCTGCCCTTCAGAGATGCAAAGAATGACTTGAGGGCCCAGAACACTGCCCGTAGCTCCAGGATGTTGGTATGGAGATCCTTATCCTCCGGTAGCCACAGGCCTATGGTGTGCAGACGCCCGTTGTGGGCTCCCCAGCCTTCCACAGAAGCGTCCATCATGACCATTTCCTGGAATGGAGGTTTCTGTAACCCTATGCCCCAGGCGATGTTGGAGCTGACACCCCACCACTGTATCTCCCAATGGAACTCGTCATCTAGAGTGAGCTTCTCACTGAAATTTCTGGACACTTGTACCCAGCGAGCGGCTGAACTCCTGAAGAGGTCGCATCAGTAACCTGCAGAGCCAGATGAGGTAGATGCAGGAAGACATCATGCCGAGCATCGACTTGATGATCTGCACCATGGCCGTCTTCATCGACAACAGCTGCTGCACCTTCGCCTGAATGGCCGCTAGCCTCGCCTCCGAGGATGTGCTAGGCTGGACACTGTATCGAGTCTGGCCCCCAGGAACATCACGTTCTGCGATGGTGACAAGCAGGACTTTGGATAATTGATGGAGAATCCCAGATCCTCCAGCAGCATGACAGCCGCCTCCGTGTGTCCGACAGCCAACTCTCACAAGCAGGCCTGAATGAGCCAGTAGTCGAGGTACGGATATACGTGAATCCCTCGTAGATGAAGATGGGCCATCACGGCTGTGAGGCACTTTGTGAACACTCTGGGGCTGACTTCAAGCTGAAGGGTAGGGCCTTTAACTGGTAGTACTGTACCTGCACTACGAAGTATAGAAACTTGCAGTGTTTCCTGTGAATGGGGACATGGAAGTAGGTGTCCTCGAGGTTCACGGACGTCAAGAAATCCCCTCTTTCCAGTTGGCCGAGCATGTGCTGCAACATGACCATCCTGAAGTTTTGAGACTTGAAGTACTTGTTCAGACGTCACAGGTCTAGAATGGGCATCGACCCCCCTGTCTTCTTTCTTACCAAGAAGTATCTAGAATAGACTCTGGAGCCCCGAAGTCGATGGGGAACTAGCTCTATCGCCCCTTTTCTTAGCATGGCCCGTACTTCCTCCAAGAGCCAAGGGATGTGCTGCTCCTGACAGGCCACCAAAGGGATCCGCAGACACCTGTGCTGAAATTCCACGGTATGTCCTTGGGCGAGAGCGTCCAGCACCCATCTGTCGTGGTGATCTTTTCCCACTCGCTGATGAACCTCATCAGCCGCCTCCCACCCCGGTGCGCGGGTGGGGTCCTGACGTCTTGGCCAGTTCAGGCTTGCTTCGGTGCCGGCGCCCAGCCCTGCTGGCAATGGTGATGCTGTCCTACTCCCCTGTAGTCCTGGGAACAGCCTCTGTGTGCTTCTTGGGTTGTGGATCTGGAAGGCTGACTGTATGAGGAGAAACCTTTCGAAGACCTGCCTGACTTTCCTCTGGAGGAGCGAAAGGAAGAGCAGTGCTGTTGGGGGGTGCCCAGGGCACAGGCCGTCTCTTTATTCACCTTGATGGCCTGCAGAGACTCGTCGATGACCTTCCCGAAAAAGGTTATCTCAGTCGAAAGGCATGTGCAGTATCTTTGTTTGGACCTTCTGATGGAAATTCGTGGCCTTCATCCAGCCTTGGCAATGAAGGCAGACACTGTTCCCCATCTGCCGGAACCCCGCATCAGCAACGTCAAGTGGCACTGTGATGGCATGATCTGATGTTACCTCTCCCTTCTGGAAGAGGGCGATCACCTCCATCCTCTTGTCATCTGGGAGGAACTCCAGAATCGGACCCAGCTTATACGACAGCTCCCTGACATACCTGGCCAGAATCCCCAGCGCATTGGCCGCCTTGATGGTGGACACTGCAGTGTAAATCACGTTCCTCCTCATGGTGTCCAACTTCTTAGCCTTGCTGTTGAGAGGGACTGAAGACGATGAGCACAGGCTCTTGGGTGTGGATTCCAGTACCCGGTACATCTTCACCAGCCTATCCCACTTGGCTGGAGCCAAGCAAGGGTTCTTCAAGAGGGCTTGGCCCTCCTCCAACACATCGTCCAGGAGGGGCACCACCATGATTGTCTTCCTCTTGGCCTCACGCCTCTCGTACAGGAAACCCTCCTTCCTGGTTTCTTCGGACACAAGCTGGAAAAGCTCAGAGGCACTGGCAATCATGGAATGGAACAATCCCAACTCGTCCGGTGGGGTTGCCCTAAGCTGCGGGGGACCCGCTGCCTGCTCCGACAATGTCATCGTCGTCATCCATCGTCATAGCCTTGTCCGTCCCTGTGTCTCCTGGGGGAGATGGGGCCTGACTCAGATGTGGAGGCTGAAATTGTGGCATCGGATGGCACTTCCTTTTTTTCGTCAGCAGTTGGTCAGGTGATTGGGGGACCGCTGGAACAGGCCCTTGTGGCATCCTCTTCTGGATCTCCGACACCAAGATGTGGAGGGTTCATAGGATGGCCAGAGACACATCCCTTAGTGGAATTGGCGTGATCGGATCCCTGGGCCCCGCGCCATCCTTGTCGTCCTCCTCTTCCACGTCCTCATGGAACGTGTGTAGGGGCTCCATGTCCTTGTCATACGTGGATGAAATTTCCATGGCTTGGGCCACGGCCTGGGACTGATCCAGGGCCTCCTTGCCCCCTCCCTTTTTTCCACCATGAGGGGCTGGAACCGGGTACTCAGGTGGTATCCCCTTCTCTGGCGTGCCGGAAGACTTTGTCAAAGTCACCATGGTGGCCTTGCACCTTGGAGGGAGGGATAACTTCAGCTACCTTCTCAGGGTCAGCCCCTTTAGCTTTTGAGAGAGTAGCCGCCACAAGCTCTATCGTCGATGAAGACTTATCCTGTGTCGCCTGGGCCTTCTTGGGCGCTCGGCCTTCTTCTCCTCCGTCCGTGGCTTCTTAGGCTCCTGTATCTTCTCCCACAGCTTAGCCGAGTTGGATGACTTTCTCTTTGAGGAGGAGCTCAAATGCTGGCTGGCAACGGAGGAGGAAGCTGATATCGATCATGCACTGTCTGCCATGGGACCCGCTTCTGCGGCGACTTCAGTGGACCCACGGATGAGGAACCCTGACAGGACTTAGAAGACCGTTCCTCAGACTGACCGGCCTTGGGTGAGGAATGCCCCTGCTGGGAGCACATGTCAGAGGCCTTGGCGTTCAGCCATGCCGCCAGTCTAACATGCCTGTCCTTTGTCATATTCTTGGAGAATCTGCAGCATATCTCGAAATCTCCTTCCTTGTGGTCCGGATGCATGCAGTAGAGACATTGCAGGTGCTTGTCCTTCACAAACACATTCGAAGCCCGCACTTGGTGCAGGATTTGAAGAGGGACCTTCCTTCTTTCTTCTCCTCTGTCATGGTTGGAGGGCGCAAAGTAAACTTGATGGCCTTTGGGAAACTTCAATGATCTTTGCCTTTGTGCGGCAGTGAACTTCACCGACAACGGATCCCCACTGCCATAGAGCAAACTCGAGGACTCCCAACACTGAAGCGTGTGGTGAAAATCTGAAGATGGCTGCCAGCGGAGGGGCTTGAGGAGAGGGCTGACATTGGATGGGGGCTGTGTGACCCAGAGGACAATGATTGGTTTAGTGGAGAAATACAGTTTGTAAGTGAAAGTTAAACTGTTTTTCTTTTTATCGAGGATTCCCAGCTTGACGACAGGGAATATTCATGAGCATGTGAATCCATGCCAGACCCCATGCTGGAGAACAAAGTGTTTGTGGGTACAAAGTTAACAAATGACAAATTGTCTTGAGATTGAAAAGACAGGATTGAGCTACAACAGCAATCTGAGTTTGTAGCGAGAAAGAAGAGTCAAAGATAAAACCCAAATTGTGGGATTGGTGCACAGTAGGCAGCTGACGTGAAGAAAAAGACGTGAAAGATGAATAATACATTCAAGAAGATGCAGGAAAAAACAGAATCTCGTTGTTTTAGAGTTGAGACAAGAAAAGATGAAGACCTCAAAAGAGCACAAAAGCCAGCAGATAAAACGCAAATGAATGTATTCATGAAAAAAGGAAAAGAAAGAAAAATCTCGGGTTGATCAGTGTAAAAATGAGCCTGATAACCATGGTTTGAAATCAAAGAATCCAATGACAGCGTATAAAGAGTAAATAATAACAGTCCTAAAACAGAACCCAGAGGGACCCCATACAAAAGAGGATAGGACCATGAAAATGGACCCTGCCATGAAACTACAAAGGAACGATCAGATAGATACAAGGAACACCATTGAAGAACGCTATCAGCAAGTGCTACAGATGAAAAAGTAGGAACCAGAGTGGGGGTGCCCCCATGCCAAAATCCTCACTGAGATCTAATAAATCCAGAATAGAAGAAACTTTAAGATGCCGGGCATGAAGTATAGAATTTAAAACCGGTAAAATAAAACTCTTGGTCGTATGACCCAGGCTAAAATGTGCAAGCATGTCTGGATGTTGGCAACAGAAGGGGCTGCACTATCATAGTATGCGGCTTCTGAGGGTATTGATCCACCCAAACCATTTATGTTTATTCCAACATTGATGGTAATGGACGTAGGTGCATGTCACTATTTTCATTTTTATTGTTTTCATTTTTATTGCAGATTTTACAGCATTGACAGTCTATTGGGCATATATCGAGCATACAGATTACAGTGTTGCAATGTGACAATGCCCATACGGATAGGCAAGAAGCAGCACTATTAACAGTGGTTAAACAAACATTAAACCAATAACAGAGGCTTGCATGTTTCCATGTTCAACTTGGTGGTGATTCAGATCAGTGGCGGCCGGATCAAGGACGTGTTCTTGAACAGCATAAGTAATCACAGTATGAATTGGGTAGGGGGTGGGGAGAGGGGCTGAGCTTAGATGTTTATCTGTTTCTCTGTTCAGGGCATTCTCCAGGTTTCAAAGTTAGTGGCAGGGTCCCCTTCAAGTGTCTGTATCCCACTAATCCATGCTTTGGTTTCCACTTCGGACCAAGTCTCGAAATCCCTGCGCCATGCTTCGTATCATGAGCCTTGCTTTGTTTTCCCCGCCATGGCCAGGCACCGCTTTGCGAATATGCAGGCAAGGTCCATGAGTTTGGTGACATGTTTGTAGGCAAGGTCCATGTGTTTGGTGACCTGTTTGTGCTTATTGGGTCTGGGGTAAGTGCTCAGCAAGTATTCAAGAGCAGTCCTTTTGTATCGAACAACTCCATCTCTTGTGCATGCCTGTTTAACGCGTGACCAGAGGGTTTGTGTTTTGTTAAATTTCCACAGCATGTGCATTAAGTCAGCCTCTTCCTGGTTACACTAGGGGCAGGCCGACGAAGTGTTGGTGTTGAATTTGGCCACTCTGCTGGGAGTCATATATGTGCAGTGAAGCACGTTAACCTGAAGTAACCAAAATCGTGCATTCCGGGATACATTTTTTGTGAAGGCTAAGGCCAGTTCCACCTGTTTGTCGGTGATGTCAGAGCCAATGTCGGTCTCCCACCGTATCCTCAATTTAATGTCCCGAATGCTGGTCCTTCCCAGCAGGCATTTGTACAGTCTAGAAATAGGCTTCCAGCCATCACCAAGGGCATACATTAGAGCTAAGAAAGTGTCCTCCTGTGGTTCCACAGGCCTATCTTCCCAGTTGGTCCTAGCCACCTTAATTACCCACATGTGCCTCAGAAATTGTCCCTCAGGAAGACCCTCCAATTGTGTTAGATTATCCAGGTCCCTGAACTTGACATTCTTGTACATGTCGCCCTATGTGTATAACGCCAGTGACTCCCAGTACCTTGCAATACCCAGATCTTCTGCTCGTGTCCATACATCAGCTAACAATGTGGTATTTGGTGTGTAGGGGTGTCGTCAGTGTAATAGTCTGAGGTTCTGGCCCAGATTTGTCTGCCAACGTGCACCAAAAGGGGTCAAGGGTCAATGCGGCTATCTAGGAGCCACAAGATCTCTTTGAGGTGCGTAGGTCTCACCAATGTTTGGAGTAGCATAGTCTCAGATGTGTGGTCGTCCGAGAGCCATTTGGCAACAAAGCTGAGCTGCGCAGCTAGGTAGCAGTGCTCCAACTTGGGTAGTTCCACCCCACCTTCCTTATACGGAAGGCACAGTGTGCTGAGTGCTATCCTGCGTCTCTTAGGTCCCCATAAAAAGTCTCAAAGGAGTCCCTCTGGGAAGTGAAAAAATGCAGGTGAGGTGTAGTAGTGAACATTTTTGAAGCAATACAGAAGTCTGGGGAGGACTATCATTTTGACTAGTGCCACCCTACCCATAGATTTCTTCCCACCTTCAACCGCCTTAAGTGTGTTGTGCATGTGAATGCTCATGGGTATCGATGTAATCTGGATCCCCGAAAAGCGGAAGGAGTGTGTCTCCCATCGCACCCCCAGGTCAGGCAGGGGGGCCCGTCTGTTTCACGCAGCCCTGCCACAGGAAAGAGGCAAGACTTCTGTTTACTGAAGGCAATATCAGAGAGCCCTGCAAAGTCATTGAGGGATTCCAGTACAATTGGTAGGTTGTGCTTTGGCTCACATAAATAGAGCAGAACATAATTTGCGTATAACGATATGAGGTGTAGGGTCCCCTCTATGTTGATGCCCGCCCGATGTACTCCTGCTACAGGTCTCAGGTGTGCCACAATCGGCTCAAGTGCTAATATATAAAGCATGCGTGAGAGTGGGCACCGCTGATGTGTCCCCCTCTGTATATTCCAAGATTCAGAGATTTGCTTGCCCGCCTTAACTCTTGATGTTGGGGAAGTATACAGTAACGTCACCCATCATATGAAGTTCCCTCCGAACCTAAATACCTTTAGCGCAGCAACCATCCACTCCAAGTAACCTGAATCAAAAGCCTTGAAGGCATCTAGCGATGCCACCACTTGGTGTTCGGTGTGCAAATTGGTTACGTCAATAATGTGTTGTAGGCGGCGGAGATTAAGAGTGGCATTGCGGCCAGGTACAAACCCGGTCTGGTTAAAGTGTACCAGAAAGGGAATTGATTTCTGTAGGCAGGTGCTCAGTATGGGTGTGAGTATTTCCCTATCATAGTTAAGCATGGCTAGAGGGCGGTAAGAGTCGCACCATTTGGTGGGTTTCCCGGGTTTTGGTATGGGTATCACCAATGTTTGTTTTGTGCAAGGTGGCCAGAAGCATGCCGGAGTCATATGCCTCCTCAAAGACCTTTAGTAGCACCAGAGCTAGAGTGGGCAGTATGTCTTATAAAATTCAGCCAGAAGGCCATCACTACCTGGTGCTTGCCAGAGGAAAGGGAGGCGATCTCCCATCAATATCTTCTACAGTGATGGGTTGGTCAATCAAGGCTCTCTGATTACTAGAAAGCCCGGGGAGCCGGATCATTGATAGAGCTTCAGCTATGTCAGCCGGAGGTATTTGAATTTTGTGTTTATAAAGTTGGGTAGGATAGACAGGGAAAGTGTCACTGATGGGCATCTGGGACCACCACAGGGCCCTACACTCATCATCTATTGCTGTAGTCAGTGCCCTTGGTTGTTCGCATTTACATAACCAGGCCAGCAATTTGTCACCTTCTGCATGCGCCCGGGCTATTCCTGTGGCATAGTCAAATTTGGACAGCCTCTCCCAGGCCAGCAGGCAGCGAGATCAGATCTTGGCTAGTTCCTCCTCGGTCGACCACTGGCCAGGCATTAGGACTTCCAGAGTAGTTATCGCCCTTTACAGCATCTCCAGCTCCTCCCCGTAGTTTCCTGTGGATGCCCCCGGTGCTGGCAATAACCTTCCCGCTGACCACCACTTTCATAGTTTCCCAGATCACTCGCCAGCTGTTTACGCTGCCAATGTTGCCTTTCATGTAATTTATCAGGGTTTTGCGCAGTGTCTCCTTAAACAAAGGATCCCTCAGAGTGTCTGTGGGCATACGCCATGTAGGGATGGGACTCTGTGATTCTGAGGGCGCTAAGCTGCCATGCGAGGACCAGAGGCCAGTGGTCTGATACTGTGCGGCCCATGTATTCTGCACTCGTGAACTCTGGTACTTGTTCAGCGCCGCACAAAAAGAAGATATCACGTTTGGATATAATGTGATTACATAGCGTTCGGATGTGTGTAAGGATCGAGTTATTTGGGAAATAGGAGTTCAAAATACACATTTCTTTGTTGTCCAGATATCCCCATAGAATCAAGTAGCGGCCTTTACTATATATATCTAGTTCGAATAACTGGAAGGGTAGGCTCCCGTCCAGCCACACAAGCACTCCCCTCAAAAAGTTTGAGAATGGGGCACCATAGCACAGCCCTCCCAGTGATTAGATACTCTGTCTTGTTCTTCCGGTAGTAAATGGGTTTCTTGGAGTAGGGCATTGTCTATTTCTTTCTGGTGCATATAAGATTTCACTCTATTCCTACTTGTGTAGGACCCCAGACCCGTCAGATTCCAAGTCAGTAGTTTAAGGTTCATCATGCCACCCTTTAGACATAATACAAATTCCAACCTTTCACTCCCATGTGACCCCTGCCGGCCAGCAGTGTCTCATTGCAAGCCTAAAAATGTGTGCAAAACAAAAAAAAGTAACAAAAACAACAAGTCCTCAACCATGGGGTACAAAAAGTGCCCAATGGAAATTTTCCATTCAGGCGCACCCATTCCCCGGTGACCAACCCGGGCCGTGGAGTTGTGGATGTAAGTACCAGTGATTGGGGTTGTATAGTGTTCACCCGGTGGGCATCTGTGCCCGCTTCCACCGAATTGCAGCATGTCGGCCGTGGTAGGCCCTCCGATGTACTATTTATAAACCTTTGTACGGGAGGATGCAAGAAGCACAGTAAAGTGTTGTTCTGCTCAGTGGGTCACAGGGCCGCCTGACTACTGGTCCTATGGGGCACATATAGGGCACCCGTCCTACAAGCAGAGTGCGCATTACTTCAGAGCTCCTTTAATCCATGCAGGGTTGCTGCCAGGCTGCTGTTGGCAGAGAGTCTAATCCTTGTTCTGTTGGTCCTCCGTGTCCACCCTGGTCTGTAAATTGTTGTGCTCCATTCACATGGTCGCTGCCTCCGGTGTTTTGAAGGAAATGGCCCTCCCACCATGCAGCACCTTCAAGCGTGCTGGGTAGATAAGCATGTACTTGAGGCCTAATTGGCAGAGCTTTGCCTTGATCAGAAAAAACGTGTTCCTCCGCTGCTGCACCATGGGTGTAAAGTCGAGGTATATGGTGATGATTGCACTCCCCCTTTGGATCCTACCACCTTCTCTGGAGAACTGAAGGATCACTTCCTGATCATGATAGTTTAAAATCCTGTCAATGACCGGGCAGGTATGGGTACTCGTTGGCGGCTTTCTATGAAGGGGATAGATGAGCTCACTCAACTGCAAAGCCCTGAGATAAGTTCCCAGGTCCAATTTCCTGTTGCAGTAGGATCTCTGTATAGTTGATGGGGTCTCGACCTTCCGCCGCCTCAAGCAGCCCCAGCACCTATATATTATTTCTGCGGGATCTGCCTTCTACACTTCGTTCTAGCATGGAACTTTTAGCCTCCAGCACCTTCATTCGCGAAGTAAAATCTTCTGTGGTGGTAACTGTGTATTTTAAGTGCGACTCAGTGGTGGTCACCCTTTCTGCTAGCGACCGGACATCATGCCTGAGTAGTTGCACATCAACTTTCACCTCTTCTATTTTATTTTCCAGGGAGGATCTAAGTGCTGCAATCGTGGACAGGACCGTGTCCTCTTGAGGCTCTGGATGCGTGGGTGGAATTGCCGGTTGGATCAGATCCGTGGACAGAGCTGGGTTGCAGGGCTTCTGGTGGTTAACAAAGGAGTCCATTATCGTTCCCTTTCCTTTGTTTTTAGAGGGCGACATGGTTAGAGCCGTAGTGCGGATCAAGTTAGGCTCAAAACATGTGATCACAGCTGCCCCAAGTGTTAGGCCACTACAGCCTGCAGGCGAACTCCGACCCCTGCAGGGAGGCCAGTTGTGACGAGTTGGCAGGGTGGTGCTGGGGTGAAGGGGGCACAATGATCGGGGGCAAGCAGTACCTGAGCCACAAGCCAGCTCGCAATCTCATTAAGGAATCATCCTGTGTGACCACACTGGGCTCTCAGAGTTGGGCTTTGTGCAGGCCCCTAATGTCAATGGGCTGAGTGCTTGGTTTTATGTGTGAACAGTGTAGGGCTAATCCACAGTTGCTGTGTTTAAACACAGGACCACTCAACATTCTGCCACCCCAGGGCCTTGGAAGAGGAGCACCACAGGCATGGTAGGTGGGTGTTTCCCAAGAAGTTGTGGCGTGGTCCAACTCCCACTCCTGTGGTAGGCACTGCAGCAGTATGGGTGCTGTTCCGTGCATCCCAGCAGCAGCAGCGGCGGTTGCTGCAGAGCGTTGTATACATGCCAGGGGCTCAGCTGAGGCACCACAGCCCGCTGTCAGGGCAGGAGCCCAGGCCAGCCCCTGTAGCAGTTTTCGGGCTGGCTCGGAGCGGGCAGTCCCTCCAGCAGCCCCCTGGTGTGTCAATGACCGGGTATCTAACCCGGCAGTGGCGGCTATGAATTTATGGATGGGCTGCGGTGTGCTCCAGCCAGTCTCACCTTCCTCGTCGCTGCCTCCAATAACCAGGAGCCTCTTCATCAATTAGCCCGGCTCCATGTCTTTGTCTCGGTACCTCCACAGCATGGAGCGGGTCTGAGCAGTGTGATTACATGGAATCACTGGTCAGAGTCAGCAGTGCCTCTTGGTTTCCCGCAGTGTCACAGGGGATGTGTGCGCAGCAGAGGCTTCGTCATAGCGTCTAGCTTTGACTCCTGCAGCTTGTCACCGAGCCCCGAGGGACCGGGTCGCCATCTTGTCGGAGCAGTAGTCAGAGCCCATCCAGCCCGTTTTGGGTCCCACAGGCTCTGACTTTCATTGGGTTTGGGCTCAGGGTGCCCCCACCTCGCTGGGAGTTATGAATCTGGTAAGAAAAGGTGGTTATTTGGGGTTTCTGTGCCACGGCAGGATCATATGAAAGGATCACGGTGGGAGCCCAGGCAGATCACATCCTCACTGCTTGTAGCTAGGCCACGCCCCCAGGAGCATGTCACTATGAGGTGCGACAATGCCATCATAATCTATAACCACAATAAGTATTAGATGGCCTGTAAGACTCACCTGAACTAGGAGCCACTCTAGTCGCTTGTCCAGGGCCGACTGAAGATGTTTCACGGCTGATGGGGGGCCCATTTCACCCTTATGCATGGGGTGCATAGATCATTGTGGAGTCAAATTAATACAGATAGGGGGTTAATAGGGGCAGACTATAAGGGGACAGGCAGTCAGCAGGAATCTGCAACACAATGGCCACTGGAAAGCTATTAATCACTCTTTGACAGCCGCGTGCTAGTGTAGATGAAACCGGAGTAAAAAGGCAATGAGAGTATAAGAAAGTTTCGGCATATTTCAAATGGCAGGAGGGAGGTGATGACTTGAGAGTGCAGGCAAAGCCAGTGTAGAGGAGCAGTTTGATGCATTTTCTCTAACTCCCGCCCCCTACCGTTGTCATACTGGAAAAGTAGGAGAAGAGCTCTGTATGGGACCCCATGTGTTATTCCCATTCTGCATCCAGTGTACAAGAGACGATATGCACTCAGAGAGCCGTACCAAATGTACCCTTGCACTGAAAGTGTGAAAGGATGCCCTGTCGAAGGATGTCAGCAC
Organism: Ambystoma mexicanum; assembly: GCF_040938575.1. Classification (NCBI taxonomy): domain Eukaryota; kingdom Metazoa; phylum Chordata; class Amphibia; order Caudata; family Ambystomatidae; genus Ambystoma; species Ambystoma mexicanum. The sequence goes on along the minus strand of NC_090926.1, from coordinate 326,051,099 downwards.
ACACCGTTGGACATCATGTAGTGCTGAGTAAAACCTGACATGGGCAGAGTGATGTCATAAAGAAGCAGTACGAGGACATACTGAAACGAAATGAAAATATTTAAGAGTAACGATGTAACTGAAGTGACAAGAGAAACATGTACGAAATGCTAACGTAATCATGAATGCAAAAGAAGACAAAGTAACTTGCTGACCAATATGTGTAAATACGCAGAAAAGCAAGGTAGAAAAGTGAGATAGAAGCTTGCTATAGAGGAATATATAATGTGGCTAGGATGGCCATAATTGGAAAATGTACACCAGCTAGTGTTAAGATTCCATTCAGCTACCTCAGAAACAGATCAGGGTTGAAGAGTCAGGAGACAAAGGAAGAACAGTTTTGTGGGCAAAACAAAGAGGAGTCTATGTTGGCTTGGGATCTAGGATGATATTTCTAAGGAATAGCTGCAACGCACGAAGGGAGGCAGCTTGATAAGCCACAGACAAGTCATATTTCTCTCATATTAAAGAAGAAGAAAACATCTGCAAAAGCCAAGTATTGGACAATTAAAAGTGTATAAAGTCTAAACAAAGTAGAGAGAGCAATGACAATCCGTATAATTAAATAAAACAGCAGTAAATAAGAGGTCGAAATGCAAACATTCGTGTTCTCTTCACATGTGACTCAGAAGTCGAAAACAAGGGCTATTCATTACGCCTCGATGAAGATAGTGATGTGCTTACATTCCCTTGAATGTCACAGAACAGAGAGCGAGCTACAAGGTCAACTACAGATGGGAAACTTTGGCCTATGGCCGGACTGATGAGAGATGATGGATTAATTGGGAAAGTGGGGAGTAATCTGATGTAATTCAAGCACCTGGGTTTTGTTTCGCTTACATGCTGCTTGCCGAGCTGAAAATCCAAGGTTGGATGAGAATGCCAACCAATCAGTGTGTCTATGGGGCAACCTGCTATACAATGTTGCATAGACCAATCCACTGCCATTTTGTTCGCTATAATCAGCATTATACATTTTTAAAGGTAGTTCTAGGCCTGCCTCACAGATAAGAGACAGCCAATGCAGTACTAACCCTTATGTATTCGATAAGTAGAGCTGTGTCGTAAGACTGCCAAAAATGGGGCACCTGCTCGGGGGTCCCGCTGAGGCTTAGGACCCTTTAAACTGAAAAGTTTAAAAGGCCCTGACATCGTCCATGTGCTGGACAAATACTAAAGGTCTCGGTCAGATGAGACCGTGCAGCCTGATAGGACTGGACACACCTCTGACAGAAAAGTAAGCCAGCCAGCACGAGAGAGACAGAGAAGATGCTGCGCTTCTGAGCACAGACTGCACACGCGCCAACATTCTGTAGTACCTGGGAGGGAGATTTTGCCATGCAAAGAGGGAGAACATTATTTTCCCATGGGCTTGCATTGTACTTCGAATCATTTTAGGTGGGAGAAAGGGAGAAATAGCAATATTTTTAATTGAAAAATCGGGAGTCGCCCGGCTAAATCGGGAGGGTTGGCATGTACGAGTCTGCTCGCTCTGTAGCTCTAGTCAGTGACGGTGACAGGTTATGTGACCAGGCAGTCATGTGTTGTGAGAAGTGCCTGTTGTGAGAAGAGAATGCATCACCACGTTTAGTCAATAAAGGAGACCCTTGCGTGAAGGCAGAGAAGCAGGTAGGGCCCAGATCAAGTGTTTGTGTGAGTTCTTGTGTGGTGGGTGGATCCGTTATCACTGGGCCCGTTCTCATAGGGGCGATTAACCGCACAACTACTTGTGGTGAAGCAGGGGCGGAGCTCACTGCTACCTCCAGCACGTTGCTTGAAGGAAGAGGGTGGCTATGCCCAAAAGGTTTGTTCACCGGTGACAGCAGAGAAAACAAAATCAGACTAAATAAATAACTCTGTCGTCACGCTAGGAAGTGGCCTAGTGATAAAACAGAGCAGAAATCCTGCAGAAAAGGAGCCCCCTGTGCTACAACAAAATCATGGTGAGTGCGCCAGGGGTAGTGGCTCTGTAAGGAGTGCTTTGCACCCCAAAACAATGTATTATATATGTATGTGTTATACAGGAAATGGCTAATAACTTTTGAATCGTAAGACGGATCAGCACAAACCTGTACAAATAAGAGTTCTGTCCTGGGCCCCACAGAACTGGAGAATTTTGTGTAAATCCGTGTTACAGTTCAAAAGATATAAAAGGCAGGGACGTCATTCCACCAAAATGCCAGGGGTAGCAGAAGTGACATCACACGACCCTTGACCTCTGATGACATCACAGGAAGTGATGTCATTTGACACCACCGCAAAGTGACATCACATGAAGCGATGGAACACGACAAAACAGGAATTGGCATCACATAGCATTGTACACTATGAAAAATATGGTTACAATATCAGTGTAAAGTGATACACATTTCATACAAGAATGGATCACCATATATATTGTTAATATCAGTGCGTATAGGCCCATATGACCAAATCGCCGTGAATGCAAGCAGACGTCCAAGGGCCAACGATAATGACGTGTAATTGTATAGCACTTACGCTTAAGCACTTCATATAGAACAAATATACATACAATATCATCCAACCTGAGTTGGTACTCATTTATCAACCGAAGCAGGATGAAAGGATGAGTTGACCTTGCTGGGAGTTGAACCTTCAACCTGCAGATCACACACACGTTGCAGCAGTCAGCGCTCAACCCACTCAGCTATCTTACCGGCTATAACCATCAGAAAACCAGCCACTCTAGAAACAAAGAGCCACATGCTGCTGGCCATAGCCCAGGAGCCACAATGTAAAAATAAGTTTAAAAAACTTTTTTAATTTCATTTTTTAGGGGTAGCAAGGGAGACAACAGGGGTAGCAAGGGAGACCTCAGGGGTCGCAGTTGCGACCCCTGGTGAACTGCGACCCCTGGTGACCCCTAAATGCTGTTCATGATAAAAGGTCAAAATAAGGGTGTGTTTTCACTTTTCCATTCATTTTTCCACAGAGAAAATCATGCGCAAGGCCCACACGACTGGACGGATTTGTGCCAATTAAAAAACAAGTCGGTCACAAAGCGCTCTAAAGAAATCCTTTGTTGGTGTGGCATAAATCCGCCCAGTAGTTTTTTGCTTTTTATTTTGGTGTAGAGCTGGGTGGTGCCCCTGTACCAAAAACATAGTCATATCTCCAGTGAAGCATTGCTGGTTCCAAGCCTTTTCATTTGTGAAAATCCACCATTTCGCGATTCATGAATCAAGATCTGGAATCATTTTTGTAATTGTCCAGGGTATAAAAGGAGGATTATTGATGAAAGTTAGGTGCTTAGGGATGGTGTAGTTCTTTTTTTTACCATCATTTTTTCCGAGTTCGAGAATATGACAAAAAAAAGTGTAAATACTGTAAAACTATAATATAATGTAATGAGATGTGGCTATCACTGTGATTGCTAGTTGGGGTAAGAGGAGTATCTTAATTTAATTTAGTAAGCAATCGTTTTTTAAAAATATAAAGCAATTATAGGGTTTGCTTCCTAAAATAACTTACAATGTATGGGAGGGCACTCTTACGTGAATGTTAAGTCACATCAAAAGCTTGTCCAATCAATACTCAAACCTGCTTCCTCCAGTGTTTAATTGTGCACTTTTTTAATTAAACCTGTTATGTAATTATAAGCCTTTTTTAACACATTTAATGAAGCCAATGCTGGTTTACTATATTGGACAAGCTATTCACATGAACAGTGAAAATCTCAATTCATGCCTGACGTCCGGCAGGACAATATCTACATGACCGTTCCTCACTCTTCTTCATCACAGTACCTAGTTTGGAATCCTACCTGAACTCCTACATCCCTCTTCTTCGTACCAGCTCTGAATAATAATCATACCTATATACCCTGACACCCCTATTCCTAGTCAGTCTCCCACTCACTCCACTTCACTCTTCTTCATCAAAGTACTCCACTACCACTATGTCACTCTTCCTCATCACAGTGCACCAATACCACCACCTCACTGTTTCACATCAGTTCCAAACTACCACCACATCACTCTTCCTTTGTCACAGTACCCCACTACCACCAACTCACTCATTCACATTAGTCCCATACTACCACCACGTTACTCTCCCTCGTCAGAGTACCTAACTACCACCAACTCACTGTTCCTCCTCACAGTCCCCCACTATGACCAGCTCATTATTCCTTGTCACAGTCCCCACTGCCGCCATCTCACTCTTTCTTATCACAGTCCCCACTACCACTATCTCACTCTTCCTTGCCACAGTACCCCACTGCCACCACATCATTCTTCCTCCTCACAGTCCACCACTAGCACCAACTCACTCTTCCTTTTCACTATCCCCCACTCCACAATCTCACTGTTCCTCATCACAGACCCCCACTGCGATCACATCACTCTTGCTTGCTTGTCGTAGTACCCCACTCTCTCTTCCTCATCACATTCCCTCACTAACTCCACCTCACTCTTCTTCATCACAGTTTCCCACTAACTTCACCTCATTCTTCATCATCTAAGTCCTCCACTAAGTCCAGCTCACTCTTCCTCATCACAGTCCCCCACTAACTCCACCTCACTCTTATTTGTCAAAGTCCCCCATTAACTCCACATCCCTCTTTTTCGTCACAGTCTCCCACCAACACCACCTCACTCTCCCTCATCAGTCCCTCACTAACTCCAGCTCACTCTTCTGTATCACAGTCCCCAACTAGCCCATCTCACTCTTCCTCAACACAGTACCCCTCTAACGTCACTTCACTCTTCCTCATCACAATCCCCCAATAACTCCACCTCACTCTTCTTTCTCACAGTGCTCCACTAACTTCACCTCACTGTTCCTCGTCATAGTCCCCCACTAACTCCACCACATGCATTCTCGTCACAATCCCCAACTACCCAATCTCACACCTCACTCTTCTTCGTCACAGTCATGCACTAACTCCACCTCATTCTTCCTAACCACAGTCCCCAACTACCCCCACTGTTCCTCATCACAGTCCCACACTAAGTCCACCTCACTCTTTTTCCTCATAGCTCCCAAATAACTCCACCTCACCCTTCATCACAGTCCCCAAATAAATCCACCTTGCTCTTGCTCATCACAGTACCCCACTACCACCACCTCACTCTTCTTCCCTCACAGCTCCCAACTAATTCGACCTCACCCTTCATCACTGTCACCAAATAAATCCACCTCACTCTTCCTCGTCGCAGTAACCCACTACCATCACCTCACCCCTCTTCTTCACAGCTCCCCACGATCTCCACCTCACACATCTTTATCACAGACATCCACAAATGTGCATCTTAAAGTAAATACAAACTGGAGCGGCATCAACACTTTAGAGGTTCATTGGCATCCAGAAAGTCGATGGGTTTTCATGGAATTTTGATGATGATATCAGTTGGTATTATGATTTGTGTTTTTCTCCTTATTATTATGGCACTTTGAAATATGGCAAAAGGTAGTACGGATGTGAAGGGTATGAATGAAACATCTATTATTGTCCCTGCTAAAGGTATAGACAGCCTGTTTTTGTAACATAACTAGGGGGTTATTTCAAGTTAAAAGGGATGTTGAGGAGGACCATGAAGATATAAATACATATCTTGATCATTCGGCTCATTTAAAAAATAACCTATGGTATCAGCATATGAAGGAGGTGGGAGAGAAAACATCAGAACCGAACCAGAAACATAACCATGTGTCGACAAAAATAATATACTACTAGTCCACAAGTAGTATTGATTTTTGCACCATATACTTGTACTACTAACCCTCACTCACTGAACTGTGATGTTTAAACAGTTTGCAATTTCTTCTGTGAGCCTAATCTGGGCTTAAATGTGGGTTTTTAAAAAAAGGTTCAACTATTGTCTTCCTTTCTGTACGAACCTACAGTTTTTATATATGTGTCTGAATCTATCATTAAACTTAATCACCATAACATCAACTCGTAATCAATGCGTGACCTGCATCAGCTAGTATCAAAGTATTTGTAAAAACTAGCTACCTTACTCCTTCTAGCCTACCACTATTGCACAGTTGTAAAAGGGGTAGCTGTTGCCTCTTCTCCTTCTTACTGCCATTAATGAAGCAAGAACATGTATTGCCAAAGAGATGGCTGCACATGATGCAGTATGGCTGAGTCATCTAGAAGTGTGTACAACCAGAGGACAGTTTAAAGGAAAACGGGCAACTTTACGATGGACAAGCGAAAAGCTATGCATCCAGCCAGAATTGGAGAATGAATAAAAGTTGCAGAGATGAAGAGGATGGACTGCTCAAACATGACTGAACGAGCAGGAGAGCCAGGATGCCGAGAGAGTCCTCAACTATTGGTCTATGGGCGTGCTGCAACCAGTACCGGATGGGGAGATGAGTCTGTCTGATTATTTGGTCTGAGATCATTATTATAATTCCATTCAGCACAAAAGACGCTTCAAAGTGCTAGACCACAACTTGTTGCAGAGGGACTTGAACCCATTTACCCAGAACATGGCCCTTTAAGACGAGGTAGCAATACTTTGAGATAGATGGGGATGCAGAATATACTCAAACATCAATAATCAAACTAACTCAGGAAGTTGGCAAAGTAAGTCTGTTTTATTTGCAATTGTCTAAAACATGGAATATAACGAACATCAACGAACATATGCTTGATTTTCTCACTCCGCGAGTTTCATGAAAAACACAGCTTATATAGTAAACCCTCGTCATCATTGACATCAATCTACGTGGCAAACTACAAAAACCTGCTTGGGAAAGTGATAGGCTTACAGGGAACATCTAGGTATATGTTCCATACTGGCAGGGATAGCGATTGGGTCTCTCACATCAGGTGGGCAGCTAAGCCCTCCTCTAGTGCTAGTCATTATGAACGTCATCAAATACACAACATCCTATTGTTTATACAAACTATAGGGCTCTTTGGTACGTGGCCCTGTATAATTGTTGGCACCCTGGTACCCCTCTGTAATATTCCACAAACGCACGCAGCACGCAGGCCGGCACCCCAGGTGCTCATGGGCTGGTCTTGACCATAGTTTCCCACCCAATTAGTCTATCATATATCATCACTCTTGCTGTCTGCCAGTCAATTAGCCTTTGAACATGGCCTTGTAAATGTTCTTTGTGCCTGAGAATAAAAGGGAGAATAGGCATACTTTGTCTCTTGTTTTCAGTGTAGCTCGACCCACTGTCTATTATCATCTGACAATGTGACTGGAGATCATGTTTCAGAGGTTTTTTCTGTTTTAAAATACTATTAAATGCTGAACCTCTGACGTCTTTAGTGTTCATTCACCCCACCTCAGACAGGGTTTGTTCTTTTCACACGTTTTGTAGCTAGTGAATGAACATCCAGGCTCACAGTGGCCTCGACATCTTGGTGCTGGGCCGCCAAGCCTTTCTTGAATTCACCTCCGCCATTTAGTTGTTTTCCAACTGTGTCACACTGAAAAGGCCTTTCTGTTCATGGGGTCCAGACTCTGCTAAAGTGCGTTGAGGAACATCCATATTCCATACATTCTTATGCATATACGTTGGTGCATCGCCGCAATCTATTCACTACGTAGCCAGGCTCAAGAATACTTTGTCTGCTTGCGTTACTGCTTCTGTACAATTGTAAAATGATTTTGCATTTTCTTCATCATTTCTGTAGCATGAGAATCTTCATCTCAAGCCCAAAATGTTACTCATCTTGCACACCTCCTTCTTAGGTCCTATAGAATGTCTATGTTCTTCAGCCTCTTGTCTCCTTTCTAGATGTGTCAGCTCTGCTTTGTATGACATCACCAGTCTTCTTTCTTGCTCATTTTCACACTTACTCTAGGATTTCATTCAAATGGCCATCATATTTTAGTGAGTGCATATATGGTTTCCCCAGTAGAGTAACTTTGGTGAAAATGTTGGGGGGGACATTACATCTGATGAAAAGGTGCCCCAGCCAAATGAATGGGGACAAAATGGTGTGCCATGAAAGTTGGGGGGACAAACACCCCTGTGCCCCCCTAAAATTATGGCCATGGGTTTCCCCAATGGGTACAATACTTCCATGATTCTTTGTGGTACAGGCATTCTCACTGGTACTGAACGTGTCTCAAACTCTGGCTCCCACCATATGGGCAACAAGGGAGCCGAGCTTTGGGTGGGAGTACTTGACTCCTTCTCTACACTCCCCCCTCTGGGCATTTCATCTACCACTCTCTCATCAATCTTCACATCCAGACCTCCTTGTCTGAAGAATTGCTTCTTTGGGACCCATATGTTTATGACTCCTTTCAAGCATCCTGCTGATCTAACATGCTCATATTTATTCCAGGACATACGCATGCATTGTCCATTGGGACTGCAGTACATCCATTTCCCCAAGTACTTCTTGTGGTTCTTTGGGTACAGCAACTTTGGTCCTTCAGGTGCATGGATGCTGGCCTTCACGTAGTCTCTGATCTCTTCATCTGTCAGCTCCTTAGGTTTGAATCCTGATTCGACATCAATCACAATCTTCCTTCCTACTGCCTTCTTTGCAGTCTTCTTGCATTGTGTGATTATTATCCTGATCACACAAAATCCAAACATGATCATTACTAGCAGGGCTCCTAGGAACTTGAAAATGTTCGCCATCCACTGTGGAACCCATGAAAAGATTGATCCAAACCAACTGTCATCAGCAATGTCTTCTATTTCATTTTGGTTTGGAAGTTTGTAAGCAACATTATAGCTAGCCTCTGTCAAGGTGTGCTAGGAATCAAGTTGTCAGCATATCAGAATCGTGTGTAAAAGGTACAAGCATTAACCCTCGTTCAAACAAGGAAGTCCGCTTTAGTGCCCTGAGGTGCCCAACGCCGCAGTGTCCCTGTACGAGCACATCACGTCTATCAGAGCGTTAGAGGTTACCTTGGAAACGGTAGCGTCCTCTGCACGATCGGCATTCCGAGGTGCGTCGAAGAAGGAGGTTAAGGCATGGTCACATGACCAGAAGTACGTAGCCTGCATTGTTTCCTGCTTCGGTGCTTCTGATTGAGTGCAGTAGCTTTGTACTTCCTTATTGGTTTGTTCTTTTGTGCCTTCTTGTTGCCGACCTTGTTGTGTCTTTGGACTCCCCTTGCCTTGCCCTTCTTGGCTTATTCTTATTACCACGTTGCCGATCCCTGTTTTGGACTATGGATTGCTCTTGTGCTACGTCTATCACTGCTTGCCCTATTCCTCGACCTGGACTGCTTATTGGACTTCTTTCGTATCACGGCTTGTACAAAATCATTGCCTGGTTGTTGCCAAACCCGTTTTTGACTTCTGGATTGCCTTTCACGCCACAGAACATTGTCTTCGTCAACCACGCTGTTCCACGCACAGACTAGAGACAGTAACACAGTATGCTCTCCGCAGTCATTAGGCGTCTGCGTGCCATTGGGTTTCCGGTGGTACCTTTGGCTCTAGAGACTGTGTGCCACCTTACTGTAGGCGTCCTTGTGCCATTGAGACAGTCTCTGGCTCTGTTTCTGTCATCGATTCCTCTACCCCTTCTGGATCTTCGTTTTGAACTACGAATCATCCAGTTCCTTCAGCATCGGACGCATGGTAAACCCACTCACTATTGTTTAGCACTACATGTTTTCTGGCTTATGGGCTCTATTCTAAGTTCTTACACATATATATTTCAGAATCACCATTGTGCTTGGAGTAGATCTAAGAACGGAAAGCTTGCCTCTACTGGCCAGGTCTCCTGAAATCTTACCATTAAGGTTAGCCCTCTTGACTAAGTAACCAGTTGCATTACCTGGTGTTATCTGTCAATCCTGACGGTGTTCTTTCCCATTTCAGCCTACGGTTATCATTTGGTGTCCTTCTCTTCTTATTAATAGATCCCTTTGTGTGTTATAAGTCACATAGAGGGGTACATTGGTTAGAAGAACTCGTCGGGCAACCCTATGAGCTCAACTGCCCAGGAGCTAGATGGGTTCTGACATAATCAGAAGCCATTATGGATACCGAGACCTTGGCAAACATTATGCAGTTGGTGGCAGGCCTGCGTACCGATATGGCAGCTATGCATGATGCCACACAGCGCTGCATTGATGAACTACAGGTGGCTATTCCCCCTGGTGGGGTGGTTGTTCCACCTCCTGCCCAGGCCTCTGGTTCCGGTGTCCAGCTACCTCGGCAGGAGCCGGGTCCAGTCAGTGGCATAACACAAGATGTGGGGGCCCCCCTGCGAGCCATGCTGAGGGGGCCCCAACTCAGCAACAAATCAAGGGTCGCGCCACACTCTGGGCCAGCCTAGATTATCACACTTGCGCAATACGCACAAACGTGCTGCTGAACAGATATGCCGGATACTGCACTAGGAGAAAGATATAAATATGTGTTTTAATATAACATACGGCACACTGTCTGAGAAAAATTGGCTAAAAACCCAGAGTGTTTGCAATTGTTTTGTAGTGTAACACCAATCCAATAGATGGAAGTCACCAACAGAGCACAGAAACATTAAAGCTTTGCTATTAAAAATGCCATGCCACAATGAAAACATGTCCAACTGGCTGCACAAGGTAGACCAGTGTCGACATGTAATAACAATATAGTAAAGCTTGCCAGGCCACATTTAGACATATCTAGACTGGTTGCACCAAAATGGCAGTCGAAGCAATAACACTCATCAAGAATAGAACACACATTCAAGCCTGTGTCTCTGTGGCCTCTAACAACACGGCCAAACTCTTTAAAATCTGAAAAGAACTGGTCAATCCTGTTGAGGTCTTTACATCTCCTGTTCCCTCCCAGGCCCTCTGTATGGCTCTGTCATCTCACTTCTACGCTAAAACTCAGGACATCCTGTCCTCCATCTCCTCTTCCTCTCCCTCTTCCTCTCTCGGCCCCCCTTTGGCCATCTCTACCTCTCTTCCTCCTTTCTCCTCTTTCTCTCTGACAACACCTGACGAGGTTTCTAGACAAGTCCGATCTGTGAAAGTGTCATCCAAACAGGTGCTCTCCTGCTCCTCCAGAACCATCAAGAACCATATTGACAACCTCGCTCCAGCCTTGACCGATTTCTGTAATCACTCTTTCCCCTCTCCTGTTAAGCACTCCCTTATGCACCCACTCCTCAAGAAGCTTTCTGCCGATCCTGCCTGCCCGGCAAACTATCGCCCAATCTCCATCACCCCTTTCCTGGGCAAACTGTTCAAAAAGCTGGCCATCTCCCAGCTTACTCTCCACACGGAATCTGTGGTTGTCTCCATGACCATCAGTCTGGGTTTAGTGCCAGAGACAGGGAAATTGCTGTCCTGAACACCTGTGAAGTTCTGCTCTCTAACCTTGATTCCAGCATTCCTTCTTTCCTCATCCTCCTTGATCTTTCCTGTGCTTTCGACACGGTCAACCATGCCATCCTGATCAATCCTGATCAATCGACTCCATGAGAACCTGGGCATCACGGATAAGGCCCTTGAGTGGCTGACCTCCTTCCTCTTGGACTGCCCCTCCCAGGTCCAACTTGGCCCCTTTCTCCCCGCTCCATCATCTCACTCTGGTTTTTCAACCTCTATGTGGCCCCTTTGACCCACCTGATCTCTACATTCTCTTCTAACTTTCAGTGTTATGCGGATGACACTCTGCTTTCCTTCAGGCTCCCCTCAAACTCCTCTCATCTCTCGCTCATTCCCGACTGTCTATCCGCGATTCAGGATTGGTGTGCCTCCAACTATCTCTGCCTTAATGTCAGTAAGATGGAGATCCTTCTCATTTGGACTCCTGCCCCTGCTTTCCCTCTCTCACTCTGGCCGCCCGCCTTGGGCCCTCTTACTTTGCCTTCCTGTGAGGCAAACAACACTGGTGTCATCTTTGACTCCACTCTCTTTCTCTCCTCACATCTCAGACATTGCCAAGAAGTCCCACTACCAGCTGCTCCTCCTCAAAGGGACTCTTCCCTTTCTCACTTTTCCCCAGAAGCTCACTGTCTGCAGAGCCCTGGTTCTCTCTAGGCTGGACTACTGCAACAGCCTCTTTCTCATTCTGCCTTCCTCTACTATCCAGCCCCTGCAACTAATCCAGAAAAGGACTGCAAGACTTATCCTTGGCCTCAAGCACAGGGATCGTATCTCTCCAGCCCTGAAATCTCTCCACTGGCTCCCAATTGCTGCAAGTTTCAAGTTCAAGACCCTTTGCATTGTCCACAAGGCTTTCTGGGCCATGGGGCCTGCACTACATCCAACGCTCTCTTCCAAAATATCTTCCTTCTCAAGCCCTTCGCTCAGCTACCTAGAACTCTCTAAGGGTTAGACGCTTCTCCAGGAAGAGAGTGGGGGGTAGATCTCTCTTCTCTACAGGTGCCTCCCTCTGTAATAGCCTCCCTGCCCCTCTCAAGCTTTAGCAGACCACCTGAAGTTCTGGAAACTTTCCTCTTCTCCTCTGCTTTCTCTCTCTCCCTCCCCTGCTGGCCTACCTGACCTACTTGTCTGCTGTACCGACTGGTTGCTTGGCTACCCTCACAGTCGCACTGAGTCAAGACTCTTTCTTGATCAGTCACCCTTGCACTGCCTCTGATCCTACCATGCACTTAGGGGCTGTAACTGTAACCCTACAGTCCTTTGTTCTCCTTGCACTACCCAGAGCTATGCTGCCCTGACAGCACTTACTCAGAGCATTGCTGTCCTGTTTTTCCCCTCCCCTCTCCCTTGCACTTCCTCCGTCCCTTTCCCAGTGCGCTTCTCGTTATCGCACTTGCACGATCTGAATGACATAAGGCCTAGTTAGATTGTTTGTCTTGTCCTCCCTCTATCTTCCATCCTTTGTCTTGTCGCGCCTAGAAACACTTGTGTGCAGGTGCGTTATAAATGACTTATATCATATCATTTGATCACAGATGCCCAGAAAAATATACAATGCTGCAGTAAGAAACGGCTGACTGGCAGCACCCAAATGGCAGTCTAGCCAGGTAATTCACTTAGCAGGACTGCTTTATCATAAATGCCCCATTAAAAAAAGTCATAGCAAACTGAGGAATGACTAGACTTGCTGCACCAAAATGCCTCTCTAGCCACTAATACCACATATCACGCCTGCTTAGCCTGGACATGGACAGCCATTATAATTTGTCGTATAATCCTGCCCTCCCCACAGATCCCCTCTCCCTCCCACCCCAACCTCCAAAATCAGCTCCTTGGCCCAGAATTACCTCCACGTCCCTCTTCCTTGCCCCAGAGCTTACGGTTGAGGCTCCTTGCCTCATAGGTAAGTACTGGGATGAGGAAGAGTGGGACTAGGAGTAATGAAGATTACAGGTAGCTAAATCAAGCATTACTTCCATGTACCTCTACCTCATCCCAGTACTTGTGTATGACGCAGAGTGCCTTATACACAAGTACTGTCTCATACACACTGGGACGAGGAAGAATAGGGCTAGGAGTAATGAAGATTACCAATAAGTAATCCAGGCATTAAACACAAGTATCGGTGCAACACCATTGAGTTGACTGGGATTCAGCACTCCCTCCCACCCCCTGAAATGTTGAGCTATTTTGACCTGACCTGGCTGACCTTCAGAGCAGTTGCCAGACAGAAAAGGACACAGATGTTAAACGGCACCTGGGTTTCTCTGTTAACAAGAACCCACCAATTACTAACATAAAGCAATTCACTGTTAGTACCTGCATTCAAATGCCAAATTTTTTAGGCAATTGAAATCGTGATGTGGGTTTAATACTTGCATGCCAGGGGAGTGATTGGAAGGGTAGAGAGGGAACAGGAGACCACGCATTCTCACAGCAGTCCATAAGTGGGTGCTTTAAACCTTAAAGGAGAGAGTTAACTGCTTGTAACATTGAGGCTGCACTAGAATAGTCTCATAAAAATGCATAAAGAAATTAGATGACCCAAACAAATAAGTTTGCCCCTCCCCCACGGCCCATGAAGTTGGCACCCCTCCCAACATTTGAAGGGTTAGCCCCCGAAATGTAGGTTTTGTTGCGCCCCTGAATGCAAGCACACACACCATTCACCATATACACACACACACACCGAGCCATCCATCCATACATTTAAGTGTGCACCCTTTCACCATACTGGCACACACACCCAGGCACCCACCCATACATTTAACTGTGCGCCATTTCACCATACACTTGCACAGGCAGCCACCTATACATTTAAGTGTGAACCCTTTCAACATACACTCACACATGCACACATAATGGGGTTGAGGGGAGCCCTAACACTTAAAAAAGAAATTGGGCTTCATTACAACTATGCTAGACTGTAAACAACGGTGCTGGTAAACTCACGGCACTGTTTCCGGGCCGGCATATTACAGCTCTGCGGGCGGTTGCCGTCCTGCCCAGCAGGTCACACCTGCCGGGCAGAACGGCACCCACCCGCATAGTTTTCACGGAAGCACTGGCACCGTTATTAACGGTGCCGGTGCTTCTATGGTCCCCATCCCATAGAGTCCGATAGGACTTTATGGAAATGGGGACTTACCATTTGCCAGCGCCTGACTTCCCAGACCGCCGGGGTTGTAATCCACCGGTGTTACCGGGAAGTCGGGCGCCGGTAAATCTTTACGGGTCTGGCGGCAACCTGCTGGTAGCAATGGCACGGTTGCCGCCAAACCGTAATGAGGCCCATCATTTCTTTTTGAAGTCACTCTGACTTCATAAAGAAATTATTTCTGTTACAGAAATTATTTCTTTATAAATGCAGAGGGAATTCAAAAAGAAAAAAAAATGTTTTTTGCAACAAAAAAAAAAATAATAATTTTTTCTACAAGTGGGGGCCCCTCACAGAACATGAGCTGGCGGGGCCCCCCGCACCGCGGGGCCTGCGGGGGGCCCTGTTACGCCAGTGGATCCAGTTTACATGACTGCACAGTTAACATTAGCCCCACCAGAGAGGTTCACTGGGGATCGAAAGGTTTTTCTGTCTTTTTTTAACCAGTTCAGGTTACATTTCTTGTGTCACCTTAATTCCTTTCCTGATTCCACTACTAAAGCGGCTTTCATGCTTTCACATTTGGGGGACACGGCAGCTGCATGGGCAAACCCGTTGCTTGAAGGTGGCAGTCATATGCTATATGACTATGACGCATTAATCAATACCATGAGTCGGGTTTTTGATACTCTCTATAAAACCCAAGCAACGGATTTGGAGCTTTTAAACTTGCAGCAGGGGTAATCAACGCTTCTATCGTACTTGGCTAGATTCAACCAGTCGGTGGCTGAGACTGGTTGGCCAGATGATAAGAAAGCATCTTTGTTTTACAAGGGGCTTTCAGAGTCCTTGAAAGACGCGCTAGCTACGGCCCCTGTTGTCCCCACAGCTTTTCCTTAGCTTCTGGACCTTGTCCTACAGATAGACGCTAGGAAGGCTGAGAGGAAGGGAGAACGAAGGGTCCAGGTTCCGATATTCCTGACCCCCCTGGTTCTGCTTCCGGGAACGGTGAACCCATGCAAATAGGGGCAACACGTGGTCTGTTTTCTTCAGAAGAACGTGAGCTTCTAAAAAGGGTCAATTTGTGTTTCTATTGTGGTTCCTCAGAACACCTGTTGCGGTCTTCTCCAAAGAAGCCCAAAAACAGGGAAATGCCAAAGCTCGGAAATAGATGGAGTCCAATTGGCGAGCTTGCAACCCTCGGACTCCGTTCGCTCAGTCCCATTTACGATCACTGCCACGTTCACGCTACTTCTGGAGCCTCTTGGATGGTGGGAGCAGTTTTGGATTCAGGAGCCACAGGTAACTACGTCAACACCCAATAGGCCTGTGATATGGGCATACCTATCATCCCCAAGGACCATCCTGAGCTTGTTAATGCAGTCGACGGTACCACCCTGCTCTCCGGAATTGTGACTGAACGCACTTTGGCCCGAAACATGACTACCGACGCAGGTCACACAGAAACTATACATTTTGATGTTATCGCAGCACCACAGTTCAGACTCATTCTAGGGTTACCCTGGTTAACCATGCATAACCCTGTTATCGATTGGCAATCAGGGGAGGTGGCTTTCAGTTCTGACTATTGTGGATCACATTGTTTGGGGTTAGACCATACACCAAACAATCATTGTCGCCCACTGCTCGAGGTCGCCCCGACTATCAGAGCTATTATGGCTACACCCTTACCCAAGGAATATGAGGCCTTTAGGGACATATTTGATGCTAAACGTGCAGACTTTTTGCTGCCACACAGGCCTTACGACTGCCCTATTGACTTGGTACCTGGGGCAAAGATACCCTCAGGCCGTGTCTACTCCTTGACTATGAAGGAGGACCCTATTTTGAAGGAGTACTTTATAAGGCCCTGAGCACCGGCTTCATCTGCCCCTCTCGATCTCCAGCCGCATCCCCTTTGTTCTTTGTGCCTTACGAAGCAGGGGGACCTCAGGCCTTGTATCGATTACCACGCCCTAAATGCCATTAGCATACGGAATCAATATCCAATTCCTCGCATCTATGTGCTTCTAGACCAATTGGGTTCTTCTGTGGTGTTCACTAAGTTGGATCTACGGGGTGCATGCAACCTTGTCAGAATACGACAGGGTGATGAGTGGAAAGCAGCATTTAAGACCTGCTACGGCCTGTACGAGTATTGCATCATGGCGTTTGGACTTTGTAATGCTCCGGCTACCTTCCAGCATTTCATTAATGATGTTTTCCGGGACATGCTTGACCGATTCCTTGTGGTTTACCTCAATGACATTCTGATTTATTCCCTTACTCTTGAAACTCATGTACAACATGTGTCATTGGTGTTACAGCATCTTCGTGAGAATCACCTGTACGCTAAGCTGGAGAAGTGCATCTTTCATGCCCCCAGTGTGGAATTCTTAGGGTACGACATCACGAACAGAGGAGTCCATATGAGTTCCTCCAAAGTGAGGGCCGTTTTGGAGTGGCCAGTACCAAAAACCCTGAAGGCGCTGCAATCGTTCCTGGGATTTGCTCATTTTTATAGGCGGTTTATTAGGTCCTTCTCAGAGATTGTGGTACCACTCACTGCTCTAACAAGCAATAAGGTTTTCTCCTGGAGTGAGGAGGCCCAGCAAGCCTTCGACATCCTCAAAGAGGCATTCACGACCGCACCAGTTCTACAACATCTGGACCCTACCTCACTATTTGTGGTGGAGGCAGATGCCTCTGACGTGGCTTTAGGCACGGTCTTGTCACAGGCATGTAGCGATTCCGGTGAATTGCATCCCGTGGCCTTCCATTCTCGAAAGCTAACTCCACATGAAAGAAACAACACCATCACAGAAAGAGAACTACTGGCAGTACGAGGCACATTTTTAGTATGAAGACACCACTTGCTGGGTACGGCAGTGCCTGTTCAGGTGTACATGGACCATCAAAACCTGTTAGCCTTGCAATCCGTCCAGTGCACTATGGCTTGTCACGCCAGTTGGCATGAGTTTTTTCTATGTACAATTTTGTGCTCACTTACCGTCCTGGATCCTTGCATTCGAAAGCGGATGCCCTGTCTCGTATTCATGGTTCCCCCACACAGCGGGCAGCGGTAGTACCTCTGCTTATCCCCCACCAGGTGGTTTGTGTGGTTGTGTTCTTCAACCGTCTTTGAAATCTGCTATTCAGGAATGGGTTCGGTTGAAACCACCGGAACTCGCAGAATACAACATCCCAGACATTACCCTATGTAGAGGGCCGGATTTACTTGCCTGATACTGCTTCATGCCAGACCGCTTAGCAGTGGTGTCACGATTCCAGGTTTGCAGCGCACCCAGGCCAAAGGAAGACGTTAGACCTGTTACGATGTTGGTGTTGGGGGCCTTCTATAAACAAGGATGTCATGGAATACATAGCCTCATGTGCTGTTTGTGCGCAGAGTAAGCGTACTTGTGGCAAACCTGTGGGTCTCCTGCAACCGCTTCCTATTCACGATCACCCATGGACCATGATATCAATGGATTTCATCGTTGATCTGCCTGTTGTTTGTGATTACAATACCATTTGGGTTGTAATCGATTACTTCACCAAGATGGTGCTGTTCATACCATGTCGGGGTCTTCCAACCGCTCCTGTCTTGGTGGAGTTGTTTCTGCGACACGTTTTCAGATTTTTTGGCCTGCCCAAAGTCATCACTTCTGGCAGGGATACCCAATTTACTTCTCATTTTTGGAGGGCCCTTTCTCGTTCTCTTGGAATAGATGAGAGGTATTCCAGTGCTTACCACCCCCAGACAGACGGCCAAACTGCACGTTTGAACGCTACAGTGGAGAAATACCTACGATGTCTCATATTTCATTACCAATTTACCTGGCTATCTGTTCTGGTCATGGCAGAAGTTACTTATAACAACTCCTTACATACGTCAACGGGTTGTTCCCTGTTCTTTGCCCTCTATGGCCGGCATCCTCTCACTCTCCCTTTACATCCCGTGGTTTCTCAGAACAGTCCGCTACCTCTGCTTGTGTCCAGCACGTAAAGAAGCTACGCTATGGGATTAGGCAGCATTTGATTGCAGCACAAACCAGTTCCAAGTTGACGGCGGACGCGCACTGTTCCTCTGCTCCATGTTATCAAGTGGGGATGAAGGTATGGTTGTTAACAAAAAACCTATGAATACCTGGCCGTAAGACCCTGTTGCCTCGATTCACCGGTCCGTATCCGATCACTAAATTGATCAATCCAGTAGTCGTTATATTGGACCTCCCTGTCCATTGGAAGATCCACCCGGTTTTCCACGTATCCTTAGTGAAGCCTTTCCATCCCTTCACACGGTTGTTATCACGGCCACGCCCGATCTCCGTGCAGGGATCAGAGGAATACAGGGAGAATCGGATTCTTGATACCAAGGTTCTCGGGGGTGTATGTCTGTATTTTATAGAATGGAAAAGTTATGGTGTTACGCTCACCTGGTATCCACAGGAACGCCACCCAGCTGGGTTACTCGCTGGTATGCTTCTCAGCTTTGCCCTGATGTGGTCTGCGGGGAAGTTTCTGCCTTGTGGTAGAATTAGGCGTGCTCTCCGTCCTGCCTTCTTTGCAGGGGCGCCTTGTCTTTCATGGGCGAGTGCGGTCCAGTTACTTCACTGACGCCGGCCCGTTTGATATTGTTCAGGTAGGTTTTATTGCTGTTCTTTAGTTTTGTTGCTATCCTGCATGCCTTTCTTTGTTTAAAATGTCTCTTTTTTCTCCCTTAGGTATGCAGAGCTTCAGCGCGGCAAACTGGCTTGGTTGAGCCCCGCTGGTAAATGATCGCGCATTAAGAGTGCTATGATGCAGTAAGTAAGCACTATGCGCAGCGCTGCAAAGTCTTGCCTTTGCTAACCTGTGTTTTCTTTCCTTGTAGTTCACAGTGTTCTTCAGCGCGAGTGGAATGTCCAGAGTGGTGCCAGCCGAGAGGCGACTAGCCAGGTAAGCCTTTTGAGCAGTTCGTAATTTGTAAGTGTCTCTACTGCTTTCTTTAATGTTGCCTCTATCTTCCTCTTTCAGGTCGTTCTGTCCGGGAGGCGTGCAGATTCGAGGAAGCTGTTCTCAGGAGCTGTGAGTGTTTAAAGATGAAGACTTCAGGTAAGATGCTGCTGCTAATGATGTTCCTTTTGTCTCCTTGCAGGTTCTGCTTCTCCGAGGTTCGAGGGAATAGCTGGACACGGTGAGCGTCACGTTGCAAGCTGCAAAATAACGCGAAGCGTGTTGTCTTGCTCGGGTGTGCTTTAAATAGCCCCAACAGAATAGTCCAGGTAAAGTAGTCCCTAGGCTACTACACCCAAAACACTAGACCGCATAGCTTGGGTCTTAGGAACCAAGCTATGTGGATGCCTCCATGTTGGCTGACAATACAATAAAGTAGTTCCCAAGCACATTGTTTTTCATGGTGTATGAGCCTGGCGCCATAGGCGCCAGGACTGGCCCCATGAGGGCTTTTGAAGAGGATGCCAGACTCTAGAGGCCCCAGTCCTGACTCCACCTGGCCAATGGGTTTGCCAGAGGGGGTGTTGGGTGAGGGTCGTGACATATGGTCCTGAGGACAGGACTTGGGAACCTACGGAACATCTCAACGCTCCAGGACTATTGTCTCGATTCTGGGCATGAGGGGTTCTTTGGGGGAGGATTCTGTCAGGAATCAAGTTGTCAGCATATCAGAATTGTGTGTAAAAGGTACAAACATTCACTCTCGTTTAAGCAAGGAAGGCCGCAGTAGTGCCCTGAGGTGCCCAACACTGCGGTGTCCCCGTACAAATACATCATATCTATCAGAGCGTTGGAGGTTACCTTGGAAATGGTCGCATCCTCTGCACGCTTTGCGTTCTGAGGTGCGTCGATGGAGGAGTTTACGGCACGCTCACGTGACCAGAAGTGCTTAACCCACATTGTTTCCTGCTTTGGTGCTTCTGCTTGAGTGCAGTAGCATTGTACTTCATTGTTGATTTGTTCTTTTGTGCCTTCTTGTTGCCGACCTTGTTCTGTCCTTGGACTGCCCTTGCCTTGCCCTTCTTGACTCATTCTTGTTACCACGTTGCCGACCCCTGCTTTGGACTATGGATTGCTCTTGTGCTACGGCTATCACTGCTTACTCTATTCCTCGACCCGGACTGCTTATTGGAATGCTTTAGTATCACAGTTTGTACAAAATCATTGCCAGGTTGTTGCCAAACCCATTTCTTACTCAGTATGGGTTTGGCAACAAGAAGTATCACAGTGTGTTCTCCGTGGTCATTTGGCATCCACGTGCCATCAGGTTTCCGGTGGTACTTTTGGGACTAGAGACTGTGTGCAACCTTACAGTAGGCATCCTCGTGCTGTCGGGAGAGTCTCTGGCTCTGTTTCTGTCATCAATTTCTCTACCCCTTCTGGATCTTCGTTTTTGACTACGAATAATCGAGTTCCTTCAGCATTGGACGCACGGTAAACCCACTCACTATTGTTTAGCACTACATGTTTTCTTGTTTATGGACTCTATTCTGAGTTCTTGCACATATATATTTCAGAATCACTATTGTGCTTGGAGTAGATCTAAGAATGGAATGCTTGCCTCTACTGCCTGAGGTCTTCTGAAGTCTTACCATGAAGGTTAGCCCTCTTGACTAAGGAACCAGTTGCATTACTTGGTGTTATCTGTCAATCCTGATGGTGTTCTTTTCCATTTCAGTTTATGATGATTGTTTGGTGTCCTCTTCTTATTAATAGATCCCTCTTTGTGTTATAAGTCACAAAGAGGGGTACATTGGTCAGAAGAACTTGTCGGCAACTCTATGAGCTCAACTGCCCACGAGCTAGACGCATTCTGACAAGGTGTCATTGTCATTGTTGTGAGAAGTTTTTAACATGCAACATGATTCTCTGATTTTGGCACAAACACCTCCATCCATAGCTGTTATCATTTCCATGAGATTTCTGTTCTGTAGAGTCATCAGTCGTATGGCTCCTCCCTTATTGCATTGAATCCCTTTATGGTAGTGTTAATCGTCTGAAACTGTTCCCATCGGGTTATCTGTAACCATTTGGTATTTGCTGCCCTCTGGATCCTTGGCATGAAGATTAACATGAATATCGATGAAGTCTGACTGAGCAATCTGTGTTCATACGGAATGGCATCAAAAGCTTCTATTGACTTGGCTGAGAAATAGTTCTCCCTCTTCATTTAGCACAGGAGCTCAACAGATCTCTTCTTTCTCAGGTGAGCATCTGCTTTTGGAACCTCCCCAATGCGCAAATCACTTTTAGAAATCACCAATGTTGGAACATGAACGATCACTATAGAACATAGTCCTCCCCAATCTATGGGCAGCTTCATGTAAGCTATGGATCCCCAGGCCCAATAGTGATCCATTATCACTGCTGTCCCGTCCTTCATTCCTGGCACATCAACGTTCCGGCCAAATTTCTGATTCTCTCTGACTTTTCTCGTGCCATTATTTCTAAAACATAGCTGTGCACTAGCCAAATGCACTATCTGCAATGGGCCTCCTTTGTCTTCGACCCATGCCAAGAGCTTTGCAAGCTTCAGCCATAAAGGTTTACACAATCGTTCCTCGTTTTCTACAACTGATTTGTGAGATCCCTGTGTTGCATGTGTTTTGCATGTAACCACACCTTCTTCCTATCCATCCAGAGAAAGCACTGTTCCCCAGATCTGCATCTGGCCTCTTTCTTTACATTTTCGAACTTCTCCATCAGTTCTTACTTGACAATTAAGTCTTCTGTTTATTTCCCATTTGATTCCAGCTCCCTTTACACCAGGCTGTTCATATCTGATCACATGATTTCTGGTGCGTGCTCTTGCCCTTGTCTTTATGTCTTGAATATAATCACCTTCATCTGGTGCTGACCATTCTGTTACCCATATCAGAGGTGCTGTTCAGCCCTGGAATTGACATTTTGTAAGGCAGAGTGCAAGGTGAGTCAGGCAGTGTGCTGTCTGAACATCTATTTCAATAGATATGAATATCTTAGACTTTCCCATAGTATAAGGCAGGAATGCACATACACAGCATTCCTCCTCTGAGATCTCCTTCCCACCTCTTTCATGTGCTGATACCACATGTTGTTCGCCAAATGTGCTGTGCTGTCAAGATTATCGTTCAATTCATGATCATCCTCCATTGTACTTCTCTTAGGTCTCTTTCTTGCATAATGAGCTTTTATGATCATCTCATGCAGTATATCAGCATTGTACCTTCTTACTGGGAGAACCACAGGGACATGAACTACTGGAGTAGGAACAATCTCTTAGGGCCTTGGCTTTCATAATATTGCTATATCTGTACCTTCCTGTACCTTCCTTCTCCATAGGAAGATACTTGGGAACCACTGCTCTCTTTAGACCAACATAATAAACAGTGGACCTCATTATAAGTTTGCCGGTCTGGTATTAACGGCACCAGTAAGCTACCAGCGCCGTTACTACTGGACCGGCAAACTACAAGTTGTGCTCGTGGGTGTCTTGGTGCCCGCCAGGTCAGACCTGGCGGGCAGAGCGGCACCCGCGACCACAACTCATCGGATGCACCGGCACCATTCATGAATGGTGCCGGTTCATCCAACCTCCCCATTCCCATTTGAGCCCTATAGGGCTCAAATGGGAATGGGGAGTAATGAATACCGGCACCCGGCAATGGGGACGGACCAGGTCTGCTGGGGTCAGAATGCCCTCATACGTCCCCATTGCTGGGTGCCTGTAATTTCACGAGTTTGGCGGCACGGTTACTGCCGAACTCGTAATGAGGCCCAGTGTGTATCGTGAGAAACAGAAGAATAATGATGAATATGATACATGTATATATTATATACCAGTACATCAAACTCCAACAGCAATGGTTTCTCGTTCGTCACTGTGTTCTCTTGTTATTTGCTACAATATTATTATTGCTATCAATTTTTCCCATCTTGCCTCTGATTACTTTTAAGGAAGGAACAAGTGACTTTTAATCAGGCAAGTTTATCAGATGCTCGGGTAGTAGACGAATCTGCTCGATTATCTCGTGTAGCAGCCAATCTATTGCAGTTCGATTACTGGTATCTCTCAGAAATACACAAGTCTTTTATCTGCCGGCCGACAATAAAAGGATGTTCATGAAGCAGAAAATAAAAGATCATACCAAGCAGTTTGTGGGCATCCTCATTCGATAGGACCATCTGTACTTCCTGTACAATAGTCAGGTAGCTCGAGGATTTGCTCAATGATGGCTGAGAGCAATCTCCTCATGATGGGACACTTTTCTAGGTTCTTGCAGAAACAGATGACTGCCACAAGTTCTCCCAACAAGTGCAGGATATGCTCGCAGAATAAAGAGAAGAACAGCAAGAACAAGGCGGTACGTGTTGACATCAGACACCACCATGGGCGCCTCCAAAGAGAAACTCAGTAAGAAAGGAATCGGGGAACTGCTCCCTTTTCCAGTCGTCGAAAAGGAATTCAAGATCTGGCATTTTTCTCCTTTGGGACCTCAGTGCTTTACAGTCCAATGTTAGCAAATTCCTGTGGCTCAAAAAAAAGGAATAATCAGGATGAAGAAGATCCTACAAGTAAGCCAGTTGTGCCGTGCACGTATGTTTATTTTACATTGACACAGTCCTTTTTTAGTTCATTCAACAATTTATTTTACATGTCTTTCGATAAGCACGAAAGTTTTTTGGCATCAAACGGACAAAAGTGATTGTGAACGGTGGTAACACGGATTAAGTGTCAACCTCTGATGTATTGAGGTTAAAACTCCACACTGAAGTACATTCCCTGTATAGATGTGATAGAGAAAGAACTATCAAGCAGGGAAAGTATACCTGAGGCTTGAAAATGGCCCCAGGGTTAGTTCACACAAGGTGTACACAACAGATATTTACACAACATACACAAGGGGGAAGATACAGTTGTGTCACGGGGATCGACACAGGTGTGTTTCGGCCAAAACATGGCTTGATTGAAGCCGGTCTATATGCTGGCCTTCGTCAGGAAAGGCACCATTGGTGGTGCTGTCCATTGATTCTGTGGGTTTAAGAGAGGCAGTGAGGATCTTCAAAAAGGGGTGATTTAATTAATTTAGGATAGTATTAAATACTGGCCAAATTTGGCCATGGTGTTACATCTCATGGTGCAACTGAGAAACGGCTTACCTGCTGCTCCGGTGGCAGTGGCAAGCTGGGAAATATCCTCACGTGGTTGAAGGATAGTGTGTGCGTGATTGCACTTAGGAATATGCCTGAGAGTGCTTCAGGCCGACATCTCTCGGGTTCCCGCTGACTGTGAAGGGCCACAGTGGGTCCCAGATCTGAGAGAAAAAGAATACAGGATCAGAATGCATGATCCTGGATAAGGATTCAGAGGAGTGGATTCGATGATGGTGAGAGAATCCTACTCGGGGTAGACTGCCCTCGAAGAGCATGGTGGTGGGCGAGGACGTGCCTATGAGGTGTAGACGTCTGACCAGTGGTTCAGGTGGTCTGTGATGAGTACATCTCGGTGAGCAGGGTGGCTCCCACGGGGGTAGAGTCGTTCCGGTGCAGCGGTGGTCCATGGGGGTGGAACTAGCCGCATGTCGAAATCCTGTATGGCTATCAGGAGTGCGAGAGCGCGCATCGAGTAGCGCTGAGGTTTAGGCAGGAAAATGACCGGTGAAAAAACTGAAATCGATGCAGTGAGACCGAGTTGGGAAAAAAAGGCACGAGGGGTGTGGAGGACTTAGAGTGCCTGAAGGTGCGCGCATGAAGTGGCGCTGAGGTGTAGTAGGGAGCACTATATTCAATGCAGTGAGATCGTGTTGGGATCTGGGGAGTGAGAAAAGGCACGTGGAAGGTCCGAAAATTCAGGTAATTAGGTGCCTGTATGTGGCGGTGTGGACACCTGAAATGCCTACTTTTAGTTATGAGTGGAGCCCGGCAGCAGGGTATAGTAAGTGCAGACTGGCAAGCCAAGTCAAAAAGGGGCGCGCAATGGTCAACAATAAAAAGCTAAGGTGCTGTTCCCTGGCTAGCTTACCGCAGTATGTCCGGCGTACCTCTGTATACGGGGTCCTCAGCTCGAAATGACACTGTGAGGAGAATGCTAGCTGCTGTGTAAATATACATTTTACAAGCTAGGCGGCAGCCAATCGAAAACGCGCATTGGAAGTACCCAATGGGTACAGGAAGGAGTTTGAACCAATCGCGTGTTGTCAAGAAGGTGGAGCATAATTGAACTACTCGAATGGTGGAGCATCATGGGAGGTGTGGTCCCAGAAACGGTGCTTGCAGGCTGAAGCAATGCTGAATGGGATGCACTGAATGCAAAATGTGGAAAAGGGTGTGTAGAAAAGGCAAACCGGTTGGCTCTGAGTCTGGTTGCATTTCATAATAGCTCCATAGAGACACCTATTGTTTATTAATTATTACCAGCGGGAAGTGCGTTGTAAATATACATTTTACAAGCTAGGCGGCAGCCAATCAAAAACGCGCATTGGAAGTACCCAATGGGTACAGGAAGGAGTTTGAACCAATCGCGTGTTGTCAAGAAGGTGGAGCATAATTGAACTACTCGAAAGGTGGAGCATCATGGGAGGTGTGGTCCCAGAAACGGTGCTTGCAGGCTAAAGCAATGCTGAATGGGATGCACTGAATGCAAAGTGTGGAAAAGGGTGTGTGGAAACGGGCAAACCGGTTGGCTCTGAGTCTGGTAGCATTTCATAATGGCTCCATAGAGACACCTATTGTTTATTAATTATTACCAGCGGGAAGTGCGTTGTATATACCGGTGCATGATCTGTCCAAACTGCCTATTGTGAGTGCTGGCATAATACAGGTAGAGAGGTCCACTATACATGCTGTTGAGTGCATACGCATCCATTCATTGTACGGGTCCATAAAATAAAAGGTTAATTAGCATTGGACATATATGCATGTCATATCACATGTCACCCGTGGTGGTAATTAATACATGTGTACACTTGGTGTTAGCGGGAGATGCATAAGTTCTGATTGCCAGATGTCAAAACAATTGGTGAAAAAACCACAGTCCATGTGAATACATGTGTACACTTGGTGTTACATAGGTTCTGATAGCCAGAGATTAAAACAATTGGTGACAGTAATACAGTTGTTAATGTATGCAAGCTGAGATATCTATATAGGTTGCCCCTGGTGTCCCGAAATGATAAAAGAGGGTGAGGGGGTTTTGTTTTTAGAAATGTTTCCATTCAACGGTTATATTTAAACCGTGACGTACAGTGTCCAATTTGTGAACCCATTTCTGTTCCAGTTTTGTCAGAGTCAAATTGATATCCCCCCCACGACGTTGTGGTTGGAGCTGTTGCAGCACGGTCCATGAAAATTGTTCATGAGTATGGCCCTTTTTGGTGTAGTGTTCAACGAGTGGTTTGTCTTGGACTGAGTTCTTTATGCAGGACCTGTGTTCATTAATCCTTTGTTTTACGGGCCTTATTGTTTTGCCAATGTAGACCATGTCGCAGGGACATTTGATGGCGTAGATAACACATCTGCTCTCGTAGTTGGTATGGTTGTTCATCTTCCATGTGAAGTCCTTGTGTGTGAAGGTCTTACTGTTGGTGGTGTATTTACAGGCGACACAGTGTCCACAACTGAAGTGACCAGTAACTGGAGGGATACTCCATAGGGTTGCAGTCGTTTTCGTGGGTTCCAAAAATGTGTGTACAAGGGTATCCCTCAGGTTCCTGTTTTTCTTGAAAGCGAACAGTGGTTTCTTCGCTAGGCTGCCCTCGTTCTTAATCAAATGCCAGTTTCTGTTGATGGTGCTCTTTATGAGATTGCTGACCGGGTTGAAGGTAGTTACACAGACAGTCCTGTTGGTGGGATTTTTTTCTTTTGCTGTCAAGCAAATCGAGCGGTCGGTGTTCTCTGCTCTCTTCCTGGCAGTCCTGATGGATTTTTTCGGATAGCCTCTCTGTCCTAGGCGTAGTTGAAGTTGTTTTGCATGATGGAAGAATTTCTCTCTGTCGGTGCAATTTCGACGGAGGCGGAGAAACTGGCCGTATGGGAGGTTGTACTTTAACCCTTCTGGGTGGTAACTCGTGAAATGTAGCAAGGTGTTTCTGTCGGTGGGCTTTCTGAAAAGTTCTGTTTTCAACATATCTCCAGATCGATAAATATGTAACTCGGTCTCACTGCATCGATTTCAGTTTTTTCACCAGTCATTTTCCTGCCTAAACCTCAGCGCTACTCGATGCGCGCTCTCGCACTCCCGATAGCCATACAGGATTTCGACATGCGGCTAGTTCCACCCCCATGGACCACCGCTGCACCGGAACGACTCTACCCCCGTGGGAGCCACCCTGCTCACCGAGATGTACTCATCACAGACCACCTGAACCACTGGTCAGACGTCTACACCTCATAGGCACGTACTCGCCCACCACCATGCTCTTCGAGGGCAGTCTACCCCGAGTAGGATTCTCTCACCATCATCGAATCCACTCCTCTGAATCCTTATCCAGGATCATGCATTCTGATCCTGTATTCTTTTTCTCTCAGATCTGGGACCCACTGTGGCCCTTCACAGTCAGCGGGAACCCGAGAGATGTCGGCCTGAAGCACTCTCAGGCATATTCCTAAGTGCAATCACGCACACACTATCCTTCAACCACGTGAGGATATTTCCCAGCTTGCCACTGCCACCGGAGCAGCAGGTAAGCCGTTTCTCAGTTGCACCATGAGATGTAACACTATGGCCAAATTTGGCCAGTATTTAATACTATCCTAAATTAATTAAATCACCCCTTTTTGAAGATCCTCACTGCCTCTCTTAAACCCACAGAATCAATGGACAGCACCACCAATGGTGCCTTTCCTGACGAAGGCCAGCATATAGACCGGCTTCAATCAAGCCATGTTTTGGCCGAAAAACACCTGTGTCGATCCCCGTGACACAACTGTATCTTCCCCCTTGTGTATGTTGTGTAAATATCTGTTGTGTACACCTTGTGTGAACTAACCCTGGGGCCATTTTCAAGCCTCAGGTATACTTTCCCTGCTTGATAGTTCTTTCTCTATCACATCTATACAGGGAATGTACTTCAGTGTGGAGTTTTAACCTCAATACATCAGAGGTTGACACTTAATCCGTGTTACCACCGTTCACAATCACTTTTGTCCGTTTGATGCCAAAAAACTTTCGTGCTTATCGAAAGACCTGTAAAATAAATTGTTGAATGAACTAAAAAAGGACTGTGTCAATGTAAAATAAACATACATGCACGGCACAACTGGCTTACTTGTAGGATCTTCTTCATCCTGATTATTCCTTTTTTTTTTTTTTTTTGTACATATACCCACCTGGGTAAATCAGGACTCCGCCAGGCGCCCTATATTTTCTACCATATTCCTGTGGCTCAAGACCAATAGCTTTTACACTCCTTGCTTAGCAGCTACAAAGAGATGTATTGGGTGAACCACAGTCCACGTGCACACTTTCCCTCTGTCTACTGGACAGTCTCTGCATCCTTCTTCCTCGTCATCGATCTAGTCTGCACGTGATGAACTTCTTATCCATGGCTTGCTTCCGAATGGGCTGGGGGTGCGGTGGTCTCTCCAATGTAGACTTTCACATTCTGAGATTAATCCACGCGCGTCTCCCTAAAACCATAACTGCGGATGGAGTTATGTCCTCCACTATGAAAGGACCGTTAAATCTGGGCTTGTGCCACTTTCGCGTATAATTCCTGATTAAAATGTTATCACCTGGAAATAGTCTTGGGACCTGTAATTCCTCAGGTCTGGTTGCTGTATGGTTTTCATCTGTGTTCTGAGACCGACACCCCGTCCACTTGACTTGATCTGAAATGACAGAGATACTCGCGGTCATACATGTTAAGTAAGCATGTAGCTCATTTCCTAACAATTCTGCAGTTGTCTGGGCATCACTCCTAGTCCTCGATGGAGGTGTTAGAGGCGTTCTCATTCACCTCCTAGTAACTAGTTTGTGGGGTGTGAGGTGATGGTCAGAGCCTGGTTGATTCTCAATGCATACAATGCTAGGGGCAGGCAATACAGCCATCCCTTTTTCAGCGTTAGTTTTAACTTAGCTATGCTCTCCTTGAGCAGACCGTTAAGTCTTTCACATATCCAGTTCACTTGCAGGTGATAAGCAGAAGAAAACATAGTCGATATGTAAATTCTGAAAAGGATCATTTGGTTGAGGAATAACTCCTCTAACTGTTTGCAGTGTGTGCCCAGCAGTAAACTTTTGATATGCGATGCAATTTACTTCATAAAAAGCAACGTATTCTAAGAGGTTCGGTACAAACTAATCCTCTGCAATAGTTGCTGCGAAGCTCTCCCTAGTGACATGCGCAGGGTAGTGTAGCTGTTCTAATGCCACCCTTAAGGCTACAGATATCACTAGTTTGCCAGTGCTGTCCTATCACCACAGTGCCTCGGAAGGGGATAAAGAACACCCCTTCCGTGTCCACCGGTGTTTCTCATCCTGTGTGTCTCCAGCTTGAACTTCAGCATCAATTGCGTTTTCGATAAATGGTTAAAGCTTTCATCCACAATCATCATCACCACAATTCTCTCTTTCACATTAGGCGTGTCAAAGCTCATTATGTTAAGTGAATATGCAACTCTTTTTGCCTCTCTGTCTGCAGCTTGGTTTCCGCGTGAAAAAAAGTCTGTCCTCTTAGTGTGCGCTGCGCACTTAACTATTGCGATGGCTACAGGGAGTTGTAGTGCCTTAATAAATCTGTCCAATAAGGCGGCGTGCTGCACTAGTGTACCGCCCTCTCAGAGGTAGCCCCTCCTTTTCCAATGTGCTAACCCTGCGGGTACGGTTGACATCACGTAGGCAGAGTCACTGTACACTGTTACTTCTTGGTCTGCGTGTTTCTCGAGCACGATAATCAGCGCCACAAATTCTGCCGCCTGTGCTGAAAAGTGTGACGGTAGTCGTGCACTTATCATTACTTTGATTTCCCCGTTAGCCTTGTGTTTTACCAAAGTGGCACCTGAATGCCTTTGTCCATCAGTTTGATCGATCTTCGAAGAACCATCAATAAAGAGACTCTCCCCAGGAGGGGCGTGGCTAACCGCCATGTAGAGCGGACGTGTCTCCTGAGAGCTCCGCGCTGATGTGCCATGATAAGCTGTCGTTAAGTGACTTTAAAGTGCTCCGGAACCCTGCAAGTTGCACCATCCGCCGCAGAACCACCTCAGAAACTTTTGCACCGTCTCCCAAGCGAAGCAGTGACGGCTAACACCTTTATCCGGCGAGCGAAGAGGGTCCCCGAGCGGATTCAAAATGGCGGCTCCCGTGCCCTGATCCCTTGAAAGGCCGGAGTGCACTAACATCGCTGACGAAACTGCCCGCCGGCGGGAGGAGAGGATCCTGAGTTGCCGACTTGCGCTGGACCCGGAGGAGGGGACCGAACAGCTACACTCATCGATCGAGAGGACCAATCCGGATGCCCTGATCGGACCGCGCCTTGCCCACGGCACGTGACCGGGCTTGGGTGTGCCCTGGACAGTCGAGGGGGCCCCTGGCGTGAGCGGAGGCCGACCGGTACCGCAGAGGTAAGCGGGGGCGGCGGAGGACCACCCCGGACACCTACATCGGAGGCAGGGTGAGGGGGGCCTATTCTACCCCCCTGCGCCTGGACTTGGGCTGTCCTCCTCGAGGCGTTGTGACCCCCGCCATCTTCCTCCCCCCGCCTGCTGATCCTTCACCGGGGGGAGGTGTGGGCGAAAACACCTGACCCCCGCCTGCAGACTGACTCTCCGGCAGACCGCGAGGCCCACTCCTAGGGCCCCCATCACTTCACAGCCGATGGCGGAGGGGGCCGACCACGCCCGCCTGATCCGAGATTTCTTTTTGTTTCCCAAAATCGGCCTGCTACCCCGCTGCTTCTTAACATCGCCCTGCGACGGTAACGAGACCTAGCAGCCTCTCGATTGCGCCCCCGGCATTTTCGGTGCAGCCTGTGAATCCCCGAATCTTGAGGACACAAACAAAGCGGCCCGGACACTCAATCTAACCCCACGGCGCCCGCGGCTTCAGAGCCTAGCAACACCCAGATACTCGAAGCCATCAAGCTTTTCCAGGAAACAATGGAAAACAAAATAGATGCCATTGCCACAGACCTGGGCCTCCTGCGCCAAGATGTCTGCTCCCTGGCTGGCAGGACTGAGGCGCTTGAAACACAAGTCCGGGAAAACACTGAATCCAAAACTCACCTTCTTCGAGACGTCGACGAGCTTCAGCAAAGGGTCAAAAACTTGGAGGACAGAGCCGAGGAGGCAGAAGGAAGGGCTCGCCGGAAGAATATACGCCTTCTCGGTTTGCCAGAGGGTTCCGAAGGCTCCGACCCCACTAACTTCATAGAGAACCTCCGGCTACAAGAGGTAGGAGCTGGCACACTCTCCCAGGGCTTTACCATCGAGAGGGCCCACAGATCCCTGCCCAAGAAACCACCGCCAGGGGCCCCACCTAGGCCGGTGATAGCGAGAGTTCTCAACTACAGAGACCGTGAGGTCATTCTGGCCTTTTCCCAAGCTGGCAGCCAAATCCAACGGCACTCTACAAAAATCGCCATATACCCTGATTATACCTTTCAGGTTCAAATGAACAGAGCGCAGTTCATACACACCAAGGCCAGATTGAAAGCCGCCAGGCTGCGTTATATGCTCCTGTATCCTTCCAGACTTAAAGTACTGCATAACAGCAAGGCACACTTATTCGACACCCCGGCCCAGGCCAGGGACTGGATGGATGGATTACAGATCCCTGATATTGAGGAAAGGAAACGGAGAGCGAGATAACGATCCTCCTGTCATTCAGGGGGGAACTATATTTGCTTGAACCGTTACACAGCTGAATGGATCCTCCCCGCGGAGACCCGGAGTCCTTGTTCACTCCACCCCCTGATTGTTTTACCTCTTTTTTGGGTACATATACCCGCCCGTAGGGCACCTGGAGACCGATGCACGGTCCAACGGAGCAGAAACTGGACAGTCATAACGAGGGCAACCTCGCTGGGCCAGTTCTATGTTTGGAGTTTTTTCACAGTTAAGTAGGGAGGGCGGGAATACGGGAGTTTTTGTACACGTTTTTGCACGAGTTGGGGACATGCACTGGGACACATCGAGACCACGGGAACAATTCACATGCAACGCAGCACCTCCTAGATCCCGAGCTCCACCCGCTACACAGAATAAACCACACCACCCCTATGGCTGACACAATAAGGGTCGTTACCTGGAACGTCAGGGGCCTGAACAGCTTTGTTAAACAACGACGGGTCCATACTTACCTGAAAAGATGCAGGGTCGGAATCGCCATGCTGCAGGAAACTCACTTAATACCCAAGAAACTGGAAGCCCTGGCAAAAACTTGGCGGGGTACCCTAATAGGTTCGACTTACTCCTCCTATGCCAGGGGGGTTCTGATTTGGATTGCCCCCACTGTTCCTTTCCAACTCACTAGCACTAAAACAGACACCGAGGGTAGGATGGTGGTGGTGTGCGGCTCCATAGAGGTCAAAGAGGTTTGCTTGGTCAGTACTTACGCACTCAACCATGACGCGACTGCCTTCTTCCATTCCCTTCATGCGCGACTCAGCCCATATGCGGACAGAATTATGATATGGGGGGGTTACCACAGCTGCATGCTTGATCCGCTACTTGACAGATCTGATAATAAACATGACCGACCCTCCCCCCCAGCCGAAATACTTTCCAAACTAATCCAACAGTTGCAACTCAGTGATCTATGGAGGGTCCAGCACCCTGAGCAGCGGGAGTACTCCTTCTACTCCCCACCCCACGCCGTACACACCAGGCTGGATTACATCTTTCTCAGCCTAACGCAACAGTCTATATTTGTTGATGCGCGCTACCTGCCTAGGGTGCTGTCGGATCACTCTCCCCTTCTGGTAACCTGGGAGGTGTTTCCGCCCACAGCCCCCATACCCACATGGAAGCTGAGGTCCGAGGCCCTACTTGACTCTGCATTCAAGGAACGCATTAAAGATAGCACTGAAGAATATTGGCAAAATAATCTGCATAGCGTTAGACACGTGAGCACAACTTGGGAAGCATATAAGGTGGTCATGAGGGGCAAGATGATTGCAGCATTTGGGGGAGCCCAGAGATCTCTTAAATCCTCGCTTGAGCGCGCAGAAAGGGACCTGAGTATGCTCGAAGGTAAGGCTGACCCATCCCCTGACCACTTAAAAAAAGTGGCCGAACTTAGACAAACCTGCCTAACTCATTGGGAATCCCTTGGTAAACTGAGTTACGCCAAACACACAGAAAGAATCCATGCCCTGGGAGACAAGCCCGGGATACTCTTAGCGTGGCTCTATAAAAGGGAGATCCCCAGGCCACCCATCTGCCATATACTCACCCCCGACGGCACGGCCGTACATACCCAACAAGAAATCAATTTGGTCTTTACTGACTTCTATCGTAACCTGTACTCCGAAGCCCTGCCCACCTCTGATACCAGGATCGAGGACGCCCTTGACGCCATCGACCTACCTAAACTAGACTTGCAATTGGCTGAGACCTTTGATGAGCCTGTCACCCCCGATGAGGTCAAGGTGGTAATCAGATCGCTACCAGCTGGGAAGACCCCGGGTTCGGATGGGCCCCCGGGGGAATTCTACAAAACCTATGAGGAAACTCTTGCCCCAATATTGGCCCAGGTCTTTAATGAGGCCTTTGAGCGTGGCATCCTCCCGGACTCCATGAACGAGGCCGTTATTATACCCTTGCTTAAACCGGGGAGGGACGGGGCAGATTGTGGTTCTTACAGGCCCCTCTTTATGCTTAATGTTAACTGTAAGATCCTCACCGCCCTGCTGGCGAATAGACTGCGCAGAGTTATCCCTCTGCTGATCCATCAGGACCAAACGGGATACGTCCCAAGGCGCTCCATCACTGAGAACCTGCGCAGGCTGCATCATGTTATCTATAGCACTGAGGGAAGGCCGCAGAAACTTGCAGTGGCATCACTTGACGCCACCAAAGCCTTTGATTCGGTGAGGTGGGACTGGCTGTATGCCACTATGGCCAGAATGGGGATAGGCCCTGTGTTCCTTAAGTGAACCCGGCTGGTTTAAGCCAGCCCCACTGCGAGGGTACATACCAACAAAACCTATTCCGCTAATTGGTCCCCACACAGAGGCACTCGCCAGGGGTGCCCTCTGTCCCCCATGTTATACATCCTCGCCGCTGAACCAGTGGTGGTCTACCTGAGAGAGGAATATGGAGAGGGTGGCATTAAGATAGACGGGGTGACCCACCTCATCCCTACTGTACCTAAGGGACCCTGAGCACATCCTTCCCTACATCTTGGAAACCCTGGACTGTTTCCACAAGCTCACCGGTATCCAGATCAATAGGAGCAAGTCTTGCCTTTATCCCCTCTCAGCTCTCTACACCGACGAATACAGGTCCCTCCCCCCTCTGGACCTCGAATGGCAGACTACTTCCTTCAAATACTTGGGGATAACTATACACCGCAACCCAGCTACCGAACACATCCTTAATACCGTAAGGGCCAAAGACTCTCTCACGAAATCTATGGAGTTCTGGGGCCGGCTCCCGCTTTCGATGGCCGGGAGGGCGGGACTCCTCAAAATGGTAGGAGGGACCCTTCCCCGCCTATTACATAACTTCACTAACATCCCCTTCAACATCCCCCCCTCTTTTTTCAAAGATCTCAACAAACTCTTGGGGGCTTCCTTTGGCAGGGAGGCAGGCACAGGGTGGCATTAGCCGGTCAAGTGGCACAGCGAGTAGAGCGCCCGCTTTGACACCCGTGCAGAGCCTGTTAACGCAGGTTCGAATCCCGGCAGGGCCAAACTCAGCCTTTCATCCTTCCGAGGTCGATAAATGAGCACCACACACCGTGGGTAATAATAAGCAGCGCTCAGATACCTGAGGGTTTGTAGCGCTATATAAAAGCCTAATTATTATTATTATTATTATTATTATTATTGGAGACTCTCCAAAGACCGTACGAGAGGGGTGGACTTAAGATCCCCAACTTTGACCTGTACTTCCTCGCCAGCTGAGACATGTCACGCAGTGGATGGCGGACAAAACCACGACAGACACCCGTCTCTTTCAGCCGGCCCTCCGCCGGTTGTTACTCAGAGACATACTGTGGGCCGGGGAGGGTGCTACGAGTCACTGCCCTTACCTCGCCAAGCTCTGGATCCGGCTTTGGAAAAGGGCCTGCAAACTGGTCGGGTCGGATGACCCGTTTTCCCCACAGATCCCTATCGCTGCACTCATGGTCACTCACTCTTGGGGGCATGTCGAACACGTACACAATGGGAGCCCCTTGGGGTGGCCACATTGGGGGACTTGATCCAAGAACAGGAAATACTAACTTTTTCGGAACTCTGTGAGACCACGGGCCTCCCGGCTGGACAGTTCCTGTTGCACAGGGTGGTTGTACAGGCCTTGTGCAGTAGATGGCCAGTCGCAGATGACCTGACTGAGGAGAACGAATGCATTGAAATGATATTGAACTCCGCTGAGGGGGGCCACGAAACCTCACAAACCTACGAAGCCCTGTTATGGGGTACGACCAGGGGAGACCTCAAACGTAGGAGTAGGTGGGAAACTGAACTGGGCCTCGTTTTTGAAG
This sequence comes from Ambystoma mexicanum, assembly GCF_040938575.1. Taxonomy (NCBI): domain Eukaryota; kingdom Metazoa; phylum Chordata; class Amphibia; order Caudata; family Ambystomatidae; genus Ambystoma; species Ambystoma mexicanum. Next base: position 326,015,044 of record NC_090926.1, on the reverse strand, counting down.
ACAAAGATTGGGGTGACATAACCCACTACCATAAGAAGGTCTCCAGGAACGCCTGCTTACAGCTCATTCAACTGTATATCACCAATATAGCGTACCTCACACCGGAAGCCATATCGAGATTCACGGGAGCTGGAACCCAGTCATGCCCCAAATGCAATGAACCCAGGGCGGGAATGACTCATATGTTCTGGGGCTGCCCAGTAATCAGGGAGGTCTGGTCACAAGTGAAGGACAGAGTGGCTGGCGCAGACATCGTAGTTGAGGTGGATGAGCCTACGGCCTGCATTCTTGGCAAATACAGGCGAAACAGGAAGAACAAACCCCTATCCAAGCTCACTGACCTTATTTACATCACAGCCAAAAGACGTTTTGCCATGGGGTGGAAAAGCCCCAGAGGTCCTCATATGCCCCTATGGTGGGGGGACCTCACGAAGTGGATCATAGCTGAAACCGCGGCATGGGAAACGGCTATTCATGTGCAAAGACTGGATTCCAGCGAGGAACTACGCCGCTGGGTGGCCCTGACGGTGCCCTTGCTCCACCCTAATGCGGATGATATGGAGCAGAGTGGAGGGAGTTGCCCAGATACGGGCACGAACTAGAGAGGAACAGTGAACTAACCGTGGTCTTGGGGGGGAGGGGGAGGGAGAGGGCGGGGTGGGGTTTTGGGTTGTTTTCTTGATATGCTTAACCATTCGCCAATGATGCTTTTTTGTATTTGTTGTTTATTTCTTGTTATGAAACCAATAAAAATACTCTCTCCCCAGCTGCTAGAGCATTTTCCTTCACCCTTGGGATCTCACCATAAAATTCCTCATAATTCGAGCAATCATTTACTTGCTCGTCCTCTGCCAGTGATTCAGCTATAAACGTGGCAGGGTTCACCGTCTTACACCTGACTATTTTAATAGCTGGATTTGATTTAACCACCTCATAAGCAGAAGCTTTTTGAGATGTCATTGTACCTTTAGGTTTCTCCAAAACAGCAAGCAAAGCATGTTCAACAAATAACGTCATGGAACACCCCATTACAATGCTGGCAGACTTCTCATTAGTGAACGCGGCTGCAGCCAGCAATTGCTCGCAGGGGAAGAGACCCCTCATTACTGGGTCCAAAATCCCACTGTAGTATGCGAAGGGGTTGTATCCCAAGGTAGTTCACTGCGTGAGCACTGCTGTCATGACTATACCATTCGTGTGCGAAAATAAAAATAATTCCTCCGAATAATTGGGAATCCCTAAAACTGGAGCTGTGCAATTTGCCTCCTTTAACTCATCAAACCCCTCCTCCATTTCCTCAGTCCATAAAATGTTTTCCTGGTTCACCTGTGCTTTTTTCAGGGCCTGCAGCAAGGGTCTTGTGTATGAACTATAATCAAATACCCATGCTCTGACATAATTGCATAATCCTAAAAATGGTTGCATTTGCTTTATCGTGTGTGGTTTTGAGGTTTTCAAAATTGCCTCAGCCCTTTCAGGCGTAACTTTCTTTCCTTCCTGCGAGATTAACTGACTTATATACAACACCTCTTATTGGCAATACTGTAATTTCTCTTTGTCCACCTTATATCCCTTCTCTGCTAAAATAATCATTAGCTCAATTGAGTCACATCTGCACTCTTCTTCTGATGTGCTGCAGACCAAAATATCATCAACGTATTACAACACAACACTCGATAAATCAACACTACTTAAGTCCATCTGCAGGACTCTATTGAAAATCGATGGTGACTCACAGTACCGTTGGGGCAATTTTGTGCTTTTCAGCGTAGTCTGACAGAACCTAAATGACATCAGATCTTGAGAAACGTTGTGCAACAGGATTGAGAAAAAAACGCATTTTTCAAGTCAATCACAGTAAAATATTGTGCCTCAACAGGGATGCTACATAAGATCGTCACCGGATTAGGAACTAGAGGAAACTCTGCCTCTACAATCTGGTTAATTGGCATCATATCTTGAATTCAATGCCATGACCCCCCCTTACATTTTTTGATAGGGTACACTGCGGTATTACATGGTGACTCTGACATCACTAAAATGCCCTGATCCATCATGGCGGCTATTGTCTTAAAAATACTCTTGTCTGCCTCTCGAGACATAGGATACTACCTTGCTTGAGGTAAAATTGCTCCTGGCTTCAGTTTAATCTTGACTTCTCCTACCCCCTATAACAGGCCTACATCATAAGGGTCTGTAGTCCATAAAGAAAATGGTACTTTTGCCATATATTCATCAAAAATAAGTTACGCTGTTGCACTATCATCATTCTTTGTGGAACCTCGCATTTTTCTGCCCTAATCCAATATGTAATGCTCATCTCAAATACTACTTCATCATCTGATGGGTGATCTCTAATACGTCCTCATCAGTGACGTCAGACAATCTGTAACCCTCTCTAAAAGCAATCACTGTACTCCATGTTCTGCCGTCATCGTCAAATCCTACGAGCATGGCCAATTAGCCTCGCACTACAGCTGCTTGTAACTCTAAGGAAACAATGAGTCCCTCCTCTTCATCCATGAGAACCTCTGGCCTAAAGAGAAATTCGTCAGGTATTCTCATAGTCTTTCCCACAAAACCAGGCAGCCATGTTATGTAAATGTGTACCCCATAGTGAAAAACTTCTGGTTCTAATGGCATCCCTCGTATGGCTATTTGTTCTGTAAATGCCATGATAAATTCACACACGTTTAAATAATGTATGCCTGGCATTGAACACACTATGCCTTCATCAGTGAAAGAAATCGTCGTGTTTAATTTTTTCATTAAATCTCAGCCCAGTATATTAACTGGTGTCTGCCTTTAATACAATGGGACAGACATATCACATTCTCCTATAGAGACTGGCAATTTTTTAGTAAAAGGAACTCTACTTGTAGCTCCCGAGAACCCTTGAGCATTCATGGCTTTACCCGATAGTGAAAACCTTCCCTCTCGTATACATGAGCGAGCTGCACCCTTGTCTACTAAAAAAGAAAAGGATTTGCCTCTGATAGTTACGTCAACCCTTGGTTCCTCTTGAGGATTGGGAGACACAGATGGTACTGAACACATCAAGTCACCCAGTGAGCTGTCCTATTGTGGGTACCTACTTATCCCTATGCCTGTGAAAGGATTCCCAGCCTCGACAGAGACACCCCCTATTCTAGGAGTCAATAACTGTCCTGTGTTTGTATTCTGTTGTATCTGCATGGGTGCATGCTGTTACTGCCCTTGTGGCAGATTCAGTGGTGCTTGATGTGGTTGCAAAGCCTGTTGCATTCTCGGCGCTTGTGCTTGATACACTGTCTGATCTTGGGCAAACCCGTCCCTATTTTGTGGGCTATATGCTGGCGGATAAGTGGTTCCTCCTCTTGAGAACTGCCCATTCTGTTCATACCCTTGGCTCGCACATGTTCACGCGGTGTGCCCTGTCATTCCACATGTCCAACATACAGGAGGGAGTCTTCTGATTTGCCCTGCCTGCATGCCTTGATTATCATTCTGCACAGTCTGAAATCCACCTTGGTTGTTTTGAAAATGTCCCTGATTATTCTGAAAGCGTCCTTTTCCGCTGAAGCTTCCCCTACCTCTTGGTATGAACCCGGTCCCTCCTTGATCAAACTGCACTTGGTAATTCACCTGTGGCATGCCTGTTGCCTGCTGTAATCCTGGTCCACTAGTTAACATCGGCCCTTCTATAGCATACTTTGATAGCTTCTTCTGTGCTAACTTAGCCTCCTCAATCTTCCTAGCATCGTCTCTCTTTTGATTTTTCTCCTGCAACAGTCGGTAATGATGCACAGTGATCAGCTGTATTTCTGGCCATGGTTTTGCCTCCATACCCACCAGCTTCTTGAGCTGTCTCTGTACCTTGTCTGGTAGTCCCTGACATAATATATGATAGAGTACAGGTGTAGATTTTCCCCAAGGCTTCCGCATTTCTAAAGACCACCGCTTTTGAAAATTCTCAATGTGAATATGTGGATCCTCCCCTTCCTGCATTTTACGTGCAATTATATTGCCCATATCTGACGTATCAGGATATTGTACTCGAAGCGCTTTCCAGACTGTCGGTCTACAATTATTAAACGGTGCTCCATCATGCGCTGTGTTCTGTGCAGTGACACTTGAGTATCCTGCTCTCGTCCAAATGTCATCAGCCCTCTCCCCAAGAATAGCTGCTAGAAGACCCTTAATGTCCCTTATGGCTAGCGTATGTCCTACTGTTATTTTCTCTAACTCATAGATCCATTTTCCGGCACCCACCGTCAGACTCTTGGTAGTTTACCCCTTAAATTATCTGTATCCATATGTGGCCACTGTATGCACTGTGGTCTGGCCCCTCCTTTTTCTAACAAGGGGAACTGTGAAATCCCAAAATCGCACTGGTCTCCCAGTCCATAGCATGGACAATGGTTCCACACCGCTTTCTTCCTGGTAATGACCTTAGCCTGCTCACATAGGATGGCGATTCTCCCCTCTCACTAAGAGGTCCCCTTTTAGGTCGATCTGGCCATGCCAAGGGCTCTGGCGTCCTTGATTTAGGTAGGTCCAGATCTAACCATCTCACGTCCTTATCTATCGGAGAGCAGCCCTCAGGACCACATGCACCAGCGCCCTCCTCCCCACGGAAGTTTTCCCTTTCTTCATCTGACATATCTTGTCCCCAGCTAGTATGGCTTCCCTCTTTCTCGTCTCTGTTTAGAGTCAGCCTGTCCAAATACAAGGCTTTATGCTCGAGGCTGAACAGACCCCCCTCTTTTCCTCGTGACTGAGCATCTTCAAATCGATCGTCTTTTCCCTGTTTCTCGATTAACTTTTTGTCCTCATCTCCTAATAAGCCTATATCAAAATTATCTTTTAATTCAACTCTGGAGGGTCCTGACATTGGTTCTTGGGTCAGGAAGAATTGCTCTATGTCCTCCCATGCCACTACTGGACCAGGTTCCATTAACTCTATCTCCATGCAATCCATTTTGTGTGCTCTTTGCCTTCTCTTTTGTTCCATTTCCTCATCAAATTCTCTTCTTTTCTTTGCTTTCTCCCTAACCCTTTCCTCTTCCTGTCTTTTCACCTCTCTTCTCTCATTTGCCCTACACACTCCTTTATCCCTGCGTCTTTGCATTCTTGTATCTCTTAATTTCTGTTCTTCCTCTTCTATTCTTTTTTCTATCCTGTCTCGTTCTTCAATTGCTCTGTTTATTATCATACTTTCTCTGCTCTTCTGCTCTCTCCTCCTTTCTTAACTGTTTATCCTGATACAGTTGTTCCTGCCTTTGTCTACTCCTTCTTTTAGCCTCATCTTCTTTCAATCGTTTCTCTCATTCCCTGGCTTTTTTATCTTGTTCGTCCTGATCTTCCCTCTGCTTTACTTCCTCAATGCTATTTCTATCAGGTTTGAGCAATATCTGACCGCCCATCCATTCGTTCTGTATGAGCGCTACCTCGTCAGCTTCGTCTTTCTCTCCTTTCCATTTTTTTATTTCTCGTTCTATATCTAGGGACGTATTTGGTCGTTCACTTCTTTCCTTGTCCCGTGGGACTTTAGAGATGACATCCCTTTCTGGAGTCTTTTCTGGACTCTCGTTGCTGCTACACGCAGGCGGCTCATATGTCGGATTACTATACTCTGTCACTGCCTTAAATTCTCTTAAAGGATATAATCCTTCATCTTTCGTACTATCGCCATTTACTTCAGGTGCGGTAGGGGGTGCAGAAGGCTCACCACCCCCCTTTTGCATTGGTTAAGCATCCATTCTTCAGGAGGTGGGTCTTCCCTTTTCTCCTGGTACATCTTCCAAAGCTCTAGACTAGCTAACCTCTTTTCTAGCTTTTTTCCCATGTACACTGCATGCAAGAATGTCGTCATGTGTTGCAAAACTGTGGCCATGGCATGAACATTTTATCTGCCGTGCCCTTAACCCACTGTATTGTTTAAGCTTGAGTGCGTGTTTTGGCAGCCGTTTGCACAAGTGTATAACATCCTCCATCGTGACTAGTCACAATCGACTGTCAATACTTATTTTACACAGATTTCAGAAAAATAATACAATATGAGCGTGCACCAATCGTCGCAGCTCCAAACCTCTATGTTTCACTTTACTTCGATCTACCTATTCAATGAACACCATCAGTCTAAATAAATAAATAATCACATTTCAGCTTTCTACCACAATCTATTACTTTTCGTTCTTCAATTTTTCATCATTTCTTTACCACATACAACACATACAATATACAGACAGGTAGACTGGCCGGCCCCAACATAGATTTCCACTAAAGCTCCTCGTGGCTACTCTTTCTGACCCTAAAAATGACTCCGATCGGAGTGTGTAAGTTGTTCTCTTTAGCGACCCTTGGTCTGCTTGTAGCCTATTTATGTCCACTTTGACTTTAAAACAACTTCTTCTTAAACGTCTATTGGCGAAGGATTATGGGCTTATCATATGGATCGCTCCTTGTCCATATACCTTAAACTATGACGCTCTTTGTCCTTAAACCAAAATACCCCAACCAACCCTCCGTTACTCTTTCCCCATTACCCCGTTATCTCTTTCCCCACTCAGCGCTCAGTCATCGTTTGCCCCTCTCTCAACCTACTCACCATTCGCGTTTTCAGCTTCTGACCCTTGGGATCGCCTCCTCCTCAACCAGCCAATTCAGCCTTCGGTCCTCTCAGCTGCCTGTAGAAACCAGGAGGGGAATTCCGTGAAAGAGGGACCCGTCCCACCTATCTTTTAGTGACTTGCAAGTTTTTGCTACTGGCCTCTATCTACAGGGAATTTCAAGTTCCTCCAGCTAATTGGCAGAGGACATTCGATATTCCGAGATCCTTAAAAGCCTACTTGGTTGATGGGTCTTGAACCATCCTCTGCTACCACGTGAACCTGTGTACCCAAGACAGATCCCTTTAAGACGAGGTAGCAATACTTTGAGATAGATGGGGATGCAGCATATACCCAAACATCAATAATCAGACTGACTCAGGAAGTTGGCAAAGTAAGTCTGTTTTATTTGCAATTGTCTAAAACATGGAGTATAACGAACATCAACGAACATGCTCTCGATTTTCTTACTCCGTGTGTTTAATAAAAAACACAGCTTATATAGTAAAAACTTGTCATCATTGACGTCAATCTACGTGACAAACTACAAAAACCTGCTTGGGAAAGTGATAGGTTTACAGGGAACTTCTAGGTATACATTCCATACTGGCAGGGATAGTGATTGGGTCTCTCACATCAGGTGGGCAACTAAGCCCTACTCTAGTACAAGTCATTATGAACGTCATCAAATACACAACGTCCTATTTGTTATACAAACTATTTGGCTCTTTGGTATATGGCTTCTATAATTGATTGGCACACTCGTACCACTCTGTAATATTCCACACACGCTAGCAGCACGCAAGCTGGCACCCCAGGTGCTTGTGGGCTGATCTTGACCATAGCTTCCTACCCAATTAGCCTACCATCTATCATCACTCTTGTCATCTGCCAGTCAATTAGCCTTTGAAAATGGCCTTGTAAATGTTCTTTGTGCCTGAGAATAAAAGGGAGTATAGGCATACTTTGTCTCTTGGTTTCAGTGTCGCTCGACCCACTGTGTGTTTTCATCTGACCATGTGACTGGAGACCACGTTTCAGAGGTTTTTGCTGTATTTAAATATTATTAAATGCTGAACCTCTGACATCTTCAGTGTTCTTTCTCCCCACCTCAGACAGGGATTGTTCTTTTCACACATTTTGTAGCTACTGAATGATCATCCAGGCTCACAGTGGCCTCGACTTCTTGGTGTTAGGCAAAGCCAAGCCTTTCTTGAATTCACATCCGCCATTTAGTTGTTTTCCAACTGTGCCACACTGAAAAAGCCTTTCTGTACACAGAGTCCAGACTCTGCTAAAGTGAGTTGTGGAACATCCATATTCCATACATTCCTATGCATATATGTTGGCGTATCGCCGCAATCTATTCAATACATAGCCAGCCTCAAGAATACTTTGTCTGCTTGCGTTACTGCATCTGTACAATTGTACAATTATTTTGCATTTTCTTCATCGTTTCTGTAGCATGAGAATCTTCACCTTGAGTCTGAAATTCTTCTCATCTTTAACACCTCCTTATTAGATCCTAAAGAATGTCTATGGTCTTCAGCCTCTTGCTTCTTTTCTAGATGCATCAGCTCTGCTTTGAATGACATCACCAATCTCCTTTCTTGCTAATTTTCACACTTCCTATGGGATTTCATTCAATTGGCCATCATATTTTCGTGAGCGCATATACGGTTTCCTCAGTGGTACCTTAGTTCCATGATTCTTTGCGGTACAGGCATTCTCAATGATACTGCACGTGTCTCACACTCTGGCTACCAGCACATAGGCAACAAGGGAGCAGAGCTTTGGGTGGGGGTACTTGGCTCCTTCTCGACAGACGGTGCATTCCAGAGGCCAAGTAACAGAGTGATAGGAGGTGGGTAAGAGGAGCAAGTATTGTGCGGTGGGCAAGGTATATAGATGAGGTTGAACATCCTAGGAGCACAGGCGCATCTTATTAGAGGGGTGCAGGTGCAGTGGAAAGTAGGAAGGTGGGGAGGCTGGAGAGTGATGCAGAATTTAAAACAAGTTGAGGCAATATGCTTAGACAGAAGGAAAGGAGAATAGTGAGTAGGAGGAGGATTTGCGTGAAATCAAGATGCTTGATGTAGGGTAGAAGGAATAGGCAAGTGAAGACAATGAATAATGACTGCAGCCCAAGGGTGAGAGGGGGAGAGGGTAGGTGGGTGGGTGAGGGGAAAGGAAAGTGGGTTGTGCGTTGTACTACAATGGGGCTATAGGTAACCAAAAGGCAGTTAACAGTCCCAAAACAGCATTTTTCCTGGATCCTGTGAGGTAACAGATGCTAAGCAGTGAAAGGATAGTCAATGGGTGGAAGGATCCCTATGCGTGGAAGCAGAAGTCAGGCAACGGGTGAGCTCAGCAAAGTCTTAGCTTGAGCAGGGGTTCTGACCGTAGGCCCTTTCCAGCTCCAACAGGCTCAAACAGAGCTGTCCATAGCTGCTTTTGGCCCTTGGCTGCAGCCGCCCGAGATGGATGCTGAAGGGAGACTGGATAAGGGAGACAGTCTGTCGCATGTCCTGGTGGGAGCCAAACACAGTTCTGCAGATGGCTTCCACACTACCTGCAGAGTCCTGGGTGTTGTAGGTCCATGAAGCTTTGTCTTGTAGGCAGGACCTTCAGATGGTGCTGGCAAAGTAGGGGCTGTGGGCATGCATATAATATATACGTTTGCGTCAGTTTGGCAACTTGCCCACCTTTTTCATGACTCCTTAAGCCCTAAGCCACATGAGATACTTTCTAAGCACATGGAGATTTTGGATCAGAACTGTTGTATGCGGGATATCACCAGCCATGCCTATCCATCATGGCTACAGTGTGTGTTATTATCATGTAAACCAAAGTGGGGCACCAAAATGACAAAACAGTAACCTAATGTCTCTCTCCAAGGGTCAGGCAGATTTAGCAGACACACCTGGTCTTGCTCCATTGTTTGTGGGCTGTTTCTATGCTTTCTTTTATAATTGTTAAGCTCTGCATAGCGGCCGATGCACTGCAGCACTATGCTCAGCTCAACAAAAACATTGACAAAGATAAGTAATAAATAATAAACAGCCACACCCCCGGGTGGGATAAATAGATGTGCCGACCTTGTTGCAGCAGAAGAGGGGTGAGCTATTCAAGGGGCCCCAGAATCTCAAAAGCCTGCCTCTGTCTCTGGGTGGTGGGAAATTATCACACATTTTGCAGGAAGACATTTGATGTTATGTCGCTTGTCACAAGGCGCATTATCAGAGTTGGATAGTTGCAAGAGCCTGTAAATCCCAAAAGTTGCATAATGGCGCACAGGGCAGTTTCTAGCCAACTTTGTGCCCAGGATAAAACATCAGAATGTGCCCCCCCCCCACATTTGCTCACGTCACTCCCAAACTACGCCTCTGTCGTATGACAAAACCCCTCCTCAATAGGAATACATAATTGCTATATAAAGGAAGCTGGTTTCATGAGATTGCAATTTAAGTACTTTACAGAAGAATTCGAATGTGAAAACACAGCTTTTGCTGCCCAAGAAAATGTTTTTTCTGTCACCTGCTCTTAGGGAAGCCCTTGCCTGAATGCAGTTTCAAACCCTCCGTACTGGCACACTGCGGTGTGACCAGCCTACCGGGGTCTGAGGGCCCACTGACCTTGCCCTCTGTTGCAGGTGTTCTGTTTGTACCACCTCACTTGTATTTCGCAAGGGGCAATACTAGACTAACCATATGAATTATTTTCTGATGGAAGGTTATCATTCCAAGATAGACAGTCTGGTACACTCTTATTGTACTCTTTCAGAATACCTCTCTGAGAGTGGGAAAGGGGACAAATAGATTCCTGTATGCTTTGCATTAAATCACAAAGCATTTCAGGACTATAACAGTGATCAGAGACCTCTACATTTGAAAAACAACTCTGTGATAAAAAGATTGTATGTGTGAATCTCTAAATTCATAACCGATGCATGGCTTGGTGGTCACATCACAGTTCACAATTCTCACCCTAACATTAAAATGTTTGTAGCCATGAACCATACATGCTCATTTGGACAGCCTAAGTTTTTTAAATGAGTACAAGGGCTTATTTGCTTCTTGCTTCTGAAGAATTTTAGATGAGGAAGGGCTGGGTCTCAGTGTGAGCATGCCCAACCCCCAATGCAGAAACATCTTTAGGGAATAATATCTACAGACAGGACTGGATACCACACAAGAAAGACCCAATAAACAATGCAGAGGAAGGCTACACCGAAAGGATTACAAACTTTAGCCTGACCAGAAATAAGCTGATGAAGTGTTTTAAACAAAACTGGCTTCTAATGCATGATACAGGTCCTCAGCCACTACCTCCTCACTATTGCGCAGGCCTCAGAGGTTATTTTGGTGATAAAGAGCAGGCCCATGCTCTAACAGAGCTGGCATTAGCATCTCCTATTAGCACTGGCCCGCAGATAGTGAAAATCATGGTGTGGCAGTGTAGAAAAGTGTTTGGCCTAGTGGCTGTACAATTTGAGGCAACTTCTTTGATTACTTTATGTGCTTAAGTGTGGGCACAGTATGACATGCTCGTCAGGGCTCCATACACAAAACATTCCATTGTGCTATTGTATGGATATTGGGCACATCAGACAACAGCAGGTATATGTTTTCTGGAGGATAGCTCAGGGACAATGTGCTCATCTTGGAAGCAAGACGGCACGGAGCACCACAGGTTCAAACCCTGGGTCCGCGCTCTGGATATTAAGCACGTTATAAATAACCTATCATATCATATGTGTTGTTCCATAAGGGAGCAGCACATAGACACCATTAACCAAGAAGTGGTCACTTGTATTTGTATTTATAACATTTTGTATGACGCTTTACGCCAAAGCGCTTTACATTACAACAACAAGAATAGATTAGAAGCATAATTGCCAAACATTAGACAAACCATCGAGAACAGTATGTAGAACAATTTGTCTAGGATTATAGAAGAGAGAAAGAACAGAGGAAGAGTAAGAGGGAAGGGAAGTAAAGAGGGTTATCAGGTCGGGAAATGAAGATGAGATTACAAGGAGGAGCGGAAGGAGGAGTAAGAGGAGATAGAGCGGATAGGGAGAGGTAGAGAGTTCCAGTGTAGAGGGGCAAGGAGCTGAAAGGATCGGAAGCGGGAAGAGGCACAAGGAGACGGAGGGACAGTGAGTAGGAAGAGATCAGCAGAGCGGCGGGGGCGCGAGGGAGCGTAGAAGGAGAGGAGAGAGGAAAAGTAGGGGGGCAAGATCATGAAGAGATTTAAAAACATGACTGAGAAAGTTAAATTTAAGTTGAGAATGAAAGGGAAGCCAGCCAAGACACGAAAGCGAAGAGGAAATGGAATCATGAGGAGAGAGAAGGCAAAGAGTACGGATAGCAGAGTGATAGAGGGATTTGAGGGGGGCAAGATGAGAAACAGGGAGGCCAAAAAGGAGAGCAGAGCAGTAGAATACACGAGAGAAGATAAGGGAAGAGATAAAGAGTTTAGTGGCATGGAAGGTGAGGGAGGAACAAACAGATTTTACGAACATTGAAGAGGTAATAGCGACAGGTGTGGGAGGTAAGAGAAATGTGGGTGGTAAAGGAGAGGTTGGAGTCAAAGTGGAGGCCTAGATTATGGACAGAGACTGAAATGGGAAGATTAGTAGGGGGGAAGAAAATAAAAGGAGGGGGAGAGGGAAGGGGAAATGTGTTGGAGGGAAAGAATAAGACTTCAGTCTTGTCAGTGTTCAGGGAGAGAAAGTGGGATGACATCCAGTTTTTGATAGCAGTGAGACAGGAAGAAAGTTTAAGGTGGATGTCAGGAGTGAAAGAGGAGAATGAGAGGAAAAGCTGGGTGTCATTAGCATAGAAATGGTGAGAGGCACCGAAGGATGAGATGATAGGGGCAAGAAGGGAAGTGTAGAGGGAGAAATGGAAAGGGCCTAGCACAGAGCCTTGGCGAACACTGAAGTCCAGGCAGAGAGTGGGGGAGGTACGACCGCCCCAAGAGACAAAAAAAGAACAGTTGGAGAGGTAGGAGGAGAACTAGCTCAGAACATAGCCTTTGAGACCAAAGGAAGAGAGATTGTTGAGGAGTAATGGGTGATCAACAGTGTCAAAGGCAGCAGAGAGTTCTAGGAGGAAGAGGACAGAGGATTGCTTAGAGTAGCGAGCGGTAAGGAGGGAGTTGAGAATGGAGGTGAGGGCAGTTTCAGTGGAGTGTTTAGGGCGGAATCCAGATTAAGAAGAGGGGAGAAGAGAGAGATTTGATACAAAAGCTGAGAGTGGAGAGTAGACTAGGCCTTCTAGAAGCTTAGAGAGGAATGGTAGAAGAGAGATTAGACCTATGTTGGAAGCAAGGGGGGTGGTTAGCAGAGGGTTTTTTCAATATAGGAATAATAGTAGCGTGTTTGAAGGCCGAAGGGAAGGTGGTGTAGGAGAGACAGATGTTGAAGAAGGGGGTGAGGTAAGGAATGAGAAGATTTTAGATTTTAGGAATCAAGGGGGTGGGGAGGGGATAAGAGGGGGCAGCAGTGGGGTGAGATTTGGACAGGAGGTTGGAAACATCAGAAAGAGTAACAGGGGTGAAGCTAGACATGTAAGAGGCAGGGGTGGTCTTAGAGGGGGGAGTAAGAAGGGGAGCATAGAAAGTTTTGGCGTAGATTGAGTTTCTTGGAAGAGAAAAAGTCAGCGAAGTCGGAAGGGGAGAGGGAAGAAGTAGGTGAGTGATCAGAAGTATGCAGGGAGAGAAGACGAGATAGAGTCTGAAAGATATGACGAGGATGGGAGGATTGGGAATGGAGGAGGTTAGAGTAGTAGGAACGCTTAGCTAAGCTAAGGCAGGTGTCATTTAGAGAGTGGTCAGAGAAATAGGAGGCTTGGTTAGTAGGCGAGCAGAGCTTGAACCAGTGTCGTTCAAGGCGACAGAGAAAGCGGCGCATGGACAGAAGGTGAGGGGAAAGCCAAGGTTGTGAGGGTTTGCAGGTAGGGCGGAAAGAGGAGAGAGGGTGAATTTGATCAAGACTGGAGGAGATAGAGGAGGACAGAGAGGATAAAGCTTTGTTAGCCGAGAGAGAGGAGAAATCAGGAAGAGGGGGAGGGAGGAAGAGCAGGTATCGGGGAAGAGAGAGGGGCTAAAGTTACAGAGATTCCATCGAGAGAAGGAAATTGGGGGATAGGTGGGAGTGGACGGAGGGGGAGGGGAGTGAGGGAGAAAGAGAGTAAGGCATAGTTGGGAAGGTTAGAGACTGGGAGGAGGAGCAGGTAGAGACAAAGATAAGATCGCGAGTGGAGCCAGAAGAGTGAGTGGGAGAAGTAGGGAGGGGAGTGAGAAGGTAAGAGTCGAGAATGGAAAGAAGAGGGGATGGTTGAAGGGAAGAGGGGAGGTGAAGGTTGAAGTCTCTGAGTACTGTAAGAGGAGAGGGGGAGGGTGAGATGAGGGAAAGAAGGTGGTCAAGGTCATCATAGAAGGAGGAGAGGGGGCCAGGTGGTCTGTAGATAATTAGAAAGCAAATAGAGTGAGGGGAAGTAAAGGATTTGTACAGATATTCAAAGGAAGGGAAGACAGGAAGAGGCGTAGGAGAGGGGGAAGTATAACATTTAGGGTGATAGAGAAGACCAATGCCATCTCCGTGGCCAGAAGGCCGGGAGACATGAGAAAAGGAGGACGAGGAGGGGGTAAGGAAAGCAGTTACAGTAGAGTTGAAGAGGGGGAACCAAGGTTCAGCTATACAGAGGAATTAAAGGTTGAGTCGCAGAACAGCAGCAGTCTTGTTGCAGAGGGATCTTGCGTTCCAGAGGGCAATATTCATGAAACTGGAGGGCTCAACAATGGGGGAATAGATGAGTGGCGGCGAGTGGCAGTCTTGCAGTGTACTCCCACCACCCAGTATTTTCTTCAGCTTCATTGTTGGAGGTGTGTTTCCAGCTACACCCAGCACCCTTCACTACAAAACCCTCATTTCCACCGCGGAGCGGCGCGGAGTGGCGGCGAGTGGCAGTCTTGCAGGGTACTCCCACCACCCAGTATTTTCTTCAGCTTCATTGTTGGAGGTGTGTTTCCAGCTACACCCAGCACCCTTCACTACAAAACCCTCATTTCCACCGCGGAGAGGCGGCGAGTGGCGGCGAGTGGCAGTCTTGCAGTCATGCCAGGCAAGACGGGCCCGACTGCTGTTCCACCAACCGCCGCCCTACCACCTAAACTCCAGGCTTTGGACCTCGAAGATCTGACAGGCCGCCGCCTGAGAAGCAATGCAAAATTGCCGCCTAAAAACGCAACTGAAACATTTACAGACACTCTCAATCACCTCCCTGTGTCTTGTCTTGAATCAACAGACGATCACCTTTCACCCCAGAGCCCTGACCCCAAAACAGGCACTTATTTGGGAAAAAGTCGTAAAACACTGGGAAGGGGCATAGGTACTGGAAAAAGAGACGCTGAAAAGTGCACTTTTCTCCTCAATAGTAAAAGGCCTACACAAACACACGAAGCAGACTCACCAGAGGACGACACCTTGATCCTGGACGCCCACGCCATCGAGCCTCGCCTGCCTCCGGCACCCGTTGTCTCATTCTTGCACCCACAGGCGAGCCTGACGCCCCTCGGAGCTCCGCAGTATCCCGAAGGGGCGGCCGCGTTGAGTCCCGGAACGAATTCGTCCAGGCCGCCAAATGAGTGTACGCCGGCGGGGACAGCTGCCGCCGGTGATCGGCGGTCACCCGGAGGGGGGACCGCCTTGAATCCTGTGCGTATGCACCTTGTCTCCCTGCCGACGCTCGACAGGCCGATCCAAGTCAAGTCACGGCCCTAGCTCCGCAGTCACCCGGAGGGGAGACGGCGTGGAGCGGGCTGTCCACCCTGAGGCCGGCGAACGCAGAAAACGGGCTGCCAGAACGGGAGGCGGCCGCAGCGGAAGGCGGCCCCCCGCCCCCCCCCTTGGGGGGGAGAAAAGAAGCGTCATCCGACCCCGAGGGAGAACCACAACCCGGGGACAAAGAGCTGGAGTGCCAGAGCGGACAAACATCTGAGGGAAAACCGCCTGCGAAACCATCTGAGAGCGAATCCGCATCAGCGCCACCTATTGACCAAACTCAAAAATTCACAATATCACTCAATGAAGCCTCAATAAATCTGCCATCAGCTAACCTCGACGATGAAATCAACGAGGAGACTGCTCCAAACCGACCACCACTCAACGAAGAAAAGGGCTCTGCCTTTAATTCCACAAAAAAAAAGAGACCTCGGTCATTTGACGATTCAACAAAAAAAAAAAAAAGTTTATGAGGAGGAAATAGCAAGCAAACAAAGGAACACACGATCTTTAGTAAAACACTTCGCGTGGTCACTAAAGACTCAAGAAAGAACATGAAAAAACCTCAACGCCCTTTGAAACTATTATCGGACTTCTTCCACAAGCACTCCAAAGCCATCCAACAAAAGTGCAAAGAATTGACAGACGCAGAAATCTTGGAGGCAGCAGACGCAATCACCCCTCCTCGAAAACATCGCAGGGTAATACAAGTCCAACGTAAAGTACCCCCTCCTCTTACTAAAGAAGACAACAGACCAGCAACCACCATAGATCCGACAAAATGGCACTTTTCGGGCCAAGTCACTTCAATAATCCCACAAATAACGACAGATGAGCCAGGGGTGCAAATTGCCCCTAAACTGACCTTACCTGCAGCTCCCTCCTGTAAACCGGCGGTACTCTATTCCGGTAATACAACAGCACAAACAACACCACCAATTTTGGCCCCCCAACAAAGTCAAAAGAGCAGCGACCATAAATCACAGATTCAACCCCAGCTCCATAGCCAAAAGACACAAGAGGGTGACAGACCCATACCTCCTCGACATAACCTGACCCCGTTGAAGCAAGTAGACTCCCCCACGATAAACAATACCCAACTTAACCCAATAGAAATTCCAAGTGATAAGGAGGCCTCACCTCAACCAAACAACAGCGATAAAGACCCCTTACTTGAGACCTTGCCATGGCCATTGAGAGAGGCCCACACATCTATTCCACAAACCCAGGAAAAAGATTGTGAAAGAAACCACCCGGCAAAATCTAAAAATAGAATCCAGTTCGAGAAAACTCTAGATAATTTTTACTCAAACTTGGACAGCTATAATAACCAAAGAAGACACTCCTCAGATCATGCTTCCAGAAGGTTATCTGCAGTCACTATACCAGCCACACGACCGCCATCACCCACCAGAGGCAAATCGACATCGTATAGCCCCTCACCATCAAATGACTTACAGTCAAAAAAACTGGACACTTGCACCCTGATGTCAGCTTTATCCATAGCTTTAAATCCTTTTGTCAAGCTATACGAAACAATCGGAGACACAATGAAGGATCATACATCACTTCAAACGGCAATGCTAAATAAACTAACTTTTTTGGAGGGTTATATCACGGCCCTAGAAGCTAAGATAGCTTTGATTGAAAACAACCCAACTCAAGACCAGACGACGCTTCCGACTCAACAACCAATTCATCCGACGTGCCCTGTTCGTGAAGAAAGACCGCAAACAAAGTCATTGGGCACACAAACACTCTCATTCATCGACTTAACGGTGCCCACATCTCTCCCGACAGATAATTGCAAATCGTCAAAAGGAGGGAAAGAACCCAACTACAAAAGGAAAAAAACAGCATTATTAGAACCGATTTTCCAACGACAGGTCTCAGTCAGCTTAGAAACAACAGCCTCGTTAAAAAGCCCTATAACTAAACCTAAAGGGAAAGGGGAAGCTATAGACCGACGGGAAGCAAACACGGAAGTTCATGCAACATGTAACCACTCTTCTGGAGAGGCTGAAGTCTCTATAAACGACGAGGATTTGATGAACATTACTCAACACTTCTCAGATCAATCTACAACTTCAATCCAAGAAATGCAAAGTGCAAACGACTCTTCACCTAACCACACAACGTCCTCAGAACACCGCAATAAAGAAAAAGAGACGACAGAATCTCCTTTTTATACCCTCGAAGAACGAAGACAGTGGCTTTCCAGGAATATCAACAACCTAAAAGAATCCCCATTGGGAAAACTGAAGACAGTACCCAACCCTAAACTCCAAAAGCCAGAAAACGAGAAACGGGATAAACAATCACATCGACGATCATCAAGGCACACTCAAAGATCGAGTAACAGCCACCATCGTCATTGTCCAACAGGTCAACCAAAGAATCCTACATCAAGACCACACTCTAAGGAGGTTCCAAAAAGAACCTTCAAATCAAAAACTGCTAAATATCACACAAAACCTCAACCACGATGGATACTGAAACTAGAGCAGATTCCTGGGAATTCCGATGAAGTAACTCTAAACAGAAGAGCAGTTATGGACCTGTTTAGTTTCATTCCGAAATTACGCTCAATTAAATCAGATGACCTTCAGATCGTAGACCCAAGCCACCAAGGCCGAAGAGCAATTTCACACCTATACATCGCGTCACAAACAACAAATAATGCCCTTAAATCCGCCCTAGAAGAACTGTTAATAATGGGTTACGATCTTACGGAATCTACGAGAGAAATCAAACCTCGTAATCACCGAGAAATTAGAGAATCCCAAGAGCGTAAAAGAGCAACGGAGCACCACCGATTTTCTTATCAAAATTCTTACTCGACATCGAAAAAGACAGTCAAAACAAACGTTAGAGTCCAAAATCCAAACTCTAGCAACGCACCTCATCAACAAGAACCCACTCGGCCAGTAAAAGGTCCAGCTAGCTCAACTTTAACTGTCAAGGAAACAAAATCTTCCAAGATTCTGGCCAAAACCAACCATCCGACAGTAGACCTAAAGCTCCAAAGGACAGTCCGAAACAAGTCTTCTCCAGCAGACCCATCACAAGCCCAAACCTCGTCGCTACATTCCCTCTGGTCCTGGCTGCCGAAAGCCCTGAAGCTAAATTCACAAAAATAGCCACCCGAGAGAAGGATCTACAGCAACGCTACCGTCTACCAGAATCCAAACCCTCAAGACCAATTAAAAATGTGTTCATGGAATACTCGAGGTTTTCTTCATCTAACAGCCCCGGGGTCTGTGACCCTTACATCATATGATATCATCTGTCTGCAAGAGACATGGCTGCTTCAATCTCCAGTCCTGGACGGCTACGAGATCCACACAGTGTTGGCCAAGAAGAGCCTTTTAGGCCGCCCAACTGCAGGTCTCCTTATAGCAATTCGCAGTGGACGAGGCCTAACCGATACAGAAAAATTAAAGGAAAAGCACTTCATGATGATGGTAAAACTAAACTGGACCACAAGAGATGAAAAAACAAATAAAATACTGACGAAGAAATTAATAATCGTTAACATATACTGGAACCCAGCGACTATCGATTGTACAAAATTCATCAACACAATCGAACAAGATCTAGACTGGGCTCAAGTAACCCACCACCCCGACTACGTAGTCCTATGTGGTGACCTCAACATCACTAGACAACCTTATGGGAGCACAAAAGGACTGAAATTGAAAAAACGCCAAACTGATCAAAGATCGACTAAATGGCAGAATCTAATGAAGTCTAGAGCTTACGACAACCTAGACGAAGCCTTCCCTGACCCAAATAGATTACCAACATGGGAAGGAGCTAAATCAAACTCAACAATCGATTATATCCTAGTATCACGTCCTTTGTTACTGCTTATTAACTCCTTTAAAGTCGTCAAAACCAGAGAAAGTGACCATAACCTTCTTGAAACCACCTGGACAACAAAGGCCCCGATTAACCATACTATGAGCGTAGACATTGAACCCAATGCCCAGGGGACAAGATTAAGGATCACAGAAAAGGCTATAACATCTATTTCATTGCTCTACAGCGAGCACAAAACCACTTCAAGCAATAACGAAGTAGATTATATTCCACTGCTGACAGCATTTAGAACTTCAAAACGAAACAAGAAACCAATCGCCTCAGACCAAAAACATAAGTATGACACACTAGTCGCTGAAAGAAAAAGGGAGCTGAGGAAAATAAAAAGACAATCTCGCAAACTCGACTTTCCACAGTCATCTACCATCATTAAAGACGCAGTTAAAAACTACAAAACTTGGCTCAAAAGCTACCGGCACAAGCTTTACCAGCAAGACGCAGAAGATATTCTGAAAGCTATCACAGGAAACCACGCAAGAGACTTTTGGTCCCTACTCCATTCAACAACCCCTGGCGCTAGACCTTGCCAATTGAATGGAATAGGCCAGCTAGAATGGGAAACATACTTCAGAAATCTCTTCAAGAACACCACGACCACAAGGCCCGTGATGGAAAACAACGATATCGCCTGGATCCGTGTAGATAATATCGAAGAAATCGTAACTTTAATCAAAAAATTAAAACCTTCACGCGCACCAGGCCCGGACGGCATCACGAATTTTGACCTGAAGGCCCACTCCGAAGCTTGGGCACCTTTGTTAAGCCAAATCTTCAGACGATGTGCCACCACAAAATCCATCCCTCCATCGTGGAAGAGTGCAAACGTGGTACCCATCTATAAAAAGGGCAATAGATCAGACCCTAGCAGTTATCGACCTATTGCTCTCCTTGACCCAATAGGAAAATTATTTGGATCCCTTTTACTAAACCATTTCACCACCTGGGCCAATGACGCTCCCTGCCAAGACAATCTCCAAACCGGCTTCAAAAAGAACTTAGGGACCAACGCCAATATACTAATACTGAGTGCCTTGAAAAGCAAAACTTTGGAGGGACGCCCAAGTCTGTTTATCGCGTTCGTCGACCTGACACAGGCGTTCGACAAGGTGGATCGCGACAGATTGTGGGAGAAACTTACACGATGGAAATGCCCGCCTGGCATCCTTACCCCAATCAGAGCCCTTTACTCCAACACTTCAATGCGAGTACGCCTCAACCAACAAGGCCTCCTAACAGAAGAAATAACAACGGCTAGAGGGGTAAAGCAAGGCTGCCCCCTAGCCCCGGCGCTGTTTTGGACCTACCTAGGAGACTTCCAGGAGACAGAAAAACTGGTGAGAGCATTTCCTCCTAAACTCGGAGGTGATCAGATTAGCCGCCTCCTTTACGCCGATGACCTCATCCTCTTGGACAACACTCCAATAGGCTTACAACGCCAACTTTCAAATTTACAACAATATATGTTGGCAAACAACTTGGAAATCAACCAAGCAAAAACCAAAATGATGGTCATCGAGAAATCTGCAAAAAGGAACGCCATTCAACCTCTAAAACTAGGTTCGATCACCATTGAGAAAGTCTCCAGCTTTAAATACCTGGGTGTCATCCTAGATAGTTCGCATAGAGAGAATGCGATGAAGGAAGAACTGCACGCAAAAACTATAAAATTGGCCGCACAAGGGAAAGCCATCGACATAAAATTCGGCAGATTCTCAATCATTCCGGTACGAGACTTTTACAAAAAGAAAGTCATACCATCTTTGACTTATGGCGCCGACGCAATGCCGAATCTTCCACAAGAACTGTGGCAAAGCCTGGAAGCAACTTTCTGGAGATCAGTCCTTGGCCTCCCAAAATCTACCCCGATAACATTAATCAGACGGGAACTTACTCTCTCCTCCTTAAAATCTACCACGGACAGCAATAGTGTGCTACTATATCGGAAATGTATACTGCAAGACGCTCCATATGCTTACAAGCTGATAAGAGAAGAAATCCGTCTCGGGACATGTCAAATGCTTACCCGATGGGAAACTAAAATCCTGTCCATGCTGGACTCAGTCGCCTGCAACACGGAGGACCTTATTAGCAACCCAGTTAGAGTAATCAAAAAAATCAAAGAAATGGACTGGATTAACACTCTTGAAACAGCTACTCTATATAAACTTACCAACCATCTCCCCCCGTTCTGTAAAAAATTAGACTCCGTTCAACCATACTTGAAACTATTCCCTAATAGATCAACTAGAAACTTCTTTTTAAAAATTCGACTCAACTTACTAGAAACAAATGAAATCTTGGCGATTAGACGCATATCCACGACCAGTAATTGTCGGCTTTGTAAATCTACAGAGACTAAAGAATCGATAAGACACCTGCTTTTGACCTGCCCTGCGACGACAGACATCCGTCGAACTTATTTGAAAGACACCTTCTCAAACTTCACCTTGCAAGAAGAAGAATCATGTTGGAACAAACTGATAGACGGTGACAAACAAACATGGCAGCTGGCAACAACAAACATTATGAAGCACATTTTTAATGTCCTCCTTCCGCTGCAGTCTCAACACAATGTTCCTACGATTCAATGATTTTCTTTTCCTTCTTACACTGACAAATACGTGAGGCTGCTCTCGACTATTTAACTATTAGGAACGTCAAACGTTACAACCACATCAAGCGCGTTTTCAAACTTTCTTCCTTTGTTAAAAAATCTTATTTAGATTAAATACAAATAAAAAAAAAAAAAAAAAAAAAAAGAATAGATGAGGTTGGGACGATGAGAAAGGGTAGAAGGGGGTTGGTGTGAACAAGGGTAGGTAGGGGGTAGAGATTTAGCGCTGGGATGGTCATGAGTAAAAGGGAGAGGGATAGGAGAAAGGGCCAGAAGGAGGGGCAAGGGGAGGGGGAAGAGAGCGAAGGATAAGGAGGTAGAGGAGAGTGGAATAAGGGGACACGTATGCCTGAGGGGCGGGAGAAAAGATGGATTGAGGAGAAAGATGGGAATCACTGGCAAGAGGAAGCTGATGAGGGAAGGGGAAAGTTGAGAGATAGAGCGCACAGGGAAGTGGGGAGAAGGGACGGGGGGAGAAGGGAATACAACAGGTGGGGTGGGTCGCTGGGCGCTTCGCAGGTAGAGATGGTCAGAGTAGATGATGACAGTGACCGTAGGAACCAGCCACCGGAACAGAGCAAAGTGTAGACCCTGGGTAGAGGGGGCGCTGATGAGAGGCACAGGGGGCCAGGAGAGGAATCTCCTGGCCCCTTTGGGCAGCGCACACATCATTGCTGCACATTGCATTGATTTGCCGTGGACTACTGTCTGCATGGTGACACACAATGAACCTCTGCTTTCCTAATCAATGTGCCAAGTCACATTGAGATGCCATTTGGTGTGCATGCTAGGCAGTGATTGGCTTGTTTAGAAAATTAAAAGACCTTTGATGCTAAGCTGATGCATTGAACAATGTCCCAAAGCAGCCACTAGAATACTTAAGCATTAAAATGACAGTTAACCTTCCCAGGGATGTGCCATATGTAACTGAAAAGTAATATACAAAAAAAAAACGTTTTGGTGTGTGTGTCAAATAAAGAGACAAGAAATTAAAGAAAATAGTTTTAAACTGGCACGCTAATTCTCTTTGAAGAATGCATAGGTTTGATCAGCTAAGTGATACTTGTGCTGGCCTGGTGAATAAAAATGCCCCAGGTTCAGTTCTTAACACTGAAATGTTAAGCAGATACCATGTAAATACAATGGCTTGGTAAATCAGCCATCACTTATAAAATGACCCACTTGAAAGGCTGTCAGCACAAAGAATGAGGGGCGCAGGGTGTGTGACTCCAGAGCATCGCACATGCTGTGTTTGCAATATGCATTCCTTTGTTTGCATATTCCGAACGCATCACGGCCAGCCGCACATGGCAGAGGAACACTCACCAGCTCAGAAGGCTGATTAATCTGTTGCCCAGCAAGCTCGGAAGCAGCCGCATATTGCGCCCACCTCCTGAGCTATTTAGCTCTGTGCCACGGGCGGTCTCCCGCTCCGTCCCGGCCACGAAACGAGGCTGATGGCGCAGCTGAAGCCAAATTCCTCCACTCACCATGAATCCGATCGGCACACTCAGACGATCAAAATAACTCACCTTTCAGGTCCTCCTCACACTCCCTATGTTTCAGCTTTTTACTCCTTTGCACACCATCCTCCAGCTTCTTACGCATCAGCACACTCACCACCACCCAGGTAACCTCACTCAACCACACTCATTGCTTCATGAAGATGTGGCCTGGCTTGCGGAACAAGCAGAGCAAAACTTCAAGTCTCACCGGTTAATTCCTGGCCACATTCTCACTATTTGCCTGCCCCAGTGACCTCCCACCCCCTATATTTTAAATGGAATATAATTCCTGGCCTGTCTTAATCTCCTCATAGATCTTCATGGTGATTGACTCGTGGCAAGGTCTAATTTCCCCATAGCCTTAAAAGGAGTCTCACTCCTTCTCAATCCTAATGTCTCCATGATGATGTATCTGTGGTCTTTAATGGAGTCTCAAAGCTGGGAATATGTATTGCTTTATCAACTAAATCTTAGAAAAAAACATGTATAGCTCATTGCATGGTTGAAGGTCTCTTTAAACCACGTGTTAAGGCATTAAGTTTTGTTTCAGTAGAGCCCAGTCCATCATGCACGTGCACAGAAACACGCAGCAACACTGGCCCATGTTCCACACGCCCAGGCAAGGGATTGTCGATCTGAGTGTGGGCTGGACTACTGTCCCTCTTAACACATTTGCACAGATCCAAAAAGTGCACAAGGGATCATGCATTCAAGCTTTGAAAGTGCTACTGTGAAGCATATTTATCATTGCGCGATGCAGCACTGATAACGAATTAAATTGATAAAGTCGTCAACTAGCCCAATGGGTAAATGCACCTGATGCAGAAATGGCACAATGCCAAGCCGGGCCGTTTTTGTTTTTCTCCATCCCTGCCCTCTCTCCGCCCCCCTCCTGTCTTGTTGCTCCTTGAAACACCAATTGCTGTATAATCGCATTATGAATACCCAATAATTAAAATGTGTGCAGTGTTAACTCCTCGAATACTTCAAACGTCAATTAAATAATAATTGCGTTGCATGATGGCTGCAGCACTCATTAGCACAAATGGACGCTTCAATGTGTAGCATGCCACGAAAACATGTTCGATGTTGGTGAATGCCACGTGACCGGTCTTCTGCTCGGTTGTCTCTCAGATTCAGTTAGGTGGGGGGGGGCTATCTTCGTGACTCTGGGGTGAGGAGAGCGCGCGCCAATCCACCAGCTTGCTGCCTTAAAAATTAAGGCCTGTTGCAAAATGGGTTCTCTATTGAGACAAATGTGCCCTCGCCTGTCCAATCCATGCCCGTGTCAAGGATATTTAAGGAAGACGGGCGCCATTTGCCACGAGCTACATTGAGGGTCCTCGCGCCGAGTCAGCCATTCCGGAGCCTGGAGGCCGCGTGTGGGGAGCAGAGGGGGTGAGCATTCCGCGGGGTCATTGACCTGCATAATTCCGCAGGTGGGGAGTTGTGTCCTCGCCGCTGTGACTAGCACCGCAAGAAGTCTACTTGGCCTACACGTGCCCATCTAGTGCGAGTGTTCCCATTCGTTACGTCTTTCAGCTGCACTCCCCTCTGGCTCCAGGGCCCACCAGTGCGCGGTGCCAGATGGCCTCTAAACCGTGGCAGGAGATCCATCTGAGGGAGGCATTATGGTTCTTCCCCAAGGTCAGTAAAAGGCCTTCCACCACCACCAGCATTGACTGGCCTCCAGCCTTTTATTTTGTTTTGTTATTTTATATATTGTCATTCCATATATTGCATACATGATGCCTTGCAACTGAATGTGAGCACTGGCCGACACTGCAGGATGCTGGATGTCATTAAAAGGCACCTCTCAGACAGCCATGGTGAGCAGAAGGCACCTCAGTCAGTGCACTAAGCACGGCCACCGCCCTGGCTGGTCATGGCCAGTCGCCCCCTCCCACCCCAAAAGGAACCTTTAAGGTGAAGTCACGCAAGAGGCCTAGGGTCAGGCCTCGGGGCTTGGACTCTAGGCTCGGCCTTGCTGGGCGAGGACAGAGGTGGCCCCTCCTGTGCTAGGAAGAGACGCACATAGAGCTAGGACAAAGCCCCTTACTCAACATGTGCAGGTATCATCTGGACATTGTGTCCTTGTCCTATGCCATAAACATGTTGTATTCATGTATTTAAAATGTTGCATCACCTTGTGGCCGCTCCAAAGGGCCTGTCCTCCTTGTGAATTGTGGGTGCTTGGATGTTCAGGCCTCATGTTGTGTGATCACCGGATCACAGCTGGATCATTAGATCATTTGATCGACTCCTCGATCTCCCTCTGGTCTTTGAAAGTCAGGGATCAGGTATTTGATGCTGGAATGATCTTCAGTGCATTCAGGGCCCTTTATGTGGAGCCATTGGCCTCAATGTTCCCGCAGAGGCTCCAGTTGGCTCCCAGCCTCATCCCATCACACCTGGAGGCTAAAGTCGTCCCCAGCCTCATCCCATCACGCACAGGGTCTTCGGTCAGCCCCCAAGCCTCATCCCATCATGCCTGGGGTCTTCATTCAGCCCCCAGCCTCATCCCATCACACCCAGGGTCTTTGGTCGCCCCCAGCCTCATCCCATCACGCACAGGGTCTTCGGTCGCCCCCCCCAGCCTCATCCCATCATGCCCTGGGTCTTTGTTCAGCCCCCAGCCTCATCCCATCACGCCTGGGGTCCTCGGTCGGCCCCAGCCTCATCCTATCACGCCCTCTGCTTGAATGACTTTTCTGATGAATGTGGCCTCTCTGACCTTTTTGCTGTAATTTGAATTGATCCCTCATTGTTCCTCTCTTACACCTTCCTCTTCTGTTCATATTTGGAGCTCTAATGATATTACGTTTCTGGCATCCCATCTCTGGATGGTCATTCATCTCTCCACTACGTCTGATAAAGTCTCACCCATGATGGGTATGGTGGTAACACGACACATCATATACTAGCAATCCCTCTTCTTTAGGACACTAGGCTACAGAAGTCTCAGCCCTTTGTGTGCTATGTAAATGTGTACACCACCTGATCTCAACATTCATTATACTCTCACCACTGCCTTAAATCTTAATTCCTAACGTAATTTTCATTCAATATCTCATAAAGCTAGCTTCTGGTGGTATTCACAACTTCACAACAGCTCTTAATTGCATTTGCTGTATTGAATTTCAAATGCTGCCTTCATAATACTCAGTCGTGTTTCCAAAAATGATTCTTTTCTCCAGGCCCCTCTCAGAGGTGGGCAAGCCAGATGCCGGTCAAGTATTGTTTTGGTCACTGTTCATCCCTCATGTTCGCAAAGCAAGCGAGGTGATGGCTGAAAGGTTTCGAATCTTTAAACCTGGCACTGCTCTGGGCAACCCTCCAAACCATCGTTCTTTGCCTGCCAAGCCATTGTAAAAGGGGAAAGACCATATGCAAATCAGGCTTGGTCACACCCAAAAAGGGACAGTTCAGTCCGAACTACTTGGTCACATCCCTTCTGCACAAGCCCACAAGCATCCCCAGACATGTTTCGGCCTCATTGGGCCTCATCAGTGAGATGTAGCTTGGGTCCTAAGGCCCGATACCCGTTCCATTCTCAGTGACTATAGCAAAACAAAATAGGTGATGGCTGGAAGATTTAGAATTCATCTTAACCTCTGGCATTGCTCTGGGCATCCCTCCAGACCATCGTTCTTCACCTACCAAGGCATTACGAAAGGGGAAATACCATTCTAAAATCAGGCTTGATCCCACTCCCAAAGGAGTAGTCCTGCCTGAACTGCTAGGTTACATCCCTTCTGCACGAGACCACAAGCATCCCCAGACATGTTTCGGCCTGCACTGTCCCTTTTGGGGTGAGACCAAGCCTGATTTGCATGTGGTCTTTCCCCTCTGTAAGGCCTTGGCAGGCTGAAACCTGTGTCTAGAGGGTTGCCCAGAGCTGTGCCAGTGGTTATGATTGTTTCAAAACCTTCCAGCCATCACCTTTTGGTTGTTCTAAAGTCACTAAAGTCAAGAGTGGGATGGGTATGCCCATACGTGGGTCCTGAGCCTGGTGGGCCGAGAGACCCAAGCTACTCCTCACTGATAACGCCCAATGAGGCTGAATCATGTCTGCGGATGCTTGAGCCTCGTGCAGAAGGGATGCAAGTCAGCAGTTCAGGCTGGACTGTCCTTTTGGGGGTGGGACCAAGCCTGATTTGCATATGGTCTTTCCTCTTCTGTAATGGCTTAGTGGCCTGAAAAACGATGGTCAAGAGGGTTGCCCAGAGCCGTGTCAGTGGTTATGATTGATTCAAAATCTTTCAGCCATCACCTTCTCGTAAACTAAAGTCACCCCAAGTGGGACAGGTATGCCAAGACGTGGGTCCCGAACCTGCTGGGCCGAGAGACCCAAGCTACTCCTCACTGATGATGCCCAATGAGGCTGAAACATGTCTGGGGATGCTTGCGTCTCGTGCGAGTGGGATGGCAGTTAGCACTTCAGGCTGGACTGTCCTCTTGGGGTGGGACCTAGCCTGATTTGCATATGGTCTTTCCTCTTCTGTAATGGCTTAGTGGGCTGAAAACCGATGGTCAAGAGGGTTGCCCAGAGCCGTGTCAGTGGTTATGATTGATTCAAAATCTTTCAGCCATCACCTTCTCGTAAACTAAAGTCACCCCAAGTGGGACAGGTATGCCAAGACGTGGGTCCCGAACCTGCTGGGCCGAGAGACCCAAGTTACTTCTCACTGATGATGCCCAATGAGGCTGAAACATTTCTGGGGATGCTTGTGTCTCGTGCGAGTAGGGATGCGAGTTAGCACTTCAGGCCGGACTGTCCTTTTAGGGTGGGACCAAGCCTGATTTGCATATGGTCTTTCCCCATCTGTAATGGCTTGGCGGGCTGAAACCGATGGTCTGGAGGATTCCCCAGAGCTGTGTCAGTGGTTAGGATTGATTCAAAATCTTTCAGCCATCACCTTCTCGTAAACTAAAATCACTCCAAGTGGGACAGGTATGCCAAGACGTGGGTCCCGAACCTGCTGGGCCGAGAGATCCAAGCTACTCCTCCCTGACGATGCCCAATGAGGCTGAAACATGTCTGGGGATGCTTGTGTCTCGTGTGAGTAGGGATGCGAGTTAGCACTTCAGGCCGGACTGTCCTTTTAGGGTGGGACCAAGCCTGATTTGCATATGGTCTTTCCCCATCTGTAATGGCTTGGCGGGCTGAAACCGATGGTCTGGAGGATTTCCCAGAGCTGTGCCAGTGGTCATGAGCGAATCAATACCTTCCAGCCATCACTTTTTGGTTTTGCCCATCCTTGATGCTAAAAAGGGCATGACAGGGGTACCTCACAAATACCTTTTTATAATTTTTCTTTTGCTATCAGCAGCACATTTAAATAGTAATGTCACTATGTGGACAATAAAAGGCACAGCCGTGAGCAGTGAATGGCCATTGTCTCCTTCCCAAATCATCATTTTAATGCAGGAACCAGAAGGACTTGAGGATGCAGAGCCCAGCTGCACTCACCTGTGAGTGCATGTTGATAAAGGAATTTAGAATATATAAAGTCATATTTTAGCTTCCCTGCACACCTCAGCATTCTGGGAGTGCGTGGAAAGCTGCACACTGTGAGCACTTCAGTAAAAATGATGGAGGAGAAGAAAATGTGCCCCTTTGATTCACCAGCTCTCGTTTGTCGTGTGCTAATTAGATACATTTTAGGAATGTTCATAACTGGTAAGCATCTCAGCGTGTTGAACGATCGCTGCAGCGATCTGTTTGTGACCTGCAGGTCGCAGGTTCTAATCCCAGCAAGGCCGACTCAGCCTTTCATTCTTCCGAGGTTGATAAATGATTGCCAAGATGAGTCGGGTGATATTGTATGGAAATATGTTTTCTGTAAAGTACTTTGGCGAAAATTCTACATAAATAACACATCTGTATCATGTTAATGTCAAGAGTCATCGTGCTTTCCTGGAGTTAGGGGTGCAAAGGTAGCAATACTTCTTTGTGATGCCGTTGCACGCCAAAACATATTCAATCAAGCAATGCATTATGGTCCTCATAGTTCCACATTACCCCCACAAAGCTGCAATGAGCTGACTTTTCTCTGCACAGCGAGTTGACAGAGATGGATTGTCTGGGAACATCCCCCCTTATCCACCCTGTCGGTGACCAATAGAGCTTCTACTGGACCCTGAATCTTCTCCACTCATTCTGCAATGCACTCACCGGACATTGACCAGCTGCCCCTGCTTTCTGTACTGAGGTCTCCATTCATCTGCCTAGGGTTCCCTTCTGTTCTTCTGTGCTTGTGTGGACATCCATGTCCCAGAAATTGAGTGCACTGTACATCAATTGAAAAACATCTGATCGCACTGCCTTTTTAGTTAAGAGTAATCATGGGGTGAGTTTGGTTGTTTCCAAGATATAGGTTGGGAAACCCCTGCTCTAAAAGGCCAGTCTTGACCCAGCTTTTCTGCAGAAACACATGCCCATTATCATCCCCCCTTGTTGGCCAGAGTATTATAGGGTGTACTGGTCACGCAACTGGTCAGGACCATTAGGAGGACCTTCATCTTCTATTGTCAGCACGGTACAGTGGTAACCACACTGGCTATAATGGCAATGGGGGTAGTATTCAGTCCATCACTGATGCCAGGCACCTGTGGATTTTGATGCCACTGGACCTCTCTGCTGTCCTCCATTCTGAAGGCCCTAACATTGTGGGGTGCATTTAAAGGCCCCAAACAGAAGTCCCTTTCACACGAATAGCAAGATTTTAAACACTGAAACAAAAACAGCCTGGCATTTGTTTTTTGTTTTTCAAGTAAAGTTAAAGAGCCATGTGGAAAGGGGCCTACTTGGTATTACCAATGGACAAGCAGCATTTTAATTTACAAAAGAAGCAGGAATCAAAGATCCCTGACACATAGAAAACAGAATTTATAAACACTGAAAACAAAAACGGCCTGCACATGTGTGTGCAAATAATAGTTTTAAAAGCAAAAGTGAAAGAAATATCACTGCACACAGGAAAATGCCAGGAAAACAAAACATGATGTGTGGGTTGACCAAAAGAGCAATGTATATTATGTTTCACACACAAACTCCAGTGACATTTGAAGAGCCACTTTGTCTTCATGGAAAATGTCAGCCCAAGGCAGAACCTTTTGCTGGCTGTGGGCAAAACTTCACAAAGGAAAATTCCCACTCTCAGACTGGATGTTGTATCTCCCATATAATGACCACCCAAAAATAAAATGTCCTGCTAAAGGCGTCATAATTCAGTGTTCTCCAGACCTGCTGGCTCTGAAAGCATGGACTTCAAGAAAAATCACCCTTGGCTGGAGCACGACTAATATGTGTGAAAATGGGGGCACCCACTTCAAAGAGCAAGCTTCCAACACAAAGGAGACTGATAAAGGCACAGGCTGACTCAGGGAAAACAAATGGCCGGAAGGCAGGACCATTTGTCCCACATAAAGATTCACAATTTATTTAAAAGAACTATTATCATTTAGGCCTTTTTCTCAGTCATCATAAGGCGGATGGATTTCATCTATGTACCATGTTTTATGTAATTTCCATGTGATTTGGGTGATGTATATATAATTCATCTTCCTGTGACTCTGTGAACTGTAATGGCCAGTAAAAATAGGTTTTGGGCTGATCTGAACATGGTCCAAATGTGAGAGCTGGTGAGCGGGTGGAAAATGAAATGAGGGATATGCTTAATAACTTACATATTCATAACTGTTGTGCTTTTTATGGAAACGGAAGAAAGGTGCCTCATGGCTGTGCTACATGATACAGATTTGGTGGTTGGCTTATCTAATTCTCCATGATTAGCGGATTCAGAAAATATTTTTAGTATGGCAGTTGCTAGTTAAATTATGAAGTTGTGATACATAACTCGTTTTTGCCAAAAAGGTGAAAGGCGTCAAAGGGGCGATTACAAATGGGAATTGCCATATGTTGCGCCAGTCCCCTAAACCAATCCTGACTTGGGGGCTGGGTTTGGAGGAGAGAGAAGGCTATCTGTCCAATCCTAGTGGCAGGGATTATTGCAGGGTACTTCCCCAAGATTGTAAAATTGGTGGTGTCATTGGTGCTACATAAGGGGGGCTGCACTAGGACAGAAGAGAGAAAAAAGAGAAATACAGAAGGACAGAGAGAAGAGGCAAACCATCAGGGAGGCTGCTGAAACTTACCATGTGACAGCTGTAAGGAGACACCAGAGGAAACTGCCGAGAGTGCATCTG
The DNA here is from genome assembly GCF_040938575.1 of Ambystoma mexicanum. Taxonomy (NCBI): domain Eukaryota; kingdom Metazoa; phylum Chordata; class Amphibia; order Caudata; family Ambystomatidae; genus Ambystoma; species Ambystoma mexicanum. Next base: position 325,983,451 of record NC_090926.1, on the reverse strand, counting down.
GGTGGAGCTGTCTATCTCTGGGAAGGCCTCAAAGATGACTGGGGCCTATGGTCGAGAGCGGGCGGCCATCTTTGAGAGTGGAGTGACCAGACCCCAGCCCTATCCTCCCAGAGTGTCCTGAAATGCAGCTGGCTTTCCTGAACCTTAAACAGAGGCTTGCTATGTAAGTAGAACTGAGCCCTGGGTAACTGAAAGATGGGGGAGTCTGCTTGCCTTGACTCCTTTCCCTTTATAGTAGGTGGAGGCGGGTTCCTAGTGTACGCTGAAAACTATAGCCTATACATTCATTGGGTAATCCTTGTTGTCCTGCTGACCCCGATTCTCTAAGGAAGAGGGGTGTCTTTAAAATCAGTCCAACCTTTTTATCTAGCTGCCCCAAAGCATTGCAATTTTTCGGTCTGACTTTCCAACATAAACAAAAGGAAAGGGGTGGGGCGGGGGTGGAACAAAGCGATAAATCACCCTGTGTTGTATTGTTTTAAACCAAAAGTGTGGGCAAAAATATAAGTGCAGCATTTATTTTTTTACCAATCTTGAAATACTAATGCTACCCTTTTAAGCCTGCAGGAAAATCAAAATAGCACAACATTACATAAGTGCCTTTGTTATTGATCAGTGTAATGATTTTGTGAAGTGAAATTTGCAGAAAGTAAGAATTGTGTCTGTGTTCTTTTTAACTCACTTTGGGATATATTTATGCTGAGAGAAGTTGTTTGTGTTGTGCCACAGATAAAGTGGTGTTTTTGATATTTTTGGGCTATTTTCTATTACGTTTTATTTTAAATAAATACCATATATTTCCCATACTCCGGCCTGATTCTTGGTTCATTGTTAGCTCATGGGAGAGGGATCCAAGGGGCATGATATGTGTCTGAGATAGGGATAAAAAAAAGAATCTGTTAAATAGTTTGATGGATAACCACGTGAGTGGAGAGGGGAGGAACTCCCTGTGTTGAGGCTGGCTTCTCAATAAACTGTTACAAATCGGGGGCTCGGGCTGGGATTTACCTTCCTATTGCTGACCCAGGACAAGTACACTGTGACATTCTATTCATTCTCATGCAATTGCATTAAGATGGGGGGAAAGTCATCTTTGTTTTGTTAAAGTGCCTTGACTCCTGAGTTCCAGGGAGGTGTATAGGTAAAAAAAGTAAGATAGTGTAAGAATGTATTTCAGTGAGGAAATCAAACAGGAACAGGGTGATTTTGCCCCTGAATAAAGAAAGTTTTATTAAAGTGCAAGAGGCCAATTGTGAAAATGACTACTGTACAAATTGGGGAAGCCAGGGAGCATATCCCAAAAAAATTATTTCTCAAAGGAGAATCTGTTGAGGACGACGAAGTAAACTGGCAAACCAGAATTGTGCGAGAGGTTACCTCAGTAAGCAATGATATTTGGCTTGAAGACGGAATATTGCACAAGGCACTTGAAGCATTATGTGTGACCACAAGTGCTCGTGATATGAACAGATACAAATGGCTAAGCTAACTGCTCAGTTATATTTTCATTCGCTGTTAGTAGAACAGCATTGGCAAAATAGTGAGGCTAGTAGGATGAATCAGGCCGGATACCTATAACAGGCCCAGGATCTTGTTCAACAACTCAAAGCTGAGCTACAAACAGTGCAGCAAGAGAGTGCAGAGCGTGAAACCCAGTTTTTTGCACTGAATAATTCACAAAAATAGTGTTTGAAAATCTGAGCGCACTGCAACACAAGTTCAATGACAAGTCTGCTCTTAATAGAATCTTTTTGGAGGACAATATCGAATTCTAATCAGAAATTAAACAATTAAAAACTGAAAATAGTCAATTAATTATCAAAGGGGTTGATTCCCAAAATTACTTTGATCAGATACATCAGCAGGTAAGTACTCTGAAACAACAGAGGATGCAGCTGGCTCAGGGAAAGGACCTCTTGAATCAGGATAACAGTGTCCTACTACAGAGGATACATCACTTGGAAATGGAGTCAGAAAAGGAACAGTCAGGTTCTCAGGAACTGACCAGAATTAGAAAAGAAAGGAATGAGCTTGTAGAGCTAGTGAGGCAAATAGAACCTGAACTATTAGAGGCAGCAAAATGTAAGGATGATCAAGAGAAAGAGATTAGTCTCCTGAAGGAAAAGTGTCTTGAATATGCATGCAGCATACAAGGCTCACAGAGGGAAAATGAATCACTTCAGCAGGAGTACTGCAAACAAAGGATCGGTTTGTAGCTCAGAGCAGTGTGCATGAGATTCATTAGGCCTTAGTGTCAGAATTAAAAATCCAGCTCTCTGACTACCAACAGTAAATAAATAAGAGTGAGACAAGTGTGAGAGCCTCACCAAGGAAATCAAAAATGATAAAAAGGACCTGAGGCACCCTGACCAATCAGGATATGGGACAAGGACCACTGATCACAGTGAAGCACCCTTCTCAATAGGGGCCTCATGCCAGTAATTTACAACCTCTCGGGCACACATGGGAACCGACCACATGCATGCCACCTATCAAGAGCAGCGTGACATGAGGCAGTTAGACTTAACCAGGCTGTGCTCAGCTGATCAAGAAGGCCAGTCCCTGTCTGATATTGGTGAGTATTCATCTCTACCACACAGAAGGGAAAGTGGCTGGACCAGTGTGTCCTGGGAAGTAAGGAATAATACGGTAAGTACTTCAGACCATGAAAACCTGTATAAGGAGAAAGTCAGGGAGTTAGATTGGCTGAAGATACGATTACAAAGAGACCACCTTGCCCGCTTTGCTGAAAGAAAAAAGCCAGACCCTCAGCCCAGGAACGGCATTCTAAAAACCTCTGTGTATTCAGTGGAAGGGGGGAAATCCTCAGATTCCCTGGTAGAAGGGATGAGGAAACTGGGTTCTATCCTGGGCCTGAAAGGAACTCCAGGGAGAGTGACCCTGAGAGTCCACTTTGGTCCAGGTGAGAGGGGTCCAGACCCAGTGCTTCTGGGAGATATTCTCAGCCTCATAGAGATAGGGAGTGCATAGAAGACAGGGAAGGGGGTACTGGTATCAGTTCTGAGTCAGAAGGTGAATGGACTCTGGTGCAGAAGAAGAAGAATACAGGGAAACAAAGAAAAGGTTTTGTCAAAGACCCAATAAGACAAATCAAGGCCATAAAGAGCTTCCTGACCCATACCACAAGAATGCCAAGTATTCGGTATGGTAGTACCTGGAACTTTATGAGCAGATGATGGCATCATTCCAGATCAGGAACGATGTGAATTGTATAGCATTTGCTAAATGGGCGTTCTCACCTGAGTACTCCAGTTTCTTTGCCGGACAGGAGGAAAAGGATCATCATAAATGGTCCACTGATAAGGTGGCCATACAGAAACATTTTCCCACCCATAGGAACCCAAAGGAGGCCTGTAAGGCTGCATATAACCTAGATTAGGCACCTAGGGAGTTTGTGCAGGAGTTATAGCTGGCATTTGCTCAGACTTCCCGGTGGGTGAACACCAATAGTTGGGAGTTCATAACTACATATTTCCACGCCCTCCCCAAATACATAATGACTCAGTTGGTGCATGACTTTCACGAGCATAGGACCCTGGATTGGGTGATTGAAAGAGCCACCAGGATTTATGAAGTCCAAAAGCCTGCTGAGAGTTAAAATATTGTCAAAACCCCCAAACCATCTAACATCCCTGCTGCTGCAAAGGTGATGGAGGTAAAAAAAAAAACTCCATTGGATCTGGAGACGGGGGTGTAAAGACTGGAGGGAGGTGTCTGTACTCCTGCTCTCTATATGAAAGAGGAGAGGCACAGAGGACCCCAGCCAAGGTTCTCTATTGTTGGTAGCAATGGATGAGCAATCAGGACCTAGCTTCTCAGGATGTGATTCAGGCTGGTTTTTAAGTACAGTGTAGTCCCGAAGCCCCCACAAAGGAATGTCTACACACTGTATTAGTTAAAACACAGTCTTTATCTAATTAAGTTTAAGTTTATGTACACAATCACAATAACTCACTTTGTGCTCAGTGAATGTACAATTGCAAATATATACAGTTCTAAGTGGTACCACAATTATTATTAGATTCCTTTAAAGTGCATCAACGGTACTCTGGTTAAATGTCACACAAATCAATTAATAGAGGTAACCAACAATAGACATAGGAGGAAAGCAGTTGGTTAGAACAATTGGCAGAATACTGGCCCCGTTACATAGTCACAGTTCTGTGTGGAGATCCCCCCACATGGGCAACCTGTAAATAAAGATATCATACAAGCCGAGGCCATATATTGTTCACAAGAGTCTTATTTCCTTCTAAAATAGTTCTACCACCCCAACGTCCAGGGAGGATAGCTCAGCGGCAATGTGCGTGCCTTGAAAGCAAGACGACATGAAGCAACACAAGTTCGATCCACGGGTCCACGCTTAGAAACCTCTGGGTGTTTAAGCGCGTTATAAGTATGCAACTAAGACAAAAAAAAACAATTACGCAACTAAAAAAAACAAAACAATTCCTGTAACAGCGCCTCGATGCCCGCGGGCTCTGTGAGTGCTTTAAAAATGCAAAATAAATAAATAAACGTACCTGGAATAGCAGAGTTCGTCGTCGAGTCTTCAACGGATCCTTCTTGAGCAGCTCCCTTTAAGGCAAGAGCCACGGATCGTCGAGATCCCACGGGGGAAAAAAGGGTTGAACGACGACGGTGAGGTGGCAGCTTCGTTCCTAGCGGTGCTTGTCGACAACGGAGTGTTGGCGAACTGCAAGGAAGAGGCGTGCGGGGCACCTCAGTGACGATAGTTCAGGACCGCAAAGAGACTGTGAAGAACTGTGCCCCAGCAAGGGCGTCGAGTCGTCCGGCGTTTCTACGGTCGTCAGGTGGCGGGAAACCCACCGGTGGATGCTCCTCAGCACGTCAACAGCCTCGACTTTCTCCGGTGGGACAAAGCGGTCGACGGTACAGGAAGAGCTTCCTTGGTTCAAATGTTACTTAGGCCAAGGGAGCACAGCGGCTCCAGTTAGCTACGGTGGTTGGCGACGGTGATGGACAAAAGGGTCCGTGCGCTTCTACTTGTGATTCCGTGGCGGTCCACCGTCTCTGGTCGGCAGCCTGTCGTAGGTCTGTCTACCAAGGAGCTTTGGCAAAGATCAGCTGGTGCACGATGGTCCCTCGTAGCTCGGGAAGAGGGCGCCTAACCAGGTCCTCTCTGGGTCAGTCCTTGGAGACACAGCAGCTTTCAGACTGGTGAAGTAGAGCAGCAGCAAGACTTCTCTTCCAGAATGGCTTCAAGGTTAAGCTTCAGTTTCAACTCCAGTTTCTCTTCAGCTTCTGAACACGAATTTTAGCAGTGAGAGGCCCCCAGATATACTAGTTGATCTCCCATTCATTCTGCTGGGTCACACTCAAGCAACCAATCGGTCAGAAGGGCATTCATGCAGGCAGGCAGCCAATCAGGTTCATAGTGCATTCAGGCCATTCACTTCTCTCCAGACACTCACAACAAGTTATGTGTATTCGGACAAGTACCCAGTCATTCAACACTGCACGCTGCATTCATACCAGTTTCAGGCAGGGCTGTCTCAGTCATTGTGTCAAACACCAGAAACCAGACATCCACAACAAGAAGTGCATATTGGTCACACACTCCATTCACCCAGGTCCCACCCACAGGGTGTACCCACAACATACAGTCACTGGGAAGGCTCCAGCCAGTCTGGCCTGGACTTTACAACAACACCATATATGGAACTTCCACCCAACAGTCGGTCAGGGGGAAGGGACAGAGTCATGGCTTCCCAGGATTTGGGGAAAACAAGGTAACAGGCAATAGAAAGGAAGAGGCCACAGGGGCCATCTTGTTTCCTATCAGGAATCAACTGATTCCAATACCAGGGCCTGGGTATCCCAAAATGGAGGATACTCAGAGCACCTGTCAAATTCAGCATGGAGCTGCCACCAGTCCATACCCTGCTCTGTGGGCCACACACAGGTGCACAAAAACATACACTAGGAGTAAAGGGTTGTACCCCCACCCATGGGTGCCATAGGATATCCCATGGGTCTGTACACCAAACCAAAAGAGAGAGCTGCACCGCCAGGAGTCCCACATGAACTCCTGCGCAGAAAACACGACAGAACACACGATAAAAAGCAGTAAAGGACAAGGATACGGAGGCCCTGTCCCTCCGGTGCATTTCCAGCATCACAGGGGGACCTAAAAGTAACCCTCCTGTCCCAATCGAATGGTAGTCAAGCAGGGGCCCAGAACAATGATCCCTCTGACCTTGACACCTATATAAGTCCTAGATACAAGGGTACTAAACCAATCCTGGGGTATGTGTACACCCCCCGGCCTAAGGCGGGGGGACTAATCAGGTAAGTACTGCCCGAGAAACTTCCTACCAAACTTCCCATGAGAGAAGTATCACTCCACCTCCCAATCTGAACTATTTCCCCAGATATCCCCCAACCCAGAACTTCCAAAACATTCCTCCTCTCTCTCCCCGGTTCCAGGACAATAGATCCCTGAGAAGGGAGATTCAGGATGGAAAATTGTAGGGGGAATTTCCAGTACCCGAGCTACTCCGGTGTAGAGGAGGTCCCAGACATGGCCTGCACCCTTTCCCCTCCTTTCTAGGTACCAGGAGCATACTCGCCAAGGTATGTGACGTATGAGGAGCAAATGAACCAACAAAGAGCTGCACTGGGACTCTGCCCAGTATACATCAGAAGATCCATACCTGTTAAAGCGCCCATAAACAGACAACCCTGGGCAGCATGGTACCCTATCAGACAGCCGTACCAGCCGCTGATACGAAACGAAGAGTACCTACAGACGGTCCATGAAGAGACACAAAGAGCCCTAATGGAAGGCCAGTGGAAATGACTCAAGGGCCCGAACAGACTTGTGAATGAACAAAAGCAGCTATCGAAGATAGCACGCCAGTGCGAGTAACTACGATAATAAATGTAATGGACACAGAGGAGAGACAATGTTAAAACATGAGGAAAGGTTGCTACGAGACAAGATGGAAGCAACCGACCTGTTAAACGTGTGTAAATAGGCTTGGAACGCAAGAAGCTAAAGATATTGATACTGCTTGCAATGCTTAGTAGAAGATAGAGCGGCAAGCGCCAACCATATATCTACCTCGATAAGGCACATTATACAAGTGCGACTCCATTTTGTAAAAGCAGAAATGTACCCAGGCTTCCAGAGGCCTGACAGGCCAAGTTCCGTAACTCAGGCAAAGGCAAGAGAAGGAGCAAAATCGAAACTCAACAAAGAGCAGCTCATGTCTAGGAAATCGAGGTCAACCAGAGAAAGGTAGGAGAGCATCAGCTAACAAGACTCAAACTTCAGAGCATACCAGCCTGCCACATGAAGGTCAAGATAAGGGGGGCCCATGCAGGTGGAGAGGCTGAAACAGAATTAAATGCACTAAAAGCTGGAAACTGAAGCAGATTCATGGTGAACTAACACGTGACCAGCCAGGCGTGAAGAAGTACCACCGCCTGATGTCATCCAGGACCCGAGGATGCCATAACTTTTACTGATAAGAGACTACAGTTTCGAGGCCATACCCAGCCAACTAATTGACACACAGCCCTAAGATACTGATTGATGGAAGGGAGGCAGGGTGAAACTTGGGACACCAGGCACATGGGTGTCCATTCTGCATGCCACTAATTAAAATGGGGATTTATGTCTAGGGGTGTAGCCTGCCCAATCACAATGGACCAAGTTATCTGGAGTCCTATAGATAGTAGAACCAATAAGACGTTGTACTTGTAGTGACGTCAATCACGTGTGGTGTAGTGGGATGGGCGTAGACGCCCACCCGATAAGAGTTATCCAATCCGCATGCCCTATTATCTTATACAGATATAGCACCTATACTTAAGTTACCTTTTCTAACCAATTATATTGCATGTCAAGTTTTTGTAGAGTTAGACGTCAATGATGATGAATATTGCCTATAAGAATTGCTGTTCAACTGAAGTTCGAGGAAGTCGGAGCGAGACAGGTGATCGCAATGCTGCTGATTTCCATTTGTTTCTCTGTTTGATGTACTTGTCATTAAACGGACTTCCCTTTGCCAACTTACTGAGTCCTCATTATTGAGTCGTGTTGGAGTAAATGAATCCTGCATCCCCTGTACTCACGTGGTGCAGCCATCTTGTCTTACAAGTTCTAGAGGGTGAGCGCTGACCTATGGGCCCATCAGTGAATTCCTCTCCTCCTGAACACTTGGTAGCGTGAGGATGGTTTCGGCCATTAATTATTGATTATATAATACTAAGACACCTTTAGACCGACGGCACAAAGTAACTCTGGGCCTTCGGCAATATCACAAGACCTTTCGCCATTCCGGCTAGGTAGACTGAGAAGCTTCCCGTGGACAATGATAGAGTAAAACTTCAAAAACTGCAGTGGGTCTGAAGGAACCTGCCTTCCAAGCATAACCCTTCTCATTCACACAGGCAGCCAATCGGACGAAAACCCTTAAAAGGCTGGAAGAGGAAGGGGCGGTGATCCTGAAGCTACAGAGAGGAAAAGATGCGATCGGTGAGTGAAACGACAAACTCGTTAATTTGGCAAATGTCTTGTTGGCATTAGAGCAAGTAAGGGAAAGGTAATGGGGGTGGCGGAGAATTTTTTTAAAATTAAATTAGTTAGAAATAGAGAAGGCTGTATATATATATAGGGGGTAATGACTTGAGCATAAGAGATAAACAAGGGATACTGGGGGACACCCGAGTGAAAAACAAGAGATACCGGGGGGACACCTGAGAGAAAAACAAGGGATACCGGGGGGACACCAGAGAGAAAAACGAAGGATTACCAGGAGGGCACCTGAGATAAAAACGTAAGGATTCGCCTTGTTCCTGCGATTTAATACAGCGGTCAGAAGAAACGTGAACTCAGAGCCCATATAATAAGGGACCATTAGGCTACGGTGACGTTTAAAGACGTTATCAAGGAAGTTTGTTTAAATCCCATGACGGGGTATTGATTAGAAGGCAGGTATATGCATGACCAGCTGGTGTCCGTCTAGTCTGTCAAGTGTCTGTCTCATGTGTTTTGTTGTACGTCAAATGTAAAATAATTGTATTATTGATTGTGTGAAATGAAATTTGGTTTTACGCGATTCTGTAAATGAGAGGGAATCGCCAATGAATTGATGGTTTTGAGTTAATTGATAGTAAAAATGTTGGCGGGAAAAGCTTGGATCGGAGCTTGCGTATTTGGTGCTTGCTCATACTATTGGAAGGATAAAACACTGTATAAACATTGTTGGTGGCGGAATCAAAAATGGAGGAGGTCACCCCACTTGCGCATCTATGCATGCAACTACCTGAGCATGCACCAAAACTCAAGAAGTATAGCACAGAGTGGGTTAAGGGTACCGCCCACAAAATGTTCATGCCTTGGCCACAGAATGGGTCCCTTTCTAAGGCTGTTTTACAGCATATGACGACCTTCCTACACGCCACATATACAGGCAAGAAGCTAGAGAAACGTCTTGCTGTTCTAGAATTGTGGAAGATGTTTGAAGAAACGAAGGTTGAAGAACCACCCACAGACTGGATACTAAATGTATGTACGAAGGGGGGTGAGACGCCTACTGTGCCTGAGCCAGTCATTGAAGGGAGTAAAACAGAGAGGCTTTACCCACTAAGAGAACTTAAGGCAGCCACGGGGTATAGCAACCCTGCATATGAGTCACCTACATACAGTAGTGATGACAATAAGGGAAAGGAACTGGAAAACAATATCGCCTCCGTGGTCTCAAGGGACAAGGAAAGACGCAAAGATGAAGGAAAGGATCGGGCACAGAGTTGGCAACCTCCTGATAAGGAGAAAGAGGGAAATAAACGAAAAGGACATAAAAGTTGAGTTGATGAGATAGTATTTGCGAAAGACGAATGGATGGGAGGTCAGATATTACTGAAGTTGGATGGAAAAGGAAATGATGATATAAGGCCAAGAGAGAGGTCTGATGAGACGCAAAGGAGAAAGAGAGAGAAAGAGATGGAAGTAAGGGATGAAAGGACAAGAAAGAAAGATAGGCTAAGGCGAGAACCACTATATCGCGAAGAGCAAGAGAAACAGCTCGATCGCAAGCAAGAGGCAGCCTACGACCAGTACAGACAGACTAAGCAAAGGGTGGAAGAAGAGCAAAGGGTACGTGAGAAGAGAGCAAAAAGACGAGAAGAGGAGGAAATTAGAAGGACAAAGGAACGTAGAAATGAAAGAATGAGGGAAGCAGACAAAGCCAGAGAAGAAGCGAGGAAGTAGATGAGGAAACAGAACGGAAGCGCAGACAGAGAGCACGGGATCTAGAATATCTGGAGCGGGAAGTTAAAAAACCCAATCCTGTTGTAGAATGGGAAGACGTTGAAGAATTCTTTCCCGCGAGCGACTCGGTGCAAGGTATAAGTGGGACAAATATTGAAGATGACTTCGACACCAGAAGCATCGGGGAAACGATTGATAAAATATACGATGAGACGGGGTTAGAACAGATATCCCATGGAGGAAGGGAAGACGAGCGCCTGGAGAGCACTCAGCTATATGACACTGAAGATGTCACTCAAAGTAGTGGGAACAGGGGGCTGTCCCTAGACATACTTAAGATAAGGCAGAATGAAGAGGATGCAAGGAGTTGTGTAAATTGGGAGCACTCAGAATCTGACTCCGGTGGGGAAATGGAGGATATGGCACAAGAAGAAGGGAGACGGTGTGAAAAATGATCCCCAGGGGACCGAGGGGCACGATGGTCAGACGCTAGCGGGTCCACAAGTAGGGCACCGAAGTCCGCCGCGAAGTCCGGCCGACATGAAGGAACACCCCACGGTCAGAGGGGGGCGGCAGCACTTTCCTATGCAGACAGATTAAGGGCATTACCAGGAAGACGGCAAGGCGGGAATACCACCCCAGCGGTAGACAGTGGAGCTATGAGGAAAGAAATGGAAGACTATGTATTCCAATTCCCTCTACTTGAAAAGGGGGGACAAGACCACAAAATATTCCATGGCCACACATGGACCGAGAGAACCTTAAAAATAAGCTTCCAATGCTGACATCGGGAGCCAGAAAGTGGATACATGAGTTAGAGAAAATGACGGGGAGTGTCGCCTTAGCTATAGGGGACATTAAGGGCCTCCTAATTGCCATACTTGTTGAAAGAGCAGATGATGTATGGAAACGGGCAGGCTATCCTAGGGTAACCCTAACTAACACCTCCCATGACGGAGCGCCATTTAATAACTGTAGGGCAGCAGTGTGGAAAGCGCTGCGAACTCTATATCCAGACACTTCTGATATGGGGGCCATAATGACTCGGAAAATGAAAGAGTCAGAGGATCCGTTGATCTATATCCAGAATTTTCAAGACGCGTGGGTGCTCGAAACACATGAGTCTTGGACGAAATCTATCTCTGTATTCTACCACATAGTATGCCAAGGGTTGCCTGAACCGGTGCAGAAGCAGCTCAAAAAATTGGTGTGAGTGGAAGCAAAACCATGGGCCAAAATACAGTTGACAATTGCACATTACTGTAGACTACTGCAAGAAAAGAATCGGAAAAAGGAAGCAACCCGTAAGGGTGAGGAGGCAAAGCTGGTGCAAAAGAAACTCTCAAATTATGCTCTCGAGGGAGCCATGCTGACAAGCCCAGCTGAACCAAGCACGCAGCAAGCGAATAACCCATCACAGAATAACCAGGGTAGTGCAGGATTTTACCAGAGGGGAAGGGGTTTTGGAGGAAGAGGATGGCAGAGTAATCACGGAGGGTTTCTTGGTAACCAGGGAGGCTTTCAGAATAATCAAAATGGCTTTCAGAACGCGCAGATGGGCGGTCCAGCTATGCCAGATGGACAAATGGCCCGACCACCGCCAGTGTGTTGGCTGTGTGGGATAACAGGACATGTGGCGTGTGTGCGCAGAAGCCAAGGCATGTGGCAAAATAGCCAAGGGATGGGGGCAGGCATGGTCGTCCCGCAGCAGGGCACTGCACAAAATCACACAGGGCAGCAGCAGGCACCAGGCCTGCAGCAAGGTGCACAGCAAGTGGTTCAACCCCCGCACATGGGGAACATACTGCAGGGACAATCCCAGCAGGCACCACTGCAAATGTCACAGGGCACTAGCTCCGGAGGGGGAGTCAATCCTGGGGCTGGGGGAAATCAACAAGCATACAGTGGGCCGAACTTATATATGAAATAGGACAGCTCACAGGGGACTCTGATGTGTTCTATCCTATCAGTGACACCAGACCCTAATAGGGAACCTAGGGTGAATGTCGTCATAGGGGGTAAAGAATATTCCTTCTTAGTTGACACGGGGACGACGCGCTCGTGCATACGAGAAGGCAAGTTTTCCTTGTCCCGCGAGGCCATAGATACTCAGAATTTCACGGGAGCTCACAGTAGAGTTCCCTTTACAGACGCACTCCCAGTCTCTGTGGGAGTGCGCGAAATGAATGTACCCTTATTATACTCAGGTCAGACCCAGTAAACATCCTGGGTCGAGACTTAATGACTAAGTTGAATATGACAATCTCGTTTACCGAGAACAGTATAGTGTGCTCCACTCCAGGAATGCATTATTCAAACGTGTGCGAAATGATCAGAGCATACTGCGGAGGTATAGCCATGAGAGCTATACCGTTACAGCCATAATGAATGTGATGTACCAAAGTTGCTAGCCTGACCGCATACCCAGAGACTACCATCAGCACCCACAAGAAGGGGGACATTTGGAAAGCACTCGTCACTTTAATAGTAATGAACTCTCGAACTACGAGATCAAAGCAAGAGAAGGAATAAATAACTGACTATGAACTCATTCGAAATGGGGGTCCAGAACAGTAACTTGGCTTTACCCCCAGCAGAAGGGCACCCCCACTTCCCTGGAAGAAAATGTTGTAAATTGTCGTTCCAAACGATTATGTGTATATGTATAGTTATTATTATTGTTTTTCTGTCATTAACAATCAGAACTGCTTTCTTTATTGGTGCACGAAGTGTCCCAACTCAGTGCACCCACCGGATGATGAACGTCTGGGGCCTACAAAAGCACCCAGACCCTATATAGTCATTCCAGTCCCAAGAAAACCTGATGGTAAAATTAAGGAATTAAAATTAAATGTAATTAGCAGTAATTTAGACACATTTGAGGTACCAAATGAAGAGAAAAGCTGGAGACAGGGTCAGCACGGAATGAATGAAAATGCAGTACTGACCACTGCATGCACCCACACACAGGATGCGCATAGACATGGGCAAGTGTCAATGGCTACAGGGCCTCCAACGAAGGCTGCAGAGAAGAGGAGACAGCCTGCCGAGCAATTGGTTCCAGAAAATAGTGGAAGTAACCAAGAGAAGTCAAGTGAGAAACCCAAGAGAGAGGGCATAACAAAATCCCTCGAAAGGACAGAAGTAGCCGCTAAGGAACTCACAGAGAAAACACAAACGCTGATAGATTATTTGTTCCCATTCATAGTCAGAGCAAAGAAACTGCATGAGGAGCTGAAACATAGAACTGCAGAGTCTATAACGACAAGCACGTCAGCTCGGACACTGCTAACAAGCACCAGCTCTACGACTCAGCCACACGTTGAGGAAATGGTGAGCCAGTGGTGGCCAGAGAACCTCGATGAAAAACTACAAGAAGAGAGGAAGAGAAACGAAAAACCTTTTCCTACCACAGCAATGCAGCCAAAGGACCCTGCCCCACCAAGACGCACAGAGTGGAAAAGCAGCAAAGATGCATTTAGAGACATAGGGCCTCATCACAAGGTTGGCGCTAAAAATCTTGCCGAACCGGCATGGCGGTAATAACATGTCCGGCTTGGCACCAACCCGCAAATAGCGGACGATCAAGAGTACGCGGGCGCGCGCATCCCTGCATGCCGGTTACGCCCGTACCGGCATGCCGGTAACGACCCCCAAGCCCCCACACTGCGTCATCGAACAATACGCACAGAACAGCTCCGCCCTCGGCAACCCCTAAATACCGTTACCGTTATTAACATAGTGCAAATAACGGGTGCATCAATACCAGACCCGGAAGTAACGTCATCGCGCCGGAACGGGAAATGCCATGGCGGCCCTCTTTAAAAACACAATCCATTTCCATCCTCCACCTACAGGACCCTCTACACCCCAACTCCCAGGCCACCACTGACAACATGTCGAAGACCACCCGGAGAGGCACGGCCCGCCTGCGCAAACCACGTTTTACAGACGATGAGCTGAACATGTTGGCCGACACCCTTGTGGCAAATGCAGAAGTGGTGTTCTGCAACGACCTCAGGCGTCCAGCCCAGCTCAAGAAAAAGGCCATCTGGGAATAAGTTGCCCAGAAAGTAAGTGCAGTCGGCACCACTGCACGCACAGTGCGTGATTGCAAAAAACGTTGGGACGACCTCAGGCTGAGAGTCTGGCACATATTGTCAGCTAATCGGAGCCAGGGGCTGGCAACAGGAGGAGGACCACACTCCCCACTGAAATTGGCCAGATGGGAGGAGACCTACAGCTCCATCATAGACGTGGAATCCATCGAAGGAGTCGGTGAAGCAGAGTTTGGCGTGCCAACATCGGCAGATGAAGGTGAGAGTCCCTACTGAAACAGTAAAAATAATCATAATCATCCTCCCCCAAATGTGGCTGCTACACCAGCCAACAAATGGGCCATCATGCACACCTACACATATCCATGTACACATTCTGGGTCCACCACCATCCCATCCCAATGCATGTTGCGGTCATACACGAAAACACCCACAAGACACATTTCATGGGCATGTGCCACCCAGGACGACCCTCCCAAAACACATCAATGTCCAACTGCACCCAACAATGCGTACATGTGGACACGACTACAAAATCCACTCTTCAACATTGCATGTACACAGTCCCCTACAAAGCCACGAATGCAACTGATCAGATGGCGCCACATGTCCAATGACTAATGCGTGAACAATGCAAGCGGAACAATCACTGATATCCTGCCACTCTCTGTCCCCCACAGGTACGGATACTGACAGTGATGAAGTGCAAGGAAGTGCACAATGCACAACACCAGCCAAAAGGCCTAGGAGGCAATCTGATGGCACAGGTCCATCAACCTCAAGTGGACCAAGGATGGGCCATGCGGGAAGCGGACCAAGAACCGGTGCAAAACAGCACCACAGACAAGTACACAGGACAAGCTGACACCTGCACCTGCATCTGTCGTCACACCATCCACACTGGCAGAGGACACAGCAGGCATGGAGGATGGCACACATTCTGCTGCTGCCAGCACAATTGGGGAGATGGCTGCATCAGCAGATCATAGTGTTGATGAGGTAGCTGGGCCGGACAATGAGGGCGATGTAGGACTTGTCCACTCAGAGCCTGTAGTGCACACACCAAGCCCACAGGCCACCCCACAGGACACACCTGAGCGGGACTCATCCGACCAGGGCAGCCATGGACAGTGGTCTCCGGCCATGCACAGCCCCATGATCCATGCTGTGCCACCACATCACCCACCAACCACAACCCACACTGCCAGACGGGACCTTGAGGGACGTCTCTCCAGGATGGAGGCCCGGCAGGAGGTAATGCAAGGCTATGTGCAGCAGTACCTTGCTGAAGGGGAGACAACACGCCGTATTATCCAGGACAGCACCGCGCCCGTTATCCAGGCCATTAACTCAAGTGCACAGCAAGTGCGTGATGGCTTCAATGCATTGGGTCAGATCCTCACCAGGATTGCTGACCGCATGGACCAACGGCAAACCCTGCCCCTTGGATCACAACCATCTGGGTCATCCGCATCATACACGCCATCGGGCTCGAGGCAGACCAGCCCCGTGCGCATATCCCTGCGGAGTTCGCGCCGCTCAGAGATCCAACCCCCACCTCCTAAGGGGGCTCAACAGTAGCAGGGCTACCCTGCATAATCCCTTTGGGCATACATCCAGACACATGTCGTGCCATAGTTGACTTTGGGTTTTAGGGGGTGGGTGGAGGGTGGTGGTGGGTGTAGTGTGTAGTACTGGGGTGTTTGGGGGCATGGGAGTAGGTTGGGGAAGGTGGAGGGGTGGTGGGGGCGTGGATTGTTGAATCATGTTGTACTTAATTTCTCACGAATACACCAGTTGTGTAACAAACATCACATGAGTGGACATTGCTTATTTTGTGTATGTCAATTTATTGCTTCATGGTGATTCGTGCACATGTGCCCACACAACCAGTGCCCACAGTACACAACACATGGCACCCTCTGCATTAAAGTACATCAGAATGATTGGTCTATGACCATTTTGCGCACTGCGTGACCCTCACGAGTTTCACGTCCTGGCCTATGTCCTACTTCTACTCCTTCCTCTCCTTCTATTCACCAGGTGGTGGCAGCTCCACGTCAGGTGGCAGGGGTATGTTCCGCCGGATGCACATGTTATGTAGCATTACGCATGCCGTGATGATCTTGCCCACCTTCTCAGGCCCGTATATGAGTGCCCCTCCCGACCTGCTGATGCAGCGAAACCGTGCCTTCAAAAGGCCAAACGTCTGCTCAATGACCACACGTGTACGTGTATGTGCACGATTGAAGTCCTCCTCGTGCCTGTTCTGTGGGTCCCTGACAGGGGTGAGTAGCCACGGCTTCAGGGGATATCCAGCATCACCTACATGGGAGCAGAAGGAGGTATGTGTGAGGATGAGGCTCAGTTGACAGGTGTGCTCAGCCTGTACATCATTCAAGTTCATATGCACTATCTCGTCATTGGCAGCCACATCCACATGACTGTCAGCCCTGTACAGTGCATGCCAATCCATAGAGGGAGCCTTGTGTGACATACATGACCTAGGGTCCTAGGATTTAAAGCACCAGGCAATGTATGTCTTGGCTAGGGGCATTTTGCATGCAAATGTGAGGGCTGTGTGTCGGCGGATGACTTAAGAAACTACCATTCCCCCCAATCCATCTGCCCCCATGGCCCAGAGGGCATTCCCCTAGCATATGCATGTACCTCCCCGCCAATCCATCTGCACCCATGGCCCAGAGGGCATTCCCCTAGCATATGCATGTACCTCCCCCCCAATCCATCTGCCCCCATGGCCCAGAGGGCAGACTCACCCAACAGCCAGCCACTTCGTACAACGTCTCCTTCCATGTAGCGGGGTAGTGAGGAGTTCTGCAGCACCATGGCATCATGCGTGGATCCTGGGTATCTGGCACAGCAGTGTGTTATTATCTGGCTGGCATCACACACCATCTGCACATTGATGGAATGGTATAGCTTCCGATTGCGGTACACCGCCTCCACGGCATGTGGGACTACCAACTCTACATGGGTACAGTCGAGGGCACCAATTACATTAGGCATGCCTGCCAGTGGATGGAATGCTATTTTGGTGGCATTTGCCTCCTGTGCTGTCCTTGGTAAGGATATGTAGGAATTTGCGTGCTTCAGTAGTGCATCCAGCACTTGGTTTAACACAACAGAGAAGCATGATTGGGACATGCCATGCATTTGGCCCACTGTGTGTTGATAAGTGCCTGTGGCCAGGAAGTGGAGCACAGATGCCACCATCAGCAAAGGGGGGATGGCTGTGCGGATGTTGATCAGGCTGACCAAGTCATCCTGTATTAATTCCACTATGTTGGTGATGGTGTCTCTGTCCAGGCGGTACAGGGTGTGGATCTGTGCTGGGGTTAAGTCAAATGGATTGGCCCTTATACGTTGGATTGTTGGCTGTCTGCGGGGAGCGACTGCCTGCACTGGTGGGATTTACTGGGCATGCCTCACCCTCCTTCTCCTCCGGCGTCTCCTCTGTGCTTGCTCAAGGAGTAGCAGTGCAGGCATGTCCTCCAGGCCCAGTATGGCAAGTACAAGTGGTAGCTTTTTGCCTTGGAGGGGGGTGTGGTGTGTGGGTGTGCTCCTTTTGTGCTGACCCTGACTCCATTGCCTCCACCTGTGCTGATTGAGTGCACCTGTGGCACTTGGTTACACAGCAGTTTGCTGTTTACGGGTGGTCCGCGATGCCGGTATTGCCGGTATTGCCGGCATCATGGTGGCCCTTCTTACCAGAATCTCGATGCCGGTATGTACAACTGTGCAACTCGTGGTGTCCCGTTCTTTGCGGCATGCCGGTATTAAGGCCTCCCCATATGCGCGCTTGCCCGCATGCCGGTACGGTGGTGCACGGCCACAGCGGGTCCTTGACGATGCCAGTAGCAACGGCATCTAGGGTCATGATACACCGGCCCGGTAATGGATGCCGGTATTGCCTTACCGGTGCCGTTCTTACCGGAGAGCCAACCTTGTGATGAGGCCCATAGTCATAGCAAACTATAGAAAAACGCTGAGAATGAAGAGAAGCCCGTACGAAGATGACAATGAGCTCAACGATTACCTGGACAGCACAGCACATCTCGGAAACAACATATGGTACCAGCACATGAAGGAAGTAGGACGAAGAAAATCAGAAGGAGAATGCTTCGTCTGTGCACTCCTAGCATACAGTATGGGAAAATCAAAGATCTTTGTGGCTGTAGAAATTGATGTCCAGACAGCACACTGTATGTCACATGTAGCAATGTGCAACACCAGAGGACAATTTATGGGGAGAGACGCCTCATTGATATGGGCCAATGAAAAGAACTACCCGGACGAAGACAGGTACATCCAGGACATTAAAACAAGAAACAGGGCTCACACAAGGAATCATGTGATCAGATACGAGAACCCTGGTGTCAAAGGATCAGGGATAAAATGGGAAATAAACCCAAGACTGAACGTTCAAGGAAAAACTGCAGATGAAGCTCAAATCTGGAAGAACAGAGGCCAAATGCAGATTTGGGGAACAGTGGTTTCCCCAGATGGATGGGAAGAAGGAGTAGTAATCTGCCGAGCTTGGATGGTCTTTGGAGCCTGCCGAGAAGCAATAGAGAATTCGCAGAAATGATGCAAACCTCTATGGCCAAAACTGGTAAAGCTGCTAACATGGGTAGAAGACAGAGGAGGACCCCTGCAGATAGTACCACTGGAAAGCTCAAAGCTATGCTTCAGAAGTAATGGCATGAGGAAAATGGGAGAGAATGTAGACTGCGGACGAATCTTTGAAGCCCCAGGAATGACACAAAAAAACGCAGTTATTATAGACCATTACTGGGCGTGTGAATACAAAGCATACATAAGGCTACTGAAAAACTGGGGAGGCATATGCACACTGGTGAACGTCCACGTTCCCGTGCTAGTGATCCCTAAGAATGACCTGAAGTTGGACAGTTTCCCGAAAGCAGATGCTCATCTAAGAAGAAGGAGATCTGTAGAATTGGTATCCAGAATGAAGAGAGAAAAATTACTATTCTTCCAAATCAGAAGAGGCATTCCATGCTATCCCATACGAACATAGGCTGTTCAGCCTCACCTGAACAATATTTACCACGATGCTCTTACCACACATGCAAATTGGAGTGAATGCTAAATGGTTGCAGATAACCAGATGGGAGTTATTGCAGACCATCAATACCACTATAAAAGGATGTAACGCGATCAAAGAAGAGATGAGAGCAATCAGACTAATGACCCTCCAGAACAGATATGTGCTTGACATGATCACAGCAATGGATGGAGGTGTTCGTGCAAAAATTGGAGAATCATGTTGCACATTTGTACCATCACACGATGAAGAAAATGGAACCTTAACAGAAGCCATAAGTATGTTGACAAACTTGAAAAACCAGATGATCGATGAAAGTGATGAAGTGGACGATGACAGCTGGTTTGGAGACCTATTCTCGTGGGTCCCACAATGGATGACAGATATACTCAAGTTTCTGGGAGCCCTACTAGCAATGGTGTTACTAGGATCCTGTATTATCAAGATAATCGTTATACAATGGCAAAGAAAGCCATAGGGATGAAAATAATGGTTGATGTTGAACCAGGGTGGAAGCCCAGAGACCTGACTGATGAAGAAATAAAAGACTTTGTGAAAGCCAGCACATTTGCACCAAAAGGAACAAAGTTCACATATCCTAAGAAATGAAGACGATATGAAGGAAAATGGATCTACTGCAGCCCTAATGGACAGTGCCAGCTAATGACATGGAACAAAGACGAACATGTGAAAACAGCAGGGAGTTTGATAGGAGTGATACAAATATGGACTCCAAAGGCTGACACATTCACACCATCATGTACAAACCCTGAAGACGATGAACATGACACTGAAGAATCAAAAGAAATAAATGCAAAAGAGGTTGCAGAAGTGGTCGATGAACCGACCAGAGGGGGGAGTGCAGAGGAGGTCCCAGACATGGCCTGCACCCCTTCCCTTCATTTCGAGGTACCAGGAGCATACTCGCCAAAGTATGTGACGTATGAGGATCAAATGAACCAACAAAGAGCTACACTGGGACTCCGCCCAGTATATATCAGAAGATCCATACCTGTTGAAGCGCCCATAACCAGACAACCCTGGGCAGCACGGTACCCTATCAGACAGCCGTACCAGCCGCTGATACGAAACAAAGAATACCTACAGACGGTTAATGAAGAGACCTAAAGAGCCCTAATGGAAGGCCAGTGGAAATGACTCAAGGGCCCGAACAGACTCATGAATGAACAAAAGCAGCTATCGAAGATAGCACGCCAGTGCGAGTAACTACAAAAATAAATGTAATAGACACAGAGAAGAGACAATGTTAAAACATGAGGAAACGTTACTACGAGACAAGATGGAAGCAACCGACCTGTTAAACGTGTGTAAATAGGCTTGGAACGCAAGAAGCTAAAGATATCGATAATGCTTGCAATGCTTAGTAGAAAATAGAGCGGCAAGCGCCAACCATATATCTACCTCAATAAGGCACATTATACAAGTGCGACTCCATTTTGTAAAAGCAGAAATGTATCCAGGCTGCCAGAGGCCTGACAGGCCAAGTTTCGTAACCCAGCCAAAGGCAAGAGAAGGAGCGGAATCAAAACTCAACAAAGAGCGGCTCATGCCTAGGAAATCAAGGTCAACCAGAGAAAGGGAGGAGAGCATCAGCTAACAAGACTCAAACTTCAGAGCATACCAGCCTGACTCATGAAGGTCAAGATAAGGGGGGCCCATGCAGGTGGCGAGGCTGAAACAGAATTAAATGCACTAAAAGCTGGAAACTGAAGCAGATTCATGGTGAACTAACACGTGACCAGCCAGGCTCGAAGAAGCACCACCGCCTGATGTCATCCAGGACCCGAGGATGTCATAACTTTTCCTGATAAGAGACTACAGTTTCGAGGCCATACCCAGCCAACTAATTGACACATAGCCCTAAGATACTGATTGATGGAAGGGTGGCAGGGTGAAACTTGGGACGCCAGGCACATGGGTGTCCATTCTGCATGCCACTAATTAAAATGGGTATTTATGTCTAGGGGTGTAACCTGCCCAATCACAATGGACCAAGTTATCTGGAGTCCTATAGATAGTAGAACCAATAAGACGTCGTACTTGTAGTGACGTCAGACACGTGTGGTGTAGTGGGATGGGCGTAGACGCCCACCCGATAAGAGTTATCCAATCCGTGTGCCCTATTATCATATACAGATATAGCACCTATACTTAAGTTACCTTTCCTAACCAATTATATTGCATGTCGAGTTTTTGTAGAGTTAGACGTCAACGATGACGAATATTGCCTATAAGAATTGCTGTTCAACTGAAGTTCGAGGAAGTCGGAGCGAGACAGGTGATCGCAATGCTGCTGATTTCCATTTGTTTCTCTGTTTGATGTACTTGTTATTAAACGGAATTCCCTTTGCCAATTTACTTAGTCCTCATTATTGAGTCGTGTTGGAGTAAATGAATCCTGCACCCCCTGTCCTCACATGGTGAAGCTATCTTGTCTTACAAGTTCCAGAGGGTGAGCGCTGACCTATTGGCCCGTCAGTGAATTCCTCTCCTCCTGAACACCGGGAGAAGGGACAGTTACCCCTTTCAGGAGCAACAGAGGTGTGACTTGAGACCTCCCTACCACCCAGACAAGGTCTTGGAATTGGAGCGACAGGTCCAGCAACTGACCAATGATCTGGGGCGCATGCTGAGGGCTCAGTCCAACTCTCAAACTAACCCTGCTTTCCAGAATTCCCCAACACCCATGTCTGATGCTCAAGCGGGGAAATGACGGGAGGAAACCTTCGTCAAACCACAGGTTCCGGAGGAGGGGGCCCGGGTGGAGGGGAGATGCCATGCCCTTGAGGAAGTTTCCTTTGTCACCCAAACAGAACCCCTAAAATGAGTCTCTTCTACCCCCAAAATGTTAGAACCCAAAGAGCAAAGGGTACGTAGGAGAGGCCAAAGAAGAACCCACTTTGTGGAGGAACTCCGGATTATCCCTTTTGAAAGAGAATCATCCCTGGAAGATTCAGGCAGGCAGACCTTCTCTTTAAAAAATGGGGGGTATCCCTCCCAAAGATAAATGGGTCGCAACAGACCCTGAGTGGTACAGGGCAAGTATGGAGACTGACCCAGAACCAGAAACTATTCAACCCCAAACATGTGAGCCACACAGAAGTGAAACGGAGGGGGTGTCCTTTCTCCAAACAGGTTCTGAGAACTGTTGTCAGGTAACAGGGGACTGCCAAGGAGCCAGGGAAAAAGAGAATTCCCCATCAACACCCATTGCGAGTTGCAAAGTTTTTTCTAAAGATTCCCGAACTCAGACACAGATAACTGCCCAAGATCACAGTGTTGGAGTTCAATATCAAGAAAATGACCACCAGACTTTCAAATAACTCACACTTTCTTTGCACCTTGGAGGAGAAGGAAGGCCAATTGTATGCACCGCTTAGGGTGTAGGTCAGTGTGAATTAACAGCTCTGGCGGATACTGGATCCCAAGCCACCCTCCTGTCAAAAAGGGCCTTTGACCAATTAAACTCAGGACGGGGGAGGGCCACCAAATTCCACTCACCACACTTCCCGGACATCTCCAAAATGTCAACAGGAATGATATTTTCATCGAAGGGACTGTGGATCTGGACAGAAAAATTGGATGGCACTGGCTGAAACATCCGGTGAACGTTGTGACTCTAGAGGGCACACCTTGTTTCCTGGGGAATGATCTCCTGTGGAGGTTATCACCTCTGATCGACTGTGTAAACAAGGTCCTCTGGACTCAGACTGAACGCCCTATCAAATTTTAAATGAGTACCAATCATGCAAGCCTAAATGGTACCTGTCACGTAGTTGATCAATGCTCTGAAAATGTAGAGTTCTAATTAAAACATAACCAAGTCCGAGACATCACTGTCATCTCTGTAGGAGAACACACTGGTGATGGGAAGCCTTCTCCATTCTTGATAATCAACCTTCCTCACAGTTTTAAGTGGAAATCCACACAGGAAGGGAACACCCTAAAAATTCACACCAGTCCAATATCAGAAGAAACCTTGAGTCCTGTGAAACCAGACAAGGAAGAGTCTGCTCAAAGTCTGATGGACATTCAGAAAAAGGGCAAGCAGTTGTTTTTCCCCATTCAGTTAAATAGGGGGGAGGAACCCGTGCTCGCCAGAGTATACCTGAATAATGGAAGGAACTTCATCAGTGAAGAATTATTCAGGAAACTCCCAAAAGATCAGACCATTCCCACATTTAAATTGATTGACAGATGGGAAGTAGGTCTAGAAACCCCAACTCTAAACATCTCCTGCCTAGCAGGTGTATGCTAAAAGTTTCCATTGGCCACAAAAGTATCATGAATGTTCTTGTTTTTTAAAGATAATTAAAAGTACAGAATACATTTTCAATTAAAAAACGTTTCTCGTGGCGGAGATTATTAACTAACTGGTAGTGACAAGAGGCCCTACTTAAGTGTCACTAATCAATGACATTAGGGCGTAGAGAGGTGTAATCAGCCTTCCTCTTATACTTCTGAATTTGGGACAGAGAGAAGAGACAGACCATCAGGAAGGCTGCTGAAACTTACCATCTGACAGCTGCAAGGAGACACCAGAGGGGATTGCTAAGAGTGCATCTGGGTGGAACTGTCTATCTCTAGGAAGGTCTCGTAGCTGACTGAGTCCTATGGTGGAGAGCGGAAGGCAATCTTTGAGAGTGGATTGACCAAACCCCTGCCCTATCTTCCCAGAGTGTCCTGAGATGCAGCTGGATTTCCTGAACCTTAAACAGAGGCTTGCTATGTAAGTAGAACAGATCCCTGGGAATCCAAAAGGTGGGGGAGCCTGCTTGCCTTGTATCCTTTCCCTTTATAGTGGGTGGAGGAGCAAACGTTTGAGATCCTTAGCCTATGTAACCAAAAATATAAATTTAATTAATTCTCCATTTGGCAGAACACTACTTGGGTGAATTTTGTTAAAATTTGAAATTAACAAAGCTCACCTCCCAGTGTGCGCTGAAAACTATAGCCTACAATTTAATTGGGTAATCCTTGTGGTACTCCTTGTTGCCCAGCTAACTCCGACTTCTTTAAGGAAGAGGGGTGTCTTTGTTTTTAAACCAGTCCAACCTTTTTATCCAGCTTCCCCAACACAGACCTTTCAGTAAGGGGTGTCTGAAATCCAAAATTCCCCAAATCATTCAAATTTTTCTGTCTTCCCAAATTAGACCATAGCAAGGGGGCGGACAGGGGGGGTGGGGTGCGGGGGGGGAGCAATGCAATAAATCACCCTGTTATTTTAAACCAAAAGGGTGGGTGAAATTATAATTGCTATATGTATTTTGACCAAACTTGAAATCCTATTATTACCCTTTTAAGCCTGCAGGAAAATCAAAATCGCACAACATTACATAAGTGCCTTTGTTATTGATTAGTGTAATTATTTTGTGAAGTGAAATTTGCAGAAAGTAAGAATTGTGCCTGTGTTCTTTTTTAATTCACTTTTGGGATTTATTTATGCTGAGAGAAGTTGATTGTGTTGTGCCACGGATAACGTGTTTTAAAAAAATGTTTGTGCTAATTTATATTGCTGTTAATGCAAATAAATACCAATATATTTCCCGTACACCTGCCTGGTTCTTGGCTCATTGTTAGCTCTGGGGAGAGGGATACAAGGGGCATGATAAGTGTCTGAGATAGGGCTAAAAAAAAGAATCTGTTACTTTGTTGCATAACCAATTGAGCGGGGAGGGAAGCAACTCCCCGTGTTGAAGGTGGCTACTCAATAAACCATTACAACATGTTATTTTCTCAGCAGGTCGAAGTCTGATTACATTGAACGGTCCCAGTCCATTGGTCTCTAAACTGTCCACCTGGGGAATTGCCCAGGCATCCCCTTTTCTACTAGTTATTTTTCACATCTTCATGACCCTCCTGGTGGGTAACTGATCCCTGGTCCAAGGTTTCAATCATACGCTGAAGATATTCAGCTCTGTATCACAAGGGACCGGGGCAGAGCTGTCAGATAGCTTATAAAAGATTCCACGCCGAACAATTACCAACTCAACCTCTCTAAACAGAAGCCATCTCGATTGAGACCAAAGCATTCCAAGCTTTTTGAACTCCAGCTGTCATGTCCAAGTAACCGGGAGCAGCAAAAATTCTAAGTTTAAAATCTGGGTTCGGGCTGGACATTTACCGGTTGCTGAATCACGAGTTTGGGTCTCTGTCATCAGCATCTTCTTACGCATCTCCAAGCTTCATATGATAGGCCAGGTATCTTCAAATATAACAGGGTGCTGATAGTGGGGCTGGGGGTGGTTGCCACTTACAATAAGGGTATTGAAATAGAGTTGGAGAGGGTCTGTACTGACTCCCTATTGCTGGCCGTGACAAATGTCCCCATTGTCTTCCAGAGTGTAATGTACTTGAGAGCAGCATTTGGGCATGTCATCCTTTCTAATTTTGCTGGAAATGCTCATCTTGCGAAGCAATCAAAAAAAGAAAATTCACTAAGAAAAAGTGTGGCCTTGATCGAGCATTGAACTGCAGCTATGCAGGGCCTCTCATGGACAATTGCAGGCATCCAAATAGCAAGCAGGTGTCAATACAAAAGCCGCTAAACAGACCAGGGTTGGCAAAAGAAACAGAAATAACTGACATGTGTATCCTTTCGTAAAGTTAAGGCGCAATCCCATTGTTCAATGGTCAACCCAAATAAAAAACTCAAGCCTCAAACCAGATGTGATGTCATGCCATAGAGACACAGAGCCCGATTCCTGGAATTATTTGTGTGGGAAATAGGGAACTTGCGCGCCAACCTGTGTGCGTAATACCATTTGTCGATTCATGGAATTGAATGTGCTGTACTTTTCCAGAACTTGCAGGGAGTTTGCACAGACTTGGCACATCTCTGTGAGCCGTTGAGCACCTTGCGCAACAGACCATGCAGACTGTGGGCGTGGCTTGCACAGAGGGCTGGGAAGGGGGCGGAACAGAGAAATTGGGGAGGAACCTGCAAAAAAGTGGCGGTTACAAGGGACGGCCCACAGGCAGTCCCTCACACTCCCACATTTGCGCCAAATTACATGTATTCACGGAACCACCCGCACAGCCTCTCGGCAGAGAAATGGCTGGGCAAATCCCTTGATCTCTACGTCACCCAAAGGCAGGCGTACAGACACCACTTGCGCATAGGAATTAGCACGCAGAGGTGTGATCGCATGTTGTATTTAAGGGTGCGTGCACACAGACTGGTTTCCGATCTAACTTAGGGGTGCACGTACGCATTGTAGCGGGTTGCAGGAACGGTTTACGGCGGTTCACACGCAGATTTTCCAAGTTATACCTGAGATACGAAGTATCATATGCATGTTGTCGTGGCACCGGCAACAGTTACTAGGGACCCTGCACTGGGTCCTCGAGATGCAGGCCTGCTTTTGGGGGAGCGCATGCACTATTTTAAGGGTGCTTGTAATCGCGCCTGGGTGAGCAGGCAAAAGTAGATATTCTGGCTGTTTATGCTTTACCTGGGGGCGTGTTGGGGGTGTTCCGGGAGCGACTTGCGAATATCGCGCTGTGTCGTTATCGGCACACAGCAATTGCAGGAGAAATGCAGACTTTTCCATAAATCGGCACACAGTATTTAAAGGGAATAGGAAAGAAAGGCATTCTTCAGCTGCCTTCCAGACAATGGCCCCCACAGTCCTGCCCATTCCCTTTGTACCATTTGGGCATCAGAGTTTGTCAGGTCTGCTCTACTTTTGTTGCAGGGTTTGGATCAATCCCGGGGCCCTGCATTCCCTTTGTTTCAGAATCTTTGCCTCTGTTCAGAACTCATTCCCCACTGTTGGTTTATCACTTGATTATCAGTGCTTTGTCTTCCCACCTCCCTTGTTCACCTCACTCTTGCTGAATTTCAGAAGATGCTGGGTTTGGGCCTGTCTGAGGCTCATGGTACATCGGCTCTAGCTGTGTCGTCCATTCCTCGCATTTCATACACACCATCCTCCTGCTGACAGTGCTCCGTTGTCTTCTCGCGTCGCCTGGGGACCCTGTGGAAATCTGGGTTCAGGTATAATGATTCTGACTTCATGGTATGAATGAGTAACTTCTTTATTAAGTTCCCAAGTATTACATCCAGTTCTTAGAGTCATGTTTACGAGATGGTAAGTTCCAGTTCACAGTGGCAAGCACCGGCATCCTCTCTCTCAGGCTTATATCTACAACTGCCCTCCAGAGAACTCCAGTCATACGCAAACATTCCATCATCATCATTCCAATGTCAGTCAAGCCTACCTTCCCTAGATTCTACTAGGATGCAAAAGGAAGACAGATCCTTACAGACCCCATGGATACTTAATTTCGTTTCTGAAAGCCTCCAGAGCCGTTTCAAGGTTTCTAATCTCGTGATGGCCTTTCTAAGATTCTTCTTTATGTCCATGGATCTCCTGGGGAATTACTGTGACATTCCTGAATTCCATCTTCCCATGGCCCCTATTGTCATCTAGGTAGGTAAGAGTTATCATTTCTGAAACCTAGTTGATGAAGAAATAGCATCTCCTTAAGACAACCTTTGAGCTGTAGGCGCTGCTCCTTATGAGTTGGCTATGGTCACTAGCAGTACTCTAGAATGCCACAGGTTCAAGCCAGGTCACCGTGAGTAGAGGTGGTACCTCTGGAACAATCCCAAATACCAGTAAAAGTCAAAAGAAAGCCATTGAGATGCTGGCATTCTTTTTTGTGTGCTACAGATGCCAGGAAGGACAGGGCGTGCTTCTCAGCTTCGCCTTCACCTCCTCCCGGTGCCAGGGACCCTTTGTTATCCTGTCCCTGGGTTGTGGTGCAGGGACGATATCTCCAATGCTGGGAAGATAATGTCATTATTATCACACCTCTAAGCACAGAGCAATCTGGAATGATAACATCAGCTCCTTCCATTTCCGAATCAGCATCTTGCATACCTGGGTTTATTCGCAGGCTTAAAGAAATGTTTTGTAAACATAAACAGAGTGCAGTCACAAGTTAACTATCAAAATATGTACCGGAGCGTTTTCTAACAAATTGTTTACACAATGTAGATATTTTCAAAAAAGGGAGCTGCATTTAAACAAAAAAGACTCTCACACCACATAAGCACAATTTTAAAAACAGCTATAAAAGTGCAGAGTCGGGGAATGAAGGAATGGATGCGGTTGGCATGCACTGTGCAGAACAGTGATCGAAATGGCCATTCTGAGATGGTTGCAAGTGGCCTGCGAGCTGTTGTTCTGCCTGAAAGTGACCATGCTGCGAATGATGTGCAGCCGATCGCGCTGCAGCACAGGGCACACATGTCGATAACAAGCACTGGATCGTGGTCTTTCTTATTACCCTCCTAAAGCGCTTCCATTTCTTTGTCAAGCCATTTGGCAGTGCCCAGAATTGGGCATGCCACCTCAGGGTGATTGACTTTTAGCGCTTCTCTTGAATAATCTAATGGGTAACATCAGGAAAAAGGAAGCTCTACTGAAATTTCAGGAAGATTTGCAACATGTCTTGTTAGCGTAGTCTTGCCACAGGTGGACTACAGCTCCTTCGCAAGTGGCCAGGACTCGGTGTCGCTCTGCAATGACATTGTCCTATAGAAGTCCAAGTGCCAAATGCAATTGAGTTATGCAGTCAACGCTCTATCTAAAGCCATATACGCACAGAAAATATCTCCATCCACTCATTGGCGATCACACAGGAGGGTCGCGGGTTACACTCCAGATTCTGGAACTCCTGTCGGCGCGTCACACTTTAAGCAGTGCGTTGGAACACGGAAATGTTTGAGAAGTGCGCGCCGGAACAGGGAAGGGTTTAAGCGCGTGTCGGATCAGGGAAGGGTTTAAGTGCACCTTGGAACAGGGAACGGTTTAAGTAAACATTGGAACAGGGAAGGGTTTGAGCACGCATCGGATCAGCAAAGGGTTTAAGTGCACATCTGCACAGGGAAGGGTTTAAGTGCGCATCGGAACAGGGAAGGGTTTAAGTGCGCGTCGGCACATGGAAGGATTTGAGTGCGCGTCGGAACAGGGAAGGGTTTGAGTGCACGTCGGAACAGAGAAGGGTTTAAGTGCGTGTTGGAACAGGGAAGGGTTTAAATGTGCGTCAGAACAGGGAAGTGTATAAGTGCACGTCGGAACTGAGAAGGGTTTAAGTGCGTGTCGCAACAGGGAAGGGTTTAAGTGCATGTCGGAACACAAAAGTGTTTAAATGTGCATCGGAACAGGGAAGGGTTTAAGTGCACATCGGAGCAGGAAAGTGTTTAAATGCACGTCGGAACAGGGAAATGTTTAAGTGCGCATTGGAACAGGGAAGGGTTTAAATGCGCGTCGGAACAGGGAAGGGTTTGAGTGCGCGTCGGATCAGGTAAGGGTTTAAGTGCGCGTCGGCACAGGGAAGGGTTTAAGTGCGCGTCGGAACAGGGAAGGGTTTAAGTGCTCGTCGGCACAGGGAAGGGTGTAAGTGCGCATCGGAACAGGGAAGGGTTTAATTGCGCGTCAGAACAGGGAAGTGTTTGAGTGCGTGTCGGATCAGGGAAGGGTTTAAGTGCGCGTCGGATCAGGGAAGGGTTTAAGTGCGCGTCGGCACAGGGAAGGGTGTAAGTGCGCATCGGAACAGGGAAGTGTTTAAGGGTGTGTAGGAACAGAGAAGGGTTTAAGTGTGCGTCGGAATAGGGAACGTTTTAAGTGTGTGTCGGAACAGGGAAGCGTTTAAATGCGCGTCAGAACAGGGAAGTGTTTAAGGGTGTGTTGGAACAGAGAAGGGTTTAAGTGTGCGTCACAGCAGGGAAGTGTGTAAGTGTGCGTCGGAACAGAAAAGGGTTTAAGTGCACATCGCAACAGGGAAGTATTTAAGTGCGCGTCGGAACAGAGAAGGGTGCGCGTCACAACAGAAAAGGGTTTAAGTGCGCATCGCAACAGGGAAGTGTTTAAGTGCGTGTCGGAACAGAGATGGGTTTAAGTGCGCATCGCAGCAGGGAAGTGTTAAGTGCGTGTCGGAACAGAGAATGGTTTAAGTGCACATCAGAACACAAAAGTGTTTAAATGTGCGTCGGAACAGGGAAGGGTTTAAGTGCACATCGGAGCAGGAAAGGGTTTAAATGCGCATCCGAACAGGGTAGTGTTTAAGTGCTCGTCGGCACAGGGAAGGGTGTAAGTGCGCGTCGGAACAGGGAAGGGTTTAAGTCCGTGTCGGAATAGGGAAGGTTTAAAGTGCACGCCAGAACAGGGAAGTGTTTAAGTGCGTGTCGGAACAGAGAAGGGTTTAAGTGCGCATCACAACAGGGAAGTGTGTAAGTGCACGTCGGTACAGAAAAGGGTTTAAGTGTGCATCGCACCAGGGAAGTGTTTAAGTGCGTGTTGGAACAGAGATGGGTTTAAGTGCGCGTCGGAAGAGATGGGTTTAAGTGCGCATCGCAACAGGGAAGGGTTTGAGTAATGTAACAGTGAGGAGCACATTCTCATGAGCTCGCCACATTGTCCCCTTGATCATCATCCCTCTAAGCCTCCGTTTCGGAAGACTGAACCTTTTCATGTATTTGAATCATTATTTATGTTAACACTACATGTAATTGATGTAGCGCCCGGTCTGCCGCTGGTATGGGCTTGTATCCTTTGACGATATATAAGTGCTTATATGTCATCAATTCGACTTGCCCTTTGAAGAGAATGGCCTATGTTTAAACTTCACTTCGTATTGTTTTTTTTAGAATAATTTTGCCCATTTATTAAAATGTTTTGTTTACCCCATACCTCCTTCCCCACTCTTAGAACACCACTCCCCACTCTCGTTTTTTACACCTACAACCCCCTTTTTTTCCACCTTTTAAAAAAGAATGTAATGTCCCCACCCTGCCTCACACATCCATTTTCTCATTCGCGCGGTCAAAATGGTTGACTGTACGGGTGTGAGGGTGTGCAGTCTGGCACGGTTCTGAGTCCCCATTGAAGAAACCATTCCCCATTCCCATTTGAGCCCCCATAGGGCTCAATGGGAATGGGGAGGGCTCTAATAACGGGCTCGCGACTTGCAAGCCTGTTATTAGCGCCCTGGTGCCTTAGCGGAACCCGTAAGGGACGTGTGGTCAGACCGGTCTCCTTACCGGTGCCCGGTATCCCTTACCGCCCACCTTGTAATGACCCCCTTGGTCCCCTTGCGGGACCCGCTAAGGATGTCTGGTCTGACCAGATGTGCTGTGCGGATCCCGCTAGGGGACCTCGTAATAAGGCATCCTGTAATGAACGGTGTCGGTCCCGTACCGGCACCCTTCATTACAGGAGTGCAAGCCTCGTAATGAGGTAGAGTGTGTCACTGGCCGAACTGCACGAAAAGAAGTAGTGGAATGATGTTCCCTACTAGCCACTCCCCACAAACCCCATCACCACACCCACACACTATGCAAGCATCCAAACACACACGTCTGCTGTTTATGGGAACGTTCAGTGCAAGTTTCAACTGCTCCCGAACGGTTTCTTTGAAAAATAAATGTATAGGACCAGTAATCCAGTAGGCGAGCACCGCTCCCAGCCACCCCCACCAGCTTGGACGGCTGCTGGGCATGGTACGTGTAAGAGAGTGCGGCGCAGGCCCGCCACAGGTCACGCACAGGATGTGAGCGTCAGCAGAGTGTGTGAGAGTGAACATAAGGTCAGGACCCTTCACATGCTTCCCTTGAGCGCTGCCTGTCAGTCCAGCATAGTGCAAGACCACAATCCTGGCAGCACTTCTGGTAGTGTAAACACTCAGGGTTTTGGTACAGCTTTCTGACACACGCAGAGTTTTTGACCATATACAGCGACTAGGAAACATCTCATGTCCAGAGGGGTAAGTTTCTCGAGTGTCCGCCTAATGTCCTAAACCAGTCGGTGGCGAAAGGATAATCCTGTTATTAATAGGAGGTTTCACACATTGTGACAGGGCCGGCCTTAAGGGCAACAGCGCCCTGGGCGAAATGGCGCCCCCCCCTCACCCACCGCGCGCCCTTGGTTAACAGGGGGCCGGGCGAAAGGGGGCGGAGGTTAAATAGGGTGCATCAGCACCCCATTGTCATTGAATGAGCCCGCCGTCGCGGGTTCATTCAATGACAATGAGGCGCCTGCCACTGCGCCAGCTCGGGGGAGCCCTTGAAAGACTCCCTGAGCTGGCGTGTTGGGGGCCAATGGCGCCCTGGGGGGCGTGGCGCCCCGGGCGGCTGCCCGGCTCGCCCCCCCCTAAGGCCGGTTCTGATTGTGAGGGTGCAACTCGCACTGAGAGTTGGGTCTGTGCCCATGGTGGTGGCGCTGGAGTCAGGGTTGATCCCTCCCAGTGGTGGACTAGGAACCAAAGAGGCCATAGAAATAATGTTCAAAGTGGGCCCATATTACACAATTTCACCAAGCCCACCCCTTTTCCTATGGGAACATTCAGAAATAAAGTAGGTTTCCACACACAAGAGGCCCAGGGTGCAGAGGCCTACCAGGAAATCGCCAGAGCTCCCTATAGGCCAGTCCACCCCAGGTTGATCCCCATAAGCCACAGAAAATAACGTTTGCTTTTTTTCAGACATTAAGTCCAACCCACTCCTCACTAGTGCTGTTGCACCTCGAGTAACGTTAGGGTTCTCACGAAACCTACTAGAATGCTGGCAGCGGCCTACGCCACAGAGACCACAGTTCTCCCCCACTGGCAACATTTCACTGGTTGCCATTTGAGGAACAGCCTGAATTTAAAGCACTCTGCCTGGCGCACCATGCCATGCACGGCCACAACTCCCCGTTTCTAACAGAGATACTGGGTCGGACTGGGCCATACAGTTGTCTCGGGCACCAATGACAAAGTGGCCCACATTTGCAAATGACAATTCGTTCCTTTTGTGAAACTGTTTGAACAGGACTCAAGGGGGTGTTTTTTGATAAAATGTGGTGCAAATGTGCATTTTAAAGATAATTTATTTAGCAACACCGGTCAAAACTATTAGCTGCATAGTGAAGTAACTCATCAAACTAGCCCACATTGGCCATAAATGTGGCCCACTTTGACCAAAAAACGGGCCCACACCAGCATTTTGCATTTTTGGTTCGGCCCTGGGCCTATTGCCCCATAGGCCAGTCTGAGCCTGCAGAGATATAGAATTAGAGATGGGTAGCTTTCAACGACGGCAATATATTCCACCAAGGGTTTTTTGAGTGACATCTGAGAGACAATGAGAGCAAAGATTGAGTTGCATATGATGTCTCTCGATACCCCGGGTTGAAATGCTCCCGTAGATAAAAGCGACCGATTTATAATTTTATTTAGTGTCTTGCTCCGGGTTTACATGTAACATAGAAAACACAATGGGCCTCAATTAGGGTGACCAGATTTAGAAAAGAGAAACCGGGACAGGCCATCAAAATAGAAGTAGGACTAAGGTAAATACACATTGAACTTTACTCCTACTTCTATGTTGCTGGCCTGTTGCAGGGAGGGGAGAGAGGGTGCTAACATGCACACTCCTCTCATTGGAGGAGAGCGCCGGGGAGGTGAAGGGGAGAAAATGGGGGCATGAAAAGCATTTCACGCACCCATTTGCGCAAAAAGATTTGCTCTGGGACCCGATTTCGGGGTTTCGAAATCGGGTCCCGGGAAAACAAGGGACTATAGCTGAAACCCCAGGCGGGGTTTATAAAATAAAAAAACTGCTGGGACCCCGGGACATCGGATGATTTCCCCACACTCTCCCGGGAAAAACCTGGACGTCTGATCACCCTACCTCAATACGAGATTGTCGGTGTTGAAAAAAATGGCAATAACGGGGCGGTTATTGCATTGCAGCCACTTTACAGTCAATTACTCAGACTGCCAAATTCCGAGCTTGATGGCAAAGTGGGAGAAATGACTCCAGCACTTACTGGAAGTTTCTCTTCCAGTTTACCTCCAAAAAATTGAGGATTAAGCGCAGGCAGATTTACTGCTGGCACATGGATGCACGTTAAACAAAGTCTAATGACAGCAAAAGAATGTCCTAAAGAAGATATTTGAACCTATGCTGAAACAATATGAAAATACTTAAGAATGACGATGTAACTGAAGCACTAAGAGAAACATGTACTCCATGATGCAGTACGTACGAACATAAAGAAGAATGAAGTGACTCACTGGGCAATAACTGTAAATGCGCTGAAACGCAAGGTAGGAAGAATACATAGAAGCTTGCTTATAAGAGGTATATATTCAATGTTTAGGACGACCATTAGAAGAAGATGGATGACAGTTCATGTCAATCAACCCAGCTACCTCACAACACAAGCTCAGGATCTTAACGTGGAAAGATGATGAAGAGGCTGTTTTTTTCACAAAATAAGTAGTACATTGGCTTGGGACCAATGTTGCTATTTCAAGAGATGAAGGAAAAGTAAGAAGGGAATCTAACAAGCAGACCATGTGCAAGGACATATTTGCCAAAGATTAGGAGGAACAAGAAATTTGCGGATACTAAATATTGGACAATTTAAAGCGCATGAAGGTAGTATGGGATCGAGTGAGCAAGTCTCTAAAGGCCAAGAACCCAGCATAATTGAATCAAATGGTGTTAACTGAACCATCAATATGGACAATTTCATGGTCTTACAACATTTGATGAAGAGCTTGCAAACAAGGGCTATTCAATAAGTCTGAAGCTAAGATAGTTATGTTCTTATGCTCCCTCGAATGTCCCGACTGGCAAGGTCAGCCTTCAAACAGAAGACACTGGCATGGGGCCTACCGATGAGAGAGGGTAGACTAATTGAGGAAACAAGGGGAAAGCTGACGTATCGCCAAGCACCTGGGTTTCATTACTATGTACCTGCTGCTAGCAAGACGAATGTCCAAGGTTGCAATTGGGTTGCCAACCAATTAGAATAGCCTGCCATGCACTTTTACATACAATGCTGCCAAGTATTATTCCGATGCCACATTCTCTGCTATGACGAGGGCCTTACACCACATGTATAGAAGTAGCTCAGGGTGTATCTCACAGATAAGAGGCCACCAATGAGGGACAAACACGCGTACTTTCTGTATGTAGACATAATCCCCTAATCCAATCCCACATCTTGCTAGGTTTTTGCAGCTTGCCACGTAGGATGACGTCATAGATGATGCAGCTAGCATTACATAAACTAAGTATAACAGGAAAGACATTGTGATTTGATTTGATTTGATTTATTGATTTATAGAGCTCTTTACACAAAGGCGCTGTACAGTCGAACAACATAATACATAACAACATCAACAGTGTAACAGATGAAGCAAAATTACATCATGAATCATTTGATAAAACAGTGAAAAGAGCAATTAACTGAAGGGGAGGGGGAATAGGGGAGTGGGAATTGGTGGGTGGGGGAGGGGTGGTGGAGAGTTGAAAGAGGGACGAGAAGGGAGAGAGAGGAGGGTAGGAGAGGGGAGATATAAAATCAAGGGGAAGAATGAGGGGGTAGGGGAAGCAGAGAGGCTAGAGGGGGAGGTTTCAAGGAGGAGAGTGGAGAAGGAGGGATTTAAGGGAAGTGCGGAAAGAGGGGAAGGTCATGGTGGAGCGGATTGTGAGAGGGAGTGAGTTCCAGTGTAGGGGTGCAAGGAGTTGGAAGGAGCGGAAACGGGAGGAATCACAGGGGGATGGAGGTACAGTGAGAAGGAAGTGGTCAGCGGAACAAAGGGAACGGGAGGGGGAGTAGAAAGAGAGAAGGGATGAGAGATAAGGAGGAGCAAGACCATGGAGGGATTTGAAGACAAGGCAGAGAAAGTAAAATTGCAGCTGTGAGTGAAATGGTAGCCAGCCAAGGTAAGAGAGCGAAGTAGAGATGGAGTCACTGGAGGTGAGGGTACGAACAGCAGAGTGGTAGATGGATTTAAGGGGGGCAAGATGAGATGCTGGTAGTCCAAAGAGTAGAGAGGAGCAATAGAAGAGGCGAGAAAAGATGAGAGAGGATGCTGCATGAGTCAACTTGATGAGTGTTTATTCGCCCTGCTTTACTTCTTTGAGATTCAAGCAGTATTCTACCATCTCCTTTGAGTCTGTCCGGTTATTTGGTCTGCGATATTTTATTGATAATTCCATCTAGCACTAGTGCTAGAGCACAATTGATCAGTGGGTCACTAGGCTCATTCTTGGGAAGGGGAACTGATAAGGGGAAGCAGGGAACAACATGATCTATGTTTTGTGCCAAGCAGAGCTAATAATGATGCCCATGCAGTGGGGAGGACATGATGGGGGCACCGACGTGTATGGGATGAGAAAAGAGCTGCTTTGTTTGCAAGGACCAGACTGAAATCGAAGTTGCCAACTGAGTTCACATTGATAACAAGGTGAATGCCACGTGGCTAGGATCGAAGGTAGGGTGGTGCTAGCTGATGTTAACCAATTGCTTTTCAGCATTTCTTGATGGGCAAAGACGTCACACACGTGTGGTGAAGAGGAGCGAGAAAACAGCAGAACCAATTGGAGGATGGGTTATATGTAATCATTAGCATGTATATAGGTGGCAGACATTGAGGCAGCCATTGAGGAGGGGATTAACACTATATATCGAGTGCATCATAAGTGACAATTGGTGTGTTTATAACCTAAATCTTGTACGAAAGACACCAGAGAGCTCTTCAGCAGTGGATTTGTAATACCCTGTCGCTTTTTCCTTTTGTATACAAAATAAAAGCTCTTGTTTTTCTCAAAAAGGGGTGCACCTAGACGTTTTACCCTAGTGGGTTGTATTTTCTGGATCTGATCGCTGG
Source organism: Ambystoma mexicanum (assembly GCF_040938575.1). Classification (NCBI taxonomy): domain Eukaryota; kingdom Metazoa; phylum Chordata; class Amphibia; order Caudata; family Ambystomatidae; genus Ambystoma; species Ambystoma mexicanum. The sequence goes on along the minus strand of NC_090926.1, from coordinate 325,946,349 downwards.
GAGTTGCCCTGCAGAAGACACAGTTTCGAATCAAAGAGTTGCTGCTCACTCGCAGCCTATTTCACTTGTTGCTCGGTCTCCAGCTCTGCCTGGTTGACCAGACCACCTCCCATGGCTACCAGCCATTATGCATTACCCTCATAGCCTCACTGCCACAGCAGGATTATGGCAGGGGGGCCTGGGAACCAAAAGAGGCCCTAGAATTAAAGTTCAAAGCGCCCCCATGTTACATCTTTTCAGCAAGCGCAACCCTTTTCCTATGAGAAGATGTGTAACAAAAATGAGTAACCACACAAAAGAGGCCCAGGGTACAGCGGCCTAACAGGAAATCTCCAGAGTTCCCTGTGGGCCAGTCCCCCCCCCCGGATGATGGGTCATTGACCCACCTGCCATTACCCAGTCTGGGTTCTAGGACCCGCTATGCCCAGCAAGCAATGTGCACCAAATATCGTGCGTGTGGCAGGGTGCACTTGCAGTTCAGAGACATCATGCATTGTTTGTTATGCAGATACAACATCTATCAGCACCGCATGATGTATGCAGTGCAGGTACACTCTGCCGCATGCATTAAAATGTGCCTGATTAGTGTGGGTTGCCAACGGGCAGCCAAGTTCAGACTGCAGTCAACCGCCAGTTCTCTAGTTACTGGCTACTGGTCACAGCGGGCACCCATCAGCCAGACTGGTGGTGAGAAACATGTATAATTACAACATGAGAAAGGTAGTGGAAAAAAACGAAATATGTGTGCCAACTAGATCTCGGAAGTAATGTCTTCAATTTCCTAAATTGCAGAATGAGTTAAATTCCGGCTTCACTGCTTCACCAATGTATGTGATCCTGGAGAAATGATTGAATCTCACTGCACCACATCTGCATAAATTGGTGGTCGTGAGAGTGATTAAGGTCACTCTATTAAAAAAAAAACTTCCAATAGATAGACCGTGACTCAGCTGCATAACAGTTGATTTGACAGGATATATGTTATCACCAGACAGTATAGCAGACTGATTGCAGCAGAATCAATGTTCGTTTAATCCCCTGATTCTGCAAGTCACTGGAGTTCCTTGGGCCACAAAAGAAGCTCTTTCCTGTTATGCTATGTGATTGGGCCTTGTGTAGCACAACTTCTGCCATTTCTGTGGACCCTGGGAACTTCAGGGTCTGCAGGAGCAGGCAGCGGGGAAGGGAACTAACTTAGGAGGAGAGGAGTCAGGGCAAGTTTGCTTCGTTGCAAAGCTGATATTTGAAGATCTGAAAAGGAGTGGCTGCGAATGGTGCGTACATGTTAGGAATGTTGCAAGTTGTCTGTAGGAGTAGTTAATGTTGCCATAACTTGCCCAGCATTCCCCTCAATATCCTAAATCTTGCTATGTCAGGTTGCACTATGCCATGGCACAAATTCAAGGCCAGCACACCGCATTGCATCCACAGCACGGCCGTGCTCTCTGGTACGCAGGAAAATGTCAATTTTGTTCTTAAATCCTATAATGTTTTTGAGTAATGTCACTGTAATGGAATGATTGCAGATTTTCATGAGCACAGGAATCCATAATGAACAGAGCGGATACCTCGCCCCACACTATGACTAAACCAGAAGTGAATCCAATCATAAAAGTGATCAAGGCACAAAATGAATGTTATGCCTCCTTCACCTTTTAGGGTAGCGCAGGCAGAGGGCAGGCTTTACCCTGCAGAAGGTATGAGAGGTAGCACAGTAGCGTCCCAACCACAATAGTACTGTGGCACAGAAATAAAATACATTTCCCATTAAGGTTCTATAAAAATGCAAAACTTTAATTAAACTAAAAATACACACAACTTATAAAAACACGAATAATCCATCCCTGTAAAGGAACACAAAGAGGGGCACTCAGGGTTTGAAGAGAGAGGATCGCACATGCAACAATTCCAGCAGCAAATGTTCAATTTCAATGAAATTGGCTTTTAAAAGATAGATTATTTATAAGTCACTAGGCACCTGTAAGGCAGGCCAAGGGTCAGGACCACTTCAATTACAGTCAATGCTTGTTCTGGAGGCTCAACTGCTTTGAGTCAGACTTCTAGGAACTTCCTGTGGCAATGATTCGGGGTTGGGCTTGTGAGCTGGACGACTGGGTCCAATAGGCGGTGTGGTCCACGCATCAATGGCACGTGGCACTAAGAATCTTGGGAACAGGCAGGGAATGTCCAGGTCGGTGTAGCTCACAATGGATTCCATGCAAGTGCAGAGCTCAGGGTTTTTCCTTGACATCCGGATTGCTGAGAGCCCCTGTCAAGGGTCACCAGGGGCAAGGGTCAACCTTGTTTTGCATTCCCATGCCAGCAGGGTTACCAGAGAGCCCTTGCACAGACTGCTACTTCACGTACGCAGAATCCTGGTACCAGTGTTCAGGCAGTAGGGAAGCTTTTGGTCTACACAGCAGCTTCACCCCAAATATGTCACTGGGAGCGTTGGGGACAAGAGCTTGCCTCTTGCTTAGAAGTCTCTGGTTTTCACGTCTCTGGCAGAGGACTTTGGAGCAGACTGTGCTCCCGATCAGCTATCAGGTGAATGCTTCTTCAGTAGTCCAAAGATCAATCAAGTAAGGGTAGGGTGACCCCCTTACATAAGTAAAATGCTACACTGGATGGGTCCAGAGCAATTATTTTGCAAGGCCTGTTATTAAGGGTCCAATACCGGCTGCTTTAACAATTGTCCTTCGCCTGCTGATGTCATACCCAGAGTCATTTGTCTCCAGGAAATTGGAAGGGAACTGGAAGTTTATGAGTCCTAGTAAAAACCAAGATGGTGAGAACCCTCTATGTTCTTAACCTCTCCTCTCGGCTATTTTAACCCCACCCCTTCTGACTGCCTAATTCATAATAACTCCCGCAATCAGCACTGTCATGGTAGTGTTGAATGGGAAATTATATCGTGCCTCCTATCCTGTATGAAAATATGTATATTGGCCTACGCCAAGCTGCTTATAAGCCACTTGCGAGGAAATCCGCGTTGCAAGGTCTTGACCTTAGATCAATGTAAGCCGCCATTTTAGGTCTATCCGCCATTTTAGGTTCTCCCTCTAAGAGTCACCCTGTGTTCTAAGATGGAGGACAATGTCATTCTGAATGTAACAAGGCCGTCTTGACCTCTGTGTATATACTAATGTATAACTTGCCTGCAGGCTTCATGTTGGGGTCATGAACTGAGACCTTGTCCTTCGCTGACCTGTGTGTAGAGGATTACTTGCGCCAACGAAGCTAATCCACGAGCATATGTTAAACACAATGTATTCAAATACCGAAATGTGAACACTTGTTTGACTACATTGTATAAAACTGTTTGAGAAGGTTTAACATGAAATCCTAAGATATACTGTTGCCATTGAGGCTTGTGAGTGAATATATTAAAGGTAAACCCTAAATGTACAGATGGACGAACTCGGCACGAACCCTAGATCCGTAATGTATTAACTTATATTAACGTGGACATGGGTTGAACATCATGATTTCGAGGATATAAAGAGTGCGACTATTCTAATGTACAGTCCCACTCACTGAGCACACCGAACCGAGCTGGAGTTCACTGTGTTGTACTGATGGCCGATAGCTATCTGTTGCTTTGTCCTTTGAAACTGTTCAGTATAAAATAAAGATCTTTTGTATGTTCCTTTGTAACCCGCGTATGGTGTATTTCCTTTTGGGGTACTCAGCCTCGATATCTTCTTTTTGTTTTCTCAGTTGGCGCCCGAATAGGGACCCTCAAGATTGATGCCGGATCGTCGAAGGTTGACACGAGCTATCGGACCGGGATCGGACGGTGTAACAAAATAAAGGGGCCCCTTTCCGAAAGAGACACAACACCTCAGCAGCGCTGCACGACCCGATCCCTGGACGAAGAGCTTGTGGTCCGAGACGGCATCTTGAAAAGGGTCCACTTATCGAGGCGGGCAGATTTGCCGAAATCACCAAACATGAGGTAAGATTAGTTAGAAAAGAATCTTTGAAATCCGATCGGACTTCCTTAGGATTGATCAGGTGAGTCGTGACCCAATTCTTAAGTATCCTGATAATTTGTTTTGGCGCATTGTATCTGCACATACAATTATTGACCAGGTAACACCAATATTTTGATATTCCTGGGAAATTGTCTACCTGCTTCAGGGTGTTATTCCGGAGTGATAGGCAATCTTTGGAATTTAGCCATTCGGCACCACAGGAGGGGTCGCCGGCTTGTACTATGTACTGTAAGCATGGCATTGGTAGTATAGTGTTTAATGATATTTGGCACAGACAAACCAAACATGCTTCCGAACTTCAGTGGCCGATCAATGGTAGTTTTGAAATCCCTCGCATTGAGTATTTAGAATTCATTTTATTAAAGAAAAAGGCTGGACCTGCAGCATTCGATGTTTTACAGAATTGGAAGAAAGAAGCTTTGTCACAGCTTAAGAGTAGAGAAAAACATGCGCGCCGTCATAAGACGAACGCCGAAAAAGTGTTGCTATATGACCAGGATAAACAGTCTGAATCAACTAGGAATATAGATAGGGCTTTCTCACTTGGCATTCAGAAAATCTATCCTTCTAAAGACTTTCATGTTTCTGACGAATTTATTGACAAATTGTTAAATGAACGAAGGCCTGGTGCCTCTGCGCCACCTCTGTATGTTCCTCTTCCTGCCGCTTTGCCTCTTCCTGCTGTGATCCCTGCTCTTCCTGCTGTTGTGCCTGTTGTCCCTGCTCCTCCTGTTGTTCCTCTTCCTCCAGTCATTGTTCCTCCACCTGCTCCTCAGCCTCTTCCTATTGCACCAGTAATAGTACCTCCGCTGAACTTACCTACCCTTCCTCTTCCAAGTGGTCCTGCACCGCTTGTATTTGATCAAGGAGCGAGATCAAGGGTTGTCACTCGTAATACTGTACCTCCAGAGACGAAGCGGAATTTGATTGCGTGGGCTGAGCATTGTATGGAGAGAGATGATCGAGCTAATGTTTTTGCCACACTTTCTAATATGGACCATTTTCCTGAGAAAAATGTTTTTATTGAGGGATTAGGGATACACTTATGTGTAATGTGGGACAGACTAAACAATACAGATCTCCCACAAGGGTTGAGGGATCTGAACACCTTAGTGCTTTCTAGAGACACTGTGGAGAAAGTACAAGAGCATGTTGAGAGGATATTTGAGTATTGGAAGGAGTTAGAAAGGTTACAGAAACAGTTCCTTCCTTGTTGTAAATCGATATCCGAAAAATCACAAATTTGTATGAAAGATGCGATTAGATGGATTTCAGACATGTCGATAACTCCAGTTGAAGTATATGACACGTATAGTCAGTATACGCCAGAAATGCAGAGGAAAGTGATACAGGTAATGGTAGAGTACCTGCAGGATGAATGTGTGAAAAGAAAGATTTGTTGTCCCACAAAAGTTTTGAGTATTTATAAGAGAGCTTTTTCACTTGACACTTCTTCGACTGCTTTAGCGCTCGATTTGGCTCTGTTACTTAGTAAGTGTTCAGAGTTGCCTACTTCCCAGTTGCCTATGAGAGAGGTTCCTCCGACATATTTTCCAAAAGTTGAGATTGCGGCTAATGCTGTAGCAGATACACCTGCTCAAGAAATTCCTGCACATTATGTGTCGCAGTTTGTTCACGTCCCGTTCTCAAGACAGTAAGTGAACACCATTAGACAATCTATTCCCGACATTAGGAAAAATCTGACAGGATTCTATAAAGAAATGGAGTCTGTCTTGCAGTCTTCAGTATTTACCTTAGGTGATATTGATCTGTTATTTCCTGTACTCCTGCCCGTAGATTTGTGGAAACAAGTTAGGACTATAGATGATGTAGCAGGGTTAGGAGATACATGGGCTAACATAATTAGACTCGATGGAGAAAGGCCAGCTGTCGAGATGCCACCTCTGGTGATACTAACTTTACCTAACAGAATTATTGCTAAATTGAAAACATTCATTCCCGAAAAGAGAATTATTTGGGACAAGCTTATGGCCTGTGTCCAAGGGAAGTCTGAGGGTGCTACCGAGTTCTTTAATCGGTTCGAACAGGTATTCTCGGATTTCAGTGGACAAGACTTAGGCACAGAGTCTGGGAAAAGATTATTTGTAGATAAATTTGTGCGTGGATTGTTGCCTGACCTCCAGTCGCAAATTATGTCTTCTGAGAGTGCTTGGCAAGCAAAGTCTCAATCAGAAATGCTGCACATGGCTCAGTACTATGAGAATCGTGTCAATAATGAAAAGGAAAGAGTCGAGCACAGAAAAGGTGATTTGAAGACAAAAGTGTTATTGCAGCAAATCGTTAGAAGTCCTAGAGGGGGTAGTTCGCATATTAGAGGTCAGTATGTTCCGCAAGGAAGTATGCCCTTGGGTCCTGTAAACATTAACCAATGTGCCTATTGTAGGCAAGAGGGTCATTGGCGTGCACAATGCCTGGTCCTTCGACAAAGGTCAAATAACGCATTTGGAAACATGGGTAGACGATCCAGAGGTCGCCCGGGTGTAGGGGGCCCTGGTAGAGGTCAGTTTGCACAGGATCAACAGAAACCTTTTTCATAGGATAATCAGGTACCAAGTGTGGATGCTAGAAACATATTCAACCATCCTTCTGCTGCTTACCTCTCTGAAGAACTTCCTTTTGATGACATTCTGTTTCGTTAGGATTGCCCGAAGCAGGGTTTGGAACCAACGCCTATTCCCGTTAATCAGAAAGGTCCCTACGTTGAGATGATAGTGGGAAATAGGAAACATCTATTCTTGATAAATACAGGGGCACAGAAGTGTCCCATTGATCATTCTAGGGTTCCAAACATTCCACTGTCAGGGCAAACCAATGTTTCTGTAGGGTTTTCTGGCACACCAGTTGTTTCTCCAGTTTCTTCGCCGGTACCTATTCCTTTGGGTCCCTTTACGGACCACTGTCCATTCCTTTTGACTTCGAATTGTGGAGAGAATTTGCTGGGGTTGAATCTGTTGAAAGAATTAAATACGGTAATTCATTGTTCTTCTTACGGAGTGCGTTTGATGATTTCACCACAGCAACTTTCTGTCTCTCAATTCTTAACTAGACCTTTTCTGCCAGAATTCAGTGATGTACCAGAGAGTTTATGGGCAATTGACGACAATTATGTCAGTGTTTTGCAGATCGAGCCTGTTAAAATAGTTCTGAAACATGGAGTAAAGCTGCCACGTATTCCACAACATAAGATTTCAGTTGAGGGTAAACAAGCTTTGAAATGCATTGTTTCCGATTTTGTGCATCGAGGGGTGATTGAGGAAATTGCAGGTAGTTTGTGCAATAGTCCAATTTTGCCTGTATACAAAAAAGGCGATAATGCAATTGCTTTTCCTTTCATAATTGATCTACGTGCCATCAATAGGGTTGTTGCTCCACAATTTCCAATTGTGCCTGATGTAACGACAATATTAACTATGATTCCGGCTTTAGCTACTTACTTTAGTGTTGTGGATCTGAAGAATGCTTTCTTTAGTATTCCTATTCACAAGGACAGTAGATACTTGTTCGCGTTCACCTTAGGGGGACACTCATTTACCTTCACCCGTGCACCGCAAGGTTACACGGAAAGTCCTAGCATCTATATTAGGGCTTTGAAAGAACAGCTTGATACCCTTGAATTGCCCTCTACTTGTACATTGCTTCAGTATGTTGATGACTTGCTTTTGGCTGCCGATTCTGAGTGCGCCTGTAAGGAGGGCACTGTGTTATTACTTATACATCTGGCTAAACATGGACACAAAGCTTTGCTTAAAAAGTTTCAATATTGTTGTCAGGAGGTCGCCTATTTAGGCTATTTCCTGCCAAAGGAGGGAAGAAGATTGACACCTGAATGGATAAAACACATTTCTGGCATGTCTGTCCCAAATACGCAGAAAGAAGTTAGAGCCTTGATAGGAATGGCTTCTTACTGTAGGGTATGGATCCGGAACTTCTCACTAGTGATTAAGCCGATGTTGGCTTTGACAAAGAAGGGCATTTCTTCACCATTGCCGTGGAACGTGGAGCACCAGCAAGCATTTCATCTGCTCAAGACCGCATTGTGCTCGGCACCGGTTTTGGGCACACCAAACTATGAAAAGGCCTTTGTGTTGTTTGTGCATGAATGTGATGGATGTGCTTTGGCTGTATTAACGCAGGAACATGGAGGGAAGAATAGGCCATGCAGTTACTTTTCTTCCGCCCTTGATCCTGTAGCATGCGCTTTGCCAAGATGCTTGTGAGCTGTCGCTGCTGCTGCTGTGTCTGTAAAGCAGAGTGGGGAAATGGTCCTAGGCCATGATCTAACCCTGATGGTGCATCACTCTATAGATGTTCTATTGAACAGAACTCAAACGCAACACCTCACTTCCACATGGTTGACGAGATATGAATTGATCTTGTTTGCTCCCCACATACAAATCAAGAGGTGTTGTGTTCTTAATCCGGCTTAACTCTTACCTTTCCCGCAAGATACTGCATGCAGTGACGAAGAGTCACATGACTGTCTGTACACTACCGAACAAGAGACAAAGGGTAGAATTGATCTAAAGGACACTCCTTTGAATAATCCACAAGGGGAGCTGTTTTGCGATGGCTCCTGCTTCAAACTTCCAGATGGTACATCCACAGCTGCTTATGCAATCGCTACATTAAGCACGGTTGTGAAAACCAAGAGAATCACGCATAACTCCGCTCAGGCCGCAGAGATTATTGCATTGACCCTAGCTTTTGAACTTTCCGAAGGGCTTACAGTAAACATATATACTGATAGTCAGTATGCCTTTGGGGTGGTTCACAACTTTGGTAGACTTTGGTCAGAAAGAGGGTTCTTAACTTCACATGGTACAAAGATCCAGCATGGCTCCCTAATAGTACAACTGCTCTCAGCGCTTGCGCTCCCTACTCAGTTAGCTGTTGTGAAATGTGCAGCACATCAAAATATTATAGACGATATAGGAAAAGGGAACACTTTCGCTGATCAGATAGCTAAACAGACTGCCACCAATCTTTCCACAGAGATGTACATGTCAAGGGAGACCGTAAATGCCTATGTAATGGATGAGGGTGTTGACTCTGTAAAGGACATCCAAGCCGATGCCACACTAGAAGAATCCAAGAGATGGGCAGAAGGCTTGGGGAAACTCGATGATGATGGGTGTTGGGTGGATGTAGTTGATGGAAAATGGCTACTTCCTTATGCATACGTAATGATGATGGTCGTCATGGCTCATGGCCCTACCCATATATGTGCCCGGAAGCTTACACGAATGTTGGAGAAAGTTTGGGCAAATGACAAAATCTCTAAAATAGCTGAGCGTTATGTTCAGAATTGCATGATCTGCTTACAGCATAATGTGGGAAAGGGAACATCAATTCCCAGGGGAAGTTTTGGTCCACCTTCTGTCCTCTTTGAGGTTATACACTTTGATTTTATCGAAATGGAACAGTGTAATAACTTGAAATATGTGTTAGTTATCATCTGTGCTTTCAGAAAATTGGTTGAGGCTTTTCCTGTTTAGGTCGCTATAGCCTTCTGCAAAAACTATGTTAAAAGAGTATTTCCCTAGGTTTGGGCTACCAAGAGTCATCTAGTCAGACAATGGTCCACATTTTGTCGCTGCTGTAATTCTGCAGATATGTGCGGCATTGCAAATCGAAAAACGGTTCCATTCGGCCAGACACACTCAGAGTGCCGGATTAGTAGAAAGACACAACGGCATCATCAAGAACAAGCTCGCTAAGACATGTGCCGGCACCAAACTAAAATGGCCGGACGCCTTACCAATCGTGTTGCTAGCTGTGCGTACAACCCCTCAAACTAAGACTGGGCTCTCTCCATTTGAGGTGGTAACGGGGAGACCTGCCAATATCTGGAAACTTCCGAAATGTCGGTCTTTGAGGAATGTTGAAAATGTACTTCTTTCAGATTACTGTCGCCAGTTGACTAAAAAGCTGTATTTGATTTATCACCAGGTGCGAGAGGCTTTACCTGTACGATACGAGGGCCCGGGTCACAGCATTCGGCACGGAGACTGGGTGTTAACGAAAGAATTTGAGCGATCCTCTTGCCTTGCACCTCGGTGGCGGGGCCCTTTCCAGTTCCTGCTGGTCACACAGACTGCGGTGCGTGTCGCAGGCAGAAGAATTTGGATCCACGCGACGCATGTCAAGAGACTTCCACACCCGGTGCCACACGATACAGAAGAAACAGAACCCCTCACCAATACTGCAACCAACGATCCCGAAGCAGTAAACAACAACGAGAGTGCATCAGAGTCTCTCTCTGAGCCCGTCAGGCCTGGGGAATTAGCCATTTTGTCTCCACACTCTCCAAAGGTTTTGTTTCCGGAAACTATTGTTCCGGATCTTGCATCTTCACTTGCTCTTGATACGTCGCTTCCAACGGGAAGTGATGACATATTGTTCTCGGATCAATCAGTACCGGGGGCAAAGAGGTACAATTTGCGTCCAAGGAAATAGACTTACGGCACGGTTCGACTGTGCATTCGAACAAGAAAGGAAAATCATTGAGGGCTTGCTTTTTTGCCCAAGTAATTGTTCGAAAAAGGGGATTCTGTTGGCTAGGGTTGTGGAAGGACTAAGAAGTCGCTCAGCCAGGAGGTCGCCAGCAAAAAAACATTGGGGTTTTTCGTTTGAAGACCGCTAAGAAGTCGCTCGTACAGGACTGATAAATGACTGTGTGACCAGCAGTGAGAATGGACAAACTGTTTGGGCCCTGAAAACGTACTGCTGTCTTTTTATAATGTTAATTGGTTTTATAATAGTAACTGTGTTAAGCTTTTGGTACCTGGAAGAAGTGCATCCATTCGATAAGGGATAAGGGGCTAGGTTGGTATATTCATCCTTTACCTTTGACAACTGCTTGTTATGCCTCTCTTAAAGCACTATTCTTTGGCCGATGGAACGATAGCATCCGGGGAACTTCGATGGTACTAATTTGAATAGTTTTGAGAAACGTGTTCTTACGCCCTTGGGATGCTCACTTTTCGCAAATAGGAGCAAGCTCAATGTTGCTTCTATTAGGCCTTCTGATAGACTGTCTCTTCCTTTTCAGTCTTTGATTTCTTTTAAGATGGCTCCTATAGGCAGTAAGGATGCCATGCCTCCTTCTTAAACTGTTAACCATAGCCCCGATTCAGTTTCTTTCTGCATACAGAGGAATGGTACTCAGTCAATGGCAAATTTTAAAGGTTGCGCCAACGTTGCGAATTTGACTGGGGGAGGCAGTCCTTTGTATGTATCAGAACCTGTCTACTTTGTTTGCGGTAACGTAGCATTTCCATGGTTACCCAGGGATTGGCAGGGAACTTGTTATTTAGGCATCCTGTTACCCGGGGTATTCATAGCCAGTACTGTGGAGGTTTCAAAGGCTCGTCCACGACGGGACGAGAATGGTGACACTCCAGCACAGGTTCTGGGAGACGTAGCTAAATCCTTCGTGCCATTTTGGGGACAAATAGCAAATTCTGAAGACATCAGGAGACTAGCGAGAGTACTGGAGAGAACCATCAACCGGACCACGGACATACTCTACAATATGACATTAGAACAGAAAGCAATAAGATTAGTAGCACTTCAGAACCAAATGGCATTAGATGTCATTCTGGCTGAATGTGGTGGAGTGTGTAAATTGGTGGGGTCCGCTTGCTGTGTTTTCGTGCCAGATTCCTCCCCAACTATCTTCAAGGCAATACAGAATCTGCATGTCCTTAGTTCAGAAGTGCATGTTCCTGAGGGAAACTGGGATCTTAGCGCTTGGTTCTGGGACTTCTTGCGATCTTGGGTTTGGAAGGTGCTTTCGGTCTGGCTGATCATTTTGGGAATTAAGTTGTTTCTTTGTTGCTGTTTACAGTGTTTACCTAGTATATGTTCGATGCTAGGGGGATGTTGCGCACAGGCGATAGGTACAATAGGACACAAGGTATATGCCCCAGATAAGAGTTCCAAACAGTATGTGCTGGAAGAGATTTTGATAGATGATCTAATGGCAATAGATATTTCTGACAGTGATTCAGGGTGTATGGATGTTGAGATGTGGAGTTGTTCGTAAAGTGACCAGAAGTAGTTTAATGCTTGGCATAGGCCAAAAGGAGGGTTTGTCGAACGGGAAATTATATTGTGCCTCCTATACTGTATGAATATATGTATATTGGCCTACGCCAAGCTGCTTATAAGCCACTTGCGGGGAAATCTGCGTTGCAAGGTATTGACCTTAGATCAGTGTAGGCCGCCATTTTAGGTCTATCCGCCATTTTAGGTTCTCCCTCTAAGAGTCACCCTGTGTTCTAAGATGGAGGACAATGTCATTCTGAATGTAACATGGCCGTCTTGAGCTCTGTGTATAAACTAATGTATAACTTGCCTGCAGGCTACATGTTGGGGTCATGAACTGAGACCTTGGCCTTCGCTGACCTGTGTGTAGAGGATTACTTGCGCCAACAAAGCTAATCCACGAGCATATGTTAAACACAATGTATTCAAATACCGAAATGTGAACACTTGTTTGACTACATTGTATAAAACTGTTTGAGAAGGTTTAACATGAAATCCTAAGATATACTGTTGCCATTGAGGCTTGTTAGTGAATATATTAAAGGTAAACCCTAAATGTACAGATGGACGAACTTGGCACGAACCCTAGATCCGTAATGTATTAACTTATATTAACGTGGAAATGGGTTGAACATCATGATTTCGAGGGTATAAAGAGTGCAACTATTCTAATGTACAGTCCCACTCACTGAGCACACTGAACTGAGCTGGAGTTCGCTGTGTTGTACTGAGGGCCGATAGCTATCTGTTGCTTTGTCCTTTGAAACTGTTCAGTATAAAATAAAGATCTTTTGTATGTTCCTTTGTAACCCGCGTTTGGTGTATTTCCTTTTGGGGTACTCAGCCTCGATATCTTCTTTTTGTTTTTACAGTAGGACTGTCATCCCAGGTAGGCTCCATGTTCTCTGGAGGAAGGTGTCATCTCTCATCATGGGGATCAAAGAAGAAGCTTCCTGGGCCTGGCCCCACATGGCTGTTGTGGGTATGCCCAGGCCAGGCATGTAATACATACCAGTCCCTATCATGCATGAGTCACTGCTCATCAAGCTGATGATAATAAGACATCCGAATGCTTGTGGTTGTATGATCGTGAATAGTAGCCACCATGTCAAAACCAGCCATGGCTTAGTATCAAAAATAAAAAAAATAAAATGCTATTTAGCCCTTGCAGATGGCATTCTGAAGGTCGGTGACTCATTTGCTGCTAGTTTGACACCAATTCCTACAAACATTCCTTGGGAGAGAAGGAAGCGGACACCATACATATAAGTTATCCCCCCTGCATAGGAACTCTCTGGTGGTATCCCCCCACCCCTCAACATTTGAAGCCTCCCTAGATCCTCGTTTCCGCCCCATTGTGCCATTGCAGGTCATAGCTGGGTTATTGGGGTATTGGGTTGTGCGGATCACTGAGCGCCAAAATCGTTAGCTAGAAGGTGTCGGATCACAAGGTGGGAAGTATCTGCCAAGCAGAAATGGAGTTCGCCTTCACTGTAGCAGGCAGTCCGCGTGCGCATGGCACCCGCGACGCCTCTAACGTGCACCCACCTCCATCCAAGCGGTGGCTGCCCCGGGGGCCCCCGTGCTCTCCTGTGAACTCCGTAAGCGATTGTCACTTTTTTTTTTACTCCTGTGTACGATGGCCACACACAGAAATATCCAAGCTTTAAATAATACGCCGCTGACTCAGCAAATAACATTTCTCTTAATCCCAAGATAACAATCTCCTTGATCCTGCAGAAACGCTGATGTCAGCCAGAAGGCGAAACCCTGGACCAAGCACTGCCTGTTCAGCCATAGAGAGCGACACTGGCGTGACAGGGGCCCTCACAGCCCCTACGGTGCGGGGGGCCCGCTATCACATGTCCTGGGAGGGGGCCACACTTGAAAAAAAAATGAAAAAAAATATTTTTTTCACATTTTGTTTTTTTTATTTCTTTTTAAATCACTTTGCCTTCATAAAGAAATTATTTCTGTAACAGAAATAATTTCTTTATGAAGTCAGAGTGACTTCAAAAAGAAACAATCAGCCTCATTACAAGTTTGGCTGTAGCCTTGCCGGTAAAGCCGCCAGGCTGCTGCCAAACTTGCGCTTTTTGACAGCATCCGCGAATGGGCAATTACCGGGTCATTACGGCCCCGCCGGACCTGGTAATTGCCCATATGCGTGCGCCGGAAAAAAATGCTCCCCATTCCCATTTGATCCCCATCGGGTTCAATGGGAATGAGGAGATCGGATGCACCAGCACCTTTTATAATGGTGCCGGTGCACCCGACATGCTCTGCTCATGGGTGCCATTACGCCCGCCAGGTCAGACCTGGAAGAACTCATAGTTAGCCGGTCTGGTAACAACAGTACCGTTAAGCTTACCGGTACCGTTGTTACCGTACCGGCAAACTTATACTGAGGACCAATTTCTTTTTGAAGTAATAGGGCTCCCCTCAACCCCATGACGTGTGTCTGTGAGTGTATGGTGAAAGGGTGCACACAAATGTATGGGTGACTGGGTGTGTGTGTGTGCGTGTACGGTGAAAGGGTGCACACTTAAATGTATGGGTGGCTGCCTGGGTGTGACTGCATGGTGAAAAAGTGCACACTTAAATGTAAGGATGGCTGGTGTACATGCATGTATATGGTGAATGGTGTTTGTGCTTGTGCTCAGGGCGCAACAAAACCTACATTTCAGAGGGCTGATGCTTCAAATGTTGGGGGAGGCGCTAAATTCACGGGTGGTGGGGGAGGCAAACTTTTTTGTATGGGGCATCTAACTTCTTTTCGCATTTTAATGAGACTATTCTAGTGCAGCTTCAATGTTACAAGCAGTTAACTCTCTCCTTTAAGTGTGAAAGCACCCACTTATGGACTGCTGTGAGAATGAACGGTCTCCTGTTCCCTTTCCACACTTCCAATCACTTCCCTGCCATGAAAGTGCTAAACACACATCACAATTTCAATTGCCTAAAAGATTTGGCATTTGAATGCAGGAACTAACAGTGAAATGCTTTACGTTAGTAACTGCTTGGCCCTTGTTAACCCAGGTGCCGTTTAACATCGGTGTCCTGTTCTGTCCGGCAACTGCTCTGAAGGTCAGCCAGGTTGAGTCAACATAGCCCAAAATTAAGGGGGGGCGAGTGCTGCAGCCCAGTCAACTGAATATTGTTAAGACCCTACTTGTGTTTAATGCCTTAATTACTTATTGGTAATAATCATTACTCCTTGCCCTATTCTTCCTTGTCCCCGTAATTGTGTATGAGGCAGTACTTGCCTCATACACAAGCACTGGGATGAGGTAGAGGTACATGGAGGTAATGACTGACTTAGCTACCTGTATCTTCATTACTCCTAATCCCACTCTTTCTCAACCCAGTACTTACCTATGAGGCCAGGAGCCTCAAACGTAAGCTCTAGGACAATGATGAGGGATGTTAAGGTAATTCTGGGCCAAGGAGCTGATTTTGGAGGTTGGGGTAGGGCATGGGAGGGAGAGGGCATGTGTGGGAGGTGGGATTGTGCAATAAATCATAATGGTTGTCCATGTCCACGCTAAGCAGGAATGATATGTGGTATTAGTGGCTAGAGTGGCATTTGGTGCAGCCAGTCTAGTTATTCCTCCATTTGGTATGACTTTTTTTAAACTGTGCATTTCTGATAAAGCAGTCCTGCTAAGTGTAATTACCTGGCTAGATTGGCATTTGGGTGCTGCCAGTCTAGCCATTTCTTACTGCAGCATTGTATATGTTTTTGAGCATCTGTGATAAAATATAGAAGTCTATTATAACGCGCCTGTACACAAGAGATTCTTGGCGGGACAAGCAATGGAGTGAAGATAGAGGGAGTGACAAGACAAATGATCTTACTAGGCCTTGTGTCATTCAAATCGTGCAAGTGCGAGAATGAGAAATGCAAGGGGAAAGGGAGGGGGGAGTGCAAGGAAGTAGGGCGGGGAAAACAGGGCTGTAATGCTCTGAGTAAGTGCCGCCAGGACAGTGCAGCTCTGGGCAGTGCAAGGAGAACAAGGGACTGTAGGGTTACAGTTACAGTCCCTAAGTGCATGGTAGGCCATCGGCAGTGCAAGGGTGACTGATCAAGAAAGAGCCTGGACTCAGTGAGACTCTGAGGGTAGCCAAGCAACCAGTCGGTACAGCAGACAGGTACTTCAGGTAGGTCAGCAGGGGAGGGAAGAGAGCAAAAGCAGAGGAGAAGAGGGAAGTTTTGAGCTGCTTCCGGACATCAGGTGGTCTGCTAAAGTTTGAGAGGGGCAGGGAGGCCATTCCAGAGGCAGGCATCTGCTGAGAAGTGAGATGTACCACCCCCACTCTCTGCCTGAAGAAGCATCTAGCCCTTAGAGAGTTGGAGGTAGCCAGTGGAAGGGCTAGAGAAAAAAGGTATTTTGGAAGAGAGCGTTGGTTGTAGTGTGGGCCCGACCCCAGAAAGCCTTGTGGACAATGCAAAGGGCCTTGAACTTTATTCTTGCAACCACCGAGAGCCAGTGGAGAGGCTGTTGCAGTAGTCCAGCCTAGAGAGAAACAGGGCTCTGGAGACAGTGAGCTTCTGGGGGAAAGTGAGAAAGGAAAGAGTCCCTTTGAGGAGGAGCAGCTGGTAGGTAGTGGGACCTCTTGGTGACGTCCGAGATGCGAGGAGAGAAAGAGAGAGTAGAGTCGAAGATGAGACAAAAGGTTTTTTGCCTCACAGGAAGGCGAAGGAAGAGGGCCCAAGGTGGGTGGCCAGAGTGAGAGAGGGAAAGCAGGGGCAATGGTCACAATGAGAAGGATCTCCATCTTAATGGCACTAATGTCGATATCGTTGGAGGTCCACCAATCCTGAATCACGGATAGACAGTCAGGAATGAGCAAGAGATGAGAGGATCCTGAAGGAAAGCTGAGTGCCATTCGCATAACACTGAAAGTGAGAGGAGAAGGTAGAGATCAGGTGGGCCAAAGGGGCCAACTAGAGGTTGAAAAACCAGGGTGAGAGGATAGAGCCCTGGGGAATGCCACAGGAAGAGAGAGAGAGGTGATGGAAAAAAAGGGACCAAGTTGGACCTGGAAGGGACAGTCCAAGAGGAAGGAGGTCAGCCACTCCAGACCCTGATCCGTGATGCCCAGGTTCTCACGTAGTCGATTGATCAGGATGGCGTTGTTGACTGTGTCGAAAGTCGAGGAAAGATCACGGAGGATTAGGACAGAAGGAATGCTGGAATCAAGGCTAGAGAGCAGATCATCACAGGTATTCAGGAGAGACGTTTCCATGCCTCTGGCAGCTCTGGAGCTAGACTTATGGTCATGGAGACAACCAACAGATTCAACGTGGAGAGTAGGCTGGGAGATGGCCAGCTTTTTTCCAAGAGTTTTCCCAGGAAAGGTGTGATGGAGATTGGGTGGACAGGTAGGATCGCAGACTGCTTCTTGAGGAGTGGTTGCACAAGGGAGTGCTTAAGGGGAGAGGGGAACGTTACAGTGGTGAAAGAGTGATTACAGAAATTGGCCAAGGTGCAGCGAGGGTGTCAATATGGCCCTTGATGGTTCTGGAGGAGCAGGGGAGCACCTGTTTGGACGACACTTTCATGGACCGGACTTGTCTAGAAACCTTGTCAGGTGTTGTCAGAGAGAAAGAGGAGAAAGGAGGAGGAGAGGTAGAGATGGCCAAAGGGGGGCCGAGAGAGGAAGAGGGAGAGGAAGAGGAGATAGTGGACAGGATGTCCTGAGTTTTAGCTGAGAAGTGAGAGGCCAGAGCCATACAGAGGGCCTGGGAGGGAACCAGAGAGGTGGAGACTGCAACAGGATTGACCAGTTCCATGAAGATTTTAAAGAGTTTGGCCGTGTTGTTCGAGGCAGCAGAGACCCGGGCTTCAATGTGTGCTCTCTTCTTGATGAGTGTTATTGCTTCGACTGGTATTTTTGTGCATCCATTCTAGGTCTGTATAAATGTGGCCTGGCATGCTTTACTGTAATTTCATAACGTGTCTACACTGGTCTACATTGTGCAGCCAGTGGGACATGTTTTCAATGTGGCATGGCATTTTTAATAGCAAAGCATTAATGTTCCTGTGCACCGTTGGTGACTTGCATATATTGGAATGGTGTTACCCTACAAAACAATTGCAAACACTCTGGCTTTTTGGCCAATTATTCTCAGAAAGTTTTCTGTATATTGCCTTAAAACACATATTTATATCTTTCTCCTAGTACAGTGTGCGGCATACCCTTCAGCAGCACGTTCATGCGTATTGTGCAAGCGTGATAATCTAGACCGGCCCAGAGTGTGGCACAACCGTGATTTGTTGCCGAGATGGGGGGGCCCCCCTCAGCAAGGCTCGCAGAGGGGCCCCCACATTTTGTGTTACGCCACTGGAGAGCGATATCGGCGACTTCACGTGTGAGGCTGTTAAACATGAACAGTTAGAGAGCTGGGCCTGCTGTGTGCTGTGTTACTATGCGGGAACAGCCACACTCTTTGGGGAGCCTGAGCACAGCGCTGCTGTTTTTAGCTTGCTCCGGTGCTGTAGTGCAACCAGAGAGCTGGCACTGATTTCTAAGGCCTGAGCTGGTATATTCTGTATAACCCCGGGAACAGCTCAGCTGCCTAGTGCCTGTGTGCCCTGCGTCAGCCGCATGCCACACGCGCTCTTAGAGATGAAAGGAGTGGGCGGCGTTATCAGCTCTTTCCCTTGGCAAAAGCGCCCAGTTTGTCGAGATAAACGTCAAGTGTGCACCGCCTCTCAGGGTGCCACGCGGGGACCTTTAATCTGGAAAGGAGTGAACGCGTCACTTTACAGATATGAGGTGCCAAGCACGGCCAGACTAGCATTGCAATAAGAAGACACTTTATTCAGACTAAATCTATAAAGTCTCAATGCAAGACACATTATCCAAATAAGCATATTACATTTACACATTAGGAGAAATTGCGCAAACATGTAGGTGTCTCACTACAGCTTACATTAGCAGTGGTCTAAGCAGCCTTGCACGCAAAACAGAACATGCCATGAAGTGTGACCCAGTGTTTCCTGGCTCGAGCATCGCTGGGGACACAGTCACTCAATCATGGTTCCCTCCCTCAGCCTTCACAGCCAGAACCCCCATCCCGAATAGTGTGCAAAGAGCCCTCATCTCAAGACCGGGCTTTAAAGCCAAGTATCAAAAATGTGCGCCCTGTGCATTCATGGAATGTACTGCTCAAAGTAACCGTATTCGGAAGTCGTGCACGGAACGCCCCCGACGCGCCCCAAGCAAAGCATGAACCGCTATCTTTGCATGCTACCCTGGCCGCGAAGGCACGCACCCTTCAACCAGTTTGTAGGGACCCTGGCAAGCAGGCCTGCATCTCGGGAACACTGCGCAGGTTCCCCCGTAACTGTTGCCAGCACCCCGACAACATGCGTATGAAAAATTGTAATTCGTGTTAAACTCAAAAAATCTGCGTGCGAACCCTATAAACCGTTCCTGCTCCCTGCTACACTGCATAGGCGCACCCCTAAGTTAGATCGGTACCCCGGTTGCGTACACGCACCACTAAATCTGACATGCAAACTCACCTGCGTGCTGCGATTCCTATGCACAGGTGCCTTTGCGCCTGCCTTCGGGTGGTGTAGAGATCGAGGGATTTGCGTGGGCATTTCTATGCTGAGAGGCTGCACGGATGGTTCCATGAATACGTGTTGTTTGGCGCAATTGTATGCGTGCGAGGGACTTCCTGTGGGCCGCCCCTGGGAACACCCACTTTTTTGCATGTTCTTCCCCATTTTCTGTGTTCCGCCCCCTTCCCAGCCCTCTGCGCAAGTCGCGCCCAATGCCTGCGTGGTGTCTCGTGCAAGGTGCTCAACGGCTCGAAGAGACATGTCGAGCCTGCGCAAACTCCACGCAAGTCCTGGTAAAGTCTCACAAATTCGATAACATGAGTCGACAAATGCAGATTTGCGAGCGCAGCTTGGCATGCCAGTTTCCTATTTTCAGCGCAAATAATTCCATGAATCAGGGCCTTAATGTCAAACTTTATGGAGACTTGGAATTGAAGACCCCTGATCTAGAACCTCATTTCCTGCACTAAAAGTTTGCAGATTTTACATACTTCTTGGATTGGATAATCTGCCTACTTCAAACACGTTGGGTCCCCAACAGGGAATTAGTGAGCCGTTACCTACTTGCCGAATATGTCTGAATCTAGGAGTGATGTTACGTACACGGCACGTCATATTTTAACTTTGTTCGAAGGATTGGAAATGTTATATCAAAAGCTAATATTTGAATCGTATTGTATTCGAAGACCATTTTTGGAAATATTGGGCCTCATTATGAGTGTGCCGGTCCGGTAACAATGTTGCCGGTAAGCTACCGGCACTGTTGTTACCAGACCGGCATACTCTGAGGTCTGCGAGCGTGTGCCTTTCAGCCCACCAGGTCTGACCTGGCAGGTAGAACGGCACCCGCTAGCAGCAGACCTTGACGGATGCACCGGCACCATTCATAAATGGTGCCGGTGCATCCGTCCTCCCCATTCCCATTGAGTCCAATGGGACTCAAATGGTAATGGGGAGTAATTTTTCCGGCTCCTGGCAATAGGGAATTACAGGGACCGCTGGGGCTGTAATGCCCTGGTAAATTCCCATTGCTGGGTGCCAGGAAACAAATGACTCCGGTGGCAGCCATGCCGTTTTTACCTGCACGGCTACCGCCGGACTCATAATGAGGTCCATTGTATTAACTTGTGTAATACCTCCATGATGATCGCATTACTTAATGTGTAGCAGACATAGTTGCAAAGTTGGATAGGGGTGTATTTCAATGAAGTTATATGTACATTGATTGATATTGTATAGGTTGTTATACTGGTTTTATATTATATGTTTTATGTGAAACAACAAGAATTTAATGCTTTTTTATACTGCTGTTTAAATGATGAAGTGTATGATATGTGAAATAGTACATTGAACAAATAAACAAATGCATAAAAATATCCTCTTTTCCACATAAGTCCTGCAACGCGATTCCAAGCTTCCTAGGTCTTCTTCATTAATTGATTTGGAGTCTTCCCAAGCCAGCTGCAGCTGGAGTTTCTTGGGTCAGGACCTTATATTTGAGAAATAGTGCAAAAACCCAGCATCTCTCAGCTGACTCACTCATCAAGGTGGGCCCCATACACCAGGGGTCTGGGTTCCACCCATATTCTAAACAAAGCCCCCGATCGATGGATGGAATAAGCCCCCAGCTCTTCTCTTGATAAAACGGAGGAAGTAGGATGTACTCACTGGGACTCAAAGGAGGGACATAAGAAATTCTCCTCAAGCATCGATGATGTAGCGTTAGTTTGGCCCCAGACCTCTCTGCCATATACAGCTCCTGTCAATGCCTTGGATTTAAATGGCCCAACAGGAGCTGATAGGGGTGAAGATCTCAAGCACCGGTGGAAGCAAACTGAATACAGATGGACAATCCCCTCCCGAGCAGACCACAGCACACCTACATCTCATAATGGGAGCTGAGGCTGTACCTGGGGCGGGGATGCACAGAAGACGCCGCCAAGCACAACATGTGTTCTTTCTTCAAACCCCTGTAACCCAGGCAACACAATTAATGATGATACTTTCAGTGCAGTTGCCATGCAGAAACTGTATCTAATTGTTAAATAAATAAGAAGCGTTTAAAAAGAAATGTATCAGAGTGGCGCTGGTGGCTCGAACCCTCATAGACGGAAGAAGTGACGACCACGCACACTTGACATATCATGTGAGGTTGTCTGGCTGGAGCTTCAAGCTGTTCCACGTCAGGTGTGCGATCTTCTAGCAGCGCTACTATCTATGGCCCTGTAAGCATGCAGGGGGTGTGTGTTTTGCTGTCCTCATCTCTGTGCCCCTGACAAGTGGGACCTAAATGTATGGGTGACAGACAACCTGTTCCATGGGGCCAGCTGCAATTAATCAATTTGCCTGTATGCAACACACCAGCTGTGTGTTTCTGTCTGTTTCGACAATCTGACCAATCAGCGCAGCATCTGATTTCAGCTTGGTGGGTGCTCAGCATCTTCTGTCAGGCACAGTTTTATATATCCCTCCTCGAACGCAGGTAGAGCACAAAGCCCAGTCAGTGTGGCCAGAGTTGGCCTCAGAGTTTCAGCAGCACTGGTTTGTGGGACAATTCCTCCTGCAACACTGGTAAATACACCAGCAAAATACCAGAAAACCTCCAGCAGACATATAGAAGGGTCAGAGTATCCTCAAGATACCCCCTATCTCTCATTGGCTGGGCTAAGCCTGCCCTCCAATAACAGAAAAGGGCAGTCAACACAAAGCTTTTGGCAGCCACCCAATCAGGCTGGCCCTAAAAACCACCAAACACTCTGGTCCACCAATATAGTTTTTTTTAAAAACATTTTTTATTTTGATATTGGAAGAAAAACCTTACACAAATATAAGCACACATTTCTAAAAATCCTCTATAATAAATATATAAGACCAGTTAATATCAATTAATAACAGTCAATTGCAATAACAATTTTTAAAACATACATGTTTTTTACACTTCCATTAATCCAAAAACCTCCTTTAAAAAAAATATTCAAATCTAAGATCAACATTTTCTCCCCACATTAATCTATACCACAGCAAATACCTTGAGAATTCATTGTCCTTACATCCCTTGTCTTTGAAAGAACACATCCTGCAATCTTCTAGAAATGGACAAACAATTACTCAATGCTTCAATGTTTCGGTAGAAAGGGAATGTTCACAAAATCTACAGTGGGTTAAAGTGCATTGTGCCTCTTTGCAGCGCTTAGTCCTCTCCCCGGTATGAAGCTGG
This sequence comes from Ambystoma mexicanum, assembly GCF_040938575.1. Taxonomy (NCBI): domain Eukaryota; kingdom Metazoa; phylum Chordata; class Amphibia; order Caudata; family Ambystomatidae; genus Ambystoma; species Ambystoma mexicanum. The sequence goes on along the minus strand of NC_090926.1, from coordinate 325,923,487 downwards.
TTAAGCCTAACACAGAGATAGATGTAGCACACTCTACTGCAAGGAGACATCTGCAGGTAACGTGGCAGATTATCTCTCGTGTGGGTGAATTTAGAATATTCTGTATACGTTGTATACGTTGCTATCTTTTCGCAGGTTATGGCCCAATCAAATATATACAATTTTTTCTTAACCACCCCTGGGCTGTAGACAAGATCGCCTACTGTTGCCTGAGCCTTGAAATAATTAATTGAAACAATAGATTCTTCTAACATAATGGAGTTCAGGTCATTGTACAAAGAATCGGCCAGGGATTATAAGATCTTTGCATAAATCAACAATTGTCTCCACATGAAACGTGTGCTTAGGGAAGATTTTGCCATCAACAGGCCCAATACCTCCTTCCACAATTTCCCCTGAGCAATATCGAGTAGATTCCTCACATCTGCCAAACAGATATCTAAACCGTAAAACAGCACCGGCTCTACTTTGGTCCTGTAATAACGGAGAATCGGCATTAAAGAGAATTTACACATTCTCATATGCAAGCATTTAATCGGAGAGATCAGGGGGCGCAATCTATCCTGTATACAGTCCCTCCACTTGCCAATAGAAGCAGTGTTACACAAATTATAGCCCCGATATTTCAGAGAAACTAGCCGTTCCAATTTCTCCGGTCCCAAAACCCAGCACCTAGTTTTAGGTTTAGCACTCCTTGAGAACACAATAACCTTGGATTTGGCTCCATTAGGTGACATATTGTTATCCATAGAGTGCTTGTAAAACAAATTCAGCTTCCCATAGTTGTTGTATTGGCAGGTGGAGGGCTATGGACCAGTCTAATCCAGTCCAAGTCACTAAGAGAGGGCAGGAGGCTGCGTGCACAATGGCCATTTTAGGACTGCCTCATGGTTTTCTCAAGCAAAAGGATGACCGAAAACCAAATAGCTGAGAGTAGGATATAAAAAATACATTAATACCCAAGTGGCTATCATAAAATTACAGTGGGCTACTAATAAGGTGAAATCTGCTGCAGGCCCGGTGAAGGCAAAACTAAACCACAGCTGCCAGCAGCCTATTTCACAAAAACAAAGTAGGGTGACATGATCACCCCAAGGCCAAAAGGTGTGCTTAAAAATCACCCCTGTCCCAGGAGCCATCTTGGCATCATGTCATATCAAAGGGCTAGATGGTTAAATAAAATGGTGGAAGTAGCCGGGGGCTCCTTTGAACACAAAACAAAGGCCAGTGATCCTTAAACCAGAGGGAAAAAGCAAAACATTTAAAGGCATAAATCGAGTTTTGTCTTAACATAGGTGAAAGGAATAGCCAGCAGTGTGGCTCTCCTCCATCGGGAATGGATCACTCCTGTGCAGCCCCTCCAGAGTACGGAGCTGCAAGGTAATCATTTTCTCTTAGTAGGTCAGGGGCACAATTTGGTTCTCACTGATATTTGCCTCACAGCCCAGTGATATTGTCCTCCAAATGACTTTTTTCCTCATGCAATCACCAGGAAGGCTCTCCTGGCTACATAGGGCTAACAACCACTTACTGGTGTAAGACAAAATGGAAGCCGTTTTAGTGAGATTCTGGAGTATTCAGGTGCTCATTGGCAGAGTTTTCCGGACGGGCCCATATGCATTTCACACTGAAGGCTGGAATAAAATAAGACATTTACGCGTGGATGGAAACTTGGTTTGTGGCTACGTTTTAAAGGATACCATGTTAATATGTGTTCTCTCTTGTACCACAGTGAGTACCACATGGTACAACAGCATGGTACTACTGTTACCTTTAAATATCCGGCTTAAAGGGCAATAGAGGTGATATGCGTTCCTTCTGCTCTGCGTGCATTATAGCTTTCAGATCTGCAGTGTTGCAGGGCAGCATGGTTTACACGCAGTGCTTTAAGTGGGCCTGGGCCGAGCCCTGGCAGTCTCCAGAAACGGCTGCCGAGCCGGGGCCCTGCCGGGGCCCACCCCCGACTTGCCCCAGTCACGCTGACACCTGAGGCAGCCCGTGTAGTGGCTGCACAGTTACACGAGCTGTCTGCAGGTGTCAGCACTTCGTATCAGAAAAAAAGAAAAGGCATAGCCTTTTCTTTTTTCTAAACCGAAGTGCTGACACCTGCAAGCAGCAGGTCTAACCTGCAGTGCGGGCTGCCTGATGGCTCTGTACTCTGAAACAGGAGGAGGGCTGGACTTCCAAGCCCTACTTTTTCTTCGAGTAAATACCCATCACCCAGCATGAAGCCCCTGGGCTTCTCATGCTGGGTGATGGCTATTTACTCGGAATTCATCACAAACATAAAATACATTCAATCCTGCGACTCATCACATACCCTTTCCCTTGGTTTACTAGTTTCCTCTTCTTCTATTTTGGTAATCTTCAATCCCTTGGGAGGAATAGATATAAGCATTTCTAGTTGTTTTACGTCCCCACCTGTTTCCCACTGAGGATGGTCTGAAGTATCAACAGAAGGTTCCCATGAATAAATGGGTGAACATTTTTAATTCATGAAATTTGGGGAGATATTAAGATCTTACCAAAATTAGACAAATTTGTGCTTCTGGGAGTCCTGGGACAGATTCTATTAATGCTGGTTGGTTTCTTACCTCAAAGGTTAGAGGAACCTTTGGGTACGTCTCCACGTCTCCACATACACGAGTTGTTCTTACTGACTGACCACCCCCCTTTAAATCCAAGAAATATATCAGGTCAGCACAAACAGCAGTCTGTTTACTATCTGACTCAATAGTGGAAGGGCTTGTATACCATTCACCAAGACCTTTTTGTGAGATTTCAAAAGATGGGAAGCACAGAAATAGCTCTCTGTTTTTTCAATCTCTTCATCTATTTCTGTGCCATTGTGAGGAATTCTATCATCTGCACGGTGGGTGTACGCTCGCCTGGGCTTTTTTTAAATTTTAATTGAAATTGAATGATGGTCGATCAACCTCAGGAAAAGGTGTGGGGCTAATCCGCACACAGTTTCCTATGCTCACTGCACGACATAAACATAGGCCTGTGTACTCTGGGTGGACACAGCCTACAGGCACTGCCCCCTGTCATATTTAGCTGTAATATGACAGCCAAGAGTGCATCAAGGCATCTCAGAAGGGTGAAGGTAAAACCTTCTACCTGACATGGCCATCCTAATTAACTATCAAAGGCTCCATGGATCCCCCCTGTCCTTCTGTGTAAGCACTGAAGAATGGTGGCAGCAATTAACATAAGTAGCATACTAATAGAGTATACTTCAAACAGGCCCACATGGGGCCTAGCTGCATAGCTGAACAAAAGACAGGAAAACCCCAACAACCTTTGATATGCACTGTGCCAACGTGAAGCCAGCTCACGTCTCCCAGTATCAAGGAGAGTGACCTGTTATGTATGGGACTATGTATTTACAGAAGTCAGCCCCGCGGGGGTCCCCATTCAGAAGGTACAAGTACATGGTTTGGCGGCGACCAAAAGTTTGGTCTCACCACAGCTTTAGGGGAAACCTGACGCTTTAATGAGGGACCACAGAGAACTCAATTAATCAGAGAGACCCTTTGATCCACAACCGACAGGAAGATGGGTGGTACTTAGTATAACATGTTTTCACCCTTTACCTTTTCTGTTTCAACGCACTCCGGCTCTGACCTCACACATACAGTAGATTGTTGGTGGGGACACAGCAGTGGTTCATTAGGCTAGGCTTAGCCTACACCAATCACTGGGCCCAATTTGCATTTAAAAGCGGGCTGAGTTCCTCTTTTTGCTGATCATCTGAAAACTTTGCAAGGAGTAACAAGAAGAACTCATTTGGACCTTGGCTGAAGATACAGTCTGCCTTACAGCTTCCGCTAATGATGAAAGGTCAGCCAGGATTTCCAAAGAGGGAACAAGGTCCCTCCACTAAACATCTCCCAGGCAACAGAGGGAGATACTAAATCCAGAGGACCCTCCAGCAGCTCCAGAACCGGTATCCAGCCGGCACACAGTGTTCCCTGCTAGGCTCTGCAAGCAAGCTTCCTAGGTGGGAAGTGCCAGAGAGTCTCTGAACCAAACCAAGGACAAGGCCATTGTCTGCAACACCCTCCTCAGCTTTGGGCCGTCTCCCTTAAAGGACGACACAAGCCCAGTGAAGAAACTCTGAGGAGTGCATCGACAAGCATCAACCAGCATCCACCTTAAAGGACATTTTCAAGCCTGTCGAGCCCCTCGGTCTGCAACTAACTGCACCGCTGACTGTTGTTATGCTGCAGTTGTTAAGGTTGTCTGAGATGGCTTGACCAGTGCTTCAGACCCACCAACTAGCACTGAGACAATGATTCCTGACTCTGAGCAGCTGTGTAGACAAGCCTGCAGCCGTCTGCCCAGCCTTGCTCTCCGAACTGCCTACCGCCTGATACCTGCAGCTGTCTCCCATCTTCAACTCTGTCACAGAAGCTGCAAAGCATCCTTGAAACCGACTCTAAAATGTCGAACACCAAGAACATCTACAAGCACAAGGTACATTGTGGTTCTGTCCCCCTGGTTCTTCTACAAAGGCCCCTAGTGACCTTGTACGACCCATTGTGCTGAAACCAAGTATCCTTCAACTATTGTGATTAAATACTTTACCGACCACCCTCGTATCAGTATCCACAGTGCATCCCTTTTCCTTCTTTGAAACTGCTTGTCCACTGCATTCCTTTACAGGGTGGGTTGTATTTTGTAGAGTGCTAGAACTGCCCGTTGTGATAATAATAAAGTAGATATTGTTATACAATCTTGAACAGTCCCTTTTATCATTGGGTAATAATTGTATTTTCGCTGTGTATCAAGTAGCCAACGATCCACAGCCTTGTGGAGATAAGCCAGCCGCTCCACCCATGTTACCAAAATCGGACAAGGAGGTTCAGAATTTGCTTGAGTTTCCAATCTGTTCGGATCACTTCTGGTGCACTAGAGGTTTGGGGCTGATTGATGGTTGAGAAACTGATATTCATCCCTGGACCACTGGTGACCCGGAAGTTGATTCGTCACACCCCTCCTCCTTCCAGGGTTTGGATGATACCCAGCCTACCTACATGGGTTCTTCGAGTTTATTTTTAGGACAACCCCTAACTATATGTTCTTTTTAAAAGCATGAGAAGCAAACAGGGGTAAAAGGTATTGGGGCTCCTACCTTTCCAACGTCTCCTTTTGAATACAATTGCATTCTGGTTTCTTTCTTTTTCCTAGGTTCTTTCTGATCTCGTTTGTCTTCTTTTATTGATTTTTCTGGAAGACCACTTTAGTTAAGGACTTATTATCTTTTCTTCCTTCAGCGGATTAATCCATTGATCTTAATTGTTTGGCTGCTTCGGGGTGAGCTTGAGCTACTTCAATAGGTAGGTGTGTTCTGTTGCAATACCCCACGTTGCAAAAACGGAGGCAGGCCATTAGCAAAATGTTCTAAGGCCAATATTTCTAGTACTTCAGGGAGCGTTTTTTCCCTAGCCACTGGGAAAGGGAATTCTGTACTCTAACTCTTAACTCCAATGTAGTCTCATTCGGTGACAAATGGATTTCCATACATTTGTGTCTATAGAACCCTGCAGTTTGCCCAACCCTCTCTAGTAAAGCCCTTTTTATTTTAGCAAATGTGGTGGTTCCCTGGGGATTGATTTGTAGGTGACTTGCAATTCTCCTTTCAACAGTGGGGCCAAATCACGTTTTCAAAGCTTTGCTTCAATTGAATTGGTCAGCACGCCTTTCGAAATAAAAAAAAAGGCTCCTAGATCCTCACCTTCATGGTCAGGTTGCAACACAGCATGGGGTACCATGCAATGTTGGTGTCCTGTTCTTCATTGATCCAAGCCTTCTTGGAACCATTGGCCTGCTTGGAAATCATGATCCACTAACCGTTCCAAGAGATTTTCTAACATACTCAATTTGGGGTCTGTTTGTTAATCGAAAATATGTTCTTGATACCCTTCAATTTTCACTCCTCCCCACTCATCTGATTTATCACTATTTTGGGAATCCTCAGGTAACTCAGGGCCCGATTCGGAGGTGCATGCAAAAACATGGAAGTGTGCATCCGTGAAGGATGAACACTTTCTTCATAAGCACCCTATTCTGATGAAGTGCTAATGCGGCATCTGGCATCAAAGCCACGACTTTAGCATGAGCCTGGTTTGCTGCTGACTACAGCCTTATCAACATGTGAAATGCTGGGCTGGTAATGCAAGGGGATTCTGCTCTCAAGAGCACAGCTTTAGCACGGCAAAAAGTGGAGTTAAAATACGACAGTAGTGAGGTGGTGTGATAGGCTGCTTCACACTGTTTCCTTTGTATAAATGACATTTACGAGACTGCAACACCACTTTTCTAGTTTAATGAAAGCTTAAGGAAACTTTCTGAAACTAGAACAGTGGCAGTCTTTTCGAATATGCTCGCAGTGCTACTGGAGCACATGTGTCTGTGTAGACGGTAGAGTTATGCAGCTTTTGCTGCTCGGAAGCATGACATTTCCCCTCCAGTATTTCCACCCACCTCTGAATGGTGGAGCTGGAAAATGGAGGGGAGAATGTTGGTTTTCAATACTATAATTTGCACAAGCTCTGTATCGGGCCCTCAGACACAAAGGGAGTGGGATGTAGGACTAGTGGAGCTGATCATTTTAAGCTAGGTTGTATACCCAACAAACCATTAGTTGGTAGTCTGTCAATGGGATTGGCCATATATCTTCTCTGACGAGGAGAAAACAAATCTTTTCTTTCCGAGGGCAGACTTAAGAAAACCCAAAGGGAGGGTTAATGGGCATCCTCTATATAAGAAGACTAGCATCCCACTCTGACACCAGGTGTTCGGGGTCAGAAGAAACACAAGGACTACCATCTTCTATTTATAGATATGCTTTATTAAAAGAAAAGTGAAAACTCCTGACTTTCCCTAAATTATGGATTTTCCCTACCTAACAAAAACTAACGAGGGTGCTCGTCAGTTGTCAGTGAGTCTAAAAGGAAGATCCATCCTCTGTCCCAACTAATCTAATCTGACCCTGCCACTATCAAAGGAACTAAGGCACAGGAGAATGGCTGCTTTCTCCCATGGGCTGCTTCTCAGCAAGTTCACTTTAGCAAAGTATTCATGGGTAGTTCTTAGTAACTATGTTTCTCAAATCGTATAGTTAATATATTGGGCTCTTCAACTTTTCAACAGTGTCTTTTACACATTGGTTCCCCCTCTCTGTTTTATTCTTCTCCCTTGTGACCTTTGTGGTTTCTTTTCCCCTCTTCCCTGAGGCAATTCCATTCTTTCCTTGTTCATTAAACGTGGGACTTTTTCTCTACTCAATGTTCAATCTTTTCCTTATCTTGGCCAAGTAGGACAGTTCCAATAATGATGCTCACTCTTTTCCAACTCTAGGTAGTTACTGGGACGAGTATGAGTGTTCCACTAATACCCTTCACTCTTCTCCTTCACTTGATTGATACTGGGGCAAGAAGGAGTGTTCCAGTAGGGTGTCCAGTCAAAGGGTCGAATACATTGTTTCGAATGACAATAGTATTGAAACAAAAGGGCTGAAAAAAAAGGTTGTATGCCTTTTTTTAAATGTATTTTTATTTTTTGGCTTCGGTATGGGAAAAACGTGGTTTTTCACCAAAAACAGTGGTTTGGGCGGAGACCCCACCCCAAAAAAAATAAAAAAAGTGTCGACTTTTTTTTCTCCGGTCGTTTGGACTCGAAACTATTTCATTTGAATCAATTGCAGTCGACACGTTCACCTACAACCTTCCAGTAGTGATTCTCACTCGATTCCAACTCTTTGTAGTTACTGGGATGAGTGTGAGGGTTCCAGTAATACTTCTAACTCTTTCCCTCACTTGGTAATTACTGGGATGAGTGTGAGGGGTCCAGTGATACTTCTCATTCTTCTCATTCACTTGGTAGCTACTGGGACAAGTAGGAGTGTACCAGTAATGATTCTCCCTCTTATTCAATACTTGCTGCTTGCTGGGACAAGTATGAGTGTTCCAGTAATGATTTCCACTCTTCACAGAACACTTGACTTTTACTGACATGAATATGAGTGTTCCTGTAATGATTGCCACTCTCACTGGGTATTTCCCCTACACAACATTTAATGGGATGAGTATGAATGTTCCAGTAAAGATTGCTACTCTCATGGGGTACATCCCACACTTTATCCTTATTGGGACGAGTATGAATGTTCCACTTGTTATTTTGGGTTCCCCACCCAGGTCTCCCGCTCTACCTATTACATTTATACCTCAGGGATCACGTCACCGGGATTGCAGTCTGCACAGGGCCTTCTTTGGTGGATGTGAGGTTGGCTTGTTGTTTCCTCTTCATTTGATACACTCTGCGATGCCTTCAGGTAAGTTGTCTCAGCGTTGTTTAGGGACTCCCAAGTCCACAGAGCTTCGGTCATGCCACCACTTCTCACTGGGTCACTCTTTGGACCTTCTGTCAGTCTTTCAGCTTCTCCGGTCTCAGGTTCTCCTAAGCGTAACATAACCAGCCTCACACGCCAGTTTCCTCTCTGCACCTGAAGCCGTGTGTCACTGCCTCCTTCAGCTCTGCTCCCACAGCGAGTCTGGATTTCCTGGGTTTCGCTCACTCCCAGGTCTCCTTCTCTCTGACTTATGACATGGCGTGGGACTCCCCCATCCCGGATCGTCAAAGTCCCTCTTCTCTGTCCTGCTCACACTCAGTATTATTTGGGTGTTTTTATTCCGTCTCACTACTGAATAGGCATCCCTTTTCATTACAGGGTTCTACATGAGAATAACAAATCTCAGCTAGTTCTTTACATTTTCTTTTTATAGGCGTTAGTAGTGACAGGTAATAGGTGGGTTGGTTTGGGAGTTCCTCATTGGAACGGAAGTCCTTGTCCCCACTAGGGAGTCTCTCCCAGTGAGGTTGCACTTGCCTCTACTCCTAGGGAGGGTATTGTGTAGCAGGCTCACCTCCCTAGCCTGACAGGGAAATGCTCCCCCCTAGAGAGAAGAAACTGAATCCCGCGATTCATCACAGAAGCCTAACAAAATGTCCATGCAGCCTGGGAACCAGAGACACTGATATGCGATGCGGAATACGCCGGGTTCTGCACACCTGTGTTGTTCGCAAGTAATGAAGAAAGAATGCCTAATATTTATCTGATAGGGACCGAATGAGAGAAGTTGTGCATGCATCTCACAGTAGAACATTAGCGCAACAGGATCCCCAGCAGAGCAGAGCAACCACTGACCACCACAGGGCTACTCTCTGTGTAGTGAATATTTCCTACAATACCTAATTCACACAACCTCACTGCCTCTCTATTTTCAGCAATCAGGACTATCGGGCAAGATAGTAACTGAAGGCTCACATGTAAATAAACAATAAGCCCTGAGGTAGAAGGGCTGTGTTCATCCTACTGTTTGGCTGTGGCGGCTAAACTCTTTCTCTGATACCTGATCTGCATTCCAAATCAGCTGTTTGTACGCGCGAGCAAAGGAAAGCAAGGCGAGCGGTGAAAAGGACGCCGCCGCCTTAAGAGACTCAACTATGTGGATTCCCCCTTCCGCGACGCGATAGTCACGTGACTCTCTGCCCGAGGATATCAGCTGAGCCCCGCCGCCCTTGCGGCGTAAGCCCTGAGGTAGAAGGGCTGTGTTCATCCTACTGTTTGGCTGTTTGGCGGCTTTGGCGATCGGCGGTCTGAGAAAATCTAAGCCGAGAGCGACGCCAGACGAATCCTGAAATAAACAGGTAAGAAGAAACGTTATGGCCGAGGCGGGCCCTCAAACACACTCAAAATTAAAGACATGTGCACAGGTTATAGACAAAACAGTCACTCTAGACGGAAAATCAAATACTAAAAAATGTGAGCTTGAGGGATACAATTGGTCGAGTCAAAAAAAACAAAAGCCACAAACTGACATTTCGGAAATTGTGGCACACGGTTTTCACCCTGCACAAACATTACAAATGCAAAATAACAATGTCTCTGAGTTCCCCTCCCTAGCTCAAATCACCAGCAATTATCTGGCTAGAATTTCTCCTGCAAGTGCCCAAAGTGGGCGTTTTGAGGAAGACAGGATTTATATATCAAATCCTGCCCCCATAAGCAACAAGTCAACCGACAAGTCAAACTCTGACTTTGACACTGGAAAACAGAGAAATCGCAATGAAGAAGAGCGTGCCCACTGCAGAATTAATTCATCACTCAAGCAAAACCATTGCGAGCTGCTTGAAAGCAATCTCAATTGAAAATTTAGAAGAGGGATCAAACGTTAATGCAATTGAAATCAACACAGTCCTGTTTGACTCGGCATTTGATGTAACGGACCACGAATTGTTGCAACTTGCTGTTCCAGAAAGAACAGGTGACGATAGCTTAATGAGATTTGTTTATCCACCCGCAGAAAGAAGGATAAACAACGTAGAAGCGAGAAAGACGCTAAACATAACTACAACAAATCCGGGACAACAAGGCTACGAAACGCCTGCTCACACCAATAAAGTTCCTTCAAATAAAGATCTGACAGACAAAGCAAACGGAAGGAGGGAATCCATGAAAACAAGGTTCGTGAAAGGGCCTGTAAGTCTGAGCAAATACAATGATGGTCAACAAAATAATGCAAGCATGAAGACAAACGGTCCCAAGCAGCATAGTGGCTTTGACTTTGCAGGTCGTGAAGCACGCTTAACAGAGCGTTTAAAAGCCGATTTTGAAGCTATGAAGCATAAATTAGCTGAAAGCTTTACAGAAAAACACAAATGCAAAGATAGACAAGTACTAGCGGAGTCTCTTCAAAATGCTGCAAGGAACCAAGACTCAATAAACACACACACATCTCCTGAACAACAGGGCCTAATAGGGTCTCGTGGCTCGAACATCGAAAGCCAAAAGTCAAAAAGTCAATTTCAGGGCACTCCTACAAATACTGTTAAGTTATATGAGCTTCAAGGAAAAAGGGGACGCTTAAGAAATTCCTCACAGCAACTAATAAGCTGCTCAACGCCTGCCCTGACGCACCTATCTGTTAATGCAAGTCCAGAGTTGCTGTCGGCCAAAGCAACCTTTAACCAAGGAAGAACCGAAAGGGAAACTGAGAGGACTGATCTCACACATCATGACTCTGAATCTGAGTAAGTACAGACTCTAACATATCCACGGCAGCGGCTATACAAATTCATAACAACGTTCTTGCCGCAACATCCCTGGCTCTAATTCCTTTCATCAAATTGTATGAATCCCTTCACGATGAATTACAAAATAATAATGTGTTACTCAGTCATTTAAATGAAAAAATTAATAAAATGGAAAATGCGAATAGAGAGCTCAAAAAACAATTTGAAAATGAAGTATCCAAAAATTGGACCCGGCACACCGAGCTGAGCACACAGTTTAGGAATGATTGTGTGGAAAAAAGCTCCTTACTGAATGCTCTAAGGGGAAGCCTGATGCAAGGTTCTCGGCACTGTAAAAATGAGAAGCAACCTCTGGCATGTCTAACAGAACCGGAAAAGACCACGAAAATTCAGCCCTCTGATGGCAGAAGTAGCGGCACTAAGCCCACTACACATAACAACAAAGGTGTCTCTACTGACTCTCTATGCCAATGGATTGAAGAACAAGGCCAAAGAAATCAAAACAATGAACACTCACCGTCTGAGGAACCACAGAACAGTATGCCGTGCGGCAGCATCCTCCCAAAGGTGGTGGTCATTAATCTGGAGGAGATGCCATCCACGAGTAAAATACAAACTGGGACGATTGGAGAAGCTCAAGCTGGAAAATCTTCGACTTTTCCTCACGTTGCGACTGAAAAAATAACCTACGGCATCTTTGGAGGAGCGGCAAAAAACATCATATGTGATGCCAAACCGGTTCAACCGAACTTGGCAAAGAAATGCCCACCCAGAAAAAAAACTGAGAAAAAGAAAAACCTAGAGGCAACAAAAAAACACTCTAGTGGATCACGAAAGTTTATACGCAACTTACCTACCCCAGTTAAACAAAGACTCTTTGTAACAGACAAACAGGTTCCTCAAAAAAGATTGGAAAAGGAAAAAGCATTAATAAAAATAACAGGAGTAACAGATAATCCTGTCTCGACAAATCCTAAAAAAAGAATGAGATTGGAGTCAGACAATCCCTCCGGCAAATCCTAAAAAAAGAATGAGATTGGAGTCAGACAATCCCTCCGTGCACTCGATACAATCTTCGGTGGATCTTTGTGATCTTTCAACGTATACTGACGACTTCGAAGACGAATCAATGGCTGATCCCGAGGAGTTAGATGAAACATGCCAGTCAAATACGAAAGAACCAAACAAAGGAACTGTAAAACTTTGGCCGACGCAACCAAATATACAATTAACAAATATAAATGAGTCCAGAGAAAAATGGGTTAACACAAAAAATCAAATAGACATTTAGATTCAGGGATCAGCAAAGAGGAAGACAGAGTGACAAAACATCACGTCTCACTAAATCCAAAATTAACACGTGCACAATCACAGATCAAATCTCTTGAAGCCGACAAACATAAACAAATCGTATCAAATGATAAGTTTGTCAGAATACGGATTGAAAACATCTTCCATGAGGAAAACGACGTAAACCTGAACAGAGCCAACGTCATGCGATTATTGCATTCAGTTCCGATACTGAGAACTGTCACAACAAACGACATAGAAATTGTAGAAAATGTCTCCGAAGAACGTGGAGACCAAGTACTGCTGCACATAAATTCTAAAGCAGTACGAAAAACACTTTTGGCCGCAAAAGACAAACTCTTGTTTATGGGTTTCGAGATTTCAGACGAAGAACTACAGCTTTCTAATAACTTTATAGGCACAAATGACAGTAAAATTATAAAAGAGTCCTTGGAACAGCGTCGGGATGCCCTGAGAAATCTGATGAAAACCAGTCAGTCTGGGCCCCCACAAAAAAGTGATGCGGAACCAAGAAAAAGAAAGCATTAGCTAGAAAGCAATGAACGAGAAGGGCTGGTCACATTGATCTCATGGAACACACGAGGCTTCCAGCATCTATTTGAAGACTTCCCAGTTGACTTGTCTGAAAACATTCTAATTTGCCTACAGGAGACATGGTTACGCAGTCCACCTGTAAAGGATGGGTACCTGACCCTGCTTAATCCAGCAGAAAAAAATGTTCGAGGGCGCCCGCAGCCTGGATTAATAACCATGGTGAAACATGGAACTACGTGGGAAGTCTGTGAAATTGATAACCCAAATAGCCTTGTACAGGCAACACTAATTCGAAAGCCAAAAAGTCAATCAACTGCGGCAAAATATTTGCTTCTAATCAACTTGTATTGGAATCCAGTGAAGATAACAACTCAGAAGTTCATCCAAAACCAAAAGAAGCACCAAGATCTATCAATAATTATATGCGGTGATATGAACCTATCATGGTTCAATGACAAAATGAAGCTCATTTTAACAGAAACAAAAGAAATACAGACTACCAGTGAAAGAAGAGCATGCTGGGACAATGAAATGGAAGCAAGAGATTGCGATCTGGTAAATGGACAAATACCTGGAGACATTCCACCGATGTTTACCTGGAGAAATTTTGGACATAAAAAAATTCTTGATTACATCTGGACATCAAGAAACATTTGGACAAAGATCTCAAAGCTACGTATAGTGCAGACAGACCGAAGTGACCATGATATTTTGGAAATGTCATGGCCGATAAGTCACAAATCAGAAGCAGTGTTCTGCAAGAAACTAGTCGAAGTAAATCAAGGGCAAAATCGGTTACGCCTAAATGAACATCAAATAAAAAGTTTCACTGAGGAATTCCGAGTCCTATCTAACAAAGAAACAACTTTGACAAATTATGCTATGATTCTGCCTTACCAACAAATGAGCAACACAATGTTTCTAAACAACAGGAAGCCACACAAGCATGAGTGGAGCAAACAAGTTAACAACCAAAAGAAATTGCTAAATAAAGAAATAAGAAAATTGAAGCGAAACATGGGAGTGAATGCAGCCCTATGAATCAAACAACGGCGACAAAAATACCGAAATTGGCTCAAGTCATTTGCCTGCATAAGAGATCAAGAACGTGGAGAGTTGATGTTATCCTTGATTCACGCGAGAGAGATTTGGCTCATCCTAAATAACAACAATGCAAAGCAAACTGACATGCTTGCTAATGGAGTTTCTGAGGGAGCGTGGAAACAACACTTCACAGGCGTTTTCAATCAATCTCAACAAGTCTCACCAATAGACACGAATTGTGAGCTAACGCACTGGGAAGTTGCAGAAACTGTGGAAGATATACAAAATGCTATCTCCAAGTTAAAAAACTCCAGAGCCACAGGACCTGACAGCATATCCAACGCACTGCTAAAGTCACACAAAGCCGAATGGTCCATCTTTATTGCTATGCTGTTTGAAAGAATTGCAAACCAGAAAACACTCCCGGAATCATGGACGGAGGCGATTGTTGTACCAATATTCAAGAAGGGGGATCGGGCTGATCCAGTTAATTATCGGCCAATCGCCCTTGTTGATACTATTGGGAAAATAAAGGCAACTTTTCTCCAACAAAAATTAACAACGTGGGCAACCGACCAAGGAATCATGGACTGTCGTCAGACTGGGTTTACTAAAGGAGTTGGGACGGAGATAAACCTTACCATTGTAAATCTACTGAAATTGGAAGCCCTGTCAAAAGGATTAAATCTATATCTTGCCTTTGTGGATATGCAACAGGCTTTCGATACAATAAATCGAGATCTTCTGTGGAGAAAACTCAAAAACTGGGGATGCCCAGCAAACATCCTACACCCTATAATGGCCTTTCATGCGAAAACTTCTATTCTTGTAAGGATAAATGGTGAAGGCGAATTAACTGAAGCAATAACAAGGACCAGAGGGGTGAAACAAGGCTGCCCGTTAGCGGCAGTCTTGTTCAAACTATTTATTGCTGGCATCCCGGATGTATTAACTAACATACATCGTTTTTCTCCAAAAATAAACAGTCACCAAATCTGGTGTATAACGTATGCAGACGACCTGGCTTTGCTTGACCATACGCAAATAGGGATACAGCGGTTACTACAGGGCCTACACCAATTCATGAAGAAAAACGAATTAAGAATTAACGTAAAAAAGACCAAAATAATGAAGTTTGGATCTGCAAAAGGAAAAAGAAATCAAGATTTCAACTGGAAGATAGATAACGATGAAATTGAAGCTGTCACTGAAATACGTTATCTAGGAGTGACAATAAACAAGTCAATTTGTGAAAATAATTGGGTATAACACCTATTGCAACGAATGACCCCGTTCTCTTTGCAAGGAGCGAGAATCCATACCTTGTATGGAAAGTTCAGTCTAATTCCAGTGCGGCAGTTCTATGTGCAAAAGGTGGTTCCTGGAATTACATACGGCTCAGAAACAGGGTGGAATTTGGACCACAAAATCTGGGCAAAACTAGAGGGCATCTTTTGGCGAAGAGTACTAAGACTACCAAACTACATCTCAATCATTGCAATAAGGCATGAATTGGCGTTAGAAGAACTCTATGGCAGTGTAGTATGGAAATCGCTTGCGATGCTAAGAAAAATGCAGATTGCAAATCCAGTACCTGCATGCAAGCTATTTGCGCCAAGAGACAACTCGGATTATACAGGACTACTCAAGAGCTGGGTACAAAAGCTCGAGGAGATTCTAAAAGCGAGTGACATCAAGCTTGAAACACTATTAGACCAGCCGCAAATCGCAAAAAAAAAGATACAACAATGGTTTTGGATAATAAACATGTCCAAACTTAAAGATCTCTCCTCAACATTGGACCATACTCAAGCAATGAACAAATTAAACAATCTGCCCCAATACCTGCAGAAATTTCCTTCGAGATACCATCGAAATGGATTCCTGAAACTGCGTCTAAATGCAGTTAAGACAAAACAGAGACAAAACAGATGCTAGTAGCACGTCATATCGAAAAAACAGACGATAGTGGTTGTAGATTCTGTAAATCTAATATAGAATCACTCAAACATCTAATAACAGAATGCCCAGAACTTAAGACTTTGAGGTCAGTCTACCTAGCTCTATTTGCACCTATAAATGACAACATGGATGAATGGTGGCAAAGAATCTTAGGTGGAGCTCAATTCTTTTGACGTGTTCAGCAATAAACCTTCTGGACGCCTGTTTGGACACTGTAACTTAAGTCTGGGCTAGTGAACTGAATTGGAAGATGTTTGTTTTCTTAAAAAATTGTTGTTATAAAAGTTTGATTTAAAACTAAAAATCTCAATAAAAAAAAAAGAAAAATAATAAACAATCAGCCCTAGACTACGGAATATAAAAAAAGGCTGGAAAGCGACAGATGAGTAGAGAACCAGGGAGGAGGCAGACGTGCTGACTCATGTTCCCTTGAAACAAGGGGCGATTCCTAGAGGTCGAGTTCAGGAGAGAACTGCCCAAGTCCTGAGGGAATTTGAAAACATTTGCCCCGGGCCATCCACCAGCATCCCTAAAATGGAGGAGTCACCTGTCGACCTGGCCCATTTCAGAAGGGTGACGCAATATTGGCTGCCTGACAAGGGCCTTATGAGGGTGGGCGAAATACCCATTGCTGTTGTTATGGATCCTGAGACAGCCACGGTCCAGAAGGAACTTGTTGTGAAGCCCAAGAGATCCAATGTCAGGGAGAGACCTGTTTTCAATCCTGAGAAAGGCGAAGTCCAGGAGGGAGCTAATGTGAGACCTCAAAAAGCCAGGCTCCAGGAGGGGCCTGCCATGAAGCCTGAAGGAGAGAGAACCATGAATGCTAAAGCCTGATAGAAGCCTGGTATCACATGGTGCAAGCAGAGAGGCCTGAGGGGAGACCAGACCATCGGTAAATGCTGCAAGAACCTTCCCAGAGGAATATTTATATTTGGTTGTGTTAGAACAGGGCTGGAATTTTGAAGATTAGGTTTTGGACTTTTGATTTGGGTTAAATCTAGGAAAATGTCTATTATTAATGTAGGGTAACCTCGATGTTAAAGTATTTTTTAAGATTAAGGGTTGATGCATTTTGTTGGCAATCCTTTTGACACCTTGCTTTAGAGGATAGGGTGCAGACTGGCATTTGTGCGATTAGGTCTATGACTTAATAATTTGGATCAGCATTGGTGAAGGTGTTGGACCTTCTGGGGAAAACCTCACTTTGTGTTAAAACACCCTGTGCACTGTTTGTAGTATGAACATCCTGTGTGCTTGTAGTTTCACCCGTGGACCGTTGGGCATTTGTCCAACCCAACCTCTTTGCAACCAATAAAAGTAATTCTGCTTCACCAACAGAATCATTGTCACATGTATCAAGGCTCTGCCATCTCACAGACCATGAGTGGATGCACAACTTCCAGTCCACTCTTGCAGGGCCAGAGAATTATATCAAAGTGACAGCTTTACCTCAAGTCTTACTTGTGTTGCAGTTCATTGTAATAAAGGTCTCTTTGTTGGAAAATCCTACAGGCAATAATAACTCAGTTCATATTGGGCTACGCAGGCAGGCATGTTTTACTTTAAATTGAGAGGTCTTTAGTAAGGGTATCTGGGATTGGCTGATTACTTAATGCATGATTGGCTGCTGTTTTTGATAGAACCTGTCTGTTACTCATGAAACCAGGACCAAGGTGATCAACACTGTCTATATTTGGGGTTGAAGAACAGAGATTTGCTAAGTATAATTTGTCACATCCTAGAATTATTAAGATTATTCGCGTTGAAGTGTTGAAATAAATATATATCAAGGACTCTCTCTCTCTCTCTCTCTCTCCCTTTCTTTCTCTCTCTCTTTCTCTCTCTCTCTCTGTTCTCCGGTGTCTCTTTGCTATAGCCACTCCAGAGACTGCTGACAGCAACGTGAAATCATTAAGGAGGGGGTGTGCCATGTTTTCTATAGCTGAAAGTACATTAGAGCACTAGCAGAGTCATTGCCAAGGTGGTGACAAGACTGTATTTAGAGAGGTGTATTATTATTGCATGTGTCTGTAAAAACGTCGATATCACATTTAGGCTGCATTGTCTGCAAAGGGGAATTGTGGGGGCACAGATAGGCCTCGTGGGGTGCACATGGGGTTTCACAGAACCTGAAAGGGGGTCAGAGAACCAGGCTACAGTAACACATGTACTGGTGTATAAGTACTACTGAGTAATCAGTGGCTAGCACACAAAAGTAAACATTTCAATGGTGCTAACTGAAGAAACAGATCAAAAGTTTGAAACTGAGCATTGCACGTTCCAAGAAAGAAATATTTTTTGAGAGTCAAAATCCGGCATGGTCTTGGTAAAAGAAGCTAAGAGGCTGTTAAAACATTGTACTTACATTGTAAACTGCATCTTTCTAAAATGTGATAATGTTAATTTCTAATGATTACTTCCAGAATATATTTTATTGATAATACGAATGCTACACTTATCTTATTGAGCAAAGATCATTATCAAAACCTAGAATAACCATATGTATTATTTCCTACTGTACTTATCAAAACTGCTATGAGAAAAGGAAAAGGGACAAATAGCACCAACAAGGGTTGCTGGCTGCAATGCACAAAATCAAAGAGGGTTCTGGGAAATTAGGGATAACCACAGATCGTTATAGTTAACAACTGTATATGTGATACAAGGGTTGTATGATTGAATCACTAGGTACATAGTGCAGACAGGGCTTGCTGCTCGTTTCTCTTTCCAAAACCCTTTACCTAACATTAAAGTGTTTGCGACCATGAACCATATCTTCTAATTCAGACATACTTAAAATTCCATATGAGTATAAATTGGCTGTGACATCTGTCACTCCATTGGGATACTTTCAGAGATAATATATGTCCCATAAATGTGGAGACTCACTGAATTTTAGAAAAGAGGGATTGTGAGGTGAAGCCAGATCTGTGCAATGGACAGTCCACAATGCACAGAAATCTTTAGAGAATTATATATAATTCCATGATTTCCATGGAAGTCGCTGAGTGTTTGATCATCTTCTTTAATGATGTTTTGGGCTTTTGATATCAGTGAGGTAAGCTTGGATCCGTGAGGGCCCAGTGGGCTTGAGTTATAGTCAAGTGCTGGCTGCTTTCGCAGGTCTTTTTTATTCGCCGCTTGCACCTCTGGCATGTCTTGGGTCCCCTCCTGTTTTCCTGTGTCAGGCAAAAGGGAGAATAGAGAGATGCTCAACTGAGTTCTTCTCCCTGTCCATGGCTTTCTGAGGCTTCTAGGAATGAACGGTATATGGATCTGGCTATGCCTTATATATGTTGGCGTATACTAGACTTGAACAAGGAAATCGGCAGTCAGTGGGGAGGGTCAGATTTTCCCAAAGAGATAGTTGAAAAGTACATTAGGGGCTTTTTCTGCCATTTATGTTGTCGCTCCGAATAGGATTTTTAAAAGAATACTGATAGCCACCACAAGCATTCTTCTAAAACAACCCGGAAACCAGGCAGCCACAGAAGGGAAGAGGGGAAGATGGGAGAGAGTGCTTTCCCTCCGAGGAATACGTTGTCTTCACACCTTAATGTATCTTTCTTGTGACAACATTACTACTGCTATGTAGGAGGACAAGGATGTGAATTGGCTGCTAAACTCCTACTCAGTCCTACACTAATACTAAGGCAGCAGTCATCCCAATCATAAAGGTGAAACAGGCGCATCTACAATGCTATACCTCCTCCGCCTCTTAAAGGTACCATAGGCCGAGAGAAGATTACACCCTTCAAGAATGTGTACGGAAGCATCTAAAACAACAATAGAACAGTCAGTACCAAATAAAATAAATGTACAATCAAGGTTCTATAAAAAGAGGACTTTAATTGTACAAGAAGGACAGACACACTACTGAAAAAACACCAACAAAGCACACCTGGCAATTCAGGAGAAAAGGACACTCTAGACATTGGAGAACAGGAATGTGTAGAAAAGTCAAACCATTTCAACAGTATGTCTTCATGGTATGACGTGGTGCTTGAAATGTCAAAGGAGTCCACAGAAGAAGGTCAGGGGTACATAACCACTTGTTTCCAGTTCTCAACAGTGTCAGGCTTGGATTGTGGGCACTTTCTGATGCTTCAAGTCAGTTCGAGTTGGCGGGACAGCCCAACAGGATACAGCACCACTGTGGGATTCAACAAACAACAACAGTTCATGTCTCCAAAAGCTTGGGACAGTCAAACAATCATTAAGTGGGCGTAGCTCTAAGGCTTGATGGGGTATCAATGCAAGGGAAGTGGTGATTAAGCTTCAGCAGAGCTGGCGCTACTGGATCTGACAGCGTGGTGCGTTTTCATATGCAGCAGTGGCTTGTGGCTTAAAGAAGCTTGGAACAGGTGGCAATTGTTGGGTCAGAAAGCTCAAACAAACTGAACCAAGATCACAGTTAAGAGCATGAAAGGCAGCTCCATTGGGTATCTGCAGCAGCTCAAAGGTACTCACTTTCTGCGGATTGAAGTAGTTCAAAATTGCACAGAGAGCCAAAGCCAGCTTTGTGTGATTCTCGGGGTGATATAGGACCGTTTGTCAGGTCCCTGAGGAAGGGTAAGTCTGACTTCTAGCCTTCCAAGCCTGGAAGGTTTCCAAGGACACTTGGAGGGCTTGCCATTTCATCAGGCGGAGTTCTGGGTACCACTGTTCAGCTGCAGTTAGGCTTGCCCCTGTGTCAAGATGTGCGTCCTGAGGACGCTGCGTACCTGTGTTTCCTGAAGGCTTGCGTGCCGGGGTCGCCAGGACTTTGATTGTAGAACGAAAGACGACAGGGTAACGCCAAGAACCGGCCCAGGTCCTGTCCTGATTTGCAGGATTGAAAATGGGTCCGATTCCTGACGCCACGGATGGACACTTCCCTGGATTTACGTGGCGCCAGAACGGTGCGAGCCCTGAACAGGGAAGGTCGGTAGATGTTAACAGCAAGCTTGAGTGCGTTGCTTGTGATTCTGCGGAGACCCTCTCGAAGATGGTGGAAGAAGGCAGCCGAGACTGTAGTATGGCAGCAACTGCAGGCAGCAGAAAAGGCAAAGTAAAGGCACCGTAAAGGCACTGGTACTCAAGCACAAAGCAGCGGAGTATTCAGGCAAGGGAAGGTGGGCAGGCAGGAGAGGGGTAAGGCGGCAAGAAGGGAAAAGGAAGGGACAAGAGGCTCCAGACCAGGACCAGACTAAGCCCAACCCAGGGAGGCCAGACCCCCAACCAAGGAACCAGACCAACAGGACAGGGGAAGGCAGAGCAAACAGGAAGGGAACAAGGAAGGCAAGCGGAGTAACCGAGTATGGACAAGGTAATCCAGTAGCGAGCGGGAGGTCAGGACCAAACTGCGTTGAGACGCGGCGAGTACAAGACCAGGAAGCTCTTTTATAGAGACTCGGCATGGAAGTGAGGCTTGACCCGCAATCCGAGTCGGCGCATGCGCAGAATCAAGGTATTCATGGAAACGAGGCTTGAACCACAAGCCCGTTCCCTGCCGCTTCCGCGTATGAACGCATGCACCCCGACTCGCCCGGAGCGGGCACGCACCCCAAATGAGCGATGACCTCGGAGAATACACCTTCGGCCAAGACGATACCGCGGGTACAGCCGCCAGGCATCTCCCCGCCCACGAGGATAAGGACGTTCCTGGTCCCGGGTGAGTGTCCTAACACCCTGTAGGTCACCTCAAATGTTCTCCAAAAGCGGCTAGAAAGAGGTTCTCTACCCTCCTTGGAAATGCTTTTTTTTAACCCAAATGTATGGGGTTTTTGGGCAATCTTTACCTCCAGAGAACTCTTCAAGAGAGTGCCAAGATGGCTCTTCCAGATGATTCCTGAAGATGATTCAATTAAGGGTGGGACGGGCAGGGGTCTCACCCAATACATAGTCACTTTATCACAGTGTATTGGTCCATTCCAGGACTTCCACAAGGGGCCAATTATTGCCGTTGCAACAAGTTTATTTTTTGTGATGTCAGCTCCCAGAGTGTCTTGTCTGCAGAAGGGCACTGGGTGCCTGAACGAGGAAGTTGGGGCCTGGCAAATCCAAGATGGATGGCCTCTTTTCCAGATACACTGCCATTTCCCCATTTCCAGTCTTCCTCAGATCAAGTGGACTCCAGTAATTATATCCATGGAGTTACTTTCCCATTGTGTGTATAGTCCCCATTGAAGCTCCCAGCTGCCAACGCCCTTCCATCACCCTCCCATCCCCGATAGAGGAGGTAAGTCATGTTCTCCTGGGAAAATGGTCACCGTTTACCAGCAAAGAACAAAGAGCATCCTGAGCAAGGTCAACCATACGTTGTGGGTGAAACTTCCAGGACAGATGTAATATACAAATACTGCTTCCCTGTGGGTCTAGTAGAAACTAAGTGGGGAAAAAATAAGCCATTAGACTAGGTTTCGGCAATGTTAATTGCATTTCCTAATCTGTCACTATATCAAACCAGGTATAACAGTATACTTAGCTTTAGCCATAGCTCTGCCACCAGACAAATGAGGTTATGCAGTTAAAGGTATTTTGAACATAGCTACAGACTGTTTTCCGCAGGCACATGTGTAAAGTATACTTTTCACAATGGAGCATTTTTTAAGGTCGGGCCAATTTAACAGACGCCACTTATGTATGTAGCCACAATTTGAAAAATGCACAAGTGCACACCCTCGCATATGGCATTCTGTCACGCCGGGTATGGTTATTGAAAGAAGAAATGGACCTAAACTAACCAAATGGAAAGATGTTGATCAACCCTGCAGCATGGGTCAGGTGTGAGAGCAGGCGCCAAAAAAGGTCTCGTTTAACATACAACAGAAGGCCTCGATTACCTACCGCTAATCTTTATTGCTCCGAGTCCTACTCATCCTAGTCCCACTCCTGATTTATGAGGATGTCCTTCCTTCACGACGAGAACTTTTGGGAATATAAATTCTTTAAAAAGCACTTCCCTGCCATAAGTATATAGAACCAGGAGAGGAAGATTACCGGGAATCAATACATTAATTTTCCTCTTCATCGTTCTTAGGCACGCCAACTCTGAAATGATCGACAACCTACTGGTGATAAAGAAAGAAATGCCGTCAGATCAAAGACGCTGCTGCAACCAATAGAGAACTGTATGTATATTACACTGCTAAGTACAATCCAATTGACTTGGCAACCACATTTTACACAGCATTTCCAAACCTACATGTATTGGCATCTGTGCTTTGCAATCTACCATGTTAGACAACACTAGGCTGGTGTCGTCACCGTACGAAGGCACTCCCGGAGCTTTCCCTGAGGACGCAGCCATCCCACGCCTAGACCTTTCCTGAGGGTAAGTGGAATCCTAGTGAGGAGCGAGCCAGAGGAAGACTGGCCCTGATCTGTCTACTCTGATATGCTGCTAAAGCAGTTTCTCCTTTATGGACTGAGCCAAAGGCGGCGAATGGGCTGTCGGATCTGCAAAAGCAGGATGTCTTTTCCAGAAATGTGAGGTCCGCTCTCTCAACATCCAACCAAGGTAGAATCCCCTCCTCTGAGGAGGTAGTGACTGGAAAGAAACAAGGCAATATCCTGCAGACGGATGACCCAGAAAGAACCTTGCGTCTGAAAGCTGGGTCACGCCTCAAAACAAGACTGAACTTACTAAAAAGAGAAGAGGTCCTGGATTGCCCACTCTCCGGGCCGATGTGATTGACCCCAGGCTCGAACTGGCCTGTAGGGCAAGGGCCGAGCCAAGAACACAAAATGCTAGTGTGAGCACGGTTTTTGGGTCAAAGTGGTCCTCTTTTTTGGCCCATGCAGCTAGTAGTTTTGACCACTGGTACTGAATAACTATTCTTTAAAATGCACAATTTGCATCACATTTTATCAACCCACCTCCCCCCGTGTACTACTCAAGCAGTCTGTCACAAAAGGAACGAATTGCCATTTGCAATTGTGGGACACTTTTTCATTGGTACCCGAGAAAATGTTATGCCCCAGTCCAACCATGATTGCTTCCCCCCTTCTTGTCAGAGAGGGCGAGAGAGAGAATTATTCACATAAATGCACAGTCCCTTGCCAAGCTGTTATCCTCACTGTGCACGTCGGGTGACAGCCTCCTTGGCCTTCAGTCCCTGCTCTGTACCCCCGCCTTTCCTCGGGGCATTCTGGGTAATGTGCCTGAGTCTATAAAAGCAGACACGCTGAAGCTACTACTCTGTCTGAGTGAAGTTGGCCCGGCGGCCTGCGGGAGATAAAGCCACACTATCATGCATTCTCCCCCATAAGTCTCCTCCATGAGCCAAGACCGGTCTGGCCAATGAATTCCCAGCATGCTCCTCATTGTGCCAGGGAGGAACTTCATGCATGTTTCTCCAAGCCTTCTACCATTGCAGCTCACATGTGCTTCGCACCTCTAATTATGCTATACTGTGAGCGTGCCAAAGACACTGCTT
This sequence comes from Ambystoma mexicanum, assembly GCF_040938575.1. Taxonomy (NCBI): domain Eukaryota; kingdom Metazoa; phylum Chordata; class Amphibia; order Caudata; family Ambystomatidae; genus Ambystoma; species Ambystoma mexicanum. Next base: position 325,899,113 of record NC_090926.1, on the reverse strand, counting down.
AGTTCATATTCCAGGTACGAGCTATGTGCAAGAGTAAACTGGTTATGTGAGAATTTCGACATTTCAAAGTTCGACAATTTTAATAGTATCATCCACATCTAATACAATTCCTATTTAAAAGCCATATGGAGTAGGGGTCAGCTTCCAAGGATGATATCTGCTTAGCTGATCTATATGAATAAATATGTAAATGTTCGTTTGTCCAAAATCTTAAATCTCCGAAAGCTCTTCACCGATTGCTTTGACATTTTGACACAATGTACTATATATAGATGTCACACCTGTGACAGGTAAAAACATGCTTTTTCAGAAAAACAGTGCCATCTGTTGGACGTAAAAGCAACACATGCTATACCAAATATTTTACTGATGAACAGCGCCACCTGTTGGACATAAAAGCAACACACGCTATACTAAATATTTTATGATTCCATTTCAATGTTTCCGATTTCGAATGGCTCAAATACGTGCCGAGGAAGCAGTAGAGCGACGTGCAGCCAGACTTCAGGATGCACGGTTGCGAGCACAGCGATCACGTTCTGCAGCTTCAGATCTGCTTCGTTCTCTGGCTGAAAGACGTCAATGAGAAACAGCAGATCAGCGTCAAACACGACTCCATGCTCAACAATCATGCGATTACAATCGCCTTGCATTCCGGTACAACCCAGCTGATGATTATAGTTTGAGCCGGCATGTTCTCATCAGCACCATGACTGAAGTGTGTCCTTATTGCAAGGCTCTGAAACTTAATGGAGAAACTAAAGGAATGTGTTGCACCGCCAGGAAAATTAAACTGCCTAAACTTGGAGAACCACCAGAGCCATTAAAAACTACCCACAAGCATTGTGAAATTAAACATATTAGAAACGTGTGCTTTCTCTTTTCTTTCTTTTCCATTTAACCAGACTGAGCCACAGCAACGCTTGGCCGGGGACAGCTAGTTCATTAATAAAGAGCTTAAAGAAGATAAGGGCAAAACAGACCCCTGCCTTACTCCCGTCTTTTTCTGGACAAATGTTGTTTTTTGACCTCCTAACCTATAGCGAACTGCAGCAATATTGTCTTTGTAGGAAGCCCCAACAGCATTTAGAAGGGCACCTGGGACACCACGTCTTTCAATGTCGACTGGAAAAGATTCCTTGGTACTGAATCGAATGCTGTCCAGAGGTTTACAGAACACAGATGGAGGTTTAATTTCCTCAAGATGACATATTTCCCCACTAAAAGATGATGAAGCCTAAAGCTCTGGTGAACCGTGCTGATTCCCTTTGGAAGCCCGCGTGAAGGTCGGTATTGTTAGATTTGAATTCATCCAAGTAGTGCCATTCCATAGGTATTGCCGGCACAGTCCAAAAGGGGACTCCAACGATTGTTTGCTGGACTATCTCATCCCTCCTTCTTCTCAATCGGCACAACTCTGGCTCTTCCCTGTGACTCGGGGCCTTACCAGTAGACAGGACATTTTGTATTCTCTTCATTTTTGTAAATATCCTGGTACTCCACCCGGAGCAGGGACTTTTCCAGATTTCTTAGCACAATAGCTGCTAACATTTCCTTCAATGAAAACGATAAAGCAGAATCACCACCCGTTCATGTCACCGGGGAGGGGACTCTCCAGATGCGAGGCACCCTGTGTCCTTGTCAAGGTTGCTTGAGTACTGGTACCAGTCATGCTCAGGGAGGCAGGCCTCAACCAAAACAGACTTGCCTTTGCAGCCTTTGGTTACTAGTTCCTGGAAGGCCTTACTATCATTATCTGTCACCCACTTACACAACCAACAAACACAGAAGATGGGAACCTCATATATCACTGACACCTTGAGGTTGAACAATATAATAGAACAATGGTGGTGTCAGGATATCAAGAAAAAACTAGTGAGAACGAGACTGAGGGTTGTAAATATTAAATCATTGTTTTTATTTCATTCTGATTTAAATATAAAAAATATAATTAAATCCATAAAAAACTCCTAATGTCATCATTCATACATTCATTCATACACAAATCTTAAAACGATTTATAATTTTAAGAACCTGGACATATTCCATTTCACTTTCACTGTATCTCTAACAGTGGTTCACTCCAAAACAGTATCGACTGTAGGTGCCCAAATGTATAGATCTTCATTAACAGAAGGGCTTCCAGGTTAACAAATAGTTTCGACTCGACAAGTTGTGTGTGTCTTCCTCAGGATAAGTGAACATTTGCAAATTCTAAAAATAAACAACAAATAACATGCCATTAAAATACAAGCTCATATCTCTTCTCAATAAGTTTATCAAGCAATTTATTCATCAAAATTCGGGGAGAAACCTACATAAACTGCCTCTTCCCAAGCCTTTTAGCCATCTTTAAGGACCCCTTTTGCATTCTGTCCAATTATTTAGTATGTCATGTTGCCTGACCAAAAACAACATATATATATCAGTTGTCAAACTTATCCATCCAGGCCCCTTCATAACTTTGGGTCAGTGGTCAGATAGAAAAGATGTGTATAGAGAACACCAATCTTCTACACCATACATCTTGTTAAAAAAAGAAAGAAAAAGAAAGAATTTGAAAAAGAATTTGAAAAAGAATTGCCTCCCCTTGTGCCCCACAGTGTCACCATGGCGTGATTCCACAACACTGTCTCCCTGTGCCTAATACGGCAAATCATACCTGCAGGTTAAAATCAGAATTCCGAATAGCTTCTGGTCCAATGGTCTTTAGCATTCATCTGTTGTTATTTGCCCCAGCATAAGGAAAGCTGTTATGGAAAAAACAACGACATGAAGAACTAGGAGGAAGACAATAGACATGACTACTGCTTCGCCAAAAGCTATAAAATATGCCTTCACTCAGAAAATTACCTGTTTAATATAAATTGGATGCTATACCTTCACCGAAAAGTTGCCTATTTCGTACAATTAAATGGAAACTGTATTCCACGTGGTATTTGCCACACCTTTCTGTGGATAGACAAAAAGCGAAAAATATGGACTTCAAAAGTCAGAAGCCTAATCAAAGCCATAGGTATTAGTACGGACAGAAAGAAAATATATATCTCACCTAACGTATTCTCCTTACGGGTATGTAGCCCGCCTCCTAGTCACTGATGGTGGACAGGAGCGGAGAAAATGTGTTCTTATCCCCGAGCGTAATCAATGCTCGTTCCCCTTTGAATCTGCTCAAAAGAGAGCCAAATAATAACGTAAGCGAAAACGCGATGCGTTTGTCCACATACGCATAAATAATCAGGGCACTGCTAAAGTGGCCACCCTCTCTCTTACCTTCAGATCCTATGCCGTAATCCCGTCACTCCACAACGAGTGCCGATAAACGCTACCATCCGGAATGGGGAAGGGAAAAATGTAAACAACCTGAGGTCCGTCTTTTATCTCAGTGTGTCTTCAAGATTAGACACAAATAGGGACATTAATAACTCCGCATAAATGCATCTAGAGTGGAAAGGTACCGAAACGTAGTAAACACTGAAAAGTGACAAAGAGAGGGAAAAAACCCCTTCTCATTCGAAAAGAGTGTTATTAAAAACGCTGAGCAGTGATAGCCAAAATGGGCCTCACCCGACTCTCACCAGTAGCGGAGCCAAAAGGAAATGACTGAAAAGAGACATCCCGCAGTCTGTCCACATAATTGCTGCCCCTACTTGTGCGCTGTAAAATGCTTATTAATACCTTAGTTGGAGGGCAAAGAACAACATAAAACATAACGCCCTAGAAAAGAAATGCAAAGAATGAGACACTGACTCCTGCAGGGAAGAGAACATAAATGGAACTACAATATTAATTCCATTCTTCTTGTTGATTGAGGCCCTTGGACAAGCTTTGTGTATGATACAGCCACCACTGTTCTTTTTGTGACAAACGTGCCGCAGTATTTGCAGCATCCGTGCCAAAAACCTTTTCCAAAGCCCACCATTTGAGATCATCTTGACTATGATTCAGTTCCAAAAAATGATTAACTAATGGGGAACTCAATTGCCTAGTTCTAATTTTAGATTTGTGCTCTCCTATACGCAATTTAAGGGCCTGTGAGGTCTTTCCAATGCAAGCCTTTTTGCACGGGCATATTATTATGTATATTACATTAGAACTGAGGCAGGTGGTATGGTGCCTCAAAGTCCAATTTCTTCTGTGAAAATTAATAATGGAAGTCGGCGAAGTACTAGCACAATTGCAACAATTTCCACATGGGTAATGTCCCAACACTGGAGACATTCCCCAGGTTGATGTGATAGTAGATTGTTTTTCTTGTGCCTGATTTCTGTTGGCTTTAGAAACCCAGTTTTTTATATTCCTACCCTTTTTAAAGACATAAATTGGTTTGGGTAAGGTCGACATGTTTAGTTGAAGTAAATGTCAGTGGTTAGATATAATTTTCTTAATTCTGCTATGTTGAGTATTATATGTGAGGGCACATACCAATTGGTCCTCACCTAACTTTCTTTCTTTGTTGTCCTTTCTCAAAAGGACCTCCCTGTGTTGGTGTCTAGCTCATTCTCTGGAAAGTTTTAGCAATTTATTTGGATAACCTCTATTTTTTAATCTTTCTTCAATGATCGTGGCTTGTTTTTTGAAATCTTCCACCCTTGTGCAGTTTCTTCGTGCCCTTAGGAGCTGCCCATTGGGAATATTAGACTTCAAGGATTGCGAATGAAAACTTTGATGATGCAGTATGGTATTTCTATCAGACTCCTTTCTGAAAAGATCTACCACAAGTTTGTTTTCCTTCACTTTGATCAGAAGATCTAGAAAGGCGATCTCCTTGTTGATAGTCTGTATCGTAAATTTCAAATTGGGATTCAAATTGTTGATCCATTGGAAAAAGGCATTGTGGTCTCCCATGGAATTGTCCCAAATGATAAGTATATCGTCAATATACCTTTTGTATAGTTTATGGGCAGATTTTAAGGGAATGGATTCTACCAAAATATTAGATTCTTCAAAATCCCACATGTACAATGTGTCATGACCACAGGTTAGTTTAGTTTCCCATACTTGTCCTAAGAGTTGCAGGTTTATAGGGAATTTATTTGCCCTAGCTAGTTATTGATTCTAACTCCCCATATTAATGGTTAGTTGAGTTTCTTTAATGGCCGCTAGGTGGTGCCTCTGGGTCAGTTAGTTAGCGGGTCTAGTTGTTTTCATGTGCCAGCTATTTAAGCCCCGCCCCTCAGGAGGCTCGCGCTTCGCGTCGTTGTCTGAGTTCAGACTGAACGCTCGCCGCGTACCTCCGTTCCCTGTCACCGCTCATTAGACCTTGTCCACAGTTTATTCCATTCATTCCTTGAGTAACTTTAATTAGTTATCAGCTCCCTTCCTGTGTTTTTTCCAGTTGCTGCCGTTCCCGGCTCAGTCCTGTCATAGCGGTCTCCTCATCTCTCAGTTCGTAGCAGTTTTCTCTCACGCAAGTACACCTATTAAGTGCAAATGCAATTGCTCCGTTTGTGTTGCCTTATCTGATACATTGAAATTGTGTATAAATGTTATTTGGATTCCTCACGCATTTTCAGGATATTACGTTGTTTGTAGCGGGTTCGCGCCCTTTCCTGTGGAGTTTTGTCTTGGAAGCTGATTTTCTAGTCAGATAATTTTGGTCACACTAAGGTTCATATTACGCTCTGTAATAAGGTGTTTTTCCATTACCGTCCCGTAGTGTAGTGAGGTAGTTTTTTCTGTCATCTACACTTGCATCACACCTCAGCTTATGCCCCCTTTAGGTCCAAGTAGCATAGGGCTTCTGTCATTTGTTTAGTGCCATTTTAGTCCCTTTCAAAAGAAACTATTATCCAGTATCCCATTCTTCAGGACTTGCGCCCCTGTATAGAACAGGATGGAGAGCTCAATAAATTAAATACCAAGGTGAGATATTTGCTGCCCCCCATATTACCAGTTTTGACTTTCAGTTTTACGCGAGAAAATTAAGGAAGGGAAAATTGTTATTTTCTCCACAGAAATTCAGTGTCTAGTTCCCAGGAAGGTAGAAGTCAGTTGGAGTTCCAGAAGGTTCCCGCAGAGTTTTCAGGTGAGCGTTACAGAACGCGAAGCCGCTTTGAAAAAAATACTCTGCCTGGACATTATGGAAACTCCAGAAGTAGACCAGTTGGCTCAGTTATTGGGAGAACTAAGGGCTGAGGTCCATGCAGCCCGCTCAGAAACCAGTGCTCTCCGGAGAGAATTAATTGTTAACCGGGATCGCACTGAGGAGTTAGCTCGTCAGATGTTGCAAGCCCAAGCGGGTCAAACTCCCTTGCCTTCTGCCAGTGTTTCTGCCCCCGTTTCAGTCACGCCTCCCTCACCGGTTCAGGTAATTGTTCCCGGCAATATCCCATTAGCTCCTCCTGAACGCTTTCTAGGAGATCCTAAGAAGTTTGCGGTTTTTCTCAACCAATGCCAGCTTCATTTCCTCTGCCGCCCCGGGGTATTTCCTGCTGATCAGGCCAAGGTAGCGTTTATATTATCCTATTTGGGTGGTTATGCAGCTGATTGGTCAATCCCGTTAGTAAATAGGGATGATCCGATTTTGAGAAATCTTGCAGATTTTCAGAAGGAGATGGAGAAATTGTTTGCACGTCATGCTCAGGGTCAGGCTCTGGATAATGAGTTGCTTTCACTTCGCCAAGGCAACCAGGAATTGTTGGCATATGTAGCGACTTTCAACAGATTGGTGGCAGAAACAAATTGGCCCACAGAAAAAAGAACCACCTTATTTCAGAGAGGATTACGTAATGAATTGAAGGACGTCCTGGCTCAGGTGGTGAATCCTCCAGAAGGAATTGCAGAATTCATTGATCTAACGGTACAACTTGACCAAAGATTGCAAGACAGAAGAATGGATCGCTCTCGTTCAGAAAACAGAACTTATTTTGTGCGCCCCAAGGAAAATCAGTTGAGAACCAGTTCAGAGAGTTCCGTTGAACCCATGCAGTTGGGAGCCATCAGAGGACCGATATCACAAGCTGAAAGAGACAAGAGACGCCAACAACAGCTGTGTCTTTATTGTGGTAAAGCTGGTCATTTTCTCAAGGAGTGTCCTATTAAACCTTCCAGGAAGCCTATTGGAGGTGTTAACCCAGACAAGAAGGACTCGGATTCGGAAAACTCCAGTGCCCGACAAGTGTAGAGGTCAACTTGTCGAGCATGGAGAAAGGTTTGGTGACCTCACATTTTGTTTTTCCCATTACCTTATCCAGTACGAAACAGCCCACCAGAATGCAGACTTTGCAAGCCTACATCGATTGTGGAGCAGTTGGGAATTATATGGATATCGACTTGGCAACTAGGGTGGGTTTTCCTCGTGTGAACAAGCACGAAGCTGAAAATGTATCAGCAGTCGATGGTACACCTTTGGCTTCAGGTCCTGTTACTCAATGCACGGAGAACCTTATTATGTGTTGTCAGGGAAAGCATGAAGAGAGAATCACGTTCGACCTTATTAGCGCTCCTCAACTCCAAATTATACTTGGCTTACCCTGGTTGGAGAAACATAACCCAAGGATTGATTGGCGAACTCGGTCTTTGACCTTTGCTGCTGAGTGTAGAGAATCTTGCTGTAAAACAAACACCCAGGGTGATTCCCGTTTAATGGAGAAGGTCTCTGTATCAACGTTAGGAGTCATCGGCTTACTACCTCCCGAGTATGCAGAATTTCGAGACGTCTTTGAAGAGAAATTGGCCGAGGAGCTTCCTCCACATCGGCCCTATGATTGTCAGATTGATCTTCTTCCTGGAAGTGAAATTCCGTGTAGTCGGATTTATTCACTAACGGAGAAAGAAGATGCTCACCTAAAGAAATACTTAGACCAATACTTAGCCAACGGTTTCATCCGACCCTCTAAGTCTCCTGCTGCTTCGCCTCTTTTTTTTGTTGCCAAGAAAGAGGGCGATCTCAGAACTTGCATTGATTACCGAGCACTCAATCAGATTACTGTCAAGAATCGATATCCTATTCCCCTCATTTCAAATTTGTTGGACCAAATTAAAGGAGCTCAGATATTCACCAAGCTGGATCTTAGAGGAGCGTATCACCTGATCCGAGTGAAGGAAGGCGACGAGTGGAAGACTGCTTTTCGCACAAAGTTTGGCCTCTTCGAATACCAAGTCATGCCATTCAGGTTATGCAACGCTCCAGCAGCATTTCAGTGCTTTATGAATGACGTTTTGAAAGATTTGCTTGATGTCTGCGCAGTAGTATATATTGACGATATCTTGATCTTTTCAGCAACCCCCTCGGAACATGTGAATCACGTTTCAGCAGTTTTGAAAAAATTGCGAGAGCACTCCCTTTTTGTGAAGATGGAAAAGTGTTCATTTCATGTTCCTGAAGTAGAGTTTCTAGGGTATGTGCTGTCCTCTCAAGGAGTGAAAATGGATGTTCGGAAGGTAGAGGCAATTCTTTCATGGCCAGTTCCAACTTCGGTGAAAGGAGTCCAAAGTTTTTTAGGCTTTGCAAATTTCTATAGAAGATTTGTGGAAAATTTCTCGCAGTTGGTTCATCCAATCACGTCTTTGCTTAAAAAGAACCAGAAGTTTGCCTGGACCCCAGAGGCCACCATTGCTTTTCAGACTCTCAAGTCCAAGTTTACTGAGGCTCCTATTTTGAGACATCCACGTCCTGACTTACCTTTTATTGTAGAGACAGATGCCTCGAATGCTGCCATGGGGGCCGTTTTGTCGCAACGAGATCCACAGACTCAAGTTTTGCATCCAGTTGCGTTTTGGTCGAAAAAATTTTCAACTGCAGAACGAAATTATACCATTACAGACAGGGAACTGTTGGCAATCAAGTGCGCCTTAAAGAAATGGAGACATTATTTGCTAGGTGCCCAACACACAGTCACCATCCTTACTGACCACCGAAACTTGCAGTATCTCCGCTCAGTCAAGGCCCAATCGGCTAGACAACTGCGATGGGCTTTATTCTTCGCAGAGTACGACTTTGTCATCACTTTTCGGCCAGGAGTTTCGAAATGGGAAGGCCGACGCCTTGTCCCGGATTGGCAATGAAGATGAGACCTTTGTTCCCCAAGTTCCAAACAACATCATTGCTGGAGACAGGGTTTTAGGATTGCTAAACACTCCAGACCCTTTTTATGAAGAACTGCTGAAGGAAGTCAAGAGGAATGTGGTTCCTGAAGAGCTGCTTACCTGGACAAATCGAGGCGATCAATTCACCCTGCTGGAGGATATCCCGCATTATCAAAATCGCTTGTACCTACCTACTGAAGAATTGAGAAGACAAGTGATTGCTAACTACCATAGCTCCTTGATTGAGGGACATCCAGGGGTCACCAAGTCCTTGGAAAAAATCAAGAGACACTACTGGTGGCCTACATGGCGCAAAGATGTCATTCAATTTATTCAAACCTGTGGAACCTGTGCACAAAATAAGAATACTAAGAAAAGACCGGCCGGTCTTCTTCAACCTTTGGATGTTCCACCGAGTCCTTGGCATACCGTGTCAATGGATTTTATTACCGATCTTCCTCCATGTAGGGGTTTTGACACCATTCTAGTGGTGGTTGACTTATTCTCCAAGATGGCACATTTTATCGCAGTCCAAGGACTTCCGACAGCTTCTGGATTGGCCAAGATATTTCTGGAGAATATTGTTAAGACGCATGGTTTTCCCTCCATTGTAATCTCAGACCGAGGTAGTCAATTTGTTTCTAAATTTTGGAGGCAATGTTGTGCTCTGGCCAAGATTGATGTTCGACTATCCACCAGCCATCAACCCCAAACCGATGGTCAGACAGAGCGCACCAACCAGACCTTAGAACAGTATTTACGATGCATGCTTCACCAAACAGAAGACTCTTGGTTGGATATATTGTGGGTGGCAGAATATGCTTACAACAATTCAACTCATTCCTCTACTGGGCTTACTCCATTCTATACATTACATGGCAGACATCCTCGAACTTCAGCCTTTGACCCTCCAGAACCTTTAGAGATGCCTGCTGTGAAAACTCTCCATGAATTCATCTCTACGGCCCACACTAGGGCTCAAGCTAGCTTGTCCGCAGCCAAAGAAAGTCAGAAGAAGTTTGCTGACCGCCATCGAAGTGCAGCTCCTAGGTTTCAAATTGGAGACTCTGTGTGGCTATCCTCCAGAAATTTGATGTTGAAAGGTTCAAAGAAATTTCTTCCTCGATTTTTGGGTCCGTTCTCCATAGAAGCCATCATCAACCCAGTGGCAATGAAATTGACCCTTCCTCGGAAGATGCGAATTCATCCAGTTTTTCATGTGTCTTTACTGAAACCAGTAACGCCAGATACTCGTTTAGAACCAGCTCCTGCTCCCGTTGAGTTTGAAGACAATCAATCTGAATATGAAGTGAAGGATATTTTAGACTCCAAGATGGTCAGGCACAAGGTTTTTTATCTGATTGACTGGAAGGGTTACGGTCCCTTAGATAGATCCTGGGAACCTAAAGAAAACATACATGCCACTAGATTGTTAAAAAGGTTTCATCAGAATCACCCCAATAAGCCGGGAGGAGAGTCCTTGAGGAGGGGTACTGTCATGACCACAGGTTAGTTTAGTTTCCCATACTTGTCCTAAGAGTTGCAGGTTTATAGGGAATTTATTTGCCCTAGCTAGTTATTGATTCTAACTCCCCATATTAATGGTTAGTTGAGTTTCTTTAATGGCCGCTAGGTGGTGCCTCTGGGTCAGTTAGTTAGCGGGTCTAGTTGTTTTCATGTGCCAGCTATTTAAGCCCCGCCCCTCAGGAGGCTCGCGCTTCGCGTCGTTGTCTGAGTTCAGACTGAACGCTCGCCGCGTACCTCCGTTCCCTGTCACCGCTCATTAGACCTTGTCCACAGTTTATTCCATTCATTCCTTGAGTAACTTTAATTAGTTATCAGCTCCCTTCCTGTGTTTTTTCCAGTTGCTGCCGTTCCCGGCTCAGTCCTGTCATAGCGGTCTCCTCATCTCTCAGTTCGTAGCAGTTTTCTCTCACGCAAGTACACCTATTAAGTGCAAATGCAATTGCTCCGTTTGTGTTGCCTTATCTGATACATTGAAATTGTGTATAAATGTTATTTGGATTCCTCACGCATTTTCAGGATATTACGTTGTTTGTAGCGGGTTCGCGCCCTTTCCTGTGGAGTTTTGTCTTGGAAGCTGATTTTCTAGTCAGATAATTTTGGTCACACTAAGGTTCATATTACGCTCTGTAATAAGGTGTTTTTCCATTACCGTCCCGTAGTGTAGTGAGGTAGTTTTTTCTGTCATCTACACTTGCATCACACCTCAGCTTATGCCCCCTTTAGGTCCAAGTAGCATAGGGCTTCTGTCATTTGTTTAGTGCCATTTTAGTCCCTTTCAAAAGAAACTATTATCCAGCATCCCATTCTTCAGGACTTGCGCCCCTGTATAGAACAGGATGGAGAGCTCAATAAATTAAATACCAAGGTGAGATATTTGCTGCCCCCCATATTACCAGTTTTGACTTTCAGTTTTACGCGAGAAAACTAAGGAAGGGAAAATTGTTATTTTCTCCACAGAAATTCAGTGTCTAGTTCCCAGGAAGGTAGAAGTCAGTTGGAGTTCCAGAAGGTTCCCGCAGAGTTTTCAGGTGAGCGTTACACAATGTGGCATAATTGGGGGCAAAAGCTGCCCCCATTGCCATTCCTTTTATTTGCATATAGTATGTGTTCTTGAATCTAAAGAAATTCTTGGTCAGTGCAATCTCCAATAGTTCTACTAGAAATTCACTAGGGACCAGGCTGGTATCAATTCTTGTTTGGAAGAACCTTTTCATAATTCCCAAAGAATCTGCCTGAGGGATATTTGAATATAATGACTCCACATCTAGAGTTATTAAGATGTCATTATCTGTATTGAAAGGAAAGGATTCGACCATTCAAATGACATCTGTGGAGTCGGACAAGTAAGTGGGAGTATTTTCGGCAAAAGGTTTCAAGAAACAATCTAAATACTGCCCAACTGGTTCTAGAATCGAGCCGCTCAGGGACACAATAGGTCGACCTGGAGGTTCACTCATACTTTTATGTATTTTAGGCAACATGTAGATTAGAGGCGTCCTAGTATTACTAGGAGTGAGGAAACTAAACTCTTTTTGAGTGATAATCTCCCTCTCTAAAACAAATTTACCCAATCTTTCAATCTCCTTCGAAATAGTATGTGTAGGATCTCCTTGTAATTTGACATACACTTCCTTGTTGTTAAGCTGTCTCATAACTTTAAGGTCATACTTGACCGCGTCCCAAATAACTACCCCCCCTCCCTTGTCGGCTTTTTGATCACAACCGATCTGTCTGCTTTCAAATTTTTTAAGCATGCCCAATCTTCTTTTGAAAAGTTAAAACACTGTTTTAAGGGTTTTGCTTTGTCTTTCCCTTCATAGATGGAGTTGAAATCATGAAGAACTGCCTTTTCAAATATGACCGTCTCCTTAGAGATCATGTTAGAAGTGGGGGTAAACTTGGAAGGTGGTTTGAAGGGTGTGTTGGGTACGGCTCCCGAAGGAACCCTCTGTTTAGTCCCGAAAAAATCTTTTAGCCTAATTTTCCAGAAGAAACTCTGCAGTTCCATTTCAACATCCATTTTGCTGGGGTCCTTCATAGGGATGAACGAAAAACCCCTTCTCTAAAATGGAAGTCTCCTTGGGTGTCAATATCTTATCGGATAGATTGTAAACTGCCGAGGGAAAATGTATCTTCTGTATGCCCTCCTTCTTGTTTCAAACAGATTTCCTAATGGAGGGGACTATCATTATCTGTCACCCACTTACACACCTTCTCCTCCATTTACACACCTTCTCCTGCTCCTCTTCAGGCCTTACTATCATTATCTGTCACCCACTTACACACCTTCTCCTCCACTTACACACCGTGTCCTGCTCCTCTCCAGGCCGGACTATCATTATCTGTCACCCACTTACACACCTTGTCCTGCTCCTCTTCAGGCCGGACTATCATTATCTGTCACCCACTTACACACCTTGTCCTGCTCCTCTCCAGGCCAGACTATCATTATCTGTCACCCACTTACACACCTTGTCCTGCTCCTCTCCAGGCCAGACTATCATTATCTATCACCCACTTACACACCTTGTCCTGCTCCTCTCCAGGCCGCACTATCATTATCTGTCACCCACTTACACACCTTGTACTGCTCCTCTCCAGGCCAGACTATCATTATCTGTCACCCACTTACACACCTTCTCCTGCTCCTCTCCAGATTTTACTTCAGCACACCTCTCTTCTCTTATATCACACTTTTTTCTGGTTAATGCCTCTGAATAGGATTAAGGCCCTGCTGTTCCTGGGTGGGTCTTAATGCACCTTAACGCAGACAAGACTTACGCGTGTTGCGACTACTGCGGTGGCGAGCTGGCACAGTATAAAAACCTAATTATCATAATTATTATTCACTGATGATAGACTCAGGGCCCTCCAGTTCCTTTTTTCATAGGATCTTTTCTTTGCAGGCACCAGTTTCCTCTATTCCTTCATTTCACCAATATCTGGAGGTCATCCCCATCTCCTCCAGGGATAGTGTTTCCGAGCTGATGTATGAGCATCTGCGTAGTGTGTGATAGGTGCTGCCCTGCAGTGGATCATGCATTGATAGGCCCCCCAATCTCCAGTTTGTCTGGATTATTTAAGTGGTGTCTGAGCATCTGTGTGATTCCAGGACGCCCTCCCCATGTTCCTGCGTGTCTGAAGCTTGTTTCTGTGGTGTCTGAGTGTCTGTGATTTCTGCCGAGTTCTCCTGCGTGGATGCGGTTTCCTTGGCATGTAGAAGTCCTAATGTGGCCTATGTCTCTGGCAATGCTAAGGTGAGCAGTTCCTGCAGGGAGATCTGGTGCCAGTGGCGCTCCTCTGCACACATGCCTGTCCCTTAAGCATGGGCTGGCTGGTGCTCATCTGTGATTAAGAATTGGCCAGGCATGGTTTGAGTGTTCATTGTGTGTCTTACCTAGCTTGCTACGCCTGTTCACAGCCAGTTGTATATTTCTGACAATATATGTTAGGCATTCATTTGTAAAAAAAAAAAAAAGAAAAAGAAAACATTAGGCTTTCTTGCTCAGTGTTGTTTTCTAACGAGAATAGAGCCAGGAATAGACGCGTGCTACGTCTTGCTGTGTAGGGATTGAGCAGACATCACTGGGGAATGAAGGGGTGTCTGGCAGTTTATCTTACATACGGTGTTATTTGTTGGATACCCATAGCCAGGCTTTATTCAGAACACTGTCAGGGTGCAAACAGTCTTCTGCAAACACCTGAATGTGATTGTTGGTGTGGAGTGGCACGTGAGGGTGGCTTGTTCTCTCGGTGTTGTTGGCATTTACAGACTTCGGCAAACCCTGAATGTGTACATAGACGCAGACATGATTAGCCATGGATTGGTGGTGTAAATGTGGAGGTTTGGGTGTATAACAAGAGTGATGTGTGATGTTTAGGGATCTGGTGATGTGGTGGGTGATGCACAGTGTAATATGGAGGGTTATAGTGTGGTGGAGGGTAATGGTGAGGTGAAGGGTGTCATGGCGGCAGAGGTGCCACCAAGGGGGTCCACGGGCACCTTTATAAAACACTGCCCTCCCACCCCCACACCGGCACACCTGCGTCTTATGAATGCAACTTCATGTGCCACCCCAAAATTTCCAGTGACCTCATCAGGCCACCCCTATGAGAAATGTCTGGGGGCACCACTGCATGGCGGATACCCTGGAGGATGACCTGGAACAGGAAGGGGGCTTCTGGAAGGCTGGGGTAGGTCAAGATTTGGGAGAGGAGTAGAGTGCAGGAAGGGGGCATTTAGGCAACGAGGTTAGAGGCGTGGAAGGGGATGGTGGTGTTGTGGTGGGTGTGAGTTAGGGAATGGTAAAGCTAGGTGTGGTGGTTGGTGTAGAGTGTTAGAGAGATGTGGAGTTCGAAGAGGTGGTGTTGCCTGGAGAAGGGGAAGGTGAATGAAAGCTGGGTGTGGGTGAAGGTCAGGTAGGCTTGGCAGTCAGTGCAGATTAGGGCGGTGGCAGGGACAAGTAGGTGAGGGTAGTAGTGGCGGGGCTTTAGAATGGCATCAGATGCAGGTATTGAAGGCAGGATGGATGTGATCGAGGTGATGAGGGTCAGGTGAATGGAGGATGTGGATGAGGGGCTCAGTGGAGGCACTGAGGGGAGAACGGAGAAGTAGGGTGTTTGTTGTTTGCTGATGTATTGTTACACAGCTCACAGCTTTAGATTTTATTTTACTGTCACCTGTCGTTGCATCAATGCAGAACTTAGAGCATTTTGTCTATTACCACAGCATATGTGTTATATCAAAGATGGCATTATGGGTTTACCTTTGAATGACGAACATGCAGTCACCAAATCCATCTTCATGTAACCTTCGGAGCAACGACTGGCCTGTGCAACGGACACAGGGCTTGCGAAAGTGTTGCAAAACAAAATATTGTTGTACTAGTCTAGAAGCCTGTCTCACGGGCCAAAGTGCAAGTTTACGTTGACTCAGTAGGACCACTATACATTCTAAAGCAACAGCTTCCTCTAGCGTTGACAACAGGTGAAGCTACTGCATCGGACAAACATACATCTGGCCTTTCATTATATTGTTAGATAGATTAGATTAGCAGAGGCGACTATTCATTAACGTAATTTATCGCAAACAATGGGTGCATAACAACAGCAGAGGTAGGTCAGTTCCAGCCCTCCCGATTCTCAGCACAGACATTCCAAATGTGTATATTGCTGAGGCGATCACATACATCCTCTTCCAAGGTCTGGCTGCATCCTCTGACCCTCACACTGGTCAGCCCAGTCCCTCCTGCACACACCCATTATAGCCCATCGGGAGACCAGTCAAGGTGTTTCTTTGGTAGAGTTCACTTAGAATGCTCCTGGAAGAGAGGCTGGTTGAGGGGGGCATGGAAGCATGTGATTAGAAAGGCGAGTGCTGGTTGGCAGGCAAGGCCTATCGTGATGTCAGCAGAAGAGCATAGGTTGCCACTACATCTGGAACTTAATGGAATAGGGGGCAAAAAAGTATTGCCAGGATGGAAGACATTTTTTAAAACACTGCATGAAGTCGAGCAGGACAAACAGGAGAAATAAAGGAGTACAGTGCAACACGTGATGAGATTGCACTGGGGTGGGGTGCGGTGTGATGTGGCATAGCACAGCTCTGTGTGGTGTGATGCAGAGAGATGGAGCATAGTTCAGTGGAAATGGGCATGGAGCAATGGTGTGTGGTACAGTGCACTGGGAACTTGGCATCCTTTTCGCTTCGAGTTGGGGGTGCTTTCAATGAGGAGCCAGGGGTGATTATATTATAGAAATGTGTCCAAAGTGTAACATGGGTAGGTGTTGTGTCACCTGTGTTGTGTATGCATGTGATGTGAGGTTGGTGAGTGCTAATGATGTGCTTGTGCAGTTGTTGTTGTGTGGTGAACCTTGAAGGCACATGGCCAAAGATTTGGTTAGTTTGGCATGTGTTCGTGTTGGAGGTAGAGCTGGAGAATGGCAATATTCCCATGGGGGCGGGGGCAACGGGGATGTAGTTGAAAGGAGAAATAACGTGACGTACTGTCCATGTCTGGCCTGGCTAGTGTAGTGAGGTTGGTGTGTGGCTTAGGTGGGACATGGGGATGTAGAGGACTAGAGGAATAGTGATTGGTGGTGTGGGCCTGGCACGAGTATAGGGTATATGCAAGTGGACAGGGTCTGCCTACTATTTTGAGATGCTGCCCTCTTTGCGTTGAAGTTGTCGTAGGGGAAAATGGACTCTAATGTCTTTAAGTGAGTCGAGTAGCATAGACGAATCGTGCAACCACTTTAATGTGAGCCCACATAGTGTCATTCCTCTCCGGGAATAGTTAGATGGTGAATACACTTGTGACTCTACGTATTTACAATGAGTGCTTCAGGAAGGGCCATCGTGGCCATCAGCACGAAAAGCATTCTGAAAGCAGTGGAGTAACTTTGTTGAAAATGTTGGTGTTGGGGGGAGCATGACATCTAAAGAAAAGGGGACCCTGTCCAATGAGGGGGACAAAATGGTGTACCACGAAAGTTGGGCAGACAAACACCCTTGTCCCCTCCCCCCAAAAATTACACCCATGTCTGAAAGAATTGTGTTCTGATCCACAACACCTTCCACGCATGAGACCTGCAATCTTGAATGGGCGCCTCCAGAACTTTGCCTCAGAGCCATGTGTTACTCCGCAGAAGCCATCATGCCCCAACCATGCACCAACAGAAGCAAGAGGCCACCCGTCCTGCACCTTCCAGCTCACATCCACACCATCCTGATATCGGAGCCCTCACATCCTGCCTCCTCGCACCTGTCTACTTTTTTGCTGACCCGCCCCGAGTCACTGTAAATGTGTGCTCTCCTCTGCTCCGGTGGACTGCATAGAAACATTGGGATTCTGAGACAGACATAAGACACATATCTCCAAAAAAGAGCTCTTCTGTAGGATGAGATGGACAAAGGTTTGCTACCCCCTGCTTTACCCAGTTACTCTCCATCACTGCTACCCGCAGTGGCAGCTGGTGTATTTCTCAATGGGGGGTCGTACATTTATCCCATTAATTAGCATGAATGACCACGCCTAGTGAGGTAACCAAATCTGGGAGGTGGGGTGGTCCCCCCACCAAGAATACATAAATATATATATGTATGTCCTTTATACTGTTATATTAACAGTCGTTGGAGGAGCACTCCTCGGTCCAAACAGAAATTCAGGAAACCAAGTTACAAAAATCTTCCACTTTATTTTAATTGCATAAAATCCTCGCACATTTTCATGGCAAAATAGTGTCAAAAGCCACACCCATAGTGGTTCTCCCAAAGTGCCTGGCGCATCCTAGATGGGGTTAACGCGTTTCGCGGGCTTCCGTCCGCTTGTTCACAACAAGTGACCCAAACATTGCTGTGGGTTAAAATACCCCATGTGACTAGCTAATAACAACAGAAAGGAGACTGCTCTCGGTGTCTATGTCCCAACGGTGTCGGCCATTATGGAACGGGTTAGTGTGTTATAACATTATATTAGATCTGTGCTTCCACATAGTATAGTGTGTCAGTACTGAAATGTATCCTAATCAGCAAATTACTGATAATAGCGTATACTGACAGCAACAACAATGTGTTGTCATCAATAAATATAAAGTTTATATATTATTTATGCATAGTGCTCACCGCCATTATATACATATAGATGTAACGTACTGAATATGCTAATGCATATACTATTTGTGGAGCGCAGTAGGAAGATGTAACTATCATTGATGTGCATAGTGCTACTCGTATTCCACTGTTATTTTTCAGATCTAAAGTGCGTAATTATTTAGCAGCCTGTTGATAAAGTGCATAGTGCGCATAGTGTTGCCACTAACAATAGTATAATGCTATCTAATAAAGCTAGTATGAATGTTAAATGCAGCCAACTTCAAAAGTGTATAATGCACCCGTTTTTTAGCCTCAAATGACACTCACTGATTTAGAGATCATCGAATTCTATTTAATATGGCAACTGATCTTATCAAAATGCACCAATTGGCCTCTAATTGAGCACATATATGGTATTTGAAATTCAATTCTAAAGTGCAAAGTGCTAGCAGCAATATCTAAAGTGCCAATACTATTCTCTTATCATAAAGTGCAAATGCTTATGTTTTTCAAGAACAACAAATACCAATATCAGTGCAGCCTGCCCATAAAAAGGTGTTAAAACTTCCTGTTGCTAGTCACATGTCTATAAACTACAAAACAATTCCTATGATAGGTGTGTATTGGGTCAAACAGACCCATAGGATCCCAAAATGTGAGTTAAAACAAAATTACACAGCTTTTACTGTCTTTCAAATACTGGATAGAGAGGAGATAAAACCATAAAGACACAACATCCTTCTTGTCATAAGCACATAGAAATGGATAACCGTATCTCAACAATTGCTCAGGCCCGGGGGTAAGTGTAGTGTAGTGTGACAGAGAGAGACCCTAAACAGTACATACATCTGTCCATACGATTACTTGATGAAAATATAACCGGGTATGTCATGTGATAATCCAACAATGATGACATTCTTCTTATCAATATTTTAGCCCAGGAATGTGTAAAGTTCCTCATCTATATTATAGCCGCTGGGTGATTTGCTCTCAAAGTCTAAAATACAGCAGGTTTCTTTTTATCAGAGTCTTTTCTCTCTATCACCACCTCTCGGGTCCTTATCAATTCTATGGATGCCAAAAAAAGAGAAACTATATATTTTGCCTTTGTGATGATCCTTGAAATGTTTAGCCATGGGATAGTTAACATCTTGGTGTTGAATTGTCCTTACATGTTGCTGGATGCGGATCTTTAGTTTGAACTTGGTGCTGCCGATGTACCATTTTTGGCACGCACATGCCAGTACATAGATAACAAATTCAGTTTCGCATGTAATTTTCTCCTGTGTGGTAACAGAGTTTCCAAAAACTGGGTGGGTGCTTATAAAAAGCGCAGTTTTTAGCAAATTTACAGATGTTACACCTAGTGCATTTTCGAAAGCCGGGCTTCTGTGTTGTCAGCCACATCTCTCTGTCAGGCAGCCCATCCCATGCCATGAAACATTGAACCAGGTTGTCTCTTAGAGATCGATTTCGTCTGAAGCTTATTTCTGGATTCATTTTTAAGCTTCTTGACAAATCTTTATCATCCAATAAGATTCTCCAATATCTACGGAGTATGCGTCTTATTTCTGGTGCTTCTTTATCAAAAGTCAGGATCATTCTTGTAGTTGTTTTATCATCAATTAGTTCAACCGGTGTTCGAGATCCTGTAAAAAGCTTGGATCTTTTTCTCTGTCTTGCTTTAACAAATGCCTTCTCTATAACCTTCTTCGGGTAGCATTGTTCTAGGAAGCCGATTGCCGCAGTTTTACTGTCTCGATCGTATGCTGTAAGTGTGGAACTGTTCCGTCTGATTCTAATGAACTCCCCGTATGGGATACTCCAAATCAAGTTTTTTGAGTGTCCACTAGTTGCATGCAGAGGGGTGTTTGTTCCAGTGGGTTTCCTGTGCAATTTGGTCGTTTGTGTCTGGTCCACAATCCTAACGTTGACATCTAGGAAAGTTAGAAGGGTTCGACTGTGTGTTTCTGTAAACCTCAAATTGTTCTTGTTTTCATTGAGGCATTTCACAAAGTCTACCCATGCTTTTTCAGACCCTTTCCAGATCACGAAGAGGTCATCGATATATCTCAACCATAATACGACGTCTGCCGTGAATATTTGATTCGGACCGGACAATACATCTGTTGCTTCCCATGCCCCCATTGTTAGATTTGCATAGGATGAGGCAAATGTTGTGCCCATCGCTGTACCTTGTACTTGTCTGCAGTACTCGTTGTTAAATACAAAGACATTGTTAGTAAGGCATAAATTGATCATCTCGAGAACCATCTGTGTATGTTATATATATATAGTTTAAAATTGTGCATTTCCAGCACACCTTTTGTGACAAAATGGGTAAAACTCCACAAAATGTACAATTGGTTCTGTATGTGAACCCATTAAATAATCCAATAGATTCCAAGCCACCAATAGTATACAGGAGCAATTTCAGGATGGAGGAGCCTTCGTATGGCAGCTTTTTCTTTACCATAGTGCAGCCTTCTTGCATAGAAACCACTTGGTCAGCAGTCCTAGGGCCTGGCAGGTGCCTTGTGAGTGCATTCCTTTGATTTCATACCGATTTTGGCTAGAATTTGGCTACTTTTTGGAAATATTTTTGAGTATATTGCAATCCTGTTTTTAGGGTAGTTGTTGATTTTCAGAGGAATGTATTTGCGGTTTCCCTTTGACTCCCAACCCGTTTTTTTGTGCTGGTCTGCCCGTAGAGTGCCCTGGCTTGGTGCTGTAGTCCTTTGTTTGTATCTGGGGTTTTTCCTTTCCCTGTCCAGCCCTTTAGCAATTGGTTGAGGCAGTCTGACGTCCATTTGTGCCCTAGCCTTGTCCCAGTTAGCACCCAAGCCGCTTCTTTGTTCCTGCAGTCACCCGCCTCCCCGCCTGCTTGCAAGCCCTAATTGGCCTGAGTAACCCTTTTTGAGAACATCCCCCAGGGCAGCACCTGCCTGGGCAGCCCATGGCAAAGGGCTCCAAGGCAAAGGGCAGCTCCTGAAGAACCAGCTACAGTCAGTATTTGCCTGTGTTCGTCAGAGGATCCTCCCGTAGTTAACCAGCTGTGAAGGATAAAGTAACTGTGGTCTGGGCGGTGAGTACAGCTATAACTGTACTCCAGTCAAGCCCCACTACTTCTATTACCTACTAGAACAAAGATAATTTGAGGCAGTTTGTCATATCGTGCATTTAGCCCATCTGTTTTAGTGAGCCATTTCCTGCATTTAGCTCATCTAAGGAAAGCTACTGCCACTAACTAAAACCTCAACCTTCTCCATACACCTTCTCAAACTCTGAACTAAACACAACCATACTTCTACAGCACAACAAACTGCACGCACTTTACAACACCACAACAACGAAACAAAACCACACATAGTTTCGCCCAACACCACATGGCAGCTACCAAACCGAAAATACACACCTATGCTCAGTGAACGGTGTGAACCGAACCATACTGAAGCTGCCAAACATCACAGCTCTCTTGCTCTTTTTCCCGCTGAGTCCTAACTTACCTACCTCCCTCCTTGCTTTAAAATATCAGCCAAAGCGCCAAGAAACCACACAGACGGCAGCAGTATGTGGTATAAGAACCTTTAACATAACATATCATAACATAACATCACATAACATAACATAGTAACTCATGTTTTTGCCCAATAATGCTAGTACTGCAAATGTCAGAATGCACTCATGAAGGCTTTGCTCCATTAGGACAGTATGGTCAGCCATTTTAAAAGGACACAATGCATTTGGCCTTGCCCAATAAAGCCAGTACAGTAAATGTAAGAGCACACCCATAATGGATTTCCCCAAAAAACCTAGATTAGTACGGCCAGTCAAGGTAGAAACACACTTTTCTTGAATGTTCCTAACGGTACATATGCTGGAACTGTAGAGAAGCACTGGTCTTGCCAGTAATGAAATACTGAAAGCACACTGGTGTGTCTTGTGTCTCCCTTGGCCTGGTCCTGCATGAATGCTTGTTTAGTTAAGGAGGGAGATATTGTGTCGGTTGTATACGAATTTTTCCTTTTACAACTGTTCGAATGACAATTGACCTTTTCACAATTGACCGAATATATGGTCAATTGTACCATATATGTGGGGGGAAACCCCCCACAACCCCGCACCCAACGCCAAACCCCCCGAAACCCCTATATATATATAAATATATATATATATATATATATATATATATATATATATATATATATATATATATATATATATATATATAACCAAACCGATAAACATATATATATATACATTCGGTCAATTGTGAAAAGGTCAATTGTGACCCTTTAAATTCGGTCAATTGTTCATTCGAACAATTGCAAACGAACAATTTGGGCAATACAATTGTGTCTTGTGTCTCCCTTGCCCTTGGCCTGCATGAATGCTTGTTTTGTTAAGGAGGGCGATATTGTGTCTTGTGTCTCCCTTGCCCTTGTCCTGCATGAATGCTTGTTTTGTTAAGGAGGGAGATATTGTGTCTTGTGTCCCCCTTGCCCTGTTCCTGCATGAATGCTTGTTTTGTTAAGGAGGGTGATATTGTGTCTTGTGTCTCCCTTGCCCTTGTCCTGCATGAATGCTTGTTTTGTTAAGGAGGGAGATATTGTGTCTTTTGTCCCCCTTGCCCTCGTCCTGCATGAATGCTTGTTTTGTTAAGGAGGGAGATATTGTGTCTTGTGTCTCCCTTGCCCTCGTCCTGCATGAATGCTTGTTTTGTTAAGGAGGGAGATATTGTGTCTTGTGTCCCCCTTGCCCTGGTCCTGCATGAATGCTTGTTTTGTTCAGGAGGGCGATATTGTGTCTTGTGTCTCCTTTGCCCTTGTCCTGCATGAATGCTTGTTTTGTTAAGGAGGGAGATATTGTGTCTTTTGTCCCCCTTGCCCTGGTCCTGCATGAATGCTTGTTTTGTTAAGGAGGGAGATATTGTGTCTTTTGTCTCCCTTGCCCTTGTCCTGCATGAATGCTTGTTTTGTTAAGGAGGGAGATATTGTGTCTTGTGTCCCCCTTGCCCTTGTCCTGCATGAATGCTTGTTTGGTTAAGGAAGGAGATATTGTGTCTTGTGTCCCCCTTGCCCTTGTCCTGCATGCATGCTTGTTTTGTTAAGGAGGGAGATATTGTGTCTTGTGTCCCCCTTGCCCTGGTCCTGCATGAGTGCTGGCCTGATGGAATGCTTTGTGGAATGTTAGCTGGTGGAATGCTGTGGTGTGAGTGCCCTTTGAAGCCCCATGATTGTCATATGGAGTGAGGCAGCCTGTGAGAGTGGAGGCAGGTGGATGTCTTCCTGTACCTTCCTACGTACGTACCTTGAACTTATCCTGTTGTATCACCCTGTCAATCTGGAACTTAGTAAAGAAGTTCACGTCCCTGCCTGGTGTCTGGAAGATGTCCATTAAGCACGAGTCATTAATGCGAGACACTAGAAGATAACACTTTTCTTGACTGCCCAATACCGTCGACACTCCAGCTGTAAGAGCACAATTTCCTTGGATCAATGGAGGTATAGTTCAATTCATGCGTGGAAACACGCATCCGAGGCGGTGGAATAGTAATCGCCTGTCACGCTAACTAATCAATGGTTTTCTGGAAAGCAACCTTCTCAAACATTTAATGATGCATTCAAATAATAAAGCTTTGAAGCATTATGCTGCAAAGATTAACGGTATCACTACATAATATCCCCAACAAAAATATCACCGTACATATGGTCGTTTGGCTCGCCATAGGCGATATTTTTTTGGGGGATATTATGTGGGAGCGGGGTCTGGGGGGTGTCCCCCGCAGGGTCCATGTGTGAATTTTGCCGCAAAAATATGGCAATATGTTTGCATCGCAATATTTTTGCTGCGGAATTAACACATGGAACCAGATTAACTGGGACTTTGTTTTCATTGTAAAGTAAATTAGCATTGTCCAATGAAGCTATCTTAAATTATGTACAAGTGTGATGCCAAACCTCAATTTCAACTGCCTAAAATAAAAGAAACTCTCTTAATGCTTTGAGCGCTTGGTGCTGGCGAAATGTGCGGAAAGTATGCATCTTTTCATGTTTGTGACGTCGTCAGTGTGCACGACGCATGCGCGAGCCTCGTTTTGGGTCACGCATGCGTGTTTTGAATAAAGAACGTCCATGCGGCAGTTGCCGCCGGGACCTTGGAAAGCACGGACGCATGTGTCATGTCTCAATGATTGTGTGCGTGCGCATGTTAGTACTGGGCGGCCCGAGGCACCGGCTCGCCCATCACATTGGCGACGAGGCGGGATCCAACGGAGTGAGCAGTTTGACACGCACCGACGTGTCAACCACTAGCATTTTCTGCGTTATGAATCCCAAATCTGATGCGAGCGATGGCGATATCATTATCTTCAGTGCGGAAGGCAGTAGTGGCCCGCGAGGGTGCTCGTGCGCTGCCCACGTGCTAACGGAAGATAGAACGCCAAATTTTGGAGCGTCCGTAGTTCTTCGTTCCAAGAGGCCTGCATTTCCATCTAAGCCAGCCAGGCATTGGAACATCGTCGCAGCACTGTGTCACCTCTGCGCATGGGACCAGGTGCATCAGCAATCTGTCCGAGTCAGGTTTGTGGCCTCTAATTCGGCTTTGAGGTGCCCGTGCGACCGGCGAAGATGACGGACAGCGATGGAGAAGCATCTGCAACGCAAACGGTGGTGCGCAGACAACAGGGTTCATTGTTACCCATGCAGGAATTTGACACTTCGGGTCCACCCTCAGAATTAGGCCCAAAATGGTTGCTGTGGATAAAAAAATTGGACATGTATTTTGCAGCGACCGTAGAGACCAATGACGACGCCAAGAGGGCGACACTGCTCTATTCGGCAGGGATAGACGTTCTCCGCATATATGAGTCTCTAAGCCTGCAAGTGGTGACGTATGATACCGTTAAAATGGCCCTCAAGAACTACTTTATTCCTCTATCCAACGTGGACTTCGACAGATTTTTATTCTGTGGTGAGAAACAGCGGGAGGACGAATAACTTGATCAGTTCTGCGCACGTCTGCGGCAGATGGCTACCACTTGTAGGTGGGATAACGAAGAGGGTATGCTCCGCAATCAAGTGATTCAGGGGTGCAGTTTGGGCAAACTGCGCAGACAGGTACTGCGGGAGCCGGG
The DNA here is from genome assembly GCF_040938575.1 of Ambystoma mexicanum. Lineage (NCBI taxonomy): Eukaryota > Metazoa > Chordata > Amphibia > Caudata > Ambystomatidae > Ambystoma > Ambystoma mexicanum. Next base: position 325,873,827 of record NC_090926.1, on the reverse strand, counting down.
ACTGTCTCTTGTCCAAATATTAGACAGTGGCAGAGTGTATGAGTTGGCTGAGATGAGAGGTGCAAAGATGGATGCAGCTGTGCGCCCGGGAAAGTCTGAAGAGGCATTTGCAGTGGGGAGGCAAGCTTCATCGAAAGCGCGATGGAGCCAGAAATGCCAGTATGCAGCTCCGGCGCACGGATGGGCAACCATTTGCCAGTACTGCGGATATGACCTGCCCCACTCTGTTGACTTTCCCACCAAGTCGAGAACCTGCGGCAGGTGAAATGGTCCTGGCCATTATGCCAGAATGTGTCGTGCCCTCACACCGGTTGCCACACAAAGAGGACCGGCAAGGCCCAGTGGCGGCAGGTTTAGGAGACAACGCAGTGTTGCGACACTAGATGTCCAGAGACTAAATATCGCAGAAGAAGAGGAGGAGCAAGGAGAGGTTTTTTTAGTTTCGAACCTTGCGACAGGAGCACGGAAAAAGAGGCAGCCCAAGTGTGTGGTTGACATTCAAGGTGTCCCGACGCAGGTACTGATAGACACAGGCGCCTCTGTCTGTGTGCTCGCCACCGACCACTATTTTTTTTACTTTTAATTAAAATGCTTTGTTTGAATTAACAAACTTTTCATTTATATTTACATACATTTTTACAGAATATTCAGACAGTTCTATTCTTATTATTCATCTAAAAGTCTTTAGTAATTTCGCTCCAGAATTTAATCACAGTAAATATAAGGTGTTGATTCTTGCCTTCAAGGAGTTCTGCCTATCTTTCCTCAGTTGTCAGCTGTTTTTCAGCGATTTTAAAAAAGTCTCTATATAACTCTCTTTTTGCTTTCAAAGCTGGACAAACCATGATCATATGAAATAGAGTTTCTATTCTCATTTCATCTTTGCAAAATCGACAAGCCGCTGATTTGGTGGCTGTTTTATCTATCAAAGCATGGTATTCTCTGGTGGGCAATATGTTAAGACAAAAGCGCAAGAACAGATCACAGGTATTACAACACGGAAACGGTGCCAGGTATGCTGGTAGTTCATTGAGTGCTCTAACTTCAGTTTCCACATTAAGATGACGCTTGTACTTTTTCTGTACTTCCCTATCGTTCTTATCCAGTCATTTGTTTGAACCTTCCTTTTTGCATACTGCGGTCTGTTAAGCAACATTTCCTCTGTGATATCTTCCGCTCTCATTTTCGATTTAATTTCAGTGGACCATTTCAAGAGAGCTGATGTTTGAAATGTTTCCTTTTTTTCCTTTAGGATTTCTAATGCTGGTATTTTTTCCTCAGAAATGATTTTTCTTAACAAATCCATTTGTTTCCAAAGTATTATGGATTGTACCGATTGTAAAGCTAGTTCAAGTCTTATTCTATTGATGGGAAATGTTTTGGGTAATGCATGTGTTTTCCTCCAAAATAATGCTTCGTAATATGGCCATCTCAATAGTTGTTGATTAATGAGTGTCTCGCTCGCATATGTCAAGATTGGAATTACTTTTTGGTTATAGAGCAGAATTGTGGCTTTTGTTGAATATGTCCCATATTTTAAGTGGAAGAAGCGCCCTTGTTTTGCCAAAGATCTCGCCTTTTCTTCAATATGTTCTTTCCATTCTGCTTCATTCGCTGATGGATTAATTAGAGCTCCTAGATATTTAATTGTTTTAGTAGGAATGATCATTTTATTTTCTAGTCGAATCTTCATATTATGTTGAATCTTAGTTTTTTCAGTGGTGAGTTTCATTATTCTGGTTTTATTGATGTTAATTTGTAGATTATTCTCTATCATATAAATTTGAGCTTTGTGCACTGATTGTTGAAGTCCTTTCAATGTTTTATCTAGAATAATGTCATCGGCATAAATTAGCGTTTGAATGGTTTCACTATTGAGTTTTGTTGGATTTGCCATGTTATTTTGAATTTTCTCTCCAAAGTCATAAGTAAAGAGATTATAGAGGCACGCGGCTAATGGACAACATTGTTTTAGCCCATTCCCAGTTGGTATAGATTCTGTCACTCTTCCATCTTTCGTGAACCTGACACATATATAGGTGTTAGAATATAGTTGTTTTATTGGATTCAGAATGTTCAAGGGGCATCTCCAGGCTCTTAACTTAGACCATAATAGTTGTCTGTTGACTGAATCAAAAGCAGTCCATAGGTCTATAAATATAGCATATACTTGATGTGATTTTGCTATTGCTTCGTATTTCAGCATATTCAGCAACAAAAGGTTGACATTGGTGCCTATTCGATTCACAAAGCCTGTTTGTTTTTTAGCTTTTTTGTCATGATCTATTGCCCATCGATTCAATTTCTTTTGGAGGTAACCTGCAAATAATTTTCCTAGAGGATCTAATAAGGCTATCGGCCTATAATTAGCCAGATCTTTTCTATCTCCTGCCTTGTAAATAGGAATCAGAACTGCAGTTGTCCAAGTTAGGGGAATCTCTTTTGTCTTTTCAATTAGTCTTAAAAGGGAAAGAAAGAATTTAACCCAATCTTCTGGCGCCGCTTTTAAATTACTGTTTGCTAAGCCATCTGGGCCTGGTGCTCTCGAGGATTTGAGTGACTTGATGGTACTGATGACATCTTCTAGGTCCCAATTAAGGTCGCAAGGATCACCGTCTTTCTCTATATCCTTTGTGCCTGATTGTACAGTGTTTTTATATAATGTTGAATAATGATTCACCCATCTGTCTGCATCAACTTCTTGAATCATATTCTTTGATGTAGATGTGACATTTAGCAAAGACCATAGTTGGCGTGTATTTTTCTGATTCGATGCTTTCAAAATAGCTTCTGCATCATTCTGTTTTATAGAGGCTTTGATAGATTTTATTGTGTTGGAATACTTAAATTTTTCTTTTTTTATTTCAACATCAAAATTTAGTTCCCTCTTTTTTCTCAACTTTCGCAAGCGTTTGTAATGTTGTTTTTTTAACGTTTGGATTTCCATGTTGAAGTAATGTGCATGGGTTTGTTTTTGTTTCTGCTTTGATCCCGCATGTTGATATTTTTCTAAGATCCAACCATAATTCAATTTTTGTTTATCTTCAATTGGCGTATCTTCAAAAGTTGAGACTATTTCTGATATTTGGTGTTGTTTTATTCAGAGTCTATTCAGCCCATTTGTGAGCTCAAGTTCAGGCAGCATTAGTCGTTGATCGTTTATTGCATGGCTAGCCCATTCAATCTGTATCAGATGGTGGTTACTATCTGGCTGTATCGAATTTCCAGTCAAAGTTGTTAAATTTCGTATCCCTTCTGATATAAAAATATAGTCGATAGTTGAATTGGACGTTTCTCGTGACCATGTTGGTAACGGCTTACCTTTGCTATTAGTAGGTTGTTCACTTAGAAAGATGTTTCTCAGATTTACCTCTTTTGTCCATTTTTTGCTCTGCTTGACATGACTCTGGGGTCTAAATTATCACCTTCTTTATTGAATAGGTGCAAATTAAAGTCTCCTGCTATAATAAATTCAGTTCCGCTGTTCGAGATGGCCAAGTTGTCAATTTCATCACATATTGAATCTATGAATCTTGTCTCTGACATTGCATTTGGGTTCCAATAGACGTTAAAGATAGATATCAGATTAGCAGCCGTGGACACGTCTGTTTCATTATTATTATCTGATCGAATTCTGATAGTTAGGTATTGTGCCCACGGATGTATGTTCTTACTTGCTATTATTGTCCAAGTTGGGAGTAATTTTGTTAATATCAACATTCCTGGTGCTGGTCTTCCCTGTTGCGCTGATATAGCAGGGTTCATTAGGATACTATACCCATCGCATATTACCTCTTTGGTCAATCACGTTTCCTGCAAGCAAATGATATCTAGGTTATCCAAAAATGTTGACTGTTTTTCTAGGAGATGTTTGTTTCTTCTTGTATTCCATGAGCCTAGAGCTGTTCTACACTTTTGAAAATTATTATCTCTTTGTTGTTATAGGTAAGTTTTCCTTCCACTTTGCTCGGCCTTCAAGTTTGGTTTTGTTTGTATTGTCTCATGATAGTCACGCCATAAAATGTGGGTATTTCTATGGTCTTGCGCCTGGAACTTTGTTCTTGAGTTATTGACATTTTGCGCATAATTTATCACTTTACTCTGTTCAGGATTATTGTTAGAGTTGCCTAAACAATGCCAGATTTATTTCTTTTTTTTCAGCCACGACCGTGAAACAAAGATTTCTTCTATTTCAAACCCTAATGTTTCAAAGTGATGTTTGGTTGCCAAGACTCTTTACATTGTGTCTTGTTTGTAAAAGTCAATATGTACCTCTTCCATATATCGTTTATTCGGAAACAATACCAGTTCTAGATCATCAGATTTCATTTTAGTCAATTGAGGAATTGCTTTGAACAATCGCAAAATGTTAGATCTGTTCATTATTACCGGGTCTTCTGTGTTTACTGTCTTCGGAAATAGGGCTATTCTATAGGCACAAGAAACCTTCAACGGGTTTTGGAAGATTGGTTTAACTAGTCTGGGACTTGATTGAACAATAGGATTTTTGTTGTTAGCACATTCCACTTGCGTGTCTGCTGATGTCCAAGATTCATCATTGGATACTGTTGAATATTCAAAGGAAAAGTTGGTTGAAGCATCCTCTTTGTCATATTCGCTTTGAGATTGATCTATAACCGTATCTTGACATTCATCAACGATGATCAAGGTCGCATCTTGTGAGTTTAGTGACATTGAGTTACAGTCACTAAAATCATTGGCGGATGATAGATCTATCATTGGAATGGGATTTGCCGGTTCACAAGGCATTTCTTGGTTTATTACCTCCAACAGTGCATCCAGTGGTTCAGGCAATACTTGCATAGCCAATTTGGTGGCATCTTTTTGTCTTATTACCGTTTTCTTTAATTATTTTTTATTTTTATTTACTTGTTTATAATCAAAAATGTTTGATTTTTACAAGATGTTGATATGAAAAGCAGAAAAGAAAAAAACACACGTTTTGTAGAAAATAGATATCATAGATGCAGATTAAAAAAAAAAAAAAAAGGTAAAGACAGAACTAAAAGTGGATGACAAGAAACAGGGGAATCAGAGGAATAATTGTAACCAGAAAACTAGGCGCTTCACTGCAGAAACTTTGTGTGTCAACATAAAAGAAAGTCACTGTTCTTTAAATTGCACTTGACTAGTTTGTAGGTTCTGGTTTAGACTCAATGCTGCCTCTAAAATCTTTACTGTCGCTGTTGACCACTTAGTTCTGTCTCCAGCAATCAGGCGACACCACCATGTGTTTTCCTCTCGGAGTGGTACGTCATACATCAAAGGGAGCAGATAGGCTTCCCGCAAAAATAGGGTTCTGGTGCAAGTCGTGAGTAAGTGTCTCAGAGTTTCCACGTTTCCTGGGTCCAGACAGAATCTGCAGGTACGAGCGTCCGTTTTCGTACGGATTGCTATAATTTCCTGTGTTGGTAATTGATTGAATCTTATTTTCATAAAAGTTTTCTGCATTTTTTTGTTGGGGAATTTTATGCAGTAGCTCATAGGTTGGTTGAGTTTATTTGTTGCTGCTGGTAAATGCGCCAGGAGTTTGTTTCCTATTGTTTTTTCGCCGGTTTGGATCCAATCTCCTTGCGCTATTTTTGTCTTGATTCTGTTGGGGTTTGTGATCAGATCATCTGCCGAACAGGCCAAATCTGCTAGTTGTTTTGTACGTTTTTGAACCCAGTTATTTAGTGCTCTGCAACGTCCTTGGTTAAGCTCTATCTGAACCAACTTGTAAATTGGAATGGTATCTGGAAGAATAATTTTCCGAAAAAGACGCATCTTGTTTTGGTCTGCTGATGCTTGTAATGATAGTAAGCCCAGTTCACGTCTAACAGCATCAATTGCGGAGGATTTAGGCAGCCCTAACACAGCTTTCCATAGGTAGCCTTCCAGTTTGGTCCATATGGTGTTATCGATGTTCAACGCAGCGTCCATGCCGTAGATTATAGACGGAACTACCTTTTGTTTGTAATATTGGATCACTGGAATAAGCGAGAATTTACCAAATTTCCGATCTACTAATTTCATTTGGATTGTCAGAGTTTTGGTCTTTGTCCATAGCGCTGAAATGGTCGCACTATCTGACCTTTTTGAATCTATCATGATTTCCAAGTATTTTATAGTAGACACGGATTCAAGTTTTGTGTTGTTTAAATACCAGTGGTCTTGATGGATCGTTGCTGAACGACTTTTCCCCATCGTCAAAATTTTGGACTTATAGATGTTTATCTCTAAGTCATTGTCACTGATGTAACTTGCCAGGTTTGTAAGTTGGCGTTGGAGACCTATTTGGGTTTGATCCATCAGGATCAAGTCGTCAGCATATAACAATCTTGAAATTTCAGTATTGCCCAATTTCGGTGGAAAGGCTCTGACTGCTGGTTGTGTATGCTGGAAGTCTCCCATGAAGGCGATGAATAGGGCCGGAGCGAGCGGGCAGCCCTGTTTAACACCACGCTCTGATGAAAATTGGTCCGATAACATCCCTTGCCGATTTAAGCATACTCTTAGTTTAGTATCTGTGTGTAATGCGATCACCGGGCATAGGATCTTTTCAGGGCAATTCCATGTTTTTAATTTCGCCCATAGCCTTGGACGGCTGATCTTGTCAAAGGCTTGTGTTGAATTGATAAACGCGATGTGTACTGGAGGCGCACCGTTCTTAACATTGTCCTTTACGATGTTCAAAATCAGGATGTTTATACTGGTACTTGCGTTTTTAACAAAGCCTGTTTGAAATGTATCTAGACAGGGCGCCGATCTTGCCCAGTTTTGAAATCTAGTTAATAGAAGGGTGGCAAAGATCTTCCCCATGATGTCAAGAAGGGCAATCGGGTGGTAGTTTTCTGGAATTTCTCTATTTCCCTTTTTAAAAATGGGAACTATTACCACCTCAGCCCAAGTTTTAGGTATTAGCCTAGTGATCGTACATTGCTTAAAGATTTTTGTGATTAGGGTGGCCCATTCCTCTGGATGCTGCTTTAGATCGACGTTGGTTAAGCCATCGGGGGCAGGCGCCCTAGAGGTTTTTAATTTCAAGATTGTTGCCAGAATTTCGTCGCGATCTGCCAGATCTTCCAAAGGTGATGTTGTGCAGCATAGAGATTTGTTTGAGGTTTGCGAGATAGAAGCAAACTGTCTTGAGAAAAAGGTTATCCATGCCTGTTCTGAGACGGCGTTCGAGAGTTTGTTGTTTGTCACATTGTCTTTGTCTTTGATCAGGGACCAGAATTCTCTTGAATATTTTGTTGTTAGAGTTTTTAGCATTTGCTCTGAGTCCTTCTGGTACATTGCTGCTTTATGGTGCCTCACCCAAGATTTGTAGGATCTTATGGCCGCTTTAGCGTAGTCCTTTTGTACCTGATTGTTGGAGACTTTGGCCAGACGGTTTAATTTACGCATCTGCTTTTTTTTCACGGCAAGTTCTTTATCGTACTCATGGACCCCTTTTCCATTGGGTCGGTGACATAGACCCTTTTCCTTCCTATACGGCAGCAGCAAGGGGATGTAATTTGGTCTACTTTTTGCGTCTCTCTTTGTTTTACTCAGTACATCAAATTGCTTGGCTATTTCCTTGATATTAATTGCTGTAAGTTGAATTTGCGACGACTTTCGCGCTACCTCTACCTCAAAAGGATATATTTGCTTTGGAGTTGATTCGGTCTCGAGAGTCATTATCAGAGGATTATGGTCGCTGAATTTTGTTCTGTATACCTCGAAATAGTCAACAAAGGGGAGGAACGGATAAGAGACGTAAATATGATCCAGTGTTGCTGATGTTTCGGCACGTTCCCAAGTTGGAATTCGGGGTAAATGGCCTCTAGCTGGTGCAACATTGTAAAATTTTCTCGAGTCCATAAAATCGGTCCAAAGCACACCTCTCAGAGCCGAGGGGCAGAGATTTAGTGCTGCAGCAGTTTGGTCAACTCTTGCATTAAGATCGCCACAGATTATGATGTAGTCAGTTTTCTCTTCAAGAAGAAATTTATCTATGGGTTCCGCGATGGTATCAAGAAATTCCATGTTACTTGTTCTTTACGGGTTCCAATAGACATTGATGATTCCGAGGTTGGATTTCGTATTGCTTCTTGATATAGATTCTATATGAAGCCACTCAACTAGTAGAGATAACATGCCATATGATTCGGCCACTTTCTTTTTACTAGAGATGTCCGATCCAATTTGAATTGCCGTTAGGAGGCCCGATGATGGTCTTCCAAACAGACCTTTGACTGCAGAAGAAATGTGTATATCGTATCCATCTAGTACTGGTGGTTCCATAAGCCACGTCTCCTGGAGGCAGATAATATCAAAGTCACTCAGGTCGAAAGCGTCTGGCTTAGTGAGGTGATCGTGACCCCTCGTGTTCCAAGAACACATGATACTCCTGTTCCGTTGTAGACATTCCGATGTTAGAGGTCCCGTGGGTGTCGCTGAATCTTTTAGTTGTTATTCTTGCTGGTTTGGGTTCAGAACCTTTTTTAACCATCTCCAAGGCCCCGACGGTTCACGCTTTTTATTATGGGCCCTCTCAGCAGTTTCGTCAGTGGACTCTGGGTGCTTATGGATTTTCCCTCATCTGGGATTTGAACTCCAGTTACCTTCATGTTGAAATTTTCGATAGTTTGTGTTGGTGTTCGACGAGTATGATCTCGATCTGAATCTCCCTCTGCTTTGTTCAGGTTTCTCCCTGAAAGCGACTCTTCTACTGCCCACCGGCAGATTTGTAGTGTTTAGGTGGCGTTCCGAAGGGTCCACCGTTCCATTGCTTCGCAGAGGAACAGCCTTTTCCGCACCTTCAGACATCGTGACTTCCTCTATCGAGAAGCCTAATTGGATTAAGGCGGCGCTCACATCTTCGCCACCATCCAAGTCCACGCGATTGTTCCCGTGAAGGTAAGTTTTTGCCTTCCCGTCTCTGTGGTAAGGCTCCACCAATACAAGATCTGATGCTTTTACAGATTTCAATGCCGGTATGCTGGTTAAAATTTTCAGGACCGTCTTTCTGTTCAAGACGAGGACATTTTTCCCGGCTGCGAGTTGTTGCATTTTAAAGACTCTGGTAGATGTTACTTTGGAATCGCACTGACGCCTTGTCTCCCCTGATATCTTTGTAGTATTTACATTTTTCGTCTTTTCAGGTGTTTTTTCATGTTGATTTTGCCGCACCTCCCTTTTTTTGATCGATGGATCCGCTAGTAATTTTTCACTCTCTTTACACGTTGTAGATTTTGTTTTATTTGTGTTTGAAGGCAGGGATTTACTCACGATTTGTGGTTCTTCTCCGTCATTTTCGTTTAACTCCAAGTTCGTTTCCTCTTCGTTTAGATGGACCGTCAGGTCAAGAAGTGACGAATTCCCCATTGAGCCTTGCTCATCTAGTTTTGAATTGTCAAGTTCGATTATAGTTTGTTCCATTTCTGAGTTACTGCCAACTGGGGCTTGTGGTGGCGCGTGGGTAGTTACAATCTTTTCCTGTGTCGAAGCAATTACTTTTGGAGTTTTAAACATTGCTGGCATTTTTAGATGTCCTTTGCTTTTCTTCCCGTTTTGAAGTGTAGAGTTTGTGCTTTGGCTTCTCACGGCTTGATTTGCCTTTGCACCTTGTGTTTGTGGATCCTTTATGTTTAAGGACAGAGGATGTTCTAACTAGGGGTTTTTCCTGTTTTTCCCAAGATTTCTTGCAGTGGTTAGTGTGGTAATTAAAGATTCAAGCCGGGCAAGCTTTGCATCCCATTGTTTCTCTTTCTCCACATTTTGTTGGTTTTGTGCAGTAATGAAACCTTCCAAAAATGTTACTTTTGTATTCAGGGCCAAAGCAAGAGTTAAAGAGTCCTTCATTGAATCGTTAATTGATTCATACAATTTTACAAAGGGTGCCAGCACCACTGTTTTGGCGGACATGATTGTGAGTAAGTCTGGCTTTTTTGTTGGCGTTTCTTGGGGAAGGTGGCCCACCATGTCACTTGATCTTCTATTTCTGACTGGTGTTGAGGTGTCTTTTAGAAAGTCGTTATATGAAGACTGCCTTCCAGGTTGAGGGTCAGGTGGAAATATCTTTTGTCCATGCGTAACCAGCACAGGTGGAACGATTCTAGGGAGGGACTTATTCCCCAAATCCAGTTGGGCTGGTATTGGTGATGAAGTCTTTCTTTGGTTATTTACTTTCATTGGTGGGGAAATAGTTGATGGTATTAGAAAATCTTCCTCCTGTCCGGCTCTCTCCGAGTGATGTGGGGGGACGTCTTCATCGAGCAGATTTATTGTCTCTGTTTGAGCTCTCGTTCGACAGTGGTTGATCCTGCTTCCTTGCAGCTCCCTGTCACCTTGACTGTTGAATAGTGGGGTGGTGGGGTTGCCACACTGGGCCTCAGCTGCACTATGAGTGAGATCTGCTATTCTTTCTCTTTGTTGCGCCACTGGAGGTAATTCCAGCGGAACATCAAGCATTTCTGCATCAGAAAGTTTGGTGTCTGTTTGTGGTATTCTCTTTGTTTGTTTAAAAAAGAATTCTTTGAGCACGTGTGGTGTCAGAAGGTTTTGAAAGGTGGATTTGACTGAGTCACATTTTTATTGTTTCTGAATTGGAGCCCTTTTTAGTTGTTGGGAGCTATGCTCTAAATGTTCCCCCAGTTCCTTTCCACTCTTTCTTAATGATGCTCTTTCTTTTAATAGCGCCATTGCAATTTCTCTTTTCTGGGCAGTGAGCTCGCCAGTTACAGCATTTTGTCTATTTCCCTGGGTTTGGCAATCTGGGGTTGCGTCCGTGAACCCGTTCTCAATAACAGGTAAGGAAGCCTGTTGCTGCAAGTCTTGGCTTTGCCACGAGGTGGCGGCGGAGAGAAGCTCCATAGTCGCGTCGCCTGAGTTTAACACAGGCTGATGTTTGGCTGCGACAGCTTCTGCCTGTGAAAGACCTTGTTGGTCTTGGATATCTGATTTCTCAGAAAAAGTAGCAGGTGGCCCCCTCACCCTCACCGATGGGGCAAGAGGGACGTGGGAGCCACAAGCCAAAGCCGCCACCGGCGCAGCGACCCGCAAGCTGAGATCAGCCGCGTGGGGTCCTACGACTCCGCTTGGCTCACTCTCACTCGCCGCAGCGGAGGCCTGTGGGGTGCCGACGGGCGATGGCGGCGGGCTCGTACTGAGCATCGGCCTCCCAGCGTCCAATCTTGGGTCTGTTTCAGCGAGCACAGCGTCGGGTTGGGGAGGTAGCAGTGCCGGATACGATGTTTTACAGGAAAAATTAGTAGAATCCTCCTCCGAGCTTTCACTCATTGCGTTGTCCAAAGTACCGTAGGAAATGTCATTTGATGTTTTCTGAGCAGCCCAAGGGCTTACGACCTTACAGGACGCTTTCTCAAGAGGGTTCTCGAGGTGGCTAAAGTTTGTTTGGTTGGGGGGCACTGAGGGTCCTGAAGGTAGCGCTTTTTTCACTGGCATAATGCCAGAGTTAGCGTTAATTTCACGTTTTTTCTTTGCCGTATACATTTTTCGGGATTCTTTGGGCTTCTCAGGGCATTGAAATTTGCTCCTCAGTACCCTACCAGATGGACTTTTTACTTGGGGATAGAGGGTGGAAAGTTCCGAGTTATCTGTAGCACTTCCAGGTCTAGGAAGTAGGGGGTCCGCTTGCAAATCCATGTCTCCTTACCTCTTTGCTTCCGTAGACTGCTTCCTTACCATCCACCAAACAGCCGCACAACAGCCGATGGACTTTACTCCACAGGGCTTAACGCCGCGAGGGTGGATGGGTCTGCCTCTTCAAGGTGTTCAAAGTCACGTGATACGTCACGTGATTAGCACAGCCCCGCCTCCTCCAGGCAGCACACAGGCACACGGGAACCAGCAAGTGCCCCCTCCTTGCTCACAGCGCTGGTGCTGGCGTACACAGAAACAAACGTCTGTTCACGAGCAGAAAACCACTGCTCCGATGCAGCAGCCGACGCCGTTACCGTTTTTGTTCTTTGAGTAGTTAGTTGTATACACTTTTTTTAGATAGTAGGTTGCGTATTGTTGTTCTTTGACTCATCTGGTCACATTTTCTGCACTGCCTTCATTTTTCTGAGGAATGCACGAGAGCCATTTTGTGGGTTTTTTGTTGCTTTCTTGTTCTTTGGTTTGCTTGATATGTCTTGACCCACTATTCCCCGTTTGGAAAGATCAAATATGTCAAATGGAGTACAAGAAGGAGGTTATGCATTCACCTCCAGTGTTGGCATTATCAAGTTACTTGGTATAACCTCAAGAGTTTCATATTGTGTCGTTTGATCTGATTTATCCTCTATTTTATTTGAGTATTCAGTTTGAGTATGATTTGTTACATATTGCTTTTGTTCCATCGTCTGCGATTGTTTTTTTGTTTGTCATCAATTCGTTTTTTGGTAATTTTTGAAACAGTTTCCAAAAGATTCTGCTTGTCTACCTGGTCCACTCTTGCTAATTCTGCTAGTCACATTTGCCACAATCTAGATGTTTCTGCTTCATATTTAAGTCGATCTTGAATTCTGTTCACAAAAGTTTCTAAATAAGTTTGTTTAGTCATTATCACCGCTAGCAGCGTTGCTTGATCTTTTATCGAATTGACCATATACTCCTGGATCTTTAGAAACTGAATCATTGCGGTAGATAATACCGCCACCAGTGTGTTTTGTAAATCCAGCATTTTCGTTGCCAGTCTTTATTGGGTTTCCGGGGATTGACTTTGATGTTCAGTTGTTACACTTGAGGAAAAAGAATCCAATTCTTCCATTTTAAGTTTAGGTGACAATTTATTCGAATGCATTGTATTTTTTTCTCCAGGGAAACCTGTTCTTGGTTGTCCAATTGGCGTGGATGTCTCAATATTTCTTAATGGATTTGACGTAAAAGCTCCACCGAAGACTTTGTTTCTTTTTTCCTGAGAATCCATAATGGCGTCTATCTCAGTGATATCAAGCGATAGACGAGTGATGCGGACTGCTATGGGTTTGTTGTGGTCAGTGACTCTTGCCGCTGTTGGTAGATATGTTGATTGCCACAGTAATTTTGCTGCTTTAGCTCGATCTTGTAAAGATTGCGTAAAGCAACTGTCTTCCTCTATTGATTTCCTTGAAATTGTAGCTGTAGATTGTACTGAGTGTAAAATACCATCAGAGGGAAGAATGTGCACCGGAATTGTGTTGATTTCCATGTTATTCATTATATCTCTTTGGTGTGGATTCAATAAGCAGCTGTTTTGGAGAAGAGAAGCATCTTTTCCATCTGGAATCAGGTCAATCGATTTTGGAATATTATGTTGACCATTCTTGTTCCATTCTGTTAAATGGTTTGATGTCAAAATATCATGTTTCGGAGAGTGACATTTCCGAGGTGGAAGTATCGTGGAATCTAAATTTTTGTATAAAATTTCTACTTTTGGTGTCTCTTTGCATCCTTCAGTTCTTAAAGGTTCTTTACTTTGATCATCTATTAGGATTATTTCCCCAGGTGACATGTGCAAAATAGGGGTTTTGGTTATTTGGGCTGAAGATTCCTCTAGCTTCCCTTGCAGCCTAGTTCTGGGTTTAGATGGTTCCATAGATGGACTTGGGATGTGATACAGCAGGCAAGTATTTGCTATATATACGTTACGAAAATCAACTTAAACCTCAGTGATGCAAGCACTTACCCGCCGAAACCAGCCGCAAACAGCAGACAACAGTGCGCCCTTTACTCCTCGCGGGCTTCATGCCGCAAGGGTCATGCTGCTCTGCTTTTGAGGCTCCAAGGTGGAGGCGTGGCTTCCAAATGTCACGTGATACAGGTCACGTGCCGATGCAGGAGCTTGGTACCGCTCGCTTCAACTGCTATCAGCTGGAGCTGATAGTCTCACTCGAATCGGAGCGGGAGCAGATTTTCCCTTTCCTCCAGGTAACTGCAAAACGTTCCACAAGTATTTCCACAAGATTTTTCAGGTTGTACAGCCGCACAGCAGACAACAGCGCACCCTATACTCCTCGTGGGCTTCCCAGGACCACCACCATTGGATGTGTCAACGGCAAAGATTTTCACCTTTGGAGGCGACACTCCGCTACCCATTTAAGGGGTGTTTGTGGCACCTGTCACCAGAGGGAGGAAGACCATCAAGGCACATTTTTCAGCCCACACTCACTACTCAGTTGCGCTGCGTCAGAGGCGTTGGACCTTGTGCATTTTGCCCTTGAGGTGTACCAGGTGGACATTGACCAACTGCTGGCCAAGTTTGCCGGTATCTTTCAGCGAGTGGGCAAGCTGAAGGGTCCCCCAGTGCATCTTCATATCGATGACACCATCCGGCCCACCTCAAACATCGAAGAATCCCGTTCCACCTCAGGGAGCAAGTGGAGAAGGAGCTTCAACTTCTAGTCAAAATGGACATCATTGAGAGGGTGCAGGGGCCGACGCCCTGGGTCTCACCCATCGTAGTGGCACCGAAGCCGAAACAGCCGGGTGCGATACGCATCTGCGTGGACATGCGCCTCCCGAATGCCGCCATTAAACGTGAAAGACATTTGACACGGACCCTTGATGACATTGGGCCTCATTACGACCCTGGCGGAGGACCATGGTGCAATTTGCACCATGGTCCATGGCGCTAAGCTGCCAACTCCGCCAAGGTGGTTGGCGGACTTACCGCCCCATGCCGACCTTGGCGGGGCGGTAAGTCCCCAATCCCCATTTTACCCTTCCCCATTCCCATTCTTGCCCCATAGGGTATAATGGGAGTGGGGAAGGCGTTAATTACGCCACCGTAAATTACGGTGGCGTAATTAACAACAAGTCCCGTAGCGCCATGGATTTCTCCGCCTGCAAAAAGCAGGCGTAAAAATCATCCATGGCGCTACGGGAACTCGTAGTCAGGCGGAGAGGTACGCCATGCACTACACCGGCGTAAAACCCTCTCCACCAGGGTCGTAATGAGGGCCATTGTGAGGGAACTACAAGGGGCCAGAGTATTCTCGAAGCTGGATCTGAGGTCGGGCTACCACCAGCTAGAACTCCACCCAGATTCCAGATATATTACAACATTTACTACACACGAGGGTCTCTATCAGTTTAAACGCCTGAGTTTTGGCATTTCCTCTGAGACGGAAGTGCTTCAAAATGCCATCAGGGGTGCGCTGGCTGGCATAAAAGGGGTACTCAATATGAGTGATGACATTTTGTTTTTTGCAGAGTCCAAGGCAGAACAGATGAAGAGACTGGAGTGCACCCTGCGAAGGTTGAGCGAGTTGGGCCTTACTTTGCACCGTGATAAATACGAGTTTTTCAAGGATAGGATTGGGTTTTTTGGTTTCATCTTCATCGCCAGCAGCGTCTCGCCAGATCCTGAAAATGTCAAGGACATCCGCGAAGCGGCGGCGCCACAGTCCCCCACGGAGGTACGTAGCTTCCTGTGGATGGTTAACTACTGTGGGCGATTCATCAAGGGGCTGGCGTCCCTGTCCAAGCCTCTCAGGGCATTGACCAAGAATGAGGCAGTCTGGGTGTGGGGTAGGAGAGAGCAGGAGGCGTTTCAGGAGAAAGCTCTGTCTGATCGGGACACAATGGCATACTTTGACCCCACTGCTGAATCAGAGATTGTCTTTGATGCCAGCCCGGTGGGTCTGGGGGCTGTCCTTATGCAGGCTGATAACAGAGGAGACATGCACCCCATTGCATATGCGAGTAAGGCTCTCACGGACACGGAAAAGCGCTACTCGCGGATCGAGCGAAAGGCGTTGGCCATTCTGTGGGGCTGCTGCCACTTTCGTCTGTACATTCTGGGCAAGCCAGTTACGGTTGTGACTGACCACATGCCGCTCCTGCCCATCCTGGCAGGCGTGTCGTCAAAACCTCCCCCAAGGATAGAGCGCAGACTACCTCTCACGCCACCCGAATCACGAGCGGGCGGAAGGCCCCTGTGAAGTGTTAGATTGCCGAAAGTTGGTGTGCCACGTGGTGGAGAGTGCGATGCCCATGGCTCTATCCAGGGTAGCCGTGGCCGAGGAGTCGTCGATGGACGAAGTGTTCCAGATTGTCAAGTGAGAAGTGGTGACTGGAAGGAGGTGCTCCAAAACAACTCCAGGCGGGAACAGAGGGCTCAGAAGGACCTTCAGGCGTTCTGGATGGACTACTGCTGCGGGGAAGGCATATTGTCATTCCACAAGTCCTGAGGAACCGCGTCCTGGAACTGGCCCATACGGGGCACCAAGGTATCACCAAGACAAAGGCGCGGCTCAGACCCAAGGTATGGTTCCCCGATCTGGAAAGTCTGGTGGAATTGTACGTGAAAAGGTGTTTACCGTGCCAACCGGCAAGTCCGGTTGAGAGGGCTCCGCCCATCACTTCCATGGAAAGGAGTGAGAAGCCGTGGGGCACCATCCATGCTGATTTTGGATCAACGGGAAGGGGCATGTACTTTTTGGCGGTGGTCGACCAATGGTCGAGGTACCCGGAGGTGGAAGTGGTGGAATCGACAGCGACTGAACACACCACCAGGGCGTTGGACAGAATGTTTGCCACGCATGGTTTCCCTGAAATGTTGTGCTCGGACAATGGACCCCCATTCATGGGAAACCAGTTTGCGCAGTACTTGAAGGAAAAAGGCATCCAACATCGGAAGGTCTCGCCCCTCTGGCCTCGGGCGAATGGTGAAGCTGAGAGAATGATGCGGACACCTTAATAAAGTGTTCAGAATATCTGCCAATGGAGGGAGTGATCTATGGCAGAAATTGGTTGAGTTCCTAAGGGAATACAGAACCACGCCCCACCAGTCCATGGGGGTCGCCCCAGCCGAAGCGCTGTTTGGACGCTGTCCGAGAGGTTTGATACCCGAGATGAAGGGCCGAGAACCCGGGGTTATTGACAACGAGAAAGTCCCAGAGGAGCGAGCGGCACGCAACATGAAAGAGA
Organism: Ambystoma mexicanum; assembly: GCF_040938575.1. NCBI lineage: Eukaryota > Metazoa > Chordata > Amphibia > Caudata > Ambystomatidae > Ambystoma > Ambystoma mexicanum. Next base: position 325,856,925 of record NC_090926.1, on the reverse strand, counting down.
GTGCGAGGAGAGGTTTGCAAGACAAGGAGGTGGCCGTAGGTGATTCGGTGTTAGTGCGGAATCGTCAACCTGAAGGGAAGCTGTCACTGCCATACGAACCCCAGCCGTGGACCGTCACCCATGTGAAGGGGACCATGGTCACCGCGGCCAATGAACGAGGGACAATCACCCGCAACCAATCGTTTTTTAAGAAAGTGGACGTTCCCGGTGAGGATGCGGGCCCCGACGATGGAGCCTCATTGGAAGCGGAGAGCCCCAGAGCAGAGGCCCCACCGGAGGTGCCGCTGCAGGTGGAGTGCCCCGGAGCGACCCCCCAGAATTGCCACCGATATCCTGTGCGACATGATCGCAGGCCGCCGGCTCGTCTCAAGGACTACTTCCTGGACTCAGGAGACTGAGCCAGCGTCAGAGTCAGGTCAATGACCCACGCCGGGTCCAGTTATTGTTTTCCATGTAGTATTGTTGTGTTTGATATAAGTTTGTTTTAATTTTTTAAAAAAAGGGATGTGACATCGTCAGTGTGCACGACGCATGCGCGAGCCTCGTTTTGGGTCACGCATTCGCGTTTTGAATAAAGAACGTCCGTGCGGCAGTTGCCGCCGGGACCTTGATAAGCATGGACGCATGAGTCATGTCTCAGTGATTGTGTGCGTGCGCATGTTAGTACAGGGTGGCCCGAGGCACCGGCTCGCCCATCACAATGTTCAGAACGCAAGAGAATATGAGCATAAGGGGCTGGCCTGGGAGAGCAGCTGTTAGTGAGGAGAGGATACATGTAGCCAGGGGCACTGAGTACGCGGGTGCTCTTCCGGGGCACGCCGCCCCCTCTCCTCCCCCCTGGGGAAAGGTCATCTGCGTTAAAGTCACTAAACTTACACAGGGAAGTTTCCACCCGCCACCCCCACGTGACCCCGATGCTAGTCACATGATTTACATTGTGGACATTGCCAATACGGCAGTTTTAAATTCAGGGCTCCAGACCACCCTGCTAGGCCTGCTTCTGACTCCAATAACTATGTGACTTCATTGTTATTGTCACAGAAGTGAAATGTGGAGCAGCCAACATTGCTAGGCTGGGGCTGTTAATTATAGCTAAACATGTATTCTAGAAATAAGCTTCTTCATAAAAGTGAGCATAAGAATTGTGACTGAAATCGGCACCCACCGAAATAGGAAATGTCTTCATAGATAATTTGACTAAAGTGAGACTAATGAAGTAATAGGGACAAATATGTGCATTTCTCATATCTTTTTATTTGACTGCAGCAGGGAGAGGCCAAGAAGTGAATGGGCCTGGAGCGGGAGTGTGCCTCCCACTGGCAGATATGATATCCTCGTGAAGTCCAATCTTTGAAGGGGTATGGGGGTGAACTTCCTCTCTCAGTAATGGCATCTCTCCAGTCTCCAACGTGCACCCCAAAGATATTGTCATTTCCGGTCGTGGCTCTTTTGCAGTACCGGTTGCAACTGGTTCTAAAGGAGGACTGAGGGCGGCGGGGGATGTCTTTAGTTTCCGGGGCACTATGCCTCATTTTGTGAGCAAACATGAACAGCGAATTGTAAGAAGTAAATGTAGACACCAAACTTACGCAGGTTTCTGGCAATGTTGCTCTCTGGGCGTTGAGGCGTCTGCCACAGCTGCCTGCATGCACACTCACAGCAGGTTGCTAGTTTGAATGCCAAGGACTCATCATTTTATATTTTTATGTGGATACAATGGAGTCTCCTTTGGTCATATAAACAACACTGTTTATTGACAGCTATAAAAAGTAATTACTCGGGGCTGGAGACAGCTGCCTGCTTCAGTCGCCTCCCCCTCGTTGCACTGCATAAAGGTACATTTCTCGATGGGTTGAGTGCTTGCTGCAAAAAATGGTTTGTGGCTAGCCTGCATGCCACAGATTTTAGTCACAGCTGGCTGGCATTCTTTTAGGGTAGATAAAGTAAATGCCTTTCAGCTGGGTCATAAAACATCCCCTATTTTACAGAGCACAGCAAAAGCTCCACAGATAATACCCAGGCGCTGGAAGAAAGCGCAATGCACATTTGCACCCAGTAAACTCACCTATTACTGTGAATAGGACAGTTTGTTAAAAGGTAGTTAATTGACTTTGTGATTGCCTTTTTCCGAGCTCTTAAATTAAAAAGAACAGGAGCCTACTACATGTTCCTAATTGATGTCGGGTACATTAGTACCTTCTTCTCTAATGGGCCATAAAACTGGAGCATTATTTAAACGCCTACCCCCGCGCCTCCGAGTTACCCTCTTAACCTACCTCTCATCTGCCTGCTAGCTTGGATTTTTCCCTCGCCTCTAACCTGCCTCTGTCCATCGCTTCCTCTGCCTCCACTCTAGCACTTCATCCATCATGGTCACATCCCCAGCACAGCTGGCCATACCGCCAACCTGCACTTCAAAATGTCAAATGTTCAATGACCTTAGTCTATGTATGACCGCTTATGTATTGTCCCCGGCGACTGTCCCATTTACTCCCCTCCACCATTTACTCCCCTACACAACCTGGTCAGAATGCCCCCCAAACGAACCCCATTGCAGCTCACTGCTTTCTGTCAAATCTGATTTCTTATCTATAATACATTCTTTTGTGATCAAAAGAGCCTTGTTCCTCCCTATGCATAAATAAGTAGAAAATAAATAAAAAAGTATTCATGGACTTGACCACCGATGATAATTCACAGCGTTTTCTGGTTGCAGAAATGAGAAAGGACTTATTAGTTGGTTGGATAGAGTGGCACCAACTAAAACGAAGCTTATTAGAGAAAAAGCACATAATCAGAAGTGGTGTTCCTCAGCCCTGATGGCTCGGTAACAGGCGAAAAGGAAAGTCGAGAGAAATTGGGAAAGGAACCAGACACAGGTAAACAGAGAGACCTGGAAGTCTCTGGAGGAGCTTTACCGCGGTGAAATTTTGTTAGCAAAAAAAAGCTATTTCGATTCCCAAATCGCAGCATCCAAAAATTATTCAAGGAAGCTTTTTGAAATCCTCCGATATTTGGAAAGGCCTAGAGCTACGGCCCACCAGTCCTCACCAACAGAGGTGGATTGCGAAGCAGTGCGAAAAGCATTTGCACAGAAGATTGATGTGGCCCATGCCCAAATGAAAAATAACTTGGCCAATCCTTAGTATGATCTCTCATTGCAAGCAAATAGGGATACACAAAAGGAGCGTAACCTAAGGTATTCATTTCAAGCTATCTCTAAAGAAGCCTTAGCCAAGGTCCTAAACAAACTGAGATCCACTACATGTGAAGGGGAAGTTCTTCCCTCAAGAACAATTGACTTGATAAGAGGACAAATACGTCTAATATATATATATATATTCTTGCTGTTTTAGGTGTTGGAGTGCCCAACTGCGCCCCCTCTACCCAGAATTCTATTTGAACAACAAGCGCGCACCTCATGCGCGCTCGCTTCTGCAAGTCCACTTCACAAGTCGCTGTTAAGCTGGTACAGCTGCACATCGTAATGCGATGTTGCTATTTTAGCGGAAGCAGCTAATCTTGCTCTTTTATCGCTTTAGCTCTAGCTGGCTGCTCATACTTGAATACGAATTGCCTGCCCTTTGTTTTGGCTGATGGTAGTATTGTGGTTGGCTGGGTACGTGCTCTGCATGACCGCGCACTAGCATAGTAAGGCTCAATGCGAGGTCTGGTATGCCGTCTAACGTTCTGGTGACGCGTGCTTTGGTTGTGCTGAAAGCCATGGCGTAGAAGCCTTCACCGACCATTGCGTTGAAGAAGAAGCTGAGCGGTCATCCGATCTTAACGCCAGACAAGAGAAATTCAGCGAGAGACATCCACAAATTTTGCCTAGCCTGGTGCGATATAGATACAAGTCCGGAGGTTAACATTGAAAATGATCTTGTGATGTCTGAGTGTATGAACCCAATGTCTGCTATTGAAAGGATATATGAAAATATTGTTAATGTGTCTATTTCCGACACCCTACTAATGAGTGCTACTGGTACTGCACAGCCTCAAGTAGAATCAGTTCCACTCATTGATTTAACCACACGGGGAAATATGAATGCAGTTGTTATTAATGCTGCACTGCCCTTGATGCCAATCCATGTGGAAAAAGAACCGGCCACGTGTAAACTCGTCGCCCCTCAGGTTATTGACATTTGTTTAACACCTAACAATGAGATGTGTGCTCCCATTAGAGCAACTACCAATTCAACGTGTCTGTCCCCTATAATTAATGACATGGCAGTGCAACACAACGACAGCCTCTATTGTTCCCCGAGCCTGTTTGATCATCCTACGTCCTACGCATGTGTCTGAAGTTTTAACTTCATCCTTCTCGTGGCCAACACGACGGCGTAGGCCACAAACTCTGCCTCAGCCACACGTTCCAGTGGCGATCTCTAGCCTATCTAAGAATCATGCACCTCAATTAGAGATCACACTGAATGCAATGAGCATGTCTGTAATGTCATTAATTAAGCATTTTGAAACTTAAGACACGAAGATCACGTGACAGTCTAAGCAAACAGACCATATAGTCAAATAATTGAAAGATCTTGATTTGAATAAGGTACATACATCTCAATGTTCTGAGCTTTCTGTGAAGGTAAGACAATTCTTTATCTTCATCTGTTCAGGTAATCTCTTCTGGGACTCCCACAGAACATGCCCATTTGACGGAAGAGCCATGTGCTCGTCCGATGTTCCCCTCTATAATACGGCCTAGAGACCGACCACATTACTGGTACTGACATGCCAGATCCCTTAAAACTTGTCACTGACGTCTTGCCTCCAAAAACATCTGCAAATTCGAAATCTAATAATACAGCAGTTTACAACATGTTTGATTTAAAAGCGAACATAGGAGAAAAGCGAGCCACTGAGGCTGTTAAAAAAACAGAAAAACTTAGCTCAACGGCCTAGAGCTAGTGCCAAACAATTTGTGAAACGCATTCAGTTAATTCGGACACCTTCTTCAAAGACAAGTTCCTTGGTACGCACAAAGTAAAAAAAACGGGTGTGCCAGAAGCGCCCAAAGATGAGCACTAACCTGCCCGTTCATTATCCACCCTTGAGTGCCTTGGTATCACTCATTGATGCTTCACAAAAGAATAAAATAAGCAAGCCTACTTGGCCAGCTCTACCTCAGTCGGGCGGTCTGGCCGATTCTCTATGTGGTACCACTCAACGAAATGAGCTCAACAACGTCCCCTCTGTTGTATCGCTAGTGCCAAACAAGGCAAATATGTCAGTTCATGAGACCGAGACTTGACGCGTTGATGTGGGTTTATCCACTTTTTCTAAGGATGTCCTCACTGATATTAGAGCTCAGATTCAAAGATCCATTGAGGAATTTCTTAAATTCAAACAAGCAAATCCAAGCAGTTATCAAATGCTCTCTAAAACATGCTTGCCTAATGACAACCGTTCCCAAGTGACTCTGCCAGCATACCCTGTTGGGCAACAAGGACCAACTGCGAATGATGAAGTAGCCAGTAAGTTACATTTAGCACCTTCTCACTGACCACTACATCATGCAACCCTTAAATCTTCGAAACATACATTACCACTAAATAACTATCATCGATTCATATTAAAGTGCCGACCTGCTCCGTACCCAACGTATGATTTGAGCAGGATGAGTGTTTTGGCCATCTTTGACGAGATTGATAGTCTACTAGTTATTTCCTTGACAGATATCGACCAGGTCGAGTTTCTAAATGATGAAAATGTATCAGTAGTTAGACTATGGCTAAAATTGAACTTGGTACGAAATACCATCTGGCAAGCCAGAAAGGAGCTTTTTTCTATGAGCTTCCTCCTGGCAGTAGACCCTGCCATCTCTGGCACTGTTGAAAGGTTGGAGTGTTCGAGTAAGATAGGTGATAGTGTCCCTCTTTGACAAATGAGAACATATCACACGCAGAATCCTGCGTAAACTTTACAGTCCTCCAATAATAACAATCGGGTTTTTGCTGGTGGTGCACCTATAGACAATACATGTTCATAACCTTTGAAGGTAACTCAGCAGAATGTGATTACGCTTGCTCGCTGGAATACGTGTGGCCACTCCCATCTGGCTGCAGTCACTCTAGCAACATTTGACATAATTTCCCTGCAAGAAACATGGCTGGTACATCAACCAGTATGGAACGATCATGAAATTATTTTACAACCAGCCAAAGCAGGGTCTAAAGCACGACCATCGTCAGGATTGCCGGTAGCGATTAAATTGGGTAGAGGTCTAAATATTCATCTTTTGCCATCGCCAAATATATACTTGCTGATGGTAAAGATAAACTATCCGGCACGGGTTATAGCTTTAATTAATATCTATCGCAATCCGCTGGCATTTGTAGATAGTATCTTTTTTTCTGAATTAGAATTGCTATTTAGCATAATTTCACAAACACCAGAAATAACTAACATCATTGTGTTGGGGGATTTAAACTTGCAATGTCTGAACTCTCATAAAACATCAGAAAATCGCACCTACATGAAATGGCTTTCTTTAATGAGCCATCGTAATATGGTGATGCTGAATGGATCCATCGTGGGTGATATTACCGCTCAATACACCTGGCGTAGAGGAGGGTGTAGATCAGTCATTGATTACATTTATACTGACATGTACACTTTCCACAAGGTCACACAATTCGAAGTTGTCCCACAAATACATAGCGATCATGAGTTGCTGGCTGCCATATGGAGTTATAATCAATTGTTGCTGAATTCCCTCCAGAAAAGATACACAACATGCCTCACCATTAATAACTCAATAATTCAATTTAGTTGGAATGAGAGTTCCCTAATACATCTGAATGATAACATCTTAAAGAATCAGTCATGTCCTAACTGGACGGGGGAACCGTATAATACCACCTTATTGATGTATAAGCTTCATTCAAGCACAACTTATTTTACACCAAAGCATAGTTTCAACTTTGAAATCCAGCAGCGCAAGGCTACGTTATGTAGACAGAAAAAATCAGCATCAGTGCTACCTATTACTATAAGATCTCAAATGATCCATTTCTTACAATGTGCCTATAGAAACTGTATTAGATCCAGAAATGCCCATTTGTATCAATGTGATGGGGAAGCTATGATGAAGGCTATTGTCTCTAAGAACACAGCAGAAATGTGGCCCATTCTCAATGCAGCCAATCACTCCAAGCAGATGCCTGTAGAGATCAATGGTGTCTTGGAGAGTATGTGGGTTACATACTTTACTGAACTATATGCCTGCCCTTCCCCAGTTGTGTATACATCTTCCCTGGGGCATGTGAGCAGTCAACAAATGCAAGTACAAGAGGAATACATACTGGATTACATTTTAAAATCAAGTAATTCTAGAGCTCCTGGGCCCGATGGGCTCACTAATGTGATGCTCAAACAATACCCTCAGTTGTGGGCACGAATTTAGTATAACATCTTTTCTCAAATTCTAAAGACCAATGTAATCCCATCAGCATGGTGCTCTTCTGTCATCGTTCCTATTTTCAAGAGAGGCGATCGGTCCTGTCCTTCTAAGTATAGGCCGATCTCCCTCTTGGATATATCAGGTAAAACTTTCTCGTGATTTATCCCGAGGACTTTAACAGATGGGCTACTGAGAACTTCAAACGTGACCCCTACCAAACAGGGTTTAACCCAGGCATGGGTACTGCAGTTAATTTACTAACAATAGCCTCCATTATCCAACATCACCAACTGCTCAAACAACCCTTGTACACTTTCGGCTACCATCAAGACCTTTCGAGGACTGAGGCAGGGATGTATCCTTGCCTCTGCGTTATTTAATTTTTTCATAGCTGATATTGGTTGTGCTTTTGAAGATGTGTTCACAGATGCACCGAAATTAGCAGGGAGGGCGATTCCTGCCCTTCTCTATGCGGACGACTTGGTGCTTATGTCCAAGATGCTGTATGGTCTTCAAAATCTACTTGATGCTCTGACGACATATGTGAAAAAGAACTTTTTCAGTATTAACCTAAGAAAAACTAACCTCATGGTGTGTAATGTAAATGAAAGAGGTAAATTGATTTTTTTTTAAAATATCTCAAATGGGCTGTGAGCATTAGAAGCCGGTTTTGTTTGAAACGCTTCATCAGCTTATTACTTGTCTGGCAAAAGTTTGTAATATGTGTGATCCTTTCTGTGTAGCCTTTCTGTGCATTGTTTATAGGGTATCTTTTCTATGGTATCCTGTCCTCTCTATAGATATAATTCCCAAAAGATGTTTCTGTATTGGGGGTTGGGCGTGCTCACACTTGGACCCAACCCTTTCTCATCTAAAATTCTTCAGAAAGAAGAAGCAAAAGAGCCCTTGCACCACATTAGAGTGGCTGATGTTGCAGCCATTTTATACTTGCATCCAAAAACGTAAACTGTCCAAATGGGTATGTATGGTTTATGGTTACAAACATTGCAATGGGTATAAATTAATTTCAGAGAAAACAAAATGGAGAGGTATTTTTCAGTGAAACTATAACAGAGAAAAATCATTGAAACATTTTATAAATATATATGGGGGTGGACTAAGGGGTTAAAATGGTTGGGGAGGGGGTTGAGGCAGGGTCAAACACATAGGGAAATGGGGGCTTGCTGGGGAAACTCTCCAAATGCTCATAAAATCAATGTTTTTCTCTGTTCTTGCTTTGCTGAAAAATACCTCTCTGAAAAAGTTGTCTCTGAAATCACATAGAACCTTTTAATGTTAGGGTGAGTGTTGTGAACAGTGATGTGAGCACCAAGCCATGCATCTGTTATGAATTTAGAGATTCAAACATACAACCCTTTTATCATAGACGTGTTCATCCAATATAGAGATCTATGATCACTGTTATAGTCCTGAAATGTTCTGTGATCTAATGCAAAGCATACAGGAACCCTCATGGCTGCTATTTGTCCCCTTCCCCACTCTCAAGTATGTTTTTGAAAGAGTACAATAAGTGCGTACCAGACTGTCCATCTTGAAATTATAACCTTCCATCAGAAAATAATTTATATGGTTAGTCTAGTATTGTACCTTGCGAAATACAAGTGGGGTGAAACAAACAGAACACCTGCAACACAGGGCCAGGTCAGTGGGTGCTCAGGCCCGGTAGGCTGGTCACACCGCAGTGTGCCAGTAGGGACAGTTAGAAACTGCATTCAGGCAAGGCCTTCCCTAAGAGCAGGTGACAGAAAAACCATTTACTTGGGCAGCAACAGCTGTGTTTTCACATTAGAATTCTTCTGTAAAGTACTTGAATTACAATGTAATGAAACCAGCTTAATATTTAAAGCAATTATTTATTCATATTGAGGAGGGGTTTTGTCGCACGACACAGAGGTGTCGTTTGGGAGTGACGTGTGCATGTCGGGAGAGAGGGCGCATTCTGGTGTTTTGCCCTGGGCACCCGGTTGGATAGAAACTGCCCTGCACAAGGGCCACAATGTTGTGCTCCTGGAGCTTTTCTTCCAGTGACAAGCGAGGCAGCAGGGCCTAATCTCAGACGCCTGCCGGCCTATAATGGCCTCATACTACTTTATTTGCGTGCAGCACAAGAGGATCCATGAATAAAGTGGAGGAACCCTTTCCAGTACAGGACGTGCCCTGCAGTGTACGTCACACAACACGTCATCACATACACGCGTTCACGTGTATATTATTGAATGACAATACAAATGCTGCAGCGTTGCTGCGTTAGGTAAAAGCTGTAGCTTTGACTTGATATACATCTTTTACATAGTGCAAAAACAATAGGGGCAACGTCCCCTGCACCCTGACCTAGGAGCCGCTTCTGGCTACCTGCACCTCCTGTTTCCTGTCCACCACACATCTTCCCATTCCCCATTTTTCTATTCACTTACAAAGACTCAAGAATGGTCCAGGCATGGGCCTAAAACTCCTCTCAGACAAGTGTGAATCCCAGGGCGGCACCTGGATTGAGTGTCCTGCAGTGTAAAGCAGGCCAAGTGAGGAGGGACTGGTTAAGGAGTAGAGGGGGACTTTCATGGCCCGGAGGAAATAGGGGATATGGACAAAGGAGGGAGAATCAGAATATTTCTACACTGATCAAGCTTTTGGGTATATCTGCTTTAACTATAAGCCTGGGCGAAACAGTTCAGACAGAAACCCAATCACCCAAATATTGCACATGCTTTGCAAATTGTCCTGGTGGAAACATGATCAGTGGTTCAAACGAAGAGTGTGGGTGGTTCAGGCTAAAATAGTACAAATAGATCAGGCATGGTTTCGTTTCAGGATCAGTCTTGCAGGGGATGGGGAAGAAAGCTGGAAGAAGAGTTGAGGGATTATGTTTTAATGTTAGGTAGAATTAGGAAAGGAAAAGGAATGAGTTTAGGGAAAGGTGGAAAATAAATATGGGCTTTAGTTAAGGGACACCTGGAAAATTAAAACAGGAGAAGTCATGATGTTGTTGCTTGACTAATACTGACTCTACTAAAACCCAGCAACCTGTCCACCTTGCTTGACTAATGCTGACTCTACTAAAACCCAGCAACGCTCCACCTTGCATGGCATAAATGACCATGACATTTCTTGTCAGTGTAAGGAAATCACCACAGAATTGTTTAAAGGCAGGTAGGAGATTAACTTACATTGAGTGGCTAAGTGACTTTAGCATCTTTAAGTGACCATAATAAATACTAGTTTGCAGCTGCAGAAGAAACGGGTTCTAATTCTTAGTAGGCAACAGGGGAACATCTTAAGTATCTGTAACTGAGTGTGTTGTCATTTAGATGCCATAAAAAACACCAGCTGCACTGAAAAAGTCGTACATTTGATTGATGTTGCAAGTATTACTTGCATTTATCGGTAGGTAGGAGGATATTATATTCAGTGTATGTATCTGAATGTTTCGTATTATATTTGTCATAGCAAATACAAGTTGCATTGGAAGAGTTTTGCTTTTATTGGAAGGCTGGAGGAGAATATAGTTAGTGACCTGTGACCAAGTGTGTTATCTTTTAGTTGCCATATCAGATGCTCGTGACAAAGAAAAGTATTTGTTGTCTTGGTAGATGAGAGTTTGTTTTCAGTATCTTTACCTGACTGTGTTTCTTTTAGTTGCTCTACTAAACACGAGTTTCAGAGAAAACATTTCTTACATTTCATAGCTGGCAGTAGGAAGTCATATTCCATGTCTGTAAATTAGTGTGCTGTCCTTTAGATGCCATGCCAAACGCTAATTGGAAAAAAAAGTCTTACATGTATTGGTAGGCAGGCTAAGATCATATACAGTGGATAAAACTGCATGTGTTATGTTTTAGTTGCCATATCAGATACTCACTCGTTACAAAGAAAATTCGTAATTGTCTTGGTAGAAGATAGTTTAGATTCAGTATCTTTACCTGAATGTGTTTTCTTTTAGTTGACATACGAAATACTAGTTTCAGAGAAAAAATATTACCTTTCATGGCGGGCAGTCCGAGGTCATATTTCATGGCTGTAAATAAGTGTGCTGTTCTTTAGATGCCATACCAAATACTAATTGGAAAGAAAACATTTTCATTTCTTGGTATTCACAAAGAGATTACATTCAATGGATGTAACTGAGTGTGTTATCTTTCAGTTGTCATATCAGATTTCAGTTGCAAAGAAAAAGTCTTACATGTCTTGGTAAACAGGTGTTTATACTCCTTACTGCCCTATTCCGAGGTTCCTGAACGGGACCCGCTGAAAACATCTGGTCAGACCAGACGTCCTTAGCGGGTCCCGTTAGGGTACGAGGGAGCAAATAGCGAGCCCGTTATTAGCGCCTTCCGCATTCCCATTGAGCTCTGTGGGGGCTCGAATGGGAATGGGGAATGGTATTCGTCATGGGGACTTACCGGGTCCGCATAGGTCGTAATGTCCCGGTAAGTCCCCATTCCGCCTACCCGGACCCGGGCCCAAGTTTGGAGGCAGCCATGGTGCTAGTAGCACCATGGCTGCCTCCAAACTCGGAATGACCCCCAATATCATGATCTGAGCGTGTTGTATTTTTGTTGCCATATGAAATGCTAGTTGCAGAAAAAACTTCTTACATTTCATTTTAGGCAGGCAGAGGTTATATTCCACATCTGTAAATGAGTGGGCTGTCCGTTAGATGCCATACTAAATAATAGTTGCTGAGAAAGGCAGGAAGATATTATGTTTAGTGGATGTTACTGAGTGCATTATATTCTAGTTGCAATAGCAACTAGTGTTTGATCTTGCAACAAAAAGACAATGCACTGAGTTGCAGCAACTCAATTCAATTTCCTCCTGCTTACTACGAGATGCAAGAGGTTTTCACTGTAGCTAGTATTTCTTCTTACTAATATAAACTCAGCTCCTGTAACTGAGTGTGCTGTTTTGTAGTTGCTGTATCAAATACTAGTGGAAGTGAAAAAGTCTTATATTTCATGGAACCTATATATTCACTGGCTGCAAATGTGTGTGCTGTGTTTTAGATGCCATACGAAAGACTAGTTGCAGAGAAAACATTTTACAATTATTGGTAGGAATTAGGAGATTCTAGTCAATAGTTTTAACATAGTCTGCTGTCTTTTTTCATACCAGACACTAAATGGCTGTAATGAGTGTGTGATCTCTTATTTGCCATACCAACAACAAATTGTAAGATAACATGTCTACATTTCTTGTTAGGCAGGAGTGGCATATGTTTGTGGCTGCAACTGCGTTAGCTGTCGTTTAGTTTCCACACAAAATACTAGTTGCAGGAAAAGAGCCTCACATATCATGGTTGGCAGGAGGAGATTATATTCAGTAGCTGTGCTGTACCATCTTGTATCAGCCAAACCAAATACGAGTTATTAGTGTTGCTACAGAAAATCTCTTACATTTCTTAGTGGGCAGATCAAGATTATATTCAGTTTTTCAAATCAAGTGCATTTTATTTCAGTTGGCATATAAAATAATAGTTGCTAAGAAAATGTCTTCACAATTCTTAGTAGGTGGGAGGAGCTTATAATAAATGGCTTAAATGTAGTGTGTTGTCTTTTAGTTACCTTACCAAATACGAGTTTAAGTCCGATTCATGGAATAATTAGCGCGGCGCAAGTGGGCAAAAACGTGCGATTCGCAGTGGAATAGCGAAAATGGCAGTGAACGTGCGAAAATCGCACGAAAAGCAGCGCACGTCGATTCATGGAAGGCCGTGCGCGAGAAAACCAGCGGATGTGCGAAAAAAAAGTGCGCGGCGCACGTTGGCGCACGTTGGCGCACAGGCCATCTAACAGCGTGCGCCAGGTCACAGCGAAAATCGCACAGGCCACAGCGAAATTCGCACATAGCGCGGCGCACGCAATAAAAGTAGGCGGAACACGGGCGTAACACTCGGAATGGGGAACAACTAGCCAAAACGTGGGCGTCACGGGGGAAGTACAGGGCACAAGTGCGCGGAACGCCCACACGCTCGCCTACAACACGTATTCATGGAATAGAATAGGGGAAAAAAGCGCACGCTCAAACCAGCGCACAGGCACAAACACGACCGCCACAAGAAAGGAGGCGGTAGCGTCTCTGCGGCTGTAAGAAATGTGCGCCAAAAGGTGCGCCAACAAATAGCACCTATATACTGCCATGATGAATGTCCCATACTGTGGCCCTCCAGGAAAAATGACGTGCAAAGGGGTACCCACAAACACGGACACCCGCTGACAAAAAATACGTGTTACAGGGGTTCGCGTGAAGTTCCTCACGCGATCGGGCCTGGGGGAGCGGGCTACGTGTATTACAGGGGTTCGCGTGAAGTTCCTCACGCGATCGGGCCTGGGGGAGCGGGCTACGTGTATTTCAGGGGTTCGCGTGAAGTTCCACACGCGATCGGGCATGGGGGAGCGGGCTACGTGTATTACAGGGGTTCGCGTGAAGTTCCACACGCGATCGGGCCTGGGGGAGCGGGCTACGTGTATTACAGGGGTTCGCGTGAAGTTCCTCACGCGATCGGGCCTGGGGGAGCGTGCTACGTGTATTTCAGGGGTTCGCGTGAAGTTTCACACGCGAATAGCCTGGGCGCGTGAATTTGAGGGGTTCGCGTGAAGTTCCACACGCGATCGGGCCTGGGGGAGCGGGCTACGTGTATTACAGGGGTTCGCGTGAAGTTCCACACGCGATCGGGCCTGGGGGAGCGGGCTACGTGTATTACAGGGGTTCGCGTGAAGTTCCTCACGCGATCGGGCCTGGGGGAGCGTGCTACGTGTATTTCAGGGGTTCGCGTGAAGTTTCACACGCGAATAGCCTGGGCGCGTGAATTTGAGGGGTTCGCGTGAAGTTCCACACGCGATCGGGCCTGGGGGAGCGGGCTACGTGTATTACAGGGGTTCGCGTGAAGTTCCTCACGCGATCGGGCCTGGGGGAGCGTGCTACGTGTATTTCAGGGGTTCGCGTGAAGTTCCTCACGCGATCGGGCCTGGGGGAGCGTTCTACGTGTATTTCAGGGGTTCGCGTGAAGTTTCACACGCGAATAGCCTGGGCGCGTGAATTTGAGGGGTTCGCGTGAAGTTCCACACGCGATCGGGCCTGGGGGAGCGGGCTACGTGTATTACAGGGGTTCGCGTGAAGTTCCTCACGCGATCGGGCCTGGGGGAGCGTGCTACGTGTATTTCAGGGGTTCGCGTGAAGTTCCTCACGCGATCGGGCCTGGGGGAGCGTGCTACGTGTATTTCAGGGGTTCGCGTGAAGTTTCACACGCGAATAGCCTGGGCGCGTGAATTTGAGGGGTTCGCGTGAAGTTCCACACGCGATCGGGCCTGGGGGAGCGGGCTACGTGTATTACAGGGGTTCGCGTGAAGTTCCTCACGCGATCGGGCCTGGGGGAGCGTGCTACGTGTATTTCAGGGGTTCGCGTGAAGTTTCACACGCGAATAGCCTGGGCGCGTGAATTTGAGGGGTTCGCGTGAAGTTCCACACGCGATCGGGCCTGGGGGAGCGGGCTACGTGTATTACAGGGGTTCGCGTGAAGTTCCTCACGCGATCGGGCCTGGGGGAGCGTGCTACGTGTATTTCAGGGGTTCGCGTGAAGTTTCACACGCGAATAGCCTGGGCGCGTGAATTTGAGGGGTGCGCGGGAAGTTCCTCACGCGATCGGGCCTGGGGGAGCGGGCTACGTGTATTACAGGGGTTCGCGGGAAGTTCCATACGCGAATAGCCTGGGCGCGTGTATTTCAGGGGTTCGCGGGAAGTTCCACACGCGAATAGCCTGGGCGCGTGTATTTCAGGGGTGCGCGGGAAGTTCCACACGCGAATAGGCTGGGCGCGTATATTTCAGGGGTGCGCGGGAAGTTCCACACGCGAATAGCCTGGGCGCGTGTATTTCAGGGGTTCGCGGGAAGTTCCACACGCGAATAGCCTGGGCGCGTGAATTTGAGGGGTGCGCGGGAAGTTCCACACGCGAATAGCCTGGGCCCGTGTATTTCAGGGGTGCGCGGGGAGTTCCACACGCGAATAGCCTGGGCCCGGGAATTTCAGGGGTGCGCGGGAAGTTCCACACGCGAATAGCCTGGGCGCGTGTATTTCAGGGGTGCGCGGGAAGTTTTACACGCGAATAGCCTGGGCGCGTGTATTTCAGGGGTGCGCGGGAAGTTTTACACGCGAATAGCCTGGGCGCGTGTATTTCAGGGGTGCGCGGGAAGTTAAACACGCGATTTCTGCACGGTACGTGTATTTCAGGGGTGCCGGGGAGTCCCACATGTGATTTGACAGTGTGGGTCCTCCCAGGTGTACCCTGTACACCCTCCACGGCCCCTGCAGGCAGCCCACACCACAGGGGACTACCCTGCATCCCTGGTCATGTCCCGCAGGCAGCCCACCCAACATGGGCATGCCCCCCAGCAAAGGCACATGTCTCCTTGAACTAATGAACACCAACACATGTCCCCTTGCACCCCCACCCCCCAGCACTGTGGGGCACATGCCAGCAGTCCCCCACCCATGTCCAACTCATGTCTCCCACCACCCCCACCCCCCAGCCACCAGGGTCACCCTCCACCAGGGCCCCACTCATGTCTCCCACCACCCCCACCCCCCAGCACTGTGGGGCACCTGCCAGCAGGCCCCCACCCATGTCCAACTCATGTCTCCCACCACCCCCACACCCCAGCACTGTGGGGCACCTGCCAGCAGGCCCCCACCCATGTTCAACTCATGTCTCCCACCACCCCCACCCCCCAGCACTGTGGGGCACCTGCCAGCAGGCCCCCACCCATGTCCAACTCATGTCTCCCACCACCCCCACCCCCCAGCCACCAGGGTCACCCTCCACCAGGGCCCCACTCATGTCTCCCACCACCCCCACCCCCCAGCAGTGCAGGGTCACCCTCCACCAGGGCCCCACTCATGTCTCCCACCACCCCCACCCCCCAGCACTGTGGGGCACCTGCCAGCAGGCCCCCACCCATGTCCAACTCATGTCCCCCACCACCCCACCCCCCAGCACTGTGGGGCACCTGCCAGTAGGCCCCCACCCATGTCCAACTCATGTCTCCCACCACCCCCACACCCCAGCACTGTGGGGCACCTGCCAGCAGGCCCCCACCCATGTTCGACTCATGTCTCCCACCACCCCCACACCCCAGCACTGTGGGGCACCTGCCAGCAGGCCCCCACCCATGTCCAACTCATGTCTCCCACCACCCCCACCCCCCAGCCACCAGGGTCACCCTCCACCAGGGCCCCACTCATGTCTCCCACCACCCCCACCCCCCAGCAGTGCAGGGTCACCCTCCACCAGGCCCCCACTCATGTCTACCACCACCCCCACCCCCCAGCCACCAGGGTCACCCTCCACCAGGCCCCCACTCATGTCCCCTATCACCCCCACCCCCCAGCCACCAGGGTCACCCTCCACCAGGCCCCCACTCATGTCTCCCATCACCCCCACACCCCAGCAGTGCAGGGTCACCCTCCACCAGGCCCCCACTCATGTCTCCCACCACCCCCACCCCCCAGCAGTGCAGGCTCAACCTCCACCAGGCCCCCACTCATGTCCCCCTGCACCCCCACCCCCCTGCCACCATGTGCAGCCCCCACCAGGTCCTCACAATCCCCAATCATGTGCGTAATGGTCAGCCTCCACAGCCAAAAAGACCTACCAAGTAACCCATTCACCCACATGGAAATGGAAATCACATGTTACACCCCCAATGTACATGAAGCAAATGAACCCATGTCCGTCACACACATATTTTCAAATTGAATGGGAAAACACACAACATGACATGCATGAAACCAAGGAGATGAAACCACACAGTGAACAATGGAAAAAAAAATGTATAGAAAAAAATACAAATGCCAAAGAAAGAAAACTAACTACAATTTAAATGTGAAAAAATAAGCTGCATGTCCGCATAAAAACACAAAACTAGAAAATCAAATCAAAAAAAATGTCCAAAGTGAAATGTAAAAAGTCTCCATGCAACAAAGAACTATGTACAAAAATAACAAGGGTCCATCATCACAACTGAACTAAGGAAACCTCCTAAAAAACCTACCTAAATATCAACTATATACAAAAAGTGGAGCAGTGTCCGTCGACTCCAAATAATAATAAGAACGAAAGGAAACCTAAAACTAAAGAACTATATACAAAGGCGGCGGGCAAGTCCAGCGGCTCACTCTGTGGTGTTCTGGGCCAGGGCATCATCGAACTCCTGTTCGATGTCCCGGAGGCGGTCCAGTTCCATGGCCCCGAGGGTCCGCAGGGACGACGCCGTGTCCACCTCCAACCCCCTGCGGATTGCCTCGAGGCACTCGGCCCGCCTCAGGGCCCTCCGCATGGAGTTCTCCGCCCTGACCATTGTGAGCCGCGCCTCTTCCGCCCGCCGCCGCTCCGCACCTATGGCGTGGCACAACCGCTGCCACACGGAAGACACTCTCTGTCCTGGGTCCTCCTGCCCTCCGGCCGATGCCTGCCCCTCCGATGTCGAAGGCCCCGAGCCTTCATGGCTCCCACCATCTTGCTGCTGCTGCTGCTCTGCCTCTGCCCGTGCACTGCCTCCTGCTGCCTGCACATCCTCCGCCGGCTGGGGTGCACCTGTTGATGTGGCCACCCCTGCTGGACGTCCGACTCCCGACTGTGGCAGGGATGCCTCCTCCACCAGCCTGGCCGCACTGTCAGAGGCAGCTCCACAGGGCACCCAGGTGACTGATGGGTGGGAAGATGGCACAGAGGACGACTGGCGCGTAGGGGGTCCAGTTGAGGAGGGGGTCGGAGCAAGCCCCATCAGACAGCGGAATCCGGTCTGGGTGACCTGTCCCAGCAGGCTGACGTGGTCAACGAGCCATTCGAGATGACGTGCAGTCTCTCCATGAAAAGACTGCAGGTCACCTCGCATGGCCCGTTGACGCAACGCCACACCAGCCAGGACAGGCTCAACCCGGTCCCGGATGGCCACGTCCGCAGGCAGAGGAAGGCCAGTTGACGTCAGCTCATCCCCTGCCTGAAAACGGGTCTGGACGTAGGCATCCCTGCTGGTGCAAGATGATGCAGGGACAGGATCGGGGACAGGATTGCACACAGGCACCTCCGCGGCCGCCTGTGCTGCCTCCTGTCCCTGGTCCTGGACTGCACCACTAGCACCAGTGGGATCCCCACCTCCAGACCCCGTCTCTGGTGCTTGCGCGGCCCCCTCCTCCACCAAACCCCCCACCAACCTGGATGACTCTGTGCCATCTTCCCCTGTTGGGCCCTGTGGGGTCCCAGCTGCCCCTTCTGCTGCCGAGGAGTCCAACTGCAACCTCCGCCTCTTGGACCTCCCCCCGGCAGCTGCGGCCTGGGACGCGGCACCGGACTCCTCACTCCCCGACGAGATGACAACACGGGAGGGGAGCCGGGCCTTGCGTCTCCGGCTGGCGGTCGGATCCCCGCCGCTGTGCTCCACAGCACCTTCTCCGCCCTCTTCATCAGTTGACGCTGCAGACAGGGAGAAACAAAACACAGGCATCAGGGCACTGTACAATGGACACATACACGCATGACAGTTGCACATGAGTGGCATTGGCAAACCTCAGACATGTCATCACAATCCCCAACACACATGTCATTGCAACTGGCACACATGAGCCATACCACAGCCATATCGCAACTGCCACCACCATCCCTACACATACAACAGCATGAGCAGCCAAAGGGGAGCCATACATCACATGCAACACAGGAAGTGCAACACACATGTACACACACCACCACACTTGCATGCATGTCTACACCTCTGCCAAGTGTCGCACTGTTCAGACGGGCATCCATGTCACATCTGCCAATCAGGCTTCCACATACCGCTGTCACATGCATCCATGTAGCATCACTGTTGCACCTTTGACAAATACACACACATGCACATGTACACAGTGCTCATACATGCAGCCGAAAACAACATACATGCCTGACATCACGGACATGTCTACTTACATACACATTCATCCAAACATGTGTGCACGCACAACTGCATTTGCCATGCAAGCCCACACACACAAGCACCATCCATGTCTCACACATTACAGCCCTCGCATGTGTCAGCCCCACGGCCCTGTACACCCCCACCCATACTCCACCCCATACAAACAGATGTGCAACCGGCACAATGGGGAATGATCACCACACGCCCTGCTCACAACCAGGATGCATGTACACTCACCGCTCGACTCCAGACGGCTCTGCTTCTCTAGGACCTGGACGTGGAGCGCTGGGGATATGCGTTCCAGGACCCCCATCTGTTCTTCCGACAAGTGGCCCCGGCGCCCCTTGGCATCCGCTGCCTTCAAGAGGCGCCGGGCCTTGTTCAGGGTCCTGGACCTGAAGTCCTCCCAGCGCTTCCTGACATGTTGTAAGTCCCGGACTGCCACCCCCTCCGCGTTGATGGCAGTCACGATGTCTGTCCAGATCCGAGTCCGTCCTTCCTTGTCGGCGCGGGAACTTCCAAAGAGGGCATCATACTGCCCCAGGACTTGCTCCACCAGGACACCAACTTCGGTGGCACTGAAGCTGGTGCCCCTCTGCCTCTCTGGCCGGGGGTTGTCAGTGGTCACAGATGTTGTTAGCCCCGACATGACAACCCCAGAGGCAGGAGTGGGTGGGCAACTGGGTCCTGGGGCTGGGCTGTGGAGCGATGGGATTCCAGTCGGGAGTCTTCTGTTCCAGCAGGGGTGGTCACAGCAACAGCACCCCTGGCTGATGTGCAGGCAGCAAATGGCAGTGCACGTGGGCAGCAGGCAGTCAGGCAGCAGCAGATAGCAGGTGGGAGCGTGCTCGGGGCTCTGGGGGGCAGTAATTCGGCCTTCTGGGCAGGAGCGTGGTCTCCCGTGTGCTCACGCGTGGCCAGCTTGGTACGGAGTGAATTGGCACGTGAAAATCCTGCACGTCAGCGTGAAAACCGAGGAAAGGCCCTAAGCGCGTAAGCGCGTCAGCACGCATACGCGATTCCATTGGACCAAAGGCCCTCAGCGCGTAAGCGCGTCTGTGACGTGACCCGCACGGGTGTTTCCCACACTGCACGTGATGACAGAGCACACGTGGAAAGACTGCACGTCAGAGTCTCATCGCGTGTGATTGGTGGAAATGGCCGTACACCGGGATACAGGTGCGCTGACGTGCTTGCGTGTGTAAGTGTCCGCGCACACCTCATATACACGTACATAGGCCAATCGCGTGTACACGCACTTTTGTCCAATTACACGCGATGAGACTCTGACGTGCAGTCTTTCCACGTGTGCTCTGTCATCACGTGCAGTGTGGGAAACACCCGTGCGGGTCACGTCACAGACGCGCTTACGCGCTGAGGGCCTTTGGTCCAATGGAATCGCGTATGCGTGCTGACGCGCTTACGCGCTTAGGGCCTTTCCTCGGTTTTCACGCTGACGTGCAGGATTTTCACGTGCCAATTCACTCCGTACCAAGCTGGCCACGCGTGAGCACACGGGAGACCACGCTCCTGCCCAGAAGGCCGAATTACTGCCCCCCAGAGCCCCGAGCACGCTCCCACCTGCTATCTGCTGCTGCCTGACTGCCTGCTGCCCACGTGCACTGCCATTTGCTGCCTGCACATCAGCCAGGGGTGATGTTGCTGTGACCACCCCTGCTGGAACAGAAGACTCCCGACTGGAATCCCATCGCTCCACAGCCCAGCCCCAGGACCCAGTTGCCCACCCACTCCTGCCTCTGGGGTTGTCATGTCGGGGCTAACACCATCTGTGACCACTGACAACCCCCGGCCAGAGAGGCAGAGGGGCACCAGCTTCAGTGCCACCGAAGTTGGTGTCCTGGTGGAGCAAGTCCTGGGGCAGTATGATGCCCTCTTTGGAAGTTCCCGCGCCGACAAGGAAGGACGGACTCGGATCTGGACAGACATCGTGACTGCCATCAACGCGGAGGGGGTGGCAGTCCGGGACTTACAACATGTCAGGAAGCGCTGGGAGGACTTCAGGTCCAGGACCCTGAACAAGGCCCGGCGCCTCTTGAAGGCAGCGGATGCCAAGGGGCGCCGGGGCCACTTGTCGGAAGAACAGATGGGGGTCCTGGAACGCATATCCCCAGCGCTCCACGTCCAGGTCCTAGAGAAGCAGAGCCGTCTGGAGTCGAGCGGTGAGTGTACATGCATCCTGGTTGTGAGCAGGGCGTGTGGTGATCATTCCCCATTGTGCCGGTTGCACATCTGTTTGTATGGGGTGGAGTATGGGTGGGGGTGTACAGGGCCGTGGGGCTGACACATGCGAGGGCTGTAATGTGTGAGACATGGATGGTGCTTGTGTGTGTGGGCTTGCATGGCAAATGCAGTTGTGCGTGCACACATGTTTGGATGAATGTGTATGTAAGTAGACATGTCCGTGATGTCAGGCATGTATGTTGTTTTCGGCTGCATGTATGAGCACTGTGTACATGTGCATGTGTGTGTATTTGTCAAAGGTGCAACAGTGATGCTACATGGATGCATGTGACAGCGGTATGTGGAAGCCTGATTGGCAGATGTGACATGGATGCCCGTCTGAACAGTGCGACACTTGGCAGAGGTGTAGACATGCATGCAAGTGTGGTGGTGTGTGTACATGTGTGTTGCACTTCCTGTGTTGCATGTGATGTATGGCTCCCCTTTGGCTGCTCATGCTGTTGTATGTGTAGGGATGGTGGTGGCAGTTGCGATATGGCTGTGGTATGGCTCATGTGTGCCAGTTGCAATGACATGTGTGTTGGGGATTGTGATGACATGTCTGAGGTTTGCCAATGCCACTCATGTGCAACTGTCATGCGTGTATGTGTCCATTGTACAGTGCCCTGATGCCTGTGTTTTGTTTCTCCCTGTCTGCAGCGTCAACTGATGAAGAGGGCGGAGAAGGTGCTGTGGAGCACAGCGGCGGGGATCCGACCGCCAGCCGGAGACGCAAGGCCCGGCTCCCCTCCCGTGTTGTCATCTCGTCGGGGAGTGAGGAGTCCGGTGCCGCGTCCCAGGCCGCAGCTGCCGGGGGGAGGTCCAAGAGGCGGAGGTTGCAGTTGGACTCCTCGGCAGCAGAAGGGGCAGCTGGGACCCCACAGGGCCCAACAGGGGAAGATGGCACAGAGTCATCCAGGTTGGTGGGGGGTTTGGTGGAGGAGGGGGCCGCGCAAGCACCAGAGACGGGGTCTGGAGGTGGGGATCCCACTGGTGCTAGTGGTGCAGTCCAGGACCAGGGACAGGAGGCAGCACAGGCGGCCGCGGAGGTGCCTGTGTGCAATCCTGTCCCCGATCCTGTCCCTGCATCATCTTGCACCAGCAGGGATGCCTACGTCCAGACCCGTTTTCAGGCAGGGGATGAGCTGACGTCAACTGGCCTTCCTCTGCCTGCGGACGTGGCTATCCAGGTCCGGGTTGAGCCTGTCCTGGCTGGTGTGGCGTTGTGTCAACGGGCCATGCGAGGTGACCTGCAGTCTTTTCATGGAGAGACTGCACGTCATCTCGAATGGCTCGTTGACCACGTCAGCCTGCTGGGACAGGTCACCCAGACCGGATTCCTCCGTCTGATGGGGCTTGTTCCGACCCCCTCCTCAACTGGACCCCCTACGCGCCAGTCGTCCTCTGTGCCATCTTCCCACCCATCAGTCACCTGGGTGCCCTGTGGAGCTGCCTCTGACAGTGCGGCCAGGCTGGTGGAGGAGGCATCCCTGCCACAGTCGGGAGTCGGACGTCCAGCAGGGGTGGCCACATCAACAACTGCACCCCAGCCGGCGGAGGATGTGCAGGCAGCAGGAGGCAGTGCACGGGCAGAGGCAGAGCAGCAGCAGCAGCAAGATGGTGGGAGCCATGAAGGCTCGGGGCCTTCGACATCGGAGGGGCAGGCAACGGCCGGAGGGCAGGAGGACCCAGGACAGAGAGTGTCTTCCGTGTGGCAGCGGTTGTGCCACGCCATAGGTGCGGAGCGGCGGCGGGCGGAAGAGGCGCGGCTCACAATGGTCAGGGCGGAGAACTCCATGCGGAGGGCCCTGAGGCGGGCCGAGTGCCTCGAGGCAATCCGCAGGGGGTTGGAGGAGGACACGGCGTCGTCCCTGCGGACCCTCGGGGCCATGGAACTGGACCGCCTCCGGGACATCGAACAGGAGTTCGATGATGCCCTGGCCCGGAACACCACAGAGTGAGCCGCTGGACTTGCCCGCCGCCTTTGTATATAGTTCTTTAGTTTTAGGTTTCCTTTGTTTTTTCTTATGATTTGGAGTCGACGGACACTGCTCCACTTTTTGTATATAGTTGATATTTAGGTAGGTTTTTTAGGAGGTTTCCTTAGTTCTGTTGTGATGATGGACCCTTTTTATTTTTGTACATAGTTCTTTGTTGCACGGAGAGTTTTGGCATTTCACTTTGGACAAAATTTTTTGGATTAGATTTTCTAGTTTTGTGTTTTTATGCGGACATGCAGCTTCTTTTTTCACATTTACATTGTAGTTAGTTTTCTTTCTTTAGCATTCGTATTTTTTTCTAATACATTTTTTTTTACATTGTTCACTGTGTGGTTTCATCTCATTGGTTTCATGCATGTCATGTTGTGTGTTTTCCCATTCAATTGGAAAATATGTGTGTGACGGACATGGGTTCATTTGCTTCATGAACATTGGGGGTGTAACATGTGATTTCCATTTCCATGTGGGTGAATGGGTTACTTGGTAGGGCTTTTTGGCTGTGGAGGCTGACCATTACGCACATTGTGAGGACCTGGTGGGGGCTGCACATGGTGGCAGGGGGGTGGGGGTGGTGGGAGACATGAGTGGGGGCCTGGTGGAGGGTGCCCCTGCACTGCTGGGGGGTGGGGGTGGTGGGAGACATGAGTGGGGCCCTGGTGGAGGGTGCCCCTGCACTGCTGGGGGGTGGGGGTGGTGGGAGACATGAGTGGGGCCCTGGTGGAGGGTGACCCTGGTGGCTGGGGGGTGGGGGTGGTGGGAGACATGAGTTGGACATGGGTGGGGGCCTGCTGGCAGGTGCCCCACAGTGCTGGGGGGTGGGGGTGGTGGGAGACATGAGTTGGACATGGGTGGGGGCCTACTGGCAGGTGCCCCACAGTGCTGGGGGGTGGGGGTGGTGGGAGACATGAGTGGGGGCCTGGTGGAGGGTGCCCCTGCACTGCTGGGGGGTGGGGGTGGTGGGAGCCATGAGTGGGGGCCTGGTGGAGGGTGCCCCTGGTGGCGGGGGGGTGGGGGTGATAGGGGACATGAGTGGGGGCCTGGTGGAGGGTGACCCTGGTGGCTGGGGGGTGGGGGTGGTGGGAGACATGAGTTGGACATGGGTGGGGGCCTGCTGGCAGGTGCCCCACAGTGCTGGGGGGTGGGGGTGGTGGGAGACATGAGTGGGGGCCTGGTGGAGGGTGACCCTGGTGGCTGGGGGGTGGGGGTGGTGGGAGACATGAGTGGGGGCCTGGTGGAGGGTGCCCCTGCACTGCTGGGGGGTGGGGGTGGTGGGAGACATGAGTGGGGGCCTGGTGGAGGGTGACCCTGGTGGCGGGGGGGTGGGGTGATAGGGGACATGAGTGGGGGCCTGGTGGAGGCTGCCCCTGCACTGCTGGGGGGTGGGGGTGGTGGGAGACATGAGTGGGGGCCTGGTGGAGGGTGCCCCTGGTGGCGGGGGGGTGGGGGTGATAGGGGACATGAGTGGGGGCCTGGTGGAGGCTGCCCCTGCACTGCTGGGGGGTGGGGGTGGTGGGAGACATGAGTGGGGCCCTGGTGGAGGGTGCCCCTGCACTGCTGGGGGGTGGGGGTGGTGGGAGACATGAGTGGGGCCCTGGTGGAGGGTGACCCTGGTGGCTGGGGGGTGGGGGTGGTGGGAGACATGAGTGGGGCCCTGGTGGAGGGTGACCCTGGTGGCTGGGGGGTGGGGGTGGTGGGAGACATGAGTTGGACATGGGTGGGGGCCTACTGGCAGGTGCCCCACAGTGCTGGGGGGTGGGGGTGGTGGGAGACATGAGTTGGACATGGGTGGGGGCCTGCTGGCAGGTGCCCCACAGTGCTGGGGGGTGGGGGTGGTGGGAGACATGAGTGGGGGCCTGGTGGAGGCTGCCCCTGCACTGCTGGGGGGTGGGGGTGGTGGGAGACATGAGTGGGGCCCTGGTGGAGGGTGCCCCTGCACTGCTGGGGGGTGGGGGTGGTGGGAGACATGAGTGGGGCCCTGGTGGAGGGTGACCCTGGTGGCTGGGGGGTGGTGGGAGACATGAGTGGGGCCCTGGTGGAGGGTGACCCTGGTGGCTGGGGGGTGGGGGTGGTGGGAGACATGAGTTGGACATGGGTGGGGGCCTACTGGCAGGTGCCCCACAGTGCTGGGG
Source organism: Ambystoma mexicanum (assembly GCF_040938575.1). Lineage (NCBI taxonomy): Eukaryota > Metazoa > Chordata > Amphibia > Caudata > Ambystomatidae > Ambystoma > Ambystoma mexicanum. The sequence goes on along the minus strand of NC_090926.1, from coordinate 325,831,178 downwards.
GGTGGGGGTGGTGGGAGACATGAGTTGGACATGGGTGGGGGCCTGCTGGCAGGTGCCCCACAGTGCTGGGGGGTGGGGGTGGTGGGAGACATGAGTGGGGGCCTGGTGGAGGCTGCCCCTGCACTGCTGGGGGGTGGGGGTGGTGGGAGACATGAGTGGGGGCCTGGTGGAGGGTGCCCCTGCACTGCTGGGGGGTGGGGGTGGTGGGAGCCATGAGTGGGGGCCTGGTGGAGGGTGCCCCTGGTGGCGGGGGGGTGGGGGTGATAGGGGACATGAGTGGGGGCCTGGTGGAGGGTGACCCTGGTGGCTGGGGGGTGGGGGTGGTGGGAGACATGAGTTGGACATGGGTGGGGGCCTGCTGGCAGGTGCCCCACAGTGCTGGGGGGTGGGGGTGGTGGGAGACATGAGTGGGGGCCTGGTGGAGGGTGACCCTGGTGGCTGGGGGGTGGGGGTGGTGGGAGACATGAGTGGGGGCCTGGTGGAGGGTGCCCCTGCACTGCTGGGGGGTGGGGGTGGTGGGAGACATGAGTGGGGGCCTGGTGGAGGGTGACCCTGGTGGCGGGGGGGTGGGGTGATAGGGGACATGAGTGGGGGCCTGGTGGAGGCTGCCCCTGCACTGCTGGGGGGTGGGGGTGGTGGGAGACATGAGTGGGGGCCTGGTGGAGGGTGCCCCTGGTGGCGGGGGGGTGGGGGTGATAGGGGACATGAGTGGGGGCCTGGTGGAGGCTGCCCCTGCACTGCTGGGGGGTGGGGGTGGTGGGAGACATGAGTGGGGCCCTGGTGGAGGTTGCCCCTGCACTGCTGGGGGGTGGGGGTGGTGGGAGACATGAGTGGGGCCCTGGTGGAGGGTGACCCTGGTGGCTGGGGGGTGGGGGTGGTGGGAGACATGAGTGGGGCCCTGGTGGAGGGTGACCCTGGTGGCTGGGGGGTGGGGGTGGTGGGAGACATGAGTTGGACATGGGTGGGGGCCTACTGGCAGGTGCCCCACAGTGCTGGGGGGTGGGGGTGGTGGGAGACATGAGTTGGACATGGGTGGGGGCCTGCTGGCAGGTGCCCCACAGTGCTGGGGGGTGGGGGTGGTGGGAGACATGAGTGGGGGCCTGGTGGAGGCTGCCCCTGCACTGCTGGGGGGTGGGGGTGGTGGGAGACATGAGTGGGGCCCTGGTGGAGGGTGCCCCTGCACTGCTGGGGGGTGGGGGTGGTGGGAGACATGAGTGGGGCCCTGGTGGAGGGTGACCCTGGTGGCTGGGGGGTGGGGGTGGTGGGAGACATGAGTGGGGCCCTGGTGGAGGGTGACCCTGGTGGCTGGGGGGTGGGGGTGGTGGGAGACATGAGTTGGACATGGGTGGGGGCCTACTGGCAGGTGCCCCACAGTGCTGGGGGGTGGGGGTGGTGGGAGACATGAGTTGGACATGGGTGGGGGCCTGCTGGCAGGTGCCCCACAGTGCTGGGGGGTGGGGGTGGTGGGAGACATGAGTGGGGGCCTGGTGGAGGCTGCCCCTGCACTGCTGGGGGGTGGGGGTGGTGGGAGACATGAGTGGGGGCCTGGTGGAGGCTGCCCCTGCACTGCTGGGGGGTGGGGGTGGTGGGAGACATGAGTGGGGGCCTGGTGGAGGGTGCCCCTGCACTGCTGGGGGGTGGGGGTGGTGGGAGACATGAGTGGGGGCCTGGTGGAGGGTGCCCCTGCACTGCTGGGGGGTGGGGGTGGTGGGAGACATGAGTGGGGGCCTGGTGGAGGGTGACCCTGGTGGCTGGGGGGTGGGGGTGGTGGGAGACATGAGTGGGGGCCTGGTGGAGGCTGCCCCTGCACTGCTGGGGGGTGGGGGTGGTGGGAGACATGAGTGGGGGCCTGGTGGAGGCTGCCCCTGCACTGCTGGGGGGTGGGGGTGGTGGGAGACATGAGTGGGGGCCTGGTGGAGGGTGCCCCTGCACTGCTGGGGGGTGGGGGTGGTGGGAGACATGAGTGGGGGCCTGGTGGAGGGTGACCCTGGTGGCTGGGGGGTGGGGGTGGTGGGAGACATGAGTGGGGGCCTGGTGGAGGGTGCCCCTGCACTGCTGGGGGGTGGGGGTGCAGGGGGACATGAGCAGGTGTGCAGGGTAGTCCCCTGTTTTGTGGGCTGCCTGCAGGGGCTGTGGAGGGTGTACAGGGAACACCTGTGAGGACCCACCCAGCCTGATTGCGTGTGATAATTCCCGCACACCCCTGTAATACACGTACCAAGCCAAATCGCGTGTGATAATTCCCACGCACCCCTGTAATACACGTACCTGGCCAAATCGCATGTGAAACTTCCCGCGTACCCCTGTAATACACGTACCCTGGCCAATCGCGTGTTGAACTTCCCGCGTACCCCTGTAATACACGTACCCTGGCCAATCGCGTGTTAAACTTCCCGCGTACCCCTGTAATACACGTACCCTGGCTAATCGCGTGTATAATTTCACGCGTACCCCTGTAATACACGTACCCTGGCCAATCGCGTGTTAAACTTCCCGCGTACCCCTGTAATACACGTACCCTGGCCAATCGCGTGTTAAACTTCCCGCGTACCCCTGTAATACACGTACCCTGGCTAATCGCGTGTTAAACTTCCCGCGTACCCCTGTAATACACTTACCCTGGCTAATCGCGTGTTAAACTTCCCGCATACCCCTGTAATACACGTACCCTGGCCAATCGCATGTTAAACTTCCCGCGTACCCCTGTAATACACGTACCCTGGCTAATCGCGTGTATGACTTCACGTGTACCCCTGTAATACACTTACACTGGCTAATCGCGGGTTAAACTTCCCGCGTACCCCTGTAATACACGTACCCTGGCCAATCGCGTGTTAAACTTCCCGCGTACCCCTGTAATACACGTACCCTGGCTAATCGCGTGTATGACTTCACGTGTACCCCTGTAATACACTTACCCTGGCTAATCGCGTGTTAAACTTCCCGCGTACCCCTGTAAAACACGTACCCTGGCCAATCGCGTGTTAAGCTTCCCGCGTACCCCTGTAATACACGTACCCTGGCCAATCGCGTGTTAAACTTCCCGCGTACCCCTGTAATACACGTACCCTGGCTAATCGCGTGTATGACTTCACGTGTACCCCTGTAATACACTTACCCTGGCTAATCGCGTGTATGACTTCACGTGTACCCCTGATATGCACGTTACCCGCTTTGCATTCCTTGTTTGGCTGCCCTGTAAACTGGTCCAGGGTTAGCGCAGCCCTTTGCGATGATTTAGCGATTTTGCTGGCTTTTCCTTGCGCGAGGGCGTTCTTGGGGGCGTTACTGGCGCTGCTGCAGGGTCGCTGCGATACTCTGCGCCACGGCTGGTTTGGGAGCATGAAATCCATGAATACGCTGTGCGCGGAAATCGGTTTTATCGCACGTGCCTGGCGCAGTCAATCGCACGCGGACACTCTGCGCCAGCCGATTGCGACACTTTTCTGCGAAATTCTATGAATTACCCTGCTAGACTCTTGGTAGACAAAGTAACACTATATTCAGTGTCTGTAAGGGGCTGCACCATCGTTTAAAGAGGAGGCCAATACTACTTATTATTAATTACAGAAATAAATCTTATAATTCTTGGAAGGCAGGGGAAATGTGGTTCCATGTGATAATGTCACCGTGAAAAAATGGCCGGTAGGCAACTTTTTTCCTGAGCCCTAAAATGCTTTTCCCCAACACTGTCGGAGGGGTATAGTTTTATATTATTACCTCAAATCCTAGAATATTTGGGGAAAGTGTTTGATTGTCTGGAGGGTGCATATCTAGGGAAATGTTGCCCGATGGTTGCCATTTTCACAGCAACATTATCACTGGATACCAAAAATGTATATTCATTATCTGCAAGTGAGCGAATTGCATTCTAGTTGCCATACCAAATACTAGTTACAGCGAAAATGCATTGTATTTCTTGACAGGCTGATGGACAATATATTCAGTGACTATAAGTGACTCTGCCACATTTTAGTGGCCAAACCAAATACCAGGTATTAGAAGTTGCAGAACATTTTTGGAAGGCATGAGGAGATTATATGCAGTGTATCTGAGTGCCCTTTCTTTCAGTTGTTATACCAAATATGAGTTGCAGAGAAAAGGTATTTTATTTTTTGTATGGTGGGGGGAGATTGTACTTAGTGGTTTTAACTGAGTAACTTGTCGTTTTGGTGACATACCAGATACTAGCTGTAGAGAAAGCATCTTGCTGGCTAAAACTGAGTGTGTTATCTTTTAGTTTCCATACCAAAAATATTTTCAGATGAAAGGTCTTATCATTTTTGGTAAGCAGGATGAGCCTATATTTTGTGGATATAACTGAGCGTGTTGGGTTTTTGTTCCCATATCAGTTACTAGTTATAGGAAACAATCTTCTCTTTGTTTTTAGATAGGAGGAGAGTATATTCAATGCATGTAATTGACTATGTTATCCTATAGTCTCCATAACAAATACTAGTTGCAGAAACGAAGTCTTACATGGTGGGCAGGCAGAGACTATATTCAGTGGCTGTAACTGAGTGAATTGTCTTTTAGTTTCCAAATATTACTAGTTGCAGAGAAAATGTATTATGTTTCTTGGTAGGCAGGAGGAGATTATATTCAGTGACTGCAACTAGGTATGTTGTCTTTTAGTTATTATACCAAATACTAGTTGCAGAACGAAATTGTTTTAATCATTCATAGGCAGAAGGAGATTCTTCTCATTGTCTTTAACTAGTGTGTTGTCTTATAGTTGCCATACGAAAAGCTAGTTGCATACAAATCATATTCGATTTCTTGCTAGGCTGGAGTAAGTTATATTCACTGGTTGTAAATGAGTGTGTTGTCTATTAGTTGCCTTATTAAATACTAGTTTCAAAGAAAAGAGCTTGCATATCTTGTTAGACAGCAGAAAATATATTTGGGCCTTACATTTCTTGGAAGGAAGGAGGACATTATTTTAGAGATTGTAATGGAGTGCATTGTCTTTTAGTTGCCATACTAAATTCTAGTTGCAAAGAAAAGTCTTATATTTATGGGAAGGCAGGAGGAGATTATGCTCAGTGGATGCAACTAACTGTGATATCATTTAGTTTCTATATTAGATAGTAGTTGCAAAGAAACCAAGTCTTACATTTTTTGCTTGGCAGGTGGAGATAGTATTCAGTGGCTGCAACTGAGTGCATTGACTTTTGTTCGCCATGCCAAATACTAGTTGTACAGAAAAAGTCCTATATTTCTTGGAAGGCAAGAGGAGATCATATACAATAACTGTGAATCGGCAGCATACCATCTTTGTGTGGCTACAAGAAGGGGCCATATTGAGTGCCAACATGTCAACTGCACATAAAAGTGCCAGGGGAGAGGGAGGCAGAAAGCGAAGGTTCAGCCCACTATCTCTGGGGCAGAAGAGGGAACTGTGTCATAGATGACATCTACTCATGAGCCTGCATGAACATTGCAGAGGTGAAGGTTATGTGATGATCCTGGTCTCCATCATGCACACACACTATTATTGAGTTTGAGGATTATTATGATAGTGAGTATGATGAGGCTCCAGCAGCACGTGACTTGGGAAACCAATGATAGAGAGAAGGAGGAGGATAATGCGTGTGCAGCTATAGTGTTACGAGCTCTCCTACCTCCAGCAATATCTTCAGTCTCAGAATAGCACAGGAGTGCACTTCTTACCACACCAAAAGCAAAGTCCAGAGTGGGAACGTTTTTCATTCTGCAGGAAAACAAGGATAGTATCTTTCCACCTGCACCCTGTGCAATCGAGCGGTATATATGGAAAGGCTGGGACCAAGTTGGCTATCACATCTTTGCAGTGTCATATGATGCAACCACATGCACAGTACTGAGATAAACTCAGAACCCCTATACAACAGCCCCCTAACCACCAGTAGCCCATCACCAGGCTGCCCCCCCACACTGCACTCCCCAAAATGTTGCTACTGTTGTGCTATAGATCTAACACTGACTATAATGCAGCTCACTGAATAGTCATGGATGCCATTAGCATTTGTGCTACACCTGTTATGTACTTCAGCTATTTTGCAACTGCCTTCATGTGCTGTGAGCCCCAGTTTTACTACTATGCATTTATTTTGTTCTCCTTGTGAAATGAGAGCTGCAGAAATGAGCATTTTGTTGCCTACTCCATTCCTTGCTAGTCAAGAGTGCACAGAATTAGGTGGAATACAATTCATTGGATTTCTTCCATATGAAGATTTGATGGCTATATCCAGGCAACCTAAGTTTGCAGATGTCAAACATAATAGCCAACATTTTATCCCTTAATTCCTTTCCTGTCTGGACTAGCGCCAATAACTCCAATTAACTGCTTAACACTTTTCTCAACTTTGATCACTCCGTTTTTCGACTCAGAAGACAGAGATGTGCATAAGTAGCTTCTGCAACGCATTGTGAATCTCTTGCTCACTTGGAGAGTCAATCCCGCAATATCTGTGGCCCGCCCTTCTGGGTCCCTGTGCAGTCCCTCCACTCCACCTGCTCTTTTCCTAGACTCTTGCCCAATGCCTAGTCAGTCGCCCACAGGAGCTAGGGTGTTACTGAAGCATGACCCCTCCTTGGCGTACACCATTGTCATGACATTTAGCTGCTGGTGGTCATCTGGACAAACAGGGCACACATTCCAGTGTGCATCATTCCGTGATGCGCCATTCATTCCTTCTTGCCTGCCCAAACAGCAACACACTCACAGGGCTATCACAACAATCAAGCTGCAGTGGTGGTGATGGAGATGCTGGTGGTGAGAACAAGCCCCTTCTTGTGGATGGCATCTCTGGCACTGAAGCCAGAGGTTCCTGGGTAGTCTGTGAGGGCTGGGGTGCATAGGCCTCTTTGTCCTGGTGTGTCCTGGACTCACAACTGGCAGGTGTGCACGCAACGACTTGAGTGTGTGGTGGAAGAGGGGGACACTGCATGCTTGCCGGTGAGCAGGACATGTCGTACCGTGCTTCCATTGCATGTGGTTGTGCATCACTGTGGTCCCTAAGGAGCAACCCTTCTTTGGTGTACCCCGCTTCACTGGTGTGTTGCACAGGTTGCATAGGACACTGTCTTTCTATTGTCTTCACCTCTTTGAACAAACAGCTTGAGAAATATACAGATCCATACAGAATCTGTTCAGCAAAATCAGTAGAACTGTAGCTTACTCGCCTTACTGCTGCCCAATTGGCTGAATAGAAATTGCAGCACACAAAATCATGCAAGCTTAACAAATGGCCTTTATGTTTTGCAAATGCACTCTAAACACTTAAAGACCCAGCACAAAGGATAGCGTGATAGGTTCACCTGGTCACCGGTTAACCCGGGCATCCTGCTTATGCATATGCAGCTCAAAGAGCCTGTTAAATTCTGCATAAATGGAAACCCTTCTTTGTGTGTTTCAAAATGAAAGCACAATGAAAAGGAGAGGCAGTTGAAATGTGTTTACTTTGAAAACAGGCACAGACTTAGATATTTATCTGAAGCCTTATTTTGGGCTTTATGATGCAAAATAGATGCCGATCCCTCATTTCTATTCACGTATCCGTACAAATGGGCGTTAAGCGTTCAAATGCCCCGGTGGGCACCCTGTGGACTTTCCTGCCTCTCGCAGTCATCCTCAGATCACTGCCCAGGGAAGAGGGAAGACAGGCACCGCATTTTATTAGAGGCCCGTACAATTCCGGAGATTTCGTGCTGTTCCCCGGACACCCGGAGAAGAGCGTGAAAACCTGGAGGCTCTTTTCTATGTGATGCAGTTCGACTTGCAGATGTTATTCGTTCGTCGTCCCTTTGTGACGCAGGCTGCCACGCGCACACCTGCTGTCTTTCGCTGCCACGTGCCTGCTATGGACCACCTTCCTCTGAAGCAGGCCCTGGCCCCGCCAAAGCTTGGCCAGTAGATGGTAAAGACCGCCAGAGGTGCACGCACCCCTAACCGCTGGCAAACAGGAGGCTTTGCTTCGACTCTGAAGGCCGGAGGTTCATCAGCAGCAGTCAGCGCCAGAGGTAAAACAAGGACACGTGCTTTGGTCCAGTAGCTCCTGATAGCAACATCTAAGTGCAGATAAAAGAAGCAGCTGACACGAGGAATGCCAAAAATGCGTGGGCACTTCATGACCCCCTCTTATTTGCAATACTTTGAAGGATAAATGGGCACATGGATATGGGGAAGTTTAATTACTCTACAATCGAAATTATCTTGTCATTTGTATACAGAAATTACTTTTCATAGACACGTGTTGCAACCTGATGGGCATAGATGTAGTCCAAACACAGATCAGCTGCGAGCCACTTTAGTACGAAGACCAGGTAAGCTTCATTTACATATCTACAATTGCAGTAGTTCCAGTTACTCTTTAGATATATACATGGAAAGAGACCACCCACAGGCCATCCTGCAGCACACCAGCTCAGGCCCCCAACGGACACACGCAGAACTCTCACCAGCAAACACTCATCAACATTCTCCTGAACTGTCAATCACTCCAAGCACCAACATCCCATCATCCCATCAGCATTCATAGATGGCCAGCAGGACAGGACAACATTTGTACTTCAGAACATCTCCCTTCAGACAGACAAACACAACCCTTCATTCCAATCATACTGTTCCTTCCACCAACATACAATAGGCAAGGTGCCATGCACCCAACCGGCGATGGCGATGCCACGGGTGGGGAACGACAGCTTGTCAAACGCCTAGACTAGGGTACGCCCCTTTATGGGTCTGTCAAACAAGACTATCCACATCCAACATTCACACACTCCATCAAGTGGTGTTACACCCCTCTGGTACAACAAAGAAAGTGAGACACGTAGCCTATCTCCTTGCACAATCACTCAAGCAACTCATGCACAAACAACCTCCCACCAAGGATAGCTGTGGTAAACCAACACTCTGCTCCTTTACTATAAACTGAACCTGTCCCATCCATCTGAACTCTCGGCCCCAGCAGGATGCACTCACTCAACTCCACTCACACCCTATCACATCATAACTTAAACATACAATAACTCCCACCAGTCACCACGCTCCACCATACATACACATATCCCAAACTGAGACAGTGCAATGAGTGATATCTCGGCTACCTCCTGGGACCGTACCCATGTTTTAACAATCGATAATAATTTATTTATAATATATATATATATATATTATATATATATATATATATATATATATATATATATATTACACAGCCACGGTAGTGGCTGTGTAGTTATGGTTAAGTTGCTGTTTCCATAGGAAGAGCACTTTTTGGGCGGCTTATAACTTCGAACTTCGCTCCCCCTGGACGAATCCTCACCAAACTTTGCAAAAAAAGTATATGACCCACTCTGAATTTTTTCCCAAAGTTTGGTGATGTTTGATCCAGAGGGGGCAAAGTTAAAATGTTTTTTTTTTTTCCCATAGACTAAATGGGGGAAAACTTTGCGCACGGCTATAGGCCAAACCGCTGGACGGATTTGCACCACATTTGAGGCACTGGCAGGGGCTTGGGCGTGAAAGTGTGCTTTTTCAAATTTTGTGACAATCCATCCAGTAGTTCCCTTAAAAACAGTCAAAACGTATGTCTCTAAGAATTAGTGATATCTATGTCCGCTCCGTGGTCATACTTCCCTGTTCGCTGCGTGGAGAATATTGTAATTGGCTATTCCGTGGCGTGCTGCCTGTGACCATGTTGCGCTTTCACCGATTGGTTGTGGCACAGTGTGAAGTGCGTCGTAATCTTTCGATAAGTCCGCCATGTTTACTTCGTTTTTTGTTGAACGCGAACATCGGCGCTAACATACCTAAACGAAGAAGGCACCAATGCACTTATAACACTTATGGAACACTGTTTCGAAAGGTGAGCGTTAATGAGACATGGTAGTAGAAAGTCAAACATTGAAGTATTCTTGTTAGCACTGTCATACGGTACAGTGGGACTTGCTACTCATTGTACGAAATGAACTTACTGCGTCCATTTTACAATACATAAACAACATTACTGTGGTCGGACTGGCGGGAATCTGAGGCAGCCACCTGCTCTATTTCGTACACACAGCCCTTCTGCACGTGTACGCCAGTAGCGGTTCTCATAAATAGACGCTGATATGTTGTTGCAAAATGAGAATGTATTTGCATTCGGAGTGAAGGCCACTGCATTTTCTCTTTTCAACACGAGCTCAGTACGGCCGCATATTTGTCGACACCCATAAGGGTCCTTGTTTTTTAACCTTGAGGTACAGGGAAAGAGTAGAAAGAATGTAGGCAGTAACAGTTTGAAAAACATATTGTTTGATAAGGTTATGCTTCAAAAACCTTTGCACTGACCATGAGAAATTAGTTCCCGAATAGGCAGTCTTCCACATACACTAGTGTCTGACTACAGCGAACGCAATGGAGGCGCTCCACATCATGTAAGTGTATTTTTGCCGCCTGTATACCCAATTGACGTTATGTTTTAGTTTGTAAAAAATAAACTCTTTTCCCTAATGTTTCCCTAATGTTTTACCAGTTTTATGTGCCGTTGCAATTTTTTCCTATTATGGACATTGCACATTGTCGCCGTTTGTAGGGTGCCACTACATTTCCCCAAATAAAAATAATATTTAATAAAAAAGGTATGTGTTAAAAAACAGAATTGTGCACATATTGTGCTGTGTTACACATTTTATTTCCCCTTCCACCGCGCAGCTACTTCCAAACAAAAATTGTATTATTAATAACAACGTTCCAGCTTTTTGTGCCGTTCGATTTATTTTTCCAATTATGGACATTGCACATTGTCGCCATCCCTAGGGTCCCACTACATTTCCTCCTATTGAATTATTTTTTTACTGAAAATGTTAGGTAGTACAACTGTGGTTTATCCAAAGGTTGCGTATTCATACATCTTTTAATTCACATTTCCTCCTCAAATACTTCCTTCCCTATTGTGATTGTCACGGATTACAAATGCCAAGTGACAGGTTCTTTAACCGTCAAATGCAACTGTTCATAACCGGCTGTCTGAGCATCATAATTCACTGGGATGATTGTGTGGGCCCTCTGTGTCCCTACGCTGCTGTCGCTATAAGAAGTAACATTCCATCCTTTCTGGTGGTGTAGATCACAGCGGTTGACGTCGTCTTGCACTTCAATGTGGGAGGAAAACGACTATTGTGGCGGCAACGCTTACTTTCTGTGTGTGGAAAAAAACAACGTGACCTTTAACATTGTCATTGTCGACCAAAGAGACAAACTTAATACTTCTATGGAAAAGTGAATAGTGCCATCTTTTCGCACAATTCATTGTGAAACAAAACTACTTTACTACTTGCATAGGGCGATGATTTTGCTCACTTTATTGTGAAATAAAACTACTGGACACATTTTTAAATGTTAGTGTTTTCTTTACAAATTTACTCTCTGTTCTCACAATGCGGCATGCTACGTTGCAGGTCATAATGTGTTCTTTTGTAGGTGCTACATCACGGCACGTACGTCCATATGGACGCATTTGTTTAAGCTGCCAAGGAACGTTATGGAGAAAGGTACTCCATACCACTTGCATTGGCTACGGGAGGGTCAGGCCCGTCTCATATGCATTAGTGCCGTCAGGCCAATTTCTGTCACCGTCAGCCCAATTTCTGTCACCTAGATGCCCTATGCACAGAAATGTTTGAACAATGATATATGGTTACACCCTCCCAATACACATATCTTCACACCTTTCCATCTGTGTCACTTACAAAATTATGTGTCGAAAGGTGAGTGGTAATGGTGTTGCATCCAGTATTTCTGACGTCATTGCGCTTCGCATCACAGAGTTTGTTTGGCATTTTATGTCAACTTAAGTACACTACTCCTTTGCTGTTTTTACGCACATTTTTACAGAAAGAAATTAGTACATGTACAACACATGTATGTAAAGGTCATTGAAAACGACTGAAAAGCTTTGTGTTGTGCATGTGATAGTCTTTTCATATTTAATGCTATAGCTTCTGTCTCTGAGGGGTAGCCTCTATGTATGGGTAGTGCCCACAATGTCGGGGATATGGCTACTGGCCTTTACTGCTTTGGAGAAAACATTGCATTGAGGTCACCATGTCCACCAGGGACTGCTCTTCTGGTAAACGTCTTGCTCATAACCACACATTTATCAGGGAACACAAATGTGGTGCTGCCATAACAGTAACACAGTTTCTTTTTTGCTTTCTGCAGCCTGCAATGGAAAGCGAAGAAGGCTTACTATCCAATGCTCGTCTTCCCTTTGTATGGTGGCCATTTTGAAAAAGGATTTGTTTTCTTCAGCCGGGAACGCCAGAGGCATTCCGGTTGAAGACAAAAAATCCTCTTTCTTGGTACCACAAATTATTGCTGTAAAATCTCGATTGCCAATGGCATTCATCCCCCACTCTTTGGAGAGGAATGGGGGTGAATGATCCAGAAACGTTGGTATACACTCTTGCTTATATTGTGTTGCACACTTGCATTGTGGAGTTCTGTGCCGGAAATTTTGCAGTTAGAAGTTCTTACAAGAATACCCAATGTACTTTCGCACTATCAACCAGCTACACATGTCATTGTGAAGTGTGTATGACTGTTCGAACACGCCCCCATGCTGTACGTCAGCTTATGATAATGTGGAATTCTTCAAAAGGTAGGTAGTTACTTCAAATGTTCCTTTACAGTCGTATGCTTACGTGTTACTATTAGAACCCTGATAAATGTAGTTGAAAATTTTTGTTAAAGTAATGTTATTATCCATTTATACTACTAAAAACCTATGGCATTCAGTTAAAAAAATTTGTTACAGGGACGTTATGGTTACGTTGCCCTCCCAAAAACCTGTAACATTCACTACAAAAAAAACTTTGTTGAGGGGACGTTATGGTTAAGTTGCCCTGCGAAAAACTTGTGCACTTCACTTAAAAAAAATGTTCGCCCTCCCCATTGTGGTTCAAATTAAAAATGAAAAACCCCTGAAATTCGCCAGTTATGGCATACTGAACCCCCTTACTTGCCATTGCCACTGTGCACTGCTAACACTAACACCCAGAACATGAAAGCTGTCCTCTGAAATGTCACTGATGACATCACTGACGACATTACATGTTTAGCCTATTTGTTTTCGTTGCCTGCCATATATATATATGTACATTCAGTAAAAAAACGTTGTTAAAGGGATGTTATACTTCACAGTGAAACCAAAAAACACTGCACATTCCCCCATTATGGTAAGCTAAGCAACCATAACTGCCCACACCACTGTGCACTGCTAACACTAACACCCAGGACAAGAAAGATGACATCACAAATGTCATTGATGACATCACTGATGACATCACATGTGCATTTAATTTTCAGACAAGGGGTTCAGAATGTAAGTTTGGTAAAAAAAGTATCAGGGATAGACCCTAGACACATATATAAATTCCAAACACCTTCACAAACCCTGTACCTCCTCAAAACAATGTAGTGCACTAATATAACCACAACTCTACTAACATTCCCTTACAATAACCGAACGTTTTAGGCCACAATCTATAACGTTCAATAATCCACTCCCAGCCCCCAATGGCCATAAAATGCTTTTCTATACTCTAACCCAGGCAATCCCTAATATGAGGCATAATGCATACCATCCATAGTAGCCCCTCATACCAGTGGAACCTCTACATCCTTCAAACATTTCCTTTAAATGATCTTTAATCAAATACGTTGGTTTCATTTCATCTTAGCCACATGACATTTTCTTAAAATGATACACACTGGCATTCCATGTTCCATTTTCAAACATGCAGTACTTGAATTATGGAACATTTTCCTGAACAAATGGCATGCAATGGTAAGGGCAAAGTTCCTTCTTGAAAGTGTGCAGTACTTTACTTCTCTGCACTGCGTTACCTGACATTCCCAGCCTCACTGACGAGCTGCTTGGTTAAGCACGCTGTAGAGTTGCCCGTCTACATCGCGGAACATGATTTAGGTATTTGTGCGATAACAGAAACATGGTTCCATGAGGCAGCACGTCCATCAATCATACTTGCCACACCCAAAGATTACCCTATTCGTCAAACAAATAGGATCGATCAAATGGGAGGAGGTGTGGCCTTTATATATAAGAATAACTTGGACATTTGGGAGACTGAGGTTATTGGTCCAACAGGATGTGAGACGCTTTGCATAAAAGTGAGGACAGAAGCAACTACAACGGTGAACATGATGCTTATATACTGGCCATCAGCTGTCATGGCTGACTTTGTTACACAGCTGAGTAGCCTGATAATCCCTCTTTTGACATATACGTCCAAATGTATTCTGCTGGGAGACCTTAACCTCTGGAAAGGTAATGTGAGTAACTTGGTAGCTAGGGAAATGGAAAATGTCCTCTCTGGCCTAGAATTTTCACAACAAATATAGGAGTCTACACACATAGTGGGAAATGCCCTATATCGGATGGCCTCATGTAACACTAATCCCAGAAAACCCACCGTTATCCCATGTCTGCCCACTTCTTTATTAATTTCTCTATTCTTTTTGCGCATAAAGTAAAGACAACTATGGCTACATAAACGTGGATTAGGTCAAGAATTACCAGGAAGTTAAAGCCCAAAAGTATGCATGATTGGCTCTTACCATTGAAAATGAACCTACCTCATTTACATACTGCCAAGGAATTGACCAAGCGTATCTTGACACAATGGGAGACGCTATCAACACACTTGTTTCTCTTAAAACAACAGTTGCATTATGTAGGAAAAATAACCAGGTACGTTGGGTGTTGCCAGGGGTAGCAGCTACTACCCTTGTCTCCCCCTCTGCTACTGCTAGACATGCCCTTGCTACCCCTGGATCACTGGACAAAGAGGCAGTGCCAAGATCAGATATCTGTGTTGCACCTGAAAAAGGCGGCTGTAAATGTCGCTAAATTTGGCACAGCTTTTTTCACCTGGAATATTGATCTTGTTAGCTGGAGAAATAACAGAGATGCAGGAAAAAACATGAAGCCGCCCTCACTAACAGGTTTTCAGTCCATTAGTGAAAAATGGTTGGGTTCGGAGGCAGGCTCTCTGTGCAGCTCATACCCAGTATTGTAGCAACAGGAACGATATATGGGCTAGGTCTAGCAAGCTGGGAATGGGTAAGAGCAGCCTGCAGCACTCAGAGACAGCAAAGCATGAATGTATCACTGTTTCATCAGTGTTTCTCGTTGTCTGCTTTCCACATCCAATGAGTCACTGGGCCTGAGATGAGAGCGGTGTGCCCCAGTGACTTCTGCCCCCAATTCTGCCTGTGCACAGTGTGACCTGACCAAGATCTGCATTACAGCACACTGTAAATAGGTGCAAGGTGAGATACTTTACATGAAGTTGCCCTCTGCCTTTGAAATAAACCATCTGTTGCTTCCCAGCATTTATAATACTATCTGGTTATTAAGCTGGTTAGTTTTGACATCCTAGCCTGAAGGATTGTGGGAGTAAGTAGAGCGGCAGGGCTTCCAGAGTGCAGTGGTTGCTGTACTCTCCACCCGTGCCTCACCTTCCTGGATAGTTGCTGCTGGTTGACGGCTGGCCAATGGCTTCCCCTGCTGACACCTAAAGGCACACCTTGGGGCCGCCATTGTAGGAGACGCCCTTTGCCTTGGGGACCTTAGCAGCAGGGGCTGTGTGGCAGAGGGCTTCCCTGGGAAGACAGTTAAGAGCAGTGATCCAGCCAATGAAGGGTGGAGGTAGGGCTGGGTGGTGGGAGGAGGAAGGGGAGAGGAAGGAGGGAGCAGGGAAAAGGGACAACAACAACCACGCTGCACACAGGGCCTGGGGGCTCAAAGTACCAAAATGGCACCAGCTCAGGCCCAGGAGGGCTAAAGTGCCGCCCACCAGCGATGCCGGCGACCATGCCAGGCAAGGGGAGAGGAAAACAGCCAATTACGGGTGGAGGCAGTGAGAAAGGGATTTATAGAAAGCAGTTTATTTAGAAACTGAACCAGGGGTTTTTTCACAGTATGCAGACAAGACATCCTGAGACAGTGCTATGTGCCCAAATGCATGTTTTCAGAGCCGTAAGGTATTGCTTGTTTGGGCAGGTTTTAGACAAGATAAGCAAGCATTCTCTGCAGTAACGGGATGTATTGTATTGTTTATTTATATAGCGCCTATACACATGAAAGTGTTTCAAAGTGCTCGGGACTGTGGGAACAAGGGGAAAAACAACAGTCGCTCCGAACCCTTGAAATTCTGAGATGATAATAGTCTGTACAGGCAAAGTAAGTGCTCCTTAAATACAACTGACAAATTTAGAGACAGCAAATAGGCCTAACAGCGATTTAGCAGTTTTACCAGTGCAATTAAGGGGGAACACAAGGGAAAACAGACAGACGATCATCAGGCATGTTGCATTTGGGTCTTGCAAGTGCATAGGGGGTCAAAGGTCGGGGAGGTCCGAGTGCAGAGAGAACCATTCTCTAGGATTAATTTAAGTGCTGTGAAGGTGGGTGGGAGTATGGGCATCAGGCAAGTGCGAGAGGACTGGAGGGGTTGAAACTCTGAGGTACACCAGCCGGCCAGTCAGCAAGCTGTAAGGAAGACGAGGGAGAGATGGAGAGAGCAGAGGGCTAAATTGGCATAGGCCTGGGCCAATGTTAATGTTTCAGAGTCTTTGCAGAGGATCACACAGTTCAGAGTAGTTTGCGGTTAAGTCTTTGCCAAGAGTTCAAAACGAAGTTGGTCGGAGGAAAAGTTAGTCAAAGGAGAGGAGAAGGACAAGCCTTCGGATAGGCAAAAGATTTCAAACACTGTCACCGCGGTTAGACGGAAAGAATGACCGGATTTGCACAGTACCTTAAATGAAGAAGAATGCTGTAGCTGAGGTGGTGGTTCCTGGCAGTTCCTGCAGGCTCACGGTTCCTGGAGCGACTGTCGTGGTGACACAAAGGAGGAAGACTGGAGGATCCTGCACTGCCCAGGGAAGAAGACAGCAGCGGAGCAAAGCGTCGAATGCAAGGTGCGCTCCTCAAAACCCAAACAGGTTCCGTTCCTCCTGGCTATCCGGTTCACTGCAGCGATGCACAGCAAATTCGGCCAGGAGAGGAAGGCCGGCATTTGGTGTTTGGTGAACTGGTTGGTCCCACTAAACACAAGGGAAGAAGATTCCTTGCAGATCTTCTCTGTCATTGGAGTTTCGGGTGATTCGGACCTGCTGCAGGGCTTCACCAGGATGTCCAGTAGTTGCAGCAGTTGGCTTCCTTCAGCTCCTCATTGGTTCTCTCGTTACAGTGGCAACTCTGCCTTCCAAGTCCCAGGGACCTGCTTTTAAGCAGTTTTCCCCCATTCACACAGCCTGGCTGTCAATCACACAGCAGGGTGGCTGTCCTAGCAGGACAGTCACCTAGCCAATCAAACTAGAGTGCGTCTTGGGTATCCAAGGAGACCCTGTGCAGGGGTCTTCAAACCCCTCCCTCACATCCTGTCCACCGAGACACTCAGGTGCCTAAGGAGGACTTCTGTGCAGAAGCCTGCCAAAGGATGGCGAACAAAGGAACCAAACCTGGTTTGGCGCAGAGTAAAACACGAGAAAGACCTTTACAAAAGAAATGGCGAATAAACCTGACTGGGACCAAATAAAATGAAAAGGGGTTCAGCAGATTAGAGTTTGAGGCTACCACCATAGCCTCTAACAATACCGAGGCTATTTTCATAGCTCGCGGTAGAATAAACATGGTAGATACCACTGCCACCAGCCAAATCTTAAAGAAAGGGGAACAAAATAATGTTCCATGAGAATCAAACTAAAAGGGGTAACTATTAACCCTTCCAGTACTCTATGGGAAGATAGGTTGTACTGGGTCTGTAAATTTAAAAAGACTAGTAAAGTCAATGGCACCTTTACATGTTCTGGGAGACAGTAGTCAGTCCCAGAAAATGGAGTTTAAAGAGGGAAGCCTAAAAAGACAACCTTGTGTCAGTGCACTAAAGGTGCTGTGTGACACGGTGAAAATATGATGCCTGTGGAGTAGGTGAAGCTCCATAGTCCATGAGCAAAAAATGTACAACACACAGCAAAAACACATTTAAGAGTGCAATAAAAGGCTCACACTCTTACCAGGTGAAAAAATAAATCCTAGAAATCCAGCAAAGCTGCTGAGGGACTCAATAGGTAAGGGAAATTACCCATTCTGGAGCATTCTCCCTAACAAGGTCTGAGTGCAGAGAGCGCTATTCTCTAGGATTGATTTAAGTGCAGTGAAGGTGGGTGGGAGTAGGGCCATGAGGCAAGTGCGAGAGGACTGGAGGGGGTGAGACTCTGAGGTACACCAGGCGGCCAGTCAGCAAGCCGTAAGAAAGAGGCGTTTCCGGAGCTTAAGAAGGTCAGGCTCAAGACAGAGGGATGCAGGGAGACTATTCCAGAGGGAGGCACCTGCTGAGGTGGGATCAGGTGGGATGCTTGTAAGTACAATCATTCAGATGGTCCAATAATAATGTGTGGTTTTATTTCCTGTTCCTAACGCCGCCCAGACATCTGCCTTTGTCCCTTGCGATCTTTCCTCCATGCCAGTGGTCTGGTTTTCCTTTTACCCTTTTTAAAAATGTCTCTTTGTTAAAAGGTCTTTAACTGTAAATAAGGAATGACTCTTGTCTGTACTTTAAATCTTGCACTCTTCCTTAACACACCTGCCCTCCTTTGGAGCACTCAAAGCAGAATTTGGCAATTTACCTTTACCAGAGATGCCCCCCCACCCCATTTTGAATCCCACTTGACCAGTACGCTGGCTGGCTTAACCCGGAACAGCATCATAAAACCCCATCCTTCATGCACACATACATGCATTCACTCACACGCAGTCACACACAGAAACTCTGCTAACATACAACACACACAGCTACAGCCTACAGTCACACCCCATTCTTACCATACGCAGTCACACACATCAGGCACTCTGCCAGATGGCCCAATAACAATGCATGGTCTTATTTGTGGCTTCCTTTTACTTTCCGGACTTTCGACTTCTGCCTTGGCTGCCTGGGATCTCCCCCTTTACACCATGCCAGTGGTCTGGTCTTCCTTGCACCCTTTTCAAAAAAGTCCAGTCATTAATTGTAAAGAAGGAGTTACTCGTTGCTGTTATTTACATCTTCTTGCATCCTTCCCTAGCCCACCTGCCCTTAGGCCACACAAAGTAATATTTAGCCACTTAGCCATTCCAGGGAGATCCAGAGAGATCACGCTCCCCTTCATTCCCCCATTTCGAATCCTACTTCACAAATGTCACCAGCTAAAATGGATGTTGAAAGCTCCATGTGGCAGCAACTCGATCCAGTAGAACCTATCTGCAGCTAGTTAAGTCGAATTCCCACCAGGCTAAATTAGCCTTTTGCTTGGATGTTCTATGCTTCTGTCCTCAACCCGCCATCTTCTTCTGTGCCAGCATTCTACCAAATCTAACAGGGCTCAAATCTATAAACTTCCTGGTGTCATAAAGAGCACAGAGCAGGCTTGGGGTTCAAGGATGTAGTGCCACTCACCAACGGTTGTATCTTGTTATCACTGCAGGATCGGGCTTGAAAATGTCAGGAGCAGAAGACATGTGAGTTTCGGAAGGTGTTTCTCATGGCGCTGCAGTTATCGCTTTGCAATGCATGAGGCATCGGCATTTGAGGGATGCAGCAGGTTATGTCGGAGATGCAAATCAATACCGATATCATTGTGCCGGGAAATGCTAAGCTTCCTAGGGGTCACATATATATTTGAGATACCGCAGCAGGACAATGCATACCCGAAAGTGATGAGAGGTAGACAGCCTGCACAGGTGCAGCGTTACTGTAACCACTGGAATAATTCCCACTCATTTCCCCTTTGTCTTCTACTCCACCAAAGAGTTTGAATCTGGGAGTCCACATCCATGTTGAAATGGAACAGAATAAGCATTCATTAAGGGCACGTTTCCGTATGCCAACAAACTGAGCTCTAAGAACACTGGTTACTGTCTTATCGTCACAGGCCTAATCCGCGTTCTCAACGGCACCATGTTAGGTAGCCAACACGCAGGTGAAAACGACCGGCTCAGTGGAGACATAAACAAAGAGATGGGACAGGCCCCTTCATTACTGATGGATGAAAGAAAATGTACTGGAGAACAGTCGGACATCTTGGACTGGGGGGGCATATCCAGTGAACGGCTCTCCTGCACACCAATTCTGCAACAATGTGCAAGGCAGGGCATGTTGGGGGTTACGGGCGGACTATGCCACTGCCTGCAGCCCAGGCGCGTCCATTAAAAAAAAAAAAAAAAACGTAATACGGGGTTGCAAGGTAGATCGCAGGGGTCGGATGGGTTTGCGGCCCTTTTCTAAAAGCGGTTTGCAGAGTTGTTGACCCCACAATTGGTCACCCTATTTAATAGCTTTGTAACACCAGGAGCTATCACCTCCACGATGCATGAATCTGTATTGTCGCTCCTGGAAAAAGTGACTCAGTTTGAATCATATAGACCGGTCGCAGTTCTTAATTATGATACCCAGATTTATTCTTACATTTTGGCCAATCGGTTAGCAAATGTCCTCCCAGGTACTACATATATTGACCAGAACGGATGTATCCCTGTCAGGCAGGCCCAAGATAATATGCACAGGGCAATTATCATTATTGAATAGGCACAACAAGTGAACCAACTTCTTGCATTATTATCGGTCGATGTCGTTTCACAAGATCAACTGGGTCTTTCTCAAGGACGTTTTGCAGGGGTTCGATTTTGAGGCTACCTTTATAAAAAAAAAGAGTGTTGGCTAACTTTATCCACCCTTCCACGAGAATAAACAGAATGGGATTCTCTCTAACTCACTTTCCTTGACAAGAGGGACTTGCCACGAATGTCCGTTATCTCCACTGCTATTCGCGTTGTCGATGGAGCCTTTTGAACAGAAGGTTAGATGTCATGAGGTTATTCGGAGGATTGAGCTAGCACATCTCCACCATAAAATAGCATTGTATGCAGTTGATCTTTTAATTTTTATGAGAGATTCTGAGACCACGTTACCACATATAGTATCCATTTTGGAAATATTTTGCATGGTATCTGTGTTTAATATAAATTATACGAAATTGCACATACTTAATCAATCAGAGCTGCCTTCAATGGTCAATGTTTTGCAGACAAACTTTGGCTTTCAGTGGACTCGAGATTCTTTGAAGTACTTAAGGATTCACCTCGCTCCAAAATATGATTCGTTATATCAGCACACCATCCCGGCGTTATGTAGAAACCTCAAGGCAGATCTGTCACGTTGGGGAAAAGCTGCAATGTCATGGTTAGGGAGGGCAGCAGCAGTGCAGATAACCCTGTTGCTGAGATTCGTGTTTGCTCTACAAGCTCTGACGATGTACATTCCAAAGAAGACCATACTGGATCTGCGGGCACATGTTTTCAAATGTATCTGGGCAATGCAAGGTTTCCTTGAGTTTCTCGTCGTATGATGGTAGCTGCCAGAGATAACAGAGGCCTGGGGGTATCGGATTTGGAGAGCTATTTACATGCAACTGTCCCCACTTCTAGAAAGTAGAACATCTTGTCAGGACGGAAAATATTGGACAGTGATGGAGCAATCGGGATTAGGGATGCCCTACAAGAGTAGTGTTGGCACTCTCTGTGAGCTCAAAGTGGCCCTATCAAAATGCTCCTGACAACTAGGATAACAATGGCAAATTGAGATAGGGCAACAAGGAAATATGCTGCCACAATATTTCTGTCATCTCTCACTCCAATTTGGAGGAATCTGGACTTCCCACTAGGGTTCCTCCCCAGATGATATAACTGTTAGTATGATGGGTGTCTAGAATGCTTGGGCCAACTATTTGAAGGGTGAAGGTCATTGTCTTTCGATTAGGGGTGTACTGAATAGTGACTTAAGTATTCGGCCGAATGCCAAATACAGAGCCGAACAGTTGCATTTTTAATAAATAATGTTATGTAGACAGTGATGTGGTAGGATGGTTGTGCTATGGTAAGCTACATTGTGCCCTCTCATACATGTAGGCCTCAAATCATCAATTTGGCCTTTGCCTGAGACCTCCTTCTGCTTCCCTCTGCACTCTGCTCCTCTGACATGCCGAAACCCCACCTGGTGCAGACTAGACCAAGACCCCGTAACAAGGCAAAGGGACACGTCTGACATTTTCTTCCATTTACTTGTTACAATTGTAGCATTAGCACCATGTATGGTAGATAACAGTAGGGTTTCTGTGATTGCCGGTTATCCATATTACAACACAGTGTACCCACTAGGTTTCGTCACAAGGTCACAAGTGTGATTGCCAAATGTCTGCAATGTCATGACAAGCTCCACCCACCATTGTGAAAATGCTATGATATATTAGTGACTGCTTGTGATATGCTACATAACCTGTGCTCCAAGAGCTGTCCCTTGAGATCTCCGTGTGACAACTGCCGGGACACTTGCCCTTCTCTATTTCTCCTGCTTATCAGATGATAACTCTGTATGCTGTTCATTTTCTATCTAATAGAAGAAGCTTGATTTGCCATCAGTCAGGAATCTCGTCTCCTTATTGCTGCACACTGAGGAGGAGGCAGAGGTGACCCTTGGGAAGGGGCCAACCTTAGCTACCATAGAAAACACTTAGTAAATTAAAAACTCATTTAAAATATGTATATCAATTCTTTATTGCATTTCTTTTCTTTGTTGTCTTCAGAAGACATTTGTGAAAACTGTGAAAGGAATGAATGATCAGAAAATAAACCATTCAATACCGCACCATTTGTGTTTTTGTGCATTCATAGATGGTGCTACTTGGGCATGGCCCAAGTTACTAAGACTAGCCCAAAAGTATATTATGCATGTATGCCATCACTGTGAGGGGAGACTGGGATGTGTCTACTTGTGTTTTCAAATGTTCCTTCTGGGCCTGCCCATCTTTAGCCTTCTGGCTCCAGCAAGGCACTGAAACACAAAGGAGTGATTACATCAATTAGCACCCTGCTGAATGCTCAGGTGCTGCTGAATACAAAACCTTTGGGATGCTAAATTCATCCTTTCCACCTGTGGTACTGAGGGGGGATGAGGCATTTGAAAAATGTCCTTTCATTAATAGATAGTATTTTTCTTTCCTTTTCGGGTGGGTTATGTTTGTGGCATTTTGGGGCATGGTAAAAGACACGAGACAAACATATATAGGGAATGCCAAGTCCTCCATGTATCTCGACTGACTCTACAGGGACGGAACGTCGGGATTTTCAGATCTTTAATTGACATGTGCATGTTTCTTTTATTTATTTGTTTCACTTGTACATCCATTTGGTCCAGTGTTTCTAAATTGTAAACTTGTATCCGCTTGTCTTTATTACACAAATATCCCTTTTTTTTAACACTAATGTTGGGACAAAATGTTCTGCAGCAACAAAGTGGGGCATTTTTGGTAAAGAAATATGGCCACGTTCTTTAGTAACTTCTGTCACTTTACCAAATTCGAAGGGACTCGTTTTGGCAACACGAGAAAGTCAGAGGGCAGAAATTGAAACCTATGTTTCAATATTATAAGTACATCTCTGCCACAGACACACTTTCCACTCCCCCCCATAGGGCACGTGGAAAGAAACCAATAACGCCCGCCCGAAACCCAGAGAAATCCTCCTGAGTCCACCATATGGATACCAAGACATAAATGAAAATATTGTCTTTTATTGTTACACATTGAAATATGATGTTTGTAAGCCATTATATATCCTGAAGAAAGAGGAAACACATTGACTACCGCTGAAACCGGTTGACGATAAACAAAATGGTTTGGGAGTGATGACCTAAACCACCAAACCCATTATAATCCACTTGTGGCTTGGTGAAAAAATATCAAACTAGCTTTTTTATTTTTATTACAGACAACGAAATGAAATAACACATAACACTGTCACTTTATTAGAAACACCTGATTAGGATTGACCAAGTATTGGTGAAAAATAATGCACGCATTTTGGAGGCGATACAAATAAAGCTCATGATTGACTTCCAAAGAGTGTGCACATATTTTTAGAAATGCAGGAAAGTAGTGAAAGAGGATAGGGTAAGCCTCTTGTCTATCCCTCACCATAGATAGGCATAATAACAGCACTCTCTAGGGATATTTCTATCACTCTGAGGGACAGCAAGAAACCTTTTACAGGGATACTCATTTAATTTTAGGGACTTAGACCTACAGGAATAACTTTATAATTGAATGGTTCTGTCTATATTGTGTTACACCCTTTCCACTGAGCCATCTTACTTGCTTCATAACCTTGGCCTGCAGGCTGAAAATAGTTCTATGCTGCAGGCACACTACCACCTGAGCAATTTTACTCAGGGTTTAAACTTACTGGGATCTCTGCAACAGATATATAAATCCACTTAATAACACGATTTGGATAGGGAATTGGTGGGTTTGGAATCTGTAACTTTAGGATTTCTCACACAGGTCATCAGCAAATCAATAAGCACCTAAAGAAGATCCCATTTCCCAATAGCGACTATTGCTGCAGCTCAATGGTTTTCAACTGCAAAATACAGGGGAGACCAGAGATACGTTCAAAATATTGAGATTTTTGCTTCAGCTCACCCCTTCCCAGCAAACAACCAGACGTAAGTCTGCCTGTCCAGCATATAAAGAGCAGAGACTTTGTTTGCACTTTCACACCTCTGCTCTGGCTATACTCAATCAATTAAATGATAGCAGCATTTGTTCATTGATGCCTTTAAAGGATAAACATAACATGCCTGAATGATTCCAGGCACACACTCAAAGCAGTACTTAATGTATTTTGTAGGGGAATCTATACCTCTTTGAGTGATAATTAATTAGGTATAGCTGAATACCCAATTTCCAGTCAGAATTTGGCCGAATACTTACTCAAAGCCGAATTTTGGAAAAGCCCTATTTTTGATGTTTGCAAACAAGAATTTGTTTTATCAGAGGCTGATAAGTATGGTTTCATACAGCTAAGGCATTGGAATAGCAGTGTCATGGTGACTCGAAATGCCAGCAGGGACACAACGAAGCTGTAGGACCTATTTTTGGGAGACACGCTGGCCAGGAGGGTTTCACTGTAATATAAGGTCCTCAATGCGAGTCGTTTCAAACCTTCGCATACATATGCGGCTAAGTAGGAGGAGGAGGTGGGATTCCCTATTGACGAGATGTCATGTTATAATATCTGGACTTGGGTTGTGAAGAATTGTCTTCAACTGAAAGAAAATAGCTTTAAAATAATGTACCTCTGGTATCTTACTCCAGAGATGCTCCACTAGATCAACTTGACAGTCTCTTCTGTTTGTTGGAGATATAAACAGGCTAAAGGCGCAATCTTCCATGTATAGTGGTCATGGGTTCTTAACCCGATATGGTAGACCAGGTTTTCACAAATTGAAATGTGTTGCCAGGGGCTTGAAGTTATACACGATTCATCTTAAACAATACTATCCTCTTCATTGGTAATCAAAGAGCATGCACAGGCTTCGACCCCAACATCTCTCATCGCTGCCTCTAAACCAGCACGTCAGAACAACGACAGGGCTTGTGTCACATGGGATGAATAAGGAAACTCAAAAAAAGTACTCAAAAGTCACTTCTGTGTGCATCAAAGGAAATAACACGAACTGAGTCCCAGGCAAAAAAACAAAATAATAAGAAAACATTCTTTTAATAATGCAATTATAAGCGTCAATGGGTAACTTGATAAAACCATCAATATATAGAAAAAGACATATTCTAAAAACAGTTCAATCCATGCACGTATGCCCGGAACAAAACACAATACATCCCAGTGCTCAATTGAAAAGAGTGGTGTCAATGTTGCTTCTGTGCAACTAAGAAAGAATAGACCCCACAATCACCAAAACCAAACAACAAGATTGCTCCACATAGTGAAGATGTGCCAACAGAACAATCCAATTCGTGGTGGAGAAGAGGCTTATTCACTAGTTAAGTATAGTCTATTGTCTATTGTGTGGTCTAGCATCTTTATGTCTTCCCGACCGCCCCCAAGGGAAAAATGAATTCTGCTATTTCTCTAATTTAGAGGGTGGGTACATTTTAAATGGCAGTGATAAGTGATAAAACCATAAGAGGATATTTTATGGATGGAAGAAATGTTGTTATTACTAATATATAGAAACCAGTGGGGAAAGAACCTCGAGAAGCTCTCTGCAATAAGGTTTGACATTGCTTTGTCAGAGAACTGACCCGGGAATGATTAGAACCTCTGACCTGAAGGTTTTTCATAGGGGCGAGTTGGATGACTGGTGTGCCCAGAATAACAGGGCCTGTGTTCTCGTGGGATGTGGGTCCAGTAACCTGCCACTGTTCCTGAGCATTTGTCAATATCTGCTGAGGGGCTCCTCAAATCTGAGACTTTTTGTAGTTGATCTGAAGGTAGATCACTTTCTGCAGGACAGTTTTGTTTGTAGTGTTTTCCAGGATTCTTTTAGATTTGTTAATGTATGTTCTCACTTACTGCCTTATTACAATGTATTCTGTTTGTTTGTTTTTGTTCATTGTGTGTTACCGCTCAGAGGCTTTTGGGCTTGTAGCACTTCATAATAAATCAAACAAATGAAGGACTATTCATTCATATTGGAAGGAAGTGCTTGCTCAAATTAAAACAATATCCGGAGCTGATCTTCCACTGGACCCGATAGTGGTTCTACTGGGTAATGAAGATCCAGGGGGCCAAAATAAGCTGACTGCGGAAAGCTTGAAATTGCTTACAAACTTACTGGTGGCGGCACGGATCACAGTAGCTCGGAAATGGAAAACAAATGTAGCACCCGATGTTCGAGAATGGTGGGCAAGAAATTGGTCTGAGGCCGCAATGGGTACAATCGGGGCCTCCCTAAGGGGTGAGATGCCAAGATATTTGGAGATTTTTGCACCAGGAACCTCAGGATTTGCGGGCCTTCACGTTGCTGTGACTTGTAGGGAAGGAAGATCTGGAGCGAACTGCACAGAATCAGACTTGTGATGTGTAAAGATGGAGGCCTTACTCTATGAGTGCCTTGGAATTTCATTTGCACTTACTTTAGAAATTCAAACTGTCATTTGCTTTCTTAAGGAGTCGTATGTATCGACACAATATTTCAATTATATTCATGTAAAGCATATAATGCTGTGTATTCAACATGACCAATAAAATGTGAATGGCTAGCTACACTGAGCATTACGAATAATCAAATAAAAGGCTGCCTGTGCTATTTTAGGTAACGCATACATTTTAACTAGGAGGCTGTGCTGATATGACATGGGTGAAGCCAGGACATGCTACGGGTAGACCAAGCATATCATGGGTTCTGCTTCCATATGCTAACACATCCGCACATTACTACCTACATGCATCGTAGGCCACGTGTAGCCTGACATTACAGGTTTAAGTAATAGACTCGTGTACCTATTACAGTGATCATATGTAAAGTACAGAATCACATGCACAGGTGTTGCCATTATACTCCAAGCGCACGGTCACATGCTCCAGTGCCGCCATCTTGTGGCAGTTAATGTGTCATGGGCGGTGTACAGCCATTATCTGTAAGGTACACCTGCACATGACCAGTAGCTCCCATCATACGCCAAGCGGAACAACAAATACTCCAGTACTCCCATCCCATGCCAATAAATGTCCTCACATTCCTAATTTGCTCATGGCATGCAAGGTGTAGCCTCACATGTCCAGGTATTGAATGGATAAAATGCAAACATGTGATGATGCTTCTTTATCCGCAAATTCCTCAAAACTGTGAAACACACTGAAAAGATTGCAACACCATTACCCCTTCCGGGAGTGGCTGGGGGAGTTATTGTGTGTACAGAACTTGCTGCTTACACCTGGATTGCCTGTAGGTGCTTTACATGAAGCAAAGTATCCCTGACACGGGTGTGGATGAATGAATGTGTGTGACATTAGGCCAGCACACACACCATCATCCGAGCATATTGGGGAGTGGAAACCCTGCTTACCCGACTAGAAAACAAATTAAATCAGACTCAAGGGGAAGCCATGGCATTCCAACACAGGGTTTTACATATGTTTTAAGTGGATCCTGGCCCAGGATTGAAGGCTACATTGTTTTCATTGGTTGGAATGGCAAGACGCGTTTGACATGTTTCACTTTGTACTGGAAAAACCCTTAGGACGTGATTGCAAATATGTTTAGTGCTGGCTTACATTATTTTCATTTTTTATTGACAGGTGCAGGTCACAAGTAAATACAAAGAGGCTGATTCATGGAATAATTAGCGCGGCGCAAGTGGGCAAAAACGTGCGAATCGCAGTGGAATAGCGAAAATCGCAGTGCAATTGCGAAAATCGCACGAAAAGCAGCGCACGTCGATTCATGGAAGGCCGTGCGCGAGAAAACCAGCGGATGTGCGATAAAAAGTGCGCGGCGCACGTTGGCGCACAGGCCATCTAACAGCGTGCGCCAGGTCACAGCGAAAATCACACAGGCCACAGCGAAATTCGCACATAGCGCGGCGCACGCAACAAAAGTAGGCGGAACACGGGCGTAACACTCGGAATGGGGAACAACTTGCCAAAACATGGGCGTCACGGGGGAAGTACAGGGCACAAGTGCGCGGAACGCCCACACGCTCGCCTACAACACGTATTCATGGAATAGAATAGAGCAAAAAAGCGCACGCTGAAACCAGCGCACAGGCACAAACACGACCGCCACAAGAAAGCAGGCGGTAGCGTCTCTGCGGCTGTAAGAAATGTGCGCCAAAAGGTGCGCCAACAAATCGCACCTATATACTGCCATGATGAATGTCCCATACTGTGGCCCTCCAGGAAAAATGACGTGCAAAGGGGAACCCACAAACACGGACACCCGCTGACAAAAAATACGTGTGCGTGTATACCGGGGTGCGCGGGAAGTCTAACACGCGATTTCAGCAGGGTACGTGCATCACAGGGGTTCGCGTGAAGTTCCTCACGCGATCGGGCCTGGGGGAGCGGGCTATGTGTATTACAGGGGTG
This sequence comes from Ambystoma mexicanum, assembly GCF_040938575.1. Taxonomy (NCBI): domain Eukaryota; kingdom Metazoa; phylum Chordata; class Amphibia; order Caudata; family Ambystomatidae; genus Ambystoma; species Ambystoma mexicanum. Next base: position 325,802,199 of record NC_090926.1, on the reverse strand, counting down.
CGCGGGAAGATCCAGGGGTGCGCGGGAAGTTCCACACGCGAATAGCCTGGGGGCGCGTGTATTCCAGGGGTGCGCGTGAAGTTGCACACGCGAATAGCCTGGGCGCGTGTATTACAGGGGTGCGCGAGAAGTTCCACACGCGAATAGCCGGTGCGCGTGTATTTCAGGGGTGCGCGGGAAGTTGCACACGCGAATAGCCTGGGCGCATGTATTTCAGGGGTGCGCGGGAAGTTCCACACGCGAACAGCCTGGGCGCGTGTATTTCAGGGGTGCGCGGGAAGTTCCACACGCGAACAGCCTGGGCGCGTGTATTTCAGGGGTGCGCGGGAAGTTCCACACGCGAACAGCCTAGGCGCGTGTATTTCAGGGGTGCGGGGGAAGTTCCACACGCGAATAGCCTGGGGGCGCGTGTATTTCAGGGGTGCGGGGGAAGTTCCACATGTGATTTGACAGTGTGGGTCCTCCCAGGTGTACCCTGTACACCCTCCACGGCCCCTGCAGGCAGCCCACACCACAGGGGACTACCCTGCATCCCTGGTCATGTCCCGCAGGCAGCCCACCCACCATGGGCATGCCCCCCAGCAAAGGCACATGTCTCCTTGAACTAATGAACACCAACTCATGTCCCCTTGCACCCCCACCCCCCAGCACTGTGGGGCACCTGCCAGCAGGCCCCCACCCATGTCCAACTCATGTCCCCCACCACCCCCACCCCCAGCACTGTGGGGCACCTGCCAGCAGGCCCCCACCCATGTCCTACTCATGTCTCCCACCACCCCCACCCCCCAGCCACCAGGGGCACCCTCCACCAGGCCCCCACTCATGTCTCCCACCACCCCCACCCCCCAGCCACCAAGGGGCACCCTCCACCAGGCCCCCACTCATGTCACCCACCACCCCCACACCCCAGGGGCACCCTCCACCAGGCCCCCACTCATGTCTCCCACCACTCCCACCCCCCAGCACTGTGGGGCACCTGCCAGCAGGCCCCCACCCATGTCCAACTCATGTCCCTCACCACCCCCACCCCCCAGCACTGTGGGGCACCTGCCAGCAGGCCCCCACCCATGTCCAACTCATGTCTCCCACCACCCCCACCCCCCAGCCACCAGGGGCACCCTCCACCAGGCCCCCACTCATGTCACCCACCACCCCCACCCCCCAGCCACCAGGGGCACCCTCCACCAGGCCCCCACTCATGTCTCCCACCACCCCCACCCCCCAGCACTGTGGGGCACCTGCCAGCAGGCCCCCACCCATGTCCAACTCATGTCTCCCACCACCCCCACCCCCCAGCCACCAGGGGCACCCTCCACCAGGCCCCCACTCATGTCACCCACCACCCCCACCCCCCAGCCACCAGGGGCACCCTCCACCAGGCCCCCACTCATGTCTACCACCACCCCCACCCCCCAGCCACCAGGGTCAGCCTCCACCAGGCCCCCACTCATGTCACCCACCACCCCCACACCCCAGCAGTGCAGGGTCACCCTCCACCAGGCCCCCACTCATGTCACCCACCACCCCCACACCCCAGCAGTGCAGGGTCACCCTCCACCAGGCCCCCACTCATGTCACCCACCACCCCCACACCCCAGCAGTGCAGGGTCACCCTCCACCAGGCCCCCACTCATGTCTACCACCACCCCCACCCCCCAGCCACCAGGGGCACCCTCCACCAGGCCCCCACTCATGTCACCCACCACCCCCACACCCCAGCAGTGCAGGGTCACCCTCCACCAGGCCCCCACTCATGTCACCCACCACCCCCACACCCCAGCAGTGCAGGGTCACCCTCCACCAGGCCCCCACTCATGTCTACCACCACCCCCACCCCCCAGCCACCAGGGGCACCCTCCACCAGGCCCCCACTCATGTCACCCACCACCCCCACACCCCAGCAGTGCAGGGTCACCCTCCACCAGGCCCCCACTCATGTCACCCACCACCCCCACACCCCAGCAGTGCAGGGTCACCCTCCACCAGGCCCCCACTCATGTCTACCACCACCCCCACCCCCCAGCCACCAGGGGCACCCTCCACCAGGCCCCCACTCATGTCACCCACCACCCCCACACCCCAGCAGTGCAGGGTCACCCTCCACCAGGCCCCCACTCATGTCACCCACCACCCCCACACCCCAGCAGTGCAGGGTCACCCTCCACCAGGCCCCCACTCATGTCTACCACCACCCCCACCCCCCAGCCACCAGGGGCACCCTCCACCAGGCCCCCACTCATGTCACCCACCACCCCCACACCCCAGCAGTGCAGGGTCACCCTCCACCAGGCCCCCACTCATGTCACCCACCACCCCCACACCCCAGCAGTGCAGGGTCACCCTCCACCAGGCCCCCACTCATGTCACCCACCACCCCCACACCCCAGCAGTGCAGGGTCATCCTCCACCAGGCCCCCACTCATGTCACCCACCACCCCCACACCCCAGCAGTGCAGGGTCACCCTCCACCAGGCCCCCACTCATGTCACCCACCACCCCCACACCCCAGCAGTGCAGGGTCATCCTCCACCAGGCCCCCACTCATGTCACCCACCCCCCCCACCCCCCAGCAGTGCAGGGTCACCCTCCACCAGGCCCCCACTCATGTCACCCACCACCCCCACACCCCAGCAGTGCAGGGTCACCCTCCACCAGGCCCCCACTCATGTCACCCACCACCCCCACACCCCAGCAGTGCAGGGTCATCCTCCACCAGGCCCCCACTCATGTCACCCACCACCCCCACACCCCAGCAGTGCAGGGTCACCCTCCACCAGGCCCCCACACATGTCTACCACCACCCCCACCCCCCCAGCACTGTGGGGCACCTGCCAGCAGGCCCCCACCCATGTCCAATCCATGTCCCCCTGCACCTGGGTCCCAACATTCCCCAATCATGTCAGTAATGCCCATCCTCCCCTGCCAAAAGGCCCAACCAACTATCACACCCACCCACATATCAAAGGCAATTACATGTTACACGCCCAATTTAAATAATGCAATTTAACACATGTCTGTCACACACAATGGCTGCAAGTGAATGACAAAACACCCAACATGACATGCCTGAAAGCAATGAGATGATACGACACATTGAAGATTAAAAAAATAATATGTATTTAACAGCAAGTAGAATGGAAATGAAATAAGAAAAAACACAAAGCAAATCAAACTAAACAAGATGAATGTCCAAGAAAATAATCTGAAAAAATAAAATAAGCCAATGAAGAAGATTATCCTGGGTCCATGAGCCCTACCAAATTAAACCTAACTGACTACTAACTAAAAAGTGAACTATATACAAAAAAGTGGTGCATTGTCCAATCGCAACCAAAAAAAATTCAAAAAAACAAAGGAAACCTAACCCTAACTATACAACTATATACAAAGGCAGCGGGCTATTCGGACGGCTCACTGGTTGTTGTCATGGGCCAGGGCATCATCGAACTCCTGGTCAATGGCTTGGAGGCGGGCATGTTCCCTGGCCCCGAGGTCCCGCAGGGATAACGCAGTGTCAAGCTCAAACTCCCTGCGAAGACCCTCGAGGCACTCAGCCCGCCTCAGTGCCCTCCGCATGGAGTCCTCCGCCCTGACCATCGTGAGCCGTTCCTCCTCTGCCCGCTGCCGCTCCGCACCTATCCGCTGGCACAACCTCTCCCACACGGAAGCCACTCCCATTCCAGGGTTCTCCTGCCCTCCGGCCGATGCCTGCACCCCTGATGTTGATGGCCCCGAGCCATGATGCCTCCCACGTTGAGCCTGCTGCTGCCTCCGACGCAACTGCCTGTGCCAGCACGACGGCATCCAGGCTGATGGAAACCACAGACGCCGTCGTGCACGTGCCCTGCCCGATGATGCCGTCACATCCTCCATCTGCTGGGGTCCAGTTGCTCTGGTGTCCACCCCTGCTGGATCTCTGACTCCCGACTGTGGCAGGGATGGGATCCCCACCGAGCTGGCTGCATTGGTCGGGGCAGGTCCACAGGGGGCCCTGGTGGCATCTGGGCTGGAAGACGGCAAGGAGAACGACTGGTGGATAGCCTGCACAGAGGAGGAGAGGGCCGCCACATTGGCCAACACATGCAGGAAACCCCCGAACATGGCCGATCCCAATTGGGCCACGTCGGCACGGTGCACTTCGTGATGACGTGTGTGCTCCTCCCGGTAAGCACGCACGGCATCACGAATCACAGCCGTGCGCATCGCGACCCCAATCAGGACCTTCTCCGCACGGCCAGGGGTTCCCACGTCCGCAGGTGGAGGGGAGTCAGGTGACATGGACATCCCCTCTACCTGCGGACAGGCCTGGGACGGGGCATCCCTGCTGGTGCATGGTGGTGCACTCACAGGGTCAGGGACAGCGACATGCACAGGCCCCTCCATGGTGACCTGTGCTGCCTCCTGCCCCTGGCCCTGGCCCTGGACTGCACCACTTGCACCAGCAGGGATGCCCCCACCAGGCCCCATGTGTGCCCCAGTGGCGGCCTCCTCCTCCTCTGTGCAAACCACCAACCTGGATGGCTCCTCACCGTCTCCCACCGTAGCAGGCCCCTGTGGGGGCTCACCCACCCCTTCCGCTGCAGCCGTGGGGGCATCCCCGCCGCCTTGCTCCACAGCGCCGTCTCCGCCCTCTTCTTCACTAGCCGCTGCGTAGAGGGAGACAAAGAACACAAGCATCAGGGCACTGTACAATGGTCCCCTAGACAGGAAGCAATAGCAGATGAGCACCACTGTCAAAGTACACTTCCATCATGTCCCTCCACAACACATGGGTCAGTCCAGGCAAAACACACACAGTAACAGGCATGGTGCATGCCATGGACATTTCCATGCATGTCCAATGGACTCTTGAAACATTCAATGATATGTAACTCACATGCATCATGGCTCATGCCCATCACATGCACACACTTCACCTCAGTCACATCCATCTGGCCCCAAACACACCAAACACAGCGGATACAAGGGTAATTTGGCTGCTTTACTGAATCTCTGCATTGTCACACACATGTGTCATGCATCCATGGCATGCACAAGTCACAGACACGCAGGTCAGGCACACAGACATGGCTACCATATATGTACCTGGCATCAGCACCCACCCCTCACCCCCACCCATGTCCAGGTACAGAGACTGGCATGCTCTCATGTCCAAAATCTGAATAGGGCTCCCCATGCGGCATTTCAACACATGCAACAACCATGTGCATCACACATCACTGGTCGCACATGCATTACCATGATGTCCCTGCACACATACATGCATACATGGCCTATGGCACACATACAGGCAAGTATCATAGAACCAGCACACCGCAACATGCCCTGTCTCACACAGTAATGCATGGACACTTACCGCTCAACTCCAGACGGGCCTCCCTCTCAAGGATCTGGGCGTGGAGCGCTGGGCGTACGCGTTCCAGGACCCTCATCTGGATGGAACTCATGCGGCCCCGGCCCCCCTCCATGAGGCGCCGGGCCTTCACAAGGGTCCTGGACCTCAAGTCCTCCCAGCGCTTCTTGATCTTCAGGACGTTGCGGGTTGCCACCCCCTCCGCGTTGATGGCAACCACACAGTCGGCCCAGATCCTCTGCCGTCCTTCCTTGCTGGCGCGGGACGATCCAAAGAGGGCATCATACTGCCCCAGGACATGCTCCACCAGGACACCAACTTCGGTGACAGTGAAGCTGGTGCCCCTCTGCCCCTCTGGCCTGGGGTTGCCACTGGTGCCAGATGTGGAAGTGCCCGACATGGCAACCCCAGAGGCAGGTGTGGGTGGGCAACTGGGTCCTGGGGCTGGGCTGTGGAGCGATGTAATCCCAGTCGGGAGTCTTCAGTTCCAGCAGGGGTGGACACAGCAACTGGACCCCTGCAGATGGCTGATGTGCAGGCACCAAATGGCAGGGCACGGTGGCAGCAGGCAGGCAGGCAGGCAGGCAGCAGCAGATGGCACGTGGGAGGCTGCTCGGGGCACTGGGGGGCAGTAACTCGGCCTTCTGGGCAGGAGCGTGGGCTTCTGTGTGTTTTCGCGTGGCCAGCTTGATACGGAGTGATTTGGCACGTGAATATCCTGCACGTCAGCGTGAAATCCGAGGAAAGGCCCTTAGCGCGTAAGCGCGTCAGCACGCATACGCGATTTTATTGGACCAGAGTCCCTCAGCGCGTAAGTGCGTCTGTGACGTGACCCGCACGGGTGTTCCCCACTCAGCACGTGATGACGGGGCACACGTGGAGATACTGCACGTCAGAGTGTCATCGCGTGTAATTGGACAAAAGTGCGCGTACACGCGATTGGCCTATGTACGTGTATTTAATGGGTGCGCGGCCACTTACACACGCAAGTACGTCAGCGAACCTGTATCCCGTGGTGCGTGTGAATTTCCACACACTATTGGACTGGGAACAGGATTCCAGGGGTGCGCGGGTCACACGCTGTATCCCGTGGTGCGTGTGAATTTCCACACGCTATTGGACTGGGAACTGGATTCCAGGGGTGCGCGGGTCACACGCTGTATCCCGTGGTGCGTGTGAATTTCCACACGTTATTGGACTGGGAACTGGATTCCAGGGGTGCGCGGGTCACACGCTCGCCTAGAACACGCGCAAAGCATAACATTGCGGACTTTAACAATAACAAGCTCAGACGCCAGGATGAACATACCGTTCCTAGCAGCAGTGGCAGTGGGCTACCAAAGGAGGAGGAGGAGGATAGTCAGGGCCAGAATATTCACACCCAGAACCAGCCTTTTCGGGATGCCTGATGACCAGGTGTATGGGAGGTACAGGTTTCCACCACACATCATACTGGACCTGGTGACTGAGTGGGAGGATGACCTCACATCACCCACCCTGTGCTCCCAAGCACTCAGCCCCCTGGAGAAGGTCCTCAATGTACTGCACTTCTTAGCCACTGGATCATTTCAGCGGACAAGTGCCATAGTGGGTGGGGTGTCACAGGCCACCCAGTCACGCTGCCTACATCAGGTCTTGAACATCATGACTGCACGCCCATCAGTCCGCAGGCACATATACCTGCCCAGAACACCTGCAGAAAGGCATGCTGCCGCCCTGGATTTTTACGCAGTGGCACGATTCCCCAAAGTGCTAGGTGCCATCGACTGCACCCATGTGGCTCTACGTCCCCCCAGGGCATCTGAGCACATCTATAGGAACCGCAAGCACTGGCATTCCATCAACGTGCAGGTAGCATGTAATGCCAAGGGAATCATCACCTCAGTATATGCCAACTATCCCGGCTCCACCCACGACAGCTTCATTTACCGAATGTCCACCCTAAGCCGGGACCTAGAAGCTGGGCGGCATGGCGATACATGGCTGCTTGGTGAGTATGTATGCCACTGCACATGCATGCATGTTGGATACTGAGCAAGGTCACAACCTCACCAATGATACCAATCCCCACCTCCACAGGGGACAGTGCCTACCCTCTCAGCCCCCACATGATGACGCCAATTCGGAACCCCACCACGCCACCCCAGGTAAGATATAACACAGCCCACATTACAACCAGGGGCATAGTGGAGCGCACATTCAGAGTGCTAAAGTCACGCTTTCGCTCCCTTGACCGTTCTGGCGGGCAGCTGTTATACGCTCCCCCAGTAGTGTGCAGGATCATAGTGGCAGCATGTGTCCTGCACAACGTTGCAACACGCCGGGGCCTGGCCGTGGACATGGTGGTGGCCCCACATCCCCAACCACATGCACAGCCGCTGCGCATGGGAGGGGAAAGGGCACGGGGGGAGGCAGCCCGTACACAGCTAGTGGCTAATTACTTCACATAGAAATCACACCCCTGTGGAGTGCACACTGCCCTGGCACATTCCATCTGACAATCAATGATGACTCAACCTGACACTGATCCTGAATGTCTGGAGAATGAACCGGGAATACCATGTCAGCCTGAGATTGTTCACCTGGAAGTGTCACAATGTGTGCATCCCTACCCACACAGACACCACCAATGCAGTTTTGTGAAGTTACACATTGAAGCAGCTAAAATGAATACCCACTTGCAAAATGCAACAAGAGGACAGTGCCATGTCAGCCAACCCAACCCCAGCACTGCCACACGACACACCGTGCCATGTCATGCTAATTGCAGGTAAACAAAGTAATCCCCACAACATGACATCACTCTCACTATGTACAGTGGCACTATTAGAAACCTGCAACACCTGAAATGCTCACAGCAATGCCGGACCAACAACATACTTGAGCACGTAGTACCATTAACATGACATCACAAATGTTACATATTAGTAGTCTCACCACCTGGAAATGCCTGCACTCCCACCACTACCAACTGTGCAGTGTTGTCGCCATGTAGAGTTGTAGGTGCACTGCTGCCAACATGGTCCCCATCTCCAGACTAGAGGTCCTTGTGTGGACTTGAGGAAGGGACCTGCAAATTGGGAGGTAGACACAGAAGAAGAGTTACACATCAATGCAACATGCAGTGTACAACACAACAGCAATATGCACTATGAATGTATACACAGTATTGACTACAGACTGGCCACACAGCTCATGGGAGTCCAACGTCACTGTGTAATTCACTGTCACTTGGGCACACCCTTTGCAAGCCCATGGAAACGGGAAGCAGGAGGGGTGTGTGTGACTCAAACCCAAGCATCTGAACCAAATACATTACAAGCCTGCATGTGCCCAGCCACAATGCAGCGTATGCCCACAGGAACCATGGAAGCCAACAGATCGAAGCCAACAGATCGAAGCCAACAGATCGAAGCCAACAGATCGTCCCAAAAAAATTGGGAATAAAAGAAATTAAAATAAAAACAAAAATAAGAAACAATCAAAAATGGCCATTGATGGGCCCGGGGGGGTTGGGGAGGCCACCCAGGAGGTCCGAGGACAGGATGCACACCAGAACCCACCTGCGTGGATCCTGGGAAGATAAAACACCTCCATGGGCTCATGGCCCACACGGCTACCCTATTGTGGGAGTATCACTGCTGTCGCTATTATCACCCTGTGCAGCTGCATCCGGAGGTGGTTGCACTATGGGAGGCAGCCCACGCAAGGCCCTAGTCTGCTCCTCCATGGCTGCAAGCATGCGGGTGTGGTAGGTCTGGTTCTGGAGGATGAGTGTGCGGAGGTCCCCATGCAACAACTCACGGGATGCCCGGACCTCCGCCCTCGTTGCCTGCATCTCAGCTGAGAGCGTACGGGTGAGACGCTCCAGCTGCTGTTCTGTCCTTTGGTGTGTTGAAGCCTCAAGCTCAACAAGAGTCGTTCTGAGGTGTAGGAGCTCCTGCCTCAGGGCTTCCCTGTGGCCCTGGGACTCAATGGAGATGGCCTCCTGCAGAGTCGCCAGTGCCGCCCGCCTGTCCCTGTTGGACCCCAACATGTCCTCCCTGTGTGACTGGCAGATGGAGTCGGTTGCCTGCTCTAGTCGCTCCATCAGCCTTTCTGGGGGGACAATGGAAGTGGCCACCCTATCCATGGCCTGAGCCATCATCTCGGATGATGCAGCCTGTTGGGTAGCCATACCGTAAATGGATTGCTCCCATGCGGTATTGCCGGGTGGCGTACGGCCACCACGTCGGCGGGCACCACACCTGTCTGGGGCAAGGCGAACTGCGCCTTGCTGTGCCGGCACTGCCTGAGGCTGCAGGACTGCATTCCCCCTCTGATCTGCTGGCCCAGGAACAGGATCAGATGTCGCGGAGTGTGACCCTGCATCCGTAACCACCGAAGGCGTAGCTGCCAACACTGACATCCCCATGGAGGGTACTGACCCTGGTGCAGGTGGGTGAGACAGAACAGAATCCCTCCCTGGAACACTCACCTGCGACGGCACGTAGGTCTCATCCGAATCAACACCTGAGTACAGCTCGGGGGAGGTGCAGCCAGAGACACCCCTTGAGAGCACGACCTGCAGCACTTGTGGGTTCTCCCCCACCACCACACCACGTCCCTCACTGGTGGTTGGTCGGCCCTGGGACACCTCCTGGGTCTGCGCCATCTCCACAACCCCAGCAGTATCAGGTGCGTCTTCCCCTGCAAAGACATGTAAACAAAGAAATGGAAACAGGCATTAGCACCATGGCACACATTGAGGGCTGAGAAGCAAGAGAACCAGTACTTGATTGACACATGTCCCACATGACTAAAACCCTCCCATGCATGCACCCTCACTGCGTATGAAGTGCAGGCAAATGGCACACACTGATGACACCAAGATGGAAGATGAACACATTTTCTGCATGCTGCCTGGCAGTGGCATCACACATTGGCCTGTGATTGGCAGGTGAAACACACATGCCATCACACAGATGGCATGTACCATTGCTATTGAGTGAAGATGGAGAGGAGGGCAGCACCTATTCATTCAGTCCAGTTCCCGCATGTAATAGCTTTTCTAATTCTAACAGGTCAGATTTTTCACCTGGAGCTGCCAGTCTGAAATGGTCAAATTGCACAGGGACATGTGTGTACAAATGATATCCAGGTAACAAAGTCACTCCACTTTACCATAGCCATGTCAGACATGTGACTAGTGGACAGCAACATGCCTAGTGAAAGTGGTGGAATGCAAACAAACTGACTGAATGAACAGTGAAAAAGAAGCAAATATGTTGGGTCAAGGTGACACTTCAAGGGCAACTGGCGTGCAGTTGTGCTAGATGTCTACTGTTGGCAGAAGGGATACTGCTATGGCCAAATGCAGCTGCGCAGAAAGGATTGCATGAAGCACATGGCTGACCCATACGACTCAGGCGCACACACTCTCACCTGGCACCCGAACAGAAGCCCTCACACACACACCATGCACATGGATGACACACACATGCATGTGCACTCACCGGACAATGCCTCGTAATCAGCCAGATCTCCCACGCCTTGGATCTGTTCCTCCGTGACGTAGGTCCCAGCGACTGACTCATGTGGAGTGAGTTCCATGTCTACTACTGGAGACCCACCTCCAGTCACTAGAGTTGCGGCATGACTTGAGGCCAGCTTACTCTTTGCCCTGCGCTTTAGGTCATTCCAGCGCTTATAGCAATCATTGGCTGTGCGCCTCACGATTCCAAGGGCACTTACGATGTCCGCAACGGTCTGCCAGTGTGCCTGGCGTTGTGCAGGTGTGGTCTTGGATCCTGCAACAATGACCATCTCGTTGTCATGTCCGGACACATACTCGACAAGTGCATTCAGTTCGTCATCCGTGAAGCTGGGCTTCCTGGACGGGCCGGACTGTGTAGCCGTGTCTGGGGCATCAGCCTGTGCCGGACGAGCACTCTTCCGCTTCCGCTTGGAAGGTGGTGGTGATCCTGAGTGTCCTGCGCCGCTCTGGACACTAGGGGCAGGAGCCCTGGTGGACTCTGTATCAGGAGTGTGGGATTGCACACTCAGCATGGGAGTTGGTGCAGGCATTGGCTCTAGTGTGATGGTGTCAGGGGGAATGTCAGCAGCATGGACTAGGACCGACACTGTCCTGGCTGGGTGTGTGAGGGCTGGGGTGGATGGAGCCGCAGCTGCCCCTGCAGCCTCTCCGCCCTGCCTCCTTGGTGCAGCAGATGACCTTGCTGCCCCAGATCCACGTGGCATGATGGCATCAACGTGCACCAGCGCACGTGTCGTAGCCCTGCTGACCTGGAAGTCAGCCATGGAGTCAGCCAGGTCTGGTGCCACAATGGGCTGGTCCAACAAGGGCTGAGCATGGATGGTGTCAGCCACTTCAGCCTCAACGGGAGGGGGGGACGGGGGGAGGGAGGGGGGATGATGGGTGCCCTTGACTGGTCCTCCACACATGGGGGGACAGGCTCACCCTGCAAGTTACGACCACATCCCCTACCGGATCCACCACGGCCACCACTTGTGGCTCTTCCACCTTTGCCACCCTTACGGAATCCTCGCCTCCCAGCCATGGCACTGATATTAATGTGCGTATGGGAGTGGCTGTAGACAATTGTCCTGGGCAATTGGGGGTCAAAGGGGTTGGGTACCAGATGGTAATTGTACCCTAGTGCTCTAGCACGGCTGATTGTAACCCCTGGGGAAAGATGACGGGTCACGCAACGCACAGGAGGCCCAAAAAAGGGAGATGACGTGCACGCAACCCCTCCTAGACCACGTGTGCAGAAAGAAAAACCTGCACTACGCTGTGGCACCCAGTAACACAAGAATGAACGTATGCGTGTCACACGCAGCCTAGAATGACCTCTGAAGGGGTAGGCTACACACGGGGCAAGCACAGAAGTTGGATACGTGCGTGACTCACCGTCTGCCAGGTAAAAGAGCGTGAAAAATGAGCGCGTTTGGCTGGCTAAACCCCCGCCAAAAGAAGATGTGTACGCTGTCTGAGAAGACAGGACAACAGTAGAAGGGGACACTGTTTGAGGGAACAGGCCCAGGTAAACCAGTAAAAGAGAAAAAAGAGAAAAAGCTGTCAGAGGTAACAGGGAATACGAACTGGAAACGCCGTGAAGTAAATCGCGTGTGAAACGACAAGAAGTACAGAATTCACCCACTCGCTCTCCACGAAAAGCACGTACAAGGAAATGGTGTTCTACATGTACCTTATATACTGGCCCACACGTACAGCGTCACTTACGCGGCGTGTACGTTCACCAATCACACACTTTGTCACTCCTGCGTGTAGATCCATTTTCACCAATCACACGCTTTGTCACTTCTGCGTGTAGATCCATTTTCACCAATCACACGCTTTGTCACTTCTGCGTGTAGATCCATTTTCACCAATCACACGCTTTGACACTGGGACGTGTCACGCAACAATTTCCTGCACGTGCAGGTGACTATAGGCGCGCATATGCTGTTGACGGGTTTACGCGCTAAGGGCCTTTGCTGACGTGTGGGATTTCACTCCCTATCAGGCTGTCCACGCGTTCACACACGAGAGACCACGCTCCTGGCCAGGAGGCCAAAGTACTGCCCCGCAGAGCCCTGAGCACGCTCCCACCTGCTGCTGCCTGACTGCCTGCTGGCCATGTGCCCCACAGTGCTGGTGGGTGGGGGTGTTGGGAGACATGGGTGGGGGCCTGGTGGAGGGTGCCCCTGGTGGCGGGGGGTGGGGGTGGTGGGAGACATGGGTGGGGGCCTGGTGGAGGCTGCCCCTGGTGGCGGGAGGGTGGGGGTGGTGGGAGACATGGGTGGGGGCCTGGTGGAGGCTGCCCCTGGTGGCGGGAGGGTGGGGGTGGTGGGAGACATGGGTGGGGGCCTGGTGGAGGCTGCCCCTGCACTGCTGGGGGTTGGGGGTGGTGGGAGGCATGGGTGGGGGCCTGGTGGAGGCTGCCCCTGGTGGCGGGGGGGGGTGGGGGTGGTGGGAGACATGGGTGGGGGCCTGGTGGAGGCTGCCCCTGGTGGCGGGAGGGTGGGGGTGGTGGGAGACATGGGTGGGGGCCTGGTGGAGGCTGCCCCTGCACTGCTGGGGGGTGGGGGTGGTGGGAGGCATGGGTGGGGGCCTGGTGGAGGCTGCCCCTGCACTGCTGGGGGTGGGGGGTGGTGGGAGGCATGGGTGGGGGCCTGGTGGAGGCTGCCCCTGCACTGCTGGGGGTTGGGGGTGGTGGGAGGCATGGGTGGGGGCCTGGTGGAGGCTGCCCCTGGTGGCGGGAGGGTGGGGGTGGTGGGAGACATGGGTGGGGGCCTGGTGGAGGCTGCCCATGCACTGCTGGGGGTTGGGGGTGGTGGGAGGCATGGGTGGGGGCCTGGTGGAGGCTGCCCCTGGTGGCGGGGGGGGTGGGGGTGGTGGGAGACATGGGTGGGGGCCTGGTGGAGGCTGCCCCTGCACTGCTGGGGGTTGGGGGTGGTGGGAGGCATGGGTGGGGGCCTGGTGGAGGCTGCCCCTGGTGGCGGGGGGGTGGGGGTGGTGGGAGACATGGGTGGGGGCCTGGTGGAGGCTGCCCCTGGTGGCGGGAGGGTGGGGGTGGTGGGAGACATGGGTGGGGGCCTGGTGGAGGCTGCCCCTGCACTGCTGGGGGTTGGGGGTGGTGGGAGGCATGGGTGGGGGCCTGGTGGAGGCTGCCCCTGGTGGCGGGAGGGTGGGGGTGGTGGGAGACATGGGTGGGGGCCTGGTGGAGGCTGCCCCTGCACTGCTGGGGGTTGGGGGTGATGGTAGGCATGGGTGGGGGCCTGGTGGAGGCTGCCCCTGGTGGCGGGGGGGGTGGGGGTGGTGGGAGACATGGGTGGGGGCCTGGTGGAGGCTGCCCCTGCACTGCTGGGGGTTGGGGGTGGTGGGAGGCATGGGTGGGGGCCTGGTGGAGGCTGCCCCTGGTGGCGGGGGGGGGTGGGGGTGGTGGGAGACATGGGTGGGGGCCTGGTGGAGGCTGCCCCTGGTGGCGGGAGGGTGGGGGTGGTGGGAGACATGGGTGAGGGCCTGGTGGAGGCTGCCCCTGCACTGCTGGGGGTTGGGGGTGGTGGGAGGCATGGGTGGGGGCCTGGTGGAGGCTGCCCCTGGTGGCGGGAGGGTGGGGGTGGTGGGAGACATGGGTGGGGGCCTGGTGGAGGCTGCCCCTGCACTGCTGGGGGTTGGGGGTGGTGGGAGGCATGGGTGGGGGCCTGGTGGAGGCTGCCCCTGGTGGCGGGGGGGGGGTGGGGGTGGTGGGAGACATGGGTGGGGGCCTGGTGGAGGCTGCCCCTGGTGGCGGGAGGGTGGGGGTTGTGGGAGACATGGGTGGGGGCCTGGTGGAGGCTGCCCCTGCACTGCTGGGGGGTGGGGGTGGTGGGAGGCATGGGTGGGGGCCTGGTGGAGGCTGCCCCTGCACTGCTGGGGGTTGGGGGTGGTGGGAGGCATGGGTGGGGGCCTGGTGGAGGCTTCCCCTGGTGGCGGGGGGGTGGGGGTGGTGGGAGACATGGGTGGGGGCCTGGTGGAGGCTGCCCCTGGTGGCGGGGGGGTGGGGGTGGTGGGAGGCATGGGTGGGGGCCTGGTGGAGGCTGCCCCTGGTGGTGGGAGGGTGGGGGTGGTGGGAGACATGAGTGGGGGCCTGGTGGAGGGTGCCCCTGGATGGTGGGGGCTGGGGGTGGTGGGAGACATGAGTGGGGGCCTGGTGGAGGCTGCCCCTGGTGGCGGGGGGGTGGGGGTGGTGGGAGACATGGGTGGGGGCCTGGTGGAGGCTGCCCCTGCACTGCTGGGGGTTGGGGGTGGTGGGAGGCATGGGTGGGGGCCTGGTGGAGGCTGCCCCTGCACTTCTGGGGGGTGGGGGTGCAGGGGGACATGAGCAGGTGTGCAGGGTAGTCCCCTGTTTTGTAGGCCGCCTGCAGGGGCCGTGGAGGGTGTACAGGGAACACCTGTGAGGACCCACCTAGCCTAATCGCGTGTGACTTCCCACGCACCCCTGTAATACACGTACCCAGCCAAATCGCGTGTGATGATTCCCACGCACCCCTGTAATACACGTACCCAGCCAAATCGCGTGTGATAATTCCTGCGCACCCCTGTAATACACGTACCTGGCCAAATCGCATCCCTGTAATATACGTACCCAGCCGAATCGCGTGTAAAACTTCCCGTGTACCCCTGTAATACACGTACACAGCCAAATCGCATGTGATAATTCCCGCGTACCCCTGTGATACACGTGCCCTGGCTAATCGCGTGTGAAACTTCCCGCCTACCCCTGTAATACACATACCCTGGGCAATCTCGTGTTCAACTTCCCGCGTACCCCTGTAATACACGTACCCTGGCTAATCGCATGTAAAACTTCCCGCATACCCCTGTAATACACGTACCCTGGCCAATCGCGTGTTAAACTTCCCGCATACCCCTGTAATACACGTACCCTGGCCAATCGCGTGTTAAACTTCCCGCGTACCCCTGTAATACACGTACCCTGGGTAATCGCGTGTTAAACTTCCCGCGTACCCCTGTAATACACGTACCCTGGCTAATCGCATGTTAAACTTCCCGCATACCCCTGTAATACACGTACCCTGGCCAATCGCGTGTTAAACTTCCCGCGTACCCCTGTAATACACGTACCCTGGCTATTCGCGTGTATAACTTCACGCGTACCCCTGATATGCACGTTACCCGCTTTGCGTTCCTTGTTTGGCAGCCCTGTAAACTGGTCCAGGGTTAGCGCAGCCCTTTGCGATGATTTAGCGATTTTGATGGCTTTTCCTTGCGCGAGGGCGTTCTTGGGGGCGTTACTGGCGCTGCTGCAGGGTCGCTGCGATACTCTGCGCCACGGCTGGTTTGGGAGCCTAAAATCCATGAATACGCTGTGCGCGGAAATCGGTTTTAGCGCACGTGCCTGGCGCAGTCAATCGCACGCGGACACTCTGCGCCAGCCGCTTGCGACACTTTTCTGCGAAATTCTATGAATTACCCTGAAAATGTTTACCTCTGTCGATTCATGTTATGGGCTTGAAAAGGGCGTTACCCCCAAAACATGTCGTGCATCGTCTAAATTGAATATAATTTTGAAGAAAATAATTTCTTGATGCTTCACTAAAGACTATTCTTTTCAGCATGGCTTAATACTGTACAACTCAAGTCTTTTTAAATACGAGCGCGGACAAGGATAGAAGAAAACCTCTTAACTCACGTGGAAAAGAGAAAGGGCACGATTCACAGAATTTTGTACGCACTGAAAAGTGACTTTGCGCACTTTTCAGTACACAAAACTACATTTACCGATTCATGGATCGGACTTTGGGCCTCATTACGACCCTTGCGGAAATGGAAAAATGATGGCGGAAATGCAATACCGCCATCGAACACCGCTCGTTGCGATCATGACCCGTCACCGTAAAGTACGATGCCATTAGCGACACCGCAGTGAACGGCAACGCTAACTGCACCAAGTACGCGCACGCGCGCCTTGCAAAACCGGAATCACCGCCATGGCGCAACGGTACGCGAATTCTGACCCTAGCGGACATGTACTGAACGCCATCAAGCACGTCGTAAAGTACCATTCCGCCATGGCGAGAAATACGGCAACGCGAACCAACCGTAAATGGCCCACTGAGTGCCTGTACTCCACTCCCTGGCCTCATTGCACAACTCCTGGCAGGCGCAATGTACTCACACTATGCAACCAGTGAAATCCACAATTCACCCATGCATGCCAACGTAGAAAAGCATGCAGGGGCTCAAAGCGCCCCGTGAGTGGGCATCCATGTACGGCATGTCACCATAGCCGTACTGACGCAGCACAGGCATGTGAAGCTACAATACATCAAAATGAAAATCAAGAACACATGACACAAAACAACAGTAGTCCCCCATCGCTTGCCACCAGCGCAAGGCAACATCCAAAACAGCATCCTGAGGGGGATTGCACCAGCCCTGTACTCATGCCAGTAAACAAACCAACCATCAGCAGAAGCATGTACCACACAAGTCGGCAGAGTGACTGAGCAGCCAGGCTCATCCCAAGAGGGGCCGATGGGAGCTGCAGGGCACAGATGGCATCAACACAGAAGCTATTCCAATGGACATGACCCCAGTCCCCCTCCAACAAACGCACGCAAACACAGTCACCTGTGACCAGCCACATTCTGAACAACCCATCATTCCACCAATCGACCTGGCTGACAGGCACCAGTCGGCCAAAAGCCAATCCCCCGCCCCTGAACAGCACATCATGTAAACAGTCACAATGGCAGCCCCTATCCGTGACCATACTGTGCTACGTAGGCAAACGCGGCCAGTACTGTACCACACAACTCAACTCAGAAGCCGGAACACAATGCAGATCATCACGCAATACATACCGCCACAAAGCGAAAATCGCCACATCACCTGCAAAGAACAACGCAACACGACAAATATCGGAATACAATTTAAATGCACATCCAAATGACAAAGGCCCCACGGCAATTTGCAAAATACCACCAAAACAACCATCATCACCGAGGGCTGCATCTGCAATAATTGACCGGCTTCCACTTGTGTGACGCCCTGTACCATCATGGCACACAGGGCCTACATCAACGTTCCAAAAGGCAACATGGAAGCGGCAAGAACCGCAGGTCCGTCCCATGAGGCAGGCACTAGTCGAGCTGAAAGGCCGAAATGTTGCACCTAGCCACCAGTACAGCGTAAGGGCATGTGGCCCATTGGCGATCGTCCCATATGATCGAAATGGTGCTCCACTGATTCACCCGAAGCTGCAGGAGTCGAGAGTAAAAACCATCTGGAGGAGTGGCGTAGAGATGGCATCTGCAATAGGGCAGGAGATACCTGTCACCCAAAAGAAACACAAATCAACCGATTGCATTACGGGACTCATGATGCATTACAATCTTCATTCAACACACCAAATCCACACCCATATGCATGCTAGCCCACTCCAAAGGAATATACACACCCCTAAATCAGTATCGAATCATAACGAAACCAATCGAGCTAAATACACCATTGTCAACGTCGGTTACTGTGCATGCGTCCGTCAAGATAGAACCCATGACATGGGATTAGTAACGTGCCTAGACACAAGTGTATGAAGGCGCGTCGAGACAGGGAGGATCCGACAAGGGCAGATAGACGTATGTCCCACTATGGCAGCCTTGCATCACATAACGCAGGGGAAGGGGAGTGAATCAAAAAACCCATGTACATGGCAGACCCTAAACGGAATCATCAGTCCATGCATCCACACATCATTCCCTCATCCCGCAATGAAAACGCATGAATATTCACTCACATAATATGTGAAACTTCCATCGCGTCTGTGCGTAATGCAGTCCGCAAAAACCACTGTGCCCCTGGCCGGATCTGTAGTGTTGTGAAGCAAGATGGATTTGGGAACGTCCTGCCTTATCGTCCACTACGCTGTTGCGCATCCCATTCAATTCATATCATTCATTGCCTGCTCGTTATGGGCCATGTCCCAAGGACATTCTACAATAGAACGTTACATTTCCAGCCAGACCTGTGGGCGTATCCTCGCCGCTACTTCAAAACCCAAAATGCTGGCCTTCGAATTCCTCACTTGCAACATTACGTCGAAAAGGCTTCTGTGAACGCTTGCATTCACAATTACATCAATGTAGTGCGGCTGTGTGTCATGATGCTAACTGGCTGCAATCACAAATGGCACGCCACGCCCGTCGGTGAAGTACGTTACTGTGCTGCATGAGGGTCGGCCATCGATCGAGCCCTACATACCACTGACTCTTCACAGGTATGTAAGCGGCTGCAATCATAGCATGTGTAACAATGGGAGCATAGCATGAAGATCAGTCAAAGTACATCACACTGCCATCGGGATTTGATACATGATTCAAATCCCAAGATGCCATGCGGCCAAATGCAGCCTTACGTGCGGGACGTGCTCGGCCAGAAGGGATTGCATCTGCCACAGATTAATTCAATCAGCACAGGTGGAGGCCATACAGGCCGACAGCACATATATTGCAGACCCAAACCCCTCCCACAACCACTCCCACTCCAAAATGCTACCGGCAGGACTAGCGATGTTGGGCCTGGGGTACCAGATAGCACTGCAAGTGCTACAACTACAAGAAGACGACGAACAACAACAGGTACAACAACCGGGCGCACAGGGGAGACGGAGGAGAAGGAGGAGGAGGAGGGCAAGGCAGGGTCAGCAAGGCCCACAAGCACTGCCACTACCACCACGCAGGCGGCCCGCAATCCCACGCCTCCGAGCCGATCCGTTCAACCTCACTGCTGAGCAGATCCACACCCTCTACCGTTTGGACCGGGACACCATAATCGCCATTGTGGACATGACACATGCTGACCTCGTGAGCATGATAGATAGCCCAACCGCCATCCCACCCCTACTGAAGGTGGTGTCTGCACTCCACTTCCTGGCCACAGGCACCTACCAGCACACAGTGGGACAGTTGCATGGCATTTCACAGCCACTGTTCTCACGGACACTCTTCCAAGTGCACGATGCCCTCCTGAAGCACGCCGACGACCACATCACACTACCACGCACGTACCAGGAGATTACCAACGCTAAAGTGGGATTCCATGCACTTGGCGGCATCCCGGGTTGCATTGGTGCCATCGACTGCACCCATGTTGAATTGGTTGTCCCACATGCCATGGAGGTCCAGTACCGCAACCGGAAACAATTTCATTCAATCAATGTGCAAATGGTGTGTGACTCCAACAAGATATTTACGCATTGTTGTGCCAGATTTCCAGGATCTACCCATGATTCTATGGTCCTGAGGAACACAAGAATACCACGCTACATGGAGCGACACGCAGGGCACAGATCCTGGCTACTCGGTGAGTCTCATTCCATGCATGACATCGTGGCCCATTTGATGCGTCAATGACCTTGCAGGGGGGGGGGGGGCTACTTAGCACTATCATTCCACTGACACCCTTTATTCGTCTCATACAGGTGATGCCGGGTATCCACTGAAGAGATGGCTCCTTACACCAATCCGGAACCCACAGAACGAGCATGAGGAGGACTACAACCATGCCCACTCACGTACCCGTGTGGTCATTGAACAGGCATTCGGCCTACTGAAGGCTCGTTTCCGCAGCCTCAGCAGGTCTGGCGGGGCACTCATGTACAGCCATGAGAAGGTTTCTAAGATGGTCATGGCATGTGTCATGCTGCACAACATGTGCATACGTAGGAATGTGCCCATGCCCCCTGACGCTGTACTGCATGCACCTGAAGATGATGATGATGATGAGGGTGGGGATGTGGAGGCACCTCAAGGAGTCCATGAGGCACAGGATGTACGTGCAATCCGACAGAGCATCATAGATGCATGCTTCTAGCAACCACGCATGGTGCCTATTACACGGAAAGGGGACCTGTGGCACTGTGTGTGTGTAGTACAGGCACATTGTGGACTGTACGCCTATGAAGGCCTCGTACGCAAATATCAATGTCCACACATGTCATTGGATGATAATGAGGTGCTGTATTGTTAATGTGATTTGATTTATACACCCTATGGACCCGCCACCCAGTGAAGCCCAACACACCCCCTCCACCCTACTACCTCCCCCCCAACACCAGTGTCCAAATATGCATGCTGTCCGTGGGTAGACGCTATTGCAAGCCCCCTCTACGGGTATCAGGGGCACCCCTGCCCGTGGAGCGCAGGTTCCTGCCAGATCTGCGTTGGGGGCTGCCCTGGACGGAACTTGCCACGGATGATGTCTCTGCCTGCTCGCGTCCATGCATGTCTCTGAGGGTTTGTGAGAGCTCCGAGAGCACACGGCGCACAGCAGCAAGTTCAGCACAAACGTCTTTGGACGTCGCATGCAGTTCCCCCCTCAGGCTCTCGGTGCTTTTCTCCATTTGTGCTCTCAGGCTCTCGGTGCTTCTCTCCATTTCTCCCCTGAGGCTCTCACTACTTTTCTCTATTTGTGCCCTGAGTGTCTCGGTGGATGTTTCCATGGCTGCCCTGGAACCCCCGCATTCATTTGCATGGTCCTTGAGTAGCGTGGACGCTTCCTGCTGTTGCTCGATCAGCAGGTCGAGGGACTGTTGCCTCTGCTGGGCCATGGACATTTGCGGTGGTGTGACAGGGGGGCTGCTCAACACATGTTGCCTTGGCACAGGACTTGTGGGGGTTGGCCAGTCGTCGTCTTCAGGGTGCCCCTGCGTGGTTTCGTCATGGTGTAGGGGATGGAACATGCAGGGGGATTGGGAAAGGTCATGGATGGTACCTACGTCGCCAGCACTGTTTTCCGTGTCGGAGCATGCTGGCATGACAGCTGTGTCACCTATGGTGCTGCTACCACCAGAGGCAGTGCCATCAGATACGTTCTTTGGGGGGACCTGTGGTGCTGGGGTTGTGGACTTGCTGGCTGCTGGGGGGCCTGTTGCAGTCCCCTCCAGTGTGCTGCCACTTGATTCCTGCTGCTGTCGTGTCTTGATCCTTGCACCTGAGGTGGAGGCTCTTGGGACGTTGGTCCTGGCCCTCTTTGCAGGCGTGCTGGTAGGGGTGTCCTGCAGCTCGTCGTTGGTATCGGACCCTGTGGTGGAGTAAAGAGGGGCGAGCGTTAGTTATGGGTCTGTCGGATTTGGAATGGCAACGTATCAAATGCATTGGGGTGGTACATGAGGCTGATTTGGGACTGGGCCTTGGAGGTGGTCTCATTTTCGTGTGGATTGAGGATGCATTCATTTGGCTGCCTGCAGTTAGGGGGTGCATGCTGCACATGTAGGGGTTGTTTATGGCTTCTTGATTGATTTGTTTGTTCATTCTGACTTTTAGAGGGCGCTGTCAGGGCAAAGTATGTATTGCACTATGGGGTCACATGGTACTGCACATGTTCGTGGTTTGTGGATTTCGCATTGTTTCTCTTGGCCAACCTACCTGATTCTCCGGATGTCGGCACTCCTTTCTCCATCCCTCCGACTCCCTCTATGCTCTCCATTCCTATGGTGGAGGCGCAGATTTCCTCCCAGGGGGTCAACTTGATGGGCGACTCTGAACCCCCCCCGGTAGCTGTGGCGATGTTCCTGTTCGCAGAAAGTATGCTGCGTACGCGGATCCGCAGGTCGTCCCACCGCTTGCGACATTGCTGTGGCGTGCGGGGTGTTGTCCCCACCGCACTTACGCGCTGTGCCACCAGGGCCCATATGGCCTTCTTGTTGGCAAGGGCCGTCCTGGTCATTTGACTGGAGAAGACGACGGCGGAATTTTCCTGGAGGGTCTCGGTGAGCACGGTCAGTTCCTCTCGGGAGAA
Organism: Ambystoma mexicanum; assembly: GCF_040938575.1. NCBI lineage: Eukaryota > Metazoa > Chordata > Amphibia > Caudata > Ambystomatidae > Ambystoma > Ambystoma mexicanum. Next base: position 325,779,538 of record NC_090926.1, on the reverse strand, counting down.
GTGTACCTGCCGCTTGCGGTCACACGCTTTCTTGGCTACCTTTCCCATATTTATTTTTTTAACTGGGGTTGCTAACGGGTTGGGATGTGTGTCAGGGTCGGATTTTTTATGGTTGTGTTGGGATTCGGATTTTATAGTTGTGCGGCGTGCTGTTTCCCGTTCCGGCCACATGCTTTTACTTCCGTTTCCGTATATTTACGGTGGCCGTAATTTGCGGTGCACGCTCGTTACGGTGACCGCTCATTACGGTGACCGCTAAGATGGGTGGCGGTATTGCACCTGGTGCAGCGTACGGCGGCGGTAAGGGCCGTTTTGGGGTCATTTCCGCCATCGCAGCCTTTCGGATTCCGCCATGGCGTAATGCTCGTGCCCGATGGGTCGTGATTGGCCGCACTTTGCTCCTTCGTGCAATGGCGGAAACGCTATTTACGCTGTTGCGGTCCGGTCAGTCACTTTCCGCCAGGGTCGTAATGAGGCCCTTTGTGTGTCTTTCAGCAACTTTGTGGGGGTCCGTTACGAATTTGCGTGAATTCGAGCGATTTGCGTGTCCCTGCACCCAAAGTGTGAAACGGGCCTATTCGAAGAAATAAATCGGGGGCAGATCATGCATTTACCCAATTCTCCCTGCAAAATGAGGAAGAACGAGGAATAATGTGGGCGTGTTGAGGGATGGGCAGTGCAAGTAAATCGCATGCCCAGTCAAGGGCAAACCTAACTGTATTAATGGATTTCTGCATGCACCTTCACGTCGAGAAAGGTCACACGCAAATCTCTTGATCTAACCTCCACGTCATAGGAGGCGCAAAGTACAACGCACATAGGAACCAACGCACAAAGGTAACATGAACATAGCAATGTAGGGGTGACAGTACGTAGTTGAGGTGCCGCATGGAGTTAAGGGTGACCGCATGGAGTTAGGGGTGATCGTATACAGATTAGCTGAGTGCTGGCTTGAAATATGTGGGTTCGTAGGCAGATTAACCGGGCGCTGGCTTGAGTTTCGTGACATGGTACTTTGGGGGTTTGTGAGCAGTTTTGCTGTGGTGCTTCCTTGTTTGTGGGGGGACATCCTGCAGTATTGCCGGGTGCTGGATGGTGGGGTAGAAGGTAGGTTCAAAGGTTGGTAAATGTCTCTGGTTTCGATTTGCATGGGGGCGTGCTGTGGGTGTTCTGGGCACAAATTGATTTTCACGAACTCCATGAATACGCAGAACGCGCAACGCACAACTTTTGTGTGGAGATAGGCGCAAAGTTGTTTTACGTGCAAAGTCCTTTGCTGGGACTTTTTCTATTAATCGGGCCCTTAGTGTCTGACAAGATCATGCTGAGTGGGTTCGCTGATTGACCCAATAATCATCAATGACTCTGTCAGAGGGAGTAGCTTCCAGACATATTTTCCCTGAGGTACACAGGACCGCTGCAACCTACAAGACATGAGCTATGGGTTCATGCGTGGTCCAGCTAGTATTCTCATCCATGGAAAATGCAATAATTATTGCGTACATCACAGGTGGAGGCGATCTAGCACCTGGCGCGTCTTTACTAATGAGGATGTGGGAAATGTTGAATGGGAGAAGGGTCAGACGTCGCAATTTGTCACGATGGCACCATTTTGAAACCTGTAAGATTTTGCTGCCCCCGCATCAATGTAATGGCCGCCTGCAGCCCATTAACACACAATTGCAAGAGGATTCAAGCCTCTAAAAAAGCAGGAGAGAGAAAGAGAACGAGACCAAGAGACCTGATTCTGAAGTCTGTGGTAGCAAGAACGGTTTAAATGAGGTATATTAGTAGATGACTAACTCAGCTGGAAGGAGACAACGTATATCCCTAATATTTCCGGAAGTGCACAAAGTAGGCTGAGGGACTCCGCCCTGGGTGCCCCTTCGCCAAGTTCCATCGTGCTTGCTCGAGCATTGCTGCGGTGTCTATGAATAGAGAAATACCATGCCTGCTCATTAGACCTTGTGTAGCAAGGAGCAATACTACTCCAGTCTCACATTGCCTGTACAGGGCGTGTCTCTCCATGAGACCCAGAGCTTCATAGATATGCGTGCTCCCAGCAGGCCGCTGGGGGCACCACCATTTCACCACACAGGAGGGCACGCACCAGCAGTAAACCAATTAGAGCTTACAGCCAGAACTAAAAATGTCCAACCGAGTTTCTGCACAAAATAGTATCTTTAATTAACCTAACAAAAAGACTCGCAGCTAATAAAACATTACTGGCCTGCCCCTATAAGGGAAAACACAGAGAAAGCAGACTGTAAATTAAAGGGACACACCCTGGGTTGGTAGACAGGGTTGCTCATGCATGGGTTTCAGCAGCAAAATGTTAAAGTTAAGGAATATGCCTTTCAAACGGTAGAGAAGGGGGCTGAAAAGTCATTATGGTCCATGTAAGTGGATCATGGGGACAGAGCCACTTCAACTACCTTCAGTTCTTGTCTTTTTGGGCTCAACAGCATCAAACCCAGCGTTCTGGCATCCAACCGGGAGTCTGGGCACTTTTGATACGGAGCAAGGGTTGAGTGGGATAGCGGTTGCAATGGGTTTCATCAATGCTGTGCTGTTCAGCAGCAGCAACGGCCTCTAGGTTGAAGACTCTGGGGACTGCAGGCAGTGTTGCGTCATCAGTAATGGAAGACCTGGAGGAGAAGCAGGGAACTGTCTCTGCCAGTGAGGAGTTCGATTTGCTCAGCACTGCATTATGATATTGAAGCAGCGATGGCTTGGAGCTCAAGGATTCGGGCAACCAGGCAGGGGAAGGTGCTTTGGGAATGCTAGAAGACTCAGAGGGTCTGACGTGAAGAGACGGCAGAGCTTCAGCGTCATCATTGAGCAACATTTTGAGACGCAGATGTGGCAGAGGGTCAAGCTCAAAGAGGACTCCAGAGGTTCTCTTGCACCAGTTTAGATGGCATTAAAGGTGCCCAAACTGGTGTTGAGGTGGTTTGGAGCTGCGGGGATAGCTAGGGGCCACCCCATCATTGCTTTTGGTGCTGGGAGACCCAGAGCAGGGTCTCAGGTGCAAGTATAATCCTTTTGTCTGCCCTTCTGAACCAGGAAAGTGTGTATAGAGCACTTGCTGGGTTCTGTCATTTCCAGTGGCAGTGTCCTGGTTACCATTGCCTCCGATGCAGTAGGCCTTGTCCAGCCAGCTGGTCAACCCAAATATGCCCTTGGTATGGTTAGGAGAAAAGAGAGTTCCTCTTTCTTGGAGCTCCTGGCCCTCACCTCTCTGGCAGGGGGCTTTTTAGTAGACTGTACTCCCAATCAGGTTCCAAGGAAAACTTCTTCAAAATTGTTCAGAAAATGAATTAGCTAAGGGGCGGGTCTCTCTCCCCCTGCACACTATATAGGACAAATGAGACAGCAGATTGGTCCACATCAAGTCTGTTGCTAAGGGTCCGATGTTGGTCGCTGTAAATAGTGGCCTTTGACTGCTGGTGTCATATCCACAGTGCCTTGTCTGTAGGGAGAGGAGCAGAGGACAGGATGTTTGGGAGCCTTAGAAAAAAATCCAATATGGTGACATTATTCTGTGGACTGAAGCTCTCCCCTAGGCTACTCTAACCTGCACCTTCCTCTGTCTGTGCCAGTGAAGGCCGTGGAGAACAGGGGAAATGTGCATCGACCCAGGCGTGGAAGTAGCAGCTCTGGCCGCAGAGTTTTGTAGCACCTGAAGCCGCTGGATCAAATAGGCTGGCAGGGCTAAGAACAAAGAGTTACAGGAGTCCAGAGAAGAAAGTATAAGTGAGGCAACCACAGGAGGAGAAAGAAAGGGAAGTACCTTACAAAGGGTTTTACGTTGAAAATAGCCCCTTTGGCAGATCACACTGACATGTGGTTCAACCAAAAGAAAGACAGATATTTTAATCCTCAAATCCTTTACCATTGGGACATGGGAAGGAAATGGACCAATAGAGGGAGGCCAAAACTGAGGAGTTCATAAGACAGAAGCAGGGGGATGGGGGGGAGACCACCAGCACCTCCGTTTTCTCACGAATTAGCTTCAACCAATTATTACACATCTATAAACCCATGGCCTCCAGGCATGTCCTAAGCCTAGCCGCATTCTCCAGAACTGAAATATTGAGACAAACTAAGTGCTTGTGGCTGTATAACTGTGTAATCTCAGTAGCCACCATGTCAAAACTAGACAAGGTTATATTTGGATATTAGTAACTGTCAACAAGCTGCTGGGGTACACAATTTCGATATTTTGAACTAGAGATGCATACAGTTAAAAAGTCACCTCTGTATCTTGGAACTGTGTGTTCTAGCAGCTGAGTTCAGGAATGCACATGTAATCTTTGAACCTGTCTTGCCAGCACAGTAGGGCCACTGCTGAGGATATCAGGAGACAGTCACAGCAAGCAACACACATGCATTATGCTTTTTTAGCAAAGAACATTGTGAAAGTGGGGTCAGAAACAGAATTACCTGCATCATTTTGCCTGGGGCCTGCTAGCTAACATGTCCCCCTCGCTGCTAGCCTGCCTCTGTCTCTCACTTCCTCTCCCTCCATTCTAGCACTTCACCCATCATGGTCACGTCCAGAGCACAGCTGGCCGTACCACCCGCCTGCACTTAAATATGTCCAGTGTTGGATGACCTTAATCTAAGTGTGTCCACTTATGTATTGTCCCCGGTGACTGTTCCATTCACTCCCCGCAACAACTTGGTCAGAATGTCCATCAAACTCACCCCATTGTAAGAAGCTCACTGCTTTCCGTCAGTCTGATTTCTTATGTTTTGTACATTCTTTTGTGATCAAAAGAGCATTGTTCCTTCTGTATTAATAAATAAATACATTTTATTATTAGAAACCAAAAAACGCAGCTTATCCTGCCTTCATCAGATGGGATTCTGTCACAGAAGGATTGACACCACTCCCAACTTCCTGTTTCTTCAAGACCTTACAGTGTGAGTCAGGCAGCAGGGGAAAATCAGGGACAAAATAAAGAAGCAAGTACAAAACAGGTGTGCATGTGCCCACCACGTGTGTGTGTGTGTCTGTGTGTGTGTGTACCTGTGTGTGTGAATGCATGCATGTGAAGATGCTTACTTCTGGGGCCGGAGAAAGGACATGGAGCGTCTTGGAGAGGCGTGCGTGAGGCATACCATAGCAGGCACCATTTTCAGGAAATAGAATTGTCTGTGGGAAATGTGAAAGTGACATGGAGCATGATCTGTAGGCAATGTGCGTGGGTATACGGCAACATCTGCTGCCAATCTGAAAGTGACATGGAGCATGATCTGTAGGCAATGTGCGTGGGTATACGGCAACATCTGCTGCCAATCTGAAAGGGGAATGGGGCATTTTCGGTTAATGACAAGGGCTATGGAACTTTTTTGGCAGTGTTGCGATTGAGCAAGTTTGCATAGGTAATGTGCAAGAGAAATTTGACTTTTCCTTGGGTCACTGCGAGCAGGTAGTGGGCATTTTCAGTAGGCAAAGTTGAAACACCTGCATTGCTGAAAAAAGCATTGTAATCAATTGGGGGCAGTGCAGACATCTGCATGACAATGTTCTGAAGCAACCTTGGTCTGGCACCGTTTAAAGTGGCATGACACTGGCAAAATGTGAAATGGCTAGCCATTGCAGCCTGGCACTTGGCTCAGGGCAACTATCTGGCTCTGCCTTAGCACTGGACCATGCGTGACAGCAAAGCCAAAGCAGAGGCGATCCACACATTGAGGGTCTGGACCCCTTTCCTCTTCCTAATACCAGGCCGGTTCATGCCCACTGCTGTCTGATCAAATAATGCAGCTGGTGCCAGCTCTGGCAAGGCCAGGTCAGCTTTCCAGCAGAGGTCCCGTGCCCTTCATTCGGAGGACTTATTGCATTTCATTGTAACATTGCCTGGCCCAGGACCTATGCCTTCAAACCTTTGGATTTGCCTCACCAGGGAATTCGTTCGAAAGCAAGTCATGTAATAGAAATGTGTGGGAGCAGGCTTTGCTTAGCCCCTAAACAATTGTTGGAAGAAGAACACATGCATTGCATTACAATGTCTATGACATTTTTTATTTGGTCCCCATAAAACACTTTCTGGCACATTTACCAAGCTGCAAAGGTGAACAAAAGGCACAAATTGAATCAAGTGCTGTTGTATTTGGGAGATCGATTGGTGACTGTGAGATGCTGAAATGTATCAGAAAGTGGAGGGTTTCAAGGAAATGAATGAGCACAATCTGGCATAATCCAGGACTGGCCTTTAAAGGCCCTTCAATTGTCCCATGTAAAATATGAGTGGTTTAGTCAATCCAGCATCTGTAATGTGGAATTCAAAACTTCAAATCCCGGAATGCAACAGGAAATAACAGAGGTAAGTTGGCAATGAACGAAAAAATCGAATCCAAAATGCCGAATGCACGTTTAGTGTGCATTCAACATAGTAGATTAGATCTTTTGGCCATAATACCGAACTGGGGAGCAGGGGTTGCGGGATGTCCCCTGCTCCCCCAGTTCAGTATTATGGACTGCAGTGGTTGCAGGGTGTCTCCCGCATTCATTAAAGGCAGTACGGGGGTAAATGGGTGAAATCCCAATTACAAAATACGGGCCAGCGGGTTTAGTGATTTTGTAATTCGATCTTTTGGGATATTTTTAAGGTACATCCAGGTAAGTTAGATACTAATTAAACTCATAAGCTCAAAGTTATATCATCGCCAAAGAAACACATGATATGTGAGTAACAATAATAATAATATCAATAAGCTTGCTTCATCAGTACTGGGAGTAGTACTGGGAGTAGTACTGGGAGTAGCACATGCCGATACAGAGCTCCGTCTCGCTCTAGCACACTTTCTTTGTCTCTTCCTCTCTCTCTCTCTCTCTCTCTCTCTCTCTCTCTCTCTCTCTCTCTCTCTCTCTCTCTCTCTCTCTGTTTCTCTGTGCTTTCTTTCTCCGTCTGTCTCTCTTTTCCTCACACTCTGTCAGTGTGCCTAGAGGCGTGTGTCACACTGTCAGGTGCGTGTTGCTGTAGCTGGCAGCTGCGTGAGAAGAGAAAAAGAGATATCTTCAGGGGCCTACAGGTTTTGTGTGTGCAAAATCAGCTCTTAAAAAAACAATTATTTAATTGGACAAATACTGCAAACTGGCCTTGTTGAAAATGGTATGATGTTTATTTCTAATGACACTTACAACACACATGGCACAGGTCCGTAATAATTAGAGTATTGCACTGGCCATCCTGAGCAAAGCATGTTCTCAGACATGGAATGAGCACATGCATTCATCTGTGATGGAAGGCTGTTGTTGCGGCATGTGCCATCAGGCTCACTTCTATTGAGCTGTTTCGAAGATGCCTCTATGCGTGTGCTGAGAGCCGTGCTTTTCTGAGATGTCTCTTCTTTGTGAACCAGGCACGTTCATGATCTTCCACGTTCCAAGTCACTAGTCAGAGAAAAGTCGTCATCTAAACGTAATTGCAGGTTGTCACCTGAATATACACAGCCTAAAAAGATGTTCAACAATCAAAGAAACATTGTATCCTACGTGGGGCTCATTGGTGCAATAGAGTTGTGATACTGATTTTGGCTGTTGGCCCACGCGGGAGCGGAGGAGCAAGGTGTTATGTTCTGCTTTGATTCGTTTTAATTATGAGGCATTACAAATAATGTGTCTTCCTCTTCCTTTATTCATAATACAACTGAACTCCTAGGCTTTACCATTCTAGAGACCCACCCCCTAACATTCTACCATTCTAATTTCTGGCTAATCTGCAATTAACTCAAACTCTGCAAATGTAACACACAACACCCCCCCCCCTTACTTATCAATGAACTACTTATCAAAATGTCAGCAACTACATTTGTTCAATCAGTCTCATTGGCTTGCGAACAATTCTTTGAGATCTGCTTCTCATGTTCACACCGTGGGGCCCATCCTCATAGTCCATGTTCTGTGAATTTTCACCCGAGTTAGAGTTTCTCCCTTCCAAACCCATTTCGCCCAACTCCACTTCCCCCTTACTCCCTGCACACTCCACCCTTGGAACAGACCCTTCATCACCACCCAACAACTCCTCATCTTGGGCATACAGCCAAGTTAAGTCAACATTCATGTCACCGTTATTTGATTCACTCATCTCAGGTTTTCCACACTGTGCCCCATCATTCCTATCCCATGGTCAAGGATACATTTCTTGGGACTTCACCATCATTACCAGCCGCCATAACCATAGACCCTTTTACACTTTTAGCTTTCAACAAAGACGGCCTATATTTCGAGTCTGTCTTCCTTCGCTGCTTCTGCTTTACAACCACCACCTCCCCCTCTTGTAATTTTATCTCCGCAGCATTCCTTTTGCGATCCACCCACTCTTTGGTCTTCAGCCGCTTCATTTGATCTCTTTCCCTAATCTCCTCATCTTCTTCAGCCGTGTAGTCTTCCAGACTGGGAAGTCTGATTCTTGGCTTGTACCGGATCAACAACTCTGCTGGAGAGCGTCCTGTCACCTCATGAGGGGTGTTTCTATAATTCCTCAGCATTTGTGAGACCGCTTGAGGAAACGAGACATTGTCCACAACAGCCTTTTGTCGGGTTCTTTTTAAATTACTCATGAATCTTTCCACCATTCCATTCACCTGCGGCCACAAGGGGGTAATTTTTAGATGTCGGAACCCCATATGTGCGGCAAATTTACTGAATTCATGTCCTTGAAAAGGCGCTCCATTGTCTGTTTTGACAATTTGAGGTATTCCCCATTCACTAAAAAGCTCGTCCAAAACTACCACAACATGGTGAAATGCCGTGGATTGGACATGTTTTACCAGCGGAACCTTGAATATTCATCCATAGCCACTAGGAGATATCCACCTTCCTCCAGGGGACCAAAACAATCTAAAGCCACCCAGACCCATGGTCCACTGGGCAATGATACCATCTTCAGAGGTGTTGCGTGATTTGTAGGGGACGTCAGTTGGCAGGCGAAACAACTCCGTATTGTATCCTCCTCAATCAGATCCATATATGGAAACCATACCTGATTTCTCAGGATTTTCTTTGTGTTGACTACTCCCCTATGCCCCTCATGGGCCAACATAACCAAAGTCTTCCGCAAACTCCTGGGTACCACAAACCTGCTTCCTCTCAAAAGTATTCCGTCTTCAGTTGCAGACAACTTGCCACTTATTTTCGCTAACTTCTTTAGATCTTTCACATCCCCTTTGCCTAGATCTTTTTTCCTGGCCACTGCATTGCCATTTCCCAGCCCTTGTGAGTTTAACTGCTGCTCTTATCATCGGATCACCACAGCTTCTCTCCACAAATATCTCCTTCCTTATTGCAACGGGCATCACATTTAGTGATAAAAATGATATGTACTCCTCCGATTCCATCTGCATTATTGAATCCACGATGTTTACTGGATGTCTTGACAGATAATCAGCTGGATTTGCATCTTTCCCTGGCCTGTGTACAATTTTATAATCGTATTCTTGCAACCTCATACCTCACCGCTCAATCCTTGGGGGCATCTTGATTCAGGGATTTCCAAATATTAAAATGAGTGCCTGATGATCCGTCACCAATACAAAGGGCTTTCCAGTTATAAAATGATTTAACTTTTCACATGCCCACACAGCGGCAAGACTCTCCCTTTCCACCTGTGAGTAGGCCCGTTCAGCATCACTTAGTGCTCGACTAGCATATGCAATTACTCTTGTTTGTTTATTCTCTTTTGTCTCATCAGGATTTGTTTGTGTAAGAATTGCGCCCTACAGGGCTAGCATCAGCAATCACCTCGGTATCCCAATGAGGGTTGAAATATGCTAACTGTCTATCATTTGCTAGTTCATTCTTTATCCTTTGGAAACTTTCTTCACATTCTCCACTCCATGCATACACTACATCTTTCTTTAATAGATGTCTCAAAGGCTCAGTAAGCGTTGCATGTTCTGGCATGTATCTTGCACAATATCCTACCATTCCAAGGAAAGTTCTCGGCTCAGTCATATCTCTTGGAGCTTGCAAATTTAATATCACTCCCACTTTCTCAGGATCTGCTCTCATACCGTCCTCTGAGAATATGTGTCCAAACAATTTCAGACTTCGTTTATTTATCTCACACTTCTTTACATTCAACGTTAGTCCACTCTCCTGTAACAATCTACAGACTTGTCTCAAAGCCTTGTCATGTTGATCTTGGTCACTTCCATACACAAGAATATCATCACTATAGTTGAATGCATTTGGTTCTGGTCCTATCACCTTCCTGATGGCTTCTTGGAAGATCTCAGCAGCAGAAGAGACTCCAAAACTGAGTCTCTTGTATCTACATAACCCTTCATGAGTACTGAAGGTAGTTATGGGACAAGATTTCTGGTCTATCACCAGTTGATGGTAGCCCTGGTTCAAATCCAGCTTGCTGAATCTCTTTGCCATGTTCAATCGAATAATCATATCCTCTATGTTTGGGCCTGGGTGCCTTTCCCTCAATATGGCTGTATTCGGTATTCTCATGTCCACGCAGAGTCGAAGCCGACCGTCAGCTTTAGGAACTACCATCAAAGGCAAACCCATGGAGTCGGGCCACTCTCCACTCTTTCTATGATATCATTGTCCTTTAATTGTTTCAGCTCCTGCGACACCCTCTTTTGCAAATGAAAACCTACACGCCTTGGGTGTTGTGGGGCCGGTTGAATTGAGTTGTCAATGTGCAGATGTACTTCATTGGATCTCAACTTCCCTATTCCTTGGAACAATGTCGGGAATTCCATTTTCAACTGCTCCAGATCCATCTTCTCTTTCATCATGGACCACACAGCGTGAGATCCCGAAGGAATTCCTTGTATCTTTTCAGAGTGTTTATACCGTACATCAATGAGACCTAAATTAGTTGCAGTTTTGCAACTGATGAGGCATCTCCCAACCACAGGGCTTTTGATAACATGTATTTTGGTTAGAATACATGTCCCCATGTGGACCAGGTTGCACTCAAATAATCCTATATTCAATAAAGGTCGTTCTGCTCCCCATTGGAAAATTGTGGCTCTTGATGTCTTCAGAGGGTACTGCTCAGCTACTTTCCTATACATTTCTTCGCTCATGACGTTAACTATAGCTCCAGTGTCCACTAGGAACGGTATATCTTCTCCATTCAAATTCACTAATACATTTATTGCATTTTTGTCGCTTCCGTGGTCACCTATCAGCCTCACATACTCTCGGCTGTATCGGTCATATTCATATTCCCTGTGGTAGTTCATTGGCTCCACTTCTTCCTCATATGACATCATTGGTATTGGTGGTTTCTCATACGGGTCTTCATATTTTGCCCTCTCTTGAGTTTGTGATTCTTCATTGTTTGCCATTCTCTGCCCCAAATCAGGCGTGTTTTGATCAACCCTTACAATCTGTAATTCATCCATGGCTCTAACGAATCCCGCTTGAGGCACTTGTGAATTCACTCTTGTGCCAGGATAGGGCCTCACATCCCTTTCTGTAGAATTCCGTCCTCCAGTACTTTTTTGGGCTTCATACCTTCTGTTTGCCACGACCTGTGAGTTGTTGTTTACGAGTGGCATGCCCATTCTTTCTCTACACATTGTTTGAAAATGGTTCTCCTGTCCACATCGCAGGCATAACTGGCCCATTGCAGTACAGGGCCCTTTATGGGGAAGTTCAAAGCCACAGCGGTAGCACTGTCTTTCGCTGTTGCCCCTGTGCATTAAATTGGGTGATCCCAGACCCGGGTGCCTTCTTTGCCACAGGACATTCTTGTTCATGACGGCTACAGTGTCTATGTTCTTTGGGTTTTCTATGTTCGCTGCTTGTGCGTCCACCCTCTCATAAACTCTTGCCAGTTCTAGTACGTCGCTCATCGGCAGCGGTTTCTTCAACAAGTGCTTTCTAAATTGTGATGACAGACCCTTAGCCGTATTGCCTCATCAAAATGCTGTTTTTTTTTGCAATCGCAACACAAACTGTGCTACAGTTTCATGAGGGCTTTTGTTTGCATTGATTAAAGACATATCTCTTGTAGTCTCTGTTCAGTGGGACTATTATATGTGCATTTACAGCAGCCACCAATAGTAGATAGGTTATTCTCTCTTGAGGAGGAATTGTCTTGATAATACTTTTTATCTCCTTCCCTACTAAATTCATGAAAATGTCTATTTTATTTGGGGCATTTTGGCCCCCTATCGCCCTCAGGAACTCCTCGAATTCCTCAATCCACTCTTGCCACCTTTGGCCCTGTGTTTCCTGTGGTTTCAGCATGAATGGGTTTGGCCGCCTGAGGTAGTTTAATGGGTTTGTTGAGATTAATGTGCTTGCTGCCACCTGGGGTATACTCTGTTGTCCATTTGCATCCCCTGCAGAATGAATATCTTCCAGTGACATTTTGTGACTTTCTTGGTTTCTTTCTATATCAGGTATTTATATGCGCTCTCCTTATCCACCTTATGACTGTTCCTATTGTCCTGCTTAATTGTGCATATGTGTCTTTGTTCACTATGTTGCAGTTCAAATATCTTAATTGATGGCTTTCACAATTTGCTTGTTTGTCCGTTATGTTTTTTTTGTTCATTTTTTTCTTTTAGTACAGCACAGGATGTTTTAAGTCTCTATCTATTCCATTGTGTCCCCTCTTTCTTCTGGTTCATGACTTATTGCTCTCTGTGTTTCTTTTTTATTTTTTATTTTTTTTTATTTTATTGGTTGGTTGATAATCAACCTTTCAATTTAATATATAACATAATTGATCACAGATTAAAACAAGATAGAATCAAGCTCAAAATCAGTATTCAGCAAAACCCTACAACCCCACTACTTCAACCTTCAATTGTTTCTCATTAACAGCAAAAAAAATAATAAAATCACAATTCATATATATACATCATCTGAGTTCTCATCTAAAATCAATCCAAATAGATTCAAATTCCACATCATTAGAACCACTAGTAATCCACCAACAAGGGGGTATTAGTTGCAAAACACATGTCATCTATTTAGGGGAGATTAGGCTATACATTCAATTATCTCAAGATTTAGGGCTAGCAGAAATTGGACTGTGGCTATACGAACAGCTTGGAGAGGTGAGGAGAATATTCTAAACCAAAGTACATCTTTAGTTAAACAGTTATAGTTTTCGTACAGTTTTTTAAAATATTTACAACGTAAATCCTTTAGTGAGGGGCAACCTACTATCAAATGTTTTAAAGTTTCCTCGCACTCTGGTAATTGACAAAACCGACATTTATTTTCTTGTTTTGTTATTTGACCTCTTCGAGCTAAAATTTCTCTAGTGGGCCATAAATTAAATCTAAATCGAAGATAGTTGTTTCTAAAATGGTGCGAGGCAAATTTAAGTAAATAGGAGGCTGCAACTCTCATTCTTTTCGTACCAAAAGGCAGGCCGCAATAATCCTTGTACTGCGAGCAAAGCTCTAAAGTGCAGATCCAGTCATGCTGATATAGTTTTCTCTGGGCACGATTGGGATTAGTTAAAAGCAGTTCAATGGTTATATCGGCCTCTACTAACAAATTGGTAACAAAATTTCTCCACTTATTGGGAAAAAAATGTGTGGATTTCAACATATATGTGGCCAATATATAAGATAAATCTAAACAATTAGTGCACAGCAGAAATTTCCTCATTAGCGAACACAGTTTCCATGCATAAAATACAAACATTGAAAGAGCACCCAACTCATATCGTATCAAAGGCCCTGGAGTTGAATTCGGTAACTTAAGCACTGACCGCCAAAATTTTGCCGCCAATCGATCCCAAAACGCACGGTCTCTTGGTAATTTAGTTTCTGAGCCGTATGCTATTATTGGTAAAACTTTTTGCGCATAATATAATAATGTCTGAGAACATGTAAATTTACCAAATTTTTGCAAAAGGACTTTAGCTTGACTTGTTAATGTTTGCAATTTTTGTTTTATATCCTGCACATAGGGGGTATCACACTTCAGATTATTAATAATCACTCCTAAGTATTTGTATTGCGGGGTGATAGAGATAAGCTCTTCCTGAAAAGTCCAGACGGACGATTTTAGGGGACGACATTTTTTTTAATTATTATAACATTGCATGATCTGTGTTTTGCTTAAGTTAATAGCCATATGATTTCTTTGAACATACAATGAAAGCCCTTGTAGTAGCCGCTGTAAACCAGCCGGCGTTTTAGAGATTAAAATAAGATCATCCGCATATAATAGCCATGCAATTTGATGAGGCCCAAGTTTTGGGGCATCTGAGTTGATATCAATAAAATTCTTACCCATGTCCAGTATAAATAGGTTAAAAATAGTAGCTGCCAGAATACAGCCCTGTTTCAGACCTCTTGCTGTCGCAATTTTAGTAGTTAGATGCCCAGCTAAAGTGGTTCTTATCTGAATTGCGGTATTTGTATGAAGAAGCGCAATCAATTTAACCACTGAACCAGGGCAGCCCATTTTAATCAATTTGCTAATTAGCAGATGTCTATCAATTGAATCAAAAGCCTCTTTAAAATCTACGAAAGCTAGAAACAAGGGCTGGTTGAGATATTCACACTTAGCTTTAATCGCATTGATTGCTGTAATGTTTATTGCCGTGCCTTTTCCTGCAACAAATCCGGTTTGAAATACATCAGCTTTACCAGCAGTTTCAATCCATGCTCGCAAGTCTCTAAGAATCAACCGGGCAAAAATCTTGCCCGGTGTATCAAGAAGGGCAATCGGTCTATAATTTGACGGGTCTTGTCTATTACCCTTCTTGAACACCGGGACAATAATAGAGAGAGACCATGATTTAGGCAATTGTTGAGTGCGTATGATTGTAGTGTAAAGTTGATACAAAATCCTTGCCCATAGGTTCGGATCTTGTTTCATCATATAATTAGATATCCCATCTGGACCAGGGGCACGCGAGCTACTAGATTTGGTAATGTAAAATAAGATGTCTGCTACTGAGAATTGCAAGGTAAAAGCTCCTGGATCACACTGACTAAGTAGTGAATTTGTAGTCTCAGGACAGGCATACAAATTTGCATAATGTTCAACCCATTGGGCCTCTGCCACATCATTGATTTGTAGTGAAATCTGCGTATTAGGGTTGGTCTTATTAATTAGAGCCCATATTTGCGCAGAGTTTTTTGATCCCATCTTTTGGAGCATGTGTTCTCCATCAGTTTGGTAAAGAATAGCTCGATGGGCCTTCATCCAATTTTTATGTTTTGTTTTCAATGATTTAAGGGCTTGCCATTTAATTTGGGAGGGCAAAGATAAAACTACCCTTTTTTCTCTTCTAAACCAGGACTTTTGTTGCTGTACTTCCTTGTTAAAAGAATGCAAAGGGAAGTACTTTGTCTTCACCTTATTTGTTGTAGCAAATGTATGCAATAGGTCACTATACTCTAGTGACTTGTTGGATCCTAGTATCTTTTCATACACAATTGTTTGTTCGAAGACTCTGGCAAATTTTGTCAGATTGTGTTCAGTCCAGTGGAGTCTATTCATACCTTTATTCACTAGTAGAGGATGGTATGTATTATATATCTCCTCTTTTCCCTGTGGAGCCGTACAATGCCATTTCGCATTCAATATGTTGTGATCACTGTCCTCAGTAGAGATCACACAAAACAACTTAATATCAAAGAATAGTTCACGATTAACATAAATATAGTCAATAATTGCACCGGAGTGACCTCTTTTCCACGTATACTGTGGTGGACTATCGGTCGGGCATGAACCATTTAACATAACCAAGTTTTTCGACTCAATAAAGGTGTTCCATAAGACCATTTTGCTATCCCTGCGATTATGGGGAACATCCAGGCAGTGCAAATTTAAGTCGCCTGCCAGAATAATATGCGGGTATATAGGGAGTTTAATAATCTCTGACCATAACTCTTCCAGATCTTTAAAAAATGTTTTAGTGGATATTGCAACTGGATTCCAATATATATTTACAATCGCATATTTATGTTCTCTTATTGTGATGATTACCAGTTGAGTGTATCGATTTGGCGCAGACTGGTGTTCTAGAACAACTTCAGAGGACTTATTTAGAGCCACAAGGAGACGGACATGGGCCGACCTTTCATAGATCGTATTGCCGGATTAAAGACTATTTCGAAGTTATCCCACACTGGCCGCTCCGTAAGCCAAGTTTCTTGAAATAAGATAATATCATGCTGCGATAACTCATTAGAACTATTCCTCAGTAAATGCCCATGTCCTCGAGTATTCCAACTTATCATAGACAAAAATGGTGGGAGATGTTGCAAGGTAAGTTATGACTGCTTTGATACAGATTGAAGCATTGGGTAATAGTTTTGATTACTCGACTGAGCACATAAGCCCTGTCTCTGATTAGAAATATAAGTCTGCATTGCTAGATGTTGCACCGCAGGAATAGGAACTTGGTTTGACACATCGGTGAGAAGCTCAAAACCTAGTTCATATATTTCTTGTTTAGCAAGCCACAATGTGTTTAACACCACTCGTGAGAACACCCAAAACCGTGCAACAGAAAGATCATTATCGCAGATAAATTCCACCAAATCAATATCGGAGGATTGCAGATCATCTAACGCAGGGATTTCAGCTAGAATTGCAAGTATACTAGAGCGATTTAAGTCATACTTCGCATAAGGTAAATCTCTGCACCGAATGATCAATGGATATAGCGGTTGTTTGGATGATATTTTCAAATTTTTTGATGGTAAAGACGGAAACTTGTCAGAGTGCGGCCAGCTTGTACCCAATGAGTGGTTTTGTTGTTGAGGATGTATATCAACCTTTGCAACAGGGCCAGCTGGATAACGACTCAGATCTTTTGATTGTGAATGCATGGTATGCTGGGCAACCTCTGACTTCGTAAGTAATGTAGCATTTTTGTTTAAATTGGTCATGTATTCTTGCACTGCGGTTTTAATTATTTGTTGTATTGGTATTTCAGATACATCAATTATGGGTTGTTTGGAAGAAGCTGTATCAGCCGAATTAGTAGTAATTTTGGGGGGAGCAGACATTTTTTTTAAAGAAGGGGACCCAGAGATCAAGGGCATAATAAGTGGTTGTGCCACATGGTTCTTTTCTGTATGAACTGTTATATGGGATCTCTCTCGAATGTTAGGGTCTTTCAGTATCTCTACTTGGACATTCGAGGGTCGTTGTTTGGTCATATAGTGATCAATCTCCTTTCTAATTTCGTTCCGTCTGGCTTCAGCATTCTTATCTATGATCAGCTCAGGAGAACAAGATGATGGAGCTACAAAGATATCAGACTCTTTTACTTGTACCACTGGACATAAGGGTACTAAGGGAAGTGAAGCTTGTGTGTTTGCCACCTTATCATGTTCAGCAGCCTCGACCAATGCGTCTAATGGGCCATAGGCTACTATCTGGGCCGGGCATGCCGTTGGCTGTGTACTATTTTTCTTACCATTAGCCAAGGTGTTATATTTTTTTTGTACTGCTTCCGCGGCCATGATGGTATGTTTCCTAGGCAAGGATAGGGCTTTAATAAAGGCTTTACTTGCTGAGGTTGTCGTTTTAGTTATATCTTTAACATTTTTTGTTTTTTTACTACTCGGGTTCTTTTTTGGTTTAGATGTAATTTCGGGTGGCTTAGGTCCGTTAGATGTGAATATGTTAAACACTTGTTTGTCTCCGGGAACTATCAGGTCTAAGAGTGGTTTATCTTTTGGTGGTTCAATTTTTTGGAGCAATGAGAAATCGTCGTGAATTACATTGGAAAAGGCAGGTAAGGGCGTGAACTTCATAGGTAGTGTTTGTGTAATGGGCTCGGTAGGGGATTTATCAAGGATCAGTGATTTCTCAGAATTTAATTTTAGTTTTTTTCGGGTATTCATTTCGATACTGTGTTTAAGCGTTGCCTGCCAATGTAATAATTTCTCAATCTGTTTATCGTGTGTCTGCAGTTTTCGATCGAGTGTTTCAAACAGCTTAAAAAGAGAGGAAATGGCCAAATTCATGGCATGCAACGTGGTCTCAATCAAAATAGACGGGGAAATAGCTGGAGGCAAAATAGGGTCATCAGATGGTAGGACCGGAACATCCGGAATACGTCTAGGAGTGGGAGCAGCAAATGAAGCGACTAAACTATGTGCTGAGTCTGAGTATATGAAAGAAACTTCAGGTAGCTCTAATGAATTCCGACAATCATCTCCTTCCAAAAAGGAAGAGTTTGAACTCAGTTCAATTACTGCAGGTTGAGAATCCGCTAAACCAGCACAGCTTTTAATCAGGGGGAGGGGCGGGGGAACATGACAATCGTGTGGTAATATACTCCCACCCCGGACCCCCCCGGTAGAACCTAAAGAGTTCAGACATGGTATTTGAGGCTCTTGGTTTCTATTGGAATTGATGTTAGACCCTGGGGATCCTGGTGCTTCACATATTATAGGCATTGAATGAGGCTCTTTTAAAAGGGGGATGACGCCCTCTTTAATAAGGGTGTTATCAGAAATTCCCAAGGAATTTTTTACATTAGAGCCTTGGGCGTTTGTAGTAAACTTAAAGCAAGAATCAATTGATTTCCCAGTGAAGTCACAGGATCTGGGTTTTGTCTCAAAGAAGTAGCGTTTTATATCACCTGAAGATGTATGCCTATTAAGGTTAGAGGCACTAACAGGGTGATGCCTTCGGGGCGTACTACCCATTAATTGTTGTTTCTGGGTTTCTACATTTTCCTGGACCAATATTGGACCATTCATCTTTGTACTTCTTAAGGTACGCATATCACCTTATACTAGTACAGTCACCAAATGAACTATACAGTTAGGTTAAAATTTTGAATAAACAAGTAGTTGTAAAAACAGGGTAAGTAGGTACTGCTAAAAGAGATGATCCGATAACAAGATAAAATCTTTAAAAATAGAGAGTTGAGCAGGAATCTTGAAAAAAACTAGGAACGGTACCTAAATAGTTAGCTTGGTCAGTAGATACATATATAACTTCGCCGTCTAGGGAACGCCCGATGGCTTAAGGAGCAGCCTTAGTCCGTCTCTCCTCCCCAAAGACCGGCTTAATTAATAGTTAATTATAATTTTCTTACTCAGAGTTGGATAAGTCGTGAAGTCAATACTTCCAGCCAACCACGCCGAACAGCCAAACAGCACCAGCCCTTCTGCCACCAGGGCTTACGCCGCGAGGGTGGCTTCACGGCTGCTTTGTAGCTCTTCACTCTGTCACGTGAGCCAGTACGTGATCCTCGGCGGCCCCGCCTCCTTGAGGACAGCAAGAACCCTGTGCTCGCAGTGCTGTTCAGAGGGGGAGCGGCAGGCAATCCAAAAGCAATTAAAGGAGCGTAGACCAGCGTTCTTCGCCTCCAACAAACAGGCAATTAAATGCCTTCAGTCAACCTGTGTGTTTCTTCATACTTAAATGCCCCTCCGTGTTTCCGGCACTTAGTTCGTGTTCATTATGATTCGTATTAAAAGGTTGTGCTCCCAAGATGGTGGCACATATTTTGACGTCTGCGGGCCCTTTACTCAGACGTTTATCGTTGCTCCTTTGTTTTCACCCATCAGCTGGTGTGCGCGAGTCTTTCCCTATGCGTGCTTCGCTCGCGATTCAGCTTGCGCGTTAAGGTACGTTGCCCTCCATTTGAATAAGGCTTTATAATCGCCAAATTATTTCGCTCGACCGGGCACTGTACACCCTTCCCTTTATCACTACCACAGTTTATATTGCAATTTGTCCCCGCTCCTCCTACCTCATGTTCAGTCGATTAGCGAGTTCTGTTTTCTCAGCAGTTTTCGTTTTCCTCTATGCAAAGATACATCTCCAGTACCTTCTTTGGTGACTATCACAGGCTCGCCTGCCTTTGATCAATCTTCCAGTCACGCCCAGTTCATCCTTGTCGCCAAATGTTATGTTCTACTTTGATTAGTTTTAATTATGAGGCATTACAAATAATGTGTCTTCATCTTCCTTTATTCATAATACAACTGAACACCTAGGCTTTACCATTCTAGAGTCCCGCCCCCTAACATTCTATCATTCTAAATTCTGGCTAATCTGCAATTAACTCAAACTCTGCAAATGTAACACACAACTCAAGGGGTATGTACCAAGCAACCAGAATGACACAGAGCAACGTGGACATTGACTAAAGGACAAAGGGGACTATGCCTCTAAGACCTTGGCTGCTATCTGTCAAGGTCCTGTATGACTAGCAGGGGCCAGACAGAGACATTCATGTCCAATTAGAAATAGTTACTGGTGAAGGTTATCTTATCCAAGTCTTCCTAGAGCATTGTGCAAGTAAGTGCACTGAGCTTTGCCTTCCTTGTGCCCTACAGATGTGTGTGCGGTACTTTGCGAGTCACCTCAGTTCTGTAGTCTAATGACAATAGAGGCTCCGCCATCTTTGATCTACAGGATATCATGCACCATGATTTGCTTGGCATAACATAATTGGTTTTCGATGGTTCTGGTCCTCCATGGTCCCTTGTAACGAGGCCGCAGCGCTGGTTCCGATCTCAGAGCGAGCTATGTGGCTTTTCACCCGAGATGTGATTAACTGGGGTAACGTGATACTGGTTTGGAAACTTGGAGTGTATTGGGAGTACTATTCCTCTTTATTTTTTAGCATCAGCCCTGGTTTGATGGTACATTGAGTGTTTTTTGTCAGCACCCTGGAATATTTCAGCAAGGTCCTGAATTAATCAACATCACCATGAATTATTTGATTGGTACTCACATTTTGGAAGTAACTTGTTGTTCCGGTACCCTTACATGTTGATTCTCGTTCTGTTTTACCCACTGGCAATTATAGTTGTACTTTAACTGTCATCTAATAAATGATCTTCACTCCAAGTTCAGCCGGTACTTCACAAATCTATATTTGACTAGTCCATTGTGCATCCAGTTGCTGCTGAGCTGTGCTATTTTATATCGCATTTGTAAAGTGCTTCACTGCCATCGAAGGGCCGAGGAAGTCTAGACTAAGGGCCCGATTCATTGAATTCTCTGTGCGGAAAATAGGGAATTTGTACGCCAAACCGCATGCAAAATCCCATTTGCTGATTCATGGAATCGACTATGCTGAACTTTTTCGTACTTTGCAAGGACTTTTTGCGCCGGCTCCGCACGTCACTGCGAGAGGCCGAATGCCTTGCGCGAGATTCCACGTAGAGCGTGGGCGTGATTTGTGCAGAGGGCATGGTAGAGGCGGAACACAGAAAATTAGGACGAACAAGGGAAAATGTGGGCGTTACGAGGGACGCCCCGCAGGCAGTCCATTGCATGCCCACTATTGCATGGAATGATACGTATTCATGGATCCGACCGCACAGCCTCTCAGCTGGGAAAGCCCTCATTTTATCCACCACCCGAAGGCAGACGTACAGACACTTGTGCATGGGATTCATCATGCAGAGGTAAGATTGGGTGCCGGATTTAGGGGTGTGTGTACGCAACCGGGGGTTCGGATCTAACTTACAAGTGCACGTACACAGTGTAGCGGAGTGCAGGAATGGTTTATGGGGATTTGCATGCATATTTTCCGAGTTTTACCCAAGTTACAAAAAATCATACGCTTGGTGTCGGGGTGCCGGTATCAGTTCCGGGAGACCCCGTGCAGGGTCCCCGAGATGCAGGCTGCTTGTTTAAAGGGTGCACATATTCACACACATAGGGAGCACGCAAAGATAGCTGTTTTTGGCTGTTTCTGCTTTGAGTGAGAGCATGTCAGGGGCGTTCAGGCCGGGACTTGAATATACGGTTACTTTGCACTGACAATTCCATGAATATGCAGAGCACTTAAGAACACTTCTGCGCACAGGTTCACGCAGAGTTGTTCTCAGCGTGCGGGCTTTGCAGGTTCTGTGCACACTTTTCCATGATCAGGCCCTTACATTGCACTATACAATCAAGCAGGACATTACATGGTGTGGCTAATGATGCTAGCTGGGCTGACTACAGGCGAGCATTAGTACTAAGACTCATTTCTTATGTGCCCTTTTGGGATGGACTGTGCATTGCCTGTGTTCAGATTATGTTGTTTGGATGAGTGTGGAGCCAGAGATGAGCCTGACCCATTCAGTCAATTTGGCAGCAATTTCTACTTAATTCAAAAGATTTCCAAATACATCTGTCCTTGTAGGGATTTCTGACTAAAGCTAAAGGGAGCGCAGACACTTCTGTGTATATTGTTTACAGGCGAAGCAGGCAGATGTTAAATGTTATCCATCCTTCAACCCATAAGCACCCTAAATGCAACATTTGCAGAAGCTGACCTCCTTTTCATCATCTTCATCATCATAACACTTTATTTTGGCATTTGCCATGGAAGTCATGGACTGTAGCATACAGCTGCTGTTACGCAAATTGGATACAAAATGTATACTATACAATTGTATCAAGCTCATAACTGATCATACAGTCATAAACATATCAACTGAGGTCATAGTTCAAGATCATAAGTGAAAGTGCGTGTGCCTAATAAACAGGGTGCAGGGAAATTCCCTCATATATAAGTGGGAAACATACATAGTCAGGTCAGGGTTTCAAGGATAAACCAAACCCCAGCCCGGAGATAAAGTGCAATATATTAGGTAATCATTCAACAAATAATATTCAAATGTTGATTAACAGCGCTTTAGGACAAAAGAGGCCATCACCACCCCATGAAACCATGTTCCAAACACAATGGTTAAAGTGTGAGTACTTTATAAATAATTGGGAAAACCCTTCCATAGCAAATATATTGCCGTACACAGTCGCAACCTTTATAACCAAGATATACCAGGTGCTGTGTCCTACCATTAAGGAGAGTATTTGGGAGGTGATTGGCGCCCCTAGGGTGAGGATGCTGGTTTGTTCTGGGGCGGCCGCGTCACTGTGTGGAGTGGATGGAGGACTGAAGGCAGGGGAGGAGTAGAAAAGCACTCAGTGCATAAAGAAAACAGAAGGAAAGAACATACTGTGCCTGTATGCTGGGTACTTTTGTAGCACCTTTCGTATTTATTTGTATTTCTTGAGGACATGTTATTTTGCCAAGAAACACATATATAGTTACAAATAGTAGCCAGGCCAATCCCTTAAGTGTGTGCCCTGCAAAAGGCTTGTGCAAAGGGAAATTGACCCAGTGATGTTAAGGGTGTGGTAGAACATGAGCTGAGGACAACGGAAACTGACAAGAGTCCAGGCAAGGGATGTTATTAGGATGATGACAGTGTATGTGGGGAATGGGTGTGTGCCCTGAACATGTGGAGACTCTATCAATGTGGAGGAGATGGAGTCTGACGGCCATCTTGAATCCATGAATGATGCTAGTGCGGCTGATTCCAGAGAGGCTTCAGAGGGTGGAGGAGGGACAGTGAAACTGAGAAGATTGCTCGAACGGAGGGTGCAACGTGGGGAGCAGAGGTAGATAGAAGCAGACCTGTAGGAGGTGGCTAGCCCAGACATTTATAGAGGAATAGGTTATGCATATTTTCTTTTTTATTTATATTTTATTGTTTAAAGCACAGACCTAGCTCGGGAGCAGCAGAGCGCTGTGCAGTGTGCGTTTAACAGCCATTTGGACTGGCATCTTTTAACAGTAGCGCAGTACTGTGAGGTCTGTATGTCCGTATGTGCATCCATCGGAATTAGTCATTGGTCAAGTGTTGTTGAAAGAGCCATGTTTTGAGAGATTTGCGAAATTGGAGAATTTTGGGGTCTTTCCGAGCCGACACCAGTATCCAATTTCAGAGGGTGGGTGCATGACAAGAGAAGGATTGCTTGTAGGTCCTCTGTCTGCAGACTAGTTGTGATTCAAGCCGGTTGGTTGATTTGCTGCGCGAGGAGCATGTGCCACCAGAAATGTGGAGCTTAGTCACCAGGTACGCCGGTGTGACACCTGTGAGTGCATAGAGAGCCAGCCAGCCTGGGAGAGCTGGAGAAGGGTGGGAAAGGTTATAGAGGGTGCAAGTCACAAAGATGAGAATTTTGTTGAGGGGTGCAAAAGATTGGTGGGAAAGCTTCAGGGGTATTCCAGTTGACAAAATACAGGGCCATCATTTAGGTAGAGCCAGTTGCCCCAACTGCTACCCCAGCTTCCACTTTGCTACCCCTTTGCCTTGCATTTGCAACCCCTGTGTTCGGACGGAAAAAAGGCAGGCAGGCCACTCATGAATTGATTGAATGCCTCTGGAGCACAAGGCTGGGCCCATCCTATGCAACATCACTGCTGTGCTTGAACACATTTGAAGAGTAAGTAACAAATGGAGGTGGGGGAGCAAGAGATTTCATAAATTAGGCCAAGCGTGCTTGCATTAAATGGCGTTTCTGAGGCCCTGGAGTGTTCTTGGCTTATAATAACATGGCAGCCTGCAATATCTGCATACAAGCCAGCAAATAATGGCCTTATTACAGGCTAGTCTGACTTGTAATAAGAAAATGGCATTGCAACTGCTTTGCAATCAGTTACAACGCTTGCTTGTAAAGTCACAATGCCTGCGCCAGGAGAGAGAATTCCAGCTGTCACTGCAGCACTTAACTAAAGCCGTGAAAAGCTTTTCAAATTCCTTGCTTGCAGAATAGTTTACTGTTTCACTTTACAGCCATTAATTGACAAGGAACTGCGTATGGTAGAAGGTTTAATGTGTGCACTTCTTGAGTTTAACACGTGAGCAAGAATCTGAATAGTATTACTTATTTTAAAGCACAAAATGAAATAAATTTTACACTACATTTTATTAAACTGCTTGAACTATTTTTCTGAAACACATTAAGATCTGCATTTTTGCTTTCTAAATTCCAGATTCTATATTGATTACATGGATCAGCAAATGGAAGATCTCTTACATCGTATTATGCAAGAGTCAAGGTATTAAAGCTAATGACAGTGTGGCCATGCATTGCAAGGGATAGAACACCCTCTGCCATACATAAAAAGGATAGTGCAAGTCACCCTGGAGTTCCGTGGCCTTATACATGAACTCGGTATTCAGCCTCGTTCCTGTATTTGGTCACAAAACACCTCAGTGACTTGCAATATCCTTCTAATGTACGGTAGGGGGTACGGTACTTTATCACATTTATGAAGCGAGCACCTGGACATGTCAGGTTATACCTTACATATTACGACATACCTGCCATGTGATGCCATAAGAGGCATAAGATGCAGTATATGCATATCTTAGGCTGCACTTGGCATATTATGGCAGCACCTGGGAATCTGGGCCTGCATGAAACATATAATGACTAAACCTGCATGTGAGGCTGAAACTACCGAAAGATGTCACTAGCTGGCAATATGGGGCTGTGTGGGCATTTGAAGGCTCCTGTACCCAGTACTATGTTGCTTCTCCTGGTTGTATCCGTGTCATATCCCACCCATGATATATCAGTACAGCGCCTCAGTTAAGATATGGCTGGTAAACAAAACATGTTTTGTCTGCTTTAGTAAATATTATTTTGGTAATCATGATCCTCAGTTGTTTTTATATCGACAATTCTACTGACAGATTTGTCACCAAATGCCATGTCACATGACTTCCTGTGATGTCATTGTGGGTCAGATATTATGTGACATCACTTACTGTCTTACTGTGACAGCATCAGGTGTGTCATGTCACTTCTGCCATGCCTGCCATTTTGGTGAATTGATGTCCCTGACCAAGTACCAAAGCGCAGATGGGAGTTTATGCATCATGTAGATCCAAACAGCGGTAGTGGGAGAGGGGACGCATCCCTGGAGCTTGGCATAGCTGTCCCAAGATTATGAGTCTATGGGTGAGGATGTCAGGAGGGCAGAATATTGCTGAGGGAAGAAGTTGTGGGGCACCCAGGGCAGGGATATAGATGAACCTGCTCTTAGAGGAGTTGAAGATGAAATAACAAAGTGCCACGTAGAGAGAGATCTTTAGGGAGAGGTCAGGGGTGAAGGGAGGAAATAAAATAAGAGTGTCCTCTGCAGAGAGGTGGAAGGAAAGCCCAGAGGAAGCTGTGGGCTTGCCGAGCCTGGATTTGTAGGGGTGAAGAATAGGGGGTGAGGACAAAGCTTTGGGGACCTAAATTGAGAGGGGGTTGGTGTCCCAGGAGATGGAGAAGGTTCGATCAGAGAAGAGGCAATTCCGGTGAGCACAGTTTCTTGGGTACCGAGGCAGAAGAGGGCCAGAAGTAGAGAAGAGTGATCTACAGCCTTGAAGGATTCATAGCTCTTAGGATGTTTCAAAACACTGGAGATGCAAATAAGAAATAAAACACAGAAGGTGAATGGAAGAAAGAATGTCACTGTCACTGTCAGAGGTGTTTCATGTAGCGCTTAGCTTTTATTGGTATAACTTCACAATGCAGTACCCATGTCTATAAGAGCAGTATCTGCACAGCTCAGTGTTCCTGTAGATGTCACCACATAATGCTCTGATATTCCTATTGCTGGCATACTGCTTTACCCCACGGTCATGCCATCTCTCAGTGCCGAGGATGATAAGGGAGGGAGTCGGTGGCGCAGCAGTCAGTCTGGCAAAATGTCTTCCCTGGTAGGCTCCTCAGCTGAGAATGGTCACAAACGGCCGTATTAAAGTTCTGGTATTGTAATATTTCATATATTCTCCTACAAAACTAAGGGTAAATCCTTTGGGACTTTCATCTAATTTCTTGGATGAAAATGTACCATTCCATTCTATTATTTAAGAAATGTTTTGGGCACAGCATGCCCGCGGAAGGGTTCCTGCTCACTGGATTGGCTCATTAGTTTGCAGCATATTGGGAGAGGGCATGATCATGATAACATGGGACTCCTGGAATGTTCGGCGTTTGAGACAGTGGTGTCTGGCATGCCAATGTTCACATTGTGAAGGTACGCAACGGTGGCGGCCATTGTTGCTGGGGAGGCCACCATTGCAACACTGGCCGCCACCTATCCCGCCTTTGATTCTGATGGATTTAAATTCTCTGATTCTGAGGAAATCGGACTCCCCATGCCTCACACGAAGGAGTGTGCCACACGGGTGTGGGAACCTGTTGAAGAAACCAAGCTCCCACATGGAAACACGGCATCATGCGAGACAATGGAAAGTGGAAATGAGGGGGAAATCCATGCAATCATTCCTTGTGCAGATGTTCCCCGCGCCCTCATAATGAGGCTGTGGCTGGGATTGAAACTCAGATCCTCAGTATTGATCGCAGCCCACCTCTAGTTGTCTAGGTGAAGCGTCTTGGTCCAGCCTGCAGTGGGAACAGCATTATGAAAAGGAGCAGACGTTTTGCCAGGCTAAGAGGAGGACATCTGGCATGGGTGAACCGGGTTGGGTAAAGTATAAAATGGCTGGTTTTTGTAAAAATGCATGGGTATTAAACAACCTCAATCTTGGTACCCAGTAACTGCATCACGTTGCTGTGTCCTTGCAAAAAATGATGTCATCTGTCAGAGGTTTGTCGTTTTTTTCGTTGCGAGTATTTGCTAGTTTGGCAGAGCTTTCCTGCTGTGCATCGCACACGTACAGACCGTGGAGGCCGCCTCCAGCTAAGGCAATTTTATGAAGTTGCGAGCCAGTTGGTGAAGGGGTAAGGCCTAGGTGGTACATAAGACGTGGGCACATGGTGAGAAAGGAACAAGCATACATACGATGAACATTCAGGCCTTGCGCTGGTATCCACATAGGTGCAATATATAGCTATATGCACAGGTGGGGCTGGCAGGGAGATCAGGTGGGGAGTGAAACAGTGGGGATTAAGGATGCTCCATCGCAGGTTACCAAATGGCGCTGGAGCCTGGTTCAGAATACTTCTGTAGATTGGATCGCCATGGTGGCTGAGGGGGACATTCCAATGGAGGGGGCCAGTAGTGTGATGGAGCAGAAGCAGGACATGGTCTTGGGATGGGCGGCAGGGAGATCAGTTGTTGGCAGTCAAGGAGCCAAGAGAACAAGCAGGAGAGTAGAGAGAGATACAGTTATCAAGGTAAGGGGGCGGGGGGAACAAGTGCATGAGGTTAGTTGAAGATGGGGAATAGAAACTTGTAGTGGGGGCACATTTTCTTTGGAATCCATCCGCCTCGGTGGCAGAATTTGGGGGTTGGAGAGGTTCTAGGTAGATTGAAAATGATGCATTTAGCAAAGTTAACTACTTGGTTGAGGGGTGCAAAGAGTAGAGGGGGAATATAGAGGTCACAGGAGTAAGTACGTGTGCATTGCAATGTGCTTGTCCCCATCAACTGGGTCCCCCACACATTGTGCAGCTCTGTTCCTCTGCAGCTGCTCCTCAGGCCCTGTTTGGATCTCCTGGCGTTTGCAGACATAGTCCTGAACCTACCCGTCCTTAGGCCAGTCTGCTCTTTTCCTCCCAGCTCCCAGCGTCCCCTCTTGCCATACATGACCGCCATCTTCACTGACACAGCACCACAGCCAGTCTGCTCCCTGGGGGGCCTGCTACCGCCATTCTGCGTCCACTATCCCTTTACAGGCACCGGCTTCTGGCATACACACTTGCCCGTTCTTTCTTCCTTTCCTCCGCTCTCACTCACCCCTGCAGGTCTCCCCTCCTGACGCTGGCTTCCTCCACCTTCCTTCTGGTTTCTCCCCTGCCAGCAGCTGATCCGGGCACCACCGCTGCTGTCTCACTCAAGCTTTCCATCGTGCTCTCGCTCTAAGCTCTGTGTTGGCTCCTCTGATTACTGCGCTCACTTTGGGGGTGTTCCCCCAACCCTTACTACCTCTTAGGCTTGGCTCATGTATCTATGTATCTGTGTGCAGATGTTCTGACATGTTCCCCATCTCCCTGCCGGCTTTTATCTGTCTATGTTTTGCTTAAAAGGCTAGGGCAGTGGTCTTCTTCGAACTGTATATACACTTCTTAAAAGTTAGGGGAGAACCCCCTTTATTCCAGGCACAATAATGGTTGTATAATAGTTCTTTGGAAGCGTCTGTGGTGCTGGTTGATGCCTGCAGTAGACAAGCAAGTGCTTTGGAGTAACTTTCAGTAACTCGCAGAAACATTTTTAAATTACAGTTGTCCCATTTGCATATACCGCCTCCTATATGTAAAGAGGTAACCTTTTATAACTCAAAAGAATTAGGAATCTAACAGACATAAGGGAAGATCCCATGCATTGTACATAACATTGAGGTCACGAACCACAGCTTCAGGGGACACGTGCTGTCACCTTTACAGTAGAAACATAACTAACACAATAGGCAGCAAAACCAGTATTTGGGCCTCATTCCGAGTACGGCGCTAACCAATGGCGCTATTAACGCCTTGGTTGACGCCGTACCCGGACCGGCAGCGCCTTGGTGGTTGGCGGAATTACCGCCCCATTCCAAGGTTGGCGGGGCGGTAATTCCCCAATCCCCATTTACCCTTCCCCATTCCCATTCTTGCCCCATAGGGCATAATGGGAGTGGGGAAGGCGTCAATTACGCCACCGTAAATTACGGTGGCGTAATTAACATCAAGGTCCCTTAGCGCCATGGTATTTAACGCCTGCTAAAAGCAGGTGTTAAAAGCACCATGGCGCTAAGGGAACTCGGAGTATGGCGGTAAGGGATTACCGCCACCGCTCTCGTTAGCGGTGGCCGCTATCCCTTAACGCCATACTCGGAATGAGGCCCTATGTCTTGAAAGATCGCTCAGAAAAGCTTCCACCACCATGTAGGGTATGGTGAAAGGATCCAGTACAGGCACACCGCCCGCTTTAGTAGGCCTATAGCCACAACCCTGCTATAGCCTTTATTTATTTATTTTGTGGTGTTTTTAGAGTAAGAGCATGCAGTGGGAACTGATTTGGAGCAATAGGACTGGGAAGGGGGAGAATAGAGCAAGGGCTGCACCTTCGCATTCAGCAGAGACCCAGTAGTTATGGGCGTAATTATAGGGGGGCGATAAGGGTGTATGACTCTCCCCCCCGACTTTTGTGGCACACCATTTTGTCCCATTTGGTAGGGGCCCCTTTCATTTAGATGTCATGTCTCCCCCTTCAGCAAAGTTACTCCACTGCCGGCAGTGGCAAAACTGATGCTCCCAAAGCCTGAATGCCTTCAAGTGCAAATAGAGACGGGGGAGTTCTCGTTTGTCACATTATAAGGCCTGGTCCCCATGGCTGTAGGGGTGGCACAGCAGCCGAAGTCCTCTTGTGTGTAGGTTTGAGTGTGTTCTTGGGCTTTTCTGTAGATCCAGCAGTTTCCCTGGAGTCTCATGTCCAGTGAAAGGACGCTTGGCATTCGGGATCCCCACTCTGCCAACCCGATGCCTCCTCTCTATTGTGGTTTGCAGTTGGGTAGGCAGAGCAGGCCGGTACTGGAGGACCTAAGGTTTCTAGCAGGAGTGCACCGTACTAGCTATTCATTGAGATATTTAGGACCGGCGTGCCAGATTGCCCACTGGGCAATCTAGAGGAGTTGAAATTCATCTCCTTGGCCCACCTGTGGCCACCAGGTGCCCCGGGGCATGGGGAGCTATGTGTGTCCTTTCCCCATGCAGGATCATTCTGGCTGCTCTGTTCGGTGCTATTTGCAGCTGCTTGAGTGCGCAGTAAGTTGTGCCTATATGTAGACGGCAGCAATACTCCAGCCAAAGCGAGACAGGATGACTGGCTGGAGTATCTGAGTTTTACTTTGGAGGTCTAGGAAAGGGAGGAATATCCTGGGTTTCAGAAGGTAATAGTAATCACTTTTGGGGCCTGGCCTTACCAGGGAGGCCAACTAGACAGTCAAGGACCACTCCCACTGGAATTAGGGGATGTTACTGTTATGCACGGCTATGGCATTTGGCATCCTGGAGCACAAACCTGCACCTGCAGCTAATCTAGTGGTTGGCGCTGGACCATACACAGAAGAGGGGTCGCCCTCTTCATTCCAGGTGCTTCCATTCCCCGGCATTCAGCTTCCGTGGGCACCGCCATCTTGCCTACAATCCGCATGCTCGAGGGACTGTTGCCCCATCCAGGAAGAGGCGCAATACACTGTGTTCTTCCATTGCTGGAGCAACGCTCCCAGGAGCCTCGTTCTGGTCTGCTCCCATAAGAAGGTGGGGTTCATCAGGCCATGTGCGTCTGAAAGTTGCCTTGTGCTTGCTCTGTTCCCTGATCTCCATTTCCTGCTCTATGAAGTTCTCACCCACTTTCCCCTTGTTACTTGCTCTTTCTCTAAAGTGACTGGTTCTACTTTCTCCTTCAGGCATCCACCTTTCTGCTGGGTATTTTCTCCTGCCTTGCCTGCTCCCTGGTCCATCCTCCACGTCGGCTGTATTGAATCACCTTCGACACCCGAGTCAGTGCTTTACACTGTCCCCGTCCCCCCTCGCCCCGTGTAAAACACAGGGTGTCGATCCATGGTGCAGGGAGTACACTACCTCCCACATGACAGCCTCAATATTTGAGTTGCTGGTCTGGATTTCTGCATCACGAGCCATTCTCCTGGCACCCACTCAACGACACTGTGGACCTGCTTGGATCATTGCCATCCACCAGGCTTCCAGGTACATGGCGCCAGCCCTCTGCGCACCTTGACAGTTGCCAATTCTGGGAGGCCCGTTTAGCAGAAAGTTCTTTACCTTGCTGGAGCCACAGATCATAATTTCTGTTTTGCCACCTTTCAAGTACAGAAACATGGGTCTTATCCGTTGTTGGCCATGGAGGAAGTAGCCAGATGGTCCAATTTGATTGGTACTCCCCTTGTCCAGGTGAATCAGGAACTGTGAATGATCTGTGTAGAGTTAGAATGGGATGACTGCGGATTCCAGTAATGAAGGCAAAGGTTGCATGTAGGTGTTGAGTGAGTAGCCAAGGAGACAGGGTGAAGTTTTGAGACACCCTAAATGATTGCTTAAGAGACGTAGACGGAAGTTGTCCTCTGGTTACTTGGTGCCAGTGGTTTTCAAGGAATGGTGTAAGCCAAGTGAGGCTTATTCTGGTAATCCCTATGTAGACCTCTAGACGATGAATAGTCAATGGTACTTTAAGCACCGGAGAAATCCAGAAAGACAATAGCTGCCATGTGGTTCTGATCAGACACCTTTAGGGGTTTCTACCTTGATGTTAAGGAGGGTAATCTCTCTGCTTACTCTGAATCGTGATTGTCAATTTTGGAAGAAGTTGTGTCTCATACTGATTTTGTTTCTTTTGGAGAATGCTATGTTTGCAAGCATTTTTGCCTCAAAAGGCATTTTGGAACTGGGCAGCAGTTTTCCACATCCCTAAGGGTTGGTTTATGTTTCTATAAAAGCGAAGTGACCCTGTATTTCGTAAATGCACAACATAAGTCCCCTGTTTGTTGCAGAGTGTGGTGAGGGGGTTACTCAGGGTATCTGGATATTTCTTCATGAGCTAGACAGGTACTGATTGGTGTCACTGGGGGATGGTTTAGTTATGACAGTCCCCAAATGACATGGCCATTCCCAGGTCCCGGTATGGCCCTCTTCCTTTGCATTCAGGTTTCCAGTACGTCTTTCTCCCCATCCGGGTTTCTCTTTTGGCTCTCGCAGAACCACACATCGAATTGGGGAGGGCAGATCCCTAAAATGACTTCTTCTGGTAGCCCTTCCACGACAACTATGTCTGGCTTGACTGCTCTGTGTTGATGAGGAATTTGGGAAAAGCTTTGGGATTAACCCTCCATATCCCAGTGGAAACATGACACTGACATAACATTTTCTGGAAAAGGCTGCTCTGGATAACCTCACTCTCACTGCTGTCTGCTGGAAACCCTGTGCCCAGACGTGCTGCGGCATGCTGTCCCTTCATCTCCATGACAGATTACACTTTGCCCAACATGTTCCTCTCGTCAAGATATTCCAGGTGTCACGCGCCGTGTATCTTCCTCATTCTCCGGCCTGACTGGCACGCAGTAACTGGTATCCATCTGTGCTGGTGGATCGCTCATGGGACAGTGCTGTATGGTGTGTGAGGTGGAATGGCGTGATGTCCTGTGGAATGCCGGAGTGTGGAATAGGAGACTGACTCCAGTGTGGTGTGTGAGCAGGAGAACCCCATTACTTCACTGGTGACGAGGACGCCTCGGCTGCTGGTAGGGGCCAGCAGGGCAGGAGGTACTGTCCTACAGGTGTGGCATCCATCCAGGAAGGTGCCAGCTGCCCTTGGGACTAGAAGGAGTTGGTCCTAGGGAGTCCTGCAGGCTGGGTGGTGCAGGTGCTGCAGTGCTCTTCGTGAGAGCAGCAGACTGGTGAAGGTCCAGGCCAGGTGAGGTGTGCCTGTGGGCCTGTGTACAGTGGTCTAGGGTGGACTCAGTGTCTGCAGGCCTGAAGATGCTGGGTACAAGCGGCACCCAGTAAGTGTTGTCGGGCGGGCACCGCAACAGTCAGTAACTGGTCATCTGGAGCTGATTTGAGCTGTCACAGATGCAGTGTCTGCAGGAGTCCAGGGCTGTGCCGTTTTGCAGACAGTGCACTGACAGCAGTTGTTTTTCAACTGCCGGCGTAAGTATGGTTCGGTCGGAGTGAGCAGAGGAGCATAGCAGGATGTGGTAGACTCCCGGCGGGTCCATGTCTGCAAGGGGATTAACCTCAGCAGCGTGTATAGCGCTGAGGAGGCGTGGTGCCAAAGGTGGCCTGGTGGAAGGCAGTGTGAGCGAAGGGTGTGGCGGCCTGACCTCCAGTTCAGAGTAATGTTGCAGTGAGGGTGACCGGGCTGCTGCAAGCTGTCCCTACAGTGGTGGGAGCGGGGTGTCCATTCCTCATCAGTTCTCCTGTGGGTATTACAAGGAAACAGAACATTTTGCGGTCACGTGGTCCGGGGCTTGTGTGCGTGCGGGTGTTGCCCGGCGCACAGCATCCTGGAAGTTACCGAGTAACAGATGTGGAGTTGCCACTCAGTATGGAGGTGCATTCTGTCGGGATCACCCGCAACGGTTGTCTAGGAAACGGCAAGCCTTGGGCCGGCAAATGTGGAGACAAGGTTCAGGATTGCTCCCAACATGAGAGTGCAGTGGATACTCAGGAGGAAGCCAATGTGGCGCCAGGTGACGCAGGGCTTGGAGTATGCCAAGGAGCGTGCTACGGAAGTGAATGACAGTACTAGGGGTATTTCTACTAGGCTGGTGGAGTCCCGTGGGTGCGGGGTGTGCACAGAAGAAAACTGGTGTGCTCCGGACTTATGCACAAGGTGTGAGCACATATCAAGGGACCTGAGGGTGATGGACCAAGAGTTGCGGGTATGGGCTGTGGACCCTGGTCGGGTCTGCGCTCACAGGGATGTCTAGTTGCGTTGGGGAGGTCAGTATTTTGTTGTTTGTGATATACGTTGTGGCCTCATGGTTAGTAATGTTGTGTACTGGGGTCGGTCACAGGTGAATCTTTGCTCTGGGGCCCTCTAGATGAAGTTGTGAATGTTTATGTTGTGGCCCCTGGGTGCCCTGTTAGTGACATTTTTGTGCTTATTGTATTGTGATCATCTATTTTCTTTTCACGCAGTTTGCTTGGACATGTGGGAGTGGGGTTGTTTCCTTGTCTTGATTATTTCATTGACATTTCTTGTGTTATGGGGTTTGGATATTCTCTGGGCACGTGGGTGCGGGGAGCGGGTTATGCTTACCTGTAATGGCTTGATGTATTTTTTAAACATGTTTCTTTCAGCTTTTGCCTTTTGTTTGTTTTGATGTGTGTGTGTTGTCCACGTGATTGCGTGTGTGTATGGATTTGGGTGACCTCAGAATGCTGGGTGGGTTCTGCAGGTTTCTGGTGGCTGTTGTACACCCGTGTGGAGTTTGAGTTTTCACTGTTGGTCACAGTGTTAGGCGTATTGCGGAACGCCTGGCGGGTTCTGTGAGTTGTGGTGTTAGTTTGTGTTTTCACTCTCAGTTACAGTGTTTGGCGTATTACAGAACGCCAAGTGGGTTCCGTGTTGGTTACAGTGTTGCAGTGACCTATTTTATGG
Organism: Ambystoma mexicanum; assembly: GCF_040938575.1. Classification (NCBI taxonomy): domain Eukaryota; kingdom Metazoa; phylum Chordata; class Amphibia; order Caudata; family Ambystomatidae; genus Ambystoma; species Ambystoma mexicanum. The sequence continues at coordinate 325,744,745 of NC_090926.1, read as the reverse complement.
TACAATGTGTGTTCTGGTGTCTGCGTTCTTTTGTGTGGTGCCTCAGCCAAGTGTTGTTGTGTGAGGAGGAAGCGGAGTTGTTCTATTCCCAATTTGTGTTGGAGCTGTTTTGGGATGTGTTTCCAGTTGGGAATTGGAGTTTGGGTTTCATTCTGAGTTGGATTTATTTTCGTTGGAGTTTTCGTACCAGTTCCAGTATCAGAGTTTGCTGGGGCTTGTGCGTGTGGTAACATGTTTACAGTTTTCATCAGGGCATGGTACAGTTTTCTTCTTTGCTGGAGCATGTTCGCATTAGGCCTTCAGACCATGCTATATCTTCATGTTTCCACATATGTGGGTGTGGCCATTTGGTGGTATTGGTGCTATTGCTTTGTGGTCAGTGGGTTTTTCCTGGTTCCTGTTGTTTCCGCAGGTGTGGGGTGCATCTGTATGACTCCACTGTCCTTGGTGTTGGGCATGCATGTTTTGTGAGGGTCTTTATTTATCTGCGTGCTGGCCACCTGTGGGTTATGCAAGAGTTGGTGATTAGAGATGTGGACCCTTCTCTTTTTTGTGATTTTTAGGGAGGCAGAGTGTTGTAATAGGCTTTTGTGTGTGAGGCAGAATGGCGTGATGTCATGTGGAATGCTCGAGTGTGTTGAGTGACCAGTTTGTATAATTCTGAGAGTGGCAGTTTTAGGAGTCTAGCTGGCAAGTATGGATGCCCCAGTGCTCTGTCCAATGATCTTACCTGTGCTCACAATCAGGGAATAAACTCATCAATAAACTTACCTCCTGACTCCAGCGTGGTGTGTGAGCAGGCAAACCCCATTACTTCAGACAGCTTTCGACAATGTGTTCCACTTTCTCAGAAACATGCACTTTACAGGAGGTCACTCTGGGGATGGAGGTGTTGTTTTCTTGTTTTCGGGTGGGCTGAGTAATAAGGCCAAAGGTCTCTGATGCAGGTTGGGTCTGCTGGGAGGTTTTTGATCTGGTCTGTAGTCCTCAACAGATTTTTTCAAGGAGGAGATGATGGTGGTCTCTTTCCTATCGTCTCAAGTCTTGTTGGTTTTCACTGTTGTGCACATTGATAGATGGTCGCTGTTTGACTGGCCATCTCCCAAGATGGTTGTTGGAGTTGGCAATGAGGAGGCTCGAGGTGAGGATAAAGGGGTCATTAATTGTTTCATGATGAGCTGTACCTTCACTGAGCCACCTGTATAAACATATTGAATTTGGTACATGTTTGGGAGTGTTTTGGGGAAAAGGGCGTACTTCCCCCAACTGTTGACCGTGATGCTCTTTACCACAACCAGGCCAATCCAAGATCCCATCCCTGGTTTATAGTGATCGGGTCGAAAAAATAGCATCGACAAACAAAAGCATCGAATACAAACCGTCGAATGCAAAAGCATCCACAACCTATATTTTAATTGTAAAAGTGCAATTCCATTGAAACCAGTCCATCGACAATATACATGGACTGGTTTCAATGGAAATGCACTTTTACATGTAAAAAGTATAATTTGCATGCTTTTTATGCAGCTTTACAATGTTGCCTGGTGCTGTCCAGTGCTGAAATTTCAGTGCTGGCCAGCTCCTTATACCGCTTTAAAGTTTTTCTGTATATTGGGGGGGTTCCCCCCAGGATCCCCCAAACCCCACGACCGTCCCCCCAACCCTAACCCTAGCCCTAACCCTAGCCCTAATGTAACCCTTAAACTAACCCTACCCCCAACCCTAACCCTAATGTACCCCTTAATCTAACCCTAGCCCCAACCCTAACCCCCAACTCTAACCCTAATGTAACCCTTAAGCTAACCCTAGCCCCAACCCTAACCCTAATGTAACCCTAAGCTAACCCTAGCCCCAACTCTAACCCTAATGTAACCCTTAAGCTAACCCTAGCCCCAACCCTAACCCTAATGTAACCCTAAGCTAACCCTAGCCCCAACCCTAACCCTAAACTAACCCTAGCCCCAACCCTAACCCTTACCCTAATGTAACCCCTAATTCAACCCCAGCCCCAACCCTAACCCTAACACAACCCTAACCCTAATCTAACCCCGAATCATAACTTTACATTTCGATGGATGCATCAAATTTTTTTCAACGAAATGGCCATTCTATGAAATGGTATTTCGGTGAAAAATAATTTGATGGTTTGCTGTTAGATGCATTGTCATTTGATGGAATGACTGGATACCCCCATATCCCTCGGTGCTTTGTGGGCCGTCTCCCTGTCTGGATTTAGGGCTTAGAAAACTGCTTGCAGGTTACCTGTGAAGAGAGGTACAATGTATTGCTTCTGGTTCACCTTGTTCCAATTGGCAGCCTCTGCTCTATGATTATAATTCCTAAAGAAGCCCCTGGGATCATTGCTAGGCACAAACCTTGTGTGGTATAATCTGGGTACTTCCCACTTTTTTGTTACCGGGGACCTGTCTCTTAGGGGAAGAATACCCCCTTGTTTTACTTTATAAAGGAACAACTGAATAAACAAGATTGTGGTCGGATTAAGAAGTGACTGGTGACTAGCTATGGTTATGGGTGTGGTCTGTAATATATTACAACCTCTCATGGTCAGAATTTTAAAGCAACCGGTTTTCTTTATTTTTTAGTGTTTAAATGGAGGTGTCCTCCGAGTTGGGCGTCTTGAGGAAGGCTTGTTTGGGATTAAGAAGTATGTGAGCTTATAAAAGACACAGCCCTTCGTCTAGCAAAAAAGACATGTGTCGAAATGAATGGTGTAACTTTTATCACACTTATACTAACTCCACTAAACTGTAGGAATCATGTGTAGAAATGGATATATTTATGTAATAGGTGTAGATTTTAGCACAACTGTCTCCAACGGCTGTTCATGCACAAATATTGATGATTGATGTTCATGTCTTTTTTGTGATGAATTATGTATACATGTTTTTGATATTGAAAAATGTATTAATCCATGTTTTTTATTTTTTTGACCATGTGTTCCGATAAGTAGTAAATATCAGCTAGTTCCGTAGCTTGAGTCCACTGACTGACATGAGGAGGAGGTGGGGGGTAGCCTGTACCCACTGTATATTATTTGTAGGCACAAACCTCTCCAACAGAGCTATGGGGAAACGACTTCAACTGGGCTGGGTTCCGTCATCATTCAGCTGATCCAGTACTACCAGTTGTTTGGTCACCCTTTTGTCCAGAATGGTCTCCAGCAAGGGTTTCCCTTGGACTTGACCACCTTCCCCTCAACTCAAGCCCTAGCTGACCCCATTGATCCTTCTTGGAGTGGGCTTGGTTCTTTGGCACAATGGAAAATGTGTTTGGTTTTTACAGTGTCATCAAGGGTCTGTCTTTGTCCATCCCCTTCAGTTGAGCTTTTGCCAAGCTCTCCTGGGGATTGTTCTGATGGGTAGTCTCTGTTATACAATAGCCTTAGGAACTCAGAGTACCTTAACAACTTAACTGCCAGACTATTATGCAAGTCTATGCAAAAAGGACGAGCATACTCATGCTTGTTGGAACGTACTTGACTGCACATGAGAAGTCCAGGCAGGGATGTTTTTTTCTTTGATGGTGTGGATCCTGGGGAATCACCTCTTTGGGTGTGGGTTGGTCCAGGGTTACTTACATTTCCTGCATCTGAGGTTCCACTGGTCTCCTGGGTCTTCCTTTCTTTGCAAAGGCTGTGGAAAATCTTGTAGGCATTTTCCTTTTTATTCTCCATGGCACGTCCAAGTGTTGTTAGGTGCCATTCTAAGAACTGTTGTTTCTAGATGAGGAACTGTGGTCCTCGTTCCTAGGTGTAACACTTCAGGTGACTGGTGAATGTAGAGAACCCACGAGCCTAGGGTGACCATGAGATGGAGGTGGGCTTCTACTGCTGGATAATTTACTGTCAGCTGTACCTCTTATTTCAAGGAATTGAAACCTAGTGGCACATTAAGTGGGCCCACCAAGCTGAGGCTGATGGTGGGTTGCCCCAACAGTCTGGCCCAGTTGATCCCACCTCTGACCCCAATTATCAGTAGTCGAGAGGGATTAACTTCACACAGACATGGAAATAAGACATCAGAGGTGTATTCAGGTTAGTTGCCCTAACATCACCTTCTCCTGTCCCTATAACGTTCCCTTCTCCTATCTCTATAACTCTCCTTAACTAACAGGGATAAACAATGGACAGTCTTCCCTGGCATCTCACAAAAGCCTGTATCCCAGAATAAGGACTTAATCCTTAGGTTTACAAACCCAGCGTCTGGGTCTCATGAGCCTCAATTTCGGGGATTCCTTGCCACGAGTTCCCTTCACTTCTCACTAGTGTAAAATATGGTACAGTAAACAGATATCATATAGTCTTCACAGCCTTCAGTTTTAAGAAATGAAAGTTTCTGAGCTTCTTCCAGCCAATAACTAAAATCTAATTCAAAAGCAGGATGTCTTCACTTGGGAATTGTGTATAAATTCCAACAGCAAAGATGTTCTGGGCTCACTAAAGTCTCTAGGCTTTGTAATCCTCAATCCAGGGCTCGCTCTGTGAGATATGCTCTGTTTCCAGGCATCTGCATGCCGGGGGGTTCAGTGGCCCTGCACTTCTTTCTCAGATCCTTGTTCCATTGGTTCAGCTACTCAGATTATTATCTTGGACTCCTTGGAGACCCCTTCTCTTGGGTCTCACAGCCCCATGTGCGCCCACACAATAGGCCTGGGAGGCGGGCAAGCGTAAGGCTGGGTAATGCTAAACTGAGCCTGCAGCGCTCCCAGCAGGTGGCCGGCGACCTGTGCTTGTCTACATGTCTCATTTCTGCCCTTCCTAGCTCTTATCCTGAACACCACGTTCTTGGCTGCCTCCTTCATGGTTTTGTGCCTGAGAGGATAGTGTCAGCCCTTGTACCTAAGAGGATCGTGCCAGCCCGTGTGCCTAAGAGGATCGTGCCAGCCCGTGTGCCTAAGAAGAGCATGCCAGCCTATGTGCCTAAGAGGATCATGCCAGCCCATATGCCTAAGAGGATCATGCCAGCCAGTGTGCCTAAGCGGATTGTGCCAGCCCTTGTGCATACGAGGATCATGCCAGCCCGTGTGCCTAAGAGGATTGTGCCAGCCCGTGTGCCTAGGAGGATCATGCCAGCCCGTGTGCCTAAGAGGATTGTGCCAGCCCGTGTGCCTAGGAGGATCATGCCAGCCTGTGTGCCGCCAGCCCTTGTGCCTAAGAGGATCATGCCAGCCCATATGCCTAAGAGGATCATGCCAGCCAGTGTGCCTAAGCGGATTGTGCCAGCCCTTGTGCATACGAGGATCATGCCAGCCCGTGTGCCTAAGAGGATTGTGCCAGCCCGTGTGCCTAGGAGGATCATGCCAGCCCGTGTGCCTAAGAGGATTGTGCCAGCCCGTGTGCCTAGGAGGATCATGCCAGCCCGTGTGCCGCCAGCCCTTGTGCCTAAGAGGATCATGCCAGCCCTTGTCCTCCCCTCTACCCTGCACTGCTCCTTCACCACTTCATACACCACCTTGATGATCTGCCACATGCTTATGCCTGGACTCATTTACCTCCTGTCGTGCTGGCTGTTTTCCTGCTCCTTTTCCTTAACTCCTTCCTTTTTCACTTCCTCTTTGAATTCCCCCTGCCCTCTAGCCTCCCCCCTCAGCCCTGCTCCAACTCCGATTTAGCTGGCAGCACACTTCTAATGTGCTCCTCCACTGCCTCCAAACGCCCACAGCTCGGACTGAACGCTAGCAGTTTATGCAAGGAGCAAGTCTGGCCTGCGAGGGCACCCCTGCTCAACCAGTTCCAGTGAACATGTTTATTAGTTACGCAAATGGATTGATGTATTTCAGATCCAGGGGGTTCTCCCACAGCCGCTGCTGCTCTGCCCCCGCTGCTCAGCAATGAGGTACAGTCTTTCTGTAAGATGGCCGCCATTTTGGAATATCATACAATTCATGAGCGGTGTGGATGTGCAACCATAGAGATCTGCTCTATCTGACTCGACCCAGTTTTATTGTACCACCTACACACAGAGATGGAAATGGGAAATATTTGGCAGGGGATCCCACATTTGGGGTTGGAGTTTGGAGGAGGGGGCGGAGTTCCGAGGAGGCAGAGTTCAGAGTGGGGTGGAGCTGGCCGTTGACCTCCGATCAAAAGAAATGTTCAAAATAATAGGTTTAAAATGGCGCAATTTCTTTCATGCTGCTTCTTTTCTAAACTCCACACTATTTATACTCCGACCCGAGACTAAACACACACATGTCTACATCCCACCCCAAGTCTCCTAGCAGCACCCTAGGGAAATACTAGAGTTTACTGCTAACCAACGGTGAACTGTAGTATTTCTTGATAAGCACCTAGCTAAGTGACCTGTTTCAAGAAACAGGTCACTAAGCTAGGTGACAATAAAGAAAAAAATGTTAAGTAAGGTACATGGTTCAATGCTCTGTACAATGCGAAAGTAAAACGTAAGTAAATATAACCGAGGATCTGGCGTACTGAGGAGCGTGGGGGGCAAGGTGCCCCCCCACAGCTCTTTTGAGAGCCTGACTGGGACATTTATCACTGGGACACCTCTCCTGTTCGGCACCTCAATGAGGGTGCCCAACGGGAAAGGTGTTCCGCTGGGAAGACAATGTGTGCTGAGCAATTCCTGCTCAGCACAGTCATTGTCCTGGCAGCAAGACACCTTACCCTTTCCAAAAGTGAGAAGTCTCCCGCTGCCAGGACAATGTCCCAAGGAGCTTTGTGAACTAATGTAAGCCATTAGACACTGATGGGAGGGAGGGGGGCTATTAGCAGGGACTTTTGTCCCTTTAGAAATGTGCATGGAAGGGAGTGATCAGCAGTGAGAAGGGTGCATAATGCTACAGGCTTTATGAAATCATTACTATGGCTTTAAAAATTCAAGGGGGATTTGTTAGGCTCACATTAACCTGCATGATGCTATTGTGGCTTTACATGAAGGATCGGGAGAATAAAACTAAAGCCATCATGATGTATATAGTGTAAAGTTAATTATGATAGGGTCATTTCTTATGTAATGTGCGTTGCTTCCAAGGCATTGCTTTAAATAAAGTATTATTTAAGCACATGAAATGCAAAGGGAAACCTTAATAAATATCTATATCAACAAAACCTGTCAAGATGTGCTCAGTTTCTTAAAATGTCTGCATCCCAGTTTCACTATTTAACCAAAGTGTGTGATCCTGGGCAGATTATTTAATCACACTGTGTCTTATCTGCAGCTCTCTCAGGGACGTCATTTAGGGGTCGCCAGGGGTCGCACTTGCGGCCCCTGAGGTCTCCCTTGCTACCCCTGTGATCTCCTTTACTACCTCAAAAAAAAACATTACATTTTTTTACAAATTGAAGCTCCTAGGCTGTGGCCAATGCCATGTGCCTCTTTGTTTGTAGAGTGGCTGGCTTTTTTGTTCAGGCTTTGTAAAAAAAAAAAACAGGGGGTTCCACAAGTGTATATATTTTGTCAAGGGGTAAACGGTCGTGTTCCATCACTTCCCGTGATTTCATCAGAGGTCAAAGGTCATGTGATGCCACTTCCACTACCCCTGGCATTTTGGTGAAATAGTGTCCCTGAGCTCTGTGATTCACTTCAGAGCTTATGTTAATATATATCATGCTATATATCATGCTGTTATTTTTTTTTAACCCCTGACTATAAAGTTGCTCCATAAATAGCAATAGTGTTATTTAGGTATTTTGCACCACAAAGTTATTTGCCACTTGGCTTACTTATGGCAACTTATTCTGAAGTCGCTTCCATGGTGCACCCAAGTATCAGACTGATGATGCTCCTTGCAATGTCCTTTTCTGTGAAGTAATTTCTGTTGACACAACCCATATGCAAATTAGGGGGGTTGTGTGTATTTTTCCCGAGAGCGCCTGCACAGAGCTCTAACTGATGAGTTTCCTGCATCTGTAATGATTCTGCAGTTTTATTTATTTGTGTTATGTGTAAAATGTCATCTACCACTAATCTTCCAAAAAAAGTAGGGTGGGGGCAGGGGTGGGCACGAATGAGACCATAAGGAATTGCAATGCTGGATACTACCCTGGTGCTCCGTGGCTGTGCACAGGGCAGATTATGTCACCGAATTTGCCCTGTGCACATCCACAGAGCACATTACATCATCGTTAGTTATATTTGCTCAGGTTGTACCAAGTGCTTTTGGTTGCGCTGCTTAGCAGTGACTGGAACGCTAGTTTCAAAAAGAAAAACCGTGGAGCGTTATGGGGCTGAGGTGGCCGGATCCCGAGATCCCGAGATCCAGCTAGACATCTGATGCCGGATCTCAGATCCAGCGAGAGCCGGCCCATGGGCCAGCGCTGCCTACACAGGTCTGAAAAGGGAAGTCTTCTTAATGTGAATGCTGTTCAGCAGCGGGTGTCTTTATTTCTGCAGCCATCCATACATTTCCCTGACGTCTGTGCTCCCAAAACCATGCTATCTTTGCAGGCACGTTTTGGGGACCTCGCCTTCACCAGAGGCTTTTCTGTAACCACGCCCAAAGTTGTTACTGCTTTGCAAGACCTGTCCTTGGGAGGTGGGCGGCCCCCTTATCCTTCATGGGTATTTCTGCCTGTAATTGCAGTAAAGGAGTTTTGATGTTTAAAAGGGTCTGTTTATGCTTTAAACTCGCCTTAAGGGATTGCCAAATGATTGCTTCGTGGTGTGGTAAGCCAGGGGGTCGTACCCACATCAGACCTAGGCCCAGCATTGCATAGCATGTGGCATCACCCATCAACTGTGCCCGCCCCACCCTTACCCCAATGGACAGGCAGTGGACTTTGCCACAAGCTAAAGAAGAAGCCAATGGCATGCGGGGAGGTGATGCCCCTTACTATGCAGCAACTTCTGAATCTGTGTTGCTGCACCTGAACGAATATGGTCTGATGATTAAGTATTATGGAAGGAATGGACGAGGCGGGCACCGCCTAATTATATCAATCTTCTGAATATTACTTGCACTAAAAGCTTCTAGGAGCACTGCAGAGAAATGCCCTAGCACTGAGGGCAAAGTAGAAATGCAGAGAAGAAACCCATAGCCACCATTCCAGAGAGCTGTGGGCTCACAACAGGACTATTAAAGCTCATTTACACAAAGTTCCATTTGTTAAGAGTCGAGAGATATATTATGAACTCAGCTCAAAATGTGGTCGGAGCCATCTTTAATTCAACTCTTTTCAGTGTCAGAGAGAAAGGTGACCAGATTTTTACAATTAAAAAAACCGGGACGGGCCGCCGACATAGACGTAGGACTACAGGTTTGCCACATACAACTCCAATGAAACTGTAGTCCTACTCCTATGTCGGCAGCCTTTCCCGCACAAAGTACGTTTAAGCACGTGTTCATTGAAAGCTCAAAGCTCTCATTGGAGGAGAGACTTCATGGAGGATGGAAAAGGGCATGAAACGCAAGTATTTCACGCCCTCCCCCTGCCCAATTTCGCCATTTGATCGAGGCTCACTGGCAAAAACTAGGACAATAGACAGCTATCCCCAAATCCCGGGACGCGGTTTCAAAACTCAAAAAAGCTTGAGGATGCCGAGACCAAGGGCAAAATACCGGGTCGTTCCCTGCAGAGTTGGGACGTTTGGTCACCCTACAGAGCGAGAAGACACCTCTCATCCGACATTGCCAGCTAATGCTTTTCAGACTTGGGTCTGTCGTCCAGGCAAAAGATCTCTGTACATGGCATTTCTCCCTAAATCTGAGCCACTCGTGAAGTATTGCTCCTCTAGTGTCTTCACTACATTCCAGGAAAAATCCATGTTTGAATCGAGTGGCTCCGAATTCTCTTGCTCTGGACCTTTGCTCTTGCTCTACCAAGGGGCCGTATTGTAGAAACGTTGCAGGGCGCCATGAATATATTTGAACGCATTTTTTGGACTCGGACAATCTTTGCCCTATTTCTAGAACTAAGAGCGAATTTTCCGTTTTCAAATTTTTTTTGCTGTAATGCGAATTGTCCTTGCACTGATGCCAAGTTTCCTAATATGGCCCAAGACTCATTCTAAGATACACTGAGGCACGTATGCCTGGTAATGGCTACAACAATACGCACTGTGTCAATGGCAACTACCACATGCCGGCTGGATGTATTCAGACGCCCCCCAAAGGGTGAGGTGGGCACACACCGGTAACAGTAGAGCAAAGCAAAACTGCCTTGCACACTTTGCGCCACAATGAAATTATATATATTTATATTTTAAGTGAACATGGGCTGGGAATATTTTTAGCGTGTGTGTGTGGCCACAGGCTGCCAACTAATAAACTTGTGTGAGGTGATGTAACGTACGTGCCAGAGCTGCGCTGTCTGAATCGGGTCCCGCGTGCCTGCAGCATGCTCCAGTCTCTGCTTCCAGAAGGGAAGACCTGCAGGTACGTGTGTGCCTTATGTGTGCATGCTTGAAATGTAATGCATGCAGTGTGTGAGTGTGTGTGTGTGTGTGTGTGTGTGTGTATAGAATGTATGTTAATGTCAGAGTGTGTGTGTTCAAAGCCACCGTAAGGGGTGCTAGAGGGACATCCCACATAGCGGGACGCCCCTCTGGCCGCCCCCACCCCTCTACAGAGTCTCTCCACCCCTCCTTCAGGGGGCAGAGCCAGTTCCCAGGGCACTAGCTTCTGGTGCACCCTGGGAACTATTTAGAAGGTGGGGAGAGGCTGGAGCATGGTCTCTTTCCAGTCCCTTCCCCAGCCTGAATATCAGTGGCCCGAGGAGGAAGTACTCCGTGCAGTACAAATCTGGAGCGTATGTCCGGTGCCTTGCGGAAGCCATGGGCGGCAAGGGGACACCGAGAACATTCAGCAGTAGAACTTTACCCTGCTTGTGGGACACCATGCTTTTGGGCTGAGACTGCCCCCTGTGTTTTATGCTCCAATAAATTGTGACCTGTTGATTCCAAATGTAAAACCAGTGTCTGTCTTCTGTTAGTTAGTAAGTTAGGTTCCAAGGTAGGTCACCTCCCCACAACAAGAGGGGTGGAGGGCCAATGGGGGCTGACACCACTAAGTGTATATGTGTTTGTCTGACAAAGTTTGCATTTGTATTTGTTCCATCTTGATTGTATTGCGATGAACAAGTTAAATGAAATGGTACACATCAAATGCAGATAAACGAAACAACAAATAAACAGGCAAGTACATGTGTTTTAAGATGAGATTGGAATTGGGGAAAAGAGGATAGAGAGCGAAGGGGAAGAGGGAGTGCGTTAGGAGCCAGAAAAGAAAAAAGAACAAAAACGTGATTTGGCACAGGGAGGGCGAGGGATAGGGGCAGGGTCGGACTGGGACAAGAAATAGGCCCTGTCACACAAAGAGGATAGAGAGCGAAGGGGAAGAGGGAGTGCGTTAGGAGCCTGAAAAGAAAAAAGAACAAAAACGTGATTTGGCACAGGGAGGGCGAGGGATAGGGGCAGGGTCGGACTGGGACAAGAAATAGGCCCTGTCACCCCAAAAAAAGTGGCCCACCTCTCACCTCAAAAAAGTGGCCCACCCCTCGTCTCACAACTCTTGACCTCTGATGACATCACCATAAGTGATGTCATTTAACCCCACCCCAAAGTGACATCCGGGAAGCGATGAAACACGACCTTTCACCCCTTGACAAAACAGGAAGTGGCATCAAATAGCATTGTTCCTAAGTACATTTTGAAAAATATGGTTATGATTTCACTAATGTGATATACATTTCATGCAAGAATGGATCACCATATTTATCATTAACATCTCTGTGTATAGATCCATATTGCACGTTGCAGGTGTTTATTTTTTATTTTTTCAAAATGAAATTTGAAAAAAAATAGACTTTCCCCCCAAAACCGGCCCTGGAGTGGCCAGAAACCGACCCCCACTCCCCACGGACGATTTCGGCCCGGCCACGGGTGGAAAGGCTGAGTGGCCAATCTAACCCTGGAGTGGGCGAAGGGATAGAAGAAGATCAAGTAAGAGAGATAGATATGGATAGAGATATTTGAAGACGAGACAAAAGAAAAGTGTGAGTTGTCTTACTTCCTGTGTATGTGTGAGCGATGTGAAGGCAATCAATGGCTTGGGTGCATGTGAATTTGCATGGTGGCGTGGCGCGTGGGGGCGGTAAGCAACAAATGGGCATGACTAGTTTGTGCAGATTGTGGCCGCAGCTTGAATCATGTGAGTAATTGGACCCTCTCAGCGGCGTTAGTACATGGTACAGATTCAGGGCCTTTTTCGAAATGTCAACCTTAATAATCTGCGTTTAAATGTAAAAACAACGGCATGCATTTATTAATGTACGCTTCCCGGGATAACAAAAACACCAGTTGTGATGTCACGTCCTGTGATGTCACTCGGTAGAAACACAGTCTTGCCCCAGTTCTCTCCTGAGGGGCAGTGGAATCTCGGAGATGGTTTCTCGTTCCACGGAAGCTGGTCTGGATGTTGGCCTGAAGTGACCGAGTGCTGGGTGTCTCCCTAGCGACACCTTCTGGCATGTGTCCGGGGCTGTAGCATCTGGCTGGCAGGCGGGGCGCTCTGGCAATGCACTCTCAGTTTGTCATCCCTGCTGGTGTTCGAGGAGGTCTCCGGCTGCCACCTCCGGCCAGACAATAATTTGAAATATGATGTATTGCGAGTCACTACATCCAGGACTCTCTGCAGGGACGATGGATCCTTTGGGGTGTAACAGACAGTCAATAGGGTATTGCTGAAAGTAGTGCTGGATTTACCTGGGGGGTGTCTGTTCTGCATCCAGACTTGGTTATCTGGCCAGATGGTTAATTCCATGGCATATCTGTGGGTGATCACCACTGACATATGTCTCCTTATTCCTTCCACACTGCTTTTGTCATCATGACTGGCAGGGTCCAAAAGCGGTGCACTCGTACAGCTGAGGCTTGTGAGCGGCCAATGGGTGACTGACTAGATTGTGAATTACGGAGACCATTACAAGAAAAGATTGCGGTCGTATATTCATGACATGGTTTACATTAGCAATGCTGGAATATATTGTGGGCGCAACTACATGAAAGTTACTTAAATTGATATTATGGCATACATTGTGGATACAGGCATCATGAAAATGTTGTAAAATGCTCCTTTGTACTGTTGGTGATGTGGATTTTACTGGTTTTCTTTTAAATGTGTTACCCCTGAAAATCAATTGTAAATTGTTTGGCTTTTTACCACATTTTTCTCAAAAATTGTGCTGTAAAATGCACCATTTCAAGTAATTATTTAAAAAGTTCCACAGAGAAAGAACACCTTCCCCCATGCTCTCCTACTTAAATAAAGGATCAGTGGCTGCAACTGGTCATGTATGTTAATTGCCAGATGTTAAGGCCCTCTACTGAAAGTGTTGCTAGACTGAAGTTCCTGTGGATCATGCATAGCTCTGTTGTCAATTATATTGAGTATTTAAATAGACAGAGTGAATCTCGTCAATGCCTGAACTAAACACGTTCGTCAATCTTCAAACTAAAAGACTTATTTCGTAATCAAGAAAGAGCACGATTATTTAAGGAGGGTCCTTAATATTCTGTATTCACAAGTACATTAATGATTGTATCTAGTTCATAGTTTTATTTCCTAAAACCCAAAGGCAACACGTGTTCGCCCCGGGAGGTCTTTCTCAAGGCTCTGGATTGTTATTATTGATCTTATAAGCTTGTCTCCTAGACGTTTGGTTTCTCTCCTGTCAGAGCGCTTGACTGTGCGTGCAATGTATTGTTGCTTGTGCGTATCACACAGGCTTGAATTATTAGATGATGCCCTTTGTTGGAGCATTTTGCTAATGCTGATGGATATCCATCAGCGCTGTGTTGGGCATGTTTCGGCTTGCCCTGGCGTCTCTACCAGCACCAATAAGTAACACAGCAAGTAAACACGATATCAAATCGATATTTACTTTTATTATTCTGTGTGTAGGTACATTGTCTAAAGGTCACTCTATTTACACCTTTATTGCTGCTGCATACCTGCTATAACAATATGTTTGCCCCCATTGAAATAGCCTCTCTTTAGCCATTAAGGACCGTAAATATGTTTTTATAATTTTCAGTGCACTTAAAACTCGGCAACTGCAACCAAGATTCTCAGAGAGTACAACACATTCGGGAACAACCGATATTTCTTTGTATGACGAATACTTGGTATCAAAGAATACATTTTCATTAGACACAAGCCATAACTGTTGCCTTTGTCAATGCTACACTATAATCTAGTAAACCATAAATGAACCCTTTAAATAACGTACAATGTGGATTAATTAAAGGAATTCCAATTCTTGATAGCTAAGGCACTGTGAGAATAAATGATTTGCCCAAGCTCACGCACTTTGGTTAAACGTTGAAGCCAGGATTTGAGCAAAGTCTGCAATTTGGGCACGTGACCTCACATCTTCCCAGAGCTAGTTCATAATTCTATGTCTTAATGTTTGGCTTTGCAGGGCTACAGTGACGTTCTGCTTTAAAAGATAGGATCCAGTAGAAGCTATGTTTAACTGGTGAACTACAATTTCCACAAGGATGTCAGCACAACAGCCTCCATAGTATGAGGGCTTGTTTGGGACACCATTCAAGATTCATAAATGCATACACTGCATACTGAAATATATACATTATATACTGAGATGTATATACAGTATACTGACATGCATATATTGCATACATTATAGGCCTTTATGAATGTTGAATTATGTCCCAAATGGCCCCCAATACCTTAGCTCACCCACACCCCAAGCCCCCAGCTGACACGATAACTTAGCAGTGATTGCTACACCATATAGACACCAATCTAACCTACTGTATGTGAGCAATCTTTTACTTCACTCCACTTGATGCTTAAACACAAATATCTTGATGTACGCTGAGTGGAGTGTGTATTGTCTTTATGTTGGTTCGTTATACAAACTTGGATTGTTTGTATTTTGTGTCTTTAAAAAAAAAAAAAATCAGTGCAAGTGGTTTACAGACAATCTCTCGGCCATTAAAGTTATGAATGACCCAGTGGATGTCTGTACCCAAAACCATTGATGCACTGATTTGCTTTCTGGCTATTTGTCTCTTCCAATACACACACATAGTGGAAGAGAGTGGTTGATGGGCACTATTAGAAAAAGACTGGATGTTTTAAAATTAATAGAAGTAAGTAGTTTATCTTCTTATCCTGTCCCCTTTTTGTAGGCGGCACACCAGCGCACCATAGGCTGAGATGTGGATGGGAGGAAGGGATAGTCAGAACTTCATCGTATCCTTGCTGTCTTCATCCACAGCCTTGTTGTCGTTGTTGTTGACAACGTTTCTCTTGATAACTTCTCTCTTAACAACGCTATTCTTGATAATCTTTTGTCTTGAAAAATAAATTTGCCCTCAACCACAGTGTTTTTTTTCTCCAAAAAACAGGTTGTTTGTTCTCCTGTGTTTTTGGAAATCGGACATATTAGGCTATAACCAAATCACACCACAGATGTGTTTTGCCCTAATTTTTGTGTTACAAACGATAATTTAGCACCCACTGCATCCTGAATAAACCTGTACCTGCATGCATCCCCAAGCACCTCCACACAAAACAACTTCTGATAGGAGATCACCCTTCTTAGCAAAACACTCAGTTCTGTGAGGAGTCCCATTGGGTTCTCGTGACTGGAAACTGCTGAATATTGTACTGATCATTACACATGCAAACATTGCCCAGCCATTGACAATGTTTTGAGCTTAGAGCCGTTTTGATAGCACGTATGCAGTGAATGGGATGCAGAATACCTCTGACACCAAATAATCAAACCAACTCAGGAAGATAGCAACGTTTTTCTGTTTTAATATCAATTGTCTAAAACAGGGAGTTACAACAGACATCAATAGACGTTTGCTCAAGTCTCTCAGCACATTTAACCAAAAATCACATCTTCATACTAAAAATTCATCATAAGTGACATCATACTACGTGGCAAATAAGAAAAACCTATGATGGGTTGTGATACATTCAAGGGGAACATCTAAGTATACTTTCTGTAAGTAGCGAGGTTGTGATTGGATGCGTACTGTTAGGTGGACAATGTATGCCTACCTCTACTGCAAGTCATCTTCAACACTTATGAAGTACACAGTATATTATTGGCTCTCAAACTATAAGCCTCTTTGTTATATGGCCCTCTACAATTGGTTGGCATGCTTGTGCCATGTCTACAACATTCGGCTAATTTAGCAGCATGTAAACTCATACCCAAGTGCTAGGAGGTGGACATGGCTTTACCTCTCCATCCAATTAGCCCAACATCTCCCATCACTCAAACAATCAGATCAACAGTGCAACCCGTAGTTCCCCGGTTCCCTCCCCCCTCCCACTGTCCACCAATGTATCAACTATCATTCCTCTCTTTTCTCGAAGATTTCTGTTTTGTATTCTTTCTTAGGTAACTTCCACACCTATTTGTTTTCACTGGTCTTGTTTTTTCTCCCCCAATAACGGTTATTGTAAGAAAAGCAGAGCCATCAGGTTTGTGTTTCACTCTTAGACATGCACTCCTGCCGTCCTCCCTCAGCAGGAGCCAGCAGGCCTCGGATGCACAACGGAAAGCATGTGAGCTCTGCCCGTGTAGACAGACTGGCTCGGGCACACTCCTCTCCTACACTTTACATATTGGCCTCGGCTGACGACCCTTCAAGAGGACAGACAGATAATGCCCTCCTCGGTGATAGTCATTGTTCCGCCCACAGCCAATGAGACATTGAACGGGTATTCAAGAATGTTTTCTCCGATGTGAGCAGGTGGAACTCAGCTTAGGTTTTCGAGAACCAGTCGACATAAACTTGAATCAAGATCAGCCAGCCACGTGCCTTGAGCCAGCCCGAGCTCCACGTGGCTCTCCCACCTCTAAGCAAGACAGCAGCAATCCAGATGATGGTGGTCAGAATGAACTAAAGAGAGCAAGTCAACATGTAAGCAAGGAAGCGGCAGCAGACTGTGAGAAGGGCGCTGCGAACAGAGCTTGAGTGATGGAGCAACAGTTACAGGTTGATCAAAGCAGGTACAATAACATTATCTTATTAACATCTAAGTATACTTTCTGTAAGTAGCGAGGTTGTGATTGGATGCGTACTGTTAGGTGCCAATGATGGCAACTTTCACATTCTGATGGCAACTTTCACATTCTGATTGCAGCACTCTCATAGGTGCAGCTCTTTCGCAGTATCTCTGCAGCTCTTTCACGTTTTGATAGCACCTCTCGCACTCTGATTGCAGCTATCTAATACTCGAGATATGAGCATTCACTATAACGGATTCGATATAAACACTGTATGTTTAAGATCCCCCAGAATGTGAAAGTTGCCATCAGAATGTGAAAGCGCTGCAGCAAGAGAGCGCT
Organism: Ambystoma mexicanum; assembly: GCF_040938575.1. NCBI lineage: Eukaryota > Metazoa > Chordata > Amphibia > Caudata > Ambystomatidae > Ambystoma > Ambystoma mexicanum. Next base: position 325,727,425 of record NC_090926.1, on the reverse strand, counting down.
AGAGCTGTGCACTAGCGAGAGCTGCAATCAGAGTGAGAGAGGTGTTATCAAAATGTGAAAGAGCTGCAAAGATACTGCAAAAGAGCTGCACCCATGAGAGTGCAGCAATCCGAATGTGAAAGTTGGCATCAGAATGTGAAAGCGCTGCATCCAGAAAGCGCTAGTGCTATACACGTGTGAGAGCTGCAATCAGAGTGCAAGAGGTGCTATCAAAACGTGAAAGAGCTGCAGAGATACTGCGAAAGAGCTGCACCTATGAGAGTGCTGCAATCAGAATGTGAAAGTTGCCATCAGAATGTGAAAGCGCTGCAGCCAGAGAGCACTAGTGCTGGACATGTGTGAGAGCTGCAATCAGAGTGTGAGAAGTGCTATCAAAATGTGAAAGAGCTGCAGAGATACTGCGAAAGAGCTGCACCTATGAGAGTGCTGCAATCAGAATGTGAAAGTTGCCATCAGAATGTGAAAGCACTGCAGCCAGAGAGCACTCGAGCTGTGCACGTGTGAGAGCTGCAATCAGAGTGTGAGAAGTGCTATCAAAATGTGAAAGAGCTGCAGAGATGCTGCGAAAGAGCTGCACCTATGAGAGTGCTGCAATCAGAATGTGAAAGTTGCCATCAGAATGTGAAAGCACTGCAGCCAGAGAGCACTCGAGCTGTGCACTATTGAGAGCTGCAATCAGAGTGTGAGAGGTGTTATCAAAATGTGAAAGAGCTGCAAAGATACTGTGAAAGAGCGGCACCTATCAGAGTGTTGCAATCAGAATGTGAAAGTGCTGCAGCCAGAGAACGCTAGAGCTGTGCACTTGTGAGAGCTGCAATGGAAGTGCGAAAGGTGCTATCAAAAGGTGAAAGAGATGCAGAGATACTGCGAAAGAGCTGCACCTATGAGACTGTTGCAATCAGAATGTGAAAGTTGCCATCAGAATGTGAAAGTGCTGCATCCAAAGAGCGCTAGAGCTGCACACTTTTGTGAGCTGTGATCCGAATGTGAGAGTTGCCATCAGAATGTGAAAGAGTGGCAACCAGACTGCGAGAGAGCGGCACATATGAAAGAACTGCACATATGAGAGAACTGCAATCAGAATGTGAAAGTTGCCATCAGAATGTGAAAGCTCTGCAGCCAGAGAGCACTAGAGCTGCACACCTCTGAGAGTTGCAATCAGAGTGGGAGAGGTGCTATCATAATGTGAAAAAACTGTAGAGAGACTGCGAAACAGCTGCACCTATGAGAGTGCTGCAATCAGAATGTGAAATTTGCCATCAGAATTTGAAAGCGCTGCAGCCAGAGAGTGCTACAGCTGTGCACTTGTGAGAGTTGCAATCAGAGTGCGAGGGTGCTATCAAAATGTGAAAGAGCTGCAGAGAAACTGCAAAAGAGCTGCACCTATGAGAGTGTTGCAATCAGAATGTGAAAGGTGCCATCAGAATGTGAAAGCGCTGCAGCCAGAGAGTGCTAGAGCTGTGCACTTGCGTGAGCTGCAATCAGAGAGCAAGAGGTGCTATCAACATGTGAAAGAGCTGCAGAGATACTGCGAAAGAGCTGCACCCATGAGAGTGCAGCAATCCGAATGTGAAAGTTGCCATCAGAATGTGAAAGCGCTGCAGCAAGAGAGCGCTAGAGCTGTGCACTAGCGAGAGCTGCAATCAGAGTGAGAGAGGTGTTATCAACATGTGAAAGAGCTGCAGAGATACTGCGAAAGAGCTGCACCCATGAGAGTGCAGCAATCCGAATGTGAAAGTTGGCATCAGAATGTGAAAGCGCTGCAGCCAGAGAGTGCTAGAGCTGTGCACTTGCGTGAGCTGCAATCAGAGTGCAAGAGGTGCTATCAACGTGAAAGAGCTGCAGAGATACTGCGAAAGAGCTGCACCTATGAGAGTGCTGCAATCAGAATGTGAAAGTTGCCATCAGAATGTGAAAGCGCTGCAGCCAGAGAGCACTAGTGCTGGACATGTGTGAGAGCTGCAATCAGAGTGTGAGAAGTGCTATCAAAATGTGAAAGAGCTGCAGAGATACTGCGAAAGAGCTGCACCTATGAGAGTGCTGCAATCAGAATGTGAAAGTTGCCATCAGAATGTGAAAGCGCTGCAGCCAGAGAGCACTAGTGCTGTACACGTGTGAGAGCTGCAATCAGAGTGTGAGAAGTGCTATCAAAATGTGAAAGAGCTGCAGAGATGCTGCGAAAGAGCTGCACCTATGAGAGTGCTGCAATCAGAATGTGAAAGTTGCCATCAGAATGTGAAAGCGCTGCAGCCAGAGAGCACTAGTGCTGTACACGTGTGAGAGCTGCAATCAGAGTGTGAGAGGTGTTATCAAAATGTGAAAGAGCTGCAAAGATACTGTGAAACAGCGGCACCTATCAGAGTGTTGCAATCAGAATGTGAAAGTGCTGCAGCCAGAGAACGCTAGAGCTGTGCACTTGTGAGAGCTGCAATGGAAGTGCGAAAGGTGCTATCAAAAGGTGAAAGAGATGCAGAGATACTGCGAAAGAGCTGCACCTATGAGACTGTTGCAATCAGAATGTGAAAGTTGCCATCAGAATGTGAAAGTGCTGCATCCAAAGAGCGCTAGAGCCGCACACTTTTGTGAGCTGTGATCCGAATGTGAGAGTTGCCATCAGAATGTGAAAGAGTGGCAACCAGACTGCGAGAGAGCGGCACATATGAAAGAACTGCACATATGAGAGAACTGCAATCAGAATGTGAAAGTTGCCATCAGAATGTGAACGCTCTTCAGCCAGAGAGCACTAGAGCTGCATACCTCTGAGAGCTGCAATCAGAGTGGGAGAGGTGCTATCATAATGTGAAAAAACTGTAGAGAGACTGCGAAACAGCTGCACCTATGAGAGTGCTGCAATCAGAATGTGAAATTTGCCATCAGAATTTGAAAGCGCTGCAGCCAGAGAGTGCTAGAGCTGTGCACTTGTGAGAGTTGCAATCAGAGTGCGAGGGTGCTATCAAAATGTGAAAGAGCTGCAGAGAAACTGCAAAAGAGCTGCACCTATGAGAGTGTTGCAATCAGAATGTGAAAGGTGCCATCAGAATGTGAAAGCGCTGCAGCCAGAGAGTGCTAGAGCTGTGCACTTGCGTGAGCTGCAATCAGAGAGCAAGAGGTGCTATCAACATGTGAAAGAGCTGCAGAGATACTGCGAAAGAGCTGCACCTATGAGAGTGCTGCAATCAGAATGTGAAAGTTGCCATCAGAATGTGAAAGCACTGCAGCCAAAGAGCGCTAGAGCTGTGCACTCATGAGACCTGCAATCAAAGTGCGAGAGGTGCTATCAAAATGTGAAAGAGCTGCAGAGATACTGTGAAACAGCTGCACCTCTGAGACTGTTGCAATCAGAATGTGAAAGTTGCCATCAGAATGTGAAAGCGCTGCAGCCAGAGAGCGCTAGAGCTGCACACTTGTGTGAGCTGCAATCAGAAGGTAAGAGTTGCCATCAGAATGTGAAAGAGCTGCAACCAGACTGTGAGAGAGTGGCACATATGAGAGATGTGCACATATGAGAGCGTTGCAATCTGAATGTGAGAGTTTCCATCAGAATGTGAAAGCGCTGCAGCCAGAGAGCGCTAGAGCTGTGCACTTGTGAGAGCTGCAATCAGAGTGTGAGAGGTGCTATCATAATGAGAAAGAGCTGTAGAGAGACTGCAGAAGAGCTGCACCTATGAGATCATTTCAATCAGAATGTGAAAGTTGCCATCAGAATGTGAAAGCGCTGCAGCCAGAGAGCGCTAGAGCTGCGCACTTGTGAGAACTGAAATCAGAGTGCGAGAGGTGCTATCAACATGTGAAAGAGCTGCAGAGATACTGCGAAAGAGCTGCACCTACGAGAGTGCTGCAATCAGAATGTGAAAGTTGCCATCAGAATGTGAAAGCTCTGCAGCCAGAGAGCGCTAGAGCTGCACACTTGTGTGAGCTGCAATCAGAAGGTAAGTGTTGCCATCAGAATGTGAAAGAGCTGCAACCAGAATGTGAGAGAGGGGCACATATGAGAGATGTGCACATATGAGAGCGTTGCAATCAGAATGTGAGAGTTTCCATCAGAATGTGAAAGCGCTGCAGCCAGAGAGCGCTAGAGCTGTGCACTTTTGAGAGCTGCAATCAGAGTGTGAGAGGTGCTATCATAATGAGAAAGAGCTGTAGAGAGACTGCAAAAGAGCTGCACCTATGAGATCATTTCAATCAGAATGTGAAAGCGCTGCAGCCAGAGAGCGCTAGAGCTGCGCACTTGTGAGAACTGCAATCAGAGTGTGAGAGGTGCTATCATAATGAGAAAGGGGTGTAGAAAGACTGCAAAAGAGCTGCACCCATGAGAGCGTTGCAATATGACTGGGCAACAAAAGGCAAGTCAACGTGAAAATAATACTGCAAGCACATGAACAAATAAGGCGAATATGACAGCTGCGGAAACAGCTCTCCAATGGGACAAGCAACGATCACATTAAGCAGCCCGTAGACTAAATATGACAGACGCAGAAAGTGCCCTTGAAAGGGAAAACAATCGTGAACACAACAAACCTTTTTGCTCAACATCACCGATCAAGAAAACTTTGCTAAACGGAATTTAAACAAAAACAGTGATGGGGAACTTCCTTCCAACACAACTTGGCCCGTGTACACAGGCTTTTACACTGGAATTTAATATTTGACTTGTCGGAATTCAATTAATTCTGAAGTTGCTCCCCCAAGGGTTCATCTAAAATTGACATGCTCGGATGAATTTTCAAGCTTCGCATTCGATTAATCGTTTCTGCCCAATCTTTTTGGAACAGCACCATTTTTGTTTTTGAGGGATTTTCACACACATCATCTTGTCTCTGCTCAATGCTGTTTAAATAAGCTCAGCTCGTTTTGAGAAATGTTTAAAAGGGCCTGCAGTCATTTTCTGCATTTATTTTCTGAATTTCTTCCATAATATTGACATATAACGAATTGTCCCGGGAGGATAGCACAGCGGCAACGTGCGTAACAGCGTATTTATAATGTGCTTAAACACCCAGAGGTTCGATCCCGGGTCTGCGCTTAGAAACCTCTGGGTGTTTAAGCGCATTATAAATACGCAACTAGCCATACCACACAGTGTCCTGTCCACGCCATGCGTGGCAGCCCCTCAGCCAAGGAGGAGGCTCAAAATGGGGCAATCCCCACTCCGAGCCTCCCCATGGCTGGAGGCTTCCTTCGTCCCCTGCCAGGGACGCAGGTAAGATTTTTTTTTCCCCCAGCCTTTCCTCCGTCCTCCCTCCCCACCCCACTTACCTTCTATCACGTGGTCTTCCATCGTCCCCCGCCGGAGGCCGCGGTACATTTATTTTTTTCTTCCTCCCCATCCCCTCCCTTCCGCCCTCCCGACCCCACTTACCTTCTTTTTTCTTCTGGTCTCGGAAGCGAATGCGCTGGGAACACTTCTGTTCCCAGCGCGTCGGCCGCCATGGAAAGGGAGAACGGACTACGTTTTCACTTTCCATGGTGGCAGCCATTTTTTTGCCGTTTTTATTTATTTATTTTTTTTTCGAAACGTGTTTCGGAACAGAAAAAAAAGCAATTAGTACCCAGGTCTAACGGGCCGGGGTACTAATGGCAATAAGCCACTCGGTGGCGGGCCAATACTGCCCCGAGGTAATGCCCCCGGGCACCGTTAAGGCCCTCGCTTCGCTCGGGCCTATAACTCGCCCCGGGGGCATTACCTGGGGCGGTATGGGCCCGCCACCTCGTGGCTTATTGCCACATTAGCAACCGTTGTTAAAATATTTTTGTAAAATGACAGCACTTTCCACTATTGCCATCCCATCATGGAAGTCAGACCTAGTTCTTTTCCATATTACAAACTCACTAGTATCCCAGTCAATCGAGTAAGATATGTAAAAAATATCCTGTCCATACACTAATGAGGGAATTATATTAGTCTTTTAAAAGTTAATTAGAGGTGTTAGTGTAAAATGACAGTGCTTTGCATTAATTCTCCTCATTTGCACCACCAACTGACTACCTTTATTCTTTAACCTATTCAGCCAATGAGAACAAGACAAAAAAGTGTCCAGAATTAACCCTAAATAAATTAATGATTAGATGGGATTATCAATATATTTTCTACGCTCCAGTTATATGCATATGATTTAGTATTACTAGCAGCAAATCTAAGTATAGCACTCTTTCTAGGGGTTAATCTTCAGCTCATTAGTTTGTGCATAGATCACAATAGCACCAATTAACTATTGCAGGCCTCGCCGGGTGGGTGAATTACATCGTCTGCGTATGAAATCCACATTATATTGTCAATTTTGCAAATTCTTTGTGTTGCAAAAGCCACTGGAGACAATGCACCTCCCAAGTAGGCAAGATATAGATTGAATAGTCTGGGAGCAAGAACACAACCTTGTCATAGTCCTCTGTGTACTTCAAATCTGCTTACTGAGCTTCCCCGCCTTTCAATCCTACCTGAAGATAAAGGTCTTTATGTTGGTGGATTAGGATAGCTAAGAGATATTCTGAGACGCTCCCTGATTTCAATTTCTTCCAGAGTATGGCTCAAATCACTGTATCAAATGCCTGAGAAAAGTCAATAGCTGCTGCGTATACTGGGTTCCTCCCTTTACCCAGGCCCTTTCCTGCATACAGCTCCTAAGGAATCTGTTTAGTAAAGTTCCCATCCCTTTATGGAATACTATTTGATATTTACATAAAATCTTCTTTTCTTGAATCTACGTTTCCAGGTCCCTCAACACATTAGGAAAATATTTTACTCTCTGTGTCAATCAGAGTGATAGGCTGATAATGGAGAGGATTGAGGCGATTACCCTTTTTATGTATCGGCACAATTATCGAGCCTTTCCAATTGCATGGATAACATTTAGTCTCTTTAATATTATCAAATAATAATAGTAGTACTTGGGCCCACAGGGCCAAGTTGGCATTGAGGGTGTAAATTACTAAGGCTGTTAGGCCCCGGGCTCTAGAGCTAGATTTTTATTTGATGTCATTTTCAACTTGCTCAATATCTATTTTTTTCATATTTTATTTATGATACAACATAACAAATTCAACTGTGGGCTAGTTAGCGGGCAGTGCCCCTTACCCCACACAAGCACCCCAAACAACTTCCCAATAATATCCTGCCCCTCCCCCCTTGGTACTGCTTTCCCCCTCGTTGACCACATCTTAGAACCCTTGACATGGAGACACAGCTACCTTTAGGCCTACTGACCACCACTTCCCCAAACTATGCCGGCATCCTCGAGTCCTCGTAGTTCCCACTCTTAGTCCATCCCTTGTCAACCCCATCGCTCTTCAGTCCACACCACGGGGGGACCCACATCAATCGGCCCTGCCTGTGGGCCTGGGGTCATATATCATGCAATAAAAGCATACCAATCTATTTCCAGTGTTCCGGCCATTCCGTGGATCCCCACCATAATCCTTTCCATATTATAAATGTTTTTAGCAACAGTGGTCCATTCCCTTTTGCTGGGGGGTTGTCCACTCTTCCATTTAGTAGCAATGCAGGCCCTAGCGGCCAACAGTAAGGCTGCTGCCATTTTGAGGAGACCAGAATAATCCCCATCCTCATCCTCTAACCCAAACAGGACCAGCATGAGGGATTTATGTCTTGTTATACCGTCTATCCACCCAAGGACTTCATCCCAGAAAAACTGTACCCTCGGGCATCCCCACCACATGTGCCAGTAATCAGCTCTCTCATCTCTGCCCCTCCAGCATATGGGACTTGCGGTTGGGAACATTTTTGACAGTCTGACTGGATCAAATTGCCACCTATGGAAGAGCATAATGGAGTGCAGTCTGTACTGGCAGGAGATTGATGTCTTGGACACCCCTCTGCACAATCTACTCCAAAGGGCTTCACCTTTTCTCCACCCCGAAGTCTCGAGCCCACAGACATTTCAATTTCTCAGTGGATCACCTCCAGCCCCAATCAAGTCCTTGTACATTGCAGATATGAGCTCTTTTTTAACCTGTCCAACAGAATCTCAAAGGGGGTACGATCTGTCATAATCTTTTCCCTGACACTTGTCACCATGAGGGTCTCTTTTAGCTGTAGGAATGAGAATACTGAAAGTTTGCCTGGGGCCAAGGCCTCCTTTAGGTCAGTTATATTGATGAAAGGGCCCCCCCGGAAGAGTTGCCCTATCCTCTCATGTCCAGCCTCGAACCATTTCTAAAATCTTGCGGGATTTGGTTTTGTGTCCCTTACTCTTGGTACCCAGAGGTGGCCAGGGGCGAAGGCCATGTGGTAATCCCCTTCATATCCATCCTTTGTCTCCAGATGTCCCATATGGTCCCCAGAATCAGATGCTCACGAATTCTGTGTGGAAGTTTGTTCCCGGGCACCCACAACCATTTCCCAACCATAGCAGTGTGCAGGCAGAGGTTGTCCAAGGCTAGCCATTGTTGGTCCGTTTGGGATCTATGGTGAGGTACCAAGATTCTGGGTTAGGCTGCATCATAGTAAAGTTTCATATCTGGGTAAAGTCAGGACAGCCCTTGAAATTCTTCCCTTTTTCCCCAGCCAGGTGAACCTTTATCTCCTGGAAGAACGCATACGGCATCTTGGTGGAAGCATTTGGAATAGCTACAGGATCCTTGGAAGGACCACAATTTTCATAGCATTGAGACGACCCAACCATGAAATCGTTCCCATTTTGCCAGGTCAACTTGTATTTTGGTCATAAGTACAGGGTAGTTGGCTTCAAATAGCGTCCCGGGGTCCCTTGTTAGATTAATGTCTAGGTACTTCATTGTATCCATGCTGACCTCCAAACCGAGTGGTGTAAACCTCCCAATTTCCCCGTCCTTCCTCCTATCTAGTGGGAACAGAACCGATTTGGATCTGTTAATTTTTAGCCCCACCATGGAACCATAGTGCTCAATCAATTGGAGCACTGCCAGTATGGAGTCCAGGGGTTCCCTTATATGTAACAACGTGTTGTCTGTGTATAAGGTGACTTTGTAGACACCCCCCACTGAAATTCCTACCACCCCCAGATTATCTCCGATCCTCTGGGTGAGGGTTTCTATTGCCAGGGCTTACAGCATCAGAGAGAGGGGACACCCCTATCTGGTTCCCCTCCCAAGTGCGAACCAGCATGAATACCCACCGTTTACCATGACTGAAGCCATTGGAGAAGCGTATGCTGCCATTATCCCTCAGAGAAGCCTTTCCCCCATTCCAAATTTCACCAGCATTGCCTTGAGAAAACCCCACTCCACCCAATCAAATGCCTCCGCAGCACCAACTGAGAGAAGAGATGGGTCCCTCTCTGTCTCTTGGGATGCGTTTATCAAGTCTAGAGTTTTCCCCATTGTATCTGCTCCCTGCCGCCCTTTAATAAACCCTATTTGGTCAGAGTGGATCAACCTCGGCATGTACCCCTCCAGTCTCATGACCCTGGTATAAAGTTTGGTATCAATATTAAGGAGGGAGATCGGGTGATTGGCCGCACACCCCGGGCACCCTACCCACCTTGGGTATCACTGTAATGAGCACCTTGGAGAAGGATTCTGGAGCCTGACCCGTGTTGCGTATGTAATTAAACAGCTCTGTCATGAATGGGAGTAGGGCGGGGAGAAATGTTTTATAGAATCCCGATTTTTACCCATCTTATCCCAGCGCCTTACAAAAGGGTAACCTTGCCACCACCTTTCTTATTTCCTCTTCCGTTATGGGGGCTTCCAATAGGTTAGTTTCCTCTTACGAGAGTTTGGGCAAGTCAATGGTCGCCAGGTAGGTATTTATTTCGTCCGCCTCAGGTTTTGCTTCCGAGTAATAAAACTTCCCATAGAAGGCCACAAAGGCCTCTGCAATCCCTTCCCCCATGGGCTCCATTGCCCCATCCGCCCCTTCAATTTCCGAGACTCACCTATCTGCGCATTGGCCCCTCAACATCACCGCCAGTGGGGAATCTGCTTTGTCCCCTTTCTCATAAAAATTTGTTAAAATAATTGCTATGTATTATTATTATCCCCTCCTCCAGGAGCCGCAGTTCCTCCCTCTTCCCCCTTGCCTCCAGTATACATTCCTCCAGACTCCCTGAGGGATCATGTGCTTTCAGGTCAAGTTGTCTTATCTCTGTCCTCAACCTCCGCTTCACTAGTGCCCATCCCTGCTTCTTCCTTGCCCCCTCCCGAATCAGAATCCCCGCCTGGTCGCCCTCCCTGCCTCCCACGCTGTTCTCTTATCTACTTTCCCAGGGTCAATTGTTTTGAAATATTCCACAATTTCCTTGCCCATCTCGGAGCAAAACACTGGTTCCCTCCATAGATATTTATTACACCTCCTTTCCGACCCTTTAAGGGCGAGACCCAACCATTGTATATCCACCATTAACATGTTATGGTCGGACCAAGAAATCAGAACAATCTCTGCGCCCTGCGCCTCGTCCCATAGATCTCTAGAGATATAGAGGTAATCTAGTCTGCTAGCGTTTCCTGGAACTTGCGGTGCCAGGGTCCAGTAATTCCTTTTCCCCATCCCGCAGCCTTTGCCTGTCTAAGTCCGGGTCCGCCCACATATTAAAATCACCTCCTGTGATCAGATGCCCTGAGCTTTCCACCAGTATTTTCGCCATTGTGGGTTTCAGGAATCTTAACTGTCCCTGGTTAGGAGCGTAAACCATGGCAAATGTGAACCTTACGTTTCTAATGTTTCCCAAGACCAACAGAGCCCTCCCTTCCACATCAGATCAGACCCTGGTGATCTCCATCCTAAAACCCTTCTTTATAAGGATAACCACTTCCGCCTTTCTTAGAGGACCGGAGCCCCAACACTCATGACCAACCCACCCACATGGGACCCTTTTCTCATCCCTCTTGAAGAACCTGGTCTCCTAGAGGAACATTACATCTAGTTCCACCCTCCAAAATTCCCTTGCCACCAGGGATCTTTTAGCGGGTGAGTTCAAACCATTCATATCCAGCATGCCTACCCATAGGCTTTCCTCCCAGGGCCTATTCCCTACAGGTGAAATCAAGTTATCCCAATTCCGGGGTCCAATTCGCTCCACCTGTGAGACCTCTGCATGCTAACGTGAGCCCTGACAAAAGAAACATATACTGCAGGGAAAGCCCATACCAGGTCACCCTCTCATCCCCCTAACCGCCTCACCAAACACCCCCTCCCTGGGCATCTGGCAACTCCCTGTTAGCATCAGCAGGTGGCGACCGGACCATCTACGGGACCCCCCAAGTCAGGTCCCATATCTTCACGTCACTTGTTCTAGAGCCCCTCTTCTCTCCCCCGCCTCATTTCCCCTGTAACCGCTTATACCACTCCCCTGTTTCCCCCCACACCCCGAACTAAAGCTCACCCTCAAGGAAACCCCCGAGTGGGACCAACCCACCACCAAAAACAGAGCCCGGGCACCCCGATCCGGGTCCTGTATCCTATTTCTCCACTTCCAACCACCAGACAATAACATGTGACCCGTTACCCTCTCAAGTCTCTTCAGCTGGAGGGAGGGGTGTTCAACTTTCTGAACTTCCAGGAGCCCAAACTACGTCTTCCGCTTGACCCCTTGATCTGCCACTGTCCTCCGTCCAGAATCCGTTCCCTTGAGGTTTGTGGGGTCTCGGAATCTCCCGTGAGGTCGCTAGTGACCCTCTGGATGTCCTGCTCCGTAAATAGTCTATAATTGTGCTGATCCACTTCAAACCAGATGGAGAACGGGAAACCCCACCTGTATCTAATTCCTTTTTCATTCAGCCACTTGGTGAGGGGTGAACAAAGCATTCTTTTGGAGAGGGTGAGGGAAGACAAGTTCTGAAAGACTGTTACCCTTGCTGACCCGTACATCACCAGTCCCTTTTTCCGTGCTCTTTCCAAGATTTTGAGTTTGATGCTGTAGTTGTGAAAGTGGACAAGAACAGATCTGGGGCCTCCTGCTGCTTCCCAGCCCTACGAATCCTCTCGATTTTGTCGATGGAATCATTGTCGAAGATGAGTTTGGTGATGTCATATATATTACATATGCATACGTTGTGGCAGGGCGGGCACACTCCCCCGTATCGAGCCCGGGTGGCCCAAACCCCGCCTCCTTCTCTGTCTATCTGGACAGATTCCCCTCCTGTTTGGGGTCCCTGATCTCAATGCCCCCATGGGGAAGGGGAGAGGCTCCTCCTCCTGGCTGTGCACCTGCTGCCTTTCCACTGGGGGCACTCTGAGACTTTTAACTGGTGTCCAGTTCGGGGAGGCGGGCACATGCCCCTAAGCGGTCCCAGGAGGCCCACACCTCAGTCCTTGCACCCTCAGTCCTGCACATCTACCAGGGTTGCCTCGCTGTATAGCCTCCTCCTCGTCCTCCTCTGCCTGTGTAGGAGGCCTCTCTAGTCATGTCTTTCACTCCAGGGAAGGCCAGACGGCCCACAATCCACAATGTGGGCTGGTGCTGTGTGCCTGGTCACAGGGGATTTTCACTGCTCCTGGCGCTTCTCTGTAGGAGCTCCTTTCCGCTCTGTTGTTTTTTTCCACGGGAGGGTCTCTCCATGGGGCAGGCATTCCCCACTCCTCCCGCCAGGAAGTCGCACGGTGCGCCCACCTGTGTCAGCTTCCCTCACTCACCATAAGCACAGTTGGGCCCCCAGCACCTCCGCCTCCTTTCACCTTCAGTCCTCCGAGGAGAAACGGGGGTGGCACACTCCCTGCACACTGCCTGTATGAGGGACAAGAGACAGAGCCCCGATGCCGCCAACTCGGTGCCGGATCTTCTTCACCTATCCGCTTCAGCGATGCCTGCGTGACCTGCGCCTCCAAAATGCAATTTCCAGATTCCTTCAGAAATCCGGTTACATTGCAACTCCATGATATTAGCAGAGAGTTCATTAAAAATGTCCCATAAGTTTCAAGCACTTTTCATAGTTATCACCTGCATCATATATTCACTAGGGGTGTTTTTTTGAGGGGGTGATCTGTCCACTTTTGAGTGCAGAGGGGCAAGTATCATGGGAGAAACTTGAGGTGATGTTGAGCCAGTGTGGAGGGAGAGTGGTGATGCAATAGGTAGATTAAGAGGGTAACTTAGAAGCGAGGAGGTAGTCTTTTAGTTTGGTTTTGAACAAATCCATGAGGGCTGTTTCTCGGATGTCTGGGGGAAGAGAATTCCATGCAAGTGGAGCAAGAAGAGAGAAAGAGCGAAGCGAGAGGAAGCATAGGAAGGTGGTTGAGCAACAAGGGTAGTTGAGGAGGCAGAGCAGAGATTACGAGAAGGCTTGTAGAGTTTCATAGAGGAGAATAGGACAGTGGTGCCTTAGCATGGATAGATTTGTGAGCCAGGAGAAGAAATTTAAATCTGGCCCTGTTTTGCATCGTCAGTTATCCAGCCTGGTGACAGTATGAGGAAGTAGGTGTGAACATAGCAAAGTTAATGATCTTGTCGAGAGGACAGAGAGCATTGTTGGGGAGACCAAAGATGATGCTGGCACAGTAGTCAGTTTAGAGAAGACAAGAGTGATAAAGAGATGGTTGGCAGCGTTGAAAAGAAGGAGGTGCTTGATTTTGCCAATATTTAAGAGGTTGAGGCGAGCTGCTGTTCCAGTTTTGGAGATAAAAGTAGAAAAAGTGTGAGAAGGGTCACAGATGACACAAAGGTTTCTAGCTGAAGAAGTAGGGGAGAGTGTCAGGTAGGAACTTGATAGGCAGAGGAAGAGATTATAGAGAGCGTTTGGAAGGGAAGAAGAGGACCTCTATTTTGGTAGAGTATAACGTCAGAGAGTGCAAAGACATCCAATATTTAATGGCAGAGAACAGTTGGAAATTTTGATAGGGAGATCAGAGGAGAGTTCATGAAAAAAGAAGAAGATTTGGGTGTCATCCGTGAAGAGTTAGTATGATAACCCAAAGGAGATGTTTAGTGCCCCAAGAGCAGAGATGTAGAGTGTAAAGATGTAAAGACAAGCAGACCCTAAACAGAACCTTGTGAAACACCAGCAGTTAGAGGAGTGAGTTGAGAGGTGTTGTTGCTCCAGGACACAGAGAATTGGCGAGGTGCAGGGTAGGATTCAGAGGGGAAAAGATCTTACCATGAGAATCTATGAAGTAGAGTCAGTGCGCCCTGCAGCACCTCTGATTACTGCAAACTGCTTCGCATTCTGCTCACTCATCGGCACTCCACGTGGGTGAGGTGTTTTTGAAGGTTAGTAGGAATTGCAAATTCAGCTGTTCTGCGTGCAAAACCAAAAATGGAAGAAATTGTCCTCTTCTCCCAAAAAACACTCTTTGTCGCAAACTGCTACATATTCTGCTCACTCTGTCTGCTACACATTCCCTCTCCAACCGCAAGCTGGTTCTGCACTCCATATCACTAACCATCCCCCTCCTTCTCCCACCACCAGGCTGGTTCATCCCACTAGCCAACCCCATCCTACTTGCAGACTGGTTGGCTCTCAGTTCCCCTCACCATTAGCCCTTCAGCTCCCACCCCAGAGTAGTTCTGCACTCCCAATTACTAACCACCCCCTCCTTCTCCTACCACATGGCTGGTTCATGCCTCCCTCTCACTTCACAACCCCATCCTACCTGCAGGCTGGCTCTCGGCCCCCCTCCTGCTGACCTCCGGGCTGGTACTACTTGCATCTACTTGTTTCCTATTGCTCCTCATTACCCCAGCCTAGGACTGTTCTAGTCTCCCTCCTGATCCCCATCCCACCTCCTCTGACACTACTTTTCTCCAAAAGGGCCCCCCATCTAGCCTCTCCCATCCCATTTATGTCATAATATCCAATGAAGTGCTCTTTCCTGAATATCCTTCCTGATAATCACATGCCCTCAATTGTAAAGCAACCAGAAATGGGATTGCTACTGTTACGCTGTGTCCTATGTACAGTATTATTAGCTAAATACCTTCTGCTATCGTTGCTAAATACAAAAAATACAAAAACAAAGTAGAGGAAAGAGAGAAGGGGTGGCAGGAAACACAAACAGAAGAGCGATTACACCCTCAGCAGAAGATTATCTGCAATTCAAACAGTGATGGAACCAAATATCTTGAAACTTTCTAATTATGGATGATCAGCTACTGAAAGGAATCCTCTCCGTAAATGCAGATTATGACAAACATCAAATGCATGCATATAGATTTGCAGAGGAAGTTCCCGACCAATGCCCAGCCAATGCATCATTCAACTTGACGTAATTTCAAACTAAAAGACAATTTGGTCAAACTATCTAATGATTATGTGAAGTTCAATGTTTTAATTGCAGCATTGAAGATGTTGCAAATTGACAGATTTCAAAATATGTAATCCGTGGCTAAACTGGCATTTTGATGCAGCCATTCTAGCTGTTTGGCATGGCATTTTGTTACTGGTCAGGTATAATAAAGCAAGCATGATAAGTGTTATTACCTGGTTAGGCGAGCTTTTTGGTGTGGCCTGTCGAGCCATTTCTTACTGTGGCATGACATTTATTAATGGGTATCTTTGATAAAAGCAGACATGATAAGTGTCATTGCATAGCTGGACTGGCAATTTGGTGGAGCCAGTCTTGCTATTTCTTTGGCATAGCATTTATTACTGGGCATATGTAATAAAGAAAGGATGATATGTGTTATTGCATGGCTAGACTGGCATTTTGGTCTAGCTTGTCTAGCTAATTCTTTTGCATGATATTTTTTACTAGGCATGCATAATAAAGCAAGCATGATAAGAGTTAATACATGGCTAGACTGACATTTTGGTGCAGCCCGTCTAGCTGTTTCTTTGGTATAGCATTGTATACTGGGTATGTGTCTTACCTTACCCTGCTTCAGGAAAGGACCACGAATCAGAGCGAGTAAGGTAGTTCAGTTCCTTTATTAGTAAATTTCACAGACAATGTATTGTGCTCCCTCTTCCTCCAGCAATCAAACTCCTTCCCAATCATCGTTCTCACACTCTGTTCAACAACCACACATTCTGAACCCTGCATTCCATGTATGTTCCATAAATGATTCCGACCCCACATACCCCACTCCCGCCAAAACACAACACAACAAATGGAACAATGTAAAGATAAACTAGCAAAGAATAAATTGTATAATGATATGCTAGAACTAATGTTACACCCTGGACTGTGGATGATCCATTACATAGTCTTTGGACCACATTGGGGGTATCTTCCTTCTTACCTCCCTGCTCCTCAAACCTCCAAATTCATTGAATCCCATACCTCTAATTTTCAATTTGTTGAAGCCCATACCTCACTCAAAGAGGCCACCCCCATCCACACATTGACCCACACTGGGACCCTCTCCACCGGAAACATCAACATTGCAGCTAGTGATTTTATCATCTTCCTTCATCAAAATCTGAGAGACACTCACATTCTGAATACCTCTCTTCACATTCTGCATGTCATTCTTCATACCTTCCCAATTCCATTTGCTCAGCCTATCGAAATTCCAGTTTGAACAATCTTCAATCTTCACAGCATTTTAAAAAAACATCCATTATCTTAACCAGATCAAACATTTCAAACATTCCTTGTGTGGAACCACCCCTTTCTCAATTCTCACCCAATCACCAGGTTCAAAACGCAAACTAAAGGCATCACACTTTCCTACACTACCACTTCCTGATCAAAACCTATTAACCCAAGCAGGATTCAATTCTGTGTTAGGTTCTCTCGCTCTCATTAGCTCAAACAGTGATTTCTCTGTACCCTTCACCAACGTCCTCATGCTCCACAACCTGTCTACTATCGCCTGATCCACTGCCACATTGTTTCTGACAGCCTGTTCTATGATTTCCACAATGACCCTGCTGTATCCTTCCACCAAACCATTTGTCTGGGAGCTGTATTTGCCGAAAGTCTCCATTCAATAGCCCTGCTCAGGGCCTTCCACATCATATCAACGCTCTTGAACTGCACACCATTATCACTGATAATCATTCTGGGATATCCCTCTCTATGGAAAATCTGCTAACAAAATGTTATCACCTCACTTGTGTCAACTTTCCACACAAATGTTGCCTCTATCCATTTGGAGCAATAATTAACCAACACAATAAGGAACCTTCTTTCTGCCTTCAACATATTGTACAGCCCTATTATATGCACCCATAACTGCTCTGAGGGCTCATCAGGCTGCCACATCGTAATCACTTCTGACGTGTTTTACCTTTCAACTCTTGTCAGAATTTTGACATGGCCAACAATTCCCCAGACACCTCTCCACCATTAAATCCATCCTGGGCCACCAATAAGTCCCTCTCAAATTTGGTTTAGAGCCCGTCGATCCAGGATTACCTTGATATGCTCTTTCAATCAATTCCACCCTTAACTTCCCTGGCAGGATGAACTTCTCACCTCTGACCAATACACCTCCTTCCACTGAACACACATCTCTAATTTCCCAAAACAGAAAATGTTTCTCCCTCAAATCACTTTTTGACAACAACCCACCAATCGTGTACCTCATGACACACTGTAACACCTCGTCCTTACTCAATTCTTCCTCTACCATTCTCTTGATATGGCATCTAACACAATAGCCACTACTTCATTGTCACGTCAACCTCTGATGTCGCCTGCTCTGACAACAGCATCCTAAAAAGGGCATCTGCCACCCTCTTTCTCACACCAGGCACATACTTCACATCAAAGTCATATTCCTGCAATTTAATGCTTACCCTCGCTAGCCTCAGGGCTGCCATACACATCCCTCTTTATGCACAGCATCTCCACCAACAGTTAATGGTCCATGCAAATTGTGAATTTGTTACCCCACACATATTTGCAAAAATAGTTAACGTCCCAAACACAAGCAAGCAACTCCATCTCTATTACTGCATACCTAGATTCAATGTCCATTACATCTCTTGACACATTGCACTTCACCTTCTCATGTCCATCAACTTCCTGCCCCAGCACAGCCCCCAATCCAATGCCCCTCACATCCACCATGATTCTTGTCTTTCTTCCAGGCTCAAATCCTCCTAAATCAACTACTTTGCAAATTCCAGACTTGATAAGATAAGCTTCATAGCCACCATACACTCCTCACCCCAACAAAATGTGCTGTCTTTCTTCAATAACCTTCTAATGGGCTCTGTCAAGCTCCCCAAATTCTTCACAAGCTTGCTATAATATTTGGACAACCGTAAAAATGACCTTACTTCATCTTTACTCATAGGGTCTGCTGCATCTCTTATAGCTCTCATAGCACAACCCTTTCCACTCACCAATGTCCCAAATATTCTACCTCCCCTTCCCTGAATTTGCA
Source organism: Ambystoma mexicanum (assembly GCF_040938575.1). Taxonomy (NCBI): domain Eukaryota; kingdom Metazoa; phylum Chordata; class Amphibia; order Caudata; family Ambystomatidae; genus Ambystoma; species Ambystoma mexicanum. Next base: position 325,709,219 of record NC_090926.1, on the reverse strand, counting down.
TTTTCAACTACCCTTCAAGATTTGCGTCATTGGTCTCTGGAACCTACCGGCTACCGGTGCCAACCCAAAAGGCATTTTCGATAGCGGTACATCCCAAAAGGCATCACAAAAGCCGTGAAGTCTATGCAGTCCACCATCAATTTTATCTGATATCAAGCGCTGGAGCGATCCAATGTTGTAAAAACATTTGCACTCAAATGCTATTTAGCATCTCTGTTATTATTGGTAATGGAAATGTATCCACTTGAACATTCTTGTTTAAGTTCCTCAAATCAACGCAAATCCTTATCTTGAACTTCTTTTCTTCTTTTTCAATGCTACAACTATAGGACTGATCCACTGAGATGATTCATTTCTCTCAGTCACTTCTTCTTTTTCTAGTCTGTTCAATTTCTCTTCAACTTTGTCTCTCAGTGCAAAAGGTATAGGCATCGATTTCTCCTGAACAACAGGCATTGAATTAGGCTTCAAAATGATATTGTGGGAATAACCTTTGAGAATACCTAACTTAAATTGGAATACTTCTGTAAATTCTGCTACCTCTCCAGTGGCACAACTACTGTCATCTTGAGTTGTGCCTTTGACAAAGACGACTGGATCTGCTTTGTTTGGGTCTAGTCTTATCTGTAGTGCCGCCGGGTCCCTTCAACCCAGCATGTTCATCCCTTTTTTGGCAATTTAGATCTTCACTTCCCCCAGCCTGCTTTTAAATTGGACTTAACACTTGATCCAAATAATCAAGTCAATTCTGGAACCCTCAAATCTTCCAGGGTTTGTTATGTCCGGTTCATGAGGTTTCACTCTCAGACCCTTGGCTTTCAATTATTCCTACTTGTTCTTCATGGTGATAGTAAATTGCAAGCAGCTGGCCATCATTACCTTCAATTTCCAGTTCTTCACTATTATCGCACAACTCAAGAATGTTAACCCTTGGTCGCATTCTACTCCCCCTTTTCCTTAAACTATCACTACTTTCTCATAATTTTAGTCTGATTCTCCTTGTATTGCTGACACCGTTTTCCTGTTCCTGAAAGCCACTGCAAAGTGGCCCCTCTTCTTGCATGAGGCAGACACCTGCCCTATTGCCAGACATGTTTGGGAATTTGCATAGTGATCCAACTGGCCAAACCTGAAACACAGGTCTTTATCCTTACCCTAATATTTGAAACCCACATTTCTTGAAGATTTCCTTTGGTTTTGTGTCATGCTGTCTCTCCTCTTCATGAGATATCCCTTCCTTTTTCTTTCTTTCTAAGCTGACACTTTGCTGCGCTGCCTCTTCCTTGTTGCTCTCATTTTGACTCTGTTGCACCTCTTTCTTTTTTTCTTTTATTTCTTTCAAACAAAGCTGCATGTACTCAATCTTCTTTGCTATATGCATGGCCTCCTATAATAATGGATCGCCATGCATCCACAGTCGTTCTGAATAACAGAGTCCTTGGCATGAATTATTATCTGGTCATGAATGAACTCAGTGGTTATACCTGCTCCAAACTGGCATGTCAGCGATAAATTCTTGAGAACCGACACATATTCTTCAATTGTTTCTTCTTCTTTCTGGACACCCTCTCATGTGCATCCAGATCCTGGCCTCCATCTTCAAAATCTTAGGCAATTCCCTGTATTTCCGTTGTACCTTGGGACCAAGGGCATGCAAGAGGATTGATCGTTTTTCCCATCATACACTACCATTTTATTATAATTTCTCCAATATTCTATCCATTCTGACCATTAAATGGATGGTTTGCCTGGGTGCACTATAATACCATGCATTCTGAACTAGACGTCAGATTACATACAATATGGAGAAAACAAAATTTCACTTGGTACTGAGACGAAGGAGACCAACAAGCGCGATAACTATCACCCTGTCAGTTTTGTACAATTTACTGGAATTATCATGCAGTACATAGATTGTTTGCTGATACGAGATGAAGAAGACCAACCAGAATTAAAAAATCACCCTGCAATTACAATGCAGATCAAAGGATCCATACGGTACAGAGACGAAGAAGAAGACAGCTAATGTGCTGCTGGGCCTACAAAATGGCCAGATCTACTCCCACGTGATAGCGTCCTTTCGTTTAATCTCCTCTTCCTTCAGAGGGATTTCCTGGTGCACGTAAAGTCACGTTGATGCAGCCAATCCTCAAATGCTTGAAATGAAGTCACTCAAACATGCCAATTCAAAGGAACGTCTTCTGTGAACACCAAATAATACATTTATCATTCATGAATAACTCTGTTTATTATTCAGACCAGCTGACAGAAAACCATTAACCCAGATAGTGATTGTGCAAGGCTTTTCATAAACACATCAAGGCATGGGGAGGGAGAGGAATAAATAAGAATGTCTTTGAAGCAGCAGTACAAATCCTTATCCTCCCAGATGCTCCAGGCATCCCATACCATTTTTCCAGCATTCTTGCACATAATTCTATTTGTGACTGCCATTTCAAGTCAAATAGCCTTCGGCATACATTCTATTTATTTCCTTGCAAGCCGATAAACCGTCAGCTCTCAATTTAACCCTCCATGTAACTAGGTATTCCTGGTCATAAAAAAAGCTTTTGTGCTCCAAGTGAAATTACACTTTGCATTTAAGAACCTAATCCAGCCATAAAAATCTAGCAGAATGACTTTCCATTCTGTTCTCGCCTTCAGCCCTTTTAGATGTTATCACAACTGCTCATAAATGGTTCGCGCCCAAACCCCCTTTCATGGCCTTGGTCATCTAACTGTTCAAACTGGGCAAAAAAACAGGGGCTCTGCGACCTATTAAGACTCCAAGTAAGCGAAAACTACATTCTGCGATGTCTCCATGTATCCCACAATAAACCCATATTTCTAGTGCCCTAATTGTGTCTGCAATCTAAACCATTGTTGAATTGACACATGTTAGTTTCCCCTTGAATGAACACTTCTAATACATCCATAAAGCTGACCACTACATACTTCTTCGTGCTACAAATTGTACATTGCACAATACATTGCATCCAGGCCACTGCTACTCACGTTGCCGCCTAATGTGACTCTAAAATGTATCCAACTAAAATGCAAAGTAACACTCATTTCAATTCTTCTATCTACATTCAACACATATGTATTTGCAACATTGCATATAACCCATCCGCACCATGGCCTAGTGCTATTTACATAGTGTAAACCTCTTTGCTGTGTTGAGACCTAAACAGCCTACTCCAACATGCTCGGAGGATGTTACTTCTGGCATGCACTAGCACCCTTGCACAGTAAATTCCTGCCAAATTCACAATTCAAGGCAGCTCGGCTCACTGACTGCCCTTGGCTGGATGCTGCACTGGACACTGGAGTACGTCGAGAACACCGTCCCATGATGAGGCACCTTGCGGCTGGCTACAAATGGGTCTGGAAAGCTGGTGGCTGACTCATCACCAACATGTTGAACCTTACCCCACTTCAGGAAAGCACCACAAATCAGAGTGGGTAAGGTAGTTCAGTTCCTTTATTAATAAATGTGACCAGCAACGTACTGTGCTCACTCTTTCTCCAGCAATCAACCTCTCTTGCAACCATCGTTCTCAGACTCTGTTCCACCACCATACATTCTGAACCCTGCATTCCATGTACGTTCCATGCCTGACTCCAACATACACAACCTATAGTAAAGCAACCATGATAAGCGTTATTACATGACTAGACTGGCATTTTGGTGCAGCCAATCTAGATATTTCTTTGGCATGGCATTTTTTTACTGGGTATCTATAGTAAAGTGGGCTCTAGAACCTTGAAGCATCTCTTGTGCTAGATGGAATTACCAATAAATATGTCAGACCAAATAACTGGACAGACTCAAAGAATATGGTGAAGTACTACTTCATTCTCCATTTAACAAAGCAGGGTCAATTGGCAGACATCGAGCTGATGCCTGCACACTCACAAACAAACTTGATTACACAGAGGTCTTATACCCCAATAAGCGTCATCTATGATGTCATCCTATGTGGCAAACTATAAAACTTATTAGCAGGGGGATTGGTTAGAGGTCAGGCCAATCTCCTCCTCTTTGATAGGCGCTTCCCTCGCCTCATCAATTTTCTCTCATCTCCTGATGTTCCCTCCTCTCCCCCATTGGCTCCCTTACCCTCTCTCTCGTCCTCCACTGCCCCTCCCCCTCCACTGCATACCTCTTATCTGTACCCCTCCCCGGAAGGTCTTTAAAGCTGGCAACCTTCTTCATCTTGCCACTCTCAACTCTCGCTCTGCTGCCAAACACTCCTCTGACATCTGCCACCTCCTTGAAGAACTAGACCTTTATGTCCTTGATCTTACTGAGACATGGTTCATGGCCAGCTCTGTCACAAGCTTTGACACTCTCCTCCCTGATGGATACAAGAACCTCCCGGTCCAGTGGGGGGGGGGGGGGGGGGGTAGCCCTGATCTTTCCTGAGTGGATTCCTGCCTCTATCCTTCTCACTCATACCTACTCCTCTTTTGAATGACTTGCCTGTAGGCTCTTTCACTCTCCTACCTATTCTTTTACTGTGGCTACCATCTACTGGCCTCCTGGTCAAATCACCTCATTTCTCTCTGAGTGGGCGGACCTCTCCTCCCTCTGGGCCTCTACCACTCAACTCCTCCTCCTCAGTGATCTGAATATCCATTTAGACTCTCCTTGTTCCTCCTGTGTACTCTTCCGTGACCTCTGTGACTCCCTCTTCCTGTCCATTCTCCCCTCTGGCCCAACTCACTCTGCAGGGCATACACTCGATGTATTGATCTCCTCTGACCTCCCCCTCTCCACCCCTCTGACCACTCCTCTCTCCTGGAGTGATCATTCCCTCCTCTGCTCTCATCTCTCCCTCTCTTACCCAAAGCCAAGCCTACCCCAACATTGCTACCAACCTTCTTGGACATCCGGACCATGAAGCATGTGTCAGTTGAGGCTTTCACTGCCACCATCTCCCCCCCTCCTCCCCTGGCTGTCTCATATCCTGACACAGCCCTGTCTCTGCTCCACTCTTCAACTTCTGGTACCCTAGATGCTCTTGCCCAGGTCATGAGGATACGTTTGAAGTCCAAAGCCAAGTGCAATTCCTGGTATGACTCCGACCTAGCTACACTTAAACGTAAGTGTAGTGCAGCTGAGAGGAAATGGAGGGCTTCTTGTTCATCCTCTGACAAACTGCCCTGTCGCCTACAGCAAAGTCAATAACGACTCTCTGTCCTCACCAAGAAGAGAGTCCACACTCAAGCCTGTGTCTCTGTGGCATCAAACAACTCAGCCAAACTCTTTAAAATCTGCAAGGAGCTGGCCGACCCTGCTGCAGTTTCTACCACTCATGTTGCCTCTCAAGCTCTTTGCAATGCACTTGCTTCTCACTTTATCTCAAAATCCCAGGACACCCTGTGCATCCTCTCCTCCTTTTACCCTCTTCGCCCCTCTCCGACTATGCTTGCTGACTCTCCTTCAGCCATCCCCCCACCCTCCTTCTCGTCCTTTCCTCTTTTTCCCCTGACGAGGTCACTAGACAAGTCTGATCTACGAAAGCCTTGTCAAAACAGGTTCATCCCTGTTCCTCTAAAACCATCAAGGACCACATTGACACCAGGATCCTTCCCCTGCCCTCTGAAGCACTCCCTTGTGCATCTTCTTCTCAAGAAACCCACAGCTGGTCCTTCTTGTCCGGCTAACTATCGCCAAATTTCCATTACTCCCTTTCTGGGCAAACTCCTGGAAAAGCTAGCCATTTCTCAGCTTAACCTTCATTCCGATTCTGTTGGCTGTCTCCATGACCACCAGTCTGCCTTCAGAGCTGCCAGAAGCACGGAAACTGCTCTCCTGAACATCCGTGAAGATCTGCTCTCCAATCTTGACTCTAACATTCCCTCTGTCCTAATAACCCAGGTATCACCGATCAGGCTCTGGCCTGGTTGACCTCTATCCTCTCTTATCAACCCTCCCAGGTTCAACTTGGGTTCTTCCTATCATCTATCTCCCTCTCTACCTGTGGTGTTCCCCAGGGGTCTAACGTCTCGCCCTGGCTTTTCAACCAATACCTGGCAACTCTCACCCACTGCATTGACATTTTAAGTTCAAATTACCAGAGCTACGCTGATGACACTCAACTCATTTTCAGGCTGCCCTCAGCCACCCACTCTCCGTCTCTCATCTCTGTTTGCCTAACTGCCATTCAAGATTGGTGTGACGTCAATGATCTTTGTCTGAATGCCAGCAAGACGGATATCCTCCTCATCGGCACACCTTCACCATCCTTTCCCCTCACTCTCTGGCGGGCCTCCCTTGGCCCTCGTTCTACCCCCACCTGCAAGGCTAACAACCTAGGGGTCATCTTTGACTCTACACTTTCCTTCTCGGCCCACATCTCTGATGTCTCTAAAAAGTCACACTTCCAACTGCACCTCCTCAGAGGTACTCTGCCTTTCCTATCCTTCCCCCAGAAGCTCACTGTCTCCCAAGCTCTGGTTCTCTCTACGTTGGACTATTGTAGCAGCCTCTTTCTAAATCTACCTGCCTTTACTCTCCCCCCTCTGCAACTAATCCAGAACAGGACTGCGAGACTTGTCCTAGGCCTCGAGCCCTGGGATCATATCTCTCCAGCTCTGTAATCTCTCCACTGGCTCCCAGTGGATGCAAGGATTAAATTCAAAACCCTCTGCTTTGTCCACAAGGCTTTCTGGGGCCTGGGTCCAAAATACCTCCAGGTATCCCTCTGCAAATACCTCCGCTCTCGAGTTCTTCGCTCCTCTACCTCTAACCTCAGGGTCAGTCGTTTCTCAAAGAAACAAGCTGGTGTAGATCTTTGTCTTTGGCTGGAGCCTCCCTTTGGAATAGCCTCCCCGCCACTCTAAAACTTGAGGAGAACCATCTCCGGTTCCGGAAGCACCTCAAGGCCTTCCTATTGGCTTCTGCCTTCACCCCCCCCTCTCCCCTGCTGATATGTTCTCTCTTGGCCTCTGTCCTTGAGGCCCAGGTACCTGCTCACCTGCCAGCCTGCCACCCTGCCACACTGCCTCCAGGCCACCCCTTGCACTGGGGACTGTATCTGTACCCATACAGTCCCCCCTTTTTTCTTCCTGCACTTATCAGACCTACCCTGTCTGCTGCCTTAAACCCAGCACTTGCCATTTGATGGCTGCACTACCACTGTTTGTTGCCTTTATTATTTATTTATTTATTTTTATTTATCTGTTTCTCCTTTGCTCCGCACTTTCCACTTCTCCCCCTTCCATGCACCTTTCCCCACCCCCTCTCCCATGCACTTGCGGATTCTCAATGTCACTGGGCCTAGTAAGATTGTTGTTTTGTTCTCCCCTGTACTCTTTCCTTTGCGTTGTCTTGCTTTGAAACACTTGTGTACGAGCGTGATAGAAATAAAATATCAATTCAATTCAACATATCTACTTATAGAATACGTATGGGGTCTCTTACCTGTGAGGCATGCCTCAAATGACCTCTAAATACGCATAGTACTAATTATAGAAAACAAAATGGCAGTGGATTGATCTATGCAACATTGTATAGCAGGTTGCCCCATGGACCCACTGATTGGCTGGAGTTCTCACCAAACCATGGACTTTTCGGCTCAGCTAGCAGCACATAAACAAAATAAAACCCAGGTGCATGAATCACATCAGATTACACCCCTCGCCCCACACACTTTACCAATTAGTCCATCATCTCTCAACAGTCTGGCCAGGAGCCAACATTTCCCCGTCTGAAGTTGACTTTGTAGCCCGTTCTCTGTTCAGAGGACATTCAAGGGAGTGTGAGCACATCACTATCTTCATTCAAGACTTAATGAATAGCCCTTGTTTTTGACTTCTGAGTCACATGAGAAGAGACCACGAATGTGTCAATTTCACCCAATTATTTACTGCTATTTGATTTAATTATACTGAGTGTCATTGCTCTTCTTGCCCTGTAGAGAATTGCTCACTCCATCTTGTATAGACTTTATACACTTTTAATTGTTCAATATTTGGCTCCTACAGATGTTTTCTTATTCTTTAATCTACTGGAAAAATGTCTTGTCCATGGCTAATCCGTCTGCCTTCCTTCATGCTATGCAGCTATTCCTTAAAAATAGCATCTTTGATCCCAAGCCAACATAGACTCCTCTTTGCTTTGCACACAAAGCTGTTCTTCGAGCGTCTCCTGACTCTTCAACCCTGATCTGTTTCTGAGGTAGCTGAATTGAATCTTGACACGAGCCGGCGTCCATTTTCCAATTATGGCCATCATAGCCATGTTATATATTCCTCTATAGTGAGCTTCTATATGTCTTTTCTACCTTGTGTTACTGCATATTTACACTTATTGGTCAGCAAGTTACTTTGTCTTCTTTTGCATTCATGATTACTTTATAATTTCGTACATGTTTCTCTTGTCACTTCAGTTACATCATCTCTCTTAAGTACTTTGATATCGTTTCAGTATGGCTCTGTATATTTCCTTTATGACATCACCCTGCCCTCATCAGGTTCCACTCCATGATGTTCAATGGTGTGTGCTGACATCCTTCCACATGGCATTGTTCCACACTTGCAGTGCAAGGGTACATTCGGTACGGCTGTCTGAGTGCATACTGTCTCTCATGCATTCGATGTGGTATAGGAACAACACATGGGGTCCCATACAGAGCTATTCTCCCACTGTTCCAATATGACAGCAGTGAGGGGTCAGGAGTTAGGAATTATGTATCCAACTGCTCCTCTACATTCCCCCTCTGGTTGAGTCCTCATCCACATTGTTCTCTTCATTATCCTTTATCATTTCTTCATACTGTCGTTTATTTGGGGCCCATATCTTTGTCACCCCCTCTCCCTGTCAGGTGACTTGCATTTTTTATATTTTCATCCACTCTCCAGGTCATGTGGCAGCAATCTCCTGATGGTGAACAGAACATCCATCATCCTACATATTTTTTATGATCCTTAGGGTAATACCACTTTGTTCCACGAGGTGCAATGTACTTTTCTTTATATTCTTCCCAGTACTTTCTTCATTTTGCATCTGCTTGCCAGTTCCAACAACTATATCAATCAAGATCTTCATTCCAATCATTTTCCTGGCTGTCTTCTGGCATTGTCCCAAGATAATCTGTATGAGACAAAATCCTAGCAATACCAACACTAGTACTGCTACAAGTAATTTGAAGGCATTTGCCAACCAAGTTGCAATCAATGAAAACAGAGATGAAAATCAGTCGTCCTCCTCAGTCTTGGCTGTTTCATCCACCATTTCTGTGTGCAAGGTTGACAACATCGTTATTGGTTCTGTTAAAGTCTCATTCTCTTCATCATGGGCATGTTTAAATGTACAAGAAGAAGTCCCAATGTTGGCACACACACCTCCTTTCATTGCTGTAATTAAGTCCAGGACATGCCTGTTCTGGAGAGCCACGGCCCTGATTGCCCTCAACTCTCCTCTGATCGCATTAAATACTTTTATTGTTGTATTGATTGCTTGTAGCAGCTCCCATCCGGTTATATGTAACAATTGAGCGTTTACTGCAGTTTGAATCATGGCAGTAATACAGCTGTGAATATCACTGCTGTTTTGCTGAACAACTTATGCTCATCTGGAATGTCATAATAAGCTTCTATTGATTTTGCTGAGAAGTAATTATCTCTCCACTGTCTACTTCAATTAAACAATCTTTTCTTCCTCAGTCTGTTATCTCCAGGTCACTTTGAGACACTATTAAGGCTGGTATGCTTATCAGTACCAATGAACAAACTCCTTCCCATATTGGTGGCAACTTTGTATATGTTCTTGATTCACAGGCCCAGTAATGGTCAATCAGGACTGCTGTTCCTTCCTTCATGCCTGGTACATCAAACACTCAACCACACTTGTGGTTTTCTCCAACTTTAAATGTGCCATTATTTCTGAAGCATGAAGATGCATTCTTCAGGGGTAGTACCTGCAATGGTCCTCGCTCATCGTCAACCCATGTCAACAATCTTGCAATCTTAAGCCATTGGATTTTGAATTCCTTTTCTGCATTTCTACTTCCCATTGCCCGGTTAATTCCAGTGCTTTGCACACAAAAAATCCATGAGCCTATCGTTCAGGAGTAAGCACTGTTCCTTTAATTTTTAGTTGATATCTTTCCCAGCATTCTCGTATTTCCTTCCCATTCTTATCCTTGCTTTGTGACATCTTATTTTCTTCAATTTAATTCCTGTTCCATTTATTCCATGATGTTCGTATTTTATTATTTGATGCATTGTTTCTGGCTTTTCTCTTGACTTTATGTTTTGTACATAATTATCTTCTCTTTGAGATGTCGCTTTATTTAGCCACACTATGGATGCTGTTCTGCCCTGTAACTGTTCTCTGGTTAGGCAAAGTACAAGGTGTGTTAGGTAATCTGCCTTTTTGACTAATACTTCTGTTGCTTTGAATATTTTAGAGGTTACCAAAGCATAAGGTATAAAGGAACACACATAGCAGCTTTCATCAGACATCCTTCTTCCCACCTTCTTCATGTGCTAATACCATAGGTTATTCTTTAAATGAGCCGAGTTATCAAGATACGCATTTATATCTGCAGGGTCTTCCCAAACATCCCTTTTAAATTGAAGAAAAAATACCTAGTAAGATTATAAACAAATGTGTTAGTGACTTCATCAGGGGCAATAGTAATTGTTTCATTGTCACCCACCATATCTGTATTGTTTCTTATAATATGTCTAAATGTCATAATAAACAGAAGGAAAACACAGATCATAATGCATAATGATGCCACAATTATTATTCCATGGAAACTCATCGATGTTCTTGATGGCAATGATCCTCTTACATTATGACACCTCCTCATTTGTGTTCAGACTTTTAATATGTAACTGTAAATCTCTATGAACCACACCTTTATATCAAGAACTGCAAGATGATTGCTATAATTATTCTAAAAATAATATGATTGGTCTTAGGATTTCAAAGAAATGTATGACGGTGATGTATCTCCTTATTAGAGCTGGATAAGACTGTAATATGTAGACAAGAACAGCATACAAGAACGAATGTAATGTTATTGCTATAGGCAAGATAATGATGAACTGTGCTTTTTTTCTTTCTGCTCCAGTTATTCACTACATGGTTCCTTTAGCCTATCTAAAAACGTTCCAGGATAACTGCAAGTCTGTTTACTTCTTGTAAAATGTTAAAAGATATTGGCCTTTAGTCTAAGGTGCTGCTGTGTTCCTCATTTATTTTCTTTGTCTTTACTTTGGCCATAGAATACGTGGAACTTCTTCTCTTACTTGCTTCACAGTCAGTTGTTGCAGTAGGGGTTGAGGTCTCTCCTTCATATGGCTTGATGTCGTGAAAATAAAGCCAGGTTCTCTTTCCTTTTAACTTGGCTGCTGTGGGTGTCACTTCTTCCACCTCATACGAATCTTCAAAGTGGGGAGTAGTCCAAGTGAGTACAAACTTTCATACCATCACCTGATCCCTTGCATATAGACATGCAGGCCGATTCATGGAATCAACGTGCGCCGAAAAAACGGCGCACGCGTGCGTAAACGTGCGATTCGCAGAGAAACAGCGAAAATCGCAGTGCAAGTGCGATTATCGCACAGAAAACATCGCACATCAATTCATGGAAGTCCGTGCACGCGCGAAATGTGGGATGTGCGCTGAGAAAGTGCGCGGTGCACGCTGGCGCACGCTGGCGCACAGGTCAACGAACGCCGTGCGATAAGGCCACAGCGAATTCGCACATAGCGCGGCGCACATAACTAAAGTAGGCGTAACACAGGGCGTCACACGCAGAATGGGGAACAACTCGTGAAAATGTGGGCGTCACGGGGGAAGTACAGGAAGCAAGTGTGCAGAACGCCCACACGCTCGCCTACAACACGTATTCATGGAATCGAATAGGGAAAAACAGCGCACGGCCAAAGACGCGCACAGGCCCATACATGTCCGCCACACGAAAGCAGGCGGTAGCGTCCCTGCGCAGGAAAAAAATGTGCGCCAAAGTCCTACATGCGCGAGAAGGCCCACACGCGATCGGGCCTGGGGGAGCGTGTGCGTGTATTACAGGGTTGCGCGTGAAGTTCCACACGCGATTGGCCTGGGCGCGTGTATTTCAGGGGTGCGCGGAAAGCTTCTCACACGTGATTGGCCTGGGCGCGTGTATTTCAGGGGCTCGCGGGTGTTATCACACGCGATTGGGCTGCGTGCGGGTATTACAGGGGTGTGCGAGAAGCTTCTCACACGCGATTGGCCTGGGCGCGTGTATTTCAGGGGCTCGCAGGTGTTTTCACACGCGATCGGGCCTGGGGGAGCGGGGTACGTGTATTCCAGGGGCTCGCGGGTGTTTCTACACGCGATCGGGCCTGGGGCAGCGGGGTACGTGTATTTCCGGGGCTCGCGGGTGTTTACACACGTGATCGGGCCTGGGGGAGCGTGTGCGTGTATTTCAGGTGTGCGCGCGAAGTTTTACACGCGATCTGGCCTGGGGGAGCGTGTGCGTGTATTACAGGGGTGCGCGTGAAGTTCCACACGCGATTGGCCTGGGCGCGTGTATTTCAGGGGTGCGCGAGAAGCTTCTCACACGCGATTGGCCTGGGCGCGTGCATTTCAGGGGCTCGCGGGTGTTTTCACACACGATCGGGCCTGGGGGAGCATGTGCGTGTATTTCAGGGGTGCGCGTGAAGTTCCACACGCGATTGGGCTGCTTGCAGGTATTACAGGGGTGCGCGAGAAGCTTCTCACACGCGATTGGCCTGGGCGCGTGTATTTCAGGGGCTCGCGGGTGTTTTCACACGCGATCGGGCCTGGGGGAGCGGGGTACGTGTATTCCAGGGGCTCGCGGGTGTTTTCACACGCGATCGGGCCTGGGGGAGTGGGGTACGTGCATTTCAGGGGCTCGCGGGTGTTTACACACGCGATCGGGCCTGGGGGAGCGTGTGCGTGTATTCCAGGGGTTCGCGTGAAGTTTTTCACGCGATCGGGCCTGGGGGGGTGCGGGGTACCACTCACCGTCTGCCTTGCGTGTAGAAGAACGCGTAGCCAACACCCGCTGTGAAGTAATAGCGTGTGAACCCCAACGGATGGAAAACACACGCACCGCACGAAAAGCACGTACAGAGCAGTGTAAAGGCACGCGGGATCTCCAAGCCCTGCCAGGGCAACGCCCGTGCGCGAAACGCCACAGACGCGCTTACGCTGTAAGGGCCTTTGGTCCAATGAAATCGCGTACGCATGCTGACGCGCTTAGCGCTAAGGCCCTTTCCTCGAATTTCACGCTGACGTGCAGGATTTTCACGTGCCAAATCACTCCGTATCAAGCTGGCCACGCGAAAACACACGGAAGACCACTCTCCTGCCCAGAAGGCCGAATCACTGCCCCCCAGTACCCCGAGCAGCCTCCCACGTGCCATCTGCTGCTGCCTGCCTGCCTGCCTGCCTGCTGCCACCGTGCCCTGCCATTTGGTGCCTGCACATCAGCCATCTGCAGGGGTCCAGTTGCTGTGTCCACCCCTGCTGGAACAGAAGACTCCCGACTCGGATAACATCGCTCCACAGCCCAGCCCCAGGACCCAGTTGCCCACCCACTCCTGCCCCTGGGGTTGCCATGTCGGGCACATCAACATCTGGCACCAGTGGCAACCCCCGGCCAGATGGGCAGAGGGGCACCAGCTTCACTGCCACCGAAGTTGGTGTCCTGGTGGAGCAAGTCCTGGGGCAGTATGATGCCCTCTTTGGATCGTCCCGCGCCAACAAGGAAGGGCGGGAGAGGATCTGGGCCGACTGTGTGGTTGTCATCATCGCGGAGGGGGTGGCAACCCGCACCATCCAGAAGGTCAAGAAGCGCTGGGAGGACTTGAGGTCCAGGACCCTCATAAAGGCCCGGCGCCTCGTGGAGGGGGGCCAGGGCCGCATGAGTTCCATCCAGATGAGGGTCCTGGAACGAGTACACCCAGCGCTCCACGCCCAGGTCCTTGAGAGGGAGACCCGTCTGGAGTTGAGCGGTAAGTGGCCAAGCATTGCTGTGTGAGACAGGGCATGTTGCAGTGTGCTGGTTGTCTGATACTTGCCTGCATGTGTGACATAGGCCATGTACGCATGTATGTGTGCAGGGACATCATGGTAATGCATGTGCGACCAGTAATGTGTGAACCGCACGGTTGTTGCATGTGTTTAAATGCGACATGGGGAGCCCTATGCAGATTGCACACATGAGAGCATGGCAGTCTCTGTTCCTGGACATGGGTGGGGGTGAGGGATGGGTGCTGATGCCAGGTACATATATGGTATCCATGTCTGTGTGCCTGACCTGCGTGTCTGTGACTTGTGAATGCCATGGATGCATGACACATGTCTGTGACAATTTACAGATTCACTGATGCAGCCTAGTCATCCTTGTATGCACTGTGATTGGGGTGTACGGGGCCAGATGGATGTGACTTAGGTGAAGTGTGTGCATGTGATAGGCATGACCCATGATGCATGTGAGTACCATTACATTGTATGTTTCGAGAGTCCATTGGACATGTATGGAAATGTCCATGGCATGCACCATGACTGTCACTGTGTGTGTTTTGCCTGGACTGACACATGTGTTGTGGAGTGACATGATGGAAGTGTACTTTGACAGTGGCACTCATCTGCTATTGCTTCCTGTCTAGGGGACCATTGTACAGTACCCTGATGCTTGTGTTCTATGTCTCCCTCTACGCAGCGACTAGTGAAGAAGAGGGCGGAGACGGCGCTGTGGAGCAAGGCGGCGGGGATGCCCCCACGGCTGCAGCGGAAGGGGTGGGTGAGCCCCCACAGGGGCCTGCTACGGCGGTAGACGGTGAGGAGCCATCCAGGTTGGTGGTTTCCACAGAGGAGGAGGAGGCCGCCACTGAGGCGCACATGGGGCCTGGTGGGGGCATCCCTGCTGGTGCAAGTGTTGCAGTCCAGGGGCAGGGGCAGGAGGCAGCACAGGTCACCGTGGAGGGGCCTGTGCATGTCGCTGTCCCTGACCCTGTGGGTGCACCACCATGCACCAGCAGGGATGCCCCGTCCCAGGCCCGTCCGCAGGTAGAGGGGATGTCCATGTCATCTGACTCCCCTCCACCTGCGGACGAGGGGACCCCTGGCCGTATGGAGAAGGTCCTGATTGGGGTCGCGATGTGCACGGCTGTGATTCATGATGCCGTGCGTGCTTCCCAGGAGGAGCACGCATGTCATCACGAAGAGCACCGTGCCGACGTGGCCCAATTGGGATCGTCCATGTTCGGGGGTTTCCTGCATGTGTCGGCCAATCTGGCGGCCCTCTCCTTCTCTGTGGAGACTATACGCCAGTCGTTCTCCTTGCCGTCTTCCGGCCCAGATGCCACCAGGGCCCCCTGTGGACCTGCCCCGACCAATGCAGCCACCTCGGTGGGGATCCCATCCCTGCCACAGTCGGGAGTCGGAGGTCCAGCAGGGGTGGACACACCAGCAACTGGACCCCAGCAGATGGAGGATGTGACGGCATCATCGGGCAGGGCACGTGTACGACGGCGTCGGTGGTTTCCATCAGCCTGGATGCCGTCGTGCTGGCACAGGCAGTTGCGTCGGAGGCAGCGGCAGGCTCGACGTGGGAGGCATCATGGCTCGGGGCCATCAACATCAGGGGTGCAGGCATCGGCCGGAGGGCAGGAGAACCCTGGAATGGGAGTGGCTTCCGTGTGGGAGCGGTTGGGCCAGCAGATAGGTGCGGAGCGGCAGCGGGCAGAGGAGGAACGGCTCACAATGGTCAGGGTGGAGAACTCCATGCGGAGGGCGCTGAGGCGGGCTGAGTGCCTCGAGGGTCTTCGCAGGGAGTTTGAGCTGGACACTGCATTTTCCCTGCGGGACCTCGGGGCCAGGGAACATGCCCGCCTTCAAGCCATTGAACAGGAGTTCGATGATGCCCTGGCCCATGACAACAACCAGTGAGCCGTCGGACTAGCCGGCTGCCCTTGTAAATAGTTATGTAGTTAGTGTAGGTTTCCTTTGCTTTTTTATTTATTTTTGACCCTTTGGACAATGGGCCACATTTTTGTATATAGTTTTATTTTATTAGGTAGTATTTTTCTGTAGGTTTCATTTCTTCAGTTGGGATCATGGACCCTGGTTTGTTTATCTGTATATATTTGACTGTTGGATTTTTTGATTTTTTTTGGGATTTACCCATGGAGCAATGGTTGTCGGTTTTGTTTTTACCTTGGATTTACTTTCTTGAACTGTGACTTTGGACACCTTTCCTTTGGATTATGATTTGTCGTTTTTCATTATTTTACGGACATGCTGCTTTTGGTTTTTGATTCCCATTGTCATTTGTTTATTTTTAATTCCATTTATGCTGTTTTTAATACATTTTTTTAATCAAACTTCAATGTGTAGTATCATCTCATTGGTATCATGCATATCATGATATGGGTTTTGAGATTCACTGACACCCATTGGGTGTATGTGAGGGCCATGTGTTCATTTCCAGACTTGCTATTGGGGTTCTATCATGTCATTGCCATTTCTAGGTGGGTGGATGCAATACTCGAGTGGGTGTTTTGCATTTGGAGGCTGACCATAAGGGCCAGGGATCTATATTGTGATGACATGTTGGCTGGGGGACATGTGTGGGGGCCTGCTGGCAGGTGCCCCACAGTGCTGGGGGGTGGGGGTGGTGGGGAACATGAGTTGGACATGGGTGGGGGCCTGCTGGCAGGTGCCCCACAGTGCTGGTGGGTGGGGGTGGTGGGGAACATGAGTTGGACATGGGTGGGGGCCTGCTGGCAGGTGCCCCGCAATGCTGGGGGCGAGGGTGCAAGGGGACATGAGTGGGACATGAGTGGGGGCCTGCTGGCAGATGCCCCGCAATTCTGGGGGTGGGGGTGCAAGGGGACATGAGTTGGTGATCATTAGTGCAAGGAGACATGTGCCTTTGCTGGGGGGCATGCCCATGTTGGGTGGGCTGCCTGCGGGACATGACCAGGGATGCAGGGTAGTCCCCTGTGGTGTGGGCTGCCTGCAGGGGCCGTGGAGGGTGTACAGGGAACACCTGGGAGGACCCACACTGGCAAATCACATGTAGGACTCCCTGGCACCCCTGAAATACACGTACCCTGCTGAAATCGCGTGTGAAACTTTCCGCGCACCCCTGGTATACACGCACACGCTCCCCCAGGCCCGATCGCGTGTGAAACCACCCGCGAGCCCCTGAAATACACGCGCCCAGGCCAATCGCGTGTGGAACTTCTCGCGCACCCCTGTAATACACGCACACGCTCCCCCAGGCCCGATCGCGTGTGAAACCACCTGCGAGCCCCTGAAATACACGCGCCCAGGCCAATCGCGTGTGGAACTTCTCGCGCACCTCTGAAATACACGTGCCCAGGCCAATCGCGTGTGGAACTTCTCGCGCACCTCTGAAATACACGCGCCCAGGCCAATCGCGTATGGAACTTCTCGCGCACCCCTGAATTACACGCACACGCTCCCCCAGACCCGATCGCGTGTGAAACCACCCGCGAGCCCCTGAAATACACGCGCCCAGGCCAATCGCGTGTGGAACTTCTCGCGCACCCTTGTAATACACGCACACGCTCCCCCAGGCCCGATCGCGTGTGAAACCACCCGCGAGCCCCTGAAATACACGCGCCCAGGCCAATCGCGTGTGAAACCACCCGCGAGCCCCTGAAATACATGCGCCCAGGCCAATCGCGTGTGGAACTTCTCGCGTACCCCTGTAATACACGCACACGCTCCCCCAGGCCCGATCGCGTGTGAAACCACCCGCGAGCCCCTGAAATACACACGCCCAGGCCAATCGCGTGTGGAACTTCTCGCGCACCCCTGAAATACACGCGCCCAGGCCAATCGCGTGTGGAACTTCTCGCGCACCCCTGTAATACATGCACACGCTCCCCCAGGCCCGATCGCGTGTGAAACCACCCGCGAGCCCCTGAAATACACGCGCCCAGGCCAATCGCGTGTGGAACTTCTCGCGCACCCCTGTAATACACACACACGCTCCCCCAGGCCCGATCGCGTGTGAAACCACCCGCGAGCCCCTGAAATACACGCGCCCAGGCCAATCGCGTGTGGAACTTCTCGCGCACCCCTGAAATACACGCGCCCAGGCCAATCGCGTGTGGAACTTCTCGCGCACCCCTGTAATACACGCACACGCTCCCCCAGGCCCGATCGCGTGTGAAACCACCCGCGAGCCCCTGAAATACACGCGCCCAGGCCAATTGCGTGTGGAACTTCTCGCGCACCCCTGAAATACACGCACCCAGGCCTTTCGCGTGTAATACTTCTTGCACACCCCTGAAATACACGCACACGCTCGTCGCATGTGTAACTTCTCGCACTGGTACAGGGTTGGCGCAGCCCTTTGCGATGGTTTTGCGATCTTGATGGCTTTTCCTTGCGCGAGGGCGTTCTTGGGGGCGTAACTGGCGCTGCTGCAGGGTCGCTGCACCACTCTGCGCCACGTCTGCTTTTGGAGGTGGGAATCCATGAATACGCTGTGCGCGGAAATTGATTTTAGCGCACGCGGCTGGCGCAGACATTCGCACGGGCACGCTGTGCGCCAGCCGCGTGCGACACTTTTGAGAGGAATTACATGAATCGGCCTCTATATCTGTAACCGTTGCATGTCATCAGCATATCTACATAGTATATATGTAGGTGCAGGAATGGGCCATTGGGTCTACGAATTGCTCCTCTCACTGTTTGCAAAGTGTGCCCTGCAGTAAATTTCTGGCACACAATGCAATTTACAATAAACTGTACCACATGGTATAACAGATTTGGGGAAAACCACTCTTCTGCAATTGAGCAGCTAGATTCTTTCGACTCATGCGCGAGGTACAGGAGCTGCTCTAGGGTTACCCTCAATAATGCTGCAGGCATAATTGGCTTTCCAGTACTATGCTGTCTCCAAATTGCCTCAGTGGGAGATAAAGAACAAACTTGTTTCTTCCATAAATCCATCTCTTCTTGTCTTTGTATCTCAATTAACTGGACCATAAACAGCATGTTAAAGGCCTCCTTTACCAACATGCATCGTCTTGTCATTTGTTTAACACTTTCTTTTTCAAAATTAGAAATGGTTGGTAAATAGGATGCCATTTTGACGTTTAAATCTGTGGCTTTGTTTCTGCGAGAGATTAAATCTGTCCATTTACAATGCGCTGCAGATTTTATGATGGCTGGAGTCAATGGGAGTGCTAGTACTTCAATACGTTTATCCAATAGTGCTGCATGTGGCACTGGAGTGCCGTATGCGCAGAGGAAGCCCCTCCTTTTCCAGTGTGACAGACCTGCGTGTATGGTTGACATCACATAGATGGAGTCAGAGTAAACCATCACTTCCTCATCTTCGAATCTCTGAAGCGCGGTGATAAGCGCCACTAATTCTGCATCCTGTGCTTAGCAATGCAAAGGCAATCTCACACTTGTCACTACTTCAAATTCACCCTCTTGGTTCAGCTTTACTACCACAGATCCAGTATGCCTTTCGCCAGTTGTTTGGTCAATTTTTAAAGAACCATCAATAAAAAAAACTTCCCCTCATCCCGAGGGCATTCTCTCTAGCTTGGGGAATTTCAATATAGTTTTCAGTATATGTTGTGCAGTCATGTACATAATCCTCCTCTCCTACTGGTTTAGTTAAGAGCATTGTTGGGTCCACTGTCTTAAATCTGACAATTTTAATTGCAGGATTCGAGATTATTAACTCGTATCTTTGCATGGTCAATGTACTTTTGGGTTTCTCTAAACTCACAAATAACGCATGCTCAACAAATAATGTTACTAAACACCCCATTGTTATACTTTAAGCTTTTTCAATCCTGAATGCAGCAGCAGTTAAAGACTGCTCACAAAGATAATGCCCTTTCATTACTGGATCTAAAAAACCACTATAATAGGCTAATGGTTTGTGTCCATTCCTAATGTCACTAACTGTGGGAGAACTACTGCCATGTCTTCTCCTTTTGAATGGGAAAATAAGAACAATTCTTCATGATAATCTGGAATTCCCAACGCACAGCATTCACTGATCACCTTTTTTATTTCTTCAAATGCTTCAGTCATTTCAGCTTTACATATTATTTTACTCTTGCCCACCTGTGCTTCTTTAAGCCCTTTTAAAAGTGGTTGAATATATGTACTGTAATCGAAAACCCAGGCCCTGCAATAATTACATAGGCCTAAAAATGGTTGCAATTCTCTCACTGTTTCGGGTTCTGAGGTCTTCATAATTGCTCTGCTCTTTCAGGCATCACTTTCCTCCCCTCATGAGAAATCAACTGTCCTATATACAAGACTTCTTCCTAGCAGTATTGTAGCTTCTCTTTGTCCACTTTATATCCTTTCTGTGAGAGGATAGTCGTAAGCTTAATTGAATCTTCTCTACATCGTTCTTCTGTCTCACTGCACACCAAATTGTCATCAAGATTTTGAACAATTGCACTTTTGAGCTAGGTCCAGCTGCAGGACTCTATTAAAGATTGAAGGGGACTCACAGTACCTCTGGAGCAAACAAGTATGTTTCAGGCAGATATTTCTATACAAAAAGTCAGTCAAATCCTGTGAGTCTTCACGGAGGGGAATTGAAAAGAACGCATTCTTTAAATCTATGACTGTAAAATATTTGCCCTTAGATAGGATGTTGCACAATATTGTCGTGGGATTTGGAACTAAAGGAAACTGAACTTTGACTATATTGTTTAAAGGGTGAAGATCCTATATAAATCTCGACGAGCCCCCCATCAATTTTCTCACTGGGTACACAGCTGAGTTACATGGAAAATCGGAGAGTACCAATATTTTTTGCTTTATTAAAGCAGAAATGGTCTTGAATATACCTTCATCCGCCTTTCTGGAAATCGGGTATTGCTTTGCACGTGGCAAAAGTGCCCCCCATTTAGGCTTATTTTAACTGCTCCTACTCCTTTTAATAGACTCACGTCATATGGTTTTGTGGTCCATAAAATATTTGGCACTTTCTCTAAATCTTCCAGAAGAAATTATGCTTTCTTTTTTACCAGCGCCATTCTCTGCAGTATTTCTCTACATTTATCCATCATCTGAGTACTCATCCCTAAACAACTCATTATCTGTCAAATCTGTCAGCCTATATCCTTCACTGAGGGCTATCACTGTTCTCCATTCTATTCCCTCATCATCTGTGCCATGAAGAACCACCCTTTCCACTCTGACCACTGCTCCTTATAACTCCAAGGGGATATTCTGCCCTTCTTCATCATCCTTAGGGATTTCTGCTCTGAACAAAAACTCATCAGGTATTCTTAAGCATTTACCTATCAATCTGGGTAACCACGAAAAGTAAACAGTCACTCCATACAAAAATACCTCTGAGTCCAAATGGACACATGGTAGTGATTTCTGGCCTGTAAAGGCTAATATAAACTATTTGACATTCATATAATGTTTCCCTGAAGTAGAACACACAATTCCCTCATCAGTAAAAGATATCGGGCCTCATTACGAGTCTGGCGGGAAGTCGTGCCGGTAAAACCAGCAGGCTGCCGCCTGAACCGTAGTGATTTACCAGTGCCAGACTTGCTGGATTAACCGGAGCATTACAGCCCTGGCGGTCCGGTAAATCCGGCGCCGGCATTCGTAAATCCCCATTCCCATTTGAGTCCCATTGGATTCAATGGGAAGTGGGACCGCGGAAACACAGGCACCATGTCATAATGGTGCCGGTGTTTTTGCGAAACTCTGCAGCCGAGTGGCGTTCCAACTGCCGCAGACTTGTACTTTGCCGGTCTGGCAAACAACGGTGGTGGCAGGCTTACCGCCACCATTGTTTCTGGACTGGCAAAGTCATAATGAGGCCCATCGTCATGTTAAGTTTTGTTATTAAGTCATGGCCTAATATGTTAACTGGCATTTGCCTAGAATATAAAAATGGCATAGACATGTCGCGCTCTCCTATAGAGATTGGTAATATGTCTGTAAAAGGAAATAAACTCATCGCCCCAGAGAATCCCTGCGCATTCATTGCAATACCTGACATTGGATATTTCCCACTCATGGACACAGGAACACGTTGCTGCAGTGTCTACAAGAAATTAAAATGTCTTGCCTCCTATTGTCACCTTGAGCCTTGATTCCTCTTGGGGTTCTGGTGTCACTGGTAGAACTGAACACATCAGGTCACTCTGTGGGCTGTTCTCTTGTGGATATAAATTCATCCCTGTACCTGTGAAAGGATTTCCTCCTGCCACAGTCACACTCCCTAATTTGGGTACAGGTGCTTGCAGGGCTCCTGTAGTGACATTCAATTGTGACACCATAGCCTGCTGTGTCTGTGTTTGCTGAGTTTGTTCCTGGTGTGTCTGCATGGGCACTTGCTGTGATTGCCCTTGTGGCAATTGCATTTGTAATGGCGCGTGCTGCATTTGTTGTGGTTGCAGTGCATATGTCTGAACCTGCGTGTGATCTTGGCCATAATATTCCTGTGGTTCTGTATTATATTGCAGAACATAGCCGATCCCCCCTCTTGGAGCTTGCCAATTGTTCTGAATGCCTTCTCTGCATCTACATGTTCTGGCTATGTATCCTATTCTTCTGAAATTAGAGCATTGTTGCCGCTGTCCGCCATTAAGATAGCTCAGTGGGTTGAGCGCTCGCTGCTGTGATCTGAGCGTGATCTGCAGGTCGCAGGTTCGAATCCCGGCAAGGCCAACTCAGCCTTTCATCCTTCGGAGGTTGATAAATGAGTAACAATTTAGGTTGGGTGATATTGTACGTAAATATGTGCTCTGTAAAGCGCTTTGGATTAAGGCGCTATATAAATAACACATCATCATTAAATCCTCCTCTTCCCTGAGGGTTTTGAAATCCACCTTGTGCTCTTCCTATAGGCCCATTTCCACTTCCTCTTGGCCAAATATTTTACTCACTCTGATCCGTGGGATACACTATGTTGTTTTGCTGCACTGATTGCTTCTTTTGTGTCACCCCGCCTTCATTGCTTGTCAATACCACTCCCGCTATAACGTCTTCTGGTCTAACTTTGCCTGTACTTGCTTCCTGCTCTCCGCTTTCCTCTTATTTTTTTCCTGCATCAATCGGCAGTGATGCACGATTCTCCATTGTATTTCTGTGCATGGCTTCGCTTCCATCCCCACCTGTTTCTTCATTTGCCATTGCACTGGCTTGGGCAATCCCTGACAGAAAATCTTGTAAAATAATGCTACCGTTTTATCCCACAGTTCACACATCTCAAGACGCCACCTCTCTTGAAAATGTTGAATATAAGCAACAGGGTCTTCATCCTCCCCCATTTTCCTAGTCATAATCGCTGCCATATCTGATGCATCAGGATATTTTACTTTGAGTGCCCGCCATATATCTTCTTCTTAATGATCAGATGCATGGGCGGACCCACGCAAGCGCTTCCCCATCCTAAAGGATGATGTGCACCAGACCCACCAATCAATATTTATCTCCCATTAAATCACAACTCCTCCCACAGCCCATTCTGCCTCACAAAATCCAACATCACACTGTTCCTCCTCCTGCCTCTCTCCCCGTCACCTCCCAGCAAAGCCTTCCCACTCAGCTCAGCCACACCCAGCGCAGACAACCGAACCCTCATCAATTCTCTCTCCTCAACATGTCTCTCACACCTAACCAGAAAATGTCCCACAGTCTCAGGCACCCCACACACCGCACAATTCCTCGACTCACGCTTCCCTACTCGAAACAGACAGTCATTCAGCCCCACATGCCCTATCCTCAACCGATTCAGCATCACCTCCTCCCCCCTCCTCCATTCCAGGCTCCCCGCATCCACCTTCACCGACACTTTCCCACGAACACCAAACATCCACCTGCCCTTCACCCCACTCACCCACCTCTCCTGCCACTCTTCCATGACCCGTCTCACCACCACAGTCTTTACCTCATCCACACTCAAAGGCAACCTCACATCAACCGCTCCCCTTCTCATACCCTCACCCGCCGCCCGATCCACCAGCTCATTACCCAAAATGCCACTGTGACTGGGAACCCACGCCAACTCCAAATCCATTCCCCCACGCACACACCGAACAATCTTCGGCCTGATGTCCATAATCACATCCTTCCTATCACCATCCCCTGCCACAATCGCCTGCAACCCACTCAATGAATCTGAAAACATCACCACCTTCTCTAACCCCAACTCACACACCCTATCAATTGCTAATGCAATCGCCACCAACTCAGCCGTACAAATCGACACATCATTCGTCAATCGTCCCACTTTATACTCCCCAGTGCTTTCCAGATAATACACCATTCCCACTCTCCCAGACACAGGATCCTTCGAACCACCCGTGAACACCTTGCTTCCTTCCTTACCTGCCACATACACCTGACCCAAAGCTTTGATCTCGACACCACATTCGCCAACTCCAAACACACATCAAACACCAGACCCCATCATCCACCTCGGCCATCTCTCCAAATCTGTACCCGTCACAGTCATCAAATCGCCCACACCCCACTGCACTCCTTTCTCCCACATGTGAAACTCAAAAGTGCCCCCCTTTCTCCTCCACCGGTCCCTATAATAGTCAAACCTCCAATTATACTTCAAACATTCACGCACCGGATGAGCCACACTCTTCGCACTGCATTTCACCCACCATCTCATATTCAACTCATCCCTCCTCAACCCCAACGGCATCTCTCCCACAAGCACCTGAACCGCATTCACTGGAGAGGACCTCATCACACCCAAACACACCCTCAATGCCCTCGCCTGTACCCTATCCAACCGCAACTTCTGACTCGCCGTGAAACCCACAGACACCTGGCATCCAAAATCCATCACACTCAAAATCAACCCCTTATACAACATTCGTAGACACTTCTGCTGCGCACCCCACTCTTTCCCAGTAACCGCCCGCAACAAATTCAACCTACGTTTACACTTATCCACCATGCCATTCACCTGCAAATTCCAATTTAACTTCATATCCAAAATCACCCCCAAGTACCGAAACTCTTCCACACTTTTCACCCTCTCACCTTTCAAAACCAAGTCCAACCCTTGCTGCACTCTTCTCCTTGAGAAAACCATACTCACACTTTTATCTACAGACACCGAAAAGCCCCCTTTCCCACACCACTCCTCCATACGCACTATCGCAGCTTGCCGCCGACTCTGCACCAACAACAAACTCCGCCCTCTTACCCATACCACACCATCATCTGCGAAGAAATCCACCTGACACCCGAAACCCGCCAAAGCTCCAATCAACCCATCCACCATCACATTAAACAACATCGCACTAATCACACTCCCCTGCGGCGTCCCAGTCTCCATCTTCCAAACCTCAGACAACACCCCCCTCACTCTCACCTGAAAGGTCCTCTCAGCCAAAAACACCTTAATCCCCCGAAACATCCTCCCCTTCACACCCATCTCCAACAGTCTCACCAGCAACCCAATCTTCCACACCATATCATACGCCTTCTCCAAATCCAAAAAGAACACCCCCACCATCTCCCCGTCACACAACGCCTCCTCCACTCCAGTCACCAACCTCACTAACGGATCTGCCACCGACCGATTCTTCCTGAACCCACTCTGAAAATCACTCAAACACCTATTCGACTCCAAATAAAACCCCAACCGCTCAACTACCATCCGTTACATAACCTTACACAACACAACAGTGAGCGCAATCGGCCTATAAGACTTACACTCTGTCGGGACCTTGCCATTCTTCAAAATCGCTACCACAATCGCTCTCTTCCACAACCTCGGTAAAACTCCACTCTTCCAGATCTCATTGAACAATGCTAACACCTCCAACTTACATTCCACTGACAACTTCTTCAAAAATACATACATGACCCCATCCACCCCTGGGCTAGACCACTTTCCTTTCCGAATCGCCCCATCCAACTCCACCATAGAAAACGGAACCTCATACTGCTCTTCCCAAGGCCCAACATTCGCCAACAACTCCCGCTTCTCCTCCTCAACCACTCCCATACTTAGTCTCACCGCCTCCGGGAAGTTCTCTGAACTGTGCACTCCCGCAAAATGCTCCCCTAACAAATTCGCCTTCTCCCCATCTTCACTGACCACCTCCATCCCTTTCAACAACACAGACATACCATCCTGCAGCCTCATCAACCCAGACATCCGCTTGAACTGCTTCCAAACCTCACCCACACCAGAATTTCTCCCCAGAGACCCACAATAGCCCCTCCAATATCCATGCTTTCTTTCCCTAGTCACCCTCTGTACCACCTCCTTCGCCTTCTTATATGCTAACAAATCCTCCAACCTTCCCGTTCTCACCGCCCTGGCCCTCGCCTTCTTACGCGCTGCCACAGCCCGTGAACATTCCACCGACCACCAAGGAACCTCCACCTTCCCACCCTTCCCCTTCTCAACCTCCGGAACTGCTGCCACCGACGCCGCTCTCATTCCCTGCACCAAATGCTCATTCCATTCGTCCACCCCCCCATCTCTATCTCGAGGAACAATCAAATCCTGACATAATCTTTTATACAACTCCCAATCAGCCTTCCTAAAATTCAATCGACTCCCAAGCACCCGAGACCTGACCCCTACCTCACCCCTCACAGTCACCAAAATGCCAGAATGATCACTCCCCATATCCCCAACCTCACGCACCGTCCAGTCACATTCACCCGCAATCGCAGCAGACACCCAGGTCAAATCTAAACACGACAACTTCCCAGTCCTCACATCCAACCGCCTGCCCGAACCGTCATTCAGCAAAAACAGACTCAATTCATCCGCCATACCCTTCAGCAATTCCCCATTAGCATCCGTCCGATCACTACCCCACAACGTATTGGCACTGTTGAAATTGCCACATAAAACACAAGGTCCCACATGTCCCCTTATCACACCAGACAGCACATCCACCTCGACCACCTCACACGGATTATAATAATTCAACACCAAAACTTCCGATCCCCCTACCCGAATCCCCGCCCCGATAACCTCCACAGTTCCATCTACCGCAATCTCCCTTGCAACCATCCCCTTCCGAACTGCCAGAGCTACACCGCCCCCTCTCCCCTCCATCCTATCCTTAGGAAACAACTCATAACCCTGAATCCCAAACCTCAGATCACCCCTTAACCACGTTTCCTGGATACAAACCACATCAACATTCAATTCCCGACACAACACCGCTTTCAACTCCTGCCCATTCCTCAACAAGCTGCTCGCATTCCACTGCAAAATTCTCAGGCCGACACCCCACTCTGTTTCCGCACTTTAGCAACCTTCTTAAACACATCTAGTTCCAACACATCGACAACATTCAAAAACCTTCTCCCTGCTTCCACCACTCCTTTCATAAGATCCGACACACTGACTGACAAATTCCCCTGAACCAGCTCCAGCACACTCACTATAAAGCACATAAACTCAGTTTTCGGGACAACCATCATTTCTACGCCTTTCACCTCTCCCACCACTCTCTTCCTTCCCGCAGTCTCATCCACCACCAACTCTCTCCCACACACCTCGTTCACTACTCGTACCGGTTTCACCTTTGCCACTGCCTCCGCATATGACAAACCTTCTGCCGCCCTCACCTGCACCACCTCTCTTGCCACCCTACGACTCTCACACCCCCTAAAGGCAGTAGAGTGCCCCCCTCCACAATTCACACACTTCTCCGGGTTCTCCCCCTTGTATTCCTTAATATTATGATCTCCACCACACCTCCCACAGTGCCTCTAATTCCTGCATACTCTCGCCACATGTCCAAACTGCTGACACTTGTAACATCTCAAAGGCAACGCTACATAAGCTTTCACACGGAACCTCTGGTAACCCAACTCTACTACCTCCGGACACTCCGCCCTCGCAAACCTCACTGCCACAGTCATTGACACCATATCCCCTTGTGCATCTCTCCTCCCCAGCCTCCACGCCTCCACAATCCCCACATCCGCCAGCTGCTCCTCCACCTCAGACATATTCATGGACACCGGCACTCCATACAAGACCCCCTTACACGACACACCACTTTGATCAAACACTCGCACCACGTGTCTACCCAGACAACCCACCTCCAGAATCTTAGCCTTACTGCCAGCATCCGTCCCCTCCACCAACAACCGGCCCCCAGCCACCACTTGCACCCGAGTGACATCTCCCACAGCCTCTTTCACCCATCCAGCAATCACCATCGGATTCTCTCCCTGAAACTTCTTCACCCGACTTTCAGGCTTCAATACTGCCTTCCACACACTTTCATACTGCATCTGCTCCTCCCCAGACACACCGCTCTCTGAGGCCCCCAGCCCCTCCAAAATGCACTTTTCCTGGTTCCCTGAGATGTCCCGGACCAGCCCCCCTCCATCATTCCTCAGTGGAGATCTGCTGCAATCTGTTATGCAAATATTAAATGGGGCTCCA
The DNA here is from genome assembly GCF_040938575.1 of Ambystoma mexicanum. Lineage (NCBI taxonomy): Eukaryota > Metazoa > Chordata > Amphibia > Caudata > Ambystomatidae > Ambystoma > Ambystoma mexicanum. The sequence continues at coordinate 325,680,798 of NC_090926.1, read as the reverse complement.
TCATGCGTTGTGTTTTGTGCAGTCACACCTGCGTATCCTCCTCACTTCCAAATGTCGTCAGCTTTCTCCCCTAGAATGGCTGTTAGTAAGCCTTTTATGTCACCTATGGCTAACGTCATTCGTGATGTAATTTTCTCTAGCTCATGAATCCATTTTCCTGCATCTGAAATTAAGCTTGGTCATTTACATTTTACATTATCTTTATCCATTTGTGGCCACAGTATATATTGTGGTCGTCCTTCCCCTTTCTCTAATAATGGGAATAGTGATAATCGTGGTCCATAATCATACCTGCCTACACTTCCCATCTTCTAGGCGGGGCTAGTCTTGCCCGTTTGTCTCTGTCCTGGTAGTGCCCTTATTCTGCTTACATAAGGCGGGGATACATCCCCTGCACCGAGTGATCATGCTTGTTGTCGATCAGTATATAGTCTTGATTCTGGTGTCCTTTCTTTGTGGTACTCTAAATCTGACCATTTTACCCCCTTTTCTACACTCGATTCTTTTGAAAATCTGCATGCACCATCCCTTCAAGCTCTTTTGACTATTATCTTTTTCTGCATCATCAAGAACTAGTCTACTTAAAGACAGTGTTATATGTTCGTCTGTTATGACGTCATCTGACCTATCTCCAGTTTCCTACGAACAAGATCCTTCTACATTCTCTTGGGTTTTATGACCTTCTTTATCCCTCATTTGCCTATATGAATCCCCCACTTCTTTTCACTATGTCTTCTGTATCTCACTCATCAGCCCATGTTGGTATTCTTGGTATTCCTTGCAGCTCCCTGTGGGGCTGTTGTGACCCTCTTTCTTCCTCAAGTCGTTCTTGTGCTTCGATCGGCACTATGATTCTATGACACAGATACTCTAGCTCATCACCTTTTAGTCCCCTACTTCAGTTCATTTCTTCTTCTCTTCTCCTTATTTCTCTTAATTCATCTTCTTCTTGCATTCTCTGCAACTTAAGTTCTTTCATTCTTTGCGCTTCTATCTACTTTCATCTCTTCTCTTCTAGTCTCTCCTTTTCTTTCCTTGCCTCATACCTTCTTCATTCCTCCCCTCACCTGCATTCTCTTTCTTTCTCTTCTTTAAATCTCTCTTCTTTCTTTTCTTTCTTTTCCCGCTCTTCTTTCTCTTCTCTTTCTCAAATCTCATCAATGCCCTTATCATCCAGCTTGAGTAATATCTGTCCTCCAATCCATTTGTTGTGTGCTATTGTTATTCCCTTAGCTTTGTCCTGTATTTCTTTCTGCTTCCTTGCTTCTCCCCCTATCTCCAATTGTCTATCTTGTCTATCCTTTCATCATATATCGAGATATATTTGCGTTCTCTGTTTTTACTTTCTTCCTTATTGTCCTCACTGTTATAAGCGGTGGGCTCGCATGTCAGATTAACATACCCCACTGCTGCTTTCAATTCCTTTAAAGTATCAAATCCGTTCTCCTCTGTAGCTACGTTTTTGTTTTCAGGAGGGGAAAAGGGAGCCTTTATGCTGATTGAGCATCCACTCCTTCTCTGCTGGATCATCTTTCCCACTCTGATACATCTTCCATAGCTCTAAAAAAGCTCTAAAACAGCCTACCTTTTCTGTAACTTCTTTCCCTTATATGTAGCATGCAAATACATTGTCATATGTCGCAATACTGTTTTTGACAACGAACCCTCCTGAGGCCACGGCATGAGTGTCTTATTAGTTATGCCTCAGACCCATTCCGAATGATATTTCCTTCTTCTTAGCTATATATCTTGTCAATGTCCTGCACAAGTGTAGAAGAGGAGTGTCCACCATGGTGACAGGTCAATTTTGACTGTCTATACTTACCCAATTTTTTATTCTTCTCTTAATGTTATCTAATATATCACACTTATCAATTTGAGCAGGCATCATCAATTGCCTATTAATTATCGGAAAATCAAAATATGGTATCTGTTTTTTTAAACTCTACACAACAATGTTCTTTTTGTTCCTTCATTTACACTGTCTATCAACTTTTAATATCTTGTTGTCTTATCGTCGATATTTTAAGAATGTCTTCTTTATTTATTGTTTTCCATTGATTTTTTCCCTCCGGATTGAAGTCAGTCTCTTGATTAACAATCTAAATATTCACCTTGGTTTTTTACTATCGTTTTATATCTACTAGTTCAAACAAAACAAAAGCTTTACACTGACATATTTATAACCCCACACGTGCACTTTTTTAATTTGTCTGAGTACACCTTCATTTACTATCTTTAGTAAATGTATCTCATCGAATTCTGGCTCCATTTTGGAGCCTGATTCACACTCTTCTTGTTGGGCTTGCCTCAGGAATCCTTAACATATATATATATATATTTTTCATTGTTAAAGGGAGGTTATGGTTAAGTTGCACTAATAAAAACCTATGAAATTCAGTGAAAAAACCTTGTTAAAGGGACATTATGGTTACAAGTAAAACCAAAAACCCCCACAAATTCGCCAGTTATGGTAAGCTAAGCAACCATAACTTGCACCGTGTACTGCTAAGACTAACACACAGGACATCAAAGATGACATCACAATATATATTCACGGAAAAAACTTTGTTAAAGGGACGTAATGGTTAAGTTGCACTAATAAAAACCTATGAAATTCAATGAAAAAACATTGTTAAAGGGACATTATGGTTAAAAGTAAAACCGAAAATCCCCACAAATTCGCCAGTTATGGTAAGCTAAGCAACCATAACTCGTGTCACCATCGTGCTCTGCTAAAACTGACACCCAGGACATGAAAGATGACATTACAAAAGACCTCAGTGACCAAAGGTATATTACAATTTGTTGTACATAAGTTATAACACTTTTAAAAAAATAAAACACAGACACATTTGTGAAACCATGCTTTTGGATTCTTGGCAATGCTCTTTGCACAGGTTTGCTGCAAATCCATCAATATTTTTTTTTTTACATTTTCAAAATGTACGTAGAAAATAAAAGTCATATAAGATAGCCATTTCTTGACGAAATACCACCAAACTTTGCAAAAACATTTGAATGTGGGTCTGAAATATGTTTGCAAACTTTTGTACAGATTGGCCAAATGGCACCAAATTTATAAGCCTTTCAAATATTTTGGGACCTGCCTCTAATTTTGCTCCCTCTTGGCAAAACAGCACCAAACTTTGCAGAACCATTCAGTGTCACGTCCAAAATGGCGTTGCAAGATTTCATGCAGTTTCATTAAGTGATGTCAAACTTATAAACCATCCAAAAACTAATGCAGAAATATGTATGGATGTCCCCGGACATCTGAAATGTTTGCGAACATCACATGGCTGCCCCCGAGCATCCAGACAGTTTGAGGACTTCAAAGATGAACAACACCCATTTTGGGGATTTTTATGACCATATCCCATCCCATCCACATCACCCCTCAACTCCCCAGAGATTGTTTCATTAGTTTGACAAGTGCAATGTTGTGTTTTTTAATGTTTTTACCAATCTGTCTGCGGACAAGGCCAGCTGTCTGCGGATCCAACATAGTGACTGTTTAGAATAATATGACGCACCTCACGCTTTTCACCATCCAATCAGCGGGCGCATCCAATGTCCACGGACATCACAACGGCCCCTTGGCCAATCCGAGGCCTATCCGCAGATGGAATAAGGGAGTTGGTCTATGGACCGATCCCAGATATCACACATTTTTTTGGACCTCTTTTTTGACCATTTTTTAAAAAAATTACTTGACCGATTTACACAAAATTTGCAAAAGCGTGCTTTCGGGACCAAGCCTGCCACTCCTGCCGCAATTTTGGTGAAAATCCATCCAGCAGTATGGGCTGTAGACGTGAGCAAACTTTTTTTTCCATTGCGTCTATGAGGAAAACCACACATTTTGAGACCCCTTCTATAACTTTGCCCTCCCCCCAAGATGAAACTTCAGCAAACTTTACAAAGTAAATCCGAGGGGGGCATATACCTTTCTTGCAAGGTCTGGTGAGGATTTGTCCAGGGGAGGGACAAAGTTATAAGCCGCCCATAAAGTGCTCATCCTATGGGCTGAGCAACTTAACCATAATTACAGGGCCGCTACCGTAGGCCATATAATTATTTAGAACACAGTCGTTCCCCCTATTTTTGCCACTTTTTGTTCTGCATACGTCTTCCATCCATGGGGCACCTGCAGGGACCGAACAGGACTTTCATCAAAAAGGGACCTGCCAACTTTCTATTCGATTCATGGAAATAATGTGCGCTGAAATTTTCGGCGAAAGCGTGCGAAAGCGTGCGAATCGCAGTGCCAGTGCGAAAATCGCAGAGAAACCCGCGCACAGCGATTCATGGAAGTCCGTGCGTGAGGAAATTCCATGATGTGCGCCAAAATACTGCGTGGCGCACGCTGGCGCACACGTCTTCAAACCGCGTGCGCTAAGCGCACATAGCGCGGCGCACACAACAAAAGTAGGCGTAACACGGGGCATAACACGTGGAATGGGGAACAACGCGTGAAAATGAGGGCGTCACGGGGGAAGTACAGGAGGCAAGTGTGCAGAACGCCGACACGCTCGCCTACAACACGTATTCATGGAATCGAATAGGGCAAACCAGCACACGGGCAAAGACGCGCACAGGCCTAAACACATCCGCCACACGAAGGCAGGCGGTAGCGTCCCTGCGCATGAAAGAAATGTGCGCCAAAATTTGCGCTAACAAAAAAGACGTATATACAGCCATGATGAATGTCCCATACTGTGGCCCTCTAGGACAAATGACGTGCAAAGGGGTACGCGACAAACACTGACACCCGCTGTGTGAAAAATAGCGTGTGCCTGTATTTCGGGGGTGAGCGGGAAGTTTCAAACGCGATAGGCCTTGGGCGAGCGGGGTACGTGTATTTCAGGGGTTCGTGTGAAGTTTCACACGTGATAGGCATTGGGCGAGAGGGGTACGTGTATTTCAGGGGTTCGCGTGAAGTTTCACACGCGATTGGCCTTGGGCGAGCGGGGTACGTGTAAATCTGGGTTGCGCGGGAAGTTTCAGACGCGATTGGCCTGGGTACATGTATTTCAGGGGTGCGCAGGAAGTTTCACATGCAATTTTGCTGTCAGAGCGGGGAACGTGTATTTTGGGGGTGCGCGGGGAGTCCTACATGTGAATTGGCAGTGTAGGTCCCCCCAGGTGTCCCCTCTACCCCCTCCACGACCCCTGCAGGCAGCCCACACCACAGGGGACTAACCTGCACCCCAGGTCATGTCCCGCAGGCAGCCCATCCACCATGGGCATGCCCCACAGCCAAGGCACATGTCACCTTGCAATATGATCAACAACTCATGTCCCCCTGCCCCCCACCACCCCCCAGCAGTCAGGGGCCCCTGCCAGCAGGCCCCCTCTCATGTCCCTCTGCACCCCCACCCCCCAGCAGTCAGGGGCACCTGCCAGCAGGCCCCCACGCATGTCCCACTCATGTCCCCCTGCACCCCCACACCCCAGCAGTCAGGGGCACCTGCCAACAGGCCCCCACTAATGTCCCACTCATGTCCCCCTGCAGCCCCAACCCCCAGCAGTGCAGGGCACCTGCCAGCAGGCCCCCACTCATGTCCCCCAGCACCCCCACCGCCCAGCAGTCAGGGGCACCTGCCAGCAGGCCCCCACTCATGTCCCCTTGCAACCCCACACCCCAGCCGTCAGGGGCACCTGCCAGCAGGCCCCCACTCATGTCCCACTCATGTCCCCCTGTACCCCCACCCCCCAGCAGTCAGGGGCAACTGCCAGCAGGCCCCCACTCATGTCCCCTTGCACCCCCACCCCCCAGCAGTCAGGGGCCCCTGCCAGCAGGCCCCCACTCATGTCCCACTCATGTCCCCCTGCACCCCAACCCCCCAGCAGTGCAGGGCACCTGCCAGCAGGCCCCCACTCATGTCCCCTTGCACCCCCACCCCCCAGCAGTCAGGGGCCCCTGGCAGCAGGCCCCCACTCATGTCCCACTCATTTCCCCCTGCACCCCAGCCCCCAGAAGTGCAGGGCCCCTGCCAGCAGGCCCCCACTCATGTCCCACTCATGTCCCCCTGCACCCCCACCCCCCAGCAGTCAGGGGCACCTGGCAGCAGGCCCCCACTCATGTCCCACTCATGTCCCCCTGGACCCCCACCCCCCAGCAGTCAGGGGCACCTGCCAGCAGGCCTCCACTCATGTCCCACTCATGTCCCCCTGCACCCCCACCCCCCAGCAGTCAGGGGCACCTGCCAGCAAGCCCCCACTCATGTCCCACCCATGTCCCCCTGCACCCCCACCCCCCCAGCAGTGCAGGGGCACCTGCCAGCAGGCCCCCGCTCATGTCCCCTTGCACCCCCAGCAGTCAGGGGCCTCTGCCAGCAGGCCCCCACTCATGTCCCACTCATGTCCCCCTGTACCCCCACCCCCCAGCAGTGCAGGGCACCTGCCAGCAGGCCCCTACTCATGTCCCCTTGCACCCCCACCCCCCAGCAGTCAGGGGCCCCTGGCAGCAGGCCCCCACTCATGTCCCACTCATGTCCCCCTCACCCCCACTCCCAGCAGTCAGGGGCGCCTGGCAGCAGACCCCCACTCATGTCCCACTCATGTCCCCCTGCACCCCCACCCCCCAGCAGTCAGGGGCACCTGCCAGCAGGCCCCCACTCATGTCCCACTCATGTCCCCCTGCACCCCGACCCCCGAGCAGTCAGGGGCACCTGCCAGGAGGCCCCACTCATGTCCCACTCATGTCCCCCTGCACCCCCAACCCCCAGCAGTGCAGGGGCACCTGCCAGCAGGCCCCCACTCATGTCCCCCAGCATCCCCACCCGCCAGCAGTCAGGGGCACCTGCCAGCAGGCCCCCACTCATGTCCCCTTGCACCCCCACCCCCCAGCAGTCAGGGGCACCTGCCAGCAGGCCCCCACTCATGTCCCCCAGCACCCCCACCCCCCAGCAGTCAGGGGCACCTGCCAGCAGGCCCCCACTCATGTCCCACTCATGTCCCACTCATGTGCCCCTGCACCCCCACCCCCCAGCAGTCAGGGGCACCTGCCAGCAGGCCCCCACTCATGTCCCACTCATGTCCCCCTGCACCCCCACGCCCCAGCAGTGCAGGGGCACCTGCCAACAGGCCCCCACTCATGTCCCCCAGCTCCCCCACCCCCCAGCAGTCAGGGGCACCTGCCAGCAGGCCCCCACTCATGTCCCCTTGCACCCCCACCCCCCAGCAATCAGGGGCACCTGCCAGCAGTCCCCCACTCATGTCCCCCAGCACCCCCACCCCCAGCAGACAGGGGCACCTGCCAGCAGGCCCCCACTCATGTCCCACTAATGTCCCCCTGCACCCCCACCCCCCAGCAGTCAGGGGCACCTGCCAGCAGGCCCCCATTCATGTCCCCTTGCACCCCCACCCCCCAGCAGTCAGGGGCCCCTGCCAGCAGGCCCCCACTCATGTCCCACTCATGTCCCCCTGCACCCCCACCCCCCTGCAGTGCAGGGCACCTGCCAGCAGGCCCCCACTCATGTCCCCTTGCCCCCCCACCCCCCAGCAGTCAGGGGCCCCTGGCAGCAGGCCCACACTAATGTCCCACTCATGTACCCCTGCACCCCCAGCCCCCAGCAGTCAGGGGCACCTGGCAGCAGGCCACCACTCATGTCCCACTCATGTCCCCCTGCACCCCCACCCCCCAGAAGTCAGGGGCACCTGCCAGCAGGCCCCCACTCATGTCCCACTCATGTCCCCCTGCACCGCCACCTCCCAGCAGTCAGGGGCACCTGGCAGCAGGCCCCCACTCATGTCCCCTTGCACCCCCACCCCACAGCAGTCAGGGGCACCTGCCAGCAGGCCCCCACTCATGTCCTACTCATGTCCCCCTGCCCCCCCACCCCCCAGCAGTCAGGGGCACCTGCCAGCAGGCCCCCACTCATGTCCCACTCATGTCCCCTTGCACCCCCACCGCCCAGCAGTGCAGGGGCACCTGCCAGCAGGCCCCCTCTCATGTCCCCCAGCACCCCCACCCCCAGCAGTCAGGGGCCCCTGCCAGCAGGCCCCCACTCATGTCCCCCAGCGCCCCCACCCCCCAGCAGTCAGGGGCACCTGCCAGCAGTCCCCCACTCATGTCCCACTCATGTCCCCCTGTACCCCCACCCCCTAGCAGTCAGGGGCACCTGCCAGCAGGCCCCCACTCATGTCCCCTTGCACCCCCAGCCCCCCGCAGTCAGGGGCCCTTGCCAGCAGGCCCACACTCATGTCCCACTCATGTCCCCCTGCACCCCCACCCCCCAGCAGTGCAGGGCACCTGCCAGCAGGCCCCCACTCATGTCCCCTTGCACCCCTAGCCCCCAGCAGACAGGGCCCCTGGAAGCAGGCCCCCACTCATGTCCCACTCATGACCCCCTGCACCCCCACCCCCAGCAGTGCAGGGCCCCTGCCAGCAGGCCCCCACTCATGTCCCACTCATGTCCCCCTGCACCGCCACCTCCCAGCAGTCAGGGGCACCTGGCAGCAGGCCCCCACTCATGTCCCCCTGCACCCCCACCCCCCAGCAGTCAGGGGCCCCTGGCAGCAGGCCCCCACTAATGTCCCACTCATGTACCCCTGCACCCCCAGCCCCCAGCAGTCAGGGGCACCTGGCAGCAGGCCACCACTCATGTCCCACTCATGTCCCCCTGCACCCCCACCCCCCAGCAGTCAGGGGCACCTGCCAGCAGGCCCCCACTCATGTCCCACTCATGTCCCCCTGCACCGCCACCTCCCAGCAGTCAGGGGCACCTGGCAGCAGGCCCCCACTCATGTCCCCTTGCACCCCCACCCCACAGCAGTCAGGGGCACCTGCCAGCAGGCCCCCACTCATGTCCTACTCATGTCCCCCTGCACCCCCACCCCCCAGCAGTCAGGGGCACCTGCCAGCAGGCCCCCACTCATGTCCCACTCATGTCCCCTTGCACCCCCACCGCCCAGCAGTGCAGGGGCACCTGCCAGCAGGCCCCCACTCATGTCCCCCAGCACCCCCACCCCCAGCAGTCAGGGGCCCCTGCCAGCAGGCCCCCACTCATGTCCCCCAGCGCCCCCACCCCCCAGCAGTCAGGGGCACCTGCCAGCAGTCCCCCACTCATGTCCCACTCATGTCCCCCTGTACCCCCACCCCCTAGCAGTCAGGGGCACCTGCCAGCAGGCCCCCACTCATGTCCCCTTGCACCCCCAGCCCCCAGCAGTCAGGGGCCCTTGCCAGCAGGCCCACACTCATGTCCCACTCATGTCCCCCTGCACCCCCACCCCCCAGCAGTGCAGGGCACCTGCCAGCAGGCCCCCACTCATGTCCCCTTGCACCCCTAGCCCCCAGCAGACAGGGCCCCTGGAAGCAGGCCCCCACTCATGTCCCACTCATGTCCCCCTGCACCCCCACCCCCAGCAGTGCAGGGCCCCTGCCAGCAGGCCCCCACTCATGTCCCACTCATGTCCCCCTGCACCGCCACTTCCCAGCAGTCAGGGGCACCTGGCAGCAGGCCCCCACTCATGTCCCCCTGCACCCCCACCCCCCAGCAGTCAGGGGCACCTGCCAGCAGGCCCCCACTCATGTCCTACTCATGTCCCCCTGCACCCCCACCCCCCAGCAGTCAGGGGCACCTGCCAGCAGGCCCCCACTCATGTCCCACTCATGTCCCCTTGCACCCCCACCCCCCAGCAGTGCAGGGGCACCTGCCAGCAGGCCCCCACTCATGTCCCCCAGCACCCCCACCCCCCAGCAGTCAGGGGCCCCTGCCAGCAGGCCCCCACTCATGTCCCACTCATGTCCTCCTGCACCCCCACCCCCCAGCAGTCAGGGGCACCTGCCAGCAGGCCCCCACTCATGTCCCACTCATGTCCCCCTGCACCCCCACCCCCCAGCAGTCAGGGGCACCTCACTCATATCCCACTCATGTCCCCCTGCACCCCCACCCCCCAGCAGTGCTGGGGCACCTGCCAGCAGGCACCCACTCATGTCCCCCACCACCCCCAGCAGTCAGGGGCACCTGCCAGCAGGCCCCCACTCATGTCCCCTTGCACCCCCCCCAGCATTCAGGGGCACCTGCCAGCAGGCCCCCACTCATGTTCCCCAGCACCCCCACCCCCCAGCAGTCAGGGGCACCTGCCAGCAGGCCCCCACTCATGTCCCACTCATGTCCCCCTGCACCCCCACCCCGCAGCAGTCAGGGGCACCTGCCAGCAGGCCCCCACTCATGTCCCCTTGCACCCCCACCCCCAAGCAGTCACGGGCACCTCCCAGCAGGCCCCCACTCATGTCCCGCTCATGTCCCCCTGCACCCCCACGCCCCAGCAGTGCAGGGCCCCTGCCAGCAGGCCCCAACTCATGTCCCACTCATGTCCCCCAGCACACCCACTCCCCAGCAGTCAGGGGCCCCTGCCAGCAGGCCCCCACTCATGTCCCACTCATGTCCCCCTGCACCCCCACCCCCCAGCAGTCAGGGGCCCCTGGCAGCAGGCCCCCACTAATGTCCCACTCATGTACCCCTGCACCCCCAGCCCCCAGCAGTCAGGGGCACCTGGCAGCAGGCCACCACTCATGTCCCACTCATGTCCCCCTGCACCCCCACCCCCCAGCAGTCAGGGGCACCTGCCAGCAGGCCCCCACTCATGTCCCACTCATGTCCCCCTGCACCGCCACCTCCCAGCAGTCAGGGGCACCTGGCAGCAGGCCCCCACTCATGTCCCCTTGCACCCCCACCCCACAGCAGTCAGGGGCACCTGCCAGCAGGCCCCCACTCATGTCCTACTCATGTCCCCCTGCACCCCCACCCCCCAGCAGTCAGGGGCACCTGCCAGCAGGCCCCCACTCATGTCCCACTCATGTCCCCTTGCACCCCCACCGCCCAGCAGTGCAGGGGCACCTGCCAGCAGGCCCCCACTCATGTCCCCCAGCACCCCCACCCCCAGCAGTCAGGGGCCCCTGCCAGCAGGCCCCCACTCATGTCCCCCAGCGCCCCCACCCCCCAGCAGTCAGGGGCACCTGCCAGCAGTCCCCCACTCATGTCCCACTCATGTCCCCCTGTACCCCCACCCCCTAGCAGTCAGGGGCACCTGCCAGCAGGCCCCCACTCATGTCCCCTTGCACCCCCAGCCCCCAGCAGTCAGGGGCCCTTGCCAGCAGGCCCACACTCATGTCCCACTCATGTCCCCCTGCACCCCACCCCGCAGCAGTGCAGGGCACCTGCCAGCAGGCCCCCACTCATGTCCCCTTGCACCCCTAGCCCCCAGCAGACAGGGCCCCTGGAAGCAGGCCCCCACTCATGTCCCCCTGCACCCCCACCCCCAGCAGTGCAGGGCCCCTGCCAGCAGGCCCCCACTCATGTCCCACTCATGTCCCCCTGCACCGCCACCTCCCAGCAGTCAGGGGCACCTGGCAGCAGGCCCCCACTCATGTCCCCCTGCACCCCCACCCCCCAGCAGTCAGGGGCACCTGCCAGCAGGCCCCCACTCATGTCCTACTCATGTCCCCCTGCACCCCCACCCCCCAGCAGTCAGGGGCACCTGCCAGCAGGCCCCCACTCATGTCCCACTCATGTCCCCTTGCACCCCCACCCCCCAGCAGTGCAGGGGCACCTGCCAGCAGGCCCCCACTCATGTCCCCCAGCACCCCCACCCCCCAGCAGTCAGGGGCCCCTGCCAGCAGGCCCCCACTCATGTCCCACTCATGTCCTCCTGCACCCCCACCCCCCAGCAGTCAGGGGCACCTGCCAGCAGGCCCCCACTCATGTCCCACTCATGTCCCCCTGCACCCCCACCCCCCAGCAGTCAGGGGCACCTCACTCATATCCCACTCATGTCCCCCTGCACCCCCACCCCCCAGCAGTGCTGGGGCACCTGCCAGCAGGCACCCACTCATGTCCCCCACCACCCCCAGCAGTCAGGGGCACCTGCCAGCAGGCCCCCACTCATGTCCCCTTGCACCCCCCCCCAGCATTCAGGGGCACCTGCCAGCAGGCCCCCACTCATGTTCCCCAGCACCCCCACCCCCCAGCAGTCAGGGGCACCTGCCAGCAGGCCCCCACTCATGTCCCACTCATGTCCCCCTGCACCCCCACCCCCAGCAGTCAGGGGCACCTGCCAGCAGGCCCCCACTCATGTCCCCTTGCACCCCCCCCAGCATTCAGGGGCACCTGCCAGCAGGCCCCCACTCATGTTCCCCAGCACCCCCATCCCCCAGCAGTCAGGGGCACCTGCCAGCAGGCCCCCACTCATGTCCCACTCATGTCCCCCTGCACCCCCACCCCCCAGCAGTCAGGGGCAACTGCCAGCAGGCCCCCACTCATGTCCCCTTGCACCCCCACCCCCAAGCAGTCACGGGCACCTCCCAGCAGGCCCCCACTCATGTCCCGCTCATGTCCCCCTGCACCCCCACGCCCCAGCAGTGCAGGGCCCCTGCCAGCAGGCCCCCACTCATGTCCCACTCATGTCCCCCAGCACACCCACTCCCCAGCAGTCAGGGGCCCCTGCCAGCAGGCCCCCACTCATGTCCCACTCATGTCCCCCTGCACCCCCACCCCCCAGCAGCCAGGGGCACCTGCCAGCAGGCCCCCACTCATGTCCCCTTGCACCCCCACCCCCCAGCAGTCAGGGGCACCTGCCAGCAGGCCCCCACTCATGTCCCACTCATGTGCCCCTGCACCCCCAACCCCCAGCAGTCAGGGGCACCTGCCAGCAGGCCCCCACTCATGTCCCCTTGCACCCCCACCCCCCAGCAGTCAGGGGCACCTGCCAGCAGGCCCCCACTCATGTCCCCCAGCACCCCCACCCCCCAGCAGTGAAATGGCGATTCCATGACACAAACCAAAAGTCAACTATGTACATCAACACATGTCCGCCACACGAAGGCAGGCGGTAGCGTCCCTGCGCATTAAAAAAATGTGCGCTATCAAAAAGCACGTATATACAGCTCTGATGAATATCCCATACTGTGGCCCTCCAGGACAAATGACGTGCAAAGGGGTACGCGACAAACACGGACACCCGCTGTGTCAACAATAGCGTGTATTTCGTGGGTGCGCGGGAAGTTTCACACGCGATTGTGCCTGGGCGAGCGGGGTACGTGTACTTCAGGGGCTCGCGGGAAGTTGGGCTCACGGGAAGTTGGGCTCGCGTGAAGTTTTACACGTGATTGGGCCTGTGCGAGCAGGGTACGTCTAAATCTGGGGTGGGCGGGGAAGTACAGGAGGCAAATTCGCGGAACGGCCACACGCACGCGCCAAAAAAGACGCGCTAATCCGGAAACACATATGGCAGCAGGAAGCAGGCGTACGTGGACCCGCGCAGCATAAAAGTGCGTGCAAACAACAAGCAAGCTCAGACGCCAGGATGAACATACCGTTCCTAGCAGCAGTGGTCGTGGGATACCGCAGGAGGAGGAGGAGGATAGTCAGGCCCAGAATTTTCACACCCAGAACCAGCCTTTTTGGCATGCCTGATGACCAGGTGTATGGGAGGTACAGGTTTCCACCTGACATAATACTCGACCTGGTCAGTGAGTGGGAGGATGACCTCACATCACCCACCCTCTGCTCCCAAGCACTCAGCCCCCTGGAGAAGGTCCTCAATGTACTGCACTTTTTGGCCACCGGATCATTTCAGCGGACAAGTGCCATAGTGGGGGGATTGTCACAGGCCACACAGTCACGCTGCCTACACCAGGTCTTGGCCATCATGACTGCAGGCCCATCAGTGGCAGACACATATACATGCCCAGAACACCTGCAGAAAGGCAGGCTGTCGTCCAGGATTTCTACGGGGTGGCACAATTCTCCAAAGTCCTAGGTGCCATTGATTGCACCCATGTGGCCCTACGTCCCCCCACGGCATCAGAGCACATCTATAGAAACCGCAAGCACTGGCATTCCATCAACGTGCAGGTAGTATGTGATGCCAAGGGAATCATCACCTCAGTATATGCCAACTATCCAGGGTCCAACCACGACAGTTTCATTTACAGAATGTCAACCCTAAAACGGGACCTAAAAGCTGGGCGGCATGGCGATACATGGCTGCTTGGTGAGTATAAATGCCACAGCACATGCATGCATGCCAGATACTGAGTAATGTCACAACCCCACTAATGATACCCATCACCACCTCCCCAGGGGACAGTGCCTACCCTCTGAGCACCCACATGATGACGCCAATTCGGAACCCCACCGCGCCACCCGAGGTAAGATACAACACAGCCCATATTGCAACCCGGGGCATAGTGGAGCGCACATTCGGAGTGCTCAAGTCACGCTTTCGCTCCCTTGACCGTTCTGGTGGGCAGCTGTTATACGCTCCCCCAGTAGTGTGCAGGATCATAGTGGCAGCATGTGTCCTACACAACTTTGCAACACGTCGAGGCATGCCGGTGGACATGGTGGTGCCCCCACATCCCCAACCACATGCACGCCCGCTGCGCATGGGAGGGGAAAGGGCACGGGGTGAGGCAGCCCGAACACAGCTGGTGGCTAATTACTTCACTTAGAATCACACCCCTGTGGAGTGCACACAGCCCTGCCACATACCAGCTGACAATCAATGATGATGACATGAGGGACAGTCAACTGTCACAACCATACCATCCTGAGATTGGTCACCTGGAAGTGTCACAATGTGTGCATCCCTACCTACAGAAACACCACCAATGCTGTGTCATCAAAAGACACATATGCTGCTAAATGCATGACCCCCTTGCAAAATACAAGAACAGTGCCATGTCACCCAACCCCTCCCCAGCACCGCCACCCAACACACCATGGCATGTCATGCTATGTGAGAGCAAACAAAGCAATCCCAAAAACCTGACACAAGTGTCACAAAGTACAGTGTCCCTAATGGAAACTGGCCACACACAATATGCTCCTAGTAATGTTGAACTAACAACACACATGACCAAATACTTACCAACTAAACAATGCATCTAGACAAGTTCAAACATTTCTAAAACATGACAGTACTAAGTTAAAGTAGTCGTAGTCATACAACCTGAATATGCCACCACATCGCCCCCTTCAAACTGTAGTCTTGCAGCCTTCAAAACTGGTCTGTGTACTGCATACAACATGAACTCCATCTCCAAAGTAGACGGCCTTGTGAAGACATGAGGAATGAACTTGCAAATTCAAAGGGAAACATGGAAGCAAAATCAATCATTAATACACCATGCAGTGTACAATACAACAACAATATACACAAGGAATGTCTACACAGTATTGACTACAGACTGCCCACACAGCTTATGGGAGCCCAACGTCACTGTGTACATCACTGTCACTTGGTCACACCCTTTGCAAGCCCATGGAAACGGGAAGCAGGAGGGGTGTGTGCCTCATGAACCCAAGCATCTAACCCAAACTCAGGACAAGCCTGCATGTGCCCAGCCGGAAAACAGTGGATGCCCACGGGAGCCACACAAGGCAACACACTGTCAAATTATTTTTTTTAAAAATAAAAATTCAAAATTCAAAAATCAAAAATCAAAAATCAAAAATCAAAAATGGCCATGTGGGGGCTCGGGGGGGGGGAGGCCACTCAGGAGGTCCGAGGACAGGGTGAGCACCAGCAGCCACCTGTGTGGATGTTGGGAAAAAAAAACACCTCCATGGGCTCATGGCCTGCACGGCTATGCCAATGTGGGAGAACTGCTGCTGTCGCTCTCATGACCCTCTGCTGCTGCATCAGGAGGTGGTGGTGCTATGGGAGACAGCCCACGCAAAGCCCTGGTATGGTCCTCCATGGCAGCAAGCATGCAGGTGTGGAAGGTCTCGTTCTGGAGGATTTTAGTGCGGAGATCCCCATGCAACACCTGACGTGATGCCCGGATCTCCTCCCGAGTTGCCCGCATCTCAGCTGAGAGCCTACTTGTGAGGTGCTCCAGCCGCTGTTCTGCCCTAAAATTAGCGGAAGTCTCAAGCTCAAGAAGAGTCTGCCTGAGGTTATGGAGTTATTCACTCAGGGCTTCCCTGTGGGCCTGGGACTCTATTGAGATGGATTGGCGCAGAGTCTCCAGTGCCGCCCGTCGGTCCCTGTTGGACGCCAACATGTTGTCCCTGTGTGATTGGCAAATGGAGTCTGTTGCCTGCTGTAGTTGCTCCATCTGCCTTACAGGGGGGATAATGGAAGTGGCCACCCTCTCCATTGCCTGAGCCATCATTTCAACTGATGCTGACTGTTGGGTTGCCATAGCGTACATGGAGTTCTCCCATACGCTACTGCCTGGTGGCGTACGGCCACCGCGTCGACGGGCACCACACCTGTTTGGGGCAAGGCGATGTGCACCTTGCTGTGCTGGCACCGCCTGAGGCTGCAGGACTGCATTCCCCCTCTGATCTGCTGGCCCAGGAACAGGATCAGATGCTGTGGAGTGTGACCCTGCATCCGTAACCGCCAAAGGCGCCTCTACCAACACTGACATCCCCATAGAGGGATCTACCCCTGGTGCAGGTGGGTTGGCCAGAACAGAATCCCTGCCAGAAACACTTACCTGTGACGGCACATAGGTCTCATCATCCGAATCAGCACCTGAATAGAGGTCTGAGGAGGTGCACGCAGAAACACCCCAGGAAAGTATGGTCTGCAGGAGGATTGGGTTCTCACCCACCACCACACCACGTCCCCCGCTGGTGCCCGGTCGTGCCTGGGATTCCTCCTGGGTCTGCACCATCTTCTGAACCTCAACATCATCAAGTGCGTCATCCCCTGCAAAAACATGAAAGAGAAAAAATGAAAACAGGCATTAGCACCATAGCACACAAATAGGCCTGTCAAGCTACAGAACCAGTACATGATTCACACATGTCCCACATGACTATAACCCTCCCATGCCTGCACTGTCACTGAGTAGTAAGGGGAGGCAAAAGGCAGACACTGATGACACCAATATGGGAGAGCAGCACATTTGCTGCATGCTGGGTAGCACTGCCATCACACATTGGCCTGTGAGTGGCATGTCCAATACACATACATGACTCATGGCAGCACACAGATGGCATTTAGCATAGCCATGGTACATTTGACAAGTACAGCCATATGTCAGTGATTGAGTACTGTCACCCATCCATGTGAGATGGACATGATGACATGAAAAATGCCGCATACTGGGACTAAGTACACATGTGCCACAAGAATACAGTAATAGTTGGCTGATCTATTTTTCCTCACATTGACATCGCAGGAAACATCTGTCATTTTCCACATGCAAACAGGCACTCATCTAAACATTTGTGCTGGCCAATACTCCATCAGCCTGAATGGTCTCATTGTGTACATAACCAGGTAAAGCATTGCCCCAGTGTGGCCAGTAAACAATGACCGAAGCATATCACATATGTCACAATATGGTTGATAAATGTCTAGCAAAAAAGGGGAGAGAGGAAAATATTATCCTGAAGGCACATTTACAAATTCTGACCAATGTAGTTGCAAGATGGCAGTACAAGGTCAACTGCACAATTGTGGACCTAATAGGATACTGTGGGCAGAAGGGATGCAGTCATAGCCAAATACAAGGCACGTGATCACATGTGAGGAAGGAAATGGGTGACCCATAACACTCTGGAGTACACACCCTCACCTGGCACTCAATCAGAACCCGTCACCCAAAATACATACACATGCACTACACACACACGCATGGGCACTCACCGGACAATGCTTCGTAATCAAGTAGTTCTCCCACACCTCGGATCTGTTCCTCTGTGACAAAGGTCCCAGCAACAGACTCATGTTCAGTGAGTTTGTTGTCCTCTTGTGGAGACCCACCGCCAGTCACCAGAGTAGCGGCATGATTTGAGGCCAGCTTGTCGTTTGCTCTGCGTTTCAGGTCGTTCCACCGCTTATAGCAATCATCAGCTGAGCGCCTCACAAATCCAAGGGCACTTATGTGGTTGGCGATGGTCTGCCAGTGTGCCTTACATTGACCAGGTGTGGTCTTGGACCCTGCAGTCACCACCATTTCGTGGCTATGTTGCGACACATAGCTCACAAGTGCATTAAGCTCCGCGTCATTAAAGCAAGGCTTCCTTGACGTGCGGGAGTGTGTAGCCGTGCCTGGGGGCTCAGCCTGTCATGCCAGAGCACCCTTCTTCCTCTTTTTAGAAGGTGGAGCGGAGCCAGAGTGGCTAACGCCGCTCTGGTCAGTAGAGGCAGAATCACCGGTGGACTCGGTTGTTGGAGTGTGCGAATGCACATTGACCATAGGACTTGGTGCAGGCATTGTCTGAAGTGTGATGTTGGCATGGGGAACATCAGTATGATGGACCAGGACCGACACTGTCCTGGCTGGGAGAGTCAGAGCTGGGGCGGATGGAGCTGCAGCTGCCCCTGCAGCCGCACCACCCTGCAAACTTGGGGCAGCAGATGACATAGCTGCCTCAGATCCACGTGCCTTGGTGACAACTTGCACCGCCACACGTGGCCTAGACTTGCTGACCTGGAAGTCAGCCAGGGAGTCATCCTGTGCCAGGTCAGGTGCCACAATGGGCTGGTCCAACAGGGGCTGAGCTGGGATGGTCTCAGCCGCGTTTCCCTCAACCATGGGGGGGAGCATGGGTGCCCCTGATTGGTCCTCCACACATGGGGGTCTAGGGGCACCCTGCAAATCCTGGCCATGTCCCCTACCGCGCCCACCACGTCCACCTTTCGAAGGTCGGCCACCTTTGCCTCCCTTACCGCTTGGTCGCCTCCCAACCATGGCACTGATGTTCTTGTGCGTATGGGAGGAGCAGTAAACTCTTGTCCGGGGCAATTGGGGGTGAAAGGGGTAGGGTACTAGATGGAATTTGTACCCTAGTGCTCTAACAAGGCTGTCTGTGACCCTGGGGGAAGATGACGGGTCACGCAACGCACAGGCAGCCTAAAAACAAAAATAAACGTGCACGCAACCCCTCGTAGACCACATGCGTGGAAAAATGAACCCCCACTACGCTGTGGCACCCGGAAACACAAAAATAAGCGTACGCGTAATACACGCAGCCTACAATGACCTCTGAAGTGGAGTGCGACACACGGGGCAAGCACAGTTGCTAAGTAAATGCGGAACTCACCATCTGCCTGGAATAAGAACGTGAAAAATACGCGCGTGTGCGCGTTGGCAACATCCCCGCCAAAAGAAGAATTGTACGCTGTCTGAGGAGACAGGACAAAAGAAGTGAACACTGTTTGAGGAAACAGGCCCAAAAAAAGTAGAAAAATGAAAGCTGTCAGATGTAACAGGGATTACGAACTTGAAACGCTGTGAAATAATCGCGTGTGAACCGACAAGAAGTATAGAATTCACCCACTCGCTCTCCACGAAAAGCACATACAAGAAAATGGCGTTCTACACGTACCTTTTAAACCGGCCCACACGTACACGTCACTTACGCGTGTACGCCTCCTTTCCTCCAATTACACGCGCTGACACTCGGACGTGCAGCTTTTCCACGTGTGCTCTGTCATCACGTGCTATGAAGGAAACACCCGCGTGTGTCACGTCACAGACACGCTTAGGCGCTAAGGGCCTTTGGTCCAATGAAATCGCGTACGTGCGCTGACGCGCTTACGCGCTAAGGGCCTTTCCTCGAATTACACGCTGACGTGCAAGATTTTCACGTGCCAAATCACTCCGTATCAAGCTGGCCAGGCGTTCACACACGGAAGACCACGTTCCTGCCCAGAAGGCCGAATTACTGCCCCAAGAGCCCCGAGCACGCTCCCATCTGCAATCTGCTGCTGCCTGATTGCCTGCTGCCCACGTGCTCTGCCATTTTCTGCCTGCACGTCAGCCCGGGGTGCTGTTGCTGTGACCACCCCTGCTGGAACCGAAGACTCCCGACTGCTATTCCATCGCTCCACAGCCCAGCCCCAGGACCCAGTTGCCCATCCACACCTGCCTCTGGGGTTGCCATGTCGGGCACTACACCATCTGGCACCACTGGCAACCCCCAACCAGAGAGGCAGAGGGCCTCCAGCTTCACTGCCACCGGAGTTGGTGTCCTGGTGGAGCAAGTCCTGGGGCAGTATGATGCCCTCTTCGGTAGTTCGGCCGTCGACAAGGAAGGACAGATTTGGATCTGGACGGACATCGTGACTGCCATCAACGCGGAGGGGGTGGCAGTCCGCGACTTCCAACATGTCAAGAAGCTCTGGGAGGACTTTAGGTCCAGGACCCTCAACAAGGCCCGGCGCCTCTTGAAGGCAGCGGATGCTAAGGGGCGCCGGGGCCACCTGTCGGAACATCAGATGAGGGTCCTGGAACGCATATGCCCAGCGCTCCACGTCCAGGTCCTTGAGAGGCAGACCCGTCTGGAGTCGAGCGGGAAGGGTACATGCATACTCATTGGAAGCTGTGCGTGTGGTGGTGTGCCAGTAGTGTGCAGGTTGTACATGTGGTTTTGTAGGGCCATGAATGGATGTGTATGTACAGGGCTGTGAGGCTGACACATGCAAGTCCTTTCATGTGTGAGACACATGGATGGTGTATGTGTGGGTAAGCATGCAGGCCAAATGCAGATGTGTGAGCACACATGTTTGGATTACTGTGTATGTAAGTTGGCATGGTTGTGGTGTCACACATGGATGTTGGTTCCAGCTGCATGTATCTGCACCGTGTACATGTGCATGTGTGTGTATTTGACATGGGTGCAACAGTGATGCAACATGGATGCATGTGAGACTGATATGTAGAAGACTGATTGTCAGATGTGACATGGATGCCAATCTCATCACTGCGACAGTTGGCAGAGGTGTACACATGCATGTAATTGTGGTGGCGTGTGTGCATGTCTAGTGCACTCCCTGTGTTTCATGTTATGTCTGGCTCACCTTTGGCTGCTCATGCTGTTGTATGAGTCTGGATGGTGCTGGCTGTTGCAATATGGCTGTGAAATAGCTCATGTGTGTGAGTTGCAATGACATGTGTGTTGGGGATTGTGATGCCATGTCTGAAGTTTTACAATGCCACTCATGTACAACTGTCATGTGTGTATGAGTCCATTGTACAGTGCCCTGATGCCTGTCTCCTATCTCTCCCTGTCTGCAGCGTCAACTGATGAAGAGGGCGAAGAAGGTGCTGTGGAGCACAGCGGCAGGGATCGCACCGCCAGCCGGAGACGCAAGGCCCGGCTCCCCTCCCAGGTTGTCATCTCGTCGGGGAGTGAGGAGTCCGGTGCCGCATCCCAAGTCGCAGCTGCCGAGGGGAGGTCCAAGAGGCGGAGGTTGGAGTTGGACTTCTCGGCAGCCGAAGGGGCAGCTGAGACCCCACAGGGCCCGACGGAGGAAGATGGCACAGAGTCATCCAGGTTGGTGGGGGGTTTGGTGGAGGAGGAGGCCGTGCAAGGGACAGAGACGGGGTCTGGAGGTGGGGATTCCACTGGTGCTAGTGATGCAGTGATATGATATGATATGATATGGCATTTGTAACGCGCCTATACACAAGTGTTTCAAGGCGCGACGAGGCAGGGAGGGGGGGAACATGGGGAGACAGACAAACGATCCTACTAGGCCAGGTGTCATTCAGATCGCACAAGTGCATGGGTAGGGGGGACGGGAAAAGTGCAAGGGGGAAAGGGAGAGGGGAAAGTGCAGTACAAGTGATTAGTAAAATACAAGATAAATAATAAGGGCCAGCTGGTGGCAAGTGCAGGATAAGTGCAGACAAGTGCTGAGAAGGGGGGCTGTAGGGATACAGAGACAGTCCCGTAGTGCAGGGGTTGCCAGGGAGGCAGTGCAGGGGAGAGTGGCTGGGCCAAGGGCCGAGATTGGCGAGTGGCCCAGTTGCTGATTCAGTACAGTTTCAGTGATTTAGCAGGGGAGAGGGGGAGAGAAAGCAGAAGCAAAGAGGAAGTTTATGAGGTGCTTCCGGAACCGGAGATGGTTCGCCTCAAGTTTCAGGGAGGCAGGAAGGCTGTTCCAGAGGGAGGCCCCTGCTGCGGAGAGAGATCTCCCCCCAACTCGTTGCTTGGAGAAGCGACTGACCCTGAGGGAGTTGGAGGCGGATGAGCGAAGAGCTCGAGAAGGAAGATATTTAGGAAGAGAGAGTTGAAGGTATTTTGGCCCAAGGCCCCAGAAGGCCTTGTGGACAATGCAGAGGGTTTTGAACTTAATCCTCGCAGCCACAGGGAGCCAGTGTAGCGATTTCAGTCCTGGAGAGATTCGTTCCATGGGCTTGACGCCAAGGACAAGTCTTGCAGTCCTGTTCTGGATGAGTTGCAGCGGGCGGAGAGTAGAGGCAGGCAGATTTAGATAGAGGCTGTTACAGTAGTCCAGCTTCGAGAGAACCAGGGCTCTGGAGACAGTGAGCTTCTGGGGCAAGGAGAGGAAAGGAAGGATACCTCTGAGGAGGTGCAGCTGGTAGTGTGACTTCTTAGAAACGTCAGAAATGTGAGGAGAGAAGGAGAGTGTGGAGTCGAAGATGACCCCGAGGTTTTTTGCCTTGCAGGTAGGAGCAGGAAGAGGGCCAAGAGAGGCCGACCAGAGAGCTGCAGGGAAGGAGGGAGTGGGTGTGCCGATGAGTAGAATCTCAGTCTTACTGGCATTAAGGCAGAGGTCCTTGGCGGCACACCATTCCTGGATAGCAGAAAGACAGTCAGAGATGAGGGAAGGAGAAGAGGAGGCAGAGGGTAGCCTGAAAATGAGCTGGGTATCATCCGCATAGCACTGAAAGTTGGGGCAGACAGCAGCGATGCGGTGGGCAAGAAGTGCCAGATACTGGTTGAACAGCCAGGGAGAGAGGTTAGAACCCTGGGGGACACCACAGGTAGAGAAAAAGATGTCAGAGAGGAAAGACCCCAGTTGGACCTGGGAGGGTCGATTTGAGAGGAAAGAGGTCAGCCAAGCCAGAGCCTGACCAGTGATACCCAGGTTATCACGGAGACGGTTAAGCAGGATGGTATGGTTGACAGTATCAAAGGCAGAAGAGAGATCGAGCAAGATGAGAACACATGGAATGTTAGAGTCAAGGTTCGAGAGTAGATCCTCACGGATGTTCAGGAGAGCAGTTTCCGTGCTTCTGGTGGCTCTGAAGCCAGACTGATGGTCATGAAGGCTACCAACAGCTTCAGCATGGAGATTAAGCTGGGAGATGGCCAGTTTCTCCAGGAGCTTGCCCAGGAAGGGAGTGATAGAGATTGGGCGATAGTTAGCTGGGCAGGAAGGGTCAGAAGAGGGTTTCTTAAGAAGGGGGTGCACAAGGGAGTGCTTGAGAGGGGATGGGAAGACTCCAGAGGCGAAGGAGTGATTGCAGAAGTCAGCAAGGGCAGGAGCCAAGGAGTCGATGTGGTGCTTGATAGTTTTGGGGGAACAGGGGTGGACCTGTTTTGACAAGACTTTCATAGATCGGACTTGTGTCGAAACCTCGTCAGCAAAAAAAAGGGGAAAGGCAGAGAAGGAGAAAGCAGGGGTGGCTGTAGAGGGGCCAGAGGACGGGCAGGGAATAGAGGGGGGGAGGTGATAGGAGGAGAGTGAGGACAGGATGTCCTGAGTTTTTGAAATGAAGTGGGAGGCCAGTGCCGTACAGAGGGCCTGGGAGGGGACAGGAGAGGTAGAGACTGCAGCCGGATTGGCCAGCTCCTTGCAGATTTTAAAGCGTTCAGCCGAATTGTTAGATGCCGCAGTGATGCGGGCTTGGATAAGGGCTCTCTTCTTGGTGAGAACGGAGAGCCGGTATTGCCTTTGGAGCAGGCGCCAGGCCAGTTTGTCAGAGGATGAACATGAAGCACGCCATTTCCTCTCTGCCACCCTGCACTTGCGTTTAAGGGTGACGAGATCAGAGTCATACCAGGAGTTACATTTGGCTTTGGGCTTCAGGCGGATTCTCATGACAGGAGCAAGGATATCAAGAGTATCAGATATAGCAGAGTGGAGAGAGGAGAGGGCTGTGTCAGGATGGGAGTCAGCCGAGGGGGGAGGAGGGGGCGAGAAGGTGGCAGCGAAAGCTTCAACTGACACACGCTTCATGGGTCGGATGACCAAGAAGGAAGGTGGCAGTGATGAGGGTGGCTTTGCCTGTGGGGTAGGGAGGGTGAGGTGGGAAGAAAGGAGAAAGTGATCACTCCAGGAGAGAGGAGTGGAGAGAGGGACAGACAGGGGAAGGTCAGAAGAGATCAGGGCTTCTAGAGTGTGCCCTGCAGAATGGGTCGGCCCAGACGGGAGAATAGAGAGTGAGAGAGAGTCACAGAGTTCGCGAAAGAGTCCAGAGGGGGGACAGGAGGCATCCAGGTGGATGTTGAAGTCACCAAGAATGAGGAGTTGAGTGGTTGAGGACAGGAGTGAGGAGGAGAGGTCCGCCCACTCGGAGAGAAAGGAGGAAATTTGACCAGGTGGCCGATAGACAGTAGCCACGGTGAGGGAATGGCTAGGAGAGAGAGAGAGTGAGTCGGCAGACAAGACATTCGAAAGAGGAGTAGGTCTGCGTGGGAATAGCCGTGGCAGGAATCCACTCAGGGAAGATAAGGGCCACACCCCCCCCAGCACGGCTGGGCCTGGGCACAGAGAGGATCTTGTAGCCGTCAGGTAGGAGTGTGTCAAAGCTGGTGACAGAGCTGGCAGTGAACCATGTCTCAGTGAGACCGAGTACGTCAAGGTCCAGTTCCTCAAGAAGGCAGCAGATATCAGAGGAATGTTTGACGGCAGAGCGAGAGTTAAGAGTGGCAATGTGGAGAAGGTTGCCATCTTTAAAGGACTTCCAGGGAGGGGTACAGATCAGAGGTACGCCCTGCAGAGGTGAAGACGGAGCAAGGGAGGGGGCAGGGAGGGAGGGTAGAGGCAAGGTAGCCGAGGACAGAGAAGGGGGGGCAGCAGGAGAGGCAAGGAAGTTGATGAGGCGCGGGAAGCATCTATCAAAGAGGTGAAGGTTGGCCTGAGGGCCTTGGACCAAGACGGTCCCATTAGCGTAGACATTAATGATGGCCTTAGAGGAGTGGAAGGAGGCCAAGAGGACATCCCAACGGGTGCCACCATTAATGGGAGAAGAGGAGAAAGGAGAGAGCACAGAGACCATATGAAGGGTCCATAGGTCAGGTGAAGGCACGAAAAAGAGGATGTCAGTGAGAGTTTCCTTAGAAGAGGCACTGGTGTAGGTGTCAGCGATAGGGAGGCCTGGGTTGGAGACCAGGATGTCCTTTTTAAACTTTTTCCTACCAGATTTAGTGAGAAGAGCAGGATAGTCAATGGAGAAGCAGTTAGAAAAAATAGGAGAGATAGAGAGCACCATGGGATGGGGAAATGGAGGACAAGACAAGCGCAAGCAGACAGGAAGAGAGCGACAAGCCCTAGTTTACCACAAAAATCAGGACACAGTGAACACAGTAATGCTGAACAGGTACCCAGTGGAGAGGCCACCTAGGTTTCAAAATCCTGCGAGGGGAGAGAAAATCCCTAGTGTACCACAAAATCAGGACACAGAGAACACAGTAATGCTGAACAGGTACCCAGTGGAGAGGCCACCTAGGTTTGAAAATCCTGCTAGGGGAGAGAAGATCCCTAGTTTACCACAAAATCAGGACACAGTGAACACAGTAATGCTGAACAGGTACCCAGTACAGGGGCAGGGACAGGAGGCAGCACAGGCTGCCGCGGAGGTGCCTGTGTGTAATCCTGTCCCCGATCCTGTGACTGCATCATCTTGCACCAGCAGGGATACCTACGTCCAGACCCGTTCTCAGGGAGGGAATTGGCTTACACCAACTGGCCTTCCTCTCCCTGCGGATGTGGCTATCTGGCACTGGGTTGAGCCTGTCCTGGGTGGGGTGGTGTTGCGTCAACGTGCCATGCGAGCTGACCTGCAGTCTTTTCATGAGGAGACTGCACGTCTTCTCGCATGGCTCGTTGACCGTGTTGACCCACTCGGACAGCTCACCAGGGCCGGATTCCTCCATTTTCTGAACCTTGTTCCGACCCCCTCCTCAACTGAACCCCCTATGCGCCAGTCATCCTCTGCGCCATCTTCCCACCCATGTGTCACCTGGGTACCCTGTGGAGCTGCCTCTGACCCTGCGGCCAGGTTGGTGGAGGACACATCCCTGCCACAGTCGGGAGTCGGACGTCCAGCAGGAGTGGCCACCTCAACAACTGCACCCCAGCTGGAGGAGGATGTGCAGGCAGCAGGAGTCAGGGCACAGGCAGCGGCACAGCAGCAGCAGCAACAAGGTGGGAGCCATGATGGCTCGGGGCCTTCATCATCGGAGGGGCAGGCATCGGCCGGAGGACAGGAGGACCCTGGACGGGAAGTGTCTTCCGTGTGGCAGTGGTTGGGCCATGCGATAGATGCGGGGCGGGCGGAAGAGGCACGGCTCACGATGGTCAGGGCGGAGAACTCCATGCGTAGGGCCCTGAGGCGGGCCGAGTGCCTCGAGGCCATTCGCAGGGACCTGGAGTTCCAGATGTCATTGTCCCTGCGAAACCTCGGGGCCATGGAAGAGGACTGCCTCCGGGACATCGAGCAGGAGTTTGATGATGCCCTGGCCCGGGACATTAACATGTGAGCCGTTGGACTTGCCCGCTGCCCTTGTAAATAGTTAGATAGTGTTAGGTTTCCTTTGGTTTTTTCTTTATTTTGGTTGCGGTTGGACAATGCACCATGTTTCTGTATATAGTTTTTCATTAGGTAGTATTTTTGATAGGTTTCATTTCTTCAGTTGGGATCATGGACCCTGGATTGTTCATCTGTATATAGTTCACTATTGGATTCATCTTTTTTTTTTGGATTTCCCCATGGAGCAATGGTTTTTCCCTTGGATTTGCTTTGTTGGAGTGTGACTTTGGACACCTTTCCTTTGGATTATGATTTCTTGTTTTTCATTATTTTACGGACATGCAGCTTTTCTTTTTTTATTCCCATTGTTGTTTGTTTGATTTTAATTCCATTCGTGTTGCTTTTAATACATTTTTTTCTTCATACTTCGATGTGTGGTATTATCTCATTGGTTTCATGCATGTCATGATATGGGTTTTCACATTCACTTGCAACCATTGTGTGTGTGTGACGGACATGTGTTCATTTACATACTTGCCATTGGGGTTGTATCATGTAATTGCCTTTTCTATGTGGGTGGATGCAATACTTGGTTGGGTCTTTGGGCTGGGGAGGCTGGCCATAAGGGCCATGATTGAGGCTCGTCATGACCTGGGGGCAGGGGGACATGCGTGGGGGCCTGCTGGCAGGGGCTCCTGACTGCTGGGGGGCAGGGGTGCAAGGGTACATGAGTGGGGGCCTGCTGGCAGGTGCCCTGCACTGCTGGGGGGCAGGGGTGCAAGGGTACATGAGTGGGGGCCTGCTGGCAGGTGCCCTGCACTGCTGGGGGGCGGGGGTGCAAGGGGACATGAGTGGGGGCCTGCTGGCAGGTGCCCTGCACTGCTGGTGGGTGGGAGTGCAAGGGGACATGAGTGGGACATGAGTGGGGGCCTGCTGGCAGGGGCTCCTGACTGCTGGGGGGCAGGGGTGCAAGGGTACATGAGTGGGGGCCTGCTGGCAGGTGCCCTGCACTGCTGGGGGGCGGGGGTGCAAGGGGACATGAGTGGGGGCCTGCTGGCAGGTGCCCTGCACTGCTGGGGGGCGGGGGTGTAAGGGGACATGAGTGGGGGCCTGCTGGCAGGTGCCATGTACTGTTGGGGGGTGGGGGTGCAAGGGGACATGAGTGGGGGCCTGCTGGCAGGTACCCTGCACTGCTGGGGGGTGGGGGTGCAAGGGGACATGAGTGGGGGCCTGCTGGCAGGTGCCCTGCACTGCTGGGGGGTGGGGGTGCAAGGGGACATGAGTGGTACATGAGTCAGGGCCTGCTGGCAGGTGCCCCGCACTGCTGGGGGGTGGGTGTGCAAGGGGACATGAGTGGGGGCCTGCTGGCAGGTGCCCCACACTGCTGGGGGGTGGGGGTGCAAGGGGAAATGAGTGGGACATGAGTGGGGGCCTGCTGGCAGGTGCCCTGCACTGCTTGGGGGGTGGGGGTGAAGGGGGACATGAGTTGGTGATCAGTGGTGCAAGCGGACAGGTGGCTTGGCTGGGGTGCATGGCCATGGTGGATGGGCTGCCTGCGGGACATGACCAGGGGTGCGGGGTAGTCCCCTGTGGTGTGGTCTGCCTGCAGGGGCCGTGGAGGGTGTAGAGGGAATACCTGGGTGGACCCACACTGCCAATTCACGTGTAGGACTCCCCGCACACCCCCGAAATTCACGTACCCTGCTCTGACAGCTAAATCACGTGTGGAACTTCACGCGAACCCCTGAAATACACGTACCCCACTCGCACAGGGCCCATCGCGGGTGAAACTTCCCATGAACCCCAGTAATACACATTCCCCACTCGCACATGGCCTATCCCGTGTGAAACTTCACACGAACCCCAGGAATATTGGCCCTGTGCGAGCGAGCGGGGTACGTGTAGTTCTGGGGTACAGCGTGAAGTTTTACACGCGAAAGGGCCCTGTTGAGCGGAGTACGTGTATTCCTGGGGTTCGCGTGCAGTTGCACCCGCGATTTCAGCAGGGTACGTGTATTCCTGGGGTTTGCATGCAGTTTCACCCGTGATTTCAGCAGGGTACGTGTATTCCTGGGGTTCGCGTGAAGTTTCACCCGCGATTTCAGCAGGGTACGTGTATTACGGGGTTCGCGTGAAGTTTCACACTCGAAAGGGCCCTGGTCAAGGGAGTACGTGAATTTCAGGGGTGCGCAGCAAGATTTACACGCGAAAGGGCAACGCCCGTGCACAATACGTCACAGATGCGCTTACGCGCTAAGGGCCTTTGGTCCAATGATATCGCGTACGTGTGCTGACGAGCTTACGCGCTAAGGGCCTTTCCTCGAATTACACGCTGACGTGCAAGATTTTCATGTGCCAAATCACTCCGTATCAAGCTGGCCACGCGTACACACACGGAAGACCACGCTCCTGCCCAGAAGGCCATTTTCCTGTCCCCAAGAGCCCCGAGCATGCTCCCACCAGCCATCTGCTGCTGCCTGTCTGCCTGCTGCCCACGTGCCCTGCTATTTGGTGCCTGCACATCATCCATCTGCAGGGGTCCAGTTGCTGTGTCCACCCCTGCTGGAACAGAAGACTCCCGACTTGGATTCCATCGCTCCACAGCCCAGCCTCAGGACCCAGTTGCCCACCCACTCCTACCTCTGGGGTTGCCATGTCAGGCACATCTCCATCTGGCACCACTGGCAACCCCCAGCCAGAGAGGCAGAGGGCCACCAGCTTCACTGCCACCGAAGTTGGTGTCCTGGTGGAGCATGTCCTGGGGCATTATGATGCCCTCTTCGGAACATCACGCGCCAACAAGGGAGGACGGGAGAGGATCTGGGACGACGTAGTGGTTGCCATCAACGCGGAGGGGGTGGCAACCCGCGAGATCAAGCACATCAAGAAGCACTGGGAGGACTTCAGGTCCAGGACCCTCCACAAGGCCCGGCGCCTCGCGGAGGGGGGCCGGGCACGCATGAGTAACATCCAGATGAGGGTCCTGGAACGCTTAGGCCCAGCGCTCCATGCCCAGATCCTTCGGAGGCAGACCCGTCTGCAGTTGAGCAGTAAGTGGCCAAGCATTGCGGTGTGAGACAGGGCATGTTGCAGTGTGCTGGTAGTCGGATGCTTGCCTGTATGTGTGACATAGGCCATGTATGGATGTGTGTGTGCAGGGACATTATGGGTGTCGCGTTGCGCACGCGTGTCATTTGTTATGACGTGCGTTCTTTCTGGGTGGAGAACGCACGCCATCACGAAGAGCAGCGTCGTGACGTGGCACTGCTCGGAGGGGCCCTGGTCGGTGGGTTCCCACATGTGACGCGCACTCTGGCGGACCTCTCCTCCTCTGTGGAGGCTAAGCGCCGGTCATTCTCCACATCGTCTTCCGGCCCAGATTCCACCAGGGCCCCCTGTGGACCTGGCCTGACCAACACAGCCAGCTTGGTGGAGATCCCATCCCTGCCACAGTCGGGAGTTGGCGGTCCAGCAGGGGTGGACACCACAACTGGAGACCAGCAGATGGAGGATGTGCAGGCACCATTGGACAGGGCACATGGACAGCAGCAGCAGCAGGAGGAGCAGGCTGTAGGTGGGAGCAATGATGGCTCGGGGCCATCAACATCGGAGGGGCAGGCATCGGCCGGAGGGCAGGAGGACCCTGGACGGGAAGTGTCTTCCGTGTGGCAGCGGTTGGGCCATGCGATAGATGCAGAGCGGCAGCGGGCGGAAGAGGCACTGCTCACGATGGTCAGGGCAGAGAACTCCATGCGTAGGGCCCTGAGGCGGGCCTAGTGCCTCGAGGCCATTCGCAGAGACCTGGAGTTCCAGATGTCATCGTCCCTGCGAACCCTCGGGGCCATGGAAGAGGACCGCCTCCGGGACATCGAGCAGGAGTTCGATGATGCACTGGCCCGGGACATCAACATGTGAGCCGTTGGACTTGCCCGCTGCCCTTGTAAATAGTTAGTTAGTTAGTATTAGGTTTCCTTTGGTTTTTTCTTTATTTTGGACCGCTTGGACAATGGACCACATTTTTGTATATAGTTTTTTTATTAGGTAGTAGTTTTTGGTAGGTTTCATTTCTTAAATTGGGCTCATGGACTCTGGATTCTTCAGTTGTACATAGTTTTACATTGGATTCATCTTTTTCAATATTTTTTTTTGTGTTCGCCATGGAGCAATGGTTTTTACTTTTTATTTTCCCTTGGATTTGATTTTTTGAACTGTGACTTTGGACAACATTTCTTTTTGGATTTCTTTTGCTTATGTTTTCTTGATTTTCATAATTTATCGGACATGGACCATTTCTTTTGTTATTCCCATTGTTGTGTATTTAATTTGATTTACGTTCATGTTATCTTTAATATATATTTTTTTATACTTACATTTGTGGTATCATCTCAATGGTTTCATGCATGTCATGATATGGGTTTTGACATTCACTTGCACCCATTGTGTGTGTGTGACGGACATGTGTTCATTTACATACTTGCCATTGGGGTTGTATCATGTAATTGGCATTTCTATGTGGGTGGATGCAATACCTGGGTGGGTCTTTGGCATGTGGAGGCTGGCCATAAGGGCCAGGGATCTAGATTGTGATGACGTGTTGGCTGGGGGACATGTGTCGGGGCCTGCTGGCAGGTACCCCGCACTGCTGGGGGGTGGGGGTGCAGGGGACATGTGTGGGGGCCTGTTGGCAGGTGCCTCTCAGTGCTGGGGGGTGGGAGTGCAAGGGGACATGAGTGGGGGCCTGCTGGCAGGTATCCCGCACTGCTGGGGGGTGGGTGTGCAAGGGGATATGAGTGGGGGCCTGCTGGCAGGTGCCCCGCACTGCTGGGGTTTGGGTGTGCAAGGGGACATGAGTGGGGGCCTGCTGGCAGGTGCCCCGCACTGCTGCGGGGTGGGGTTGCAGGGGACATGTGTGGGGGCCTGTTGGCAGGTGCCCCTCAGTGCTGGGGGGTTGGGGTCCAAGGGGACATGAGTGGGACATGAGTGGGGGCCTGCTGGCAGGTGCCCCTGACTACTGGGGGGTGGGGATGCAAGGGGACATGAGTGGGGGCCTGCTGGCAGGTGTCCTGCACTGCTGGTCGGTGGGGGTGCAAGAGGACATGAGTGGGACATGAGTGGGTGCCTGCTGGCAGGTGCCCTGCACTGCTAGGGGGCGGGGGTGCTGGGGGACATGAGTGGGGGCCTGCTGGCAGGTGCCCTGCACTGCTTGGGGGGTGGGGGTGCAAGGGGACATTTTCCCTTGGATTTGATTTTTTGAACTGTGACTTTGGACAACATTTCTTTTTGGATTTCTTTTGCTTATGTTTTCTTGATTTTCATAATTTATCGGACATGGACCATTTCTTTTGTTATTCCCATTGTTGTGTATTTAATTTGATTAACGTTCATGTTATCTTTAATATATATTTTTTTATACTTCAATTTGTGGTATCATCTCAATGGTTTCATGCATGTCATGATATGGGTTTTGACATTCACTTGCACCCATTGTGTGTGTGTGACGGACATGTGCTCATTTACATACTTGCCATTGGGGTTGTATCATGTAATTGGCATTTCTATGTGAGTGGATATAATACTTGGGTGGGTCTTTGGCATGTGGAGGCTGGCCATAAGGGCCAGGGATCTAGATTGTGATGACGTGTTGGCTGGGGGACATGTGTCGGGGCCTGCTGGCAGGTGCCCCGCACTGCTGGGGGGTGGGGGTGCAGGGGACATGTGTGGGGGCCTGTTGGCAGGTGCCCCAAAGTGCTGGGGGGTGGGGGTGCAAGGGGACATGAGTGGGGGCCTGCTGGCAGGTGTCCCGCACTGCTGGGGGGTGGGTGTGCAAGAGGCCATGAGTGGGGGCCTGCTGGCAGGTGCCCCGCACTGCTGGGGTGTGGGTGTGCAAGGGGACATGAGTGGGGGCCTGCTGGCAGGTGCCCCACACTGCTGAGGGGTGGGTGTGCAAGGGGACATGAGTGGGGGCCTGCTGGCAGGTGCCCCGCACTGCTGGGGGGTGGGGGTGCAGGGGAAATCTGTGGGGGCCTGTTGGCAGGTGCCCCTCAGTGCTGGGGGGTGGGGGTGCAAGGGGACATGAGTGGGACATGAGTGGGGGCCTGCTGGCAGGTGCCCCTGACTGCTGGGGGGTGGGGGTGCAAGGGGACATGAGTTGGGGCCTGTTGGCAGGTGCCTCTCAGTGCTGGGGGGTGGGGTGCAAGGGGACATGAGTGGGACATGAGTGGGGGCCTGCTGGCAGGTGCCCTGCACTGCTTGGGGGGTGGGGGTGCAAGGGGAAATGAGTGGGGGCCTGCTGGCAGGAGCCCTACACTGCTGGGGAGTGGGGGTGCAAGAGGACATGAGTGGGACATGAGTGGGAGCCTGCTGGCAGGTGCCCTGCACTGCTAGGGGGTGGGGGTGCTGGGGGACATGAGTGGGGGCCTGCTGGCAGGTGCCCTGCACTGCTTGGGGGGTGGGGGTGCAAGGGGACATGAGTGGGGGCCTGCTGGCAGGTGCCCCACACTGCTGGGGGGTGGGTGTGCAAGGGGACATGAGTGTGGGCCTGCTGGCAGGTGCCCCACACTGCTGGGGGGTGGGTGTGCAAGGGGACATGAATGGGGGCCTGCTGGCAGGTGCCCCACACTGCTGGGGGTGGGAGTGCAAGGGGACATGAGTGGGGGCCTGCTGGCAGGTGTCCCGCACTGCTGGGGGGTGGGTGTGCAAGGGGATATGAGTGGGGGCCTGCTGGCAGGTGCCCGCACTGCTGGGGTGTGGGTGTGCAAGGGGACATGAGTGGGGGCCTGCTGGCAGGTGCCCCGCACTGCTGGGGGTGGGGGTGCAGGGGACATGTGTGGGGGCCTGTTGGCAGGTGCCCCTCAGTGCTGGGGGGTGGGGGTGCAAGGGGACATGAGTCGGACATGAGTGGGGGCCTGCTGGCAGGCGCCCCTGACTGCTGGGGGGTGGGGGTGCAAGGGGACATGAGTGGGGGCCTGTTGGCAGGTGCCTCTCACTGCTGGGGGGTGGGGTGCAAGGGGACATGAGTGGGACATGAGTGGGGGCCTGCTGGCAGGTGCCCTGCACTGCTTGGGGGGTGGGTGTGCAAGGGGACATGAGTGGGGGCCTGCTGGCAGGTGCCCTGCACTGCTGGGGAGTGGGGGTGCAAGAGGACATGAGTGGGACATGAGTGGGGGCCTGCTGGCAGGTGCCCTGCACTGCTAGGGGGTGGGGGTGCTGGGGGACATGAGTGAGGGCCTGCTGGCAGGTGCCCTGCACTGCTTGGGGGGTGGGGGTGCAAGGGGACATGAGTGAGGGCCTGCTGGCAGGTGCCCCGCACTGCTGAGGGGTAGGTGTGCAAGGGGACATGAGTGGGGGCCTGCTGGCAGGTGCCCCGCACTGCTGGGGGGTGGGTGTGCAAGGGGACATGAGTGTGGGCCTGCTGGCAGGTGCCCCACACTGCTGGGGGGTGGGTGTGCAAGGGGACATGAGTAGGGGGCCTGCTGGCAGGTGCCCCACACTGCTGAGGGATGTGTGTGTAAGGGGACATGAGTGTGGGTCTGCTGGCAGGTACCCTGCACTGCTGGGGGGTGGGGGTGCTGGGGGACATGAGTGGGAGCCTGCTAGCAGGTGCCCTGCACTGCTTGGGGTTGGGGGTGCAAGGGGACATGAGTGGGGGCCTGCTGGCAGGTGCCATGCACTGTTTGGGGGGTGGGGGTGCTGGGGGACATGAGTGGGGGCCTGCTGGCAGGTCCCCTGCACTGCTGGGGGGTGGGGTTCAAGGGGGTTAATGCGTTGGTGATCACTAGTGCAAGGTGACATGTGGCTTGGCTGGGGGGGCATGCCCTTGGTGGATGGGCTGCCTGCGGGACATGACCAGGGGTGCAGGGTAGTCCCCTGTGGTGTGGTGTGGAGGGTGTAGAGGGAACACCTGGGAGGACCCACACTCCCAATTCACGTGTAGGACTCCCCTGCACCCCACGAAGTACACGTACCCCACTCGCACAGGGCCTATCGCGTGTGAAACTTGCCCGTACCCCAGTAATACACGTACCCTGCTGAAATCGCGTGTGGAACTTCCCGTGCACCCCAGTAATACACGTATGTGATGCTGGAAATGCATCGGAGGGACAGGGCCTCCGTATCCTTGTCCTTTAATGCTTTTCATCGTGTGTTCTGTCGTGTTTTCCGCGCAGGAGTTCATGTAGGACTCCTGGCGGTGTAGCTCTCTTTCTTTTGGTTTGGTGAACGGACCTGTGGGATACCCTTATGGCACCCATGGGTGGGGGTACAACCCTGTGCCCCTAGTGTATGACTTTGGGCACCTGTGGGTGGCCCACAGAGCAGGG
Organism: Ambystoma mexicanum; assembly: GCF_040938575.1. Classification (NCBI taxonomy): domain Eukaryota; kingdom Metazoa; phylum Chordata; class Amphibia; order Caudata; family Ambystomatidae; genus Ambystoma; species Ambystoma mexicanum. The sequence continues at coordinate 325,646,052 of NC_090926.1, read as the reverse complement.
TATGGGGTGGTGGCAGCTCCATGCTGAATTTGACAGGTGCGCGGAGTATCCTCCATTTTGGGATACCCCGGCCCTGCCATTGGGATCAGTTGATTCCTGATGGACAACAAGATGGCCCCGGTGGCCTCTTGCTTTCTATTACCCATTAACTTGTTTTCCCAAAGTCCTGGGAAGCCCTGACTCTGTCCCTTCCCCCTGACTGGCTGTTGGGTGGAAGTGCCATATATGGTGTTGTTGTGAAGGCCCAGTCAGACTAGCTGGAGCCTTCCCGGTGATGTATGTTGTGGGTACCTCCTGTGGGTGGGACCTGGGTGAATAGAGTGTGTGACGAATATGCATTCTGTGTTGTGGGTGTCTAGTATCTGGTGGTTGACACAATGACGGAGGCAACCCTGCCCGAAACCGGTATGAATTCAGCTTCGAGTGTTGAATGGCTCGGTACTTGTCCCAATACACAAAACTTGTTGTGAGTCTCTGGAGAGAAGTGAATGGCCTGAATACCTCGTGTGCCTGATTGGCTGCCTGCCTGCATGAATGCCCGTAGTCGTGATTGGATGCTTGAATGTGACCCAGCGGAATGAATGGGAGATTAACAGTATATCTGGGGACCTCTCACTGCTAGGAATCGTGTTCAGAAGCTGAAGTCCACTACGACGAGTAACTGGATTAACTGACGCTTAACCTTGAAGCCCTGCTGGACGAGAAGAATTGCTGTTGCTCTCCTTCACAATCTGAAAGCTGCTGTGCCTCCAAGGACTGACCCAGAGAGGACCTGGTAAGGCGCCCTCTTCCCGAGCTACGAGGGACCATCGTGCAAAGCTGATCTTTGCCAACGCTCCCTGGTAGATAGACCTTCGACAGCCTGCCGACCCGATATGGGGACTGCTGCGGAACTCCAAGGAGAAGCACCCGGACTGTTGTCCGCCACTGTCGACGACTGCCGTCGCTGACCGGAGCCACCGTGCTCCCGTTTGCCTAAGAACTTCAATTGATCATCGGACGCTCTCGTCTGCATCGGCATCCGCTTGTCTCCCGCTGGAGAAGGCCCGACCGTCAACGCGCCGAGGAGCATTCACCGGTCGGTTTCCCGCCACCTACAGACCGCAGAGACGCCGACGACTCGACGCCCTTGCTGGGCCACAGTTCTTCATCATCTCTTTGCGGTCCAGAACTATCGTCACCGTGGTGCCCCGCACGCCTCTTCCTTGCAGGACGTCAACGCTCCGTCGTCGACGAGCACCGCTAGGAACCAAGCTGCCACTTCCCTGCCGTAGCTCATCCTGTTCACCGTCAGACGTTCGACGACCCGTGACTCCCGCCTTAAAGGGAGGGCACTCAAGAAGGGCCGTCGATTCCCCGACACTGAACGCCAAGTTCCCCGACACCTCTCGACGATCCGTGGCTCCCGCCTGATAGGGAGGCACTCAAGAAGGATCGGTGCACGCATCGTCGGAGAACTCTACTCCACCAGGTACATTGGGGGGGTAAAAACCTTAATAGGAAGAAGTGAGACTAGTGAACATATGGACTGGGCTTGTGCGATATATCTTATTTTACAGGTTGCCCAGGTGGGGGGATCTCCACACAGAACTGTGTCTAGGGTACAGGGCCAGTATTCTGCCTACTGTTTCAACCATCTTGCGTTCCTTCCTATCTCTATTGCTGGTTTCCTCGTTATTAATCTGTGTGACATTTTAACCATACAGTTGACGCACTTTAATGAGATTTGATAACATTGGTGGTACCACTTTAGAATTGTATATATTTATCATTATTGACTTCCGAGTACAAAGTGCGTTATTGTGATCGTGTACATACCTTTGAATATTAATTATATAAAGACTGTGTTTTCAGTAATACAGTGTTTGGACATTCCTTTGTGGGGGTTCAGGGACTACACTGTACTTAAGAACCAGCCTGCATCACCTACTGAGATGCTAGGCTTTGATTGCTCGTCCATTGCTCCCATATAGAGAATCTTGGCTGGGGTCCGCTGTGCCTCTCATATAGAGAGCGGAAGTACAGACACCCCCTACCAGTCTTTACACTGGTGGCAGCGGTGGGATGCTTATGGTTTTAAGAATCAGTGTATAACCGTGCCACTTACAAAATATCTGCACTTTATTCGATTAAGGTTTGGGTGTGTACAAAATAACTGCATTACAAGCAATGGAGTCTATTGCGAATGGTAAATTGACTCGGATGAGCTTAGAGGCTCTCCAGAGTGCTTGTGAAGCCAGGGAGTTAGACTTTGTGGATAATTCTAGGGCTGAGGTGATAGCTGCCCTGGTGGACTACCAGACCAATGGTGAAACTCTTGATGAGGGGGGGAATGCAACCAATGAGGACTCTGCCCCTGGAGTTTCTAATGAATCTGTTTCTGGGAATGCCGCCATTCCTGCTGCCTCTGTTCCGAACCCCAGCAATACCTTGGAACTTGAGTTATTAAGGATGAAATATGTCTTTGAATATCGCAAGTTCGAAATAGATGCTGAGCTTAAGAAAGAGGAGCTGGCGCAACAAGTGGAACTCAAGAATAGGGATCTTGAACTCAAAGACAAGGACACTGAATGTCAGAGAATCCAGCTAGAGAAAGCTCGGGTGGAGACTTCAGCGAAACCCAGTGAGAGTATCAGGTCCCCAGCCACTAAATTTATGAAGGATTTGATTGGTGTGTTTCGGAGGGTTCAGATATCCTCCAATGGATTGAAGCATTTGAAATGGCTTGTGCAATTCATGATGTTGACAAAAGAGATTGGGCTAAGTGTTTGCTAAGCAGAGTGCCTCAAACTGGATATGACTGTATTCTGAAGCTAAGTGTGGAAGAAAGGGGTCAGTATGAGTGTATGAAATCTGCTTTGATTGCCAAGTTTGGCAAGACACCTACCCAGTACTTTAAAAGGTTCAGGGATTTTAAGAAAAGAGAGAATGTGTCTTGGGTCGACTGGGTGAGTGCTGCGCACATGAATATGATGGGGTGGATTGACGGTTACAAGGTGAAATCTTTTGTTGAATTGTCCCACCTGTTGTTTTTTGAGCATTTTTCTAAAGCCTGTTCACCGGAGCTGCATCAGTATGTTGCTGACCAGAACATTTTGGATCCCTTTAAGCTGGCTAGGTTGGCTGACAAGTGGGTCTCCCACCGGGTGTCCCCTAAGGACTCCAGTGGGAAGGACAAGGGCAAAGAAAAGGGGGCCTCTCAGAAAGCTGAGGAGTCCCAAAAGCAGTCACAGTCGAATAAACCTAAACCCTCCTCTCCTAAGACCCAAAAATCTAGTGGGGATAAGTCATCTGTGGGTGGGAATAAGAGTAGTGGTCCACGTGCTGCAAAGCAGGCTCCCGGTGGTTCCAGTACCGTACCCCGCACTCCCGGCACTTGTTGGGACTGTGGGGCTCTGGATCACAAAAGGGGTGACTCCAAGTGTAAAGGTAAGGCACTCGGAGTACAGGCTGTCAGCCTGTCCTGCCCTTACCCCATGTCTGAGGTGGAGGCCACGGCTCTCCCCTCCTCTACAAGGATCACTTTTGGTGCTCCCGTAGAGATTTCCTTAGTGTCCCTTGGGGCCTGGGACCAGTACGTGGAAGTACTGGCGACTATCCCACAGAACACCGGTAGATTTTTGAGAAGTGTCCTCCTGAATGACCAGCCTTCTACTGGTTTGAGAGACACTGGGGCAAGCATGGCAGTGGTGGACAGGACCCTGCTCAAGCCAGAGGACTATGTAGACGCTCCTCTGAGAACCACCAGGTTAGCTGGTGGGCCTCCAAAATTGCCCGAGTCTCACTCGTAATTGGAGACAAGACAGCAAAGCTTCCTGTCCTGGTTCAGGACAACGTCCATGCTAACATTCTGTTAGGTAACTATCTAGTCGAGTTGGGATTGATCACGGATGGTCTTCCCATGACTGCTGCTGCGGTCACTAGGTCCCAGGTGACACCAGGTCGGGCTGTGAGTCAGGTACCCGAGCCGAAGGAGCGGGCTAAGGCACGACGAAGGAAGAGCAAGAAGGCCACCTCTGTGGAGGGAGCCCCTTCTCTTCCTGCTGTTCGTACAGCACGCATTGGGATCCATGCTCCGGGTGGGCTGGTCCAGTGGTAAACCCTGTCTCAACTCCTGCGGGAGAAGAGCCAGAAGACTCTCCTGTGGGAGAGGTTCTCAACCCGGAGGATCATCCCGATCTTCACTGCTTGTTGGCTGAAGGGGGACCCTCCCGGGCAGACTTCTGTAAAGGACAGAGAGAGTGTCCCTCTTTCGAGGGTCTGAGGAAACAGGCCCTGTCCCAGGCACAAGGCGAAGTGCCTAGGACTTTCCGGATTTATTGGGAGGGTGTGCTCCTTGTTAGTGAGTCCACTAAGCCTGAACCTGATGCCCTCAAGAGGTTGGTGGTACCCCAGGTTTACAGGCCCTTCCTACTGCAGTTGGCGCATGAAGTGCCTTTGGCTGGTCATCTTGGTACCAAGAAGACTAAGCAGAGGCTCTCTGCCCATTTCCACTGGCATTGGATGGGAGTAGAAGTGGAGTCCCACTGCAGGACCTGCCCAACTTGTCAGTTGTCTGGCAAGACTGGAGGCAGTGTCATTGCCCCACTGCAGCCATTGCCAGTGGTTGGCACACCGTTTGAGAGGGTGGGCATCAACATCGTCGGTCCCCTTGACCCTCCCACATCAGGTGGACATCAGTTCATCCTGGTTTTGGTAGATCATGCCACCAGGTACCCTGAGGCTATACCCCTTCGGAGGGTTACTGCCAAGGTGGTTGCCCGGGCCCTCCTGGGCATTTTCACCCGCGTTGGATTCCCCAAGGAGGTTGTCTCTGACCGAGGATCCAACTTCATGTCTAGTTACATGAAAACCATGTGGAAAGAATGCGGGGTAACCTACAAGTTCTCCACTTCTTACCACCCCAGACCAATGGTCTGGTTGAGAGATTTAATAAAACTCTCAAGGGCATGCTAGGTGCTTTGGAAGAGCCCCTAAGGAGGAAATGGGATCTCCTCCTGCCATGCCTGCTGTTTGCTTACCGAGAGGTACCTCAAGAGGGTATTGGTTTCAGCCCCTTTGAGTTGCTCTTTGGACATCCCGTGAGGGGGCCCCTCGCCTTGATTAGAGAAGGCTTGGAAGCCACCCCTCCCGGTCCCGCCAAGCAAGTGGGGGACTATGTGTTAGGCCTCAGACGGAGGATGACACAGATGATGGGTCAAGCAACGGCGAATCTCAAGGCCAGCCAGGAATTGAACAAATACTGGCATGACCTTAAAGCATCACAAGTGGAGTGGACTCCGGGACAGGAGATCCTCGTGATGGAGCCCACCAAGCCTCGGGCATTGGCAGATAAATGGACTGGACCCTTCCGGATAGTCTCCAAGATGGGCGAGGTCAGTTATCTGGTTGACATGAGAATCCCAGGGGTAGCCCCTCAGGTATTCCATGTTAATAGGCTCAAGCCGTTCCACAGGCGAGCAGAAGTCTCATGTCTCTTGCTAGCATCAGAGCAAGAAAAGGATGAGATTGAGCCCCTTCCTGAATTGCTGCATAGCAACCCTCAGGATGGCTCAGTGGAGGGAGTGCAGCTCTCTCCAGATTTGGCAACCGAGCAGCAGAGGGCCTGCAGGACTTTGCTCCAGCAGTATGCCTCTCTGTTTTCGCTGACGCCAGGCCTTACACCGTGGTGTAAGCACGAGATTGACACTGGTGACAGCGTGCCTGTCAAGAGCAGGAGCAACCAAATGTCAGATACAGTTAAGAACCACATCCAGGCTGAGGTCGCCAAGATGTTGGATCTGGGTGTTATTGAACCCTCAACCAGTCCCTGGTCCAGTCCAGTGGTCCTTGTCCCCAAGGCAAGTTCCCAGGCCGGTACCAAGGATTGGAGGTTCTGTGTGGACTACTGAGGAGTCAATGCCGTCACCAAAACTGATGCGCACCCATTGCCCCGGGCTGATGAGCTCGTGGACACCATAGGTGCTGCCAAATTTGTGAGCACCTTTGACCTCACCTCAGGCTATTAGCAAATGGCTCTGACGGACCATGCCAAGGAAAAGACGGCGTTCTCCACCCCAGAGGGACTCTACCCGTTTAGGGTCATGCCTTTTGGGTTAAAGAATGCCCCTGCCACCTTCCAGAGATTGGTCAATCATGCTCTCAGTGGGCTGGAAGCTTTTTGTGTGGCTTATTTAGACAACATTGCCGTCTACAGTGCCACTTGGGAATAGCACTTGACACATCTGGGTAGAGTGTTGCAGGCCTTAAAAAGGGCTACCCTCACTATCAAGGCCACCAAGTGCCAGATAGCTCAGGGGAAAGTCACGTATCTTGGTCATGAGGTAGGAGGGGGTCAAATCCAACCTCTCCCCAGTAAGGTACAGGATGTACAGGACTGGGAGACTCCCACTACTCAAACCCAGGTGAGAGCCTTTTTTGGACTCACCGGGTACTATCGCAATTTCATGGCGGACTATGGAACCATAGCTGCACCACTGACAGCTCTGACTTCACCCAAGCAGCCTAGGAAGGTCAATTGGACTGAAGACTGTCAGAGGGCCTTTGATGGCTTGAAAGAAAGTCTGTGTCGGGCAACCGTATTGTGTGCGCCTGATTACAGCCGACCCTTTATCGTCCAGACGGATGCCTGCGACACTGGAATTGGAGCTGTCTTGTCCCAGTTAGATGACAAAGCGAGAGAACATCCTATCATATTCATCAGTAGACAACTCAAGGGTAGAGAACTTAGGTGGGCTACTGTTGAAAAGGATTGTTTTAGTATAGTTTGGAGCCTTAGGCGTTTTAGGCCCTACCTTACGGGGTCTACCTTCAAGGTCCAAACAGATCATAAGCCCCTAAAGTGGCTTATGCAGATGAAGGGTGAGAACCCGAAACTGCTCAGGTGGTCCATTAGCCTGCAAGGGCTAGACTTCACCATAGAGCACAGACCAGGGAAGAGTCACGATAATGCAGATGGCCTTTCCAGAAGGTATGTTGACCGTCTGGATGAGGGTGTCTATCCCGTGGGAGATTAGGCACCCTCCACCTCAGTCTGGGGGGGGCCACTGTGATACTGGAAATGCATCGGAGGGACAGGGCCTCCGTATCCTTGTCCTTTACTGCTTTTCATCGTGTGTTCTGTCATGTTTTCCGCGCAGGAGTTCATGTGGGACTCCAGGCGGTGCAGCTCTCTTTCTTTTGGTTTGGTGAACGGACCTGTGGGATACCCTTATGGCACCCATGGGTGGGGGTACAATCCTGTGCCCCTAGTGTATGTTTTTGGGCACCTGTGGGTGGCCCAAAGAGCAGGGTATGGGCTGGTGGCAGCTCAATGCTGAATTTGACAGGTGCGCGGAGTATCCTCCATTTTGGGATACCCCGGCCCTGCCATTGGGATCAGTTGATTCCTGATGGAAAACAAGATGGCCCCGGTGGCCTCTTGCTTTCTATTACCCATTAACTTGTTTTCCCAAAGTCCTGGGAAGCCCTGACTCTGTCCCTTCCCCCTGACTGGCTGTTGGGTGGAAGTGCCATATATGGTGTTGTTGTGAAAGCCCAGTCAGACTAGCTGGAGCCTTCCCGGTAATGTATGTTGTGGGTACCTCCTGTGGGTGGGACCTGGGTGAATAGAGTGTGTGACGAATATGCATTCTGTGTAGTGGGTGTCTAGTATCTAGTGGTTGACACAATGACTGAGACAACCCTGCCCGAAACCGGTATGAATGCAGCTTGGAGTGTTGAATGGCTCGGTACTTGTCCCAATACACATAACTTGTTATGAGTGTCTGGAGAGAAGTGAATGGCCTGAATACCTTGTGTGCCTGATTGGCTGCTTGCCTGCATGAATGCCCGTAGTCGTGATTGGATGCTTGAGTATGACCCAGCGGAATGAATGGGAGATCAACAGTATATCTGGGGACCTCTCACTGCTAGGAATCGTGTTCAGAAGCTGAAGTCCACTACGACGAGTAACTGGATTAACTGACGTTTGACCTTGAAGCCCTGCTGGATGAGAAGAATTGCTGTTGCTCTCCTTCACAATCTGAAAGCTGCTGCGCCTCCAAGGACTGACCCAGAGAGGACCTGGTAAGGCGCCCTCTTCCCGAGCTACGAGGGACCATCGTGCACAGCTGATCTTTGCCAACGCTCCCTGGTAGACAGACCTTCGACAGGCTGCCGACCCGATACGGGGACTGCTGCGGAACTCCAAGGAGAAGCACCCAGACTGTTGTCCGCCACTGTCGACGACCGCCGTCGCTGACCGGAGCCGCCGTGCTCCCGTTTGCCTAAGAACTTCAATTGATCATCGGACGCTCTCGTCTGCATCGACATCCGCTTGTCTCCCGCTGAGAAGGCCCGACCGCCGACGCGCCGAGGAGCATCCACCGGTGGGTTTCCTGGCACCTACAGACCACAGAGACACCGACGACTCAATGCCCTTGCTGGGCCACAGTTCTTCATCATCTCTTTGCGGTCCAGAACTATCGTCACCGAGGTGCCCCGCACACCTCTTCCTTGCAGGACGTCAATGCTCCTTTGTTGACGAGCAACGCTAGGAACGAAGCTGCCACTTCCCTTCCGTAGTTCACCCTGTTCACCGTCGGACGTTCGACGACCCATGACTCCCGCCTTAAAGGCAGGGCACTCAAGAAGGGCCGTCGATTCCCCGACACCGAACGCCAAGTTCCCGGACACCTCTCGATGATCCGTGGCTCCCGCCTGAAAGGGAGGCACTCAAATAGGGCTGTCGATTCCCTGACACCGAACGCCAAGTTCCCCGACACCTCTCGACGATCCGTGGCTCCCCGCCTGAAAGGAGGCACTCAAGAAGGATCAGTCGGCGCATCGTCGGAGAACTCTACTCCACCAGGTACATTGGGGGGTAAAAACCTTAATAGGAAGAAGTGAGACTAGTGAACATATGGACTGGGCTTGTGCGATATATCTTATTTTACAGGTTGCCCAGGTGGGGGGATCTCCACACAGAACTGTGTCTAGGGTACGGGGCCAGTATTCTGCCTACTGTTTCAACCATCTTGCGTTCCTTCCTATCTCTATTGCTGGTTTCCTCGTTATTAATCTGTGTGACATTTTAACCGTACAGTTGATGCACTTTAATGAGATTTGATAACATTGGTGGTACCACTTTAGAATTGTATACATTTATCATTATTGACTTCCGAGTACAAAGTGCGTTATTGTGATTGTGTACATACCTTTAAATATTAATTATATAAAGACTGTGTTTTCAGTAATACAGCGTGTGGACATTCCTTTGTGGGGGTTAGGGGACTACACTGTACTTAAGAACCAGCCTGCATCACCTCCTGAGAAGCTAGGCCTTGATTGCTCGGCCATTGGTACCACGTAGAGAATCTTGGCTGGGGTCTGCTGTGCCTCTCCTCTACCATATAGAGAGCGGAAGTACAGACACCCCCTACCAGTCTTTACAACGTACCCTGCTGAAATTGCGTGTTAAACTTCCCCGCACCCCAGAAATACATGTACCCTGCTGAAATCGCGTGTGGAACTTCCTGCGCACCCCAGTAATACATGTACCCTGCTGAAATTGCGTGTTAAACTTCCCTGCACCCCAGAAATACACGTACCCTGCTAAAATCACATGGGGAACTTCCTGCGCACCCCTGTAATACACGTACCCTGCTGAAATCCTGTGTTAAACTTCCCGCGCACCCCTGTAATACACGTACCCTGCTGAAATCGCATGTTAAACTTCCCCGCACCCTAGAAATACACGTACCCTGCTGAAATCGCGTGTGGAACTTCCCGCGCACCCCAGTAATACACGTACCCTGCTGAAATTGCGTGTTAAACTTCGCCGCACCCCAGAAATACACGTACCCTGCTGAAATCGCGTGTGGAACTTCCCGCGCACCCCAGTAATACACGTACCCTGCTGAAATCACGTGTTAAACTTCCCTGCACCCCAGAAATACATGTACCCTGCTGAAATCATGTGTGGAACTTCCCACGCACCCCTGTAATTCACGTACCCTGCTGAAATCACGTGTTAAACTTACCCGCACCCTAGAAATACACGTACCCTGCTGAAATCGCGTGTGGAACTTCCCACGCACCCCTGTAATACACGTACCCTGCTGAAATCGCGTGTTAAACTTCCCCGCACCCCAGAAATACACGTACCCTGCTGAAATCGCGTGTGGAACTTCCCGCGCACCCCTGTAATACACGTACCCTGCTGAAATCGCGTGTTAAACTTCCCCGCACCCCAGAAATACATGTACCCTGCTGAAATCGCGTGTGGAACTTCCCGCGCACCCCAGTAATACACGTACCCTGCTGAAATCGTGTGTTAAACTTCCCTGCACCCCAGAAATACACGTACCCTGATGAAATTGCGTGTGGAACTTCCCGCGCACCCCAGTAATACACGTATCCTGCTGAAATCGCGTGTTAAACTTCCCTGCACCCCAGAAATACACGTACCCTGATGAAATCGCGTGTGGAACTTCCCGCGCACCCCAGTAATACACGCTCCCCGCTCGGCGTTTGCTGTTTGGCAGCCCTGTATACTGGTCCAGGGTTAGCGCAGCCCTTTGCACTGAATTGGGAATTTTGATGGCTTTTCCTTGCGCGAGGGCGTTCTTGGGGGCATAACTGGTGCTCCTGCAGGGTCGCTGCGCCACTCTGCGCCACGGCTGGTTTTGGAGGCTAAAATCCATGAATACGCTGTGCGCGGATATCGATTTTAGCGCACGCGGCTGGCGCAGACATTCGCACGCGCACACTGTGCGCCAGCCGCGTGCGCCACTTTTGTCCGAAATTCTATGAATTACCCTGTTTATCTTTTTACACGTGTTTTGTTGCGCGCCATTCTCCACAGGAAGCTCTGTGGTCTTCTGGCTAATGGAGTGAGCAGCTCAAAGTCAGAGGATCTGGATCTGGGCCTAGGTCTATTAGACCTGAACCATCCACCGCTACCAACATGTGCACTAGCACATTGAAGTGTCTCTTGTGCTAGGTGGAATTACCAATAAAGATCTCAGACCAAATAACCAGATAGACTCAAAGAATATAGCAAAGTACTAATTTTTTCTCAATTTAATAATGCAGGGTCAACTGGCAGACATTGAACTCATGCTTGCACACTCACAAACAAACTTGATTATACAGATGTGTCATCTATGACATCATCCTAAATGGAAAACTGTAAAACTTATTAGCAGGAGGGATTGGTTAGAGGAACATATCTACTTTAAAAAATCCATTTGGAGTAGCACACCATGGGCTCTCTCTTATCTGTGAGGCACGCCTTGAACTACCTCTAAATATGTATAATATTAATTATAGCAAACAAAATGGCAGCGGATTGGTCTATGTAACATTGTATAGCAGGTTCCCCCGTAGACCCACTGACTGGTTGGCATTCTCACCCAACCTTGAACTTTCGGCTCAGCTAGCAGCACATAAATTTAACAAAACCCACTTTCCCAATTAGTCCATCATCTCTCATCAGTCTGGCCATGAGCCAATGGTTCCCGTCTGTAGTTGACCTTGTAGCCTGCTCTATGTTCTGGGACATTCAAGGGAGTATAAGCACATCACTATCTTCATCCGAGGCTTAATAAATAGCCCTTGTTTCTGACTTCTAGAGTCACTTGTGAAGAGAGAACGAATTTGTCCATTTTGAACTCTTATTTACTGCTATTTGACTTAATTATACTGAGTGTCATTGCTCTTCTTGGCCTGTAGAGAATTCCTCACTCCATCTTGTATAGACTGTATACACTTTTAATTTTTCAATATTTGGCTCCTGCAGATGTTTTTTTCTTCTTTAATCTAATGGAAATATGGCTCGTCCATGGCTTATCCGTCGGTCTCCTTTCGTGCTTTGCAGCTATTCCTTAAAAATGGCATCCTTGATCCCAAGCCAACATAGACTCCTCTTTGTTTTGCACACAATGCTGCTTTTCCAGCGACTCCTGACTCTTAAACCCTGATCTGTTTCTGAGGTAGCTGAATTGAATCTTGACACGAGCCGTTGTCCATTTTCCAATTGTGGCCGTCCTAGCCACATTATATATTTCCGTATAGCAAGCTTCTAAACGTCTTTTCTACCTTGCATTACTGTGTATTTACACTTATTGGTCAGGAAGCTCCTTTATCTTCTTTTGCATTCATGATTACTTTATCGTTTTGTACATTTTTCTCTTGTCACTTCAGTTACATTGTCTCAAGTATTTTCATATAGTTTAATTATGGCTCTGTACATTTGCTTTCTTACATCAGTCTGCCCTCAACAGGTTCCACTCAGCGCTCCATGATGTCCAATGGTGCGTGCTGACATCCTTCGAGGCGGCATCCTTCCACACTTTCATTGCGAGGGTACATTTGGTATGGCTGTCTGAGTGCATATTGTCTCTCATACACTTGATGCAGTATAGGAACAACACATGGTGTCACATACAGAGCTCTTCTCCTACTGTTCCAATATGACAGCGGTGAGGGGCACCAGAGTTAGGGATAATTCATCCACTGCTCCTCTACAAAAGCAACCAAAATAAGAATTATTACATGGCTAGACTGACATGTTGGTGCAGCCAGTCTAGATATTTCTTCGGCATAGCATTTTTACTGGGTATCTATAACAAAGCAAGCATGATCATTTTAATTACATGACCAGACCAACATTTTGGTGCAGCCAGTCTAGATATATCTTTTGAATGGCATTTTTTATTGAGCATCTGTTATAAAGTAAGCATGATAAGTGTAATTACGTAGCTAGACTGGGATTTTGGTGCAGCCAGGCTATCTATTTCTTCAGCTGGGAATATTTTACTGGGTATCTATAATAAAGCAAGCATGCCATGTCTCATTACATGGCTAGATTGACATTTTGGTTCAGCCAGTCAAGCTCCTTCTTTGGCATGGCTTTTTTTGAATGATCATCTATGATAAATCAAGCATGATATTTTATTACCTGGTTAGACTGGCATTTTCCTGCAGCCAGTTTGGGCATGTATCCATATTGTGGCATGGCATTTTTAAAGGCAAAGCCAACAGGAGTATGTTTTTATGTGTCATATATTGGCAGAACCAGTGTGGCCATGATCTGTTATAGTATCAATACTGGGATTATGTGTACAGCAAACATGTGTATTTTGTTTTATGGGAATACTGTCATATACTGGTGCAGCCAGCATGAAAATTCATGGTCACAGCCAGCGTAAAAAGGTATTTATACTGGCATATATTGTGGGCAAAGGCATGATGAAAATGCATTGGGAAATGCTCATGTGCGCTGTTGGTGACTTCCATCTAATGGATTTTTTCATGAGTTACCCTTCAAAGACAATTGCAAACTATCTGTCTTTTTGACCAAGTTTTCATTTAAAGTGTACTGCTAAATGCTCTATTTTAACCCATAATTTAAAAAATGTTCATGCTGGAATAACCCTTCTGCCCAAACCCCCAAAACCTGCTTAGTTGGTTCCGGCTTGGTCGCTATGATCAGTGGCTCTGGTATATTTGGTGGAAATATTTAGGCCATTCCAATTAAAATATTCACCAGTCGCCACTGTGTTCAGGAATGATGATTATTGAATGTCAGTCGTGAAACGATAGGTAGCAACTCTTTTATTGGCTAAATCTGATGGATATTTTGGAGTCAAAATAGTGGTGCTACGTGTTATTGAAATGACTGATTCAGGGGAGAAAAAAGAACTACATGTCCAAAGACTGCTCTCAAGATAACATCAGGTCTTATATTTCACTCCTCGCAGTTACCATTGCTTCTCCGCCTCACAGAGTGTCCTGCTCAGACCATAAACCTAAAACAGAGCATGTTTCTGAAAGGCTTTCCAGCTGTTCAATGGAATACAGCAACTCCCACCCATGAAGAGATCGCCTTGGGTAAACAGACTTCATGGATTCATGCTCTGTGGGCGCTGCCTCCACTGGGTTACCCTTTTAACAACAAAAAAAGGTAATCAAGATCAGTAAATGAAGTGGAAAGAAGCTGGATTATTTAGATGGCTCTCAGAGGAGCCCAGGTTCAACGCCAAGTTAGACCAGTCTCCCAAAATGCCATAACCTCCCCATAAGGCATCTGTCAGGTCTCAGGAGCATCCAGTCAGCGAGATCCACAGCATTACTTTCAGAAGAGACTCAGAACAATGCTGCCATCACTGAGTGTGCTAAGCTCCATCTCACTTCTCTTTCTATAGAAACAGACAATGTATTGCCAAGCAAGTGAGGGAGGTTGGAGGTGGAGGAGAAACTGGTGGTTTACACTACGCACTTCCGGGTGTTGCCAGAGGACAGAAAAGCCAGTTTCCGCCGGTCAGAACGTGCACGAGACTAGTGGAAATCTATGCTGAGGTTGGGAGAGGGCTAGCATTGCACCTCTGCCTGTGGTAGCCTATACATGCAGAGGTTGTAGACGGCACTCAACGCAGACCTGCTATGTTGTGCCTAAATACTCCTCGTTTTTGTAAGCAGGAGAATAGAAGTGTAGCTTTCGCCCCCTTGAGGGCTGGACCCCACTCTGCAAGCCTCCTGAACACATGTTAAGACAGAATATTCATTTTGAAGTGCACCTTCTGATTTAAGGCAGCGCTGTGTTTTCTTTGGGGCGCATAATACTTACTATGTGTTATCTGAGGAGGTGCAGCTCAGCTGCAACCTAGCACAGTAGGCTTGACAACACTACAGGCTTTTTTGATGCCCCTCCCCTTCAGTTACTCGCAGGGCTGAGGGATTATTGTGGGGTTCCTTTTGTGTATGGTGTGGATTTGCATTCGGCGAGTGATGTAGCCCTTTTTGGTAGCATTAGCCATGGATGTAGGTCTTTACTTCAACATTCACTTCGCATACATTCACTTTGTCACATTGACCTCTGCAAACCTTTACTACCGCTTCTGTCTTAACTTCTATCTGGGGGAAGCCCCTGTAAAACCTCTTCTTTGCTTACCCATATTCTTCCGCCTACTCCCCCTATACCCCAACCCTAACCTTACTAACCTTACCATATCCCCCATATTCCTTGCCACCTTGACAATGTGAAGATGAAGACTAAGTAAACGTAAGAAGAAGTAAATGCATGAAGAAGTATATGTAAGAAGAATTAAATGCATGAAGAAGTAAACGTAAGAAGAAGTAAATGGATGAGGAAGTAAATGCATGACGAAGTAAATGCATGAAGAAGTAAAAGTAAGAAGTAAATGCATGAAGAAGTAAATGTAGCCGAAGAGAATGTACAAGAGGTAAGCGTAGAAGAGGTTTTGGGGGTGAAATAAAGTGGGGGCACCATTAACCACCTGTTGAAATATTGGGAGTCTGCTTTCTGGATTGGAACGCAGTGGTATAGCACCTCGGCTATGATAAATAAGCTAAACTCACATAGGAACAGGCGATTGGGGGCGGTCTCTGAGACCAAAGTGCACATAACTGAACAAAACAAACATACAGCCTACACTGAATTTTTTGGGAAGGTTTGTGGTGGTTCATTGTTGGAGGGGGCAAAATGTATAGGGGTGTTGCAAAGAAATGTTTGCACTCAACTACTTCTTGTGGCTTTTGCTTTTAGGTAGCAGAAAAAGTAGGGGAATTAACAACAAATACACTTCGGAAAAGAGTGGATAATTGCACTATGATGATTAAAGGAAATATGTAATGAGTATGGATGTATTCCATCTGACACTTTCACTTGGACTAATTTAGTTATCCTGAATTCTGTGGCATAAAATGCCTGCTCTGTCACGCGTGGCTCTGTGCAGGTGATCACAACTAAAGCAGAAATTTGGTGCTTTGACTGCAGAATAACATCTCCAGCAGCAGAAGCGAGTGGGAGAGGGTTGAAGGCCTGTCTGGACGTGTATCAGCACTGGGAGAATAGTTTGAGGCTGTAGGGGAGTAGTGGGAGCTGTCAAGTAGTGCTGGAAAATGTGGAGGAGCTACGATGGGGTGCCGTGGGCTGGCTTTGGGAAAGTTTTGGGGACAATGGGGTAGTGGTTGGGAGTTCTGGGTATAGTGGTATAGAGCGTGGCAGTAGTTGTGACCTGAAGGACTTTGGTGGCAGCTGGGGATTTGCAGATGAAGATGCAGGACACCAGTGGTGGCTGCAGGAAAGATATTGTGGCAACTGCGTAGTGGTTGGCACCACTGTGACTGAGTGCAAGAGGGGTAGGGAAGTAGGTGTGAGCTGTACAGCAGTTGCAATCACTCAACAGCAATGGCTGTAGGGGTCAGATTATAGTGGTAGCTGTAGAGGAGTAAAGAGCGACCTTGTGGAAGGTTGGATGCATGGGGACAGTGGCTTGGCTTGTGGAGCAGAGTTTGTAAGCAGTGGGGCAGCGTTTAGCACTTTGGGGGGATTTGTGGATACAGTGGGGTGGTAGCTTGGAGCAGAGTTTGATAACAATAAAGCAGCAGTGTGAGAGCTGTGCAGCAGGGTTTGCTGCAGTGAGAGCTGTGCAGCAGGGTTTGGTGCAGTGAGATAGTTGATTGTGGAGCACTTTTAATTAGCAGTGGGTCAGTGGTTAGCGTTATGAGTAAATCGTTAGTATAGTGGAATAATGGTATGTGGGTCTATGGAGTAGAGTGTGTTAGCAGTAGGGCAGTGGTACGTGCCGTGGTTTTGGTGGATGCAGTGGTTTAGTTGTGTGGATGTGAAGCAGACTGTGTTAGCAGCCGGGCAGTGGTATGTTCCATGGGTCTAGTGGGTGCAGTGGTTTAGTTGTGGGGATGTAAAGCAGAGTATGTTATCAGCAGGGTAGTGGTACGTGACGTGGGTCTGGTGGGTGCAGTGGTTTAGTTGTTTGGAGGTGAAGCAGAGTATGTTATCAGTAGGGCAGTGGTATGTGCCGTGGGGCTGGTGGGTGCAGTGGTTGAAATTGTTGGGATGTGAAGCAGAGTGTGTTAGCAGTAGGGCAGTGGTACGTGCCGTGAGGCTGGTGGGTGTAGTGGTTTAGTTGTTGGGAGGTGAAGCAGAGTATGTTAGCAGT
Source organism: Ambystoma mexicanum (assembly GCF_040938575.1). Lineage (NCBI taxonomy): Eukaryota > Metazoa > Chordata > Amphibia > Caudata > Ambystomatidae > Ambystoma > Ambystoma mexicanum. The sequence continues at coordinate 325,629,085 of NC_090926.1, read as the reverse complement.
AGGGCAGTGGTATGTGCCGTGAGTCTGGTGGGTGCAGTGGTTTAGGTATGGGAATGTGAAGGAGAGTGTGTTAGCAGTCGGGCAGTGGTACGTGCTGTGGGTCTGGTGGGTGCAGTCTTTTAGTTGTGGGGAGGTGAAGCAGAGTGGGTTAGCAGTAGGGCAGTGGTACGTGCCGTGAGTCTGGTGGGTGCAGTGGTTTAGGTGTGGGGATGTGAAGCAGAGTGTGTTAGCAGTAGAGCAGTGGTATGTGCCGTGGGTCTGGTGGGTACAGTGGTTTAGTTGTTGGGAGGTGAAGCAGAGTGTGTTATCAGTAGGGCAGTGGTACATGCACTGGGTCTGGTGGGTGCAGTGGTTTAGTTGTGGGGAGGTGAAGCAGAGTGTGTTAGCAGTAGGGCAGCGGTACGTGCTGTGAGTCTGGTGGGTGCAGTGGTTTAGTTGTTGGGATGTCAAGCAGTGTGTTAGCAGTAGGGCAGTGGTATGTGCCATGGGTCTGGTGGGTGCAGTGGTTTAGTTGTGGGGATGTGAAGCAGAGTGTGTTAGCAGTAGGGCAGTGGTACATGCAGTGGGGCTGGTGGGTGCAGTGGTTTAGTTGTTGGGAGGTGAAGCAGAGTGTGTTAGGAATAGGGCAGTAGTAAATGCCCTGGGTCTGGTGGGTGCAGTGGTTTAATTGTGGGGATGTGAAGCAGAGTGTGTTAGCAGTAGGGCAGTGGTACGTGCCCTCAGTCTGGTGGGTGCAGTGGTTTAGTTGTGGGGAGGTGAACCAGAGTCTGTTATCTGTAGGGCAGTGGTTTGTGCCGTGGGGCTGGTGGATGCAGTGGTCTAGTTGTGGGGATTTGAAGCAGTGTGTGTTAGCAGTAAAGCAGTGGTACGTGCTGTGGGTCTGGTGGGTGCAGTGGTTTAGTTGTTGGGAGGTGAAGCAGAGTGTGTTATCAGTAGGGCAGTGGTACGTCCCGTGTGGCTGGTGGATGCAGTGGTTTAGTTGTAGGGAGGTGAAGTAGAGTGTGTTATCAGTAGGGCAGTGGTACGTGCTGTGGGGCTGGTGGATGCAGTTGTCTAGTTGTGGAGATGTGAAGCAGAGTGTGTTAGCAGTAGAGCAGTGGTACGTGCTGTGGGTCTGTTGGGTGTAGTGGTTTAGTTGTTGGGAGGTGAAGCAGAGTGTGTTATCAGTAGGGCAGTGGTACGTGCTGTGGGGCTGGTGGATGCAGTGGTTTAGTTGTAGGGAGGTGAAGCAGAGTGTGTTAGCAGTAGGGCAGTGGTATGTGCCATGGGTCTGGTGGGTGCAGTGGTTTAGTTGTTGGGATGTGAAACACAGTGGTGAACACAACTGGCCTCATCACGAGTTTGGCGGTAGCCCTTAAATGCTAACGCTGTTACTGCCACATTTAAAGGTCCGCCGAATCAAGAGTCTGGCTGCCTTTAGCCCCAGCTCGAAGGTGGGAGTAAATGTGCCAGGAAAATTCCCATTTTCGGGCGCTATTAGCACGCACTAATTGCGCCAAAGATTCCAATGGGGAATTACCGTTACTGCCCAACCCATGATTCGGCAGTAATACCGCCGGAGGGTTGGGTGGTAACGCTAATACAGTTGGGCGGAATCCCAGTCAGGATACTGCCCAACTCAGTAAATTTACGTTTGGGACTTTGCAGCAGTTTGTTGGCAGTAGCGCAGTGTTGAGCGCTGCGCATGAGCGGTGGGTGAAGTGGGATGGTTGTTGCACTGTGAAGCATAGTTTGGTAGCAGACGTGCAGAAACGAGTGTTTTGGGGGAGCAGTGATCGCAGGTGTGGTTGCTGTGTGATTATGGTTGCTGCTGTGGAGCAGTTTGTCACAGTAGGGAGGTGTGAGCAGTGTGGAGGCAATTATGGTAATGATTGGATGTTTAGTGGCGGCGCCTACAGGAGGAATGATGGGCCATGCCTCCCTTGATGGCCTTTCTCTGGTCTGCAGCGGTGGAGACCTTTGCCTGGGACCTGCTACCAGCCTTACACTGGGCTATAGGGTAATAGGGTAAGACCAAAATGCAGACCCACACTTTAAGCGTGAGGCTGTTCTTTTCAAAGGGGCAATTTTTTTGCCCAAAGAGGGACAGTTTGATGACTTACTTTACTTTACAGCTAGTTGTTTTGACCAAAGTACTGACCAAATATTCTTTAAAATGCACAATTTACGGCACATTTGAACAAAAAACTCCTTCGCCACTACTCAAACAGTCGTCCCAAAATGCATGAATTGTCCTTGTGACTGTCGGCCACTTTATCATAGAAGCCTGGGCCACTTCTATTGCCCAGGTGACCCTGCCTGCTACTGGCGCTTTGCAGGAGCTGTCCGGGCATAGCTCCCCGAGTGGCTCTGGCGAGAGGCCAATGATGGGGCTTGTGTGGCTCTAGAGAAATGTCCATATAATAACTGAGCTGTTTTTAGGCTGATACTAGAATTACATTGCTAGGTGTAGGCCTCTCTTCCACTATACAGGACTCTCAAATCTAGCTGTGTTTAGGATGATACTAGAATTGCATTGCCAGGTGTAGACCTCTCTCCCACTATTCAGGACTCTCAAATCTAGCTGTGTTTAGGCGGACACTAGAATTACATTGCTAGGTGTAGGCCTCTCTCCCACTATACAGGACTCTCAAATCTAGCTGTGTTTAGGCGGACACTAGAATTACATTGCTAGGTGTAGGCCTCTCTTCCACTATACAAGTCTCTCAAATCTAGCTGTGTTTAGGCTGATACTCGAATTGCATTGCTTGCTGTAGGCCTCTCTTCCACTATACAGGACTCTCAAATCTAGCTGTGTTTAGGATAATACTAGAATTGCATTGCCAGGTGTAGACCTCTCTCCCCCTATACAGGACTCTCAAATCTAGCTGTGTTTAGGCAGATACTAGAATTACATTGCCAGGTGTAGGCCTCTCTTCCACTATACAGGACTCTCAAATCTAGCTGTGTTTAGTATGATACTAGAATTGCATTGCCAGGTGTAGACCTCTCTCCCACTATACAGGACTCTCAAATCTAGCTGTGTTTAGGCAGATACTAGAATTACATTGCCAAGTGTAGGCCTCTCTCCCACTATGCAGGACTCTCAAATCTAGCTGTGTTTAGGCTGATACTAGAATTGCATTGCCAGGTGTACACCTCTCTCCTACTATGCAGGACTCTCAAATCTAGCTTGTTTTAGGCTGATACTAGAATTGCATTGCCAGGTGTGGACCTCTCTCCCACTTTAGAGGACTCTCAAATCTAGCTGTGTTTAGGCTGATACTAGAATTGTATCACCAGGTGTAGGCCTCTCTCCCACTATACAGGACTCTCAAATCTAGCTATGTTTACGTTGACACTCAAATAGCATTGTTAGGCCCTAACGGTGTCTAGGCTGGTACTCAAATTGCGTTGTTGGGTGTGGGCCTCTCTCCCATTATACGGGACTCTCAAATCTAGCTGTGTTTAGGTTGACATTCAAATTGCATTGTTAGGCCCTAACGGTGTCTAGGTAGGTACTCAAATTGCATTGTTAGGTGTAGGCCTCTCTCCCACTATACAGGACTCTCAAGTCTAGCTGTGTTTGCTCTTGTGCTCATTTGCACCGCCAGGGGTGGACCACCCTCTCCTACTATACAGGATTCTCGAGCATAGTTAGGCTTAGTCTCAAGCCCAAACTTAGTCTAAACCAACATAACACACTCCTAGAGAGGACTAGACCGTGATAGTATAACCTCAACCCCCCTCTATCACCCCAGAGACCTACAAAGACAGTCATAGAAATGTGTCCTACACCTCCCAACAACTGTACGCCCAGCACCCCAACCCTACCGGACAGCGCTCTGAGGATACATACCAACCCACCTGAAGAATAGACAGCACAAAAGACACCCAAGCTTACTAACACAAGATGAAACACAAGTACTGCCATCACAAGACACCGCAGTCAACCACTCAACCGGCATCTTCGCACCAAGCACCAAAATGCCCCGGACCAGGAAGGGGCGCTGAAAAAGGGCACAAGACAAGGCCACATTGGACATAGACACACAAATCCAATGTACCCCTAAAGCAACAACTGCAAATGAAGGAAATACACCGCCAAAAGCCAAAACGACCAGAACGAACTACCAAAGGGAAAAATCCTTATATCTCACACCTTATCTCGCAACAGCCACAGAACCTGGATACCCCAACGACACAGAGACATCAAGACACAAAAAGAACAGCCTGAGACAACCAGAAAAAAGAAGGGAGCACCCAAGAAGAGTGTGGGAAGACTCTGACCCCATCACCCCATACATCACAAGAACGGAAGGACACCATCAACACACACGGCACAAGAGACAAAACGACGAAGCTCTAATTACCAACAACCCAAACATAAACCTAACTGACCAATTCAATAAAGAAGAAGCCTTCGCTGATCTTCATTGATCCGGCATAAATAGAGAAGCACCGCTATTGAACAGCCAAGCTTTCAATCTAGCAGACCGCTTCAATGAAGATGCAGCCTTCGCTGATCCTCATCCTCCCCCAATCAACGCCAATAAAGATGCACCGCAACAAACAACTGCAAACCAAAACAAAGAACTACTAACAAGCAAAACACCACCAAAAAGATCCACTGCAACCTAATCAATGCAAGGTCAATGTCCAAACATGCCACCGAAATATACGATCTTCTCTGCGATGGAGGGATCAACATCCTATTTGTAACAGAAACATGGCTAGACGACAACTATAAGATCACCCTCAACAACTGCCTGCCTGAATACTTCAAATGCATCCAAGCAAACAGAAAAACCAAAAGAGGAGGTGGGCTGGCAATCATCCACAAGGAACACCTGGATATCAAATTGGAAGACCCACTAAACATAGATAAATGTGAATCCTTAATCATACGTCTATTAGTAAGCCCCGAAACAAACATGAATTTCATACTGATATACAGACCACCAAACTACGATGCAACCGTTGTAGACGCCTTCACAGAAGCAATCACAATCCTAGCCATCAAACACAATCACCTGATCGTCCTCAGAGATTTCAACATCTGGTTCGAAGAAGAAACCACAACCATACAAAAATCTCTAACCAGCCAATTAACAGAAATGAATCTACAACGAGTCAAAGGAGCAACCCACTCAGCAGGCCATACACATGACGCAATCGTCACGAACAAACAACTCCTTACCACGGCACCCCCAATTCAAATACTCTTGAGCTACCACCTCCGAAACTGGAGAACCATCATAAACTCCAACCTAACTGAACTCCTGGAGCTCCGCAAACCACACCCAACATTTATGGAAGAAGATGACCTGGACAAAAAGATAGCCCGCTGCACTCCTGGATTATAACAACTATAGACAACATCGCCAAAGAAAAACCTTTCATGCCTTCTCATAAGCGGGCAGTGGCAAAATGGTTCACCCCACTACTCAGCACCATGAAAAGGAAAAAACAAAGACTAGAACTTGATTGGAGAAAACAAAACAACACTGCAAATAAGCTGAAATTCCTACAACACAAACGCATATACAAAAAGGAAATACATAAAGCGAAGAGGAAACTCTACGACAACTGAATCTTTGAAGCACCAAACACCCAAAAAGTACTCTTCAAAATCATAAATGAAATTAAAAATCATCCTGGATGCAACAACACACCAACCCCATCTACGAAACTATGCAATGACCTTGCAGACAACTTCAAAAACAAAATCACCAGCATCCAGCAAACCATACAAAGCAGACCACCCGATCTGACTATAATCCCCACCTACACTCAGGAGGAACATCCGAACAAACAACAATGCTTTCCAGAAATATCAGTGGAGACAATCATCAAACTGGTGAATGAAAGCAATAACTCAGGGTCTCCCAAGACCCCTGCCTGCCGGACATATACAAAGCAATTCTTAAACAAAGAACGCCCATGGAATATCACAGGAATGTCCTCAACTTTTCAATCGCAACTTTGAAAGTGCCACAAACCTTCAAATCTGCATACATCAGGACACTACTCAAAGATGAGACAGGAACCGTACAGGACCTTTCGAACAACAGACCCATCTCCAACATCCCGTACACAGTCAAGCTGCTCGAAACGTATAAATATAGAAAACGACCCAATAATTCATAGAAGAGCATGGCCTACTAGACCAGGCACAAGTTGGCTTCAGACCAATGAGAGGAACGGAATCAGCCCTCCTCTCAATATGGGACGACCTAAAAATGAACACAGATTCGGACAATAGCACTGCCTTGATACTCCTAGACCTATCAGCAGCATTCAACACAGTTAGCCACAACACCCTCATAAAGAGATTAGAAGGACTTGGACTTGGACACCGCCCTACTATGGAGCAAATCCTTCCTAACAAACAGAACGGAAACCGTATGGATGAAACCCTTCAAATCCAGCCAGAGAGATTCCTCCTGTGGGGTACTACAAGGATCGTCCTTCTCCCCTCTACTATTCAACATCTACCTATATCTACTAATCAGAATCATCAAAAGTCATGGCCTCACCTGCTACAACTACGCCGATGATACACAAATAATCTTCAAAATACAAGACAACCTGGAAATAAACTCAACGCTAGAAAACTGCCTCTGCGATGTATTCATCTGGATGAACTCCAACTGCCTCAAAATCAACCCAGGCAAAACAGAAATAATGATTGTTATAAAAAAACGGAGGAGAAAACCACTTCATCCCTTGGCCAAGGGAACTCGGGACAACCCCAGCACCCTCGCCGATTGTAAAAAACCTGGGGGTCCTGATGGACAATAACCGCACACCAGAGCCACAAGTAAACGCTCTTCTCAAGAAATGCTTCTTTCTCCTGCGAGCAGCAAAGAGGATCCTATCGTTCCTATCATTCCCCAACAAAACAACCACCATCATCGCCCTTGTCATGTCTAGAGTAGACTACGCTAACAGGGTATACTTAGGTATGCCTGAACGACTTTTAAAAAAACTACAATGCATACAAAATGCGGCAGCCAGACTGCTTCTGAAACTACCCCGAAGAGAACACACCACACCAGCACTGAAAACACTACATTGGCTACCAATAAAACAACTAATAAAATTCAAAACATTGTGCATCACGCATAGAGCAGTACACAACCAAAGCGCTGAGTTCCTGAGAGACAAATTGCGTCTACATCAACCAACAAGAAGGCTCAGGTCAAGCATAGACATCCGCCTGGAACCAAAACCCTACAACAAAAGAAAACTCAGAGGATCTTCCTTCTCTCACCAAGGCCCGAAAACCAGGAACGACATTCCCAGTACATATGTAACACATGAAACCACTTACTATTCTGAAAACTACTGAAAACTTGGATCTTCATGTCATAACTAGAAAGACCGGCCACAGGGGCACACGCACAACTAAAACATCGATGAACGAAGAGACAGACGCTGATTCACACCAAGCCATCAACAACAAAAAAAAGGAAAAACAGGACCAAAGACCGAATACATAACAAGACGAAGACGGGAACTCCAGGACGACCCATCAATAGGACCCTGACCCTAAACTATGGCCATTCCCAACAGACCGAATCACGGCAGATATCAATGGAATGGGGAACTCCGTACCATTAGCTCCAATCAAGAGGGTGAGAAATGGAACAATCACCCACATTACACAATGCTCATCAAAATACAGTGCAAAGCACAATGCGCCATCACACACAAACTACAACCAAACAATAACCCTAAGGAAGTCACCCCACGGAAAACCAAAGAACTAACTGAAAGATAGCCATGATAGGAGGAAACTAACGACTGAATAGACTGGCTGACCAAGACGGATGCACTGGGACGCCTCATCAACAGCACTCTGACCCTGAACCATTCAAAGCTTCTACTGACCATGGTCACATTAGACAACAAGAGAATAGATAGTACCAGCCCAGTTCCGCACCCGAAGAAAGGTTCAGACACACCTATCACTTCATAAAATACTCACTATGATACAGCTGGATCCGCGCAGCTCCACCACAGCGAGACGCCCATAAAGAACCAACAACAACCCCACCCACAGGGATACAGCTCAAACGGAACAAGAAGTATCTTAATCAGGATACAGACTCCACTAACCCAACCCTCAATTTTATGCATACTCAACCCACACAAAACTCACACACCCATATCTATCAGAGAATTCTGCACGCATTTTACCACACCGCATCAACAACACATAAACAGCACCTACAGCACGCAAGGCCTCGCTCGATCCGATACTTGCACCAAATCCCAGCACTCAGTGTATACCGAGCTGAAGCTGACAACAGCACACCACCTCTCCCACTCTCCTACTCCCCTCCTCCCGACTAACCCTACCGGCCCTCCTTCCTGTTTACAGATCCGCCAGAGCGCCTGGGGACCAATTCCATTGGTGACGGTGCGCTATGTAAGTACCTTTAAGATAACGTAACATAACATATGGGGGCGAGTGGTTCTAGGGAGAAGACCTTCCTTGGCCCTACATCTCTGCCGAGGACCCTTTTACAGTCCCTGGAGATCCGTGGGCCGTACCCAGTGTTGGCATTTCAGACAGGCAGCCCTTTAAAAGTCCTAATTGGAGTGCCCCGACAGCTCCTGCAGGGTGCCCTGCCAGCTCGTGAAAGACTAAAATAGACTGCGTTTGCTGTTCTGAGCAGAACTGCCTCAGCCAGGCCAAGCAGCTACGGCTCTAGATAGCGGTGACAGCTGTGATCTGTCTCCGCTCTCCTCCCTCGCCCCCTCCACGCACTCCACACAGCTGGGTTGTAAACACCCTTTTATCATAACATGCACTGTTTGGGGGGGGGGCATACACACGCCATCAACTCCGCAAACACGGCCCGTGGGCATGGCATACAAACTGAAACTTTTGACAAATTCCATTGGGCAATAGCCACACGCGCGCGGCACTTCCACACATAGGGCCAGCAAAAACGCACGCGCTCGATGCTTCTATCCTAATTCTAATGCATGCATGGCATTTTATATAGGTGGACCTCTGCGCATAATGAATTACATTAGTTTAAACCATTTTAAATCGTGTCTGCTTTAACAATATGTTATACGTTTCGTTGTGTATTTGCTTATGTTCGTTTGATGGGTTTTATTCCAAAATAAACGTATTAAGAGGGACTTCTATATACATAGCCATACACACACACCCAACATGCAGCCCTTTTACTCACGGTCCAACCACATTGCCCCCCCCGTCAGAATTCACGCTTTCAGGCTTTCAAAATTAATGACGGCCAGTACATGGTAATCTCGGCCGTACACAGGAAGTAATGTGATTTGACCCACACCCCGAAGTGACATCACGGGAAGCGATGGAACACGACCTTTCACCCCTTGACAAAAGGAAGTGGCATCAGATAGCATTGACCTAAGTACACCACGAAATATAGGGCTACGACATCACTATAATGTGATAGACATTTCATACAAGAATGGATCACCATATGTATCGTTAATATCAGCCTGTATAGGCCCATACTACCAAATGACTGTGAATGTAAGCAGACGTCCAAGTCCAAATGATAATGACGTGTTATTATATAGCCCTTACGTATAAGCGCTTTATATAGAACAAATATACATTCAATATCACCCAACCTGTGTGGGTACTCACAGGGGCGTTGCCTGGGGGGGCGCTAAGGGGGCTATAGCCCCTGATCTTTTGGTTGTAGCCCCGGATGGAATCTCAGGAGCCACAGCCAAAAGACTAGCTAGCCCCCAGTCCCAACAGTACCGACATCAGCTTAGCCCCGGGTCTTTTCCAGACCTAGCAACTCCCCTGGGTACTCATTTATAGACCTCAGAGGGATGAAAGGCTGAATTGGACTTGCCGGGATTCGAACCTGCAGATCACACACACATAACGCAGCAGCAGCGAGTGCTCAACCCACTGAGTTAGCTTACCAGCGATAGCTATCTTACTGTCTATAGTAAAATGAACAATTACATGTCTGAATCGTTTCAAAGTCAGAAAGCAAATTACTCTCTCTAGGGGATACCATTAAACTGGTGACTGAGATTTAACAGCAGTCCAGTTCATCTGTAGGTCTGGTGCAAAGTTGGCCACATGTCAAGCCTGCATGATCTACTTTTCAGGCTTCAAACGTTGGAAACATACATACCTTGGGAGGGTTCCTAACTCTGTATTAAAGAATTTAGAGTAGTGCTGGGAAAGCAGTGCACTCACACGCAATCCCGTATTCTGGGCATTTGTTACCTCATAGATGCAAACAAACATCCTGAACAGCATGCCAGGGAGATAGGAAAGATAGACACATTACAACAAAGCATTAATTGGCTCCTTGGCTCCACAAATCCTAGGGCGGACCCTGCCTGGCCCCGGCTATTCCAGCCCGCATAAAGCCCTGCTCTAGACTAATGCAGCAGTACAGCAACACTTGGTGTAACCTGAAAAGTCACAAGTTAGAATACTGGATGATCCTCTCAGACTCAATTCCATTTGGAAAGTATAAAGTGAGCACCATTAATTTGTATAATACTGTTCTGCATCCAGAAACGGTTAACCCAGTATCAATGGGTTCTGAGGGTTCTGAATTGGGGATGTAAAATAGAATCATGATTTCACACACCACTGTACAGGTCCCAGTTTTCCCTTGCCAAAGAGCCAGGAAGGAGGGCACCCCTACAGAGGAAAAAGTAGGAAAAGGGAAGCTGAGTGATCTGGTCAAGCTCGGAAGGGGAACAAGGGGAACATGATCAAATCTACTATTGTTTTAATACCTGACCGTCCTCACTGAGTTAGTACCCAATAAATTGGATTCCATACAAAGTCATTCCTATGGTGTCAAGCGGCCTTCCAATTGCTCTTAGACTTCCAGGATGTGTACTTGCACATTCCCTTGCAAAGAGCTGATCAGAAATATCTTAGGTTGGCATTGTTACCCACTCTTGCCAGTCCATAGCTTCACATACAGATCTCGATGGTCCTATGGTGTTGTTCAAGCCGACATCATATTATTTCTGATGAGCCATATTTGTGCCACGGAAAGAGCAAAACCGCAACCATACCTGGGAGAAGACGAGATGACCACAGCCATGTTTATGGAGACGTGAGGTCGGGGATTTCATTAGCTGGCGTGCACATAAAGACGCATTAGTTGAGGGAGAATGACTTAAGCCTCCATCCAAGGCACAGGTACACCCAGTAACACACTGAACCTCCCATGTCACACTACCTAAGAACCGGGACAGGTATCATGTGGGTCCTAAATTCCGGATAAGGTCTTATTACGTGTAATGGAAAGAGCTATTCGAGGTAGCGGTTGGTATCATGTGGGAGGGCTGAGCAGAATTACAGAGGTCTCAAATGCTGCTGTAAAGCCATGCCTCCGAGAGCTGAGGATGCTCTGTTAGGAAGTTCATTTTTAATGTAACCGACTAATTGTATCATACTAGCTCTTCTGTATATGGCTCATTGTGTAAAACTCTATAAAACCCCAAGGTTTCTGTCTTGAAGGAACACATTTTTGGAAATTGGAAAATCTGCCGCCTTCTCTCAATTTCTGCACAGATGTATGGAAATAAGTCCTGTCTCTACCTTTGTTGCATGAGGTTGCATATTAGATTAGTTGCTGACAAACTTGAGTTTCTGCAGTGTTCACATACATTTGTGTTCCTTTTCTACCAGATAGATTTGCAATATGAGCTAGGACCTGGGTCTTTTGCTCAATAATAAATCCCAGTTCAGTGAATCTATGGATCTGAAATACATCACAGTAACTCTTCAGAATGATGGTCGTTGACAGGGTCATGTTGCATCAAGATGGAGTATGCAATGGCATCTCACGCACCTCTATTCCGCACACTCAAGGCTGCCTGGGCTCTCATTACATCTACAGTTTCTGCAGGCTAAAAACCTGAGACACTGGACTCTGGTTTCTCTGATCTTCTATGCAATAATACTAGTGGATCGGGGTCCGAAGGAGGGACCGACAATGTTGGGTACAGCAGGAAAATGTGAAGGATTCCTTACTATGGCGTTCAAGCATTATTCCCATAAGAGATTTGTGGCCTAAATAAAGACTATTCCCTGATCAGTGAATGAAATGTTATGTTAAGTTTGTCATTGAATCTCTTCCCAAAATATTAACTGGCGACTGTCAAGGGGACAGACATGTCGCATTCCCCAATGGAGACAGGTAACTTATCAGTAAAAGGAACTAAATGTGCATCTCCAGAGAATGCTTGAGCATTCATGGCAATCCCTGACATTAGATATTTTCCCACCCTGATACAAGAGCGATTCGCTCCAGTGTCTACAAGAAAAGGAAAGGATTTGCCTCCTATTGTCAAATCGACCCCTGGTTCCTCTTGGTGGTCTGGTGTCACAGATAGTACTGAACACATCAAGTCACCCTGTGACCTGTTCCAGTGAGGATATAAATGTATTCACGTCCCTGTAAAGGGATTCCCTCCTACCACAGTGACGCCTCCCATCCTAGGTGTCAGTATCTGTCCAGTGTTTGCATTTTGTTGTGTTTGCAAAGGTGCTTTTTTTGTGATTGCCCTTGCGGTGGGTGCATCGGCATCGCCCCCTGCTGTTGTGCCTGTTGTATTTGCGGTTCTTGTACTCAATAAAATGTGCGATCCTGGGCAAAACCTTCTTGTGTCTGCGTACTCTACAGCAGAGGGTAAACTGTCCCCCCCTCGTAAATTGCCCATTCTGTTGTGTGTTCCCTCAATTCCTACATAGGCGCGCAATGTGCCCTGTCATCCCACATTCCAAAATATTGGGGGTGGAACTCTGGCAACCCCTCCATGATATCCTCCCTGAGTGTTCTGATTCCCACCCTGAGTGTTCTGAAATCCACGTTGATTATTTTGAAATCCGCTTCCCCTTCCTCTGAAACCTGTATCTCTAACCCGTGGCCAAAATCCATACCCACGTTGATCCATCTGTGACACATTATTCACCTGCGATGTACCCGCTACTTCTTGCATGCCCACTCCTTCTCCGCTTGTCAATACTGACCCTTATATGACAAATTTCGACAATTTCTTCTGAACTAGCTTGGCTTGCTTTCATGGTGAGGTTAGGAGAGCACGCCTGAGATTCTTGTGTGCAGACCAAAGGCCGTGGATAGCATACTCCACCCTTATTCGTCCCAAGGACGAGGATGGGGCAGGGATCCCTAACTTTTAAGAGTACTACCGGGCTTCCCAGTTCAGGGTCTTGGTGGACCACATATGGACCAACCACCATAAGCAATGGGTGGCTCAGGGGAATCTGCTCTTTGCCCCTGTGATGCTTGGGGAGTGGCTCTGGGTCCCACAAAATCACCTCCCCCAGAGGAGCAGTTGCCACCCAGCGCTGACAGTGTTGTGGTATGTATGGAGGCCGTCTAGAGAGATGCAGGGGGTGACATCATGGCCCTCTCCGCTCAGATGCATATGGTCCCCCCATTAGAGATTGAATAGAGGGTTCGCTAAGTTTTCAGGACTGTTATGAGATGGGATTGGTAAGGGCAGGTCAGGTGTGGAAGGAGGGCATCTTTCTGACTAAAGCTAAACTGAAGTCTGCACTGGACATGCCTCCCTTAGCACCTCCCTTAACACCATTGTTATACCTCCTGCTGAAGGGGGTGCTGACGGAGGCATGTTGGGGCTCGAATCTGAAACGTCCGCTGACCCAATTTGAGAAGGTTCTGGGCATGCCCCTTGGATGGAAGGGCTTGATTGTCACCATATATACATCCCTGATGTTGAGAGGGCGTGCAAGCACACACACCGTACCCAGATACAGTGGTCTGCAGACCTCCAACTACTGGAAGACACTGATGTTTGAGGGGGTAATATTGAGAGCAGTCAGATCATCATCAATAGCGACCCAATATTAAATGCATAAAGGTAGAGTGTTGTTCAGATGGCACCTGATACCAGTGAGAATACCCTAAGGCCAGCCCTGTGTGCTGGGGGAACTGTGGCCAGTCTTGTGCCTACTAGCACATGTGGTGGGACTGTCCCATGCTGGGAAGTTTTTGGAAGGATTTTTAGGATTGGTAAAGGGGATTGTATCGATAGAGACCTGTCTCCATTGCTGGTACTGTTTGGTATTGGGAGAAATGCGAGGTCTGGTCAATATTACCACATATGCAGAGGAACTTTCTACTAGCGGCTCGAATTTGCATAACTCTACATTGGAAAAGAAGCCAATTCCCTTCGCAGAAAGAGTGGCTTGAAAAGGCGTGGGAAATATACGATATGGAAAGTTTAACGGCGATCCTACTAGAATCTCACTCTCAGGTGGACATGATATGGCTTCCCTTTCTTGAGTACTACTCCTCTTATAGTGCAAACGCAAGGGCACAACACAACGTCCCACTTTGAGTTTACGTAAGACAGAGTCTGGGGGAGCCCATGGACATCATTTAGTGGTCGCCAGGGGTCGTATGTGTTCTCTGCAGCACATAGTTCATATAGTTAGACTTATTTCATAAACAACATGTTATTATTGATATCATTTATTATGTAGTGGTAGTAGTATTACTGGATTGTTATTAATTTCATAGTTATTATTATAGTTATAATATGGAATAAATTATGAAATAACAGATCATCCTTGTCATGTTGTTATGTTCCATAGTCTTTTTTTTGTTGCTTATAGGAAAAAACAATCTATGGGCCTCCATAATGAATCCAAGGGCCATCACGGCCTCTCGCCGGATTGGTCTATTATTCCCTTTTTGGAAGGCATTGTGGCCCCTCTATTGAATCTGGGATTGGTCTATTATTCAGTGGTCGAAGTGAGCAGGAACAGTCGGGAGCGGTGTTCCACTACTTTTTATTTTTTCTGTTTACCATTCCTCCACTTTTTCCGACCATATTCACAATTCTATACATAGGATTTGTCCATTCATGTCCCTGTGCAAGTGTAAAGTTGTAATCGGAACCTTAGTTACTAGTCACTTCGACTATTGCCGTGCCCCGGCTGCATCACCTTATCACATGTTGCACTGTGCTTCCGCCTACATTCTCCCCTGCCAAGGCCACAGTTCCACTACATTTTTCGGTACTACCACTGCTATTATTCCCTTTTTGGAAGGCATTGTGGTCTCCCTAATGAATCCAGGGTGAGGTTCATCACTCCCTCCAGCTAGATTGGTCTATCATTCTCATTTTGAAAGGCATTGGTGTGGGGCACACAGCTGCTCCTCTGCCAATGCGTTTGAGGTCCTCTGGGGCACCACAGTTTTTGATATTATATCATATTTTATTTGTATTGCGCTCGTACACAAGTGCTTCAGAGCGCGACAAGGCAAGGGAGGGGAACAGGGGAGAACACAACAGCGATCTTACTAGGCCCAGTGACATTGAGAATGTGCAAGTGCATGGGAGAGGGGAACAGTGCATGGAAGTTGGAGAGTGGAAAGTGCAGAGCAGAGGAGAACAAATAAATAATAATAAATAAAAATAAATAGATGATGGAGGCAATAAACATTGGTCGTGCAGCCAGCAAGTGGCAATGGCTGTGTTAATGGCAGCAGACTGGGTAAGTCTGATAAGTGCAGAAAAAGAAGAAAATGGGGTGTAAGGGACTATAGGGATACAGGTATAGTCCCCAGTACAAGGGGTGGCCAGGAGGCAGTGCAGGAGAATGGCAGGGTGAGCAGGTACCTGGGCCTAGGGGACAGAGGGTGTCCAGGTGCACGGTGCCAAGAGAGAACAGATGAGGAGGGGAGAGGAGGGGCAAAGGCAAAAGCAAAGAGGAAGGTTTTGAGGTGCTTCTAGACCCGGAGATGGTTCTCCTCAAGTTTTAGAGTGGCAGGGAGGCAGTTCCAGAGGGAGGCCCCAGCCGAAGAACGAGATCTACCCCCAGCTTGTTTCTTTGAAAAACAACTGACCCTGAATGAGTTAGAGATAGAGGAGCATAGAGCTCGAGAGGGGAGGTATTTGTAGAGGGATAGCTGAAGGTATTTTGGACCCATGCCCCGGAAAGACTTGTGGACAGTGCAGAGGGTTTTGAATTTAATCCTTGCATACACTGGGAGCCAATGGAGAGATTTCAGAGCTGGAGAGATACGATCCCAGGGATTAAGGCCAAGGACAAGTCTTGCAGTCCTGTTCTGGACTAGTTGCAGAGGGCAGAGAGTAGAAACAGGTAGATTTAGAAAGAGTCTGTTACAATAGTCCAACTTAGAGAGAACCAGAGCTTGGGAGACAGTGAGCTTCTGGGGGAAAGAGAGGAAAGGTAGAGTACCTCTGAGGAGGTGCAGTAGGAAGTTTTACTTTTTTGAGGCCTCAGAGATGTGTGGAGTCAAATATGACCCTGAGGTTCTTTGCCTTGCAGGTGGGGGTAGGAGGAGGGCCAAGGGAGGCCGGACAGAGAGTGAGGGGAAAGGATGGTGACGGTGAGCCGATGAGGAGGATCTCAGTCTTGCTGTGAGGTATTGTCATGCAAGGCTTTTTATGCAAAGACAAGATTTATGTTCCGATGGATGGTAAAATGTAGAAAAAATGTAATTCTTTAGGTACAGAAAAGGGGCAGTACTGTGGATGGAAATATTCGTTTTACATATATATTTAGCTGAAATGGTATGTTCCTGTGAGTTGGTGTCATATGATACTTGTAGAATACGCTGTTCATCCTGCTTCTCCACCCACCAGTAAAATGATGCCTTTCATTTAGTGACTTTGCCCTGAACCTGGGTGGCTTTTGTACTTTGAAACTATCTGTAGATAAGGCAATTTTGGCGCAGATCGCCTTGTCCAATTTTCAGAATCAACAGTTTATCTATGGGTTTGAGTTCCTTTGAGGCTCCTGCTCCTCCCTGGCCCTTCCTTGTGGCATGTGCCCTTCCCAGGGCAGCCCCACCTACTAGTCCACTTAGTGACCACTTGGAATCCCATCTTGCTTCTGACAAGTGGGTCGAATCCAGAACACTTTTCCTTAGTGAACTAGGCACAAGTCTGAGATCGGCCTCCCCTCAGCAGTGGGCGCTTGGCACTTTTCTGGCCAGCTCGCTGTTGCCATTGAAAATTGCATCAGGTAAGAAAGCGATCCTTTAGGAATCGGCCTTATTTACTGAACTGGTCAGCATGCGCATTCCCTGTGTGGATTCTGGGGATCCTGCAGCTTTCCCAGCTTCTCCACTGGAGAACCCTTCACCGCCCCAGTCGTGCACGTGTGCCCACAGGTCTCGATGCCTTTAGTAACCCTCATTATAGTGGCCATGCTGGTAAAATGGCCCAGCGGGTTGAACGCTCGTTGCTGTGATCTGTGTTTGATCTGTAGGTCGCAGGTTCCAATCCTCGCAAAGGCCATTTCACCTTTTCATCCTTAATAGGTCCATAAATGAGTACCAGTTTCAATTGGGTAACCATAGTAATTTAGGTAAATATGTCCTACGTAAAGCACTTTAAATTAAAACGCTATATGATAAACAAAGTATTATTATTATAGTGAAAAGGTGAGGAAGGGAGAATTGCTTCATGGGTATGCAGGCTACAGGTGCTGCGGTCCGTGCTGGAACTCGGTCTACAGTGAATCAACAGTTTCTACCCTTTAACCACTCAGCACTGTTACCGTTTAGCATATCGCCTTCCCCGTATCTGCAGCCCTTCGTTATATTATCCAACCTTCTACTATGCCTATAAAAAGTAGTCCGCCCTTAGCTCCTCTACGTTCACTTCGCCAGACATTTACTTTGCATGCCTTTACTTTGTCGGCATCTTCAAATTGTGAAGGTGGCAATAGATGTGCTTAGGATTACCTTAAACGTAGAGGAGGAACGGGAAGAATATTGGGTAGAAAAGAAGTGGGGGCAGGAGGGGCCTCGCCCTGTATTGAGGAATTGAATGCCAGGAGAAGTGAAAGACAAGGGCCCTCATTCTGAGGTGGGAGCAAAGGGATCCCAGGCACCGGTAATGACACCGGTGCCGGTAATCCCTTTGCGCCCTATTCCGAGGTCCCTTAGCGGTTCCCTCCCTTAACGCCTGGTTTTACAAGGCGTTATGGACGGGACCCGTTAAGGGATACCGGGGTCAATAATGGTACCACAACTTGCGGTACCGTTATTGACGCCTTCCCATTGAGCCCTATAGGGGCTCAAATGGGAATGGGGAATGGCTTTTACAATGGGGACTTACCGGTCCCGCCAAGGTCGGACTGGACCGGTAAATCCCCATTGAACGAGGGCGGACACGGTCCCGTTATTGGTGCTAGTCATGGCACTAAAAGCGCCATGACTGGCACCAACCTCGTAATGAGGCCCAAGGAAAGTAAAAGTGCAGAGAGGTACGTTTCAGGGTGAATGTATGGCAAAGTGAATGCAGGCGAAGTGAAGACATGCATCTCTCCATTACCAGCTCTCTGTGTGATTTCCCCCCCCTGGAAAACCAGTGATGAGCGCTGGTTTCGCTTTAAGAAACTCAAAGTGGAATGAAGGCAGGCTGAGCAGTCGCTGAATTGAATAGCTACAGACTACTATTTGCAAATACGACCTTATGGGTCTAGTGGTATCTTTTACATCCGGTATCGTATGCAGTAAATACCTCCTGATTATGAGGTGAAAAATGTCATATTTTTTACTCCAATTTTAACCTCCACACAATAAATATAAGCACAACAAAATAAAATCTCCCCTAAAGTTGTTTGTGTTTGTTTTTTGTTCATGTACAACCCCCCCCCCCCCGCTGTGCTGTGACTGTGTGATCTGCTTTCCTGTGTTTCCTCCCCTGGTCGCTCGAAGACCCCTTGCGCCCTAATAGCCCGGCCTTCCCCTCCGCCGTGGTTAGGTCCCTGGTCCCTTGTGTTGCACCCTTGCAATCTGCTACTCTCGTCGTGTAGGCCCTCTTGACTTGTGAAGCGCCCCATTGCTTCCCAAAGCGAGGTCCGCGCTCAATAAAAACCCTGATAATAGTGATAAAAAAACACTTTCTGCAGCCAGACAAGAAGACAAGAAAGGGGGCGGCCCCTTTTATGCCCACTTTCTCTCCCCCTTAAATGAGGGTGGAAATGGATGTTTCAAAAATGTTGAAAATAATGCATGCAGCATTTCTGTAAACATGTATATGTTACTGTCAACCCAGAGGATCTCTTATAATGGGGAAAATTCCAGGACTTCCAGGAAAAAAATCTGCCGCCCTCATAATGGCGGCCTCAGAGGAGCATGAGGTGTCGTGGTAATCCAACTAAGCAAGTCCCATGAGGTGTTCCCAAAATTGCCGACTGCTCTCCTGGATGCACCAGGAGCCCAAGCACACGACAGAAGTTGCGCAATACCAATGTCGCACAACACAGCCCACGTTTTTTCAGGAAACACAATTTTTAAAAGGCGGGAAAAAAAACAGAATTCTCCAACAGTGCCAAAGACACTTAAGACAACCAATCTCTGTCAGCCATAATCAGAGGTCAAAGTTAGCGGGAACTGCAGGATAAGACGTTCCCTTTATGGGACCTACAACTCAGCTCCAGGACTGGCAACTTTTTTAAAAACCCTCTTTGTTTTAACTTCGTTCCAACTGGGGACTCGAACCTGGGCCTTTCTGATATCAAGCCAGTGTAAAATTGCCCTGTATTATCGCTCAAGTGCTGCAAGGGGATTCTTTAAAGGGATTATTTATTTCAATAGACTGTTTGGGATGTACAAACAGTTCCCAAACATCCAAAAAGCCCAGCTTGACGGCGATCTGGATCTGCGTCTGAATGGCTTTAGGCTCAGTCTGGTGTGTTGGAAACGGGCGGAGTGTGTCTGTGCTGGCCACGTGCTTTATGAGGAGTGAATGGTGGGTGGTGTTCATTTTCTTTCATTGTGTTCTCTTCAGTTTTACACTTGTAAAACACAACGCCGCAGGGTGCAGTGGAGGAAAGGACGGACCCAAGAATGGGATTTGTGGTGGGGGAGGGGGAAGGGGCAGGGGAAGGGGGGGGTCTCACTCTGAGTATGGGGGAGTGGGCATAAAATGGGGCGGGGCGAGGGAACATAGTTCCACTACTTTTTTTGGTAACACTTCGATCACTGGCCATTATAACTCCATTTATGAAACCATACACAACTTCTTAACACTTTCATCCGGGTTTGCGTGCTCACCAATTTACATTAGAAAGTCTGTTCCCTTCCCAATGACACATGGTGAGTTTTTCCAGAACCATTGGAAACAGCCCATATTCTAAAGCTGCAAGAATGTGTTTTCCACTAATGCCCAAGACATCGGGACGTGTTCAACGGAAAGAGGGCTTGCGAACACAGAAATAGTACGCACCCCCAGGAATTCGAGGCGAATACCGGTCCTCATCCCAGTCCCAGTCATGCTGGCGCGGACTGGACAACTGTCCGGTCTCTGAGGTCAAGCGGATTATGCAGTGGCCGTGGGAAGTGTTGGTCACATGCTGTTGAAATGCTGACGTGGAGCTTGGGCCATGGTAGATAGAAAATGGTGGCGAATGATGACTGTGGAAAAAGAGGCGCCGCTTGCGCCGAGCATGGTAGGCAGGGAGATATGCAGCCCTGACCTACTTGGACCCATCGGACATGCCAGTGTGGTAGCGCATGCCGCAAAGCGCTGCCGAGTTTGTCTACCGGATCAGTTGCTACCCCTGAGCGAGGAGGAGGCCTAGCCCAAATCAAGGACGAGTCCCTTCCAATGGCTTTGCAGTGCCCCAGCCCCCAAAACGATCCGAAATCCCAGCTGCTATCGGTGCAGCGAATGTGTGAGGGGAGCGCTGCCAGGCCCCACTTGGCATATCTGCCTACATTTAACCCCAGGCCAAAATAGGGCATGCTTATGTTTGTGTTACTGAACCTCCCTGGAGACCCACGGGGATGGCCAGTGGGGGAATTTTTTTATTGACGTACAGGCACAGACAAACACAAATCGATAATATTTATTGTCAGTATCTACTCAAATTATTCCTTTTGTTATTTGTTGTTCCCTTTTGGGGGGCGCTTAAAATGTTGGTCTTGTGACATTGAACCCACTTACTTGACTATGCCAGAGAATGGGCAGCAAACGACGGTTGGAAGAACCGTTGATAAGGGAGAAGGAAATAGGAGCAGTGCTGGACAGGCCTTTGGGGGGATGAGGTCACGGGTGCCAACACCTCAGCGCCATTTTTCCCTGGGGCATTCCTTCTTGGAGAAGGGAGTGATCAGGACCTTTGTCACACAGAAGCTAGTGCCCACCCTGGGACTTCATGCTGGGGGCCTTTGGCTAAGTCACCTTGCCAGGTCCTGGTGGGAGAGCACCCGGTTGGAGAAAAAGCCCCAGGCCGCTAGGGTACGCGTGGTGGCTTGGCTGAAAATGGCGTGGCCACAATGAGCCTGGATCTACTGTTGAGTCATCATGAGCAGAGGAGAACTACAGTAGATTCCCCCGAGACCCAGACTGGTGTGGTGGTGGTGCAGGAGAGGATCAGGAACCCAACATGCCCCCCATAGATACTGCAACAGAAGCCCCGGGCCGCTATGGCAAGAGTGGCAGCTTTGCTGAAGATGGCCCCCCCCGGGTCACGTCTGGCAGCGTAGTCCCGTTTACAGAGGAGAATGGCGACAGGTTCCCTGAGATGATGGGAGCCCAGGAGAAGATCCGGAACCGGATGTGCCATTCCATTGATAGTGGAACAGGGTTAGCCATGCCCAGCTGGGCACATCATACAGATGGCCATGCCCTGGCAAAGACCCAGGTCACATGAGCGGACTGGCCTGCAGGGACATAACCGGACTGAGTACTTCACAAAAGTCCCCTTTGTGACAATTTCTTCATTTGCAGCGTTTCTGGGAGGGGCAGGTTGTGTGGCTGCCGTCCTTCAGCCTGGTGGTAAGGACATCGACAGTGGGCCAATGCAGAAAGTACCTGGACTACATAGATTTGAAACATAGCATTATAGCTTTATAGAGCTGCAGCGAGGGCTCTACCGGGTGTTATGGGCCCTGCAGACCGAGATAATTAACGAGGTATGAGGGACCATAACGCCCGGTAAGGCACCCGCTGCAGTTCTATAAAGCTATTAGAACAGCCTCAATTTTTAATTAAAGTAGAATAAACGAAACCTGCTTAGTTGAAGTAGAAAAAATAGCTACATGATACATAAATGTTGCAGCCACATTGACTTGGTTGTGTTTTTTTTATAGGGTGGTGGAAGTTGATTGGGTGGGAGGAGTATGCCATTAAAGAGGAATCTGGTGTGGGTATGCCTACCCAGTGTTCTAATTAAGGTCATTTCAGGTGTCTTTTTTTTTTTACCCTACAGAAACTTCAGCTTTCAATCATTGCATATTTAAATAGAGTAGCAAAACATTAGCGAGGTGCCTCTGCACACACATTAACTTAACGTGCTATCAACTTACATTATAATGCCCTTGTTTTCCATTAGCCTTCCCATACAACGGTGCACCAAACCACGTGAGGAGGTGAGGGCAAGGTTCCATGCGACTTTATTGCGGCGAAAAATGATGAGGGCACGTTCCATTTACAAAAAATGAAGCCCTTCTCGGCTATTTGAAACTACTTGAGACGCTTTCCTTGCTAACTGAAAGCGTTTCTTCCTGGTTTACATGAGTTGGCAGGGCTACGTGGCACCATTGGTTTAGTACATGTAATACGGAATGAAACGTTAACTCTTTATGTTAACTATTTCCGTTGCGAAATTACACGGACACCAACGCGGCCACTTCACAGCTGTCAATGGGCGGCGGCAGCGGCAGTGCAGAGGCCACAGGTCAGCAGCTACAATTAAAACTGCGGGCTGTAATCAATTTGTGGGATATACCAGTTCGTATAACCCGCAGATTGACCAATCACATTACTGAAAACACCACTAGGGTGTTCTAATATAGCTTAATTTTCCATTGAATTAGCAATTTTCAAAAGGGGGCACATTCCATTTTAAGGCAGTGAATGTGTTTCCCCAAGTTTGTATAACTGAGGTTATTGGATTTTATTCTTTATTCTAATAAAATATAGAGAATTAAAAAATGCTGCTTTAAAAATAAATCAGAACTCTAACTAAGCAATAATCCCCTGCCCCAAGGCTTCACCGGCCAGTACCATCCCGGTCCTCAAGTTACAGGCCCAACTAAGCATACAGATGGGGGAGGCAGTGGCGAGAGGGCAGGAAGATGGCAAGTGGGTCCTGGCAGGAGTGAGCATGCTCAGAAAGCGGGCTTTTGATTGTGCAATTCAGCCTGAGTTCTGAGCGACCTGATTGGCTGCTGCACTCCCCCTTGGTGCTAAGTTCCAGAAATTAAAAGGACAGAAGAACATGGAGCCGCAGATCACACTAACAGTGAGTAAGTGGCATCACTTATATCAAAAGGCCGATGGTACGGGGCGCAGGTGCCCAGGTGGCAGAACTGCCTTCCACGTCGATTTCTTCTGCTCCTAAAGCTCAATGAATTCGGGAGACACCTTGAGGTGATTGGGTGCACAGTGTGGGAGTAAGGGGGCTTCTTAACAAACCCAAAATAGCAGCCCATCGAAGTGTAAACATTGGACTATGCAGACAAACAGTCATTGCCTTAACTGCCGGAGTACACTAGCAAGAGTAGGCACACTTTGGCAACACACAATGCAGATGGACAAGAGCAGTGGTAGACGTAGGCGGGAGCAGTTGGGAGCAGTGCTCCTCTACTTTTTTAAATGAACTTTTACCGTTCCTATACTTTTATTTTAAAAAGAAACCATTCCGGGATGATTTCGTTTTATAAGTGTGGGAAGAAGTTGAAAGTTGCACTTCAGTGCACTGCACTGAACGTTCCCTTAAATAGCAAGCACGTTTGTTTGGTGATTTGTTTTGCACGTGTGCGGGGGCGTGGTGATGAGGTTTGAGGGGAGCGGGGCAGGTCAGCAGGGATTTTAGTTCCACTACTTCTTTTCGTACACTTCGACCACTGGACAAGAGCGATTAGGGCCAAGGGGTTACACGCTAGTCTGGTTTCATATAAAGTCTGTTAGCTTGTTCTTGGTAACCTCCCTCTTCAATGAGGCTCCATGTATCCAGATCAGACCTGGGAGGGCCAGGGAATTCATGGTAGGGCCGAGCTAGGACTGAGCCTGGGGTTCTAGCCTGGTTCATAGGGCCAATCACAAGCCGAGCTAAAGAAATTCGTGCAAAATGGGGGAGGGGCCTGTATCAGAGGTGGGGGGTACGAAAAAGGGCTAAACGGGAAGGGGGCAAAACATTGAGCTAAAAGGACTATCAGCAACCAAAGAGGCTAAAGGGGGGAAGGAAGGGGCTAAACGGGACAAAGGAGTAAACTTGGGACAGCGCTGGTGTTTTGGAGGACTGGAAGGGGGCTGGGCAGTTAAAATGGGATGGTGGCACTTTGGGGGTTGAGGAAGCGCTTGTGTTTTGGAATGGGGCGGGGAGCTGGGACAGGGAAAAGAGGATGGTGGCGCTTGCGGCTGGGAGGGGAATGGACTGGGCTAGTTTTTGAATGCTGAGGGGATGGGGGTCATGAGAGATGGCAATGGGAGTGAGCTGCGCACATAATATTACATGCACCACCAGCCACTGCACAGTCGCAGAAAGAAGTGCTCCTGTCCGAGTCAATCAATGAGTGACTGGGGCCGGACAGGAAGTCAGGGAGCAGGGACAGGAAGTCATGCGCATATGCTCCTCTAAGTGTTATCCACACTTCAGGAGAATGTTTTTTTAAACACACTTTCTTTTCTTTTGGGGTACGGTAGGTGGGGCTCGTGGCCGATCCATGTTTTGGGTTGGCACTCACCTGATAGGAGTGGTCAGCAGCTCAGAGTCCCAGCTTTGGCCCGGGCCAAACCCCCTTTGGGCTTGCCCAGCTTCAACTAGATTTCAATGCTGAACAATCTGTACTCAAACTTGCGCTGTCCAGTCATTTGGTCGACAGACAAATGGTCGACAGACAAATGGTCGACGCAATTTGGTCGAAAGACAAATGGTCAAATTTTTTTTTATTTATATATATATTTTTCAGGTTTTCACTTAGGAAAAAAAGGGTGTTTTTAGCAAAAAAAGGGGGCTGGGGGAGACCCCCCCAAAAAAATAAAAAAAGTAATGTGAAAATACAAAAAAAAATTCGACCATTTGTCTTTCGACCAAATTGCGTCGACCATTTGTCCTGTCGACCATTTATTTTCGACCAAATGACCTGTAACCCAAACTTGCTCATGTACGTGTATGTTTCAGTCCCTATTCATTGGTAGACATGATCCGGTCTAGGCGCTGCTCCCTGGCCTATCACTATAATTTGTTTCATGCGTACAAATATTTGCAGGAACGCAAATCGGCTGCCATTTTGGATTTGATCCAGCATAAATATAGTATTCATAATACCTACCTGGTGTGAACTGCGACAAATGGACATTCCAGGGATAGTATCAATAATACTGGCTGTTTGGGAAAGAGACAGGCACGCACAAGACTTCTTGCATCAAACACTGGTGTAAACCATAGCTCGTATGGAGGGCAGGCCCAGAAGTGCAGAGAGCAGCAGCGTGATTAGGGCGATGTGGCTTTTGGAACCAGGTTTGGACAGCAAGACGAATGCGTTGTTTCATGATGTTCTTCTGTGTTCCCGACCTGCCTCTTACACCCAGCAAAACTCTCAGGTTTTCACCTCCAGAGAAATGTGTGGAATCTCCACGTACCTTTTATGAGGCAGCAACCGCGTGACCCCATGGAACATTGTCTTCATCACAGTGATGGGTTTATTAAAACTGTCGAGGAAGAGCCGAAGAGTTTTCAAAGTACAAGCCAAACACTGAGGAAGGCGGGCTGCTTCCGTTCCAGCATGCCACATAGATAGTGTTGGGAAGGAGAGAGGGTCTTCCCACCCCCCTAGGCGATACCGAACATCTTAGAATTTAGGTCCAACCGTGGTGAACAGCACCTTGTATATTAGTATTAGGCCCCCTGAATTAATGCGAACACCACCCCCATCCTGGCCAGGTCCCAGAAATCCACAACCTTCTCCATTGTTCGGAGAGTTACAGGCCCTCGTGCCCTGGGAAGAATGCGCCCTGCAAGGTCATGAGAAAGGAGCAGAGTGCCTCTTGGCAGTGCCATCCCATGAAGCAGATAGCAAGGCCCTCCCTCCTGCCCCCAACAATCTTCACATGAGAAATACGGCTTTGCCATGCTTTTATCCCATGACCCCCGCATGCCACAGCACCATCCAAACTCAGATCACGACCATAAAACTTTTACACCCCTCGATCGATTCCTAAAGTCAGAATGCAAGGCTATTGTGCCTGCAGCAATGGGTCACGTGATTTGTGCAGCAAGCTGCAGGATGGCATCCAAATTATAGCTCAAAACTAAAGTGGAGCACCTTGGGTGTTGCTGATCTGTCTGTGAACGAGTGAAGTGTGTGTGAGTTAGTGTGACCTCAGTTCTCCCCCGAGTCCATCCATGTATCTGCCAGGTGCATTGTTATAATCGTAAGAATAACATTGTGTGTTAGAGTAGATAATTAATTGTTAAGGCCGCTCACTGTGGATGACGAGCCCAGCAGCACCCACATGAACGGAGATGGACAGATGAAGATGGGCCAATGGCCTGGCATCCCCTATGGAGCAGGCCCTATACCTATAGGCCTCCGCCAATCCGTATTGTAGAATTGTACTGTATAGTATGATGTCATTAGTGATACTTTTTGTGCTTATATTGTATCGCATGCCAAGGGACCTCAGAACGTTCCGTGGCAGCAGAGTCCTTTGCTGATGCATTCCTATTTTTGTAGAAATAAATACTTGTTATCCTTGCAAGAATGTCCTGGGCCTTTATCTCTAGCGAGCTGTATTTTTTCTGGTGTGAGCATGTAGGGGTGTGTCTTCATTGGGACAATGTTCGCAGTAAGAGACTTTTTAAAATCCATATTTAGATTGATATACCTGTAAGGACATCCAAACACACCTTGCTTTTGGCTATTGTTAGACTGCAGCTGTTATTGACACCTTAAATGTTAACCACTGAAGACAGGGGGCGGACGTTGGTGGTAATGGCCTACCAGACCGAGCCTTTGTAAGCCTGAGTGTCATTGAGGTCCACCCCAAAACAATGTGATTAAGAGTATTAGCATCCCTGGTGGACAGTATCAGTTCATCACACTTCCTCTACTTCCTCCATGACCAGCTTACCCACTATGGTGGGAAATCTCTTGACCATGTCTTTCTCTCTAATTCACACCCCCCTCTGAATTCTCAATTGACCCTTCTCCACCTCATCACTCTATTGTTTACTTTAACATCTTGGTCTCTCCACCTTCTATTCCCCATCTACTCTTTTCAATGACCAACAGGACTCTCAAGCCGGGCTCCCTTACCCCTTAACCCGATGATTAGTTGATTACTATACTGTATCGCTCCCCTATGCATGCCTCTTCCATTGGCCTTGCCTTTTATGACTTTCATGTTGCATTTATGACTCACTATGACTAACACTATCCTGCAGGCACTGTCTCATTTTGTTTACGGCCATAGTATTAGTGACCATCTATTGATCCAGGTCCCAGCTGCACATCTCCCAACAGTGTCCTGACTACATGTGGAAAGAGTCAATGATACCAAGGTTCAACCTAGGACTCTGGCAGGTGTTTTACTCAGTCCTGGAACACCTCTGAGATCCAGATGCAAATCACAGACCCCCACCCTACTTCTATCCTACTAAAATGTACTTGCTGCCACCATCTCCTGGGCATTGGAGTCTGCAAAATCGTCCTCACAAACATAATCCCTTCACAATCACCCCACAAACATTGATCTACCTTACAAGCTTTTCTCATACCTCCAAAGCCAATATCCATTACCTCCCCCTTTCTGCTGATGACTTTGCTTACTACTTTTCCTTTAAATATCCTAAAATGCATGACACTCTCACTGCTCTGCTTCCTCTGTCACTCCCCTTCCTTCTGTTCACCTCCTCTCTCCCACCCCTTCTACTCTCAACTACTTCTCCCCTACATCCCCTATCAAATTAGCCTTGTCCTTCATAGCGCCAGCCCATCTTTCAATCCTATTGACCTGTTTGCTGCAGAAACAATAAAAGATTTTGCCTTTATCACCTGCCCTTCTCTCTGGGCTCTTTAACCTCTCTCTCCACTGGACTCTTCCCTGTCTCCTTCAAATCTGTAACTGTTCGATGCTATTCAAATAAACCCTCTCCTGACCAAAACGTTGAGGCAGTTTCCCTCCCTCCCTTTATTCAAAGGGATTCAAAGGGATTCAAAATGATCCTTGTTCATGGGATCTTTAAACTAATCGCTACCTCATCGTACCTCATAATGGCCTTGGAGATCCACTTCAATCTATTTTCTCGAGTAAACACCCTACCAAGACGGAACTCATGCATGTCTTCAACTTTCGCTCTGATGCTCACCTCTCCAAACTCTCTTCTACACTCCTTCTCTTCTACCTTATTGCCACTTTCGACTTGGTTGACTACTCCGATTTTCGATTCACTCTTCAAAAACTTGAGTTTCACACATTTGCTCTTGAATGGATTGCATTCCAACTGGAGGATTGGTCCGTTAAAGTCCTTGGAACTCACTAACCTCTTCCCCCCCCTCTGCCGGCAGCCCCAAGAATCATACCTCTGCCCTAGGAAGACTTATCTCCTCACTTCTTTGCCAAAATCACTCAAAATCTTTTTCTTCAAACTCTGCCTCTCTCTGGCCATCTCAGAATAGATTAAAAACATCAATCTTCCACTGGGTGGCTCTATGCTGCATCATGTTGAACTCTTCAAAAACAGAATCCATTTCCTGACTTCTAACACCATGCCTTCCCTTCCCCTCCTATATCCTTCCAACCTGACCATCTAGCTCCCTCGCCCAAGGCTCGTAAGCTTGGGGACCACTTTGATAGTGACCATTGACTTCACTAATACATCACTACCACCACATCTGCTGTTCGTATTAACGCTCTCGACATTTGAAAAAAGAGTCCATTTATTATTCTCCACTTACAAAAACTTGAATATCCACCCTCATGCTCAGCAAACTCAACTACTTTTCACTCCAAAAAAAGGAGCATGCCAATTCACCTAAGGGGAACCTGAATGGGTGCACCTTAGATGCTCCCATTCAGATATTGTTGGGGAGGAGCTGGCGCTTTGGCTACCGACTTCCTGGACCCCTCAAACGCTTTACAATTAGCCAAGACTTCTCTAAGCACTATAGCACTGAGAAAGCTTTTTTGATGCAAAAAGTATCACACACAGGTATGGCCACTAAATGAAATAGTTAATATTTAAGTATAAGGTGCAAACAACTATTTAGCTGAATGAATTTGTAATAATGTTACATTGTAGTTAGTTTTAAAATCTCAAAGCACGGTGAATGCAGCTTGTGCTACAAATAGACTAAAGGGATTGCCTGGTGTCGGCTAGTTCTGGCAGAGAAGGTAACTCAGCAGCTGTGTCCTGTCCAAAAAAGGCCCACGCAGACCAAGAATAGGGGAGTGTACATGCACATGAACACAATGCAACATTAAGTCAAAATGAGGTTTTTGAGGAGAATTACTGGACCAGATAAAATATGAGAATATTGGAAGTGTTGAGAATAAGGAGGGAAGGTGTGTTTATATATAAATGTTTATAACATAGAAAATGATGCTAAACAGGACCTACAATGTGTTCCTGCAGAAGCAGCAGTATTTTAAGTAGTTTGTAACCTGGCCATGCAAGAAGGGAGACTGCAGCATCCCTTGTATGGGAAGAAGAAAAGTTTTGGATGAGCTATACCAGTAAACAAGTTGAACAGTATATAAAGGTGCCTGCTTGCCATCAGTATGGAGGAGCTGGCCACAGAAGGACAAAATGCTGGTCGGAGGGGTCGGGGGGGGCAGAGTCCTTTGCAAGTCCTCATCTTTGTACAGATTAAAGTTTGTTATCCTTGCAGGATGACTCTTGGCCTTAATTTCCTAGAGGGGTAAATTATTAATCTGGTGTGAGCGTGATATATTTAAGGGGTACCCTTGTAAATTGGGCTACCTTTCAATATCTTTTACCACCCCTTGGAGCATTTTTGCAAATCCAGGGGTGTTTCTGCCCACTTAAAAGCTCATCTTGAATTCACAAACAGGATGTGCTTTTAAATGTACTGAAATTAAGGACATTCCTTTGCGCCTGTTGCACACAGGCACAGGGGATTGCGAGAATCATGGCACAGTAATTTCTGAACAGTGGCCGTCATACAGTAGCTTTCCATCTTCCACACAGGAATTAATGCTTTTTTTGCTTACCATTTAACAGTGACGTCCCTTTAGGGGACCGTCCCTGTGCAGGTGATGGGACTAATGTATGCAAGGGGACTGGCCAGCACATTTTTGTGTTGCTGACCAACCCCAAAGAAATGTGCAGGTCACTTTTGATAATAAGGCAACCTGCGCCTTTCTAGAAATAGCACAAATTAAACAAACGCATTCTCTGTGCTTCTTTCCTTTGCACTACTTTTTGAGAATTTGCCCCATAATGTTTGTAGTTATAAACAAGGTGATTACCTTCCTAATTACATGTATGCTTAATTCAACAAAAGGTGGAATAAAGTTTTAAAAAACACAGAAGCAGCTGGAAAATGTACTAAATAAATTGGGCAGAAATGATGTCTGGAGAAGTCATAGCAGAGAGGGGGAATGCCGTGATTGTAAGAAATTAAATCACAGAGAATGCTTTAATAATGAAAAAATAATAATGAAAAAATATCAAATTTTGGTTTAAAATGTACATGGGGTGGAGTAAGTGGTTAACACGAGTGGAGAGGGGGTTGCAGTGGGTTTAAAAGCATAGGGAAACAGTGGGCTTGGGGGGACCCCCTAAAATAACAAAATAAATATAAAAATAAATATTTTCTTTATAAGATTTTCGTTATTAATGCATTCTATGTAATTTAATTTGTTATAATCACAAGTAACCCAGAGTGACTTGTGGTGAGGGCCAATCATACCCTGGAGAAAGAACAGCATGGCCTGCGGCAGTGCAAACTGCCCACGCATAGACCAGACCCAGCAGTGGACGCTTGTCTGCTATAATAGGACAGGCTCTGCATTTGTATTACAAGTGCAACTCCCCCACAAGGAGCAGGCACAGCAATGGCTGCAGCAGTGCTAGCTTCCATGCTATAAAACAGCCCTGGCATCAGCCACAGCAGTGCTAGCTTCTCTCAAAGCAACAGTTACAGCATGGACACCAGCAGTGCAGTTCCCCTCACAAGGAACAGCTCTCAAAAGTACAGCATCTTACCAAAAAAGTGCTGCGTGGGCATCAGCAGCACAACTCCCCTCACAAAGAACAGCTAGAGAGTGGGCATCAGGAGTACAACATCTCTCACACAAAAAGGTATAGCATAGATGTCAACAGTGCAACTCCCCTCACAAAGGACAGCTCAAGAGTGGGCCTCAAGAGTACAACATCTCTCACACAAACAAGGTCCAGCATAGACGTCAACAGTGCAACTCCCCTCACAAAGAACAGCTCGAGAGAGGCCCTCAGGAGTACAACATCTGTAGCACACAAAAAAGGTACAGCATAGACGTCAACGGAAATTGCTGGGTAAACAGCAGAGGCCTGATGTGCTGGTGATCCACTTGGGGGGGGGGGGCGATTTGACCAGCTTGGGGAGGGGGGTCTTGTTGAGGGACATGATGTTCTCATTACAGGAGATCTCAGCACAGCTGGGGGAAATGGAGATCATTTGGTCGGAGGTAATTCCCAGGCCGGAATGGAGGGGGGCCGAGAGCCACACATCAGTGGAAAGATCAAGGAAGAAATTGAATTGCGCCATGTCTAAATTCTGCAAGGGCAGAGGCTTCCAACACATCAGACATGGCCTGATCAATTTAAAAACTCCCGAATATTTTCTAAAAGATGGAGTGCATCTGCCGGCAATGGGGATGGAGCTCTTCTACTGGAATATATGTACCAAGCTGCTGGAGCTATAAAAGGAATGAGGAGAGAGGGGGAGCCACGGTGGACAGTAACCCACCTAGTGGCGTGGCAGTGTTTGGGCGACCAAGCACAAAAGACAGACTCCGAATGAGCCAGGAGGAAGCCGGAAGGGTCTTCGCTATTCTCGGACCAGCGCCTCTTGGCAGCCTAACAGCAGGGGCGTCTGGTGGCAACAACAAAGGCTCAGCTTCCCCCAAATGAAACATCGCTCTCCCCGCCCACCGACACTTGCATGGGCAGAGTAGGCTCAGGCACAAAGGGTTGGGAGAGTTGGGCCTACTATGGACTTTATGCAAAGGAATAGGGGGAAGCAGGTGGATTGGACACGGAGCAAGCGCCACACTTACAGACTGAATTTCACTAAATGTGTGCAGTGATTCTTTTGTTGTGAAAATAAAACTGCGGCCAAGTTTGCCATTTTACAAAACTACTGTCTCTTTCCAGTTAATTTTCTTACAACGGGAGAAAAGGGAAGCGGAGGAATGAGCAAATGTGGCTTATTGGCTAAGGGTATAAATGGACAAATGCAGGGTTTATGAAGATGCCGACAGGAAAGACCGAAAAGAAAATGGAGGAGGCGGCCCGGTAACACCTGCAGGGGCCCCCTCTACCACGTCTTCCATCTCCCTGGGGAAGGGGAGGACTCAGGCGCGGAACGGTGCCAAAACAGCAAAAGCCTGCGAAGGGCAAACAAAGGAAGTGGGCGGGGGAAGCCCTTTATAATGACCGGGTGTCCCACAGCAGGAAGCATCCAGCACCTGCAGTAGGACGCCTGTCCCGCTGCCAGAGGAAGGATTTTGTTTTCCACCCACCCACGCCACATAGAAACATAAGGAGCACAATACCTGGTTGTCGCTGTCGCAGGACGGGCAGGCGGGAATATGACGGTGTTTGGGCGACCAAGCACAAAAGATAGACTCCGAATGAGCCAGGTGGAAGCCAGAAGGGTCTTCGCTCTTCTCGGACCAGCGCCTCTTGGGAGCCTAACGGCAGGAGCGTCTGGTGGTAACAACAAGGGCTCAGCTTCCCCCAAATGAAACAGCGCTCTCCCCGCTCACGGACACCTGCAGGGCAGTGTAGGCTCAGGCACAAACGGTTGGGAGAGTTGGGCCTACTATGAACTTTATGCAAAGGAATAGGGGGAAGCAGGTGGATTGGACACGGAGCAAGCGCCACACTTACAGACTGAATTTCACTAAATGTGTGCAGTGATTCTTTTGTTGTGAAAATAAAACTGCGGCCAAGTTTGCCATTTTACAAAACTACTGTCTCGTTCCAGCTAAGTTTCTTACAAGGGGAGAAAAGGGAAGCGGAGGAATGAGCAAATGTGGCTTATTGGCTAAAGGTATAAATTGACAAATGCAGGGGTTATAGTAAAGCATTAAACGGTGCACCTCCCCTCACAAAGAACAGAGCCTCAGCAGTGCCATCTTCCTTATAGAACAGGCCTAGCACATGCCGCAGCCCTCAGCAGCGCAAGCTTCTCTCAAAAGCAACAGGTACACCGTGTGCGTCGGCAGTGCAACTCCCCCCACAAGGAACAGCTGGCGCGTGGGCCACCGAAGTACAGCCTACGTCACAAACACGCGCACTGCATGGTCCTCAGCAGTACAACTTCCCTCGCAAAGAATAGACAGTGCACAGGCCGCAGGTATGCAATCGTCTTCGCAAGGAACAGGCCCACACATGCCAACATGCCCCATGTCAATGGGGAGATGGCCATACAGTATTTTTCCCTTTGTATTCTGGGACTTATAGTCCTTGTTTTATCACGAGAAGCACAAAAGTACAAGTGTCAGAATGCAAATAAAAAAAGAACTGGAGGAGCACCTCCTGAATGACATGCTCAACAGCGCATGCTTCCTTTACAAGGAATAGCAAAAACATGAATGTAGTGTAATTTAACTGGGTCTGTTTAGCAAGGCATAGGCTTCGACTGCCTCTTGGCGCTACCTTGGCAGTCTATATATCAGGTAAATCCACTTTTGGGAGTCGGATAAGCACTGTGTAGTAGGAGTGCTTTTAACCATTATCACATCTAAAGTCATCACCTGCTGGTAAGACAGGTCCTGAACCATGTCAAAAAGAAAATATACAATTTTCCTTTTAACCACGTGCATTCCTTCAAATGAACATTAACAGACATTTAAAAATAAATTGCTCACAATGTTTCCTGTAGCTTGCTAATTTTGGCAGGAAGTGGTATCTATACTGGCAACGTTTATAATTTGTGGAAACTAAAATGTACAACAAATCCTTTTAGCAGAAACAGCCGCATTAACATCCGGCCCATTTAGATTAAAAAAGCAGGAAAGGGATTGTTTACATTGTGATGTAAGATGAGCCACTCTTTACTCATTTCCTTATTCCTGGTCGAAGGTCAGCAGATTTGCTCTTTTCCATGTATTTGATTTTTAAGTGGCACTCTGCTAATTTGCTCAGTTGCACAATAAAGCAAAATGCATGGTTTTATCTGTGTTGTGATTTGATAGCAGGGAATGTTTTTGCCCGATTAATTAAATTCCTCATTACCAGAGCTAGGACAGCTGTGCAAAAACGCATGAGCTGATAGGCTTATGTTGAAAAAGATAGCTCCGCAAGTCAAGTGGTCACTGCTGAGAAAAGTATGTGTAACAATGCACCCTCTGGCTTAGATGTCAGCAGAGCCAGCTCAGGCTTTTATCCTTTGGAGATAAATAGAATACTTGTCAATTAGCTGAGACGGACAGGGCCAGATCCTCAAAAGTGTTTTTGACACAGGTCATCCTCCAGATTGAGCAGCCGCAGTGCCTCCGGCAGCATAGTGACCCTATATTGTTCACTCTCCCAGTGGAACAGCAGCCCGAAGGGGAAGGTCCAGCGATATCTAATCTGCTTGTCTTGCCGAAACCTGAGGATGGTTCCCATTTCTTTATTTTTCAGGAGGGTGCCGTGGGCGAGATCCTGTTATAGGTGGACCTCTGCCCCGTTATAGCGAATTGGTTCTGCAGACCTCACCACCCTCAGCATCGTTTACTTCTGCGGATATCTGGCCAGTGCTGCTACTGAATCCTGTGGTCTTGCGCCCGGTTCCAATCTCTTTGGGACAATTCTGTGAACCGTGTCTATCGGAATATCGCCTGAGTGGTCCTTGTCCATGAGACTTTTAAATATTCGAATGATCGTGCTGTTCAGGTCTGAGTCTGATACCGTTTCCGGCAGGTTCCTTATTCGGATCTGCGGGACCTATTCTCTAGGTTCTCGCATTGCTGCTCTATGTTGTGGGTGGATATTGCCAGCTCTTCCAAAGCTATGTCCATCTTCTGGGTGTCGTCCACCACCTCCTGTAGGGCCCTCTCAGTAGTATCTGTGACATTCACCCAGCTGTGTGATGTCCTTCATCAGATCGGTGATGGACTGTTTCATTTCCGCCATGTAGGTCGTGAATTAAGCTTGGAACGCAAGGGTCATTTTGTTTGAGAATTCCTGGAAACAGGCCTCCATGTTCTCTTTAGTAGCCGCCTTTGAGGGAAAAACCGTGTTCAGGCCCCCGACTGCACCTGTGGTTGATATTGTGATGTTGGGGGTGGATCCCAAATAAATCTCAAATGTAGCAGGGGTTCTGTTTCCGGGTTGCACTGTATGATATTTAAATTGCATTGTATTTGTATTTGTTTATTTGTATAGCGCAAACCAGGCCCAGAGGCAACCGGACGCATATCTTAGAAGCAGTGGTTACATAATGTTACGGCATTTCAGATAACATTTAGAATGACATAGTAATCAGGCACATTGGTAATTTTACAGAAATACATAAGTCATCAAGTTTTCAGAATGCAGCTTGGTCATCTGATGTGACTAACCAAAGTTTGGCTTTGTGTTTGAAAAGATTCAGGGAGGGAAGGTTTCTGATAGTAAGGGGGACAGAATTCCACTGTTTGGCTGCCAGAACTGGGAAGCTGGACCCGCCGGCAGTTTGGAGCTTGTATCTGGGGATCAGTAGTCTCTGGTTGAGGGAAGATCTTAGCGATTGAGATGGGGTGTACTGTGTGAAGCGCGAGGAAAGATAGATGGGGGCCAGGTTGTTCAAGCATTTGTAGGTCAGGGCAAGCGATTTTAGTGAGATCCTTTGGGTGACTGACAACCAATGAAGGTTCTTCCTGGTTTCCAAGATGTGGGCTGATCTAGGGATATTGAGGGCTGCTCTGATGGCGTTGTTCTGTATGACCTGGAGTTTGTCTAGGTTGCCTTGGTTAGTACCTTGGTACAATGCATTGCAATAGTCCAGTTTGGACATGACCAGAGTCCTAGCAAGGATAGTACAGTTCTGCGTGGATAGAAAAGGGCGGCATGCTGTGATCAGCTTGCAGGTGTAAGCAGCGGCGGCAGCAACTGCATTTGTTTGTCTATGGAGGGAAAGTTTGGAGTCAAGGTAGATTCCGAGAGTTTTTGTATCTTTAGAGACTTTTATGGAGTTTCCGTCGATATTAAAGGAGCTGAACACGGGGTTCAGCTTGTTAAGTCTTTGCTGAGAGCCTAGGATGAGGATCTCTGTCTTGTCATTGAGACAGAGCTCATGTTGGCCCATCCATGTTTGGATGACAAGGTATATGTCATTTAGAGATTTCGAGTCTACCGTGTAATCGCCCGTAATGGGGATGAGCATCTGGGTGTCATCAGCATAATTAGTGTAGTTGACACTCAGATAGTCCAACACATTGAACAGGGGTTTAGTGAAAACATTGTAGAGGGTGGGGGATATGCACGATCCTTGGGGCTTGATTGGCCTCTCTCCCACTAGACAGGTCTCTCAAATTTAGCAGGGCTTCTGTTTCCAGGTTGCATTGTATGATACTTAGATTGCATTGATAGGCCCCTCTTACACTATACAGGTCTCTCAAATTTAGCAGAGGTTCTGTTTCCAGGTTGCATTGTATGATACTTAGATTGCATTGATAGGCCTCTCTCCCATTATACAGGTCTCTCAAATTTAGCAGGGTTCCTGTTTCCCGGTTGCATTGTATGATACTTAGATTGCTTTGATAGGCCTCTCTCCCACTATACAGGTCTCTCAAATTTAGCAGGGGTACTGTTTCCAGGTTGCATTGTATGATACTTAGATTGCATTGATAGGCCTCTCTCCCACTATACAGGTCGCTCAAATTTAGCAGGGGTTCTGTTTCCAGGTTGCATTGTATGATACTTAGATTGCATTGATAGGCCTCTCTCCCACTATACAGGTCTCTCAAATTTAGCAGGTGTTCTGTTTCCAGATTGCACTGTAAGATATTTAGATTGCATTGATAGACCTCTCTCCCACTATACAGGTCTCTCAAATCTCACTGACCAACTCACTCTACAGTGAGACAGAACCCACCAGTGGATTACTGTGGAGTGACACTCCGTTTAGGGGCTCAAGCCTCATAAGGCGTAAGTCCTAGCTGCGCCCCTCAAGTCACTCTTTAACTAGTAGAGATCATTCCTAAACCCACATAGCTAGCTCACCGCAGTGAACCGCGTTCAGGGAGACGGACACTAAGTTTAGCCACCGATAACACCCAACTATATAACCCTTAACCACCTCACCTACCCCTCTGAAGACAGCGACCGAACGAGTCAGCAACATCAGCCGGAAAAAACACCCACAGACAGAGCCCAAACTGGTAGCGGACAACCCTCCACACCCAGTAGCTCACCACAAGACAACCAGACCAAAGCAAAACCAACTCGACATCAGCAAACAAATAAAGACAAAACAACTCTCAATCTTATAATAATGCGCAAACGAGCCATTTGAGGGAAAGAAAAAGAGAAGAAAGAACAAACACTCCGGAACAGCAACAAAGAACCACAGCTACAGAACGCCCCCTCACAGACAGGAACAAAAATTGAACCAACGCTGAGAGAAGAGACAAATCCCTCTGCTTAACTCCATACCTTGCTGACAACTGGTCACCAGAGCAAACCAATCCAATGTTAGAAGCAGCATCATCAAATAACCTAAAACAAGCAGGCAGAAGAAGGATGAACAACACTAGAACCAACACCACCGATGTGATAACACCTTACATCACCAAAACAAGAGGAACTTCCAATCGACAACCACAACTCCTGGAAGACGAACCCGATGAAAAAACAAAACCCAAGACAGAACCTAGAAGAACTCTTCAACGACACTGACACCCCAGAACCTATACCTCAACAAGAGATTGAACAGGAAGGAAACCTCAACACCAATCAGAAGACGACCTCAACAAGAAAGTCCAAACCAAACGACACCTCCAAACTCCACTGCAATCTAATAAACGCAAGATCCATGTCAAAACACTCAACATAGATCTTTGACCTACTCGATGACAACAGCATTGACATCCTGTTCATCACAGAAACATGGCTGGACGACAACTAAAAAATCACACTCCAAAGCTGCCTTCCAACCATCTTCAAATGCCTTCAAATAAACAGGAAAAACAAAAAAGTACAAACCGCTCAACATCCTCAACTGTGAAACTTGGTAATACACCTAACAGCGGGCCCAAAAACCCCCATCACATTCATCTTGGTGTAGAGACCACCGACATATGATGCAACCTTTGTCTACAACTTCATAGAAGCCATCACCAACATAGCCATCAACCACGAACATCTAATCATCCTGGGGGACTTCAACATCTGGTTTGAAGACAGTCATGCTAACTCCCAAAACTCACGGATTGAACAACCCACTACCATGAAACTACGACAACTAGTCAAAGGGGCAACACACTCGGCAGGACACACCCTCAATGCAATTTTCACCAAGGAAAAACTCATCACCAAGGTACCACCAATACAAATACTGTGGAGTAACCATCTCATCATCCCATTCGTGATCACTCTGCCAACTCAAGTCTGCATCCAACCTCCCAAACTCACAACCACCACAAAAAGAAAATGGAAGCACATCAAAGACAGCAACCCATTCGAACAACTGGAGTTAACCAAACCCTCAACTACAGAACTAGAGCTAGCTTACCTAGACGGGAAAGAGGAGCTACTACACAAATGGATTGCAGATACAATTGATAAGATCGCCCCAGAAAAACCATTCACCCCATCAAAAAAAGAGCAATGGCAAAATGGCTCACCCACTATTAAGCACCATGAAAAAGGAAAACAAAAAGATGGAACTGGAATGGAGGAAAGAATACAACCCAGATAATAAAAACACTGTTCCAGAAACAAATCTGTGCATACAAGAAGGAAACTCAAACGGCAAAGAGGAGGCATTGTGATGACAGAATCACCAATGCCACCAACACACGAAAAGAAATGTATAACATCATCAAAGAGATGACAAACCCACCAGGCTGCAACAACACCCCAAACCCCTCAGAGAAACAATGCAACGACCTGGCAGACCACTTCAAGAAAAAAATCAATGACATCCGACAAACCATACAAAACAGACCAACCAACCACAACATAAAACCAAATAAACCCAACACCGAACCACAGAACAAACTCCAAAACTTCCCTGAAATATCAGCAGAGGCATTCGCCTTGCTGGTAAAATACAGCAAGAAAGCAGGATCACCCATGGATCCCTGTCCCCCGGACATTTACAAATCAATCCTCGCACAAGGAACACCAGCAGAATATTACAGAAACCTTCTAACTCTATCACTAGCAACAACAACTGTACCACGGAACTTCAAATCAGCATATATCAAACCGCTTCTGAAAAACACAAGTGGCGACGTAGAAGACCCCTCCAACTATAGGCTGATTTCAAACATTCCCTACCCGGCAAAACACCTGGAAACCTACGTCTACAAACTAATTCAAGAGCACGTAGAAAAACAGCACCTGCTAGATCAAGCTCAAGTCAGTTTCAGACCCGCAAGTGGAATGGAAATAGCAATACTATCCATCTGTGATGACCTAAAAACTAACGCAGACTCAAACACAACCTCAGCCCTTATTCTGCTCAACCTCTCGGCAGCCTTTGACACAGTTAGCCATGACACCATAACCAAAAGACTAGAAGACATAAGCATAGCAGACACAGCACTACTCTGGAGTAAATCATTCCTAGCAGACAGAACAGAAACTGTATGGATTAAACCCTTCAAATCCAACCCACAAGTTATCAGAATCTTCAAAAAATATGACATTACATGCTACAACTACACAGATGATACTCAAATCATCTACAAAATCAAAGACACCAAACCGATCACTCAACCCTAATCGAGTGTCTAAAAGACGTCTTCAACTGGATGAATGCCAACAACCTGAAAATCAACCCAGGAAAGCCAGAAATCATGATCATATCCAAAGACCAAGAGAACAAAACTGCCATCCCTTGGTCAACGGAAATGGGAACTGCACAATCTCAAATTCTCAAAGTTCTTCCAACTATGTCCTCAGAGCTCATTGAGCTGTAACTCTAAGGTATCCTCGAATTCTTCCAAGTGCAATGCATTGGCTGCTCCCAGAAGCACCTCTATGCACAGCAAAAGTTACCAGACATAAAGTGTGCTTCTGAGTGGAGCAAGATGAAGCAGCTAATGTGATGCATGGCTCATCTTCACAATTGTATCTGAATGTGACGCATGGCTAATCTTTACAATTCTGTCTTTTGCAACACATTTCCTGCCCCCGATATACATCTACGTGTAACACATTGCCTGCCCCCTAAAATACATCTATCGGGCTATCTAAGGAGCACAGCAGGTAATCTACAGAGTGTTCTTATTTGATGGTACTAATGAAGAAGTGGTGGGTTTTAATTGAGCACAGTAATGGCTGTGCTCACCACCGGTACCAACTTACCTTAGTTGTTGCTGTAGGGTGCTTGGTCAGGCATCCATGGGTGAACAGGGGCAAACAGGCATGGGAGCCGTCCATAAGTGAGCTGCCCTTCTCCTCTCGTTGGTGTAAGAGGCCTGACTATCTTGACCCAAAGGCTGCCAGGAGCTACATATGGCTCACCCAGCCAGCTGGCGCTACTCATGTGAACCTGTCTGGCATTAACTCTGTGACTGAGAACTTGTTTGGAAACTCTAAAGAAAAGGCTAGCATGAATGGTTATCTGGACTGACCAGAGACATAGCTGCATCTTATTTGGAAGTTAGATTAGCTGTATACTATGTTTTAGCATCACATTTTGCTGCACTTTGAGAGAGAGAAGGAGTGAGCAAGGTCAACTACGATAAACTGGAGGCAGTAGAGAGAAAATGTTGTGGCATTAAAAGACCCAAATAGTTCAACAGAGAAACGGATGTAGTGGCAGCGTTACCAGAACGTCTGAACATTTACGGAACAATCTGACAAAATCAAAAACGTGGCTTTAGATACAGCAGGCCACAGCAGACTAAGGGCTTTCAGCCACCACAATGTCTATCCTCGCAGTGGGGTTAAACCTTTGATTGCACATGAAATATTTATCATGGCAGAACGCATAGATAATGCGAAAGAGGGCGGGTGAAAGCATATACTATAATGTTTAACCAACAAAGTGATTCACTCTGCATACCTGCAAGCCCTCGCGGAACGTCGCCACCCCCCCCCCAGGCGCAGACGAAATGAAGCACCCGAAAAACACCACAGCCCACCTAGCCCATCCTGCAGTTAGCCATTTATCTGTGCCTGTCTGTATCCAATTTGTATTTTTGCTCAGAAAGTCATGTGGATGTACAAATTCGCCACACATTGCAATCAGTGCTCAGGAAGGCAAGAGGAGGTAGGTTAGGTGTCAGCAGTGGTCAAAGTGCACAAACAGAAGTAGTGGAACTATGTGCCCTGCTGACCTGTCCCCACTCCTCACAAACCTCATTGCCACGCCCCTTCCACTCGCAATCCAAACCTCCAAACAAACACATCTGCTGTTTAAGCGAGTGTTCAGTGCAGGGCTGTTAAATGCAAGCTTGAACTTCTTCCTACACTTTTATTTTAAAACAAAACCATTTCGAATGGTTTCTTTTTAAAGTAAAAGTATAGGAACAGTCAAAACATTTTTTTAAGGTAGAGGAGCACTGCTCCCAACCGCCCCCGCCCACTTCGACCACTGGGTGTCAGTCATTGTATGTGCATCCAGTTGAAGCTCAGTATGTCCGGTCAGTCCCTTTACAACAGGGGTGCACAACTGATTGTGACAGAGGACCGAAAGTACCTTCCATGAGGGCTATAGTGGGCCTTAAAGTAAATGTGGGCGGGGCGGTAGGCGGGGCGTCGCAGGAGGCTTTTTCAACCCCCAATTTGTATTAAACACATGGAAAAATAATATGTTTTTGAGGGGTAATGATTTTCATTTGCATTTCAAACTTACATTTTGTACTACACATTTTCCATTGTTATAATTTATTTCTATTTAGTTATTGTATATTGTCTGTTTAATTAAATTATATATATTTTATTGACCCTAGATTGGACATTCCGTTATTTTGGACTGCTATAGTTTGCTGTTTGGGTTGCCCAAGAGGAATATGGCCTTCGTTGAGTCAGGTTTCCTCAAAAAACAAAGTATGTACATCTCCGAACTGTGCCTATTTTAGCTTTATTATTGGGTTCACTCTTGGAGTGCAACACTATGCCCCATGGCTCCCACCCCCATCCAAACACTATGCCCCATGGCCCCCTCACCCCCAACCAAACACTATGCCCCATTGCTCCCTCAACCCCCAACCAAACACTATGCCCCATGTCCCACACCCCCAATCAAACACTATGCCCCATGTCCCCCACCCCTCAACCAAACACTATGCCCCATGGCTCCCTCAACCCCCAACCAGACACTATGCCCCATGTCCCTCACCCCCAACCAAACAATATGCCCCATGGCCCCCACCCCTCAACCAAACACTATGGCCCATGTCCCTCACCCCCAACCAAACACTATGCCCCATGGCACCCTCACCCCCAACCAAACACTATGCCCCATGGTCCCCTCACCCCCAACCAAACACTATGCCCCATGGCTCCCACCCCCAACCAAACACTATGCCCCATGTCCCTCACCCCCAACCAAACACTATGACCCATGGCCCCCTCACCCCCAACCAAACGCTATGCCCCATGGCTCCCACCCCCAACCAAACACTATGCCCCATGGCACCCTCACCCCCAACCAAACACTATGCCCCATGGCACCCTCACCCCCAACCAAACACTATGCACCATTCCCCCCTCACCCCCAACCAAACAGTATGCCCCATGTCCCTCACCCCAACCAAACACTATGCACCATGGCCCCCACCCCTCATCCAAACACTCTGCTCCATGGCTCCCTCAACCCCCAACCAAGCACTTTGCCCCATGGCCCTCACCCCAAACCAAACACTATGGCCCATGGTCCCCACCCCTCAACCAAACACTATGCCCCATGTCCCTCACCCCTAACCAAACACTATGCCCCATGGCACCCTCAACCCCAACCAAACATTATGCCCCATGGCACCCTCACCCCCAACCAAACACTATGCCCCATGGCTCCCACCCCCAACCAAACACTATGCCCCATGTCCCTCACCCCCAACCAAACACTATGACCCATGGCCCCCTCATTCCCATCCAAACACTATGCCCCATGTCTCCCACCCCCAACCAAACACTATGCCCCATGACACCCTCACCCCAACCAAAACGCTATGCCCCATGGCACCCTCACCCCCAACCAAACACTATGCCCAATGGCCCCCTCACCCCCAACCAAACAACTACACACGTTCCAATAGGCATTTTGTACATGCAGGATTTGTGTTTGTTCCCTTCTTTCATATAATATACTAGAAATGTTCCGTACTCCAGTGGTATGGTCGGCTGGTTATATGATAATTGGTTTTTATACAGAGCAGTGTACAGTTTACACTTGGTGCTGTAAAACACCTTCAAACCAGGTACATGTCCCTACCTAATTACCATAGAAACATACGTGTTTTGCTATTATAACAAAACGCTGGTTTGGGATATGGCAGCTGCTGCTGAAGAAAGTGCTCTCATAGGGATCCGAACCCCCCACCCCCCAACTCAGCACACACACTCAAACATGCACCCATACAGGCCCAAACCCCCCACCCCCCAACTCAGCACACACACTCTCAAGCATGCACCCATACAGACCTGAATCCCCCCACCCCCAACTCAGCACACACACTCTCAAGCATGCACCCATACAGACCCGAACCTCCCACCCCCAACTCAGCACATACACTCTCAAGCATGCACCCATACAGTCCCGAACCCCCAACTCAGCACACACACTCTCAAGCATGCACCCATAACAGACCCGAACCCCGCACCCCAACTCAGCACACACACTCTCAAGCATGCACCCATACAGACCCGAACCTCCCACCCCCAACTCAGCACATACACTCTCAAGCATGCACCCATACAGTCCCGAACCCCCAACTCAGCACACACACTCTCAAGCATGCACCCATAACAGACCCGAACCCCGCACCCCAACTCAGCACACACACTCTCAAGCATGCACCCATACAGACCCGAACCTCCCACCCCCAACTCAGCACATACACTCTCAAGCATGCACCCATACAGTCCCGAACCCCCAACTCAGCACACACACTCTCAAGCATGCACCCATAACAGACCCGAACCCCGCACCCCAACTCAGCACACATTCTCAAGCATGCACCCATACAGACCCAAACCCCCCACCCCCAACTCAGCACACACACTCTCAAGCATGCACCCATACAGACCCGAACCCCTACGCCCCAACTCAGCACACACACTCTCAAGCATGCACCCATACAGACCCGAACCTCCCACCCCCAAGATCAGTGGTAGCACACTCATCAGCATCTCAGACTTGTGCCTCTAGAAGTCTGAAAGAGGGTATATGCAGCCAGTTTATGTGTTAAGCCTAGGGCTATGTAAGCTGCAACGCAGAAATGTTCCCCAAATGCTCCAGCCCAACCCCGCCTGAGCAAGCGGAGAGACGCCACGAAAGGTCGCAAACATGC
This sequence comes from Ambystoma mexicanum, assembly GCF_040938575.1. Lineage (NCBI taxonomy): Eukaryota > Metazoa > Chordata > Amphibia > Caudata > Ambystomatidae > Ambystoma > Ambystoma mexicanum. The sequence goes on along the minus strand of NC_090926.1, from coordinate 325,584,232 downwards.
AAAATAAATGACCGCGATAGCCCACCTCAGGCATTGACTCATTGCTCTCCACCGGATCAACACTCTATTCAACCCCTGGCTAACACGGTAGACTCAAATTGAAATATATATATATATAAACACATATATATATATATTCAGTGAAAAAACTTTGTCAAAGGGACGTTATGGTTCCAAGTAAAACCGAAAAACCATTGAAATTCGCCAGTTATGGTAAGCTAAGCAACCATAACTCGCGCCACCACCGTGCACTGCTAAAACTAACACCCAGGACATCAAAGATGACATCACAAATGTCATTGATGACATCAATGATGACATCACATGTGTATGTAGTTTTCGTGAAATATGTGTACAAGGGATTCTTATTGTGTCAAGGATCATTGCAATAAATATCATACCCTAATTAGTGCATTGAACGATGCATTGATATAAATAGCATTCTATTATGGGGTTCTATCTAACACACGGGGCATGAGCGGGGGGTGGGTGGGAGGGGAGAGACACACGGGGCATGAGCGGTGGGTGGGGGGAGGGGAGAGACACACGGGGCATGAGCGGGGGGTGGGGGGGAGGGGAGAGACACACGGGGCATGAGCGGGGGGTGGGAGGGAGGGGAGAGACACGGGCATGAGCAGGGGGTGGGTGGGAGTGCTAGAGACACACGGGGCATGAGCAGCGGGTGGGGGGAGAGACACACGGGGCATGAGCAGGGGGTGGGGGGAGGGCTAGAGACACATGGGGCATGAGCAGGGGGTGGGTGGGAGGGCTGGCTAGAGACACATGGGGCATGAGCGGGGAGTGGGGGGAGAGACACACGGGGCATGAGCGGGCGGTGGGTGGGAGGGCTAGGGGCATGAGCAGGGGGTGGGTGGGAGGGCTAGAGACACACGGGGCATGAGCGGGGGGTGGGGGAGAGGGAGAGACACACACGGGGCTTGAGCGGGGGGTGGGTGGGAGGGCTAGAGACACACGGGGCATGAGCGGGGGTGGGTGGGAGGGCTAGAGACACACGGGGCATGAGCGGGGGGTGGGTGGGAGGGCTAGAGACACACGTGGCATGAGCAGGGGGTGGGTGGGAGTGAGAGACACACACGGGGCATGAGCGGGGGGTGGGTGGGAGGGCTAGAGACACACGGGGCATGAGCGGGGGTGGGAGGGAGGGCTAGAGACACACGGGGCATGAGCGGGGGGTGGGTGGGAGGACTAGAGACACACGGGGCATGAGCGGGGGGTGGGTGGGAGGACTAGAGACACACGGGGCATGAGCGGGGGGTGGGTGGGAGGGCTAGAGACACACGGGGCATGAGCGGGGGGTGGGGGAGAGGGAGAGACACACACGGGGCTTGAGCGGGGGGTGGGTGGGAGGGCTAGAGACACACGGGGCATGAGCGGGGGTGGGTGGGAGGACTAGAGACACACGGGGCATGAGCGGGGGGTGGGTGGGAGGGCTAGAGACACACGGGGCATGAGCGGGGGTGGGTGGAGGGAGAGAGACACATGAGGCATGAGCGGGGGGTGAGAGGGAGGGAGAGAGACACACAGGGCATGAGCAGGGGTGGGGGGAAGGGAGAGACACACACGGGGCATGAGCGGGGGTGGGGGGAGGGAGAGAGACAAACGGGGCATGAGCGGGGGTGGGGGAGGGAGAGAGACACATGGGGCATGAGTGGGGGGTGGGCAGGAGGGATAGAGACACACGGGGCATGAGCGGGGGTTGGGGGAGGGAGAGAGACACACGGGGCATGAGAGGGGGGTGGGTGGGAGGGAGAGAGACACACGGGGCATGAGCGGGGGTGGGTGGGAGGGATAGAGACACACAGGGCATGAGCGCGGGGTGTGTGGAAGGGGAGAGACAAACGGGGCATGAGCGGGGGGTGGGTGGGAGGACTAGAGACACACGGGGCATGAGCGGGGGGTGGGTGGGAGGACAAGAGACACACGGGGCATGAGCGGGGGGTGGGTGGGAGGGAGAGAGACACACGGGGCATGAGCGGGGGTGGGGGGGAGGGAGAGAGACACACGGGGCATGAGCGGGGGTGGGGGGGAGGGAGAGACACACACGGGGCATGAGCGGGGTGGGGGGAGGGAGAGAGACACATGAGCGGGGGGTGAGCGGGAGGGAGAGAGACACACGGGGCGTGAGCGGGGGTGGGGGGGAGGGAGAGACACACACGGGGCATGAGCGGGGGTGGGGGTAGGGAGAGAGACAAAGGGGGCATGAGCGGGGGTAGGGGGAGGGAAAGAGACACATGGGGCATGAGTGGGGGGTGGGCGGGAGGGATAGAGACACATGGGGCATGAGCGGGGGTTGGGGGAAGGAGAGAGACACACGAGGCATGAGCGGGGGGTGGGTGGGAGGGAGAGAGACACACGGGGCTTGAGCGGGGGGTGGGTGGGAGGGATAGAGACACACGGGGCATGAGCGGGGGGTGGGTGGGAGGGATAGAGACACACGGGGCATGAGCGGGGGGTGGGTGGGAGGGATAGAGAGACACGGGGCATGAGCGGGGGGTGGGTGGGCGGGCTAGAGACACACGGGGCATGAGCGGGGGGTGGGTGGGAGGACTAGAGACACACGGGGCAGGAGCGGGGGTGGGGGGAGGGACAGAGACACATGAGGCATGAGCGGGGGGTGAGCGGGAGGGAGAGAGACACACGGGGCATGAGCGGGGGGTGGGTGGGCGGGAGAGAGACACACGGGGCATGAGCGGGGGGTGGGTTGGAGGGCTAGAGACACACGGGGCATGAGCGGGGGGTGGGTGGGAGGGATAGAGACACACGGGGCATGAGCGGGGGGTGGGTGAAAGGGCTAGAGACACACGGGGCATGAACTGGGGGTGGGTGGGAGGGCTAGAGACACACAGGGCATGAGCGGGGGTGGGGGAGGGAGAGACACACACGGGGCATGAGCGGGGGTAGGGGGGAGGGAGAGAGACACACGGGGCATGAGCGGGGGTGGGGGGGAGGGAGAGACACACACGGGGCATGAGCGGGGGTGGGGGGGAGGGAGAGAGACAAACGGGGCATGAGCGGGGGAGGGGGGGAGGGAGAGAGACACACGGGGCATGAGCGGGGGGGTGGGTGGGAGTACTAGAGACACACGGGGCATGATCGGGGGGTGGGTGGGAGGGCTAGAGACACACGGGGCATGAGCGGGGGGTGGGTGGTAGGGATAGAGACACACGGGGCATGAGCGGGGGGTGGGTGGGAGTGATAGAGGCACACGGGGCATGAGCGTGGAGTGGGTGGATGGGATAGAGACAAACGGGGCATGAGCGGGGGTGGGTGGGAGGGCTAGGGGCATGAGCGGGGGGGTGGGTTGGAGGGTTCGGGGCATGAGCGGGGGGTGGGTGGGAAGGCTAGAGACACACGGGGCATGAGTAGGGGGTGAGGGGAGAGACACACGGGGCATGAGCGGGGGTGGTGGGGAGGGAGAGACACACACGGGGCATGAGCGGGGGTGGGGGGAGAGACACACACGGGGCATGAGCGGGGGTGGGGGGAGGGAGAGACACACACGGGGCATGAGCAGGGGGTGGGCGGGAGGGATAGAGACACACGGGGCATGAGCGGGGGGTGGGCGGGTGGGATAGAGACACACGGGGCATGAGCGCGGGTGGGGGGAGGGATAGAGACACACGGGGCATGAGCGGGGGGTGGGCGGGAGGGATAGAGACACACGGGGCATGAGCGGGTGGTGGGCTTGGAGGGATAGAGACACACGGGGCATGAGCGGGGGTGGGGGGGAGGGAGAGAGACACACGGGGCATGAGCAGGGGGTGGCTGGGAGGGATAGAGACACACAGGGCATGAGCGGGGGGTGGGTGGGAGGGATGGAGACACACGGGGCATGAGCGGGGTGTGGGTGGGAGGGATAGAGACACACGGGGAATGAGCGGGGGGTGGGTGGGAATTCCAGGGGCATGAGCGGGGGGTGGGTGGGAGGGCTAGAGACACACGGGGCATGTGTAGGGGGTGAGGGGAGAGATACACGGGGCATGAGCAGGGGGTGGGGGGAGGGAGAGAAACACAAGGGGCATGAGCGGGGGGTGGGCGGGAGGGATAGAGACACATGGGGCATTAGCGGGGGGTGTGTGGTAGGGATAGAGACACACGGGGCATGAGCGGGGGGTGGGTGGTAGGGATAGAGACACACGGGGCATGAGCGGGGGGTGGGTGGGAGTGATAGAGGCACACGGGGCATGAGCGGGGAGTGGGTGGATGGGATAGAGACAAACGGGGCATGAGCGGGGGTGGGTGGGAGGGCTAGGGGCATGAGCGGGGGATGGGTGGGAGGGCTAGGGGCATGAGCGGGGGGTGGGTTGGAGGGCTCGGGGCATGAGCGGGGGGTGGGTGGGAAGGCTAGAGACACACGGGGCATGAGTAGGGGGTGAGGGGAGAGATACACGGGGCATGAGCAGGGGGTGGGGGGAGGGAGAGACACACACGGGGCATGAGCGGGGGGTGGGCGGGAGGGATAGAGACACATGGGGCATGAGCGGGGGGTGGGTGGTAGGGACAGGGGATGAGCGGGGGATGGGTGGGAGGGCTAGGGGCATGAGCGGGGGGGTGGGTTGGAGGGCTCGGGGCATGAGCGGGGGGTGGGTGGGAAGGCTAGAGACACACGGGGCATGAGTAGGGGGTGAGGGGAGAGACACACGGGGCATGAGCGGGGGTGGTGGGGAGGGAGAGACACACACGGGGCATGAGCGGGTGTGGGGGGAGAGACACACACGGGGCATGAGCGGGGGTGGGGGGAGGGAGAGACACACACGGGGCATGAGCGGGGGGTGGGCGGGAGGGATAGAGACACACGGGGCATGAGCGGGGGGTGGGCGGGTGGGATAGAGACACACGGGGCATGAGCGCTGGTGGGGCGGAGGGTTGGAGACACACGGGGCATGAGCGGGAGGTGGGCGGGAGGGATAGAGACACACGGGGCATGAGCGGGGGGTGGGCGGGAGGGATAGAGACACACGGGGCATGCGCGGGGGTCGTGGGGAGGGAGAGAGACACACAGGGCATGAGCAGGGGGTGGCTGGGAGGGATAGAGACACACAGGGCATGAGCGGGGGGTGGGTGGAAGGGATAGAGACACACAGGGCATGAGCGGGGGGTGGGTGGGAGTTGAGAGACAAACGGGCATGAGCGGGGGGTGGGTGGGAGGGCTGGGGCATGAGCGGGGGTGGGTGGGAGGTCTGGGGCATGAGCGGGGGGTGGGGGGACAAACAAAAACACGGACATGCCGCACGGACACATGAGTTTGTGCAGCAGATCCCGCTCCTCGGCCTTCCGCTGGCCACCGTGTGCGATGGCGTGAGCGGGGGGCTGGAGGAACAGGGGACACACGGAGCATGAGTGGGGGTCGGGGGGACAGGATGGACACACGGGGCATGAGCGGGGGTTCGGTCGGACAGAAAGGACACACGGAGCATGAGCGGGGGGTGGGGCAGACACGGGCATGAGCGGGGGTGGGGGGAACAAGAGACAGACACGCTCCTGCTGACCTGACAAAGCCTCTCATGCGGCAATGAAAGATGGCGGGCGTCTCTGAAGCCAGACGCACTGCACGCTTTCACCGCATCCAATGAGAGAGCACGTCAGATGTCCGCGGACATCACGCAAGCTGCTGGCCCAATCACCGTCCTGTCCGCGGAGCGAACAGGGAAGTCCGTCCGCGGGCCGAACACAGATATCACAAATTTTTTTTACCTACTTTTTGGTCATTTTAAAAAAAACTACTGGACGAATTTTCACCAAATTTGCAAAAGCACGCTTTCGGGACCAAGTCGCTGCTCCTGGTCCAAATTTGGTGAAAAGCCGTCCAGCGGTTTGGGCTGTAGACGCGAGCAAAAAATGTTTCCATTTCAGTCTATGTTTTTTGGGACCCCCCCCCCCTATAACTTTGCCCCCCCTGGACGAATCCCCACCAAACTTTGCAAAAACAATTCAGATTGACCAAAATACTTTTTTTGCAAAGTTTGGTGAGGATTCGTCCAGGGAGAGCGAAGTTATAAGCCACCCAAAAAGTGCTCTTCCTATGGAAACAGCAACTTAACCATAACTACATGGCCACTACCTATATATATATTCAGTAAAAAAAACTTTGTTAACGGGACAATGATATTTGTGATGTCATCTTTGATGTCCTGGTTGTTAGTGTTAGCAGTGCACAGTGGTGGCGCGAGTTATGGTTGCTTAGCTTACCATAACTGGGGAATTTCAAGGGTTTTTCGGTTTTACTTAGAACCATAAAGTTTTTTTAGTAGGACAACTTAACCATAACGTCCTGTTAACAAACTCTTTTTTACTGAATTTCATAGTTTTTTAGTAGGGCAACTTAATCATAACATCCCTTTAACAAAGTTTTTTTTACACATTCATCATATGAAATTGGGAGATAATTACTAGGATTCCCTTACTTTGTGTACATGTAACAGCGAAAATACTGAACCTCCTTCGCTAATGATATTTGAAGGCCACGGACTGAGCGTCTGTCCGCGGACGGGCACAGACTAGAGCTACACTACCCAAACAGTCAGGGGGTATTTGAAATTGTTCTATCATGCTATATAAAAACTTCACAAGGTTAAAAAGCAGCACATAAACACATTATAAGTAGTAATAAATAACCATTGGAATCTACACGTCTCACACATAACCCATCCATTTAAATACCATGTGTAATGAAATGGATTATACCATAACAAAAAAAGATATGCCTCCAACGTAATTACTTCACAGAAACTGTACAGCTAGGAGTGACAGTAGACGAACACAACACAACGAATACAAAATTACAAGAAAGTAGTAAGTGAACTTCATTTTACGTGTATGTTGGTACACTTTTTGTATGAGGTGCAGAACAAATAATGTATTTCTGTTGTTTTCACACAGAAATGTGCAGTACTTTGGACTGGCTGGAGGAGAATCTTCCGCATGGTGAAATGTCGGAAGATAGCGATAATAATGGTACACACTTCTTTGCATAAGCAAATTAATAGTCAGTACATTATGGATACTTAACATATATATATTTATTTTTAAAAGACCAGGTAAAAAATGAACAAAGTCCACCAAAGGACACAGTGGAAGACACTGTGAAACGCATAGAAGGCAAAGTGGACATGCTAAAAGAGAATTTTAACGGGTTAAGGCAATTTGTGGAAGACCACGTCAAAGGAAAAATAAGATACCACTGTCCTACCTGTACCTGTCCCCCTTCTCCATTTCCCAGTGAACTATCCCCAAATCCTGAGGAACAACATAAACGTTTCGACAAAACTTCCATCCCTTCATCCCCTCACAACGAGCCTGTGGAAACCCCTAATTCCCCTATATTTGTTTCAGTGTCTGCTTCCCCCTCTCTCTCTTAATTGCTCTATATGTGTTTAATAAAAAAAAACGTTATGTTACTTTTAATGGAATTGTGTGCATCAATTTTAAAATATCAGTGGACAGAGCGCCTGTTCTGTCTGTCCGTAATTACTAAAAATGGATGTCCTAAGGGCAATACACCTACCTGTACCATTTGCAACCAAGATGGAACTGTTCTTAGAATGCACCAGGCGGCCGGGATGTCCGTAAATGTACAAAAGAGGAGTGTCCTAAGGACACTACACCTGTCCGTACCGTCCACAGCGAAGATGGAGCTGTCCGTAGAACAGGCGCGGTGTCCGGCATGTCCCTAGTCAAACAAAATGGAGGTGTTCTAAGGACACTATACCTGGCCGTACAGTCAGCAGAACATCTACGCACATGCGCACCCCACCCGTAAATCCTGCGAACATCGCGCCTGTCCGTAACTGTCCTTCTCACTTGTGTCGCACTTTTAATTAGTTTCAGGACCCGAACACTGTCCGTAGAACACCCACGCGCATGAGCACGACCGTTCCTGTGCATTTGGTATCCTGCGGGCACCCATTTCCTTCGCGGATGTGTTCAAAACATCATCATGTGACCGCACCCATGCTGAGCGTGTGCCCTAATTTCAGCACTTTGTCTGCTTCCGCAACATTTTCAAAGAACCTATGCAGACAAGGCAAATTATTTTACAATACAAAATCATCATTTCACATGTCCCATACAATGGCCCTAGCTTTCCACATATTGTTTGGAACTTTTTCAATACTTTTGAGTGATCAATATGGTCACGAGGTGCACCCCTCCACCCCTATAAAAGGCCACACCCCCGAGCTCATCTTCATTGTACTTCTGGCGATTGTATATTGAGTTTTGCTGCTTTTAGTGCTTTAGTGGAGATTATCTCACCAACCCTAATGGCATCCATGGCTGCTGTTGCTACATCAGCCCCAGCACCACCCCCAAACCCTCCACTGCCACCACCTCCCCAAGGGCCTGCAGAGGGAAATACGCGTGAGGATGTAGAGACCGAGGAAGAAGAGGATGAAGAGAATGAGGTGGGGGAACTCCCTACTACCACCACTCGCCGGGAGTCGTGGGTGTGGCGGTTGTTTACCATTTTTGGTAACGTACCAAAAGCAAGTGCGAACCTGGTCACCTGTAAAAAGTGCAATTTGGTTCTGAGTCGTGGGAGGCCTGGTGCGTACAGCTTTGGTATGACAACCATGAAGCGACACCTAACTTTGTTCCACGGTGCGGAAATTTGCAAGGTGGTAGCATGTAAACAACGTAGTAGGTTGAATTCCTCCACAGCATCCTCTGTGTCCGATCCTCTCTCCACAAGAGACACTCCTGTGGGAGAGCACATCCCCCCAGCTGCCTCACAGGCCATTCGCAATACTGTTGACCATTACCTTTCGAAGGTCACAATATTGTGTATGTACTGCGACGCAGTACTCTGCAGGGGGCAGAGTCTTCAAAGTGCTTTCGAGACTTCGGTCACGGAGCACCAGAAGACCTGCTACCTACCTAAATAAGGCCCACCCTACATCTTTCTCTCTCCACCTGCCCTTTATCATCCCCGTGGTTGGTGTCCCTTCCTTACCCTCCTTTCCCCTTCTCTCCTAGTGTGTCGTGTGTAAAAAATCCAAAAAAATATAAAACAACAAAAGCTAAAAAAAAGGCTCTTTTCAGAGCCGCCTTTCTCAGTTTAAAAAAGGAAGTATCAAATAAACGGTGTAGGCTGCCGTGCATTTTTCAAAAAGTCAGCGGACAGTCCTAGGACAGACAACATATTAGGGTGCAACCGTAGCAAAACCAATGCACTTTTCTCTGGCAGTAAGTGGTGGCTCTGAAAAGAGCCTTTTGATGGTGTTTTGTGTGTTTGAAAAACTTGGATTCCTCAACATGTAATGCAAAATGGGTGACTATAATGGCAAAAAAAGTCACAATGCATTTTGTACATTTCTAAGAAAAATCTGATTGCCAGCATATGTAAGATGGACTCCATCTCTGCGAAAAATGAATGCGCTATGAAACATAATATATTCATTGTGGAAAGAAGACATTCCAACATCTCTTAGAAAGGCACAAACAGCCTTATTGACATTGCGCCTCGCTTTCTCCATTTGTGGACCATATAAAGAAGAATGCAGCCACATTTGTCTTCGTGCAATACGTGAAAAAATTACTTGGCAATTTGGAAACATTTCCATGACCTTGTCAAGTCCTTCCTTCATTGCAAATTGCAAAGAAATTCCAGACACATGCCCTAAACTGTTTCCTCCACAATGAATGATAATTATATCAGGAGGACGCTCTGTCTGTAAAGTAGCACAGAGAGGTACCAAATCCAGCCACTTCATTCCAGGAACTTCATGCCAGTGCACTTCCACATGAGGGAATCCAAGATCTGCAGATATACCGCGACGTTCTGCATGCACCTTCAACCAATGTATCCATGCGTCTCCCAAAATCCAGATAATCTGTTTTTGAGCACACACAGCCATAGCTGTCTGTCCTCCTCTCACGGAAAAGACGTTGTCACTAAATCTCTCCATTCACAACATACCCACTGAACTTTACTGACCAGTCCCTAGCTCCGCTCGTTCTCATTTGCATGCCTCTTCAACCCAGAATCCCTGTATGCAGTACGCGCTGCCTGCAGACTCCCGCCATGTTTGCGGACATGTATTGGATCTGAGCATGACGACTGTACATTTAAATAGTGTTCCCCTTTTCCCCTTTAAGGTGGGCTCTGAAAAGAGTCGTTTTTCTTTTTTGCAGATGCCTGACAGACACCTGTTATTTTGTATTTTTTTTTTCTTAGTTTACTCCTACAATCATTACATAACCTCCTCCAAAGCAAGCCTTACATTCCAAAAGAACATGGCATTTCCCAAAAAAGATAAAGAAACACCATCTGCTTCAAAATAAGCCGCATTACTGGAAACAATGTTCTTGTGGCTGCAGAAAAACATTCAAGCTCTTAAAATGAAAGCGTGCATGCCGCGATTGATTGCACACCCAGCAATACTTTGATCAGGACAAAAAACAGAACTGTTCTCCCATTTTGCTTGAGGGAGTAAGCCAGAAAAAATTACTTTAGCAGTTGGAAAGATGTGGATGACTGCTTGAACCAACTGTTCCAAATCTCCCAACAAAGTACGTGAACTCACGCAGCCCAAATGGAAAGCACCATAGTGCAAAACTACAACATGGGGACTGTTCATCCTATGCATATCTCTGCATATTTGGAGAATTGCCTCTACATTGCAATCCGTCACAGCGCTCCACACCACCTCCACTGCTCATACATCAAAATGTTTGCCACATGCCTACATTCAGAATAGTTCTGTAAACCATGGACAAAAAGATCTCTGAGCACCAACACCCTGACTGTCTCCACCTCTGCCATCTTCACTGCACACACTCTCTTTCTACACAAATCAACAATGTCAACATCTGATTGGCTGATCCCTACAGTCCCCTTTCCATGCTGGATTTCCTGGAAAACCACATATGTGGCACACCCTACCCGCGGACAAGCGCGGTGTCCGTGCGGCACGTAACTCTTAGCCAGCCCTTCTACCATTTCCACATCACTCGCAAATCCATTCCCTCATTGGACACAACTAAGCAGTCAGACAACCATCCACCAATCACATCCAAGACCTCTACATATAACTCCGTCATCAGAGTTCCGCACTTCAAATGTACTGTTAATCACTCTGAATACAAGTCTCATATAATTGCAAATCACCTACTACAAAAAGTACTGTGCAAGTTTGGAGGATTTCTACTTACAACTCCATGCATACCCACATGCATGATTACAAAGTACAGGTATGCATATATTATTCAGAGTACATGTGCAGTTCTTATGAATCCTTTTAAACAAATTAATGTCACTAAATCTGCATAGCCAGTACATACATACCAACGCTCCCGCTTTAAGCGCGAAACTTCCGAATTGTCATTGAAAAATCGCACTACTTCTTACTATCTCCCACATAACCTATACATACGTGCCAACCCTCCCGATTTACGCACGAAACTCGATTTTGCATTAAAAAATGTCACAATATTTTACTGTCTTCCGCCTAAATTAATGCTACTTCCAATGCTATCGTACGAGAAAAATAAACCTTCCTGATTGCTGTGGTGACATCTCCCTCTCAGGTGCTTCCGAGTTTTCACATTCCTACTTATAATATGAAAGTATTCAAATTTTTCCCATCTACTACAATTACCTATCACTTCCAATCCTCTCTGCTATCTGCAACACAGCTGCAAAAAAACAAGGGAATTTCATGAACTTAAAATTGTACTCATTTGCGAAGCAGGTTCAAGTAACATATTTCAAATAACATATACATTCTGCGCATAGTCAAATGAAATGCATGCATACACTGTGTCGAGCTATCAAACGAGAATACTTCCACAAAAGCTGAAAAATGAACGTGTACATTAACATCCGTGCTATAAACACAAAAAAATTCTAAATTCTTCCTTTTACAAATGCAGTGAAGACCACTCTCGTGAAAATCAACCGCATCTACACTACAAACAACATATCCGAAGAAACCTGGTCATTGCACAAAAGAAAGTAAGTACAAAACTACCTTTATATTCTTACTGTTCCTCAAAGAGATTGTGTGGGGTATGTATGTAATTTTCGCACCAAAAAAAACATCGATTTCTGAACCATTTTGCCCACAAATCCCCATTTATTAAACAAAGATTAGCAGGCACAATGGCACACAAATCTCTGTTTTTTTGGAACACAAATAACATTCTCATCCCTTAGAATGTTAGTACTAGAAAACAAATAATTGTTTTAATTTTATACCATTACGTTTACTATTAATGCTTCTCCTCACCACTAACTCACTTTCTACTCTCATCTGAACTCCAGTATAGTAACATACACACAGAAGAATAGCCTTCCCAGCTCATTGTAATTGCCCAATGCACATTCACACACCACCACATACATCTTCCCTATCAAACTCATACACGCATGCACACAGCACACATGCATTGTAAAACAGACCAACCCATACCTTCTTTTTTTTCAACAGACCCCAAAGAATGCCTACCAAACAGCAAGTCTGTAGAAAGGAACGCAGAAATAGAGCAAATGAAAATAAAAGTGTCCAAAGAAAGCATCCATCTCGACCAGAGTTTGTACAAAACGTTAAAACAAAACAGCTAATGCAGTCATTTAGCGAAACAAATGAACCTTCAACTACAGAAACTTTGCCTCCTCTATCAGAATGTGGCACGAAAAAGAAAATGCTTAACAAGAATTCGGCTACCACTACTGCTAACACTGCTCCTATAAATCCTGATATAGTAGGAAGAAACCATAGTAAAAAAAGTATTTTAGAAAAAATGTTCCGCCACAGAGTCCTTCAGAATCTAATAAGAAGAGGAGTGAAATTATCCACAACCCTTAAAACGTATCATAGAAAATTAATTCTAGAAGCTCTCGTAGACAGTGCAATGCTTCTCAAAAGGAAGTTATTTATTTTAGTTTTAAACAGGATGAAACCACTAACAAAACTAAGTACTAAACTATTAAAGAAACTTCTCAAAAAATGGAATGTCAACAAAAATAACTTCTTAAATATTTGTGGAGATGAATGGAGTCACACCACGATCACAGAACCATATTTTAATGAAGAAGCATACAAACAAAATCAAACAAACACAATTGCCATCCATAGCAGTGGACGAGGATATGAAAAAATCAATAATACCATCATGGAACAAGAAACACTGCTTACCAAAGTTCCCCCAGAAAACCCAAAATTACCTCTCCATTCGACTGAACCAGACCATCCAGTATACAGATGGCCATGCACGTCAATTTGTAACATTCCTAACAAATTATTCAAATCTTTACGCCAGTTCCTCAATCAGTATGTGAAAGGTAAAGACAAAATCAAAATGAAAGTGCTGCAAAATATGGATACCTGTCCAGTGCGCAAATACACAGGACTACAAGGGCATTCATTAGCCTGCATTTCAGGACCTATTTGCAAAAGCACCTTCCATGATATCAAAATGATATCAACACATCATTCAAATGTAAGAAATCTAGTGTATAAACAGTACTATGCTAAAGGTCCAGCTTTATAAATAGCCAATTTAAAAGAAGAAATCAGCCGTATCCAGAGTAAATATTTTGGAAGTGAAAGCCACGTACAAAATGCAATAGTTTTAGAACAGACTAGCAACAATTCTGCACATGGTAACCTTCTATTACACACATACAAAAAAGAAATGCTAAAATGTAAACATACATCCGCTGAAATACCAAACCATGTGTGTGTGTGTTGCCGCAGAACTTTTTACAAAAGTAACACAAAAACTATAGACGTAACATACAAAATAGAAGACAATGAACATTCCAAATGGGTTGAATTAGCTCTGTACCTTTTAGCAGAAAACAAATACTAAATAAGTTAACCCCTAATATGTTGCAGTTACTGCACTACAAAACTTGACAACAACCAAACTCCTTCACGTGCTATCACAAATAATTTGGAATTATTACCACTACCAAAACCCCTACAACAACTCAATTTGTATGAGAGCATCATAATTCAAACAGTACACCCATTTAAAGCAATAATACGCCTTCAACAAAAAACAGCAGAATTACCATACGATAAAGTCATTTATGGCAAAGTAGTTTATTTACCATTAGATCTGACAGAAAATGTGCACACTCTAGGAGTGCAACGTCCAATAGAGCATTCTTTAATTGTCTTAGTAAATGGTGTACCAACAAAGGACAAAAAAAAATGGCAACAACTCGTGGATTTACATAAATTTAGACAAGCCTTGCAATATCTGAACCACAATAATGAATACTACAAAGACATAAATATTGAAGAAAGCTTAAGGGAAACAACTGAAATAATTCAAGACTCCTCAGAAACTGGTCAATTTAAACTTCTGGATCCTGCTGCAGTATCCACTCTTTTAGACCATTATACAATTCATCCATTGCACTCTAATGAGAGCATAGATGATGCACTAGAAACTTACCAAATGCGACAAACCAAAGGGTCAACAATCAGCATATGGGAAAAAAGTATAGAAGCAAGTGCTTTTCCACTACTATTTCCTACTGGCAAAGGAGGAAGATAAGCATCAGAATACCGCTCATTACGAATGTATTCTGAAGATCCCAGATTTAGACAAAATATGGAATACATATTCCGCTTACTCTTTGAAAGTGAACTTGCAACCCTATGTTACAGAGTTGCACACATATTGAAATCTGGAACCCACGTTCAAAATATGTCAGCTACACAATTAATACAAAAAGTGGAAGAAAAAGATGAGGTTTTACAATCAAGCATAACAAATCTGTTTGCAAACATGTGTGTATGAAAGAATACTGGTTCCGATGTCACGGAGATGTACGTTGTATGATCAGAAACATTGGACCACCCACTTGGTTTGTTACATTAAGTTGTGCACAATATGCATGGGACGATTTACAAGATTCCCTACGCATATCAAACAACAACAAAACCAACATAGATATACTAACATCCGGAGAACTTTGCTCTCTAGATCCTGTTAATGTTTCAAGATATTTCCACCATCGTTTCATTGCTATGCTGCACTTTATTTGTAATAAAACTGTTCCTCCCCTTGGAGAAGTGCAACACTTCTTTTGGAGAAAAGAATACCAAGCCAGAGGAGCACCACATATCCACATGCTTTTATGGATTAGGTGCACCTAAATTTGGTCAGGACAGTGATGCCACTGTTTTGCAGTTCATTCAAAAATATGTCACTTGTGAAATCCCTTCACAAAGGACACATAGTGACCTCCATGGACAAATTGTACAATTTCAAAGACACAAATGTGGCAAATTTTGCCGTCGCAAATTCAAAAGCAAAGGGAAATATTACACCAAATGCTGCTTTGGTTTCCCTAGCCCAGTTACAGAAACAGGTGAAGTGAACAACTTCATATCTTCAGTTCGACATAGTGTTAAAGGTAAATCACCTAAGAACACGTATTACATAAAAAGAACAGAAGAATCAAAATATATCAATGATTACAATGCAATCATTGCCCTCTTATGGAATGCAAACATAGACATGCAGTACATTGCAGACAATTCCACTGCAGGTGCACGATATGTTAAAGCCTACTTAACAAAAGCAGAGTTGCAAGACCTCTGGAATTACCTATCATCAGTGTTAAGATGGATTTCTGAACTCTGACCTGGAGGAGCAGAGGTTCAGAAGGCCAGCCTAGTTTCTTGGAACAGGGTACCCTCTGGACAAGCCAGACCAATCAGGGTAATGATGGCAGCGGTCAAGACTAAGTCTCAAGAGGGGTGAGGGTAACTGAAAGACCTCAATGAGCACACAAAGCAAGGACACTTACACATTTCTCCAGACAGGTGTTATATTAAAAATATAGACACATTTATTGCAAGGCCTTTGTAACATCGACCATAGCAAAGAATCACAATAATACTGAAGTAAACCAACACATCACTATCAATACAATATATATACAAGACCGAGGGGTCTAAGGAGTTAAAAGCACGAAATATGTAGACCACCTAGATGGGGAGGAAAACAGGCAGTGCAAGTAATCATTAGAGCCAGTTCGACATCAGAAATACACCTAACTAAGAGGCCGTCCAAGCCCTACGAAGAGAGGAGCCTTATGCTCAATAGTACATGCACGCGTTTGTGCTAATCGACAAAATAGGGTTTCTTCAAGGGTTTCTGACAATTCAGGAAGGTGAATGAGGTGATGAAGAACAAGTCCCCACTACTCAAGCAAGACCTCCACTTGCGGGCAGAGGAAGGGTGAGAGTGCTGGATGGAGCCACTATTTCACAACAGCGGTAGAAAATAAATGGGTTCCTGTGCAAGAGGCCACCGGTTGGGGTATGGACTACTCACCGGTCCCCGACGCAGGCAGACCCAGACTTCGCCAGTTCAGTTCACTTTGCTGGCAGGTTCGGATGCGACAAGCAGGACGTCTCGATACCGTGTAGTTTCCACGGTAGCAGGTCTCACGGTCAAGGGGGGTCATAAGTGCAGCGAACTTGCACAGGTCATTGCCGCAGCAGGGCAACACGGTAACCGCCTTTACTCTGGTCCGGGCGCACTCGTCTCACTTCAGACCTGGGAATGCCAAGTGTACGAAATTCGGTGTGAGGGTGCCGGGGACAGAGAGCAAGCAGGATACCAAGTTTCGAGGGCTTCCTCAAAACGGCAGCGGTGACGGAGCAAACGTCCCGTGTAAGCTGGTCAGCCCACTGGTTGGCCCATGGACACTTCCGAAGAGGCTTACTTGTAGGGTTTGATGAAGGTGCTGAGAATAGTTGGTCCCACTATTCCAATGGGTGGAAGCGCCTTCGCAGACCTTCTAGGACGATCAGATGCAGAGGGTCTCTCAGGACGACAGCAGGCTCAGGGTGCCAAACCTTCCAGCGGGTCACCAGCGGTTCCTCGACTCGACTTCTTGTTGCAGGATGCTTGGCTCCTTATCCTTTGTTCGTGTGAACTCAGGAGATCGATATGGTAGTGGTGTTTTTGGCCTCCTCTTATCCAAAGTTTCCTTCATGCCAAAATGGAGATGACCCAATGGGAGATCTGCTCACAAACACTCACTCCATACGTGGACCAATCACGGACCACGGTGGTCCCAGGCATTCAGGACACTCCAGACTCTCTGGCACCCAGGATGTGTATTGGGGACAGACATCCCAGCCCACATCCTGGAGGCAAACACACAAGGCATGCAGAAGCCTGTGAAAGCTTTGGGTTTCGTGGGAAAGTGCATGACCAAATAAGGACTGATCCGGGTCGGCTCGACCTGGGGAAGTTGAAGGGGCAAGATGGCCAAAGGACAGGACAAAGAACCTCGTGGCATGGCCATATTGGAGCCAGGCCACCTATTTGTGCCAAACGTGGTAAGCGCGGATAACATGCCAAAAAAGGGTTCAAAACATAAGATAAACGATAGCTGCCACCAGTCCTGTCCATGACACTCCTGCACAGTTCATGATAAGTCCAGCAAGAGTTTCTAGGGCCTTTGGAATGACTAGAGATCCAACGGTGCGGTAAAGTAAGTTACATTGCACTCTTGTTACATGTTGCATGAAAGCTGCAACATGAGGAAAGGACTAAGGGAAATGGAGTCTCCCAGTACTGACTGTCTTAAGGGCATGTCAGTTTCCCCATAAGAAGTGAGCGAAAGCCCAGAGGAGTGCGGCGGAGGGCTGCACTTCTCTGGCAAAGGTTAGATCAGGGTGTAAAACAGCAGCAAAAAGTTTGGGGGTTGACACATGGAGGGAAAATTACATTCAAATATGACATCTTTCCTAACAATCAGACAAAACACTATTTCGGAAATTGTACAGCCTGTGGCGCCTGTGAAGTTGCGCCTCTGAAGTTGCAGATCATTTAACCGGTACTGCTTTGTATGGAAAATCTGTAAATATAGTATGGCTAAGTCTTGGTCCTGCTAAATCTAGGGAAAGAGTTCTCAAATCATATGAGGACATAGAAACAATAGCCAAAAATGATCCCAACAGCCAAAACATTTTAAAGAACAATTTACTAGGCACATACTACCCGAACAGGAGTACCACTTTGGAAACCATGTGTCTATACCACATAGCCCAAAATTATGCATACAAAAATAATATAAAACCCGATGAAAGCAAAGGTAGATATTGAGTGACAGATTGTGAAGGCATCTTAGTGAAACTTACCAAACAAAGCTTAATTAATCATGTCAAATTGTCATTAAAAACTTCTCAACAGAAAGAACTATATTACATGTCCCTGCTACAACTTTTTAAACCATGTAGAAAAGAGGAAGAGATACTAGATAACTATGACTGCTATGAAGAGGCTTTCAAAGCAAATGAAAGCACTATCACTGATGTGAACATTACGCAGTACAAAACAATGTTGCACAATGAACAGCAACACGAAGAAGAACTCCAGGCCTAACCAGATAAGGACACTTCCGACAGTAGTTAACCTTCTATAACAGGAAGTTAAGAACCACTAGGGCAGCCACTAATAGCAAATGAGGCAGAATTAGCTATGACAGAAGTGGAAAACATCATGTGTCACTATGAAGAACATACAGAAGACTTAACTGTACTACAATCAAAACTTAACAAAGACCAGCGCACCATTTTTGAAGAAGTAACAAAAGAAATTGCACAAGGTGGACAGCACGAAAATAAAGAATGTACCTGCCAAAATTACAAACCTATACTGCGGTACTTCAGTGGGGAAGCTGGTTCAGGCAAAACATTCTTAATCAAAATCATCAGCAAGTTCCTTCAACAATTGACAAACAACAAACTGTCAGCTGTTGTAACTGCCCCCACAGGTTTAGCTGCCTACAACATAGGCGATGTGACTTTACACCGATTACTACTCCTTCCAGTAGAACACCAAAACAAATTAGACTATTATAAACTTTCTACAGAAGCTGCAATGGAACTACGCAGAGTATTAAAACAAATGAAAATGCTACTAATAGATGAAGTGAGCATGGTCTCCAACCTAATGTTGGCTTTGATTCACCTCAGATTGCAAGAGTACTTAAAACAAACTACGAAGAACTCTTTGCAGGAAAACACATTATAGTTTTCGGAGATCTTCTACAATTGACACCAGTGAAAGGTGAACCTATTTTTAAAACCTTAGGACACAAACTCTGCCGTAAAACTGTTGGCAGCATAGGAAATGTCAACCTTTGGCAACATTTCCAATACAGAGAATTAACAGAAAACATGCGTCAATCGGCAGACCTCACTTAACCCAGCATTTAAAAAAGTATTAGAATTGGTGTACTATCTCAAGAAGCACAAGCAATATTGAAAAACTGGCACATCCATGCACTTTGTGGCGATAACAAAATTGCTACTGATGTTATGGAACAATTAGCACACAAAAATGTCAATTGTATGGCCTTAATGCCAACTCTTGCAAGCTGTTCCAAATTCAATGAAACAATGTTAAAAAAGAAATGCAACCAATAATTGAAATTTGTTCCACAGACAAACTGGACGTACATGGAATGACACTACCCATTTGTCAGCAAGCCACAACAAGACTAAATACCTTAGAAAATTCAATCTCCAACACAGCTGGGTTGGAATAAATATTAAAATTGTCCTTAAATTGTAGAGTGATGCTTAAACGTAACTTTGACATGGAGCAAGGACTAGTTAATGGGGCACTGGGTACAGTTGTTGGCTTTCAAACATACCCATGTGACAACAACATTCAGTTTGTCAATATTCTCTTTGACAAACTTTCAGAAGTAAAAAGGATAGGGCGCTCAACAGCTCGATTCCTTCTCTTCAAAGACATGTATGTACGTAGAGAACAATTTTCTCTAACTCTTGCATATGCAGTCACCATTCATAAATCCCAAGGTCTTACCCTAGACAAAGCATTGGTAGATATTGGAAACACAGTCTTTAAAGAAGGCATGAGCTACGTAGCACTATCACGCTTACGTACACTTGACGGTCTATTTCTAATCAACTTTGATGCAAGTAAAGTGAACGCTGATATTCCTTGCATTTTAGAATACAATAGACAGTGTTCACTGTACACCCCCCATCTGAAATCATATCCTGTTCCAGAAAAAGGAAAATGTTGTAAAAGAAAACTTATTCAAACAGAAATGCAACAGGATCTGACTCAAATCCTTCAAAGAAATCAAAAGAAGTTAATAGTTCACAAATTACCACAGGCAAAGAAGAACCTATTAGTGAAAGTAAATCAGGTACTTTTTCAAAAAAGGAACACAAACTCCAAAAAAATCACTCGGACACAGAACTATCAGGTCCATTCAAATTTTCAAATGAAACTGGTGTAAATTGGTACGCAAATGTAGCAATGAATATTCTATTTCAATTGCCACCAATTGTTAACAGCATTTACTTACACAGTACAGACCAATTGTGTTTGCAAATGTTAGTCCTTCATAGAAATGCAACAAACCATCCTGACAACACGTATAGTGTTCACGGAATAAGACAAGAATTGGAATACTGTGCATGAATGGTGAGGTTCACTACAAACTCACAAGAAGATCCACAAGAATTTCTAATGTACTTGCTACAAGTACTTGAAAACAAAAAAACATACCTATAAATAAAATCTTCCAGATTTCATACATGTGGAAACATACATGCACTCTCTGTAACAATGTGACACAGGAACAAATCCCTAATGAGTGATTTCTGTATGTATCCACACCTAACTGTGAATCCATTCCATTTCAGCAACTTCTACAAAATGCAAACCATGGCAGATTATGTACTATCTGCAATTCAGATAATCACTCCACCTTACTGATACAAACACATAGTAAATACATAATACTAATGCTTCTTCGTTACAATGCAGACGGTACCAAAAACAACTGCAAGCTGACTGGATTCACACACGGTCAAGTGTCACTTGGTAAGAAAACCTTTACAACAATAGGTATAATCTACCACGCAGGAACCACAACCAATGCAGGTCACTACACTGCATATATTAAAAAGAAAAGTGGATGGTTCGAATTTAATGATAGTAGCATTACTCTAAAGCAGAGATTACCAGCAAATCTTACAAACGCTTATTTAATCTTGTTAAAGCCAAAATTTAATAACTAATGTGTACGTGAACTTTAACAAAAAATCAATTAAAAAACTGTAAACAGTTAGAATACGCCAACAGGTATCTAACTGCCCAAGATTGTACAACAACCACACAGAAAAATCAATACCACTGATTTGCCACAAAAAATACACAGTTAGAATACGCCAACAGGTATAACTGTTTAAAAAATCTGCAAGAAGCCAACATATAGAACATTAATCAGAAATAACAAGTGAACACTGAAAGGAAACAAAGAAATTGTTTGTAGCATAGCAAAGAATGTTTTTTTTAATCCGACAGGGATTTTTTCCCCCCAGACCCAATGATTTAAAAACAGACACAGAAACTGACCAAAATGCACAGTACATTGTTTTGTAAACTAAATATGAGGGTAAAAAAAAGCTAACATGTCTATTATACAATTTAATAAGTCTTTATAAAAAACAAACATTAACAAGCTCTTTTCTTTTATCACAGAAATTGAAAAAGAATATTTTCTCCAAGTACTAAAGTCATGTAAGAAATATATGTAATCTCAACAAATTAAACAGTAAGTATAATTTCACACATTTCTTACATATTCAAATCTATACGTGTGATCTTTGGTTGTAATATGGTGCAGTGGCTGTGGGCAGGGCCTAGAGTCTTGCATGTATAACCTACAGCCTACACTCTACGGCCATGCAACCAAGACTCTAGGTCCTACCCACAACCACCACAGAATATCAAAACCATGGTAGCTTATAACTTCACTGCTTATAACTTTGGTCTTAGGTGCATGGCCTCTGGCCATGCACCTAAGACTCTCGGACGTGCACACAACCACCACACCACAGCACACCCATGCTGACATATAACTTCAGTGCTTATAACTTCAGTCTTGGGAGCATGGCCTTCGGCCATACACCCAACACTCTAGGTCCTGGCCACAACCACTGCAGCATATCACACCCATTGTGGCTTATAACTTCAGTACTGACAACTTTGTTGTTGGGTGCATGGCCATAGGCCCTGGCCACAACTACTGCAGCATATCACAGCTATAAATACACTCGTAGTATCGAACATAGATCAGGTGGTTGTGGGGAGGGTTAAGAGTCCTGGGTGCAAATTGAGTATATGCTGCGGTTAAAATGTTTCATTCTATGGGTGTGGTAATGACTTTTAAGCCACCATGGGTGTGATATGCTGCGGTGGTTGTGGCCAGGGCCTAGGGTCTGGGGTGTATGGCCATATATATTAGAATCTATGGGCGTGCACTAAATAAAACCCATGTTGGCTTATAACTTCAGTGCTTATAACTTTGTTCTTGGGTGCATGGCCTTTGGCCATGCACCCAAGACTCTAGGCCCTCCCCACAACCACCTGATCGATGTTCGATACTACAGGTGTATCTATTGCTGTGATATGCTGGAGTGGCTGTGGCCAGGGCCTAGAGTCTTGGGTGTGTGGCCATAGATAAGCGAATCTATGGGCGTGCACTATATAAAACACATGGTGGCTTATAACGCCAGTGCTTATGGCCACAACCACCACAGCATATCACACCCATTGTGGCTTATAACATTATGACGTATAAATTTGGTCTTGGGTGCATGGCCTTCGGCCTACGGCCTGCGGCCATGCACCCGAGACTCTAGGCCCTGGCCAAAACCACTGCAGCATATCACACCCATGGTGGCTTAAAAGTCATTACCACACCCATAGAATGAAACATTTTAACTGCAGCATATACTCAATTTGCACCCAGGACTCTTAGCCCTCCCCACAACCACCTGATCGATGTTCGATACTACGAGTGTATCTATAGCTGTGATATGCTGCAGTAGTTGTGGCCAGGGCCTAGAGTCTTGTGTGTATGGCCATATATATTGGAATCTATGGGCGTAAACTATATAAAACCCATGTTGGCTTATAACTTCAGTGCTTATACCTTTGTTCTTGGGTGCATGGCCTTTAGCCATGCACCCAAGACTCTAGGCCCTCCCCACAACCACCTGATCGATGTTTGATACTACGGGTGTATCTATTGCTGTGATATGCTGGAGTGGCTGTGGCCAGGGCCTAGAGTCTTGGGTGTGTGGCCATAGATAAGCGAATCTATGGGCGTGCACTATATAAAACACATGGTGGCTTATAACGCCAGTGCTTATGGCCACAACCACCACAGCATATCACACCCATTGTGGCTTATAACGTCACGACGTATACATTTGGTCTTGGGTGCATGGCTTTCAGCCATGCACCCAACACTCTAGGCCCTCCCCACAAATACCTGATTGATGTTCGATACTACGTGTGTATGTATTGCGGTGATATGCTGCAGTGGTTGTGGCAAGGGCCTAGAGTCTTGGGAGTATGGCCTACAGCCATGCACCCAAGACTCTAGGCCCTCGCCACAACCACCGCAGCATATCACAACCATGGTGGCTTATAACTCAGTATCACACCCATAGAATCAAAAATGTTTACTGTGGCATATATTCAATTTTAATGTCCGCTGACAACACGCGTGTCCTTAGAACAGTTTAAACTTGCCTGTGCACAGCACGGACGGAAATACTATCCTTAGGGCACCCCTCATTTTCAGTAATTACAAACATCCCGGACATGGCGAATACATCAGTATCACCTGCCGCCTAAACAAATACAGTATATCACCCATCTCTTACTCCCTAAACCTCCCCAAGCACTCTGATACACCAAAACTCTCCCCAAAACTGCATTTCGCCTCTGTTTGCCGCTGCGCTGTCAGTGGATCCAAGATGGCGGGTGCATCTGAACAATCTGACGCACATCACGCCTCACTCCAGCCAATCGGCGGACACGTCGCGTATCCGCGGTCATGACGCGAGCCCATTAGCCAATCGTTATCTTGTCTGCGGAGTGAACAGGGAAGTGTGACCGCGGAGCGGACATAGATATCACTAATTTTTTCAGACATACTTTTTTGTCATTTTAAAGAAAACTACTGGACGGATTGTCACCAAATTTACAAAAACCCGCTTTCGGGACCAAACGCCTGTTCCTGCCGCAAATTTGGTGAAAATCCGTCCAGCGGTTTGGTCTGTAGGCGTGCGCAAAGTTTTTTCCCCATTCAGTCTATGGGAAAAAAAGACATTTTGGGACCTGCCCTATAACTTTCCCCCCCCCAGACCCAACCTCACCAAACTTTGTGAAGAAATTCAGAGTGGGCCATATACTTTATTGCAAAGTTTGGTGAGAATTCGTCCAGGGAGAGCGAAGTGCGAAGTTATAAGCCGCCCAAAAAGTGCTCTTCCTATGGAAACAGCAACTTAACTATAACTACACGGCCACTAATAATGATAATAATAATAATAATAATAATAATAATAATAATAATAATAATAATAATAATAATACTGTGGCCGTGTAATATATATATATATATTCAAACACACAAAAAAGGCACCATGAAGGTACTGGGTTGCACTGTGAGCTGCAAACAGCAAAAGTATCCAACCAGACACTTTGGTCAAATTAAACATTTATTTTTAATATGGACAATGACCAACATCAGGAGCCCAAGGTAAGAAAAGAAAATGAATAATAACAGCATTGGAAAAAATTATAATCATTTATAATTATATCCATCATTGCAAAAGAAAAATGGCACAAACATCAACAGAACTGAAACAAAGTGAGCAATGAAGACAATTCTTATTATAGTCCAATGAATGCATACAACTCCTTATCGATGTTGTGTCCATAAGGTCCCTTTGTTTCAAAATCTAACATCATTTCCGTCTCTAACTGTCTAAGTTTCAGTGTCCTGTCACTGCCTCGTGGTTGTATATTGACATGTAGGACTCCAAAAAAGGAAAAACCTTGTAAATGTCCATTATGTCATTCATGGAAATGTTTAGCAATGGGGTAGGAGAAGTCATCATGTTTACTAGCACATATATGCTGCAAAATCTGTATCTTTAATTTGCAAGTCGTGCTGCTGACAGACCATTTTAGACAAGGGCAATTGAGGATGTAAACAACATAGTCTGCATTACAATTGATGTTTTTACAAATAGTGTATATATTGCCCATAATAGGATGTTTAAATTTGGACTGGCAAGTCGCATACTGAAAAATCGTACATATTGTACACTTTGTAAACCCCAAATTATTCTGGGCTAACCATGTTTGTGATTTGACCGCAGGTAGAAAACTTGAAACCAATTTATCCTTTAGGGGCGTTGCCCTACGGAAGGTGATGCATGGTCGAGTTGGCAGGACACCACCCAAATCCTTATCAGTTCTGAGAACATTCAATATTTAGAAATGATATTGCTAACCCCCATGGATTGAGAACCAAATGTAAGAATAAGTCTGATGTCCTGGTCTGAGTAAGGCACAGTAGTGTAAGATGTGGTAAGTAAAGAATCACGATTGAGACCATGGGCATTGTCAAAGGTTCTTTCAATAGTTTGTTTTTGTTGGAATAACCACGCTTGACAAATGCAGACGCAGCTAAAGCACTCTGCTTCTCAAAGTCAGTGGGGTCAGAGCAATTACGGCGAAACCATATCAACCTACCGTAAGGAACGCTATTGATACAACTCATGGGAAGATTGCTCACCGCAGATAAAGGCTGACAAGAGATGGTGGGTTTACGTTAAACGGTGGTTCGAAGACCATCCACCGCTGTGCTAACTTTAAATCTAGAAATACCAACTCAGTCAAGCTGTGGGACTCTATAAAACGCAAATTCAAATAATTGTGATTAAGGATCTTGACAAGGTCCAGCAACTCGCCCACGTGCCATACCATGACACCTGTTCTCTCACAGCCCCTTCTAACAGCCGATGGGTAACCACCAGTAACCGTTTCACACCTTTCTTTTGTCGTGGGTCTTATTCCTGAAGGTCCTTACCAGTGAACTGCAATATGGTATCTGCAGTTTTCCATTCATAATGGGTAAAAT
This sequence comes from Ambystoma mexicanum, assembly GCF_040938575.1. Taxonomy (NCBI): domain Eukaryota; kingdom Metazoa; phylum Chordata; class Amphibia; order Caudata; family Ambystomatidae; genus Ambystoma; species Ambystoma mexicanum. The sequence continues at coordinate 325,558,242 of NC_090926.1, read as the reverse complement.
ACACTATAATTTGCAAGTATACTTGAAAGGGTACTATATGATGATGTGTCCTGTCATCCATATTGCAATAAGAATGTCAACATGTATATCTGCATATCTACCCACCCACTTATACAGGAGAATATCAGTAACTTCTACTGCATTTCCTCCTGGTATTTGTAGCCTGTCCCTGTGTAATCTGTCTGCAGTTCCCTAACATACTTCTTTGAATGCGCAGGTAAACATGTTGACAACAGTCTTCAAAACTTGAGTGTAGACTGTGACACTTATATTATGGGTTTCCTGCATATATTAAATAATTAAATAATGACAGTAAACCTGTTTCTAAAAGGGAGGCCTGCTAATCCAACCCCACTTAAAAAGAAGCGCCATGCTAAAAGCACATTGTATTCATGTGCCCTAGCTGCACATGTCTCCTGACCTCTGAAGCTCTTGCTCTCCAGTGGCAAAGGGCAGGCTTTGAGGTCTCTGACAGCTGATATGAACCAAAGTCACTGCAGCCAGAGTTTGCCTTTTAGTGACTGCAACTCTGTTCTAAAGCGGATTAATTGTTGCCTTATCAGTCTGGTGGTAGGGTGGGCTCTAATACGGCATGTCTGGTTGTGGTATTGTGACTGATCAGAGCACACAATTATTAAAGCCACATCAATTTGGCATCATACAAGTGTCAACTCTGTGAGCCCAGGTCAGTCATGCCAGGGCAATGTATATTCATGTCTAGCCTGGCTGTTTCCACTGCTCCCAGTGAGACGCTAACCAGGATGCTGTCTTCCTATGATTTTTCCACGAGGAAGGGCAACACCTCTCAGGCCACAGGAGCTCTCAACAAGAGATGACCTGGGAAACCTGCTTCAAATGGGCACTCACACAACAAAGGGCAGACTCACACTAGGGTCCTGTACTACATAGGGCCTTTGAAGTCAGCTGGCATGGGGAAGAGGCCGAGTTAGAGTAGCCAGAGAGGGAAAGGTGGACTTGATAAGGGGTTTCACCATGTTGCCTTTCTGTTGGGGTTCACCCTTCACGTACCCTCCACTTTGTGCAGGACAAGGCACTCTGGGTGTGATGTAATTAGTAATGGGTCGCTTTCTAGGGCAAGAGGGATTGGACCCCTTACATCAGGCTCGCTTTTTTCCGATCAATTGCCTTTGTAAGGAAGGGGTCTCCCACTGCTTCCTTGATTCTTCTTTCGACTTTCAGGAAGACATGAATCAGTCACAGTGCCTCTATTGGAAGTGCAGTCCATTCCAAAGGCCTCCAACAGTGAGGTGAAGATATACAGCATCCAAAGCAGAGGTGAGCTCTGTCTCCTAAACATTTCCAAGGGGTGACTGCTTTTGGATCACTGCCTGCTCCTTTGCCAGCTGCACTGGAACGAGCTTCCTCAATGGAGGTGAAGGAACCACTTTAGGCAGTGGCGGATTGGGCTTTCGCCCGATGTGCCAGCAACATCAAATGCTCCAAAGGTTGTTCTTGTCTTGGTTCGGGAATGCCTCTCTTTTTGTGGTCACTACCCTCCCCGTTCTCTCTCAAGGCACTGGGCCGCCTCAAAGACAAACCACTTTAAAATCACACATTAACGTAACTAAAGGGCTCGTAAGACTTGGACCTCCCTCCTGCATTCGTCAGGGTAAACATTAGTCATCGGCATCCACATGGCTCATGTTCCCTCACAGGGCAGATAGCTCACTGCATTAGGCGCATGTTGTTCAGATCCATGCTTACATTCCAAATTAATGTGTTTGATTCCAGGAATGGCTGAAACATTTTATTTTCCTGATGTTGGGAAAATGTGCCCAATTCAAAAAGCTATTAACTAAAGTGCTGTAAAGCAGTGCAAACTGCATCAGTTATGTACATTTGCACTACGACTATTTTAGAGAGAACATCAATCCAGGTACTTCTGACACTGCCCTGCTAGCAATGGGGGGTAGTAGTATTTTTTTTCTTTTGCAGCAGTGCTTACGAGCCGAGGAGCCTTCACACTGCTCTGTATGCAGAGGAATAGTTTAGCATTTTTGAACCGGGTTGAAGTCCCTTACTGCTCTGGCTGCTGGTAGCCTCCCGGTCCGCCCCTGCCTATAGGTGCCATCCACACTCCATGTATTAGGAGAGCAGAGCCAGAAGGACCAACCTTGCCCTTAAAGTCCCTGCATTGCTAGTCTCGGCATGATCTTGATCCCGGTATGACCACAAGAAAAGGGCAGAGAAGCCAAGTTCGGGTGTTGAGCCACCTAAGATCAGGAATGAGGTATTGTCAAGAGGCCCTGTACCCGCTTTTGGGACCATGGTGATTTATAGGCCCCCTTTTCAATCCTTTTCTTGAAAGACGTATCCTGTGAATACTGGCTTTGATGTAATTGTTTGCCTGATTAGCCGTGCTCACATACCCAGGGTGCTGTTTTATATCACTTCTGCATTTTTTGTGTTCTCCCCACAGGTGTATGTTTTTGTTTGTATTTTTAGTTGATTGCATTTTTGATTGTTTAACTAAAGTATATATATTTTTATAGAACCTTGATTGGGCGTTAATTTATTTTGGAGTCTTTGCCCTATTGTTGTTTGTGTTGCCACTGTTACTCCTTCGCTCCCCTCCTGGGAGTGTAGTCTGCCCTCAGCTCACGTTACCAGGAGGTACACTGGTCGAGCTGTATCTGTTTTACCTTTATAATTGGGATCACTGCTGGTTTACTAATAGTGCAGGTTGAGTTGGCGGTGTAGCGACTACCCTGTACTCCTGCAGAGTAGTCATTTCATGACAACACTTACACTGTGTAGTAAGCTCCGGCAGCCACATCTGCCTCCTTCAGCTTCCTGTGCTCTCACTGACACTGCTGCGCACTTCCTTTTCCTCACTCCCCCAACCTTCAATGTCTCTTCGTCTGACATTGCTCCACCTGCGTCAGTCAGACCAACATCCCTACACTGACCGCCTCCATAACAATGAAACAAGTCCATCCATTATAAAGTCTGGCGTTCACTCCTTCTGGCCCAGTAGGTTCCACTAGCCTGATGTGCCAGTCTTCATTTTGACTGGCCCTTTGTTCTACTGGTACCTCTAACATGTATTCTTACTCAATCCTGCCCTGCTCTGATTCCGTTCTTTTGGGTCTGTCTGGAGCCGTGTCCCTGTGGATTCTCCAGCCATTGCATTTTGGCCACTTGGTCTAATAATGTCTTGTTTCCTCTGCTCCATTGCTATTCTTTCCAAGTTCCATTTTCTGCTATCTTTGCTTTGAATATACTGTTCTCTTGCTGAGTGTGTTTACTGTGGAGCGCTGTCCTTGGACAAAAGCAAAAACCAAACAGTGATGGCTGGAAGTTTTTGAATCAATCATAACCTCTGGCATTGTTCTGGGCCACTCCCCAGACCATTGTTTTTTGCCTGCAAAGCCATTACAGAAGGGGAAAGACAATATTCAAATCAGACTTGGTCCCATCCCAAAAGGGGCAGTCCAGCCTGAACTGCTTGGTCAGATTCCCTTCTTCATGAGAACACAAGTGTCCGCAGACATGTTTCAGCCTTTGAGGCGGTACCAAGCCTCATTTGCATATGGACTTCCCCTTCCTGCAATGGCTTTGCAGGCTGATGAATGATGATCTGGGAGGTTGCCCAGAGCTGTGCCAGAGGTTAAGATTAATTCTAACCCTTCCAGCCATCACACCTGTTATGTTTCTTTTGAACTATACCTGAACAGCATTTGTCATGAATAGGTCACATTATTATAATAATTGTATTATTATTATTTGTGCAGGAACTTTATTTCCCATTCTCTAGCCCTGAGTTTATTTGCAGCGGTGGCTTTGCAGGCATCATTTATTTCTTTGCTTGAGGCTTGCTTTTCATGCACTCTCCTATGAGCACTTGGCTATTCTGCTTCTCTCCTCCTTGAAACACTCAATGGTGGACCACACGGTAATTGCTTACACTAATGTTACTTCTTGCATTTGGATATGCAGTTCACTGTTACAATTCTATGGGATCTTTGGGACCCATGACGTCTTTTATGGGATCTTTGGGACCCACGACGTCCCCGTTTCAGGCTCCACTCTACGTTTTGCGTAGTGATTAATCTTTTGCCAGCTTCCTACTTGCCGCTCTATTTTTTTGTCCATTTGAGGCTACCAGTACCTCTCTCATGCCCTACGTCTGGTCATAATCATTGTTCCTGTGTGACCTACATGTCCAGGTTGAATACATCTTGTTCTAATAGTTATCAGTGGCATGAATACTTTTTCCCACCATCAGTGTGGGTTTTCTGGTGCTATATTTTTCAATGCCTCAGTTCGGGTACAAGTCTCCTTTCAGCCCGCCATTTTCTTTTGTGTGAGAGCTCACTCTCTGATGAGTACATCGTCTTCTCTGTCCTCCCTTTCCCACAGCCCTGGAGAAACAGCCCTTCCTAGATGTGCTGTCAAATCCACTATTATGGCCATTACACACTCTTATTTTAGATAGGTTTGCCTTTGAGGGCCTTTCACGGATAGTCTAGAAAGATGATCTGCTTGCCTGTTCTGCCACTCTGGTATTCCTGCATTTTGGAAGCCATCGTGCTGATCTGGGCATCTGGTTTCCAGTACTTCTTTATCCTAGGATGTTAACCAAGGGTTTATGTTCTGAGAACAACCCAAACCTTCTTCCCCATAAATGACCCGGAAGTTGTTTATGGCCCAGACGCTTGCAAGCATTTCCCTCTCTATGACCAAGTACTGTCGTTGCGTGTCTGCAAGAGCATTTGAAGTAAACTCTGCTGTGTAAGCTTCTCTAATCGTTCTTGGTACCTAAGCCACGCCTATGCATAGGCACTGACATCTACAGCAATTATTGTCCCTTTGTCAGGATTGAAAGGTTTCAGACAGGGAGATTCTGATATTTCTTTTTCATTGTTTCCGAAACTTCTGTGCATTGTTTTGTCCATTTGTATTGTTCTCCACTTTTTAGCAGTTTTCTTATAGATGCTGTACTTGTTACAGAGTCATTCATGAACTGGGCATAACACTCTGCCATGCCCATGAATGAGTTTATCTATTCCATGTGTTTCGAGCGATTCTTTTGAACCTCTTGCTAGGTTTTTCTTTGGGTTCAATGCCTTTGGCAGACACTGTGGAGCTCATGTTCCTCCCATGCGTAATTTGACGGCGGGGGCCTGGTATGTTTGTACTCAGGTGGAGCCAGGTCCCCACTGTCACATTTTCATCATTGAATGGCAGAGTGCAAAAGTGCAGGGCAAAAGGCGGCGGACTCTTGTGTAAGGAACAGCCACATTTACCTACACATTTCTGTTAAACCATACTCACTTTTACAGGTTCCATTTACATAATATATGTTGATTCGTTCTGTAATGCTGTTTCCTCTGCACTAGGGATCTGCATCTCCAGGCGTTATGGACTAAAACTCCCATTATGCCTCATCATGTACTATGCTGGCGAGGCCTGACTGTATTTGTAGTCTAAAAAATCTGAAGAGCCAAAGATTGCTGACCCCTGCTCTACACTGTGCTCAATGCTTAACTCTTCCTCTAACCAGGGATTTTTGTTCAGTGCTTTTTATTTCTTGCATCTCGGCACTGTAGCACCCCGTCCACTGGTCAGTCTCCTAGCACTGGACGAGCAGACCTGCTGGTTCTCTTGACATCATTAGACAGTCACCCATGGGGTTTCATTTGAACCTGTCTTCTGATTATAAAAGTACAGTCTATGCACTTCGAATCTCTTGGTTAGCTTTTGGATAGCTTCTTCATATGGATTTCTGGCCAATCCGCTTCTCTTTGAGCGGGGACAAAGTGGCATATTTTCTGACCTTCCACCCCTAGTCTGTTGATCAGCACCGCTGCTTCGTGCTGTGCTTCTCTCTTTTGCAACCTCAAGCCTCAATCTATATTTTGATATTCTGCGGCTTTTGCTGCTATCTTGTGGTTGGTGTGCCTGGGGGTCTGCATATAAGGAGGTGGTGTTGCTACTTGTTACGCTACACTGGTTTCTTCTTCTTTTGGGTCATGTTTGTTTTGATCTCTTTCATTGTACTTCCCTGTCCTGTTTCGCCATCTGTTTGTGGCTACCTCTTGCCTTCTGATATATATCTTCTTGGTAATCTTCATGCCCCACCCTAGGGCATCATTGTGGAGATTAATCTCCTGTTTGTTCGTAAACTGCTTAACATAACTATTAACATTGCCATATGCTGCTTCTTTAGTTGCACTTATGGCACACCACTCAATTCTATGTCAAGACCCGGAGGCCTGGATTATGCTTTCTCTCAACTTTACTATTCAAGCAGCATCATCAAAACAATAACAGTAACATACAAATGCGAAAAACTACAATCCCCATCTGCTTAGAGTCTTTTATAGTTCGTAATGTTATTGGTCTTTCCAACATGTGACTTAAAACACCAATAGCCTCTGTCCATCTCTATAAATCCTGTCCACCATTTTATATATTTGTCTTTCTTTGCTGCTCAGGCAGCCAGTTAAAGGAATGATTTGGTCAACATTTTTTATTGTCCCTGCGGGTCGGCCATGTGTTTTTAAGCCTAAGTCACTCGATTTTAGAAAAATTTCCTATGGATCTTACCCGGGTTTTCGTCCATTAAACGCACGCGAAAACAGGCACCAGGGCGCTGCCATTTTGTGATAATCCTATCACTTGCCCCATCGCCCTGGCTGACCTGCTTTTGCGGCACTAAATCATATCACCCGCCCCTGAGCCTGACATCATCAAAACATTCATATTCCCCGCCTCTCTCCGTGACGTTACTGTGCTGCGTAGGCAAACGCGCCCAGTCGTCTTCTATGCGACTTCACACAGAACCCGGAAACCAACACAGATCAACTCACAACACAGCGCGCCACAATTCGGAATATGAACCTGTACTTTAATATCAAACAGCAATACAGTACATTTGGTGAAGTACATTTATTTGACATTAAATGTTTAGAGAATATTCAGCAATTGGCATGTTAAATCGGAATGGAATTTTTTTTCTTTTCTCTCGACCCGCAAATCTGGAAAAGTTTATCGTGAGTCACGCACTGTTCCTTTATGGTACACAGGGTGTTGGTTTTCATTAAAAGAAGCACTTTGGACGCACAGTGAACCAAAAGGCTGTTCCATCAACTAGGCACTAGGCCACCGTAAAGGTCGATATGTTGCTTTTAGCCGCTAGTACCACGTAAGGGCATATGGCCCCTTGACGATCGTCCCATAAAATGGTCAACATTGTGCAGGCGTTTACAAGAAGCTGCAGCTGGTGGTTGAAAAATCTGTCTGCCGGGGTCTGGAATAGGTGGCAGTGGCAGTACGGTAGGATGTACCTGTTTAGAAAACATAAAAATTGAAATTAGTCTCACCAGCCGATTATTCATTATTATTACTATTATTATATATATATATATATTATATTATAATACTATTATTCATTTTATTTATTACGGGCGAGCAGGAACTATTTGCTTGCGAGGATAGTGCAATGGAGTATTGTTCGGCTCTAAAAGCAATGCGAAAACTAACAAAATAAATCGAGGGAAACACACAAACCAATGATTTTTTGTACCGTTGAACCACTGAGAAACGACTGTTTGTCTACATGCGTGTCGAATGGGCACATGCATGCCCATGTGCCCAGTAGAAAGACGATCCCACAAATGTTGTACTTGCTCTTCATTCATTCATTCATTCATTCATTCATTCATTCATTCATTCCGGTATAAATGCATCTAAAGAATTACTTACATTATATTTGCCATTTCCATTTTATCTCTGCGTAATGCAGTCCGTAAATCCCACTGCGTTCGTGCCAATGATTTTTCATATACTGAACTAACATGAAACTCGGTCTAGTTTCAGAATTTTCAGCCTTATCGTCTCTTACGTTATTGCCCCCCTCCTTCAAATGAAGTCCTTTCGGCATGGCCCCTGTCTCTCAAGGTCAAAAAACAATAGAACCTTATACTGCCAGTGCGATTCGCGGGCCTCTTCAGCCCGCGAGCAAAAAATCAAAGCTGCTGACCTTCACTCTGCATGAGCGTACATTCTTACTTTGCAACATCCTGTCTAAAGCCATCTGTGAGAACCTGAATTTTCAACTCCATGTTTGTACTAGGCCTCAATGTGCAAATGCAAACTGACTTCTCTCCCATCTGCAACGCCTTGCTTGGCGTTCTAAGGCCCCCAATTTGGTCCTCGTTGTCCGTGAGCTTTGCAGCCCTAGAGAACCATAACTACGGACACATTGACTTTTTGGGAGAAGGTCAGGGAAAGTATAAAGTACCCGAGGAGTTGAGTTGAAAGTGAATTTATTGTTTATTTGTTTTATTATTTGCAATACGCAAGCCTCCCCTCGGTTAACAGTGCGCAGCATTTACATGAAATTGCGAAACTTAGTTACAGCAACAAAAACATATACATACACATACACATATTCACAAGGTCAGTGATATGAGGTGAATAGAGAGAGAAGTCAAAGATGACACCCATGTTGTTCGCCACCCAGGATGGTGAATGGAGTGTTTAGGGTTAGCATACTTTGTATGCATACTGTACAATAGCATTATTTTCAAAAAGACAATCAGATTACAATGATTTATTTAAACCGGGATTTGAACTTCTCAACAAGCTCTGCTTTGGGTGGACATGGCACAGTGGCAATGTTTGGTGGCAATGCATCAGTGCTCTGCACAGAAACGCTCAAAATTCCATATCTGTGCTTCTCTAGTACACTAACAATAAGGCCTTTAACAAAGTCTAACTCCATTTCCTCATATACTGGTTTTAACCCCCATTTCTTAGTTCTTTTTCGAAAGGTCGTAGTGTAGCGAGGCATCCCTACATTTCCCGTAGTCCTAGACTGTTCACGGACCACATTCTCGTTATGGGCCAAGACCGCTTGTAGAGTCCTATGTTTCATGCCCTGTAAGCTGAAATGCAATCGCTTTGGCCTGTACTTTAGGCACATATTGTGGAACACCTCCAATTCTCCTGTGTGACAGAATTCTGTCAGTCAATCTCTTGATAGAGTTTTATCGAAAACAATCTTCTCAATGGCTTTGTGTGTAGGTGAAGATGCAATCAACCACTTCTTCTTCCGTGCCTCCTCTGTGGACAAAGGGCCATGTTCACATTGGTGGAAATGTTGGTTTCCTGTCCAGCGGTGAACGTTGGTACAGTGGTGCTTCAGTGACCGCCATTTTTCAAGTAGGATTTACACTGACCCTTCACAAGTTTTGGAGCTCCACCAAAGATGGTTACTGATAGACTGGGACCACTGTGAAATACTTTCAAAACCTTTTTTTTCTCTGCAGCCGAGATTTTCTTATTGATTGATTTAGCAAGATGCCATACGTCAAATTAATGTTTAATATGTGGGAACTGCTCTCTCATTGTCTTGGCAATTGAAACGTGTCTGTCTGTGCCTATGAGGTCGATGTGCATTCCCCTTGATTGTAGATATTGAAATGATTTTATAAATCCTAGTTTCTCCATGGCCACTGAGGATTTACATTGGGACACCTGCACGACCAACAAACTCACAATTTTCTTACTATCCATGTCCTGAAAGTGGTAGGTGCAGTACGTGGCAGAAAATCCAGGGCTGTTGCACTGTCCATCGCCAGCTAGCCTGAATCGTTTCCCTTCAAATGTACTTGCTAGAGACAATTGTTCAATTTTCCAAGCATCACTAATGGCCGGAAACAGATAATCATGTTGGTATTTGTAGTACTGCGTTTTAGTTTTTGTTTGTAACTAACCTTATTTTTGTTTCTTTTCTTTGCAACTTTCTTGACTCGAACTTCAACATCTGCACGCTGTTTCTCTGATTCGTTTCCGCATGTCTTCCCTTCCTCTTGCGCTGCAACGACTATATTTTCTGGATCCGCATAGACAGCACGGAATGACGATCCATCGACTCCCTGAAAAATAGTACTTTCATTACTATGTATCACAATATTGAAAACATAAAACACACGTGAGGACGAACACACAGGTACATCTCAATAGCTAAACACGAATTAAACATTCTGTAGAACAATCAAACGACAAGTATTCAAGGTCTGATGATCTAGTTCGATGGAACTGTCAGTATCCATACCTCTGGCTCCGCATGGACTGCCATGAATGGTTGTATTGGAGAGGAGGCATCAGCATCTCCCTGAAACACAGTACTTGCATTAGTATGATTTTCAACATTGGAAACATAACACACACTCGGGGTCGACAGCAAAGGTACATATAAAGAGATAACCACAAATGATGCATTGTCTAAATGAATCAAGGAATATCTAAATATGATCAGATTTCATCGACTTATTTCTCCGATTTATTAACATCTGCAACATCTAAATGGGATATTGTTATTGTAGTGGAAGCTCCGTCGTCTCCCTGAAACACAGTACTTGCGTTAATAGGTAAGAAAGTATAGCAAATGGAATCACGTTATATGATGACGCTCAACGGAGCTGTCAGTATCCATACCTCGTGCTGCCGAAGAATATGTAGGGATGTTGTAAATGCAGTGCGCACTTCCGAAAGCGGTTGCGCCGATTCGTATACGCAAGGTCCCGCTTCCACTTCCCCTGGAATTACTTGAATGTCAGGCTCCGCATCAAGTGCAGGGCTTGACGCTCCATCAACTGCCTGAAAGATAGTACTTGCATTAGTAAGGATTACAATATTGAAAACATAACACACACTTGGGGTCGACCGCACAGGTACATATCAATGGCTAATCACGAATGAAACATTGTGTAGAACAATCAAACGACAAGTATTCCAGCTCTGATGATCTAGTTCGATGGATCTGTCAGTATCCATACCTTGTGCTGCTGAAGAACATCTAGGGATGTTGTCAATGTGGTGGACGCTTCAGCATCTCCCTGAAAGACAGTACTTGCATTACTATGGATAACACTAATCATAACTGAAAACAAACACCAGTGGACGATAACTAAGGTGTATATCAATTGGAAAGCACTAACCAAACATTCGGTAAAATAATTACACGATACAATAAAAATATTACTTGACATGCATAAAACAAGTCTGTAGCGGAATAGCCAGGTAAGAGTACCTGATACGCGCTAGAAGTGGTTGATAACTGCGAGCACGTCAAGGATGTAGAATTTTCTTGCTTCCGATTCAAGGGATAGTCAAGCAGTTGTAAAGGTAAATTATTGATTGATAATGAAATGCCAATATTAAAAATTGCCATGTAAGGATACAGAATACTTGAGAGTAATGCTATTGAAAATGCGCAATATAGCACAGTTCCCTGTGACCATATATAGATTTCATTTGTGGGTTATGAAATCGAAAAAAGAATATATTGATAAATATCATTATTCAAAAAGCTATACACTCATATCAATGTCGAAAGTATTACAAGGGACACAACACCTAAAATATCAACGAATCCTTTCGGCTACCTACACACTACCGCAAGGCCTAAAGCTAAATCCGGACACTTGACTCACCAGTTCGGAATGTGGACGAATAGATTGGGAATAGCGTTTGCGAGCAATTTTCGTGTCGTTCGCCGTTTATTCTTCTTTGTTACCCAAGATGTTGTGTACATGTTCGAGGAAAAGTGTCGGCTGCCGGTGCGGTATCGATCACCCCTCTTGTCCTCTAAAACTTGTTGGACTCTACTTTCCAGCTCATCCAGGGGATATCCGCAATGTCTGACCCATTCTCTTATTCGATCAACAGTTTTCGGGAATACATGCATTGTAGTGCCTTCAGATTTAGCATGGGTCTTCGAAGGGCAACCGCTAATCGAACAGGCAGGCATTGTTGAAAATTCTGAAAAGTAAATATCGACATTATTATACAATCTTGATGAATAAAAATGTGATACAAAGTAAATGAACCATACAATGTTCAATGCAAGGTTTGTTTTGGTCGCAGGAACTATACCAGTTCATCATGTGCGGCTTAGTATTTGCATACATTGCAGAAATTTATAAATGATGTGACTAAACTCTGAACATGTGACTCGTCCCTTGGATGTTCTGTCTTGTACGAGAAGGAAGCATGCTTACATTATAGACTGGACCCCCGAAGAATGCAATTCGATGACAATTGACACAGATGAAAATAAATAGCATAACAATGGAAACTCAAGTCAATATCAATGAGACCAATGAACATAGCACTATTGAGTACTCTACTCGCAAATAGATAGAAATGTAAAAATCAACCAAATATGACTAGGATACATGGCCTTACCTTGACCAACAAACAGTTGGATTCAGCAAGCAGAGCAGTATTTTGCAGGAGAAGAGGTAGATGGCCACAGGTAGCACACTGACGAGTTTGCTCGAAGCGGTCACAGAAGTTCACGGATAGCACGACGACGAGCAGATTAGCATAGATCTCAGTGGTTCTCAGGTAGCACGTTCGGAAGTTGACTTGCAAAGCACAAAGATGTTCTCATGAGACATACCAAGTGGTTTATAAAGTATTACAAACAGGGGTGTGTTTGTGAATGAATGATGTGTGTATGTTGTGGTATTATGTGGTTTGCCGGGGGCCAGCCAGTGTGAGGGGGGTCCTGGCCGGACACACAGGGTCTGAGGAGGCCATTTGAGCGATGGGCCCTTGGCGTGGGATACCTTTTGAATTCTACATGCTGTTTGGCACCTTGGCCGTTCGTGTCCCTGACAGTCCCCCATGGCAGCGCGCATCCACTGGCGCGAACCGCCTTTGATGGAGGGGTGTGGGATGGATGGGCCTGGGGCGTGCAGGTAAGGCACAGGAAGACTGCTGAATGGAGACACACTTATGTGGATTGCAGGGGGGTGGCCTGCTTCAAGGGGGAGCCCTGCCTGGAGACACAGAGTCTGAGGAGGCCATGTGAGCGATGGGCCCTTGGCGTGGGATACCTTTTGAAGTGTACATGATGTTTGGCACCTTGGCCGTTTGCGCCCCTGTCAGCCCCCCATGGCAGCGTGCATCCACTGGCGCAAACCGCCTTTGATGGAGGGGGGTGGGACGGATGGGCCTGGGGCGTGCAGATAAGGCACAGGAAGACTGCTGAATGGAGACACACTTATGTAGATTGCAGGGGGGCGGCCTGCTTCAAGGGGGAGCCCTGCCTGGAGACACAGAGTCTGAGGAGGCCATGTGAGGGATGGGCCCTTGGCGTGGGATACATTTTGAAGTGTACATGCTGTTTGAAATCTAGCCGTTCGCGCCCCTGACAGCCCCCCATGGCAGCGCGCATCCACTGGACTTGTTGTTATGGACTTTTGTTTTTGTTAAACTAACCACTTTTTTATACTTTATATAGTTATACTTCGACTTTGATAGGGGAGGGGGGTGGGTGGATGGATGGGCCAGTGGGCATGCAGACAAGGCACAGGAAGACTGCTGAATGGAGACACACTTGATTCATTTAAAAAATCGAAACAACCGTTCTTAAAATATATGTGGTGTTTTATTTTGTTTCTTTTTTTGATGTCACAAAAATACTAAATTTTACACATTGTACAGGTCAGGTTGCAGCACAGCGAGAGAAAATGCCCTGTACTGACCGCTGTCACTCGGGAAAGTTTCTCTTATGGCACGAACGGCACAGGCGGGTATTACTCTTTGAACGCGGTGTCCAAGCCTCCCGTGAAGCCACCATGTAAAGGAACGATAGGCCGCCAGCCGGTCCCACCTGTGAAAAATAATGATACAAACTGTTTTTAATTGACCAAGATAAGTTGATTAAACGTTTGTTGTCAATGACAATTCTTGTAACTAATGGCATTCTGCTCGGACAAATGCTATCTAGACACTGCACACTATTGAACGACTTTCATGCGTTACAATGATATGTAGGTGTCATTTTGGATATAGGAGACGACCATGAAATAGTAGTGGCATCACAAGCAGATTATACTTACTCGTTACTCGGATTACGAGGACGAACAGTTGCGCGAAGTTCGTGCATAAGCACCATCATTATCCTCAACACGGACCGTGTGAGGCAGGCTGCCCTGAAGTCTGGCAGCTCGTTGATGCATTGCGGTCGTGGCTCGCCTTCCGAAATGTAGGCCACGCATACTGAGTGTTCACGGCAGCAGCAGTTCTCCTCCTCGGTTGGCATTAGCTCGCACCGATTGCATGTGCACCAGGTGGAAACACCGTCCATGCGACTAGGTCCAGTGTCTTCATCCGTTAATTCGTCCTGCCAACTGCTGTCCGAAGCCCCATCATTTTCTCGTGTTTCCCTTTCCAGTTGTTCCTCCTCGGTATACTCGGGCTCGTACATGTAGGGCATTATTGTAGCCATTGTGTGGTAAACAAACTAAAATAATTTATAGCGATGGTACGGGTGTTCACACAGGCTACAAGCGGCAAAGGTAGCTGACCAGAACACAGAAACGAGTCACAGAATACTCAAAGTAACACAGAGAGAGGAATGGAATTGAAAATCTGCTGCTGTGTGTTGTGAAACGGTCTGTTTATACTTATTGAGGAAAGAGGCATCTTCTCATTTCCATGGCGACACGTCATTAGCTGAAGCGCAGCGATTGTTGACACGAGATGTGCTTTGGCGTTGTGAAATGGGCGGTACGCGTCTGCTGATGACAGGCTCAGAGGCGGGGGATATGATTTAGTGCCGCAAAAGCAGGTCAGCCAGGGCGATGGGGCAGGTGATAGGATTATCACAAAATGGCAGTGCCCTGGTGCCTGTTTTCGCGTGTGTTTAATGGACGAAAACTCAGGTAAGGTCCATAGGAAATTTTTCTAAAATCGAGCGATTTAGGCTTAAAAACAAATGACCGACCCGTAGGGACAATAAAAGTCCTTTAAGTACCTTTTCACATTACTTCAATAATTTTACTGTGGCATTGGATTGACTTAATCATATGAAAGTAGATTAGACAGTTAACGCAAGCAAATTTAGCGTGCAGCGTTAGGTAGACGTGGTGGAACATATCAGCAAGGTTTAGAGAAATCTAAGCGGACCATGGCGGGACGAACAGTTCCGATGATTGCAACATTAAATTGGCAAAAAAGGGGGCACTGCGGTCACGGAAGTGCGAGGAGCGTGACGGGACTTATCAGAGTTCCGGCGCTCCTTACTATCACTTCCATGACCGTGTGGAACCCCAGAGACAGACTCTTTGATCAGCCGGAGCTATTCTGCCATTTACCAGCAATCGTAATACTTTCCCTTACGCGAAGCGCATGTGAAGGATAACAAAAGCACTTACATCGCAGATCAGGGGAACAATGCCACATGGTGGCCAGAAAGATCAACTCATTATAAAGTAGGTTAGCAAAGAAATAATAGCCTTAATAGCGCTATTTGAAGTTAATCTGCCCTAATAAGACATATTTTGGATGGGTGCACGGCCAAGATAACTTGTTGGCTTGACAAGCAGTGCCACCTTTTGTCCTCAGTTAAGTCCTGCGATGTCCAGCTCCAGTGAAGAGGGAAGAGCCAAAGTGAGCCAAAAACAACACGACCCAATATTGGTCATATATTGCACCAAGCTCTGGGAAAGAGTCTAGGTCACAGCTCACAACAGCTGGCAATCATGGAGAACTGGCTAAAGTTCTTCAAGGGTATGGAAGATCTTAGAGGGACAAGTGGACAAGGAATGGAAAAAGGGGGAAGAAAGAAAGCCTGCAAGGCCAAAAGGCCAAGACCCCCCCAGATTCGCCACTTAAAAGAAAGGGCAAGAGAAAGGCAGGAAGCCTGAAGAATAAAGAGCGCAAATGGCGAGATGCAACCACAGACAGTTCAGAGGAATATTATGACGATGATTGGGGGAGTCAATCATCAGAGGTAGAAGTTGAAATTATATCCTCAGAAGAAGTAGAGCTTCTAAGAAAAAGAAAGTGGAGGACAAGGAGGAAGAAGCTGTGGACGCGTTCAACTCGGATGCATTGATCCATCCATGTTCCTCAGAATGGGAACCGCCAACTAAGATAGTGGCATACATAGAGAGAAGACTCAGAACCCCATTGGAAAAGGAAGCCAGAAATAAAATGAGGGCAGAATGCCCAAGACCACATCTGCCGGAAGGCATAGCAGAGACCCCAGATATTGACGACTGCATGGTCACATTTATGGGGAGATAGGTTAAGGACATTAAAAAAGGTCTGGACAGGTCCTGGTGCTCATGTCAGGACAAAATGCTGGGCGTGCTTGGTCCTCTGACAAAAATCATGGAGTTGGCTGACAAAGCGAAAGAGAAAAATTAAACAATAGACCCAGCTATACTGTCTGGATGGGCCCAATGAGCGATATGTTTGCTGGGCAAGTTCAATAGCACAATTATGGCAGAGAGAAGGACATCGATTTTAGTGAAGATCGATCTGAAACTCAGTGAACTGGCCACATCAGAGACGGTCGCTTCCGCCAAAGGGAAACTCTTCGTAGACAGGCTCATAAAAGAATTGTCAAAATTTGCTAATTCATACACGGCAATTGATAAAGTCCAGGCTTCCTTGAAAAAGGGTGTTTGGCAGATAGGTTTTTGGCCAGGCTGGAAGAGGCAGGGGCCCTGGGCCAGCCGCTACACAAGCAACAGGTTACATACCGACAGATACCATTGGAAGCAGGATGAAAGGAAGCCAAACCCCATTCATCCCTTCAAGTGGAAGAGGGAGAGGGTGGAGACATGCAGAAAATGAACATCACCTAACTCAGGTGAGAATGAAAGTGCAGGTGCAAACATCAGATGCACAAACTCCTGCAGTAGGGGGAGAGTAGCAAGGGTTTTAAGAAAATGGAGAATGATCTCATCAGATACTTGTGCTTTAGACACCATACAATGTTTCCACATAGACTGGCAAAGTATTCCATGGCAAGGGAAAGGGCCAAAGACACTAGTGCTCAGCATGGCAGACGGGCACTTGTTAGACACAGAAATAGGAGAGCTAGCTCAAAAAACTGCCACAATACAGGGAGCAGATACGAAGGACAGCTTTACAAGCAACAATGCCCCAGTGAGAGGTTGCCACAAGATGAGACCAATAATAAATCTAAGAGAACTGAACGTCTTTATAGTATACAGACATTTCAAGATGGAGGGCATACACCTCCTGAGGGACATCTTACAGAAAGAGGACTGGCTAGCCAGAATAGATCTCAAAGATGCTTACCTGACCATATCTATGGTAGTAAAACAGTGGAGATTTCTGAGATATTGGTGGTGAGGTAAAACATAGGAGTTCACATATCTACCGTTCGGGCTAGCATCAGCCCCATGGTGTTTCACGAAGGTGATGAAACCAGTAGTAACCTTCCTCAGGGAAAGAGGGGTCGGGCTGATTATTTATCTGGACGACATGTGCATAATGTGTCAAGACAAAATACTGATCAAGGAACAGATGGACACCACCTTTGACCTGCTGCAGCAGCAACTGGAGTTCATAATAAACTGGGAGAAATCAAGCCTGCAGGCGTATCAGAACATGTTCCTGGGTTAGATAGATACAGTGTGGGGAACATTAAACCTCCCTCTGACCAAAGTAAATGATATCAAGAAAGAGATAAGGAGCAGGCTAGCAGCAGAGATGATATCTCTGAGAGAATTAGTGAGACTAGTGGGACAACTTGCGTCGTCAATTCAGGCGATCTTCCCGGGTCCACTCCACTACAGGGCCCTCCAGATCCAACACCTCAAGAGAGAGGGGCGCATCCTAAAAGCAAAGAATATCCCTTTCTCTAGAAGCAAAGGAGGAATTGGAGTGCTGTCAACAACACATGGATGCCTGGAATATTTGGCTCATCCCTGGACATAGTGATAGAATCCAATGCCAGCATGTGGGAATGGGGAACCAGATGTGGAGATCTGTCAACAGGAGGCAGATGGACAGAAGAAGAACCGAACCTCCAAATAAACTGCCTGGAACTCCTAGCGGGCTCATGTGCGGTAAAATGTTGGGCACAAGAGAGGGCACGATGTTGCATGCTCCTCAAGATGGACAACGTGTCAGCAGTCCGATATATAAACAGACTGGAAGGCACAAAATCAAGAATGTTGGCATTGCTAGTGAAGGAATTCTGGCACCTATTCCTGCAGAGAGAGATGTCAGTGATGGCAGAGTACTTACCAGGCTGTCAGAATGAGGTTGCTGACTGGAACTCCAGATTCCTCAGGGACGCCAGTGATTGGAAGCTGGACGAAAGAGTCTTTCAGATATTAATGACGAGATAGGGTCCGTGCAGAACAGAACTTTTTGCAATAAGATTGAACAGGCAAATTGCTTGGTTCTTCAGTTGGAGACCACACGCAGAGGCTGAAGCGATAGACACATTCCTACAACAGTGGGGTCAGGACAAGGAATATGCATTTGCTCCATTTGCAATGATTGCGAGGACATTGGCGCAGGTGAGGAGACAGCAAGTATCCATGGTGCTGATCATGCCAGACTGGCCAAGCATGGTTCTTGGATCTGTTAGGGATGTCCCACGACAACCTAATATCACTACAGAGGTTCATTGTAATAGTGAGGGACCCCTCAGGTGGAGATCACCCTCTGGTGAAGACAGACAACCTCAATTACATTGCGTGAGAAATTTCAAGAGATCCTGTGCTAGGCCAGGACTATCGGATGAGGCTGAACAGATTATCGAAGAAGCCTGGGCACCTGGGACCAGGAAAGAATACAGCTCAGCCTGGTCAGGATGGCACAATTGGTGTGTGAAAAGGAACGTGCATTCCACTGGAACAGATGTGGTACACATAGCCAATTTTCTGGATCAGCAGCTCAGGGCAAAGCATATAGGACGATCAACACAGCTTGTTCATCTATTTCAGCGGGTCATCCGTGAATAGAAGGAATACCAGTGGGAGAACATCCACCAATTTGCAGACTTTTGAAAGAGGTTAGAATAATTAGACCCCGAGACAGAAATACGACCAGGTATGGGACATTGATAAGGTCCTAAGAATGTTCAGATCATGGTCAGATAATGATCAGCTGACAAGGAAATCATTATCAGCCAAACTGGCTATGCTTCTATGATTACTGTCATGTAAGAGGGTATCACGTCAGCCTGCTAGAGATCAATACGAAAACCTTATCCCCACAGAGAATGGCTTTCAATATTGTGAAAAGGAAGAAAACTTGGTTGAGATCAATATCATGTGAAGCATTTCCAGATCAAACCAAACTATGCCCAGTGAGATGCATTTTAGCTTACAAGTCCATGACTAGGGAATTCCGACTCTGAGGAGTGACTCAGTTATTCTTAGCCATAAGGAAACCTTTCGGGGCAGTGGCATCAGCTAGGCTGGCAAGATGGATCCGGTGGGTTATGTCACAAGCGGGAGTAAATACAGATTGTTATTGGAGCCCATTCAGTGACAGGGGCGATGACCTCTACGGCCTTTCAGGAAGGGGCCAGACTGGTAGACATTATGACGGCAGCAGACTGGTCGAAAGAATCAACGTTTAAAATCTTTTATTTTAAGCCTTTGGAAAAAGTGGCAACGTTGGTGGTAAGTAAGATTTGAACAAGCATAATCCGAGCCTCTGGGTCTTGACATAGAATTCAGATTTTCCATACATACGTTACAGAAAGTCATAACTCTGTTAAAGACATGGAGGAGAAGGATTATCTGACCCAGTAATCGATGTCTTGTATTGTGTAATGAAATGTTTTAATATATTGATAATGATTATATGATGATATGTTTACAAGATGATGAATCATTTGGATGTTCTTGCTCATGCCGATTACACACCCTGGGACCAGAAAACTGAAATATGGCTTGTGCTTCTTCTATGGCAGATAATAAAGCAACAGGATCACGAAGTTGATTTAAGAGAACAGTTCTACAGCATCTACCCATTGGGATGCTACAGTTCTGTTACGCTCACCTGGTATCCACGGGGACGCCACCCAGCCGGGTTGGTCGCTGGTATCCTTCTCAGTGGTTCCTAGATGTGGGCTGTGGGGAAGGTTCTGCCTGAAAATACAGGAGGGCTGTGTTCAAGACTGGCCGACGAGGTAAGTATCCTCCCACCACCCCGTATGACTTCAGCCCCTCTGGGCCCTCTCCTCACCTTTTTGTAGAATTGGGCGTGCTCTCCGTCCTGCCTTCTTGGCAGGGGCACGTTGTCTTTCGTGGGCGTGAGCGGTCCAGTTACTTCACTGACGCCGGCCCGTTTGATGTCTTTCAGATAGGTCTTATTGTTGTTTTTTCGTATTGTGTTGTTATTCATGCATGCCTTTCTTGGTTTAATAATGTCTTTTTTCTCCCTTAGATATGCAGAGCTTCAGCGTGGCAAATTGGCTGAGTTGTGCCTCGCCGGTAACTGATGGCGCGTAATGAGCGCTATGATGTGGTAAGTAAGCGCTATGCGCAGCGCTGCGATGTCTTGCCTTTGCTAACCTGTTTTCCTCCTTTTCTCGTAGGTCGCGGTGTTCTCCCAGCATGTGTGGAATTCCGGAGCGATGCCAGCCGAGAGGCGACCAGCCAGGTAAGCCTTTTGAGCAGTTTTTAGGTTTGTAATATCTCTAATGACTTCTTTAATGTTGTCGTTTCCTTCCTCTTTCAGGTATTCCGGTCCGGGAGGCATGCAGATCCAAAGGAAGCTGTTCACAGGAGCTGCGAGTGGATAAAGATGGAGATTGCAGGTAAGATGCTGCTGCTAACGATGTTCCTTTTGTCTCCTTGCAGGTTCTGTTTCTCTGAGGCTCGTGGGTATAGCTGGACACGATGGGCGTCACGTTGCAGACTGCAAAGTAACGCGAAGCGTGTTGTCTAGTTCGGTGTGATTTAAATAGCCTCAACAAAGTAGTCCAGGTAAAATAGTCCCTAGGCCACCACACCCAAAACACTATACCGCATAGCTTGGTTCCTAGGAGCCAAGCTATGTGGATGCCTCCATGTTGGCTGAAAGCCTCAAATAAAGTAGTTCCCTGAACACATGTCTTTCAGGGTGTGTGAGCCTGGTGCCATGGGTGCCAGGACTGGCCCCAAGAGGGCTTTGGAAGTGGATGCCAGGCCTTAATAGAGACCCAAGTCCTGATCCCACCTGGCCAATGGGCTTGCCAGTGAGGATCTGGGATGAGGGTCATGACAAGTTCTGAAAGGATCAGCCAAAGAAAGAGGAATACATAAAATGGTGGGCATGATTTATAGCGATGGACAGAGGCTATTGATGGTTTAAGGGAACATGCTGGAAAGACCAATAACATTACGAACTAAATAACACTCCAAACAGCTGGGCATTGTTGTTTTTCTCATTTGTATGTTACTATTATTGCTTTTGATGATGCTGCTCGAATAGTAAAGTTGAGAGAAAGCATAATCCGTTGCCTCTGTGTCTTTAATAGAATTATGACTACCTGTAACGTATGTATGGAAAACCTGAATTGTTAACGTTGCCATATGCTGCTTCTTTAGTTGCACTTATGGCACACTCACACCCAAGAGCATTGGCAGTCGCATCCGCCTCCTTCAGCTTCCCTCACTCAAAGACGTTGATGCGCATTTCCTTTTCCTCACCCCTCCTCCCCCATACCTACTTCCTTCGGTGTCTCTCTGTCTGGCATTTCACACCCCCCAACATCAGATGGAGATACATTACTTAGGCAATATGACCCGAGGAGGGCGGCCATTACCCGTGTGGTAATGCCCCCGGGGCCATAGTTAGATTGGTAATGGCCCCCCTCCGAGTGTCACATTGCCATTAGTACCCTGGCACGTTGTATTGGGGTATTAATTGCAATTTTTCTCGAGTCGAAAAACGGTGCTGCAACTGTTTCCGTTTCTCAACTTGAGAAAAAAAAAATGCCCACCGGGCAACTAGTCCCTTCTCCCTTTCTGTGGTGCCCATTGAAATGAATGAATGGAACAGGAAGAAGGGACTACAGGTAGTCCCTTCTCCCTTTCCATGGAAACGGTGGTCGGGAAGGCGCGAGATACACGCTGCAACGTCTTCGGGATTACCATCAGGTAATGCTCGGAAGCCCACCAATCGCTATGCAGCCTTATTCTCTTTGTTGGGAAGCCGGGTACTAATATGGTGTGTGAAATGCGTTGGATACTGGCCAGCCCATATAACGTGCCATCCCAGGCAAGCAACTAGCTGGCCTACTGCTTGCACTGGCCCTAATCAAACTCGCCGCTCTTCTCTCTCACACACACATCAAACTCTGCTCCACCACCTGCCCCCACCCCTTTACCCAGAGACGAGAACCTGTTCTCCCCAGGGATCAAAGGTCAAACTGATTTCTTCTTAAATTATTCTAGCAGATATGTTTTCCCTTGCTCAATTTGCTCTCTCTGTGATCTCCAATTTTCATTTTTGTCTAAAGGAAAATTGAACAGATGTCGCTCTGTAAATATTTACAAAGAAACAGAAGGGAAGATATTTTCGATGCTCCCACATTGTCCAGAAATAAAATGCGTATAGTTCTTGTGCAGCTGTGCCGTGTCAGTACTCCTTCAAGGGACCCGCTGGAGCCGGCTCACTTCATCCATTGCCTCAGGGAACGGATGTCAAGCTCTGTTGGTGCGCATTCTTCCCGAGGTCCCGGCATTCATCCTGCTGGGTCTTCACACTCCATGAGAACACCACAGGATCAGGATCACTTAGGACCGTCATTGCCGTCACTCAGGAACCCTCTACTGCATGGCGGACTCTAGTACCTCCTCCCGCGTTCAGCACCTTCCTCATGATGCCTCTGCCCCCAGGGAGCACCTCTGCAGTTGGTTGCATTCAATGGGTACACAAGTATCGACAGCAGAGCACGACTTTCTGCGGGTGCTTCCACTGCCCCTGTATCACAGGGTACCAACACAGGGGCTAACCTGGTGTAGACCCCTTGACTTGCTGCAGGTGAGGAAGCCCCCTCTGGTGTGCAAGCCCCCTCTGATGAACACCCCTTTTCTTGCTGCAAGTG
Organism: Ambystoma mexicanum; assembly: GCF_040938575.1. NCBI lineage: Eukaryota > Metazoa > Chordata > Amphibia > Caudata > Ambystomatidae > Ambystoma > Ambystoma mexicanum. Next base: position 325,535,378 of record NC_090926.1, on the reverse strand, counting down.
AGAGAGCCACCTCTGGTGCAGACCTCGGCCCTGGTGTAGACCCCTTGCCTTGCTGCAGGTGAGGGGGTCACATCTGATGTAGAACTCTTGTCTTGCTGCAGATCTGGGAGTCACCTATGGTGTAGAACCCTTGTCTTGCTGCAGGTGAAGGAGCTCCCTCTGGTGTAGACATTTGCCTTGATGCAGGTGAGGGAGCTCCCTCTGATGTAGACCCCTTGCTTTGCTACAGATCAAGGAGCCCCCTCTGTTGTTCTCCCCTTTGTCTTGCTGCAGATGAAAGAGCCACCTCTGGTGTGTAAGCCCCCTCTACTATAGACCCCTTGCCTTGCTGCAAGTGAGGGAGTCCCTCTGGTGTACACTCCTGCTCTGGTGTAGACTTGTTGCCTTGCTGCAGGTGAGGGGGTCACATCTGATGTAGAACCCTGCCTTGACGAGGTGAGGGTGTCGCCTCTGGTGTAGACCCCTTGCCTTGCTGCAGGTGAGGGAACGCCCTCTGGTGTAGAACCCTTGATTTTCTGCAGGTGAAAGGAATTCGACCATACGCACGGTGCTTGTGCGTTCACCATGGCTTTTAAAAAAAATGTTTTTAAAGAAATTGAATGATGGTAGATCAACCTCCGGAAAATGTGTGGGGATAATCCACACACATTTTCCTATGCTCACCGCACGACATACACATAGACTCGTGTACTCTGGGTGGACACAGCCTACAGGCGCCATCCCCCCTGTCATATTTAGTTGGGATATGACAGCCAGGATTACACAATGTCCTCTCAGAAGGGGGAGGGCAAAACATTGCCCCTGCCATGGCCAACCTAATTAACTATGAAAGGCTACATGGATCCACCCTGTCCTTTTGTTGACTCTGCTGCTGGTGGCAGGTTCGCATACTAATCAGAGTTTAATTCAAACAGGCCCACATGGGGCCTGGCGCAGGGGCTAACAAAGGAGACAGGAAACCCACAACATTTGATATGCCCTTTGTCAACCGGAAGCCAGCTCCCGCCCTTAGTCTCAATTAACAGTGAAATGTAATGTCTGGGAATGCATGTATTACAGTAGTCATCCCCGCAGGGAGACCCCATTCAGAAGGTAGGAGTATGCAATTTGATGGAGACAGAAAGTCTGGTCCTGCCACAGCTTCAAGGGAGAACTGTCGCTTTAATCAGGAACCACAGAGAGCTCAATTAACTAAAGAGACCCTTTGATCTACAACAGACAGGAAGATGGGTGGGACTTAGTATTACATGTTTTGACCCCATCACATTTTCTGTTGCGAAGCCCTTTGGTTAAGACCTCATGCATACAGAAGATAGTTGGTGGGGAACAAGGATTGGTTCATTAAGGTAGGCTTAGCCTACACCAATCACTGTTGCCCATTTGGCTTTAAAAGAGAGCTGAGCCCGTCCTTTGGGCAGATCATCTGAAGACTTTGGCAGGAGTAGCAAGAAGAACTCAGCATCAGACCCTGGCTAAAGGTACAGACTGCCTTACATCTTCCGCCAGTAGAGGAAGGCCAGGACCTCCAAGAGGGAAGCAAGATCCCTCCCCTAAACATCTCCCAGGGAACAGAGGGAGATATCGAATCCAGAGGGTCATCCAGCAGTTCCAGTACCAGTGCCCAGCCAGCGCACAGCATGCCCTGCTAGGCTGTGCAGTAGGCTTGCCAGGTGGGAAGTGCCAGATAGTCTCTGAACCAAACAACGGACAAGGCAGCTGCTTGCAACACTCTCCTCAGCTTTGTGCCATCCGCCTTAAAGGACGACATGAGCCAAGTGAAGTAGCTAGGAGGAGTGCATCGATAAGCATCTACTGACGTCCACCTTAAAGAACATTTTCGAGCCAGTTAACCCCCTCGATCAAGCATCAAGAACTTCTACAGCACAAGGTACATTATGGTTCTGTCCCCGTGGTCCTTCTCGGTAGGCCCCCAGTGATATTTTACAACCCATTGCTCCCTTTGTGTTGAAACCAAGTATCCTTGAACTACTGCGATTAATTACTTTACCAATTACCCTCCTGTGAGTATCCAGAGTGCAACCCTTTTCCTTCGTTGAGACTGTCTGTCCTCTGCATTCCTTTACAGGGTGAGTTGTATTTTGTAGTGTGTTAGAACTGTCTGTTGTAATAAAAATAAAGTAGATACTTTTATACAACCTTGACTGGACAGTCCGTGTTATCATTCGGTAATAATTGTATTTTTGCTGTGTTGCTACTAACCTATGATGCACGACCTTGTGAAGATATGCCTGCCATTCTGTCCACATTACCAAAATTGGACAAGGAGGTTTATAATTTGCTTTTGTTCCAATCTGTTTGTATCCCTTCTGGTGTACTAGAGGTGTGGGGCTGATTGATGGTTTAGAAACCGATATACATTCCTGGACCACTGGTGCCCCGGAAAGTGATTCATCACATTGGTGGCAGGTGGTCGGATCTGGTTGGAGCCTTGCGCACAGCTTAGTTACCCAACAATAAAATTACTGTTACAGGCACATTTTAGACAATTCTAGTTATTTGTAATAATCATGTAATAATCATGTATCTTGACATAGAGACTGTGAAAGGCATATCCAATGATGTCCTGCGCATCCTATGTCAAGAGAGGGGCCTGCCCCACAACACTAAGGTTAATAAACCAGCCTCCAAGCTTGGGCAGAAGAGAGGGCGGTAGGGGAGAAGACCCCAGGGTATGAATTAGTCGGTGTGTACCCTTCCGGGAGCGGTAGTGGAAGATGACGAGGAGGACGGAAGGAGCAGAGTTTCTTGCCAACAATCCTTCCGGAGGGCAAGCGTGGGTTCTCAACACTCTAGAGTGTCACTGAGGTCAGGGGCTAGTGCGGTATCCCGCAGGTCCCAGACCACAGCACGGTCTCTAAGTGGCCCAGTAATTGTCCCGGCTGTTAACAATGTTGCGGCTAGAAAGCTCCTATTGGAGGAGAGGAGACTAGCGCTCGAGGAACAAAAACAGTGGGACAAGGTTGCAATGGAGCAGAACAGAGCTTTCATAGAGCTGCGCAGACTGGCACTCGAGAGAAAGAAAGAGGCCAACAGATCCACTTCTAGCAAAAGCAGAAGTAGTGGCCCAAACCAGGGTGCCCGGGATCAAACCCGGTGCCACACCCCCAAAGACCTAGTGCAGGCTTTCAGGTGGGGAAGGATATGTTTGAGTGGTTTGAACAGGGAAGTAATTTCACCAAAATGCCAGGGGTAGCGGGAGTGACATCACATGACCCTTGATTCCCTGATGACATCACAGGAAGTGATTTCATTTGACCCCCACCCACAAGTGACATCATGGGAAGTGATGGCAAATGACCTTGAGATTTTTCAGATGCATCTAGCACCTGTGTTTCCAGGCACTCTCATTTCAGCCAGATATAAGAACTGAGGCACAGGGGGAAGCATGATTTGTCCATGATCACACATTTGGGGAATGCCATTTTCCAGATTCGACGTGGGGTCTATATGTAAAACATACATAATGCAGTATTTGTAACAGGGTAACTGAAATATCTAATGCAGGCTACAGCTAGTGTATGAAACATCTATAAATCAATGGACACAGAAGTGCGTGGTATCTGTGGCAATGCTGTGTTAAACAAGCCAAAAAAGCATTGAGCTGGGGAGGCGTGCACTACTGTTTACCCAGGAGAAAAATGCACATTCAAGGCCTGAAAATTAAATAATTGACCTGGATTTAGTATCAACAAAATTCCCTGGTTATAAATGCATCTATGACTCAACTACCACTACGATAGAAGAAACCTATTAAACTGGTCTGCGTGCACACAGGGGAGTGCAGCTGATAAGGTTATCTTTGCTGGAGTATAATACCTGAGATAGGTTCTTTCAATATACCCAAGATCCCGCATAGTTTGTATCATCCAAGTGTAATACTGGGTGCCAGAAGACTTAAAAAAAAAAACATAGAATGTAATATCATTGTGGCAGACATAAATCCATAGCCCCACACAGTTATTTTAAATTGAAAACACCCTCCAGTTGCTTCTCACCCAGGGACTCACTGGAAGACTTATAGGCACGCACTTCCCCTTTGTCAGACTCAGTAGTGCCCAATGGCATAGCACATAATTTGGTGGCTCCCCTGAGAGCCAAGCTGCCGATCCTCCCCAAGCTCCTTAACAAAGAACAGGGCACACCACACCTCCAGCTGCTCCGGACCACCACGTGTGCGCAATGTCCATGATGATTATGCTGCTGCAGGGGCATGCACTACTGCAAGTGAAAGAAGTAAATATGTTTTTTAATCAAAGCTTACATGTTTAACATAACACAGAAAGAAGAGGGTGGTGCCTGATCGGCAAATATATCAGTCACCAGTGGTGGCTGGTGAGTTGTTTTTTTGGAGCGTGTAAATATTTGCCACAAGTATGTGATTGCGACTGAGCATAGCGAGGGAACACAAAACAAATGGAAATGGGTTTGTGGCAGTCAGAGGGATTTCCTCCTCCTCCTCCTCTAGAATCATTTTTGAATAATGGTGAATTACACAGCAAACTTTCTGTGAAAATGTGGGTAAAAGTCCAGCAATTTGGGTAAAAGGCTGTAAAGAACTCATGGTGGCAACAGTAAATACAGGCACAAGTGACCACAGTTCAAGGGTGTTTATTAAAATATATGGGTAGGTTTGAAAAACGCCTAATTTAAACCTAAATCTAAGATGGGAGCAAGCTACGACCATCAAATCTTGTCAAACAAAAGTGACTATTCTATAAGAAAAACAGTAATACGGCAGTCCTATGGGTGTCTTGTCAAATAAAAGGGCCTATACCAAAAAAAACACTATTGCCAATCCTTACAGCTAAATACAAAAAGAGTGTGGCATAATGTTCACAAGAAAGAAAGAACTGTTCACAAATGATAAGTCAGGATGTGGTAGCTGTGGTCTCCCTCCCCCACGATTTGAGCACGGGCACAGGACAAGGCGAGACTTCTGAGCACAGCACACTCTCAAGCTTTCCAAGTACGAGACTACATTTCATTTTCAGATATCAGGATCTTCAGTGGTTAAGTCTCTTTTCTACAAAAAGTCTGTTGCCTCTGAGGACCTGATGTGTTCAAATAACAAACAAAAAGTTCCATTCCGTATGCACATTGGGTGATGACATTTCACCCCTGGATCTCCATCTGCTGGGTTCAGATCCACAAAAATTTCCTAGCAATACCAGGACCATCGGTGGTTAAGTTTCTTGCTTTTGAGGGCCTGATAGGTTCAAAAAATAACCAAACGTTCCTTTCTGATTGCAGTGGGGTGATGGTTATTCACTCCTGGGTCCCCCTGTTCCGATCTCAGACCTCTCTCGAACATCAGTCTCCCTCCATCAGGTTTACTATGGCTTGTATTCAAACAATGTTATCTTTCACATTAACAAGTCTTAATGTCCTTTTAAACAACCCACTGTGGACAGCCCTTAGTCGGGTTCACGCTTGTCATCACAATGTTCTTTGTGGCATCATGCCTCGCCCCTTTCTGCAGGCATCCCTCCGTCAGGTTCGCGTTTACCCGTTTCGCATTTCCCTTACTTTCTCATTATGCAGGATTCTGTTCCCTTAGTTTTCCAATGGTTTGTCGGTCAAAGACTTTCGACTGTACAGAGGATTTTGCTGAACCCCTGTATAACCACTTTGACCTTTTCTTTGGGGTTCTTCTAAAACCTTCTGCTATCGGTAGTTTCAACAAATGAGGGGAATCAACCAGTCTCTCACATGAGCACCCATATGGCGCTGGACCCCTCTGCAGTTGTTTTTTCTGTATAATGTTAACAGTTCTTTTAACTTCCTTTAATATGACATTTGTAACGTTTGTTCAACACAGTTCAGTTTCTAATCGGTTCTCGCCTCGACACACCAGCTGTGATGAAGTGTTTGGCTTTTCTTATCGCTGCAGTCAAGGAGGATACCACAGTAGCAGGCGTCTCTCCCTGTCCTGATGATCAGCGTAGGAGGGCCTCTTGTGCCGTGGACATCTGCTGCAACACACGCCAGCTATTGTTTGCGGTCTTATGATTCCTTTCTCGGAGGCGTTCGCCGGTCTGGGTCATAAAGGGCTAGGTCGCTTCTCTCCTTGTCACACTCTTCATTCTCTCTGCCTTTCTCCTTCTCTTGAATTGCTGTACTGGGATATCTGTCTCGTTGTGCGTTCTGCTTTGCTCATAGTGTGCTCTTGTTCTCCACCGTTTATTCATGTGGGGGAAGGGAAAGGGCCGTTAGGTGTGGGTGATTCTGGTCAATTTCCTGACTTTGCCTGACCCTTGTGTTTGGACATGTCCGGTAAACAGCTCGGGTGTTAGTCCATTGTCTTTTGTGATATGTGAAAGTGTTCATGTGGGAAAAGGGGGGGGTGGTGTTTCTGAATATCCTACGTATTAGGAAGGAGAAAAGTTTCTGGAAGAAGGTGAATACTATGTCTCACCCATCGGTGTCCCACTTCCACTCCCCGAGGACCGCCCATCCAGGGGATCCTCCCTCACTGGTCCACCGCCAGGAACTGGATCCAATAGCGATGGCCGTGTCCTGGCCATCTGGATGACAAATCAGGGAGACACCTTCAAGTTTCTCACAAGGCCAACAATCAGTTTTGTAGGGTGTAGGGTAAAACATGAAGAAAGTACCATGGATGCAAGTCACCAAAAGTGCACAGGGCATATCCCAATGCATTATCATGCCGGTCCCAGCAATATATGCCAGTATAAAAACATTTTCATGCTGGCTGTGCCCATACATTTTTATGCTAACTCCACCAACGTATGCTAGTATTCCCGTAAACGACCATACTCATGTTTCCTTTAGGATGTTTTTTGTTAGTATCATTACTGGCACTGAGCACAAAACTGCCTCTGCCAATATATGCCAGTACTCCTATGTAAAAACATACTCCCGTTGGTTTGGCCATTAAAAGCGGCATGTCACAATATGAAAACCTGTCCAAACTGGTTCCAATGTAAGCCAGTCTTCACTCATAAGAACACTTATCATGCTCGATTCATCATAGCTGCTTGGTTAATGAAAAGTCATGCTACAGTAAACGAAATATACAGGCTGCTACACCACAACATCTGTATAGTCATGCTTGCTTTTTATTAGATGCATAGTCATAAATGTCGTGCCAGAGTAAGGAATGGCTAGACTGACTGTACCAAAATGCCAATCTAGCCAGGCAATGGCACACATGAACTTGGCTCTGCCCTGCCTGAAAATACCAGTAAAACATGCAAAGTCCATAAAAGATGGGGCAAAAATGCTTCTGTGATCCCCAGTTTCAAAGGGCCTTACAGACACACGTATCCCCTTTCACCCACTGGCCACTCACCCATACATCCACTCTCACATTCACTCACACTGGATTCACCACACAGGTACACACCAAACCACATGCAGAACATTCAAACGTGCACTACCACATTCATACTCTTTCACCCACCAGTCACGCACTAACACTTCCTCTTACATCCACTCATTGCATTCTCTACACAGGCACACACCCCCCCAACACAGAACATTCAAAAACACACCAGAACATTCATACTCATTCACCCACCAGTCACTCACTTACACCTTCTCTTACATCCACTCATTGCAGTCTCTGCACAGGCACAAACCCACCCAGAACATTCAAAAACACACATCACATCACATAATTTCTCATTCACCCACCAGTCACAAACACCTTCTCTTACATCCACTCATTGCATTCTCTACACCGGCACACATCCACCAACCCAGAACATTCAAAAACACAAATCACATCACTTCTCATTCACCCACGAGTCACTCACACCCTCTCTTACATCCACTCATTGCATTCTCTACACAGTGTGAGAAACCTGAAGGTGTCTCACTTAGTAGTCCCCGGGGATCTGTCATCCATGCGGCCAGGACACAGCCATCACTACTGGATCCAGTTCCTGGGGGTGGACCAGTGGGGGAGAAAGACCTGGATGAGGGGTCTTCGGGGAGTGGAAGTGGGACGCTGATGGGCGAGACGCGGTACCACCTTCCCTGTAACACCTTTTCCCCATTTTACCCTGTAGGATATTTAGAAACTCTGGCCCCTGCACACATTTCCTGCACAAACACTTTCCTACACTGTGACAAACAAAGGCCTAACACCAGTGCCATTTACCTTACATGTCCCAACACAAGGGTCAGGCAAAGTCAGGCAACAATTACACACACTTGACGGCCCTTTCTCTTCCCCACAGGGATAAAAGGCGAAGCACGAATGCACACTTTGAGCAAGGACAACCGCACAAGGCAGCATCTATTGTGAACCAGCAGTTCAAAAGGAGATGAAAGGCGGCAAGACCAGAAAGGACGACAAGGAGGGAAGTTCCCTTGCCCTTTTCAACCCAGACATGCAAAGCCTCCGCAAAAGGAATCAAAAGACTGGGATGTACAGCTGGTGTGTGGTGTGGCGGATGTCAACAGTGCATGGCGACCTCCCACACTGACAGCCAGGTGGGGAGGCAGGCTGGCTACCGTGGTACCGTCCTTGACTCCAGAGACAAGGAACGTCAAAGAGTTCAGCAAAGCTGGTGAGTCAGAGAGAGCTGATATTAAGCCGGACTGTGTTGAGCTGAAGGTTGAAATCAGCAACATATTGTGAACTCAAGGACCAGTGAAGAAAGGACTTATGTGTGTTTTTAACTTTAAAGAAAGCCTCAATAAGGTCCAGATTCAGAGCGGTCCCATGCCACGTGGGTGTTCATTCGAAAGACTGACCGGGACTTGTTTGTTGAAACTACCGAAACCAGAAGACTGCAGGAGAGCTGCAATGGAAAGATCAAGGTAGTCATACAGGGGTCTAGGAAAATCCTCTGTACAGTCAAATGTCTTTGGCCAACAAACCATTGGTAAACTAAGGGGAGCGAATCCTGCATAGTGAGAAAATAGAAGGAACTGTGTGGTTGGCAAGAGTGAACCCAACGGAGGAATGCGAACATGAAAGGGCGAAGCCTGATGTCTCAACGAACATTGTGTTGACAAAGATTGAACCCGACAGAGGGAGGGCCACAGTGAACTGCTCAAAAAGACATTAAGACTTGTGACAATTAAAGGTGAAAATATCTTTGAATACAAGCCGTGGTGTCCCCAATGGGGGGAGGCTGACATTCGAGAGGGGTCTGAGCCAGGAAGAGGGGGACCCAGGGGTGAAGAATCATCACCCCACCAGGGAGGCAAAGAGTCGAGAAGGGTCTGAGCCCGGAAGAGGGGGACCCAGGCATGAATACTTGTCAACCAAATGCAATCAGAAAATAACGTTTGTTTATTATTTTGAACTTACCAGGCCCTCCGAAGCAAGATACTGAACCACTAAAGGCCCTGATACCGTTTGACACTTTTTGTGGATCTAAACCCGGAAGAGGGCGGTCCGGGGATGAAACGTAATCACCCAACATACCTACGAAAAGGAACTTTTTGTTTGTTATTTTGACCACATCAGATCATCAGAGGCAAGAGACTTTTCTTGTAGAAAAGAGACTTAACCACTGGAGGTCCTGATACCAGAGTACTAAACTGTAGTCTCGCGCTGGGAAAGCTAGAGCGTGCGCTGTGTTCCGGAGACCTGCCTTATCCCATGCTCTAAATGTGGGAAAGGGAGACCCTCGGCTACCACATCCTGACTTATCATTTATAAACACTTCTTTCTTGTGAACAGGGGCGTTGCTAGGGGTGGGCAGAATGGGCTATCGCTCCAGGTCTTTTGGTTGTAGCCCCGGATAGAAGCTCAGGGGCTACAACCAAAAGACTAACTAGCCCCGATTCCCGACTGTCCCGACATTAGTGTTGCCCCAGATATTTTCCAGACTTAGGGACACCCTTGCTTGTGAGCCGTACCCCACACTCTTTTTGTATTTAGCTGTAAGTATTGGCAATATTTTTTTTAATAGAATAGTCACTTTTTATTTGACAAGATTTGATGGTCGTAGCTTGCTCCCATCTTAGATTTAGGTTTAGATTAGGCTTTTTCCAACCTACCTATACAGTTTAATAAACACCCTTGAACTGTGATCACTTATGTCTGTCTATTCTTGATACCATGTCTTCCTTATAACAGACACACACCCACCCACCAGAACATTCAAAAACACACATCACATCACTATATGCATTCACCAACCATTCACATACATACATCTGACAAGCACTTCACACAGGCAAAGTACACATCATTTTTTTTAAAAGCCTTCTTACCTTTTTCTTGCAGCTTTGGTCTGTCCTTCCAAGCCACCCTCAGCTCCTTCGTGCTGCTCACAAACAGGAACCAGGATGCTTCCTGTATGTGAGCTGCAAGGAAGCTGACAGAGAAGGGGTTGGAGCTGAACGTGGCATGTGATATGTGCCACATGTCACGGTCATCTCCAACCACTACTGAGTGCCTCCCTGGCCCAGCCTTCACCCTTACCTCGTTACACCAGGAGATGCTTTTTGAAAAAAAGTTGGGGTCACATGGGAGTTCTCAGGGGTTGCAACTGTGACCCCAGGGGTCCGAGTTGCAACCCTCAAATGACGTCCCTGGGCTTAAAGCGCCCAAGCTTGCTCTTTAGCTACAGGAGGTGGACGATGTACTGTGGGGAGCAGCCCTGATGAGTCGCTTACTGACACCAGGGACTGATGCAATTCTTCAGTTAACTCCAGAGGAAAGGCCCATTTATGAGAGCAGGACGTTCGTATCTCAAGATCCTCAGAGAGCTCAGAAAGAAAAGTGGGCAGACATTTGAAGCATTCACACAGTTGTTGTTGAAATATCTGAGCGGGTGGGTGTCTGGTAGCAAAGTTAACACATTTAAAGGGATGTAAAATTTGATTATGAGTGAGCACGTATTGAAGAATTGTGAGGTTGACCTACACCAGCATCTTGTAGGCAAGACTATCACAGACCCTAGGGAGGTGCAAAGGCTGCCGACAGGTTTGTAAGTACTCGAGTCCAGAAGAAGGTTCAGGCGAGCACACCTAAACCAGAAGAGAAATCCTAAGACAAAAACGTTAGCAAGGATGGGAAAAACAAAGGTCCACCCACCCTTTTTGAAGTCAGGTCCCCAAAAGACTGAAGGGAAATCCCAAAACTTTAGTTCAGAGGCACACACCGAAAAGAAGAGTGCAGGCACCCCTAATACTTGGACACCTACATTCTCACCACCCAAAGGTTGTTTGATGTTTAAGAAGCTCGGCCGCAGAAAAGGGGATCCTGCTTGCAAGGACTTACACAAGCAAGCCATAGTGATTTTTTACTGGTGGAAGAGGACATCATAATTGTGGGCCTCCAAGAGGAGAACTTCCCAATGGGGTAAGGAGTGGCTGAATGTGGATTAGTTACACCGAGTGGGAACAGTACCGGGTCTCCAGAAGAGATCCCAGTTCCCAATAATACTCAACTCTATCTAGAACATGTGTATATCAATGGACACAGAACTCCTGTGGTTCAGAGGCACTGTGGCTAGCCTCACTGCTGTCACCCAGCAGTGGGTATACCCAGCCCAGTATATTGATGGGCCTGATTGTAGCATTAGTGGGTTTACCCCTTAACAATAGTATAGTTCAGCTGGCAAGGTGAAACGACCCAGCACTGTGTAGCGGTGAAAGACTCCATCCCTGTCCCATGTCTGTTGGGTAATGATCTTCCTGATCCAAAGATAGTCACAGCGGCTATGAGATCGAGGGCCCTCCAGGCGGTATATCAATGGACACAGAACTCCTGTGGTTCAGAGGCACTGTGGCTAGCCTCACTGCTGTCACCCAGCAGTGGGTATAGCCAGGCCAGTATATTGATGGGCATGATTGTAGCATCAGTGGGTTTACCCCTTAGCAATAGTATAGTTCAGCTGGTGAGGTGAAAAGACCCAGCGCTATGTAGCAGTGAAAGACTCCATCCCTGTCCCATGTCTGTTGGGTAATGATCTTCCTGATCCAAAGATAGTCACAGCGGCTATGAGATCGAGGGCCCTCCATGCGGCCAAATTGAAGACTATCAGAGCCTTAGGGCCTGGAGTGCTTCCAGGGGGCTTGTTGGAGGGACCAGCGTGTCGGTAGCCTCTACTCCATATCCACAGATTGCTGAGTTGCCCATTCCTGTGGGAGAGGGGTCAGTAGCCACTGAGGATCCTACTTTGGTAGCAGGGGATTCAGTGACTTCAGAGTTGCCTGGTTCAGCACAGGAATTTGAGGTGGAGGACCAGATGTGCTCAGATCTGAAGGGACTGCCCAAGCTGGATGAGTTTGCATCAGTTGGGGCCCAGATCAGACTGACTTTTTTAAAGGCCAGAATGAGTGTCCCACTCTGGCGTGCCTGCTGTGGAAGCAGGTGGAGGAGCAGGCTAAGGGTGAGGCCCCTGCCCTGTTCAAAGTGTACTGGGAGGGTGGACTCCTGTAAAGTGAACCAAAAGATGCGGAGGTCAAGGGCACCAGAAGGTTGGTGATTCCCCAGTGCCACAGAAAGTTCCTTTTGGATTTGGCTCACCAAATTCCCTTAGTGGGTCACTTGAGAGTGACTAAGACATCGGACTGATTGTTTGCGCACTTTTACTGGCCGCAGTTCTACGTAAAGGTTAAGAAATTTGTCCAGTCATGCCCGGCTTGTCAAGGTTCTGGCAAATCAGGTGCTGCCACAAAGGCCCCCTTAATTCCACTACCCGTGGTTGGGCGGCGCTTTTCGAGAGACTAGGCATGGACATTATGGGTCCTTTGGATCCTCATACCAGCTCAGGGAACTGATATATCTTGGTGGGGGTGGATCACACCACAAGGTATCCTGAGGCTGTCCCTCTGAGGAGCATCAAAACCCCTGTGGTTGCGAAGGCTCAGATTGGGATATTCTCCCATTTTAGATTCTGCAAGGAAGTCATTTCTGACAGGGGATCAAACATCACATCAGCATATATGAAGGCTATGTGGGAAGAGTGTGGAGTCACCTACCAGTTCCCTACAGCCTTCCGCCAATAAACAAATGGGCTTGTTGAGAAGTTCAACAAGACCCTGAAAGGCATGATTGGTTGACTTGGAAGAGCACCTGAGGAGAAAATGGGATAATCTCCTGCCATGCCTTCTGTTTGTCTACAGGCAGGTACCACAGAATAGAGCACGGTCCAGCCCCTTTGAGCTTCTGTTTGGATAGCCTTTTATGAGGTCCCCTCAGTCTAGTGAAAGAGGGATGGGAGGGCAACCCCTCCTCCACTGCATGAGATCTGGTGGACTATGCACTTGGCCTTCGGTCTAGAATGGCAAAGAACATGGAACAGTCGACTAAAAACCTAAAGGCCAGGCAGGGGCTGATGAAGCATTGGCATGAACAGAAGGCCAGAGTGACAGTCTATTATCCAGGCCAGTTGGTGTGTATTATGGAGCCTGTCAAAGCCAGTGCCCTTCAGGACAAATGGACTGGGCCTTAATATATGCTGGAAAAAGTCAGTGAGGTGAATTATGTAATTGACTTGAAAGGACCGAAACAGATGTGCAGGGTCTTTCACGTCAACAGACTAAAACCCCATTATAGCCAGGATGACTTGGTCATGGCATTATTGACTGATGGAGAGACTGAGGAGGAGACCGATCCCCCGCCAGACCTCCTGCACACTGAAGCCGCAGATGGGTCAGTTAAAGGTGTCAACCTTGCAACGGACCTATCAGAACAGCAACTGATAGACTGTCATCGTTTACTGGCAGTTTGCTAGTCTGTTTTCACGGGCTCCACGTTGCGTAAATCGGAGCACCCATGATGTGGACACTGGCGTCAGTAAGCCGGTGAAGAGTAGGATTCAGCAGATGTCTGATAAGGTCAGGGACACCATCAAGGAGGAAGTTTCCGAGATGCTGTCCATAGGAGTGACAGAGTAATTCCACCAGCCCCTGGGCTAGCCCAGTGGGACTTGTCCCTAAAAAGACCAGTGGTGGGAAGTCTCAAGTCTGCTTTTGTGTGGACTACAGGGGCGCTCAATTCTGTAACGAAGAGAGATGCTCACCCCATTCCTTGGGCAGATGAGCTCATTGACAAGCTTTGCACTGCTAAGTACATGAGTACCTTCAACCTCACCACAGGGTATTGGCAGGTTGGCTTGAGAGATGGAGCAAGAAAGAGGTCAGCTGAAGGACATTATCAGTTCACTGTGATGCCCTTCAGATTTAAGAATGCTACTGCCACTTTTCAGCGGTTAACCAGGTTTTATCTGGTCTTGAAAACGTCAGTGTCGCCTACTTAGAAGACATTGGGCCTTATTACAAGTTTGGCGGTAGCCTTGCTGGTAAAACTTGTAGTAATTTTTTCTGCCACCCGCGAATGGGCAATTACTGGGTCATTACGGCCGTGCCCATTCGCGGGTGCCGGATTGGAATGCTCCCCATTCCCATTTGAGCCCTATAGGGCTCAAATGGGAATGTGCAGGTTGGATGCACCGGCACCATTCACAATGGTGCCGGTGCATCTGACATGCTCTGCTCGCGGGTGCCGTTACGGCCGCCAGGCCAGACATGGCAGCCGTAACTGCACCCGTGAGCAGAACTCGTAGTTTGCCGGTCCGGGAACTACTGTACCGGCAAGCTTACCGGTAACGTAGTTCCTGGACTGGCAAACTTGTAATGAGGCCCATTGCTGTGTTCAGCCACACTCAAGAGGATCACTTATCCCACCTGAAACAAGTGCTTCAGGCACTGCAGAATGCAGGTATGACTGTCAAGGCCATGAAGTGTCAGATAACGCAGGGCACCATGACTTAACTAGGCCACCAGGTTGGTGACGGTAAGAAACACCATCTCGAAGTGAAGGTACAGGCTGTGAAGGATTGGGGCAGCCCCACCACACACAGGTGAGAGCTTTTTTAGGTCTCACTGGGTACTACCGGTCATTCATCAAGGGGTATGGGACCATTACCATCCCCCTGAATGATGTAACTTCCAAGACAATGCAGAAGAAGGTAACTTGGACCCCTGCCTGTCAAACCTCCTTTCAGGATTTAAAGGATCGATTGTGGAGGGCCCCAGTTCTGAAAGTTCCAGACTATGGTCAGGAGTTTATTATCCAGACAGACGCCTGTGAGTTTGGGATTGGATCAGTGTTAGCTCAGCTGAACTCTCAAGGGGTGGAGCAAACTGTTGCCTACATTAGCAGGCGATTGACAAAAAGGGAAAGGAACTGGGCTGTCATTGAAAAAAAAGGCTTACGCCGTCGTATGGCCCATAAAGAAGCTAAGACTCTGCAGCTTTGGGTTGTATTTTACAATCCAGACAGACCACTGGCCTCTTCCATGGTTAATGGTCATGCAAGGAGAGAACCCTAAGCTTTTGCGTTGGACCTTACCCCTACAGGGATTACATATGGACATCCAGCACAAGCCAGGCTGCCAGCATGGAAATACAGATGGCCTCAGCCAGTACTTTCACCTTGATGATGAACCAGACCCTCAGAAGGGTGGTGGTTCACATGTTAAGGCTGGGGAGCATGTGAGGAATTCGACCATCCTCACGGTGGGTGTGCGCTCACCTGGGCTTTTTTGAAATTTGAAAAGAAATTGAATAATGGTAGATGAACCTCTGGAAAATGTGTGGGGCTCATCTGCACACGTTTTCCTATGCTCACTGCACAACATAAGCATAGACCTGTGTACTCTGGGTGAACAGAGCCTACAGGCGCCGCCCTCCATGTCATGTTTAGTTGGCATATGTCAGCCAGGATCACACTATGTCCTCTCAGAAGGGGGAGGGCAAAACATTCCCCCTGCCTTGGCCAGCCTAATTACCTAACAAAGGCTCCATGAATCCACCATGTCCTTTTGTTGGCTCTGCTGCTGGTGGCAGCTTTGTATACTAATCAGAGTTTAATTCAAACAGGCCCACATGAGGCCTGGCTGCAGAGGCTAACAAAGGAGACATGAAACCCCCCAACAAACTTTGGTATGTCCTGTGTCAACTTGAATCCAGCTCCCGCACTTAGTATCAAAGGACAGTGAAATGTCATGTCTGGGGATGCGTGCATTACAGTAATCATCCCCGAAGGGAGACCCCATTCGGAATGTATGAGTGTGTGATTTAACAGAGGCAGAAAGTATGGTCCTGCCGCAGCTTCAATGGTGACCTGTTGCTTTTAACAGAAACCACAGAGAGCTCAATTAACTAGAGAGACCCTTTGATCTACAACAGACAGGAAGATGGGTGAGACTTAGTATTACATGTTTTCAGTTCTTTACCGTTTCTATTGCAAAGCACTCTGGTTACGACCTCATGCACATGGGAGATTGTTGGTGGGGACCCAGGATTGGTTCATTAAGGTCAGCTTAGCCTTCACTAATCACTGTGCCCCATTTGGCTTTAAAAGAGGTCCGAGCCCGTATTTTGGGCAGATCATCTGAAGACTTTGCGAGGAGTAGCAAGATGAACATTGGACCCTGGCTGAAGGTACAGCCTGCCTTACATCTTCTGCCAGTGAAGGAAGGCCACGACCTCCAATGGGGAAGAAATATCCCACCCCAAAACATCTCCCAGGTAACAGAGGGAGATACTGAATCCAAGGCACCCTCCAGCAGCTCCAGAATCGGTACCCAGCCAGCACACAGCATGCCCTGCTAGTCTCTGCAGCAAGCTACCTAGGTGGGGAGTGCCAGGGAGTCTCTGAACCAAGACAATGACAGGGCAGCTGCCTGCAACACTCTCCTCAGCATTGGCCCTTCCACCTTAAAGGACACAAGCCCAGTGAAGAAGTTAGGAGGAGTACATCGATGAGCATCTACCGACGACCACCTTAAAGGACATTTTTGATACAGTCGAGTCCCTCGAGCTGCAACTGACTGTTCTTACACCGCAGTCGCTAACGTTGTCTGAGACACCTCGACCAGTGCTTCAGACCCGCCGGGCCATCACTGAGACGATTAGTGACCGTGAGCCATCGTGTAGGCCAGCCAGCAGCCATCCGTCCAGCCACCAGCCGTCCGCCCAGCCTCGCTCATTGAACTTTCTTCTGCCTGATCCCAGCAGCTATTTCTTGTCTTGAATTTTGTTGCTGAAGCTGCAAAGCGCCCTGCAACCGACTGGACACTCTCCAGCACCAAGAACGTCTACAGCACAAGGTACATTGTGGTCCTTTTCCCCCTGGACCTTCTCCGAAGTCCCCTGGTGACATTTTATGACCCAATGCTCGCTTTGTGTTGAAACCAAGTATCCTTGAACTATTGTGATTAATTACTTTACCGACTACCCGCCTGGTAGTATCCAGAGTGCATCCCTTTTCCTTACTGTCTGTCCTCTGCATTCCTATACATGTCTTTTATGATAATAATAAAGTATATATTTGTATACAACCTTGTCTGGACAGTCCCTTTTATCATTGGGTAATATTGTTTTTTCGCTGTGTTGCTACTAACCAACGATCTACGACCTTGCGAAGATAAGCCTTCCATTCTGTACACGTTACCCAAATTGGACAAGAAGGTTTATAATTTGCTTGCGTTCCAATCTGTTCGGATCCCTTCTGGTGTACCAGAGGTGTGGGGCTGATTGATGGTTTAGAAACTGATATACATCCCATCACCACTGGTGCCCCGGAAATGGATTTGTCACAGAAGGAGACACCGGCCCTTTCTCCTTTGGTGAGATGATATGTCAGTGGAGAAGCTAGTGTTGAACTGCTACCTTATTTTTTTCTGTACCCCTTTCTGACGGCTCCCAGTATGGGCTGGTCTCCCTGGCCTGCCATCTTCACTGTTTCTAGACATCGCAATGCTCCAGGTGCCTGCCATTTGTTGTAATGTAACTATGCCTGGTTTGTTTTGCACTCTGCGTACACGAGCAGGATCCCAGTTCCCGAAAAAGTGAGTGAAGTTGTTTATTGATGAAGAGGAGGGATTGAACAAAGCTCTGCACAGCCACATGTCGACTCCCCATGCACAGGGAGCTTTCAATTGCTTTTGATGAACCGTGTGGTGTCACGTGCCGGGAGAGAACGGTCACGTGACACAAGGAGTGGGAGGAGATTAAAGGAATCACCGGAACTGGCGGTTTCGCGCCAGTCCGGATTTATGCAAGCTACGAACGAGTCGCGTATCTTTCCTTGCGCAGCGCGCTGTATTGCTCCGCGAGCCGGGCCTCCCTGGCAGGGGGCCGCGAACACGCTGACATCGCGCTCGCTCTAGCGGCGGCAGAGCAAACATCACAAACCGGACACAGCAAGCCCCGTGTGCTAGGTGTTCATAGTACGTTGGCAATCTGCTGTCATTCCAGAACACGTTGTGCAGTTGCACCAACCTACTCAAAGTTGCTCCATTTGTGAAAAATTATATACATAAAACAGTATGATTTATTTTTCTCAAAGTATTTTTGTACATGAGTAAATTAAGAATTGATGTTATTGTGTAGATGAAACTTTGATGGCCGGCTCTCACGAGACCTGAGCAGAGTTGCAAGCGCAGCTCCCGGCGTGCCGCATTGTGAGTGTGAGGGCCATGCTGGAAGTACCTCCACCCCAGTGCTCCTCCTGAGAGGACTTACAGGCATCCTGCTTTGTGTGACATTGCCAGAAGAACTTTCCTATTGGACACCTGAAAATATACCCTTTCATGTCCAGTCACAGCGAAGCAACTGTGTACAGGTCTGCTGCATTTCAAGAGGTTGATAAAGATATTGGGCCTCATTACGGGGTCGGCGGTAAGGGGTTAAGGGCAATGGTAAGGGTGCCATTGCCGTTAATCCCTTACCGCCGCATTACAAGGTCCCTTAGCGGGTCCCGCTATGGGCGCCTGGTTTTAGCGGGAGCCGCTAAGGGAACAGGGAGCTAATAACGGGCCCGTTATTAGCTCCATCCCCATTCCCATTGAGCAGAATGGGGACTTACCGGGTCCTCCAAGGTTGGAATGACCCGGTAAGTCCCTATTCCGAGAACCCGACCCAGAATGCAGTAAGAGGGTAGCCATGGTGCTAATAGCACCATGGGTACCTCCAACCTCGTAATGAGACCCATTGACCTCACTACGGCCTAGCTTAGGTTCATTCAGGCCACAACATAATTGGCAATGAGGGTAAGGACGTAAACCCGCCATGAAGATGATTCAAACCGTGTTTGCGTCCACCGCCATCCTTCTTGCAGTGTCCAGGTAGGCCTTCAATACCATGGCCTCAATGGGAACCGTTGTTCGAAACCTATTTGGAAGCAGTGGGAAGTGCTGGCTATGCTGCTGTGAGAAGGAGGGCGTTGCTGCTCAAAACACAGGGTGTCGAAGGCCAGAGAATCTTTGCAGGGTTGAAGCCTGAAGTTATACAAGATGACAATGATGTGCACAAAGAGGTTGTGAGGAGGATCGTTAAGAGGTTCTCGAGCAAAGAGAACATAGTGCTGCACAGGATCATATTCTACAGCAGGAAGCAAGAGCCTGCAAAGCCAGTGGATGACTACGCAATCAAGATGAGGGAAATGGCGGTGTTGTGTGCCTTTGGGGATACCGCTGAAGACAGGATTTGTGATCTGTTGATGGTACACACCAAAAACAGGAAGATGCCAGATAAATTCATAATGGAGAAAGAGTTGCAACTGGACAAAGCCATTCGAGTCACCAGGGCAGTGGAAGAGACCTTGTGCAGGTGCAAGGAGTTGGCAGAAAGGCTGCCAGTCCCGTATATGCATGCAGTGCAGGTCATGGGGAGGAGAGACAAGGGTCAGCCAGAGACCAAAGAGGAGAAATGTGGTAAGCGTGAACCGCTGAAATGTCACAGGTGCACCAGCACCCGCCACCCGGCGAATGACAGATAATGTCCAGCGAGGAATAAAGTGTGTTCGAGCTGCAGAAGGTTTGTTCACATAGTAATAGTGGGCAAATGGCCGGGTAAGAAAGTGGCTAAGTCGGTGCTAAGTGAAGACACACAGGGTGCTGAGTCGTCGGATAAAGAGGGGTGTCTGGCCGTCATGGTGAACTGCGGGACGGCCAGAAGGGAGAAACTGCACTGCGTCATCAAGGTCGATGGAAATGAGACGAGAGTGATGTCTGACTCAGGTTCAGATCTTACGCTACTGTCGATTCACACAAAGGCATGGTTAGCAAAGACAAGATAGAAGTGAGGAGATTGAAGCACAAGCCCAAAGTCATTGGAGGAGCTACTGTGAGCCTGTTGGGCTACATTCTGGGCACAACTGAATTTAAAGGAAGTTTGAAGGAGACAAGAGTCTACTTTTCAGAAGACGGTCCGACTGTAATAGGTTGGGATGACCAAGCCAAGTTAAACATCACGTTAGATTCCAGCAAAGAAGATCAAGTGCTATCAATGAACACAGGAGGAGTGTCAGTGTCCAGATAAGAATTTCCCTGTTTATTGTTCAAAAAGCCTGGGAAGATTAACATTTAAGTGCACGAGATAGTGATGAAACAAGATGCTGTTCCAGTAAAGCACGAAGTGAGGTCAGTGCCAGCAATGACAAAGGGGGCTCTACAGGCACAATTGGAGAGAATGTTAAATGAAGGCATCATTGCAACTGTGGAATCGTCAGAATGGCTGAGCCCAGTGTTTATGATAAAGAAACAGCATTCAGAAGACAGTTTCTGCCAGACAGGTAATAATTTACCAGTGCCTGACTTCCAGGTGCCACCGGATCATTATGAGTCCGGCAATCCCGGGAAGTCAGGCGCCGGTAAATTGTAAGTCCCCATTCACATAGATTCCCATAGGACTCTATGGGAGTGGGGACACGGAAGCACTGGCATCGCTGCTAATGGTGGCGGTGCTTCCATGACGGGTCTGCCTACCGTGGCCGCTGTGCCCAGCAGGGTCAGGCTGGTCGGGCACAGCGGCCATGGCAGGCAGACTCAGAGTTTTCTGATCCAGAAACAAGGATGCAGGTGAGCTCACCGGTACCCTTGTTTTCGGGCCGGCACTTTCATAATGAGGCCTAGTGTGATTAAATGTTATGCCCAGGATCACACACTTTGGTTCACATCTTCACAGGTTTAGTTGATATAGATATTTATTAAGATTTCCCTTTGCATTTCACGTGCTTAAATAATACTTTATTTATAGCAATGCCTTGGAAGCAAAGCGCATTACATAAGAAACTACCCTTTCATGATTAACTTTACACTATATACATCATCATAGAAATATATTGAGCAATAAGAGGATGGCTTTAGTTTTATTTTCCCCATCCTGCATTCAAAGTCCCAATAGCATAATGCAGATTAATATTAGCCTAACAAATCCCCCTTGGAAAAAGCCATAGTCATTATTTCACAAAGCCTATAGCATTATGCACCCTTCTCACTGCTGATCCCTCCCTCCCATGCAAATTTCTAAAGGGACAAAAGTCCCCGCTAATAGCCCCCCTCCCTCCCATCAGTGCTTAATGGCTCACATTAGCTCACAGAGCTCCTTGGGACATTGTCCTTGCAGCAGGACAACTATTCAGGTAGGAAAGGGTAAGGTGTCCTGCTGCCAGGACAAAGGGCCTCATTACGAGGTGGGTGGTAAGGGATTACCGGCACCGGTAAGGGCACCGGTGCCGGTAATCCCTTACCGCCCTACTACGAGTTCCCTGTGCGGGTCCTTCTTTAACGCCTGGTTTTTCCAGGCGTTAAGGACGGGACCCGCAAAGGGACTCTAGAGCTAATAACGGTACCGCAATTTGCGGTACCGTTATTAGCGCCTTCCCCATTACCATTGAGCCCTATGGGGGCTCAAATGGGAATGGGGAATGGCCCTGGTGAATGGGGAATTACTGGTCCCGCCAACCTTGGAATGGACCGGTAATTGCTCCATTCACCAGGGCGGAGTCAGAACGAGTTTGGAGGCAGCCATGGGGCTAATAGCGTCAGGGCTACCTCTAAGATCGTACTGAGGCCCAATGACCGTGCTGAGCAGGAATTGCTGAGCACACATTGTCCTCCCAGCGGGACACCTTTCCTGTTGGGCACCCTCACTGAGATGCCGAACGGGAGAGGGGTCCCACTAACAAAAGTTCCGGTCAGGCTCTCAAAAGAGCCTGTGGGAGGGGCAGCTGGTCCCTGCTCACCACCCCCCACCCCCCCAAACTCCCAACTCGGTACGCCACTAAGAGGATCCCACATAAAAAAAGAAGCTAAATTTGAAGCAATTCTGACAAAGTAAATTGCAAAAGTAATTTACTTAGTTAAAAACACGTAGAACCCAGCTCAGCTTTTAGATGGCTCACATCCTGGGCTGGACTGGCCTATAGCAAACTCTGGAGATTTCCCAGTGGGCCTCTGCACTCTTGTCCTCTTTTGTATTTTATTTTCACATTTTCTCATAGGTCAAAAGTGTGGGTTTGCTCAAAATGTGTAATATGGGGCCACTTTGAACATTATTGCCAGGGCCTCTTTTGGTTCCCAGTCCACCCCTGCTCACACCTCGAATGATATGCATGAACTGGGGTGAAAGATGGATCTAATGGGCAAAGGAAGGCATAGCAGATATGCAGCTACTTGGTGCCAGAAGTGGGAGAGGTGATTGACCATGCAATGAGTTCATGCACCTACAGCGGCTATGTGTAACCTCACACATCCGGTTCCTGTGGAGATGCTGATACAGGTTTGCTGGCAGTCGCTTCACTTGGTTGTATGTGATTTCTTTGAATATATTTTTCCTAATGGAGATTTCACTGAATTAATTAGACAGAAACAACCAAATCTTCTTTTTACTTTTTCTACTTATTTTTTGAATGCACAGGGAGACCCCCCGCAGGCCCGCTCACCCTAACTTATACCCTTATCCAACACGTCACCTATTATGCATTAGACACGTATATCATTTCCCCTACCTTTTTCTGTGAAATATATTCGGTGAAATCTCATTAGGGCAAATGGTATTTGAAGAAATCTATGCTAACGGCTTCACTTTACCCTGAGGGGGTTCCCTGTTTGATTCCCAGTGCAGTAACTTATCAGCAGGCTTCACTTATTCCCACAATATTTTCATGACAGTTGGGAGCAGAGAGACAGCTTACATATGTCGAGAGTTGCCAAGGCTAGAGCGCTCAAAACAAAGGCATAACTGATAGTGGACGTGAGGGCCCTTGGAGGGGCATTGGGTGTTGGGTGCTCAGTCATGACCTCACTCGCGACCAGCTTTTTAAAACTGTCGTCCAGTCCCCAAACATGTTGAGGCAGGTTCTACCCCTGCAGCACACTAAAACTGTTGTTCATTTTATGAACTGAAGTGGCACATGCCATTGCAATCCGATTTGGATAACTGGGTCAAAAGACAATCAGGTACTCAGTGCTACAGGCCTCCTTCAGTCAATTTGGACTTGCCTGCAGCAACCTAGATCATACCAAGGCTGTGGGGCAGGGCAGAAGTCTGCATGAACACCCAGCTGGTGGTTCGAGTGGAGGGGAGTTGAGAGGGCTATGTTTGGGGGAACCAGGGGTGTCACTAGCTCTGGAAAAGATCCATGGCTACTCTAATGTCGAGACGGTCGGGACTTGGGGCTAGCTAGCCTTTTGGTTTCAGCCCCTGAAGGGGACAGCTGCCCAGGGCGGCCTTAGGGCAGGGCGGGCCAGGTGACCGCCCAGGGCGCAGTAGACCCCAGGGCACCATTAGCCCCCTGCCACGCCAGCTCGGGGGAGTCTTTCAAGGGCTCCCTCAAGCTGGTGTAGTGAGAGAAGGAGCAATAATATCAACAAACAAATGAGCAAGGTCAGGTCGATCTCTGCTGAAGAGTAACCGCTGCTACACCCTGAGTGGGAAACCGTGTGTGGGTCGACAGTGTTTCGGCCATTTTGCGTGGAGCTAGGTGAGCTCTTGTCACGGCTCCAAATCCCAGGTGCAGGAGTGGCGCAAACCAACTACCCCCACTGCGGTCCGGGCACCTGCAAGACAAAGCTTACACAGGCCACCGAGACCCCAGCAGGGAAAGAGGATTAGGGTCTCGTTGGTTGGATGGGTCTCGAACAGAGGGTAACCGGAGTGAGGGTTAGGAGAGGGGAAGTGGACTGGCAAGGGAACACATGGGAAACAACAACAAATACCTATGCACTATCGTCCCAACATACACACTGTGTTTTACAATAACTTTTGATACAAAAGGCACTTAGCTCTGTGGTTGAGTGCTGGCCTCCTGCCTGCGCACTCTCAGGTCCGGAGCTCGGAGCAGTTCAAATGCTGCAAGAGAGTTTAGTATTAGTGACCTGTGTTAACTCACATAGGTGTAATACATCACACACACATACAACAGTGAGGTATGCCACCTCAGGTTTTGGTTAGTGCTGGCACATGCACTTTACACATTGGTGATACATCTGCTGACAGAGCTCAATAGTACCCAACTATAACGAGTGGTTCAGAACATGTGGCCAAAGTTTGCCGCACGTGGCCTAATATCTAAACACTGCGTGCTGCCAAAGTTTGCCGCACGTGGCTGCGGTGAGAAATGCTCTTCATGCTGCCAAAGTTTGCCGCACGTGGCTGAAGACACGTTAGTAAATAAACGCTGCGTGCGTTAGTTAAATGATCCATGGTTGCCGTAATCGGCGTAGGTTAAATGCTAATGAGTGCTGATAGGCACTTAGCTTTTGCCCCTAACAGGGGATGTAATATGGCTGGGCGATGCCCCCTGCGCGAGCTCCTCAACGGATTGGAAGTTCCGATGCTTCTCTGCTTGTTCCGCGCTCTCCCTCGGTAGCTGCGCTTCTAAATCCCATGTGGGGGTTGATCGCTCGCTCGCTATGGCTTTGCTGCACTTATCTGTTTTATGCGAGGGGCCGGAATGCGTGTTCCTTGGGGCGTGGCCCCTCGCGTGATCCCCATCGGCAGGAGCTCTGAAGGATGCGTCCATTCCGGTCGGGAGCTTAAGCACAAGCCCCGTGCCTTCGTTCTTTGAGCACGCGCGTGCGTGAGCCCCTCCCAACCTGGGAGTGGAAAAGTAGTTCCTGGCCCAAAAGCTGCTGGGAATTGTGGTTCGGCGAGCCTTCTGCCTGCAAAAGGGACAGAGAAGCCTCCTATAAGGCTGGAGGCTGTTCCTTTGGGTTTGTTCCGTTTTGTGTTTGCGCCCTGGGCCCCTCACTAAGCACTGACTCCCTCTTACAACTCCCTGCACCCTGACAGTACTCCCCCCGCACGGAAGGGCTCGGGCTTGGGTTTCTCAGGATAATTTTTGTGGAACTGTCTCACCAATCTAGGAGCATGCACATTGTGTGCGGGCTCCCAGGAACGTTCCTCGGGACCATACCCAACCCAGTCTATCAAATAATACAACCCATCTGGGCGACGCTGTGCATTCAGAATGGCTCAGACCTCATATTCAGGATGTCCTTGAACTATGATAGGTGGTGGTTTCTCAGTGCGAATGGATGGCCGGGCTGGTTTCAACAGGGACACATGGAAAGTTGGATGGATTTTCATTTGTGGAGGTAATGCCAGCCTCACTGCCACCGGGTTAATCACATCCAAAATAGTAAATGGACCCAAAAACCTCGGCTGTAGTTGGCGAGGTCCAGACAATTTAATATTTCGGGTAGGCAACCAGACCCTGTTGCCCTGTTTGTACTGGGGACTTGCCCTTCTTTTTTCATCTGCGGAATGTTTATATGATTTTTTTGCGGTGTTCAGATTTGCCTGAATGTCCCTTCAGACCTGCTGCGTGTACGCCTGATGCCCCAATAGGGTGGGTAGGTTTGTTAAATGGTCACCCGGTATTGTGGGCAATACTCGAGGGTGGTATCCATAAGCTCCAAAGAAGGGCGTATGCTTGGTGGAGTCATGCACAGTGTTGTTATATGCCACTTCAGCCAACCAGACATACTGGACCCATGACGCCTTGGTATTTGCTGCGTAACAACGTAGGTACTGTTCTAAACCTTGATTCACGCGTTCGGTTTGACCATCCGTTTCTGGGTGATAACCGGACGATAGGCTGACCTCCATCCCGATCAATTGACAAAATGCTCGCCAAAATCGTGAGGTAAATTGAGGTCCTCTGTCCATGATGATACGTGTAGGCAAACCGTGAAGACGAACTACATGATTCAAGAATAAGTCTGCCAGTTCACACGCAGTGGGAACTCCAATACATGGAATGAAGTGACTCATTTTGGTGAGGGAGTCTACAACCACTAGGATAGAGGTGTACTTTTGCACTGGTGGCAAGTCCACAATTAAGTCCATTGTGACTGTATGCCATGGGGATGGTGGGGTCGGCAACAGCTGGAGCAAACCCGTCGGTTTCTGATGGCTAGCTTTTTGTCTGCTGCAAGTGCTGCATTCTGTTACATAAACCCGCACGTCACGAAGTAACGTAGGCCACCAAAAATGTCTGCTCACGTTCTGCTGTGTTTTGGCAATAGCGGGATGTCCGGCTAACGTAGTGTCATGACACCAATGCATCACTTCTTTTCTGAGTGCTAATGTAGGCAAATATAAAGCCTTAGCATAATATGGGACGCCGCCTATTAACGTATGTTGCGGGCCTCTTGAGCACCATTCCTGCAACTCTTGGGCAGTCATGGCCTTTACTCCGTCATCAAAGATGTTAGGTCTACCCACTAGTCCCACTATCCGGATGGTCGGAACTATCGGACGAACCTCGTCCAAGGTTTTGTTCTCTGGTTCTGGATATCGAGACAAGATATCAGCTTTCATGTTGTTGGTTCCTGGGCGATATGTAATCAGAAAATCGAAACTCGAGAAGAACATTGCCCAACGTAACTGGAGGGGACTAAGTGTTTTTGCAGTCTTAATACATTGTATTCCGATGGTCAGTCATGACAGTGACCGTAAGGCGGGCTCCCAATAGGTAATTACGCCATTCGTCAAATGCTGCCTTTACCGCCAATAGTTCGCCGTCGGCTATGGTGTAATTAATCTCAGCCGGTAGTAATTTTCGGGAGTAGTACGCCACAGGATGCAGTAACCCAGTCTTCGGGTCTCGTTGGGATAAGACCGCTCCCAAGGCATAACTCGAGGCGTCGGTTTCAAATAAGAACGGCTGGCTGAGGTCAGGATGCCGTAGTACTGGTGCAGATGTAAATGCTGATTTCAACCTCTGAAAACCTTGTTCGGCGGCTTTATCCCATACAAATGTCTTCCCTTTCTTGAGCAATGTTGTGATGGTTGTCACCAATTCAGAGAACTTCCTAATAAATAGCCGGTAAAAATTGGCGAAACCTAGAAAGGATTGTACTTCCTTCACGGATGTAGGAGCCGGTCAGTCGACCACTGCTCGTACCTTTTTCTGGTCCATCTGCACCCCGGATGGAGTCAAGAAGTATCCCAGGAACTCCACCGTGGTACGGTGAAATTCGCATTTTTCAAGTTTAGCGAATAGATGGTGTTCCCGAAGCCGCTGTAATACGGCCCTAACGTGTTTAACGTGTTCCTGCATGCTGGTGGAATATATCAAGATGTCATCGATATAAACCACAGCGAAGACGTCCAGGTACTCCCGTGACACTTCATCCAGGAAGTGTTGAAACGCTGCTGGGGCATTACACAACCCGAAAGGCATCACCCGGTACTCATATAGGCCGAATTTGGTTCTGAATGCGGTCTTCCATTCATCTCCAACCCGCACTCGTACCAGGTGACAAGCCCCCCGAAGATCTAATTTTGTGTATACTGTTGCGTTTCGCACTTGACCCAGTAATACTGGAATTAGTGGTAAGGGGTACCGGTTTTTAATCGTAATACGATTGATTCCTCTATAATCGATACATGTTCTCAAGTCACCCGTCTTCTTGGGCACGAAAAACAGTGGTGACGAGACAGGTGAGTTGGAATGTCGAATAAAACCGTTTTTCAAATTGGTATCGATATATTCTTTCAGATGTTCTGTTTCTGCCTTCGTTAGGGCGTACACACGACTACAAGGTAGAACCGCCCCGGGTTCTAGGTCTATACGACAATCAAAAGGCCGGTGGGGTGGCAGAG
The DNA here is from genome assembly GCF_040938575.1 of Ambystoma mexicanum. NCBI lineage: Eukaryota > Metazoa > Chordata > Amphibia > Caudata > Ambystomatidae > Ambystoma > Ambystoma mexicanum. The sequence continues at coordinate 325,507,517 of NC_090926.1, read as the reverse complement.
TCTCAGACGATTTTTTACTGAATACATGTTTGAACCCTTGGTATTCTGGCGGCAAGTTACTGAGATCAGATGTCTCTATAGCGGCAACAGTAGGCTCCTGAACTGAGGGCAAAGACTGGACCACAGTAGTGCAATGTGAACGACAGTATGGAGAGGACATGGATATCGTCCCCTTGGACCAATCCACCAGGGGGTTATGTTTTGTGAACCAAGGTAGCCCCAGAATAACACCAAACTGTGGTGCTGCTATCAGATCAAATTGGATTGTTTCTCTGTGATTTTGTTGACTACAAAGTGTCAAGGATTGAGTGCAATGTGTTATGGGACCCGAACTCAAAGCAGTCCCATCCACCGCCCTTACCGGTTCCGGTGCCCCTTTCCTGCACAAGGGCACTCCCAACTTAGCCGCATATGAAACGTCCATGAAGTTACCCGTGGCACTGGTGTCTAAGAGTAAATCCACCTTAACCTCACGCCCCTGGAATTGCAAGACAGAGTGATGTGGGGGGCATAATTCACAAAATCTGAGACTGGGGTAACTTCTTTCTCCAGGCTCGGCTGTAGTACCCCTACAACCGCTGAGCCGAGGCGTTTCCCTGCGCTCTAGGTTTCGTAGGGCAGTCTTTGACAAAATGTCCTGTGGTCCCACAGTACAAACATAGACCCTCCTTACGCTGTCGTTCTTTCTCATCCTTAGTGAGTGGACCCCGGACTGACCCAATTTGCATCGGTTCATCCCCGCCTGATTTCTCCAGGGCCCGAGTCAAATGCTATTGGTCTCGCCTGGCTATTGGACGAGAGTCTCCCTGTTTTCATATCACCCCGTCGTTCCACTTGACGATGAGGAAGACGCAATGCTAGGTCTATCATTGCTGGACAGTCTCGGGGTTGAGGGTCGACCTGTGCAATCAGGTCCTTTAGGTCGTCACGAAGACCCTGATAAAAGAGTGACATCTTTTTATCTCGGGGCCACTCAGTCTCCGCCACCAGTCTGTTGAATTGAGTTACATATGTGACTAGCTCCTTATTACCTTGACATAAGGTAAGTAACTCCCTATCTTTGCACATAGCGGCAGCTTGACGATTAAATATTTTACCAAACTCCGTTTAGAATGCGTCCCAGCTATACAGAACTGCGTCATCCCTTTGCACTAAAGGATTCGCCCAAGCCGCTGCATCTCCTGTAAGGTAGGAGATGACAAAAGCTGTCCTAGCCTGGGTTGAACGAAATGCTGAAGGTTTGGTAAGGAAATGATGCTGGCATTGAGTCAGGAAGGTTTGGTATTTCTGTGGATTACCGGAGTATCTTTCTGGGGGAGCTAACGGGACTATGGACTCAGTGGTAACACTTACTTGGACAGGAGTGGGCGCAGTAGCATCTCCCGAAAGGGAACAGTTTGGGCTGCTAAATAACGTACTTGGACGGCCAGGGTAGCATAGTCCTGTCTGGTGGCAGTGAGCTCGGCTTGCAGGTCCTGCAGGATCTTGGTTAATTCTTCCATAGTCTAGCTGGCTCGTGCCACTCAGGCACCTGTCACACTTGTGCTTGTGCTTCTGTCATGGCTCCAAATCCCAGGTGCAGGAGTAGCGCAAACCAACTACCCCACTGCAGTCCGGGCACCTGCAAGACAAAGCTTACACAGGCCACTGAGACCCCAGCAGGGAAAGAGGGTTAGGGTCTCGTTGGTTGGATGGGTCTCGAACAGAGGGTAACCGGAGTGAGGGTTAGGAGAGGGGAAGTGGACAGGCAAGGGAACACATGGGAAACAACAACAAATACCTATGCACTATCGTCCCAACATACACACTGGGCCTCATTACGACCCAGGCGGTAAGGGGTTTACGCCAGCGTAAACAGCGCCGACCCTTACCGCCTGAGTACGAGGTCCCATAGCGCCATGGCGGATTTAACACCTGCTTTTAGCAGGTGTTAAAATCCATGGCGCTAAGGGACCATGGAGTTAATTACGCCACCGTAATTTATGGTGGCGTAATTAACGCCTTCCCCACTCCCATTATGCCCTATGGGGCAAAAATGGGAATGGGGAAGGGTAAATGGGGATTGGGGACTTACCGCCCAGCCAAGGTCAGAATGGGGCGGTAAGTCCGCCAACCACCATGGCGGAATTGCAACCTTAGCGGCATGGACCATGGAGCTAATAGCACCATGGTCCTCCGCCAAGGTCGTAATGAGGGCCACTGTGTTTTACAATAACTTTTGATACAAAAGGCACTTAGCTCTGTGGTTGAGTGCTGGCCTCCTGCCTGCGCACTCTCAGGTCCGGTGCTCGGAGCAGTTCAAATGCAGCAAGAGAGTTTAGTATTAGTGACCTGTGTTAACTCACATAGGTGTAATACATCACACACACATACAACAGTGAAGTACGCCACCTCAGGGTTTCATTAGTGCTGGCAGATGCACTTTACACATTGGAGATACATCTGCTAACAGAGCTCAATAGTACCCAACCATAACGAGTGGTTCAGAACATGTGGCCCAAGTTCGCCGCACGTGGCTTAAGAGGAGTGAGATCCATCATGCCGCGAAAGTTTGCCGCACGTGGCCTAATATCTAAACACTACATGCTGCCAAAGTTTGCCGCACGTGGCTGCGGTCAGAAATGCTCTTCGTGCTGCCAAAGTTTGCAGCACGTGGCTGAAGACACGTTAGTAAATAAACGCTGCGCGCGTTAGTCAAATGGGTCATGGTTGTCGTAATCGGCGTAGGTTAAATGCTATGGAGCGCTGATAGGCACTTAGCTTTTGCCCCTAACAGGGGACGTAATATGGCTGGGCGATACCCCCTGCGCGAGCCCCTCAACGGATTGGAAGTTCCGATGCTTCTCTGCTTGTTCCACGCTCTCCCTCGGTAGCTGCGCTTCTAAATCCCATGTGGGGGTTGATCGCTCGCTCGCTATGGCTTTGCTGCACTTATCTGTTTTATGCGAGGGGCCGGAATGCTGGTTCCTTGGGGCGTGGCCCCTCGCATGATCCCCGTCGGCAGGAGCTCTGAAGGATGCGTCCGTTCCGGTCGGGAGCTTAAGCGCAAGCCCCGTTCCTTCGTTTTTTGCGCACGCGCGTGCGCGAGCCCCTCCCAACCTGGGAGTGGAAAAGTAGTTCCTGGCCCGAAGGCTGCTGGGAATTGTGGTCCGGCGAGCCTTCTGCCTGCAAAAGGGACAGAGAAGCCTCCTATAAGGCTGGAGGCTGTTCCTTTGGGTTTGTTCCGTTTTGTGTTTGCGCCCTGGGCCCCTCACTAAGCCCTGACTCCCTCTTACAACTCCCTGCACCCTGACAGCTCTAATGGTGTAGGCCTTCATCCAACAGGAGTGTCTCTACGACTGGAGGGTCCTATGTGGTCGAATCCGAGGAGCTTAGTGGCTCAGATTAAGAGGTGGAAGGATCCACTTTTTTAGGATGCAGTCATCATCTTGTCAACAGGCGCGGTCACGCCTATTGCCAGTGCATTCAGCTGCCAAGATCCTTGAAGCAGCAGTGTGTCATCTTGGATGTCGAGGATGCAAGACGTCCTCGACATCCGAGATGACACACTGCTAAAGACACTCCTGTCCTGATGAAGGCCTACACCATTAGAGCTCACCTAGCTCCACGCAAAATGGCCGAAACACTGTTGTGTTGACATGTATTATATGTTGCTGTTCAACTCTTGATTGTGCCCACACTCTATGGGCCCCCTACCTGTCTATGATGCCACTGAATTCTCTAAGCTTCCTTCCCAAGGAACCTATAGCGAATGAACAAACTGTTCAAGTAGATGTCTCAAATATTGACTACTTGATCATTCGTACTTAGGTACTCCACTTTGCATGTCTTCAAATGTGAATGTCCTATGTTTTTGAAAAATACCAGTGTATTACTACGCCACTGCACTTCAAAATAAAACCCTTTTGTGCAGAAGAACAGTTTCATGAGAATTCTGTGACCACCCACACAAGGGGTTAACCACTCAGGGTGTAGCAGTGGTTACTCTTCAGCAGAGATCGACCTGACCTTGCTCATTCGTTTGTTGATATTATTGTACCGACCTGGGCAGAGCAAGGCAGTAACCAGGTACCCTTCTGAATACTAGTGAGAGAAGGAGCAGCAGGTGCCCTTTTGTTATTAAATGTGCCTAACAATGGGATGCTGATGCTTTCCATCAGCACCCTATTCACATGATTACCTCCCCGCTCCGACGCAGGAGCGAGGCGGTTTGCATTGCAATAGGGCGCTCATGCATGAGCATGAGCGCCCTATTCCAGTGATTAACTCCCTGCGAGGCGCCGGAGCGGGGAGGTAGAACAAAAATGTGGCGCATCCTGCCTTCCCCCTGTTGACCAGGTGCGAGCGGCGAGGGGGGGCTGCCAATTCCCCCAGGGCACTGCTGACAAGGCCTGCCCTGCATCTGCCACATAGTTAATGAAAGAAAGTACTAAGAGTAAAATTCACTGAAATGCATAGAAGAGCAGGCGGGGGGCGGGGGAGGTAGTGCATGCAAGGACAGAAAGCCAGGTAGAGGGAGAGGCAGGAAGGCGGGATAAACGGTGCAGGGCCAGTAGGGCAGACGGGGGAGAAACATGATGGGACGTAGGAATAAGCCAGTGGATGCGAAAGAGTGGCGCTGCAGGTGGGAATTGGGTAAAGCACACAAGGACGGGAAATTAACCCGGGGATATCAGAGAGGCAGGCAGCAGAGAGGGGGAGGAGCAATGAGGAGTGGGAGCAACAAGAAAGGACCAGAAGAAAATGTACCTTAGCAAGCCTCTTGCGAGGGCACAGTAGTCAAAAGATGGTAGGAGTATCATAGGCAACCCCACAAGACAAGCAACTGCTCACCAAGTAGAAAGGTTTAGGAAGTGCCCTGTGCCAATCCTTACAAAACGTTGGTAGCTAAATCACCCAGGAATGCTTGGAAAGGACAGGGGGGAGTGAAAAGCCTGAGCAGGCAAGGAGAGAGCTTTGTCTGTGGGAAAAAGGGGCCGGGGATTTGGGGTCGAGGGGGAAGCAGTAGTGGTGTGCGTTCTATGTTCATTCATTGCCAGAAATCTTTTCGATTCGTTTTTTGCTGAATTTCTTCTTTAAAAACTCTCGACTTTTTTTTATTTGGGGAGGGGGTGGGGTTCTCCCCAAGCAGCCCACCTCAATTTTGTAGTCCCTATTACCCATCCTCCTACCCCTTATATGCTCTTACCCACCCCCGGCCCCTATATTTTTCAATTCGTTTTTTAGAGGAAAATAAATAGGCAAAAAAATCATCGGACAATATTCTGGCTATGACTGACTGTCATACCATAAGGAGACCACAAGTAAAAGGAGGGAAAAAAGAGAGTGAGGAAAGAAAAGAGAAGAGCGCGAGGGACACACAGAGAGCTGCGATTTGCTGCACCTTAACAGAAGTGCTGGGGATTCATGAAGGCAGTCAACAAAGAGAGGTGAAGAAAGACGAGTACCAATAAGCTAGCAGCCAGTGAGAGGAGGGGCAAATAAAGACATGAAGGGAGCAAGGAAAGATGAGGAGACATCAGGAACTCGAGCACAGCAGATCAGAGAGTGCATGGGGGAATGGAGAGAAGAGAGAGAGCAGAGCGAGATAAAGCGCACAAGCAAGATGAGGGGGACAGGAAAGGTGAGCTTGGTAAAGGGCAAGAAAAATACAACAGTGGAGAATGGATCAAAAGCATACACAATACGTGGGCAGTTAACTGAATGGAACTGGGCCCAAAATGTAGTCTGAGATTTCCACAAGCCATGAAGAGAGAGGTGGCACCAGCCGTTGTTTGGTCCACCTACCGAAGACGACACCCCGGCTGCCCATGTACCAGCGGTGATGTGGGACAAGCTGGAATATTTACTTGCAGGGGAGAGGCAACAGAAATGTAAGGTTTGGGTAGACCAAAAAGAAGGGTCTCGTGGTAAGCCTCACTAGGAGAATTCACAGTGGCAACATGGACCTGGGAATAATGGCCGCCACGCTTATGGGAGAATAACTGCCATCCCTTCCAGAAGGGGTCTTACACCACCAGCTGCAGATTCAGAAGCTGCATGACTGGCACAAAGGCGGTGTCTTGTACCAGCTGAATAACCATATACTGCTGGAAGCGAGGGCAAGGCTGATGTTCCAGACATTTAGTTTCAAGCCCTTTACCAGGGGGCATGAGGAGAGAAAGAGTTTGGGAATTCCAAGTCTTAAAAGGAGGGACGCATGCTGACAGTATGATTTGGGTAGTGCACGCATAATTGGATTACGTGCAGGTGATGGCTTACACGCCTCTTTTTTCTTGGTTAGTGACCTGCTATTTGATTTTAAAATGGTGGTGTCTTAAGTTGTTTGGTTCTCAGACGTTTATATATTTTCTATGACATCCACAGACCTCTGTATCCTTGGGGTCCTGAAGAAGGTGGATTACCTCATAACCCTGCCGAAACGTCCGCTATGCACCAAATGTGTTTTGCAACTAACATCTATGAAAAATCTGAAATATTATACACAATAATAAAAAAATGTGTACAAACTATCAATGGGTGTATGATTCAAAGTGCTCCTTGAAATTAAAGTGGGGGACTAAGTCAACTAATGAATATAAAAGAGATGCATCCTCCATAGGCATTTAGAGGGATTGAATGCAAACTGTAAAACATTGAGATCTACGTCCTTGCTATATCTATTGTGACAACATGAACATACGTGTGCGAAAGGTGCTATCATGGACGTAGACCTGGGATGTGTATATTAGTCATCAATTTGTTTGAGTATTAAATGACTGTGGCCCTCATTACGACCCTGGCGGAATTCGGAAAACGATGGCGGAAATGCAATACCGCCATCGAATAGCGCTCGGTGCGACTATGACCCGTCACCGCAAAGTACGAAGCCATTAGCGACACCGTAGTGAACGCCAACGCTAACTGCACCAAGCACGCGCGCGCGCACCATGCCAAACCGTAAACACCACCATGGCGCAAGGGTACGCCAATTCCGACCCTAGCGGACATGTACCTAACGCCATCAAGCATGGCGGAATGTACCATTCCGCCATGGTGAGAAGTACGGCATCGCGAATCAACCGTAAACGGCCCCACTGAGTGCCTGTACACCGCTCCCTGCCCACAAAGTACAACTCCCCGTAGGTGCAATGAAGTCACAATGCAACCAGTGAAATGTACAAGTCACCCATGCATGCCAACGAACAAATGAAACACAAGAGGGGCCAATGGGAGCTGCAGGGCACAGATGGCACGAATACAGAAGCCATCCCAATGGACATGACCACAGTCCCCCACCAAGAAACGCACGCAAACACAGGCACCTGTGACCAGCAATATTCCGAAAATCACATCATTCCACCAGTCCACCTGGCTGACCGGCATCTGTTACACAAAACCCAATCCCCCGCCCCTGAGCATGACAACATTCAAACAGTCATATTGGCAGCCCCCATCCCTGACCTCACGGGCTTCGTAGGCAAACGCGCCCAGTACAGTACCACGCAACTAAACTCCGAAGCTGGAACCCAATGCAGATCTCCTCACAATACATCGCTCCCCAAATAGGCATATGCCACATCACTTGCAAAGAAGAACGCTACACGGGCCAAATCAGAATAGAAATTTAATGCACATCAAAATCACCAAGCCCATACAGCCATCAGGCCATGAACTCAAAAACACATTTCACCATTGTGGGCTGCATCCGCAAGAAATGACCAGCCACTACTTGTGTGACGCCCTGTTCCATCATGGTACACAGAGCCACATTCACGTACGAAAAGGCAACATGGAAGCGCACAGAACCGCAGGGCCGTCCCAATGGGGAGGCACTAGTCCAGCTGAAAGGCCGAAATGTTGCTCCGAGCCACCAGTACTGCGTAAGGGCATGTGGCCCATTGGCGATCGTCCCATAAGATCGTAATGCTGCTCCACTGATTAACACGAAGCAGCAGGTGTCGGGAGTAAAACCCATCTGCAGGAGTGGCATACAGATGGCAGTGGCAAAAGGGGAGGAGATACCTGTCAACCAAAAGAAAAGAAAAAGAACAGAATGGCCATCAGAACTACATTCCAACAACTCACTTCAATGATCACACTAAATCCACAGCCATATGCATGCTAGCCCACTCCAAAGGTCCATCACCACCCAAAAACCACTTGCGACTCATAACTATCTATATCGAGGTGTAAACACCATCACAAACGAGTGTACCTGTGCATGCGTCTGTCAAAACAGAATCCATCAGATGGGATTGGTAACGTGCATGGACACAAGTGTCTGAGGGCGCGTCGAGACAGGGAGGGCTCAACAAGACCAGATAGACGAGGGTCCCACTATGGCAGCCCTGCATCACATAGCGTAGGGGAGGCGGATAGATCCCAAGAAGCCCTGTACATGGCAAACTCTGTATCAAATCACCTGCCCATGCATCCATTCATCATTCCCTCATCCCGGGATTAAAACGCCTGAATATTTACTCACATAACATTAGAAATATCCATTGAGTCTGTGCGTTATGCAGCCTGCAAAATCCACAGTGCCCCAGCCCGTAATTCCAGTGTAGTGAAGTAACATGTATTTGGGAACGTCCGGCCTCATCGCCCACGTCGACATTGCGCATCCCAAACCATTCATATCAATCATTGCATCCTCGCCATGGCCCCTGTCCCAAGGACATTGAACAATAGTACGTTATATTTGCAGTCAGACCTGTGGGCATTTCCTCGCCGCTAGCTGAAAACCGAAAGCGCCGCCCTTCGAATTCCTCATTTGCAACATCACGTCGAAGAGGCATCTGTGGCCGTTTGAAATCACAAATTAATCCATCGAGTGCGGCTGTGTGTGAAAATGGCAACTGCCTTCACCCACAAATGGGACGCCCCGCCCGTCGTTGCAACTTGGTACAGTGATGCATGAGGGCCCACCGTTACTCGAGTACTACGTTCCACTGACCCTTCACAAGTCTGTTCGCGACTGCACAGATAGTATGTGAAACAATGGGACCACAGCAGAATGAACATATCAACCAATGTTACACGGCCATCGGGTACAAATACATGATTGCAATAGCAAGATGCCATTCCCCGAATTGCAGCGTTGTGCGCGGGACGTGCTCGGCCAAAGGGGAGAGCAGTTTGCACAGGTGGAATGAATCACCACAGGTGGAGGCCATACAGCCTGAAAACACATAAATTGCACAGCCAGTCTCCTCCCACAACCACACCGAAATGCTACCGGCAGGACTCGCGATGTTGGCCCTGGGGGACATGATAGCACTGCAAGTACTCCAACTCCAAGAAGAAGACGAACACCAACTACAACCGGCCGCACGGAGGAGACGCAGGAGGAGGAGGAGGGCAAGGCAGGGCCAGCAAGGGCCGCCAGCACAGCCACTACCACCACGCAGGCAGCCCGCAATCCCACGCCTCCGAGCACATCCGTTCAACCTCACTGATGAGCAGATCCACACCCTCTACCGTCTGGACCGGGACACCATAGCCGCCATTGTGGACATGACACAGGCTGACCTTGTCAGCATGATAGATAGCCCAACCGCCATCCCACCCCTACTGAAGGTGGTGTCTGTACTCCACTTCCTGGCCACAGGCACCTACCAGCACACAGTCGGACAGTTGCATGGCATTTCTCAGCCACTGTTCTCACGGACACTAATTCAAGTGCTCGATGCCCTCCTGCAGCACGCAGACGACTACATCTCTCTACCACGCTCGGAGCAGGAAATTACTAACACAAAAGTGGGATTCCATGCACTTGCCGGCATACCGGGTTGCATTGGTGCCATCGACTGCACCCATGTGGAATTGGTCGTCCCACATGCCATGGAGGCCCAGTACCGCAACCGAAAACAATTCCATTCCCTGAATGTACAAATGGTGTGTGACTCCAACAGGATCATTACACATTGTTGTGCCCGATTCCCTGGATCAACCCATGATTCTATGGTCTTGAGGAACTCTACAATACCACGCTACATGGAGCGACACGCAGGGAACAGATCCTGGCTACTCGGTGAGTCTCATTACATGCATGATAATGTGGGGTATGTGATTCGGCAATGACCTGGCAGGAAGGGGGGGGGGGGTGCGTACGTAGCAATGGCATTTCACATCATACGTTTATCGTCCACATACAGGTGATGCTGGATATCCACTGAAGAGATGGCTCCTCACACCAGTCCGGAACCCACGGGACCAGCATGGGGAGGACTACAACCATGCCCACTCACGTACCCGTGTAGTCATTGAACAGGCATTCGGCCTACTGAAGGGTCGTTTCCGCTGCCTCAGCAGGTCTGGCGGGGCACTCCTGTACCGCCATGAGAAGGTTGCAAAGATGGTGATGGCATGTGTCATGCTCCACAACATGTGCGTACGTAGAAATGTGCCCATGCCCCCTGACGCAGAACTGCAAGCACCTGATGATGGTCATGATGAGGGTGGGGATGTGGCAGCACCTCAAGGAGTCTGCGAGGCACCGGAGGGCCGTGACATTCGTCAGCATCTCATTGATGTATGCTTCTAGCACTCACGCCTGGTGGCTGATACATGGACACGGGACTCGTGGCACTGTGTGTGTCTGGGACATGCACAATATGGACTGTACGCCTATGATGGCCTAGTACACAAAGATCAATGTCCACACATCTCATTGGTTGATCGTGCACTGTTTATGGCATATGTGATATCATGTTGTACACCCTATCGACCCGCCACCCAAGTGAGCCCAACACACCCCCTCCACCCTCCTACCTCCCCCCCGAACACCAGTGTCCAAAGATGCTCATTGTCAGTGGGCAGTCGCTATTGCAAGCCCCCTCTGCGGGTATCAGGGGCACCCCTGCCTGTGGAGCGCAGGTTCCTCCCAGATCTACGTTGGGGGCTGCCCTGGACGGAACTTGCAACGGATGATGTCTCTGCCTGCTCACGTCCATGCATGTCCCTAAGGGTTTGCGAGAGCTCAGTGAGCACACGGCGCACTGCGGCAAGTTCGGCACATACGTCCTTGGACGTCGCATGCAGTTCCCCCCTCAGGCTCTCGGTGCTTCTCTCCATTTGGACTCCCAGGCTCTCGGTGCTACTCTCCATTTGTGCCCTTAGTGTCTCTGTACCTCTCTCCATTTCTGCCCTAAGTGTCTCAGTTGATGTTTCTATGTCTGCCTTAGTGCCCCCACATTCATCGGCATGGTCCTTGAGGAGCGTGGCCAGTTGCTGCTGTTGCACGATTAACTGGTCGAGGGACTGTTGCCTCTGCTGGGCCATGGCCATTTGCGGGGGTGTCACAGAGGGGCTGTTGTCCTCATGTTGCCTTGCCACAGGGCTTGTGGGGGATGGCCAGTCGTCGTCTTGTGGGTGCCCCTGCGTGGTATCCTCATGTTGTACGGGATGGGACAGACAGGGGGATTGGGACAGGTCATGGATGGATCTGACTTCGACATCCCCGTCTTCTGTGTCGGAGCATGCTGCCATCAATGGGGTGTCACCTATGGTGCTGCTGCCACCAGAGGCAGTGCCTTCTGTGGCATCCGTTGGGGGGACCTGTGGTGGTGGTGGTGTGGGCATGCTGGCTGCTGGGGTGCCTGTTGATGTTCCCTCCTCTGTGCTGCCACCTGATTTGTGCTGCTGCCATGTCTTGATGCGTGCAGCTGAGGTCGAGGGTCTTTGGCCGTTGGTCTTGGCCCTCTTTGCAGGTGTGCTGGTAGGGGTGTCCTGAAGCTCGTCGTTTGGATCGGACCCTGTGGTGGAGTAAAGGAGGGCGAGGGTTATTGATGGGTCTGTGGGAATTGGAATGGCATTGTATCACATGCATTGGGGTGGTACCTGAGGGTGATTTGGGTCGGGGCCTTGGAGGTGCTTTCATTTGTGTGTGGAGTGAGGGTGCAGTTGTTGGGCAGCCTGCAGTTAGGTTGTGCCTGCTGCACGTGTAGTGCGTGTTTTAGGGGTTTTTAATTATTTATGTATTTATTGTGGGTTTTAACGTGCGCTATCAGGCCAATGTGTGTGGACGTTCTCCTGGACATGTGTTTCTGTTGCACTATGTGGACACATGGTACTTCACATGGATGGACTTTGTGGATTTGGCATTGTTTTATTTGGCCCACCTACCTGAATCTTCGGATGTCTGCACTCCTTTCTCCATCCCTCCGACTCCCTCTATGCTCTCCATTCCGATGGTGGAGGCACAGATTTCTTCCCAGGGGGTCAACTTGATGGGTGATTCAGGACCTCCCCCGGTGGCTGTGGCAATGTTGCGGTTGGCAGAGAGTATGCTGCGGACGCGTATCCGCAGGTCGTCCCATCGCTTTCGGCATTGCTGTGGGGTGCGGGGTGCGGTCCCCACCGCACTTACCCGCTGTGCCACCAGAGCCCATATGGCCTTCTTGTTTGCAAGTGCCGTCCTGGTCATTTGCGTGCAGAAGACGACGGCAGCATTCTCCTGGAGGGTCTCTGTTAGCACGGTCAGTTCCTCACGGGAGAAGTGGACCTGCCGCTTGCGGTCGCACGCTTTCTTCGCTACTTTTCCCATTTTTCTTGGTTTCGCTAGGGTGGATGACGGGTTGGGGTGTGTCTCAGGGTAGTGTTTTTAGTGGTTGTGTGGTTTTAGTGGTTTTATAGGTGTACGGCGGATGTTTCCCGTTCCGGGCCCATGTTTTAACTTCCGTTTCCGTATATTTCCGGTCACCGTACTTTCCGGTAGGCGCACACTGCGGTGTCCGCTGTGATGGGTGGCGGTATTGCACCTAGGGCGCCGTACGGTGGCGGTGTGGGCCGTTTTGGGGTCATTTCCGCCATCGCGGACTTTGCACTTCCGCCATGCCGTGGTGCTCGTGCCCGATGGGTCGGAATGGGCCGCACTTTGCTCCTTCGTGCAATGGCGGAAACGCTATTTACGCTGTGGCGGTCCGGTCAGTCACTTTCCGCCAGGGTCGTAATGAGGGCCTGTGTGTTTAGTATTTGTTTATATGTATTAGAGTGTTTTCCTTCAGGGCTGTTTTAGGCTTTTTTATATTTAGTAGCTGTATATTTTTCGAATACAATATTGAGTCTAACAAATTCGTTTTCTGATTCATTCATTATATGACGCAGGAAGATTCATTAATTACATTTTCAAATTGATAGCAGAGCTACTCATTAGTCTGAGTAAAGCAATAGCTTACATAGTACCCAAATACCTTGAAGGTTTTATTTCTTGAATCAAGCCTGGTGGGAACATATCTTGTGTACATGCTTCAGTATTCTCCAGTTCCCAACAGTGATGGAGTTTTCCCTTATGTGTACACAGTGTGATTTGGGGTACTTACTGCATGTCAGTAAAAGCTCACAGATGCCGCCAACCCCGAATGTAGCTCTTTTGGGGTGGAAGGTCCCCATAGCAATCTGCAGAACATCAGCGAAAGGATACAAAATCTTAGGTACATACGTCGCACAGCAACAAGAGTCACGCACAAACGGGAGTGGTGATAGAGAGGCTGCTACCACAACCACTGCAAGCAAACAGTGTGTAAAAGGGTGGAGGAATAACCCACTGTGGCGGCCCTCACCAATATTGGCTTAAGAACTGGAGAAGGCTTTAAAGGGTTTCCCTAAATCATAGCAAAGAAAGTTTCTTCTTGATGGTTTCATCAACAGTTTAGTTATTCCGTACATGGGGCCTCAGCGGAAGGGGAGAAGCACCATGACAGTAAATGCTCACTAGGGAGGTTCCAGTGGTGTACCCCCCGAAAACACTGAAAGAGGGAAGGCTTGGTAGGGTGGCAGGTCCTTGCTCACCATCACCGCTAGACCCTCTGAAGGTTTCACCCCCTGGGATCAGTATCCAAAGAGGGGTGTCTAATCCATCACCAGTCTTTCATGGAAGGCAATTCGGTGAATCATCACCTGGGCAAGAGCGGTCGTCTGCCATGGGGCGGCATGGAATGTTAAAAGAAGAAGAAAGAAAAGAGAACAAAGGACAGAACTCCACTGCCCAGGGTTGGGCTGGGCAGGGGAGAAAAGAATCCAGTAGGATTTGAAAACAGACAGTTAAGAAGGCCAGTTGGAAAAGGAGCAAGAAAGGGAGAAGGGACAGATAAAAGAAAAAGACTTACCTGGGGGGCTGTTGCCTCAAGCGGCCCACCAGGGCATAAATGGTACTGTTTTTACTGTGGTAAGGAAACACCGAGTGAGCATAATCCAGGGTGTTTGGAGGCAGTGGGGCAAACATCCTTGACTGCATGGGGCGTTAATCAGGGTCTTTCAGTGGAGAGCAATCCTGAGCTTATAAACTTCAGCATGGTCAGTACCGAGTCACCGAGCAATATCTCTGTTTTAAGCTCCCGGGCCAACGTTGGCAAAGCAGAGGAAGTTCATGCAGGGGTTGCCAAGTGCAACCAGCAGGCTATTAGTCCTAAGGAGAATGTCTTAATTGGCAAATAAATGATTGTGGGCCCAGGGGGAGGTTATCAGTGCATGGACACCTTTGGAGTCAATACATTGGCCAGAGCAGAAACTATGGTACCATGCAAAGTCAAGGTTAGACCCCACGGAACATCGTAACTGGCAAGCCTCAACGTGCATCAGATTAAGTTGGTGAAGAATACTGGCCCTGAACAACGACAGCCGAATTTATGATTACAGGCACTTTTATTTTTTTTTAATTGATTTGTTTATGATGGGTCGAAAACCCAGAGGCATCAGGACGCAACAAAAACACATGCGACAAACAAAAATAATACAGGACTACATTTACACAATCAAAATAATCAGATGGAAATGAGACATAACATCCTAAAGGAAAAACTGCTGAAAGAACTCAGTGCTGATTGCTGAAACAGGGTGGTTTTTAACGCTTTTTGGTACACCCTTGTGTTTTCTTCTAGTCTGAGCGCCAGTGACAGGGAGTTGCAAAGCTTTGCGGTACACACTGGGAAGGATCTGCCCAGAACCTTAGCTCGTTTATGGCCAGGACAAGTCACCAGGGCTGTATTCGAAGAACAAAGTAGGGACGAATATTGCTGAGCTGTTGACAGTACTTGCAATTCTGGCTCACCTGAGTAACGTAAGCATTAGAGTTCAGAGAGGCCTCCAGTTGGATACCCAAGGTTTTCACGTTGCCGTCTACTGGAAACTTGCAGTTTTTTATTTCTAAAACCTTTAAAATTCGGTGTCAGTTTGGACGAAGCAAACTCTGACTCAAAGATAAGACACTCTGTCTTACTGCCATTTAGAAAGAGCCAGTTTCTGGACATCTGGCACAACAATGTGTGATGATCTTGTTTGAGTCACATACCATTTGTACGTTGATTGAGTGGAATAACTTACAGTTGTGGTACGCTACCTCCATGGCATGTGGGACCATCAATTCCACATGGGTGCAGTCGATGGCACCAATGCCGGCCAGTGCATGGAAACCCACTTTGGTGTTTGCGATCTCCTGGGCAGACAGTGGTAATGAAATGTGGTCGTCTGTGTGCTTGAGGAGGGGATTGAGCACTTGGTTCAGCGTACGTGAGAATAATGGTGGTGAAATGCCATGCAAGTGCCCCACTGTGTGCTGGTAGGTGCCTGTGGCCAGGAAGTGGAGCACGGACACTACCTTCAGTAGTGGGGGGGGCGGTGGGTGTTTCAATCATGCTGACGATGTTGTTCTGTATCATGTCCACGATGGTGGTGATGGTGTCCCGGTCCAAACGGTACAGGGTGTGGACCTGCTCAGCGGTGAGGTTGAATGGACTGGCTCTGATGCGTGGGATTGGGGGCTGCCAGCGTGGTGGCACTGGTTGTGCTGGTGGGGCTTGCTGGCCCTGCCTTGCCCTCCTTCTCCTCCTGCGTCTCCTCTGTGCTGCCTGTTGTTGTAGTTGTTGTTGTTGTTGCTGTAGCACTTCCATTGCAATCGGGTCCTCCAGCCCCAACATTGCTAGTTGTATTGGAATCATTGTGGAGTGTGACTCGGTGTGGGAAGGGGTGGGGTGTGCTCCTTTTGTACTTGGCCGGTCTGTATTGCCTCCACCTGTGCTGATTGTGTGCACCTGTGGCAGCGGGGAACACTGCACATGGCCATTTATGGTTGGTCCACGATGGTGGTATTAGCACCATGGCGGTAAGGTACTTTACGCCTTCGTAAGGGCGTTAAGAGCATGTCCGCTTGACTCGTGATATTCCCCACTTTGCACCATGCCGGTATTTACGGCATGGGAGGTTGCATGCCCGCGCACTTGGTGCTGTTAGCGGCACCATTAACTACGGTGCCGCTAATTGCACTTTCTCGGGTCATAATCGGACCTAGCGGTAAGCGATGCCGGTAATCCTTTACCGCCATCGTTTTTCACTTACTGCCAGGGTCGTAATGAGGGCCCATGTCTCCCAATCTAGAAAAAGCCTCCACTGGCTGCCAATGGATGTCAGAATCTCTCACTGCTTGCTCACCATAACACATACATGCTTGTTGGGTGCAACCCGGAGTAACAGGCACAGACGTTGTCCAAAAAACACACACAGAGGGTACTAAGATCTAATGATACCAATATGCTTAATGTTCCCAGGACGACATTGTCAACAGTAGGCACAAGTGCATTCTTTACCACGAATCCCAGGGCATGGAATTCCCTGCCTCCTGATCTCAGAGGTATCAAATCATTGGAGATCTTCAAGCAGAGCTTTAAAACACATATTTGTTCTTGATCTCATATAGCTGATGGCTCTGTTGGCCTATTTTTGTCCTACCCCTGTGGATTTGGGATAGATAGCCCGGTTTGTGATTGTGTGTGTGTTTGTATCCACTGGTGAGATTTAGCCCCCTATGCCTTCTGGCCCCTCGGCGCGCTATAAATAAACAAATCAATAAAAAAAAATGAATACATCCATGGCATAGAGCGGCGTGTGGAGAGCCCCCCAGAGACTAAACCAGGGAGCTGTGGTGGCTGGTGGCCTGTCCGGGGCTAGGACCAGAGCGGCCGAGCATTGTCAAGGGTCTGGGCAGAGTGCTGCCGGGTCAAAAAGGACACCTGGGTGGGGGGCGGCCCCCACCAGGCTACTCAGCCATGCCCCCTGTCGGCTCCCCTCGCTGTACCTTGATAAAAGTCCTCCCGGGCTGCGTATGTCATGCACGGCCTGGGAGGTGGAGAACAGTGAAGACTGCTCCAGTGATGAAGTGAAGTCACAGGCTGGCCATGAAAAGGAGGAGGGAGGAAGCCCCAAGTTGCTCTGTTGGACAGCCCGGGTGAAGGAAAGTCCCGGGCTGCCCAGCTGAGCAGCCCGGGTGAAGACCCGGGACCGCCCCCTGCATCTCACTGCGCATTGCAGAGGTGGCGTGCCGAGAACAGGCTGCAGCTCAAAAAAGTAAATGTGGCGGCGGCCCCGTCATCAACATGGCCACTCAATCGGCTGTGAAATCAGCGGTGTCTCCCAGTTTCATGGGACGCTGTCTGGAGTGGTAATAGCAGTGCGGGCCATAGAATTGATGTGGGGTAGCCCGAATGCTAACAAGGTCACCCCAAAGATTCAAACTAAGCCACAAATGTGGCAGCCCAGTCAATGAGGCACACCCAGAAGATTATCAAGTGCTGCAGGCACAGTGATGATTGTGGGTGGCCCCAACACCAAGATGGCCACCCTGAAGAACAGAGAGGCCTCTGGGAGTGTTAATGACAGTGGGCAGACCCCTACTCACACAGGGGGTAGAGAGGAGGTTTCCTGGTAATGCATGGAACCTGCGGGGGACACCCCTGCAAGCCCCATATTTTTTTAAGGGAGCGGGGGACACCCCTGCAACGCCTGCTACCATTTACCCCATAACCTATGCCCACAAATAATGTTGCCTATGGCCTTTCCCGGCGACCATATATATGGTGGTATTATTTGTGGAAATAATATTACCTGATACCCCTTGGTGTGAGGTACCGGGATAGTGTGGCGGCCTACCTGAGGCCGCCTAGTAAGATGGGACCACGCACAGAGGCCATCCTCTGGCCTCACACTCCATGTGGGTGGTACCTAGATTTAGGTAAGTTGTATGTCGTGTCAGAATCACCCTAAGGGTCATGAGACCCCTCCAAGAAAGGATGAGCTGACGTAGCAGGTCCCCATTTAGATGGTGCTCACGCCAGGGGAATCCTAGAGAAAGGGTAGTTAAAAGTATAAGTGTTGAAAACTTCCCATCACATTTTGTCAGAGAGTGAGGGCAAGCTGAGGTTTGGACACAGACATATTTTGGTTTTTGACTTTTAGACATTGACGGACCTTAGACACATCAGTTGAGGAAACAATCCCTTTAGAGTTAGGGCCAGTTAGGCATTCTACCAACCCAACCAAGCTTATAAATAAAGGTTTCAAACGGTTGACTTTGAGTTTGTGTCTCTCTTGATTCCATGCCTGTCTCACCATATGCAGGGTGGAGGTTGGTGTGGTGAAACAGGGGTGAGGAGGGAGTGGGACAGTCCTTCCTTTATGTTGTTGGCCATCGAGGTTATTTGTCTTGAACATCTGGTCACACTACATAAACAGGGCAATGACTGAGGCAAGTGGAGAAAGTAGGTTTGGATAGCATATGTGATGGAAAGGGGAAAAAAAGAAGACAACCATATTCACGGAATGCAAAGTTGATGGGGAATAGGGATGGTGCAGTGAAGGGTGTGGGGAGCCCCCTCCCAACCCCACAAAAAATAAAACTAGTGAAAGTCATCAAAATAAGAGTTTGTCAAAAACAACCAATTTAGACACTTTACTCATAAGGACACATTTGTCATTCTTCCATATAAACTGAGAATAGTATTTATTTAACTGACAATGTGTTCCTTCAGTGGTCTCTGATCTGTTGCGGGTTCACAATGGGGGAGAGGGGAAGCTCTCTTTTTCTGTCTTAATACAATAGAGTACTTTTCAGAAACACTGCTCAGTTCTCTGGTGGTCTATGTCTGGGTTCCCTGCAGGGGGCAGACAGAGACCCCCAGAGAACTGGACTGCCCCCCCACAGAGATGCGATTTCTGTCTGGGATCTCTGTGGGGGCAGCTCAGTTCTCCTGTGGTCTCTGCCTGGGTTCCATGTGAAGGGGTGGTTCTCTGGTGGTTTCTGTCTGGGGATCTGTGTGTGGCAGATCAATTCTCTGGTGTTCTGTCTGGGTTCCGTGTGGTGGGATGTTCAGTTTTCTGGTGGTCTCTGCCTGTCACCATTCCCTGTGGTGGGTGTGGAGGTCGCCTTGTGGAAATGCTACGATTGCAGGCCCCAGTGAGTAGGAAATGCGCAGAAATGAGAATGAAGGTGTAATCACTTTATGTCTGACTTGATGCGAACTGCCACACCTCGTGCATGCGCGTCGCTTCTCCACCTGTTACATCACGGCACACAGGCCATGACGCATCAGTGCGTTTACAGTAGATTAACTCTGATGATGCAGGTTTGCAACATCTCCCCCGGCCAAAATAAAGTACCTGTGGCAATCAGTCAGTTAATCAATTTCAGATCTCTTCAATGAGTCCTATAGGCTTCTTGATGCATCTGACTGAGCGAAGGAAAACAGGTGTCTGCTCACTCTTGACTGTCGGCCTCAAGTCGAAAGATGCTTCTGCTTCTGCCCTTTATGATCCGGTTCGTCATCACTAGACAGCATATATTCCTTAAAGTGTGATATTTTGCGAGTGATCACCCAATCCAGAATTCTCGCAGTCACCACGGATCCGTCGATATGGGATATCGTTATGGGCACAGGGTCAAATGGAGATTCTGAATGCCTCGCTTGTCGACGGCGAACTAAAACACTATCTCCCATGTGTATGGACAACCAGGCAGGGTGCCTCCCCATGTCCGCTTACTCCTTCATTCCACCATGGACGGATCTAGTGCCAGATTAGGTAGCGGATGTTGGGACAAGAAATCAGCGAGGTAGTGTACTTTACCCTGTTTGGGAATTATAAGGAAGTCGTAACCTTGCAGGTGAAGACCCCATCTCTCTATGTGGGGCAGCATTTTACAGTGTGGAACTTTGTAAATGGTGATCACTGCCTGGTGGTCAGTAATGATCATGAATGGTTTAGCTAGTAGAAACATTTGAAAATGTTCACAGACCCTTACTACAGCATGCCCTTCCTTTTCTGGTTGCGAGTAGTGCCTCTCGACATCAGATTTGCTCTTGCTGGCATAGGCAAACACTGTTCATGGAGATTCCCTCCACGGTCTATGCTGTGCCAGTATAGCTCCTAGGCCGACCTCACTAGCATCCACTGTCAGCTGAGAGCATAGGGACGGGTCGAAGTATGACATATGGGGCCTCATTACGACCCAGGCGGTAAGTTACCACCTGGGTCGTACCTTTACCACCATGGCGTAAACTACGTTTACGCCATGGTGGTTGGCGGACTTACCGCCCCATTCCGAGGTTGGCGGGGTGGTAAGTCCCCAATCCCCATTTACCCTTCCCCATTCCCATTTTTGCCCCATAGGGCATAATGGGAGTGGGGAAGGCGTTAATTACGCCACCGTAAATTACGGTGGCGTAATTAACAACATGGTCCCTTAGTGCCATGGATTTTAACACCTGCTAAAAGCAGTTGTTAAATCCGCCATGGCGCTAAGGGACCTCGGAATCAGGCGGTAAGGGTCGGCGCTGTTTACGCCGCCGTAAACCCCTTACCGCCTGGGTCCTAATGAGGCCCATGGTCTGCTGAGGCAATGCCCTGGTTGATTTGTTGGATGGCCTCTTCGCACAGGGAGATCATTGAAACTCCTTGCTTGTGGAATTCCCTCAGTGGGGTGTTCATGGTAGCGAAATCCCCTATGTAACGGCTGCAGTAGCTGGATAGCCCGAGAAATGACCAGACATTGCTACCATCATTAGGAGCAGAGATTTCCAAGATGGATTTTACTTTTCCTGGATCAGGTCTCATGCCTTTAGTTGAAAATACATGCCTAAAGAGTTTCAGGTTAGCCTTTTTGAAAGCTAGGGTGAACTCTGATGCGACCAGGGCTGAGCAGACATGTGAGAGTGCCTGATCATGTTGCTTGAGTGTGGTCCCAAATATTAGCATTTCATTGCTGTAATTGAAGCAATTTTTGATATGCCTGATTATCTGGTGAATGCTCTCCTGAAAGATTTCAGAGGAGATGCCGAAACAGAGGTGTTTGTATCTGAACAACCCCACGTTCGTACAGGCAATTTTTATATATGCATTCAGTTTGATCTGGTGATATTCTTTGTTGAGGTTTAATTTTAAGAATACTTGCGCCCCAGTGAGCAGACTTAAGATATCATATAGATGCATTCCTGGATGTCTTTCACACCCTAAGGCCTTGTTGCCTGGCTCATGTCCACACAGATGCGTAGATCATCAACTGTTTTTTTTCTTTGGAAGAGCTACAATGTGAGAAACCCAGGGGATAGGACCCGATGCAGGTTTGATTATGTCGTTTGCTAGTAGACAGTTAATTTCTTTCTCAACTCATGATTGAAGGTGACTCTACATTCCTCGGGGGAGCTGAGTAATAGGTGTTAATGATTCATCGATGTATAGCACCACAGGATGTCCTTTGAGATGCCCCAGGCCTTGGAAAAGAGACAGGAATTGGTGGACAATCGGGTATGAGGATTGCATGTTGTACATCACAGTTGCAATGTTCATGGCTATGACCGTGGAGCACCCTGGCAGATTGTGTGGCGGGACTTCTCCTTGGAAGACATACACTTCTGATGGTAACTATTGTTCTTTTTATCAATGTGTGGTTCAACATTTTCCATGATTTGTCACTGGACCCTTTGCAGCCCATTGGAATACTCTCAACTCAGATGGTATCACAGTCAGTGGCTCCAGCATCTTGTTGAATTCAGAAATGCACATTATGTTTAACGCAGCACCTGGGCCGGCATGGCCAGCAGCCATGTAGTAGGACATCTCCTCCGTGAGCTCTTGCATGATCGGGAAGAATCTGTCCAAAGGTACCGACTGGCGGCACAGATATCGCTTGAAACAAGGAAACGGCTCTGTTGGTTATCAGTGGCGCGGGCTTTGAACTCTGCAGATTGCCTGGCACTACAAATTCACAGCTATGCGGCTTTTACACCTAGCAATCGCTGACCGTGAGTTGTCCAAGATGGAGCTCAGGCGTATTACGAAAGACCCCTAAGAAAGGAGAAGTGGAAGAAAGAAGAGAATGCCTGCACCTGTGTGCATCGCAGAGCAGCGCAGTGGCCAGAAAGTCAAGCGGCTGGGTCCATTAAATAGAAGCAGGTGAGCGCAAATCATTCAGATCCCGCAGCAGCATGTCGGGCCCCCAGCTGATGTGCACGCCTGCTTCCATCCGCTCTGGGTTGCACAGAAGCTGTTCTGGGCCCCCGAAATGAGTGCACCCAGAGTCAAGGCACTACTAGGTCTTCTACTAGCATTGGCAACCAGAGTTTGTGAACTCGGCGGTGCGGTGCACAACAACTGGGGGCTGTGAGCTACTGCTGAGTAGCCTGCAAAAATGCTGAACACTACCCTCGCCCCCTCTACAAATGTCAACACCAGCATGACTAGTGGGGAATGTAAATACCCCTAGAGAAATTCTCGGGGAGGAGAGCCCAGCAGACACACCATTGTAAGGCAAGTGTAGCTCCATTCACCACAGCAAATCGGGCCAAGAGCCCTGCAGGAAATCTGCTTAAAAGGCAAATCAGAGAACACAAGTGCCAAAGTCTCCCTCACCTTGGCAGCCCAACTGCGTATAAGGTGAGTGAAGACAAAGCCAAGAGCCCCTATATTGTTACACTTCAGACTCAGCCAGACATCACCCCACAACGCCATATGAGTATTTACACAATTGGTGCACCACTGGGTTACATACAAGGAGTGGAACGCCTCCCAAAGCAACCCGCAGTTGATCTGTGCACTGGAGGTCTCCTTCTTACCCCTCCCGAACTTAGAAAAACGAACATAAGGAGTGCCACAACAGTAACCTAGAGATGCAATCCAACTACGCTGTGTATGCCACTTGCTATCGGCCAGCAATACTGAAAGGTGCATTAGATCTTAGCACACCACTAGAGTGTACAGAACAAGCTAAATGCCTCCCAAAGCAGCTAAATCAAAAGGCAAACAATCAAACAACAATAGACAGCTACGCAAAACACTGCCACAAGGGACTACGGACAATATGGCGGCAACACAGGACAAAAGCAAATGAAGCCAGCAGTGCGGACCACCAAATCCTGTTGGCTATCGCGGAATTGAAAGCTTTGTTGGGTTCCAGGACAGATGCTGTTATAGTGGATGTTGGGTTGTTGCACCAGGACATCAGAAAACTGTCCAAAAAGACTATGGACTTGGAAAAGAAACTGACGGAAAACACTTTAATGATCTTAAAAAATCACACCCAAGTCTACATCTTGCAGCAAAAGGTCAGTCTTATGTAAAACAGGGCCGAGGACTCAGAAGAAAGAGCCTGCAGAAATAACATCTGCATTGGCAACCTACCCGAGGGCAAAGAAGGGATGGAACCCACAACTTATATTGAGAATATGTTCCTACATGAAATCGGACCTGGGAACCTTTCACAAGGATTCACAATATAAAGGGCACATAGGGCCCTCACTAGAAAGCCGCCACCCGGAGCCCCACCATGCCCTAATATAGCAAAAGTCCTCAACTATAAGGATAGGGAAAAGATTTTATCCTACTCAAGGCAAGGAGACACGATATGGAGAGCGTCAGCAAACTTAGCAGTGTACCCGGACTACACATTCCAAGTCCAAATAAACAGAGCACACCTCACATCGGCTAAAGCTAGATTTCGCAATGCAGGCTTGAAATACATGCTGATGTATCCAGCTTACCTAAAAGTCCTTTACAAGAACTGCGCCCTATTCTTCTTTGATGTTCTAGAAGAGGCACAGGCATGGATGGATAGAGAGAAGATTGACCCTCTTACAGTCGAGAATTCCACTCCACCCAAACACAAAGGCACCTCTGATGCTGGTGCAGGCATGAAGTAGTGAACAGGCCAGGAATGCCGCACCCTGACAGCAATAAACTAACTGCCAAACGCCAGCTAGGGACCCCAGGATAAGCGGCGTGGAGGCCGTGGCTACTGATCACAGCCGTTTTCCAAACTTTCTTAGGTGGCTGTTACACTCAACTGGTCTCTTGGGGCACGGTTGCAGCCCTCCCAGGAAGTAGAACCCCCTATCTGCTTTCTCCCACTGCAAATAGGCTGTGGGCTTCTGCGATGAATTGCAACACTGCTCCTGCGTAGATATGAGAGGACGTAAGTTTGCTGGCCTGTGAGTGAATTCTCTCTCAAACCCTTCCTCTCATAGCGTGGTTTCCGTGAGCATGCATCGACCCATTAAGGCTCACCTGTAGATTATTAATGGTGAGCTCTCCGTCCTGCTACTTCTGGCAGGGGCGCATTTAGGATGAGGACCGAGTTCCTTCACTGGTCCTTCATACATGGGCCCTCATTACAACCTTGGCAGAGGACCATGGTGCTATCAGCACCATGGTCCATGCCGCTGAGGTTACGATTCCGCCATGTGGATGGCAGAATTACCGCCCCATTCCAAGGTGAGTGGGGTGGTAATTCCCCATTCACCATTTGCCCTTCCCCATTCCCATTTTTGCCCCCATAGGGCATAATGGGAATGGGGAAGGCGCTAATTACGGCACCGTAAATTACGGTGCCGTAATTAGCTCCAAAGTCCCTTTGCGGGTTGGATTTTTAACGCCTGCTAAAAGCAGGCGTTAAACACCAACCCGCAAAGGGACACTTGTAATCAGGCTTTAAGGGTTTAACGGCGCCAACGGCGCCGTTAAACCCTTAACGCCTGAGTTGTAATGAGGGCCATGGTGTCAGTCCAGCTGCGACTATTTCACGCCTTTCTGGTAAGTGTCTTTCAGTTTTCTCTTTGTCTTGAAGCATTTGTATTGTCTTTCTCACAGCCTGTTGCTCTGTAATAATGTCTATCTTTCTCCCAAATAGGTGTGATTGTGGCCCAGCAGAGCTACAGAGCACAAGGTGGCTTCAGATGAGGAGCGCAGGATCCCACAGTGGTCTGGCAGCAGGTAAGTTAGCTTTAAAGGATAAGCGCGAAGACATTTGCAAGCGTGACCTCAAACTAAAAGTTTGTAATGTCTAACCATGCCTTTTGTCCTTTTACAGGGTCCGCCTTTGTGGATGAAGAAGATGTCGTGCTGCGGTGCCCAGAGCTGAAGTCCTGCGTGCCAGAGGATGAAGAAGATATTGTGCTGTGGTGTCCAGAGCTGAAATCCTGCGTGCCGGAGGATGAAGAAGATGTCGTGTTACGGTGCCCAGAGTTGAAGTCCTGAATTCCAGAGGGTGAAGAATGGACGTCAGGCTCAGCAGTGAAGAATGCATGAGAATGCTGACTCCAGGAGGTAAGCGTATGGGGAGGAGACTGGATTCCCAAAGGTAAGTGCTGCTTTATCCCAGGCAGCGGTGAGCGTTACTCTGCATGCGAATGCAGATTAACGCGAAGCGTGCACCTTGGGTTTGGGTTGGCTTTTATAGCTGAGCTCTTAAGGCCACGCCAGCTAGTTCTGTTCTGCTTGCCACGTCCTGCCACTCCTTGAAGTTTCACGTGCCGCTTATAGATGGAAAGGTGCACGTGCAGCTCAAGATGGAAAGCCACACCCGGACTGACTGCACACACATGGAAAGTTCCTGAAAAGCACTCCTGCACATAATAAAGAGTCTTGCTTAGGTTTCCCCATGAACCTGGTGCCAAAGGCGCCAGGACTGAGTCCAACCGGGCCCCCTGTGTATAACCATGCTACCCCTTGCTCCCACAACCTGATGGTGTAGCTCCTGTGATCCTGGACAATTGGCCATGACAGTGGCAAGACCCACCTCATGGACTTAAGCATTATTCCCAAGGGGGAGAGCCCATCCCACAGCTGCTACCGACCTGTCCACAAAGGTTTTCTTCACTGGAAGCTTGTTTCTGCACCCATCCGCTGTGCATATGCCTCGGGACCAGACCCTGAAGGCAAAAGTGAGAAGCGGTCATGCCTGAGCATGGGCAATGATGCTGGGCGATTGTTGTTAGAGAAGTTGGGGAAGTTATAAGGGAATTTGTTTTGCCGGTATTAGCCACTGAATCACAAAATAACTTCATAATGTTTGCCCACTCTTTAAGAGGTAGAGATGAAGGGTTGTCAGCCGATACCAGATATAATCCCCAACTGCTGAGTTCAGACAATAATGGCTAGTGACATAAAACTGCTTAACTCGAGTGTCCGGGGCTTGAATAATTACGTAAAAAAGAAATAGAGTCTATACGTACATCCGTAGACATAAGATTGACATTGCTTTGCTCTGCTACAAGAGACCCATCTCACTGAGGAAAAACAAGCGCTAATTGACAAAAAATTGAGGGGACATGTCATAGGCTCCACTTACTCTGCGTATGCTCAGGGAGTAATGACTTGGATCGCACTCACAGTACCCTTCAAAGTGACCGAGTTTAAAACAAAGAGGGCAGAATGGTACTCATACAAGGGATCTTAGAAAACGTGGATACCTGCATAGTAAACGCATATACTCCCAATCAAAACACTTCTTCCAGACGCTGTACCCAAGATTTGGTCCATACAGAAATTGGAACATTATATGGGAAGGTGACTTCAATTGTGTAATGAATCCATGTATGGAAGGGTCATGCACAGAATTCCAGAAACCCACCCTACCAGCCAGGTCCCTGCAAACTCTTCTGACCGCATTTGATCTAGTAGGTATTTGGAGAACACTCGACCCACACTCCAGACACTATATGCATACCTCTACTCTGCATGCTGTCCAAACCAGGCTTGATTATTTTTTTGTGG
This sequence comes from Ambystoma mexicanum, assembly GCF_040938575.1. Classification (NCBI taxonomy): domain Eukaryota; kingdom Metazoa; phylum Chordata; class Amphibia; order Caudata; family Ambystomatidae; genus Ambystoma; species Ambystoma mexicanum. Next base: position 325,480,727 of record NC_090926.1, on the reverse strand, counting down.
GTAATGATCTGCTGGACGAACTTACGATAGCAGAATACAAAAGTACTGTCTTATCGGATCATGGCCCCCTGATACTGAAATGGCAATATGTATCCTGAGACCCCCGATCCCAACGAGGAGCAAAGCCCCTGCAAGACATCCCTTAAGAGATCATTAAAGACAGTATTACAGAATATTTTCTACAAAACAATGGCTGTGTTTCCAGTGCGGGCACGCTTTGGGAAGCCTTAAAAGTGCTCATTAGAGACACTGCAATTTCCAAATCAGGGAGCATCCAAGCCACAATTAGCAGGAAACTTACATCAGCAGAAGAGGAACTGCACAAGGTACACAATCCCACTTGGACCAAGAAGACAATGGGGCAAAGGAAATGGCTCTGCGTCAAAAATGCTTGAGCTGCTGGCAGAGAGTAGGCAAGTAAGTATAACTACAACAAACAAATACAGAGGCAACACGCGGAGGGGGACAAACCAGGCAGACTGCTAGTCTGGCTGTACAAGAGGGAAGAAGAACATACACCCATCTACTCAATTCATCCACAACAGGGCCTTAAATGCAATACCCAAGAGGGCATTAATGCAGTCTTTCAAAATTTCTACCATACCCTATATCAAGAAAAGCCCATAATCAACCACGCAGATATGGAAGAAGTGTTAAGTGAGATAAACCGTCCTAGGCTGGATGATGCAGCAATAAACGACTTAGATTTCCCTATCACTGCAGAAGAACTAATGACCACAATAAGACCACTACCCACAGGAAAAACCCCAGCTTCCAATGGCCTGCCTAGTGAGTTTTATAAAGAATTTGCTACAGAATTAGCCCCACATCTTCTGAACACGTTGACTGAAGCATACGATTCCGGTCTTTGCCTACTCAACAATCAATAATTATACCCCTTCTAAAACCCAACAAATCACCACAGGAATGTGGCTCCTATAGACCCTTCTACATGCTTTACCAGGATAGCAAAATCCTAACTGCGACATTAGCCAATAGATTGAAAAAGGCCATGCACACTTGTGTACCCCGATCAACCAGGTTATTTCCCAGGCAGGAACATGTCCTGGAACTTGAGACGTCTACACCACATTATGTATAGTACCAATTCCTGGGATGTACTGTGTGCTATTGCAGCAATGGACGCTATAAAAGCATTTGATTCCATTAGATGGGACTGGCTATATATCACGTTACGCAGGTTTGGTTTTGGCCCGAAATACCTAAAATGGGTGAAGCTAATATATACCGACCCTCTAGTAAGAGTAACTACAGGCTAGGACAGGTAACAACTTCTCAAAACCCTGGGTGATAGAAAAAGAAACTAGACAAGGCTGCCTGCTATCCCCGTTGCTGTACATTTTTGCTATCCAGTCGGTGACAACATACTTAAGGAAGGAATATATAGAAGCATGCAGACCTGTTCAGGGGACACACCATTTGAAATCCATAGGCCTCATTACACGGGAGGCGCTAAGGGATTACCGGTACCGGTAAGGTCACCGGTGCCGTAATCCCTTAGCGCCCTACTACGAGGTCCCTCAGCGGGTCCCGTCTTTACCGCCTGGTCTGATCAGGTGTTAAGGATGGGACCCGCTAAGGGACTTCAGAGCTAATAACGGTACTGCAAATTGCGGTACCGTTATTGCTCCTTCCCCATTCCCATTGAGCCCTATGGGGGCTCGAATGGGAACGGGGAATGGTGTTTGGCATGGGGATTTACCGGGTCCTCCAGGGTCGGAATGACCCGGTAGGTCCCCATACCGCCTACCCGGACCCGGTATGTGGTAAGGGAGTAGCCATGCCGCTAATAGCAGGATGGTTACCTCCTATCGTGTAATGAGACCTCATGTACGCTGATGACACGCTTGTATATATTCAAAATCTAGACGATAATTTAGAACTTATACTTCAAGCCCTTATGCATTTCTCCCAGCTTTCAGGCATCACAATTAGCATGGAACAGTCCTCCCTGTTCCCATTAGCGGGACTAGCAACATCACACCAAACCAAATTCCCAGTACTCACCCTAAAATGGAGCACGCCAATGTTCTGATACCCAGGAGTCAATATATACCATGATCCCACTCAGGAACATAACAACAACACGCAAAAAGCAATAGTAGGTATACAGAACTCAGTGAAATTCTGGTGCAAACTATCCCTCTCACTAATGGGCAGAGCAGTGCTGCTAAAAATGGTTGCCCTCCCAAGACTTCTACATTTTTTCGCAAACGTACCTAATGCCTTCTTCAAAAGTATTGACTCATTAAGTAGGGAATTCTTGTGGAAGAATGGCTGATGTAGATTAGCGCTGGCATCATTGCAAAGACCATACTAAGAGGGCGGCATTAGAATTCCTTGCTTTGACCTGTACTACATGGCAGGGCAGCCACAGTACATCGTTGGCTGGATGGCAGATTAACCCAATTTAGACACTATGCTACTCCAAACTGCAGAACCACACTTCTTCCTGAAAGAATTGCCATGGGGTAAAAGACCGGACAACACCCATACTTAATATCACTGGGTATCCAACTGTGAGATAGGGCATTAGCATTAATAAAACAAAAGGACCCGCTATCTGTACAGATCCCCTTGACCTCGCTGGTCCCAGCAGCAGCCCAAGCACAACTGGGTATTTGGACATATTGGGAACCGAAAGGCATTGCCACAATAGGACACTTGCTCCAAGACACCGCCTTCATACCCATTCTTGAGGTAGCAGATAATACGGGCCTCCAACAGGGCCAATACCTGCTGAACTGCACCATAAAAAATGCGATTATAAGCAGATGGCCAATGTATAAAGAGATAATTGTTATGCTCACCTGGTCTCTGCGGAGGCATTGGGGTGCAGTTGCAGCCCTCCCTAAACTTGAATCACTCCCTTCAGCCCTCTCCCTCAGTAGAAAAGCTGTGAGCAGTGGTATGTGGTGATACTGCTTCTGTGAAGTATGGAAGATACGCTCTCCGTCCTGCTACTTCTGGCAGGGGCGTGTCGAATGGGATCCAGTTCCTTCACTGATCCCTGAAAAAGAATTAGTCCAGTCCAGCCGCGACTATGCTTCTCCTTATGATTGGTAAGTCTTTCTTGAGCTCTTGTGATGCTGTTCGTTCTGTTTAATGTCTTCATATATTGCTCCTATTTATGCCGCAATAATGTCCCTCTTCTGTTTTTTTCCCTTAGATGGAAATGCAGCCTCAATGCAGCTGTGAGACGCGGCCAGATGGAAGATGGATGCTACCACAATGTTCAACAGCAGGTAAGTGATGGTTTAAGGAAAAGTGTGAAGTATGGCGAAGCGCAACCATAAACTGACAGTTTTTTTGATGTCTAACCTTGTCTTCTGTTTTTCCTTGCAGGCGCTGCTGTCGACGATGGACCGCGTTGTGCTTCGGTGCCAAGATGAAGATGTCGGCGTTCCAGAAAGTGTAAAGATTAATTCTTGGTTCGCCGGAGAGATGTACAGGTAAAAACAGCTTCCCCCAGTTGGTAAGTATGCTGGCAGGAAGCAGGATGTCCAGGAAGCAGGATCTTCAAAGGTAAGTCTGACCTCAGTCGACGGTGAGTGTTACGCTGCTTGCAAGTGCAGAATAACGCAAAGCGTCTGTCTTGAGGATCGGGGCAGCTTATATAGCTGAGATTGTGGGCACGCCCATTACGGCCGGCTTACCAGCCACACCCTGAGACTCCTAGAGAGTGAGCATGTGCGAAGGCAATCCATTAGCAGCCACAACCAAGAATACACTTGGGGCTGCTTAATGGATGGAATGTTCAAGGTTAATGCATCTGAAGTGCTATGTCCATAATTAAAGCTTTTTGGTGTTAAATGGAGGTTCTTGTTTACATTTCTTCATGAGCCTGGTGCCAAAGGCGCCAGGACAGTGTCCACCCAGGTCTCCTGTGCATGTGACCCTTGCATTGTGGGATGTATTGACCCACTTTGCTATACTATGTGGCCTCACTCTGCTATCTATGGTGCAAGAAACATTAAAGTAGAGGCAAAACCCTTTGTGCACACAAAAACCTCCAAAACCGCGTTTTTCAAAACACAAACAATGGCTGCACAACCTGCCACCCAAGGTGCATGTGGAGTGGAACAGAGCACACGCTGCAGAAAAAGTGCCAGTGGGCTCCATGACAAGCAAACATAGAGTGCAGAGGGAAAAGCAGCGCTTTGCAAGTGAAACTCCAAAATGTGCCTATAATGACATTTACTTTGCAAGTAAAACTCCAAAATGCCTGTACACAACACTTCTCAACACTCAAAATCTTGCTTGGTGCTAAAATTCATTTAACCTAAGGAAGCATTGTGAATGTACAAAGTCCTGAAAGGTGAAGAGCAAAAAAATTTTCTGCAAAACTGAATTGCCTGTGAATGACCGTTCCTGTCAAAAATGTGTGTGAAGCACACTGGGCTCTCCTGATTAAGCTTTAAAGTTATCTCAACTAAAAGCCTGCCGGATTAGCAAATATAAAAGGATTGTTGATGAAAGAAACACATATCTCAGTTATTTTTGATTCCACAGGTATAAATGTAAGAATGTAATTTACCTATTGTTAAGATGGATTTCTGAACTCTGATCTGGAGGGGCAGAGGTTCAGAAGGCCAGCCTAGTTTCTTGGAACAAGGTAACCTCTGGACAAGCCAGACCAATCAGGGTAGCGATGGCGGCGGTCAAGACTAAGTATCAAGAGGGGTGAGGGTGACGGAAAGACTTCAATGAGCACACAAAGCAAGGACACTTACAAATTACTCCAGACCAGTGTTATATTAAAAATATAGACACATTTATTACAAGGCCTTTGTAACATCGACCATAGCAAAGAATGACAATAATACGAAAGCAAACCAACACATCACAATCAATACAATATATATACAAGGCCGAGGGGTCTAAGGAGTTATGAGCACGTAATATGTAGACCACCTAGATGGGGAGGAAAACAGGCAGTGCAAGTAATCATTAGACCCAGTTCGACATCAGAAATACACCTAACTAGGAGGAAGTCTGCGCTCTACGAAGAGAGAGCCTTATGCTCAAAAGTACCTGCACGCGCTGGTGCCAATGGATGAAGTAGGGTCTCTTCAAGGGTCTCAGGCAGTTCAGGAAGGTGAATGAAGCGATGCAAAACATGTCCCCACTACTCAAGCAAGGCCTCCACTTGTGGGCAGAGGCAGGGTGAGAGTGCGGGATAGAGTCGCTATTTCGCAACAGCGGTAGAAAAGAAACGGGCTCCTGCGTGAGGGGCCACCGGTTGGGGTATGGACTACTCACCGGTCCCCGACGCAGGCAGACACAGACTTCTCCAGTTCAGTTCACATTGCTGGCAGGTTCAGCTGCGATGATCAGGATGTCTCGACACTGTGTAGATTCTCTGTAGCAGGATGCTGGTTTGGGGGTGTCCCAAATGCAGCGGACGTGCACAGGTTGTTACCGCAGCAGGGCAACACGGCAACCGCGTTTACTCTGGTCCGGGCGCACTCGTCTCACTTCAGACCTGGGAATGCCAAGTGTACGGAATTCGGTGTGAGGGTGGCGTCGACGCAGAGCACGCAGTAGACCAAGTTTCGAGGGTTTTCCCAAAACGGCGGTGGTGACAGAGCAAAGCGTCCTGCGTAAGCTGGTCAGCCCACTGGTTGGCCCAGGGACACTTCCGAAGAGGCTTACTTGCAGGGTTTGATGAAGGTGCTGGGAATAGTTGATCCCACTATTCCAATGGGTCGAAGCGCCTTTGCAGACCTTCTAGGACGATCAGATGCAGCGGGGTCTCACAGGCAGACAGCAGTTCAGGGTGCCAAACCTTCAGCGGGTCACCAGCGCTTCCTCGACTCAGATTCTTGTTGCAGGATACTTGGCTCCTTATCCCTTGTTCGGTGTGAACTCAGGAGATCGAAATGGTCGTGGTGTTTTCAGCCTCCTCTTATCCAAAGTTCCCTTCGCGCTAAAAAACGGAGAGGACCCAATGGGAGATCTGCTCACAAACACTCACACCATATGTGGACCTATCACGGACCACGGTGGTCCCAGGCATTCAGGACACTCCAGACTCTCTGGCACCCAGGATGTGTATTGGGAACAGACATCCCAGCCCACATCCTGGAGGCACACACAAGGCATGCAGAAGCCCGCGAAAGCTTTGGGTTTCGCGGGAAAGTGCATGACCAAATAAGGACTAACCCGAGTCGGCCCGACCTGGGGAAGGTGAAGGGGCAAGACGGTCAGAGGACAGGACAAAGTACCTCGTGGCATGGCCATTTTGGAGCCAGGCCACTCATTTGTGCCAAACACGGTAAGCGCGATAACATGCGAAAAAGGGGTCAAAACACAAGAGAAACGATAGCTGCCACCAGACCTGTCCGTGACACACTTGCACATTTCATAATAAGTCTAGCAAGAGTTTCTAGGGCCTTTGGAATGACTAGAGACCCAAGAGTGCGGTAAGGTAAGTTACATTGCACTCTTGTTTCATGTTACACAAAAGCTGCAACATGAGGAAAGGACTAAGGGAAACAAAGTCTCCCAGTACTGACTGTCTTAAGGGCATGTCAGTTTCCCCATAAGAATTGAGCGAAAGCCCAGAGGAGTGCGACAGAAGGCTGCGATTCTCTGGCAAAGTCTAGATCAGGGTGTAAAACAACAGCAAAACGTTTGGGGGTTGCCACATGGAGGGAAAATTACATACAATAAGGAAATCTTTCCTAACACTCGCCCCTCCCAGACTAAGGACAGGGGGAACTAATCCACCCCTGGATGAGTTTCTTGTTCAGGTCGGTTAAACATTCTGGACAGCATTGCTATCTTGGACACCTGGCCTATGCTCAATAGTGAAGTCAAAGCTTTGTAGACTTATGGACCACCTAAGCAACTTTGGATTCTCTCCCTTCATGTTCATTAGCCACTTTAAGGGCTTAAGGTCAGTTTGCACAGTGAAGTGGGTCCCATAGAAGTAGGGCCTCAGCTTCTGTAGGGCCCACACAACAGAGAAACATTCTTTCTCTACTGTGGACCATCTGAGCTCTCTGTCCTTAAGCTGGCGACTAATGAAGCCAATCAGGTGTTCCTTACCCTTCTCATCTACTTGTGACAGTACAGCTCATATCACAGTGTCAGAGTCATCTGTCTGCACAATAAAAGGTCTTTGGTAATCAGGGACCCTGAGAACAGGGGCCTGGCACAAGGAGTCTTTTAAGCCATTGAAGGCCTTCTCACACTCTTCAGTCCAAGTTACGTTCTTGTGTTTCTTCGGAGTGGTGAGAGCAGTCAGAGGGGCAGATATGGTGCCATAGTCTGCCATGAAATTTCTGTAATACCCCGTGAGTCATAAGAAGGCTCTCACTTAGGTCTGTGTAGTGGGGGTAGGCCAGTCTTGTACTGCTTGTACTTTACTGGGTAGAGGCTGTATCCTCGTTCCACCTACTTCATGTCCAAGGTAAACCACTGAGCCTTGTCCAATCTGGCATTTACTGGCCTTTATGGTCAAGTGGGCTTTCTGAAGAGCATGTAACACAATCTCAAGGTGTTTCACATGGTCTTCCCAGGTGGCACTGAAAACTGCTATATCATCCAGATATGCAAGACAGAATTCATCCAACCCATTCAACACATGATTCACAAGCCTCTGGAAAGTGGCAGGTGCATTCTTCAACCCAAAAGGCATTACTCTGAACTGGTAAAGACCTTCTGGAGTTGAGAACGCTGTCTTCTCCTTGGCATGTTCTGCGAGGGCTATTTGCCAATAGCCTGCAATGAGGTCAAACGTGCTGAGGTACTTGGAGGCACCCAAGGTATCCACCAGCTCATCTGTTCGAGGTAAGGGGTGTGCATCTGTCTTGGTGACAGCATTCAGAGCCCTGTAATCCACACAGAACCTCAATTCAGAAGTACCTTCTTTTGGAACCAAAACCACAGGCTGGACCAAGGACTACCGGAGGGTTCAATCACCCCAAGATCTAACATTTTGTTGACCTCCGTCTTAATGTAAGACCGTACTTTGTCTGACATCCTGTATCCCCTACTTCTGGTAGGTACACTGTCAAGGTGTCAAACCAGGGGACTGTGAAAACAGGGGGGAAAATTGCCTAAGCAAACTTTTCACCTCAGCCTGCTGATCACAAGTCAGGTGAGGGGCCACTCGGACACCCTCAAAGGAGCTATCTGAAGGACTGCTTTTAAACAGGTCAGGGAGAGGTTCAGACTCCTCTTCCTCAACATCTGAAGCCAATAGCAGTGCTGCGATTTCAACTCTTGGGATGAAAGCCTTCAGCCTATTTACATGGAACACTTTTGAAGCCTGTCCAGGCCTTCCAAGGTCCACTAAATAGTTGAACTCACCCAGGGGCTCCACCGCTGTGTAATGTCCTGACCATTTATCCTGTAAAGCTCTAGGCCTTATGGGATTCATGAGCAGGACTTGCTGACCAGGTGTGAAGTTGATGAGGGAAGCTTTCTGGTCACACCCCAGGGCTTGTCCTGCCTTCAAATTATCACTAGCCAGACCCATCAGGAGTACCATCTTTTTTCTGAGCCCTAACACATAGTCTACAACGTTGGTAGTAATAGGGGGAGTGGGCATCTCCCACCCCTCCTTGACTATGGCTAAGGGTCCCAGCACAGGGTGAACAAACAGAAGTTTGAAAGGGCTGAAGCCAACACCCTCCTGTGGTACCTCTCGGTAGGCAAACAGTAAGCATGGTAAAAGAAGATCCCATTTTCTTCTTTGAGGTTCTTCCAGAGCCCCAATCATACTTTTTAAGGTCCTGTTAAACCATTCCACCAGACCATTGGTCTGGGGCTGGTATGCGGAAGAAAACTTGTAGGTGACCCCACATTCTTTCCACATAGCCTGCATATACTTAGACATAGAGTTGCTGCCTCTGTCAAACACAACTTCTTTAGGGAAGCCAACCCTAGTAAAGATGCCGAGTAAAGCTTTTGCGACTGACTTGGCAGTCAGAGTTTTTAATAGGATGGCCTCAGGTTATCTGGTGGCATGGTCGACCAATACCAGGATAAACCTATTGCCTGAGGATGTTTGGGGGTCAAGGAGACCAACTATGTCGATCCCTACCCTCTCGAATGGTACTCCCACAACTGGGAGTGGTACCAATGGAGCTTGGATTGTTGAACCACTCTTACCAGATAACTGGCAGGAGGCACAACTCCTGCAGTGACTTTCTACTTGCGCCCCCATCTTGGGCCAGTAGAGGTGCATGGATAACCTTTGCTTGGTCCTCTTAATGCCAAGGTGACCAGCATGGGGCACTTCATATGCCAGCTGCAGGAGGAAGGGTCTTACAGCAAGGGGAACCACCAACCTCCTATGGTCTCCTTCTGTAGACTCTGTAGGCTCACTATACAGGAGTCCACCTTCCCAATAAATCCGATGCTTCCCAGGAGGTTCACCCTCAAGCTGAGAGCAGGACTGTCTCCTTAGGCCTTCCAGAGATGGGCACTCACGTTGGCCTTTACTGAATTCTTCCCTGTCAGGACCACCTTCTAGTAACAAATCGTTTAGTTCAGGATGGTCATTGGGGTCAAATACTTCAGGCATCACCACCTCCTCGTCAGGTCCGGGTGATTGACCAACTACCTCCACTGCAGTGGTAGGCGAGTTAGAAGGAGTATTTTCTTTCCCTCTTTTTGGTTTTCTGACTCCTTTAGCCTTGGGTTTCCCCTTTGGCTGGGGCAGGGCATTGGTCTTGGCCAATGCTGCCCTCGTTTGAGACCTTGTGCAGGGTTTGTCAGCAGTATCTCTCACACGCTCTAGCACTCTGAGATCATTGCCCAACAAGACCTATTCTGGGACACTCCTCTGAATGCTCATTGGAATCCTGATTGCTGTACCATTGATAGTGAGATTTACAGGTATTACTGGGAACATGAGAGGTGGGCCGTCAGCCAACTTAGTGAGTATCAGAGTAGCTCTGGCAACTTCCTCTGGGTCTACCAAGGTAGAGTCCACTACAGTTCGACTGCACCCACTACCCCTAAGAGCTGGAGTATCTACTCCATTGATCAGCACACTGTCTTTAAAGTAGTGCTTGGTATTATCTGGAATCCTAGCATACACCTCTGCGACTTTAGGCTTCCAGGAACCCAGGGAAACTAAAACTACCTCAGCTTCTATCCCACTGGGGAAAGAGTCTGAGGAGAAGGATACCCCAGTAATCTCTTCTTCCTCGTAGGAGGTGAAGGCCAGATTAGCAGAGTGGACCCCCAAGGTTTTGACCTTACATCTGGGGTCCCCTTCATGTGGTCAGTTGCTCCACAAGCAAAACAAGATCCATTGGGTCTGTTTACATAGGGAGGCTTATTATAACCAGATTTCTGTTTCGGAGGCTGACCTCCACTACCTTGTGCGTTCTCTTGTGTCTTACCCTCATTTTTCTTTTTGTGGCCCTTTTGGGAAGAAGATTTATCAGTTTCCCCACCCTCCTTATCTTTGGACGTTTTCCCTTCCTCCTGCTTACCAGGATGAGTCTTGTCCTTAGGGGACACTCGATGTGACACCCATAAATCTGCTGCAATGGAAAGTTTTTAGAATCTATCTCCTTTGAATCTGCCAAATGCTGCTTAAGCTCAGGGGAAGAAGATGCAAAAATATGTTCCAGAATGACAAGACTTATCATACCTTCAAAGGTAGAAACCTTATAACCTTCGACCCAGCCAGTCAAGTTTTTTAAGGATTCAGTTACATAAGATACCCAAGTACCACCTTCGTTTTTCTTATACTCTCTGAATCTTTTTAGTATTGGGCAGGAGTCTTTCCAAACTTTAAAATGAGAGTTCGCTTCAACATTGCAAAATCTGCTCTCTCAGCCTTCGACATTTCCATAATGGCACTGCAGCCAGAATGGGGCAGTCTGCTAAGTAACCAGGCAATTTTATCAGCATTATCAACTTGTTGAACTTCACATGCATACTCAAATGTATTCAACCAGTCCATAATGTCATTCTTTTCCTCATACACACTGAGCATATCTTTTGGAAACCTTGGATGAGAGGAGGCCCCAGACCCATGTCCAGGACCCTTGGATCCATTGGCAACTTGAAGCTTGGCCAGTTCCAACTGGTGATCCCTGTCTTTCTGTTTTTCTGCCTGTTCGATTTTTAGTTTGGCCATATTGAAATGAAGCTCCTTCTGCCTAAACAGCAGGTCTTGCTTCTTGAATTCAAGTATGGACTCCCCATCACCACTGGCCGAAGGAAAAACACTGGACATTTCATCCTCCCTGTCCTCATGGTCACTGTGGATCAGTGCAGCGGCAGAACTGTCAGTTCTACCAGTGAGAGCAGCCCCACCTCCTTCTGCACTGTCCTCTGAAGCTATAGCGCTAAACTGAGCTTCTTGCCAGGCCATGATTCTTTGGATCATTTCCATTTTGGTGCCTTGAGAGGAGACACCTATCTCAGCACACATCTTTTTCAATGTTTCGGATTTAGAAGCATTTAAAGTTAACAAGGTACTTGTTTCCATACTGTTAGATAGGACTATGGCCTTTAAAAAGTTATACTATGACAATTCACCATGTGTCCTGGTAGGAATAACTTGAAATGCCTTTGCTCGTGCGCAACACTGGATACCTTCAGTCCGATCCCACCGCTGTACACCAATTTGTTAAGATGGATTTCTGAACTCTGACTTGGAGGGGCAGAGGTTCAGAAGGCCAGCCTAGTTTCTTGGAACAGGGTAACCTCTGGACAAGCCAGACCAATCAGGGTAGTGATGGCGGCGGTCAAGACTAGGGGCCTCATTATGACCCTGACGGAACGGGGTGCTTACCGGGTCCCGCGAGGTGAAGAGGGAGCAAACAACGGGCCACTCGTAATCTGCCCGTTGTTTGCTCCCTCTCCCATTCCCATTCAGCCCTACTGGGGCTGAAATGGGAATGGGGAAGGTCCGGGTCCTGGTCCTTGGAGGGAGGAATTACCGGGCCTTCCAAACTCGGAATGGCCCGGTAATTCCTCATTCTGGGAACCCGGACGCAATTTCGGCAGAAGCCATGCCGCCATTACCGGCATGGCTGCCGCCGAGGTTGTAATGAGGCCCTAAGTCTCAAGAGGGGTGAGGGTGACGGAAAGACCTCAATGAGCACACAAAGCAAGGACACTTACAAATTACTCCAGACAGGTGTTATATTAAAAACATAGACACATTTATTACAAGGCCTTTGTAACATCGACCATAGCAAAGAATGACAATAATACGAAAGTAAACCAACACATCACAATCAATACAATATATATACAAGACCGAGAGGTCTAAGGAGTTATGAGCACGTAATATGTAGACCACCTAGATGGGGAGGAAAACAGGCAGTGCAAGTAATCATTAGACCCAGTTCGACATCAAAAATACACCTAACTAGGAGGAAGTCCGAGCCTTACGAAGAGAGGAGCATTATGCTCAGAAGTACCTGCACGCGCTGTTGCCAATGGATAAAGTAGGGTCTCTTCAAGGGTCTCAGGCAGTTCAGGAAGGTGAATGAAGCAATGCAGAACAAGTCCCCACTACTCAAGCAAGGCCTCCACTTGTGGGCAGAGGCAGGGTGAGAGTGCAGGATAGAGTCGCTATTTCGCAACATCGGTAGAAAAGAAACGCCTCCTGCACGAGGGGCCACCAGTTGGGGTATGGACTACTCACCGGTCCCCGACGCAGGCAGACCCAGACTTCTCCAGGTCAGATCACGTTGCTGGCAGGTTCAACTGCGATGATCAGGACCGTGTAGATTCTCTGTAGCAGGATGCAGGGTTGAGGGTGTCCCAAATGCAGCGGACGTGCACAGGTTGTTACCGCAGCAGGGCAACATGGCAACCGTGTTTACTCTGGTCCGGGCGCACTCGTCTCACTTCAGACCTGGGAATGCCAAGTGTGCGAAATTCGGTGTGAGGGTGCCGTGGACGCAGAGCACTCAGTAGACCAAGTTTCGAGAGCGTCCCCGAAACAGCGGCGGTGACAGAGCAAAGCGTCCTGCGTAAGCTGGTCAGCCCACTGGTTGGCCCAAGGACACTTCCGAAGAGGCTTACTTGCAGGGTTTGATGAAGGTGCTGGGAATAGTTGATCCCACTATTCCAATGGGTCATAGCGCCTTCGCAGACCTTCTAGGACGATCAGATGCAGAGGGGTCTCATAGGACGACAGCAGTTCAGGGTGCCAAACCTTCAGCGGGTCACCAGCGGTTCCTCGACTCAGCTTCTTGTTGCAGGATACTTGGCTCCTTATCCCTTGTTCAGTGTGAACTCAGGAGATCGACATGGTAGTGGTGTTTTCAGCCTTCTCTCATCCAGAGTTCCCTTTGCGCCAAAATGGAGAGGACCCAATGGGAGATCTGCTAACAAACACTCACACCATATGTGGACCTATCACAGGCCACGGTGGTCCCAGGCATTCAGGACACTCCAGACTCTCTGGCACCCAGGATATGTATTGGGAACAGACATCCCAGCCCACATCCTGGAGGCACACAAAAGGCATGCAGAAGCCAGCGAAAGCTTTGGGTTTCGCGGAAAGTGCATGACCAAATAAGGACTAACCCGGGTCGGCTCGACCTGGGGAAGGTGAAGGCGCAAGACGGTCAGAGGACAGGACAAAGAACCTCGTGGCATGGCCATTTTGGAGCCAGGCCACTCATTTGCACCAAACGCGGTAAGCGCGGATAACATGGCGAAAAAGGGTTAAAAAAACAAGAGAAATGATAGCTGCCACCAGTCCTGTCTGTGACACACTTGCACAGTTCATAATAAGTCCAGCGAGAGTTTCTAGGGCCTATGGAATGACTAGAGACCCAAGAGCGCGGTAAAGTAAGTTACAGTGCACTCTTGTTTCATGTTACACAAAAGCTGCAACATGAGGAAAGGACTAAGGGAAACGAAGTCTCCCAGTACTGACTGTCTTAAGGGCATGTCAGTTTCCCCATAAGAATTGAGCGAAAGCCCAGAGGAGTGCAGCATAAGGCTGCGCTTCTCTGGCAAAGTCTAGATCAGGGTGTAAAACAACAGTAAAAAGTTTGGGGGTTGCCACATGGTGGGAAAATTACATACAATAATGAAATCTTTTCTAACACCTATGTCATCGGATACAACAAGTTTGTTTTCTGCCGGATTTTAAGTAAAAAAAACTGCAAATAAATTAGCCTGGCTGGGCCTGCCAGAAGTGGAAAAACAGGTTTCCTCCAACGGGAGGGCATTCCTCTCAGCAGAAACGCACTGGCATATGATAATTGTGGGGTAGGACAGACTTTTGTCTGCAGCCAGAGACTGAACAATGGCAGATTCTTCAGGCCAGGAAATGGACGTGTGAACAGGTTATAAACTTGGCTTTCAGAAGGTTCCCAAAGGTGGGGGCTACTCCTTGAGCACCAGGGAGAGACAAAGGGTGGACCATTTGCTGCTAAGAACATATAATCAACAATTTTAGAGACTCATAACTTGTTATCAGGAATGGTGAAAAATATAAAAAGGGCAGATGTGTTAGTCTAATTTTTGGTGCTACATTTCAAGATGTGATGGAGATGTGTAGAATATTCGGAACAGGAATGGCAATATATGTGGTTTTATGGGAACTGTATTTATGCTAGAATTGTTAAACTTTGCACGCACATTCCTACATTAAACACACAAAAGTGTGGAAATTTGGAGAACATTTGGAAAATGTTTTCATGGTGAAATGGACAAAATGCTGTAGAAAGGCGAAACAAGATCTCACAGCTGCGGGATTTTGAGGAACAGATACTCAATAACATATGTAATCCCTGTATGTAATTTTTGTAGAGGTTACAAATGTATAAATATGTATTTAGGACAAAATTCAATTTTGATACTTGTGGCTAGGGGAGGTTTCTAAGGATGGTAAAAGCCAAACCATAAATGTGACATCATCTGTCTTGGATCCAATCACTTGTGTGCAAGGCAGAGATAAGACTCTGATCCAATCCCATTCCACAGGGGCAAGTTTAGTTAAGCCGGCCCATACACCCATTTTTGTGATCCAGTCTTATGCCTGATGTGCTGTCTTTCCTTGATAGACCCAATCCATTGACCAGAACCGTGACTGTCCAAAATTTTAAATCCCAGTGGATCGTGAGTATTAATAGGACGCTAGAGAACTATTGTATATCTTGCATTATCTTGTTCCATTCCGATCTCTGAACTATCCCTACTTTCCTAACCAGTAACAGTGTCAACATCTTTAGTGCTATCTTATTCTGTCTAGTTGCTAAAGTGCCATTTTCATAGTCATCTTTATTTGTGTAACTCTGCTCCATAAGTCCCACTTTGAGTCTTTGGACTGGTGCCGCCGGGGAAGGTGATGGGGATCTGTTAGTGAAGTCATGAATCAGTCTCAGAGCTTACTAGCCTGAACGATCTAGCCTTCAGTAAAGCATAAGCAATATATTCTGATTCTAAACTGAAGTCCTTGCCCAAATTCGTGTCTATATTTTCGAAAAACACCTCTCACTAAAAACCACCATAACTCCCTCAGTTTTTGAGATAGAAGTGACATTTCAACTCCCACTTGTATCTAACATCCTCTGCTACATTCACAACTCAAAATCGTATTATGAAACAGTGTGATTAACTCGTTATATCAAAAATCGCATAAGTAAAAGTTTGCCACGAATTGACATTTGGAAAAGTTTTACATGTGTGAATTACATTTTAATTATTTACCACTTGGCCTTTGAGAGCCCAACTGTTTCCTTTTGATTAAATCATTGCTTATGTTTGCTTGCATCTGTTCAAAGCGGCTCCCTTAGGAATTTATAATAATTTAAGCATTTTTGAACATATTGTGTATATTTGCTCAGCCAATTTCACAGCCAATCTGACATTTGAAAAGTCAAATCCGTATCTCTCTTGCGTTTAAAGGGGCAAGGTGGGAGTGATATTTGGTTTGGTCTGTGTTATTTCTGAGTATCTGCTCTCTCCTCACATCTATTTAAATTGCCTATTGGTGGGTTGAGGGGTGTTGTAGGGGGAACCTCTAACCATAGTGCTTCTGTTCCAAACCAACCCAAAAGTATTCTTTTCATGGCTACTTTCTTTTTGTGTTCATTACTTGATTCCTAGTGTATTAAAGATATTATCCATTGTTCCTGTCACCCCACTGGTGATTGGTGTTACCTATTAAAAATATATTGTGATTTTAATTTCTAAGTAAATAAATCAATAATTACCCTTACAACTAGCCTGATTCCTGGTTCAGTGTAACCTGGGGGTATTTTGAGAAGGGTGTGATATGAGTGGTATATCATTCAGAATATTGAAATATTAGACAAAAATAAATAAGGGTTTCATTTGTACACCACAGGCTAGGCAAGACTTGGGTGTGTGTCTGATTGAAATCCCTTACAGCATGCCTGTGCCCCTGACTTCATGACCATGACAGCACTCCACCTCAAGGCCCCTCTCAAGGGTGGTTCTCCTCCCAGTCCTGGTTTGGTGGGATCATTGCGATGGAACTATCTGATTAAACGCGGAACATGGACATGTTCACTGGGTTCCCAAGTTCTGTCTTGAGGTCTGTAACCTTTCCAGTCAATTAGGTAATACAATTTTGAACTAACCACCTTGGCGTCCAGGATGGATTTTACTTCATATTCTGTTTCTCCATCACTAAGCCGTGTATTGGGCTTCATTGGTTTGAGGAGAGAGACATGAAATCCGGGGTGAATTTTCATGTGAGATGGTAACTCCAATTTCATGGTGACAGGATTGATTATGGACTTTATATTATAGGGGCCCAGGTATCCTGAGCAGAAAGCTCTTGGCCCCTTCAGGGGAATATATTTGGATGCTAACCACACATTTTCTCCAATCTGGTAGGCAGGACTTTCCTTCCGATGTCGATCAGCAAACAGTTTTTGTCTTTCCTTAGCCTTGGTCAGATGCTCTGTTGCCTCCTTAAGAACCTGAGTGATGGTTTTATGCAAGTTTTTTTATGGCTGGGATTTCCAGGGTATCGGGTGGATCAAATACTGATGTCCTCGGATGTCTTCCGTGCACAGTGTAGAATGGAGTTTGCTCTGTGCTTGTCTCGAAGGACTGGTGCTGTAATGAATGCTAGTTTCAACTTCTGGAAGGCTTCTTCAGCTTCTGTCGACCAATGGAACTTTTGATTTTTCTTTAACAAGGAGGTAATATGATGTACAATTTGTGAAAACCCAGGTATAAACCGACAGTAAAAGTTGGTGAATCCGAGCACGCTTTGCTCTCCTTTCGTGGATGTTGGAGAGGGCCATTGGAGGATTGCATCCACCGTTCGTGTATCCATATGTATGCCTTGTGGTGTGAGAATGAAACAGAGAAACTCGACCTCGGTTTCATGGAAAAAACATTTTTCCATTTTGGCATACAATTGGTGTTGTCGAAGCTTCTCTAAGACTACCCGGACATGGCCTACATGTTCTTCCATGGAATTTCAGTAGATAAGAATGTTGTCGATGTAAACAAGAGCGCAAACATCCAGTAGTTCACGGAGTACATAATTCATAAAGAATTGGAACGCCGCTGGGGAATTGCATAGCCCGAAGGGCATGACCTGGTATTCAAAGAGGCTGTACTTCATGCTGAAGGCCGTTTTCCACTCGTCTCCCTCTTTTACTCTTACAAGTTGGTATGATCCTCTTAAATACAGTGTTGTGTAGATTTGAGCATGTTTCAATTGGTCCAGGAGCTCTGGTATAAGTGGTAAAGGATATCGATTTTTTACTGTGATCTGATTGATGGCTCTATAGTCAATGCAAATTCTTAAGTACCCCTCCTTTTTAGGCATGAAGAATAAGGGCGAGGAGGCAGGTGACTTGGACGGGCGAATGAAACCGTCCGCCAGGTACTGATCCGGGTAAGTTCTAAGATGCTGAGTTTCCTGTTCTGTCAGAGCGTAAATTCGGCTGCAAGGGATCTGGGCTCCAGGTACAAGATCTATTTGACAATCGTAGGGTCTATGCGGGGGCAGAACATTGGCTTGCTCTTTTTTGAAGACATCCTGGTAATCTTGGTATTTAAGCGGTAAGGAGCTGATGAGGCCCAACACGATTCATTTCTCCGGTTTCAGATTGGTGTCATCTTTTTTGTAACAGGTGCCGGCTCAATCATGAGGAAATGTCAAAACTCGTTTTTGCCAGTCGATCCTAGGATTGTGGGTCTCCAGCCAGGGCATTCCCAATATCATCTGGAACTGAGGAGCACCGATGAGATAGAAAGTAATGTCCTCTTGATGCCCGTCCTGACAAAGAAGCTTGACTTTCTCGGTGTATTGTGTCACCGGGCCGGATGATAGCTGAGAACCATCCACAGCAGTGACGTTTTCCGATTTCTTTTTCTGTCGGAGAGGAAGGCCTATTCAGAGAGACAAATCTTAGTCAATGTAGTTACCCACAGCTCCAGAATCAATATATGCCTCGAAGGCATGTATTTCTGCTGATTGCTTGTGATTCACCAAAAGCATGGGAAGGACCAGATGTGAGGTCTGTACAGATTCCTTTTTCATTCTCGACAAGCGGACCCCTACACTTGCCGGGCATTTGTATTTCCCGAGTTCTGTTCTTCTACTTCATGATTTTTGTCTGTTGCCCCAACCGTTTTCTTGGGTGCTTTTACCCGGAGGAAGTGACCTGCTTGTCCACAATATAAGCAAAGCTGTTGGTGTCTTCTTTTTCCCCCTTCTGCTTTGGTAAGGGGACTTCATAATCCACCAATTTGCATTGGTTCAGACTGTTCATGTGGTTTAGTCTGATTCCCACAAGGTCGTACGTAAACTGACCGTCCCTCTGATCTAGCTCGATCCATTTTCTGATTCTGCAACCTATGATCGAGTTGCACCGTCAAATCTATGTAGTCCGCACACCTCTCAGGGGGATTCACCACTTGCGCCAACACATCCTTAGGTTCTCAACGTAACCCTCGGTAAAAGAGTGTAGTCCTCTTCTCTTCTGGCCAGTTGGTCTGGGCTATGAGACAATTGAAGGTTGCAATATAGGTTAATAGATCTTGACTCCCTTGTCTGAATGACAACAACTCGTTGTCCAGAGCTTGTCCTCGAGAATAACGGGCAAACAATTTCTCCATCTCATGTTGGAAATTCCCAAAGTTCCGGAGTAAAGGGTCATCTTGATTTACCAAAGGTATAGACCAGTCTGCTGCACTACCTCCTAAATACAAGAGTACAAATGCCACTTTGGCTTAGTCATTAGGAAAGGCTCCTGGTCTGCACAAGAAATGATGGCGACATTGCTTCATAAATACAGCAAACTTGTTTGGGTCGCCAATGAAGCGTTCGTGAGGGGTAGAGGCACTACTCCTGGAAGAACCACATGAACTGATGTTGATTGTTGTGGTGTGGAAGAAAGAGAAGAATGGTTCACTCCAGACAGTGGAAACTGTCCTGCTTGTGCTTGTAGCATTTGTCTTGCCAATTTGTCACTTCTTTCTTGAGTTACAATAAGATCCCTCTGTAATGCATTGGTTTCCTGTCTTGAAGCATGTACTTCAGCCTGTAATTCCCATAGTAAGAGGGCTAACTGATCTGTTTCTGAAGTTTCCATAACGCCCAGGCAGAGAGTATTAGAGGCTTCACGTTCTGTTACGCTCGCCTGGTCTCTGCAGAGGCGTTGGGGCATGGTTGCAGCCCTCCCTGAACTTGAATCACCCCCTTCAGGCCTCTCCCTCAGTAGAAAAGCTGTGAGCAACGGTACATGGTGATACTGCTCCTGTGAATTATGCAAGATAAGCTCTCCTTCCTGCTACTTCTGGCAGGCGGCGCGTCAAATGGGATCTAGTTGCTTCACTGATCCCTGATAAGGATTAGTCCAGTCCAGATGCAATTATGCTTCTCCTTATGATTGGTAAGTCTTTCCTGAGCTCTTGTGATGCTGTTTGTTCTGTTTAATGTCTTTATATGTTGCTCCTATTTATGCCCGCAATAATGTCTCTCTTCTGTTTTTTTCCCTTAGATGGAAATGCGGCCTCAATGCAGCTTTGAGACGTGGACGGATTGAAGATGGATGCTACCACAATCTTCGACAGCAGGTAAGCGATGGTTTAAGGAAAAGCGCGAAGTATGGTGAAGCGCAACCTTAAACTGACTGTTTTTTCGATGTCTAACCGTGTCTTTTTTTTTCTTTGCAGGCGCTGCTGTCGACGATGGAGCATGTCGTGCTACGGTGCCAAGAGGAAGATTCTGGCGTTCCGGAAAGTGTAAAGATGAATACTTGGTTCACTGAAGAGATGTACAGGTAAGAACAGCTTCCCCCAGTTGGTAAGTATGCTGGCAGGAAGCAGGATGTCCAGGAAGCAGGATATTCAAATGTAAGTCTGACCTCAGGAGACGGTGAGTGTTACGCTGCTTGCAAGTGCAGAATAACGTGAAGCGTCTGTCTTGCGGATCGGGGCAGTTTATATAGCTGAGATCATGGGCCCGCCCATTAGGGCCGGCTTACCAGCCACACCCTGCCACTCCTAGAGAGTGCGCACGTGCGATGACAATATAGCAGCCACACCCAAGAATACACTTGGGGCTGCTGTCACGACCCTCGCCCAAAACCCCCTCTGGCAAACTCATTGGCCAGATGGAGTCAGGACTCGGGCCTCTAGAGCCTGGCATCCTCTCCAAAAGCCCTCATGGGGCCAGTCCTGGCGCCTATGGCGCCAGGCTCATACACCATGAAAAACAATGTGCTTGGGAACTACTTTATTGTATTGTCAGCCACCATGGAGGCATCCACATAGCTTGGTTCCTAAGAACCAAGCTATGTGGTCTAGTGTTTTGGGTGTGGTAGCCTAGGGACTACTTTACTTGGACTATTTTGTTGGGGCTATTTAAACCACACCCGAGCAAGACAACACGCTTTGCGTTACTTTGCAGCTTGCAACGTGACGCTCACCGTGTCCAGCTATTCCCTCGAACCTCGGAGAAGCACAACCTGCAAGGAGACAAAAGGATCATCATTAGCAGCAGCATCTTAACCTGCAGTCTTCATCTTTAAACACTTGCAGCTACTGAGAACAGCTTCCTCGAATCTGCACGCCTCCCGGACAGAACGACCTGAAAGAGGAAGATAGAGGCAACATTAAAGAAAGCAGTAGAGACATTTACAAATTTCTAACTGCTCAAAAGGCTTACCTGGCTGGTCGCCTCTCGGCTGGCACCACTCCGGACATTCCACTTGCGCTGAAGAACACCGCAACCTCCAAAGAAGGAAAACACAAGTTAGCAAAGGCAAGACTTTGCAGCGCTGCGCATAGCGCTTACTTACCACATCATAGCGCTCTTAATGCGCCATCATTTACCAGCGGGGCTCAACCAAGCCAGTTCGCTGCGCTGAAGCTCTGCATACCTAATGGAGAAAAAAGAGACATTTTAAACAAAGAAAGACATGCAGGATAGCAACAAAATTAAAGAACAGCAATAAGACCTACCTGAACAATATCAAACGGGCCGACGTCAGTGAAGTAACTGGACTGCACTCGCCCATGAAAGACAACGCGCCCCTGCAAAGAAGGCAGGACGGAGAGCACGCCCAATTCTACCACAAGGTGAGGAGAGGGCACCAGAGGGACTGAAATCATATGGGGGTGGAGGGAGGATACTTCCCCGAGTCGGTCTGTCTTGAACACAGTCCTCCTGTATTTTCAGGCAGAACCTTCCCCGCAGACCACATCAGGGCAAAGCTGAGAAGCATACCAGCGAGTAACCCGGCTGGGTGGCGTCCCTGTGGATACCAGGTGAGCGTAACAGAACGCGAAGCCTACCATAACAAATCTACCTGGGTGCCATGGAGACATCAGAAATGGACCAATTGGCCCAATTACTAGGAGAGCTTCGTGCTGAGGTTCATTCTGCCCGACAAGAAACTAATGCCCTCCGGAGAGACCTAATAGTGACCAAAGAACGCACTGGAGAGATTAGCAGGCAATACTTGCAATCACAGGCAGTACAGACGCCTCTATCTGGAAGAAATCCAATGATGGAAAACTCTGCCATACCGCCCACTCCGGTACAGATCACGTTACCTGGAACAGTGCCCCTGGCACCACCAGAAAGGTTCTCAGGCGACCCACGGAAGTATGCGGCATTCATCAATCAGTGCCGCCTTCATTTTCTTTGTAGGCCTGGAGCATTTCCAAACGACCAAAATCGGGTAGCTTTTATCTTGTCATACCTGAGTGGTAGTGCAGCAGATTGGTCGGTGCCGTTGGTAACGCATGCCGATCCTCTATCACATGACTTTGGGGGGTTCCAGAGAGAAATGGAAAAACTTTTTGCTCACCGCACCCAGGAACAAGCAGTAGACAATGAACTCTTGTCCCTCCGACAGGGGAATCAGGACTTGTTAACGTACATTGCTACCTTCAACAAACTGGTTGCCGAAGCTAGGTTGCCAGAAAACAAAAGAACCACGTTATTCCATCGAGGCTTACGAGGCGAATTAAAGGACGTCTTAGCCCAGGTGGTTGATCCACCCAGAGACTGTGCAGAATTCATAAATCTGGTCGTGCAGCTAGACCACCGGTTGCAGGACCGAAAGGCAGACCGGTCTAAGACGGACCCTCGGACCATGTATGTTCGACCAAGGGAAAACACACCCTGTGTACCTGAAAGTTCTGTAGAACCCATGCAGATTGGAGGGATACGGCCTCCATTAACAAAACAAGAGCGGGACAAAAGAAGACAACAACAGCTTTGTTTGTATTGTGGGAAACCAGGACATTTCCTGAAGGACTATCCAGTAAAACCCCCAAGAAGAACAGTCGGGGCCACAGAGAAGGATGAAGCTAAGGAATCAGAAAACTAACAAGCTCGACAAACGTAGAGGACAGTTTGTCGAGTGAGAAGAAAGAGTTGCTGACCTCACACTTTGCAATACCAGTGATCTTAACTAACCACCAACAGTCGTCAAGAATGCATGCCGTTGAAGCATACATCGATAGCGGAGCCGTTGGAAATTATATTGATCAAGAACTGGCAGCAGAGATGGGGCTTCCTTTGTGTTCTAAGCCAACTATGGACAAGGTAACCACCGTGGATGGGACAGAAATCGCTTCTGGACCAGTAACCCAGTGCACAGCCAGGGTAACCTTACTGTGCCAGGACAGACATCGGCCGTCTATTTCATTCGATCTCACCAAGGCACCTCAGTTCAGGCTAATACTAGGATGCCATGGTTGGTTGCTCACAACCCTTTGATAGACTGGCAGGCATGAAAATTAAACTTCCCCGGTGACTGCTCCCCTGCCTGCTATTACCAAGAGGAGAAACCCGACATCTGTATCCCCACGACTCCCAGAGCGACAGTATCAACTCTGGGAGCAACTAATACCTTGCCAAGTGAATACCATGATTTCCAGGATGTTTTTTCCAAAAGGACCAAGCCAATACATTGCCACCACACAGGCCCTATGACTGTCAGATCGACCTTGTTCCTGGTGCACAAATCCCTTGCGGCAGGATCTACGCTCTCACAGAACCAGCAAACCTTCATTTGAAATCCTATTTAGACCAGTACCTTGCAAATGGATTTATCTGTCCTTCAAAGTCCCCCGCAGCCAGTCCTTTGTTCTTCGTACCGAAAAAGGAAGGAGACTTGAGAACCTGTATTGACTACCGCGCATTGAACCAGATCACTGTGAAGAACCGCTACCCCTTGCCACTTATCCCTGAGATGCTAGACCAAGTTAAAGATGCCCAGATTTATACCACATTGAACCTTCGAGGAGCGTACCACCTGGCCCGAGTCCGAAAATTAGATGAATGGAAAGCCGCCTTCCGTACTAAATATGGCTTGTGTGAATATCAAGTCATGCCTTTCGGGTTATGCAACGCTCCTGCAGCATTCCAGTATTTCATGAATGATGTTATAAGGGAGTTAATTGATGTGTGCGCCTTAGTGTACATAGACGACATCTTAGTATACTCAGCCTCAGAACAAGATCATGTCAGGCACGTTCGTTCAGTCCTCACCAAGCTCTGTCAACATCGCTTGTTTGCAAAGCTTGAAAAATGCTTTTTTCATGTCACCGAAGTAGAATTTCTTGGTTTTATCCTTACTCCAGGAGGCATCAGAATGTACGTACACAAGGTAGATGCCATTCTGAAATGGCCTTCACCGACGTCTCTGAAAGGGGTACAAAGCATGCTGGGCTTTGCAAACTTCTACCGCCGGTTCATCCCAGACTTCTCTCAGGTTGTGCACCCAATCACAGTACTATTACGAAAACACAATAAAAAGTTTGCCTGGACCGAAGAAGCAGAAGAAGCCTTTCAGGCACTTAAATGAAGGTTTACCTCTGCTCCAATCCTGCAACATCCTTGTCCAAACCTCCCTTATGTCTCTGATGCGTCCAGTCTCGCAATGGGGGCTATCCTTTCACAGAGAGACCCGGAAACCAGCCAGCTACATCCTGTGGCCTTCTGGTCGAAAAAGTTCTCACCTCAGAGATTAATTATGCCATCACAGACAAGGAGCTCCTTGCTATCAACTCCGCCTTTAAAGCCTGGAGGCACTACCTTCTGGGGGCGAGACACACCATTACAGTCATCACAGACCACCGAAACCTGCAATATCTCAAAACAGCTAAGGCCCAGTCCTCGTGCCAATTACGGTGGGCCCTTTTCTTCGCCGAATATGATTATGTAATCACATTTCGACCAGGAGTCAGAAACGGAAAGGCGGATGCCTTATCTCGCATGGGCATAGATGAAATAGTATATACAACTCCAGACCCAGTACCTGTCATACCTGTTATCACGATTCACTGATCGAAGGGCATCCTGGGATCGGCAAAACCCTAGCTAAGGTGAAAGAGAACTTTTGGTGGCCTACCTGGCGTAAGGACATCATTCAGTATATTCAGTCCTGCAGTGTCTGCGCACAAAATAAATCACAGAAACAAAAACCATCTGGTCTCCTACAGCCATTGGGCATTCCTCCAGTTCCATGGCACACTCTTTCCCTTGACTTCATCACTGATCTACCTCCAAGCCAAGGGTTCAACACCATCCTTGTAATTGTGGACTTATTCTCATAGATGACCCATTTTATTCCTCTCAAAGGCCTCCCAGACGCAGCCACTTTAGCAAAAGTGTTCCTGGAGGGTGTGGTTAAGCTACATGGCTTCCCTTCGGTTCTGGTCTCTGATCGAGGCAGCCAGTTTGTTTCAAACTTCTGGAAAAAATGTTGTGCAATGGCGCAGATCGACGTTCGGCTATCTACCAGTCACCATCCCCAAACGGACAGCCAAACCGAGAGAACCAATCAGACACTCGAGCAATATTCACGGTGCATGCCGCACCACGAACAAAGGAATTGGAAAGACCTACTATGGATAGCCGAATATGCATATAACAATTCTTTGTTTTCAAGCACTGGACAAACGCCCTTCTATACCCTTTATGGCAAACATCGACGTACCTCTGAACTAGACCTTCCAACCAGCTTGGAAATGCCAGCGGTAAAGACTCTACACACAACCATTACTCAGGCTTTCAAAAGGGCAAAGGAACACCTTATTCATGCCAAAGAAAAACAAAAGAGATTTGCCGACCAACACCGGAAAAAGGCCCCTGATTATCAAGTAGGAGACAAAGTTTGGTTAGCCGCTAAATTCTTACCCATCAAGGGAACCCGGACCTTTCATCCAAGATTCTTAGGACCCTATACCATTAAGGCAATTATCAACCCAGCAGCCGTGAAACTGGATTTACCACCTAATCTATACATCCACCCGGTATTCCATGTGTCCCTCATGAAACCAATGCAACCCAGCACACGGATTGGGACACCACCTAAGCCCATCTTGTTGACGGAGAACCAGCATTCGAAGTCAAAGATATCTTGGACTCTAAATACTCTAGGACCAAGCTATATCATCTCGTCGATCGGAAAGGATTTGGACCACAAGATAGATTCTGGGAGCCCAGTGAGAATATCCACGCACCCCGTCTAATCAGGAAATTCCATCGGAACTTCCCAACCAAACCTGGGCCAGACAGAAGGAACACCATGGGAGAGGCCTTAGGGGGGAGTGCTGTCACGACCTTCGCCCAAAACCCCCTATGGCAAACCCATTGGCCAGGTGGAGTCAGGACTCGGGCCTCTAGAGCCTGGCATCCTCTTCAAAAGCCCTCATGGGGCCAGTCCTGGCGCCCATTGTGCCAGGCTCATACACCATGAAAAACAATGTGCTTGGGAACTACTTTATTGTATTGTCAGCCAACATGGAGGCATCCACATAGCTTGGTTCCTAAGAACCAAGTTATGCGGTCTAGTGTTTTGGGTGTGGTAGCCTAGGGACTACTTTACTTGGACTATTTTGTTGGGGCTATTTAAACCACACCCGAGCAAGACAACACGCTTTGCGTTACTTTGCGGCTTGCAACGTGCCACTCACCGTGTCCAGCTATTCCCTCGAACCTCGGAGAAGCAGAACCTGCAAGGAGACAAAAGGAACATCATTAGTAGCAGCATGTTACCTGCCTTCTTCATCTTTAAACACTCGCAGCTACTGAGAACAGCTTCCTCGAATCTGCACGCCTCCCCGACAGAACGACCTGAAAGAGGAAGATAGAGGCAACATTAAAGAAAGCAGTAGAGACATTTACAAATTACGACCTGGCTGGTCGCCTCTCGGCTGGCACCACTCCGGACATTCCACTCGCGCTGAAGAACACTGCGACCTCCAAGGAAGAAAAACACAGATTAGCAAAGGCAAGTCTTTGCAGCGCTGCGCATAACGCTTACTTACCGCATCATATCGCTCTTAATGCGCCATCATTTACCAGCGGGGCTCAACCAAGCCAGTTCGCTGCGCTGAAGCTCCGCATACCTAATGGAGAAAAAAGAGACATTTTAAACAAAGAAAGGCATGCAGGATAGCAACAAAACTAAAGAACAGCAATAAGGCCTACCTGAACAATATCAAATGGGCCGGCGTCAGTAAAGTAACTGGACCGCACTTGCCCATGAAAGACAACGCGCCCCTGCAAAGAAGGCAGGAAGGAGAGCATGCCTAATTCTTACACAAGGTGAGGGGAGGGCGTCAGAGGGACTGAAATCATATGGGGGTGGAGGGAGGATACTTCCCCGAGTCGGTCAGCCTTGAACACAGTCCTCCTGTATTTTCAGGCAGAACCTTCCCCGCAGACCACATCAGGGCAAAGCTGAGAAGCATACCAGCGAGTAAACCGGCTGGGTGGCATCCCTGTGGATACCAGGTGAGCATAACAGTTGCTTAATGGATGGAATGTTCAAGGTTAATGCATCCTGCTTAATGGATGGAATGTTCAAGGTTAATGCATCTGAAGTGCTTTGTCCATAATAAAAAGCTTTTTGATGTTCAATGGATGTTCTTGTTTACTTTTGTTCATGAGCCAAAGGCCCCAGGACAGTGTCCACCCAGGTCTCTTGTGCATGCGACCCCTGCATGCCTGTGCCCCTGAATTCATGACCATGACAATAATGAGGGCACACACTATGATCGACACCTGTACGACATTGCCTAAGCTACACAAACAATTTCTAGATTATATGGATTCCTCCGAACCAGTGGACTCCCCACCGAGGTAACCATAAGGGCCAAACGGAAAGAGGACTTGGGAGCAATGCTCCAAGACACTCACTGTTTAGAGATATTAAGATACCATAAAGAAGCGTCTTGTAACGCAAGATTGCAATTGATCCAACTATTTGTAACGCATAGAGCATATTTGACTACTCTTAGAATGTCCAGATTCCCAAGGGCAGCTCAACAACCCTGCCCTTGATGTACAGCCTCAGAGGCAGGCATATTACATATGTTTGGTCATGCCCTACTATACAGAAGTACTTTGAAGGAGTGGCAGATAAAATGAATAAAGGAGGTTTTGACATGAACCCACTGTCGCCCTCAGCCTGCATGCTCAGCCGTTTCACATGACCTAACCATGTAAGATACATTTCCAAGATGAAAGATTTAGCGTTTAGATTGGCTAAATGCAGGATAGCGATGACATGGAAGTACCCTAAGGGCCCCAATATAGAAGACGGTTGGCGCAATCTAAAAAAATGGGCACTCACCGAAACTGCTGTTTGACGGCAAGCAGCACACTTAAGCCTTTCTGACACGAATGAGGAAATAACAGCATGGAATACGCTGAAACAGGCCCTGTTTGCATCAACCATAATGGTAACAGAGACCGGTTAAAAACCCCCATAGACACTACAAACAGCTTCAATCCCTGAGAACTATTAAGAGCATAGACTTGACGCTGATACCATAGTCAACAAAGCGGGAGGGAGTTGGGAGGAGGGAAGCGAGGGTATGTTGGGAACTAAGTATATGTAGACTGCAATCGCATAAATGTCAAATTGTAACTGTTCATTAATAAGCATATGATTTTACATTATGCTGTCATTATACATGTGAAAAAAACTCAATAAAAACAGTTTACAAAAAATAGAAAACGCTGCACCTGTATCTATAACAAACTTTTCTGGTTCACCTCCTCCTGATACCTTGACGTCACTTCCTTAAGAGTTCACGGCCTCAGACATTATATACACATAGGGCCTCATTACAACTCTGGCGTTAGCCGTGCCGGTAATAATTGCAGGATGTGGCCGCAGTTGTGTATTTCTTCTGGCGTCAGAAAAAGTTACTCCCCATTCGCATTTGAGTACCACTGGACTCAATGGGAATGGGGAAGACGGTAGCACCGGCACCATGCATAATGGTGCCGGTGCTACCATCAAAGTCTGCAAGCGGTCCCTATCTGCCCACCAGGTCAGACCTGGCAGGCGGAAGGCACACGGGCCGCAAACTCTGCCGGTCTGGTTTCAATGGTGCCGTTAAGCCTACCAATACTGTTCTTACCTGTTACCGGACTGGCAGGGTTGTAATGAGGCCCATAGTCTTCACTCGCCCTTGGGCCAGATGGCGGAGTTGACAGAGGACGACCCCTCAATGGGAAAAATGCATCACTGATTCCCTTCTGGTTTCATATCAACTCACCTCACGTCTCATGGGTATGGAGCGGCATCAATTCTTAGGTGATTTTCTCTGCTTCGTTTGTTGCAACTTTGCCCTGACTTTGTCTTTGTGTGATAATGATAATCTGCATCTATAGCACTTGCCTCTGAATGAGTATCTTCTCATTGGCATGCCACTTTCTTGCTTATTCTTGAGTGAATGTGAGATTTGATACAGCAGTTCACCTTTGACTTCTTCCATGTCTCAATGTGAGCCACTTGGGTTTCCACTATTGCTTCTGTGCTCACCATCATGAGAATGGTGGCCAGTGGAAGTGGTTCCCTTAACAGTTTCTTCCAAAATGGTGGGAATAGGTATCCTCCAATGATGTGAAGCTGAATTGCTTTCTCGTTCGTGAACTTGTGGAAGTCACAGTGGGCCACATGCTTGCGAAGCCACATCACAAATGAATCCATGGACTCTCCTAGCACCTGACAGACAGTATTAAAAATGTGTCTCTTGTGATAAATGTTCTGTTGAGGATCAAAATATGCACTTAAGTCCTTGATAAATGTCAGTCTGCCAGGTGGGAAAGTGGGGATCAGATCCTCAACCTCATCCCTCACTAGGTTGATTAGTAGTCTCCTGGAAAATTTGTCAGAGTAATGTTTGTTGTAGGCCTCTAGATAATTCTTAAATATTCTCAACCAGTGCTCTCAACGTGGGCCAAGGGCTTGCTGATCTGACATGACAAAACGCTGCTGCACCTGCTGATTCTGTGTTGGGCACAGGCGTAATGAAAACCGGCTGTGAGTGTGTGTCGACAGATATGTGTTCATGGTTTCTTGTTGTTGGACCTACTGATGATCTTCTGGCACTTGCTATCTGTCGGTCAGCAGTTGTGTCTTTGATAGAAATTGTCTGTTACTTATATCTATGTGTCCATATTAATATTATCCTTTTTTTTGTTCATGTTTATATGGTGGATCTACCTGGATCCCACCCTTATCGCCACTTGTGTGGTCGCCACCTGGAAAAGCTATGATTGCGGGCCCCCTCAAGTAAGAAAGGCACATAGACAAGAGTGAAAGTGTAATCTCTTTATTTCCGTCTCATCGCAAACTGCTGTGTTTCGCGCATGCACATCGCTTCTCCCCGTGTTACACCACGGCACGTGACCGTTCCGCTTCAGCGCGGTGACATCAGGTTAACCATGATGATGAGGGGGATACAGCAGTGGGGTACGGGGGGCGTTCAGTTCGTTCAGTTCTCTGGTGCTCTCTGTCTGGGGTGCCTGTTAGGTCTGCAAAGTCTGCAAGCGGTCCCTATCTGCCCGCCAGGTCAGACCTGGCAGGCGGAAGGCACCCGGCCCGCAAACTCTGCCGGTCTGGTTTCAATGGTGCCGTTAAGCCTACCAATACTGTTCTTACCTGTTACCGGACTGGCAGGGTTGTAATGAGGCCCATAGTCTTCACTCGCCATTGGGCCAGATGGCGGAGTTGACAGAGGACGACCCCTCAATGGGAAAAATGCATCACTGATTCCCTTCTGGTTTCATATCAACTCACCTCACGTCTCATGGGTATGGAGCGGCATCAATTCTTAGGTGATTTTCTCTGCCTCATTTGTTGCAACTTTGCCCTGACTTTGTCTTTGTGTGATAATGATAATCTGCATCTATAGCACTTGCCTCTGAATGAGTATCTTCTCATTGGCATGCCACTTTCTTGCTTATTCTTGAGTGAATGTGAGATTTGATACAGCAGTTCACCTTTGACTTCTTCCATGTCTCAATGTGAGCCACTTGGGTTTCCACTATTGCTTCTGTGCTCACCATCATGAGAATGGTGGCCAGTGGAAGTGGTTCCCTTAACAGTTTCTTCCAAAATGGTGGGAATAGGTATCCTCCAATGATGTGAAGCTGAATTGCTTTCTCGTTCGTGAACTTGTGGAAGTCACAGTGGGCCACAAGCTTGCGAAGCCACATCACAAATGAATCCATGGACTCTCCTAGCACCTGACAGACAGTATTAAAAATGTGTCTCTTGTGATAAATGTTCTGTTGAGGATCAAAATATGCACTTAAGTCCTTGATAAATGTCAGTCTGCCAGGTGGGAAAGTGGGGATCAGATCTTCAACCTCATCCCTCACTAGGTTGATTAGTAGTCTCCTGGAAAATTTGTCAGAGTAATGTTTGTTGTAGGCCTCTAGATAATTCTTAAATATTCTCAACCAGTGCTCTCAACGTGGGCCAAGGGCTTGCTGATCTGACATGACAAAACGCTGCTGCGCATGCTGATTCTGTGTTGGGCACAGGCGTAATGAAAACCGGCTGTGAGTGTGTGTCGACAGATATGTGTTCATGGTTTCTTGTTGTTGGACCTACTGATGATCTTCTGGCACTTGCTATCTGTCGGTCAGCAGTTGTGTCTTTGATAGAAATTGTCTGTTACTTATATCCATGTGTCCATATTAATATTATACTTTTTTTTGTTCATGTTTATATGGTGGATCTACCTGGATCCCACCCTTATCGCCACTTGTGTGGTCGCCACCTGGAAAAGCTACGATTGCGGGGGATACAGCAGTTGGGTACGGGGGGCGTTCAGTTCGTTCAGTTCTCTGGTGCTCTCTGTCTGGGGTGCCTGTTAGGTGGGGCAGTTCAGTTTTCTGGTGGACTCTGTCTGTGTTCTATGTGGGGGGGGTAGTTCAATTCTCTGCTGGTCTCTGCCTGGGATCTCTGTGGGGGCAGTACAGTTCTCTGGTGGTCTCTATCAGGGTTCCGTGTGAAGGGGCAGTTTAGTTCTCTGGTGGTCTCTGTCTGGGTTCACTGTGGGGGACAGTTCAATTTTTTTGGTGGTCTCTGTTAGGAATCTGTGTGGGGCAGTTCAGTTCTCTGGTGGTCTCTGTATGGGTTCTCTGTGGGGAGTGGTTCTGTTTTCTGGTGGTCTCTGTTGGGAATCTGTGTGGGGAAGTTAAGATTTCTGGTGGTCTCTGTCTAGGATCTCTATGGGGCAGTTCAATTCTCTACTGTTCTCTGCCTGGGTTTCCTTGGGAGCAGTTCAGTTTTCTGGTGGTATCTGTCCGTGTTCTCGTGGGGGGCAGTTCAGCTTTGTGGTGGTCTCGGTCTGGGATCTCTGTGGGGGCAGTTCAGTTCTCTGGTGGTCTCTGTCTGGGTTCTCTCTGAGAGCAGTTGACCTTTCTGGTGGTCTCTGTCTGGTTCTCTGTGGGAGCAGTTCAGTGTTCTGGTGGTATGTGTCCTCTGTGAGGAGCAGTTCAGTTCTTTAGTGGTCTCTTCCCCCGATTTCTATCAGGCCAGTTCACTTCTCTCGTGGTCTCTGCCTGGGTTCTCTGTGAGGGGCAGTTCAGTTTTCTGGTGGTCTATGTCTGGGATGTGTGTGGGGGCAGTTCAGTTCTCTGGTGGTCTCTAGGTGGGATCTCGGTACGAGCAGTTCAGTTCCATGGTGTTCTCTGCCTGGGATCTCTATGGAGGACAGTTCAATTTTTTTGGTGGTCTCTGTTGGGAATCTGTGTGGGGCAGTTCAGTTCTCTGGTGGTCTCTGTATGGGTTCTCTGTGGGGAGTGGTTCTGTTTTCTGGTGGTCTCTTTTGGGAATCTGTGTGGGGAAGTTAAGATTTCTGGTGGTCTCTGCCTAGGATCTCTATGGGGCAGTTCAATTCTCTAGTGTTCTCTGCCTGGGTTTCCTTGGGAGCAGTTCAGTTTTCTGGTGGTATCTGTCCGTGTTCTCGTGGGGGGCAGTTCATCTCTGTGGTGGTCTCGGTCTGGGATCTCTGTGGGGGCAGTTCAGTTCTCTGGTGGTCTCTGTCTGGGTTCTCTCTGAGAGCAGTTGACCTTTCTGGTGGTCTCTGTCTGGTTCTCTGTGGGAGCAGTTCAGTGTTCTGGTGGTATGTGTCCTCTGTGAGGAGCAGTTCAGTTCTTTAGTGGTCTCTTCCCCCGATTTCTATCAGGCCAGTTCACTTCTCTTGTGGTCTCTGCCTGGGTTCTCTGTGAGGGGCAGTTCAGTTTTCTGGTGGTCTGTGTCTGGGATGTGTGTGGGGGCAGTTCAGTTCTCTGGTGGTCTCTAGGTGGGATCTCGGTAGGAGCAGTTCAGTTCCATGGTGTTCTCTGCCTGGGTTCTCTATGGAGGGGGGGCAGTTCAGTTCTCTGGTGGTCTCTGTCTTGGATCTCCATGGGGGCAGTTCAGTTTCCCTGTGGTCTCTCTGTTCTCCGTGGGGGGCTATTCAGTTTTCTGGTGGTCTCTGTTTGGGATCTCTGTGGGGCAGTTTAGTTCTCTGGTGGTCTCTTTGTTCTCTGTGTGGGGGCAGTTCAGTTATCTGGTGGTCTCTGTCTGGGATCTCTGTGGGGCACTTTAGTTCTCTGGTGGTCTCTCTGTTCTCTGTGGGGAGGGAGTTCAGTTCGCTGGTGGTCTCTGTCTGGGATCTGTGTGGGGGCAGTTCAGTTCTCTGGTGCTCTCTCTGTTCTCTGTGGGGGGCAGTTCAGTTCTCTGGTGATCTCTGTCTGGGATCTATGTGGGGGCAGTTCAGTTCTCTTGTGGTCTCTGTCTGGGATCTCTGTGGGGGGCAGTTCAGTTCTCTGGTGGTCTCTGTCTCAGATCTCTGTGGGGGCAGTTCAGTTCTCTGGTGGCCTCTGTCTGGGATCTTTGTTGGCCAGTTTAGTTCTCTGGTAGTCTCTCTGTTCTCTGTGAGGGGCAGTTCAGTTCTCTGGAGGCCTCTGTCTGGAATCTCTGTGGGGGCTGTTTAGTTCTCTGGTGGTCTCTCTGTTCTCTGTGGGGGGCAGTTCAGTTTGTGGTCTCTGCTTGGGATCTGTGTGGGGGCAGTTCGGTTCTCTGGTGGTCTCTGTCTGGGATATCTGTGGGGGCAGTTCAGTTCCCTGGTGGTCTCTCTGTTCTCTGTGGGGGTCGGTCGGTTTTCTGGTGGTCTCTGTCTGGGATCTCTATGGGGCAGATCCCTTCTCTGGTGGTCTCTCTGTTCTCTGTGGGAGGCAGTTCTCTGGTGGTCTCTGTCTGGGATCTGTGTGGGGGCAGTTCAGTTCTCTGGTGGCCTATGTCTGTGATCTCTATGGGGCAGTTCACTTCTCTGGTGGTCTCTCTGTTCTCTGTGTGAGGCAGTTCAGATTTCTGGTGGTCTCTGTCTGGGATCTCTGTGGGGGCAGTTCCGTTCTCTGGTGGTCTCTCTGGGATCTCTATGGGGCAGTTCACTTCTCTGGTGGTCTCTCTGTCCTCTGTGTAAGGCAGTTCAGATTTCTGGGTGTCTCTGTCTGGGATCTCTGTGGGGGCAGTTCAGTTCTCTGGTGGTATCTCTGGGCTCTCTATGGGGCAGTTCAATTCTCTGGTGGTCTCTCTGTTCTCTGTGTGAGGCAGTTCCATTTTTGGTCGTTTCTGTCTGTGATCTCTATGGGGCAGTTCACTTCTCTGGGTGTCTCTGTTCTCTGTGGGAGACAGTTCAGATTTCTGGTGGTCTCTGTCTGGGATCTCTGTTTGGGCAGTTCAGTTCTCTGGTGGTCTCTGTCTTGGATCTCTGTGGGGGCAGTTCACTTCTCTGGTGATCTCTCTGTTCTCTGTGTGAGGTAGTTGCGTTTTCTGGTGGTCTCTGTCTGGGATCTCAATTGGGCAGTTCACTTGTCTGGTTGTCTCTGTTCTCTGTTCTCTGTGGGGGGCAGTTCAGTTCTCTGGTGGTCTCTGCCTGGAATCTGTGGGGGGGTGGCAGTTCATTTCTCTTGTGGACTCTGTCTTGGATCTCTGAGGGGGGCAGTGCAGTTCTCTGGTGGTCTTTGTCTGGGATCTCTGTGGGGGCAGTTCAGTTCTCTGGTGGTCTCGGTCTGGGATCTCTGTGGGAGGCAGTTCAGATTTCTGGTGGTCTCTGTCTGGGATCTCTGTGGGGGCAGTTCATTTATATGTCAGTCTCTGACTGGGATCTCTGTGGGGGCAGTTCAGTTCTCTGGTGGTCTCTGCCTGGATTCTGTGGGAGGGGGTTTAGGGGGTTGGCAGTTCATTTCTCTAGTGGTCTCTGTCTTGGATCTCTGTGGGGGGCAGTGCAGTTCTCTGGTAGTCTCTGTCTGGGATCTCTGTGGGGGCAGTTCAGTTCTCGGGTGGTCTCTGTCTGGGATCAATATGGAGCAGTTCAGTTCTTTGGTGGTCTCTCTGTTCTCCATGAGGGTCGGTCAGTTTTCTGGTGGTCTCTGTCTGGGATCTGTGTGGGGGGCAGTTCACTTCTCTGGTTGTCTCTGTTCTCTGTGGGGGCAGTTCACTTCTCTGGTGGTCTCTGCCTGGGATCTGTGTGGGGCAGTTTAGTTCTCTAGTGGTCTCACTTTTCTCTATGGGGGGCAGTTCAGTTCTCAGGTGGTCTCTTTCGGGGATCTGTGAGGGGGCAGTTCAGTTCCCTGGTTGTTTCTGTCTTGGATGTCTGTGGGGGGCAGTTCAGTTCTCTTGTGGTCTCTGCCTGGGATCTCTGTGGTGGCAGTTCGGTTCTCTGGTGGTCTCTGTCTGGGATCTCTGTGGGGGGCAGTTCAGTTCTCTGGTGGTCTCTGTCTCGGATCTGTGTGGGGGTAGTTCAGTTCTCTGGTGGTCTCTGTCTGGGATCTTTGTGGGGCAGTTTAGTTCTCTGGTGGTCTCTCTGTTCTCTGTGAGGGGCAGTTCAGTTCTCTGGTGGTCTCTGTCTGGAATCTCTGTGGGGGCTGTTCGGTTCTCTGGTGGTCTCTGTCTGGGATCTATGTGGGGGCAGTTCAGTTCCCTGGTGGTGTCTGTCTGGGCTCTCTATGGAGCAGTTCAGTTCTTTGGTGGTCTCTCTGTTCTCTGCATGGGTCGGTCAGGTTTCTGGTGGTCTCTGTCTGGGATCTCTATGGGGCAGTTCACTTCTCTAGTGGTCTCTCTGTTCTCTGTGGGGGGCAGTTCAGTTCTCTGGTGGTCTCTGCTGGGATCTGTGTGGGGGCAGTTCGGTTCTCTGGTGGTCTCTGTCTGGGATCTCTATGGGGCAGTTCCCTTCTCTGGTGGTCTCTCTGTTCTCTGTGGGAGGCAGTTCTCTGGTGGTCTCTGTCTGGGATCTGTGTGGGGGCAGTTCAGTTCTCTGGTGGTCTCTGTCTGGAATCTGTGGGGGGGCAGTTCATTTCTCTGGTGGTCTCTGTCTTGGATCTCTGTGGGGGGCAGTGCAGTTCTCTGGTAGTCTCTGTCTGGGATCTCTGTGGGGGCAGTTCAGTTCTCGGGTGGTCTCTGTCTGGGATCTCTATGGAGCAGTTCAGTTCTTTGGTGGTCTCTCTGTTCTCCGTGAGGGTCGGTTGGTTTTCTGGTGGTCTCTGTCTGGGATCTGTGTGGGGGGCAGTTCACTTCTCTGGTTGTCTCTGTTCTCTGTGGGGGCAGTTCACTTCTCTGGTGGTCTCTGTCTGGGATCTGTGTGGGGGCAGTTCAGTTCTCTGGTGGTCTCGGTCTTATATCTCTGTGGGGGGCAGTTCAGTTCTCTGGTGGTGTCTGTCTGGGATCTCTGTGGGAGGCAGTTCAGATTTCTGGTGGTCTCTGTCTGGGATCTCTGTGGGGGCAGTTCAGTTCTATGTTGGTCTCTGTCTGGGATCTATGTGGGAGCAGTTCAGTTCCCTGGTGGTCTCTGTCTGGGATCTCTGTGATAGGCAGTTCAGATTTCTGGTGGTCTCTGTCTGGGATCTCTGTGGGGGCAGTTCATTTCTCTGGTTGGCTCTGTTCTCTGTGGGGGCAGTTCAGTTCTCTGGTGGTCTCTGCTTTGGATCTCTGTGGGGGGCAGTTCACTTCTCTGGTTGTCTCTGTTCTCTGTGGGGGCAGTTCAGTTCTCTTGTGGTCTCTGTCTGGGATCTCTCTGGAGCAGTTCAGTTCTTTGGTGGTCTCT
Source organism: Ambystoma mexicanum (assembly GCF_040938575.1). NCBI lineage: Eukaryota > Metazoa > Chordata > Amphibia > Caudata > Ambystomatidae > Ambystoma > Ambystoma mexicanum. The sequence continues at coordinate 325,443,905 of NC_090926.1, read as the reverse complement.
CTGTTCTCCATGAGGGTCGGTCGGTTTTCTGGTGGTCTCTGTCTGGGATCTGTGTGGGGGGCAGTTCACTTCTCTGGTTGTCTCTGTTCTCTGTGGGGGCAGTTCACTTCTCTGGTGGTCTCTGCCTGGGATCTGTGTGGGGCAGTTTAGTTCTCTAGTGGTCTCACTTTTCTCTGTGGGGGGCAGTTCAGTTCTCTGGTGGTCTCTTTCGGGGATCTGTGAGGGGCAGGTCAGTTAACTGGTTGTTTCTGTCTTGGATGTCTGTGGGGGGCAGTTCAGTTCTCTTGTGGTCTCTGCCTGGGATCTCTGTGGTGGCAGATCAGTTCTCTGGTGGTCTCTGTCTGGGATCTCTGTGGGGGGCAGTTCAGTTCTCTGGTTGTCTCTGTCTCGGATCTGTGTGGGGGTAGTTCAGTTCTCTGGTGGTCTCTGTCTGGGATCTTTGTGGGGCAGTTTAGTTCTCTGGTGGTCTCTCTGTTCTGTGTGAGGGGCCGTTCAGTTCTCTGGTGGTCTCTGTCTGGAATCTCTGTGGGGGCTGTTCGGTTCTCTGGTGGTCTCTGTCTGGGATCTCTGTGGGGGCAGTTCAGTTCCCTGGTGGTGTCTGTCTGGGCTCTCTATGGAGCAGTTCAGTTCTTTGGTGGTCTCTCTGTTCTCTGCATGGGTCGGTCAGATTTCTGGTGGTCTCTGTCTGGGATCTCTATGGGGCAGTTCACTTCTCTAGTGGTCTCTCTATTCTCTGTGGGGGGCAGTTCAGTTCTCTGGTGGTCTCTGCCTGGGATCTGTGTGGGGGCAGTTCGGTTCTCTGGCGGTCTCTGTCTGGGATCTCTATGGGGCAGTTCCCTTCTCTGGTGGTCTCTCTGTTCTCTGTGGGAGGCAGTTCTCTGGTGGTCTCTGTCTGGGATCTGTGTGGGGGCAGTTCAGTTCTCTGGTGGTCTCTGCCTGGAATCTGTGGGGGGGGCAGTTCATTTCTCTGGTGGTCTCTGTCTTGGATCTCTGTGGGAGGCAGTGCAGTTCTCTGGTAGTCTCTGTCTGGGATCTCTGTGGGGGCAGTTCAGTTCTCGGGTGGTCTCTGTCTGGGATCTCTATGGAGCAGTTCAGTTCTTTGGTGGTCTCTCTGTTCTCCGTGAGGGTCGGTTGGTTTTCTGGTGGTCTCTGTCTGGGATCTGTGTGGGGGCAGTTCACTTCTCTGGTTGTCTCTGTTCTCTGTGGGGGCAGTTCACTTCTCTGGTGGTCTCTGTCTGGGATCTGTGTGGGGGCAGTTCAGTTCTCTGGTGGTCTCTGTCTTATATCTCTGTGGGGGGCAGTTCAGTTCTCTGGTGGTGTCTGTCTGGGATCTCTGTGGGAGGCAGTTCAGATTTCTGGTGGTCTCTGTCTGGGATCTCTGTGGGGGCAGTTCAGTTCTATGTTGGTCTCTGTCTGGGATCTATGTGGGAGCAGTTCAGTTCCCTGGTGGTCTCTGTCCGGGATCTCTGTGATAGCCTGCTCAGATTTCTGGTGGTCTCTGTCTGGGATCTCTGTGGGGGCAGTTCATTTCTCTGGTTGTCTCTGTTCTCTGTGGGGGCAGTTCAGTTCTCTTGTGGTCTCTGCCTGGGATCTGTGTGGGGGCAGTTCAGTTCTCTGGTGGTATCTGTCTTAGATCTCTGTGGGGGGGAGTTCAGTTCTCTGGTGGTCTCTGTCTGGGATCTCTATGGGAGGCAGTTCAGATTTCTGGTGGTCTCTGTCTGGGATCTCTGTGGGGGCAGTTCAGTTCTCTGTTGGTCTCTGTCTGGGATCTCTGTGGGGGCAGTTCAGTTCCCTGGTGGTTTCTGTCTGGGATCTCTGTGGGGGCAGTTTAGTTCTCTGGTCGTCTTTCTTTTCTCTGTGAGGGGCAGTTCAGTTCTCTGGTGGTCTCTGTCTGGGATCTGTGAGGGGGCAGTTCGGTTCCCTGGTTGTCTCTGTCTTGGATGTCTGTGGGGGGCAGTTCAGTTCTCTGGTGGTCTCTGCCTGGGATCTCTGTGGGAGGCAGTTCAGATTTCTGGTGGTCTCTGTCCGGGATCTCTGTGGGGAAGTTCAGTTCTCTGTTGGTCTCTGTCTGGGATCTCTGTGGGGGAAGTTCAGTTCCCTGGTGGTCTCTGTCTGGGATCTCTGTGGGGGCAGTTTAGTTCTCTGGTCGTCTTTCTTTTCTCTGTGGGGGGCAGTTCAGTTCTCTGGTGGTCTCTGTCTGGGATCTGTGAGGGGGCAGTTCAGTTCTCTGGTGGTCTCTGTCTGGGATCTCTGTGGGGGGCAGTTCAGTTCTCTGGTGGTCTCTGTCTGGGATCTGTGTGGGGGGCAGTTCACTTCTCTGGTTGTCTCTGTTCTCTGTGGGGGCAGTTCACTTCTCTGGTGGTCTCTGCCTGGGATCTGTGTGGGGCAGTTTAGTTCTCTAGTGGTCTCACTTTTCTCTGTGGGGGGCAGTTCAGTTCTCTGGTGGTCTCTTTCGGGGATCTGTGAGGGGGCAGTTCAGTTCCCTGGTTGTTTCTGTCTTGGATGTCTGTGGGGGGCAGTTCAGTTCTCTTGTGGTCTCTGCCTGGGATCTCTGTGGTGGCAGTTAGGTTCTCTGGTGGTCTCTGTCTGGGATCTCTGTGGGGGGCAGTTCAGTTCTCTGGTGGTCTCTGTCTCGGATCTGTGTGGGGGTAGTTCAGTTCTCTGGTGGTCTCTGTCTGGGATCTTTGTGGGGCAGTTTAGTTCTCTGGTGGTCTCTCTGTTCTCTGTGAGGGGCAGTTCAGTTCTATGGTGGTCTCAGTCTGGAATCTCTGTGGGGGCTGTTCGGTTCTCTGGTGGTCTCTGTCTGGGATCTCTGTGGGGGCAGTTCAGTTCCCTGGTGGTGTCTGTCTGGGCTCTCTATGGAGCAGTTCAGTTCTTTGGTGGTCTCTCTGTTCTCTGCATGGGTCGGTCAGATTTCTGGTGGTCTCTGTCTGGGATCTCAATGGGGCAGTTCACTTCTCTAGTGGTCTCTCTGTTCTCTGTGGGGGGCAGTTCAGTTCTCTGGTGGTCTCTGCCTGGGATCTGTGTGGGGGCAGTTCGGTTCTCTGGTGGTCTCTGTCTGGGATCTCTATGGGGCAGTTCCCTTCTCTGGTGGTCTCTCTGTTCTCTGTGGGAGGCAGTTCTCTGGTGGTCTCTGTCTGGGATCTGTGTGGGGGCAGTTCAGTCCTCTGGTGGTCTCTGTCTGGAATCTGTGGGGGGGGCAGTTCATTTCTCTGGTGGTCTCTGTCTTGGATCTCTGTGGGGGGCAGTGCAGTTCTCTGGTAGTCTCTGTCTGGGATCTCTGTGGGGGCAGTTCAGTTCTCGGGTGGTCTCTGTCTGGGATCTCTATGGAGCAGTTCAGTTCTTTGGTGGTCTCTCTGTTCTCCGTGAGGGTCGGTTGGTTTTCTGGTGGTCTCTGTCTGGGATCTGTGTGGGGGGCAGTTCACTTCTCTGGTTGTCTCTGTTCTCTGTGGGGGCAGTTCACTTCTCTGGTGGTCTCTGTCTGGGATCTGTGTGGGGGCAGTTCAGTTCTCTGGTGGTCTCTGTCTTATATCTCTGTGGGGGGCAGTTCAGTTCTCTGGTGGTGTCTGTCTGGGATCTCTGTGGGAGGCAGTTCAGATTTCTGGTGGTCTCTGTCTGGGATCTCTGTGGGGGCAGTTCAGTTCTATGTTGGTCTCTGTCTGGGATCTATGTGGGAGCAGTTCAGTTCCCTGGTGGTCTCTGTCTGGGATCTCTGTGATAGGCAGTTCAGATTTCTGGTGGTCTCTGTCTGGGATCTCTGTGGGGGCAGTTCATTTCTCTGGTTGGCTCTGTTCTCTGTGGGGGCAGTTCAGTTCTCTGGTGGTCTCTGTCTTGGATCTCTGTGGGGGGCAGTTCACTTCTCTGGTTGTCTCTGTTCTCTGTGGGGGCAGTTCAGTTCTCTTGTGGTCTCTGTCTGGGATCTCTATGGAGCAGTTCAGTTCTTTGGTGGTCTCTCTGTTCTCCATGAGGGTCGGTCGGTTTTCTGGTGGTCTCTGTCTGGGATCTGTGTGGGGGGCAGTTCACTTCTCTGGTTGTCTCTGTTCTCTGTGGGGGCAGTTCACTTCTCTGGTGGTCTCTGCCTGGGATCTGTGTGGGGCAGTTTAGTTCTCTAGTGGTCTCACTTTTCTCTGAGGGGGGCAGTTCAGTTCTCTGGTGGTCTCTTTCGGGGATCTGTGAGGGGGCAGTTCAGTTCCCTGGTTGTTTCTGTCTTGGATGTCTGTGGGGGGCAGTTCAGTTCTCTTGTGGTCTCTGCCTGGGATCTCTGTGGTGGCAGATCAGTTCTCTGGTGGTCTCTGTCTGGGATCTCTGTGGGGGGCAGTTCAGTTCTCTGGTGGTCTCTGTCTCGGATCTGTGTGGGGGTAGTTCAGTTCTCTGGTGGTCTCTGTCTGGGATCTTTGTGGGGCAGTTTAGTTCTCTGGTGGTCTCTCTGTTCTCTGTGAGGGGCAGTTCAGTTCTCTGGTGGTCTCTGTCTGGAATCTCTGTGGGGGCTGTTCGGTTCTCTGGTGGTCTCTGTCTGGGATCTCTGTGGGGGCAGTTCAGTTCCCTGGTGGTGTCTGTCTGGGCTCTCTATGGAGCAGTTCAGTTCTTTGGTGGTCTCTCTGTTCTCTGCATGGGTCGGTCAGATTTCTGGTGGTCTCTGTCTGGGATCTCTATGCGGCAGTTCACTTCTCTAGTGGTCTCTCTGTTCTCTGTGGGGGGCAGTTCAGTTCTCTGGTGGTCTCTGCCTGGGATCTGTGTGGGGGCAGTTCGGTTCTCTGGTGGTCTCTGTCTGGGATCTCTATGGGGCAGTTCCCTTCTCTGGTGGTCTCTCTGTTCTCTGTGGGAGGCAGTTCTCTGGTGGTCTCTGTCTGGGATCTGTGTGGGGGCAGTTCAGTTCTCTGGTGGTCTCTGCCTGGAATCTGTGGGGGGGCAGTTCATTTCTCTGGTGGTCTCTGTCTTGGATCTCTGTGGGGGGCAGTGCAGTTCTCTGGTAGTCTCTGTCTGGGATCTCTGTGGGGGCAGTTCAGTTCTCGGGTGGTCTCTGTCTGGGATCTCTATGGAGCAGTTCAGTTCTTTGGTGGTCTCTCTGTTCTCCGTGAGGGTCGGTTGGTTTTCTGGTAGTCTCTGTCTGGGATCTGTGTGGGGGCAGTTCACTTCTCTGGTTGTCTCTGTTCTCTGTGGGGGCAGTTCACTTCTCTGGTGGTCTCTGTCTGGGATCTGTGTGGGGGCAGTTCAGTTCTCTGGTGGTCTCTGTCTTATATCTCTGTGAGGGGCAGTTCAGTTCTCTGGTGGTGTCTGTCTGGGATCTCTGTGGGAGGCAGTTCAGATTTCTGGTGGTCTCTGTCTGGGATCTCTGTGGGGGCAGTTCAGTTCTATGTTGGTCTCTGTCTGGGATCTATGTGGGAGCAGTTCAGTTCCCTGGTGGTCTCTGTCTGGGATCTCTGTGATAGCCTGCTCAGATTTCTGGTGCTCTCTGTCTGGGATCTCTGTGGGGGCAGTTCATTTCTCTGGTTGTCTCTGTTCTCTGTGGGGGCAGTCCAGTTCTCTTGTGGTCTCTGCCTGGGATCTGTGTGGGGGCAGTTCAGTTCTCTGGTGGTCTCTGTCTTAGATCTCTGTGGGGGGAGTTCAGTTCTCTGGTGGTCTCTGTCTGGGATCTCTGTGGGGGGCAGTTCAGATTTCTGGTGGTCTCTGTCTGGGATCTCTGTGGGGGCAGTTCAGTTCTCTGTTGGTCTCTGTCTGGGATCTCTGTGGGGGCAGTTCAGTTCCCTGGTGGTCTCTGTCTGGGATCTCTGTGGGGGCAGTTTAGTTCTCTGGTCGTCTTTCTTTTCTCTGTGGGGGGCAGTTCAGTTATCTGGTGGTCTCTGTCTGGGATCTGTGAGGGGGCAGTTCAGTTCCCTGGTTGTCTCTGTCTTGGATGTCTGTGGGGGGCAGTTCAGTTCTCTGGTGGTCTCTGCCTGGGATCTCTGTGGGAGGCAGTTCAGATTTCTGGTGGTCTCTGTCTGGGATCTCTGTGGGGGAAGTTCAGTTCTCTGTTGGTCTCTGTCTGGGATCTCTGTGGGGGAAGTTCAGTTCCCTGGTGGTCTCTGTCTGGGATCTCTGTGGGGGCAGTTTAGTTCTCTGGTCGTCTTTCTTTTTTCTGTGGGGGGCAGTTCAGTTCTCTGGTGGTCTCTGTCTGGGATCTGTGAGGGGGCAGTTCAGTTCCCTGGTTGTCTCTGTCTTGGATTTCTGTGGGGGGCAGTTCAGTTCTCTGGTGGTCTCTGCCTGGGATCTCTGTGGGGGCAGTTCAGTTCTCTGGTGGTCTCTGTCTGGGATCTCTGTGGGGGGCAGTTCAGTTCTCTGGTCGTCTCTGTCTCGGATCTCTGTGGGGGCAGTTCAGTTCTCTGGTGGTCTCTGTCTGGCATCTTTGTGGGGCAGTTTAGTTCTCTCTTGGTCTCACTGTTCTCTGTGAGGGGCAGTTCAGTTCTCTGGTGGTCTCTGTCTGGAATCTCTGTGGGGGCTGTTCGGTTCTCTGATGGTCTCTGTCTGGGATCTCTGTGGGGGCAGTTCAGTTCCTTGGTGGTGTCTGTCTGGGATCTCTGTGGGGGGCAGTTCAGTTCTCTGGTGGTCTCTGTCTCGGATCTGTGTGGGGGTAGTTCAGTTCTCTGGTGGTCTCTGTCTGGGATCTTTGTGGGGCAGTTTAGTTCTCTGGTGGTCTCTCTGTTCTCTGTGAGGGGCAGTTCAGTTCTCTGGTGGTCTCTGTCTGGAATCTCTGTGGGGGCTGTTCGGTTCTCTGGTGGTCTCTGTCTGGGATCTCTGTGGGGGCAGTTCAGTTCCCTGGTGGTGTCTGTCTGGGCTCTCTATGGAGCAGTTCAGTTCTTTGGTGGTCTCTCTGTTCTCTGCATGGGTCGGTCAGATTTCTGGTGGTCTCTGTCTGGGATCTCTATGGGGCAGTTCACTTCTCTAGTGGTCTCTCTGTTCTCTGTGGGAGGCAGTTCAGTTCTCTGGTGGTCTCTGCCTGGGATCTGTGTGGGGGCAGTTCGGTTCTCTGGTGGTCTCTGTCTGGGATCTCTATGGGGCAGTTCCCTTCTCTGGTGGTCTCTCTGTTCTCTGTGGGAGGCAGTTCTCTGGTGGTCTCTGTCTGGGATCTGTGTGGGGGCAGTTCAGTTCTCTGGTGGTCTCTGTCTGGAATCTGTGGGGGGGGCAGTTCATTTCTCTGGTGGTCTCTGTCTTGGATCTCTGTGGGGGGCAGTGCAGTTCTCTGGTAGTCTCTGTCTGGGATCTCTGTGGGGGCAGTTCAGTTCTCTGGTGGTCTCTGCCTGGATTCTGTGGGGGGGGTTAGGGGGGTGGCAGTTCATTTCTCTAGTGGTCTCTGTCTTGGATCTCTGTGGGGGGCAGTGCAGTTCTCTGGTAGTCTCTGTCTGGGATCTCTGTGGGGGCAGTTCAGTTCTCGGGTGGTCTCTGTCTGGGATCTCTATGGAGCAGTTCAGTTCTTTGGTGGTCTCTCTGTTCTCCATGAGGGTCGGTCGGTTTTCTGGTGGTCTCTGTCTGGGATCTGTGTGGGGGGCAGTTCACTTCTCTGGTTGTCTCTGTTCTCTGTGGGGGCAGTTCACTTCTCTGGTGGTCTCTGCCTGGGATCTGTGTGGGGCAGTTTAGTTCTCTAGTGGTCTCACTTTTCTCTGTGGGGGGCAGTTCAGTTCTCTGGTGGTCTCCCTCGGGGATCTGTGAGGGGGCAGTTCAGTTCCCTGGTTGTTTCTGTCTTGGATGTCTGTGGGGGGCAGTTCAGTTCTCTGGTGGTCTCTGTCTCGGATCTGTGTGGGGGTACTTCAGTTCTCTGGTGGTCTCTGTCTGGGATCTTTGTGGGGCAGTTTAGTTCTCTGGTGGTCTCTCTGTTCTCTGTGAGGGGCAGTTCAGTTCTCTGGTGGTCTCTGTCTGGAATCTCTGTGGGGGCTGTTCGGTTCTCTGGTGGTCTCTGTCTGGGATCTCTGTGGGGGCAGTTCAGTTCCCTGGTGGTGTCTGTCTGGGCTCTCTATGGAGCAGTTCAGTTCTTTGGTGGTCTCTCTGTTCTCTGCATGGGTCGGTCAGATTTCTGGTGGTCTCTGTCTGGGATCTCTATGGGGCAGTTCACTTCTCTAGTGGTCTCTCTGTTCTCTGTGGGGGGCAGTGGTCTCTGCCTGGGATCTGTGTGGGGGCAGTTCGGTTCTCTGGTGGTCTCTGTCTGGGATCTCTATGGGGCAGTTCCCTTCTCTGGTGGTCTCTCTGTTCTCTGTGGGAGGCAGTTCTCTGGTGGTCTCTGTCTGGGATCTGTGTGGGGGCAGTTCAGTTCTCTGGTGGTCTCTGTCTGGAATCTGTGGGGGGGGGCAGTTCATTTCTCTGGTGGTCTCTGTCTTGGATCTCTGTGGGGGGCAGTGCAGTTCTCTGGTAGTCTCTGTCTGGGATCTCTGTGGGGGCAGTTCAGTTCTCTGGTGGTCTCTGCCTGGATTCTGTGGGGGGGGGGGTTAGGGGGGTGGCAGTTCATTTCTCTAGTGGTCTCTGTCTTGGATCTCTGTGGGGGGCAGTGCAGTTCTCTGGTAGTCTCTGTCTGGGATCTCTGTGGGGGCAGTTCAGTTCTCGGGTGGTCTCTGTCTGGGATCTCTATGGAGCAGTTCAGTTCTTTGGTGGTCTCTCTGTTCTCCATGAGGGTCGGTCGGTTTTCTGGTGGTCTCTGTCTGGGATCTGTGTGGGGGGCAGTTCACTTCTCTGGTTGTCTCTGTTCTCTGAGGGGGCAGTTCACTTCTCTGGTGGTCTCTGCCTGGGATCTGTGTGGGGCAGTTTAGTTCTCTAGTGGTCTCACTTTTCTCTGTGGGGGGCAGTTCAGTTCTCTGGTGGTCTCTTTCGGGGATCTGTGAGGGGGCAGTTCAGTTCCCTGGTTGTTTCTGTCTTGGATGTCTGTGGGGGGCAGTTCAGTTCTCTTGTGGTCTCTGCCTGGGATCTCTGTGGTGGCAGTTCGGTTCTCTGGTGGTCTCTGTCTGGGATCTCTGTGGGGGGCAGTTCAGTTCTCTGGTGGTCTCTGTCTCGGGTCTGTGTCGGGGTAGTTCAGTTCTCTGGTGGTCTCTGTCTGGGATCTTTGTGGGGCAGTTTAGTTCTCTGGTGGTCTCTCTGTTCTCTGTGAGGGGCAGTTCAGTTCTCTGGTGGTCTCTGTCTGGAATCTCTGTGGGGGCTGTTCGGTTCTCTGGTGGTCTCTGTCTGGGATCTCTGTGGGGGCAGTTCAGTTCCCTGGTGGTGTCTGTCTGGGCTCTCTATGGAGCAGTTCAGTTCTTTGGTGGTCTGTCTGTTCTCTGCATGGGTCGGTCAGATTTCTGGTGGTCTCTGTCTGGGATCGCTATGGGGCAGTTCACTTCTCTAGTGGTCTCTCTGTTCTCTGTGGGGGGCAGTTCAGTTCTCTGGTGGTCTCTGCCTGGGATCTGTGTGGGGGCAGTTCGGTTCTCTGGTGGTCTCTGTCTGGGATCTCTATGGGGCAGTTCCCTTCTCTGGTGGTCTCTCTGTTCTCTGTGGGAGGCAGTTCTCTGGTGGTCTCTGTCTGGGATCTGTGTGGGGGCAGTTCAGTTCTCTGGTGGTCTCTGTCTGGAATCTGTGGGGGGGGCAGTTCATTTCTCTGGTGGTCTCTGTCTTGGATCTCTGTGGGGGGCAGTGCAGTTCTCTGGTAGTCTCTGTCTGGGATCTCTGTGGGGGCAGTTCAGTTCTCTGGTGGTCTCTGCCTGGATTCTGTGGGGGGGGGGTAGGGGGGTGGCAGTTCATTTCTCTAGTGGTCTCTGTCTTGGATCTCTGTGGGGGGCAGTGCAGTTCTCTGGTAGTCTCTGTCTGGGATCTCTGTGGGGGCAGTTCAGTTCTCGGGTGGTCTCTGTCTGGGATCTCTATGGAGCAGTTCAGTTCTTTGGTGGTCTCTCTGTTCTCCATGAGGGTCGGTCGGTTTTCTGGTGGTCTCTGTCTGGGATCTGTGTGGGGGGCAGTTCACTTCTCTGGTTGTCTCTGTTCTCTGTGGGGGCAGTTCACTTCTCTGGTGGTCTCTGCCTGGGATCTGTGTGGGGCAGTTTAGTTCTCTAGTGGTCTCACTTTTCTCTGTGGGGGGCAGTTCAGTTCTCTGGTGGTCTCTTTCGGGGATCTGTGAGGGGGCAGTTCAGTTCCCTGGTTGTTTCTGTCTTGGATGTCTGTGGGGGGCAGTTCAGTTCTCTTGTGGTCTCTGCCTGGGATCTCTGTGGTGGCAGTTCGGTTCTCTGGTGGTCTCTGTCTGGGATCTCTGTGGGGGGCAGTTCAGTTCTCTGGTGGTCTCTGTCTCGGGTCTGTGTGGGGGTAGTTCAGTTCTCTGGTGGTCTCTGTCTGGGATCTTTGTGGGGCAGTTTAGTTCTCTGGTGGTCTCTCTGTTCTCTGTGAGGGGCAGTTCAGTTCTCTGGTGGTCTCTGTCTGGAATCTCTGTGGGGGCTGTTCGGTTCTCTGGTGGTCTCTGTCTGGGATCTCTGTGGGGGCAGTTCAGTTCCCTGGTGGTGTCTGTCTGGGCTCTCTATGGAGCAGTTCAGTTCTTTGGTGGTCTCTCTGTTCTCTGCATGGGTCGGTCAGATTTCTGGTGGTCTCTGTCTGGGATCGCTATGGGGCAGTTCACTTCTCTAGTGGTCTCTCTGTTCTCTGTGGGGGGCAGTTCAGTTCTCTGGTGGTCTCTGCCTGGGATCTGTGTGGGGGCAGTTCGGTTCTCTGGTGGTCTCTGTCTGGGATCTCTATGGGGCAGTTCCCTTCTCTGGTGGTCTCTCTGTTCTCTGTGGGAGGCAGTTCTCTGGTGGTCTCTGTCTGGGATCTGTGTGGGGGCAGTTCAGTTCTCTGGTGGTCTCTGTCTGGAATCTGTGGGGGGGCAGTTCATTTCTCTGGTGGTCTCTGTCTTGGATCTCTGTGGGGGGCAGTGCAGTTCTCTGGTAGTCTCTGTCTGGGATCTCTGTGGGGGCAGTTCAGTTCTCGGGCGGTCTCTGTCTGGGATCTCTATGGAGCAGTTCAGTTCTTTGGTGGTCTCTCTGTTCTCCGTGAGGGTCGGTTGGTTTTCTGGTGGTCTCTGTCTGGGATCTGTGTGGGGGGCAGTTCACTTCTCTGGTTGTCTCTGTTCTCTGTGGGGGCAGTTCACTTCTCTGGTGGTCTCTGTCTGGGATCTGTGTGGGGGCAGTTCAGTTCTCTGGTGGTCTCTGTCTTATATCTCTGTGGGGGCAGTTCAGTTCTCTGGTGGTGTCTGTCTGGGATCTCTGTGGGAGGCAGTTCAGATTTCTGGTGGTCTCTGTCTGGGATCTCTGTGGGGGCAGTTCAGTTCTATGTTGGTCTCTGTCTGGGATCTATGTGGGAGCAGTTCAGTTCCCTGGTGGTCTCTGTCTGGGATCTCTGTGATAGGCAGTTCAGATTTCTGGTGGTCTCTGTCTGGGATCTCTGTGGGGGCAGTTCATTTCTCTGGTTGGCTCTGTTCTCTGTGGGGGCAGTTCAGTTCTCTGGTGGTCTCTGTCTTGGATCTCTGTGGGGGGCAGTTCACTTCTCTGGTTGTCTCTGTTCTCTGTGGGGGCAGTTCAGTTCTCTTGTGGTCTCTGTCTGGGATCTCTATGGAGCAGTTCAGTTCTTTGGTGGTCTCTCTGTTCTCCATGAGGGTCGGTCGGTTTTCTGGTGGTCTCTGTCTGGGATCTGTGTGGGGGGCAGTTCACTTCTCTGGTTGTCTCTGTTCTCTGTGGGGGCAGTTCACTTCTCTGGTGGTCTCTGCCTGGGATCTGTGTGGGGCAGTTTAGTTCTCTAGTGGTCTCACTTTTCTCTGTGGGGGGCAGTTCAGTTCTCTGGTGGTCTCTTTCGGGGATCTGTGAGGGGGCAGGTCAGTTCCCTGGTTGTTTCTGTCTTGGATGTCTGTGGGGGGCAGTTCAGTTCTCTTGTGGTCTCTGCCTGGGATCTCTGTGGTGGCAGATCAGTTCTCTGGTGGTCTCTGTCTGGGATCTCTGTGGGGGGCAGTTCAGTTCTCTGGTGGTCTCTGTCTCGGATCTGTGTGGGGGTAGTTCAGTTCTCTGGTGGTCTCTGTCTGGGATCTTTGTGGGGCAGTTTAGTTCTCTGGTGGTCTCTCTGTTCTGTGTGAGGGGCAGTTCAGTTCTCTGGTGGTCTCTGTCTGGAATCTCTGTGGGGGCTGTTCGGTTCTCTGGTGGTCTCTGTCTGGGATCTCTGTGGGGGCAGTTCAGTTCCCTGGTGGTGTCTGTCTGGGCTCTCTATGGAGCAGTTCAGTTCTTTGGTGGTCTCTCTGTTCTCTGCATGGGTCGGTCAGATTTCTGGTGGTCTCTGTCTGGGATCTCTATGGGGCAGTTCACTTCTCTAGTGGTCTCTCTGTTCTCTGTGGGGGGCAGTTCAGTTCTCTGGTGGTCTCTGCCTGGGATCTGTGTGGGGGCAGTTCGGTTCTCTGGTGGTCTCTGTCTGGGATCTCTATGGGGCAGTTCCCTTCTCTGGTGGTCTCTCTGTTCTCTGTGGGAGGCAGTTCTCTGGTGGTCTCTGTCTGGGATCTGTGTGGGGGCAGTTCAGTTCTCTGGTGGTCTCTGCCTGGAATCTGTGGGGGGGGGCAGTTCATTTCTCTGGTGGTCTCTGTCTTGGATCTCTGTGGGGGGCAGTGCAGTTCTCTGGTAGTCTCTGTCTGGGATCTCTGTGGGGGCAGTTCAGTTCTCGGGTGGTCTCTGTCTGGGATCTCTATGGAGCAGTACAGTTCTTTGGTGGTCTCTCTGTTCTCCGTGAGGGTCGGTTGGTTTTCTGGTGGTCTCTGTCTGGGATCTGTGTGGGGGCAGTTCACTTCTCTGGTTGTCTCTGTTCTCTGTGGGGGCAGTTCACTTCTCTGGTGGTCTCTGTCTGGGATCTGTGTGGGGGCAGTTCAGTTCTCTGGTGGTCTCTGTCTTATATCTCTGTGGGGGGCAGTTCAATTCTCTGGTGGTGTCTGTCTGGGATCTCTGTGGGAGGCAGTTCAGATTTCTGGTGGTCTCTGTCTGGGATCTCTGTGGGGGCAGTTCAGTTCTATGTTGGTCGCTGTCTGGGATCTATGTGGGAGCAGTTCAGTTCCCTGGTGGTCTCTGTCTGGGATCTCTGTGATAGCCTGCTCAGATTTCTGGTGGTCTCTGTCTGGGATCTCTGTGGGGGCAGTTCATTTCTCTGGTTGTCTCTGTTCTCTGTGGGGGCAGTTCAGTTCTCTTGTGGTCTCTGCCTGGGATCTGTGTGGGGGCAGTTCAGTTCTCTGGTGGTATCTGTCTTAGATCTCTGTGGGGGGGAGTTCAGTTCTCTGGTGGTCTCTGTCTGGGATCTCTGTGGGAGGCAGTTCAGATTTCTGGTGGTCTCTGTCTGGGATCTCTGTGGGGGCAGTTCAGTTCTCTGTTGGTCTCTGTCTGGGATCTCTGTGGGGGCAGTTCAGTTCCCTGGTGGTCTCTGTCTGGGATCTCTGTGGGGGCAGTTTAGTTCTCTGGTCGTCTTTCTTTTCTGTGTGGGGGGCAGTTCAGTTCTCTGGTGGTCTCTGTCTGGGATCTGTGAGGGGGCAGTTCGGTTCCCTGGTTGTCTCTGTCTTGGATGTCTGTGGGGGGCAGTTCAGTTCTCTGGTGGTCTCTGCCTGGGATCTCTGTGGGAGGCAGTTCAGATTTCTGGTGGTCTCTGTCCGGGATCTCTGTGGGGGAAGTTCAGTTCTCTGTTGGTCTCTGTCTGGGATCTCTGTGGGGGAAGTTCAGTTCCCTGGTGGTCTCTGTCTGGGATCTCTGTGGGGGCAGTTTAGTTCTCTGGTCGTCTTTCTTTTCTCTGTGGGGGGCAGTTCAGTTCTCTGGTGGTCTCTGTCTGGGATCTGTGAGGGGGCAGTTCAGTTCCCTGGTTGTCTCTGTCTTGGATGTCTGTGGGGGGCAGTTCAGTTCTCTGGTGGTCTCTGCCTGGGATCTCTGTGGGGGCAGTTCAGTTCTCTGGTGGTCTCTGTCTGGGATCTCTGTGGGGGGCAGTTCAGTTCTCTGGTGGTCTCTGTCTGGGATCTGTGTGGGGGGCAGTTCACTTCTCTGGTTGTCTCTGTTCTCTGTGGGGGCAGTTCACTTCACTGGTGGTCTCTGCCTGGGATCTGTGTGGGGCAGTTTAGTTCTCTAGTGGTCTCACTTTTCTCTGTGGGGGGCAGTTCAGTTCTCTGGTGGTCTCTTTCGGGGATCTGTGAGGGGGCAGTTCAGTTCCCTGGTTGTTTCTGTCTTGGATGTCTGTGGGGGGCAGTTCAGTTCTCTTGTGGTCTCTGCCTGGGATCTCTGTGGTGGCAGTTAGGTTCTCTGGTGGTCTCTGTCTGGGATCTCTGTGGGGGGCAGTTCAGTTCTCTGGTGGTCTCTGTCTCGGATCTGTGTGGGGGTAGTTCAGTTCTCTGGTGGTCTCTGTCTGGGATCTTTGTGGGGCAGTTTAGTTCTCTGGTGGTCTCTCTGTTCTCTGTGAGGGGCAGTTCAGTTCTCTGGTGGTCTCTGTCTGGAATCTCTGTGGGGGCTGTTCGGTTCTCTGGTGGTCTCTGTCTGGGATCTCTGTGGGGGCAGTTCAGTTCCCTGGTGGTGTCTGTCTGGGCTCTCTATGGAGCAGTTCAGTTCTTTGGTGGTCTCTCTGTTCTCTGCATGGGTCGGTCAGATTTCTGGTGGTCTCTGTCTGGGATCTCAATGGGGCAGTTCACTTCTCTAGTGGTCTCTCTGTTCTCTGTGGGGGGCAGTTCAGTTCTCTGGTGGTCTCTGCCTGGGATCTGTGTGGGGGCAGTTCGGTTCTCTGGTGGTCTCTGTCTGGGATCTCTATGGGGCAGTTCCCTTCTCTGGTGGTCTCTCTGTTCTCTGTGGGAGGCAGTTCTCTGGTGGTCTCTGTCTGGGATCTGTGTGGGGGCAGTTCAGTCCTCTGGTGGTCTCTGTCTGGAATCTGTGGGGGGGGGCAGTTCATTTCTCTGGTGGTCTCTGTCTTGGATCTCTGTGGGGGGCAGTGCAGTTCTCTGGTAGTCTCTGTCTGGGATCTCTGTGGGGGCAGTTCAGTTCTCGGGTGGTCTCTGTCTGGGATCTCTATGGAGCAGTTCAGTTCTTTGGTGGTCTCTCTGTTCTCCGTGAGGGTCGGTTGGTTTTCTGGTGGTCTCTGTCTGGGATCTGTGTGGGGGGCAGTTCACTTCTCTGGTTGTCTCTGTTCTCTGTGGGGGCAGTTCACTTCTCTGGTGGTCTCTGTCTGGGATCTGTGTGGGGGCAGTTCAGTTCTCTGGTGGTCTCTGTCTTATATCTCTGTGGGGGGCAGTTCAGTTCTCTGGTGGTGTCTGTCTGGGATCTCTGTGGGAGGCAGTTCAGATTTCTGGTGGTCTCTGTCTGGGATCTCTGTGGGGGCAGTTCAGTTCTATGTTGGTCTCTGTCTGGGATCTATGTGGGAGCAGTTCAGTTCCCTGGTGGTCTCTGTCTGGGATCTCTGTGATAGGCAGTTCAGATTTCTGGTGGTCTCTGTCTGGGATCTCTGTGGGGGCAGTTCATTTCTCTGGTTGGCTCTGTTCTCTGTGGGGGCAGTTCAGTTCTCTGGTGGTCTCTGTCTTGGATCTCTGTGGGGGGCAGTTCACTTCTCTGGTTGTCTCTGTTCTCTGTGGGGGCAGTTCAGTTCTCTTGTGGTCTCTGTCTGGGATCTCTATGGAGCAGTTCAGTTCTTTGGTGGTCTCTCTGTTCTCCATGAGGGTCGGTCGGTTTTCTGGTGGTCTCTGTCTGGGATCTGTGTGGGGGCAGTTCACTTCTCTGGTTGTCTCTGTTCTCTGTGGGGGCAGTTCACTTCTCTGGTGGTCTCTGCCTGGGATCTGTGTGGGGCAGTTTAGTTCTCTAGTGGTCTCACTTTTCTCTGTGGGGGGCAGTTCAGTTCTCTGGTGGTCTCTTTCGGGGATCTGTGAGGGGGCAGTTCAGTGCCCTGGTTGTTTCTGTCTTGGATGTCTGTGGGGGGCAGTTCAGTTCTCTTGTGGTCTCTGCCTGGGATCTCTGTGGTGGCAGATCAGTTCTCTGGTGGTCTCTGTCTGGGATCTCTGTGGGGGGCAGTTCAGTTCTCTGGTGGTCTCTGTCTCGGATCTGTGTGGGGGTAGTTCAGTTGTCTGGGATCTTTGTGGGGCAGTTTAGTTCTCTGGTGGTCTCTCTGTTCTCTGTGAGGGGCAGTTCAGTTCTCTGGTGGTCTCTGTCAGGAATCTCTGTGGGGGCTGTTCGGTTCTCTGGTGGTCTCTGTCTGGGATCTCTGTGGGGGCAGTTCAGTTCCCTGGTGGTGTCTGTCTGGGCTCTCTATGGAGCAGTTCAGTTCTTTGGTGGTCTCTCTGTTCTCTGCATGGGTCGGTCAGATTTCTGGTGGTCTCTGTCTGGGATCTCTATGGGGCAGTTCACTTCTCTAGTGGTCTCTCTGTTCTCTGTGGGGGGCAGTTCAGTTCTCTGGTGGTCTCTGCCTGGGATCTGTGTGGGGGCAGTTCGGTTCTCTGGTGGTCTCTGTCTGGGATCTCTATGGGGCAGTTCCCTTCTCTGGTGGTCTCTCTGTTCTCTGTGGGAGGCAGTTCTCTGGTGGTCTCTGTCTGGGATCTGTGTGGGGGCAGTTCAGTTCTCTGGTGGTCTCTGCCTGGAATCTGTGGGGGGGCAGTTCATTTCTCTGGTGGTCTCTGTCTTGGATCTCTGTGGGGGGCAGTGCAGTTCTCTGGTAGTCTCTGTCTGGGATCTCTGTGGGGGCAGTTCAGTTCTCGGGTGGTCTCTGTCTGGGATCTCTATGGAGCAGTTCAGTTCTTTGGTGGTCTCTCTGTTCTCCGTGAGGGTCGGTTGGTTTTCTGGTAGTCTGGGATCTGTGTGGGGGCAGTTCACTTCTCTGGTTGTCTCTGTTCTCTGTGGGGGTAGTTCACTTCTCTGGTGGTCTCTGTCTGGGATCTGTGTGGGGGCAGTTCAGTTCTCTGGTGGTCTCTGTCTTATATCTCTGTGGGGGGCAGTTCAGTTCTCTGGTGGTGTCTGTCTGGGATCTCTGTGGGAGGCAGTTCAGATTTCTGGTGGTCTCTGTCTGGGATCTCTGTGGGGGCAGTTCAGTTCTATGTTGGTCTCTGTCTGGGATCTATGTGGGACCAGTTCAGTTCCCTGGTGGTCTCTGTCTGGGATCTCTGTGGTAGGCAGTTCAGATTTCTGGTGGTCTCTGTCTAGGATCTCTGTGGGGGCAGTTCATTTCTCTGGTTGGCTCTGTTCTCTGTGGGGGGCAGTTCAGTTCTCTGGTCGTCTCTGTCTTAGATCTCTGTGGGGCGGAGTTCAGTTCTCTGGTGGTCTCTGTCTGGGATCTCTGTGGGAGGCAGTTCAGATTTCTGGTGGTCTCTGTCTGGGTTCTCTGTGGGGGCAGTTCGGTTCTCTGTTGGTCTCTGTCTGGGATCTCTGTGGGGCAGTTCAGTTCCCTGGTGGTCTCTGTCTGGGATCTCTGTGGGGGCAGTTTAGTTCTCTGGTCGTCTTTCTTTTCTCTGGGGGGGCAGTTCAGTTCTCTGGTGGTCTCTGTCTGGGATCTGTGAGGGGGCAGTTCAGTTCCCTGGTTGTCTCTGTCTTGGATGTCTGTGGGGGGCAGTTCAGTTCTCTGGTGGTCTCTGCCTGGGATCTCTGTGGGGGCAGTTCAGTTCTCTGGTGGTCTCTGTCTGGGATCTCTGTGGGGGGCAGTTCAGTTCTCTGATCGTCTCTGTCTCGGATCTCTGTGGGTGCAGTTCAGTTCTCTGGTGGTCTCTGTCTGGGATCTCTGTAGGGGAAGTTGAGTTCTCTGGTGGTCTCTGTCTGGGATCTCTGTGGGGGGCAGTTCAGTTCCCTGGTGGTCTCTGTCTGGGATCTCTGTGGGGGCAGTTCAGTTCTTTGGTCGTCTTTCTTTTCTCTGTGGGGGCAGTTCAGTTCTCTGGTGGTCTCTGTCTGGGATCTCTGTGGGGGGCAGTTCAGTTCTCTGGTCGTCTCTGTCTCGGATCTCTGTGGGGCAGTTCAGTTCTCTGGTGGTCTCTGTCTGGGATCTTTGTGGGGCAGTTTAGTTCTCTCGTGGTCTCTCTGTTCTCTGTGAGGGGCAGTTCAGTTCTCTGGTGGTCTCTGTCTGAAATCTCTGTGGTGGCTGTTTGGTTCTCTGGTGGTCTCTGTCTGGGATCTCTGTGGGGGCAGTTCAGTTCCCTGATGGTGTCTGTCTGGGATCTCTATGGAGCAGTTCAGTTCTTTGGTGGTCTCTCTGTTCTCCGCGTGGGTCAGTCGGATTTCTGGTGGTCTCTGTCTGGAATCTCTGTGGGGGCTGTTTGGTTCTCTGGTGGTCTCTGTCTGGGATCTCTGTGGGGGCAGTTCAGTTCCCTGGTGGTGTCTGTCTGGGATCTCTATGGAGCAGTTCACTTCTCTGGTGGTCTCTCTGTTCTCTGTGGGGGGCAGTTCAGTTCTCTGGTGGTCTCTGCCTGGAATCTGTGGGGGGGGGGTAGTTCATTTCTCTGGTGGTCTCTGTCTTGGATCTCTGTGAGGGGCAGTGCAGTTCTCTGGTGGTCTCTGTCTGGGATCTCTGTGGGGGCAGTTCAGTTCTTGGGTGGTCTCAGTCTTGGATCTCTATGGAGCAGTGGAGTTCTTTGGTGGTCTCTCTGTTCTCCGTGAGGATTGGTCGGTTTTCTGGTGGTCTCTGTGTGGGGGGCAGTTCACTTCTCTGGTTGTCTCTGTTCTCTGTGGGGGCAGTTCACTTCTCTGGTGGTCTCTGCCTGGGATCTGTGTGGGGGCAGTTCAGTTCTCTGGTGGTCTCTGTCTTATATCTCTGTGGGGGGCAGTTCAGTTCTCTGGTGGTGTCTGTATGGGATCTCTGTGGGAGGCAGTTCAGATTTCTGGTGGTCTCTGTCTGGGATCTCTGTGGGGGCAGTTCAGTTCTATGTTGGTCTCTGTCTGGGATCTATGTGGGACCAGTTCAGTTCCCTGGTGGTCTCTGTCTGGGATCTCTGTGGTAGGCAGTTCAGATTTATGGTGGTCTCTGTCTGGGATCTCTGTGGGGGCAGTTCAGTTCTCGGGTGGTCTCTGTCTGGGATCTCTATGGAGCAGTTCAGTTCTTTGGTGTTCTCTCTGTTCTACGTGAGGATCGGTCGGTTTTCTGGTGGTCTCTGTCTGGGATCTGTGTGGGGGGCAGTTCACTTCTCTGGTTGTCTCTGCTCTCTGTGGGGGCAGTTCACTTCTCTGGTGGTCTCTGCCTGGGATCTGTGTGGGGGCAGTTCAGTTCTCTGGTGGTCTCTGTCTTATATCTCTGTGGGGGGCAGTTCAGTTCTCTGGTGGTGTCTGTCTGGGATCTCTGTGGGAGGCAGTTCAGATTTCTGGTGGTCTCTGTCTGGGATCTCTGTGGGGGCAGTTCAGTTCTATGTTGGTCTCTGTCTGGGACCTATGTGGGACCAGTTCAGTTCCCTGGTGGTCTCTGTCTGGGATCTCTGTGGTAGGCAGTTCAGATTTCTGGTGGTCTCTGTCTGGGATCTCTGTGGGGGCAGTTCATTTCTCTGGTTGGCTGTGTTCTCTGTGGGGGAGGTTCAGTTCTCTTCTCTGGTGGTCTCTGTCTTGGAACTCTGTGGGGGGCAGTTCACTTCTCTGGTTGTCTCTGTTCTCTGTGGGGGCAGTTCAGTTCTCTTGTGGTCTCTGCCTGGGATCTGTGTGGGGGCAGTTCAATTCTCTGATGGTCTCTGTCTTAGATCTCTGTGGGGGGGAGTTCAGTTCTCTGGTGGTCTCTGTCTGGGATCTCTGTGGGGGAAGTTCAGTTCTCTGTTGGTCTCTGCCTGGGATCTCTGTGGGGGGCAGTTCAGTTCTCTGATCGTCTCTGTCTCGGATCTCTGTGGGTGCAGTTCAGTTCTCTGGTGGTCTCTGTCTGGGATCTCTGTAGGGGAAGTTGAGTTCTCTGGTGGTCTCTGTCTGGGATCTCTGTGGGGGGCAGTTCAGTTCCCTGGTGGTCTCTGTCTGGGATCTCTGTGGGGGCAGTTCAGTTCTTTGGTCGTCTTTCTTTTCTCTGTGGGGGCAGTTCAGTTCTCTGGTGGTCTCTGTCTGGGATCTCTGTGGGGGGCAGTTCAGTTCTCTGGTCGTCTCTGTCTCGGATCTCTGTGGGGCAGTTCAGTTCTCTGGTGGTCTCTGTCTGGGATCTTTGTGGGGCAGTTTAGTTCTCTCGTGGTCTCTCTGTTCTCTGTGAGGGGCAGTTCAGTTCTCTGGTGGTCTCTGTCTGAAATCTCTGTGGTGGCTGTTTGGTTCTCTGGTGGTCTCTGTCTGGGATCTCTGTGGGGGCAGTTCAGTTCCCTGATGGTGTCTGTCTGGGATCTCTATGGAGCAGTTCAGTTCTTTGGTGGTCTCTCTGTTCTCCGCGTGGGTCAGTCGGATTTCTGGTGGTCTCTGTCTGGAATCTCTGTGGGGGCTGTTTGGTTCTCTGGTGGTCTCTGTCTGGGATCTCTGTGGGGGCAGTTCAGTTCCCTGGTGGTGTCTGTCTGGGATCTCTATGGAGCAGTTCACTTCTCTGGTGGTCTCTCTGTTCTCTGTGGGGGGCAGTTCAGTTCTCTGGTGGTCTCTGCCTGGAATCTGTGGGGGGGGGTAGTTCATTTCTCTGGTGGTCTCTGTCTTGGATCTCTGTGAGGGGCAGTGCAGTTCTCTGGTGGTCTCTGTCTGGGATCTCTGTGGGGGCAGTTCAGTTCTTGGGTGGTCTCAGTCTTGGATCTCTATGGAGCAGTAGAGTTCTTTGGTGGTCTCTCTGTTCTCCGTGAGGATTGGTCGGTTTTCTGGTGGTCTCTGTGTGGGGGGCAGTTCACTTCTCTGGTTGTCTCTGTTCTCTGTGGGGGCAGTTCACTTCTCTGGTGGTCTCTGCCTGGGATCTGTGTGGGGGCAGTTCAGTTCTCTGGTGGTCTCTGTCTTATATCTCTGTGGGGGGCAGTTCAGTTCTCTGGTGGTGTCTGTATGGGATCTCTGTGGGAGGCAGTTCAGATTTCTGGTGGTCTCTGTCTGGGATCTCTGTGGGGGCAGTTCAGTTCTATGTTGGTCTCTGTCTGGGATCTATGTGGGACCAGTTCAGTTCCCTGGTGGTCTCTGTCTGGGATCTCTGTGGTAGGCAGTTCAGATTTATGGTGGTCTCTGTCTGGGATCTCTGTGGGGGCAGTTCAGTTCTCGGGTGGTCTCTGTCTGGGATCTCTATGGAGCAGTTCAGTTCTTTGGTGTTCTCTCTGTTCTACGTGAGGATCGGTCGGTTTTCTGGTGGTCTCTGTCTGGGATCTGTGTGGGGGGCAGTTCACTTCTCTGGTTGTCTCTGCTCTCTGTGGGGGCAGTTCACTTCTCTGGTGGTCTCTGCCTGGGATCTGTGTGGGGGCAGTTCAGTTCTCTGGTGGTCTCTGTCTTATATCTCTGTGGGGGGCAGTTCAGTTCTCTGGTGGTGTCTGTCTGGGATCTCTGTGGGAGGCAGTTCAGATTTCTGGTGGTCTCTGTCTGGGATCTCTGTGGGGGCAGTTCAGTTCTATGTTGGTCTCTGTCTGGGACCTATGTGGGACCAGTTCAGTTCCCTGGTGGTCTCTGTCTGGGATCTCTGTGGTAGGCAGTTCAGATTTCTGGTGGTCTCTGTCTGGGATCTCTGTGGGGGCAGTTCATTTCTCTGGTTGGCTGTGTTCTCTGTGGGGGAGGTTCAGTTCTCTTCTCTGGTGGTCTCTGTCTTGGAACTCTGTGGGGGGCAGTTCACTTCTCTGGTTGTCTCTGTTCTCTGTGGGGGCAGTTCAGTTCTCTTGTGGTCTCTGCCTGGGATCTGTGTGGGGGCAGTTCAATTCTCTGATGGTCTCTGTCTTAGATCTCTGTGGGGGGGAGTTCAGTTCTCTGGTGGTCTCTGTCTGGGATCTCTGTGGGGGAAGTTCAGTTCTCTGTTGGTCTCTGCCTGGGATCTCTGTGGGGGCAGTTCAGTTCCCTGGTGGTCTCTGTCTGGGATCTCTGTGGGGGCAGTTTAGTTCTCTGGTTGTCTCTGTCTTGGAAGTCTGTGGGGGGCAGTTCAGTTCTCTGGTGGTCTCTGCCTGGGATCTCTGTGGGGGAAGTTCAGTTCTCTGGTGGTCTCTCTCTGGGATCTCTGTGGGGGGCAGTTCAGTTCTCTGGTCGTCTCTGTCTCGGATCTCTGTGGGGGCAGTTCAGTTCTCTGGTGGTCTCTGTCTGGGATCTCTGTGGGGGCAGTTCAGTTCTCTGTTGGTCTCTGTCTGGGATCTCTGTGGGGGCAGTTCAGTTCCCTGGTGGTCTCTGTCTGGGATCTCTGTGGGGGCAGTTTAGTTCTCTGGTCGTCTTTCTTTTCTCTGTGGGGGGCAGTTCAGTTCTCTGGTGGTCTCTGTCTGGGATCTGTGAGGGGGCAGTTCAGTTCCCTGGTTGTCTCTGTCTTGGAAGTCTGTGGGGGGCAGTTCAGTTCTCTGGTGGTCTCTGCCTGGGATCTCTGTGGGGGAAGTTCAGTTCTCTGGTGGTCTCTCTCTGGGATCTCTGTGGGGGGCAGTTCAGTTCTCTGGTCGTCTCTGTCTCGGATCTCTGTGGGGGCAGTTCAGTTCTCTGGTGGTCTCTGTCTGGGATCTCTGTGGGGGCAGTTCAGTTCTCTGTTGGTCTCTGTCTGGGATCTCTGTGGGGGCAGTTCAGTTCCCTGGTGGTCTCTGTCTGGGATCTCTGTGGGGGCAGTTTAGTTCTCTGGTCGTCTTTCTTTTCTCTGTGGGGGGCAGTTCAGTTCTCTGGTGGTCTCTGTCTGGGATCTGTGAGGGGGCAGTTCAGTTCCCTGGTTGTCTCTGTCTTGGATGTCTGTGGGGGGCAGTTCAGTTCTCTGGTGGTCTCTGCCTGGGATCTCTGTGGGGGCAGTTCAGTTATCTTGTGGTCTCTGTCTGGGATCTATGTGGGGGGCAGTTCAGTTCTCTGGTCGTCTCTGTCTCGGATCTCTGTGGGAGCAGTTGAGTTCTCTGGTGGTCTCTGTCTGGGATCTTTGTGGGGCAGTTTAGTTCTCTCGTGGTGTCTCTGTTCTCTGTGAGGGGCAGTTCAGTTCTCTGGTGGTCTCTGTCTTGGATCTCTGTGGGGGGCAGTTCACTTCTCTGGTTGTCTCTGTTCTCTGTGGGGGCAGTTCAGTTCTCTTGTGGTCTCTGCCTGGGATCTGTGTGGGGGCAGTTCAGTTCTCTGGTGGTCTCTGTCTTAGATCTCTGTGGGGGGGAGTTCTGTTCTCTGGTGGTCTCTGTCTGGGATCTCTGTGGGAGGCAGTTCAGATTTCTGGTGGTCTCTGTGTGGGATCTCTGTGGGGGCAGTTCAGTTCTCTGTTGGTCTCTGTCTGGGATCTCTGTGGGGGCAGTTCAGTTCCCTGGTGGTCTCTGTCTGGGATCTCTGTGGGGGCAGTTTAGTTCTCTGGTCGTCTTTCTTTTCCCTGTGGGGGGCAGTTCAATTCTCTGGTGGTCTCTGTCAGGGATCTCTGTGGGGGGCAGTTCAGTTCTCTGGTGGTCTCTGTCTGGGATGTCTGTGGGGGGCAGTTCAGTTCTCTGGTCGTCTCTGTCTCGGATCTCTATGGGGGCAGTTCAGTTCTCTGGTGGTCTCTGTCTAAGATCTTTGTGGGGCAGTTTAGTTCTCTCGTGGTCTCTCTGTTCTCTCTGAGGGGCAGTTCAGTTCTCTGGTGGTCTCTGCCTGGGATCTGTGTGGGGGCAGTTTGGTTCTCTGGTGGTCTCTGTCTGGGATCTCTGTGGGGGCAGTTCAGTTCCCTGGTGGTCTCTGTCTGGGATCTCTATGGAGCAGTTCAGTTCTTTGGTGGTCTCTCTGTTCTCCATGAGGGTCAGTCAGTTTTCTGGTGGTCTCTGTCTGGGATCTCTATGGGGCAGTTCACTTCTCTGGTGGTCTCTCTATTCTCTGTGGGAGGCAGTTCTCTGGTGGTCTCTGTCTGGGATTTCTATAGAGCAGTTCAGTTATTTGGTGGTCTCTCTGTTCTCCGTGGGGGTCGGTCGGTTTTCTGGTGGTCTCTGTCTCGGATCTCTATGGGGCAGTTCCCTTCTCTGGTGGTCTCTCTGTGCTCTGTGGGAGGCAGTTCTCTGGTGGTCTCTGTCTGGGATCTGTGTGGGGGCAGTTCAGTTCTCTGGTGGTCTCTGTCTGTGATCTCTATGGGGCAGTTCCCTTCTCTGGTGGTCTCTCTGTTCTCTGTGGGAGGCAGTTCTCTGGTGGTCTCTGTCTGGGATCTGTGTGGGGCAGTTCAGTTCTCTGGTGGTCTCTGTCTGTGATCTCTATGAGCAGTTCACTTCTCTGGTGGCCTCTCTGTTCTCTGTGTGAGGCAGTTTAGATTTCTGGCGGTCTCTGTCTGGGATCTCTGTGGGGGCCGTTCAGTTCTCTGGTGGTCTCTTTGGGATCTCTATGGGGCAGTTCACTTCTCTGGTGGTCTCTCTGTTCTCTGTATGAGGCAGTTCCATTTTCTGGTGGTCTCTGTCTGTGATATCTATGGGGCAGTTCACTTCTCTGGGTTCTCTGTTCTCTGTGGGAGGCAGTTCAGATTTCTGGTGGTCTCTGTCTCGGATCTCTGTTTGGACAGTTCAGTTCTCTGGTGGTCTCTGTCTTGGATCTCTGTGGGGGAAGTTCACTTCTCTGGTGGTCTCTCTGCTCTCTGTGTGAGGCAGTTCCGTTTTCTGGTGGTCTCTTTCTGGGATCTCAATTGGGCAGTTCACTTCTCTGGTTGTTTTTGTTCTCTGTGGGGGTAGTTCAGTTCTCTGGTGGTCTCTGCCTGAGATCTGTGGGGGGGGCAGTTCAGTTCTCTTCAGTTCTCTGGTGGTCTCTGTCTTGGATCTCTGTGGGGGGCAGTTCAGTTCTCTGGTGGTCTCTGTCTGGGATCTCTGTGGGGGCAGTTCAGTTCTCTGGTGGTCTCTGTCTGGGATCTTTATGGAGCAGTTCAGTTCTTTGGTGGTCTCTGGGATCTCTATGGGGCAGTTCACTTCTCTGGTTGTCTCTGTTCTCTGTGGGGGCAGTTAAGTTATCTGGTGGTCTCTGCCTGGGATCTGTGTGGGGGCAGTTCGGTTCTCTGGTGGTCTCTGTCTTAGATCTCTGTGGGGGGCAGTTCAGTTCTCTGGTGGTCTCTGTCTGGGATCTCTGTGGGAGGCAGTTCAGATTTCTGGTGGTCTCTGTCTGGGATCTCTGTGAGGGAAGTTCAGTTATCTGGCGGTCTCTGTCTCGGATCTCTGTGGGGGCAGTTCAGTTTTCTGTTGGTCTCTGTCTGGGATCTCTATGGGGGCAGCTCACTTCTCTGGTGGTCTCTCTGTTCTCTCGGGGGGCAGTTCACTTCTCTGGTGGTCTCTGTCTGGGATCTGTGTGGGGGCAGTTCAGTACACTGGCGGTCTCTGCCTTGGATCTCTGTGGGGGGGAGTTCAGTTCTCTGGTGCTCTCTGTCTGGGATCTCTGTGGGGGCAGTTCAGCTATCTGGTGGTCTCTGTCTGGGATCTCTGTTAGGGACAGTTCAGTTCTCTGGTGGTCTCTGTCTCGGATCTCTGTTGGGGCAGTTCAGTTCTCTGGTGGTCTCTGTCTGGGACCTTTGTGGGGCAGTTTAGTTCTCTGATGGTCTCTCTGTTCTCTGTGAGGGTCAGTTCAGTTCTCTGGTGGTCTGTCTGGAATCTCTGTGGGGGCTGTTTAGTTCTCTGGTGGTCTCTCTGTTCTCTGTGGGGGACAGTTCAGTTCTCTGCTGGTCTCTGCCTGGGATCTGTTTGGGGGCAGTTCGGTTCTCTGGTGGTCTCTGTCTGGGATCTCTGTGGGGGCAGTTAAGTTCTCTGGTGGTCTCTGTCTGTGATCTCTATGGGGCAGTTCCCTTCTCTGGTGGTCTCTCTGTTCTCTGTGGGAGGCAGTTCTCTGGTGGTCTCTGTCTGGGATCTGTGTGGGGCAGTTCAGTTCTCTGGTGGTCTCTGTCT
The DNA here is from genome assembly GCF_040938575.1 of Ambystoma mexicanum. Taxonomy (NCBI): domain Eukaryota; kingdom Metazoa; phylum Chordata; class Amphibia; order Caudata; family Ambystomatidae; genus Ambystoma; species Ambystoma mexicanum. Next base: position 325,418,086 of record NC_090926.1, on the reverse strand, counting down.
GTGATCTCTATGAGCAGTTCACTTCTCTGGTGGCCTCTCTGTTCTCTGTGTGAGGCAGTTTAGATTTCTGGCGGTCTCTGTCTGGGATCTCTGTGGGGGCCGTTCAGTTCTCTGGTGGTCTCTTTGGGATCTCTATGGGGCAGTTCACTTCTCTGGTGGTCTCTCTGTTCTCTGTATGAGGCAGTTCCATTTTCTGGTGGTCTCTGTCTGTGATATCTATGGGGCAGTTCACTTCTCTGGGTTCTCTGTTCTCTGTGGGAGGCAGTTCAGATTTCTGGTGGTCTCTGTCTGGGATCTCTGTTTGGACAGTTCAGTTCTCTGGTGGTCTCTGTCTTGGATCTCTGTGGGGGAAGTTCACTTCTCTGGTGGTCTCTCTGCTCTCTGTGTGAGGCAGTTCCCTTTTCTGGTGGTCTCTTTCTGGGATCTCAATTGGGCAGTTCACTTCTCTGGTTGTTTTTGTTCTCTGTGGGGGTAGTTCAGTTCTCTGGTGGTCTCTGCCTGAGATCTGTGGGGGGGGGCAGTTCAGTTCTCTTCAGTTCTCTGGTGGTCTCTGTCTTGGATCTCTGTGGGGGCAGTTCAGTTCTCTGGTGGTCTCTGTCTGGGATCTCTGTGGGGGCAGTTCAGTTCTCTGGTGGTCTCTGTCTGGGATCTTTATGGAGCAGTTCAGTTCTTTGGTGGTCTCTGGGATCTCTATGGGGCAGTTCACTTCTCTGGTTGTCTCTGTTCTCTGTGGGGGCAGTTAAGTTATCTGGTGGTCTCTCTGTTCTCTGTGGGGTAGTTCAGTTCTCTGGTGGTCTCTGCCTGAGATCTGTGGGGGGGGCAGTTCAGTTCTCTTCAGTTCTCTGGTGGTCTCTGTCTTGGATCTCTGTGGGGGGCAGTTCAGTTCTCTGGTGGTCTCTGTCTGGGATCTCTGTGGGGGCAGTTCAGTTCTCTGGTGGTCTCTGTCTGGGATCTTTATGGAGCAGTTCAGTTCTTTGGTGGTCTCTGGGATCTCTATGGGGCAGTTCACTTCTCTGGTTGTCTCTGTTCTCTGTGGGGGCAGTTAAGTTATCTGGTGGTCTCTGCCTGGGATCTGTGTGGGGGCAGTTTGGTTCTCTGGTGGTCTCTGTCTTAGATCTCTGTGGGGGGCAGTTCAGTTCTCTGGTGGTCTCTGTCTGGGATCTCTGTGGGAGGCAGTTCAGATTTCTGGTGGTCTCTGTCTGGGATCTCTGTGAGGGAAGTTCAGTTATCTGGCGGTCTCTGTCTGGGATCTCTGTGGGGGCAGTTCACTTCTCTGGTGGTCTCTGTCTGGGATCTCTGTGGGAGGCAGTTCAGATTTCTGGTGGTCTCTGTGTGGGATCTCTGTGGGGGCAGTTCAGTTCTCTGTTGGTCTCTGTCTGGGATCTCTGTGGGGGCAGTTCAGTTCCCTGGTGGTCTCTGTCTGGGATCTCTGTGGGGGCAGTTTAGTTCTCTGGTCGTCTTTCTTTTCCCTGTGGGGGGCAGTTCAATTCTCTGGTGGTCTCTGTCAGGGATCTCTGTGGGGGGCAGTTCAGTTCTCTGGTGGTCTCTGTCTGGGATGTCTGTGGGGGGCAGTTCAGTTCTCTGGTCGTCTCTGTCTCGGATCTCTATGGGGGCAGTTCAGTTCTCTGGTGGTCTCTGTCTAAGATCTTTGTGGGGCAGTTTAGTTCTCTCGTGGTCTCTCTGTTCTCTCTGAGGGGCAGTTCAGTTCTCTGGTGGTCTCTGCCTGGGATCTGTGTGGGGGCAGTTTGGTTCTCTGGTGGTCTCTGTCTGGGATCTCTGTGGGGGCAGTTCAGTTCCCTGGTGGTCTCTGTCTGGGATCTCTATGGAGCAGTTCAGTTCTTTGGTGGTCTCTCTGTTCTCCATGAGGGTCAGTCAGTTTTCTGGTGGTCTCTGTCTGGGATCTCTATGGGGCAGTTCACTTCTCTGGTGGTCTCTCTATTCTCTGTGGGAGGCAGTTCTCTGGTGGTCTCTGTCTGGGATTTCTATAGAGCAGTTCAGTTATTTGGTGGTCTCTCTGTTCTCCGTGGGGGTCGGTCGGTTTTCTGGTGGTCTCTGTCTCGGATCTCTATGGGGCAGTTCCCTTCTCTGGTGGTCTCTCTGTGCTCTGTGGGAGGCAGTTCTCTGGTGGTCTCTGTCTGGGATCTGTGTGGGGGCAGTTCAGTTCTCTGGTGGTCTCTGTCTGTGATCTCTATGGGGCAGTTCCCTTCTCTGGTGGTCTCTCTGTTCTCTGTGGGAGGCAGTTCTCTGGTGGTCTCTGTCTGGGATCTGTGTGGGGCAGTTCAGTTCTCTGGTGGTCTCTGTCTGTGATCTCTATGAGCAGTTCACTTCTCTGGTGGCCTCTCTGTTCTCTGTGTGAGGCAGTTTAGATTTCTGGCGGTCTCTGTCTGGGATCTCTGTGGGGGCCGTTCAGTTCTCTGGTGGTCTCTTTGGGATCTCTATGGGGCAGTTCACTTCTCTGGTGGTCTCTCTGTTCTCTGTATGAGGCAGTTCCATTTTCTGGTGGTCTCTGTCTGTGATATCTATGGGGCAGTTCACTTCTCTGGGTTCTCTGTTCTCTGTGGGAGGCAGTTCAGATTTCTGGTGGTCTCTGTCTGGGATCTCTGTTTGGACAGTTCAGTTCTCTGGTGGTCTCTGTCTTGGATCTCTGTGGGGGAAGTTCACTTCTCTGGTGGTCTCTCTGCTCTCTGTGTGAGGCAGTTCCGTTTTCTGGTGGTCTCTTTCTGGGATCTCAATTGGGCAGTTCACTTCTCTGGTTGTTTTTGTTCTCTGTGGGGGTAGTTCAGTTCTCTGGTGGTCTCTGCCTGAGATCTGTGGGGGGGGGGGGCAGTTCAGTTCTCTTCAGTTCTCTGGTGGTCTCTGTCTTGGATCTCTGTGGGGGCAGTTCAGTTCTCTGGTGGTCTCTGTCTGGGATCTCTGTGGGGGCAGTTCAGTTCTCTGGTGGTCTCTGTCTGGGATCTTTATGGAGCAGTTCAGTTCTTTGGTGGTCTCTGGGATCTCTATGGGGCAGTTCACTTCTCTGGTTGTCTCTGTTCTCTGTGGGGGCAGTTAAGTTATCTGGTGGTCTCTGCCTGGGATCTGTGTGGGGGCAGTTCGGTTCTCTGGTGGTCTCTGTCTTAGATCTCTGTGGGGGGCAGTTCAGTTCTCTGGTGGTCTCTGTCTGGGATCTCTGTGGGAGGCAGTTCAGATTTCTGGTGGTCTCTGTCTGGGATCTCTGTGAGGGAAGTTCAGTTATCTGGCGGTCTCTGTCTGGGATCTCTGTGGGGGCAGTTCAGTTTTCTGTTGGTCTCTGTCTGGGATCTCTATGGGGGCAGCTCACTTCTCTGGTGGTCTCTCTGTTCTCTCGGGGGGCAGTTCACTTCTCTGGTGGTCTCTGTCTGGGATCTGTGTGGGGGCAGTTCAGTACACTGGCGGTCTCTGCCTTGGATCTCTGTGGGGGGGAGTTCAGTTCTCTGGTGCTCTCTGTCTGGGATCTCTGTGGGGGCAGTTCAGCTATCTGGTGGTCTCTGTCTGGGATCTCTGTTAGGGACAGTTCAGTTCTCTGGTGGTCTCTGTCTCGGATCTCTGTTGGGGCAGTTCAGTTCTCTGGTGGTCTCTGTCTGGGACCTTTGTGGGGCAGTTTAGTTCTCTGATGGTCTCTCTGTTCTCTGTGAGGGTCAGTTCAGTTCTCTGGTGGTCTGTCTGGAATCTCTGTGGGGGCTGTTTAGTTCTCTGGTGGTCTCTCTGTTCTCTGTGGGGGACAGTTCAGTTCTCTGCTGGTCTCTGCCTGGGATCTGTTTGGGGGCAGTTCGGTTCTCTGGTGGTCTCTGTCTGGGATCTCTGTGGGGGCAGTTAAGTTCTCTGGTGGTCTCTGTCTGTGATCTCTATGGGGAAGTTCCCTTCTCTGGTGGTCTCTCTGTTCTCTGTGGGAGGCAGTTCTCTGGTGGTCTCTGTCTGGGATCTGTGTGGGGCAGTTCACTTCTCTGGTGGCCTCTCTGTTCTCTGTGTGAGGCAGTTTAGATTTCTGGCGGTCTCTGTCTGGGATCTCTGTGGGGGCCGTTCAGTTCTCTGGTGGTCTCTTTGGGATCTCTATGGGGCAGTTCACTTCTCCGGTGGTCTCTCTGTTCTCTGTATGAGGCAGTTCCATTTTCTGGTGGTCTCTGTCTGTGATATCTATGGGGCAGTTCACTTCTCTGGGTTCTCTGTTCTCTGTGGGAGGCAGTTCAGATTTCTGGTGGTCTCTGTCTGGGATCTCTGTTTGGACAGTTCAGTTCTCTGGTGGTCTCTGTCTTGGATCTCTGTGGGGGAAGTTCACTTCTCTGGTGGTCTCTCTGCTCTCTGTGTGAGGCAGTTCCCTTTTCTGGTGGTCTCTTTCTGGGATCTCAATTGGGCAGTTCACTTCTCTGGTTGTTTTTGTTCTCTGTGGGGGTAGTTCAGTTCTCTGGTGGTCTCTGCCTGAGATCTGTGGGGGGGGGGGCAGTTCAGTTCTCTTCAGTTCTCTGGTGGTCTCTGTCTTGGATCTCTGTGGGGGCAGTTCAGTTCTCTGGTGGTCTCTCTGCTCTCTGTGTGAGGCAGTTCCCTTTTCTGGTGGTCTCTTTCTGGGATCTCAATTGGGCAGTTCACTTTTCTGTTTGTCTATGTTCTCTGTGGAGGCAGTTCAGTTCTCTGGTGGTCTCTGTCTTGGATCTCTGTGGGGGCAGTTCAGTTCTATGTTGGTCTCTGTCTGGGACCTATGTGGGACCAGTTCAGTTCCCTGGTGGTCTCTGTCTGGGATCTCTGTGGTAGGCAGTTCAGATTTCTGGTGGTCTCTGTCTGGGATCTCTGTGGGGGCAGTTCATTTCTCTGGTTGGCTGTGTTCTCTGTGGGGGAGGTTCAGTTCTCTTCTCTGGTGGTCTCTGTCTTGGAACTCTGTGGGGGGCAGTTCACTTCTCTGGTTGTCTCTGTTCTCTGTGGGGGCAGTTCAGTTCTCTTGTGGTCTCTGCCTGGGATCTGTGTGGGGGCAGTTCAATTCTCTGATGGTCTCTGTCTTAGATCTCTGTGGGGGGGAGTTCAGTTCTCTGGTGGTCTCTGTCTGGGATCTCTGTGGGGGAAGTTCAGTTCTCTGTTGGTCTCTGCCTGGGATCTCTGTGGGGGCAGTTCAGTTCCCTGGTGGTCTCTGTCTGGGATCTCTGTGGGGGCAGTTTAGTTCTCTGGTCGTCTTTCTTTTCTCTGTGGGGGGTAGTACAGTTCTCTAGTGGTCTCTGCCTGGGATCTGTGAGGGGGCAGTTCAGTTCCCTGGTTGTCTCTGTCTTGGAAGTCTGTGGGGGGCAGTTCAGTTCTCTGGTGGTCTCTGCCTGGGATCTCTGTGGGGGCAGTTCAGTTCTCTGGTGGTCTCTCTCTGGGATCTCTGTGGGGGGCAGTTCAGTTCTCTGGTCGTCTCTGTCTCGGATCTCTGTGGGGGCAGTTCAGTTCTCTGGTGGTCTCTGTCTGGGATCTCTGTGGGGACAGTTCAGTTCTCTGTTGGTCTCTGTCTGGGATCTCTGTGGGGGCAGTTCAGTTCCCTGGTGGTCTCTGTCTGGGATCTCTGTGGGGGCAGTTTAGTTCTCTGGTCGTCTTTCTTTTCTCTGTGGGGGGCAGTTCAGTTCTCTGGTGGTCTCTGTCTGGGATCTGTGAGGGGGCAGTTCAGTTCCCTGGTTGTCTCTGTCTTGGATGTCTGTGGGGGGCAGTTCAGTTCTCTGGTGGTCTCTGCCTGGGATCTCTGTGGGGGCAGTTCAGTTATCTTGTGGTCTCTGTCTGGGATCTATGTGGGGGGCAGTTCAGTTCTCTGGTCGTCTCTGTCTCGGATCTCTGTGGGAGCAGTTGAGTTCTCTGGTGGTCTCTGTCTGGGATCTTTGTGGGGCAGTTTAGTTCTCTCGTGGTGTCTCTGTTCTCTGTGAGGGGCAGTTCAGTTCTCTGGTGGTCTCTGTCTTGGATCTCTGTGGGGGGCAGTTCACTTCTCTGGTTGTCTCTGTTCTCTGTGGGGGCAGTTCAGTTCTCTTGTGGTCTCTGCCTGGGATCTGTGTGGGGGCAGTTCAGTTCTCTGGTGGTCTCTGTCTTAGATCTCTGTGGGGGGGAGTTCTGTTCTCTGGTGGTCTCTGTCTGGGATCTCTGTGGGAGGCAGTTCAGATTTCTGGTGGTCTCTGTGTGGGATCTCTGTGGGGGCAGTTCAGTTCTCTGTTGGTCTCTGTCTGGGATCTCTGTGGGGGCAGTTCAGTTCCCTGGTGGTCTCTGTCTGGGATCTCTGTGGGGGCAGTTTAGTTCTCTGGTCGTCTTTCTTTTCCCTGTGGGGGGCAGTTCAATTCTCTGGTGGTCTCTGTCAGGGATCTCTGTGGGGGGCAGTTCAGTTCTCTGGTGGTCTCTGTCTGGGATGTCTGTGGGGGGCAGTTCAGTTCTCTGGTCGTCTCTGTCTCGGATCTCTATGGGGGCAGTTCAGTTCTCTGGTGGTCTCTGTCTAAGATCTTTGTGGGGCAGTTTAGTTCTCTCGTGGTCTCTCTGTTCTCTCTGAGGGGCAGTTCAGTTCTCTGGTGGTCTCTGCCTGGGATCTGTGTGGGGGCAGTTTGGTTCTCTGGTGGTCTCTGTCTGGGATCTCTGTGGGGGCAGTTCAGTTCCCTGGTGGTCTCTGTCTGGGATCTCTATGGAGCAGTTCAGTTCTTTGGTGGTCTCTCTGTTCTCCATGAGGGTCAGTCAGTTTTCTGGTGGTCTCTGTCTGGGATCTCTATGGGGCAGTTCACTTCTCTGGTGGTCTCTCTATTCTCTGTGGGAGGCAGTTCTCTGGTGGTCTCTGTCTGGGATTTCTATAGAGCAGTTCAGTTATTTGGTGGTCTCTCTGTTCTCCGTGGGGGTCGGTCGGTTTTCTGGTGGTCTCTGTCTCGGATCTCTATGGGGCAGTTCCCTTCTCTGGTGGTCTCTCTGTGCTCTGTGGGAGGCAGTTCTCTGGTGGTCTCTGTCTGGGATCTGTGTGGGGGCAGTTCAGTTCTCTGGTGGTCTCTGTCTGTGATCTCTATGGGGCAGTTCCCTTCTCTGGTGGTCTCTCTGTTCTCTGTGGGAGGCAGTTCTCTGGTGGTCTCTGTCTGGGATCTGTGTGGGGCAGTTCAGTTCTCTGGTGGTCTCTGTCTGTGATCTCTATGAGCAGTTCACTTCTCTGGTGGCCTCTCTGTTCTCTGTGTGAGGCAGTTTAGATTTCTGGCGGTCTCTGTCTGGGATCTCTGTGGGGGCCGTTCAGTTCTCTGGTGGTCTCTTTGGGATCTCTATGGGGCAGTTCACTTCTCTGGTGGTCTCTCTGTTCTCTGTATGAGGCAGTTCCATTTTCTGGTGGTCTCTGTCTGTGATATCTATGGGGCAGTTCACTTCTCTGGGTTCTCTGTTCTCTGTGGGAGGCAGTTCAGATTTCTGGTGGTCTCTGTCTGGGATCTCTGTTTGGACAGTTCAGTTCTCTGGTGGTCTCTGTCTTGGATCTCTGTGGGGGAAGTTCACTTCTCTGGTGGTCTCTCTGCTCTCTGTGTGAGGCAGTTCCGTTTTCTGGTGGTCTCTTTCTGGGATCTCAATTGGGCAGTTCACTTCTCTGGTTGTTTTTGTTCTCTGTGGGGGTAGTTCAGTTCTCTGGTGGTCTCTGCCTGAGATCTGTGGGGGGGGGGGGCAGTTCAGTTCTCTTCAGTTCTCTGGTGGTCTCTGTCTTGGATCTCTGTGGGGGGCAGTTCAGTTCTCTGGTGGTCTCTGTCTGGGATCTCTGTGGGGGCAGTTCAGTTCTCTGGTGGTCTCTGTCTGGGATCTTTATGGAGCAGTTCAGTTCTTTGGTGGTCTCTGGGATCTCTATGGGGCAGTTCACTTCTCTGGTTGTCTCTGTTCTCTGTGGGGGCAGTTAAGTTATCTGGTGGTCTCTGCCTGGGATCTGTGTGGGGGCAGTTCGGTTCTCTGGTGGTCTCTGTCTTAGATCTCTGTGGGGGGCAGTTCAGTTCTCTGGTGGTCTCTGTCTGGGATCTCTGTGGGAGGCAGTTCAGATTTCTGGTGGTCTCTGTCTGGGATCTCTGTGAGGGAAGTTCAGTTATCTGGCGGTCTCTGTCTGGGATCTCTGTGGGGGCAGTTCAGTTTTCTGTTGGTCTCTGTCTGGGATCTCTATGGGGGCAGCTCACTTCTCTGGTGGTCTCTCTGTTTTCTCGGGGGGCAGTTCACTTCTCTGGTGGTCTCTGTCTGGGATCTGTGTGGGGGCAGTTCAGTACACTGGCGGTCTCTGCCTTGGATCTCTGTGGGGGGGAGTTCAGTTCTCTGGTGCTCTCTGTCTGGGATCTCTGTGGGGGCAGTTCAGCTATCTGGTGGTCTCTGTCTGGGATCTCTGTTAGGGACAGTTCAGTTCTCTGGTGGTCTCTGTCTCGGATCTCTGTTGGGGCAGTTCAGTTCTCTGGTGGTCTCTGTCTGGGACCTTTGTGGGGCAGTTTAGTTCTCTGATGGTCTCTCTGTTCTCTGTGAGGGTCAGTTCAGTTCTCTGGTGGTCTGTCTGGAATCTCTGTGGGGGCTGTTTAGTTCTCTGGTGGTCTCTCTGTTCTCTGTGGGGGACAGTTCAGTTCTCTGCTGGTCTCTGCCTGGGATCTGTTTGGGGGCAGTTCGGTTCTCTGGTGGTCTCTGTCTGGGATCTCTGTGGGGGCAGTTAAGTTCTCTGGTGGTCTCTGTCTGTGATCTCTATGGGGCAGTTCCCTTCTCTGGTGGTCTCTCTGTTCTCTGTGGGAGGCAGTTCTCTGGTGGTCTCTGTCTGGGATCTGTGTGGGGCAGTTCAGTTCTCTGGTGGTCTCTGTCTGTGATCTCTATGAGCAGTTCACTTCTCTGGTGGCCTCTCTGTTCTCTGTGTGAGGCAGTTTAGATTTCTGGCGGTCTCTGTCTGGGATCTCATTGGGGGCCGTTCAGTTGTCTGGTGGTCTCTTTGGGATCTCTATGGGGCAGTTCACTTCTCTGGTGGTCTCTCTGTTCTCTGTATGAGGCAGTTCCATTTTCTGGTGGTCTCTGTCTGTGATATCTATGGGGCAGTTCACTTCTCTGGGTTCTCTGTTCTCTGTGGGAGGCAGTTCAGATTTCTGGTGGTCTCTGTCTGGGATCTCTGTTTGGACAGTTCAGTTCTCTGGTGGTCTCTGTCTTGGATCTCTGTGGGGGAAGTTCACTTCTCTGGTGGTCTCTCTGCTCTCTGTGTGAGGCAGTTCCCTTTTCTGGTGGTCTCTTTCTGGGATCTCAATTGGGCAGTTCACTTCTCTGGTTGTTTTTGTTCTCTGTGGGGGTAGTTCAGTTCTCTGGTGGTCTCTGCCTGAGATCTGTGGGGGGGGGGGCAGTTCAGTTCTCTTCAGTTCTCTGGTGGTCTCTGTATTGGATCTCTGTGGGGGCAGTTCAGTTCTCTGGTGGTCTCTGTCTGGGATCTCTGTGGGGGCAGTTCAGTTCTCTGGTGGTCTCTGTCTGGGATCTTTATGGAGCAGTTCAGTTCTTTGGTGGTCTCTGGGATCTCTATGGGGCAGTTCACTTCTCTGGTTGTCTCTGTTCTCTGTGGGGGCAGTTAAGTTATCTGGTGGTCTCTCTGTTCTCTGTGGGGGTAGTTCAGTTCTCGGGTGGTCTCTGCCTGAGATCTGTGGGGGGGGCAGTTCAGTTCTCTTCAGTTCTCTGGTGGTCTCTGTCTTGGATCTCTGTGGGGGGCAGTTCAGTTCTCTGGTGGTCTCTGTCTGGGATCTCTGTGGGGGCAGTTCAGTTCTCTGGTGGTCTCTGTCTGGGATCTTTATGGAGCAGTTCAGTTCTTTGGTGGTCTCTGGGATCTCTATGGGGCAGTTCACTTCTCTGGTTGTCTCTGTTCTCTGTGGGGGCAGTTAAGTTATCTGGTGGTCTCTGCCTGGGATCTGTGTGGGGGCAGTTTGGTTCTCTGGTGGTCTCTGTCTTAGATCTCTGTGGGGGGCAGTTCAGTTCTCTGGTGGTCTCTGTCTGGGATCTCTGTGGGAGGCAGTTCAGATTTCTGGTGGTCTCTGTCTGGGATCTCTGTGAGGGAAGTTCAGTTATCTGGCGGTCTCTGTCTGGGATCTCTGTGGGGGCAGTTCAGTTTTCTGTTGGTCTCTGTCTGGGATCTCTATGGGGGCAGCTCACTTCTCTGGTGGTCTCTCTGTTCTCTCGGGGGGCAGTTCACTTCTCTGGTGGTCTCTGTCTGGGATCTCTGTGGGAGGCAGTTCAGATTTCTGGTGGTCTCTGTGTGGGATCTCTGTGGGGGCAGTTCAGTTCTCTGTTGGTCTCTGTCTGGGATCTCTGTGGGGGCAGTTCAGTTCCCTGGTGGTCTCTGTCTGGGATCTCTGTGGGGGCAGTTTAGTTCTCTGGTCGTCTTTCTTTTCCCTGTGGGGGGCAGTTCAATTCTCTGGTGGTCTCTGTCAGGGATCTCTGTGGGGGGCAGTTCAGTTCTCTGGTGGTCTCTGTCTGGGATGTCTGTGGGGGGCAGTTCAGTTCTCTGGTCGTCTCTGTCTCGGATCTCTATGGGGGCAGTTCAGTTCTCTGGTGGTCTCTGTCTAAGATCTTTGTGGGGCAGTTTAGTTCTCTCGTGGTCTCTCTGTTCTCTCTGAGGGGCAGTTCAGTTCTCTGGTGGTCTCTGCCTGGGATCTGTGTGGGGGCAGTTTGGTTCTCTGGTGGTCTCTGTCTGGGATCTCTGTGGGGGCAGTTCAGTTCCATGGTGGTCTCTGTCTGGGATCTCTATGGAGCAGTTCAGTTCTTTGGTGGTCTCTCTGTTCTCCATGAGGGTCAGTCAGTTTTCTGGTGGTCTCTGTCTGGGATCTCTATGGGGCAGTTCACTTCTCTGGTGGTCTCTCTATTCTCTGTGGGAGGCAGTTCTCTGGTGGTCTCTGTCTGGGATTTCTATAGAGCAGTTCAGTTATTTGGTGGTCTCTCTGTTCTCCGTGGGGGTCGGTCGGTTTTCTGGTGGTCTCTGTCTCGGATCTCTATGGGGCAGTTCCCTTCTCTGGTGGTCTCTCTGTGCTCTGTGGGAGGCAGTTCTCTGGTGGTCTCTGTCTGGGATCTGTGTGGGGGCAGTTCAGTTCTCTGGTGGTCTCTGTCTGTGATCTCTATGGGGAAGTTCCCTTCTCTGGTGGTCTCTCTGTTCTCTGTGGGAGGCAGTTCTCTGGTGGTCTCTGTCTGGGATCTGTGTGGGGCAGTTCAGTTCTCTGGTGGTCTCTGTCTGTGATCTCTATGAGCAGTTCACTTCTCTGGTGGCCTCTCTGTTCTCTGTGTGAGGCAGTTTAGATTTCTGGCGGTCTCTGTCTGGGATCTCTGTGGGGGCCGTTCAGTTCTCTGGTGGTCTCTTTGGGATCTCTATGGGGCAGTTCACTTCTCTGGTGGTCTCTCTGTTCTCTGTATGAGGCAGTTCCATTTTCTGGTGGTCTCTGTCTGTGATATCTATGGGGCAGTTCACTTCTCTGGGTTCTCTGTTCTCTGTGGGAGGCAGTTCAGATTTCTGGTGGTCTCTGTCTGGGATCTCTGTTTGGACAGTTCAGTTCTCTGGTGGTCTCTGTCTTGGATCTCTGTGGGGGAAGTTCACTTCTCTGGTGGTCTCTCTGCTCTCTGTGTGAGGCAGTTCCGTTTTCTGGTGGTCTCTTTCTGGGATCTCAATTGGGCAGTTCACTTCTCTGGTTGTTTTTGTTCTCTGTGGGGGTAGTTCAGTTCTCTGGTGGTCTCTGCCTGAGATCTGTGGGGGGGGGGCAGTTCAGTTCTCTTCAGTTCTCTGGTGGTCTCTGTCTTGGATCTCTGTGGGGGCAGTTCAGTTCTCTGGTGGTCTCTGTCTGGGATCTCTGTGGGGGCAGTTCAGTTCTCTGGTGGTCTCTGTCTGGGATCTTTATGGAGCAGTTCAGTTCTTTGGTGGTCTCTGGGATCTCTATGGGGCAGTTCACTTCTCTGGTTGTCTCTGTTCTCTGTGGGGGCAGTTAAGTTATCTGGTGGTCTCTGCCTGGGATCTGTGTGGGGGCAGTTCGGTTCTCTGGTGGTCTCTGTCTTAGATCTCTGTGGGGGGCAGTTCAGTTCTCTGGTGGTCTCTGTCTGGGATCTCTGTGGGAGGCAGTTCAGATTTCTGGTGGTCTCTGTCTGGGATCTCTGTGAGGGAAGTTCAGTTATCTGGCGGTCTCTGTCTGGGATCTCTGTGGGGGCAGTTCAGTTTTCTGTTGGTCTCTGTCTGGGATCTCTATGGGGCAGCTCACTTCTCTGGTGGTCTCTCTGTTCTCTCGGAGGGCAGTTCACTTCTCTGGTGGTCTCTGTCTGGGATCTGTGTGGGGGCAGTTCAGTACACTGGCGGTCTCTGCCTTGGATCTCTGTGGGGGGGAGTTCAGTTCTCTGGTGCTCTCTGTCTGGGATCTCTGTGGGGGCAGTTCAGCTATCTGGTGGTCTCTGTCTGGGATCTCTGTTAGGGACAGTTCAGTTCTCTGGTGGTCTCTGTCTCGGATCTCTGTTGGGGCAGTTCAGTTCTCTGGTGGTCTCTTTCTGGGACCTTTGTGGGGCAGTTTAGTTCTCTGATGGTCTCTCTGTTCTCTGTGAGGGTCAGTTCAGTTCTCTGGTGGTCTGTCTGGAATCTCTGTGGGGGCTGTTTAGTTCTCTGGTGGTCTCTCTGTTCTCTGTGGGGGACAGTTCAGTTCTCTGCTGGTCTCTGCCTGGGATCTGTTTGGGGGCAGTTCGGTTCTCTGGTGGTCTCTGTCTGGGATCTCTGTGGGGGCAGTTAAGTTCTCTGGTGGTCTCTGTCTGTGATCTCTATGGGGCAGTTCCCTTCTCTGGTGGTCTCTCTGTTCTCTGTGGGAGGCAGTTCTCTGGTGGTCTCTGTCTGGGATCTGTGTGGGGCAGTTCACTTCTCTGGTGGCCTCTCTGTTCTCTGTGTGAGGCAGTTTAGATTTCTGGCGGTCTCTGTCTGGGATCTCTGTGGGGGCCGTTCAGTTCTCTGGTGGTCTCTTTGGGATCTCTATGGGGCAGTTCACTTCTCTGGTGGTCTCTCTGTTCTCTGTATGAGGCAGTTCCATTTTCTGGTGGTCTCTGTCTGTGATATCTATGGGGCAGTTCACTTCTCTGGGTTCTCTGTTCTCTGTGGGAGGCAGTTCAGATTTCTGGTGGTCTCTGTCTGGGATCTCTGTTTGGACAGTTCAGTTCTCTGGTGGTCTCTGTCTTGGATCTCTGTGGGGGAAGTTCACTTCTCTGGTGGTCTCTCTGCTCTCTGTGTGAGGCAGTTCCCTTTTCTGGTGGTCTCTTTCTGGGATCTCAATTGGGCAGTTCACTTCTCTGGTTGTTTTTGTTCTCTGTGGGGGTAGTTCAGTTCTCTGGTGGTCTCTGCCTGAGATCTGTGGGGGGGGGGCAGTTCAGTTCTCTTCAGTTCTCTGGTGGTCTCTGTCTTGGATCTCTGTGGGGGCAGTTCAGTTCTCTGGTGGTCTCTGTCTGGGATCTCTGTGGGGGCAGTTCAGTTCTCTGGTGGTCTCTGTCTGGGATCTTTATGGAGCAGTTCAGTTCTTTGGTGGTCTCTGGGATCTCTATGGGGCAGTTCACTTCTCTGGTTGTCTCTGTTCTCTGTGGGGGCAGTTAAGTTATCTGGTGGTCTCTCTGTTCTCTGTGGGGGTAGTTCAGTTCTCTGGTGGTCTCTGCCTGAGATCTGTGGGGGGGGCAGTTCAGTTCTCTTCAGTTCTCTGGTGGTCTCTGTCTTGGATCTCTGTGGGGGGCAGTTCAGTTCTCTGGTGGTCTCTGTCTGGGATCTCTGTGGGGGCAGTTCAGTTCTCTGGTGGTCTCTGTCTGGGATCTTTATGGAGCAGTTCAGTTCTTTGGTGGTCTCTGGGATCTCTATGGGGCAGTTCACTTCTCTGGTTGTCTCTGTTCTCTGTGGGGGCAGTTAAGTTATCTGGTGGTCTCTGCCTGGGATCTGTGTGGGGGCAGTTTGGTTCTCTGGTGGTCTCTGTCTTAGATCTCTGTGGGGGGCAGTTCAGTTCTCTGGTGGTCTCTGTCTGGGATCTCTGTGGGAGGCAGTTCAGATTTCTGGTGGTCTCTGTCTGGGATCTCTGTGAGGGAAGTTCAGTTATCTGGCGGTCTCTGTCTGGGATCTCTGTGGGGGCAGTTCAGTTTTCTGTTGGTCTCTGTCTGGGATCTCTATGGGGGCAGCTCACTTCTCTGGTGGTCTCTCTGTTCTCTCGGGGGGCAGTTCACTTCTCTGGTGGTCTCTGTCTGGGATCTGTGTGGGGGCAGTTCAGTACACTGGCGGTCTCTGCCTTGGATCTCTGTGGGGGGGAGTTCAGTTCTCTGGTGGTCTCTGTCTGGGATCTCTGTGGGGGCAGTTCAGCTATCTGGTGGTCTCTGTCTGGGATCTCTGTTAGGGACAGTTCAGTTCTCTGGTGGTCTCTGTCTCGGATCTCTGTTGGGGCAGTTCAGTTCTCTGGTGGTCTCTGTCTGGGACCTTTGTGGGGCAGTTTAGTTCTCTGATGGTCTCTCTGTTCTCTGTGTGGGTCAGTTCAGTTCTCTGGTGGTCTGTCTGGAATCTCTGTGGGGGCTGTTTAGTTCTCTGGTGGTCTCTCTGTACTCTGTGGGGGACAGTTCAGTTCTCTGCTGGTCTCTGCCTGGGATCTGTTTGGGGGCAGTTCGGTTCTCTGGTGGTCTCTGTCTGGGATCTCTGTGGGGGCAGTTAAGTTCCCTGGTGGTCTCTCTTTTCTCTGTGGGAGGCAGTTCTCTGGTGGTCTCTGTCTGGGATATCTATGGTGCAGTTCAGTTATTTGGTGGTCTCTCTGTTCTCCTTGGGGGTCGGTCAGTTTTCTGGTGTTCTCTGTCTGGGATCTCTATGGGGCAGTTCACTTCTCTGGTGGTCTCTCTGGGATCTCTATGGGGCAGTTCATTTTTCTGGTGGTTTCTCTGTTCTCTGTGTGAGGCAGTTCAGATTTCCGGTGGTCTCTGTCTGGGATCTCTGTGGGGCAGTTCAGTTCTCTGGTGGTCTCTGTGGGATCTCTATGGGGCAGTTCACTTCTTTGTTGGTCTCTCTGTTCTCTGTGTGAGGCAGTTCCGTTTTCTGGTGGTCCCTTTCTGTGATCTCTATGGGGCAGTTCACTTCTTTGGGTGTCTCTGTTCTCTGTGGGAGGTAGGTCAGATTTGTGGTGCTCTCTCTCTGGGTTCTCTGTTTGGGCAGTTCATTTCTCTGGTGGTCTCTGTCTTGGATCTCTGTGGGGGCAGTTCACTTCTATGGTGGTCTCTCTGTTCTCTGTGTGAAGCGGTTCCGTTTTCTGGTGGTCTCTGTCTGGGATCTCAATTGGGCAGTTCACTTCTCTGGTTGTCTCTGTTCTCTGTGGGGGGGCAGTTCAGTTCTCTGGTGGTCTCTGCCTAGGATCTGGGGGGAGGGGGCAGTTCAGTTCTCTGGTGGTCTCTTTCTTGGATCTCTGTGGGGGCAGTTCAGTTCTCTGGTGGTCTCTGTCTGGGATCTCTGTGGGGGCAGTTCAGTTCTCTGGTGGTCTCTCTGGGATCTCTATGGGGCAGTTCATTTCTCTGGTGGTTTCTCTGTTCTCTGTGTGAGGCAGTTCAGATTTCCGGTGGTCTCTGTCTGGGATCTCTGTGGGGCAGTTCAGTTCTCTGGTGGTCTCTGTCGGATCTCTAAGGGGCAGTTCACTTCTTTCTTGGTCTCTCTGTTCTCTGTGTGAGGCAGTTCTGTTTTCTGGTGGTCCCTTTTTGTGATCTCTATGGGGCAGTTCACTTCTTTGGGTGTCTCTGTTCTCTGTGGGAGGTAGGTCAGATTTGTGGTGCTCTCTCTCTGGGTTCTCTGTTTGGGCAGTTCATTTCTCTGGTGGTCTCTGTCTTAGATCTCTGTGGGGGCAGTTCACTTCTATGGTGGTCTCTCTGTTCTCTGTGTGAAGCGGTTCAGTTTTCTGGTGGTCTCTGTCTGGGATCTCAATTGGGCAGTTCACTTCTCTGTCTCTGGTTGTCTCTGTTCTCTGTGGGGGGGGGGGCAGTTCAGTTCTCTGGTGGTCTCTGCCTGGGATCTGGGGGGAGGGGGCAGTTCAGTTCTCTGGTGGTCTCTGTCTTGGATCTCTGTGGGGGCAGTTCAGTTCTCTGGTGGTCTCTGTCTGGGATCTCTGTGGGGGCAGTTCAGTTCTCTGGTGGTCTCTGTCTGGGATCTGTATAGAGCAGTTCAGTTCTTTGGTGTCTCTCTGTTCTCCGTGGGGGTCGGTCAGTTTTCTGGTGGTCTCTGTCTTGGATCTCTATGGGACAGTTCACTTCTCTGTTTGTCTATGTTCTCTGTGGAGGCAGTTCAGTTCTCTGGTGGTCTCTGTCTTAGATCTCTGTGGGGGACAGTTCAGTTCTCTGGTGGTCTCTGTCTTAGATCTCTGTGGGGGAAGTTCAGTTATCTGGCGGTCTCTGTCTGGGATCTCTGTGGGGGCAGTTCAGTTTTCTGTTGGTCTCTGTCTGGGATCTCTATGGGGGCAGCTCACTTCTCTGGTGGTCTCTCTGTTCTCTCGGGGGGCAGTTCACTTCTCTGGTGGTCTCTGTCTGGGATCTGTGTGGGGGCAGTTCAGTACACTGGCGGTCTCTGCCTTGGATCTCTGTGGGGGGGAGTTCAGTTCTCTGGTGGTCTCTGTCTGGGATCTCTGTGGGGGCAGTTCAGCTATCTGGTGGTCTCTGTCTGGGATCTCTGTTAGGGACAGTTCAGTTCTCTGGTGGTCTCTGTCTCGGATCTCTGTTGGGGCAGTTCAGTTCTCTGGTGGTCTCTGTCTGGGACCTTTGTGGGGCAGTTTAGTTCTCTGATGGTCTCTCTGTTCTCTGTGTGGGTCAGTTCAGTTCTCTGGTGGTCTGTCTGGAATCTCTGTGGGGGCTGTTTAGTTCTCTGGTGGTCTCTCTGTACTCTGTGGGGGACAGTTCAGTTCTCTGCTGGTCTCTGCCTGGGATCTGTTTGGGGGCAGTTCGGTTCTCTGGTGGTCTCTGTCTGGGATCTCTGTGGGGGCAGTTAAGTTCCCTGGTGGTCTCTCTTTTCTCTGTGGGAGGCAGTTCTCTGGTGGTCTCTGTCTGGGATATCTATGGTGCAGTTCAGTTATTTGGTGGTCTCTCTGTTCTCCTTGGGGGTCGGTCAGTTTTCTGGTGTTCTCTGTCTGGGATCTCTATGGGGCAGTTCACTTCTCTGGTGGTCTCTCTGGGATCTCTATGGGGCAGTTCATTTTTCTGGTGGTTTCTCTGTTCTCTGTGTGAGGCAGTTCAGATTTCCGGTGGTCTCTGTCTGGGATCTCTGTGGGGCAGTTCAGTTCTCTGGTGGTCTCTGTGGGATCTCTATGGGGCAGTTCACTTCTTTGTTGGTCTCTCTGTTCTCTGTGTGAGGCAGTTCCGTTTTCTGGTGGTCCCTTTCTGTGATCTCTATGGGGCAGTTCACTTCTTTGGGTGTCTCTGTTCTCTGTGGGAGGTAGGTCAGATGTGTGGTGCTCTCTCTCTGGGTTCTCTGTTTGGGCAGTTCATTTCTCTGGTGGTCTCTGTCTTGGATCTCTGTGGGGGCAGTTCACTTCTATGGTGGTCTCTCTGTTCTCTGTGTGAAGCGGTTCCGTTTTCTGGTGGTCTCTGTCTGGGATCTCAATTGGGCAGTTCACTTCTCTGGTTGTCTCTGTTCTCTGTGGGGGGGCAGTTCAGTTCTCTGGTGGTCTCTGCCTAGGATCTGGGGGGAGGGGGCAGTTCAGTTCTCTGGTGGTCTCTGTCTTGGATCTCTGTGGGGGCAGTTCAGTTCTCTGGTGGTCTCTGTCTGGGATCTCTGTGGGGGCAGTTCAGTTCTCTGGTGGTCTCTCTGGGATCTCTATGGGGCAGTTCATTTCTCTGGTGGTTTCTCTGTTCTCTGTGTGAGGCAGTTCAGATTTCCGGTGGTCTCTGTCTGGGATCTCTGTGGGGCAGTTCAGTTCTCTGGTGGTCTCTGTCGGATCTCTAAGGGGCAGTTCACTTCTTTCTTGGTCTCTCTGTTCTCTGTGTGAGGCAGTTCCGTTTTCTGGTGGTCCCTTTTTGTGATCTCTATGGGGCAGTTCACTTCTTTGGGTGTCTCTGTTCTCTGTGGGAGGTAGGTCAGATTTGTGGTGCTCTCTCTCTGGGTTCTCTGTTTGGGCAGTTCATTTCTCTGGTGGTCTCTGTCTTAGATCTCTGTGGGGGCAGTTCACTTCTATGGTGGTCTCTCTGTTCTCTGTGTGAAGCGGTTCAGTTTTCTGGTGGTCTCTGTCTGGGATCTCAATTGGGCAGTTCACTTCTCTGTCTCTGGTTGTCTCTGTTCTCTGTGGGGGGGGGGGCAGTTCAGTTCTCTGGTGGTATCTGCCTGGGATCTGGGGGGAGGGGGCAGTTCAGTTCTCTGGTGGTCTCTGTCTTGGATCTCTGTGGGGGCAGTTCAGTTCTCTGGTGGTCTCTGTCTGGGATCTCTGTGGGGGCAGTTCAGTTCTCTGGTGGTCTCTGTCTGGGATCTGTATAGAGCAGTTCAGTTCTTTGGTGTCTCTCTGTTCTCCGTGGGGGTCGGTCAGTTTTCTGGTGGTCTCTGTCTTGGATCTCTATGGGACAGTTCACTTCTCTGTTTGTCTATGTTCTCTGTGGAGGCAGTTCAGTTCTCTGGTGGTCTCTGTCTTAGATCTCTGTGGGGGACAGTTCAGTTCTCTGGTGGTCTCTGTCTTAGATCTCTGTGGGGGACAGTTCAGTTCTCTGGTGGTCTCTGCCTGGGATCTCTGTGGGAGGCAGTTCAGATTTCTGGTGGTCTCTGTCTGGGGTCTCTGTGGGGGCAGTTCAGTTATCTGGTGGTCTCTGTCTTGGATCTCTGTGGGGGCAGTTCAGTTCCCTGTTGGCCTCTGTCTGGGATCTCTGTGGGAACAGTTCAATTCCCTGGTGGTCTCTGTCTGGGATCTCAGTGGGGGCAGTTCAGTTCTCTGGTGGTTTCTGTCTGGGATCTCTATGAGGCAGTTTATTTCTCTGGTGGTCTCTCTGTTCTCTCTGGGGGGCAGATCGCTTCTCTGGAGGTCTCTGTCTGGGATCTCTGTGGGGGGAGTTCACTTATCTGGTGGTCGCTCTGTTCTCTGTGTGAGGCAGTTCCGTTTTCTGGTGGTCTCTGTCTGTGATCTCTATGGGGCAGTTCACTTCTCTGGGTGTCTCTGTTCTCTAGGGGAGGCAGTTCAAATTTGTGGTGGTCTCTGTCTGGAATATCTGTTTGGGCAATTCAGTTCTCTGGTGGTCTCTGTCTTGGATCTCTGTGGGGGCAGTTCACTTCTCTGGTGGTCTCTCTGTTCTCTGTGTGAGGCAGTTCCGTTTTCTGGTGGTCTCTGTCTGGGATCTTAATTGGGCAGTTCACTTCTCTGGTTATCTCTGTTCTCTGTGAAGGGCAGTTCATTTCTCTGATGGTCTCTGCCTGGGATCTGGGGGAGGAGGGCGCAGTTCAGTTCTCTGGTGGTCTCTGTCTTGGATCTCTGTGGGGGGCAGTTCAATTATCTGGTGGTCTCTGTGTGGTATCTCTGTGGGGGCAGTTCAGTTCTCTGGTGGTCTCTGTTTGGGATCTCTATGGAGCAGTTCACTTCTCTGGTTGTCTCTGTTCTCTGTGGGGGCAGTTCAGTTCTCTGGTGATCTCTGCCTGGGATCTGTGTTGGGGCCGTTCAGTTCTCTGGTGGTCTCTGTCTTAGATCTCTGTGGGGGCAGTTCAGTTCTCTGGTGGTCTCTGTCTGGGATCTCTATGAGGCAGTTCACTTCTCTGGTGGTCTCTGTCTGGGATCTCTGTGGGGGCAGTTCAGTTCTCTGGTGGTCTCTGTCTTGGATCTCTGTGGGGGCAGTTCAGTTCTCTGGTGGTCTCTGTCTGGGATCTCTGTGGGGGCAGTTCAGTTCTCTGGTGGTCTCTCTGGGATCTCTATGGGGCAGTTCATTTCTCTGGTGGTTTCTCTGTTCTCTGTGTGAGGCAGTTCAGATTTCCGGTAGTCTCTGTCTGGGATCTCTGTGGGGCAGTTCAGTTCTCTGGTGGTCTCTGTCGGATCTCTAAGGGGCAGTTCACTTCTTTCTTGGTCTCTCTGTTCTCTGTGTGAGGCAGTTCCGTTTTCTGGTGGTCCCTTTTTGTGATCTCTATGGGGCAGTTCACTTCTTTGGGTGTCTCTGTTCTCTGTGGGAGGTAGGTCAGATTTGTGGTGCTCTCTCTCTGGGTTCTCTGTTTGGGCAGTTCATTTCTCTGGTGGTCTCTGTCTTAGATCTCTGTGGGGGCAGTTCACTTCTATGGTGGTCTCTCTGTTCTCTGTGTGAAGCGGTTCCGTTTTCTGGTGGTCTCTGTCTGGGATCTCAATTGGGCAGTTCACTTCTCTGTCTCTGGTTGTCTCTGTTCTCTGTGGGGGGGGGGCAGTTCAGTTCTCTGGTGGTCTCTGCCTGGGATCTGGGGGGAGGGGGTAGTTCAGTTCTCTGGTGGTCTCTGTCTTGGATCTCTGTGGGGGCAGTTCAGTTCTCTGGTGGTCTCTGTCTGGGATCTCTGTGGGGGCAGTTCAGTTCTCTGGTGGTCTCTGTCTGGGATCTGTATGGAGCAGTTCAGTTCTTTGGTGTCTCTCTGTTCTCCGTGGGGGTCGGTCAGTTTTCTGGTGGTCTCTGTCTTGGATCTCTATGGGACAGTTCACTTCTCTGTTTGTCTATGTTCTCTGTGGAGGCAGTTCAGTTCTCTGGTGGTCTCTGTCTTAGATCTCTGTGGGGGACAGTTCAGTTCTCTGGTGGTCTCTGTCTTAGATCTCTGTGGGGGACAGTTCAGTTCTCTGGTGGTCTCTGCCTGGGATCTCTGTGGGAGGCAGTTCAGATTTCTGGTGGTCTCTGTCTGGGGTCTCTGTGGGGGCAGTTCAGTTATCTGGTGGTCTCTGTCTTGGATCTCTGTGGGGGCAGTTCAGTTCCCTGTTGGCCTCTGTCTGGGATCTCTATGGGAACAGTTCAATTCCCTGGTGGTCTCTGTCTGGGATCTCAGTGGGGGCAGTTCAGTTCTCTGGTGGTTTCTGTCTGGGATCTCTATGAGGCAGTTTATTTCTCTGGTGGTCTCTCTGTTCTCTCTGGGGGGCAGATCGCTTCTCTGGAGGTCTCTGTCTGGGATCTCTGTGGGGGGAGTTCACTTATCTGGTGGTCGCTCTGTTCTCTGTGTGAGGCAGTTCCGTTTTCTGGTGGTCTCTGTCTGTGATCTCTATGGGGCAGTTCACTTCTCTGGGTGTCTCTGTTCTCTAGGGGAGGCAGTTCAAATTTGTGGTGGTCTCTGTCTGGAATATCTGTTTGGGCAATTCAGTTCTCTGGTGGTCTCTGTCTTGGATCTCTGTGGGGGCAGTTCACTTCTCTGGTGGTCTCTCTGTTCTCTGTGTGAGGCAGTTCCGTTTTCTGGTGGTCTCTGTCTGGGATCTTAATTGGGCAGTTCACTTCTCTGGTTATCTCTGTTCTCTGTGAAGGGCAGTTCATTTCTCTGATGGTCTCTGCCTGGGATCTGGGGGAGGAGGGCGCAGTTCAGTTCTCTGGTGGTCTCTGTCTTGGATCTCTGTGGGGGGCAGTTCAATTATCTGGTGGTCTCTGTGTGGTATCTCTGTGGGGGCAGTTCAGTTCTCTGGTGGTCTCTGTTTGGGATCTCTATGGAGCAGTTCACTTCTCTGGTTGTCTCTGTTCTCTGTGGGGGCAGTTCAGTTCTCTGGTGATCTCTGCCTGGGATCTGTGTTGGGGCCGTTCAGTTCTCTGGTGGTCTCTGTCTTAGATCTCTGTGGGGGCAGTTCAGTTCTCTGGTGGTCACTGTCTGGGATCTCTATGAGGCAGTTCACTTCTCTGGTGGTCTCTGTCTGGGATCTCTGTGGGGGCAGTTCAGTTCTCTGGTGGTCCCTGTCTGGGATCTCTGGTGGTCTCTGTCTGGATACTCTATTGTGGCGGTTCAGTGCAGTGGGGATGGTGGTTTCCAGCCCGGTTCTGTGGACGTCTCTGGCTGGGGCCTCGCTGCGCAGGACATCTGCACTCCCTGGCAGCCGCTGTCTGGGGGATTGGGGTCAGCTCGCTTCTCCCCATCCCACTGTTTATGGGGTGACACTGCATCTGGTCTTTAAGATGCAGAAGTCCCACAAAGCTCAGACATTGTGTTCCAAAGGGATTCTCCAGGGGGCCATCACTTCCCATGCGGGAACCCGCCGGCCACACTCCTCAGCTGCACTGTAGAGCCCAGAATATTCCTTTCAATAACAGGCAAACGGCGCAGCTAAAAATAACCTGGCCCCAAAACAGTTCTTCGATTTCGGAAGAGAAAACGCTGTGAGGACGAACTCCTGGCGCAACACGTGAGGCGCAGACAGGAGAGCTTTGAGGAAGACGAAATGGCAATAATAACAGCAATTATAACCCAGCCGGGGAGCAAGAATAATCCGAGAAAATCCCAGCATGCATCCAAACAAAGGCAGAGGAGAACAACAGCCACACAGTCCCAGCAAGCATCCCTGTGACCTTCCCAGGCGGCAGGTGTCACTGCAAATCCCGCTGGAAGGAACAGGCATTGCCCTTTGTGTATTGAGGACACGAACTGGGCGCGTGAGAGGCTCATTGATGGCGCAATTATATAAGGGAACAGAACCTGCAAGCAAGAGAGCAATGGCCACAAATGCGCATTTAAACAGAAAAGGCGAGTTCAAATAAAAGTAAGCTGTGCAAATCTAAAAACGCAGCCAATGACAGCTGGATGTCACATATCTTTAATAAACAGCCTTATATTTCTATTCTTAGAACTATTCCAGTGCATTCAGAAAAGTAAAGCCATGATTTCTGTGATTACCAAACTGCTCACAAATCCCAACATAGAAACCAGACCTACCAGCGGCTCCCTGGAATAATCTCTCCAAGGCTACAGTGATCATATGCTGTGACATGTACCCCTAGCCTGGCCCGAAAAAAGTAATCGTGTCGGGACAAGTGTAGAGCATCGGTCAGGGGGGAGCCCGGGGAACGTGGGAAAGAAAGGTAGGCCTTGAAGCCTCCTAGGCGGGTCTGGGGGAGCGCCCACGGTATATTTTCAAAAGTAATTGTTTTTCTGAAGTACCACTGGTTCCAGAAACACTGGTTGGTGGATGGATGCTGACTCCTCCAGCAGCCCCCTCCATTTCCCCAGACTGCTGGGAGTTTAGCACTCTGGGCTTAACCACTTTGTGACAGGAAACCACTTCTCTTCTATGGGACCCAAGGCAGAGCTCCTTTTCTACCACTTGTGACTCACCCTGAGGAATGGCCATGCCCAGTATTTCTCAGGACAGGTCCCCCCAGGGTGCCTGGAAGATTTGGTGCTTCTCTTGGCTTCCAGTACCCCGGAGCATTCGTCTGAATCAAAAGATATTGGGCTTCATTCCGAGCCATGCCGGTAAGTATCGGTACTTTCCGGCATGGCGTAAAGTACGACACCGGGCTGGTGCAAGACCGCAAATTTCAGCCCATTCCGAGCTCGCGGACACACGCTTTGCGCCATGCCGGAAAAGGACCGAGCGGCCTGCCGCAAAACGCCCCGAAAAACCGCTACCGGCATGCTGCGACACGTAAACAACAACACCGCCCTGTAAGCTGTAGCGTCAGTGCATAACGGTGACTGTAATTTACGGAGACCGTAAATTACGGTCACCACAATAAAAAAAAGGAACCGGAAATTACGACATCGCACAGGAACGGGAAGGAGAGCGGCGGCCATCTTTAAAAACACAATCCATTGCCATCCTCAGCCGCCAGCACCCTTGTGAGGTAACTAAAGTCGGGAACAGGACCAGGCACCTCACATCATGCCCAAAGCACCCAAAAGGGTGGCGGATCACATTCGCAAGCAGAGATTCTGCCCCGAGGAACTCCAGGCCATGGTCGACTTCCTGGCAGAGCATGCCGATGTTGTCTTCAGCAGCGACATGCGGAGGGAGTCCACCCTCCGCAAGAAGAACATCTGGGCGGAACTTGCACAGAGGGTGAGCGCTGTAGGCAACACCCCCGCACACCCAGGGACTGCTGCAAGCGGTGGGATGACCTGCGAGTGCGGGGCCTCCTCTCCAGCAACCGCAGCCAGGCCCTGCAGACGGGAGGTGGATCAAGTACCGCAGTCCAACTTGAGCCGTGGGAGGAGACCTGTGCGGCTCTCATTGGCACTGAATCCATTGAGGGCGTGGGGACCATGGAGTGCGGGGGAATGACTTCTGCAGAAGGAGGTGAGTGTCTACAGTATACACTGGCAATGTCCATTGCATGATGAAAACTGACCCAGGGGCCATCGAAGGCACCCTCTCGTGTTGCCCTCCCCCCATCCAACGCAGCCCCCCATCCAACAAATGCTGAGGCAAGTGCCGCCCAATGATGGTCCAAGTGCGAGTACATATCGTACCTCAACCATAGTGAATTGACTTGCACAGCCCATCAGGCACACTGTCCAGCGTGTTAGGCATTGTACTAGCCAAAATGTACATAACCAGGGCACAATGAGTCACTCCCAAACATGCGTATATGTCATTACCATGCACATGTACCACTGCCATAGCTACCCCCAAAACAGAACAAACCTAAAATGACCGAAATGTCCATGCAGCCATGTATGCAAATAGGACATTGCACATTCACTAATGTTGTCCCTCTCTTTTACCCCCACAGGCACTGACCATGACAGCACAGAGCCCCAATCAAGCCGGCCAAGCACCTCCACGGGTAGTGGTGGGGTCAGGCCAAAGCCAGCACCAAATACAACCACCCCCTACCTACGGAAATGCCACTGGAAGCTGCCGGACCACCATCCCACACAGCATCGGCGGCAGCAACTATGCCAACCCCTAGCTCGGCACAGTCGAGCGTCTCAGGTGAGGCTGCTGCTACAGGGCCTGATGAGTGTGAGCACAGCCCGTCACCCATCTGGGGGGCCTTGTTGGAGGACGGCCAAGACACAGTGCACAGCCCGGAGCCATGCATCGTAACACTGGCCTCATGCAGTGACTCTGGGGATGCCCCTTCACCTGTGCACAGTCCGGAACTCGACCCGCAGGGGTATGACGCCGATCTCCCCAGTCCACCCATACCGCCCCCTGCAGAGCATGCTGGACCAAGTGGATCTTCCGATGGTTTCCCATCTTTTGGCAGGCAGCGAGTGCATCAGTTGACAGACCTCATACAAAACTACATTGAGGACAACCGCCAGGCCAGGGCAGAATTGCATTAAGAACTCAGTCAAATGTGGCAGTCCCTCACTGACTGCACCACCAAATTGTGTGATTCTTTGACAGACAGCACGACCCGGCTATGTCATGTCCTTGGCCGCATAGCGAATGCCCTTGAGGCAGGCCATTCAAATTCCAAGCCACAGCAGGAAGACACGGCCGCAACCAGTGAGGCCACGCAAGGCAGCCCGGAGAGACGCACTTGGCGTTCCATGCGTCAGCGGGATATGCCTCCCCCAGACAAGGGGAGCAAGAAACATTAGGCGTTCCTGCCACATGTGGGCTTCACATCCTACATGGGACGACTGCTCTGGAGTTGGGGGTGATGGTTTGTTCTGGAGTTGGGGGGAGGGGGAAGGGGGTGATGGTTTGTTCTGGAGTTGGGGGGAGGGGGAAGGGGGTGATGGTTTGTTCTGGAGTTGTGGGGAGGGGGAGGGGGTGATGGTTTGTTCTGGAGTTGGGGGGAGGGGGATGATGGTTTGTTCTGGAGTTGGGGGGAGGCGGGAGGGGAGTGATGGTTTGTTCTGGAGTTGGGGGAAAGGGAAGGGGGAGGGGCTGCTGCTGATGTATGCACTATTTTGTTTTTCTCACAATACACAATTGGTGTCGCAAACTTCAACCGTTGTGGACATTCATCATTGCACATTTGTTCATTGACTACGGCCAGTGCATGGTGTACAAGTATACACGAGTCCAGTGCCCTGTGTGCCTATGTCATGACACCCTCTACTGACTTGTGTCCTGGAGATCTTGTCCACTGTAAGTACAGAGCATTACATGTCCCTCAAGTGCACTGCCTCAATGAACCTTTGTTGCCACTTCACCCTCCGCCTTCACAGCATCGTCCTGTGGTTTTAGCAGTACCATGTCAGGGGTGATAGCCGCTCATGTAGGGATGCACTTTTTGTCCATCTGCACATATGACATGGGCTCATTCGACACCAGATATCAGTGGATGGGTCAACCACCAGTCCTGCTTCGCCGGCACATATGTGCTTCACGCAAGCCAGGTGACTGCTTCATCTACACGCATGCACGGGTATGGCCATTGCTGGTTGCCCCATGGGCCTGTTCAGGGGGTTAATGACAGGTGTCATGTGGCTTGTTGTCAAGGGACAGCCAACAACAGCTGCATGTGTAGCCAAATGAGGTGAGTGTGTGGACTGTCATGGTGGTGAACAGTACTTGGCTGTCATGGCAGGGTTTCAATGATGGCCATCTGCACATGTCCATAGATGTATTGCGCACAATCATGGACACAAATATGTGTCCGATGCAATGGAATGCAGTGGGGGGTTGCGTCTACATGATGGTCCATGAACGATGGTGTGGACATCTTGGGGTACATGTTCCTTTGTTGCATGCTGCTGTCCTGATGTCGGATCAATGTGGTGCTGTGTACTGTGTAGAATCGTATTTGGGTGTGATGGCTGTAGTCTGTGGATCATGGTCATCATCCTGCTCTGATCCATTCTATGGTGATTTCCAACACTCCTATGGGTGTGCCATGCTGGTGACGTGATGTCGTACCCCTGCTGCCCTCCGTTAATTCCACTCCCAGCGATGGGTCTCCAATGTGGTACCAAGTTGGGGGATGCCACATTGTGCATGTGCAGTGTGTCTTCCGATATGCGCGTACAGTTGTGGTGTCCGCCAATGAGTGGTGCTGGTGTATTGTGATTAGCCCTTGTCAGTTGGTGGAGATGTAGTGTGTTGTGAGTGCCTTATTCTAGCAAAGTGGGAATCTGTTCGTATGTGCCGTTGCACTGGTTCTGTGGCAGGTTTGTTGTCGGGGTGAACACCGTACGGTGGCTTCATCATTTCAATCCAGTTGGTTCATGCAGGCACCCACCCTCAGCACCAGTGCACTTGCATGACACAGTCAGACGACTCAACCGTCAGCCAGGCAGGTCATCCTGCATGTTGGGCCATGTGGCACGGTAGCGTGGTGAACTACTGGCCATTTGAGTCATGTGTAGTTGTTTGGTGTCGGGCCCACCCATGTGTGCGGTTCTTGGTAGCGTTGGATTCCATCTGCACGTAGGGGGAGTGGTATTGTTTGCAGTTGCTGTCCGCCACCTGCATGCCATGCTGGTCCACATATGGCCTGTGGGTGCTGTCAGGGGCACCATTGTCATTTGGCATGCCTCCATTTGCATTAGGTCCAGCTTTACTGTTGTGTATCTCATGGGTGGTCCATGTTGGGGATTGGTAGGCCCTTGTGTTCTTGGGGAGGTGTAACGGCACTTGTATATGTGGCCGCCTAATGGACAGTTGTGACATGCCACTGTGTGCTGGTAGGTGCCTGTGGCATGGGTGTGGGGCACAGGCAACACCATCACTTGTGCCAGGTTGGCACTGTACATTTGTATAGTGCTCGCTTTTCTTGTGTCTGTGGCACAATATGGTGGTGATGGTGTCACAGTCTAGGTGGTCAGGGGTGTCTATCTGGTAGGACTTCTCCTTGAGTGGCCGGACATGCTGCGTGTGCATGGGGGCTGCTGGGGTAGTAACGGAGGCTGCACTGGTGCTGCATGCAGGGCCTGTCTCCCCCTCCTTCTACCCCTGTGTCTCCTCAGTGGGGGGGGGTGTGGTGTTGTTGCAAGGGTTTGTGTGGTTGTGGCCTTGCTTGTTCTATTGGTGTCATCTTGGTGTGGGAGGGGGGTGGTGTGTGGGTGTGTTCCTTTTCTGCTATGGCAGACTCCTGGCCTCCATCTGTGTTGCATGTGTGCACCTGTGGCTCTGAGACCCACTGCTCAGGGATCTTTACTCCTTCTCTGAGATGCCTGTATGTACTCCATGCCAGTAAGATACTTTACGGGCTTGAGGAGGCCATAATTTATGTGTGCTCCTTACTAGTGATCAGCTCCGGTTTACGCCATGCCGTTAATTTCGGCATGGTGGGACGCGCACGCGTCCCAAGACCGATAATTACGGCATTGTAGTTTACGGTGCCGTAATTAACGGTCTGAGGGGTCAGAATAGCATGGAGCGGAAAACCATGCCGGAAAATCATTACCGGCATGGTTTTTACCTTACCTCCATGCTTGGAATGACCCCCATTGACTTTATGGAACTTGTCTGGGATTTGGTAATGGTAATGCTTATTTACATAGCGCCTACACACAGGCAAGTGTTTCAAAGTGCTCAAGGAGGGAAGTAACACAGGGAAAAACAACAGTCGCTCAGAGCCCTTGAATTTCTAAGACGATAAAAGTCTGCACAGGCAGATTAAGTGAATATGATACATTTAACAATTTAGATACAGCAAATAGGCCTGACGGCGATTCTGCAGTTTTTTCCAAGTGCACATTAAGGGGTGAGACAAGGGAGAACAGACAGAACGATCTTCAGGCAGGGCTGTATACAGATTGTGCAAGTGCGGCAGGGTAAGGGAGGGGCAAAACACACAAGACTTAGAAGTGCATAATGTGGCGAGCAATCTTCCATGACAAAATGATACTGCAATACATATTACAGGGCCCTGTAGTTAAGGTTAACTTGCTCAAAATGTACAAAAATGGGTGCCTTGGGAGAAGTCTTCAAAGAAATGTTCAAAATGTTGTCAATAGGGGCTATAGAAGTAACAATGGGTCAGTTCAGACAGATGTGTAAATATTAAACTATTCATATTTTAGGAACACCACATTCTAAAAATACAAAAAACAGTTCCACAAAGACACATAAATGACATCTCATAAAATGCATCCAAGTTTGTTCAAAATCGCATAAGTCAAATATTGGCCAAAGACAAACATAGAATGTGCAAATATGCGTAATTGTACAAAAATATTTTTGCTACAGAAGCAGACACACTATATACATAAAGTTTCCAAAAACTCAAAGTTTATCCTTTTACATGTGCATTATTACAAAAATCACCATGTAAAACTGATTCAAAATCCAATCATGAATCTAAAAGTGGAAATCCATCACTCTGAACAGTCGTCTACTAGAGG
Source organism: Ambystoma mexicanum (assembly GCF_040938575.1). Classification (NCBI taxonomy): domain Eukaryota; kingdom Metazoa; phylum Chordata; class Amphibia; order Caudata; family Ambystomatidae; genus Ambystoma; species Ambystoma mexicanum. The sequence goes on along the minus strand of NC_090926.1, from coordinate 325,389,015 downwards.
TTGTTAAGAGGAACAAAAAGCTCTTATGCAAAGCTCCTCAATACTTGATGTACACCTTCCCTTTTTCTAGTTTAGATGGAAAAAAACATCTAGATCAGTACTAGAACTGATGTCCGTCTTCCTCAGGACCTGACTATATCAGTGGATGATCCCTGTTATGATTCTAATTCTCACAGACCACCCTGGATAGTCTCTATAAATTCTAAATCCTGGATAGTCTCTGTAAGTTCTAAAAAGACATAAAGACACATACATATGTCATTAAAAAAGCTTTTTCACAACTGCCGGTCCAACATCCTTTGTACTATATTATAGCTCCCATTCATATACAAAGAGAGCATTTACCATAAACTCTTGCTTAATTTATTGATGAGGAAACAGCTCCATCTTCAATAAACTGACAGGAAACTTAGGGTCAATAACCTCTAATAATCGTTAGCGGTGCTCACGATGCATGCACTACCTAAGCAAAGAAAGGCAGACTACACCTACCTCAACCGCATTTAAAATTCTTCTGGCCGTGAGGACAATCATATTCACGTTTTCTTTTTTCTTTCACTTGTTTTCTTTCTTTTTCTCACTTCAAATTATATTAGCAATCTGCTATATTTTATGTCCGCAGAATTTATAGGTCTGAAATTACAAATACCAATAAAATATTGTTTTTAATGTTTTGGGGCCTCATTACGGCTTTGGCGGTAGCCATGCCGCTATTGGCGGCATGGCTGCCTCCAAAACGGGGTCCGGGTTCCCTGAATGAGGAATTACTGGGCCATTCCGAGTTTGGAGAGCCCGGTAATTCCTCCCTCAGGGAACCCGGGACCGGACCTTCCCCATTCCCATTCGAGCCCCCATAGGGCTCAATGGGAACGGGTGCAGGGAGCTAACAACGGGCCGATTCCGACCGGCCTGTTGTTAGCTCCCTGATCCCCTAGCGGAACCCAGTACCAACGCCTGGTTTTACCAGGCATCCTTAACGGGTCCTGCAAGGGGACCTCGTAATCAGGCGGAATGGGTTTAACGGGTCCACATCCATTAGCGGCACCCGTTAACCCAATCCGCCAAGATTGTAATGAGGCCCTTGGTGTTTCCTTTGGGCAGAATAAATTAAATGTGCCCATATAAATCATTCATGCACTCATGAATGTTCACACTTGCCAATTTCATCTAAATCTCACACTTACCGAAGTCGTGGTGTTGAACCTTTGCTACAGGAACCCATAAATAACGCTTTCCCGAAATGTCAACACATAAATAACGAAATGTCAACACAGGAAATCTACAAGCGCTCCATTTTGTAAACTAGAAGCGTGTGTATACGTGCGACTTGCGCATTGTGACTAACACTGGTATTAAGGGAACTGCCTAGTTGCTGTAACGCAGAGTTGTGTCTCCAGGGGCCAGATTACAGAAAATGTGCACCGGTGTGAGTGCAAAGTTGCACGGAATATGCACTAGGGCACAGTTTGCCCTATGTTTATAAACACTGGGACATGTAAGAAAACTATTTTACCATGACAAGGGCAGTTTGACATGGTATATGCACCAGGGAAAAATTTCCATTGTGCCAAAAAGATACATTTCAATGCGTTTTTTCCCCAGGGCAAAGTTTGCCCTAGTGGTAACGCCATTCCGTATTAGCACTAGAGCAAACTCTGCGCTGTTGTAATAATGCAGTGAAAATGTATCTTTTTTGCCCGCGGGAAATACATTTTTGCCCAGGGGCTTATATAATGCCAAACTGCACTTGACATGGTCCAATAGTTTTCCAATATGTTCCAGTGTTTTCAAAAATAGGGCAAACTTTGCCCTAGTGCTAATGCCGTGCAATTTCTGCACTTGCACCAGTGCAAAGTTTCTGTAATCTTGCCCCAGATGTGCATCCCGCAAACCATTCTTGACTGCGGGAGACACTCGGCTTCAACTAAAAGCCATGCTCAGCCTTCATTGAACGCCAAAACCCAGCTGCACAGACAAATGCAATCCAACATGCAATGTATCCACTTTACTTTTAAATGTATTCCCTCCTCGGGGTAGCGTCATGGCCTCAGTCCCACTTTGATCTTTTATCATGTGTAATTAAAAAAGGAATAAACAACATTATACAGGAACGGCATTATCATTTAAACGCCGACTTTATACACTTTTGAACTATTCGGTCGCACAATGCGCACACCAAATAGACGTCCCATATTGTGTCAAAGAAAAACACCATACTGGACTGGAAAATGGGAAAACCCTTTTCATTCCAACATTGGATACTTCAATTTCAAAAATGATTTACTACATCAATAGCAATACATAACGCCATTCAGTCAATACAAAATGACACAATATAGCTCATCCTTTGCCACATAGAGTATAGACTAAAAGCGAAAATGAAAAAGCGAGAAGCCTATTCGAGACATACTTGTCTGTTAAACTCACATGATTGTGTCACGTGGCACTCAAACCTATCTCCACCCTGTTCAGACAGCTAGTGCAAAAGACCTGTGTGAGGATATAGTGCATTCTTTATCTGGAAAAATGTGATTCTTCAAATGATGTTATCAAATTCAAAATCAAGGATTCTTATATATAAACTGGTTCCATTCTTCTTGATTATTAAGGCCATTCATATATGATGAAGCCATCATTGCTCTCACTGAGAAAGTTTAATTGATGGATTGTGTCCATCATTCCCAAACACCTTTTTAATGGCCCACCATTTGAAGTACTCAGGGGCATGTTTTCCTGCAAAAAAATTGATAACTAATAGTGACGTGAGACTCTGTGTCCATATACTAGACCTATGTTCTGTAATCCTCAATCTTACAGCTCTTGTTGTTTTAGCAATATATGTCTTATTACATGTACATGTAATTGCATAAATGACATTGCTGCTATTACTGTGGTGTGACCTCTTAAAGTTGTCTTTTGATGCACTGCAATGGAGCTACATGGAGATGTAGAGCTGCAATTACTACAACTCCCACATGTGAAATGGTACATAACTGGTGCCATCACCCACATGGATGTAATGGTAGGAGTTTTAACTTTAGAGCCTCTGTCTGCCTGACATAGCCATTCCTTAAGTTATTTCCCTTCTTGAAGGCAAACATTGGGCTTTGTAAAGTCGGTTTATCCAGCTGTAGTAGGTGCCATTGTCTCAAAATAGCTTTTCTAATCTCATTGTGATGTGTGTTATATATCATGGCACATACCAACCGGGTATTCCTCCTCTCTGCCCTTCCATTTTTGTTCAATAGATTATCTCTTGATTGATTTCTCGCTCACTTTTTCAATTGTTTTAGTAATCTTGCAGGACAACGCATTCTGGATAGACGGTCCTGTATCAAATTTGATTGAATGGTGAAATCTTCTAACTTTGTACAATTCTCTCTATCCCTGAGGAATTGGCCATACGGAATATTGTTATGAAGAGCTTGTGAATAGAAACTATCATAACTTAGGATAGTGTTCCTATCAGTTTCTTCATGGAATATGTCAACAATTAAATGACCAATGTCTTCTCTAATTAAAAGATCCAAACATGCTATCCGTCTGGTATCAGAATGCAATGTGAATCTCAAATTGAATTAAGTGAATTAATCCACTCAAGAAAAAGATTGAGATCGCCCTTAGTAATGTCCCAAATGATAATAACATCATCTATATGGCGTTTGTAAAATGTCAACGCTTGTCTGAAAGGATTAGAATGAGCCAGTTAGAAAAATAGTTCAAACCTCCAGATATATAGGGTGGCAAAATGGGGGGGGGCAAACACCGCCCCCATAGCCGTCCCTGTTACACCTTTCCGCCGATGGTCGCTTTGGCCACAGCGATGAGTAGGTACCGTACTGCAATCCCACTCACCCAACATGGCCGACGACTCAAGAGTTGACAGTGCAAGCAACGGTCTAGAGGATGTACGTTTCCTGCATTTGTTCTGAGGCGATCATGTGATTCCTTATAGTGCAACCAGGAAGTTCAGCATTCGCGTCGCTACTCTACAGCATTGCGCTTCGTAAGTTCGGACCTAGGAACTAGTACTTATTCACTTTGTCTTACCTTCATTCTGATTCCGTTCCTTATACCTCTTTCTTTCTGTGGTTTGTCCCTTAGAAATTCCCTCCTCCTCAGACCACCAATTGATCCTCTCTACAGATTTAGGCGGCCCATTGTAGGGCTCTGTACCATCGCTGAGAAGTGAGTTTCCCGGGAGCTTCCATCAATCTTTTCCCATTGTCCTTTCCTAACTCTCACTGTTTATCTAATCTCAGACTTTTGTTTTCCCGGACCAGGTCTTCCCTTTCCCTTAGGCTGAGCAGACCGCTGTTTGTGGGGTTTCGCTCCGAGCATATGTGAATTCATTAATCTCCGCCTCTGGAGTAAGTAACAATCTATTCATCCAGAGCTCTTACCTTGCAATCTAGGGAAGATACTCACCTCGCTTGTTTTCTGCTCAGGACAAGTCACGCCCACAGTCCGCTTCCCAATCGCAATCGAACCGAACACCGGAAGACGACTGCCGAACAGATCCACCTTAGTGTACCAGCAGGGTTTTTTCCCCCGGAGGGTTTTCCCTGGGGGTTGTGTTTTCTCCCTTGCTGAGATTTCTCATCGGCAGGGAGAGAATAGAGTTTCCCGGGAGACCTTTCCTTTCATCCGTGTTGCTGCCCTCGGAACCCATCGGCTGCCCAGGTTAGTGAGTCCCGCTATTTGTTTGCTGCTTACTAGATTACTAGTGTGTTGTCATCAAGGCGCAACAGTAACAGTCCCCTTTATCTGCAAGCAGTATGTGGTTTTGGAATGAAGGAAATTCCTAGTTAAAGCTACTTCCAACAGCTCAATCAGTAATTCACTAGGGACCAAAATATGTCCTCCCTTTCCTCTAGAAGCACCTTCATTATGGTTAATGATTCCCCCAAGATGTTCAATATAGCTGTAGGTCTGTCTACTGCCTGTATGCCTTCCTCCGTGTTTAAAAAACCTGGGTATCACAGGAGGTCCCTGATCTGGGGGAAGAAAAGCGTTACAACTTTGGCCCTGTTTGACAAATTTGCATGGAAAACATTGCAAAAATGGTATATGGACATCTCTGAATACTTTTGCAAAGTTTTGTTTGGTTTCCTCATAGGGGGGTTCAAGTTATAAGGGGGGGGGGTCCCAAATCATTTGATATTCAGATAGACATACATTTAGAAAATGTTTGCTTGCAGCTACTGCCCAAACCACTGGACGGATTTGCACCAAACCTGCGTGAGGAATGGGGGCCTGGTCCTAAAAGCAGGCTTTTACAAATTTGGTGTAAATCCGTCCAGTAGATTTGTTTTTAAAGGCCCAAAAGGAGGTCCAAAAAACCTAGTGATGTGTGTGTTTGGTCTGCTGACTCACTTCCTGGTTCGGTGTCTGTGGATGCTTCTGAACCAATCAGGGAGCCGCGTGACATTTGCGGGCATTGTTTGTACCCACTGCTTGGTCAATTGAAAATGTGAGGTGCGTCAAAACTTTTGAGACAGACGCTATGTTGGATTAAAAAACACAATATTACACTTGTCAAACAAATTAAACAATCTCTGGGCAGGTGAGGGGTGATGAGGATGAGATATGGCCAGAACAAGCCAAAAATCTGGCGTTTTTTCTTCTTCAATGTCCACAAACTTGACAGATGTTCGGGGACATCGCTGTGATGTTCACAAACTTGGCAAAAGTTTGAGGCCATCCATGCATATTTCTGCATTACAGGGTCGGTGAACAGAAATTTGTGGATGGCTTATAACTATAGTGCCATTCACTGAAACTGCAAGATTTTGCAATATAATTCTAGACGCAACTTTGAATGCATTGCAATATTTGGTGCCGTTTTACCAAGAGGGGGCAAAATTAGAGGGGGATCTCAAAATGTTTGAAGGGCTTACAAATTTGGTGCTGTTTGACGAATCTGCGCACAAGCTTGCAAAATTATTATAGACCCAACTTTGAATGTTTTTGCAAAGTTTGGTTGCATTTTGTCAAGAGGGGAAAAAATTTGAGGGGGGTCCCAACATTTTGGGATAGCTTATAACTTTGGTCCCGTTTGACAAATCTGCACAAAAGTTTGCAAAAAGATTATAAATGCAACTTTTAATCTGATTTTGTCAAGTGGGTGCTATATTATTTCACAGTTTTTGTACCTATATTTTTACACTTTAAAAAAAATAAAAGCACAGACGGGTTTGCAGCAGACTAGTGCGAGGACCATTGGCAAGGGCCCGAAAGCATGGTTTCGCAAATGTGTCCGTGTTACATTTTTTGAAAAGTATCATAATGTAGGTGCACAAAATAGTGATAAACCTTTGGTGACTGAGCTATAGCCTGCAGGAACCCGCATAGAGTCAAAGTGAGCATGGCCAACAGGGACAGGCTATGTGGAAAGGTTTTTGAAAATCGGGATAGGTTTGAATGTGAAAATAAATTGTGCTTTAGGCTACGATCCAAAGTGCTGGACGGGATTACAGCATACGTGGGAGAGGAGCATCAGCAGGGACCTGAAAGCATGCTTTTGCAAATCTGTCCTGTGTTTTATTTTTTTCAAAGTGTCAATTTGTATCCACATAAGATAGCAATATCACTTTGGTGCTTGGGCAATGGGCCTGGCCGACAGCAAGGAAACATTTCTACTCTCATTTGCTTATTGGGGCATGCGGCGTGGCCGAAGCCCATGCCTCAAGGATTGTGAAGACTGCCCATGGTTGCATGTCATGAGCACTGGTCATTGGTCCCATTATGGGGGTACAGTGGACAGTGGACCAGGATGCAGGCGAGATGCAGTGGATAATGGGGGTGGTTTGGTGGGGCTGGGCCGGGGCTATGGTCGAGCCTCATGTCCTAGGCAATTCAACCATGACTTGCATCCCCAGCATGCGCTGCTGAAAATGACACACATCAGGATGCGCTGCAAAAAATATTTTTGTGAAAGGAGGTTTATAGTTCTTTCATATATAATAAAAGAGGAATTATTAATAACTTATATACAGTGCTGTAAGATCATGAAATATTTTCACTTATAAAAACCATTGAAATTAACTGGAAAAACATGTGTTAAAGGGACATTATAGTTAAGTTGTACTAATATAAACATATGAAATTCACTGAAAAACTTTGTTAAAGGGAGGTTTATGTTTAAGTTGCACTAATAAAAAAACCATGAAGTTCATTGAAAAAAACATTAAAGGGACATTATAGATGCAAGGTAAAATCGAAAAACCAAAGAAATTGGACAGTCATGGTAAACTATGCATCCATACCTCCTACCCCCACAATGCACGGATAAGACTAACACCCAAGACATCAAAGATGACATCACAAAAAAAAAATATATATATATATATATTCACTGAAAAAACATTGTTAAAGGGACATTATGGTTAAGTTTCACTAAGAAAAACCTATGAAATTCAATGAAGAAATGTTGTTAAAGGGACATTATGGTTACAAGTAAAACCGAAAAACCTCTGAAATTCGCGAGTTATGGTAAGATAAGCAACCATAACTTGTGCCACCACCATGCACTGCTAAGACTAACACCCAGGACATCAAAGATGATGTCACATTTAAGACGTATGAAGGCAGACATACTTTTACAGGAGACTCATTTTACAGAGAGTGAGGCTATTCAATTTGCAAAAGGATGGAAGGGTCAGGTGTTTCACTCCATATATACGTCTAGTTCGAAGGAAGTCTCGATTTTGATTAGGAGGGAATTCCATGGGAGTGTAATTGATTTTAAGGCAGATAAGTTGGGCCGCTGGCTGACGGTCAAACTCCAGGTTCAGGAAATGGGGCTTACATTATGTAATATCTATGTGCCTAATATTAATAGTGATTCCTTTTTTAATGTTCTGGGTCGATGTCTGTTAGACAATGGTGGGAGCAACTTGGTGGTGGGTAGTGATTTTAATTTGGTGGTTGACCCTCTTTTGGACAGAAACAGTCAAATGCTCAGAGATGGCAGGAAAAAGAACAGAGGGGCTTTTAAATTGTTGATGACAGATTTTACTTTATCGGGTGTTTGGAGACTGGAGAACCCCACGGGGAGCAAGTATGCTTTCCATTCAAGTGCCCATAATGTTTACTCTCATATTGACAACGTGTTCACATCAGGTCTGGTGACTCAGAATGTCAGAGGTTGCGAAATAGAGGGTATAGTTACATCAGATCATGCTCCAGTTAAATGAAATCTCTCACTGAGTTATTCATCTAGCAAGAAACAGGTTTGGAGGTTAAATACTGCGATTTTGAGAGAGGATGATTTAAAGAAAATCCTTGTTGACGAGGCAGAGTAGTACATTGGAACCAATTTAAATGGGGAGGTTGGAACTGAAACTGTGTGGGTAGCTTTTAAGAGTGTGATGAGTGGGGTGGCAATGAAGGTGTCTGGGATAAAAAAAAGAAAAAAGAGACGAGGAGATGAAAAAGTTTAGTGTCTCGATATATATTTGGGAAAAAGAGCTAATGAGGTATTTTGATATGGAGCAATACATGAAGTTGATGAGATTAAAATATGATCAAAACAAGATCCTTAGTGAAAAAGCTGAATTTGCACAAATCAGATCGAAATGTAGATACTACGAAGGGGGAGAGAAATGTGGGAGACTACTAGCTCACAGGTTGAGGATAAGAGTATCTAATAGAGCTATAGGTGCTATTAGAAGTGACTGGGGTGTGACCAGGGATCCAAATGAAATAAACAAAGTTTTCAAACAGTTCCACATGAATTTGTACAGTAAAAATACATATGTAGACACAGATCTTGTGGTCAGGTTCTTTGAAAAATTGAAGATTAATCAGATGACAGAGGAAGAGAAAACAATTCTGGACTCAAAAGTATCTTTCGATGAGGTCAAGAAAGCGGTATGGAGCCTGAATGTGGGGAGATGTCCAGGACCAGATGGTTTGCCATCTGAATTCTATTGTGTAATGCCAGACAATGGGCCTCATTACGAATTTGGTGGTAGGTAAAAATCTGTCATTACTGGCATGCCGGTATGAACGTGTCCATGCAGTGCTTACCCCGCAAACAACTTCTGATTACGAGTATGCGTGCCGTTAACGGATGCACTGCCATGCCGGTAACGTCCCCCACTCACCCGATAGCGGCATAAAGAAATGCGCTGATACCTCCTCCATCATTGTTGTGCCCCTAAATAATGGTACAGTCATTACCGGCACAGTCATTACCGGTACCGTCATTGCCGGCACCGGAAGTAATGTCATCGCGCTGGAGCGGGAAATGCAGCGGTGGCCATCTTGAAAAACACAATCCATTGCAATCCTCGGCAGACAGGACCTGTGCACCAGAATTCCCAATCCCTGCTGGAAGACAATGGCTAAAGTGACCAAGAAAGGCACTTCTCGCATGTGCAAACCGCGCTTCAGGGATGATGAGCTGAATATGCTCTCAGACACACTTGTGGAGCAGGCCGATATTGTTTTCTGTGCAGATCTCCGGCATCCAGCACTGTTGCACAAAAAACAAATTTGGGGGGACGTTGCAAGAAAAGTCAGTGCAGTGGGGACTACAACACGCACTGTAAAGGACTGCAGGAAGAGGTGGGACGACCTGCGCCTGCAAGTCCGTAACATACTCTCAGCCAACCGCAGCCAGGGGCAGGCAACAGGCGGCAGTCCAAACTCCCTGATGAGGTTGTCCAGGTGGGAGGAAACCTGCAGCTCAATCATGGACATGGCGACCATTGAAGGAGTTGGAGCAGCAGAGTATAGAGTCTCAGCATTGGATGATGACAGTGAGTGACCCTTTGCACACCACATAAGTCCCCACAAACCCCTGACATCCCAAGTACAAATTTGGACACCAAATGTGAATCTGATGGGAGCAAATACATGGCCCATCAAACACACATACACACATCCCTGTCGAGATGCTGGCCCACCACTGGCACATCAAAATGCATGCTGCATGCCTCTCCAATACATAATACACAACCAAACAGCACATGTCACCCAGCACTCAAGCCACAACACACGTGTAGGCCTCACAACAGACACCATGGAAAACATGTCTGCACCTGAGGGATGCCAATACAATCCCTCCCCCACGCTCTTGCAAGCACCATGTCCGCCACTCCAACAAGCACACAACAAAGCACAAGGCCCAAACTGCACCAAGACCAATGCATGCAGGATACATGTCCCCCATCACTGATGCCATGCCTTTTTATCCCCCACAGGCACGAATACTGAGAGCAACGGGAATGATGCAGCGGCACAGCAAACAACACTTGCAAGAAAGGCCAGGGGTCAGGACGATGGCACCAGGCCAGCCACGTCCAGGGGTGCAAGGATGAGCAAAGGGGCTAACAAAGCACACACCAGTGCCCAACAGGGTGCACTGCCCCTAACACAAGTCGAGCAGCCACCTGCACCTGTCGCTATGGAGCACCAGGCCAGCAAGGCACACCTGCATGAAGATGTTGCAGCAGGAAGCCTACGCACATGCATGCATTGGCCCCCAAAGAGACACACATTGCCGGGGATGAGTCCGAATCAGTCAGCAGCCACAAGTTCTGTGGGCGAGGCTGGAGCATCCCCCCAACATAATGCCAACGAGGACGAGTGGGATGAAGAGGACCCAAATGCAGGAGGCAACATGTCGGGGGATGGTGGACACACGCCCAGCCCACAGGACACACCACAGGGCACCCCTGTGCATGAGCCTGAAGGTCACTGCAGCCAGGAAGAAAGGTCTCCACCAGAGGACAGGACCATGTTGCACATGTCCCCACCAGCCATGCAACCATCTCGAACCACCTCAATCCGGGACAGGGATGGACGGATGTCACGAATGGAGGCCCCTCAACAGTCAATGCATGACATGATAAAGCAATATGTATCTGATGGGGAGGCAACACACAGGGCCAACAGAGAGAACACTGTGGCCATCATCCGGGCTGTAAACCATACAGCAAAGTGGGCCCATGAGGGCTTTGCATCTGTAGCACAAACAAGCCCTGTGTGCAGGTCCCTGCGCAGCATGCGCCTTCCGGACATGCAACCCACTCCATTGAAAAGGGGCAGCAATAGGAGGGGAGCCTTGGACGTATTGCTTGTCAGTTCATTTGGACACATATTGAGCTCTTGGTGTGTAGGGGTGTTGGGGTGGTGGGTGACAGTGTGTGGGGATGTTGGGGGTGGAGGGAGGGGGGTGGGAGTGTGTGGGGGTGTTGGTGGGTGGAGGGGGGGTAAGGGGTGTGTGGGGGTGTTGGGGGTGAAGGGAGGGTGTGTGTGGGGGTGTTGGGGGAGGGAGGGGGGGAGGTGGTATGTGGGGTGTTGGGGGTGGAGGGAGGGTAGAGGTAGATGTACTGCAGGTGGAGGGTTCAATCATGTTTAAATTTATATCCTTTCAATACACCTGTTGTGTTAAAAAAAATCACATGACTGGACATTACTTCTTGAGCGTGTATCAATTTATTGCATGACAGTGTACAATGACCAGAGTCCAACATTCCAAACTCCCTCTTCATCCCAGTGCCTGAGAAATAATGGGTGATCAATGATTGGCACACAACACATCCATCATGTGCATCGCGACCACGCCATTGTGCAACATCTACTTCATCATCTTCATTCTCACCCGGTGGTGGCTGGTCCAGGTCTGGTGGCAGGGGAACGTTGCGCCGGATGCAAATGTTGTGCAGCATGGCGCATACCGAAATTATCTTGCCCACCTTCACAGGTCCACAAATGAGTGCTCCACCCGACCGGCTGAGGCAGCTAAAGCGTGCCTTCAACAAGCCAAAAGGTCTGCTCTATGACCACATGAGTGCATGTATGAGCATGATTGTAGTCCTCTTCGTGCCTGTTCTGTGGATTCCTGACAGGGGTGAGGAGCCACGGCTTCAGGGGATAGCCAGCATCACCTGCATGTGAGCACAATAAGGTATGTGTGAGGGTATTTCTTCAATTACGTTTGTGCTTAGTCTGTACAATCGTTCATGCTCATATGCAGTATGTCGTCAATGGCAGCTATTGACTGCACATCTGCACAAGTATCTGCCCTGTACACAACTTGGCATCCATGGTGCTGGTCTTGGGTGATGTACAAGACTTAGGGACCTTGACATTGGAATCACCACTCACCCAGATGGAGTGAAAAGGTCCATGATGTACTCACATGTCAGGGTTGTGTGGCAGGGGATGAGACCAAATGCATGTTGGGCAATGTTTGATGCATTAGGCTGATGGCCAACGTGATACAGGTTGTTTAGACTATCATGCTTTTGGATAATTGATGACGCCATGCACATGGCCCTCGACCTCTTCACACATGTCATAATGGCACAATGTGATTGTTGATAAGGTCCGCCAGTATAGCGATGCATTCCTTGGATGATGCAGGGTATCGACTTGCATGCTAGTACTCATTTACTGTGGGTGAATCCCGCACCAATCGCACCCATGTAGGTGTTGTTCACTACTTGATGGGTTACATTTTAAGTATCCTTGTCACATGTGATTTTCCCATTTGCATTCATCTGCACATGTTGCCATGGTTTTATTCAGTGTTACTGTCGGGAAGGGGCAGTGACAGGGAATTCCTTGAGTGGGAATTTATACTGCTCACTCATGGATGCATGACCTGCGAGGTGCTTCGATGTGGTCATGTGTATTCAGCTTTGTGACTGCATGATGGTGCATGTGGTGCTGTGTATACGGTCAGATGATGTCCAAAGGACAAGTTCAGGGGTGTGCGCTGATTGTGAGTCTGACATCTCCACATTGGTGTGCGGCCAGAGTATGTCGGCCTCCATTGTGAGTGTCATGAATCAAATTTGAATGATTATGGGCACGGTGTTTGCCAGCATGGACAGTGTCCAGACACCACAATGAGAACACACCCATCGCCCAGAGAGCAGACAGGTTGCATATGCATGTACCCCCCTGCCCCAAAATAGACACCCATGGCCCAGAGAGCTGACTCACCCAGCAGCCAGGCACGTCGGGCAGCATGTGGTTCCATATAGTGGGGTAGCAAGGAGTTCTGCAGCACCATTTCATCATGTGTGCATCCTGGGAATATAGCACAGCAATGTGTTATCATCTTGCTGGCATCACACACCATCTGCACATTGATGGAGTGGTATAGCTTCCGATTGTGGTACACCACATCCATGGCATGCTCCCGCTCCACGTGGGTGCAGTCGAGGGCATCAATGACATTGGGCATGCCTGCCAGTGCATGAAAAGTAATTTTGGTGTCATTCACCTCCTGTGCTGTCCGTGGTAGGGATATGTAGGCCCTTGCGCGCTTTAGGAGTGCATCCAGCACTTGGATTAGCACACCGGAAAAACATGTTTGCGAGATGCCATGCAGCTGCCCCACTGTGTGCTGGTAGGTGCCTGTGGCCAAGAAGTGGAGCACAGACAACACCTTCAGCAGAGGGGGGATGGCACTGTGGATTTTGATCAGGCTGACCAAGTCTTCATGCATTAGATCCACTATGATGGTGATGGTGTCCCTCTCCAGGTGGTACAGGGTGTGGATCTGTGCTGGAGTTAAGTTGAATGGACTGGCCCTTATGCGCGGGATTGGTGGCTGCCTGCGGGGAACCACAGCCTGCACTGGTAGGATTTGCTGGCCCAGTCTCACCCTCCTTCTCCTCCTGCGTCTCCTCTTTAATCCCTGGTGTACTGCCTGCTCAAGGAGAAGCATTGCATGCATGTCCACCAGCTCCAGTCTCGCAACTACAAGTGGAATCATTTTGGTCTTGGAAGGGTGTGGTGTGTGGGTGTGCTCCTTTTGTCCAGGGCCAGGCTCCATTGCCCTCACCTGTGCTTATTGTGTGCACCTGTGGCAGTTGGGAACACAGCAGTTTGCTATTAACGGGTGATCCGCGATGCTGGTGTTGCCGGCATCATGGTGGCCCTTCCTACTGGCATCTGGATGCCGGTATGTGCATGTCCGTGTGACTAGAAATGTCCTCTTCCTTGCAGAATGTCGGTGTTACTGACATGGCACCCGCGTGCATGCCGGTACGGTGGTGCACGGCCACAGCGGGTCCCTGTCGATGCCGTTAGGGCCGGCATTGCAGGTCACGATGGGCCGGTCTGGTAAACGATGCCGGTAATGCCTTACAGGTATCATTATTACCAGACCTCCAACCTTGTAATGAGGCCCAATGTTTTGAGTCTGATGAGAGACATGTTTAAAAATAGTAGATTAACTGTTTTTTTACCACCAGCTCTACCTCATGTAACAATATCCCTTCTGCATAAACCGAATCATCCAGAATTGGATCCAGGCCGCAATAGGCTGATCAGTTTAATCAATTCCGATACTAACGTTTTATCTAAGATCTTGGCTACTCGGCTTGAGAAAATCCTTCCAAGGCTAATTCATCCTAATCAGGCTGGTTTTATTAAAGGAAGAGTCTCAGCAACAAACATGCAGAAGTTGCTGCTCACCCTGGAAGAGTGTCAGAAATCGAAAATAGAATCAGTGGCCGAAAAGGCTTTTGATAGGGTGAGGTGGGAATTCTTATGGTACGCAATGGAGAAAATGAACTTTGGTTCTGAATTTCTAGGCTGGGTCAGAGTTCTATATAATTGTCCAATTGCAAAGATTAATACTAATGAATAAATATCTGAGAAATTTGTGATGCAGCGTGGGACCCGTCAGGGGTGTCCTTTGTCCCCTTTACTATTCGTGATATCTTTGTAACCCCTGGCAAAAGCTATAAGATCGGTTGTCAAGATTGTGGGCGTCAACTATAATGGGGTGTGTCAAAAACATTGGCTATATGCGGATGACGTGGTGGTGGTGCAGGATCTTAAGACATCAATCTGTGAGCTGATAAAGCTAATTGAGGATTTTGACATACTATCAAACTATAAAATCAACTGGTCCAAATGGGAGGCTCTGCCCTGTTCGAGTTCTATGTTCAGTACCATAATCATATGTTTGGGTTTCAGATGGTGTGCGTTCAAAATGAAATATCTAATCATCTGAATCACTAAGGTTTTGAGTGAAATGATGAGTCTAAACATGGACTTGTGTGTTCAGAAAATGAAATGTGAGATAGATCGGTGGGACTCACTGAACCTGTCGTTAGGAGGCAAAGCTAATGCCATAAAGATGAGGCTGACATCAAAAATTACATATGTTTTAAGCATGATCCCGCTCTCGGTGAGGAAGTCAATTTGGAAGAGATTGAACAGCATGCTTCAGTCTTTTATATGGAATAAAAAGACTCCTGAACTGAAACTATGGAAACTGCAGCCTCAATCTGATAAGGGAGGTTTTATCATCCCAAACTTCGAAAGATATCATCAGGTGTTTACACTCAGACATATCCTACCATTCTTGTCAAGTGAGGATGATGATTGGGTAATCGCGGAAGCGATTAGGGCTGGACCTTTAGACACTTGGGCTACACTCTATACTACCAATGCAACGCGTGATGTCAGCTCAGACTTAACAGATTTCGAAGGGCCACCTGGAATGCTTATGAATCCTGGAAAGATCGATACTTCTTCAATTTGGCTGAATCCATTGATTAAAATAAATAATAAGGTCTTTCTCTGGTGTAGCTGGTTCACTGCTGGTGTCAAGAAAATTGGTGATTTATTTGTGGGGCTGAAATGGAAGACTTTCTGAGAATTAAAATCTGAATACAGAATACAACTTGTCTGACTGCTCATATGGTGAATACAGGGGATTCATTCTTTAGTCAGATCAGATTTATTGACCAACATCAAAAGGATAAGCAGTAGTGATCATGTGGCTTCCAGGATGTACAACCTATTAAGTGAGTTCTCTAAAGTGAATAAGAAAATGTTGGTGGCCTGGTTGGCAAGTCTGAAAGATGAAATGACTATAGAAAGATGGACAGATCTTTGTGGTAACGTCAAAAGGATGTCCTTGAATATAGGTGAGCGAGTTTGTCAAGTAAAGATCCTCAATTGAGTATTTTAGACACCAGTTTGCTTGTTCAAGCATGGCCTAATTGACTCGGATAATTGTTGGAGATGTGGTATTGATCGTGGTTCAATAGAACACATGTTCTGGGAGTGCTTTAAATTGAAAGACTTCTGGAATGGGATTGCTGGTGTGATGAACAGAGTGGTAAGGGGAAACCTGCAATACTGCTTTGAGACGCTCATCCTAGGGGAAACCACTATATTTGAAGACCTGAATACAAACCAAATCACCTGGGCCTTGAGAGAGGCTTCGGTGGCAAAGAAATTGATTTTACGTGACTGGAAATCAGCAAATGTTTTGAAATGGAGAAGTTGGTTAGAGGAAATGTATAGAATCTGCAATGTTGAACGGGTGGTTTTCTCAATGCAAAAGAAGGATTCGCAATTTCAAAAGATTTGGGGGCCATTTCTGAGCTTGGACCTGACTTAACTATTTCTTTCTTGGAGAAGCTTGCTGCCAAGATAAGTAACTTCTTCTTTTATTTTGTTCTATTTGAGATAATCGTACACATTCATACTGTCTGTGACTGCTGATTTTTTTAGTAATATGAGCCGCTGTGTTGTGCTTAGTAAAATATATAATTGTTTTCTTTTTTTTCTCTCTTCCTCTCTTTCCCCTTCCTGTTTTGGTAAGTTTTTATATTGTACATACTAGTCTGTGGAGGGGGGTTTAACTTGGAAGATGTTGTTAATTACAGGGGGTTTGGGTTTCATATTTGCATATTGTTGCTTTTGTTTGTTCAAGTTTTATGAAAATCTTTTCAATAAATCGGTTCCAAAAAAAAAGGACTCTTCCTACATCAGCTTTGTGACTTTTGGGCACAAGGCCCCAGAGATAAAAAGAGATTGATTTATAAAGTTAGGGCATAATTCTTGTGAACTGGTTTCCTGTAACTGCATCACTACTTACCTTCTTTCAGTTGTCTGAATTAGTGTATGTATTCCCAAAAACCTAAGGTGATTCTATATATATTTGATAATTGATTATTGCGTGATATTAGCACCTGGGGTGGGGTGAGCAGCCAATAAGGTTCCTTGGATCACAGGCTGACACTGATCATCTCAGCCCACGTTCCATGAAACCTGGTGGCTGCTTCCCCCTCCCCGCACCACCACCTTCTCCCCACTCTCCCTTCCCTTCATTTTTTGAAGTAACCTCAAACTCCCTAACCAGCCCACTACCTGATTGTGGCGGAGGCAATGCCAGCCACCGCAGCTTCGCCCCATCTCCTTTGCTGGCTGCCATGGAAATGGAAGAGGAGCTCTGTATGGAGCGCCGCCTTCCAGCTCCATGGCAGCCATCTTAGTATAGTATTTTCTTTCAATGAACAGGACGCCACGCGGCGTCCCATTCATTCAAACAAAATACAATGCCCCAGCACCCCAGGTTACCGGATTGGCAACCCGGGGTGCTAATAGCCTTAACACCTGATGCGGTGCTCTGGATCGGGTGCCTGCTTGTTTCATTTTCTAGTGTGTTTTATTTGGGTTTATCATAAAGCATTTTTTTGTACTTGCCTGTCTAAATTGAATTATTGTTTGCTTCACTGTGTGGACCTGTGGCCCCACACACTTTCTCCAGAGGGTAAGCCTTGAGAACTCTCCACGCTTAGCCCTTGATTGGGTTTGGCTAACCTCTCAGAGTTCCCCCGTTCATTATAACTGGGGTGGCCTCCTAAAATCTGTCCATCAGGCCAGTTTCTAGATATCCATCTTAACGGTATGTATATACATGTTAATTGGAGATTGGGGAGAATAAATCCATTACCCATCTCCCACAAATTCTCATCAATCTGGGCCCCTGGGGAAGGCGGGTGGGCACTCAATGAATTGCAGAAGTGCATGTAGTCACAGGCCTTGTATTACGCTGCCCAGATGTGGACAGCTCGTTTGTCTCAAGGACCTGTGTATATCCTGTCGGCGCTAAAAGCAATGCAGCGCTTCTGAACCTTAAGAGAGATGGTATCCGGTCTTTTTAGTGCACAAAACTCAAAGCAGACTTTTTTTTAATTACACACGTTTTACTGATTTATGTGGCAAAATGCAGTCTGTAGGTTTGTATTAGGCCATATGGGATGGGGAGAGTGTGAGTTGTGCAGGGCAAAAAGAGGAATGAGGTTTCAACCCACATTTTGCAGGGGGGAAAGCGTAAAAACTGAACAGTAAAAAAGTCTGTGGTGAATAAATGTTCTCAAGAAACACATGGAATTGTAATATTGATCTGCTTTGGGCTTACTTCCAAGGCACGGTCTACACATAAAGACGGGTTTGGGCTTTAAACTAAAGTGTTTCAGAGCTGCGCCTCTCCTCCGTTCCTGACTCCTGGTTGGGACCATGGGCGTAATTTTAGGGGGGCACGGGGGTGTTTGCCCCCCCCAACTTTCATGGCACACCATTTTCTTCCCATTCATTTGGCTTGGACACCTTTTCTTCAGATGTCATGTCCCCCCCAACATTTTCAGCAAAGTTACTCCTCTGCTTGGGACCCTTCCACAGACTTTCCGTCAGGCGTTTGCTGCAGCCCGCCAACAAACGTTTTTCCTATACACGAAGGTTCTCATGATTTTGTGTCGCAATATTTTACAAACATCGCGGGGGCAGGGGTGGGGGCTTTCCGGGCTCACATCTGCCATTCAGATTAAAACCGACACCCCACTGGGCAGAGAGTAATCCCTGCAATAAATGCAGGTACTCCCCTTCTAACCTTTATCCAGGTGTTATGTGACCTTTAGGGATCTATGGGAACACACTTCGTAAGGTCTGTGTCACTCTCTATGGGATGCAGTTGAGTGTGCAATCAGTAGAGGGACGTCCATTTACTGATTATGTGGCTTGTATTCTTTATTCCATCACCGGAGCAATCGCAGAGCACCTAGTCTTGTCCGAAAGTTGGTGTATTGTGCCTCCACCTGCCCCCATCCTTAGGGGTACCCTGACCAAAGTCTGTCGAAGGAAAAGGAGCAAAGGGAAGATAAGAGTGAGGGAAAGAAGGACTAGGTGCTACAAGCAAAGGTCCGGAGGGACTGTCATACACCGGAGTCGGCTCCGGCACCCGCCATGTACCACACGAGCATAGCGATTATATCCCTGTTGGCACTGGATCGGACACGGTACACGCAGCTTTGCCTGTGGCGCTTAGCTACAGGAATTTCACTGCTCCTCCTGTCTTGCTTAACTTGGCCAGGTACAGGTCAAGTATCATCACTGCTCATCCTGGCTTTGTAGAGAAACCCCTCAACGATCACACCAGAAGAAATGCAACCCACTAGGGAAAAAGGCCTTGCAAGGAGAACAAAGTTTTATTTCGACAAAAACAGAAGTGTGCCAGCAAAGAGCTCTGCTGTCACGGAACCTTCTGGCGAAATCAGTACGAGCAACACTTTATGAAAGCTCACAGCGTCATCAGTGATGGAAATTACATAATGTACAAATCCAAATGGATCATTGGTTGAGACCCCATACGCTACCTGCTCCATAAGGGATGCCAGGCCATTGGTCCCAGCCCCTTCTGTCCATCTTCTTCCACGTGGGCTCGTCCTTGCGTGTCATCAGGCATGAAGCTACAATCAATTTGCGATTATGTGAAGAAAAACAATGCAGGCTCTATCTCTAACCTGATTTGCACCTGGTACTGCAGGCAAGGGCTAAGAGGATACTTTGAGGTCATTGCATCTAACAGACTACAGCTCGATGCCAGACACATTGGTCCCCGTCCAAAGCTCCCCACCCTCGTTTTGGCTATATTGTTTCACCCCTGCCGGCATCTCACAGCACAAATCATGTGCCCTATAGTGAAGGCAACTGGTCCCTGATTTCTGATCTTTCTTGATCGATTAGGGGTCCAACAGTTTTATGGTCAGTGGTCTGGGACTGACTGGTACCTTGGATGGTTGGGGGTCTTGGGATGGGGCATCTGGGTGCTATTACTTGGAGCTGGGACAGGGAAGGTCGGAGGCCAGGCCTGTGCCCTCCTTCTTGTGGGATCGCTTTTCTCAGAGAGCTCTCACTCCCTTGCGGCCTTGCAGGGTATATTACTTCTGGGATAAGAATGCTAGCAACATGAGACAGTGAAAGGTCTATGAATCTCTGCAGCTCTGGCCTTTCTCACCTGTGCCCATGTTACAACCTATTCCCTATTCCCACATGTATACACGTATTTCCATGTGTGTGGCACAGGCTGCGACTCTGGCTGCAGTGCAAAGCTAGGCCTCAATTTCACTATGGCAGCTAATACGTAAGATGGTGTCTAAGTCCCAATATATTTTAAAGCTAAAGCATACACCACCCTCCCTGCACTATAGCCCCTGGTGGTACCCCTCCCTCCTGTAACTTCCCTGATCACCTACTGCACACTTCCAGGACTCTGCCGCATCCTAAAGCGCTTGGGGGTTTGGGATGAACGCACCGCTTCCAGGTCCCTAACTTACAGAATCGGCCTGGCCTTTAGGAATGTTAATGGAGGAGGTTGCCCAGTTTGGGGTTTTCAGTACACATGCCTTTGCCAAGGAAACCTCAAGAGAGAACTGAAAACATGGTACTTGTCCACAACTTGTCATTGCATAACATGCCACTATTCAATTTCATGATACAATGATATCTGAGAGGGGCAGAGTGAAACTCCACTCTTAGTATGTTCGTGAAACATACATCAAAAATACAATATGACTGGGTTTACGCACGTCAGTTTCGGGGGCGGATAACCATTCTCAAAGCCAGACTCACCCTAACAAGCACTGTCCAAACCAACACAAAACAATATAATTAACCAGACAAGCACGCTTCTCACATAAACACAAAACACAACCAGACAGCCTAATCCAACACAAGCAATCTCCTCCTGGGAAACATTCACAAATGAGTATAAAACAACCACACTGTCCAAACCAACACAAGCAAGACAATCGTGCTGTCCATACCAAAAACATGCACACAACTTCACTGTCCTGACATACACATCACACAACCACACTTTCCAAGCACTACATATATGACAACCATACTGTAAAACCCAGTACTCACAGGGTAACTGGCCAATGGTGCTTACAGAGGTTGGAGAACTGGCCCGCTAGGGACCCATCAGCCTGGGAGTGCACAGCACCACGCTCACCAAGGGACCCTGGAAGGACAGACAAACAACCCCTGATCTGCAGGATTCCTCCATGAGTTAAGCCATAGGATATTGGGGGTTAGGGGATCACTTAGCCATGGGCTGAGGCTTGCTCTGTGATCAATTAGCTGTAGTGTTTGAGAAGGCCTGGTGGTCATTTAGGTAAAGGATCTATGATACTGTGCTGGTCATTCACCTGCAGAATCACGGCCACTAGCCATCATTCATTTATAGGGCCTGAGGGCCCTGGTGGGCATTTATTCCTAAGGTAGTAAGCGTGTTTGTGTTATGTATTGATAGATTGTGGGTGCTTTAGTCATTATTCAGCCATGTGGGAGGGAATGCCGTATGGTCATTCAGTTGCATGGGCTAGGGGGGCTCTATTGGGCCCTGCATATGATCCACGTTGTGGGTAGTTGGGGGAACCCTGTTGGTTATTTGGCTGTAGGACCTAGCAGGTTAATCTTCCACCAGGGGGCGTGGGGTCTTTAATCATCATTTAGCCATGGGGTCTAAGTTCAAAGCGCTCTGCTCATCACCCAATCGAGGGCCTGGGATCTCTGGGTGGCATTTATGTATTCATGCATTTCTTGCAGCGCACTGAACCCTTGGATATCTAGGCGCTAGTTACATTGTGGGACAAAAAAAGAAAAAATACAGGATAGAGAGACAAAAAGTACAGAAAAACAGGACAGAGAGAATACTGGAAACAAATGCAGAACATAACGGGATAAGGGGTAACAGTGTCTTAGGGCCTCATTACGTGTTTGGAGGCAGCCATGCCCTTAAGAAGGGCATGGCTGCCTCCAAACTCGGGTCCGGGTCCGTGGTCGCTGAATCTGGAAATACCGGGCCATTCCAACCTTGGAGGACCCAGTATTTCCCCATTCAGGGAACCCGGACAATCCCCATTTCAACCCCATAGGGCTCAATGGGAATGGGGAATGGGGAATGGGGAGGAAGCTAACAACGGGCCTGTTAATAACGGGCCCGTTGTTGGCTCCCTGGTCCCCTCGCGGGACCCGCAAAGGATGTTTGGTCTGACCAGACGTCCAGAGCGGGTCCTGCAAGGGAACCTCCTAATAGGGCGGAATGGGTTTAACGGCACTGGCACCTTTACCGGCGACGTTAAACCCATTCCCCCTGCCTTGTAATGAGGCCTTTAGAGTCTTGTTTCGAGGAGATGGGGTGAGGAGGGGGAGAGAGTTATCCGAATGTCTTAGGGCCTCATTACACGGTAGGCGGTGGGGGATTACCGGCACCGGTAAGGGCACCGGTTCCGGTAATCCCCTACCACCCTACTACGAGGTCCCTTAGCTGGTCCCTTCCCTAACGCCTGGTTTTTACCAGGCGTTAAGGACGGGACCCGCTAAGGGATCCCAGAGCTAATAACGGTAACGCAATTTGCGGTACCGTTATTTTATCCATCCTTATTCCCATTGAGCCCTATGGGCGCTCAAATGGGAATGGGGAATGGTTCCCGGAATGGGGACTTACCGGTCCCGCAAAGGTCAGAATAGACCGGTAAGTCCCTATTCCGGGAACCCGGACCTTGAAGGCGGTAAGGTGGTAGCCATGGCTACCGCCTACCGTGTAATGAGGCCCTAAGTCTGTTAGCTCGGGGAGCTTTTAGGCAAAGAGCAATGTTTTTATATTTTTTCTGATTGTCCAGTAGGAGGGTTCCATTCTCAGAGTGATGGCGAGAGTGTTTTCAGAGCTTGGCGGCCATGATGGGAAAGGCACATTTAGACAAGTGATAAAGGGGGCAGTGGTCCTCATTTAGCCATGCAGTTCTAGTGGACGCTGGCCATTCTTCAGAGGTATGGATTGGAGGGCTCTGGTCCTAATTCGGTCTCTGGACATAATTCAGCCTTGGGTTATATGGGCTTTAATCAACATTCGCTCATGTGGGTCCAAGCGGCTTCAGTTGTTTTTCAGAATTATTGTCTGGGGGCTTCAGTTGTTTTTCAGAAATATAGTCTAAGGGCTCTGGTCATCATTTAGAAAAATATCCTGAGGGCTCTGGTCATCATTCACAAAGAGGATCTGGGCCCTTTGAGGTGCCATGAAGCCTAAGGGCTTTGGTGGTCAGTCGTTTTTTAGAGTCTGGGGAAGTTATGAGTGGCCCAGAGGTTTACCTATGGGAGGTATTTGGGTTCGGCTTTCTACACTATGACTGGGGGACGTTCCGTGTTTCTGAGGCACCCGCCAGCACGGGCTTGGGCGTTTAACCTTACACTAGTTATGCTAGTTCTGTTACAGGTGAAGCATGCCGTTTCTACTTCCAGATACCAAGTTGCCTGGAAGAGGCCACTCGGCGGGCACGCCACCAACCCCCGGAGAAGCCACTGATGTTTGTAGAAAAGGTCTGGAGAATGTAGCCAGAACGACCCCAAGTAAATGGAGCGCGGGGCTGCCTTCCGCCTCAGATGGCTTTGGGGAATTCGGCCAACTGTCTTGGTTCCAGCTGCTGCTGTGAAGAGGGATTACAACAAACGTGATTTCATTGCAAACTGCAGAAACCAATTAAACACTTTTCTCCCCCAGCCTCTGTCCCAAACCTCAAAAATGTTAACATCTTTCCCGTTTCAAGCGGATATTTGCTGAAGTGCTTGTCGGGGCAGCAGTACACAGTGTCCTCGTGCACGAAGCACAGTCCGTGTCTACATTGGCGGGAGTAAGCATGCATGCAGACCCTATCATTAAAACACTGCAGCCATGTGTTCTGTGCAGCGCCATATGCCCACCGCCCTGCGGGGTGCGGACTGCTAACAGCGCATGTTGCCTTCATCACCAGCGATCACATGTAACCTGCACTGTGTGGCGCCTGCCATGCGTCATCTGTTTCAGAATCCATCCTTTGGCCCGCCCCACGTGGCACCTTGCATGCAGGGCTCAAGTCGAGGACACACGCAGGGGGACGGAGTCCACCCACTTTATTTAGAGGCTGGACTCAGGTCCCCCCACCCCCAGCAAAAAGAGAATCATTGAACATACTCTTTGAGTTTATGAATTACAGACGACCTCAGGGATCATACCACAGTCGTCAGGTTTGCAGGCCGGACACTTCACCACTGCACTATATAACCTGATGAAAAATAACAAATAACTAAAGGTGTAATGCCCACTTCGGTACTGCAAGTCCCAGGGAAAACATTTATATTGGTTCTTGGAGTTTAAAACATGCACACCTTTTAATGTTTTGAAAAACACGATTAGAAGAAAATATCCTGTTTTGGTTTTGTGAGTGTTGTGATTTTATGAAAGGCAAATGCCATTCGTCCTGTTCAATTTGGGTGCTTATGCAAAGCCAATTTAATAAAATGTGCATATTTCACCTTGATATGCTAACGTCTGTTGACGTCACATCCCATTGCGTTTGTTGATGAGTTCCCCCACTTTTATTTTTAGGACTTGACCCCTGCTTACATGATAACTGTATCACCCAACGCAGCCTAATCTAACATGTCAGCTCTCATTGTATATGTTACCTGTAACAACGGCTGATGCCATCTCTGGTACGCTCCTATGCAGTGCGAGCTGCCGTGAGGTTGGACCTACCCTGGCACATGCAGATGCCATCACTAACATGTTGTATGTAACACTCAGCATGGCAATATCTTACATGTTCTCAGGATCGCTGGACACTGCCCTCTTTGAAGGGTGAACTGTAGCAATGGGCAAAGTGACCACAGACACGTTAACTGTAGAACTTGATGCCGACAACTCTGAGAGGTCACCTGCAACAATGGGTGGCGCCACCTCAGACATGTTACATGTAACACTTGGTGCTGAAACTGATGGCAAAGTTTAGCAAGGCTGGTGACTGCCTCCTCTGATATTTTACAACTAGAACAACGTCGCGGCAGTGACACTCTGGCAGCAGCGTTCTGGGTGAGCTTTTTGAAAGGGAGCTCTGTGCAATCCGTTGTCAGGCTCCGCTGCTGGACACCAGGTAAGCAAACCTTGTACTCCCACAACCAGTGTTCCGCATGCATTCAAAACAGTTCCTCCAAATGTACCATTGTATGGGTACATACTTCATTTTCGTTTTCTGGATTTGATTGACACATATATATGTGAACTATAATAGCAATGTCCGTTGTTAAGGGCATTATGTTCGCATGCTCAATACTCTATACTCAATACTCTGTGACCACCTGGTCAACGCAGCCCACTTCTCCCAAAAGGCAGTCGCTTGGATCCAGTCCTTCCTCAATAACAGGACCATGAGGGTTTTCTCTCCCTTAGCAACCGCAGACCCTACCCCCATCACTTGTGGTGTACCCCAGGGTTCGTGTGTATCGCCCACTCTGTACAATATCTTCCCAAAGACCCTTTTCAATGATCTAGATGGTCTAGGTATCACCTACACTAATTACCCAGTTGATACACAGATCCTCATCCCGTTGACGGGTGATTATGACAAGGATTTGGCCTTTGTGAACAGAGTCATCCAGGCATGGATGGCCTCCCATGGACTATGCCTGAATGATGACAAAACAGAACTTCTTATCCTGGGCTCGCCCTCCAGTATTAAAAAACTCGGTCCCAACTATGCCTCCTTCATAATTGACACCAATAACATAACTGTGGCCAAAGTAGTCAAAACCCTCGGTTTTTACTTGGATTCCTCGCTTACATTTGGCAAACAAGTAAACGCTATGGCCTCAGCCACATCCTATACCTGTAAGTTAATCAGAGCAGCTAAGCCCTTCCTTTCCCCCAATAATTGCGTCACCCTCGCTAGAGCACTAGTTTGGTCTAGACTACTGTAATGCTCTATATATAGGCAGCAATTACTACATCACCTCCAAAATTCAGACCCTTCAAAACAATGCACTAAGAGCTGCCCTCAGTCTTCCTAAAAATGCCCATATATCAGACCTCATGAGATCCATCAACTGGCTCTCCACTGAAGACAAAATACTCCTCAAAACGGCATCTCTGACACACAAATGCCTTAACCACGCATCACCCCAATATCTAGTAGACAGATTTACCAGACAAACAGCCGCATGCCCCCTAAGAAAAGCCAACTCCAACCTTTTACTGGTACCCAGATTTAAGCTCACTAAATCTGGTGGGAGCAGCTTCCCTGTCAAAGCGGCTCAACACTGGAGCTCCCTTCCCCCTACCCTGATTGAAGATCTCCCCTACTCACAATTCAGATCCAACCTCACTCGTTGGTTAAAGGAACATGACGTCTAACCACACCGTACCAGCCTCTCAGGGATCCACTGTACATTTGCTTTGCCCTCTTCAGGCACTCCTCCCACTAATTGTATATACCTTGTTTTTGCTTGCCGTTTTGCTTGCCTTTTTCCACGTGTGCGCCTGTATACAGCATTGTAACCATGGCTGTACAGTATATATTATGCTGATCCTGTAACTCAAGTTGAACAACCCTCTTCATGCCTTCGTGCCCGAATACCCCTGGGTCTGGTGCGCTATATAAAAAATAAAAAACAAAACAAACAAACAAAAACAAAGGGAGAAGGCGTGTTTTGCAGCATTCTGGCGCTTTTTCAAGGACACTTATAATGAATGTATCACTGTTTCACCTCCTCCAGTGCTGTGAGTTCTGCTGGAACAGGTGCAACATTGTGGAATTTGCCTTGAAATATTGCGGCACCAGCACAAAGCATGCATGTTGGTGTTAACAAATGGAAATAATGACTAGGGTTTTAATTGCCATGTGATAATGAAATACTGAAAATCAAAAGGAAATATGTACAAATGCGATTTATTCCTTGGAAGCAACTCTGTTAGCTGTGCTGAACACGGGTTTTTTGGAAAATTATCTCAGGCGTGTTAAGTATCGCACTGATTGTTGTCGTCACTCGCGACACTTGTAGCACTGGCTGGTGCATTGGCTACCATGCTGCCCGTGTCACTGGATGCCATGCTTAGGTGGCATACATCCTTTCTGGAACAGTGCATGCTGGCATGTTGTGGTGACTTGGTCCCATGCTATGGGTCTGGCGTGACGTCATGACATTGGCATGTTTGTGTGGCTGTGAGAGTGTTCTGGTCCTGGGGGTTCTGAGCTGGACAGTTGGCCCAGGCAGTTGGAAGGAGAGCTGGCTGTGGGTGTGGGAGAGCCAATACTTGCTGTACCCAGTGCTGGTCATTGGGCCGGCTCTCGGCGGATCCGAGATCCGGCATCAGATATGGAGCTGGATCTCGGGATCCGGCCAGAGTCAGCCGCCCAAACCCATGAACCGCGCTGGAATACTTAAAAAACAAAAAAGTGCCAGCGACGGCAGCGTTGCCTTTTACCGCGGCTTTGGCACTGGTGTGTAATGCACAATGCTCGCTACATGTACAACTGATTCGTTGCAAGTGCTTTTTTTCTTTTTTTCTTTAAGTATTCCAGCATTGCTGGATGTCCACTACGAGCCCGGCCCCTCTAGACCACGCCCCCTCAGGCACCGCCCCTCCCAAACTCCTCCCCCACCCCGGTCCTTGTGTTTTTGGAATCCCCCACCACATTTTTTCCATTTCCAACACTGGCTGTACCTACTATTTACCTTGATGTGGTGTATCCATCTGACTAACCCACGTGCACGAGAGGACCCGAGCAATAAAGCAGCATTCATCATATGCACCTGGAGAGCTTGTCTCACTTGAACCGGAGGCACACCCCTACACACTGGGTGTTGCCATATCTGGCATGTTACCTGTAGTACTGCGCACCACCACCGATTCATAACACCGCCCACCGCCATCTCTACTTATATACAGCACAGAATGTTGTCATGGAATGTGAAGCACTGCATGAGATGACCTCTGACATGTCAGCTGTGCCACTGTAGCTCGACCTGTTACAGGGGACGCTGTGCGCTGCCACGCTTAACATGCCGCGCCCAGTACTGCTTGCTGACACAGTATAAGTAACAGTGCAGTCGGCCATTTCTGCAGCACTTGAGTCCAGTATGCCACCCTGACACGTGACACCATGCCTAATTGACAGGCGGGCCTAGCTTCTTTCATTAGCTCGGCCCAGTGGGAACACGTTCTGAAAGGGCCTCCTGAGGACAAGCCATGCTCAACAGAACGCCGGAGAACGTGAAGAGTCATGTCTCGCACTTGGTTCCCCGCATGTTTGACTTTTCAAGTGAAGCATCGAGCACCGGCAATTTAGACGTGTTATCTGCTGCGTTAGGGGATGCTATTTCTGACTGGTTATCTGTAGCCTGGAAAGCTGACATCTCTCACGAGTCACGTGGTAGCGGCAGCGTCGAGCGCTGCCGGCGCACGCATTCCATGTGTGACTCGCTATGCGTAGCACTGGGTGACCTGTGATCTGTTGCACTGGGTGCTGACATCTCGCCTGTGAAGGGCCGGCCTCAGCTCTGGAAGCGCCCTGGGCGAGTCGACATAACTTGGCGGCTCCACCCCCCTCACCTGGCTTTCCCTCCACCTGGTCCATGTGTGGAGGTGGAGGCCTGGCCGCCACATTTTTTGTTATTTAAGTGCTTAACTCCCTGCTCCCATGCAGGAGTGGGGAGATAAGCACTTCTGGAGTTCTATGAAGCCTACATTTGGGGGTGGGGGGGGACTAACTGGATATGGGAGGGGCCACTTTTGAAACGGGCGTGACAAACTTAGAGGCTGTGTCCCCTCTGTTCTACCCCAAGGATTGTCTGGTGGGGAGCGCATATAACCTATCCCCCTTTCGCCACCGTCCCACTCCTAACAATCACCACACCGCCTCACTTCCCAACCTCTACCCGCCAGAATCAGCTCCTCGGTCCAGCATTACACATAACCATAAACACTCCTTGCACGCATACATATACATAATGAGCTAACATGCACCACCCTTTCACACTGCTAGTTTCAGAAAAGGCTTCCCTCGCCTCTCTGCCTAACAAAAAGCAGGTGCACACATCAGCCCCCTCCCCTCACGTTAAAGAACACATAACTTGTCATATGTTCGCTGGCATCCGTGGGGAGGGGGCTGGTATGTGCATTTCAGTTTTGTTAGGCAGTGCAGTGATGGAAGCCTACCTGAAACTAGCAGCTTTGAAGTTTTGCTGCGTTTGTGCAAATAAATGTTTCTTCACGAACACAGTAACACTTTAAAGTTAAAGCCGCTGGTTTTAAGAAATGGCTTCTATCTCCTCTTTCTGAGTAATAAAGAGCCCTGCCCCTCAGCTCAAATTCGGGGGGGGGGGGGTTGCAGGGGCTGAAGCCCAGCCAGCCCAATGGCATTGCGCGCCTGAAGCACTTCAATACAGCACTGCTGTCAAACCAGCATGGGGGGGCTGGCGCCCTATGCTGGTTTTACAGCTGCAAAGTATTGTAATCACCCTGCTCTTCTGGTGGCGCGCCTTCACCCGTCATGCCAGCTCGCGCGGACCGCTTGAAAGACTCCACAAACTGGCGTGGCAGGCAAGCTAATGTGGTGCCCTGGGTAGGCACCCTGGTCGCCCGGGCCTAAAGCTGGCCCTGCCCCGTGTTATCTGGATCTCTGAGCAGACCACTGCCAACTCGCACGTGGTTTCCATAGCACTGCAGGGCGCTGCCACACCGACACGTTAGGCCTGATTCACAGAATGTTTTTCAATGGGATTGTACTATTATGAAATGGTTCTGTGAATCAAGCCCTTTATAAGTGAGACTAAGAGATTAATTGTTGATAACCACGGGGCAATGACATTTCGGCCTATCGCAAGCTACAAAACATCCACACAAATAAACAAAACAGTCAAATGCTTCTGAATTCATTTCAAATATCTTATTGCCCAAATGGATAGCTGCAAACGCTGACTAGGCAGGTCTTTCTTTCTTTCCCATTCACTTAGCACAAGATACTACACAATTTAGCACTCACTAACTCGCACATGTTCAGTTTCTATCTAGACAAGGCAGGGCTTTAAGTGGGCCGGGGTTAACCACGGCAGAGCCCAGGCAGTCTCAGAAAAATGTCTCTGAACCAGGGCGCTGCTGGAGGCCAAAACCTAAAGCCTGAAGCTCTCGCTCATGCGAGAGAGCTTCAGGGTTTAGAAAGAAATTACTTTTCTTCCATAATTGCCGCTCAGGCTCCCTGTGCCTCCCGGGGCCGGAACAAAAATTATGGAAGAAATGCAAAGCTGCTAAAAGCCCAGGCCTTTTCCCCCTAAATCCTGAAGCTCTCGCTCATGCACAAGAAAGCCAGGCTTCAGAAAAAAAGGCCTTGGCCTATAGTGGCCATGTCTTTTCTTCCATAACGGTGGCACTGCCCTCCATCAGGCATCCCTTAAACCAAGAGATGCAGTGATCATCTGGGAGTGATCGCTGCATCGCTTACTTAAAGGAATGCCTGGAAGGGGTCAGTGCCACCATCAAGGAAGACAAAGGGTGGTGCTGACCCCTGCCAATCATCCCATTATCTAAGAGATGCATGGATCAGCACCCTCGCACCCTGCCTGAGAGGGTGATGATCACTGCAAATGGCTCCCTTGCGGGGTCGCCTGCCGCCCTAAGCCATGCCCCTTCTAGGCCAAGTGCCTTAAAAGAGCCCCGGCTCAATTTCCCATGCCTCTTAAACCACTGGGACGAGGCTAATATGTCCAATTCACCCCAGCAGAGTTAGAACTGCCCCCATGTTGATGCTTTGCGTGTGTGGGGAAGGTCTCCCAACAATTCCTATTTTTTTACGTAGGTACCTATGCAAGAGGTAAGGCCTAGGACCTATTGCGCCAGCAACGCCATATGGGCCTCTTATGCTTGCTATGTTTACTGTAGCTGTCCGCACACTGCCTTTTTCTGAAATTGTAGCATGCTGCCGTGTCTCAAAGTGCATAGAAGCATCCAGAAGGCAGCTTGCGATTGCTTTATGAAATATCAAAACAAACCATTGTCTTACCATGCAAAGATGGCTGCTATACCTGAACTTTACATAACCAAAAAAGTGATGGGTGGAGGTTTTGAATTAATCAGAACCACTGGCATTGCTCTGGGTAACCTTCCACACCACCGTTTTTTAGCCCATCTGTGCTATTGCAAAAGGGGTCTAGCCATATGCAAATCAGTCAGGTACTGCCACTAATGGGAGCAGACCTGCCCGAACTGCTAGGCCAGGTCCCCTCTGCACAGAAACACAAGCAACCCCAGACATGTTTCGACCTTGTTGGGGCTCCTCAGTGAGGTGCAGCTTGGTTCCCTATGTGTACATTACGTGTAATCTGTACCACAGGAGATGCTACTCCTGATATTTTTTGTGTTCTGTGGTACTGGTGTGCACTAGGACCCCAACCGGCCCATAAAGCTGGGGGTAGCCCAATGGCACTTTAAGATGGAATAGCAGCACCCGTGAGATGGATGGGGATGCAGATTCGTACTCTAGCATCAAATCAACAATGACAACTCAATAGTTTGGCAAAGGAAGTCTGTTTAATGACAAGTACAAAAAACGGGGAGTTTCATGAAAATCAGCAGTTGCTTGATCTTCCTTCTCGCTTCACAACTCCAACGAACTTCATAAAGAACACATCATTTATACTAAAAACTCGTCATCACTAACGTATAATGCTTAAAATGTTGCATGCAATTCTATTTGTTCTAGGAAGGTAACTTTAGTATAGGTGCTATATCTGTATATGGTAACGGAGTGAGAGGATTGGGTAAACACTGTCAGGTGGGACATCTAAGCGCTACCTTAAAAATAGCTACTGTAGACGTCACTAAAATTATGACGTCCCATTGGTTCTACTAACTATAGGACCCTAGATTACTTGGTCCACTATGATTGGGTTGGCACCAACCCCACTCATACTTTTGCACTTTGCCTAGCAGCATGCAGAATGGTTGGCCAGGTGCAGGATACTTGTCAGCTCCCCCGGCCTTTGTCCAATTATTGCTACAATCAGTCATAACTTCAGGGGTCATGTGCCAATTATTTCACTGTGGTTGGCTTTGAGACAGCATCCCTGTCTGGGAAAGTTCTGCTATCTTTGCATGGCCCACTGCCATGCATAGGTGTGAAAGTCCCCCTTCTTCTTGCTCGGCTAGTCACGTGATTCATACCTCTGTGAAATCGCCTTTTTCTTCATGTAATTCGTGTATTTGATTTTAGTTTTACCCACTACCTGCCTTCAACTTCTTATCTTGACCTTTCTGAGCAGGATATTCTGTTCTTTGCTTCATTAATTTTAGCTACTGTAAATCCATTTTAGCTGATACGACCTTGGCTTTTTGGCACGATTCATCTCTGTCTGGGTTTCACTTCTGTCTTTCATTCTTGATTTATTAACTATGAAACTCTCCTCATGCGGCCTCCTGTAACCTTTGGTTGATTCTGCCTTGTGCATAGTGGAAGTATGCTTATATAAAGTGCTTCTATTGAGGTAGATATGTATAGGTGGCGCTTGCCGCAATCGATCTTACTACTAAGCATAGCAAGCCTCATGATTTTCTTAGCTTTCTTGCGGTTCCAAGCATATGTACATGTGTAAACTAACTGAATATCTTCTTTGTGCTCATGGCATAAGCTTCTTACATTTGACATTGTCCTTTCACTTTAAGTTCACGATGTCCCTTATCCATGGTGTTTCGTCTCTTTTCGTCATTCGCAGGTCGTCAGATCTTCTATATTTGAGTCAGTCCAGGTTCTTGGGATGTCACCATTCGTCTTGCATTAAGATCTTTTTGGCTTCTTCAAGGACTGTCCTCAGACGATCTTCACTCCATTTCATTTGTTGATATTATTTTCTCAATGGATACCTTACTGTCCAGGTTTTCTTAGGTGTAGGTACCTCAATGGGTGCCGTTCTTCTAATTGGAACTGGACAGAGCCCCACTGTGGCTCTCTGCTGGTTTATTTGCTCCTTGTACG
Organism: Ambystoma mexicanum; assembly: GCF_040938575.1. NCBI lineage: Eukaryota > Metazoa > Chordata > Amphibia > Caudata > Ambystomatidae > Ambystoma > Ambystoma mexicanum. The sequence continues at coordinate 325,356,124 of NC_090926.1, read as the reverse complement.
TCACATATTTTGGCGTGAACATTCCTGATACTTCAAAATGGACAGTTAGAGTGTGGGCTGTACTTGGGACCTCCGCTACACTGGGCACTAGCATCTGTGAAATTCCGCCTTCTCCACAGTGAGGTGTTTTCCCTCACATGGTTTGGGCAGCAATTGTAGCTGTCGTCCCTGATAGGTTCACGGGGTCCTATCATGTCTAGCCTACGCTTACAGTTACCACATGTGGCTGTTGTCCAGTTCCTTGCCTCAAACCCTTTCTATTAAGAGAGCAACTCACTCTTATCTGAGACCAGAGGGTGCCCTCCCATGTGTTTCTGAAGGGCACCAATCTGGCCATGTGCGTTCCGCATCATATTGATGATGGACATTGGGTCTCTGCTTTTCAGGGCAATGATAACACATAATTGCCGCCCCTAGAAGTTTCAGGAATCTGACATAAGGCACTATACAAGGATTTGATTTGATGAACTGATAGAGCCAGCACTCAACTATGAATGGACAGCGAACGAGCTCCAAACTTCCTCTACACCTAAGCCTGGAACACATGTGTGTGCACACCTGGCATCGTGTGTGCTATGCAGCAGGGGCCTGCATTATACAATGCAGGTGAAAACGGTGCTGTTTGTCATGCTGCTGTTCCGTATAATCTATGGGCGTGGTTATTAAAATGCAATTGCCCACAATAATGAGATCAGGGCATGAAAAAGTAAAGTGCGTGTGTGTCACTTACCCGACACACGATACACGATTAAACTAAAACACGAGTTTAAAGGTTAAATGTTGATAACTGCAATTTTAGAACTCAAATATGGGAAGAGGACATTAGGGCACAAACAGATGTGCAAACAATATGCAAAGGACCATCATACATATTTGGGATATGTTTTCCATTTGTATTGTCTTTCTTTTTCCAATTTGTCTTTTTATTGAAGGTTCAAAAAAGGCATGTACATGTCCAACATATAAAAATACAAGACAACATACATTATTTTGTATATTATACCTGAGGCAGCAGCCAGCACCAGGTGACAATGGTCCACATGCCAAGTGAACAACTTTAAAAGCAATTAACATCCTAAACGTGGGCTGAGGACTGTTTCCACCCGTAGTTTAAGCAGGGGTGGAAGTGGAAAAAAGGAACTAGTGGTACTCTGGCTGCATCCAAAAAGGAACTAGTGGTACGCTGGCTGCATCCAAAAAGGAACTAGTGGTACGCTGGCTGCATCAAAAAAGGAACTAGTGGTACGCTGCTGAATCCAAAAAGGAACTAGTGGTACGCTGGCTGCATCCAAAAAGGAACTAGTGGTACGCTGGCTGCATCAAAAAAAGAACTAGTGGTATGCTGGCTGCATCCATAAAGGAGCGAGTGGGATGACCGGACAGATGGCCGGGAGGGCAGTGGGAGGCTGAGATAGAGAGAGGGGGGCCTAGGGAAGGGGGGCGACCAGGATCACAAACATTGGCTCAAATAGTTGGATTTTATGGTCTACAGTAATAATGACTTATAGAGTTTACTTACAAAAAAACAAATTGCATAATAAAGCCACATGACAGCATGTAAATCCATTTAGTAACATGTTAAGCCAAAAGAATATCATTGTGGCTTTAACTTTCACATCCTGAATGGTAAACTATAAGTCCCAGAATGCAAGATAAAACCAAACAGAAAAATCTCGTTAACCGCACTGTACTTTCAGTGCTTTAAGAAATGTAATAAAAGAAGTTGTGTAATAAACTCAGATAGATATGCAGATTATTTGTCACAAACCTTCAGCTCGTTGTTATTCATAATATTGAAAACATTTGATTAGTGACTAAAAGCAACTTTGTTTTTTTCATATCAAGATAGTAGGCATCCTGGATATAAATACATCTTTAAATGGGTGATTTGTGTTGCTCACTTTAACTAGCACAGGTTTGTAAGGTAACTGATGCTTTGCAAGCTCTTTGAGTTGGAAATGTTTCATCATGCATTTGAAAGGCTGTGCCATAAAATAAATGTTTGCAACTTGAACACCTTAACGACCTGCAGTGCCACGGATGCTGTGTATGTGTGTGTCTGCCTAGCTGAGACTTGGGAAACTGGCAGTGCTTGAATGTCCAGCCTGAGCATATTCTATATTTTGCTCGGGAGGAAGAAAAAGCATCTAAACGCGTTTCTTGATGCTTTGAACTAAAGGTACGATTTGTAAAAATTAAAAGAAATAGTAGTACGGTGTACCAATGATTTATAATACAGTTCCATCACTGATTTTAAGGCCATTAACACCGGTGGGCAGAAAAATACCCTTTTTTACAGGTACCAAGTTTCTCAGTTCAACGCGAGATGCCTCAAACCATTCCTGCTCTTTCCCATTGCATGCTGGGACTTGTTTAGTTTTTTACATTGTAAAAATCGGCCTGTAAGTACCAGCAGGGAATGGGAAAACACAGACTGGCTTGTGGTGTCAACTATGGAACTCGAAAACTTGGCAGCTATGAGCTTTGCGAATATACTTTGTTTTGGGAAAAATTGCCTTTTAATGAACGTGCTTTCGTGACAACAAGGAAGTCCAATCCACAATGGCCACCATGAGAAATAAAAAGGGGACTCAAAATCAGAGATCCCTTTCTATTTCTATGGTTCGAAATGAGCTGTTAAGGAGGGGTGTGAACATTGCTGCAATGATGATGTGAGGACTTTTTGGTTTAAAAAGAAAAAAGGGACTGGCCACCAGGGGGCGCACGGATGGCAAGCTCCTCCGTGTGAGCTCTGCACCGAGGTCCGCCAAAGTGTCATGACCCCCCACTTTTGGACCCCCCAGACGGATAGGTCGAGCAGATCTGATGCCTAAAAGTGCACAGCACACCCCGGCAAAAATGCAACGAAAAACAGAGGTGTTTTCATAGACTTACAGCCTCGTGAAGCCCAGAGAGGAACCTACGCAGCCAAAACCAAGTGAGGCCCGTGGCTGCCACTTCCCGCCCTGGGTCGGAAACCTCCCCTCGACACCCTGCCCGCGAGCAGCCTGCCGACTCGTAACCGGCATACCCACGGCCCCGGAGGCCCATCCGCGGAGAGCAGCCCACACGGAAAATAAGGTGCAAGGACGCCACTCGATAACGCTGTGGCCCGGACCCCGCGGGTGCCCAGGTATGTCAGCAATCAGCGCAAAGAAGGTACGAACGGAGTGGGGTGCGGCCGGCTGGAGACTCCGCCTCACCAACTAACATTATTGGGTCCCTCCGCTGCGAAGCCCCTCGCACGCCCACTGAGGCAGGCTCCTTGGAGCCCTATCTCCAAACGCTGCACCCTACGTCTGCCAGCACGCCCAGGCCCAACGAGCCTCACTGATCCTCCTGACACGGGAGCACCTGCTTAGATCCTGTGCAAGATAGTCCCCCCTGGGCCGGTCCTGTATGCCTCGCATGGCCCATTGATTTACCCGCAGGCAGACCCTTGAAGCAACGTCTGCAGGGGAACTGGCTGAGGTCTTGGGGTGACGACCAAGGGAAGCCTACACCACCGCCCTCCGCACAGGAGATTTTTTCACAGCATGGTTGGTGCAGGGACTCAGCGCCCGGAAAGCTACCGTCTGAGGTGCCACAACCAGAATTTGAGAGGCACCAGCAACCTACAAGATCTGGATCAAGCAGCAGACCAGATTCCACCCTTTCTCAAACCCTTTTGGAAAATCTTGAAGCCCAGACTTTCCACTTGGAAGGACGTCACTGAGAGCTGGGCCCCTGTGTTGCAGGGCGTGTGCTCTTCCCAGATCCATTGCTTTAACCGCTCATACGTCTACCAAACAATTGGGGGAGCCCCTGCAGGGTAAGGAGGGTGTATCCCAGAAAACAACGTACAACAGAAGCCCCACTCCCTCTGACCAGTGAGCCCCACCTGACAGGGTGCTCAGGTGTCGGGGACAGGCCCCACCACCATGCCCAATCACACCTCGAAAGAACCCGCTTGTCCTCATACCTCATAAACCACCACATGAACGTCAGGGACAGACTGGCCCCATACCACTTTACACCATCACAAGATAGCTACTGCCCTCTTGGAGCCGCTACAATGACAACACAGAAATCCGAAGCAGCCTTGACTAAAGCAGATGTTGCTGATATCCTCACTGAAATGCGGAGTATGAGAGCAGATATTGGTGGCAAGATCGATAAAATCACCCAGAGGATTGATAAGATTGAGGGCAGACTTGAAGAGGTTGAGCATAATCAGACATCCTTGAACACTCTAGAGACCCAAATGGATGTACGAATTGCGGAACTCGAGGCTAGAGAAGAGGAGTTTCGCCTAAAGGTTGATGACTTGGAAAATAGGGAGCGGCGCAATAATATACGCATTTTTGGCATTCCAGAAAACAAAGGCGAGACGGAGACAGACTTGAAGAGAACTCTGCATACCATAATGAAGTTGTTATTCAACAATCACTCGGTAGACAAGCCCAAAATTGATCGTGTTCATAGAGCCGGTGGAAAACCAGGAGGTCCCAGAACGGTGCTCACAGGATTCCATAATTACGCAGACAAAGCCAGGGTCCTGGAAAAGGCCAGACGTACCCCACAAGTGATGTTGGGATTTCCATCTACCAAGACCTATCCTCCCTTACATTGGCAATGAGAAGAAAATGTCTTCCTCTCACCAAAATGCTGAAAGAGAAAGATGTGAGATACCGCTGGGGATACCCCTTCTCACTCACTTTCGAGTGGGAGGGCAACGCCATAAAGCTAATCTCTGAAAAGGACATTCGGAGCTGTATTGCTGACCTGTTGGGGACCCATGAGGAGGAGCCGACTCAGAGTGGAAAAAGGCCAGAGGCTAAGGAATGGCATACCAAGGGCCCGCGGAGAAAGAAGATATTTGGCTCCAGGAAATATAGGCGGATAAACAACTCCCCGGACAATGAACACTGATCTCGCCCGGATCTCTCAGTTTCTTTTCCAGGGGTACACCCAAAGACGGACTTTTAACCACCTGAAGTCCATCGCCAACTACGGATCAACATACACCAAAAGACGGCGGACAAAGGTGAGACTCAACCCCCCTTACCCTGCCCACACTGAAGCAGATGATATACCCAAGAACTTGTCGAGGGTATGTTCACACTTATGTGACAAGAACCAATGCACCTTCTTACTGGCGCTCTGGAGGGGGGAGAAGGCCGGGGCTTGTAGGCCATACGGAATAGGAAGGGACACGGAAATGTGGCTATATGAAGGAAACTATCACAATGCCAAATATTCCCATGAGCTGACTTTGCGGAAGCCCGACACCGGGCTCGCACAAACAAGATCTTAAGTTTGAAATATAGTTCAGGTTGTTAACAAGCTTTTAAAATATAGGGGGAAAGTTGGGGGCTCATTGTTAAGCTGTATTATTATATAGACGGGAGCGTTCGTTGTACGGTTCCCGCTGGTGATCCGAGAACGACCAGGTGAATATAACCCAGCTGAATCGGACGCCGTGTGGATGGGGTTGGGGAGGGTGGGGAAGTACAACCCAATGGGGACACTGGGGTGAAGGGAACGGAGCAACATGAATGGGGACGGGGGATGGAGACATCTTTGATACCACAGACTGCAGTGCATCCGGAATATATACCGGTCTTATTAGGATTACACAAGATCCGGCACACTCGCAAAACATCAGACAAACAGCTGGTATCTAGAGATAAGAGAACGAAACAGATACACTTACTGGGCTACCCTCTACACGAAAATAACAATGGCAACAATGTCTACAACTCACAAATAACGTATATGCACACTTAATGTGAAAGGCCTGAATTCCCCCACAAAATGCTCCATAGTGGCGAGAGAACTTAAGAGGTCCAATATAGATATCATGTTCCTGCAGGAAACGAGATATCAGAAGGGGGACGAGAGAAGGATTCCCAGCAGCTTGTTGGGGCATACCTTCTGGAGTCCGGGTGTTTTGAAAAGGGCAGGGGTTGAGATCTTGATCCATAAGGACCTCCGCATGAAGATCCTAAATTCCTGGTCTGACACAGAGGGTAGAGCCTTGGCAGTAGTGGGATCCATTCAGGAAACAATTATAACCTTAGCTACAATTTACGCACCTAACCAGGGTCAAAAAAGATTCCTCCTCAAAACGACTGAAAGGCTGTTTAACAGATCACAAGGTCATACGATAATTGGGGGCGATTTTAATACATGGATGAATAGCGCCATGGATAGGCAAACCCCACGAGACACCTCCCAGCCTCTCGAGATAAACGAGTATGCAGACATCAAAATAACACTTGCCCTATATGGCCTCTCTGATAGTTGGCGCCACCTCCATCCAACGGACAAAGGATTCACCTTCCGCTCCATCCCTCATGACACGCTCACAAGAATAGACTATGTATTCCTCTCTGAAGGCCTAATGAAAATACTCCAGACCCCAGACATATATCCCATTGTGTGGTCAGACCATGATATGGTCTTGGTGGACCTAAACTGGGATGGCCTTGCCCCACGTAACACAAAGTGGAGATGCAATGAATCATTATGGTCTGACATAGTCTTCAGGGAAGAATTAGAAAATTAAATCAAGCAATTCTTTATAACTAACGACACAGGTGAAGTTCCAAAAGTGAACGTGTGGGAAGCAGCTAAGACCACTTGGCGAGGGATCCTGATTAGAGAAGGTGCCAGAAAAAAGAGGTGATGCATCTTAATATAAACTACCATCAGAAAGAAACTACACACGGAAGAGACCTTAGCACAGACATCCCCACAAAGCAGAACCGTACATCTTGCTGAAGCCAAGGACCTTAGAGAGGAGCTTAAAACACTTGAAATAGGCAAAGTTACCCAGACCTTACAATAATTGAAACAAAAGTATTATGAAAAGGGGGACAAAGCCGATGCCCTCCTTGCGGCGCGGCTTTGAGCACAACGGGCAGAAAGATGGGTAGACATGATAGAGAGGACAGATGGCACCCTTATAGACACACTAGAATCTTCCCCAGAAGGAATACAAGGAGCATTTGCCTTCTTTTATGAAGACCTATACACCCATAACTCACCTCCCCCACTAGGGAGCATAGACACTTACCTCAAAGAGACTGGCCTCCCCACACTTTCAAACTCCGAAGCCGAAGCCCTCGACGCACCAGTCACGGGCGACGAAGTCTCTCATGCCATCAAACGTCTTAAGCTGAGGAAGGCACCGGGAGAGGATGGCTTTACTCCCGGCTTCTACAAAACATTCACTGCGTTTCTTACCCCCTTCCTGGTGACCCTATTCAATGACATCTTTGAGACAGGCTGGGCACCCCCTTCGTTTGCCCAGGCCCTTCTAACGGTCATCCCTAAACAGGGCAGAGACCCAAAATACTGCGGGTCGTATCGCTCTATATCACTTCTCAACATAGATGCTAAAATATACGCCAGAGTAATAGCGGCCAGGTTAGAAACATACCTACCAAAGTTAATACACTCAGACCAAGTCGGCTTTGTGAGGGGTAGACAGGGAGCGGACACGATGAGGAAAACCGTGCATTTGATATATGAGGCACAGGGGAGGAACGACGACCCAACTCTCCTATCACTCATCGCTGAAAAGGCTTTCGACAGAGTGGACTGGGGGTTTTTGGAAAGGGTTCTGGTCTGGATAGGTCTCGGACTCAATCAAAGCAATTTATTCATCCCCCAAGACCTTTGTGGCAGTGAACGGTGGTTAGTCAAGATGGTTTCCACTGGAGAGGGGAACCAGGCAGGGCTGCCCTTTATTTGTACTATCCCTTGAACCGCTCACGCAGAGGCTAAGGCTTGACAAAAGGGTGGAGGGAATCCCGGTAGGGGACCAGGAATATAAATTGGGTCTATATGGGGACGACATCCTTCTGCATACAACCAACCCCCTACGTTCGATACCGGCAGCTATGGAAATAATCGAGGAATATGGCCAACTAGCAGGTCTAAAGATTAATACAGGAAAATCAGTCCTCCTCCCGCTTGACAAAGCTAAAGATGCAGAGGTGGAGCGATTTGCACCTTTGGAGATGAAGGTCAGTCTCACCACGCAGCGGCACCTGGGCATCAATGTGACCCGAGACTTGCGCGGTCTATTTGAAGCCAACTTTCCCCCGATAATACACACAATCCAAAAAGACATTGCGAGGTGGACGAGACTCACCATCTCATGGATGGGCCGATTGAACACAATCAAAATGGTCATCTTGCCAAAGTTGCTCTACCTATTTCAGATGCTCCCAATCCAACTACCTAAAGAATTCTTTGCGACCACTAAAAAAGCCCTACACATCTTTCTATGGCAAAACAAATAACCCAGAGTCCCAGCTGCCCTACTCCACCTTCGGAAGTATAATGGCGGGGTAGGCCTCCCAGACATAGAGCTATACTATAGGGCTGCCCAACTACGAGTGCTGCTCCCACACGTCAGGCAGCAGAAAGAACCCCAATGGATAGGCCTAGAGGCCTAGACAACTACCACCTCCGACCATTCATTGTGGCAGAATGGCTATGGGTACCAGGGCCCTTATTACGCAACAGCATTAAAAACCATCCCATTCTCGGGACTATATGGGCAATATGGAAACCAAACAAAGGGATGAAAGGGATCACAACATGGCCCTCTCCCCTATCACACTTATGGGCACCGGGTGTTCGGGATGATATCCCAGATCCAGGCAGCTACGATTCGTGGTATGGCGCAGGGCTGGAGAGGGCAGGACAATTATGGAGAAATAACACATTTATCACCATCCAGGAACTGGAAGAAGCCCTGGGCCTGGGTCTACTCTCAGTGTTCCAATACTTAAAACTAAAGGGTGTCATGACTCGAGAGGTGTGGAGGGAAGCTTTACAAAGGGATCTTACCCCGTTCGAGACAATTCTGGACACGCGCTCAGGTTCCAAAGGCCTCATAAGCGACATGTACACTGCATTGGTAGAAGTCAACACAACCCCTTCAGCCACTCTAAAACGCAAGTAGGAAACAGATCTCGGCAGACACCTCTCCCCAAAGACATGGCTCGAGATATGTATGTAGAGGGACTTCGAAAACCTCTATCTCATGCAAGTATAAATTACATGGGATCAAGCTATTATACAGATGGCAATACGACCCGCTTAGGCTAGCTAAAATGTACCAGGATGTAAGTCCAATTTGCTGGCGAGGTTGCGGCCAGAAAGCTGACTACTGGCATATGTGGTGGGGGTGTAGGGCGGTCCAAGCATATTGGGACGAAGTCCTCAGTTGGATTAAAGAGCTTGAAGGGGAGGAGAGGGAGAAACAACCACTCATGATCTTATTCAGCCTAGTGGAGACGGAAGACCTAGTGATTAAGGTACCCAAAATGAAACATGGACTCTTGTTGGCAGCGAGGGTCTGTCACACTACCGTGTGGAAAAGAACGAGTTTACCAACGAAAGCCGAGTGGATCAATGTCTCCCGAAATATTTTCAACATGGATAAACTGACAGCAGCCATCCATGGAAACCGCAGCTCCATCGATAACGAATGGTCTGAGTTTCGAGCCAAGTACATCTCGTTAAATGTCAAGTGTGCAATGCGATATGACCGAACGCCATTATATTGTTTAGCCCGTAATTTTAATTCAGATTCTGTATGTCACAAGAAGTATCGTTGTTTTAGCATTCGAAGCAGTTGATGAACTCCTTTCCCGGACTATGATAATATCTGTTGTTTTCCGTAACCATGAGGGTTGTAGGGTGGGGGGAGGTGGGCGGGGGTCAATTTGAGGATATTTGGTACCACGAGCAACTGTAACGCAATTTCTTTTCTTCTTTCCTCCCTTTCTTCCTTTCTTTTTTTCTTTCTCCCGCCCCTTCTCCTCCCCCCTCCCTTTTCCTCCCTTTCTTCTCACCTTGCAATTGCCAAGTCAATTTTTTATGTTTGTATTGAATACTGCAATATCCTTGTTTGAAATCAATAAAAACAATTTTCAAAACAAAAAAAAAGAAAAAAGGAATAGGTGGCAGGTGTTAGGAAGAGAGGGGGCAAGGGCACAATCAGATAACCGCTTGCTCAGAACACTGCTTATACCGTTAAGTAACGTGTTGCTACCCACTATCTCTGGAAAGGTGCTCAATTTGGAGGATGGAGGTAATAGTAAAAACATTTGTCATTGGAAATACTGTCTGCTGTTACCACGTGTCTAATCACGGGCCTTGGAGAATTACTGCAAGCAGCATTCACTGGAAATACCTCACGCAGTAATTATCACCCTTTTAAGTGGTCAATTACCAACCCTCCAGACAACCGTTTTTCAGTCTACAAAGCCATTGCAGAAGGGGAAAACACCATATTCAAATCAGGCCTGTCCCACTCCAGATGCAGCAGTCCAACCCAAATTACTAGGTCACATCCTTTCTGCACAAGACCACGAGCAGCCCCAGACATGTTTCCACCTCTCTTGCCACTCGAGGTGACTTATGAAAAACCAAAAGGGGATGGCTGGAAGGGTTTGAAAATAATCATAATCAAAGGCACAGCTATGTGCAGCACTCCAGACCATCGTTTTCCAGTCTGCCAAGCCATTACAGAAGGGGAAAGACCATAAGCAAATAAGACCTGGTCCCACCCAAACATCAACATTCAACCTTTAAAATCTTGTATTCGTTTTCTCTCGTCTGTCGGGTAAGTGACACATACCCAGATTATGTTTTCATTCCCTGATCACATTATTGTGGGCTATTGAATTTTAATACACCCAGAGAAACAGCCATATCCTTATATACTGCACAGCAACAAACCAAACAGCACAGTCCTTCAATATAAAAACCAGATCAGCATGTGTTCACCTTCATTTTATCATGCAGGCTCCAGCTGTGTAGCACACACGATGCCAGGTTTCTACAATCGAGTTTACCAGACTCAGGTCTATAGGAAGGTGGAATCGTGTTCACTGTTTATTTATAGTTCAATGCTGACTCTATCGTTTGATAAAATCACATCTCTAGATATATATATAAAAGGCAAATGTGTGGATTCGTGTGTGTGTGTCTGTTCGAAATGTCCAGCATACTTTCCAACATGTTGCAGACCTGAAATTTGGCATGTGGGTAGGTTCCATGGTGTAGACAATGTAACAAGTACCTTTTCAGATTTATTTTGTAAGCGATCTGCAGTGCTTACCCCTGCCATATTTCTCTGTGCGCCCTGGTTCTGCTGTAGTTCTACATTCATTTTTCCTAAAGTCCAGCACTTCATGAAAACATCAGCAGTTCATTGTTCCTAAACTTTCCACACTATCAGCATTCTAGCTGACATTAGCATCACTCACTTTTGAAGTCATGCGGGTGACACAAAACGGTGCTTTTATTGCAATGCAGGTGACAAGAAATGGTGCATGTCTCTTCAATAGTGTCCACAATGACGCTGTCTATCACATTGCGGCAAATCTCTCATGATAATTACAGAAACGTAATTTGCTAGGGAAGTTGATTAATGTATGGCACCTCAACAGAATAAGGAAGGAAAGAAGAGTCAACAGCTACCCCAGGTCAACTGTGTAGAGGAGGTGGGTTTAAAAGAGGCAGAAAGCTAGTTTTTGAATGCTAGCCATTAAGGGTCACAAATAGCTGTAGAAGTTTAGCAAACAAGTTCAGTTTATTCACAGATTCTGACACAAATTAAAGAATAGTAAATTAACAAAAAACAACAAAAATAGACTTGAAAATGTCACATATGAGCCTTATTTGGCTTACAATGAAGAGTAAAAACAAATGAAAAAAACTGTTATTGCATCACAGTTGGTTGAGTGAGAGTTAGTAGCATAGATGTATTGTGTTGATTTCAAATACTACTATTAGATTTAGTAGTATGTTATTACAGTCGACACATATTTATGCAGGTGTTTCTGGTTCGGGGTCTAGTCAGCCTTCACTGGGTTGAAGATGTTCACAGATGAAGAGTCCGAACTGTCATCAGGACCTAGTTTGGGGCTGGTGGATGCCTATGGAGACAGGTGACACACAAGGGGCGGTTTCAGAAAAGGACGTGACCATACAGAGTGTATTCTGTATTTGGACTGCACACCTATGTTCTATCGACGGCATCTCAACAGTACAAAGCTTACATGTTGCAGCGGTACACGTACAGGTACGGCACTTCAAGATTACATGCTTCAGCCCTACATGTACGGCACTTATGTTCTTATGTTGAGGTCGCTGCTGCCTCAGCTATAGATTGCGACATCAATAATGTAGCTGCGCAACCTCAACGCTCCAACTCAAAGTTGCTGGAACCGATTCACGGGATTCATGCTTTTCTCATAGTCAGCTTTCTGCGGCTTGCTCCAGAGTTGGAAACAAAGCCAACGTGTTCACACTAGCTCCTACAGGAAAGACTAGCAATATTGTCAACACAGAAGCATTTGTTGGGGCGTGGCCAGCGCGCATGCCGTGAGGACGCGAGCTCGAGAAGCTCCTGCCCGTGATCCTGCTACGGGTGAAATCGCGCTAGTTACATAACTTCGCGTGAGCCCAGAACAACGATTCTGAACAGAGGGACCCCTTCCCAACACTCGGCAGCTGCTCCGAAAAAAAACCGGGCCCAGCAACCCAAAAAACGAGACCAGAGAAGAGGCGCCCCTTGGCCCTACAAGATGGCGGTCCCCACTGTATCAATGGGGGAGGGGAACTGAAGCTCCCAAGCAACGCGGCTCTGGGACTTCGATCGACTGACACGGAACTCCTCACGTCTGATCCTCCCTCGCGCTGTTTGCAGAGGGGTGCCGACATGCCCTAGATCAGCTGAGGACCCGGTGGTGCAACACACGGTCCAACACGAGGGTGCGAACGAGGAAGAAGAGGCGGCCTCCCGGACGAACGGAAGCCGTGGAAGCGGGCTCCCTCCTCCGCCAGTCAGCAACTTAGGAAGATCCTGCCCGGACAGAGGAAGCAGTCGGCGTGAGACGGGAGACACAATACTGCGATCCCCGCCGCGCAGAACCAGATGAAGAGTTCGAGAGACGCATGGCACCGGGGGGAAAAAACATAGACTGGGGAACACGCAAAGGCCAGCAGAGCAAAGGGGTGAGTCCCGGACTTGATTCCCCCTCCCTGCCCTTGTACACAACTACGGACAGACCCAGGAGCGGGACAGACAACAGCTCCTGCCTCCCCTGCCCCGGCGAGGCCACCTTGTGGGCAGACGTGCTGATAATACCGCGCCGGATCGCTTGCTCGCCGTGGGCTGGGTGAGAGACTTATACCGCCTGTGACACAGCATCCCCACGCTGCAATTGAGAAGGTGGGCACAAATAACGAAGATCAAACCCCACAAGCATCACCCTGGGTGCCATAAGAACCTATAAGTGGAACTGACCCACGACAACACCTCGGACCGGGTGAGAGATCAGCAACACCCACAGCACAGCTCTTCCTTGCAGCAATTGAGAGGTAGGACACCCGCCTAACTAGTGTCGTCCGCTGAATCAACTATTGCGAGAACAGTACACTGGACCTGAATACAAAGATGTCCCCAACCAAAGCAAAGTCAATACCGTCAACGACAATGGACTCCTACACGACGGTCAGACCCAAGCAGACGCTACACCAGGACCCCAATCCCAATGTGGCGCCACCGCAGCCAGAAACGGAACCTAAAGATACACTAGTCCTACAAGCCATCGCAGCACTACGCACCTCTATCGAAACAAAAATTGAAGAGATAAGGTCAGATATGCAGCTCATGCGGCAAGATGCCCGTAACCTAACGGAAAGAGTGAACACAAATGAAGCTACCTTGCGAGACAGCGTCGCTGATACCACAGACCTGAAAATAAAGGTAACGGACCTAGAAATGAAAGTAGCGAGGCTAGAGGCGAGATCCGAAGATGCGGAGGGCCGCGCACGGCGCAATAATGTTAGGATCCTGGGGGTCCCGGAAGACATGGAGGGCTCGGACCCTACGGACTTCATAGAAACCTTGCTCCTACAAGAAATAGGGGCGGGAAAACGCTCCCAGGGGTTCTCAGTGGAGCGTGCCCACAGATCTCTTCAAAAGCGCCCCCCGCCAGGGTCGCACCCACGCCCGATAATAGCGAAAATCCTCAACTTCCGAGATAGAGAAATAATACTACGACACTCCAGAGAAGGCGGTGAGATTAGAAGACAGGACTCCAGAATAGTCATATACCCCGACTATACCCCAACGGTCCAACGAGCCAGGAATTCTTTCATACCGGTGAAGGCTAGACTACGAATACTCAACATAAAATATATGCTGCTCTACCCATCTCGCCTTAAAGTTTTATACAAGGGGAAGACAACCTTCTTGGAGACTCCAGCGGCGGCGATCAGGTGGATGGAACACAATAATTTAGCGGACAACGGAGAGGACCCTCAGAAGAACAAATAGAAACGAAGTGAATGATAACAAAACGAACACCTATGGAAGGTCCCACACTGAAGATGAGACGCTTAACTAGATATTGCAAGGGACCACACTGAGAATATGGCTATATCAGGCAAGACCACGAAGAACCACGAGCAGAAACACCGCTGACACACCCCCTCACGGAAAGTGCAGGCCAAATGCCTACACTCCACCCGCACCGAAAGGCCTGGAGAGGCCTAGAAAGCTCGGGAGCCCCTGAGCGCTGCAAGTTAGAAGCAACTGCTAGGGGCAGTTTGCAGTTGAACGTTTTTGGTTATTCATCCGTTCAGATGAAAGTTACAACAGTTGGTAAGTCTCCAGAATGCATTAATTCGAAAGAGGGGGAACGGGTCAGGGGAGGGGACACCTGGAGGGCAAACTTCCTCCGGAGCACTGTAACCAGAGACCCCCAGCCAAAAACAACATGGCAGGGAACGTGAAAATAATGACATGGAACGTGAGGGGCCTTGGCACCTACCTCCGAAGGAACAGAATTAAGTCATACCTAAACAGGAAAAAGGTTGAAATAGCGCTTTTACAAGAAACACACTGCACAGCGATACATATGGGTAAACTCCAGGAACATTGGGGAGGACAGGGATTTGGGACTGCTTACTCGAAATATGCCAGAGGGGTGTACACATGGATACACCCCCAGCTCCCTTTCCGCTTATCCAAATCTGCTAGTGATCCAGAGGGCAGATATGTGATTGTATGGGGACATCTCGAGCAACAGGAGCTATGCATAGTGAACACATACCTACCCAATAACAACATCCCGGCCTACTTGGCCTCGATGTACAACATAATCACTTCACATCGGGACTGCCTCTTCATCTGGGGAGGTGATTTCAATTGTGTACAGGATCTCATACTAGACAGGTCGCTACCGCCGCCTACCACCACTATGGCTGCCACGACGGCACTAAACACGCTGATAGACAGACTAGAACTGGCTGATGTGTGGAGGGAACTCCACCCCCACACACGTCACTACTCCTACTTCTCGTCCCCACATGGCCTCCATACGAGACTAGATCACATCCTTGTCGGAAGGGAACACCTACCCCAGATGGAGGGAGCAGAATACCTGGGAAGAACGATCTCAGACCACTCCCCATTAACGGTGAACTGGAACCATGCCGGCCCTTCGCCCCCCATCCCTATGGGGCGCATGCCAACGGTGGCCCTGATGGACCAGGCATTCAGAGACCAACTGCAGGACACGATAGACGACTATATAGAACTGAACAGGGGAAGCGTGAACTACATAAGCACGGTATGGGAGACCCTAAAGGTAGTGACCAGGGGGGAAGTCATGGCAAAAGCAGGCGGCATCAGAAGATCGCTGCGCAAGGAACTAGAGCAGGGAGAAGCAGAAATTGAGAGGCTTAGCACAGACCCCATAGACCCAGAAAGGCACGAGGACAGACTTCGAACACTTCGCGAGAAATGCTCAGACGCTTGGAGCAGACTCGCTAAGTTCGATTTCACCACTAGAACAAACAGGACGCACACAGAAGCGGATAGACCCAGTAGGCTCCTGGCATGGCTTTGCAAGAAGGAACATCCCAGACACACTATCACCCTGATTCAGGACGAGCAAGGCATTACACACCAGACACAACAGGAAATAAATGACATTTTTAAGAATTACTACAAACATTTATACTCCCACGAAACGGAAATACCCGGGGACCAAATAGCGGATACCTTAGAAGAAATAGGGCTACCTAGGCTCACCCCGACACAGGCAGAGGAACTAGAAGCAGATATTACAACAGAAGACATTGCCGAAGCGATTAAAGCACAAGCTACGGCCAAGACTCCTGGGAGCGATGGGTTACCCTCGGAATTTTACAAAACATATAGTTCCTCCCTGATACCGCTCTTACACGAGGTCTTTCAAGAAATATATGAACGAGGTATCCTACCTGACAGCATGAGGGAAACCCTAGTGATCCCAGTACTTAAGCCAAACAAGCTGGCCGAACGCTGCGATTCATATCGCCCGCTGGCTATGCTTAATCAAGATGTTAAGCTATTAACCACAATCCTAGCCCAGAGACTGTCCAGACAGATAGGAGACATCGTACACTCTGATCAGTGTGGGTTTGTTCCAGGTCGAAACACGACCATGAATCTACGCAGACTTCAACACATTATTGCACAAACAGATGCGAGCACCGAATCTTACGCCCTGTTATCACTAGACGCCACCAAGGCGTTTGATTCCATATACTGGGAGTGGCTCTTGGCGGTCCTGAAGGAATTCGGGTTCGGCCCACGATTTATTAGGTGGATCCGAGTACTCTACACCGAACCAAGAGCACGGGTAAAGACTGGGAGACACGTGTCAGAAGTTTGGGAGATATGCAGAGGTACTCGACAAGGCTGCCCACTATCCCCCATGCTTTATATATTGGGATTAGAACCCATAGCCATCTATTTTCGGAAACAATTTTTTGACGCTGGGATAAGGCTAGGGACGATAGATCACATAATTTCACTTTATGCAGATGATGTGCTTTTATACGTCAGAGACCCGCAACTCAATGTCCCAACTATGATGGAAGTCCTTGACAATTTCTCCAAAGTCTCAGGCATCCAGTTCAACAAGGCAAAGTCCTGCCTATTTCCACTATCAGGCCTTAAGGGCAAATGCTTGGAGGAGCTTCCAACACTGGAGATACAGTGGCAGACCACCAAGTTCCGCTATCTGGGTATTCAGATCATGCACACTCCCCAATTGATGCATGAACATAACACGAATGCAGCAATACCCGCGCTGCGCAGATCAATGTCCTTCTGGGCAAAACTCCCACTGTCGGCAATGGGGAGAATTTCGATAACCAAAATGATAGTCCTCCCCAGGCTCCTGTATAGGTTTCAAAATGTGCAATACTACATCAAGAATTCGTTCTTCCGCCTATTAAGGTCCTTAACTAGAGAATTCATCTGGGGGCAGAGAAGGCACAGAATAGCACACTCTACGCTAGTCTTACAATACGCCCAGGGCGGAATCCAACTCCCGCACTTCGAAAAATATTATTTGGCGGCCCAACTCAGCTTTGTGTCCAAATGGCTGGCTGACGAGAACACATCCGAGACCCCCCTGCTACAATCTCTGATCTCACCACTACAACTTAAAGAACTTCTCTGGGCTCCCCAACGCCTGCTGAATGACACACCTTTCATAGTTACCCTGGGGAAACAAATATGGCAAAGAACAAAGTCACTAAGAAATCAAACACACCTGTACTCCCCAGAAATACCGATGATCTGGGATCTATGCAGATCAGATTCAGACCTACTACACCTCAGGGCCTGGGAGAAGAAAGGGGTTTACATGTGGGGAGATCTATACGATGGCGGCTCCTTTAAAGAGTTCGATACACTACAGACCATGGATGGAATACCCACTAGTCAATACATGTGGTATCGAAAAATACGCGAAATAGCAAGACACAAATGGGACACCTGGCCTGGAGAACCTGAATCAGATCCTCTTACAACACTATTGTATAACCTAGGAGAAGGACAGAAACTGGTCTCCCAAATATACAGACACCTCACCGACAACCCCAATCCGAAGGGAGAGACCCTGAAAAGCAAATGGGAAACAGACACTGGTCTAGAACTCTCGAAGACGGAATGGTCCAGAGCGCTGGCATTCCCTAAAGCTGTATCAAGAAACCACAGATTCCGCTTTATACAACTGAATGTCCTACACCGGACATATCTCACTCCACACAGGATTGCGACATTCAACAAAAATGCAAGCTCCAACTGCCCATGGTGTAAAGCGGACAGAGCTGATCTCATACATATGTTTTGGGAGTGCACCACAGTGCAATCCCTGTGGGCAAGAGTCAAGCTGACATCTGAAAAGACGGGAACCTCCAACTACAGATGGACTCCTGAGGAATGCCTCCTAGGAACGTATCCCAGCCGGCCAAACTTAAACATCGAGTGAAGCTAATGGATCTATTATGCCTTTTGGCCAAAAGACATATCGCTATGTCCTGGAAAAAGCCAGCAGGACCTAGGTGTGACGCCTGGCACAGCGAACTTATTAGATGGACTGTTGCAGAGACTAAGGCGTGGGAGGATAACGTTACCCGATCCACAGATGAGTCCAGCTCCACCCTAGAAGCATGGCGGGAGATAGTCAGAACTATAACATACCCCTCAGACGACAAACCCCCATGAACAATCACCATCTGGACCATACTAAACTGCAGACACCTAGTAACCCACAAGGGTGATCCCCAAACACCTGAAGCAATCGATGCGTCCAGGAGTCCCCCCCTTCCCCACAATACCCCCGCTAAAGACTTGCTATATGCTTGATGAAAGCAAGATATGGAGACAGTTCATGTTAATGTTAACTGTTTATTGTTCGAAATGTTTTCTCTTTCTTAAGATCTTTATCTCCTCTCTATCCCCTCCCTCCCCCCCTCCTCTCTCTTTTTTTTTTTTTTTTTTTTTTTTTCCTTCTTCTTCTCCTTCCTTCCCTTCCTCCCCTCCCCTCTGTTCACTATTTTATTATTTCAAAGAGTTTTGCAATACATGGCTTGAGAGATCAGCCATTGAGACTGTTTATGACAAATGCCAATAAACAAACTTAAAAATAAACACAGAAGCATTTGTTTAGTTCATTAAATATGTCCTCCAAGTGCAGCATCTACGGGTGTTATAATTCCCATAACTAATGATACTTACATTCATGGATCTCAGGCGGATAGACGGTTCATTTGAGCATAGCCAAATAGGCTCAGCCAGTGCTTAATGTGTGGGGGTGTGTGCCCGGGCTCATTTTTGAGCCTGAGCACTTTCTGTCTCAAACTCACTTTAATTAAGTGGTGATAGTGCATCCATCAACCACAATGAGCAGGTGCAAGCTGTAGTGTAACCCCAAATATGTCGACACTGTGGGAAGCAGCTATGGGTGGTGGCAGCACTAATAGAGAACTGCCCACCCCACCCGCAGTGTCATTGGAGTGCTAGAAAATATTTGGACCCTGGCACTTATTTCTTGACAGATTATGCACTGGACTCAGCCAATGGCACTGCGGTAGGGATATGGTGTGGCCTTGGAGAATATTCTGGGCAATGGCCCACCTACCTCTAGAGTGGGGGTCTGCAACTAGAACAGCCCACTTTCCTTGCATCCATTTCCCTGAAAGGCTGCCTACACCAAAGGACTAACTGTCGCGGAACACCAAATATGCTTACTGCGCATGCAGTGATGGGTTGAGGAAGCGGCGGACAGATAGCTAAGAAGGGGGGTTGGGGAGGGAGGGGAATGTGTGAATGTATGTCTATATGTATGTGTGTGGGGTTTGTGTGTGTACGCATGTTTGCAGAGTGGTGAAAGGGAGCGAGGGACAGGTCAGGAGTGGCAGGGGTGGCAGGGGTGACGCTGCTGAACTGCCGCTAACCTAGGGGGGAGGAAAGCAGGGGAGGGAACAGTGATTGTAGGGATGTCCCCTGCATTAGCAGGGGCCGGGGGTGCTCAGCTGTAATCATGTTTCCCTGCAGTGCCAAAACCAGGCCTAGGCTACCGGGCTTCGGTGAAAACGGCCTGCACGGAATCATCATTTGGTCCTGTAGATGTTCTGGACTAAAACTCCCAGCAGCCCTAGCCAGCATAGTCAGTTGTGATGGATAATGGAAGTCGTAGTCCAAAACAGCTGGAGAGCCACATGTTGCAAACCACTGCTCTAGAGGAAGACGAGCACTGCTTTCCACTAGCATTGCCTTGATTCTTCTGCATTCTTAGTAAACCAGGTTTTCCGGGTTTTCCCCTGACCGGGTTACCACTGCTAAGGCCCTGAGGCACATAAATAGAGTTGCCTACACCCCACCTGTGACCTGGAGCACTGGTAACACTTGGCAGGCAGTGCCATGTTGTTAGACTTGGACCATCACCCGACCACTGCCACAGACAAATTGGCCCATGTGTTTGTGTGTGGATGTTTGTCATGGGACCTGCCTGCTTGTGTACCTAAAGGGGCTGTACCCATACATATAATGGTATTTCCAGGTGAACCACCCTAGGTTTACAGTGCTAAAACATAGCATGTCGGTCAGCGGCTCACCTGGTAATTTTCCGTTGCAAATGTAGTATCTGGCAGAGCAAGGCGTGCTGAAATTAATCAATGCGAAACGGGTAGGGCAATGTAAAAATGGACCCGGGCAATGTACACAATGTGAATGAAATGTGTGCTTAAGCGAGGCCACGTGAAGCTGGCACATCAATTTGGAAATTGGCCGGGACATTTTCTGGGGATAAGATGGGAAGTGGAATTGAAATGTGTGCTTGAGCAATGTGTAAAGCTGGCTTGGCAGTGTCCTGGGGCAATGTGGGAACTGATAAGCACATGTGTATAACACTGCCATTTACACTCCAGTGTGTAACAACTATGCAGATGTCTAGGGTCATCGTAGAAACGGATGTGGTGATTTTCTGGGGCCCTCCTTTGCAATATGTGCCGCATGGCATAATGCCACCAGGAAAAGGAGAAAGGGGCAACGCATGCCCGACCCTGATAGTGGCACACTCCCAGGACAGTGTGGCAATGGCAGACTGGCATAGTTGGCAACCCTCTGACATGTTTCAGCAGCAGCCGTGGCAGGCTGGCATATTGAGCAATGTATTATCAATGGGTAGACTCCTGTGAGCAATTGGGCAAACCCCTCATACTATTTGCAGCACGCTGAAATACTCCAGCACCCCTTGGATTCAACTAATACACGGGCAGCCTCATGGTATGTGATTATGCAGAAGAAATAGGGCACGTGTCGTTTAGCGCGTGGCTATTATACTCCGCTACAGTCACAGAAGCCCAATAACCCTGCAGATAATTATCCAGACTCAAACTATTAGGGAACCAAAAAGGTTGGCTCTATTCTTTTCTTTCAAAAACACATTCCGATCATTCAAAAAGTTCATGTAATACATATTTTGAACAGAACGATAGATCATTGACATCAGGAAAAGGTCACCTTTAAGTGTCCACTGGTGCACACCATGCAGAGCTCAGTCCTCCCATTACTCACTCAAGCACAGATAAGGGGCTGCTTGATGGAAGGGAACCCCTGATCCGAGTGGGTAATGCACGTGCACCTGGAGCATGAGAGCCAGACAGATACATCCGATATTGGTCTAAGGTTTGCACTAATGTCCTGTGTGAGACGAATCCAAGGAATTCGTCCCCTCTCCCCAAGAGGGAGCCACCCACTCTGGGATTAGGAAGGTTGGCCGCCTAGGTTACACCCCACACACTCCCCAAACACCCCCCACACCCCACAAGTGGGATCCCACTGGGGGTGACCCCTCCTGAGAGGACATGCCATCCCTTAGGAAGGATATTGGTCGACTTCCCTTATCTCAGGAAGCCAATGGCCCTCTTTACAACCCTGGCGTTGGACCATGGTGCTCATAGCACCATGGTCCATGCCAGTAACTTACCGACTCCGCCATGGCAGAATGGGGAATCACCGCCCAATTCCGAGGTTAGCGGGGCGGTAATTCCGCATGCCGCCATTGCCCTTCCCCATTCCCATTTTTGCCCCATAAGGCACAATGGAAATGGGGAAGGCGCTAAGTACGGTGCCGCAAATTGCGGCACCGTACTTAGCACCAAGGTCCCTTTGCGGGTTGGATTTTAACGCCTGCAAAAAGCAGGCATTAAAATCGCCAACCCGCAAAGGGACCTCGTAATCAGGCGTTAAGGGGTTAACGGCGCCGCCACCTTTTGCGGCGCCGTTAACCCCTTAACGCCAGGGTTGTAATGAGGGCCAATGTCTTCATTGGTTGTTTGTGGATTGCACCAGATCACTGTGAGAAGGCATTTCATGGTTTGGTTTCTGACCCTCTACTGTTGCCATCACAAAACCAATGGAGTGCTCCATCTCCCTTCAGAGACGGAGATAAATGCATCATGAGACAGACACGAGGAGGAGCAAAAGAACAAGCTGAAGTGCAGCTTGCAAGCCTGCAGAGCCAGGCCACAGAGGACAGCACAAAGAGACTTTGTTTGATACAGGATGTAACCACTCACTCAAAGGCCTAGAGCAATTCGGTTTTCCTTATGCCACAGGCAGGAGCCCATGGGAAAATATATGTAGCTGAACTGTGAGAAGGGCAGAGGCCTCACAGACATTGCCTGGTGACAAGCTGGGACAGCACAGTGCAGGTTATAAGCAAGAGGCCCTTAAGAATTTTCATTTGTGTTTTGTTGCTTGGTAGTGGTAGGGTTAGGATCAGGCTAGATAGGTGACCAGACAGTGGACCTCTTTTCTTTTTGTATGACAGCCTGATGTGCACTCTTTTACACTCTTTCCTTTTTTTAGTGAGGGACCAGAATTCTAGCATTAGATTAGGGGTTTGCACCAAAATAAAAACCATTCAGTACAAAACATAAATGAGTTGTCCGTCTCCTGATTCTGACTTACAACATGGTTTGGAGAACTGAATGTCATTTACATACTTCAGGTTCATTTTGTTAAAAAAATTACAAAAAGCAGAAATCAACAACAATAAATAAAATGGAAAAGGAATGGCCTGCCAGTGTTGCCAACCAGATCTAACAGTTCACAACAAAAGAGCAAATCCTACATCATAAATAAGAACACAATTGAATCCTGGTGCCAGCTCTTCTGTTACACTCAGCATGGGTCGTGGGGTCTGTTGAGATGTAATGGCGGGCAGGCAGCCCAGCCTTGCCCACACATGGCCTTGTAGGGAAGGTCGTCTACTCGTTCCTGTAGGGGCAGATGATCACGATTCAGGCTCAATGGACCCTAGAGGGAAATCAAACAATAAAAGAAAAGAGAGTAGCCTCTATATATTCAAGAAGAACAAAAAAACAGACTAAAAAATCAATTGCTGAACGCATTAATTTGCGGGGACATGGCAGAAACCTGCATACCAGCTATAGCAGGGTTATGCAACCCTTGTCTCTCCACAAAACCCATCATTGTTAGCCACAATGGTCGATGGTGAAGGATGGTGAAGGATCATGGGAGTCGTAGTCCGACATTTGTGAAAAGGCACAAGTTGTAGTACCCTGGTAGAGTCCAATTTATCAAAACCTCCTGGCATGCTCTATGGTTCTGGAGGGCAGAAGAAGTGCAGTACTCAAACTGCATTCTAGCTGCTGGTAATGGTTACATAGTTGTCTGTAGTCACAAATCTGTATCAAGCAGGTGATCGTTATCAGGGGAGTTGCTAGGTCTGGAAAAGACCCGGGGCTAAGCTGATGTCACAACTGTTGGGACTGGGGGCTAGCCAGTCTTTTGGCTGTAGCTCCTGAGATTCTATCCGGGGCTACAACCAAAAGATCAGGGGCTATAGCCCCCTTAGCCCCCCCCTAGCAACGCCCCTGATCGTTATACTAGGAAGCAGCCCAGAACGGGGCTCGCCTGTCTATTAAGGGAACTGTCGGGACAAGCTGAAGGCTGCCTATTATATGATCGCAGCGATTCTGAGAGCATTCTATTTTCTGGGACAATCATTTTGATCGGCTGTTAACTGGCGCAGGAAGCTGATACAATGTTCTGATTGGTGCATACATGGTTTACAATTGTGAAGAAATATGTTTTGTGTGTATTGTGTAAACCTCTGACGTACTGTAATATGTCATGCAATCCCCTTGAGAACTGCGTATAACCCAATGGGCCTCATTACGAGGTAGGTGGTAAGGGATTACCGGTAAGGACACCGGTGCCGGTAATCCCTTACCACCCTATTCTGAGGTCCCTTAGCGGGTCCCTCCCTTAATGCCTGGTCTTACTAGGTGTTAAGGATGGGACCCGTTAAGGGACTTCAGAGCTAATAATGGTACCGCCAATTGCGGTACCGTTATTAGCTCCATCCCCATTCCCATTGAGCCCTATGGGGGCTCGAATGGGAATGGGGAATGGTTCCCGGAATGGGGATTTACTGGGTCCTCCAAGGTTGGAATGACCCGGTAAGTCCCTATTTCGGGAACCCGGACCGGGATTGCGGTAAGGGGGTAGCCATGGTACTAATAGCACCATGGCTACCTCCTACCTCGTAATGAGGTCCAATGACTTTTTGTTGAACAGATTTGGAACGTTGTTCTGGTGCATATCCAAGCAGGCATGTATGTTCCTATCTAAAGCCCCACCAAGGATTTTTTTTTTTATTTCTTATGGCATGAACCTCGCTCGAGAGCAGTGGAGCACTTTACGACCAGAGAGGAGAACTGTTGGTGGAAGGAGGCACAGAGGGATTTTGATTTGTCTGCCTGGTATTGTTGAAAGAGCCACATTTTTAGTGTTTTGAGGAATTGGAGGATGGTGGAGGCATTTCAAGCATCTGCCGGCCATCGAGATTCAGATGGTTGGGTGTGGCAGGAGAAGGACTGCGTCTGTGTCTTCTTTTGACCATTTTGCTGTGCAATGCACGAGATCCTCAAAGGTGTAGAGTTTAGTCACCAAGTATGTTGTTCTTCCATTCAAGACGGTTTTGTAGGTGATAGATGCAGTTTTGAATATTTTCATGGCTGGGGAAGGGGTGCTAGTGAATTTCGCCTAGTGTAGGAGAGATAGGGTAATGAGGCGGACTGCCGGCTTGTGGGCTGCCTTGAGAGGGCCAGGTGCGTGGATGGAAGCTCAGTAAGGAGGGCATTTCCCCTGTCGATGTGTGAGGTCACATGGACTTGGACCATCATGAGGAAGTCATGCAGGGGGGAGAAGTGTTCGATTTGTGCGCAGTGTGGAAGTCTGGGGACATGCAGTTTGTGCCTAAACGATCAGTGCCTGTTCACATACAGGATAGTTCTGCGCTCCGCCAGGGCAATGGTCTTACTGGGATAGAAAACATTTGCCAGCTTTAGGGAGCAATTTGCTTGCCACATTGACGTGTCCATCAGCCACCGGTAGAGAGCAAACCTATTGCTGCATTGGCTGGAGAATAGCTCATAATGTTAGTACAACATATAGTAGCATCAAATATCTGTATAAAAGGCTGTAAATAATGTTCTTATAATGCACGTCAGCCTATAGAACCGGTATAAAATCCCATGCATAATAGTCTTATTACTGGGCCTCATTCCAAGATTGGCAGTGCGGGAAAAAGTGACGGTAATACCGTTACCCTGCCCTACTTTTCCCGCACCGCCGAACTACAAGTTTGGGGGTGGGGTGGTCAGAATAACCTGCATCTCGGAGCTGATATACCGCCAATTCCCCTCATGCAGTTCTATCAGACTCCATGGAATGGGGAATGGCCATCTTTACCGGCACTTGAAATCTGCCCGTAATACTGGCAGACCAGGTAGTGGTGGTAACAGTAATACCTACCGCTTGGTGGTATGTCGCTGGATTTTCCGGCGGGATACCAGCAAACATATAATGAGGCCCTGTCTAGTTGCAAATCACCACTGAGCTGCAGTAAGAAAAGGACATCACAACTTAACTATAATAATGTATTACTGCTGTGTTCTCATGTTACGGTGGTGGAGCCCACACAGAGCAGAATTCCTTAAGTAAAGGCATGCCATCGTTTCAGGTTCCTTTCTTTTCCATAGTTCAGAAGACGTCATAGCAAATATTGTGTCAGAGTTTTGAATATAACCACACAGTCACGAATCCAACCAGAAGGCGCTTTTCGCTGCAAGACTTGGGGGGCGCAGGTAGTAGATTAGTAAACACACAGGAGTTCCCACAGACAGTCATATCCCCGCAGCAGCACCAGACCTCCCCAAAATACTTTTATATCTGAAGGCAGGCCTACATATAAGCTATGTGTTTTGCACATCAGACTTCTGTCCTGCGAAAAAGGGGTATGTCGCAGAACCCCGCACCCTCACTATTGACTTCGGCCGGCATGATCACACCCTTTGCCCATGTGGGATGGGGCTCAGGCGCCCCCCCCCCCCAGGTGCCCGCCTACCGTGAACATTGTGCAGCTGTGAGCGAGAACATCCCTTTTCTCTGAAATAATGGTCTGTGATAATGCACGGACATTACTTGCTCAGGAGCAAGCTGCGGGTGTTTGTTTATTTCGTGCACTGCTGGAGTTTAGTACAGAGGGGTTGTACACTATCTGCATTTTACCACTTATTTTAAACCACAAAACGGCATTCAGGTGCATTTAATTAAATCTACTTGCAACACATTACAAACTGCATTCTGGTATTTTTGGAGAAACTTAACACATTAGGAAGAGACCTCACATCCGCTTGCGTTCAAAACCAGGGCCTGGATGGGGATCAGTGCAGTCGAGTCGTGAAGCATAACGTATCCCCTACCATGCACAAGAAGGATAAGGATATTGCGAGCCACCTGAGAGTTCTGGAACCTTCTAGAGGAACTCAGCTTCTTTTATGTGATTTCTTGATGTGTTATGAGGCACCAGCCTCTGTACGCAGAATGCTATTTGGTGCTCACTTGAATGTTTATATTTCTAAACGTATAACGCGCCTCAGGCCCAAAGGCAAGCGGTATCACATAAAACAAGAACAACAGCACAACAAGAACATAAAAGAAATAAAACCATTTAAAACACAAAAATCCCTTAAGAACAAGAAAAGTCAGCTAAAACAGAGCAATAACACATAGAGTGACCTGACCACTCCAAATGTACCGATGCCTAATTGGCTTGAATACACTGTTTATTTACTGGATAACACAGCTAGCGCCTAGATGCCCGCAGGCTGAAAGCGCTGCTACAAATGTGGAAAAAAAAAGAAATTATCAAATCAGCACGACATGACCAACCAGACCAAGCTAAAAAATGTGAAGTAAAAAAGAATGTCTTGAGGGACCTCTTAAAAGATGTGAAGGAAGGATCCACTCCTTGACATACATGGCAACTTGTTTCAAAGAGACGCAGCAATAAAATCAAAGCAGCATCTGTGGCCTCTCCAATGTTACTCGAGGCATTGTAAGAAGATTACTCTCACTAGATCTTAGCACTCGAGAGAACTGCTTCACCTGGAGCCTCCTTCTGAGGTAGGATGGACTTTATCCAAATATGCATTTGTGTGCAACAGAGAGAATCCTGAAATTCAGACGTTCCGTCACAGGTAGCCAGTGCAACGCCTTGCCAGCAGGTGAAAAGTGAGCTCTTCTTTTGAGATGGCAGGCTGTTCTTACCGCACTATTTAGCAACACTTGGACCGTTGAATGGTCCCAACAAGCAGACTTCCACAATACTCAATCTTAGCACCAATTAGGGATCATGCAAGGGAAGCATAATTCTCCTAGGTTATAAAGGGGCTAATACTACGTAACAGCTTCAGGTAGTACGCAGAGGAAGAGGCCCCTGAATTTACATGGCCCCTCATAGACAAGGTTGAGTCCAACAGAACACCCAAAGAACACCCAAAGGGCCTGATTCTTAGAATTCGGTGCAGAAAAGGCACAAGCGCTGCACGCCGAGAAGGAGTGTGCGCCAGCCGTGGCGCAGAGAAACAATTGCGCGGCACGCTTTTTCATGGATTTCCCGAGGCATCAGTAGCCGTGGCGCAAAGAACACCAAGCTGCGCCAGTAACCCAACACGCGCCCACGTGCATTAAAAAGCAGGTGAAATGCCTAACACGGCACAAGCCCCCCATGCCATCCCTGGACCAGCATACAGGCCCTTCAGCGCGTACGCCAGGCGCACCCCAGCCAAACCGCGTAAAACTCATCGCGTACCCCGGACGCACCCCAGCCCAATCACGTGAAAACTCATTGCGTACCCCGCCCACACCACAGCCAAATCACGTGAAAACTCATTGCATATCCCGGACGCACCACAGCCAAATCGCGTGAAAACTCATTGCGTACCCCAGACACACCCCAGCCAAATCGCATGAAAACTAATCGTGTTCCCGGTTGCACCCCAGCCAAATCATGTGAAAACTCATTGGGCCTCATTACGAGTTTGGAGGCAGCCATGCCCTTAGAAAGGGCATGGCTGCCTCCAAACTCGGGTCCGGGTTCCTTGAATGAGGAATTACCAGGCCATTCCAACCTTGGAGGACCCGGTAATTCCCCATTCAAAAAACCCATCCCCATTCCCATTTGATCCCCCGTAGGGCTCAATGGGAATGGGGAGGGAGCTAATAACGGGCCTGTTAATAACGGGCCCATTAATAACGGGCCCGTTATTAGCTCCTTGGTCCCCTTGCGGGACCCGCAAAGGACATCTGTCTCACCAGACGTTCAGAGTGGGTCCCGCAAGGGAACCTCGTAATAGGGCGGAATGGGTTTACCGGCACCGGCACCATTACCAGTGCCGTTAAACCCATTCCGCCCACCTCGTAATGAGGCCCATTGCATACCCCGGAAGCACCCCAGCCAAATTGTGTGAAAACTCATTGCGTAACCTGGACGCACCCCAGCCAAATCACGTGAAAACTCATCACGTTCCCCCTGGATGCACCCCAGCCAAATCGTGTGAAAACTCATTGCGTACCCTGGATGTACCCCAGCCAAATCACGTGAAAACTCATTGCGTACCCCAGACGCAATCCAGCCAAATCACGTGACAACTCAACACGTACCCAGGCCGCACCCCAGACAAATCGCAGGGAAACTCAGTGCGTACCCCGGTCGCACCCCAGCGTAATCGCGTGAAAACCCTGCATGTACCCTGGACACACCTTAGCCAACTCGCGTGAAAACGCATTGCGTACCCTGGACGCACCCCAGCCAAATCGCGTGAAAACTCATCGCATACCCCGGATGCATCCCAGCTTAATCACTGCAAAACACCCTGCAATCCCTGGCAGCACCACAGCCCCACACCCCAGCCCCCATCACCTGTGACGCCAACCTGCAGGCAGCCCCCTCCAGACCGGACACCCGCAGCCCCCATCACCCATGAGGCCACCCTGCAGGCAACCCCCTCCAGACCCGTCACCCCCAGCCCCCATCACCCGTGACGCTACCCTCCAGGCAGCCTCCTCCAGACCAGACACCCCCAGCCCACATCACCCGTGACGCCACCCTGCAGGCAGCCCCCACCACATAGGAAACCCCAGCCCCCATCACCCATGAGGCCACCCTGCAGGCAACCCTCTCCACATGGGACACCCCAGGCCCCATCTCCTGTGATGCCAATCTGCAGGTAGCCCCATCCAGACCGGACACCCCCAGCCCCCATCACCCATGATGCCACCCTGCAGGCAGCCCCCTCCAGACCGGAAACCCCCAGGCCCCATCACCCGTGACGCCAAACTGCAGGCAGCCCCCCCCAGACCGGACATCACCTGCATGCTGGATGCTGACATGGTGACACATGTTAACTCCACCAATGGTGTGTCGAGCAACTTGACTGCTGTGTAGTGACACCACCCTGAACCTCCTGGTCAAAATGTATACTGCAAACAGAAACAAAAGCAAACACCTGGGTCACATCCTTGAGTGTGCCAGCTGCTCAAACACAGTTGCTGTCTGCAACCATATCCCAACATACACATCACACAAGTGAATGGTAAAGTGAGGCCCTGCAGCCCATGTGACAAAATCATCTCATTAATACCCATGTAGAAATAGTCACACAGTGACAGATTTTTAAGCACCCTCAATGTGTGCCACATGAACAGACGCTGCCCAGGCGTGTCAAGGCCTGAGCCTCAATGAGCCGACATTACCTAAACAGATAACCTAATGAACACATCAATGTTCCTCCCATGTGGGAATGATATGACATGACATGTAATCAAATTACATGTCTTTCATAATGTACATATACACAAGTGTCCAAAGGCCCAGAGAGTCAGTGGAGGGGGAAGACAGTGAAGACAGAGACAACAAACCTGTTAGGGCAGGTGCCAGTGAGATGGCGCCAATGCATGGGAGGTGGGAAGGAAAAGGGTGTGGGTGGGGAGAGGGCAGTGCAGTACATGTGAAGGACATCATAACAAATAGAACATGAAAGAAAATGTCTCAATAACTCAGCCCCTCCCTACCTTGCTGAAAAATGTTCCAAAAATAACTCCTCCCGATACACCAGTTCTACAAACTCGGGCTGCCTGAAAGTGCCCAGGTGCAAACTAAAAAAAGCAGGGGGCAGCAGCTTCCCGGTAATGGCGGCTCAACTCTGGAATTAACTTCCTACCACCTTAAGAGCTGACCAGTCTTGCTATAAATTCAGGAAAGAAGCCAAACGCTGGCTCATTTTCAAAAACTCACCACAGTAGACACCTTCACTTAGGTGCCCCTCACCGCATTCCTACACTCGGTATCGAGGAAACTATTGTTTAGACAATGTAGATTGCTCAGGAATCCTAACCTGTATATTACTGTATATTCCATTTGTGTAAATAAGATGTCTGTGTATTTGTTGTACTACTGTTTTGCCATTTGTCTAACCAAGAAAATGCATATCCTTGTAAACTGCGCACAGATACCCCTGGGTTGGGAGCGCATTATAAATAAATAAACAAACAAACAAACTGTAGCCAGCTGGTGTCAAGTGCAAGCCAAAGTTCAGTCAGCAGTTGTGAAGTGCCGGCAGGTGTCTGTTGGCATACATAAAAGCAGTCCAAGTGTGTGGGATGCCAGGGAGGCAGTGCTGGTGTGCAAGTGGCGGGCGAGGGGACCTTTGGACAAGTTCAAAGGGTATCCAGGTGACTATTTCAGATTCAGACAGGAGTTCATCAGGGCAGAGGAGTACCAAAAGCACAATGAAAAAGGAATGAGTCAAGTTTTGATTGAGTACATTGCGCTACCCACTAAGACTGCTGCATTGATCTGGCCATGTGTAAAAACAAAATAATGGCAAAATTGCCTGCCAGTGCAAGATGCACAACAACAGCAGAGACAATGATAACAGCACAAACACATGCTGGTGAAGGTCAAAGCACAACATGTGCGTTACACTGCATCAAGCAAATCCTGGTCAAATATCCTGAACAATTTACACTCCAATCAGTCACCCCACCCCAAACCCCCCGAAACAAAGTGAGGACCAATGCACAGTGATGCTGCACATGTGAAAGCAAATGACACTTCACGGTGCACACACATACTCCCTATTCCCACACACCCACTCGTCATCCACATGTGTATATGCCCCACGCAAATGAATAGCAAACATGACACATGCATGCAAGTAAGCACACACTTGGTGGCCACACTATCTGGGTCCGGCCAGACCTGCCCAAGTGAACACGATTCCTCTGGAAATACAGTGGGGCGGATACCCCTTGAGGAGACAACTGCAGATGGCGAAGCGTAGTAAGCTCGAGTTGGGGGGGGGACGGGAAAGACAGTGGACATTTCACGATACTGTATATGATGCT
The DNA here is from genome assembly GCF_040938575.1 of Ambystoma mexicanum. Classification (NCBI taxonomy): domain Eukaryota; kingdom Metazoa; phylum Chordata; class Amphibia; order Caudata; family Ambystomatidae; genus Ambystoma; species Ambystoma mexicanum. Next base: position 325,324,476 of record NC_090926.1, on the reverse strand, counting down.
TGCTTTACATGATATGCACTGTTGGGTTTGTTATTTGTCCTTTTTTGTTCTTTTTTGTTGTTTGGTTGTTGTAAAAGTTAATAAAAATTGTTTAAAAAAAACAAACACATGACCAACAATGGCCCTTACCAGGGATACCAAATCGAGTAAAAAATCAGTAAATTTTGCCCAAAAAAAAGAGAAGCTATTAGTTTGAGTAATCAAAATAAATTATATTATACAATTGCATTGATCCATACACACTGCAAATCATAAATAAAAATATGTACAATAAGAAATGAAAATAATGTTCAATTATCCACAACTAAACTTAAAATCATATAAATGAAAAAACATTTTTTTTTAAAAGAGCTCCATGTCCATAAAAGTGTTCCAAAATAACTATCAAAATGAGAAAAATCAATTCCGGAACGTTGATTCCAAAAACACAAAACACTAGTAAACTATGTACAAATAAACATGGAGCAAAGTCCAAATAGCACTCCAAATCACAAAATCAAGAAAAGCAAAATCACACACAAACAACTATGTACAAAAAGTGGAGTATAATCCAAAAACTCCAAATCATAAAAAAAATAAAGGAAACCTATTTCTAAAGAACTATTTCTAAGGGCAGCGGGCTAGTCCTTCTCCTCACGATGCTCCCTCAGTGCGTCGGCCAGGGCATCATGGGTGACCAAGAGGCTATAGATTGGGTGGCATCCTTCCTGCAGGATAGACGATCTAAGATTATCTCGGGCGAGCATGCATCGTCGACCAAACCAGCTTATTGTGGAGTCCCACAAGGAGCTAGTTTCTCCCCACTATTGTTCAACTTATATCTGCGCTGCCTATGCACATTGTTGACCCAACTCAGAATATTTTTTACCAACTTTGCCGATGACACTCAACTGGTCTTTGAACTAAGTGGGAATTACAATCAAGACAGCAACAAACTAACATCATTATATAACATCATTGAATCCTGGATGAAGGCAAACTGGATGTGCCTTAATGGTACCAAAACAGAGCTAATGATCTTCGGATCATCCTGCGCTAGGAAAAAACTGAGCCCAGCATACTCCTCATTTAACATCAAAAAGTCACCAATCACAATATCAGAAAAAGTTAAGACACTTGGCATTTACTTACAGGCATCACTGAGAGCAGAAGCTCAAACAGCCTACCTTAAAAGAAATTGCCAATACCACCAAAAACGACTGAAAGAAATGAGACCCTTGTTAAACCGACATAATAGCATAACTATTGCTAGGGCCACTATCCTCCCCCGGCTAGACTATGGTAACTCTCTGCTACTGGGCGCAAGCAGTAAATGCTTGAAACAATGCCAAGTGATCCAAAACAACGGATAAGAACCATAACCGGCAAATCAAAGAGAGAGAACATCACAAGTGACAGAAGAGACTTACACTGGCTTGCCATAGAGGACGACATCACTTTTAAATCACTGACACTAATCCATTGTTACTTATTTAGAAATGCCCTTGCATACCTAAAGAAACAATTCAAATGGTATGAACCAAGCCTCAGCCTCAGATCAACTAATAAAGGCCTTCTCCAAGCTATGCCAGCAAAAAAGTCAAAGGGACTAGGTAGGGCTTTCACGACTAAAGCAATCATAAAATTGAATAAATTGCCCCCAACACTTAGATCAGAAACAAACTATGTTCGCTTCAGAAAAAAACTTCAGACACTACTGTTCAAATAAAGTCACCTCCATGCACCAATCTTCTACTGACACACTGCACTTTATGCTGTCCTGATCAAATGTTTCCTTGTCTATATGGAATGTGCTCTGATGCCTGCAGGCTGCAGCACTATATACACAAATAAATAAATAAATAAATCATTGAACACTGCGTTCAATTCCCCTTGGCGGGCCTCCGCTCCTCGAGGGCTTGCTGGGACACCAATATGGTCCTCTCCATCCCCTCCCACTCCCTGCAAGTCTCCTCGAGGACCTCAGCCCGCCTCTCTGCCTGATGCAGTGAAATCTCCGCCCTGGCCATGGTGAGGTTTGCCTCCCGTGTCAGCTGCCGCTTTGCCCCAATTTGCCACCCCATACGTTCCAACACGGAAGACATCCTTTGACGAAGGTCCATGTTTGCATCCTGCCCGATGCCCAATACCTGCCTCCCTGAGATGGAATGCCCTGAGTACTGTAGCATCCTACTCCGATCTTGCTGCTGCCAAATTGTCCGGTGCCTGCTCCTTAAGGGCAGCCTCCGGGCTGATGACATCACCCGGTGCGGTCGTGCATGTGCCCTGCTACTTGGTGCCTGCTCTACCTCCATTGCCACAGCTCCTGTCGTCAGCTGGATCGGCGTGGTGACCACCTCGGCTGATCCTACGTGAACTCCCGACTCTGGCAGGGATGTGATCTCCACCAGACGGGCCCGGGGTATGGGACAGGTACACAGGGGGCCCTCGTGGTATCTGGGCCAGAAGGCATCAGGAAGGATGACTGGCGCACAGAGGAGGAAGACAAGGAGGGGGTTGCAGGAGTGGCCAGCCCACGCACTCCATTCGAGACCAGGAACTGAGCTAGCCAGTTCAGGAGATACCTGACCTCATTGTGATGATGTGCACGCCCACCACCGTAAGCCTGCACATCATCACGAATGGTGGCTGTATGCCCCACGACACCGGCTTGCACCGGTTCCACCCTGTCTCGAATGGGGAGATGCGCAGGCATTGGTGTTTCCGTTTGTGTGGAAACATCCGCCACCTGCGGATTGGTCCGGTCTGGGGCATGCCCGCAGGTGCATACTGGTGCAGGCGCAGGCCCAGGGGCAGGATTAGGCACAAGTACCTCCACAGCGACCTGCACTGCCTCCTGCCCCTGAGTCTGGACTGCACCAGGCACACCCACCTCATCACCACCGCCGGGCTCCATGGGCTGGGCTGATGCAGCCTCCTCCTCCACCCCCGTCAACCTGGATTCCTCCCCAGTGTCTTTCGGCACTGGATTGCCCCTGTGCAAGCTCACCTGTCCCTCCCGCTGCCGAGGAGTCCACGACCACCTTCGCCCTCTTGGAGCTCCTCTTAGCAGCTGCGGCGGATGTCTCTGATGCGGCACCAGTCTCCTCGCTCCCCAAAGATGAAATTACCTGGAGGCTTGACTGGGCCTTGCGTCTGTTCCTGGTGGAGACATTCCTGCTTCCTTGTTCCGCAGCACCTTCTCCACCCTCTTCTTCCAATGTCGCTGTGGATAAAGAGACATAGAACACAAACATCAGGGTACTGTACCTATGCGTGTTTTGCACAAAACATATGCACATGAAGTACACTGCCAAAGGTCACAACCATCATCACCCTCAACAACACACAGGTACATGCAATGTACATCCATGCACATACATGTCTGTCCTTCACAACAGACAATCACATCCTTGGACATGGCACAGTCAGCACCTACAAATTGTTCATGCTCCTGACATGCATCATGGCACATATACATGACATTCACACACATCACCTGACATCCCTGAAGCAGGGCACAGAACTATCATATCAGAGTCAACTCAATGTCAATTGTGCAGCAAGAGTCGAGCACACATTCAAATGCTCCAGTAACATCCATCCAGGAGTGTTGGCCAGTCACACACTCACTTCTCAGAAACATGCACATGTACACCATGCATATCCATGATGTTGATGACAACACCCATATGTCAGACCTCTCACACGGCCATGTCTGAGACACATGTAAGCAACCACATGTATATCGTTATAGGCTGTATCACATCATACATAGCAACAGTAACACCGTTGGTAGCACACATGCCTCAATGGACACACATGCAGCACTGTCTCATACAAGCACACAGACATCCGTACAAGAGGCATACCTGCAATATGGTCAAGGTGCACACTCCTACCACACATGAACATGCACATGCACTGTTGAGGGCACCAACACATGGACACTTAACAGTCGGCTCCAGACGGAGCTGCAAATCCAAGACCTGGGCGTGCAGCGCTGTGTAAAACCGCTCCAGGACCCGCATGTTGGTGGTGTTCAACTGGCCCCAGTGCCCCCCTTGGTTCACATCAGCCGGCAGAAAGTGCCGGGCTTTGTTGTGGGTCCTGGCCTTGAGGTCCTCCCAGCGTCTTTGGACATGGTGGTAGTCCCGGGGTGCCACCCCCTCTCCGTTGATGGCACCCACGATGTCAACCCAGATCGTCTTCCATTCTTCGTTGGTCCGTGGAAGAAGGCATCATAATGCCCTAGAACTTGCTCTACCAGATTGTCAACTTCTCTTGCACTGAAGCTGACAGCCCTCTGCCTCGCTGCTGTGGGGTTGCCACTGGCCTCAGATGATGTTGGTTCTGACATTGCAACCCCCGAGGCAGGTATGGGTGGGCAAGGTGTTCCTAAGGCTGGGCTGTGGAGCGGTGGCCTGGCACGTTGCGAGTCTTCTGGATCAGCAGAGGTGGTCACAGGTCCGACGACAGGAGACCTGGCAATGGCTTTACAGCAGGCACAAAAATTGCAGGGCACGTGGGCAGCAGGCACACAAAGTGGGCAGGCAGCAGCAGATGGCTCATAGGAGACAGCTCAGGGCAGTTGGAGGCAGGTAAATTGGCTGGTAGGCAGGATCGTGGGTCTTCCGTGTTACTCATGTGGGCAGCCAGAAACAGAGTGACTCCGCACGTGCGGAAACAGCACGTTAGCGAGAAATCAGAGGAAAGGGCCTAAGCGCCTAGGTTATGTGAAACGCACTGAACGTTGGCCGTGGCGTTCAGGATCGGGATAGTTGTGCGTAGGAGACCATCACATGCTTGTGCGAGTTATAGTGGACAGACATGTGGACTTTGGTTCCACGCGATCTCTTCATTACTGCGACAGTGCAAGATTTGCCTCCGCGCACACGTGCATGTAATTTTCCATTTTTTTCCGTGAGGCTGACAGTGAATTGCGTACGCATTTTGCATTCTGTGGGTGCCCCTGTGTGTCGCGTACCCAGCTACACAAAAAATGCGTACGCGAAGGACACGTAAGGTACTGTGATGTTAAGAAAGGTCTTAACATCACAGTACATTACGTGTCCTTTGCGTACACATTTTATGTGTGGCTGGGTGCCACAGCATACTGCGTAATGTTTTTTTTTCTCACATGGGCTACCAAGGGGTTGCGTACACATTTTTTCATTTTTGGGGTGACTGTGCCTTACGCAGCCTATTTATTTTCCCCAGGGCTTACTTTGAGCCTTGCAGGAGCACACTGGCAAATGATAGCTGTGCCTGCCATTGCACCATTCCATCAGTGCCATGAGTGGAAGGGCAACAAGTGGGAAAGGTGGCCGAGGTGGACAAGGTGTCCGAGGTGTCCGAGGCCATGCAGGGAGAGATATGCCCCCACTCAACAGGGTCAGGGAGATGCAGCTAATGCTGATGTCCCCAGCACCCGGGGTCCAGGAGCAGCATTGTTATCTGCTGTCCTCACCGGCCAGGGTCAGGAAGCTGCAGGGGCAGCTGCAGCAACCACCCCCCAGGCTCAGGGTCACCCAGCCAGGCCTGTAGTGGTCCCAGCCCAGGCCCACAGAGGCCCAGGGGCAGATGTCCTTGTCTATAAGGGAAAGAGACGTGAAGTGAAAGGTCCTGGCACCAGCACCCAGGGTCCTGGAGCAACATTGCCATCTGCAGTCCACACCGGCCAGGGTCAGGAAGCTGCAGGGGCAGCTGCAGCAACCACCCCCCAGGCTCGGGGTCACCCAGCCAGGCCTGTAGTGGTCCCAGCCCTGGCCCACAGAGGCCCAGGGGCAGATGTCCTTGTCTATAAGGGCAAGAGACGTGAAGTGAAAGGTCCTGGCACCAGCACCCAGGGTCCTGGAGCAACATTGCCACCTGCTGTCCACACCGGCCAGGGTCAGGAAGCTGCAGGGGCAGCTGCAGCAACCACCCCCCAGGCTCAGGGTCACCCAGCCAGGCCTTTAGTGGTCCCGGCCCAGCCCAACAGAGACCCAGGGGAAGATGTCCTTGTCTCCAAGGGCAAGAGACGTGTAGTGAAAGGTCCTGCACCAGCACCCAAGGTCCTGGAGCAGCATTGCCATCTGCTGTCCATGGTGTCCAGTCAAAGGGTCGAATTCAAAAGGGTCGAATACAATACATTTGACGCAAAAGGACCGGAAAAAAAATGATCGAATTCCTTTTTTTTTAATGTATTTTTTTATTTGGCCTTGGTATAGGTTAAATTTGTGGATTTTGACCAAAAAACAGGGGCTTGCCTCCCCAAAAACTAAAAAAAAATAAAAAATAAGTGCATTCGATTTTTTTTTCCCGGTCCTTTTGATGCGAAACAATTGCATTTCGAAACTTTGCATTCGATCCTTTCACCCTAAACAGCAGTCCACACTGGCCAGGGTCAGGAAACTGCAGGGGCAGTGACGTTTTTATGCGAGGCCTTGGGGAGGGCCCCACAAGCCTGCCTGATCTAAAGAAATAAGATTCCTTTGTTCACCAGGCTTAAATAGCACACATCAGGGTATTGTATTGCATGGTGCTGAGGCTCTAAACATATTGGGCCTGATCACTACTTTGGCGGTAATGCCGGCGGTATTACCGCCAGCGGTATTAGCCCTACCGCCGAACTTCCCAGCGCTAACAGTGCCGGATCACGAGTTCGGCGGTAATGTAATTCCTCATTCCCCATTGAGCCCAGTCGGGAATGCCCCATATTACCGCCGGCGGTAATAGTGGGAATCTTCGGCGGATTTCCCCCCAGCCAAGAGCTGGGGCGAAATCCGCCAAAGTCCTGATTTGGCGGACCCTTAAATCCGGCAGTAATAGCGCGACTGCCGGATTTAAGGGTTACCGCCAAAGTCGTGATGAGGCCCATTGTCTGACTGTTTTGGCAAGTACATTCTGCCTCGATCGTCATCATGTAATGCATTCTGTGTTCACTGTGGTACATATAGTTTGTGTTTTCCTTGCGGCACAACTCCTGTAGCATTCGTTCCTTCCTGTGGGAATTATGTTGATAATGTGCAATAGCCAAATTTGAAATGCATACTGGTAAATTGAGTGCCACAATGGTTACTAAGTTAGCTCTGTGTGTTAAGTATTCATTGCAGTGATATGTGTTCCTATACAAGATTAGAATAGCAGATTCCTGTAAGGCTGGCTGAGCCTTTCCTATGTCTGAAGTTTATAAAACTGCCTGTATATGTACTTGGTCGTGCAGCACAACAGGTGCTATTATCAGCAATATACCTTCACCAGATGGGGGTTGGTATAAACCCGAACATGTCATCCTTATGGTGAAGGTCTAGAAATTGGTTTGTTCAGATGGGTTGTTGTAAAACCTAGGTAATCACCTCCAACGATGAGCATAAACTGTTAGTCCAAGAGATGAATAATTATCAGAATTTGGAACCAAAGCATTCATGCTTGTATGCTGGCTTTACCAGCAGACACTACAGTGATCCTGACCAATTATATTATATCTCATACATTATTGTACTGTCTTCTGTGAAGTTTGCCTCCTTGCATGCTGGTGGCATCGTTTAGCCCATTACTTGATCTTTCTTCTTATGTAGGCCATTTGAGTGGAAGGGGTAGTCGACAGAAGGGAGCGGACAAGATGGTGAAGGACTCGGGCAAGCATATTTTATAGTCTGCACGTTTGACAGAAAAAAAAAACGCTTTGCATTTTTGTAAACGTCAAAGGTTTTTCTGCATGTTTATAAATGACAATTTGACAAGCCAGTGTTTTGGAAGTATGTAAAGCTTTAAAATACAAAAGACCAACACAGATTAAATCTGTTAAATCACACTGTTTGGTATGCTGGTACTTATATACGTCTCTTGATAATGTAGAGAGTGAAGCTAGAATCATCTGTGCTACACCTTTCTATATTATTTTGTTTTAAAAAATGGTCATGTTTGATAATGTGCTATGTGTACTTTCCAAGTCAGTTTTATAAAATTAGATTATTTTTGTTCATAATAAGAACTGGTTATGAAAGTGTTCAAATGCAGAAATTGCAGAGTTGGCACAAATCCCAGATTCACCCCTTAACCAGTTTGAGTAATGCTGGGCATCTAATTTAATCTTGTATTGCCTTGCCTCTCGACATTGCCACTCGCTAAACCATTGTCAGCCCTTCAGAGAGATTTCCTTCTCAGGGTATGATCTTCAAAAAAGTTTCACTCATAGTTCCACTGCCTATAGTGTTGCTTCCACTATAATAGTGAGCATTGATATATTGCACACCACAGAACTTTATTCTTTTGATCTCTAATGGCAACACTATTTGGAAACCATGTCCCATTTATAATCTCAGTCTGTCTGCATACTAACATCTTCCTGGTAGCTTCTAATATGCATCCACTATCCATGCTATGGTATGTGTAGCTTTCTCCTTCCTACCACTTGGTCTGCTCTATCCATGCTTGAGCATGTCTGCGTTCTGTAAGGCAGCAAATGTGAGTTATCTGTCTATTCTGGCTTAAATGTACATTTTACATACAGTCCTGCATTAATACTACAGGCTGCATACCTTCCTGGATTCTATTGATAAAAAGTCTCCTGTATCTATGCTAGACTAGAAGTAAACTCTTCGTAGACTGGTAATGTTGGCCTTCAAATGGTAATTGTTTATCAGTCTGATTAGAGCAAGAATGAAGAGGGTAAGGGGACTTTGGTTTGGTGGAGGGGGCCCCCAAAGTTGTCCGTGCCCAGGGCCCCAAAAGTGCTTAAGATGGCCCTGTGCAGGGGCAGCTGCAGCAACCACCCCGAGGCTCACCCAGGCAGGCCTGTTGTGGTCCTGGCCCAGTCCCACAGAGACCCAGGGGCAGATTTTCTTGTCTCTAAGGGCAGAAGATGTGCATTGAGAGGTCCTGGAACCAGCACCCAGGTACGGATGCCTGCAAGGCAACCTGCTGTTCCAGCATCAGTGGGTGATGCCATAGCCCAATCCACCAGCACTCCAGCCCCTACTGCCCCAAGTGATCCCAGCCACTCAAGGTCTGCACGACCTTGCAAGAAGGCAAGGTGTGCAGAAGGGGAACAGGCTCAAACCCAAGGCACGGCACAGGAGACCCACATGTCGAGGAAGAGGAGCTTCACTGATAAGGAACTCCAGGTCCTCATGGAATATGTGCGGGAACACAAACGTGACATGCTCATGTGGGCAGGGAGCACACATACGCCTACATAGCGTATGGCCCACTGGCAGCGCATCAAGGATTGAATCAATGCCTTGGGCAATAAGAGGCGCAGAGCTCCTGAGGCAGTGAAGCATTGGAATTACTTCCAGCGCTGAGCCAAAGATAAGCTGGGTGCCGCCTACGCCTCTACTCTGGTGACTGGAGGTGTGTCACAACGCAAGGACGATGAACTCCACATGAAGAGATCATTAGTGATATGATTGATGTGGAGCAGATCCAAGGTGTGGGAGACCTGCCAATTTATGAGGGAATGTCCGGTGAGTGGTGATGCATGTGCGTCCAGGACATGTGTATGTTTCTTGGATGAAGTGTAATGATTGTCTGGCAGTTCTGCCTGCATTTACATGACTGCCATGGGTGAACCATGTCATGGTGGACTGACACATGCCTGTTGTCCTGCAGACTGCATACGAACGATGTGCTGCACACCGTGACAATCCTCATCACCACACCTGCTCACTCCTTCCATGTCACCCTCTGTCCAGCCTCTCTAGGCCCTCTTCCTGCTCCAACCTGTGATGGCGGATAACCTGTGATAATCTTTCACTCCACACTTGCCTTCTCTCTGTTACGCTCACCTGGTCTCTGCGGGGGCGTTGGGGCACGGTTGGAGCCCTCCCTGGACTTGGCTCCCCTGGATCAGACTTCTTCCCCAGCTTCTGTAGTGTGGGCTGCTCTGGTTGCTGGCACTGCCACTGAGAGAATACGAGAGGTAGTGAGAATGCTGTGGTTGGACTGTGATTTCTCTCGAACTCTTCGTTCCAGAATGAGGTGAGCATGCGTTTACCCATATAGTCTCACCTGTTTTCTTGTGAGGATGAGCTCTCTGTCCTGCTTCTCATCAGCAGGGGCGCCTTTGATGTACCTAGTTGCTCCACTGGTCCATGTGCGTGGCAGCCTAGACCGGCTGTGGCTGAACCACCTTGAAGGTAAGTGTTCTTAACAATGATTATTGTCCGTATCCTTTTGCAATGTCTTTTTCCTCTGATTATTGTCCATAACCCATATAATGTCTTTCCTTTCCCCAATAGGTGAGAAGATGGCCACGCGGAGTCGCAGTGTTGGAAGCGAGTCCAAATGGGTGCCAGAGGGGATTACGAGGTTCCCAAATAGAAGGTAAGTTGGTTTTCAAGTTCGAGCGCAAGCCTTATGTGTTGCGTGACCAAGAGTAAGATATTTATGCAGTCTCTAACCTTGTGTGTCCTTTTCTCTTGCAGGGATGGCATGGCGGCGTCGAGCAGGAGTCAGCTATCCGAAGACCTGCCAGTAATTACTGGATGGATGGATTCGAGAGGATGCTGGGCAAGAAGAAGAGCTCCCGCGTAGCTGGACGCCCGGAACAGGTGAGGATGCGCCTCGACTCCGATGACAATGGGAATCAGGTAAGATGTGATGCGCTGCAGGTGATGATGTTGCTGGAGTCAGGTAAGCTGCTCTTTGAGTGATGGTATTGCTGGAAGCAGGTAAGGTGCGCGCTGAAGGTGAAGTGTCGGAGTCAGGTAAACTGCGCTTCAGGCGATGGTGTGGCTGGAGTCCGGTAAGGTGCACGCTGAGGATGATGTACTGGAATCAGGTGAGATGCGCACTGAGATGATGAGTTGGAATCAGGTAAGAGCGCTTCAGGCGGCGGTAAGCGTTACGCTGCAGGAAGCAGACTGAAGCAAAGCGCTTGCATGCGGATGGGGCAGGCTTAAATAGCCTAGTCCCAGCCCCGCCCCTTGGCTCCGCCTTGTGGCCCCACCTTGCCACTCCTAGAGACTGCTACATGTGCACCGCAATGTTTCCCAATGGCCACGCCCAGCCTAGATGCACGTGGGGAGTCTGCTGGGGAGGAAGTAACACAAGCCCCAGACACAAAGTTTGCAGAGCACACTTTCTCATGAGCCTGATGCCAAAAGCGCCAGGACTGGGTCCATTTGGACCCTTCAGATGATAATGATAGTGGTCCTTGTCCTGTGACCATGACAGCACTCCCCCTCAAGGCCCCTCTCATGGGCGTTCTTCTCCCTGGTCCCGGTTTGGCAGGATTGTCATGATGGAACTGTCTGATTAGTCGTGGAGCATGGACAAATTCAACGGGTTCCCATGTACGGTCTTGTGGTCCATAACCCTCCCAGTCGATCAAGTAGTATAGTTTTGATCGTACTATCTTGGAATCCAGAATGCCTTTGACTTCATATTCCGGTTCTCTTTCTAAGACACCAGGCTCAGGTGGTGTTTTAACCCGAGTGTCTGGTTTCATTGGTTTCAGGAGAGAAACATGGAACACCGGATGGATCCGCATATTGGCTGGTAAATCCAATTTCATGGCAGCAGGGTTAATGATGGCTTTGATGGGATAAGGTCTGAGGTACCTGGGACGGAAGGCTCGAGGTCCCTTCAATCGAATATTCTTGGATGCCAACCATACTTTATCTCCGACCTGGTAATGTGGGACCTCTCTTCTATGTCTGTCTGCAAACTTTTTCTGTTGTTCCTTGGCTCTGATCAGGTTCTCGGTTTCTTCTTTAAGGGTTCGAGTAATGGTCTTATGTAATGAGGTGATTGCTGGCATTTCCAGCTTGTCAAGTGGATCAAAGGAGGACATCCGAGGATGCCGACCGTGCATTGTGAAGAATGGGGTTTGTCCTGTGCTAGTGTGGATAGAGTTATTGTAGGCAAATTCAGTTAACCAGAGAATGCTTTTCCAGGACCCTTCAGTTTGCTGCAACATACACCTCATGTAATGATTCTGTTCTAGTATTTGTAGTTTCCAGAAATAATAGTGGTTCCCTGTAAACATGCACCCACTGACCTGATCCTGTAGCCCGGATGTGTTGAAATTGAGAAGCCCCCCGTTCTGAAGAGAAGACAGAGCCTTCTGGTGACCTTGTTGGATATCCTGCAGCAGACAGACTACATCCGGGAAAGAAGATGCAGACGATACCCCCACAGGGAAGCAGGTAGGATGGAACCCATAGGAACAGTGAAAAGGACTGGATCCCAATGATGTGTGATGCGCATTATTATAAGCAAATTCAGCCAACGACAATAACTCCGTCCAATTGTCTTGAGATGCTGAAACATAGCATCTGAGATAGCCCTCAAGGGTCTGATTCAATCGTTCCGTCTGTCCATTAGTTTGCGGATGAAAACCCGAGCTCAAGGCGCGGGTAATACCAAGCATCTTGCACAGTTGCTGCCAATATCTAGACGTGTACTGGGGACCTCTATCCGAAACAATAGTATCCGGTAAGCCATGAACAGAAAAAATGTGCGTAATAAAGATCCTTGCCATCTGCGCTGAGGTAGGTACTTTAGGCAAGGCCACGAAGTGGGCCATCTTAGTGAAGTAGTCAATAGTGACCATAATGGTCGTACATCCCGCTGATTTAGGAAGGTCCACTACAAAGTCCGTGGAAATGATCTGCCATGGACGAACCGGCACGGGCATTCTCGTGAGTAGACCCAAGGGGGAACATCGAGGTGCCTTTGATTGTAAACAGATGGTACAGGCAGCCACATATTGTTTAACATCCTCCACAAGACTAGGCCACCAGAAGTTGCGGCGGACCAGTTCCATAGTATTGTTGACTCCTCGATGACCAGCCATGAGTGAGTCATGACACATTGTAAGAACAGACTTTTGGAGTTCCGCCGAGGGTAAAAACAGTTTCTGATGTCGGTAAGCACAATCCTGAAATACAGTGAGTCCCAGTGCCCGAAACAGGTCAGGGTTATCCTGTTGGAAAACCAACGTAGCGCTGGCTACGGACTGAAGAAAACTAGAAATCACATGCACAAAACGAGCATTGGGAAATAAAGGTTCGGCCCGGAAGTGAGCCCACTCGGTAGAATCCTTCCTAGATAAAGCATCAGCCTTTAAATTACTTTTGCCAGGAATGAAGGTAAACACGATTTCATAAGGAGAAAAAAAATGAGCCCAACGGGCTTGTCTGCTATTCCGAGTTTGTGCATTCTGAAGGGCTCGAAGATTGTGGTGGTCTGTCCGAACCTCAACCGAAAATTGGGCTCCTAGCAGCAAATGTCGCCATTCCTCAAAAGCCCGTTTGATGGCAAGTAACTCCTTCTCAAGGACTGTGTAGTTCAGTTCTGAAGGAGAAAGGGTCTTAGACATATACGCAACGGGACACTCCACCCCCTGTCCATCTTCTTGAAGAAGGATAGCTCCAAGGGCAAAGTGGGAGGCATCCGACTCTACAATAAATCGCTTTCCCTGATCAGGAGAGAGTAGAATAGGCCCTGTCATGAAACAGTCTTTCAGGGAGGTGAAAGCTTCTTCTGCTTGCCTGGACCAATGGAACGGAACCCCTTTCTTGAGGAGAGCCGTTAACGGTAAAATGATCTCAGAGAATCTGGGAATAAATCGCCGATAGAAGTTGGCAAACCCCAGGAATCGCTGGATATCCTTAACACAATTTGGAGAAGCCCAGTCTCGGATAGCAGAAACCTTCCGGGGATCCATAGAAACCCCCTGAGCGGATAGAATGAATCCCAAATATGCCACACTGTCTTGATGAAATTCACACTTGTCCAGCTTACAGAACAAATGATTATCTAGAAGGCGCTGTAGTACATCCGTAACATGACCAATGTGTTCAGTGGGGGTATTAGAAAAAACCAAAATATCATCGAGATATACAATAACTGAATGCAGGAGAATGTCAGAGAATAGATGGTCCATAAAGCGCTGAAACACTGCCGGTGCATTGGACAATCCAAATGGCATCACGCGGTACTCATAATGACCAAATGGCGTCCTAAAGGCCGTCTTCCATTCATCTCCCGATTTGATACGGATGAGATGGTAGGCTCCTCGCAAATCTAGCTTGGTGAAAATCCTGGCACCTTTAATGGCTTCAAGGATGTTAGCGATTAGGGGCATCGGATAACGATCAGGAACCGTAATCCTGTTCAATCCGCGAAAGTCTATACAAGGTCGGAGTTCAGCAGAGTCTTTTTTGGGAATAAAAAATAAGGAAGCCCCAGCAGGGGAGGTGGATTCGGCAATGAGACCATTGTGCATATTCTTGCGAAGATACTCTTTAAGAACCTCCTTTTCTCTTGCGGATAGCACATACAAGCGACCAAATGGGATAGGGAGGTCCGGAAGTAAATCAATGGCACAATCATCCCTACGATGAGGTGGCAGTTCAGCATATTCAGTATTGGAAAATACTTTATGGAAAGATTGATAAGGTTCAGGAATCCCCTGAATCTGATTTAGCACAGTGGTTCTCAATCCCTCTTCCTCGCGAGACGAGGCAGAAAGTAGTTCACCAGTACCACGAATAAAACAATGGGCTTGACAGTGAACAGAACCCAGAAAAAATGTTCCAGCTGACCAATTGATGTAGGGGTTGTGCACTCTAAGCCAAGGTAAACCCAATATCACAGGATAATGGGCAGTCCGGATAATGTCTAACGTGATGACTTCCCTATGATTAGCAATAGACATATGTAAAGGAACTGTCTGTTCCTTAATGGGACCTGAGACCAACGGACTCCCATCAACTGACTCAACGGGAATAGCCATAGATTTGGAAGAGCGGGGAATTCTAAATTTGGCCGCCCAAATGTCGTCAATAAAATTGCCTGCTGCCCCACAATCCACCAATGCTGGAACCTCGACTAAACCCAAGGAATCACAAGAAAAAGTAACCTTTAGAACCAACATAGAGGTATCAGGGACTTCCGTACTGTGGGATGAAATGGAGGAAGAAGGGGAACCGCTCACTGATTCCCTAACCGCGGCTCCCCTGACGGTCGGGTTCGGGCGTTTCCCTGCTTCCGAGAGAGAATGATCGGACAATTTTGTAAAGAATGCTCCTTGGAACCACAGTACATGCATAGCCCTAAGGTGCGACGTCGAAGTCGCTCCTCAGCGGATAAAGGAACCCGAGCAGCACCTACTTGCATTGGTTCGTCAGAGAAGTTTCCCTTGGGGGAGACCATTGCTTTTTCAGGCTGAGACCGAAAATTCTTTTGCCGTCTCTTTTCCTGACGTCTTTCCAAAATTCTATAGTCCATCTGCATAACCATCGATATTAATTCGGCCAAATTAGGCGGGCGATGAACTCTAGAGACCTCATCCTTTAGTTCCTCACTTAAACCCCGCCTAAAAAGCGTAATCAAGGCGTCATCTGCCCAAGACGTTCCTGCTGCCAATTGTTTGAAACAAGTAATATAGACCAAGAGATCCAAAGAACCCTGATGGAAGTCTAATAGTTGTTCTTGAGCTGACACTGTGACCTCCTGCCTCCCGAACATGGTCTTAAGACTATTCACAAAGGCGGGATATGAATCTAGAATTGGATTATTTGAAGTAACTAAAGGGGTAGCCCAGGCTAGAGCGGGACCGGTAAGGTGAGCAATCATGTGTCCCACCTTATCCCTATCAGTGTGAAAGAATGCAGTCTTAAATGTAAACTGCACCGTGCAAGATTCTAAAAACTCTCTCAACTTATGCGGGTCTCCATCAAAGCGTCCCCCTGGTAAAGGTCCAGGAGGAAGTTCGGAACAACTAGGGGACCTCCCCATGTGTTGCCGTAACACCGCATTCTCTTGTTTAAGTGCCTGGACTTCGGCCGTTAGTGACTGGACTGCCGCCAATAATTGTTGTTGTTGAGCCGAATCCATTTCAGTGTGAGCGTAAGAGGAAAAACAATTATGTCTGGAAACAGAATGAATGTAAGAAAAGAGACTAAAATAATCTCTATATGTTCCTTTTAGGCGTTGCTAACTGTAATGATTCTGTTCTAGTATTTGTTGTTTCCAGAAATAATAGTGGTTCCCTGTAAACATGCACCCACTGACCTGATCCTGTAGCCCGGATGTGTTGAAATTGAGAAGCCCCCCGGGGGAATCCCCTCCTATCCCGTGATAGCTTGCACAAGGAAGGAATGAACTCCCCAGGGAAACCCTCTGGGGAAGAAAACCCTGACCGCCTCAGTAGTTGGAAGTCTTCTCTGTGAGTAGGGAAGGGCGAGTCTCTAGCACAGTTCCAGGTGACTGAATGCAGGTATCGCAAAGAAAAATAACAAAGGCATATATTAGAGAAAGGTAAGTTTGCACTGAAATACAGAGTAGATGCGGGATATCAGTTGCCTAATAGTTACCCGTTATAAAGGAGATTGTGATCTACATTGTCTCACGATTGCATACGTTCGGATTTCATCTGTGAGACACTGAGAGTGAGGACTCGTGGATAACGTGATGTAACTTCGGGAGTCTAATACGATATAAAAGGGAAACATGAAAAGACCAGAAGGTAGAAAACAGGCAGATCTTTCTAAAAACGAAAATAGAAGAGAAGGAGAGAAGGGTACCTGGCGGCAGATTAGATTTGAAGCAAAAACCTTATGAATAACGCAGCTGGGAAATGAGTGAAGCAGCTGAATAGAATCAATGTATGTGAAGTGTCCAACCCGGTGCGAATGGAAGCGGTTGCAGTAGAAGGGAGAGGGATCTGTTTCGAGCTGCACTGGCATTCGAAAATAAAGGTTACGAAGCGGAGTCTCTGCCTTTGGAGTACAACAAGAAGGCTTGAAGCGCTGACTGGGGAGAGTAGCAACGCACTCGAGCGTTGTGCTTGCCGCAAGATAACCGGATCTCTGCTGAGGAGGAGGAGCCTCAATAGCCAGCAACTCTTGCAAGGCTGGAATACCGCCCTCGGATGGCGCCTCCATCTTGGGAGAAATAATGGCCGCCACCCGTGATTGGGACCAACGGCGCCACAACAACCACCTCCTTCTATGGAATATGACACCTCAGGTATTGCTCCAGAGTCTGCTTGGTCCTTTCAGTTTGACCATCGGTTTGGGGATGGTGACTCGTGGATAATCGAAGATCAATTTGGGCTATCTTACAACACATCCTCCAGAGAGCTGAGACTAATTGAGTACCACAGTCTGAAATCAATACATATGGAAAACCATGTAATTTGACAATTTGTTCCAAAAATAAATTGGCCAGAGCAGAAGCAGTGGGAAGCCCCTTTAGAGGAATAAAGGGCGCCATCTTGGAGAATAAGTCTACTACGACCAAGATTGTGTTAAACCCGTCGCAGGGTGGCAGATCGGTAATAAAGTCCATAGACAGCATATGCCAGGGTGCTTGTGGTACAGTTAATGGACGCAACAATCCTGGAGGACTTAATTTCTGGGATTTGTGTTGCGCCCAAACACTGCAAGTTGCAATAAATTGGGCAACAGTTTTTCTCCAGGTTGCCCACCAATAGTTCTTTAGAATTTTGGCCCGAGTCTTAGCAATTCCAGGATGTCCTTCCACTAATGACTCGTGGTAGTTTGCTATTATTTTATTTTGCATTTCCTTGTCCTGAATATATAATCTTCCTTGAAAATAGGGTAAGTTATCTTTGATGGAGTACTGGTCTCCCTTAACCAACCACTCCTGTTGTGCTGTTTGGTCCATCCGAGATTAGAGATCGATCTTCAAGTCTTCCCAGCAGGCGGTTGCAGCGATCTGGTTTTGAATCCGTTCTTCCGGAATAATGGCCACCGGCTCAGATGGTGTGAAAGCTTCTTTGTCCTCTCCCATGCATGACAGGGTATCTGCTTTTCCATTATGCACTCCTGGTCTGTAAGAAATGACGAAATAGTATTCAGCAAAGAAGAGAGCCTAGCGAAGCTGACACGAAGATTGGTCCTTAGCAGTTTTCAAGTATTGCATATTTGGTGATCTGTGATAACTGTGACCGTGTGTCTTGCCCCTAGGAGGTAGTGTCTCCAGGTTTTGAAGGCTCCTTTGATTGCTAGTAGTTCCTTGTCAGTGATTGCATAGTTAATTTCCGGTGCAGAAAACTTACGGGACCAAAATGCTGTGGGATGTAACTGGCCCGTGTCCGGGTCCTTTTGTGATAATACTGCTCACATGGCCATGCTGGAGACGTCTGTTTCAACCACATAAGGTAGGTCAGGTCGGGGCTGCCGAAGAACAGGTGCTGGGGTGAAGGCCGTGTCAATTCCTGGAAGGCATTTTCTGCTTCGGGGGACCAGAAGAACTTTTTATTCTTTCTCAGTAGAGAGGTGATTGGATGGACGATCTGTGAAAACCTCGGAATAAACCGTCTATAAAAATTGGCAAATCCGAGCACACTTTGCACTCCTTTGGTGGTTGCTGGGGATGGCCACTGAAGGATAGCATCCACTTTGCGTGTGTCCATGTGAACTCCTCGTGGGGTAAGCATGAAGCCCAAAAATTCAACTTCCGTGATGTGCAAGAAGCATTTTTCCAATTTGGCAAACAGCTGATGCTGACAAAGCTTTTCCAGAACTGCGCTTACATGGCCAACATGGTCTTCCTTGGACATTGAGTAGATGTTGTTGATGTAAATGAGGACGCAGACGTCCAACAATTTGTGAAGCACATCGTTCATGTAGAATTGGAACGCTGCTTGTGCATTACATAACCCAAAGGGCATGACCTGATATTCGAAAAGCCCATATTTGGTTCGGAATGCCGTCTTCCACTTGTCTCCCCTTTTAACTCTCACAAGGTGATAGGCTCCTTGTAGGTCCAGTTTTGAGTAGATTTGAGCATTCTTCACCTGATCCAGTAGCTTGGGGATGAGTGGCCGAGGATATCTGTTCTTAACTGTGATTTGGTTAAGTGCCCTATAATCTATACAAATTCTGAGGTCGCCCTCCTTCTTGGGTACGAAAAAGAGAGCCGAGGAGGCGTAGACTTAGACGTGCGGATGAATCCGTTTGCTAGGTACTGATCTAGGTAAGGCTTCAGATGCTGATTTTCTTGCTCAGTTAGAGCGTAAATTCGACTGCAAGGAATTTGTGCTCCGGGGACCAGATCGATTTGGCAGTCATAAGGTCTATGTGGAGGCAGAGTGTTTGCTTGCTCCTTTTGGAACACATCCAGATAATCCAGATATTCAGGGGGTAGGAAACCAGAGAGTCCCAGGATAGGTTTCCTCTTGAGTTTCAGGCTCTTCACGCCTTTGTGGTAGCAACATTTGGCGCATTCTTGAGGAAAGGTCAGCACTCGTGTTCGCCAGTCAATCCTGGGTTATGGGTTTCTAGCCACGGCATTCCTAAGATCATCTGGAACTGGGGGGCCCTGATAAGATCGAAAGAAATGTCTTCCCGATGACCATCCTGACACATCAGCATGACTTTGTCGGCATGTTGCGTTACTGGGCCAGATGACAACTGAGAGCCATCCACTGCTGTGACGTTTTCCGATTGTAGCTTCTGCTGGAGAGGAAGGCCTATCTGTGCAGCCAGATCCTGATCAACATAGTTTCCCACCGCTCCACTATCAATATATGCTTCCCAGGCATGTATCTTAGATGATTGTTGGTGGTGGACCAAGAGTACCGGGATGACCAGGTGTGAGGTCTGTACAACTTTCTTCATTTTGCTCGACACGTGGACCCCTACGCTTGTCGGGCGTTGGAGATTTCTGGGTTTTGTTCTTCCTCTTCGTTGCAGTTGTCCGTAGCACCTACTATTTTCTTGGGGGTTTTATCGGGCAATCCCAGAGGAAATGTCCAGCTCTTCCGCAGTATAAACAGAGTTGTTGTTGGCTCCTTTTTTGTCTCTCAGCCTTGGAGATAGGGGCCCGTAATCCCCCAATCTGCATGGGCTCAGTTGGCTCATGGGCTTTGACTTGGTTGTCCCTCTTGCGCTATCGTTAGGGAAGGGCCCAGGATGACACAAAAAGTGAAGACAACATTGGTTCATGCATATGGCATACTTGTTATGATTGCCGGTAAAACGTTCAGGCGGGGCCAGTGGCACTGCTCTTGGGAGCACCACTTGCACTGGTGGTGATGGCTGCGGCAAAGGAGTTGGTGCAATTCCGGGTAATGGAACCTGCCCTGCGTGTGTTTGGCGTATCTGTCTTGCCAGATCATCCATTTGTTCTCGAGCTACAATAAGGTCTCTTCTTAAGGCATTGGTCTCTTGTCTGGAGGCATGTACTTCGGCCCACAGTTCCCCCAACAATTGGGCCAACGTGTCAGTTTCCGAGGTGTCCATAATGCCCAGGCAGAGATTCAGAGAGGCTTTGTGTTCTGTTACGCTCACCTGGTCTCTGCGGTGGCGTTGGGGCATGGTTGGAGCCCTCCCTGGACTTGGCTCCCCTGAATCAGACTTCTTCCCCAGCTTCTGTAGTGTGGGCTGCTCTGGTTGCTGGCACTGCCACTGAGAGAATACGAGAGGCAGTGAGAATGCTGTGGTTGGACTGTGATTTCCCTCAAACCCTTCGTTCCAGAATGAGGTGAGCATGCGTTTACACATATAGTCTCACCTGTTTTCTTGTGAGGATGAGCTCTATGTCCCGCTTCTCATCAGCAGGGGCGCCTTTGATGAACCTAGTTGCTCCACTGGTCCATGTGCGTGGCAGCCCAGACCGGCTGTGGCTGAACCGCCTTGGAGGTAAGTGTTCTTAACAATGATTATTGTCCGTACACTTTTGCAATGTCTTTTTCCTGGGATTATTGTCCGTAACCCTTATAATGTCGTTCCTCTCCCCATTATGTGTGAAGATGGCCACACGGAGTCGTGGTGTTGGAAGAGAGTCCAAATGGGTGCCAGAGGGGATTACAAGTTTCCCAAATAGAAGGGAAATTGGTTTTCAAGGTCGAGCGCAAGGCTTATGTGTTGCGCAACCCAGCGTAAGATATTTATGCAGTCTCTAACCTTCTGTGTCCTTTTCTCTTGCAGGGATGGCCTGGTGGCGTCGAGCAGGAGGCGGCTATCCGAAGACCTGCCAGCGATTACTGGATGGATGGATCGAGAGGATGCTGGACGCCCGGAACAGGTGAGGATGCGCCTCAACTCTGATGACAATGGGAATCAGGTAAAATGCGATGCGATGCAGGGCAGGTGATGGGATTGCAGGAGACAGGTAAAATGTGCTTCCCGCGATGATAATAATAATAATGTAGCATTTATATAGCGCTACAAACCCTCAGGTATCTGAGCGCTGCTTATTATTACCCACGGTGTGTGGTGCTCATTTATCGACCTCGGAAGGATGAAAGGCTGAGTTTGGCCCTGCTGGGATTCGTACCTGCATCAGCAGGCTCTGCACAAATGTCAAAGCGAGCGTTCTGCTCACTGTGCTATTGGACCGGACGATGTTGGTGGAGTCAGGTAAGCTGCGCTTCGAGCAATGGTATTGCTGGAAGCAGGTTAGGTGCGCGCTGAAGGTGAAGTGTCAGAGTCAGGTAAGCTGTGCTTCAGGTGATGGTGTGGCTGGAGTCCGGTAAATCGCGTGCTGAAAATGATGTACTGGAATCAGGTGAGATGCGCACTGAGATGATGAGCTGGAATCAGGTAAGAGCGCTTCAAGCGGCGGTAAGCGTTACGCTGCAGAAAGCAGACTAACGCGAAGCTCTTGCATGTGGTTGGGGCAGGCTTAAATAGCCTGGTCCCAGCCCTGCCCCTTGGCTCCGCCTTGTGGCCCCACCTTGCCAATCCTAGAGACTGCTGCACTTGCACCCCAATGTTTCCCAATGGCCACGCCCGGCCTAGATGTACGTGTGGAGTCTGCTAGGGAGGAAGTAACATGAGCCCCAGACACAAAGTGTGCAGAGCACACTTTCTCATGAGCCTGGCGCCAAAGGCTCCAGGACTGGGTCCATTTGGACCCTTTAGATGATAAAGATAGTGGCCCTTGTCCTGTGACCATGACACTCTCCTCACATCTCTGACATCTCTGAGAGGTCACCCTGCCAGATGCACCTCCTCAGAGGTATTCCTCTGTTTCTCTCCTTCCCCCAGCAGCTCACTGTCTCCAGAGGACTGGTCATTCCTATGGTGGGCTACTGCAACGGCCTCTACCAAGATGTGTGTGCTTCTACTCTCTTCCCTCTGCAACGCATCCAGAACTGGACTGTGGGAATTGTCCTTTTGTCTTGGGGCCAGGTATTGAATCTCCCTAGGACTGTGATGATGGCACTGGCTCCCAGTGGCTACGACTTTTCATTTCCAAACCCTGTGCATTGTCCACAAGGCCTTATGGGTCCTGGGGCCACAATTCCTTCAACTCCATCTTCCAAATTTGCTTCCTTCTCATGGTCTTTAATCATCCCTTTCCTACTCCCTCAGGGTCAATAGCTTCTCGTAGCAATTAGTTGGTGGTTAATGTATATCTTCGGCTGGGCCCTCCCTCTGGTACAGCCTCCCTGCCTCAATGGAACTGGAGGTGAACCTTCTCCAGGCCTGGAGGCACTTCTGATGCTTCCTCATGTGTTGTGCTTTTTCTCCTCCTCTCCCGTGCTGGAGTCCTGGTTGAGTGGGAGAATGCACTAATCACCTGCCCACACTCTGATCTCTGACACAGGCTTCTGAGCCACCAGTTGAACCCATGCACTGCCTCCCTGCCCTCCCCCGCACTCAGTGGCTGTTTCCTGTATCCCTACAACCCACTACCAGCAATTGACACCTGATGCCTGAATTTACACTTCCACTGCCACCAGCCCGCCGCTTTTACATTACTGATTATGTAGTTGTATTTAATTTGGACGCTGTTCCCATGTACTGCACTGCCCACTCCCACTTGCAACCCGAGGTCTTCCCTTCACCGTGCCTATTCACTTGCGTGATGTCAATGTGACCTGACCTCATGGGATGGGTGTGTCTGGCTTCACTCTATTCCACCACCTTGCATTGTTGCACCTTGTGACACTTGTGTGTTTTGAGTTTGTGAATTTCATGTCATGTCACATCCATTGTACATGGCTCTGGGACAGTAGACAGCAAGTTCCATCTCATGCAGTTTGACAGTTCAGGCATGGCTATGCTACATGGCAACTGTGTATTTGCATCAGTGAAGTTGGTGACTACACTATGCCATTTAGGTGCTCGTTTGTGAAGCAGGTGTTATGCGCCATGCACTACATGCAGTATTGAGCCCTTCCAGACACATCCATGGCCGCTTTCATGCTACCCTTCCCTTCCATTGACACTGCGTACGTGCAGGAGTTTGTGACATGGCAGGTTAAGGTGTTGCATGACAACATTGTGATGTCTATGTGTGTGGGCTGTGCTATTTACCTGGGTCTTCATGTATTTTTCTGTCCATGTGCAGGTGACGAGGCACTGGATGCAGAGGAGGAGGTGGAGGGGGAACAGGGCACTGATCCGAAAACAAGCACCAGTGGAGGACGTGGTGTGAAAGCCCATGATGAACCACTGGTGCTACAGTCCATCCCGGAGCTGACTCAGTATGAGTCCGCCTCTGATGATACCTATGGCTCTGGTGGTGAACCGGAATTGATTCCTCTGTGCTGTCGCAGGTGAGTGCATCGAGTGTGGGTGCTGTTGTATCCCAAACATCTGAAGGGAGGGATGACCCCTCACAGGGCCAGTCAGTGTTTGTACATGCATCTGTGGTGGTTACGGCTGCAGGGTTACGCTCAACAGTATTGACTCCTTGTCCTGGATCAGCTGATCAAGGGAGGGATACAGTCCTGCAGCCACAGACAGCGGCATCACATCAAGTGCCAGGTTCCCTTGGCCCAGGCAGGTGTGGGGTCTGCCAAAGCGGTGGCCATGTAGCAGCTGGCGATACTGTGTGGGAGAAGTCCATGTATACTGTTCCACAACAACAGGGTGCTTCATGTGAGATGTTGGCTCAGGGCATGGATAGGGTGGCCAATTCCATGATGCTCCTAGAAAGACAGGTGGAGCACCAGCTGCAGGCATTGCGGTCCACATACCACTCACAAAGGCTACACATGAAGGCTAGCAACAGGAGCCGACAGTGGATCTGAGAGCTCTGCATGCATCCCTGGTTGCAGAGGGTTGGGCCCACATGGATGCTCTGAGGGTCGAGTATAGGGCCCTCAGAACTGAACTGGCTGCCCTCGAAGCAGCCCGCAGTAGACGGTTTGAACAGCAGATGCAACAGTTGACTCATACCATCACAGGTGTTGCATGGGGACCTCTGAGCCATCATGTTGCAGATGCAATAATCTCAGTCCCACATTGGCACTGTCATGAAGGACTAGGCAAGGGCTATGCGTGGTGAACCTCCCTTACCACTATCACATTCTGATGCTACACCAGAGGGTGGCCACAGCAGCGACAGGTCTCCCGATCCATCCTAGCCGTGCGGCCCATTAACCCATGGAGGTTATTTTTTTTTGTCAACATCCACACATGTGGGTGATGACGTGCACCCTGCACCTCCTCCCTCCTGGGTGCCCCCCGCCCCCAGTCCACCATGGGCATTTTTGGTTTATTTTTACTTGTTTTTTTTCTATTGTGCATTTATGTGACAGTATGTTGCTTTGTGTGGCATCCAAGAGCATCCACTGTAGGTTCCAGCTGGACTCATGCAGGCTTGTCTTGTGTTGTTACACTCTCCGTGTGTGCCTTAAGGTCCAGACACATATGCCACTCCTGCTTCCCCTTTCCATGGGCTTGCAAGGAGTGCAGTGTGTAAAAGTAACTTACACAGAGGCATTGGGCTTCCATTATATCTGTGGGCAGTCTCAAGTCCGACCTGTGTATACACCCCCAGTGGGATTCATGATTGTTTGCCCAGTGCATGGTTAGCATCCCTTTTTGTTTGGACATTGAGATCCAGCCTTTGTTCATGTTCTATCTTCATGTATTAGCTTGCCTATCTCCATTATTGTTAGCCTTCCTGCTGTATGCACTTCCCTGCCCCCTTTAGTTAGCAATGCCACACAAAAATACAAGGGTGTCATGTGCAAGATACGACACATTGAGGTACATGTGCAATTATGATTGGTCACTGTCAGACAGATTTACTCTTGGGTCCTGTGTTTCTAGTATGTTGTACTGGCCAATTGATGTTCATGTGTACATTATTATTTTGTTGTTGTGAGAGCGAGTTATTTCTGAACTTGTTCTATTGATTGTTTGAACACTGTGTGACAGTAGTGTTATGTGTTGGCCATTTCTTTGTCTCTTTTGATATTGCATGCCATGGCATGGTGTGTCAACCAGGTGACATGAAGTGTCGGAGTGTTTAGATGACATACCAGCATTTGGATGTGTACTTTGGCATGGTGTTAGTGGCATACTCCATCTTCCATGTGTTCCTTTTGTGCACACCAGATTAAGTTAGTTTAAGTTCTAAGGGATGCACACAATGTAGCACTTCCACGCACAGATTCTCAGGGTGGTAAGGTTGGGACAGATGATTGTCCAGTTGTCATCATCAATTGTCACCTGGAATGTGCCAGGGCTGTGTGCACTCCACAGGGGTTGGATTTTAGGTGACAAATTGTGCCACAAGCTGGGTATGTGCAGCCTCGCCACGTGCCCTTTCCCCTCCCATGTGCAGCCACTGTTCATGTGGTTGGGTATGTGTGGGGCCACCGGTACGCCACACCGCATTGCACCGTTGTGCAGGACACATGCTGCCACAATGATCCTGCACACTACTGGTGGTGCATATAGTAGCTCACGACCAGAGTGGTCAAGGGAGTGGAAGCGTGACTTTAGCACTCCGAATGTGCACTCCACTTTGGCCCTAGTTGCAATATGGGCTGCGATGCATCTTACCTGGGGTGGGGTGCTGGGGTTCCGTATTGATGTCATCATGTAGGTGCTCAGAGGGTAGGCACTGTGCCCTGTGGAGGTGAAATGGTTTGTCAGTGGTGTGGTTTTGTCTGTTTGAGACATGCATGCATTTGCAGGGCCATTTGTACTCACCAATGAGCCATGTGTCGCCATGTCTCCCAGCCTCCAGGGCCCGGTTTAGGGGTGACATTCTGAATATGAAACTATCATGAGTGGACTCTGGATAGTTAGCATATACAGAGGTAATGATTCCCTTGGCATCACATACAACCTGCATATTGATGGAATGCCAGTGCTTGCGATAGATGTGCTCTGTGGCCCTAGGTGGGCGTAGGGCCACATGGGTGCAATCAATGGCACCAAGCACTTTAGGGAAGTGCGCCACCGCGTAAATAAAGTGGACCATGGCCTGATTTTCTGCAGGTGTTCTGGGCATGTATATGTGCCTGCGGACTGAGGGGTGTGCAGTCATGAATGCCAACACCTGGTGTAGGCAGCGTGACTGCGTGGGCTGTGAAATGCCCCCAACTATGGCAGTTGTCCACTGAAATGACCCAGTGGCCAAAAAACTCAGTACATTGAGCTCCTTTTCCAAGGCGCTCAGTGCTTGGGAGCACAGGGTGGGTGATGTGAGGTCATCTTCCCACTCCGTGACCAGGTCTAATATGATATGAGGTGGAAACCTATGCCTGCCATAGACCTGGCATCCCAAAAAGGCTGTTCCCGGGTAAAGAAATGCAGGCCCTGGCTATCCTCCTTCTCCTGCAGTGTCCCATGATCACTGCTGCGATAAATGGTACATTAATCGTAGCTGTTTACGCGTGTTGGTTTTTCGCACGTCCTTTTTATGCATTGTTTTTCATGCGCAGTGTCGCTTACGCCTGCTTTCGCATGGCGGATGTGTTTATGGATTTGTGTGCCTTTTTCCGCGCCCCGGAAAGCCAAGTTCGGTTCCATGAATACATCTTGTAAGCACGCATATGGGCGTTGCAAGGATTTTGCTGCGGTACTTCCCACGTTACGGCCACATTTTTGCTTGTTGTTCCCCATTCCACGTGTTCCGCCCCCTTTTTAGGTGACTGCGCAAAACAGTATGCGCCTTCGCTGGAAGTCTTGCACAAGGCATTCGTGGTGTTGCAGTGATGTGTTCGACCCGCAGGGATTCAACGCAAGTCTCGGGTAAGCCCTGCACATTGTGTTACATGAATTGACAAACGGGCGCTTGTGTGCATTTTGCATGCAAGCGGCCCTTTTTCGGCGCAATTTAATTCCATGAATCGGGCCCAAAGTCTTTACCTTAGTAAGGACTGGGATGCAACAGCCAGCAATGATAACATTCTCATACAGACTGGAAAGCTTGGACAGTCTCTGCTGGGAGCCCACAAACAGAAGCTCAGTTTTGGCATCATTCAAAGCGAGGCAATTATGAGCCATACAGCTTTTAATCAGATTAGAAATGGCATTAACTCATGCAGAATCTGCAGCGTAATCACCTGTAAATTCAATCAGAATCTGCGGGTCGTCATAATAGTTTGTATATAAAATATCCTGCTCAACTAAAAAATCAAACAAGGGCTTCATAAATATATTAAGAAGAGTGGGCGATAAGCAAGATCCTTGCAGTACACCACAAAGGAGCTCAACAGGGGATGCCATGGAGGATTTATGAAAGACACTTGCCGATCTGCCCGATAAAAAATGATAAAGCCCAGTCAGCTGCTTCTTTAGAAAAAAGGGCGCTAGTCTGCACTCTGTCATATGACGTTTTAAAATCCACCAAATCAAAAGCAGCCGATAAGTCCAAATGAATAAGTAGAGCAACATGTCCATTGTCCATAATATGGGACATACTTGCCTTCAAATCCTGGAGAGCGGTCTCAGTACCATGCCCAGCTCTAAATCCCGATTGTCTGGCACCCGGCAAATTGTGCTCTTCGAGGTGCGCTTGCACCTGTAAGTATGCCAGGCGATCTAATATCTTCAACAAGAATGGGACACTTGTAGCAGGTCTATAATTAATGGGAATAGTTGGGTCTAAAGAAAGTTTTTTTATCAATGCAGCGATCCAAACTTGTTTGATGCTAGCTGGTACTGAAACCGACATAAAGGAAGTATTCACACATTCCGTAATCACAGTCCAAAGCACCGACACATAGGTCTTTATGATCCTGGAAGGACATGGGTCCCCAGGGCAATTGGTGGGCTTTAAAGACTGTATGACTACTTCCACTTCAGGTACAGTCCCTTCCCTAAAGCTAAAATTAATTAAGGGCTTATTAGTAGTTATTAGTAGTTGTCAATAGAAATAAAGCTACCAAGAGACTAGTCAGCTTCTGGGAAATGCCAGCTTTAAGTAAGGAAACCTTTTCAAAGAGTGCTTGCTGAATTTTGATGCACCAATCTTGGTCCTTGGCCACAGAATCTGCCAATTTGACATTGGGTTTCTCAAGCTCTCTCCAGATCATAAACAGTTCTTTAAAGTTCAACGCAGCTTGACTAATACGCATATTGATATGCTCCTTCTTGGCGTGCATGACTAAATTCGTATCCTGGCTGGCTATTAAAAGATATGACTCTTCATCATGGGCAAGTAAAGACTTTTGCCAGAGTCAATATGCTTTATTTTTGTTAGCCCGCATGTTACGCAGATCCACTGCATACCAAGTCTGCAACAGCCTTTCCACTGTGGAGGTTTTACACATTCTCGCGGGGGGCAATAGTGTCAAGAGCTACATACAGTTTATGATTATAACATACTACTAGCTCATCAGCCAAATAGAGCGATGAGAGAGGCTGGCAGAGTCCAGAAACGGTTTAAGAGTAAGTGGGGTTATTTTATGTAAACTGCGCTTGGTCACACAATTGGTTTGGGGGTAAATTCATGGTGGTAAACTGCAGATATCAATTTTAAAATATATAAAGCAATGGTCAAACTATGGGCGGACTGAAACCTCCAAGGATTTAACTGGATTGCTAGAAGTTTACAGCCAGTCCAGAGTGTGACCGTCCTTGTGAGTAGGCTCAAAAAGGACCTGAGTAAATCCAAGATTAGTAAGGGCTGGATCAAAGAAAGCAGCCCTATGATCCTGCAAATTATGTAACCACAAATTAAAATTGCCAAGAATAATAATCTTGGCAGAACACTTAACAATAGATTATAATAACACAAATAATTGCTCTTCTAAGGTGGAGGTGATGTGCAGTGGCTTCTATAACAACCTGATGAAAGTGCCGGGATTTACGATAAATAATAGCAACCCCGCCACCAACACCACTAATTCTGTCCACATAGATAATTAAATAGCCTTGCGGCACTGCCAGAGGAAGAGCACTTTTTGGGCGGCCTATAACTCTGCTCCCCCTGGCCGAATCCTCACCAAACTTTGCATAAAAAGTATATGGGCCTCTCCGAATTCACTTGCTAAGTTTGGTGAGGATTCGTCCAGGGGGTGAAAAGTTATAGGGGGGGCCCAAAACGTCTTTTTTTCCCATAGACTGAATGGTGAAAAAACTTTGCGCACGGCTACAGGCCAAACCGCTGGACGGATTTTCACCAAATTTGCGGCAGGGGCTTGGTCCCGAAAGCGTGCTTTTGTAAATCTGGTGACCATCTGTGCAGTACTTTTCTTTAAAACGACCAAAAAGTAGGTCTAAAAAAATGTGTGATGTCTTTGTCCACTCCGCGGTCACACTTCCCTGTTTGCTCAGCGGACAAGATACCGATTGGCTAAGGGGCTGCCGTCATGGATGTGGACACGCAACGTGTCTGCCGATTGGCTGCAGTGAGACGTGTTCTGCGTCAGATTGTTTGGATGCACCCGACATCTTGGATCAGCCGGCAGCATAGCAGGGACCAGCGGGAACATGCTATTTTGAAAACTATTTTGCTGTGTCATAGTGCTTGGGGAGATTCACAGACTAAGAGATGGGTGAAAAACTGTATTTGTTTAGGCGGTAGGTGTTAATGATGTATTATATATGCTCGCCTTGTTCGAAATGTTTGCACCTACAGAAAATTAGGGGTTTAATAAGGGTCGTATTTCACACAGTGCTGTGGAAAGGCACGTTGAAACTGTTCTAAGGACACGCGTGATGTTAGCGAACATTGAAATTGAGTATATATCGTTATTACATAATTTTTTCCTATGGGTGTGCTGTTGATTAGTACGCCGCCACGGGTGCTGTCAGTACTGTGCAAAGGCACCTTGAAACTCTTCTAAGGACAGGCGTGGTGTTAGCGAACATTGCAATTGACTACATATCGCTATTACATTACTTTTCAGAAATGTGTGTGCTGTTTATTAAGACCCTGCCTTGGGTATGTCATGCTGCGGTGGTTGTGGCCAGGGCCTAGAGTCTTGGATGCATGGCCGTAGGCCGTAGGCCAAAGGCCATACTTCCAAGACTGTAGGCCCTAGCCACAACCACCGCAGCATGACACACCTAATGGATACACCTGTTGTATATTATTGCTTAACAATTAGATGGTTATGGGGAGGGTGTACAGTCTGGGGTGCATGGCCGAAGGCCATGAAACTGAGAATAAACTTGTCAACTCTAAAGTTACAAGCCTACATGGATATCACATAGTGTGGTGGTTGTGGCCAGGACATACAGTTTTGGGTGCATGGTTGGAGGCTGTAGGCCACATAGCAAAGACTGTAGAACCTGCCCACAAGCAGTGCAGGATATCACATTCATACATCACACTCATACATTCTATTACGTATCTGGTAGGTGTGGGCAGGGCCTTGAGTCCTGGGTACAAAATGAGTACATGCTACAGCTATAATGTTTCATTGTATGGGTGTGTTACTCATGTATAAGCGAGCATGGATGTAATATGCTGTGGTGGTTGTGGCCAGGGCCTAGAGTCTTGGGTGCATGGCCATAGGCCGTAGGCCGAAGGCCATACTTCCAAGACTGTAGGCCCTGGCCACCACCACCGCAGCATGTCACACCCATAGATACACTTGTAGTATTAGTAATGGGCTAGATGGGTGTGGAGAGTGTGCACAGATTTAGGTGCATGGCGGAAGGCCATGCACCCAAGAACAAAGTTGTAAGCATGAGAGTACTAAGCTACTGCACACCCATACATTGCAATATCTTTGGACATACAGGTAAGAGTCTATACTCTCGCCACATCCACTGTTGCATACACACGCATAGACACACCCATACTTTTGTACATCACTCAGGTGGTTGTGGGGAGGCCCTGCATTCTTGGGTGCATGGCCAAAGCACCCAACAGAAAAGTTATAACCTCTTAACTTATCAGCCAACATGGGTTTTGCATACTACGGTGGTTGTGGGCAAGACATAGAGCCTCATTACACGGTAGGCGGTGAGCCATGGCGCTATTAGCGCCATGGCTCATGCCGGTAAAATACCGGCACCGGCTTGGCGGAAAGGGGATTTACCGCCCCATTCCAAGGTTGGAGGGGCGGTAAATCCCCCTTCCACCATTGCCCTTCTCCATTCCCATTTCTGCCCCATAGGGCTCTATGGGAATGGGGAAGGCGCTAATTACGGCACCGCAATTTTGCGGTGCCGTAATTAGCTCCGAGGTCCCTTAGCGGGTTGGATTTTAACGCCTGCAAAAAGCAGGCGTTAAATCCCCCAACCCGCAAAGGGACCTCGTAGTAAGGCGGTAAGGATTTACTGGTACCGGTATTTTACCGGTACCGGAAATTCCTTACCGCCATCCGTGTAATGAGGCCCATAGACTTTTCGATGTATGGCTGCAGGCTGTATGCCTTACACCCAAGTGTGTACACATTACCCACAACCACTGCAGCATAATATATTCATACATGACACCCATACAATCGACTATGTATGTGGTTGGTGTGGGAGGCTGTAGACCTTTGGGTGCATGGCTGTAGGCTGTTGGCCGTAGGCCATACTTCCAAAGCTTTAGGCCCTGCGCACAACCACTGCAGCATGTCATAGCAATGGGTACACCTGTACTATTCACTATTGCTCATATGGTTGTGGGGAGTTTTGTAGAGTCTTGGCTGCATGGCCAAATGCCATGCACCCAAGAACAAAGTTGTAAACACTGGAGCTATAAACCACTTCATACCCACACATTGAAATATGTATGGATATACACCAAAGACCTTAGGCCCTGGCCACAACCACTGCAGCATATCACAGCTATAGATTCATCCGTAGTATTGACCATCAGTAAGGTGGCTGTAGGGAGGGCCTGCAGTCATGGGTGCATGGCCATTGGCCATGCGCCCAACAGCCCATTCATACGTAGTGTTGTTAAAAGCACAATTTGTATACTACGGTGTGGTAGTTGTGGCCTAGATGTAGAGTCTTTGGTGCACTGCCGAAGGGCATGCAGCCAAGAACAAAGTTATAAGCACTGCAGATGTAACCCACTATGGATTTTATATGCTGCATACCCATACATTGAGAAATCTATGGACTTACAGCCAAGTCAGTAAACTGTGGCCACATCTACTGCAGAATATCACAGGTATAGGTACACTTGTACTATGAAACATTACTCAGGTGGTTGTGGGGAGGGCGTATCGTTTTGGGAGCATGGCCGAAGGCCCTGCTCCCTAAACCAACTTTATACGTACTGAAATTATATGCCACAATGGTTGTGATATGCTTTGGTGCTTCTGGGCAGCACCCAGAGGCTTGGGTGCATGGCCAAAGGGCATGCACTCAACACTGAAGTCATAAGCAGTGAGGCTATAAGTGAACATGGGTTTGGTGCGGTGGGTGTGTGCACGTTGTAGTGTCTTGGCTGCATGGCTGCAGAGCATGCACCGAAAAGTACATTTAGAAGTAGTGAAAATAGAAGCAGCATGGCTTTAATATGGATTGATGGTTCTGGGTAAAACCTATAGTCTTGCTTGATTGCTAGGCCTGCCTGCAGGCTCTGTACCATATTATTGCCATAGAATAGCCATGTACATTTGCATATGTAAGAAATTACTGTTATTATACCTACTGTTTAATTTGTTCAGAATTATGCAGTACTTGTCGAAAGTAGCCTTTTTAAATTTCTGTTATAAAAGAAAAAAGCATGTTAGTATTTGCATTTTATAAAGATTTTTTACAAAGTATAATAGACAGTTCATTTTTGTTTACCCTCATATTTAGTTCACAAACCAGTGTACTGTGCATTGTGCTCAGTTTCTGTGTTTGTTTTTCTAATCCTTGTGTCTGGGGGGGAAATAAAATCCTTGTTGGATTAAAAAAAAGTTAATTTGCTATGCTACAAACTATTTGTTTGTTTTCTTTGAGTGTTTCTTTGTTCTTTCTGCTTAATGTTATGCTTGTTGCCAATTTTTAACAACAGCTAGATACCTGTTGGCGTATTCTAACTGTGCATTTATTGTTACGGTTCTGCAGTATTTATTTATCTGTGTCCTTGTTATACAGTGTTGGGCAGTTAGATACCTGATGGCGTATTCTAACCGTTTGTACTTTTTCACTTTGTTTTTTGGTAATGTAGAAGTACTCATTAGTTATTAAACTTTGGCTTCAAGAAGATTAAATAAGCACTTCTAAGATTAGATGGTAATCTCTGCTTTAGAGTAATGGTGGTATCATTACATTCCACCCATCCACATTTCTTTCTAACGTATGCAGTGTAGTGGCGACCTGCATTGGTTGTGGCTCCTGCATGGTAGATTATACTTACTGTTGTAAAGGTTTTCTTTCCAAGTGACACTTGACCGTGTGTGAATCCAGTCAGCTTGCAGTTGTTTTTGGTACCATCTGCTTTATAACGTAGCAGCATAAGTATTATGTACTTACTATGTGTTTGTATTACTAAGGTGGACCGATCGTCTGAATTACACATAGTACATAATCTGCCATGGTTTGCTTTCTGTACAAGATGCTGAAATGGAATGGAATCACAATTAGGTATGGATACATACACAAATCGGTCATTTTGGATTTGTTCTTGTACCACATTGCTACAGAGAGTGCATGTATGTTTCCACGTGTATGAAATCTGGAAGATTTCAATTATAGGTATGCTTTTGTTTTCCAGTACTTGTAGTAAGTACATTAGAAATTCTTGTGGATCTTCTTGTGAGTTTATGTGAATTTCACTATTCCAGCACAGTAGTCCAATTCTTGTCTTATTCCGTGAACACTGTACTTGTTGTCAGGATTGTTTGTTGCGTTTCTATGAAGGACTAACATTTGTAAACACAATTGGTCTGTGCTGTGTAAGTAAATGTTGTTAACAATTGGTGGCAATTGCAATAGAATATTTATTGCTACATTTGCATAGCAACTTACACCACTTTCATTTGCAAATTTGAATGGACCAGCTAGTTCTGTATCTGAGTGCTTTTTTCAGAGTTTGTCTTCCTTCTTTGAAGAAGTGCCTGGTTTACTTTCCCTAACAGGTTCTTCTTTCCTTGTGGTACTTGAGGAACTTTTACCTTCCTTTGTTTTCTTTCAAGGATTTGCTGTGAGATTCTGTTGCATTTCTGTTTCAATTAGTTTTCTTATACCACGTTTTACTTTTTCTGGAACAGGATATTGTTTGAGATGGGGGCTGTACAATGAACATAGTCTATTGTATTCTAAAATGCAAGGAATATCAGCGTTCACTTTACTTGCATCAAAGTTGATTAGAAATAGACCGCCAAGTGTACGTAAGTGTGATAGTGCTACGTAGCTCATGCCTTCTTTAAAGACTGTGTTTCCTATATCTATCAATGCTTTGTCTAGGGTAAGACCTTGGGATTTATGAATGGTGATGCATATGGAAGAGTTAGAGAAAATTGTTCTCTACGTACAAACATGTCTTTGAATAGCAGGAATCGAGCAGAAGAGAAAAACCCTATCCTTTTCACTTCTGAAAGTTTGTCAAAGCGAATATTGACAAACTGAATGTTGGTTTCACGTGGGTATGACTGAAAGCCATCAACTGTACCCAGTGCTCCATTCACTAGCCCTTGCTCTACGTCAAGGTTACGTTTAAGCATTACTCTACAATTTAAGGATAATTTTAATATGTTTTCCAACCCAGCTGTGTTGGAGATTGAATTTTCTAAGCTATTGCTGTGGCTTGCTCACACATGGTTAGTGTAATGCCATGTACGTCTAGTTTGTCTGTGGCACAAATTTCCATTATTGGTTGCATTTCTTTATTTAACATTTGTATTTGTATTTTAATTATTTATATTGTGCACCTAACCCCTGAAGGGGTAGCAAGGCGCAGAGGCAACAAGAGGATTGCAAAGCTTGGTTACATGCAGGGAAATGAAGTCTAGCCGTGGTTACAATGCTGGACAAGGTTTCATTGAATTTGAAACAGCTTGAAAGAGTTGGCATTAAGGCCATACAATTGACATTTTTGTGCGCTAATTGTTCCATAACATCAGTAGCACATGCATTATCGCCATAAAGTGCATGAATGTGCCGGTTTCTCAATATTGCTTGTGATTCTTCAGATAGTACACCAACTCTAATATTTTTTAGGATGTTGGCATAAGTGAGATCTGCAGATTGCCACATGTTTTCTGTTAATTCTCTGTATTGGAAATGTTGCCAAAGGTTGACATTTCCTATGCTGCCAACTGAGAGTTTGTGTCCTAAGGTTTTAAAAATAGGTTCCCCTTTCACTGGTGTCAATTGTAGAAGATCTCCGAAAACAATAATGTGTTTCCCTGCAAAAGAGTTCTTCGTAGTTTGTTTTAAGTACTTCTTGCAATCTGAGGTGAATCAAACCTAACATTAGGTTGGAGACCATGCTCACTTCATCTATTAGTAGCATTTTCATTTGCTTTAATACTCTGTGTGGCTTCTGCAGAATGTTTGTAGTAGTCTCATTTGTTTTGGTGTTCTACTGGAAGAAGTAGTAATTGGTGTAAAGTGACACCGCCTATGTTGTAGGCAGCTAAGCCTGTGGGGGCAGTTACACCAGCTGACAATTTGTTGTTTGTCAATTGCTGAAGGAACCTGCTGATGATTTTGATTAAGAATGTTTTTCCTGACCCAGCTTCACCACTGATGTACAGTAGTATTGGTTTGTAATTTTGGCAGGTACATTCTTTATTTTCGTGCTGTACACCATGTAGTATTTGTTTTGTTACGTCTTCAAAAATGGTGCGCTGATCTTTGTTAAGTTTTGCTTGTTGTACAGTTAAGTCTTCTATATTTTCTTGATAATGACACATGGTGTTTTCCACTTCTGTCATAGCTAATTCTACCTCATTTGTTACTAGTGGCTGTCCTAGTGGTTCTTGGCTTCCTGTTACAGAAGGTTGACTACTGTCGGAAGAGTCCTTATCTAGCTGGGCCTGAAGTTCTTCTTCGTGTTGCTGTTCACTGTGCAACATTGTTTTGTACTGCGTAAAGTTCACATCAGTGATAGCACTTTCATTTGCTTTGAAAGCATCTTCATAGCAGTCATAGTTATCTGGTATCTCTTCCTCTTTTCTCCATGGTTTAAAAAGTTGTAGCAGAGACATGTAATATAGTTCTTTCTGTTGAGGAGTTTTTGATGACAATTTAACATGATTTATTAAGCTACGTTTGGTAAGTTTAACTAAGCTACCTTCACAATCTGTGACTCTATATCTGCCTTTGTTTTCATCGGGTTTTATATTATTTTTGTATGCAAAGTTTTGAGCTATGTGATATAGAAACATGTTTTCCAAAGTCATACTCCTGTTCGGATAGTATGTGTCCAGTAAATTGTTTTTTAAAATGTCTTCGCTGTTGGGATCATTTCTGACAATTGTTTCTATGTCCTCATATGATTTTAGAACTCTTTTTCTACATTTAGCAGGACCAAGACTTAGCCATACTATGTTGTCTGATTTTCCATACAAAGCATTACTGGTTAAACGATCTGCCGCGTCATAGGCGCCACATTCTCTATGAGAGAGCATTTTTATGCCTAGACTGTACAATTTCTGAGATAGTGTTTTGTCTGCTGATAGGTCATCCCAGAGGTCTTGAAACTCTGTTTTGTCTGCTTTTGTTAAGTAGGCTGTAACATATCGTGAAACAGCAGTGGAATTGTCTGCAATGTACTGCACATCTATGTTTGCATTCCATAAGAGGGCAATGATTGCATTGTAATCATTGATGTATTTTGATTCTTCTTTTCTTTTTATGTAATACGTGTTCTTAGGTGATTTACGTTTAACACTATGTCGAACTGAAGACATGAAGTTGTTCACGTCACCTGTTACTGTAACTGGTCTAGGGAAACCAAAGCGGCATTTGGCGTTGCATTTCCCTTTGTTTTTGTATTTGCGACGACAATATTTGTCACATTTGTGTCTTTGAAATTGTACAATCTGCCTATGCAGGTCACTATGTGTCCATTGTGAAGGGATTTCACAAGTGACATATTTTTGCATGAACCGCAAAACAGTGGCATCAGTGTCGTGATCAAATTTAGGTGCACCTTTGATCCATAACAGCATGTGAATATGTGGTGCTCTTCTCGCTTGGTATTCTTTTCTCCAAAAGAAGTGTTGCACTTCTCTGAGGGGAGGAACAATTTTATTGAAAATAAAGTGTAGCATAGCAATGAAACGATGATGGAAATATCTTGACACATTAACTGGATCTAGAGAGCAAAGTTCTCCAGGTGTTAATAAATGTATGTCGGTTTTGCTGTTTGATATGCGTAGGAACTCATGTAAATCTTCCCATGCATATTCTGCACAACTTAGTGTAACAAACCAAGTTGGTGGTCCAAGGTTTCTGATCATACAACGTACGTCTCCGTGCCGTCGGAACCAGTATTCTTTTGTACCACGCATGTTTGCAAACAAATTTGTAATATTTGATTGTAAAACCTCATCTTTTTCTTGTACTTTTTGTATTAATTGCGTAGCTGACATATTTTGAAAGTGAGTTCCAGATTTCAACATGTGTGCAACTCTGTAACATAGGGTCGCTAGTTCACTTTCAAAGAGTAGGTGGAATATATATTCTACATTTTGTCTAAACCTGGGATCTTGCGAATACATTCGTAATGAGCGGTATTCTGATGCTGTAATTTGAGTGGGACTATCATCGTATCTTCCACCTTTGCCAGTAGGAAATAGCAGTGAAAAAGCATGTGCTTCTATACTTTTTTCCCATATGCTCATTGTTGAACCTTTGGTTTGTCGCATTTGGTAAGTTTCTAGTGCATCATCTATGCTTTCATTGGAATGCAATGGTTGAATTGTGTACTGGTCCAAAAGAGTGGATACTGCAGCAGGATCCAGAAGTTTGAATTGTCCAGTTTCTGTTGCCTCTTCAATTATTTCAGTTGTTTCCCTTACGCTTTCTTCAATATTTATTTCCTTGTAGTATTCGTTATTGTCTTTTAGATATTGCAAGGCTTCTCTAACTTTATGTAAGTCCACCAGTTGTTGCCAATTTTTTTTGTCTTTTGTTGGTACACCATTTACCAAGACAATTAAAGAATGCTCTATTGAACGTTGCACTCCTAGAGTGTGTACATTTTCTGTTAGATCTAATGGCACGTAAACTACTTTGCCACAAATGCCTTTCATCAATTCAGAGGGAGGTACTTTTGCTGTTTTTGGATGAAGGCGTATAATTGCTTGAAATGGGTGAACTGTTTGAATTATGATGCTCTCATACAAATTGAGTTGTTGCAGGCTTTTTGGTAGTGGGAACAATTCCAAATTATTTGTGATAGCACGTGAAGGAGTTTGGTTGTTGTCTAGTTTTGTAGTGCAGTAACTGCAACATATTAGTGGTTCATTTATTTGATATTTGTTTTTGGCTAAAAGGTAGAGAGCTAATTCAAACCATTTGGAATCTTCATTGTCTTCTATTTTGAATGCTACGTCTATATTTTTTGTGTTCCTTTTGTAAAACGTTCTGCGGCAACACAAACACACATTGTTTGGTATTTCAGCTGATGCACTTTTAAATTTTAGTATTTCTTTTTTGTATGTGTGTAATAGAAGGTGCAGAATTGTTGGTACTCTGTTCTACAACTATTGCATTTTGTAAGTGGGTTTCACTTCCAAAATATTTTCTCTGAATACAGTCCATTTCTTCTTGTAGATATTTGGGTGTACCATGCAGAAGAGTGTTATTTAAATTGGCTAATTCTGAAGCTGGACTTTTAGCATAGTATATTTTATACACTAGATGTCTTACATTTGCATGATGTATTGCTATCCTTTTGATATCATGGAAGGTGCTTTTGCAAATAGGTCCAGAAATGCAGGCTAATGAATGTCCTTGTAATCCTGTGTATTTGTGCACTGGACAGATATCTATATTTTAAAACACTTTAATTTTAATTTTGTCTGTACCTTTCACATACTGATTGAGGAACTGAGGTAAAGATTTGAATAATTTGTTAGGAATGGCACACATTGATGTGCACAGCCATTTGTATACTGGACGGTCTGGTTCAGTCGAAGCGAGAGGTAATTCTGAGTTTTCAAGGGAAACTTTTGTAAGCAGTGTTTCTTGTTCCACGATGCTGTGGTTGATTTTTTCATACCCTCGTCTACTGCTATGGATGGCAATTGTGTTTGTTGGATTTTGTTTGTATGCTTCTTCATTAAAATATGGTTCTGAGGTTGTTGTGTGACTCCAATCACCTCCACAAATATGTAAGAAATTATTTTTGTTCACATTCCGTTTATTGATAAGTTTCTTTTGTAGTTTGGTACTTAGTTTTGTTAGTGGTTTCATCCTATTTAATACTAATATAAACAGCTTCCTTTTCAGAAAGATTGCACTGTCTGCAAGAGCGTGTAAGATTAATTTTCTACGGTAGATTTTAAGAGTTGAGGATGATTTCAGTCCTCTTCTTATTAGATTCTGAAGGACTCTATGGCGAAACATTTTGGCTAAAATACTTTTTTTACTATAGTTTCTTGTCACTATATCAGGATTAATAGTAGCATTGTTAGGAGTACTGGTAGCCGATTTTCTGTGAGGAGTTTTGTCTTTCATGACAAATTTTGTTGGAGGAGGTAAAGTTTTGGTAGTTGAAGCTTCCTTTGTTTTGCTAAATGACTGTGCTAGCTGTATTGTTCCAACATTCTCTACAAACTCCGTTACAGATGAATGGTTAGGTTGGACACTTTTATTTTTATTGGCTCTATTTCTGCGTTCCTTTCTACGGACTTGCTTTTTGGTAGGCATTCTTTGGGGTCTGTAGGAAAAAAGAAGGCATGGTTTGGTGTGTTGTACAATGTATGTGTGCTGTGTGTATGCGTGCATGAGTTTAATGGGGAAGCTCTTTGTGGTGGTGTGTGAATGTGCATTGGTCTCTTAAAATGATTTGGGGAGGATATTTTTTGGCTTGTATACTACTAAAATGTGCTTCAGATGAGAATACAAAGAGGTCTAGTGGTGAGGAGATGCATTAATAGTAAAGGTAATGGCATTAAATTGAAACAGCTATTTCTTTTCTAGTACTAACATTGTAAGGCGTTTGTATGTTATTTGGGTTCCAAACAGACAGGGATTTGTAAGCCATTCTGCCGGTTTATCTGTGTTTAATAAATGGGAATTTGTGGGTAGAATGGTTCAGAAATCACTGTTTGGTTTGGTGCGCAAATTAAATACATAAACCACACACTCTGTTTCAGGAATAGTTAGAATATAAAGGTTGTGCTGTACTTACTTCTTTTTGCAGAATGACCAGGTTCCTTCTGATATGTCGTTTGCAATGTAGATGCTGTTGATTTTCAGGACAGTAGTCTTCACTGCGATTGTAAAAAGAAGAAGTTAGTAACTTTGTGTGTTTAAAGCAGTGATGTTACTGTGCACGTTAATGTTGCATCTGTCGTCGGAGTATTCTTCTTTGATATTTAACACAGTGCATGTGTGCATTTCACTTATGTGCTGCCTTTGTATGTTACTTGCAGTATGTTAGTTGCAAGTGCTTTAGAAATTAGTACAATTTTAAGATTAGGAAAATGCCTTGTTTCTTTTAAGCTGTGTTATGTATAGCAGAGAGGTTTGTAAGCGATAGCTCATTATAGTTGCTGGGAAAAATTTCGGTAGTTTCTTATTATAAGTACGATTTCGAAAAATCGGGAGATCCTCAGAGGGCCATATTACCACAGCAATCGGGAGCGTTTATTTTTCTCATACGATCGTATTGGAAGTAGCATTGATGTAGGCGGTATACAGTAAAATATTGTGCCATTTTCTAATGGAAAATCGAGTTTCGCACTACATAGGGAAGATTGTAACGTATGTATAGGTTATGTGGCAGACAGTAAGAAGTAGTGTGGTTTGTTAATGTACAATTGGACATCTTGCACTTAAAGGGGCAGCGTTGGTATGTATTGGCTATTCAGATTTAGTGGCATTAATTTGTTTAAATGAAATCACACGGGTTGTACACGTTCTCTGATTAAAATCTGCATACCTGTACTTTATACGCATGCATGTGCACATCGATGGAGCTATATGTAGAAATCTGCAACACATATACAGTACTTTTCGAAGTAGGTGCTTTGCAATGATATGAGCCTTGTACTTAGAGTGATCAATAGTACATTTGAAGTGCGAACTTTTGATGACGGAGTTAGATGTACGGATGTTCAATCTGATTGGTGGATGGTTTTGTGACTGCTTAGCTGTGTCCAATGAGGGAATGGATTCGTGAGTGATGTGGAAAGGGTAGAAGGACTAGTTAAGAGTTACGTGCTGAACGTACACAACACTTGTGCGCGGGTAGGGCGTGTCACATACGGGTTTCTACAGCAAATCTAGCATGGAAAGGGAACTGTAGCCATCAGCCAATCAGATGTTCCCATTGCTCTTTTGTGTCGAAAGACGGTGCGTATACTGATGATGGCAGAGTTGCAGAGGGTGAAGGTTTTGCTAGTTGGAGATATTTTTGTGCATGGTTTACAGCACCATGCCGAAAGTAGGAATGTAGCGCACCATTTCGATGTGAAAGGAGTAGAGGTGGTGTGGAGCGCTGAAACTGATCGCAATGTTGCAGCAATTGTACGTGTTTGCACCGAGATGCGTGCGATGACCACTCCTGATGTGGTGATTTTGCACTACGGTGCTTGTCATTTGGGCTACGTCAGTGCACGTACTTTGTTGGACGATTTGGAGCAGTTGGTGCAAGCAGTCATGAACATATTTCCAACTGCGAAATTAATTTTTTTCTGGGTTACTCCCTAGAGGAAAATGGGACAACAGTTCTGTTTTCTGTCCTAATCAAGGAATTGGGAGATGTATCATCAATGGCGGCATGCATGCTTTTATGTTACGCGCTGGTATGTTTTTCAGCAGCCACAAGAACATTGTTCCCAGTAATGCGGCTTATTTTGAAGCAGATGGTGTTGCGTTATCTTCTTTGGGAAATGCCATGTTCTTTTGGAATGTGAGGCTTGCTTTGGAGAAGGTTCTGTTATGGTTGTACGAGTATAGTAAGAAGAAAAAATATTTAAAAAATACAAAATAACAGATGTCTGTAAGGCATCTGGCCAAAAATGTTTAAAAGACTGCTCTTTTCAGAGCTGACCTTAAAGGGGAAAAGGGGAATAATATTTAAATGTACAGACCTCATGCTCTCATCCTGTACGTGTCCGCGAATACGACGGTAGTTTGCAGGCGGCACCGATTGTGGGGTGGAGACGCATGCAAATGAGAATGTGCGAAGCTAGGGATTGGTCAGTAAAGTTCAGTGGGTGTGTTTTGTATGGAGACATTTCGTGAGAACGTGTTTCCCCTGACAGGAGACCTGACAGCCATTGTCAGAATGAAGGGTTTGGGCATGCCAAGGCGTGGAGACGGCAGTTAGAGGCTGAAAACTACATTTCCCAGGAGACATGGGAACACGTTGTAGTTCAGCGTCCGCGCCACACAGCTGCAAGTAATCTGGGCTCAGGCTTATAGCCGCCAACCGCCAGCGCTCTGGTGCAGTTGATTGAGGTAATGGAGTACGGGCGGAGGCGGTGGTGACGGCAGCAGCGGCAGGTTCTCTGAAGTATGCAGTGAGACGGGGGCCACAAGTAAGGCGCGGTAGGAACATCTCTTGGTTCCACGGAGCGGGTCTGAAGCAGTGCTTGAATTGCCTGGGCTGCGGCGGTGACAAAAAGCAGCCAGGTGACACCCCGCAGTATCTCTTCTGGCTCGGAATGCCTTCGGAGGCATCCGAGCCTAAATATAAGTCCAATTCCTGCATGTACTGCTAAACGGGGGTTTCTATGATTCTCATCTGGGCCGTGGCGGTGAACAGAGGCGGCAGGCGTATTCAGTCTTGCTCTTCAGGCTCAGACGTCCTCAGGAGGGTACCGAGCATTCAGTTAAGTGGTGCTCTCCAAAAGCAGCGTGGTACAACAAGCGCTCATGGTGGCTTTTAGTGCCCTTCAACTAGTCCTGCAGAAAATAGCATATGTTGATTCTAAATGTGGATTGGGTGATGTTTGTCACTACTGTACATTCAAGTATTATGTTCCCTGACCAGAATACGGGAGTGACTTACATTTAAGTGGTGCAGGAAAACTTAGAGGATCAGTTATGGTCTGTAACCCACGAGAGGTTTAGCTTGACTTCCTTATATTTCTATGTAAACACTAAGCATATGTTGTTGTGCTTCCGCTTGCCCATATGGGCCATGTGTCTATGTCTATTTCATTACAGGGAATTCCCTTGTGTGTGCCATTCATCTAACGCCATGTGATGTTTTGTGTAGGTCACGTGAGTTATTTGTGTTCAGGGTATTAGTGGGAACTTCCATGAGTTTTCTGTAGGATATGCAATGTATGAAAGGTAGTAATTATGAGTAGGATTCATACGACTAGAATGATGTATCAGGGTGTTTAGGATAAAGTGTTACTTTGTTGCTATGTTATGCGTGTATGTTTCTTTTCCCTATCTTTCCATTGTCAATCCACCGCCTTTCCCTAACTCCGTCTTCCCCCCATTGGCTGCCACATGGTTTTCCTGTATGCATTAATATTCAGGTACCCGTGCCAACCGCGGTGGGAGGGTCGATCTATTCGGCTTCTGTGGTTCGGGAGAGGGGATTGATACCCTCGTCCCTTATGAGATTTTGACAGCCATGGCTCTGTGTGCTCAAAAACAGATTATCTGGATTTTGGGAGACTCATGGATACATTGGTTGAAGGTGCATGCTGAAAGTTGCGGTCAATGTGCAGATCTTGGATTTCCTAATGTAGAAGTGCACTGGCATGGCGTGCGTGGAATGAGGTGGCTGGACTTGGTACCTCTCTGTGCAACTTTACAGACAGAAGGGCTCATTACGAGGTGGGCGGTAAGGGATTACCGGCACCGGTAAGGGCACCAGTGCCAGTAATCCCTTACCGCCCTACTACGAGTTCCCTTTGCGGGTCCTCCCTTAATGCCTGGTTTTTCCAGGCGTTAAGGACGGGACCCGCAAAGGGACTTTGGAGCTAATAACGGTACCGCAATTTGCGGTACCGTTATTAGCGCCTTCCCCATTCCCATTGAGCCCTATAGGGGCTCAAATGGGAATGGGGAAGGGCCATGGTGAATGGGGAATTACCACCCCTGCCAACCTTGGAATGGGCCGGTAATAGCTCCATTCACCAGGGCGGAGTTGGTAAGGGTTTGGAGGCAGCCATGGCGCTATTAGCGCCATGGTTACCTCCAGACTCCTAATGAGGCCCAGAGCGT
This sequence comes from Ambystoma mexicanum, assembly GCF_040938575.1. Classification (NCBI taxonomy): domain Eukaryota; kingdom Metazoa; phylum Chordata; class Amphibia; order Caudata; family Ambystomatidae; genus Ambystoma; species Ambystoma mexicanum. The sequence goes on along the minus strand of NC_090926.1, from coordinate 325,280,131 downwards.
CATCCGGACATACTTATTATTCATTGCGGTGGAAACAGTTTAGGCCATGTGTCTGGAATTTCTTTGCAATTTGCAATGAAGGAAGGACTTGCGAAGGTCATGGACATGTTTCCAAATTGCCAAATCGTTTTTTCCCGTATAGCGCAAAGACAGATATGGTTGCGTTCCTCTGCATTTGGTCCACAAATGGAGAAAGCGAGGTGCAATGTGAATAAGGCTCTAACAGATGTTGGCATGTCCTCATTCCACAATGAAAACATTTTGTTTCGTAGTGCTTTACTTTTTCGTACAGATGGAGTCCATCTCACATCTGTTGGCAATCAGATCTTTCTTCGCAATGTACAAAATGCTTTGCCATTTTTTTTGACATCATAGTCACCTATTTCACAATCCATTTTTCTAACCTACATTTCTTGAGGGATACACACCACCACCGAAAGGCTCTTTTCAGAGCCACCACTTACTCTCAGCAAAAAGTCCATTGGTTTTGTTATGCTTACCCTGTGTGTTCTACGACTCTTAAAAAAATGCATGTGAGCCTACAACGGTCACTTAATAGTTCTATTGTTTAACTGAGAAAGCGGGTCTGCAAAGAGCCTTTTTATTCATTTTTGTAATTTTCCAGTTTGCTACTTTTGACGACACGAGACTTTGATGTCCTGGGTGTTAGTGGTAGCAGTGCACAATGGTGCGGCCAGTTATGGTTGCTTAGCCTACCATAACTGGCGAATTTCAGGGGTTTTTCGGTTTTACTTTGAACCATAATGGCACGTTTGAATAGGTTTTTTAATGAAGAGCACAGGTTTTTGAGCAACTTAACCATAACGTCCCCTTAACAAAGTTTTTTTAGTGAATCTTGAATATAATCAGACTTTTCAATGGCATGGCTCACAAGTAATCAGGCATTTAACAGGATACAGTGAAACTGCTGATTAGAGGGTAGATTACTGGCCAATTCGTCGTAGTGGGAATCAACAGCCACAACAGAATGTTTTTTCCCAAAATGTATCCCCCAAACTTGCGGTAGTCTTGAATGAGGCCATTGACCATTGTTCATCCTATTCATTGTCCAGTTCATTTTTAAAGATCCATCAATTGCTATGCCCAGGGCATTGCAATGCTATCCCCAAGGCATTCCATTGCTATGCCCAGGGCATCATTGCTTTCAGACGTTCTGCCTTATTCTTCCCCTCCTACTGTCTGGAATTGATATACTTTCTCTCTCCAAATTAGTCGCCTTTGGTTTAATCAGGCTTGTCTCTGAAAATATCCAAAAGCCCTCAAGAAACATCCTTGGAAGAAACCAGATGTCTACTCTTGGCCTTTATTGTTGTTGAAGTACAGCAAAAAACTAGCATTCTGCTAAATTGGTGGTGCAGCATCGCTGTGTGCAATTAAAGTGCGTATCAAAGTCTGCCAGATATGGAAAAAAGAGCATTGGTGCCAGTGTGTGCCGTTGGCTGGGCACCCATTCTCTCCCTGCACCCTCGTATCACACCCTCACCCTGCTCTTAGAGAGTCATTAGATTTTGCAATTGCTCACCGTGACATTTGTTCTGAGCAGTCAAAAGCTTTCGTAAGGCATAACATGCCGTAGCCATAGGCGTCTCTAGAAGAGGTCATTGGGGAAAATTGCCCCCCCGCCCCCACCTATTGGCTGCTTTGCCCCCCAATTGGTGGCCTGCCCCTCACCCCCCTCTGAACGTGCTTTAATGGCAGGTTTTCTTTTAACCAGATTGGTAAAATATCGGTATGCTTAAACCAGCTTGGCCTGTTGACCCTTATTTGAAGTGCTAGCACCCCGCCTCACTATTTTGTACCTTTGCCCCCCGGTTTACCCCCCTAATACTGATTTCTAGCGATGCCACGGCCCCTTGCAGGTGACTCTCTGGCTTAAGTGTGGTTGTTTGCCCCTGTCTGAAGCCTGCTTGATTGGAAGGCAGAGTCTTAGCTCCATCCAATCCCGGGGCATTAGGCAGAATCCCATTAGCAGAAGCCCCTACTGAGCTATGCCATCAGAGAAGAGGGGTTGTAGCAATTCGGATGTGAACCCCTTGTAAAAAATAGGAACCGTTACACTTGGTGACTGGCTTTGGAGAAATGTCTGTAGGTGGCAGCCAATCAAGCACGTTTTCCCCACTTTGAAGTGGGGCATAGGCCTTCATCACACAGCAGCGTGCTCCTCCCCCATGCCCTGCACACACTGCGGTGGAACGCGCCCGGGGACCGTCTCTGTGTAAAAAAAAAACTCCAGCTTCTTCGCATCCCCTTCCACCTCCTCAGAATTCCCATATCGTGCCCAACGAGGATATCTCTTCCCAAAAACTTCATGTTCCTTTTTTTTAATCTAATTTCGTCTCAATTTCAAAACAGCTATTCGTGTGTAAACAAGCCCTGCACAGTCACACCCGGGCGGCTGCCAGAGTTCAGGCTGGAATGGCGGCTGCTGCTGTGTGTCCGAGGCTCGCCCCAGGGTCTGGGATGCGAGCTCGAAAGAGTGACCAGAGGACTGTCCCGCCCACCGGACACATGCGAGCACGGCTCGCGCCCTCGCAGAGGACTCAAAGCGTGGCTGAGTCCACGTCCCACAGTCTCTAGGCAACTGTGGTATGTGCACGGAAGCACAAGCACGCATGTCTGCCGAGCGTGTGAAGCACGAAACCGAAACAAGTGGGATCAAAATCATCTTTTTTTTAGAAAAGAGTCTCTGGTATCTGTCAGTCCCAAATACCCCAATAGTCTGAGGGAAAGGAAACTAAGGGTTAACCAGATAAAAACGTCTGCTCATTCAGCCAATTCACCAATCATGTTTATGACCACAAATAGATTTGCGGGCAAAAAGTGGGACTGATCCCCAAAACATTAATAGAGGACATTTTTGACATGTGTGTGTGGCTTGAGGTGCAAGTGTACATTTTGTGCGCATAGTGCACATGGGCATACCCCTGCCCCCAGGCATCTTCAAGACCATCCTCAGCAAATGAACACCTGCACAATACTTCTGCAAGCTCATGAACCATGCTCTGGAAACAGGAACTGTCCCCAGAAGCGTCAAATCCACCAACACTAAACACCTTCTCAAAGATCACACAGAAAGCGCGGACAACCCCACCAACTACCGGCCAATATCACTCTCTGGAAACAGGAACAGTCCCCAGCAGCTTCAAATCCGCCAACAGTAAACCCCTTCTCAAAGATCACGCAGAAAGCACAGACAGCCCCACCAACTACCGGCCAATATTAAATATCCCTTACCCAGCCAAACTCCTAGAAACTTAACGTGTATGGAAAAATCCCAACACATGTGGAAACCAGTAATTTAGCGGGTTCGACGTTGTTTCATGGGCAGATTTTTTTTCAATTCATTTTTTACAGAAAAATTGTCAATGAAAAAATTCATTACAAAAAATTATAGAGGTGGCGGATAAGGGGATATAAATGGAAATGTAGAATTGCGGAGAGGGATTAAATAATAGGTGAGGTGGGGATTTGGGGGAACTCCCCCAAATATAAAAAAAGAGATGTTGTTAAATTTTGTCATTGAAAATATTTCAGTAAAAAACTCATGGAAAAAAAACTGGAGATGAAAGAAGATAGAACCATTGACTGGGCGTGGCACAAATCAGTATCAGACCTATGAGACGGACTGAATCCGCACTACCGTCCATTTGGCATTACTAAGAATGAACTCTGACAACAACGCCACCTCTGCACTGATACTATTAAACCTTTCAGTGGCTTTTAACGCACTCAACCATGCCACCCTCATCAAAAGAATAGAAGAAACAGGGGTAAGCAACATTGCGGGACAAAGAATGAAAATCTTCCCGACAGAAAGAACTGAAACCAGCATGGTTCCCACTTTTAGCTCCACCTCACGCATACTCACATGTGGTGTTCCACAAAGTTCATCCCTTTCACCACTACTCTTCAACATCAACATGGCTCCTCTCATGAAACGCATCAAGTGAGACAGGCTTACATGATACAAGCAATGCAGATGACCCTGAAATTACCTACACAAATCAATACATGGAAGAGCAACAACAACCTTAAACTCAACCCGGATAAAATGGATATCATGATCACGCTATTCAACCATCCATACCATGACTTACAGAAATGGGAACCTGACCAGAAGCCTCCAAAGTGGTTACAAATCTCAGAATTTTGATCCACAATAAGCTAACATTGGAACCTCACGTATACAGTGGTAAAGAAATGCTTCTTCCACCTGCAATCTGTCAGACGGATATTACCCTTTCTCACGTTTCCACACAGAACACTCGCCATTATCTCACGTGTCATGTCAAGAATAGACTATGCAAACTGCATCTAACTTAGCATGCCCGACTACCTCACCAAAAAGGTACAACAAATCCAGAACACAGCAGCAAGGTTCCTTCTAAGACTCAGCAAGAGAGAGCAGATCATGCTGGCACTAAGATCATTACACTGGGGACCAGTCCAGAAAGAATCTATTTCACAGACTCTGCATTCTCCAGAGAGCAATTCACGGCCAAGGAGCACAATTCCTGCAAGAAAAAATTTCCATCTTGAGACCAAACAGAACCCTGAGGCCTAGCACTGATATATGCATTGAACCCAAAAGTTATTAGAAAATTATGGTGGATCAGCATTTTCGAGCATCTCAGCAAAACTCTGCAAATCTCTTCCCAACGGAATACACACAGTAGAGGAACACCTGTCCTTCGAGAATCAAGGAAAAACATGGTTGTTTAATATGCCAAACAAACCATAGGCCATTGTCAAAGAGACCGAACATAGCTGACTATGGCACACTGGGTTTGTTGTCCACCCAACTACCTGGGTGAGTGCAACGTAATCGGATGCCATGAGCATTGCACTCTTTCCCCAACAAACCCATACCAAAGGCCTGCATACACCTGCAAACATACCACAAACCAACTAACCACAAAGACACACACCTATAACAACTCCCCTCACCAAAAAGCAGAACTCCACACCTCCTCCAATAACTCACACAACCAATGCATCCTTATGCCATGGGCATACAAGGCCTCCCATACAGACACAAAAGCTGTGCACACCCACCAAACCACACCACCTAGAACCAAACCTACACACAGTGACCAGTTTTTCTCAACTGAAACTATCAACGCTACAGCAAAAGTACTCATGCAGTCTCCCTCTACTCCCATTAACAAACCAACCCCTCTCTTATATCCTGATCCGCCAGAGCTCCTGGAGACATAGCAATTGCCAGCGGTGCGCAGTATAAATCTCACTAACATAACATAACATACATACATGCAACCAGAATGAAAGCTCTATAAAATGTGGTTGGGTTCATTAACATTCCCAATGTTAAGTGACATCACAGTAAGTCAATATATCTTAAGTGAAATATACACATTTAATTCAATTGCCCTTTCTGAATGGAAGTAACTTTCCATAAAGGACAAATTAATCGAATACAACACGAGAGAGGAGATTTTCCTATGCCATTTCTGGTAAAGTACAAAATGTGTCCACCTTTCAAATTTAAGAATCTTTCAAAGAGGCTTTTATCTCTTTTCTGGGAAAGTTGAATCTGTGTGTTCTTGCATTGCTGCTTTGTTTAAAAACTAGGCCTTTTTCCCTGAATCCAGCTATCTATGTTCTTCCCTCTGTCCTGATAACTCGCTTCAAGGTGTCCTGCTTTCTGTTATAGGATGTAACCTAGGCCTTTTCCCTTCCTGGACACTTGACTCTAGGTTGTTTCATTGCTGCTGGTTGTAGTTGGCGTCATGCTTTGCAGTTCCTCTCTCTCTCTCTGTCTCTCTCTCTCTCTCTCTCTCTCTATCTCTCGCTCTCTCTCTCTCTCTCTCTCCCCATTTCCCCTCTCCGCACTCTCCCTAAATTGTGCTCTCAATCTCCCCTATCTTTTCTAATTGCTATTCTATCACCTATACTATCCATCTGACGAAGTCTGGAAGGAAAACGTTGAAGAAGGATCTCCTGATCTCCAATCCAGGCCTGCCCATCGCTGACCAGGGGTGGACTGGCCTATAGGGAACTCTGGAGATTTCCCAGAGGCCTATGCACCGTGAGCCTCTTTTGTGTGGTGACCTATTTTATTTCCAAATGTTCGCATAGGAAAAGGGTTGGGCTCACTGAAAATGTCTAATATGGGGCCACTTTGACATTTTTTCCAGGGCCTCTTTTGGTTCCCAGTCCACCCCTGTCGTTGACACCTATGTCAGCGCTTCCTCCAGGCAGACTTTCACTGACATTCTCTTTGCCATTCCTTCTTCAGACCTTTGGATTCCCTTTGTGGTCTCTGTGCTCTCCCTTTCTCTTCATCTCCCGTTAATGGTGGCACCTGTTGGGAGGTTCTCTTGGCATCCTTCCTGTCCTTTAGAGTCATCATTAGTGTCAACCTAAATGCCACTGTCATTGTCCAGGGCTCTCAGCCCAACCTCCTCCATCTCGATAGCTCCATCTCTCATCAACCTCCTCACCTCTCCTGCCACTCCTCTTTCTGCCACCCCTCTGGCCCCTCTGCCACCTCAGACGGGTGTACCACTCTCATGTACCCCTCCTCGGAAGACCTTAAAAAGTGGCAACCTGCTCCACTTAGCTACCCTTAACTCTAGGTCTGCCATCAAACACTCCTCTGACATCTACCACCTCCATGAAGACCTCGACCTTAACATCCTCACTCTCACCGAGACGTGGTTCACTGCCAGCTCTGTCATGAGTTTTGACACTCTCCTCCCTGAAGGGTACAAGAGCCTCTCTAAGCCCAGGCCTAATTGGCCCAGGGCAGAGTTGCCCTGATCTTCCCTGAGTGGGCTCCTGCTACTATCATACCCACCATTACCATACCCTGTCTGTAGGATTGGTGTCTATCCTGGCCTCTCTCTGACTCTGGCCACCATCTACAGGCCCCCTGGCCAGGTCTCCCACTTCCTCTCAGAATGAGCTGACCTCACCTCTTCTTTCCTGGCCTCCTCCTCCAAGCTCCTCCTCCTCTTCAGAGATTCCAAAATTCACCTTGACTCCTCTGATGTAGCCTCTGGGCTCTTCAACAACCTCTGTGACTCTCTTTCCCTCACCATTCTTCCCTCCGGTACATCGCACTCAGCCAGACACACCTTGGATGCTCTCATCTATTCAGACATCCTCATCTCCAATCCTCTCATTAGTCCTCTCTCCTGGTCTGATCATGCTCTACTGTACTCTCACCTGCATCTCCTGGGTCCCCCAGCTAATCCCCCACCCGTACTGCAAACCTCCTTCTCCGTCATTCGACCTATGAAGTGAGTGTCAGTTGCCGGCCTTTGCTACCACCTTCACTCCTCCTCCTACTCCTGCCACTGAGTCTCACTCTGACACTGCCCTTACTAACCTTCAACTCTCCGTCTCCAACACTCTAGACGTCCTTGCCCCTGTCATGAGGATCCGCATGAAACCTGCCTCTGGAGGCATTGCTAGGTGGTGGCTTAGGGGGCTATAGCCCAGGGTCTTTTGGTTGTAGCCCCAGATAGAATCTCAGGGACTACAACCAAAAGGCTAGCTAGCCCCGAGTCCCGCCAGTCCTGACATTAGCATAGCCTGGGATCTTTTCCAGACCTAGGAACACCCCTGCCTGCCTCCAAGTGCAACTCCTGGTATGACTCCAGCCTGGCCGCTCTGAAACTCAAGTGCAGAACAGCTTAGCGGAAGTGACAGGCTTTGAACACATCCTCTGACAAACTGGCCTAGCACCTGCCAACTGCTGCAAAGGCAATACAGACTCTCTATCTGCTCGAAGAAGAGGGCTTATATCCAAGCCCGCATCTCTGCAACCACTAACAACCTGGCTGCAAGGAACTTGCCAACCCTACTGCAGTCTCCACTACTCTGCCTTCCCCGGCACTCTCTGGACTCTCACTTAATTTCTAAAACTCAGGACATCTTGTCCTCACTCTCGTCCACTCACCCTTCTCTGTCATCCCCTCTCAGGCCTCCCTTCACCCCCCTCTCTCCTCTGCTACTACTATCCTCTTTTTCTCCCATAACACCCCATGAGGTTTCTAGACAAGTTTGCTCTATGAAAGTCTCATCCAAACAGGTCCTCCTCTGTTACTCGAGAACTATCAAGGACAACATTGTCTCCCTTGCTCAAGCCTTGGGCGAATTCTGCAATAACTTCTTTGCCACTGGATCCTTCCCCTTGCACCTCAAGCACTCCCTTGTGCATCAGCTCCTCAAAAAGCCTCCTGCTGACCCTTCCTGTCCAGCAAGATACTGGCCTATATCCATTACCCCCTTCCTAGGCAAACTCTTAGAGAAGCTGGCCATCTCTTAGCTTATCCACCACACTGAATCTGTGGGTTGTCTCCACGACCACCAGTCTGGCGTCAGAGCTACCAGAAGGCGCATGTTCAGCTGCACCCCCTCAGAGGAATTCTCCCTTTCCTCAGGTTCCCCCAGAAACTCAATGGGCCTCATTACAAGGTGGGCGGTCCAGTAATAACGCTACCATTAAGGGAATACCAGCATTGTTTACCGGACCAGTGAATTACGAACTGCAATGCCAGTGCTACCGGCATCTGCAGGGACCCGTGGTGACCGGGTAGCACCTACCCGGAATGGGCGTGGGCACGCGGCAGCCATGCCAGTAACAACGGCATGCCGTAAGCAAGTGCATATTACGAGGTTCACGGACATTCACTTACCAGCATCCAGATGCTGGTAATAACGGGTACCATGATGCCGTTAACACCGGCATCGCGGGGCAGCCGTTAATAGCAATCTGCTGTATTGAAACCTGCCACAGGTGCACACAATCAGCACAGGTGGAGGCAATGGAGTCTGGCACAGCACAAAAGGAGCACACCCACACGCCACCCCCCTTCCAAACACAAAATGCTACCATTAGCAGTTGCAATACTAGGGCTGGAGGACATGCCTGCACTGCTACTACTCCAGCTGGCATTGAACCAGGGAATGCAGAAGAGGCGCAGGAGGAGGGTGAGACAGGGCCAGCACATACCACAAGGACAAGCAGTTGCACCCCGCAGGCAGCCACCAATACCTCGCCTAAGGGCCAGTCCATTTGGCCTAACCCCTGCACAGATCCAAACCCTGTACCGCCTGGACAGGGACAGCATGTGCACAATAGTGGACCTCATCCATGACGACCTGGTAAGCCTCATCAACATCCGGACAGCATCCCCCCTTTGCTGAAGGTAGTGTCTGTACTGCACTTCCTTGCCACAGGCACCTACCAGCACACTGTGGGACAGCTGCATGGCATCTCAAAACCAGGTTTCTCTCGTGTGCTCAACCAGGTGCAAGATGCCCTCCTGAAACATGGAAGGGACCACATATATTTACCATGGACTGTGGAGGAGGTGAATGATACCAAAATAGCATTCCATGCACTGACAGGCATGCCTAACGTAATTAGTGCCATCGACTGCACCCATGTGGAGCTGGTAGTCCGGAATGCCGAGAAGGTAGTGTACTGCAACAGGAAGCTCTACCATTCCCTGAATTTCCAGATGGTGTGCGATGCAAGGCAATTAATCACGCATTGTTGTGCAAGATTCTCAGGATCCCCACATGATGCCATGGTGCTGCGCAACTCCACGCTTCCCTGCTACATGGCACGACGCACTGCACAACGTACCTGGCTGCTGGGTGAGTCCAACAACAGGGCAATGAGGGGCGTTTCCTGGAAGGGGACCACAAGCATAGGCAACCTGTCTGCTGGCTGGGGTATGAGGAATGTTGCTGGAGGGGGACCACAATCATCGGCAACATGTCTGTTGGCTGAGGCATGAGGGGTGTTGCCGGGCGAGGGGGGAACACAGTGACCTGGGTGGTAAAACTGTGACCCCAATCACCTCAACAGAATGTATGACACAGCGAATGGATGCAGATGTGGCATGCCTACACAGCTGTGCGTAAATGGAAGCAACAAACACAGCACCCACCCCAGCACATGCACCTTGCACAACATCGGACATGATGAACCACGGGTACCATGATGCACCACCCTGCAGGCACAATGCCTGGAATACATGAGCGGAGGAAAGTCCATCACGGGACATGCAGCCATGCCTGGGGAAAATCCAACTACCACACATGGAACTCTCTGTCACTGCACCCAACCCTCAGGTACACTGCAGACCAGTATACCGGGCCAGGCATCTCTAAGGAACACTTAGAATTGCAATGATGCAAGAAAGGAAACTGTAGTAATCACTGATCAGTTACCACCACTAACAGATGAGTGAGTGGCGCAGGACCCATCTACAGTACCTCTGCTCCACCATGCGGGTACACACCCAGCCCCCTCACAGAAATGTTTGCCGTCACTGGCGATCCATACCACCTCTGCCATTGGTCCTTGGTCATATGGGGGAAGGCAGTGATGGACAAGTACATGGTGACCTCAAGTAGTTGTGAACGTGATTACCAAACCACAGTGTATCATGAGGCACATCAGGCAAACATGTCATGATGCATTCCACATGTATAGTACAAATTTCAAATGCATCACACCCATCAGAGGTCGGCAGATGATGGTCATTATCAACTCATTTGTGTGAGTGCCTCACCTGATGGAAAGGTCCCTTAGACGTGAAAGGCACACATACCCCCCAAGCATGGGTCATCCCTAAGTGCACTTACCTGGGTCTCACTATGAGGAAATGTCAAGTGCAGTCATGATGAATCTGTGGCATGTGGCCATGAACACTGTACAGGCATTGCACGCAAGGAATGACAACAATGTTCACAAATACAATTTCCATTGCTCCTGTGCAGGTGATGCCAGGTATCCCCTGAATCCATGGCTCCTGACCCCCATCGGGCAACCATTCAACAGGCACGAAGAGGACTACAACCGTGTACACGCTTGCACTCGTGTCACGATTGAGCAGACTTTTGTCCTGTTGAAGGCCCGTTTCCGCTGCCTCAGCAGGTCGGGTGGGGCACTCATATACAGGCCTGAGAAGGTGGGCAAGATAGTGTTGGCATGTGCCATGCTGCACAACATGTGCATCCGGCCCAACGTACCCCTGCCCCCTGACACGGACAAGATTCTACCAGAAGAAGAGGAGGATGATGGTGGAGAAGATGCATATCGACCACGGCACAATGTGAATGAAGGACGTGTAGTACGCCAAACTTTGATTGCACATTACTTTTGATGGACTGGGTTACACAAGGCACTTGGAATGGGGGACACTGAACACTGGGCACTGTTAAGAAATAAATAGACACACACTCAATAAGCAATGTCCAGTCATGTGTTTTTCTCATGCACACCAGGTGTATTAAATAATTCAGAACTATATAAAGTGAACAGGGACCGCTCAATATGCAACAAACTACCCGCCACCCCCCTCCCCCCACACCCCCACAAACCCATGCCCCCACCCACCTCCCCCCAACACCCGACACACCCATGCCTTTCCCCCCCTCACCCTCACACCCCCACACCCTCACCGCCAACCCCCCAATACCCCCACACACCCACGCCCCCACCCCCTGCACCCATTTCAAGTTCAACTGTGTCAGGCTACTGACGCCCCCTTTTAGGTGGAGGGGGTTGTTCATCTGGGCGGCGCAGACAGCGCATTGACCTATGCACCGGGCTCATCTGAGTAGCGCTCGCTGGTGTTGAGATGGTCGAGGGGGGGGTTGAGGGTCGGGCTCTGCAGCGTGATGTTGGGCCATGGTCACCACCAACTGTGTGACCGCCTCTGTCATTGCTGCCATGCCCTCACGCACGTGCCAGGCCACACGGTAGACGGCACAGCTTATTGTCTTGGTGTTATCTTGCAAGACCCGGATGGATTCCGCAGCTGGTGGTTGCACGGGAGGTGGTGGGTGACTTCTTCCTGGGCTGCTCTCATTCACGGTTATCTCCTCCACAGAACTGCATCCACCAGATCCATGTTCCATAGAGTACTGTGGTGTGTTCAGCATGGTCGGTGTGTGTTGCATGCCCTCCGATATGCAGTAGCCTGCTGTGTCCATCTCAACCTGTTCCTCACCCTCCTCCGCACTATGTTGGGTGGAGTGTACCGCCTCACCCATGTCACTCGTGGCCATTGACTGCGGCCCCACGACATCACTGGCCTCTGGTGATGCATCCTCCTCCACATGAGGTGTCTGCTGGGGGGCCGGAGTTTTCCTGGCTGTCACCTTTGGGGCTGGTGTGCCTTTTGGAATGCGTGCTCTGATGGCACCAATGTGTCCGGGCTCGGGCTCCTGACTGTGTGTCGGAGCTAGCTGCTCCTCTTGGTATCATGCCTGTGCGGCCTGTTGGCTGGAGGGCTGTGGTTTGGGAGCAGTGGTTTTCCTTGAGCAAGCCCTTCACGTCAACAGCCTGGTGGCGTCATCATCCCCTCTGCTCATGCATGCAGGTGTTATTTTGGTAGTTGCGGTGTGTTCTGCATCGCTGTCTGATTCCGTGCCTGTGGGGGACTGAGAGGCAGGGCATCAGTCATGGGTGAACGTACATCCTACATACATCGATGTTAGTACATTTTGAGTCATGTGCATTGTCGTGTGCATGTTGGAGGGGCGGCCATGGTGCTTACAGAAACTGGGGGATGATTGGGGGAATAGTTTGGGCATCCTTCTGGTGCAGCCACGGTGTCCATGGTGTCTGTTTGGTGGCCTACAGGTGTGTTGTTGCTTGCGTGCTGTAGCCATGCCTCAGGGGCTGTGTGCCATGTGCTGTTTGGTTGTGTCTCAAGTGTTCAATCGGTAGTGGAGATGTGTACACCATGCATTGAGATGGCACAGTGGTAAGGCCTGCATCTCGATGGTGATGTATATGTGTGTGTGCATGTATATGTTGCTTGTGTTTGGAATTGTGGAATCATGTGGTTTGTGTCAGTGGGGTTTGTAGTGTGTTTTCGTGGCAGAGATGTAGGGTTTGAGTTAGGGCTGACTTTAGGTGGGAGGTGATGGCCCATGTATTTGCTCTCATCTACTTGCCAATTGGACTCCAACATTATACTTGGGGTATTAGGTGTGTATGGTGATTTTGTATTACGCTATGGGTCACCCACTGTCATTGTCCGATGATGGGACTCCCATCTTCGAATGCCCGACTCCCTCTATGGCCTTCATGTCCATTACTGAGCTACAGGTTTCCTCCCACCGTGCAAGCTTTATGGGTGATTTTGCTGCACCATGATGCTGTTGCCTGGGCCTGGCTGCGCTTTGCTGACAACATGTTTCAACCAAGCAGCCGCAGGTCATCCCACCGTTTTCTGCAGTCTTTCACACAGCGTGGGGTTGTCCCCACTGCGGAGACCTGCTGGGCCACCTCCTCCCAGATGTTTTTCTTCCATATTTAGGCTCCACGGCGCAAGTCTGGACAGAACACGATATCTGCATGCTCGACCAGGGTGTCGGAAAGCATGTTTATCTCATCATCGCTAAAACGGGCTTACACAGCCGAGGTGTACCTTTATGGGTAGCCTTAGACATCTTCTTGCTGGCAGGGTACACAGTTTGCAAATCCAGGTCATGTAGGCAGAGGATTGCAATGGATTGTGTTTTTCAAGATGGCCGCCGGCGCATTTCCCATTCTGGCGTAATGACGTTGCTTCCGGTACCGCCCCTTCTGGTGCCGGTATTTACAAAGTCAGTATCAACGGTACCGTTCTTTACAGCTTCTAGGATGCCGGTGCCCGTGCCTGTGGCATGGATGATGCCACTATCGGGGGTTTGGAGGGCCTTACCGGAAAGCCGGTGCAGCCGTTACCGGCATGCTGGTATGGGCGTGCCTGCTGACTGAGAATCAACTGTTGATTCCGGCAGTAGTGCAACACAGACACGGTTGCACCGGCATGTCGGTAATTTGGTATTGTTACCGGCCAACTCGTAATGAGGCCCAATGTCTCCAGAGCTCTGGTCCTCTCCAGGCTGGACCACTGCAAAAGCCCCTTCTTCAATCTGCCTAACTCCTCCCACCGCACACTTCAACCTATCCAGAACAGGACTGCAAGACTTATCCTTGGCCTCAAGCCCAAAGAATGCATTTCCCGAGCCTTAAAATCTCTCAAATGATGTGAGGATCAAGTTCAAGACCCACTGCATCAGCCACAATGTTTTCTGGGGCCTGGGATCCCTCTACATCCAACTCTCTCTCCTTAAATACCTCTGTGCTAGAGCTCTTCGGTCATTTAGCTCTAACTCTCTGCAGATCAGACGCTTTTCCAAGCAGAGAGTGGGGGGTAGATCTCTCTCCTCCGCAGGTTCCTCTCTCTAGAATGGCCTCCCCTTCCCTCTCAGACTTGAGCCAGATCTACTTAGTTTCCGGAAGCTGCTCAAGACCTTCCTTTTCTCTTCTACCTCCCTCTACCCCTCCCTTGCTAATGTTCCCGTCTGCCTCTTGACTGGCTACCTGGTTCCCTGAGAGTCTTACAGGGCACAGGCACCATAATTCCAGTCTACCCCTGCACTTGATCTCCCCTGCGCCCCTCACCTGCACTTGCCCTGCCGAGCTCCTTCCCCAACACTAGGCTGGATGGCCTGCACCCTTGTAGCTCTTCCAACCCCCTACCTCGAACTTAGCTTGTGGACCTTCCTTCCCCAGCTCTGTCCACCTTGTCTCCCCTGGCACTCACTCTCTCACCGGCCCTTCCGCCCTGACCAGTACTTCCCCCTGTCAACTCTCCCCTGCACTTCTCTTTACTGCACTTGCATGTTCCGAATGTCACAAGGCCTAGTAGGATCGTTTTTGTTTTTGTCCTCCATTGTTCCCCACCCTTCTTGTCTTGTTGCACCTTGAAACGTCTGTGTATAGGCAAATTATAAATTCTCAATAAATAAAATAAATATTTCTAAATATTCCCTGCAAAGCAAAATTCCAATATGACGTTTTACATACTTTGGTTGCACTTTCATGTGGTCTTGTGTGGAAGAGTCTAACCTTAGAGCTAGACAACCTAGGGTTGAATCCCTGCCACACTAAACCATTCATTGAACTCAAGGGAGTAAGCTCCCATATCTTTAAGGCCGGCCTAAAATAAAAACAGCAGGGATGGTCTGGGCCTGTTTATATTCTAGCACTACAAAGCCTCTCATAACCAGATGGAGTGTCGCGGTTTATTATGCGGTCACTCTCAACTCAGGGAGTTCCTTTCCCCCGAAGGAAGGTGGTTCACAACAAAGCACTTTTATTTTAGGTTCAATTTGGTGAGGCCTCCAATCCGTCTTGCACCCAACCCCAACAAATACTCTTTCCCACGAACGGACTAGGAACTAGGCCGGTGTGAAGTAAAAATATGTATTTATTTAATATTTGACACAATGCTGCCAATGCTGTGGCAACAGCCAAAATCAGAACTATGACACCAGATTTGATTTCACTTTAACCAATAAAAACATTTCCAATACAATACAAAATCGCCAGAAATGACTTAATTTGAAACAATACTTTTCTCCCCGCAATCCTCCATCCAGGCATAAAAAGGCGCTGTTTGGGAAATGAATTCAATGGGAAAAATCGTTTAGGGCTTGTTATTTAAAAAGCAAGATTGGGAAAAAGGAACACAAATGAAAATCGTTTTCCAACACACATGAAATAAAAGGCAGGACTTGATAACTTGGGGTCAAATGAGAAAATGGGGACAAAAGGGATATTTCGTTTTTTTCCCACAGACAGATGAGATACAATACTTTGTAATTCTGATTCAAAAAGAATAAAGAATTTCGTTTTTGCACCCTCCACACTAACTTAAAAGGTGGTGTTTTGTGGATTACTTCCTTTTGGGATGATGAACACTCGCCCCTTTCTATGTGGAATTCAAGGGTTTCAAAGACAGTCAACCATGTCTTTATAGGCTATAACAGTTATAAAACACTGAGCATCAGCTTTGCTAGTTTCGAATTCTAACAACACTCATCCCCTGATTTTCTATATGGGAATTAATTGATTTAATTTAATCAAATGTGCTAAGGGTCCACACAGATTCCTCCCTCCCCACACTTTCATGGAAAGGTTTAAGGATGGATGCAACTAACACAATGCAATTTCAACAGAGAGGGTGGTTAACTATGGGGAAATAGGTTTGAGGAGATTTAATAATTGTGTGAAGGGCCTACCCAGTTCTACCCCCCTCTAAAAGCAGGTGGATCCCACACAAATGATTGCTTTGGGATATCTACTTGCATGGGAGTCTTTGGTCAGGGAAACCAGCAGCAGGGCTCCTCTGAGGACATCACAGGTCTGGTCAAGGGCCTCCAGGCAGGGATTTTCTGCTGCACTCAGACTCCTTCTGCTCCTCTGGTTTGGGTCCTAGCCACCTTCTCTATGTCCCAGCCACTGTCTCCAATGCAAGGATTGAGGCCTCTCTGCTAGTTGTTCCTCGCAAGAGTCCAGCGGCAGCTCTCTCCCGGAATAATTCAAAGAAAGTTCAGTTCTGATGCAAACCCGGCCTTTTCTAGGGCTAGTGACACAGCAACCTTGCCATAATTCCCATGGTCAGGATTGGCTAGCATGTTCCTTCACCTCCTACCAGAACGCCCACTGGCTGCTGACAAGGACCAAAGGTTGGGAGATATGTATGATGTAGGCTGAGGGAGGGGAATAGATACATCATTTCAAATTGACAATGAATTGTGCATCTTTTGTTCTGAAAAATCTCATATTGCAATAACTTCCTTGGGCTTTCAAATAACCCCATGATGATATATATATATGGGTTCTATATTATATGATGAATCCGGCCAAACTAATTTTAGTTAAGCGCACCCTTCCTGAGTGGAGTTACCATTTTACATGCTTTTCTGCTGCGCTAGAGAAATCTAAAAATGGGAGCATTTCCCAATTAGACCTTATTTTCACGATCTACCCCGTGCCAACTCTCCCATTGTTCAGGTGTATGTAAATGGCAAAAATCATACTTTTCCACATAACGTAAACTATATACATCACACAAATTTTGTTTTTACAGGATCACAATGGGCTTTTTTTCCTGTTTAATTTGTACCCGTGATGGGCTCTATCAGACACACACTGCTTCTCTTACTAAATAAAAACTGCATTCAATGTTTAATCAATGGCAAAGCATCACACGGCCTCAGTAGGTAGACTTTCATTTGCCTGAAAACATGTGACCAGCTATCTGGTTTATCTGTGTTTATCTTCGCGTGTCCTTCTTGGCTTCAAAGGCCTTGCTCATTGCTTAAAGTACAGTTTTATGGAAAGTTTTACCTCAAGGTACTTTCTGCAGGATCTGTTATCAGCAACTAATTGACAACCAGACATCTTTCTCCTAGAGAGCCCAACCAACAGGTCATGGGTCACAGTTTCGTTTCAGTGGAAATGGCCCCCTGCATCCATGCTTCTCAAAGTACAGCTTTAGATCAACCAAAGGATTTTACATTTTGTCATTTTGAACGGCATTGTGTTTACACAGTTGCATAGCAAATTACATTTAAACCTGTTGTTTATAACATATCATTTTTTCTTCCACAATATTAACCCCGAGGTACATTCAGAATTTCACCAAACAGGCCAGTTAACAGAGAGCACCAGTGTTCAATTACAAAAAATGAAATAAGCCTTTCCATTAACTGTCATTTTGGCTGTTGAAAATAAACACTCTTTTCCCTCGTGTGAAATGTCATAGGCCCCGTTTCACCTGGATTCCTGAATCACAGTCTCATGTGGCATAAAGATATTGTACACGCTGCTATCTGTCTCTCTACGTAGAAAGTGTAGCTTTACATATTTTATAAAAACAGCATTTTCAGCTTATGTCATTTCATCGATGGGTGCAATTTCAATGTTTTTTTATGAGTAGATTTTACTGAAAAAACTCATCGAAATTGATTTATTTTTATTTTTGGGGGTTTCCCCCCCAAACTACACTTCCCTTATTATTATTTTGTACCTATTCCCGACCCCCCCAACCCTTATATATACTTTTTCAACCCCCCCTCCCCTATATGTTGAAAGGAGTTAGTTTGGTAAAATCTACAAAAAAAACAAAGAAAATGCACCTGCCGATAGAAGAACGTTATACCTTTGAGCCACGGATGTCTTTTGCCACAATTTTTAGTTTTCAGGCACATTTTCCTTCACTCGAGCACCTGTTCAATTTGGTAAAGTTGAAAGAGGCCCATTTCTGTTCCTGTCCTAGGCCTTAAGTCAGTATCAAAATGTACGTTGGGCCATGGTGTATGGTCAAAACTACACAAAAAAATAGCATATCTGAATGAACATCTCTTTTTAGAGTCAAAATCAATACAGCTCTAAGAAAATGTGTTTATACTTCATGTTGATATTGGTTTTGCGATCATTCCCTCCAAAAGTGACATAGATTTGATTTTTCAGTTTGTATGCCAAGTCTGAATCCAAGATCCCAATTTAGCTTTTTTGTTTTATTCCAAGAGGAAGCTTTTAAAATATTGAATTGGAAATCACAATGCTCCATACTGACAACCAAATCCATATGTCGCAAATGTTTGTGTCCACGAGGAAGGTGCAGGGCGGGTTGTGTAAAATGACTGCAGATAGACGGGTAAGTGAGCTGATTACATTGCGGGTAATGCCTGACAGGAGCATGCAAGTTGAGAGCCTTGAAAAATCATATTACATCAGACTTTGGATCAGCGTATTGCTTTTGATTTTGGGCACAGCTAACAAGCAAGCCTGACGTCCCTTGTTCTCCCAAATGATTGTCACGTTGCAGCCCTTTGGTAGTACGAAATTGACATCTTGGCTGTAAATTCTGTCCACTGAAATATAAGTTCCATGGAAAAGACAGGTTAGGCAGCTGTACCTGTTGGTCAATTAAGAGAACTTTTCTTAATCTGGCCATAAGAATACATGTTAAAGCATTATCTTTTTTATACAAATACATTTCTAATCCCAGTTTATATTGTCTGAATTACTGTTGTAAGTAACAACAAATAGTGTATTCACACCCTATTAGCTTGTTCCATGTTTATGTTCAGTGGTCTGTCCTGCAATGAACGTGAAATGTCATTCCTGCTACATGGAACACATTCTACTTAAAAAACAAAACGTATTCGAAAAAAAGATATCTTGCAAGATTTTACACGGTTGAATGCCCCACTCCCCTATATTTTGACTCCTTTTGAAGAGAAAGATGAAGTTCAGCAGTATATGTACATGACGTGCAATGCAGCCTACATGCATTCTAACTTATTTTAATTAGTGCAAATATCAGATGCGAGTAGGCTCTTAAAACAAAACAAAAAACCCATTGTTTTGAAGCGATTGTTGGGACAGATGATCTTCATGTTGAATGTAGAGAGGCATATGTACACGTCATCTATAGTGCCCGCCCCTAACCTCTGTCATATTGTAAGAACAACAAGAAGACACTGTGCACAACACTAGGTATCATCCCAATACCGCATTGTAGATAGGAGAGACGCTATGCGCTGAAACAACCGTATCAAATGTACCCTCGAACTGACATGGTGGAAGGATGTCTGCAGACAGCACTGAACATAGAAGAGCTAAAAGTGAAGTCTGACAAGTATAAAGTGATGTCATAAAGAGAAGAGATGAGGTTATACTAACAAGATAAGTGAGAGGAGATGCAGTAGATGTATATACGCAGAAAGGCAAGGAAGATGAGACATATAGAAGCTTGCTGCAGTAGAAAATATAACACGGGTGAAGCAGCCATGATGAGAAAATGGACGTTGACTCTGTATAAATAGTAAGCGAGAAACCTGAAAGAGAGAGACCAAGGCTGCAGAGCTGACAGGTGCTGGAATACAGCTATGTGCAAGAACAACAAATATTTGATTGGCTTAGCATCAAGGATACAACAGCAAGAAGCAAATGCAAGGTATGAAAGGAGTCGAAGAGGATAATCTACAAACGCATACCATATTTCTCTTAGATTAGGCAAAGGAGTGAATATTTGCAAGTGGCAAGTATTGAACAATGAAAGATGCATAAAGCATTTGTCAGACGGAACAACCAAACCTCGAGCGGCCAAAAGGAGTAATAGCACCCAATATAATTGAATTAAATAGCACTAAATAGAAGGTCAGAATGGATAAAATCGTGGTCTCCTCAAACGTGGTGGAAAATCAGGAAACAAGGCCTATTCATTAAGCTTCAGATGAAGATAGCAATGTACCTTCACTCCCTTTAAAGTTTCGAGGAAGAGAACAGTCAGCAGGGTCAATTACAAAGAAGAAGCCGTGGCATAGGGCCTAACTGATGAGAGGTGGTAGGCTAATTGGCCAAGTGGGCAGTTGTCTGACGTAGTTGCCCGCACCTGGGTTTCGCTTGGTTTACGTGCTGCTAACAAGCCGAATGTCCAAGGTTGGGAGAGAATGACAACCATTCATGAGGGCTTTTGTAATGATGGATTATACATTGTTGCAGAAGCCAATCCGCTGCTGTTATTCTGCTATTATCTGTATTTAACGTAAATCAGAGGTAGTTCAAGGCGTGCTTACTTGATAAGGGGCAGCCAATGATGTTACTAACACCTAAATAAGCTATAGGTATATATGTTCCCTTAACCAATCCCTCCTTTAAAATGTGAATCGCACTTTTAAAAAAAATTACATTTAGAATGTTTTGGTTAAAAAAGAACACTATAAAAAAATGATAAATAAACAGGCCACATTTCAGTATGAAACTTAAAAGACACATTTTAACTTCTACATTTCTTTTCAATGGCAATCTATCTTTCAAACAGGAAGTGTTTACCGCGCAAAACAAATTACAATGACCACACCACAGTTTTATTTCAATCTGCTGGTTAGTTTGGCTACAATGGCAGACTTGGGAGGACATTCCACTGGAGCAATCTTCTCCGTGGGCATAGAGTCTGCTGTGGAAAAAAGAAAACTGTTCTTAGATCATGTGGTTCCATCGCCAAGACTGTCAAAGTGAGATCTTTCACAAACTCAAATTCCATCAGTTCGAAGACAGGCTTGGCAGCTCAGTCCTTTTTTTCTTTTTGTGGAGTCCAGCCCATAATGCAATTGGTTTTCAGTAACAGAAGTTCTAACCTGTTGCATACCAAAGTTCTCATTTTGAGAAAATTACCACAAAGCCCAAGAAAATGCGTTGGTATTTATAGTATGAAGTTTTTGCATGGAACTCCACTATATATTTTTGAAAATGTGGAGCCACTAAATAGCAGTACATAGGCACTAAGTAAATTTCCTGCTGGAACTTTCACAATCGTTGGTTGCGCGGACCAAGAAAAGCTGCAGTGTGCGTCAATACAGCTTGCTCGAATGTTCAGGTTTGTTCCAACTACTTGCCTTTTGAAATGTATCAATGGTTTGCCACAATTGTTAGCCTATGTCAATGTGTTGCATCTTATAAATACATGTGAACCGAGGATTGGTTAAGATTTTAAAAATGTGTAAAGCTGTAATTTTATTTGGTTATATGTGAAAAGTCATACTTTTGGCTGATTTATAATGTAAAGCAGGCAGGAGTCAAATGCTATGTTTTTGGTTTCCAACAAAAGCCATTCGTCAGACAATTCCATGTCTTCCGTTTCACAGGTGTTGGTTACTTCCTCCACACTTGCATGGTGTAGTCAGGGTCTTTGTCCTTATTATCAATAACTTATGAGGTTGCCTGTGTCGTTTCCCAATAGGACAAATCAAGGTACTGTAACTCAATAGGCAAAACCAGAAAAACGACCTCGCAGTATTGCACCCAGCCTTTCGATGGTGTTGATTGAATGACTGAATCAGCAAGGAATGCTGTTGCCTCTTGTATCGCTAGTGGCAGTTGAAGAGTTAAGGAGGACATTGCATAGAGGAGCAATCATCCTTCCACGGCTCAGCAGTGATGTTCAAATTATATTCCGGCGACTACACATGGGTATCCACCATCAGCACAATGGGCTGAGATTCTGAAACCACCAACAACAGTTCATCCCAGGTTACCATAGTTTAAGTTTCAGCATTCTGAGTTTGTGGTGTGGTTTGAATTTTCCTGTTGCTCTTTTTCCTAGGCAACTATTGAAATTGAAATAAAAAACAATTAAGCTGGGTTTGTCTGTGCTAACTGTAAACGTCCAAAAGATAGCAATTCAAAGTTTTCTTTTAAGTCATTGTAAAAATGAGTGATTTACAGTTGTATTTTGTGATCAAACTTCTATACATACCCTTGTTTTATTTATGTGCTGAGAAACAGTACATGATACCGTGCACGTGTCAGTCTTATACTTCAATAGGACCATGATAATAATGAAAAATCAAATAAATATTGTACTTTGTGGACACATCGATGGCACTAAATTCCAAATTTAATTCAGTGTTATTATTACTTAATTTTGATTACACCTTTTCACTAGCAACTGCAAGTTGTCAATTGATACACATTTTAAATTCCTGTGAAATTGTCAAAAATAAAAATAAGAGCATGTCATGAAGTCACATCTGTACGCGTTGCGTGGGGTTTAGAGGTGCAAAATCAAAACTTGCAATCACGTTGTCATCCTGCTGAGAAAACAAACACATGTAGATTTAATATACATGTAGAATAACGACACAAGAACAATGCTTGACAATATACATATAAATTGACATAACTATAAAATCAAAGTTAATCCATTTACAAATAAACCACCATAAAAACACAACTCAAATTCAATACACCTGGTGTACCTGTTCTATTTGGGTTTGGTCGTATTGTGCGGGCTCCAACTTCAACTGCTTTGATACAACAAAAGTTAGATTGGGAAAAATATGATACTGATAATTGTCAGGTCTATATGCATTCCAATTAGGATTATATAGAGGTAGGAATATTTGTGACTTGTGATATAGTTGCTTTCACCTACCTTATTCATCGATAAACACAAAGCAAATACTGGCAATGTACCTGTTCACCATGTGTGTAGTTGTACGATCCGTAAAGATCACTACGCATTACATTATCATTCTACAGTCCAATAATTGAGTAGATAAGTAAAGTGAAGGTGAAATAAAAAGTATGTACAATTGCAGGATGCTGTACATTCTAGGAGAAGTATGGATACAAAACTGACATAGTGTACAGACAGTGTTGATTTCTCCTCTAGATTTTTTTAAATGTTCAGGATGAAAACAATAACTAAATGATTATCAAATGCCTGTTGTACTTCTGTAGTGTCATATCGCATGGTCATAAGAGTCAGCACAACAGTTTCTTCCTTGTCTCTTTTGGACAAAGAGACAACAAGGTTGGTTCCTATTGTAAAGAGCTTGTTGATAACTTATGGTCTCTATAGTGAGAATGCAAACATGTACTTTGGTTAAATAAACAAGGATATAAGGAAACCCACATAAATAGAAATACAAATCTTCTAACCTTGCCCCATGCCTGATGAAATTGACAGCATAGCTGAAATTATTAGTATTATTATGATGATTATTGTTATTATTATGGTATTTATTGAGCATGAACCTAGCTTCGGGAAGCAACAGAGTGCTTTACAATCAGAAGGGGGAGACCACAGTGAGGTAAACAGAGAAAAAAGGAGCAGGAAGCTAACAGGGCAGGGTGGGAAATTGGCAGCAAGGGATCTATAAGCAACCAATGGGGGGAAGACAGTGGAGAGCAGATCACAGAGTCTCAGGTAGGGTGGGGAGAGCAGGGTGTGTGGACCTAGGTTTTAAAGAGGTGCCATTCCATGATGGGCAAGACCATATTACCTATCGATTACAACAACAAACCAGATTACATAACAGATTTGCATCTGGCAACACACAATCCCGACCTAAAACATTCAAGAATCGAGATATATATGATGTATCTCGAAAACGGGTGGGCCCTAGTTTGGAACACTTCCAGCTAATAGCTGCAAAGTCACAGGATGTAAGAGGTGGTGCCCTCCCCTCCTTTTGTAAAGAGTAAAAGGCAGGGTCCCGGATACCATGCACTTGTTTTTCGGAAACGGATGAATATTTTCCGAAAAACAAGTGCGAGGTATCCGGGACCCTGCCTTTTACGAGATATATATGAAAATCACCTGAAAATGCAGGGTAATTAATTTGGGTCCAGGCCGGTATGCAATGATGCTGTCCAAGATAAAGGCGTCATGTTTGACTCTTGAATAATAGGCACAGCAATGAAAATTATATTTCTTGCCAAAACAGTCATAAGCATGTGTATATATTTAACAAATGATTGTTGGCAAAGCATTCATGACCAAACTGAATTCTGATTAATCACGATTACTACTTAATTCTATGTTAGAAATATGCATAATAGCTTTAAGTATAACATTGGACAGAGAGAATACATGTGTTATTGATAGAAGAAGAGTGTTGATCAAGTGGCAATATACAGCAATATACAGAATTATACACAAGTATACAATATGTCAGTGAGAGAAAGCATACTTCATTGGCAAGCTAAGCGTCTGTGGTTTCAGGTAAACTACTAGATATTGCTGATTGGCCTTGTTCACAAGAGATAATAGAGGTGAAGAGAATGAGTCAATGATACGAGAACAGTATAACGACATGCAGACATTGAAGAGCAAGTCCTCTGACAATGCAAGACATGTAGGTTTACCTGCAGGCCAATCAAAGTTTCTTTCGTTTCCTCCGAAGTATTTGCGAAGCATTCTATTTTCTCTTTTTACTATAGGAAAGAGGTCAAGAGAAATTAATCAAAATTGTGCATGTTGATACTTCGATGCGTTAGCAAGCATCTCTAATAACAACACTGACACTGCAAATATCAAATGGGATAAATCCAAAACACTGATGAGAATTATTGTCTAAAATATGAAGTTTAAAAGAAAGATATCAACATTTCTTTGGCATGCATCACATGCTTTCATCAAGAAAAATAAAAGGACATTATAAGAAGTGGAAACATGTTGTAGAATATTATAGTACTGGAGGAACCTTATACTAACCTCTCTGCGTGTGCGCTGACGGGTAATTGAATCAGTCTGGGATGATCCTTTTTGGTAAATACGGTAGACTTGTACATCTCAGAAGAAAAATGCTTGCTGCTCACAAAGGCAAGCGATTGCCCCGTACATCTGCTGGGAATTATTAGCACAGCTGTCAACTTCTGAATCTAGAAATCCACATTTGAGAAACCATTGTTGTATCAATTACAAGTCCTTTGGGAAAATGGGCACCTCTCTACTGGGTCCATGAGTATAGCTAGGACAACCAATTACAATGCTTGAGGGCAGCTTATTAGAGAAATGAGGATCTGGAAAAAGGGCATTACAACAAAACTATGGCGTGGGTTGGAAGGAATTATTTTGGAAAAAATCGAATATAAATTGGAAGCAGAATCTTGAAAATAATCTGCTTGTTAGACAGCTGAAACAATAAATGAAACATTGAGATATGACTGAAATAAAAAAAAAGTGTAAGAGACAATTCAGGCTAGAAGACAATGAAAAAGGGAAAATAATAAACTGTGTAAGTGCGAATATCTACACAGCGTTGACAAAGACATGAACTACCCGTATGGACAAGATGAAAGGCAGGATTCTGAACAGAAGGCAAAGTCCTTGGTGAAGATTGTTTTGAGTGACCAAAGCAGGAAAGTGGTTTTATTTGGGATTAGAAATTGGCTTTAGACCCTAGATTAAAGGCGATTTCCATTTAAATTGGATAGTGTCTGTTGGGGGCATAAAATACAGTGGCCCTCATTACGACCCTGGCGGAAATCGAAAAACGATGGCGGAAATGTAATACCGCCATCGAATACCGCTCGGTGCGATTATGACCCGTCACCGTAAAGTACGATGCCATTAGCGACACCGTAGTGAACGCCAATGCTAACTGCACCAAGTACGCGCACGCGCGCCATGCAAAACCGTAATTACCACCATGGCGCAGCGGTACGTGAATTCTGACCCTAGCGGACATTTACTTAACGCCATCAAGCATGGCGGAAAGTACCATTCCGCCATGGTGAGAATTACGGCATCGTGAACCAACCGTAAATGGCCCTACTGAGTGCCTGTACACCACTCCCTGCCCACATTGCACAACTCCTCGTAGGTGCAATGAAGTTACACAATGCAACCAGTGAAATGTACAAGTCACCCATGCATGCCAACGAACAAATGAATGTAGGGGCTCCAAGTGCCTTGTGAGTGCCCATCCATATTTGGCATGTCACCATTGCCGTACTGATGCAGCACAGGCATGTGAAGGTTCAAGTACAGCAATATGAACTGAAATATGAGACAAAACAACAACAGGCCCCCATCGCTTGACACCAGTGTAAGGCAACATTCAAAGCAGTATCCTGAGGGAGACTGCACCAGCCCTGTACTCTTGCCAGTAAACAAACCAACCATCAGCATAAGCATGTACCACACAAGTTGGCAGAGTGACTGAGCAGCCAGGCTCATCTCAAGAGGGGCCAATGGGAGCTGCAGGGCACAGATGGCACGAATACAGAAGCTATTCCAATGGACATGACCTCAGTCTCCCTCCAAGAAACGCACGCAAACACAGGCACCTGTGACCAGCCATTTTCTGATAATCACATCATTCCACCAATCCACCTGGCTGACCGGCATCTGTTACACAAAAGCTAATCCCCCGCCCCTGAGCATGACATCATTAAAACAGTCATAATGGCAGCCCCTATCCCTGACCTTACTGGGCTTCGTAGGCAAACGCGGCCAGTACAGTACCACGCAACTATACTCAGAAGCCGGAACCCAATGCAGATCTTCTCACAATACATCGCTCCACAAATAGGAATATGCTACATTACTTGCAAAGAATAACGCTACACGGTTAATATCAGAATAAAATTTTAATGCACATCAAATTCACCAAGCCCATACAGCTATTAGGTCATAAACTCCAAAATATTTTTCATTACTGTGGGCTGCATCCGCAATAAATGACCAGCTTCTTCTTGTGTGACGCCCTGTTCCTTAATGGTACACAGGGGCTACATTCACGTTCAAAAAGGCAACATGGAAGCACCTAGAACCGCAGGGCCGTCCCATTAGGTAGGCACTAGTCCAGCTGAAAGATTGATATGTTGCTCCTAGCCACTAGTACTGCGTAAGGGCATGTGGCCCATTGGCGATCGTCCCATAAGATCGTAATGGTGCTCCACTGATTAACTCGAAGCAGCAGGTGTCGGGAGTAAAAGCCATCTGCAGGAGTGGCATACAGATGGCAGCGGCAAAAGGGGAGGAGATACCTGTCACCCAAATGAAATGAAAAAGAATAGTATGGTCATCAGAACTTCATTTGTATTACTCACTTCAATGATCACACTAAATCTACAGCCATATGCATGCTAGCCCACTCAAAAGGATTATTTCCACCCAAAAATCACTTGCGAATCATAACTATATAAATCGAGGTGAAAACACTATTACAAACGAGTGTTTGTGTGCATGCGTCTGTTAAAACAGAATCCATTAGATGGGATTAGTAACGTGCATAGACACAAGTGTTTGAAGGCGCGTCGAGACAGGGAGGGTTCAACAAGGGCAGATAGACGATGGTCCCACTATGGCAGCTCTGCATCACATAGCGCAGGGGAAGGGGATAGATTCCAAAAAGCCATGTACATGGCAAACTCTCAATTAAATCATCTGTCCATGCATCCATACATCATTCCCTCATCCCGGTATAAAAACGCCTGATTATTTACTCACATAACATTTGAAATTTCCATTGAGTCTGTGCGTAATGCAGTCTGCAAAATCCACTGTGCTCCAGCCCGGAATTCTAGTGTTGTGAAGTAACATGTATTTGGGAACGTCCTATCTTATCGTCCACTACGCTATTGCGCATCCCATACTATTCATATCAATCATTGCATTCTCGCCATGGCCCCTGTCCCAAGGACATTAAACAATAGAACGTTATATTTGCAGTCAGACCTGTGGGCGTCTCCTCGCCGCTAGCTGAAAACCGAAAGCGCTGTCCTTCGAATTCCTCATTTGCAACATCACGTCGAAAAGGCATCTGTGACCGCTTGAAATCACAAATTCATCCATGTAGTGCGGCAGTGTGTGAAAATGGCAACTGGCTTCACTCACAAATGGGACGCCCCGCCCGTCGGTGAACCTCGGTACAGTGCTGCATGAGGGTCCACCGTTAATCGAGTACTACATTCCACTGACCCTTCACAAGTTTGTTCGCGACTGCAAAGATAGTATGTGAAACAATGGGACCATAGCAGAATGAACATATAAACCAATATTACACTGCCATCGGGATTAAATACATGATTGTAATAGCAAGATGCCATGCGTCACATTGCAGCGTTGTGTGCGGGACGTGCTCGCCCAAAGGGGATTGCAGCTGGCACAGGTGGAATGAATCACCACAGGTGGAGGCTATACAGCCTGAAAACACATAAATTGCACACCCAACCCCCTCCCACAACCACACCCACTCCAAAATGCTACCGGCAGGACTAGCGATGTTGGCCCTGGGGGACCTGATAGCACTGCAAGTACTCCAACTTCAAGAAGAAGACGAACACCAACTACTACAACAACCGGCCGCACAGAGGAGACGCAGGAGGAGGAGGAGGGCAAGGCAGGGCCAGCAAGGCCCACCAGCACAGCCACTACCACCACGCAGGCAGCCCGCAATCCCACGCCTCCGAGCTCATCCGTTCAACCTCACTGCTGAGCAGATCCACACCCTCTACCGTTTGGACCGGGACACCATAACCGCCATTGTGAACATGACACACGCTGACCTTGTCAGCATGATAGATAGCCCAACCGCCATCCCACCCCTACTGAAGGTGGTGTCTGTACTCCACTTCCTGGCCACAGGCACCTACCAGCACACAGTCGGACAGTTGCATGGCATTTCACAGCCACTGTTGTCACGGGCACTATTGCAAGTGCTCGATGCCCTCCTGAAGCACGCAGACGACTACATCTCTTTACCACGCTCGGAGCAGGAGATTACAAACACAAAAGTGGGATTCCATGCACTTGCCGGCATACCGGGTTGCATTGGTGCCATCGACTGCACCCATGTGGAATTGGTTGTCCCACATGCCATGGAGGTCCAGTACCGCAACCGGAAACAATATCATTCTCTTAATGTACAAATGGTGTGTGACTCCAACAGGATCTTTACACATTGTTGTGCCCGATTTCCTGGATCAACCCATGATTCTATGGTCTTGAGGAACTCTACAATACCACGCTACATGGAGCGACACGCAGGGAACAGATCCTGGCTACTCGGTGAGTGTCATTTCATGCATGATAATGTGGGGTATGTGATGCGGCAATGACCTGGCAGGAAGGGGGGGGGGATGCGTACGTAGCAATGTAATTCCACAAACATCCTTTATTGTCCACATACAGGTGATGCCGGGTATCCACTGAAGAGATGGCTCCTTACACCACTCCGGAACCCACAGAACCAGCATGAGGAGGACTACAACCAGGCCCACTCACGTACCCGTGTAGTCATAGAACAGGCATTCGGCCTACTGAAGGCTCGTTTCCGCTGCCTCAGCAGGTCTGGCGGGGCACTCCTGTACCGCCATGAGAAGGTTGCAAAGATGGTCATGGCATGTGTCATGCTACACAACATGTGCGTACGTAGAAATGTGCCCATGCCCCCTGACGCAGAACTGCAAGCACCTGAAGATGGTCATGATGAGGGTGGGGATGTGGCAGCACCTCAAGGAGTCCGCGAGGCACAGGAGGCCCGTGAAATTCGTCAGAATATCATAGATTCATGCTTCTAGCACTCACGCCTGGTGGCTGATACATGGACACGGGACTTGTGGCGCTGTGTGTGTCTGGAACATGCACAATGTGGACTGTACGCCTATAAAGGCCTCGTACACAAAGATCAATGTCCACACATCTCATTGGATGATTATGAAATGTTTATAGCATATGTGAAATTATATTACACACCCCATCGACCCGCCACCCAAGAAAGCCCAACACCCCCCCTCCACCCTCCTACCTCTCCCCCGAACACCAGTGTCCAAAGATGCTCATTGTCAGTGGGCAGACGCTATTGCAAGCCCCCTCTCCGGGTATCAGGGGCACCCCTGCCTGTGGAGCGCAGGTTCCTCCCAGATCTACGTTGGGGGCTGCCTTGGACGGAACTTGCAACGGATGATGTCTCTGCCTGCTCACGTCCATGCATGTCCCTAAGGGTTTGTGAGAGCTCAGTGAGCACACGGCGCACAGCGGCAAGTTCACCACATACGTCTTTGGACGTCGCATGCAGCTCCCCCCTCAGGCTCTCGGTGCTTCTCTCCATTTGTACCCTTAGTGTCTCTGTACTTCTCTCCATTTGTGCCCTAAGTGTCTCAGTAGATGTTTCTATGGCTGCCTTAGAACCCCCACATTCATCAGCATGCTCCTTGAGGAGCGTGGCCAGTTGCTGCTGTTGCACGATCACCTGGTCGAGGGACTGTTGCCTCTGCTGGGCCATGCCCATTTGCCGTGGTGTCACAGAGGGGCTGATCACCTCATGTTGCCTTGCCACAGGGCTTGTGGGGGATGGCCAGTCGTCGTCTTGTGGGTGCCCCTGCATGGTAACCTCATGGTGTACGGGATGAAACAAACAGGGGGATTGAGACAGGTCATGGATGGGTCCTACATCGACAGCACCGTTTTCTGTGTCGGAGCATGCTGGCATTAATGCAGTGTCACCTATGGTGCTGCTGCCACCAGAAGCAGTGCCTTCTGTGGCATCCATTGGGGGGACCTGTGGTGCTGCTGTTGTGGGCATGCTGGCTCCTGTGTGCTGCCACTTGATTTGTGCTGCTGCCGTGTCTTGATCCGTGCAGCTGAGGTGGAGGGTCTTTGGCCGTTGGTCTTGGCCCTCTTTGCAGGTGTGCTGGTAGGGGTGTCCTGAAGCTCGTCGTTTGAATCGGACCCTGTGGTGGAGTAAAGGAGGGCGAGCGTTATTTATGGGTCTGTGGAAATTGGAATGGCAATGTATCACATGCATTGGGGTGGTACCTGAGGGTGATTTGGGTCAGGGCCTTGGAGGTGGTTTCATTTTTGTGTGGATTGAGGATGCAGTTGTTTTGCAGCCTGCAGTTAGGGTGTGCATGCTGCACGTGTAGAGGGTGTTTTTAGGATTTTTAATTATTTATGTATTTAATGTGACTTTTAAAGTGCGCTATCAGGCCAATGTATGTGGACGTTCTCCTGGATATGTGTTTCTGTTGCACTATGTGGACACATGGTACTTCACATGATTGGACATTGTGGATTTAGCATTGTTTTATTTGGCCCACCTACCTGATTCTTCGGATGTCTGCACTCCTTTCTCCATCCCTCCGACTCCCTCTATACTCTCCATTCCAATGGTGGAGGCACAGATTTCTTCCCAGGGGGTCAACTTGATGGGTGATTCCGATCCTCCCCCGGTAGCTGTGGCAATGTTACGGTTGGCTGATAGTATGCTCCGTACGCGTATCCGCAAGTCGTCCCATCGCTTTCTGCATTGCTGTGGGTTGCGGGGTGCAATCCCCACCGCACTTACCCGCTGTGCCACCAGGGCCCATATGGCCTTCTTGTTCGCAAGTGCCGTCCTGGTCATTTGCGTCGAGAAGACGACGGCAGCATTCTCCTGGAGGGTCTCTGTGAGCACAGTGAGTTCCTCATGGGAGAAGTGGACCTGCCGCTTGCGGTCGCACGCTTTTTTAGCAACTTTTCCCAATTTGATTGTTTTAACTAGGGTGGCTAACGGGTTGGGATGTGTCTCAGGGTCGGAATTTTAATGGTTGTGTTGGGATTCTGATTTTATAGGTGTACGGCGTGCTGTTTCCCGTTCTGGCCCCATGTTTTTACTTCCGTTTCCGTATATTTACGGTCACCGTATTTTGCGATTACCGCTCATTACGGTGACCGCTATGATGGGTGGCGGAATTGCACCTAGGGCGCCGTACGACGGCGGTGAGGGGCGTTTTGGGGACATTTCCGCCATCGCGGACTTTGTACTTCCGCCATGGCGTAATGCTCGTGCCCGATGGGTCAGAATTAGCCGCACTTTACTCCATCGTGCAATGGCGGAAACGCTATTTACGCTATGGCGGTCAGGTCAGTTACTTTCCGCCAGGGTCGTAATGAGGGCCAGTGAAGTCTAATAGTAAAATGCTACTTTAAAACTTAGAAGCATGGTGGCAGAGAGTGGGTGGTGTAAACAATGATGTGAGGAGAAATGTTTCCAGTGGCCAGCAGGGCTGGTGACATATGTTTATTCACAGGGACAGTCTTCAAAGTACTCGCTGTAGACACCATGACTGCAGTGGACATCAGGTCAATGGCATATACACCTTTATTCCGTTGTGTTGTAATTTATTTGAATGCAGAAGGAGACCCCTTATCACACCCCCCAGAACCTGGGGCGCACTCCCCTTCTCAGATGTTTGCTGAAGTGGAACTAGACTTTGAATTTGGACATGGTGTCAAAATGATGTCACGAGAAGGGTCTCTGTTGGCCAGCAGGACTGATGACACAGGTTTTATCTGCAGTTGCAGTCTTTAAAGTTCTTGATGTAGACAAAGTGTCTGGGGTGCCCATTTTCCCAACAGCATTAAAACCTTTATTCCCATGTGTTATAATTTTTATGTGGAAGGAGTCCTCCTATAGCATCCCCCAGGAGCATTGGCATATCTGCCATTGAGACTGTATAAAGAAGTAGGTGGTCTCAAAATGAAGTCATGCAAGCATATGCTCTCGGTGGAGATCACTGTTCCCCTATGTTCGAAGAATAGTTCTGTCAATGAGTTTGTCTACATATCATTTGACGACACACATCATTGTAGTTTTTTATATGTTGGGATCCTCCCTATGGATGAACTTTAGAAAATTTTAAAAAGCAAAACCATACCAAGGATAAGAAAAGTAAGGAACCCAGAACTCACTGCCTGCACCCATCCACGCAAAAGGTTTCGCTTCAGCATATCCAGCAATTCCACTGACCAACACCGGCCCATCCATTTTTTTTTTTATGTCATGCATATAGATCATATTTGTGAAATTATATGATATGTGAACTTCTGAATACAATAATGACTTTTTGTGCGGTTTGCTTTAGGTGCATTGAACTATATATTTCTAATCTTGAACACTTATGGATATTTGAATTGAAAAATGCGTTTATTGAGAATAACAATTCAATGTGTGTACTGTGGGCCCTTTTACGCAGATAAATTTCATACAGAAATGTTGGCCTTTGCCACATACTCTCATAAACCAACCAGTGGACCATATGCAATTGGATCTGATCTCAAATAAGTTAGTTGTGGTTATTCTTTATTATGTTGTCTTGTTTGTCATGTCATTGGGCCTCATTACGACCCAGGCGGTAAGGGGTTTACGGCAGCGTAAACAGCGCCGACCCTTACCGCCTGAGTACGAGGTCCCTTAGCGCCATGGCGGATTTAACACCTGCTTTTAGCAGGTGTTAAAATCCATGGCGCTAAGGGACCATGGAGTTAATTACGCCACCGTAATTTACGGTGGCGTAATTAACGCCTTCTGCACTCCCATTATGCCCTATGGGGCAAAAATGGGAATGGGGAAGAGTCCATTGGTGAATGGGGAATTACCGCCCCACTCACCTTGGAATGGGGCGGTAATTCCGCCATCCACCATGGCGGAGTTGGGAACTTAGCGGCATGGACCATGGTGCTAATAGCGCCATGGTCCTCCGCCAAGGTCGTAATGAGGCCCATTGTATTCAATGGTGTGGCAGTGAAATGCTACTTTTTGCTTTTGGAATAACAGTATAGCAAGCAGCATGATGGAGTATAGGTGACATGTTGGTACAATAATTACTTTGAAAAAATAGCATGATTCTCATTGAATGAATGAGAAAATAAGCAATTCATACAATAGATATGTTTTTGAACATTTGTATTGGATATTTTTACAGTTAAAAAATAAAGTGTTTGAAAAAATGTTTATTTTTCGGAATAATAAAGAAATAACTATTTGTTCAATCCAGGTCGATTTGCCTATGCATCTACAAATCCGGTATTTACACTGGTCGCACTAGGAATTTCCTCCCTTTTGGCTCTTTCTACACAGCCAGGGATGACACTACAGACTCTGGGCCTCATTCCGAGTCGGGCGGTAGGGGATACCGGGCACCGGTAAGGAGACCGGTGCCGGTAATCCCCTACTGTCTGATTCTGAGGTCCCCTAACGGGACCCATAAGGGACATCTGGTCGGACCACACGTCCCTTATGGGTCCCGTTAGGAGACCAGCGCGAAAATAATGGGCTTGCCATTCGCGAGCCCGTTATTTACGTCTTCCCCATTCCCATTGAGCCCTGTGGGGGCTCAATGGGAATGGGGAATGGTTTGGTCAATGGGGACTTACCGGTCCCTCCAAGGTTGGAATGGACCGGTAAATCCACATTGACCAACACCGGTGCTGGACCCGTTATTGGTGGCAGTCATGGCGCTAATAGCGCCATGACTACCACCAATCTCGTAATGACCCCCTCTGACTCTAAATCGTCCATGAGTCCCCCACGTACAGGCTCTGTAGGCCATGAGCCAGTACCATCTGTTAAAAACATAGAAATATTTCAGTCGAATGAAGACAAATATATAGTTAAATGTGTGTTCTTTGCTAGAACAGTGTAAAATCAAACCAACTGAGTAATAAGGTACAATAACAAATATAAATAGGGGACTGATTTACTAAGGTAAAGAAATAGTGTACGTTGAACTTAAGCCATTTATTGCCATATGTTTTACTTAGGTTATTTATGATATGATATGATATGGCATTTATAACGCTCCTATACACAAGTGTTTCAAGGCGCAACGAGGCAAGGGAGGGCGAACAGAGGGAAGACAGACAACAATCTTACTAGGCCAGGTGTCATTCAGATCGCGCAAGTGCAAGGGAAGGGGTAAGGGGAAAAAGTGAGGGGGGAGGGGAAAGTACAGTACATGGGATAATAAAATAAACGAGATAAATAAAAACGGCTAGCTGATGGCAAATGCAGGGTGAGTGCAGATATAAGTGCTGGTGGGGGGACTGTCGGGATACAGAAAACAGTCCCCAGGTGCAGGGGTTGCCAGGGAGGCAGTGCAGGCGTACTGCGCAGTGCAGTGACATGGATGCAATGTCAGCCACCCACATCCAAACATCCCTCACGCCAAAGAAATGGCGCTGGAATGTCTTTCACGCACAAGGGTGCACCAAAATGGGCACTGCGGCAGAATGCCCATGCCAAATCAGCATGCACCAAGGTGATGGCGCCGAAAAGGGGTGTACCGCCTGGAGAACGCTGCTTAACCAAAGTGTGAGCTCGATGGCAAATAATTTAATCTCACTGCGCATTGTCTAAAAACATTGTGAGTTCTTAAAGTTTTAAATATCTCATAACACACGCCATCCACATTATTATTTTTTAAACCGTGCTATTGTCAGTCCTTGAAAGTTTTGCACACAGAGATATAATTTGTTTGCCTTTTGCTCAATTGCATTCTGGTATTTGTAATCTCAGTCAAGATGGGGAGGAAAACGCCACAATTGTACAATTGTACACTTTTGCCTAACGTAGTTCTATAAGGATTTATATATTTGAGTGGCACTATGGTATGTGTACTTTTGAAGTTAGCTTAATGAAGCAGAGTATTGTTGAAAGACAGACACGGGGGTGAGGAGGGCAAATGATCAGAGGGCAAGTAAGTCATGAATATTTGCTCACAATGTGGCAAGAGAGTTTGCAATCCTGGCCACTAGTGCAGTTATTTGCTTTTCAGGGTATCAGTAAAGGACACATGTGGGTGGACAGCATAACTTTTTCAGAGGGCGATGCAACCCCTTGGGTTTCTTTGTGGTTGGTAAACTTGCTCAAGGATTTGGATACCAGGTTTTTAATAATGTTGTCATGTTCCCAGTGTAGACGCTCACCCACAAGACCACAAGCGATTGTTTCATATTGGGATTTTGTTTTCCATGGAATACTTCACTGCAGATTGCTGGGTTTAAAAGGTGAGCACCTTTTATACTTTGCCAGCATATTTATTGAAAAGTTTCCTCTCCCAGGTTATTTTTCTGGTGTTCATTAATTTTTCTTAAAGTCCAATGCTCTTTTATATTTCATACTTTGCTCTAAGGGGAAGGTCAATTGAACTACATTTGTATATTTCACTTTAAAATATGTGGCCACTTACTGTGTGTATATTAATGGGTGCCAGCTTTTGATTTTCACCATGGTGGCAAAAGTACCTGGGGATATGTTATTCTTGAAGCTGATAATTTTTTACCCTTTTCTGTGCTGCTTAAATGTGGGTAGTGGGGTTGTGCGATGTATCACAACAGTCACCAAGAGAGCGGCCAAAAAACAAGGGACTTGTAGCACTCTGCTTCACCAAAGTGTGTGATCCTCGGTAAATAATCTAATCGCACAGGGCATTAAATAAAACATTGGGAGTTCTGAAGGCCTGCAATGTTTTATACATAATAAAATAATTTATATGTTTACAGCTACAGTGACATCAAGGGTAAAAAATCACTGATCAACCAGGTTTCCCATCCATGCAGTAAATAGGACTGACCCTGCTTCGGTTCAAACTGAGGGAATAGCAAGTCCCCTCAGGCCATGGCGCCTATCAAATGAAGCAAAGTTACAAGACCAATTAGAGCAACATGGTCTGAGGGGCCTGGCCCCTTCCTCGCTTCGAAGCAAAGCAGGACTGTGTGTATATTCATGGGTGTCAGCTTTTGATTTTCACTATGGGTGCAGAAAGTACCTGGGCATATGTTATTCTTGCAGCCGGTCATTTTTTTCCCGTTTCCGTGCTGCTTAAATGTGGTTACTTGGGGTCATGCGATGTACTGTCACCAAGAGAACGGTCATAAAACAAGGGCTTAGGAGCACGGGACAGGACATTACTCCATGGCCAGTTAGGCGCACGCCGTTATGGTGTGACCTTTTTGCCGCAGGTTCTGTTTGGGGGTGCCAAGTTAGACGCAGCCAGTTGGGGCAGGGACCTCTGGCCGCAAGGATGTTTTGGCATGAGAGGTCGCAATTTGCGCGGCATGAACATACAGGCACTTTGCATTTTGTACCTCCCAGCGCAAGGATGTTTTGGCGCGAGAGGTCGCAATTGGCATGAACCTGCAGGCACTTTGCATTTTGTAATATGGATTAAACGTGAAAAAGATGTATTTACTGCAACATTATAAAATAAGATGGGACATGTATTACACCGTCATTGCATAATTGAACACGTATTAAACATGAAACACATTTATTAACTGCAACATTATAAACTGCATGCAACTCACAAACAACTTCAACCCATGTACACACACACACGTTCACATCAAACACACACACATTGCATGCACGCCCTCTCAGATGACATGCACACCCTCACACCACACATTGCTCCTTACACTGCACATATATTTAAAAAAGAGGACTACACTGTCTCTGGGCAACATTATAAAACAGAAAAAAAAAATGTTTAAAAATCACATTTATGCTGAACGCTGCTATCAGAGAACCCTGACCTTAAGGAGTTTGAGATGCAGCACATAACCAGTATGCTACAATGATGTTATTGTTTGGCTTTTCACAAGTTTCATGCCTAGCCTTTTATCATTGAACATATTAAATTATAGGCTAATTATGAAATGTATGCCACATGAAGCACCAAGCCATTCTGGCCTACTAGTTAAATACTGGGCCTCGAACACTGACTGACCAGGTTTCAAGGCTGTATGTTTTTTTAATCTACTGGCAACGCAAGTGGGAGGTGGGGAGGTTTGTTGTAGTGCCGTCCTGTGATCTTATTTAACATGAGGGCATTTAGATATGGCTGCAATGTCAGCCACATCCAAACATCCCTCGCGGCAGAAAAATGGCACCGGAATGTCTTTTGCGCTGAAAAGGCATGCTGAAATGGGTGCTGCAATGGAATGGGCGTGACAAATAGGCCCGCGCCAAAATGATGGCGCCGAAAAGGGGTGTACCGCTTGGAGAACGCTGCTTAACCAAATGTGTGCTCCATGGCAAATTATTTAATCTCACTGCGCATTGCCTAAAAACATTGTGAGTTCTCAAAGCCTAAAATCCGAAGGCCATGGCTAGTGGTCTGGTAGCATTTTAAAATGGACAGTGGGCACAGCCTAAGGCCATGCCCCTTGACCATGGCCGAAGACCATGCTAGTGGTCTGGAAGCAATGTCAAATCTATGGAATAACAATACCCTTGAAAATCAAGGAAGAAACTTGAGTTGCAGGGACGTTAAGGTGAGCAATACATTGTAACAAACCTGCTGAAATTCAAGGAAAACACTTTAGTTGCAGGGACGTTAAGGTGAGAACTTAATGCAACAAAACCCTGGAAATACAGCTAAAGCCACCTTAACTTCATGCCTCCTGTTGCGCAGGCTATGACCACAATGATGACATCACAGATCACATCACTGATGACATCACTAATTACATTACAACAGTAACTGCAATTAAGCATGGCCTTCAGCCATGGTCAGTGTGCATGGTCAAATATATTTTAACACATGAATGGGTACTGACATCACAATGATATATAAATCGGCTTAATTGGTCAAGGTTGATGGTAAGCTCATCATGCATAGTACAAAGTAATATAAGAATGCCTTACACTGGTAGTATTTAGGACATAATCATTTCTCAATTGTTTCTTTTGTCACTATAGGTAATTGTCTATTAATGAGAGGGTATCAGTACTGCATCATCAATGGAATGAACGTCTCAAATGGAAACTGTAGGTTGGAAACTACAGGCTATTTGATTTCTATAAGAAAGCGATGTTAGGGAGATATACACAGCAATTTAATAGAGTGTTGACCATTCAACTTTTAAGAGTATAGCTCACACTGACTTATTGTGTGGCATAACAGTTTAAATGGAGATGATAATTCAAATGACTAAGAATTAAATGAATGAGCCAAATGCACGGTATTGACTAACACGTATATTAAGAGCGGTATGGAATTAGGTATTAAGACTATTTAGATGTGGGTCATCACTGTGATTAGGTTATTAGTGGTTCATGAATTATTATTAATTAAGTGGTTTAAGCTATAATTAACGTTAATTATACAACTTTCAGTAAAAGTGTAAATTCAGTTAGATTCCCAAACATCAGGCTCTTTATTAAAATGCACTTAAAAAGAACAAGGGTTACATTTGAGACGGTGTGAGCCTCTCAGAAGTTGCGCTAACTGTTGCAACCACAAGGTAGAATGCTTATAAGCATCATATGTGATGGGATGGTGTATCATGTTTGAGATAAGGAAGCATGTTGCAATGATTAGAATTTGTCAAATAACTTAATTAAGTTGACTAACAGTTGATTCTTTTTCTTTTCTTTTTTGTTTTATACTGTTGCATTTTGTACACAATGATAATGCTTATGTGTCTGTTTTTAATTTATCTCTTAAATTGGAATGTTATGGATGTGAACTGACTGTGGGCTTTATGACAAATGTACAGGTCAATGTGATGCACTCTCTCTGCTTCGTAATAATGACTACATGTGATTGGATAGATATGTTATGATTTCTGGTTGATGGACAGAGATAGTCAGGCGTTGATGACTTAAGCTTAAAATATCAAGTGTTTGGGACACTATCAAATATTTGGAATACTGTTAAAACTTTGCTTTGTGAAAGTTTGTCTTGATAAAGACCAGATTGGTCGAAACACGTGTTGGCAAGAGTGGGCAATGTTTGGTAATGGTCACAAATGTTTAATACCATTGAAGAAAATAGTATGTACTTAGTAACATTTGAAGTTATTTGCATTTTAGATAAGACATCTTTTGTGTTCAAGAGATAATAAATGACTTTAGACGCAGCCACTATGGTCATATTTGATTATTTGATACGAGCGCATTGAACTTTGCACATATGTATCAAAATATGAATGGGTACTAGTCATGGCCTTCAGTTACGGACAGTGGTCACAACTTTCACTGATGTGCACTGAATATTTTATAACACTAACAAGCTACCAACCATAGATTTTGGCCTATACCAGTGGATGCAGCTATCAACAGTGTCCATTGTATATTACATACACTGAACAGGCAATAGCCGTGGACTTTATCACAATACTGGCCAGGGGCCACAATCTTTGAGTGTGCCCACTATGTATTCTAACAAATAAATGGGCCACTAGTCATGGCCTTTGCCCTTGACCAATTTGTACATCTTTTGGCCATGTTCAGCCTTTGGCAGTGCCGACTGTATATTGTGACATATTAATGGGTACTAGCTAGCTATGGCCTTTAGCCTGGCCACTGACTACAGTTCTCAATGTTGGCCACTGTATATTTCAAAACAGTGACGGGCTGCTACGCATGGCTTTTAACCATGTACATTGGTATTTTTGAACACCAACTGACTACTAGCTATGGCCACTAGCTATGGCCTTTGGTGCTGGGCAGTGACCCCAGCCTTTGTCATGGCCAAATCCACGGCCTGAATTATTATTAAGGTAATCAAAGTTTTCATGTGCTAACTTATAAATGATGTTATGTCTCATTGCATTATTGATGTAATCAGTCATATACAATGCAATTAGTGTTGTCACCAGTGATGGCATCAGTGATGTGATTTGTAATGTCATCAGTTTTCCCATACACCATGTAATAAGTGATCTCATCTGTGATGTCATCATTGTGGTCATAGTCAGCGCAACAGGGGGCGCAAAGTTAAGGTGGCTTTGGCTGAATTTACAGGGTTTTGTTGCATTAAACCTATCTTGCTGGTGCCTCCAAGCGTGGTTGGAGAAACCACGTACTATTCCAAAGCGTTGCAATCTGCACGTCGCTCCTTTCCTTATTCTTGTGAGCAGCTTGCCTTCAAAGCAAAAAACAATGCCTGGGCACTCGTTCTCAAATTTAAAGTGCAAATTAATTTCATTAATAAAAGCTCACAGATTGATAAAAACAGGGACTTACTGTAAGGGTGTGGAAGGAGGAGACTGATACATGGGTGGCATGCTTTTGGGCAAAGGCATTTATTTATACCAGAAGAAAGAAAGAAACCTAGCCATCCCTAACTCCAAGAGGGGATTCCCTGCCTCAAATAAAACGATGGAAATGTCAGAATGTCTTTAAATAAGCAGTACACCACCCACTTCTAACTCTCACACTTATAACAAAATTAAATTGGATTTGTCTCTTCAAGGCCCAGAAGAATGACTCCCTTCTTCTAGCCGGTATGGTTTGGAAAGTAGGGCGAATTTCTCCCCTCCCCAAGCCTTTCTCATGCTTCTCTTGGCAGTTCACTCTGCTTGGGAGAATGTCTACCTTCCCCAGGCCTTCCTCAGGCCTTTCTTGTCAATTCAATGTGGATGGGGGAATGTCTCCCTTCGCCAGCCCTTTCTCTCCAGTCAATGGAGAGCCCTGGTGTACTCTCCTGCCAGGGACTGCCATTTTCAAATGCGTGTCCCAGACCCCTTCTTACGCTTCTCATATGCAGGTCCCAGACCCCTTTGTATTGGTTTCTTAAATGTGGGTCCCAGAACCTGATGTACTGGTTTCTTAAATGCGGGTACCAGACCCCTTTGTATTGGTTTCTTATATGCGGGTCCCAAACCCCTTCACAATGGCTACACTTGAGTCCCAGAGGTCCCCGAACAGCCCTTGTACCTTCTTTTGGGGCTCCCGGTCATTTGCCTCAGGTCTCTGTGTGTCTTCTGACAGTTCTCCTTCGCTCTTTCCTGTTTTTGCACTGGATTACGTGGCTCTGTCACACTTCCATAGAGCTGTGCTGCGCGTACCTGCACACTTGCCTCATGCAGTGCTTGCCTGCACCCGGGCCTTCTGACTTACCCATTTCCAGCACTTTGGTCTTTGGTAAAGCAGGTAGGGACTCTGGAACTCTCCCTGTTATGTCCCGGTCAGCATCTGCAGGCTCAGCTCTTCCTGATGCAGGACAGGACCTTCACTCGCGGTGCCACCGAGGAAGGACTGACAGCAATGTTAGTCCCTCTTCCATCTTTAAGCTTCTTGAGATTTGACAACTAGAATGTACAATCAGGTTCTCTGATAAGCCGGTTAGGGCTCTGTGTATCTTCCTCGTCACAGTACTTTGGGAAGACAGCTCAGTGCAGTCAGCCCTGATCTTCCTCATCCCAGTACCTTGAGGGGACAGTTCAGTGAAGTCAGCTCTAATCTTCCTTGCCCCAGTAGTAGTGTTACCACTCCTATAACATAAACCCATAGGGGAACTTATATGGTATGGGGAAGGTAAAGAACATGAGGGAAGACAGGTGGGTGAGTGTGCATTGTACCGCGCTAACCCCTGATGTCCTCCCTGTATCCCAGAGGGGAATCCCTCTCCATGAGTTCCACCCACTGAGTACCACCCCAGGGTGACTGTCAGGTAGAGGCCTCACCTCCCTGGCCTCATGGAAAGGGTCTCCCCCTCGCGACATTCCGAGATTCGCCACATTACAGAAGTGCTTGGTTCATGTGGCAGGACATGTATCGCCACACGTTCCATCCATCATCAGGGGCTTCATCCAGGACTTCATCAGGCTTGTGATATATATGAATTTTATTTGGGGCACTCTGTATGTGAACCTACACTTTTACACTCTTTGTTAAAAAAGGCACAGTGATTGGTTGACGGTAACAAAAACACCAATACGTATTAGATACAAAATATAGAAAATACTTCAGATTGTAGGACATCAGGGTTGTACACTAATTTCAAAGCAATTGCAAGTCGGTTAATCTCTCAAACGGATCGGAAGGAAACTCGTGTTGCTGGGAACGCGTAGAGGGACAGTGCCACGACTTCCGGGTATAAGTACCTTCAGCATGCTAAGAACCGAGCGTGCAAGGCGCGCTGCCCGGAAGTCACTTTGATGAGTTACGCATAGTGGCAGGGATCCTCTTCAGATATGTATGCCGTGCGTTCATTTTTACAATGCAAAACCAATTGCAATGAACACACCACAGTTTTATTTAGATCTGCATGTGGAGCTTTTGCAGCAATATGTATTTTCTTCCAGACTTGGCATCACGTGACAACGATGGCATCCACACCAAGTGGAAGCATCATGCCCGGTTCTGGATCTGTTGAATCTTCGTCCCTGGTACCTGCCTTCTCTGCCACTTCTACAGGGTACTGAATTGCATGCTTTCTTCATTCGTGTATTCTGGTTCATACATGACCCCCTGAATACCAGCCATGAATGTTGCCGAAGGAAACCAGAAGAAAAACTGTGGAACAAGAGAACAAAAGGGATTTATGTTAGAAATCGAAAGTGGAATTCACAATTTTCTTGAACAAATATACATTGAAGTTACCCAAGTATCTAGATTTCGAAAAAGAGACAGACAGGTTATCATTTATAAAACAAACAAAACATGTTACAATAAAGGTAGAACTTAATGGGTACAGGGTGCAAAAAAGACATCAGTAGTGACCTATCGGGATAAATAGCGATAACACAAAGCATAATAAATGACATATATGCCATTGGAATTGAGTACTTATCAATAGCAGAAAGACAGAAATAAACACATTCATAGGGGGCAGTGGAGTTAGTAGCAGAATAGCCCAAGTAACGATTCTTGTGGACCAGAAATAAATAGAATGAACCCTGAGAGACCATGACTGTCGGATTGTTAATCAGGGCCATGTAGCCCGCCCACATCGTTATGTGGGCAGACCGCCGTTGCGGTCTTAGTTCCCGGGTAGGGAAGTGACGTTGGGCTAGGGAGGGGGCGGGACAGGAAAGGGCAGTTGGTATGTTGAAGGGAATAAAGCGGTCGCACGAATCCCCGGCTCCCGTGTGACTCATTACGCGGTTCGGGGACCCGCGTAAAACCCCACAATGACAATCTCACTTCCATCAGAGAAAGGCTTTGTTGATATCCTTTTTGATTGAAGAGGCGCCTTGCACATATCCATGGTGACACGTGAATGCATTGCGTACAAGTAGATTTAGCGTCTTCGTGCACTAACATCATAATAATGGGCGTTGCATGGTGCAGCTGATGTCTCATACAGGGGCGTGTGCTGTGATTTGTTGCCGCCAGGGCAAGTCGATCATGCAAGTTGACCTCGAGACTTGTATTTTAAAAATAAACCATTCCGGAATGGTTTTGTTTTAAAATAAAAGTGTAGGAAGCAGTGGAAATGTTTACTTTCAATGCACTGCACTGAACGTTACATTGAACAGCAGGTGCATGTGTTTGGGGGTTTGTATTGTACGTGGAGTGGGGTGGTGATGGGGTTTGTGGGTCAAGGCGGCAGGCCAGTAGGGAACATAATTCCACTACTTCTTTTCATAGACTTCGACCACTGCATAAAAGTGAGTTTGCCCTTCCCACACAAAGTCTCAGAATGTATCCTGTGCCCTACCCTTTGAAGCATTTGTCTGTGTTCCCCTGATGTGTTGGCCTAGGTACCGCCATGATGGCCTGTGTTTTTAGCATCAGAACCTTGTTCTTCATTCCCAAGGTGGTCTCATGCGCATGGTTCTGAATTGGGCCCGGGTATGGTAAGGGGAGCCCAAAATGGTGTTAATGATTGCTGTGTTATAGTGAGCCCTTCAGCTCCCATGCCAAATGATGGTCATGGCGGGCCCAGGGTCCAACAAACAGTGGCTCAACAGTGATGCGCTCAATCAGCCTGTGCTTCTTTGCACAAAGAATGGTTGAGGCTCTTTGAAGCAGGCAGGAAGGAGGGGCTCAGGTGGTCAGTCCCATGCCCAAGTGGGTCTACTGGGCATGTCTTATGCCGGTTCCTTTGTTTATGGCAAATGGCAGGGCTGGCAGCTCCAAAAGGACCGCACTTGTAGGATTAGGAGCACTTCATTCAGTCCCCAAAGGAATGACATCATCAGAGAAGCCATTGCTCTGAGCTCCCCGGGCCCATCTCTGGGTAGCAGCATTTGAGCAATGAAGG
The DNA here is from genome assembly GCF_040938575.1 of Ambystoma mexicanum. NCBI lineage: Eukaryota > Metazoa > Chordata > Amphibia > Caudata > Ambystomatidae > Ambystoma > Ambystoma mexicanum. The sequence goes on along the minus strand of NC_090926.1, from coordinate 325,235,271 downwards.
CTCATCACTTTGGAGTGGTGAGATCACTAGGTAGCAAATAATACACTGGGACCCTCATTTTAAAATGGGTGGTGTTTTAAATGTTGTCGTAAAAACACGGCGTATTGCATATAAACTTCCATTCAAAGCCCATTTTCAAGCAGTGACGAAGCAGAGGATGTGCCCCGAGCGGAAATAAGATCTGCGGCATGGATTCTGCCTTTGTTTAACACCTGCTAAAAACCAGGCTGATTCCATAGGAATCCGTTAGTAAACTCAGTCTTCAAAGAGTGCTTTGCAGGAAGTGTTTACTTCTCCACAGGACAGAGGGGAAATGAAAGAGTAAAAGGGAGTTTGTCTCGCTTTGTGTTTTCCTTCTCACCTGCACCGTGTGAAAGTTTACAATTGCATGCCAGCAGCACACAGCCTGTAAGTGCTAACGTTGGTGGTTCCCACCCCTCCCCATGCAATTAACATTCAATATAAAAGAAGGCTGAAAATATGATAAATAAATAGAAATCCAGTCAGGCCTTATTTTGCATAAAGAAATCAGTTATTTAATGGCTAGATGTGCCCAACAGAAATATTCACAGCAGGCATTTGGACGGTGATGGGGTTGATGAGAGGCAGACATGCTGTATGCTCTCGCCTGGGGACCCCATTTCCCTCTTGAGGCCCAGAAAGTGCTCTAGCGGGAACAATCACCCTTTTCTAGTTTATTTGAGAGAAAGTTAGGGTCTGTCAAGAGCTGTGTGCTTGTTTGCCCCAGTGCCTCTCTGGCTCTCAATGCCTGAGAGACTTTTTTACATTCTTTAGTAGTGGGCACAGTGTACTGGGGGATGGAGGGGAGCAGTGCCTTTCAGTTTTGGTTCACAGTAGAAGAAGGGGTAAACATGTTCATGGACCTCGTGGCCAGCTACTTTTCTGCACTTGTGCGCCACTTCTTCTCCTTGTGGCTCTAGGATGCATTGCATTCCATCATTTAAGAACTTTGATATCTGACCATTTTGGAGCAGCAGGGCAGTGATACCTGTTAGCATTTAATCGAAAGAAGGATGCAACACCAGCTTGGGACGGACCTTCACTTTATTTCCTCTGTCACCTTGCACCATACAAAAGGAACTGCAGGTCCGTCGCTTCGCTCCTACCTTTCCACCCAGTCCTCCTGCTTGCCGCTCAGCGTCTCTGCTGTGCCTTTAAGGCACAGTGACGCCCAACATCACCCTCGGACAAATGTTCTGAGGTTGTTTTTAGCATTCTTCTACTAGGCGCATTGGCCTTCGCATGGCTCATTGCAGTGCGGGCAAATCCATGTCTCAGCCGTGCCCGCATCTCTGGGATCGCTGGGTAGTTCCGGTGGGGGAATTCCCACTGCCCTTGGTGGTGACCACAAGTTATCATGGGGATCCTTCACTTCTGGCTCACGTTCCATTGGGGGTGTCTCAGACTCTTCACTTTTGATGAGGTACTTGAACTGTGAGGTGTTTCTTGTTATCTCCTGGGTCGCATTTCGTGCCATCACCATGGACTCTTTGAAGGTAGTTACCCTGAACGGGCTTGCAAATACTTTGCGTCCGTTTTCCTGTTGATCGTCTGCCTCACCAGGACTTCGTCCCCTACCAGGAACTCTTTGGGCTCTGCTCTCCTTCTGATTCCTCTGTCGTGCTTGGCCCGTTCTTTGACAAGGGTGTCTCTCAGCATGACTAGGTCGACACTTTCTTGATCGTCTGTGTTTCTTAAAAATCTGATGTGAACTTATTAGCTCATCATCATTTCCACGGGCGGCTTGTTGGTGGCTTCATGGGGGGTATTTTGATTGTCCATGAGCATCCTGCACGAGGCCTGGTGTGGGTTTGTGGCTTCACTTAATGATCTTTGGATGTTTTTTTTGATCGATGACTTGAACCGCTCCGATCCCGTTGGCTTTGGGCCATCGAGGCATGATTATTTGATGGGTGAAACCCATGTGCTTTGCGAATGCTGTGAAGTCATGTATGTTAAATGGGTGTCCATTGTCTGACTTGATTGTGCGGTGTATGCACCACTCACTGAGGACCTTGTCGAAGACGGCTGCTACTTGTGGATATGCTGTTGTTGCCACTTTCTTCACGATGGGGAATCGTGAGTAATCGTTGATAAATATGAGCAGATGTTCTCCTGACTCCATGGGCACGTAGAAATCAATGGCCAGTCAGTCCCATGGTCAATCTGGTATGTGAGTTGTCTGCAGTGGCGTGGGGGCTTCCACTCTCGCTGTGCACTGGCATGGCAAGCAGCTCTTCACCCAGCTGTCCACCAGTGAGTCTATGAATGGGAACCAGACATTACATCGTAGCTGTTTCTTTGTGTTATCAGCCCCTTGATTTCCCTCGTGTGCTGTCTTGGTGACCTCGGGTCTGAGGGTGGTGGGGATGACGAGCTTGCACCCTCTCAAAAGCAGTGAGTGATCCTTCACTGCTAGTTCGTTGTGTACCTTCACAAGTCTCTCTAGCTTATCTTTGCTCACCCCGGGTGACTCTTGATGGTGCGGCAGTAGTCCCCCCACTTGTTGTTCGTGGAGACAATGGCTAAGGCCATGGATGGGTCAGCTGCCGATGCATTGGCAACACCCTCCAGTGACAGTGCGGGTGGCAGGGTGTTGACCGCAACATAGTTGATGTATTCTGTGTCCCCTTTCCTTGTTGTGGGGGCACCTGTTGGGTTGCGTGAGATGTAGTCTGCAGGGTTCTGGTCACCCCCTGGCCTGTGGATGATTGTGTAGTCATAGTCCCGAAGTCTGATGGCCAATCTTTCAATTATGGGCTGTATTTTCATGCACGGGTTCCCAAACAGAGAGTGTAAGGCCTGATGGTCCTTTATCATGATTAACCTATTGCCGATGATGAAATTATGGAATTATGGAAGTGCTCACACGGCCAGATTGCCGTAAGGCTCTCTTTTTCAGCCTGGGAGTAAGCTGATTCTGTGTGCGACAGGGCTCTGCTCGTGTAGGCGACTATGTGTCTGGGGTGCATGCCTTCTGTGCTGGTCTGTGCGAGGATGGCACCCAGACCCACCGGGCTAGTGTCTACAATGATTTCCGTGTGCCATGTGGGGTCAAAGTATGCAAGTCGTTAAGCTTCTGCAAGTCCCTTTTTGATGTTTTTGAATGCGGGTTGGCACTCCTCGGACCAGTGGATGTCGCTGTCCTTTTGTAGCAGCCTTCTCAGGGGTTCAGTGTGGGTTGTGTAGTCTGGGATGTATCTGGTAAAATACCCAACCATGCCGAAGAACGATCTCACTTCTGCTACTTAGGTCGGAGCTTGAAGGTTGGTGATGGTGTTGACTTTCTCAGGGTCTGGAATCATCCCTTTGTCCCAGAAGATGTGTCCAAATTATTTGAGTTTTTTCATGCTGAATCTGCATTTCTCTAGATTCAGCATCAGGCCTCTGTTGTGTAGGGCGACACAGGTCTCCAGCAGGGCTGCATCGTCCTGTTCCTGTGATGTGCTGAATACTAATATGTCGTAGCTATGATTTAACGCAGATTTGATCGGGCGAATGACTTGTGGAATGGCCGCCTGGAAAATATCTGCTGCGGAGGAAATGCCAAAGTTCTGTCGGCGGTAGCGGAACAATCCTTTGTGTGTGGCGAACGTGGTGATACTTTGCGAGTCTGGGTGTAGTTCGAGTTGATGGTAACCTTGCACGAGGTCCAGCTTGGAGAATGTGGTCGCTCTGTTAAGCTGAACTATCATGTCCTCGCTACACAGGCCTGGGCGTCATTCAAGCTGGATGGCGGTGTTAGCCATTCTCATGTCACCACAGAGTCTAATTCGGCCTTCTCCTTTTGGGACAATCACTAGCGGTGAGACCCACGGGGTGAGTCAGGTGGCAGGTTCTATGATCTCACTTTGGAGTAGTTGCTCTAGTTCCTGTGAGACAGCATTCTGGAGAGGGAAACCCACTTTCCTCGAGTGTTGTGGGACTGGGAGGATATTCTCATTGATAAGTAGCTGGATGAGTGTTCCCTTGAGTTTTCCGAGCCCATTGCATAGGTCGGGAAATTTAGATTGGATGATCTCCTTTGTGATAGCACCATCTCCCTCCGGGTTTCTGATGATTGCATATACGGTTTCTCTGTTGGCTGACGGTGCTGTGGTTGACTGGATCATCTCACCCTCCTGTAATCATATGTTGAGTCCAAGGCAGCTTGCCCTATGGTAACTGAGTAGGCAGCGGCCTTTTGTGGGGCTCCTGATGACGTGAATGGTGGTGTCAAGTGTTCACCTGTTGTGGGTCGGCCTTTGTCAAAATTCGCCAATCGAGTGTAAAGGCAGGGCTGCACTCCATTGTAATATCCTTGTAGTGTTCCTTGAGAGTTTCCGGTCCCTTCGGAATCTGTAAGAACTCTTGTTCCCCCATAATGTTCACTGTCACACCTGAGTCAACCAGGAATCAGTAGCGTCTGTTCCCTACATTGACAGAAATCCTGGGTGCTTCCCTCGCCTCTCTATCATCCAGCATGAGGTTGACCTATTTGTTGAGTTGAGTCTGGTTGTATTCAGTGTCATAATCATAGTGAAAGTAGTGCTGTTGATCCCTGTATTGCTGATGTGGGTGCAGGGGTTCATCATATTCATCTCCATAACTTGCAAATGGGTTGTGCAGGTCATATCCTTGGTTCGGGTCTTGGGGTGGTGTCTCTTCCAGCACCCTTACATATCTTCTTTGACTTTGGTAGTGTGTTGGGTTGAACCTTTGTGCATAGCTGGGTTGTGGGGGTTGTCAGATGCAGGGCCTTCCCTGCGGTTGAAGGTTTGGTCAGGGCGTGAGGAATGGTCTCCCTTCCCTGCAGACGAACTGAAAGTGTCCTTCTCTCCTACAGTTGGAGCACATTTGGGTAAGGTCTGGGCAGGCCCGGGAGTGTGGGAAGTTCATCCAACGCCAGTAGCATTGTCTGTGCGTCCAGGGTGGTATCTGGATGCCTGGGCTTCCCATGGTCATCCCTCGGTCTCCCGGTCTATGTTGTTGTGGCTGGATCACTGCAATTGGTTCATTTTTCTCATGCTTGGGTCCTGATTTGCCTTCAATGGAAGCAGCTTGTGCATCGACCCTCTCGGATATTCTGGCCCATTCGCTTACTTCGTCAATGGTCAACGGCTTTTTGAGTAGTTGTTTCCAGAAAGCGGGTGATGTGCACCCTTCAATCACGTGTAGTCTTATCGCCTCGTCTGCGGAGAATAGGTGGAACTGGCCGTGAGCACTATTCAGGCGAAGGTGAGTGATACATTCGTCAATGGTCTCATTTGGTTTTTGTGTTCATTGGTTAAACACATAACGCTCGTAGTCACAGTTGGGTTCGATGATCAACTTTTTGTTCAGAGCCTTTATTGGGGAGGTGTTGTCGTTTTCATCCGGGGGTATTGTCTTCCCAATGGTTTTAATTTCCCCCTCTACTAGGTTGATGAAAATGTCATTCAGCGCCGAAGATTTGTCGTCACTGGCTGCCTTGAAAAAGTGGTAAAAGTCCTCCACCCACTCAATCCATTTTGGCCCCTTGTCACTATGTGGCATATGTCTAAATAGGAGCAGTTTTCGAAGTAGGGCTGCTTTGGAGGCAGGCGGTGTGGCAACAGCCTGTGTTCCTGGGCGGACTGGGGACCCTGGGATGCTTGTGGCGGCTGTTATGTGGGATCAGGCACTGCGTCTTGGGGTGGCGGTGATGGCATTAGCTGGGCCAGGAAGAGCATGTGTTTGGTAGCCCCGGGGTTGCCCGTCGCGTAGTGCCCTTGTGTGAGATTTCTGTCTGGATCAACAAAATGTGGGTGGTCCCTCTGGAGCAGACCTTCTTTATTATTGTTTTCTTTGACTTCCCCCTCTGGTTATTTCTGAAGCTGACCACGTGTGCACAACAGCTCCTGCTGTGTGGTCCTCATAAGCGGTGGTATCGCCGTGTTGGGTAGACTCTGCAGCGTTTCTGTGGGTGGCGGGATCACCGAGTGTAGCAGCTCCAGCTGCGTTGGCCACGTGTGTGGCGGGATCGCAGTGGAAATTGACCCTCAGGGCTCACCCGCAAGTTGCCGCTGGCAATTTTAGGGCCAGCTATGAAGGCCTACTACCAAAAACCGGAACTACAGTGTTTTCCAATGGAATAATAATCTTGAGAAAGCAGGACAGGGCACTCAATTCAGGACAGTCCCGGCCAATCCTGGACGTCTGATCACCCTACCTCCTCATATCTACTAAGAATAGTGACCCAGAAGCACTCTCATTACCCCGGAAAAACATTCCATTTTCTGAAAACCGGTTGGTATAACCAGGACAGTTATTAGTCAGTTATGAGATCCAGCAAAGTAATCAAAATATGAGGGCGGTTCCCAGAGGTCCGGGTCCGGCACTTCCCCATTCCCAATGGGCAACCTGATGTATTACCCAACTGTCCCAGGCTATTGGCCTGCAGGACAAGAGACAACACCCCCATCTGCAACCAGGGGAAGCATCACCAGGATTACAAATCACCAACATTATATAAATAAATCCAAACTATCTGGGTACTTGTCAATACCACCTGACAACAATCTACAAATGCGACAAACATCGAGTCAATTAACAGAATATGCAGATAAACAATTTCAGAGTATACAACTAAACAATTTCAATTTTTAAACAGATGAACAATTATGATTAAGAGCAATGCATAGTAAATAAATCAGACAGCCATTTTGCATTGAAAATTTCACAATGGTGACTCTCTGGCCATGGTTGGCGACCCCAATGTACACCACCCTATAGGTGGTGTCATCTCCATGATGTGCACGTGGGACGAAAACAAGAGAAAGTACTGTCACTAACCGTGGATGTCCTCTTGATAGCATCCTTTCTTGAAATGAACAAAAAAGGGTGTGAAAAAAGTGAACTTTCAGAAAGTGAAAGTTATACAAAAAAGACTTCATTTGTCCTAGTTCACTTCACATTCATTTAAAAAGTTAAATAAAGATTGCACCTTATTACAGTGGCATCCCTAGGGTGAGGCAGGGGGGGGCCTGGGCCCTCCTCTGAAATCCTGTGCCCCCCTTCCAGCGCTCCTACAGTGGCATACCAAGCCTGCCCCTCCAGAGGCTCTTTTGAGAACCAGACTGTGATATTTGTCAGTGGTACACCTCTCCCATTAGGCACCTCAATGAGGGTGCCCAACGGGAAAGATGTCCCGCTGGCAGGACAATGCGTGCTGAGCAATTCCTGCTCAGCACGCTCATTGTCCTGGCAGCTGGACACCTTACCCTTTCCTAACAACTCCGGCCATCAGAAGTGCTCTCACGTTGCTCTGTGTCAATTTAGCATTTCAATGTGAGCCATTAGGCACTGATGGGAGGGGGCATTGGGGGAACTATTAGCAGGGAATTGTGTCCCTTTAAAAATGTGAATGGGAGGGACCGATCATAAGTGAAAAGGGTGCATAAGGTTGCATGCTTTATGAAATAATGACTATGGCTTTAAAACCCAAGGGGTATTTGTTAGGCTCACATTAATCTGCATGATGCTATTGTGCCTTTGCATGCAGAATGGGGAGAATACAACTGATGCCATACTCTTATTCCTCAACATCTTTCGATGACAATGTATATAGTGTATAGTTAGTTTACTATGAAAGGATAGTTTATTATATAATGTGGTTTGCTTCTAAGGCATTGCTATAAATAAAGTATTATTTAAGCACAAGACATGCAAAGCAAAACCTTAATAAACATCTGTATCAACTAAACTTGTCAAGATGTGCTCAGTTGCTTAAATTTCCAAATCCTATTTTCACCATTTAACCAAAGTGTGTGATCCTGGGCAAATCAATTTATCGCACTGTGGGCCTCATTACACGGATGGCGGTAAGGATTTACCGGTACCAGTAAAATACCGGTACCGGTAAATCCTTACCGCCTTACTACGAGGTCCCTTTGCGGGTTGGGGGATTTAACGCCTGCTTTTTGCAGGCGTTAAAAACCAACCCGCAAAGGGACCCAGGGAGCTAATTACGGTACCGCAATTTGCGGTACCGTAATTAGCGCCTTCCCCATTCCCATTATGCCCTATGGGGTAAAAATGGGAATGGGGAAGGGCAATGGTGGAAGGGGGAATTACCGCCCCGCCAACCTTGGAATGGGGCCGTAATTCCCCTTTCCGTCAAGGCGGTGCTGGTATTTTACCGGCATGAACCATGGCACTAATAGCGCCATGGTTCTCCGCCATCCGTGTAATGAGGCCCTGTGTCTTATCTGCAGCTCTGTAAGTGATTCACTTCATAACTTATGTTAATACATCATGCTGTTATTTAAGAAAAAGCCTAATGACTGTTGAGTTGCTCCATATATAATAATAGTGCAATTTAAGTATTTTGCATCACAAGGTTATTTGCCACTTGGCTTTCTTATGGCAACTTATTCTAAAGTCACTTCCATGGTGCCTCCAAGTATCAAAGACTGATGATGCTCCTTGCAATGTCCTTTTCTGTGAAGTTATTTCTGTTGGTGCAATTCATATGCTAATTAGGAGGTTTGCATGTATTTTGCCCCAGAGTGCCTGGACACAGTTCGAATAGATGTGTTTCCTGCATCTGTAATTATTCTAGAGTTTTATTTATTGTTGTTGTGTTAAAAAGTAGATTGGGCAGAGGTGGCCGTTTTGAGGGTGCGAATAAGACCATATGGAATTGCGCGCACTGCATTTGGGGGGGAAGTAGCAGGACCCCCGACCCCCCCTCTTGAATTGCTGGATACTCCCCTGGCCCCTCCACCTGTGCTACTATCTCTGGAATGCTGCCTGCCGTCTACCGACACGGCACAGACACAAGGCCACAATACAAAGGGCTGCAATGCTACCCCCGGAGTCATCTACCAGCACGGCAAATGCAGTGAAGAATCCACCATAAAGGTGCACACAGGAGAGCGGCACAGGGGGGAGGGTCAGCAGTCAGGGTCCAGGGCTTGCCATTGCTACTGCATGCATACACACTCATGTGCAGCTAGGTGAAAAGGTAAGCACTACCCCGTGTCCTGCCCGAGTGAGTGAGGGCACAGTGAAAAAAGACCTCAATTTGAATTTCAACAATCGGGCTGGCCCAGCTGCAGATTGTTGAAATTCAAATTGTGGTCTTGGCAGGTAGCTCACCCCTGACAAGGCTTTCCCGGCCTAGCCGGCAGCTTTGCTGAGGGAAGCAGGGTGCTCGGAGATCTAATCTGCTGTCCTCCTTTCCCCAGCTGTCACTTGCGCATTTGCAGGAATCTTTGCTCAGCCTGTTTTATTTCTTCTGGTCTGGAAGGGGCACACTGCCCTCAAAACATCAGTGTCCCCATCTCGGCAGAAGACACTGCTTTAAAGGATGTTTGTTTGTTTGTTTTATTATTTATGATGCCCAGATATACCCAGGGGTATCAAGGCGCAGCATTTACAAGAATATGCGAAGCTTAGTTACAAATATAGAAAATACATATAGGCAATGGAAGTATATACAGAGCATAGTAAGGAGAACAAGCAATATGTACAGTATAGGCGCAAGTACAGGTGGGTGCACGAGGTTACACGGTGTGCGGGTAGCAGGAAGTTGGTAGCCTTGGCACCTAGCTATCTTAGTGGTTCCTTGTTTTCAGCCATGAAACTACCATGGAACGGAATTTCAAGTAGGGCATATCTACTCTCAAGTTGGGAGGCAGAGAGTTCCACAAATTGGTTGCTTTTACCGGAAAGCTATTACCTCCTATAGTGGCAAGTTTGAAGTTTGGGACAGCGAAGCAGTTTTTGTATGCAGTTCTAAGGGGTCTAGCGGAAGCTTGTCTGTGGAACCTGTTGATCAAATAGATCGGTGCAGCATTGTTGAGAGATTTATGAGTTAGAGATGCCGTTTTTAGGAGGATTTTGTCTTGAGTGGAGAGCCAGTTATACTGTTGGCTAAGTCCTGAAATGTGCTCTCTTCTAGGGATGCCTAGGGCTGCTCTCAGGGCGTTATTCTGGAGGGTTTGTAGCTTGTTGGTGGTGGCCTTGGAGGTTCCCAGGTAAAGGGAATTGCCATAGTCGGGGCGGGAAAGTATAAGGGCTCTAGCGAGTGTAAGACAGCTAGTGTCGGACAGAAATGTTTTGGCTGAGCGGATTAATTGCACGTGTATGCAGTTGATGATGCCAGGGAGCTCAGTTGTCTTTTGAAGGAAAGGTTCATATCTTTTTGCTGGTTGACCGCTGTTGTAGCGCACAGATTGGCAGACACTGTCTTTCTCTAGTTCACATGCCCGCTTTGGATATTCTCAGTGCTCTTGCTACATTTGCACTATAAAATGTCCACACAAAGACACTGCTGAGAAAGGAGCCCACAGCCCCAATTGCGATCTGCACCGACTTTCCAGAAAAGCACACGCATCCAGATGCGCGATGCACAAAAAGGCATCGCGAACCGTGGTTATTAATGGCAGAATTGTGAAAGGTCACCTACAACAGATGCAATCGGGACACAATATGGACACTGTATCATTTAAAAGTGCATTAAATGTCAGGTGCACATTATCAGCCAATGACAACAAATTGCCCATGAAGGCGAAACCAGGAGTGAACTTAACTGGTGCTGTGTGTGTGCTGAGCGATATATTGAGCTTTGGAGATATACTGATATATATTTTCAAAAACAATATAGGATGAGACAATATCGTTAACATCAAGATATCAACATATATATATAACAGATGCTTGCTGTATAAATGCACGTTTTTTACCTCCTCTGGCCCACTTTGGACTACTTTGTTTGTGTTAATTTGGCAAAAGCATACACATTGGCCTTTTATAGGCGGCTCCACAACTTTTGTCTGTGGCCCCCTCTGTGCCCCTCCCTAAAAATGATTACTGCCGATGCCACTGCCTTATTAGGAAAGTGCCTGCCTGGTTGCAGTTTTATGGTGCGCTCTCACATTCGCTTTCCAACCTGAGAAGCTGCCCCATCAACAGACGTATTGTTGCTCCATTCTCTGAGGGGCGATGAAAAAACTAAATCTCCCAATTGCTGTCAGGCTTTCCGTAAAATGTGCATATACATTTCAGACTGGTTTACTTTCTGTGCGTTACAGAGGAGGACATGGTTGGGCCCCTTTCAGGACATGCCACTTGAAGAGGGGAGGGCGCGCAGGAGCGGCTAGGATATGGAGGGGCAAGGGAAAGGAAGTCAGTAAGTGTATTAGTCAAATACAGGGAAGTCACGTTGATCCCTGGCTCTGTGGCTACACAGCCAAACACCCCCATAACAACTGGCGAGGAAGGGACCAGGAGCTCGTGCACCACTTGCATGCCAGCACTGCCCCACTGAAGAAACCTGCTGCATGTCCATGCACGAGGAGGGGAGCCTGTGCTAGCTGTCATGGTGAGGCTGACAGGAGAACGGATCTCAAACAGCTGAGTCTACATGCATATAGTCATACAATCTACAGAAATAAGCTGGGATTAAAGTGCCTATACTCAAAAAGGAACCAGAAAGATTATGCAATCTTAGACATTTTTTCCATATAATTATAATCATACCAAATTTTATTAATAAAAAAATCATAAAATGATCATATCACATAAAACATCATGTAAAACACATCTAAAAAAACATATAAAAGCAACATAAGTGAAAATCAAAATATGTGAAACTTGTTAACACAGTTCAACAAATCCTCTGTGTGACACTTCACACTGGAGCCTTTTCCTTGTTAATATATTTGTTGTGCTTTCCTCTTATCCTTATACAGGCCCTAACTGTACACGTTTCTGTCCAATTCAAACATATAAATGTTGGACATTCATCAGGGGTAGTGTTGTCTTGTGTGTTGTTGAGTAAAAACCCATAAACATGTTCAAAATGTTCTTCAATTCTTTTTTGATACCCTGTTAAGTAAAGACACTTTATTTTAATTCAAGTCATTCTAAAGACCTTATGAATAGATCTAACAATTCCCCAATCCCCTCGGGGTTAAGGTGTGTTGTAATTCACATACCTTGTATGCATATTGGGCATACATACTGATGCCTCCAAACAACCTCTATGGTTGTGAAAGGTGACTTCCTTGTTTCTTTAGGAATGTCAACCCACTTCCTTTCTTGACTCAAGAAATTGATGAATTCCAAAATGTGCCCAATTCAGAATAGGGTATCCCTTGCTGACCACATCATTACCTCGGATAGCTATCTCTTCTATCATCCTTCCAAGCCCATGTGGCAGTAGTAGAAAGATCTCAAGTACGTTTATTTCTTAGTCACGATCTGGAGTAACTATAGATATAAAAGGAACACTTCACTGGACTCGTTCCATATTCCTATGTTCAAAATTCTAAGACTAGTCATATTCTAATATTGGTGATAAAGTCACAAGATCTTACTTACTTGAAAGTAACTTTGTATGTTGGAACTTGAGGACACAGAGCAAGAAGGTATATGTTTTTCAGAGCAATATCTGTGAGTTGCAAAAATACCTCAGTTACAAAACTAACCTTTATCTATCCCAATTGTTTCATAGAACTAATTATGTGATATTGGACTATCTCTCTCACCTTTGTGTAAATCGTGAATTTCATTAACCAGTAAGTCACTTGGGTCGCGGGTAATTTAGTTTGTACATCTATCTCATGCCTGTGAAAATATGGCTGCTTAATAAATGGGAGCAGGGGTGGGGTGTCACCCGCTACCTTTAAAAAAAATATGGGGGTTGCATGGGTGTCCCCCACAGGTCCCATGGGGTAATATCGTGCAAAATAAGTCACCATTCCTGTATGGCAACATTTTTGTGGGGATATTATCACATGCAACCGATAGACATACATGACAATCAATCAGAGGTCATCCATGGACTCCTGATGGGGGCTAATTAACTGAATGCAATGTTCCATCAAGAGATGATATGATATGATATGATAAGGCATTTGTAACGCGCCTATACACAAGTGTTTCAAGGCGCGACGAGGCAGGGGGGGGAACAAGGGGAGACAGACAACGATCTTACTAGGCCAGGTGTCATTCAGATCGCGCAAGTGCAAGGGTAGAGGGGAAGGGAAAAGTGCATGGGGGAAAGGGAGAGGGGAAAGTGCAGTACAGGGTTATTAGCATAAAGCATACAGGATAAATAACAAGGGCCAGATGGTGGCAAGTGCGAGGTAAGTGCAGACAAGTGCTGGGAAGGGGGGCTGTATGGATACAGACACAGTCCCATAGTGCAGGGGTTGCCGTGGAGGCAGTTCAGGGGAGAGTGGCTGGGCCGAGAACGGTGAATGGCCCAGTTGCAGATTCAGTGCAGTTTCAGTAATATTAGCAGGGGAGAGGGGGAGAGAAAGCAGAGGCAAAGAGGAAGGTTTTGAGGTGCTTCCGGAACCGGAGGTGGTTCTCCTCAAGTTTCAGGGAGGTAGGAAGGCTGTTCCAGAGGGAGGCCCCTGCAGTGGAAAGAGATCTGCCCCCAACTCGTTGTTTGGAGAAGCGGCTGACCCTGAGGGAGTTGGAGGCGGATGAGCGAAGAGCTCGAGAAGGAAGATATTTAGGAAGAGAGAGTTGAAGGTATTTTGGCCCAAGGCCTCAGACGGCCTTGTGGACAATGCAGAGGGTTTTGAACTTGATCCTCGCAGTCACTGGGAGCCAGTGTAGTGATTTCAGTCCTGGAGAGATACGGTCCCTGGGCTTGAGGCCAAGGACAAGTCTTGCAGTCCTGTTCTGGATGAGTTGCAAAGGGCAGAGAGTAGAGGCGGGCAGATTAAGATAGAGGCTGTTACAGTAGTCCAGCTTAGAGAGAACCAGGGCTCTAGAGACAGTGAGCTTCTGGGGGAAGGAGAGGAAAGGAAGGATACCTCTGAGGAGGTGTAGCTGGTAGTGTGACTTCTTAGATACGTCGGATATGTGAGGAGAGAAGGAGAGTGTGGAGTCGAAGATGACCCCAAGGTTTTTGCCTTGCAGGTAGGAACAGGAAGAGGGCCCAGAGAGGCTGGCCAGAGAGCAGCAGGGAAGGAGGGAGTGGGAGTGCCGATGAGTAGAATCTCAGTCTTACTGGCATTAAGGCAGAGGTCGTTGGCGGCACACCATTCCTGGATAGCAGAAAGACAGTCAGAGATGAGGGAAGGAGAAGAGGAGGCCGAGGGTAGCCTGAAAATGAGCTGGGTATCATCCGCATAGCACTGAAAGTAGGGGCAGAGAGCGGCGATGTGGTGGGCGAGAAGTGCCAGATACTGGTTGAACAGCCAGGGAGAGAGGTTACATCCCTGGGGGACACCACAGGTAGAGAAGAAGATGTCAGAGAGGAAAGACCCCAGTTGGACCTGGGAGGGTCGATTTGAGAGGAAAGAGGTCAGCCACGTCAGAGCCTGACCAGTGATACCGAGGTTATCACGGAGACGGTTGAGCAGGATGGTATGGTTGACAGTATCAAAGGCAGAAGAGAGATCAAGCAAAATGAGAACACATGGAATGTTAGAGTCAAGGTTCGAGAGCAGGTCCTCACGGATGTTCAGGAGAGCAGTTTCCGTGCTTCTGGCAGCTCTGAAGCCAGACTGATGGTCATGAAGACTACCAACACATTCAACATGGAGATTAAGCTGGGAGATGGCCAGTTTCTCCAGGAGCTTGCCCTGGAAGGGAGTGATAGAGATTGGGTGATAGTTAGCTGGGCAGGAAGGGTCAGAAGAGGGTTTCTTAAGAAGGGGGTGCACAAGGGAGTGCTTGAGAGGGGATGGGGAGACTCCAGAGGCGAAGGAGTGATTGCAGAAGTCAGCAAGGGCAGGAGCCAAGGAGTCAATGTGGTCCTTGATAGTTTTGGAGGAACAGGGGTGGACCTGTTTTGACGAGACTTTCATAGATCGGACTTGTCTTGAAACCTCGTCAGCAGAAAAAAGGGGAAAGGAAGAGAAGGAGAGAGGAGGGGTGGCTGCAGAAGAGCCAGAGGAAGGGCAGGGAATAGAGGGGGGGAGGTTATAGGAGGAGAGTGAGGACAGGATGTCCTGAGTTTTTGAAATGAAGTGAGAGGCCAGTGCCGTGCAGAGGGCCTGGGAGGGGACAGGAGAGGTAGAGACTGCAGCAGGGTTGGCCAGCTCCTTGCAGATTTTAAAGAGTTCAGCCGAATTGTTAGATGCCGCAGAGATGCGGACTTGGATAAGGGCTCTCTTCTTGGTGAGAACGGAGAGCCGGTATTGCCTTTGGAGCAGGCGACAGGCCAGTTTGTCAGAGGATGAACATGAAGCACGCCATTTCCTCTCTGCCACCCTGCACTTGCGTTTAAGGATGACGAGATCCGAGTCATACCAGGAGTTACATTTGGCTTTGGGCTTCAGGCGGATTCTCATGACAGGGGCAAGGATATCAAGAGTATCAGATATAGCCGAAGGGGGAGGAGGGGGCAAGAAGGTGGCAGCGAAAGCCTCAACTGACATGCGCTTCATGGGTCGGATGACCGAGAAGGAAGGTGGCAGTGATGGGGGTGGCTTTGCCTGTGGGGTAGGGAGGGTGAGGTGGGAGGAAAGGAGAAAGTGATCACCCCAGGAGAGAGGAGTGGAGAGAGGGACCGAGGGGGGAAGGTCAGAGGAGATCAGGGCATCAAGAGTGTGCCCTGCAGAATGAGTCGGCCCAGACGGGAGAATAGAGAGTGAGAGAGAGTCGCAGAGGTTGCGAAAGAGTCCAGAGGGGGGACAGGAGGCATCCAGGTGGATGTTGAAGTCTCCAAGAAAGAGGAGTTGAGTGCTTGAGGACAGGAGTGAGGAGGAGAGGTCCGCCCACTCGGAGAGGAAGGAGGAAATTTGACCAGGTGGCCGATAGATAGTAGCCACGGTAAGGGAATGGCTAGGAGAGAGAGAGAGTCGGCACACAAGACATTCAAAAGAGGAGTAGGTCTGCGTGGGAGTAACAGTGGCAGGAATCCACTCAGGGAAGATAAGGGCCACACCTCCCCCCGCACGGTTGGGCCTGGGCACAGAGAGGATCTTGTAACCGTCGGGTAGGAGTGTGTCAAAGCTGGTGACAGAGCTGGCCGTGAACCATGCCTCAGTGAGACCGAGTACGTCAAGGTAAAGTTCCTCAAGAAGGCGGCAGATATCAGAGGAATGTTTGACGGCAGAGCGAGAGTTAAGAGTGGCAATGTGGAGAAGTTTGCCATTTTTGAAGGACTTCCGGGAGGGGTACAGTTCAGAGGTACACCCTGCGGAGGTGAAGAAGGAGCACGAGAGGGGGTGGGGAGGGAGGGAAGAGGCAAGTTAGTCGAGGACAGAGGAGGGGGCACAGCAGGAGAGGAAAGGAAGTTGATGAGGCGTGGGAAGCGTCTATCGAAGAGGTGAAGGTTGGCCTGAGGGCCTGGGACCAAGACGGTCCCATTAGCATAGACATTAATGATGGCCTTAGAGGAGTGGAAGGAAGCCAAGAGGACATCCCAACGGGTGCCACCATTAATGGGAGAAGAGGAGAAAGGAGAGAGCACAGAGACCATATGAAGGGTCCATAGGTCAGGAGAAGGCACGAAAAAGAGGATGTCAGTGAGAATTTCCTTGGAGGAGGCACTAGTGTAGGTGTCAGCGATAGGGAGGCCTGGGTTGGAGACCAGGATGTCCTTTTTAAACTTTTTCCTACCAGATTTAGTGAGGAGAGCAGGATAGTCAATGGAGAAGCAGTTAGAAAAGATCGGTGAGATAGAGAGCACCATAGAATAGGAGGGAGTGGGTGGGGGAAGACAGGACAAGCGCAAGCGGACAGGAAGAGAGCGGCAGGCGTTAGTTTACCACAAATTCAGAACATAGTAAGCGTATCAGGTACACAGTGGGGAGGCCACCTGAGTTTGAAAATCCTGCAGAGGGAGAAAAAACCCTAGTTTACCACAAATTTGGAACACGGTGAACACAGTAAGGTGTATCAGGTACAGAGTGGAGTGGCCACCTAAGTTTGAAAATCCTGCAGAGGGAGAAAAACCCTAGTTTACCACAATTCGGATCACGGTGAACACAGTAAGGGGTATCAGGTACACAGTGGAGAGGCCACTTAAGTTTGAAAATCCTGCAGAGGGAGAAAAACCCTAGCTTACCACAAATTCAGAACACAAAGAAGTGTAGCCACACTGCGAGGAAGTGAACAGGTAGGGGTGGGGTGGGCCGAGGGAGCAGGTGGAGCTCACAAGATGAAGCAGTGGAATGGCCCTGGCGTCCCCTTGCGGACACCTGCAGACACACCGGGAGCCGCAACGGAGGGAGCCGCCCTTTGCCTAAGGGGGCCCTTAGCCGCTGGGGCTGCCGGGCAGGGGCTGTCCTGGTAGCACCAATAAGAGGAGGAGGAGACACGGGCCGGCAGCCAATCAGGGGGGAGCTGGGAGGATTGGAGGCGGGAGGGAGGGAGGGGACCAAGGAGAAACACGGAAGGGGAGAGAGGGGGGCTGGGGAGAACACACGAAGGGAAAACAATGGCAGCAGCCCAAGAATGGGCAGAAAAACAACACATGGCCCACGGAGGGCTCAAATACCTTAGTCTGCGGGCCTGCAGTCACCGGCTCTGCCTGCTGGAAGTGGCGAGCGCGGTGGACTGCAGGCAGCCTAGCCTCGAGAACACACGGGCCAGCAACCAATCAGGGGGGAGCTGGGAGGATTGGAAGCAGGAGGGAGGGAGGGGACCAAGGAGAAACACGGAAGGGGAGAGAGGGGGGCTGGGGAGAACACACGAGGGGGAAAACAATGGCAGCAGCCCAAGAATGGGCAGAAAAACAACACACGGCCCACGGAGGGCTCAAATACCTTAGTCTGGGGGCCTGCAGTCACCGGCTCTGATAACCCTTGATACAATTAAGTCTTCATTCCTAGAACTATTTCAAGGATTGGGTAGGCTCAAAGACTCTGTAATTTCCCTCCACTTTGACCCGAAGATCACCCCAGTGCCCCAACACCCGCTCAGGGTCGGCTTTCATCTACTAGCAGAAGTGACACAGGAGCTACAGCTCCTTTTATCAAAAGAGTGAGTGGCCCGACCCCATGGTTGTCGCCAGTAGTTGTTGTCCTGAAGGAAAATGGCCAGCTACACCGAGTCGACATACGCATACCAAACACGGCCCTCCAAAGAGAAAGACCCCCCGGCCGAAACATAGAAGACATAATGGTCAGACTGAACCAAGCCACCCGATTCTCCACGTTGGACCTCAACCAGTGGTACCACCAGCTGGTCTTCCGCCCTGACTCTATAGATCCATCACCACGTTTGCGACACATGAAGGACTATTTCGCTACAAGCACCTTTATTTCGGGATATCTTCCACAGCAGAGATATTCCAGGAGGAGACCATTTGCAAGCTAATATCACCAGTATCCAACACATTTACCTACAGTGACAACATACTGGTGTTTGGAACTTCTCAAGATCAACACAACAAGGCCCTAGTGAGAGTGTGTGACATTCTACATTTGGCAAGCCTCACCCTCAATGGGACCAAATACAACAGCAATGAGCCCAGTCTAAGATTCTTCGGGCACATCTTCTCAGACCAAGGAATAACAGCGGTTCCAGAAAAGATAAGTGCAATCGTCGGCCTGACCCCGCCGGCAGGAGATGCAGAACTTCGGTGGTTGTTCCTAGGTATGGCAGGTTACTGCGCTCGCTATCTTCCCAATTATGCCACACTCACAGACCCTCTCAGACAGCTGCGTAAAAAGGACACCCCTTTCAAATAGGACATGGCATGCAAAGGCGCCTTCCAAATTATAAAGGTGGAGCTAATCAACAACCGCAGACTGGTGTACTTCAACCTGGAGTGGGACACAGAGATAATGGTGGACGCCAGCCCTGTAGCACTAGGTGCAATCCTCGCACAAAGTGACCCGAATGGACAAGAAGGACCGCACATCATTGCATATGCAAGCAAAGCCTTATCGTTCACTGAGCGGGCATACTCCCAAGCTGAGAGGGAAAGCTTGACAGCCGTGTGGGCATGTGAGAAATTTCGCCACTTTGTAATCGGAAGGAAATTCACACTCATAGCAGACCATCAGACGCTCATCTCAATATTTGGGAACCCGAAAACCAGAATGCCCACACACATTGAAACATGGGGCATCAGACTCCAAGAATACGACTTCTGCATCATCCACAAACTAAGCGGGGCCAAACCGAGCAGATTACTTATCCAGACACCCAGAGGGGCAAGGAAAAGATGAACTGTAAAAGGAGGCATAGCACAACATCATGTACCTGTCAGAGAATGCACTCCCTCCAACACTCCTCATCACACTATTCACCGACAAAAGCAAAGTGGACCACACCATCCAAGCAGTAGTGCCAATCACCAACCCAAACAGATGGAGGATTTAAAGAAAAGGAACTATTTGAGAGGTGGACAAGAAGTGTCAAACTGGAAATTATATCCTGCCTCCTATTGTGATGAATATATGTATATTGGCCTACTCCAAGCTGCTTGCAAGCCACTTGCGAAGACATCCGTGTTGCAAGGTCCTGACCTTAGAATCAATGTAAGCTGCCATTTTAGGTCAATCCACCATTTTAGGTTCTCTCTGTAAAGTCACCCTGTGAGTTAAAATGGTGGACGATGGGGGTCATTACGACCCAGGCGCTAATTGCGCCAACATTACCACCATGGTGTAAACTACGTTTACACCATGGTGGATGGCGGATTTACCGCCCCATTCCAAGGTGAGTGGGGCGGTAAATCCCCATTTCCCATTTTCCCTTCCCCATTCCCATTTTTGCCTCATAGGGCATAATGGGAGTGGGGAAGGCGCTAATTACGCCACCGTAAATTACGGTGGCGTAATTAGCATCATGGCAGGTTAGCGCCATGGATTTTAACGGCTGCTAAGAGCAGCCGTTAAAATCAGAATAGGCGTTAAGGGTTAACGACGGCGTTAACCCTTAACGCCTGGGTCGATACCGAAATACAACATGGCCGTCTTGACCTCTGTGTGTGATTAATATGTAACTTTCCTGCAGGCCACTTGTTGGGGTCGTGAACTGAGACCTTGTCCTTCGCTGACCTGTGTGTAAAGGATTACTCGTGCCAATGAAACTAATCCGCGAGCACATGTTAAGAACAATGTATCCAAATACTGAACTAAGAACACTTGTTTAACTACATTGTATTAATGTTTGAGAAGACTTTATGAGAAATCCTAAAATACACTGTTACCGTGTAGACTTGTTGGCAAATGTATTAAAGGCAAAACCCTAAGCATATAGATGTGTGAACTCGGCATGAACCCTAGATCAGTAATGTATTAGAGGAATATTAACCTGCAGTAGGGTTGGACATCATGTTCGCAAACGTATATAAAGGGGGGCTATTCTAATGTACAATCCCACTCACTGAGCACACCGAACCATGCTGGAGTTCACTGGGTTGTACTGAGGGCCGATAGCTATCCGTTACTTTTGTCCTTAGAAACTGTTCAGTGTAAAATAAAGATCTTTGTATGTTCCGTTGTAACCCGTGTTCGGTGTATTTCCTTTTGGGGTACTCAGCCTTGATATTTTCTCTTTGTTTTCACAGTTGTCGCCCGAATAGGGTCCCTCAAGATTGATGCCGGATTGTCGAAGGTTGACACCAGCTATCGGACCGAGATCGGACGGTGTGACAAAATAAGGGGCCCCTTCTGAACAAGACGCAACACCTCAGCAGCACTGCACGATCCGATCCCTGGACGATTAGCTTGTGGTCCGAGATGGCATCTTGACGAGGGTCCACTTATCGAGGCGGGCAGATTTGCCAAAATCACCAAACACGAGGTAAGATTAGTTAGCTAAGATTCTTTGTAATCCGATCGGACCTCCTTAGGATGGATCAGGTGAGTCGTGACCCGATTCTTAAATATCCTGATAATTTGATTTTGGTGCATTGTATCTGCAGACACAATTATTGACCAGGTAACACCAATAATTTGATATGCCTGGGAAATTGTCTACCTGCTTTACGGCATTATTCCGCAGCGATAGACAATCTTTGGAATTTAGCCGTCCGGCACCACAGGAGGGGTCGCCGCATGTACTATGTACTGTAAGCAGGGCATTGGTAGTATAGTGTTTAATGAAATTTGGCACAGACAAACCAGACATGCCTCCGAACTTCAGTGGCCAATCAATGTTTTGAAATCCCTCGTATTGAGTATTTAGAGTAAATGCTACTAAAGAGAAAGGCTAGACCTGCAGCATTTGATGTTTTGCGGAATTGGAAAAAAGAAGCGTTACAGCAACTTTAGAGTAGGAAAAAACATGTGCGACGCCATAAAACGAACACCCAACAAGCATTGTTGTATGACCAAGATAAACGGTCTGAGTCGGTTAGGAATATGGATAGGGCTTTCTCACTTGGCATTCAGAAAATCTATCCTTCTAAAGATTTCCATGTTTCTGATGAATTCATTGACAAATTGTTAGACCAACGAAGGCCTGGTGCCTCTGCACCACCACCGTATGTTCCTCTTCCTGCTGTTGTGCATCTTCCTGCTGTTATTCCTGCTCTTCCTGCTGTTGTTCCTGTTGTTCCTACTCCTCCTAATGTTCCTCTTCCTCCGGTTGGTGTTCTTCCACCTATTCCTCCACCTCTTCCTATTGCATTAGTAACAGTACCTCCATTCAATTTGCCTGCTCCGCCTCTTCCAAGTGGTCTTGTATCGCTTGTAGTCGATCAGGGTGCGGGGTCAAGGGTTGTCACTCGCAATACTGTACCTCCAGAGAAGAAACGGGACTTGATTGCATGGGCTAAGCATTGTATGGAGAGGGATGATCGAGCTAATGTTTTTGCCACACTTTCTAATATGGATAATCTTCCTGAGAAAAATGTTTTTATTGAAGCACGAGGAATTCATTTATGTGTAATGTGGAGCAGATTAAATAATACAGATCTCCCACAAGGATTGAGGGATCTGAACACCTTGGCATTCTCTAGAGACTCTGTGGAGAAAGTACAAGAGCATGTTGAGAGGGTATTCGAGTATAGAAAAGGAGTTGGAAAGGTTACAGAATGAGGATGATGATGAGGAAAGTATGTATGTAAAGAAACGGTTCCTTCCTTGTCGAAAATCGACATCTGAGAAAGTACAAATTTGTACGAAGGACACGATTAGATGGATTTCAGACATATCGATAACCCCAGTAGAGGTATATGACACATATAGTCAGTATACGCCAGAAATGCAGAGGAAAGTGATACAGGTAATGATAGAGTACCCACAGGATGATTGTGTAAAGAGAAAGATTTGTTGTCCCACAGAGTTATTGAGTATTTATAAGAGAGATTTTTCACTTGACACTTCTTCGACTGCTTTAGCACTCGACTTAGCTCTGTTGCTTAGCAAGCGTTCGGAGTTGCCTACTTCTCAGTTGCCTATGAGAGAGGTTCCTCTGACATTTGTCCCGAAGGTTGAGATCCTTGCTAATGTTGCAGCGGGTACAGCCGCTGTGGAAATTCCTGCACATTATGTATCGCAGTTTGTTCACGTCCCGTTCTCAAGACAGGAAGTGAATACTATTAGACAATCTATTCCTGATATTAGGAAAAATCTGACAGGATTCTATAAAGAAATGGAATCTGTTTTACAGTCCTCAGTATTCACCTTGAGTGATATTGATTTGTTATTTCCTGTGCTCCTGCCCGTAGATTTGTGGAAACAAGTTAGGACTATAGACGAAGTACCACGGTTGGCAGATACATGGGCTAACATAACTAGGCTCGATGGAGAAAGGCCAGCTGGTGAGAGACCGCCCCGGTGATACTAACTTTGCCTGATAGAATCATTGCAAAATTGAAAACCATAATTCCCGAAAAGAGAAGTATTTGGGACAAGCTTACGGTCTGTGTCCAGGGGAAGTCCGAGGGTGCTACCGAGTTCTTTAATCGGTTCGAACAGGTATTCTCGGATTTCAGTGGACAAGACTTAGGCACAGAGTCTGGGAAAAGATTATTTGTGGACAAATTTGTGCGTGGATTGCTGCCTGACATCCAGTCACAAATTATGTCTTCTGAGAGCGCTTGGCAGGCGAAGTCCCAATCAGAAGTACTGCATATGGCTCAGTACTACGGGAATACTAGAAATATATTTGATCATCCGTCCGCTGCATATTTATCTGAAGAACTTCCTTTTGATGACATTTTGTTTCGTTAGGATTGCCCGAAGCAGGGTTTGGAACCTACACCTATTCCCGTTAATCAGAAAGGTCCCTACGTTGAAATGGTAGTGGGAAATAGGAAACATCTGTTCTTGATAGACACTGGGTCATAGAAGTGTTCCATTGATCATTCTTGGGTTCCAAACATTCCACTGTCAGGGCAAACCAATGTTTCTGTAGGGTTTTCTGGCACACCAGTTGTTTGTCCAGTTTCTTAGGCGGTACCTATTTCTTTGGGTCCCTTTACGGACCACTGTCCATTTCTGTTGACTTCGAATTGTGGAGAGAATTTTTTGGGGTTGAATCTGTTGAAGGAATTAAATGCGGTAATTCATTGTTCTTCTGATGGAGTGCGTTTGACGATTTCACCACAGCAACGTTCTGTCTCTCAATTCCTAATCAGACCTTTGCTGCCAGAATTTAGTGATGTACCAGAGAGTTTATGGGCAATTGACGACAATGATGTCGGTGTTTTACAGATCGAGCCTGTTAAAATAGTCTTGAAACATGGGATAAAGCTGCCGCGCATTCCACAGTATACGATTTCAGTTGAAGGGGAGCAAGCTTTGAAATGCATTGTTTCTGATTTTGTACATCGAGGGGTGATTGAGGAAATTGCAGGTAGTTTGTGCAATAGTCTGATTTTACCCGTGTACAAAAAAGGTGATAATGCAATCCCATTCCGTTTCATAATTGATTTGCGTGCCATTAATAAAGTCGTCGCCCTGCAATTTCCAATTGTGCCTGATGTGACAACAATATTAACTATGATTCCAGCTACAGCTACTTACTTTAGTGTTGTGGATCTGAAGAATGCTTTATTTAGTATTCCTATACACAACGATAGTAG
Organism: Ambystoma mexicanum; assembly: GCF_040938575.1. Classification (NCBI taxonomy): domain Eukaryota; kingdom Metazoa; phylum Chordata; class Amphibia; order Caudata; family Ambystomatidae; genus Ambystoma; species Ambystoma mexicanum. Next base: position 325,211,348 of record NC_090926.1, on the reverse strand, counting down.
CTACTTGTTCCCGTTCACCGTAGGGGGACGCTCGTTCAACTTTACCCGTGCGCCGCAAGGTTACACGGAGAGTCCTAGCATCTACAGTAGGGTTTTGAAAGAACAGCTTGATACTCTTGAATTGCCCGCTACTTGTACATTGCTTCAGTATGTTGATGACTTGCTTTTAGCTGCAGATTCCGAAAGTGCCTGTAAAGAGGGCACTGTGTTATTGCTGATTCATCTAGCTAAACATGGTCACAAAGCTTTGCTTAAAAAGTTTCAATATTGTTGTCGGGAGTTCGCCTATTTAGGCTATCTCCTGTCAAAGGAGGGAAGAAGATTGACACCTGAACGTATAAAACACATTTCTGGCATGTCTGTCCCAAATACGCAAAAGGAAGTTAGAGCCTTGATAGGTATGGCTTCTTACTGTAGGTTGTGTATCCCAAACTTCTCACTAGTGATTAAACCGCTGTTGGCTTTAACAAAGAAGGGCATTTCTTCACCATTGCCGTGGAACACGGAGCACCAGCAATCATTTGATTTGCTCAAAACTGCATTATGCTCAGCACCGGTTTTGGGCACATCAAACTATGAAAAGGCCTTTGTGTTGTTTGTGCATGAATGTGATGGATGTGCTTTGGCTGTATTAACGCAGGAACATGGAGGGAAAAATAGGCCATGCGGTTACTTTTCTTCCGCCCTTGATCCTGTAGCATGCGCTTTGCCAAGATGTTTGTGAGCTGTTGCTGCTGCTGCGTCTGTAAAGCAGAGTGGGGGAATGATCCTAGGCCATGATCTAACCCTGATGGTGACTAACTCTGTAGATGTTCTATTAAACAGAACCCAAATGCAACACCTCACCTCCGCACAGCTGACGAGATATGAATTGATCTTGTTTGCTCCTCACATCCAAATTAAGAGGTGTTGTGTTCTTAATCCGGCTGAACTCCTACCTTTCCCGCAAGGTACTGCTTGCAGTGACAAAGAGTCACATGACTGTCTGTATACTACCAAACAAGAGACAAAGGGTAGAATTGATCTAAAAGACACTCCTTTAAACAATCCACAAGGGGAGCTGTTTTGTGATGGCTCCTGCTTCAAACTCCCGGATGGTACATCCACAGCTGCTTATGCAATCACCACATTGAGCATGGTCGTGGAAACCAAGAGAATCATGCATAACTCTGCGCAGGCCGCAGAGATTATAGCATTGACCTGAGCTTGTGAACTTTCCGAAGGGCTTACAATAAACATATATACCGATAGTCAGTATGCCTTTGGGGTGGTTCACAACTTTGGGAGACTATGGTCAGAGAGAGGGTTCTTAACTTCGCATGGCACAAAGATCCAACATGGCTCCCTAATAGTACAACTGCTCTCAGCGCTTGCCCTCCCTACTCAGTTAGCTATCGTGAAATGTGCAGCACATCGAAAGATTATAGATGATATAGGAAAAGGTAATGCTTTCGCTGATCAGATAGCTAGACAAACTGCCACCGATCTCTTTACGGAGATGTATGTTTCAAGAGAGACTGTGAATGCCTATGCGATGGATGAGGATGCTCGGTATGTATGGGATATCCAAGCCGATGTCACGTTAGAAGAATCCAAGAGGTGGGCTGAAGGCTTGGGGAAACTTGATGATGATGGGTGTTGGGTGGACATAGTTGAAGGGAAATGGCTACTCCCTGACGCTTATGTGATGATGATGGTCAAATGACAAAATTTCAAAAATTGCCCAGCGCTATGTTCAGGACTGCATGATTTGCCTACAACACAATGTAGGAAAGGGGACATCAACTCCAAGGGGAAGTTTTGGGCCACTTTCTGTCTCCTTCGAAGTCATCCACTTTGATTTTATTGAAATGGAACGGTGCAATAATATGAAGTATGTATTAGTTGTCATCTGTGCTTTTAGTAAATGGGTTGAGGCTTTCCCTGTCAAAGATGCTACAGCCATGACTACTGCGAAAACCATGTTGAAGGAGTATTTTCCTCGGTTCGGGCTACCAAGAGTCATCTGGTCAGACAATGGTCCACATTTTGTCCCTGCTGTAATTCTGCAGTGCGGCATTACAGATCGACAAACGGTTCCATTCGGCCAGACACACTCAGAGCGCCGGACTAGTAGAAAGACACAATGGTATCATCAAGAACAAGCTTGCTAAGACGTGTGCCGGCACCAAACTAAAATGGCCAGACACCTTACCAATCGTGTTATTAGCCATACGTACAACCCCTCAAATTAAGACTAGGCTCTCTCCATTTGAGGTGGTAATGGGGAGACCTGCCAATATCTGGAACCTTCCTAAATGTAGATCCTTGAAAAATGTTGAAAATGTACTTCTTTCAGATTATTGCAGCCAGTTGACTAAAAACCTGTATTTGTTTTATCACCAGGTGCGAGAGGCTTTACCTGTGCGATACGAGGGCCTGGGCCACAGCATACGGCCTGGAAACTGGGTGCTCATCAAGGCATTTGAGCGCTCTTCCTGCCTTGCACCTCGTTGGCGGGGCCCATTCCTGGTCCTGTTGGTCACACAAACGGCGGTGCGTGTCTCAGGCAGAAAAAAATGGATCCACGCGTCGCATGTCAAGAAACTTCCTCACCCAGTGCCACACGATACAGAAGAAACAGAACCCCTCGCTAACGCTGCAACCAACGATCCCAAAGCAGTAAATAGCACTGAGAGTGCATCAGAGAGTCTTTCTGAGCCCGTGAGGCTTAGGGAACCCGTCATTTTGTCTCCTCACTCTCCAAAAGTTTCGCTTCCGGAAACTGTCGTTTCAAATTCTGCATCTTCACTGGCTCCTGATATGTTGGTTCCAATGGGAAGTGACGACACATTATTTCCGGATCAATCAGTACCGGGAAAAGCAAGGTACAATCTGCGTTCAAGGAAATAGACTTACGGCACGGTTTTGATGTGCATCTGATAGACTTACAGCATGGTTTCGCTGTGCATCTGATAGACTTACGGCACGGTTCGGCTGTGCATTCGGAGAAGAAAAGGAATCATTGAGGGCTTGCTTTTTGCCCAAATAATTGTGTGAGGAAAAGGGGATTCTGTTGGCTAGGGTTGTGGAAGGACTAAGAAGTCGTGCGGCTGGGAGGTCGCAAGCTAAGAACACTGGGGTTTGTCGTTTGAAGACTACAATGCCTGCCACCGCTACCGCTCGTATGGGACTTGTAAATGATTGTGTGACCAGCCGGGATAATGGACAAAGCACTTGGGCCCCGAGAATGTATTGCTGTGTTTTTATAATAATATTTGGTTTTATAATAGTCACTGTCTTAGGCCTATGGTACCTCAAGGAAACTCACCCTTTAGAGTCCTTGTTACCGACTGAAAATGTACCCACCGTTTCTACTCCCTTCGTACATTTGCATACTCTGTCCCCTAGGGACTCCCAGCATAGACAAAGGTACCATAACAATACTCTGTTACTTATTATGAATGCTACACATGCCATCCTTAATAGGTCCAACTGTTGGGTCTGCTCGCATTCACCGCAACATGGGGATAAGGGGCTAGGTTGGTATATTCACCCTTTACCTTTGACAACTGCTTGTTATGCTTCACTTAGAACACTGTTCTTTGGCCGATGGAAAGTTAGCATCTCGGGGAACTTTGATGGCACTAATTTGAATAGTTTTGAGAAACGTGTTCTGACTTCCCTGGGATGCTCGCTTTTCGCAAATAGGAGTAAGCTCAACGTTGCTTCTATTAGGCCTTCTGATAGACTGTCTCGTCCTTTTCAACCTTTGATTTCCTTCAAGATGGCTCCGATAGGCAATAAGGATGCCATGCCTCCTTCTTACACTGTTAACCATAGCCCAGATTCAGTTTCTTTCTGCATACAGAGGAATGGTACTCAGTCGATGGGAGATTTTAAAGGTTGTGCCAAAGTTGCAAATTTCACTGGGGAAGACAGACCTTTGTATGTAGGCGAACCTGTCTACTTTGTTTGCGGTAATGTAGCATTTCCATGGTTACCCAGGGATTGGCAGGGAACCTGTTATTTAGGGATCCTGTTGCCTGGGGTGTTCATAGCTAGTACTGTAGAGGTTTCAAAGGCTCGTCCACGGCGGGACGAGAACGGTGACACTCCAGCACAGGGCTTGGGAGATGTAGCAAAATCATTTGTGCCATTTTGGGGGCAGATAGCGAATTTCGAGGATATCAGAAGACTAGCGAGAGTACTGGAGAGAACCATCAACCGGACCATGGACATACTCTATAATATGACATTAGAACAGAAAGCGATAAGACTAGTAGCGCTCCAGAACCGGATGGCATTAGATGTCATTTTGGCTGAACGTGGTGGAGTGTGTAAATTACTGGGGTCCGCTTGCTGTGTTTTCGTGCCAGATTCCTCCCCAACTATCTTCAAGGCAATACAGAATCTGCACGCCCTTAGTTCAGAAGTGCATGTTCCCGAGGGAAACTGGGATTTTAGCGCTTGGTTCTGGGACTTCTTGCGATCTTGGGGTTGGAAGGTACTTTCTGTCTTACTGATCATTTTGGAAATTCTGTTGTTCCTTTGTTGTTGTATCCACTGTTTACCTAGTATATGTTCGATGCAAGGGGGATGTTGTGCACAAGCGATAGGTACAATAGGACATAAAGTGTATGCCCCAGATAAAACCTCCAAAGAGTATGTGTTGAAAGAAATTTTAGTGAATGATCTGATGGAAATAGATATTTCTACAGCGATTCAGGGTGCATGGACGATGATGCATGGAGTTGCTTGCAAGGAGATCAGAAGTAGTTTAGCACTTGGCATAGGCCAAAAGGAGGATTTGTCAAACTGGAAATTATATCTTGCCTCCTATTGTGATGAATATATGTATATTGGCCTTCCGCCAAGCTGCTTGTAAGACACTTGCGAAGACATCCGTGTTGCAAGGTCCTGACCGTAGAATCAATGTAAGCCGCCATTTTAGGTCAATCCGCCATTTTAGGTTCTCTCTGTAAAGTCACCCTGTGAGTTAAAATGGTGGACAATGTCATTCCGAAATACAACTTGGCCGTCTTGACCTCTGTGTGTGATTAATATGTAACTTTCCTGCAGGCCACTTGTTGGGGTCGTGACCTGAGACCTTGTCCTTCGCTAACCTGTGTGTAAAGGATTACTCGTGCCAATGAAACTAATCCGCGAGCACATGTTAAGAACAATGTATCCAAATATTAATGTTTGAGAATACTTTATGAGAAAACCTAAAATACACTGTTACCGTGTAGACGTGTTGGCAAATGTATTAAAGGCAAAACCCTAAGCATATAGATGTGTGAACTCGGCGTGAACCCTAGATCAGTAATGTATTAGAGGAATATTAACCCGCAGTAGGGTTGGACATCATGTTCGCAAACGTATATAAAGCGGGACTATTCTAATGTACAGTCCCACTCACTGAGCACACCGAACCATGCTGGAGTTTGCTGTGTTGTACTGAGGGCGGATAGCTATCTGTTACTTTTGTCCTTAGAAACTGTTCAGTATAAAATGAAGATCTTTGTATGTTCCTTTGTAACCTGTGTTCGGTGCATTTCCTTTTGGGGTACTCAGCCTCGATATTTTCTCTTTGTTTTCACAGTAGGAGATAGAAAGGATGGCCAAAATACAGGGGGGAGTAGCCACCAAAGAACAAAGCATCCTATTAAGAGGGAGTCGGCTGGTGGTCCCCAAGTGCCTGAGGAAAGCAATTGTGAACATAGCACAACAAGGCCATCGACAAAAAAGATACTACACAACTGTTATGATGTACTTCCTCATACTTCCTTAGTTTGCCTGTCCTGTTTCCACCAACTTCTTTCTCCTTTTTTCTCCTTCCCAGTCGTGTTCTTTTGTTCTGTCAGGAGTTTGGAACCTGACAGCATTCGAGATTTATATTGATCAGTTAGTGGAATGTGTTAGTGGCAGTTGTAAGATGCCTTGATGGGGTGGCTGCAGCCATACATAACACCACTTACCTTTAACAAATGCCTGCTACTTGAAAAGCTGATCGTTGTGGTGTCAGTCAAGTGCCTGAGGAAAACAATGGTGAACACAGAACACGAAGGCCATCAAGGACTAGCGAATACAAAAAAGATACTACGCAACCAAGTATGGTCCCCTATATAGATGCAGTAGTCAAAGACAAATTAACACACTGCCAACCCTGCCAGAGAGCAGCGGCAAACACAGCCCCATGCCCCCTGAATATTGTACGACTACCTGAAGGACCCTGGCAGTGAGTAGCTATGGACTGTTATGGACCCTTAGAAGAAGGGGGCCACCTACTCATAGCAATGAATGAATATTCAAGATTCCCAGTGGTAAAACAAGTGCAGTCCACAGCCTTCGACAACGTGGTGGGAGCAATAGACGAAATTCTTCAGCAAATGGTGGGTACCAAATGTTTTGAAGACAGACAATGGGCCCCCATTCCAAGGACTGGAATTACGGAAGCTTGCAGCACACCTGGGATTCCATCATCAAAAAATCACACTACTGTGGCCACAAACCAACGGGATGGTGGAGCGATTCATGTCCACCATCAAGGGGACCAGACAGAAGGCCCTCATTGATCAAGTACCCCTTCCTCAGGCAGTGTGTGCAATGCTGAGAAGCTACAGGAACATGCTGCACGAAGCCACCGGAAAGACGCCAATGGAGATCATGATCACGTACAAACCCCCAATGCGCCTGCTACAACTGGAGGACTATACTGCGGGCAAGATGCAGAGATACTAGAACGAGATGCCGAGAGGAAAAGGAAGGCAAAGGAATGGGCAGACCAGCAAAGAGGGGCAAACGAACCACAACTACTGATTGGGGAGCCCGTCCTGGTATGTCAAAGACAACAAAGAAAGAGTCTCGATATGACACACAGCCATTCCTTGTGACTGGAGTCAATGGTCACAGCCAAAGGAGATGGATGCAAAATAACTGGTAACTTTTTGAGACGACTGCAAACATCCGAACCCTAAACCATGGAGCCAGCACAAGGAGAGGAAGAACAGAAGTGCAGGGACGATCAGCCAGAAGACAGTCGACAAGAGGCAGAGGAAAGACCAGGCAAGACTCGCGAGTCACCCGGGAGACCGCACTGAGTAGTGAAGAAGCCATCACGGCTAATTGAGCAAATGTGAACCTGAGAACTCCCATAATAAGCAAGGGAAGGTGTTGCAGAGGAGGAGATGGTCGGGTCCCTTTAAGGACAGGGCACGTGATGAGGGGAGGGCGGGTGGGTGCAGGGAGGAAAGGGAGGGACAAGGGAAAGGAAGTCAGTGAGTGTATTAGTGAAATAATTTAGTGCCACCAAAACGCTTTTAAATGTCCTTGAGTGCAGTGGGATGTAGAGTGATCAGAGAGAACCTGGGTTAGATGCTGAGAGGCAGGGTGAAAGCAAGCGAGAGAACGCTGAGTCGAGACTGGACATGGAGGAGGCAGGCTGAGCGAGCAGGGCGCTTGGGCATGTGAAACACATTAGGGAGATTGTGCGCGAGAGAAGCCAGAGCATGAGAAACTGGGGAGAAACAGATTGAGGTACAGAAACAAACCATCCTCGAGGGGCGTCAAGACGGAGACAGCAAGGAACTGAGTTAATGACAAGAATGGGCGATTGGTACTGTGGAGAAGATCGACCTTTGTGAGGGACATTTCATGCTCATATTCGGTGGTGGAATGTTGCATTTGTGGGTTTAATACAATCTATGGAGACTGTATGTGTTTATGAGCCATTTGATGTTTCTATTTGCGGCTTTTCATGACCATATGTGAAATGGTAAGAATGTTGGGGATAGTTCATAGTGATTTGGGGGTTGTATTACTGCTACTGTGTTTCAACATGCACACATTTCTAAAATATTGTTACGGTTATTAAATACTATTGTGATATAATACTGAACGTGCCAGTCACATGATTCCAAGCCACAAATGAACACAAGTTCCTTGGCCGCATCTTGGGACACACAGACGGCTGCTTCCTGATACATATTTTGGGACCTGCCACTTCTTTTTTTTACAGATTAAGCTCTGAGTAAACCTATCAGGAAACTACCCCGACGAGCCGCTGCACAGTTGTGCAGTGTTGGCTTGTGCGCTAATGCCCTTTATACTGGAATGACTCATGTACGTTATTAGCTTTCTATTACCACTGCCATTCCCATAACCCTGTGCCCCTCTCCCGCAAAACCAATCCACAGAGACGTCGCAGCTGTGGAAAAGAACCAGGAAAGCATGGAGCAGCAAAGATGTCTGAAGCAGTAGTGTCCTATGATGAGGAAAGAGCGCCGCAGAAAGACAGAAGTTCATGCCTGCTTCAGCAATTAGGTTACTAGCACACCGGAAGTAGAACTGCAAAGAATGAGAACCTGAGCACGTGAGCAAGAGACCTGCAGACAACGCGAGTTGCGCTAGAGGGAACAGGAGCGCTGCAGAGAAGCATAGAAGGTGCACTGCATTGTTGAGAACAGGTTCAGGAGAACTTCAGAGAGTGTGTTTTTGGCAGGAAAGACCAAGAGCAGAAGCACCCCAGAGAGCACCAGAATTAACGCTGCATGGAACTTTGGTGCGGTGTGGACAACAGAGCCAGGAGCACAGGAGAGCACAGGGTCTTTTGAAGGGTTAGTGTCTCTTTAAGAGAGAGACAGAGTCACGTGGGTCACGTGGGTCACACCACGTGGGTCGGGATGTAAGGACGAAGGGGGTGGAAGAGAGAGGGCACTTCCTTTTTGTACCTTAAATAAAGCAGACGTATAAGCATACTTAGTGTGTCTTCCTTATTGTGTTAGGCCTCATAGGTCTAACAATTGGCGACAAGTCTGTTCCCAGACTGCCGAGTTCCTCCTGCTCCTCCTTCCCGCAACAGCCAGCTGATCCCGGCTGGCTCCAACGAACGCCCGACCTTGGGCCCCGCCTTCCTCCTCCTTTCCCCGCGGCCACGAAGAGTTATGTGCCGGCGGGGCCTGCAGCAACACGCTGTCAACATCCTCCTTCCCACGTGGAGCGCACCATACTGACACCGTGCGGCAACCCGCCAGCGGTCACGAAGCGAAATAAAAGAAAAAAAAGACCCTCAGGTGGGTGGCACCCTCTTTCCCCCACTGCTACATAACACCAGTAATCAAGGGGACAGTACAATTAAAGCCCCCACAAGGAACAAAATACAAAAATAAAACACGGAATGAGTGCATGAAAGCCCAAAGGTGTCCTTGGCCAACCCTGGCCACCTCACAGGACACGAGCTAGAGAGGGGCACAGATAAACCTGTCATTGTGCTGCAGGACACACACGAACCTGCAGAACCATCAAACCACAGGCTGCAGGGGTGACAACAGCCGTCCTCAGCACCAGAGTGACCACCACCACCATGAGCTTTCCACCAGTGCAGCAAGCTCCACCTCCTGCGCCCCCCACTGGGAACACTACTGCCACCGACTGGCGCATGCCACCCTCTGCCTCCATGATGCCACCGGCCGACAAAGGTCCGAGGTGGGTCGAATGGCTAGAAGACTTTAACACCTTAATCGCAGCTACAGGAGAAGAGAACTCACCAAGATTATGCAGCATGTTCCTCAATCTAGCGGTGAATGAAGTCAAAATACTTATTAAAACCATCCCAGCAGCTGAACACCCTGACTTTCCAGCGCTGATCATAGCTTTGAACAAGAGGCTAGTGATCGCGCCCAATAGGGACTACGAAAGGTACATGTTTAATCAATGTACCCAAAGAATTGATGAAACAGTGGATGAATTCATCACTCACCTACGAATAAAAGGTGCACACTGTCAATTCCATCTTTCTCACTCGATGAGGCCATCTGCCTACGAGTCATTGAGGGATGCGTGTCTCAAACCCTCAAAAAGCAGCTCCTCAAGAAGCCACTCACCATTGAAGAGGTCAGTGAGATGGCCAGAATTCTCAAAAAGGTAGATGAGCAGGTAACGCAGATAACGGGCAGCACCTCAGCTAAACAGCACAAGAATGAAACAATAGCGGCAATACAACCAAGCAACGCAAGAACAACAGATAGACCTTTCAGCAGCAGCTACATGGCAACTCCAAGAACACAACGACAGTGCTACCGCTGCACGATGGATTTCCCCCATGCAGGGACCTGCCCCGCACTCTCCCAAAGATGCGGGAACTGCGGCAGGGAAGGCCATTTCCAGTCAGTCTGCAGAGAAGGCAGACCTTTGTCTACACCACGCATGCCTGTGACCCCGCAAGACAGGACATTCAACAGGAACCCACAAGTGCAGTCATATCAAATGCGTCCATACCAGCAAAACCCAAGAAGATACATCAGGGTGGTCGAAGACGTTTACCCAGATGCTGAGACACATGATAACGAGGCACATGATCAGATCTCACGCATTAGAGACGAATACGATGGACCACCATCACACCAGAACTACTATGGCATAGAGCAGCAAGGATTTGACTACGAAATTGACCAATACGACCAATACTCTCAAGACGAATATGTCAATCTCATCATGGATGAAAGAGAAGCCCGAGAAGAACCCAGGATACCCGTGGAGATAGATGGTATACTTCTGCTTCCTAGTCGACTCAGGAGCCACCGTAAATATAATGGGGGAGAAGGAGTTTCACCAGATCCCTGAGAAACCAGTCCTATCGCCATCAGTCTCCAAGATATTCCAGTGGGGTGCAGATGTTCCCGTGCAAGCCATTGGCTCGTTTGGACGTCAGCTCATCCATGGTGATCACTCCACAACGACTATCATTTATGTCATTAGAAGTCCGACCAAGGGGAGATGCCTCCTGAGCTATCGGATCACCTCCTGCATGGGACTCATAGACATACATGTACAAGAAGGTGAAACCATCCGCTCAACGGCACCAGCACCCGACGCAAGAGACCACATATACAGTATGCGGAACTGGCCTTCACAAGTCGGTGCCATAACAATAGAGACCATAATGAACGAATTTCCACTCCTATGCAAGGGTCTAGGAAAGATGAAGGGCATGCCAGTGAAACTACACATTGACCCAGCGGTCTGACCCGTTCCCCAACATCCAAGAAGAGTTGGATTTCAGCTGCAAGCAGCAGTGTTGGCTGAACAATTACTGGAAGACGGAATCATTGAACCGGCATCAGGCCTGACCCCATGGGTCTCGCCATTAGTCGTCGTGCCGAAGGAAGGAGGACGACTTAAACTCTGTGTAGACATGCGAATGGCCAACAACGCCATCCAGAGAGAGCGACATCCAGGCCCAGCGATAGAGGACATGATAGTCCAAATAAATAAATCGATCTTCTTCTCCAAACTTGACTTCAACCAAGGGTAACACCAGATGGTACTCCACCCGGAATCGAGAGGCATCACCACCTTCGCCACCCACGATGGTCTCTTCTACTATAAATGTCTGAATTTTGGCATATGGTCCTCTGCGGAAATCTTTTATGAAGCCATCAGGCAAGTCATCCGACCGATAAGCGGAGCACTGAACTACAGTGACGACATCCTTGTGTATGGACGATCGAAAGAGGAGCATGATGCAGCTCTCCGTGCCACCTGCAGCTCTGTCAAGAGGCAGGTCTCACTCTCAACGTCGACAAATGCTGATTCAGCAAGTCCAAATTGAAATTCTTTTGGCACATCTTCTCTGCGGACGGCATGACCCCTGATCCCGACAAGGTCTCCACAATCTTCAACCTACAGGAGCCCAGGCAAGTCGCGTAAGTCAGATAATTTCTTGGCATGGAAGGATATTGTGCCAGCTACATCCCGCACTACACCACCATTACGGAACCCCTCAGGAGGTTGCTACAGAAAGATGTCCTCTTTGTGTGGTCAGCTGAATGTCAGGAGGCATTCGACACCATCAAACAGTCCCTAGCCGAGGCCAGGAAACTTGCCTACTTCGACCCGGAGTGGCATACCGAAATCGTAGTGGATGCAAGTCCCGTAGGACTAGGGGCCATACTGGCACAGAACAATGGAGTTGACGTCCCACCCGAGACATGTAGTGGCATACGCCAGCAGAGTGCTGGCACCCCCTGAGTCTGCATACTCTCAATCTGAAAAGGAGAGTTTGGCAGCAGTATGGGCATGTGAACACTTCCATAACTTTGTGATAGGCAAGAAGTTCACCCTCATCACCGATCACCAGGCCCTACTATCACTATTTGGGAACCCCAGAATCAAGATGCCCCCCAGGCTAGAACGATGGGGCATTAGACTCCAAGAATACAACTACCAGATCATCCATCGTCCGGGGGGGTGAGAACAACCAGCTGACTATTTATCCAGACACCCCACAGGCAAGCCAATACCAAGACCCGGAGATGTCAAGTATACCAGCCACGTTACCATGAATGCGCTCTCAGCTGCAGACCCCTCCATGGCCCTGGCAATCAGTCTCACCGAAAACAACAGGTGGAAAGACTATCGGCGGGCACTATTGACACATCCAGGAGCTTGCAGAGACGAACTAGAGAGATTAGGAAAAGTGCATGCGGAATTAGCCATGATAGATAACTCCATACTCCTACCAGGATGCAGACTGGTGGTCCCAGCCACCCTAAGTTCAGAAGTCATCAAGACAGCTCACGGAGGGCACCGTGGTGCAGACAACACCAAACGGCAGCTACGTTGCCACGTATGGTTCCCCTTCCTGGATGCCATGGTGGACCGGTAGGTGAAAAACTGTGTAGCGTGCCAATGCACGGCCAAAGCCGAAGCTCTGATACCTTTGCAGCCAACACAGATCCCAGAACACCCATGGGAAATGGTTGCATTAGACTTTTTTTTTTTAACCAACTTTATTTATTTAAACACCATCATTTTCAAATACTGTGTTGGCCAAAGATTTGAATAATTTTGTCACATGGCATTTGTTAAGGCAACACGGACCACTCAAAAAGGGGAATACCTACTGTTATTAATCGATGAACACTCCAGGTTCCCGATTGTCAAGCGGCCCACGTCTATGGCGTTTGCCCAAGTGGCCGCCGTCTTTGATGAAGTAGTGAGCGAATGGGGAATTTCCGGAAGTCATAAATCAGACAATGGTCCGCCATTCGGCGGGCATGAATTTGCAACATTCGCCAAACACCTGCGGTTCAGACACCAGAAAATTAATTACGCCTCGCTGCCCCAAGCTAACAGGATGGCCGAAAGTTTAATAGCCTCTATCAAGAAGACCTTACAAAGAGCTTGAATCGAGAATGTTGACCACCATCAAGCAATATGCTGCATGCTCCGTGACTACCGCAATACGCCGCACGAGGCCACAAACAAGACGCCAGCAGAACTCATGGTGAAGTACCAAGTTCACACAAGAATCATAAAACATCCAGCAAGTCAGCCAGAAGTAGATCCTGAGATCTTAAGAAGAGATGCAGAGTGGAAGGAGAGCGCTTGCATAGAGGCAGACGAAAGAAGAGGGGCAAGACCGAAAGAATTTCACATTGGGAATGAAGTGCTAGTACAACAAACAATGGTCAAGAAAACCGACTCTCAGTTTGCCCCAACCCCACTCCAAGTTACCGCAGTCAAGGGAACCATGGTGACTGCTGCAAATGAGGAGAAAGAAATAACTCGAAAGAGCTCGCTATTCAAACGTGTTGTGACAAGTGAAAGTGAGAAACTTCCACCTCCAGATCCAGATCCAGAGCCACGTGACGTCAGAGATAGCCTATGAAATCCCCCACGCTTCTCACCCCAACCAGAAGCGAAGAGAGCGGAGCGACCAGATGAAAGCTCAGCTGAAGGCACATGCAGCCGGCCTCAAAGGATCGTGAAGAGGCCAACACGTTTAGTTGAAGAATCCTGAGAGTGAAGCAAGGACATTTGTATGGGGGTGTTGTTGAAGGGTTAGTGTCTCATTAAGAGAGAGACATAGTCACGTGGGTTACACCACGTGGGTCGTGATGTAAGCACGAAGGGGGAGGAAGAAGAGAGAGGGCACTTCCTTTTTGTACCTTGAATAAAGCAGACGTATAAGCATACTCGGTGTGTCTTCTTTATTGTGTTAGGCCTCATAGGTCTAACAGGGCCTAGCATGCTTGAGAACATGGAGGATGAGTGGAATTCAGAGAACATCAGGGTAGCACTGCAGAGAACAAGAGCAGGGGCGCGGCCGTGAACAGGCTCTAGAAGGCTGCACGGAATGTAGGTGATACTGAAGAGAACAGGGTCGGAAGCAATGTAGAGAATGTGGGTTGCCCTGCAGAGAACATGGTCAGGTGCACTGACTGTAGAGATTGTGGGTTCCAGTGAAGAGAAAATGGTGAGCAGCACAGCACTGCAGAGAATGTGGGTTGCCCTGCAGAGAACAGGGTCAGGAGCACTGCAGAGAATGTGGTTTGCCCTGCAGAGAACAGGGCCATGAGCACTGCAGAGAATGTGGGCTGCCCTGCAGGGAACAGGGGCAGGTGCACGGCAGAGAATGTGGTTTCTAGTGCAGAGAATAGAAGAGAATAGAAGCAATGCAGAGAACCTGGGTAGTCATGCAGAAAAAAAACAAGATCAAGCGCACTGCAGGGAATGTGGGTTGCCCTGCAGAGAACAGGGTCAGGTGCACTGCAGATGATGTGGGTTGCAGTGAAGAGAAAAGGGCGAGCAGCATATGGGTTGCAGAGGACAGGGCCTCGAGCACTGCAGAGAAGGTGGGCTGCTCTGCAGAGAGGGTCGGGTGCACTGCAGAGAATGGGGTTAGGAGCACTGCAGAGAGCGTGGTTAGTCCAGCAGAAAACAAGGCCAGGAGCACTGCAGAGAATGTAGGTTCCAGTGAAGAGAAAATGGTTAACAGCACTGCAGAGAATGTAGGTTGCCCTGCAGAGAACAGGGTCAGGAGCACTGCAGAGAATGTGGGTTACCCTGCATAGAATAAGGTTAGGAACACTGCATAGAATTTGGTGTGCCCTGCAGAGAACAGGGTTGGGAGCACTGTAGAGAATGTTGGCTGCCCTGCAGAGAACAGGGTCAGGTGCACTGCAGAGAATGTGGGTTCCAGTGCAGAGAACAGGGTGAGGAGTTCTGCATAGAAAGTGGGTTGCCCTGCAGAGAATAGGGTCAGAAGCACTGCAGAGAATGTGGGTTGCCCTTCAGAGAACAGAGTGATGAAAATTGCAGAGAATGTGGGTTGCCCTGCAGAAAACAGGGTCAAGAGCACTGCAGAGAATGTGGGTCACAGTGCAGAGAACAGGGCGAGGAGCTCTGCAAAGAATGTGGGTTGCCCTGCAGAGAATAGGGTCAGGAGCACTGCATAGAAAGCACATTGTTCTGCGGAGAACAAGACCTAGAAGGCTGCAGAGAAAATGGATTGCACTGCAGAGACCGGGAGCACTGTAGAGAATGTGGGTTGTTCTACAAAGAAGAGTGTCAGGAGTACTGTAGAGAATGCAGGCTGGGCTGAATAGAACAAGGGCAAAGGTGCTGCAGAGAAAACCGGAAGCAGCGCTGCACAGAAGGTGGGTTGCTGTCAGGGACTGTGTCAGGGCCTTTCAACCCATTGAAATGAAAGGGGCCCGAGACTCAGGGGGGGCACAGCAACAGCCCCTATTTGCCAGTCAGCAGTCTGATAACACGGCAATATATTCCTTTACGTGTTATTTTATAGGGCTTGCAGTGTGCGCATTACAGTGCTCGCCTTACAAGCTGCGTTTGCTGGAGCCCATCTGGGCTTCACATCCATTGGGGAAACCAGACGTGTTATCATCTGAGCTATATTGCCATGTTTGCAAATCCATTCGGGTAGATTGCTGACTGCAATCCATGGAGAAGTTTAAACACAGAACAGCTACAGATAAGAGTAACTAACAGAGTGATGTATTTGATCACCAGACTGAGGCCGTGTTACTTGAACAGTGCTGAGCTTTTAATTGTGAAACTAGTGCATTCTGGGAACGGAGGTTTCCAGTTTTCTTCAAGCGAACCCTTTGTGTTAATAGAACCTGATATTAGGTGGGTTGCTTGGAAAGCACTTTACACTAATGTTGAGGCAGTTTCCAAGTTCTGGAAGTGAGGAGCAGAGTAGTTGGAGAAGAAGGATGAGGAAGAGGCAGTGGAAAAGAAAGAACGCAACATGTGTTCTGGCGGCTACTTGCCAAGTGCTATGTTCCAAATAAGGCCAGCTCATGGCGCTGAGCAGAGAGGGAAGGGAGGGGGGGGGTTCTGAACAACAACGAAAGACGATCTGTAGAATGATACTAGAGATGGGAACTTCAAACACATATTCAGAAATATGATAAGATTTTCAGAAAACTTTTGGAGGTTTACAGCATTTATAGGACTGCAGTGAATAGGAAAATGTATTTATAACTGTTCTGCCTCTTTATCTGTGACCTTCTATTCTCATATGTTCTAAGTAATTTTAGTAATCTAACAATTTAAGAGAGCCACACAATGACATTCAAGATGCTCCTGGTGCCAGGCCTTGAGTTCTCACCTAATGTTAGTGACAGTGCTCCCTGGGTTATCACTAATTGTTTACATAGCGCTTCATACCAGATTCTTCCAGCTTATAAGTAATCCAATATAACTGTTATTTTTCCCTACTTTAATGATGCTCTTCTTATTAACCTCGGAAGGATGAAGTTACCCCACTCAGGACTGGAACGTTCGTCCTGCGAGCTGAATACAGAAACCGTGGATGAAGGCTTAACTTGCATATGTATTTGCTGGCATCTTAATTTTGCATGTAATCTGCCATGTTTTCATTTGGCGCATGCCAGATTGTAAACGTTGTCTCCAAACATTGATTTGAAAATACACTGCTTTACAATTTCTGTCTAGTGCTCTCCTTCTGATGTCGCGTCCCCTGCAACATTTTTGGCAAAACTACTCCTCTATGTTAGTATGAACCACCAGCAAGGTTTGTGGCCTGACAGTGTACCTCAGCTTTGGTGGCTTGACCGCTTGGAAGCCCCCTCTACAAGTCTGCCTGAAACTCCTAATCTAGGTTATATGTTATTTTACGACCACAATTACAGGGTGGTATATTTCATAGTGGGCAAAACACAGAAAAATACCGAAATGTGTTTTTTTTGTCTTCAATTTGGGAGGGTCACCACAAGCCAAACAACTGAAGCAGGAGACCAGGTGAAATACCCAGTCATACAGCCGCTCTCTGAGATCTCAATCTGGGTTATAATTAATTTCAGATCCTATAGGCACTCAGTATCAACTATAAAGGTAATGTTAAAAAAACTCAAAAAATGCTGTTGTGTTTTAACGATGATTTTATCTGTCAAACCATAGTTTTATGAAAAAGTAGAAGGTTGTCACTAATGACGTTTTAGTGAGGAAGAGTTTGCCACAAATAACTCAATAATCAGACTAAGTTATGCCAATGCATTTCGGAATAGATATTCCTTCATCAGGGCAAGTCTGAGAATGGTAAGTCAAACGTAGCAAATTGAATTAGAGCTGTCATAGTCAAATAAACAAACTGCCCCGCCGAAATCAGTGAAGTACGTGTCACTGAAAAGCGGTATCGTCACGGAGAACGGAGCGGAGCAGTTCTCTCTGGGTCTGCCGATAGCAGACTGACCTTGCCGCCTAGGGTCGCCACAAGCCCTCTGATTTTCTACCCTTATAACACCACCCCAGCCGCATCCTGACCCATTTTAACCCTTTACCCCACTTCCCTTATATATATTTATTTAATCTTTTCTGTGTTATTCGGTGCTATTGTCCGCTCTATCTACCACTCTGTAATGTTTGCAATAAAATGACTGCAGACCCTAATCTGCACCCTGCGATTCTGCTGCTTTGTTATTGAATGTGAAAAGAGGACTGCTTTGCTACTCCCCATGTATATCTATTTCCTGCTGAACTACTTCTCGGTTACATTAGGAATGTAAGCACCTTACTGATGGTTTGCAATCCCTCGGGCTTCCAGAGCAAAAGGCAGGCACAGCTAATAGCTTTCTCTATTTCATTCTTTGTCCCGTTAGCACCTGTTTGCCACTGGGTGCCACAAACATGCCCCACATAATGCCCACTTAAAACAAAGTTTGAATCAATCTCCAGCATAGGACTTCACTGCCACAACTATTCACATACACCTGCATTACCCTCAACTGCCACTTTGCACCTGCACACCCACACATGAAATCAATGAACTCATTCGCACACACTATCCAGGCATGGTCTTTCTCACAAAGACATGGGTGAACTCCACCACACACCTATCATCCATGGCATGCTCCCCCACACTATCTCTTACACCCCGGTAATCACTCACGCAACGCATTTAGAGGCACTGCCATCACTTATGACTCACTCAGACCTAGGAAACCCATTCACCACCATGCACATCATCCAAAACCCTCTTTCACCTCTATTCCAACCTCACCCCACATTCAACCACCTCATTTACTGCCCCCAACACACAATGCCAACTTTCACAGTGATTGATCTGACTAACAACCACAGCTCCCCCTGCGCCCACATTGACCTTGGTCATTTTACTCCAGGAGATTCCCACCCAGACAGCAACCCCATTCTGAACAGTAACCTCACTTCAATAACCCGCTAGGATATCACTCAACACATCACCTACCCAACACATCACCTACCCCACACACAAAGCTGGCAATGCTGACCTTCTGATTTTTTGTGCAAAATCAAATCTGGGTTTCATGGTCTGAGCCCTTTGTGATCCCCTTCACACTCACCCTGCCACACAACCTTCCCCCACCACCCACACGTTCCCTGAGCCACCAGCCAAATCAAACACATGACAGACACACCCTTAGCATCATTCATGCCATGCCCCCCTCCCCTGAAACACATCCCTCCGTGCTGAACAATTGCAACGCCATCCTCACCGAAGTACTCGACAAAATAGCTCCCCTCAAAACACAAAATCCCTGCAACCATCACCACAATTCCCTCCTCTCCAACAAACAGGAAGCCAGGAGCCTTGAAAGAGCCTGACAAAAGAGCCCAGGCCCCAGAACCAGCACCCCCCGCAAACACTGCTGAAATAAATACCAGCTGGGCATACACAACGCCAAAGCTGCCCACTAACTCAAAGAACTCCAATCCATCACCAATCACACACAGAGACTTTTCAACATTGTCAGGTCACTCTCCAAACCACCATACATACCTTCCATGCCCACACCCACCTCAGTATCTAACTCCTTCATGGACTACGTCACCTCTAAAGTACATCGGATAAGACCCTGCTTCTTCAATCCCTAGCCCTTTCTCCCAAACCTTACAACACATGGTACATATTCCACCCCATCAACCGAGACAGGTAGAACAAAACTAGCACATGTTGGGAATTATTCATGCCCACAACACGCCGTTTCAAAGTGCATCACCACCTTGGGGTCAACTTCATCAACTCACATCTCTCACATAGTGCAATCACCTCCATATTCAAAATAGAACCAATCTCCCCAACTCAAAAAAATCCCTCATCCCCACACTCCCTGAAAACTATCATTCCACCACTATTCTGCCATACCTCACCAAAATCATGGAATACTTTGCCACAAGCTAGCGCCAACGCCACAAACAACTTCCTCAGCCCCTTCCAATCTGGCTTTCGACCAGGCCAAATCACCAAGACCACATTACACATCCTCAGTGACCTCCACAACATAACTAATAAAAGACACACAGCTCTACTGCCACTCCTCATCCTCTGTGCTGTCTTCAACACCATCAACTACACCATTCTCCTAAACATCTTATCTCACAGGATGAAACTCTTGGGTACTGTTCTCGACTGATTCATCTCATTACTGACTGTCAGGATGCACTTTGTCTCACCCTATTGACCCATCCCCACCCCAGTCAAGTATGTGGTCCCCCAAGGAGCCTCCCTTTCTTCCCTCCTCTTCAATTTTTATGTTGAATCCCTCAGACAAACCCTTAGCAATCACAATGTCCATTTCCACCAATATGCAGATGACATGCAAATATACGTCCAAATCTCATCTCCTCACAACTCTACACCCTCAAAATCTGTCTTTCCACCATCACCACCTGGATGTCCGCCCACTACCTTAACCTCAACCCATGCCTATTCATCTGCTGCCAAAGGCACAAACCCGCAGCCTGGATCAAAGACCTTGCTACGGACAGGTGTGTAGACAGGGTAGGGCCTCAGCGGGCCAGGCACACTCAAAATCTGTAAATGGCCATTCAGCAGCGCTGTGTGGGCATTTACAGATGTTAGTGTCGCTGTGGTGGGCCCAACTACATTAGCTTGAGTCCCCACCTGTTAGACAATCCTGGCTACACCTCTGGCTACTGACAACCCATGCATATCCCTCTCCGCACCTGGAAACACTGTTGGCTTCACCATCGACCCCCATCTATCTGTCACATACCACATAGCTGTCATCACCAAAGCCTGCAACCTACAACTATACCTTCTCTGCAAGATAAGACTCATCCTCCCCCCTGAACACGTCCACACCACATTCCAAGTACTGGTCTTATCCAAGCTGGACTACAGAAATGGTCTCCAAACTGGACTCTCCAAAGGCACCCTCAGCCCCCACCTGCAAGCCATAAAGAATGCAGCAGCGAGAGTCATCCTCCAGCTACCCAAACACTGACATATCACCCCAGCTCTCTAGCCGCTCCACTGGCTACCTATACCCCAGAGAATTGCCTCCAAAGGAAACTGCACTGAATACGAAGCCATCCACCTCCAGACCCAAACAGCATTCACGACAAACTGAAACCCATCTCCAATGCAAATACCAGAAAGGCTAGCCAAAACCTGCAAACGAACATGCGCACAAAGACAATCCCCAGCCCAGTGGGCACCAGGAACCTGGAACTCTCTTAAACTCCACATCTGCACCGCACCCTGCATGACCACTTTCCGAAAAAACATACCTACCCAGCCACCAAACTTTCACTTCCAAATAGTGTTTAAGGGTGTCAGGTACACTGGACAAAGCTGCTTTGAGATGACACACGTTTAATCATAAAAGGAGGCAGTGTTCCAGAAACTCGAGTGTTATGCAGATTAGGAGTTCATATGTTACACCCTCTCCTTCCAGGTGGACTGGCCTGGAGGTTTCGTGCTGGGCCTAGGCATTTGGGTCTCCGGTGTGGGTACCCTCGTTTCCTGCTCCAGTTTGTTATGAAATGTTTAATATGATAAATGATATAGGTCCGTTTTGTATTGTATTTAACTACTTTTATGTCCCTATATAGGAACATACGTGCCTTAAAATGCCGTAGTTTATACCCATTTTTAGAAACTTTTCTATTGGGAGAACCCCCACAAACCCTACTCAGAAAGGTTGTTTTTGCCCTTGTAGTGTCATAAGGGGCCACTTTGAAAAATAATTCCGTGGCCACCTTTCTTTCCCTGTTCACCCGTGCTCTGACTACCCTTGTGTCGGCCCTTACGCGGGATCTCATCGCCTGTGGCCCTATGCCCAACCCCTCCCCTTTGGTCATGATGCCTCACTACTTATTCGCCAGCACATAGGGAGGGGGGATAGGGGGTTGCGGGGGGGGGTTATGTTGAGTGCACTCGTCATGCCAGGTGTGAGGCGCTGCTCAGTGGCACCGTCGGAGGGCCCTAGGCTGCTCTCCAGTCTCATTTCCATGTCGCCTAAGTCTTCCATTTTCGCTTTGGCCTCTGCCACAGCCTCTCATTGGCCACTACGCTGCTTCCTTCAGACCGCGTGACTCTGCCTCTCGCGCGTGGTGGTTGGTGAAAGCTCCAGATGTGAGCAGCTGTTGCTTTGGCGGGGTCCTGAGTTGCACTCCGACTCCTGTCCTTTTGGCTCACGGATTAATGGGCTGGTTGTGGGCAGCACCCGCTGGCCTGCGAATTCCTTGGAAGCTCCTGGCTCTCAGTTGTTGACCTCCCTCTAAGATGAGTGGCAGCACGAACGCCAGGAAATTATTGAAATCTGCCAGCAGAATCTGGCTGGGACCGGAATGGGTGGTTGTGAAACTTCAAGAACCCACCAGCTGTCCTCTGAAAAGTAGTGTGGAGGGGAGGGAGCCAACCGGGTTAGGAGGATGGCGGGAAGCGTCGTAGGAATGGTAGGTACACAGAAGGCAAGCCCAGGTTATTGAGAACCTATCCACTTGCATCTCTTTCCTTAGGGCCATGAGAAACAGCGAAGAGACCCAGGGCCACATGGGAAGGAGTATCCACGTTCACAAGTACGCTTTCCTGCCAGAGAATCACTAGGACCTGTTGATAACATAAGGGAGGGGGCCTTTGGGCTAAAAGAGGGCCTGCTGCAGATTTCGACAAAAACCAAAGCTGTTGAGGGCCTGTTGTAAGTAGATGCGCAAGGCACTGCTTGATTTTGCAGCGTGGCCAGTTAAGAGACAGTGGGGGAGCGGTGGGATGGAGCAGAATGGCGGTCGCCGGGATGCGTTGCCAATTTTGGATTTGGGAGAGATTGGCACTGATCCGTGGTTCCTCACTTGATTAGATTGCGTGATCTTGAGCAAGTTACTTCATCACCTGCGCCCGTGTTCCTCTGTGTCTGTCAATAATGGGAGCTTATAAACCAACTCAGTGCTGGTATGATGCACTTTATAGAGAACTGGAGATCTTCCATTTAACAGTAGAAACACAGGGACCGTTGGAAGGCCTAGCATGGACAGCTCAAGCACAATGCAAGAGGTATAGGGTGAAACCTTGGACAAAAGAGGCCTCAACTGTAGGCTGTCCCCTAGGGGTCCATACCCTTCTTATGGCTCCCTTGCCACCTACTACTGTCCCGGCTCTCTTCCCTGCACTCCCCTCGGCCCCTCTGCCCTCTCTTGCCTCCATCTCTCAGGCACCCACGCTGCTTACGGGTGGGACCTCTGTCCCCCTGCACCCTCCCAGTAAGTCCTTCAAAAATGGCAATCTGCACCACGTTGCCACACTTAACTCTCACTCTGCAGTCAAGCTCTCCTCAGACATCTGTCACCTTCTTGAATACCTGGACATTCATGTTCTTGCTCTCACTGAGACCTGATTTAAGGACAGCTCTGTCACGAGTTTTGACACACTTCTCCCTGAAGGCTACAAGATCCTCTCTGAGCTCAGGCTAAACAGGCCAGGAGGGGGAGTTGCCTTGATCTTTCCAGAGTGGATCCCTGTTTCCACGATTCTCATTCAGGCCTATTCCTCCTTCAAATACCTGGTCTGCAGGCTCTCTCTCTCTCCTGTCTCCTCTCTTACTCTGGCCTCCTTCTATCAGCCGCCGGGCCAGTCCACCCTCTTCCTCTTGGAATGGGCAGACCTGGCATGCTCTCCTTTTCTCCTCCCAACTCTACTGCTGGGGGATCTCAACATCCATCTTGACTCTCCTGACTCTTCAGGAGCTTTCCGCAACCTATGCGACTCGGTCTCTCCATTCTACCCTCTGGTCTGATGCAAACTGCTTGCCGCACCTTGGATGCTCTCATCTCCACAGACATCCCTCTCTCTATCCCTCTCACTACCTCACTCTCATGGACCGATCACTCTCTTCTCTCCTTTCACTTGAAGCTTTCTTCTCCTTTAGCACTGGCTCACCCTGCACTGCCTCCCACCTACAAGATCTTCCAACCCATGAAAAAAGTTTCAGTGCCTCCACCTACTCCCGTCCTCCTACTCTTGCAGCTGACTCCCACCCTGACACAGCCCTCTCTAACTTTCACCTTTCCATCTCCAATACTCTCGACATCCTTGCCCCTGTCATGAGGGTCCGACTGAAGCCTGCCAAAAAGTGCAATTCTTGGTACGACTCTGATTTGGCTGACCTTAAACGCATGTGCAGGGCAACGGAACAGAAATGGGGATTATCAGGTGCACCCTCTGAAACTGGCCTGTCACCTTCTGCAAAGGCAATATAGACTCGGCATCCAGTGCAAGAAAAGAGTCCATATTCAAGCCTGCATCTCCGCAGCATACAACAACACGGCCAAACTTTTCAAAGTAAGTACGGAACTGGCCAACCCTACCAAAGCCTCATCCTCTATTGCACCCACCCAGGCCCTTTTTGTGGCCCTGGCTGCACCCTTCACCGCCAAAACACAAGACATCCTGTCCTCTCTCTCCTCCGCACCCACTCATGCATCATCATCTCTTGGCCCCCCTCGGCCGTCACCATGCCCTCTCTTTTCTCCTCCCTCTCCTATGTCACACCTGTGGAGGCTTATAGACAAGTCCTGTCTATGAATGCCTCTTCCAAACAGGTGGACCCTTCCCCTCCAAAACCATCAAGGACAACATTGACTCTCTAGCTCCAGCCTTGGAAGACCTCTGCAACCTCTCCTTCGCCACTGGCATTTTCCCCACTTCTCTCAAGCATTCTCTTGTGCACCCTCTGCTCAAAAAACCCTCTGCTGACCCTCCTTTTCTGGCAAACTATCACCTGATCTACATCACTCCTTTCCTGGGCAATCTCCAGGAGAAGTTGGCTATCTCTCAACTTCACCTCCACACTGGGTCTGTTGGTTGTCTCCATGACCATCAGTCTGGCTTTAGAGCATCCAGAGGCACGGAAACTGCTCTTCTGAACACCTGTGAAGACCTGCTCTGAAACCTGGACTAATGCTCCCTCTGTCCTCACTCTCCTTGACCTCTCCTCTGCTTTCGATACAGTAAACCACAACATCCTGGTCTCCTGTCTCCGTTATACCCTGGGCACCACAGATCAGGCTCTGGTGTTGCTAGCGTCTTTTCTCTCTGACCATCTTTCCAAGGTGGAACTTGGGTCCTTTCTCTCAGCTATCACTCTCTCTACCTGTGGTATACCTCAGGGATCAAATCTATCCCCTGGCTTTTCAATGTATATATGGCCCCTTTGGCCCACGTGATCTCTGCCTTCACCTCCAACTTTCAGTGTTATGCAGATGAAACACAACTCTCTTTCAGGCTACCCTCGGCCTCTTCCTCCTCGCTCATTCCTGACTGTCTGTCCACAATTCAGTCCTGGTGTACTGCTAATGATCTCTGCCTTAATTACAATAAGACAGAGATCGCCCTCATTGGGACCCCTGCTCCCGCTTTCAAACTCTCACTCTGGCCGGCCTCCCTTGGTCCTGCACCCTCACCCACCAGTGAGGCGGCAAAACATCTGGGGGTAATGTTTGACTCACTCTCTCCTTCTCTTCTCACAACTCGGACATGTCCAGAAAGTCCCACTACCAGCTGCACCTCCTCAGAGGTATTCTACCTTTTCTCACCTTCCCCCAGAGGCTCACCATCTCCAGAGCCCTGGTTCTCTCCAGACTTGACTACCGCAACAGTCTCTTTCTCAATCTTCCTACCTCTACTCTCTGACCTCTTTACCCTATCCTAACCGAACTGCAAGTCTTATCCTTGGCCTCAAACCGAGGGACTGCATCTCTCCAGTGCTGAAATCACTCCACTGGCTCCCTGTGTCTGCAAGAATCAAGTTCAAGTCCCTCTGCATAGTCCACAAGGCTTTCTGGGGCCGGGCCCTTAATATCTACAATGCTCTCTTCCTAAATACTCTCCTAGAGCCCTGTGCTCGGCCTCCTCCAACTCTGCGGTTGAGCCTTTTTTCCAGACAGAGATTTGGGGGTAGATTGTTATCCTCTGCAGGTGCCTCCCTCTGGAACAACCTCCCTGCCTTGCCTCTCTCCGTCTTGAGCCAGACCTCCTTAAGTTCCGGAAAATCCTCAAGACCTTCCTCTTCTCTTTCTCTTTCTCTCTCCCTTTCCCCTGCTAACCATTCTCTTCTCTCCAGCTTCCCTCCTTCTTTCTCCTCCTCAGCCTGCTCAGTTCGCTGACTGGTAGCCTGGTGCACCTCCAGATCCTCACAAGTCCCAGGCTCCCCTACCAGTCCTGCACCTGCCTCCAGGGCTCTGCACTCTGCTTGGCAATACTGCACTTGGAATATGCTCCATGAGATGGGCAACCACTCTGCACTTAACCCAGGGTCCTGCTTGACTGGGCACACTTGTCCCCCTCCCCCTCGCACCTCCTGTTCTGCGCACTTGCACTCCCTTAATGTACCAGGCCTAGCAAGTTTGACTGTCCTGTCCTCCCTCTGTCTCCCCTCCCTAGCTTGGTTGTGCCTGAAATACTCACGCATAGGCGCATTAGATAACCAAACACCAATCAACCTAAAATGTCACCAGGCCTAGTACAGTAGTTTTTTGTTCTGTATGTCCTTTCCCTCTCCCTCCCCTTCTTCTCTCAGCACTCTTTGTCATGCACTTACACTAGTAGATATGCCTCTGGCCTATTATGCTAGTTATTGTTGTTAGATCATTCGGAATCTTCCAGGCCTAAGACTGAAGACTGTATTCCCTTGTTCCCTTCCCGCCTTGAAGTGCTTTGAAGCACTTCACTTGTGTATAAGCACGTTACAAATAAACAATTACAATTACTCCTGCTATTTTTGCACGGCACCCGATAGCATACAGCTGACTCCCAGCTGTAGCATATTCTCTAGCATTTCAAAACCAACCACACCTCTCCTCTATCCACCCTATGCCTTACAACGTATCTAAACATCTCTGCTTTTCTGGAACAATTAGGATTAGTTCCAAAGAGGGAGACATATTGACTATGTATCGCAGGTGTGAGAAACACTATTCACACCGACAGCCATTCAGAGCTTATCCTAATGACGCCATAGAAGAGACGAGTCTGCAATCGATAGAGCAAGTTGACTGACTGTAACCTCGAAGAGAGCCAATGACGTCATGACATCATGACATAGTTGCGTTAGACATGAAGCACAAAGTTACGCAGACATTTAGATGAATTTCTGATAGACATGAAGAACATGCTTATGAATCCCATAGATAGAGGACGGACACACTCTTGCTGTGCAGAAACCGCAAGTCGCACTAGAATACATATGATGCTTAAGTGCAACTAACATGGGTGGCCATGTAAATCCAGATGGAAGACACTATAACATTGAAGTGAATAGAAGGATCTGAAGGGGCTCGAAGATATAGAGAGGAGCTGACAGGCTGTTCCCGCAGAGACGCACAGACCACGCTTCCAGCGCAGCAACTGTGCAGAGACGTGCCAAGGACACAGAGAGAGGGAAAGTTTCAAGTTAACAGAAGAGATAGGGCACCTGCAAGAATACAAGCTGGAAATCCTCATATACAAGCAAGAGAATTCAAGTTTGTGGTCACTGCACACGTGATCTGAACCTAAGAGCCTATTTATTCGAGCCAGGCTAAGGTTCGGGGTTGTTCTCACCACCTTGAATAGATGCACTTGACTTGGTAACTTTCCTAACCGCAAAGGCTGACAAGACCCTCTTTGACCAATCCCTATCCACCTTCCACGCTAAGCTCACACTTTGTTGCACTGTCCAATTACAGCACACTAACCTGAAATGTTTTAGTTGCAACATTCAGAGGGTGGTCGCAAGAGAAGCCACCAGATATGTTTGGTCCAATCGATGTGCTAACCGCCTATATAATATATACATTGTCTACCTTACTGACCAATCCTGATACCTGTTAGGTTTTTTGGGTGTATCTTCATTTTGTAACATCACATAGTATAAAAACCGGACGACAGACTTGTAATCGACGAAAGAGCACTGGAGAATGTTGCATTGTTTATGTCTCATTCCTGTTGATTATTGTTGAATAAAGACAGTAAAACATTTGTGGCATGACTGGACTCTTCCGTTTTTGGTGCAGGGGATTTCCACTACCCAGTTCCTCTTGCTCGTAATAAGGGAGATTGATAATTCCCCTGCCTTAATTCAGGTGGGTAACAGAGGACGGTTGCTAGGACCACCGGCAATTAAGCCGTCTTTTCCCGCTGCATGCCCGAAGGGATGTGTCGTAACCCGCAAGGACAGGATTCAAAACCATTCTTGGATGTAGAGAAGGTCGTCAGGAGCCACCTTGGAGAAATTCCAGCCTGCTCCCCATGGGATCCCAAGCAGACCAGGCAGCAGAGTGGCAGATTGTGGGAGTGACGGTGCCCGAGGGCTTCACAGATACAGGGAGTGTAAGTATAGGTCCAGTCATCTGGCAAATATTGGGGAGGGAAATTGCCATTCTGTGATTTCTTTTGTGTTATTTATGAAGTATACTTGTTCCTAGTTAGTTAGCTAGGTTACAGAAGAATTATGTATGGATACCTGTTCCTAGGCAATTTGCTAGGTTACGGATGAAAAAAGAAAAGAAGAAAAAAAGTATACCTATTTCTAGGCAGTCAGCTTAGTTTATGGATGAAGAGATGTATACCTGTGTCTGGACATTAGCTTAGGTCGTGAAGGTGGTTTCTGAACTTATCTTTACAGATGTATCCCTATGATCCAGTATAGAAGACAACCACATATTTGCTGGTATCCCCTGTGATTTGAAAAGCAGGAAGACGGACATAGATTGTTTGTGTTGTTGTGTGATGGGATATTAAGGGTTTTAAGAGTGCACTCGAAGTATTTGAATTTTTTTCTCAAGGGCTGGTGACATCACACACAAAGTTGTTAATAGCACATGACACGTTTTATGCGAGGGCGAAGGCCCGCAGTGGGGCACAGAATTGGTGGCTAGAAAAAAAAAGAGAAAACGTGGAAAAGATAGTGTTTTTTTATTATTAGAGATGTTGTTGAAGCTGTAAAGGAGGATTATACCATTCGGGTTGGCTCGAGGAGCAGGTGGAAGAATTGTGGCTTGGCCTTTGAGAGCGGAGAATAGAATGTGGGCGGTGTGAGGAGCACGCTCTTGTTGGTTTTTTTGAAGCCGGAGATGCTGGAGTATATTCAGAGGTGTGGTGTCTTTGGAGAAATTGGTTAAGAATCGATGATCATTTTGACAGTTAATTTGACAAGTATTGTAAGGTGTACAAAAATCAAATCCTGACTTGTGGTCAAGTAAGCATCAGAAATCCTATAGAGACAGGCCACCATGGGACACACACCCCTTAAGAATCTGTGCAAGTCCCTCCCACAATATCAATACAAAATATGTAAGTATAGTGTGGAATGGACTTGCGATACAGGCGGCAAAATGGCAAAGCCATGGCCCCTGGGGGGCAGTCTTTCCAAACCTGTGCTGCAACACATGACCATGTACATACATGCTGCATGTAAAGGGAACACATTAAGTAACTGATTAGCTAAAGTGGAACTATGGAAAATGTTTGAGAAGGAAGAGGACCCACCCAAGAGAGAGTCTATGCTCAGCCAGCATGATGTGGGGGTCAAAGTGCCCACGGCTCCTCCTCCTCCTCCTCCTCCTCAAAATACAGACCCTCTGACAGAAAGCCATGGATTTTACCCCTTAAAAGAATTAAAAGCATGGGGAGGATACACTAACCCCGTTTATGCATCCCCTGCATGTAGTAACAAAGACAAATCTAGCGGCGCTAAGCTAGTGAATAGGAAAACAGGGTGTATGATCGATGAGCGTAAAGAGGACAGCGACCTGCAAGCAAAGCTAACGGGGGTGACAAGGTGGCTCAGGGACATATTGGGGACAAGGAGGTGACAATCCCACCAAACGAGTGGGTGGGAGAACAGATACAGCTTAAGCTAGACAGAAGGCCTACCGTGGAGAATAGAAACGTTGGGGAAAACAGTCAGAAACCAAAGGCGAAAGAGGAAGCAGACAGAGAATAGACAGGGATAATGGAGGAAGTGACTAGAAGAGAAAGGGAAGAAGAGGAGGAACAGGAACATTCGAGAAAGGAGGCAGAGAAAGTAGAAGAGAAGGAGAGAGTGTGAAAAGAGAAAAGAAGGCAGCAGGAAATAGAGGAGAAGGCAATGTAGAGAGGCAGATGTCTACATCATTCATCATTTATAGAGCCCACCCCCTCAACTCCGTCATACTGGAAGAACAACAAGAAAGCACTGTGTATGACACCTGGTATCATCCCAATACCACATCAGAGATATGAGAGATGTTATGCGCTCAGACAACCCTAACAAATGTATCCCTGAACTGATGCGGTAGACATGAGCTCCAGACACCACTGGATATAGAAGAACTATAAGTAATGTCTGACAGATATGAAGTGACGTCATGAAGAAGAGAAGTTACGAGGATCCACTGAAACCAACACATGATTATCTAAAGAATAAAGATGTGATTAAACTGAAAAAGTAAACACATATGTGAATATGAAGATAAAACATATACACTAAGAAGATAAGTCACAAGAGATGAAGTAGATGCATATATGCAGAAAAGCAAGGTAGATAAGACAACGTAGAAGCTTGCTAAAGTAGCAAATAGAATGCGGATAAAGCAGCCATGTTAAGAAAATGGACGTCGGCATTGTGTAATAGTAAGCGCGAAACCTTGAGAAGGCAAATCAAGGCTACATAGCTGACAGACACTGGAATACAGATTAATGCAAGAAGAAAGGGTATTTGTTGCTTGGCTCAAGATCAAGGATGCCACAACAAGAAGCAACTGCAGGGCTTGAAAGGAGTGGAAGAGGATAAGCTAAATATGCAGGGCATATTTCTCTTAGATTAAGTAAATGAGTGAATAATTGCAAATGTCAAGTTTTGTACAATTAAAGATTAAGAAAGCCCATGCAGAATGGAGCAACCAAGTCTCCAGAGGTCAAGAATAATAATATAATTGAATCCCATAGCATTAAATGTAAGAGCAGAATGGACATACTCATTGTAAAGACGCTGGTGGGGGGTGTCTGTACTTCCGCTCTCTATATAGTAGAGGAGAGGTACAGAGGACCCCGCCAAGATTCTCTATTATTGGTATGTGGTCGAGCAATCAAGGCCTAACTTCTCAGGAGGTGATGCGGGCTGGTTCTTAAGTACAGTGTAGTCCCCAAGCACCCACAAAGGAATGTCCACACACTGTATCGGTTACAACACAGTCTTTATATAACTAATATTCAAAGGTATATACAATATCACAATAACTCACTTTGTACTCCGAAAATCAGCAATGGTAAATATATACAGTTCTAAAGTGGTACCACTAAAGTTATTAGATCTCATTAAAGTGCATACGGTTAGAATGACACACATATCAGAATAAAGAGGAAACCAGCAGTAGAGAGAGGAAGGAAAGCAAGATGGTTGAGCAATTGGCAGAATTCTGGCCCCGATACCTAGACACAGTTCTGTGTGGAGATCCCCCACCTGGGCAACCTGTAAAGAAAGATACAAGCACAGTCCATATATTGTTCACACTAGACTTTCCAATAGTTCTGCAACCCCAAAGTACCATGGTGTTGTAGTGTTCCTCGTCGGGGAATCGATGGGCCTTCTTGAGTGCCCTCCCTTTAAGGCAGGAGTCACGGGTCGTCGAACGTCCGATGGAGAACAGGTCGAGCTACAACGTTGAAGTGCCCGCGTCGTTCCTAGCGGTGCTCGTTGACAGGGAAGCGTAAACCTCCTGCAAGGAAGAGGCGTGCGGGGCCCCTCGGTGTCGATAGTTCTGGACTGCAAAGAGTTTGAAGAACTGTGGCCCAGCAAGGGCGTCCAGTCATCAGCGTCTCTGTGGTCTTTTGGGTGGCGGGAAACCCACAGGCAGATGCTCCTCGGCGCGTCAACGGTCAGTCCTTCTCCGGCAGGATGCAGCGGCGACGATGCGGACCAGAGCGTCCTTGGATCAATGAAGTTCTTAGGCAAACGGGAGCATGGTGGCTGCAGTCGGCGACGGTGGTCATCGACAGTTGCGGACAACAGTCCGGGAGCTTCTCCTTGGAGTTCCACAGCAGTCCCCATATCGGGTCGGCAGCCTGTCGAAGGTCTGTCTACCAGGGAGCTTTGGCAAAGGTGAGCTGGTGCACCATGGTCCCTCGTAGCTCGGGAAGAGGGCGCCTTACCAAGTCCTCTCTGGGTCAGGGCTTCAAGGTCAAGCATCAGTTTCACTCCAGTTACTCTTCGTAGTTTGGACTTCAGCTCTGAACACTTCTGAACACGATTCCTAGAAGTGAGAGGTCCCCAGGTATACTGTTGATCTCCCATTCATTCCGCTGGGTCACACTGAAGCATCCAATCACTACGAAGGGCATTCATGCAGGCAGGCAACCAATCAGGCACACAGTGCATTCAGGCCATTCACTTCTCTCCAGACACTCATAACAAGTTATGCGTATTGCGACAAGTACCAATCCATTCAACACTTCATACTGCATTCATACCGGTTTCTGGCAGGGCTGTCTCAGTCATTGTGTCAACCACCAGATGCTAGACACCCACAACATAGAATGCATATTCGTCACACACTCCATTCACCCAGGTCCCACCCACAGGAATACCCACAACAACATACGGTCATTGAGAAGGCTCCAGCCAGTCTGGTCAGCACTTCCCCATAATACCATATGTGGAACTTCCACCCAACAGCCAGTCAGGGGGAAGGGACAGAGTCAGGGCTTCCCGGGACTTCGGGAAGATCAAGGTAACAGGCGATGGAAGGCAATAGGCCATGGGGGCCATTTTGTCTCCATCAGGAATCTACCGATTCCAATGACAGGGCCTGGGCATCCCAAAATGGAGGCTGCTCAGGGTACCAGTCATTTCAGCACGGAGCTGCCACCAGCCCGTACCCTGCTCTGTGGGCCACCCACAGGTGCCCAAAATCATACACTAGGGGCACAGGGTTGCACCCCTACCCATGGGTGCCATAAGGGTATCCCATGGGTCTGTTCACCAAACCAAGAGAGAGAGCTGCACCGCCAGGAGTACCACATGAACTCCTGCGCAGAAAACACGACAGAACATGATAAAAAACAGTAAAGGACAAGGATACAGAGGCCCTGTCCCTCCGACGCATTTCCAGCATCACAGTCACCCCCCCAGACTGAGGTTAGGGTGTCTAATCTCCCACGAGATAGACACCCTCATCCAGACGGTCAACATACCTTCTGGAAAGGCCATCTGC
Organism: Ambystoma mexicanum; assembly: GCF_040938575.1. Taxonomy (NCBI): domain Eukaryota; kingdom Metazoa; phylum Chordata; class Amphibia; order Caudata; family Ambystomatidae; genus Ambystoma; species Ambystoma mexicanum. The sequence goes on along the minus strand of NC_090926.1, from coordinate 325,178,588 downwards.
ATTATCGTGACTCTTCCCTGGTCTGTGCTCTATGGTGAAGTCTAGCCCTTGCAGGCTAATGGACCACCTGAGCAGTTTCGGGTTTTCACCCTTCATCTGCATAAGCCACTTAAGGGGCTTATGATCTGTTTGGACCTTGAATGTAGACCTGGTAAGGTAGGGTCTAAAACACCTAAGGCTCCAAACTATACTAAAACATTCCTTTTCAACAGTAGCCCACCTAAGTTTCCTACCCTTAAGTTGTCTACTGATGAATATGATCGGATGTTCTCTTCCTTTGTCGTCTAACTGGGACAAGACAGCTCCAATTCCGGTGTCGCAGGCGTCAGTTTGAACGATAAAGGGCTTGCTGTAATCGGGCGCACACAACACCGGGGCCCTACACAGACTTCCTTTCAAGCCATCAAGGGCCCTCTGACAGTCTTCAATCCAATTAACCTTCCTAGACTGCTTGGGGGAAGTCAGAGCTGCCAGGGGTGCAGCTATGGTTCCATAGTCTGCCATGAAATTGCGATAATACCTAGTGAGGCCCAAAAAGGCTCTCACCTGGGTTTGAGTAGTGGGAGTCTCACAGTCCTGTACATCCTGTACTTTACTGGGGAGAGGTTGGATTCAACCCCCTCCTACCTCATGACCAAGATACGTGACTTTCCCCTAAGCTATCTGGCACTTGGTGGCCTTTATAGTGAGGTTAGCCCTCCTTAAGGCCAGCAAAACTTTATCCAGATGCGTCAAATGCTCTTCCCAGGTGGAACTGTAGACGGCAATGTCGTCTAAGTAAGCCAGACAAAAGGCTTCCAGCCCACTGAGCGCATGGTTGACCAATCTCTGGAAAGTGGCAGGGGCATTCTTCAACCCAAAAGTCATGACTCTAAACTGGTAGAGTCCTTCTGGTGTTGAGAACGCTGTCTTTTCCTTGGCATGGTCCGTCAGAGCTATTTGCCAATAGCCTAAGGTAAGGTCAAAGGTGCTCACAAATTTGGCAGCACCTATGGTGTCCACGAGCTCATCAGCCTGGGGCAATGGGTGCGCGTCAGTTTTGGTGACGGCATTGACTCCTCTGTAGTCCACACAGAACCTCCAATCCTTGGTATCAGCCTGGGAACTTGCCTTGGGGACAAGGACCACGGGACTGGACCACGGACTGGTTGAGGGTTCAATAACACCCAGATCCAACATCTTGGCAACCTAAGCCTGGATGCGGTTATTTGCAGTATCTGACATATGGTAGCACCTGCTTTTGACAAGCACACTGTCACCAGTGTCAATCTCGTGCCTACACCACGGTGTAAGGCCTGGTGTCAGTGAGAACAAAGAGGCGTACTGCCGGAGCAAAGTCCTGCAGGCCTTCTGCTGCTCTGTCGTCAGATCGGGAGAGAGATGTACTCCTTCCACTGAGCCATCCTGAGGGTTGCTATGCAGCAAATCAGGAAGGGGCTCACTCTCATCCTCTTCTTGCTCTGAAGCTAGCAAGAGACATGAGACTTTGGCTCGCCGGTGGAAAGGCTTGAGCCTATTAACATGGAATACCTGAGGGGCTACCCCCGAGACTCCCATGTCAACCAGATAATTGACCTCGCCCATCTTGGAGATCATCCTGAAGGGTCCAGTCCACTTATCTGCCAAAGCCCGAGGCTTGGTAGGCTCCATCACGAGGACCTCCCATCCCGGAGGCCAGTCCACTTGCGATGCTTTAAGGTCATGCCAGTACTTATTCAATTCCTGGCTGGCCTTAAGATTCGCTGTTGCCTGACCCATCATCTGTGTCATCCTCCGTCTGAGGCCTAACACATTGACCCCCACTTGCTTGGCAGGACCTGGAGGGGTGGCCTCCCAACCTTCTCTGATTAAGGCAAGGGGCCCCCTCACGGGATGTCCAAAGAGTAACTCAAAGGGGCTGAAACCAACACCCTCTTGAGGTACCTGTCTGTAGGCAAACAGCAGGCATGGCAGGAGAAGATCCCACTTCTTCCTTAGGGGCTCTTCCAAAGCACCTAGCATGCCTTTGAGAGTTTTATTAAATCTCTCAACCAGACCATTGGTCTGGGGATGGTAAGAGTGGAGAATTTATAGGTTACCCCGCACTCTTTCCACATGGTTTTCATGTAACTCGACATGAAGTTGGATCCTCTATCAGAGACAGCCTCCTTAGGGAATCCAACATGGGTGAAAATGCCCAGGAAAGCCCTGGCAACCACCTTGGCAGTTACAGTCCGAAGGGGCATAGCATCAGGGTACCTGGTGGCATGATCTACCAAGACCAGGATGAACCGATGTCCACCTGACGTGGGAGGGTCAAGGGGAAAGACAATGTCGATGCCCACCCTCTCAAACGGTGTGCCAACCACTGGCAACGGCTGCAGTGGGGCAATGACACTGCCTCCAGTCTTGCCAGACAACTGAAGAGTTGGGCAGGTCCTGCAGTGGGACTCCACTTCTACTCCCATTCGGGGCCAGTAGAAATGGGCAGAGAGCCTCTGCTTATTCTTCTTGGTACCAAGATGACCAGCCAAGGGCACCTCATGCGCCAACTGCAGCAGGAAGGGCCTATAAACCTGGGGTACCACCAACCTCTTGAGGGCACCAGGTTCAGGCTTAGTGGGCTCACTAACAAGGAGCTCACCCTCCCAATAAATCCGGAATGTCCTAGGTTCTTCTCCTTGTGCCTGGGAGAGGGCCTGTTTCCTCAGACCCTCGAGAGAGTGGCACTCTCTCTGTCCCTTACAGAAGTCCGCCCGGGAGGGTCCCGCTTCAGCTAACAAGCATTGAAGGTTGGGATGATCCTCCGGGTTGAGAGCCTCTCCCACAGGAAATTCTTCTGGCTCTTCTCCCACAGGAGTTGAGACGGGATGCACCACTGGACCCAGCCCGTCCGGAGCATGGATCCCAATGGGTGCTGTCGTAACAGCAGGAAGAGCAGGGGCTCCCTCCACAGAGGTGGCCTTCTTACTTTTCCGTTTCCTTCGTGCCTTGGGTTTCACTGTCGGCAAAGATACCGGGCTCGCAGCCGGACCCTGTGTGACCTGCGATCGGGTGACCGCCACAGCAGCCGTGGGTGATCATCCCCAACTTGACCAAATCATTTCCCAACAAAATGTTCACAGGCACGTTGTCCTGAACCAGGACCGGAAGCTTCGCTGTCTTGTCTCTAACCGTAATGTTGACTAAGGCTACAGGCAATAATTTGGGAGACCCACCAGCTAACCTGGTGGTTCTCAGAGGAGCACCTACATAGTTCTCTGGCTTGAGCAAGGTCCTGTCCATCAATGTCATGCTTGCCCCAGTGTCTCTCAAACCAGTAGAAGGCTGGCCATTGAAGAGGACACTTCTCAAAAAACTACGAGTGTTCTGGGGGATAGTCGCCAGTACTTCTGCGTACTGGTCCCAGGCCCCAAGGGACACTAATGAAATCTCTATGGGAGCACCGAAGGTGATCCCAATAGAGTAGAGGAAGGCCGTGGCCTCCACCTCAGGTACGCAGTAGGCATAGGTCAGGCGGACAGCCTGGACTCCAAGTGCCTTACCCTTACTCTTGGGGTCACCGCTTCGGTGATCCAGAGCCCCACAATCCCAACAAGTGCTGGGATCGCGGGGTACGGTACTGGAACCACTGGGACCCTGCTTTGCAGCAGGTGGACCACTATTCTTACTCCCACCCACAACAGACTTATCCCCACCAGGTTTTTGGGTCTTCGTAGAGGAAGGTTTTGATTTACCCCACTGCGACTGCTTTTGGGACTCCTCTGCTTTCTGAGAGGCCCCCTTTTCTTTGTCCTTGTCCTTCCCACTGGAGTCCTTAGGGGACACCCGGGGGGAGACCCTCTGATCAGCCAACCTAGCCAATTTAAAGGGATCCAAAATGTTCTGGTCAGCCGCATACTGACGCAACTCCGGTTAACAGGCTTCCGAAAAATGCTCAAAAAACAAGAGGTGAGACAATTCAACAAACGTTTTAAATTTGTAACCATCAATCCACCCCATCATGTTCATGTGCGCAGCACTCACCCAGTCAATCCAAGACACATTGTCTCGTTTCTTAAAATCCCTGAACCGTTTAAGATATTGGGTAGGCGCCATGCCAAACTTGGCAATGAAAGCAGACTTCATGCACTCATACTGACCCCTTTCTTCCACACTCAGTTTCAGAATAGAGTCATATCCAGTTTGAGGCACTCTGCTTAACAGACACTTAGCCCAATCTCTTTTATCAACATCGTGAATTGCACAAGCCATTTCAAACGCTTCAATCCATTGGAGGATATCAGATCCCTCTGCATACACACCAACCAAATCTTTCATAAACTTGGTTGCTGGGGACCTGACACTCTCAACTGGTTTCGCTGAAGTCTCCACTCAAGCTTTCTCTAACTGGATTCGCTGACATTCAGTGTCCTTGTCTTTGAGTTCAAGATCCCTATTGTTGAGTTCAAGATCTCTGTCTTTTAGCTTAAGATCCCGGTTCTTGAGCTCCACTTGCTGTGCCAACTCCTCTTTCGAAGCTCAGCATCTAGTTCCAACTTGCGAAATTCAAAGGCCAACTTCATCCTCAATTACTCAAGCTCTAAAGAATTGCTGGGTTTTGGAACAGAGGCAGCAGGAATGGTGGCATTTCCAGAATCAGATCCGGTGACAACCTCCGGGGTAGAGTCCTCATTGGTTGCATCCCCCCCTTCAAGAGTTTCACAATCGATCTGGTAGTCCACCAGGGCAGCTATCAGCTCAGCCCTAGACCACAAAGTCTAATTCCCTGGCTTCACAAGCACTCTGGAGAGCCTCTAAGCTCATCCGAGTCAATTTACCATTCACAATAGATTCCATTGATTGTAATGCAGTTATCTTGTACCCAACTAAACCTTAATTTAATAAAGTGCAGATATCCTTCGTTGGCATGGTTATACACTGATTCTTAAAACCATAAGCATCCCACCGCTGCCACCAGTGTAAAGACGCCACTGGGGGGTGCCTGTACTTCCGCTCTCTATATGGTAGACGAGAGGCACAGAGGACCCCCGACAAGATTCTCTATTATTGGTACGTGGTCGAGCAATCAAGGCCTAGCTTCTCAGGAGATGATGTGGGCTGGTTCTTAAGTACAGTGTAGTCCCCAAGCACCCACAAAGGAATGTCCACACACTGTATTGGTTACAACACAGTCTTTATATAACTAATATTCAAAGGTATATACAATATCACGATAACTCACTTTGTACTCCGAAAATCAGCAATGGTAAACATATACAGTTCTAAAGTGGTACCACTAACGTTATTAGATCTCATTAAAGTCCATACGGTTAGAATGACACACAGATCAGAATAAAGAGGAAACCAGCAGTAGAGAGAGGAAGGATTGCAAGATGGTTGAGCAATTGGCAGAAAACTGGCCCCGATACCTAGACACAGTTCTGTGTGGAGATCCCCCCACCCGGGCAACCTGTAAAGAAAGATACAAGCCCAGTCCATATATTGTTCACACTAGACTTTCCAATAGTTCTGCAACCCCAAACTACCTTGGTGTTGTAGCATTCCTCGTCGGGGAATCGACGGCCCTTCTTGAGTGCCCTCCCTTTAAGGCAGGAGTCATGGGTGGTCGAACGTCCGATGGAGAACAGGTCGAGCTACGACATTGAAGTGGCTGAGTCGTTCCTAGCGGTGCTCGTTGACGGGGAAGCGTAAACGTCCTGCAAGGAAGAGGCGTGCGGGGCACCTCGGTGTTGATAGTTCTGGACCGCAAAAAGTTTGAAGAACTGTGGCCCAGCAAGGGCGCAGAGTCGTCGGCATCTCTGTGGTCTTTTGGGCGGCGGGAAACCCACTGGCGGATGCTCCTCGGCGCGTCGAGGGTCAGGCCTTCTCCAGCAGGATACAGCGGCGACGATGCGGACGAGAGCGTCCTTGGATCAATTAAGTTCTTAGACAAACGTGCGCACGGCGGCTCCAGTCGGCGACGGCGGTCATCGACAGTGGCGGACAACAGTCCGGGCGCTTCTCCTTGGAGTTCCGCAGCAGTCCCCGTATTGGGTCGGCAGCCTGTCGAAGGTCTGTCTACCAGGGAGCTTTGGCAAAGGTCAGCTGGCGCACAATGGTCCCTCATAGCTCGGGAAGAGGGCGCCTTACCAAGTCCTCTCTGGGTCAGTCCTTGGAGACACAGCAGCTTTCAGATTGTGAAGGAGAGCAACAGCAATTCTTCTCTTCCAGCAGGGCTTCAAGGTCAAGCGTCAGTTTCATTCCAGTTACTCTTCGTAGTTTGGACTTCAGCTCTGAACACTTCTCAACACGATTCCTAGCAGTGAAAGGTCCCCAGATATACTGTTGATCTCCCATTAATTCCGCTGGGTCACACTGAAGCATCCAATCACTACGAAGGGCATTCATGCAGGCAGGCAACCAATCAGGCACACAATGCATTCAGGCCATTCACTTCTCTCCAGACACTCATAACAAGTTATGTGTATTGCGACACGTCCCGAGCCATTCAACACTTCATACTGCATTCATACCGGTTTCGGGCAGGGCTGTCTCAGTCATTGTGTCAACCACCAGATACTAGACACCAACAACATAGAATGCGTATTCGTCACACACTCCATTCAGGTGTACCCACAACATACGGTCATTGAGAAGGTTCCAGCCAGTCTGGTCGGCACTTCACCATACTACCATATTTGGAACTTACAGAATTTACAGGATTTACAACAGGATGACCTATTGGTAACATTCAATGTGCAAAGTCTCTGCACATCCATTCCCCATGACAAAGGTTTAGAAGCACTGGAATGGTCACTGCTTAAAGAGCAAGACTGCAAAGCAGAGAGAACATTTATACTGGAATTAGCCACCATTATTTTACAAAATAACTTTTTTCGGTTCAATCAACAATTTTATTTACAGGCATCTGGTACCTCCATGGGGTCAGCTATGGCGCCAGCATACGACAACCTTTTTATGCATCATTTGGAGACCGAGAAAATAATTTCCCACCCAGACTGGGGACCGAAACTGGTGTGTTGGATGAGATACATTGATGACGTGTTTGTCATCTGGAGAGGAAACTGAGAGTCACTTGATAAGTTCTTAACATATATCAACACAGTGAACGACAGGATTAAATTCACCATGGAGATAGGGAATCCAAAAATCCATTACCTGGATGTGGAACTAGAATTGAAGGATGGAGAAATCATTACACACCTCTTCACAAAACCCACAGATGTGAACAACAGCTTACATTATTTGAGTCACCACCCAAGACACCTACAAAATAACCGACCCTACAGCCAGTTCCTTCAGGCCAAAAGGATTACCTCTGTTGAATCCACACTCACAGTAGAAATGGATAAGATAACCAATAAATACTTGACGAGAGGTTATCCAGAGAACATTATCTCAGCGGCCAAAGAAAGATCCACTTTGAAATCAAGAGAAGATCTACTGAAGAAAACACCGGAATATAAGGAGATACCTTTCCTGTACACACTAAAATACTCAAGCCAAAGTCACCATATTACCCGCTTAATAAGAAAGAACTGCAGGATCATCCAAATGGACACCCACTTACAAAAACTCTTCCCTGAACCACCCCAAATTGCCTATAAAAGAGGGAAGAACTTTCGGGATCAATTGGTAAGAGCAGAACATACTCAGGAACAACGCCAACTAATACTACAGACCAAAAAAACTGGAACTTTTGCATGTCTTCACTGCGGTAATTGCAACAATATTACCAAAGGAGATTACTTAAGACATCCTAGAACAGGGGCCAAGATCACATTAAAACATTACGCTACCTGTGACACAAAGTCAGTAATCTACGCACTAAGTTGCCCATGCGGGATTTACTATGTGGGCCAGAAAAAAAGGAAAATGAAAGAAAGGTGTAATGAGCACAAAAGCAACATCAGGATGAAGAATGAACGGTCACCAGTGGCACGACACTTCTCTGAAAAAAGACACACAGTAGCACAATTACGCTACCAGATATTAGAAGTGGTCACAAGGGCTTCAAGAGGAGGGAACCATGCTAGAAGACTGGATCAACGTGAGTTATACTGGATCGACAGGCTAGATAGTATGAACCCATACGGAATGAATGAAGAGTTCCGCTTAGGTGTCTTTTTATAATATGGCCTTAGGAGCACAACACACAGGCATAATTAGTGTAACACCATGAACATAGTAAGCTGGTTTGCAGATCCTTGATGACATCATATCAATTACCATGTTTTACTGAATGTATACTTATGAGGACGATATATACCTTTAACTTGCTTGTATCACATGGCCCATACAGAGATGTAATTGGCATAAAAAACGGATTGGAGTGACAAAATGACATGATTAAAAGGGACTAAGGATGAGGACTGTATAAACATTCTGTATAGATGTTGCTAACAGATTATGAACAGAGGTGCCCCTTGGTTGACCCCTTCCCTCTAAATTTAGATTTAACTTTAAGCCTTCAATGACCCAGCTTACCATAAGGGATCCCCATCCCCTACTTAACAGTGCTTTGAGCTAGTATATCCTCAGGTTTGTGTTTACATCCATAAAACCACCCGTAGATGATGCCCTTGTGACCCGGTACCCTGGTCCTCTAGTGCATCTTACATCACCCATATTTTATTCCTTACATCACTTTTCTTGACACTCCCGCTCTCTAATTTATTATCTTTGCTCCCCAATTCTCGAGCTATTTAAGTTCTTTGGATACTACATACCATGAGTATGCCCCTTGGCATACTAAGATGATTCTAAAGATAACTTCTTCATTCTCTATCTCCCGCTACACTTCATGCGCGCGTCACGTTGTGTGATGACGTCACATGTTTACATGTGATGTCATTGCGCACATGACGTCATGACGCGGATGACTCTCCTGACTCAGGCAGCCATTTCCTGCCTTTCTTAAATGGGTGTCACTCGTGTTTGGACGCATGGTGAATGGGCAGCCGACCACTGAGGGTACATGAAAAGGATCCCATGGTTTTCTACTTCTTGAGACCATTTGAAGGTAATACCCTCCAGGCAGATGGAACATTAGAGGTTCCTGTTATCATTACTGGGACCGACTCACTTACAACCTGAATGTTCTTTAGCTACCCTCCCCTCCTTTTGTCTCCTCTTTAGGAGATTTTACCTACACGGGGACCTACCCAGGGATGAAATGAATCCCCTCACTTCCTTTGAAGCTTGACCCACCCACACTAGGACATGGCAAGGACATTTAAACTTGAACTCTGGCATCATTGAGAATCCAACAAAGGCAGCCTATGCCCCCTTCAGCCTTAGATTTAAGGTATTTTTTCTTCTGGATTTTTTTCTGTAATTTGGCTATAGAACACCCTTATCTCGTAAATTGTCTCCACATACTTTCTGTCCCTTTACCTGATGGACTTCCCTTCAATGTTTTAGGGTACTCTCTTACCTAGTTGGGCTATAGAAGATTTGATTGATTTAATTATCAGCCATCTATACTCATAAAAAAAACCTCGGGGCACCAATGTGAGGTATGTAGTGCTTTGCTAGCTTGATTTATGCAATTGTTAAAAAATACCTGTGGCTAACTAAATGAGCAAGATTGCAACTGAGAATTATCATTTTTCTTGTAGATATCCAGAAACAAGGTCCTTGAAGTTTAGAAATTGAAGACAAACTATGGATAGAAGTAGACTTTCACATTCTTGAACACTTACTCCAGAAGAAGGGATTTTTTCCCGAAATGCATCGAGTTTTTAAGTATTAGCACGTGTGAGACTAAAAAAATGTATAAACTTTCTGCACAATTGTACACCAAGTATTGATGTTAGTTGTGAACTATATGCATGTTTAGAAGAGAAAAGAATCTTACTAAGAGTATTTGTGAAATAAACAAATATATGCATACATATCTCTTTCAGAGAACCTAGAGTGACACTCATTTATTTTATACTTAAGTTTTTGTAACAGACTCATTGAACTATTCACTATTGAATGAACCATAAGATCTTTTCCATAAAGCTATGGACCAACATGATTGTAAATAATCGTATCTAAAGAACAGAATGTATTGACTGTCTACGGAAAATAACCTAGAGTGTGCAGGGGGCGTGAGGGGTCCACATCTTGTGGTTACCCTCCCTTTCCCAGTTTTTTCAAACCCACAACCTAGTGTCAGGGTTGTGTTTACTCCTCAGCACCTCACTACCAACCTTAAAACTAACAAATAGGTTTGTTCCCTAAGAAACTTAGGTGTGCATATGTGTTCTTTCTTTCTGTTGAGAAGGCTCCAGCCAGTCTGGTCGGTACTTCCCCCACACTACCATATATGGAACTTCCATCCAACAGCCAGTCAGGGGGAAGGGACATAGACAGGGCTTCCCGGGACTTCGGGAAGATCAAGGTAACAGGCGATGCAAGGCTAGAGGCCATGGGGGCCATTTTGTCTCCATCAGGAATCTACTGATTCCAATGACAGGGCCTGGGCATCCCAAAATGGAGGACGCTCAGGCACCAGTCATTTCAGCAGGGAGCTGCCACCAGCCCGTACTCTGCTCTGTGCACCACCCACAGGTGCCCAAAAACATACACTAGGGACACAGGGTTGCACCCCTACCCATGGGTGCCATAAGGGTATCCCATGGGTCTGTTCACCAAACCAAGAGAGAGAGCTGCACCACCAGGAGTCCCACATGAACTCCTGCACGGAAAACACGACAGAACATGATAAAAAAAACAGTAAAGGACAAGGATACAGATGCCCTGTCCCTCCGATGCATTTCCAGCATCACACTCATATCCTCACACGTGGTGCAGGACTGGTAGACAAGGCCTATTCATAAAGCTACAGACGAAGATAGCAATGTACCCTCACTCCCTTTAAAGTTCAGAGGAAGAGAACAGTCAGCAAGGTCAACTAAAAGAAGAAGCCTTAGCGTAGGGCCTAATTGATGAGAGATGGTAGGCTAATTAGCTAAGAAAGGCAGTTGCCTGACGTTATTCCCTCGCCCCTGGTTTTGTTGCTTACACGCTGTTAGCGAGACGAATGTTCAAGGCTTGTAAGAGAGTGCCAACCAATCATGAGGACCTGCGTGATGGTGGACCATACATTGTTGCAGAAGCCTATCTGCTGTTGTTATGCTATTATCAGTATTTTATGCAGTTGGAGGTAGTTCAAGGCATGCTTACCAGAGAAAGGGCAGCCAATGATGATACTAACACTCACATAAACTATAGGTATATATATGTTTCCCTTAACCAATCCCTCATCCCAGTAGGTTTTCACTGTTAAACACGTAGAATGACATCATAGCTGACGTATATCAAGATATAAAGCCTTTTGTGTAACCGAAATACATTGAGAGTGTTTGAGCTGCAATCTGTTTGTTCACCAGGTTTCCCTACCTTATTGAACTAATAATGAAGTAGTATTTTGACATATTCTTTTGAATCGATCTGGTTACTTGGGCCTGAGGTCATTTATTCTGGTAATCTTATTCGGCACTTGGAACGCTCCAGGTGCTACTGCACATTTGGTAGCAGAGGATGGTTCAGATCCAGACTCTTAGATTCTTGACAACTTCCACCATCAGCCAGAAGACAGCAGAGTTTCCTGTGGCGAGCGAATGAATCCCAAGTGTAAATTGAGATGGTCGGCAGGTGCCTCTTTGAAAAAAATCCTGTTTGGTACTGAACTGAATATCTCAGCCCTTTAAGATTAATAGCAATTACCCTGGAGATGGATGGGGATGCAGATTTCTATTCATACATCAATAATCGAAACAACTCAGGTAGTTGGCAAAAGGATAACTATTTTAATATCAATTATCTAAAACAGGGAGTACAATGAACATCAACGAACTCGCTCGATCCTCTTACTCAATACATTGCATGACAAACTGAGCTTATATACTAAAAACTCGTCATCAGTGATGTTAACCTATGTAATTACCAATGTCATCCCACGTGGCAAACTACAAAAACCTAGTGAAGAAAGTGATTAGATAAAGGGGAACGTTTAGATATACGTTCCATTCTCGTCTGGGACAATGAATGAAGATAATTGGTTACTAAACATCAGGTGGGGCAACTAAGCCCTTCCCTAAAAAATGACCACTATGAAGGTCACTAAATGTACAACGTCCCATTGGTTACACAACTATAGAACCCTTAATTAAATGGTCTCCTACAATTGGTTGGCACTCTAACCTCCATCAGTACTTTCCCACCTACGTCTAGCAGCACACAGGCTGGCCATCCAGGTGCTGGTGAGCTTATCTTAACCATAGCTACCCACCAATTAGCATACTAATCCATCATCACCTCAATGGTCTGCTGTAAATTAGGCTTTGAAGATTGGCCATGAGTTTGTTCTGTGCTGTGGAAGATTCAGTCAGGGGAGTGAAGTCACACTCTGCCCTCATGCGTAGGTGTGAGCATCTTGTTCGTCCAACTTCATCCTTCCACGTGACTGAAGACCATGGAATCGATCATCTAGTGTCTTTAAAATACTATTTTTAATAGACCGCTGATGTCTTCCTTATTCTGTTCATGCCTTCTTAACAGGAGTTTTGTCTTTGATACTTTCTTGATGCCTTATAGAATATCTTCATTCTCTTATGTCTGCATCTTCTACATACGTCAATTCGGCTATGTCACCATTCATCTTTGCCACTCATTTGCTCTGCTTCTTCTGGAATCTCATTTAAACGGCCATCATATTTCCTTGTATGCAGGTATGATTTTCTCAATGGGAATCTTGCTTCCAGGATCCTCATAGGTATCGGTATTCTTAAAGGCAATGCACGATTTTCACACTCTGAGTTCCAGCATATAGGTAATGTAGGCGAAATGGTTGAGGTGGGGGTACTTGGCTCCTCCTCTACATTCCCCCTTCTGGGCGATTCATCGACCACTCTCTCATCATCCTCACATCCAGGCATCCCATACTTCTTTGCGACCCATATCCTTATGACTCCCTTCAGGCATCCTGCTGATTTGACATGGTCATCTTTGTTCCATGCCATAAGCCTGAATTGTCCACTTGGACTGCAATAGATCCATCTCCCCACATATTTCTTATGGTTCCTCGGATACAGGAACTTCGCTCCCTCAGGTGCATGGTACTGGCCTTCACAAAGTCTCGGATTTCTTCATCTGTCAGATCTTTAGCCTTCCATCCTGATTCAACCTTGATCATGATCATCATCCCTATGGCTTTCTTTGCTGTCTTCTTGCATTGCAAAATTATTATCTTCATCACACAGAATCCCAACAGTACTAACACAATCAGGGATCCAAGGAACTTGAACATATCTGCCATCCATTGTGGAATCCAAGAAAAGAGTGATCCAAACCAGCTGTCATCAGCAATGTCTTCTGCTTTGTTTATCATCTGGCCGTGGAGCTTCGTCCGCATACCTACGGGCTCCGTCAAGGTTTCATTTTCATCATCAAGAGAAGGTATGAATGTGCAACATGATTCTCTGATTTTTGCACAAACACCTCCATCTTAGCTGTAATCATATCCAAGACATATCTGTTCTGGAGAGTCATCAGTCTCTTGTCTCTCATTTCTTCTCTGATTGCATTGAATCCCTTTATAGTTGTGTTGATTGTCTGTCGCAATTCCTGGCTGGTATTCTCTAGCCATTTGGTATTTCCTGCTGTCTGGATTCTTGGCATGAAGATAATCGTGAAAATTGAGCTTGTCTGGCTGAACAATCTGTGCTCATATGGAATAGAATCAAAAGCTTCTAAGAGACTCGCCCTTTATTCAGTTCTCTCGCATTCATTCCAGCCTAGCTGTCACTCACTCAGCAGGCTGGCTGTCCTTGTCGGACAGTCAGCCAGCCAATCACCACAGAGGGCATTTAGGTCTCCTAGGAGACTAAGCACAGGGAGTTTCGGGCACCTCCCTCACTTCCTGCCCACTGCAGACACTCAGGTGCCAGTGGCGGTCTTCACTCCTGAAGCCCGCCAAAGGCGAATGAACAAAGAGACCAAACTGGGTTTGGTGCGCAGAGAAAAACTCTAGAAGGACCTTTCCACAAAGAAATGGTGAAAAAAGAAGACCGGGACCTGTTTTAACAAAGGGTGCTCAGACACCATCTTGAAAAACATGGCTCCCGCGATTTAACATTACCGGAGCTACGAATAGTTTGTGGTCAGGGAAAATCATGGTGATTCATTGTAAAACCACTGCCACGAGCCATTCTGAGAGGAAAAGGTAGCAGGTGACTGCTACATGAGTATCTAGACACAGGGGATACTAAGTAACCCCTACAGCACTCTACTGTAAGATAGGGTGTGCTGGGTCTAGGAATTTAAAAAGACTAGTAAAGTCAATTTCACTTTATTTACTCTGGGAAACAGTAGTTCATCACAGAGAAGGTATTTAAACCTTGGGAAAGCCTGAAAAGGCTTCCCTCTGCCACTACACTGAGGGTGCTGTGTCACACAAATGAAAGGATGATGCCTTTGGAGTTGATTAGACTCCCTAACCAAAAGAAACACAAGAGTAAAACACCTATCAAAATACACGAGAGAGTCGGAAAAAGGGTCACACTCTCTGCAGGTAAAAAAATCAAGTCCTCAAAATCCAGCAAAGTTGCTGGATGTCTCTAAGGTGAAGGGAATTAGCACATTTATGAGAATTCTCCCTAACACTCGTCCCCCCAGACTAATGGACAGGAGGATTTAATCCAACCCTGGATGAATCTCCTTACTCCAGTTGGTCATACATTCTGGAGAGAACATCAGCATTTTGGTGATTACACCCTGACCTGTGTTCACTGGGAAAAGCAAACCCCTTTAGGCTGATTGACCATCTTAACAATTGAGGATTTTCCCCCTTCATATGCATTAACCATCTCAAGGATTGTGGTCTGTCTGAATCACAAACGTAGATCCACACAAGTATGGTCTAAACTTCTTCAGAGACCATACAATGGCAAAACACTCACATTCTATTGTTTCCCACCTTGTCTCAGGTTCCTTCAGTTTCCTACTAATGAAGCAGATGAGGTGTTCCCTGCTTTACTCATCCAGCTGACTCAAAACTGCACCTATACCTGTATTGGAAGCATCTGTCTGCACAATGAAGGTTTGGCTACAGTCAGGAGCTCTTAAGACTGGAGCTTGACAACAGGCTTTCTTAAGTCCTTCAAATGCCTTAGTGCACTCCTCATTCCACTTGACCTTTTTGATGAATTTGGGTGAGGAGATCACATTTAATGAAGAAGCTATGGCTCCATAGTTCTCTATGATGTTCCTATAATAACCAGTGAGACCTAAAAACGCTCTCACTTGGGCTTGAGTAGTAGGGGTGGCCCATTCTTGTAGAGCTTGTACTTTGCTAGGCAATGGCCTTATTTCACCTCCTCCTACCTCATGTCCAGGGTAAACCACTTTGCTCTGACCAATTTGACATTTACTTGCCTTTATGGTCAGATGGGTCCACTCAAGAGCCTGCAATATATATCCTAGGTGGTCAACATGTTCTTTCCAAGTAGGGCTGAACACGGCAATGTCATCCAAGTATGCCATGCAGAAGTCCTCCATCCCATTCAGAACTTATTCACCATCCTTTGGAGCGTAGCAGGTGCATTTTATGTATCCAAAAGGAATAACCTTAAACTGGTAGAGGCCTGCTGGGGTTGTAGATGCAGTTTTCTACTTGGCATGGTCTGTCAGAGCTATTTGCCAATAGCCTGATGTTAAGTCAAATGTACTGAGGTACTCGGCTGAACCAAGTTTGTCCAGCAGTTCATCTGTCCTAGGTAAAGGATGGGTATCAGTCTTTGTGACTGCTTTGAGGGCTCTGTAGTCCACACAGAATCTCAACTCCTTGGATCCTTCATTTGGTACCAGTACAACTGGACTAGACCATGGACTTGTAGACGGCTCTATTAACCCCAGATCAAGCATCTTGTTGACCTCTACCTTTATGTGGATTCTTACATGGTCTGACATCCTGTAACCTCTGCGTTTAACAGGTAAACAGTCACCAGTGAGAATATCATGTTGGCCCAAGGGGTCAAGCCTGGTGATAGTGATAACAGAGGGGAAAACTGATTTAACAGAGAATTGCACTCCTCCTGTTGTTCCAGTGTCAGATTAGAATAGAGGTTAATTCCTGCTATAGTCCCATCTAAAGGTTGTCCACTGAGGAGGTCAGGTAGAAGTTCACTCCCCTCCTCCTCCTGACCAGAGGCTAGAAGCAAAGCTCCCACTTCTGGTCTAGAGACATAGGGGGTCATTGCAAGGTTGGCGGTAAGGGGTTAATGGCGCCGGTAAAGGTGCCGATGCCGTTAACCCCTTACCGCTGCATTACGAGGTCCTTTAGCGGGTCCCGCTAAGGGCAGCTGGATTTACCAGGTGCCCTTACTGGGAGCCGCTGAAGGACCAGCAGGCTAACAACGGGCTCGCTATTAACGGGTCTATTGTTAGCATGGTCCCCATTCCCATTGAGCCCTATGGGGGCTCAAATGGGAATAGGGATGGGTTCCCTGAATGGGGAAATACTGGGTCCTCCAAGGTTGGAATGGCCCGGTAATTCTCCATTCAGGGAACCCGGACCCGGTATGCGGTAAGGGGGTAGCCATGGCGCTAATAGCACCATGGCTACCTCCAACCTTGTGATGACCCCCAATGGCTTTTAGACGGTTGGTTTGAAAGACCCTGGGGCCTCCTTAGGATTCCCTAATTCCACCAAATAATTGACCACTCCAGGTTTTCCCACAACCTTGAAGGGTCCAATCTATTTGTCCTGTAAGGCCCTCTGCCTTGTAGGTACCATAACTAGAACAAGCTGGTCTTGAGTAAACTCAACCATGTTGGCCTTCTGGTCATGCCAATGCTTGACCAGGGCCTGACCTGCTTTCAAGTTATCAGAAGCTTCTGTCATCATGTGTGTCATTCTCCTTTGGACACCTAACACATAGTCAATGATTCTCACTGGCTTGGGGGAAGGAGCACTCTCCAACCCCTCCTTAATTAGGGCAAATGGACCTCTAACGAGATGACCATAGGTGAGCTCAAATGGACTAAATCCAACTCCATCCTGAGGGACGTCTCTACAAGCAAAGAGAAGGCATGGCAGTAGAAGGTCCCACTTTCATCTAAGGGGTTCCTCTAAAGCACCTATCATGCTCTTCATAGTTCGGTTAAACCTCTCTACCAATCCATTGTCCTGGGGATGGTAGGCATTTGAGAACTTGTAAGTCACTCCACAGTTTTTCCACATGGCCTGCATGTAGTGGGACATACAATTAGACCCCCTGTCAAAGATAACCTCCTTAGGAAAACCTACTCTGGTAAAAATACCAGGTAGGGCCTTAGCAACTGCCTCAGCAGTAACAGTCCTCATAGGTATAGCTTCAGGATACCTAGTAGCATGGTCTACTACAACCAATATAAATCGGTTGCTGGAAGATGTAGGAGGGTCTAAGGGACCAGCAATGTTGATTCTATCCCTCTCAAAAGGAACTCCCACCAGTGGGAGAGGCACCAAAGATGCCACATTCTTGGCTCCACTCTTGCCAGATGTCTGACAAGAGTGACAACTTCTACAGAATTTATCTACATCAGACCCCAATTTAGGCCAGTAGAAATAAAGAGAAATCCTTTCCTTGGTTTTCTTAAAAATTAGGTGACCTGCCAAATGAATCTCATGGGCTAACTGTAGAAACTGGTGTCTTATCTCCTGAGGCACTACAAGTCTTCTGTAGTCCCCTGGGCAGTGCTTTAAGTGGGATAAGAAATTGAGGGGGGCCCTCATTTGGGGGCGTGGCTTGCCTGATGGGTGTGGCCTAAAACTTGAAGATGTGGCCTAAAGAAGAGCATGTCAAAATGAACAGAGGTGGTCTCGTCTACACAACTAAGCGCATACTGCAACACTGCTGGTACAACCAAATCGTGTGTTCCTGGGCAAATCATTTAATTGCACTGTTGAGGGTGAGGCTTTTTAAAAAGAGAGAAAGTTGACTGCTTAAAATACAAGCAGTCCTTGTATTCGGGGAGGTTTCTTTAAGTGTGGTGCATGCTAACATTCATAATCCTGTCTGGGTCTGAAACAAGCTAAAGTTAAGAATTCCATCTAAGTGTGGCGCATGCTAACATTCATGATCCTGTCTGGGTGTGACGCAAGCTAAAGTTAAGAATTCCATCTAAGTGTGGCACATGCTAACATTTACAATCCTGTCTAGATGCGACGGAAGCTAAGGTTAAGAATTCCATGAATGGATGTAGGCTGGTGGTCACAAATCTCTCTAGGTATGCAAGGTGTAATTATATGGCAGTTTAGGTTATGGAAGGTAAGGTAGAATGGGGAGGGCTTTCTGGAATAGAGTAATTACTCTACACACCCATGCCACACTCACAATTTTGTTGGTGTGTGTTGGCTGCTGGCTTCCTTTGCTTCCCCTGCGGACACCTGCTGACACTCTCTGGAGCTGCCCCTGTTGTACCCGCGCTGCAGGGGCTGCCGGGCAGAGTGCTGCCCTGGAGTGTCCTTGATTAGGGTGAGGTGGACCAATCAGGGCACAGGGGCGGGCTGGGAGGTGGGAGGGAAGCACCAGGAGGAGGAAATGGATGCCGGGGAGGGGGCTGGGGAAAACGGCCTGCAGAAGGCTGTGGGCTATGGGGGACAATGGAAATATCGAATTTCGTGCCCCAGGAAGGGTCACAGCAGAAATCTGGGCTCACCTGTTTCCAATGGAGAATGGTACCTTACCTTATCTTACCTGGTAAAATATTGCAGCAAGTTAAGTACTCACCTCTGAGATCTGTAGGTAGCAACTTAGAATACTAGCAAGACCAACTTATCCTTTCCAGGGGGACTTGTTAAAGGAGTACCAATTTAGGTCGAGTAATAATTCTATATGTCATTGAGTCTTCTACATCACCATTGTAGTGGTTTAAAAGTGAAAATACATGTTCTATGTAAAGCGTTTTACAAATGAACATTATTAGCACATGACAAATCATGGGACGTGAAAATATTTAATCATTGCCCTAAATGGTCATGTATAAAGTGGGAGCACACTGGGGTGGTCATACGTTTGCATCAGGGAATCGTTGTACATTCAACACATGAACGGATTTACAAAATGGGTCGGGCTGGCACAAGGACAACCTGTTGAGTTTTGTTAGTTTGAGTGCTAACACAGGTGCAAGTATAGTCAGAGCCAAGAGCAGCCACGTTTCGTCATTATGGTGGGACAATTAGCAATTAGCAATGCAGAGGCAATCGCCCAATTTTTCGTTGCCACTAAAACGAGAAGTTAGGTATTGTGGTGGTGCTTACAAAAGTGCAAAAATGGAGTCTGACCCAATGAGAAACACAACTGCTGAGCAAGGACCAGGGGAGGGTCAACCACGGCAATGGCTGCATCCTTAACTGTGTGAAACGTTGTAAAATGTAAAAATGCATAAGTATGTCAAAATAAATAAATCATAGCAAACAGTACTTGGTCCCATTAGATGTAAAACAAGGTCACTTCTAGAACTCAAAGACCTGCAAGGCCAGGCCAGTCACATGCTTGCCTGAAAGTTAAATGATATACCCCAGTTAGCCTTTTCATCTAGGGTGTAATCGATGAATGCCTGTCTCGATGAATAAACGCAGAGAGAGCGCACAATTGCACACTTCTGAGTGCATAGGTGGTTCGGGTTTTTCTGAAAGCGATCTCATTTTTATTTAGTGTCAACATGCAGCACGTGTTTGTTTACCAGGACAAAAAACGCCTGTAAGGATACACCAATGGAACACATGAAGCAAGTCTCATACGAGTCAAATGATGCAAGTGCTTTTTGTTCATTTATTATCAATTTGTGCATTTTCCTGGTAAAATTACGTAATGGGGGCGTGTGATCTATAAAACAATCACTTCCCTACAGAGACACATTCCAGTCATTAACAGCTCATAATAACGTGCACATACAATGTTTTGTTAAAGGACACAGGGTGAACCAACAAGAGAAGAGGACGCATCAAGTGGGGAGATCTCCCAGTGATGAGGATTTAAGGAGGACCCAGTGTGTTTGTTGGGAGGGGGTGAGGGGATTTTAATTCCCGAGAGGTTGGCAGAACAGGTCCGGGAAGAATACACATGTGGATTTGGGGGAAACAATCTCTAGAGGGAAGGAAAGGGCTCCAAAACTTCGAGGCTCTCTTGTTAGAAATAGACACACTAGCCCTTTTTTGGAAGGAAAACTCGATTCTTCCCCCAAAGTTTTGATATTATATAACTTTTTTTTTTTTATTAAAAAGGGTTCAGCAATCTTTTGGACATTGCACCGCTCTGAGGGTAAAGGGAAGTGTAGTTGTCCACGCGGGAACAACAAACTCATAAGATGTCACACTCGCACACTAAAGCAGCCTTTTCGGTGGAGCTCAATTCGTGTATCTCGTAGAGTCCATGTAGGGACATCGAGGGAACAAAGGATGGGACACCTTACCTGGAGATGGAGGGAGGGAGGGGGCGAATAGTTTGGGAAAGGGCGAATTACCAGCGAGGCCACTCAACACCACCTGAAGCCAGCCTCACTCACCTCCAGCCCCGATATCGACTTCTTACCTTAGTGGGAAGGTTGTTTTTCTACTGTTTGTGCTCACGCTCGAGAATATCCGAGGGTCTGGGCCGGGGTATGTCACTTTTAGTGAACTCCTCTGCCCCCCACCCCCTCCCGTCATGGGGTTAGTGGGTCAAACATTAACACCCTTTTGTCTCCACTCCTGTTGTGCCTGTTACTCTCAGCACAGGGAGTTGAGACAAAGGGGTGTTAATGGTGGGTGGGGACCCTGAGCTGTGACTAAAACAAGTGTCAGCCAGCCCCAGCTTCGCACAAATTTGAGTGAAGCTGTGACTGCCCTGCACTTGTGTCAGTCACAGCTGCCTGACTTGTTGACGGCGTGCTCATCTCCTGTCGCGGCTGCGGCTTTGACGGGACAATGACCCGCCGTCAAGAGGCGGGACCGGAGGGTCCCGGCAGGGCCCCGGCTCGGCCTCACTTTTTGGCCCACTTAAAGCACTGCCCCTGGGATAGACTCAGTAGGTTCACTGTAGATGAGGCCATCCTCCTAGTACAACCTGTGCTTCCCTGGCTCTTGCCCGTCCAGCTGGAAAGCTGCCTGTTGGCGAAGTCCTTAAAGAGTAGGACACTCTATTTGACCTCTGCTGAAGTCTGCCCTACCGGGGCCACCTTTTGCCAGTAAAGACTGCAGCTCAGGATGGTCTTTAGGATCCAGATCTCCAACTGGGGGAATGTCTTCTTCCAGCTTTGACTCTTCAGCAGCAGATTCAACCTCTCCTGGTTGTTTCTCACACTCAGCCTCAGCTGGTGGAGTAGTCACAGGTGTGACTGTGGACTGTCCTCTCGGGGATGTCCTGGTTTGATGCACAGGAGTGCTATCTTCTCTTTTCCTGTGACTTTGGGTTTCCCCTTTTTCCTGGAAATATAAGTTGGCCTTTCCTGTGGACTGGGTGTTATAGGTTCTCCTGTAACAACCTCTTAAGAGTCACCTAGGGCAAGCTCTCTGGCCTTCTTTGTCTGCTCCTGTTTCCTTTTACTTGGAGGCCTGGGGGTGCTTGATACAACTCCAAGAGTTTTTAAGTCATTCCCAGCAGGACTCTCACAGGCACCTCACTTTGTACACTGACAGGTATTCTTACAGTAATATTGTTGCACTGGATGAGAGCTGGTAGTCTTGGAAACATTTGGAAAGTGCCTCCAGCAAGCTTAGTGAAGCCTTTGGGTGCTTTAGCAACATCCTCAGGTTTGAGAAAGGTTTCATCCACCACTGTAATGCTGGCCCCAGTGTCTCTAATGGCAGGGGTCTCCACACCATTTACAAGTACACTGTCCTTGTAATATTCTTTTTTGTTATCTGGTATAGGATTACAGCCATCTAAATTCTGCTGTTCCCACAGACCCGGGGACACTAAAACACTGGCAGAGACTCCAATGGGGTCTTCAACCAATAGTTGAAAGTTTCCACTTGCCATATGTACTTCTTCCTCTGGGGAGAAGGCTAAGGAGGCAGTGTGGACCCCTGAATGTTTATCCTTGCATCTGGGATCCCCTCTCACATGGTCAGTTGACCCACAAGCATAGCATTTTCCAAATGTTTTGACAAATGGGGGCTTCTGCTGACCTCCCTCTAGTTAGGCACCAGAGGTATCACTAGACTGATTTGGTTTCCTTTGTGGCTTACCCGTTTTCTATTTGTGGCCTTTTTTTTGGATTGGAGCTATTCAAATTCTCTTTGTTATCTTTCTTCTTTTGCTGCTCCCCTTTATCCTTTTTCTGAGTTGCCCCAGAATCCTTGTGAGTAGCCCTGTTGGCAACCCACAGGTCAGCAGCTTTTGCTAGCTTCTTGGGATCAATCTCTTTAGAGTCAGACCAGTGCTGTCTCAGCTCAGTAGAGAATGCATCAAAAATAGATTCAAATAAAAACAGATTTCTCATTCCTTAAAAAGTGTTAACTTTGTAACCCTTAACCCAACCATCTATGTTTTTCAAACATGCACACACCCAGGTAGCCCAAGGGGTACCATCAGTCTTTTTGAGGGTCCTAAAACTCTTAAGGTACTAGGAAGGAGTTTTCCCAAATCTAGCTATCAAAGCTAGCTTCACATTCTTTCAAGTTCCCCCACATACTAGGAAGGAGTTTTCCCAAATCTAGCTATCAAAGCTAGCTTCACATTCTTTCAAGTTCCCCCACAGCATCAGTTGCAACTTGGGGGAGCTTAGACAAAAGCCAAGAAATCAACTGATTCCCTGTAAAACCCGGAATCCCATAGTTATATTCAAAAGCACCCAACCAATCCAAAATATCAAGCTTCACCTTATACATACAGCTTCCTTGGGCATGCAAGGTCTCTTAGGACTGGAAGACCTAGAAGACTATGGGATAGAAACATTTTCAAGAGACAATTTATTAATTTCAAGAGCATGTTGCATTTCCATTTTCCTTAGTTTGAGTTCTTAACGTTTGCTTTCAGTTTGCATTTGTAGCCGTTTGAACTCTAACTCAAGTCTCATCTTTTCAAGAGAGACCAATTCTGGACTCAGTAGTGGGCCTGGTAGGGTCTCTGTGGCTAAAGGTTGAGGCCTAAGAGCTTGTTGAGGTCAAGAGGGGCTCACATCCTGAGACTCCTATAACTCCTCTGACTCCTCAATAACATTAGAGTTAGACTCTGAATCATTATCATCCACATCAACATTTTCCACATTTTCTGAGACAGCAGGTGTGAAAGGCCTACTACTCAGGCTTTCATGATTCAACGATCTTTCAATCAATTCATTTTTCTTTCCTTTAACAGGAAGATTCCTGACCTTACACATTTATTTCAGTTGTTCTACTGTTAGAATGATCAGTGCTTCCTGTCTGAGATTATCCATATCTGGCATGTTACAATTTCTTTTCTAGTGGTGCTTAGCCTTGTGAAGGTTTTTAGTTGAACAAAAGTGAAGCAAAACTCTCAATATAACAACTCTACAATTTATCCTCACCACCTGCCACCAGTGTTAGGCAAAGTTTGTATGCAGTGCCCTTTGGGATCACTACATACAACTAGGACTACAGGTGTAAGCAAACCAACCTTTGGTATAAGTGTGTACTACACAGTTTTGGTAGCACAGCTGGCTGAGCAGCCAGGCTTATCTCAAGAGGGGAATGTGAGCAGCAATGATGTTAAACAGAGGCCTATAATCACAAGTGTTCAAATAAACAATTACACTCAAGGTTTCTTTGATAAATACTTATTAATTTATTCATCTGTCAGTTATAAAACATTCATTAGAAGGAGGCAATATAATCACACACATATATACTTCAATGCTATTTCAGAATACTTTTCAAGAGGAGTAAAAAGGCAAAGATTATTAGAACCTGAAAGGTTACAATTATTCTTAGACAGTGCAAATAATTTGAGTTCACCAGAAGAGTCAATTCAATTCAATAGGCTAGGCCAAAGTCAATGGGCTAAAGTCTTGGATAGGATAAAGCGGTTCTGGTAAATAAACGGTAAAGTCTCTGCACAATTTCTTGGAAGCAGTTTGTAAAAAGAAGAATCATATGTTGGGTCACAAGCTGATTAGTCCTGTGAGTTGCAAAAGTTTCAAGCACTTTCACTGTGAGAGGTAAGTACTCTCAGTCTTGTTTCACAGTATCTTATAATGAAGAAAAAGAGGCAGCTGATGACTTCTGTTCCTGGAAGTTCCTGCATATCTCGCTGTTCCTGGGCCTCAGTCATGGGGACAAGAGGGAGGACGTCGGAGGACTCCGGCACTGCACTGGGACTGGATAAAAAGCTTGCTGGTGTCCAGTCAACTGGTCGACAACAAACTGGTCGACTGCAATTTGGTCGACACCATTTGGTCGAATGCCAAATGGTCGAATTTTTTTTTTTTTTAATATATATGTGTTTTGTGGGTTTTCGTGTGGGGAAAAGAAAAAAAGGGGGTGGGGGGGGGACCCCCCCAAAAAAAACCAAAAAATGGGTAAAAAAAAAAAAAAAAAAAAAATTCGACCATTTGGCATTCGACCAAATGGTGTCGACCAATTGTCCTGTCGACCAAATGTTTTCGACCATTTGACTGGTAACCAAGCTTGCAACTAGCAAACTTCAATTCTGGTGGCTGTAAGTAACGCACACAAACTGGTGTCCCTCTCCCTGGTTCTACGGTTTCCTGCAGCAATTCTGAGGAAATTCAACCAGCTCTGACATAGGTGTCCAGGTGGCTTACTGGTGAGTTGATTGGTCCCACCAACTCAAAGGGAGAAGTCGTCCTTGCAGGGGCTTCTCTGTCGATGTGAACTTGGCAATACGGACCTGCAGCAGGGCTTCACTGGGCAAACCAACGGTCCAAGAGTTGCAGCTGCTGTCTTCTTCAAGCTCTTCTTCGGGTCCTTCGTTCCAGTGGTTTACTCTGCCTTCCAAGCCAAGAGACTTGCCTTTTCTTCAGTTCTCTCCATTCATTCCAGCCTAGCTGTCACTCACTCAGCAGGGTGGCTGTCCTTGCTGGACAGTCAGCCAGCCAATCACCACAGAGAGCATTTGGGTCTCCTAGGAGACTAGGCACAGGGAGTTGCGGGCACCTCCCTCACTTCCTGCCCACCCCAGACACTCGGGCGTCAGAGGCGGTCTTCACTCCTGAAGCGCGCCAAGAGGCAAATGATCAAAGAGACCAAACCTGGTTTGGCACACAACGAAAAACTCTAGAAGGACTTTTCCACAAAGAAATGGCAAAAAAAGAAGACTGGGACCTGTTTTAACAAAGGGTGCTCACACGCCATCTTAAAAAACATGGCTCCCATGATTTAACGCTACCGGAGCTACGAATAGTTCATGGTCAAGGAAAATCATGGTAGTTCGTTGTAAAACTACTGCCACCAACCATTCTGAAAGGATAGGGTAGCAGTTGACTGCTACATGAGTATCTAGACACAGAGGATACTTAGTAACCCCTCCAGCACTCTATTGTAAAATACTGTGTGCTGGGTCTAAGAATTTAAAAAGACTAGTAAAGTCAATTTCACTTTACTTACTCTGGGAAACAGTAGTTCATCCCAGAGAAGGTATTTAAACCTTGGGAAAGCCTGGAAAGGCTTCCCTGTGCCACTGCACTGAGGGTGCTGTGTGACATAAATGAAAAGATGATGCCTATGGAGTTGGTTAGACTCCATAACCAAATGAAACACAAGAGTAAAACACATATCAAAATACATGAGAGAGAGGAAAAAAGAGTCACACTCTCTCCTGGTAAAAACATCAAGTCCTCAAAATCCAGCAAAGTTGCTGTGGGTCTCTAAGGTGAAGGGAATTAGCACATTTATGAGAATTCTCCCTAACAAGGGTGACCAATTATCACCCAGGCTCTCCAGATCACCACTCAATCTTCCCATACGTCTTGAGACAACACTGATCCCCAGATCTAGATCTGTCCTCTGTTCTTCCATTTTCGAACATCTTCTGCAGATTTTCCTGGACTTTCAAGCCTGTTTACTTCCCATTTTATTCCAGCTCCTTTCACTACAGGCTTTTCATATCTGATCACGTGATTCTTGGTCTTAGCTCTGTCTCTTGTCTTGGAGTCTTGCACGTAGTCATCTTCATCTGGATCTGTCCATTCAGTTGCCCATTTGAGATAGGCATCTCGGCCCATGAACTGGCCTCTTGTATGGCAAAGTGCTACGTGTGACAGGCAATGTGCTGTCTGGACATCAATTTCAATGGCTATGAAAATCTTGGACGTCCCCATAATGTAAGGCAGGAGTTCACACACAAAGCATTCCTCCTTTGAGGGTCTTCTTCCCACTTCCTTAATATGGTGATACTATGGGCCTCATTACAACCCTGGCATTAAGCGGTTAACGGCGCCGCAAAAGGTGGCGGCGCCGTTAACCCCTTAACGTCTGATTACGAGGTCCCTTTGCGGGTTGGAGATTTTAACACCTGCTTTTTGCAGGTGTTAAAATCCAACCCGCAAAGGGACCTTGGTGCTAAGTACGGTGCCGCAATTTGCAGCACCGTACTTAGTGCCTTCCCCATTCCCAGTGAGCCCTATGGGGCAAAAATGGGAATGGGGAAGGGCCCATGGTGAATGGGGAATTACCGCCTCGCCAACCTTGGAATGGGGCGGTAATTCCGCCATTCACCATGGCGGACCCCGGCATGGACCATGGTGCTAAGAGCACCATGGTTTAGCGCCGGAGTCGTAATGAGGCCCTATATGTTGTTTCCCAAGTGTGCTGTACTGTCCATGTAATAATTTAGTTCATAGTCTTCTTCGCTGACATCTCTCTTAGATCTCATTCTTCTTTTGTGTCTTTCCATACTCATCTCATGAAGTATGTCAGCATTACTTCGTCTTTTTGGATCAATCATAGGAACATTTGTCAGTAGACTTTTTCAGTACTTTTACAAGTGTTATCTGTGTAGGAGAAAGGTCTAAACATGTCTTTCTATCCCAGAATTTCTGTTTGGTCTTAGCAAAGCCTGGCCATATGGAATCTGCTATAATCTCTGCATGTGACCTTCCCCCAAAAGGTAACTTGGATTTTTCTAATTCAGGCGTAGGAACATTCAGGCATACTTCTGTAGTAGGTTCACTTTCTAACAACCCTTTTCTTTGTTTCTCCTGTAAGGCCTGTTTCTGGTGTCCAAAAATAATCTCTAGGATACTTTTGGCATAATTACAATGGTTAGTGACATTTACCTCAGACTCTGGTAATTTTTCATCAATCTTTGAAGCAGGGATAACTACATAGTGTCAGGCTGCCAAGTGGTTGCCACGTCTATATCCTCCTTCTGCTTAGGAGGATTCACAGGAGTCTTTGCTCCATTTACATCTATGCAATATGATGTGCGCCCTGTGAATGAGAGCAGCATTATTATGAACAAAATGCAAGCATAAATGAAGCACAAATATGACCACTTGCAGCAACGACTTTTTATACATCGTGGACGTCTCTCAGGATCTGGCATGTTAATGTTGCTACTAATGCTGCCCATTTTCCTTTTTTAAGGAGAGAAAAACAAATTTGTATTTAGGGCACATTATGCATTATTTTTCTGGAAACTGCTTACTTGGCTTGGCAATTGTCCTCGACCAGCTGTCTGCTTACTGGATGATAAGAACAAATTCTCAGTGAATTCCTTGAATTGGGCTTTTCACCAGAAGAAATGTGGATACCTCCCCAACAAGAAGTAGACGACTTCAACATGTATACGCTAGATCTCTTCTTCAGAAAATCTCATTTAGAGTGTTCTTAGTCTACTTCAGTTCATCTAGATTAGTTCAATGACATACACCAGTTCCCAATCGATGCCTTGAATCTGTCTTAGACCAGATTACATGTCGAATTTCTTTCAGCATGAAACAAGAGTTTTCAGTTTTCAAGACCTCAGATCTGTCCCTCGAAGGAAAGTTTCATTCTGACCTAAGTATTCACTTGTACTATGATGTCTCTCAAGATTTCATTAAATTCTGCATTATTTCTCGGGTCTCTCAAGAAAGTTCAGACATCAGTATGTCTATTAAGAAGCTGTGTGCATTCTTCAATCAAGTAGTAGAAAACCAAACTGACCAGTCTGTGTGCGTTAGCGGCTGATAGGGGCATTTGTCATTTCCCCACTGTATTCAGGAAGCTGGAGAACCTGCCCAATGATCGCTGTGATTAGTCTCCTTACAATCTGACCATTCTTAGGAACTTGCAAGAAAATGTAAACGCTAGTAGTTCCCCCCACGAGTGCACGAGTGCCGGATATGTGCGCAATACAAAGAGAAAAACTTTGAGTATGATCCATGAAACATTGTCATTGGGTACCACCATGGACACCTCTAAACAGGAACTCAGTGAAAAATGAATCGGGGTACTGTACTATCTTCCAATTGTTGAGAACGAACTCAAGATCTGGCATATTTTTCTTCTCATCAAGGCTTAAGCATGCCTCAGTCCAAAGTTAACAAACTTCTGTGGCTTAAGAACAAAGATCTTCCCTTAACCCTTAAATGACTGCAAAGAGTGTTCAAAACAAGCCGCAGTCCAATGAACTCCTTGTCTTTACTGGACAGCCTCTGTGTCCTTCTTCCTTGCCATAGACCTTGTCTGCACGTGCTGAGGTTTTTCCCCGATACTTGCTTCCGAAAGGTGCAGGGGTGAAGGGGTTTCTCCAGCGTAAATCTTCACGTCACCTAGGAAAGTCCAAGCACATCTGCCTTGCACTTTGACTGCAGACGGCGTGACATCCTCTTCGATGAAAGAGCTGTTGAAATGAGGTTCATGCCACTTTCTCATAAAGTTGTGAATTAGGACCGCATCACCGGGGAATAATTTGGGGACACAAAGTTCTTGAAATTCACTTGTTGTTGCAGCTCCTTCTGTTTTCCGTTCTACCACACACCCTTTTCGCCGTAGCTGACCTGAAATGACAGAGATACTTGAAGTTATACAAATAAGGTATTCATGTAACTCCATTCCTAATAGTTCTGATGTTGGCTGGGCATCACTCTGGATGGAGGTGTGAGGGGTGCCCTCATTCGCCTCCCTGTCACTATCTCATGGGGGAGAGATGGTGGTCCGAACCTGGTTGGTTCCTCAATGCATATAGTGCCAGTGGTAGGCAATGCAACCACCCTTTCTTCAAGGTAAGCTTCAACTTGGCTATCCTTTCTTTAAGCAAGCCGTTGAGCCTCTCACAGATCCTATTTCCTTGTGGATGATAAACTGAGGAAAACTTGTGCTTTATACCAAGCAACAAGCTTATCTGTTCAATGGTCTGATTTACAAAATGAGGACCATTATCTGATCTCATTACTTCACATATTCCCCATCTAGGAAATACTTCTCGTACTAAATACATTGCTGCACGGGTGGAGTCTGGGTGTGTACACGGACCAGCTTCAATGCACCTTGAAAAGGGATAAACTACTACAATAAGTATCTATATCCATTACATACTTGCAAAATGTCAACATAGTCGATATGCAAATGCTGAAAGGGGCCATCAGGTCTAGGAATAACTCCCCTAACTGTGCGCAGTGTGTGCCTAGCAGTGAACTGTTGACACATGATGCAGTTCACTACATAATAAGGCTACAGGCATCGCCGGTTTACCAGTGCTGTCTTGTCGCCACAGTGCTTCAGTGGTGTTTAAAAACCACCCTCTTTGTGTCCATAAATCCTTCTCATCTTGAGGTGCTTCTCCCTCGACCTCTATTAATTGTGTCTTCGACAGATTGCTGTAGCATTCAGATACACTCATCATTACAACCATGTTTTCATTTACATCAGGTGTCTCAAAGTTCATCATAACATTATCTGAATATGCAATGCGCTTGGCTTCGTCTGCTGCTTGATTTCCACGTGAGATAAAGTCTGTCTTGTTAGTATGAGCTGCTTATTTAATGACTGCAATGCCTACTGAGAGTTGTAGTGCCTTAATAAGCCTGTCCAATAAGGTGGCAGATGCACTGAAGTGCCACCCGCTCGGAGGTAGCCCCTCCTTTTCCAATGTGCTAACCCTGCGTGCACCGTCGACGTCACATAGGCGGAGTCACTAGACACCATTACATCCTGAGCTGCATGATTCTCAAGTGCCATTATCAGCACCAATAATTCTGCCGCATGAGCTGAATAATGAGACGGTAGTTGTGTACTTACTAGTAACTGAAACTCCCCCTCAGCTATGTGCTTCACCACAGCAGCACCTGTATATCTATGACCATCATTTGATCGATCCTTGAAGAACCATCAATAAAAAAAAATTCTCCCCCTGCCAAGGCATTTTCTTTTATCCTAGGGATTTCATCATAGAACTCTTCATAGTTCGAACAATCATGTGCATGCTCAATGTCTGCCAGTGGTTCAGCTACAAACATGGCAGGATTCACTATTCTGCATCAGACTATTTTATTCGCTGGATTTGATATGACTAGCTCATAGGCAGAAGCCCTATGAGAAGTCAACGTTCACCAAAATGGCAAACAATGCATGTTCAACAAATAATGTCATAGAGCATCCCATCACTATGTTTGCAGCCTTCTCTATGGCGAACGCAGCGGCCGCCAAATATTGTTTGCACAGAAAATGACCCCTCATTACTGGGTCCAAAATCCCACTGTAATATGCAAGGGGCTTGTACCCCAGTGTGGTTCTCTGCGTGATGACTGCTGTCATAACAGTACCATCTGTGTGCGAGAACAAAAAGAATTCCATAGCATAATTAGGAATCCCTAAAACTGAAACTGTGCAAATTGCTTTTTTCAACTCATCAAACCCTTCTTCCATTTCCTCAGTGCAAACAATGTTTTTCTTGTGTTGCCTGTGCTTTCTTTAAAGCCCATGCTCTGACATAGTTACATAATCCCAGAAATCTTTGCATGTGTTTTATCGTGTGTGGCTTTGTAGTTTTCAAAATAGCCTCAGCTCTTTCAGGAGCAACCTTCTTTCCTTCATGCAAAATCAACTGGCCTATATACAACACTTCTTGTTGACAATATTGTAGGTTCTCTTTGTCAACTTTATATGCTTTGTCAGCAAGTGTAATCATTAGCTGAATGGAATCGCATCTGCACTCCTCTGAAGTGCTGCAAACTAAAATGTTGCAAACTAAAATGTCATCTGCGTATTGCAACACAACACTTCCTAAATCAATATTGCTTAAGTCCATCTGGAGGACTCTATTAAAAATTGTTGGAGACTCACAGTATCCTTGAAGGTAAACGGATGCTTTTCAGGCGAGTTTGTCTAAAAGTAAATGACGTCAGATCCTGCGAGTCTTTGTGTAATTGGATTGAGAAAAATGCATTTTTCAAATCAATCACAGTGAAATATCATGCTTGAACAGGTATATTACATAAGATTGTAGCAGGATTAGGAACTAGAGGGAACTTGGCCTCTACAATATGGTTAATCGGGCATAAATCTTGAATTAAATGCCCCAACCCCTTTCCCCTTTTTTACAGGATAAATCACTGTATTACAGGGTGATTCTGACGTCACTAAGATACCTTGATCCATCATGGCGGAAATTATCTTAGAAATGCCTTCATCTGCCTCTCGAGACATGGGATACTGTCGTGCTCGAGGTAAATTGATCCTGGTTTCAATTAAATTTTTACTTCTCCAACCCCTTTTAATAGGCCTACATCATAGAGGCCTGTGGTCTATAATGAAACTGGCACTTTCACTATGTCTTCATCAAAATACTCAGGACACTTTTTGCTATCATCATTTTCTAAGGAACTTCTCATTTGATTGCTCTTACCCAATAAGTAATGCTCATTTGGAACACTATTTCGTCATCAGATGGATGATCTCTAAACAGATCCTCATCAGTGACATCTGTTAATCTGTAACCCTCCCCAATGGCAATTACTATACACCATTGTCTGCCTTCATTGTCAACTACATCAAGCAAAGCCATTTCACCTCGCACTACAGCTGCTTGTAATTCTAAGGGAAAGACATCCCTCTTTTTCAAGCATAGGTATCCTAGACCTAAATAAAAACTCAGGTATTCTCATAGTTCTGTCTACTAGGCCTGGTAGCCATGTCAACAGAATGCGTACTCCATAATGAAAGACTTCAGGTTGCAATGGAACTGCTCGGGTGGCCACTTGCCCTGCAAATGCCATAATCAATTCACTCACGTTCAAATAATGCATTCCTGGTTCTGATCACACTATGCCTTCATCAGTAAACGAAAATTGTCATATTCAACTTGCTCATTAAATCTCAACCTAATATATTGACAAGTGTCTGCCTTTATAGCAATGGCACCGACATGTCAAACTTTCCTATAGAGACTGGCAGTTCTTCAGTAAAAGGAACTCTCCTTGTCGCCCCTGAAAAACCTTGAGTATTCCTGGCATTGCCAGACATTGAAAACATTCCTTCTCGTATAGGTGAGTGTGTTGCACCCGTGTCTACTAAAAACAACAAACGTTTGCCTCCTATACTGATGTCTACTCTTGGTTCCTTATGAGGATTCGGCGTCACAAATAGTACTGAACACATCAGGTCTCCCAGTGAGCTGTCCTATTGTGGGTACAGCCTCATTCTGTTGCCTGTAAAAGGATTCCCTCCATCGACAGTGACACCACCTATTCTAGGAGTCATTAACTATCCTGTGCTTGTGCTTTGCTGAATCTGCATGGGTGAATGCTGTGACTGCACTTGCAGCAAATTCACTGCTGCCTGTGGTGTCTGCAACCCTTGCTGCACTCTCAGCGCTTGTTGCATTGGTTGATTCTGAGCAAACCTGTCTCCATTCTGCTGTGAATATGCAGGCAGGTTTCAAGTCCCCCCTCTTGCACGAACCCTTGACTTCTACATACACGAGAAAAATGCCCTGTCATTACACATGCCCAACATATAGGAGGAGGTCTCCTAACCTGCCCATCCTGAATATTTTGATTATCATTCTGCATGTTTTTAAACCCACTCTGATTTTTCTGGACGTTTCCCTGATTATTCTGCCAATTACCTTGATTATTCTGAAAGCCTCTTCCTCGAAATCCTCCCCTTCCCTGTGGAGCAAATCCATTATTGCCTAGATCAAACTGCCTTTGATTATTCATCTGCAGCATATTTGCTGTTTGTTGTGAACTCGATTTGTCTCCACTAGTCAACATTGCCCCTTCAATGGCATACTTAGACAACTTTTTCTGCACTAACTTTGCTTCTTCACCTTTCCTGGCATCATCTTTCTTGTGATTCTTTTCCTGCAAGAGTCTGCAATAATGCGCGATGGTCAGCTGAATTTCTGACCATGGTTTTGCTTCCATACCCACTAACATCTTAAACTGCTTTTGTAATGGGTCTGGCAGCCCTTGGCATAATAAGTGGTAGAACACAGGCATAGATTTCTCCCAAGCGTCCTGTGTCTCCAAGTATGTCTGTTTGTCTGTTTGTTTTATGTGATTGTTTAAAAGATGATGCCATAAACGAAAGTGATTGATGATAAAAAGAG
The DNA here is from genome assembly GCF_040938575.1 of Ambystoma mexicanum. Classification (NCBI taxonomy): domain Eukaryota; kingdom Metazoa; phylum Chordata; class Amphibia; order Caudata; family Ambystomatidae; genus Ambystoma; species Ambystoma mexicanum. The sequence continues at coordinate 325,145,133 of NC_090926.1, read as the reverse complement.
AAGTGCAAAGTTGAAACAAATTAACTGATTGTGCTCTTGGAAACTTTAAATGTAAACAAGCGGATCATCCCCTTCTTGCATCTCTTTTGTCATTATAGCTCCCATGTCGTACGTGTCCGGATACAGCACTCTAAGCGTTTTCCAAACTGCCGCTCTGCAGTTATTGAATGGTGCTCCGTCATGAGCAGTGTTAACTGTAGTAACACCAGCATACCCTGCTCTCGACCAAACGTCATCAGCTCTTTCCCCAAGAATGGCAATTAGGAGACCTTTAATGTCCCCAATAGCCAATGTATTTTCTCCTGCCATCTTCTCTGATTCATGTATCCTTTTCCCAGCGCCAGAAGTTAAACTCAGGAGTTTAAACCTTAAATTATCCTTGTCCATCTGGGGCCACAGTATATATCGTGGTTGGCCCCCCTTTCTGTAGCAAGGGAAACTGTGAAGCCCCAAGCTCCTTCTCATTTCTCATCATTTGTCCACCGCAGGGACAATATTCCCGCACCGCCTTCTTCCTGGCAGCGACCTTAATCTGCTCACGTATGGTTTTGATTCCCCCCTCTCACCACGGAGTTGCCCTTTAGGTCGGTCTAACTGCGCCAATGGTTCTGACGCCCTAGGTACAGGTGCATCTAAATCTGACCATCTTACTCCCTTATGCATTGAAAAACATCCCTCAGGACCACATGCATCACCTCTCCCTTCCCCATGGGAGGTGTCTCTGTCTTCGTCTGACATTTCCTGTACCCAACTTGTGCAACTTCTCTCCTCTTCATCTCTGTCCAGAGTCAGTCTATCTAAAGACAACTCCTTAGGCCTCATAGTACATGAGGCTCCCTCTGTTTCATACAACTGCGTACTCTCGAACCAATCATTTTTTCCCTTCCCCTTTAATCCTTTCTGGGCTCTCATTTCATGATATACTTTGTCTATTACTTCCCCAATGTTCCTAGAGTGAAACCCATCCTCTAGATTTGCTCTAGATGGACCTGGTAATGACTCATATTCAGGGAAGAACTCCTCTATGTCCTCCCATGCTACTTCTGGATCAGGATTCCTTACTTCCTTCTCCAGGCGCTCAAGATTGCATGCTCTCTGCCTTCTTTTTCGTTCTATATCATCATCAAATTCTCTCTGCTTTCTTGCTTCCTCTCTCACCATGTCTTCATCTTTTTTTCTTTGCATCTCTTCTCTCCTTTGCCCTTCATATCTCCTCATCCTTTCATCTTTGTATTCTCTTATCCCTTAGCTTTTGTTCCTCCTCTTCCATTCTTTTTCTTTCTAGCTTTTCCTGCTCTTCGATTGCTCTCTGTCTGTTATCACGTGTTCTTTGCTCTTCTGCTTTCTCTTGTTTTTTAATTGCTAATCTTTATATAACTGCTCCCGTGTTTGTCTATCTTTCCTTTTCGCTCCTTCATCTTTCAATCGTTCCTCTCTTTCTTTGTCCTTTTTATCTTGCTCATCTTGATCCTCCCTTTGCTTTACGTCCTCGATGCCTTTACCATCGCGTTTGAGCAAAATCTGACCGCCCATCCATTCGTTCTGTAGAAGTGCGAACTCGTCAGTTTTTTCTATTTCTCCTTTCTATCTCTTTATTTCTCTTCCTATAGCTAGACATGTGCTTGCTCGATCGCTTCTTTCCTTATCGCATCTCTGCTTGTCCCTCTGTACCTTAGAGATTACATCTCTCTCAGTCTTTTTCTTGGGACCCTTGTCGCTGCTTTGTGCAGGCAACTCATACGCCGGGTTGCTGTACCCTGCTGCTGCTTTAAGCTCACTCAATGGGTATAACCCATCATCTTTCTTATTCTCCCCTTCTATTTCAGATGGGGCAGGGGAGCAGAGGGCTCCTCACCACCCATCTCAATGCATCACTCAATGCATACATTGAGGATCCAATCTACAGGGGACTCCTCATCTTTCTCCTCCTGGTACATTTTCCAAAGCTCTAAGCTCTCTGGCTGCTTATCTAGCTTTTTTCCCGTATATGCTGCATGCAAATATGTCGTCATATGCTGCAGAACTGCCTTCGATAGTGACCCTCCTTTCGGCCATGGCATGAAAATGTTGTCTGCGGTTCCTTTAACCCATTCCGCGCTATACTGTCTAAGCTTGGGTGCATGGTTGGTTCAGCAAATGCTTGCAAAGGTGCACAAGTGGAGTAACATCCTCCATTTTGGACTCTTTACTCTTAATTTTCAACACTCCCTTTCGCTTTATCACAGATTTGAAAAGGTATGTTTCAGTAAAACAATACATTATGAGCTTGCACCACTCGTTGCAAGCTCCAAACCCTTTAAATCATATTTCCTTTACTTTAATCTTGCTAAAGAAACACCATCAACTTCAATTTAAAACAATCAGTTAATTTGTATCAACTTTGCACTTCTCTTTTTATCATCAATCACTTTCGTTTATGACATCATCTTTTACACAATCACATAAAACAAACAGACAAACAGACATACTCGACCGGTCACAGCCCTTCTCTAGGACCTGTCTAACCCCCTAAAACACCCCTACAGAGTTTAAATCAACCTCTCTAGATTCACCTTTAATCAAATCCGTTTTCTAAGTCATCCGCTGTGGGATTTTAGGTTGAGATTTCTTCTGTTACGTTCTTTAAAATGCAGGCATGGGGCATATTCTTTTACCATGGTCTCTCCTCATGATACCTCTTAATTGCTTGCCCTCACACAAGTCGATGTCTATTCAATATATAACACTCTTATTCTCAAGTTACGTATTTACTCCAGCCGCCCTCCGTTACTCACTTTCCCCTTATCTTATCTCTTTTCTTCACTCATTACCCATACGTTTTGCCAGCTCTCTCAGTTTTTACTCACCACTCGCATTTTCGTCTTCCGACTCTCGGGATCGTAGGCCTCTTTTAACGCCTCTTCAACTTTCTGTTCGCTCAGCTTCCTGTAAACCGTTGGAGGGGATTCCAGCTGAAATCGGGGGATTGGTCACACTGTGCTTGCAAAACTAGCAATTTAAACTAAACCACTATCTACGGGGAGCTTCGCGTCCTTCAGCCGAATGGTAGAGGTTGTGCGATATTTCCGGGACCCCAAAGATTGCTTATGTCGATGGGTCTGAACCATCCTCTGCTACCACGTGAACTGAATAACTCAGCCCTTTAACATGAGTAGCAATTACCATGGAGATGGATGCGGATGCAGATTTGTATTCATACATCAATAATCAAAATGACTCAGGTAGTTGGCAAAAGGATAACTGTTTTAATATCAGTTATCTAAAACAGGGAGTACAACGAACATCTACGAACTTGCTTGATCCTCTTACTCAATACATTTCATAAAAAACTGAGCTTATATACTAAAAACCCGTCATCAGTGACGTTAACCTACGTAATTACCAACGTCATCCTATGTGGCAAACTACAAAAACCTAGTGAAGAAAGTGATTGGATAAAGGGGAACATTTAGATATACGTGCCATACTAGTGTGGGGCAATGAGTGAAGATAATTGGTTAATAAACATCAGGTGGGGCAACTAAGCCCTTCCCTAAAAAATGACCACTATGACCCCCTTGTGACTGTCTTGTTTTAATATAATAGTTTTGTAGCTTACTACTTACTAAATGTACGATGTCCGATTGGTTACACAACTTTAGGACCATTAATTACTTGGTCCCCTACAATTGGTTGGCACTCTAACCTCCGTCAGTACTTTTCCACCTACGTCTAGAAGCACGCAGGCTGGCCATCCAGGTGCTGGTGAGCTCATATTAACCATAGCTTCCCACCAATTAGCATTCAAATCAATCATCACCTCAGTGGTCTGCTGTCAATTAGGCTTTGAAGATTGGCCTTGAGTTTGTTCTGTGCTGTGGAGAATTCAGGGAAATGAAGGCACGCTCTGCCCTCATGCATAGGTGTGAGCATCTTGTTCGTCCAACTTCATCCTTCCACGTGACTGAAGACCATGGAATCGAGCTTCTAGTGTCTTTAAAATACTATTTTTTAATAGACCTCTGACGTCTTCCTTATTCTGTTCATGCCTTCTGAACAGGAGTTTTGTTCTTTCACACGATTTGTATCCAATGTCAGTTTGCTCCAGTTTGATAAGACCTTGGCTTCTTTAGCTCATCCAACTTTGCCTTCTGAGATTCATTTGGTAAGGCGAAACTGTTGAGGTGGGGGTACTTGGCTCCTCCTCTACACTCCACACAGACGCCCCGCAGACTGAAGGGGAAGTGGTCGAATTGGGAATAGTAGATACCGAAGGGCACGAATTGAGCAACGGACATAAGTAGAACATCGAAAGTGGCAAATAAAAGGGAAGGGATTGCATTGCATGTGTAAATATATATATAGTGGGGAAATGTAACGGGATTGAGTTAAGAAGAGATACCTCAATACTTATTCTCAAGGAGATAGAAGAAAACATATCAAACTCTGGAACAGAGTATTAAGATTAGGGATTGCTGCTTCATGGCTGAGAAAGGATGTGTTTTAAACTCCAGAATGGGGTAAAATGGAGATGAGATACTTTTTACTAGGCAAGTAAAAAAAGACAATCGTAGAATTTGTTCTGCACATTTGTTTGGGGTTAGGAATATGTTAATGTAAGAAGTTGATTAGTTTTGAAAAAAAGACATGGTTTTTATTAGTTGTGAAAAAATTAGGTGGTAAACTAAAAATATACAGTAATAATTTGTTTGATTATTAGATCCTAAAAAACAAGAGATTGACACCAATCAGAAAAGGGTAACAGTTGAGATAAAATATAGTGAGATAAAAAGAACAGTATTGTAACACATGACAACATATTTACATGCTGTGTACTCAGGGAAAAAGTTACGAAAAGTTCAGTTATTTTAGAGCTATGGAAAATGTATCAGAACGAGAAAGAAGACCCGCCCAAGAAAGAGTGGATGCTTAATCAGCATGTAGGGGAGGGCACAACACCGTCGGCTCCTCTTACTCTTTCTGAGGACAATAGTACAACCAATGAGAACAAGGGATTCTATCCTCTAAAGGAGTTAAAAGCAGTGGCAGGATATAGTAATCCGATATATGCACCTCCCGCTTATAATAGTGAAGACAGTACAGAAGAAACTAAGATTAAAGAACGCAAATATATGTCTGTACGTAAGGTACATGAGGAGCGTAGCGAAAGAAGCTACAGACTGGCATAGCTAGAAGAAGAGACCAAGAGACGAGGAGAGAAAGAGAAAGCTAGCGAAGTGACAATTTTACAGAGTGAGTGGATGGGAGGACAGATATTAACCAAAGTAGATGGAAAGGGCATTGATGAAGTTAAAGAGAGAGAAGAAAGAGAGGAGTGGGAAAGAAAGGAAAAAGAACGGGAAATTTGTATACAAAGATGAGAAGGAAAGAAAGAGGAAGTGAAAGGAAGAACAAAGAAGGTATGAAGAGCAGGTCAACGAGAAAGGGGGAAAAGATGGGGAGAAGAAGAAACTTGAGGAAATAGAAATACACAGATTGAAAGAATGAAGGTTGCAAAGAAGGCGAGAAGAGGAAGAGAAGAGGGAGATGAGAAGACCGGAAAAGCAAGAGCAAAAGGAAATGAGAAGGAGTAGAGAACAAAGAGAGGATGAAACAGATCATATTGTTAATATATGTGTAATAACAGCTGAAGAACGAGAACGATTGGAAGAAAAGAGAAGGTCACAACAGCCCCGTAGGGAGCTGCATGAGATACCCAGAATACCAACATGGTGTCACAAGCCAGAGGCGCACACAATTGAGGAGTCCACTACAAGACAATGTTAATACAGGGTTACATTCTAGGTGCTTTCAGTTTCCAGCAAGCCGGCGTACTTTCCATTTAAGAAAAGTCTTCAGTGGTAAGCCGGGACACAGAGACTGGAGATTGCCATGGCAATGCTGGTGTACCTTACGCTTGGGTAAGCTGCATAATGTCACGTGTATTCGTCCTTATTAGCCCTTCCGGTGTTCAGCTCGCTGCTTCTGAAAAAACTTTGACTGTTGTTTTGGGTCATTGTTTTGTCTTGTTGCCGAACCCTGCTTCGTTTCTACGTTTTTTGCATTTACCTGCCCCTTGGATTCTGATTTGCCTCATTAGAATTTTTGACCTGGACTGAATCTCGACTTGCTATTGGATTACCCTTGTTTGTAGCAACGCAGACTTCTATTTGTGCTTTCTTGGTCACAGCTCTATCATTGTTCTTGTCCTTACCTGAACTGGGTTTCTTCTTAGCTCCTTCTGCATTTTCCACGGTGCTTAGTTCTATCTTACCTTCTTACTTTAACACTGCTGTTCAAGTCAGGACGCGATCACGCGCTCCGTTGGGTAGAACTTTGTTTTCTTCCATCTACAACTTCAGTGAGGACGCGAACGAGCGCTCCGTGGGAAAGAACCTTTCTCTTAATTTCTTCTACTCATCTGAGGACACAAATGCGCGCAACATGGGAAAGGATTGTTGCTTTTCATTTTTTACACTTCCAGTGAGGACGCGAATGCGCGCAACGTGGGAAGTACATTTGTTCCTTTCCAGTTTTCTGGTAATGTTTATTTATCCTTGAGGTCTTCAGTCATATTCGCTCTACACTATCTGGATTCCACGGTAAGCACATTGCTAAGGGGGTTTCACGAGCTCAGGGGATCTTGAGCCCGAGGTTAATCCTGTTCTTGTTTCTACTGTAGTTGTTAACCAGACCACCTGCCTGTGCCTTCAGAGTTTCTTGCAAGGAACCTGCACTTATTTGCACATGTCTGTATTGTCTTTGGTCTGATCTTGAGTTTAGATTCAGTAAGGTTAATCTTGTTAACGTGTACATTGTTTCCTTACAGCTTGGTGATTCGTGGGATCCATCCATCCATCTTTCAATCAATAGGTCCCTCTGCATGTTATTTTAGCATTCAGTGGGTCACATTGTTAGAAAGAAAGTATAACTTCACTACATGTCAAGTCTACACGTGGAAGCTTTGGCTGGCACTGACACATGGGCTGATGAGCATGAGGCAAAGGCATAGGGCAAAGGATTGGGGATTTATAGGCAGATGACGGAGATGGCACCAGAGGGAGTATTGAAAGGATCTCCAATGAGAGAAACAAGAGGTAGATCGGATGATGTAATGATGGACAGGCATAGAAGCTGTCCCTGAGCAGACTAGCTCTTGATGACGAGGAAAGGGATAACAGCCATGCCAGTTGGGGTATATTGATGTCAGACAAAGAAAGGGAACAAAATGATAGAGTGCAAGGAGAGGGTGCATGTGGCTCGTCAAAAGACACAAAGAAAGAAAGAGGGGTAAAGTGGTCAGATTTAGGAGAGCCAGAAGATAAAACATCAGAACCTATATCATATCCTGAACGACCACAAAGACGGTTGCATAGTGTAGGGGAACTGTCCCCTTCTTATGTAAGTGGATTGAGGTCATTACCAGTAAGAAGGCGAGCAGGCGGAACTAGCCCCGCCTGGAAGACAAGAAACATGGGTGGTTACGATTGTAGAGCAGGATTGACACAATTCCTGTTATTAGACAAAGGCGGAGGACGGCCGCAATATATACCGTGGATATGGTATGAAGATAATTAGAAATATAAATTACCCAGTTTAACTGCTCCAGCAGGAAAATTGATTGATGAGTTTGAAAGAATGACAGCGGGAATGCCATTAGCATTAGGTGACATAAAAGGCCTACTAGCAGCTATTCTAGGGGAGAGAGCTGACGACATTTGGAGATGAGGAACGTATGCGAGTGTGACAGCACAAAACACGATACACGATGGAGCAACATTTAATAATTGCAGAGCAGATGTACAGAGGGCGCTTAGAGTACAATACCCTGACACGTCAGACATGGGTGCAATTATGACACGGAAAATGGGAGAGGGCGAAACTCCTGTTGCTTTTATTCAGGAAATTCAAGACCATTGTCTTGAGACGAGAGAACCATGAGATAAGAATGTAGCATTATTTTATCATATTTTTTGTCAGGGACTGCCCGAGCCAGTGCAGAACAAGATGAAAAAACAGGTAGGGATAGAAGCGAAGCCATGGCCAGGAAATACAGTTGACTATTGTACATCATTGCCAACTGTTACAAGAGAAGAATAAGAAAAAAGCTGAGAACGGGAATCTTCAGGATGCAAAAATAGTTCAGAAGAAGTTATCGAAATTTGCCATAGAGGGAACAGTACTGTGGAGCAGCAAAGGAGTGGTCACAAAAGTGCTACAGCCTACACAGCCAATCAATGTAGGGTACCCTGTAGATCAGGGTGGGTATCATTTTTGGCCACGTGGTAGAGGGAATGGACCTGGAGGATGAGGAGGCAGATTTCAAAACCCTCAAGTGGAGGACGATTTAAAGGAGGACAGCCGCAACAATGTTGGAATTGTAAGAGGATGGGGCAAATTGCCCGTACGTGTAGAAATAGAGGGGCCATGCAACAGAACAGGCAGACTCCAAGAGGGGTGACAGGTTATTTCCCACCCTATAATACATAACCTCTGGAGTATTATGCCTAAGATCACACGCAATATCCGACAAATGCGCCGCAAACACAACAGGTCTCGCTGCAATCACAGTTACCAGAAGGGCAACCACAGCAAGCATCCATGCAAGCACAACACGCACAGACACAACAGGCAACAATGCCACAATGAAAGGCAAATACAGGAGACCCACAAACACATACACCCAGGATAGGGAGTGTGACAGTAGTGGGAGGGATTCCTTTTAAGTGTAAAGGGATGAATTTATATCCACATTAGGAGAGCCCCCAGAGCCCACAGAGTGACTTGATATGTTTAGTACTATCTGTGACACCAGATCCCCAATAGGTACCGAGGGTCAGGGTAATGATAGAAGGCAAGACATTTTCGTTTCTTGTAGACACGGGAGCGACTTGTTCCTGTGTTTGAGAGGGAAAGTATCCAATGGCTGGCATTGCCATGAATGCGCAGGGATTCTCTAGAGCTATGAGTTTGGTTCCTTTTACTGATGAATTACCGATCTCAATAGCAGAACATGACATGTCTATGCCACTATTGTATTCTCGACAGATACCAGTTAACATACTAGGGTGTGACTTGATGACAAAATGTAATATGATGACATCTTTTACTGACAAAGGCATAATATGTTCCACTCCAGGGATAAATGACATGAGCCAAAAAGCACTATGAGGTGTTCCTTTAGATTCAGAAGTGCCTTTATATGGAGTAAATATTTTGTTGGCATGGCTTCCTGGATTGATAAGTATATTATTGAGGATACCTGATAAAATATTGTCTAGGCAGAAGTACTTATAGATGACGAGGAAGGACAGGTTATTCACATAAAACTGGAGGAAGTGATAGTGAGAAAGGAAAGGGTGATTATTCATGGGGCAGATGACAAAGGAAGAACATGGAGAACAGGAATAGCTCAGGACAGAGGGTATAGACTAAGAGACTTGATGGACGATGAGAATTCAGATGATAAATTAGTATTCTTCATAAGTCTCCCCTATTGGATGAAGGTAGAGAACAGGGAAATACCACAGAGAATGGCACTGGTAAGAAAGAAGCCATTATTTTTCCAGACAGACCTAGAAAGGGTGCCGAGCATTCTATGGAAAACCCATCCAAATGACATGGGTCTATTAAATGGAGCAGTTAATATAAAGCTTAAACTAGGAACAATTTTACCGGGAGCAAAACAGTACCCCATGTCCAGAGAAGCAGATGAAGGTATATTCGAAACCATTTCCACTTTAAGACAGCAGGGAATATTGGTACCATCAGATTCCACATGTAACACGTCTGTGTAGCCAGTGAAGAAATCAACAGGTGGGGTTGTGGAGATTTATTCAGGATCTACGCCCCCTACACAATATTGTCAAAGCAGCGTTTCCTCTGATACCAAACCCAGCTATGATATTATGTAACATCCCAGCTAAAGCCAAATATTTTACAGTAGTACATTTAAAGAACGCCTTCTTTTCAATTCCCCTTCATGAGGACTCCCAAGATTTGACCTCATTTCCGTATAGAAACCAGCAGTGGGAACATACAAGATTAGCACAGGGGTACTACTATGAGACTCCATCAATCGTTAATAGGGTCCATCAAATGGATCTAGGTAACATTCAACTTGAGAACACAATAATTCAGTATGTAGATGACATATTAGTATGGTGTGAGACAGAAGAAAGGTGTAGGGAAGATTCAGTCCAATTAATGACAGTATTAGCAGGAAAAGGATACAAGGTGGACAAAGAGAAACTACAGTATTACCAGTAAGAGGTCCTGTATATAGGGCAGCTAATCTCTCAAACAGCGAGAAAAGTGACATCTGTCAGGGCAGAAGCAATCATGAAAACTTCAAGACCTGTGACAGTGAGAGAAATGCAGCAATCTGTAGGCCTGTGCAATTATTGTAGGGCATGGATTCCTGAGTACAGTACATATATTAGACCACTTTTAAAAGGACTTAAAGAAGCACTGATAGGTAAAAGTGAGATAACATGGGCAAACAAAATGACTGGAGGATTTGAGGAGTTAAAAGGGATGATTTGTACAGCCCCTGTGTTAGGGATTGCAGACTTTAATAAGAAGTTTTAATTATTTTTGCATTCAAATGGAGTGGTGATGACAGGAGTTCTTACACAGAAGACAACATTAGGACATGGACATAAACCATTATCTTATTACAGTGGGATTTTAGATCCAGTAATAAGAGGGCATTACCCTTGCGGACAAACGTTAGCTGCTGCTGCTTTCGCAATTGAAAAAGCTGCAAGTATTTCAATGGGGTGCTCAATTACGTTATTCGTTGAGAATTCCTTATTTGTCATTTTGGAGAAACCTAAAAGCACGTTTACTACACAAAGAGCATCAGGATATGAGGTGATCATTTCAAATCCAGTGATTAAAATCATTAGATGTAGAGTAGTGAATCCAGAGACATTCATAGCAGAATCACTATAGAAGGGAGATTATGTACATGATTGCACAACGTATACTGAGTTCTATGACGATATTCCCCACGTTAAAGAAAACACTCTAGGGGGGGAATTCTACTCGTTGATGGTTTTTTGAGAATTGATCAAACAACAGGAGAAAGGCATACGGGATTGGCAGTAGTGAAGTTAAAACAGAATGTTGAATTTGAAGTAGTGGCAAGTGCAAGGCTGCCTTCACATTGTTCAGCACAGGCTACAGAATTAGTGGCACTTATCGCTGCACTCCAGAGATATGAGGATGAGGAAGTGACAGTGTACTCTGAATCCGCCTATGTGACTTCATCTGTACACGCAGGATTGTCACGCTTGAAAAGAAGGGGTTTCCTCCACACAGACGGCACACCAGTGCAACATGTGTCAGTATTAGACAAACATATTAAGGTACTAAAGCTTCCATTGGATATCGCCATGGTGAAGTGCACAGCCCATACTAAAAGGGCAGACATGTTTTCTCGCAGTAACAAAGCCTCAGACATTGAAACAAAAAGAGCAGCATATTTTCCCAATATTTCGAATTTTGAAGTAGAAAATGTCAAGCAAATGTCAGAACGGTTCATAATGATGAAAAAAGGATTTAATATTTAATCCATTGTACAGTTAATTGAGCTGCAGGGTCGAGCTCCACAGGAAGAAAAGGATTTATGGAAAAGATGGGGGTGTTCTTTATCTCACAGAGAGGTTATTTGGAGACAAGATAGTACTGGAAATCCAGTTATGCCTCCAGCATTATGGAAAGTTACGCTGGATCAACTTCACTATCCTGCACATATAACTAGAGAGAGTCTTGCTGCCATGATTGCAGAATGATATGATATGATATGCTATGATATGGCATTTATAACGTGCCTCTACACAAGTGTTTCTAGGTATGACAAGACAAGGAGGGGGCAACAGAGGGAGGACAAAACAACAATCTTACTAGGCCTTGTGTCATTCAGATCACGCAAGTGCAGGGAAGTGCAAGGGGAGAAGTGCAGGTAATCAAAGGTGCAGCGAGCGGGTGGCTCAGTGCAGGTAATCAGAATGTGCAGCCAACATGTGGCTCATAAGTGCAAAGAGATGGGACTGTAGGGTTACAGATACAGACCACAAGTGTTTCGGCAGCCAAGAGGCAGTGTGAGGTGCAACTGGACAGGCATGGTCCTGGGCACAAGTTCAGAGGTACACCAGGTGAGCAGTGCGTGGAGCAGACGGGTCATCAGCAGGGGAGAGGAAAAGAGAAAGTGGAAGCAAAGAGAAAGGTCTTCAGTTGCTTCCGGAACCAGAGGTGGTTCTACTCAAGTTTGAGATAGGCAGGGAGGCTGTTACAGAGAGAGGCCCCAGCCGAAGAAAGAGATCTGCCTCCAACTCTATGCTTGGAAAAGCGACTGACCCTCAGAGAGTTGGAGGTGGATGAGGGAAGAGCTCGAGAAGGGAGATGTTTAGGAAGAGAGAGTTGGAAGTAGTGCAGTCCCAGGCGCCAGAAAGCCTTGTGGACAATGCAGAGGGTCTTGAACTTGATCTGTGCTGTCACTGGGAGCCAATGAAGAGATTTCAGAGCTGAAGAGATACGATCCCTGGGCTTGAGGCCAAGGACAAGTATCGCAGTCCTGTTCAGTATAAGCTGTAGAGGATGGAGAGTAGAGGCAGGAAGATTTAGTAGAAAGTTGCAGTAGTCCAGCCTAGAGAGGACCAGAGTTCTGGAGACAGTGAACTCCTGAGGGGAAATGAGGAAAGGAAGAATATCTCTGAGAAGGTGCAGCTGATAGTTTGACTTCTTAGAGACGTCGGAGATGTGAGGAGAGAAGGAGAGGGTGGAGTCGAAGATGACCCCAAGGTTCTTAGACTCACAGGTAGGAGAAGGAAGAGAGCCCAGAGTGGGCAGCCAGAGAAAGAGACGGAAGGAGGGAGTTGGTGTTCCGATGAGGAGGATCTCCATCTTACTGGCATTAAGGCAGAGATCATTGGCGGCACACCACTCCTGAATTGCAGACAGACAGTATGGAATGAGAGGAGTAGAGGTGGCTGATGGGAGCCTGAAAGAGAGCTGGATGTCATCTGCATAACACTGAAAGTTGGAGCATAGAGCAGCAATGCAGTGGGCAGGAGGTGCCAGGTATTGGTTGAACAGCCAGGGAGAAAGGTTAGACCCTTGGGGAACACCACTGGTAGAGAGAGAGATAGAAGAGAGGAAGGACCCCAGTTCGGCCTGAGAGGGTCGATCAGTGAGAAAGGTCAGCCAGGCCAGGGCCTGATCAGTGATACCCAGGTTATCACGGCGGCGATTGAGCAGGATGGCATGGTTGACCATATCAAAAGCAGACGAAAGATTGAGGAGAATGAGGACAGAAGGAAGGTTAGAATCAAGGTTAGAGAGAACGTCTTCACGGATGTTCAGGAGAGCAGTTTCCATGCTTCTGGCCGCTCTGAAGCTAGACTGATGGTCATGGAGACAACCAACAGCTTCAGTGTGAAGATTAAGCTGGGAGATGGCCAGCTTTTCCAAGCATTTGCCCAGGAAAGGAGTGTTGGAGATCAGGCAATATTTGTAACTTAAGGGATATCCTGTGGTCGGGCAGGACGTTAAGGCTGAAATAATATTTAGTACAGGGGGGTGGTCCTGACCTCAAACATTTCAACTACAATGGTTTGCTGTAGAAACAATTATAACACATCTCCATATTAAGTAAAATACATCTTCATAAGTATGCATCATAGGAGGGAAACGTACATCTCCATATTAAGTAAAATACATCTTCATAAGTATGCATCATAGGAGGGAAACGTACAAATCCAAATTCTGGAAGAACTGGAAAACCAGTTATTGAGACCTTTATTTATTTAGGTCACATATTTCAGCATGGATAATTCAATTTTGCTAGCTGAAAGACTTACATATAAACAATAAGCAGTAAACATAGTCACCAGCTTGCTGAGTTTTGTAAAGCAAGGACACAAATGTTTAACATTCAAGTCACAAAATGCAGCCTGTTATACTTAAAGTCGTACAGAAATCTAAAGTGACTTTTTATAGGCACTCCGCCAACATTTAAAAAAAGAACACATTCGTAAGATAAGTATAGTTTGTTATCTCCACAATACTATACTGTTACTCTGTTGTGTTGCCTGTGTGTTACAAAATATTACTTCATATTTGTCAACACTTTTACAACCAGTACTTCGTACAATGCAATGTTTTGCTTCAAGAAACCTAAAAATAGGGTCTGCTAAGAGGCGACATCAACACTAAAAGTGGTAAGGATGATGTAGGTCATTGGTCTCTATGATGTAGGTTCAAGACACGATGACGTGGGACGTTTCGGCTGTGAAAGGGTGGCAGCCTTCTTCTAGGGCCAGGAAAAGCAGGTCTCCCTATGATTAAAATACAATATATAAGATATTGTTGGATGTTCCGGAACATGGACCATGTATGCAAATGTTAAAAACGCCCGTGAGAGGCTACAAACTGGGGAAAGCCCTCCGTACCCATGCACTGACCTTGCATTCGGAGGTTTTTTAGGTGTATGAGCTGAAAGTAGCAGTGCTCATGGTAAAAGGATGGTTGCCCGCTAGCTGAGGGATGCTGGGTAATCACTGAGGAACGACCTGAAAAAGACATATGGAGTGGATTAAGACACATGTGGCTGGGGAGCCTATTAGTTGCTGAAATGATGTAAAAGTAACATAAAGAGGGGGGTACCTGGTAGAATGGGTACCGCAGGGCGAGGTGCTGCGTGAGTCCCTCGGTGTGAAAGGAGTCTTGGTGGCAGGAGATCAGTTCCTGTCTGTAAGATCTAGGCGGTCAGGAGATCGAAGCTGCTGGGCGGGGGAGGGGGAGAGACAAAAAAACAAAAAAGGAAATGAAGAGACTGCAACAGCCTGTCAGTGAAAGGTGCAGGCTGTGAGGTGGAGCCCTAAATGGGAGGCGGGTGCCCTTTGTGGGGTAGAACTCACCTAAAGGCATGGATCAGTTGGCGTGCGGCGGATTCGCACAGAAGCGGTGCTCGCGTTCAGAGGAGAAGGAGCTGTGCGAGCAATATGAAGTACGCATGCCGGTGGGGTGAGCGTCTGTCCCTCGCGCATGCGCACGGGCGCAGCTGTCTGGTCTCCAGGGAGACAAGGACGCGAATGGACGCGTCGTTTTGAATTCGACAGTTGGTGTTGTGGATACACCTGGGCTCAGTGAGCAAGCCAGCTCGGTGAGTTGGATGTCGGTGCTCATGTATGTGAAGGAAAGAAATAACTGTAAATGGAAGCACATTGCATAAAAATTGCAAATTGTGGAATGAAGCTGCGGAGCAGTCGAAGGCTGGGTGCTACGTTACACTGAGTGAAGCACCGGCTGGTCATGGTGATCAGTGTAAACAGTTGGAGAGGGCTGTTGGTGGTCAGGCAATAGCCTGAGAGGAAGGATCGGCAGAGGGCCTTTATGAGGGGGTGCACAAGGGAGTGCTTCAAGGGGGAGGGGAAGATTACAGTGGCAAAAGAGTGATTGCAGAAATTGGCCAAGGCTGGAGCAAGGGTGTCGATGTGGTCCTTGATGGTTCTGGATGAACAGGGAAGAACCTGTTTTGACGAGCCTTTCATCGATCGGACTTGTCTAGAAACGTTGTCATGGGTGAACAAGGGAAAGGAAGAGAATGGGGGAGGATAGGTGGCCACAGGCAGGCCAGGAGTGGAGGAAGAGGAAGAAGAGGAAGAGAGGGTGGACAGGATGTCTTTAATTTTAGTGATACATTGAGAAGCCAAGGCCGTACAGAGGACCTGGGAGGGAACAGGGGAGGTAGAGACTGCAGCAGGATTGGCCAGCTCCTTGCAGATTTTGAAGAGTTCAGCCCAGTTGTTAGTTGCCGCAGAGATGCAGGCTTGGATGTGTGCTCTCTTCTTGGCGAGGAGAAAGAGTCTGTACTGCCTTTGGAGCAGGCGGCAGGCCCGTTTATCAAAGGGTGCACCTGTTGCCCTCCACTTCCTCTCAACCACCCTGCACTTGTGTTTGATGGTGATGAGGTCGGAGTCGTACCAAGAGTTGCACTTGGATTTGGGCTTCACACAGATCCTCATGACAGGGGCAAGTACGTCACGAGTGTCAGCGATATAAAGATGAAGGTTAGAAAGGGCTGTGTCGAGAGAAAGTCACGGCGAAAGCATCAACTGGCACATAATTCATGGGTCGGATGACCGAGAAGGTAGGTGGCAGTGCTGGAGTCGGCTTGGCCTGAGGGGTAGAGAGAGAGAGATGGGAGGAAAGGAGAAAGTGATCACTCCAGGAGAGAGGAGTGGTGAGAGGGTTGGAGAAGGGGAGGTCTGAGGAGATCAGAACATCTAGGGTGTACTCTGCAGAATGAGTCGGGCAGAGGCAAGAAGAGAGAGAGAGAGAGAGAGAGAGAGAGAGAGAGAGACGCAGAAGTTGCGAAACAGTCCTGCAGAAGGACATGAAGCATCCAACTGGTTGTTAAGGTCTCTGTGGAGGAGAAATTGAGAGATAGAGGCAGCGAGGTCCGTCTACTCAGAGAGCAAGGAGGCTAAATGGCTGGGGGGCCGATAGTTAGTGGCCACAGTGAAAGAAAGGCCAGGAGAGATGGAGAGCCTGCAAACCAGGCCTTCAAAGGAGGAGGAGTCCTGCATAGGAATGACAGAAACAGGGATCCACTCTGGGAAGATCAAGGCTATACCCCACCAGGATGGTTGGTTCTGGGCACAGAGAGGATCTTGTAGCCATCAGGAAGGAGAGTGTCAACGCCCGTGACAGAGCTGGCCGTGAACCACGTCTTGGTCAGACCGAGTACATCCAGATCGAGTTCTTCCAGGAGATGGCAGATGTCAGAGGAGTGTTTGACAGCTGAGCGAGAGTTGAGAGTAGAAAAGTGGAGCAGGTTGCCCCCTTTGAAGGACTTTCGTGGAGGGTTACAGGTCAGAGGTATGCCCTGCGGAAATGTTGAAGGCGCCCGAGGATGGGCAGAGGAGGAAGGAGGAGAGGGCAAGGTAGCCAAGGAGGAGAAAGTGGGTGCCAGAGGGATGGAAGAGAAAGGAGGCAACAGGGTAGCCGTAGAGGTGGCAGAGGAGGGAGGAGGCAGAGGTACCAGAGAGGGGAAAGAAGGGACAGCAGGAGAAGAGAGGAAGTTGATAAGGCGCAGGAAGCGTTTATCAAAAAGGAGAAGGTTGCCATGAGGGCCTTGGACCAAAACAGTGCCATTTAGGTCAACATTAATGATGGTTTTCGACGAGTGGAAAGGGGCCAGGAGGGCCTCCGATCGGGTGCCACCATTAATGGGTGAAGAGGAAAAGGAGAGAGAACAGAGACCATATGGGGGGACCAAAGGCCTGGAGAGCAAACGACAAAGAGGATGTGGGTATGGGTCTGTCTGGAGGAGGCACTGGTGTAGGTATCGGCAATAGGGAGGCCTGGGTTGGAGACCAGGATATCTCTTTTGAACTTCTTACTACCAGACTTAGTGAGAAGGATAGGATATTCCATAGAAAAGCAGTTAGAGAAGATAGGTGAGACGGGGAGCACCATAGAGGGTGCAGAGGGAAGCATGGGGAGGGAGAGTGGAGAGTGGAGGGGGGTGAGCTAGGGAGCAGGCAGGTGTGGGAAACGCTAGGCAGGGGGGACACATAAGGAAGAGGGGCACAGAGAGGACAGAACAATGACCAAAAATCTGATGCAACCTCAACGACCCTCAACCCTGACCCCCACTGGCAAGCCCACAAGCCAGGTGGGATCAGGGCTCAGATCTTTAATAAGGCCAGACTTCCACTTTTCAAGCCCTCTTGGGGCCAGTCCTGGCGCCTTTGGCGCCAGGCTCATCAGTTGGGAGAGACATCTGCTTAAGGGACTATTGTATTAAGGCTTTCAGCCAACATGGAGGTGTTTTGGGTGTGGTGGCCTAGGGACTACTTTACCTGGACTACTTTACAGTGGCTATTTAAACCACACACGAACAAGAACACACGCTTCGCGTTACTTTGCTTCTAGCAACGTGACGCTCACCGTGTCCAGCTTCTTGCGAACCCAACGAATTCCGGACCTGCAGAAAAAACAAAGAAACATTGTTAGCAGCAGAATCTTACCTGCAATCTTCATCCATCTCTGCTCACAGCTCCCGGGCATCTCTGTTGGAGGAGTTTGCCGCCCGAATCGAGGGACCAGAGAAAAGCAGAAAGACATTATTAACGGAGGTACTAGAGACATTACAACCATAAAAGCGCTTAAGGACTTACCTGGCTGGCTACTTCTCAACCGGCACTGCTCCGGAAACCCCACCTGCGCTGGGTACTCTCCGCAACCTACAAAAGGGACAATAACAGGTCAGTGAGAACAAGGCATTGCTGCTCTACGCAAAGCGCCTCCTTACCGCATCATAGCGCTATAGTGCACCATCACCTCCCAGTGAGAACCAGCACATCCCGTTCTCCGAGTGGACACTCCACGCCCCTAGAGGAGATAAAAGAGACATTAGAACAGACAAAAGGCATGCAAGAAATACGACGCCATTAATTGCAATAAGACCTACCTGAATGACACTACAAGGACTGCAGTCAGTGAAGTAACTGGACCGCCAGCGCCCACAAAAGCCAATGCGCCCCTGCCCAGAGAGCAGGACGGAGAGCCCACCGATTCTGGCAACCAGGTGAGAAGGGAACCTGGAGGGGCTGGAAATATAAGGAGGTGGGGGATTAAACTGCTTACCTCATTCGCCCAGTCCTGACATAGTCTTCATTTTCCAAGCAGTATTCCCTCGACACCGAGGCGACAGGGGAACCATCAGGAAGGGCATCAGCGACCAGCTGGCTGGGTGGCGTCGCCGTGGATACCAGGTGAGCGTAACAGTCAGTTGCCAGTGGATCCTATAAGTAAAAAATGGACACAGCAGGGATGTAGGCAGTAAAATGTAAGCAAACAACCAAGGCAAAACCAAAATGAGAAGAAAAAACTTTTTTTCTCTTAGGGAACCTAGAAGTAAGGAAGAAAACAGCTGGGATGCAGGCGGTACAATGGAAGCAAACAACCATGGATAACAAAAATGCCAAAAAAACAGAACAATCGACCAGGGGACCTAGAAGAAATGAATGAACACCGCAGGGGTGCAGGCAATGCAATATAACCAACAACCGTGGAGAAAACACCTCAGAACAGTACACAATAGGTCTGGGGAAGAGACTAGGTAAGGGAAGGGGGCTAGGAAAGGGGAAGGAGAGGGCCTGCGGGGAATGCGGAGGACGCGTGGCTGGGTCGAGAAAACCGGGCTTGAGTTGCGAGGGAGCGCACATAACCTATAATGCGAGTGAGCGCACGCAATCTGGGATTGCGAGGGAATGCACCCAGCTAGGATGCTGAGGTAGCGCATGCAGCCTAAGATGCGCCTGAGTGCATGCAATCTAGGATTGCGAGGGAACGCACGTGGCCTAGGATGCGAGGGAGCGTACACAGCCAAGGAAGAGAAGGAGCGTACGCGGCCTAAGATGCGAGGGAGCATGCGCGGCCTAGGATGCGAGTGATCGCAAGTGAGCAGGGGGCAGAAAGCAGAAGGACAGGTCTCGGGAGGAAAACAATGCTTGTGCAAGAGTGAGAAGGGGCACCAGGTCAAGGGGGTTATGTGGAGTGAAGCAAGCTAACTCTCCCTGCAACTTCTTACCTGGTGGCCGCAGAAAGGAGGGTAAGTCACCGCACTCACTGTCTATGCCACAACATCATCGCTGCCAAACACATCATCGCTCAACACTGTGGCCTTGTCCTGTGAGGGCTTTGCTGCAGAGGGTCCATACCTCAGTTCTTATAGGCACGGATGCCTGGACGTAGTGAAGCATGCTATGTATCATCAGGCAGTGTCTCCTGTGCACGTGTGTCGCTCAACACCGCAGCCTTGTCCTGCAAGGGCTTTGCCACAGAGGGTCTGTACCCTGGTTCTTATAGGCATGTATGCATAGACTCAGTGAAGCGTGCTACGTATCGTCAGGCAACGTCTCCTGCACCCAGC
The DNA here is from genome assembly GCF_040938575.1 of Ambystoma mexicanum. Taxonomy (NCBI): domain Eukaryota; kingdom Metazoa; phylum Chordata; class Amphibia; order Caudata; family Ambystomatidae; genus Ambystoma; species Ambystoma mexicanum. The sequence continues at coordinate 325,125,206 of NC_090926.1, read as the reverse complement.
GTCGCTCAACACCACAGCCTTGTCCTGCAAGGGCTTTGCCACAGAGGGTCCGGATGTCGGTTCTTATAAGCACAGATGTGTGGACGCAGCAAAACGTGCTATGTATCATCAGGCAGTGTCTCCTGCATACCTGCATCGCTCAACCCCACGATTGGTTTTCAACAAACTTGTTAGAGCACTTTTCAGAATTCATTGTGAACTGCATTGCCTGTCAGAAATTCACAGCAGGGCACACCTTGCGAACAGTAAGAGGAGCAATAACATGCCCTAATGGTCCTTTTCAGCATCTACATATAGATTATGTGAATATGTTGCAAACATTCAATGGCCACAGATATATGTTAGTGGTAGATTGTACCTTTTCCCGATGAATTGAGGCAGGTCCATGCATGCACACCGATGCCACTTGGGCTGGCAAATTTCTCATGCGTGAGATGTTTACTAGATGAGCTGTATGCAAAGTCCTATGGTCTGAAAATGGGCCACATATTGTAAATGAGATGTTCAAACAGATACCTCTTCTATTAGGCATACAGCATATGTTTTCATCTGCTTATCACCTACAGGCGAATGGTATTTGTGAGCATTTAAACAGACTCCTCAAAGAAAGGGTAGCAGAGATAAAGATAACTAGAGGAGCAGGTGGACACGTTCTCCCTGGTCTTCACCCCCTTAGAACTGTTCCATTGGAATGAGAGATGAAGAGCCACAATTGGGAACCCATGCATGAATCCTTGCAATATTCCTGTACCATGTCAAGTAGTTGAAAGACGATATGCACTCAGGCAACCATTTAGAGTGTACCCACAAGCTGACATAGTGGAGGAAAGCTCCCAAGAAAGATGCCCTTTGCCGAGCTGTCGAAATGCAGCCATAAACAGAATGGATGTATGTTAAAATAAAGTCTGACGACAGCAAAACAATGGGGGTGATTCCGAGTTTGGAGGCAGCCATGGTGCTATTAGCGCCATGGCTGCCTCCAAACTCGGGTCCGGGTAGTCGGAATGGGGACTTACCAGGACATTCCGACCTATGCGGACCCGGTAAGTCCCCATTTCGAAAACCATTCCCCATTCCCATTTGAGCCCCCATAGGGCTCAATGGGAATGGGGAAGGAGCTAATAACGGGCCCGCAAATTGCAAGCCCATTATTAGCTCTATGGTCCCTTAACGGGTCCCGCTAAGGACGGCTGGTAAAACCAGCCGGCCCTAGTGGGACCCGCTAAGGGACCTCGGAATGTGGCGGTAGGGGCTTAACGGCACCAGCATCCTTACCGGTGTCGTTAAGCCCCTACCGCCGTACTCGTAATGACCCCCAATGTCATAAAGAAGATATAAGAACCTATGCTGAAACGATATGAAAATGCTTAAGGATGATGATGTAACTGAAGCACCAAAAGAAACATGTACCCAATGATACAGTAATCATGAACACAAAGAAGAATGAAGTGACTCACTAGTCAATAACTGTAAATACACCATAATGCAAGGTAGAAAGAACATATAGAAGCTTGCTTATGAAAGGTATATATTCAACATTTAGGACGACCATGAGAAGAAGATAGTTTACAGCTTATGTCAATCAACCCAGCTAACTTAAAATACAAGCCTAGGATCCTGAATTGAAAAGAGGATGAAAAGGCTGTTTTCCCTTGCAAAATAAAGGAGTACATTGGCCTAGCACCAAGGATGCTATTTCGAGAGATGAAGGCAAAGTACGAAGGGAGTCCAACGAGAGAACCATGTGTGAAGGACATATTTCTCAAGATTAGGAGGAACAAGAATGTTTACAGTTGCCAAGTATTGGACAATTAAAAGTGTATAACGTTTATATAGGGTAGAGTGAGCAAATGTCTAAAAGCTAAGAGGAGCAACTGCACCCAGAATAACTGAATCAAATAGTGTTAAATTCACTGTCAAAATGGACACATTCGTGGTCTCTTAACATATGATGAAGAGCTCACAACAAGGGTTGTTCATTAGGCTTGACACTAAGATAATGGTGTGCCTGCACCCCCTTGAATGCTCCGAGACAGTGCAGACTGGCAAGGTCAGTCTTCAAACAGAGGACACTGGCTTGAAGACTACCAATGAGAGAACGTAGACTAATTGGGAATATAAGGGGAGAGCTGACATATCTCTAAGCACCTGGGTTTTGTTTCTATGTACGTGCTGCCAGCGAGCGGAATGTCTAAGGTTGGATTTGGGTTGCCAACCAGTCAGAAAAGCCTGACATGCACCTTTATACACAATGTTGAAAGTATTATTCTGCTGCCATATTCTTTGCTGTGATCAGTGTGCTACATGTGTAGAAGTAGCTCAGGGCATATCCTACAGACAAAGGGACAGCCAAAGGGAGATTAATGCTCATGCATTCTATATGTAGACCTGTTCCCCTAATCCAATCCCACCCCTCGATAGGTTTTTGTAATATGCCATGTAGGATGACGTCATAGATGACACATCTAGCATCATATAAACTAAGTATAACCAAGAAGACAGTGTGATCCTGCATGAATCAATTTGATGAAGGATGATTAACCCTGCTTTCCTTCATTTAGATAAAAGCAGTAATTTATGATCTTCTTTGAGTCTGTCTGGTTATTTGGTCTGAGACATTTTATTGGTAATTCCATCTAGCACAAAGACGCTTCAAGGTGCTAGAGCACATAACTTTGAAGAAGGGGTGGCTATATTGCCTACCCCTTGCTCTGTATTGAGAAACCAGCCTGGGTCAGATCACCACCTGACTCCACATGAGTTGGTGACAAGACGCTGCATGAGAGTACCTCGTGCTCCTCCCACTTGAATAAAAACTGAGGCCCATAGTGTAGCAGAAATAATAGGGGTTGAGATGCTTGATTATTTAACAAATATGACTGCTAGTGTTTCTTTTATTTCCCAACAGATGAAAAATCAGAGGGAAGGGTCGAAGAAGATTGAAGAAGACAGCCACACGATCACCCCCCATTGAACTTTAAAAGCCACCTAGTTTGTATCCAGGGGGCCTAGTGCTCATTAAAATTTTCGTCCACAATTGGAATAAGCCCTGTTTTGAAGGACCATACCTGGTAGAGGAGGACCCCCCCCCTGCTGTAAAAATTCAATGAAGACGCACCTGGCTACATCTGAATAACATAAAGATCTACAAAGGAGAGACCCCTACTCCTTCGGCAACCATTGACAGTGCAGCAAGAGAATAAGTTCTGTGAATGCAGACCAGATCGGCTACCAAGAACAAACAGGAGTCAACAAAATAAAAACAATTTGAACTTACGATCATTCCAAAGTTGAAAAGGAAGAAAATAACTTTTCAGTGTTCACAGAACTATCCCTGTTAAGCTAAAGAGACAATGGGGCTCATTACAAGTGTGCCGGTCTGGAAACAACCGTTGTTTCCAGACCGGCACATTACAGGTCTGCCTGACGGAGTCGCTATGCCTGGCAGGTCTGACCCTGCCGGGCACAGCGGCCACAGTAGACAGACCTTCACAGAAGCACCAGCACTGTTAGAAATGGTGCTGGTGCTTCCATTGTCCCCATTCCCATAGAGTGCCATAGGAATGGGAACTTGCATATTAATGGCGCCTGACTTCCCAGACCACCGGGGTTGTAATCCCCTGGTGTTACTGGGAAGTCTGGCGCTGATAATTTTTTCGGGTACAGCGGCAACCGGCCGGTATCACCGGCAGGGTTACCACCGGACCCCTAATGAGGCCCAAAGTTTTGAAGAGAAGAAGGGTACACACCACTTTGTGTTGCCTATAACTATAACATTGCACACATTCTTGTATGCTAGTTTTACATATATACTTCGATCTTATCCATAGTTAGTGAGACGACATGTTGATATTGTCACCTTTTTTGGAAATCTTAAGGCAGCCCCCATTATTCGCAGGATCATCATCGCAATACTATTACAATTTCTGTCATTCAAAAGTGTGGTTATTATAAAGAATAACAAGAACTAAACATTGATTAAAAGAAAATGGGGATTTTCCACTCTATGAGATACACATTGCTAGCAAGAAGGCCACTGAATGCACAAAACGCAGATCGGAACATTAATTATTCTGCAATATTTCTTGTGGTTACGTTTTGTACTATGCTTTACTTGCTTATTCTTATAACATTTTGAGAAATAATGTTTTATAATATAGATGGAGTATCCAACAATGGTACATCTGTTTCTATCCCGAACAAAAGCATGAGTGACATTTTCCCTGAGATTTCCAAACAAATTAACTGGCTTAGCAGTGATGCTGGAGAAGACTATCAGAGTATCTTTTAATGAAACTATTGCAAACTCTGAAAGCATCTCTTGAATTAGTTTTAAAAAAGGTGCTTTCTGGATGGCTGCACCGTCTAAGTGGAATGCTTTGCCTCTAGAGTTAAGAAACTGGCCTTCTTTGGAATGTTTTAAGAAACAGCTGAAAATGCATCTTTTCAGATAGCTCCTGGGCTTGCCTGGCGCGTTCCTCATCCCAACACTGCCCCCCTTTGCTTTCGGTGCCCGTATGCCTCCGGACCACTTTGGTTGTGCCTTACAAAAGGGCTGAAGTAAAGTAAAAAGTATAAACACATACCTTGATAATTAAGCCCATTTAAAAAATAATATTTGGTACGAGCACATGAGTAAGGTGGGAGAAGAACTTTGGATGAGAGTTGCTATGTATGTTCTCTCATCCCTTGTGCCATGAGTACAGCCAGAACATTTATAGCAAGAGAAATACCTACGCACGATGAAAAGTGCCTCAGCCATGTATGACAAGAGGACACTGAAGAAAGGTGGCCAACCCCACGATGAATGTCAAAAAGAATGTTCCCATATGAAGATGCTTACATCAAAACACAGAAGATGATAAAAGACCCAATCTCAAAGAGCAAAATGATCCTGTACTCGTTAAGTGGTCTGAGCAAAGGAGAGATGAAGATTGTTGAACAAAAGAGACTGAATTGTGCAGATACATGGGAAACACCAGGACTGCCAGGATGCTGGGAGAGACCTCAGCTATTGGTATATGGACAAGTAGCCACTAGTACAGGATGGGAAGAAGGACTGTTGTGATGTAGTGCACACTTATTGATAACAGCACCAATACAGATAGTGCAAGTAGTGAATGTTGGATGCCTTAATGAATGGGCCAAGTAGTCGAAGTTATTCACATGGGTTGACGATGATGCAGGACCTGTATCCATATTGCCAATGAAAAATGCAACACTGTGTTTCAGAAACAATGGTCAGACCAAAGTTGGAGAAAATAAAGGGTGCAAACACATAATTGATGTGCAAGGAATGAAAGGAGGAACTGCTGTGCTGATGGACCACTATTGAGCCTGTGGTTCTAAAGATTATATGAAGCTACCTGTAAATTGGGGAGGAATACGTTCTATGGTGGTAATACATGTTCCTGCATAGGTGATCCCTCAAAGTGACCTCCACATAGACAGGTTTCTGAAAATAGATGCACATCAAAGGAAGAAGAGGCCGCTTAACCTCATTCAGCAGAAGAGGAAGAACTATGTTTCGTTAAAATTAATCGAAGTGTATCACATTCCAGATGAGCATAAATTATTCAGTAGAATGGCAGAGATATTTACAGCCATATTCAGACTGGAATTCAAGCTGCAGCAAACATCAAGTGGTTACAAATCACAAAGTGGGAACTGCTACAAACAATTAACAGGACAACAAAATGATTTATTGCGATTAAAGAAGAATTGAGAGCCATCAAACTCATGACCATCCAAAACAGGTATGTGCTGGACTAAATAACAGCAATGGAAGGAGGTGTGTGCACCAAGATTGGGCCTTCTTGCTGTATATAACCACCTGCCCACGATGGAGAAAATGGAACCCTGACAGAAGCTATAACTCGGTTGTCAACCGTGCATACGAAAATGGTGGAAGAAGTAGATGAAACCGAAGACGAAGACTGGTTTTCGTCTCTGTTCTCATGGGTTCCAACTTGGCTGGTGAATGCCTTCAAAAAGTTAGGAGCAATATTAGTGTTAGTGTTGCTAAGAATCTGTCTTATGAGAAAAATCATAGGACATGTAAGAAGACAGCGAAGAGAGAACACCACCTATGAGCACCTGAAAGGAAGCCCTCTGGCACCCCCAGGAATTAAGTTTTATTACCCAAGGATCATAAGAACTATATAGGACGCTAGGTGTTCTGTTCATCAACTCGGAGTGCTGCTATATGACCTGGAGTGTGGATGAACACATAAAGAATGCATATGACCTGAGGGAGGTGACAACGATATGGTTCCTGAAGAAACCACAATGTGAAGAAAAGGAGGAGGTTGAGGACTCAACCAGAGGGGAATGCAAAGAGGCAGATGTCTATGTCATTTATAGGGTCCACCCCCTCACATCCATCACACTGGAAGAACAGCAAGAAAGCACTGTGCATGACACCTGGTATCATCCCAATACCACATCAGTGATATAAAATACGTTATGCGCTCAGACAACATACCAAATGTATCCCAGAACTGATGCGGTAGACATGAGCCTGCAGACACCACTGGATATAGAAGCACTATAAGTAAAGTCTGACAGATGTGAAATGACGTTATGAAGAAGAGAAGATACGAGGACGCACTGAAACCAACACATGAATATCTAAAGAAAAAGATGTGATAAAAGTGACAAAGTAAACACATATGCGAATAGGAAGAAAACCCATATACACTAAGAAGATTAGCGACAAGAGATGTAGTAGATGTATATGCAGAAATGCAAGGTAGATAAGACAACGTAGAAGCTTGCTAAAGTAGCAAATAGAATGCGGGTAAAGCAGCCATGTTAAGAAAATGGACGTCGGCATTGTGTAATAGTATGCAAGAAGCCTTGAGAAGGGAAACCAAGGCTGCAGAGCAGACAGGCACTGGAATACAGATTCATGCAAGAACATAGGGTATTGGCTTGGCTCAATATCAAGGACAACCTCAAAAAAGGTAGTCTCCCAATATTTTTTCTTACGGGGGATCAATTTCTTGAAACAGGAGAGTGATAATAGACTAACTATATGGAGGTGAGAAAAAGAAAAAAGAAAAACGAAAAGAGAGGGGTAATCTTTTTCTCACCTCCATATAGTTAATCAATATCAAGGATGCCACAGCAAGAAGCAACAGGCTTGAAAGGTGTCAAAGAGGATAAGCTACATATGCAGGACACATTTCTCTTAGATTAAGTAAAGGAGTGAATAATTGCAAATGCCAAGCATTGTACAATTAAAGATGAAGAAAGCCCATGCAGAATGGAGCAGCCATGTCTCAACAGGTCAAGAAAAGTAATAGCACCCAATATAATTGAATAAAATAGCACTAAATGGTGGGGCAGATTGGACTCCTCACACGTGGTTCAAGACTGGAGGACAAGGCCTATTCATAAAGCTCCAGATGAAGATAACAATGTTACTTAACTCCCTTTAAAGTTGTGAGGAAGAGAACAGTCAGCAAGGTCAACTACAAAGAAGACGCCGTGGCTTAGGGCCTAACTGATGAGAGATGGTAGACTAAATAGCTAAGAAAGGCAGTTGTCTGGCATCTCACATCTGGCTTTGTTGCTTACGTGCTGCTAACAAGCCACACTTTCAAGGCTGGTAACAGAGTGCCAACCAATCATGAAGGCCTATGTGATGGTGGACCATACATTGTTGCAGAAGCCTATCCGCTGCTGTTGTTATGCTATTATCATTATTTTACATAGTTGGAGGTAGTTCAAGGTGTGCCTACTAGATAAAGGGCAGCCAATGATGATACTAACACTCACATAAACTATAGGTATATACATGTTTCCCTTAACCAATCCCGCATCCCAGTAGGTTTTTACTGTTATCCACGTAGAATGACATCATAGCTGGCATATATCAAGGTATACAACCTTTTGTGTAACTGAAATGCATCGAGAGTGTATAAGCTGCAATCTGTTTGTTCACCGAGTTGCTCTACTTTATTAAACTCATAATAAAGTAGTATTTTGCCATATTCCCTGAGTCTGTCTGGTTATTTGGGCCTGAGCTCATTTATTGTGGTAATCCTATTCAGCACTTGGAACGCTCCAGGTGCTACTGCACAGCGACGAGAAAGGCGGAAAATGAAAGGGCGAGGCAGTTGCAAGTGAAGAGAGAAAAGAGGAAAATGGAAATTGAAAGACTTGTTAACGAGCGTCAATGTAGAGAGGAAAGGAAAGAGACAGAAGCCAACAGTGGGAAAGAGAGAGAAGTAGAGAGAGATGACTCAAGGAGGTAGACGACATTATGACGGGACCGAAGCGTCTAAATGATGACAAGGAAGAGGGAATACACTGAAGAATTGGGATCCTGTACAGGAGCAGGAGGGATAGTGCTTCTGCCCTAAGGGCAAGCAGGAGTATTGCATGGTCCCCATTGAGGGGGGAGAACGACTCACTAGGCAAAGCATCAGAGTTAAACCCAGAACGGGAGACACTATGGGATGGAGAAGTGAACACTGAGAGGGGAAAGCAAGAACCCGAGGGACGCCTCGAGGGGTGCAAAGGTAGATTGTATAGCGCAGATGAACTTACTCCATATGCACATAGGTTGAGAGCATTAACAGGACAAAAGAGAATCAGCATGACCAGAGCATTTACAACTGCAAAACACACCGAGAAATATGACAGAGGTGTAGGACTTACACAGTTTCCGATGCTAGAAAAGGGCAGAGGACGACCACTATATATACTGTGGCAACACAAATTGAACAAAGTCTCCCAAGAACACCATCATTACCTTAAAACCCTCTAATTGCAAGGGAGCCATTGCCTGTCCAGCATTGTAAAACTTTGCACCACCACTCTGTCCCCCATCAGCACTGACTTTATCAACGCCTCTTTTACCACTAATTTGGTACCTACCAACATCAAAGCAGCATGGATCACAGCTCTCCTCAAAATACCCACCCTTGACCCCACCATTCCTACGAACTACCATCCCATCACCACCGTCCCCTTTCTACTGAAGATAATAGATTGTGTATCTTACTCTCAAATCCAACTCGCCCTGGAGCGCAACCACCTTCTTGGCTCAAGACAATCAGGCTTTTGACCGAAAAATAGCACAGAAACTGCTCTAAAGGACCTCAAAGCCAGCTGGACAGCATCCATGATGCAGAAAATCTAGTATCCTCCTCCTCCTACACCAATCGGCTACCTTTGATTTAGTCAACCATGAAAAACTTTGCCAATCCCTTAACCAAAACTTTCATTTGTCACCAAAAGCCACTCTTTGGGTCCAATTGTTTGTATCTGAACGTACCACTAGAGTCTTCATTGGTGAAGAGGCAGTGGACTCCCTCTCTGCACCACTTGAGGTCCCACAAGGATCTTGCCTCTCACCGATGCTCTACAACACTTATACAAAACATCTTTTTGTTGTTCTGGGCTCCTTGGGCATCACCTAAACAAACTTTGCTGATGACACCCAAATTCTTACCTCTATCTCTGGTAACTACAAGCAGAATTCCGCCACAATCAACAAAGTGTACAGCACCTTCCAAAACTTGCCTCAATCACGATAAAACAGAGCTCCTCATTGTGGGCTCCCCCACCCGTCTGAAATCTATTGAGCACAACTACTCATTCATACGCATTGATGGTATAGCTATCTCAGTATTGAAGCAGTTAAAAACGCCAGGGGTCTACCTAGAAGCTGATCTTTCAATGTCTAGGCACATTAATGCCCTATCTTTCTCCACTGCGTACACCTCCAAACTCATCTCACTAAGAAGACAATTCCTGTCACCACACAATTGCCTGACATTAGTGTGAGCACTGATCCTTTCCAAATTGGACTATTGCAATGTGCTCCTCCTGGGCACTTCAGCTACCAATCGATCGAAACTACAACTACTACAGATGAAAACCCTAGGAGCTGCTCTTCATTTAAAGCGCAGCAACCATATTTCATCCACCAGACGAGACGCTCATTGGCTGCCCATAAAAGCGAGGATTGACTTTATGACCCTCACCCTGGCTCACAAGTGCATTTATAATGATGCACTGGCATACCTCAATGACTATATCACCCAAAATACAACACAACGTACTCTAAGATGCAGTGCAAGCATCCACCGTGACATTCCACAGTTTAAGAGCAAAAGAGCAGGAGGCTCCAGCTTCGCAGTTGCACTCCCCACTCTATGGAACACTCTGCCAGCATCCATTAGAAACAAACAGTCAAAAAATGGGTCAAAGCATGGCTCTTTGACAAATATGATTGATGCCTTATTTGTATATGATTGTTGTCCTTGTAACTGAATGAATATGCTGTAACAAATGCCGTGATACCCCTGGATGTGGGTGATCTATAAATGCTATAAATACAAATAAATTAAACAGATGGACAAAGACAATTTGAGGTGTAAGTTACCCTCGCTGACTGCAGGAGTGGGGACAGGGATTTATGAGTTAGAAAGACTAACGGCAGGAACGACATTGGCAGTGGGCGACATGAAGAGCTTACTTTCATCTTGGGGAGGTAGCTGATGATGTTTGGAAACAAGCAGGGTACCCGAGAGTGACAGAACAGAACATGGGGCACGATGGATCACTGTTCAATAACTGCAGAACGGCTGTATGGCAGGCTCTGAGAGTATAGGACCCAGACACATCCGACATAGGCGCGATTATGGCACACAAAATGAGTGAGGATGAAGACCCACTTCAATATATTCAGGAGATACAACAATGTCAGCATCCCGAGACGAGGGAGCTCTATGATAAAACAGTGGGTTTATTTTGCCACATATGAAGCCAAGCGCTACCAAAGCAGGTACAGAAGCAATTAAAGAAATTAGTGACAATGGAAGAAAAGCCTGGTCAGAAATTCAGCTGGCTATAGTGCATTATTACCGACTAATGCAGGAGAGCACGAGAAAGAAACATGAAGAAAGAAAGCAGAAAGAAACGGAGTTAGTTCAGAAAAAACTGTCAAGGTATATAATGGAAGGGGCGATGTTGACAAGCATAGATGGAGAAGTGAAAAACGTGCAGATTAGACAGCAGGTGGCAGGAGCAACTTATGCAGGAAGAGGAGATGCCAATTGTTGGCCACGGGAAGAGGAGTGCCCAGGGGAAGAGGAGTTGGGTACCCAATGCAGCAAGGTGGAGATGGGTTTAATGGGGGACAGCATAGATCCAATGCTGGACGTGCGTGAAGATGGGCCATGTCGTGTGAATGTGTAGTAATAGAGCAGCTAGACTATTATGCCCAAGATTGCACGGAAATGCAGACACATGGGCTGCTAATGGTGCCAACACAATATGCACAAGTACAGTCATAACAGCCCATGGAGTACACAGCCCATGGAGAACACACTCGAAGAGAGGAATTTGGGATGAGGTCGTGGTTGAAGATTCTTTGGACCCATCTCTTTTTGTTGGCCACTTTCATTATCCAATGTGGCGATATTGATTTCACATTCTTTCTATAAACTTTTCTGATGAATTATATGTCATGATTTTTATAGATTTTAGATTTTCTATTCATTGTTGTTCTGAATGAGTGAAGTGATGAGTGATGGATGTATGTGGATGAATGATTGCACGTTTGAATAAAATGAATTGTATTTGATAGATGTGTTCTTAAAAGTTCTTATCCCGCTATGTAATTTTTCGCAATAAGTGCTGATTAAATCATGATTTAAGTCATACTAAAAGATGTATCAGGTTCAATAAATTCCCTTGGTACCCTTTTTCAAATTGTATCCTTTGGATGGATTTTTCCGCGCGCAATCAATTTTTACTTTAAAACCCTAATCCAGAGTGTGGGGTTCCCTGTGCCTTTCAGAGAAACACTGTTATATTTCCGACAGACACCAGTTCACATAATGAGGAGGGACATGATGAGCAGACTTTTACATGACTATTTCATTCACTGAGCAGGGGATAGTGTGTTCTACCCCCGGGATTCATTACATGATCGCACAGGAATGTATCATGCCTTTTGTAGTCAGACCATACAGAGGGGGGTGCCTTTAGGCCCAGAGATATTTCAACATGGAGTGGAAGTGCTATTAGCACGGCTTCCAGGGATACAGGGCAAACTACTACACTTGCCCCACAAGTTTTTGTTCAGACCAAAAAGCCCCTTAGACGAGGAGATGAAGGACAGGTGTTCCCACTGGAATTAGAGACATTCATAGTGAGAGACGAAAGGATAGTACTACACAGGACTGATGACATGGGACAAGCATGGGGAGCAGTAATCATGGTAGGAGATGGGCACAGACTGACTGACTTCACAAAGAATTGTTTCGAGACAACTATTCAGACCTCAAGACAGTGTTTTTTATAAGCATTACCTATTGGGTGAGGCTTCATTACAGGGAAGCACCGGAGGGAATGGCCCTACTAAAAAGGGTACCAGCACCATTTCTCAAGGAAGAGCTAGCGCAGATACCAAGCATATTATGGACCAACAGCCCGTATGACGTTGGCCTGTTGAAAGGGGTGGGAGCTGTGCAAATTAAACTCAAGCCAGGGGTGATTTTATAAAGAGCAAAACAATATCCTTTATCTAGGGAGGCATACAAAAGCATTTTGGAGACAAGTGGATCTGCGCCCTCTGAACAACATTGTTGAAGTAGAATTAATGTTAGTCCCCAATCCAGCGACAGTATTGTGTAGCATTTTTACAGAAGCTACCCATTTCACTGGGATATATTTGAAGAATGCTTTCTTCTCAATCCCACTCCACGAAGAGTCACAGGATCTGACATAATTTCTATATATAAATAAAAAGTGGAAAGATACAAGGCTTCCTCAGGGGTACTGTGAATCACCTCCCATATTTAATTGGTTCCTCCAAGTGGACCTCGGGAACATACATTTGGAAAGCGTGATCATTCAATATGTGGATGACATTTTGATATGCAGCAGGTTAGAGGAGCAGTGTCAAAAAGACTTGGTACAGTTGCTGACAATGCTAGCAGAGAAGGGTTACCAGGTGGACAAGGTGAAGTTACAATATTGCCAGAGTGAGGTTTTATACATTGGACAGTTAATATCACAGGAAGGTAGAAAGTTAACCATTGAAAGAGCAGAGTGAATCTTCGGAACGCCACCACCAAACACTGTAAGGGAAATGCAGCAACTTTTGGGTCTCTTTAATTATTGCAGGGCCTGGGTGTTTGGCTACAGCACATAATCAAAACCTCTTTTAAGTGGACTAAGGAAGGACGGAGCTTGTTGGAAAAATTGATCCCTGCGCTGATCTGCTTAGTAATTTGTGTTTGTATGATGCTTCCTGCAACAGTTCCAGGGGACCTGTGGGACAAAGCTCCTAAAGTCCTGTGGGGTAGGAAGGATAGTATTTTGTGTTGGATCCCTGGTGGTATTAGCGCTGAATCAGACTATTGTCCATTGTTACAGTGGTGCCTACGTGTTTGGGCAATTAATCACTTCTGGAAACAAGCGAGTGCTCCCTTATTTCTGTGCACATCCCACTCGAGCCCCCACTGCTTGACAACTGTCCTTCACCCACCTAACGAGGCACGCATATTATTAGACCTTTGCTTGAGCACCTCTGGAACACTATAGGACCTCCAGCACTGCACAGCGCACTGAAGTACATGTCCCATTTGGAGACGAAGATCACATGCTATGCTTAACGTCTGTGATACCACCTTCCTCGCCACTACCAGTGCCGTCCTGAGTGCCGGGTCCAACACCCCCTGCCAGGTGATACCACAACATGCTTGGCAACCGCTCTGACAATCACACTCCCTCACACACTATGGCCCGCCCACCTCTCTCATGGCCAGCACCCAACTGCACACTAACCATCACACACACCAGCCCTCCCTCACCTTGCATGCCAAGGCAGCCCTCTCTCAAACCAGCCACCCACTACTGGCGTCTGCCAGCACCCACCCACAGGCCATTGGCCCACTGGCACACATTGGCCCATTAATGTCTGAGAGACACCTGCAATCCACACCATGTGGTTGCTTACATTATACATTACACCTACAAAGTTTGCAGTTGTGCGCATATTTTGTGACCCTTGCCATTACCTCTTTTTCCAGACACTAACCAGCACCTTATCCAAGGACCCCACACAGTTTTATACTCATCTGGTAAGAACTGCCACTCCTACTACCTACACAGTATATCCAGGCGCTATGCCCAACCTATCTAATGCCAATTCCTTTCTTTCTCTCGCCCTTGGTGCAACCTTCTTACCTTGTCAATCATACCATCCGTGATGGTATTACATTACTATACTAAATGTGTGTACATGAATTTGTGCATATATGTCACCCCACAGCCACCACACACCACCCTTTTGTCAACTGTATGTGTACTTATGAAAATTGAAATGTATAAACATTAATGTCTACTATGTTTTTAATCATTAAATGACAACTCACGGCAACTCACCACATCACCACTATGCACCCTCACACTTAAACCTTAGCACAGCCTTGAGCAAGACCCTTGTTCGAAACACGTGTTGGCTTTTTCTCATTCAAATGTCAAAATATTTGTTCGCAAGATCCTGGCAACCATTTGCCGATTAAAAACCAAGATCATGAGCACCTAATTGTTTCCAGAAGTGATTCATTGCCCAAATATGGAGGCGGCACTGTAACAATTGACAATATTGTGATCCAGCGCCAATACTACGAGGGATCCAACACATAACACTCTTTTAAGTGGACTTTTAAGTGGACTCAGGGAGGCCCAGAGGGGGGACGGTAAACTGACATGGACAAGGGAGATGACTGAAGCATTATGAGGAGCTTAAAGGAGCAATATGCACAGCCCCAGTGTTAGGGATCCCAGACTACAAGGTTTTACTTGTTCTCACATTCTAACGGAGTGGTGATGACAGCAGTGCTCGACGACCCTCTGGCATAAACCAATGGCTCATTATAATAGGCATTTAGATCCAGTAATGAGGGGTCACGATCCTTGCGAACAAGCATTGTCTGCTGCTGCCTTCAGAGTAGAGAAGTCAGCAAGTGTGTTGATAGTCTGTAACAACACACTGTACATGGAGCATGCCCTTTTTGCCATTCTTGAACAGCCCAAGGGCACATTGACCATGCAGAGAGTTTATGGCTATGAGGTAATCAACTTGAATCCAGCAGTAAAGGTATTGAGATGCAGAATTGTATAGCTGGCGATTTTTCATAGCAGAACCAGTAGAAGAGGGAGATTACGTACATGACTGCACGACTTACACAGAACATTATGATGACATTCCTAGAGCAAGTGAGAATGCCCTCTGGGGCAGGGAGGTACATTTTATTGACGGGACCTGGACTATTGACTAGACGACAGGAGAAATACATACTGGGACAGCAGTGGTAAAACTAAGACCGAGTGGAACAGTTGAAGTAGTGGCAAGTGCAAGGTTAGCCCTACATTTTTCAGCACAAGCGGCAGAATTAATAGCTCTCATAATAGCATTAGAAGCGCATGAGGGCGAGGAGATCACAGTGTACTCCGAATACGCCTATGTGATGTCAACAGTACATGCAGGACTGTCACACTGGAAAAGGAGGGGCTATCAGTGTACTGACGGCACACCAGTGCAGCACGTGCCCTATTACCTAGACTCATAGACGCGTTACAACTCCCGTCAGGAATAGCAGTAATGAAGTGCAAAGCCCACACAAGGGATGAGGACGTGATCTCCTGCGGTAACAAAGCCGCAGACACAGAAGCAAAGCGAGCAGCATATTTTACAGGAGTAAATGAGTTCTATACCCCACCTAATAAATGTATGCACGCGCTTGACATGATATTACGGGAAGGGTATATTTAATTGCACATTACCCACATAGTTGAATTCCAGGGCCGATCACCAGCAGAGGAGAAATATTTGGGGATAAAGAGAGGGTGTTCAATATCTCTGACAGATCCCTTGTGGTGACAGGAAAGCACAGGAAAGCCAGTAATTCCCCTTGCATTATTACAGATTGAGCTTACGTAGATGCACTACCCTACCAACTAAGGATGTTCTTGCAGCACATTTTGGGGAAGACTGGTTCTGTCCCAACTTGCCAGAATATATCACCACATTTATGCACAATTACATAGCATGCCAGTGTAAAGGAGCAGGTGGACGCATTTTCCCTAGCTCCGGTGCCCTCACCACCGTCAAACTGGAACAGCAGAAAGGCTATATGTGGGATACCATGTGTTATGCCTATACCGCATTGAGTATATGAGAGAAGATATACACTCAGACAGCCGTACCAAATGTGCCCTCACAGTGAAAGGGTGGAAGGATGCCGTATGGAAGGATGTCATCACGCACCATTGGATACCATGGATCGCTGAGTGAAATCTGATGAGTACATGATGATGTCATGGAGAAGATGTATCCAGTCATGCTAACATGATATGAAAATATTTAAGAAGTGACGATGTAACTGAAGTGACAAGTGAAACATGTATGAAATGATAAAGTAATCATGAACGCAAAAGAAGACAAAGTAACTTGCTGACCAATAAGTGTAAATACGCAGTAACGCAAGGTAGAAAAGATACATAGAAGCTTGCTATAAAGGAATATATAACGTGGCTAGGACAGCCATTATTGAAAAATGAACGCCGGTAAATGTAAATAGCCAATTCAACTACCTCAGGAGCCGATCAGGGTTGCAGAGTCAGGAGACACTGGAAGAACAGCTTTGTGTGAGTCAATGTTGGCTTGGGATCAGGGATGCTATTTTAAGGAACAGCTGAAAAGCACAAATGGAGGCTGACGGATGAGTCATGGACGTAAGAAAAATTTCTCTAAGATTAAAAGAGAAGAAAACATTTGCAAGAGCCAAGTATTGGACAAATAAAAGTGTATAAACTCTATACAAATAGAGTGAGCAAGTCTCTAGAGGCCAAGAGGAGTAATGACACCCAGTATAATTAAATCAACTAGCAGTAAATAAGAGGCTGAAATGGACACATTCCTGGTCTCTTCACATGTGATTCAGAAGTTGAAAACAAGGGCTATTAATTAAGCCTCACATGAAGATAGTGATGTGCGTTCACTCCCTCAAATGTTCTAGAACAGAGAACAGGCTACAAGGTCAACTACATACGGGAGACTTTGGCTCATGGCAGGTCTGATGAGAGATGATGGACTAATTCGGAAAGTAGGGAAAATGTGACGTGACCCAAGCATCATAGTATTGGTTTCCTTACATGCTGCTAGCTGAGTCGAAGGTTCAAGGTTTGGTGAGAATGGCAACCAATCAGTGGGTCTATGGGGCAACCTGCTATACAATATTGCATTGATCAACCCACTGCCATTGTTGTTTGCTATAATCAGTATTATACGTAGTTAGAGGTAGTTCGAGGGTTGTGTTACAGATAAGAGGCAGCCAATAAAGTACTAACCCATATGTATTATATAAGAGGATATGTTCCTCTAATCAAACCCCTCCCTCTAATAGGTTTATGGTTTGCCATGTAGGATGACGTCATAGATGACAGATATTGGGGTATAAAACTCCTGTGTAATCAATTTTATGTGTGACTGTGCAAGCATCTGTCTGATGTGTGTCAGTTGGCCCTGCTTTATTTATTTGAGGATAAAGTAGTACTTTGAAATATTCCTTGAGTCTGTCCGGTTAGTTGGTCCTTCCTGTGGAGAACGGCGCGCAACAAATCATGTGGTAAAAGATACGGCTGGCAAATGTCCCTTTGATGAAATTTCTGTCTGCCCGTAGAACATTGAAGGTGGCAAAAATAAGGGGGAGGGACGGTGTTGTAAATAATATATTTATATATGCATAAAGGTAACAGGATTTTTGGGCATAATAAAGAAGAAAAGTAGATACTTGATTCCCGGTTCCAAGGGGACGGAAGGGTACGCACTAAAAAGTCCCCAAATATGGGGTGTTAAGGATACCTGGGGCAAAGCCAACAAGAAGAGTGCGGATCAAGCTCCAAAATGGAGCAAAAATGAGATGAGATACATTTACTAAAGATAGTAAAGGAATGCCTACACAGGGGGAAATGTATTAAAGTGCACATGTGTGGGCTTATAAATATGTCAGTTTAAAGGTGTTGTGTTTAAACTAGGGGATATAAAAAAAATAGTAAACAATTAAGGTGATTTTTTTTGATTTTTTGATCAAGAGATTGACGTCAATCAGAAGGACAAAAATTAAAGGCAACTAATAAATAAATAAAAAGAGACTCATAAACTATGAATAGTAGAACAATGAGATTTTAAAAAGGGATAAAAAGTGTAAATGAAGGAACATAAAGAATATTGTTGTGTAGAGTTTTAAAAGCGGATATAATATTTTAATTTTTGGATAATCATGCAGCAATTGATGTTACCTGCTCAAATTGATCAGTGGGGTATGTATATTTGATAACAAAGAGAAGAATAAAAATCTGGTAAGTACGAACAGTCGAGATCGACTTGTCATCATGGGAGACACTCCTCCTCTACACTATGCAGGACATTGCCAAGATACACATCTAAGATAAGGAAATATCATTCGGAATGGGTCTGAGACAGTACCAATTAGACACTCATGCCGTGACATCAGGAGGGTTCATTGTCAAAAACTGTATTGCGACATATGACAATGTATTTGCATGCTACATATAGGGGAAAGAAGTTGCAGAAAAGGTTGGCTGTTCTAGAGTTATGGAATATGTATCAGAGTGAGAAAGAAGATCCAGTGGGAAACGAGTGGATGCTTAATCAGCTTAAAGGGGAGGATAAAACGCCTTTGGCTTACCTTTCACCTCCTGAAAACAAGAGCGTGCACACAGAGGAGAAGGGATTTTATCCTTGAAAGGAATTGAAAGCAGCAGTGGGGTACGTTAATCATACATATGAGCCCCCTGCTTATAACAGTGAGGAGAATGCAGAAGAGAGCAAAAGCAGAGAACGCAACTATATGTCGACACGCCTATATGTTTGACTTATGTCGATAAGTCAAAGTAAACAATGTGATGAGAGGAAGGACAGACAAGATAAACAGATTGAGATAGAGGAAGAAGCAAAAAGCAGAAAGAAATAACGGGCAAAGCTAAGGGAATAACAAAGGTACAGACGAAATGGATGGGAAGACAGATATTACTCAAGCTGAATGATAAGGGTATTGATGGGGTTCGAGAAAGAGAAGAGAGAGAAGAGCAGGAAAAGGAAGAAAAAAGAGCATATAAAGAAGAGAAAGAAAGAAAATGCAAGCAAAGGGAAGAATGAAGAAGGTATGAGGCAAGGAAAGAAAAGTAGAGATTAGAAGAGAAGAGAAGAAAGGAGGTAGAGGCGCAAAGAATGCAAGAACGTATGTTGCAAAGAAGGCAAAAGGAAGATGAATTAAGGGAGATGAGGAGAAGGGGAGAAGAAATGAACAGAAGTAGGAGACTAAATGATTGTGAGATCAATTATCTATGTCAAAGAAGCATAGTGCTGATCAAAGCACAAGAACGACTTGTGGAAGAGAGAGGGTCACAACAGCCCCATAGAGAGCTGCAAGGGCTACCAAGAATATCATCATTGGCTGAGGGGAGAGATACAGAAAGCGTATAAAAACTGCTTGGGGATTTATACAGGCAAATGAGGGATAAAGAAGGGTATAAAACCCAAGAGAACATAGAAGGACCTTTTCCAAGGGAAACTGGAGGTAGGTCAGATGACGTCATGACAGACGAGCACAGAATGCTGTCTTTAAGTAGATTAGATATTGATGATGTGATAAGAGATAAAAGCCACTCAAGCTGGGGTATAATGATGTCAGGTGAAGAAAGGGAGGAAAATAAGAAAGTGCAAAGAGAGGGCACAGGTGGTTTTTCAAAAGAATTGAGTGTAGAAAAAGGGGTAAAACGGTCAGACTTAAAAGACCCCAAAAAGAGAACACCAGAAGCGATACCATACACTGAGCGACCACAAGCACGATTGCTCAGTGCAGGGGATGTATCCCCGCCTTATGTGAGCAGGTAAAGGGCACTACCAGGATGAAGACAAACAGGCAAGACTAGCCCCACCTGGAAGAAAAGAAGTGTAGGCAGCTTAATAATGAACCAGGGTTTTCACAATTTCCATTATTAAAGAAAGGGGGAGGACAACCACAATATATACCGTGACCACATATGGATAAAGATAATTTAAGATGTAAATTACTGTGTTTAACTTCTGGTGCGAGCAAATTGATTTATGAGCTAGAGAGAATGACATTAGGAATGACGTTAGTCATAGGTGATGAAAAAGGCTTGCTAGCAGCTATCATAGGGGAAAGAGCTGACAACATTTTGAAACGAGCAGGATACTCAGGTGTGACTGCACAAAACAGGACACACGATGGAGCGCCATTTAATAATTGCAGAGCAGACGTATGGCGGGTGCTCAGAGTACAATACCCCAATACATCAGACATGGGTGTGATTATGACTAGGAAAATGGGGGAGGATGAAGATCCTATTGCTTATATTCAAGATATTCAAGACAGATGGCACCAGGAGACATGTGAACCATGGGATAAAACTGTAGCATTATTTTACCACATTTTGTGTCAGGCACTGCCTGTGCCAGTGCAATGGCAACTGAAGAAACAGGTGGGAACGTAAGTGAAGCCATGGCCAGAAATACAATTGACAATTGTCCATCACGGCCGATTAATGCAGGAGAAGAATAAGAATAAATCCGAGAATAGAAAGCAGGAGGAAGCAAAGTTAGTCCAGAAGAAGTTGTCAAAACAGCCATAGAGGGAGCGGTATTGACGAGCAATGAAGAAGAGGTGACACAGGAGATGTAGCCAGGGCAGCAAAATAATGCAGGGTATCTGACAGATCAGAGTGGGTACGACTTTTGGCCAAGGGGAAGAGGATTAAAATGACATGGATTTCAAAACTCTCAGGGAAGAGGCGGATTTAATGGTGGACAAATGCAACAATGTTGGAATTGCGAAAGAATAGGACAGATAGCTAGAACATGTAGAAGCAGAGGAGGCATGCAGCAAAATTGGCTCTGAGAGGGGGGATGGGTTATGCTCCACAATATAATACACAACCACAGGAATATTATGCCCAAGATTACACACAGGTTCCAACATTTGCACCACAGCAAATGCAGCAAGCGCCATTACAAATTCAATTGCCACAAGGGCAACCACAGCAAGTACCCATGCAAGCACAACAGGTACAAACACAACAAGCAAAGACACAGCGGGCTATAGTACCACAATGGAATATGACTACAGGAGCTCAGCAAACACCTGCACCTAAATTGGGGAGTGTGACTGTGGTAGCAGGAAATCCTTTCACATGTACAGGGATTCATTTATATCCACAATAGGACAGCCCACAGAGCGATCTGATGTGTTCAGTACTATCAGTGACACCGGACACCCAAGAAGAACCACGTGTCAAGATGACAATAGGAGGCAAGACATTTTCATTTCTTGTGGACACTGGAGCAACTCGTTCCTGTGTGCATGAAGGAAAATACCCAATGTCAGGCATTGCAATGAATGCGCAGAGATTCTCTGGGATGATGAGTTTAGTTCCTTTTACAGATGAATTACCAATCTCTATAGGAGAACACAACACGGCTATGCCATTATTATTTTCTAGGCAAACAACAGTTAATATATTCTAGGGCATCACTTAATGACGAAGCTTAACATGACAATGGGCCTCATTACATGGTAGGCGGTAAGGGTTTATCGGTACCGGTATTTTACCGGTACCGGTAAATCCTTACCGCCTTACTATGAGGTCCCTTTGCGGGTTGGGGAATTTAACGTCTGCTGTTTGCAGGCATTAAAGACCAACCCGCAAAGGGACCAGTGGAGCTAATTACGTTACCGCAATTTGCGGTACCATAATTAGCGCCTTCCCCATTCCCATAGAGCCCTATGGGGCAAAATGGGAATGGGGAAGGGCAATGGTGGAAGGGGGAATTACCGCCCCGCCAACCTTGGAATGGGGCGGTAATTCCCCTTTCCACCAAGGCGGTGCCGGTATTTTACCGGCATGAACCATGGCGCTAATAGCGCCATGGTTCACCGCCTTCCGTGTAATGAGGCCCAATATCTTTTACTGAGAAAGGAATAGTGTGTTCCACTCCAGGGATACATTATAAGAATGTGAGTGAGTTTATATTAGCCTTTACGGGCCAGAAAGCATTACGAGGGGTTCCTTTGCACACAGAAGAATTTTGGATGGAGTAACTGTTGTATTATCGTGGTTGCCCAGATTAATAGGTAAACTATTAAGAATACCTCATGAGTTTTTGTTCAGAATAGAGATTCCTATGGATGATGAAGAAGGGCAGATTATGGCCTTGGAGTTAGAAGCAGCAGTGGTAAGAGAGGAAATGTTGGTTCTCATGGGACAATGATGAGGGAAGAGGATGGAGAACAGTGATAGCACTCAATGAAGGATACAGGCTGACAGATTTGACAGACGAGGAACTGTTTAAAGGTGATTATTCAGATGATGAATTAGTATTTTATATAAATCTCACTTTTTGGATAAAAGTAAAGAATAGGGAAATACTTCAGAGAATGGCATTGGTAAAAAAGACACTGTCATTTATCCAGGAAGATTTCGAGAATGCGCCAAAGATTTTATGGACCAAAAGTCCATATGACGTGGGTCTAATAAAAGGAGTAGGAGCAATTTAAATCAAGCTTAAACCAGGAGCACTTTTGCCATGTGCAAAGCAATATCCGATGTCCAGAGAGGCGGATGAAGGTATATTCCAGACTGTTTCTGCTTTACTGAAGCAAGGAATACTGGTACCATCCGATTCTTTATGTAACACGGCTGTGTATCCAGTGAGAAAATAGACCGGGGGGTCGTGGCAATTTATTCAGGACCATGGCCCTCTAAACAATATAGTTGAAGCTGAGTTTCCTTTAGTTCCAAATCCTGTGATAATATTGTGCAACATCTTATCTAAGGCCAAATATTTTACAGTCATAGATTTAAAAATGCGTTCTTTTCTATTCCCCTTCACAAAGACTCATAGGATTTGACTTCCTTTTCGTATAGAATGATCCATCTGAAACTTACTTGTTTGCCCCAAGGGTACTGTGAGTCCCTGTCAATCGTCAATAGACTCCTCCAGAAGGACTTAGGCAATGTTCAGCTCGAAAGTGCAATAATTCAATATGTGGATGACATTTTGGTGTGCAGTGAGACAGAAGAAAGGTGTAGAGAAGATTCAATTAAACACATGACTATCCTCACAGAGAAAAGATATAAAGTGGATATAGAGAAGTTACAATACTTTCAGGAAGAAGCCTTATATATTGGACAGTTGATTTTTATGAAGGGAGGAAATTAACGCCTGAAAGAGCAGAAGCAATTATGAAGACCTCAAAACCTAAAACCGTGACGGAAATGCAACAATTCTTAGGCCTATGTAATTGTTGCAGGGGCTGAGTTTTCGATTACAGTATATACATTTGACCACTTCAAAAAGGGCTTAAAGAAGCACAGGTGGGCAAGTGCAAAATAATGTATACAGATGAAATGACTGAAGGATTTGAAGAAATAAAAAACGCAATCAGTACACCCTCTGTGTTGGGAATTCCAGATTGTCATGAAAGCAGTCCATACACAAAAAACAACATTAGGACATAGACACAGACCATTAGCCTATTATAGTGGGATTTTAGATCTAGTTATGAAAGGGTATTTTCCTTGTGAGTAGTCTTTAGCTGCTGCTGCATTTGCAATTGAAAAAGCTTCAAGGGGAGACACCAGGGTGCGCACAGGCGATGGCTGCCTGAAGACGCCGCTCCTGCCGTAACTGGGCCATATTGAGGGATTGAGCCCCCCCATTACCGCCCCACGAAACAGCTGCGGTTCTCAGTGGTGGTGAATCCTGGGAGACCCCCCCGGGCGAAAGAGCGACGCCGGTGAATCCCGGGAGACCCCCCGGGCGAAAGAGCGACGCTGAAAGACCCTCGGACGCCTAAGAACGAGGCCCCGCGGCCCAACGAGAGAATCCGCGGGAGGCCCCACCCGTCTCTAGAGCTGCGCGGGGAGTCGTGGCACGCAGTAGCCGTTGGGGCCTGCAAGCACGCCTGACCCCTCCACCCTACTCCAAGCATGCCGGCGCTTCGGCGGGGACCCCACCGTCGGGGCCCCGCAGCACGGGGGGAAGGTACCAACCAATCCCGCCAGAGGTGAGGCAGCCCGCGTGACCCGAGCTCCCGAACACGGAGTCGAACAACAGGGGCGCCGAGATTCTGACCAACGGACCCTGGCGAGGGCCATTGGAGCGGTGTACTGCGGACAACAGCGGGGCACGGCCGGTGAAGAAGGTGAGAGACTTATACAGGTGGTGGCCCCTGGGCTCCGTCCCAGGGTGAGTGCCCGCCTGGAGACAAACTGCTCTGTCCCAGGGTGAGTGCCCGCCTGGAGACAAACTCAGAAGAAAACATGGCCGGTAGTTCCTTACCCACCTGGCCTGGACCCTCATCCGATCACAAATTTGATACTCATCGCCGTCACAGGGACAGACGACCACAAGCAGCGGGGAAAAAGAGTGTGTAGAGAGTGTGAGGCCCCCGCCGGAGACTGGTGGGGCGTGTGCCTGCTCAAAGATAGCTCCACACAGAGCGGTTTGTGCCCGAAGGAGCGAGGGCGATCTCCCAGCAGGATCATCGCGCTTGGCCCCCGAAGACCACCGACCGGAGGGAGAGATAGGGAGATCGGATGAGCTGGCACCAAACCCTCCAGGAGTATCGCTACCAGGACGCCAGAAGGGAGAATAGCGGCCTGGATCGGACGACTAGAATGTCCCAGCCCGAGACCTCGCCCCCGCCCACCCTTACAATGGAAAAGGGCTTTGCCTAGGTCCTGCAGGAGATCAGAGACATGCTGGCAGACATTGCCCAGAAAATGGAGAACATGGACCGCAAGGTGGACAAGGTCGAGGACAGACTGTTGCAGCTGGAGACCAACCAGTCCTCAGCAATGACCCAAGAGATGGACATGTCCATGAGAATAGCTGCGCTAGAGAAAAGAGACGAGGAGAGGGCCAGGCAAATGGACGACTTAGAAAATAGGGAACGGAGGAACACCTCAGAATTTTTGGGGTCCCGGAGTTGGAGGGAGAAACGGAAAGAGAACTGAACCGGAAGGTGAGGGACATCATCACCCTCCTTTTCTCAGACGAGATGACGACTGAACCAACGTTCGAACGGGTCCACAGAGCGGGGGGCCCCCGGTCAATCCTGGTCCACTTTCATTACTACACCGAGAAAGCGAAGGTTCTGGAGGAGGCCAGAAGGGCACGGGAAATAACTTATGACGACGCACAAGTGTCCATTTTCCAGGACCTCTCTTCATACACGCTGGCCAAACGCAGGATGTGCCGCCCTCTGACACAAATGCTAAAAGAGAAGGGGGTGCGCTATAGATGTGGGTATCCCTTCTCCCTCTAGTTTGAATACGAGGGCCAACGGTCGACCCTGATTACAGAGGAGGACATAAGGGAAGCCATCCAAGGGTATGTGTCAGACCCAGCCCCTCAGAGTGAACCCACGGGATTTGCAGCGGAAGGAGGCAGGGAACGCAGGTAACAAGGAGAGAGGAGAAAGAAGACGGTCCACGGAAATTTAAGAAAGTGAACCCGCCGTCCCCGGCGACGGACAGGGAAGACGGTCGAGCCCGGGGTAGCCTGGAAGTACAAAAGGGTACGGGGAACCGGACAAAGAACTCAATCCACGATCACAAACGTCCGGCCTGGCACAAGGACGAGTAGACTTCCAGGACTACGGGGTCTGGGGACGTAAGGGGCCTCCCAGAACAGCAAGCATGTCGGTTACCTGGGGGAGGGGGCTCAGTGGGGGGAAGGGGAAGGGGGGGCTCAAGGAGGAGTAATTTCCGACATTAGCCCAGCCGGAGGCGGTAGGCTGGTGGTCCGGCCAATTACCAGCAATGGTGGAACTATTTGGCTGGACGCCGGGGGGGGGACCAGAGGAACAGTTGGGGTTGTTCAGTTCGGGGGGGACCAGGGGGCAGTTGGGGACAGGCATAAGGCCCACCTGGGGGGCGGGGGAGGGAGTAAGGGAGATCAGGTTGCAACACAAAAGGAGCAGGAAAGGAAAAGTGCCACGAGCCAGCTACCCAGTAAGATGTTGACCATAGACGATGGCTGAGGATCTGCCCGCCCTGGGCGTGGGTTCCCTTAATGTGCGGGGGTTGAACACCCCAACCAAGAGATCCTTGGTCTGCAGGGAATTTAGGAGGGCAAAGCTTGACCTGCTCTTTCTTCAGGAAACACACTGGGCCCGGGGGAAGGAACCAAAAATGCGAGGGGGCGGGATCGGGGAGGTCCTCAGTGCATCCCACAGAACCAAGAAAAGGGGGGTAGCCATACTACTAGCAAGGGACGTTGGCTTCGAAGTGGAAGCCACGGTGAAAGACCCAGAGGGCCGATATCTGCTGGCAAAGGGCTCTTTGCGGGGTTCCCCTCTGACTCTTGCAGTTGTGTACGGCCCTAACGAGGGCCAGGCGCAATTCTGGGAGGGAGTGAAGGACAAATTGAAATTGTTTGTTCACGGGATGTTGGTGGTGGGGGGGGACTTCAATATGGTCCTAGACCCAACCGCGGATAGAAAACGTTTGGGGCCTCAGCTCACTAGGGCCGTAGATGAAACCATGCCCCGTACATTCCAGAGGGTCAACGCGGAGCTTGGCCTGGTGAACACCATCCCGACTCCCAGGGCAGGCCTCCCCTCCTTCACATACTACTCTGCAATCCACACATCATACTCCCGTATAGATTATATCCTGGTAGATGAACCCCTCCTCCACGATGTCTCTGGCCACAGGGTGGACCCGGTTCCTTGGTCCGATCACGACTTGGTCCGTATCACTATAGTAGGGGGATGGCGAAGTGGCAGTAGAGGGTGATGGAAGTGTAATGACTCCCTGCTGAAGGACTAAGTTCTAGTACAGGAGGTGCAGGACGCCATCTCGGGGTATTTCGAGTTGAACAACAACGGCGAGGTGGGCACACATGTGCTGTGGGACGCCTTTAAGGCGACCTTACGCGGCGTCCTCATTAGAATGGGAGCCCAGAAAAAGAGGGTGAGGGAGGCCCAGGAAAAATCCCTGAGGGAAAAGATAGCCCATCTCCAACCTGGTGACCTCCCGCAGGCTCCCCTGGAAAGAGAGCAGATTGCTTCCCTGGAAAACTACAAACTCCAGTTGAAAGACCTCCTGCTACATAAGACCGAGCGGAACCTCCAGCTAGTGAAACAGAAATATTATGAGAAGGGGGACAGAGCTGACAAAATCCTGGCCTGGAAACTCAGAGAGATTCAAAGGAACAGAACGGTGAAGGCAGTGAAGAATGATCGGGGATCATTAGATCACGACACCCCTAACATTGGAGCAGCCTTTCGCCGTTACTATGAAAAGTTATACTCGTCGGAATATGACGGGGATGACACTCAGATAGAGGGTTTCCTGGACTCCATCCAGATCCCGTCCTTGACAGGTGAAATGGCGGAGGGTCTAGAGGGCCGGGTGACGGAAGAGGAGGTGGAGCACGCGATCAGTGGGATGAAGGTGGGAACGTCCCAGGGGGAAGACGGCTTCTCCGTATACTTCTACAAGAGGTTTAGGGCTATCATAGCCCCTCACCTGGTGAGGGTGTTTAACGGGGTGTTAGATGGGGGCTCTCTGCCGGAGACCATGATGAGGGCCATAATTGTGGTCCTGCCCAAAGAGGGCAAAGACCCCACTGAATGCTCCTCATATCGCCCAATCTCCCTCCTCAATATAGATGTAAAGATCCTGGCCAAGGTGATAGGCAAAAGGATGGAGGGGATAATGCCCAAGCTGGTTCACGGGGACCAAGTGGGATTCATAGGGGGCAGGCAAGGCTCTGATAACATCAGGAAGACGATAGACCTAATCCACCATGTCCAAGAATCAGATCTAGATGCAAGTCTGCTCTCCCTGGACTCCGCGAAAGCTTTTGACAAGGTGGAGTGGAGGTACATGCAACTCCTCCTCCGTCGAATGGGCTTCGGGGCTCACATCAGGGACTGGGTTTCCGCCCTATACGGGGCCCCAACGGCGAGAGTACAGGTGAATGGAGAACTTTCCAACTCATTCTCCCTCACACGGGGGACGCGACAGGGATGCCCACTCTCCCCTTTAATATATGTCCTGACAATGGAGCCCCTGGCCATAGCGGTCCGAGCTCACCCCAACATTAAAGGGATTAAAAGAGGAGAGGTGGAGTTCAAGCTCTCCCTGTTTGCTGACGATATTCTTGCATACCTGGTGGAGCCCAACACCTCGCCCCCCCCTCCTGGCCCTGATGACGACCTTCGGGCAATTCTCGGGGCTAAAAATAAATGCATCAAAATCAGTGTTACTCCCTATGAGGGCTCGGGACCCGGGGCTGGACCACCGGGATGGGTGTGCGGGGATTGTGGTGGGGAAGGACTCCATCAGGTACTTGGGTGTACTCCTCACAAGGGATCTCTATAAACTGGCTTTGGTGAATTATGTGCCCATTATGGCAGAGATAAAGTCGAACCTGAGGAGGTGGGGAGGTATGATCCTGTCTTGGTACAGGCGCATGACAGCGGTGAAAATGAACATCCTCCCAAGACTGCTGTATCTTTTTACGGCACTCCCAACGGGGGTCCCCGACCAGATGTTTCGAGACCTACAGAGGGCAGTCCGAGAGTTTGTTTGGCAAGGGCGGAACCCCAGGATAGGGAAAGCCATTTTAACGTTACCTGGGGAGGAGGGTGGTTTCGGGCTGCCGGACTTCCTTCTCTACCACCGGCCCGCCCAGCTAAGGGTCCTGTTAGAACACATGAGGGAGGGGATGGGCACCTATTGGTCTTATCTGGAGGACATGGATGCCCACCCTCTGAAAGTACGCAACCTTTTGTGGTTGCCGCGTAAACACATCCCAAATAAACTGCAGACCCACCCAACCCTGGGAATACTCTGGTCGATTTGGAAGGAGGGACCCACAACTGCGCACCTCACTTCCTGGCCCTCCCCGATGTCTTCGCTCTGGGGCCACCCGCTCAAACTAGGTAGCAGGGGATTCAGGAATGCCCAGTTCTGGTCGGATGGGGGACTGGAATGGGCGGGGCAGCTGTTCAAGGAGGGCGAGTTCCTCGAATACGAGGAGCTGCGAGATGCGGTTGGGCAGGGGTCTCTTTC
The DNA here is from genome assembly GCF_040938575.1 of Ambystoma mexicanum. Lineage (NCBI taxonomy): Eukaryota > Metazoa > Chordata > Amphibia > Caudata > Ambystomatidae > Ambystoma > Ambystoma mexicanum. The sequence continues at coordinate 325,096,037 of NC_090926.1, read as the reverse complement.
GGTCTTTGAATACCCGCGCCTGAAGGGCATCCTCTGTGACCAGACTTGGGGCCTGAATCTGCAGAGACAGCTGACCCCTTTGAAAAGTTATTAGACACGGCCACAACGAGGAAGGGGGTAGTATCCAAAATGTGCCAAATATTGAACACTGTTAACTTGGAAGGGAGGAGAGGGTTTCGTAGGTTCTGGAACGACCTGGCAGGAGAGGCTCTCTCGGAAGACGCATGGTCCAGGGTGTTTAAAATAGCTTTCCATGGGAACCTGTTCATGTCAGACATGGAGCACAACATTAAGATTTTACAGGGATGGCATAGAGACCCATCTAGGTTATCCAAGATGTTCCCGGGGGTGTCCCCCAGATGCCCAAGAGGATGTGGCCAAGTGGGGACGAGGGGTCACATGTGGTGGTTCTGCCCTAAGGTACAGGGGTTCTGGGAGAAGGTACGGGGATGGATGGCGGAGGTCACCGAAGAACTTCTCCCACTCAATCCACTGATGATGTTGTTGGGCCTCCCACCGGAGGAGGCGGAAATATATAGGTACCCAAGGATGTGGGATACCATGTTGCGAGCCGGAAGGGTGGCTCTAGCGCAGAGGTGGAAAAGTATGGAGACCCCCTCTAAGGAAGACTGGCTAAAAAAACTGAAGAACATGTTCCTCATGGACAAACTGACAGCCATGGTAAACAATGAATCAAGCACCTTCCAGGCAAATTGGTATGGGGTTTACCAGGCATGGGGGTGGGAGGCTCACTGACATTATGTGGACAACAAGGGGCGGGGGGCGATGGAGCCTGGAGAGAACCACTCAAGAACAATGGGGTAGCCCACGGCCCGGGAGACAGCAGATCCGTCTAAGCCAGCATTTAAGGGAACGCATAGCACGGCTCCAAGGCACTGAACTTTGAGTACTGAAGACGACTCCTGCGATTGGTTTTACGATGGGACACTGATCTGGGGGGAGGGGTGGAGTTAGGTTGGGGGGTGAGGGGGGAGGGGGGAAAGGAGACTACGGGGGTTGTATGATGATGTTAATGTGATATTGATACTGCTTCCAATGTTGTCATTGTTTCTTTTTCTGAAAAATTACCAATAAAACCAAAGTTAAAAAAAAGAAAAAGCTTCAAGTATAACAATGGGGTGTCCAGTAACAGTATTCGCTGAGCATGCATTATTTGCGATTTTAGAGAAACCGTAATTACATTGACAACACAGAGAGCATCAGGATACGAGGTAATAATAATGAATCCTGCAATGAAAATGGTCAGATGTAAGACAGTGAACCCAGCAAGGTTCATAGCTGAACTACTAGGAGAAGATGATTATGTATATGATTGCACAACGTATATTGAGAACTATAATGAAATTCCCCAAGTTAGAGAAATGCCCTAGGGATTGAGGGAAGCTGTTTTTATTGATGGTTCCTCAAAAATATCCAAACGACGGGTGAAAGGCATACTGGATGAGCAGTAATAAAGGTGAACCAAGAGGGTGAATTTGAAGTAGTGACAAGAGTGAGATTGCATTTGCATTGCTCAGCACAGTCTGCAGAATTAGTGGTGGTTTTCGCTGCGCTTCAGAGATTTGAAGATGAGGCAGTAACAGCATACTCTGACTCCACCTATGTGATGTCAACTGTACCAGCATGTTTGTCATGCTGGAAAAGGAGGGGCATCCTCCACACAGACGGCACTCCAGTGCAATATGCGTCCCTATTGGGTACATTTATTGAGATACTAGCACTGTCATTGACTCTAGCAGTTGTAAAATATGCAGCACATACTAAAAGAGAAGACATAATTTATCACAAATGCGAAGCTGCAGACCTAGAAGCCAAAAAGGCAGCCTATTTTCCAACCAGTTCGAATTTTGACATTGAATGTGTAAAATAAATGACAGGACGATGCATGTTGGTAAAGGAGGGCTTTAACATGCTGTCTATTGTTACGTTAATTGAGATAACACATCCACGTCTTCCATAGGCAATTTGGAGACAGGATAGCACTGGAAAGCCAGTTATGCCTTTAGCATAATTCATGGTAGCATTGGAGCAGCTCCACTACCCCGTGCATACGACTCAATAGAGTTCAGCTGCAACAATCGCAGAACAGTGGTTCTCGCCAAATTTGTTAGAACACATGGCGCGGTTTATTGTAAATTGCATCATGTGCCAGAAATTTACTGCAGGGCACACTTTGCGAACAATGAGAGGAGCAATTCCTAGACCCAATGGCCCATTTCAGCATCTACATATAGATTGTGTAGATATGCTGCAGACATGCAACGGTTACAGATATATGCTGGTAGTGGTATGTCTTTTTTCTAGATGGATCGGGGCAGGCCCATGCACACACCCTGATATCACGTGTGCGGCCAAGTTCATTGTGCATGAAGTATTCCCAAGATGGGATGTGTGTGAGGTTTTGCGATCTGACAATGGACCGCATTCTGTAAACGAGTTGTTCGAACAAATAGTTTTTCTATTAGGCATTAAGCACAACTTTTCTTCTGCTTATCACCCACAGGTGAATGTTATTTGTGAATGATTAAATGGATTATTGAAGGAGAGGATAGCAAAGATAAAGATAACTTTGAAGAATGGATGGCTACATTGCCTACCCTTAGCCTTATATGCGCTGAGGAATCAGTCTGGCTCAGATCACCATCTAGCTCCTCATGAATGACTGCAAGTGTTTCCTTCATGTCTTAACAGGTCAAGAATCGAAGGGAGGAGTCAAGGAGAAGCAGCAAAGATGATCAACACATTGAAGTAGAGGATTTGTGAAAACAGCCAAGCTTATACCCAGGAGACCAGGTGCTGGTACGCAAATGTGTACGCACTTCGAGCACTCATTGCTTTGAAGGTCCATACGAAGTGGAGAAAGTCACACCTACAGCAGCCAAGTTAAAAGAATGGAGAGTCTGGCTTCATTTGTACGACATCAAGCCATATAAAACCTTGACCCCTCCTGCAACTTCCGACAGTGACGCAAAAGAAGAAGTTTCACATATGCAGACTCATTCTATGGCCAAGAGTAGAGACAAGGAAAGTGAAGAACACAGCATCATTGTGAACTAAAGGCCAATATACTTTAACATTCGAAAATGAGTATATAGATGTGCAGTTATCCTGGAACTTTTTAAAGACTATGCATTGAAGTACAGGAGCTGAAAGAAAAAAGCACATTTCATCTTTATGTTACCTATTGCAACACTTCACACATTATTGTATGCTGCTTTTACCTACATATTACAGTATTATCCAGCTTTAATGAGAAGATACATCAATGTCCTAACCTTTTTGGGAAATCCTAAGAACAATTATATTATTTTCAGAATAATTGTTGCAATCATCTTACAGTTTTTTATATAAAGGTGTGATTCATAAAGCTTTACAGATTTACATATTAAAAGTATGAGCAAAGATGAGGAGGTTTCAAGATATAGTAGATTAATTGCCATCAAGAAAATCAATGAGTTTCCATCGAAATATAATTGTGGTGTCATTATTAATTATGATTTGTGTTTTCCTCTTGATCATTATGCCGTTTAGAGAAGTTATAAGAAATAATACAGATATGATGGGTGACAATGAAACATTTACTGTTGCTCCTGATGAAATCATGAACAGCATTCTTAATAATTTTACTGGCCATTTATTTCGATTTAAAAGTGAAAATCATGAAGATATAAATGTGTATATTGAAAATTCAGCTCATTTAAAGAATAACCTATGGTATCAGCACATGAAAAAGGTGGGAAGGAGGACATCAGATGAAAGCTGCTACGTGTGTTCCCTCATACCTTTTGCTTTGGGAACCTCTAAAATATGTATAGCAACAGAAGTATCTGGGAAGAAGGCACATTGCCTGACACATCTGGCACTTTGCCTAACCAGACGACAGTTGCAAGGCAGAACAGCATCCATAGGGTGGGTGAATAAAGCAACATCTCAAAGAGAAGACAACTATATACAAGATACAAAGTCAAGAGAAAAGCCAGAAACAAGGCATCAGATAATAAAATATAAAAAGCCTGGAATAAATGGAGTAGGAATCAAGATGGAAGAAAGCAAGATGCTACAATGCAATGACACGAAAGGGAAGGAAATACAAGAATGCTAGAAAAGAGGTCAACTACAAATGAAAGGAACAGTGCTTACTACTGAAGGATGAGCTGAAGGATTGGTTGTGTGCAAAGCAACAGCATTAACCGGACAATGGAAAGTAGTTTGGGCAAATGCATAAAAGGAATGCAAGACCCAATGTCCTAAGATTGCAAGATTGTTGACATGGGTCAATGATGAGGAAGGACCATTGCAAATACTACCCCTGAAGAATGCGTCCTTATGTTTCAGAAATAAGGGTATGGTGGAAGTTGGAGAAAACAGCACGTGTGGCAGAGTTTTTTATGTACCAGGCATGAAGGAAGGAACAGCAGTCCTGATGGACCATTAATGGGCCTGTGTATCAAGAGCATATGTAAAGTTGCCACCAAAATGGGTAGGTTTTTGTTCATTGGTGGTGGTAAGCATACCAGCCTTAGTAGTACCACAAGGTGACCTGCACTTTACAGACTTCCCAAAAATTGACACAAACCTGAGGAAGGAAAGATCATTTTACTGAAGCAGAGGAGAAGCAATTACTTCTCAGCAAAATCAATAGAAGCCTATTATGACATTCCAGATGGGCATATGTTGTTCAGCCGAACAGCATTGATATTTACAGCTATATTCTTGCCAGGAATCCAGACAGCAGTGAACGCCAAGTGGCTGCAAATCACCAGATGGGAGCTGCTGCAAACAATCAATACGACAATAAAAAAGATTAATGCGATCAAAGAAGAGTTGAGGGCAATCAGGCTCATGGCCCTCCAGAACAGGTATGTCCTGGACTTAATTACAGCAATCGAAGCAGGCATGTGTACCAAGATCGGGCCTCCATGCTGTACATTTACATCTGCCCATGATGAAGACAATGGGACTTTGACAGAAGAAATAACGATATTGTCAACCCTGCATACGAAGATGGAGGATGAAGTAGACAAAATTGAGGACAACGGCTGGTTTTATCTCTGTTCTCATAGATTCCAATTTGGTTGTTAAAAGCCTTCAAATTACTCTGAGCAGTACTAGTGTTGGTTTTGCTTGGATTTTGTCTCATAAGGATCATCTTGGGACAATGTTAATGTTAATGTTAAAGGATATTTGTACCGCGCACTATCACCACCGGAGTGGACCCCTGGTGCTTTGGCAGCTCTGGAGGGGGGCAGTGAGTTTCTGGGGATACGCTGGGAAAGTGCAAGAGAGCAGTGAAGTGCTGTTGGCAGCCTCAGCCCGGTGGGTCAGTTGGCTGGGCTTGGGGTGTTTTACGGTCGATAGTCGTTGTGTGTTGTTGTGCGTGTCTATGGGCCTCATTACGAGCATGGAGGTAATGAAAAAAGGAAGGCGGAATGGTATTAACGGCATTGCTAACGGGCGGCCCATTACGAGCCGACAACCCGAAAATACCGCCACCGCCCGTACCATGCTCCTTCATACTGGCATGCGTGCGTACGCGCGCCCCTTCACAGAGGAAACGTGGGCATGCACTTACCAGCATCCCGAAGGCGGTAAATAGGGCCTGCACGATGGCAGCAATACAGGCATCGCGGACCACCCGCAAATAATAGAAACCTGCAGTGTAGCCAACTGCCACAGGTGCACACAATCACCACAGGTGGAGTCAATGGAGCCTGTCCCAGTACAAAAGGAGCACACCCACACACCACACCCTTTCCCACCCCAAAATGATCCCACTAGCTGTTGCAATCCTGGGGCTGGAGGACATGCCTCTACTGCTACAACAGCAACAACAACAACTACAACAACAGGCAGCACAGAGGAGGCGCAAGAGGAGAAGGAGGGTGAGACAGGCCCAGCAAGTCCCACCAGTGCAGCCAGTGGTACCACATAGGCAGCCACCAATCCCTCGCATCAGAGTCAGTCCATTCAATCTAACCCCTGAGCAGATCCACACCCTGTACCGGTTGGACCGGGATAACATAACCAACATAGTGGACATGATACACGATGACATCGCCAGCCTGATAGAAATCTGCACTGCCATCCCCCCTCTACTGACAGTAGTGACTGTGCTCCACTTCCTAGCCACAGGCACCTACCAGCACAAAGTGGGGCAGCTGCATGCATATCACAACCTCTCTTTTCATGCATGCTGACCCAAGTGCGGGATGCCCTCCTGAAGCACGAAAGCACCCACATATCCCTACCACGGACTGCCCAGGAGCTTGCTGACACTAAAGTAGGCTTCCACGCACTGGCAGGCATGCCCAATTACGTTGATGCTCTCGACTGCACCCATGTAGAATTGGTGGTCCCTCATGCCATAGAGGTGGTGTACCGCAATCGCAAGCAATACCACTCCATCAATGTGCAGATGGTATGTGACTCCAGCAAGATCATCACAAATTGTTGTGCCCGATATCCCTGATCCACACATGATGCCATGATGTTGAGGAACTCCACGCTACCCCGCTACATGGAACGACATGCTGGACGATGTGCCTGGCTGCTTGGTAAATTGCCTGACAGGCACATGGCAGTGCAGTGGGGGGGGTCAGACGGGGGGACACATACTTCACCTGGGTGAGAATGGGGGGGATGCATACTCCACCTGGGTGAGATTGGGGGGAGGCATACTCCACCTGGGTGAGATTGGGGGGGGGCGCATACTTCACCTGGGTGAGATTGGGGGGGGGGCGCATACTTCACCTGGGTGAGATTAGGTCATGAGCAGACAATGCACATACAGTGAAACACTGTAGCCCTGAACATCCCAACCTGAACATAACACATCAATGCCACACATAAGACCAATGCAGCACAGCAATGTCAATATGCCAGACGTACAAGCAGGCCACCATGGGAATGTCAAGTGATGGATGACAGAACATGATCACACCTGTGGCAATGCCGCCATTGGGAATACATACAGAGTACCACACATCACCAACATGGGTGTTCAAACATTGTCCTTCATCCACAGTACATCTGCATCAGCATGCAAGTGAACGCCCTGCATCAGCTGGACAACGCAATGCACACCAGCAGAACATATTACCGTACACATTGTGCGAAATGAACCTGCGTGCATGCATCCAGGGACATGTACATGTCAACACCGAATAGCTGTAGCCATGGTGGTGATCACTAAGGCGACAGGTCTGTTATCGACTAACACATACCTCATTGTGCCCCCATGCAGGTGGTGGTGGCTATCCCTTGAAGCCGTGGCTACTTACCCCTGTGCAGAACCCGCAGAACAGGCACGAAGAGGAGTACAATCGAGTTCATACCCGTACCCGTGTTGTGATCAAGCAGACCTTTGGCCTGTTGAAGGCACAGTTCCGCTGTCTCAGCAGGTCTGGTGGAGCACTGAGGCCTGAGAAGGTGGCAAAGATCACCATGGTCTGTGCCATGCTGCACAACATGTGCATCCGGAGAAACGTACCAATGCCACCTGACATTGACCTGTATGCACCGGGTGAGGAGGATGATGATGATGATGGAGGTGGAGCAGCACCCCTGCCAGTTCGCGATGCACAGGATGGCCGTGCTGTGCGCCAATCACTGATTGACGATTTCTTCTGAACCACAGGGGTGCTGATGGGTCTGTGTTAGTAGTACACTGAGCACTGGGATCGTGTGCATATGGACACAGGGTGTGTGGGGAGTTGGGCACTGTGCGTAGTCAAGAATTGAATAAACACACACAAAATAAACAATGTCCAGTCATGAAATTATTTTTAACACAACGGGTGTATTGGAATATTAACAATGTAGTGCTAGAACCCTCTACCTCACACACACCCTCGCTCCTCCCCGCACCCGCAACACCCCCAACAACCCATACCCCCCAACACCCCATACTATCCCCAACAACCCATGCCCCCCCAACAACCCATGCCCCCCAACAACCCATACCCCCCAACACCACCTCCCCCTCACCCATTGTCATCATACACACAATGTTCTATTCAAGAGTTTTGCAAGGTGGCACTTGGCACATGCAGGATGGTCCTGCTACTTCCGGCCTCTCTTCGGGTCTAGGGACGCCATGTCTGTTTGGCGTGCGCTGCGTCTGACCATGCGCACAGGACTAGAGGGAGTCGAGCTGGCAGGTGTGGTGGATGGGGTGGAGGTGGATGGGTGTGCCACTGTTGGCGCTGTTTGCTGCTGCTGCATATTCTCCAAGATCCTTCCAAGGACCTCTGTGACCGCAGCTAAGCTTTCCCTGATCACTATGGTGTTGGCATTCATGGCAGTGATGGAAGCCGCATTTGCCTCCCGAATCTCGTGGCGGGTCTGTTCTCCCTCCGCCACATACTGGCGGACCAGCTCAATCAAACAGTCCTGCCGGGCCTCAACCCTCGTGAGGTGGGCCTCCATGTCTGTGAGGGCTGTGGAGGTGGAAGGTGCTGTGGCTGGGTGTCCCAATACTGGACTGCACTCAGATGTTGTGGACAGATGTGGACTGGCCAGTAATGTGGCATGTTCAAGCATGGGGCATAGAGGTGTGCCCTGTGTGGAGTGCAGGGGGGTGGGCTGGGGACTGGGTGTCTGCAGATATACAACATGGATATTGTTCTCCATGTCAGAGAATTCATCTGCATGGCCCTGCACGTTGCTGAGGGGGGCAATGGCTGCTACCTCCCTTATGGAACTTGTGGTAGCTGACTGGGTTCCATCAACTTCTGCCTCTGCAGGAGTAGTCGACTCCATTGTGGCTGTATCATTGCCTGGAATCGTCTCCTCAGCCGCCCTGGCCTGTACTGCTGGCCTTTGTTGGACTCTGGGCGTTGTTGTTGGCCTGGAGGTGGAAGGTCCACTGGCTTCTTGTGCGGCCCTGGTACCCTTAGTGGATGTTGTGGCCTTTGGGGCAGACTCCTGGCCATCACTTTCTGCTTCTGTGCCTGTGGGGGTACAAGAGAGGCAGGGCATCAGTGATGGTGGTACGTGCAAGAGGCATGATTTGGTGCTGTTCAGTATTTCACATTTCATGCATTGTTTTCTTGTAGGTGTGACGGTCAGGGTACATGTAATGTGGGTGTGCCATTTGGCATACGCCGTGCACTCTCATTTCTGGACTGTTGTGTTCTAGGTGGCATACCATTGTATTGTGGTTTGCGTGATGTTTGTCATGTGATTGAGCCCTGTGTGTTGGGTGTCTGTTGGTAATGGTATTGGCACGCAGCATGCATTTCATTGTGTCAGGGTTTGGGCCACCATCTGGACGTGGATGTGTATATGTGTGTATGATGGCCCATTCATTGGCTTGGTTCACTTTCACATCAGTTGTGCTGCATCATGCTTTAGTTTACTGGGGTTTACGGGGTCACGCACCTCCATCTCCCGATGTCACTGCACCTGTCTCCATTTCACCAAAGCCCTCTATCGACTACATATTTATCATGGTGCTGCAGGTCTCCTCCCATCGCATCAACTTGGTGGGTGAGTGGTCCCCGCCGCCTGTAGCCATGGCCTCCCTGCGGTTTGATGCAAGTATGTTTCGCACCTGGAGACGTAGATCATTTCCACCTCTTTTTGCAGTCTTTGACCGTGCTGGGGGTGGTGCCAACCGCTGTCACCTTCCGTGCCACCTCCTCCCATATTTTTTTTTCTCAGTTGGGCTTCGCGCTTCAAGTTATGCGCAAACACCTCATCTGCATGGGCTGTCAGCGTATCCGCAAGCATGTTGAGCTCCTCGTCAGAAAAGCGCTTCTTGAGCAAGCGGGGGTGGACTTTCGGGTTGCCTTTGACATGATGGGATGATTGGGCCTGCTCTCCACTCAGTAGCACTGCTGTGTTGAGAGGATTGCAATGTATTGTGTTTTTTAAGATGCCGCTGGCGCATTTCCCGTTCCGGCGCGATGACGTTACTTCCGGGTCCGGTATTATGAGCCCGGTATTTGCATGATGGTATTGCTGGGTCCATTATTAAGGGGTTTCTCCTGGGTGGAGGCGGTATCGGCGGATCCCGTGATGGCGCTATCAGGGGTATGGGGGGCCTTTAGCGGCATGGCGGTGCAGCCATTACCGGCATGGGGGTTCACGTGTGCTTGCACTCTCGTAATCAGCCGCTATTAGCAGCATCGAGGGTGCATGAACGCGCTAATACCACCATGCCGGTAATGACTGCGATTTTACTGCGATTCTCATGATGAGGCCCTATGTGTGGTTTGTTTTGTTGTTGCAGTGTAGTGAAGTTTGTGCCGATTATTGTGTTGTAGGCTTGTGGTTGTGTTTGGTTAGAGTTTGAGAGGTGTATGCAGAGGGGTGTTAGTGGATTGGTTAATTGGCATTGCTGTCCTTGCAGTTATGTCTAGGTGTGATGCTTGCTATCATTCACTTTTCCACCTGAGTGTGGCACTTGCTAACCTTCAATATCCTATCTAGATGTGAGGCAGGCTAGTGATCACGATTCCATCTAAGTGTGGCACTTGGTAACATTTACAGTTTCATTTAAGTGTGGCGCATGCTAACATTCACATTTCTATCTAGATGCGACGCAGTCTAAAGTTCAGAATTATATCTAAGTGTGGCACATGCTAACATTCATAAACTTGTATAGATGTCAGGCAGGCTAAAGTTAAGAATTCCATCTAAGTGTGGCGCATGCTAACATTCACATTTCTATCTGAATGCGACACAGGCTAAAGTTAAGAATTCCATCTAAGTGTGGCACATGCTAACATTCATTATCCTATCTAAATGCGACGCAGGCTAAAGTTCAGAATTGTATCTAAGTGTGACACATGCTAACATTCACATTTCTATCTGGATGCAACGCAGGCTAAAGTTAAGAATTCCATCTAAGTGTGGCATAAGCTTACATTGTTACATCTGTCTAAATGTGAAGCAGGCTAATCTTCAGAGTTCTCTCTAGGTGTGGTACTAGTTAACATTGGCAAGTATGTTAGTATGTGATGCAAGGCAACATTTACAGTCTAGCCATGAATGATATGATATGATATGATATGGTATTTATATCGCGCCTATACACAAGTGTTTCAAGGCGCGACGAGGCAAGGGAGAGGGAACAAAGGGAAGACAGACAACGATCTTAATAGGCCAGGTGTCATTCAGATCGCGCAAGTGCAAGAGAATGGATTTAGGCTGGTGGTCACAAATCTTTCTAAGTATGCATGGTGTAAGTCTACGGTAGTATACGTTATGGAAAGGTAAGGTAGAGTGGCGGGGGCTTTCTGGAGTAGAGTAACTGCTCTACATCCCACCCATGTCACACTTACAATTTTTGTTGGTGTCTGTTGACTGCTGGCCTCCTTGGCTTCCCCTGCGGACACCTGCAGACACTTCCTGGAGCCGCCTCTGTAGGAGCCGCCCTTTGCCCTGGGCCCTTAGCTGCAGGGGCTGCGGGCAGAGGGCTGCCCTGGCAGGGACTATTAAGTACTGCAGCCACCCAATCATGGGGTGGGGCAGGATAGGGGCACGGGGAGGTGCTCGAGGCCCATGAGGCAAGAGCTACTCTCTTGGCGTTGTGGTTCTGTGCACAAATGCACAGACCACTCACGGGTGGTGGGAGGCATGAGAGGGGGTTGGGAGGTCAGGAAGAGGGACCGGTTTGGAAGGGGGAAGGTGCCGAGTGCACCTGATTTCACGAATATTGGGCCAAGATGGGAAGAAAAGCAGCACAAGACGCTGCTTGCATGGTTGGAAAGGGAAGGTGCCGAGTGCACCTGATTTCACTAATATTGGGCCAAGATGGGAAGAAAGCCAGCACAAGATGCTGCTTGCCTGGTTGGAAAGAAAAGGTGCTGAGTGCACCTGATTTCATTCATATTGGGCCAAGATGGGAAGAAAGTACTAAGCTAGCAGTAGCAAAGTTCTACTAGCCTAAGGAGAATAAATAATATGTAGGACGGTGGATATTCAATTCACCATCATGAGATTGCAGCCACATGACCTGGAGTGTGGATTAACATATAAAAAATGCAGGTCACCTGATTGGGGGGACAAAGATATGGATCCCAAAGAAGTGATCATATGAAGAGATGATAAAGGTGAATGAAAAGGAGAATGAAGAGAGGAATGTGGTTGAGGACTCAACCAGAGGCGGGAATGTACAGGAGCAGGTGGACATATTTTCCCTAGCTCCCGCCCCTTTACCGCCGCCATCCTGGAACTGCAGGAGGAGGGCTATATGTGGGACCCCATGTGTTATGCCTATACTGCATTGAGTGTATGAGAGAAGATATGCACTCCGATAGCCGTACCAAATGTGCCCTGGCACTGAAAGGTGGAAGGATGCTGTATGGAAGGATGTCAGCATGCACCATTGGACATCATGGAGCGCTGAGTGAAATCTGACAAGGACAGGATGATGTCATGGAGAAGATGTCCAATAAGTGTAAATACACAGTAACCCAAGGTAGAAAAGATACATAGAAGCTTGCTATAGAGGAATATATAACATGGCTAGGACAGCCATTATTGGGAAATGGACACAGGGTCGTGTAAATAGCCAATTCAACTACCTCGGGAGCCGATCAAGTTTGCAGAGTCAGTTGACACTGGAAGAACAGCTTTGTGTGCAAAACAAAGAGGAGTCAATGTTGGCTTGGGATCAAGGATGCTATTTTTAAGGAATAGCTGCAAAACAAGAATGGAGGCAGACGAATGAGTCATGGACGTAAGATATATTTGTCTAAGATTAAAAGAGATGAAAACATCTGCAAGAACCAAGTATTGGACAAATAAAAGTGTATAAAGTCTATACAAAGTAGAGTGAGCAGTCCCTGGAGGCCAAGATGATTAACGACACCCAGTATAATTGAATCAAATAGCAGTAAATAAGAGGATGAAATTGACAAATTCGTGGTCTCTTCACATGTGATTCAGAAGTTGAAAACATGGGCTATTCATTAAGCATTGCATGAAGATAGTGATGTGCTTTCACTCCCTCGAATGTCCTAGAACAGAGAACAGGGTACAAGGTCAACTACAGAAGGGAGACTTTGGCTCATGGCCGGTCTGATGAGAGATGATGGACTAATTGGGAAAGTAGTGAGTAATTTGACGTGATCCAAGCACCTGAGTTTCGGTTTCCAAACGTGCTGCTAGCTGAGTCAAAAGTCAAAGGTTGGGTGAGGATGCTAACCAATCAGTGGGTCTAAGTGGCAACCTGCTATGTTCCCCTAATCCAATCCCCCCGCAAATAGGTTTATGGTTTGCCACACAGGATGACCTCATAAATGACGCATATTGAGGTACAAGACCCCTGTGGGATCAAGTTTATGTGTGATTATGCAAGCATATGTCTGATGTTTGTCAGTTGACCCTGGTTTATTCACTTGAGAATAAAGTAATACTTTGCCATATTCCTTGAGACTGTCCAGTTATTTGGTCTGGTAACTTTATTGGCAATTCCATCTAGCACAAGAGATGCTTCAAGGTGCTAGAGCACACGAGAAATGTAATGCGGGTCATATATTGTGCATAGTGCGAGGAGCAATACCGTACACTACTGGGCCCTTACAAAATCTCCACATAGACTACTTGGATATGATCCAAGTATGCAAGGGCTACAGGTACATGATCGAAGTAATTTACCCATTTTCTCGCTGGACCGAAGCTGGTCCATGCTCACACCCCATTGCCCTTAGTGCGGTGAAATTCCTCATCAGAGAGATGTTCCCACGGTGGGGGTGTGAGAGGTCCTACGTTCTGACAATGGACCTCACTTTGTAAATGACATTTTTAAGCACGTCACAGCCCTGCTGGGGATCAAACATACATTTTCCTCCGCTTATCTCCAGCAAGCAAATGGAGTTTGTGAACACCTCAATGGCTTGCAAAAGGAAAGAATTGCAAAAAAAACAAAAGTAACATTGAAAAAGGAACGGCTTCATTGTCTGCCCCTAGCCCTATTTGCTTTGCGCAATCAGCCTGGATATGACCATCATTTAACCCCTCATGAGGTGGTGAAAGGACGACGCATGTGCCTCCTGCTTGCTCCTCCCACTAGAGCTCTGACAATGTAGCTACAGTTCTCGGTGATGAAATGCATGAATATTGCGCTTCAATGATGGTTACTGCCTCTTTTAACACTCAGCAGTTGAGGACCTGGCTGGGGAGGTCGGAGAAGAATGATGAAGACAATGTACAGATAGAACAATCTCAACTGCTTAAACAACCGACTCTGTATCCTGGGGATAGAGTCCTCCTAAGAAATTCTACAAGGTCTTGGAACAAGTCGAGGTTTGATGGACCCTACACAGTAGAGAAAGCAACAGACAGAGCAGTTAAGATGATAGGAAAAAAAGCCTGGAACTATCTTGGAGATGTCAAGCCCTGCAGCGGTGAGGCGCCTCATGCCCAATGCGTAGATGATTCAATGCAAGAAGAACAACAAAAACAAGAAGAACAAGAAACACAGTGACAAATCCAGACACGATCAAGAACTAGAGCTAGACAAGAACAAATTGAAAAGTTAGATTAGGCACTGTAAGAAACCTAGGGTATTCTCCCATGTAGATCCCGAGAATCCTCTATTCAGGCAGGCCAGGGGAGGGAGGTTGCTTTTGGATCCCAACCCTGGGGGTGGACAAGCATCTCCAAAGAGCTGGAGTGAGGCTGCCTGCATCCTGCTGCCGGTGTCTAGGAAAGTGCTCCTTCCCCTGGCACCTGTGCCGGCCCTAAAGATTAGTGAGGGGCAGGCGGTGAGACCCTGACCTCAACCTTGTCAGGGTCTCACCTGATTCAACGTGACGCTGCCAGGTGAGTTTCGTGAAAGCAGTGAGAAAGAAACTCAGGCGCGTGCGTGTGACTGTAGCAGAGAAAGGCACAGAATATAAAGCGGTATGGACCAAAAAGCAAGCAACAGAAGGTAAAAAGGTTTTGAAGCTGAAAGAGATTGGAAAAGAGTGCAAAAGACACAAAAGTGAAAGTGAAAAGCGGAAAGTGTATAAAAAAGTGCTGAGAGAGCGGAAAGAAAAGGAAATATGCAAATGAGCACCAGGTGGACAAAAAGTTATGGGAAAACAGTGCACGAAACCTGCAACAAAAAGGAGGGTACGAGTCAGTACGGAAAGGACAAGAGAAGCATGCAAGAGGCATGGGAAGGAAAAGGAAAGTGACAGGGGCACGGAAAACGCAAACGCAAGTGAGGGGCAGTGCAAGTGTGCAAGAGAAAGCAAGAAGGGTAGAAGTGTGTACAAGAAAGTAAGGAAGGTGCACGTGTGCACAGGAAAGAAAGCAAAAGAGACAAAGGAGAATAAGAAGGGGTGCAGGAAGCACCTGAAGGTGAAAGGCTTAAGAAGGAAGAGCAAGGAATAACGATTGGGGTTACAGATCGGAGTGATCATGCCTAGGAGGAGTAAAGAACCAGGCGGCTTCGAAAGTCTTTGGTTGTATCCAAGGAAGTGATGTGAGCGGCATGGTGAACAAGGCTGCAACACATACACACTGCTGTAATCCAATAAGTGCACCCACTCATTTCATGTTGTGGTTTTTGAGAGCCAGTTTTCTAAACTCCTGTTGTCAGCGGCCAATGTTCATAGCGAGAAAGCAGTTTCATTCACCACCACTTCCAGAATTGCTTGCAACTGATATTTAGCCCAACCTACTCTTATGACACCCATCTGGGGCATTAATGCGGTGCCATACAGCTGTGCGTCCATCAGAGGAGTGTAGGTGTTCATTAGGTCAGGAGCTTGTTGTAGGTTACAAGCGTTTGAGATCTTGACAGGATGTCTTTCTTTGGTGACCCTAATGGCAGTGGCCACAGCAGCCATTCCAAATTGTGGGCAGCTGCGTGTAGGCCTTGCTACCGCATATCTAGAAGAGATGTTCAGGTGCCAACCAGATGTCTGTTGGCTGGCACTCAGGCAAGGGTATCTTCCATACCCAGCAGGCAATGTAAGGTAGAAGGCGGTCTCACAGGAAGAGGATGTCCAGTTTGCTGCATAGCCAGGGGAACTCGTGCGACCCGACCACTGTGGAATGGCATCTGGTGGTGGTGCCCACATTTTCTGCCCCTTCTTCTCTTTTCCACTTGAACCACACAGGAAAGGTGTCCTTGTACTGTACTATTCGAGCCGCTTTTTCCAGGTGTGCACTGAGCTTCCCGGATGGCGGAGGAGACACTGGCAGATACACACTGGAGCTGGAACTCTAACAGGGAGGCATATGGGCACAGATCCAAGAGTTTGCGGGCCACCAACTGACAGATCCGGAGGTAGTCTGTTAACGCAGGAGGGAGGAGCATGTGGAGCAGAGCAAGTGTTATTAACTGGCTGATGGCAGTCATTATGGATTGGCTTTGGGGACCCACAGGGAACAAGAACACCCGGTTGGAGCAGAGCATGTGCAGATGAGTCTGTCTCTGCCCCTTATAAGTCCTCTGGGAGCAGATGAAGAGTTGGCTTGATCCAGGGAAAAGCAGAAATCTAACAAGAAGGCAAGCTGGAAAGAACTTGAAGCTGGTACATAAAGCCAGGATGATGGCATAGTGCAAAAATGAAAGATGAAATGCAAGGCTGGTATGCTGCAACATAAACTGTAAAATAAAATACACATATAACTGAATGAGATTGGTACACTGTAGACATAATGTAGTTACATTGAGATACTAGATGACATTCAAAAGCTGATCTGTTACACCTCAATTGCAGGATGAACTCAAAACATTGAATACTCCAGATCTCACAACTCACAAATACAAAAAAAAAAAAATAAAAATGGAAAAATATTTGCTTTCAAAAAGAGATAACACTTGAAACTAAATCCAAAGTTTAAAGGAAAGAGAACAAATAAATAAAATATGAAAATTAAAAAAAAGATTTTTAAAAAATCAAAATATACAATATTAAAATTGAAAATGCTAAAATTACTATTGTAAGAACAAAATGCAAAATTGAAAGAGGAAAACAATTATCAAATATAAAAACTAAAAATTAAAATGCAAAAAATCAAAATATAAAATATTTAAGTTGAAAATGCCAAAAACTATTCAAAACATTCAAAAAATCAAAAGGTCACGTAGGGGCCACTGGATGGCAAGGGGATGGTAAGGGTGAGGAAGTGGGGTGCCAGGGGTACACCTTCGGGATCCAGTTCCTGTCAAGCTTGAGGGAACTGGAAAGGACTCTGGCCTGGTTGCTGGGACCAGGGTTGCAACGCGGTGCCAGAGGAGGCACCCTGGCTGTTCTGACTGCTGGCTAGGGGATGGGAAGAATTGGTCTGGGTTCCGGCCTGGGGTTGTCCAGGCTGGGGTGCTGGGTCAGAACCAGCATTCTTATTTGTGGGTCTAGGCTGAGCGGGGAGCTGATAGGGACCACACGGGTATGGTCCAGGTAGCTCTGATTGGGCCGAGCAGACAGGACTCCTGCCTGCTTCTGCTCATGCTGGATCAGCTGAGGACAGTTGTACTTCCAATGGCCCCATTCCTTAGAACAGGTGCACTAGCCCTGATGCATGAGGGGGCCCAACTGGGGTGCGTTCCCCAGCACTGGTGGTTCAGAGCAGGCATCTGGGAGGGTGAAATTATTCCTCTTCTTCCTCCCCTGCAAAATTAGTGCTGTCCTCTAGACGTGCCATAGTGGCCCCCATAGGGTGACAGTACAGGGGCTGATACAGCAGGGGGGTGGGACATGGGAAGGGAGAAGAATAGCTTGGTGGGGGAGCAAGCACAGAAACATCTAGGACATTCTCTGGGGCAGAAGAGGTCACTGGGGGCAACACTGAGAACAGGCAGGGGTTACACCAATAACTGGGGTCATTTATCATTTTCTCTAGATTAGGGTGTTCTTGTTTCCTCTCTAGGGTCACTTTTTGTTCCAGCCACTTCTTCCTTGCCACAGACACACTCTGCAGTCACCACAGCATGTAGCTCTCCGACTGCCTAACTGCTGAGTAACCTTTCTCCCTTTTAAGGAGCCTTCTAGGGGCCAGATCAGTAGGTTCAGACGCTTGGTCTGTTTATGCCTTACTGGCATCCATCTGACAATGTCTGGGCCATGCATTGTAGCCATGCGTGCGACAGGGTATTCTGGGGGAAAGCCTCACTCCCTGGCATGCAAAATTCCCCATTCTGACAGACCAAAAGATGTACACAAGCTAAGATATCTTGACAAATACTAAATCACTACAGTACAAAGGTCAGCACCACTGAGTCCCTAATATCCAAGTCTGTCAGTCAACCAGGGTTACTGTAGCAAACTCACAATCGATCACAGGCACTCACAGATGCACACTCACAGGCGCTCAACTAGGGAAGGGATTGGATGATACACTGTTGCAGGACAGAAGGCACGGTAATGCCAAACTGCTGGTACACTTCCAAAAGGAGTGTTAAGTAAAATACCCAGGCTTCCCTGGAAAACGACTTGGATTCAGGCAGGCAGGTCTGGCACTCCGCACAAAAGAGTTCCAGGCAAAGACGTTCTCTAAAGGCCCACTCTCATGGTCCTAGAGAAATACATGGCTCTCACGACCAGGATATGGACACAATAAAAATGGGTAAGTGAGTGAGGTTGGGCCCTTTACTAGCCTTGTTCACTCCAAGTGAGTGTCTAGTAGATGAGTTTGGTACAGACTATGTGGCTCTGGTACTAGTAAGCTGAATTAGGTGCTTTGGTGTGGTGAGGGCTCCAGCCGCCCAGACAAGCAAAATGAAGGGTGCCAAATGTGTACTGCAGAGTGGCATCTATGGGTTGACGTACCATAAAGATGCCACCTCATCCCTCGGCGAGGGCTCCAGCAAACCAGACAAGCAAACTGAAGGATATCAGGGCACACTCCACAAAGGTATCTACAGAAAGACATACTATTGAGATGCCATCTCACTACTCTTTGTACCCAGATTCAGGCACACTAGTAAACTGAATTGAGTGACATGTAGTGCACTCTAAAACACGGCTCTTGGTAGACTGGTCCCTAAGGTGAGCAATGGGCCACAGCTACCCATGTTCACTCTCCAGTATGGGCCTAGAAGGTGAGTCTGTTATGGGGTAGGTGACTCCCTTCACCTGAGGGACTCTGAAGGTTAAAACCAAATACTGGATAGAATTATGGGTTGAGATCTGTATGCTATGACTAGTTGGGTAGATTATCCGAAAAGGTACACCCTACAAGTTGCCAGTACAATTGAGTGATGTTGTGTTGGTGTGCATATCCTCCTCTGACAGTGGTGGCAACATGCCAGAACCTTGCCACTGTGGGAGTAGGACCTGGGTTGACTGTATGGGTAACCTGAACTACCCTCAGTTTTGCCACCCCACTCAGAGACTAGGAGCCCTCCCCTCAAGCTACAAGCTGGCAATGTCAATGCGCGTGGCTGATACTTCAGTTCTTACCTTACTACTTGGTCCGGCAGACATGCACAGGTACAGCAGGCAGCTCTCAAGGCAGGAACTCCTCTTCTCTGGGATTGGTCTGTAGACTGTAAAAGAGGGAAAATGGACAGAGGGCAAATGAGCAGAGGAGACGTGTGCAAGCCACAGAACAGGGGGGAGTTTACTCAGAGAAGGTGCAGAAATGAAGGTGCTATTCAGGTGCTCAGGGACCTAGACCTGGTTCTGGATCCAAGGCACATACACCAGAAAACTGTGGAAGTGGGAGGCAGGCCAACATGGGTAGGCCATGTGGGAGACCCGCGACAGGGCTGCAGTTGAGGACCAGGGAGTCAACAGACCTGGTGGGGGTGTGTTGTGTATGCAGATGGACTGGTTTCCCCCCTCTGGCAATATCAGGCAGGCTACACTGAAAATTGGGAAGACAGTGAAGGCGCCAAAGTCTTTGTGGAAACCAGGAACATATTTATTACAGGAAGAGGAGTAAACTAATCGCCAGCATGATAAATTAGACACACTGAACACAGGTGATTGCCTGCACTGGTCTGCGGGAACATGGCGGGCATTGATGTCAGACACACTAGCTAGGCACACCCACTAGCATGGAACCTGTGGGCCCAGTATGTACCCATGGATGCACAGGGGAGCAGGGACCCGAAGGGAAGGAATAGAGAGGAAGTGGGAGAAGGATTGGCAGAGACAGAGGGCTGAGAGAGGGAGGACAAAAAGAGAAAGGAATTGAGAGAGAGAGAGAGAGAGGGGGGGGCAGTGAGAAAAGTGGTGCCAAGTCAGAGTGGTGTAGAGATGGCAGAGGAAGATCAGTTGAGCTGCAAAGACGCTGAGAGACCTGGGGGAGGAGAAAATCACCACACTGGACCTTTGAATGTGGGAGAGGCTGCAGTGAGGGGAGAGACCTTTACCTGCAGGAGGTAAAACCAGGAGCAGCTGGTGTCTCCTGGCGGTGGCACACCATTGCTCCTCCCCTAGGCCAAGCCAGCAAGCCCAGGTCTCTGAGGGGCAGGCAATAAGACCCTGACTGCAAGACTTATCCCCATTGTAGCTCCTGCAGCTCCCAAAGCCAGAGGATATCGTTTTTGGGAGCTATGAAGTAAGACCAAAAACCAACCAGGTGCATTCTGGGTCTGGAAGTCCAAAGATATTTTCTTGGTGTCAAATGGAAGCGAGGTGATGCACTAAAAGGAATAGTCCTTTCTGAGCAAGGCGGTGCACAGCAAGAAGCTGCCCTCCCGGGTGAACGACCGAGTTGGGGAGGCACCAGCAAAAGGCAAAGCCAAGGCTGTGACTCAGAGAAACCACTAAAGAAAGAAAAAGCTGTTGATCGCAACCAGTGAGTCAAGCAGAGAGATTAAAGCCCGGCATGCGTGAGTGCAACAAATGTAATAGGCACTAGATTGATTGAACACTACGAAAGCCGTGAGTGAAGACAACTCCAGTGTGTGCAAGCAAGATACATAGTAACCGAGTGGTAAGTCGAGAAAGAAGGAGACACTCATTCGAAGGTCTCGGAGAAATGTATTGTGAACTGTAAATTATGAGAAGAATAGAAACTGGGATACAACAGTAGCCTTGGTAATCCCAATTGACATTTATGGCAATGTGAATATTAGAAAAGGCTTTCACCCAATCGAGGGAAGCCAAGACATTGACGCAAGATAAGGAAGTGAACTGGAGGCTCGTGCCTGGCTAAGGGAAGCCTGGATGTGTGAGGATTGTAATATAAGAAATAAACTTGGGGAAAGGAGCCCCCGTCCTTGTTGGTGTTGAACAGCGTGATGCAAGGTCTGAGCCCGGCAGAGGGGGACCTTTATAAACTGTTTTGAAGAAACCTTAAACATCGAAGGGTTTGATCCCGGCTGAGGGAAACCTAGCAAAAATCATAGTTAAACTACAAGGACGAGGAAGCCTTGGGAGGGAAACAGGATTTGAACCCGATCAAGGGAAGTCCTGAGAAGAGAAAACGGAAAAGCTAGGGGAAGGGAATCCCTGATGGACTGAGCTAGGAGAAAAGCTTGAGCCTGGTCGAGGGGAGCTAATGATGAACAATTAAAGCCAGAGCAGGCTGCCGAGCCTGCTCTCCTAAACTGAGTGTGGTCAAGTGCTATTGCTCCAGCAATACCCGCGTGCTGTCCAACGTGGGGAAGAGGAGACTTTCACCCAATTTTGCCATTGGAGATTTTCCCTTTTGAAACCATTTCCTTAAACAGATTTAGAAGAATAAGAGTGAGGGCAGGCACTAGGTTTTCTAGTTTAAATATTATTATATGCACAAGACTGTTTTCTTTTTTATTTCAAAGGTAGAGCTTGCTCCCATCTTAGAGTTGGGGCTAGTTGTGAGTTTTTCAAACCCCTGCAATATAAATAAAGGTTTACAAAACTGTAACTATTGTGTCTGTCGTGCTTGTGATTCCATGCCTTCCTCACACCAGACACTGGGGCATCCGGGAACTCCCCCAGCCTCAGAGTGCTGAAGATGACTTCTGTGTCCACCAGCATCCTGGCATGTATGTCACCTACCTGTAATGTCATGTAGGGGGACTGGATGAGAAGAGGATAGTGGGTGCGAGGAGTTCGGGTGCCAAGGGTACATCGTCTGGGTCCAGTTCCTGTCAATCTTGAGTCAACTGGAAGGGACTCTGGCCTGGCTGCTGGGACCAGGGTTTCAACACGATGTTACACATCGCCGCAAGTGGTCCCTATGGGCTCGGACCCGCTTGTGCGGTGCCTTGACTACACATCCCGCTGTGCGGGAAGTTTCCTGTTCTCCTCATCCGGCTAGTAGCTGTCTAGTTGTTGCACGCTCCCTTGCCGTGCGAACAGGCGATCACGTGCGGTATGGAGATCATGTGACCCTTTATACGGAAACCAAGCGACCAGCACTTTGCGTCGCTTCTGCCTTTGGCGCTCCAGCCGTCTCTCCGGTTTCGCTATTCCCGCTAATCCCGCTCGCAGCCGGTTCCACGGATCGCTCTCCATTGATTCCCGTCTCTGCCTTCCCTCCAGCTGAGTAAGTTTCCCAATCTTTCGGGGTTCTCGTGCCTCTACCCTAGTTTCTTATTCCCGTCTATCCCTATCTAGATTCTCCCGAAGCTCTTCTACTCCACGAAGCTCCGGATAATCACTCCCGATCCATCTTCGGATGGTGAGAAGCTTACCATTACCTTCTAATTTCTCTTCTTACCTGGCTCTCTCCTCTAAACCTTCACCCCTGTTTTTCCCCTTGTTCAACTCTGCAGACCAGATTCCCGGGGTTATTCTTGAGGGTTCCTGCCGGAGCCATCCAATCCACTGCCTTCTACCGGACCATCTCGAGTGGAAGTCGTCCAGGGTTTTCTTCCCATTTGAGGGTTTCCCTGGGAGTCCTGTCTCCTCACCCAGGTTACTTTACCTCGGGCGGAGGTGTCAGGATTTGTTCCGGGAAATCTTCCTATCTGCTTTGGGTCTTCCAATTGGAGTCTTCTATCGCCAAGGTGAGCGGGTATGGTTTAGTACCTCTGTGTGCCCAATCTACAACTTACACTCATTGTGAATTGACACACGATGCCATATGAGGCACCCTGGCTGTTCTGGCTGGGGGGATGAGAAGCATTGGTCTGGGTTCCAGAATGGGTTTGTTCAGGCTGGGGTGCTGGGTCAGAACCAGCATTCTTATTTGGGGGTCTATGCTGAGTGGGTAGCTGAAAGGCACCAGGCGGGTATGATCCAGGTAGCAGTGATTGGGCCTGAGCAGACAGGGCTGTGGCCTGGTTCTGCTCATGCTGGATCCACTGAGGACAGTTGTACTTCCAATGGCCCCATCCCTTACAATAGGTGCACTGGTGCTGATGCACAAGGGGGTCCAACTGGGATGGGTATCGGTCTGTGGGTAGACACTGTCTTGGGACAGGCTGAGGCATGTACTGCGGGTTCTGATATCCCCAGTACTGGAGGTTAAGAAGGGGGATCTGGTGTGGAAATGGTTCCTCTTCTTCCTCCCCTGCAAAATGTGTGCTGTCCTCTAGATGCCCCGTACTGGCCCCCATAGGGTGACAGTACAGGGGTGGATGCAGCAGGGACTCCCCAAGGAGCAGGAACTGGGAAGGGAGCAGAATAGCTGCGGGGGGAGCAAGCACAGAAAAATCTACGACATCCTCTGGGGCAGAAGAGGTCGCTGGTGGCAACCCAGAGAACAGGCAGGGGTTACACCCAGAGCTGGGGTCATTCCTCATTTTCGCTAGATTAGCCTGTTCTTAATTACATTTTTTAATTTTAGTTCATTAATGAACTTTTACAAAAATTGGTCAAATTATATTAATAATAAACAATACAATATTTATTATGCATACATTGAAATGGACTTAATTCATACATATATCAATTTCAGACAAACTTTTATGCAAAACGTATATACAGTTTACACCTTAGTTCATTCATTTTAAGATTAAAGTTTTAAGGCCATATAATAAATTGCGTTCTACCATACACTAAAAACTGCTTGTATAATCTCTTTCTGCTCCATCATTCTGTAGCAGGTAAGTCTACCGTTGGTACCATCGAGATATATTTTCACATGCACCATACTCAGTATAAAGCAATATGTGTAGACCCATTTTCCGTATTTAAACAGTACAACCAAAAATCAGGTTTTATTTATCAACTCATACTCATGAGTCAAGTGGCCTAGAAGAGTCATGTAGATGTGGCCTAATTTGAAGCATTCTGTGAGAAGATGTGTCACCCTTTCCATACATTTGGGGATCTCGCATACTCTACAGAACCTCCCTTCCTGTGGGATTTTCCATTGGGCTCCGCGAATAGCTCTTACAGGGAGCTGGTTTGTGCGCATTAACAATATAAATCGTTGCACTTCAGGATCAGGGCAGCGTAGGAGGTAACCTTGGGGTTTCAAGTACTTATGGGTAACCTGCTCAACTTGCCAGTGACCAATGAGTTTCTGCAAGTGTTCATAATTGTTGTCACAATCTCATTTTTTCAAGCGATGGGAGAATGCCCCTTTTAAATTCAGGAAATTCACACATCGCTTAAAATCTGGTTTCCAGTCAAGCTTACAAAATACCTCTTTCACCAGCTTCACAAACCCATAGTTTTTCCCAGGTACGTGGTCAAGGTAATAGTTAGCACCTAACATTGTTAACAAGAGGCAAGTCGAGAGGGTTTAAGATTTTAAGAAGAATTTTCCTCTACATTTGAGTACCAGAGATTTTAACAACGGCAAACCCAATTCTAGCCGTATGTACTCAACAGATGTAGAAGGTGGTAGCCCTAATACACACCACCAAAAGAAGCCTTCAAGCACTTGTTGCCACTCTAAGTCATGGAGTTCTAATGCTTCCAACCCATTCAACATTACCCAGAAAGAAACACTGTTTGTAAAGGACAAGGATCCCACCCAATGAAAACCCTGCATAACAGAGTGCAAATCGACATACCATTAAAAAATACATTTGTTTGGCTCTGTGAGTTGTGGATATTATAATCTTGTGATATCCCTTTTTGTTGGTGATTTCTAATCCTAGGTACCAATAGCACTCTGTATATTCTTTACACTCAAGGTAGGTACTCATTATTTGCCTCTTTATGCAGCGTGTCATAACCAACATGGTTTTTGTTTTCCTTAGCTTGATAGTCCATGTTCCTCTGCATAGTAAGCAAGGGTATTCAACATTGATTTAATTCCTGACAGTAAGTGGTCGCATAATACAAGATCATAAGCGTATAACCTGGCTGTAACAATACATTGACCGATCTATGGAGGGCATTTGGAGCTGAATGACATCCTAGAAGGGAGATCCGCAATCTAGAAGTTAAAAAGCAGGGCAGCGAGAATGCATCCCTGCTTTACCCCTCTACCAATGCAGATGTCCCTGGAGAGAAGTCCATCATTGCCCAGCCATATCTATGCAGACGTATCTGTGTGTAAGGCCACTGTCATCTGAAGAAGCCATTCCGCACGGCCAAGTGCACAAAGTTTTTTCCACAACAACTCTCGATTTACTTGGTCGAATGCTGCAAGGAAGTCAATGAACGTAATGTAAACAGATCGACTATACTTAGCTTTGGCCTGTACCATGACTGCATCTAACATTCAAATATTATGGGAAGTACTGGACCCCTTGCGGAATCCCGTCTGTAATACATGCAAAATGTTACACTCACCCATCTTTGTAGATGATCTAGGACAAACCCAGCAAAGACCTTTCCCATATTGTCCAGGAGTGAGAGTAAACGATAGTTTTGAACACAGGGACGTAGATGGTTTTTTTTCCAAGAAACAGGAATACACTGTTCCTGACAAACCTTCGAAAACAGATCCCACAATATTACGGCCCATAGTTCATAATCACCCTTAAGCGCTGCTGCCGATAGGCCATTAGGGCCAGGGACTCAGGAGTGTTTTAGTTTAGTTAAATGGGCTATCATATTCGATATGCCAAAGGTCGTGGGCCAGCTATGGATTTTGGCTTGGTGAAATGTGTCAGTGTTGGCACACTTCTTTATTTTTCCATTGATGCATGTTACCCATACACTCTCAGGGATGGGGTTGATAATTGCTTTCTCTGTAGGAGGTCTGGCCAAATTTAGAATACACCACATCTGTTTAGTATTCTGGTAATTAAGTGCCCCGATCATCTTTTTCCAATTAGCAGTGACTCCTGCCCATGCATTTCCATGTGCTTCAACCAATTTTTATATTGATTTTTCAATCTACGAATTTCCTTCTGGACTTCTATGGTTGCTCCACCCTCTTTTTTCAGCCTACGGATATGCAGGCGTAACTTGTGTTTTTTGTTTAGATTTCAATATTAAATGCTTGCGCATGCTGCTTCCCAAATAGTGTCAAGATGTTCCTCTTAAGCTTGCCACTCTCAAAGGCAAACCCTGTTAACCAAGGTTCCATCCCATCCCCTGTGTGAAGATTTAGTATGGAATTATTGGAGAATATTAACTGGGCCATCAACTTGCACGCTTTGATGATGTTTCCCTCAGACCAGGCAACACAGTTTCCCGCCTGATCAGGACAGGCCGCCGGTAGCATATTGTCGTCTTTCTGGTAAGTCTAGATCTAGGGTAAAACCTAGGGTGGCATGTTCACTGTACTGGTTCTTACTGATAAATAACTATTTCAGTGTGCTAATCAATTGGGAATTGCCACAAGGATAGTCAATCGTGGCAACTTTAATCCCACAATGCCATGTAGTTAAACCAGGCACATCACCCGGTGTACGACCAGTGAGTGTCACCAAATCGCATTGACTCAAAAATCGCAGCCAGTTTTTACCCATGGTATTTGTAGACTTCTGTACCAAAACTTTTCAGCTGAAATAGTGGAATATGATTCCTGAGTGGAGTGTTCCCAGCACCTAGCATTTTGGTCACCACTCAGCAGTAACAAGTCAGTATCGACGTTCCCACACCAATTGGTGACAATTGATTCAATGACATCAAAGACTTTGTCAGTGGTGCTAGCAACTGGGGATCATACACGTTTACAATTAGCATACCGTGGTTGCCCATTACGGTATTAGGAATATGTCCTAAACCGTGGTTGCCCATTACAGTATTAGGAATATGTTCCACTGCCAGTACATTATCGCACTTGTATGGGGGCACTATCATTGAGGACTCTACTTCTTGCTTAACTCTGATCATAAGACCGCCAAACAGGCGACATTTAACACCCCCCTTATGCTATAATTGATGGATCACATATCCGTCAATAATGACTTGTTGTGTCAGCCATGTCTCCTGAAGCATAAATACCGGATATTTAACCAGGTTATCAAATGATGGTCCCTTTTGAGTAAAATGTGTATGGCCACAGATATTCCACGAGAGAACTTCAAAATTTCACTTCTGTGGTACTTCAATACCTGGTAGGAGCTTTTTTAACCATTGCCACCCTTTTTTGTTGTCATATTCATCGCTCTGCTTTTTGCTACAATCAACCTCTTAAGAGACCTCCTTCATCAGGGATTTTTTACAGTAATCACAACAAGAGGCAGGCACCTGAACTGTATACGGTTTATCAAGTTCATGTCCCAAGAAATCAAGAGACTCTGCTTGGTTTCCGATTAGTGTTGCGGTCACAGGCAATACACAGTGGACACATGCCATCCCCCAAGAACCCCCTCGCTCAGGTGCTATAAAATCAAAATCACATGAGTTCAAAATCCGAAGGGAGGGGGTTTTGGCAAATATCTTGAGTAAATTGGGTCTGTTTGTGTGAGTTTTCACCCCAGACTGATCTCTGTGTTTTATCCTCAAAATCTGGATATCTAATTCACCACCATACTGGGTTTACCTACAGAAGTGGTGATGATCAATTTCCACCTCTGTACACAGTGGCTGTGAAGGGGCAAGGGGCACATAGGGTGGGGCTGAAGTCTGGCCTACCGATCCCGCTACAGATTCATTGAAAACCGAGTTTGTGTCATTGGGACAGCTCACATTAGCTTCATTATCTTGTATTAGCCAACTGGTTAGTGTTCCAGCTTTTTGTAGGCAACGTTTCCTTCTCCTTATTACTTTTCTCTTTGCTTTCTTGTTCCACTGGTGCTGGTGTGCCATAGCTAAAATAGTTGAATTCATGGGTTCAACTAAGTCTTATGCAGCAGGTATAACCTCTGTCTCCAATCTTCTTTCTTTTGTCACTTTTTTCTTTGATTTATTTTTCTTGTTTGCGTGTGGGGTACTCAAGACGTGATTCAGCCAGGTCCAGAGACTGTTGCCCAGCTTCTTTGGCCTCTTGGGACTGGATGATGATGGCTGTGTTGATAGTGGGTTCAGGCTCCTGCAAAGGAGGCATAGGCATGGGCGTAATTATAAGAAGGAACGGGGGGACATGTCCCCCCAACTTTTGTGGAATGCATTTTTGTCCCCCCCCATCTTTTGGTGGGAGGGCCGGGGTGGTGCCCAGTTAGGCTTGCGCTTTCTCATTACATAATGCAGAGCTGAGCTCAGCTGCATGTATGTTTGTTGGAGAGCTGGACTGCGGGATGACCCTAGTGAGGGGTCACATTTGGATAATGACATATGTGGTCAGGGGAGTATCCAGCATTGTAAGAGTGGGGGGTGAGATGAGCTACGAAATGCAGTGTGTGTAATATTCTCATTCACACCCCCAAACCGCTCACCTCTATCTACTTTGTTGGTAACATTAGTGGCAGATGGCCTTTTTATACATAAAAAAATAAAACTGCAGGATCATTGCAGATGCAGGAAACTCATCTATTAGAGCTCTGTCCAAGCCTTCTGGGGGAAAAATACATGGCAACCTCCTAATTTTCATATGGATTGCACCAACAGAAAAGGACAGTTGCAAGGAGCATCGTCAGTCTTTGATACGTGGAGGCACCATGGAAGTGACTTTAGAATAAGTTGCCATAAGTAAGCCAAGTGGCAAATAACTTTGTGGTGCAAAATACCTAAATTGCAATATTGTTATATATGGAGCAACTCTTTAGTCATTAGGCTTTTTTGTTATAATAGCATGATATATTAAAATAAGCTTTGAAGTGAATCAGAATCACATACAGAGCTTCAGATAAGACACAATGAGATTAAATGAATTGGCCAGGATCACACACTTTGGTTAAATGGTGAAACTGGGATGTGGACAATTTAAGCAACTGTGCACACATTTCCCAGGTTTAGTTGATATAGATATTAAATAATGTTTTGCTTTACATTTCATCTGCTTAAATAATTATTTCTGGCAATGTCTTGGAAGCAAACCACATTACATAATAAGCCAGCCTTTCATAGTAAACTGTACACTATATACATTGTCATAGAAATATGTTGAGGAATGAGAGTATGGCTTTTGTTTTATTCTCCCGATCCTGCATGCAAAGTCACAATAGCATCATGCAGATTAACGTGAGCCTAACAAATCCCCCTTGAATTTTTAAAGGCATTGCTGGGCACACTTTGTCCTGCCAGTGGGACACCTTTCCTGTTGGGCACCCTCTTTGAGGTGCTGAACGGGAGTTCAGTCCCACTGACAAATGTGCCGGTCTGGCCTCCTGCTCGGTACGCTACTGCTTGGGGTCATTTTAAAACAGGAAAACATACCTTAATTTTAATGAGTCAGAATGTTATAGGTAATTAATGAAATCAAATAAGCAACCTAATGTGCTGTTTTAAAATCTTGCAGGCATCCATTTTGTATTATGCCTATATGCTTGTTTGGGTCAGTGCCCTGGTGGCAATAATCAAGCACCAGCTCCCTTAAGCCTGCTTGCAGTCCTTCTTTAGGCAGAGGGGGTGCAGGCTTTTTTACTTTTGTCAATGCAGTGAATTCCAAACACCAACTGTGGTGTTATAGGTTTCAGAAGACTGGCTTGTATTTAGAATTGAATTTTAAAGATACGCCACCAATCTTATGAAAGTTATAACAGATGGACTGTTGTGTTGTAGTAGTTTAGTGTTATCCCTCAGAGCCACCATCCGCCCTTCCTCCACCATGCCCCTTTCTTTCATTTGTCATGCCCCCCCAACATTTTCAGCAAAGTTACTCCACTGGGCATAAGGTGTTCACTGATGTTGTATTGATCCTTGTTGTTGCGGGTGTAAATTTGGACAAGCAACAGGCCTTGCTTCCACACATCATCCCGAATACACCCACACCATTTTAAAAGGATTTTGATTGCAAAGTTTAACACGCCCCACGCAGGAGAGTCACTTAGCTGTTCACAGCCAAAAGTCGATTTAGTGACAGAATGTTCACAGGAGTCTCCAGCTAATTGATTTTCAGTGACGTTACGGGTAACACTCTCATTCTCTAAGTGCTGGGTCATAAACAGTCTGGGCGAGGCCGACAATCTCAGACTCGTATTCATTTCTACAGGACTCGGTCTAATGGGGTCTAGACAATCTTTGATATTGCCATCGGTGTGGGATAGGTGTTTGCTTGACACAAAGAGTAACATAACCCCAGCAGGGAGTTGTTGTTGACGCTGTCTAACTTCTTGCATGTTATGTTCAGGGCAGGTTGTCGGTGTGGCACTTTTGAGGCTTCAGATTGTTTGTCTGTCTGTCTCAATAAGGGCATTGCCCGCTGCAGGTTTTGTATTACCTGCCACAGAACACGGTTTGAAATAGGTCGTAATTTACCCAGCATCCGTGACCCCATCATCCTCTAACACAGCGTGTTTTGGCATTGCGTCACACCTGCGTTCAGAGCGCCTGTCATTATTAACAACATGTTTGTAGCCCTGTGCTTTTGTGTATGTTTTGCAGGTTATAGGTGCGTTTGCTTTGTGTTTTACCTGGCATAATGGTCAATTGTCCACTCAGATGTCGGCCTCAGTACCCAAAGTGGATAATATCAGTTGTAACCGCTGTGTGGTTAGGGAGACCACCGGGAAGCTAAGCAGGGTGCAAGTAAGCGCTTATCGCACTTGCTTGGGGGAATCACCTCACAGTCAAAAGGCACGGTCAGATGCGTCTGTCGTCCTCGCCAACCACGCCAATCAATTGGCTCACTTTGCTCGCTTCGCTTCCGGGAGCGTTTTAATCTCAGTGTGGTGTCACGTGCCCGGAGAGAAGGGTCACGTGACACAAGGAGTGGGAGGGGAAATAAAGGAATCACCGGAACTGGCGGTTTCGCGCCAGTCCGGGTTTATGCATGCAGCCAACGAGTCGCGTGTCTTTTGTTGCGCGGCGCGTTGCATGCTCCGTGAGCTGGGCTTCCCTTGCCGGAGGCCGCGAACACGCCGCTACCGCGGCCCACTCCAGAGGCGGCTGAGCAGACATCACACTGGCGACGAGGATGGGATCCCAAGGAAAGTGAAGAGTGACAATGGACCGTCATTCACCAGCCAAGAGCTACGAGAGTTCTTCAAAGAGGTAAACGTGAAACATCAGCGAATTACCCCACGATGGCCTCAGGCCAACGGAGATGCAGAACGCTTTATGGGGTCGCTAAACAAAGTCATCAGAATTGCCAAAGAGCAAAAACACCCCTGGCTGAAGGCAGTCTACCGATTTCTGAGGACGCACCGGCAAACCCCACACTCAGCCACTGGGATCAGCCCAGCAGCCCTTATGTTTGGAGTACCAATACAGGCGGAACTCCCCATACATCCACACTGGGTCGCACCCAAGTTAGACATCCCAGAAATGGATGCGAGGAGGAAGAGGCACAACGAGCAAGAGAGCGTCGCCAGGCGCGCACACCATCGGGAACTAAACCCCGGAGACACTGTCCTCGTCAAGAACCGGGCACAGCCAAAGAAGATGTCCCTAAACTTCGAAGTCCATCCATGGACAGTTCAAACCACCAACCACAGTATGGTCACTGCCACCCGAGGAGGGGAAACGGTAACCCGGAACATATCCCATTTCAAGAAAGTACCGAAGGAGATGCGGGAAGAACACCCCCTGTCCCCGAAGGAAAAGACTGTTGAGACGCCCCAAAGACCCACACCGCCAACCAGCGAAAATACGCCGGAAGAGTCAAACAGTCCGTGCCCACCAGAGGTCGAGACAGAAGAAAGAACCACCACCGACACCTCGCCCAAAGGACGGAACACCCGCTACAGCCTGAGGGAGAAGCCCAAACCATCATCCCGCCTAAAAGGGTATGTCATAGACGGGGTATATCGTAAAGGGGCTAGCAGAAGAGACAATAATCCATACTAAAATGTATTCTGTGGGATATGTGAATTTACCTCCAATTTGGGGAGGAATGTGGTGTCACGTGCCCGGAGAGAAGGGTCACGTGACACAAGGAGTGGGAGGGGAAATAAAGGAATCACCGGAACTGGCGGTTTCGCGCCAGTCCGGGTTTATGCATGCAGCCAACGAGTCGCGTGTCTTTTGTTGCGCGGCGCGTTGCATGCTCCGCGAGCTGGGCTTCCCTTGCCGGAGGCCGCGAACACGCCGCTACCGTGGCCCACTCCAGAGGCGGCTGAGCAGACATCACACTGGCGACGAGGCGGGTGTAGACTGCACGCCTCCCAGCACCAGAGGGAGCCGCGGCGTCCACAGACCCACGACAACTCCGCGGAGGCCGGTAAGCGTTAGCCCCGGCTCCGCCCACGCCCAAGGAAAAAAAAAAAAATTCTTTTATTCTTCTTCTCTCTCGCCTCCCACACCAAACAAAAAGGGAAAAGAAATATCTGGCCACGCCAACACCCCAGGATAGCCACTGCACGGCCCACCATGGCCCGAAACCGCAGCGCTTCACACGAAGCCACGTGCCATCACACCAGGCAGCCAAAATAACCTCACCAGCTACGCTCAGCCCCAAGAAGTCATCCCAAAGAACAACATGTCGAGCCCAAACACCAGCCCAACAAGAATCAGCACCGGCTCCACATCATCGAGGAGGAGCATCACCGAGGAGCGCAGCGACCCCTCACTGACAACGTTCATGTCACCATTCGACCCTTTCACCAGCGGAGCAGCCATCCGGTGGGAAATATGGCTACAACAATTTGAGATGCATCTAGAGGCACGAGATATCGCCACACCCAAAAAGATGCGCACCTTCCTCTTTCTCAACGTGGGGTCGGCTGCCCTGCGCCTCTTCAACGCCCTACCAAACCGCGGGAGCGACATTGACTATGCAGTGGCGAGGGCTGCGCTCACCAACATGTTTAAGCCTGACCTCAATCCGGACTATGAGCGGTTCCATTTCTGCATGGCACGTCAACGCGAGAGGGAGACGGTAGACAAGTTTCACGCTCGCCTTCGCGAAATGGCCGTAGGCTGTGAATTCCCGGACGAAGAATTCGCCATTCGCCTCCAGATCATCAATGGAATCTCTTCTGAAAAACTAAGGAGGGCAATCCTGTCAGAGAAGAACATGCGACTATCACGCATTCTCGAGACTGCACGCCTATGTGAACAGACAGAGGACCAAGTGGCGGTAATGGAAGCCGCCATCCAGAGACTACCGCTAGACAGCCCCGGACCCGCAGAAGACGTAGCAGCCATCTCCAGACAACAATCAACTCGCCCGAAACAGTACCAGAAGCCGCATCAACCACAAAGACGTGATCAAGCCTGCAAATGGTGCGGAGGCCCATGGCATAAAGGCGACTCTTGCCCCGCCTGGGGGTCCACTTGCAGAAAATGCAATCGCCTCAACCACTACGCAGCAGTCTGCCTGAATCCGCCAAACAAAAATGACAAAGACCCAAGCTCCCGCACAACACAAGAACAACGGAGGAGATTCGCACCGAGAGAACATCCCCGCCAACAAACGAGGAGAGGTAAAGCGAGAGCAGTCGATGAGTCCCAAAGATCCCCGAGCTCAAGCGACAGCGATGACAGCGACAGCAGTTCATCCCCCGACAGACAGAACAAAGGGAAGAAGAGGAAAGGGAGAAAACCAGTACACCGTGTACACTTAATATCGGCAGTCAAATCAAGCCGATCGCGCCAAAAGAAGAGACCGTCGTGCACAGTCCTATCCAACGGAGACCCACTCAAAGTGATAATTGACACCGGCGCAACAGTCAACGTCATGCCCGTGACGGCTTTCAACAGGCTTCACCCAAAACCAAAACTCCACAAGAAGAAAGTCAGGCTATACGCCTATGGATCCAAGAAACCCCTACCAGTGCAAGGGTCGTTTAAATCCAACTTTGCGCACAACAACACAAACTGCCGCGCACGGATCTACGTCGTAGATGCTAGTTGCGAAACCCTACTGAGCTGCAGAACTGCGGAGAAACTAAAGCTGATACACTTCGCGTTCAGCGTCCAACACGACGAACTCAGCAACATCCTAGGTCGTCACAAGAAACTATATCAAGGCATCGGATGCCTGAAAGGGAGGTCTATCAAACTACACATAGACCCCACCGTCGAACCCAAGGCAGTGCGCCACCGACGGATCCCGTTTCACCTGCGAACAGCCGTAGAAGAAGAGCTATCCAAACTCGAGGATGCTGGAATCATCGAGAAAACATCAGGCCCGACCCCGTGGGTCTCGCCTATGGTGGTAGCCCAGAAACCGAAACAGCAGAACGCGGTGAGAATATGCATCGACATGAGGCTCCCCAACGTAGCCATCGGCCAAGAACGCCACGTAACTCCCACCATTGATGAGCTCATCGTAGACCTCACAGGGGCGAAGGTATTCAGCAAACTCGATCTCCGATCAGGATACCACCAGCTAAGACTATCCAAAGAATCACAGTACATTACCACGTTTTCGTCCCACCTCGGCCTCATGAGGTATAAGCGGCTGAACTTCGGGATTTCATCCGCCGCAGAGGTTTTCCAGCACGAGATCCGTAAAGTCATCACGGGACTAGCTGGTGCCACCAACATCAGTGATGACATCCTGGTATACGCCGCAGACAAGGACGAGCACCACCGACGACTAGCAGCAGTCCTGGAAAGACTCGAGAGAGCAGGCTTGACGCTCAATGCTGAGAAATGTGAATTCGACAAAGATGAACTATGTTTCTTCGGATACATCTTCAGTGCCGCAGGCGTATCCCCTGACCCATCCAAAGTACAAGACATCAAAGACTTCAGACCTCCCCAGTCTGCATCGGAGGTGCGAAGTTTCATGGGGATGGCAACTTACTGCGCGCGCTTCATCCCGGATCTCGCAAGCATCGCGAGTCCCCTCAGAGAACTAACCAAGAAAGACCAAAGATGGGAGTGGACCGAAGTCCACCAGCGAGCATTCCAACAGATCAAGGACGCCCTGTCGGCTACCACAACCATGGCGTTCTTCAACGTAGAACGGCAGACTGAGCTCCTTGTAGATGCCAGCCCCGTAGGCCTAGGGGCCGTACTAACCCAAACAGATAGCGAAGGCAGAGTGTTCCCCATCGCATTTGCCAGCAGGGCCCTCACGAAGCCAGAACAAAATTACACCCACATCGAAAAGGAGGCCTTAGCAATACTGTGGGGGTGCCGCCACTTCAAGGTGTACCTATTAGGAAAGCAAGCGAAAGTCTTCTCGGACCACAAACCCTTGATACCGATATTCCGAGGATCTGCTCCGCACCCCCGGCCCGCATAGAGAAGTGGATGCTGCAACTGCAGCCGTACAACAGTGAGGTAGAATATCGGCCAGGTTCAGACAACCCGGCAGACTATCTGTCCCGCCATCCGCGGCCCGCCACCGACAGCGAACAACATCATGCAAAAGAAACAGACGAGCACGTCTGTCATGTGGTAGAGTGTGCCAGGCCACGAGCCCTGACGCTGCAAGAAATAATACAGGAAACAAGGGAAGACACAATCTTGCAACACACTACCTCAGCCATTCAACCGGGAAGCTGGAAGACCTATCTCATGTCTGCATCTCACCGCACCATACCAGCTCAAACCAAGCTCAGAGCACTGTTCGGGATCAGACACGAACTCTCGATAGCACCAGAGGGAGTGCTCCTGAAAGGCCACCGCATCATTCTGCCGGAGTCCCTCGAAGAGAGGGCACTCAAACTAGCACACAGTGGACATCAAGGGATCGTCAAGTCCTCGGCGTACCTCAAGTCCCGGATGTGGATGCCAAACATGCATCAAAGAATCACAGAACTAATTGAGTCGTGCGCAGCTTGCCAAGCGTCCAGGAGGCCAGAGAACCCAGAACCGATCGCCAGTGCACCACGGAGCTGCAAAAGATGGGACGCGGTCAGCATGGACCACTGCACCATCGCAGGTGAAGGATACCTGCTTGTAGTGATAGACGAGTTCAGTAGATACCCCGAATTAGAACATGTACCATCCACCAATGCAGAAACCACCATCCTCACGCTGGAGAAAATATTCGCCACGCATGGGATCCCAAGGAAAGTGAAGAGTGACAATGGACCGTCATTCACCAGCCAAGAGCTACGAGAGTTCTTCAAAGAGGTAAACGTGAAACATCAGCGAATTACCCCACGATGGCCTCAGGCCAACGGAGATGCGGAACGCTTTATGGGGTCGCTAAACAAAGTCATCAGAATTGCCAAAGAGCAAAAACACCCCTGGCTGAAGGCAGTCTACCGATTTCTGAGGACGCACCGGCAAACCCCACACTCAGCCACTGGGATCAGCCCAGCAGCCCTTATGTTTGGAGTACCAATACAGGCGGAACTCCCCATACATCCACACTGGGTCGCACCCGAGTTAGACATCCCAGAAATGGATGCGAGGAGGAAGAGGCACAACGAGCAAGAGAGCGTCGCCAGGCGCGCACACCATCGGGAACTAAACCCCGGAGACACTGTCCTCGTCAAGAACCGGGCACAGCCAAAGAAGATGTCCCTAAACTTCGAAGTCCATCCATGGACAGTTCAAACCACCAACCACAGCATGGTCACTGCCACCCGAGGAGGGGAAACGGTAACCCGGAACATATCCCATTTCAAGAAAGTACCAAAGGAGATGTGGGAAGAACACCCCCTGTCCCCGAAGGAAAAGACTGTTGAGACGCCCCAAAGACCCACACCGCCAACCAGCGAAAATACGCCGAAAGAGTCAAACAGTCCGTGCCCACCAGAGGTCGAGACAGAAGAAAGAACCACCACCGACACCTCGCCCAAAGGACGGAACACCCGCTACAGCCTGAGGGAGAAGCCCAAACCATCATCCCGCCTAAAAGGGTATGTCATAGATGGGGTATATCGTAAAGGGGCTAGCAGAAGAGACAATAATCCATACTAAAATGTATTCTGTGGGATATGTGAATTTACCTCCAATTTGGGGAGGAATGTGTTGTCACACAGCGAGACAAGCTCCAGCAGGTTCAAAGCAAGGCGCAGGCAATGGAGCAGGATCAATCACTTTGATGTTCTAGATTCCTCTCTCGGGTCACTTGTTGTTCCACCCACTTCTTCCTTGCCACAGACACACTCTGCAGGCACCACAGCTTGTAGCCCTCTGACTGCCTAACTGCTGAGTACCCTTTATCCCTTTTAAGAAGCTTATGTACCGCAGATAGGTGAGTCTCATCAAAGGAGCCTTCTAGGGGCCAGACCAGGAGGTTCTGATGCTTGGTCTGTTTATGCCTTACTGGCATCCATCTGACAATGTCTGGGCCATGCACTGTAGCCATGAGTGCCACAGGGGAATCTGGGGGAAAGGCTCACTCCCTGGCTTTCAGACTTCCCCGTTCTAACAGGCAAATAGATGCTGTACACAAACTAAGATGTCTTGACAAATACTAAATCACTACTGGGCATGGGTCAGCACCAATGAGCCCCTACTTTCCAGGTCTGCCATCCAGGGTTACTCTAGCACACTCACAATCACTCACAGGCACTCACAGATGCACGCTCACAGGCGCTCAATTAGGGAAGGGGTTGAATTATAAACTGTTGCAGGACAGGGGGCACGGTAATGCCAAACTGCTGGTCCACTTCCAAAAGGAGTATTAAGTACAATTCCCAGGCGTCCCTGGAAAACTACTCGGATACATGCAGGCAGGTCTAGCACTCTGCACACAAGAGTTCCATGCAAAGATGATTGCTAGAGGCCCACTCTCATGGTCCTAAAGAAATACATGGCTCTCACGACCAGGGTATGGACAAAATAAAAATGGGTAAGTGGGT
Source organism: Ambystoma mexicanum (assembly GCF_040938575.1). NCBI lineage: Eukaryota > Metazoa > Chordata > Amphibia > Caudata > Ambystomatidae > Ambystoma > Ambystoma mexicanum. Next base: position 325,058,137 of record NC_090926.1, on the reverse strand, counting down.
GAAGTTGGGCCCTCCTTGTTTACTCCTAATGGGTGTCTAGGAGATGAGTTTGGTACAGACTAGGTGGCTCTGGTACTAGTAAACTGAATTTGGCACTTTGGGGTGGTGAGCACTCCAGCCACCCAGACAAGCAAAATGAAGGGTGCAAAGTGTTAACTCCAGAGAGGTATCTATGGGTGGACGTACCATAAAGATACCAACTCACCCCTAGCAACCAGACAAGCAAACTGAAGGATATCAGGGCACACTCCACAAATGTATCTACAGAAGGATTTACTATTAAGATGCCACCTCACCATTCTTTGGACCCAGATTCAGACACACTAGTGAACTGAATTAAGTGACATGTAGTGCGCTCTAAAACAAGGCTCTTGGTGGATCGGTCCCTAAGGTGAACAATGGGCGACAGCTGCGCTTGTTCACTCTCCAGTATGGGCCTAGGAGGTGAGTTTGTTATGGCGTGGGTGACTCCCTTTACCTGAGGAACTCTCAAGGTTAAAACCAAACACCGGATAGAATTATGGGTTGAAATCTGGATGCTATGACTAGATGGGTAGATTATCCGAAAAGTTACACCCTACAATTTGCCAGTGCAATTGTGTGATGTTGTGTTGGTGTGCAGATTCTCCTCTGACAGTGGCAATGTGCCAGCACCTTGCCACTGTAGGAATGGGACCTGGGATGACTGCATGGGTACACTGAACTACGCTCAGTTATTCCACACCCCTCAGAGACTAGTAGTCCTCCCCTCAAGCTACAAGCTGGCAATGTCAGTGCGCCTGTCTGCAACTACAGTTCATACCTTGCTACTTGGTCCGGCAGCCACGCACAGGTACTGCAGGCAGCTCTCAGGGCAGGAACTCCTCTTCTCAGGGACAGGTCTGTAGATGGTAAAAGAGGGAAAATGGACAGAGGGAAAATGGACAGAGGAGAGGAGTGCAGGCCACAGAACAGTGGCGAGTTTACTCAGAGAAGGAGCCGACATTAAGGTGCTATTTGGATGATCAGGGGCCTAAACCTGGTTCTGGATCTGAGGCACAGGCACCAGAAAACTGTGAAAGTGGGAGGCAAGCCAAAATGGGAGAGGCCGTGTGAGAGACCTCAGGCAGGGCCACAGTATTGGACCAGGGAGTCAACAGACCCGGTGGTGGTTCTTAGTGTACGCAGACGGACTGGGTCCCCCCTCTAGCAATAACAGGTAGGCTACACTGAAAAGTGGGAACACAATGAAGGCACCAAAGTCTTAATAGAAACCAGGAACAGATGTATTGTAGGAAGAGGAGCAAACTCACTGCCAGCATGATAAATTAGACACACTGGACTCAGGTGATTGCCTACACTGGTCTGCGGGCACAAGGTGGGGAATTGATGGCAGACACAGTAGCTAGGCACACCCATCGGTATGGTACGCTTGGATGCATGGGGAGCAGAGACCTGAAGGGAAGGGTTGGAGAGGAAGTCGGAGATGAGTTGGTAGAGACAGAGGGCTGAATGAGGGAGGAACAATAGAGAAAGGAAGCAAGAAAGAGAGAGGACGCCCAGTGAGAAAGGTGGGGCCCAGTGAGAGAGGTGGCACCCAATGAGAGAGAGCACACAGGGGCACATGAGGGAGAAAGCAAGAAGGAGAAAGAGGGAAAGAGAGACATACTCACAGAGACACATACATAGAGACACACACATAGACAGACATACATACACACACACACACACACTGACACACACACACAGACATACACACACACAAAGACAGTGTGACACAGACACACACAGCGAGACACACAAGCAGAGAGACACACACACGGCGAGACACACACAGAGCGAGACACACCCACACCCAGAAAGCCAGGGAGAGAGAGAGAGAGATAGGGAGATAGAGAGAGAAAGGGGGTTGGAGGTAGACAGGCCAGGAGCCCTACTGGTGGAAAAATAGAGCAGTTTGAGGAGGAAAGGAGGAGATGGATGCAGAGGGAATACAAGGGTACCTGTGAAAGGGGCCTCCTGGGCTTGGCTGCATTCCCCCCGTCAGCACAACACCACCAGCAACCAAAAAAGAATGAGCCTCCTGTTCTCCCCCCACAGGTCTTATATAAGGCTGTCGCTGCCACCCAGGAACACAACATGTGTTTGCCAGGGATAAGTTTGTGTGATTTCCAGGGTAGGGGAGACGAGGCAACAAGTTTGTTTTGCTGTTGCAAGTTTTTTGTGGTTTCCAGTGGAAGGGAGATGGGCACACATTTTCAGTAATTACAAGGTGGAAGACTTCTAGAGCCCACCCCTACTTTTCCCACAATAGAGGAAGCTAGATTATGTGTGAGAGTTCAGGGCAGTTTGGCCCCAAGATGAGATTAATTGCAGGACTGTGGAATGGAGGAGGTTTCCAGAAAGGGTGCAAGCTTGGGATACTTACATGGTGTGGGACAAGTGGCTTTCCAGAGCTCGCCCCCACTTATGATGGACACAACAAGTGGACTGGCAGGGTTTAAAAGGGCAGGCAAGATGTCACTGGGAAGTGGAGGAAGGTGTCAGGGAAGGGGAGTAAAGATTCAGCCCTAGGCAGCAGATTACACTGATATGATATGATATTTTATTTGTATCGCGCTCATACACAAGTGTTTCAGAGCGTGACAAGGCAAGGGAGGGGAACAGGGGAGAACACATCAACCATCTTACTAGGCCCAGTGACATTGAGAATGTGCAAGTGTATGGGAGAAGGGAAAGGGGAGAAAGTGCATGGACGGGGGAGAGAGGAGAGTGCGGAGTAGAGGAGAAAAGATAACTAATAATACATGGGGCAGGTTTCTGGCTGAAGGAGGCTGCTGAGGAGTTTTTCAGACAGGGGAGTTGGCCAGGCGTTTGGCAGGAATGTGATCCCTTTGTTACTGGCTGTAGGCTGGTCGCCTGGGAGTGGAGTCCCCTGGTGAGCAATGTCCAGTGTGCTGGAAAAAAGCAACTATAGGAATTATGAAGGTACAGCATATAGTGATCAGGCAATATTGGATCCATGCACAATGAAGCCTTTTTAATACAATAGTTAAATACATGATGAAATACACACACAGAGGAACATGAAAGCACTTGACAGAAGTAACTAGCTAGCATACACAGTGCACTGAATATACAGTCATATGCATTGCAAGGTGGAAAATACATTTGGGAAACATGAAAGTCACACACAGCCATTTCCACAAGGATGTTAACAGTGACAACAGTGCATTTTATTGCATGCCAAGCAAGGCACCCTGGGCCTGACAGCATAACACTGCAAGCTAATAGTGAGTAGCAGTTCATCCCAGCATTCTGAGGCAGAGATGCCAAGCAGAGCTAGAGGTACCTCTATCGGAAAAGCTGCACTTGGCTTTGAGGATGGAGTTTTCTGCGCAGTGGCTAGTGCCGGCTGGTTATGTAAGGTTTAGAAGTCACCAGGATGCACTGCATGAGAGTGAGCATGCATTTCATCTAGCACACATCCAGTACTAACTCCCAGCAGGCAGGCTCATTTTAAATGAGTCTCTTAATCCAGCAGAGAGTACCACCTCAGACACCACTTTTTTATTTGTGTTTTCTATATGGGTTTTTATAGCACAAACCTAGCTAGGACGCAATGGAGCGCTATACAATTAATTTGAGGTTAACAGAGGTTGGAGCGATCCTGATTGTGACTGGCATGTGCTCCAGCACGCTGAGGCATAACAGGAGAAGGCCTGTTTCTTTTCTTTGCATGCCACTTTAATCCTAAACCGTGCAATAGCCTGGCTCCTAGAGGAGCGCGTCCAACTTCAGTCCATGGTTTTGTGGGTAGGTATACTGGTGTTCAGACAGTAGTTGTCTTATTTGTGAGGCTAGAAATGTTTAAGAGTAGCCTGCCTGGGATGCGTAGCTAGTGTCATTCTTTTGGGATGAGGATGGACCACATTCACTTCTGTGGTCTATCCCAGAAGATTTTGCTCATTTTCTGACTGAGTGATAAAACGCACAGAAATTCACATGGTTTTCGTGCTCTTTTCTGCCCTGCGCAGAAACTACTCCTAGGTCACTGCATGTGTGCACAGCGATGATTAGTAATGGCAGCCACAGGGCAGTTTTGTAATCTAGACAATGTAGCACGCACCCAGGGTGAAATACTGCAATGAAACCAATTCCCATAAATTATAACTTCACAAATGTATTGGTGGGGCCCAGTGAAATCATCAGAGTGACAGGGGCTGCCCAGAGACATTGTCAGGTATTGGCAACCGGGGAATCTGCCTCAACCAATCAGCTGTGTTCCAAGCTGTTGGCCGGTCCCTTGTCTCCAATGCTTTATTTGTCTCCATACCCTGCCGCTCCTTTCCTGCTTCTTCCCGCTGACCACCCACACCCTTATGTCTCCATGCCTATCCCAGAAGCCACATTCTACAAGCCCCGACCTCAAATGCTAGTCTCCTGCCTCTGAAAAGCACTTTGTAGAGAGCCAGATGTACATGTCATCTCTAGTGCCTGCCCCCTCATCTCTGTCATATTTGAAGAACAACAAGAAGACACTGTGCATGATACCAGGTATCGTCCCAATACTGCCACGAAGATATGAGAGACGTTACGTGCTTAAACAACCGTATCAAATGTACCCTCAGAGTGACGTGGTAAATGGATGTCTGCATACACCACACCTGGAAACAATTGTGTGCAGGTGCATTATAAATGACTTATCATATCATATAATTGAACATAGAAGAGCTATAAGTGAAATCTGACAAGAGTAAAGTGATGTTATGAAGAGAAGATATAAGGACACACTGAACCGATATGCAAAATCTTAAAGAATAGGGATGTGACTGACATAGAAATCTTATACACTGCGAAGATAAGTGAGAAGAGATGCAGTAGATATGAATATGCAGAAACGCAAGGTAGATGAGACATATAGAAGCTTGCTGCAGTAGAAAATATAACACGGGTAATGTGGCCATGAAGAAAAGATGGATGTCGACTATGTATAAAAAGTAAGCAAGAAGCCTGAAGGAAAGAGACCGAGGCTGCAGAGCTGACAGGCACTGGAAAACAGCTTCATGGAAGGAACAAAGAATATCTGTTTGGCTTTGGATTAAGGATGCCACATCAAGAAGTAATTGCAAGGCACAAGAGAAGTCAAAGAGGATAAGCTACATACGTTCAACATATTTCTCTTAGATTAAGTAAAGGAGTGAACATTTACAAGTGACTAGTATTGAATAATCAACGATGCAGAAAGCATATGCAAGACAAAGCAACCAAGTCTCCAGAGGTCAAGAGGAGTAATAGCACCCAGTATAATTGAATCAAATAGCACTAAATAAAAGGTCAGAATGGTCAAAATCGTGGTCTCCTGACACGTGGTGAAAGACTTGAAAACAAGGCCTATACATTAAGCTACAGACAAAGATAGCAATGTACCTTCACCCCCTTAAAAGTCCTGATGATGAGAACAGTCAGCAAGGTCAACTACAAAGAAGAAGAAGCCTTGGTTTAGGGCCTAACTCATGAGGGATGAGAGGCTAATTGGCCAACTGGGCAGTAGTCTGATGTCGTTCCTCGCACCTGCGTTTCGTTTTGCTTACTTGCTGCTAACAAACCGGATGTCCAAGGTTGGGAGAGAATGCCATCCAATCATGAGGGCCTATGTAGCAATAGATTATACATTGTTGCAGAAGCCAATCAGCTGCTGTCATTCTTCTATTAATCTGTATTATACATAGTTAGTGGTAGTACAAGGCATGCCTACTAGATAAGGGGCAGCCAATTGTGTTACTAACACCTAAACGAAGTATAGGAATATATGTTCCTCTAACCAATCCCTCCTTTCGATAGGTTTTTACTGATTGCCACATAGGATGACGTCATAGCTGAAATATATCGAGGTATAAAGCTTTTGTGTAATGGAAATGTATTTGAGAGTGAGTGAGCTGCATTCTGTGTTCACCAGGTTTCCCTACTTCATTTGAGTAGATAACAAAGTAGTATTTTGCCATATTCTTTGAGTCTATCTGGTTATTTGGGTCTGAAATCGTTTATTGGTAATTCCATCTGGCACTTGGAACACTCCAGGTGCTATTGGACAACTTGAATGCCCAGGCTATAGAAATGGAAGAGGGGCTCTGCTTGGAGCACCTGTTTCCATCTGCATGGCAGACGCATTTCTTTCCAAATAAATGAATCAATAGGCTATCTCTCCCTTAGCGCCCTGGGAGTTCGACCTGGGGTTCTAATAGACATTTTGCATAATGCCCTGTTCTTCGGGCCTTACTTGGTTATTGTAATGCATGAGAAATGTAGCATTATTGCTTAAATAGAATGCTTTTCTCTCTCCGTCAAAACTGCATACCATTGTGTCATGGCCGTTTCTACTCAATATATAGCACCAATGGCAAAACACTAAAATGCATCCTCATACTACAAACCTCACAGTTCAACCCCGCCCCAGCATTATAAAACAATCAAAATAAAAACAAAAGCTGGCTTAATTAACTTGTAATTCATGTAGGCACAGTAAAGCAGACAACAATACTGCAATAAAATGCACTTTCATTAGCTCGTGTATATATGCACTTTGTCTAAAGTGCATTTGCCTAGGTTTTGAAGCTGCAAAATTGTTTACTGCTGCTGCATAATCTATTTTTAGTCAATAGCCTCTCTTCCTTCGGACAATAAAGACTGTTCATATGTTTTTTTTATCAGTTTTAATTTACTGAACTACCTTTCAAATATCAAGTGTAAGGTAATGTAAAGTGATCTTGTATAGCACACCTCTGCAATTTTGGTGGCCTAACAGCAGCTCTAACCAAGAACCTAAAATGAGAGACACGTAAACCATAGTTATGGCTTTTTAAAAAGATTACACGGCAAACTAGATCACTTCTTGGTACTCCCACATTTTTTCAGATATGGTGGTGAGAATAAATGATCTCCCAGGATCACACACGTTGGTTAAACGATGAAACTGGGATTTGGGTCTGTTATTTTGAGAATTGGACGCATATCTCACCAGCTATTGTTGATACTGATATGTATTAATGTTTGGCTTACCATAAAATAAATATCTAATTTCTAGTGATTACTACAAAAGTAGGAGGAGGATAATGATGATGCAGAGGAACAATGATCAGCAAGTACCATCCCTGAGGCAAGCAGGCATACCCTGCACAAGGGCCACACACACTGTATCACCTGAACAGGGAGACCATTCTCACTATAGTGGACCTCATCCACAACGACATCCGGAGCGTAATTGGCATCCGGACTGCCATACCACCCATGCTGAAGGTGGTGGCTGTGCTGTATTTCCTCACCCCCATCACATACCAGCACACAGTTGGGAGCTGCATGGAATCTCCCAGTCCGGATATTTAAAGGTGCTTGTGCAGGTCCTGGATGCCTTCCTTTGTCATGGTTCCCCCCAGCACATCGCCCTTCCCAGGTCAAAGCCACCAAGTTCCGTTTTCATGCCCTTACGGCATTCCCAATATACTTGGAGCAGTTGGCTGCACATACATCGTGGTAGTGGCCTGGCCATGCCATTGAGGGGGTATATTGTAACAGAAAGCTCTACCACTCAATGAATGTACAGTTTGTCTGTGATGTGGACCTGACCATCACACACTGCTGTGCAGGTTTTCCTTGATCTACACATGACTCCATGGTCCTGCGCAACAGCACACTGCCTGGGTACATGTATCGTTACGTCAGACAGCGAACCTGGCTATTGGGTGAGTCAAAGAACCTACACACACACGCCAATTCATGTTTACTGGGGAATGGGGGTGGGGTTATTCACTGTCACCAGTGCATGGGCCCCATGCGACATGGCAATGTATGGACACAGACTACATGCAAGAGTCAATGTCCATGGCTGGCATAAACCACATGAGAAAACGGAGGTCACACCAGCACAATGTGGTCACAGATAGACATGCATTTGACATGTGCCACAGGTACCAGAATGCATCCCACCCATGTCACCTAGTACCACATATCCACACGGTGCCCATCCACCTCCAGCACTGACACATCCATGTGAGTCCTATCGCACACATGTCCAAACCAGCAGTAACTGTCACAGGGTGCAGCAAGGTGATTGGTGGTTAACAAGCCCACATGCCCATATGCACGTGTCACTGACCCACATCCAGACATGCCTGCATTGCCCAGTAACCTCAATGACATTGCCCTCCTTGTGTCCCTCCCATTCAGGCGATTCCAGCTACCCACGGTCAGGGATCCACAGACCCACCAGGAGAATGCATACAACTGTGCGCACATCACAACAAGGACAACAGTTCAGCAGACCTTTGGACTTCTGAAGTCACAGTTTCGCTGCCTAAGGCGCTCAGGGGGGCGGGTCACTGATGTACAGGCCAGTGAAAGTGGGCAAGATAGTCATGGCCATTCCCCTGCCCACGGACATGATGCCTCCAGCGGACAAAGATGACGGCAGAGAATCAGATGCGTTTGCAGACATACCAATGCACCATTGCAGGGATGCCCGGGATGGAGGTGCAGCCCACCATGAACTAATACACAATTACCTTTGAGCACACATCACCAGCACAGCACCAGCACACGACCCATGCCACACACTACATGTGAAAATGCACGAATATTAAATCCAGCTACCACAAAAAATGAATGTCCAGACGTGAATTCAAATGCTAAACCATGTGTATTGAAATATGTTGAGAGAACAAGGTACTCGTGGCCCACCACCCCCTCCTCAACTACCCCTCCACACCACCCTCTCCCCAACTATCCCTCCACACCACCCCCTCCCCAACTATCCCTCACCACCACCCCCTACCCAAGTATTCCTCACCAACAACCCCTAGTGAGCTATAGTGTCACTGGGCGTGTGTCCCTTGTTCATTTACGTGGCTTTTTGCCACATGGGCAAGCCTTCCGTGGCGAGGCTGAGAGGCGCAGTGACCTGTGTCTCGGGCTGCACTGCTGGGAGCCAGCAGGCGTGTTGTTTGTGGATGGTGTGTTCGAACCGGCCATCTCCCTGTGCTCCAGTGCTGTCCGCAGGGTAAGTGTGAGGCTCTCTGCCATTGCTGACACAACCTTATTGCCTCCTCCAACATCAGGTGTGCCTCCTCAAAGTGCTGGCACACGAATTCCGCAAACTGCGCATGTCTCTCTTCCATGCGTCAGAGCCGTGCATCCATGTCCCTGATGCTGGGCATTGGGGGTGTTTACGGGCTGTGTATGCGATGGGGCTGAATGTGGCATGGTGATAGGGGGTGTGCTCTGAGGTGCCGTCGGTGGTGTCCCCAGCATCTTGAATGCCATCCTCGTCAGTGGATGCAGGGCTGCATCTCTCCTCCCGGGCCATCAACTTTATCGGAGAGGCTGTCCCGCCGCCAGTTGTCTGGCATTCCCTCCTCTGCACAGACAGCAGATTGCGGACTCTCGAGTGGAGGTCGTCCCACCGCTTGTGGCAATCTTTTGGGGTGTGACGGATGGGGCCCACAGCCGACATCTTCTCTGCCACCTCTTCCCTCTTCCTTATTTGGCTGGTGCACCTGCAGTCAGATGTGAACAGCTCCCCAACATTGTCCACAGTGGTGTCTGTGAGCATGCTTAATTCTGGCCCCGTGAACTGTGGTTTTCCGCACACGCACTTGGGGTACCTGGGATTTTGCAGCTTCTGACATGATACTGGTGTTACAGTTGCTGGATGGCTACAGGAAGTGGGTGATTGATTTTATGTGGATTGACTTTTTCAAAATGGCCGCCGGCAAAGTTCTAGCTACTGCAAGGGTGTTATTTCCAGTTGCGGTGACTCTAACTGGTGTTTCCATTGTAGACATGTGGGAAAATGTGCCCCCGGCATTTTTTGTCACGGAAGCACCGCGAACAGCGACTTTTCACAGTGTTTCCAGAATTACATTGGCACCCTTCCGGGCATGCCGGAATGCACGTGCTCACATACTTGTGATGTAGTTGTGATTCCGTTTGCCAGAAACGGTGCCACCGGGATCACAGAATCACCAGTGATTTAACGGGAAACTTGCAATGAGGCCCAATAAACCAACCTGACAAAATATACATTGTTATACAGACATGTTCAGCCAAAGAGGATGGCTGTATTCACTTTCATTATCTCATGCAATCTCCTATGTTTTCTTGCTACAAAGTGTTAATTGCTACCATGCAGTGATCATTTTGCTCTCAATGGAAAGGATAGCTGGAGGCAATACCTGCATTCAGCCACAAAATACCATACATATGTTTTTATCAGTTTTAATTCACTGAAACAACTCTCAACAATCAGCAAATGTAACCAAGGATCTGTGGACAACCCGCACATTTAGAAAGAACACATATTTCTTTTTTTAATTAATAGATTTCAAAAGAAAGCATCTTCACTATTCACAAGCCACAATTCCAAGATTTGTCAAAGGTAAACTTTACTCTAGTAAACCACAAGTGACGCTGTTTTTCATATCATACCATGCGAACTGACCATGCAAACTGACCATAGGAACGGACTTTCTTAAAGTGACCCCCAATTTTGGCAAATAACACACAGGGTGATTAAATGATTTGCACCGCATCACACACTTTGGTTACGTGGTGAACCCAGGATTGCAGCCCAGTTAGCAATTTAGGTATTTGAGAAAACCTCTTCCCAGCTCTAGTCAGTACAGATATGGGAGTTCATGTTTGACTTCACAGAGCTGCAATAATATTATGCTCTGTGGAAATTACTTGAAACGTACACCAATCACATAATAAACAAACCAAATAAAATATAAATTGTTATAGAAACTCTATGATCAAAAACAGTGCAACTGTTGCTTTATTTTCCTGATACTAAATGGAAGCATACGAGTACCTACCAATATATAAAGTAATGGGAGGCTAAACACATTTCTTCTGGGTTTTACATTAATTCAATGGAGACTTAAAGGCACACAGGTAAAGAAAATGCATGATAATGTCACCTACATGTAGTTATTGTTTCACACAGCATGGCGCTTAAATGCGTCTCCCATTTCTAACACCTAACATTTGCACTTCTTAATTGACATCAAATTAACAATAGTCACTCCCATTTACCTATTGATTACTTTGAATGAAGTCATTTACCACTTACAAAAGAAGAATTATAATTAGAAATCCTCTTCTGATAGACATATTAAAACATATTTGACAAGACACGTGCCTCCCTGTTTCTTTCTTTATGCTTGAAATGCAAAGTAAAAAAACGTCCAGACAAACAAGAACAAAGCTTGTATATTAGCCTCTGAATACGTTCTGGGGGCAGCTGAATCTGCTCCCTTAAGGTGCCTGAATCCCAGCAGCTGGACGCTTCACCCTCCCCAAATAACAGCCTTGGATGGCTGCCATATCAAACCTGCTAGCTTTCATTACAGTGAATGCCAATGCATTCCACCTTCATTTGGCAGTAAAAAGCATGCAGTCATCCAAACCAGTTCATGCTTCTCCGCCACCACCAAAATCAGACTCAGGGCCTCATTACGACTTCGTCGGTAGCAATGCCGCTATTGGCGGCATGGCTGCCGCCGAAATCGGGTCTGGGTTCCCAGAATGGGGAATTACCGGGCAATTCCGAGTTCGGAGGGCCCGGTAATTCCTCCCTCCAGGAACCCAGGCCCGGACCTTCCCCATTCCCATCTGAGCCCCCATAGGGCTCAATGGGAATGGGAGAGGGTGCAAACAACGCACTGATTACGAGCGGCCCATTGTTTGCTCCCTCTTCCCCTCGCGGGACCCGGTAAGGACGCCTGGTGACCAGGCGTTACATACCGGGTCCCGCGAGGGGAGCTTGTAATGAGGCGGAATGGGTTTAACGGATCCGCCTCCTTTAGCGGAGCCCGTTAACCCGTTCCGCCTCAGTCGTAATGAGGCCCTCAGTCGGAGGTGATGTCAGTTGTTCCTCAGGGGGACGGGGAAAAGTGCAGAGTATTTCTGTGCCCCGCTTCATCAGTGGAAACCTAACCAGAAGGGAATGGATTTCTAGAGCCTCTCCCTGCATATTTTTACCGACCTGCATCATTTTACCCCAGTGTCAAAATGGTGTTTTTGGTACGAATATGTACACGTTGCTCTAGTTCACCAGGTGACAATGGGGTGTCATAGTTACCCCTAAAATCTAAACCAGCTAAGGGCCCTCCCTGGGGAGCGATATCCCCGTAACAATCAGAGCATGACATCTCCAGTTAAGCATAGAAACAATGGGATGCCAATATGAGCCACACAGACTGTTTGTTGGGATTGCTCACTATGCACTAAATGCCCTTGCCAATGTCCTACACATCTGCAGCTACTTCTACTACCCACTGTTGTCAAAGACCGTTCTAAAAGCATTTTAATGCATGCTGTATATGCACTCCCTTCTGCCCCTGCAACATATTATTTACTTAGTGTCCTTCGATAGCGTTTACATCAAAGCGCTTTACATACATGATATAAAACAGTAACTAATAAGTTGACAAATTAATAGAAAGAACAGAAAAGAGAAAAAGGCAAGTTAATAAGAACACCACAGATAAATTAAACGGTAGTCCAGTAAACTGTCAAATTGCAGGATTAGCATTGAGTAGGCTGCTGGTCACATCATTAATGCCTTCCTGACAGAATGGTCATTTCTGGACACCCTCAAGACAGGTCTCATGCAACTTCGTTTTAAAAAACCAACCCTAGATGCCAACTATTGGCCCGTTACAAACCGCCTGTTTATTGGAAAAATCTTGGAAAAAGCTGTTGCTACACAAATACTCGCAGTCACCTTCTTAATGACTATCAGTCAGGGGGTTCTGCCCCATGTGCAACATCAAGACAGCCACGATCCAGATGGTAGATGATGCCCTCCAGATCATAGATAGGTGTGACTTATGACTCCTTGTCCTCCTTGACCTTTCAGCTCCATTTGACACCATCGAACACTGCATCCTCCTCCACCTCCTTGATGACAGGATGGGATTCTCTGGCACTGTCCCGAATTGGTTTACCTCCTACCTCTCGGGCAGAAACCAGGTCGTCCAGATCAACTCGTTAAGTTCTAACTGACTCTTAGTCTCATGCAGCGTCCCCAAGGTCCATCCTCTCACCAGTCCTTTTTAACCTTTACATGGAACATATGAGCATCCTCCTCAATGATCCCAATACAGCCATCCACCAATAAGTGGACGTTACTCAGTTGTACATGAGAGTAAATAGCACGCAGGACATCACTCCTCTCCATGATTACTTATCCATCATCCAGTCCTGGATGTCGACTGCGTACTTGAAACTAAACCCATCCAAGCCTGAATTTGTCCCCATTGGTCCGCTCGCTAAACAACAGTTTGTCCAACAATGGCTCAATGATATGCGCCTAAGATTTGTTTCACAGCTCTCATATTCAGAAAAATCCTTAGGCTTCACCATTGAGAGAAGCATGTCCGTTCAGAAACACATAAGCAAGAAGGCCCAAACACGCTTCTTCCCATTCCATGCCTTCCGGACCATAGAGCAGGCCCTAGTGGGTTCACACATTAATGGGGAAAATGCCCTCCAGACGGGTGTCCCAGCTGTTCACCAGGCTTCCCTAGTAGCAGTCAACCACGCTGGAGCCTGTCTTATTACATGTGCACAGAAATGTGATTGAATCCCCTCACCCTACGCGAACTACATTGGCTTCCTCCCCAGGCCAGCATCCTGTTCAAGACTGCGGGCCTCATTACGACCCTGGCGCTTCCGTGATGAAGGGTGCCGGTACGGGACTGGCACCCTTCATTATGGGAGCGCCTATTACAAGGTTCCCTTTGCGGGACCCGGAACAGACGTCTGGTAAAACCAGACGTCCTTTCCGGGTCCCGCAAGGGGAAGAGGGAGCTAATAACGGGCCATTTGTAATGTGCCCGTTATTACCTCCCTTCCCATTTCCATTGAGCCCTCTGGGGGCTCAAATGGAAATGGGGATGGGTTCCTGCAAGGAGGAATTACCGGGTCCTCCAATGTCGGAATGACCCGGTAATTCCTCATTCAAGGAACCCGGTATTGGAGCACGGTATGGAGGCAGCCATGGCGCTAATAGCACCATGGCTACCTTCATACTCGTAATGAGGCCCTGCATGTTTCATCTGCAAAGCAGTCACGAGTAGCACACCATCGTATCTGGTGGCTAAGCTCCTCATACCTGTTGCACACGCTCCTTGCGCTGAAAATCGACCAATCAGCTTGAATCGCAACTCTTCTGCAAAGAGAGGCCTGCAAACAGTCCCTCGCATGTCACGCACCTACCCTCTGGAACTCGATCCCGGTATCGGCTCGGAATGCTTCCACAATTCTCAAACTTCGCAAATCTCTGAAAACATTGCTTTTTCAACAACACCTGACTAAGGACTCATTCCAATGGATGCACATACCTACTCACAGACCTCAATTCACAGGACTGAGCTACTGTTAAAAGATGCCAGGCCAAACGCTGGCTACCCACACTCTGTGCAGTGCTCTGCTGCTCTCGAGCTAGGATGGTCCGTGCTTTGAACAATACAATAAAAAACTGCCACACCGCCACAGACTGTGATGGCCCTGCCCCAACCACACTGCTCGTCCGTGAAAGCAATTTTTGCGGCACTGTCGCAGATACACACATACCTCAGCCTGTGCACACATGCACCTCTGTATTACCTCCACCAAGAGTGACCCATCGCTGACCCATAACACCCACCCACGAAGGGGCTCAGGGCAGCATTGGACCAGTCTGTGTACAGGAAGCCAGCGGAAGTCACAATCAAGGCTTCACAGCTCCTTGGGCACTCTGTTCAAATGAATCACTCTGCATAGTAAAAGGGAACCTTTGCCTTTAATTCGTCTTCAGAAACAAAGCGGAAAGAACCGTTGCAATACTTCTACAGACCACTGCATGCAAAGTGAATGAAAATTAGCCGCTAATCCTGGCTGGAATCTGTGACAAGCTCAAACTTGTCGCAGGCCTTCCAGACACTTTCTCGCTCATGTTGTAATCGTAAATCACAATATGAAAACGTCCAGTAAAATACAATGCGTCTGTGATTTCAAATTGAAAATCACATAGCGAAGGTCTCCTGTACACCCTGGACAGCCAGAGAGTTGTTAAGCATCTAGCCACTAGTCTTGTGTGTAATGCTCAGTGATTGGCACAATAGAATGTGTGTGAGGCAGTAAACGCACAGTTCCTCTTCAGGCATTACATGCTGTACGCATGACCAGACACATGAGTGGCATGTATAGGCGTTGAAGTGACTGTGTTTGTTTTTGTAATGCGCAATAACCGTGGCGAGTGAACTGCATCGGGGAGCAGGTGTTAGTTAAGTGACTGCTAAGCTAAAGCTTTTGATGAGCGGTTACTCAGTTTCCACGAGCAGTGGTCGAAGTGAGCGGGAGCTTTCGGGAGCGGAGTACCACTACCTTTATTTTTTACAGTTTTGCTACTTTTTACAATCCTTTTCACCATTCCGGAACAGTTGTTTTTGACGGTAAAACATACCTCTTCATTTGACCAGACTACAGCAGCTACAGCTAAACTGAAATCTGGTTCGGGGTACATTCCCAAAGCCTAAATGACATCTCACCCTGGATGAACTATATCTGGCTTCATATTAATTAATAGAAGCTGGAGGAGGTTCTGCCAACACCAAGACATTCTCTTGGGACCTCCCCTCTGCCCCTGATTTTTGGAAAACTTGTCAAGTCGTCATCGCAAGTTAGTACCCTGCGAGAGTCAAGCAGAGTGCAACACGCATTCTGATTGGCTCTCGTCGGGTCGTTACCCGGCCGAGAATCCCTTTATTCTCGGCCTGGATTCCAGTCTCCTTGTCCATGGCAGGTGGGCGTGGCAGCCTCTCAGCCAATGAGGAAGCTCGAAGCGGGGCCATCCCCGCTCCGAGCCTCCCCACGGCTGAGAGGCTGCCTTTGCCCCCCGCCGGGGACTCAGGTAAGATTTCTTTTTGTTTTCCCTCCCCTTTCCTCCCTCCTCACTGCCCTCCCCACCCCTCTTGCTCCTTTGTCCCAGATGGGGGACGATGGCAGCCTCCAGCCGTGTGGAGACTCGGAGCGGGGCCATCCCCGCTCTGTGCCTCCACACGGCTGGAGGCTTCCATCGCCCCCCGCCGGGGACGCAGGTACGCTTTTTTTCTTCATTTTTTTCCCCCTCCCTCCCTTCTGCCCTCCCAACCCCACTTACCTTCTTCTCCTTTTTTTCGGGAGCAGATGCACTGGAAACACTTCTGTTCCCAGCGCGTCCGCTCCCGATGGCTGCCATGGAAAGGGAAATCGTACTCCGTTTTCCCTTTCCCGGTGGCCATTTTCTTTTTTTAAAATATATTTTATTATTTTATAAACAACACTTCAAACATTACAAACAATGAGGACTTCCATGTTAAACTTCACAGCATTACATTATAAGTCACTTTTTTTGCAGTCCTCCCCCCTCCCACCCCTTTAACTCGAGCCCTTATATTCTTGCTGTCATGCCACTTTCTTCAGGTGTAGCTATTGCCGTTCTCTTTCCGAATCATCACCGCTATGGTCGGCCTGGGAGGGGCCTGCCATTGAGGCCACCAGTTGTCTCCACGCTATTAAGGGTCCCACCTCCTCCTCCCTTCCCCTGCTGACTGCCTCGTACCAGACAGCTGTCTCAGCCTCTGCCCACTTCATGAGTTCTGCCCAGCACAACTCAATTCTGGGCCGATGGGCTGCTTTCCAGCACATTGCAATTCTCTGTTTGGCCAAGATGTAGGCCAGGTCCCTCATCTTACTGATATGCCTCAGGTTGCGCGGTCTAGTAAACTCCCCGAGCATGCATGCCCAAGCTGACTCCACATCCAGCGTAATCCCTTTCCCAGCTAAGCATATCTTCAGCTCTATCCAAAACCTTCCCACCTCCGGGCACACACAGAACATGTGCGGCATTCCAGCCTCCTCCTCCCCGCACCGAGGGCATCACTGTATCACCGGGCCTCCGAACTTGGCAATCCTGCTGGGGGTAAAATATGCTCTATGAGTAATATATAGTTGGATCTGCTGGAGCCTCGCATTCCGGGACACCTTCTTATGATATCTTTGGGCTCTGTCCCATTGCCCATCTGACATGGGTTCTCCCACCTCCTCTTCCCAGTCCGGCCTCAGTTGGAGCAGCTCCCTACCCGCCCTAGATCCCAGTAGCTCATATATGCGGGATATTTTATGACCACCCTCCGAAATGTCATACATCGTTTCGCTGGTAGCATCAGGTTCTTCCGCAAGCACTGCCTCAGGCCAACATTCTCGAACCCATTTAATGATTCTGGAATAGGTAATATGTTGGCCTGTATGCACCCCGGTGTCCTTTGTTAACCTCTGAAAGGTCAGCACCTCCCCCGCCAGCCATATGTCACCAAGGGTAGCCAGGCCCATCAGTTCCCAATATTTACGGACCCCGTTTATCATTTGAGAGTCTTCCCCGCATAGCGCCACTAACAGCACCTGCAGGGAGAACAGGGTTGGGTTTCCCACAGTCTGCCACGCTCTACGCCACATCCCCCATCCCGGCACCATCAGTCTTGCCATTCCCAATAACTTCGGTTTAGACAACCACACTGTCTCCCTAAGGAAGTATGGGGCAGGATCCCTACACAGCAGCCTGGTTTCTGCCATTTCTTCTTCCGACAGCCATCTGCCCACATATTGCAACTGTCCCGCCAAGTAATATAACTCAAAATTTGGCAGGTTTATTCCCCCCTTGTCACACGAGTTTTGTAGTTTCCAGAGGGCCACTCTGTTCCTAGAATTATGCTATATGAATCCCCTGCACAGGCTGTGGAGTTTAGCGAAGAAGCGCCTAGGGATCGCATACGGGATGTTTACAAAGAAGTGTAACAGTCTGGGCAGGACTACCATCTTAATCAGGGACGCTCTGCCCATCATAGCCAGGGGTAGTCTGGACCAGAATCCCATGCTGCTCTTAATACCTTCCACTGCCTTTTCCGTATTATGTTTATGTTCTTCTCCTGACGTGTGGTATATATCAATACCCAGGTATCGAAAGGTCTTGGTTAGCCAAGGTATTGGCAAAACCGGTAGGTTCCTCGGCAGGGTGCATCTATACCTCCCCAGGGGGAACATGCTGGATTTCTTGGGGTTTACTGCTATGCCCGAAAGGGTAGCGTATCATTCCATCACCTCTAGAACATATTGCAGGTTTTCCTCTGGGAAGCGCAAATATAGAAGTATGTCATCTGCATACAATGATATGAGATGCAACCCCCCCCGCAGTGTGGATTCCTATCTCCCCGTATTGTTGCCTGAGGCAGATTGCCAACGGCTCAAACGCAAAGATATACAGCATGGGCGACCACGGGCAACCCTGTCTAGTTCCCCTACTAAGCTGCCATTTGTCAGAGATTGTGGCTCCCGTTTTAACCCTTGCTATTGGGGAACTATATAGCATTTTGACCCACCTCAGGTACCCCGGCCCCATCCCGTATTCTCTCAGGGTCGCTAGCAACCAAGGCCATCTCACCGAGTCGAAGGCCTTAATTGCGTCCAACGAGACAATTACTAGTTTGCCGGGTCCTTCTCTGTTTGATCGATAATGTGGTGAAGTCTCCTATGGTTGTCAGTTATGTTCCTGCGAGGAACATAGCCTGTTTGGTCAGGGTGTATCAGTCTACCAATAACCCGCTTAAGCCTGTTTGCCAACACTGCTGTGAGGATTTTGCTATCCTGGTTAAGCATCGATAGAGGTCTAAAAGACCCACAGTCTGCGCCTGGCTTACCCGGTTTTAGGAGCGGGATGATCACTGCCTCCCGTAGGGACTCCGGCAGCCTACCACACTCAAACACCTCGTTAAGCATGGCCAGCAGCGGGGGGATCAGCTCTTGTTTGTATGTTTTATAAAATTTGCTAGGGAGCCCGTCCGACCCCGGTGCTTTACATGTGGGCAGCTGCTGAATCATTATCTCTAGTTCTTCTATAGCGATTGGGGCGTCCAGGTCTGCCCGTTCCTGGTCATCTAATGTGGGCAAGCCTTTGTCTTCTAATGTTTCTCGGATCTCTTGTTCCATATCTTCCCCTACATCCTCATACAGTCGTTTATAGTATCTGAGGAACTCTTCGTTTACTCCTTTCTGGGTATCCCAGATCTGGCCCTCCTCCCCTCTGAGTTCCCTAATCACTGGTTGTGACGTCTCATTTTTGTATAACCAGGCCAGCAGTCTGCCCGGCTTGTCTCCACCCGCATGTTGCCTTTTGACATATTTCTTGTAGCTCAATTTACATAATCTGTCCCAGTGCTCGCTGCTGGCTTGTTGTAGCAACTCCATCCTTGCCGCATCCTCCCGCAAGGTGCCCCCTTTGTGTATTATGTCCTCCAACTCCCTCTCGGTTTCCTGCAACTCCTGTTCTATGCCCCCCTGGAGCCCTCTAGATTTTGATATGGCTACACCCCGCACCACCACTTTAAATGCCTCCCACACAGTTCCCTCAGATTGGACGCTTCGGGTGTTAATGTCGAAATATTCAGTGATTGCCTCCCTCAGATCCTCCCGGAAGCCCGGGTGCTGCAGGGCCTCAGCTCTGAGCTTCCACGTCAGGATACGTGCTCTAGGGGGTTGGTGTCGCCATTCCAGGACCAAGGGGGAGTGGTCCGAAAGCACTCTGGCCCTATACTCTGCGCCCGACATTTCTCCTACTAACTCAGCAGGAGCGAACATATAATCCAGCCTCGTGTGCAAGTTATGTGGGGCCGCGTAATGTGAGTATTGCCTGTCCGCCGGGTGTAGCTGCCTCCAAACATCTACAAGTGCAAAGTCCCTTAACAGGGCATGTAATGCCTTTGCGGCCGGGGTGGGTTTGTCTGGTTTACCATCTGATATGGGATTTAATGTACAATGAAAGTCCCCCCCATAGGATCGCGCCGCCCAGTAGGGGGCTAATTTTGCCGTATAGGGACCTAAAATAAGCCGCTATGTCCTGGTTAGGGGTGTATAAGTTAATAATGCTCACCTCCCGGTTTTCCAGCATCCCCCACACTGCTACCATTCTACCTTCCGGGTCTATTGTAGACTACGTCAACTGAAATGGTACATGCGGTGCCACCCAAACAATAACTCTCCTCGCATAAGCTGAGTATGAGGCTCCTGTAATGCTCCCCTTCCACTTCCTCTTGATTACGTCTAGTTTTTCTCTAGTAAGGTGGCTTTCTAGTAATAAAGCTATGTCAATCCTCATTCTTCTTTGGTACATCATAACCTTGTTACGCTTCAAATAGCTATTGAGGCCCCTTACGTTCCAGGTCACCACTCTAAGGCTAACCGCCGCCATCTAGTGGATAACCCGCCTCCCCTCCCAGTTTCCCCTCCCGCCTGGTTTGACACAACATTTGGCTGGTTCCCCTCCCTTTCCCAACAAACTCCCCATCCCCCCGTTCCCCACTCTAAACCACTGCACACAACCCCTTCCCTCCCCCTTCCCTACCTAACGCCAACAAGTGCCCAGCTCCTTCCCTGTATCTCAGGCCCCCCCGCATTTGGTCCTGCCTTGGAATACCTAGGACAGGAACCGAGCAGGGTTTCACCGGACTACCGGTGACCTAACTAAACTTCTCGTTGTGGGGATGTGAGGTCTGGCTCCGTAAAGCTCCCATACTAATACCAAAGTTTCTAGTGCCAACGGATCATGCATATATCTATAGCCCTAGTCGCACTCCCCCACAGGTTATATCCTGTGCTATATTCAAGTCCCATTGTCATAGGCTGCGGCACCTTGGGTGCCCCAGACACATGTTACTTATCTTCGCCTTCTTCTGTCTCGATACCCGGTTCTTGGGGGCAACTCTGTGCGTCCAACCATCCCATAGCGTCCTCCGGGGTTTCAAAAAACAAGGTTCTGCTCTTGTGGAACACGTTTAATTTTGCCGGGTAGATCAACATGTACTTGTGGCCTGCTTCCCGCAATCTTCTTTTCACAGACCCAAAGTTCATGCGACGGCGCTGCACTTGCAAGGTATAATCTGGGTATGCCGTTATGTTTGCAGACCCCCTTTGTATTGTACCACCCTTTCGAAAGTGTTCAGGGATTTTTTCACGGTCTCGGTAATTCAGGATCTTAGCTGTCACCGGCCTAGGGAGGTTTCCCGGCGGTGGCCTTATCATCAGGGCCCTATGCGCCCACTCCACAGAGAACCCCTGGGTCAGCACTCCCCCTTTTATCTCCAGCAACAGCATTGACTCAATAAATTCAGTGGGGTTGGTTCCCTCAGCACCTTCCGGCAATCCAACGATGCGAATATTGTTTCTTCGGGCGCATCCTTCCGCCTCCTCCTCCCTACTCTCCAGCTTGCCCACGCGTTGCACTAGGGCGTGAAGTTCTGATTTATGGGCTGCACAGTCCGCCGTGTTCGGGGCCACCTCTTTTTCCAGGTCACCTGTGCGCTCTGCTAGTGACCTTACATCTTGCCGGAGAAGATTTACCTCCTCCTGTACTGCCCCAACTTTGAGCTCAAGTGCCGCTTTCAGTTCGTTCATGGCCAGTCCCAGTATAGTCTCCCAGGCCACTTTCAGATCCGCAATCGCCGCAAGTATCTCCTGTTCTTTGCCCATAGTGTCTGAGCCCCCATCGGAGGTCTCGTCTTTCCTCCTGGCCCCTTCAATGCCTGGTGGTGTTTTAGCGTATTCATCGAGTGCGGGTTGCTTGCCCTTTGGTCTTATAGATTTGCTGGACATCCTGATGCGTCGGAAACGTGTGGGCTGGCCCCACCGCACGTGGCCCCCAGCCCGAGCAAGCTAGACCGCCCGAAGTGTCAGGGCCTGGCCAGGCCATGTCAGGGGTGTCCGCAGGCTGCCTATTCTACTCCTTGAGTGGGCTGTGTCCTCCCACATAATCATGTGGGTTTATTCCTTCCACTCGGATCTCGAGCTCCAGCCCCAGTTGGTTCAGGTCCCCAGGCGCCCTTCCTGGTACTTATGTGGCTTCCCGGGCATGTATACTGCCACTATGTGCATCCCACAGGCACCTCCGCACGTTTCCGTCCTCACCATCCAACTGTGGTGTTTTATGAGGATTCACACCAGATCTGCCTTACAAGCAAGCCACGTTGCAAATGCCCCCGAGCTCCAGTATTGCTCTTAGAGTGAGCAGTGACCTTCACCTGGTTATTTGCTGGGATAAACTGGGGGGGAGGCATCTCCTTCCACTCACTTGTGCAAAGGTTATCCGAGCCCCGGGATCAGGTGGGGTCTCATGCTGCTTCTACAATGCCTTCCATACCACCCATTGAGCACAGCGCCTCACTTATGGCCATACAACCAAGTGCAGCACAAAGCACAATATCACGTCTGGGGCCACGTGCTACGTGTATGTGCTGGATGTAACCATCCGGACCATGCAGAGCCCGTGTTATGGGACCAGCTGGGCTGTAACGCTGCAGGCACTCTCCATCTTGGAGCACGCCGCGGCTCCAGTTCGCGAGGGGGGGCCAAGGCCGTCTCTGCCTCCCCGCCCGCAATGCGCTCTGTCACTCAGGGGCGCAGGGGACCGGAGGCGTCCCAACACTGTTCATATCCCCTGGGAACAGGCTCCCAAGGATGCAGATGTCAGGCTAGTCCTCCAGCGGGCCTCTCGTGCCCGATGCGGCCCGTATCCCTGCTCACTCAAACGCCGGAGGCGGCCGTGTCTCTCCGCATCCGTCCTCCAAGACACCCCGGAATGGGGGTCACTAAAGTTTCATACGCCCGCTGGGCACCGGGCCCCACACGCCTCCGCTTCAGCGGGTGTCCCAGGGCCAAAGCGCATTGCCACACGTCACCGTCCTCACATGCCTCAGTGCCACAGCCTTTTTGTTTCTGGCCGCCGGAGCCTTTGTTAGCTCTTCTCGGCCACCATTTTGGGGGTCTCGGCCCCAAGGAACGCAAACACAGCAAAGCCCGCAGGACGGTCCTCCTCCAACGTTTGGGCTTTAGATTTTCAGGATGTCTGTGCGCACCATTCATAAGCAGGTACGCGAAGTCTCAGGGCATCAGTGCTTGTATTTATGCACGTTTATGCAGGATCAAATGCCAGATCTCGGGAGCTCTCTCAGAGCTCAACTGCTCACATGGCTCTCGTAGCCAGGCCCCCCCGGTGGCCATTTTCTTGGTCTTTTTTTTCTTTTTTTTCTGTCCTGAAACGTTTCGGGAGAGAAAAAAACGCTGTTAGTGCCCTGGTCACGCAAATCTTGCAGGCCGGGGTACTAAAAGCAATATGACCCGAGCGGCGGGGGCATTACTGACTCAGGTAATGCCCCCGCCGCTCGGGTCATATTGCTTAAGTAAATGCTTTCATGTTAACGTTGATAATGGTCCAGGCCATTCCCAGAGGATTTTAGCATTGGGTGTCTACATAAGATTTTCCCCTTCATGCCACTGGACAAGTGTGCAGTGATGGTAGGAGCCGTAGTGACTAGCTACTTGGACTACTGTAATGCACTCCTATGGGCAGGGGAGGACTGGCAACATTTGCCCTGCGGGGGGCGTGTTTACTTTTCTGGCCCATAGTGTAATGGCTCAAACCCAGAGTGCTAGTGCCCCAACTTAAAAAACATTCTATACCAACCGCTCCCCTTACCGTTCTCAAGTATATATAGTATATTCTATTGATATTACTTTCCTTTCATGAAGCATTTATTTCACTTTTGTTTGTGGTTTCTGGTTTCTTTGTGGTAAGTTTCCTGAAAATTCTCCCACTTACCAAACATAGTAAAATTATTTCACCAAGAATGGTGAAATGGGAAAGCTGGGATTTGAGCCCAGTTTCCATTGTGTTGCAGTTTGAATTTGGCAGAGGGGCACAGCTCATCCCAACCCAACTCAACCCATCTTTTGTTTTAGAACAATGTAGCTTTCGGCCTCGGCACAGCTCTGATAGCGCTACTCTTCATAGCCTCGATGACCTCTACAGCATTGCAGACAAAGGACACCCAAACCTACTCGTAGTCCTGGACCTCTCTGCAGCCTTCGCCACCATCATCCACACCATTCTACTAGACATCCGAGCCCACAGGAAGAATCTTTCTGGCACCATACTTGACTGATTCACCTCCTTTCTCAATGACAGGACACACTTTGCCTCCATGCCCCCTTATCGATTAGACCCACCCCTGTCATGTTTGGGGTCACAACAGTCTCCTTATATGGTGAAACCCTTGAACAGACCCTTAGCAAACACAACGTTCATGTCCACCAATAAGCAGATGACACACAAATATACTTCCAAATGTCATCCCTTTCACAACTCCAAACCCTCAAAACCTGTCTTTCAACCATCACCAAATGGATGGTCAACAACTTCCTCAAACCCAACCCTTCAAAAACAGAATACATCCTCAGCTGCCCCACCCTCCCCAAGGCACAAACCTAACCTCATCCCATGGATCTGAGAGCTCACCATGGACAACTTACACATATCCCTCTCCACACCTGTTAAATCCCTTGGGTTCACCTTCAATCCCCACCTTTCCTTCACACACCACATAGCCGCTGTCACCAACATATGCAATCTACAACTACAACCTCCTATGCAAAATCAGACATATCTTTCTTTCTGACAACTTCTGTACTGCAGTCCAAGCACTGGGTCTCTCTGAGCAGGACTATGGAAATGCTCTCATCGCTTGGCTCCACAACACCCTGCTTTCCCCACATGCCATACAAAATGCAGCAGCCAGACTCAGCCTCCAACTTCTCCAACATTCACAGTTTTCAAAGCACTAATGTATCTACAAGGGGGAAGCCTATTAATCGCCTTCATCCTGAGGCAAATACATTTGAGAAACAGACTAAGATTTTAATTATAACGAAAACGTACTATAATTATGACCTTAGGCCATACAATTGTTTGTACCTTCAAATCTCAAGTCACACTATAAAGCAACCTGACAAAATATAATAGAAGTAGTAATTGAAACATATGTTCCTAAAGCAAGTATGCATCACTTAGAAAAAATAAAGGAGATCGAGACAGTCACACAATTGGGTGCAGTGGCATGCAGATCAGACATAGATCTCAGCAAACGTCAACCTACTGACCTACCATTCCAGATGTGTACCTCTGTCTCATTTCCCCTACTTCCTTTACCCATCATCCTCCGGAGTCCTTCCCTTGCACCACATTCTCAATGCCCCCATGTTTCTTACAATTATCATTCCTCCGTTCCTCTTTTACGCCATCCTTTAACTACTGAGTCGATCCCTTTCCATTAACTTTCACACACCTCCTTGCCCTGCCCACATTGCCTAGTCAACAATTCCTTGCCACTCATGCCCTTTAATTGCCATCACACCAAGGCCATTCTTTGCCCCTCACCACCTTCTGTTGTCCTGGCTTACAGTTAGACAGTAGAGCACCCTGATTTGCCTGGTCAGCGTCTGCCAGACACAACAAGAAGCTGTGGTCGGCCTCTTGCTGCTACTTGAGGCTATGGGGTCTGCACTTGGACAATACAGAGCGAAAGACAGTGGTAGGTTGTGAGATTTTTTGTGGTGCAAAGTTGCACTTTTTTGGAAAGTCAGCTGCATATTTCAACTCATGGAAGCAGAGAGAACTGCAGGGGGTGATGGAGAGGGAGCAAGAGCGGCCTATTATGTTTATGTATGTTTTTAAATAAGGTGGAGAGTGTGTGTGTTTCACTTCCTGTGACTGGCGTATTGTCTTTGAGTGTATTTGTGACAGTGTAAAGTATAGGTGTAAGGGTGTGTAGAGGAGGTACCAGGTGTGGCCTGCACTCCAGTCGCCCATTTTGAAGTACCAGGAACGTTCGAACCAAGATATGTGACGTACGATGAGCAAATAAACCAGCAGAGAGCCACACTAGGGCTCTGTCCAGTGCCAATCGGAAGAGCAATACCTAGTGAAGCGCCAATAACCAGACAACCATGGACAGTAAGGTATCCATTGAGACAACCATACCAGCAAATTACACGAAATGAAGATTGTTTAAACACTGTCCCAGAAGAAACTCAAAAGGCCGTAATGGAAGACGAATGATGACGTCACAAGGGCCCGGACAGATGTACAAATGAAGAACGACAACCAAAAGATGACACACAAAGACGAAACACCATGATAAGGATATCACAGACATAGAAGAAGAGACAATGTTGAAATATAAAGAAACGTAACTGCAAAGCAGGATGAAAGTATTCAACCAGCTAACGCCTGTACATAGGCTTGTAACGCAAGAAGCTAACCAAACAGTGCTGCTTGCTATGCTTAGTAGAAGAATAGAGCTGTAAGCACCAACTATATATCTACCTCAACGTAGCACATTATATAAATGCAGTCCACTTTATACAAAAGCAGAATTAACCCAGGTTACTCAAGGTCAAACAGGCCAGGATTCTCATTCCAGCTAAAACAAGAATAGAGACTGCGGAATCGAAACTCAGCAAGGAGCAGGCCGTACCTGGGAAATCAAGGCCAAACCAAGAGAGGGAGGCAGACAGTAACTTTGGAGAATCGAAACTTAAGAGCAGAGCAGCCTACCCCGTGAAAGTCGAGGTAAGGGGGCCCAGGCAGGTTGCAGCCGAAAAGGAGAATTAAATGCACAACTAGAAGGAAAACGAAGCGGATTCACGGTGTGCCACCACGTGACCAGCCAAGCTCAAAGAGGTACAAACATCTGATGTCACCCAAAGCAGGAGATACCATAACTTTTCCTGACAAGAAGCTACAGTTTTGAGGCCAACCTCAGCCAACTAATTGACACATAGCTCTAAAGTACTGATTGATGGAAGCGAGGCAGGGTGAATCTTGAGGCATACTGAATCTGGGTGTCCATTCTGCATGCTGCTAATTAAAGTGGAGATTTATGCTTAGGGTTGTAGCCAGCCCAATTACAGTGGGCCAAATAATCTAAGGTCCTATCGATAGTAGAACCAATGAGACAATGTACTTTTAGTGACGTTTGCATGAGTAATATAGAGGGAAGGGCGTAGACATCCACCCGCTAAGAGTTATCCAATCCTCACACTCCATTACCATATACAGATATAGCACCTATACTTAAGTTACCTTTTATAACCAATAGAATTGCATGACAAACTTGTGAGTGTTACACGTCAATGATGATGAATTTTGACTATAACTATTGCTGTTTGAATGAAGATTGTTGAGAGTTGAAGCGAGATGGACCATCAGATCACTGTTGATCTCCATGTTTCCCCGTTTCTTGTACTTGTCATTAAACGGACTCCCCTTTGCCAAACCATTGAGTTGTCCTTATTGATTAGTGTTGGAGCAAGAGAATCCTGCACCCCATCCACCTCAAGGTGCAGCTATCTCGTCTTAAAGTACTGGAGGGCGAGCTCTGATTCTATGGGCCCGTCAGAGGTCACTCCCCCTTGCTTACACTTGGTAGCAGAGGATGGTTGGAAACCATCCATTATCAATTATTGATTATTGATTAAAATAAGACACCTATTGACCGTCAACACGAAATAACTCTGGGTCTTCGGCAACATCATGAGTCCTTCGCCATTTGGCTGAGTAGACTGTGAAGCTTCTACTAACTAACAATGCTAGTGTAATTGATCTAAAACTACAGTGGGGCCTGAAGGGACCCATTTTAAAAACCCATAACCCTTCCCATTCCTACAGGCAGCGGATCAGGTGAAAGTCTGAAGAAGGCGGTAACGGAGGTGGTGATCCCGAGCGTCCAGAGAGGACCGATGCGAATGGTGAGTGAAGCAAAAAATTGAGTGCTTTGGAAAATTTCTTACGCCTGAGAACAAGTAAAGGGAAAAGGTAATGGAGGGAGGTGGAAAAACAAAATAGTCAGGAATAGAGAAGACTGTATATATATATAAGGGGATAATGACTCAAGAATAATTGAATAATTAGAGGATACCAGGGTGGACACCTGAGAAGTGAGAGGATACGCCTTACTCCTCTGCTTTAATATACGGTCAGAAGAAACGTGAACTCAGAGCCCCACATAATAGGGGATGACTAGGCTACCACCACGTTTAAAGACGTCGTGAATAGGGTTCGTTTAAACTCCATGTAGGGGTAACAATTAGAGGCAGAGATATTTTTGTCCAGCTGGTGTCTGTCTAGTCTGTTAAGTGTCTGTCTTACATGTTCTGTTGTGCCATCACACGTGAAGGAATTCTTTTGTGTGTTTTGTGTGAGAGCTGATTAAGATTTGCACGATTCGATAGTTGAGATGGAATCACACACAAATTGATGTTTTTGAGTAATTTGGTGATATAAAAGATTTTGGCGGGGAAAATTGGATTGGAGCTTGCGATGTTTGGTGCTCGCTCACATTGTTGAAAGTGTTAAAATTCCATGAAAGCATTGAAAAGCATCATATAAGAGGAATAGAAACAGATTTAAGCATGGAAGACATCACTCCATTAGCACACTTATTTAAGCAACTGCCGAAACACGCACCCAAGCTTAAGAAGTATAGCACCGAGTGGGTTAAGGGTGCCGCCCACAAGATGTTCATGCCCTGGCCACAAAATGGGTCTTTATCTAAAGCCGTCTGACAACATATGACGACGTACTTGCATGCCACATATACAGGCAAAAAGCAAGAGAAACGCCTCGCTGTTCTAGAACTCTGGAAAATGTTCGAACAGTTAAAGGAGGAAGAGCCACCTGCATACTGGATATTAAATGTATGCACGGAGGGGGGTGAGACGCCTACTGCGCCACTTGCCCCACCTGAAACAGAACCCGAAGAGATTAAGCCTGAGGGACTCTACCCATTAAGGGAGCTTAAAGCAGCCACAGGATACAGCAACCCCGCATATGAGTCACCTACTTACAGTAGTGACGATAATCAAGGGAAGGATAAGGACTCGAATCTCACCTCCATAGTCCCGAGGGACAAGGGGAGACGCGATGATGAAAGAAAGGATCAGACACAGACAAGTGCATCTCTCGATAAGGAGACAGAGGGAAAGAAGTGGAAAGGAAGTGAAGACAGAACTGATGAGATAGCATTCACAAAAGATGAATGGATGGGAGGACAAATCTTATTGAAACTCGATGGGAAAGGAAGTGATGATGTGAGACCTCAAGAGAGGTTAGATGAGACACAGAGAAAGGAAAAAGAAAAGAGTTAAAGGAGGAAAGGATAAGAAGGAAGGATAGACTGTAGCGAGAACAGCTATATCACGAAGAGCAAGAAAAACAGCTCGATCGCAAACTATGACCATGACAGACAGAAACAGCAAAGCTTGGAAGAAGAGCAAAGGGTACGTGAAAAAAGGATAAGGAGATGAAGAGATGAGGAAGTTCGAAAGGCAGATGAACGTGGAAATGAAAAGAGAAGGGAAGAAGATAGAGTCAGAGAAGAGGTGAGGAAGCGCAAAGAATTTGATGATGATATTGAACGTAAGCATAGACAGAAGGCACGTGATCTTCAATATTTGGAGAGGGAGGTTAAAAAACCTGATCCAGTGGTAGACTGGGACGACATTAAAGAATTATTTCCTGTGTATGACTCATTACAAGACACATCTAGGGCAAATATTCAAGATGACTGCGACACCAGAAGCATCGGGGAAATGATCGATAAAATATATGATGAAATGGAGTTAGGTATGTTGCAGAAATGGCAAAGGAATGGGGGCAGGCACGGCGAATCCACCTGCTTTCCCACAACAGGGCATTGTACAGAATCATACGGTGCAGCAGCAAGCGCCAGGAGTGCAGCAAGGGGTGCAACCACAGAATACAGGGAATTTTCCACAAGGACAAACCCAACAGGCACCAACACAACTGCCACAGACCCAGAACCCTGGAAGGGGAAGCAACACTGGGAATAGGGAAAATCCGCAAGTACACAGTGGGGCAAACCTATATATACACTAGGACAGCTCACTGGGAACCCTGATGTGCTCTATCCTATCAGTGACACCAGACCCTCATAGGGAACCTAGGGTGAATGTCGTTATAAGGGGTAAAGAATATTCCTTCCTAGTGGACACAGGTGCAACACGCTCGTGCATACCTGAAGGCAAATTTTCCTTGTCCGGCGAGGCCATAGATGCTCAGAGTTTCACAGGAGCTCACAGTCGAGTTCCCTTTACGGACGCACTCCCAGTCTCCATAGGAGAGTGCGACATGAATGTACCTTTATTATATTCACCCCAGACCCCTGTAAACATTTTGGGTCGAGACTTAATGACAAAATTGAACATGACGATTTTGTTCACGGAGGAGGGCATATAGTATGCTCTAATCCGGGAATGCATTATTCGAATGTATGCAAAATAATTAGAGCATACTCAGGACGCATAGCCATGAGAGCTATACCACTGGAAACAGTAGTTTTCGCATATGGCATGCGGGTGCTATAGGCGGGATTTCCAGGCCTTGCAGATAGAACTATGAGAACCCCTGATGAGTTTTTATTCAGACCCAGAATACCTATACATGAAGAGGAGGGACAAGTATTTCCCTTGAAGATACATGCTGCAGCAGTGCGAGGGAAAGTAGCATTGATCGACGAAAATGATGATGAAGGCAGGCAATGATGCGCAATCATCGCCATTGAAGAAGGGTATCGAGTGACTGACGTCACCGATGACGATCTGTTTGAAGAACAATCAGACTCAGAAGAGACAAGGGTGGAAGTGAGTCTCATCTTTTGGGTAAAAATTATCAAAAGACAAGTGCCTCAGAGATGCTGGTGCTGAAGCATCCGGAATATTTTGATGAGGATATAGCTAAAGTACCTGTCTCAGTATGGACTACAGGACCCTATGACGTAGGCCTCTTGAAGGGGAGGGGGGAGAAGTGAAAATTAAACTAAAGCCAGGAGAAATTTTGCCTAGAGTCCGACAATATCCCATGTCCAGAGAGGCAGACAAAGGGATTTTTAAGACGATCTCTGCCATGATGGACCAGGGCATCTTAGTGACGTCAGAGTCACCATGTAATACAGTGGTTTATCCTGTCAAAAAATCAAAGGGAGGGTCTTGGCATTTAATCCAGGATTTACGAGCATTAAACGATATTGTTGAAGCCGAGTTCCCTTTAGTCCCTAATCCAACTACAATCCTATGTAACATACGCATTGAGGCAAAACATTTCACAGTGATTGACTTGAAAAATGCTTTTTTCTCAATCCCGTTGCACTGTGACTCACAAGATCTGACTTCATTCACGTTCAGACAAATGCGTCTGAAAAGTACGAGGCTGCCAAAGGGGTACTGGGAGTCCCCATCCATTTTCAACAGAGTCCTGCAGATGGACCTAAGCAATATTACATTAGAAAGTGTTGTCTTGCAGTACATTGATGACATCCTAATCTTCAGTACTACAGAAGAACAATGCAGGCACGATTCTGTTCAGCTACTGAGTATACTGGCTGAGAAAGGATATAAGGTTGACAAGGAAAAGCTACAATACTGTCAACAGGAAGTGCTGTACATAGGCCAACTGATCTCTCATGAGGGGAAGAAGGTGGCCCCAGAAAGGGCTGAAGCAATATTGAACACCGCTAAGCCACACACGGTAAAGCAAATGCAGAGCTTTCTAGGCCTGTGCAACTATGGTAGGGCATGGGTTTTCGATTACAGCTTGTATACCAAGCCTTTACTCCAGGCCCTAAAGAAGGCCCAGGTGACAAAGGAAAGGATTGAACGGTCTGAGGCGATGGAAAAAGGGTTTGCTGAACTCAAGAGATCGATTTGTACGGCTCCAGTTCTCGGAATTCCTAATTATGCAGAGGAATTCCACCTGTTTTCGCACACAAAAGGCAGCATTATGACGACAGTGCTCGCTCAAAAAACCTTGCTGGGGTACAAGCCCTTAGCATATTACAGTGGGAACCTGGACCCAGTAATGAGAGGTCAATTCCCATGCGAAAATGTTTAGCT
The DNA here is from genome assembly GCF_040938575.1 of Ambystoma mexicanum. Lineage (NCBI taxonomy): Eukaryota > Metazoa > Chordata > Amphibia > Caudata > Ambystomatidae > Ambystoma > Ambystoma mexicanum. The sequence goes on along the minus strand of NC_090926.1, from coordinate 325,026,289 downwards.
GCCGCAGCATTCGCCATAGAAAAGGCGACAACCATTGTAATGGGATGCTCCATGACGTTATACGTCGAGCACTCATTATTTTCCATTTTAGAGAAACCAAAGGGCACATTGACATCTCAAAGAGCTTCTGCTTATGAAGTGATCATATCAAATCCGTCGATTAAAATAATACGATCTAAAATAGTGAACCCAGCTACGTTCATAGCTGAGCCCGTCACTGAAGGAGAGCCGATACACGACTGTGCAAATTATGAAGAATTCTATGATGAAATCCCCAGGGTGAAAGAAAATGCCCTGGTGGGAGGGGAGACTGTCTGTATTGATGGGTCTTCAAGAATTGATCAAGATGACGGAAAAAGATACACAGGCGTCGCTGTAATGAAACACATAGCGAATGGAGAATTTTGAGTATTCGTCAGTGCACGAATACCATCTCATTACTCAGCACAGGCTGCAGAGTTATTGGCATTGATACTCGCCATTGAGAATCACGCAGACCAGGAAGTAACAGTGTACAGTGACTCCACCTTTGTGACGTCCACAGTGCACACAGGCCTAGCGCGCTGAAAAAGGAGGGGCTACCTCAGAGCAGATGGCACGCCAGTACAGCACGCAGCCCTATTGGACAGGCTGATTAAGGCACTACAGCTCCCAGTGGGTATAGCGGTCGTGAAATGCACCGCCCACACGAAGGGGACAGATTTTGTGTGGCGCGGAAATCATGCAACAAAGATGGAAGCCAAGCGTATGGCATCCAAAAATGAGACGGTGTTAGGCTCACCTGACTCCCACGGAGGCGCTGGCCTGGTTCGCGCTGCTGTGACCTCTTCTAAGGTGATGCGCAGGGTTCGGAAGATGGACTGGACCGGGCCCCCAAATCTGGCTTGTCAGGCTCACAGAAGTATCCTTCTGTAGGTGAAAATAGGGGATTAACTGTCTGCGGGGTAATGCAATCGGCCTCCCACTTTCCCCTCTCACCCTCCTTGAAACCCTTCTGTGATTTCTCGTAGCGTCTCACCTTAGGGTCTGGAAGGACGAGCTCTCCATCCTGCTTCTGATGCAGGGGCGCGTTGGTATCCAGTTACTTCACTGGATTTTCGGATTGGTGAGAACCAAACTTGTTTGGCTTCCAGGTAAGTTTTTTGATAAGAGGCTCCCCTTGTGTCCATGCATTAATGTACTAATGCTAGTGTCTCTTCCCCCATAGGGGCCGGGGTACGGAATGGCGGGGAACAGGCACCGACCCGAGATGAGAGATGAAATCCTTGTAGAAATCAGGTAAGTCTTTAATGAGCGTTTTTTGGTAATGTCTTTTCATTCGCTCATTAACGCTGATGTCTCTTTTTCCCCTTAAGGGCCGGGGTCCGGAAATGCCAGGGTGCGGCGCGGACCCGAAATGAAGAGGGAATGAATCAACAGGTAAGTCTTAACATGGAGATTTAGCTTTCCTTATTTCCTTCTATCTCTCACCTTTTGTTCTGGTCTTTTTCTCCCTAGGCGCTGGGGCGTGACTGCGAATCCGGATGATCGCTGCTGAACATGGAGGCGCCCTGTAAAGGTGAGTGGAATGCGGCGCTGCAGCGATCGACGCGATGAGCTTTTAAATTAAAGTCTTCCTTTTCAGGATTGTCGGCAAGATGTCTCCGGGATGCGGGTTTAGCAGGTAAGGACTTTTCCTTCTTCTGTTCTCTTCTTCTCTTCCTTTGCAGGTGATCCAGGATGCTGGCACGCGTGGCAGAAGTCAAGATGCAGGAGCAGACACGGTGAGCGTCCAGCTGCTAGATGCAGAACAACGCGAAGCATGTGTGGTGTTCGAGTGGGGTTTAAATAGCCTTGGAAGAAGCTCCAGGTATGTATCCTTCCTCCAATCAGGTATGTATCCTTCCCCGACCACGCCCGGATGGTAAATTAGTCCCACTGGTAAAGTAGTTCCTTTCAGGCCTCAAGGAGGCCGGGATCCTGCAGCATGGTCTGCATCAGGTAAGTGCACCCAAGCATTCCCATAATGAGCCTGGCGCCTATGGCGCCAGGACTGATGTCTTTTATGAGCCTGGCGCCATAGGCGCCAGGACACTGTCCAAAGGGCCCCTATATGGGGTTGCTGGGTCCTTCCTTGGGGACTGGATGTCCGCTTTCGGGGACGCCGGGCTTGAACCGGCTCACCGGGAGCGGGCATCATGACAGCACTCCCCCCCAAGGCCCCTCCCAAGGTTGTTCCCTCCGGGGGTTTTGGTTTGTCTGGGAAGAGTCGGTGGAATTTCCTGACTAATCGAGGTGCATGCACATGGTCGCTGGGTTCCCACGACCTCTCCTGAGGTCCGTACCCCTTCCAATCAATTAGGTAGAACAGTTTTGACCTAAACATTTTTGGGTCTAAAATGTTCTTCACTTCGAATTCGGGCTCCCCATCTATTAGAATAGGTTCTGGAGGTTTGAGTAGTCGGGTTCCGGGTACCACTGGTTTCAGAAGTGACACATGAAAAACAGGGTGAATTCGCATACTAGCTGGTAAATCAAGTTTAACAGCCACTGGGTTAATGATTGCTGTAATAGAATAAGGTCCCAGATATTTTGGGTTAAAAGTTCGAGGCCCTTTGTGTGGTAAATGTCTGGTTGCTAACCACACTCGATCCCCAATCTGATACGGAGGTGCTTCACTCGGATGTAGATCAGCATTCTCCTTCTATTTTCTCTTGGCTTGTTGTAAATGCGTAGTTGCCTCTTTGAAGGCTTGGGTAATTGTAGAATGCAGATGTTCTACTGCAGGCATTCCGAGATTCTGAGGTGATTCAAGGTTTGAGGTTCGAGGGTGATGCCCAAACAAAGTATAAAAAGGACTGTGGCCAGTTCCAGAGTGTACCGAATTATTATATGTGTATTCGGCTATCCAAAGAATGTCTTTCCAGTTGCTTTCAGATTGCTGTAACATACACCGTAAGTACTGTTCAAGGGTCTGACTTGTCCTCTCGGCCTGACCATCGGTCTGAGGGTGGTAACTGGTCGATAATCTTACGTCGCTCTGCGCCATTTGACAACATTTGCGCCAGAAGTGGGAAATGAATTGGCTTCCCCGGTCAGAGATTAGTATAGATGGAAATCCATGTAGCCGAACAATATTTTCGAGGAATTCTTTGGCTAGGACAGAAGCTGAAGGTAAACCTTTCAAAGGAATAAAGTGGGCCATTTTGGAAAACAAATCCACAATTACCAGAATAGTATTGTACCCCGAACAAGGAGGCAGGTCCGTAATAAAATCCATTGATAGGGTGTGCCAGGGTGCTGGTGGTATGTCTAGAGGTTGAAGGAGACCGGCTGGCCTTTTCTTTTGACTTTTATTTTGGGCGCAAACACCACAGGACATCACAAAATATTTAACATCTTTTCGCCAAGAGGGCCACCAAAATTGTCGTTTCACCTTTTCCTCTGTCTTGGCAATACCGGGGTGTCCCTCTATTAATGTATCATGATAACCGGAAATAACTAGTTTGTGTAATTCCTTATGTGGCAGGAATAAGCGTCCTTGGAAATAAGGTAAACCATTATCTATGGTAAAGTCTGATCCCTTTTGTATCCATTCCTGTAAGGTTGTAGGGTCCAGGAGTTGTTTCACTCTGTCTTGAATGTCTTCAAGCGTCTGTAACGAAGTCATGCCTAGAATCCTCTGTTCGGGAATTATTGGTACTGGTTCTGAGTTTGTATCAGATTCTCCCATTCCAATTCGGGATAAGGCGTCTGCTTTGCCATTCTTGCAGCCAGGTCGATAGGTAATCACGAAATCAAATTCAGCGAAAAACAAAGCCCATCGGAGCTGCCGTGATGACTGAGCCTTGGCGGTTTTCAAATACTGTAAATTCCGGTGATCAGTGATCACTGTGATGGTATGTCGAGCGCCAAGCAGATAATGCCGCCAGGCTTTAAAAGCGACTTAATGGCTAACAGTTCTTTGTCCGTGATTGCATAATTAACCTCGGGTGCCGAGAATTTTCTGGACCAAAATGCTACGGGATGCAGTTGGTTGGTTTCGGGATCTCTTTGGGACAGGACAGCTCCCATGGCTAGGCTGGATGCGTCAGTCTCGACAACATAAGGGAGATCTGGACGCGGGTGTTTCAATATAGGTGCAGAGATAAACTTAGCTTTTAAATCCTGAAAAGCCTGCTCGGCTTCTTCAGACCATTCAAAACGTTTATTTTTCCTCAAGAGTGCAGTAATGGGTTGTACCACGCGTGAAAATTCCGGGATAAATCTGCGCTTGAAATTGGCAAAGCCGAGCATGCTTTGAACCCCTTTACTGAGGTAGGTGATGGCCATTTGAGGATGGCATCCACTTTTCTTGAGTCCATTCGGACTCCTTTGGGTGTCAGGATGAAACCTAGAAACTCGACTTCTGTGGTATGGAAAACACATTTCTCCAATTTAGCAAATAGTTTGTGTTGGCGCAGTTTTTCAAGTACTGCCCTGACGTGTTTTCTGTGATCAGATTCCGAAGAGGAGTACACCAGAATGTCATCGATATATACGACAACACAAACATCGATGAGTTCCCGAAGGACATCATTCATGAAGTATTGGAAGGCAGCCGGCGCGTTACACAATCCGAAAGGCATCACCTGGTACTCGAATAATCCGTATTTAGTACGGAAGGCAGTTTTCCATTCGTCGCCTTCTTTAACTCGTACCAGATGTTAAGCCCCCCGGAGATCTAACTTGGTGTATATGCAAGCGTCTTTCACCTGGTCAAGGAGTTCAGGGATCAGAGGCAGAGGATAACGGTTTTTAACCGTTATCTGGTTCAATGCGCAGTAATCGATACAAGTTCTAAGGTCGCCTTCTTTTTTGGGCACGAAGAACAAAGCCGAGGATGCCGGGGACTTTGACGGGCGAATAAAACAATTAGCTAGGTATTGATCCAAATATTGTCTCAAATGCAGATTCTCAGGTTCGGTAAGGGCATAAATCCTGCTACAAGGGGGTTGTGCACCGGGCACCAGATCGATTTGGCAATCGTACGATCTGTGAGGAGGTAACGTGTTGGCCTGTTCCTTTTGGAAGACGTCCTGAAAGTCTTGGTATTCCGGAGGTAGCTGCATGGAGGCAGAGGTTACAGATGCTAGATTAATCTTCAGGTTTTCTGGGTAGCAGGTTTGTGTACAATCCGGGAAGATTATTCTCTTAGCTCGCCAATCAATTCGAGGATTATGTGTCTCTAACCAAGGGATTCCAAGAATAACCTGAAACTGTGGAGCCTTGATTACATCAAACACAACACCCTCCCGATGGCTGTCGGGACCAATAAGAGTCACCTCAGTAGTGGAATGTGTTACCGGTCCAGAGGCAACTTCAGTTCCATCGACTGTGGTGATGACATCTTTGCTGGTTTTAGGACAGAGAGGGAGGTTAATCCTAGAGACCAATTCACGATCCACATAGTTTCCAATAGCCCCACTATCGATGTATGCCTTTATTGCATGCAACCGCTTAGGCTGTTCTGGATCTACGAGAACCATTGGCACAATGAAATGCAAGGTCTGAGAGTTAGTTTTCAAGCTCGGCAAGCGGACCCCTACACTTGTTGGGCGGAGTCGTTTCCTGAAACAGAGTCTTCATGGTTTTTATCAGCGGCTCCTACCGCCTTTCGGGGCGGTTTTGCCGGGCAATCTCGTAGAAAGTGTCCAGAATTCCCACAATAAAGACATAATTTTAACTGCCGCCTCCTTTCACGTGTCATGATCTCTGCTTCCAAAAGGTCAGGGTTTTCCCAACTCCCTTGGAAGCAGATCCATAACCCAGGTTCCGAGTGCCAACCAGTCCCAATTGGGACCTTTTGGACCCAGTCCTGGCGCCAGTGGCACCAGGCTCATAAATATGCCCAGCCCCAGCGCTGGAAGCGCCGGGCTCATAATGCTTGGGTGGACTTACCTGCAGCAGACCATGCTGCTTACTTGCCTGCCAGTTGAGTCTCTGATCCTCTTCTGTTTGGAACTACTTTTCCTGTTGGGTGGGGCAGGAGCCACTCCCTAGATTCAGAACACTGGAACTCTTCTGGAAAGCAGGAACTCTTTTCTTACCTAGGCGTGGCTGTGGAAGGAGACACCTAAGCACTACAGGAGGCTATTTAAACCACACCCGATGGATGAATCTTGCTTTGCGTTATTCTGCATCCTCTGCAGCAGAACGCTCATCGTGTCTTCTGCATCTGATCCTGGGCCTAAGGAAAAAGGCTTACCATCCTGAATCCAGTCTTCAGCAACACCTATAAAGACAAGAAAGAACAGGTTAGCATTACGGTCTTCACTGACAGCTCTTCACTTACCTGGTCCATCGGCTGTCACCAACGCCTCGCGCTGCATTCCGGCATCTGAAAGACAAAGGCTTACCTACTCTTCGTGCGCTCCGGAGGTCTTCACACTGCATTCCGGCATCTGAAAGACAAAAGCTTACCAACTCTTCGCACGCTCCGGAGGCCTTCGGCGCTGCATCCCGCATCTTAAAGACAAAACAAGGTGCGTTTAAAGACATTGGGGAACTTAAATACTCACGTGCCATTACTCCTTTCCACATCTAACCCAGTGGGTATTCCGGCACCCTGCAGCCGCTCCGAACTTGTACCTGCAAAATAAAAAGACAGTTAGAGCGCATCGTGAAGCAGGCAACAAGCGCTTACTTACGTGCTTCCAGGCGCTTCTATTCATCACACGGGCTCCATCTTCAACTCACTTCAGCCCGTCATCCGCCATCGCCGGAACCCTGCAAAACAAGAAACATCATTACTAAAGACTTTAAAGACATTAGAATTACTCGAAACTTACCATTCGTGCAGTAAACGACGGACAGCAGTCCTCTGAAGTCAAGAGGCCTGCTCCCCTTATCCAGTGAAAAAACTGGTTACAGCACCCTGCCCCGAGGCAGATGGAGAGCACGGCGTTCACTTACCTAAGGTGAGAGCGTTAACCTTTGGGGTTCTACAGGAGAAGAGAAAGGGAAGAAGAGAGAGACATTCAATAACCCAGTTCCTTAATCCCATATTTTCTATCTGCAGACATCTTACCCTTCGAGTCAGACATACAGTGCACAGAGGTCCAGCCCAAAGAGCCAGCCGTGTGTTACACATCACCTTTGAAGATACGGTATACGCCCAGTCAAGACCGGCGCCTCTACGGGAATCAGGTGAGCGTTACAGAACGCAAAGCCTACCACAAAACTCCCGTCCAGGCGCTATGGAAACCTCGGATACCGACCAGCTAGCCCAGTTACTTGGGGAACTAAGGGCAGAAGTGCATGCAGCCCGTCAGGAAACGAACGCTCTAAGAAGGGAACTGATTATTTCCAAGGAGCGAACAGATGATCTCGCTAGACAATTGCTACAGTCACAAGCCGGACAGACCCCGTTACCCGCATCTGGGGGAAATCTTCCTTCTACATCCTCTATGAATCCAGTGCAGATCAACCTACCTGGGAATGTACCTCTGGCTCCGCCCGAACGATTTTCTGGTGACCCAAAGAGGTTTGCAGTATTTATCAATCAGTGCCGGTTGCATTTCTTATGCCGGCCAGCAGCCTTTCCAACTGATCAAGCTAAAGTAGCTTTCGTGCTTTCGTACCTTAGTGGCAATGCGGCAGACTGGTCGATCCCTCTAGTAAATCAAGATGATCCGGTCCTCCATGATTTTCAAGCTTTTCAGCTCAGTATGGAAAAACTGTTCGCAAGACATTCACAGGGGCAGGCCTTGGACAATGAGCTTCTTTCGTTGCGACAAGGTAATCAAGACCTTTTGGCTTATATTGCGTCTTTCAACAGACTGATAGTGGAAACTCAATGGCCTGAGGACAAAAGGATTACGCTGTTTTATAGAGGTCTACGTGGAGAGCTCAAAGATGTGTTAGCCCAAGTAGTGAATCCCCCACAAGATTGTTCGGACTATATAGACTTAGTCGTTCAAATAGATCACAGACTGCAGAACAGGAAGGCCGATCGTTCCAAGTTTGATGCTCGAGTATTTTCCAAACCGCCAACTCCTTCCAAAAGAGTAGACTCCGGGGAACCCATGCAAATAGGGGGTCTGAAAGGTCCTCTAACACAAAAGGAGCGGGAAAGGAGAAAACAGTTGCAATTATGCCTCTATTGCGGAAACTCAGGGCACTTTCTTCGAGACTGTCCGGTGAAACCTGCCAAGAAGGCAGTAGGAGCTGCAGTTACCAAAGTTACAAACTCTGAGCAGGGAAACGACCTCGCCCGACAAGAATAGAGGTCCTCTTGCCGAGCGTGAAAACCAGTTCCGTGACCTCGCATTTCGTGATACCTATGGTCCTCATTAGCCCTGATAATCCGGATCGATTACATGCAATTGAAGCTTACGTCGACAGCGGTGCCATCGGCAATTATGTGGATCATGAAATGGTTTTGAGGATGAATCTAACTCTTTGTCCCAAGGCTGTAAAGGACGTCATTACTACGGTGGATGGTACGGATATAGCCTCCGGGCCAGTAACGCATACCACTCAAGAGGTGACGCTAGTAAGTCAAGATGGACACCATGAGAAGATCGTGTTCGATGTGATCAAGGCCCCTCAGTTTCAGATTATTCTAGGAATACCTTGGTTAGAGAAACACAATCCTCTGATCGATTGGCGAGCAAGAACGGTCCAGTTTCCAGAATGTGTCTCTACTTGTCACCCTCCACCTGGTGTTGCACTGGCAGCAATTTCTTCAGAGACTCCCCAGTTACCTCCCGAATACCTAGAATACCAAGATGTTTTCCGGAAGGATCAGGCTAACTCTCTACCTCCTCATAGGTCTTATGACTGCCAGATAGTCCTGATACCTGGATCTACTCCTCCTTGTAGTAGAATTTATGCCCTCACCGAGCCTGAGAACCTTCACCTTCGACAATACCTGGATCAATACCTGGCAAATGGGTTTATTCGTCCTTCCAAGTCCCCTGCTTCTTCAGCTTTGTTCTTCGTTCCAAAAAAGGAAGGAGACCTTAGAACTTGTATAGATTATCGCTCCCTGAACCAGATCACCGTTAAGAATAGATATCCGTTACCTTTGATCCCTGAACTTCTGGACCAAGTCAGAAAAGCATGCATATATACAAAGCTGGATCTTAGAGGAGCTTACCACTTGGTACGAGTAAAAGAGGGCGATGAATGGAAGACGGCCTTCCGCACCAAGTATGGGCTATTTGAATATCAGGTCATGCCCTTTGGACTTTGCAATGCCCCGGCCGCCTTTCAATATTTTATGAACGATGTCCTCAGAGAGCTCATAGATGTGTGTGTTGTTGTTTACATTGACGACATCCTCGTTTATTCTTCATCGGAATCTGAACATCGGAAACACGTGAAAATGGTCCTCGAAAGATTGCGTCAACACAAACTTTTCGCTAAGTTGGAAAAATGTGTTTTCAACATGACTGAAGTTGAATTCTTGGGATTCATATTATCACCTGGCGGAGTGCGTATGGATTCAAAGAAGGTCGATGCAGTTCTCAAATGGCCATCACCATCCTCCGTAAAAGGTGTGCAAAGCATGTTAGGCTTCGCTAACTTTTACCGCAGGTTTATCCCCGAATTCTCTCGAATAGTCCAGCCCATCACTGCCTTGTTAAAGAAAAACAAACGTTTTGAATGGTCTACCGAGGCGGAACAAGCTTTCCAGGATTTGAAGACTAAATTTATCTCTGCACCAATCTTAAAACACCCTCGCCCCGAACTCCCCTACATCGTGGAAACTGATGCTTCAAGCCTTGCCATGGGGGCAGTTCTATCACAAAAGGACCCGGTAACCAATCAGTTGCATCCCGTGGCATTTCGGTCCCGCAAATTCTCGCCTCCTGAAATCAATTACACGATTACTGACAAGGAACTTCTGGCTATCAAGTCTGCCTTTAAGGCTTGGCGGCATTATCTGCTGGGGGCCCGACACACCGTTACTGTGATTACGGATCACCGAAACCTGCAATATTTGAAAACCGCAAAAGCCCAATCCTCTAGACAACTCCGTTGGGCATTATTCTTTGCCGAGTTTGACTTCATAATTACCTATCGACCTGGTACAAAGAACGGTAAAGCTGATGCCCTTTCTCGGATGGGAGTGGAAGAACACTTGATCAACCCTAAACCTGTACCAATCATTCCCGAACAAAGAATTCTGGGTGTAATCGCCACAGAATCCATAGAGGAAGTTAAGGATAAAGCCAGGCAACTTGTAACTCCAGCAGACATACAGAATTGGCATCTGCAGGGAAAGGACTTTGCAGTAAAGGACAACTTATTGTATTTCCAAGAACGATTATACCTATCCAGCACAGATTTACAGAAAAAAGTAATCTCTTGTTATCACGATTCTTTAATGGAAGGACATCCCGGTATGGCCAAGACCTCAGAAAAGATCAAGCGCTACTTCTGGTGGCCGTCTTGGAAAAAAGATATCAGAGACTTTATAATGTCCTGTGGAGTATGCGCCCAAAACAAGAGTCAAAAGGAAAGACCAGCAGGCCTCTTACGCCCTATTGACATCCCACCTCGCCCTTGGCATACGCTTTCTATGGACTTCATCACCGATCTACCTCCATGCTCCAGATACAATACGATTCTAGTAATCGTGGACTTATTCTCCAAGATGGCGCATTTCATTCCGCTCAAAGGCTTGCCAACAGCAGCAACTCTGGCCCGAGAATTTCTCGAAAACATCGTCCGACTGCACGGTTTTCCTTCGGTTCTAATTTCGGATCGAGGTAGTCAATTTATTTCTCATTTTTGGCGAAGTTGCTGTCGGTCGGCTCAAATTGATGTGAGACTATCGACCAGTCACCACCCTCAGACCGACGGACAAACCGAGAGGACCAATCAAACTCTGGAACAGTATTTACGCTGCATGCTGCAACAAACTGAAAAAACTTGGAAAGACATCCTTTGGATAGCCGAATATGCCTACAATAACTCTGTCCATTCGGGAACTGGGAAAACCCCGTTTTTTCTTTTGTACGGCAGTCACCCTCGAACCTCGGAGTTGGATCCCCTCCAAGATCTTGAAACACCAGCAGTAGACTACCTGCATTCTACAATCACCCAAGCCTTTAAGGAAGCTGTTTCTCACCTTCAAAGGGCTAAAGAACAATACAAGAAAGGAGCAGATCAACATCGGAAGGAAGCCCCTCAATATCAAGTAGGGGATCAAGTCTGGTTATCCACCAAATATCTACCTCTAAAAGGGCCACGCACATTCAACCCAAGATACCTTGGTCCCTATTCCATCACTACCATAGTAAACCCAGTAGCGGTCAAGTTGGACTTGCCCCCGCACATGAAGATACATCCGGTCTTCCACGTCTCTCTATTAAAACCCGTGCAACCTCAAACCCGACTAACTAAATCTCCAAAACCTATCCTAGTTGATGGAGAACTCGAGTTTGAAGTCAAAAGCATTCTGGACTCCAAGATCTCCAAATCTAAACTATTTTACCTAATTGACTGGAAAGGCTACGGCCCCCAAGAGAGATCCTGGGAACCTGCTGAATATGTCCACGCTCCTCGCCTAATCAAAAGATTTCACCGAACATTTCCTGACAAGCCAAAACCCCTGGAGAAGCCTGGTTTGGGAGGGGCCTTGAGGGGGGGTACTGTCATGATCTCTGCTTCCAAAAGGTCAGGGTTTTCCCAACTCCCTTGGAAGCAGATCCATAACCCAGGTTCCGAGTGCCAACCAGTCCCAATTGGGACCTTTTGGACCCAGTCCTGGCGCCAGTGGCACCAGGCTCATAAATATGCCCAGTCCCAGCGCTGGAAGCGCCGGGCTCATAATGCTTGGGTGGACTTACCTGCAGCAGACCATGCTGCTTACTTGCCTGCCAGTTGAGCCTCTGATCCTCTTCTGTTTGGAACTACTTTTCCTGTTGGGTGGGGCAGGAGCCACTCCCTAGATTCAGAACACTGGAACTCTTCTGGAAAGCAGGAACTCTTTTCTTACCTAGGCGTGGCTGTGGAAGGAGACACCTAAGCACTACAGGAGGCTATTTAAACCACACCCGATGGATGAATCTTGCTTTGCGTTATTCTGCATCCTCTGCAGCAGAACGCTCATCGTGTCTTCTGCATCTGATCCTGGGCCTAAGGAAAAAGGCTTACCATCCTGAATCCAGTCTTCAGCAACACCTATAAAGACAAGAAAGAACAGGTTAGCATTACGGTCTTCACTGACAGCTCTTCACTTACCTGGTCCATCGGCTGTCACCAACGCCTCGCGCTGCATTCCGGCATCTGAAAGACAAAGGCTTACCTACTCTTCGTGCGCTCCGGAGGTCTTCACACTGCATTCCGGCATCTGAAAGACAAAAGCTTACCAACTCTTCGCACGCTCCGGAGGCCTTCGGCGCTGCATCCCGCATCTGAAAGACAAAACAAGGTGCGTTTAAAGACATTGGGGAACTTTAATACTCACGTGCCATTACTCCTTTCCACATCTAACCCAGTGGGTATTCCGGCACCCTGCAGCCGCTCCGAACTTGTACCTGCAAAATGAAAAGACAGTTAGAGCGCATCGTGAAGCAGGCAACAAGCGCTTACTTACGTGCTTCCAGGCGCTTCTATTCATCACACGGGCTCCATCTTCAACTCACTTCAGCCCGTCATCCGCCATCGCCGGAACCCTGCAAAACAAGAAACATCATTACTAAAGACTTTAAAGACATTAGAATTACTCGAAACTTACCATTCGTGCAGTAAACGACGGACAGCAGTCCTCTGAAGTCAAGAGGCCTGCTCCCCTTATCCAGTGAAGAAACTGGTTACAGCACCCTGCCCGAGGCAGATGGAGAACACGGCGTTCCCTTACCTAAGGTGAGAGCGTTAACCTTTGGGGTTCTACAGGAGAAGAGAAAGGGAAGAAGAGAGAGACATTCAATAACCCAGTTCCTTAATCCCATATTTTCTATCTGCAGACATCTTACCCTTCGAGTCAGACATACAGTGCACAGAGGTCCAGCCCAAAGAGCCAGCCGTGTGTTACACATCACCTTTGAAGATACGGTATACGCCCAGTCAAGACCGGCGCCTCTACGGGAATCAGGTGAGTGTTACATCACGTTCCTTTTGAGTTAAGGGTCCTTTAACCCCTCCAATTTGCATAGGCTCAGAGACATCAACTCCCTTGGGATTAGTATGGGTCTTGACCAACACCCGGGTCTCAAACCTGGATTGATCTGCTTTTCTGTTTTGAAGTCTGTGATCCAATTGGACCACTAAGTTTATATACTCTGTGCATTCTTGGGGCGGATTTACAACTTGGGCCAAGACATCTTTAAGTTCTCCGCGAAGGCCTCGATAAAACAACGTGACTCTTTTATCCTCTGGCCATCCCGTTTCCACAATTAGTCTATTAAAGGTTGCAATATAGGATAGGAGGTCCTGATTGCCCTGTCGCAGGGATAGAAGTTCGTCATCCAGAGCCTGCCCCTGAGAGTGTCGAGCAAATAACCTTTCCATGCTTGCTTGAAACCTTTGAAAATCACAGAGAATCGGGTCATCTTGAGTAACCAGTGGAACTGACCAATCGGCAGTGCAGCCGCTGAGATATGACAATACGAAGGCTACCTTGGTCTGATCATTAGGGAAGGCCCCAGATCTGCGTAGGAAGTGCAAATGACACTGATTCATGAATACGGCGAATCATTTGGGGTCCCCAGCAAAGCGTTCGGGTGGGGCCAGCGGCATGTTTCCAGGTAGATTAATGTCATGATCTCTGCTTCCAAAAGGTCAGGGTTTTCCCAACTCCCTTGGAAGCAGATCCATAACCCAGGTTCCGAGTGCCAACCAGTCCCAATTGGGACCTTTTGGACCCAGTCCTGGCGCCAGTGGCACCAGGCTCATAAATATGCCCAGTCCCAGCGCTGGAAGCGCCGGGCTCATAATGCTTGGGTGGACTTACCTGCAGCAGACCATGATGCTTACTTGCCTGCCAGTTGAGCCTCTGATCCTCTTCTGTTTGGAACTACTTTTCCTGTTGGGTGGGGCAGGAGCCACTCCCTAGATTCAGAACACTGGAACTCTTCTGGAAAGCAGGAACTCTTTTCTTACCTAGGCGTGGCTGTGGAAGGAGACACCTAAGCACTACAGGAGGCTATTTAAACCACACCCGATGGATGAATCTTGCTTTGCGTTATTCTGCATCCTCTGCAGCAGAACGCTCATCGTGTCTTCTGCATCTGATCCTGGGCCTGAGGAAAAAGGCTTACCATCCTGAATCCAGTCTTCAGCAACACCTATAAAGACAAGAAAGAACAGGTTAGCATTACGGTCTTCAGTGACAGCTCTTCACTTACCTGGTCCATCGGCTGTCACCAACGCCTCGCGCTGCATTCCGGCATCTGAAAGACAAAGGCTTACCTACTCTTCGTGCGCTCCAGAGGTCTTCACACTGCATTCCGGCATCTGAAAGACAAAAGCTTACCAACTCTTTGCACGCTCCGGAGGCCTTCGGCGCTGCATCCCGCATCTGAAAGACAAAACAAGGTGCGTTTAAAGACATTGGGGAACTTTAATACTCACGTGCCATTACTCCTTTCCACATCTAACCCAGTGGGTATTCCGGCACCCTGCAGCCGCTCTGAACTTGTACCTGCAAAATAAAAAGACCGTTAGAGCGCATCGTGAGGCAGGCAACAAGCGCTTACTTACGTGCTTCCAGGCGCTTCTATTCATCACACGGGCTCCATCTTCAACTCACTTCAGCCCGTCATCCGCCATCGCCGGAACCCTGCAAAACAAGAAACATCATTACTAAAGACTTTAAAGACATTAGAATTACTCGAAACTTACCGTTCGTGCAGTAAACGACGGACAGCAGTCCTCTGAAGTCAAGAGGCCTGCTCCCCTTATCCAGTGAAGAAACTGGTTACAGCACCCTGCCCCGAGGCAGATGGAGAGCACGGCGTTCACTTACCTAAGACATCTTACCCTTCGAGTCAGACATACAGTGCACAGAGGTCCAGCCCAAAGAGCCAGCCGTGTGTTACACATCACCTTTGAAGATACGGTATACGCCCAGTCAAGACCGGCGCCTCTACGGGAATCAGGTAAGCATTACAATTAATCTGCACAGGGTTACTGGAACCCACAGGAGCAGGGTTCCCTCCGGAACCGGGTAGAGGAGTTTGCCCAGCTTGACCTTGCAAAAGCTGTCTGGCCAGGTCATCAGTTCTTTCCTTTGATATTATTAATTCCCTCCTGAGGGCATTAGTCTCTTGAAGAGGGGCATGTACTTCGGCCCGTAATTCCCCCAGTAATTGGGCCAACTGATCAGTCTCAGAACTTTCCATAGCGCCTGAGTGGGAATTTGTAGGAAGGCTTCGGGTTCTGTTACGCTCACCTGACTCCCACGGAGGCGCTGGCCTGGTTCGCGCTGCTGTGACCTCTTCTAAGGTGATGCGCAGGGTTCGGAAGACGTACTGGATCGGGCCCCCAAATCTGGCTTGTCTGGCTCGCAGAAGTATCCTTCTGTAGGCGAAAATAGGGGATTAACTGTCCGCGGGGTAATGCAATCGGCCTCCCACTTTCCCCTCTCACCCTCCTTGAAACCCTTCTGTGATTTCTCGTAGTGTCTCACCTTAGGGTCTGGAAGGACGAGCTCTCCATCCTGCTTCTGATGTTGGTATCCAGTTACTTCACTGGATTTTCGGATTGGTGAGAACCAAACTTGCTTGGCTTCCAGGTAAGTTTTTGATAAGAGGTTCCCCTTGTGTCCATGCATTAATGTACTAATGCTAGTGTCTCTTTCCCCATAGGGGCCGGGGTACGGAATGCCGGGGAACAGGCACCGACCCGAGATGAGAGATGAAATCCTTGTAGAAATCAGGTAAGTCTTTAATGAGCGTTTTTTGGTAATGTCTTTTCATTCGCTCATTAACGCTGATGTCTCTTTTTCCCCTTAGGGGCCAGGGTCCGGAAATGCCAGGATGCGGCGCGGACCCGAAATGAAGAGGGAATGAATCAACAGGTAAGTCTTAACATGGAGATTTAGCTTTCCTTATTCCCTTCTATCTCTCACCTTTTGTTCTGGTCTTTTTCTCCCTAGGCGCTGGGGCGTGACTGCGAATCCGGATGATCGCTGCTGAACATGGAGGCGCCCTGTAAAGGTGAGTGGAATGCAGCGCTGCAGCGATCGACGCGATGAGCTTTTAAATTAAAGTCTTCCTTTTCAGGATTGTCGGCGAGATGTCTCCGGGATGCGGATTTAGCAGGTAAGGACTTTTCCTTCTTCTGTTATCTTCTTCTCTTCCTTTGCAGGTGATCCAGGATGCTGGCAGGCGTGGCAGAAGTCAGGATGCAGGAGCAGACACGGTGAGCGTCCAGCTGCTAGATGCAGAACAACGCGAAGCACGTGTGGCTGTTCGGGTGGGGTTTAAATAGCCTTGGAAGAAGTTCCAGGTATGTATCCTTCCTCCAATCAGGTATGTATCCTTTCCCGACCACGCCCGGATGGTAAATTAGTCCCACAGGTAAAGTAGTTCCTTTCAGGCCTCAAGGAGGCCGGGATGCTGCAGCATGGTCTGCATCAGGTAAGTACACTATGGCGCCAGGACTGATGTCTTTTATGAGCCTGGCGCCATAGGTGCCAGGACACTGTCCAAAGGGCCCCTATATGGGGTTGCTGGGTCCTTCCTTGGGGACTGGATGTCCGCTTTCGGGGACGCCGGGCTTGAACCGGCTCCCCGGGAGCGGGCATCATGACAGACGGTTATGGAAGTGAAAGTGGCGTGCACCCACGAAGGAATGATGGTCGCACAAACCACACCTGAAGCCTACAGTGATATTGGGCAAACACAACTAATGGAGCTCCAGGGGGAGGCAACGCAGGGAGATTAAAACCTGTGGAAACGTTGAGGCTGTTCCTTAAACCCCTCTGTCAGCTTGTGGAGGCAAGACAGCACTGGTAAACCAGTAATGTCTGTAGCCCTACTAAAAATAGCATTGAAGCAATTGCATTACCCAATGCACCTGACAAAAGAGAATCTAGCAGCAACGCTCGCGGAAGACTGGTTTGTACCAAATTTAGCTGAGCATGTTGCATTCTTTATGGTGAACTGCATAATCTGCCAGCAATTCTCCACTGGGCACACATTAAAAGTAATGAGAGGAGTCATCCCCCCGCCAAATGGGCCTTTTCAGCATCTGCATGTCGATTATGTCGACATGATTCAAGTATGCAACGCGTACAGATACTTAATTGTTGTGGTGTGTCCATTCTCTAGATGGATAGAAGCAGGTCCATGTACACACCCAAACTCTACCTGTGCGGCCAGATTCATAGTGAGGGAAGTGTTCCCTAGGTGGAGGGTGTGTGAAGTAATGAGATCAGATAATGGGGCTCATTTTGTAAATGCAGCCTTTGAACAGATCAGCTTGTTGCTTGGTATAAAGCACAAGTTCTCGTCGGCGTATCATCCAGAAGGTAATGGGCTTTGTGAGAGGCTCAACGGCTTGTTAAAGGAAAGGATAGCCAAGTTTAAGCTTACTCTAAAGAAGGGATGGTTGCACTGCCTCCCATTGGCATTGTATGCTCTTCGGAACCAACCAGGCTCCGACCATCATCTTACTCCACATGAGATAGTCACAGGAAGGAGAATGAGGACCCCTTTAACCCCCCAAGACAGAGCTAGATGGGATGCCCAGTCAACCCGAGAGGTCCTAGGATCCGAAATGCAAAAGTACTTGAAATGCATGACATCCAGCCTTACTGTAATTTCAGATCAGCTACAACGACGATGAAAAGGGTGCAGTGCAGCGCAGAACACCGAAGGGAACACTGCAACAGACTCAGTTCAAGATCTACATGTTCCACTTGTGTTCCCTGGAGATAGTGTACTAGTGAAGAATCACACGAGGAAAAGGTGGGACGAGCCAATGTTCAATGGTCCTTTCATCGTTTCACTCCATCAGCTGTGAAGTTGCAGGGCAGGAGAGCATGGATTTTTCTCAATGACATTAAGCCCTATATCGGAAAAAAAACCCTAGCTGCACCCCACCGCGAACAGATTACAGACGACGGGGAAGAACCACAGCACGTGCAGACGATATCCATGATGAGGAAGAAGGACGCATGAGCAGCGAAGAAAAGACACAAACTTTTGCATGTTGTGGCTTCACTTGGACACTTCCTCTAGACAAAAGGGGATAAGGACATAAAAAACGGGCACTCTGTGCATCCTAGTTGCAGGGTCAAGAAGATAATTGCACATATAAGCCACAGCTCGTTTTGTCGACACAAACCTTTGAACTAAGTCACACTTAAGCCTTGTTGAGGAAAAGACCATAAAAAACTTTGATCAAGGACTTTTACATTGAAAGCAGATACAGTATCCTGATTCACACAGTACCCAGACTTTGTTTGGCAGCACTTATGGTGTCCCCCAGTAGAGACATCACAAAGGACGTGCTTACTTACATCCACTTAGTATTAGTATCATATCTGTCACTGGTAGGGAGGGTCACCAATGTAACAGACTTTTTACAAGATCCTGAGAACGAAAAAGTAATCAGACACCTGCTTACTGTCATTGCAGAAGCCTTCATCGCACTCCCGGAGTACAGTGATAAGGACACAAATGCTTCCACCACAGGGGATACTAGATAAACTCATCAATACACTTTTCTTTCGCATAATCGAAGAGTGCCCATCTATTGTCGGAAGAACCACAGACACGTTGACATTTATTCGAGATCCAGCAAACACTGAACATTTGAGCAATCTGTTAAACAAAATTATCATATTGGTGTGCAAACATTGTTCACATCAAGGAAAGAATTTATAATCCTGAACCCAGCAAGACAGGACAAATGTCCCTTTCACTAGAAGACAGCAGACTGGTGCACAGTGTCTTTTTCCGCATAGTGGCTGACTTTCCTGAATTAGTGGTGAGGCCTATCAAAATTGACGCCCCCACATTCATCCGAGATCCAGCAAATATCGCACAATTGGGAATGCTCCTGCATGGAGTAATCCTCCAGGTGGAACTTTCCAATCATTCAAGAGACTATCTGGGGAGATTCTGAAAAAGCCTTCCGCTGAGGGACAGATCGAGGCAACAGAGTCAAGAACCCTAACTGTTATATTTGTTGTCATTTTTCCCATATTTCTTCATACTGACTTGTGTCCAACACAGCCGCAGTATTGAACCATATTAAAGGAGTGAACCTAGAGCTCACACACTTTTGAACCTGCACAGTAAGAGTGACTCACCGAAGTGTTAGCCTAATCTATTTTTCCATAGTCTAGCAAGGGAACTGCATCCTTCATCAAGAGACAATTACCTTACGCAAGAGGGGGGACACTTGTGAAGCACCTGACACTTTATGACACAAACTGTTCAAAGAACGGCACTGAGTGGGGGAAAACAATAACAGTGACACTTGGCGAATGATCGGGATGGGGGCCCAGAACAGTAACCTGGTCCTCACACAAACAGAGCAGCACCCTCGCTTCTCTGGAAGAAAATGCTGCCGCCCTACTTATCGAACTAAAATGTACTTATGCATTGTGTTTATCATTATTTTGCTGTCATTTACGATCAGAACTGCATTTTTTATTGGTGCACGAAGCATTCCAATTTCAGTGCGCCCACCTGATGATGTACGCATAGTCATTCCAGTCCCGAGAAAATCAATTGGTAAAGTAAATGAAATGAAAATGAATGTAACTAGCCATGATACATACACACTTGAGGTAACAAATCAACAGGAAAGCCGGAGACAGGGTTGGCACGAAAAGAATGAAGACAAAGCATTGACACATACACGCACACACACACAGAATGCACACGAGATGGGCCTAGTATCAATAACTGCAGAAATGCAAACAAATGCAGCAGAGAAGATGAGATTGCCTGCTGAAAAACCAGTCCCAGGAAATGAGAAGAATCGAGAAGACTCAAGAGAAAGGCCAACAAAAGCAGTCATATCAGAAGCCCTCAAGAGGACTGAAGTGGCCTCAGAAAAACTAATTGCAAAGACACAAATGTTAGTAGATCTTCTACTACCGCACATAACCAGAGTAAGAAAAATACAAGAGGAACTGAAGAACAAACCAACAGAGATTGAATCTACAAGCACACATGGTCCAACACAAGGGACAAGCACCAAGTCTACAATACAGCCATATAACTGACCGGTGTTAGGCTGGGTGGCATGGGCACTTGCACGCAGCAGAGAAAAAATGCATGAGGACCAGGAAGAAGCCGGCAAATGCTTGTCCACTCAAATGGCGCAGGCGAAGAGACCTATACCATGGACCAAAATACCTAAGAGCCCTCCAGCAAGAAAAAGCCATACAGATGCATTTAGGGATGTAGTTATAGCAAACTACAGGAAGACACTAAGAATCAAAAGAAGCCTACATGAAGATAATAATGAACTAAACGACTACCTGGATAGCACAGCACATCTGGGAAACAACATTTGGTACCAGCACATGAAAGAAGTTGGAAGACGAAATTCAGAAGGAGAATGCTTCGTCTGTGCACTCCTACAGTACAGCATGGGGAAGTCCAAGATCTTCGTAGCTGTAGAAATTGATGTCCCGACAGCACACTGTCTGTCACATGTAGCAATGTGCAACACCAGAGGCCAGTTCATAGGGAGGGATGCCTCATTGATATGGGCAACTGAAACAGATTATCCCGATGAAGATGATTATGTCCAGGACATCAAGACAAGAACTAGAGCTCATACTAGGAATCACGTGATCAGGTACGAGAAACCTGAAGTTAAAGCAGCAGGAATGAGATGGGAAATAAACCCAAGGCTGAATGTCCAAGGGAAAACCCCGGAAGAGGCTCAAATTTGGAAGAACAGAGGCCAAATGCAGATTTGGGGAACAATGCTTTCCCCCAACGGATGGGAAGAAGGAGTGGTGATCTGCCGAGCATGGATGGTCCTTGGAGCCTGCAAGGAAGCAATCAAAAACTCACAGAGGTTGTGCAAACCTCTATGGGCGAGACGCACAAAATTACTAACATGGGTCGAAGACAGAGGAGGACCCCTGCAGATAGTGCCACGGCAAGGCCTGAAATTGTGCTTCAGGAACTATGGCACAGGAAAAATGGGAGAGAATCAGAACTGTGGACGAATTTTTGTATCTCCAGGAATGACCCACGGAACTGCAGTAATCAAGGATCACTATTGGGCGTGTAGATCCAAAGCATACATAAGACTACCGGAAAACTGGGGAGGCATATACACAATAGTGAACGTCCACGTTCCAGCACTAGTGATCCCGAAAAGGGACCTGAATATTGACAGTTTCCCGTAAGCAGATGCTCACCTGAGGAAAAGGAGATCCGTGAAACTGGTATCCCGAAGGAAGAGAACGAATTACTTCTCTGCCAAATCAGAAGAAGCATTCCATGCAATCCCATATGAACACAGGCTGTTCAGCCTCACCTCATCAGTGTTCACAACAATTCTCATGCCAAGATTCCAGGTTGGAGCAAATACTAAATGGTTGCAAATCACCAGATGGGAGTTACTGCAAACCATCAACTCGACAATAAAGGGATTCAATGCAATCAAGGAAGAGTTAAGAGCAATCCGACTGATGACTCTCCAGAACAGATATGTACTTGACATGATCACAGCTATGGATGGAGGAGTTTGTGCAAAATTCAGAGAATCGTGTTGCACATTTATACCTTCTCACGATATGGAAAATGGAACTTTAACAGAAGCCATAGGTATGCTGACAAACCTACAGAACCAGATGATCGATGAAACTGATGAAGTTGATGATGACAGCTGGTTTGGATCACTATTCTCATGGGTCTCACAATGGATGGCAGACGCATTTAAGTTCCTGGGAGCTCTACTAGTGATGATATTGCTAGGATTTTGTGTCATTAAGATAAAAATCTCACAATGCCAGAAAACTGCGAAGAAAGCCATAGGGATGAAGATCATAATTGATGTCAAACCAGGATGGAAGCCCAGAGATCTAACTGATGACAAAATAAGAGACTTTGTGAAGGCAAGCGAGCATGCGCCAGAAGGTACGAAGTTCCCAGGAATCCCAGGAAACGCAGAAACTATGAAGGAAAATGGATCTATTGCAGCCCGAATGGACAATGTCAACTAATGACATGGAATAAAGATGAACATGTAAAGACAGCAGGAAGCCTGAAAGGAGTGGTCAAAATATGCACGCTGAAGAGAGATTCCTTAAAACCATCATGTACAGACCCAGAAGACGAAGAAGAAATGGATACAGAAGAACCAAGTAAGATGAATCCCAAGGAGGAAGTGGAAGTGGTCGATGAACCGACCAGAGGGGGAAGTGTAGAGGAGGTCCCAGGTGTAGCCTGCACTCCAGTCCCCCATTTTGAAGTACCAGGAACTTTCAAACCGAGATATGTGACGTACGATGAGCAAATAAACCAGCAGAGAGCCACACTAGGGCTCTGTCCAGTGCCAATCGGAAGAGCAATACCTAGTGAAGCGCCAACACCAGACACCCATGGACAGTAAGGTATCTTTTGAGACAACCATACCAGCAAATGACACGAAATCAGGATTGTTTAAACACTGTCCCAGAAGAAACTCAAAAGGCCTTAATGGAAGACGAATGATGACATCACAAGGGCCCGGACAGACGTACAGATGAAGAACGACAACCAAAAGATGACACACAAAGACAAAACACCATGGATAAGGATATCGCAGACATAGAAGAAGAGACTATGTTGAAATATAAAGAAACGTAACTGCAAAGCAGGATGAAAGTATTCAACCAGCTAACACCTGTACATAGGCTTGTACCGCAAGAATCTAAGAAAACAGTACAGCTTGCTATGCTTAGTAGAAGAATAGAGCGGCAAGCGCCAACTATATATCTACCTCAACGAAGCACATTATGTAAATGCAGTCCACTTTATACAAAAGCAGAATTAACCCAGGTTACTAAAGGTCAAACAGGCCAGGATTGTTATTTCAATTAAAACAAGAAGAGAAACGGCGGAACCGAAACTCAGCAAGGAGCAGGCCGTGCCTGGGAAATCAAGGTCAAACCAAGAGAGGGAGGCAGACAGTAACTTTGGAGAATCGAAACCTAAGAGCAGAGCAGCCTACGCCGTGAAGGTCGAGATAAGGGGGCCCAGGCAGATGGCAGCCGAAAAGGAGAATTAAATGCACAACTAGAAGGAAAACGAAGCCGATTCACGGTGTGCTAACACGTGACCAGCCAAGCGTACCAACGTCTGATGTCACCCAAAGCAGGAGATACCATAACTTTTCCTGACAAGAAGCTACAGTTTCGAGGTCAACCTCAGCCAACTAATTGACACAATTCTTTAAATCTTTTTTTTACTGTACAGAGCAGATGTAGTGGTGCTTCCCTTCAATCGGTCGAACAAGTTTGTAAAAAGGGACATGTTGAGGGGGTAAAAAGGTGGGCCTCTCTGATTGCCTCATCTCACCACCTTATCATAAAATGCATACAAGGGCCATAATTGATCCTTTGCGCAAAAATAAAATCATCAGTAGTGATGTGAGCCCTTACTGTACATAATCCATTTCTCCCTTCACATTTATGCTGAAAATGGCTGAAAAAAATGTTTTAAAAAACTTTTGACATCACTGGCATCGGAGGTGGTATTTCTGAAATAGCACTGGAGGTATTCCAGAAATACCACCTCTGCTGGTAGTAAACTTTGAGTAGGGCAAAGCTGCCACCTTTCTTCGGCAGTATTAAAAAATCTGCCCAACTCTGAAAGACCCCTTTAGTTTGTAGTCTTCTAATAATGAATGCCGTAATATTGCATTTTTCCATGCGTGTTTTTCAACTTTGTCCATTTCTAAAACCACTATAAAGGTAACATCCATGGGCGCAATTCAGGGTGTTGTAATTAAACCCTTTTTGTATGAACACAGTGGTGAAGAAGAAATTCACAAGAACAATGAGGAAGTAGTCGTACAGGACCAAACCGAGGACAAACTCTAATAAGATATGGACCCTTACTTCATTGGGAAGTAGGAGTCGTGATAGGCTGCTGTGGATTGTAACAGACAAATGGTGTATGGGGAGCAGTGCTGCCAATATTACCATCCAGGGTCACAGAATCAGTTATTTAAATACATACATTGCCAGTGGGTGGTATGAACATGCGCCTGCAGCATAGACTCCTCTCCCTACCACTCACATGTGTGAGGGGCCATCTAGGCACTTCTACAACAATGCTGAAATCAAGACGAATACCTCGCCCCATTAGTACAGATTCTGAGCGGACTTTGCAGCACTCGGTTCCTTTTGGGCAGGCTAGATTCTAATGGATTAGATCTTTTTCAATGATGTATTATACATTTCAGAGCTCTGGCCCATGGGGCAACAGCCCAGCCACCCTGGGAGGCAATTTCCCCTTTGCACCCCTTGCCAGTACACCCCTGCCTGTGTGATACACCAGGACCATAGACTTTCCATCTCTCAGACAGAAAAGAGGGGACAAGGGATTTTCAGTCTTGGGATCCAGGCTTTACAATAAATTGCCAGATTCTATTAATGACAGCACATATTTTCTAGTAGCAAGCCCCTGTTAGAGCAGCTGATGTTCAGGAAGGTGTTAAATATGGATTCCAGCAGACTATGATCACCGAGTGAAGCTGATTGACTTCACAAGGTCATAGGTTCCAACTGTCATACCCTCGGAGAGAAACAAATGAAAAACAACACACAGGACCTCCCTGTGTTAAACGTTCCACATACTTGGCTGTCAGGATGAAAGGCTTTTCAGAATTGAAAAAGCAGCCATTTTTCCCAAAACGCTATCACTGATAACTTTTGACTTGTTAGATGGATTTGGAGGACATTTTCTAGACAAAGAGTTTGTCGAGCCTCCTCCCCCCTCCTCAGCCCTAGAACCCCCCCTAGCCCGCCCCGGCACCCGAAACTTCACATTTTGCCAATAAAACATTTTCAAATGAAAAGGTTATTAACAATATAAAACACCACAGTTTCACAGATTTCAGCCCATTCATTTTCCTATAGAAAAAAGTGCTCTTTTTAACAGCTGCAGCACGAAAACCACTGGGCAGATTTGGACCAAATGAAAAACAACTTGAACACAAAACAAAGCGTCGACTTATATTTCTTGACTAGTTTGGGGTAATCCTTCCAGTCATTTGTAAAATATTTGACATGGAATGGGGTGCCCCTGCTCCTTAAAAACATTATATTGGCCTTGATGCTTTTTACAGCAGAGAGGCTGAGCGTGTCTCATACATTTGTACTTGCTGGATGGCTTCTTCAACTAGAAAACTCAGCGTCATCTATGACCCTTCCCACACCTTCTCTACTTTCATCTACGTTCATCTCCTACTTTCAACTGAAACAGCAGCTCGCCTCCACCTCCTAAATATTAGGAAAATCAGGCACCTCCTTCCTTTCAACATCACCAAGCATCTCTTAACCACTCTTTTCTTCTCAAAACTGGAATACTGTGCCAGCATCCTCTTTGGGCTCCCCAACTATGCGTTCTGTCCTCTCGACAAGATCAATAGCTTTGCTGAGAGGACTCTCTTTCAACTTCAAAACTATCCATGCTAAGGCACCACTGTATCTATCCTCCTCTATCCAACCCTATAAGCCTTCTCGTAATCTCTGCTCTGCCTCCTCCACTACCCTTGTGGCACTTCTCCCTCCCCGTGCTTCCTCTCGCTTCTGCTCTTTCTCTCTTCTTGCTCCACTTTCATGGAATTCTCTTCCCCTGGACCGCCGAGAAACAGTCCACACAGATTTGTTCAAAACCAAACTAAAAGCCTACCTCCTCACCTCTTAGTTACCATCTTAACCTACCTCTAATCTGCCTGCTAGCTAAGGTGTCCCCTTGCATCTAACCTGACTCTGTCTCTCACATCCTCTGCCATCATCCCAGCACTTCACCCATCATGGCCACTTTCCAAGCACAGCCAGGTGTACTGGCTACCTGGACTTAAAATATTTTCAATGTTGGTTGTCCTTAATCTATGTATGTCCACTTATGTATTGTCCCCGGTGACTGTTCAATTTTCTCCCCTCCACAACCTGGTCATAATGTACCTCAAACTCAACCCATTGTAAGAAGCTCACTGCTTCCTGTCAAATCTGATTTCTTATGTATTGTACGTTCTTTTGTGATCAAAAGAGCATTGTTCCTTCTATATATAAATAAAAAATGTGCTTGTGTTTCCAATCTGGATCCCTTCTGGTGTTCTAGAGGTGTGGGGCTGATTGATGGTTTAGAAACTGATATTCCTCCCTGGTCCACTGGTGCCCCGGAAGTTGATTCATCACTCACTGCACCCCTTGAACCCTCCTTGATTGGTTCGGGCTCACTCGCTACGCTCACTCTCTATGGCATTCTTGGGAGAAATATTTATGCCCCTCCACTTAAAATTCACCAGCCGCCACTGTGTGGAGGTGGCGTAGTTGGTGTTCAATCAAGGTGCAGGCTCTTGATTTCAAGATCCTGACCATTTAATTGTCCGGAGACCCAAAAAGCCAGACAATGGCCAGCCCGCAAGCTGGGGGATGCTTCGGCACTGCAGATTTTGCTGGGCGAGCAGGTGCAGAGTCAGCATTCAAGGGCAGAGTGCAATCTCTAGCTATAGAGAGTTGATACCAGAGGCAACACCAGATGAAAAGCACTGGAAGCCAGTGTCATGCATCAGTATGGTTGCTGGCAAAGCTGAGCTACCTGAAACAAACCAAACAGGAATATTGTGCCTTACGTATCTTGTCCCACTGTGCACGCTTCCGCTTTGATATTAAACTGGGCTACACAATAGATTACTGAAAGGAGGGCTTTGAACTAAGGAATCGCCTGCCCTGGGTCTAAGTGAAGTTTGCAAAGGTAGCAGGCGCCCCTCTCTCGACAGAACAAGGCCTGAGAACCTGTTCAGTGGTTATTAACCACTTGAGAGTTCGCAGCCACTGCTTTTACTCACTGTGCCTTTCACAGATGGGAAATATCCATTTGCATATCAGTCTTTGTCCTGCCCAGGGGCAGTCCAGCACCGAAATGCAATGGCAATTCCAACCTGAACGAGAGTACAACCAGCAACCCCATACATGTGTTTCACCCTTGTTGGGGATCATCAGTGAGGTGAAGCTGATGCCTCTCTAAGCACAGTGAGAGGGAGACCACGTCTGGTTGCCCCCAGGAGACCTATGGTTACCAATCCCAGGTTCCTTGAAATTTAGTTTGCAAAGGTAGCGGGCACCCCTCTCTCGACAGAACAAGGCCTGATAACCTGTTCAGTGGTTATTAACCACTTGAGAGTTCGCAGCCACTGCTTTTACTCACTGTGCCTTTCACAGATGGGAAATATCCATTTGCATATCAGTCTTTGTCCTGCCCAGGGGCAGTCCAGCACCGAAATACAATGGCAATTCCAACCTGAACGAGAGTACCACCAGCAACCCCATACACGTGTTTCACCCTTGTTGGGGATCATCAGTGAGGTGAAGCTGATGCCTCTCTAAGCACAGTGAGAGGGAGACCACGTCTGGTTGCCCCCAGGAGACATAGGGTTACCAATCCCAGGTTCCTTGAAAGTTAGTTTGCAAAGGTAGCGGGCGCCCCTCTCTCGACAGAACAAGGCCTGATAACCTGTTCAGTGGTTATTAACCACTTGAGAGTTGGCAGCCACTGCTTTTACTCACTGTGCCTTTCACAGATGGGAAATATCCATTTGCATATCAGTCTTTGTCCTGCCCAGGGGCAGTCCAGCACCGAAATGCAATGGCAATTCCAACCTGAACGAGAGTACCACCAGCAACCCCATACACGTGTTTCACCCTTGTTGGGGATCATCAGTGAGGTGAAGCTGATGCCTCTCTAAGCACAGTGAGAGGGAGACCACGTCTGGTTGCCCCCAGGAGACCTAGGGTTACCAATCCCAAGTTCCTTGAAATTTAGTTTGCAAAGGTAGCGGGCGCCCCTCTCTCGACAGAACAAGGCCTGATAACCTGTTCAGTGGTTATTAACCACTTGAGAGTTCGCAGCCACTGCTTTTACTCACTGTGCCTTTCACAGATGGGAAAAATCCATTTGCATATCAGTCTTTGTCCTGCCCAGGGGCAGTCCAGCACCGAAATGCAATGGCAATTCCAACCTGAACGAGAGTACCACCAGCAACTCCATACACGCGTTTCACCCTTGTTGGGGATCATCAGTGAGGTGAAGCTGATGCCTCTCTAAGCACAGTGAGAGGGAGACCACGTCTGGTTGTCCCCAGGAGACCTAGGGTTACCAATCCCAGGTTCCTTGAAATTTAGTTTGCAAAGGTAGCGGGCGCCCCTCTCTCGACAGAACAAGGCCTGATAACCTGTTCAGTGGTTATTAACCACTTGAGAGTTCGCAGCCACTGCTTTTACTCACTGTGCCTTTCACAGATGGGAAATATCCATTTGCATATCAGTCTTTGTTCTGCCCAGGGGCAGTCCAGCACCGAAATGCAATGGCAATTCCAACCTGAACGAGAGTACCACCAGCAACCCCATACACGTGTTTCACCCTTGTTGGGGATCATCAGTGAGGTGAAGCTGATGCCTCTCTAAGCACAGTGAGAGGGAGACCACGTCTGGTTGTCCCCAGGAGACCTAGGGTTACCAATCCCAGGTTCCTTGAAATTTAGTTTGCAAAGGTAGCGGGCGCCCCTCTCTCGACAGAACAAGGCCTGATAACCTGTTCAGTGGTTATTAACCACTTGAGAGTTCGCAGCCACTGCTTTTACTCACTGTGCCTTTCACAGATGGGAAATATCCATTTGCATATCAGTCTTTGTCCTGCCCAGGGGCAGTCCAGCACCGAAATGCAATGGCAATTCCAACCTGAACGAGAGTACCACCAGCAACCCCATACACGCGTTTCACCCTTGTTGGGGATCATCAGTGAGGTGAAGCTGATGCCTCTCTAAGCACAGTGAGAGTGAGACCACGTCTGGTTGCCCCCAGGAGACCTAGGGTTACCAATCCCAGGTTCCTTGAAATTTAGTTTGCAAAGGTAGCGGGCACCCCTCTCTCGACAGAACAAGGCCTGATAACCTGTTCAGTGGTTATTAACCACTTGAGAGTTCGCAGCCACTGCTTTTACTCACTGTGCCTTTCACAGATGGGAAATATCCATTTGCATATCAGTCTTTGTCCTGCCCAGGGGCAGACCAGCACCGAAATGCAATGGCAATTCCAACCTGAACAAGAGTACCACCAGCAACCCCATACACGTGTTTCACCTTTGTTGGGGATCATCAGTGAGGTGAAGCTGATGCCTCCCTAAGCACAGTGAGAGGGAGACCACGTCTGGTTGCCCCCAGGAGACCTAGGGTTACCAATCCCAGGTTCCTTGAAATTTAGTTTGCAAAGGTAGCGGGCGCCCCTCTCTCGACAGAACAAGGCCTGATAACCTGTTCAGTGGTTATTAACCACTTGAGAGTTCGCAGCCACTGCTTTTACTCACTGTGCCTTTCACAGATGGGAAATATCTATTTGCATATCAGTCTTTGTCCTGCCCATGGGCAGTCCAGCACCGAAATGCAATGGCAATTCCAACCTGAACGAGAGTACCACCAGCAACCCCATACACATGTTTCACCCTTGTTGGGGATCATCAGTGAGGTGAAGCTGATGCCTCTCTAAGCACAGTGAGAGGGAGACCACGTCTGGTTGCCCCCAGGAGACCTAGGGTTACCAGTCCCAGGTTCCTTGAAATTTAGTTTGCAAAGGTAGCGGGCGCCCCTCTCTCGACAGAACAAGGCCTGATAACCTGTTCAGTGATTATTAACCACTTGAGAGTGTAAGTGAATTACTGATGGTAAGGAGTAATGTGTCCCACAGCTTGTGTCAGGGTAAAGTACCCAAGCCCCAAGGGTGGAATATATTAAAACTATACTTAACGGGAACCCCAAACAACAATGCGCGTGGAAAATGATATATGGTGTGACTCAATAATGTGTTTAATATACAATCCAAAAGATAAATCAATGTCACACTCGCTCAGTGAGATGTGGGGCTGGTGTGGCAACATCGCCCAGGACTGTTCTGGGTTCCCAGGCTCCAGCTAAATACTTTTCAAGCAAGGGCCTTGAAGTGCCCGGGCATGGGCACGTGGCTGTGTACACCATACACACCTTTGAGTACAGGGCGAGGTGTTTCTGGAACCTGCCTTCAATGTTGGGTGTCAACGCCGTAAGGGACCTGCCAGCATTTCGAGACATGTTTACATAATAGAAGTGTTGGTCAAGTTAAGGTGGAGTAAGATGTCTTGTTTGGCATCAGGTCTCGACAAAGTGGAGAGCTCCTGCTTGAGCTACACCAACCCGCAGGGTGGTGGTGCTCTGCTTCATGGAGGGGACAAGTTACTTCTGCAGCTCCCTCTGCCTCCCAGGGTGCGCCCACCACAGACACAATGTGACTACAGCAGCAGCACTAAAAACAAGTGCTATCTCAATCCCCACCTGTTTTTAAAATGCAAGCTAATTAGGAGTTAGGATTGCATGCACTATCTACAGAAGGGCTGCCGGAAAAGCTCTGAAGGGGGAACATAAAGGTTATTTACTCCCATTAGTTAGTTTCCAGAGGCTTCATGTCATAAAGATCCCATTCATTCCCCACTCATAGTTATTTGGTTTTAAAAATAGGAGGAGTTTTAAATACATGTTTTTATTGTTACCAGCATACTCATACTGAAGCCCCTTCAGCCAGGGTAAGAAGTCTTTGCAAACTTTATTCTGTGACCTTTCTCATTTTGTTTATATGGTTAAAGCGTGGGTTATTCTAGGTCAAAGCTATAAACCATTATTGTCGGTAAAAGAAAAGATGTCTTGCTTGACAATCCCTATCCCTCTCCCCCCTGCCCCCTCCCACTCACTCCCACCAGTGGGACAGCTCTCTGTGTTTGTCCAAGGGGGGAGTCCACATGAGTTTTCTGTGTGTGTGTGTGTGTGTATGCAGCGGGTGGGGATAGGCCTCTTCTGTTTGGGGGCAGGTGAGAACATTTCCTCTTAATACATGTGATGTCTCTTCTCAAAGTGTGGTGAGCAAGGGTGGGGGCGTGGGGTGGAGTGTGTGTGTGCATGCGTGCACTCACGCTACTCTGTGATGCAGCGGGCAGCAGACTAACTTAATGATCTCTCTTGGTGCTGAGGATAATGGCGGTAACAGCGCTGGAAGCGGAGTCCACCCTGGAGGAGGCATAAGCGTGACCTAGGCCACGGCCCTGGAGGCTAAACAAAGGAAAGGGTGGAAGCCCCGAAATAGAACTAACGCCGCGGAAATTGGATTGGGGGTCTGCATCTGGAATAAGAGAAGGTAGCCTATAGGAGGTTTGCACCTTCACAAGAATATAAAGGTGTCCTGCCTCTGCAGGACCCTCTTTTTTGCTTTTTCGGCCACTAAACAAGGAGGGCAGCCTTTTAAGCCACACAGAATATGCGGGACCTGGGCATTTGTTATTTAAGCAATAAACCCCGAGCCGCGGGGGCATTACCGAGTCAGGTAATGCCCCGGGGCCCATAGTTATAGGCCTGAAAAAAGCCATGGCCTTAACGAAGGCCCGGGGCATTACATGAATCGGTAATGTCCTTGTGGCGAGGGGCTTATCGCTTTTAGTACCCCGGCCCGCAAGACAGGGGTACTAATAGCATTTTTTCTGTTCTGAAAAGCTGCGGCATTTCGGAACAGGAAAAAAAATATTGCCAACGGGAAAGAGAAAACAAGTCAGTCTTCCCTTTCCATGGGGGCCATCGGGAGCGGACACGCTGGGGACAAAGTGTTCCCAGCGCGTTTGCTCCCGAAAAAGGACAAAACAGAAGGTGAGGTCAGGAAGACGGGGAGGGGATAGTTTGCAGGGGATGGGGTGGAAGAAAGAAAATACTTACCTGAACAAAGGATAGGAATCCCGCCGAGGGATTCCCAGTTGGGTAAAGCCCTGTCGAGGGCCAATCAGAATGTTTGTTACATTCCCGAAAAAGGACAAAACAGAAGGTGAGGTCAGGAAGACGGGGAGGGGATAGTTTGCAGGGGATGGGGGTGGAAGAAAGAAAATACTTACCTGAACAAAGGATAGGAATCCCGCCGAGGGATTCCCAGTTGGGTAAAGCCCTGTCGAGGGCCAATCAGAATGTTTGTTACATTCTGATTGACCCATGCAGGGTAGTAATATGCTGTAAGAGTTATTCTTCAGGTACTGTTGGTAATACAGAAAAGTAAGGGGGGGTGTATGAACCGAGAAGTGGCCAGGTGCCAAGGTTAAGGGTGTAGGCAATATTAACTATGGCATACTGTAGTCACACCCTGAAATCAATACTGCAAGAATGAGGTAGAAAAATATAGATGGCAGGTTATTACCATGTTAACCTGGTGCCATTATGTTGAATTGCCAGTCATGCGAGTCGTTACAATTAAGATATAAGGGAACTACTGACCTAAATCGTTACAGGAAGGGGAGACAAAATATACATAGATCTGAAGGGATTTTCTGGAAATGTCTCAACGCCCCTAAATTCGGATCTTTATTCATCACATTTAAACTCAGCAATAACAAAGTTGGAAAAAATGATGTAACAACAGAGATATGTGTTTGAGACAAAGTCGCGCTGGAGAGACCAGTTGTCAACAGCCAGGAGATTCTGGGGGCCAGTGGAAGCCAGCACTGTGGACTAAGGTCAAGATAACCTTTGGTGCGGGTTCGCGAACCATTATTCTAGTGTAGTAACTAGAAAGGCACTTTGTTGGAATTCGAATTCAAAATAATACTTCAAACTCTTAACTTTAAGCAAAATAGCAATTGTATTTTTTTATTTTTTTATTTGATTTTATTTGAGATTTTGACGATAACAGATTAAACGACATACAGGTATTGGATGATGTGTAGCGTATCTGTCACAGTTAAATCTCACGTAACCACTTACCAAACCAATCCTATCTCTTCATCTGAAATCAAAACCCCCTTCCACCTACCTCCCTCCCCCAGGAACGTTAATTGGCACAAAATATGTCTTTGGAGAACATGATATTATTTGCAACATGTGAGTCACGTCTAGGTATGGATCTTTTTCAGTGTGTTTGGGCTGCATCGTTCGAGTGTTAACAGAGGCACCCTTACGGTCCCCACAAGCCCGCAGTCCCCAGAGAAACACCTTGACTCATCCCGATTGTTCATGCATACAGTTTGCTCCATCACCTGGGACAACATCCTCCCTTTTGATCATGTGGTAGTCCCAGAAAGTCTCCCCACAAGGTCTCATATTGTGTGGATTTTCCATGTAGGGAAGCTGTAATTTTTTCCATCACTGCGATGTTGGTGGCTACATTCAACATTCTATCTTATCCGGGACTTGGCCGCCTTCCACCACAACACGATACCAGCTTGTGTGGCAAGAAGGAGAGGCGCCGCCATTACGGTCACCCTTATGAACTCATCCTCACTCTTTTCCAGCCCAAACAACATCAGAAAGGGTGTAGCTTTCCGTTGGATCCCATCAAGATCTTTAATCCATCCGAGAACCTCATCCCAGCACACTCTAATCCGAGAGCACCCCCACCATACATGCCAGTAGTCTGCGCGTTCTCCGCATTGTTGCCAGCAGAAAGGGCTATTCTCCTGATACATCTTGGATAGCCTGTGGGGGTCATATTGCCATCTCTGGAGCAACCTGATTGTGTGTAACTTGTATTGGCAAGCAATTGATACTAATGAGGCTCCCTTACACATTTTCGTCCACAACTCAGGGTCTATTTCAAGATTTATGTATTTCTCCCATTTACTCTTCAAATTAACCGTGGACCCTTTCCCAGCATTCACTAGTGTTTTGTACATAATGGATATACGGCCCTTAATTTCTGTGACAGTGTTGAGAATAGTCTCAAAGGGGGTAAGATCCCTGTGTATCTTCTCTTTCCATGGCCCTCTCATCAGTATGCCCTTGGGTTGCAGAAAATGGAAGACCGAGAGGGGGCCAATTCCTAATTTGCTCTCCAGTTCTGTAATCGTGAGGAAGCCACTTGCCCTCCAGAGCTGTCCTACCCTCTCCAGGCCAGCCTCAAACCAGGATTGGATTCTACTGTGTTCTGGGATCTCGTCTCGGATGCCTGGTGCCCAAATATGGCTGAGAGGATATGGCCATGTGGTGATGCCTCTCATCTCAACTCCCTCCCTCCAGATCTCCCATATGGTACCTAATATGGGGTGGTGTCTAATCCTACGGATTAATTTATCTCTCGGCTCCCAGAGCCACACTGATAAGGGGGGTGGAGTAAAGTTATAATTATCAAGTTGTATCCACTGCAAGTGCATATAGTTTTGCATGTGAGGGACCAAGATCCATAGCTGTACTGCCACATAATATTTTCTACGGTCAGTTAGACCCACTCCCCCTTTTTCTTTGGGAAGGGTTAGAACCTCATAAGCTATCCTTGTTTTTTTCCTTGCCAGAGAAACCGCAAAATAGCTTTCTTCACCTCACCAAAAAACAGCTTTCGGATCTTGATTGGTGGCATCTGAAATGGGTATAAAAATCAGGGGAGGCACACCATTTTCATTGCAAAAAGTCTCTGCATCCATTAGATCGTGAGGTTCTGCCACTTGGCTAGGTCAGCATGAAATTGGGAGGGCAAGGTGGGGAAGTTGGCATCATGCAGGGTATCTAGATTTCTTGTGAGGTTTATTCCCAGGTATTGTAACATTGTTTCCCCAACGGTGAGACCCAGCATGGAATATCTATCAGTGTCCTGTTGGGTGGGTTCCTTTAAGGGGAACAGGATTGATTTGGACTTATTAATTTTAAAGCCCGACAGTCGGCCATATCGTTCAATTAATTGTATGGTCCTTGGTATTGATATTAATGGGTTCGATACGTGCAGTAACAAATCAACGGCATATAAGGCTATCTTTTATTCTTTCCAATTTACTTTAAAACCTTCCACCAGGTGATCAGCCCTGATTGTCTGTGCAAGAGGCTCAAGAGATAGAGCAAATAGTATCGCGGAGAGACAGTAGCCCTGCCTTGTTCCCCGACCCAGAGCGAACCACCTTGAACAGGCAGAGTTGACTGCTACGGAGCCCCTAGGGGATGTGTACACCACCTTCACCCCCCTCCCGAATCTCTCGCCCAGTCGAACATTGTTCAGGACAGCCACGAGGAAGCCCCACTCTTTGTGGATCAAGTGTAGTGTTTTGCCATTGTATCTGCCCCTTACCTCCCCAATACAAACCCCACCTGGTCTGCGTGTACTAGTCTAGGCATATATATTTCCAGCCAAGCTGCCAGTATCCTTGTGTGTATCTTTGCATCGATATTAACAATGATATCGGGCGATACAATCCGCAGTGACTAGGATCTCTCCCTTCTTTGGGGATGATCGCGATCACTGCTTCTGAAAAGGAGTCTGGGGCTATCCCTGTCTCTAGTATGTCATTAAATAGGTCTACCATGAACGGGGGGAGGGCCGACAGGCTGGCTTGTAAAAGCCAGCCGTATAGCCATCATTCCCTGGTGCTTTCCCAAGAGGTAGCCTCTTCACTGCCCGCTCCACTTCTTCAGCGGTGATTGGGGCATCCATCGTGCCTGCCTCCTCCCGGGTGAGTTTTGGCATCTCTACCCCCCCCCCCAGATACCCCTCTATTTCCGGATCATTCTGCGTTAATTTGGATCTATGTAGGTGCTCGTAAAACCGTGCAAATGCTTCTGGGATGTCCCCTTTGTGCCCATCCAAGGTCGTGTCCCCTCTCGTATCTATGGCGGTCACCCATCTGTCTTCCCTTTGGCCTCTCAGCCTGGCTGCTAGAAGGGTGTCAGCCTTGTCTCCTTTCTCATAATATTTCTGTTTAAGGGGCCGCAATTTTTGGGCAATTCGTCCCTACTCGAGAAGACAGAGTTCTTCCTTTTTCTGCCTGGCCACTGTGATTTTCTCTGCTCTGTCTTCGGTGGCGGTCCGAGCGGCCCAATCCAAGTGTGTGATCTCGTCTCTCAGTTTGTTTTAAATGAGGGCTCTCTCCCTTTTTTTCCTAGCGCCTTCCTTAATCAGTACCCTCCGTCATGTTGCCTTCCCCGCCTCCCATACCGTTCTTTTTGAGATCTCCCCGTGTAGTTTGTCTTAAAATATTCTTCTATCTCGGTGGCCATTTCTGTTCGGAAGACAGGGTCATTCCAGAGTGTTTCATTACATTGCCATTTCGATCCCTTATGCGGGAGGGACATTAGACTTCTGTCAGCAGTAACCATATCATGGTCTGACCAGGAAATAGGTATAATCTCTGAGGCAGTCGTTACCACTGCTAGATCTTCTGAAATGTAGACATAATCAATTCTAGTGAGAGTGTCGTGGGGTGCTCAATAAAAGGTATAGCCTATTTCATTCAGATGAAATCCCCGCCATATGTCTTTTAAGCTGTATGTTAGCATCATCTCGGCCACCGCTGTGCAGCCACCGTCAGCTGGTTCACCTTGATCGGGTTCCAAACCTGTCTGTCCTTTCTAGTGTTCGCCCAGAGGTCAAAATCATTACATGCCCCTCGGCTTCTAGCATTATTTTAGGTATTGTCCGCTGTAGGAATCTGGCATGATTAGTATTGGGTGTGTAGAGTGTCGCAAAGGTGAACGTGATTTCGCTCACAGCACCCACTACCATGAGCCCTACCCTTTACATAGGCCCAAGTCTTGAGGACCATCAGGTTCAGCCCCTTTCTGACCGTATGACCACGACCGCCTATTTGAGCGGGCCCAAGCCCCAGTATTCCACCCCCACCCTGGGTTGAAGGATCCTACATTCGTCCCAATGTGCATATTTGGTTTCCTGGAGAAAAAGTACATCCACCCCCGATCTTTGAAATTCCCTGAGCGCCAGCGATCTTTTCATAAGGGAATTCAGTCCTTTGACATTGAGTGTGCTAACTCTGAGTGGTTTGCTCTGCCTGATATTAGAGTTCACCGCCATACCTCCATTGCAACTCGTAACGCTCTCGCTGCAGTCCCTAGGTTCATTGATCCACATATATACCATCTCAGACCACATTTCGCGTTCTCACCTTAACAGTCGTTCCTGCCCTCCCCTTACCAAATCTCCCCCACCCGACCCTATATTGACATCTAATCCAGCTCGGTCAACATCACCCAGCTAGCATTGAACCACCAGTGGGAACCGTAACCCTTGCGTTTCCATCTTAAACCAATCACTTAACTATTGAGCCCCTGCTTCCAAACCCCCCCCACCCCAATCTCCAAAGCCCTCACATTCCTTCCTTAGTTTTTCCTGGATATATCCCTTTCCTGGATACATCACACAACTTGTTCGCGTTCAAGACGGTCCGTCAACCCTGCTTTGTATCCGGAGCAGGTCCCCTGCACTTAATGGAGCGCCCTCTGGATGCAGCCACCCTGATGTAGGGGGCTTGAAGTATCATTCATGTGTATTCAATGTTGTTGGAGACGATTATGGCCTCCGACAGTTTTTTTGTAACCAACATGTGTCTATGATGACGGTGCGTCCTGTCCGGCATGAGTTTGTTCTGTTCAATTATGGTGTGTGGTAATGTGCTATTCAGAGGTCTGCACCTGGTGAGGCATTCATTCTGCTATACTTCCTTGATCCTGAGATGCGCCTGCGCTTCGGGCCGTGGATGTGCCATTGTCTGTCATCTTCTCCTCTTTCTCCTTGTTTCACTCCATTCTCTTGGTTTCCCAGCAGTTCTGGATGTCCTTCTCAGATCTTAAACGCAGCCCCTTCCCATTCGAATGTGAATGAAAATGGTTAACCCCAATGGTATCAGACACCCTTTTCTTTCAGCCATTTGGTGAATGGCATACACATTCTTCTCATGGCAAGAGTTAAGGACGATAAGTCCTGGAAAACTGTTACTCTTGCTGTGTCTAGGAGAATCTGTGGGCTGTGTTTGGCTTTCTCAAGAATCCTGGCTCTGTCAGCATAATTGTGGAACTGAACCAGAACTGTCCTAGGGCCAGCTGCGGCTCGACCTGCTCTGTGTATGCGATCGATTTTTGGTTCATTGATGGTCTTTAAACAGGAGTTTCATGATTGTATGGAGGGTCCTTTTCAGATCTTGCTCAGTTTTGCCCTCTCTGTCTGGAATGCCGAAAACACGTAGGTTGTTCCGTTGTTCTCGGTTTTCAAGATCGTCCAGTTTCAGGCGGAACTCCTCCTCCCTGGCTTCGATTTCTGTGATCATCTAATCCATTTGGGTCTCGAGTGTGCCAAGCGAGGTTTGGGTATTCTTGCCTTCCTCCAGTCTTTCTTCCATTTTGTTGATCCGTTGTGTTATTTTATCGACCTTCCAACCTAGGTCTGCTCTCATGCTCTTCATTTCCGTTAGGAGGGCCGCCACATCAGCCTTTGTTGCCGCTGCCTCCGATGTTGCCATTTCAGGTTCTAGGGTGGAGCTCGGTTCGATGCAGTGTGGGTTGAACCGGTATAGTGTGAGTTTTTGCCTTATGTCCATGCGTTTCACCTTGGACCTTGTCAGCGGTTTATGCTCTGCTTTGATGGTTCAATTCAGTGTCAAATCTGTTGTTCCTAAAGGGTAGACCCTTCGCTGGGCCACCTCTGATCTGCCGCTCGACTTAGTTCGGCTGTTGTAGAGGTTATATCCTGTCCCCTCAGTGGGGGTCGTCTGTGGAAGAGGGCACACGCCCAAAGAAAAAAGAAAAATTGGGGGCCCAACCTTCAAACTGACGGGTGCTGTTCTGAGTCAGATAAGAGAATCATACGTTCCGGCTGTGTGTCCACTGGGGGGGGCAAGTTTTTTGGGACCGTGCACCAGCACCCACAGGCTTTCAGTAAGGATTGCGATTGGCACTCTGGAGCCGTCGGTCTTTATATGGTTTCCAAGCGCATGGACGGTCTTCTCTTCTCTGTCGTCGTATCTTCTGCTACTGAAGGAGGACACACAGCCCGACCATGGTGGCCCAACCCTTCAGTGACCTATCGTGGTGTGTTCCAGGTGTTTCTGTTTGGGTGTGCAAAGTTTGTCTGTCACCCGTACTTTTGGTTTGTGCATGTTTGGTACGGGGAGTTACCACTTGGGTTGTCTTGTGGCAGCGATGAAGGTCATTGGTGTGCCGTTGGGTGAGGATGCTGCTCACACACCCTTCTTACCCATGGTAATCTGCCAGTGCGCACTGCGCATCTTCGTGGGGTGATGTCTTGGCAGGGTTCCTCAGTACGGGGAATAGACTGTGTTCTGCACCCTTGTTCCACCACTATACTCAAGAGAATTGAACTGTGTGAGAAGAACCAGGAGGGCCACACATTCGCATCGTGACATGTCCTGTTTATTTATGTGTAGGCATCTGAGGGCCCATTCACCCCTGGGTCATGTGCATTCCACCTAGGTGGTTTAAGTGCACGGATACCCTTCAGGTGCAGGGGAGGAGTTGGTATACAGCTCAGATGTCTTCAGTTTGATTCCAGGATCATACCCCGTCGTGCGGTGTGCCCTCTCTTTGAGAGTGCCTAAGGGGCCTCTCCTGACCCTTATTGCCTGTGCTCACAGTGCTAGATGATGGCCGTAGGAAAACCTCTGGTGTTTCCTATGTGCCTGCCCCACATGTGTCCAGTCTCGCCGGGGGGGCACACCTCAGGATCTGGTGGGGTTGAGCAGGGATCATGTGGTCAGTAGGGTGCCTTTGATATCCTCTTTCCAGTGAAGCCTTGGGGCTAGGAGGGAGGCAAAGTCAAGATTTAATTCCCTTGTGTCTTATTTGAGGCCCCCGGTATGGTGTGGGATGTCCAGGGGGGTGCGGTTCAGGTTTTATTGGTTAGGAACGTTACGTGTTGTAAAGTGTAGGGAGTCCGTTGTGTCACTTCGCTATCTTTCGCTGTGGTGATTCGTCTCCAACACTTTCCGTTTCTACATATGCAGTCGGAGTCGCATCTAATAGAGTGCAGCGCGGCTTTGCTATAGCTAGTACAGGCGGGCTTCCATTTATGTGAAGCCAGTCCAGGTCTGGCGGGCAGTTATGGAGAGTCTTCAGGCATCTTCAGCGAGCGCTTGTTGAGAAGCGTTTGTACTGTTCTCACCGTGAGAACTGCAAAGCAAGGAGTACCAAGTACGGAACTGCTCCTGTCCAGTCTCCGAGTGGAGTCAACAGTGACGAGGGAGGTTGCGTCTCTGTTAGAATGTCTGCGTAGTCCGTTACAGCGGACAGGGGAAGCGGGACAATGAGGCTGCTACCCCGAGTCCTTGGGTGAAGCAGCACCAGCTGAGGTCTCCTTAGAGGGCTCGGAGCACTGTCTACTCCGCTCGATCCCACCTCTAAGCCATCCTGCCCAGTTGGTGTGCGGGGAGAGGGTGAATTCGCTGTTAGGGTTGGGCAGGGACGCGCTAGAAGGCTCACCTGCCGTGCGACCTCAGAATGCCTTCTTCTGGCCGGATCAGCTCAGAGGCCGCTTCTCCTCGTAGACTCCCAGGGAAGCCAGACACGCTGCTGGCCTTGGACCTGACGCCTCAGAGGGTGGGGGGCACTTGGGCTCTAGGTCTCTTCTGAGTTTTTCGCGGATGGTATCCCATCAAAGGCTCCTCTGCCCCAAGGTTTCTTCTGGGGCTGACAGCCACACAGTCCGGGGCCAGGCTGCTTTCACTTTTGAATCATAGGAGTGGCCAAGCGCGCTGGCACGAAATCTTCTAGTTAGTGGGGCAGTTCTGGTCCGTTTTTGACCGGACTTTCACTCATGGTATGGGGACCATGTTCCCACGGCTGTTTCCTAAAAATAATTTGGGGTGGTGGGTCTCAAAGCGGGGGCTCAGGCTGTTTTTGAGACCTTGGGGCGCAGAGCTCACACAGAAGCTAGGCTCATCCGTGCGCCCCCTGGTGGCCTATCCCAATTGTATTTTTAACACCAAATTCTCTGAGCAAATATATGCAGCCTTTGCTAAAATAAGCTACAAATGCCAACCCATTTCGGACCCTCGATACATCCTCAGACTCTATATGTTTAAAAACCAACTTTTACCCAGTGACCCAGACTAAATGTTTACAACAAACCAAAAATGACTGAATCATGTTAGAACATGTAATTAATAATAAAATAGAACAATTAATAATCTAAGCACATCACCCCATGACATAAGTGGAGCCAACATAAAATATATCAATTACCATCACCAGTATATCATTCCATAGAGTACGATCAATCCATGGTACCATGGTTCAAAATATCATAACCATTACATGCAAGGTAAATTACCCATTTTACCATGTAATAATTCACAAAGTGGACATTCAAATAAAAATGCAATTCAGCAAAGTAAGGACACATAGGGCAAAGAATCAGAGCAATGTCAGATGTAACCGCAGGTAATGACAAAAACATAAAGAAAGTCGAAGCCACTCACTTTGCAACTGAACCCCTGCAGGTGGAATACTGGGGATCCCCAACTTCCCAAGATCAACACCAGTGGACAGTCTTCCCTCCACAACTTCAATATCCAACAAAGATCTGCCCCATTGTTTTGAATGGATCCCTCAACAATGAATGGGTCGGGTGCACCAGGACAAGGTGTGTGGAAGCAGGACATTTCCAGGCAGGACTTCCGAAGTCCAGTGGCGGAGCCAGGTTTTGGTGCCGGTGCCAAGTAC
This sequence comes from Ambystoma mexicanum, assembly GCF_040938575.1. Lineage (NCBI taxonomy): Eukaryota > Metazoa > Chordata > Amphibia > Caudata > Ambystomatidae > Ambystoma > Ambystoma mexicanum. The sequence goes on along the minus strand of NC_090926.1, from coordinate 324,984,682 downwards.
TGCTCAGGAGGGCGCTGCCAAGCCCCACACGGCGCGCTGGTTGAGTCAGAGAGGGGTCGGGCCGGGGTTTGCTACCATTTCCTTAATTTTGCAGATATAACTAGGAACTATTGACACTTAATATTCAAGGAAAAACTAGCAGGGTGTTTTACCCAATATTTATTTCATTTATAAAACCTTGCGCTCCAAGCCACATCTGTTATCAGTTACACACCACACATTTGTTATGGCAGGAACATCCAGTTAAAGTGTTATTTCAATGTGGCAATGAAATCTAAAGATCTGAATCAGATACATCCATCAGTAATGCAAAAAGAACAATTCAATCAACATTTGCAAGCAAGCAATATATCATACCGTGCTGTTGGTAACCAGGCCAGACAATACAAAACCACAGACTGCAATGGAAAAATGTTTTAATCATTTTCCTAGATTTTCTGACACATTACATAAGCCATTTCCCCAGACATTTGAGTTTGAAATAAAATACCCTGATAATATAAATACCAATATAATACCAGATTGTGAGTGGGACCAAAAATAACCTTTTTTCCCAGCAACCGATATATGGATCCTGCTGAAACAAAGCTAAACATTAGCAAACAACTTAAGTACAATTGTATACATCTTTCAATGTAATTGTCATTATTCCCTGAGTGCATCTTTTGTGAACATTTCCTAGTACCAAAAAGCCAACATGTGGCCAAACATTTGTGCTGAAAATAAATATCCCTAATATCAAATGCTTGTTGCATAACAATGACTCAATAAGTACACACAAACATATACAATACATGTAACAATGATGGAAATGCTCCTTCAAATGCAAGGTGAGCATGAGATTGTATCCCATGCTACGGTAGGCAACGGAAGACTAATGTGCTCGAAGATGTTTTGCTGTGACAGATTAGGACCAAGAAGCCCTGTGCCACAGCAAAAAACCTATGGAGCACCTGTGCTATAAAGCCTTTCTGTGTGGTTTCATTGAAATGAATGTCTGAATTACTCTATCAAAGTCCACAGAGTCAGTCAGGTCTCTTTCAATAGTTAGGAAGGCTAAATTTGAAAGTCTCTCTTCACCCATTGTTGACCGTAAGTATCTTTTGATCAACTTCGTTCTACAGCAGCAGTACTTACAGGTAAAGTGAAACATTTTCTGTACAAATTAGAAAGGTCTGGGCAAACACCCTGCATATCATTGGCTATCAAGACAAGCAGTTTATTATTAACTGCTTCCTGTTAGAGAGTATTTCCCCATACAGTGCACAAAAAGAAGAATACTCTTAAACGGATTCGGGCACAGAGACATTACCTGCATGAAATGCATGAAATGTAGCCAACTTTTTCAGTGCGTCAGAATTATCTGACCTAGTAAAATATTTAGGATCCATTGCTGAGAATGTATGCACAGTTTTTCTAAAATCCTGAAACCTCCCTGTCATCTGAGCAACGAAGGTATCAACAAGAACATAAAAGGTTTCTATTTTGAATGCCTGCCTCCCACTCTCTAAAGGATTATCATCAGCTGCTTCATCATGAAAGCTTTCCTTAGCCCACTTCCTTTTTTCTTGAAAGTGTGTTGATGTCCCACACTCTTCAGCCATGTTTCTAGCATCTCTTTCAAACCAATCAAATATATATCATCTGACCGAAGCTTCTCTAGTTCCTTACCTATGGTCACCCTTCTCCTTGCATTGGTACACCTTTCTAAAGTCTGTACCAAGGAGTGTTACATATACCTCCTGGTACTATACATTCACATGCAACTGTGCTGCATTTACAGGGCTCTATTTTGTTTTTAAACCCTGTTTCTGTCTCCATGTTTATAATGTGTTGTTTACTCTGTAACATTAAGTGTATGTTAAATAATGAAAATAATTGCTGCATACGCATTTAGAGGGTAATTCATGGAATGGAATTAATGTGCGCTGAAAATGAGGGCACAAGTGTGAAAATCGCAGTGCACGCGTGCGAAACCCGCACAAGCGCCTGTTTCCGGATTCATGGAAGGCACTGCGCGTGGCTTACCTGGGACCGGCGCCGAATCTGCGCGTGTCTCACACGTCATTGCTACATCCCGAAGGCTGTGCGCGAGACGCCCAGTGAAGGCGCACACCGTCCAGTGCACACACCTAAAAAGGAAGCAGAACACGCGGAATGGGGAACAACACGTGAAAATGTGGTCGTTAAGGGCCAAGTACCGCTGCGAAATCCATGCAATGCCCACACGCACTAACAACACATATTCATGGAATCGAACAGGGCAAACTAGCGCACACCAAAAGACGTACAAAGCCGGAAACATGTATGCCAGACGAAAGCTGGCGTAAGTAACCCCGCGCAGCATAAAAGTGCACGCAAACAACAAACAAGCTCATACAGCTACGATGAATGTACCATTCCTCGCAACAGTGATCATGGGACACCGAAGAAGGAGGAGGAGGATAGCCAGGCTCTGCATTTTTTTACCCACGACCAGCCTTTTTGGGATGCCTGATGACCAGGTCTATGGCAGGTATAGGTTTCCACCTCATATCATCCTACACCTGGTCACTGAGTGGGAGGATGACCTCACATCACCCACCCTGTGCTCCCAAGCACTGAGCCCCTTGGAAAAGGTGCTCAAAGTACTGCATTTTCTGGTCGTTGGGTAATTTCAGCGTACACCTGCCATAGTTGGTGGCGTCTCACAGCCCACGCAGCCACGCTGCCTACACCAGGTGTTGGTAATCGTGACTGCATGCCCCTCAGTCCGCAGGCACATATACATGCCCAGAACACCCGCAGAAAGGCAGGCCGTGGTCCAGGACTTTTACCGGGTGGCACACTTCCCCAAAGTGCTTGGTGCCATTGATTGCACCCATGTGGCTCTACGTCCACCTAGGCCACTGAGCACATCTATCGCAACCGCAAGCACTGGCATTCCATCAACGTGCAGGTAGTATGCGATGCCAAGGGAATCATCACCTCTGTCTACGCAAACTATCCAGGTGTGTGGACACCCATGATAGTTTCATGTTGAGAATGTCACCCCTAAACCGGGTCCTGGAAGCTCGGAGGCATGTCGACACATGGCTCATTGGTGAGTACAAATGCCTGTGCAAATGCATGCATGTCACACACAGACAAATAGACAAACCCAACTAATCACTACCATTATCACATTATCACCTCCCAAGGGGACAGTGCCTACCCTCCGAGTACCTATGATGACGCCAATACGGAACCCCACCACACCACCCCCTGGTAAGATACAACACAGCCCATATTGCAACCAGGGCCATAGTGGAGCACACATTCGGAGTGCTGAAGTCACGTTTCCGCTCCCTTGACCGCTCTGGCGGGCAGCTACTCTATGCACCCCCAGTAGTGTGCAGGATCATTGTGGCAGCATGTGTCCTGCACAATGTTGCAACACGGCAGGACATACCGGTGGACATGGTGGTGCCCCTACATCCCCAACCACATGCATGCCCACTCCGCATGGGAGGGGAAAGGGCACATGGCGAGGCAGCCTGTACCCAGCTTGTGGCTACATTTTGTACCTAAAATCCCACTCATGCAGAGTGCACACAGGCCTGCCAGCAGGTGACAATCGATGATGACAAAGGGACAGTCAACTGTCACAACCTTACCACACTTAGAATGTGTCCCTGGAAGTGCTACATTGTGTGCATCCCTACCTACTTAAATAAACTCAATCCCGTGTGACCAAAAGGCACACATTCATGGTGCATAATCCACTAACCCCTTGCAAAACAGCACATCCAAATACTGGTGTGCCACCTAATCCCTCCCAAACCCCATGTCACCTTCCCGACACACCATGCCATGGCATGCGATGTGAAAGCAACCAAATAAATGCACAACACATGGCACAACTGTCACAAAGTGCACCGTGACAAATGGAAACAGGCCAGAGACAATTCCTTTTGACACATCAAAATGAAATCGTATACATGAGCCCATGTGCGTGGAATTAATGTTCCAGTGAGGTTCCAGTTTCTGGGGCCAGTGGCACCATCCCGGCAGAGAGGCAGAGGGCTGCCACCTTCACTGCCAATGAAGTTGGCATCCTGGTGGAGCAAGTCCTGGGGCATTATGATGCCCTCTTCTCAACATCGCGCACCGACAAGGAAGGATGGAGGAGGATCTGGGAGGACATCATGGGTGCCATCAACGAGGAGGGGGTGGCACCCCCCGACTACAAGCATGTCCTGAAGAGCTAGGAGGACTTCAGGTCCAGGACCCTCTACAAGGCCCGGTGCCTCATGGAGGCTGAGGATGAAGTGGGGCACCGGGCCCAGTTGAGCAACAACCAGATGAGGGTCCTGGAGCACATACACCCAGCGCTTCACCACCAGATCCTACTGTTGCAGACCCGTCTGGAGTCGAGTGGTAAGTGTCCATGTCTTCTTGTCCAGCGTAGTGCATGTTGAGGTGTGGCTGGAGTGTGCACCTTGGCCTTATGTCTGGCATGCCCCATGTATGGATGTCTGTGTGCAGGGACATGACAGTGCTGCTGTCAAGACACAGAGTTCGAGGATGCCCCGGCTTAAACTCTTGGTAACAATGGTGAGCTGTAGGACTAGCCCGCCGCCATTGTATATAGTTCTTTAGTGTTAGGTTTCCTTTCTTTTTGTTTTTTGTTTGGAAGACACGGACATTGCTCCAATTTTTGTATATAGTTGTTTTTTATAAGGTGTTTTTTAGGATCATTCTGGTTTTTGGGATCATAGACCCTTTATCCCTTCTTGTACATAGTTGGACTTTGATGGATTGTTTGGCTTTTATTTTCCCATGGAGTAATGGTTTATTATTTTGTTTTTCCTTTGGAACTGCAAACATTACTTTGGACAAGGACCAGTTTCAGGATTTACTCTTTTTTGGATTTTCATGTTCATTTGGATTTTGCATTTCAATTTGTTTACGTTCATTTCATTTCCATTCTCATTTTTGATATTTATTTGGTGTATTTTCATTTTTTTAAATACATTTTCATTTAGTCCAATCTGAGTGTTGTCTGCTCTCAATTGTTTGGTGCATGTGTCAATAGCCATTGGCTCAGGCATGTGTCACTGCTGTGTGGCTGTGAAGACTTGATTGTAGCGTGGAGTAAATGGACCTCCGTCCCTAAGCAACAAACAGCGAAATAGAAGCTACTAGCTGTTTGAGGATTAGGACCACAGGTGGTGGCGAGAACAGGAACACCAGGTCCTCTGAGTGGCTGCTGTAAGAAAATGGGCACGTCAGGTAAACGGGTTAACAATATGTTGTAGTATCAAAAAGATGTAAGACACACCCACCTACCAGATGATGGAGTAGAGGAAGGATCTGATGGAGGGTCGGGTGTCAGTATGTAGTCCTGTTCCCTAAGAATGCTGGTGAAGATAAAGGGGGCAACAACTGAGAGGGGAAGGCCCAGTTAGCCCACCAGCAGCACCTGAATGATGGAATGGCAGAGTCTATGAACCAGAACTATTTGCAGCACGTAGTTCTGGAAGCCAGAGTTCAGGAACTGAATCCAATCAGAATTTCCAAAGGAGAAACTAATCACAGTCCATGAAACAATCCGTGGTTAAGGCCATAGAATCAATGGATACGAGATTGCAGGTAAGGATTAAGCAAGGAAGTCCAAAACACAGTCCGTTGTTGTAGAACACAAGAAGACACAATCCAAAATGTCAAAACGCCAACTGCCGTGTGGACATCTGAGAAGCGACGCTCGCCGGGAGAGCAGCTGTTTTATTTCCTGGCTGAGCGATCACATGGTCTCAGTGCGGGCGTCACGTGATGGCAAGGCATAACGTTATGCCACGGAGACGGACGTGAAGCAGTCCGGGAGCCATGTCATGTGATCGTATTTCGTGCCAGACATTCTTCCTGTATTTCGTGATGGCAGGTCTCCGCTTCCTCATCAGCGATGTACACAACCGCCACGTAAGCCACCAAGCGCGAAGAAACGATGCCCGGGAATTCGGCGGCCAGCCTCTGAGTTTCTGATGCTGCAGGTGGGTAACGTGATGGCTACAAGGGCGTACTATCTGGTGTCTTGTGTGGGGCAAAGCCTGTGGCACAGCGGGCATAGGAAGGATCTTCACATGAGAGGGCTGAGAAATGAGTGCATGACAGTGGATATGTTGGACATGTATTTAGGTGCATGCATGTGTGCTTTGGTGAATGCCATGCCATGTGGCCAGTACTGTGAAGTGGGGCCAATGGATGGGTGTGGAGTTGCATTGGGGGGGGGCAGTATGGGGTGGCATTTGGGTGGACATTTGCTACATGATTGTATGTTGTGAGAATGTGTTTGGTGGGAGGACATGGTTGAGTGCTTGTGTTGCGTTGGCCAATTATTATATTTGGTGGCTAGGTTTAAATGCACTTTTGCTTTTCACCCCAGTCTAATGTTAAGCTTCTCCTGATTTCAGCTCTAGCTTTCAGATAAATTCTATTGGTTCTGAGCTATCATGTAGTCAAAAGGGTTTCTTGTTTTGATGCTATGATGTTTAATTTTTCCACTGCTCTGTTTAGAAGTAAAACTATTATTGATGTTGATCAAACACTCTAATTCCCAGTTTGCTTTGCGCAAAGCCTTTTGTAGGTTACTACGCTTGGACCAAAGTGCATCATTGATTGCCAGAATATTCATTGCTGTCCAGCGTAGATGATTACCCGAGAATTGGGAGTAATTTGGCGTCCCATATACTCCGTTGTGTATGGAATATCAATATGTAACTCCCATTTCAAGGTCTCATGATCACTCAGCTTGTTGAATATTATGTTTACAGAACTGCACCTCGCTTTCTTAATAAGGTCACTTCTGATCTAGTCGATATATATACTTACCTTTCCATTTATCCAAGTATGGGACAGTGAGACTCCACAAACTGTGTCCAGGGCCAAGAAAACCAGTTCATGAGAACCTAAAAAGCGTGACCAAACACAATCACCTTTGGTAGATGGAGGAGCGGGGAGATGGAAGTTTCTAGCATTTAGATCACTAGCTATTACTATGAAACCTGTTGGTGATATCTCATGCCACTGAATGATGACAACATCAATGAGGGACAGTATACCTTTAGTTTGCATACCTCCCGGCGGGTCATACACATTTATTATCAGCATAGAGTTGGTTTTACCTTTGGAAATTTGGAGTATAACTGGTGGTATATAAGGTGACCCATTAATTTAAGGGAGATTCACCAAAGTACGCGCCAGTCTAGTTCCAATCACAAGACCACTGCTTCCTTTGCCCGTAGGTGATAGGATTGCATAATTTTTTACAATCTGAAAACCATGAATAAAAACCAAGTTTCCTGTAAAAGGAACACATCGCTTGAGTTTATTTTCTCTATACCTACAGAGTGTAGTAAGAAAAAGTGATTGCCTTGTGTGTTCCAAGATGTCCATCTCAGTGTTTTATCAGAGATACAATGTCAGTTTGCCCCATGTATGATTCTTTCGGGAAACCAGCATTCGCTTTCCAGGATGTTATTTGTCCTTATTTATTTGAAGGGCACATAGAGCTGCTCTCTCTCTGATATTTGATCAGCCTGGTACTTGCTTACTTTCGTGTTGAGTCACTTCTCTAGAGGTCATCTTCTTACTTTTTTGGCCAAGAATGATATGATATGATATTTTATTTGTATCGCGCCCATACACAAGTGTTTCAGAGCGCGATGAGGCAAGCGAGGGCAAACAAGGGAGGACAAAACAAAGATCTTACTAGGCCCAGTGACATTGAGAACGTACAAGTGCAGAAGCGAGGGAAGGGGGAAAGTGTGAGGGACATGGGGGGAGTGGAAAGTGCTGGACACCTGATAGAACAACAACAGGTAGTGCGGCCAGCAGTTGGGAAGTGTGAGAATAATGTGTAGACAACGGGTGTCTGATAAGTGCTGGAAGGGGACTGCAGGAATAAGGGACAGTCTCAATTGGGTGAAAGTGGCTGCATGCATTTTAGAAAGGGATGTCACCAGTGCTGAGGAAACTTAAATGAGTCCTCAATTAGTGGTGCTACTTAAACCAGGTAATTTGATTCGTTTCATGTAAGTGGACCCAATTTGATTCAATTGCGGTATTTGTCTGAAAATAGCCAACAGCTGGGTCCGATTCCAGAAGGGACTATGGCTAGTCGGGTTTATTTCCTCCAATATGGCCCATGTGCCATGATTTTTGAAGGCACTAATGTCCAGGTAAAACTTATCAGCTACTGCAGCACTTTTGTTTTGATTTGTCTGTTCTGAGCACGAAGGCTTGATGATCGTAGTTGTTTTAACTGAGTCACTTTTCTGTTTGCTGATTTTAGATACAGCTATTGGTTTGGCTTTTAGAGTTTGCTGTCTCTGCCGCCTATTTAATACAGCCTGTCGAACTGAGCCATCCGGCTGGGTATTTGTCACCCTTCTTCTCCCTTGGGCGGCCTCCTGGATAGTACAAGTGCCTGTTTTCCTGAATGTTTCAGTTTTAGGTGGGTGCTCCTTTTTGGCACTATTTTGAGCATTTGGGGTAGACACGATTTTGAGAACTTTAGCTGCTTTTTCTGGCTGCAAATTTTTGTGTGTTAATAAATCCATCTCCACTGTCGATGGGACGAATTTCTCCTCATAGTCCCGTTTCCTTCCCAAGTCATCCCGTTGTAATGATTGCATGTAGGGACATGGGGCAAAGGAACGTGAAGCTGGTCCATCAAGCAGCAGAACTGATGAAGTCCTAGCGATTTGTGACTGCATGGAGGCAAAGACCGATTTTTCGGTCAATTCTGTCACCTTAGCAAGGGAGTTTTTTTATATCTGCTTGGTCCTTAGCCAATGTGGCTATCAGCATGGAAAGTGCTTCGACCTTTGCCATTATTGTGTGGCTGCCACTCATGTATCAGCCTGTCCAGGGCGTCCGGCTCACAGTCCTCTTCCTTATCGCTATCATCATCGTCCTCGCTACTTGTCTCGAAAATATCTGGGGTAGCCGAGAGTGATGTGCGAGCAGCCAAGTCTGGTGAATTTGACAAGTCAATGTCAAGTACATTATCGCCGAGGTTCTTGGTAGAGCATTCTTTTACACCACCCAAAGGCACACACTGCATACCAACACACATATTTAGTAGTGGGTGGTTGTTGTCAATGGTGCATGAGTGTGAAAGTTCTGCCATCTCATCAAGCTGGGTCTGGGATTTTTGGCCACTCCCTTCTAATCTCCCAACCTGAAAGAAGTCAGTAATGTCAACTTGCATGAGATTTTGCTCATAGGATTTTGGTTTTTCATTTTTGACGTGTATTTTTTCCCGCCAGGACCAAGCTAGGATGTTTAGTGCCCCGTTTTGATCCACTAGTGCTGCGTAATGTAGTTCTGCGGCTTGGTAAGGATTTCATTTGCAGCGCCGACCTGTGTCGCTTTTGTTGGTATTAAAAGAAAGCTTACCCCTGTAGGATGACAATCCAAGCTCCGGCGACACAAGGACACAGGACACTCTGAGGCACTCCTGCTACAAGATGCGCATGCTGACATGCACGTCCTCCGATTTTATTGCTGAGTTCTCAGCCAACCAAGATGTCGAGTGATGATAAGTTCACAAGGGCAATGGCGATCCCAGATGTACAGAGCAATAGGTGTTATTATTCCCAGAAGAATTTAGGAAGCAGAGAGCTTAAGACATTATTCACGGTAAGCAGAGGACACTCTGAGGCACTCCTGCTGCACAACGCGCCATCTTTTAGTCCAGGCTGACATGGAGCACCTGCAAGAAGTGCTCGAACTAAAGGTGTAGACATTGCCCTGCTCTGAAAGAGGTATGGATCTGTTGGGTAATTTTGCTGCATGTCAAGTGTTACCTGCATTTTTACATTCCTACTGCATTCCCCAATGTCCTCAGTATCCATGTCTTCTTGTACTACTTGTGAGCCAACATTGGTATCTTCAACGGTTTCATCGCAATCAGCAGTTGTGCGATCAACCATAACTCCAGGCTGGGTAACCGTGTCTTTAGAGCGATCAGGCTGAGTCAGACCCTGTGTAGATGCAGTAGAGCATTGTGGATGCTCATGAATGCCAGTGCATGGTGGCTGATCGGTTGAATGTATTGTGATAGGAGGAGAAGCAGTAGACAGATGTTCATCACCAGAAGCATGAGGGACAGAATAAAGGGGGGGGTTCCTGCTGAGTTCTGAAAGCAAGGATTGAAAGAATCTTTTTAACTACAATAACATCATTCAGTGGTCAAAAACGCTGGCATTACCTGAATGGGCAATAACTTATGTTTGCTCCTGCTTGTCAGTGGAATCTTTGGGCTGGGTCTTAAAAGCTGACAAAATATCTTGACAGTATGTTGCTGCTTTGGCAAGTTTCTGTTTGCTGCCCCGTTTTCGTTTTGTGGCACCAGACATTTTTGGTTTCGCAGATGACTCTGGATTCATGTTGCTCTCTATTCAATACTTCTGCAGGAAGAGACGGAAAGTGCATTTAATTAAGTTCACACAGCTAACTTACCAATGACTCTCTAGTTGAACTGCAACAAGATTATCTCTCATGCTGCGCCTGCGGCTAGTAGTTTTGACCAGTGTTACTGAATAAATAGTCTTTAAAATGCACAATTTGCATCACATTTTATCAAAATCCTCCCCTTGGCTGCTACTCAAACATGGGAATGAGAGAGGGAGCGCAAAGTCAAGTAGAGGGAAGAAGGAGGAACCACCACCAAGTATGGAAGGTAGCTGCTGAGGAGGAGAAAAGAGGTAGCAACAGCTACAAAGACAGATATGGAAACAGGACGAGGGAAGAGTGAGAATAACTGGTACAATGAGTGGCAAAAGAAGAAAAAAGGTAATGATGCGAGGCAGTGACTTAAAGGTAAGGAGAGCCAAAAGGAGGCGCGAGAGGTAGGATGAGAGAGTGGAGGTAAAAGAAGTGAAAACTATGGTGCAAAACAGGTAACATGACATAGTAGAGTGATGAGAGGAGAAGGAGAAATATAAAAATAGGGGACAAAGGGAGGGACGGATGGAGAATGATAGAAGGGGAAGATGGTTGAATAAGAGTGGAGGGAAGGGGGAAAGACTGGTGAACAGCAAGAATGAGAAGGAAAGGAGATACGGATAGAAACAGAGGTAGAAGGAAGGAAAAAGGGGATGTAATGGAAGAATTGTGAAACAAAGAGAGCAAGGGAATGACAGAGAAGAAGAAAAAGGAGAGGAGATGAGACACTCAGAGAGAAGGGATACAGAAAGAATAAAAAGAAAAGAGGGAAGCATAGAGAAAATAAGAAAGGGCGATTGTGGTATAAGAGACAGATGGAGTGAAGAGAGAATGAGCGAAGAAGAAATGAGAAAAAGAGGAGACTCAGACGAGTGATAGGAGGACACAGGTGAAGGAGAAACCAGTAGAAAGAATATCAAATACTTCCAGTGACACTCGGGCATTAATGCGAGCTGTACGGTTCCCCTACCCCACTTTGGACAGGGACTGCTGTCAATTTTGCTGCAACTGTTATCTGTGAGGGAAACCTGTCTGCACCCTAACGCTTTGATCACTTTGTATGTGCACCATACACATTCTGCAGACAGTGTGCACCGAGATACGCTAACGCCGCCACTTACCGATATCTATCACATCTGCCTTGATGCATCGTGTCCGCAGGGCAGGACAGATAGACGATGCACACTGTGTGCATGTGCACCCACCGATGCTTGCTTATGTACACACACAACACCCAGCAGGGGCTGCCAGCCAGGCACATCCCAGGTGCACATGCACAGACCTAGACCTGACAGCAACACGCACCCAGCGATCCCCCCATGACGGCGTGACCATTAGGCTGAGTAGTGTGGGCTCCCCCTTTGCTCTATTTCCTAATACCCTGGAAAAATGAAATAACATGACAGACAGGTTTCTGTTTGTGGAAAAACTATAGGCCGTAGGCTTGTTTATTTTCTACAGAAAATAACACAACAAAATGATCACAATAACCAACAAATGACACCAACTCGCTTTTGGGCACATCGTGTCCAGGGGTAGTGGATGCCCAGCCTTCTCCTCGGCTAGACTTCGGTACCCTGGGGCATCCATTCCTGGACACGTGCCGCCGCCTACGACTTTCTACCATGTACCGAAGAGAGTACTCGGCATTCCGGCTCCTCCTTCTTTCTTACTCTTTGCCTTTTGCTGGGTGGGTTGGGTGGCAAAACGTTTCCTTCTCCCCCTTTTCCAGGCCCTGGGAGCTTACCCGAATGAGGTGAGCTCCTTACCTGGTTGTGCTTTCCTTGGTTTCTGCTGGGGTACTTATACCCCCCTGTCCCTTTGTTGTACCTCTGGGGGGCCGGACTTCATCTTGCCCCCCTGTTGCTTTTTCTCACACCTTTCCCCCCGTGTGTGCTGTGTTCCTTCTGGCAACGCCGGGGGTGGGGGCGCTGCTTTGGCTGCCCCTCCCCTTGTTTTTCACGCCGTTTGTCTCCCCCATCCCGCGCCCCAGGCCCTCCATCGTGCCGTACTTTGTACCGCACAGGGCCTGGGGCATGGGCTGAATAGTGTGGGCTCCCCCTTTGCTCTATTTCCTAATGCCCTGGAAAAATTAAATAACATGACAGACAGGTTTCTGTTCGTGGAAGAATTATAGGCCGAAGGCTTGTTTATTTTCTACAGAAAATAACACAACAAAATGATCACAACAACCAACAAATGACACCAACTCGCTTTTGGGCACATCGTGTCCAGAGGTAGTGGATGCCCAGCCTTCTCCTCGGCTAGACTTTGTTACCCTGGGGCATCCATTCCTGGACACGTGCCGCCACACCTAAGTGGGTGTCGCCCCGGCCGCTCAGGTCCCCCCAAAAAGCGCCCCTATCTGCATCCTCGCTCTGCTAAGGCTCTAAAAATGTTATCCGAAAAAACTCCCATCCCTTTGCTGGATAGGTGTACACCGTCCTGGTGGAACATCTCTGGGTTATTCTGCGACAAGCCATGCTTTATAAACTGGAGACCCATACACCTATAGTACCTTTCTACTGCCTTGTTGAGCTTTTTCCTTGAAGTTTCAATGGCCGGCCTCATGTGTGCCCCGTACCAGACTCTGCGGGTAATTATCTCAGACATCGAAATTTCGGTTTTCCACCAGCAGTGTGCTATAGCCCTTAGGGACTCGCACATGTTGCGCATCAGTTCGCCTCTATTTGTTTTAACCAGGTCATTACCACCAAGGTGGATTACCAGGTACTCCGGTGGGTCCCTGAACCCGATCAGGTCCGATAGCCGATCGTGAATGTCCTCCCAATGCATTCCTTGGAGGCCCCACTAGGATGTTATTGTCTTTTTAAAATATAGACCCTCTTTGAAGTCCCTGATCCACCTGCCTGCCCGGCTCACAAAGGAATGGCTGACTATCCATGCCGACTTGTAGGGGCTCGTATCTGCATGGATGGATGGGAGAGGAGTCATATCAAGTTTTCTCTTACATATCTTTTGAAGCATTGTGACCTCCACCCCCCAATTTTCTTTACGCCTTTCGCTCCCAGGCCTCCCGCCCATGCTGACGTGGCTGCCCCTATTCTGAAAGAGTGGGTCCCAAACTCCGCTGCATCCCACCCTGCTTTTGCTATAGTTTTCTTTAGTACTGCTTGGAACTGGTATCTGCTGTGCGCTCTGCCGTCCCTGTGTATCAGTAGTTGTCCCCCGACTTCCGGCCGTATTTCGAGAAATTTTTGGGTGATGCACCTGGGACAATGCTCCCTTTCCTTAATGCATTTCAGCTCAATTGCTCGTCCCTTCCCCATCTGGTCTGTTTTTGATGTCCTCAACATTATCGACATGTCTTTGGACCCTATGCTGACGTCGCTTCTCGCTAGCCCGTCCCCTGAAACTGTGTTGCGCGCTACTAGTTTCCCAATCCTAAAAGCCCCAAAATACGCTAGTGCAAAAGCCGCCCTAAACAGCATTGTTTCATAACTGTCGCTACATGTGCTATGCAATAATTGTAACAGTTTAACCACTTTCCCAAAATTCAAGGGTCTCCTGCTGTCTGGTTTCCTTCCTTCCAATTTCGCCCAACCCTTCATTGCATATTTTATCCGTGGGTTAAATGTTGGGTCTGCAACCCCGGCCACCTTAGAGGTATATGCGACCGCGGCCAAATGCGATGCTGCCCAGCTTTTCCTTTTCCCCTGTGCAAATGCTTTCTCCAGGAAGTCACACATTTTGGAAATTGTAATCTCCCCCACTTCTTGCAATTCTGTTTCTTTTAACACATTATTCACATGTTTCTTGTACTGCTTACCAGTTTTGTATGTTATAGCGTTCCTGGCCAATCTTTCTATCACTTGACCCTGCTCCTGTGGTTCTTCCTCCTCTTCTGAGTCAACCTTGTAGTTAACTGTTTTTCCTCCATTGCTTTTAGTGGGACCCATGCCTTTTTTGGCGTGGGCGTCTTTATCCTTTTTGCATCCGGCCGCAGCTCCCTGAACTTGCCCCACTGGAAACGAGACAAGGCGTCAGCGACCACATTTGCTTCTCCGGCGATATGCCTCGCCCTTATGACAACATTGTTATTCAGACAACCCAATGTTATTGCCCTCATTAATTCCAAGACCAATGGGCATGATGCGCTTCCGGTATTTATTACATGCACTACCGCCATGTTGTCTGACCAAACATTTAGCTCTTTGCTATTTAGCTCTGCCTCCCATGCGCACAGCGCTACCCAGATAGGAAACAGCTCCAGTAATGTAATATTACTCGTCCATGCTGCCTCCTGCCATGCCTTTGGCCACTTTTCTGCGCACCACACTCCGTACCCAATATTGCGCCAAAACCAAATCCCCTGGCTGCATCTGTAAACAACACCCTCTTGCTCTCCTCGTTTATTGGTGAGCACCAGATTACTGCTCCATTGAATGATTTAAGGAATTCACCCGATACCTCCAAATCTTTCTTGATTCTCCCACCAATTCTGACTCTGTGGTGCCCCTCCTTGGCCCCTCTCGTTCTCTGTTCAATCCTTCTTTGGAATATCCTGCCTTGCGGTATGACCCTACCAGCAAAGTTTAGTTTACCCGCTAGTGATTGCAATTCCTTTACCGTGGCCTTGTTTCTCCCTTTTAGGCTTTTGATTGTTCCCAGTAGATCCGCCACTTTTTCTTCCGGGATCCTGCACACTCCCCTTTGCGAGTCAATTTCTATTCCTAAAAATTGTATTATTTGTGTCGGGCCCATTGTTTTTTCTTCCACCAGCGGGAAGCCCCAGTCTTCTGCTAATGCCATGAATTTATTCAAGGTAGCCCTACACAGCTTGGAACCCTGTGGCCCCACAAATAAGAAATCGTCCAGGTAGTGGACTACTTGTGCCTCCTCCATCTCCTTTGTGAGTGCCCATTGCAAGAATGAGCTCACTTTCTCGAAATATGCGCGTGAGATGGCGCAACCCATTGGGAGGCATTTGCAAACAAAATACTCGCCCTCCCAATGCATGCATAGCCACCTCTGTGATTCCCTATTGACTGGTAGCAGGCGAAATGCTGACTTTATATCGGCCTTCACCATCCATGCCCCCTTTCCTGCCTTCCTGACGACCTGTACTGCTTCCTGAAAATCTGAATAAGACACTGACACTGCATCTTGTGGTCTGCCATCGTTCACTGATGCCCCTGGAGGGTATGATAAGTGGTGAATCAGCCTGAATTCCCCGAGCTCCTTCTTTGGGACCAGACACAATGGTGAGCATATGTACTCAAAAAATGGAGGGGATCTGTAGGGGACCCCTATGCTCCCCAGTTCTACTTCTTTCTTGATTTTCTTGCCCACTAACTCTCTGTTCTCTAAGGCGGATTTCAGATTTTTTGGGGTATTCTGGGACCCTTGCCCTTTGGATGGAATATCGAAACCCTCTTGGAAACCTTTCCTAATTGTCTCTGCAACTTCCTGGTCTGGAAAAACCTGCAGCCACCTTTCCATTTTCTCAATCTTAACTGGTGTGGCCCCTTTCTCATTTCTTCTCTTAACTCCGTTTTTCCGGCACCCTGTGTGTGCCGGTTGTTGCTCTGGTGCATTTAGCGGTACTATGTTCCCCCCTACAATTTTTGCATCTGTGGCTGAATTTGCATTTCTTGCCCCAGCTACATGGTATCCCATTCTCGAAGTTTCGACATTGGGCTCCCTCTGTCCTTGTTGCCCCATTGCTCCCCCTTCCACCCCATTGTGCTGTTGGTAGCATGCTGTTCTGCCAATTTCTCTGTGAGCTGTATTGTCTGCTCCGAAAGCTCTGATCCCTTGCTCTGTCAAAATTGCTCTCGTATCTTCTGTTATTATATTTGTAATCGCTTCTGTAATCATTTTGCCAATATTGCCTCCTTTGATAACCTCCCGCACTACTCTGTTCCCTGGTGTCCCATTTTTCTTTTAGCACATTGAATATGTACAGGATGAAATTCTCCTCATCCCAACTTATGTCTGGGAAGCAATCCATTTCTTTCCTAAATTCGTGGTCATATTCCTTCCATGCATCCCCCCCAAATGCTTTGTAAACCTTTAAGACTCCCTGCTGGTATGTTACCAGTGATAAACCGTCCTCTGGATATTTTTGCAGTATGATAGTGGACATTATTTGGAAAGCCGTCGTCCAATTATCAAAATTCCTTGGTACTGGTGCCCTTTTTAGCAAGCCCTTCTCATCCTCCTTTATGTCCTCTAATGATACATTCTGCCCTCTCTTTTGGACATCTAGTAATGAAAAGATATCTATAAATTCTTTTCTCCATATCTTCTCCTTCACTTTTTCATTAATGTACCATGCCTGTGCCTTCATAGAAGGTCCTTGGGCGTCTTTTCCGACCGTGGGCCTGCCATATTTTGTCATAACTGTGGCTGGTTCTTGTACTGTTACAGTGGTATGCCCAGCCGGCGTCACCGGTAGGCTGGTGGTCGCCCCCTGGGGAATAGGCCCTGGCAGGACCCCTTGTGCCCCCCCGTGGTATGGGAACCCCGTGTTCTGCTGGTCCTGGCCCTCCTGTTCCGTGACCGTCACCTGCACCCTCTGCCATTGCCTTTCTCTGTTTATCTTTACTCACTACTCCCTTCCATTTCACCCATGCCTTTAAGTGGTCCCTCTCTTCATCCTCACTACTTTCCGTCTCAGATGTTACCACCCTTTGCTCGACCCCGTGCTTTTTCTGCTTCCTCTCCTTTCCTCCACTGGTTCTGGGCGGCTTACCCTGAGCCGTGATGCATGAGTTCAACATTTTTACAATTTTGTCCCCAATATTATTATCAATTTTTTCATTACCTTTTTTGGTTCTTTTCTTTTGCTTCTTCCTAGGCTCTTCCGGCTGCACCTGTGGTCCTCTTGTCACCTCTCTCGCCCTTTTCTGGCCTTGTGGTATCACCGCCTCCTCTTCGCTGGTGCTGGAATCCTCTAGCAGCAAAGGCGACATTGCCCTTGCCCTTTCCTCCTTCTGCATTACATCCAGCACCCATTGTGCTCCATACTCTTTTTCTGCTTTCTTGGCCCATGCGCTGAATTCTTGCGCTCTTCTTGCCCTTTCTTCTGCCATCTCGTGAAAATTGCCTTCAATGGTTTGTTTTTCTTGCCTCTCCTTATGAGAATTGTGTGGGCAACCCAGCAAAAAATAGCTCCTCTGATTCTGCCCCACCTTTGTGCCCTGTTCTCGGTATGCCAGCTCCCAAGGTGTGGCCCCACTGATTTGCAACGTGTTTTGCTGTTAATATACTCCGCCGGGCCTTCTCCCCTCAATTGTGGCACTCCCCGCGTTAATTGTGCGCTGTCTCTTTAAAAGTTCCAGCGCGTCCACTCCTTGCGATTACTTGCGTCAGTAGGCACGGCCAACTTTGATTGTGTGCTCGCTCCTTCGTCTCGCTTGCTTTCGCAGGCTTTCACCGACGCATGTACCTGCTCCTGTTCGGCGGCCCGAGTCACGCCGTCTCCCCCAGCTGCAGAAGGAGACCTTGCAGCATGGGCGCCCGCTGCTTCCGCGCTCCTCTCCGCTTTTCGGCTGGCTTTACCTCCTGGCCGTACTACAGCTGCTCTCCTGGCTCCTTCTGGCGCTCGCAGACCTCCAGGCGAGGCCGGTAAGGTTCTTCACGTGTGTCGGTTTCCTTCGCCGCTCTGTCCGCAGTGTGGAGGAAAGAAAGACACGAAAAGCCTGCAGAGGCAAAACGTTTCCTTCTCCCCCTTTTCCAGGCCCTGGGAGCTTACCCGAATGAGGTGAGCTCCTTACCTGGTTGTGCTTTCCTTGGTTTCTGCAGGGGTACTTATACCCCCCTGGCCCTTTGTTGTACCTCTGGGGGGCCGGATTTCCTCCTGCCCCCCTGTTGGTTTTTCTCACACCTTTCCCCCCCGTTTGTACTGTGTTCCTTCTGGCAACGCCGGGGGTGGGGGCGCCGCTTTGGCTGCCCTCCCCTTGTTTTTTTCGCCGTTTGTCTCCCCCACCCCGCGCCTAACCCCCCAGGCCCTCCATCGTGCCGTACTTTGTACCGCACGGGGCCTGGGGCAGACGTGACCGTGTACAGTCAGAATGATTCTGGGGCAGCACGCAGCTGGTCACACGCACGCAGTCCACGCAGTCCATGCACCTGTCCTTTCTTTCCCCGAATAGTTAAAGACAACAAACACAGCAAAACGCATCCACTGGAACTGTTTTACAGAAGCATTGTTGGAAGTTTACATAAAAAAAAAAAATCTTTAGAGAAATAACGAGCTTCATGTAACATCTTGTCGATACTTCAATGGTGGGAAGTTTCAAAAGTTAGAGGCTACAGCGCCTTATGCCGCTGCTCAATGCACATTCACATTTCAGCTAAACCTGAAATGCAAAGTTTTCCAGTGAAGCCCTTAAACCGCATTTGCTAAACAAAGACAAAGCATAGGTAGGCTGAGCAGAGATGTCTATCGCTATCAGGGGTTTTATCAGACTTAGAACAACTGCGTTCTTTGATCAAAATGGAACATGAGTTTCTTAAGTGGGTTTATTTTGCAGTGACTGGCATTCTCCTTTGCTGGGATGTCACTTTGCACAGCCTGACCTTGGGAAGAGAAGACTCCTATACGGTTTCACTTTTCTAATTAGACTTCAGTGAAAGCAAGCCACCAGCACAATCGTTTCGCGGGTTGGGGTTTTATATTTTGCCAAATGCTAGTATGACAGAACCAGGCTACAGCATGCATGCACGCTTACCATTTAGATTTCTACGTGATTTGTCAAGTCAGCAGTTAAATATGGAAAGCATTTGGAACAAATGTGAATATTTTGATATAATATGTTGAAGCAATGGCGATGGGATGCAATGCACATCTTACTGATGTCACGATTGCAACAGCCTAAACTCTGTCCACCAATCGTTAAATTACAAGTGGCAGTGGCTAGCACTACCAGCCAGCCACATACATTCCAGCTGGCGCTGGGCAAACGGAGCTGAGGGGGGGTATGCTCTCGTCACATGGGCTGGTTAAGGTTTATGTGAAAATAACTTCTGAATCGTTTTAAAAACAAAATAAGACATAATTGTCGCCTTTATGTAATTGGGATTAATTATTTGGGTTTCTCACAAATGTAAAATAAAAGCAAGAGCTTTAACGTTTGTGCAGAGTGCGGACCCCTAAAATGCTACAGCAGCACGACTGCTTATCAATATCCTCAGAACCGAGGCTGTGTTATTGACTGAAAGAAAAGAAAGTGAGCTGTAGTCGAGCACACCTTTTTTTCAGAACGGGTTTTCTGCACATTGCATTTCACAGCAGCTCTGGCATACACTCTGACATACCTTATAGCTATAACAGCCACATACACACAGTGACAGCCGCCACACTGACTGAGGCTGAGCAATGAGTGTGAGCACAGCAAGTTAGACTTGCTTGGTTGGTCACCATTGTGCCTGTGGTGTCTCAAGTGAGTCCTAGTATTGTTGCTGCAGTGCTGTGCCTCTCTCTGCCCGACCTAATTCCAACCAGCGACCAGCGGCACAGCAGCTGGCCTGGTCCTGGCTGGGAGACAGTCCTAGAGCAGCTACCTGGGCTCGATTAGTGAGAGGGCAGGCAGCAAGGAAGCATACTGTGGGCAGCGGCAGTGCCGGCTGGGCAGTAGGGCAGGATAGGCACTAAGGGGGGCCTGGGCAGCAAGGAAGGGCGGACTCTGACTGGCTCTAACCGGCTGGCCTCTGGCATCCATGGCAAGTCGACAGTGTGCGGCGTAGCAGCGGCCCCATCTTCTGAGTGCAGCTCTCTCTTCCAGCGCATGCTCCGGTAGGCAGGGCAGGCATGTGTAGTTGCTTCTTGTTTGTGAATGAAAATCTTTGCACTTGCTACATTTATAGCAAATTTGCCTTTAGCGGTTGGCTGGCGGCTCCAGAAAATCTGGAGGCTCTCTAGTCTGCAGCCAGGCCTGGGTCAGGCTGGCCCAGTCCCAGGCACAGGGGCAAATTAATTTGGGAAACCTTCTGTGCAGTGTGTGAGAGAGGGAGTGTTGTATATCGCACCGTAGGGTGATTTGTACTTTTTCAGGTGCATCAGGCCTGGGTGGCTGCAAGCAATGACAGCACGCACGTGCACCTGACCTGCCAGCCCAGGCCAGGCAGCCTCTCCTTCTCACCGGCCAGCCCTAGGCCGGCGCATCTCATCATGTTCTCATGCATGCTTGAATGTCAAGAAATCCATTTGCATGGCAATGCATGCAATATGCTGATACTAGGGAAGGGCAGTGCAGCAGCCATGGCAGCCTGAAGCCAAGGAAGTGCAAAATGTACAGTGAATGGGCTGTCCGACACTCACTAAAGGAACCAAGTTGATTCAACTTACCGGGCTGGCGTGGCCCAGGGCAGTCAGTTAACCCAACTTCAATCAATCACTGGGCCACCGGCTGCCCCCAGTGCCACTGTTTAGAAGCTGCCTGGAGGATTATTTCTCCAACGAACTGCCACTTTCTCCCAGAAACTGCTTAAAGAAAGTACAGTCGGCCGGCTGGTATTAAATTATATACAAAGTTGATGTGGTGTGAACAGTGATTACGAATGCCAGAATTTCGTCAGGTTAGCCTGCAGTTTGTATTACAGGCCCACATATTCATATACTAATGCAATCCTATCCAGTATACATTTTTTGAAGCAAAAATGGCATCACAGTCAGACAGAGAAAGAGCACGACGCCAACAGGCACAATCACTATTTTGTGCAAGCATACCCACCAAAAACACAGCAGAACCCAGCATTGTGGAAAAAAATGAAATTAGTCGACTTAAAACATTGGAAAAATTGCAGAAAAAAGAAGTTAGTAAGTGGTGGGAAGAACACTCGCTCCATAATTATGTGGACGTGGGAAGAATACCACGTGGTCTCAGAATTCTGACCTCACCGCCTTTTGATGAACAAGATCCCGAGATGTTGAAAGAATGGGGCGATTCCACTAATGCATGCTCAGGACAGTTCCTTAATATTCTCATTAAATATGCTAAAAAAGACAGAGAAAAAACATTGGAAAAAATGGTAGAAATCAACGAGCAACTATCCCTAATAACTGCAAGCGAAGAGGGCACTAAACTGAAATCCAATATTGAAGACCGCCTCAAAACCTATGAGGAAAACATCAAACAACGGAAACAAAGGAAATTCCTTCGCGACAAAGAGGATTATGAAAAGGGAAGAGTATATACCTTCGCTCGCAGATTCGACCATCTGAGGAAAAATCTGTCCAACAAAAACATCCAGAGCAATGAACCACTATGATCCTCACATCTAGTGAGGCAGCCACCACATCAGAATCTGAGACACCCACCAGTGAAACTGAAAACGTCTCTAAAAAAATAATTTTTTTAGACGAAATGAGGATGCTGGGCCTAGACGGCTGAAACAAACCAAAGAAGCACACAAGCAAAGGACGAGGAAAACCATCAGGATGTGGAGGAAAAAAAAAACCAGGAGGGGACAAAGGAACAAGCAGTTCAGAGTCCGAGGGCAATTCAAGAACACGCTCTGGCAACAAGAAGGTGAAATAAACACAAACAACATGGATAACAGCATCATCAATTTGTCAGATTATGTACTCAGTCAGGACCAAACCAAAGTCCTCCAGTATGGATTCAACTTCTGTCCAACTTTTTCTTATGACTATGCAGAGACAAGGATTGACTTCTTTAAGTACATGTGGAAAATTAGATTTAAAAAATTCTTTCTGTTGAATCCACCAAAAGAAACAATCAAAATCACTCCACAAGGAAAAACATCTGTCGTCATTGAGGCTCTAGACACCTTATTAAATCTGGCAGAATTGTAATCCTTAGGGAATGTGGAGGCAGTGTCGGCTGAGATCTCTCTGGAAATGCTAAATATACATACAGATTGGCCGATAAACAGCAAATTAAAGGCCAAATCAAGGTTTAATCCCCTACTCCAGCCGGGTGGAAAAATTGAAGCCTTTCAAGATTTAGTGATCCATGATCTTCAGAAAGCAAGACTACAAAATACTAAAATCAAATCTAACTTCTCATCTAAAGAAAGACAAATCCTTAAAGATTTACAAAGTGTCAAAAGCATTGTCATCAAAACCTCTGACAAAAGCACGAATGGGGTTATTCAAAACCGCACAGAATATATAAAGGAAGCACACAGACAACTGCGGGATGTTCATTGCTATGAGCAATTGGAAATCAACCCCACAGAGGAAATAACACTCAAAGTGGAGGCTTTGCTCAAGAAATGGTCCGATATGGATTTCCTTGACGAAGACGACTGCAAGTTCCTTTTCAACAAATTCCCTAGCATACCTACCATATACTTTCTCCCTAAAGTCCATAAACATCGTACCTGCCCCCCAGGCCAACCCATTGTCACTTTGAATGGAGCTTCCCTCGAAAATATCTCCAAATATGTGGATCAGACCTTATTACCACTTGTATTCACGCTACCATCATACCTGCAGGACACTAAAGATTTCCTCAGTAAGATCGAAGGTATAATATGGGAGGAAGATTATATGTTTGCCACATTGGATGTCGTTTCATTGTACACCTCTATTCAACACAATGATGGCAAAAAAGCGTGCAAGTATTTTCTTGACAGTAGGTCTCTCAACTACCTAGCCCATGGAGAAATGATAATAGAAATGATAGAAATGTGCCTCACCAACAATGTCTTTGTATTCGATAATAATTTCTATCATCAGTTTAGAGGGTCTGCTATGGGCACAAGCTTTACCCCATCCTACGCAAACTTGACAATGGGGTGGTGGGAGAAGTTTCATGTATGGACAGAAGGCAACCACCGATACACTGACCACGTGGTTCTATGGCTCAGGTTTATTGATGACCTCTTTATCCTTTGGAAAGGTGAAGAAAAAGATTGGCTCGAGTTTGTAAGTGTGTTGAATGTAAACAATCTTAACCTACAATTTACTGAAAATCATAGTCGGCAAGAAATAATTTTCCTAGATGTCTTGATGAAGACCAACCAACAAGAAATCGTGACCGAACTATATCGAAAGCATACGAGCTCAAATAAGCCACTTTTCGCCACAAGCAACCAACCCACATCTCTAAAGTGGAGCATTCCATACGGTGAATTTGCAAGAATAAGGTGTAATTGCAGTACAATTGAAAGCTTTCATAAAGAATGCAAATTTACAGCGGCGAAATTCTTAAAACAAAGATATCCGAAAGCAGTCTTAGAGAGAGCATACACCAAAGCCTGCAATTTAAACCGAAGGACTTTACTCTCATCTAATAAATCAACAGAAGATCAAGAACAACATGATGCAATAAGACTTATCCTTACATTTGGAACACACGCCAATGTTATAAGAAAGATACTACATCGACATTGGCATGTCTTACAGTCTGATGAAGCTCTAGCACCGATTCTAAAAGAAAAAGTCAATATAACTTTCAGAAAATCCACATCCATTAAAGATTCGCTGGTTAGCAGTTTTTTGTTGCCCGCAAATGAAAGTCAAAACACTGCTATGTGGTTACACAAAAATACTAATGGCTTTTTCAAATGCTCGAAATGTAAGGCATGTAAATTCGCTCAGAACAAAACAAACTACATACATCCAATAACAAAGCATCTTGTAGAATTGGGCAGTCATATTACATGCAATACTGAGTTTGTGGTCTACGCTCTCCTATGCTCCTGCAATCGCTGGTATATTGGCAGCACCATCGGCAAATGAAAACTCTGGATTTTACAGCATATGAGAGCGATAAAAAACTGTGACCCTTCTTATCCAATGACAGTCCACTTTAAAGACATACACTAGAGCAAGTTGGGCAGCCTAAGATTCTTTGGATTGTATAATCTTCAAGCCAACCCTCGTGGGGGCAAAAGAGAACTAGCACTATGCCAAATGGAGACCAGATTTATTTTAGATCTCGAATCGAAAAAACCCAAAGGCCATAATCTTGATGAAGAATTACATACATACTTAGGAACCTGAGAAGTTGGTCTATCAAGAACTATGACTGGTTTTAATTGTTCTTATTGTCTTGTGGAAATAATTTGGGTTATTAGTGTACATTAATTTCAGTTTATTTCTTAACTGATAGCTTGTATATCTATAAGAACTTCAAAAAGCTAAGGCTTGATGGGATGATGCTTTTTATTATATCTTACTTAAGATGTTTAACATTTTGTGAGTAGTGTCTGGTAGCGGTGATATGAATGTTCAATTTAATGGTGTTTACATGTGTTTTTATTCATTTTAAATCTGCTACCTACATCTAAATATAGAAGGCCTAGCTTTGATTCATGCTTACATAGATGTTAATTTTACTCATAGATTATATTTGCACTATGCACTTTATTATTCTATCCTCAGTGAAATTACATGTGCACTAAGCACTTTATGAATCCATGCTAAATGAGAACTTCATGTAAATTTGCACTTTAAATGGTTACGCGAAGCTAAGCACTATGCACTTTATTGATTAGCATTCGATATATATTGATTCATGCACTTTATGACCTGTTTACAATCTATTAGCACTATGCACTTTATTGCAAAGGTTTAGATTTTTCTTTTCGGTCCACTAAGGTTGACATACCAATTGCCTCTAAAAACCTCCGCAATTTAAAAGGTTGCATTGTTTATTTATGCTATTTTTTGCCTCAGGCAACGCTTTCATAGGAGCGAAATAATCTGGCAAGGTTGCCATAATTAACAATGCACTACTGAACGCATATAAGAATGTGTCAAAAAAGCTGGGAATTACAATTACATTCCTACGGTTATGTATGTCCTGATAAAGGCGTGTTAGCAATTTTGTGTATATGATAGCTGTCATAATAGCCATTACAAAATGGCAACCATGCTTACTAGCTCAAATAGGCTGAGTTTTGCTAGCAATGAAAACTAAAAAGGGACCACCACTGGCTGTAGAACCATAGAGTTGGGAAATGGTGGGTATATATACACAATGTCACTGAGCACTCACTTGTACGTGCTCAAGCAGCAAGGAAGCTGTGAAACGCGTTGTACCGTGTGATTTTCTACTTTGGCTGATGCCGTAATAAAACTGGATATTTTTAGAGGAAAACCCATTGCTTTTTGTGTTCAATAACGGACGAAGCTTCACTCTGGCGAGTAATTCATTGTTTGGAGTGCCATCCTCTGAGAAAAAGAAGAAATAATTTTTTCCCTTTCTTTGCTTTCTTTGGAATAGATATATATATATATATATATATATATATATATATATATATATATATATATATAGTATATATATTTATATATTGTATATATATATATATATATATAGATAGATAGATAGATATAGATGAAATGAATGAATCATGTCATCATGATTAATTATTTTCATCATTATATATACATATTCATACCCATGTCAGAATGATGCTGCCCTGCCTACTTGCCAATGCTGCCTGCTGCAGGTGCTGGGACTGCCACCGACAAGGTCGCCAACCTCGTGGGATGGGTGGCGGCGGCCTGGGTTGCTGCTGGCTGCCCCGGCCGATATGTGGATTAGTAGTGTGTGTAGTGTAGTATATATGGTGTGCGCGGGGGCCGTTGTGTGCGGAGAGAGAGTGGGTGTGACTGTCAGGCAGGCTGAGTGTGTGTGAGTAGGGTGCGGGCAGCGGGACCCGGTGGCAGGCCACATCAGCCATGTTGTGTCTGTGTCAGTGTGCTGTGTGTGTGTTGTTGAATGTGTGTGTGCAGTAAGTGACCAGTCTGTGTGTATGTGAGACTGTGATGACAGTGACACAGTCTGCAATGCGGTAATATGTAAAAAATAGGAGCCACACTCTCTCGGATGGCAAAAAGTAAAAGAAAAACATAAAAATAGCAGCGCAGCCACTAGCCACACTCTCTCTGCCGGCAGCCCAGACCCAGCGGGAGCCAGGAGGGGGCGCCCCAGGCACCAGGGTGAAGCCAGGGGGGCAAGAGCCCCCCTGCTCCACCTGGCTCCGCCACTGCCCAAGTCCCCATCAGACAGCATAAGAAGCCCCTCCCCACAATAGCTCAGTCCAGCAGGGAGTACACTTTTGCTTTACATGCAGCCACCAGCAACGCTCCCCAGAGAACCCAGATGAGGTACACCAAACAACAGATGGGGGAATTAAAAAGCCTGCATGCCCGCTCTTTATCCACAAACAATATGTTTGCCTTATTGAGTAGAAGAACATGGTAGCAATAGCTTGCACACAAAAAATGCTTCTCTTTCCTTACAACCTCACTGCGAACACCAAATTGATACTCCCAAGAAAAAGGGAAGGAGAAAGGGTTGAGGCCAATGGTCTTCAATCTAGGAGGCTGGGCCCCCTAGTGGGGACCGAAGAATGTCCACGGGGGTGGATGAAGTCTTTAAAAAGGGATTAAGATGACTCATTTTCTACTGCTTATATTTTCTATTACAAGAAGCCACCATAATCCTTAATCCCTAGGTGGGGGGCAGAAACAACATTTTTACTCATGGGGGGAGTTTTGGTATGAACATTTTTGAATACCACTGGTCTAGGGGTTCAGAATGATCCATGCAAATTCCTGTTTACCTGCAGAAAATATGGCAAACTAGGCAAAGGTGATGATGCTCTTCTCACCAAACAAACGTCACGGTACATTAGATTGGATTCAAAATGGCCTTCCATTTTTTTTAAACCCTGCCCCTGAGTTCTGAACAACAAAGCCTCCCTCGCAATAAGATATCTGCATGAGACCACCTAACCGCCCCATCCAATCAGTTAGCAGACACCTACCTCCAGACATTACCATGAACTAACTGCTAATGGTTATTGGAGGCAAGAAGAACCTTTGGTTCAGAGGAAAGCCTGCTTGAAATTTGAGGACTGTGGTCAACCATTTCACCTTCCTTAGTATGTCTGTTGGCTGGCTGAGAGATGCCTCAAACCTCACTCTAACATGATCAAGTGCTATGCTCAGTGGTCTGCTGGGCCTTCTGCCAGTCGTCGGAAGGGATCGGCAGGGCATTTTTTAGGGCAATGACCAGAATCCCTGCTAGTTTCTCCCAGACATATACCCTCTGTATATCACAAGCCCTAAACTCTTCTCACACACCCCAAAATGAAATAACTCCCTCCCCTCCGCCCCCCGTGGCCACAACTCACCAGGTTTTGACGTGGGACCAGAACTTCAAGATCATAGTGATGCCACAATCCTGGAGGGGATTCTTCTCAATGAAAGGAGGAGCAGAAAAGATAGAAGGTGTAGTATGGATTTCTCAAAAAGTGCAACACCTTATTCTAAAAGTGGGGTAGGCAGCGGGAATAGGATGGTGAAGAGTGTGTGCAGCCAGTGACAGCCAGGGAGTTTGTTTGGGGGACAGGATGGACTTTCCAATAACACTCCAGAGTGCAATCTCACTAGCCCAATGCTAGCTCAGGGTCTCGGGAGGATTTCCCTGTAACACGGGAAACTATTTGAATGAAAACGTATGTTCCTCACAAGAGCATGAGCCGTCATGCAGAGCTGACACTGGTTTTCTTGTTATGGCAAGGTCGGAAATACAAGCCCTTACACAATCCCAGGCACAATAAACGAAAGAGTCAAAGTAACTGACGAAGACCTGTTTTATTCATCAATTTTATGAAACAGGACTAGCCGCAAGTAACAATTCTCAGAGCTCTCAACTTTATCAAGCATGACAATGGCTTAAGAACAGAATAAAAGTCATCTTAAATGTCACGTCACCATCTTGGTTATAAAACCCTACGAGGAATGCGGATTGGTTAAGGGAATTGTATGCATATGGAAGCTATAGGGGTTAGTCTTTTTATTGGCTATTCTTTATCTGATGGCTGTACCTGAGGCCACTGCTAAATTGGTACTAGAGAATACATGTAATTTCTTTGCCTCTGGATTGGCCAGTGCATTTACTAATGAGATATTGTGAATAGAGGCTAAGGATTGGTTGGCGTGGACTTTTACCAGCCTTCATTACTTTGCGGGTCATCAACACATGAGTAACTGTACTGTTAGGGGAGAGACTCAAAGAGGCCACTTCCCCAATTAAAGCATACCATCTCTGATTCTCTAGGCCATGAGCCAGGGCTCCCGGCTTTGAACTTAACCTTCTCCTGTATCGGGATTCCGAGAACTTTTAAGGAGTTGCTGGCAGGTGCGTTGCTGCATTTTGCATTAATGAATGGGCACTGTCTTCCCTCCTCGATCACGTGGGGCGAGACCGCGCTTCGAATCATTCTGCTCACCTTTTACTGGGATTTCCGTCTATTTGGTTATGAGTGTCCTAACCCTTCCTGCCCTCTAGAGACTTAGTCGACCTACTTTTCTTCAATATTGTCTCCTATTCAATGAGCATCTGGTTTTCGATGAGTTGTTTTTCCCGGACTTAATCTATGAGAAATGTTTTTGCCCTTGGGCATTATCTTCTGTTCTCGTCCGTATTGCCACTAAAAACTCCCCTTTTCACTGTAACCCTGCCAGGGGTAGAACATCTGGTTTCTGTGTTGCGCAGCCCAGCGTTTTAGCTAATTCAGCAGGTCTGTCTTTCTTGCGGGCTCCGCACATCCCCTAGTGCCTTCCATTCATTTAAATATAGCCTTGCTGTCCGTCTTTATTATATGGCTGCTCTTTCTTGCTGCTCCTTCTGCATTTTAAGCAAACTCCTATGTGTATTCCTCATGCGTCTTGCGTTTCAGCATATAGCGTGCACATATTTACTAACCTATTGGGCATAAGTATGTTATTCATGTCTAAGTGCAGTTTACCTATTGTTTGCGTAGCTTCATGGTGAATGTATATTTGCTTTGTGTCTAATGCATCTACGTGTGTCAGTTTCAACAATGACGTCAATTGCTTTGACACCTGGCAACACCAGGTTGTTCTGCACGTTGCCGGTATGGTTGTTTGAGTAAATACCGCCATTTAGTTCCATGATACGGTGGCAGGAAAGGGAAAGGCTCCATTAATCATGCTCTTCCGTCGCTCCTTCGATATGGAGGCGGGGCTGACGCTATAGGTGACCGTTCATCAATCCCTCAACACTCCTCAGACTCTTGGTGGTGGCCTTCGGGATCCTGCTAAAACTCCAACATTCCACATTCTAGGAACCAGCACCCCTTAATGGCTTAAGCTACTATTTTATTTGCATTTGTAAAATGATAAACATTTATATTTGTTTACAAATGTCTCCATTTGTATAATGTTTATATACTAAGACGTAAATGCTACAGTGACACCATAATTGACCTCCAATACTGACAGATATAATTGGAATCTATGCAGCTGTACTGAATAAATATATGAACCACCTATATCTATTTCTGGGCAAAGCTTTGTCTAAAGCGCCACCCATAAGACAAAACTATTAACATAGAAGTATAGGTAAGAAGGAGATAGGATGTGAGGAGGGATACAGAGTCTGCCCGAATTGCTTGGACTGTATCCAACCACGGATCGCCCCTGGCCATTCTAAACCCTATGGCAGTAAGAGCAAACTGTGGGCTTGTATGGGCCTGCCATTGCCATTTCTGATGATTTGTTATTTATATCACGCTTTTGACAAAGCGCTCTACATAGAACATATTTACATACAATTATCATCACAAATGAAGTCGGTACTCATTTATCGACCTCGGAACGATGAAAGGCTGCATTGCTGTTGCCTTTGCCTGCCAGGATTCAAACCTTCAGACCACACATAGATCACAGCAGCAAGCGATCAACCCGCTGAGCTGTCACACCGTCTGAGCAGTCTTCTGAAAGTTAATGGCTTAATTGCAGCTGTAAATCAGCCCACATATGATATGATATGATTGGTTATTTATAATGCGCTTAATACCCAGAGGTTTCTAAGCGCAGACACAGGGATCAAACCTGTGTGGCTCTGCATGCTTGCCAACCCTACTGATTTAGGCAGTAGGCTACAGATTTGGGGGACCGATTCTACTGCTTTTTACAGTGGCAGGTCATTTGTGCGACTCTAAGGCAATTAATCTGTCTGTGTGGTGGGTGGGTAAGTGATAACTTTGAGTGATGGGCTCAGATCAGTCCAGTGACCTGACAGCCACATGACTCTGCCCTGCACTCTGGCGAGACAGGCCTTAGGTGAACCACCAGTGAAGGCAAGTGACAAAGCGTACCACCATCACACAGCATCTGCCTATCAGACTGAGGAGGCTATCAGTCTCCATGTTGTTCAGTGTTCAACCTGCACTGCAGGAATAAATATGTACTGCCTGGGCTGCTGCTACAGAGCAGTGGCAAACGTTGCCTACCAGCTCTGTGTGAATATTTTCTGTGAAGTTAGGTAATTGAATTTGGAGTTAACTTACCATTCACAATTGTACATTTTAAAAATATGAGCATCTTTCCATGTTGTGCTGTTTGATGCGGTTGTGCATTTTAAAAGGCTTCAGTGGTGCCAACAATGTATGTTTTGTAATTTCCTGTGATGTCATTGTTAAGTATTATTTTTGAAACTTGAACAATCCTACATCTTTGTGGTCACAGAATGTTGGTCGGCATGGCTTCCAATATGGGCACGTTGCCGCTGAGCTATCCTCCAGAGATTAACGTAATAAAAATGTATTAACCAAGTGTGCCCCGCCTTTTCTTGGTGCCCTATACCAGCTCACTGTGTAGACCAGCAGCCCTCAGTTGAGATGTTCTAGGAATGGCTAAGCTAAGAAAAACAAAAAAACCTCCGCAAAAAAACACGTGAGTGGTAGCTCCAGCGCCTCATAGAATGTCAGCGAGCAAGAGGCAGAACACCTGACAGCGAGCGCTATATCGTGCCCGAGACCGCTCAGAAGTACAGCTACACCGGAAGGATCCACTCAGAAAAACGTACCTGCTGGCTTTCCCACAGCAGAGAGTGCCAGCTTCTTTGCATTCACTCTTGTGTACTTTGGCCAGCATTGCCCTCTAGTGCTCGCTCCCTAAATCGCAATCTGTGATGTCACCGCGAGCCATGAGCACGCCAAAACCCCGGTGCAGCTCCCACCAAACTCCAAGAGGCTCAGAGGCAGCAGACGCTCTCCTGTGGAAGCCAAGTGCGGACTACAGGGCAGGGACGCCACGCGCTGCTCCAGCCACACGGACAATGGACCAAGGCGCCCAGCATCCTCTGCCCACTCACCTGACCTGACATGGGCACTGGCCCCGCTCGAACCAAAGGAGACCCCGGCAGGGAAAGAGCACTGCGCTGCGCGGGAAGGAAGGCGGTGCTTTACCCTGCTGCACGTGGCGCTGCGTGGGAGCGGCGCAGCGCTCACCACAGCGACCCGTGTGGAAGTGACAGGGGACAGCCCTGCTGAGCTGCCCGTGTGACAGGTGACAAGTAGAGGCAGCTTGCCCTGTGGCTACTTGGAGCCCCTCTAGCTCTTCCTTGGCGATGTTCTGCTCATATTTCGACAAAGCCTCTCTGTGTGGCGACATCTTTCGCGGCACAGCCTGTGGCAGACGCCAGACGGTGCACGGTCACACGGTGAGCCACTAATGCTTGAGAAGCATGTCACATTGGCCTCTTTCCAAGGACGCCGACCTTGCCATGGGCGACACATTGTAAAATGCATCCCTCGCCTGCTGAGAACTCCTCCAACACTGCGTCTCTTGTGGACCACGCCACCTCGACCCCGGGGGCCTTGGAGAACAGCTCCCACCTGCCGGGCGATAACCAGACGCTGCCGGCGCTGCAGCTCACCCGGGCCACCACCGTGGGCCTCATCCTGGGCGCCTTCATCGTCTTCGCCATCGTGGGCAACATCCTGGTCATCCTGTCGGTGGTCTGCCACAGGCACCTGCGCACGGCCACCAACTACTTCATCGTGAACCTGGCCATGGCCGACCTGCTTCTGAGTTGCACGGTGCTGCCCTTCTCTGCTGGCCTGGATGTCATTGGCTACTGGTTCCTGGGCCGAGACTTCTGCAACATCTGGGCGGCGGTGGACGTCCTGTGCTGCACGGCCTCCATCCTGAGCCTGTGCGTCATCTCCATCGATCGATACATTGGCGTCAAGTACTCCCTGCAGTACCCCACCATCGTGACCCGGAGGAGGGCCGTCCTGGCCCTGCTGGGCGTCTGGGTCCTGTCCACCGTCATCTCCATCGGGCCGCTTCTGGGCTGGAAGGAGAAGGACCCTCCGGATGAGCGGGAGTGCCGCATCAACCAGGAGCCCTCCTACGCCATTATCTCGTCCTTGGGCTCCTTCTACATCCCGCTCTGCGTCCTCCTGGTCATGTACTGCCGGGTCTACGTGGTGGCCAAGCGGACCACCAAGAACCTGGAGGCGGGCGTCATGAGGGAGTGCTCGGACTCCGTGGAGCTGACCCTGCGCATCCACCACCGGAGCCTACAGGGCGACTCGTTCAGCGGCAGCCGGTCCCGGGGCCAGGCCCCGCGCAGCTCCTTGTCCCTCCGGCTGCTCAAGTTCTCCCGCGAGAAGAAGGCCGCCAAGACGCTGGGCATCGTGGTGGGCATGTTCGTCCTCTGCTGGCTGCCTTTCTTCATAATTCTTCCTCTGGGTAAGCGCTTCCTCTGCCTATTTGACCACCTGATAACAGGTTAGACATGTTTGGCGGCATCATAATTCCATGCAAGGCCTCCCGGCTCCTCATCGGGGGCCCTCGTGCCCTTTACAGACAGGATTCACGACCAACACCATTTCAGTGCCGCTCTGGCATGCCTTCATACATTTCCCTAAGACGGGGCCTCGAGCTAGGGTCGAATCCAGCCCCTCTGTGCATTGTGGGGCTTGTACCCCTAGGGGGTGGGGGCCCAGAGAAGGAGGGGGGGGGGCACAAGACTCTTTTAAATGGGAAGAGGCGAACTGTGTTTAATAAAACACATATGCCGTTATGGCAGGTGGGTGGGCCAGACAGCAGGATGTATGCTCAAGTGATGGCACTGGGGGCTTAGCATCAAAAGGTTTGGCAACCACTAGGGTTAGAGACGTATAGAGGTGAAACATGCCCTACACAGCAGGGATATCCGGGGCGCGGGGGGGGGGGGCAGAGTGCGGAGCCCCGGCAGAGAATAATACATCATAACATTACTAAACAATACTGTTAGTCTATCAGAACGCCAATACGGGATAGGCCCGCAGTGATGCATCTGTGCACATGATTTCTAATGCGAACGCGGATTATTTTAAGCGTAACTATCAGATTTGAAGTGCGGCATGGGGCATAACCGCATAACACGGAGACACATCTAAACATTTACTAGCGCGGTACCAGGTGTTCCCCTAGCACGCCCTAGCCCGTGTACTCCCTCAGCAGATCCGGCACTCGCGGCACAGAGCTGCCACCGCCTCTGTCTAGGAATCAGCCCCCAGAGAGCTGTCCCTCAGTGATCAGATCACACGGCCCGAGACAGCAGCGTTGACACCTGGTTATACATATCATACAACATCAGGGAACAGAAAGCCGCTCTTCATGTTACACAGATCACACGGCCTGAGACAGCAGAGCTAGCCCCCGATTAGCCATATCATACAGCCTCAGCGAACAGAGAGCTATCCTTCATGTTACACAGATCACACGGCCTGAGACAGCAGAGCTAGCCCCCGATTAGCCATATCATACAGCCTCAGCGAACAGAGAGCTATCCTTCATGTTACACAGATCACACGGCCTGAGACAGCAGAGCTAGCCCCCGATTAGCCATATCATACAGCCTCAGGGAACAGAGAGCTATCCTTCATGTTACACAGATCACACGGCCCGAGACAGCAGAGCTAGCCCCCGATTATACATATCATACAGCCTCAGCGAACAGAGAGCTATCCTTCATGTTACACAGATCACACGGCCTGAGACAGCAGAGCTAGCCCCCGATTAGCCATATCATACAGCCTCAGCGAACAGAAAGCTATCCTTCATGTTACACAGATCACACGGCCTGAGACAGCAGAGCTAGCCCCCGATTATACATATCATACAGCCTCAGGGAACAGAGAGCTATCCTTCATGTTACACAGATCACACGGCCTGAGACAGCAGAGCTAGCCCCCGATTATACATATCATACAGCCTCAGCGAACAGAGAGCTATCCTTCATGTTACACAGATCACACGGCCTAAGACAGCAGAGCTAGCCCCGGATTAGCCATATCATACAGCCTCAGCGAACAGAGAGCTATCCTTCATGTTACACAGATCACACGGCCTGAGACAGCAGAGCTAGCCCCCGATTATACATATCATACAGCCTCAGGGAACAGAGAGCTATCCTTCATGTTACACAGATCACACGGCCTGAGACAGCAGAGCTAGCCCCCGATTATACATATCATACAGCCTCAGGGAACAGAGAGCTATCCTTCATGTTACACAGATCACACGGCCTGAGACAGCAGAGCTAGCCCCCGATTATACATATCATACAGCCTCAGCGAACAGAGAGCTATCCTTCATGTTACACAGATCACACGGCCTGAGACAGCAGAGCTAGCCCCCGATTAGCCATATCATACAGCCTCAGCGAACAGAGAGCTATCCTTCATGTTACACAGATCACACGGCCTGAGACAGCAGAGCTAGCCCCCGATTATACATATCATACAGCCTCAGGGAACAGAGAGCTATCCTTCATGTTACACAGATCACACGGCCTGAGACAGCAGAGCTAGCCCCCGATTATACATATCATACAGCCTCAGCGAACAGAGAGCTATCCTTCATGTTACACAGATCACACGGCCTGAGACAGCAGAGCTAGCCCCCGATTAGCCATATCATACAGCCTCAGCGAACAGAGAGCTATCCTTCATGTTACACAGATCACACGGCCTGAGAAAGCAGAGCTAGCCCCCGATTATACATATCATACAGCCTCAGGGAACAGAGAGCTATCCTTCATGTTACACAGATCACACGGCCTGAGACAGCAGAGCTAGCCCCCGATTATACATATCATACAGCCTCAGCGAACAGAGAGCTATCCTTCATGTTACACAGATCACACGGCCTGAGACAGCAGAGCTAGCCCCCGATTAGCCATATCATACAGCCTCAGCGAACAGAGAGCTATCCTTCATGTTACACAGATCACACGGCCTGAGACAGCAGAGCAAGCCCCCGATTATACATATCATACAGCCTCAGGGAACAGAGAGCTATCCTTCATGTCACACAGATCACACGGCCTGAGAAGCTATCCTTCATGTTACACAGATCACACGGCCTGAGACAGCAGAGCTAGCCCCCGATTATACATATCATACAGCCTCAGGGAACAGAGAGCTATCCTTCATGTTACACAGATCACACGGCCTGAGACAACAGAGCTAGCCCTCGAATTAGACATATCGTACAGCCTCAGCGAACAGAGAGCTATCCTTCATGATACACAGATCACACAGCCCGAGACAGCAGAGCAAGCCCCCAATTATACATATCATACAGCCTCGGGGAACAGAGAGCTATCCTTCAGGATACACAGATCACACTGAGATAGCAGAACTATAACTTGAATTGCACAGATCATACAGTCTCATTTCTCAAACAGCAGAGCTACCCTTCAAAGTCCACATACCACACACCCCGAGACAGCAGAGATAGCCCCCGATTATACATCATACATCCTCAGCAAACAGAGCTATCCTTCATGATACACGGATCACACGGCCTGAGACAGCAGATCTATCCCTTGAATTGCACAGATCAAACAGCCTCCGCTGTCAGACAGCAGCGATTCCAAAGCCTCAGACAGCAAAGCTAGCACTCAGGTTACACTAATCCTAGACCCCCAGGCCGCACGCCACAGAGCCCTGACCTTCTAGCTACACAGATGGCCCAGCCTCAGGCCTCAGAGAGCAGAGCATTGCTCGTGTTAGAAAGGTTGCCATAGGCTGCGCCCTGTACATTAAACTAATTCTCAGATTAAACAAAGTTTACATTTCCACCGTGCATTCCTCCTAAAGCTTCAAGATGCGCCTGCTTTTACGCCTGTAGATTCCCATGGAATCCGCCTGTTTTCATGCAGCACCTAAAGCAGTGGGATTCCATAGGAATCCATTCCAAAGGCTGTCTGTCATGCATCTACGGCAGGCATCATTCACACTTTATTAAGAAACGGAGAGTATAAGCCAGGACATAACGATGAGTTTGCCTGCTTTTAAGCTTTACTTGTAAACTCGCTTTTGTAAATGAGGAAAATTGCATGGCAGGTAACCAACACGCCACGCGTAAGTGCTGGAGTGGTTGACCCCATCCATATAATTATCACGGGCTGTAAAATGACCCCCGGTGTTTTGGAGGGGTAGTGCGCACACGGAATGGAATATAGCTTGCCGCCTTGCCTGCCGTGCCCACCTGCAAACACTTTGATTTTACAGCAACATGTAATTTTTATGCCAGCATAAAACGAGTGTATTTCTATGCAGCACACCTACAGGCCGATTCATGTAATTCCCCTCAAAAGTGTCGCACGCGGCTGGCGCACAGCGTGCCCGTGCGAATGTCTCGCCAGCCACGTGCGATAAAATCAATTTCCGCGCACAGCGTATTCATGGATTCCCACCTCCAAAAGCAGACGTGGCGCAGAGTGGCGCAGCGACCCTGCAGCAGCGCCAGTTACGCCCCCAAGAACGCCCTCGCGCAAGGAAAAGCCACCAAGATCGCAAAACTATCGCAAAGGGCTGCGCAAACCCTGTACCAGTTTACCGGACTGGCAAACAGCAAACGCAAAGCGGGGAACGCGTATTACGGGTGTCGGGAACACGCGTGCGCGAGAAGTTCCACACGCGACCTGGCCTGGGGGAGCATGTGCGTGTATTTCAGGGGTGCGCGAGAAGTATTACACGCGAATGGCCTTGGTGCGTGTATTTTAGGGGTGCGCGAGAAGTATTACACGCGAATGGCCTGGGTGCGTGTATTGCAGGGGCTCGCGGGTGGTTTCACACGTGATCGGGCCTGGGGGAGTGTGTGCGTGTATTTCAGGGGTGCGCGAGAAGTTCCACACGCGATTGGCCTTGGTGCGTGTATTTCAGGTGCTCGCGGGTGGTTTCACACACAATCGGGCCTGGGGGAGCGTGTGCGTGTATTTCAGGGGTGCGCGAGAAGTTCCACACGCGATTGGCCTGGGCGCGTGTATTTCAGGGGCTCGCGGGTGGATTCACACGCGATCGGGCCTGGGGGAGCGTGTGCGTGTATTTCAGGGGTGCGCGAGAAGTTCCACACGCGATTGGCCTGGGCGCGTGTATTGCAGGGGCTCGCGGGTGGTTTCACACGCGATCGGGCCTGGGGGAGCGTGTGCGTGTATTTCAGGGGTGCGTGAGAAGTTCCACACGCGATTGGCCTGGGCGCGTGTATTGCAGGGCTGCGCGGGAAGTTTTACACGCTCGCCTACAACACGTATACATGGAAACGAACGTGGCCAATCCGGAATCACGTACGCCAGCAGGAAGTAGGCGTACGTCCACCCGCACAGCATAAAAGTGCACGCAAACAACAAACAAGCTCAGACGCCAGGATGAACATACCGTTCCTAGCAGCAGTGGCCGTGGGATACCGCAGGAGAAGGAGGAGGATAGTCCGGGCCAGAATTTTTACACCCAGAACCAGCCTTTTTGGGATTCCTGATGACCATGTGTATGGGAGGTACAGGTTTCCACCTCACATAATACTCGACCTGGTCAGTGAGTGGGAGGATGACCTCACATCAACCACCCTGTGCTCCCAAGCACTCAGCCCCCTGGAGAAGGTCCTCAATGTACTGCACTTCCTGGCCACTGGATCATTTCAGCGGACAAGTGCCATAGTAGGGTGGGTGTCACAGGCCACGCAGTCACGCTGCCTACACCAGGTCTTGGCCATCATCACTGCACGCCCATCAGTCCGCAGGCACATATACCTGCCCAGAACACCTGCAGAAAGGCAGGCTGTTGCCCAGGACTTCTACAGGGTGGCACAATTCCCCAAAGTGCTAGGTGCCATTGATTGCACCCATGTGGCTCTACGTCCCCCCAGGGCAACTGAGCACATCTATAGAAACCGCAAGCACTGGCATTCCATCAACGCCCAGGTAGTATGTGATGCCAAGGGAATCATCACCTCAGTATACGCCAATTATCCAGGCTCCAACCACGACAGTTTCATCTACAGAATGTCTACCCTAAACCGGGACATAGAAGCTGGGTGGCATGGCGATACATGGCTGCTCGGTGAGTATAAATGCCACTGCGCATGCATGCATGTCAGATACTGAGTAATGTCACAACCCCACTGATGATACCCATCACCACCTCCCCAGGGGACAGTGCCTACCCTCTCAGCAACCACATGATGACGCCAATTCGGAACCCCACCACGCCACCCCAGGTAAGATACAACACAGCCCACATTGCAACCCGGGGCATCGTGGAGCGCACATTCGGAGTGCTCAAGTCACGCTTCCGCTCCCTTGACCGTTCTGGCGGGCAGCTGTTATACGCTCCCCCAGTAGTGTGCAGGATCATAGTGGCAGCATGTGTCCTGCACAACGTTGCAACACGCCAGGGCCTGGCCGTGGACATGGTGGTGCCCCCACATCCCCAACCACATGCATGACCACTGCGCATGGGAGGGGAAAGCGCACGTGGTGAGGCAGCCCGTACGCAGCTCTTGGCTAATTACTTCACATAAAATCACACCCCTGTGGAGTGCACACAGCCCTGGCACATACCAACTGACAATGATGATTGTTACTGACAATTATGATGTGTCAATGGACAGTCAACTGTCACAACCATACCAGCCTGACATTGTACATCTGGAAGTGTTCCATTGTGTGCTTCCCAAACTACACAAACAGCACCAATGCTGTGTTCAAAAGACACACTTCTATGCTGCTGAAATCATTACCCCCTTGCAAGACACAACATGACAACAGTGCCATGTCACCCAACCCCTCCCCAGCACCGCCACCCAACACACCATGGCATGACATGCCATGTGAGAGCAAACAAAGTCATCCTCCAAACATGACACGTGTCACAAAGTACAGTGTCCCTAATGGAAACCGGCCACACACAATATGCCCACATGAATGTAGAAACAACAACACACATGAACAAATACTTACCACAATACAATCGACATAGCATAAACATGACAGTACTAAGGCAAAGGATACGTAGTCTTACAACATGAGAATGCCAGCCCATCCACCACCTCCAACTGTACAGTGTTGTTGCCACGCACATCTGGAAGTCCACTGCTCACAACATGAGCCCCATCTCCAAAGTGGACGGCCTTGTGAAGACATGAGGAATGAACCTGCAAATCAGGAGGGAGACATGGATGCACAAGCACACATCAATACACCGTGCAGTGCACAATACAAAAACAATATGCACTAGGAATGTATACACAGTATTGACTACAGACTGCCCACACAGCTCATGGGAGTCCAACGTCACTGTGTAATTCACTGTCACTTGGGCACACCCTTTGCAAGCCCATGGAAATGGGAAGCAGGAGGGGTGTGTGTCTCACTGACCCAAGCATCTAACCCAAACTCAGGACAAGCCTGCATGTGCCCAGCCGGAATACAGTGGATGCCCACGGGAGGCACACAAGGCAACACACTGCAACAAAAAATCAAAAATCAAAAATCAAAAATGGCCATGTGTGGGCCAAGGGGGGTGGGGGAGGCCACCCAGGAGGTCTGAGGACAGGGTGCCCACCAACAGCCACCTGCGTGAACGTTGCGAAAAA
Organism: Ambystoma mexicanum; assembly: GCF_040938575.1. Lineage (NCBI taxonomy): Eukaryota > Metazoa > Chordata > Amphibia > Caudata > Ambystomatidae > Ambystoma > Ambystoma mexicanum. Next base: position 324,944,571 of record NC_090926.1, on the reverse strand, counting down.
AAAACACCTCCATGGGCTCATGGCCTGCACGGCTACTAAATAGTGGGAGATTCACTGCTGGATTCGCTCTCCTCAACCTCTGCTGCTGCTGCCACAGGAGGTGGTGGGTGCCATGGGAGGCAGCCCACGCAATGCCCTAGTTTGGTCCTCCATGGCAGCAAGCATGCGGGCCTGGAAGGCCTCGTTCTGGAGGGATATGGTGCGGAGATCCCCATGCAACACCCGACGTGTTGCCCGGACCTCTGCCCGAGTTGCCTGCATCTCTGCTGAGAGCGTACGGGTGACGCGCTCCAGCAGCTGTTCCATCCTGGTGACAGTGGAAGCCTCAAGGTCCACAAGAGTCTGCCTGAGGTGCCGGACCTCTCCCCTCAGGGCTTCCCTCTGTCCCTGGGCATCTATAGAAATCGATTCCCTCAGATTGTCCAGGGCCGCCTGTCTGTCCCTGTTGGACGCCAACATGTCCTCCCTGACTGATTGGCAAATGGAGTCTGTTGCCTGCTGTAGTAGCTCCATCTGCCTTTCTGGGGGGACAATGGAAGTGGCCACCCTCTCCATGGCCTGAGCAATCATTTCGGATGATGCTGCCTGTTGGTTGGCCATACCGTAAATGGATTGCTCCCATGCGGTATTGCCTGGTGGCGGACGGCCACCGCGTTGGCGGGCACCACACCTGTCTGGGGCAAGGCGAACTGCGCCTTGCTGTGTCGGCACTGCCTGAGGCTGCAGGACTGCATTTCCCCTCTGAACTGCTGGCCCAGGAACAGGATCAGATGTTGCGGAGTGTGGCCCTGCATCCGTAACCACCACAGGCGCACCTACCAACACTGACATCCCCATAGTGGGCTCTACTCCTGGTGCAGGTGGGTCGGACAGAACAGTATCCCTTCCATGAACACATACCTGCGAATCCACATAGGCCTCATCCGAATCAACACCTGAAAAGAGTTCTGGGGAGGTGCAGCCAGGGACACCCTGGGACAGTATGGCCTGCAGCAAGAGAGGGTTCTCCCCCACCACCAAACCACGTCCCCCACTGGTGCCTGGTCGTGCTTCAGATCCCTCCTGGGCCTGCACCATCTCCTTTCCCTCAACAGCATCAGGTGCGTCATCCTCTGCAAAAACAAGAAAGACAAAAAATGGAAACAGGCATTAGCACCATAGCACGCTATTAGGCCAGACAAGCTACAGTACCAGTACTTGATTTACACATGTCCCACATGACTATAACCCTCCCATGCATGCACTGTCCATGAGTTGGAAGGGGAGGAAAATGTCAGACACTGATGACACCAAGATGGGCGAGCAACACATCAGCTGCATGCTGGCTAGCAGTGCCATCACACATTGGCCTGTGAGTGGCATGTCCAATACACATACATGACACATGCCATCACACAGATGGCATGTACCATGGGCATGACATATATGTGACAATGGGGCAGAGTGATGCGCAGTAGAACCAGGTGAATTCCTACAATCAGCCTGAATGAACACAGCTAAATACGGAACAATGTGGTAGCAAGATGCCACTTCAAGGGCAACTGGCGCAATGTAGTGCAAAACGCCTACTGTGGCCAGAAGGGATACTGTAATACCCAAATCCCAGGGCGCAGAATGCATTGGATGAAGCACATGGGTGGGACAAAACACTCAGGCACACACACCCTGACCTGGCACTCAACCAGACCCCTCCCACAAACTACATACACATGGATCACACACACATGCATGTGCACTCACCGGACAATGCCTCGTAATCTGGCAGTCCTCCCGCACCTTGGATCTGCTCCTCTGTGACGTAGGTCCCAGCAACATGCTCATGTAGAGTGAGTTCTATGCCCTCTTGTGGAGACCCACCTCCAGTCACCAGAGTTGCGGCATGACTTGAGGCCAGCTTTTTCTTTGCCCTACGCTTAAGGTCGTTCCAGTGCTTGTAGCACTCAACAGCTGTGCGCCTCATAAACCCAAGGGCACTTATGCTGTCCGTGATGGACTGCCAGTGTGCCTGACGTCGAGCAGGTGTAATCCTACAACCTGAAGTGACCAACATTTCGGCGTCATGTTCGGACACATACTGCACAAGTGCATCCAGTTCGGCATCATTGAAGCTAGGCTTCCTTGGCGTGCCGGACCGTGTAGCCGTGTCGGGGTCATCAGCCTGTACTGGACGAGCACTCTTCCTCTTTCTTTTTGTGGGTGGTGGGGATCCAGAGTGCCCTACGCCGCTCTGGACACTAGAGGCAGGAGCACCGGTGGACTGTGTAGTAGTAGTGTGCGATGGCACACTGACCACATGACTATCTGCAGGCATTAGCTGAAGTGTGATGATGGCAGGGGGAACCTAAGTTTGATGTACCGGGACCAACACTGTCCTTGCTGGGGGAGTCAGAGCTGGGGTGGACGGAGCTGCAGCTGCCCCTGCAGCCTCCCCACCCCGCCTACTCGGGGCAGCAGATGACATGGCTGCCCCTGTACCACGTGGCCTGGTGACACTGGCTTGCGCCGCCACCCGTGGCCTAGACTTGGTGACCTGGAAGTCAGCCTGGGAGTCACCCTGTGCTAGGTCAGGTCCCACAATGGGCCGGTCCAACAAGGGCTGAGCAGGGATGGTGTCAGCCACGTTTCCCTCAACCATGGAGGGGGGGATGTGTGTCCCTGACTGGTCCTCCACACGTGGGGGGCTTGGGGGAGTCTGCAAATCCTGGCCACGTCCCCTACCGCGCCCACCACGCCCACCTTTTGAGGCTCGGCCACCTTTGCCACCCTTACCACTTGCTCGTCTCCCAGCCATGGCATTGATGGAGTTGTGCGTATGGGAGTTGCAGTGGTCAATTGTCCTGGGCAATTGGGGGTTAAAGGGGTAGGGTACTAGATGGAATTCGTACCCAAGTGCTCTAGCAAGGCTGTAACCCCTGGGGAAAGATGATGGGTCACGCAACGCACAGGCACCCCTAAAACAGAAAATGACGTGCACGCGACCCCTCGTAGACCACGTGCGTGGGAAAAGGAACCTGCACTACGCTGTGGCAGCCAGAAACACAAAAATGAACGTATGCGTGTCACACGCAGCCTACAATGACCTCTGAAGGGGTACGCTACACACGGGGCTAGCACAGTTGGTAAATACGTGCGCGACTCACCGTCTGCCTGGGAAAAGAGTGTGAAAAATACGCGCGTGTGCACGTTGGCAACACCCCCGCCAAAAGAAGAATTGTACACTGTCTGAGGAGATAGGACAAAAGGAGAAGTCAACGCTGTTTGAGGAAACAGGTCGAAGAGAAAATCAGAAAAATACTGACAGAGGTAACAGGGAGTACGAACTAGAAACGCTGTGAAGTAAATCGCGTGTGAACCGACAAGAAGTCAGATTTCACCCACTCGCTCTCCACGGGAAGCACGTACAAGGAAATGACGTACTACACGCACCTTTTAAACCACACCACACGTCCAACGACACTTCCGCGTATACGCACTGAGGCACTATCCTCCAATCACGCGGGCTGACAGTCGGACGTGCAGTTTTTGGTCTTGTAACATTCCCCCGGGTACAGGGACACGCCCGCGCATGTCACGTCACAGACGCGCCTGCGCTGTCAGGGCCTTTGGTCCAATGGAATTGCGTACACAGGCCAATCGCGTGTGGAACTTCTTGCGCACCCCTGAAATACACGCGCCCAGGACAATCGCATGTGAAAACACCCGCGAGCCCCTGAAATACACGCACCCAGGCCAATCGCGTGTGAAACTTCTCGCGCACCCCTGAAATACACGCACACGCTCCCCCAGGCCCGATCGCGTGTGGAACTTCTCGCGCACCCCTGAAATACACGCACACGCTCCCCCAGGCCCGATCGCGTGTGGACCTTCTTGCGCACCCCTGAAATACACGCGCCCAGGACAATCGCGTGTGAAAACACCCGCGAGCTCCTGAAATACACGCACCCAGGCCAATCGCGTGTGAAACTTCTCGCGCACCCCTGAAATACACGCACACGCTCCCCCAGGCCCGATCGCGTGTGGAACTTCTCGCGCACCCCTGAAATACACGCACGCGCTCCCCCAGGCCCGATCGCGTGTGGAACTTCTCGCGCACCCCTGAAATACACGCGCCCAGGACAATCGCGTGTGAAAACACCTGCGAGCCCCTGAAATACACGCACCCAGGCCAATCGCATGTGAAACTTCTCGCGCACCCCTGAAATACACGCACACGCTCTCCCAGGCCCGATCGCGTGTGGAACTTCTCGCGCACCCCTGAAATACACGCACACGCTCCCCCAGGCCCGATCGTGTGTGGAACTTCTCACGCACCCCTGAAATACACGCGCCCAGGACAATCGCGTGTGAAAACACCCGCGAGCCCCTGAAATACACGCACCCAGGCCAATCGCGTGTGAGAAACTTCTCGCGCACCCCTGAAATACCCGCACACGCTCCCCCAGGCCAGATCGCGTGTAAAACTTCACGCGCACCCCTGCAATACACGCGCCCAGGCCAATTGCATGTGAGAAACTTCTCGCGCACCCCTGAAATACACGCGCCCAGGCCAATCGCGTGTGGAACTTCACGCGCACCCCTGTAATACATGCACACGCTCCCCCAGGCCTGATCGCGTGTGGGCCTTCTCGCGCGTGTAGGACTTCGGCGCACATTTTTTTCCTGCGCAGGGACGCTACCGCCTGCTTTCGTGTGGCGGACATGTATGGGCCTGTGCGCGTCTTTGGCCGTGCGCTGTTTTTCCCTATTCTATTCCATGAATACGTGTTGTAGGCGAGCGTGTGGGCGTTCTGCGCACTTGCCTCCTGTACTTCCCCCGTGATGCCCACATTTTCACGAGTTGTTCCCCATTCTGCGTGTGACGCCCCGTGTTACGCCTGCTTTTGTTATGTGCGCCGCGGTATGTGCGAATTCGCTGTGGCCTTATCGCATGGCGTTCGATGACCTGTGCGCCAGCGTGCGCCAGCGTGCGCCGCGCATTTTCTCAGCGCACAACCCACATTTCGCGCGTGCACGGACTTCCATGAATTGATGTGCAATGTTTTCTGTGCGATAATCGCACTTGCACTGCGATTTTCGCTGTTTCTCTGCGAATCGCACGTTTTCGCACGCGTGCGCCGTTTTTTCGGCGCACGTTGATTCCATGAATCGGCCTGCTCGTTTTTAGCATCTGCTGAAACAGCTGGTTTTTATAGTATCCCAAGCGTACTGGAAAACTAGTGTAAAGGTGATCTCGCCACTTTTAACACTTTTCTTCTCACTGCGTCATGGAAATGACGAAAATTGCATGGAAGTGCCCACGTACGCAGTCCCCTCAGTGCAATTAGCATTTTCTTTAAATAATGAGGCACACAAACCTTATAGTCTGAGGATTTAGAGAGTGGGGGTCATTTTATTAAAAGTACTAATTGCACGTGGGTACTGCTATCGTTAGCACTTACACGCAAAACGCAGCGGACAACCAGAGAATCAAAACAGGTTGAATCGCCTTCACTCTTTGATTTGATGCCAATTTTGCAATAAGTGTGAATGCCGTCGGCCGTTTCCGCTTGGTAGGGAACATTTGCAATGGGTTCCTATGCCGTTGGATCACGCAGGAATCCCTTCGTTTAATTCTTTTTTAAAATTAAATCTCATGAAGACAGGCCATTTAGCAGGTGGGATCGTATGAGTCCCCTTCCTTCTCCCAAGCGGCTGGTAAAACCCACTAATTAAAACATGGTCCCAGCGCAAGCATAAATCTAAGCGCTGGCATAGCACCTCGGTGCTACCATTTTCCCCCAACTCTTGGGCTCACAAAACCCAGTGGAATTTTCCACCAGGTTCCACACATCCTACCTTTCCTCACCTTCCCCCAGAAGCTCACTGTCTCCAGAGCCCTGGTTCTCGCCTGGTTGGACTACTGTACTGCAACAGCCTCTTTCTCAATCTTCCTAACTCTACTCTTCACCTTCTTCAACTAATTCAGAACAAGACTGCAAGACTTATCCTTGGCCTCGAGCCCAGGGACCGCATCTCTCCAGCTCTGAAATCTCTCCACTGGCTCTTGGTGGCCACGAGGTTCAAGTTCAAGACCCTGTGTATCATCCACAAGACTTTCTGGGGCTGTGGTCCTCTCTATATTCAACACTCTCTTTGTAAATAACTTTCTTCTAGAGCCCTGCGCTCAGTTACCTCCCACTCGCTGCGGGTCAGATGCTTCTCCAAACAGAGAGTGGGGGTAGATCTCTCTCGTCTGCAAGTGCCTCCCTCTGGAACAGTCTCTCTGCCCCTCTCTGACTTGAGCCAGACCACCTGAAGTTCCGGAAGCTGCTCAAGACCTTCCTCTTCTTCTTTCTCTCTTCCTCTGCCCTGCTAATCTACCTGTCTGCTTGGCATGACTGGTGGCGTGGTAACCCTCAGATTCACACAGGGTGCCACGCCCCCCCTTGACCAGTCACCCTGCGCTGCCTTCTGGCCTACCAAGCACTCTCGGCCTAGGACTGCACCCGTGTAGTTCTCTGCCGTCCTCACACTTACTCAGAGGCCTGCTTTCCTGACTGCACTCCCCCTTATCCCTTCCCTGCACTTCTCCCGTACCCTCCCCCCTGCACTTCTCGTTTGCACTTGCACAATCAATCGTTTGTCTTGTCATCCCTCTATCTCCCTTCCTTGTCTTTTGGCGCCTGGAAACACTTGTGTAAAGGCACGTTATAAATACCATATCGTATCATACTAATACACGCTTTCGACAATAAGGTTGTCACGCATGTTGCACAGGCTCATAGGCTGGGGACAGCCACCAGGAATATTTTCAGGTTTCAGGCCCGCTCTCGAATGCTTTTGAATGAGAACGAGAAAGGTTAGTTCACATGCAAGCAACGACCAAGGACGAAGTCATTTCCGGATGCTCAGAAGCTCTGTTTTATTAAAGGAATCTTGTGCCCTGCAGACATGAGTGGGGGGAGTCAGAGAGCATAGCGCAGCAGGCATTTCTTAACTTAATGCCACAGGGTGTGCTGAAAGCACGTCGGGAAGTCCTTAGGGGAGGGAGGAAGGGATTTTCGATCCAATCAAGGGAGCTCTGCCTAGAGTGCTTGCTACTCTTGCTGGAAAAGGTGAGTTTTGAGACATTTCCGAAACTTGCTGGAGACACTCCCATCCCGAAGAGGCAGGAAGACCGTCCCATATGAGAGCATTTCAAAGTACAGTGTTCTGTGACCAGTGCTCCATTTCTAGAAAGAAGCAAGTGCCAAGGCTTCTATATTGTGCAGCACACCTTTTTCGGCTGTGCTCACCGTTGGCCTCACTCACTACACACCCCTCCATTGCCAGCTCGAAAGGCACACATTGAATACTATTATAAGTGCTTCTAAACAAGACTAATTCATGAAGTCACTCTTTGCAGACTCTTTAGTTTGGATTATTAGACTCTGGAAAGTGACAATGACCCCCACATCTCTCCAGCCTGCTCTCTACACATTGAGGCTGACATGCTTTGCACTAGCCCCCTGCGTGACCTCTCAATTAGGACAACTCCCTGATCCCCCAAGAAACACGAGGCTTATCCTGAGCCCGTGGAATGCCCCCAGGCAAGAGCTTGACCATCTACCTGGCCGTCCTGATCCATCACCTGTGGAGAGTCAACTCAAGCCTGCTAGAGCCCCCAATTTACTAGACCTTCATCACTCACATGCAATGCATCTAGAAGCAACTGCACCGCGGACCATGACCGCAGCAGGGATTTGAAATGACTTGTACCATTGTTGCAATGACTCGCACCACTGTTGCAATGACTGTCGCCACTGTTGCAATGACTCGCTCTACTGTTGCAATGATTTGCGCCACTGTTGCAATGACTCGCTCTACCGTTGCAATGACTTGCACCACTGTTGCAATGACTCGCTCCATTGTTGCAGTGACTCGCACCACTATTGCAATGATTTGCGCCACTGTTGCAATTACTTGCTCCATTGTTGCAATGACTTGCACCACTGTTGCAATGACTCGCTCCATTGTTGCAATGACTCGCTCCATTGTTGCAATGACTCGCCATTGCTGCAATGGCGGTCACCAATGAAACTCTCCTGCCTCACCGGCCATGATGAATTGCTGTGGAATCTGCCAGATGACTTGTCAAGTGCATGAGAATCTCCATGCCTTTCCTCATGGAAGGTCACCACACGCATGCAGAAGATGCGCATGTTGTGGTGACCCTCCAAGCAGGGAAGCATGCTGCTGGCCAAAGCTGCTTTCCCCAGAAGGGTTCTGGCTCAGAGTTGGCTTTAAGTAGTAACCCAATGTGCAATGTGAGATCAAAACCCAATTTACACTCCTCCCATTTCTATAATAATCAGACTTAGAAAGTAAAGGACTTGAAGGCAATGATGGCATAGCCGTGTCTAGAGTGGGCATAGAGGCATGCATTGGGCAGCTAAAGACGGCCAGGAGCACCTCGCCTGCCAATGGACTCCTCCCCCGACCACACAGAGACCGCTGATGCTCCAAAGGGTTGGCCCAGCGCCTGCTGAAGTACAGCGCACCCGATAAGCGGTGACCTGAAATAGCAACTAAAGACATTCTGTAACCATCCGTGAAACTGTCATGGCATGAATTACTCGAAAACCACACATGAAAACAAACAAAAAAGTTTGCAGCTGGAAGTCAGAATGTGCCCCGAGACCAAAGAGTACTGAGTATCCATGTGAGTGAGAGAATGAGCATGAGAGCGGCATACCTAAGTAGGAACGAGAGCAGGTGGGGGAGTGACCAACTATGAGTGGGTGTGTAAGTAAATGAATGGAAGGTTGACTGGGCGAGCAAAGATGTGAGAGTGGGTGACCATGTATGAGTGGATAGGTGAGTGAGGAGTGAAAGAACATGTGAGGAGGGTTTGAGTTATAAACGACTACGTGGGTGGGTGAGAGACTGCCTGAGCATGAGAAGTTGGGTGAGTAAATTAGTGAGAGACTGAAGAGGTGAGCGGGTTTGAGCAAGCGGGTGGGTGGGTGAGTGAGTGAGCGTGAAGGAGTGTGAGTGGATGGGTACGTGAGCGAGAAAGTGACTGAATAGTTGCGCAGGTGTTTGAGTGGGTAGGAGAGTGAAGTTGCATTAGTGAGTAAGGGAAAGGCTTGGCCAGCTGGAGGCATGGGCAGTCTGTGCCGCTGCCTAGGGGTCCACTGTAAGGGATGCCCCACTGGCACCAATGCCTGCCTCCAGTATACCAAGAGGCTGGCTTTTCTGTTTTTCCGAGTGAGACCACAGTGTCACCTCCCAACCCCTTGTGACGCTCTCGAGACAGATACCCCCTCCCAGCCACCCATCAGACGCTGCAGGCCCCTTCATTACTACTCATGACTTTGCTTCTTCTGGCTGGGCTTTTGAAGTGGGAGCGATTTAGAAGTCATGGCTGATTTAAGAGACCATTGTTTTGGACGAGACGTTCTGAACGTTTCCGAGTTAAGAAATGCAAAGGGCCCTTTTTATTCTGAAAGCACACACAAGGCACCAGTTAGCTTCCTAAATCTGTGCCCTCCTCCAGACCAGTTAAAATATATCACACAAAACAGTTTTAAACTATCTAAACATTTTTAAAGCTATTTCCTATTTAACACACATTTATTTTTGATATAATGTAATGTTTTCATATGTGAAGCATGAATTTGTCAAACATTGAAACACAAACTGGTTACCTTTTCACACATTGGGCCTCATTACGAGGTTGGAGGTAGTCATGGCGCTGTTAGCGCCATGACTACCTCCAATACCGGTACTGTGTCCGGTCCCGTTCAATGGGGACTTACCGGTCTATTCCGACCTTTGCGGGACCGGTAAGTCCCCATTGAAAAAGCTGTTCCCCATTCCCATTTCAGCCCCCATAGGGCTCAAGGGGAAGGTGCTAATAACGGTACCGCAAATTGCGCTACCGTTATTAGCTCTGGAGTCCCTTAACGGGTCCCTTCCATAACGCCTGGTGAAACCAGGCGTTATGGAAGGGACCCGCTAAGGGACCTCGTAGTAGGGCGGTAAGGGATTACCGGCACCGGTGCCCTTACCTGTGGATCAAACTGTCTCTCTGGTTAATTGTCCTCTCTGTGACTCCTGATCAAGGCGCAGGTCTCCCTTGAAGTTTGTGGCAAGAACAGACTTTCTGTCTCCATTAAATCACATACTTCTTCCCTCTGAAAGAGGGTTCCCTGCAGGGGTTGCCTACTGTAAACAGTTGTCCCAGACATGACATTCACTGCCCTTAATATAGAAGAGTTGGAGCTAGCTTCAAGCTGACAAATTGCATAACAAAGAGGTGTTAGTGTTTCCTGTCCCTTTTGTTAGTTTTGTGACCAGGCCTCTTTGCAGGCCTGTGTTCATTTAACTCTCATCAGCATGCACTGTCACCACACAGAACTTTGACAATGGAACAGGACGGATCCATGGCTCCTTTGATATTTTAATTAGGCTTGCCATGGCCAAAGGAAGGTGTTTTCTTCCCCCTTCAGAGATGCTATAATGTACCCGTGGCTCCATTCCAGCTAAATGTGACAGGGAGGACGGCGCCTGTAGGCATTGTCGCCCGGGAGTACACTTGACTATGTGTTTTTTGTGCACTGAGCATATGACAATGTGTGTGGATTAGCCCCAAACATTTTCTGAAGTTGATCTCCCATAATTCATTTTAATTGCAAAACTTCATAAAAGCACAAGCGAGTGCACACTCCCTGTGTGGATGGTCGAATTCCTCCTATGCCCCTCAGCCTCAACATGTGAACCACCAGCCTACTGAGGGTCTGGTTCATCATAAAGGCGAATGTACCGGTTGAGGCCATCTGCATTTCCATGCTGGGAGCCTGGCTTGCTCTGGATGCACATATATAATCCCTGTAGAGATATGGCTCAACGCAAACACTTACGGTTCTCCCCTTGCATGGCCATTAACCATTGCAGAGACCGGTGGTCTGTCTGGATCGTAAAATGAGACCCAAAGGTGTAGGGTTTCAGCTTCTTTACGGGCCACACGACCACGTACAACTCTTTTTCAATGACAGCCCAGTTCCTTTCCCTTTTTGTCAACTGCCTGCTAATGTAGGCAACAGGTTGCTCTACCCCTTTAGAGTTCAGCTGCGCTAACACTGCTCCAATACCAAAATCACAGGCATCTATCTGGATAGTGAACTCCTGACCATAGTCTGGTACTTTCATAACTGGGCCCTGGACAATCCATTCTTTACATTCTGAAAGGAGGTTTGACAGGCGGGGGTCCATGTTACCTTCTTTGGCATCTTTTTGGCATCTTTTTGGAAGTTACATATTCAGGGGCATGGCAATGGTCACATACCCTCTGATGAAAGACTGGTAGTACCCGGCGAGACTCAGAAAGACTCTCACCTGCGTCTGTGTGGTGGGGATGTCCCAATCCTTCACAGCCTGCACCTTTGGTTCGAGAGGTTGTTTCTTTCCTCCACCGACCAGGTGGCCTAGATAAGTGATGGTACCATGCACTATCTGGCACTTCGTGGCCTTGATAGCCAGATCTGCATTCTGCAGCACCTGAAGCACTTCTTTCAGGTGGGAGAAGTGATCCTCCCAGGTGTGGGTGAACACAGCAATGTCGTCTAAATAGGCAACACTGGGGTTATCCAGACCAGACAAAACCTGGTTAACAATCCGCTGAAAAGTGGCAGGTGCATTCTTCAATCCGAAGGCATCACAGTGAACTGATAATGTCCTTCTGGGGTTAAGAATGCTGACCTCTCTCTTGCTCCATCTGTCAAGCCGACCTGCCCATACCACGCTGTGAGGTCAAAGTAACTCATGTACTTGGCAGCACTGAGCTCTTGGAAACCTGCCCCTTGGTGGTGTCCCTGACCTTATCGGACATCCAGTGAATCCTACTATTCACCAGCTTACTGTTTCCAGTGTCCACATCATGGTTGCACCAATCTGCACAACCTGGAGTCAGAGAAAACAGACTGGAAAACTGTCTCAGAAAACGGCGACAGTCTGTTGCTATTCTGACAGGCCTGTTGCAAGGTTGACACCTTCAACTGACCCAACTGTGGCTTCAATGTGCAAGAGGTCTGGGAGTGGATCAGTCTCCTCCTCAGTCTGTCCATCACTCACTAATGCCATGACCAAGTCATCCCGTCTATAATGGGGTTTTAGCCGGTTGATGTGAAAGACCCTGCATATCTGTTTAGGTCCTTTCACGTCAATGAGATAATTCAACTCAATTACCTTTTCTAGCACACAATAAGGCCCCGTCCACTTGTCTTGAAGGACACTGGGTTTGACAGGCTCCATAATCCACACCCACTGGCTTGGAAAATAGACTATCACTGTGGCCTTCTGGTCATGTCAATGCTTCATCAGCTCCCGAATGGCCTTTAGGTTCTTTCTTGACTGTTCCATGTACTTTGTCATGCTAGGCCGAAGACCGAGTACAGAGTCCACCATATCTTGTGTAGGGGATGAGGGTTTGCTTTCCCATTCCTCTTTCACTAGACTGAGGGGACCTCGTACAGGGTGTCCAAACAAAAGCTCAAAGGGGCTGAACCCTGCTCCATTCTGTGGCACCTCCCTGTAGGCGAACAGAAGGCCTGGCGGGAGAATATCCCATTTTCTCTTCAGGAGCTCTTCCAAGCCACCTATCATGCGTTTCAGGGTCCTGTTGAACCACTCAACAAACCCATTTATTTGTGGATGGAAGGATGTAGAGAACCTATAGGTGACTCCACACGCTTCCCACATGGCCTTCATGTATGCTGATGTGAAGTTTGATCCCCTGTCAGAAACAACTACCTTCGAAATCCAACATGGAAGACTATCCCAATCTGAGCTTTCGCAAACCACAGGGGCTTTGATGCTCCTCAGAGGGACGTCCTCTGGGTATCTTGTGGTGTGGTCTACCACCACAAAGATATATATGTGCCCTGAGCTGGTTTGAGGATCCAAAGGACCCGCAATATCCATGCCTATTCTCTCGAAAGGCCGAACCAACCACGAGTAGTGGAATTAAGGGGGCCTTTGTGGCACCACCTGAATTGCCAGAAGCTTGACAAGTCAGGCAGGACCGGACAAATTCCTTAACCTTTACACCAAACTGCAGCTAGTAAAAGTGTGCATACAACCAATCTGATGGCTTAGTCACTTCCAAGTGACCTGCTAAAGTAATTTGGTTAGCCAAATCCAAAAGGAACTTTCTGTGGCATTGGGGAATCACCAACCTCCTGGTGTCCTCACCCTCAGAGTCTTTTGGCTCACTGTACAGGAGTCCATTCTCCCAGTACACCTTGAACAGGCTAAGGGCCTGTCCCCTAGCCTGCTTCTTCAAACCCACCAGAGTGGGACACTCTTTCTGGGCTGTGAAGAAATCAGACTGATCTGTGCCCCCAGCTGATACGAACTCATCCAGCTTGGGCAGGCCCTTCAGATCTGTGTCCACCAGATCCTCCACCTCAGGTTCCGGTGCTGCGCCAGGCAACTCTGAAGGTACTGAGTCCTCTGCTACCAATGTAGGGTCCCCAGTGGCTACTAGCCCTCTCCCACAGGAGTAGGCGACTCAATAGTCTGTGGAACTGTACCATGGGCTACCAGCCATGCCGGTTTTTCCAACAAGCCTTCTGAAAGCACTCCAGGCACAAAGGCTCTAAGAGTGTTCAATCTGCCGATCTCTTCGGCCCTCTATCGGGTAGCCACTGTGACTATTTCGGGATCAGGAAGATCGTTACCCAACAGACAAGGGACAGGGATGGAGTCTTTCACCGCTACACGGTGCTGGGTCATTTCACCTCACCAGCTGAACTCTCCTATCGCCAAGGGGCACTTACTCTTTCCATCCAACCCACTGATGCACAAATCAGACCCATCTACATACTGGCCTGGCTGTACCCACTGCCGAGTGACAGTAGTGATGCTAGCCGAGGTGTCTCGGACCACAGGAGTTTTCTGTCCATTGAAATACACATGTTCTAGATAGAGTTGAGTATGATTGGGAACTGGGGTCTCTTCTGGAGACCCAGTACCATTCCCACTCAGTGTAGCCAATCCACATTCAGCCACTCCCTGGCCTAGTGGGAAGTCCTCTTCTAAGAGGCCCACACTAATGATGACATTTTCCACGAGTCCAACATTCATTGTGGTTTGCTTGGTTAAGCCCTTGCAAGCAGGATTCCCTTTCCTATGGCCCAGCGCCTTACACACAAAACAACCTTAGGGTGGCTAGAACACAGGTATCCCAGTGTTAGGATGCCTGTGCTCTTCTTTTTGGTGTGCATGGATGAAATAGAGTTTTGGAATTTCCCTTAATTCTTTTGGAGACTTGACTTCGAATAGGATTGGGTTGGATCTTTGTCCTTCCCATCCCTATTTACTTTTTTAACCACCGACTTCTCTTCCGGTTTGGGTGTGCTCATCTGAGCCTTTTTCTGAACTACAGTACTCAAAAACCTGTCTGCAGCCTTTGCAAGCTCGCTAGGGCCTGTGATAGTCTTGTCCACCAGCTGCTGGTGTAGGTCAACCTCACAATTTTTCAATACATGCTCACACGCAATCAAATTGTACATCCCTTAAAATGTGTCAACTTTGTTACCAGTACCCCTCCCGTTCAGATGTTTCAATGACAAGTGTGTGAATGTTTCAAATGTCTGTGCACTTTTCTTTCCAAGCTCTCTGATGCTCTTAAGATACTGTTCTGGGGTTTTACAGAACTTCCTGAGGAGGGCTGCCTTCATGCTCTCATAAACAGGCCTATCCTCAGGAGTTAACTGCAGAATAGCATCAGTCCCTGGTATCAGTAAGCGACTCATCAGGGCTGCACCCCACACTACCTCATCCACCTCCTGTAGCTGGAAAGCCAGCTTGAGCGCTTTAAACCAGTCAAAAATATCCTTCCCCAACTGCATAAGCCTGCACTAAGTCTTTGGGGGTGTGCCGCCGGGGCTTATCCTGGGAACTCTGGTTTGAGCCACAAGCGCTGCTTTCGCTGGAGGTTAATCTGTTAGCCTCCTTCTTCTCTTCAAGTGCCAGCTTGCAAGCTCTTTGGCAGCCCTGTCCCGCTCTATGGTGACCTTGTCCCGCTGTTTCTGTTCCTCTAGCGCTAGTCTCCTCTCTGAAGCAGGAGCTTCCTAGCCTCTAACTCATTAACAGCTGGAACAATTACTGGGCCACTTAGAGACTGTGCTGAGGCCTGGGACCCGCGGGATGCCACACTAGCCCCTTTCCTCACCGACACTCTCGGGTGTTGAGAAACCACACTTGCCCCTAGGCGGGAAGATTGGCGAGAAACACTGCTCATGCAGTCGTCCGGGTCATTTTTTTATTTTTTTTTATTAAAATGTTTGGTTTGATTTTACAAACTTTACATTAAATTCTTTTTCACTTTGATATATTTTTAAAAAAAAAGAATAAAAACAAAAGAGACTTTTTTTTCATTTGCTCTGTGCATTTATTGTAATTATTAGCCACTGATCATTTCCTCTTAGAAGATTAGCCCATCTTTCTTCTGTCGTCATTGCTTTATTCGAAATTCTAAAGAAGCTTCTGAATAGTTCTCTTTTTTCTTTCAGCATCGGACACACCATAATTAGATGGAATAAAGTTTCTGGTGTTTGTAGTTCTTTACAAAATCTACAGTTCACAGAGGTAGACCCAGTTTTATCAAAAGTAGCTAGATAGTCCCTGGTTGGTAGTATATTCAGTCGAAATCTTAAAAATAAATCACGAATCGTCTTATCCGGAAAATGACTTAGGTATTCTGGTAGTTCATTTAAGGCTCTGACTTCTGTGTCACATTTAAGAAATTGCTTATAGATTTTTTGTTTGTCTATTGTTTTTATCCAGTCATTCCTTTTTTAGTTTTCTTTTCGCTTGCTGGGGTCTCTTTGTCAACATTTCTTCTGTGATTTCCTCTGCTTAAATTTTTGTTTTTATTGTTGTTGTCCATTTTGAAAGAGCTGTCGTTTGAAATGCTTGTTCTTTTCTTTTTAATATTTCCAGTGATGGAATCAGATCATCCGAAATGATTTTTCTATAAAGGTCCATTTGTTTCCATGTGACTATAGATTCAATTGATTGTAAACCTAATTTAAAATGGATCCTAGCAATCGGAAATGATTTGGGGAGAGCTAACGTTTTCCGCCAATATAGACCTTCTAGGACGGACCAGTTAATGACCTTCTCATTGATTAAGGATTCACTAGCATAGGTTATGCTTGGGACACCTTTTGCCTGTATAGTAATATTGTGGCCTTCGCTGAGTATGTACCATACTTTAAATGAAAGAATCTACCTTGTCTGGGCAAGGATCTAGCCTTTTCTTTGATGTTTTCGTACCATTCTTTTTCATTGTTTGAAGGATTTATGAGAGCGCCCAGATATTTTATTGTCTTTGTGTTCATAATTTCTTTATTATCATGCAAGATTTTTATGGGATGTTGTTTTTTCCGCTTCTGACTGATAAGTTTCATGATCTTTGTTTTACACGTATTGATTTGGAGATCATTTGTATACATGTAATCTTGTGTTTTATTCAAAGATTCTTGCAGTCCGGATGTCGTTTTATCTAATATAATAATGTCGTCACCATAGATTAGTGCATGAATCGATTCGTTGTTAATTCTTGGGGGATTTGCTTTCGTGTTTTCAATCTGTTCTTCAAAATCGTTAGTGTACAGGTTATATACACAAGCGGCTAATGGGCAGCCTTGTTTCAACCCATTCCAAGGAGGAATGGCTTCTGTGACCAAACCAGCATTTGTCAGTCGAACTCGAATAGAGGTATTTGAGTATAATTGGATGATTGGGTTTAAGATGTAAGTGGGGCAACCCCATGCTGTTAATTTGCTCCAGAGCTTCTGTCTGTTTACTGAATCAAATGCCTTTTTCAAGTCTATGAACAAGGCATATACCTGTTGGTTTTTGATACTTGCTTCTACTTTTATCATATTCAGTAACAGTAAGTTTACGTTTGTTCCAATTTTTGTCACAAAGCCAGTTTGCCTTTTCACATGTTTTCCATTCCTTGCTGCCCAGATGTTCAATTGTTGTTGTAGGTAGCTTGCAAATAGTTTTCCCAATGGGTCTAGAAGGGCTATAGCTCTGTAGTTACTTGGCGTCAATCGGTCTCCTGTTTTGTAGATTGGGATCAAGATTGCAACTGTCCAAGTGTGAGGGATTTCTTTTCTTTTCACTATAAGTTCCAACAGATGAAAGAAAAATTGTGCCCATACTTCTGGTGTCGCTTTGAGGACTGCATTTGAAAGCCCATCTGGCTCAGGGGCTTGTGACGAGTTCAAGGATTTGATTTAGTTTGTTATATCCTCGATGTCCCAGTCAATTTTCCAAGTACACTCATCATTTTCTCCGTTTGTAGTCAAAATGGATGTTTTGCTATTGTATATTTCTTGGTAATGATTTACCCATGTGTGTGGGTCGACCTCTTGTATTAAAGTTTGTTGGGTAGGTTTATCATTCATCATTGACCACAGATTTCTTGTGTTTTTGTTTTGTAAGGCACTCAAGATTGTTTCAGCATCATGTTGTTTCATCATCGCCTTATTGCTTTTTAGAAAATTAGAGTATCTTTGTTTTTCTTTTTGTATCTGTTTTTTGAGGTCTGGATCCTTTTTGCTTTCAAGTGCCGTATTCTCTTTTGGTATTCTTGTTTTTCTTGTTTGATTCTTTGATTGTATTGATGGCTGTGAGAGATTTTGGGAGTACTCTTTGATTTTGTTTGTGGATACTTATATTTTTCTAATATCCATCCATAGTCCAGTTTTTCTTGATCTTCCCTAGAGGCCACTTGAAAAGGTGAAAGTATTTCCCTGGCTTGATGGTTTCTTATTCTTAGTTTATTCAGCCCGTTGTATACTTCTGGTTCAGGTAAATTTATTTGGTCATAGGTAGTTTTGTGAGCAAGCCATGAGATTGAGATTTGATGGTGATCACTTTCTTCGTTTTGGAAGTTATTGGTTCGGGTTATAAATTGTTGTAAAGTGTCAGATGCAAATATGTAGTCGATTTCTGAGGTGGAAGTTTGTCGTGTCCAAGTCGGGCAAGGTATCCCCTTTGCATTCATTGATTGTTTGGTTAAGGAAATATTGCAAATTCTTAGCTCTTTCATCCATTTCCTTGCCCGTGGTGACATTTCTTGTAACATGTATTTATTACCCTCTTTATCAAATAGATGCATATTGAAATCACCAGCTATGATAAATTCATTTCGATTGTTAGCTTGTATGATGGACTCAATTTCTTCACATACAGCATCTATTAACTGATTGTCATTGATTGCAAGCAGGTTCCAATAAATGTTAAAGATTGAGATACTCCTATGTTCCATTCTGCGTGTCTTGTTCTTATCATTGTGTTCGGGATTGTATGCTGGCATGCTAATGGTAATATATTGACACGAAGGATTGATGTTCATTCTAGTGGTTATAGACCATGTCACATTTATTTGCATCAGAATTAACATTCCTGAAGATGGTCTGCCTGTCTTCGACGGTATTGCGGGGTTCAACCAGGTTATATAACCTTCACATAGGATCTCCTCGGTTAACCAGGTCTCTTGTAGGCAGATTATTTCTGGTTTTGCTAACATTGTGGATTGGTTTCTCAAGAGATGTTTTTAACCCCTTGTGTTCCAGGACATTAGGGATATTTTATGTGCCTCGTTTAATTTGTCCTTTGGTTGTTATAGGTATGTTATCCTTGGTTGTCTAGAAGAGTTGAATTTTTCCGCTACATTTGCTTGCTTTGGAGTATTTGAATGATTACTTTGGGCGTTATTATGATTTAGCTCATTCTTTTTGTTATTTTTCAGCCTTTGGTCGAGAAGTGTAATATTCGTAGATTATTTGCTAGCCATCAATCTGGTTACGTATATTTCTTCTGTCTTGAAGCCAAGTTTTTTTAATAGATTGTTTGCTGCTAAGACACGGTGCATGATTTCTTCTGAGTAGAAGTGTGTTTCTTATTTGGAAAGATGATTACTTCGATGGCGTTCGTTTTTATATCTCCCAGTTGTGGGATTGCTTTCAACAGTCGGAGAATGTTGGATCTGTTTAAAGTCACCAGATCTTCTGAATTTGGCGATAGTTGAAAGAGGGCCACTCTATAGGCATACGTACTACTCAAAGGATTATGAAACTTAGGTCTCACAATGGGAGAATCTTGGGTAGGGCTCTGCTTATCGTCGTTTTTTGAATTCTGTGATGTTCCTGTAGAGGACCATGTTTCATCGCTCGAAACCGCGGAATAATTGAAGGATTCATTTCCCCCTTGGATTATCGATTCCTGCAAGTTTGTCGTTGAGGACAATATTGAGTCATTATACTCGTTGATAACAATCAACTCCTCCTCTTGATCATTGGCAATGATAGAGGTATCTTCTGATGAATCCCCAATTATTAGAGGCTCTATTGCTATTACTGAACTTATTTTCAAGTTCTTATCATGTCCAATTGTAGCTGAGCCCTGGCTTGTTGTCTGCTTGTTGTTATGACGGTTGATCTCAATTAATAGGTCGTCCAATGGTTCCTTTGATGCTTGTTTAGCTATTTGGGAAATTGGTTTTGAGCTGGATGTATTAGCCAAAGCCAGAGTTGGAGCTTTGAGCTCTGTATGTTTCATTGCACTAGTCTGCTTAGTTTGTGGTATTTTGTCATTTATTGATTTTTGCACCCTTTGTATATTTCTCAAAAATGCACGGGAACCCGTTTGCGATTTTGTAGTCGCTTTTTTGTGAGTTGGTTTTGTCAGGTTATCCTGTCCTATTG
Source organism: Ambystoma mexicanum (assembly GCF_040938575.1). Classification (NCBI taxonomy): domain Eukaryota; kingdom Metazoa; phylum Chordata; class Amphibia; order Caudata; family Ambystomatidae; genus Ambystoma; species Ambystoma mexicanum. The sequence continues at coordinate 324,924,823 of NC_090926.1, read as the reverse complement.
ATCCACGTTTTGTAAGATCAAATATGTCAAAGGGTGTGCACGTTGGAGATTCATTAGTATCTATTGTCATTGGTTTTAGCTGTGAGTTTATTTCGATCATCAATGGTTGCAACTCATACTGTGTTGTTTGATCAATGTTATTTTTATTTGGGCAACCTTTTTCTTCAGTTTGAGTTTCTTGTGTTAATATGTTAAGATGAGGTGTTATTTGTGAATGTCTTTTTGCTTTTTTTGTCTATTAGTCTTTTTGTTATATTTGATACTGTTTCCATTAGATTCTGTTTTTCAATATACTCCACTCTTGCCATGTCTGCTAAGCGTGATTGCCTCGTATTTCATTCTTTCTTGTAAGCTATTTGTTAGAGATTCAAAGTGGGATAGTTTTGTCATGATCATCGCTAATAGCATTGCTTGATCTTTTGTAGCATCGACCATTGACTCCTGTATTTTCAAGAATGGAATCATTGCATTTGATAAAACTGCAGTTCAAGTGTTTTGCAAGTCCAACATTGTGGTAGGTATTCTCAATGGAGAATTAATCAAGTCCCTTGTGCCGTCTGTGTGCATACTTATCGATGTGTATTCCTCAGTCTCAGATTTTTGATTTTTCACATAGCCGTTTACTTCGTTCGTACATGTTTTTACTGTTGTTTTACTGTCTTTGTGGTTATTTGGCGTAGAGGTATTTGTTTGTTTCGTAAGGACAGTTGAACCTTTTCCATTAAATACCTCCTGTCTTTTGTCTTGACAATCCATTAGAGCATCTATCTCTGTTATATCCAGTGACACTCGTGCTATCCTAAAGGGGAGAGCCTGTATATTGTCATCACAAAGAGAATGAGTCGGACGATATGTTGTCTGCCACTGTTGTTTAGCAATCCATGCTCTCTGCTTTAAGGATGGTGTAAAGCAAGAATCATCTGATCTTATTTTCTTTAGTTGATTGGGCTCCGCATCACCTTGGGTTGGTGTCTCTTCGACATGAGCCAGAATGGCATCTGTTGACTTCTGTTGATTTACAATTTCAGCTGTTAAAGGGTATACCGGATCTGTCAAGGTTCTGTTTGGAAAATGTGTTTCAGTGTTTACAGTGTCCTCTATAGTAAGTGAGTTTATTTTGTGTTAAGTCACTGCTGGTGTGTTTTAGGTCGTGTTTCAATACAGTATTTGCTTTGGTTTTAGTTGGTCTTGGTTTCTCCTCTATATGCGTGTTAATTAGTTGAGGTTTAATACTGTACTGTACTCTGCCTTTGTCATTCAATTCTAACGTTTCTTCCAGTTCTTCTTGGAGTCTTGTATGAGGTTTTGCATTATTCATCTTTTTCGAGTTAAGTTTATGAACAGGCAGTCACTTTAAAGTACCAAGCGTTATATGAAATTAGTATCTTACCTAGCCTTTTAGCCGCCTCCAGCCGCAAACAGCAGACAACAGCTCGCCCTTTTCACCACTCGGGCTTCTCCAGGTCATTTCTCCCCCACAGATGGTCTTGTGCATTCGGGTACACAGGGTCTAGCCCATTCCCTGGGGTCTTCTTCCCAACCACCCTCACTTCTACCCAAGCTTGGAGGCTGGTCAGCAACATAGGTTTAGTCACCTTAGTGCTGTGGAGAAGTACCCTCTCTTGACATAAGATGCACAGGACATCCTTGGTCCTGCCTTTTACAGGCTCCATGTCAAGATCCATGATTGTTATTAAAACCCTTGCAGTGACCAAATGTTGACTGCAACAGTACTTTTATCGTGGGGTGACTAAGCTGTGTGCAAAACTCCAACTGATCCGACCACTTGCCACCAATGTGATGAATCAACTTCCGGGGGCACCAGTGGTCCAGGGATGAATATCGGTTTCTAAACCATCAATCAGCCCCACAACTCTAGTACACCAGAAGGGATCCAAACAGATTGGAAACACAAGTAAATTATAAACCTCCTTGCCTCATTTTGGTAACGTGGACGGAACGGCAGGCTTATCTCTGCAAGGTTGTGGATTGTTGGTTAGTTGCAACACAGCGAAAATACAATTAACACCCAATGATAAAAGGGACTGCCCAGTCAAGGTTGCATACAAATATCTACTTTATTATTATTACAACAGACAGTTCTAGCACACTACAAAATACAACCCACCCTTAAAGGAACACAGAGGACAGACAGTTTCACAAAGGAAAGGGGTGCTCTCTGGATACTAACAGGAGGGTAGTTAGTAAAGCAATCAGTCTTAACTGTTCATGGCTATTTGCTTTCTGCACCAAGAGAGCAAGGGGGTGATAAATGTTACTAGGGGCCTTTGGAGAAGGACCATGGGGACGGAAACACAATGTACCAGCTGCTTGAGATGATCTTGATGCTCAACAGCAGAGTCGGTTCCAGGACGATTTGCAGCTCCTGTGACAGAGTTCAAGTTGGGAGACAGCTGTGAATATCAGGCAGTAGGCAGTTCGGCAAGCAAGGCTGGACGTATGGCTGCAGGCTGGCCTACAGGGCAGCGCAAGGTCAAGAATTATGGTCTCTGTGCTGGTTGACGGATCAATGCTGGTCTAGGCATCTCGGACAGATGTGTACGATCTGCCTGCAAACGTTTCTGCACAGGCCCCCATTTTGACCGTTCATTGAAAATGGGGGCCTAAGCAATTTGTGGCCCCCTGCCGCCATGGTTATGGATGCTGGGGACACTTGAGGCTGCAGATACTCAAACATGAGGAGTGGGGGACACCATCTCAACCCCTGCTCCTCATGTTCAAGTAATAAGGTCAAAAAGTAAAACGGTCAAAAAGACCTATAAGGATCTCTACGAGGCCAGCTTACCCCCGCTCATACTGGAGATAAGTACAGAACTGAAAAGGTGGGAAAAATTAACTATCTCCTGGATGGGGTGTCTCAATGCGATCAAGATGGTGAAATTGTGTTCGCTCTCCACTCTTGCTTCTCCACTCTTTTTGACCGCTTAATCTCTGTTCTCTCCTCCTTTCCCTTCTCCTTTTTCCTATCTCCTCCCCTTACTTTCTTCTATGCACTTACTCTATCAGAATTGTCCATGGACCTAATATGATAGCAACCTCGTCTGTTTTCTCCACCCTCCCCTTACTGTTTTTTTCCTCCTCACCACCCCTCCAGCACTATCTGAAATGTCGTCAGGCCTAGTATGATAGTCGCTTGTTTTGTTCCTCCCCTCCCTTTCTGCACCCCTCTCCCTCACCTTTTGTTTTTCTCCGGCTCTACCAGAAATGTCATCAGGCCTAGTACGGTAGTCACCTGTCTGTTTCCATTTTCTTCCCACTCTCCCTCTTCCTTCCTTATCTATGTCTTAGCTCTTGCACTATCCAAAATGTCGTCAGGCCGAGTACGATAGTTAATTTCACATCCTTACTGTTCATGGCCTGTAAGAATGTGGTTGTATTTTCCCTTGTTCCCTCCTTTGCCTTGAAGCGCTTTGAAACACATTCTGTATTTCTATATTAATAAACAATCATATCATATCATATCATTCTGCCTAGGGTTCTCTACTATTACCAAATGCTTCCAATAGAAGTCCCTAAAGCTCACTTCACCGAACTCAGAATCAAACTCAGCAAGTTTCTATGGCAGGGTAAAAAAAAGAGGATAGCCTACAACACTCTGACCCAGAGCAAGGAAGAGGGAGGAGTGAGTAGGGCTGCCAGACTGCTGTACTTACCACCGAGCAACCCAAATCAGAGCCCTGATCCCACATTTCAGGGAGGATAAAGATAAGCATTGGGTGAACTTGTAGAATTACACCAGGTAAATGGCTATGGGCCCCAAATTCAGCGTTCCCAAACAAGGCGATAAATCACAAGATACTAGGTGCCCTACTGAAACTGCAGTGGAACAGAAGGGAAATAGAATGCCACACAACATGGCCATCCACAATGAGCCACATCTGGGCCCCACCAATCAGAACCAGAATCCTCAAGCCCCAACGCTTCCAACAATGGTTTGAGACAGGCTTAGAAAGAGTGGGTCACATCATAAAAGAGGAAACATGCCACTCCCCTCAACAGCTCGAAGAAGGTCTAAAGCTCAAACCCATCCCGATCTTGCAGTTTCTGCAGCTAAGGGGGGTACTGATGTCCCCAGACTGGAAAGACGGGTTGCAGAGAGACCTCCTGCCATTGAAAAAAATACTCAGTGAGACCACATCAACCAGGGGCCTTATTTCACAGTTATACTGAATGCTCCCAGGCAAGGCATCCAACACTAATGAACCTCTCAAAAAGAGATGGAAAAGGACTTGGGTGGCCCAATCCACAAAGACTTCTGGACAAAGCTCTGCAGAAAATCCCACAAAACCTCCATCTCATGACAATATAAGTTACACGGGCTGAAACTGCTTTACAGATGGCAGTACGACCCCAAGGGTCTCTCCAAAATGTTCAGACGGACAAGTCCTCTATGCTGGAGAGGATGCGGCGAACGGGCAGACTTCTGGCATATGTGGTGGGCATGCCCAAAAGCACAAGCATACTGGAAGGTCGTCTTGGGGTGGATCAAGGATATAGAAGGGGTGACACGGAATCTGGACCGCTGGCTGGTCTTGTTTGAGCTGGAAAAGATAGAGGACAGATGGGTGTTGCTCCCACACATGCCTCATTACCTGTTGCTAGCCGCAAGAGTATGCCTTACAATAAGATGGAAAGCAGAGGTTCTCCCTCAAGAAAGAATGTGGTCTCAGGAAGCCAACAAGATCTATGAAATGGAAAACATCACAGGGACCCTCCACGACCTAACTCCGACCAGAGAAATGCAATGGTTGCCCTTCCTCAATGTGTACAGAGAGACCATTTCGAAGGAGGCCCACAATCCCCTCCAGTGACACGATTTGCTCCTACAGAGACTGAGCTAAGTCGAAACCCATATGGTCCCTGGGGGTCAGCTGGAGGGATAGGAGTTTAGGAGGTATCCTGGTATAAATGGAATGGCCAGACCCAAGGTGATAAATGTTGAAAATATCAAAGTTCATCAACAACAGTGGGTAGGGGTTGTCTAGGTACGCCTTGTATGTTTATGAACCTTGTTTACCTCAAAAAATGCCTAATAAAAAAGACATATCTTTTTTTTTTTAAAGTAAGACCTATAATTAGGTTAAAATTACCCAATGACCAATTGTAAATGGTCAGATTTGGTAATTCTGTCACGGACAGCATTAGTGACTGCAACATGACAACAGTCAGTGGTGCAGCCGGTCGCGGTTCGAGGGATCGACTGTCTTGAAAATGTCCTTAAAAGATGGACGCTGGTTGATGCTTGTTGTAGCACTCCTCCTACCTTCTGCTCAGGGATTGTGTCATCCTTTAAGGCAGACAGGCCAAAGCGTAAGAGAGTGTTTGCAGGCAACAACGTTGTCCTTTGTTCAGAGACACTCTGGCACGTCCCACCTAGGAAGCTTGCTGGCAGAACCTAGCAGGGCACGCTGTGTGCTGGCTGGGTACTGGTTCTGGAGCTAGTGAGAGGTTCCTCTGAGTCCAGTATCTCCCTTTATTTGCTGGGAGATGTTATGGGAAGGGATCTTGCTGTTACTCTTTTTGAAGTTGTTGGATGATCTGCTAAGTGAGGGGCTCAGCCCTTTTTTAAAGAAAAATGGGCCCCAGTGATTGGTGTAGGCTAAGCCTACCTTAATGAACCAATCCTGTGTTCCCACCAACAATCTTCTGTTATGCGCGAGGTCATGACCAGAGAGCTTTGCAACAGGACGTTAACGGGTAGCAACTTGCACTACTACATCCCACCCATCTTCCTGTCTGTTGTGGATCAAAGTGTCTTTTTGGTGTGTAATGGTTTATTGAGAAGCCACCTTCAACTCGGGGAGTTCCTCCCCTCCCCACTCAAGTGGTTATGCAACAAACTGTGTAACAGATTCTTTTTTTAGCCCTATCTCAGACACATATCATGCCCCTTGTATCCCTCTCCCCTGAGCTAACAATGAGCCAAGAACCAGGCCAGTGTATGGGAAATATATTCATATTTGTTTAAATTAAAAGTAATAGAAATTAGCACGAAAATGTCAAACACCACTTTATCCGCGGCACAACACAATCAACTTCTCAACTTTCTGAAAATTTCAATTCACAAATTAGTTACACTGGTCAATCACGAAGGCAATTATCATGTAATGTTGTGTTATTTTCCTGCAGGCTTAAAAGGCTAGCAGTAGGATTTCAAGATTTGTAGAAATACAAATACATATGGCAATCACAGGGTGATTTAGCGGTTTGTTTGCAGACGCCCCCCCTTGCTTTGGTCTATGTTGGGAAGTCACACAGAGAAAAACTCAAATGATTTGGGGAATTTTGGTTTTCAGACCCCCCTTACTGAAAGGCCTGTGTTGGGGAAGCTGGATAAAAAGGTTGGACTTATTTAAGAACAAAGACACTCCTCTTCCTTAAAGAAGTCATGGTCAGCTGGACAACAAGGATTACCCAGTCAATTTATAGGCTATAGTTTTCAGCAAACACTGGGAAAAGAGCGTTTGTTAATTTCAAATTTTTACAAAATTCACCCCGTACTGTTCTGCAATTTTGGGAAATTAATAAAATTAATATTTTTGGCTAGATAGGATAAGGATCTACACGGTTTTGCCCCACGCCCACTGTGATGCTGGAAATGCTTCGGAAGGACAGGGCCTCTGTATTCTTGTCCTTTACTGCCTTTTATTGTGTGTTCTGATGTGTTTTCCACGCAGGAGTTCATGTGGGACTCCTGGCGATGCAGCTCTCTCTTTTGGTTTTGGTGAACAGACCCATGGGATACCCTTATGGCACCCATGGGTCGGGGTACAACCCTGTGCCCCTAATGTATGTTTTTGGGCACCTGTAGTGTGGCCCACAGAGCAGGGTACGGGCTGGTGGCAGCTCCGTGCTGAATTGACTGGTGTCCTGAGCGTCCTCCATTTTGGGATGCCCAGGCCCTGTCATTGGAATCGGTAGATTCCTGATGGAGACAAAATGGCTCCCGTGGTGGCCTCTTGCCTTCCATTGCCTGGTACCTTTATCTTCCAGAAGTCCCGGGAAGCCCTGACTCTGTCCCTTCCCCTGACTGGCTGTTGGGTGGAAGTTCCCTATATGGTAGTGTGGGGATGTGCTGACCAGACTGGCTGGAGCCTTCCCAATGTCCGTATGTTGTGGGTACGCCTGTGGGTGGGACCTTGGTGAATGGAGTGTGTGACGAATGCGCATTCTGTGTTGTAGGTGTCCAGTATCTGGTGTTTGATACAATGGCTGAGACAGCCCTGCCCGAAACCGGAATGAATGCAGTGTGGAGTGTTGAATGGCTGGGTACTTTTCACAATACACATACCTTGTTGTGAGTGTCTGGAGAGAAGTGAATGGCCTGAATGCACTATGCTCCTGATGGGCTGCCTGCCTGCATGAATGCCCTTCCCGGTGATTGGATGCTTGAGTATGACCCAGCGGAATGAATGGGAGCTCAACAGTATATCTGGGGACCTCTCACTGCTAGGAATGGTGTTCAGAAGCTGAGGAGTAACTGGAGTGAAACTGAACCTTGACCTTGAAGCCCTGCTGGAAGAGAAGAATTGCTGTTGCTCTCCTTCACAATCTGAAAGCTGCTCTGTCTCCAAGGACTGACCCAGAGAGGACCTGCTAAGGCGCCCTCTTCCCGAGCTACGAGGGACCATCGTGCACCAGCTGATCTTTGCCAAAGCTCCCTGGTAGACAGACCTATGACAGGCTGCCGACCCGATACGGGGACTGCCGTGGAGCCCAAAGGAGAAGCGCCCGGACTGTTGTCCGCCACTGTCGGCGACCGCCGCTGCTGACCAGAGCCGCCGTGCTCCCGTTTGCCTAAGAACTTTTGAATCCAAGGACGCTCTCATCCACATTGCCGCCTTCTTATCCCGCTGGAGAAGGCCTGACCGTCGACACGCCGAGGAGCATCCACCGGTGGGTTTCCCGCCACCAGAGGACCACAAAGATGCCGACGGCTCAACGCCCTTGCTGGGCCACAATTCTTTAAACTCTTTGCGGCCCAGAACTATTGACACTGAGGTGCCCCGCGCACCGCTTCCTGGCAGGACGTTTACGCTTCCCCATCAACGAGCACCGCTAGAAACGAAGCTGCCACTTCACCGTCGTAGCTCACCCTGTTCTCCACCGGATGTTCAACGACCTGTGACTCCTGCCTTAAAGGGAGGACACTCAAGAAGGGCCGTCGATTCCCTGACGAGGAACGCTACAACGCCAGGTACTTTGGGGTTGCATAACTATTGGGAAGTCTCTTGTGAACAATATGTGGACTGGGCTTGTATCTTTATTCTACAGGTTGCCCAGGTGGGGGGATCTCCACACAGAACTGTGTTTATCGGTAGTGACAAGTATTTCTGCCAATTGTTCTTACCAACTGCTTTCCTCTTACCTCTATGGTTGGTTTCCTTTTCGAACTGATTTGTGTGCCATTTAACCGTACAGTTGATGCACTTTAAAGAGATCTAAGAGTAATTGTGGTACCACGTAGAACTGTATATTTTCCATTATAGATAACTGAGTACAAAGTGAGTTATCGTGATATTGTACATAACTTTGAATATTAATTATTTAAAGACTGTGGTTGAACTAATACAGTGTGCGGACATTCCTTTGTGGGTGCTTGTGGACTACATTGTACTTAAGAACCAGTCTGCATCACCTCCTGAGAAGCTAGACCTTGATTGCTCGACCACGTACCGATAAAAGAGAATCTTGGCTGGGGTCCTCTGTGCCTCTCCTCTACCATATAGAGAGCAGAAGTACAGACACCCCCCTCTGGTCTTCACACTGGTGGCAGCGGTGGGATGCTTATGGTTTTAAGAATCAGTGTATAACTGTGCCACTTACAAGGATATCTGCACTTTGTTAAATTAAGGTTTAGTTGTGTACAAGATAACTGCATTACAAGCAATGGAATCTATTGACTCGGATGAGTTTAGAAGCTCTCCAGAGTGCTTGTGAAGCCAGGGAGTTAGACTTTGTGGATAAGTCTAGGGCTGAGCTGATGGGTGCCCTGGTGGACTACCAGACTGATTGTGAAACTCTTGAAGGGGTGGATGCAACCAATGAGGACTCTACCCCGAGGGTTGTCGCCGAATCTGATTCTGGGAATGCCACCATTCCTGCTGCCTCTGTTCCAAACCCCAGCAATTCCTTGGAGCTTGAGTTATTAAGGATGAAATTGGCCTTTGAATATCGAAAGTTGGAAATAGATGCTGAGCTTAAGAAAGAGGAGTTGGCGCAGCAAGTGGAACTCAAGAATAAGGATCTTGAACTCAAAGACAAGGACACTGAATGTCAGCGAATCCAGTTAGAGAAAGCTTGAGTGGAGACTTCAGCTAAACCAGTCGAGAGTGTCAGGTCCCCAGCAACCAAGTTTATGAAAGACTTAGTTAGTGTGTATGCGGATGGTTCTGATATTCCCCAATACAGGACCCTGCTCAAGCCAGAGGACTATTTTGGTGCTCCTCTGAGAACCACCAGGTTAGCGGGTGGGCCTCCCAAATTATCACCTGTAGCCTTAGTCAACATTATGATTGGAGACAAGACAGCAAAGCTTCCGGTCCTGGTTCAGTACAACGTGCCTGTGAACATTTTGTTAGGAAACGATTTGGTCGAGTTGGGGATGATCACGGATGGTCTACCCATGGCTGCTGTGGCAGTCACCCGATCGCAGGTCACACAGGGTCTGGCTGCGAGCTCGGTATCCTCACTGACGGGGAAACCCAAGGCACGAAGGAAACGGAAGAGTAAGAAGGCCACCTCCGTGGAGGGAGCCCCTGCTCTTCCTGCTGTTCCGACAGCACCTATTGGGATCCATGCTCCGGACGGGCTAGGTCCAGTGGTGAATCCCGTCTCAACTCCTGTGGGAGAAGAGCCAGAAGACTTTCCTGTGGTAGAGGCTCTCAACCCGGAGGATCATCCCGACCTTCAATGCTTGTTAGCTGAAGGGGGATCCTCCTGGGCGGACTTCTGTAAGGGACAGAGAGAGTGCCACTCTCTCGAGGGTCTGAGGAAACAGGCCCTGTCCCAGGCACAAGGAGAAGTGCCTAGGACATTCCGGATTTATTGGGAGGGTGATCTCCTTGTTAGTGAGCCCACTAAGCCTGAACCTGGTGCCCTCAAGAGGTTGGTGGTACCTCAGGTTTACAGGCCCTTCCTGCTGCAGTTGGCGCATGAGGTGCCCTTGGCTGATCATCTTGGGACCAAGAAGACTAAGGAGAGGCTCTCTGCCCATTCCTACTGGCCCCCGGATAGGAGTAGAAGTGGAGTCCCACTGCAGGACCTGCCCAACTTGTCAGTTGTCTGGCAAAACTGGAGGCAGTGTCTTTGCCCCACTGCAGCAATTGCCAGTGGTTGGCACACTGTTTGAGACGGTGGCCATCGACATTGTCAGTCCCCTTGACCCTCCCACTTCAGGTGGACATCGGTTCATCCTGGTCTTGGTCGATCATGCCACCAGGTACCCTGAGGCTATACCCCTTTGGACTATTACTGCCACAGTGGTTGCCAGGGCTCTCCTGGGCATTTTCACCCATGTTGGATTCCCTAAGGAGGTTGTCTCTGACAGAGGATCCAACTTCATGTCTAGTTAGATGAAAACCATGTGGAAAGAGTGCGGGGTAACCTACAAGTTCTCCGCCTCTTACCATCCCCAGACCAATGGTCTGGTTGAGAGATTTAATAAAACTCTCAAGGGCATGCCAGGTGCTTTGAAAGAGCCCCTAAAGAGGAAATGGGATCTCCTCCTGCCATGCCTGCTGTTTGCTTACAGAGAAGTACCTCAAGAGGATGTTGGTTTCAGCCCCTTTGAGTTACTCTTTGGACATCCCGTGAGGGGGCCCCTTGCCTTAATCAGAGAAGGTTTGGAGGCCACCCCTCCAGGTCCCGCCAAGCAAGTGGGGGACTATGTGTTAGGCCTCAGACAGAGGATGACACAGATGATGGGCCAGGCAACAGCAAACCTCAAGGCCAGCCAGGAATTGAATAAGTACTGGCATGACCTTAAAGCCTCGTACATGGATTGGATTCCAGGACAGGAAATCCTTGTGATGGAGCCTACCAAGCCTCGAGCTTTGGCAGACAAGTGAACTGGACCCTTCAGGATTATCTCCAAGATGGGCAAAGTCAATTATCTGGTTGACATGGGAGTCCCTGTGGTAGCCCTTCAGGTATTCCATGTTAACAGGCTCAAGCCTTTCCACAGGCGAGCAGAAGTCTCATGTCTCTTGCTAGCTTCAGAGCAAGAAGAGGATGAGAGTGTGCCCCTTCATGATTTGCTGCATAGCAACCCTCAGGATGGCTCAGTGGAGGGAGTATATCTCTCTCCCGATCTGATGACAGTGCAGCAGAGGGCCTGCAGGGCTTTGCTCCGGCAGTATGCCTCTCTGGTTTCACTGAAGCCAGGCCTTCCACCGTGGTGTGGGCACGAGATTGACACTGGTGACAGCGTGCCTGTCAAAAGCAGGTGCTACCGCCTGTCAGATAAAGTTAAGAACCACATCCAGGCTGAGGTCGCCAAGATGTTGGATCTGGTTGTTATTGAACCCTCAATCAGACCCATGTCCAGTCCAGTGGTCCTTGTCCCCAAGGCAAGTTTCCAGGCAGGTACCAAGGATTGGAGGTTCTGTGTGGACTACCGAGGAGTAAATGCCGTCACCAAAACTGATGTGCACCCATTGCCCAGGGCTGATGAGCTCGTGGACACCATAGGTGCTGCTAAATTTGTGAGCACCTTTGACCTTACCTTAGGCTATTGGCAAATAGCTCTGACGGACCATGCCAAGGAAAAGACGGCATTCTCAACACCTGAGGGACTCTACCAGTTTACTGTCATGCCTTTTGGGTTGAAGAATGCCCCTGCCACCTTCCAGAGATTGGTCAATCATGCGCTCAGTGGGCTGAAAGCCTTCTGTGTGGCCTACTTAGGCGACATTGCCATCTACAGTTCCACCTGGGAAGAGCATTTGACACATCTGGATAAGGTGTTGCAGGCCTTGAAAAGGGCTAACCTCACTATCAAGGTCACCAAGTGTCAGATAGCTCAGGGGAAAGTCACATATCTTGGTCATGAGGAAGGAGGGGGTCAAATCCAACCTCTCCCCAGTAAAGTACAGGATGTACATGACTGGGAGACTCCCACTACTCAAACCCAGGTGAGAGAGTTTTTGGGTCTCACTGGGTATTATCACAATTTCATGGCAAACTGTGGAACCATAGCTGCTCCCCTGACGGCTCTGACTTCACCCAAACAACCAAGGAAGGTTAATTGGACTGAAGACTGTCAGAGGGCCTTTGATGGCTTGACAGAAAGTCTGTGTAGGGCACCCGTGTTGTGTGAGCCTGATTACAGCAAGCCCTTTATCGTTCAAACTGATGCCTGCGACACCGGAATTGGAGCTGTCTTGTCCCGGTTAGATGACAAAGGGAGGGAACATCCGATCATATTCATCAGTACACAAGTCAAGGGTAGAGAACTTAGGTGGGCTACTGTTGAAAAGGAATGTTTCAGTATAGTTTGGAGCCTTAGGCGTTTTAGGCCCTACCTTACGGGGTCTACGTTCAAGGTCCAAACAGATCATAAGCCCCTGACGTGGCTTATGCAGATGAAGGGTGAGAACCCGAAACTGCTCAGGTGGTCTATTAGCCTGCAAGGGCTAGACTTCACCATAGAGCATAGACCAGGGAAGAGTCACGATAATGCAGATGGCCTTTCCAGAAGGTATGTTGACCGTCTGGATGAGGGTGTCTATCTCGTGGGAGACTAGGCATCCTAACCTCAGTCTGGGGGGGACACTGTGATGCTGGAAATGCATCGGAGGGACAGGGCCTCCGTATCCTTGTCCTTTACTGCCTTTTATCGTGTGTTCTGACGTGTTTTCCATGCAGGAGTTCATGTGGGACTCCTGGCGGTGCAGCTCTCTCTTTTGGTTTTGGTGAACAGACCTGTTGGATACCCTTATGGCACCCATGGGTGGGGGTACCACCCTGTGCCCCTAGTGTATGTTTTTGGGCACCTGTGTGTGGCCCACAGAGCAGGGTACGGGCTGGTGGCAGCTCTGTGCTGAATTGACTGGTGCCCTGAGCGTCCTCCATTTTGGGATGCCCAGGCCCTGTAATTGGAATCGGTAGATTCCTGATGGAGACAAAATGGCCCCCGTGGCCTCTTGCCATCCATCGCCTGTTACCTTGATCTTCCCGAAGTCCCGGGAAGCCCTGACTCTGTCCCTTCCCCCTGACTGGCTGTTGGGTGGAAGTTCTATATATGGTAGTGTGGGGAAGTGCTGCCCAGACTGGCTGGAGCCTTCCCAACGACCGTATATTGTGGGTACACCTGTGGGTAGGACCTGGGTGAATGGAGTGTGTCACGAATACGCATTCTGTGTTGTGGGTGTCTAGTATCTAGTGTTTGACACAATGACCGAGACAGCCCTGCCCGAAACCGGAATGAATGCAGTGTGGAGTGTTGAATGGCTGGGTACTTGTCCCAATACACATACCTTGTTGTGAGTGTCTGGAGAGAAGTGAATGGCCTGAATGCACTATGCTCCTGATTGGCTGCCCGCCTGCATGAATGCTCTTCACCGTGATTGGATGCTTGAGTATGACCCAGCGGAATGAAAGGGAGATCAACAGTATATCTGGGGACCTCTCACTTCTAGGAATGGTGTTCAGAAGCAGAAGAGTAACTGGAGTAAAACTGAAGATTGACCTTTAAGCTCTGCTGGAAGAGAAGAATTTCTGTTGCTCTCCTTCACAATCTGAAAGCTGCTGTGTCTCCAAGGACTGAGCCAGAGAAGACCTGGTAAGGCGCCCTCTTCCCGAGCTACGAGGGACCATCATGCACCAGCTGATCTTTGCAAAAGCTCCCTGGTAGACAGACCTACGACAGGCTGCCAACCCGAGACAGGGACTGCCGCGGAAACCCAAGGAGAAGCACCTGGACTGTTGTCCGCCACTGTCGACGACCACCGTCGCTGACCGGAGCCGCCGTGCTCCCGTTTGCCTAAAAACTTTCGAATCAAAGGATGCTCTCGTCCGCATCGCCAGCGTCTTATCCCATTGGAGAAGGCCTGACCGTCGACGCGCCGAGGAGCTTCCACCGGTGGGTTTCCCACCACCAGAGGACCACAGAGACGCCAACGGCTCAACGCCCTTGCTGGGCCACAGTTCTTCAAACTCTTTGCGGTCCAGAACTATTGACACCGAGATGCCCCACGCGCCTCTTCCTGGCAGGACGTTTACGCTTCCCGTCAACGAGCACCGCTAGGAACGAAGCTGCCACTTCACCGTCGTAGCTCACCCTGTTCTCTGTCAGACGTTCGACGACCCGTGACTCTTGCCTTAAAGGGAAGACACTCAAGAAGGGCCGTCGATTCCCCGACAAGGAACGCTACAACGCCAGGTACTTTGGGGTTGCAGAACCATTGGGTAGTCTCTTGTGAACAATATATGGACTGGGCTTGAATCTTTATTCTACAGGTTGCCCAGGTGAGGGGAACTCCACACAGAACTGTGTTTAACGGTAGTGACCAGTATTTCTGCCAATTGTTCTTACCAACTGCTTTCCTCTTACCTCTATGGTTGGTTTCCGTTGCAAACTGATTTGTGTGCCATTTAACCGTACAGTTGATGCACTTTAAAGAGATCTAAGAGTAATTGTGGTACCACGTAGAACTGTATATTTGCCATTATAGATAACCGAGTACAAAGTGAATTATCGTGATATTGTACATAACCTTGAATATTAATTATATAAAGACTGTGGCTGAACTAATACAGTGTGCGGACATTCCTCTGTGGGTTCTTAGGGACTACACTGTACTTAAGAACCAGCCTGCATCACCTCCTGAGAAGTTAGGCCTTGATTGCTGGACCACCTACCGATAATAGAGAATCTTGGCTGGGGTCCTCTGTGCCTCTCCTCTACCATATAGAGAGAAGAAGTACAGACACCCCCCTCCGGTCTTCAAACCCACTATAAAGGGAAAAGATTTAAGGCAAGCAGACTCCCTCACCTTTTGCTTTCCCAGTGCTCACTTCTTACATAGCAAGCCTCTATTTAAGGTTCAGGAAAGCCAGCTGCTTCTCAGGACACTCTGGAAAGATAGGGCAGGGGTCTGGTCACTCCACTCTCAAAGATGGCCTCCTGCTCTCCACCATAAGACGAAGTCAGCCTGAGGCCTTCCTAGAGATAGACAGCCACGCCCATATGCACTCTCAGAAATGTCCTCTAGTGTCTCCTTACAGCTGTCAGATGGTAAGTTTCTGCACCCTTCCCAATGGTCCGTCTCTTCTCTCTGTCTTATCTTTCCGTCTCCCCCTTTTTCTGTCTCCTTTTTTTTCTGTTCTAGTGCAGTCCCTCTTATGTAGCAGTGATGACACCATCAATTTTACAATCTTGGGGAAGTACCCTGCAATAATTCCTGCCATTAGGATTGCACAGTCACCCTTCTCTCTCTCCTCCCAAACCCAGCCTCCAAGTCAAGATTGGTTTAGTGGTCTGGAGCAACATATGGCAATTCCCATTTGTAATTGCCCTTTTTTCTCCTTTCAACTTTTTGGCAAAAAATAGTTATGTATCACAACTTCATAATTTTACTAGCAACTACCATATTAAACATATTTTCTGATTCAACTAATCTTGGAGAATTAGATAAGCTGACCATCAAATCCGTACCATGTAGCACAGCCATATGGCACATTTCTGCCGTTTCCATAAAAGCACAACAGTTATGAATATGTAAGTTATTAAGCATATCCCTAATTTCGTTTTCCACCAGCCCACCAACTCTCACATTTGGAACATGTTTAGATCAGCCAGAAACCTAGATTAACTGGCCATTACAGTTCCCAGAGTCACAGGTAGATGACTTTTATATCCCCTAATTTGCCTGGAAATTACCTTAAATATTGTGCAAAGATGATGGCTGAGAAAAAGGCTGAAATGATAATAGTCCTTTAAAATTAATGGTGAATCTTCATGTGGGACAAATGGCCCTGCTCCTGCCTTCCGGCCATTTGTGTTCACTGGGTCAGCCTGTGCCCACATTTTTTTGTTTTTTTTATCAGTCTCCTTTGTCTTGGAAGCTTGCTCTTTGAAGTGGTTGCCCCCATTTTCAGTAAGTCCTGTTTCTTTGTCTTGGAAGGGGCATGTTTTCGGCCTCACTCCTACCTTGCTGGGCTTAATACCGGAGCTCAGGACTGCTGCTTAGTGAGAGAATCCAGGGCATGACAAAACGACCCATGACCCCTGTTGGGAAGTAGTAATACCTACTTTCCCCACCCACATGGACACCTATGGGGACCCCTTAAACTAGGTGGGATCCTCTGGTACCATCTACCCAGCCTCCTAGACGTCTGCCCAGCCCTGATGAATGTGGCCTCTTTGCCACTGAAACCGGCAGGCTTTTTGTGGCTTTCTACATCAGGAATAGTCCCAGACTAGTAACTAATCTATCTACAACCTGCTGGACTTCCTGATTTGTGATCTCCCAACAAATAGATGGGAATTCCGTAAAAACCTTTTCAAACTGAATTCTGAAATAACAATGTTAAAAGATCAGAACAGAAGAAGAATATGGGAATCCGGAAATTTTTGAAGCAAAACCGGAAGAAACAATTGGACGCTACTTTTTCAAACTAAATGAATAGAAGTAGAGAATAGAAACACATCTATTAGCATTGTTCACCTTTTTAACATCCTATGGATAGAGAAATCTAATAAAATCATCTTTTTTCATCTATGAAGCAGCTTTTTAAGAAATTCCAAGTACCTCACTCGAGGGCGAACTTTAAAAACAAAAAATTAAAAATTTTTATTAAAATACTTTTATAGAATTGATCAACCTGAGTCTTCTATTGTGTTAATATATAAGGGTACACTCAGGCCAGAGACCCGTTTCCTGGTCCTTTTTGTGACTATTGCCCCCATTTTCACACATATTAGTCATGCTCCAGCAAAAGGTAACTTTTCTTGAAGTCAATGCTTTCAGAGCCAGCAGGTCCGGAGAACATTGAATTTTGACACCTTTAGCAGGACATTTTATTGCGGTTGGTCATTAGATGGAAAATGTGACATCAGGCTGGGAGTGGGAGATTTCCTTGTGAAGTTTTTTTTCCACAGCCAGCAAAAGGGTTTGCCTGGGGCAGACATTTTCCATGAAGAAAAAGTGGCTCTTCAAATGTCATTGGAGTTTTGCAGGTGAAGCATAATATACATTGCTTTTTGTCAACCCACACATCATGTTTTGTTTTCCTGACATTTTTCTGAGAGCAGTGATACTTTTTTTTAAACTGTTTTTATTTGCTCACACCTGTTTTCAATGTTTAAAAATCCTGTTTTCCATGTGACAGGGATCTTTTATCCCTCCTTCTTTTGTAAATTAAATGCTGCTTATGAATTGGTAATGGCAGTTAGGCCCCTTTCCAGACTGCTCTTTAATTTTGCCGGAAAAACAAAAACAAAGGCCATGCCATTTTTGTTTCAGTGTTTAAAATCTTGCTATTCATGTGAAAGGGACTTCTGTTTGGGGCCTTTAATTGCACCCCACATGCCCCCCTGTTCTTCCATGACTCTTTGTTGGGAAAGAGCAGGGCAGTTTGGGGTTCCATTAGGCGTTATTACCTTCATCTGGGAGTGGGCACTCCTGTCTCCCCTTCCATCTCTGGGTTGGGGGTTATGGCATGGCACACCCTTTTCTTCCTTCGTTTGGGAGTAGGCACTCCAGCATCCCCTTCCATCTTTGGATCGGAGAGCGTGGCATGGCACCCCCTTTCTTCCTTCCTTTTCAGGTTCCTGGGGTTCTCACCAGACTCCAGTCTCACCTTCAGGCTGGAAGTTAAGGAGATTAGTTCTCTAATAAAATATGGAAAAAGAGTTTCTGTACTTTTAAGACACATATTTCCCCTGAAGATGTACATAGAATTTACAACAACATACAGCTATAACATGACATTTCCATTTCACAACACATATTCTATTTATTTACTTCATTTGTACAAAAACACCAAGTAAATTACTCCTTGTTTTAATATATATATATATATATATATATATATTTGAAAAGAAGGGAGAAACATTTGTGTCTCTCCGAGAAGTTCGGCACTCCCGGAAAGCAAATCACCAAGAAAATTAACCCCAAATAAGGTTGCCAGGCGCAAAGTAAATTCCTTAAAATATCCAGTTTTATTCAGACATTTGGTCCAAAGAGAGCAGAAAAAATGGTACAACGCATTTCGTAGCGCACCCACTACTTGTTCACATACATAACATTCATTACACGGTGTGTTGAAATACAATTACTCAGACTCTATTATTTACTTCTCCTGTTGTCTCTTTTCCCTTTCCACTATTTACAACCGAAACAAGGAAATCTGAAGCAGTGAAAAACAGTGACCATTTTGTAGGCAGTCTTCCCTTTACACAAAAGGACCTGCACATGATGCGTTGTATGATGTGTAATCATTTATAATAAAGAAAGGTTACAATAAATTCAAAGAAAATGCACCCGCTGTATTTCTTTTTCCACCTATCCATTTATCCTCCTTTAATTCAGATATTGTTTTATATAGGAGAAATAGAGTAGAACAGCACCTAGGGCTAGAACAATCTACTAGCAAGGTAATTGATAGGTGCCGAAAGCAATCTTACTCAAATGCCATGCTCAGTGCATGTAAAACCTGTATTTGTCAATCATCACTGGAAATTGCTTTGCTTCCAAGAGTGATACAAGCATATTGGCGTCAATACAGTTTCACTGTTATATAATTTGCATCGACGTAAAATGCATGAGTTTGGGATAGCAACTCACTACAGTGCCCGATGCTATCAACTAAAATGCATTGTGCATTGTGCCAACAATTCATAGCTGCCAACATAGAAGTGTTCTGGAGCTACAGTGCAATGTGCTAGTATTGACAATCAGCCATTGTTATTTGTGAAGCATCTAGTGCTTTACAATAAAGTGGATAGTGCAAGACAGCTTTAATTAAGCCATGTGATGCTATAACATTTCTATTCTGGCAGGTTGATATTTGCCGAATGACAATGATTTGAGCAAAATAAAGTACAAAATACATTCCATATTAGCAACAGTATATTCACATTCCTGTGCAGTAGGGAATTCATTTCTGCAAACCACTCATTGTTCAGCGATAAAGTGCATAGTGCATTCTATATTAGCCACAATATTTCCATATTATTCAACACATTTCTTCTATTATGACACAAATTCAACACATAAAGACAGCAGTAGGAAAGGGAAAAGTTTTTTTTTGGAAGAGACAGGAGACAGAGACTGGGAATAATAAAAAAAATACATGATCGACGTGGGAGTGTTCTGTTAGGTGCATATCTAGTTGGACAACAATACATAAAGGTCACACCTACCATTAGGGAATGCCATTCTACGTATATCCCAAAATGTGCACACAATTCTCATCAATGTGTTGATAAACAAGCTAAAAGAGAAATTGTCTTTTACTAAAATTTCAAAAGATAGGTTTTGGGAGAGACATGACAACATATGTAATCTCTCTTTCTTTTTGTTTATGGTTTTTATTAGAATAATAACAGCATGTATAACAGCAGACATATCAATTGACATATTATGATCAAACCAAAAGTGTACAGTTGAACTACAGCTTATAGTAAAGTTGCTAAATAAGAAGAAGGTTAACAGTGTATGTCATAAGCAAATTGACAGAAATCTGCTATATAAAAACAAGAGCATTTGCAAAAAAACGCAGACTGGGGGAGAACAAAACTAGGGAGACAGACAAGAGAACAATGGAGAAGAGAGGGGGGAGCGAACACACGTAGATACTGTCTAAAATGTTGCAACAACAATGTTGAGGCGGAGGATATGAGAGTAGTACACCAATGGTTTCATGAGCCATGTCCAGAAACATTGAAGCTATCTAGATATTGAGTAAAAAATGACAATTTTGCATTATATTTAGAATAGAGTCTTGCAGTTTAGCCATGCATTGTTCCATTCCTTGAGTGTGACAGACACTATTCCACCAACCGCCACTACTCAGAAACTGAGAATTTGTCTAATTAGTAGTTATAAGTTTTAAAACAATAGTTATGAATAGATCATAAAGTTTTCCTTTTGAGGTTTGGATGTCATAGTCAGTAATAGCAAGCCTAGCTAGAATAATAAAGTGGAACATCAATTTTAAAAATTCATTTAAGATATTTCCAAACATCCTGCCAAATAGCAAAAACAAAGGAACATTTGAAAAACATATGTTCATATGAGGCTGGAGCGTGACCACATGACCAACACTTATCATTTGAACCGTTGTTAGATTTGGAGAGTTTAACAAGAGTAATAATCGCCCTACGTATAAAGAAAAGAAGGTGTTGCATGGTGTTTGCGGAAACCGAAATGTTTTTGACCCTGGAAAAGATTAAGGACCATGTATGTTCATCAAGGACTTGACCCAGCTCCCTTTCCCATGATCGACATACAGACAGTGCTAAAGATTTAGTCTTAAGTGCTGTATAAATGTTAGAGACACTGAGGTTGGGTGATGTGGTTAGCTGCAGTAATCTAGGGGCATCTGGTGAGAGGATGTTATTAGAGAAATGATTCAGAGTATCAAAACAAGCGTTAACCAGCTCATTATAAAAATAAAAATCAGTGTTGGGGATATTGAATAAGTGTTTCAGTCTATGAAAGGGTAAAATAATGGGGTCATTGATAATTTGTTGGATGAATCTAATACCTTTTTTAAGCCAGGATTTACTATTCAAAGTTCTATTATTAATAAGAATATTTCTGTTATGCCGTAGCAATGGGGATACGTCTTTGTTAGGGGTTTTATTATGGTGAAAGAGGTAAACCTTTAAAGCAGCAATAGTGGCTTTGATTGGTTCAGATATGGCCATTGAGGGGTAGTTCAAACAATAGATAAGGTCTGCTGGATCATATGGATAAACCCTATCTTCCTCCAATCTGGACCAGGAAGGGGTGTCAGATCTTAGGGAAGAGTTAAACCAGCATCGAGATTGTTTTACCAGGAAGGCTAAGTGATAGTTTGTAGTCAGGGAACTTGACTCCGCCCCATATCATACTGGGCTCTTAGTTTGGCTATAGCGATCCTTTTACATTTGTCTGAGCCCCAAAAGGAAATCAAGTAATAGGGAATAGCTAGGTTTGAAACAGGAAAGTGGGAGAGAGACTGGAAGAAGCTGATGATAATACAGAATGATGGGAGAAAGCATAATTTTTATCGTGTCAAGCCTACCCCACCAAGATAGGTAGAGAGGGGACCATTTTGACGTAAGGTCTTTTAGTTTATTGAGTAATATTAGCATGTTAAGTTTGATAGTGTCATGTATCGTGGGAGCAAAGTTGATGCCCAAATATTTGATGGAGTCCTTGCACCATTTTAAACCAAGAGAATCTAGTTCATATTTATAGCAATATGAATTCAGAGGAAGAATTTCAGATTTTTCTTGGTTAAGTTTATAACCAGAGACAAGACTAAATTGGTGAAGAATGTCAAGCAGGTGGGATAAGTGATTCTTGGGATTTTTGATAAAGATAAGAACATCATCAGAATATGCAGCAATTTTAGAGTGTGTTGAGCCTTTCTTGATTCCAGGAACAGCATTATTACATCTAATTAGCTCAAGTAAGGGTTCAAGCGCAAGGAAATATAGGTTCGGAGACAGGGGGCAACCTTGCCTTTTTCCTCTAAGTAAAGGGAAGAAGGAAGAGGATTGGCCATTCATACAAATAGATGATTTAGGGCCGGAATAGAGCAATTTAACTAAGGAAATACATTTTTCACCACAACCGTACCAGTGAAGAGATTGGAACATGAAGTCCCAGCTGACACGATCAAATGCCTTTTGTGCATCAAGAGCAACCGCAGCATACCCCCATCTATCTTTTCTATCCTCTGACACAATATGAATAACTTCTAGAAAAAGTCTAGCATAAAAGGAAATATTACGACCCTTAACATATCCCACTTGTTCAGATTTGATCATATCAGGAAGGGAGGATTCTATTTTATTGGCAAGAATTTTAGCAAAGATTTTGCATTCTACATTTATGAGGGATATAGGACAATAGTTATTAGGGCAGGTGGGGTCTTTATCAGGTTAAGGAAATAATATGAGCAGGGCATCAGAGAAAGAGCCGGAAGACGATTTGTGTGAGGCAAAGTACGAGAATAAGGACATAAGTTTAGGAGCTAGAGAGTAAGAGAGAGAGTTGTGCAATTCAGCGGAAAAACCATCCAGACCTGGGGCTTTATTTCTGCCTAAATCTCTTATAGCTTGCGAAATGTCAGAAAGTGGGATATTTTTATCTAAGTTAGAGGGATCAATCTGTGGGATGATCTATTGATTTTATTGAGGAAAGATTTGATATTTTCAGTGGGTATAGGGACATCAGGAGTGTATAGGTTTTCATAGAATTCTTTAAAGCATTTCAGAATATCCTTGGGTTGATTATGTATATTACCGACGGAATCTTTTATGTGGGAGATATACAAACTTTCTTTCTTGGTTTTCAAATATGAAGCAAGTGATTTCCCAGCTTTGTTAGAGGTTTGATACATTTTAGTTTTATATTTTAGTATGGTAGCTGCTGCTAGGACAGTTGGTTCCTTGTTGATCTGATAACGAAGTGACATAACAGGATGTAAGTTTGCAGAGTTAGGGTTTTGAAAATATTTGCGCTCCAAAAATTTAAGTTGGGAGTATAGCTTGTCTAAGTGATTTTTCTGCACCTTTTTTTATGACCGGAGAATGCCATGATATGACACCTTAGAGCTGCTTTGAATGCATCCCAATTAGGGTCTTCATCTCTGTTGTGTTCATAGTTTTGTTGTAAGTAGGATTGAACTGAGGAAATGAATTGCTTATGCTGCAATACAAAATTATTGAATTTCCAGCGTGTGGATGTTCGACTGAGATCATCAAACGCAAAGGATGTGCTAACCGGGGCATGATCAGAAATAATAATATTGGAAATAGTGGAGTCCACAATAGTACCAGTGAGAGTTTTTGATGTAAAAATATAATCAAGGCGGGATAGTGTATTATGAGGGAGTGAATGGAATGTATATTCGAGTTGTGTAGGGTGAGAGAGTCTCCACAAGTCCATTAAACCAGATTCAGAAATACAACCCAGAAAGGATTTCTGAGATTTAGACATTTTGAATGTGCAACTTGATATCCTATCCAAAAACGGTTCCATGACTGGATTTACATCACCACACATAGGGCCTCATCACGAGTTTGGCGGTAACCCTTAAATCCGGCGGTCGCGCTATTACCGCCGGATTTAAGGGTCTGCCAAATCAGGGCTTCGGCGTATTTCTCCCCAGCTCTGAGCTGGGGGGAAATCTGCCAAAAATTTGCACTATTACCGCCAGCGGGAAATCTGCCGGCGGTAAGAGCGCGAAAATTCCCCATTGCGCCCAATGGGGAATGGGGCATTCCCGAATGGGCTCAGTGGGGAATGGGGAATTCCATTACCACCAAACCTGTGATCCGGCGCTAATCGCGCCGGGGGGTTTGGCGGTAGGGCTAATACCGCCAACGGTAATACCGCCGGCGTTACCGCCCAACTCGTGATGAGGCCCATAATAAGGTTAACAAAATTGTTTGTAAGAATAATCTTTTTGATAGAAGTCCAGAACTCCGGGTCAGGTTGGGGAGGACCATACACATTAAAAATAGAAATTTGTACAGAGTTGACCATCACTTTGACCC
The DNA here is from genome assembly GCF_040938575.1 of Ambystoma mexicanum. NCBI lineage: Eukaryota > Metazoa > Chordata > Amphibia > Caudata > Ambystomatidae > Ambystoma > Ambystoma mexicanum. Next base: position 324,901,080 of record NC_090926.1, on the reverse strand, counting down.
ATACCCATCGACCTTCCACGTCTGCATCTTTATCAAGAATTTTCTTGCTTAACAGTATAGCAACACCGTTCTTTTTGGCAACAGCAGGGCTAGCAATAACCTCTTTAACCCAAATAGGATTTAAATTTCAATATTTCTGTATTGGAAAGATGTGTTTCCTGTAAGCACACTACAGAGGGTTTAAAACCATTCAAATTAGATAAAATATTACACCTATTGATGGGGTTATTGCATCCCTTGATGTTCCAAGCAACACATTTAAATGAAATTAAAACCGAGGTTTATCCGTACAAGAGGCATTTCAGGAAAGCAACTTATAACACCATGAAAAAAGACATAATTAAATGACTCTGGATTGTGGAAGTGACACAAGAGGAAAACACAGAGGGTATCAGGGAAAGGGAGGGGAGGCGAAATCTTAAGTAATCCAAACTGAGATAAAAAGACAGGGAGATTCTTGGGAATCAAAAACCGTTGGGATCTCAACATTAAGTCATGAACTGAATAGGCCTGGGAACTTGATAAAAAAAGGAAGAAAAATGTGGTAGGAGCTGGTGGCATCTAGCGGGCTGTCAAAAGAGACAAAAAAAGACAGCACGCAGCTAAAGAGGGGCACCACATCATCAGCCGTCTCACTCAGATTAAGAAGATATCATTATGAACGGCATTAGATAGATTTATGAACCATTAGGGACTGAAGGGTTCTCTCGAGAGGACATGTCCAAACTTACAGTTTTAATGAAGTGTATGAAAGCTCTCAAGTCAGCTGGCTCGTCAAACATGGCAGTGCGACCATTATGTTTGACTTTAAATGAACATGGGTGGTATAAGCCATAACGGATATTAAGTTGCTTTAATGCAGGACAAAAGAATAAGAATTCCTTTCTTCGTAGGGCAGTTATTTTGGCCACATCCTGCGAGATGAACAGTTTGCTTCCATGCCAGAATAAATCTTTTTTTCCCTTGACAGTTGACATAATACGTTGGAGTTGTGTGAATTCAAGTAGGTAAAAGTGAGTGTTCGAGGAGGAGAATGAGAGGATCCTGAGGAGCTACGTTGACCCACGTGATGAGCTCGCTGAATATTGAAAGAGGTATCAGAAGGTAAGTCTAGAACAGCTGGTAGTAGTTTCTGTAGAAAGGTAATTGGAGCCGATCCCTCGCATTCTTCAGGCAAGCCTGATATACGGAGGTTATTGTGTCTACTCCTGTTTTCTAAGTCCTCATTATGTCTTTGAAGGTCTTTAACTGACATTTCCAACATAACCACCCTGGGGGATACATCTTCTGTTCTCCCAATACGTCTTTCAACCTCTTCCATGCGCTCTTCAACACCCTTCCATCGGTCATCTAGCTGTTGTAATTTGTGATTTGTGGGCTCAATAAAGGGCCACAAGGCTCTGATTTCAGATAGGATTGCTTCTAGTGCAGGATCAGATGTGTTGAGAGGAGGTGGCAAATCACTCTTGGGCCTTTTCAAATTAGTGGGTGGAGGCACATAGTCTTTTGAGACAGGTGTGGTTTTTTGGTTGTTTTTGCCAGAAGCCGTTTTGCCAATCAACTTAGACAGATCAAGTAGTCCGGGTCACAGTTGATTTTAGAGTGACCGCAGATAGGTTACGTTACAGCAAGGCACAGATGGTAATCAGTAAAGTCTCCAAAGTGTTAATAAAATCAGTTTGTGCTAAGGATGATCAGAGCTGAAGCAGCACTCCACTCATTGCATCTATTGATTAATGTCCTTAAGCCTAGATGTCTTAACATTGAAAAATGAACACTGCACCCAAAAAAATCAAGTAGCACATATTTAATAGCATGGCCCACCTAGGTTAGTGACTAAGCAGAATATAATCACTGCGCTCAGGTTGAGTTAGATGAGATAGCTGCATTTAATTCAAGGACCAGGAAGGGGGGGACTGTACCTATGACTTTTGGTAAAAATACTTATTGACTATAAAAAGTCAAGTAACTGGAGGTTAATAGCTATATTATAAGCTGAGATGTAAAAAATAAAAAAAACAGTTTGTGGCTGAGAGAAGTAATATTACCACAAGAGGTGATCGTGGCGCTTGTGCCCAGCTTTACATTTATACCTCCTGCTGACTTCTAAATGCAGAATTCATCATGCTTTGTGCTTTCTTTGTAAATCATTAATATGGGCAATATATGCCTTTGTGTAAATCCTATAAAAGCATCCTTTTATGCTTTGCGAGGAAAAAAAACAAAAGGCGGTGCACGTGAAACATAAAATTAGCTTCTGCAGTTCACTATTTCTTGAATGCAGATGGTGGCGCTGTGAGTGAAGGAGCCGTGTAGGCAGCGGCCTGCACGTCAGAGTGGGAAGTCACACAGAAGTTTACCTCACTGAGGACAGACGCTACAGAATGCAGCCGGCGTTCGTCCTGCGTCGCATCCCGCAACGGTCCGGGAGAGCGTGGACTTGTGTCGGGTCCATGGAGATTCCAGCAGAAGTTGATGCCGGGCTTGTTATAGGCCTAGTAAGCAAAACAAATGTTAAAAATTTTGAGAAAAAGAAGTTAAGAATGCCTTAATTAGAGATGCGGGAGATGGAGCCAATGATTCAGGTGGTCATCTTCTTTGGCGCCAGACCACGCCCCCATAATCTCTTTTTCTAATCTAGAGGATCAGAAAATAGGTGGGTACATTCAGACGGAGGATGAGATGAAAAAGGGAAAGAAGAAAATGACTGCTACCACTCAAAATTATTAAAATATAGTTACAAAATGTCATACAAGTTATCCTTTTCTATCATTTTGCGACTAGTTATGCTCAGTATATTCAATCACACATAATTTCTTCTATTTTTTGTCAAAATCCTAAATTCCCATGAATGTACAGAGCTCTTTATCTAGATTGTGTCCCTTAGGTTTTTTGCTTTCAAGATCTTAGATTAATTTGGTCTCCATCTGGCGAAGTTCAAGTTCTCTAATGCCCCCTTGAGGATTTTCTTTAATTTGGCATAATCCAAAAAATCTTAGACTTTCTACCTTACCCTCATGCATGTCTCTGAAGTGTATGGCCACTTGGTAGGGCGGGTCAAAGTTTTTGATAGCTCTCATGTGTTGCAAGATTCTAAGTTTCAATTTACCAATAGTACTTCCTATATACCAAAGGTTACACGGACAGATGAGAGCATATACAACAAATTCTGTATTGCAAGTCATTTTTGTTTTTATTTCCACCGTATGGCCTAATGAGAGATGTAAATAGTTGGTTCTGTTGAGGGCATGTTTGCATGCTTTACACTTGAAACATTTGAAAAAGCCAGTAGTGTTGACATTTAGCCAGGGAATAATGTTCAAGATTTTGGTTGTCACAGGCACAAAACTGCATACCAGTGAATTTTTGATGGATGCTGATTTTCTGAATGTTATATTCACACGTTCACCTAAAATTGGTGATAAGGTGTCATCGAGTTGTAGCACATGCCAGTGTTGATTCAAGATCTTGTGTATGATGTTTGAGTGGGTACCATATGTGAGGATTAATCTGGTCTAATTATTCTTTTCCAGTTCCTTTGGCATTCTATAAGTTGACAATAGAGAAGCTCGATTCAAATCCTGGGCTTTCAAATACACTCTTTCTAGAATGGCTTTCGGATATCTTTGTTTGACAAAATACATTGCAGTGTATTTGCATTTTTTGTTGAAGCATTCCAATTTAATGCAGTTCTGTCGAATCCTCCCAAATTCACCACATTGTATGCTCCACTTTAGCGGCGTGGGGTGATTTCTGCTGGCACAAAGAGACATGTTGGAGCTATTAGGTTTGCGATGAAGTTCAGTGATGATTTCTTCTTGGTTTGATTTAACAAAAACATAAATATTTGTTTTCGTTTCTATATGATTTTTTATCCTTTCTTTTCATTCTTCTGATGGTTCCTCTACTCGACTTTCATTTGGCTCATTAATCAGTCGTAAATCATGTCTGGGATGACAGATTTTCAACTGATTGATGTGGACCTATTTTTCTTCTGTCTGTTCTCCTTTTGGGATGCGGATCTTGTAAACAACAGGCAATATTTTATCTACAATTTCAAAGGCACCACACCAAGATGGGTGGAATGTCCACTCCTTGGCCTGATTCCTCATGAGTAGTGGACACATTTATCAGTGTCTGCTCCTGTGTCCTATAGAGCAGATACTGTGGTAACATCATTTTTCATCTGGTCGTGACCTCAAATGGAGACATCTTTGTTGCAGAAGATGGTGTAGACCTAGTAGCCATCAGGAAAAGCAGCAATCGGATGTCCCAACTGGGTCCAGAGTCTGCCACAACTTCTTTAAGATACTCACAATTGTTTTGTTGTAGCTCTCCACCCCCCGATTGAGGCCCAGTGGTAGATAATGTGGAGTTTTCGTTTTGCCCCTAGAATCTTCCACATCTTCGCCATCACCTCACTGGTAAAATGGCTTCCTCGGTCTGACTCAATCCTTTGCAGGAGGCCAAAACGAGGGAAGATGTGGTTGATCATTAGGGCAGCAGCTGTCTTCGCCTTACAATTCAGGGCTGGAAGAAATTCTACCCACTTCGTGAACAAGCATGTCACAGTCAACATGTACTTGTTTCTTCTAGAGGAGCGAATCACTGGCCCGATGAAATTGACTTGCAAATCTGACCAAGGCAGTGTTACTCCCCTTTTTTGCAAGGGAGCTCTGTGTGTGAGTGAACTGAGTTGGATCTGAGCACACACAAGAAACCCCTTTAGATAAGTGTTGAGGTCCTGGCCCATGTCTGGCCAGTAGGCAACCTCGCACACGATTTCCAATGTTGTATGAAACCCCCTATGACCGGCAGTGGCCACATAATGGGCGTGCTTCAACATCAGGCTTCGGAATGAGGTAGGTATCACCCACTGGTCACTGCCAGATAGGGCTCTCCTTACCAACAAACTGTCTTGGATCCCGAACATCTTAGATAACTTCATCAACACCCAGAGATCCTCTTTACTGGCATAATCCGACTCTGTTAGAGGAAATCTTACGGGGTCTTCAATGTGTCGATAACATTTACCAATGATTAAGTCCTCTTTATGTGCAGTGATCAAATCTGCATCTGGGGTATCTTTACTCCACTGGGTTGTTGAGAGTTCGCTGTTAGCCCAAGTTTGTGACTTGGTGACAGCTGTCATTTCGATTTCACCCAGCAGGGATTCTGTTTCTATGAAATCTCCCTGCATAGCTCTGGTTTTAGCCAGTTGGTCAGCCAGGTCATTCCCAGTCTTATCTGGCCCCTCTATCTTGGAATGACCTCTTATCTTCTTCCAATAGATGGTCATCTCATTGGAGGTCACCAGATCATCGATTGACTGGATAAATTAGGGGTTTATTGTTGGCACAAAGCAGCCTCGATTCTTCCAGTGATCAGGTGCTCCACAAACCCATTCCTGACATAATCAGAGTCAGTGATTATGACCAGTACATTGAGTTGGTTTTGCACAGCAGTGAGGATGGCTTGATAAACAGCCATCAATTCTGCAACCTGACTACTTCGGGTTCCTATTTTATAACTAGCAGAGGGTTCTGGGGTATCATTCACCCAGGCATTCCCAATGCCAGACACCAGTTATTTTCCCCCATTGTTATCAACATGATAGGAGCACCCATCCACATAAACTGTGGGTATCCCCTGACACATGTCTTCTTGATAGACCTTGTGTGGATAAGATATGTACACCTCCATGTTGTTGTTGCTCATTACACCTTCGTCCCTGAGACAGTTTTCTTGAGCACAAGTCCACCAACCCTTGCGCTAGGGGACTCTTCGTGTTTTGGCCATATCTGACCTCCACGGGAAAGCCTTGCATGGACAGAATCCAGGAAGTAATTCTGGAATTACTAACGTTCCCTGCCCGGATTCTGTCACTTTGTAGATATTGCAAGGGTTGATGAGGAGTTTCGACAATAATGTGCTCCCCCTGTATGAATGGGTGGTCATTTCTTCAGCACCCACACCATTACAGGAGTGCCTTCTCGCAGTTATTGATTTTTTCCTCCACAGAGGACAAAGGGCCTCATTACGAGGGCAGCGGTAAGGGGTTAACGGCACCGGTAATGATGCCGGTGCCGTTAACCCCTTACCGCCACATTCCGAGGTCCCTTAGCGGGTCCTGCTAAGGACGGCTGGTTTTACCAGCCGACAGGGGCGTTGCTAGATTTGTAAAAGATCTGGGGCTAAAGCCCATGGCAAGTTTACACGACCGCATCACTATATTATATGAACGCATGTGCTGCATTGAGCTTTCGAGCGTTAATATTGCATAGTACACTGCTCATACTCACTTGGAGTACTGCTAACATGTAGCTATACTGCCAATCCAAAGTGTGAACATTCATCCAATAGTGCTACGTAATACTTTATGAAGTTATATAAGACAAAGAAAAGCCTTTGGACAGGACAGCCAAAGACTTGCTGTGGATTGAAAAATTGCATTTAAGCAGCAGCTGGAGAACTACCCATTTCCACATTAGCCATACAGTTGTATGCTGCTGGTTGTTGGATTGACAAACTGACAGGGGGTAGCTAGTGGGCTTAAAATGTGGTGCGATACACCTAGCGAGCCTGCTTGTGTAATATATAGTTGGGGCTAAACTCTGACATGAGCCTCTTGAGGGTGTCTGTTGCCTAGTTAGAACAGATGCCACATGCCTAGACGGAAAACTAGAAAAGAGGGAATGAATGGAGACAGTGGTCTGCAGGGCCCCAGCATCACCCAAAAGGAAACAGGAATGGAAGAGAGGAAGAAAGAGTAAAGGAAACGCAAATGAACAAGAAAGGGACAAGCAAAGTAAAAGGGAGAAGTGAAGTAATTGCCTAATCCCTCAGGCTAGGCAGTTGTAGATCTCTCACCATGATCCGAATGTGACCTAGCCTGGCCCGCCCTCTTGTTTCACATTGTAAACGCTGGTTTGCGTTGTCCCCCTAGTGAAGTCTGGTTGCAGTCGGTTTCCCCAACTTGCACAGAGGGTATATCTTCCACAGATTCTCGAAGCATCCTTCTGGGTGGATGCAAGTGTCCCACATGCACACTGTATTTGTATTGGTCTCAACCTTCAGTTCCACACCCGTATTGGTGGAAGAATACAGTGTAATTTTGGTGAGAAGGAAAATATGACTCAAAGGGAAGTGAACCTATTGGGCAAACTCGATGCTTTAGCTAAACAACAAAGCGTAGAAAACAAAGTATTCTGTCACAAAATTGGACCAACGTCCTTTATGATGCAAAGTGTATTTAGTTGTGTATTGTACACTGATTAATGACAATTTTTTTTAATTTTTTTTTTATTTACTTGTATATAATCAATAAGATTTTTACAAGAGCACGAACAAATTAATTCAAAAAGAGAGATTCATGAAGACATCACTCAGGTGACGACAGTCTGAATTCCGGCCAGTATAAGGTAGGCAAGGTTCAGAAGGCAATACTCAGTTTTATCCTTTCCATTGCCAAGTTCAGAAGTTTGGCAGATGCCGTATGCCATCGTGTCTTATCCCCAGTAATAAGGCGATTCCACCAAATTTCTTCGTTGCCAGCAAATGAGTTTACCGTCAGGGGACTAAAAAAGGCTATCCTGGCTTGGTGCATAGCTGGATAGAGCATCAGCAGGTGTCTAATAGATTCCGTCTCTCCAGGATTTTTTCAGAGTCTGCAGGCTTTTGCCATGGATCCAGTTCTTATCGCTAGGATTTCCTGCGTCGGTAGGACATTGAGACGTGCTTTCAGAAAGATTCTCATCAGTGATTTACTTGGATATCTTTTACAGTATGCCATTGGTTCTTTCAATTTGTTGATAGTCATAGGGAGATGGACTAGTAGTTTGTTAAGTGTGGCTTTTTCCATAGTAGAAATCCAGTCCAAACATTCCAATTTAGTTTTAATCCTAACCGGATTATTCTTCAGTTCTTCTTTACTACACGCAATTTCCTGCAGTTTTAGGTTTTGGTCCGTGGCCCACTCATTCATAGAGTGATTATTGCCTTTATCAATCTCTGCTGCAATCATGCAGTAGATTTCCAGGCTCTCAGGATGTATGACTTTCCTGTATAACTGTAAAGTATTGTGGTTCACCACTGCTTTTAGGGAGACATGGCCGAGTTCCCGTCTTATCGGAGCTACAGCAGTGGAATTAGGTAGGCCCAACACCGATCTCCAGATGAAACCTTCAAGTTTATGCCAGAGGACCGGAGGGATTGAGGGTGTAGCGTCCATACCGTATGTCAACGAGGGAATGATCTTGGCCTTGTAAAAATTGTTCGCCGGTTGGATCAGTTGTGCAGCTAAATCTTGGTCTTGGACCACAATGCATCCTGCATGTTCTGGGCTTTCTTGGTGCTATCAAGTTGCACTCCAAGGTACTTAAATGAATCAACCACTTCTATTTTTGTCTCGTTGTGGTGCCATTGAAAGGTCTCTTTTTTTTTGCTCCCTGGTTTTTGCAGAATCATTATCTTAGTCTTTGACTTATTGATCTCCAGGTTGTTTTCAGAGGTGTAAGCTGTGAGGTTATCCAGTTGTCGTTGCAGACCGACCTGAGTGAGATCAAGTAATATCAAGTCATCAGCATATAAAAGTCTCGGGACCCTTGTGTTGCCTATTTTTGGTGGAAATGATCTGATCTTGGTTTGGCTTTCTTTGAAGTCTCTGAGAAAAGATATGAACAAAGCTGGAGCCAGAGGGCAGCCTTGCTTCACTCCACGAAAAGTCGGTATAGAATTCGAAATTAGACCTTGGTTGTTTAGGCAGACTTTTATACTGGTGTTTGAATGCAGGTTGATTATGGGTTCCAGGATGCTATCTGGACAATTCTAGGATCTTAGTTTGGACCACAGTTTCAGTCTGTCCACTCTGTCGAAAGCTGACATGTCGACAAATGCTAGAAACATCTGTGGGGCTCCAGTCAGGACTCTTTCTTTGAGTAGATTCAGGCACATTATGTGGGCACTAGTGCTGGCATTTTTTTGGAATCCTGTTTGCAAGGGATCGAAACACGGTGAAGTGCAAGCCCATTTGCAGAAATGTGTCAGAAGAATTGTGGCAAAAACCTTTCCGATGACATCAAGAAGGGCTATCGGCCTGTAATTCAGGGGATCGTCTCTGGCTCCCTTTTTGTAAATCAGGACGATCACCGCTTTCGTCCATGAGTCGGGGATTGTTTTTCTTTCTCTGCAGACTTCAGAAATGGAGCTGATAAGGTTAGACCAGTCATCCGGATGTTGTTTTAGATCGCAATTAGCAAGTCCGTCTGGCCCAGGTGCTCTTGACGACTTCAATTTCAAGATAATGGATTTGATCTCGACGATCTCTGTTGGATCCAGCCAGACTGTGTCCTTTGGTCGCCTGATTTCATTATCGTTGCCTTTTGCTGATTCAAACAACTTCAGGAAGTGAGCGGTCCATTTTTCTTCTGACACTGGGTTGATCATCTGCGAGTTTGGAAGCTTGTTCGCTGTGTTGATTAGTGACCAGAAATCTCAGGATTTTTTATTGGACAGAACCTTCAGCATCTCTTCAGTGTCTGACTGATATAGGAGAGATCTCGAGTTTCTCAGCCATTGCTTGTATTTTCTTGTTTCAACCATGAGATTTTCCCAAAGTATAGGTTGATTCAATGTTGTTGCCTCTCTTTTTAATTTTCTTAAAAATCTGCATTTGATGACCAGAACAGAGTTATACTCATGAGTATGGTGATTACTGAGGTTGTTCCAGTTCTTCCTAGGTTTTTTGAAAGAAAGAAGGGGAATGTAGCTCGATCTTGCCATTCCTTTTTGTGATGTGGGGTCAGACATTAAGATGGTGAATTGGTCTGTGAGTTTGTGAATGTCAGAGGCAATCATACGTAGCCGAGTTTGTTGAGAGTTTGTCTCAATGGGTGGATCGTAGAATTGCAATATGCTCCCTTTACTTCTGCATATAAGGTTCAGTAAGTTGTGGTCACTGTACTTCGTTCTGATTACTTCAAATGATACTATGTTAAGAAACACAGGTTCGGAAGCAAAGATGTAATCGAGAGTAGCTGATGACCTATCACGCTCCCAGGTCGGTATTAAGGTGTGGTAGTGCAGAGTTCAAAAGATTTCTAGATTTCATGATGTAACTCCATGCAAGGCCCCTAGTTGTTGCAGAGGAATTAACAGGTTATTTTACTTCGAGCGTGTTGTACGTAATACAGTTCGTGTTGAGGTCCCCGCATATCAAAACATTGGGAGATTTGTATTTAATTGCAATCTCGTCGATTGTGTTGGCCACTTTGTCACAAATGTTCACTGTAGAAATCTTTTGCGAATTCCAGTAGACGTTTATAATAGCTACCGAGTCAGATGTTGGAGACTTGGCCGATTGAATTGGAGAGTTCCACGTGGTCAGTACGGCCAGAATTTCATAGCTGCGGGTTATGACCTCTGTGATGGATATACCAGATCCTATTCGGGTTGCTATCAGTAAGCCCAAGGATGGACGACCCAAAGGCCCTTTAAAGGCCGGAGATATTTCAATGCAGTAGCCATCTAGGGCTGGTTTTTCCCACAGCCACGTTTCCTCTAGGCATATGTTGTCATAGGAGCCCAGGTCGTGACTGTCCGGCTTGGTAAATTGAACATGACCTCTAGTATTCCATGACGCTATACTTGTTTATAGTAGTGTTTATATGGTTTCTTTTGAGACTGTAGGGTGGGATGGTTGTGGGGCGAGTGATGTCGACGTAACACCCCCAGATGGTTGCTATCTTTTGTGCCCTGGAGTTAGGACACTTCGGAACCAGGTCCATTTGTCTTTCTTGGTTGTTTTTTCGGGGCTGATCAGGATCTGGTCCATAATTTTTTCTGAGGTCCTTTCATTAAGCGGAGATGCTCTCTGATCTTGGTTACGGCTACGGTAAGGTGTTGAGTAGGATTGATTCCTTTCATGATCGTATTTGTTTCTGTGGTCCTCTCTACCGTCTGTTCTCTCGTCGCTCCTTATGGCGTGCCTTGAGTGTGCAGTTGAAAGAGGTCCGTCTGATGTTGATCCGTTGATTCTTGAACTTTTGTTGGTTGTTGATAAAGGGCTTCTTCCCTCTTCACGCTGATCTGTAAAGGTCTTCTGTTCGTGATTTGAATCTATAGTTTTTTCTGGGTGATTTTCTGTAATTATCTCTTGGCGATTCTTTTAAATTAGTAGATGGAATCTTGTAGAGATTAAAATCCACATGGGCTAACTCTGCATATATTTCTTGTGGTGTTTCGTCAAGTGCACGTTTTTTAATATGCAGATAGGCCTTCGCTTGGTTCTTTCTGTGATACGGTTCGATGAGGGTGAAGTCATCTGATTTTAGGTTCTGTAAAAGTTTCACCCTTTTTAGTGTTCTGAGAACCATATTTCTATTTAAGATCATGTACTGGTCGTTGGTAGTTTTTTGCTCAATTTTGAAGAGACGAGTTGATCGTAAGGACGGGCCACTTGGTTTTTCTAGGTCATCCCTTAGGCGTCTCGATAGGCTAGTTCTTCGATTGATTCGATTATTTGAAACTGGTGATGCTTTTTGCTGGTTCTGTTGCGACGCGTCAGATATCAATTTGGTGACTTTGTGCTCCATTTGGGTCGTTGTGGCAAAGCGAGTGCTTACCCCAACTGTAGCACAAGTTAATCTTGTCTGTGTTAGGTCATTTGAAATTACTGGTTGGGATGATCTTTCCTCTATTGCGTCCAAGTGTTGGGTTACGTCCATCAGAGAACTTTGTGCTATGAAATCGTCAGTAGTCTTGGGAGAGATAGAAATGCAGATAACTGAATTGTTGAGACTTTTGTTTTTACACTGATTAATGACTATATTGTTGCCATTGGGTCACTAAAGAAACAGGTGGAGGCACTGTCGCTCTTAATACGAACTCCTGATGCATCTGAAAGCTAAAGACTTCTGCCCTGGAAGAGAGGTGGATGCAATACATTGGGAGGTGGAAGGGGTGTTAACCTTGGAACCTGTCTCCAGCTGAATTGCACATGCAGTGCTGAGAATCTCAGAAAGAGGTCACACATGCACCTGATGAGCCACTGCTGTACCTGATGGAGGCTGCATGACTGGTTGGAATGTAGAAAAACTGCATATAATGCACTGGCCTGCTGAAATGACCCAGTGGCTAGGAAATGCAGTGCTGCAATCATTTTGATGTGTGGTGGCAGTGCTCGTGAGTGGGCTGATGGTCAGGTTAATTCACCCTCCAAAGCTCACCCCATCTGTACCGCATGTACTGGCACACAATGTCTTATCATCTCATCCCAAAAGAGGATGCTTTTTGGTTAAAGTCTCTCTCGTTTATCCATCTTGCTAGAGTATACGTTGAGCGTGATGCATGTGCCATCTTCACTGTGAATCAGCACCTGTAGTGCAACAATGTGGCAGCTGCTTCTCTGTGAATGTTGTTGACCTTCATTACTGAATGGTGTTACACTTTATATAGTAACAGTAACTAAGTAAAATAGATATTTAAACTCAGTTTTTCATAATTCTTAGTGTCCACAAAATGTTATAAAACAATATTTTCAATAAAAACAAATGTGAACCCCACATTTTAAATTAGAAGTTTGACAGCAAATATTTGTAAGGCAGGGAGGAGACATTTTCAGCGAAACATGTGTTGTCAAACACAAATGACACAGAGCCTACTATTAAGAAATGACCAGCATTCAAACGAGTGCTGTTTTCCAGCAAGACGCAAGAACACTAAAATTATAAAAATAAAAACAAATCCAATCCAAATGGATATGCATCGTTTGGAAGTGCAATCATAGCACTAATGCTAAGAAGCTGATTTAATCCTGTTCAACAAAACACTTAAGAAACGTTTGAAAAATGCAGATATTGACTTGTATCTCATGTCTGAACATCAACGCACAGCCTTCCCAAGGAAAGGTAATGTAGTTTCTCTACCAACAGAAGGTAGGTGCAGCCTGATACTTGCTGAATCACACACTTGCAGTCATTAAAGTTAAAGCACAGGTGCCCCTAGATACAACACAAGCTTTCCCCTATCTGCAGCATATAACATACACACTCCTGACCTCACTGTCTGTTCACGCTTCGTGGCACTTGACATACTGCTTTGCCTCTGTGTACATTACAATACTTCTCAGCTCACCCTGATGGAAGGGACTCTTCTTGAAATGATATTTTGCAGTGAAACATCTTCAAATATTACAGAACACAGTGGCATGCATCACAACAAACACACCCAGGCATATGCACAGCACCCCTGAACTGAGGAGACCACATTGGCTCCCTTCTAGATCAAGAATTGTGTTTAAACTGTTCAACCTAGCACACAAGGCTTCATGCAGGAGTATCCCTACTTACATTAAAAGTCTTCTAAAATAGTATACTGGGGTTTTTGTTCTAACCTCTAATCCCTCTAACTCTCTTTGCATCCCTAGGTTCAAAGGTACCCAGGGTTTAGGCCGTATTGGTACGTTTCTTTGGCCAGTCACTATTACTCTCTGTTGGTCCTCTTGGTTGCATTGAGTACCTCCTTTCTTTTATGTTGTTTTTGTTAGTCTGTGTCCCTCAAATGCTCCGTATGTTGCGTCCCACCTTAAGTCAGGCAAGAGTGCTGTAATGCCTCTTGGGTTGTAGTGCTAGTCAAGCAGTAAAATTAATATATAAAACAAACACATAAATAAAGGCAACTACTTACCATGAGTTTCACAAGATTGAGTGTATGCATGGTGTCTGGTGCAATGCACTTCTTCGCCTGCGCAATACGACACACAACACTCACTGCCATGGAATGCAGCATTAATACAGTTGATTAAAAAAAACACATCTGGTCTGTAACTTGAACCACGTTTGCCGCCATAAATTGGGAGATATGCTATCAAGGAGAAAATAAAATTAAACAACAACATAATGCAAAGAACAGAGTCTGTGAGGTAGAGAAAAAGATGAAAAATAAATAAGAACCGAAAAAGGAAGAAGAAGACAATGAGGAATTCGACCAGCTGCACGGGGAGTGTGCGCTCGCCTGGGCTTTTTGATTTTTTCATAAATTAAAATGAATGATGGAAGATCAGCCTCTGGAAATGTGTGAGGCCATTCCACATACATTTCCTCTGCTCACTGCACAAAATGCATAGCCATGTGTACTCCAGTAGGACACAGCCTACAGGTGGCGCCCTCCCTGTCATGTCCAGCAGGAATGTAACAGCCACGGGTACATCAAAGCATTTCAAGAAGGGGGAAGGCACGCCTTCTTCCAGCCATGAGCAGCATCATTTAAATATCAAAGGCTCCATGGATCTGCTTTCCTTTTGTCTAATCTGGCTGGTGGCAGTGCATACTAATGAGAGATAATTGAGGCAAGCTTGTTGAAGGGGCTTGGTTGCCGAACAAGACAACAGGAAGGCAGGGCTAACACCCCTTTGGTATGCAATGTGTCAACTTGAAGCTAGTTCCCACCCCTCTGTATGAAAGGCAGTGAAATGCATGTCTGGGTCCACTCTTTACCATAGGAAAACCCCTGCAGAGCTGACCCCTTTTAGAGGGGAGAAGTATGTGATTTGGAGGAGACAGGAAGTCTGCTCTCGCCACATACTTCAACAGAGACCTGCGCTTTAATCAAGAGTCACAGAGGGCTCAGTTAACCAATGAGACACTTTGATCTACAACAGACAGGAAGATGAGTGGGACTTAGGTATATGTTTTCACCCCTGACGATTGGTTCATTAAGGTAGGGTTAGCCTGCACCAATCACTGGGACCCATTAAACTTTAAAAGAGGGCTAAACCCCTCACTTAGCAGATCATCCGATGACTTTGAAAGGAGTAAGAAGAAGGACTCATTTGGACCTGAGCTGAAGGTACAGTCTACCTTACATCTTCCACCAGAGAAGGAAGGCCAGGAGTTCCAAGGGGGAAGCAAGATCCCTCCCCTAAACATCTCCCAGGGAACAGAGGGAGATGCCGGACTCAGATGACCCGTCCAACAGCTCTAGAACCAGTACTCAGCAAACACACAGCACGACCTGCTAGGTTTTGCCAGCAAGCTTCCTAGATGGGAAGTGCCAGAGAGTTTCTGAACTAAGGACAAGGCTGTTGCCTGCAAACACTCTCCTGAACTTTGGCCCGTCCACGTTGAAAGGACGACACAAGCCCTGTGAAGAAAAGCATCAAGCAGCATCCATCTTTTAAGGATATTTTCGAGACAGTCGAGACCTCGAACCGCAACTGGCTCCACACCTGACTGTTTTCACACCGCAGTCACCAGAGCCGTCTCAGACGCCTCGACCAGCGTTCCAGATCCACTAATCAGCACTGAGAGAACGATTCTTGGCCCCGAGCCGCCACGCCAGCCAGTCTGCAGCCGTCCTTCCAGCCTGGCCTGCCGAACTGCCTGCCACCTGATACCCGCAGCTGTCTCCCACCACAAACTCTGCCTCAGGAGCTGCGAAGCACTTTGGAACCACCTCGACGCTGTCGAGCATCAAGAACTTCTTAAGCACCAGGTACATTGTGGTTCTGCCCCCCTGGTCCTTCTCACAGGCCCCTAGAGACAGTTATGGCCCTTTGCCCCTTGGTGCTGAAACCAAATAACCTTGAAGAGTAAGACTGATTACTTTACCAACTACCCTCCTGTCAGTATCCACAGTGCATCCCTTTCCATCGTGAAACTGTCTGTCCTCTGTGTTCCTTTGCAGGGTGGGTTGTATTTTGTAGTGTTCTAGAACTGTCTGTTGTAGTAATAATAAAGTAGGTATTTTTATACAAACTTGACTGGACGGTCCCTTTTATCATTGGGTAATAATTGTATTTTGACTGTGTTTCAACTAACCAACGATCCATGACCTTGCAGATATAAGCCTGCCGTTCCGCCCACGTTACCAAAATTGGACAAGGAGGTTTATAATTGATTTGTGTTCCAATCTGTTCCGATCCCTTATGGTGTACTAGAGGAGTGGGGCTGATTGATGGTTTTGAAACCGATATTCATCCCTGGACCACTGGTGCCCCGGAAGTTGATTCGTCACAAGGATCAAAAGAAGGAGAAGAGAGATAGTAACAAAAAAAGAGATAGTCCGATAGGAAAGCGAGAAAGAGAACAAAGCAGACAAAGGTGCAAGAATAAATGATGGAGAAGGGAATGAAAATGAAGGAAGACAGAAAGTGCTAGAGGCATGAAAAAAACAAAACGTGGACAACAAGGTAGGATGTGTCTGATAAAAGATTAGAGGAATAAGGAGATGTGGTAAAAGACTATGAGGTGAGAGGTAGGATTGGAGATGAGGGAATGAGACTAGTGTTGGTGAAAGAGAACCAGGAGCAACAGAGGAAGAGGGAGACAAGCAGACACTGATGTCTGAGAATAAAACACATTGACCCTCATTTTCAAAGTCCCTGCAGTGCTAAATCAGGCATAATAAGTTTTACGCATGTATATGTTTTATTCATGGTTCTACACCTCAATTAGCACTGCAGGGGATTTGATACACAAGGACCTGCAGGAGAGGGATTGGTTACTTCTCCAGCAGGGGTTCCACTCTGTTAAACCTAAGTGTTATGTCTCTCCAGTACAGGAATTAATAGTGGCTGAACTGCCTACTCAGCCCTACTAGACCAGCAGAAATCCCAATCATATAGGTGAAATAGGCACAGTCCGAAGGGTATACCTCCTTCACCTTGCATTGTGGTGCACACTGGCGGCAGGCATATCTCCAGGAGGTGTGTGAGCTAATAACAGCAGCAAGACAAACAGCAATACTACACAGATTTTTTTTAAAAAGAATGCCAATCAATGTTCTATATATGAAGTTATGCTGAGTACTGCAAAAATAATGGGTTTAAATGCACGCAGTGGTCCATTGTGAACTTTTTACTGACTTACTTGTTTACCTCCTTTTAATGTCCCCAAAGAAAAAAAGTTGCCTTATTGAATGGAAGCTCTTATGCTCCCCTTCAGAACAAGAATTTAAAAAAAATATTCAGGGGACAGCCGTTCTAAAGAGATCATGGTGGAAAAAGAAAAGATGCAGGCAAAAAGGAAACGGGGTGATTAGGGTCAAAGGTGGACAAGTATTTAAGTTGAAATTGGGAGGAGAAGAAAGGGGGCAGGTGACGTGCAGTATTTGCTCCTTTAAAACTCAAACAAACAAAAAATAAAATGCCTTAAAGAGTTTTAAAAAAAACTGAAGCATTGAACTGTTTTGCAGAATTATGGCTGTATGAAGATGGTGCCTTATACATCACAAATAAATAAACTCTATAGACACAGTAAAAAATCAAAACAGAACAATTACACAAGGGAAGCCAAGTGAGCATACACAGCCAGCAGTGTTGGCCTTTGTGAAGACATGGTATAGGCATCTGCCAGGGACTGCTAAAACGATGCTACCAAGCCATAAGCTGCAAACAGCTGGAAAGTGGTATTATTACCTGGTCATATGATGTTTTTAAGAGGAGTTCAGTGCAAGAGACATAACTAAATAAAGTGTTTGAAGGCACATGGTAAGACATTTTTATTACACCAATAGCACATTTACAACTGCAATTTAGCCACTGCAATCCCCTGGAACAGATAAAGCAACTTCAACACAGCGAGGCGCACCCCCTTGGACAATGTAAGATGCATAACACCACTCCTGGGCACCACACACGTGTCTGCAGATGGATAGGTCCATCTGCAGATAAATTGGTCCTTTGATATGTTGCTGGTCTAAGAAAAATACGCCTGTCACCTCCTGCGCTACCATATCGTTTATTAAAAATGGAAAATAAAGCCTCTTATAAAGGACTGTTGGAGACATGGATACTGAAAATCGGTAAAATCCTAAAAGAAGCAGACGTTACATTGAACACTGTCTTGGTAAATCCGGTTGCTGCAAGAAAAAAAGTAAAGAGGTGGCAATGGATTCTGAACACTGAAAAACAAAACAAATTAGCCTCAGCTCTATTGAATGGTCCAATATCGCGCAGAGTTGATCAACCACCGAACTATCTCATAAAATTTCCTTCCCGATACCATAGAGACCAGTTTCTGAGATTCCGGCTAAATTTGTACAAAACCAAAGAAATGCTAATGTTGAAGCATGATAAAGACATGCTAAATTATCTGTGCAGATTCTGCAACAAGTATGTAGAAACATCAAAACATTTAGTCGTAGAATGTTTGGCATTGACGGTACAGTGATCTAAGTTCTTAGAGAAATTTGCTCCATTACATGGAGACATGGAGGAATGGTGGGCTAAAGCCCTTACAGGGAATAATGTAATGCTAACACGTGCACTAATTGTCTTTATGGACACAATCCTAGAAGTGCGATGATTGAATCATCAAAATGGATAAGTTGGAGGGGAAAACTATGCTGGAATTTAAATTTGATGTAGATTGACTAATTGATTGAAGGTCAGATGATCAAATGAGAATGGAAGTTAACTGTTTGACAAAAGTATGTAATTAACTAAATTTCAATAAATAAAATTTAAAAAAGATATGCTTGCACAATGTGTCTTTGATGTTCATTACCCCTACGCTTGCTCCTCAACCTTCAGCATTTCATCCCTGATTATTCCCTTCCCTGAGCTTTCGTGATATTGGGGGTTCCGGAGTGGGTGCATGCAAGTGTCTAGGTACGTGAATGCGAGGATGGGTGGGGGCAGAGGTGCACGTGTCGAGAAGGAGCCTGTGAATGCATGAATAGAGGCAGTGATTAGGTGGGCCTATGCGTACAGTGTGAGTGACGAAAGAGGATGCATGCCTTTTTTCCTACCAAAAGTGTGTGTTGTAAGGGAAAAGCCGGTGCGAGGTAGAAGCGGCGATGGGCTGTGCACAAATAACAGCAAGTAAAGGTGTAGCAGTGTCATACTGGGGCATACAATTGGCCCGGGCACCAAAGAAAAAGTGGCCACAGTTGCAAATGGCTATTCATTCCTTTTCTTACATCCTATTTGAGTACCCTTGGGACCGTTTTTTGGTCAATTCTGTTAAAAATTCAGCATTTTAAAGGATATGTGTTCAGTAACACTGTTTAAAACTACTAGCTGCATAGTTAAGTGACTAATGAAAGTAGCCCACTTTTGCCAAACTGGCCCAATTTGACCAAAAAAACGGGCTCATACTAGCTTGTTGGGCATGCAATCCGGGCATTGTCCTATGGGCCAGTCCGAGCCTGTAGGTGAATGTGCAGACACAGGCAGCTCTCCTAAATGGAACACGTTGTGCCAATTGCAGCCTCTTGTTCGATGGGGATTAAAAGGTTGGGCGAGGCACAGCACCCAAGTGTGGAGCATGGACAGAGGACATTACAAATGCGCAGTGCTGTGTTACGCAAGAACACACAATGCCAGTGGTTCCCTTTGAGGGATGGAGAGCTGACAAGTGGTCCCGGGTAATGCGTGACATTCATCCAACAGCACTTTGCATTCTGGGACTTGTATGCTCATACTTCTAATGGGAAATGAAAAACGACACGTCTCAGTATGCAAAGGACTGTTGGCTTAAAAGCCAGGACTGGATGCAGGTGTCACACACGGCATGGGGCAATTTAGAATCACCTCACTTCACAATCTGGGTGCCAAGGACCCGGCGTGAAAAAGATCACCACTCTAATGAAACGCTTCTACACATATTGTACTCAATAGCTGATGAAAGTATTGTGTGTAGGGATGTATTTGTCGATCCGCTCACTCGTACAATCCAGCCAGGTTTTCTGGATATCCACTGCTAATATGAACGATGAAAATGAGCATGCAAGTTGTGGGCGTAATTTTAGGGGGGTAGGGGAGTGTTTGCTCCCCCCAACTTTCATGGCACACCATTTAGTCCCCATTCATTTGGCTGGGACAACTTTTCTTCAGATGTCATGTCTCCCCCAACGTTTTCAGCAAAGTTAATCCACTGCATGCAACCATTAGCAACAAGGATCATTGTATGTGTTTCGTCTTTCTAAAACCCCAACGAGCCCAACCCTCGTTGGTGTGCTTTGGAATAAATTGCAGACATTTGCATTTCATTTTCGTTGGAACCTGCTGACACCTGAAATACATACGAGGACTGAAATGTCTGTCAGGACTCGGGGCTAGCCTTTTGGCTGTAGCCCCTGAGCTTCTATCCAGGGCTACAACCAAAAGACCCGGGGCTATAGTCCCTTCAGCCTCCCTCTAGCGACGCCTATGCCAGCCGCCCTTAGCGGGAGCCACTAAAGGACCAGGGAGCTAATAATGGGCCCGCTATTTGCGGGCCCGTTATTAGCTCCCTCCCCATTCCCATTGAGCCCTATGGGGGCTCGAATGGGAATGGGGAATGGTTTTCTGAATGGGGATTTACCGGGTCCTCCAAGGTTGGAATGACCCGGTAAGAACCCATTCAGAGAACCCTGACCGGGACACGTGTTTGGAGGCAGCCATGGGGCTAGTAGCGCCATGGCTGCCTCCAAACTCGTAATGACCCCCAAAGTCTTGCTCGCGTATGAGATGACTTTGTTGACCTTGTCATGCTTTTGGTATAATAACACTGTTAGGCAAGTATCTGAGAACCTGTCTCCAAGAAGAACTCCTTGTTCCTTATGGGGTAAGCAAAAAAGAGCCTGGGAAAGGCTACTTTTCTGGTGTTTAACTGTCTCAGATTGTTCTGGACCCACTCCCACTTGACTCCGGCCTTTAATGAATGGACCAAGGATTGAGTGACCTTTGCATTGTCTCCAATGAACTTCCCACTATGATTAGTAAGTCCAAGTAGGCTTCTTAATTCTCGCAGAGTGGTAGGGTCTTTTAATTTCAATAAGGCTTCCACTTTCTTCACCTGGGGATTAACACCATCAGGTGTGATCTTGTGCCCTAAGAAGTTCACTCGGGTCTTACACCACTGTGCCTTCTGAAAGGACAGTTTTTCTCTGACCTTCTGCAACTGGGTAAAAACATATTGGATTTCGGCTATATGTTCCTCAACACTTGAGCTCTTGATCAAAACATGTGTACTGCAGTCCCCGAAGGTAAAGACAAGCTTGTACTGGTCTTCTCTACTCACAGGTACTGTCCAGTAACCATTGGTCAGGTCAATGATGGTGTACATCTTTGACCCTTTGATCTGGACCAGTCCCTGATCGAAGTAGGGAAGGGCCCATCTTGACATGTGGACCCGTTTGTTGAACTCCCTCAGTTGTGCACATAGTCTCCATTGGGCGTTTGGTTTGAGGATCCCCAGTCCCGGGTTTTTGAAGGTACTGTGGATCGGACAAATTATCCCACAGGATTCTAAATTCCTAATAATCACTGTGAGTGACTCCAAGGATGCGAGAGGTAACCGGTATTGTTTCACAAATACTGGCGCCATCTCGGGGTCAGTAGAAATGGTGGTTGAATGAATGGATGTGTGTCCACAGTCGTATGAGTCCACTGAAAAGATATTTTGGAATTCCAGGATGACCTGTTTTAGCTGTTGGGCCTCATCACAAGTTGGGCAGTATCCCCGGTGGTATTACTGCCAGGGCTACTACCATTACCGCTAACCCCCCAGCGTTATTAGCACTGGATCATGGGTTTGGCGGAATGGAAAGTCCCCATTCCCCATTGGGCCCATTCAGGAATTCCCCATTGGGCCCAATGTGCAATTTCCAGTGCTAATACCGCTGGCGGTATTAGCGCACAGTAATAGCGATGAAAATCGGCAAAATCTTGCTCAGAGCTGGGGGTAAATCCTGTCAAACCCATGATTAGGCGGACCCTTAAATGCGGTGGCAATAGCGTTACCACTGCATTTAAGGGTTACCGCCAAACTCGTGATGACCCCCATTGTCTTTGCTCCTCGGTCTCACAGTCCTCGGCAAGATTGATCCTTTCCTCGGCCATCTGCTTGAAACCTGGAAAGACCTGGGGCGTGGCAATTTCAGCTGTATCCTCCAGTTGGGTGGAGAGATCTCTTTTGATTGTGTTGACCTGGACAGGGGATTCGAGGTAGTGGTCCTTGACTCTGAACACTACCTCCCAACTCCTAATTTCGCAGGTCACCTCTTCGACACCGTAGGGGGAGAAAAAATATATCAGGAAATTAACCAAATACCAAGTAAAATTCTTTTCTGGAGGAATACTGTCGCTGATGTCGAAACAATAGTTTGGAATTGGTCCCATGATTTCCTTACCTAAATCAATAGAATAATGTCGGGCATCAACTGCCTTTCCAATAAAGGTGTCTGAGCCCAAAGAGATATTTTGAGGGTCGCTGTTATCCAACAATATTCAAATGGTGTTGTGTTCTAGGTCTAATAGAGGTGTCGGATTTAAATATAAACCTTGCTGTTGGAGGTGGGAATTTAGATTTCTATATGCATCCTAATGTTTGAGGTTCTGTCCTTGCTTTATTTTGAGTGTAAGAGTAAATTGTTGCACCTGTCCTGGGATCGTAACCTCCTCTCGCACTTGAACGTCAACCACATAAGGCAGCAATTCAGCTGACAGGAATGCTTTTTCAATGTTGTTAAAGCCCTCGGGGTTGCTGCCCAGTCAGGACCAGACTTTTTTAAATAATTAGGTCCAAATTGATTGTGAATCGGTTGTGAATGTCACTTCCCAGATAAAAGGCGGAAGGGACATCTCTCATACACCTGCTAGGCAGGCGATGTTTGGAATTTGGGGTTTACAGTCCTAGTTCCCATTTGTCAATCAATTGAAATGTGGGAATGGTCTGATCTTTTGCGTGTTTTCTGAATAATTCTTCACTGATGAAGCTCCTTCCATTATTCAGGCATACTCTGGCGAGCACCGGTTCCTCCCCCTCATTTACCTGAATGAGGAAAAACAACTGCTTGCCCTTTTTCTGACTGTCTGTGAGACTTTGAGCAGACTCTTCTATGTCTGGTTTCAAGGGACTTAGGGTTTCTTCTGATTTTGAACTGGTTTAAAATATTAGGGTGTTCCCTTGCAGTGTGGATTGCCACTTAAAACTGGGTAGAAGGTTGATTTTCAAAAATGTAGAAGGGTTCCCATCACCAGTTTGTTCTCCTACAGAGATGACTGTGATGTCTGGGACTTGGTTATT
The DNA here is from genome assembly GCF_040938575.1 of Ambystoma mexicanum. NCBI lineage: Eukaryota > Metazoa > Chordata > Amphibia > Caudata > Ambystomatidae > Ambystoma > Ambystoma mexicanum. The sequence continues at coordinate 324,878,071 of NC_090926.1, read as the reverse complement.
TTTTAAATGGAACTCTACATTCTGAGAGCGTTGATCAATTACGTGACATGTACCATTCAGGCTTATATAATTGGTACTGATTTTTAATTTGATAGGGTGGTTAGTCAGAGTCCAGAGGACCATGTGCACACAGTCGATCAGAGGTGATAACCTCCTCAGTAGATCGCTCCTCAGTAAACAAGGTGTGCCCTCTGGAGTCACAATGACCACCGGATGTTTCAGCCGGTGACGTCCAATTTTTTATGTCAAGATCCACAGTCCCTTCGATGGAAATATCATTCCCGTCTAAATTTTGGAGTTGTCCGGGAAGTGTTGTGAGTGGAACTTGGTGGCTCTACCCCGGTCCTGAGTTTAGTTTTTCAAAGGCCCTTATTGACAGGAGGGTGGCTTGGGATCCAGTATCCAACAAGGCTGATAATTCACACTGACCTTGCACCTTAAACAGTGCATAAAATAGGCCTTCTTTCTCCTCCAAGGTGCAAAGAAAGCGTGAGTTATTTAACAGCCGGGTGGTTATTTTCTTAATATTGAACTCTGGCACTGTGTGATCTTGGGCAGTTTTCTGTGTCAGAGTTTGGGAATCTATAAAAAAAAACACTTTGCAACTCGCAATAGGAGTTTTTTGGGGAATCCCCCTTTTCCTGGGCTCCTTGGCTGTCCCCTGTTACCTGGCAACAACTCTCAGAACATGTTTGGAGAAAGGACACCCCCTCCGTTTCACTTCTGTTTGGCTCACATGTTTGGGGTTGAATGGTTTCTGGTTCTGGGTCGGTCTCCATACTTTCCCTGTTCCACTCAGGGTCTTTTGGGACCCATTTTTCTTTGGGAGGGATCCCCCTGTTTTTGAAAGTGAAGGTCTGCTTACCTGAATCCTCCAGGGATTCTTCTCTTTCAAAGGGGATAATCTGGTGTTCCTCCACAAAGTGGGTTCTTCTTTGGCCTCTCCTACATACCCTTTGCTCTTTGGGTTCTAACATTTTGGGGGTAGAAGAGACTCTTTCAGGCTGAGAGGTTTTTAAGGGTTCTGTTTGGGTGAGAAAGGAAGCTTCCTCAAGGGCTTGGCATCTCCCCTCCACCCGGGCCACCTCCTCCACCACCTGTGGTTTGTCAGAGGTGTCCTCCCATCATTTCCCCCCCTGGGGTATCAGACCTGGGTGTTGGGGAATTCTGGGAAGCAGGGTTGGGTTGAGAGTTGGACTGAGCCCTCAGCATGTGCCCCAGATCATTGGTCAGTTGCAAGACCTGTCGCTCCAGTTGGGAGACCACGTCTTGGTGGTTGGGAGGTCTCAAGTCATAACTCTGCTGCTCCTGAAAGGGATAACTGTACCTTCTCCCGGAGTAGCTCGGGTACTGGAAATTCCCCCCATAATTATCCATCCTGAATCCCCCTTCTTTCGGTTTCAGGAATCTATTGTCCTGGAACCGGAGAGAGAGAAAGGGGAGGATTGTTTTGAAAGTGCTGGTTTGCCAGATATCTGGGGAAAAAGTTCAGATTGGGAGGTCGAGTGATACTTCTCTCCTGAGGAAAGTTTGTAGGTAAGTTTCCCAGGGCAGTACTTACCTGATTAGTTCACCCTCTTGGAACGGGGGAGTGTACACATACCCCAGGATTGGTTTAGTACCCTTATACCTAGGACTTATATAAGTGGCAGGGTCACAGGGGGCATTGTTCTGGGCCCCCGCCTGACTACCATTCGATTTGGCCGGGTTAGGGAGTGCCTTCTGCTTTCCATTTTGTCTGTTGACAGGAGGGTTACTTTTAGGCCCTCCCATCTCCAGATCCAATGGAGGGGTAACTTGTTCCTCTGCCACCTTTGCAGCAGCAGGGGGGTTAGATGGTTTGGGGGTTTTGACAGTATTTTTACTTTTACTCTCAGCAGGCTTTTGGACCTCATAAATCCTAGTGGCGTGCTCAATCACCCGATCCAGGGTACTATGCTTTTGAATGTCATGCACCAACTGAGCCATTATGTATTTGAGGAGAGCATGGAAATATGTATTTATGAACTCCCTACTATTGGTGTTCACCCACTGGGAAGTCTGAGCAAATGCACGCTTTAGCTCCTGCACAAACTCCATAGGCGCCTGATCTTACCCACACTGCACGTTATATGCAGCCTTATGGGCCTCTTGTGGGTTCCTGTGGGTTCCTGTGGGTGGAGAAATGTTACAATATGGTTGCCTTATAGGTGGACCATTTATAATGATCCTGGTCATCCAGCCCCGCAAAGAAACTGGAGGACTCAGGTGAGAACGTCAATTTAGCAAATGCTATACACTTCACATTACTCCTGATCTGGAATGATGCCATCATCTGCTCATGAAATTCCAGGTGCACCCATACCGGATGCTTTGCATTCTTGTGGTATGGGATCAGGAAGCTCTTTATGGCCTTGATTTGTCTTATTGGGTCTTTGACAAAACCCTTTCTTTGATTCCTTGTATTTTAATTCTTCTGCACTGGAGTCCATTCACCTTCTGACTCAGCGATGCTAGTGGTACCCCCTTCCCTGTCTTCTAGGCGCTCTCTCTCTCTATGAGACTAGGAATATCTCCCAGAACCATGGGGTCTGGACTCCTCTCACCTGGACCAAAGTGAACTCTCAGAGTCACTCTCCCTGGAGTTCCTTTTAGACTCAGGAAAGAACACAGTTTCCTCATCCCTCCTACCAGGGAGTCTGGGGAATTTCTCCCCTTCGCCTGAGAATATGTATGTTTTTAGAATATCCTTCCTAGGCTAAGGGTCTGGCTTTTCTCCTTCAGTGCAGCGGGCCAGGTGGTCTCTTTGTAGTCGCATCTTCAGCCAATCTAACTCCCTGACTTTCTCATCATAAGAGTTTTCATGGCCTGAAGTACTTACTGTATTATTTCTTACTTCCCAGTACACGCTGGTCCGACCACTTTCCCTTTTGTGTGGTAGCGATAAATACTCATCAATATCAGACAGGGACTGGCCTTCTTGATCAGTTGGACTAGGTCTGGGTAAGTCTAACTGCCTCATGTTGCCCTGTTCTGGATAGGTGACATACATGAGGTCAGTTCCCATTTGTGCATGAGAGGTTGTAAATGACTGGCATGAGGCCCTTGTTGGGAAGGGCTCCTCAAATCTATCAGTGAACCTCATCCCATATCCTTATTGGCCAGGGTACCTAGGTCCTGTTTACAGTTTTCAATTTCCTTGGTGAGGCTATCACACCTGTGTCTCTCTTTATTTATTTTCTGTTGGTAGTCAGAGAGATGGCTTTTTAATTCTGACACTAAGGCCTGATTAATCTCATTCACCCAGCTCTGAACTACCAACCCATCCTTTGTTTGCTGCACCTCGTGCTGAAGTGATTCATTTTCTTTCTGTGATCCTTGTATGTTGAGTGCATATTCAAGGCGCTTTCCGCCAGGAGACAAATCTCTTTCTCTTGCTCATGCCTACATTTTTCTACCTCTAATAGTTCAGTTTCTATTTGCCTCACTCTATTAGCTCATTCCATTCTTCTCTAATTCTGGTCAGTTCCTGAGAACCTGACTGACTCTTTTCTACCTCCATTCCCAACTGATGTATCCTCTGTAGTAGGATGCTGTTATCCTGATTCAAGAGGTCTTTTTCAGAGAGAGCTCCATCCTCTGTTGTTTCAGAGTACTTACCTTCTGATGTCATTTTGGGAATCAACTCCTTTGATAACTAATTGACTATTTTCAGATTTCAATTGTTTTATTTCTGATTGGAAAGCGATAATGTCCTCCAAAAAGACTCGATTATGAGCAGACTGGTCATTTAGCTTGTGTTACAGTGCGCTCAGATTTTCTACACACTCTTTTTGTGCATTTTGCAGTGCAAAAAAACAGTGTTTCACGCTCTGCACTCTCTTGCTGCAGTGTTTTTAACTCATCTTTTGAGTTGTTGAACACGAACCTGGGCCAGTGACAGGTCTCCAGCCTGATTCATACTACTAGCCTCACTATTTTGCGAACGCTCTTCCAATGACAGCAAATGAAAATATAACTGATCAGTTAGCTGAGCCATTTGTATCTGTTCATCATTAGCAATTGTGGCCATATAAAATGCCTCAAGTGCTTTGTGCCATATTCTGGCTTAAAGCCAAATATCATTGCTTACTGAGGTAACATCCCGAACAATTCTGGCTTGCCAGCTTCTTGCATTATCCTCAACCCCTTCTCCTTTAAGAAATAAGTTAGCAAAGAGATGCTCCCTGGCTTCACCAATTTGTAGAGTAGTCATTTTCACAATTTGCTTTTTGCACTTTAATAAAACTTTCTTTATGCAGGGGCATAATCACACTATTCCTCCTTGATTTCCTCAAACAAATAAATTCGTACACAATCTCCATTTTTACTGTACACCTCTCTGGAACTAAGGTGTTAAGGCATTGTGGAAATTTAACAAAACAAATATGACTTTCCCTCCACCTTAATGCAATTGCATCAAAATGGATAGTCTGTCACAATGTACTTGTCATGGTCAGAAAAGGGAAGCTAAATCCTGCCCGAGCCCCCAATTTGTAACCGTCTATTAAGAAGCCACTCTCAACACTGGGAGTTCCTTCCCTCCCCACTCAAGTGGTTATGCAGTAAACTGTATAACAGATTATTTTTTTCGCCCTACCTGAGACACATATCATGCCCCTTGTATCCCTCTCCCCTGAGCTAACAATGAGCCAAGAACCAGGACGGTGTACGGGAAATATATTGATATTTGGTTAAATTAAAGGTAATAGAAATTAGCATGAAAATGTCAAACACCACTTTATCCGTGGCACAACACAATCAACTTCTCTCGGCATAAATAAATCACAAAAGTAAAATTAAAAAGAACACAATCACAATTCTTCACTTAATAATTACACTGATCAATCAAGAAGGCAATTATCATGTTGTGCGATGTTGAATTTCCTGCAGGCTTAAAAGGCTAGCGGTAGGATTTCAAGATTGGTACAAATACATATGGCAATTATGATTTCGCTCAAACTTTTGGTTTAAAATAAACACATGGTGATTTCGCAGTTTTTTTCAGACCCCTTACCCCCTTTGCTTTGGTCTATGTTGGGAAGTCAGGCAGTAAAAATTGAATGATTTGGGGAATTTTGGATTTCAGACCCCCCTTACTGAAAGGCCTGTGTTGGGGAAGCTGGATAGAAAGGTTGGACTGATTTAAGAACAAAGACACCCCTCTCCCTTAAAGAAGTCGTGGTCAGCTGGACAACAAGGAGTACACGTTAATTGATAGGCTATAGTTTTCAGCACAATCCTGGATATGTGGAGGCGCACTCAATGCTATAAAACGTCTTATGGTTCAGTTTGATAATTCAATGGATCTTTCGATATATTTAAAGGTGCTCCCAATTAGTAGAGTGCTACCTCTACTGTTACAAATGTGATGAAAGGGTGGTGCAACGATAACTATAGTTTTCAGCACACACTGGGAAGTGAACTTTGTTGATTTCGAATTTTAACAAAATTCACCCCGTAGTGTTCTGCCAAATGGGAAATTAATTAAATTAATATTTTTGGTTAAATAGGCTAAAGATCTACACGGTTTTGCCCCCCGCCCACTATAAAGGGAAAGGATTCAAGGCAAGCAGACTCCCCCACATTTTGGTTTCCCTGGGCTCAGTTCTACTTACATAGCAAGCCCCTGTTTAAAGTTCACGAAAGCCAGCTACATCTCAGGACACCCTGGAAAAATAGGGCAGGGGTCTGGTCACTCCACTCTCAAAGATGGCCTCTGGCTCTCGACTATAGGACCCAGTTAGCTTGAGGCCTCCCTCGATATAGACAGCTCCACCCAGATGCACTCAAAGCAATCTCCTCTAGTGTCTCCTTAAAGCTGTCAGATGGTACGTTTCAGCAGCCTTCCCAATGGTCTGTCTCTTTTCTCTTTCCTGTCTTTCCATCCTCCCCTTTTTCTGTCTCTTCTGGTTTTTCTTTTCTGTCCTAGTGCAGTCCCCCTTATATAGCAGTGATGACACCACCAATTTTAAAATCTTGGGGAAGTACCCTGCAATAATTCCTGCCACCAGGATTGGACAGTTACCCTTCTCTCGCCTCCCAAACACAGCATCCGAGTCAGGATAGGTTTAAGGGTCTGGAGCAACATATGGCAATTCCCATTTGTAATCACCCTTTGTTCTCCTTTCAACTTTTTTGGCAAAAACTAGTTATGTATAACAACTTCATAATTTTACTAACAACTGCCACACTAAACATAGTTTCTGATTCAGCTAATCATGGAGAATTAGATAAACCAACCACCAAATCTGTACCATTTAGCATGGCCATGTGGCACATTTCTGCTGTTTGCATAGAAAGCACAACAGTTATGAATATGTAAGTTATTAAGCATGTTCCTAATTACATTTTCCACCCGCTCACCAACTCTCACTTTTGGAACATGTTTAGATCAGCCAGAAACCTAGTTTAACTGGCCATTGCAGTTCACAGAGTCACAGGTAGATGAATTTTATAACCCCAAAATCGCCTGGATATTACATAAGAAATGGTGCAAAAATGAAATCAATCTGCCTTATGATGACTGAGAAAAAGGCCTAAATGATAATAGTCCTTTTAAATGAATTGTGAATCTTCATGTGGGACAAATGGCCCTGCTCCTGCCTTCCGGCCATTTGTTTTCACTGGGTCAGCACGTGCTCACAGTTTTTTTTTACCAGTCTCCTTTGTGCTAGAATCTTGCTCTTTGAAGTGAGTGCCCCCATTTTCACACATGGTAGTCATGCTCCAGCCAAGGGTAACTTTTCTTGAAGTCAATGCTTTCAGGGCCAGCCGGTCTGGACAACACTGAATTTTTACACCTTTAGCAGGACATTTTATTGTGGTTGGTCATTAGATGGGAGATGTGACATCCAGGCTGGGAGTGGGAGATTTCCTTGTGAAGTTTATTTTTCCACAGCCAGCAAAAGGGTTTGCCTGGGGCTGACATTTTCCATGAAGACAAAGTGGCTCTTCAAACGCCACTGGAGTTTTGTAGGTGAAACATAATAAACATTGCTTTTTGTCAACCCACACGTTCATTTTTTTTTTACCTGACATTTTTGAGAGCAGTAATACTGTTTTTGCATTAACTGCTTTTATTTGCACACACCTGTGCAGGCTGATTTTGTTTTCATTGTTTAAAAATCCTGTTTTCCATGTGACAAGGATCTTTGGTTGCTCCTTTATTTGTAAATTAAATGGTGCTTATCCATTGAGAATGACAGGTAGGCCCCTTTCCACATGGCTCTTTAATTTTGCATGTAAAAACAAAAACAAAGGCCATGCCGTTTTTGTTGCAGTGTGTAAAATCTTGCTTTTCGTGTGAAAGGGACTTCTGAGTGGGGCCTTTAAATGCACCCCACGGGTTAATTGAGCTCTCTGTGACTCCTGATCAAAGCGCAGGTCTCCCTTCAAATTGTTTGGCGAGAACAGACTTTCTGTCTCCATCAAATCGTATACTTCTTCCCTCTGAAAGGGGGTTGCCTGCAGGGGTTGCCTACTGTAAACAGCTGTCCCAGGCACAACATTCACTGGCCTTCATAAAGAGGGGTGGGAGCTAGCTTGAAGCTGACACATTGCATATCAAAGAGGCGCTGGTGTTTCCTGGCCCTTGTGTTAGTTCTGTGACCAGGCCTCTTCGCATTTAACACTCATCAGTATGCGCTGCCACCACACAGAACTTTGATAATAGAACAGGGCGGATCCATGGAGCCTTTGATATTTTAATTAGGTTGGACATGGCCGGAGGAAGGTGTTACCTTCCCCCTTCAGAGATGCTTTGATGTACCTATAGTTGTCACATTTCAACTAAATGTGACAGACAGGACTGTGCCTGTAGGCTGTGACCCCCCCAGAGTACACTTGACTATGAGCCTCATTACAAGTCCGGCGGTAACCATGCCGGTAAAACCGGCAGGTTGCCGCCGGACTTGCACATTGTTCAAGCGCCTGACTTGCCGAAAACACCAGGGCAACACAGGCCCGGCAGTCTGTGAAGTCAGGCGCCGGGAATGGGGAGCCCGGAAACACTGGCACCATTAATAACAGTGCCGTTGCTTCCTTGAAAGTCTGCGGATGGATGCCGTTCCTCCCACCAGGTCTGACCCTGGCAGCTGGGATGGTACCCCGGTCGCAGACTCGTAGTGTGGACCAGACCGGCACACTTGTTATGAGGCCCTATGTGTTTGTTATGCGGCAAGCATAGGAAAATGTGTGCAAATTAGCCCCACACATTTTCTGAGGTTGATCTCCATCATTCATTTTAATTACAAAACTTCAAAAAAGCCCAGGCGAGCGCACACTCCCCGTGCGGATGGTCAAATTCCTCAGCCTACCTCCAAGTTTCACAGGTTACAACTGTCTGTATGACCTGGCTCTGAGCCTCACAGTGCACAAGCCTCCATAGCCTACCTCCAAGCTTCCCTGGTCACAACTGTCTGTTGGCCTGGCTCTGTGCTTCACTGCGCCCATGTCTACATAGGCAAGTTTCAAGTTTCCAAGTGCGTGTGTGTGCATGGCCTCACTGTGCACAAGTCTCCAAGTCTTCATAGCCTAGCTTCAAGCTTTCCAGTACCCACGTGTGTTTATAACCAGCCTCCATTTCCCACAGCACAAGTCGACAAAGCAAGTCTTGCACTTCACAGGTTTCTGTATGGCCTGGCTCTGTGTGTCACAGTGTGCACACTTCTACATCATAGAATCCCATTTCACTCGCACCTGTGCCTCACCTGGCACAGATAGCGGAAGTGTCAAGCTTCCAAGTTCACATGCGTGTTCATGGCCTAGCTCTATACCTCGCTATGCACTTGTCTCCGTTGTCCACTCCATGCTGAGTTCCCAAGTGTTTTTACGGCTGCGCCTGCATCTTTTGACTTTGTGGGTGCAATTGACCTCCTCGCCATTTCACTCCTTGAAGTCACTTATGAATCCATTGGCGCTTTCACCACCTCCGAAAATACTCTGCACTTCACAACTCTTGGTTTTTGAAAAATGCTCCCGAGTAAACAATTCTTCACATTCTTCATTCTTTATGTAATATTTTCGTCAAAGGGGTAAAAAACGTGAAAAATGGTGCGTTGAAATGCCCAGTCCCTTCATTGGTTCCTAGCTGAGAGAATGGCATGCAGTCGTGCGTCACAAACACCTCTCCGAGAAAGGCCCATGTTTGGTATTTTGTTAATCATGGCAAGCTGTGCTTACGTGGCTTGGGTGCACTCACGGGGAGGGGAGCTCTGGTAAATACCCGCCCGACTACTGGCAAATCATGGCCTAGGTAGCAGTAGGGCAAGCCATGGGCCAGGCCCGTTCCGTCCCGGATGCCGGCGCGTAGAAACAGAACAGGGCCACGAAAGGCGTGTGAAACTCGGAGGGAATTATCTCCACAGGTGTGTTCTCTCTTAAAGTCGCTACGTACGGAGGAAAATCGGGGTTTCTTTAGTTTTTCTTCAGGGAAGTGCTGCTAATCGCCCCACGGGGAAGCGGGCTGTGCCATGACCTCACAGGGGCGAGTTATACTGCCGCTGTGGTTCGCTCAGACGGATTGTCTGCACATTACTTCACCGCCACAGTGTTTGCATTTGTTTTTTTTATTAAGGACACGGTGTTTCGACAAGAAACATGTACATAGAGTTACAAACAATAGTCAAGGCAGTCCCGAGAAAAGGTGAGTTACAGCGCAAATTATTAAATGGGCAGTGAACCAGGGGATGATAATGGCAGGGTGAGACATTGGACGAGGACAACATGAACTAACAATGGTGGAGTAAATAAGGGGAGATGTCAAAATGAGTCCATTGGTGGAGTGGGTTGTACAGCCCTGCCCCTTCAAGGAGGAGGCGGTCGAGCTTGAGGGCAGGCTTGAAATCGTGAATATACGTCGTGCTTTTGGTGTCAGTCGGTGGTAGTGAATTCTTGTGGTAGGTGTGAGAAGGAAGAAGGTGCGTAATCAAGAAACCGTACAAGGCTGAGGAGGGAGGGAGAGATTGAAAAGTGATGTAGAGTGGAAGAGGTGAGATGGAGAGCAGCGTGGAAATGGAGGCAGCAAGGCAAGAGGGGGAGAGCGATGACTAGTTCAAGAAACTTGTGGAGGGACCAGTTATGTATCGCGAGACAGCAGTGGCGTGTCAATAACCTGGGCATCTGTCCATTTATCATGCCAACATACATCACCCTTGCTCATTCTTTTGGCCCCTTATTTTTCCCCTCAGTAAGGTGCAGAATGAGACATGTCTTCTTTTGGCATAAAAGGCCGCAGATTTATTTTCACACATGATAAAACACAGCAAACATTAGTGAAAATAGTTCTGAAGGTGCGGCGACTGCTCCGTGTCCAAAACCTGCTTCCCCCTTTTCCCAGCAAAGTCGATAATAGGCACAACTCCCCCAACCCTTGGCGTCTGAGACCCGCCTGCCCCTGCAGGTGTTCCTGGGCTGAGAGAGCGCCGTTTGTTGGGGGGAAGCTGAGCCCTCATTGCTACCCCAGATGCCCCCGCCATTTAGGCTCCCAAGAGGCGCTGGTTCAATAGAGCGAAGACTCTTCCGGCTTTGCAATGGCTCATTTGCAGTCTGTCTCTTGTCACTGCTCGCCAAAACACTGCCACGCCGAAGGTGGGTTACCGCCCACCGCGGCTCCCCCCTTTCCTTCATTTACAGTTCCAAGAGCTTTGTGCACACATTCCAAAAAAACAGCTCCATCCCTAATGCCGACAAATGCACTCCATCTTTCAAGTAGTATTCCAGGGATTTCAGGTTGATCAAGTCATGCCTGATGTGGGGGAAGCCTCTGCCCGTGCAGAATTTTGCCATTGCGCAATTTAGTTTCCTTCTTGATTTCTCCACCGCTGAGTGATTCTCGGCACCCCTCCGTTCCTGCCTCGGAATGATTTCCGACCACACAATCTCGGTCTCACCCAGCTGAGCTGACAACACCCGTAAGGAAAACATCATCTCCCTCATCGGGCTCCTTCTCCCCAAACTCGTTAAATTGTTGCCCCCGAGATCTATGATCAAAACATCAGGTTTTTGCTGCTTACCCAGCAATTTGCTCATGTGACCCTGCAGCTGTGCCTATCTCATCCCAGGCACCCCATGCCACCATATCCAGTATTCGCCAGCGGTCAACTCCTCCTGCTTGGCCGTCCAGCTTGCCCCGGCCCTTGACACAAAGCAATGCCCAACCACCCAGACGGACCGCCTCCTTCTTTGTGCTGCAGCTACTAGGAAGGAGATGAGAGGGAAGCTTTGTTAACGCACATTTTTTTCAGGCCTGATGTGCCTCCTGAAACACCCCGATTTCCATCCCCCTATTTGCTTGATAGCTTCAGCACTCAGGCCCATCGCAGCCGCCGAGCGGGCTGCCCCTATCCTAAAGGAATGAGTCCCGAACACTTCTGCTGTAACCCCCATTTTCACCAGCACAATGTCCATGACCCTCTGGAATTGAAAACGGCTCAAGGCCGACCCATCACTGTGTAAGAGAAAAGGAGACCCTTCACCTGTAGGCAGTCTCTGCTGGAGATAAGCCGCAATGCACCCCACTGGGCACACCGTGCTGCCTTGTGTGCTGCCGAGTGTAATAATCCTACCTTTCCCCTTCTGATCGGTCTTGGATTTTCTAACGAAGATGTTCAACCGCCCACCCTCTAAGTGTACGTTACCCATCCTCAGGAACCCAGAACCCCTGTCGTCTTTATTCTCTGGTACCAACTCACTCACTCTGAAAGAAAGCTAATGTGAAGGCCGCCGCAAACAAGACCCTCTCGGACACATTCCAGCAAACTCCTCCTAGGCATTCGATCATACTCTGTAGTTTCACCACGTCAATGGTCCTCCTTTCACCTGGCTTCCTCTCAGCCTGCTTGGCCCAACCTTTCATTGCCATCACAATGTAGTGCTCTTTCGTGGGATCTGACCTGCCCCCCAACTTGTGGCAGTGCGCTATTGTCGCCAAGTGATGTGCCATCCAAGATCTGGTCCTCCCAGACCGCCAACACCATCCCACAAAAGCCCGTACTGGCAAATCCCTCTGTGTCTCTGTCAAAACCTCGATCTGAAAGGCCAAGAACCGCTCCCAGCACCCTTTGTATCTCCTCGCTGTGCCAGAGCGGTATAGATCAGGGAACTCAGATCCCCCAATCATGCCCCACCACTGTGCCTTTAAAGGGGTCATTGTCATGCTTGCTTCCGGACAGCTCCCCCGAAACTTCGCCCACTCCAAACGAGAGAGCCAGCGGCCACGTTTTTTACCCCTGGAATATGCCGTGCCCTCATCTCTCTATTCAGCATCAGCAGGCTCCGTGTGAGCTCTGTAAGCACCTTAAGCACCCTGTGATTAATGGAGGTCCCTTGATTGATGATCTGCACCACTGCCAAGTTGTCTGACCAGATCATCACCTTCTTGTCCTTCAATTGTCGGGCCCACATTTTAAAAGCCACCACGATAGGGAACAACTCTAGCAGCGTGATGTCCCTAGTAATCCCTTTGCACTGCCATGCTGCTGGCCAAGCCTGACCACACCACTCGCTCCCCAAGATGGCCCGAAGTCCATGTGAACCTGAGGAATCAGTGAACAGTTTAAGCCCCTTGCTGCTGTCCAACTCCTCTCTCCATAGCAACATCCCATTAAAGTCGTCCAAAAATGCATCGCACATTTTGAGATCCTCCTTAACCTCCACCCCCAGGCGGACATGTTGTCCTGCATGCTGTAGCCCCACTGTTTTAAGCTCGATGCTCCTTGCGAACACCTTCCCAGCTGGGAGGACCTTTCCCGCAAAATTGAGGTTGCACGCCAGTGATTGAAACTTCCACAAGGTGGCCTTACCCTTACCCCTCAACACCTTGATCGTTTCTTTCAATTTCAGCACTTTATCACTGGGCAGCCTGCAATCCCCTGTGACTGAATCAATCTCAGTCCGCAGAAAGGTCAGTGTCGTGAACGGGCCCACTGTCTTCCCCCTGGCAAGTGGTACCTCCATTTCCTCCATCAGTCCCTGAAATGACCTCATGAGCGACCGGAACTCACCAGTTCCCTCCTTACCGATAAACAAAAAATCATCGAGGTAGTTCAGCACCCCCCCCCCACAGAGGTCCTTTGCCTGAATGCAAACTCCATAAAGCTGCTGAATTCTTCAAAGTATGCACACGAAATAAATAGCACAACCCATTGGCAAACATGTGGCAAAGAAGTAATCCTGAACTTTGAAGCCCAGTAAATGGTAGCTCTCCTTGTGGATTGGCAACAACGGAATGCAGACTCTATGTCAGCCTTACCCATCAGAGCACCTCTCCCTGTGGCTTTCACCATCTCCACAGCCTCATCAAATGATGAATAATGAACTCTGCACTGCTCTTCAGCTAAGCCATCGTTCACGGATTCACCTTCCGGGAAGGAAAGGTGCTGTATCAACCTGTACTACCCTTCCTCCTTTTTGGGAACCAATCACAAAGGTGATACCACAAAATTCTTTAAAGGAGGGAAGGTGAAAGGGCCCGGCACCCTCCCCAGTTTGATTTCCTTTCCCACTTTTTGAGCCAATACCTCTGGCATCACCAATGCTAACTTCAAATTTCTGGCCTCTTTGGCAACCTTCGCCCCGGTGAAAGGAATCCTGAATCCCACCTAAAACCTTCCCAGAGAATTTTAGCATCGCTAATGTTATGATACACATTGAGAAAAGGAATCATGGCCCGCAATCGAACTGGTGTGGGTAAATGGCTTTTAATCACGCTTTGTTTTCTCCTTGGGCTTGACACTGCTTCGCTGCTTCCCTTCACCCGCTGAGGAGCTGCGTCCCCCTGAGCTTTTGCCCTTTGCATGCTTGAATCTACAAGCCTTGCCGTAGCTACACTTCCCCTCAGCAAACAACCAGCATTCGGGCTGCTCCCTGTGGAAGCTGGAACGGTTGTTCCAGGAGGTGTTCCCTCGAAAGGACCCCCTGCCTCTGTGTGGATAAGACCCTCTGTTTTCCCGTATTGTGGCTTCTCCCCTAGAGCCTTCTCCCCAGATTCCCTGGCAGGTACCATCTTGTCTATCTACTCGCCCACATCCACTTCAACCCAGGTCATAGCTGGCCAAACCTACATCTTAAGTCTAAAACCTGTATCATAGTTGTGCCTAGCCTCAATGCCATGCTTTAGATACAGATTATGAATGTAGTGCTCATATGCAAACATTGCCACCCCGTCCTGTGGGAATTTCTCCAGCATGATGGATGTATACATCCTAAAGGCCCTCAGTCAGTTGTGAATAGTAGCCTCCACCTTTGGCCTCTGCCTGTCTCTCTTTTCCCTCTCTTTCTCAATTAACTCCCTTAACCCTTCACCCTTGGGTTCCATTCCCACCAGATCCAGGATTTCCAAAAAATATTTTTGCCATACCCTCTCCTTGTATGCCCTTCGAATATGTCATACCAAGGAATTCACTGCCACCCTTGCCGGGGTAAAGCCTGGCATAGGCCTCCCGTACTGCGTGACATTGTTCGCTACTCCGCCCTGAACTTGGTTGACTGTTGGCACTAGCACCAGCTGCAGTCCCTGGCGATCCCCCCCAGAGGTGACCCCTGCTACTGCTGCCCCTTGTCGCCACCATGTCAGCCCTGCCGCCTAGAGGTCTGGTGGTGGTGCCCCCACCTGTGCAAACTGCCCCACTCCTGTTACCTGTCCTGCCCCGGGAGAAACCACGACTGCTTGTCCAACCCCGGTGCCCATGCTCCTTGACACCAGGTTCTCCCCTTGATGGTAAACCACCTCAGCATTCCTACCCAACTGGTTAAATGCATTAATATTAGCACATAACATTTGCCCATTACCCCCATTTCCCCATGCTTGCATACACTGCATGAACATACCTTTTACCATCTCCAAGGTTGTGGCGCCCTCTGCTGCTACCTCCGAGTTGGCTAAAGGAGCTCTGAGAGCACTGCCACGATTCCTCAGAGCCTCAGCAGGCGCAGGCACCGTCAAGGCTACAGTCTCCTGCGCCCTCCCCTTCCCTTTAGCGCCAGCCGATCTGTGCCTCCTGGCAGCTTCCGCCTGCTGTTTGCTGGCTTAGCTTCCTCTGTCATGACCCTCTTCCTCTTGGGTACTGTCTCCTCCTCTTCGCTCTGTTCCTCCTCTCCACCTTCTTCCAGTGTCTGAATTTCCAGCCAATCCTCCTCATTGGATGTGGATGGGAACAACAGAGGTGATTCAGCCCTTTGTCTGCGCTCAGCAACCTCAGCCCCAAGTTGAGAGCCCATCAACTCCATCCAGTTTGTGCCATGTTTGTCAGCCGCCATCCTTGCCATGGCGAGGAAGGCCTTCAGGTCCGTCTTAGGGCAAACAGACCCCTTACCACCTTGACCCTGTGCCTCCATGTTCTCTGTTCACCACTGTGCCCACAAGCACTGATTAATCACTTGGGCTTTAGCAGTTTCAAACTGCGCCCAACCAGCAGCCAAAAAGTGCAAAGAAGTCAAAAGTATTATAGCTGCCCCTTTGGAGCGTTTCACCCAGGCGAGCCCGCTATGCGCAGCTCATACTGGACACAAGTTCTTAATTTAACGCCCCTCCTTTAGCACATTTCGCCCAGGGCAGTCAACAGTACTCTAGCCAGCCCTTTGGAGCTTTTCACCCATGTGAGCCCGCTTTGCGCAGCTCACACTAGCCCACAAGTACTTTGCTTAATGCCCCTCCTTTAGCACATTTCACCCAGGCGACCCGGTCACTAAAGGAATTCACCAATCCTTTGACCTCTGTCTGCTCCCACTCTCAGCCAGCCCGGTAAAATATCAACAAATCTGACGACCCCTCCCTCTATATTGTTTCACCCAGGCAGGCCCGGCCTCTTACCACAGCAAACTTGCAGGCGCTCCCTTTCCACACATGTCCCTGCACCTGCTCCTCCGTTCCTTCTCCGCGACGCAGGACGTGCCGAAAATGCACCCTGTCACCTGCCTGATCGTCCTCTCCTCTTCTGCATCCACGCCGTAGCAGACCTCTGGCTCCTGTACCATCGCTTCTTCCTCCTTCGCGGCTGCTCCGGTGCCATCTGTATTCCGTGCCTCAGCTTGGCAGGTTCCGCTCCGCACTCCGGCTCTCGACCCGCAACGAAATCCCCCTGAGGCACAGCGGTCCCCTGCACAGCAGTCCTCCTGCATCGAAGTCCTCCTGGAAGCCATCGAAAATCCTGAAAACGAAATCCTCTGAAAACAAAATCCTCTTCTGCAGCGGCAGGCGTCCTACTGCAGAAACCTGAAAGTTCTTTGCACCAGGACACCCGCCGCTTATATGGGGCTTGGCCCGCCCCTTTCTTTTGTCGCCCTTTGTGGGCTTTCCTATCGCTTTGGCGCGCTTGGCTTCATCCCTCCCCCTTACCCAGGGGGGTGAGGGAGGAGGAGAAGGACCCTGACCCAGTTATCAAGGTGCCTCCTCCATTTTGTTGTGTTCTCGTCGACACCTTCAGACTCGTTTAACTGGGGCGGCCCAAGTGGGGCACTGATTTATGCAGGGGTGGCATGAAGTACGAGTACACACACCCACACACACACACACAAGGATCATTGTTTAGGTTAATGGGATGGCACCTGCGGTGGCCAATCAGATTCCAAGAGTAGCACGTGCCACCCGAGGCCACTCCCTGGACACGCCTATGGAGCCAGCTGGTGCAGAGGTGTTTGAGAGAAGTGGGGGAGAAGAGGGAGGCTCTAAAGAGGGTGGGTATCTAAGTTGAGGATTCTTTCAAGAGGGAGATTCAAGCAGTCATCAAAATGACTGGGTACCAGGGCGGAAATTGTAGCTGAGAAGAGGACAGATCTTGCTGATGTACAATGGGTTTAGTCTTGCAGAAATGGCGGTCGAGGTGATGAATTGATGGAGTTCAGAACACTGTTGAGGATGACCCCAAGACTGCATCCCTTGTGGCATGGGGTGGGAAGGTCAGGAGAAAAGGACAGAGGTAGGGTTCAGGGGGGGCTGCATTCTTGCAGTAGATGGCTTTGGTCTCGGAGAAGCTGAGCATAAGATGGCAAAGGGCCATCCAGCGGCTGGTGGTCAAAAGACAGTCAGGGATTCTAGTGTAGAGAAAGGAGAACTGGATTCTGAGTGATGTCAGCAAAGAAGGTATTGGAAAACTCAAAAGAGGAGATGAGCTTACCGAGCAAGGAACTCCAGAAGGTAAAGAGCAGAGTTAAGAGAACAGAGCTTTTGGGGATGCCCACTGAGAGAAATCTTTGTGTTCCAGAAGCTAATAAAATAGCTAAAAAGTATGATTAGAGAGCTATGAGGCAATCCAGGCAAGTGCAGTGTCCTTGATTCCAGGGCTGGAAAGGATCGGAGACAGGGGTGACCCAGAGAGGTCAAGGCAGATGAGGATCCAGGAGAGTTTTGATGATGGACAGAGGTGAGAACATTGAGCTAGGGATCTTAGCAAATTCGGTTAAGGGGCGGCTTTGGGGTCAATGAGTTGGGTGCTTTCCAAATAGCTGGTATCCTTTGAAAACCACAAGCTCAAGGATTCTGGAGTAGGGGGGAAGAGAAACGGGTCAATATTTGTCAGGATTGTTTGAGTCTGCGGAGGTCTTTGTAAGTATATTGGGAACAGTGGCTACTTTGAAACAGATGGGAGCCGGTGAATGGTACAATGTCATTCATTGTTTGAGGAGCAAAGGTATCAGCTGGCAGTGCAGAGAATGGGAGGTACCTCAGCAGGTCAGATTTGGGAGGAGGATCGAAGGCAGGTTAGATTAGTGGTGGGAGAGAATGGGAAGAAGGAGGGCAAGGAGAGTGTGACGAATCAACTTCCAGGGCAGCAGTGGTCCAGGAATGAATATTGGTTTCTAAACCGTCAATCAGCCCCACACCTCTACTACACCATAATGGATCCAAACAGATTGGAAAAACAAGTAAATAATAAACCTCATTGTGCAATTTTTGGTGACATGGACAGAACGGCAGATTTATGTCTTCAAGGTCGTGGATTGTTGGTTAGTTGCAACACAGCGGCGAAAATACAATTACCCAATGATAAAAAGGGACTGTCCAGTGAAGGTTTTATACAAATATCCACTTTATTATTATTACAACAGACAGTTCTAGCACACTACAGAATACACTCCACCCTGTAAAGGAAGACAGAGGACAGACAGTTTCACGAAGACAATGGATGTACTCTGGATACTGACAGGAGGGTAGTCGGCAAAGCAATCAGTCTTAACTGTTCAAGGTTATTTGGTTTCAGCACCAAGGGAGCAAGGGGTCGTAAATGTCACTAGGGGCCGTCAGAGAAGGACCACAGGGACAGAACCACAATCTACCTTGCACAGTTAAGACAAATTTTAAGGGATGTACAATTTGATTGCGTGTGAGCATGTATTGAAACATTGTGAGGTTGACCTACACCAGCATCTTGTGGACAATACTATCACAGAACCTGGGGAGCTTGTAAAAGGCTGCTGGCAGGTTTGTGAGTACTCGAGTCCAAAAAAGGCTCAGGCGAGCACACCCAAACCGTAAGAGAAGTCGACGGACAAAAAGGTAAACAAGGATGGGCAGGACAAAGGTCCAACCCAATCCTATTCGAAGTCAGGTCCCCAAAAGAGCAAAGGGAAATTCCAAAACTGTAGTTCAACCGTGCACACTGAAAAGAAGAGCACAGGCACCCCTAACACTTGACACTGGTGTTCCCACCATCCAAAGGTTGTTTTGTGTGTAAGGAGCTGGGCTATAGGAAAGAGGATCCTGCTTGCAAGGGCTTAACCAAGCAAGCCATAGTGAATGTTGGATTCGTGGAAGTGGCCCTCATTAGTGTGGGCCTCTTAGAGGAGGACTTCCCACTAGGCCAGGGAGTGGCCGAATGTCAATTGGTTACACTGAGTGGGAACAGTAACGGGTCTCCAGAAGAGACCCCAGTTCCCAATAATACGGAAACTATATCTAGAACATATGTATATCAATGGGCACAAAACTCCTGCGGTCTGAGACATCACGGCTAGCATCACTACTGTCACCCGGCAGTGGGTACAGCCAGGCCAGTACATTGATGGGCCTGGTTTGTGCATCAGTGGATTTGACAGAAAGATTAAGTGCCCCTTGGCGATAGAGTTCCGCTGGCGAGGTGAAACGACCCAGCGCTGTGTAGCAGTGAAAGACTCCATCTATGTCCCATGTCTGTTAGGTAATGATCTTCCTAATCCCGAAATAGTCACAGAGGCTACACGATCGAGGGCCAAAGACATCACCAGATTGAACACTCTCAGAGCCTTTGAGTGGCCTACTCCTGCGGGAGATGGGCTAGTAACCATTGAGGACCCTACTTGGGTAGCAGAGGACTCAGTGCCTTCAGAGTTGCCTGGCACAGCACAGGAACCTGAGCTGGAGGACCAGGTGGACACAGATATGAAGGGCCTGCCCAAGCTGGATGAGTTCGCATAAGCTGGGGACCCAGGTCAGATGGACTTTTTCACAGCCCAGAAAGAGAGTTCCACTCTGGCAGGTCTGCAGAAGCAGGCGCAGGAGCAGGCTAGAGGCGAGGCCTCTGGCCTGTTCAAAGTGTACTGGGAGAATGGACCACGTGGTTGGTGATTCCCGGTGTCCAGTTAAAGGATCGAAAACAAAAGGTTCACATTTTTTTTAAATTATATATATTTTGGGGGGTTTTCGTATAGGTAAAAAAAGTGGGTTTTAACACAAAAACAGGGGTTGGGGGAACCCCCCCAAATATTTTTTTTTTTAAATAAAAAAAAAAATCGAACCTTTTGTTTTCGGTCCTTTTGATTCGAACCTATTGTATTTCGAACCTTTTGATTCAAACCTTTGACATATAACCGTGATTCCCCAATGCCACAGAACATTCCTTTTTGATTTGGCTCTCCAAATTCCTTTAGCGGGTCACTTGAGAGTGACTAAGACATCAGACTGGTTGACTGCGCATGTTTGCTGCCCCCAGTTCGATGTAAAGTTTAAGGGATTTGTTCGGTCCAGCCCAACTTGTCAAGCTTCTGGCAAGTTAGGTGGTGCCACAAAAGCCCCCTTATTTCCACTACCCATGGTTGGGCAGCCTTTCCAGAGAATAGGCATGGATATTGTGGGTCCTTTGGATCCTCAAAGCAGCTCAGGGAACAGATATATCTTGGTGGTGTTAGATCACATCACACAATACCCTGAGGCTGTCCCTCTGAGGAGCATCACAGGCCCTGTGGTTGCGAAGGCTATGATTGGTATATTCTCCCGTGTTGGATTCCCCAAGGAAGTTGTAAACTTCATATCAGCGTATATGAAGGCCATGTGGGAAGAGTGTAGAGTCACCTATAGGTTCTCCACGTCCTTCCATCCACAAACAAATGGGCTTGTTGAGCGGTTCACCAAGAACCTGACAGGCATGATAGATGGCTTGGAAGAGCACCTGAGGAGAAAATTGGATATTCTCCTGCCTTGCCTTCTGGTCACCTACAGGGAAGTGCCACAGAACGGAGTAGGGCTTAGCCCCTTTGAGGTTCTCTTTGGACACCCTGTACGAGGTCCCCTCAGTCTAGTGAAAGAGGGATGGGAAAGCAAACCCTCATCCTCTACACAAGATGTGGTGGACTATGTACTCAGCGTTTGGTCTAGAATGGCAAAGTACATGGAACAGTTGACAAAGAACCTAAAGGCCAGCCAGGAGCTGATGATTCACTGGCATGACCAGAAGGCCAGAGTGACAGTGTGTTCTCCAGGCTAGTGGGTGTGGATTATGGAGCCTATCAAACCCAGTGCCCTTCAGGACAATTGGACTGGGCCTTACTGTGTGCTAGAAAAGGTCAGTGAGGTGAATTATCTCATTGATATGAAAGGACCTAAACAGATGTGCAGGGTCTTTCACGTCAACCGGCTAAAACCCCATTATAGCCGGGATTACTTGTTCATGGCATTAGTGACTAATGGAGGGACCAAGGAGGAGACCGATCCCCTCCCAGATCTCTTGCACACTGAAGCCACAGATGGGTCAGTTGAAGGTGGCAACCTTGCAACGGACTTTCAGAACAGCAACTGACAGACTGTCACCGTTTACTGGGACAGTTTTCCAGCCTGTTTTCTCTGACACCAGGTCGCACAGATTGGTGCAACCATGATGTGGACACTGGAGACAGTAAGCCGGTGAAGAGTAGGATTCACTGGATGTCCGATAAGGTCAGGGACACCATCAAGGAGGACGTTTCAGGATTGAAAGGATGGATTGTGCAGGGCCCCAGTTCTGAACGTGTCAGACTATGGTCAGGAGTTCATTATCCAGACAGATGCCTGTGATTTTGGAATTGGAGCAGTGTGAGCGCAGCTGAACTCTGAAAGCTTAGAGCAACCTGTCCCTTAGATTAGCCGGCGGATGACAAAAGGGGAAAGGAACTGGGCTGTCACAGAAAAAGAGACCTACGCAGTCATGTGGGCTGTAAAGAACATGAAACCCTAAATCTTTGGGTCTCACTTCACGATCCAGACAGACCACCGGCCTCTGCGATGGTTAATGGCCATGCAAGGGGAGAACCCTAAGCTTTTGTGTTGGGTCATATCCCTACAGGGATTAGATATGGACATCCAGCACAAGCCAGGCTCCAAGCATGGAAATGCAGATGGCCTCAGCCGGTACCTTCGTCCTTGATGACGAACCAGACCCACAGTAGGGTGGTGGTTCACATGTTGAGGCTGGGGTGCATGTGAGGAATTCCACCATCCACACAGGGAGTATGCACTCGCCTGGGCTGGTTTGATATATTTTTTAAAGAAATGGAATGTTGATAGAAAAAGCTCCGGGAAATGTATGGGGCTAATCTGCACACATTTCTCAATGCTCACCGCACAACAATCACATAGTCAAGTGTACTCTGTGGGACACAGCCTACCGGCACCGTCCTCCTGTCATGTTCAGCTGGAATGCAACAGCCACGGGTACATCAAAGCATCTCAAGAGGGGGGAAGGCAACACCTTCCTCCAGCCATGGCCAGCCTAATTAAAATATCAAAGGCTCCATGGATCCATTCTGCCTATTGTTAAGTTCTGTGTGGTGGCAGTGCATACTGATTAGAGTTAATTGAAGCAGGCCTGCAGACAGAGAGGCCTGTTCACAGAACTAACAAAGGGCAGGAAACCCCAACACCTTTTTGATATGCAATGTGTCAGCTTGTAGCTAGCACCCACCCCTCTGTGTGAAGGATAGTGAATGTCATGTTTGGGACAACTGTTTATAGTAGGCAACCCCTGCAGGGTGACCCCCTTTCAGAGGGAAGAAGTATGTGATTTGATGGAGACAGAAAGTCTGTTCTCGACACAAACTTCAAGGGAGACTTGTACATTGATCAGGAGTCACAGAGAGCTCAATAAACCACAGAGACACTTTGATCCACAACAGACAGGAAGATGGGTCGGACATAGTAGTACATAATGTCAGCCCTAACCACTCCTGTTGCAAAGCACTCTGGTTATGACCTCACGCATAACAGAAGACTGTTGGTGGGGACCCGATTGGTTCATTAGGGTAGGCCTAGCCTGCACCAATCACTGGGGCCCATTTGGCTTTAAAAGAGGGCTGAGCCCTTCCCTTAGCAGATCATCTGACGAATTTGAAAGGCTTAAGAAGAAGGACTAATTTGGACAGTCTGCCTTACAGCTTCCGCCAGTGAAGGAAGTCCAGAATTCCAAGAGGGAAGCAAGACCACCCCCCTAAACATCTCCCAGGGAACAGAGGGAGATACCAGACTCAGAGGACCCGTCCAGCAGCTCCAGAACCGGTACCCAGCCAGCAAACAGCGTGCCCTGCTAGGTTCTGCCAGCAAACTTCCCAGGTGTGAAGTGCCAGAGAGTCTCTAAACAAAGGACAAGGCCGTTGCCTGCAAACACTCTCCTTAGCTTTGGGCCGTCTGCCTTAAAGGACAACACAAGCCCTGCAAAGAAGCTAGGAGGAGTGCAACAACAAGCATCAACCAGCACCCATCTTTTAAGAACATTTTCGAGACAGTCGAGATCTCGAACCGCGACCGGCTGCACCACTTACTGTTGTCACGCTGCAGTCACTAAAGCTGTCCGAAACGCCAGCATTCCAGATCCACCAATCAGCACAGAGACGATTCTTGACCCTGAACTGCCATGCAGGCCAGCCAGCAGCCGTCCGTCCAGCTTTGCTTGCCGAACTGCCTGTCGCCTGATACCCACAGCTGTCTCCTGTCTTGAACTCTGTCGCAGGAGCTGAAAAGTGTGCTGGAACTGGCTCAACGCTGCCGAGCATCAAGATCATCGCAAGCATCAGGTACATTGTGTTTCTGTCTCCCTGGTACTTCTCCGAAGGACCCTAGTGACATTTACAACCCCCTTTCTCCCTTGGTGCTGAAACCAAATAACCTTGAACAGTTAAGACTGATTGCTTTACCGACTACCCTCCTGTCAGTATCCAGAGTGCATCCCTTTCCTTCGTGCAACTGTCTGTCTTCTGTGTTCCTTTACAAAGTGGGTTGTATTTTGTATTGTGCTCGAAGGAAATGGGCAAAAAGATAAAATCTAAAATGCTGAATGCGCGTTTAGTGTGCATTCGGCATAGTGGAGTAGATTGAAGCCCATAATACTGAAAAAGGGGAGCGGGTGTTGTGGGGCTGTCTGCCACTCCCCCAGTTTGGTGTTATGGGCTGCAGGGATTGCAAAGGTGTCCCCTGCATACATTAAAGGCAGTGTGGGGGACAAACGTTAAAATCCCAAAAGATCGAATTACAAAATGCGGGCAAGTGGGCTCTGTAATTTTGTAATTTGATCTTTTGGGATGCGTTCTTTTAACATACATCTGTGCTAGAACTGTCTGTTGTAATAATAATAAAGTAGATATTTGTATACAGCCTTGACTGGATAGTCCCTTTTATCATTGGGTAATAATTGTTTTTTTGCTGTGTTGCAACTAACCAACGATCCATGACATTGCGGAGATAATCCTGCCGTTCCGTCCATGTTACCAAAATTGGACAAGGAGGTCTTATAATTTACTTGTGTTTCCAATCTGTTCGGATCCCCCCTGGTGCACTAGAGGTGTGGGGCTGAATTATGGTTTAGAAACCAATATTCATCCCTGGACCACTGGTGCCCCGGAAGTTGATTCGTCACAGAGAGGGCCTCAGAAAGGGACTCTAAGCGGTTCAAAGATCTGAAGAACTTGGATAAGCAGAAGAGTGCAAAGTCTTTCGCTGATAGGGAGAGGGAAGTAAAGTGATGCTGATGTGGTGCTGACATGGATTGAAGGGCAATGGAGAGATTGTGGGAGTGAGATCAGAAAGAGGTAATGAGGGTGGCAAAAGTTATTGGATTCATTCTCATCCATTGCTGTACTAAGTACGAGGGTGCCATTTTTTTAGGTGATTAGGCGTGAAGGGGAACAAGATTTGAGCCAGCACTTGAGATGTGAGCACATCTCATTCCTAAGTAGGTGGACAGCGAGGTTCAGGGCAGAAAGGAATAGATGGAGTAAAGGGATAGACGAGTAAAGGGATAGATGGAGTAAAGGTGCCGGCAGGATAGTGATGATTAAAAGTGCTGCTGTGAGCCTAGTTAAAGTCATTGTGTGCCTTTTAGAGGTAGGAGGCAAAGCAAAGAGGGAGGATTCCAGGTTTAAATGTGCATTCGAAGATAGAAGAGGAAGAATGGCAGAGACGTAGACACGGTAGGGCCTGACCGGGCCAGGCCCACCCAAAATCTATAAATGCTCACTCAGCAGCGCTGTGGAGGCATCTACAGGTGTTAATACCACCTACATTAGCTTCAGGCCCCACTTATTCAACAATCCTGGCTACGCCTCTGAAGAATAGAGGAAAGAGCCGGACAAATAGCGCCACATATGTGGAAGAGCAAGCGGTGAGATGGAAGGGATAGATAGGGTAGCTGATGTGAGTTAGGATGATAGAAAAAGCGCGTCGAGAGAGTGTCCTTGGTTGTGAGTAGGTACGTTGTTGAGGGTGGTGAGAGAGTGGTTGGATAAGCAAGTGTTGAGTTCAAGTTTCAGGAGGTTGAGAATAGTCAATAAGCCGACTCTGCCACCTCACTAAAGTACTTTCTCTCATCCCTGCACAGCAGTGGCGTGTCCAGGTGGCAAGTGCTACCCCTGGAATCTGATTGGCCACCCCATTTCCCTAAACAATGATCATTAAACTTTAAACACAGCAATGTAAGACACTAATGTTAGTAATTAAAGTAGATTTGAGTAGTGAAGACATATAGTAAGTGAATGCTATTCAGACGTGTGTGTGCGTGCGCTCTCGTACTTCATGCCACCCCTGCATAATTCAGTGCCCCACTTGGGTCATCCCAGTCAAAAACGTCTGGACATGCCACTGCTGCACAGTGCTCCGCCCACTCCACCAATCCTTGAATGCACATTACTTTACTGCCAATCACTGCGCCCGCTGGTCTTCTCTCTACACACTGGCTGCAGTTGTTTTACTCTGTCGTTTTTTCCCCACACATTGCTTCTCCCCCTCCGCTAAACCCAGCCGGGTGTTTCTGCGTCACCACAGCTTGCTGCACGGTGCTTCTCTTTTTGCAACACATACTGCACAGTGTTTCCCCTTCTGCACCCCTCTGTCAACACAATGCTCTTTGGGGGCGTGTCCTAACATGTCTGCAGATGCTGCAAGCACCACAACTACAAGGCTGTTGCCTGTCTGCTCCAGTTTAGTTTGTCCTCCGCAGCCCACAGGGCTCATGCGCCAACTTGGTGACTGAATGGGCAATGCGAGGACCGCAGCACAGCTTTCTTGGGACACGAAGAGTAAAGGGCCTAAGGCCGTGGATAGGTATGGTGGCAGGGCGTTCCGCCTAGCAATGGGAGTTGGAGAGCTGAGCAGCGTTACAGAATGGCGCTGTGCTGTGCTGAGGCTGGGGGCATTGCATTCTGTGTTTAACTGTAAAGTACCGGGCTACTTATTTTTCATGGGGGGATGAGGGTCTGACCGTTTGTGTTCACTGGTGACTGAAGTCTCCTGATTTAAGGGACATTGATGGTGGGGGAACAGCAATAGAGGATGTGAGGGCAGGAACACCTCTGGTTTTCTTAGCCCCAAATAGCACCCACAGAAACCAGCGGAGGAAGTTGATCCCCTCGTGCGCTTTCACCCTCCAAGGCCAGCGCAACGGAAATGCTACAAAAACGACAACCCTCACCGAGGCCACGTGTGATGCACTGCAAGAACATGCAATGAGACTGTAGAAGAATCTTTTTTATTTTTTTAATTTTATTGGTTTAAATTCAAACCTTTAAAATGTTACACAAAACAAGACAAACCATAACAAACACATTAATATATCCCAAGTATCCTCCTCCCTTCTCACAACCAATGTCATATTATCACAGATGACTTAACATAACTGAATCTTTAACGTGCCTGAGTCGTTAAGTTTGCCTAACATCTTTAGCTGACGGCCGTTCAACTGCATTTAATCGCTCTTCAATTACAGCCAAAAAAGAAGTCAGGGGCATAATTAATTTCATGTCCGATCTATTCCACATTCTCTGCCACCATTCTTCCGCGCACACAGTCTGATGGTCATCAATCCACTGGCCCAAATGAATTGATCTTGCATCCTTTAGTTCAGGACAGAAAAGCACGAGATGCTTAAGTGATTCTAGCTCTTTGTCGCAGAAGCGATAATTGGAATTTAATCCTACATTACAAGCCCAATGGCTGGTCCGCTCCTTGGTTTTAATAGCATTTAAGCGGAATAGCATGAAGAGTCTACTGGCTTTCTAATTTGGGAAACGATTCAGGTATCTTTGAAGCACGTTAAAGCCTCTTGCTTCGGCAGGAGGATCTTTCATAGCACTGGCAGAATAGCGCTCACTACATGTAATTATCCAATCGGCACACCAGATCTTTACTTTTGCTGCCGTAGGATTTGAGTGGAGAGTTTCCAAGCTGATGTTATATATTAGCAAGAGATCTTGGCAACGTTTCACCCATTGAGATAGAATGTCAGAGCCTCTTGATGACGCATTGTGTAAGATCTTAAATTGCAAAATTCCTTCCTCTGCCATGGATTTCCGAAATAAAGCCAGTTGGTTCCAGCTGATCCGAGCATGCAGCGAAATTAAGGCAAGTTCGTACCTTATGCAGGCTGTTGAAACTCCAATCGCTAGGCTTAGCACTTTAGTCCAGAACGTATGTTCCAGTGAAGCCCAGTGATTCGACGAGCATCCAAAGGCATTTTCTGCACCGTCAGGATCGGTACAACTTTCTGTTCGTAAAAGTTTCGCAAAGGACGCATAGAAAATCGCCCAAACTTTCTATGTATCATAAGACCCTGACATGCCAGCTGACCACATTTCCTCTTGAATTCGACTACCCAGGACTCATCACAGATGCTGGAATTCAATAACATACCCAGGTACTTTACACTTTTTGAAATACAAAGTTGGTCTTTATCTAGTTTCCACACGTATTTTGAGGCCTTTTACCTTTGAGTTGCTCTTAAGTTCTGAAACACCAATATTTCCGTCTTTGCTGCGTTGATCTTCAGCTTGTTTATGCTCACATAACTTTGCACTGCCTCAAGTTTACA
Source organism: Ambystoma mexicanum (assembly GCF_040938575.1). Lineage (NCBI taxonomy): Eukaryota > Metazoa > Chordata > Amphibia > Caudata > Ambystomatidae > Ambystoma > Ambystoma mexicanum. The sequence goes on along the minus strand of NC_090926.1, from coordinate 324,850,538 downwards.
TTGTAGGCCAATCGGGGTTAAGTCTAAGATTACTAAATCGTCGGCATACAACAACCAGCTTATCTGCGATAGACTGAGTTTAGGTGGAAATGCTCTCACAGAGTGTATCGCCTCACCAATGTCTGAGATGAAAAGACTAAAAATTGTTGCTGCCAAAGGGCATCCCTGTTTAACCCCCTTGTGCGTCTTGATCTGTGCTGACAAAGAACCTGATTGATCTAGACGAATTGCAGTAGAAGTGTCTGAGTGGAGTTCTTTAATCGCCACTAGTAGGCCTGCAGGGCAACCCCACGCTTCCATTTTTTGCCACAGCACTTCGCGATCAATCATATCAAAGGCCATGGAATAATCAACAAAAGCAAGATACACTTTCGTATTTGCTCGCAGGGATTCCATTTTCAGTAGGTTTAGGACCAGCAGGTTCAGAGAACACCCGACAAATTTCACGAATCCCGCTTGTCTTTCATCCACTCTTTTTGCTGTTCTGGCCCAGTTGATCAATTTTATTTGTAGCAACGAGGCATAAATCTTGCCCAAGACATCAAGCAGAGTCACCGGTCGATAATTTTTCGGTGACAATCTGTTTCCTTTCTTGAAGATTGGGACTATTATCCCTGTCTTCCATGAAGTTGGCATTTGTTTTTGCGTGTTGATTCTTGCAAATAGATCAAAGCACAAATCAGCCCAGAGATCAGGGAACTGTTTAATCATGTAGTTCGACAAGACATCAGGCCCCGGCGCCCTAGAGTTTTTTGCTCTCATGATTACCTCTCGGATATCCTCCCTTGTAAAGTGTAAATTCCATGATACTAGATTAGATGTTGAAAAGTTGGGAGCAAGATTTTTATGATATAGAGCGGTAAAATGATGCACCCACTCAATTTCTGGTACCGGGCACACTTGCAATGCCTCTTACGGTGTTTCCATGCTGTTAATGGTTCGCCAGAACTCACCACTGTTCTTATTTGTTAGAGTCTTCAACATTGCCTCAGCATTTGTTTGGTATAGTAAGAATTTATGGCTTTTAATCCAATTTTTATAAGATTGTTTGGTTACTCTGTTTCTTGACATTATTTCGTTCTTGGGCCCTTGCTTGTTTTTCCGGATTTCAGCTCTCATTGTTCTTTTGCACTGCATCACCGTCAGGTCGAAGCAGTGTTTCTTCTGAAATGACCCGTTTTTCAGCCCAGTATTTTTGGCTTTAAATTGCGACAATATAGACGCATATTCAATCTCCTCCGGAATTGACTTGAATTGGGAGCATATGTTGGCCACCTCACGTTCATCCAGACTCACGCGTAGGCGATTTGATTCCACAAGAACATTTGTTCCCCATTTTTGACTTTGAAAACCTTTTAAGACTTGAAATTTTAGCTCCAACATTTCATGATCACTGTTATCAATTGTGAGAATTTTCAAGGACTTTACCCTCACATGTATAGTATCCGAGGCAAAGATGTAGTCAATGGTAGATGATTGGCCTTCACGCTGACATGTAGGCTTCACCGGGATATCTCCTTGTGTACAGCCGTTTAGCATTGATAGGCCTCTTGCATTCAGTTCTTCTGACCAGTTTTTAGCTAGTTGACCTTTGGCTGAGTTCTGCGGTTTAAAAAAATCAATATTTAGATCACCACAGACGATCAAGCCGCTCCCTCAGCTTGACTCCAGCAGGTTATCGATTATTGATGTAACCTGGTCGATGAACGAGTATGTTCCTGTCCAACGGTGGTTCCAATATAAGTTGATTGGATCACATCCAGTGCTTCCGATGTACCATTGGTTTGACATATCTCACAGACTTGAATGTAGGGCGTATAGTTCTTTGAATTTAGCAACCGGTAGCCTGATGACCGTTTGATCATCGTTAAGAGCCCTGCTAGCGGACGCCCCTTTTCAGCCTTGATAGCTGGATTCAAGGCGCATTCAAATTCTGAGATCACTGGCATTGCGCACATCCAGGTTTCTTGAAGACAAATCAATTGTAGGTCATGAAGCCAGTCATTGTTTAGCAGATGTATGAAGCTGGGCGTGTTCCATGAAGCAAAGGAACAATCCTGAACCGTGCTGGACTTCGGGCATTATCTGCGAGTATTAGCGTTCAAAGCCGTGGCCAGCCAATTCCATTCTTGCGTAGTATCTTGTTCCACTAAGCTGCTTGATTTTGTGGAAGTGAACTTGTCGACTAAGCCGCTATTCTTTATGGTAATTTTGATTTTGGCCATTGGACGAGTTCTGTAAATAGCCACCTGCTCAACTGCAACTACACTTTGGAGTGCGAGTGCAGGTAGTCCAACTTTGAGGGCTGGCCCATTTCGACCGGGCTGTTCCTGCCGGTTTTGTTCAATTCGTGCAGTTTTTTGTGAGGTCTCCATGGACTTTGAATTACCCTTTTGCGTAGCCCATGCTTCACCTGCTCCATCCTTCAACTCCATTTTTTTGCACCTTTTGGGTTCCGTGACTTTATAAGTATGGAATCCCAGCGACAACAGCTCTTTGTCTGCTTCTAAGATTACATTTGGAATTATATTGGAGTTAACATGCAGCAGTGAAGAATCCACGAGGGTCAGATACGTGGTTATAGAGGGCGGAGAATAAATTGAGGGCAAACCATCTCTGCCTTCCGAGTCTCCACTGCGGAACTCAAGAGAACCACTGTAGCGTCTTCTTGGAGAGAGTGATCCCCACTTTATTTGATCTCCCTCCTGCCAGCGTTCCCCTCTGAGTGAGTAAGAGCATCCATCCGAGACCCATCAGCACTGTTTTGGATGAGGAGATAGTGGATAATCAGACTAGCATGTGTGCATTTAGGGATGAGAAGTTATGGGGCACTATTTTACTTGCGACGTGGAAAAGGGGCAAGCTGGTGTTTCAAGGTGCATCAGAAGACCTGGTCCTAAACCATCAGCCAAGTCGCATGCGCGCAGGTGCGGGAGCTTTGGACTCGGGAGCCAGGGCTGGGATTATTTTTCTGGCAACACTCAAAGTGTCTTTCTTTTTGGGACTGCACCAGTGCACTCTATGGCTGAAGATCAGCCCAGGGAGACCTCAGAAGAAAGAAATAGAGAAACAGATCTCTCATCATGAGATATTGTTGCACCACTTGGGTGGGGGGGGAGGGGCTAGTGCTGGACAAGATAGTGGAAGAGATGGGTATCTGGACTGGGTTGGAACCCTACGCTCGGTGCTTTCATAACGTAAGCTATGATTGTTCTCTATATCTTATTTTGGGTTCCTTGCACAGCGTTATCATGGTTAATAGTAACCCTCGAGTTAGGTTACTAGGTGTTTAATGCAAGGGAGCAAAGTGATGGGTTTGGGCATTGACTGTTTGAAGTTATGATATATTGTACTTTCCAGAATAATAATTGTGCTGTTCCACCTTCAAGTGCCCTCTACTCCCAAACCCCCTATCATTTTTTCAGGGCACGTTTTCTTATGCACGCCCACCCCCCATATTTCCAGAAAATGTCGACAACCTTGATCATATGTATTTGAAGACAATGTGAACGTCCCTGTGTTCATTCCAATGGTTGGTGTATGTGTTTTAAGCAACTGTGGTTGTATATGTCAAAAAAGACAAAAAGCAATTCACAATCCAGCTCTCCTCCTTCTCCAGCACTCTGCCTACACAGTGCTTATTCTCCACCAATCTCTGCCAACACAGTGCTTATTCTCCGGCACTCTCTGCCAACACAGTGCTTATTCTCGTCCACTCTCTGGCTGCACAGTGCTTATTCTCTGCCACTCTATGCCTACACAGTGCTTATTCTCTGCCACTCTTTGCCTACACAGTGCTTAGTCTCTGCCTCTCTCTGGCTGCATACTGCTTATTCTCCGCCACTTTCTGCCAACACAGTGCTTATTTTCCGCCACTCTCTGCCTACACAGTGCTTAGTCTCTGCTTCTCTCTGGCTGCATACTGCTTATTCTCCACCACTCTCTGCCTACACAGTGCTTATTCTCCACCACTCGCTGGCTGTACAGTGCTTATTCTCTGCCACTCTCTGCCTACACGGTGCTTATTCTCCACCACTCTCTGCCAACACAGTGCTTATTCTCCACCACTCTCTGCCTACACAGTGCTTATTCTCTGCCACTCTCTGGCTGCATACTGCTTATTCTCCACCACTCTCTGCCTACACAGTGCTTATTCTCCACAACTCAATGCCTACTCAGTGCTTATTCTCTCCACTCTCTGCCTACACAGTGCTTATTATCTGCCACTCCCTGCCTACACAGTGCTTATTCCCCGCCTCTCTCTGGCTGCATACTGCTTATTCTCTGCCACTCTCTGCCTACACAGTGCTTATTCTCCACCACTCTCTGGCTGCATACTGCTTATTCCACTCTATGCCTACACATTACTTATTCTCTGCCACTGTATGCCTACACAGTGCTTATTCCCTGCCACTCTCTGGCTGCATACTGCTTATTCTCTGTCACTCTCTGCCTGCACTGTGCTTATTCTCCACCACTCTATGGCTGCATACTGCTTATTCCCCGCCACTCTATGCCTACACAGTACTTATTCTCTGCTACTCTCTGACTGCATAGTGCTTATTCTCCTCCACTCTTTGCCTTCACTGTGCATATTCTCTGCCACTCTCTGCCTACAGAGTGCTTATTCTCTGCAACGCTCTGCCTACACACTGCTTATTCTCTGCCACTCTCAGGCTGCATACTGCTTATTCTCTGCCACTCTCTGCCTGCACAGTGCTTATTCTCTGCCACTCTATGGCTGCATACTGCTTTTTCCCTGCCACTCTTTGCCTTCACAGTGCTTATTCCCTGCCACTCTCTGCCTACACAGTGCTTATTATATGCCACTCCCTGGCTGCATAGTGCTTAGCCTCCGCCACTCTCTGCCTACACAATGCTTATTCTGTGCCACTCTCTACCTACACAGTGCTTATTCTTTGTCACTCTCTGGCTACATGGTGCTTTTTCTCTGCCCCTCTCTGGCTGCATAATGTTTATTCTCTGCCCCTCTATGCTAACACAGTGCTTATTCTCTGCCAGCCTGTCTGCATAGTTCATTTCTCCACCACTCTCTGCCTACACAGTGCTTATTCTCTGCCACTCTCTGGCTGCATACTGCTTATTCTCTGCCACTCTCTGCCTACACAGTGCTTATTCTCCGCCACTCTCTAGCTGCATACTGCTTATTCTCCGCCACTCTATGCTTACACAGTACTTATTCTCTGCCATTCTCTGCCTACACGGTGCTTATTCTCTGCCACTCTCTGGCTGCATACTGCTTATTCTCTGCCACTCTCTGCCTAAACAGTGCTTATTCACAGCCACTCTCTGTCTACACAGTGCTTATTATATGCCACTCCCTGCCTACACAGTGCTTATTCTCCGCCACTCTCTGGCTTCATACTGCTTATTCTCTGCCACTCTCTGCCTACACAGTACTTATTCTCTGCCACTCTCTAGCTGCATACTGCTTATTCTCCGCCACTCTATGCCTACACAGTACTTATTCTCTGCCACTCTCTACCTACACAGTGCTTATTCCCTGCCACTTTCTGGCTGCATACTTCTTATTCTCTGTCACTCTCTGCTTACACAGTGCTTATTCTTCGCCAATCTCTGCCTACACAGTGCTTATTATATGCCACTCCCTGCCTACACAGTGCTTATTTTTTCCGCCACTCTCTGGCTGCATACTGCTTATTCTCTGCCACTCTCTGCCTTCCCAGTGCTTATTCTCTGCCAATTTCTGCCTACACAGTGCTTATTATATGCCACTCCCTGCCTACACAGTGCTTATTCCCCGCCACTCTCTGGCTGCATACAGCTTATTCTCTGCCACTCTGTGCCTACACAGTACTTATTCTCCGCCACTCTCTAGCTGCATACTGCTTATTCTCAGCCACTCTATGCCTACACAGTACTTATTCTCTGCCACTCTCTGCCAACACAGTGCTTATTCCCTGCCACTCTCTGGCTGCATACTGCTTATTCTCTGTCACTCTCTGCCTGCACACTGTTTATTCTCTGCGACTCTCAGGCTGCATACTGCTTATTCTCCGCCTCTCTCTGGCTGCATACTGCTTATTCTCTGCCTCTCTCTGCCTACACAGTGCTTATTCTCCACCACTCTCTGGCTGCATACTGCTTATTCCACTCTATGCCTACACATTACTTATTCTCTGCCACTGTATGCCTACACAGTGCTTATTCCCTGCCACTCTCTGGCTGAATACTGCTTATTCTCTGGCACTCTCTGCCTGCACCGTGCTTATTCTCCACCACTCTATGGCTGCATACTGCTTATTCTCCGCCACTCTATGCCTACACAGTACTTATTCTCTGACTGCATAGTGCTTATTCTCCTCCACTCTTTGCCTTCACTGTGCATATTCTCTGCCACTCTCTGCCTACACAGTGCTTATTATCTGCAACGCTCTGCCTACACACTGCTTATTCTCTGCCACTCTCAGGCTGCATACTGCTTATTCTCTGCTCTGCCTGCACAGTGCTTATTCTCTGCCACTCTCTGGCTGCATACTGCTTTTTCCCTGCCACTCTTTGCCTTCACAGTGCTTATTCCCTGCCACTCTCTGCCTACACAGTGTTTATTATATGCCACTCCCTGGCTGCATAGTGCTTAGCCTCCGCCACTCTCTGCCTACACAATGCTTATTATGTGCCACTCTCTACCTACACAGTGCTTATTCTTTGTCACTCACTGGCTACATTGTGCTTTTTCTCTGCCCCTCTCTGGCTGCATAATGTTTATTCTCTGCCCCTCTATGCTAACACAGTGCTTATTCTCTGCCAGCCTGTCTGCATAGTTCATTTCTCCACCACTCTCTGCCTACACAGTGCTTATTCTCTGCCACTCTCTGGCTGCATACTGCTTATTCTCTGCCGCTCTCTGCCTACACAGTGCTTATTCTCCGCCACTCTCTAGCTGCATACTGCTTATTCTCCGCCACTCTATGCCTACACAGTACTTATTCTCTGCCACTCTATGCCTACACGGTGCTTATTCTCCGCCACTCTCTGGCTGCATACTGCTTATTCTCTGCCACTCTCTGCCTGCACAGTGCTTATTCTCCACCACTCTCTGGTTGCATACTGCTTATTCTCTGCCACTCTCTGCCTACACAGTACTTACTCTCCGCCACTCTCTAGCTGCATACTGCTTATTCTCTGCCACTCTATGCCTACACAGTACTTATTCTCTGCCACTCTCTACCTACACAGTGCTTATTCCCTGCCACTTTCTGGCTGCATACTGCTTAATCTCTGTCACTCTCTGCCTACACAGTGCTTATTCTCCGCCAATCTCTGCCTACACAGTGCTTATTATATACACTGCCTGCCTACACAGTGCTTATTCTCCGCCACTCTCTGGCTGCATACTGCTTATTCTCTGCCACTCTCTGCCTATACAGTGCTTATTCTCCGCCAATCTCTGCCTACACAGTGCTTATTATATGCCACTCCCTGCCTACACAGTGCTTATTCCCCGCCACTCTCTGGCTGCATACAGCTTATTCTCTGCCACTCTGTGCCTACACAGTACTAATTCTCCGCCACTCTCTAGCTGCATACTGCTTATTCTCAGCCACTCTATGCCTACACAGTACTTATTCTCTGCCACTCTCTGCCAACACAGTGCTTATTCCCTGCCACTCTCTGGCTGCATACTGCTTATTCTCTGTCACTCTCTGCTTGCACACTGTTTATTCTCTGCGACTCTCAGGCTGCATACTGCTTATTCTCCGCCTCTCTCTGGCTGCATACTGCTTATTCTCTGCCTCTCTCTGCCTACACACTGCTTATTATGTGCCACTCTCTACCTACACAGTGCTTATTCTTTGTCACTCACTGGCTACATTGTGCTTTTTCTCTGCCCCTCTCTGGCTGCATAATGTTTATTCTCTGCCCCTCTATGCTAACACAGTGCTTATTCTCTGCCAGCCTGTCTGCATAGTTCATTTCTCCACCACTCTCTGCCTACACAGTGCTTATTCTCTGCCACTCTCTGGCTGCATACTGCTTATTCTCTGCCGCTCTCTGCCTACACAGTGCTTATTCTCCGCCACTCTCTAGCTGCATACTGCTTATTCTCCGCCACTCTATGCCTACACAGTACTTATTCTCTGCCACTCTCTGCCTACACGGTGCTTATTCTCCGCCACTCTCTGGCTGCATACTGCTTATTCTCTGCCACTCTCTGCCTGCACAGTGCTTATTCTCCACCACTCTCTGGTTGCATACTGCTTATTCTCTGCCACTCTCTGCCTACACAGTACTTATTCTCTGCCACTCTCTACCTACACAGTGCTTATTATATACACTGCCTGCCTACACAGTGCTTATTCTCCGCCACTCTCTGGCTGCATACTGCTTATTCTCTGCCACTCTCTGCCTGCACAGTGCTTATTCTCCGCCACTCTCTAGCTGCATACTGCTTATTCTCTGCCACTCTATGCCTACACAGTACTTATTCTCTGCCACTCTCTACCTACACAGTGCTTATTCCCTGCCACTTTCTGGCTGCATACTGCTTATTCTCTGTCACTCTCTGCCTACACAGTGCTTATTCTCCGCCAATCTCTGCCTACACAGTGCTTATTATATACACTGCCTGCCTACACAGTTCTTATTCTCCGCCACTCTCTGGCTGCATACTGCTTATTCTCTGCCACTCTCTGCCTATACAGTGCTTATTCTCCGCCAATCTCTGCCTACACAGTGCTTATCATATGCCACTCCCTGCCTACACAGTGCTTATTCCCCACCACTCTCTGGCTGCATACAGCTTATTCTCTGCCACTCTGTGCCTACACAGTACTTATTCTCCGCCACTCTCTAGCTGCATACTGCTTATTCTCAGCCACTCTATGCCTACACAGTACTTATTCTCTGCCACTCTCTGCCAACACAGTGCTTATTCCCTGCCACTCTCTGGCTGCATACTGCTTATTCTCTGTCACTCTCTGCCTGCACACTGTTTATTCTCTGCGACTCTCAGGCTGCATACTGCTTATTCTCCGCCTCTCTCTGGCTGCATACTGCTTATTCTCTGCCTCTCTCTGCCTACACACTGCTTATTCTCCACCACTCTCTGGCTGCATACTGCTTATTCCACTCTATGCCTACACATTGCTTATTCTCTGCCACTGTATGCCTACACAGTGCTTCTTCCCTGCCACTCTCTGGCTGCATACTGCTTATTCTCTGTCACTCTCTGCCTGCACCGTGCTTATTCTCCACCACTCTATGGCTGCATACTGCTTATTCTCCGCCACTCTATGCCTACACAGTACTTATTCTCTGCTACTCTCTGACTGCATAGTGCTTATTCTCCTCCACTCTTTGCCTTCACTGTGCATATTCTCTGCCACTCTCTGCCTACACAGTGCTTATTATCTGCAACGCTCTGCCTACACACTGCTTATTCTCTGCCACTCTCAGGCTGCATACTGCTTATTCTCTGCCACTCTCTGCCTGCTCAGTGCTTATTCTCTGCCACTCTCTGGCTGCATACTGCTTTTTCCCTGCCACTCTTTGCCTTCACAGTGCTTATTCCCTGCCACTCTCTGCCTACACAGTGCTTATTATATGCCACTCCCTGGCTGCATAGTGCTTAGCCTCCGCCACTCTCTGGCTGCATAATGTTTATTCTCTGCCCCTCTATGCTAACACAGTGCTTATTCTCTGCCAGCCTGTCTGCATAGTTCATTGCTCCACCACTCTCTGCTTACAGAGTGCTTATTCTCTGCCACTCTCTGGCTGCATACTGCTTATTCTCTGCCACTCTCTGCCTACACAGTGCTTATTCTCCGCCACTCTCTAGCTGCATACTGCTTATTCTCCGACACTCTATGCCTACACAGTACTTACTCTCTGCCACTCTCTGCCTACACAGTGCTTATTATCTGCAACGCTCTGCCTACACACTGCTTATTCTCTGCCACTCTCAGGCTGCATACTGCTTATTCTCTGCCACTCTCTGCCTGCGCAGTGCTTATTCTCTGCCACTCTCTGGCTGCATACTGCTTTTTCCCTGCCACTCTTTGCCTTCACAATGCTTATTATGTGCCATTCTCTACCTACACAGTGCTTATTCTTTGTCACTCTCTGGCTACATGGTGCTTTTTCTCTGCCCCTCTCTGGCTGCATAATGTTTATTCTCTGCCCCTCTATGCTAACACAGTGCTTATTCTCTGCCAGCCTGTCTGCATAGTTCATTGCTCCACCACTCTCTGCCTACAGAGTGCTTATTCTCTGCCACTCTCTGGCTGCATACTGCTTATTCTCTGCCACTCTCTGCCTACACAGTGCTTATTCTCCGCCACTCTCTAGCTGCATACTGCTTATTCTCCGCCACTCTATGCCTACACAGTACTTATTCTCTGCCACTCTCTGCCTACACAGTGCTTATTCTCAGCCACTCTCTGTCTACACAGTGCTTATTATATGCCACTCCCTGCCTACACAGTGCTTATTCTCCGCCACTCTCAGGCTGCATACTGCTTATTCTCCGCCACTCTATGCCTACACAGTACTTATTCTCTGCCACTCTCTACCTACACAGTGCTTATTCCCTGCCACTTTCTGGCTGCATACTGCTTATTCTCTGTCACTCTCTGCCTACACAGTGCTTATTCTCCGCCAATCTCTGCCTACACAGTGCTTATTATATGCCACTCCCTGCCTACACAGTGCTTATTCTCTGCCACTCTCTGGCTGCATACTGCTTATTCTCCGCCACTCTCTGCCTACACAGTGCTTATTCTCCGCCAATCTCTGCCTACACAGTGCTTATTATATGCCACTCCCTGCCTACACAGTGCTTATTCCCCGCCACTCTCTGGCTGCATACAGCTTATTCTCTGGTACTCTGTGCCTACACAGTGCTTATTCTCTGCCACTCTCTAGCTGCATACTGCTTATTCTCAGCCACTCTATGCCTACACAGTACTTATTCTCTGCCACTCTCTGCCAACACAGTGCTTATTCCCTGCCACTCTCTGCCTGCACACTGTTTATTCTCTGCGCCTCTCAGGCTGCATACTGCTTATTCTCTGCCACTCTCTGCCTACACAGTGCTTATTCTCCACCGCTCTCTGGCTGCATACTGCGTATTCTCCGCCACTCTATGCCTACACAGTACTTATTCTCCGCCACTCTCTGGCTGCATAGTGTTTATTCCCTGCCACTCTTTGCCTTCACAGTGCTTATTCCCTGCCACTCTCTGCTTACACCGTGCTTATTCTCTGCCACGCTCTGCCTGCATAGTGCTTATTCTCTGCCACTCTCTGGCTGCATAGTGCTTAGTCTCTGCCACTCTCTGCCTACACAATGCTTATTCGATGCCACTCTCTACCTACACAGTGCTTATTCTCCGGCACTCTCTGACGACATAGTGCTTTTTCTCCGCCACTCTCTGCCTACACAGTGCTTATTCTCCGCCCCTCTCTGGCTGCATAATGCTTATTCTCTGGCACTCTCTGACTACGTAGTGCTTTTTCTCCACCACTCTCTGGCTGCATAGTGCTTATTCTCCGCCCCTCTCTGGGTGCATAATGTGTATTCTCTGCCACTCTATGCTAACACAGTGCTTATTCTCTGCCAGCCTGTCTGCATAGTGGATTTCTCCACCACTCTCTGCCTACACAGTGCTTATTCTCTGCCACTTTCTGGCTGCATAATGCTTATTTCCTGACACTCTTTGCCTACACAGTGCTTATTCCCTGCCATTCTCTGCCTACACAGTGCGTATTCTCTGCCACGCTCAGCCTGCACAGTGCTTTTTTTCTGCCACTCTCTGCCTACACAGTGCTTATTCTCTGCCACTCTCTGGCTGCATAGTGCTTAGTCTCCGCCACTCTCTGCCTACACAATGCTTATTATATGCCACTCTCTACCTACACAGTGCTTATTCTTTGTCACTCTCTGGCTACATGGTGCTTTTTCTCTGCCCCTCTCTGGCTGCATAATGTTTATTCTCTGCCCCTCTATGCTAACACAGTGCTTATTCTCTGCCAGCCTGTCTGCATAGTTCATTGCTCCACCACTCTCTGCCTACAGAGTGCTTATTCTCTGCCACTCTCTGGCTGCATACTGCTTATTCTCTGCCACTCTCTGCCTACACAGCGCTTATTCTCCGCCACTCTCTAGCTGCATACTGCTTATTCTCCGCCACTCTATGCCTACGCAGTACTTATTCTCTGCCACTCTCTGTCTACACAGTGCTTATTATATGCCACTCCCTGCCTACACAGTGCTTATTCTCCGCCACTCTCAGGCTGCATACTGCTTATTCTCTGCCACTCTCTGCCTACACAGTACTTATTCTCCGCCACTCTCTAGCTGCATACTGCTTATTCTCCGCCACTCTATGCCTACACAGTACTTATTCTCTGCCACTCTCTACCTACACAGTGCTTATTCCCTGCCACTTTCTGGCTGCATACTGCTTATTCTCTGTCACTCTCTGCCTACACAGTGCTTATTCTCCGCCAATCTCTGCCTACACAGTACTTATTATATGCCACTCCCTGCCTACACAGTGCTTATTCTCTGCCACTCTCTGGCTGCATACTGCTTATTCTCTGCCACTCTCTGCCTACACAGTGCTTATTCTCCGCCAATCTCTGCCTACACAGTGCTTATTATATGCCACTCCCTGCCTACACAGTGCTTATTCCCCGCCACTCTCTGGCTGCATACAGCTTATTCTCTGGTACTCTGTGCCTACACAGTACTTATTCTCTGCCACTCTCTAGCTGCATACTGCTTATTCTCAGCCACTCTATGCCTACACAGTACTTATTCTCTGCCACTCTCTGCCAACACAGTGCTTATTCCCTGCCACTCTCTGGCTGCATACTGCTTATTCTCTGTCACTCTCTGCCTGCACACTGTTTATTCTCTGCGACTCTCAGGCTGCATACTGCTTATTCTCTGCCACTCTCTGCCTACACAGTGCTTATTCTCCACCACTCTCTGGCTGCATACTGCGTATTCTCCACCACTCTATGCCTACACAGTACTTATTCTCCGCCACTCTCTGGCTGCATAGTGTTTATTCCCTGCCACTCTTTGCCTTCACAGTGCTTATTCCCTGCCACTCTCTGCTTACACCGTGCTTATTCTCTGCCACGCTCTGCCTGCATAGTGCTTATTCTCTGCCACTCTCTGGCTGCATAGTGCTTAGTCTCTGCCACTCTCTGCCTACACAATGCTTATTCGGTGCCACTCTCTACCTACACAGTGCTTATTCTCCGGCACTCTCTGACGACATAGTGCTTTTTCTCCGCCACTCTCTGCCTACACAGTGCTTATTCTCTGCCCCTCTCTGGCTGCATAATGCTTATTCTCTGGCACTCTCTGACTACGTAGTGCTTTTTCTCCACCACTCTCTGGCTGCATAGTGCTTATTCTCCGCCCCTCTCTGGGTGCATAATGTTTATTCTCTGCCACTCTATGCTAACACAGTGCTTATTCTCTGCCAGCCTGTCTGCATAGTGGATTTCTCCACCACTCTCTGCCTACACAGTGCTTATTCTCTGCCACTTTCTGGCTGCATAATGCTTATTCCCTGACACTCTTTGCCTACACAGTGCTTATTCCCTGCCATTCTCTGCCTACACAGTGCGTATTCTCTGCCACGCTCAGCCTGCACAGTGCTTTTTCTCTGCCACTCTCTGCCTACACAGTGCTTATTCTCTGCCACTCTCTGGCTGCATAGTGCTTAGTCTCTGCCACTCTCTGCCTACACAATGCTTATTATGTGCCACTCTCTACCTACACAGTGCTTATTCTTCGTCACTCTCTGGCTACATGGTGCTTTTTCTCCGCCCCTCTCTGGCTGCATAATGCTTATTCTCTGCCCCTCTATGCTAACACAGTGCTTATTCTCTGCCAGCCTGTCTGCATAGTTCATTTCCCCACCACTCTCTGCCTACACAGTGCTTATTCTCTGCCACTCTCTGTCTGCATAGTGCTTATTCCCCACCACTCTCTGCCGACACAGTGCTTATTCTCCGCCACTCTCTGGCTGCACAGTGCTTATTGTCTGCCACTCTTTGCCTACACAGTGCTTATTCTCTGCCACTCTGCCTACACAGTGCTTATTCTATGCCGCTTTGTCTGCATAGTGCTTTTCTCCACCACTCTCTGTCTACACAGTGCTTATTCTCTGCCTACACAGTGCTTATTCTCCGCCACTCCCATGCTGCATAATGCTTATTCTCCGCCGCTCTATGGTTGAACAGTGCTTATTCTCCACCACTCTGCCTACACAGTGCTTATTCTCCACCACTCTCTGCCTACACAGTGCTTATTCCCCGCCACTCTCTGGCTGCATAATACTTATTCTCCACCACTCTCTGGTTGAACAGTGCTTATTCCCCGCCACTCTCTGCCTACATAGTGATTATTCTCCGGCACTCTCTGGCTGCACAGTGCTTATTCTCTGCCACTCTCTGGCTGCACAGTGCTTATTCTCTGCCACTGTCTGCCTACACAGTGCCCTTCCTTTGATCACCTCTATAAAGATTAATGATGAAAGGAAGAAAGGGAGCTCGCAGTGCAAGCAACTGTCCACAGGCTCATTCAGGTATTTTAATGTCAGAATGTATGTGTGCATTTTTGCATGGTTGGATTTTGGCAGCACAGTAAATTTCGTAGGTTCAGCACAGTCCTGGATGTGTACTAATAGGCTGTGGCAATGTGTTATCCACAATGAGCGGACATGACGCAGCCCCTGCTGTGCAGTAACCGGAAAGGGCAAGCCCTGTTAAATTGAGCACTCCCTCAGCTGCAGTGAGCTGGTCAGAGAGCGCTTCTGGGCCATCTGATGGACACCCAGCTTCTCTTTGCCTGAGTTACCCCATCCCCGCACATGCCCAACAGGGCAGAGCAAGGTGGGTATTTTGATTCCCCAGCCTTGCTGGCTAGGGTACTGCATAAACCTTTCCTGTGAACGAGCAATCCCGATGCCCCCAAACCCTTTGGTTGAGGAGTGCCTCCAGGGGTACAGGCTTCATGATGCTGGAGCATGCATAGCAGGACACATGACTCATTGGGAGGTGTTGATTGATACCCCCACCCCCCACCACCCACCACTACCTGCTTCCAGGGGAGCAGAGGTATGTTTAAAAAAAAGAAATTGTGCGTGCCTGTGCTTATGGCAGTCGTCTTCAAACTTTTTATTTATGCCTGGGTCTCCCCACCCCCAGAGCAAAATGTGGGCAGGCTGGGCCCCCTAAAAATGCCAAATGGACAGTAAGTCCAAATGTATAAGAACTATCACGCACCGTCACCGCCCCCTACTCCCAGTATAGTCCCTGGGCTCCCCCACCTGGTCCCATCACAGTCTCTGGCCTCCCTCATCCCACTCCTATCCCAGTCCCTGGACTCTCCCCACCCCAGAACCTGGGCTCTCCAAACCCTGCCCGCACCACTATCCCATGGCTCCTGCCCCTCCTGCTCCCACCACAGTCCCTGGGCCAGTGGTGGCTGGTGAATTTTTTAAGTGGAGGGGCATAAATATTTCCAGCATATATGCCATAACGACCGAGCGCAATGAGGGAGTTCGAACCAATCAACAGGGGTTCGGGGGTTTTCTCACCATTCATTTTGTTTTAAATAATGGGTTAAAATGATACATTTTAGAGCATGCCTTTAAAAAAAATGGGTAAAAAGCCAAACAGTTTACAATCGGCGCTGGGGGGCCAGAGGCAGGCATGATATGTTTTACTGGTCATCTACGATAGATGTCCAGAAAAAGATACCATCCCTTTCCCCTGGGCCCCACAGTGCCTCAGAAGAAGAGCTGATTTTGGCAGGTGATTAAGGGGATTGGGCAACAAGGCAATTTTAAAATGCCTTTGTTGTACAACCCTCCTTCCCCTTTTACCCCCACTCGCCAAAATCAGCTCAACGGACCAAAATAAACGCGCACACACACACATACACCCACATACACATTCACACAGCAATCACTATCATTCACACAAGCACCCACCAACAAACACTCACTCATAACACAAGCATGCACGCATACATTCACATATTTAAATAAAAAATGTATGAACATAAACATACCTTCTTCAGGGGCCTGTGCATGGGTTCTGAAACATCCCGCTCCAGGCTGCTCTGTCTGTATATAAAAGGAGGTGCAGGAGCTCCCCCTTGCACATACAGACATGCAGTGACACAGCCAGCATTTCCAATGAGCCATGCAAGGCTGGAGAAGCAAAACACCTCCAGCCTTGCATGGCTCAGTGAGCATGTGCGGCTGGGGAACTGAACTGAAGTGTCAAAACAGTGTTTCCCTTTGACAGTTTAGCCAGCCCAGGAGCACTCCCTCAGCTGGAAAAAGCAGCTGAGGGAGTGCTCAGTGTTTCACTAGGCTGGCTCCTCGGCTCCTCCATAATGGGTGAGGCGGCCACTGGGTAATGGGTGACCTGGCATTTACTGGATTATTTCATGAACCAATTCTAAATTGTATGGATTTATGCAGTTTTAAACAAAAACTGCAGAAATTCCATCATTTTAACACATTTCTTTTTTTTAAAACACGAGCCTCCCTTGCTGAATTCAGGCCTACTTGGTGCATTTGGTGGCATACTTTTATTACCAGAACTTCAATATTCCCAATGCCACACGTAACCTCACAATTAGCAAAGACCTGGCAAGGATTCAGTGGGAGGGAGTCGTCACTGCCTCTTAAGATCCGAGCAACCTGATGCAACTTGATGACAGTGATAGCTGTTGATTTGTGTTAATTGGAAGGGGTGTAAACATCCCACATGTATGTGTGTGAGCAACTGCACGTAGCATGGTAGCCCTAATCAAGGAAGTGAAGTTTGGTTGGGGGGGATTCTCCACTCAAGAATATTTTTTAAATAATAGGTTCAAATGGTGCAATTTACAGCTTAAGGCCTGTGAACAATTGGGTAAAAACCGCGTAGTTTACAATCGGATTTGTAGGGTAGAACATGAAACAAAGCCAATAGATGCTAAGCCACAAACACCACACATAAGCATTTTGCAATGTATTTTCATGATGCATTTTCCCACAATATATACTAGTATTGTGCCAGTGTTAAATAAAATGTCATGCTGGTTATGCCCAAGCATGGTCATGCTGCTAGTATCGCTGCGTTGCAACATACTCCTGCTCGCTTTGCACAAAATGTCCATATAAAATGCCATGCCAGTGTAAGAAACCATGACCATAGTGGCTGCATCAATGTACACCAAAATGTCCATGTAATAGTACTCACTATTTCGGATTCGTCCATACAGGCAGTAAAAATGGCATGTGACTGTAAGAAAACATATCAATACTGGCTGCACCAATGTAGGCCAGTAAGCCCAAGTAAGCATCATGTTGGCTTTGCCTATAAGTCCAATAAAAATGCTATGCTATTGTAAGAGACCTGTTCTCTTAATAGCATATTTGGTGAAGCTATTAAGAGACCTGTTCTCTTAATAGCTGCACCAAATAGGCCATTATGCCCTAATAAGAGCACTCTTCATGTTGTCTTTTACCGTAATGGCAGTAAAAAATGCCAAGCCAGTATAAGAAAAAATGTCCATTAACGGCTGCACCACTGTAGCCTCCTTGCCCCTATATAAGGACATTCATCATGTTTATTTTGCCCATAATGTTATGTTATGTTATTTGATGTAAAAGTCAATTAACATTGGGGGGCGCTATTGCGCAGCACTTAAGATGACTGCATCTTTGTAGAGCTCTCGGCTTCCTCACGAACCAACCTCCCGCAGCACTCACTGTGTAGTTGTCACGGTCCAACACGCTATAATGCGATTATCATGCAATTATCATAGTACTACAGCTCCCTTCTTACAGCATTGGTGGTTGCTATGGCGTTTGCGCTGAAGCAGTGCATACACACAGCGTGCCGTAATCATTGCGCCTTCGCGTTGGATACAATCTTTGTCGTCATGGTTACCCGATGCAAGGCACGACATCAGCATGTTGTACTTCCGCGCATAAGGACTTAAAGTATGAACCTGCAATGGCACTGGTGCTTCTGATTGAATGTAAGAGCCCGCTTATTCTCTTTCCTGTCTCCTGAAGCTAAGCTCTTGACCCTGTGTTTTGTGTTCCGGACTGCCTTTTGGATTTAGTGTCCCCGGTAACAAACGATTTCTCTCTAATGGATTGGCTTTTGGATTACCTTGACTGCTGTGTTGTTTATTGGACTCATCTTCGGATTATGGACTTTCCTTTGCAGATCCTGAGTTGGTGGACGGTCATTGGATGCTGTGCTGTATGGACTGTTCTGTGTCTCCTCTTATCTTTAGTGCGTCCTCGTGCCACCCAGGGGTAGCTCCCTAATAACCTTACTAAACCCCCCTTCTGCCCTTATCCCCTCCTTCCTGGATATTCTCTGTGTTCTCTTGGATACCTCCTTGATCTCACTCTTTTCCGTAGGAGTCAAACAGAGCTTTTCTTACCACTGGACAATTCCTAGGTTTACCTGCAGCGCCTCAAGGCCTATCAGGTTAGTGTTGCATTCTGCCTCCATTCATAGTATACTAGCACAAGTACGGGTTGTAAAATCCGATCTTTGTTTTCCACAGCTTGGCATTTACCTGGTGGTATTTTTGCTCTTTCAATTGACCTTCATCTCTCTTCACAACACATCACCAAGTAGAAAGGTACATCAAGGGAAAGATCACCCTCTAATGAGGGGACCCAGACTTAGACTTGGGTTACCAGTCTGCTAATCCTGAAGGATATGGTTGGTTCCCGGGGGACCTTTGGTGAGTACTGACAGTAGTCAGCCTGGGAACTTGCCTTCCAGGAATAATGCCTCGGGTTGGCGTGAACCTCTGTTTCTCCTCCAGTGGTGGTTGCATGCAGCTCTCGGCAGATAATGGAGATCACAGGCAGGGCCATGCTCCCTGCGAACTGGCTAAAGCTGCACATCCCCCGATGGTGGCATGTGTCAGGGGTACAGGCCCTTGTGCACAGGCAATAGATCCGCTCATAGCAGCTGTTTTTGCTGGCTCCTCCTCTCCTAGTAGCAAAGCACTACCATCTGCTGGTGACATGGGTGCCTAGAGCTTCCCTGATGAACTGCAGAGATTCAGGTGACTTGGCCCGGGCTGAGTTGTACACCGTGGCCTGGACTTCCGAATCTGAGAGCTTTGCCATATAGGAGGTTAGGTAGCCCAGAGGAAAGTGGGACTCTGGGAGGATAGAGGCTGCATGGGTCCATGTTGGGGAGTTTGATTCTGAAGGCACAACCGTACTACTAGGCGTTGTGAAACCCTGGTTGGAGACGTGGCGCTTTATGACCACGTGCATGAATTCAGCGTGGGGTGATCAGTTGCCTACTGTTGCAATGCCCAGTGTGGGATTGGGTTCTCTGGCCCCAGACTTGGGAGGAGATACATCAGCGACTGGTTGTGGACCCCCTTGCTTATGTAATTTTGATAGACGTCAAAACGCACTGAGGGATAAGATGATGAGGGGTGCACAAAAAAACAAGGCAGTCCTGATCCCTTCACTAAAAAAACTCTGAAGACGCCAGTGTCATCTGCCAATAGTGAGGATGATGTTCCCCCTTCAGCACCCACTGAAACAATTTTGGCCAGCATGGCAGAGGGCTTCACTTCAATAAATAGCATGTTAGATGACATTACGACCAACATCACTGCTATAAATGCTAAAATGGAAAAAGCCCAGGGCAGGAAACAAGAGTGAGCGTGGTTGAGGATGAGGCCAATAACATGAAAATGGAAATAGTGAATGCTCACCCAACCCATTGCAGTCACACAGAGAAAATGTGATGATCTAGAATCTTGTTCATGCTGCAACAAAATATGAATCAGTGGGGTTCCTGAGAGCTCAATGACGGGGCATGGAGTCCTTTGTGGAACAGACCCTTTTCACCATTCAGGATCCCTAAAATTGTCACTCATATTCTTGATTGAAGGAGCACACGGAGCACACAGAGCATTGGCGGCACCCTTGAACCTGGGGCTATACTGTGGCCTATTATCGCAGGAATACTTAACTCTAGAGATAGAGATGCTATACTGAGGGCAGCCATGGAGAAAGGAGAACTACACCAATGCTCAAACAGAATGCACATCTATCCTGATTTTTTATTGGCGGTGCAGCAAGAACGGAAAGACATTCTTAGGGGCGAAGAAGCTATAGCGAGAACGATTCATCTCATACTTGGTGATGTTCCCCACTAAATTGTGGTTTGAGTACATGAGCAAAACCTACTTCTTCACCCTACCAGAGGAAGCCAGCTTGTTTATTGAAAATAATTTTCCTGCAGTCCAAACCTGATACTCATACCTTCAGGCGTTAATTGTATCTTCTCCTATTGTAATACCAGGTTCCCATTGTTAAATGAATGCATTCATTACAAGACATTGTTTTTTGGAATACTGAGTTAATCGGAGAGGTTTAGGTTGTGTCTGAGGTGCAGTGTATAGTAGTATCCCAGCTGAATTGCTGGGTTATGTTGGGGTTAGGGCAGACTATACTCTTCCACTGGAGTTTTTGAAGTGAGGGACGGGTTGGGCAGTTGGGGAAAGTTGGGGTTAAAGGTTTACTTGGCACGAACGTACAGTACCTGAGATGGGAAGGTTACTCCTCTCACAGACCAGCTGGTTAAGTTTTATAAAGGCAGCTATAGGTTTCGCAATTATATGGTAAGATGATGGACTAAGTGGTGTGTATGAGCTGGAATGTTCGAGGTATGGGACACTCAATCAAGCAGTGGAAAATCATGGCATATGTGGAAAGACATAACCTGGGGATCCTATTCTTGCAGGAAACACACGCAACAGGACATATAAATACACTCCTAGGGCGCACCTGGCGTGCAAAGGAGTATTACACTTCATACTTGACCCCGTCCCGTAGAGGTCTAGTCATGGCACACTAAACTTATGAGAAATGTGACCTCTACGACAATACTTCCAAGAACGTATTCAAATCACTTCCCCATCCTGGTCCAGTTCTCACTACAGAAAATGCAAATCCCTATAATGCCTGGAGGTTTAAACCATTGGCGATGCAGGATTCGGGTCAACGTTCTGAGGTTCTTGGACACAAATGAGGGTTTGGTAGATAGTAGTGGGACATTATGGCAGGCATTCAAGGCATATATTAGGGGAATATCTATAGACACAGAATTTGGCGTGTTGAAAACTATACCTAGGGATAGTGAGAAAGAAATACGGCGACTGGAACTAGTATATTCCTCTTTGCCTTTTCCTGAGATCCTTAAGGAGATTGATGAAGCCACCAATATATTCCACGAAAACGCAAACATGGAGTTAAAATGTCTGGGGTTACCAGCTATGGCCCGAAGATACAGAGAAGGAGAGGGACCTGGTAAAACACTGGCTAGGCTGGTGACGCAAAATAGTGGTAACAATGGAATAGTATGCATTCGGATTGACAGAGGCCAGATGATGTATGCTACTTCGGAAATTAATGCAACTTGGAGTCGTTTTACAGCAAGCTATATTCTGAAATTAATGAAAGTTCATATGTGGATATTCTATCATATTCAGGGGTGTTTCTACTGACTACGCTTTCTAGCGACACTAAACAATTACTAGAGTCCCCTCTGACAATTACAGAGATTGAGAGAGCCATAGAGAGCCTTCCCATAGGCAAAGCACCCGGCTCTGATGGACTTGCCACAGAACTTTATAGGCAGCAAAAGTCAATTCCCAGTAAACATCTACAGGCGGTTTGGGAGGAGGCCCTTGAGGCACATATACACCCTGCCTCCATGCACAAGGCTATTATTATTTTATTACTGAAATTGGGGTTGACACAGCAGAGTCTTTAGGCATAATGAAATTACCATTACAAGTTGGAACACCCGTGGCCCAAAGTCCTTTACTGCAAATAGCAGAAAGAAATATCTCTTTTGAAATTCTGATGTTATCCTACCCCAGGAGACCTGGCACACACATCCAACAGAAATAGAAGGGTTCACAATATTCACAACCCCGGCAAGCCAAAAATCTAAAGGACGACCGTCGGGGGATTATTGCTTGGAATTAACAATGCATTAAGCAAAAATGTCACACTTTTATACAATGGAAAGGAAGGAATTCTGGCACGTGAAGCCAAATTACAGTCTGTCCATGATTTTCCTTCTCTTGTAGTAGTGAACATTTATTGGAACCCAGTGCGATGTAGCCTTGATCAATTCCAACGGTTTGTTGTCAACGGTGTTGGAGAATATTGCATTGCTCCATGGTGATGCCAATGTGATCTTGGGCGGTGATCTGAATATGCAATGCATCATGACACAAGACAGGAAGAACACATTAAAATGGGCAGAAATCTTCAAGTCTGGGAGGCAGTGGTCAGAGTTTTTAAATTCCTGGGGCCTCTATATGCTAAATGGAGCTGCTGAAGAGGACTGCCCTTTGAATCCAACATGGTCCCGCGGCAATGCCTTCTCCGCTTTGGATTATGTATTTGTCTCTGAAAAACTACGAATGAAAGAAACATCTATGGAAATAATCTGGGGAGAAGGGAGTGACCATGCGCGGCTAAAAGTAAAAATTACGAGCCCAACGAAAGATAAGTTGGCCAAATACTCACAGGATCTACTATTGAGGAAAAATAAAGCAGTCTTAGTTAAATATAAAAGAGAGGGACGATATTGGAATGAGAAGTTAAATCGTATCTCACTAGAAGAATATAAAGAGAATTGTAAACGGCTTTGCTTTCAGCCATTTATTTGGTCGGTGCATCGCCCGATAGCAGGAACATTAGCAAAAGAAACTCATCGTTTACATGCATTTGATGAAGGGACATGGAATCAAAAAAGGTCCTTAAGGCGTGAAGTTAGACGGTTGAAGTACTCTATTACAAACCCATTGGAATGTCATATAGAACAGAAAAAGCTGCTTAGGAATTATAAGCAATGGTCACGGGCAAGAAAGATCCTCCGTCATCAACAGGACAATGAACAGATGCTAGAAGCTCTTTGTGAAAATAGTACCCGCAACTTCTGGTCAATGATTAATAAGAAAGGAAAGAAATCAGCCAGTAACATCACCCAATGCAACCTGGTTCCAGAAAAAAGGTGGATAGACTATCTGACAACGAACTTTAAAAACACGGCAGCCAATTTGGAAAATCAACAGGAGGTCTACAGGTGGGAACTTAGCTTTGATGTAAAACTAATAGAAGACCTAATAAGGAGCGCCTCATCATCAAAGGCAGCGGGCCAAAACGGGCTAACTTATCAGGTTCTGAAGTCTAATGTTAACACCTGGGCGACACTTCTTGATACCCTTTATAGGGAAATACTAGAGTAAAAATGCTTCCCTCCTTCTTGGAAACAAGCAATCATAATACCATTCTTTAAAGGAGGGTACAGATCACAGCCTGAAAATGATAGGCCCATTGCCCTTTTGGACATCGAGAGTAAGATATTCATGTGGATACTCTTACTACAGTTAGAAGATTGGGCCAAATCAAGCAACATCATCTCCAAATTCCAAACAGGCTTTAGGCAAGGAATGTCTACAACATTAAATGGCCTCACCCTGAGCCTGTTAGAAGAACACACGAGAACATTTGGAGAGGGCCTACTTTTTGGAGCTTGTGTAGATCTTTCTAAAGCATTTGACCTGGTAAAAAGGGAGTTATTGTGGGCAAAATTGAGAATGTGGGGTCTCCCAAACAAGCTCCTGTCGATCCTAGTCGATCTCCACAAAAACACCACGCTCATGGTAAGATTAGATGAGGCTGGTCATCTCTCCAGTACAATTAATGTGAAGCAAAGGGTGCGACAGGGTTGTATGGGAGCCCCCCTTTTCTTTAACCTATACCTGTCAGATCTGGGAGATTTTCTACAAAAATGGACCATGGCAAGTCCCAAACTCAACACCAGTAAGGTGTTTTTGCTCGCCTATGCAGATGACATCATCCTGATTGACAGGACAGCAATAGGTCTGGAGCATCTACTTAATGGGCTAAGTGAATACATTAAACTAAATGGACTACAAGTTAACCCAGGAAAGTCAAAAATTCTGGTGCTGAAACATCCAAAAAAGCAAATTAACTTTGGCAAATGGTTTTTTGAAGGAGAGGATATTACAAGGGTAGACAAATTAGTCTATCTGGGTTACACAATGTTTGCCTATCCAACAGAAAGTAAAGTGGAACTTGAAATTAGATCTAAAGCTGATAAAGCTATACCCCAGATGAAAAAGATCTTCTTTGAGCTTTGCAAATTTTCAATCAAACCATTAATAAAGTTTGATAATGCCAAAGTAATTCCTGTGATATTGTACGGGCTGGAGGCTCAACCAAAGCTTTGGGTGTTGGATTGGCAACAGGTGGAGGGCTACATCTGGAAGAACTCGTTGGGACTGCCCAGTTGCCTGCCCATCCAGGTATTAAGGTTTGAGTTTGTCCTAAAATCCTTGCAGCAGCAAGTTAATTGGAGACTGTTATCCCTCTTTAGACTAATAATAATTCCACAAAAAGACTCTCTTTACGAAGATGTTAATCATCATTTTCAAACGGACAGTTCGAAGATTCTCCATGATCTGGCTATAAAAGTTAAAAGAAATCTGGAAGGTGCTGATTCAACAGTAAACACCCTGAAAGAGAATCTATTGAAAGCAAAGAAAGAACTGGAAAAAATGGACTGGATTAAAACAGGTTTGGAAATGAGGCTGGTAAAACCGAAGAATAGCTTTTTAGTAGTGGAAAAAAATGGGGAGATTTGCCCAATTATCTGCTAAAACATCCCAATAGTGAATCAAGATATGTTTTTCTTATGGCCCGTCTAAATTTAATTCATACAGAGAGATCCTAAGCATTAGAGGCCAAAGTCAGAACATGATATTGTTTTGCAACATCTGTGTAACCCAAAAAAAGCAAAACCTGCACCACTTACTCATAGAATGCGAAGGAACTTGGGAGACTAGAGTCCTCTATTTTGGGAAATTTGTGCACAAAATGGACTGTTTACAATCGGAGAACTTTTGGAATCGCCTGATCTCGGGACATAACACCGTGCTGATGATAGCAGTAGGTCAGGTCCTTTCAAGATTAGGCTTGGCCCATCCTAGCACTGGGGAATCTGGGAATAATGTCTCCACAATTATTACGGCTTAACATAGCTGTAGTAATCAACATTCTAGTATGCGGTGCAGGTTTTTGGGGGAAATGAATGTATTTCATTTTTTCTCTTTATTTTTATTTTATTTTTCTCTTTTTGCATTTTTAGCTCTTTTTATTTTTTCTTTTTTTCTTTTTTTTTGATTCACTGTATATAGGTTTGTTTCGTATTGCGCTGAAATGATTTGTAAGAAAACTGTATTTTAATTATGGTGAATATGTAATATGATGATTTATTTTTATAGTTTGTAAAGATCTATTTTAATCGAAACAAATAAAAAAAAAGAAAAAAATATTATTATGATCCTTCTGAAACCTAATAAACCTGCTGAGGAGTGTGAGACCTATAGACCATTATCCTTAATTAACACGGATGCAAACATATTTGCACGGCCTTGGCCAATAGGCTCATGTCCTTTATGGAACACATAATACATGCAGACCAATCTAGGTTTATTCCCGATCAACCAAGTTGAGTGTTCGTCGGATACTTAATGTGATTGTTCGTGTGGACCCCTCAGTTCAAGCGGTAGCTGCCACTCTGGACACAGAGAAGGTGTTTAATTCTGCATATTGCCGATTTCTATATACTGTACTGGAGCAAATGATCACTTATGTACGGTTGTTGTATGCTTCACCAATGGCGAGTCATCACAAATGGCAAATGTTCTAATGTGATACAAATATGTAGGGGCATGTGACAGGGCTGCCACCTATCCCTGCTACTCTTCGCAATTGTGACAGGGCCATTGGCAGATATTCTGAGGCATCAACATGTAAGGAAAGGTGTTAGGATTAATGGGCACAAATATTATCTCAGTATCTGCCGATTAAATTTTGTTATTTGTCAGGCACCCATACGAAAAGTTAGAGCCAATCATGCTCACTGGAGTTACGACTAGCCTGCGTAATATAGTGGGCTTTCCATGGACACCTTGAGGGATCATGTATCCGGTGGTTAAAATATCTAACTCCCATATCTCCTTATGTAAAGATAATTATGGAGCACATCACGACCACCTGACACATAAAATAGACCACTGGTCGAAGCTTGCTGTGAGAATTGTAGGTAGGATCTCCTTGCTTAAGATGGTGATCTTACTGAAATGACTTTATCAGTTTCCAAATATTCCGATGTGGTCAGGTCAAACCTTCTTTAAGGAACTGGATTCAGCAATTTTACAATTCATGTGACATTCTGGTGCCGTCCGGATGAAATGGTCTGACCTCACTAAACCATTCGATAGGGAGGGGTTTTGCAGCCTCTAACTTTAATCTCTATTGTATTGTTGCACAGGCACAATATGCAGCGTATTGATTTATGTTGGAGGGCGCTCCCTCACATATGCAGATTGAGCTACGGGACCCCAAACCAGCCCATAGAGTCGGGGTTTGCAAAGAAGCACTTTAAAACGAGATAACAGCACCCTTGAGATGGATGGGGGTGCAGATTAATACTCCAACACCAAATCAATAATGACAGCTTGACGGTTTGGCAAAGGGAGTCCATTTAATGACAAGTACAAAATACGGGGAGTCTCATGAATATCAGTGGATGTGTGATCTTCCTTCTCGCTTCACAACTCCAACGAACTTCATAAAACACATAACATTTATACTGAAAACTTGTCATCACTGACGTTTAACGCTTAAAAGTTGGCATGCAATTCTATTGGTTTAGGAAAGGTAACTTTAATATAGGTACTATATCTGTATATGGTAACGGAGTAAGGGGAGACATCTAAGCCCTACCTTCAAAATGGCTACTGTAGACGTCACTAAAAGTATGATGTCCCATTGGCTCTACTAACTCCAGAACCCTAGATTACTTGGTCCACTGTGATTGGGTTGGCACCAAACCCCACTCATACTTTTCCACTTTACCTAGCAACACGCAGAATGGTCGGCCAGGTGCAGGGTGCTCCTTAGCTACCCAGCCTTCCTCCAATTATTGTTACAATCAATCATCACTTTAGGAGCCATGTGTCAATTAGTTCACTGTGGTTGGCCTCGAGACTGCATCTCCTGTCTGGAAAGTTCTCATATCTTCACATGGCCTGATGCCATGCGTAGGTGTGAAAGTCTTGCTTCTCCTTGCTTCGCTGGTCACGTGATTCAGACACCGTGAATTTGTCTCTTCTTCATATAATTTGTGTATTTGATTTTCATTTCACCCACCACCTGCCTCCAGTTTCTTATCTTAACCTTCTGAAGCAGATATTCTGTCCTTAGTTTCAATTAATTGTAGCTACTGTTGGTCTCTTCTACTGATACGACCTTGGCTTTCCTGGCACCAGTTGCCTCTGCTGAGTTTTGTTTCAGCTGATTCTTCTCGATTTTGCTAAATATGAAGCTTTCCTCGTGTGGCCTTTAATAACCTTGGTTAAGTCTGCTTCTTGTGCAAAGTGGAAGTATACTTATATAACGTGCTTCTTTTGAGGTAGATTATGTGTAGTGGCGCTTGCCGCACTATCGTTCTACTAACCTTAGCAAGCCGCACAGTTTCCTTAGCTTTCTTGCAGTTCTAAACATATTTACAGGTGTAACCTGGTCAAATATCGTCATCGTGCTCATGACATAAGCTTCTTACATTTGACATCGTCCTTTGACTTTAGGTTCACGATATCCCTTGTTCATGGCGTTTCGTCTCTTTACATCATTCTCTGGTTGTCGTTTCCTTAATATGTGAGTCAGTCTGGGTCCTTGTGTCGTCACCATTCGTCTTCCATTAAGACCCCTTTGGTTTCTTCAGCGACTGTACTTAGACGATCTTCATTTCGTTTCATTTGTTGATATGGTTTTCTCAATGAGTACCTTACTGTCCATGGTTTCCTTGGTACTGGTACTTCAATAGGTGCTGTTCTTTTGATAGGTACTGGACAGAGCCCCAATGCGGCTCTCTGCTGGTTTATTTGCTGATCATACGTCACATATTTTGGTGTGAAACATCCTGGTACTTCAAAAAGGACAGTTGGAGTGTGGGCTGTATTTTTGACTTCCTCTACAAGATGGAGCAATAGATTCTGAATAATAGTGATAGACAATCATTGATATTGACCCCTACACATACAGATAGGTGAGTTTTCGACCCGGTGATCTCGGTGTGGAAAAAACTATATTGTATGATGGTCATTACACACCCCTACTGTAGAGAGCTTCCCCTGAGGAGATGCCACTCGCTGGCATCTATGATAGATGTGGGCATTCAATCACAGTGATCACGATTGCATTACCAAACGTTGAGGGACATGTATACCAATGGGAAGTTTACTCCAATACCTGATACCATCCTAGACATACGTTGTAATCCCCTTCGACTACTGATATGATATGATATGGCATTTATAACGCGCTTATACACAAGTGTTTCAAGGCATGACGGGGCAACGGAGGTGATACAGAGGGAAGACAGAGACAGCGATCCTACTAGGCCAGTTGACATTCAGATCGCGCAAGTGCAGGAGAGTGGGCAATACTATAGACCAAGAGCGTCCTTTCAAACCCGCTGGAATTGTTTCCCGGGTGAACCATTGATAGAGCCATGTCTATCTTACATAGTGGAAGGAGGTAGACACATCATCTCCACACTATACAAATTGGGAATGGAACATGTGCCAGAATATCTCTGTCATATTCGGACGAAATGGGCCAGAGATTTTGAAACGGAAATATCAGGTGAAGTGTAGAGATCTGCATGCTCCTTGTCACGCAAGGGTTCCTGAAATTCTAAGTTTCAATGACTCCAATTGAAAATCCTCAGCAGATGGCACTGCAGGATGCGCCAGTGTGTCTGGGAATGCATGGGTAAATGTCCTAGATGCGGTCCCGAAGATGCCAACTATTTACATATGCTTTAAGCGTGTCCTGGTTTGCTGACATCTTGTCATGGGATATGTGCGACACTAGGGAAAATATTTGATATCCCGCTCACACCCGCCATGTGCCTGCCTGCCCAATATGAAGGGGTAACCAATCACACACAGGAAACGACTGCACTTATTTTTTTTTTGTTGGCTAAAAGAATTACAGAATTGGATGCAGTCAGTCACACCAACCGAAAAGACATGGATGAGGGATATAATACGGGCAAATAACATGGAAGAGTCATGAAGACTTCAGTCTCCGGAGGCCTCTTGCCCGAAGGATATCTGGTTGGACTTCAAAATATTTTGGATAAGTAATACTGGCACTGGAGACAGAGAGATGGGTCGGGTGGTAGTCATGCAGTTATTGTCTTAATATCTGAAAGGTGAAGTGATGTTTAAAGTTGTGATAACTACTGGATGCAGAGTAATACCTCTACCTGTTTTTTCTTTCATTTTAAATTTTGTAATTGCCATGGAAAATGTCTACTATGTGCGTGACAAATATCTACGTGATGTTGCCAGGTACCAAAAATAAAGGTTTTACATTTTTCTCCAAAAAAGTAAATTAGCATAACATAACATTTGTATGTCGTCTATTGACATTGCCATGGCTTTGACGCGTTGTGGGTCGGAAGGCCCTTCATAAGACCATAGGCTCTGTACAATCATATAATTAGGTGAATATTGAATGACTGGCAGAGTTGACTAGTTTAAAAACATTATAAAAATCATGCAGAGCAGTTTCAGGTGCAGAGACTACTGCTATGTCAGTGACGGACAGCTAAACCGAATTTTTCATGGGGTTCAGATGTATTCTATGGGTTACAGAGCAAGAGGGAGAATGGGTATTAGTCCCTAGGGCATCTGTCTGCACTTGAGGGCTCTTCTAATCCTTACATGCAGAACACATGAACACTGAGTAACATGCAGTCATATGCAAATTACATGCACAATTGTCAGATATGCCAAAGATACATTCAACACATGTCCTCATGTATGTACCCGACGGGTTATTGGGAAAAGTCTATTCCTGGGTTTCTAGTTACTTCTATAATATGAAAACTTCATAGTGTGTGTGCAGGGCCTCCCAGTGTTATTTTTAATCAGTCTTCTGAGATGTAATGCCTCAATTGTGCATGTAAATGAGTTCCTGTTGCGCTGGCTATGTAAAAAAAAGTGGGGGGTCATTAGTGGGACAGTGGGAAAGGTAGATGTGAAACCTGTGGTGTTGATGGGTGCAGCTCTGAAGTACCCGGTTCCTGTGTGCCTATCTGCTTTCTATGGGGTTTGCATAGTAACTTGGGAGTATGTTATGCATAGGGTAATATGTCAGGGAAATGCTATACCCACTTTGTAAGAACACATGACCACACTGGCTGCAGCAATGTATGCCAGTATCCGCACAGAAAAACACTCATAACGTGCATCCTACTTCAGAACAGTCATCATGTTCGTTTTAACCATGATGGCAGTAAAAATGCTATGCCCACACTGTAAGAAAACCTTTCACTTTACACATTGTGATGTCCCCGCGAGGGACTGGCGCGCAGCGCAACAAGAAAAGGACGGACACGGAGCTCTGCTACAAACGTGTTCTTTATTGCTATACAAGATTCTAACTGCCCCATCCCCCGCCCTCCCGCGTCACTTCCCTTTCCCCGCTCCCTTGTTCGTCCCACCCTGGTTGCCCCAGATACTTCAACATGACATCTCCCCCCTTTTTAAACAGTTACCAAACTCTTCGCAACAAGCGGCGGTCTGGTGAGTCTCTGGTCCATTTCTTCGATCCACCTGCGAGGTCTGCTCCGGATTTGCTGTGGTCGTGCCAGTCCTGCCCTTGGTGGCGTCCTGCTTTCGACAGTTCCTGCCTCTATGTCCTGCTCGGACTCATCAGCTTCCCACAGATCATCCACCTTCTGGTCACCTGATTCTTCGTCTGGTGGGGCCTCCACTCTACCACTCAGACGTCTCGTCCCAGCTTGCGGAAACTCCTTGAAGTGGAAGGAGTTGCGGGTTACCGCTCCTGTGGACCCTTGGGCGGTGATCATTGACCCCTTCTTTTGTGTGACGAGGAGGTGCTCTTCCCTAAATGCAGGCGTGTGCTTGTGGGTCGATGGCTGGCGAACTGCCACTATGTCTCCTACTGCTATTTGGGATGGCTGAGCCCTCCTGCGGGCGTCAGTGTACTCCTTCATTTTGTTCTTGGCAGCATCATCTCGCTCCCTGAACTCGGCGTCCAATGCTGGTCGTGCGGTGATTGCTTCCGCTTGTGGGAGTCGGGTTTGCATGTTTCGCCCAAACATGAGCTCAGCAGGTGTCTTCCCTGTTGTGCTGTGGGGTGTCCCACGGTAGTCCCGCAACAACTGATTTAGTACTTGTTCATACGGTTGCTCCGTGAGACACGCGACTTGCAAGGCACGCTTGAGATTAGCCATGAACCGTTCGATCATCCCATTGGCTTGTGGCCATAAAGGTGTGACCTTTCGGTGCCGAAATCCTAGATATTCCGCAAATTGAGCGAATTGATGTCCACAGAATGGAGCTCCATTATCCGTCTTGAGCACCTTGGGCCCGCCATACGCCGAGAACATGTGGTCCAGTGCCGGAATGACGTGGTGGGCAGCAGTAGATGAAATCAGCTGTACCTCTGGATATCGTGAATACTCGTCCATCAATGCCAGGACGTACTTGCCTCCTTCGATGGGCCCAAAGAAGTCCGCGGCCACTGCCTCCCATATGTTCGGTGGAAGTTCTGACATTCGCAGGGGTTCGGGATGTCGGTTGGGCGTAATGAGGCAGCTTGTGGGACATGCTATTAATGCGGCCTCTATTCGGGCATCCATGTGTGGGAACCAGACCTTTTGGCGAAGCATACGCTGGGTGGAGACGATGCCTCTGTGGGTCTCATGTGCGAAGTTGATGACTTTCGTTCTCATAGCTTCCGGGATCACTAGTTTGCAGTCCTTGAATAGGAGGTGATCTTCCGACACAGCCAGCTCTTCTTTCACTAGGAGGAGTCGTTCTACATCTTCCCACGTTTGGCCCCCTGCTGCTTTTCCTCTCTCTTTGGCCCTTCGCCACTGTCCGGACTCTAATCCTTCACATATGATGCGGCATGCAGGATCGTTCTCCGTCTCCCTCGCTAGTTCTTCTGTGTTGACACCCTCTGGCATGGTTTGATAGACCAGGTATCTGAGATAGTGGTCTGCTACTGATGGTTCGGGCGTGCTCTCACCCCTTGGTCGCCTTGAGAGGAAGTCGGCGGGGTTTCCACCCTTCCCTGGCCTGTGGATGATTTCGAAGGCGTAATCTTGAAGTCTTAACCCCCACCGGGCAATCCGTGGTGGCATTTTAGCTTGTGGGTTGCCATAGAGAAATAGTAAAGCTTGATGATCCGTGACCACTTGGAATGGCTTCCCATACAGGAACAAATGAAAGTGTTTGCATGCCCATACGACGGCCAGCCCCTCTTTTTCAGCCTGGAAGTATGCTTGTTCTGTGTTCGACAGGCTGCGACTGGCATAAGCCACAATATGCCTATGTGACGGTTCTTTTGGCTCAAACTGGGCCAGGATGGCGCCTAGGCCAACAGGACTGGCATCGACTGCCAGTTCCGTACTCCGGTTGGGATCGTAGTATGACATGTTCTCCGCCTTTGCGACCCTCTCCCTGATGGTCTCGAAGGCCCCTTGACAGCCACTGGTCCATTCAAACTTCTCGTTCTGGTGTGTCAGTTTCCTTAACGGCTCACTGACCGATGCAAAGTCCTTGATGTATCTGCTGCAGTAACTGGCTAGACCTAGAAATGACCGAAGTTCAGATACATTGTTTGGTGCTGCCGTGTCGTTCAGGGCTGACACTTTATCCGGGTCTGGGGTCATCCCAGACTCTGAGAACACATGGCCAAAGAATTTTAGTGTGTTCTTTCGGAACTCGCATTTGTCTCTATTTAGTGTGAGGTTTGCATCATGTAGGGCTTTACACACTTTCATGAGGGTCTCGTTGTGCTTGTTCACGTCGGTTCCGAACACCAAGATGTCATCGGAATAGTTGAGACAGTTCGGGATGTGCTTTATTATGTTGTGGACCTGTCATGATGCCTACCTCCAAGGAGCCAGGTCCGACCCAGCAACCCCAGAGGCAGGCATCATTCCCCCCAGGGAAGTGCCAGCAGGCCCAAGCTGGGGCCCTTAGGCACCAGGCTCATGTTAGACCCCTGTCCTGGCGCCTTAGGTGCCAGGCTCATAAAGCTAGACATGTGTTCAAGTGTTTTAATGTGCACTTACCTGATGTAGACCATGCTGCTACATCCAGGCCCTCTTGAGGCCTGAATGGAACTACTTTACCTGTGGGACTACTTTCCACCTGGGTGTGGTCGGGGAAGGATACATACCTGATCGGTGGAAGGATACATACCTGGAACTTCTTCCAAAGCTATTTAAACCACGCCCGATCAGCAACTCACGCTTCGCGTTGTTCTGCTCCTCGCAGCTGGACGCTCACCGTGTCAGCTCCTGCATCTGGACTTCAGCCACGCCTGTCAGCATCCTGGGTCGCCTGCAAAGGGAGATAAGAGAGAATTGGAGAGAAAGAAGACCTTACCAGCTAAAGCTGCATCACGGAGACATCACACCGACGATCCTGAAAGGGAAGACATCATTTTAAAAGCATTTCGCTTCGATCGCTGCAGCGCTGCATTTCACTCACCTTTCCTGGGCGCCTCCATCTTCAGCAGCGATCATCCGGATCCGCACCCACTTCTCAGAGCCTAGAGAGAAAAAGACAAGAAGACAAGGTGAGAGAAGGAAGGGAATAGGAAAGGCTCAGTTTCCTTCTAAAACTTACCTGTTGGGTCATTCCCATTTCATTTCGGGTCCTGCCGCTTCCTGGCATTCCGGACCCCGGCCCCTATGGGGAAAAAAGACAAAGACATTGAATGAGCGAATGCAAAGACATTACCTGGACGCTCATCCAGAACTTACCTGTCATTTAATGGAACTGCACTTTTCACTTCGGGTCGGCGCCATATCTCCGGCATTCTGAACCCCGGCCCCTAAGGGGAAAAAGACATAAGCATTAGCGCTTGCTGCAAAAAGACAATGAACATTATTATTAAGCTTGAACTTTTGAACTTGCAACAGAACTCTTACAGCGCCTCACCTGAATAGTCAAGCTTATTTTGAACTCCCATCAAACCTCAATCCAGTGAAGTAACTGGGTTTCAACGCGCCCCTGCATCAGAAGCGGGATGGAGAACTCATCCTTCCAGACCCTAAGGTGAGACTTCACGGGGAGTCGTGGAAGGGTATCGTGGAGGGTTGGAAGTGAGTGGGAGGCTTGAGCATTATTCCGTCAGCAGGTAATACTCCCTTTTCACGCACAGGGGAATATTCCTGCGAGCCAGAAAAGCCAGAGTAGAGGGGCCCTTCCTGTCCATCTTCAGAGTCCTGCGCTTCAACATTGAAGAAGCATCAGCACTCGAAGCCAGACCTGCGCCTCCGTGGGAATCAGGTGAGCGTTACAGAACGCGAAGCCTACCCACAATTTCCCACCCGGGCGCTATGGAGACTTCCGAGACAGATCAGCTGGCCCAGCTTTTGGGGGAATTACGGGCAGAAGTGCACTCAGCCCGCCAGGAGACTAACGCTCTCAAAAGTGAACTGATCCTATCAAAGGAAAGAACAGATGACCTGGCCAAAAGGTTACTGCAGGCCCAGGCAGGGCACACTCCTTTACCTAATCCCGGAGGTACTTCCACATCAATGGAATATAATAACCCGGTACAAATCAATCTACCTGGACACATGCCTTTGGCCCCGCCTGAACGTTTTGCGGGGGATCCCAAGAAATATGCCGTCTTTATGAACCAATGTCGATTACACTTTCTATGCAGACCCGGGGCCTTCCCTAACGACCAGACCAAGGTAGCCTTTATACTATCTTACCTCAGTGGCAGTGCTGCCGATTGGTCTATTCCATTGGTAAATCAGGATGATCCCATTCTCCAGGATTTTCAGGGCTTCCAGGCCAGCATGGAAAGATTGTTTGCTCGACACTCTCAAGGACAGGCCCTTGATAACGAACTGTTATCCTTACGACAAGGTAATCAGGATCTCCTGTCCTACGTTGCCACCTTTAATAGACTGGTTGTGGAAACTGGATGGCCAGAAAACAAAAGGATTACATTGTTTCATCGAGGCCTGCGCGGAGAGCTTAAAGATGTTCTAGCTCAGATTGTAAATCTACCCCAGGTCTGCGCAGACTACATAGACTTGGTGGTTCAACTTGATCACAGACTTCAAAATAGAAAAGCAGATCGGTTCAAGTACGAAACCCGAGTACCGATCAAAACCCACGCTAACTCCAAGAGTACCGACATATCCGAACCTATGCAAATCGGCGGTGTTAAAAGACCATTAATGCAGAAGGAACGAGAGAGAAGGCGGCAAATGCAACTTTGTCTGTATTGCGGGACTTCCGGTCACTTTCTTCGAAATTGTCCGGCTAAACCACCTAAGAAGGTGGTTGGAGCCACTGATAACGATTTATTGACACCTGATTCGGGAAACGGCCTAGCCTGACAAGCGTAGGGGTCCGCTTGCCGAGCTTGAAAACAAACTCTTTGACCTCGCATTTTGTCATGCCAATGGTGCTCGTGGACCCAAAACAGCCTCAGCAGTTGCATGCTATAAAAGCATACATCGACAGTGGAGCTATTGGAAATTACATAGACCATGAATTGGCTTCCAGGATTAAGCTCCCTCTCCGCTCGAAAGTAACCCAAGATGTCATTACTACAGTAGATGGAACCGAAATAGCCTCAGGGCCTGTAACGCATTCCACTGTTGAAATGACACTGGTGAGTCAGGATGGACATCGGGAAGCAATTGTGTTTGATGTGATCAAGGCCCCACAATTTCAAGTAATTCTTGGAATTCCTTGGTTAGAAACATATAATCCCAGAATTGACTGGCGAGCAAAGAAGATAAGTTTTCCTGATTGTGAGCCAACTTGTTATCCAAGAAATCCAGTTATGGGTCTAGCCTCAGCAACTTCCACCCCTGTACAGCTACCGTCAGAATACCAATAATTCCAAGACGTTTTTCAGAAGGAACAGGCTAACACGTTACCTCCCCATCGGTCTTATGATTGCCAAATCGATCTGGTACCCAATGCTCAACTACCTTGTAGTAGGATTTATGCTCTTACGGAACCTGAGAACCTGCATTTGCGTCAGTATTTAGATCAGTACCTAGCCAATGGTTTTATTCGCCCGTCCAAGTCTCCTGTCTCCTCAGCTCTGTTCTTCGTGCTGAAAAAAGAAGGCGACCTTAGAACATGTATAGACTATCGCGCCCTAAATCAAATAACGATTAAGAATCGTTATCCTCTGCCCCTGATCCCTGAGCTTATCGACCAGGTGAAAGACGCTTGTGTGTACACCAAGTTAGATCTCCGAGGAGCTTATCACCTGGTGCGTATAAAAGAAGGCGACGAATGGAAGTCTGCATTCCGCACCAAATTTGGGCTCTTCGAATATCAGGTGATGCCCTTCGGTTTGTGCAATGCACCTGCCGCCTTTCAGTACTTTATGAATGATGTTCTTCGGGAACTTATCGATGTCTGTGTCATTGTTTATATTGACGACATCCTGGTGTACTCTTCTTCAGAATCCGATCACAGAAAACATGTTAGGGCAGTTCTTGAGAAATTGCGCCAGCACAGACTATTTGCAAAGCTCGAAAAATGCGTTTTCATACCACAGAAGTTGAGTTTCTCGGATTCATCCTGACACCTGAAGGAGTCCGAATGGACTCGCGAAAGGTGGACGCCATCCTCAAATGGCCATCTCCTAGCTCGGTGAAGGGAGTTCAGAGCATGCTCGGCTTCGCCAATTTCTATCGAAGATTCATCCCGGAATTTTCCCGAACAGTCCAACCCATCACAGCTCTCCTAAAGAAAAACAAACGCTTTGAATGGACTCTTGAGGCCGAACAAGCCTTTCAGGACCTGAAAACCAAATTCACCTCTGCACCTGTATTGAAGCACCCGCACCCAGATCTCCCTTACATTGTGGAAACCGACGCATCCAGTTCGGCCATGGGAGCTGTCCTGTCGCAAAGAGACCCAGAAACTAACCAACTACACCCTGTGGCCTTTTGGTCCAGGAAATTTTCTCCTCCTGAAATCAACTACGCAATTACCGACAAAGAGTTACTGGCTATTAAATCTGCTTTCAAGGCTTGGCGTCACTACCCTCTCGGGGCAAGACACACCATCACCGTAATTACGGACCACAGAAATTTACAGTATTTAAAGACGGCCAAAGCTCAATCTTCACGACAACTCCGATGGGCTCTATTCTTTGCGGAATTTGATTTTGTAATTACCTATTGCCCTGGCTGCAAGAATGGTAAAGCGGACGCCTTATCCCGGATTGGCATGGAAGAACCCAATTCGAGTTTAGAACCTGTGCCAATCATACCTGAACAAAGAATCTTAGGCCTAACTTCATTGCAAACTATTGAGGACATCCAAACGCAAGTAAAACAACTTCTAGACTCTTCAGCCTTACTGGAATGGAGTCAAAAGGGTCCTCGTTACACCGTTAAGGATGATTTACCCTACTTCCAGGAGCGGTTGTTTCTGCCAAGTAAAGAATTGCAAGAACTTGTTATTGCCCATCATCATGAATCATTAATGGAAGGACACCCTGGTATCGCTAAATCAAACGCCACTTCTGGTGCCCTTCTTGGAGAAAAGACATAAAGTCTTTTGTATTGTCTTGCGGAATTTGCGCCCAAAACAAGTGTCAAAAGAAAAGGCCAGCCGGCCTACTTCAACCCTTGGATATTCCACCGGCACCATGGCACAGCTTGTCAATGGACTTTATAACTGACCTGCCTCCTTGTG
This sequence comes from Ambystoma mexicanum, assembly GCF_040938575.1. NCBI lineage: Eukaryota > Metazoa > Chordata > Amphibia > Caudata > Ambystomatidae > Ambystoma > Ambystoma mexicanum. Next base: position 324,812,612 of record NC_090926.1, on the reverse strand, counting down.
CTGGTTACAACACTATCCTTGTAATTGTGGATCTATTCTCCAAAATGGCCCACTTTACCCCTTTAAAAGGCTTGCCTTCAGCTTCCACCTTGGCCAAGGAATTTCTGGAGAATATAGTTCGCATACATGGTTTTCCTTCCATATTAGTCTCGGATCGTGGAAGTCAATTTATCTCCCATTTTTGGAAGAAGTGTTGCCAACTAGCACAAATAGATGTGCGGTTATCCACCAGCCACCACCCCCAGACCGACGGACAAACCGAGAGAACCAATCAGACTCTCGAGCAGTATCTTCGGTGCATGTTACACCAATCCGAGTTAAATTGGAAAGACATCCTTTGGATCGCAGAATATGCATACAACAATTCAGTGCATTCTGGAACCAGACAAACTCCTTTTTATACTTTGTATGGTCACCATCCTCGGACCTCTGACCTAGATCCACCTCTGACCCTGGAAATGCCTGCAGTAAATCATCTGCATTCCACAATAACCCGAGCCTTCAAAGAAGCTGCAACTCATTTACAGCAAGCCAAGAAAAAGTATAAAGAAAACGCTGATTTGCACCGAAGTAAAACTCCTCCTTACCAAGTAGGAGACCAGGTATGGCTAGCAACAAAACATTTACCCCTCAAGGGCCCGCGAACCTTCAATCCCAGATTCATAGGACCTTATCCCATCAAGGCTATAATCAATCCTGTGGCCTTTAAACTGGATTTACGGTCTAACATGCGTATTCATCCAGTTTTTCATGCATCACTTTTGAAGCCAGTACAACCAGGGACCCGACTGTCCAAGCCTCCAGACCCAGTTCAAATTGAAGGGGAATTAGAATTCGAAGTTAAAGACATTTTAGACTCCAAGGTGTTAAAGTCAAAACTCTTCTATCTTGTCGACTGGAAGGGATATGGACCTCAGGAAAGATCGTGGGAGCCTAGAAACCATGTTCACGCACCTCGATTAATACAAAGGTTCCACCGGAGATTTCCGAACAAGCCAAAACCCCCGGAGGGAACAACCTTGGGAGGGGCCTTGAGGGGGGGGTACTGTCATGATGCCTACCTCCAAGGAGCCAGGTCCGACCCAGCAACCCCAGAGGCAGGCATCATTCCCCCCAGGGAAGTGCCAGCGGGCCCAAGCTGGGGCCCGTTGGACACAGTCCTGGCGCCTTAGGCGCCAGGCTCATGTTAGACCCCTGTCCTGGCGCCTTAGGTGCCAGGCTCATAAAGCTAGACATGTGTTCAAGTGTTTTAATGTGCACTTACCTGATGCAGACCATGCATCAGGTAAGTGCACACCATTCCACCCGCTAAAGTAAGAAGCTCCAAAAAACTCACTGCTGCCAACCTCGCCCCTCTCCTTGATACCTCACAACTCAAGCATCCATTCCCCACTGACCCTACATCTCTAGCCAACATCTATTCCAGCACACTCACTCAAGCCATCGATCTCATTGCCCCGCTAGAAGAAAAAAAGGGAAAAAATCTATGCACTGCAACTCCTGGTTCACTGAAGAACTATCCGTCCTACGCACCAAGAAACGCAAAGCCCTAACCAGGTGGCAAGCAGCGCCTAATCAATCCTCGCTTAAAGACTTTAAAGAGATCTCTCTGACCTACAAAAAAGCCATATTCCTTGCTAAATCCGAATCCTACAACCAGAGAATCACTAATGCCAGTTCCAAATCAAGAGAAATTTTCTCCATATTCAAAGAACTCACCACACCAGCCTCTAGCCCAGACAAAATCATCAAGGATGAAGCATGGTGTACAGACATCCAGGCTGCTCTCCTCAACAAAGTTAAATCACTCCAAGACAAAATAGCCTCCCAACGCAAAGCTCTCAACACCCCCACCTGCCCGCCCATACCTCACACCAACAACTCCCCATCACAAACACCCCTTTTTGCCTTCAGAGAAGTCTCGGAGACGGAAGTCAATGACCTCCTTAAAAAAATCAAACCCTCCACTTGCAAAGGGGATATCTGCCCACCCTCCGTAATCAAAGAGAGCGCAGAATACCTCACCCCCATCATCACGGCTTTTATCAATGCCTCTTTCACATCTGGAAGTGTACCACAATGCCTAAAAGAAGCCTGGGTCCGCCCGCTCCTAAAAAAACCCTCCCTTGATCCTTCCTCCCCTAACAACTACCGCCCCATCACCACCGTCCCCTTTCTCCTTAAAATCTTGGACAAAGCTGCACACAATCAAATCCAACACTACCTGGAAACAAACACCATCCTAGGCAAAAGACAGTCAGGTTTCCACAAAGGCCATGGGACTGAAACTGCTCTTCTAGATTTAAAAAATCAGATTACTAAAATAATGGACACAGGCAAACCTGCCCTCCTCCTCCTACTCGACCTTTCTGCAGCATTCGATTTGGTCGACCACAGCATTCTCACAACGCACCTCTCCAATGCTGCACACTTCTCTCACAAGGCTACCACATGGATCACATCCTTCCTTGAAGGCAGGGCCATGAAAGTGTACTCTTACCAGGATAGCGCCCCCCCCACCACTGTCAATTGTGGAGTCCCACAAGGGTCCTGCACCGCACCGACCCTCTACAACCTATTCACCAAACCCCTCTTTGACCTACTGGACTCCCTCAACATAGCGTACACCAACTACGCTGATGACACACAGGTCCTCCTCCCCCTCTCTGGAGACTACGACCTTGACTCAGAAGCCCTCCTCAAAATCTACTCAACTATCCAAACATGGATGGCTATCAATGGCCTCTGCCTAAACGGAGACAAAACCGAAATCATCATCCTAGCCCCTAACGAAACTCTAACCAAACTCAGCCCCAATTACTCGCACTTCATCATCGACAGTATTAGCATACCTGTCTCCTTTGCCGTCAAGACCTTAGGAGTCTACATTGACGCGACACTCTCAATGACAAGACAAACCAACGCCATTGCCTCAGCTTCTGCTCTGACTACCAAACTCATCTACGCCATAAAACCCTACCTCACCACGCCCAACTGCCTCTCCACAGCCAGAGCTACTATAGGAGCCAGACTGGACTACTGTAACGCCCTCCTGGCAGGCACCTCATCAAAAAACCTAAACAAGCTCCAAATAGTGCAAAACAATGCCCTCCGTGCTGCACTACACATGCCCAAAATTGACCATATCTCACAGGCCAGAAGACGCGTCCATTGGCTCCCAGTCAAGGAAAGGATCAACTTTAAAATCCTCACCCTCACACACAAATGCATTAACCACACAGCACCCCCCTACCTATCTGAGACTATAACCAAGAACTCCTCCATCCGCCCCAGAAGAAGTCACCACGCCAACCAACTCCAAGTACCCACTGTAAAAAGAGCCAAAGCCGGCGGCATTGGCTTCCCTCACATAGCACCTAAGCTATGGAATGCCCTCCCCAACGCGCTTAGAGCAGAACCATCTCTGTATCTCTTTCGCAAATCCCTCAAAACCACGCTATTCAACTAACTCCACCTTCCCTTCACCCACCTCAGCTCGCACACATCTGATACGAAAAGTGTTCGATACGAAATGCTTCCTGTAATGAAAATTGCTTTGTAACCATCTTCCTTCCATTGTAACCAGACTATGTATGTATTCATGTAACAGCGCCACGATGCCCCCGGGCTGATGTGCGCTTTAAATAAATATGAATAAATAAATAAATAAATAAATAAATAAATAAATAAATAAATAAATAAAATTCCCTATGGGGAAAAAAGACAAAGACATTGAATGAGCGAATGCAAAGACATTACCTGAACGCTCATCCAGAACTTACCTGTCATTTAATGGAACTTCACTTTTCACTTCGGGTCGGCGCCATATCTCCGGCATTCCGAACCCCGGCCCCTAAGGGGAAAAAGACATAAGCATTAGCGCTTGCTGCAATAAGACAATGAACATTATTATTAAGCTTGAACTTTTGAACTTGCAACAGAACTCTTACAGCGCCTCACCTGAATAGTCAAGCTTATTTTGAACTCCCATCAAACCTCAATCCAGTGAAGTAACTGGGTTTCAACGCGCCCCTGCATCAGAAGCAGGATGGAGAACTCATCCTTCCAGACCCTAAGGTGAGACTTCACGGGGAGTCGTGGAAGGGTATCGTGGAGGGTTGGAAGGGAGTGGGAGGCTTGAGCATTATTCCGTCAGTAGGTAATACTCCCTTTTCACGCACAGGGGAATATTCCTGCGCGCCAGAAAAGCCAGAGTAGAGGGGCCCTTCCTGTCCATCTTCAGAGTCCTGCGCTTCAACATTGAAGAAGCATCAGCACTCGAAGCCAGACCTGCGCCTCTGTGGGAATCAGGTGAGCGTTACAAGACCTCTGCTTGGAAAATTTCAGCGGCTGACGACACCCCGAAGCTCAGTCGCTTATATCTGAAAAGGCCAACGTGAGTAACGAACGTGGTTATGTTGCGGCTCTTGGGGTGTAGTACCAGCTCATGGTACCCTTTCTGTAGGTCCAGTTTTGAAAAGACCTTTGCCCCGTTCAGCAGGTGGATCATGTCTGTAATTCGTGGGGCGGGGTATCTTTCCCTTCGGATTGCTTGGTTCGGGCGCCGCATGTCGACACACAACCTGATGGCTTCAGACCCCTTCTTCGGGACGGGGACGATTGGGGAGACCGAGGTAGTTGGTCCCGTGGCTTTTTCGATAATGTCCTGTTCCAGCAATTTTTCGAGCTCATCCTCCACCTTCTTCTGAATGTTGACAGGGATCCCACAATATGGTTGAGCCACTGGGCATATTGAGTTGTCTACGTGTAGTTTGTCTTGCCGGTTCCTGAGCTTACCTATTCCCCTAAATATCTTGGGATATAAGTTATTGATCATGTCAACGGGATCTATGTACTTGTGAACCATGATGTTGTAAGTATGTGTATTAGGCCCATATCTGCGGCTGCCTTAAAGCTCAGAACGCAGCCGCTGTCTGTTTCGGTGGCCAGGGCATGAATTGGAACTTTCATCTCTTGTCCCTTGTAGCGGCAGAGCCCGCTGAACAGTCCTATGCACTTTAGAGGAGTTTAAGCTCTGCAAGTGTAGATGTCGACCATGGCTGGCTGGAGCTTTGGTTTTGGGGTTAGTTCGGTGTATATTTGTTCACTCACCACGTTGACAGTGGCGCCGGTGCCTACGAGGAATTTGGTTGGTCTTTCCTGTAACTTAATGATGAGTGTTGGGCTGTGGGCCGTCGCTGTGGGATTGCCCAAGGCGTAGACATATCCCTTCTTTTTTTGGTCACTCCCGGATGAGCTGGGATCCGACTCGGTGGGTGATTGCTCTACCAAGTAGCGTATGTGTCGTTGTGATCTTCTCTCTGGTCCAGCACGCATCACAAATCTTCTCCTTTCCTTCCGTTTCTGCCGCTCCTCACCAGAATCTTTATCCCTCTGATCGCTCAGGGGCCTTGGAGGTGCTTGAGGTGGGGTTAGTGCTGGGCATTCCTCCATATCGACTCCTCGTGCGGGCGGTGTTGTCTTTAGGCCGCTCTCTACCTCGATCCCTGAACAGTCTACACACTGCCTTAAAGTGGCCTTCCTCACCACACGATGTGCAGCGTTGCCCCACAGCCGGGCATGTCCCTTCATGTGGGTACTCGAACCCACACTTGTAAGAGAACAGTTCTTCCGATTTTCTCTCTATGTGTAATTTGTTTAGGTTTTCTCCCGCTGTGGTGGTCCCAAAACTTTCCACTTGAGAGTCAATGGCTGTTTCAACCCTGGCCAGCGCCAGTATTTCCTGTGCGTGTGGGATTTCTGGAGCAGTTTTCTGCGGAAGGCTTGGGACTCGCACCCTGATATTATTTGAGACCTTAGGGCCTCAGTGTTTGAATAGTTAGCAAAGTCACAGTGCTTGAGTTTGGTGCGAAGTCGCATCACGTATGTGTCCATTGTCTCTCCCTTAGCCTGCTTCGTGGTGTGAAATAAGTGTCTTTCGTAATCCACATTGGTGGGTTCCATGTAATAATGTCACCACAAAAATCTCGCCGAAAAATTGCTGTTTTTTGTGGCAACATTATTGCATGGAACATGCGGGGGACACCCATGCAACCCCCAAACTTATATTTTTTTTTGTCCCTGTCCCCATATATATGGTCACCCAAATAATATCGCCACAACATTTTCCCGGCGATATTATTTACGGCGACCATATATATGGCGATATTATTACCTGATACCCATTGGTGTGGGCCGCGAAATATGCTGCCAGGGCATCATAGAGATCTTGTATGGAATCTATGGAGTCCTAGGGCATTTCGTCTATGATGTCGCGGGTGGCAGAGCCTACGGCCAGCTTCAAGAGACACACTTGCCTTGCATCCGCTACGGGTCCCGTGGCCCCCATGTACAGGTCGAAGTCCCTTATCCATTTGGTCCATCTGGGGCCCATATTGCTTGTGTCTGTTACGTCAAAGGCACCAGGCATTTGTGCTGCCAGTGTGTCTGGCAACTGGTATGGCACGTGATCGTGTGCGGGATTGCTGGTGCTGGGGGCCCATTTACTGGGGCCTGTGTGCCTTGGCCAGCATCTTGATCTGACATGATGGCGGTGGTTGCAGTGAGATGGCCGCCTATTGAGGCACGAGCACCATCCACTGTGCCTTGTGTTGTCCTTGGTACTCTTCCCGTACCTTGTCTGGTGGGTGGCTCCCTTTGCTCCTCTTCACCCCGTGTGAACCCCACGTGGGCCTTGCTTGTGCCGATTCTTTCTGTAGGCACGGATCGGTAATACTACGTGGGTTTTCTCCCCTCCCCATGTGGGCATTGCCTACGCAGATTCTTTTCTGCAGGCATGGAGCGGTATCACACGTGACGCGTGTGCCTTGCGGGTGCGCCGTACCTTATCGTCTGCTTCAGGGCGCGGGTGGGCTTTCAGCATCAGCGTGCATTCACTGCTGCGGCCAGGGCCTCTGCTTTGGGGCACGATCAAAGCATGGGGCACGGGCGAGCTCCTGCTGCGTGTTTCTTCCTGCGGTCTGCACCTGCTTGGGTCGGGCGGGGCTCCCGGGCTTCGGCGTCTCCACGTGCTTTCTTCGTGCTGCGGCTGGCGTTCGTGTCGGCGATCGCTCTGCTCCTGGTCGCGGGTGTGTGGGACGGCGCGTGTCTCTCTCTCTCGACGGGGGGGCGCGCTGCTCCTCATCCCACCTTCGTCGCCATTGTGATGTCCCCGCGAGGGACTGGCGTGCAGCGCAACAAGAAAAGGGCGGACACGGAGCTCTGCTACAAACGTGTTCTTTATTGCTATACAAGATTCCAACTGCCCCATCCCCCGCCCTCCCGCGTCACTTCCCTTTCCCCGCTTCCTTGTTCGTCCCGCCCTGGTTGCCCCGGGTACGTCAACGTGACACACATGATATTTGTATTTGTGTTTGTATTTATTAGGTTTATATAGCGCTTTACACCTAGGGAAACAACCATCTTAGACAGAAAGTAGAGAGAAGATTGCGCATCCAGCCAGTTTTCGTCAGTTCGAACCGAATGAGGAAGGGTGGGGGTTAAGGCGGCGGTGGAGGAGACTATCTAAAAAGTGTGCTACACACAAAAACACACCTAGTAAAACTAAAGGCCTTCGTACCTACACCAGACGTTCTGTGTGCCAGTGTAGGTCAGTTGGGTTTGCCTGCCTCCCTGTGCATTGCTTTCCCTTAATGGCCCTAAATTCACTCCTGTCCGCCATCACACGTATGTACGTCTTCTGTGGGAATATCTGGGTATGTGCCCCACATTGGAATGATTAGCTTTACACTTTGCAGTAGGCACAATCACTTCCAGCGAATACCAGCAAGAAAGAAACACTGTGTGCTGTACCAGCCAAGCACCCCCACGTCTCTCAGAGTATTCCGCAGGCCCGGTCGCCAGTGATCAAGAAACACAACACCCGGATAAAGCCCAGCAGTAAAGACAATTAATACGCTTCTCCAATTGCCACACCCCGTAGCCCCAAGAATTGACAAGAAAACCATCTAGTAACATTTCTGCAGCTGCACGGAGGGTCAGAATTAGCTCACACCTGATCAGTGCTTGCCCGCCCAGCTACAGCAGCTACGCAGAGGTGGTGTTCGACCCCCAAAGGAAATCCCAATTCCTTTCCGAGTGCATGCGCACTTAATAGTGTCTCACCATTCATAACCCCGGCATCCGTCCATTCGTAACCAACATATGCCCATAGCTCATTCCCTTTTCCCCAGAAAAGCATCGAATGAGACCTGTTTGTTTGTTGGCATAAAAAGGCCGCAGATTTATTCCACAATACACAAAACCACACTGCACACATTTGTGGAAAAAATTGTTCGCAAGATGCAGCGACTGCTCCGTGTCCGAAAGAACCTGCTTCCCCCTTTCCTTCCCCAAGAGTCCATAGGTAGGCCCAACTCTCCCCACCTTTGCGTCCAAGCCTCTCCTGCCCCTGCAGGCGCTCCTGGGCGGGGAGAGTGCCGTTTCCTTGTGGGAAGCTGAGCCGTAGTTGTTCCTCCCAGACGCCCCTACCGCTTAGGCTCCCAAGGGGCGCTGGGTCTGAGAAGAGCAAAAGACCCTTCCACCTTTCTCCTGGCTCCCCCGGAGTCTGTCTCCTGTGTTTATCCGGCCAAACACCGCCACACTGATGACGACCAGGTGCTCCTGTTTGCTCGGTTTGTAGGGTTGGTGGGTGGGAAAATGAAACCTTCTCCTGGTGCTGTAACGAGCGGGTGTCCCACGGCTGCAGCTGGATGCTGCCTTCCGTGCTGACCCCGCTCGTTATAAAGGGGAATCCCCTCCCCTTTCTTTTGTTTGCCCTTCACGGGCTTTCCCCCTGTTCTGCCGCGCTTTTCATTTCGCGGGCTTTCCTTCCTTTTGCCGCCTTGCCCTGGCGCCTCCCCCTCCTTCCTGTGGGGGAGGCCCAAGTGAGTGAGGACACTGCCTGGGTTATCGGGGGTGCCTCCTCCATTTTGCTGTGCCATGTTTCGTCGTCACTGGCAGATTGTGTTTTCAGCCCGCAGCCAGTTGCATTGCATCTGTCTACTTGCAACACAGAGCTTTGCTTCCCCTGCATTTCTTGCACCCGCAGGTTTTCCTCACAATGTTCCTTGCAGCTGCGAGCTATCTCTTTCTTCGTTAGATTTGCTTGGGCGACACATCTTCCCATTTCTGGTCCCCCCACCCCTTTGCTGACTCCCCTTGACTTGCATGTCCCATGCTCCCCTGGGGTCTTGAGCCCCAGGGTGCTGCATGCGTATGTCGCCCCGCGTGACTGCTTGACCCCTCTGGCCCTGACAGTGCTTTACTCCTAGGATACAACAGGTACCTCTGCTCTGGTGCCCTGTCAGATCAAGAATATTTTAATACGACACAACAGTTTAATGACAGTATACACATCAGACATATTGCTTCTGGTGTGGGTCAAACCTGCACTGTCACTGCACAACACAAGAGAGCTTTGCCCCATCCTCTCCCATTCCTATTTGGCCACTGAGGCCGCCACTCCCTGTCGGGCCTATCATCTGCACCTGGATGTGCCTGACGCTACCCCCATCCTCATTTCCCATTTACTGGTCAACACCTGTTTTTGCCTCCATGTTTGGCATGAGAGCCTGAGTGTTGGGGCCTCCAAGGCTTTCCTGCGAGTCGCGCGGCCCCAAGGCTGTCTGGGACTGTCGAAAGGAGTATTGCCACACTAGATGGTGGGTAGTTCCACTGCCCTCTGTACCCTGAGACTGCCATTGACCCCCCACTCATGTGCATAAAGGAACCAGGTCAGGTTTTGGGATTTGCGAGGCTCCCTGTGGCGACAGAGGGGCGGCTCCATTAATTTGGATGTAAATTGACGTCACGGAAAAGATATCACATAAATGGCGTCACATGGCGTGCCATCAGTTTTCAGTATTCAAATGCAAGTTACGTTACAAGAAGTTGCCGTAAGTAAACCCAGAGAAAAATAACTGTGACGAGCAGTGCATGGAGGTCCACAGCTTTTATTATATATAAAGCAATGCTGTATCCTCTTAAACCATGAGAGAGATTTGTTTTTAATAGCGTACACTGCGAACTGGATCACTTGTCAGATAAATCACAGTGAGAGAAAATGATTTGCTCAGAATTACACACTTTAGTGGCCTGCTGAAGCGGGGATTATTGCACAGCTTGCAGTTTTAGACACTTCACAACTTATCTTCTCAGCTGTCGCTGGTAATAATATGTGGATGTTTACTTCTGAAGAGCTAACATTTACACACATCATGTATATGAAACCACGCGGACAAATATTTAACTATTTGTATCAATATGTGCACTCACTTTATCATAGCAACCAACACATGATGCATTTTCACAAAACCCCCAGGCGACATTATAATTGTAGTATACATGTACTTGTTCTTAGAAAATAAAAATGATAGTCACAGCGAGTAGAGCGCTCGCTTTGACATCTGTGCAGAGCCTGCTCATGCAGGTTCGAATCCCGGCAGGGCCGAATTCAGCCTTTCATCCTTTCGAGGTCGATAAATGAGCACCACACACCGTGGGTAAAAATAAGCAGCACTCAAATACCTGAGGGTTCGTAGCGCTATATAAATGCTAAATGATCATATGTGCTTAATAGCAATGCCGCCAACACACTGTTGGGAACTTTTTCGACACAATGATACTCGTGTTATAATGAGTTCTGCACACTTCCTAGTTAGGTGGTACTGATGAATGGTTTTCCATTGTGATAGCTGGGGTGCTCTGCATTCATTCTAATGCCCCTGATACCCAGCACACACCTACAGGAACCTTATCTGTAGTGTTGCCTGAAGTTTTAGCAACAGGTAATGTTGTATCACGATAAAGGAACTGTAAACAGAACTCAACCAGCACCTGACGGTGGTGCTTTCACAACATCACTACAATACTTGCCACACCTATATTTAGCAAGAAATGCACAATGTGACATCTCTTCTGCCAGTTACTTTTTTTTAAAATTTCAGTTCTCAGAAATGCATTTAAAAAAAGATAACAATTGTAGCTTCATTTTCCCCTTACTGGATGAAAGACTGCAAGTGCCAGAATGCAAAAGTAATGCAAGCCTACAAAATCCCATCTGGGGTTTGCCACTGGACTTTCAAGGCTTAACGAAACACAACAATTTGTGTGGTGTGGGCACCTGCTTGGAGTCATTGTTTGACCCAGACCTGCACTTTGTTAATTTAGATAATATGACGAATAAATGACCTAAAAAGTAATCATTTTTTGTGCATGACGACTAACAATATGAAAATAAAATAAACATTTAAAAGGGAGTATTTTATGACTCCGCTTAATTGTCTTTAGAGAAGGCACTGCTTCATTGGGCTAAGTGGGGGCTTTCAGTTGCATCATGTTGTATCACCCCAAATCGTCACACATATTAGGGGAGCTTGCCACAGTCAGTAGTCACTGCAATGAACCCATAATGCTCTGCCAGCTGTCATTTGGTGCCAGTAACTAGCCTTGCATTTAAATGAGCCACTGACAACAAAGAGATGTGTTAAAGGGTGTTTGCTTAGCTCCAAGAGCCGGTGCTGGGGGAGCTGTCTATGGGACACAAGTACCACCGGCAGAGGTGAACGGGCCAAGTAGTTGGCTCAGGCTCAACTAGAGTTTCGAGACACTGACAACCGAAAAGTATCATGCTGTGGATGTGGGTGGTGTCGGCCTGTGTCACCCCCTGCACCCTGAGCTGGCACAATGCTGCTGAAGCAATCCCACCTGTTCCCGTCCCCCCAGGTTTAAATCAATGCTGGGGCAGGCGGGCTCCTCCTATGCTGCCTGCACACACAAAAATAACTTTGGCCATTCTTTATTTCTCCAAAAGCCAGCCGTTTCCCTCCAATGAATGCACTTTGTTTGAGCCCTGCCAAAGATACCAACACAAGCTCACGAGGGCCTCCATCGTTGCCATCCTCGTTATCAGAAGAAGGTTGTTGGAATAATGCACGTGATACACCTTGTTGTCCAGACAGCAAGAATGGATCATTGGAGTGGCCACTGTCTGGGACAAGTCTCGCTAAAATTTGTAAATGTATGGGTGATAAGCATCGATGGGTGCATCTGTACCTGAAAACCACTCCCACCTCACACTGTGTCAAATGGTTGATCTGCTGGGGCACAGGGATGAGTAGTGATTAAAACTCCAACTTGCCCTGACACCACTACTAAAATGGAAGCCATCTCATTCTTAAAGGTGAAACAGGTACAACATGACTGGCACACCTTCTTCACCTCTGTATGGTAGCGTGGGCCGACCGAAGGCTACACTCTTCAAAGGGGTGTTTTAGCTAGCATAGAAGTATCCAAACAACCATAGCACTGGGATACCAAAATAAAAGCTCTAATACCCCATCCCTGTAAGAGAAGACACAGAATTCTATACTTTGGAATAAAAGGGGGCACTCTGGTTCTGAAGTCATGGGAAGCCAAGCAATACTTCCAGTAGCAACCTCCAAGTTCAGTGAAGATGTATTTAAAAAGGTAGGGAGGGGAGACTCAATTACTAGGGCTTGTTGAGGGAGGCCAGTGTGACAGAACCACTTCAAATACCATGTCGGTTTGTTCCTGATGCTCGACAGTGTCGACGTGGGAGTCTGGGAACTTTCTGAGGTGACATTTCTGCATCTGGGTGGTGAGCGGGTTGACTGAATCTCAGACACTTGGCATGAAGAAGCTTGGGCCAGGAGGAGACTACGAGACTCCGACCTGAAGTACAGACTGCTCTACCCAGCGAAGTTGAACGTCCTCTAAAGGGATAAGGCCCCTTTTTTTTTAATCTCATGAAGATGCCGCTGCTTGGATGGACAGGATGAACTGCCCAGATGGCACAGAGGGCCGAACGGTGACTACAGAGGACAAATGAGCAGGTGTTTCCTTTGGGAGGGCGGTGGACCTGTAGAATTGGGAATAAAAGTTAACCTTAGGTGTGACACCTAAAAATGGACTGTTGGAAGCATCACCGACTTTAACGGCACAAACAATATTACGGTAACAGGGGTATTGTAATTGCTGGAGGACAGTTACCCATACGAAATGTTAGAGACACTGTGATTGACTCATAGGAGCGGCGCCATGGAGCAAGACTCTACCCCCATTAGATAGTTTAGTCGGGATATTAGTAACATAGTATCCACCTGCTGCAACCCTTACACCAGCACTAGCCTGGCAAGGTTCGAGATGCGGGGGAGCCTGAGATCCAGGGATGCAGCTGGGCATCAGTTGGGAGGGGTTTGGGTTGAAGGGTGGGTAGACAGGTGGGAGTTCAGTTACAAGGCAGTTGGGCGTGAGGAGGTGGTGGTGGAGGAGGGGTTGTAATGGGGGGATGGAGTCCGCAGTTACAGCTCAATCTAGAAAGGAGGGCAGGGGAGTGTTCAGGGGGAGAGTGGGAAACGGTGGATATGGGTGACCTGAAAATAATGACCTGGAATGTGCGGGGCTAAATAGTTACATTAAACGTAATAAGATCATGATGTACTTGAGGAAGCAAAAAGTTGACGTAGCACTGATGCAAGAAACCCACTTGACCAAAGATAAACTGGAAGTGATTAAGATAAAATGGAAAGGGACTATGGTGGGGGCTACGTATTCAATGTATGCTAGAGGGATTCTCACATGCATAGCACCCCACGTCCCTTTCAAATTATTACAACAGGAGGTGGAAATAGACGGTAGGATGGTGCGGTTGAAGGGGTTAGTGGGGAGTAAAGAGGTGAATATCATCAATATCTGCGCCCCGAATAATGACACCACAGTGTACTTTAAGAGCCTGTATAACAAGATCAGTCCATACATGGATGGAATAGTAATAATGGGTGGAGATTTTAATTGTACATTGGACCCCAAACTTGACAGGTCAGACAGCAAGATGACCAGACTAAACCCTGCAGCGAAGGCTTTAGACACACTTATACGAGACTTCCAGCTAATAGACATATGTAGAAGGCTACACTTAAGACACAAGGGATACTCACACTATTCGGCCCAGCATGACTTGGACACTAGGCTGTATTATGTGTTTGTGGCAAGTACCATGATAGAGGCGATTAGATGCGCTGAGTATAAAGCAGCAGTGCTGTCAGACCACGCACCGTTGATCGTGACATGGCAGGTCTCCCTACCCAGGCAGAAGATCCCGACGTTGAGGCTTTGTGCTGAAGCGATGTGAGATACTATATTCAGAGAAGATCTGAGGAAGTCCATAAAGGAATATTTTGAGATCAACACGGGCAATGTGCAGTCCGCCGGCATGCTTTGGGAAGCATTTAAGGTGGTAGTAAGAGGGGAGGCAATTTTGAGGTCAAGAATGCTGATGGGGGTATATTGGAGGAATTGCTCTGCACGGAGACGGAGATTGAGGATAAGATGGGAGAGGGGGTGGATCCCACAGAGGGACCGGAAGTCCTACGACAATTACAGGAGACGTGTAGAACCCATTGGGAGCGGTTGAGTAATCTAAATTACAGGAAGTACTTTGAAAGACAGCATGCAGAAGGCGACAAACCAGGCAGACTGTTAGCCTGGCTGTGTAAGAGCGAGACCCCAAGGCAGGTGATTCGTGAAATACATGATGGCTCTGTTGAAGACACTCAACAGGGGGTCAATGACTGCTTCTACAGATATTGTCAGGCGCTACACTCTGAGAGGGTAGAAGAGGAGGATATTGAGATATGGGAGGCACTGGAAGAGATTGATCTGCCTAAGCTAGTGAGTGCAGATAGGGAGAGATTGGAAGCACCACTCACGCTTGAAGGACTTGAAAATTTGATCAAGACTTTACCAACTAATAAAGCCCCAGGGGCAGATGGTCTCCCTAGTGAGTTTTATAAAATGTATATGGCAGACCTACTCCTGTCGATGTTAGCCATGCTACAAGAAGCGTTTGAGCAAGGCAGGCTCCCCGTGACCCTGAGGGAGGTGATCATTCTCCCACTCCTCAAACTGGATAAACCCAGCACTGATTGTGGATCCTATAGACTGCTTTCTATGTTGAACCAGGACAGCAAAATACTCACTGCAGTGATGGCTAACAGATTGACACCTGTGATAAATGCCCTCATCCACCGGGATAAGACAGGATATGTCCCCCATAGGCGCATCTCCGACAACCTCAGGAGGTTGCACCATATTATAGACCAATGAAATAGCCATAGTTTCACTGGATGCAGTTAAAGCTTTTGACTCGGTCAAATGTCCGTGGCTGATGGTGGTTCTAGAAAAATATGGATGGGGCCAACATACCTGAAGTGGGTTTCATTATTATACAGTGAACTGGTAGCTCGGGTCCGAAAAGGTTCGGTCATTTAAAAAAGGTGGACCCTAAGTAGAGGTACCAAGCAGGGATGCCTCTGGTCCCTGATGTTGTTCATACTAGCAATGGAGACACTGGCCATATACCTGAGGCACCACTTCAATGAGATAGGGATTAATACTAAAGGGGGTCGGCACCTAATATCACTGTATGCAGATGACATGTTACTGTATCTAACATACCCCGAAGAAAACCTACAGTATATTCTGGAAGTATTAGATCGATATGCCATAGTGTCTGGTATCACAATCAATCCACTGACGTCCATTGTGTTCCCCTTAGGCAGATATGTGGGAGTACCGACACACATGTTGCCGGTGCTGCAGATAGGGTGGTCAACAGACACCTTCAGATACCTAGGGGTGGATATATGTCATAAGGTGGAAGAGGAATATATGAATAACACAGAGAGGGCAGTGGAGGGGATTGAGCGTAGTATACAATTCTGGGCACAGTTGACCCTGACCATGATGGGAAGAGTGGCATTGGCAAAGATAATAGTGTTACCCAGACTGCTGCATAACTTCGCTAATATCCCATATTTGATACTGAAACGGTTCTTCACCAGAGTGCATAGTATACGTAGGGGGTTTATCTGGCACAACATTGGAAATAGGATAGCCCTATGGAAATTGCAGAACCCGCATGATCAGACAGGGATCAGACTGCCCAATTTTGAAGTATACTACTTAGCGAGCCAACTTCAGTATGTAGCAAGCTGGCTATCCGATGAGACTACTTCTGAATCCAGATTGCTGAAAACAGAATGTTCACCCTATTTTTTGAATGAGTGGATCTGGGTGACAGACCCCGGAAAGCAGAAGAGATCAATGTTGTTAGTCCTGGGGAGGAGGATATGGCATAGGGCCTGTAAATTGATGGGGAAACCGTCTCTGTGCTCCCCGCAGGTCTCCCTAGTGACATTGAAAGGTGTAGATGAACAAATGAGAAGAACTATTAGAACACACTGGGAACTGGTGGGGATAACGTCCATGGGGGATATATGGCAGGAAGGGGTTAGGATTGAATTTGAGGTATTAAAAGAAGATACAGGTTTGCATGGTGGGCAGTATGTTACGTATGCCAGGCTTATGATATTGTTGATGAAGACATGGTCAACCTGATGTTGCTATTAAAACTTTCCGGGCAGTATCTGAAGGTGGCCAGGAGATCTCTAGGATATATGAGATAATGTTGTCCAAAGTGGGTAGAGAGGTGACTCAGTTGAGACTAGACTGGGAAGAGGAAAGTGGAGAGACGATTAGTGATGGATTGTGGACAATTAAGCAGAGATATCATAAGAAAGTATCGAGAAATGTGAGGCTACAACAAATAGAACTGTATATCACCCACAGAGCATACATGAACCCCATGAAAATTGCCAAGTTCGCAAATGCAACCACACAACATTGTCCGAAATGCGGTGCAGTAGATACTGGGATGATACATATGTTTTGGGCAAAGTATTGGGGGGAAGTTGCTGGGCTGCTAGCGGACAAAGGGATTAGATTGATAGTAGACCCTCTGCGGGCACGTATAGTGGGAGGATTCGCTAGACCACGCAAACGTAGACATGTGAGTACATTTAAAGATATGGCCTATATATTAGCGAAGCGCAGGATAGCCATGAGATGGAAGGCATGTAGGAGACCTAGTGTGGAGGCCTGGTGGTGGGATTTACTGAAATGGGCAGAGGTTGAAACGGTGGTTTGTTGGGAAGCTACACGTAGAGGAGGCAAAGAAGAGACTGTGACGCTGACGGCTTGGTTACACCTGGTAGCATCATTAACGGCTCCCAGATTGGAGGATCCCGGAGCTAACACCACCCTGGATAGTGAAGAAGATGAGACTGTTACAGACTAGTAGATTGAAGTTGTGATTGTAGGACTCGTGGGGGGGGCGGGAAGGGTGAGGGGTGGGGGGGGTGTTAAGTATTTGGTTCCCCTTTTGTTCACTGCACCATGTTAGGGTGCATTGTGTGTTGTTGGTGGTGAAATAATAATAAAAACATATTTCTTTTTAAAAGAGGCTTGGGCCAGGCATGTGATGTCTGGGTCAGCGCAGCTTACAAGTGATTTGAGGTGGGAGCCAGAGCCCATTGCTGTACCTTTGCCCGTGGGCGATTCCTTCTCCTGCCCTTCCCAGCCTGGGAGGTTTCCAGAGAGCACTTGCCGGGGCTGCCTCCACCAGTGGGCAGAATCCTAGGAACCAGTGCTCTATTTGCAGACTGCCTTCTTCAAACGCAGTGAGGGAAGGGTCTTTCATTCTGCCTTGGAGGCCTCTATCTTCCCCCATATGGCAAAGGACTTTGTGCAGAAGTATCCCGGTAGAACTCCAGTGAAATCCTTCTTCTTCTGTAGTACAAACATGATTCAACTAAATGGGTGGTGTCACCCCCTTAAACAGTCAATCTGCCACTCAGGATTGGCCCCCTTATGGCCTTCTGTAAGGGTCCAATCCTGGCTGCTTTGCCCAGAGTCTTTTGCCTGGTGATGTCATACCCAGAGTGTTTTGTCTGCGGGAAGTTGGCAGGGGCACAGGAGAAGGGTAAGTGATCTATGAGATTCCAAGATCGTGAGATCCTTCTCTGGACTGTTGTTCCCTCCTATGCTACTGTAACACCACCCCTTCTCCTGTCCGTTCTGCATCAAAGGGAATCCTACAAATACCACCGTAGTGGGGTTTCCTTCCGGCTGGCAGAGTCTATCCTTTGTGGCGCAGGTTCCCTCCCAGCCCCGTGGCGCAGATCCTGTTCTCCTGAAGGTGACACGTGTTCCTAGACAGCACAAAGGGGACTTGTAGGACTGAGCCCACATTGTTTATTTTGAGTAAACACAGTCCCAAACATGTAATAAAACGTAGGCTCCATCAGAGTTTTGGGTCTGGAAACCAGGCTGACAACAAAATGACATCATAACATTGACGCCAGTATAACTTTAGCTTTCCATAATCAAAGGGATTCGTGTTTTAATGCACAAAAAGCCCTTATGAAAATTAGAACAGCTGTGCCTCTATACGTGCTAGCTAGACATCTTTTGGGAGACATCTTTGTCTTTCTGAAGTATTCAAAAATGGTTCCTCCAAAGACATCTTTGTCTTTCTGAAGTATTCAAAAATGGTTCCTCCAAATTGTAGACTTCTAATCACTGCTGTAGCTGATTTGGCAGCCAAAATTGGGTTTTCATTGTTTAGTGAACAAATCAGTAGGGCACTTTTGAAAGTGTTACCCAAGTGCTACTGAAGACGAGCTTAACTTTGGCCGACTGTTTTCCATCCTCCACTTTCCACCATCCTATAATACCAGAATAATAAGGTGGGATGTGTCAATGGACAGCTGTATGCCGTGAAATGGTTTCCTTAGAGCAAATAACACGTTTGAAAGGAAATCAAAACGAGAAACTGTTCCTCAATGTGCGCATGTGCCCGTTTCCGGCTGTGCATACTTTTATTGTTAGGTACGATGTGGCCTTACCAGCTGCTGGCATGCCAATTTTTGATGCCCGGCAGAAAGTATGCATGTGGTCTTTCATATGCTTGGTGATAAGTTCTGTTATGCACTCCATGGCCATGTCTGGGCACAAACCCACCAACACCAGTTGTTAAAACATAGAGCTCTGCTGAACGTGAGGCTGTTCAGTAGATCTGGCTTTTATGGCAGAATCCATTCACTAGAGCTCCTAACATTTCAAAACATCTGGCAGATGCCTCCAGACAGCTCCTGCTGCCTAGCCAAATATTTGCCTTTTTCCCAAGCCACACTGAGTCACCAGACAAACTGCTCTTTCTAGACTGCCCTGTGTAGTTACCGGATGTCTGCTAGTTTGTCACCCACACACAAAGGAGTTGCTTTTTGTAAAACTGTATATTTTCTTCGTGACGTGCATACTTTTTTTTAAACTGCATTTGTGAAACACTAACAACAAGTAGGTGACTTTGTCACACAACTTATTCTGGTGCTTGTCTTGTCTTGAAAGTGCAGTTGAGAGACCCAGAGGATAATTTGTAGGCTTGCCTTACTTTAAATGCATGTACTTGTAGGATTCCATTCAGGACAGAGAAAATAAAACTATGATCACACTTTTTTCCTGAACATATTTATCAGGTTGGTTCATTTTGTGATATGTACTTTTGAAGTTATCTCTATGGAGCAGAGTCCTACTGTAGCCCTTCAAAGCCCAACATTAACACATTTCTGTACGAACCAGAGCTGAGAAGATACATTGTTAAATGCCTGATTTGCAGACCGAGAGGAAATCCTGGCTTCACCACTTATTGCGTGATCCTGGGCAAATCATGTTATCTCTGGGTACCTAACTTGTAAAAAATTGGGCGTTTATAAAAAGTGATTTTTTCACAGTGGGCACCTTTCAAAACACCAGCAACCTTGTTTTCATAATAGTGAACATTCTCCAGGTTTCCAGACTTCGGTGAGGCCACTCCTGGGCACCCTCTCTTGTCACTTTCACAAAATGGACGCCTCCAAGTGCTTGATTTTAAAGAGGTTTAAACATTATTTGTGAAACATTTTACATAGGAACTTTCATTAAAGATATTTATTTATTTTTTGTATTATTGCCCATCTTTTATACCCATAAAATGTTTGAGCGCCCTACTCCTTCAAGCAATAATCATTTGATTTAGCCAGGTACCTTTTTAGAAATGTATTGAGTGATACCACTGCTTGGGATGATCACTAAATGCTGGATCCACGACACGTGTAGAATTCATTTGGGTGTCTAGTGGACACTTTTGATTTTTGATCTATACTAGGGGTGTCCTAGCCTATCACATATATCAGGGATACTAATGATCAATCCTGGAATCCAACTTCCAAAATGTATCGCATGGGGACTAGGTGGATCTACATAACATGCGGTTTAGTCTGCGACCCTTATGGCATGTTGTTCAGTTGGATTTGTGGAAGATTACATATATTGTATATAAGTGAGAAACTGTATATTGAATAAATTGGGCCATGTGTGTGTTTTTTTTCTGCAGAAGCTCGCTCCTGATGAGGGGGAACATTTCCCCCCCGAAACTTGTAGCGTTTTACTGGCTGATATTTGAATAGGTTAAAGAACATTGAATAAAGAATATTGGAAGACTTCAATGGAATCTGCTTTATGAGATTTTGTCTTGAATTTTTTTTTGTATTCAATTTTGAATTTCATGCAAGAATAAAATAACTGACTGATTTTTCAGCCTTAAGGTGTGCAGGGGACGGGAGTGTCCATAGCGTGGACACTGTATTGTTCATTGTGTGTTACAGCTTCGGGTCCGGGCTGGTATTCCTCCCCTGCACCCCTACATTAATTGATTTCTTTTCCGACTTGTAGTTAATATTTGCAAAATACATCCGGCGTGCACTGATTGATGTAAAATTGTATGCCATGCCACCTTTGCCGGAGGACTAATAGCTACGAGCCCCATGGCACAGGCTGACACTAGCCCCCGCTAAATGGTTCAGTAAGGCATCCCACCCGGGGCCTATTGCCTAAATGTAAACAGGCCTTGACAAAGCCAAGAGTTACAGCTTTTGTGTATCAAACAGCGTTTGTTTGTTTACATCTTTATCCCCCTTTGGGCTGAATGGTGTGAACCTCAAAAGGCAGTATATGCGCGATCTGCACCATGAAGTATATGTTTGACACCTGTGCACAATGAAGGTCGTATAGGAACGACTTCAACTGCAATTGTATGTATGGTTTCAAAAAGACAACTTCAATGCCAGCAGCATTCCTTATGAATTAAGAAAATAAGTGCCCCAATTGGCCAATGAAAAACACACTAATGGCACTGTGTAGCATGTGCAGTAACACCCCCACAACGGTGATTGCGAGTATATGTGTCAAGGTCAAATTATTAATAATTTTGAATTTACATTTTGACACTAAGGATTGTTTAAAATATTCACAATCCTTTTTCTCAATTGAAACTCCGAACCCCCCCCCACCCAAACCCCTCCACCCCTCCACCCCCCCACCCACACAGGAAAGTATTGTCTCTTGTATTACTTGCAAGTCTGACCACATTATGGGGGACATTTTGCAAAAAGTGGCAATTGTACTGGGGGCACCACCAGTGTTTGCACATGCTGAAACCTGGGGCCCCTCCATGCAGTTTCCCAGATTTCCCGCATTTGCAAGATGCGGGGGTAAAAGGTGTGATAAAACAGGTGCACTCCCTAAAACCTTTTTATACTCTGTGCTGCAGACCATGCATGCATGTCAGGCTGCATTTAAAAGAGACTCCTACCAGCTGCAACAGGAGGGTTCCGTAGGAGACCCTTGTGTGTATGGCATCGTGAGAATGGCATGCTGTGGAAAAGCAAGCGGCTTTACAGGAGGAATGGGAAAGGCAGGCAGAGACGCTACCCCCGTTCCATGCCTCCGCTCCACCTGCCACACTCCAGGGCATAAAAGAAAGGTATAAACCGCGTATGCCTTTGAGTTATGCCTTACTGTTATGCACTTGGAAAATGTCCGCAAAATGTGTCTCATCTCCGGAGCAAACAATGTAGCTCAAACGCAGCCACGTAAGTGCACTGGACCTTCCACGCGGCGTCCACCTCGGTGTGAGCAAGGCTAGCGCTCCTAGAGCCAAGTCTAAGCTTACCACTAAAAGGCAATTCGGATGTCCATCGGTCTGAGTACTGCTCAGCGGGCCACATGCATAATGACACCCTATGAAGTTACTCCGCCACCCGGGCAATGCTCATGGTCCACAGCCGTCACCGTACTTTCAAGATCACCATGATTTGGGCATTGCGCAGTCCACGACGCGCAACCACAGCCCCATGCATTCAAGCGTAGGATGCTGAATCCACAATCTGTGGTACCACCCCTTTCCCATGCATTAGAACCGCTAATCTGCTTGAAAGAATGTTTAGCGCATTTTACCTGAAGGGGTTCTCATGGCCCTAACACATTTCTACAGCAATACTCCAGGATTAAGCCTAGCATTTGTGGGTACACTTAATGAGTAATGGCCCACCAGCCCAAGACTTTGCTGACCCAAATGTAGCGTGTTCATACAAATGTTTATAACATAACATGATGTAACATAACATTACGCTATTTTGTTCATTGATGGGCATTTATTGAACCAGGGCCCATGGACACCACAAGGTCAAATTCATTTTTTGCCAGTATATACTCATTGTAAAGCAAATACGTTCTAGGCTCATTGAACGACATTGTGGCCATTGAGCCACTCCTTGAGTAGCAAGTTGGCTAGCGGGAGGCTGACCCTTTGGTCAATACGAAAGAATAGATAGACAGCGGCTCTTATTATCAGTGACGAGCAGGCTGCCTGCCAGAGGTGGGCACATCAGTCACTTGATGACTGTTCAGGAAGGAACCAGGCTAAGCAAAGTCCCAGTAGGAGCGAGTACCATTTTGATTGGCGATGGTCCCTTTGGCCAGTGCCATTGAACGACGGGTTGCTGAGACGAACTACGGTGACCGCGATCAGCAAGAGACTATTTGTTGGAGACACTGTGGCCAATTATGGACTAGATCCATCCATTATGAACCCCTTCACTAAGAAGTGGATCCTAGACGATTGGCGTACCCTTCGATGGTAGTGGGGTATTGCTTGACCTGGAATGGAAAAGACAGCCAGGACCTCTTGGCTCAGTAAACAACTTGATGATGCGATACTGCATCAAATCACCACCATAGCACTTATAGAGCACCTAGGCTTGATAGAAACCTTGGTCTCCTGGAAGAAAGAAATTGGGAAGTAGATGCTACAAACACAAAGAGGAGGGGTGCAGCGGCGGACGAAGGTCTGGTGACGGCATCTGTGTAGGTGGACCGCAGTTCTGCAAAAGAGAGGAGGGGGATGTGTCCTTAAGTGCTGTGATAATTGGATTGTGTTTCCAAGGCAGGTTTGGAGAATGTGAAGTTAGTGCACAATGGAAGGCCCGAGAGCGTGAGTGGTCACTCTTGGAATTTTGACAGCTTCTTTGCTCGGACATATCTACATGTTGTACCCGAGGTCAAACACCAGAATGTTAATGTGTGGCTTATTAACCAGTATATGTCTCCATACTCGCAAGGGTAAAGCACAGAGACAGGATGCTCCCATCACTAGTGAGTTTTTGACCCAGTCAGTTACGGGCTCCTTGATTGGTCAGTGACGGGCTGCCTTGGACGTCATCTAATTGCTCTGTATGTTGCCCACGCATCTTTAGGTGAATCCCTTGGATAGTAGTGCTTATACTTTTCCTACGTCAAATTTAAGATAATTATATCACCAAATTGCTTTGCAGCAGTGGTGGACTGTTAACCAAAAGAGGTCCTGGAAATCATTTTCAAACTGGCCACCCCTGCTTTGCACCCAATTCAGCAAACGCAAGATCATGTTCATAGACAAAGAAAGGGGAAGCGTCAGGGCTGCTGACAAGAAGGAAAAGTCAACGAACTGCAAACGCTAAACACTGCAAAGGATTATGGGGGCGCTTGAAAGGTAGAGGCGATTAGACCTCTCATGAAGTAAACTGTTTGAAAGAATGTTATGCTTCTAAGTGGCAGAAATAAAGCTTAGACACTCAATGTATGAAAGGATTAGAACACTTGAGCGTTTCAGCAGGAAACATTTGAAGTGTTAACTACTATAAAATGTCAGAGCCACTTGCACAACTCGGGTGAAAGTGTCAGAACAAAAAAAACAGCTAATCCGATCCAAATCCATATCAACATGGCCGGCTCTTTGTTTAATTAACCACGACTGGAACTTTCTGCAGCCAAGTTCTTTCTGCGAAGGACGCAAGAATGCCAGAAATGCAGGCGCCGAACCCAGGTCCCGCGCGCGCGTAGAAAGCTGCTCTCGACGCGCGCACATTCCATGCTAAAATGACCCCCCTATTTTCAGAAGGTTTTTGGAATGTTCCGGTGGGAATTAGAATGGTTTGGCAGCGTTCCGAATCAGAAGATAAATGCCCTGGGCTGATTTCTGTTTATTTACGCTCGGGGATTTGTAAGGGGTGCATTGGGCCCCGAATCTCTGGAGGCGAGAAAAGGTCGCCCAGCAAAAGAGGAAGGAAGGGAGGGCCATTAGGTGAGGTGGTTAGTGGGGAAGCAGTAGGAGACCATGGTTACTACTGCTAAAATCATAGTGTGCGGTAGATTGGATAAGTCATGTTCTTCAGCGCCTAAGCGCATACTATGAAGAAATGACTACTGATCAGCAGGAGTATGGGATGGGTAATGGCTAAACCACCCACTCAGCCCTACACTACAAGTAGACCAGCAGCGATCCCAAATGTAAAGCGAAACAGACACTGCCTGACAAATATACCAACATTACCTTTTGATAGCAGGTGATAGCAGCACCAACCCAAACAACTTAAGTACCATGGTCACAAATAAAAGAATGGCCAATCAAAGTGTTCTATGAAAATGTCGACTTTTAAATAAACAATACAAATTCAAAGAACTAATCAGAAAACACTAGAAAATCACACCACTGTAAAAGAACACAGATAATTCAGACTTTTGTTAGATGGCACTCTGGGCAGATGAGCAGGTGCGCTCAGGCAATCAGTTTTGAGGCAAAAAAAGTAACTATGGTCCCAAAAGTCGACCAGGGAGACAGGGCCTCTTCACAGTACCGATATTCTTGTTTTTGGGGACTCAAAAGCATCGACCCAGGCTTAATGGTGCTTTAGCTGGCGTTGAGCCGATGTAGAGACAGTTTGAGTCGATGCGGTTTCCCGGACGGTCAGTGTTGAGTCATTTCAATGGTGTAGGTACCCGAAGCGTTGAATCGGTGCTTGAGAGGGCAAGGCAATGTTTTCAAACAGTTTGGGCAAAGCTCCAGTCAGTGGCGAGATGGGTCAAGGTGGAGTTCACAACGGCACAAATGGCTACCAGCATTTCGAGTCAGTGTTGAAATCAGTTGCTCCCACAAAGGCCGTGACAGACCACTGAAATGGGTCGAGCCAGTGTCTGGATGGCTGGAAATGCAGCAATCGGATCGAAATTTGTGGAGAGGGCCAAAAGCAGCACATTGGATCCTATGGCTCGAAGGTGTCGAGCAGGGTAGATCTGGTTTGAAGCCATCTCAAGGCAGAAAAACCAGATTCCAGCTGCTTGTGTGCTTCTGGTTTGCTGAGAGTCCCCATCCACAGGCTGCAGAACAAGGTGAGCCCTGCTGTTCTGCAGTCCCGCTTCAGGAAGCTTAGCTAGCACGTACATGGGTGAGCTAAATATTCTCCCGCGAAGCAAAAAATGTGGACTCTGCACTGCATTCTGCTTCTGCCTGTTCCGCAAAATTAGCATTGTGGTTCCGCTGCCACTGACATTTTGCACAGGTCTTTTATCCGTGTTAGTTTTGTACAGCGGCACGAGAAACTTTGTGTGGGTCTTTTTCATTCTGTGCTAGTTTCAAGCAATGGCACGAGCAACTTCACACCGTTTTCAATGGTCTATGGTAGTTTTGACAGAAACACGAGAAACTTTGCACTGGCTTTCAAACTGTGCTAGGTTCTCCTGGCTGCATGGGAAACTTTGCACTGGCTTTCAAACTGTGCTAGGTTCTCCTGGCTGCATGGGAAACTTTGCACTGGCTTTCAAACTGTGCTAGGTTCTCCTGGCTGCATGGGAAACTTTGCACTGGCTTTCAAACTGTGCTAGGTTCTCCTGGCTGCATGGGAAACTTTGCACTGGCTTTCAAACTGTGCTAGGTTCTCCTGGCTGCATGGGAAACTTTGTGCTTCTTATTTTTCTGCTTCCGCCTTTTCTGCGAAATTAGCATTGCAGTTCTGCTGCCACTTAAAGTTTGCCTGGTTCCATGCGGTTTCAAGCGGAGAGTGGTGTTTTGTTCTCATGTTAGTTTCATGTAGCACGACGAGAAACTTTGCAGGGGTCTTTTTGTTCGATCCGTGTTAGTGTCATGCATATTTTTCAGAACTGTGCTAGTTTCGCACAGTGCCACGAGAAACTTTATGCATTTTTTTGATTTGTGGTAGGTTTGCGCATCGTCACAAGAAACTTTTTGTGGGACTTTTTTCAATCCATACTTGGTTTGCGACACAAGAAACTTTGTGCTGTTTTTTTTGTGATCTGTACTAATTTCGTGCAGCAGCACGAGAAACTTTGTGCAGGTCTTTTTCAGTCCATGGTAGTTTCGTGCAGCGGCACAAGAAACATTGCCTGGTTTTCCACGATCCATGCAGCAACACAAGAAACTTTGCACAGGCTTATTTTAGATATGTGGTAGTTTTTCATTATGGCATGAGAAACTTTTCACTTTTTTTAACTGTGCTAGTTTCGCACAGTGCAACGAGAAACTTTGCACAGTGTTTTGATTCATGCTAGGTTCACACAGCGTCACAAGAAACTTTGTGCATGTCTTTTTTTGATCTGTGTGAGGTTCGGGACACGAGAAACTTCATGGGCTTTTTTTTCCGTTCTATACTAGTTTTGTGCAGCGCACAAGAATCTTCATGCAGATCTTTTTTCAGTCGGTGGTAGTGTCATGCACCGGCATGAGAAACTTTGCATGGTTTCGCACGATCCGTGCTAGTTTCACATAGCGACACGAGAAACTTTATGTGGGCTTATTTTAAATCTGTGTTAGTCTCGTGTTGCCACACAAGAAACTTTGCACATCTTTTTCTAACACAGTTAGGTGCGCGTAGCGGCATGACAAACTTTGTGCAGCTTTTTGTTCAATTTGTGGTAGGGTTGCACAGCGGCACAAGAAACTTTGTTCTGTTTTTTTTTTTTCAATTCGTGTTATGTTCGCACAGTAGCATGAGAAACTTTGTGTAGCTTTTTGTTCATACTAGGTTCGTTTTTTATTTGTGTTAGATTCACGCAGCAGCACGAGAAACATTATGCCGTTGTTTTGGATGCATGCTAGGTTCAGGCAGCAGCACAAGAAGCTTTGCGCCCTCTTTTCAATACACAGAGGTGGCGTAGCAGCGGATTGCAGCGAAACTGATTGAAATCTTACAGATTTCGCTTCCGCGGTTGGTGGAATGGATTTTCAAAATTTCCGCCAGCCTTAAGCACGTACAGGGGATCATTCACCTAAGTGAATAGGGTTATAGTTCCATTGCAACCAGCATGGAGGCCTTGGTCCAGCAGCCTGTCACCCTCACTGTTCCCTGGTAATGGTTAGGGGACAGAGCTCACCTCTGCCTTGAATGCCTTCTGTCTTCATTTCACTGGTGGAGGACTTTGGAATGGACTTCATTCCCAGCAAAGGTCCCGAAGTGAATCTTTCTTCTTATCTTGTGGTGGTCCAAAGATAAATAAAAGAATGAGGGGGTACAACTCTCTGTATAAAATCAAAATGTCACAGAGATTAGTTCAAAGCAAACCTGCTGCATGGATTCAATGCACGTTGTTGTAACAAGTGCCCTTTGCCTTAATGACATCACGCCCAGAGTACCTTGACCGCAGGACATTGAGGGGACAGGAACACGAAGAGAGCCTTAGAGTAGTCAAGATGGTAGGACCTTTCTGTGAGGGGTCAGTAATGTGAGGCGGACAACTGTTTGATTATTTGTTAATATATGCCATTTAATTCTTAATGAAAATGAATTAAAAATGCTTCACTATCCATACTCTGCTGAGGATTTCGCTGCCTAACCAAAGCTAGGGGGAACACTCTGCACAACTGGTCCTCACACTAAGCAACAAATACATAAAGAAAACATATGACAATACAACATTACATGAACAACATTCACAGTCTCTGAATAACCTTCTAATGTCCTGGGGGATTTCCCTTCCCCAGGATTCAAGGTCAGTTCTGTTAGTGTTCAACCAAAGAAAGAAATTCTCAAATCAGTTCTTGATAATTCAAAGTCCTTGTGTCATTTTGTTAACCAAAGTTCAAGTAATAGCAAATCTCTTCTCCTTGGTGAAATATCCACTTTCCACTTCCTCCAAATAGCACCAATGATAATCCCAGTCACTATGCTTTGTCACCTCCTCAAGAAGGCTTGCCACAGTAAGAAAAAGAAATGCAATATCCAAACCACCAGTGACACACTGTTCTTGGTTAACAGTGTTCTCTTGGTTACATTTTTAGGCTTCACAATGGTATATTTATCAGGATGACATTTTAATGCTGCTGCTTCAGCTTTAACAACTTCACTTCTACTTCATTCACTATGAGAATAGTCACCTCTGTCTCACAGTACTCCTCTTTCTTCGGACTAATACAATGTCGCATCCACTGACAAGTTTTAAGTTACTTACCTGTAACTATTGTTCTCCAGCATGGGTCTGGCATGGATTCACATGCTCATGAATATTCCCTGTCGTCAGGCTGGGAATCATCAGTAAAAGAAAAAACAGTTTCACTTTCACTTCAAAACTGTATTTCTCCTCTAAACCAATCACTGTCCTCTGGGTCATAGTGCCCCCATCCAATGACAGTCCTCTCCTTAAGTTCCACCCATGGTGGCCATCTTCAGATTTGGTAAGCACTTAAGGTGGCAGTATGAACCAAGAAGAGCCACAAAGGGGGAGGAGGGAAGGTTTTCATGTGAATCCATGCCTGACTCATGCTGGAGAACAATAAATACAGATAAGTAACTTAAACTTCCTCCAGCATGGAGTCTAGCATGGAGTCAACATGCTCATGAAAAACAGCAGTAAATATACACAACCATGGGAGGTGGCAAGGCTAAACAGAAGCAATAAACACTCACCCCTGGAACAGATGCACCTCAAACAGGTTGGGTAGCACACTTGCCTGACTCAGCACTCCTCCCTGGAATCCTTGTTGACGCAGTAAAACCTTGTGAAGGTGTGCGTGGACCTCCACGTAGCAGCCCTGCAGATGTCGAGCAGGGGCAAACCAGAGAGAAACGCTGCCATTGCTGCGATGGCGCTGGCGGAGTGGGTTCTCTGCCGGCCTGGCAGCGCCCTGCTAGCCAGTCAATGACAGTGCAAGATGCACCCGGAGAGCCACCTGGAGATGGAAGCATTTGATAAGTCCTTTCCTTGATTTATATGTCCAAAGTTGACGAACAACTGAGAAGTCTTCAGAAAATTCTTTGTACGTGCCGCATAGAACTTCAAGGCACGAGCAACGTCCAGCAAATGCAAGGCCTTTTCCACTGGCGACGACGGATTCTGAAAGAAGACAGGCATCACCAAAGGTTAGCTGAGGTGGAATTCCGATGATACCTTTGGCATAAAGGTGGGGTGTGTAGGCAGTACCACCCTTGAAGTGTGGAAAGACAAGTAAAACTGCTTGCAAGATAGGGCCTGAATCTCCCTGACCCGCCTGGCCGAGGTGATAGCCATAAGGAAAGCTGTCTTCTACGAGAGAAACTTGAGCAGAACCTAATGCATAGGTTTGAAGGGAGCTCCCATGAGCTTAGTTAGCACTGCATTGAGCTCCCAAGCCAGGGCAGGAGTCTTCACTGGCCGGAAAGTCCTGAAGAGTCCCTTGAGGAACTCCTTGATGAGTCTGTGAGACCACAGCAAAGGTCTTCCTAGAGACTTGGTGTACCTGTATATGGCGGCGAGATGCACCTTGATAGAGCCATGATCCAGTCCTGCCTTGGCCATGGAAAGCAAGTATGGTAGAAGTTGCGGGGCCGTGACCTGCAGCGGGGTAATCTTCTGAGTCCGGCACCACACAGAGAAACGTTTCCATTTATGTCCATAACACTTCAACGTTGACGAGGCTCTAACCCTGGCCAGGATGTCCTTACATTCCACGGGTAAAACATAACCTCCAAACTCTCGGGCTGTAGGAGCCATGTCCTCAGGTTCAGATACTCAGGGTCATGATGCAGAATCGCCCGGCCCCCCGTTCTCTGGCGAGAAGGTCCGGGGACAGTGGCAGCTTGATGGACGGGGTCACTGACAGATGCTGCAAATCCGTGAGCATATGGCCCTTTAGTAACGTGCATGGAGTGGATGGGATTGCAGAGTAATTCTGAGTCCAATCAATCCAACCAACTCAGGAACATGGCAAAGAGTCTGTTCGATTAACAATTATCTAAAACAGGGAGTTTAAAACGGACATCAACGGATGTTCGCTCAGCTCTCGCCAATTTTCTCATAAAAAAATCCTTATATGCAAAAAAAAAACATCAGCAGTGATGACATACTATGTGGCAAATAATATACAACCTATCAAAGACTGTGATAGGCGTAGGGGAACATCTAAGTATAAATTGCATAGGGACTAGGAGTGTGATTGGCTGCCCACTGTCAGGTAGACAACTTATGTCTGCCTCTAAAAGCATGTCATCCATAACACTATTAAGTAGACGGTTTATCATTGGTCTTCATACTATAAGGCCCTTTGTTATACGGTCCTCTAAAATTGGTTGAAATGCTTGTGGGTTGTCTGGTACATTTGGTTCACTTAGCAGCATGTAATCTCAAACCCAACTGCCAGGAGGTGAACTTGACTTTACCTCCCCACCCAATTAGCCCAACATCTCTCATCACCCATGCGTTCTGCCATGAATACAGGAACCATCCCTCCCATGGGAACGAGAACGTGTCCCCCATGCTCCTTGGCTGAAGGAACCTGCTGGCAAACCTTAGGCATTTGGCATTCACCGCCATCGCAAAGAGTTCGATCTGGGACTGGCCCCATATGCCGAACAGAAGATCCACCTGGTCCTGGTGAAGTTTCCACTCATGGCAGGAATTCAGTTCCCTACTGAGCGAATCCACACTGGTGTTCTTGACTCCCACCAGGTGAAACGGGCCGAGGAAAATGCCTTGACGATTGGCCCAGCGTCACAGGTCCTGGGCCTCCTTGGGAAGTGCCAATGAGTGGGTACGCCCTTTGTTTCCGGATGTAGAACATAATGGTGGTGTTGTCTGTGAAGATCCTCACCACCTTGCCCTTCAATGATGACAGAAAAGACTTTAGGGCCCAGAATACAGCCCAGAGTTCCAGGATATTGATGTGAAGGTCTTTCTCTTCCACTTGCTAGAGGTCTCTGGCATGCAACTGTCCGGCGTGGGCTCCCCATCCCTCTAGAGATGCATCCATGGTGACCGTCTCCTGGTAAGAAGGAACCTCAAACATAGTTCC
This sequence comes from Ambystoma mexicanum, assembly GCF_040938575.1. NCBI lineage: Eukaryota > Metazoa > Chordata > Amphibia > Caudata > Ambystomatidae > Ambystoma > Ambystoma mexicanum. The sequence goes on along the minus strand of NC_090926.1, from coordinate 324,781,282 downwards.
CTCGACCAGATACAGCCGTACACCCCACCACCGTATCGCCTGATGGAACTCCTCATTGTGGGAGATCTTGTCTGCTAAGTTCCCCAATACTTGCATCCACCTCGCATCCAGGGACTCCTGGGGAGGTCTCATATGAAGTCTGCAGAGGCGAACGAGGCTGATGCAGGAGGACATCATGCCCAGCAGTGACTTGATGGACTGAACTGTTGCTGTCTGAGCTGATGACAAGCGCTGCACCTTGCCTTGTGTGGCTCTCGCCCTCACCGAGGGTGATGCCAAAGACATCACTGTGTTGAGTCAGGCACCTAGCTACAGCCTGTCCTGAGATGGCCTCAAGCAAGACTTTGGATAGTTTATGGAGAACCCCAACTCTGCCAGCAGATGTATGGTTTTCGGTGTCTTGCCAGAGAGTGTGAGCGGGAACGCACCAGCCAGTCGTCCAGGTAGGGGTATACGTGGATGCTTTGTAGACAAAGACGTGCCGCAACCGGGGCCAAGCACGTCACAAAAACAATTGGGGCTGACTTCAGGCCGAAGGGAAGAGCCTTGAACTGGTAGTACTGACCTTGAACTACGAATTGTAGGAACATGCAGTGTTTCTTGTGAGTGGGGATGTGGAAGTAGGCGTCCTCCAGATCCAACAACGTCAGAAATTCTCCTGCTCCAGTTAGCAAAGCACGTGTTGCAATGTGACCATCCAGAACTTTTGGGACTTTAAGTACTTGTTGAGATGACGTAGATCCAGGATCCTCCTCAAACCCCCAGTTTTCCTTTGAACCAGAAAGTGTCTGGAATATACTCCAGAGCCCAGGAGATACTGGGGGATGGGTTATATTGCCCTTTTCTGTAACATGGCCCACACCTCTTGCAGAAGCTGTGTTCCGTGTTGTTCCAGTCACTGAATCGGCAGGATACGAGGACACCTGCGTTGGAACTCCAAGGTGTGCCCCTGTCCGATTCCGTCCAGTACCCATCTGTCCATGCTGATCTTTTCTCACATGCTGACGAACTATGCCAGCCGGCTTCCCACTGAGGTGCATAAGTGGGAGCCTGAGGCCACAGCCAGTTAAGGTCTGCTTGGGGGTCGCAGGTCTGCCATACAGGCGGCGCTGCTGCTGTCCTCAGCTGCCTTGAAAATGACCCATGTATGCTTCTTGAGTGGAGGAGCATGAAGGCTGCCGGCACAGGGTATTACAACCTTTGGAAGATCTTCCTGGCTTTCCTCTGGAATAGCAAAAGGACGACAGCTGTTGCTGCTGCAAAGATCTCAGGGAGCGTGCCATCTCCATGTTGGTCTTTTTTTGCATGCAAAGACTCGTGAACTGCCTTTCCGAAGAGGTTCTCCCCATCGAACGGCATATCCAGTAAGTAAGTCTGAACATCCTGGTGGAAGTTTGTTGCCTTCAACCAACCTTGACAACGCAGGGACACTCCCTTCCCCATCTGGCAGAAACCCGTTTCTGCGATGTCCACTGCAACCGAGATGGCATGATCCGAGGCCACTTCCCCTTCCTGAAAGGGTTCTAGTGCCTCAACCTTCTTGGCTTTGGGCAGGAAGTTCAGAATAGGACCCAGCTTGGACCATAGTTCCTGGTCATATCAGAATAAAATGGCTAGGGCGTTAGCTGCCATGATGGTAGAGGCTGCTGTATAAATTACACTCTTGCCCATTGCATCCAGGTTCTTCCCCTCCTGGTCCGGAGGTACCATGGCTGCCGATGACGGGTTCGCCAAGCGCTTCCTGGCTGTGGCCAAGACTACTGAATCAGGCGTGGGCTGAGACCTTAGGCACCTGGGAGCTGAATCTGGAACCCTGTACTTTTTTTCCAATCTGTCCCGCTTGGTCGGGCCGTACTTCGGTTTCTCATTAGATCTAGGCATTCCTCCCAGATGTCACCCAAGAAGAGAACGGACATGATGGTCTTTCTTCTCGACTCGCGCAGCTGGAACAGGAAACCTCGGGAACCAAGTGAAACAGTTCAAAGGCCCTTGGAATGATAGAATGAAAGGATCAAACTTCATCCGGTGGGGAGGCCCTATGGGGCTCATCCGCGTGAGGGGTTCCTTCGTCAGCCGTGATGACATTTTCGGCCTCGTCAGTTCCTGTATCGGTGGTAGCCATGTCCAGGCCCATGTCTATGTGCAGTGCCGGGGCTCCGAGTGGGGTCTTCTCATGATGAGGTGGTGGTGGAGGAGTTGGATGACACCAAGGACCAGCGCCCCCTTTGGACTTGCTCTTCCATGTGGGTGATCTCAACCTCGGAGGCTCTGGATTTCGGTGACCAGTGTGTGCAGGGTTGTTAAAATGTTCAGCAACACGTCACTAGGACTAGGGGTGAAAGGAGCCCGTGGAGTGTGCTCTGGGCTGACGTGTCTTCTCTTGCGAGCAGGGGACTCAGGTCCACCGTCCCTAGATCCTCCCCGTCATGATCTGTGCAGTAACCGTTGTGCGGATCATTACTCGTCAGTACTTGAGTAGATCTGCTCTGGCTTATCTGGAGCAGCCCGCTGGTCCACATATCAGGGAAGTTCCACCAGAGGGACCGTTTCTCTCTCCTTCTCAGAAGGTTGCTGGGTTGGAGCGGTTGCCGGGTCTTTTCCTGATCCTGGAGTGGCAGCCGCCTTTCATCACTGCCTCGGCAGCCATATCTCACCTCGGGGGTAAGGACACCCATGGAGTGGTCGTCGCTTCCTTTGCGAACCCACTCTCCTGCTGAAGTGGACGTTGTTGACTTCATCAACGATGTGCTCATCGCTGCTTTCGTGACGGCGCCGTTGTTGACTCCGTTGACCTGGCATGCTGCAAAGTCATAGCCAACTTCGACGAGATCTTTCTGGACTTTTGCCTTGGTTTATCTGTGGACACACAGAGTTTGGATGGGTATTGGGACTTTCTCTTTAAAGAGGCCCCTTTCATTGATAGGCTCACTCTGGAGGCCGACGGTGATAGCGATAACCTCTTACCCGACTCGGGACCCACATCAGCTGTGAACCCAGCAGAGCTAATTTCCGTGAGCAGGGCGTCCTCGAAGGATCTCAACGGAAGGAGTTTGCTCCTCAGACTGGCCGGTTCTAGATGAGGCTTGACCCTGCCCCGAGGATGAGTCAGTGGCCTTGCTCGACTTGAGCCACGCTGACAGTCTGCTGTAGCAGTCTTTTTTGGTTTTCTTCGAGAAACCATGGCACACCTCGCATCCCTCCTCATTGTGGTCCGGATGAAGGTAATATAAGCAATTATGATGCTAATCTTCCACAAAGACGTTCCTTAATCCACACTTTGTGCAGAGTTTTAAGAGGCTTTGACTTTCCTTCTTCTCCTCAGTCATGGCTGAAAGGCATGAAGTAGGCCCAAGGCGGGCCTTCTCAAAACTTCGATGACTTAGTCCTTCCTCGAAGACGATCAAGCAAAAATTGGCACAAAATGTTAACTATTTTGGACAAAAATACGAATAAACACTAAATTAGCTTGGAGAGCAACTTCAGGACTCCCAACACTGAAGCGTGCAGTAAAGATCTAAAGATGGCCAGCAGGTGTGGAGCTTAGGGAGAGGACTGTCATTGGATGGGGGCAGTGTGGACCAGAGGACAGTGATTGGTTTAGAGGATAAATACAGTTTTCAGGTGAAAGTGAAACTGTTTTTTACCGAGGATTCCCAGCCTGATTACAGGGAATATTCATGAGCATGTGAATCCATGCCAGACCCCACACTGGAGAAACAGATATATCACCTCAGCTTCAGTACTTTGGACTACTATCACAACTTCAGTGATTTGTATTTTTAGACATGCTTTGACAAGATATACTCTTAAGTGCTTCACCAACTTTAAGTAGACAAGGCACTCTTCTTCCGAACAACTCTCTTCAAAAGGGGCAGCCTCTTTGCCTCTCTTGTTTGTCTGCCATAATAACAACCCCGGTTTGCCTTTGAGACTCACTTCTATCTGTCTTCCACAGTCTCTGGCACTACAGGTTGTGTCAACTTCAAAGATATTCTTTACCAGCACCCCGTTTCCGTTCCCCAACTTGATCTGCACCTTTCTGCCAATTATCAGCCCAATTAATTACCCAGAAGCCTTGGTGCCACTCTCTAGTTAATACTTGCACACGTGTATCCTAGGCCAATAAACTATTATCAACTTCACAGTATAGTTAGATTGCTTCTTAACTCTGAGAAAGGTTGGTTTCATTGTTAATATGGGAAGACTCTTGGCTTGGGTAATGATTGTTCCCTTCTTCAACAGTTTTACACTTTATCTCCTTTAAATAAAAAGTATGTTGTATTAGGATAAAGAATAGAATTCAGTCTTTCTTTAGAAATCAAAATTAGGCACACGCGGCCACTTCTTGATGTAGTTTTCAAGGTTTAAAAATTGGTATATAATTGTATTCCTGTGTGAAAGTAAAGCATAGAGTTCAGACCTTTGGGAATCACAATTAGTCATAAGCAAATATTCTTTGATGTAGTTTTCACAAGTTAAGGATTGTAACTACCGTATTGTCAACATTAAGTATTCGGTAATGGTCCCAGCAGCGTTCCCTCTCCTTAATTAGGGACATGTGACCACTTCTTCAAGCAGTAACAGTCTTTTAACAATGGAACAATGGGTCCAAGCAATGCTAGCTTCTCATGCGAATAAAATACCGTTCAAGTTATAAGTGAGTGCTACATTTCCATTGTTCAGGTACCTTTAACTGCAACAAACAACTTCTACTCGCTTAAAGTCTTACATGAGTTAACAGCAGCTGGATACTGTTGCCGACAATGCTCACGCAATGTGTTAGAATGATGTGCTTCACTCACCAGCTTCTCAGGCACGTGTTCTGCGGGTTGCATTGCTTTCCCGACTTCTCCCACAAATTCTACGGCTTCTGTCTCGCTGAGGACCCACACCCTTCTCCAGTAAAGGAGTCTTTGTTTCAGCCAGACATGTTGGGATCCCTTCTTGCTCCCGAGACCCACGGCTTGCCAAGTGCTTGTTGCCTCCGTCTCCTGCACGTCCACAGCTTGGCAACCACGCCCACATGGAGAAATGCCAGTCACTGCTATTATATGGCCAGGTACCTGCTCTGTTTTGCACTTGCTACCATCAATGACCAGTTAATACCTTTACGGCAGAGCCTGGCAAATGCCTTACTCATGCCTGCACAAAAGCCAAAACTGTTGACATTGTCAATGCTTGGTTGTAGTAGTTGCTTATTAAGGGGAGGTCTGCATTCCGTGAGCTTACAACAATTAGGGGTAAAGAGTTAAGGAGGTGAAAAGGGTTTATGGCGGATCAGTTCATGGCATACTCTTCTTGCTTGAAGAGCAGGAAGGCATACATGTCCACCTGGATCTGATGTGGGAATTCTTCCTTTGCAGGGTATGCAGTGGTTTACTCGCCACTTTCAAAATGATGGAGGTGAAACACCATAGAATCCCTATGCACAGCTCAATGTATGAAGAAAGGGGGCTCAGGAGTGTCACAGCAAAAGCTTGGATGGCACATAGTGGGGCTTGGTGAGGTTGTCTCGTCGCAGAGAGCCCGGCACCCTAAAGGTTGTAGCACAAATGGAGAACTACTCGAACAGTTTGTGGCAAACAGTAACAATTAGTGATTTGCGATTATGGGGCATTTCTCCTATTGGTGCCAGTGCCTATTTTGTATGACAGACTGACCCTGTCTGTTGCAACTACTGTGGTGATGGTGAGACTGGTCACTAGTCTTTCTTCACACTAACTAGTTACAGCAGCAGGAGCCACGGTCTTCTAGCTGCACTGCTCCTGATACTGAAATCAAGAGAAGAGTTTCTGCAGGAGCGCCACTTTTAATTGGCAGAGCGTAGCTCCACAGGAAGTCCACTTCCCAGACACAAAAGGAATCCAAGGAGTTAAATTCACCAGCATTTTTTCTTTTTTTCTTTCTTCATTGATGATTGAAAAAGCTGCAACTGCAATAAACAGATTGCTTTGCTGCACCCCAAGACGAAAGGGGCAAGGGATGTGAACAAATACAAAGGGATTGGACAAATACAAAGGGATTGGACAAATACAAAGGGAGTGGACAAAAAAAAGGTAATTTACGGTTCTCGGTGCATTCAGACCAGTGTAAGGGCAAGAGTAAGGAAAAAGAGCGGCCTCAGACAAGTTCAAAAACTACAAATATGGGCATGCGGGCAAATGGTGTAAGTGCACGCAGCACCCCTAAATTCTATGTATCCGGGCAGAGACGAGAGCAGGCACAGCGCCACCTGGGAGCTTCTGTCAGGGTCTTTGCTCCATAGACACAGGGGGTCACTCTCATTGGACTACTGGGTGAACCTGGTTGAAACAATAGTTTTGAAGCAGCTTTCAGAATTGCAGGTGGCCGTCCCCAGTCTTCATATTCACAGGTGAGATGCTTCAGAGGGTAGCGCCACCTGCGCTAATCAACGCAGATCTCATTTCTATTTTTATGCAGGTGCCAGAGGATTATCTTGTTGCTGCAGTGGATCTCAGTTCCAGGGGAGAGGTGTACTTTGTGATGTATGGTCCGATGTAGGAAGAGGCGCCTCAAATGGCTGCATTGTCTATGATGCACAGCACCTTGAAATCAAGCCTTTACTTCAGGTGGAGCAGTGTAGGGCCTTTGGGGCTGGGGAGATGCGGTCACAAGGTGTGGGCCCCAAAAGAAGCCACGCTGCCTTATTCTGTTGGGGCAATAGTGCGTGAACCAGAAATTTAGGCAGGCCCAGGTACAGATTGTTGAAATAAAAAAGTTTTGTCAGCACTAACGCTCTGGTTACTACCATCTTATGTGGCATGTTTTGGTAGTCCAATTTATCTTCAGCATGTGAAGGTAAGCATGGTAAGATTTTGATACCGCCCTAATCTATTGAATGAGACCTTGTTATCATAGAAGAAGCCCAGGTTCTTGACACTTGTGGGAGCAGGAAGGAGCCTCAGGGTGGGTGACCACATGAAAGGAAGTGTTGTGGGTGTATCAGATCCATTGAAAATGATTGTGGTTTTAGAAGCATGCATGTAGAGGTGGCTGTCACACATACGTACTATTAGGTATCATTGGTGTACATCAGAAAGGGTGTTGAGAAAGATTCCTGAATCTCTGTCGAATATCATGCAGCAGGTGAACAGCCCTGCGGATATGATTGACGCTGTGGGACACCGTATCTGAAGCCAAAGGGTTGGGCGTGAAAAGTAGCAGATCTGACTCTAGCAGCCCTGTTCTGGAGGCAGGGGGTGTTCCATTCTAGAGCAGTACCCTGGATGCCAAAGAAAGGGTGCTGAAGTCTCTGAAACAGTATTTGGTGGAGTAAATTGTCAAATGCTACTGTAAGGACGAGCAGGAACAGAACAGCCGGGAAGTTTCAACCATGCTTGACAGAAAAATCCTGCTTCATGTGGAGCGGGGCAATGTTTCTTTGTTAAACAATGCTGTGAGTGCCAGAGAAGATGTTTTGTTTAATGGTCGTAGTAAGACACGGGTGGGTCGGCTCTGTGGAAGCAAACCTTCTTGCCACAAGCGTGATGATGTCTTCTGATGAGATTGTTCTGAAGGCTCGGATGGAGCTGTTGCAAGACTTCACCGTACTCGCAGGTGGGGGAGATCTGGCTTGGAAAGCAATGTAGTTGGCCATGGCATTGACCTCATCTTGGAAGAAGGTTGCAAGATCATCAGTGAGTCGTTACGGCGTATGGGTGGGAGAGTAGCATTCTGTTGGTGGCATAGTGGTATCCTCGTTGGGGATGCAGGCATGTTGTTTCAACTTTCTTGTCCTTTGCTTTTTGCATTTAGCCTCTTTGAACGGGGCCAGATCGCAATTATGCCATTTGTTCTTTGTTTGCCTCGGTAGAGGATTTGGGTGGTTTTGGAATAATGAGCAAAAGTGTTTCCAGAACGTTGATGATGTCTTTTTCAAGGGTTGTAGATGATCGCTGGGGAAAGACTCATTGCCCCAGGAAGAGGGGCTGAAGGGGGCCACAGGCTGGGCAACCAGTATGGGTAGCAGTCTGGGTTTAACCTGGCCCTTCATCTAATGGTGAATGTTCATGGGCACTTTTCCCCCTAAAAAGAGAGTCTATCCACACCATTAGTGCCAGGCGAGGAGACCTGAACAAATGAGGTCATTCTTTCAAGAAAACCAGATGCCATCTCCACATCACATCCTTTCGAGCAGGGCAAAGGCTCCACGGGGAACACCATCTCGCCTACAAGATGGCACAGTGGGTTTCCACATGAAACTGAGCTAGTGCATACAGGAGATTCAAAAGTGGTTCAATGCAGCTGGTTGGTGTACAGTGCCACATGTGACATTTTGGCACGTCTTGGCATTTGAACATGAGCCATGTTTAACCTCGGCACCGGTTTAGAGGGTCTTTGTAAACTATCACTGGTGTGGGTGTAGAGAGTCCAGTCTCTAGTGGAGCTGCAGGGTTTCCACAAACGTTCCACCAAACTCTCACTGACACCTGTACAGAGAGAGGTCACTCATGAGGAAGGCCAAGTAAAAGACTGCCCACAGTCCATACGGAAAAATATCTAGGTATTTGTTTATCAAGATATGTATCAAGAATAATGTACACCAAGTTAAACACAACTACAAGGTAACTTTAAATACATATTCGTGCAAAAACAGTAAGGCGCCCCCAGTAGACACCGCCCCCACTTAAAATAGAAAACAGAGATACTATGGTCACAATAGGCTACGCTGCAGCAATGAAAAGGGGGAGGAGAGAGGTGGCTTGCCCTATCACAGGCCTTGGAAAATCCAAATCGCACGAAGACATTTCCAACACCAACCTAAAATGTCCAACCTTAGCCACTGAACAGTCGTTCCACTTGAGACGCAGGTAAGCAAGCAGGTTTACTTGTGTGGGAGAGTGTTTAGGCAATACAAAGACTTCTCCCGTAGGCTATCATAGGACACAGTGTGGTGGTGATGATGATATGAATTGGTAAATATGCACTTAGTGGTTTCCACAGAAAAAGGATGGCAGCCACCAGTCTGGGGATTCAGGTGGACCCCATATGAGATCCCTACATCGGGGTCCACCACCAAAGCTGAGGCCAAGGGTGGCTGCAGGGAAGGACTTTGCGCCCTAAGGAGATTTATGTAGTCCGGCTGGGGAAACACAAAGCATATTTGTGCAAACCCAGATAATACCAGTAAGGAGGACCAGTGACTCTAGTGGGGGGGACTACTCACACTGAATGCTGTAGTGAAGAAAGTGTTGTGACATTTAACATGGTCAGCCCACCTTAAGGGAAGAAGAGGGAAGCCAAGGACAAGGGGAGGAGGGAGGAAGAGGAGGGGCTAGTAAAGCCAGAGGAATCAGAAAACTGTAGAGGGAATAAAGAGCAGTTCGAGATCTCCCCCGTCTCTGTGTGTTATGTAAACGGTATGCGGGGCCTACGGAATTGGGACTCCACAAAGAGAGGCTAACCCAGCCACAACAACTGGCGACGAAGCAATCTGAACTACACCGTGCAAAGGTGCAAAGGTGAACTACACCGTGCAAAGGGCAGGTGACCATTACCGAAACAATGCCATGAGAGGTGCGGACCAGAGGGGGACCAGCAAGCCCTCGCGGAAGAACGAGGACACTGGCAGGAAAGACCGGACCAAAAAGGAAGCGGGAGGTGCAGGCCTGCTCATCAGCCGACGCGCAAGAACCACAACACGATCGATATGTGCCTGACCCACCAGTCCAACAGCTAGAGGGAGGAGGAGGCAAGCCACCGGACCACGTAAGCTATGCGCCAGGAGGAGGCACCCGCCACGAGCCACTGTAGCGGTAAGGAGGCCCGCTGAGGTGGTGAGGCGGACAGACACATGACACCCACCCGAATAAACAGCCACGTGCCTAAAACACCCAGCACAATAAGAGGAGAACGCCAGTACACACAGCGCCCATGTGACACCGGCAAGGAGGCCTGCTAAAGCAACAATAGAGCCCTGAAAGCAGAGACCACCACGCCGCAGCGGTAAGGAGACCCGTTGTACAGCAGCAGGGAAAGAGCGAGTTACGTTGGGGAGAAAGGCGAGAACACGCACCAGCTGAGCCATGTGCTCCCCGCTACGTGTACATCAGCAGATGCGCATATGAGGCTGCGTATGACACGTGATTAAAGAAAAAAGAAATTATCCAATACAAGTTCAAAAGAGTATAAGCCAAGGCAACAACCCTGGGATACAGGCTTCCCACTAAAACACCAGTGAAGTGACCCTGCAGTACTAGGGAGGGACGATTCTCACACCAGACCCTCCCAGCAGACCAACAAGGCGCACAACCACAAGCGCAACACGCGCACAACAAGCAAATAAGGCACGGGCCCACCAGACGGCACCAAGGGAGGACACGTAAACTAAGGACAGCAAGGAACACACACAATAAACTGCTGGAGGAGTTATGACGCCAAAGAAGTGCACATACAACATGAAGCAAACCACGAATAAAACAATGATCAGTACATAAAACGAACTACAGGGGAGGCAGAGATTACAACGCCAAGGGAACGCACAAATTAATGGACGCACAAATAACCCGTACAACAGGACATAAACATATGGCAGAGGAATATGACCTGCAGGGGACACCAAAATCATGACGCCAAGGGAGTACACAAGAATAGAAGAAGTTAAAGTGTGGAGTAGTAGGGCGGGAGGCAAACGGAGTGAAAATAGGACCAGTAGACGATGACCCTGAGGTAACAAGAACACTCGTGAAGGTGAATGGGACAGCCACAGGAGAGACTTCCCAAGGAGGGGGCCACAGGTGAGACTGCCCATGGAGGGGGCCACAAGAGAGACTGCCCAAGGAGAGGGCCACTGGGGACACGGCCCAAAGAGGGGGCCATGGCTGAAAATGCCCAAGGCGAGTGCCGGATGAGATACCAAACATAGGAAGAGGCAAGAGCCCGGCGGTGCAAGAGAAGACCGACCCGGGCCGGAGCGGTGAACGGAGGCCGCTGGGGAGACACGCCAGGTTGAGGAAGACCCAATGCAGTGGAGCAGCTGGCAGAGAAGCAGTGCCCGGTGCTACTCAGCAAGCAAAGGAAGTGAGGTGCACCCACACAGCTGATAGCAAGCCGCGCCCACCAAGGGGAACCGACTATGCGCCTACAAAGATAGCAACGCCACATGCAGCAGGCACACAACGCCGCCAGGGTGCATCATACAATAAAAGGGCCTTCAACGAACGAAGAGAGCCACCACTAAGGAACAAGAGCACAGGCCAGGAATGATAGTTAGCAGGATACAACCATGCCTGCCCAGAAAGTCAACCGGAGACTGAGCATGAGGCAGTCATCCACAGAGTCTCCCACGGTCAAGCCATCAAGACCAACAAGACAAGGGATTTTATGGAAGCCCGTCCACAACAACAAAGCAAGAGCACCCAGAAACGCAACGGGTCAGGGAAAGCACAGACATTGGTGCCACACAGAAGAAAGGAGAGTGGGGCAAAAACCTGCACGGGCACACACGATACACGGCACAGCCAGCTACCAATCAAACATGCCCAATCGAGTGAGTGGACAAATGGGGCACTACACCTAAACCCAGGACCCCCACCGCCTGGCGAAGTACCATCATTACCGATGGATGTCGAAGCGACAAGGTCTAATATAACAATGGAAGCCCATCAGAACAAACTTGACAGGTAGGAGAAGCACATCACCATACACACCAGCACACCTAAGCCTATGGAGGAAGAAGGGCTGGACTGTAGAGGTGACACTCCTAAATTTGACTGTGACCAAGACTACCCCTCTGGAGAGCACAAAACAATGCAGTCGAGGGAATGTCAGTAGTGTCCCAGCATTCTTCAAGGTCCTCTTAGTGCTGTCAATTAGAGTTCCAGTGGTTAACTGGCGAATGTCTCTGAAACTGCCCCAGATACACAAAATGCTGAGGTGTTGATGACGCAAGCCCACTTACCAGGCAATATGCACCTTTCAAACTCTGAGAGGTTATCCAGTCCTGAATCACTAGCTCAGGGCCACTTGTGACATCAGTCAGGGTGAGGATGTAGATTAGGGAATCGGGGGCCCTTGCCCATCTTAAGCTATTTTCGAGCACACAGTTGCTCTTGCCGGGTACTGGTTAGAGGGTTTGAAAGAGCATGGCCACAAAGGACCAGGTGGAAGGCTGCGAAACGTTGGCAGTGATAAACAAAAATAGCACATTTGGCCTTGGTTGTAGCCAAACAGACCCTTTGCATTAAAAAGGTGCACAGTAGTCCTCTAGTTAAAGGTATAATGATAGTCGATCTGTCTGCCTGTCTGAACGCTCGTTTGTGTGCCTGGAATTCTTGATTTTAAATTCTGCATAAATTATGTATGAATTTTTGAATTTCGAATTCTGAATCTTATTCTGTGTTTCATGTATATTAAGAATCATGAATCTTGAATTTTGACTTACGAATTCTGAATTGTATTGTATTATATGGTACTTTTGAAACATTTTGTATTTTGTATTTGTATTAACGTTATGGTTGTATTTTCCTTTAAGTGTCAAATCTTTGACTGTATCACATTGAAGTATAAATAAATAAATAAATGAATAAAATACACTGCCACAAGCCTGTTAGGAACACACTGTTAAGAGACAAAAATACACCTAAGAAAAAGGAAAGGGGGGACAGTGTGCCCTGCACATTTAACCACAAGTTGAGGAAACAGTGCTACACAAAAGGTAGAAATGGGAGACTTGGTCCTCCTATAACGCCAGCCTTGGGGACTGGCAAGTGCGTGGTGAGGAATAGAGGTAAGTAGGCTGGATAAAGCATTTCACTTGCCAAAAAGGTCAGGCAAAACAAAAAGAGACAGCAACCTTGCTGCGGTCTCAAAGGGATGAGGCTAAAAGAAGTAAAAGGGGCAATCATGTCTTGTGTCTATGGGGCTTCTGCCCCATATTACAAATGCTGCAAAGGTGCAGGGCAGTTACATGCACACTGGGACCAAGAAAGTGGAACGTCGCCTCTTCCTCTCTCCAGGCAGTCTTAGCAGGCGTGTGCAACACACCCGTTCTGGGTTTGGTGCATGACGGTGTCGGTGTGCATCTGGATATCATCCTGTGTGTGTCAATGTATTTATTGGCGTGCGTGATCGTGGACGAGCATGGTGCTGCATTGCATGTGCATGGTGCTGCATTGCATGTGCATGGTGCTGCATTGCATGTGCATGGTGCTGCATTGCATGTGTATGGTGCTGCATTGCATGTGCATGGTGCTGCATTGCATGTGTATGGTGCTGCATTGCATGTGTATGGGTATATCTGCGTTTTGATACCTATTGTGGCCTGGCTTGAGCGTGTGGCTGGTGTTTGTGGTGGCGTGCATGCAGGGTTGTGTGTGTTCTGATGTATGTTGATTTGTACTGTTGCCTGTGTGGCTGTCCTGATCCGCCCAAGATTAAACAGTAAAAGTAGAATTAGATTGTGACTTGGGGGAAGAGTGAAAATAATAAGTAAATCCCTGCTGCTAATTACGGGACGCCCTCCCAAGGCACATGTATGCCCACCCAAAGCTATAACGGCAATGGGTAATAACAAAAAGGGATGAGTATATAGGAGTGCATATCCCAAGCAGCATAACAGGTTAAGAAAACGGCAGCAGGGACCAAGTGGAAACTGCACCATCCTCTGAATAAAGGGGAGAAGGCAATAACTGCCTGACATTTTGCCTAGGGTACTTGGAGGCAAAAAGGTAGTTAAGGCTGGCGCGCCGCCCTGTGCATCTTTCTTAGCTCACCTGTGGTAGACGCAGTTGAGCGCTAATTGCCTGGGCTTATGAGTGGGGTGCAGGGCAATGCAGATACAGGGTAGCACAATTATTACCCAGTTAATAAAATAAAATTGTCCCTCTAAGCACACAAGTCATATGGCATAGGTTATAGTAAGAAGAAGAATGTCTAAAGGAAACTACTAGTCCTTAAGAATGCTAGAAAAGCACAGATGCGGAAAGCAAGCATGCAGCGTCCCACCCTGGCCTGGACTCCTGAGGGGTCAGTAGCACTTGGGTGCACTTCTCAGTGGCCTGGGACTCTAGCAAGAGGCTGGAGTTTGGAGCACCAGGCGTGTGCAAAGGAATGCCTGCTGTTCAGGACTGGCACTTTAGCGGGGCACCAAAGTGCAGGGAGCTTAGTGACAGGACTCAGGCAGTACCTCTGGTCGCGTGGGGACAATGATTGTACATCTCTGGAATCATGGACATGGCTGGCCCGCTTCATTGGGTCTGGGCTTAGTTTTTAGGCTCATGGTTGCTTTCATGGCGCATGGGGCTAGGGGTTATGATTCATTGGGACCCTTCCAGTTATCACTCTTCTGTTTTCCTAAAGTCATGCCGAGTGCGCCATGTATGTCCAGATGTGGTTCTCCAGCTTGCCATGCCCAAAGACCACAGCTGCACCTCACTGACGATGTCCAATGATGCTAAAACCTGTCTGTAGTTGCTTGTGGATTGATGCAGAAGGGATGTGACCTAGAGGTGTGGCTGAACTCCGCCTCAAGGGGTGGGAGAAAGCCTGATTTGCATATGGTTTTCCCCCATCTGTAATGGTGTGACACGCTGAAAAACGATGGTCTGTAGATTGCCTCGAGCAATTCTAGGGGTTAGCATTCATTCAAAACCAAAACCTTCCAGCTATCACGCTTCTGTTTTGCTAAAGTCACCCTGAGTGGAAGGGGTAGGCCCAGACTTTGGTCCCAAGTTTGCCATTCGTTGAGGCCCACGCTACACCTCAATGACACTGTCCAGTAAGGCTGGAACATGTCTGTGGTTGCCTGTGGTTCTGTGCAGAATGGATATGACCAAGTAGTTCGGCTGGACCTGCTCTTTTACCCAATGCAATGCCAAAGGTTATGTATGATTCATTCAAAACCTTCCAGCCATCAGTCTGCTATTTGCAGGAGACTCAGGTCCAACAGCACAGTCAGGGTTCCTGGCTGTCCCTGCCAAAAGGTAGATGAGCACCACACCAGTGGTCCCCCCACAAAGTTGTACAGGTCTACCCAGTAGGATTTCTTCCCAAGACTTCCTCAGAAGATTGGTGCTGGGTTGGGGCTAAGATAGGGTCTTCCTGTCCCAACCAGAGGGGCGCATTCATTTGAACATAGGTGGTGCTGGCCAACCAGAGAAAGGCATATATCATTCAGAGTTTGCAGGCCTTCTCTGGCAGGGATTCTCGAGGGCCGAGGGTTGTGGATTCCACAGAGAAGGGCAGACAGTGCCAAACACTCCCCATATGTGGTCCGGGCTGGTTCTGCGGCAGGCAGGTAAGATTCAGGACCATATATGGCCAAATCAGTCTCTGCAAATAGTCCTCTGTACCAGACAATGTCCGTTTGCTGAAGGCACCTGGACTTTTAAAGGGGTGGCCTCAGAGCCTATTTCAACGTGCTTACAGGAACATTTGTGGAGCTCAATTTATTGTCAGTATACAGATTTAAAGCCTTGCTTTCAGGTTATTCATTTATTCAATAATGAGAACTTTTTCATAATTTAGGGCTTGAGTGGTTGGTATGTATTACCGCCCGCAGCATACTGTGAATGCAACTCAAAAACGGATAATAGTGCCACCAACCATGTACTCTCACACACTAGCCACGTAAGGTGACTCTCATGGGAAAAATTAAGTGCATGGTGCTACCCCGACACACAAAAGGTCAGGGCACCTGAGAGCACACATCATATTCTGCCACCATGTTGACTCTTGGGATCAAGGCCTGAAGGATATACATTCAGGGACAGATATCTCGTCAAATAAAAAGTGAAACACTGAGAGGGACTGAAGGTAGTAGATCACATCTTAGGACTTAATAATAATAATAATGATAATATTATGGTATTTATTGAGCACAGACCTAGCTTCAGGAAGAAACAGGGCGTATTACAATCATAGGGGGAAGAACAAGGTTAGGGAGCAGAGAAACACGGGAGTGGGGATCTAATAACAGGGGAGGGAGGGCAATGGTGAGCAATGGATCTACAAGTAGCCTGGGGAGGAACCAGTGGGGATAGGATCACCCAGTCTCAGGTAGGGTGGGCAGTGGACGTCTATGGAGGTGTATGGGAGGAGCCATTCCTTGAAGAGGTGTGTCTTGAGGTCCTTCCTGAATTGTAGAAGCTAGGGGGCAGGCGGATGTTGATGGGTAGGGTGTTCCAGAGTCTTGGGGCATAGACAGAGAAGGCCATTCTTCTGTTCTTTCCTTCCTGCACCAGCAGAGTCCGAATCGGCACATGTGCTTACTTCTGGTGGATGATAGGCCTCCGGAAATGCTGAGTTTCTCAGTGAGGTACCTTGGGGATTTCAGGCTGACAGCCTTGTAGATGATGCCGGAGGATTTGAAGACGATACAGGTTGCAGCGGGAGCCAGTGCAGTTAAATTAGGGTTGGGGTAATGTGGTCAAATTTGCAGAGTCAGTTGATGAGTCGTGCTGCAGCATGCAGGATAGATCATAGAGGAGCCAGGGTAGTCACCGAAAGGCCTTCCAGAAGGGCATTGCCACCATCCAGGTGAGAGAGGACCAAGGTTTGGACAGAAGATCTGAAGTTGTTTTCTGGGATGAAAGGCTTGATTTTCTGCAGGAGAGAAAGTTGGTACCAAGGCATTTGTGTCTTCCTTGCTATGTTCTGTTTGAAAGCGAGGTGTCTGTCAATGTCAAACCCAAGGGACTTGGTGCAGGTGGCCAGCTGGGGAGTGAAGTGCTCAATGTTCTTAGAGAGCCAGGCCTGGATGTGTTTAGTGTATTTGGTCTGCAGTGGGAATTCAGTCTTGGAGGGGTTGAGCATCAGGTAAACCCTGGACATCCATGACTGGGTCAATGGGAGGCAGGTGTTGAGCCTGTGGATGTCTTCGATGGAGGATGTCTTAAGGTAGAGCGGTGTGTCATCTGCATATTGGTGGATGTTGTGTGGAGCAAGGAGGGGTCCAAGCAGTTCATGTAAAGATTGGTCTTGCAACAATATGCATCTGTTACAGTACTGGGGTTGTATTTGAAGAGTGTCTGATTCTCCTTAGATGCATGGAGACTCAATCTTTCAATCCAGACTGCCTTACTACTTACTACACATGTTCCTCTCTGGTCAGACCCACAGGGGTTCTAAGGTCAGAGTTGGGTCTGTCTCTATTAATGGTTCAGACATGGTACGAACCAACATTAAACACTACAAGGCTTGGGACAACAGCAGAACCATGTAAGAGACATCTATACCATCCCTAATGGACATTAGAGGCAGCAAACTGAGTTACATTACATTTATTGTTTAATGTTAACAGTTCCACTACTTTTTACAGCCATTTTCACCATTCTGGAACTATTCTTTTTGACGAAAGCATACCTCTTCCTTTTACCACCCTAGTGTTATTAAAGCTAAACTGAAATCTGTTTGACTTTTTCATTCATGCAGCCTGGATGACATATCAGACTGGGTGGACTCTAGCTCGCTTTGTCTTAGCCAGGGAAAAGTGGATGAGGTCCACCCAATACCTGGAAAGTATCTCTCCTCACATCCTGTTGTGACGAATCAACTTCCGGGCCACCAGTGGTCCAGGGATGAATATCGGTTTCTAAACCATCAATCAGCCCCACACCTCTAGTACACCAGAAGGGATCCGAACAGATTGGAAACACAAGCAATTTATAAACCTCCTTGTCCAATTTTGGTAACATGGACGGAACAGCAGGATTATCTCTGCAAGGTCGTGCATCGTTGGTTAGTTTTGGTAACATGGACGGAACAGCAGGATTATCTCTGCAAGGTCGTGCATCGTTGGTTAGTTGCCACACAGCGAAAATACAATTATTACCTAATGATAAAAGGGACTGTCCAGTCAAGGTTGTATAAAAATATCTACTTTATTATTATCACAACAGACAATGCTAGCACACTACAAAATACAACCCACCCTGTATAGGAATGCAGAGGACAGACAGTTTCGAAGAAGGGAAAGGGATGCACTCTGGATACTGACAGGAGGATAGTCAGTAAAATAAGTAATCGCAATAGTTCAAGGATACTTGGTTTCAGCACAAAGGGAGCAATGGGTCATAAAATGTCACTAGGGGCCTTTGGAGAAGGACCATGGGGACAGAACCACAATGTACCTTGTGCTTGTAGATGTTCTTGGTGCTCGACAGGGTCAAGTCGGTTTCAGCTTTGCAGCTTTTGCGACAGAGTTCAAGATGGGAGACAGCTGCGGGTATCAGGCGGCAGGCAGTTCGGCGAGTGAGGCAGGACAGACAGCTACAGGCTGACCTACATGGCGGCTTAGGGTCAGGAATCGT
This sequence comes from Ambystoma mexicanum, assembly GCF_040938575.1. Classification (NCBI taxonomy): domain Eukaryota; kingdom Metazoa; phylum Chordata; class Amphibia; order Caudata; family Ambystomatidae; genus Ambystoma; species Ambystoma mexicanum. The sequence goes on along the minus strand of NC_090926.1, from coordinate 324,763,013 downwards.
TGTCTCAGTGCTAGTTGGCGGGTCTGAAGCACTGGTCGAGGCGTCTCAGACGACGTTACTGGCTGCGGCGTAACAACAGTCAGCAGTGCAGTCAGTTGCAGCTCAAGGGGCTCGACTGATTTGAAAAAGTCCTTTAAGGTAGATGCTGGTAGATGCTTGCTGATGCACTCCTCCTAACCTCTTCACTGGGTGTGTGTCGTTCTTTATGAGGGATGGCAAAAAGCTGAGGAGAGTGTTGCAGGCCACTGCCTTGTCCTTGGATTGGTTCTGAGACTCTCTGGCTCTTCCCACCTAGGAAGTTGCTGCAGAGCCTAGCAGGGCATGCTGTGTTCTGGCTGGGTACCGGTTCTGGCGCTGCTGGTGGGCCCTCTGGATTCAGCGTCTCCATCTGTTCCCAGGGCGATGTTTAGGGTAGGTATCCTGCTTCCCTCTTTGGAAATCCTGGCCTTCCATTACTGGCAGAAGCTGTAAGGCAGACTGTACCTTCAGCCAGGGTCCACAGGAGTTCTTCTTGTTACTCCTTGCAAAGTCTTCAGTTTATCTGCCCAAAAGAGGGGCTTGACTCTCTTTTAAAGCCAAATGGGCCCCAGTGATTGTTGTAGACTAAGCCTACCTTAATGAACCAATCCTGGGTCCCCACCAATAATCTCCTGTATGCATGAGGTCATAACCAGAGTGCTTTTCAGCAGAAAAGGTAAAGGGGGAAAAATATGTAATGCTAAGCCCCACCCATCTTCCTGTCTGTTGTAGATCAAAGGGTCCCTCTAGTTAATTGAGCTCTCTGTGGTTCCTGATTAAAGCGGCAGGTCTCCCTTGAAGCTTCGGCGGGACCAGACTTTTGGTCTCCGATAAACCACATACTTGTACCTTCTGAATGGGGTCCCCCTGGGGGGATTGACTACTGTTAATACATAGGGCCTCATCACGAGTTGGGTGGTAGCCCTTATATGCAGTGGTAATGAGATTACCGCCGCATTTAAGAGTTGGCTCTATCATGAGTTTGGCCCTGCCAGGAGGCATTCACCTCCAGCTTAATGCTGGAGGTGAATGTGCGGGCGAAGAGGGCATTTTCGGCACTAAACGCGCTGGTGCAATTTGCGCTAATAGCACCCACCAGCCCCATTGGGTCCAATGGTCCAATGGACCCAATGGGGATTTACCGCCTTACCACTACTCGTGATCCGGCGCTAATAGCGCTGGACCGATTAGCGTTAATGCTATTTGCGTTGGAGGTATCCCGTCGCATTTAACACTGGGATACTGCCAACCTCGTGATGAGGCCTATAGTTTCAGACATGACAGGTCACTGCCCTTGATACTGAGAGGTGGGAGCTGGCTTCAGATTGACACAGTGCATATAAAAGGTTGTTGGGGTTTTACTATCCTTTGTTAATCCTGCGACCAGGCCTCCTGTGGGTCTGTTTGAATTAACTCTGATTAGCATGCAAGACTGCCACCACCAGCTACGCAAGGAAAAGGTGGAAACATGGTGCCTTGGTTAGTTAATTAGGCTGGCCATCGCAGGAGGAAGGTTTTGCCTTCCCCCTTTTGAGATACCTTGATGTACTCTTGGCTGTCACATTCCAACTAAATATGGCAAGGGGGACGGCGCCTTTAGGCTGTGTCCACCCAGAGTTCACAGATCTATGTGTATGTCATGCGATGAGCACAGGAACATTTGTGCGGATTAGCCCCACACATTTTCCAGAGGTTGATTTACCATCATTCAATTTCATTTGAAATTTCTAAAAGCCCACATGAGCACACACTCACTGTGCAGATGGTCAAATTCCCCACACTGTCTCCTGCTGATATTTAGAAAACTTATTGCGCTGTAGACGTTCTAGTTAATAAAGGTGCCAGGCATTCACAAGGAATACGATTTTAATATGAGGTGGCTGTGTGGGATTTGTTCCTTCGTGCCACTGGGCATGTGTGCAGTTTTTGTAGGACCCTTAGGAACTAGTTGCTTGGATTATTGTAATGCAACCCTGGGGGGTCCTTACAATAAACTGATTAGCAGCCTCCAGGTGGCTTAAAACTGCTTGGTTTCTGAATGCAGGAAAAGTTATCATGTCCAAGCTGCTCACATGAACCTTCTGTGGTTTCAAGTAGAGTAGAGAATTCACCTTAGATGTCTCTACATCATCTTCAAATGAATCCATAGGGCTGCTCCTGCCTCCCCCAAGGATTGCATTACATGGTATGTCCCGGGATGGAACCTTTGGTATACAGGAGGAGCATACACCATTCATACTTAGGACTCTGTGAGACCACAGAAGCTAAGGCTTTCAGATTGGGAACCCAGGCTTTGGAGTAAATGACCAAATTCAAAAGCAGCGAGTAGAAGCTCCTGATTTAATAATGGTGGTATTTAAATGTCCGAAATGACTGATCGACTGGAAAAATGCAAATAGCCCTCCTTTTTATTTTTACCGTTCCACCCAGTTGACTGTGAGAATGCCTTGCCACGAGTTACACCATGCCTCCCCTTACACTGTCCTCTGCTGGAGTCACTGTTCTACACCTTTTTCTGAGACCCTTCAAGAGCTGGAGTCAAATGTAGTTTGTTTAACAGAAAAGTACAAACTTTGCAGTGAAAATGGGGCAATCTTTTTTTTATATATGATATAGTTTAAAGATAAAACTTTTCATTGGCAGTGAAACAGGTGCAATCATATAACAAGTTAATGCTGACAAGTCAGGTCTTAGTTAAGGAATCAGAATGCCAGCAGTTCTATGGTAGGATGCCAATGGGGCCGAGTTCAGCCACCACACGCAGAAAATGTGGCTACAGCAGCAGGGAGATTGGGAGGGGATGAGGGGACAGGAGACAACTCATCTTCACGGCGGTCCTCAAGTGACTGTTTCCTATGGGATTTTAAACAGAAAAGCTTTAGCCGAAGAGTCTCACCAGAATGACCGTAAAAAATGTGCATGTCCTAAAACCTCAGTTGCTCAAGAATGCCCAGAGCAAGAAAGTGAGCCGCAAAATAAAGAGCAAGGGCATTCTATGAGACCATATTACTGTAGCTCTTGAAAGCCAAAGCCTGAATATTTGTACCAACTAGAGTTTGGAAGGTAGGCAGTTAAGTGCCTAAAATGCAGAGTCAGTTAAAATCCTGGATTCATTGCTTAACCACAGTGTGTGATCCTGCACAAAGCACTCTGCCTTAATGGGAACAACTGGAGTCCTAAGAAATTATTTACACTGTTAAAATAAAAGCTACCATTACAGTGTGCAGATTTAATGATGTTAGGGAGGAACTGGGGTTCCCTCGTGCTCCTCTGATGGTAGCAGCTGAGGCTGTCAGCTAGAATTGTGTTATTGTAGAACTGGCCCTCCATCAATCCCGTATAAGTATAAATGATCGAATCTAAAACATCGTAATGAGAAATGACCGAATTGTTTTCCCTAAATTTTTCGAAATTTTGGGTTGCATTTGTTAAAATATAAGTGTGGGATGGGGTAAGGGTAGTAGTTAAGGTGGGGGTGAGTGTGGTTTGTGGGTGGGCTCCCCCCGCATTATTAGGGGAAAAAACTATTCTTTAATTTCTCATAGGGTTGTTTACATTCGATCATTTCATTGACATCCCATCAATCCCATATCACTTGCTTTGACAGCAGGATGGTATACGGTACTGTCACCAGCCAGTCCGTGCAGCAGACAAAGTGCCGAAGAAGCAATCGCGTCCTTCCCGGTTGCTGTCAGTCACTGCGGTCGCTTTTGGTCGGCCAGAGCTCTGCCCACAGGCGAATGAGCCTTTTTATGCTATGTCATTGAGTCTTGTATAGCACACCTTATTCTTATGCTATGTCATTGAGTCTTGTATAGCACACCGTCTGACCTTTCCATCAGTTCCTGGAGCTAAATGATCCCCAAGAGGTAGGGTAAGGGACATAAGTGGCAGCATGTGGATCAGGGCAAGGTAGCTTTGTGTGCAGCTCAGAAACAATAGGGCCCTCACATGGTGTGTACATTCTACATATGATATGGTTGTCTAGAGCAGCGATGAATGTGCACTCTAGGTTGGCAGTATAAATTGCATAGATTGTTGTGGTTTCTAGCAGAGTAGTGTGTAAGGAGGGTGTGGTGAGTTGTGTTGATGTATCTGTGGTGGGTCAGTGTGGTGTTTAAGGGAAGTTGGCTTAGACACATGTCTCTTGAGGTGCTCTGTATTCCATTGTGTTGACCTGTGTTGTTTCAGTGTTATGCGTCGAGGGGCTTTGTCGCAATGGGTGCGAAGTTGAATGACTTTGAGGCGGTTGTTACGATACCTTGCTCAGCACTCCACCCAATACCAACTGGAAACAACCTTTGTCACTTTGGAAACATCACCGTTGGTCATATTAATGTGTTTATGTCAATACAAAATATGCTTTCTTCCGCTTATATGCCTTTTATGTAATGTCAGGCTAAATCAGGTTATTAAACGGGTGCGCCACTCTGGCTTCAATGGGATTAGGGTATAATCCGACTGGAGATGCACAATGGTCTGTACATGGCACCAATGAAAAAGTGTCCCACACTTGCAAATAGTTATTCATACCTTTTGTGACAGATTGTTTGAGTAGTACCGAGGGGGAATTTTTTGCTTAAGTGTGATGTAAATTGTGCAATTTATATAATATTTATTCAGCAACAGTGTCAAAACTACTAGCCACAGAGTGAATTAACTCAAAAAAGTGGCCCACTTTGACCCAAAAAACTGGCACACCCCAGGATTTTGTCTTTTTGGTTCGGCCATGGGCCTAAGGCCTATAGACCAGTCAAAGCCAATGCAGGGGTGCGCAAGCACCGCCACAGCGCCTATTGCTCCCAGACGAACCCAAACAAGAGTGCAGCTCTACATGCCTTGGTGAGGTGCAGACTACGAGAGGTGGCCAATGGAAGGGCTGCGCAAGTGGGCAACAAGCCCTCCCGGCTGTCTTCAGAAAATAAGCTGTTTAGCCACTCTCCAATTATTCCCTCCAGCTGCTCTGCGGTGTTCAAAAGACCTGTGTTCCAGTCGCAGCTGATTGGGATGGTTGTACAGGATGTTCCCTGCTACAAGGAATCAGGTGGGTGTCAAGAGTGGGCAGGTTGCGGCTTCTGACGGAAGCATTTTAATGTGGCAGCTGAGAGAAGTCCAAGAAGTGCCAAAGCACATGAAGACGTCTTACTCTTCAGGAGGCGGCACGTGGCAGCACACCTGGCACTAGCTCACCCTTCAGAACCTCATTGTGCTGCAGGAGCACGCGCTGAAGGAAGCAGGTGGGCTGCGTAGATCTCATTATCTCCCCGTCCCAGTCCTTAGACAATCCCTCAGACAGAAACCCATAGTGTACACAGCTGAATCCCAAATCACACAAAATGGCCACTGCTCTGCAGTATTGCCATAAAAAGGCTCACATCCGAGAGTGCGTCCTGGCTTGGCAGCTGCCTTGGACAGATTACCAGAGGAAACTTTTGCTCACCGAGGTCATTGCTGTTTAAATTACTTTATTTTGTATAGGATTTTCCTACGATTTTTGCTGGGCACAGACTTGAGAAACAATATATTGCCTCCTGGGCTCCTGTGGGCTCTGGCCCAGGTTTTACCTTGAGCAACCAGCACGGAAGGAGCCAGGGAGAACAACTTATGAATTTCCTGGGGGTGCCACTACCCAGAGTTTAGGTCAATAGCATTGATAAGGTATTAACATTGTTAGAGATTGGTTTCCCCTGGGGATGGTGAAGCCCCGGAGCAGCTGCGTGTCCGCGCTCCCAGCAAGGAACCAATAGCAAGCCGCTCTTGGGGCGTGGCCAGCGCGCATGCCGTGAGGTCAGACTTCCACGGAGCTCCGTCCGAGATCCTTTAACCGAACTAATTACTCTCGCTTAATCCTTGTGCGAGACCTGACACAACTCCAGAATCCCACAGGGGAACCGATTGCCTGCACTCGCCAACAAAATCGGACGAAATCGGTGAGCGGACGCCGGAGAACGGGGAGCTCGGGACCGTGCCCCTTGCGCCTTCAAGATGGCGGCGCCCACTGCGTGAGGCGACTGACCCGGCCCCGTCCGCCCAGATCATTCATCGGACCGCTGCGGCTGGGAGAGCCAGAACGGTGGGGCTTGCTGCCTGCGCCACGAGCGGGCTCTGAAGACATAGAAATCGGCACTGAGGCCGGCCGTCGGAGAGGGGCCGTCCGCCGAGGACCCAGGAACGCGAAACCCAGGATCGCTCCCGAGACGCCGACGCACCCGCAGGAAGGCGGGACCGGGTGCGCTTCTGGCCGGGTGGCGGCGCCGGGGGCGCTGCTACAGACGGCGCCCACTGTGTGAGGCGACTGATCCGGCCCCGTCCGCCCAGATTATTCATCGGACCGCTGCGGCTGGGAGAGCCAGAACGGTAGGGCTTGCTGCCTGCGCCACAGGCGGGCTCTGGAGACACAGAAACCGGCACTGAGGTCGGCCGTCGGAGAGGGGCCGCCCGCCGAGGACCCAGGAACACGAAACCCAAGATCGCTCCCGAGACGCCGACGCACCCGGGCCGCACCGGGTGCGCTTTTGGTGCAGCGACGCAGGCCGGGCTGGGCCCCCTTCGCGGCGCGCGCCGGCGCCTGACCTCCCCTCGATCCCCCGGAGGTCCGACCCTGGGGCCCTGCATTAACTCCAGCGAGGAGGCCCGATCTGGCCCTGCAAGGCCCTGGCCGTCCCTGGAGGCCACTCATGCAACAAAACTAGACCTACAGCAATACTGGCCGATCGCTGCAGAGACTGGAGACGACATCTCCCCGACAACAGCCCACTTGAGGCGCACCCAGGAATTGGAACCCACTCAAACACAGAAAACTAAACCGATCTGCACCACGTCATCTGCTAGCCTGAGGCCTCCCAAAAACCCGCACCCATAAGCCTCTGGGAACTGACCTCAGAAACGCGAGCGGCTAGAAACAGCGGAAGAACTGGGGCTGGGTCCCCAGGTAAATTACCAAACAAGGGCCGGAGCCGGGCCTGCACTCCGCAGGAGATCGCATTCATAACCTCCAAGCCGAGGGATGTCTCCCCCCAAGATCAAACCGAAACTAGTCACGATGGACTCCTTTACAACAAGCAGATCTCAAAGACAATCAGCACAACAAGACCGGGAGACCCCCGAAAACTCGCCCCAACAGGAAGAGGACCTTAAACACACGCAAGTCCTCCAAGCAATAGCTGCCCTCCGCACATCACTCGAGGGACGACTGGAAGAGGTAAAGTCGGATATGCAACTCATGCGCCAGGATGCCCGCAACCTAACGGAACGAGTCACTCTGGCAGAGACTACCTTACATGAAAACACTGAAGACACCCGAGATCTAAAAAAGTTGGTCAGAGATTTGGAACAAAAGGTGGCAAGACTGGAGGCCCGCTCTGAGGATGCCGAAGGCCGCGCGCGCCGTAACAATATTCGCATACTGGGAATTCCTGAAGACCTGGAAGGTTCGGACCCGACGACCTTCATTGAAACGCTCCTACAACAAGAGATAGGGGCGGGAAACCTCTCCCAGGGGTTCTCTGTTGAAAGGGCCCACAGATCTCTCCAGAGGCGTCCTCCTCCCGGATCTCATCCCCGGCCGATCATAGCCAAGATCTTAAATTTCAGAGACCGCGAAACCATACTACGGTTTTCCAGAGAAGGCGGGGAGATAAAAAGAAAAGACTCAACAATAGTTATATATCCGGACTACACCCCGGCGGTGCAGCAGGCCAGAAATTCCTACATTCCAATAAAAGCTCGGCTGAGAAAGCTCAACTTGAAATATATGCTGCTCTACCCGTCACGTCTCAAGATTTTGTATAACGGAAAGGCGACATTCCTGGAAACCCCGGCTGCCGCCAACTTGTGGCTCGAGCATAATAATCTGGCGGACGACAAGGAAACACCACAGAACCCAGATCGGAGATAACCGTTCTCCCCCCGGTGAAAGCAGGCAAAAGACAGTTCCCTCCCCAAAAATAAAAGCACAGGCAATAACGAACTGCAGACGAATGAATCACCCCGTAAGTCCTGCTGTGATGTATGCTACATCGGACGAGAGCTCGGTGGAACACACGAGCGGCGGACAAGCAACCCACCCCACCAAAGAAAGGTGTAAGCACTTTGCTCACACACAACCTGATCCGGAAGGCCAGGACTGGCCTGGAAGGCTCAGGAACCCCTGAGCGCGGCAAGTTAAAAGCAACTGCTAGGGACAGTTTGAAACGTTTTGTCCAGTTTTTCCCCATTTAACAAGATGGGAGTTCCACAAGTTCAAAAATCTCCAATCAGCGGAAAGTTCGAAGTCAGAATGAGAGCCCAGACGATGAGGAGGCCGGGACACAGCGGAAAAGATGGTCGGCAGGGGCCAAATAACTGTAAGTGTAACTCAACTGCCCCGAAATGTCGTCTAATGCTAACATAAAGATATTGACCTGGAACGTGAGGGGCCTGGGCTCTTACCTACGCCGTAATAGAATCAAATCCTATTTGACCAGAAAGAAAGTGCAGATAGCGCTACTGCAAGAGACACACTGCACGGCGGAATCACTGGCGAGGTTGAGGGAGCACTGGGGAGGCCAAGGGGTCGGAACTTCGTACTCCAAATATGCAAGAGGAGTATTTACCTGGATTCACCCACAACTCCCTTTCCATCTAATTAAGTCGGAGACAGACCCAGAGGGGAGGTTCGTAATACTATGGGGCAGACTAGAACAAACAGAAATCTGCATATTCAACTCTTACCTCCCTAATACCAACATCCCATCCCACTTAAATTCTATGTACGCTAAGATTGCACCATACAGACATGGAATCCTTTTCTGGGGGGGAGACTTCAACTGTGTCCATGATGCAAAACTAGATAGGTCCCTCCCGCACCCAAAGGGACCTTCAGCAGCCACAACTGCCCTCTCCCTACTAATACATAGGCTGCACCTATCAGACACCTGGAGAGAGTGTCATCCTGACGCCCGGGGTTACTCATATTTCTCCTCCCCTCACGGTCTCCACACGAGGCTAGACTATGTCTTCATAAGCAATGAACACTTGCCACAAATAGCCGACGCCCAATATCTAGGCAGAACCATTTCCGACCACTCGCCACTCCTGGTGGACTGGAACCACACGGGCCCCAGGCCTCCCATTCCAATGTGGAGAATGCCGGTAGACGCCCTTGATGATCCAGTATTCAGAGATGACCTACACGAATTTATAGAGAGCTTCATTGAAAGTAACACCGGAAGCGTGGACCGAACAGGCACGTTGTGGGACGCCCTAAAAGTAGTGACAAGGGGGGAAATCATAGCCAGAGCAGGGGGCATTAGGAAACAACTTAGAGGCGAGCTGAACCACTGGGAACAGCAGATTGAACAACTGGAAAGGGCCCCGGCTACCACGGAGCAGAGAGAGATCAACCTCAAAGAACTTAGAAATAACACCACTTTAGCATGGGACAGGCTCGCCAAATTTGACTATGCCACCAAAACCGACAGAATACACACTGAGGCAGATAAACCTGGTAGAATGCTAGCTTGGCTCTGCAGGAAAGAACACCCCAGACACACAATCACGGGGCTACAGACTGAAGACGGAGGGGTAGCACAGACACAGCAAGCCATAAACAAAACCTTTAAGGACTTTTATGAACACCTTTACTCCCACAAGGATCAGGTTCCCCTAGAGCAAATCATGAACACCCTGGAAGAAATAGGGCTCCCCAAGATACCCCCGGAAAAATCGGAGGCCCTAGACGCAGACATTACACCCGAGGATATCTCTGAGGCAATCAGATCACTGGCCACCCGTAAGACTCCTGGGAGCGACGGCCTGCCCACTGAATTTTACAAGGCATATGAGTCCACCCTATCGCCCCTCCTACACGAGCTCTTTCGAGAAGCACATGAAATAGGAATTCTACCCGACACCATGAGGGAGACCCTCCTGATCCCGATCATTAAGCCTAATAAGCCCCCTGATAGATGCGACTCTTACCGTCCGATAGCAATCCTTAATTGCGACGTGAAAATCCTAACGACAGTATTAGCGAACAGATTAGCCAGAATCATAGGGGATGTAATACATGAAGATCAGTGCGGCTTCGTACCAGCCCGAAATACTACCATGAATTTGCGCAGGGTGCAACATGTTATTGACCAAACTGTAGACTGCACAGAACCGTACGCCCTGTTGTCCCTTGATGCTATCAAGGCGTTTGATTCGATCTTTTGGGAATGGCTAATAGCAGTATTGGAGGAGTTTGGCTTCGGCCCAGGGTTCATTCGGTGGATCAAGATATTATACACAGAGCCTAGAGCCAGAGTAAAAACCGGGAAACATATATCAGAGGTTTGGAACATATGCAGGGGAACCAGACAGGGTTGTCCTCTCTCCCCTATGCTCTATGTGCTGGGACTAGAGCCCATTGCAATCTACTTCCGTAAACAATTTTTCGACGCTGGAATCCGGCTGGGCAACTCGGACCACATTATCTCCCTCTATGCGGACGATGTTTTACTATTTGTCAAAGACCCATACAACAATGTGCCCACTATGATGGACGTCCTCGACAATTTTGCGAAGTTTTCAGGTATACAATTCAGCCGAGCAAAATCCTGTCTTTTCCCCCTGGCCAACCTTAAGGGATCGGTTACATCGCAGCCTCCCCTGGCGGGAATAAAATGGGAACACACCTCGTTCAAATACTTAGGGTTACACATAATGCACTCCCCAGACCAAATGCATGAACACAACACTAAGGCTGCTCTTCCCGCCTTAAGGAAATCCATGGCCTTTTGGGCGAAACTTCCCCTATCCATGATGGGCAGGGCCTCCATAATCAAAATGATCGTCCTCCCTAGATTTTTGTATGGGTTCCAAAACGTACACTCCTATATCAAAGCATCCTTCTTTCGCCTAATGGAAAAGTTGATAAGAGACTTCTTGTGGGGGAAGGGAAGACGTAAAATAGCACTTACTACCTTATCATTACCGTACACCCAGGGGGGAATCCAACTCCCAAACTTCGAAAAATACTATCTGGCAGCTCAACTTGGCTTTATCACCAAATGGCTAGCTGACGATGCCACCTCAGAAACACCACTCTTGCTACCGCTGATCTCCCCGCTGTATATGAAAGAACTTCCCTGGGCTCCCGCCCACCTGATACTTAATGCTCCAATGTTGGTCACTCTTGGCCGCAGGGTCTGGCGCAGGGCTGAATCCCTTGCCCATGCCAAATACCAATACTCCCCGAACATACCGCTGATCTCGAACCTATGCAAAACCCCAGAGGACTTACAGTATCTCAGACACTGGGAACAAAAGGGGATATACTCATGGGGGGACCTATACACAGAGGGGGAGTTCAAAGCATTCGAAACCCTTCAGGAAGAAAACGATGTTCACGCTGGCCAGTTTTTGTGGTACCAAAAATTGAGATCTACTGCAAGAACCAAATGGCCAACATGGCCAGAAGAACCAGAATCAAGCCCCCTGATCACGCTACTATATGAATTGGGCGAGCGAGGAAGACTGGTGTCTCAGATCTATGGCTGCCTAAGCGACTCCCCCAACCCACGCAGCGCCAGCCTGAAATCCAGATGGGAAGCAGATATAGGCCGAGAACTATCGGATGGCGAATGGGAAAGGGCCCTGACATTTCCTAGGACAGTGTCTAGAAATCATAGATTTAGACAAATACAACTGAACCTCTTGCACCGAACATACTTAACCCCATCCAGGCTAGCCAAACTTCACACAACTCAGAGTTCCAAATGCACATGGTGCGAAATGGACAATGCGGATCTCCTTCACACATTCTGGCACTGCGCCAGGTCACAGTCCCTGTGGTTCTTTATTCAACAAACCAGTGCGAAACTGGGGCTAACCAGATACGAATGGTCTCCGGCGGTATGCCTATTGGGCACATATCCCAGACCAGCAAAACTAAAACACCTTGCCAAATTAATGGACATCATGTGCATCCTGGCTAAGAGGACAATCGCGATGTCCTGGAAGAAACCATCGGGGCCTCAACAGAAAATCTGGCACAAGGAACTTAAACGCTGGGTGCTAGCAGAAACAAAATCCTGGGAGCAAAGTGTGGCCAGATCCGCAGAAGCCTCGAGCATGACCTTAGACGCCTGGAAGGGACTCACAGACCCCTTGTTCTACCCCTCCGACGATAAGCCCCCATGAGCCGACATGAACCCACCACAAGAAGATTCATAGACTAAATGAGAGCCCCGGAAGCGGTCCGCCTTTGGCCGCTTGTAGTCCCGACCCGAAGCCCCACCCTTCCCGGAGGATTTAACCCCCCTTTACGCCCCCATCTGACACCGGATTCTCAGGAAACAGAAACTGGAGATAGTTAGTGTTTTATTGTTTTAATGTTTCAATGTTTTAATGTTAAAGTTGCTAATGTTATTGATCCAAGATGCTATGCAAGTCATCCTCCAATGGCAGTTGAGATAACTGCCCTGTGTTTGTACTTAATAACAAATGCCAATAAACAAATTTTAAAATCAAATAGCAAGCCGCTCTGCCCCATACACTTTGCTGCCTGCGCGATCAGCCAGAGGGCCTTTTATGGGATCGGAAAAGACTCCCCAGAGATGGTAAAAGAATTCCAGAGCATCAATACTTCTATTATCTATTTATTACACATTAATAAAGAGCAATGGAAACCTACCTCAAAATGGGCGCTAAATGTATGAAGCTAGAAAAGAGCCAGAAACGGTTAGTTTTTTATGGGGTGGGCATTTCTAGAGGATAGAGCCATGGTTTCCATTTTTTTATGGAAACTGAGGTGATCAGAGGTGACCCACAGAAAGAGCAGCATTGAGTTCCAGATATTGGCCACCTGGTAGGAAAACCTCCTACGGTCAGTATGTGTCTGGCATAGGTCAGTATGTGGCTGGCATACGAGAGGTGGTTTAAGCAACATAGCAGTCGAGGAATCGATGCCATACCTGGGAACAAGCCAGGAGAGTTTATTTGCTAGAAAAAACAGGCTTTGCTCCATATGCAGCCTTGTTTGCCAGGCACAAAAACTTGAACATAATCCTTATCGTATAGGCAGCCAAAAGAGCTTATGGAGGGCAGGTAGGGCATGATCGCGCGGCCCAAGGTTACACACCATCTCTGCTGCTAGATTTTGGATACTCTGGAGTTTGGGGAGTGTCTCATCAGGCAGACCCAAACAGATGGCATTACAACAGTGAGTCCTAGAAGAAATGAGTGCATTGTCCGTAGTTTGAGCATTAAAAGAGAAATATTTCAAAACCTAGAATTTGTAAATGTGGGAAGCCACCTTTGGATATGGTCAACAGGGAAAGAGAGGAATCGATATGGATCCCAACATTTGTTTACCCCTTCAACATGGGCAGGACATTTGCCTATTGTATAAGTTGGGCAGAAAGATTGCTCCGAAAAATTAGAACAAGCTCGGTCTAGCTGCCATTCAACTTGAGATGATTTAAGCCCATCCCTCAGTCCAACGCTTCCAAAGATTTCATTCTTGAAGCTCTTACCGCTGCTGCTATTGGAATGTATGATGATGTGTGTATCGTAAGCATAGATGCATAGCTGGAGAACAGTGGTTGTGTAAGGGCTGCCAGCAGGGCTACATGGAGGTTACACAGCAGAGGTGACTCTTCTCGAGGCCACGGTGTGAGCACGATCAGTCAAATGAAAATGGAGCCAATGTATTAAAGTGTTTCGGATGCCTTGGTGGCTCAGATGGTCCAGCAGTTTCGAGTGGTCAGTGGTATCGAAGGTTATGGACAGATCCAGATGGACCAAGACCCCTCCATCTCCATCAACATCATCAATATCCTGTACGGCATCGAAAACTCTGGCCAAAGCACTCTCATTTCCCATACCAGGGAACTCCCAGCCTGTTGCTGGTGCAGGGGTTGGTTTTCTTTAGCACATGTTCGTATCTGTGAGGCCACCATCTTCCCTGACACTTTCCCCCAATAGAGAAGCTGAGAGATGGGGCGAAAATTAGACCATATGTTGCGATCATGAATCGCTTTCTTCAGGAGTGGTTTCACAGCAGCAGTTTTTAAGTGTTTAGGAAAGATACTTTGGGGGAGAGAGCGATTTTAAGCAAAAGGAAGATACTGAAGGCTCCAAGGGCGTATTAACTTTAGCTTACTAGCCGAGATTGAATGAGGAGGAAAACCTGGAGCTTTGCCAGAAGGGATCTGCTTCTTTCCAGTCCGATACATTGGGGAATGCAAAATCTGACATCCTGGTCTCACTGTGTGCGATCGGAGGCAGAGACACACCGGAGAGGGGTGCGTAATAGATGGCCATGTTTGTCTGAAGTAAGGCTATTATTGGAAACACAAGTGCTAAATACTGGCAGAAATCAAAAGGTACAGGAGGACACCAGGAGAAGACTGGGGAAAGGGGGAACATGCTCCAGCCCCTAAGCACCTGGCGCGGACCACCGACGTCGTGCTCATTCTGGAGGTTTTTCACGGTTTCCTTCACATGCATTCTGGCAGTGAATGCTGGGTAACTGGAGAAAGCTGGGAGTGTTGCTTCTTCTCATTGTTTGGTTTGCAGGGAATCAGCCTCAACACCCTCTGATATAAAGGCCTGTTCACAGTTTTCAGTGTGTTTCTGATTGGTGGAGGAGCTAGCAACAGCATGGAGCAGCGCACGCGGACAGGCTCTTCCAAGAGATATCCCACCGCCTTTTCACCCTCCAATGGTCATTCCAGTCATGTGCTTAAGTCTGTCAACCATAGAACAGAAGTCGTAATAAATACTGCCATTTCTTGTTCATACTAGGTTTCTTATAGTAACAACATCAGAGGCCCTCAAAAGAGCCAAGAACAGTGAGACAGGGTGTGGGGGGCAGTAGATCACATACCTGCTTCTACCGCCTCTTCCCAGGCTCCGGGCGCTGTGTGTTCTCCTCCTCCAGGACCATTCCGGCCCTCTTCTGAATATTAGGGAAGCCTGGTCCATAAATCAGATATTTCTCAAGTCTTTTTATATCTCCATTGTGATGTGCTGCCTCTATTGGAAGGGTTTCCACGTCATAGTAATGGAAGGCACCATAATTCAACCACAAGACTTCTCTGGCGAATCTTCCGAAAGAAATAGAATTAAAGCCAAAGTATATGTCTAATAACGTTATTAAATTGATTGGCAGTGATTAGGGTGTCAGAAAGGTCTGTTATCATTAGCTGCCACGCGACATGAGTTTCTACTCCAGTGCCCCGGCTGCAGCATCCCCCTTCTTTCTGAGACTGCCCTCCTGGTTGTGAATGTTGTGGTGGGCGTCCTTCAACTCCCACCGCATAGTGCATTGCTTCCTTCTGACATTCCCTGCCGCAATGTCAAGTGAATACTTTTCCCAGAATGCCACCTTAGGGCTCACTTTCTCTCTATAATTGTCATATAGGTACTTTAAAAGCTGGATTACGTTTCCCAAAATGCACGGTTCTCTTGGGTTTTTGTTTTCTTTGTTTTTATGTCTGTTCTCTCTCTCTCTCTCTCTCTCTCTCTCTCTCTCTCTCTCTCTTTCTCTCTCTCCTCTCTCTCTCTCTCTCTCTCTCTCTCTACCACCCCCACCCCACTGGGTTCTCTGATAGGCACCTTGTCAGTGGTTCCCAGTCTCTATCCACTGCCTGCCTCTCCCCTCCCACCCTGACCTCAAGACCTCAATTCACTGCCTCCAGGACCCAGAACTCCCCCAACAACCAGGGTTCTGTGGTACATCTCTCCACTTGATCCGAACCAAGCCAGGTCAGAGTGCTGTCTGCTCTCATAACCCTTTGGATAATCACCCCCTGCCTCTATATTGCCTCTTCCAGGTCTCAGCAGCGTTGCTCTGTGTTTTCTGTCTTCCCCGTCTCATACTTAACAGGCCTTCACCCCATTGGTGGGCAGTTCCATGACCTCTTCTATCTTGTCCTATTACCTGACCTGTATTTTGCTCCTCTTGCTTCCCCAACATTCTCTGTTATTGACTTCCAGTCATATCATCTAGGAAGAGTCGGTTCTCAAACATTAGATTGTCATCTTGGATTTCATCTTCCAACTGTAAGGGTGACTCCTCCCCTGCCTCTATTATTAAAGACTGTGCTAAGACCCTCGCACCATTCCTGACTGCGTTCATCAATGCATCATTTGCCACTGGGAAAGTCCCCTCCTGCCTCAAGGAAGCCTGGGTCCACCCCCTCTTGAAAAAACCCCTCTCTCGACCCTATTTCCCCCAATAACTACAGGCCCATCACCACCGTCCCCTTCTTTCTCAAGATACTGGACAAAGCAGCCTATCTGCAGGTGCAGAACTTCATTGAAAAACACAAGCTCCTAGGGCTATGCCAATCTGGCTTTCGACCCAGACATGAAACAGAAACCGCCTTACTTGACCTAAAGAATCAGATGGACGATGCCAGAGACCTAGGCAAACCAGCCCTACTCCTACTCCTCGACTTCTCTGCAGCATTCGACCTAGTAGACCACGATGTCCTATGTCACCACCTTTCCACCACAGCCAGATTCTCCCCTGACACTACGACCTGGATCACCTCCTTCCTACAAGACAGAACCACACAAGTGTTCTCTGACTTAGCCTCTGCCTCGCCCACTATCATGCTCTGTGGAGTTCCACAAGGCCCCTGCCTCTCGCCCACCCTCTACAACATCTTTACTCGCCCACTTTTTCTCATCCTCGACGCTATGGGCATCTCCTATACTAACTACGCAGACGATACACAGATCCTCCTCACCCTCAAGGGCAACTATGACACAGACTCCGCCATGCTTAACAACATTTACAACACTATCCAAGCCTGGATGGCAATAAACGGACTGTGCCTCAACTCTGACAAGACAGAACTCCTCCTGGTAGGCTCCCCCGACACACTAAAAAACCTGAACTCACAATTTAGCCACTTCACTATTGACTCCATCATAATTCCTGTATTAGACTCAGTTAAAACCCTTGGAGTCTATTTGGACTCCAATCAATCCATGTGCAAACAAGTTAGTGCTATCGCCTCCTCGGCAGCCTATCGTGCCAAATTAATTAATGCAGCCAGACCATTCCTCTCCAAAGAGAACTGCACTAACATAGCCAGAGCCATCACAGGCTCAAGGTTAGACTACTGCAATGTCCTCTTCCTTGGAACCTCCACCAAAAACCTGGACAGACTAGAAGTCATCCAAAACAACGCACTCCGCGCAGCTCAAGGCATCGCAAAAAGAGAGCACATTACTGCGGCCAGGAAAGCGGCACACTGGCTCCCAATAAAAGAGAGAATCTTATTCAAAACCCTGTCACTGACCCACAAGTGCATCCACCACTCTGCACCCGAATACCTCTCGCAAAGGATTCACCCCTCCTCCTACACAAGGCCAATTAGGACACCTTACGCCAACATGCTCTGTGTGCCTTTGGTAAGAAGAGTTAGAGCAGGTGGCTCCAGCTTCCCCTACCTAGCACCAGCACATTGGAATGCCCTACCTCCCACTATACGCGGTGAGGCCTCCCTCATGACCTTTCGCAAAGCCATGAAAACAGTGCTCTTCACCTGAAATACGCCACAATCTACAGCCATAATCTACCTGTTTACACATAAATGTGAGCCCACATAAATGCGACTCACCTATGCCTATATGTATATTTTATGTATCCGAATGTATTCTTGAAATTTGCTCATTGTGTAACTATTTCTCCCCATGTGCCCTCTCCCTGTAACTAAGCTCCTCTCAAGTAACAGCGCCTCAATGCCCAAGGGCTGTTGTGCGCTATACAAATGAAATAAATAAAAAATAAAAAAATCGCGATTTCTCTTTGGAGGATTTTGTCAGAGGTTGATCTTCTCTGGTCTTCTGATTTAACTAGAGTGACTGGTTGTGCTTCTGCTTATTCCCTAGTCTACATGCAATAAATGCACCCATTTGTATTGGTCTTTCTGATGGTATACCTAGGCACCTGTCAACACTCCCTGCAAACAAGGCTGCACGAGACTTACTAGAGAATTAAGTAACACAGACAACGCACCTCTTCCTCAATGTATGTCTTGCCAGCATCCTTGTGTAGGTGGTAATTCACAGATCTCTAAATCCTTAAGGGTGAGCTAGTTTTAGCTAGTCTGCCGGGACAAAGAGCATTGACTTCGGAAGACATTTCTCCATCATATCCGATAGAAAAGGGATTGACTCTGTCCTGAAGAAGTCTGGTGAACATTGTAACCTTACCCCGTGCTGTGTCTAAGGCTGTATACACTGCCCAGTCCTTAGGTAAGGATTTTCTATTGCCAGCACCTGGCCTCTAAGAGCGTTAGGACTGCTATGAGTTATTAGCCAAGAGGGAAACATGGGTCAGGCTCATGTATGATATGGCATTTCATTAGCTTAAGGTTAGAGCACTGGCCTTTTGGGCCATAGATGTGTACATCTTGGAGGCTGGAAGGTGGAAGTCCTTACTGGGGCATGATGTCTTTGGTCTTCCAATGAAGTACACTGCCTGCAGATACTCTGAAGGCAGCAATCATGGCTAGCCTGTTGCAGGTAAACAGAAGTGGTCTTCTTCCAGAGCGTTGTCATCTTCCTCTCGTTAACATAGATGATCGAATCCTCCTCTTCCTTCCAAAAGAATGAGGTTCCAACCTAGGGCAGGAGGAAGTGTGGCTAAAAGCTATCCTACCCCTCCTCCCAAGGTACTGCACCAATCCTGACCTCGTGGTTGGGTCTATGTTAAAATGACACTGACTCTCTACACCTATCCTGAGGGCACGACTCTGTGATCCTGGATCTTGGGACATCCTACTTTATCATCTTCCCTGTAAGTAAAAGGTGCCGGCTTTCTCGACATTACAGGGACCCCCCCCCCCTCGTGTTTCTCCCCCAACTCCTCCCCTGTGCCCTCTACTTACCTGCGTGTTGATGATGAGCCCTTGTGGTCACATCCCTTGCTGCTTCTATTTACACGGCTGGGCTGTCCTCACACCGCATCCTCATCCCTACCCTGAACCGTTACCTCCCGCTTCTTCTCTTTGTTCCCACAAATGTACTGGAGTCCCCTCCCTAAAAGCCCTCTTCCTATTCCCATACCTGACATTTTCCTTTTATCATAAGAGGGGTATTCCTCCCATGAAGACCACCATTTCTTCAGTGATTTTCTTTGTTTTAAGAAAACTGGGTGTTGCAAATTGGGTAGTCCACACCAAAGAAACCCATTTTCCCACACCCATCTGCCAGGCTGAGCTCAGATTCCCACCCACAACCACCAATCCCATGGCTACAGGTTACATTTCTTCAAGTTCAGCACCAAACCAAATTCCTGAAGTTATCTGCCCTGTCAATCTATGGACACCAGCCAATCCCCTGGTTGGATCAATGGTTGGTTCAATGCAATGATGGAAGAAAGGGCAACCATTTTGAAATGCTAGTACCTGACAAAACGGTGGACCGATTTCAGATTCATGACTGGCCTGAACCCGCCTGTGTGCTTCTGGTTGAGAAGCGATACAGTATTGGAACCGAGGACCCACTCTTAATGAGGATCTCCCCCCATAGCCTTTTTACTGCAGGAGTTCCTTAATTCCTGTCTGAGGAGCAGCCTTGCTGGGGACATTGTGTGGCACCAGTGTGTAGACGGTTCCTGTTTCAGGGTGAGTTTCGGCAAACCCTGAACAATGATCTGTAACACACATTTATTTTTGGCCCCCATCCTTCAAACTTGAGCAAAGTCCAGGCACAGACAGGGAACGCTTTGTGCTGTAGGCCTTAGGTGTGCGGAGCTGGCTTCCGCCTATCGGTGCCCCTCCCTGCCTACAGGCCAAATGAAGAGTGGTTGCCAGGCAACCAAGTAAACAAAAATAGCTTGAGGCAGCAGTGGCCATTTTAGTGGAAAACTCAAGGAGCAGCAGCTCCACGTGAGGCGTACTTGTTACACCTGGAAAGTTGTAATCAAGTTCTCATCAAGTGGTGGGTCTCCTGAAGTGGGATGATCAATGTAGGGGTTGGATCGAACGACGGCTGGTTGTGGGCGATATTAGCAGGCATCGAGGATTCAAAGTCTAGCTGCTCCTGCAGTAGACAGGGACTTTGGGTAGAGGGAGAGCTGCTCCTGCAGCTCCAACTGTGTTCTCAGCCAGCCGTAGCTGATGCACTGTGGCACAGACAGGGAAACTTAGCCCTCCATACCTTTCAAGTTGAATAGATGAACATGATTTTTAAAGTAAATGTAATTAAGTTAAATGTAATCCGCCGTCCCCTGTGCTCCATCTGGTGTCTTTCAGGAATGCTCAATGTATCCCAAAGAAAATGCAATTTGTATTCTCATCCAACCAAGAGCACACAGATTGCTGCTGCTCTTGCAGCCAGAGCCTTCCCGGTTTGTGCTCAGAAAAAATGACGATGGTGGACAAGACAAGTCGGATGCTCCATCTGGTGTCTTGCAGAAACGTTCCTTATCATGGTTGTTTTATCACAAATGCCCAGAAAAATATACCCTGCCACAGTAAGAAACGGCTAGACTGGCAGCACCCAAATGCCATTCTAGCCAGGAAATTACACTTAGCAGAACTGCTTTATCAGAGAAGTGCAGTTAAAAAAAGGCAAGCCAAACTAAGAAATGACTAGACTGGCTGCACCAAAATGCCTCTCTAGCCACTAATACCACATATCATGCCTGCTTAGGCTGGAGATGGATTACCATTAGGATGTATCGCACAATCCCTGCTCCCACACATGCCCTCTCCCTCCAACCCCTGCCCCAACCCCCAAAATCAGAACATCGGCCCAGAATTACCTCCACGTCCCTCTCCATTGTCCCAGTGCTGATGTATGAGGCACCTTGCCTGGTAGGCAAGTACTAGGACGAGGATGAGAGGGGCTAGGAGTAATGAAGATTACAGGTAACTAAGCGAGGCATTACCTCCATGTCCCACTACCTCATCCCAGTACTTGTGTATGAGGCAAAGTGCCTCATACACAAGTAATGGGACGATAAAGAATGGGACTACGAGTAATGTAGATTACCATAAGTGATCATGGCATTAAATACAAGCAGTGGCACAACACCATAGATATGACTAGGCATCAGTCCTCTCCCCCACCCCCTGAAATGTTGGGCTATGCTAACTCGACCTGGCTGACCTACAAAGCCTTTGCCGAACAGAACTGGACACAGATGTTAAAAAGTGCCTGTGTTTCGCCGTTAACAAAGGCCCGGCAATTACTAACATAAAGCATTTCAATGTTCGTTTTTTAGGCATTTGAAATCATGATGTGGGTTTAGTAATTGCATGCAGGGGAGTGATTGGAAGGGTAGAGAGGGGACAGGAGACCACTCATTCTCACAGCAGTCCATAAGTCGGTGCTTTCAGACTTAAAGGAGGGAGTTAACTGCTTGTGACATTGAAGCGGCCTTAGAATAATCTCTGTGAATGCTTAAAGAAGTTAGATGCCCCCACACAAATAGGTTTGTCCCTCCCCCGCCGCCTGTGAAGTTAGCGACTCTCCCAACATTTAAAGGGTTACCCCCCCGGAATGTAGGTTTTGTTGAGCCCCTGAACACAAGCACACACACCATTCACCATACACATACGCCCACACACACACACACAACAAACACACCCAGCAACCCATACATTTAAGTGTGTACCCTTTCACCATGCAGGCACATCCAGGCAGGTACCCACACATTTAAGTGTGCACCCTTTCACCATACAGGGATACCCAGGCAGCCACCCATATATTTATGTGTGCACCTTTTCACCATACACTCACACACAAACAGCCACCCATACATTTGAGCATGCACCCTTTAACCATACACTCACACAGGCATACCCAGGCTGCATCATGAACTCACTCATTAATGCACATTACATTATGTACATATATATATATATATATACACACACACACACACACTTAAATGCACGCACACACATTTAGAGAAAATACATTTTCTTTTCTTTAATCCATTGGTCCAGGGGAGGAGACCTTCAGCTCCCTGCAGCAGCCAAGAATGATTCTTCCCATCATCTGCAGAGGATCTGGAGGCCTCTGTGTCGTGGGGCGGAGGGGGAGCCCAACATTTCAAAAAGAAATGATTTTTTTTTAAGTCACTCTGACTTCATAAAGAAATTATTTCCGTTAAAAGACCAAACCGAAACAGAAATAATTTCTTTATGAAGGCAGAGTTACTTCAAACAGAAACTATTTATTTTTGAAGTCATTGGTCTCCCCCCGCCCCATGACATGGAGGTCTCCAGCCTGTAGGCTTCCATGTCATGGGGCGGGGGAGCCCTCAGACTTCATAAAGAAAGTGTATCTTTTTCTAGTCACTTTGCCTTCATAAAGACATTATTTATGTTATGCTGTAACAGAAATAATTTCTTTATGAAGGTAGAGTGACTTCAACAAGAAACAATTTATTTTTTCAGTTTTTTAATTTTTAAACATTTTTCTGTAGTCTTAGGGGCGCCCTGCCAGAACATGTGCGGTGTCCACTGCACCGCGAGGGCTGCAGGGCCTCTGTTACACCAGTGTTTATCAGTCTTGCCTCCTGACGGCTCTACTACCTGTGACGCTGTTCTTCGTTGCCACCTGCAGTCACCTACTTCTATCAACTTTTCTCTGCTGCCATGGCTTCAAGGCCTACTCTGTGATCCAACGTACCTCAGTATATTGCCCATTGTTTTAATGTTCTCTTTAATTCCTGCAACATGTTTGTAGCTATGTCACTACGCTGCTGCCTACCAGCTATGATAGCATACTGGTATATCTTGCATTGATTGCTGTCCTTTTTCCTAACAGCCCTTTACTTTCATTGCTGCTTTTTTACTGTTGTATCTTGCTCTTCCTCCTTCCTCCCCGCCTTCATTCCCCCTTTTCTTGTTGCCTTTCATGTTTAACACTTGCACATTCCAAATCGTCTCACGACCTAGTCAGAATGTTTTGTTTGTTCTTCCCTGCCCCCTTCCTGCACTTCCCCACCTCCTCCTCTTCCCCGACCTCATATTTTAGCAGGTGCGCGTTCCGAAGGTCTCAAGACCTTTTAAGAACGTTTTTATTTTTATTTTGTAGCTTGCTTCTCCATCCCTCTCCCCCCACCCCCTTGTCTTGATGCGCCTTGAAACACAATTCTTGCTGTATAGTGCCCATTACAAATGATCAATAAATACAATAGAAGGCATACGTTCCCGTCCTGATGGCAAGGTTGTGGGCAGAAAAGGATTTCTTTAGCGTTACCTCAATGATTTCGTCAGTAGCATTTTCTGAGGGTACCGATGTCTCTGCTGAAAGGTTAAAGTCCAGGGAATCCACCTTGGACACAGGTGGGGAGTCAGTCTCGAAGTCCATCTATGGCTAGCGCTTCACCAAAAAGCGCGGTAGCACTGGAAGGTCAGTGTCTGTCCATTATTTAATGAGTAGCTTGCCAATGACTTTATGGACTGGTAAATCATCAAGCTCACCAGCGAATGTCTAATCCTTTTTAGCAGGGCACAAAATGTGCACTCGCCACTAGCTATTGGCTAGTGTTATTTTACTCTTGGCGAATAAAAAGCTCTGTGCTGTGTGTATGTGTACAATTGAGGGGGCAAGTGACTTTTTATGGCTGGATAGGACTTTCCCGTTTTGTTGCAAGTCTCTGCCAGGCCTTTCCCTTGCAGGCATTTGGCCTTTTCTGGGCGGCACCCGCTGGCTCTAATTATCTGGGGAGGGGGTACAAGCACCTCCAACTCAAGATGTTTCCTTTTTTGCAGGGACTTTTGGGGTGCTTCATGTCCCATGGCAAATGCCAACCACATGTGCCATTCCAATTGAAAGTGTTTAAACAGTCCTGTTTTTTCCTCTGCATTCTGGGATTTGTAGTCAGAGGTATAAATGGGAAAAGCAGAACTACAGGTCCCAGACTGCAAAGTGAAAAAAAGGACTGGATGAGCACTTACAGATTTGAATGGATCACGTTGGCAACTATGCAACCAGTGGCATGCTGCCAGCTTTAACTGCGTCCCCTGGAAACGGGAATCACCCTGCCCCACCTGCTGCCTAAATCACATGGACCTGCTCCCTGCATCGATTTTGTCCGAAAAATGCTCAGCGGGTCCCCGGCAATTGGAATGGCTCCCAGGCAGAAAGCACCTCTGTAAACACTTGGAATCTCCGAACAGCAGTGCCCCCTGTACGCCTGGCCGTGCTGTGGTGAACAGGTCTGTCCTGCAGAACCGACCACTCATGTGATGACACCGGTGGGCCAGGGCATGCTAAACTGTACCCGAAGGTCTGACATTTAAAGCGGGGAAATACTCGGTGAATATAGGGAGAAAGATCATATTAATATACACAAGACATTTGCACAACTCATTGTGAAGAGGAAAGGGAGAATCCACTTCAGAGGGACAGACAACAAAGCAGGTCAGTCTCGGGCGAGATGGGGCTTTTATACTGAACAGAAAAAATAGTATGATAAACATGAAGGAAGGACTACAGTGGTAGCAAGGATCCTCCATGTTTAAAGGAGAAAGGTAGTTTGGAAAGTCTGTCCTGAGAGGCGCAATCCCAGCTAAGCAAGGACTGCGACAAGGAAGATGGACGAAGGGGTAATGGCCAGTGAATGGAAGGAGGAAGTTGGGACATTCTAGGAGAATAATTATGACAGAGGATAAGCAGGGAAAGGATGGCATGACAAAGACAAGGAGGGGTGGAGTGAGAGGGGTGCTAGGAGGAAATAATTCATGATTAGGGAGGGAGGAGAGTCGTGGGATGTCCAGAGAGGAATTCGGGTACAGGTGGGGGCTAAGGGATGGGACCTGAAGATATTTAGAGTGAGAGTCATTGTTAGGATAAAGTGGGAGAGTCATGAGAAAATAATGCATGGCGAGGGCAGAGAAGGTGGGTTACATCTAGGGTGAGCCAAGACGAGTGGGGAGTCCTAGATATAGCAAGGCAGAGTCCTTTTAGGAGAATGGTTAGCAAGTCTTGGACAAGAAGAGAAAGGATATGGAAGACAGCTATGGACAGGCTCGGACTGCCCAATAGGGCAATGCCCGAGCCAAAAACGCAAAATGCTAGTGTGGGCCATTTTATTTTGGTCAAAGTGGGCCACTTATTTGGCCAATGTGGGTCAGTTGGATAAGTTACTTCACTATGTGGCTAGTAGTTTTGGCCATTGTTGCTGAATAAATATTATTTAAATTGCACAATTTGCATCACATTTGATCAAAAACGCCCTCTTAGGTACTACTCAAACAGTCTGTCACAAAAGGAATGAATTGCCATTTGCAACTGTGAGCCACTTTTTAATTGGTGCCCGAGACAATGTTCTGCCCCAGTCCGACCCTGGGTATGGATGTCCCAGGAATGGAGGAGGAACACGGGTTAGCAGAGGCGGATTCAAGGTTTGGACTGAAGGAGCCAGGAGGAGAGTCATGGCTAGGACATCGGAGAACAGTCAGGAGGAAAGGCTTCATTGCTAAGTAAAGGAAACGAGTCAAGGATAGCGAGGGGAGGGAAAGAAAGATATCCAGGTTGTGACTTATAGGACCGGGATGGAGGGAGAGACAGGGAGGGCGGCAGGTTCATAGTGATGGCCAAGACAAGGCTAGAGCAGGGATGGAGTATTGCAGGTGGACTTCGGGAGAAGGAGGTAGTTACAGAAGAGGGCATCGGGGAGGCGGCTTCCAGGGTGCTTCGTATTATCAAAGGTCAGCAAACACGTCTAAAGATAGGCCAATTATAGGGCCTGAGACTAAGGTCCATGTAAAATAAGAAAAGCCTTATTCTATGATGGAACAACATTTTTCTTATCAGCTGCATATTATGTGCCTATATTTATATAGCTAAAGAGAGTAAATAAGAAAAGTGTAGTTCCAGCACAGAACAACACTTTTCTTGTTTAACATGTAGCACAGAATCAGATCCTCATTCTGAAGGGTGAGGGAGAGTGGTGTAGGAAGAGGCATGGTCCCCACTGCTTTTGTACGCCAACGGTCTGAAGCAGGTGGAGCAGCTGTGGTACACGGCTGCAAAAGCAGTGCAATTCGCTCGCTGTGAGTGCAAGAGGCGCAGAGTGGGACACAGGCAGAGTCCAATATTTTCCTATTTTTCCTAAAGTATCTGCAAACCTTTTGATGGCAACATTTTCGAAAATAAGAAAAGTGGCGCACACCATGGGGCATCAAGCTGGTGATGATGGGGAGGCAGCAAGAGGAGAGGAGGGAGAAGGGGGGGGTACGGAAAGTGAGAGGCAGAAACGGGAGGGTAGAGAGTAGAGAAAAAGGGAATGAAGGAGCCAGGAATGAAGAGGGCGTGGGAAAATGAAGAGGTGTGGGGAGAGACACAAAGAAATTGAATGTGATGGCGATTGAGGAACGAGGTAGGGGAACATTCAGAAAGGGAGAGCACATTTATAGAGTGATGAGTATCGGGCTGCTAAGGGTGAAGGTACAGAGAAAGAGAGGTGCAAAGGATGCAGGAAGAACTGCAGTGCCCTGCCACAGTGTCTCCTCCTGCACAGCCCTTCTCAAGGTGCCAGATTATTGATGCGCAATAGGTCCTGCTCGGAGCATCCTCGGACATGGCGCGCTACCCATAGGGTGGCGGTCTCTAGGGCCGAGATTTCTGGAAGGAGCTCAAGACCTTTCTTTTCAAGGAATGGCTCCCACATAACACCTAGGTCTATTCACCCTCCACTCGCCACCCTTCCTGAGACTGGGTTATCCGCTTCCCCCTGCTTCCTCCCCTGGTTGCTTGTAGAACCCTTGCTGCCAAATTGCCTGCCCTCCCTGTGCCCCGTTGTTGGCACCCCGCACCCCTGTGTCTTTGCTTCCCTCACTGTGTCCTTCCAACTATGGCTTGTAAAGCGCTTGGTTGCTTCCTGAACCTATACACCCTTGCAATAACTAATAATACAGGGCATGGACAGCCGTAGGTGACCAAATGTGGCAAATTTCTAGAGCAGCTGCGACTTTTCTAAATGTTCCGAACACAGAGAAAATAAGAAAAGTGTCTTTCCACCACATATAGAACATAGAGAAAATAAGAAAAGTGTTGTTCCGCCACATATAGAACACAGAGAAAATAAGAAAAGTGTCTTTCCACCACATATAGAACATAGAGAAAATAAGAAAAGTGTTGTTCCGCCACATATAGAACACAGAGAAAATATAAGAAAAGTGTTGTTCCGCCACATATAGAACTCAGAGAAAATAAGAAAAGTGTCGTTCCACCACTTTTTTATTAATCAGAGTGCATATGGTTGTATAACAACCTTTTACAATGAAGTTAAAACATACAATATTTCAATTAATTTCTTTATAAAACAAAACATGTACATATATCATCAATAAATCAGCATTTAACATTATAAAATATATTCATGTGCAAACAGTTTCTAAAGTGTCAATAAAAGCGCGTTCATTTTATTATAATCTATCACAGAATAAAATATTACACTTTGGTGGTTCACCACTTATTTTACACAAAGCTCACAAGCCTTGGACTCAAACGAGAGAACATTTGTTTATGTAGGAAAGAGTTATCTACTTTGAAGAAATTGTAGGACCTCCTTACGTTAACATCCTTAACATTTTAAATGCCTAGGGTTTTGCCGGGACTGTCCTGGTTTTTGCTGCTCTGTCCCCCTTTCTCAAGATTATGTTCCCATTGGAAACTGCAGTGGTCCCAGTTTTTGGTGGTAGTTCTACATAGCTTGCAAGCAGCAATGCACAATCTCACACAGAAGAAATGCTGCATTTTACAACTTAAGTTAGTGCTAGTTTGTGATAAATTAATTATAATATGTGTTTATTTGGACAGTAACACTGTTATAAAGTCTGGAGGTGGTCATTCATGCTGGCACTCACACACAAACCTGCTGTGGAGTCTTAAGTTGTTCCAGGAAGCTTTATTGTACAGATTGTACATATATACACCATCCAGTTACTCTTGTGTTATATACATGATGTGAAGCACAGGACAGGGACAATGAGGGATATTGGACCTGCATACACAGGAGAAAACCCACTGGCCATCCTAACAACCCAGCTCAGGTCCCCAACTGACACTCTTGGAACATTCACTCACAGACCCACTCAACATTCTCCTGAGTTGCATTCATGCATCAACATTCTGACTGCAAGCACTCCAGGCCAGTGACATCACATGACAAGACTACGTTACAACCAACACTTACACCCCCTTCTCCTCCAACCACTACCGAAGTGTAGTGCTTAGAGAGCCACTTTCAAGAGTTAGTCCTACTTTTATGTTAGTTGCCCTGTCCCGGTTTTCTACTGTTTAAATCTGGTCACCCTATATGTACCTCAAAGCCATATGCCCTTTAAGGTACGAGACATGTTTGTTTCGGTAGCAGGCATATCCCAGAGGCGTGGAGGTCCTTTCAGTCCAGAGTCGGCGAGCAGAGCCACCCCTCGAGCTTGCACGTATCTCATAGGTTCAGGCGTAAGGCTGTAGAGCTTCTCTTCCGCCCTTGCTGCTTCCGGTTTGGACACCAGTGCTTTGCCACAGATTACACCGATATAATAGGTTCAGTCTCGGACAGCAGAGCTAGCCCTCATTTTACATAGATTCTACAAGATAAGGGTGTGCCAGCAGGATCATTGTATAGGTTATGGGTTCCTTGTACATATAGGCTCTGTCAGCAGACCCGCCCCTCTCCACATCTCAGGAGGTGTCAGGCTCCCAGATCAAAGTATTGTTCCAGAATGAGATGGGGTTGAGAGGAAAGGCGGGATTTGGAAAGAAAGAACAGGATATGATGTAGTAAAAACGGATGACCTGGAAAAGTGAGAATTGAACAAGCAACCGCATAGCAGGAGCTGGGGTGAAAAGAGGCAAAGAGAGGGGGGAAGAGACCGATGGCGTGCTGTTTTATGTTGTGTTGTATTCCAGGTATGACGTCATAGACTCCGTTGCCTGGAAACTCTTTGACATGTCCTCCCCCTTCTTGTTTCCTCTCCAGGGTCCATATCCCCGCAGCTGAAGCCACCGGAAACCTTATTCAAGATCATATTTTGGCTGGGATACTTCAACAGCTGCCTGAACCCCATCATATACCCCTGCTTCAGCAAGGAGTTCAAGAGGGCCTTCATCCGCATCCTGAGGTGCCAGTGCCAGCGGCGGCGGAGGCCCGGAGCCCAGGCAGGCCGCCACTGGCAGCGCGCCTCCTGGGAACGCTCCCATAGGGACTCGCTGGAGGACTGCGGCAGCTGGAGGAACGGGAGCCAAAGGACACTGGGGTCCCCCGCGTCCAGTCCCAGCTACTTGAGCAGAGTCACTCAGCCCAGAGCCGACGGGGTGACTCCACAGAACCACTGGAATCATGCCAGCTCCCTACACAGCCCACACCTAGCGGGGCACAGGCAGGGGCACACGGCTAACATCTTCACCTTCCAGCTCAGCCCGGAGCACAATGGGTACAGGACCAAGGGGCAGCACTCGGATCCCATCCGAGGCATGAACTGCTAGCCAGCCGGGCACACTCAGGAACCATTGCCGCCAGCCTAGGCACGAACTGACGGGTATCAAGGTCTGGCTATCATTCTTCTGGGCTTAACTGAGTTCCACCAGAGCCCCTGCTGGCCGCAAAAGGGTATGGCAGCCTGGCCTTGCCAGTAAACTAAAGCCACTAAACTGGGCTGGGTCAACCAGGCCCACCAGGTATCTATCCAAAGGTTGCTTCCAAGAGGGTTCCACGTGCGGCGCAGGCTCGGCGACTATTCTAGTGCTGAAGGATATGTGCACATTCATTGACACCCTCCGCCAAGCACATGCAGCAGGTCATTCTGATGCTATCCCAGGAAGTGAAGGAAAGGCCAAGTGACACACCTGCTGTACTAAGTCTATAGGAAGGCCATCCCAACCTCCACCTCGCACAACGTTTGTGAACAGCTTAAGCCCAGGGATAGCCAACTTGTCAACCTCCAGATGGTCCGATCCGCATCGCCCAAAAGCCACAGCCAGCATAGTCAGTGGTCAGGGATCATGGGAGCTGCAGATAAAAACCTCTGGAGTCTAGAAAGTTGGCTACCCTTGCTCTATCCCCTCAGAGGCAAGTGTCCAAACCAGCTCCGATTCTGGAGGTGGCACGCACACTGCTCTGGGTCCAGGGCGAGGGTCTCTGCTCATCGGCCTCGTGCACTATGCACCTGGCTGGCTCCCCTTCTAGGGACAGCAGCAACTTGCACTTTGATTTAAAATCCACGAAAGGCATTCTGGGAACTGTGGATCCAGCTGGCTCTCTTTGGATACAAGGTGTGGGCTTGGTGTTGATTCTAGGGAATAATGAGGTGCGGGAGCCCTAGTCTGGATCCTGGGGAGATGCCAGGCATTACACTTCTCTGTGGGGGGTAGGGAGGATACGTTCTGCCCTAGTTACTGGAGTATCCGTGCCCATTCTTGAAGCGTGTTTGCAGCTCCTTCAGGGGGTGTCATCACCATAGAATGAAGCCTAGTGTCCTTGTGACTTGAGGGGGGTGTCATCACCATAGAATGAAGCCTAGTGTCCTTGTGACTTGAGGGGGGTGTCATCACCATAGAATGAAGCCTAGTGTCTTTGTGACTTGAGGGGGTGTCATCACCATGGAATGAAGCCTAGTGTCCCTATGACTTGAGGGTGGTGTCATCACCATAGCATGAAGCCTAGTGTCCCTGTGACTTGAGGGTGGTGTCATCACTATAGAATGAAGCCTAGTGTCCTGGAGTCTTGAGGAAGTGTCGGTACCATGGACTGAAGCCTAGAGTCCTAAAGCCTCGAGGTGGGTTTCTGCACCATGGACTGAAGCCTACTGTCCTGGAGTCTTGGGAAGGGGATGGGGATCAGCACCATGGACTTAAAACGAGTGTCTTGGAGCCTTGAGGGTGTGTCAGCACCATGGACTGAAGCTTAGTGTCCTGGAGCCGTGAGGGGGTGTCAGCACCATGGATTGAAGCCTAGTGTTGTGGAGCCTTGAGGCGTGTCAGCATCATGGACTGAAGCTTAGTGTCCTGGAGACTTGGGGGGGGGATCAGCACCCTGGACTTAAACCTAGTGTCTTGGAGCCTTGAGGATGTGTCAGCACCATGGTCTGAAGCCTAGTGTCCCGGGGCCTTAAGCGGGGTGCGGAGGGGGTCAGCGATACGGATTAAAGCCTAGTTTACTGGGTCCTTGAGGGGGGTGTTAGCATCATGGACTAAAGCCTAGTGTCCTGGGGCCTTGAGGGGGGTGTCAGCGCCATGGACTGATGCCTAGTGTCCTGAAGCCTTGAAGGGGGGGAGGGGATTGGCACTATGGATTGAAGTCTAGTGTCCTGGGGCCTTGAGGGGGTGTCAGCATCATGGACTGAAGCCTAGCGTCCTGGAGCCTTGGGTTAGGGGGGGATAATATCATGGACTAAAACCTAGTGTCCCTGGAGCCGTGAAGTGGTGTCAGCATCATGGACTAAAGCCTAGTGTCCCTGAAGCCGTGAAGTGGTGTCAGCACCATGGACTGAAAGACAGTATTTTTGTGCCTTGGGGAGGTGCCGGTCCACTTGGGAAGCCCTGGGGCCCATCCTTGCAGCCTAATGTGCAGGAACTTGCGGAGCTGTGTGTGACCCTACCTGGTGTCTGGTGTGGGAGGGCTCTCTTGAAGTGCAGGTGCACTTGCTTGCCTGTGGACTGGAGTTGTGTCAGGGCACTGGCGGTTGTCAGTGCCCTAGCAAGGTGCTGGTGCCCTGGCAATGCCTTGGAGTGGTGTTGGGTTGGTACCTTGCTCTGCAGCCTAAGGTATAGGCAGGTTGCACCGGCCTCTGGAAGTGCTGCCGGCCTGCATTGGAGCCTAACGTGCAGGTCCTCTGGGGATGTCCTGGGTTAAGAGTATGGGGGGGGGGGTGCAGTGTCCTGGGCGGGTGCACTGCTGTCAGGATAACCGTGCCCGGCCCATGGGTGTCCTGCAGTAGAATTGTGGGTATTGCAGCATTGATTGAGATCTGCTTCATAAAGAGAGTATGAACATCCGATGGGTTTGTATTGTATCTCTAATGTAAGACCCGTGTACACGGCCCAGAGTGCAGGTTTTCATTGACACGGTTGAGCCACTACATATCCTAAGGCAACAGCTCTCTCTAGTGGTGAAACCAGGAACCAGGAAAAGCTATGCGAATTGGCATTGTCTCTGTGTATCCTAAGGCAACATCGCCCTCTAGGGGTGACAACAGGCAAAGCTACTGCATCGGACAATACATGAATCTGACCTTTTATAATAATTGAAGTCACTATTGCCTGCACTGTTTTCATGAAGTCTCTTGTCCTCTGAATATCAGCACTTTAGAAACTAAAAATATTGACAAAATATTAAAGATATGTGTTTCCATTTTCTTTAAACGTGTTCGTTTTTACATGAATGTATCAAGTGTTGCTGAGGACAGTTAATATCTCACATTCAAATACAGAAGCAGCTGTGGCACACTACGTGTATTCATCTCCCGCCATAACCCTGGCATCTGTCCATTCATAACTGTAGCCAATATATACCCATAACTCATTCCCCCTTTCCCCAGAAAGTGTAGAATGAGACCTGGTAGTTTGTTGGCATAAAAAGCCGCAGAATTTATTCCACAATAACAAAAAACCACACTGCACACATTTGTGGAAAAATTGTTCGCAAGATGCGGCGACTGCTCCGTGTTCCCAGAACATGCTTCCCCCTTTCTTTCCTGAGAGTCCGTAAGTAGGCCCAACTCTCCCCACCTTGTTGTCTGAGCCTCACCTGCCCATGCAGGTGCCCCTGGGCGGGGAGAGTGCCGTTTCCTTTGGGGGAAGCTGAGCCGTAATTGTTCCTCCCCGACGCCCCCGCCGCTTAGGCTCCCAAGGGGCGCTGGGTCCAAGAAGGGTGAAGACCGTTCCTGCTTTCTCCTGGCTCCTCCGGAGTCTGTCTCCTGTGTTTGTCTGGCCAAACACAGCCACGCCACGAGTGGGTTTTCCGCCCACCGTGGCTCCCCCCTTTGCTCCTCTCCTTACATTTCCAAGATTTTTGTGCAGAAATTCCACAAAAACAAGTCCATGCCTACCGGCGATAGGTGTACCCCATCCTTCAAAAAATATTCTGGCGATTTCAAATTGATTAGGCCATGCCTGACCTGACCAAAACCCCTGCCCCTACAGAATTTCGTCATTGCACAATTAAGCTTGCGCCTAGATTTCTCCATTGCCGCGTGGTTATCTGCACCCCTCCATTCCAATCTAGGGATGATTTCCGACCAAACTACCTCTGTTTCCCCTAACTGTCCCGCAAGCTCCTGTAATGAGTACATCATCTCGCGCATGAGAGCCCCTCTCCCTAGGCTAGTTAAGTCATTACCCCCCAGGTGAATGATCAGTATTTCAGGCTTACCTCTACTGGCTAGGAGCTTGCGCACCTGGCCCTGCAGTTGTGCTCATTTCATGCCAGGCACCCCATGCCACCCGATACTGAAATTGCCTGCCGTCTGCTTTTCTTGCTCCGCTGTCCAGCACGCCCCCGCCCTAGACACAAAGGAGTGTCCTACTACCCAAACCGATATCTTCTTCTTCCGGGCTGGTGCTAAGGGAGGAAAAGAAGAAGGCATGTCACCCTTACCTTTTTTCTGGCCTAATGTATCTCTTAAAGCAACCAGATTTCCATCTGCCAATCTGCTTGATTGCAACATCCCCCATACCCATGGCTGCTGCGGATGTCGCTGCCCCGATCCGGAATGAATGCGTCCCAAAAACCCCCTCAGTTTCCCCAATTCTTTCTAGAGCCTGTTCCATCACCCTCCTGAATTGAAAGCGATTTAGCGAGGAGCCGTCTTCGTGAATAAGAAACGGCGCCTTGGTCCCTGATACAGGTCTCACCCTGAGGAACCCTGCTACCGCCGCGACTGGGCAGACTGTACTCCCCACAATGTGTTGCAGGGAGACTGAACATCCTTTCCCCTTCTGATCTGTTTTTGACCTTTTTAACCATAGCGTTACCTGTCCTTCTGAATATCGTACGTCCTGAATCTGCAGATACCCTGTTCCTCTCGCTTTTTTATTCTCTGGGATCAGTTCGCTTACCCTGAATGCCCCAAAAAATGCTAATGAAAACGCTGCCTTAAACAGTGCAACTTCAAACTCCCCATGACAGATTTCATCCAAACTGGCCACAACCTTCTGTAACTTGACATAATCAATGGGTCGCCTAGCATCTGCTTGGGGTTTTGCCTGCCTGGCCCAACCTTTCATGGCCATACAAATATAGTGTTCTTTTGTGGGGTCAGGCAACCCTTGTAATTCAGAGAAATGGGCGATGGCAGCCAAGTGGTGTGCCATCCATGACCTGGATTTTCCACCTTGCCATCCCATCCCACAAAGGCCCTTATTGGCCTATCCTGGCTGTTTACCACCAGTTCCTGCTTGATTTTTTGGTACCGTTCCCAGCAAGCCAGATACCTTCTGTTTGTGCCTGGTGACAGCGCCGTCTGAATCAGGGAACTCAGATTGCCCCAATCATGTCCCACCACTTTGGATTGAATGGCGTCATCCCTTTTTCTGCTCCCGGGCAACTCTTTCGAAATTTCTCCCACTGTAAATGAGAGAGAGCATCAGCTGCTGTGTTCTGCACCCCTGGGATATGCCTCGCTCTTACTTCAATGTTCCATTTCAGCATGCATTTGTAGAGCTCTCTCAGTAACCGCAGAACCCTAGAGGTTCCGGCGGATCCCTGGTTAATTATCTGGACCACTGCTAGGTTATCTGACCACAACATGACTTTCCTGTCCTTCAACTGCTCCCCCCATAGCTTAAATGCCACCACAATGGGGAAAAGCTCTAACAGTGTAATATCCTTGGTGACCCCCCCAGCATGCCACTCTTCGGGCCAGGCTGCTCCGCACCACTGGCTATCCAGGATTGCCCCAAACCCTAGAGCCCCCGATGCATCTGTAAACAACTTGCGCCTCTCCTCGCTGTTGGTCAAGGTTCTCCACACCCGGACCCCGTTAAAACCGTCCAAAAATTCATCCCACATAGCCAAGTCCTCCTTCACTTCAGCCCCCAACCTGACGTGTTGCCCTGAATGCTTTAGGCCCACCATTTTCAGTTCAATACTCCTCGCGAAGGTTTTACCTACTGGGATAACCTTGGCTGCAAAATTAAGATTACCCGCCATGACTTGCAGCTCCTGTAGAGTAGCCTTCTTCTTTGACCTTAACTCCTTGATGCATGCCTTCAGTTTGGTGACTTTGTCCTGAGGTAGCCTACACACCCCTTCCACAGAGTCAATTTCAATCCCCAGAAAGGTTAAGCACGTCACCGGGCCCACAGTTTTCCCTTCAGCTAGAGGAACCCCCATCGCTCCCATCAGATTTTGAAACACTTGCATGATCTCCTGACATCCTGCCGTACCTTTTTTCCCAATGAATAAAAAGTCATCTAAGTAGTGCAGGACTGTCCCCGATTCGCATTCCTGTTTTACCGTGAACTCAAGGAATGAGCTAAATGCTTCAAAGTAAGCACATGAAATGGCGCACCCCATAGGCAGACATTTATCAAAATAGTACATATCCTTAACCTTAAAACCCAACAAGTGCTGGCTTTCTTCATGTATAGGTAACAACCTGAATGCTGATTCAATGTCTGATTTCCCCATGAGGGCACCTTTCCCCGCTGTCCTGACCAATTCAACCGCATCATCCAGGGAGGCGTAGTGCACCCTGCATTTCTCTTCCACAATCCCGTCATTCACTGAACCACCCTCTGGAAATGACAAGTGATGTATTAAACGGTACTGACCCTTCTCCTTTTTCGGTACCAGCCCCAGCGGTGATATTACCAAATTAGCTAGGGGGGGATGCTTGAAGGGGCCCGCCACCCGGCCCAAGTCCACCTCCTTGGATACTTTCCATAATACAACCTCTGGCATTGCTAAAGCTGACTTCAGGTTCCTTACCTCGCCCCCCTCCAACCTGTCTGCACATGGGATCTTGAACCCCCATCTGAAGCCCTCCAATAACAATTTTGCATCTTCAATATTATGATACGCATTCAACCACGGAGTCATCGCTTGTAATTTAACCGGGGTGGGTAGCCTGCCTTTAATCAATTAATTACATATTTTGCGAGGAGCTGCTCTTGACAGTATGACATTGACTTTATTCACTCTTGCCCTTGCTTTTGCCCTTGGGGCTGCCCTTGCGTCTGCCTTCTCCACTAGAGGAACCATGCTCCTTGTTGCTATTTCCTCTTGGGTGTTTGAATCTGCAAGTTTTGCCAAATGGACAACCTTCCTCCGAGTTGACCCTCCAGCACTCAGCCTGCTCCCCCTGGTAGCTATTATTACCCCTATTGTTCCAGGAGGAGTGCCCGCGAAAGGACGCCCTTCCATGCCTAGAATAGCCACCTCTGCCCCTCCATACCTGAGTTTTTTCAACTGCTGGCTTCTCCCCCCCTTCACTCGAGAGTACCAGTTTGGTACACACCACACCCCCAACATCCATTTCATCCCAAGCCAAGGCAGGCCACACTTGCATTTTTAACCGAAAGGCCCTATCATACTTAATCCAGCCCTCGCCTCCCTTCTTTAAATAAATATCCTGAATGTAATGACAGTAGGCTAACATAGCTGAAGCATCCTGGGGGTGCTTTTCAATCATTATAGAGGTATAAATCAAAAATGCTCTAATCCAATTATGAATGGACGCCTCAGTTTTGGGTGTCTCCTTCTCCCTCTTCTCCTTCTCTTTCTCGGATAATTCTTTTAACCCGTTACCCAGAGGCTCCATCTCCACTAATTCCAGGATTTCCACAAATTCTTTCCTCCATACCCGCTCCTTTATTGACATTGGAATATGCCATGACAAAGAGTTCACTGACACCCTGGCTGGTGCAAACCCAGGCATAGTTCCCCCATACTGTGTCATAATGCCCCCTGTTCCCCCCTGACCAATGACGCCAGTTTGAGGTAGCCCCAGGTTAGCTACACCCTGGCCCCACCAAGCGGCTGGCTGTGTTGCGCCGCCGGCTGCTGCATCCCATTGATTCCCTGTGCTGTTCCCTCCCACTGGTATCCCAGCACTGGTAGGTAAAGGAGGTTGTTCAAGAGGCGCCTGAATTGCGGCTACATTAGCCATGACCCCAGTACCCACACTTTGACCCATGACTTGTTGACTCCCCACACCAAAAGTAGGGGTATTCGGCCAACCTCCTGGCCATTGTACCCCTGGACCTGGCACCACACCAGCCGGGAAGCCACCCCCTATTCGACCCGTCCCCGTGGCCCCCGTCGCCGGGACAGGTGTCACTTCCTTCTGTTGAATTACATTTGCCCCATTGCCCACTTGATTAAAAGCATTAACATTTCCACTTAGGATTGTGCCATTGCCCCCCTTCCCCCATGCTTGCATACACTGTAGCACCATACCTTTCACCACCTCCATGCAAGGTGGTCCATTCTCCATCACTGCCGCCGTTCTGGCTTCAGGCGTGCTGGGTGCCACTTGGAACGTGGAGGCTGGCATAATTGTAGGTGCCGGTACGGCTTCAACCTCTTGCGCCTGCACCTTGCTTCTAGCGGGCGCCGTCTTCTCCTTTCTGCTGCCCGCTGCTTGCTCCCTGCTTGCCTTCGCCCTCTGAGTCATCACCCTCTTTCTCTTCCTTGTAGGTTCTTCCTCTTCCTCCGGCAAACTTTCCACCTCCTGCTCCTGTAATTCTTCATCCTCCGCGAACATCAATGGCGATTCCGGCCTGCTGCTGGCGCTAGGGTGCTTTCCCCTTGGCTGGCTCACCAGGGAGTGCATCCAGTGGCTGCCATGCTTAGCCACGACCACCTTGGCCATAGCCAGGAACGCCTCCATGTCCATGCTTGCCCTGGTTACCCGCTCACAAGACTTGGCTGGGACACGTGTAGCTTCTTCAAATCCTATACCCCCCCTGAAGTCTCCCCAAGTTTATAGTGCTGCTCTCCGGCTCTTTGTACCGTTTTTCTTTTGGGCAGTTTTCACTTAGAGCGCGCCGTAGGACAGCCTTCAGCAGCTCACCGTCGTCGATGCCCCCGGGTATGCAAACAGCTGCTCAGGTCACCTCCGGGTGGCCGCGCTCGCCGTCGTCGATGCTTCTGGGTGTAAACAGCTGATCCGGTCAACTCCGGGTCAGCGCTGCGCCGAAGCGCCGCCTTCCAGCAGCCACTCGCCGCCGACGATGCTTCCGGGTGGAAACCGCTGATCCGGTCAACTCCGGGTCAGCGCTACGCCGAAGCAACGCCTTCCAGCCGCCGCTCACCGTCATTGATCCTTCCGGTGGGCGCAGCTGCTCCAGTCACCTCTGCCGTTCTCCGATGAAGCACTGCCTTCCTGCCGCTGATCCCAGACCGACCGTGCGGAAGGCTCCAGCAGCTGATCCCGGCACTCACTAAGAAGTTCTTCCAGCTCAGCCGGCAAAGGTAAGTGAGCCAGTAATCCTCTCCTGCTGGCGCCGCAACGGTTTGCGAAAGCTGCAGCCGCTCGTGTAGCACGCCGAAACGTGGACCTTCCCAACGCCGTTCTCCTGGCAGCAACGAAGTCCTTGAACCAAAACGAAATCCGTAGTCCACGAGCGGGGTCCACAATTGCAGCTGGATGATGCCTTCTGTGAGAGCCACCGCTCCCTATAAAGGGGGAAACCCCTCCCCCTTCTTTTGTTTCCCCTTTCGCGGGCTTTCCCCAGTAGCTGCCGCGCTTACTGGATTCGCGGGCTTTTCCCACTTTTGGCGCTCTCCTTTTCGCGGGCTTCTGCCCGTTTTGCCGCCTTGTCCCCGTGCCTCCCCCATTCTGCTGCAGGGAAGGGGGAGGGCTAGGGACCCACCAAGGAGACACTGCCCAGGTTATCGGGGGTGCCTCCTCCATTTTGCAGGGCTTTTGTCGTCGACCCTTGCATAACTGACTGCAGCTCACCCTGAAACCTGGCAGCGCCCGGCCGGCACGTCAAGGTGGCAAGGCACGACGTGTACTCTTCTAAGCAGCCCAGGCCATGCCAGGCATCGTGCCCCATTCTATCCCCGTGTGTCCTTCATGTCCCGGCTCAGGCCAAGTGAGCGTGTGTCCTCTGCTGCGGGTCAGGAAGCATGTGCCCTTCTGCCCTGGTTCAGGCCGCGTGGGCTCTTCTGTCGCCGTCACGTGTGACGACAGGCAGCATGCCCTTCAGTCCCAGTTCAGGTAAGATTTCACCATTAGGGTGCTTTGTGCCTTTGTGCCCTGGTTCGGGCAACGCGACCTTTTCTGTCCCAGGTCAGGCAATGTGTGTCCTTCTGCCAGTGCTCAAAATGGGTTACGAAATCGAGGGGGCGTGGCCAACTGTTGTTGGCCACGGCCTAAAGGAGGGGCAGGAGACGTGTGTGCGGCGTGTGGCACGTGTGGCAAGTTTGTACACACAAACATGCATAAGGTACACATACTGCCTTCTAATGTGGGTACACAGGTGCTTGCTAGAGCGTGATTTGGCATTGCTGGTGATGAACAGGATAGATGGGTGTATTATCCAAATTAGCAATAAATGAACAGAAGCCCATACATCCATAGATACACACACACGGGCATGTTATAGACACGCACAAACCCCTATGTAATACCACACCGAATATCACGTTGTCTAAATTGCTTTGTGACTGGTTTCTGCCTCTGCTATATTGCAGTCTCCCTCCTCCTCGGAGCGCTGCTGGCTGCTCTGCTGTGCATGCACACGGCCTGCCCTCAAGGGGCAGGCGCAGACCAACAGAGGGACGGCTAGCAATGGCCACTAATGCCCCCCCATGCCCCTGATAGCAGTGCGTAAGGCCCCCCTCCATGAAGATGCACCAGCGATCACGGAGACTGATGGCACACCCTGTCTTGCAATTAATTAAAGGAATTGAAGCGCAAAAAACGAGGAACCAAGACACACTGGAACTCTTTCCCACTACACCTTAGCAGTGGCGTCTCTGGGGGGGGGGCTGCCCCCCCCCCTTGTACCCTCCCTACCTAAGGCGAGCAGTGACCGTGTTCTCTGTTCGTGGTGTTATTCGTGACACTCACTAAGGCAAAAGTCTGCATATTACATGGCAAATACTCTCCTTTTGTCTCAAAGCGAGCAGTGATCCTGGTATGCATTCTGGCCTCGGTATGAACATGAGCACGAGCCACGTCTCTGGTGTTCCTTCCCGGCTTCTGCACAGCGACCTCCATAGTGTCCAGGGCAGCTTGCAGCCCCTCCCATAAGAATGTAGCACTGAATGGTTTCGTGGAGGGGAGGTGCAGTGGGGTGTGGATAGTTGGTGTGCGCAAAAGCCTCTCTGCAAGAGTGCTTGTGACATCACACATTACCTTTCATACCCCCCACACTTTTGTCTCTGCCTCCCTCCTACTTTTGTCTTTGGCCCCATCTGTGCCCCTCCTAAATTTGATTCCTGGCGACACCACTGCACCTTAGCACTCCCCAGTGGAGGGTGTGGGGGGCGGTGTAGATTGAGCATTTTCAATTTTCCCCCTCCCCAAACACAGACGCTTTCCTGCTCCCAATGGGCCAGTGGAGGACTGCAGCCCCAGCAAGGAGGGCACCGGGGTCAAAGACTGCCACCACCCACTTAAACTACTGCTGCCTTCTGCCCCAGGTCTGGCTGCTCGTGTCTTTCTACCCAGTGCAGGTAATATTCAGGAAAATGACATGTTTTACCCAGGGGCTTTCCCACAACACTCACACTCAATCGACATTGAGCAGGCTGCTTTCAGAAGACACTACAAAGTCTTCTGGATGATGGGTGCATGAAACAACTGCTTCAGAACAGGATACCCTGCAGAGTTATCACATGCACAAGCAACCCAGGTTTCATCAGACACTTTCAGTAGATTTGGCATGAGCAAGTGAATATAGAAACAGACAGAGCCTCACATACTTGTTGCAGCTGTCCAGACTGGTATATATGTCCTGCAGTGGAGACATTTCTTTTCTTAGGGTGACTAGTGTGACCAATTAAAACTGCCTTCCTTTATTCACAGAAAAGGGATCCTTACTGAATCATAATAATACATGTTTCGAATTAAAAATTCTGGACATACTTAAGTTCCCATAATGCTCTTTGCTGTTATGCAAATCGTCAGGATAGGGTTCTATGAAGAGATACTGTATTACCTGGCCTGGGACCACGCCCCTCATCCCGCCCCTCCTCCCCACAATACCACCCCTCCAAGGATGGGTCGTGTAGGTTCCCCAGTACATGTTCCCATTTCCAGCACTGCTTCTGCCCAAGGTCCAGCAATATGTGCCCTTCAGCCCCATGTATTGAACCGTGACTCCTTCGCAGGCAGCATGGGTCCTTTGCATCTAGTTCAGGAAATGTCTCCCTGTTTGTCCCAGTTTAGGTAATGTGTACCCTTCTGCCCTGGTTCAGACAATGCGACCTCTTCTGTCCCAGGTCAGGCAGTGTGGGTACTTTTGTCTCTGGTCAGGCAACATGTGCTGTGCATTTTGAGGCATTCTATCACGTGCCAGGTTTCGTATCTTACGCAAATCAAGTACTGTGTATACCGTAGGTAGGTAAAGCAATGTGTTTACAGCCCAGGGTGTTTGTGTCCTTACATCCCATCCCACTGCAGGTGAAATGCCCCCTTCTGCCCTGCTTTAGTCTAGGCAGGGTGTGCCTATTATGTGGCAGCTGACACAACAGCTCCGCCTTTTATCACAGGTAACCTATTCCCCATTCTCCTTTCCCAGCACAGGCAAGGTGTCAGATTGTATCAGTGTCTTTGCTCGCAGAGCGTCTCTGCACAGCAGCGTTTACTTTTAATTATGAGCGCCACTTGCCATGCTTGCAGCGCTCACAATTACAATAAATCTCCCCCGCCTCCCCGCATGTCGGGGAGGGTTTCATTTCAATTGGGAACACTACTAAACATGAGTTGGAACCACATGTATGGGTCAGGCGGCCCTGACAAGTGTGATGAGCATGCTTGAAGTGTGGATGCGTTCATAGCGTTGTGAATGGAAAAGAAAAACGGTCAAGCTTTTTCGCTTCTTGGCCATTCGGCTCATATCAGGTTGGGTGTGTAGGTGAATCTGCTGGGCCGAGGCCTTCGCCAGTGCTGTGAGGGGACACTGGGTGTGGGGTGCGAGCGAGCGTGCGTCCATGCGTGCGTGTGTGCGCGCGCGCGAGCTATATTCAGCACGTCTTCTGCTGTAACATCGTTTCTTGCATCTCGGGGCGGCCTCCCAGCATTGTGCCCAGCTTGGAGGCGGCCTTCTCGTGCTCCGTTCGCTCCCTCTTTTCTCTCATAACAGTGCAGGCCTGTCTTAGCTCGCTGCCTTTACTCAATGCTTCTTCGTATGGACTTTGTATGTTTGGCCTTCTGCTTCCTTCAAGTCCTAATGCATCCATGATTACTCACTGCAGTGTTACGCTCCCCTTCGTTTCTTGCACTCCTGATCCTTCCCTGCGGTTGCTGCCAGGATATTGCAGGGGTGCACGGGTTCCCTAGAAATGCAGGCGGCGCGGTTACTTGTTGGGTCCTTTTTCTTTGATCCTCGTGACTGTTCTTTGCCGTTTTCTTGCATTCGTTGTCAAGTTGTTTTTCTCTTTTCTCCGCTTCTGTTTCCTTGCGTGTGTCCTTCTCGTGTTTTTCCTTTCCCATCCACTGCTGGAGTTGGGACCAACGGATCTAAAAAAATAAAGCTACTGACAACAAAAGTGTCCATTCTGTTTTATTTCAGAGCCCACTGGCATGAGACCGCTTCTCTCGGTCTGGGTGCCCAGAAGGCCGTGTGCCCAGTGTGGCGCTGCCCCTTGAAGGGACGCGCATGCGGCAGCGTGATGTTGCACGCCGCCACGTGCAGTATAAATAAAAGGGGCGTTCCCGGCCGTGGTAGTGTGACCGAGAAGCCCAAGCCATACAGACGGGTGAGTGTGGTCTGTACACGCTGGGGGGCTTACGGGTATCGCTGGGAGTCAGGAGTAACCCCAACAGTGGCGACGAGTGGGGGATGATGCCTGGGCCCGGCGGTGACAGAATCTTCAATTTTTTCCCGGAATCTTGATGGCGTTTCGTTCTGTAGGCCGTGCATCACCCATGCGGCTGGTGGCCATTTTGTGTGTTGGGCCGTGGAACTTCACCGAGCTCCGGTTTGGGCGGTGAGTGGCATCCAGGCCTAATTTTTGGACATACAGCTAGCAGGCAGTTATACCTGCATGCCCATACCCGATTTTTGATTTTTTTTCAATTCTTGGGTCTTCTACGTCGAGTGCAAGCAAGGAGAAGGGCTACAATGGCTGGGTCTGCATAGCCCACATCTCTATCTTGGCTTAATTTTTGGAACATTTGCGCCCACAAGGTGCTGCTGCAGCTGGGGTTCTGATTACTTGTTCATCCCCTTCATCATCAGGCTGGAGAGCTCATCTTCTTCATCCTCTTCATCATCAGTGAAGACTGCTGCAGCGGTGGACCCTCCATTTTCTTCTTTTCTTGTTCTTCATCATGTCCAGCTGCTGTGTCTGCGCATGAGGCAATCTGGAGAGGGAGACACTTTGCCATCATCTTCTTCGCCTCCAGGTTGGACTTTCATTTTGCCTGTGTGGGGCATCGGAACTGTGTTGTGGTGGTGGGTGTTGAGTTGCGGCCCCCAAAGTCTACGCTGGGGGTGCCTGTGCGCTCAAGCC
The DNA here is from genome assembly GCF_040938575.1 of Ambystoma mexicanum. NCBI lineage: Eukaryota > Metazoa > Chordata > Amphibia > Caudata > Ambystomatidae > Ambystoma > Ambystoma mexicanum. Next base: position 324,719,404 of record NC_090926.1, on the reverse strand, counting down.
CATGAGTGGGGCTGGTGATCAAGACGATGCGCTGCCAGCAGTTCAGCAGCCTCCCCAGGACGACGGACAGGCAGCAGCCCAACAGCAGCCCCCTCCAGCTCCAGCAGGTGGTCAGGCTCCATTGCCTCAGGCGCCACCGCAGGCAGCGGTTCAACAGCAACCCCCTCAAGCTCTAGTAGGAGGCCAGGCTCCAGTGCCTCAGGCGCTGCCGGTAGTGCAGCCGGTTGCCCAGCAAGGACTTCCCGTCATGGCCCAGGTACGAGCCCATGCGGCCCTGCAGCCCATCCCTGAGTTTGACGTGTCGGGGCTGCCGTCTAGCATGGGACCCAGATGGAAGAGGTGGGTGGATCGTCTCGATATGTACTTTAGGGCCGCGCAGGTGGCGGATGATGACAGCACGCTGGCAACGATGCTGTATTCGGCGGGGCTTTCGGTCCAGGAGATATTTGAGTCGCTTCCACCAGGGGATGGCTCCTACGATGCGGCAAAGACTGCCCTCCAGACTCACTTTCTGCCCCTTGCCAACTCGGACTAGGAAAGATTTGTAATGCTGTCCGCAAGACAAAAAGAAGATGAAACGTTGGACACCTTTTATGGACGTCTTCGGCGCCTCTCGTTGTCTTGTGCGTGGGGCGACGCAGAGGACATGATAAGAACTATGCTGATACAGGCGTGCTCCTCGGGCAAACTCAGAAGACAGGTCCTGAGAGAGCCGGGCATCACACTGCCCCGCATCCTTGAGCTGGGCCATGCCACGAGGTGTCGGAGGCTCGGGCAGCTAGGATGGAGGCGGGGTCCAGCTCAGTCAAGTCTGAGGAGGTGTGTGCCATGTGGCAAGGTGGAAGAGGCTTCAGAAGACCTGGTGCAGGTCCCCGTGACAGAGCTGGAAGAGCTGGAGAGTCTTGCCAGAAGTGTGAGTACGATCTTCCCCACCCGACTGAGTACCCGGCGGCGGGAAGGACATGTGGTAGGTGCGGGCTGCCCGATCACTTTTCTCGGGTATGCAAGGCAGCCCTGCCCGTGATGGTGCCCTGAGGCCCGGCCCGGTCCGGGTTCCCGCGCCAGAGCCGCCCGCCTAATGTTGCCCAGGTGGACCAGAGCGAGGAAGATGCCCAGGTGGAGGAGGCAGACAAAGAGGAGGAAGAGAACATTTTCTTTGTCTCGAGTCTGGGAATCCTGATGGGGAAGAGCAGGAGACAGCCGAGGTGTGTGGTGGAGGTCAACCATTCACCAGTTCCGGTCCTGGTAGACACGGGGGCGTCAGTCAATGTAATGGCCCGTGGGCATTATGATGCCATGGACGTGCCCCCCAAGCTAATTACACCGAAAGCTTGCATCTTTGTGTTTGGGGGGCTGGAACCAATCCCACTGGATGGTGCCTTCATGGAGAAGGTGGAGCACGATGGCTCGCAGATCACTGCCCGGTTCTACGTAACACCAGTAAGCTCGAACACTCTGTTGAGCTGTGCCGCAGCCGAGGCTCTCGGCATTGTCAGCTTCGCTTATTCAGTGTACCTGGAGGACATTAACGACCTGCTTGACAAGTATGCTGCCCTTTTTAATGGAATTGGACAGATGGCTGGTGACCCTGTAAGGTTACATATTGATGAGTCCGTGCAGCCCATTGCCCTGAAACATCGCAGGGTACCATTCCACCTTCGTGAGCAGGTGGACAAGGAGCTGGACAACCTTGTTAACCTCGACATAATCGAGAAAGTGGAGGGCCCGACCCCCAGGGTGTCCCCGATTGTCATGGCCAGGAAACCCAAGCAACCTGACTCTGTCCGTATTTGTGTTGATATGAGGCTGCCGAACAAGGCCATCAAAAGGGAGAGGCACCTTACCCCAACCATTGATGACATTATTGCGGAGGTGCAGGGTGCTCGGTTCTTTTCCAAGCTGGACCTCCGGGCGGGCTATCATCAGGTGGTCCTCCACCCAGAATCAAGGTACATCACCACGTTCACCACCCACTGGGGACTCTACCACTACAAAAGACTTAGCTTTGGAGTGTCCTCGGCAGCGGAGGTTTTTCAGAATATCATCCGAGGTGCCCTCGCAGACCTGGAGGGTGTTCTGAACATTAGTGATGATATCTTGGTGTTCGCCAGGACTGAGGTGGACCATCTGCGGAGGCTGGCAAAGATATTCAAGAGACTGCAGTCACTTGGCCTCACCCTTCACAGGGAAAAATGTGAGTTCCTGCGCCCCTCCACCGAATTCTTCGGCTTTGTTTTCAAGGAGGGTGGTGTGTCACCGGATCCCAAGAAGGTCCAGGACATCAATAAGGCACAGCCGCCTGAGTCGGTGTCCGATGTGAGGAGCTTCCTCGGCATGGTCACTTATTGTGGGCGGTTTATTCAAAATCTCGCCACCAGGTCTGAACCCCTCAGGGCCCTGACGAAGAAAGAATCCACCTGGCACTGGGGTCCGCTTGAGCAGGCGGCGTTCGAGGACATCAAGGGCGCGCTGACGGCTGAGGACACCATGGCATTTTTCGACCCGGCCCTACCATCGGAGGTCAACGTGAACGCCAGCCCATTTGGCCTGGGTGCCGTGCTGACTCAGATAGATCGTGATGGGGGTGTCCGCCCAGTGGCCTACGCCAGCAAGGCGCTGTCTGAGGCAGAGCAGAGGTATTCACAGATTGAGCGGGAGGTGCTGGCGGTTCTCTGGGGCTGCAGGCACTTCAGGCTCTATGTCCTGGGGCGCCCAGTGACAGTCGTGATGGACCATAAGCCCCTGCTTCCCATTCTGGTAGGGTCATCATCTAAACCACCAGCGAGGATCGAGCGGTGGATGCTCGCTCTTCTGGAATACGGGGTCACTTTGGTGTATCGGCCGGGGGCGAACAACGCAGCGGACTATCTCTCCAGGCACCTGGGAGCGCATGGGAGGGTAGAATATGACACATGTGCGGAGGAGGCCGATGATCATGTCTGAATGGTGGTGGAGGTGGCCACGCCCAATGCAATGCCCCTGACGGAGCTGGAGGCAGCTGCAGCCGAAGATGAGTGCTCCCAAATCCTGAAGCACTCCATGCAGCAAGGCTCCTGGAAGTCGGTGCTGGAATCCCTAGCTGGGCGGACTCAAGAGGCCAAGACGGGACTGGAGCAGCTGTGGCAGGTCAAGGAAGAGCTGTCATTCTCGGCGTCAGGCCTGCTGCTCAGAGGTGACCGGATAGTAGTCCCTCAGTCCAAGGTGAAGGATGTCATCACCCTTACCCACCACGGACACCAGGGCGCTGCAAAGACCAAGGCCAGGCTATGACTGAAGGTTTGGTTCCATGAACTAGAGAGGAAGGTGGACGACTTTGTGGCGGCCTGTGTCTGGTATCAGGCTGCATCTCCCTTACAGCGAGAACCCGCCATTGAGGCCATGCCGCGAGGCACGCAACCCTGGGAAGTGGTCCATATGGACTTCGGATCAACAACCATGGGCACCCACTTCTTTGTGATCGTCTATGTGTTTGTGGAGTCTGTGGCTTTCGAAAACGTGGTGGTGGCCGTGGAGAAGGTGTTTGCGACCCATGGGTTCCCCCTCACGTTGTGCTCTGACAACGGGGTGCCCTTCCAGAGTTAACGGTTCTCGGAGTTGATGGAGAGCTGCGGGTTACAGCACCGGAAGATATCCCCCTTGTGGCCCGGGGCAAATGGAGAAGCCGAAAGGCTAATGAGGACACTGAACAAGACCTTCAGGATCGCCCAAGGCCAGGGACAGTCCCTCCAGAGAGCTCTCTATCAGTTTCTGCGGGTGTACCGCACCACCCCGCATGCGTCCTCGGGGGTGGCTCCGGCTGAGGCTTTATTCAGGCGTTGCCCGCGGGGTCTGATACCCGAGGTCGGGGAGAAGGAGCCGGGGGTGATCGACAACCAACAGGTTGAGGTGAACCGGAGATTGAGGATCGAGCAGGAAAACATGTGAAGGGGTCTCCGCCTGCAGCGGCTGGAGCCGGGAGACGAGGTCCTCATCCGCAACAGACACCCTCATGGAAAACTTTCACTTCCCTACGAGCCGGAGCTGTTGGACGTGGTGGCCGTCAAGGGGTCTATGGTGACTGCCTCGGACGTAAGGTCTGCCGTCACCCGGAACGTGAGCTTCTTCAAGAAGCTAGGAGACCCGAGAACTGACCCATCCCCGGAACCGGACTTACTGGAGATGCCTGACGACGGAGGAGGCCCCTCTGGAGCACCTGAGTCCCCTGTCAGGGGAACGCCTGCGGATAGACTGCCCGTGCCGGAGGTAAGCGGGGGGTACCCCCAGAGGGCTGGGCGAGGGAAACCCGCTTACCTCAGCGATTACGTGCTGGCACATTTGTCTGATCTACCAGAGTCTGAGGATTGCTGAGTAAGGGGACCTGGGTGGCTGTTAATAAAGGGGTGTGTGGGGAAACTGTTTTTGAAGTATTGTGTGAGCAGAGTTGTTTGATTTGCAGTGTGTATTCTTATAGTGTTTCTTGTTTGTCCTCCCGAAAAAGGAGGAGTGTGGCGCTGCCCGTTGAAGGGACGCACACGCGGCGGCGTGATGTTGCACGCCGCCGCGTGCAGTATAAATAAAAGGGGCGTTCCTGGCCGAGGTAGTGCGACCGGGAAGCCTGAGCCGTACAGACGTGTGAGTGTGGTCTGTACACGCTGGGGGGCTTATGGGTATCGCTGGGGGTCCGGACAAACCCCCAACACCCAGTACCGCTACTGGCACCCCAAATATCCACGTGACCAGAAACAGCCTGCACGTCTTTATGGTCCGGATGAGAGCCAGTTAGCACACACAGTGGGAGGATGCAATTACGCCACTATACACGCACGTCATCGACAGGGTGGGGGCGAGTCTGTCGCTTTCTTCTATCAGCAAAACTTACCCACATAAGCTACCCCCACTTTATATGCCTGCACGGCTGCACCTTGGAAGAAACAGCGGCTCAAATAAAAACAAAAAACATCTTTCTTGAAGAGCTAGCTTCCGAGTAGAGGGGAGCAAAGTGGGTGAAGGGCCCTTAACTTCAGTAACCACGGGAGCAGTAACCATACTTTGCCCTAGTGGACATAGTTACACTTTTTAGCTGCCAACTGTATTTCTCAAACGTGGCTAAACGCATTGTCAGTGCTGGGGGAGATAACGCACAATTGGCTTTGTACATCGACTGCACTGGTAAACACAGTGGCGTTGAACAGTATAGGGGATACACCTGCACCTAAAGTTGAATGCCAGTCCAGAAAGCTGCAAGGTAGTACAACAGTTTAGGTGACTGTTGCCAAGATATTATATGTGAAGTTCAACCTATAAATCCTTTACGTTTTTCAAATTATTTCTTTAAAATGTCCCTAAAATCCCATGTTTCCACCCGCGAAAGGGTTGAGCTTGGTTGCTTTCTCATATTCTGGTCGGGGAGAGGGCAGGTGGTGGAGGTCGAAGCAGGGAGTAATACTTGGCCCCATAGTGAAAATCAAAAGTAAGCACCCATGTGTGAAGGCATGGAATCGGCTGTGTTCATAATACAAGTTACTAATCTTTGAGCTCTGCCGCCACCTGCTGTCCATTTTCTTAACTGCAAGTTTACTTCTGTAATACCACAAAACGGAAACGGATTTCAAATATTCAGGGTGACATTTCCAGTGTCTCTCACGCAGTAGCGTCATTACTGAAAACCGCTTCACAAGCCCCCAGATGACCTGGCATTATGTGTTCATATTTTATTTGGATGACTTATTGAGAAAAAATAACAGAGTCAAGTGTTAAAACTACAAGGGATTAAAGATCGCTAATTGTGTTTAGAAAACGCATCCAACTGTAAAACCAAGACGTATAAACAGAAGACGGTCCCAGCTTTTTGGCACCAGTCTCATGGCTGCCGATCAGTTTTTCTTTCCAAAATAAGGGGTGCCTGCAGCCAACAGGCTCTGTGCTGCTCCTGAAATGAAAATCAAATTATACAATAGTTCTTTTCATGTTTTAAAAACATGGACAAAAAGAGAGGGATAAAAAATATACCAATAAAATGTAGCACGGAAACGAGGAGTAAAACGCCATAGCAAACTATCAGGGTACCCCCCCCCCGCTCCCCTCCACTCCGCCCCGCCCAACGCTGCAGGCGGGGTGGCATGAGACTCATAAATGCCAACTTTCCGAGGCACCTAGGAGGGAGACTCCGTCAGAGAAATCGGCAGACTACAATTTTCCCATAAGAATGCATTTTTTTAAACATAGTTTTATTCAAATGTGTTTAGTACACATAAACAAATAAATACGAATGTAATAAATCACATAAGCTCACAATAAGCAAAAAGAATAGCAAGTAATGGAGGAAACAAAATAGGGGTGCACTAGGTCGATGATACATCCTGCTCAAAACAGCCGGACAACCAATACAATTTGCGCCCCCACTTACATTTGGACAACAGTGATGCAATTCAGAGTTTGACTTTGGGTACTCCCGCAGAACCCCAAACCACTCTTCAGAGACTCCCAATGTGTCGAGGCACAGGTGAATAGCAGTGTTAGGTGAGCTTCTCGAGCTCATCTTGCACTCTGCACATCAACTCCTCAATCCTCTCTAATTCTGAGAACAGAACCCTCGTACCTCGCTTTTCGTAAGGCTATCAAAACATGGCTATTTACGTAAACCAGTACGTTAATGCATGCACCGCTAGGCACCGCTGCAATGCTACGCCAATACGCAATCATTATGTGCCAGCTCTATGCAGCGCTCTAATGACGCACAACGCAATCACTGTATGTAAGCCCTCTGTAACCAAATTGTCTTCCATGTAACACACTATGGGCCTCATTACACGTTAGGCGGTAAGGGAATAACGGTACCAGTAAGGGATTACCGGTATCGCTAAATTCCCTAACTAATCATGACCCGGACTGGCCGCTATTAGCGGCATCGCTAAGAACGGTGCCACTAATAGCGGCCAGTCCGTAGGCGCGCGACCCCTCAGGTCGGAAACAGCGGCACGGCGCTAATAGCACGACATTACAAAGCATGCGGACATGCAAATAGCGGCATGGTATTGGCCGAAGAAGCCCATACTGGTATGGAGGAAATACCGGCATTGCGGACCACACGTTAAGAGAGCTCAGTAGTGTCCCCACCTGCCACAAGTGGCCACAACAGCACAGGTGGAGGCAATGGAGACTGGGGCAGCACAAAAGGAGCACACCACACCCCTTACCACACCCCTTCCCACACCGAGATGGTTCCAATACTTGCAGCATTACATGGGCTGGAGGACATGATTGCATTGCAGCACCAACAACAACAGGCAGCACAGAGGAGACGCAGGGGGAGGAGTATGGCGATACTGGCCCAGCAAGCCACACCAGTGCACCCAGTCATGCCACAGAGGAAGCCAGAAATCCCCAGGATTCTAGCCATTCCATTCAACCTAACCCCTGAGCAGATACACACCCTGTGCCGCCTGGACCGGGATACCATCACCACCATGGTGGACATGAATCACAACGACATAGTGAGCCACATAGACATCCGTACCGCCATCCCCCCTCTACTGAAGGTTGTCTATGTGCTCCACTACCTGGCCACAGGCACCTACCAGCACACGGTAGGGCAGATACATGGCATTTCACAACCAGTATTCACACGCACGCTGACCCAGGTGCTCGATGCCCCCCTGAAGCACACAAGTGAACACATATCCCTGCCACGGACAGCCCAGGAGATCTCCAATGACAAAGTTGGCATCTATTCACTGGCATGCATCCCAAGTAGCATCGGAGCAATCGACTGTACCCATGTGGAAATGGTGCCCCCACATCACAATGAGGCTGTCTACCGAAACAGAAAGCATTACCACTCCATCAATGTCCAAATGGTATGTGACTCAAAAAAGAGAATAACACATTGTCGTGACCGATACCCCTGATCAACCCATGAATCAATGGCCCTGCTGAACTCAATGATACCACGCAACATGGAGCGCCATGCTGGACAAAGTTTGTGGCTACTTGGTGAGTAGCAGGGCAGGCACATGGCAGTGTGATGTGGGGTGTGTTTGGGGGGGAGAGATGCATACTCCAACTGGTTGTGGTCTGTCGTCCGTACAATAAAGGGACATACAGATGTACGCCAATGTCCACCAACGCAGCCCATAATGGAGAGGACACGAAACCACATGCAAGTAGTAAACTGCACAACAAAGACATCAATCCATAAAGCAATACATGACATATCTATCCACATGCACATTGCACATCATACCATACCCTACATGACACAAAGCTGCTACATGCAGCCAATATGTATAATGTAAATGTGCGTTGTACAACATCACAACAGATATGCGCCCTTGAGTGCATGCAAAGGGATCACCTGTAGCCATTGTACAGAACCACACCCGTACACCACTACTGATGTGCTGCTTCACAGCATGGGGACATTGGAATCCTGATGCCAGTACACTAGCAGTGTCGTACAAAGGTTGTCTGGGCCCAGGAACACCTAGGACCTATCCACACCCAGGACATGGCAATTACTGCCAGAGGCATGCATGGTGCACGTCCACTTGCAGGGACTAGCTTACCTTCTCACATTGCAGTTACACTGATCGTCTCCATGCATGCTGGGAATCGTGGATGCCAATCAGAATGCCAACAGAATTAGTGTGAAATGTCCAGGTTGCAATTGAGGTGACCAGTAACAAGGCCCCATTGTTCCAGCCATGCAGGTGATGCTGGCTATCCCCTGAAGAGTTGGCTCCTTACCCCTATACGGAACCCACAGAACAGGAACGAAGAGGAATAGAACCTTGCACAGAACCATACCCGCGTCGTGATTGAGCAGGCATTTGGCCTTCTGAAGACACAGCTCTAGTGCCTAAGCCGGCCGGGTGAGGCTCTCCTGTACAGCCATGACAAAGTGCCGAAGATAACCATGGCATGTGTCATGCAGCACAATATGTGTATCAGACGGAATGTGCCTATGCCCCCTGACATTGACATGCAACCACCTGATGAAGATGATGTTGATGGGGATGAGGATGGGGGAAATGGGCCGGCAGGACATGCAAGAGGCGATGGCCAGGAGGGACACGATGTGTGTCAGCATCTGATATATCAAATATTCTGAGAGACAAGGGTCAACTCTTTTGGATGGAGATGGGTATTGTTGCCCTGCTGTATATGGTGAGGCACACAATGGACCCTGTCCCCAATAAAGTACACATACACAATGATGAAGACCAAGCCTGTGTTTCAACTTGTCAACAGTGTATTATGATTAATTCGTGAACAAAAAGTGCATGGCCCCAACTGTGCAAACACCCTTTCCCCCCTCCCCCCACAACACTCCCAAAAACACCCTGCCCCCGTCCCCCCACAATACCCCCATGTGTGGCTTGTAGTGCGTAGGTGTCCTGCTGCACATGTGCCAGCTAGTTCTTGCTGGCCCTACTTCTCATGGCCTCCACCGCCATTGGGAGGTTGGGATGGCGTGTGCCTCATGGTGCGCAAGGAGCGGCGGCGGGGGCTTGTCTGACGTGAACTAGCAGAGGAGGAGGTGCCCGGGTTGATCCTGTGGTGGGGGGGGATATTGTCTCTCCATAGCGTCCGCTATGCGGGTGAGGACCTACGTCAGTTGGGCCATCTCCTCGCACAGCCTGTTTGTGCAGGCCTCCATGCCCTCTCTTGTCTGGCTTGCATTCAACCTAACCTCCTCCCTCAGATGGGCTGCCTCTTCCACATGCTGGCCAACCAGCGCTGTAATTTCCACCTGCCTCTGGCTGATGGTTGACAGGTCATGGCGACTGCGTCCAGCTCTTGGGGTGGCTGCTGCGCCCTGGTCCATGCCTCGGCCATCAGGTGAGGACACCTGAGGGCCCCAGCGCCCTTCCACAGTGTCGTTGCCAGATTGTAGATGGCTACTTGATTGTGATGGAGGCTGTGGGCTTGGCTCAATGGATTGCGGGGGGCTGGGGGTCTGCCTTTGCATTTCAAAGTCAATGGTCTCCTCCACGTCCGACAGCGGCGCGGTGGCTGCTGCCTCACCAGTGGAACTGGTGGCAGCAGAGAGCGGCCCCTCCGTGCTTGTTTCCAATGACGGCGGAACACTGCCGTGGGTGCAGCAATTGTAGCAGCCGTGGCTTCAGGCCGTGTTGAACTGGCGCTCTTGCTGCCTTTACCCCTCTGCTGGTGCTCACTCCTCCCTGTGCCCCTTGAGGTGGTGGCGGTGTCCCCTGTCTCCTGTGTCCTGGCCTTTTTCTTGGCTGGGGGAGCATGTGTCACACTGCCCTGTTCATCACTGTCTGTCTGTGATCCTGTGGGGGACAAAAATAGGGAATATCATCGGTGATGGTTCTACGTGCCTTATGCAGAATGATTACGTCATGCCGCTCTATGCATTGGGACCTCTTTAGTTGGGAATCCGGTAATTGGGATGTCGGGTGGGTCATGCATGAATGGGTCTGTTTTGCACGTGTATGTGGTGATGCGTGCATGTGTGTGTGTTGGGGTGTGACACTCACATTGGCAGGGTTGTGTGTATGTATGTTTGTGGCTGGATCCATGGGCTGATCCTGGACTCAGATTTGGGGGGCCCCTCACCCTTCACAGTGCATTGTTTAATGTGTACACTCACCTCCATCTGATGAAGTGGGTGCACCACGCGCCATGTCTCCGACTCCCTCGATGGATTCCACGCCAATTGTGCTGGCGCAGGTCTCCTCCCACTCCCGGAGTTTGATTGGTGAATCAATGCCACCTCCTGTGGCCATAGCCAGGTTGCGATTTGCAGCCAGTATGCTGCGGATCCGGAGCCTTAGATCGTCCCACCGCCTTCTGCAGTCCTTGACAGTCCAGCTGGTGGTGCCTACCGCACTGACTTTGTGGGCCACCTCTGCCCAGATGGCATTTTTCTTCACGAGGGTCTTACGCTGCATGTCATTGGCGAATACACCATTGGCATTTGCGGCAAGGGTCTCGGTTAACATGATCAGCTCCTCGATGGTGAATTTTTCTTTGCGCTGCCGATCCGTGCCTTTCTTGATGGCCTTTGGCATCGTCAGGGTATCCGGGATGATTTGGTGTTGGAGTCATGTGGAAACAGGTCCTGGGTGCTGAGGATGGCAATGGATTGGGTTTTTAAAGTTGGCCGCCGTGCTCTTTCCCGTTCCTGTTCGATGACGCTATTTCTGGTTCTGCAATTTTATGGTCACTGCGCTAATAGCAGTCACCGCTATTAGCGGTGACCGCTATTTGCATGTAGCAGGACGTCGGAAGTGCTATCAGCGCTTTAGTCAATGCCGGTAAGGGACTTTTTGGGGACTTTTGCGGCATGGCGGTAGGGTCATTACCGGCATGGCGCTGTGCTCGTGTCCGCGTACACGTAATGCCACGCAATTAGCAGCATCATGCCAAGCCGGACACGTTAATATCGCCATGCCGGTAATGGCCAGGTTTTACCGGATAACGTGTAATGAGGGCCTATGTATCGCAAAATGCATTACCTCTGTAACTAAGCCGATCTCCATGTACCAGCACCACAATGATTCCAGGCTGTTTGTGCGCTTTATAAATATAAAAAATAAAATAAATAAATAAATCCTATCGAAAATTAGCACCAGGTATTTTACCAGTGCTAACATGAGCGACAGGTGGGAGGTCCTCATGAGTCTATGCCATAGGTCAGTAGATATGATCTCAGCTGGGGATAAATGGTCTAAATGTAGTAATCCTCCTAACCAACAGCCTAGGGCAGAACCGCACCAGATGCTTCAGCAACTCCATTTCCTCTGCACACAATCTGCAAATCCGTAATTCTGTGGGTATCCCCAGTTTGGGCCTCATTACCCCTAGCGTCGGTAAGCAGTTAATTCTAAATTACAGGTAGCAATCTCTAAATTTAGCCGAGGGAATTTTTCTCAAATACAATCTAACCTCCCTAGTGGGTAGGTACAATAATTCTTGCCCACTATACCATTGGGATGCATTGGGGAAATAATTATTTAAGGTGGGAGAACGTGAAAAATAGCAATATTTTTCAATGAAAAATCAGGAGACTCCCACCTAAATCGGGAAAGTTGGTATGTATGGAGAATGGCTAACGTACTTTACAAATTCTATTTACCAGACACATTTACCTCTGACACCGTTTCTGAGCCATTACCTCCATGTCTCTCTTACTCGCCCCAGTTTTACTTCTCAGGTACCAACCTCCACGGCAGGAACCCATTAAAAAAAAATAATAAAATAACCCGTCATTCTACCAAGAGTAAATTACCCTGAGTATCCCAGCAAGTTGAAATGTGTCCTCTCTCTTTGGGCAGGGACTCAGGTGGGAAGCTGGGATGCACAATTCAACAAAATTCTCTCGCTGCTGGGCTCCGAGTGGCAATGCGTTCACATTTCCCTTAATAATAGACCTTCTGCTGGCCTTATCGGACACGTCATGTGCTAGAGTCTTCTTCAGGGTCAGGGATCCTGGTGGAAGCCTTGTGTGCTGATGAAGTCACGGAGTGAGAGACTCGGCAAGTGAATCTGTAGCAGCAGGAGAGTTGGCAGCAACTAGCCCAGGAAGGAGGGCGGCATTGGTAAGAACGTGGCTGGATGTGATAGGGTAATACATTTACATGATCAACATGAGGAGGTGTAACACGGCAGCCATTTTGGATTGGAAGCCAGGTAAAATGGCGTGCAAAGGTGCTACAATCAGGGGGAGAGGCTAAATATGTAAATCTGCTCATATTACTTGCAAGTAACCTTCATTACTTCTAGTTCTACTCTTGCTTGTCCCAGTACTTACCAACAAGATGCCTAACCTCTCGTCAGGAACTCTTTTTTTCTTTCAAGTATTTTCTCCGCTTGGCCCCGCCTCATCCCTCCAGGGCATAAGAGCCCTCTGCCAACCTTTATTACCAACTGCCGTGGAAGGCCCACAGCCATACTGGGACGAAGAAGAGTAGGATTACGAGAAATGAAGATTACCAGTAAGTAATCCGAGCATTACATCCACGTCCCTATTCCACATATCAGTACTTACATATTTATTTATTTTGACAGTTGTATAGGGCACAAAACCCAGAGGCATCTAGGTGCTTTTAGCTTAAGAAGTTGGTTACATTTGTTCCTTACAATGGTAACAGGTTACAGTCATAGCATTATAGGCTCACAAAGTTGTAGGCTTACAGTCATAACTCCAGTGGTTACAACACACTCGCGCATGCAACATCAAAATATGCAGTTACAGAAAGGTAAGAAGCGACTTATTTTTGGGAACACACTTTGCAAAGCCTCACCTCATGGAACGGGATGCTACATCAAAATATGCAGTTACAAATAGGTAAGAAGTGACATATATTTCGGAAATCACTTTGGAAAGCATCACCTCATGGTGCAGGGTGCTGCATCAAAATATGCAGTTACAGATAGGTAAGAAGCAACCTCTTCTTGGGAACACACTTTGGAAAGCCTCACCTCATGGTACGGGGTGCTACATCAGAATATGTAGTTACAGTTGGGTGGGAAACTTGTGTGAGGCCTGCAAGAGGCAAGCCATTAGGAAGGCATTACAGTACGGCCTTAGGTCAACCAGCACAGTGGGTTAGGTAGATGTGAGGTGTGATTAGGAGGAGTTTGGTGACAGTAAAAGGCTGACAGTGGAGCTGATGCCGTTAGTTCTCCTTAACATAATCAGGATAGGACGGTAAAAGGTGTAACAGGCATGCAGTGTGAATGGGAGCATATGGGGGCATCTAAAGGATAGTACAGAGGTGAGGGCAGTGGGTACGGTAAACAAACATTAGCAGGGTATCAGTGTGACAGGTAGCCAGAGCGATGTACAGGAGATATAAGCTTTCATCTAGCAGAAAGGTAAATATAAAATGACTTATACAGGCACATACGCTTAGAGTTGGACCAAGGTAGCAGCACAGCACTGCAGAGAAGTAAGCGAGATTCACAGTAGTAGAGTTAGAAGAGGCACGGCCACCGTTATGCGTAAGGCCATTTCGTTGTTGATGCCTTAGTTGGTCTCAGTGGAGGGTAACTGAGGCTGGGGATGACACACTGATGGGCATATGGAGATAGAGGACTGGGCATGTACTGGTATGGACAGGGACAGACAGGGCCTTCGGTGCAGGCCTTAGATCATAGGGCCGGCTCCCGCCTCCCAGTGAGTTCGATTGGCTAATGATCGTAAGGCTAGCCAATGGGAGCGGGAGCCTGCCAGGCACACCAGTAACGGGGTCTGTGGCACAAGGGGGATCCCAACTTAGAGGGCCAAAACTAGTATTGTGAAGCCACTTCGCAATGGAAAAGCATGTGGATACGGCATGTGCACACAAATAAAAATCAGTGTCCTTTGATTACATTGGATTCTTGCAGATATTTTGATAATTATGACATTGATGTGCAGAAAGGTAGATCACAGATCCCAATTCTATGGAGGGGCGTTACCGGCATGGGGGCCATGGATCTTAGGCTCTTGCTGCATTCCAATGCACCAATCAGCTGTTCAGCGGTTCCTCACTTGCCGCTGATAGAAAGAAGCAGGAAAGAACTCCAAGGGCCTCAATACTGTCCTTAGATCATAGGGCCGGCTCCCGCCTTCCAGTAAGTTCGATTCGCTGATGAAGGTAAGGCTAGCCAATGGTAGCAGGAGTCAGCCAGGCACATCAGCAAGGGGGCCTGTGGCACAAGAGCCATTTTACAGGGCCAAAACTTGTGTTGTGAAGCCACTTCGCAATGGAAAAGAACGTGGATACGGCATGTGCAAACAAAAAGAATGTGTGTTCTTTGCTTACAGCGGATTCTTGCAGATATTTTGATAATTATGCCATTGATGTGCGGAAAGGAAGATCGCAGATCCCAATACTATGGGGGGCCTTACCGGCATGGGGGCCATGGATCTTAGGCCAGGAGTGCTCTTGCTGCATTCCGGAGCACTGATCAGCGCCGCCGATAGAAAGAAAATATATCCAGAGTTGATATGAGGCCTATAAACTCTGGATAACGAATGGGCCTAAGAAAGAAACATCAGACTAGCCGGATGTAAGTGGAGGTAAGCGCACCCACCATCACTAGATTTATTCAAGAACCAAAAAACCACAATGCATGTCCTTTTCTTGTAGGCTACAGAAGAGCAACACTTAACGCCCCAGTACCAAAGGCCCCGGCCCCCTGACAGTACAGATTATGATGATAGTGTCTAATGAAGGTGTTCAGTTCAGCCTAGGTTGCTACACTGCAAATAATTTGAATGGAAACACCTCTGGCTTCTGCCCAAGATGTCAACATGCCCCCGATGGATCTAGCCTGTATACCAGCTGGGGGATACACTGCACTGAGCTGTAGGTCAGGGAGATTGTGTCTCTCAGCCAGCAAATAATGGTGGGTACTGTTGCCTTATTTCCTGGAGAGGGACTACAAAGGTGACACACAAACGTGGAGCAGAACGAAAGGCCTTGCTTTTCTATATATATTTAGTATTTTAGTACAGCACGTCTGATGTCCAACTTGGGCCAGAGGTCTTCCTCATTCACAGTTTAGATTCCTCCAATAATAACTCTCTTTTTTCAATGGAGTGATTTATTCAGAGTCATCTAGTATCTGTCTACTTGCAGCCGACACGTGTTTCAACCATAGGTTGTTCTCAAGGCTGCCATTCCAAACGTAAGTGTTACACAGATTACAGCCTCAAATAAAAATATATAGTATAAATGTGGAAAAAGATATGACAAAAAATAAGAGAAAAATCATAACATTGAATACAACAAATAAATGAACATTACATTTCACATGGATTTGTGACCAGCCGGGTTGGCGAAAAGACAAGAGACAGAAAACACGGGACAACGGTTCAGACATGTTGTTTTGATTGAAAAGCATACTGCTTCCTTTAAATAATATCTCCATTATGTTTCTGTTACATCTTACTTGACTAAATTGAAAGTTCTATAAGTCTCCAATAGCATGTCAAGAACCGTAGCTTGTGATATGTCATGCACCATAGAGCCATCCCCGTTCTAGCGGTTGCTGTCCAGCTGACAATTAGTCTCTATTGTGCACTTCCCCAAGTGTGGGTCGGGTAATAATAGTGATAGTGTAAATGGTTGGCGAAGTGGGTGACAAAATTGGCCCCCATGCTAAGTCAAGTGGTATTTCCCTCATGGGTCATTGAAATTATTAGAGCGGCGGTGGGAGGTGTTTAAAAATTCTACACTCTTGTGAAAGATAGGTGAGTGGTAGTTAAGCATGTGAGTTGAATCACGTGACCTTCGGCATGTTGTCTTACCTAAGGCTGATGCGCTTGAAATATCTGAGCATCACAAGATAGTAATAAATTAACGGTTATAAAAGGGGTAAGGAAAGGATATTAAGCATTTGCTATGTAACTATATGATATTTGGACATTTGCGTTATTATGGTCACTCACTGATTTAGATGCTGGCAGTTCCTCAGAATATCTGTAAATATATGTGTGTGTGTGTGTGTATATATATATATATATAAAGATAGATAGATAGATATATATACATACATACATATATATGTAATCGCCTGACAGTAACACTTCTCAAGCGGATTCAGGGGAAGTGTGGTTCCTCTATATGGACCTAGAAAAGAGATGGACTTGTTGGTCCTGTGAGTAACAATATGGTCCTGCGTGAGCACAGAGTGGCATCTGGGTGATGCCGAATTTTTGCTTGACCATATGTCGGTCTCTCATAAAGCAAAGCAACTAGTAATGAAGAGGTAATGACAAGGGGTCATTGTAATAGGTCTTACCTCAGTGGATATGAGCTTCTTTATCTTGGGTAGTTCCTGGTGCCTCTTATGATTACCTTTCACATGAATGCTATGTTCCTTAATATTTATGTAACTAACTGGCGTCTGACGTGGAGGCATGTGTTGTGGCCATAGCAATGGACGCTGGGGTCCTAGCAACGGATGCTGTTGTCCACGAGTGTTGAGGTATGCCTGTAAATTGCTAAGAAACCTAACATTAAATAGATTTCGAAATAATGGTGATAAGCTATTATGCTGATAGAAAGTTAATCTTTCTGTAAGGAGGTGGCACTCTTTTTCAAAATGTTCTTTTTTGCTGCAATTTCACCGTGCCCTGTAAAATTCCCCTGATGGTATGTTGTTCACAGTGAATCTCCTATGGCAACATTCTGCATGTAGTGTGAAGTTCACCTGTGTGGGCTTCCGAAATGTTGTGGTCTCAATTTGATTTGGGTCTATGTAAATGTGTAAAAGATGTTGTCATTTAGATAGTGTAGATATCTTTCAAAGCCATGATGTGCACCATGCCAGATTACAAAAATATCATCAACGTACCGCTTCCAAAATATCATGCTTTTTGTGAAGTCATTGTTGAGTAGAGCATATGTTTGTTCACACTGTGCCATAAACAAATCTGTACATAGCAAGAGTTGTTAAAAAGAAAGATATTATCCACAAGTGTGAAATTCAAGAATTCTTTCAACATATTGATGTGCTTATGGTGGGAGGCTGAAAAATCTTGATAGTTATAGTCAATGGCCTGGATGGCTAATTCATGTTTGATTGCTGTGTACAATGTGGTTACATCCATAGTGCCAAGTAGATAACCATCCTACTATTGCATCTCTGCCAAAAACGGAAGTACCTGGGTGCCATCTCTAATATAGGAAGATAGTTTTTCCATATGCCCCCTGATGGTATCGTCTATATATTGCTATATTCCCTAAATTGCACTCATTATATGACAGACCTCTGGCAATGTCACGCATGGTTTGTGTATCTTTGGTAGAAAGTACATTGTGAGCATTGTTGGCTCTTTAACGTTGAGAAAACATTTTTCTTCATCTGTGAGCAGCCCTAATGTGTGTCATCCATGCAACATGAGTTGTAGTTCTTGGACAGTTTTCTTCGTAGGATTACTAAGCAAAATCGTATAGCATCCTGGGGTCTCTAGGTGTTTCTTGGCCATCTGCAAATAGTCTTTTGTGTCCATTATAACAATATTCCCTCCCTTGTCTGCTTCTTTTATGACAATGCCTTTATCGTTGGCCAGGTTGTCAAGGGCTGATTTTTCATTCCTACTGAGGTTAACCCTAGTCCTGGTTCTCATGTTAGCTTTCTTGTCCAAATATTGGTGAATTTCGTTTGTGACTGCCTGATGAAAGGTGTCAATAAAGTTTTCACTTATCGAATGTGGGGTGAATTCAGATTTGGGTTTCAATTCTTGCAGTAGTATGTTAAAAGTACTCACCCCTAACTCTTAGTATATGTCCTCTTCCTTATTTTCAGAGAGATGTATATTCTCTATGTCCCCCATAGATAGTTGACTCAATGATTCCCGTCTGGGTGGTGGTAAGTATGTCTTGACGTGGGTAGTAACAAATTTTTTCAATTTCAATTTTCTAATAAATTTGAAAATATCAAATTGGAAGTTTATAAGATCTACACCTGTGGTAGGAGCAAATGAAAACACCTTGGAGGAATTGGAGAATACTTGCTCTAGGACACATGGAAAATAAAAAACCCTGGATTTGACATCATGAATCAAAATGTCTCCTGTGCCTGCCATATGCCCTCAGCGGGCCCTTCTGTAATTCTGGATGGAGAAAGCCACCTTCTTGGAGAGGCCCCTTGAAATTAGCCCCTCCCTTTCAACTTCTAGGCCCCCTAACCACCCCTCGATGGGACAGTACTGACTGTGGAGCAGAGGGGAGGGAGAGAATAGAAGCCACAGCGAAATCCCGAAGAAGGTGGAATTAACTCCTGCGGGGTCAGAAGGGAACCACTAGAAGGACCTCCACGCGGTAGTCCCTGATTTCTGTCAGGACCCCCGGGGTCAGTGGGAGGAGAGGCAAAGAGGAGCCCCTCTGGCCAAGTTATGGACTTGACCTCCACCCCCACTCTTCCTAGGTGAGGAATCGTGACCAAAACCAGGGATTTTTGCATTCAGGGGAAGGCAAAAGATCCAGGATTGGG
The DNA here is from genome assembly GCF_040938575.1 of Ambystoma mexicanum. NCBI lineage: Eukaryota > Metazoa > Chordata > Amphibia > Caudata > Ambystomatidae > Ambystoma > Ambystoma mexicanum. Next base: position 324,700,468 of record NC_090926.1, on the reverse strand, counting down.
GACCCCAGGAGCCTAAAAATCATCTGAAAAACGTCCTTCTGCAATTCCCAGTCTGATGGGGGAAACAACCTGCTGAGCCTGTCTGTCCATATGTTGTCTTGGCCCTTGATGGGGACAGCTGGCAGTGTTAGGAGGTTTGCTTCTTCGAAGGACCCTAGACTTAGCATCAGGCGGCCCATGGATCTCAAGCGGGAACCCCTCTGCCTGTCTATAGAAGCCACTCTAGTGGTGTTGGTGGACTGGAGAAGGACCGGCATCACCTTAAGTAGTTATGAAAAGACCTGAAGGGGTCTGAAGGCTGCTGCAAGCTCCCTCCATTTGGATGATCGTGCACCTTCTGACCATAACTCCTGGTGGGCTCGACCCTGAGCTACACAAATCCCCTCAGGAGAATGGGCATCCAAAGCCACCTTTATGGTCTCACAGGGACTGGTGCATCGAAGTCTAGGGAGTCCTCTCTCCCCAAAACCCGTGGAGGTGGAACAGAAGGGGCCTTTAATGCAGTCTGGCCCAGGGGACAAGGAAGACACAAGAGGCCATATATCCCTGCACTTGAAGGAAGTCTCTGTCAAGGAGCTGGTATCAGGATTGCAATTGTCTCAAAGTGTCCCATAACCTGAACGCACTGACGGCCGGTAACAGTACTTGCCCCTTGGTCGCTCAGAATCTCACTCGTATGAATTGTAGATCCTAAAATGGTCGCAAATGAGATTCGGAACAATTGATGAGAAACCCCATGTTCTCTTACATTGCACGTTGATTCCACATGCCGAATCAGAAGGTCCTAGGAAGCTGCATTTAGGAGCCATTCGTTCAAGTAATGGAATGCTTGGATTCCATGGAGATGGACAGCTGCCACAAGGAGACCCATGACGTTTGGGTCGATTTCACACCAAACAGGAGAGCCTTGAACTGGAAGTGCGTTATCCTACAGCAACCACAGGAATTGTTGGTGCGGCTTCCAGATTGGAATATGGAAATAGGCACTCTGAAGTTCTAAAGATGCTAGGAAGCCCTTCTTCTGGTCCAGTGGGAAGATCATCTGTAGGCATCCCATGTGGAAATGCTGCATTGGTACAAAGAGGCTCAGGCGTTTCCGATCTATAATGAGTCTGAACATCCCTGACTGCGTGGGCACCAGAAACGCTATGGAATATACACCACCTCCTCTACTTCATAGGCACTCTCTTGATGACTCTCTTTGCTCTTAGGTCCTGGATCGCCTGCTGCATTGCCAGCCTGTTGGCCCTGCCTCTAGGGAGTGGTGCCTGAACTGTGTCTGATGGGTGTAAAAGGGACGCAACGTGGATCCCGAAGCCCCAGCACACAAGACTGTTGGCCCAGGCATCACCAAATAGACCAGAACCATTGAGTCCAAAAGTGCCTCAGGCGAACCCCTACAGGCCTGGAATCAAGACTTCTGCTGTTTAGAGTGGTAGGGGCACCTGGAATGACACTTCTTCCTCATAGTGTGGCTTGGCTGCGTGTCTGGCCTTGCACCGTGAGATCTTGCAGGACGTTCAGCTGCAAAGGAGGATGTGGGTCTGGGTTCTGATTTCTTCCTGAATTTCCCTACATGTTTGTCGGCTTTCAAGATATGGAGGACCTTGACTTCAAATGTGTCCCCAACAGAATGCGTCCTTCAAAGGATATCCTCATCACAGTGTTCTTTTGCTGAGAGGCTGTCCTCCAATCCTTGATATGCAAGTGCCGCCTCCCAGCGACTAAGGAGCCCATGGACAACGCTGCTGCCTTCACGCCATCATAGGTGAGCTCTGACAAAAAATCCATCTGCCTGCAAAACCAGAGTTGTATCTTCATTATTGACCTCAGCCCCCCAAGGCTGTTTCTGCTGTATATGAAGAGTAGGTGTTACGCTCACCTTGTATCCACAGGGACGCCACCCAGCCCTGGTTGGATGATTTGCACTCTCAAACCCTCTCCCGGTCCCTTGGTAAGGCCGCTGGTTAAAGATGGGTCTGCAATATAGGAGAGCTGGATTCAATACCAGATTGTCTTTATGTTTTCCCACCTCCCTTGGCGTCAACTCCTTCCTCCCCCCTGGGCCTTCTCCTCACCTTAATATTGTAAAAGGTGGATTCTCCATCCTGCTCCTCATGGCAGGGGCGCGTAGATGTGGGGGCGAGCAGCGACCAAGTTACTTCACTGGTGCAAGCCCCCTGTGGGAATCCAGGCCTGCTGTGACTCCGTAGGTTTGCTGCTTTACTGTCTTTATATGCAGTTCTTATGTTCCTCTTAGTTCGAATAATAATGTCTTGCTTCTTTCCTTTTAGGAATGGAAAGGTATTTTGGTGTTGTCATGCAGTTTGAAGATGAGCATGGGCCGGTAGGCGAAAGCGCGGTGTGCGCGATGCTGTCCGGTGAGTAATGCGCGATGCGCGGCGCTGTTTCGCCTTTTATATTGCTAACCTGTGTCTTTTCTCTCCTTGCAGGTTGCAATGTTTCTGGCCGAGCGCCGTAATGTTCCAGCAATGATACTGACCAGGAGATGACTACCCAGGTAAGAATTGTGTGGCTTTCTTCATTCGGGAGGAAACGTGAGTAAACGCTTACTAATGCTGTCTTTCTTTCTCCTCTTTCCAGGTTATGGTATTCCAGGATGCATGCGGTGCCGGATGATGGAGTTCGTACCTTCAGGTGAGTGGAACTGAAGTCAACGATGGATTGAAGACAGGATACTGTTCCAGGTAAGTTTTGTAGTGTTCTTTCTCTCTCTGCAGGTCCTTGGTTTCAGGTAAGCTGGCATCAAAGAACTGGATACGGTGAGCGTTACGATGCCCACAGCAGAATAACGCAAAGCATGTTCTGCTGTTTGGGTGCGGTTTAAATAGTCTCAGGTAAAGTAGTCCAGGTAAAGTAGTCCCAGGCCTGCCACACCCAAAAGACTAGACCGCATAGCTCAGTTCCTTGTAACTGAGCTATGTGTGTGCCTCCATGTTGGCTGACCCCCCCCCCCCCAAGTTAAATAGTCCCAAGTAAATAGTCCCATTCTAATGTTGGTCTTCATGATGGTTATGATCCTGGCGCCAAAGGCACCAGGACTGACTCCAAGAGAGTCTTGGATGAGGATTTAAGGCCTTTGACCTGGCCCTAACTGGAAGGCTGACTTGCCAGTGAGGGCCAGGGGCAAGGGTCATGACAGTAGGTAGCAGATCTGAGGGCTATGTGGGTACGCATTCCTCGATGCGCCATCCACCTTCCTTTCTGCAGTGTCCTTGATTGCTTCTTCCCGTACCATCGATGACCTCCCCACCGAGCTTGAGAGGATGTCATCCACCTGATTAGAGTGCAGCATTGCCTCCTCCTCCCCCTGCCGTGGATAGTTTTGCCAGGAATCTGGGGACTGATGTCTTCTCCGGCTCTTTCCAGGATCACCTTGTTCATCTGTGCAAGGGCAGCCCCGCCTTGAACTGGGTAGCGGGGGGAGCCTTGTGGTTTCAGATGCAGCCACTGAAGGTTCAGAATCAGGCAATCCAATGCAGTGGGCCACCAAGATGAGGGGAGTGGCCACTGAGTCTTTGCCCAGGTGCTTTCCCCTAACCCCCTCACTATATTAAATCTCTAGGAGCCTTTCTTTGGAGACCGTATCCTATCCCTTCCTCTTACGAGCTCTGACAGGAGATGATGAGGAGGAGAATGAGGGAGACCCAGGGTCCACATGGTGCCTCTTCTCTGAACAATTTCACATTCCAGGCTATGTGCGGCTATAAAGACCTGCCTACACAAGGTTGCCACATACTCTGGAGAACCAGCGCCATTGCTGTTCTCAATGTTGTTTAAACCAAGACAACCCCCTTGGGTTTCTCCTGCTAACCAGAGCCCCTGTCTTGTAGGCACAGCAACGTAATCGCTTACATGTTCTGGGGCGGCATGACCTCAGGCTACTGACGCTCCATCAGAGCTCAGCTCTGCGGTCCAGTGTCGCTGAGGCCTTCCCTGGGAGGGTATCCTCAAGCAGCTCCCAGTACTCGGCGTGGGTGCTGGGAGTCCTTGGGATGACCACCCTCTCAACGGGAGTACCCAGGCTCCGCAGTGTTGTCGTAGATTCGGTGCAGATGTGTTGGCAGGTCTTTCATCTCCTTGTATTGCATGAGTATGTTTCAGTTCTCATTTATGTGTGAACCATTGGAAATTCACTTCTGGCCAGGTACTATGCTAGATATGTTGATTTCTTATAAGCAATCAAGGAGGCTCAACGAAAATTTCTTGGAATTCTTCGTCCCTGCTTAGTATTGGTTTTAGGTCCTTAAAAATTCTGTTCCCTTGTGTTAACGCTGGGTAATAGGTGACCAATAGGGGTACTCATTCTGTTGTTCTGCATTCTCGTGTATTTTAGCAGGTCCTCTCTTGGAATGGTCACTGCATCATCAAATTCCATGTCAATATGTCTAGCATAGTGTGCCTTCTGCAGAAAGGGTGTTTGGAGTGTGACGAGTTGGTTGTCCCTTGTCCTCGTGTAGGAGCATATGCATTGGTACCTCATTGCCTTGTTGTATATGACACATCTTTTTGTCTAGCTGGGCAACACACGTGTCCTGTGCATGTACTTGTTCCTGTCTGTGTCTTTCTTGCCTACAGCTTTTTCAGAAAGTGGAATCAAGAAAGTGTATTCTCAAGTTGGAATAGTCCAACCCACAAATCTGGCACAGCCCCTGATCAGAAGTGCATTTCCAATGGATCAAGAACAAATAAATGAGACCTGAAACACACCGATTCAATACGAGGAGATGCAAAACCTGCCAACACATCTTCACTGAATGTGCCATTACAACCCCGCAGAACCATACTACACAGATTGAAGGTACAAGAGCAGCTTGTCATGTCAGTAGATGAATATAATTGTATGCTTCACACTTAATGTACTGGTACGAGGAAGAGGGACAGGGAGGTAATGCTCTGGTTACTTACTGCTAATTTTTATGGCCTCTAATTCCTTGTAAGAATCATTACAACCCACCTCACCCACCCTACAAAGGATGGAATAGACAATATGAAAGGGTGATAATATGACTGTGGCATGCTGGGAAACCACAGGTGTTGCACTCCTGGTGGAAGGGGAGGGGCAAGTAAAAATAAATGGGTTCCTGTGGTGGAAGGGTAGTACTTCATAAGTAAGTAGTGTGACGAGGAAGAGTAGGACTATTGAGCAGCGCGGACATCATCAGGACTGCCCTATTCTCTTAATTTACCAAGGTCTCCCCACCAACCTCCCCCCTCGCCCCACTGTCTGGGATTGTAGAGACTGGCATTCTTGCTTCAGCTGCTCAGAGCTGCCACCGGCACAGCTGGTATAGGTATTACAGGCAACCCACAAGTGCCACTGTCCCCGTGAAAATCCTAACCACTGATGACATTCCAAATATTCACGATATTTACCAGAAAATTGCGGGCCAACCCAAGAGCCCAAAAATCCTAAAATATTTCCTTTCATTTTACAGATCATGTAAAACATGGTTGATGTTGCGCCTGTGTCCCCAAGTTATATATGGTAACTGGCAAATGACAATTAATACTTGAACGTATTGTGTGTGGTACCCTATCTTTCCTAGGAGGGCTTGGGTAGTCCTTCCTCAATGTATGTACAGTGCACCGAGCACAAAGCACCTGGAAAGCACTGCTTTGCACCGTACTCTGCTGCTGCTTGGACGCTGTTTTCCAACCTGTGGAAGCGATTTGGATTACTTGCATCGTACGAGCTATTGCTCCGCCCCTTTTCTGATTCAACCTACAAAAGGAGGCAGTTGTACGCACCAGCGCGCGTGTACCGAGCACAGAGCACCTGGAAAGAACCGCTTTGCACCGGACTCTGCTGCTGCTTGGACGCTGTTTTCCAACCTGTGGAAGCAATGTGGGTATATTACCTATCAACTCTAAACCACCTAAAACTACCTAAAGCCCAGTTCCTCTGGGACTAAGTGACTATATACTATATATTGAGTCATTATACTTATACTTATTTATTCACTTATTTTAGATTACTTGCATCGTATGAGCTATTGCTCCACCCCTTTTCTGATTCACCCTACAAAAGGAGGCAGTCGTGCACACCGAGCACAAAGCACCTGGAAAGCACCGCTTTGCCGCTTCACCGCAGCGTCACGGGGCCGTGGTGCTTTCCGAGTGTGCGTTTATCCATAGTGCTACTGCTTCCCCCTTTCTAGCTTGTGGTTTCCAACTGGCTTTAGTCTCGAATACCTTGTTGACAGGTGGCAAGTAATTAAGCCCTGATACTCTGAGAAGCAGAGTTGCATCTGTAGTGTGCCGTGAGTCACTGATTTCTGCTTTCAAACTAAGTGATTGAAGCTTTAAAGCATGCAAAATCGGTATACTTTAAGAACCAACATGCCGCTGCCACAGATTGCATGGTGGACTGTTTCCGACACAGAAAATGCTGGAAACCCTGGGAAGAACGAAAGAAAGACATTGCCAGCCTGTTCAACGCCGAGAGCTTGCTCATACAGCAAAAAGCGAGATAGGAACTATGATAATGACTGTGACTCCACTGATATCAGAACTTTTTACTTGCCTACAGTGCCCAGTGAGCCAATTATAAATACTGCCGGATTACGAGGCACTTCTACAAATATTGGTACAAATAAGATTGTGATTTCCTATATTGTACCTGATGAACAAGATGTAATTGAGTTAACTGCATGTAACATTTCTCTGTCTGACAGTACTGTTTTAAGAGGCAAAACTGTGGCTCCCATTAACGCCGATACCTCTGAGCAACAGTCATCAAGTGTTGATGCTAGTGTAATCATTGACTTAAATGCTTCAAACTTAGAGTCCTCTAATGTAGCAATAATGGAGAAGCTATCTTTTTCGCCGAATATATCGGAAATTACTCATTGAAACCGAAGTGTAGTATCCTCTTTCCTGGCTCCTACCTCATGGCAGCAAAATGGCAATCAGATGCAACACGTGAATGATGGTATGTCTAAATTGGCAGCTGTGGCTTTTGAAGCTATGCAAACAACTATGAATACTATAATTAAACTATTTGATACCCTGAATGATAAGCTCAATGCACAAAGTAGCCAACTTAATTCTATATTGGCTTGGCAGACAACCCACGATGTAATACCTCCTTCAAGTTGAGGACGCCCATTGGCTGGCCTCATTACATTCACAAAAATCAGTGCAAATATATCAATAATCCACATGTACTCTCCGAATCCCTATTCTCAATTGACAATTGTCTCCATTGGTACCATCTTTTATGCTCTAGTCAACCTATGCTGGAATCCGGCAAGGATTGAAAGTCAGGAATTTGTTAATAATGTGTCAACCATGTTAGACTGTATTGCTTCTTTTCCTAAGATTGCTCACACGACAATAGCTGGAGATTTAAATCTACACTGTCTCGATCACACTAACACATCTGAGCGGACTAGAAGAATTCCTTGGGATCACTTGATGAAATGACAAGGCTTAATGATGTTAAATGGGTTTGGCCCTCATGACTGTCCGCCTCAAGCAACTTGGTCACAAAGAGGCTCTGTAGGAATTATTGACTACATATATGTAGACAGTGAGTTATTTTCGAAAAAACAGCAAATCTTCCTATAAGTGTGCGATATAAAACTCTAAAGCACATAAAAACCACCTATAAAAACTGGATACGTACATACAAAGCTCATATGATGCAATCTGATGGTGAAAAATTGTTAGAAATTATGAGAGATAAGAATACAGCTCGAATGTGGCAAGTAATTAACAACACAACCTCTTCTCCCCAAATGTTGAAGCAGACTCAGAATGTCTCGGAAGTGGTTTGGGTGGAGTACTTTGGAAAAATCTTTGCACATCCAGATGCAGCATGCCAAATAGACAATAGGTCTGACCAATTTCATTTTAACATAGACAAATCGGACATACTGTACTTCATAAATACAGCCAGTCAATACAAAGCTCCTGGCCCTGATGGCCTGTCAAATAATTTCCTTAAACAACATCCTGAACTCTGGACGAATATTCTATTGTCTATCTTTGAGCAAATTAATCATTCACAAACTATTCCATTATCCTGGAAACATTCTATAATAGTCCCTCTCTTCAAAAAAGGAAATTATCAAAAACCAGAAAGTTACAGGCCCATTGCCCTTTTGGATGCGCCTGGAAAAATCTACTCACGAATAGTGTTGAAGGAACTAAATGTATGGATGAATACCAACAGTATAAGAGATCCATTTCAAACAGGGTGTGTGGCTGGTCTTGGCACTGTGCCTAACATGATAACTCTCAATGTGCTAAAGTCAAAATACATTAATCGCAACCAAAACCTCTACATGGCGTTTGTTGACTTTCGCTGTGCTTTCCATTCGATCGATCACCAATTGTTATTCCACAAGTTGAGAATGTGCAGTTGCCCTCCATCTTTGCAAACCATAATTGAGAAACTACATACTGACACGACCATTCAAGTAAGGTTCTCATTAGAAGGGCTTCTTTCCTCTTTCATCAAGACAGAAAGAGGTGTTAAGCAGGGGTGCATCTTAGCGTCGACTCTATTTAACCTATTCATTCTAGACATGGGAAATGCGTTCAATGACATCGAAAGTGATGCACCGAAGCTAGGCTCCCAAAAAATAATGTGGATTTTGTATGCCGATGATTTGGAGCTTGTATCCCAAACTCCTCGAGGTTTGCAGAACCTGCTTAACTGTCTAGATAACTAGTGTCAAAAACAATCTGAGTATTAACACAGATAAGACACGTGATAATCTGTAAAAAAAAAAACAACAAACGTGCTATAAATCTAAGGTGGTCTTTGGGCAAGCTAAATCTTACTGTTATAGATAGCTATAAATACCTAGGCTTGCCGTTTTCAGGAAGCTTAGGAAATTCTATAGAGACACTGACTCTAGGAGCTAAAATCCGAATGCTGGCCTCACAGGCATCCATTTTGATGCGTAAATATGGCAAGTTTACCACCAACTATGTGATGACTTTTTATAAACAAAAAGTGATTCCAATAGGCTCTGAAACACAACTGCACAAAGCAAGAAACTATTGGGATCCATATAAAGGAACATTTTGGAAGTCAGTCTTCAAATTACCTGGCTGCACACCAACTTCTCTCTTGCGATGTGAATCAGGTGCTATTTCAATCTATTGTCAGGAAATTTGGAAAATGTGTAGCTTCTTTAGAAAATGCCTGTAAGGTGCATCAGCGGAAAATGTTCTAAATTCCATAGCACACTATCTTCTGACATCATTAGATAAGTTTCCTAATACTTGGTACAAGTGTGTCCTAACTGCATTGAATGATGCCAATATATCGCTAGAACTGCTGATTCTAAACCCAGCTAAAGCTAAATTAGCAGAATATCGACAAGATTGGATTGACACGCAAAACTCATGTAGAAAGTATGCTGATTACTCTATTTTAGCATTTGGTCATAAAAATTTAGGAGCAATGGAAAAATACCTGCAAAAGTGTTCCTAAAGCTATGTTAGATCACAAATGCTGAGAATACGATTAAACTTATATCCAACCAATGAAATTCTTGCTAGACGTGGAATTGTACCAAAAAGTCAAATGTGGTGTCGTTTTTGCAAGAACAATAAGCAGACAGAGTCTTTATCTCACCTAGTAATTAGCTGTCCTGTGTTAAACTTTCTGCGCCAAAAATATTTTAAGAACTCATTACAACTCTTATGCTATCGAACAGAAGAAGAGATTTGGGGTTATGTAGTAACCAGTTGTAGAACATCAATGCACATTGCATTGGTTCAATTTATATCTGCTGTTCTGCCAAAGTGAAACGCATTTTATATGAAAATTGCATGTATTCTTTCTCTTCTTTTAAATTTTGTAACTGTAATTTTAACTGTATTTGTTGTGTTGAAAATCTGCTTTTTGTTTCATTTATTTTGTATGTAATATTTGAAAGGTTGAAACTCAGCCAAACAAATAAAAAAAAATAAAAGAATTATGTACAGTGTGGGATCCCAACAGCAATTGAGGTGGCGGGGGCGCATGGAGTGGGTGGTATTGATATCAAGTCCCCCACGATCATTTGCTCATGACATTAGTACCAATATACACGTCATCAGTGCCACTTCAAACCACTTTCATGGTGCTTTTGGCACACTATATGTCTTTGCCACTCATGTCCTAAGGTTGGTGCCCATGAATGAATAATTTGGCCTTGCGGCCTAACCCGACCACATCTCTCCCTTTTTCCCTGTGCACCGACACATAAACACACAGGCATAGCCATGCGTGCACACATGCATTTATACATATACACACTACCGGGTACAAATCATGAAAGGAGTGGGGGGGGTACTCCTTAACATATGCCGTGTCAAGTAACATTGCAGGAACTATGCAAATGCCATTCAATTTTTCCTTCCCAAACAAAGAAAGTGGACAGGACAAATAAGCATTTGCCTCGCAAAAGATAAATCCTGAAGACCTGGAAGATAACCTAAGAAAGGTGTGTTTCCTATAATGTGGCAGCTAAAGTATGAAAGATGCACACTTTTTAAACCTAAGATTGTAGTCAAATATTTCCTGCAGAGCACATTCCTAAGACGCTATTTCACAGGCATCGTGATGAACTGTTTAGGTGGTTTTGTGGGTAAGTGGCTCTCCCTTGGTTGTAAGGACCTCAGTTCGAATCCTGGCTTCGATTTGTCCACATCCAAGATCAGAATAGACATTTTTCGGCAGATCCCAGATCCGGTGAAATCCGGTCCAATTCCAGCACTGTGCATGTATGTTTTTAGGTAAATATATATTGAACAAAGTTAGCTAGAAAGCAGTGGAGAAGAGTACATGTAGGGGACGCGATACCTGCACTCTGAAACATCCTGCATATATATGTAGCACATTAGAGAGGACGCAATACATAACATGGTAAATGACAGGGGTGAATGGGGAGGGTGATGGGGAAGGATGAAGAGGGTGTTTTCACCAGTGCCTGCATAAGTGGTACTTTTGTCCTTTTCTGAAGGTACTCTGGAGGTGTGTGATTAGGTCCACTCCTAGGAAAAAACATTGGCAAAGCCAACAGTGTTGGGGTTTGGGTAGACGGGAGATAAGCATTTCCCAGACATTACCATAATGCTATAACCTGGCCATTAGATGGGAACAGCTGACAAATGGCAAATGCCTATCTAATGCCCGTAGAGGAGCCACAACAGTTGCCTTTTCCAATGTATATTTTAACAGGCATCCACGGCAAGGAACAGATTCAAGGACACAGATACTGCCAACAAATGAAATGGCTGAAGGCACGCTATGCGATGGACGTCATTTCACCAAAATGCCAGGGGTAGCGGAATTGATATCACACGACCCTTGACCTCTGATGACAACACAGGAAGTGATGTCAATTGACCCCACCCTGAAGTGAGATCACAGGAAGCGATGGAACACGACCTTTCACACCTTGACAAAACAGGAAGTGGCATCACATAGCATTGTCGCTAAGCACACTACGAAAAATATGGTTACAATATTACTATAATGTGATATACATTTCATACAGTGTCAGTGGATGCGCTATATAAGTTATAAATATTAATAATAATAATAATACAAGAATGGATCGCCATATGAATAGTTAAGATCAGTGTGTATAGGCCCATATTACCAAATTACTGTGAATGCAAGCAGACATCCATGGCCAAATGATAATGATGTGATATTATATAGCACTTACACATGAGTGCTTTTTATAGAACAAATATACATACAAAATCACCCAACCTGTGTTGGTACTCATGTATCGACCTCAGAAGGATGAAAGGCTGAATTGAGGTGTTTAAGAACAGACTAAATCATTGACTCTCCCCCTGTAGTGTACCTAAAATACCTTTCTGTGGATTGTGATGAATTCTCCATACTTTATAGAGCGACCATCCTCACCATGATTATGTTACTTTTTGTGCACATTACTGATCCTGGTGTAAGTCATTTGGTTTGTCCTTTCAAGAACCCTAATAAAGAGCATTTGCGAAACATGTGTCTTATCTTGTTTACGTGCTTCGTAACATCTGGAGTTCAATGGACTTGTTTCCTCTTAGAAACCTTTGCCTGAAGAGGTACTAGAGACCTGTAAACTTCTTGATGGACAATGAATATATTTAGGATGAGGGCGAGACATGGAGAAAGGAATCTATAGAGGTACACTGGAACAACTGTGAGGATTCACAGGCATACTTGCAACTCTCCATTTTATTATTGGTGTCTACCTTCTTCAGCCCAAGTGTTGCTATTTCCATTGTTTCCCTTTTTCTGCTTCATTCACATTTATATGTGAAGACTTTAAAGCATACACATTCTTCATCAAGACAGAAGCCAGATCTAGCCTCAGCATCAATGGTATAGCGCATAAAAGGCATCCAGAAGAATGCTGCGCTAGGAAGCTTGCAGGAGCAGCCTTGGCCTCGCTGCATAGGCATAGATCCCTTCAGCAGGACCAAGTCACAACAGAATGCAGCATTCTGGACTACCACCCTGAGATCAATGGTGGGCCTGGCTAGCTTGCCCAGTCAATGGGCACCATAGGGCACAGGAAGACTTATTGAAGACTTGATGACCTATATTTAATCACTGCGCTCGTATAGCAATCCTGCTCCCTACATCTCATCTGTTCCAGCTCAAATGTCCTTAAACATGTCACGATTAAGTATGTTCCCCTGCAAAACAGAGAAAGTGTTGGGGAATAAATGAGGACAAAGGGTATTGCCTGATTAAAGCGGAAATGCAAAAACACCTTAGGCAGAAGCATGGATGAATCCTCAGCAGAACCGTGACCTATAGTATGCTTTTTAGCTATTTTGAAGAGATCCTGCAGCTCACTAATACTCAGAGTAACAGCAACCAGATGTCAGGTGGTTTCACCAGAGTCCAGGTTTAGGGTCCAACTGGGAAACTGATCTAGGCAGGGCCGGGGTTCCCCTGGCTGGGCTCCTTTTTGCTCACCTGGTGGTAGAGGTGGGGGAGCAGTCAAGACAAATCATGTCAGAGGGCACCCCAGTGAACGGGATACAGGACAACACTTTTATACTTTGAATAAAATGAATGTCCACAGCAGAATTAAGCTAAGTAAACTTATGTAACTTTGCAGGTAAGTGAATCTTTATGCACAGTAGCAGGTAAGTATTCTACATATATATTTCTCTAAGGATGTCGCTGCATCAGCGATCAGGCCTGCACACAGCCCTTCTTATCCCGAGACCCTGCCACCCCTCATCTAAAATTCTGGAAGCAGGACTGCACTGGAGTGAGAGATGTCACTACCAATTTATACACATACCGAAATCCTGGAGCTGTCTGAATGTCAGAATGAGCATACATGGTTACAAATACTTAAATATTAGACATTTTTGGGTGAGTGTTGGAAAAAGTAAATGAGCACCAAGCCCAGTGTGCATTATGTACTAAGTAATTCAAGCATACAATTCTTTAATTGCAGAAATAGTTGTCATATATGAAGGCATGCGTTCATTCTCAGTTTCACAAAATGCTCTGATTTTATGAAGGCAGCCATGAATCCTTATTGGTGCTATTTGTCCCCCATTCCCATTCTCATAAGGGTAATTCGGCAGAGAACCACACAAGTGTATCAACATAATGTATATGGTTTGTCTAGGTTTGCGAATATGATTTGCTCATTTAGCCAAGTGTAGAGTAATTATTATGGCTACAGTATACACTGGATTATTTAAAACAGCCAGTTTGCAATGTTAGTACTTGACATTTCTTAATGTTTAATAACTGGAACAACCAGACCATTTTTATTACAGCAAAATAAACAAATCACCACAAAGCCAATGAAGATAACAACTACAAAAAACTCAAAAAAGATCCCACCAACGTGTTGAAATCCAGGATACAAGAAATGACTAAATTTGCAGCAGAAAGAAATTGGATAACGGACAAAGAAGAGGCATTCCTCAATACCACAGAGGGCAGGATCCCAGCGTTTTATGCGCTGCCGAAAATACATAAAAACTGTATCTCACCACCAGGGAGACCGATTTTTTCAGGATGTGGTTCCATACTAGAACCCATATGCAAATGTATCGACTTCTTTGTGGAACTATTGTGTCAGAACACACCAACATATCTGAAGGACACATGACGACCATTGCTATCTTTGAAAATCAGCCTTTTGACCCCATCAATGAAGAAATAGTCACCATGGACATTAAGAGCCTGTACACCAGCATCCCCCAGGATCAAGCTGTGGAATGTATCAGATGACACCTGACCTCACACATGACCCAGAGAAGAGTACTGGCCAACTTCATATTAGAACTCTTGGAGTTCGCCCTTACCAATAACTATTTCTCATTCAATGACATATTTTACCTACAGACATGCGGCACCACAATGGGTGCGGCTTTCGCACCCAGCCTAGCCATACTCTATATGGCGGAATACGAGAAGACATTCATACTCAATAATGCCAATCCATTTCATAATAACATCCGCCTCTGGTACCGCTCCATTGATTATATCATTTTCATTTGGCATGACAATAAACAAGAACTGGATAACTTCTTGACCTGGACCAACAATCAAACCCAAGAAATTCAATTCATGATGAGCAATAGCCAGGGGTGTTGCTAGGTCTGGAAAAGATCTGGGGCTACACTAATGTCGGGATTGTCGGGACTCGGGGCTAGCTAGCCTTTTGGTTGTAGACCCTGAGATTTAATCCGGGGCTACAACCAAAAGACCCGGGGCTATAGCCCCCTGAGCCCACCCCTAGCAACGCCTCTGGCAATAGCAACGAGAAGATCAATTTTCTGGATCTAAATATCCTGGCCTCCGACAGTATATTGACATGTTCAATCTACAAAAAAGAGACAGATCGCAACACAACACTGCACTACAGGAGCTACCACCCCAAAAGCCTCTGGGACAATTTGCCCTATGGGCAATTCTTAAGGATCAGGCGCAACTGCACGGATACTAGAGATTTCAAAATCCATGCTACAGAATTACAGCAAAAACTTGAAGACAGAGGATATCCCAAAAAACTACTCAGGGACATGAAGAAAAGAGCCCTCTATACCCCGAGAGAAGCATCACTTATCCCCAAATCTCGTAACCAAAACACTGAAAATTCCATGTCATGCGTCTCAACTTTCAACGCTAATACATCTAAACTCAAAGGAATCATCAAAAAATTCTGGCCCATCGTCCAGCTGAGTCTGCCTGAAGAACCACTACCCAGGATGGCCCTCAAGAGATCCAAAAATCTAAAAGATCTCCTTACGCATGCCAGAACCAAACGCAAGGACTCCAGATCCACTCTTTGGAATATGCGGGAAATACGTGGCCACCATCCCTGCGGCAGCTGTGCAGTTTGCAATCAAACCAGGATAATTAGATCCTTCCCCATAGATGACAAAGAATGGGAAATCCGCCATTTTTCAAACTGCAAAACACTAAATGTCATATATCTCATCGAATGCCCATGTCAGCTTAGATACATAGGGCAAACTTCAAGACCAGTACACAAAAGGATAGGTGAACATAAGTCAAGGATTAGATGCAAAACACATAATGCACCCCTTGGCTCACATTTCCTTGAACTTCAACACAGTTGGGACTCCTTCAAGTGGTGGGTAGTCGACAAGGTGACAGACTGTTCAAACATCACAAATGCCCTGAACTTTAAAGTGGCGTGGTGGATATTCAAACTACAGACCACCACCAAAGGTCTGAATGAGCTCACACCCTTTGAATATCTGTAAACCCATTCCCACCCTCCTGTCCAATGACATCCAGGACTTCCCCCTGTACTTTCCATCTACCCCCGCCACCCTCATGGCCGGAAAGTGTTTGCTTGTTTCTACACTTCTTTGGCTCTCTGCGCCTTCCAACATGCCTTTTGGATCACCTCCAATACCCTGTACAGTCATACACCACTGTACAGTGTTTGCGGTACACTAACATTATACACCATGCCCGGGGCTTCCTTTTTCTCTGCATCTTTGGCCACCCTGCATCCACACGGGCCAGCACACCTATTTAGCAACTGTACCTGCCTGCGGTTTACATGCAGCAGCCTTTACTTGCTCGTAGTTTCAGCCCGAGGCATTTTACGGGCAGACTTAGCTATGCCCCTCCCTGTCGCGCACCTACACGCGTCATCCACACCATGGCAATCCTGCCCAGATGTCCGAACGCATGCGCGATGTCCACACACTAATCCTTCACGCATGCGTACAAGTATTTGCATACACAGCTCGCTTTCAGACAAACACGAGTTTCCAAGCAGCGCGGATCCAGCGCGCGAGGCGTGCATTTAGTAACAGGTCAGTTTCCCACCGTAGCAAGACCTCCCCTGCACCGCGCTCATTATTTCCAGTACATCCACGGCATCTACTGACAGATTTTTTCACATCCCCACTCCATATCTCCTGCACAGACTCCCAGTTTCCAGACCTCCCGGCTGGCACTGGCTTTTGCCTCCTTGAAAGAACTTCCACAACGGAGGCTCTGCAGAACTACATACTGCTTCTCCTCAGCCTTAAGGTACCCTCTGTGCTCTCACTGCACAACAGAGCTGCAGTTATTTGTTTATGACATAGCTGACCCACACCGCTGCTTGTCTTCTGTACTCACAGATCACCCCACAGTGACCCATCCACACCTCGCAGAAGCCTGGATATCTATCACTGTCATTTTGGTTCAATACATACCAGTTTTGAATCTCCTCACCAACGTGCAAGGTCAGTGCTAGGGACCTGAGGGTCACTCCTTAGAACAGCCTCTCACGGGCTCTTAATATTTACATTTTAGGAATGATCCACTTCCTGGACCATGTAACAATATGTATTCATATTGTTTTTTATCCATAGGGAGACCTGCTCTACCTGCCCCAAGAAGAAGGCTGCAACACCTTTACGGCCGAAACGTCCAGTGTCATCATGTTCTTACTGGAACCTTTTGAACGATGACCCTAATTACCATCACTACCTTTACGTTGGCGTTGCCTATAGCAGGCCCTATTTTTAGGTTTCTTGATCATTTTGCGATTAGCTTTGTTTTGTGCAAATGACTGTTTATACTGTTGTAATACATTGTTTGTTTGGCAAATATGATGTAATATTTTGCAAAACTTTACACAGGTAAAACAACTCTGCACTACTGTACAGGTGTGTTGGCAGCACACCAAATGCATTTTGTAATTGGACCTTTTTGAACTTCCAGTGCATTTCAAAATGGCACTTTAGAATTGTGTTTTGTATTGACTTAAAAAGGCTAGATTCAGTGCCCACCTGTCACCAATGAACATGTAACTTTATTCAATGGGCACTGAACATTTGAACTACATATTACCTTTGTAACACAACTTGCTTATTTGGTGATATGGTTTATTTTCTATTTTCAATTTTCAATTCCTACATTTGTGGCCTAATTAATAAAGGACACCATAGTGTTTCTCCATTATCTGTATCAGAACCTTCTTCCAATAATGCATACTTGTTTTGATGTATTTTAACCAATATGGAGGTCTATTTGAATTATCACTGCAACAACTCATTGTAGTGTAAACGTTTGAGGACAGGACAACCCCCCTGTACAAAAAATGAAAGTGGTGGGCCTATAGTTATTCACTGAAAAATATGATGATGAAAACAAACTTCAATGATCAGACAGGAATACCCATTTGACACTAATTAACAATTCAACGTTGACTACAAGGGCTGCCATGGAGTTCATTTTCACAGAAGCTTTGAATAAGGAATGGGTCAGGCAAAAACATATTTACACTGTTATTTCCAAATACTTCAACAACCATGTAAAGTTATTTTTTCTATTATTCCCAAGATCCACAAAACAAACGGAATCCGACAAGCAGACCCACTGATGCCCAAAATGATGGGCTATTGGAACCATTGGGAAATGACAATAATCATGTCTCATAAGACAATTATTTACCACGGTCATACTTTCAATTGGGGTGTTCACATTTCTTTTGGCTGTGTGAATAACTATGAGCTCGCTGATGATTTTGGAAAGCAAATAAGTGAATTCATTTTGGACAATAGAAATCAATAAATCTAATGATTACAGTCTCCGAAAGACTACGGTATGCTCTCATAAGTCCAATTGAACACCTGTGCCGGCTGACGGATTTTTGTCTATTCCTGGTTGCATCAAGTGTTCACACATGACTTGGAAGGAATACCCAGCACCATTATTCAACTTGAGCGTGACATGGAGTGCCTTTCTTGCACAGTAATAGACGTGCATCAGGGCTTCTCTGTCAGTCACAAGGTAATAGCCCATGACCTTGTTACAAACCCATCCCTTAATTGATTCAGCAAATGCCAGTGCCCCTGTTGCCTTTCCCGGTGCTTATCCTTTACCTAACTCCCCACTGAAATGTGGTTTACTTAATACGCGGTCCCTGGTATCACATGCTGTAGAAGTCTTGGACTGTAATACGGGAAATCATTTTGATCTGTTGGTACTTACTGAGACATGGCTACATGAAGCAGCCCGTCATGCAGTAACATTGGCTACTCCCGATGCCTATAGATGCCTCCTTGTTGATCGTAAGAGTGGTAGAGGGCGTGGAGTTGCAATGATTTTCAGACAAGATTTGAACCTTTATATCTCCACCCCACCCTGCCTTGATTCATGTGAGGCAGTGTTCTTAAAAATGAATGCTGACCCAGTTCATTCACCCAGCATTCTGATACCGTATGGGCCTTCTGGGATCACGCCTCTCTTTGAGGAGCAGCTTGAGGCTTTTATTGGAGGCATATCAATAAACACCAAAGCTTTTGTTTTAACCTGTGGGCTAGTAACCCACAGGACTCTGAAGCCACGTCCCTTTTACAAATTCTTAAGTCTATGGGTTTTGATCAGTCTGTTAATACCTTGACACACAGCAGAGGTAATATTTTAGACTGAATACTATCAAAGAACCAGTCATTGACATTAAACATGGTCGAGTCGAGAAATGCATCTGGTCAGATCACTCTCTACTCCGTTTTGAGGTTCCTCTCTCTTTTCATAAGATTCCTAAATTAATGAGAATGTTAGGTTTAATCCGTAATCGTAAGAAAGTTACTCTCAAAGCGTTTGAATCGCCAGTGGTGCCACCACTACCTTCACTGGTAGAGAACTCATCTTTAGAGGAGTTTACGTATTCTTTTAGGTCTGCTATAAACCAAGCTTTTGGCCTCCTAGCTCCTCTCCGACCAGTTAAACAAAATAAACTGGCCGGATATAATCAATGGTTCACCCCAGGGGTCTTACTAGTCAGAGAGGTGAAAAGGAAAGCAGAACGATACTCGAGAAGCCACCCATCAGATGCTTCAGTCTCGGCTTATAAACAGGCTGCTAGACTTTATAAAGCCACAGTATTTAAAGCTAAAAGACAACATTTTAACACTGGGATAGAAGGGGCATCTTCCAAGTCAAAGGAACTTTTCTTAGTCCTTCAGGAATTAAAGGGATCAACTGTTGAGCCCCCTCCTACGATGGATGATGACTGGTGTCCGATTATTCTTGATGGGTTCTGTCAGAAGACTCCACAACATCAGAAACATACCCAGAGCCAGGTTGAGACTCAATATGTAAATGATACCACTACATTGCTTTTTAAAGAACCTACCCAGGGTACTAGTCGTTTTTCTTTTCATGAAGTCTCAGAAAGAGAGGTTTTAGAAATTATTTAAAAAAAATGAAACCTACATCTTGTAAAGGTGAAATCTTCCCAGCAACACTATTTAAAGATTTTGCACCTATATTGATTCCGTGGGTTACAAGGTGTAATAACCGCTCCTTTCTAGTGGCTCACGTCCCTGAGAACATCAGGGAGGCATGAATTACTCCCTTATTCAAGAAGGAAAATCTTGACCCTTTGGTTCCTGGAAATTACCGTCCCATTACGAATGAGCCTTTTATCCTAGAAATAATTGACAGGGTGGCATGCTCTCAGTACCAGTCCTTTGTGGAACTGCAAGACATTCTAGCCAAGGAGCAATCGGGTTTCCGGGCTAACCATGGAATGGAGACTGCTCCATTAGATTTAAAAACCAACATCTCCAAAATTATTGAGGATGGAAATGTGGCTTTGCTATTGTTATTAGATCTCTCATCGGCTTTTGATTTGGTTGATCATGGCCTGCTAGCAGATAGGCTGGCTCACATAGGGAAATGTACTCCTTCTGCGGTATCCTGGTTTAAATCCTTCTTACATCCGAGGATGGCCTGCGAAGTTGGTGGAGAGGCCAAATCCCAGAGGACGCCCTTAACATGCGGTGCTCCTCAGGGATCATGCCTGTTCCCATTGCTTTTTAACGTATACGTCAAATGCGCATGTGACCTCCTCACATCGTTGGGAGTAAAGTTTGCAAACTATGCAGACGATACCCATATAGTATTCAAGCTCTCTGAGGTATACAGGGATGATGCAGAATGCATTTAAAAAGTTTTTAAAGCAATCCAGAAATTGATGATCTTGAATTCTCTGGCTCTAAACGACTCACAGACTGAGCTTCTAATCCTAGGAACACCTTACAGATTGAAAAACTTAAATGGAAACACTATCCCAGTATCAGATTCAGTCAAGACATTTTTTTTTGTTTTTTTTTAAATCTCATCTCTGCTTCAAAAAACATGTTATTTGTTTAAAATCCTCATGTTCGTGCTATGGGGCTCATTACGGGTCCGGCAGTAACCGTGCCGGTGCTACCGGCGGGTTGCCGCCGGACCTGTAAATAATTACCGGCGCCTGACTTCCTGGTGCCACCGGGCTATGCCAAGTTCGGCAGCCAGGAAGTCAGGTGCTGGTAATTACCAGCACCCTTGTTTCTGGACTGGTATAGTCAGAATGAGGCCCTGTGTCCACTTTCTGGGGCAGATTCGCCCCTATTTATCCGAAACTAAGAGGTCTCTGATTGCTGCAGCTATATTGAACACGAAACTGGACTATTGTAATAGTCTTTTCTTGGGTACTTCTCAAGGTAATATTAAGAAACTCCAGGTGTCACAAAACAGAGCAGTTCATGCCGTTTGTGGTCTTGATCGTCCATCTCAGGTCTCGGAATCTCGCAGGAAACTGCACTGGCTCCCAGTCGAACAGCATATTCAGTTTAAAGGTGCTGTTATCATATTCATATGTCTGGCGGGTGAGGCACAGCGCTGTCTTCCTTCCAGAGCGAAAATAACCCCTGCTCGTTGGGCCTTGTGCTCTAACAACAGGGTAACCTTAGATGAGCCACGTGTAATCTTGAAAAAGATCAGCGGAGCAAGTTTTAATGCTTGGGCTCCTTGCTTGTGGAACTCGCTTCCACCAGATATTAGAGGCAGTGTTTCTACTCCACTCTTTGGAAAACGTCTAAAAACATTTGTCTTTGATAAGAAGCTGGACTAAGATAACTACATGACTATTGGTTCGGATAAGGTTTTATCTACCCCCCTGCGTGTGCTTTCTCACACTCTTTCTGCTCTGTTTCATGTCAGTTCTATCCTGTGAGCGCCCTGAGGCCTTCAAGCATGTGGCCCGATATAAAAATGTTTTAGATAGATAGATAGATAGATAGATAGATAGATAGATAGATAGATAGATAGATAGATAGATAGATAGATAGATAGATAGATAGATAGATAGCACCCAACTCACATTTTGTCCTCCGCAGGCTCAGGGATATAGGACACTGCCCGCATCTTGAGACATCTATTTCGAAACACAGTCTAGCTTATATAGGATAAGGAGGGTGCTTATTGTCGCCTCAAGCAAAGCCTCAGGGATATGCAGAAACACGATTTTTGTGAATTCCCTGAACTAGAAAGACCTGCACATTTCTAGAGAAACAGGCACCAACTCACTCCTTGACACGTTCAGGGTAAACCCAGCTTGCTATTTGAGTGCTAGCCACACTCTTCAAAGGTCATCCTTTAATGTCAAGCAGTTTTGCCTCATTCTGTTTGCTTCTGTCTCCACTTGGCTTTTCACTCCCTTTCACTCCCTCCTCTGGTTCCTGGTAACTGCCCTACTTCTTTCTGGTAACTACCACACTTACTCTAGTTATTGTGACTCTTTTAAAGGGATCCGGATGTGTATGTCCCACCAAAATGGTGTTGTACCGGTTGGCCCCTGTAGACCATCCTTTTTGTCATTTTGATTGGTTCAGTAGCCAAGTGGGGACATCTCAGATCTCACCTGCAGCTTTGCCTGGCGTGGCAGAGACTTTGAACACCCTAGCAGCAATTTTGGGGTTAGACAGAAGTCCCATGTCCCGTGCACAGCTCTGGCCCTTGCTACTCACAGGGCTCTGGTATTCCGGTGGTCCAAGGCTGCCCAGCATGAAGTTTTACTGTTCTGCTTCAGACTCAAAATGGTGGGAAGGCTGGAGGGGGAACTTTCTGCACTCTAATCTGCATGCTTGCACACCTAGGTACTGTCATGCAAAGTCGGTGTGGCCACTTAGCTAACTGGGAAACTGGGCCAAGGGAGAAGGGGAAAGAATAACAGTAGAGTGTCACAAGGTTCATCAGGTTGGCATGTGACATGGGAGGAGGACTTTGCAAATCCTATCTCTGTCCACTTCCAAGTAGTTCATTCATTGGCCGGGGCACTCTGGGCGAGCTCTCCTAGACCCCCGAGTCCTCCTCGACTCTTGGTAGGGGGCCAGAACAGCACCTTTGTCACAGATCCAAACCACTGCTTTTCAGCCTCCAATGTCCCTAGCAAAGGGGAACACATATGCAAATAAGGCTTGGTTCCACCCCAAAAGGGGCAGCCCACAGCAAACTGCCAGGTCATATCTATTATGCACGAGACCACACACAACCCAAGACATGTTTAGGCCTCATAGGCCGGAATAAGGGAGTTGTAGCGTAGGACCTAAACGCTGCATGTTCAGGCCCTGCATCTGGGAAAACCCCCTCTCATAGAGGAATTGCCCCAGCACCAACATTTAACCTGAGTGTGGCACCTAGTGCCTTTCTTACGCAGACACCAATAAGGATGAGAAAACAATTGTCTTTTTTCACAACTGGTCTTGTGGGCGACTCATTTATCATCCAGAATCACTCTCTATTCACGGCATCCAATTGATGAATTCAAAATATGTTAATTTGGATCAACTAAGTATATGTACAAAGTTGTCGCAAATGGCTGGAGTTCACCGGTATAAAGCCTAGCCCGTTATGTGACTAACTTAGATGTGAACAAACTCCAGAACTTCTGCACCAAATTAGTCAAAAAACATTCAACTTTAGTCAGATGTGTGCCCTTGTTGATAACACATGTTTCGGCTTATTAAAGCCTTTCTCAAATCAGGGCTATTATTCCAAACTTATTTCCTTTTTTATAAAATTAAACATAAAACATAAATAAAAATAAGAAATGTAAACATGTCAAGTTGAAAATATAAGTCACATTGACCATGATAACTAAATCGCCAAATACAGAATGTTAATTTGTTGCATATAAATAATAATGACAGACAATAAAGGGTTGGTATTAGGGAGGATCATATAGGAAATTGAAAACATATTCAGAAAATCAAGTGAGGAGAGAGAAAGAGACAAGAATCAACACACAAGAGAACAAAAACAACATGTTAGTGTTTGGAGATTGTTCATCATGTTCCATATATATGCTTATTCATCATGTGAATATATCCTACATTTGGTATGGGTGACTCACCCAATATTGTTAGCATCTTCTCGCTTATTAGAAAAGCATTGTTGATTTTAGTTGGGATTGATCCCAGAAATGTATTCCTGTAAATGATACATTCATGCGTTTTGCCCATCAAATCCTTTACTTTATATTACGTTTTGTTGCACTATAAGCTTGCTATAAAGTCTGGTTACTAGACTGTCTACACATGTTCCTATTTACTGTACTGGCTTGTGCACTACACCTAAGTACATAAGTGTGCTCCCTTCTTGGACGATTAATTGCAAATGCGCGGATCTTGGTTGATATGTATTCATTACTGCTGCCAAGTTTCATGATCCGTTGTACTCAAAATACCCACGTCATATGCAGTGCCATCGATTTCCAAATATCTACAAATTAAATTGTTGTTTGAAGTCATTCTTGCGGGCGCTTACCTTCTGCAAAATAATCACTTGCGTTGGCTGAATTAACTCGACTGCACGTCTTAACGCCATTTTGGAACTCTTTGTTATAATGTTTCCATGGAAATGCGGCGTAGTCAGTTCCTAAAGACTCCCGCGCCATGGTTGTTATTTCTTATTGTATCCCTCGTCTTCCTAGCATACTTATTAATATGCTAAGTACTACTAATTGAAGCAGAGTTTGAGTGCTGGTAATTCAGTTACCAATTGGTATGCGTTAATCTAAGCTATATTGCTATTGTTATGTTGTTGTCATGGCAACATCCACTATTTTATGGCTTCCTAACGATGCGTCACCGTAGCAATTTAGTATGCTACTAGTATACAATGTATAGCATACTATACAACGTAGTATGCTACTCCTACTCATACAATCACGGTGTTCCCAAATAAATTGAGTATTGGTGCTCCTAAACTTCAACAATTTGATGTAAATTTAAAACTATTTAATGCCGGCTGGTATCTCTATAAATTAGGTCGAACCACACCAATTAACTATAAAGCCCCCATTGTTCACAGGGCCCCAGTTGGCAATTGTATACCTGATTGATTATAAATCTACTAGATATCAATTCATTATATTCACACATCGGGTTGGATTGATCTAACCCTTTAGTCGACCTTCAGTTTGCTCCAAAAAAGGTCCTATTGATAAGAAGAAGTAAATGTTATGCAAGCAGTAGTGCAGTTGGTAATCTATGTTCATTTAATTTAGTAATGTAAACCCTAATAATGCTCAATCATATTCTGCGATATTGCTTGTAATGTACAAGAGATAGTACAAAGGATGGGCAACATCTTAAAAAATGTATAGTGCTTTGTAACAATACCTTCAGCCCTAAAGCGTTTAACAAAACAAGATACAATACACAGAGATTATAGTTAAATAACAACATCAAAATTATAAAAATCATGAATATAACAAAGAAAATGGTAAAGCAGTTAATCAAAACAATGGGCCTCATTACAAGTATGTCGGTCCGGAAATAAGGGTTCTGGTAGCAATGCACCGGCACTCTTTCTGGACCGCATCCTACAATGATGTTGGAAGGGCCACAGATCACCCGGCAGGCCTGACGTGCTGGGTTTTCATCCCCTACCAGCATGGTTGTCACAAGGTAGGCAGACTTGTCACGGGAGCACCCGCACCGTTATAAACGGTCCCGGTGCTCCCGTGTCCCCATTCCCATAGAGTCCTATAGTCGCTATAGGGCTCTATGGGAATGGGGATTAACGAAATTGCCGGCACCTGACTTCCCAGCTACCGGACTTGGAATAGCCCGGTGGCACCGGGAAGTCAGGTGCCGGTAATTCATTCCGAGTCCGGCGGCACACTCACCGGTAGCACCGGCAGGGTTACTGCCAGACTTGCAATGAGGCCCATTGTGTCCACTTCTGAAACCTGTTTGGAATTTGCTCAAGAGACCAAGATGCTCCACCCACCGATTTAACTTTCGCAGTAAAAGAGCGTGAAAATTGTACTGCTAGCATCAATCATAGCTGCGCTGTAGTTTAAGGGGTCTGATCTATTCCCCTTTGTAAACACTGGAATAAGAATAAACTCTGGGTCTGCCGGGGATAGTTCCTGTGTCAAGAATTCTGGCATACATTAACGTAAGGTGGTGAGCCCACTACGTGGCACTGCTCTTAATCCTGATGCTCGCAAAGCCATCAGGCCCAGGGGCCCATGACATCAGTTTCTACAACACCCTCGTCATTGGGTCAAAAATATCCAGCATCGAATCGCGCTTCATTATGAATGTCAGTGTCAAGATAGAGGTTAATGTGCAAGACCCAATTATCCACCCCAATTCGACCAATGGGTTTCACAGGCTATCCAAGTAAAATCTAAGACTACTAGAGAAAGGCTTCCTCACCCAAGGAAACTAGAGCATTCCAAGTTTGAAAAAAGAAGAGAATCCAACCTAAGGTATATGCAGGGTTTCTTGGACGGTCAGCCATATTGACTCACAGTAGAATACCGGAAAGGTTAAGAGCAAGGTAACGTAGACTTCCTCTCCTGGTTTCCCTGTGAAGCACCTCGGTCCACACTGCATTGGGCAAAGGTATGTGAGAAAACTGAGGGTCTTCTCACTCCCAAGACTTCTGGATCCTCTTCTCAGGTGGCCAGGGAAAGGCCATCACTCTTGGATCCCGACCCTGGGTGTGGAGAAGCGAAGGAGGATCACCTGGGTGGAGGGTCTTTGGGGACTGTGAGTGGGGTACCCTTAGGAGAGACATGGTATGCCCCTTATCCTGTTGAGACTCAACCAAAACCCTCCCCAATCTTTATAGGTTATTGTACAGCCTTTGCCCCAATTTCACCATATATGACACCTGACAGTACTGGGATGAAGAAGAGGCAACTAAGAGTAGTGAATACTACACCCTTTAGCCCATTTTGTGCTGAGACAAAGAAGAAGCAACTAAGAGTAATAAAGACCATACGCTTTCATCACTTTAGTACTGGGACGAGGAAGATGCCTGCAGGAAGCTATGCGTGTCAGGCATGTCGCTTTAACTATGGTCAGGCAAGTCTCATTAGAGATCCACGCCTTCAGCCTGTCAAGAGGCTGCAGGTGTATAAAAAGAGACAAGTGCAGCAGAGCAGTGAACACTAAAGGAGGCCTGGGTGGAGGAAACCAGCAGCGGACGGTGCTCCAGAGGAGGCAGCTGTGGTGGGACCGAACGAGGAGCTAGGACGCTTGCAAACTTCCCAGAAGACTTAGAGCCTGTAGCTAGGGGGCTGTGTAAGTATTTGCAGTCTGGGAGTCTCTATGAACCATGCTCAGCAGCAGGAGCTGAGGGAGACCACCAAGAAGAAGGGACGTTGTCTGCGTCCAGAAAGCAGCATTCCAAGAACCATCGTGCAGAGAAAGACACACGGCAGGCAAACGGAGCGTGAGAGAAGGAAACACCACAAGCTGGTGAGTATCAGGTGAAGACACGTGAATGCCGGGGCACTCCTACAATGGTTTTGAATACTAAACTAAATGGAACTTTAACAATTAAATGAAACAATGCATATTGAAAACCGCACTAAAGGGAACTTTATAATTAGGCGGCTTGAATGATTATCAGACACTATGACAGGGGGGACAGCGCCTATAGGCTGTGTCCACCAAAAGTACACAGGTCTATGTGTATGTTGTGCGGTGAGCATAGGAAAATGTGTGCGAATTAGACCCACACATTTTCCAGAGGTTGATCTACCATCATTCAATTTCATTTAAATTTTCAAAAAAGCCCAGGCGAGCGCACACACAACGTGCGGATGGTCGAATTCCTCACATTGTAGTAATGAAGTGAAAGTCTTGGGAATGGTAACCCTGAGACTTGCGGAGCTACATTATGTGGTCTGAAAACGAGGCCTCAAGACCTTTTGTTTTGTGAAATGTGTTCCTTGAAACTTGGGGAGGGGAACCCAAGGATTGGCTTTGAACTATATTGAACGGTATTACCGTGAACTGGAGGAAGGTAATCTAGATACTTTCTCATGGAACTTTCTTACACTTGGGGAAGAGGAGCTAAAAGGAAGCTGCGAGCTGGAAGAAGCTCAAAACCTTTAATTGAACACTATGGGCCTCATTACACGGATGGCGGTGAACCATGGCGCTATTAGCGCCATGGTTCATGCCGGTAAAATACCGGCACCACCTTGGTGGAAAGGGGAATTACCTCCCTATTCCAAGGTTGGCGGGGCGGTAATTCCCCCTTCCACCATTGCCCTTCCCCATTCCCATTTTTGCCCCATAGGGCTCTATGGGAATGGGGAAGGCACTAATTATGGTACCGCAAATTGCGGTACCGTAATTAGCTCCCTCGTCCCCTTACCGCAAAGGGACCTCGTAGTAAGGCGGTAAGGATTTACCGGTACCGGTAAAATATTGGTACCGGTAAACCCTTACCGCCATCCATGTAATGGAGCCCTATTTCTTTTGAACTTGACATCCCTACACATTTGGTTAGCTTTAGTTGTGAGGGAAAGGATAGGTTTTGGGCACAGACAGACTTTTAAGTTGAACTCTTTGATACAGACTTTCGTTAGCATCATTCAGGTAGGGAAATCCTACCTTAGTTTAGGGCAAGTTAGGCCTTCTACCATCCTGACATTTAATATAATAAAGCATTTGATATGATATGATAAGTCATTTATAACGCACCTGTACACAGTTGTTTCTAGGCGTGACAAGACAAGGGAGGGAAGGCAGAGGGAGGACAAGACAACAATCTCACTAATCCATGTGTCATTCAGATCGTGCAAGTGCGAGAACAAGAAGTGCAAGGGGAATGGGAGAGGAGGAAGTCCAAGGGAGAGGGGAGGGGGAACCAGGGCAGCAATGCTCTGAGAAAGTGCAGCCAGGGTAGTGCAAGGAGAACAAGGGACTGTAGAGTTACAGTTACAGCCCCTAGGTCTGTGGTAGGCCTGGAGGCAGTGCAAGGGTGACTGATCAAGAAAGAGCCTGGTTCCCAGTGAGACTCTGATGGTGGCCAAACAACCAGTCGGTACAGCAGACAGGTAGGTCAGGAATGTCAGCAGGGGAGGGAGAAAGAGAAAGCAGAGGAGAAGAGGAACGTTTTGAGCTGCTTCCGGAACTTCAGGTGGCTCAGCTCAAGTTTGATAGGGGCAGGGAGGCCATTCCAGAGGGAGGAACCTGCAGAGGAGAGAGGTCTACCTCGCAACTCTCTGCCTGGAGAAGCTTCTAACCCTTAGAGAGTTGGAGGTAGCTGAGCGAAAAGCCAGAGAAGGAAGGTATTTTGGAAGAGAGCGTTGGATGCACTGGGGACCCGGGCCCCATAAAGCCTTATGGACAATGCAACGGGTCTTGAACTTTATCCTTGAAGCCACCGGGAGCCCGTGGAGAGATTTCAGGACTGGAGAGATATGGTCTCTGGGCTTGAGGCCAAGGATGCTTCTTGCAGTCCTGTTCTGGATTAGTTGCAGTGGACCGAGAGTAGAGGAAGGCAGAATGAGAAAGAAGCTGTTGCAGTAGTCCAGCCTAGAGAGAACCAGGGCACTGGAGACAGTGTGATTCTGGGGGAAAGTGAGAAAGGGAAGAGTCCCTATGAGGAGGTACGGCTGGTAGTGGGACTTCGTGGCGATATCCGAAATGTGAGGAAAATAAGAGAGAGTGGAGTCAAAGATGACACCAATGTTTTTTGCCTCGCAGGAAGGTGAAGGAAGAGGGCCTAAGCCTGGGCGGACAGGCGACCAGGTGAAAGCAGGGGCAGGGGTCCCAATAAGAAGGATCTTCATCTTACTGGTATCAAGGCAGAGATCGCTGAAGGTGCACCAATCCGGAAACGCAGACAGTCAGGAATGAGCGAGAGAGGAGAGGAGGCTGAGGGGGGCCTGAAGAAAAGCTGAGTGTCATCCGCATAACACTGAAAGTTAGAGTAGAAAGTAGAGATCAGATAGGCCTAAGGGCCAAGTAGAGGTTGAAAACCCAGGGTGAAAGGATGGAGCCATGGGGAACACCACATGTAGAGAGAGAGGTGGCAGAGAGAAAGGGACCAAGTTGGACCTGGGAGGGGTGGTCCAAGAGGAAGGAGGTCAGCCACTCCAGGGCCTGATCCATGATGCCCAGGTTCTCACGGAGTTGATTAATCAGGATGGTGTGGTTGACCGTGTCGAAAGCAGAGGAAAGATCAAGGGGGATGAGGACAGAAGGAATGCTGGAATCAAGGATAAAGAGCAGCTCTTCATGGGGTGCTGAGGAGAGCAGTTTGCGTGCCTCCGGCAGCTCTGAAGCCAGATTGATGGTCATGGAGACAACCAACAGATTCAGTGTGGAGATTAAGCAGGGAGATGGCCAGCTTTTCCAAGAGTTTGCGCAGAAAAGGGGTGATGGAGATTGGGCGATAGTTTACCGGGCAGCTAGGATTGGCACACAGCTTCTTGAGGAGGGGGTGCACAAGGGAGTGCTTAAGGGGAGAGGGGAAATTTCCAGTGGCGAAAGTGTGAGTACAGAAATTGGCCAATGCTGGAGGGAGGGTGTCAATGGGGTCCTTGATGGTCCTGGAGTAGCAGGGGAGCACCTGTTTGGACAACACTTTCATAAATCAGACTTGTCTAGAAACCTTGTCAGGTTTTGTCAGAGAGAAAGAGGAAAAAGGAGGAGGAGATGGAGGGATGGCCAAAGGGGGGCCGGGGGAGCAAGAGGGAGAGGAAGAGGAGATAGAGGACAGGACGGCCTGAGTATTAGCAGAGAAGTGAGAAGCCAGAGCCGTACAGAGGGCCTGGGGAGGAACAGGAGAGTTAGAGACAGAAACAGGATTGGCCAGTTCCTTGCAGATTTTAAAGAGTTTGGCCGTGTTGGTAGAGGCCACAGAGATGCAGGCTTGAATGTGTGCTCTCTTCTTGGACAGGACAGAGAATCTGTATGGCCTTTGGAGCAGGCACCATGCCAGTTTGTCTGAGTATGGGTATGGGCCAGAAGCCCTGCGATTCCTCTCAGCCACCATGCAATTGTATTTCAGGACGGAGAGGCCGGACTCATACCAAGAGTTGCACTTGGATGTAGGCTTCAACCGGATTCTCGTGACAGGGCTAAGGATGTCCAGGGTGATGGTAATAGAAAGATGCAGATTGGAAAGGGTTGTGTAAGGGTGTGAGTCACCCACAGGAGTAGGAGGAGCAGAGAAAGTAGAGGCAAAGGCATCCACTGACACGTGCTTCATGGGCCGGAAGACCGAGAAGTTGGTGGCAGTGAAGGGGGTGGGGCTTTGCCTGAGGGAAAGAGTATTTTAGATGAGAGGAGAGTAGAAAGTGGTCAGTCCAAGGCAGAGGAGCGGTGAGAGGGTTAGAGAGGGGGATGTCAGAGGTGATGAGAACTTCCAATGTATGTCCATCAGAGTGTGTCGGGCCAGAGGGCACAATGGAAAGCGAGAGAGTGTCGCAGAGGTTGCGGAAAAGCCCAGAGGATGGATGAGAAGCACCTAGGTGGATGTTGAGATCTCCGAGGAGGAGAAGTTGAGAAGTAGAGGCAAGTAGAGAAGAGGAGAGGTCGGCCCATTCAGAGAGGAAGTGGGTGACCTGGCCAGGTGGCCTGTAGATGGTGGCCACAGTTAGAGAGAGTCCAGGGGAGATAGGGAGCCGGCAGAACAAGCATTCAAAGGAGGAGTAGGCCTGCATAGGGATGACAGAGGCCGAGACCCACTCCAGAAAGATCAGGGCAACTCCACCTCCAGGGTGTTTGGTTCTGGGTCGGAGAGGATCTTGTAGCCCACTGGGAGGAGAGTGTCAAAACTCATGACAAAACTGGCCCTAAACAACCGGAACAAAGTGAAGGGGGAGCGGGCACACACGCACTGTGGCGCAAGAATAACAATTTTACAAATACACACCTTACTGTGCCACGGAGCAACTGTCCTCACCACAGCACCAGAGAAGTTGACGTTGGTGTTTCCTGATGATGGTGGGGATGGCCTGTGGGGACAGAGGGAGAAAACACATGTCGGCGCATGCTTGCCTATTGTCTGAGCAGGGGTTCTGGCATTGGGTCCTCCTGGTGTGAACAGGCACAAACAGTAATTGCCCTTCTGTTCACCTGCACTTTGTGTCGGAAGTGGGTGGTGCTTAGGCCAGGTGATCAAGATCCACTTGCACCTGTTCACCAACTGCAAAGGAAGAGAGGCTGGAGGGCTGCTTAAGTAGGGAAAAAGAGCGGCAAACCAAGAAGGCGCCAACAGTTTAAAGTGATTGACAGGTGGGCAGGGCTTAGGCCAGGTGACCTAGATCCACTTGCACCTGCTCACCAACTCCTTTACTTTGTACTGTAAGTCTGTTGTCTTTGTCTTGTTCATGATACCCATATAATGTACAAGTGCAAATGTCTCCAGAAATAGAAAGGAGAGAAGAGGGAGGCATGGAGGAATGTCAATTACTTCAGCAAATCACTCCCTAATGATAATCCTATCACAAAATGAATGCTCACGAGACACCCGGCAAGGATGGAGTGCCGCTCTTTCTACAGGAGACAACAAACTATTCTAAGGACTCCCCCAAGCAACATTCAACATAAGGCCGAATGAAGAGAGGAAAGCAATGTAACATTGAAAGTACTTCACTCAATAACACGGACCACTGCTAGGTGAATCCTTTGCACAGAAATCAATTGGATCAGCAGCAACAGGTTATTCGAATTCTGATTGGGTAATTAGCTGATTGCTAATCACACCAGGCATGTGTCCGCTCCTTCCGTCAGTTACTAATAACTGCTCTTGTTCCCAGCTCTATCTGACCTGTTATTCCGATCACAAGAGGAGAGTTGAGTTTCAAAGGCAAGACATCCTCTGCACTCACATTCACTGCCACGGCTAACGCGCCAAACTGCCCAGCTCCCTTAAACACTTTCTCATTTCTTTCTCTGCCATTTAGAATTGGTGGAAAACACAAATTGAGGAACAGGAGTAACAAATCCGGACTGTATGGAAACAACAAAGGGGAAAGCAGACTCAGAATGGACATCAAATGAGGAACACATTCTGAATGCATGACACATTGGAAAGGGTACCAATGTGACCTGGGCAAAAAAATCAGAACCACTGTTTAGCCCAGGATAGGCAAATGATTGAGGTCTTCTGGGCCAGGACACCAATCCTCCGACATTCAAATGTGTGGCTCTTGCTTATTTGGTTGTTGCTGTATTCTTTTGCTTCAAGAGCCTCATACGCCAATAACCCTGGGAGTTACAGACAGTCTGGACACAGATGTACTTGCCCTGCAACTTTAGCTCCAAGGGACGTGTCTGGCTACGCATGTAGGCCATATGAGGAAAGGTGTGCTCCTCTACAGTAGACCTCACAGGCAACACATTACCTCCAATCCAGTATCAGTATCAACTTCAAAAATACAAGTTATAAGGATTAAAGGGATGAAGGGAGAAAAATTCAGAAAAAATGAAGCAACCAGTAGAAATAATCAGGAGGACGAGGTAAGGCACATGCAAGGGGAAAAGAGTGGTGTCAACTCGTTTTAATATTAAAAGAACACAAAATGGACTTCATGGTCAATTTGGTACTTTTAGTCCTTAGAACTCGCTCCTTCAAAGGTTGCTAGGAAGCCTATTCCAACAGTGAGCCAGGTCCGAAAAGATGCTTCACAATGCAGGAAAAGAATTTGGAATTCCTGTTACGCTAACCCTACATTATGTGCCAGGGTGTTGCTCCTCGATATAACCGGCCTCATTAGTCCAACTGCCAGCTAGTGCATTTTTGACACCACGCAGTAGTGTGATACCACTGGCATATGCATAATGGAATGGCTGGGTGTGCAATTCGAAGGGAAAGCTACCAAGATAAACGGATGCACCACAAAGGTCATTTTGGTTAATCTTTTGTCCCTGTGGCTCTCCCTCCTTCCTAATTTGATGGCACAGATTACACAGAAAAATTATCACTGTGGAGGTGGTACAGCATGTATCAGATGGCTTCAAACAAACAGGTGACACAGTATTTCCTACCGAAACCAGCATTTCACCTGGAGAAAGCATCCAAAGAATAGTGCTTAGATAACACATGGGGAGTAGCCCACATGGCTGCCTCAGAGATCTCAGGAACGTGAACATACCATTTCAAGGATACTGCATTCGATCACTTGGCATGTTCATGCACTCTTGAAAAAAGGAACACGATGCAAAGTGCACAACACCCCGAATGCCTAGGATATTTTGGTTCAATAATTATTTCTTTCTTTCTTTCTTTCTTTCTTTCTTTCTTTCTTTCTTTCTTTCTTTCTTTCTTTCTTTCTTTCTTTCTTTCTTTCTTTTCTTTCTTTCTTTCTTTCTTTATTTCCTCCTTTCTTTCTTTCTTCTTCTCTTTCTTTCTTTCTTTCTTTCTTTCTTTCTTTCTTTCTTTCTCTCTTTCTCCCGCCAGACCAAAAGGTATCAGGGCATGAAAACAAGAATACTTTAGGCTTACATGTTACAAAGTTACATGGTTACAAAGATACAGTGTGCAGTCATAACATCGAAAAAAAATGTCGAATGACACAAAAATCGAAAAAATAATGTAGAAAAAAAAAAAGTCGAATGATTTATTTTTTTATTTATATTTATTTTTTGGGTCCTGCATGTAAAACAAAAAGGTAAAAGCAAAAAGAAAATAAGAAAAGGGGAGTTGGGGCGGAACCCCCCCATTTCAGATAAAAAACGTAATAAAAAATGTGACTTTTTTTTCAACATTATTTTTTCGATTTTTTGACTTTCAACATTTTGGTTTTCGATTTTATGACTATAAACCCAAAGATACATTACAGGTAAGTACAAATACAGCACGTGGCACATATGCATTAACAAGTGTAGGTTTACAGTGGTGGACACAGTGGTGGGCCCGGGTCCAATTTGGTTACTAAGTCAATATCTGGTAATGCTAGGATTACTGATCGTTTCCTTTAAGCCATTTGATGGTATTCGATCTAAAGAGTGAGTAAGATTGGTCAGTCCCTAGGGTTGGTGGGCGGGAATTCCATAGTTGGGCCGCTTTGACAGGGAAGCTATTCCCTCCGGTTGTGGACATTTTGAAGTGGGGAACTAAGAGGCGATTTTTTAGGATGCTGTACAGTAGACCAGCTCCTGGTGGAGGGGAATGTGCTAGACCTCTCCTCAATGGTTAAGTCTTTCGAGCTTCCGTCTGGAGAATTCCTACACTACATCCAGGTGAGAGTTGCCCTAGGTAAATTCACAAAAGAGGATTTCTCAGGCAAAGAACCAATGCACCCTAATTAGCTGTGTGAGGAACCTAGCAAATTTGGAACCGCTGCAGCAGACACTTACAAATCTTTGATGTACAAATAAAGGCCAATCTTCAAACACAAAGGTCATTGGAAGCTGACTTGGTCATCATCCTGGGTCAAGACAAGTGGAGGAAGATTTGGATCAAGATCAGCTCCACTTCTTAGTTTCAATATCACAATTGCTACATTTCCTCTATCATAAAGCATTTATTACACCTGATATTTCAGCAAACATTGGTGATCTGGGGATATTAAATGTGGAGAGCACGATGGAGTTT
Organism: Ambystoma mexicanum; assembly: GCF_040938575.1. Taxonomy (NCBI): domain Eukaryota; kingdom Metazoa; phylum Chordata; class Amphibia; order Caudata; family Ambystomatidae; genus Ambystoma; species Ambystoma mexicanum. Next base: position 324,665,340 of record NC_090926.1, on the reverse strand, counting down.
TAAAGTTTTTAGATGCTGCAGGATATGAAAAGCTTGCAGGAGGTGCAGTTGATGATTTGCAGGTTAACGAAAGTGAGAGTGTCTTTATGCAATCAGTGTATCTTTTTGGGGGAAATTATTGTCCCAGCTTTGTGTGATGCTTTGGCTTCCCTTTTGGATTGCCTGACTGCAACAGCATTCATATGTATTACCTCCAAATGGAAGACATTGTCATCTCTAACATTTTCCCACTGGTGCAACAATATATGTTTTATGAACAACACTGAGTTATATGCATTTAAAACTAACTTGGCTGGACGAGTCAATGATACTTGTTTTGCTCTGTCAAGTTTATATCAAATTCACAGGTGAATTCGCTGATGTGACGAATGGTGGGATCAGGTCACTTCTGACTTCTGACAAAACTGAAATCATGATTACACCAGAAGACAGAAAGAACGACTAGCACATACTATGGCCAATAGAGCTGGGAAACACCATCGCCAACGCCATCCAAAGCTGTAAAAAACCTTGGAAGCCTCATGGACAACGAGTTAACACTTCAACCCCAAGTGAATGCAATAATCCGGAAGTGCTTCTTCCTCCTACAAACGATAAAAAGGATCCTACCATTCCTCTCCTTCACGCACAAAACACTGGCCATCATATTCCTCATTATTTACAAGATTGGTTATGCTTATACCTCGCAATGCCAGAATACCTAATGAGGAAACAACAACATGTACAAATCGCGGTAGCCAGACTCTTCCTCAAACTCAGCACAAGAGATGACATCACACCAGAGCTCAGGATGCTACACTGGCTCCCGGTCAAAAAGAGAATCTCCTTCTAAGCCCTGTGCATAACTCACAGAGCAATACATGGCCAGGGAGCAGACTTTATCCAAAAGAAATTCTCAATCTACAGCTAGAACCCTGAGACCCTGCAATGACATCCGTCTTGAACTGAAATGGTACGGGAAGAAAAAACTGGGCGGCTCAGCATTCTCCTGCTTATTCGAGAATCTATGAAACTCCATTCCGAGGGAAATTCGAAACCGTGGAGGACCATACAAAATTCAGGAAACTGCTGAAAACCTGGCTCTTCAACTCCGAACCCAATGACACAGACTGAACAACATTCGCACACCTCCTGATCAACCAAGCACGAGAAAAAAGAGAAGTAACCAGGAAAAACAAGATTGTGGGATAGGACCTGAAAGAGAACCGTCCCACCTCTTACCAACCTCCACGGCTAACATAGAGCCCAGGAAAAGAGAGGTTGATAAGCCAAAAATGCTAGTGCCAGGGAAGCAGGCCAAGAAAAGCTCAGGGATGGAAATGTGAAAGGGAGGGTCACCCCCAGGCACGCCACGAGTAAGGGAAACAAGAGGGAACTGGGCCAACAGTAACTACGCCCCTGCTAGAACTTAACGCCCCAAATGGAATCCAGTTAAAGAACTCCCGGCCCCGCTGATCACTCTCTGGGCTAGGAACGGGCATCTAATCAGAAATAGGGACTGCACTCAGAATTTGGGCAACAGACAGAGTAGCAAAGCAACGCTCTTCACCCAGAGGTGACTTTACCGATACAACTAGAAAGGGCACACGGAAGAAAGGAAGATACAACTGATAAACTCAAAAAGCTGAAGAAGATTATCCATGGCCACTAACAACCCAAACTGTTACTAACTATCATCCTTTGCATACACTTCTCACATACTGCACTAAAACAACCAGAACTCGTGAGCACAGCAAACCGCACACACTTCTCAACAAGGCAACAACAAGACATAGCACACACAACCTTGCACAACACCACATGATGTCTGCCTCCCGAATCTAGCACCCACGCCCTGAGAACGGTACATACGAACTGAAGATACCAACAGCACATCACAGCTCCCTTGCTCTTTCTCCCGCTCCTCCCACTAACCCACCTCCACTTTCTTTTTTTCCACAGAACCGCCAGAGCACCGAGAGACCACGCAAGTGGCACCTGTGCACAGTATAAAAACGTTTAACATTGACATTAACTTCTCCCCATGGGGGAACCCTTCCCTGTGAGGATAAGGAGGTGAGGCTGCTACCCGATATTCCTCACAGGGGTGGTAAAAAGCAGGAGTACCTCCATAGGAAGGGACTTCCCTCATGGGGATGGTGACTCCCGTTCCATGGTTGAATTCCCTTTCCATGGTTGAACTCCCTAACCATCTTACCTCTAAGTCCCAAAAATTCCTAAGATCAGTAAGAAAACCTGCTGACAGTACCACCGTATGTTATTGTGACACTCCTCCTTTTCTTCCTATAAAACCTAATTCAGTGTCTTATCAAAATACTGTTACAAAGAGGATTACAGGAGTTATGCAAACTACTCTTGCATGTGACTTCCAAAGTACTGAGAAGAGGTGGCCCAGAGGAGGACTGAAGAGTACATCATCAATACAGATAAGGGACTTTGACGATGCGCTGGGGAGGACACAGCTACCGATGATAAAAACAGACAAATGACTACCTGAAAGGGACCCAGGGAAAACAGAGAGAAGCCAGCGTGAAGACACACTTGCCCGGGAAGTTCAAACCAAGCAACTAAGATGCAAGATGGAGAAACCAATCCTCAGTCAAGAGGATGTGGCTGGAAGGTCAGAGGAAACGCCTCGGGAGCTAGAAGGAGGCCCAATCAATGCTGAATGTGTTGTATGGCAGGTGGATGAGGGGCTCCTATTGAGCTTTTGTTTTGGGTTGCCTGCTTTTTCCTTCTTCCTCTTTCCTCTCACCTGCCCTCCTTACGCCTAATACACCTTATTCCCCGTCTTTTCTTGCTTTGCCCTTCAGTCCATTATACTCCTTTAGAACTATAATTAATCTCTACTTCATAGCAAGTGAGATCCTCATTATATTTATAACTTCCACATAAAGAGATGGATGTCTTAATGTTGGTTGTTATTCCATACAAAAGGACCCTGAACAAGGGAATCCAACAGAAACCCCAGACGCTATGGAATTTGACGTACGTTTTTTATTTAAAGAGACCGGCCATCAGCATGACTGAAAGGGCCAACACTCATCTTCAGCATTTCGGGTGGAATAACTCTATATTAAGAAACCAGAATATATATGTGCATATATATTCCATTCTACTTTAACTGGTTTTCTTTAGGTTTCATCTAATCATATGCCATAATAGGATTGTCCTCTTCTAGTGACTGTGTTTTGTAAATTATCAGACTGGAGAAAATCACAAGCATGAAGTGCAAGTGCGGGGCAAGGGATGGTATATTTTACCATCTTTTGCTTGGATCAGGCCAAAAAAAGTGACACATTTTGGACAGGTCAAAGTTCTTTTCTAGACATGTGAATCCAAAGGGTGGGACTGTCTATTGCTGACCCAAGCCCAACCTTGACAGAAGAGGTCTTGTGGTCTATACTTATTTTGGTCAGATCAAAGTTTGATATTCTATTTACTTAAAGTGTTTGCTACGGGCCACTTAAACACCATCCCACGATGCAAACTCTTCATAGTTTCCTTTCTATCTGCACTGCTATGTGTACTAAGTAGGTGTGCAATCACCATTGGAAATAACATCCAATTTCTCACATTCACTGCCATTTTTATGCTTTGGTACATCTTTTGAATGTATCTAGTTTTGCACGCGCCCATGGATCCCTGCATGTTATCTTTCAATCTGTATTGCTGTTGAAAACCTAAATAGTTACATAAAAATGCACAGCACAATCCATATGAAATTAGGCGAAAGAACAAAGTGAGTATCCGAAAGATTATGAGGCCCGCAAACACAGTCTTGTCTTGACCAAATAAAAGTTTAAGGTTCAGCCACATCCAAGCTCTGCAGAGACTGTTTTGCCCATGAAGTATGTGATCCACTAAGAGGGTTTCTGGCAGGAAGATCAAGGTGAAGCACACCTAATGGCTTCGCTGTGCAAAGAGAAAAGGTTTTCACTCCTTTTCAAGCGCGCTCCGAAAGCCCCGAAAGATAGTGTTAACAAGAGTCAGTTTAGAGGCCTATGTTGGCCAAATGAGGTATCAAAGACATGACGTTGTCTAAGGACGTACTCCAATGATTGATATTGTTATCCGAAGCCCAACGACAGAAGTGCATCCATTTGCTTTTGAGCCGTTTCCTAGTTGAATCATACCTGGCTGCACCTAATTCAATACACGGGCCTGAAATTACCTCTTTGGGGATGAACAAGCTGCTCAAGTGGGTGGCCTTCCAGCTGAGGATGGAAGGGGGGGTGAAGGATCACTCTTTCTATTGAGACAAGGGGTCTCTTTACGAGTTTGCCGTTCCGGATACAACGGTACCGGTAAGCTTGCCGGTACCATTGTATCCGGACCGGCAAACTCCGACTTGTGCTCGCGGGTGCCTTTCATTCCGCCAGGTCTGACCTGGCGGAATGAAAGGCACCCGCGAGCACAGCATGCCTGTAGCACAGGCACCGGAATGATTGATGCCGGTGCTACAGGCATCGCCATACAGGAATACCCCGGTAATTGCCCATTCGCGGGTGCCGGATTTCTTCGCAAGTTTGGAGGTAGCTTGCCTGTATTGCAGGCATGGCTACCTCCAAACTTGTAATGAGGCCCAAGGTCTTTCTGCAAAGGAAACAGTACAGAGAACAGTAGTAGATCTGACCACCCAGACTGCTGTGACCCCTTTGACGCAATCAGAATCGCTGTTGAGTTCATACTGTGTTAAATCTTTGAAGAACCTTCTTAATTACCGCCATTCGGGCCTCATTATGAGTATGCCGGTTAGGTAACAACGGTGCCGGGAAAGCTACCAGCACCGTTGTTACCGGTCCGGCATACTCCAAGTTCTGTGAGCAGGTGTCTTTCCGCCCACCAGACATGGCAGACGGAAAGGCACCCGCTTGCAGACCTTGATGGATGCACTGGCACTGTTGCGACCTGAGAGACCTGTGTGTGTGAGTGTGTGTGTGTGTGTATGTTAAAGTTGAAGTAGAAACATTATATCACAAGTTAAGGCTGCACGCATGTGGATGAGGCTGCAAAGAAAGACATACCTTTGAATGAACTTTGAAGTAAAGACAGCTATGAAGTAACTGAGTGGTCCGGCGAAAGGAAGTAGCCCACTCGAAAGTCTCTGTGTAAGGTGAATTGTTTGAAACGATAAAGCGAATAAACAGCAAAAACAAAGTAAGCACCACCATATTGAATGAGTGGTACTCAGTAACTGTGCCCGGAAGCATAGTACGGATAAGTTGCTGTTAGTGCAAAGTAGCTGTAACATTCCTGTAACCAATTTTTTTTGCACTGAAGGTGCTAGGTTGTTCTTCAGGCAACTGAAGCATAATGTCGCTTCACCAATGTTTTTTCACTGAATTTGATAGGTTTTTAGTAGGCCACTATAACCAGACCCTTCCTTTAGAATTGTCTTTTCAGTAAAGGGGATAGGTTTGTAGTAGGTCAGCTTAACCATAACGTCCCTTTAACAATGTTTTTTGTAGGGCACTGTAACTGGAATGTTGCTTTAGCATAGTGTTTTCTGTAAAGATGATAGCTGTTTGGTCCTGCAACGGAACCATAAAGTCCTGTTAACAACGGTTTGTCACTGATTCCTTGGCTGCCCTCATGATGAACTTGTGGAAAGGCCAAATTCTCTGCTGTTCGTATCCATTTGTGCTACCCCTTCCTTTTCCTAATAGTGTTGGTGTATCTTAGCAATTACAGATGTACATGGTAAGTGTTGGTGAGTATTTCAGTGGTTTCTCTTTTTGTGTTAACATTGCATGGGTAATCTGTGCTGCACAGTACTGGCCGAGATAACTGCAGGTGAGCAATATGGACGTTTCCTAGGGAGACTGCACCTGGCTGGCGTATGTGCAATCACACTGCAAGTATCCATAGGACTCCATTACTGGCTGCATGGCCGCATCTCCGAATGCACTTTTAAATAGTTGTGGGAGCGCACGTGTATCCAGTGTACAGCCATACCCATGCGTAGGGCATCCTCTGTGTGCTGGTAACAACGCCCCTGTCGCTAGCCCTACGGATTCATACGGTAGGCTACTGCATTTCAAGTACTCCTGCTGACTACACGGGTGGCTCTGCAAACCTACCAATGAATGGCTGCAGCACGCCTGGTTGTATGAGGCCCACTGGCAAACAAGGAACAGCAACCTGCAGTGTAACGTGGGTGTGTTAAATGTCGCATTTATTTGATTGATGTGCTGCTTGCCTTTCCATGACCCATGAAACAGACGCACCATCTCTGCACTGAGCATTGTGACGGAAAGTGTCAAGAGGTCGCCTGCGGGTCGTACAGTTGAAGAAAACATCTAACTACAGGTGTGACAGTTTGTAGTCTACAAAATGGCAAAGCTGGTGCAGCTTGGTCACGCACATACTAGTGCATGTAAAGGCAAGTAAGCAAACAGCAGAATGTTCAGAGCGCAAACAATGTCAGTGGTGGTTAGAAAAGTACTTTAGCCGAATTGGTCATGCTGAATAATTATCTGTAATGAAGCTGTGTTTTGCGTTGCTGTAAACATTCTTGTATTCCAGAATTTATGCATCTCCGTGAATGCTACTCCTACAGCTAATGGCGTAGCATGAACTGTTTGTACGCATGTGACGACAACTGAAATGGAAGCACAAGGGACCAGTGGGCAGTCTACCGCGCTTTGAACAATGCAGTAGGGTAATTTCATGTACAGAAAAAGTAGTATTGCTACTGGTGGGGGCTCAACCTGATTCTGTCATTGAATAAAGCAAGACATATTTGTTATGTCAGGGACCCTTTGCCAATTTCACTAATGGAATGTATCTTAGAGTACGTGGCCCATAAAAAGTGTCCAGGAAGGAAACCCACATACACACAAGGGACTGAATGAAAATAGATTATATTAAAGCAAAAATGTAATTTGTTTGTAGACACTTACATATATAAACACAATTTCGAATTACATACCAAAGCATATAATAGTGCTTTAAACGAAACAACATTAGGAATATTATCTTCCTAAAGTTAGTGTGATTTGAAGAGTAGTAAAAAACATAGTTTATAACTTAAACATAAATGTTTCGAAGAGAATCAAAAACTTGACAGAACATAAATAAAGCAAATGGATATTTTGGATGTGTAAATAAAGTAACACATATATACATTTATCAACAGCTTGATTGATAACAGCTTCTGCTCAATGTAATGAAGCTGTGTTTTACGTTGCTGTAAACATTCTTGTATTCCAGAATTTATGCATCTCTGTGAATGCTACGCCTACGGCTAATGGCATTGCATGAACTTTTTGTACTGCATGTGACGACAACTGAAATGGAAGCACAAGGGACCAGTGGGCAGTCTACCGTGCTTCCAACAATGCAGTAGGGTAATTTCATGTACAGAAAAAGTAGTACAGGGGCACACCTGTAGGGCAGTAGAGCTCTAAAACATCCTTGCAGACCATATGCCACGCTACAGACCCTTACCCAGCAAAGGGCATTGTATTGTGCATGTACTGCGACGCGCTACTCTACAGAGGGAAGGTACTTGGAAGTGCGTGGGAAGGGTCCGTCCGGGAGCATGACGATGACTGTCGCCTATGTAGTTGAGGGGCACCCAATATTTCTGTCTCTCGGCACGTCCCCTATGGTATCCATGCAGGTGCTGCCCCTTCCAGACCGGTCCTTCCTGCCGTTCCTTCTGTGGCATGTGTTAGAAGTCCAAAATAAATGGAAATGAACTGGGAAAGGAAAAAAGGGAAATAAAGAAAGCTCCTTTCAGAGATGAACAATGGAATTGCCAACGAACGGATGCAGGGAGGGGCGCACCGTATACGCTCCACACAATGTGTGCAAAATCAAGGGAGGCGTGGCACTGTGCAAAACACTGTAGTGGAATCAGACGGAAGGGGGTTAGCTGTAGAAAGAGGTTTCTTTACGTGTTGCAGAGCGTTTTGAAGAGTTTAAGTGTGCAACACTTACTACAAAAATTCTTCCACTTCTTTCAAGAAGGGCAGCAAGGCACTTTGGATGGGGTGTGCAGAAATCGGGATGGCAGGAATAGTAAGATGAACGTTATTGTTGGGGAAAACTGTTCATGATGTGAAATGTAATATTCCTATGTGTGAAGTACGCCATTGGCACATGCCGTAGAAAGGCACAAATAGACTTATACGCAATGTACTGCGCTTTCTCCATTTGCGGACCAAATGAAAAATAACGCAACCACATCGATGTCTGCATAATGCGACAGAAGGTTATGCAGGAGTTCGGAAACAGACGCATGACCTGGGCAAGTGCCTCCTTCGTTGCAAATGGCACTGAAACTCGTGTAACATGCTGTGCCATTTTCCCTCCACAATGAACATCAATAATGTCGGCATGAGCGCGCGTCACCAAAGTGTCACACAGACAAACCAAAATGAGTCACTTCATTGTAGGTACTTCATATCACTACACATCCACATGATAGAATCCAAAATGAGCAGCCACTGCGCAGTGTTTTCCATTCACTTTCAATCAATGTATTTCGAACTCCCCCAAAACCTGCATGCTGTGGCTCGTGAAGCACACATCGATAACTGCACTCTCTGCATTTCTGTCGACAAATACACTGTGTACCACAGTCTGTGCATACACACCACACCCAGAAACCTTATCGACAAATGCCATAGCCTCTACAGGCCCATTTCTATGGCCATCATCTGCAAAAGGGGCGTACGTGCCACCTTGCAACTATTGCAATGTTAGCGGACTTTTCGTGCCGTGCGCACGCAGGAGTGGGGGAATAACTTTCAACCAGGGTAGGGGACGTCGTCAGTTGTGGCAGCTCTGAAAAGAGCCTTTTTTAAATTTGTTTTTAAAGGTGCTTCCAAACGTTTATTAGGTTTTTATTTGATTTTGTGTTTTCCAGTGCTCACATTGTTATAGTAAACTCTTCACCGCATCTTGTAGATGGCCAAAAGAAACAGCATTACCAATGGGCGACAACGAAATGCCATTTGCATGGAAAAACGCAGCATTTCCACAACTAATGAAGTCATTGTTGCAGAAGAACATCCCACCAGCGGACAAAAAAGTATACATGCTTATGTTGATGAGACGCCTTCCTGCCTCTTGCTCGGAACAACTTCCAGGAATATTGTCCCATACTCTTCGTGGTGTTATGGATGAGAAAACCACCTTGACAGTGGGAAAAAGCCTCTTCACTAGATTTAGCAACCTCTTCAGTCGACAGAACAAACCTAACCAAGCCAAGTAACTCATATGCATGCCGCCGTAGTGGATTACCATGACATCCGCAGTAGCAAAAGTGGCCAGGGCTTTGCAAAGTGCATGCATGCCGGCGAAACTGCGCTCGTACACAGCGTTCCACAATGCATCCACTCCTTCCAAACCGAAATTGCCATCAAAGTGTCTTTCCAGGGCATACTTGTGTAGATCTATCACAAAGGCATCACCCAAAGTCAAGACAATGGGCCTCATTACGAAGGTTGCGGCAAGGCAACAATGGCGCCAGTAGTGCTACCAGCGCCGTTGTTGCCATGCCGCAATATTATGAGTTTGCTCGTGGGGGCAGACCAGGCGTGCAGAGTGGCACCCGCGAGCAGACCAGGATGGTACCAACGGTATCGTTATGAACGGTACCGCTGCTACCATCCTCCCCATTCCCATTGAGCCCTATAAGGGAATTAACGGGCCCTCCAAGGTCGGAATGGCCCAGCAAGTCCCCTTTGTGGGACCCGGATCCGAGTTTGGGGGTAGCCATGCCCTAACTAAGGGCATGGCTACCACCAAACTTGTAATGAGGCCCAATGCGTTTCGCCATGTCAGTCAGCCTCAATACTACGAGTAATGTACGAAAGTATGACCACCCCTTCCTGTGAATCACACCCACAGTACCTGATTGGATAATCCCCAAAGTCCCATGTCCATTGGCCAGTATGGTGAGAAGCGCACATTGTGGCATGTGTGCTTCCCAAAATACCACGAGGGACACAACCCAGTAAAGAAGGAGCAGTCTTTCTTCCCTTGCCGCTATCTTTTGTCCACCACTACCTCACTGGGTAAGGGTAAATAGGCACACACGATTCCACCAATGCCATCCAAGATGTTACAATCTAACACTGTCAGTTCTGCACAACACTTCATAGGTACCGTCACAAAATCCTCCTGCAAGAGTCCTATCACTCGAAAGCATGTGCAGTAGAAAGTTCAGTAAAAGATTGCAAGATTTGGGCATGCACATGCCTCCACATGCGCACCCAGCACTATAAACTAGAGGTATGAAAACGTTTTCTGCAGTATGTTTACCACTGGGTTATATGTGCCTCTGCGCACGGTATCTGCCATTGAGCATCCATTACGGTCTTTAAAAGCATAATGTCTTTTTTTCCACCCCCTACCAACAAGTGGCACTTCAGTGGTATGTGCTTGCAATGTTTTCATTTACCCATATCATACATTGTAATATTGAAACAGGGGCTCTCTACTTTCCTTCTGGCAATGCTCCGAAATGTTTTCCCCACAACTCCATCTCCTACATACGCCACCAAAATCAGCACTGCATGCATTTTACCAAACTAAAGCAAGTTTCCAAAAGGTCACTGTCTACACAGCTGTGCTTCTGGCTAGCCTGCACTATTGCAACAGGCTCTTTTTAAATCTGCCGGCTTCTACTCTCTGCCCTCTGCAACGCATCCAGAAGAGGACTGCACAACTTGAAATGTCTGCAATAGCTCCCAGTGGCTGCGAGGAATAAGGTGAAAACCCTCCACATTATGCACAAGGTCTTCTGGGCCCTGGTACTCAATAAATTCAACTCTCACTTACTATATATCTCGGTGCTCGCACTCTTCCCTCATCCGCCTCCAACTTCCAACTCCCTCAGCATCAATCGCTTCTGCAAGCAACCAGTTGGTGGTAGATGTTTTTTTCGGCTGGGGCCTCCCACTGCAACGGCCTCCCTGCCTCCCTGAAAACTTGAGGAGAACCATCGCCGGTTCCGGAAGAACCTCAAAGCCTTTCTCTTTGCGTCAGCTTCTACTCCTCCTCTCCCCGGCTGACTGCCTGGAGTAAACCTGATTCTGCACTGCTTACCTGGCGACTCTGATGTTGGGCCCATGCCACCTCCCCCCACCAGGCGACCCCTGCACTGCACTGCCTTTCTAGCAAACCCTGCTCTTGGGGATTGTTTTTTGTATCCCTAACAGTTCCTGCACCACCTGATGTGTGCACTTATCCTTGCACTTGGCACAATCGGCCCGTATTTTTACTTATTGTCATATCTTCTACTACCCATGAACTGCACCTTCCCCTCGCGCCACCCATGCACGGGTAAGTCACACCTGGCCTAGTAGGTTTGTTGTCTCTGTCTCCCCCATCCCTTATCTTGTTGCGCTTTGCTAAACATGTGTATAGGCACATTACGCATGCCATAGCATACAATTGCACATCATATCATGTTATACATAGGGCCTCATTACAAATCAGGCGGTCCGGAAATAACGGTGGCGGTAAACCTGCCGCTACCGTTGTTTCCGGACCGCCTGATCCCGACTACTGCAGGCGGGAGGTGATGTTCCCGCCAGGTTTGACCTGGTGGGTTTAACACCGCCCGCCTGCAGGCGGACGAGGAAACACCGGCAGCATTATGAGATGCTGCCGGTGTTTCCATGATCCCCAGTCCCATTGAGTCCCATAGGACTCAATGGGAATGGGGATTAACACCATTCCGCCTGCGTGATTCCCGGAAAACCGGGGTTGTAATGCCCCGGTAATTCCGGGAATCACGGAGGCAGAATGGTAATAAGAGTCCGGCAGTAACCAAGCAGTTTTACCACCTCGGTTACCACCGGACTCGTAATGAGGCCCATAGAATGCATTCATGACAGTAGGATGCCAGCCACTTACCTTGTATACTGCATAGGTTTTTCTTTGTCTGCAGTACCCACTTACTGCACACTTTTCAAAATGTATAGCTCCCAAACAGCACTGCATTCATGTTACGAACTTCAAACAAGTACATACAGTTCATGCATACACCCAGAATGCATGGCCATTACCTTGCCCACTTCCACCATAGTCTTCTGCACTTCTTTGTACAAAAAGATCTTCTACGACACTTTTTGCAAACACACTACAACCACAAACCTCATTGAGGAGTGTCTTTTGCTCCACAGTCCCATTTCCATGGCTCCCATCCTGAAAATGTCAGGATGTGTCACAGGTAATCCTGAAAGTACAGCATAATCTGCTGAGTTTCCGTGCTCCGAGGGGGGGGGGAAGAATTGGGAAACTGGGTAGGTGATTGGGTCTTCAGTGGTCCCTCTGAAAGGGTTTTATTTTTTCTGTTTTTGTGCTTTTTACATGTTTTGTTTTGTTTTTGACGTGCTTGCGAACCACCTTTTTTGTTTTTTCTCCTTGTATGCCTTTCTGTTTGCTTCTCCTCCTTCATTTTTTTACCAAATTAAGGGCAACGCTTCGTGCACAGTATACAAGACAATGGTAGTGCCAACAGCGGTCAAAGAAATGCCATTTGCATGAAAGCAGTGTATGTTTTGGACATTCATGCTCTCATAGTGGGTGGACAACATGCCATCAGGCACATAAATGCAGACATGCTTCTGGTCATAAGACACCCTCCGAGCTGTGGCTGGGGGCAAATTACACCGGCATGGACCCATACTCGTTTTGGGGGAATGGGTGCGAAAACGACCTTGGTAGTGGGAAAAATCCACATCACTGCAGTCACCAACTTCTTCAGGTGAACGGGCAAACGTCCATACGACTTGTAACCTAAATATAGACCTCCATAATGCACCACAACTACTTCACCAGTAACGATGGAGGACACATATCTGCAAAGGTAAACCATCCCACCAAAACTGCACACATGGAGACTGGCCCACAACCCGTCCACTCCTTCCAACTGGAAATTAGCAGCAACGCCTCTTCTCTCTCACACCTTCGACACATGATTCCATAATGCCCATAGTTACATTGGCATGCCCACCATGCTGCGAATGGCAGGATGTGGCGCGTGCGCTTTCTCTGTTACAGCGAGGCCTACATCCCAGTAAAGCAGGGCAGTCCTTCTCCCCTCTCCACTGTTCTCCTTCCCGCACTCCCTCATTGAGGATTTTGAAATATTCACGCATACATGCAACAATCACAGCCAAGAAGTCTGCAGTCAACACTATCATTTCTGTACAGCACTCCATATTTACTGTTCAACACTCCTGATACCATGTCACGTGTACTTCCAAAGCACCTTTCCGTACAAAGGTGTGGGAAAAAAAAACACGATGTCAGCATCATCCAGAGCGGCACCCATCACGCCTTTCACCATGCACAGAAGATTCTACTGCTTGCCGACAACCATCACAACATAATGGAGCCATGCATGAGAACATGTGGCCATAAACCACAATCCACAAACGTAACATAGCCAGCTGCACTTCTAACCAACCCCAGCACCATAACACAGTGATGCATGGAAATATGGCACAGTTAGCAGATTCCACAAATTCCACAAACATGCCACTGCCTCTGCCACCCCTAGCCACTTCCATGCTCAAAGTATTATCTTACTGGCAACCAAACCGCACAATCCTCGCAACATTGGGCCTACTCCCAGGAAACTGCACAAAGCAGAATGTCCAAGCACATCGCACATTCACTTCAACCCTACCCTCTTGTATACTGACAGTGTCCCAACACTGCATCCAGTGGGCACACTGCAAGACTTTTCATTGCACAATCTCCAGCCATACACCGAAAACCATAGGATGTTCCAACAATGACCGCACTCATGGAACCAACAATGTATGCATGTCAGCGCACTTCTGGTGCTCTATGTAGAATAAAATGTGTTCCACCACCATTCTGTGAAGGTGACCACACTCTGAGAGATGCAGTCAAAACTGCATTGCTGCAGTGGGTGTGGTGAAGCCAATGGCTTTCGCGGTGCATGGCCTACGGCCTACGGCCTTTGGTATGCACCCGATAGTCTAGGCCTTGACCACACCGGTTGCAACGTAATGCAGCCATGCACGGCAACATGTCATCAAGTACCACAATCCACACACATACCACAGCCACCGGCACTCCTACCCAAGCTCGCCACCGCCATACGGCTATGCATAGAAAGATTCACCTTTTACCAGAACCTACAAACTTAACACAGCCTCGGGCACCCCTGCCCACTTTCATTCACATACGATGGTGTTACTGCCAACTCAACCAACCAACAGTATTTGCATGTCAACTGACTTCTGGTGCTCTATCAAGTGTACAATGTGCTCCACAACCATTCTGTAAAGGTGAGGAGTCCGTGACAGATGCAGTGTAAACTGCATTGCTGCAGGGGGGGTGGGCAAGGCCTAGACTATTGGGTGCATGGCCTACGGCCTACGGCCTTTGGCCATGCACCAAATAGTCTAGGCCTTGCCCACGCCCACCGCAACATAATGCAGGCATGCATACCATCATGTGCTCACGTACCACACTGCACACAAGGCCCATACCCACAGCCACTACTACCAAACCACCACACCGTAATACAGCTATTCATGGAAACATAACACAGCCTCCAGCACCTATACCTACTTTCATTCACACCTCCTATCCACCCCTGCCACAGGTGAATCATGGGACTGCCACTCCCAAGCACAAATTCCCTGCAGGGACTGGCAGAGGGTCCTGCCGCCACAAACAAAAAGCAAACTAACTCCCACAACAATGGACCCTGAATGGATCTCGAAGAGTGCAGAACTCTATTCCAAACACACAATCCACACACTCAAGACCATACCGGAACTCACTCATTCACAAACAAACTGGGCAGACAATCACCCACACTCACCCTAGTACAACAGCAACCAGCTGTCACACCGGTCACACCAACCACCACACCACAGCTGCAAGTGTTGGCCAGACACGCGAGCACCATCATAATCATACCTAACAGTACCGGGTGAACACAACCACAAAGATGATAATGCGCTGCCACGGTCCAAGAATCAACCAAGGTGAGACCCTGGATTATTCCAGAGACCACATTCACATATTAAAAGAAAGAAAACTAAGATGCAAGCACACCTGCATCTTCAGGGTCTCCTCAGAGATCACCGATATATACATGACTCTGCAGAGCCACTAGACTAGCCTTCCACTAGTCACTAAACCCAACTCTGCAGAGCAGCATACAAAACACCTCAAAACTCTTCAGAGTTTCAAACAACTAGCCTGCCACTAGTCACTTCAAAACCTGACTCCTCAGAACCATAAACTAAAACACCACCAAACACCCGAACATTTCATGACCACTAGAACAGATGCACTGATCCATGCACACCACACCAGTAAAAACTCCCATGAGTCTCTCAACACATCAAAACTCAGCAGAGTTTCATGACCAGACCACAGAACATGCACCAAGCAATTCACAAAACATACACCCTGACACACGACACACACAACCCCTATATAGGATGTCAAACTGCTAACTAGCGCTGCAGTCGCTCCAGCAGAAATCTTGAGGTGAACAATAATAAATACAACATGCGACATTGATTAAACCCACAATACACACAAGTCTCTCAAGCAAAAACATTCCGACATACCGGTGTGGCAACCAACTTTAGCTCCAACACAAAAGTCCATGTTGCCCTTTGGGAACAACACTAAAGCTGTAATGCCTCAAAGGTTGGTATATCTAACTTCACATGCAACAGGATATTACGTTTCAAATACTCCAGGATCTCAGACCCACACAGACCGAAACTCATGTGAACCCATCCGTCCAGTTAGAACCAAGTGTGCATGCAACTAAAGAGGACAACTCCCATAAAATGTGTTCAAGTAATGCAAACAAATTAGCCAAGTGCTCCTCCAAACGGCAGAGCACTCTCAAAAATACATCTCAGTAGATGACCTTGAAGGCAGCTTGTAGGACTCCAAGACATTACCCTCTCTTTACCCCAGTATAGCACTTACTTGATGGCAGATTGTACAAACCCCGGAAACCCCAGAGACTCGGACCTCTTCGCCGCCAAACTGGCCCAGAATTTATTAGACACATTGGCCAAAAACATCCTATATCGTTAGGCCGGACTCAACAACCCATGTTGTGACTGAATTACCATGCAGATGCTGTCTTCATCAAAGAACTAGGGTTGTAGCAGCGCACCTTCTTTTGTCCAACGGCCCCGAACACATAACGTTGGACACCTCTTTACTTCCTGGTCATGCTGCACGTTTCATTGAGAGCTTTACTCAAAAGTCAATACACTTCGGCTCCCTCTTGTCCTCGTCGCCACGCGTCCCCAACATCCACAGCTCCAACAGTAGCAGGAATTCCTGGCGCAACTGCATTCCAAGGGATCACCATTACCCACTGAAGCTTGAGTGACATCACCAGTCACCTTCCATCCTGAGAGCCGATCAGAGCTCCACAGCACAATGGCCATAGAGAATCACCAACTGCCGTACAGGCCGGCAGAGCTCGGCCACCTCTCCCTCTAGCACAATCCACAGGACGATCGCCGCAACAGGGACAGGACATCCACACACTCACCCGCAGGTACGTGTGGTTTAGTTCATAAATCAAACTTGTGAGAAATGTTCCAATAAGTCACTTCCTTGGATAACATGCGAGGTAACTTAGCCCTCCAGATAGCGGGCACTGCCTCACCAACAGGCTCAACAGGGTCACATCTCTAATACAAACTGCATCTTCACACCGTGAAGCCACTTCACATCGCACGGCGATGACGGTCACCTTACAAATTATTTGCTGGATACAGCTGCAACAGCTCTCAAGCCGCCCTGGGGTGCCACCATTCTCCATGACTCCAAAGCAGGCCCCCTTCTCTTCTCTTAGGGAGTCTACCCTCCTTGACAACCTCTTCTGTGACACCTGCTCCTCCCTGCTCCTCTTCTAATGTCCCAGGAGCACTACTGTTGGGAAGCCTCTTCTGATCCTGACTGGACACGGCAGGCCACTGGTGTCCCAGTATATACCCTTGGGACAGGCTGCCTTACTCAGCCCTGTGTGGTGAGCACTACAAAGACCATGGGGGCAGTGGGCTCTCCCTCTCTTTTAGCAGTCTCTCTGGTTCCTCTTAGCTGCACCCCCCACAGCAGTGCCTCTTCTCTCCTCTCTTGAACACATAACACAGGTACCTGTTCACTTGTTGCTCACTCCAGGGTCCTCCTCAAGACCATACCTCGTTGCCAATTGTTATGACTACCTCTCAGTCATGGGGTTCACAAAAAGGATACTCTGGATGCGTTGTCAGGTACTCTTCAAGATGGGTTTAATGGCATCTTTAGTTATAATCAGTTGTAAGCAAGTCCAAATGAGATTAAGAGTAAATCAGGACAAGAGCCCACTGGCTCCCACCACCAAGGCTTACATCTTAACACTGCCTGGGCTGGAAGACCTTCAACCACAAACATTCCACACTAACCATTCCAGGCTCACACCATACATTCCACAGTGATATCACATCAGTCCAATCCTAACATATGTCTCCCAGCTCTCTATTTAGTACAGAAAAGCAATACGTTATACTGCAGTACAGAAGTCACCACTCCACGCAATGGACACTAAGCAATCTGATGCGATATGCAGTTTAGTCCGTCTCCACTGTTCACTTCACTAGCTGCAGCCACGGATTAAACACTGCAGGATGTGCTAAGGAGCACCGCACCCATGCAATCAACCATCTATGCAATGCTGACGTACCACACACAGAAGGAAACAATGTGAAACCTACTTCTAACCATGACACATAGTTGTCGCCGAAAGGCCTCCATGATTTCAACACACTGCAGTACACAGTATTTTATAATGTGCATGTAATGTGCAAAGCACTCACCTTCTGCAATTGAGCTCCCAGCAGTCACCACGGAAATAGGTCTCCACACCAGCTATGGTGCTGTAACGATGCCTGGCTGCATGCAGCACACATGGGAGGTGGTTGTGCAGAGACCCGCGATGTGGCGCTATTCGCAAGGACACTGCAGGCACATCAACATCTTGGTCCACCCAGTGACATATCTCAGATGATTCACTTTTCACTCCCCCACCCTTTCCATCCCTTCTTCCCACCACCACATGGCGTGATATATGTTTTGCAATGCACTCCCCGTCTGCTATTCAGATACCACCAGGCAGCACGGTAAGAGGTCGCGGCACAAGCTATCGTGCCATAACGAAGGCTACCTGCATTCACCACACATGGTTGGGGCCTGTGCAGGGACCGGTGAATTGGCGCAGTATGCACAGATACTGCAAGCACACCACCGTCTTCGTCCACCTAATAATCACATATCTCTGATGAACCACTTCTCTCTCCCCCACTCTTCCCATCCCTTCTTGCCACCACCACATGCCATACATTATGTTTGTCAGTCCCTTTCGGCAGTGCACTGTCCTCTGATACACCATGGCAGCGTTTCCCAAAAAGCTTTGACGCACAGCACGCTTTCCTCCAGCCAACCACCAGCTGTGTCCAAAGTTCATCGACAGCACAGCGTACTGCAAGCCAATGAGTCTGCTGTCCGCGGAGCAAACAGGGAAATGGGTCCGCGGAGCGGAGACAGATATCACACATTTTTTGAGACGTATATTTCAGTTCTTTGAAACAAAAGTACTGGTCGGATTTCCACCAAACACACACAAGCACGCTTTCTGACCTAGGACCCCGCTCCTACCGCAAATTTGGTGCAAATCCGTCCAGCCCTTCGGCCTGTAGAACGGGCCATATACTATTTTTGCAAAGTTTGGTGAGGAATCCTCCAGGGGGTGCGAAGTTATAAGCCGCCACAAAAGTGGTCTTCCTATGGGGTTAGCAACTTAACCTTTACTACACGGCCGCTAACGCGGGCTGTGTAATGTACACAGCAGCAGCATCTCCATGACACCACCCCTAGAAAAGACTGCTGGGCCTACAGACCTAGGCTACTCTTCACTGATGACGCCCAATGAGGCTGGAACATGTATGGGGATGCATGTGTTCTCATGCAGAAAGGGGTGTGACCTAGCAATTCAGGCTGGACTGCCCTTTTTGTGCCTTGGCAAGCTGACAAACAATTGTCTGGGGGATTGCCAAGAGCGGTGTCAGGGGTTATGAATGATTTATAATCTTGCAGGTATCACCTATCTGTTTTGCTTATTTGGTAAGTAACCCACATTTCTTTTTGTTAGATGGGAGACAGAGGGGACGTGTTGGAGGATGTGTTGCGGATCACAGTAATTGAAGTTTTATTTTCATTTTTGAAATGTAAGCAGCAGCTCCGCAAAATCACCCCTAGAAAAGCCTACTCGGCCATAGAGACCTAGGCTACTCCTCACTCATGACGCCCAATGAGGCTGTAACATGTCTGGGGATGCTTGTGATCTTGTGCAGAAGGGATGTGACCTAACAGTTTGGGCTGGCTGCCCCTCTTGGGGTGGCACCAAGCATGTTAAATGTTAAATGTTAAAGGTATTTGTACAGCGCACCATCTTCAACGGAGTTGGTCCCCAGGCGCTCTGGTGGATCTGCAAACGAGAAGGTGGGATGGGTTAGTAGGTGAAACGGGAGTAGGATAGTGAGAGGAGTGGTGTTCTGTTGGCAGCTTCAACTCGGTATACACCGGGTGGTGAGCTTTGGTGCAAGTATCAGATCGATGTCAGTGCTTGTGTGCTGTTGGTGCGGCTTATGTGTTGTTGCAGTGTTGTGAAGTGCGTGTGGGTTGTTGTGCGAGAGATGGTTGTGTGAGATTTTGGAGTGGGATAAGTCTGCATAAATGCTGAGTTTTTTGTTAGTGGGTTATATGAAGTTTAACATGCTAACATTCAGAACTCTGTCCGAGTGTGGCGCTCGCCAATCCTCCCAATCTCATCAGGGTGGGTGAAGGGGTTAAGCCTGGCAGGGTTTTAGGTCTGTGTCAGGCGCTCCCTGTGCTGTTCTAACGTGCTCTGTAAGTGTTCTAATTGCTCCTCGCTGTTCTATTCTAGCGAGCTCTGTAGGAGTTCTAATGCTGATGGATTGATTAGTGTGGGTTGGGTCGGATGGGTCTAGCAAATTCCGCTGTACATTCGAAAGTCTTTGACCAACGAATAATGGAAAACTAAGGGTAATGAATCCCACATGGTGAGAGAAAAGATTGGCAAGAGTGAACCCGAAGGAGGGATGCCGATAAGAAGGGGCGAAGCCTGATGCCTCAATGAACATTTTGTGCTGACAAGAGTGAACCTGAGAAAGGGAGGTTCACAGTGAACTGTTTAAAAAGACATTAAGAATTTTGAATGTGACGGTGAAAATTGTTTTGAAATACAAGCCATAGTGAACCCGGTGGAGGCAGGCTAACATTCAAGAGGGGTCTGAGCCCGGAAGAGGGGGACCCAGGAGTGAAGCCAGCATCACCCAAAGAGGGAAGCAAACATTCAAAGGAGGGCCTCAGTCCGGAAGAGGGAGACTCAGGTGTAAAAAATCATCACCCAAGTGTAATCGCCAGGAGGAACTTTTGTTTTTGTTATTTAGAACATATCAGGCCTCCGGAAGAAAGATACAGAACAACCGAAGGTCCTGATATTGCTAAAAATTCTTTGTAGATCTGAGCCCGGAAGAGGAAGATCTAGGAGTGGAAAAATCATCATCCGAAGTGCCTATGGAAAGGAACTCTTTGTTTGTTATTTTGTATGCAGCAGGTCCTCAGAAGCAAGATACTTTTTGTATAAAAGAAACTTAACCTCTAGAGGTCCTGATCCTGAGAATGGAACTGTACGCTCGTGTTGACAAAAGTTTGAGTATGTGGTGAGCTCCGGAATCCCACCTTGTCCCGAGCTGAAAACGTGGGGATGGGAAACCCCTGGTTACAACATCCTAACTTATCATTTGGGAACACTTCTTTATCAAGAACCTTAGCCCACACTCTTTTTGTATTTAGTTGTAAGGAATGGCAATAGGTTTTTCTTAGTATAGGCCCTTTTTTTTTACAAGATGCCACAAGTACTGCCTTATTTTTATTTGATGGTCGAAGCTTGCTCCCATCTTAGATTTAGGTTTAGATTAGGCATTTTTCCAACCCATTTATACAGTTTAATAAACACCCTTGAACTGTGATCACTTGTGTCTGTCTTTACTGTTGCCACCATGAGTTCCTTACAATGTGCATTGGGACTCCTTCAGTTACAACGCTAACCTCTATTCTGAAAGAGCTCTCAGGGAACAGAAGCAGCAATGAGTTTAGGACTGGCAGCGGCCGGGGGCAATTATTCCATGATAGAAGAAGTACTTATGCACCTTGTAAGAGGTGATGTCAATAAGACTAGAAGTCGTCAGACTCTAGCAGCATTGTCCAGTGACCAAGAAAGGTAACTCCAGTTTGGTCACAACTACTTACAGGTCCCTAGGTAGGGATCACCTCGGTAATTAACCAGGGGAAAGGTGAAGCAACGGATTAAGATGTGGATAAACACTCTAATAGAGCACCACCTATTAGTACCACTGGTAACATACAGCATACCTTCTCAGCTAGAGGCAGAAGGAGAAGGGCAACGGCTTCCAGTATGTCCCTGCCACAGAAGAAAGGGAGAACATTTGTAGCAGAAAACTGTCTGTATAAATTGATAGTACCCGTCGCAGGTAGAAAGCTGATTGGAATAGAAGACACTTTGTGGGCAAAGGTGGTGAAAAAGGTACCCATAAATTGAAGGATAGGGCATAGTTTATGCAGCAACAAAGGTACAGAGATGGAGACTATCCTTTAGGGCTCGGCACCCAAGGGAGAGCAGAAGCCTGCCAAGAGAAAGGGGGTAAACTACAGCTTTGAGAATGGACAATGGCAACAATGATAGAAACTTTACACCAGACTCACTACCAGAGACTAAAGATCCACCAAGAGATTGGTTCATGGTACAATTGCCCAAGCGCGCAAAGGGCATCAAATACACGGAGTATCCTGCTGTTGTGCTGTGGCTGCACCTACATTCCCACTATCAGCTGTTGTAGTGGGAGGAGAGCGAGGTGCTGCGCATTGAACGGACATTGACGGAGTGAGAAGTGCGGATTTGGCTCTGCCCCTTTCCCGCCCCCGGTCACGGGCACCGCCTCCAGGAAGTGCTATAAAGAGACTTCCCAAGCACCCTTGCGGCGCTAAGCCCGAGCGCGCAAAGGGCATCGAATACACGGAGTATCCTGCTGTTGTGCTGTGGCTGCACCTACATTCCCACTATCAGCTGTTGTAGTGGGAGGAGAGCGAGGTGTTGCGCATTGAACGGACATTGACGGAGTGAGAAGTGCGGATTTGGCTCCGCCCCTTTCCCACCCCCGGTCACGGGCACCGCCTCCAGGAAGTGCTATAAAGAGACTTCCCAAGCACCCTTGCGGCGCTAAGCCCGAGCGCGTAAAGGGCATCGAATACACGGAGTATCCTGCTGTTGTGCTGTTTGGCTGCTGGGCTGCTCGCTGTGTAAGTACTTTACTGCATAAGCCAGCAGCCACGATAGGCTGAGCTGAGATTTGAGGAAATAAAGCTTATACTGAGGAGCTGCACTACAGGATGAAACCTACGGTTGTACATACGGATGCATCGGGAACAGCCGTGCGAACTCGCCTGCAGGTAAGGCAAAAATTTGCATCACTCCCGGAAGTGAATGGAAGCCCGGAGCGCGCACAAAACATGCCGATACTGAAACAATCTCGCTTACCCTTTTGCACCAAGAAGCGTAAAAGCTTGTCTGTGGGGGCCCCCGCGACCGATACGGGTAGCGAAAAAATGTTGTGTTTGGCCATTGAAGACCCTGTGCGGTTAGCTCCAAAATCACCTGTTCAACCTATGGCCTGTACAATTTCCACTCTCGAAGAGCCCGTGAGTCACCTCCCTCCACCCTTTGAAACACCAAGCTTGCATGAGGAGGATGCCGATCAGGTCAAGAAGTTAGATCTAATTGCTGGTGAAGGAGATTCCAGCAAAACGATCAATACTGCGCCCCCAGGAGATAAAGAAAAAAGTATAGTTGAACAAAACCAGACGGTAGGGGTGTTACTCGAGAAAGCCCCAGTTCTCCTGGTCAATCTGAGCCTTGAAAAGACGACGGAAATACTAGACCAACCTACCAACCTTGATACTTGGAGAGACTCGTGTTGTCCGATCCCATCTTTAATTTCCCCAAGAAGGGGAAATGATTCTGTAAACATGCCGACTAATGATCTAGTCAACTGTGGAACTACACCTATAGCGGACATGTGCGAAAGCATGTTGGATGAAAATTCTAGTCTGGATGTGGCATTGAACTCTCCTATTCTGACCTGAAAGGAAACCACAAACAGATCTCTACTGATTGAGTCTGTGTGGGAAAAGGAGGATCAATGGGACACAAATGACTCGGAATTATGGGAGAAAGCCTTGCCGGATCCCAACAAGGAAATAGAAAATAAAAAACAACATCTAAGAGCCACGGAGGAAACCACAACGATAAGCGATATCTTCCAGCCATACAGGGAAGATAACAGATGTCAGTGGCTCAAGGAAAAGAGCCTCCAAAATAATACCCAGCTGGGGGCAAATGCCCTGCTCTCAAATGACCTAACTGACCGAGAATCTCCTCCTCGGACCCTACACAAAGATATGCCGGCGATGCCTTACCCTATGGGGACGCTCTCTCCAAAGGCCAGACTAGAAAAGAAAACCCTGTGGGATTTTGGAAGTGAAACTCCGTCAAAAACTACAGGCACTGAAGGAAAGACAATGCTGCCATTAGCTAATTTGAGTAATTCAAGTTTAGCTAACAAAATTATGCAAGACCTCACTCTCTTGATGGGGAAAATAGAGAGAGAAAAAAGGAGGAGTTTCTCGATAATAAGCGAGAAAATGGCTGAACTGGAAAAGGAGCAAACTAAAGGGAGCTCCCTGGAGTTGGAGGCCGTGGGGGCCGTGGTCCTCGCAACAAAAACCCAAAGAGACTTCAGGTCAATGACCCTGTCACAAAGATATTTAATTGAGAGGAGAAATCCATGCCTCGAAGATAGACCGCCAAGCTTAAAACCACAAGGACCATCTGTAGAACCCCAAATGATAATGAAAATGACTCAGACGCCCTTGTTGGATGACCAAAAGCAGTGTTCTAAAATCTTTACGAAAGATCAAATTATACACCTAATTAAAGACGCTTACCAAACTGATAGAGAAAAGGACATGAAACACCTCCAGCAAGTGATCATGACCTCATTGAACATCACACTGGCACCATACCTAAAATTGTATGAGATGATAAATGACTCTGTGAAAGAGATGACTACTACTAACATACAAATTAAAGAGGCAAATATACAAACAGATTTGTCCCTGCGGAATTTGAATGTTCGAATGGACAAAGAAGCCGAAAAATCCCACACATGGCAAAATCGCCTCACTGATCTGGCAAGGAGAGATGCTAATGATAAGTCCTTATTGATGGAGGCGGTTCTGGAAGATTGCAAGTGGATGCAAAATTTATGCAAACAGAAAAAAGATGAGGTAAGCATGGTCGAAAATCCGTGTCGAGGGAAAGGCCCCATGAAATTGAGTCAAAATAAACCAAATCAACCCATGCAAACTGAGCTAATGACCAAAGAGGTTATATTGATCTCTCCCGGTTGTAAGGGGGTGGGAAGTCGTGACTCAAAAATTCAATCAGAAAAATCCAATTTCGCTATCTTTAGTGGTGGGACATCCAAGGACCTGTCCTCAGAAAAGGGAAATGAGCAGAAGAAAAAACCAAACGAAAATGGCAAAAAAACAAAAAATGAAGGCTTAAAACGGAAGATAAATGGTTCCAGGGCATTCTTAAGGAATCTAAGAACGCCCCCAAGAAGAGAAAACCTCCAACAGGCAAAGAAGCCGAGGAGAGAACTGGCAATGGGAGACACGAACATTTTGGAGGACACGAATGCAAAGGATGTGGGAGGGGGGAAAAACCCTCCTCCCTCCTTGGAGGATAATGGAGATGAGTCAGACCAACGAGAAGATCTAAGTGACCTGATTGACATTATGTTAGAAAATAGGGAGGACGAAGAGTGGCAAAGCACCAGCCCATCAGAATGGAAAACTATGGACAACTGGGAGATGGTGGAGAGGAGCCCTAATCCCTCTGATCGCAAGAAACCCCAACGAGATATCCTGCCGAAAACCTTAAAGGAGACAAAAAGCGGATCCGACTCATCGGAAAGGGAGGAAGTCAATGAGGCTGATGACAATCCTGCTAACTTCAAAACCTTAGAACAAAAAAGGCAGGAGCTAGCTACCAAAGAAAGGAGGGTACGATTTCAACTTGAAAGCTTTCATCTAAAACAGGATGATAAAAACAGAATTAAAGAAACAAAGAAGATCAACAAAGGAATAAAAGCGTCCGTCCCTCCTTCGAGGAAAGCCCCATCAAAAGAATGCTATTTGAAATTAGAGACGACACTCAATGGACCAAGAAGGGCTTTGCTCAATAGGAGCTATGTAGTCTCGCTTTGTAACCAAACATCAGCTCTACGCATGATATCTACTGAGGACATTAAAGTTGTGGAATTCCCAAAAGAACAGAGAATGGACCAAGTTATATTGCATCTTAATTCAAATGACATCAAGCAGAAATTTCTGAAGGCTACTGACATCCTAAGAAAAAAGGGATTTCGTCTGACGGAATTAGAGGATGACATTAAGCCTGATAGTATTGATATATCACCAAAGGACAGAAGGCGTGCTAATAATGAGGTCTCATCCTGCACGGAAAAAGAATCTATGGGAAAAAAGAGAGAAAAAAATGGTCAAGAAAAAGAGGAAAAGAAGAGGAAGACTCCAAAAGAAAACGAAAAAGAAGGAAATAAAAACCCCGAAAACCATTCATACAGCACCAAAGAAAATGTTGAAAAACTAAAATCTTTGAGGTTTACGGTAGATAATTCACAAAACCCAAGGAAGGGTAAAATAAATGAAAACAAACCTGGAAATAAACCAAATGATTGGCCCCCCATGGCAAATGATCGCAACTCAAAAATAAAACAATAGAATAAGGAAGTTGGAAATGGATCCGTTCGCTGTGCCTCATGGAATACCAGAGGATTTTATCATATATTCTCGACGGAAAGCTCTTTCCTGACCAAATATGATCTCATTTGCATCCAAGAATCATGGCTGTGTGAACCTCCAATATGTGAAGGGTATGAAGTCTACTTCAATCCGGCAAAAAAGGGACTGAAAGGCTGACCGTTTGCAGGCCTCTTGGTATTAAAAAAAATCGATAGCCACTTACAAATACTCAAGCATGAAGCTCCAAACCCTTACGTTCAAATATTGAAAATAGCCTCTACAACAGAAAATCAGGAGGAGATGTCCAACTTGCTATTGATTAATACATACTGGAGGGAAAATATGCCAAACCCAGGGTCATACGTAAAATCTATCACGAATGCCATTGACAAGTCCATGACGGAGGAAGAAGATCAGCTCATATTGCTGAATGGTGATTTAAACATCAAGCTCCTAGACAAAGGGGGCGAAATTAAAGAGATTGAAAATCTTACAGGAAAAGAAAGCCAATGGATGAAGGAAATGGGCATACGGGATATGATGATGTTAAACAGCCAAACAAATGGCGACCTCATGGGGGCCAACACTTGTCATAGTGGAAAATTGAGAGCATGCTTGGACTATTGTTTTGTGGGAAGAGATACGCTTGCCTGGATAAAATCATTTCGAGTCATCAAGCAAGCTAATAGTGACCACTCTCTTCTGGAAACTGAGCTTGCATGGGATTCAAGAGCTTTCTCAAAGGGAGGAAAAGTGATGGAAACAGAGATATTGTGGGGAAGAAACAGGCTGCAACTTAAAGATCAGATTATACCAACACTGGCGGAAAATTTCCAGGAAGCCGTAGAAAAGGGCGAGGAGGTGGTCGATTATAAATGGCTGTTTAAAGCTTATGAGGTTAAGTACGACTCATCTAAACTGAAGCAGGTCAATAGGAAACACGCCTTTAATGAATTTGTAGTCGCCAGACGAAAAAGATACAGAGCTGACCTCAGGCGTATAAAAAAGTCTCATACCCTAGACAAATGCGAATTGGAAAGAAAATGCCGACAAACCTACAAGAATTGGCTGCAATCAACCAGATACCAAAGAACTCAAAGAGACGCGGAACAAATGATGGCAGCCTTAGCAACAAATAATACAAAAAGTACCTGGGATCTAATTAACAACAGAGATTCTAATCAATCAGCCATAGGTATCAACCAAGTCTCTGAGAAAAACTGGTTCGACCACTATACTGCCCTGTTCAAAGGGAAAAATGAGGAAAAAGTAGTTGATAAAAGAACAGGAAACGCTACCTGGTCATTGAACTTCGATAGAGAAGACATTCAAATACTGATCAAAAAATTAAGCTCTTCCAGGGCTGCCGGTCCAGATGGCGTCTCCAACAAAATGTTGAAAGAAAACATGGAAGGCTGGTCAGACCTAATTTACGCACTTTTCAAACAAGTAGCGAGAACCAAACAAATTCCAACTACGTGGACGGAGGCTTACATCGTGCCTATTTTTTAAAAAGGTGACCGCGGCAATCCTAGAAATTACAGGCCGATTGCGCTACTAGACTCCATTGGCAAGCTCTTCGCCTCCATCCTCTTACAGGATTTAAAGAACTGGGCAGCTCAAGCCGGAATCTTGGACGAGAGACAAACTGCTTTCGTGAGTGGAGTGGGCACCTGCCTTAACCTGTTCCTGATCAATATATTAAAAGCAAAGGCCCTAAAAGGAAAAACAACTATCTACTTCGCCTTTATAGATCTCGAACAGGCGTTCGATGGAATAAATAGAGAACGGCTGTGGGCAAAACTGAGGAATTGTGGATGCCCTGTGGACCTATTGGAGGAAATCCAGGCACTGTATACCGATACCTCGATCCAGGTTCAAATTACTTCAAATGGAGGTCTATCAAGGAGGATCAAGACATCCCGAGGCATCAAGCAGGGATGTGCCCTCGCCCCTTTTCTCTTCATACTCTATATGGCTGATATGAAGTCTTCACAAGATCAGATCCGGGCCTTCCCACCGAAGGTAAATGGCATAGAGATACCATGGATGCTATATGCGGATGACGCAGTGTTCATAGACCAGACGCCGATAGGTCTTCAGCGCAGGATTGAGGCTTTTAATGACTATCTTAAAGCCAATGACATGAAAGTAAATACAAATAAATCTATGATTTTGACTATGAAATCAAGCCGCGGAAAGAAACTAGCAGGGAAAATACAGACTTGGTCATTGGAAAAAGAAAAACTGGCAGTAGTCGATACTACGATCTACCTCGGGATAAGAATTAATAGGAACTGCAATGAGCAGGCCCATTATACCCTGATCAGAGAAAAACTAAAAAGTCTGGTTAACCAAGGGCTACTTCTACATCGTAGATACGGGAAATTTTCTCTGTTGCCGATTACAACCTTCTATAAGCAAAAGGTAGTGGCCGTCATTACATATGGAGCCGAGGCCCTCATAGCCCTAAGATGGGAGGTCTGGAACCTATGCGAAGCCTATTTCTGGCGAAAGATCTTGCGCCTTCCAAATTCGCTACCCTTGGAACTTATAAGATCGGAACTAAGACTGCAATCCATCACTTCAATCACGACGTGGAAATCACTATCGCTTTATAGAAAGTGTATTTTGGACAATCCATCCGTGCCATTCAGAATCCTAGCAAAGCCAGGGTTTTCCAGTAGTGATTCAATTCTCCAAGACTGGAAAATGAGATGTGAAGAAACTTTAAAATACCTGGCGATCTCTGAAGACACCCTGAAAAATAACCCAGATAAGGCTAAAAGAACAAATCGGGAAAAAGACTAGGAGGAAACACAGGAAAAGAAATTAACAGGAGACCTATGTCATAATGTCATCTGGGAACGCAAAGCTCTGAATATATCACCTCCATATTTGATGAAATTTCCCTCACAGCACTACCGAGATCTGCTTATGCGCTGTAGATTTAACATCTGGCACTCGAGAGAAATAAGGTGGCGAAGAAGGCAAATTGACAAATTACTAGCATACTGTAGATTTTGCAGAAAGAAGGACCAACTGGAAACTATAAGGCATGTGATGCTAACTTGTCCGAACCTGATATTGAATCGCCTGATGTACATGGGAAATTATACGAGCCTGATCTCGGAGGAGAACGAAGAAGAGTATTGGGAAAGGCTCATCACAGCTGAGAAAGTGGGCCGTACTTTGGACGCATTGAAATTTGTTGAATCCTTAAAACTGGAGCAGGAGGAGGGGGAGTCTGAGGTGGACGCCACCCAAACAACTGGAGATTCTGGCCTAGGGGCGATCATTTAGGGATTTTGAACTTGAACCTAATTTGGGGGGCCTCCACCTCTTTGAGGAGAGATTGTTAAAGGAATGTTAAAGGTTTAACTTTGTTTAACCAATAAAACAAAAAAAAACAAAAAAAAAAAACAATTGGATTCTGGCCCACAAATCTCCATATTCAAAGGGAGATACAAGAAGCTTTTAAAACGCATACCTACTAATCAGAATGTAGAGGTGACTACTCCCACAGGAGAAGTGGTTGAGAATAATAAAGTGTATAAAGTTACAATTCACCTTGAAGGGGAACAGCCAAAGGAAATAGAAGGAGAATGTATTGAGCTCCTTTGCAGCCCCATCAGCAGTCATACGAGCAGCCCATTGACACAAGAATCATGTAAGACATGACAGCACATTGATTACCCTTCAAATATTATGGCAGTGTTGGCAACACCAAAGTCTCAGGCACAATATCCAAACAAAGCAGAGGCCATACCATATTTGAAAGTAATTGAGAATCAGTTATTGGAACAAGGGGTTCTGATACAACACGCAAGCCCCTACACTACAGCATTAATTCCATCATCCACACTGGATAGTTCATATTGATTGGTAATAGATGTTAGGATCTTACACGCTAATACAAGCACAGAGGCAGTACAGAACATGCATAGTTCAGGTCTTCTGGGTAACATACAGAGATACAATTATAAGACTGTATTGGATCTGGGGAATGGATGTATTCCACAACTTACACAACCTCTGGATTCAGAGAGCTATGCATACACAGTTATACCCTTTAAAGGCAATAACATGCATCACTAGATTCCCACAAAGGTACAAAATACTCTTGGGTCACTCTAGTAGAATACAACCCCTCCTAGAAGGCATACAGACATACTGAAGTGCTGGACACATGTAGATGATATGTACAGTACACACGGTAACTTAAATTTACATTTAGAGATGGTGGACCTAATCATTAGGACACTAGCAGCTTAGGGCTGCATCTTGAGAATCCAGTAAGTCTTAGATAGCCAATAGAGAAATCCTAATTCTGGTGCTTTCATTACCTAAAGACGGAAGGGGACTTGCTCCACAATTCCTAGAGGAGGTATACACTTGCAAAGCCCAACAGACTGGGAGGATGATCACACATGCACCAAATCCACCAACAGGAGACTCTGCCCCAGTCATAACACAGCATTACAAGCCGGAATAGCTGCAAACAAATGTATGCACTGAAATGGTCTCTACGGTCAGAAGCAGAAGCAGCCGTACCAGACATCCTGCTTTGGATGTTTGCAAATGTACTATACTATGAAGTTCCAGCAATCGGGAGACGTTCTAAGTATTCAGCTGCCTGTGCTGCTGTAAAGGGGACATTCACTTGTGGCAATGAGATTGAACACCAGAATACGCAAACCAAACAATTAGGAGATACAAGGCCTCCTCCGTGCACTAAAAGAAATTGATCCCCATAAACCCACTCTAATGGTATCTGATTCAGACTAGGCAATACACAATTAGCCCTTAACAGTGGCAAGCCAACTCATTCAGAGATTCTAAAGGCACACCAATATTGTCTAAACATATTTGGCAAATAATATGGGACATCTGGAAGGCCAGACCTCTCATCTGGGTTATGCACACAGAACTGATTCTGTGTACAGTGCAGGTAGACATTAACATGCTGAGCCACATACATAGATGGGAACATAAAAGCATGACTAGATGCAAATAGTCCTAACACTCAAGTGTTCCCCACTACTTACAACTATACGGTAAGCTTACATACAGTGATAATCACTATGCCTAGGTCAAAAGGAGGACATTTTGACAGGGTACTACCGACCAAGCAGGATAGATCAAAACGAATCTCCACTGTACATTCAAGTGTAGCCTCTTCCCGCTTTGGGATTTCAGCAACTAAACAAATCTTGCAGAATAGATATTGGTGACCAGGGATTAATAAGGAGATACGACTGTACATAGCGTAATTGTTTGCAGATAACAATGCACAATTTCTGCAAGCCACCAGTGAGCACACTAAAAGGAGCAACAGTGCCTTTCGAATGCAAATATATGGACCACATAGGTCCACCGACACCCATCAACAAGTATGAATACTTGTTTGTCATGGTGGACTAGTGCACAAGGTTCACCTGACTCAATTTTCAGAAGAAAGTTGATTGTGAAGAGGGTATAAAGGGTTTGCTGTCCTTAGTAGCTATGATAGCACCAAATTCCTTTCAAGCTGACAGTGGGCCAGCCTTTTCAAGCAAAGTCTTAAGAGAGGCCCTGTCAAGCTGGATTCTGGGGCTGTACTCTGCAAGTCTCTAAACTCATTTGTGCTCACAAGCTAATGGTCTCAGAGAGAGAGCCAATTGGATAGAAAGTCAAGCCTCAACTAAATACATCCTTTCATCTGGTGGTATTTGAGTGAGTTACGGTCCTAAAGTGCAGTGTAGCATAAGGAATCTACCTTGCCTTTCTCAATGTGAGGGTAAACACATTTTTGAGTTGTTGTTTGGTGCTCCAATGTCTATAATTGATTTACACAATTATTGTGAGTTCTATCAACACGTTAGACCAGCTGCTTCTCATAAATTTACTAAGACACTCCATCAATGG
This sequence comes from Ambystoma mexicanum, assembly GCF_040938575.1. Classification (NCBI taxonomy): domain Eukaryota; kingdom Metazoa; phylum Chordata; class Amphibia; order Caudata; family Ambystomatidae; genus Ambystoma; species Ambystoma mexicanum. The sequence goes on along the minus strand of NC_090926.1, from coordinate 324,633,417 downwards.
TGAAGAAGCACCACAGCATTAAGACAAAGAAGTCCCAGACTGGCTGTTCCTAAAACCTGGGGACTAAGTCCTAGAGAAGATTCATGACAAAAAAGCACTAGGACCGCACTACCGACCTCCTGTGAAGGCACTGAACCATGAAGGTTCAAGAACAGCAGTCCTACCAGCCATGCCTCCTGAGAAAAGTACTCGAGAAGAGTCCATCAACCACCTTAAGCCAGCTCCGGATGGTTCAGCCCCTGTTCCCGAGAGAGGAGATTCACTTTCTTGAAAAACCTGAAAAGCAGGCAAGAATAGATGAAAATGTGAAGTTAACAATAACTCCAGAAACCTCCACATCACATGAAAACAGGTCTGTTTTTCCGGGAACCAAAGAGCCAGAAACTTACAAACCTTTTTGGTGGAACAGTGATCCTGTTTTACATTTTTGCTGTGGGTAAGCCTTCTAACCTATTTTGTCTTCTTGACATTGGGACATTTTTATCCCACTGGAGATCCCAATTATCAGCCAATAGTTGAATATTTCACCCTTAGAAATAGCACACACTCTAAACTCAATACATAAGAGGGAGGTGCAGGTGGATGTGAGAGGAGTCTCTACACAAATAAGGCATATACCCCTAGGGTGAGGACACTTCTGGTCAAGCCACTATAACCCTACTGTGGGCATAGTATGCAATTCCAGGTACATATACTATTGGCGATAGATGAATCTAGGTTAGTGACCCCTATGATACACATGACCCACAATTATAGGGACCTGTTGAGATCCAAGGTAGAGACTTTTGCTCAAAGAGCATTGTAGATACTGAAGATGATCCAGAAAAGCTAGATGGCATGGCAGGCCATGTATGTGTTGTGAAATATTTAGAAACCTTCCTTTACTATAAGTGGAAATCTGTGCCATTGGATACAACCTTCTGGGAGCATTGTCCTGTTCCTCTTATGAACTCATCACCAGAGTTTAAGACACACTTCCCTTACATACCAAAGCCCGAAGTGAAGGAAGAGCTTATAGCACAAAATGGATATATATTTCCCCCACCTCCTACAGATGGCCAGTTTATGTGGTCTGCACTTTCTGTGGTCTACGATGACACATTCTATGACATGGCTACAGAGAATACATGACAAGAAACAGTCCCTCTTAACATGTAATGGGGGGACTCTTGGCAAGTGAATGGAAAAGACACACAACATGTAACATGTAGACATCCACATTTGATGTTTTCTCAATCACACTGTGTTAAGGTGTAGTCCAACCCTGTTACCCACGTATCCAATAGGGGGGCCAAGGAGGGTGGCATTTGGTGGGCAACTAAACAGCTCAACTAAGCAATAACGAAAGGCAACGATGAGCATGTTACATAAAACACAAAGGTTTAAGCATAAGGCCTTATACAGCTTAGACTTTACAATACATTTCACAAACCTATGCCATTTCCATAGACAAAGCAGGCCAACTGATGGCAAAGGCAAACCCCTTTACATGAGCGTGTTAGTATACAGATGCGAAAAGTCAGGTAAACATCTATCCTAGTCAGGATAGGTCACCTAGGAAAGGCTAGGGCAAAGAAGGAGGTGAAAGAAGCTGAACCAACCTTGAAGAAAATCATCCTGAAAATCCAGCACTGGCTAGACGGCCTATAAAGATGAGCGGTTTTGCAGCCATAAGACAAATCCATTGCGATCCAGCATTGCAGCAGGAAATCTACAAACTGAAGAGATATGGTGCATATCATCCAAAATGACTTGTTAAGCTTTACAGGATGAACAATAGGCAATCGTTGACCCTTTGAAGATCACAGACGTCCTGGGCACACCCTCTACAGGTGTTCCAGTCTGGTCTATCAAACTACGGCCAGAACAGCTGACAGAACCGGATATATCAAGACAAGATCAGAGACAGGCCATTCAGTCTATCTACACTTTGCTGAGTGTACTGGAGAGACAGTTCTACAGAATATTGGTGTGGCATAAGGTTTTATTGTGATGGACATTGAATGGGATCCTGAATATTCCTGTGCCAGCAGAAACACCCCTGCGGTGTGAAGAACTGCAGTCCGGGACCACCATGCATCAAGTAAAGAAGCAATGGATGCAAGCGCTGTATGAGGTGCCCTACAACCATAACTGTGTGAATCATGAGGACTCTACAGTACAACTGTATTCCCTGAAGAACTGTGTGGGTACACCCCATATAACATGCCAATACATTCATCAACATCAAGCACGTGTATGCTAACCGCAATTCGAATGTGAATCTGCAGTAGCAAAGCTTTACTACTATTAAATGGATCCTACATTGTGTAGTTAAATGCTTCATGATGTGGTATGCCTGTCGGGATTGCCAGCTTGTTCACTGTCTCAAACATGATGGACTGTTGCAGTTTTATCTACATCTACCAGACTGAGCTCGTGTAATTGGACTGGCCTGATGTGAAGATATAACCACTGAAGTTCCCGCACCTGGAGTATCGCACACATTTGTAAATACACAGCACTAGCACCACAGTGACATTCGTAGAAGCATCAAGGAGAGCACTGCAGATGGCCAATGTCCTACTGGAAGAATGCCAGAATGGCCAAAAGAAGTTGCATGTCAGTGGGAAAGATCTGGTCCAATTAATGAGGGCTCCTTCCTGAGCTCCAAATACTGGCTGGCGAATACAATTGCTTCCTTCAATCCATTGAAATATTATTTTGACTTATTTGGAACTTAGGCACAGGGATCACACATGTGCTCTACACCCTTGTAGCTGGGTTTATCCTGGTCCTGTTTGTCACATTTGCTTCATCGGGTCAAGTAGCGGTGAACTTGTCCTTGTAACATAACTGTATCCAGAATAACAGAAGAAAACTGTTTGGAACTGTTTGTGTGGTGAACATCTACTCATCCCTAATTCGTCAGCGATCATCAGTGGCTGAAGATTGTCTGCTAACCAGCATCTGCTGTGGCTGACTCATCTCAACAAGAAATGTTTATGTTTTAACATTTAGTAAATGGTGAAGATTCTCAGTGAACACATTTTGCCAGATAAGCATTCTGCAATGTTTTACATTCTCCTTTATCTCTTCACTCTTATTCCTATGGTTCCTATGAAGCCCCCACAGCCTATTCTATGCCTCACGGGGGGTGAGATGTATTTTCTCTGTCTGCCCATAATATGGCCTGTGATCTGAGGCACAGACCAGGCCTTCTACACTGTGCGATGAAAACAGTTTAATATTGAATTAAACACAGGCTTCCTTGCTATAATGCACAGCGCGATGTAAACACTTTTATATTTAGTGAAATGCAAGCTGTGAGATTTGCTTTTCCATGTTGCGATGAAGTACATTAGAGTTATTTCCAAAACTCTGGGCTGTGAGCCAATGACCTGGAGCCTGACACACCACTTTCTGATTGTGTAAACAATGTCTGTTAACCGTTATGTAGGACCTTTCCAGAAAGGAAGCCAATAACTTGCAAAAAACAAAACATAGATAGTGGCGAACACTGCGAACTACAGAATGCAGGCCTTCTGTAGTTCTATTATGAAGGACAGAGCCATGTCTTTAACCATGCTGTGCACATGGAAGGGGCTTTCAGCTAAAATATAATTGTTGGCAAAACCTCTAAAGGCCTCTGAAGCACAGCACTGTGTTCTTGTCCAGGCTGTGTATGTGAATGAGGATGGCAGCTAAAAATATAATTGTGGCAAAATCCCTAGTGGCCTCTGAAGGATAGGACCATGTCCTTGGCTAGTCTTTGCAAGAGAAAGATGTCGTCAGCTAAAATATAATTGTTGGCAAAAGTCTTAGTGGCCTCTGAAGGACAGACAGTAGTTGTGGAAGGCTTGAAAATAGGGACGGCACAGAGGGTATATAACAGAATAAGCTCAGGCCCTGCCCTTGCTGTTCCAGGTGATGGAGGTGGCAGGTTGACTGAGGCAGGCACAGCTGGCTGGACAGAGATCAGGAGCAGAAAAGGCTTCCCAGATGGGAGGGGTCTAGCCACTCCTAAATCCTTTTCTGGAGATTTGAAGCCATAAGCTGGACCCTGGCTATTTTGAATCTTTTTTTAGCAGAACGTGTTTCATTTTGAGCTGCATACTGAGCTGCTTGAGGAATGATCTCCCGCCCCCCTCAAGGCACTTCAGCTCACAGCCTAATGGCCTAAGTGCAGACACCTTATTCTGGATTGCCTATATGATGAGCAAAATCAAGTCCAAAGGACATGTAACTCTTCTTGAAACATTCAATCCAATTATCATGCATTTTTGATGAAAGGCCGATAGGGCAGCAATAGGTGTCTTTTTGGATTTTTTCAATTATTTAATGTTTTTCTATTTTTCCATTTTGTTTTGAATTGTGGGATTTTTACAAGTATCCAGTTTTTTCTTCCAGCCCTCTTCAACTCCATACCTTCTTACGTTAGTGAGTATAACGAGGCCTTGTTTACCCTGCATTGGATATCACATTGAGAAAGGTATTGAGGTACTGATTGAGGCAGGAGCCTCTATGAGATTGCCTATCATGATTTGGTGATGCAGGTGCTAGAGTGCCTAGCATGATTTGCGAGGTTGCCTATCAAGACCTGGTGAGGCAGATAGTTGGTTTTTAAGGTAACTTTAATTTGCCAGTCTGGAAAAAAGTGCCAGCTACAATGGTTATTGGCATCTTTTACAGACTGGCAAACTACAAGTCTGCCGATAGAGGCAGTGAACTATCGGCAGGCCTGACCTGCCGATAGGTCAAACCCCTACTGGCAGATTTTTCACTGAAGCAACGGCACTGTTACTAATGGTGCCAGTGCTTCAGTGTTCCCATTCCGTGGAGTCCAGGGGAATGGATACTTGCCGTTTGCCACCCATAATATCCTAGTGTTACTGGGATATCAGGAGGCAGAAATGGTGAGCCGAGGTTGCCGGTAGCACTGGCAGCCTACCAGCAACCTGATAGGGCCTTAGTCTTGAGGTAGAGGCAAATGACAAGACATTTTTAAGTGTGTTGTGTATAGTGATGACAATAATAGTAATGTTTCTTTATTACAATTGTCTCTTAATTAAAAGATTTATATTTTTATATGAGAGTGTAAGACACACAAGTTGAGTGTTCATTACTGAGTGATGACTTTAAACATGATTATTAAGTGTGGGGCATCTATTTAAACTACTGTGTATTGATGTGTTATGCAAGGTACATGTCTTTTAAGGGTGTAGAGGCGTTCGGGCACTAGGGTTTGAGTCCACTTGCACAACACTTCGATACTTTCTGGTGTATTTATTTGAAAACATTAATTGTACTATTTGGCTGTGAGATCATGGGTTGTGGAGGTGTTGCCCACACCTCTTTTAGGATTAGTACTTGTGTGTTCCCAGATACCTTGGGCATGAAACAAAGGGGAATGCTTATTACTTATTTCCTTGTTTGTAAACCATTGTATTCTTTATTAATAGGGTGATTAAGGTGGTCAGCCGACATGTGTTTTGACCTCTCAGGGTCTTTATCAAGGCTAGTACATTTGCATCCATTAACCAGATGTTTGGGTGGTTCCCGAGGTCGGTTGAAGTGGATGTCTTACACTGGTAATCCTGATGGGCTATGTAAAGTTGGGCCCCAATCAGCATTGGTCTGGCCGGGTGGCCTCAACCTTTCTGATAAGTAATGGTACTGTTGGCGTTATGAGACTCACAAACACCAACCGTGCCAATCCGATCTCTAGAACCACCCAACCATCTGGTTAATGGGCGCAAATGTACTAGTCTTGATAAACTACATGTCTTTTAATACACACCAAGGGTTAATGGATGATATGAGCAATGGACTAAATATATGTGACATTGGTAAACCTCTCCTTTATTTGAGCATCTCACTAGCATTCTGATCAAATTTGAAAGACTTCTTGCCTTGCTAAAAGCCGTGCACCGCTAGTAGTTCTCTTGAACTACATTGCCCAGGTTACCCGTGGCTCCTTAGCTCTGACGGCGGAGCGTTAATGCCAGTGCGTGTGCAAGGCTGGTGTTCGCCGTTCGCAACAGATTGCAGCGTTTGGTGCCCCCACTGCTTCTCACACCAGATAAAATGCAACCTACTAGGGAAAAAGGCCCAGCACACCTCTTGCAAGGAGAACAAGGTTTATTTCTATAAAAATAGAGATGAGATGCGCCAGCAAAGAGCTCCAGTGCCACTGAATGTTCTTGCAAGATTGACACGGAAAACACATTAAAATGGCACACAGCATCATCAGTCTTGTAGTTACATAAGTATCTGAATGGCTGGTTGGTTGGACCCTATACATAGGCTACCAGCTCCATAGGGGATGGCCGGTCACTGGTCCCAGCCCCTTCTGTCCATCTTCTTCCATGTGGCCTCCTCCTTGCACGTCATCAGGCACAAAGCTACAGTAAATTGCTCATTATACAAAGAAAAAACAATGCAGTCTCTAACTCTAACCTTATGTGTACCTGGTACTGCAGAGAAGGGCTAGGAAGTTACTTCGAGGTCACTGTAACTCACAAACCCCAGCTTGATACCAGACACTTCAGCGCCCTTCCAAAGCTCCCCACCATCATTTTAAGTTTGTTGTTTTGCCCCTCCCAGCACGTCGCAGCACAAATCAAGAGACCTAATGGTGAACGCAACCTGGTCCTTTTTTCTGGTCTTTTCTGATCGATTGGGGGGTCTAACAGCTTTTTGGTCGGTGGTCTGGGACTGGCTAATACCTTGGAATGCTAGGGTCTTCTGACAGGGCATTTGAGCACTGTAACTTAGAGCTGGGACTGGTGGAAGTCAGAGGCACGTGCCCTCCTTCTTGTGGGATCGCTTTTCACATGGCGCTCTCAGCCCCCTCATTGCCTTGCAGGGCACATAACTCCTAGGCTACAAGTGCAGGCAACATAAGACAATGAAAGGTTTATGAATCTCTGCGCCTCTGGCCTTTCTCATCTCATCGATGCCCAAGATACAACCCATTCCCGCAGGCATAAGCTTACTTCTATGTCTGTAGCATGGGCCCGCAATCCTGGCTGCAGCACAGAGTTAGGCCTCGATTTCAATATGGCTGCTATTTGTCTAAAATGCCATTTGATTCCCAGTGTATTCTAAACCCCAAGCATGTACTGGCCTCCCCACACTGAAGCCCCATCAACACCCCCTACCCATCTGTACCCTCCCCAAGCCCTGACAGTACACTCCCAGGCCTTTGTCTCATCCAAAACCGCTTGCAGGTCTGGGACGATCACCCCCTCCCAACAGTTCCCCCCTTTCGGTAATAATACATTAATGAACTCCCAGGTGAGCCTTCCCTTTTCCTCCTTGTTTATTCGTTCTCTTTCCAACCTCTCAGGTTCCAAATATGGCAGTGACCCTTCCTTTGGTACACATGCTCTACACATGGACCGTAAACTTTCCCCTGCTTGAGCATATTGATGAGGGATACATGTCATATATATACACCCTGAAAGAATATGGGATGAGGCCAAGGTACCTAAGGTGGGCCAAAAGGTCCCCAATAGCCAGGGTCAAAACTGGCGCAATAATCACAGACAAATGGCAACTTAGCAGTGGCACTAGACAGGGCTGCCCCAGGTCACCCATGCTGTACATTCTCGCCTTAGAACCATTGGCAATCTACCTCAGACAATAATATGGGGAAATAGGGATCCCCACGAAGGGGGGACCACACCTCATATCATTGTATGCTGATGACATACTGCTATACTTGCGCTTCCCAGAAGAAAACCTACAATACGTTCTGGAGGTGATGGAGCGCTACACCACCCTCTCGGGCATGGCAGTAAACCCCAAGAAATCATGCATGTTCCCCTTGGGGAGATACAGGTGGGCCCCGCATAGGAACCTACCGGTCTTGCCGATACCCTGGCACCCAAGACATTCCAATACCTGGGAATTGACATACATCACACCGCTGAGGAAGAACACAGATACAATACAGAAAGGGCAGTGGAAGGCATTAAGAATAGCATGGGACTTTGGTCCAGGCTACCCCTTGCCATGGGAGGCAGGGCGGCTTTGATCAAGATGGTGGTCCTGCCGAGATTGCTACATTTTTTCACGAACATCCCGTATATGCCCTCCAAACGTTTTTTTGCCAAACTCCATAGCTTATGCAGGGGCTTCCTATGGCATAACTACAGGGATAGGGTGGCCCTTTGGAAGTTGCAAAACTCATGTGACAGGGGGGGGAGCATAAACCTACCGAATTTCGAGGCATACTACCTGGCAGGACAGCTCCAGTACGTGGCTAGGTAGCTGTCCGAAGAAGAGACGGCCGAAGCTAGCTTACTGCACAAGGACACCGCCCCTTTTTTCCTAAGGGAGGTGGTGTGGTTGCCTAAATCCAAGCCGTAAGGAAGGGCAGGATTATTGTCATTGGGCAGGGAAATTTGGAGCAAAGCATGGTATTTGTGGGAAACCCAACCCCATGCTCCCAGCAAGTGCCGCTAGCTGCACTATGTGGGGAGGACTTGCAAATGATAAGAGGGATCCGTAGATACTGGGAACCGATGGGCCTTGCGACCCTCGGAGATGTATGGCAGGAGGGGGAGGTACTAGACTTCCAGAGATTAATGGAGGATACCAGGGTGCACAAAGGCCAATATATCACCTATACTAGAATCACCAAATGGGTGCGCGAAAAGTGGCCCGAGGCAGTGCTAGCCAAGCAACCCGATGGGGTCATGGAGAAGATGTACGATATCTCAGAGGGTGGGCACGAAATATTCCGCATATACGAACTACTGATGTCGAGGGTGGGCAAGGAGCCGCTCCAACTGAGGCGGGACTGGGAGGAGGAGGTGGGAGAACCTATGCAGGATGGGCAATGGAAGAGGGCCCCAAGGTACCACAAGAAGGTGTCCCGAAACGCGTGGTTACAGCAGATCAAGTTACACAAACCTGGCCCTGTGTAGCCAGGTTTGGAGGTACAGTGACACAGAAAGGCCCAAGGTGTGGGGAGGTGGAAGCTGGGATGATACATATGTTTTGGGCTTGCCCTGAGGTGGGTAGGTTCTGGACAGAGGTTAAGCTACGCCTGTCTGATAAAGGGATAACTCTGGAGGTGGAGTCAGTTTAGCCATGCATGTTGGGGGGCTTTGTCAGACCACGCAACCTGAAGCACATCAGTAAGATGAAAGACCTGGCCTACATCCTGGCCAAAGGGAGAATCGCAATGGGCTGGAGGGCAGCCCAACAACCCAGAATAGAGATGTGGTGGGCTGACCTCCTAAAGTGGGCAGACGTGGAAACAGTAGCTTGGTATGAAGCAATCAGTAGGGGGTGGGGAGGAGGAAGCGGGCCCCTGATAGCATGGAGACAACTGGTGGCCATGATGGTGGGACCCTCCCAGGCCTATCTTAGTGAAGACGATAGGAGGGTGACTAACGAGGAAGACATGCCCGGAGATATGCAAGCTGATGGCATCGAAGCAGGAGCTCAAGTTCAGAGGGGCGGGAGGGGAGGGGACTGTGACGTATAACATGTGAACATAAGATGTGAAGCTCATATGCAAATGTCCTCAATGTTCGTAGTGTTTGGAGTGTTGTTAATAAATATAATAAAAAATTGTTCAAAAAATAATATATATATATATGTACCCTTGATCCCCTGCTACGCCTACCCAGCGTTCTATGTAATTCTTGGGGTCTTCTGGGAGATTTGTGGTAGTGCCTGGGGATTGAAGGCGTTGCTCTATTGCAACCATGATTGGCTTGCTAAGGTCATCTGTTTGGACCGCACTATCTTTTGTACCGCGAGGGGCACCCTGTACCCCAATTGAAACCATCATCATTGCACTGCTAGGCACTGCTTTGGCACAGCATCGGAGCCCCAGCTAGCAGGTACAAAAGATAACCAACACAAACACTATCCCAGGAACCAATATAGTCATGATTGCACCCATCCAAGATGGTGCCCAAGAAAAAAAGATTGTTGAACCAGTCTTGTATGAACAAGTTGTATGCCAGCTTCTATTTGCATGTGGTTGCCAAAAGTGTGCAGGGCCCCTATTATTTGCATGAGGGAACCATTCTCGGCATCGTTTGGTGGTATAAATCTGCAGCACGAATCGCCAATTTTGGGGCACATGCCTCCCTCCATTGCCGTTAGTAAGTCCAATATAAGTGCATGCAGTGTCATTAATCTGATAGCGGGCATCTCAGCTTTGATAGCGTTGAGACCCTGCTCATTGTCATTCGCCAACTGTATCGCCTGCCAAATGAACAATCTGGAGCCATTTGGCATTGGCAGCTACTTGTATTCCAGGCACCAAAAGTGATGCAAAGAATGTCTCTTCCTTGCTATAAAGTTTATATTCATCTGGAATTTCCTTGAGTAACTGTGATGAATCTTGAGATAGGTAGTTAGACCTCCACCTTCTGAGCAATGTGTCTTTCTTTTTCTGCTGGGGGGCGGCACTGGAATCATAGTGGGTGCATCTGTTGCTGGTGCTCTTTCTGGGGCAATCAAGCCCTGGGATCCCACTATTAACTGCTCTTCAGGGATCACAAGGAGAGCTGAGTGCAAAGTGGTCAGCAAGCAAGTGCCTCTCCAAGATGGTGGGAGGTGCAGGAACACCTGCTGACCACAGACCCAGTAAATGTCCATTACTGCTGATATACCTTTCCTGAGGTCTGGAATGTACAGCATCTTGTTGCACTTACTGTTGGCCCCACAAAAACACACTCTCTTCATTGTAAAAGCATAGTTAATATTCTTCCTACTTCTGCACTTCCACTGGCTTTTCCATTTTTTCGATCCATGTGAGTTTTGCCAAGTGCTCATTCCAGTATTCTCTGCACACTTTGTTCACCCTTGCAAGAACTTTGTCCCCAAATCCCATGAGTTGTCCTGCCATGCAACTAATCGTGGTCTTCAGCCACCTGTTTGCCAGGAACTCAACACCTTCTTGCTTTAGATGCAGTCTTTGCAGACACTGCACACTTGTGGGGTTTTGGGCACATTGTAGTGGATCTGGATCCATTATCTCGACTCGCACTCTTTGTGCCTGGAACGTGCTTTGCAATCTGCACAGGGTCAGATGAACTAAACATTGAGCCTCCAAAAACGGAGTTTCTTGCAGCATTAGTACCTTGGGGGCTCCCGGCACGTGTGGTATCAAGGAACATACATTATAGCTCCCATTACCTTCTTTTTCCCAACTGAGCTCATGTCTGCGTACCAACTATTGCATAATTCTGGATGGTGCACATCTTCTATTGTATCCAACCCGAGTCCTCGGTACTCATCGTACTTAGCTCTTCCGTCTTGTCTTTTAAAATGTTTAAAAACAGTAATATGTGGGACACTAGAAGAGAAACTAAAATGTGCAATTATATCTGAAAACCCATTAGGAAACAATGATAACCTAAGTAAATTAGAAAACGTCTCCATATTTTGTTGGGCAACAGATGTATTATTAGCAGTTGCGTTCGTCTTTTTATTAAGCCACAGTATTTTCATTTCAGTTACTTTGCTTAGTGGGGATACATTTGTAGCATTGACAGTATTGGCTATTAGTAATGCTTGCATTTCTATTTTCCTACCCTTTATATTCCCACCCCATATAAAACTACACCCTAAATATATACCTAGTTCAAACATAGAAATAGCAAACAAACAAGAAACATTGTGCATAACACCAGTATGCGTGCAGGAAAATACTGTTATATGAGAGTATTCATGAAAACGACAACATTGCTTTTTATAAATAGAGTGGTCGGAACCATATACACCCATTACAAAACAGGGGAGAGAGAGAGAGATGTGTGTGTGTGCAAATGATGCGTAGCAGCGTTTGTTTATTGTGGAGGTAGATCAGTTGCAGGGTATTTAAAAAATAAAATTAAAAACACACCAGGAATGAACCAGTACTCAAGGAGAAGTTGCACATGTTTCTCAAGGAATATGAATGAGGTCAAAGGGTCAGGGTGTGATGCTTGTATTGCACCTTCAATGTTAATTGAACTTGGGTGTGCGGTATGGCCTGGGGTGCTTTGTGAACATCAGACAGATGTACCCAAAACCGTAACTCTTGAACATTCACTGCAAGGGGAGTGGGATAAATGACCTCAATGGGGCAGTTATATCTAGGCTCACTTCACCGGCGGAAGAAGTTCTTTATGTACAAAAGGTCGCTGCGGAATAGCTGGAGAGGAGGCGATGTTGCTGGTGTGTCAGATGGAGCACTGGTCGAGTCTTCAGTCCTTGGTGGCGCTATCCGTTGAGAAATACATTCTATTGCTTTGGTTAGGGCAAACAAATCGCTTCTAAATTCCTCTCCTAATATGGACACAGCCCTGTGAGCATCAGATGCTATCCTGATGGGAGATAGGGGTGGACGCATTCGCAGTCCCGTTACCAAGCCGTGGGGTGATAAATGGTGATCCTTACATGGCTATGTGCGCATGCTAAACAGCGCAAGGAGCAAGCAGTGCACCCAGTTTTTCTTTAGAGTGGTCCAGAGCTTGGACAATTTACTCTTCAAGATACTGTTGATCCTCTCCACAACCCCGTTGGCCTGGGGTAGTAAATTGAGCACATTCAATGCTTGATGCCCAGCAGCGCTGACACTTCCTTAAATAGCTCATTGAAAAAATGCATGCTGGGGGCGCTGTTGAGCAGCCTCCAAATGGCTGCCTAGCTTGGGAGCTCTGTGTACCACCAACAAAAATCAGACAACAGCAGCGAAATCTCTTATGGTGGACCCCTGAAACTGCGTGCAGACATTGCCTTGGGTGCAGGGAGTAGTCGTCTCCGATCCCAGGAAAAACTGAAGCTCCAGGACCGAGATACAGCTGCTTGTGGCCTGGGGTGGCTGATACATGCATTGGGCCTGCCTGCGCTGGCCGCGAGGTCCCGGGCCTGTACAAGACCCTGCTGAAAACTCCTGACGTGTGCGGGAACCTCCCCCCGCGGCAGGTGCACCTCATCCGAGGTGTCTGTGACTGCCGCCACCCGGCTGGGGGCCGCGCCTGATGCCTGCAGGGGCCGTGCGGTGCAGCGCTCATAGGACTGGAGCTGCTGTGGAACAAGCAGCGGAGGCATCTGTGGCGGGGCTGCTTGCGGTGAGCAGCAGGGGCCCCGGTGCACAGCAGGTCTCGGAGGCAGACCGGGGCAGACTGGCCTGCGCCCCCCGTGGGTAGTAGCTTAAGAAACCAAGCTCCAGGTAAGTGGACGGGGGAGGGAGACGCCACTGTCTGTTACCGTTGCTGGCCGTGGCTGGCTGGGCCCCCGCCTGCTCCTCCCCAGAGCGCAGGACGTGCAGGAGCCCTGGATGGTGGCGGCCTGCGGGGAGGATCACAAACACTTATCCGCTCCCCCGGTGCCAGCCGGTTGCAGCTCCCGCTCCTCCCTCTCCGCCCGGCCCAAGGGCCCAGATAAAGACCTTGCCCGGGCCGTAGGCTGTAGCTACTGTGCGGACCTGCTCCACTGCGCTGCAGGTGCCTACGCCTCGCTGGCTGGAGCCGGCGGCGTGTGTGACTAAGAACGCTCTATTTTAAGTTGGCCGCGGGCTGTGCCACCTGCGGGCCTGTAACACCACACTCCCTCCACGGGGCCTAGCTGCACACTGCGCTGTGGACCACCCTGCCCTTCCTTGAGCCGCAGCGACACCACACATCCTTTGCCTTCAACCGCTGCCTGGGCCCCATCCATACATCTCTGCCCAGCTGATACCTCGTCAGTGGCCCTGCACGTACACTGGCTAAGTCGCCATTAGAGCGGACACCACCACTTGGCTGCTGGACTGCCCCCCCCCCCGGGGGAACCGTTCGGCTCTACTGGTCCCTACCTGCCACCCCATCCCATGTGACAACGTTACACGGAGGGCCCGTACACCCGCTGCACTGCAGTGCTGAAAGCAAACATTGCCCCCACACGAACCTGCTGCATCGGCTATCCTGGACATACCTGGTCCCCCTGGCTTTTCTTTGACACACCTGCTTCTTCGGCGGACTGCCTAAATACCCACGATGCGCCAGAATACCTAATCACTGCTCCTCAACTGCAAGACTGCGGCCCAGCAGGCAGGGTCGGACTGGGACAAGAAATAGGCCCGGACACCCAAAAAAAAGTGGCCCACACCTCGCCTCAAAAAAGTGGCCCACCCCTCGCCTCAAAAAAGTGGCCCACCTCTCGCTCCAAAAAAGTGGCCTACCCATTGCCCCAAAAAAAGTAGCCCTCAAACCATCATCCGTGAATGGCGTCAATTCACAACTTTACAGAAAATGCTGCTTATGGAGGCTTCATGTGTCTGTTACATTACAACACAACTCATAAAATAACATAACTTTGCATACAGTTCTGTGACAGGGCCACAGCTTGTTGAGCCTCCCCAGATCCCCCACCCACCAGCAACGCCCCCGCTCATGGGAACTCCTCGAGCTCACCCCAATCAGGCCCATCAACAAACCTTGCATGCAAAGTGCCCCCGCCAGCACGTTCCTCAAAGCCGTCCTCTGAGAGCCAATAGCTCAATTGGAGTTGCAAACCGCTACTGGTGCAATAAAAATGTCTTAACCAGGTCATCCCAGAGCCACTCGACCCATAGGCATTCTGTGTGACCTGCTCTGAAGTCCTGTCGAAAACAAACACTGGCAAAGCCAACAGCCCTGACCTGTGCACAAGTGGCATTTCTCAGGCACTGCTATTATATGCCCAAGTACTCGCTCGCACCATTTTGCACCTGCTACCATCAATGGGCAGGTGATACCACTACAACCGTGCCTGGCAAGTGCCTTGGCCATGCCTACACAGAAGCCCAAACTGTTGGTAATGCCAATGTCTTACACTTGCATACAGAATGCAGCCCAGGACCACTCCCATTCTTCAAAAGGCCTTTGAACATTTCACTCAAATCCAAGACTTGTTACTTTACTGGCTGAAACCCTTATGAATGCGATTGGCAACCGCATAAAACAACATTACAAATTCAAAGAAGCAACACCCCATGGGCCACAAGAAAGGGAGCGCCCTCCTGCCCCCTAGGTCACAACATCCGACCACATCTCCTTCAAAATATCACAAGGACAAAAGCTTTGCCTTTAAAATGACTGTATTTGTCAATGGGGGTCTGAGTAAGTATTTTTGTCCGATCCAACCACTTCATTCTCATGTTATCTTTTCACTGCTAGCACGTCCCAAGGCACCAATAGTAGCAACCACTGGCACCCAATGACCCACTTGGTGCCCCGTCATTCCCCCCCGTATCACCTCCACTGTACAAAGATCCATGCCACCTGCCTTTTGCCACAACTGCTGCACCCACCCTACCTCTGCACGTTCTCCACACAAGCACGTCACCCCACGCTCGTATAAATCCACAATAAACAAATACAGCGTGGGATTTTCAGCAAGCACAGTTGCACTTACTCCGGTGATACCAGGGTGACTACTAGCTACATTCCCTCTATTGATAGTGAGTGGCTCACACCTGCACTCACTACAGTGGCACCCGAGTGACACACAGCTGCACTCACTCCAATGATACCAGAGTGACACACAGCTGCATTTAGTCCATTAATAACCAAGTAACAAACAGCTGCACTCACTCGATTGCTCACAGCTGTACTCACTTCAGTCATACCTGAATTGCTCAGCTCTGCACTCACCACAGTGGTACCTGAGTAACACACAGGTACACTCACTACAATGATACCAGAGTGACTCCAAGCTGCACCCACACCGTGATACAGTGGTGATTCACAGGGGCATTTACTCAGAGCGCTCAGGTTTTCCGTGGTCATGCGTGAGAAGGCAGTCCAGACCTGTTTTTACTTGGAATTCTGAGGGTTGTAGTTTTCCATCTTTCAAATCAGAAATAAAAAAACGAAAAGTTCCAGAACTCAATGGGGAAAAAATGGGACTGGATGGCCAGGGGGATCTTGAGAGCTCTGGGTAAATTGCACTGATGTCCGAATAACTGCAAACTCACTGGCTGACTGAAGTCACAGCTGATCAAACCACTAAAACAGAAGTAACCCACAAATACTCTCACTAGTGCACCCTCCCTCACCTCCCACAGTAGTGCCAGAGCACCTCATAGCTGCGCTCACTCGTCCCAGTGATTCTGAGGGGACCCGAAGCTTCCCACACTCTGCAGTGATTTACAGCAGCTAGGAATATACCAGCGTCCCAACCCCCCCACCTTGAAGGCTGGCATCAGCTGAAGACTGACTACTACTCCAGTGCTGCTTCAAGTTGTTTTGGAAACAGTCACGGTTACATACTTACAGTTAGTTACAGTATGCTTACTTTGCTTGCTGTAGGAATACAGGATGGTGATAGCTAAACAAGCAAGATTGGTACATACAGTGAGAGAAAATAATTGCACGTATAGCTGATCCTATAGAGATATACACACACAGAGCAAACCATCTGTGCAGATTGTGGCCTCAGCGCACATGGCCTTTTCTCTGCAGTCTCCTCTCTGATGCAGCCTGCGTGGACCTGTCCAAAAATCCTGCCAACATGCCCCATCCTACTCAGATGGCAGTCCAGTTCTGTTTTCCCCCTTCCATTTTCCTGATTTGTGGTCCTGAAGTTACCCAATTTCAAATCAGTGCTACAAACCATCCCCTGAATGGAATGGGTCGTGTTGACATGTATGATGCGATTAGTCCACACTGCTATTGAAAAGTCTCGAAAGTCTTGCAACCTTGATTCTAGGGACATGGTGAGCAGCTATTGGCCTATATTTACATATCAATAGCATACGTGCATCTTCAGAATCCCAGTTTCTGGTCACGTAGAAACAGCCAGCGAGTCAATCACAGCTAAAGTGAGAGTTTCGATTTGGGCAGAAAGTAAGAGGCCACTGCCCTTGCTTCGGCAGGTAATATACATTTGCAATATCACCAAGTTAAGAGGTCGAAACACGCCTAGCCCTCAATCAGCGGGCCACTCTCCTCTGCATGTAATTACTGCTTTCTCCCTTGGAACCAAAGCGATTTCTCATAACCAGTTATTTGCGCTAGAAGGGAGCCGCCCCCTCCCTCCTCATGGGAACAGCCTCCCCGGTCCAGTGCTTGCCGCATCCCCTGAGGACCACAGTCCAGGAACCGAAGGGGAATCCGAGGAGCCTGGCCTATGGAACAGTGGCAAGATTGCACGCCAGGCCTGTGTTTCTGACACGCTGGCATGCCAGGCTAAGATAAAGCTATGGTTCTGGCAAAAGCATGCAAAGAAGCTGCCTGTAAATTCAGCTCAAGCCACCCTGGCACTCACCCAAGCGTCAGTTACTTACAAAAATAAAAAGCACCTCTAAAAAATAATAAACAAGCACACACACAATTTTCCTGCTCCGGTCTCCTCGATTCTTTGGAAGGGGGAGGGCAATGGTATTTGAGGGCCTTACCTTCTCCTGGCCGGTAGCCTACATTTCCAGGAAAGAAGCAGGCCCAGAAACAGCAGCTGAGGCATCAGCTGAAGGCTGACTCTCTGCACATGGGAATGACCGAGGCCAGACCCTGGGCTCCTGGGTCCAGGATCCCTGGGCTGAAGGCTCGACCAGCGCTGATCAGGCGAGATGTAGGGGGCCCAGATGGGAAGCCTTGGATGCTGGTCCACCACGCAGCTCACTGCTTCAACTTGTGGCGGGCACTGGAGGCGGTCGCCGAGAGCAGAATCTGTGTAATACAAAACACTGGGAGGGAGCAGGCCGGGCTGAGGCAGCACCGCCCAGCCCTGCCGCTCGCTCCCAGTGTTTTGTAACACTGACTGCTGCTGGCGCCAGGGTGTCGCGGGCCGTGGCAGTTGGCCGCCGACTCACCGCATTTATCAAAGAAAGGTAACACTTCAGTGTTACCTTTCTCTGCATCTGCGGCGGGCCGGCGGCGGCGGGCGCGGGGCTGCAATTGCAAAGGATCTGTAAGTTACTTACAGATCCTTTGCAACTTGCATCCGTCCGGCAAGGCAGAGGCCCTGGGGGCTGGTTCCTTAAGTGTGAAGCCCATGCCTGGGCCGAAACCGGCCCACGTGGGCTTCAGGAACCGGCCCCCAGGGCTCTCGCCATGATTTTGCATCGGCCACGGGCCGATTGGCCGACGACCCAATCCGACCCTGCCAGCAGGCGCACATTTACCCAGTGACCCCCATAACCGTCTTCATTATCTGGAGCGCTGGGAGTTGCAGACATCATAGCCAGCTCTCGGTCCTGCTGCAATACCATACTCTGTCCTCCTTGGTTGTTCCGATCCCAGTGGCGAGACTCAGGGGAAGCAGCGGGGTCCTCCTGGCGGCTGAACACAGGAGATCCTCATTCAATAGTT
Source organism: Ambystoma mexicanum (assembly GCF_040938575.1). NCBI lineage: Eukaryota > Metazoa > Chordata > Amphibia > Caudata > Ambystomatidae > Ambystoma > Ambystoma mexicanum. Next base: position 324,615,148 of record NC_090926.1, on the reverse strand, counting down.
CTCTCGGGTAAGACATCCCCTCATAAGCGCTGCAATCATCCATAAAACTGATACCGCACCATCTCGTCACCTGGTCCATGGCACGAGTTCTGAGAAGGCTTGTACCCCTAGGTTCACAGGTTACAATTGACCATTCCAGCCTACATAACCATCCACCTCCAAGATGTCCAACAGATCTCGTGGGGCCAACAAGGTCGGAGCCATGGACAAATTTGCCAAAGTGACGGCCAGACCCGAGCAAGGGGGCTCCTCCACGGGCCAGGAAGATATGGATCCACCACCCGATCCCCCTCAACCTGACTTAACGGTGATGATGGAGTCCATGGCTAAGAACTTTGCATCCTTCCATGAGAAGCTTGATGAGATAAATGCGAATGTGGCCTCGCTGAGAACCAAACTAGACCAGCACGGGGCTAGAATAACCAAAGCGGAAACCAGAATTGGGGCCAACGAGGATGGGGTCCACGCTCTACAAACCACGGTCACTGAACTAGTGCGTGACATGAAGCACGTCAAGGCCAAGTGCAATGACTTAAGAGTCTAGATCACGCACGAACAACATCCGCATCATGGGCATTGCTGAGTCTGCACTCAAGGGCCGGATGGAACTTGCAGTCGAAAATGTCCTCAAGGACCTACTTGATAATCCTCAAGTCTCCCAGTTCTTCGCAGTTGAGCGAGCACACCGCGTACTAGCTTCCCACCCCAAACCGGGCGACTTCCCCAGACCAATAATTGCGAAAGATCCTAAGCTACAGAGATAGGGATCATATACTACGACTGCCACGTGAAAAAGTGGAGCTAAGGCTAGACTCGCAAATCATCAGAATCTTATCAGACTTCTCCACAGGGATCCAGATGGAGCGCCTACAATTCAGTGGAGTAAAGAAAATGTTCAAGGAAAGAAAAATTGAATACGCAATGCTCTTTCCGGCCCGCCTGAAATTCACCCATCGCAACAAACTCTATTTCTTTACGGTCCCAGATGAAACAGTGAAATTCATTGAAGCACAAATCCCGCTTAGGGATCCAGCAGACAACCTAATAGACAATGACTGAGGCTGATGACACTTGCCACTTGAAGAGGGGCCTCCCGGGTGAGACCGGGCTCCCTGTCACATGGCCCCCCCTTCCCCTAGATTTGCACCATGGTGCGCTAACTGAGCCCTGAAGATAATAGCCTCAGGCCATCCTCACCCGAGGCAAGAGACACCCCTGATCCTCACTATCACCATTACACGCATCGAAGTAGTGCCTCTGCCTGCGATGGTTCACCCGCAGGCCCCAGACATTTATGCCTCAACTGTTACGATTTTTTCCTCATGCATTCTATGGCTTCTTTTGCAACCTTGAGCATCTATTGCCGTTAAGAGAATAATGGTGACTGTTGCACCGAGATATTAACAAAGTTGGACACACGGCAGCAGCGACCCCCGCTATGGCTGCAATGCCTACTCAGGTGGATTTTTTGAAGTTGTGCCCTGGTTGGGCTTGCGGACCGCGTTGCTAAGTTGGGAATGGCATGCTGATGACCGCATTTCGGGTGGGGATCTCTACACTGCTGGTTGGGGGTGGGCAGTGAGGGTGGGGGTGGCTAAGTTGGGGAATGTTAGAAGGAAAAAGGCAAGAAAGTGGTGGCTGAGGTTGGAATGTGGCATGGTCATGCCACAGCGACGTGCACGGTGCTGAATGGTGACAGATCCCACTGTTGGGATGTTCGATAATGCCATGTCATGACCGTTAAACTGATGACATGGAACGTCCGGGGGTTAAGTAATTTTACAAAAGCCTGCAGACTCACTGCATACGCCCAGAGACACGGAATCAAAATACTCCTGTAAGAAATGCATGCCTTGGGACACCTTGCATCTTGCGTGGCACCGACCTGGGGCCCTAACAGGGTTTATACAAAATACTCCACTCAGTCCAGAGGAGTGCTAACTTTGATCCACAAATCACTGGAATTCTCACTGCGTACGAGTAACATAGGCTCGGGGGACAGAGATGCAATCCTTCATTGTTTATCAGCCAATATGGAATGCTTACTTGTGAACACATATGCCCCGAATATTGATGCCTGTAAGTTTTTTTGACAAGGTGACCACCCTGCTCATGAGGTATATTGGAGTCCCAATTGTATGGGGGGGGACATGAACTTGATACTAGATAATGACCTTGAGAGAAAAGGCGCAACCCGCAGAGCCATGTCAAGTGCTGCCGGCCGCTTACACACACACAGACTCATTGGGCATATGCGATGCATGGAGAGTACTCTACCCACACACGAGAGAATACACCTATTATCCATCAGTACACGACAGTTCATCCAGGAAATATCCGTTCCTCACATCGAACGGGTTGATGGGCAAGATCATAGATATTCAGGTACTAGCGCGCACACTCTCAGACCACTCCCCGGTAACGATGCAGATCAAGCTTGGGCCCGGCTTACCTATCCGCTCCGCCTGGCGCTTCAAATCAGACGCACTGCGGGATATAGTCTTCAAGGCAGAGATTTTAGCTGACATAAACACCTTCTTTGACTACAATAAACAACATGACACACCTGAGGGGACCCGTTGGGAGGCATTCAAGGTCTTTATTAGAGGCATGTGTATCTTGAGGGAAGCGGGGGTACTGAAGGTCATAAAGCATGATCTACAATGCTCTGAAACTAAACTCAAGGAGCTCGAGCATGAATATGCTACCCCAGCCAAACTAGCGCAGATAAGATCAGAGCTGGAAATCTTTGAATCCCACACCCTTAGAGAGGCACAGTACTACACGCAGACTCTGGCGACGTGGAAGTACAGAGAGAGGGACAGACCAGGGAGAACCCTGGCCAGACTGGTGCGTACAGAGGGGGTAAGACCCACTTTGATAGCATCAGAGACTCAAGAGGTACCCAACACTGGTCCAACCAGCATATCCTTGACACCTTCACGGAATTCTATGCTGCCTTGTATGCACCCCAGCAGGAGCACACCGCCCAGGACATAAATGATCTACTTGACCATATCCCCATGACCTTCATCTCCCGAGCCACCAGAGAGCAACTGGATGCCCCGATCACTCTTGACGAGATAGTCAAGGCCATATCAGACCTCCCGGAGGGCAAGGCCCCTGGACCGGATGGGCTCACCTCAGAATTCTACCAGGAACATGTGGCCATTTTGGCGCCGAAACTACATGGAGTTTGGGCTGAGTCACTCCGTCTGGCCATCCTCCCCCAATCCCTACGGGAAGCTCTCATAACTGTTCTTCCCAAGCCGGGTAAGCCTTGTGATGAATGTGGATCCTACAAGCCCCTATCACTTATAAATACAGATACCAAAATGTTTTCGCTAAGGTAATAGCAAGCAGATTCCTCCCCATAATGTCACACCTGTCCACCCAGACCAAAGCGGTTTCATCCCCGGTCGCTCAACAGCCCTCAATATCTGCCGGCTCTTTAATGTAATGTCCAGGATTGATCCAAAAGCCAATGTGGTCGCGATTACACTAGATGCTCAGAAGGCATTTGACATGGTGTCCTAGCAATATATGTGGGCAGTATTGGAGGAAATGGGGATTGGACTAAGCATGATATCCTACATTAAACTACTATACTCAGATACTGTGGCTAAAGTCCTGGTCAACTCCCTAACATCTTCACCCTTCACACTCCACACTCCACAGGGGCACTCGCCAGGGCTGTCCATTTTCCCCTATCATATTTGCGCTAGCCTTTGAGCCCATGGTTGATAATGTCAGAGATCGACACACTCGCAAGGGCATACGACTGCGGGACACACCGGAAATAATATCACTATACACTGATGATGTACTCCTTTACATCAGGGACCCGTCTGCACATCTAGACCCGATTATCCACGACATAAGAAAAATAGGCACATTCTCGGGCTTCACCATAAACTACTCCAAATCAGAGATATTCCCACTCACTGCGGCGACCCAACAGCCGACATGCGAATTCCCTCTCCGTTGGTCCCCAGGTGGCATCAAATATCTGGGGGTTCAGGTATCATTATCTAGATCCTCCTTACTGGCCGACAACTACACTGCTACAGCGCAACTCGTAGAGTCCAAAATGGCAAGGTGGCGCAACCTCCCACTTTCCTTAGCGGGTAAACTGTCCCTAATTAAAATGATAGCGGTCCCCAAGCTCCTCTATATCTCCGCAAACGTCCCGATCTGGCCTGGGAAGCAATACTTCAGGAAACTACACTCGGCGTGTGCCCAATTCCTGTGGCATTCCGGTGCGGTTCGCAAGAAGTGGCAACATATGACTCTCCCCTATGAGAGAGGGGGCTTCACGGCCCCTGATCTAACCCGGTACTGGATTGCTGCACAGGCCCAACATGCCAAACATTGGTATAAACACCTAGAGGCACCTCCCCATGTGAAACTTGAAAAGTTAGCAAGCGAGGAGGTAAACATCATGTCCCTAATCCTCTGCCGTACATACCACACGGATGCCCCAGCGGATCCCCTCTGGCCACCACGACTATGGCATGGAATCAACTACTGCGCTCCCAGCCCGAGCATCGACCATACTATAAGTGGCTACCCATTTGGAACTTCCCGGGACTCACCCCCACCCACGATAAACTCCTCATGCGCTCATGCGACACTGGCTAGACCTGGGGCTATCAGGCACTAACAGACATATATCCCGAAGGTAAATTCATTACCCCGCAGACATGGCGCCCTGGTCACTCAGGTTCAGCGCTAGAGCTTTTGCAATACTTCAGACTAAGAGCAGCAGTTTGCGTCATGTGGCCCACTTATTCAGATTTCGATGCATGCAATGTAAGCTCCTCAATCGATTATATTACACACCTTACAGGGTGGGGAAATTTACACCTAACCAGACCTACACATGCCCGAGAGGCAGATTGAGGAAGCTGTAACGCGCTTGTAGCATTCTGGAAAGAAGTGACTGAAGCCCTTTCAGCGATAGTCGGGACCCCAGTGGGCCTCGATCCGTTAGCTATTCTGTTCGGGTTGTGGGCTGGGGTTGAAGTGAAGAAAATGTCTAAATTTTTCAATGTCAGTACTATGGTGGCCAAAAAATGTATACTACAATGATGGAAGCATCGCCCCCCCCCATCATTTGAGATGTGGTTGAAGGCTCTCACCTGGACACAGATGTGCGAGGAGGAATATATCAGTTCCCTCCCTATGAATTCCCGCCCAAAGAATGTGTAGACAGACTTCTGTAGTTACCTGAACATCAAAGATGACATAGAACCACTCTCTCCCCCCGCCAGGTGTGCAAGATGAACCTAGACCCTGAACTGCGGAAAGTGTAATGGGCTACCAGCCCACCCTCACCGAACGCCCCTTAAATGTACTGCAAAACCCAAATGTATGATTGCAACTGTTTATGCACTGTGTTGTATACCTGCCACCACTACTTGCCAATAAAGAAAAGTTTTTTTTTAAAAAGATAAAATACATGCTGTTGTCAGACTTTAAAACATCGCACACACCCTAACGAGGGAAAACCTCTCTGACCAAAAACCTGGTTGCACACTAAGCATCTGGATGTCCACAAGGACCTGCCTCCCCCCAACGGGAGAAAGGACATACAACCAAGATCAAATAACGCAACCCATTACACCTTTCGCCCATGTCCATGTAATCTATGTGTAATTTGCAGAATGGCCCAGTTAGGTGGGGCAGGGTACCTCAGATAGTTCTTTAGGAGAGACCAGTGCTGTAATACTGACACGTGGTGCAATGAATAACGCTTTTAGTCAATGTTTCTTGCAGATTGGGGACAAACCAGTACTCTTGTATATCTGCAGCAATATGCCGTTTGGGCACATGAGATGGATGGTGCAAATGGTTGAATACGTCCAACAGCAATTAATGCGGCATAACCAACTTGCCTGATGTTTTGTGTCGCCATAATAGATCTGTAGGGCACTGTTTACATTACTATTTGGTGCATATAACAACCAATATTTGACTCATAAAGAGAATTCTATTCTAAGACCCACCCTAAAATTAAAATTAATATTTTACAATTTTGAGAAACCAAATATGTTATATTTACACTGCATGTAATGAGCAGCTGACCCATCTGTTGTATTATATTTTATTTCATGTAACATGTCACATTAATATGGCAGACTGCCTGGGTCCTTTTTCGTTAGATATATACATTCTCGAATATCCTAGTAAATGCAGGAATGTACGATGGTATGATTTAATATAGCTAGTATAGCTAGTTGGGGCAGACTTGCCCTGTATGAGTGCATTCCCCGACCTGGGAGCCCATAACATGGCACCCAGCTTTGCAAAAACATTGTGGAGCAGCGGAAATAGAAGTAGGACATCATGTTCCCATGGCAACACATAAAGCCATGGACAAGCTGCAGTGCACTCGGCCAACGCGAGGAGACAAAACACAACTCTTTTCAGGTAAGCCCTAACACAAACAAGATTGACGGAATCGGGACGTGGTCCCGCCCGAGCTGCTATTCACGGCTACTAAATAGACGCCCCTCTCCGATGTATTTCTATGAATGTGTAGACAAAATGCACACGAACAACCACATGTCATCCGTAAACAAATACAGATATTTCCAAACACGTAGCCTTGTATCTAGGGCACCATGAGCTTACCTTTTCACAAACTTAAAACTGGAATAAGAGGGGTGGACAGCACAACGAAACTCGCACGTTTGTAGTAATTTTAAATTACTAACTGTATACAGATAGGACTAATATTTATAATGAATAATTGTAGGACCTTACATACACTGCTGTATGTATGTATACAAACTCAAACTCAAAAATACGTGACCAATGAAGAATGAATAAAGTCCTGTATTTGACTTACATTTAAATCATTTTCAGGAGGGATTGATCCCATTGACTGTACGTGTATCGAATCTGAACTCATAGGAAATATCAAACCATGAATTTGGTAATAATAATAATAATACAAAATGTTTTGACATATAACAACACTATATGCATTTGAATTCCGCCACGCCATTTCGGTGCTTTTAACTATCAATGATGCTTGACCTTAACCCCAACAAGCCTGTAAATCTGAATTAATAACATAACTGGTTTGTGTTTTTTTGACATGATGTGCCACCATGTGATTGATCAACAACAGACAATTTAGGAATCATGATATATGCTGTCATTTTAGGCAGTCGTAATGTTCACTGAACTCAATCATATATTTTTGTGAAATTCTATTCAGATGTTTCCAAACTGACATCATGTCAATTTCTTCTTCTTGTCTTTCTGCAAACTCCTACCTTCCCACCCGACCCCCGTCCCTGATCTCTGTCATTTAGTTTTATTTTACTATATCGGTTCACATGTTCCATGGATGTACTATTGAAATGCACATTGTGAATTGTTTTTTTTCTGTTTCATTTCAAAGTTGAACACATTGGCCCTGATTTGAGAAAGGCACATGTTGTGCAGAAACACGTGTTATCAAAAGGGCACTTTATTGTTATATGAATCTTACACAGTTGTGTGTTAGGATTAAAAGCATTTCCAACCTTTTCGAATTTGTGTGGCACAGTCGTACTTTTAAATGGGGAACCAATCCTTTTGCAAGTTTTCAACAAGAGGTAGGGGTCATTGCCTCTTTTATTCCCCACACGCTTGCGACACCTGAGGAATCACAAATTGAATATTGCGGCGCACGACTTAAATAAAGTTGACACAAGCAAAACCCCAATCTCCTATACTCCTGGATACCCTGCCTTAACCCACACGTGCCCAGCCTGATCTCCCACAATTGCAACTAGCAAACTGTTCACATCTCCCACTGCCAAACAAATCCTTGCTGTCTGCTTTTCAAATGCGTTTATCCACTTCCCAGCCCCTTCAGTGAGGGGCAGGAGTGTTTTAATCAAATTATTTTTATCCATCTGAGCCCAAGGCACATAATGTACCCTCCTAGGGTCTTTATGCAATAATGGCAGCTGTGTTCCCAACCATCGCCTCGCTTTACCTCCATTACTTCTCTTTTTTCTTGCCACTGCGACCCGCCCAAACCTGCCCCTTAATCACGGTCCCCACATGCTCTCTACTCTCAGTGAAACTTCTGGTGCCTCCTGTGCATCCCCCTCCTCATCCTCCAGCTTGTCCACAGTGTCCCATTCTCCTTCCTGCATGTCTCAGTCTGCGTCCAGGTTCACCTCACTGTCCCATACCCTACACCTACTGCCCCTCATTCACCACCATCCCCCTTCTTAATATGCATATTCTTTATTGCGGTGCTATCCAGCCTAAACAAAATATCCCCAGCCGTCCACTCATCCAAACAACACCCCTGTTTGCTCTCCCCCTACTTTACTGCCCTCAAATGGGCCATCTCCACTTGTGTTGCCTCCAACGCCTCCTCTAACTACTTCTGTGACTTGATCTCCCACGGTGAAATAATGTTAGGTGTAGGTCAATATGGGGGAGGGGCAGTGGCAGGTGAGGGTGTATATGTTGGGTTTGTGTATCCCGTGGCTTGGTGGGTAGTGAGCGGGTAAACACCCCTCTAGACGAGGGCTGCAGCCCTTCCTCCAGCACTGTTGCATGCACTATATCTGAGGTGGTACAATTGTTGCTCTGGGGCTTGCACCGATCAGCGTCTTCGATATCCTCTACCATTTTCCAAAGCTCTAAAATCTCTGTTCTCTTTTGAAGTTTTTTACCTTTGTATTTGGCGGTTAGAAATGTGCTCATGTGTTCCAGTATCCCTCTGTTATTGCCCTGCTCGGGCCAGGGGTGGGGCATCCCCACTTGCATCTCCGCAACCCACTGCTTGTGGTATTTCTCTATTGTATCCCTATACAATGGCATGGTGCTATACATATACTCCAACTGAGTTGTAAACACCATATTGACAATCATCGTATTCACAGAAAAACCCTTTTAGTTATGTGCTGTGCACAATTTTCTTAAAAATGTCATTACCAGTCCTCAGTTCGTGCCTTCCAGTCGCCCTTTGTCAGAACCCCCGCACATGCTCTCATTCCTCACAGCCAACACCCACACTACTTCTACAGGCCCACTGTTGGCCTCCACCTACTATACAATAATATTTTAACACAGGAAAACAACTACCTAAAACAATAAACCAAAATAACAACCACTACTTTGTCTCCTTCCCCACCCAAAATAAATTGGGCACAGCAATCCAAGCTCTCTAATTATATGGAGCTCCTACTTTTGTATCCTCTCATCACAAAAGAAATATAGTGCCACCTTCTCCCCTAACTCGGAAAGGATCCCACACTCCTGTTTTCCTCCTCATTATCCTCTTAACAACAATAAGAAGAGAAAATACAAAAACCGCCACATGGTCTTTCACACTATCCTTTCATACACGCATACTACATCTTCCCATTCACTCCTGTCCTCTTTGTTGTCACTCGCAAGAGGAGTACTTACATCTGCATGTTCACCCGAGCACCTCTGTCATGGGGTCCCAATAATGGCATGTACCCTCCTAGGAGCCGTACCCCGCTCCAAAGAGCAGAAAGGAATTCTGTGAAAACGGCTCCTGTACACCACTGTGGGTTGCACGCTTGGGACTGGTCTCTGCAGGTGTGTGCGGCCCCACCAGAGATGCGGCCTGGAAGCCTCTGTCTTCGCAGAGGTCACTGGGATCACGTCAAGGTGACCAAAAATTTAGAGAAGCCCCTCAACGTTCACACCAGAAAAATTGCAAACCACTAGGGAAAAGGCCCAGCACACCTCTTGCAAGGAGAACAAGGTTTATTTCCACAAAAATAGAGATGCACCAATAAAGATCTCTGCTGCCACGGAATGTTCTGGCAAGATCAGAACAGACAACACATTAAAAAAGGCACACAGCGTCATCACAACGTAGTTACATAAGTTACAAATCTGAATGGATGGTTGGTTTGACCTTATACATAGGCTATCTGCTCCACAGGGGATGCCAGGCCATTGGTCCCAGACCCTTCTGTCCACCTTCTTCCACGTGGGCTCCTCCTCACACATCATCAGACACAGAGCTACATTTAACTGCTCATTATACAAAGAAAAACAATGCATTCTCTATCCTAACCTAATGTGCACCTGGCACTGCAGACAAGGGCTAAGAGGATACTTCAAGGTCACTGTAACTCACAAACCCCAGCTCGATTCCAGACATGTCAGCACGCGTCCAAAACTCTCCACCCTTGTTTTAAGTTTGTTATTTTGCCCCTCTCTGCACCTCACAGCACAAATCACGCGACCTAATTGTGAAGGCAGCGTGGTCCTGCTTTCTGATCTTTTTTGATCGATTGGGGGTCTAACAGCTTTATGGTCGGTGGTCTGTGACTGGCTGATACCTTGCAATGTTGGGTCTTGGGACGGGGTATTTGGGTGCTATAACTTAAAGCTGGGACTGGTGGAGGTCAGAGGCCTGTCCCCTCCTTCTCGTGGGATCGCTTTTCACAGGGAGCTCTCAGCCCCCTCATGGCCTTGCAGGACGCATTCCGCCTAGGCTACAAATGCTGACAACATAATACAATTAAAGGCTTATGAATCTCTGCGGCTCTGGCCTTTCCCATTGATTCCCATGATACAACCTATTCCCACAGGCATACGCTTATTTCTACGTCTGTGGCTTGGGCATGCGAAGCTGGCTGCAACACAGACTTAGCCCTCGATTTCAATATGGCTGCTATTTGTCTAAAATGGTGTTTGATTCCCAGTGTATTCTAAACCCAAAGCATGCACTGACCTCTCCACACTGAAGCCTCTATCAACATCCCCATGCCCCATGTACCCTCCCTGAGCCCCTACAGTACACTGCCAGGCCTCTGCCTCATCCAAAACCGCTTGGGGTCCTGGGACAGTCGTCCCCCCTTCACAACATTTGTCTGCCTCCTCCCATTTGCCCATGTCTCTGCTCTCCCCTGCACTCCTGCCTCGGAGTAGCAAAGCAGCAGATATTCCTAGTAAATATCAGGGAATGGCTATTCAGCCAACCAGCATTGCATCCTGCCTTAAACCCCCGGTTGAATATTATTTTCGCCAGCACACCATGTGAGCAGGTGGGCGTTGAACCTTTAGTTGAACACTTTGCTATGCGTGATCTATCCACCTTGTTCTCTTTGCCAGTTAGTGCAGGGCCCGATCCCTTAGGGATCCCTTGTCCTTCACATCACCACAAGCAGCATATTAACATTAAGAATAACATGCCCGTGTCTAAATCCAATGTTAATATGGACTTGCCTCTTACCCACTCCAATATGGCTACCTATAAGATAAATACACTCATTGCACAGTCATCCTCAGATTGTTATAGTGATGTGGACTTGCCTACGGTAACTGGTAATACAGCAACCATCTTAAAGGAGGCCCCAGCCTACAAACCCCTCCAGATCCGAACTATAACACAGCACCCTTTTTACCTGACCCCAATTCTGTAATCCACAAAGAGGATATGCCCAGTGCACCACCTTCCAATAACATAAAACCCACTACAGGAGAATCCAACAAAAATCTCAAATGCAAGTTAAACACCAGGTGTTTAATCAAACAGTCCACTGAGGTTGCTGATTGCATTATCACCTACAGAATTGAAATATGCGCAATTCCAGAGTCCTGGCTCCATGCTGCTGCAGGGCCAGCACTCTGATATAACATCTTAAGAGCGAACCATCTAAACGCCAAAGGCAGGGGGGGTCTCTGATTTATGATACGTCATTACAGATTCCAAAGGTTGAGAGTATCATTTTATCTGAATGTGAAGTAATATGGGCCAAGTTGGCAATTGACCCCAACTCCACTGTTTATATCTTTTTTATGTATAGACCACCACACAATATGCCAGATTTCCTGCTGCTTCTGAGTGACGTGATATCACGTAGCCTCAAACCCCTATTTAGAATTATCATTCTAGATGATTTCAATCTCAGGTTCACCGACAACTCTGATTTATAGGCCACAGTAGTCAAGACCACTCTGCTTGACTTAGGCTTTAATCAGCACAGCAACTCACCTACCCATAACAAAGGCAGGACCCTAGATTGGGCACTTACTCATAATATCACTATTGGGATATAGAAATTAATCCATGTCCATGGTCTGATCACCATTTCATTGAATGGAGCATGTCTATATCAGCCCCAACAAAAAACAGACCAATTAAATGTTTGGTCTCATATAGGAATCTTCACAAGTTAACACCATCCACCATGAGCCTTTTATTTCACCCACTACTGATAATCTACCCAATCTGAACTCGGCTGCATATCAAATATGCTTGAGAACGTTGTCCACAGCCTGGCTCCGGTGAAATCTTGTCTGTTGAAAACATAGTGTTTATCAAAAAGGGCACCTGGTTGATGCCTTGCTCTACCCAGGTGGGTAGTCACGTATTAAAGAGCAAAAATGAGCAAGGTCATGGGATACCTGGCTGATGAACAAAGGGTGAACACACACCTATGGGGGTTACACCTTGGTAAGTGTGTACAAGTAACTGTGAATGACGTCTGACAAAAATGTATCAGGACAGTTCCGAGTACTGCGGATAGATTTTTAATAAAACTGCAGTTTACCTGTTTGTAGATACACTTAATTGAGAGTAACACAAGATACCAGTATTTACACATTTTGAAGGTATAGTAACCAGTTTGTGAGTGACAAATTTCAAATATTTGTAACGTCTTTTCAATGCTTACACATCCACTGAGCGGTCCTTGGGAAGGAGACCAGTGGATTTAGTGAGGTGATAGCATGTAATAATCAGCACATATACATCAAAACAATGTGGGGTTGAACAAGGACAACGCAGACAATTTAACAGTCAACACAACAGTGTTTCGGCCAGAAAGTGAGCTTGGATGAGCTCTGATGGTGTGACCTTCATCAGGATGAGATATTCCAAGGTGGGAAGTATCTTGTGAGGTCTGTTGAGATAAACAGACGAGGTGTTATAGGAGTGGGCACATTCGTGGGTCACTAGCACAGGTAGAGATATCAATACATGAACGACCGGTGCATACCGGAACTTGGGAGCGCAGTGGCTCAGGGAGTAGCAGTGTCAGGAGTACACTGGAGGATTTTCGAGGTCCTAGAGGTGGCCGTTCCTGTGAAAGTAGGAAGGACATGGAGGCTGTGTTAAGCCATATGGAGTGGTGGAGCAATTAAGGGTAAAAAAGGAGGTAAGAGCAAGCTTACCTTGAGGGCCTGTTGGCGCGCAAATTATGGGTAGAACAGGCTGGCGTGATGAGTATGCAAAGTCAACCGCAAGCGTGAGGGGCTGCGGAAAAAAGGAAACACGGGGCTAAGATTACAGGCCTGGGAGTATATCAAGTGTCATGGTGCATGTGAGGGTAGATGAGGCGTGCAGGTTACAGATGGCCACGGACAGGGTGTGGCGGATAAAATCACACATGGATAACGTGTGTGGAAGTCGGTCTGAGCATGACTTATAAATGGACAGAAACGTCTGTGATGTTAAATTAAAACCTTAAAAGCCAGGCGGCGGATTGGCGGGATGGCACGTGCAGGATAGCATGCTGGGCGAGGAAGGTAATAAAGGAGGCTGGGCTCTCGATCTAAAGTGAGACATGCAGCCGGGAAATAGGTGCAAGAAATCACAGAGCTTCAGTGGTTGCATGCGCGTGTGCTTACCTGGGGTTGAAGGAAGGATGAGCGCTGCAGAGCAAGCTGTCAGCGGTCGCGGTCCCTGGCTGCGCACGGAGTGAGCTGGGGAGCGGACTGTGATTAAATTGAGTGAGAGGCCATGATGGGGTGCGCAAGGCCAGGGTGCCCGTGGGGATGCCTGACTAAAAAAGGCGCTAAGTGCCAAAGGCAAAAATAAAACAAAACACTCAGCCATGGGGGAGCATACTAGTGTGTCCGCATCCGCTTGCAAGTATGCGTGGCTCAGGTAGGCGATCCTTGTCTAGACAGGCGGGCGGCGGACGCCTCACTGTCGGGCTAGGATGCTGATTGGTCAGCGTCGAGAGTGTGATGGTGATGGTGCCAAGAGCTGCTAAGGAGGGGTAAAGATGGGAATGGATGATGTGAGCATACCAACATGTTTGGGTGACACATATCATGATACACATTTGCAGGCAATGCCCCATAGATGGTGGTTATGTTTAGCAGTGGCACAGAAAAGGCACATAATGACCCAATGGGGTGGCGTTTACAGAGTCCAGCGGTGTCACATGAAGTCAATTAGGAGTGGAAGCATTGTCTGAATTACAGGAAGTGTTTCCACTCTACACAGATGTTTAAACCTGACCTGACAGAGTTTAATTTGTGCACCCATTTCTGTTCTAAACGGGTTAAGATTCTGTCGACGTCTCCCCCTCTGGTGGTGGCAGAAACTTTCTGTATTACCACCCATTTGACGTCCATATTGGTGTGATTTTTCTTGACAAAATGATCTACAAGGGGTTTATCAGGTACTTTGTTCTTCATGCATGAGCGGTGCTCGCATATCCTGGTCTTCACTGGTCTCTCATGGTTTTGTCCACATAAATGAGTCCACACGGGCAAGTTATAGCATATATAACCTGTTTCGTATTGCAATTGTGGTGGTCCTGCAGAGTCCAATTGATGTCATTATGTTTGAATATTTTGGTAGTCTCTGTGAATTGGCAGACAGTACATTTGCCACACCGGTAGTGGCCTTGTAGGGGTGGAAGATTCCATAGGGTGCTGGTAGATTTCGTGGGCTTGATGAAGGTGTGTACCAAGGATTCTCTGATGTTCCGGTTTTTCTTGAAGGCAGTGGGACTTTTTGTAGTGATCCTGCGTTTCTGATGATGGGCCAGTGTTGTTTGACAGTCTTTTTAATGAGGTCGCTGAGTGGGCTGAACGTGGTGATACATACCAGTCTGTCAAGTTCTGTCTTGGTTGTTTTGGTGAGACATATAGTTCGGTCGGTGTTGGCGGCCCGCTTCTTGGCGTTCTTGATGGCTTTTCTGGGGTACCCTCTGTCGGCGAGCCTAGTTTGGAGGTCAGTGGCATGTTTGTCAAACGAGGAGTGTTCGGTGTAGTTTCTTCTGGTGCGAAGGAATTGTCTGTACGGTAAATTGTACTTCATGCTTTCCGGGTGGTAGCTGTTGAAATGAAGCAAGGTGTTCCTATCGGTGGCTTTGTGAAACAGTTCTGTGTTGAGATGGTCGCCAAATCTATAGATGTGTAGATCTAGAAAATCAATCCCATGGAAATCCCAATGTATGGTGAATCTGATGTGTTGGTTGCGCTGGTTCAGCCATCCATGGAAAGCCATCAGATCTTCAGAGTTGCCTTTCCAGATGAGAAGAACGTCGTTGATATATCTCTTCCATAAGATGATGTTCTGTTGGTACGGATTGTGCACTGACAAGATGTGTTCTGTTTCATAATGGGCCATGTATAGGTTTGCTATGTCAGGAGCGAACGTGGAGCCCATGCTGACCCCTTTGATCTGTATATACAATTGGTCTCGGAACAGGAAAAAGTTTTTGGTCATGGCCAATCTGACACACTCCAAGATGAACTCAGTGGGGACTGCCGTGATATTGCTTCTGGTGTCGAGAAAAAGTTTCAGTACTTCCAAGCTCTCTAGTTGGGGTATTGATGTATATAAAGCTTCCACATCCAAGGTGGCCAGGATGTATTCAGGTTTCATATCAATCTCATTCAACAATCTCATTCAACATGAGGATGGTATCTGTGCTGTCCTTTAGATAGGAGTCCATTCTGTTGATGAAGGGTTTGAGGAAAAAGTCGGTATAGACCGAAAGGGATTCAAGTATCGAATCACAAGCAGAGACAATGGGTCTACCGGGTGCATTGGTGAGGTTTTTGTGAACTTTGGATAGTATGTAAAATGCTGGGATGCGCGGGTGATTTTTGTTCAAAAATCGATGTTCCTCGTCACATATCCAGGATTCTTGTAGAGCGTGATTGGTCAAGCTCAACATTTCTTCCTGCAGTTCTTTGGTAGGATCTCTGTGTAGAAGTGAGTATGCATTGACGTCGCTCAACAGACGTAAGCATTCTGTGTCGTAGTCTGTGGTGTTGGTGATGACAATACCCCCACCTTTGTCGGCTGGTTTGATTGTGATGGCGTGATTGGCTTTAAGTGAGGAGAGGGCCTTTCTTTCTTCTGTGGAGAGGTTATCTGGATAGAAATTCCTTTTGGAGAGACCTTTGCGGATCGCGTTGGTTACCATTTTCTCGTAAGTATCGAATTCACAAGGGATAGTGTGCGGTGGTGGCATGAATGTGGATTTAATTTTTAATCCTGTGGTGTTTTCTTTATCCCTTTCCGGGGGGTTGGATCCGGATGGTGAATGTTCGGGTAAGTATACCTCAAAGAAATATTTGAGACGAATGTTGCGAAGCTTTATATACATCAATACCCCAGCTAGAGCGCTTGGAAGAACTTTTTCCTGTTCCGAGACCAATTGTATATACACATCAAAGGGGTCAGCATGGGCGCTACGTTCGCTCCTGACATAGCGAACCTAGAAATGGCCCATTATGAAACAGAACACATCTTGTCAGTGCACAATCCCTACCAACAGAACATCATCTTATGGAAGAGATATATATCGACGACGTTCTTCTCATCTGGAAAGGCAACTCTGAAGATCTGATGGCTTTCCATGGATGGCTCGACCAGCGCAACCAACACATCAGATTCACCATACATTGGGATTTCCATGGGATCGATTTTCTAGATCTACACATCTACAGATCTGGCGACCATCT
Organism: Ambystoma mexicanum; assembly: GCF_040938575.1. Classification (NCBI taxonomy): domain Eukaryota; kingdom Metazoa; phylum Chordata; class Amphibia; order Caudata; family Ambystomatidae; genus Ambystoma; species Ambystoma mexicanum. The sequence continues at coordinate 324,598,429 of NC_090926.1, read as the reverse complement.
CAACACAGAACTGTTTCGCAAAGCCACCGATAGGAACATCTTGCTTCATTTCAACAGCTACCACCCGGAAAGCATGAAGTACAATTTACCGTACGGACAATTCCTCCGCATCAGAAGAAACTGCACCGAACGCTCCTTGTTTGACAAACATGCCACTGACCTCCAAACTAGGCTCACCGACAGAGGGTACCCCAGAAAAGCCATGAAGAACGCCAAGAAGCGGGCTGCCAACACTGACCGAACTATATGTCTCACCAAAACAACCAAGACGGATCCTGACAAACTGGTATGCATCACCACGTTCAGCCCACTCAGCGACCTCATTAAAAAGACCGTCAAACAACACTGGCCCATCATCAGAAACGCAGGATCACTACAAAAAGTCCCACTGTTTGCCTTAAAAAAAAACGGAACATCAGAGAATCCTTGGTATACACCTTCATCGCGACCACGAAATCTACCAGCACCCTATGGAATCTTCCATCCATACAAGGCCACTACCGGTGTGGCAAATGTACTGTCTGCCAATTCACAGAGACTACCAAAATATTCAAACATAATGACATCAATTGGACTCTGCAGGACCACACCAATTGCAATACGAAACAGGTTATATATGCAATAACTTGCCCGTGTGGACTCGTTTATGTGGGCAAAACCATGAGACCAGTGAAGACCAGGATATGCGAGCACCGCTCATGCATAAAAACAAAGTACCTGATAAACCCTTTGTAGATAATTTTGTCAAGAAAAATCACACCAATATGGACGTCAAATGGGTGGTAATATAGAAAGTTTCTGCCACCACCAGAGTGGGAGACGTCGACAGAATCTTAACCCGTTTAGAACAGAAATGGGTGCACAAATTAAACTCTGTCAGGTCAGGTTTAAACATCTGTGTAGAGTGGAAACACTTCCTGTAATTGAGATAATGCTTCCACTCCTAATTGACTTCATGTGACACCGCTGCACTCTGTAAACGCCACCCCATTGGGTCATTATGTGCCTTTTCTGTGTCACTGCTAAACATAACCACCAACTATGGGGCATTTCCTGCAAATGTGTATCATGATATGTGTCACCCAAACATGTTGGTATGCTCACATCATCCATTCCCTTCTTTACCCCTCCTTAGCAGCTCTTGGCACCATCACCATCACACTCTTGACGCTGACCAAACAGCATCCTAGCCTGACAGTGAGGCGTCCTCCGCCCGCCTGCCTAGACATGGATCGCCTACCTGAGCCACGCATCCTTGCAAGCGGATGCGGACACACTAGTATGCTCCCCCATGGCTGAGTGTTTTGTTTTATTTTTGCCTTTGGCACTTAGCGCCTTTTTTAATCAGGCATCCCCACGGGCACCCTGGCCTCGTGCACCCCATCATGGTCGCTCACTCCATTTAATCACAGTCCGCTCCCCAGCTCACTCCTTGCACAGCCAGTGACCGCGACCGCTGACAGCTTGCTCTGCAGCGCTCATCCTTCCTTCAACCCCAGGTAAGCACACGCGCATGCAACCACTGCAGCTCTGTGATCTCTTGCACCTATTTCCCGGCTGCATGTCTCACTTTAGATCGGGAGCCCAGCCCCCATTTATACCTTCCTCGCCCATCATGCTATCCTGCACGCGCCATCCCGCCAATCCGCCGCCTGGCTTTTAAGGTTTTAATTTTAACATCGCAGACGTTTCTGTCCATTTATAAGTTATGCTCAGGCCGACTTCCACACACATGTTTTCCATGTGTGATTTTATCCGCCACACCCTGTCTGTGGCCATCTGTAACCTGCACGCCTCATCTACCCTCACGTGCACCATGACACTTGATATACTCCGAGGCCTGTAATCTTAGCCCTGTGTTTCCTTTTTTCCGCAGCCCCTCACGCTTGCGGTTGACTTTGCGTACTCATCACGCTAGCCTGTTCTACCCATAATTCGCGCGGCAACAGGCCCTCAAGGTAAGCTTGCTCTTACCTCCTTTTTTACCCTTACTTGCTCCACCACTCCATATGGCTTAACACAGCCTCCATGTCCTTCCTACTTTCACAGGAACGGCCACCTCTAGGACCTCGAAAATCCTCCAGTGTACTCCTGACACTGCTACTCCCTAAGCCACTGCGCTCCCAAGTTCCGGTAAGCACTGGTCCTTCATTTATTGATACCTCTACCTGTGCTAGTGACCCACGAATCTGCCCACTCCTATAACACCTCGTCTGTTAAATCAACAGACCTCATGTCATGATGCCTACCCCCGGGGACCCAGACCAAGTCCAGCAACCCCGGAAGCAGGCATCCAGTTATCCTAAGCAAGCCCAACAACCCCTGCTAGGCGCTATTTGAGTCCAGTCCTGGCTCCTCTGGCGCCAGGCTCATATGGATAGTCAGTCCTGGCGCCAGGCTCATAGATTAAAGCTTACCTGATGCAGACTATGCTGCAAACTTACCTGATGCAGACCATGCTGCAAGAGCTCCAATCCAAAAGAGGCTTGGAAGGGACAACTTTTCTTAGGGACTATTTTCTACTCGGGCGGGGCTGGGGAGGAATACTTACCTGGGACTCCTTTGGAGGCTATTTAAACCATGCCCGAAGAGCAACACACGCTTCCCGTTATTCTGCATCCAGCAGCGTAACGCTCACCGTGCCTGCAAGTCTGCATCCAGCCTTCTGCCACGCCCGCCTCGAGTTTGAAGCTCCTAGAAAAAGAGAGAAAGAAGGAGAAAAGGTTGGAACAAGAGCAATACCTTTTATCCTTACCTGAATTCCCGATCCATCGCGCCTTCGAGCTGGAAGAAAGAAGTTATTTTATGCGCGTCGCTGCACTGAACTCACCGGCCTTCGCAGTATCTTCACATTCCACTGCATCCTCCTGCATGTTCCCGCCGCACTCCGGCACCTAAGGAGAAGACAAGAACAGCAAGGTGAGCCAAGGGAATACACAGTGGAATATTAGTTACCCCCCCCCTATAGACTTACCTGATTTTACCACTGGAGGTTCTATTCCTCTTCACGGGTCGGTGCAGCTTCCACTGCATCTTCGCCGAACCCCGGCCCCTAAGGGGAAACAAAAGGACAGCAAGGTGAAACAAAGGGAGTAACAAGGGGAACCCTCCTCACCACAATAGACTTACCTGATTTTACCGCCGGAGGTATTATTCCCCGAGACTTCATACTTTCTCTCAGCGCCTGAATAAGGGAGAAAGCAACAGGTTACATATTGACATTATTTTATCGAACTGTGTTGGAAAATACAAATCCTTACCAGAATACTACCGGTTGCCAGGAGGAACTCTTCATTAGGGTCAAGCTGCAACCTGCAAGGAATCGGACAAGAGTGAAGGTCAGGCATTTGAACTCTTACGAACTTTATACTTACGGCGTCTTGCAAGGAATCTCAGAGTCAATATTGTTCTGGAACTCACCAATTCCTTCGAGCCAGTGAAGCAACTGGTTATCAACGCGCCCCTGCGCTCAATGCAGGATGGAGAGCTCATCTTTTCAGACCATCAGGTGAGATTATAAGAGGGGACATCAAAGGTGATCTGTGGGGAGAACAGCGGGGGTGGGGGGATTTACGCTCAACTCCACGGGTGCTTAATTCCCTTTCTCCATTTGCAGAAGAATATTCCTACGGGCCAAGCAAACGAAGCTAGGTGGCCCAGTCCAGTCCGTCATCTCGGCCCTACGCGTCACATTGGTGGAGACCGCAGCTGTCCAGTTCCGATCGACGCCTCTGTGGGAGCCAGGTGAGCGTAACAGAACGCGAAGCCTACCCACAAATTCCCACCCGGGTGTTATGAATACCTCAGAGACTGACCAATTGGCCCAATTACTAGGGGAACTGAGGGCTGAAGTGCATTCCGCCCGTCAAGAAACCAATGCTCTTAGGAGAGAACTGATTTTGTCAAAGGAGCGAACTGATGACCTTGCTAGGCAACTATTGCAAAGCCAGGCTGGACAAGCACCCCTACCTGGTTCCGGGGGAAATCCAGCTCCTGTGTTATCGAGTAACCCTGTGCAAATAAACCTACCAGGAAATATTCCATTAGCTCCACCCGAACGCTTTGCCGGAGATCCCAAAAGGTTCACCGTGTTTATGAACCAATGCCGCTTGCACTTTTTATGCAGACCTGGAGCCTTCCCAAACGATCAAGCCAAGGTAGCCTTTGTATTGTCATATCTCAGCGGCAGTGCAGCTGATTAGTCAATTCCACTAGTTACTCAGGATGACCCAATTCTTTGGGATTTTCAGGGCTTTCAAACAAGCATGGAAAGACTATTTGCCCGGCACTCCCAAGAACAGGCCCTGAATAACGAACTTTTCTCCCTACGACAGGGTAACCAGGACCTTCTATCCTACATCACAACCTTTAATAGGTTGATAGTGGAAACTGGATGGCCTGAGGTAAAACGAATCACGTTATTTCATCGAGGGCTTCGAGGAGAACTCAAGGATGTCTTGGCTCAAGTCGTGAACCCACCGCAAGACTGCGCTGAATGTATAGATTTAGTGGTCCAGTTAGATCACAGACTTCAGAACGTAAAGGCTGATCGAGCCAAGTTTGAGAATCGGGTGTTGGTGAAAACCCACGCTAACCCCAAAGGAGCAGATGCTTCAGAACCCATGCAAATCGGAGGGGTTAAAGGATCCGGGCATTTTCTACTGGGTTTGCCCTGTAAAACCACCCAAGAAGGTGGTAGGAGCTGCTGATAAAAGCCATATGGAGTCAGACTCGGGAAACAACCACGCCCGACAAGCGCAGAGGTCCGCTTGCCAATCTTGAAGAAGGATACTCAGACCTCGCATTTCATCATACCAATGGTCCTCGTAGATCCAGGGCAGCCATCGCGTATGCACGCAGTAAGGGCATACATTGATAGCGGGGCCATAGGAAACTATGTGGACTATGAATTGGCTTCCAGGATGAATTTACCTCTCTGCCGAAAAACCACCTCAGATGTCATCACCACAGTCGATGGAACTGAAATTGCCTCTGGGCCTGTAACTCATTCCACCGCAGAGATGACACTATTGGGTCAGGATGGGCATCAAGAGACTATTGTGTTTGATCTAATCAAAGCCCCACAGTTCAAAATAATACTGGGGATACCTTGGTTGGAAACACATAATCCTTGTATTGATTGGCGAGAGAAGAGAATAACCTTCCGGGATTGTGCACAAACCTGTTACCCAAAGAAAAGTCAGAATGCAGGCCTGGCCACAGTAACCACAGCAGTCATGCAACTACCTCCAGAATACCAAGAATTCCAGGATGTCTTCCAAAAAGAACAGGCAAACACCTTACCTCATCACAGATCGTACGATTGTCAAATTGATCTCATACCCAGTGCACAACCCCCTTGTAGCAGGATCTATGCCCTTACTGAACCTGAGAACCTTCACCTACGACAATACTTAGACCAGTACCTTGCCAATGGCTTCATTCGCCCATCCAAGTCCCCTGCATCTTCAGCTTTGTTCTTAGTGCCCAAAAAGGAAGGTGACCTCAGAAGGTGCATAGACTACCGCGCATTGAACCAGATAACTGTTAAGAACCGATACCCATTGCCTCTGATCTCTGAACTACTAGACCAAGTGAAGGACGCTTGTTTATACAATAAATTAGATCTCCGGGGGCCATACTATCTGGTACGTGTAAAAGAAGGCGACGAATGGAAGACTGCTTTCCGCACTAAGTATGGGTTATTCAAATACCAGGTGATGCCTTTCGGGTTGTGCAATGCACCAGCAGCCTTCCAATACTTCATGAACAATGTCCTTCTTGAACTCATTGACGTTTGTGTTGTCATATATATCGATGATATTCTAGTATACTCCTCTTCAGAATCTGACCATGTGAAGCACGTCCGAGCAGTCCTTGAGAAATTGCGCCAGCACAAACTATATGCAAAACTGGAAAAATGCGTTTTTCATGCCACAGAAGTTGAATTCCTTGTGTTTATCCTGACCCAAAAGGGAGTCCGAATGGACTCACGAAAGGTGGACGCAAATCTTAAGTGGCCATCACCGAGTTCAGTTAAAGGAGTACAAAGCATGCTTGGCTTTGCCAATTTCTACCCCAGATTCATCCCGGTTTTTCACATGTTGTACATCCCATCACAGCACTCTTGCGAAAAAATAAACGCTTTATGTGGACTGAAGAAGCTGAAAATGCCTTCCAAGAGCTGAAAGCGAAATTCACGTCTGCACCTCTATTAAAGCACCCGCACCCTGAACTTCCATACATAGTGGAAACTGGTGCATCCAGTCTAGCCATGGGAGCTGTCCTGTCTCAAAAGGACCCTGAAACTGGCCAGCTTCATCCAGTAGCATTTTGGTCCAGAAAGTTCTCGGCACCCGAGTTAAACTATGCGGTTACCGACAAGGAGTTATTAGCCATTAAATCCGCCTTCAAGGCTTGGCGGCATTATCTTCTCGGTGCCAGGCATACCATTACTGTGATTACCGATCACCGGAACTTACAGTATTTAAAGACAGCCAAGGCCCAATTGTCACGTCAACTCCTATGGGCATTGTTCTTTGCTGAGTTCGATTTCGTAATAACCTATCGACCAGGTAGGGGACCAAGTATGGTTAGCCACAAAACATATACCTCTAAAGGGAACACAGACCTTAAACCCCAGATATTTGGGACCCTACTCTATTAAGGCCATTATCAACCCGGTGGCTGTCAAGTTGGACTTACCTGCTAATATGCGAATTCACCCCGTCTTTCATGTGTCACTTTTGAAGCCAGTGCAACCAGGGACAAGACTAACCAAGCCACCAGACCCTATCCTTGTAGATGGAGAACCCGAATTTGAAGTTAAGAACATCCTGGACTCCAAGATGATAAAGTCAAAACTCTTTTATTTAATCGACTGGAAAGGTTACGGACCACAGGAAAGGTCATGGGAACATAGTGACCATGTTCATGCACCCCGATTGGTGAAAAAATTCCACCGAAATTTCCCAGACAAACCGAAACCACAGGGAAGAACGACTTTAGGAGGGGCCTTGGGGGGGGAGTTCTGTCATGATGCCTACCCCGGGGACCCAGACCAAGTCCAGCAACCCAAGAAGCAGGCATCAAGTTATCCTAAGCAAGCCCAACAACCCCTGCTAGGGGCTATTTTGGTCCAGTCCTGGTGCCTATGGCGCCAGGCTCATATGGAGAGTCAGTCCTGGCACCACAGGCGCCAGGCTCATAGATTAAAACTTACCTGATGCAGACCATGCTGCAAACTTACCTGATGCAGACCATGCTGCAAGAGCTCCAAACCAAAAGAGGCTTGGAAGGGACTACTTTACTTGGGGACTATTTTTTACTAGGGCGGGGCTGGGGAGGAATACTTACCTGGGACTACTTTGGCATTGCCTCTGATCCCTGAACTACTAGACCAAGTGAAGGACGCTTGTATATACACTAAATTAGATCTCCGGGGGGGCATACCATCTGGTACGTGTAAAAGAAGGCGACGAATGGAAGACTGCTTTCCCGCTAAGTATGGGTTATTTGAATACCAGGTGATGCCTTTCGGGCTGTGCAATGCACCAGCAGCCTTCCAATACTTCATGAACAAAGTCCTTCGTGAACTCATTGACGTTTGTGTTGTCGTATATATTGATGATATTCTAGTATACTCCTCTTCAGAATCTGACCATGTGAAGCACGTCCGAGCAGTCCTTGAGAAATTGCGCCAGCACAAACTATATGCAAAATTGGAAAAATGCGTTTTTCATGCCACAGAAGTTGAATTCCTTGGGTTTATCCTAACCCCAAACGGAGTCCGAATGGACTCACAAAAGGTGGACGCAATTCTTAAGTGGCCATCACCGAGTTCAGTTAAAGGAGTACAAAGCATGCTCGGCTTTGCCAATTTCTACCCCAGATTCATCCAGGATTTTTCACATGTTGTACATCCCATCACAGCACTCTTGCGAAAAAATAAACGCTTTATGTGGACTGAAGAAGCTGAAAATGCCTTCCAAGAGCTGAAAGCGAAATTCACGTCTGCACCTGTATTAAAGCACCCGCGCCCTGAACTTCCATACATAGTGGAAACTGATGCATTCAGTCTAGCCATGGGAGCTGTCCTGTCTCAAAAAGACCCTGAAACTGGCCAGCTTCATCCAGTAGCATTTTGGTCCAGAAAGTTCTCTGGACCCCGAGTTAAACTATGCGGTTACCGACAAGGAGTCATTAGCCATTAAATCTGCCTTCAAGGCGTGGCGGCACTATCTTCTCGGTGCCAGGCATACCATTTCTGTGATCACCGATCACCGGAACTTACAGTATTTAAAGACAGCCAAGGCCCAATTGTCACGTCAACTCCTATGGGCATTGTTCTTTGCCGAGTTCGATTTCGTAATAACCTATCGACCAGGTAGGGGACCAAGTATGGTTAGCCACAAAACATATACCTCTAAAGAGAACACGGACCTTGAACCCCAGATATTTGGGACCCTACTCTATTAAGGCCATTATCAACCCGGTGGCTGTCAAGTTGGACTTACCTGCTAATATGCGAATTCACCCCGTCTTTCATGTGTCACTTTTGAAGCCAGTGCAACCAGTGACAAGACTAACAAAGCCACCAGACCCTATCCTTGTAGACGGAGAACCCAAATTTGAAGTTAAGAACATCCTGGACTCCAAGGTGATAAAGTCAAAACTCTTTTATTTAATCGACTGGAAAGGTTACGGACCACAGGAAAGGTCATGGGAACCTAGTGACCATGTTCATGCACCCCTATTGGTGAAAATATTCCACCGAAATTTCCCAGACAAACCGAAACCACAGGGAAGAACGACTTTAGGAGGGGCCTTGGGGGGGAGTGCTGTCATGATGCCTACCCCAGGAGACGCAGACCAAGTCCAGCAACCCCGGAAGCAGGCATCAAGTTATCCTAAGCAAGCCCAACAACCTCTGCTAGGGGCTATTTGGGTCCAGTCCTGGTGCCTATGGCGCCAGGCTCATATGGAGAGTCAGTCCTGGCACCATAGGCGCCAGGCTCATAGATTAAAACTTACCTGATGCAGACCATGCTGCAAACTTACCTGATGCAGAACATGCTGCAAGAGCTCCAAGCCAAAAGAGGCTTGGAAGGGACTACTTTACTTGGGGACTATTTTTTACTCGGGTGGGGCTGGGGAGGAATACTTACCTGGGACTACTTTGGAGGCTTTTTAAACCATGCCCAAAGAGCAACACACGCTTCGCGTTATTCTGCATTCTGCATCCAGCAGCGTAACGCTCACCGTGTCTGCAAGTCTGCATCCAGCCTTCTGCCACGCCCGCCTTGAGTTTGGAGCTCCTAGAAAAAGAGAGAAAGAAGGAGAAAAGGTTGGAACAAGAGCAATACCTTTGATCCTTACCTGAATTCCCGATCCATCGCGCCTTCGAGCTGGAAGAAAGAAGTTATTTTATGCGCGTCGCCTCGCCTGCTGCAGCGCCGCGCTGAACTCACCGGCCTTCGCAGCATCTTCACATTCCACCGCATCCTCCTGCATGTTCCCGCCGCACTTCGGCACCTAAGGAGAAGACAAGAACAGCAAGGTGAGCCAAGGGAATACACAGAAGAATATTAGTTACCCCCCCATAGACTTACCTGATTTTACCACCCGGGGTACTATTCCTCTTCACCGGTCAGCGCAGCTTCCACTGCATCTTCGCCGAACCCCGGCCCCTAAGGGGAGACAAAAGGACAGCAAGGTGAAACAAAGGGAGTAACAAGGGGAACCCTCCTCACCACAATAGACTTACCTGATTTTACCGCCGGAGGTATTATTCCCCGAGACTTCATACTTTCTCTCAGCGCCTGAATAAGGGAGAAAGCAACAGGTTACATATTGACATTACTTTATCGAACTGTGTTGGAAAATACAAATCCTTACCAGAATACTACCGGTTGCCATGAGGAACTCTTCATTATGATCAAGCTGCAACCTGCAAGGAATCGGACAAGAGTGAAGGTCAGGCATTTGAACTCTTACAAACTTTATACTTACGGCGTCTTGCCAGGCATCTCGGAGTCAATATTGTTCTGGAACTCACCAATTCCTTCGAGCCAGTGAAGCAACTGGTTATCAATGCACCCATGCGCTCAATGCAGGATGGAGAACTCATCTTTTCAAACCATCAGGTGAGACTATAAGAGGGGACATCAAAGGTGATCTGTGGGGAGAACAGCGAGGGTGGGGGGGATTTACGCTCAACTCCACGGGTGGTTAATTCCCTTTCTCCATTTGCAGAAGAATATTCCTACGGGCCAAGCAAACTAAGCTAGGCGGGGCCTCTGTGGGAGCCAGGTGAGCGTAACACCTCACAAGATACTTCCCGCCTTGGAATATCTCTTCCTGATGAAGGCCACACCATCAGAGCTCATCCAAGCTCACTTTTTGGCCGAAACACTGTCGTGTTGACTGTTATATTGTCTGAGTTGTCCTTGTTCAACCCCGCATTGTTTTGATGTATATGTGCTGATTATTACATGCTATCAACTCACTAAATCCACTGGTCTCCTTCCCAAGGACCGCTCAGTGGATGTGTAAGCATTGAAAAGACGTTACAAATATTTGAAATTTGTCACTCACAAACTGGTTACTATACCTTCAAAATGTGTAAATACTGTTGTATCTTGTGTTACTCTCAATTAAGTGTATCTACAAAAACGTAAACTGCAGTTTTATTAAAAATCTATCTGCAGTACTTGGAACTGTCCTGATACATTTTTGTCAGAAGTCATTCACAGTTACTTGTACACACTTACCAAGGTGTAACCCCCATAGGTGTGTGTTCACCCTTCGTTCATCAGCCAGGTATCCCATGACCTTGCTCATTTTTGCTCTTTAATGTTGAAAACATAGCCCAATAAAATCTGGTACTCGGCCAACATACAAAATCTTTAAAAAGCTAAAATCAAAGCTCTGAAGCAGTGGATGAAAACCAAATCCTCTGAAGACAACATTGCCCATTAATTTGCTGTTAAAGCACATAAATCAGCAGTCTGTGATGCAAAAACACTATCCCATGACTATAGAACTGCTGGAGTCGCCCCAAACCCAAGGAGTTCTTTAGAATGCTAAAAGAACTGAAGGACCCCTGCTGTTGCCCATCACAGGTTATCAAAGACTCTTGGTGTACAGCTATTCAAAATGCCTTGATGGATACATTAAAAACATTAAGGTAGACATTGCAGCCAAATGTGGTGCAAAGGAAAGATCTAAAGAGAATATAGCTTCTATAAGGATTAATGTGAAACTCCCTAAATGTGAGTTTCATTCAGTAACGGAGCAAGATTTAGCAGATGTACTAAGGAATGTTAAGCCTATGAACTGTAAAGGGGACATCTGTCCTGCACTTATGGTTCAGTCATACGCTTCTCAGTTAGTCCCTCTGATCACAAAATTTGTGATGCCTCATTTAGGGAAAACTGTGTACCTTCTCGTATCAAGCAGGTATGGCTCTCCCCCCTGATCAAAAAGCCCTCCTGGGATCCTAATGTGCTGGTCAACTACCGGCTCATTACTAATGCGCCCTATCTACTGAAAATACTAGATAAGGTGGCTCAAGTACAAATTGGGGAGTTTCTAGCCAACCATGAAATCCTGAACAATCTGGTTTCAGACATGCTCATAGTACCGAGTCCACTCTACTAAACTTGAAAACTAACATCTTAAACCCCTTTGAAAAAGGCAACATAGCGCTGCTCGTGCTGTTGGACCTGTCCACAGAGTTCAATTTAGTGGACCATTCCACACTGGCAGAGTACGGCATAATTTTCATCATCTGCAACAGAGTGGTTAAAACCCTTTCTCTCTCACCGCAAGGCCAAAGTTTTCTTTGAGGAGGCTATGGCAGAAGAGTTTCCAGTAACGTGTGAGGTTGTCGCCAAAACTGTTTAATATCTTTATGCTACCCCTATTTGAACAATTGGATGCAGAAAGCATAGTTTATGCCAACTATGAAGACGACACACAGGGCCTCATTACAACTCAGGCGGTAAGGGTTTTACAGCGGCGTAAACAGCGCCGACCCTTACCGCCTGAGTACGAGGTCCCTTAGCACCATGGCGGACTTAACACCTGCTTTTAGCAGGTGTTAAAATCCATGGCGCTAAGGGACCATGGAGTTAATTACGCCACCGTAATTTACGGTGGCGTAATTAACGCCTTCCCCACTCCCATTATGCCCTATGGGGCAAAATGGGAATGGGGAAGGGTAAATGGGGATTTACCGCCCCGCCAAGGTTGGAATGGGGCGGTAAATCCGCCAACCACCATGGCGTAAACGTAGTTTACGCCATGGTGGTAAAGTCACGGCCCAGGCGGTAACTTACCGCCTGGGTCGTAATGAGGCCCACAATGTCCTATTCCTCTCTGGGAATTATATCACTGACTCCATCACTGTCAACTTCATCTATGGCTTGATTTAAACTTGGACGCGCATTAATGGCCTTACGCTCAAGGATTCCATGATTGAGCTCATGTTCATGAGCACAGCACTTCAATTACGGAAGCTTAGCCCAGAATATCAGAATTTTGTCATCTCAGGATGGACCATCGCCACCCAACCTAAAGTTAAGACCATAGGAGTTACCATGGATAAAGTGCTTAATATGAAGGTCCAAGTAAATAACCTTGTTTCAGGTACATCTTACTGTCTGAAGTTGATCGCTCAGCTCTGACCCTTCTTGAATCCCACCAATTGTGCTACCATTCCACGAGCCATCATAGGAGCAACATTTGATCATTGCTCCAGTCTACTGATGGACATTGCCATGGGTGAACTCGCCCGTTTACAAGTCTTCCAGAAAAACGCTGTTCGCATTGTTGAGGGGCTGCGCAGAACAGACCAAGTGTCTGTGGCTCGGAAAGCCCTTCACTGACTCCCCATTAGCAGCAGGATCTTGTTCTGAATAGGTGCCTGTATGGACAGGGCTCTAGGTACCTGTCAAGCAGCATCTCATGATTGCCAGCCCGAAGAGTCTAAAGGTCCAATAATGCCTGTCTTCTGGAAACACCACAAGCCAGACTTACCATCGTGGCCCAGGAATACTTTCTCTACACAGCCCCTAAAAACCAGAATGTGGTGCCCCCCGATCGGAGAGCATGCACCTCACTGGCTGTCTTTAAACGTCTTTAAACGTGGGTTGAAAACCGCTTTGTTTTACTACGCTCCCATTATCCCCTGACTGATGACCCCTCTGCATGATTCCGATTAACTGTTCTTTCTTGTCTCGTTTTGTCTAAGAACCTTCATGCCTCAGGGCTTTTTGTTCCGTGCTATACAAATAAGATAAATAAATAACATGTGAACATTACCATTTATAGAGTTGTTGATGAAACATTCATATTATAGACCAGTCTAGGGGCTTCTCATGAGGTGACAGGAGGAAACTCAAGCGAAACCAGATATTAGCTTTGACATTGAAATTCCCCATTCCAACCCTCCATCACTTGTGTCTAGTTGTCAGACAGCTTATGTTTCGATCGCTTCCTCTAAAAGATGGTTCTCTGACTTAACCAAATGTTGGCAATTGGCTTACAACAAGTATTTCTAGTGCAATCAACTGTAGCACAACCTGCCATCTCCAAACCCTGCACAGGAAATATCTGAAAAACACTCTTTCAACTAACAGAACATAGAAAATAACTGACTTGGATACATAGGGTGTAAACAATAACTTAATATTCCCCTCAGCCTTACAAATGTCCTTATGTTTTTAAGGAGCCAAGCTAGAACAAGAAGATGGTGAAGGGGCTTAGTTTGTCCAAGAGGGGCAGAGTCTGGTGAAAGGACAGAATCTGGTGAAGGTGCCGAGCCTGGCAAACTGTGGGAGTAAAGTTGGGGAGGGGTGCATGCACTTAGTTGGGCCTAAGGCAGCAAGAAGCCTAAATACGTCACTGCCCAGCCCCATGACAGGTAAGTGAATCCTTGTAAATTAACTCTCAAACACTACAAAAAACAAATAAATAAACTACTACCACACCTTGGTGTCTGTGTCTTTATTTCTTTATTACCCTGAGCGTACATGCGTTAGCCCTACCTAACCATGCTCAATTTGGGCCAAGGGCTACATGACACCTCCACTGCCTTTGGCATAATTCTCCTAAACTATCAGTTCGGTGAAACAGGCACAGCCTCCTTCACAGAAGAGGACGTGCCCATAACATCCACCCCCTTAAGATGTGCTCAGACAAAGCCGCTGGATGAGTATCCATGGAAACCATCTCCTCAATCTGAGCCGGGGCAGGAGCGACTCTGTGCTTTCTGAGCCAAAAGGTCCAGGAATATATCAGAGGACAGAACACCTAGGAGACACTCCGATTCTAACCAACAGTTGGTAAGATCTCCAAGTTCTTCCTCTGAACAGTAATAGGATATTTATTAGCAAGAGGAGAAACAGAAACAGGGCAAAGACTGTTTATGTATGTGTTTATTTATTTATTGAACACTTGTATGGCACTGTGCATCAGAAAGTGTTTTCAGGTGCCACAAGACAAAAGAGGGGAGGACATAGGAGGAAACCACAATAATGGTCCTACTAGGTCTTGTGACATTGAGATTGTGCAAGTGCAGTATCAAGAAGTGCTGGGGCTAGGGGATAGGCAGGTGGAGGGGGAATGGGAAGGGGAATGTGCAGAGGACTGGGCAAGGGCTAAGGGGTGCCCAGGTGGGCTAGTGCCAGGGGAAGCAAGGGGTAGGGTGATAGTGCCAGGGGGGCCAGACTCCGAAGGCTAATCAGGGAAGCGGGTCCAAGGGCAAGTGCTGGTAGGAAGGGGTAAGAGGTGAGAATGGACGAAGTATAGCCTTACCATGGCGAGACTCATAAGGGACAACAGGCATCCAGTGAATGCGGCAGGAGGAGACTAGCGGGGGGGGAGAGAGAAGGAGGAGGAGAAAGGTAAGATCTTGAGGAGCTTCTGGAACTTATGGAGATCCTGCTCAAGACGGAGAGGGGCAGGGAGGCCATTCCAGAGGGAGGCTCCTGCCGAAGAGAGAGATCTACCCCCCACTCTCTGCTTGGAGAAACATCTGATCTGCAGAGCGTTGGAGCTAGAGTAACAAAGGACTCTAGCACCAAGGTATTTAGGGAGAGAGAGCTGAATGTAGCAAGGTCCCAGGGAGGGTCGGATTGGCCCCTCAGCCTTTCGGCCCGTGGCCGGGCTGAAATCGCCCCTACGGAGTGGGGGCCGGTTTCTGGCCATGCTTGGGCCGATTTGGAAGAATTTTATTTTAATATAATTTTTTTCAAATTTTGTGTATTTTTTTTTCTACAAAAAGCCTTTCATCCTTCTTAGGTCGATAAACGAGTACCAATACAGGTTGGGTGATATTGTATGCATATTTATTCTATAAAAAAGAGCTTCAGCTTAAGTGCTATACAATAACATATTATCATTTGGCCTTGGACGTCTGCTTGGATTCACAGTAATTTAGTGTACTTAGGAACAATGCTATTTGATGCCACTTCCTGTTTTGTCAAGGGGTGAAAGGTTGTGTTTCATCACTTCCCGGGATGTCACTTTGGGGTGGGGTCAAATGGCATCACTTCCGGTGATGTCATCAGAGGTCAAGGGTTGTGAGGCAAGGCGTGGGACACTTTTTTGAGGCAAGGGGTGGACCACTTTTTTTGGGGTTGACCAGGCCTATTTCCTGTCCCAGTCGACCCTGGTCCCAGGCCCCAGAAAGCTTGGAGGAAAGCTAGGAGGAGTCAGAGCCAGCCCCAAAGATCCAGGTAACTGTTGTATATCAGAAATCAAGGGTAGTGGGCCCTGAACACTTGTAAAAGACACATTTATTTGTATGAGGTATGCACACCTCAGAAAATAGACAAAATCTCACCAGAAACTGAGGAGTTTGAGGAATCTTCTTAAATGATTCCAGTCCCTCATTTGGATTCATGATCCATGAATCCTCAGGTGCTTGTTGGGCAGGTGGAGATAAAACAATCTCATCCTGCAATGGGCCTGGTACCAAGGTAGAAGCAGACTAAACCAATGATAGCGGGAAGACACATCTTGGACTCACTTTTGTCTTTATGATGCATTTTCTTCAAGAAACAAATACTCGGTACCAGTGGGTCAGGTCTGGTAACACATATGGAATTGTGCTTTTCTTCCCGCTTTTCTGGTGCAAGTTTAAACCATGAGCAGAAGGAGAAGCTCTTTTGGCCAGCAAGTAATGGATTTCATAAGACAGTAAAGCTTCCAGTACCTTAGCATCAAGTTTACAGCTGGAGCATAGCTCGACCATTAAGTTCAACTCAAAAGTCCATCTGTGTCCAAAACCTACACTTGCCCCCACAACTGGAGATATACAAAGTGTATGGATTTCAGCAACAAAATAAACAGTGTTCAACATAAAGTTCTGAGCCTCTTACAGCTCTTGGCTTACTTTTGAGCATCCTCTTACCCAAGTTCAAACAATTCCAGAAGGCCTCGGGGTTCCCTTCCCCAAGGTCAACACAGTTCCAAAAGGCATTGGGGTTCCCATGCCCAAGGTCAACACAGTTCAAAAAGGTCTTCTCTTCCCCAAGAAGGCAGCTCTTCCAGCTTCAAAACCACCGTTAGTTCAAATCTCTCAGCTTTCAATAATGATTCCAGCCCAACTAACCTTCGGGTTTTCCAATATTTCATATAGATTGCTCCTTTCTTCAATAACTTCAACACTTATCAAACAAAACAGCTTCTGTATCTTGACTTTCCTTGGTTCTTCCCAAGTAGAGGTCACTCGGTCTAGGCGCAGTTGTCGGAATACATGGTCCACCCATTGCAGGTCACACAACCGATAACCCATGGCATGTTATTATGCTCTTGGCTTTCCTTTGGACCTGCTTGCCAGCACAGATTTTCTCTCTGAACCTGTGTCATTAGTCCACATTCAATTATGTTTTGCTCTTACAGTCACTTGGCTTTGCTATAACAGGCTTTCCATAACTTGGGTATCTCTGGGCTCACATTTATTTCAGATTCCTCTTGCCACAATTTATACCTCATACAATCCTTCAGGCATTCTTGCCAACACAGGTTTTCTTTCTTTGAACCGGTGTTCGCAATTCACAATCAATTCTGTTTCTCTTTGACAGTCTCTTTTTTTATGCCAACACGTGACTTTCACATAATTTATTCCGTGGTATTTATTCTTTTTCACCACTTTGCTTTCATAATGCCCACCACTACGGTGGTGAGAGTGTGCGGTACAAATATCCTTCAACATTAACATTAGTACTTGTCACTTGCTTTTCATTTAGTTCATAAGTGCTCATTACTGGTTTTTACTTTGTTCCTACTTTCACATTGTCCATCAATGCTTATTACTTGTTTTCACTGTGTTCATAAATGCACATCACTTTCTTTTCAGTCATGCAGTATTTTCATATACTTTGCATATCTTTTCTCTAGTTCGGTATTCAATAATACGTGTGACATTTCCAAAGTACTTTGCAGCTTGTTCAGCATTCTTTATTCTTCCATTCGGTCTTCAAACTCATTTACTATACGTTTCTGTTCGATCAGCATTTCCATCTGCCCAATTCCAGCCCCTGAAGCACCCCGTTCTGAGTGCTCCCTTTCTTTCACTCACCGGTGTCCGGCCGCTCTACAGAGCATCTTCATTCTCTTCTCTGGCTTTCTCTCGCACCCTGCGTGCTTGTCGGGAGCTCTGGCGAGCAGCGCTCGCCTCTCTGCCACCTTGCTGCTGCGATCGGCTCCAGCTGTGGACACCAGGCACAGGGGACTTCAGGGGTCTCATGCCTCGTGTGGCCTGCTCGAGCCCCTGCGTCTCTCTCCCCCTGTGAGAAACCCCGGGTGTTTCTCCCAGGTTATTCCCAGGGATCCTTTGTTCAGGTGGCATGGGGAGGGCCATCGCCCTTGGATCCCAACTCAGGTGGTGGACGAGCAAGGGAGGATCACCTGGGCAGGAGGTCCTTGGGGACTATGGGGGGGACGCCCCCTCGGGCGAGACATGGTATCCCTCCCATTCCGATACACCCCGACCCAACATCACCTCCGTTGTCCTGGGATATTGTCCGCAGAGTCTCATCATACCCCAGGAGAAAACGACCAGGGAAATTAAACCATCTGTAAAATCACAAGAACCCAATAGAAAATCCATTCACCCACCACAATACATTTACCCCGTAAAACCCGTAGGCCCTTTTAAATGAGCTAGCACTCTATTGGATGGATGGGGATGCAGAAATTACTCAAACATCAATGATAAGACCAACTCAGGAAGTTGGCAAATAGTTTGCTGTTTTAATAACAATTGTCTTGAACAGGGAGTACAACGGACATCAACGGACATCTCACAGCTTAGCTCTCAGCGACTTACATAAAAAACACTCTTTTATAGCAAAAACTCATCATCACTGATGTCATACTACGTGGCAAAATAAGAAAACCTAAGTAGGATTGTGGTAGGACAATGGGGAACATCTAGGTATACTTTCTATGGGGGATGGAATTGTGATTGGGTCTCTAGTCAGGTGGACAACTATGCCCAGCCCTAGTGCAATTCATCATCAGTGTCAGCAAAATACACAATGTTTCATTGGGTCTCAAACTATAGGGCTTTTTGATACTTGGCCCTCTACAATTGGTTGGCATGCTTGTACCCTTCTGGAATATTCCACTCGCTAGCAGTCCGCAATCTGGTGCC
Source organism: Ambystoma mexicanum (assembly GCF_040938575.1). Classification (NCBI taxonomy): domain Eukaryota; kingdom Metazoa; phylum Chordata; class Amphibia; order Caudata; family Ambystomatidae; genus Ambystoma; species Ambystoma mexicanum. The sequence goes on along the minus strand of NC_090926.1, from coordinate 324,579,762 downwards.
CGAGGTGCTTGGTGGATGGACTTGAGCATGCCTCCCCACCCAATTAGCCCATAATCCATCATCACTCAAGCTGTCTGCCATAAGAATAGTCTTTGAACTTGGCCTTCCAAGTATCACTGTTCCTGGGAATACAAGGGAGTGTGAGCATACCCTTATCTTCAAGTCTCTGCGTAGTTTGCCCAAAGTCTATTTCCATCTAGACCATGTGACAGGAGACTGTGTTTTTTCTCCTTCTTTGCATTTAATACAATTAAAGTGAAAAATACTTGGCACTCATTGTCTTTCCGTAGCACCGTAACAGGAGCTTGTCTCGGCTCTCACATTCATTGTATCTTTCCATGATAGATAACCAGATTCTTGGCTGCCTCACCCTTGACACTGGGCCAGACAAGCCTTGTCGATTCTTCCTCCATCGTCAGCCTCTCTTATTCTACTGCGCCACACTTTCAGCCTCAAATACGATGTGGAACATCCAGATTCTATACATATATATTGGTGGCACCGCCTGCAATCTATTCACTACGTATAGGCAGCCTTCAAGAATACTTACTCTACTTACGTTACTGCATCTGTACAATTATAAAAATGGCTTGCATTTTCTTCCGTGCTCTTTGCAGGTGCAATGTTCATTCTGCACGTAAAGGATCACTCGATTCTTTACTTTGTCATCATATTCTATATGGTCTATTCACCTATTCTCTTCGCATCTCTTCTTGGTGTGTCACTTTGCTTCATGTGACTTCACCAGTCTCCTCTTCCATCCGTCTTTACATGCTCTTCCAGGATCTCTCTCAAGAGACAATCAGCTCTTCGTGGATACATAAAGAATGTTTTTCTGAATAGATACCTTGTTTCAAAAGCTTTTTGTTTTATGGGCATCATTACAGGTGTCGCGCTTGTCACTATTTCTAGTTCCCAACATATAGGCAATATAGGGGCGGGACTTCCGGCATTTGGCTACTCCTCTAAACCCTTCATCCTGACAAAAACCTACATGGGTTTTCCATGATCTCTGGAAAAACCTACAACTCCCACAATCCCTACTTCCATTCCAGAAGTCCAACTACTGGGACAAAGAAAAGGCATATGGGAATCATGAGGATAATAGGAATCCGTAGCCAATGGATTCCTAAGTGCAGTCTCCGTGATTTTATTTATTTGTATTTATATATTTATATTGCGCCAAAGCCCGCAGGCATCAGGGCGCATACAACAAGGCAAGGACAACAATTAGGGAAGGCGGGACAGCATCCATCACTGCAGTTAGCTAATCATTTATCTGAATAGTAGGGTTTTGAGTTTCTTTCTAAAAATCAGGTGTTTTGATTCTAATCTCAAAGAGGTAGGTAACCCATTCCATAGTTGAGCTGCTTTTACGGCAAAGGAGCGTCCAAGCCCGTTTGCTCTTTTGGCACCAGTGTATCCAACAAGGCCTTGTGCTTCGGATCGCAGTGACCGACTCGGTTTATAGGGAATTATTTGATCTTTCAGGTAAGCAAGGGCTTCTCCATACATACAGTGATACACAATGGTCAGCGATTTGAAGGAAATACATTCCTCCAGTGTTAATCAGTGAAGTGACTCTTTGTCTTCGGAGACATGCCCACTTCTTGTTTTCTGACTGATGGTTCTCTCTGCGTTCTGTTGTATGGTCTGGCATTGGGCTATGCAGTCCTTATCGGCTCCTGCCAGCAGGGCATTGCCATAATCCAATCTTGAAAGGATTGTGGCCCTCGCGATGAAGGCACAGTTTCTTTCACTCAATAAAGGTCTGATAGACCTGAGCAGCCTCTGGTAGTGATTTCCCAATAATGAGGTCAGGCAGGGAGGGACAACTACTCACACCTGACTCCAATTAACTCTAGCTGGGAGTGTAAAAGCAGCAGCCAGAAACAGCATTTTGAGCAAGCAGGGAATGCTGAAGGAACTGTGGAGACCAGAAGGAGAAGTCAGCAGCTAGGAGAACATTGAGAAGCCAGAAGGGGAACGAACTGCCAAGAACTGAAGCCTGTGAGTACAAAGGGGGCTACAGTGTGACAGGGGAGCTGTGTCCCAGGGAACCAAAACTACAGCTACACTTATCTGATAGTGGTTAAATCAGTACTTGCTCCCTGGTTGAGTTCCAGAATACCAGGTAGTTCAGGGGCATGTGCTGGGACCCTGACATTAAGTGAATCCCCATTGGGAATCTGGTAACACCTCATCACTGACGGTAAATGATGAAGACCCTGTGACTCGATGGAAGCTAAGGCGGGATAACCTGTTGTGTCAAGAACTTTGTGTAAATCCCAAAAGTGCCCGTAACTGGCAAAGTGGGAACAAAACCTTGAATGTGCATTCTGGGAGTTGTAGTCCAAAAGGGCAAATCTGTGCGACAGAGTGGTCCGGCACCTCGTGTGTGCCCAATCGAATGTCTCTGTAAGGTATCCAGCTGAGAAGTGGAAATAGTGAAAGTTAAAGAGTTGTAAAGAATTGTAAATCAAAGTGGTCCTGCGACACATCAAGCAAAATCCTGTGCACAGTCGAAAGATTCTGGTGTCAAAAGGGGATCTGAGCCTGGAAGAGGGGGATCCATGGTCCGAGCCCGGATGAAGGAGACCAAATTGTGAACATTATAGAAAAGGGGTCTGAGCCCCGATGAGGGGGACCCGTGGTCCGAGCCTGAAGGAGGGAGACCAAGTGTGAACTTATGAATATGAGAATCTTGACAATGGAAAGGAACTTTTGTGTTATGTTTGCTACATCAGACCCTCTGCAGTAAGAGACTTTGAATGGCAAAGAGACTTTGGCAGAGAAGGGCCCAATACTAAGATACTGAACTATATGAGTAACAAAAGGAACTACAAGTACCAGCAGTCAGTGGGAAAGAAGGTAATACTGTGTGTTTTGAGAAGCAAAGTGAACTTTGTTTGAAGACGGAAGAAACGTGTGTTTTGGCAAGAGACATTTCTTTTAAGAATCCTTTTTGTTTCTTAAAGACTTTGACAGAGTTGTGTGAGACCAGCTGAACCAATGAACTATGTCCTCGTGCCTTGGAAGCCAGAGTGAGCACTAGGCTTGAGCGTGCTGCCTTGTCCTGTGCTGAAAGCATGGGCAAGGGAGGCCAACTGTTCAACTGTCCTGACATAATGTTTCTTGAACACTTTTTCTTTTTTACATACATTACTGTCTCCATTTTGTATTTAGAAGTAAAGATTGGCAATAGGTTAATTAGCATAGGCCATTTTATTCTGACAGACTCGACTAGGACTGCGTTATTATTATTTGATGGCTGTAGCTTGCTCCCGTTCTTAGATTTAGGTTTAGATAGACGTGTAACCAACACTTTAAAATTCAATAAAAACCCTTGGACTTTGTCTCATTTGTTTCGGTCTTCATTGATGATACCAAGCCTTTCCTTACACCCCTCTGCAGCGTTCATCATCCTTTTCAGTTGTCCCTCTCCAGCCTACTCCATGTCAGGTTGCAGCGTCCATCTCCCCAGGCAGGTTTCTCCTGGTGGGTTTCCTCCATCGTTCCTGCCCGTCTCTCCTTGTATACACCTCTAGCCTCTCAATTCATTGCAGGTGCAAGTCCTTTGTCTGACCATAGTTAGCTCTATTAGTGGGACATGCCTGGCCATTGTAATGGTACTCCATAGCCCTTTTCCTGGTCTTAGCAGCAACGTGGTGTGAATGACTAAGTGTGCATAACTCCTACTTACTTCTTCCCAGTCTTAAAGGAGTATGAATCTCTGACAGTTTGTGTGTGTGAAAGAGGAAAAGACTGAATGGAAGGGGGCACAATACCCAGTTGTTTCTTCCCTGTTTTGTTATGGCTCTGACATGTCTCTGTATTAACAAGAGGAGGTTGATGTGGGTTTAACATGCCCATATAAGGAGGTGCCATCCTAGTTAATCTTTTCCTTGTCCCTCTAAAGTGATGCTATTTCCGAGGGTCATGTTGGAAGGAAGAAAATAAAGGGGGTTGACAGTATCCTACAAAGGCTTCTAGGACTGAAGGTTCATTGTGAAATGGGAATGGGGAATACTGTTTCTCACTCAAGAACATCCTCTCTCCATTACCCAAATATTCTCCACCCAGGTGATCCTCCCTTGCATATACACCCCCGGGGTCAGGATCCAAAAGTGATGGCCTTTCCCTGGCAACCTAAGCAGAGGATGTCGGGAGAAGGAAGTGAGGACGCCCTCAGGTTTCTCATAGTAGACTGTGCCAAAATTCCTTCTGGTGAGCACAGAATGACTGAGCTTTTAAATTTATATTTAAAAAAATTATGCAGGTAACTGTTTATGAATGGGAAATCTGCTGATCAGATCCCTCCTTTCATAAATGCTCCATGCCAAATTTATAGTGCATTCTTGTGCCTTTGCTTTATCAGTCTCCTGACACCTACAGCACCAGCCCTGCAGTGGCACAAGGCAGATTCAAAGGTCACATTTGCATTCCTGTCAGCTCTTGGAATGCAAAGTGACAGCAGGCAGAGGTGGCCTTTTACCTTTCTGCACCTCTGATACAAATTATAATAATTGTGTAACCTAGTGTAAGGACATGTTTAGCATTTTGCCAGCATGTATAGCATTTTGCCAAAATATAATAACATTTTTTTATTGCCAGCAGATAATAGCTTTTTTTTGCCAGTATGTAATATAGCATTTTTTTTGCTAGTATAATATATAGCATTATTGGCAGTATGCAAAGTACAGGATTTACAACACAGCCCGGCCCAATTTGAAACTACAGATATTCAGAGCACGCATAGAAAAACTTAGTGTGCTGCCAGGCTCAAATAATGAAGTGCGCCATGTTTTTTTTTTTATGCTTCATGTATGGCGACTTCATTATAATACATAACCGACTAACATTATTAACATTACTAAAATACTAATTCTAACTTCTCTAACATTAAACTGCAGTCTCATATGCAAAATGAGGTGAAATCCATGTTTTGGTTACACTGCTGAGATTCATTTTTAAACGCACACTGGTGTTTTCTTCAGCTGGTGGAGAACAGAAAAATTCAAGCTGCAGGAAACAAAGTGAAACAGTAACTCTGGGCCTGAAGCTTTCATTGTTCTGAAAATGGGGGCTGATACAGAGCACATTCTTTTTAACCTGATTGGGAGAAAATGTAGGCAGACAAGACACGTCAATAAGGGGATGGATAAGAGTTTTCTTAGTAACAAGAAATGAGGAGAGCAGTTAGTTCATACTGGGCTGAGGTGACAGACAGAGGTTCCAGGGAGTAGAGCGCTAGCTTTGAAACATAATCAGCTGGCACTCCCCACACAAGATTACGGAAGAGTTTTGCGCTGACACTGGGTCTGCATCTGCAAACACAAAGAGGTTGTGCGGGGGACTTCAAAGAAAGGCCGACCTTGGTAAAATAAGTGCTAAGTGAGGACCAGGTAAAATGCCATATGTGTGACTAAGAGTTATTGCAGTGTAGGGAAGTTAGGAAATCATTGCATGTTTATTTTTCGTTATTTCAGAATGTGGGAACATTAATCCATGCTTGTTCTGTTTTGTTCTCTTGTATTGCAGATGATGCTGTAATTAACCCATGGTAAAATGTGGTGACTTGTAAATAAGATACAATACAAGAAGTATTTATAAAAACCAATGGGACTTTCGTGTCATTCACGCATATGTGAATGATTTACATAAGTGATGTATAAAGGGGAGGCTCATATCAGTGTAGTAGTGTATTTGCCAATTTACCAATACAAGTAAAATAGCAAACAAGAGAATGGTAGTAATAAACAGCTATAAAGCAGAGGTTTGTGTGCAGTGTGATGAATGTTTCCTTCCTTGCATGCTGATGGGAAGGTGCCTGATCTGATACATAGATCACTGGATGTACATAAGCCAGTAATGCCTAATGGCACATAGATTACTGGATGTACATAAGCCAGTAATACCAGCCACCAACTGTAGGTGGCGCTATGAATAAAATCATTGGGTTCTACTAAAGTGTATAAGTCTGGGGCTCTCTACAGACAACTAGAAGGAATTCTAATAGAAAGGAAAGGTTTATTTTATGATGGGGTTATAGTATAAAAAAGAAACCATGCTCACCAATATACCACAGGAATAAAATACTGCAAAACAAGATACCACTAAAATTACCGCCAATACAAGCTAACAAGGTATGGTCACTAAAATAGTGTGATACCAAACCCAATCTAAATGTAAGACTAATTTACTGCCAAACTACCGCCAATATTTTTACAGTGAGAAAATACTACCAAATCCGAATTTACCCCAATAAAACAAAATCTCTTATACTAGTCAGCCTGATGGCACATTAAACATGAACCATGCCTGGTTGCATCCGCAGGAATTTGATATAATTCTACGGACGGCTCTGTGAGCAAGGCTTAGCTATGACAGGGCAATGTGTATTAGCTATCTGGCCTGGATGTCTCCACATCTTCAATGTGTAACACTACTTCCACCTCCAGGAGATCAAAGAAGGACTGTGGGTTGCAGCACTAATGAGCCGAATGCTGACAGCTCAAATCGATACCCCTTTTCAGTTGACACCTGTTGAAAGGCCCATGGATGCCAAAATGAAAGCCGCCATCCTCTGGAAGTTCTACAAAAGCCCAGGCCAGTGCCTTAGGATCATTGAGAACAGACAAAAAGGTAGAATCAAAACTTGGAGGTATTTATAGATTAGTCCTTGAAGTATCTGAGTGGATGCGTCACTGGTAAAAAAAAAGTAGACACATTTGAAGGAATGCCCAATCTGATTGCATGTGAGCATGTCCTTAACAATAGTGATGTAGAGTTACAATAGCATCTAGTGGACAAGAATATTGCAGACCATAGGCAGCTTGCAAAGGTATGTGAATACTCAAGTCCAGAAAAAAGGCTCAGGTGAACACATCCAAACTAGAAAAGAAGGCATCTGATAAGAGTAAACCAAAGGAGAGTACCCTCCTGCCAAGAAGGGTCCCAAAAGCACAATGGTAAATCCCATTACTCGTCAGCTCCCACAGAAAAGAAGGGTGGTGGGTCCTCTAGCACTGGGGCACCATCATCCTCAGTGCCCAAAGGTTGCTTACTGTGCACGGATCTGACATATAGGAAGGGGGATCCAGCCTTTAAGGCTAAACAAAAACAGGCCTTAGTCAGGAGTAAGCCAGATGAATTACCACTAAGCCAGGAGTGGCTGAATAATTCCTAGTGATTCTAAGTGGGAATGGTACTAGGACCACTTAGGAGGCCCTTGTTCCCATGAAACACATCTTATTGGAGCACATCTTCATTATTGAGAACAAAGCTCTCACACTGTTATGCTTAGTTAAGTGTTAAACACCATTTATCGTACAAGCACTGTTGAAACCCAGAAGACCACCTACCTGGTGCTATGATTGTTGATGCAGATCTATGCATATAGTAGGAATTCCCCTGTAAACCCCTCTGTGGTCCTACACAAAGGTGCGAACAAGGAGATGTCCCCAGGGAAACCCTTGTGGGGTAGAAAACCCTGTGCAGCGCTGCTAGGGTGTGCTGGCTCCGGTGTTTTCAGATGGTCGATGGAAAAGCACTGGATCCCTTGCTGGTGAGTGGAATGGTGCTTGGACCTTCCTATCTGGAATCATGGGGAGAGGATTTAGAATAATAATATAGCCAGTGTTCTATTATCTATTCTCCAATTAGGGATTTCTCCTGGAGTTGAGTAACTCACCCGAATGTGGCTAGAGTGAGCCTTTTTCTATGGACTGCCTCGGATGGGGAGGTGAGTGAGAATGGAACGTAGTAGGTTTGGCTGAACAAAACAAGGAAAGCATTAAGAAAAGAAGTTTCCAGCATCTCAGAAGAAAAGGAAGCGAATATGGACCCTACGGCGTACCCGAAAAGACAGGATCTGCAGATGCGTGGCCACAGTGCAGAGAAGACTTCTGGTAGTTTCTAAGGAAAAGTCCAGCAGATCTTCACGCAGCCTGCTGAACCACAGAATAGTTAATGGATCATATAAACTCCTGATGATAATGCTCTCCTGACCCTGATATCTAGGCACCTACCGAGGGGCTGATGGGGAAGCCACGAAAAGGCGGGTGTGACGCGAGGTTATCGAAAGTAAACGCGTCCTGTCCCCGATGCTGGCGGAGTAAGAGGAGATCTGTAGAAAAGTAAAGGTTAGATAAAAGAAAGCTTATGCCCCCAATATCAAAGGGAAATAAGAGTCTAGGTGAAGCAAACATACGGAGCGTGTGTCCACTCGGAAGAGAGTAGCAACGCGAGGTGCACTCTGTGAGCTGCCGGGATAATCCATTGCAGTGGCTGTGGGCGTGGCTAGCCCCGGAAGAATCACAGGGCTAGAGGCTAGACCGTTACTGTGGCCGTAAAGGGTAGCCCTGCTGGTAGGAGGACCCAAATACGATACTGTCAGTCACTGCCGTGGGCTTGGGACACACGCGTGGCATCGAATAGCAGGAGCTCTCATCAAAGTATGCCCCCTCTTAGGGGGCGTTCCCCCTGGTTTATCCAGATGACGCTGATGAAATCTCTTCACTAGACGAGGGGCGTGGACTGCTGTCTCTGATTCCCAGGAGCGTTCTGCTGGCGAGTACCTCTTCCAGTCCACCAGGTATTGAAGTCTCCCGCGATGATATCGGGAATCACAGATACCAGTAACTTCGATTCCGGGCCAGAGGTGGTAACGATTGGCTGAGGATGTGTGGTGGCCCTAGGATGAAAATGGCTTCGCTTATCCGGTTTTAACTGTGATACATGGAAAACAGGATGGATAGGTGCCCAGGAATCCAGGAGACAAAGTCTGAATGCCGCCGCACCAATTGATGCAAAGACCCAAAAAGTGCCAAAGAACTTTGGTGATAATTTGGATGGCACCAGGTGTCTCGGGACAAAACGTAATGACAACCAAACCAAATCTCCCAGTTTGATAACTGGAGCGGGAGTCCTATGTTGGTCCGCAAAATGTTTTAATCGGTCTTGCGATTCCTGAAGCGCTGTTCTAGCTAATTCATGGGCCTATTGGAGTTTGTCCATCAGATGATCCACATCTGGAAACTGGGAAGCAGGAGGCATCATGGTAGGAAATGAGGCTGACTGGAATCCGTAAGAGCAGTAAAAGGGGCTCATCTTGGTGGCAGAATGGTAAGAGTTATTATACGCATATTCTGCAATAGGTAGAAGGTCTCTCCAATTATCTTGAGCTGCTGAAACATAGCTACAGAGATAGCATTCAAGAGTCTGGTTCAGTCTTTCGGTTTGACCGTTAGACTGCGGATGATAACAAGAACTAAGGGCTCGGGAGATTCCAAGAAGATGACAGACCTGTTTCCAATAACATGAAGTATATTGTGACCCCCGGTCAGAAATTGTTTCTTGTAGACCATGTAATGAGAAGACCCTCTCTATAAAGAGGTGAGCCATGTGGGAGGCTGAAGGGAGACCAGATAGTGGAATGAAATGAGCCATTTTCGAGAACAAGTCTATCGTGACCATAATTGTCAAACAACTACCCGACGGTGGTAACTCTACCACTAAATCAGTGGAGACAATATGCCAGGGTCATGATGGTAGGGACATCTTCACTAGTTCTCCTAGAGGAGAATTACATGGTAAGACAAATCGTACAGGAAGTCACGTATTCCTTGATGTCCTTACTCAAGGAGGGCCACCAGAAATAACATAATACTAGTTCTTTGGTGTTTGCTATTCCTTGATGTCCCGCAGTCTTGGAATCATGGCACATGCCCAGGACCTCTTTCTGTAATGGCTTGGTAGGGACATACACTCTGTGACCAGGGATAGTAACACCCATCCGCTTTCTTGAAGGGGTAGTGTTCTAACTTTGCAGTCTGTTGCTTGGTCAATGACTCAGAATGTTCCCTTAATCGTGTCATAAAGTTTGTAACTGCCTGAAGTACCACCATTGTTCAGGGAAAAATTGGTTCAGTTCTGAACTGGTCATCTGGTATTGGTTCCTTTCTAGACAAGGCATCGGCACAAAGGTTGTTTCTCCCAGGGATAAAGGAAAACGTAATCCAAAATGGGGAGAACAAATTTGCCCAAAGGGCTTGGTGACTGCTACAGGTCTGAGCATACTGTAGAGCCCGTAATTATGGTGGTCTGTCCTAACCTCTACTGGATGTTTGGCGCCTAGTAATAGATGACACCACTCTTCAAAAGATCTTTTTGATTGCCAAGAGTTCTTTTTCCAGGACTGTGTAATTTAATTCTGCTGGTAACAGGGTTTTGGACAGGTAGGCCAGGGGGCGCTCCTGTGCTTGGTCATCTAGTTGGAGCAAGACGGCCCATAGGGCATACTGAGCAGCATCGGTTTCTACTATGAATCCGTGATTCTGGTCGGGGGTCATTACGACAGGGGTCGTGGTGAAGAGCTTCTTGAGTTTCTCAAAGCCCTGTTGGGTAGCTGTGGACCATAAAAAAGGTACTCCCTTCTTTAGTAGAGCAGTCAGAGGTTCTATAAGGGACGAAATGTGAGGTATGAACCGCCGGTAGAATTTGGCAAACCCCACAAAACATTGGATTTCTCTCACGCAGGTGGGTGCTGGCCAATTCTGAATGGCTGAGACTTTCTCTGGATCCATAGCTATCCCCTCGGCAGATAATACATACCCAAGGTATACCACCTGAGATTGATGAAAGGTACACTTGTCTATCTTACAGCATAGATGGTTGTGTTAAGTCTATGGAGAACCTCCCTAACGTGTTTCTCATGTTCTTGGATGGACAAGGAGTAGACTAGGATGTCATCCAAATATATTATAACATAATGGAGGAGAATGTCCGTGAACAGATGATCCATAAACTGTTGGAAGACGGCTGGAGCGTTGGAAAGGCCAAAAGGCATCACACGATACTGATAGTGCCCAAAAGGAGTGTGAAAGGCTGTCTTCCACTCGTCGCCCTGTCTGATACGGATTAGGTGATAGGCCCCCCGGCGGCCTAGTTTCGTATAAAATCTGGCCCCCTTGACAGCCTCCAGTATACCCGGTATCAGTGGAATGGGATACTTATTGGGGACTGTGATCTTGTTAAGTCCTCGAAAATCGATACACAGACGTAGTTCTGGGGTATTCTTTTTAGGTATAAAGAAAAGAGATGCCACAGCTGGGATGTGGATTCCGTGATGAGACCATTCTATAAGTTAGCCTGTAGGTGCACGCGAAGAACCTCCTTTTCCGTGGCAGACAGAATGTACATCCTTCCGAATGGTAAAGGTTGGTCTGGAATCAATCAATGACACAGTTCTCCCATTCGATGAGTGTACTCAGTGTACTCTGATGTGGAAAAGACAGCCTGAAATTGTTAATAGACTTCGGGAAGACCCAAAATCTGGTTGAGTGTGGTAACTGCAGTAGGATTCAGTGAGGTAATTGGTGATTCCCCGGGTACCAATTTGTGGTCTCTGATACAATGTTTTAAGTAATATTCTGAACCCATGAAGAATGACCCTGCTGTCCAGTTTATGAATGGGTTGTAACCTTTCAGCCACGGTAACCCTAGGATCACAGGATGGTGGGCGGCCCTTATGATGTCTAAAGTAAGATTCTCCTTGTGGGTGGAGATGGACATTTCTAGCGGTCAGGTTTGATCCTTAATTGGTCCGGAGACCAAGGGGCTTCCATCCCCGCTCTCTACTGGGATTGAAACCGTCTTGGTAGAACGGGGAATGCCAGGTGTTATGTCCCATTGATCGTCAATAAAATTCCCGGCTGCTCCACTATCTATCTGTTATGCTCACCTGGTTTCCATGGGAGCGCCACACGACACCGGATGAGAGGCTGTGCACTATCCCGGGCCCCATCTGCTTGTTTGTGTGTTGGCTGGTGGACTGATCCTATGACAGGAGAATGGAGGCTAGGTATCAAGTCTGTGATAGGGACCCCCGCCTCCCACTCATCAATCCCCTTTCCTTGGAGATTCTGCCTCACCTTGTTTCCTTGTATGTTGAGCTCTCCGTCCTGTGTCTCTGCGCAGGGGTGCGTGAAAGTTGAGGGCTCTCTGAGGGCCTAGTTGCTTCACTGGTCCTGTGCCCTTTGTGTCGGGTCCAGTCCGGATGTGACACTGACTTTGTTTATCTGCTTATAACGTTCAGCTAAGTCTTTTTAGTTCCGTTCCTTCACCTGTCTTTTCAATGTTGAATTAAGTCTCTTTCTGTCTTTCACAGGTGTTATTGATGGCAGAGCTGCTGTGCCGGGCGATAATGCTGAGGTAAGTAGTTTAGCGCGAAGAGCAGCGCTGCTTAATGTGACTTAGTTGCTAACCTGCCTTTTCTCTCTTTCTCTCCTCAGGGTGCAGTGCACTGAAGAACCGGAGTAAAGAACCCAACGACCGGTTATTCAGGTGAGTGGATTTGGATGTCTTTAGCTTGTTACCATTGCAGGAAGCGTTGTGCGATGTAGAACCCATTGCCTGCTGAGTGCAGGTTATTAATCTGCTGTCCTTTTGTTTTGCAAGTCGCAGAGTGCTCCAGAGAAACCGTCAAGCACTGATGGAACCGCTACTAACAGGTAAGCGTTCATTGGTAATGCTGTTCTTTGTTCTTGCAGGCAGTGAAGCACGCCGGGGATGGCGAGACCGCCGAGTGCTGAAGAAGTGCGGATGGATCACAGGTAAGCTTCCTTTAATGCTGTTCTTGTTCTTGCAGGTTCCCGTTGGGATCAAGGTCGAAGACTCCAGAGGAAGGCCTCTGGATGAAGCTGCGGAGCACGAAGGTGCTCGCTCGGCTCATGTCCTGTCTTGGGGAACATACCCCTTCCAGTCCACCAAGTAATATAACTTGGACCTGGTGATCGTTGAATCTAGGATGTCCTTTACTTCGAATTCAGGCTCACCATTAACCAGTATCGGATTTGGTGGTGTCTTAACCCGGGTTCCAGGTTTAACTGGCTTTAGAAGAGAGACATGGAACACCGGAAGAATCTGCATGTTTGGTGGTAAGGCTAGTTTAACTGCCAATGGGTTTATGATAGCCTTGATGGTATAAGGTCCTAGGTACCTGGGACGAAACATTCAAGGTCCTCTTATTGGTACGTGCCGAGATGCTAGCCAGAATTCATCTCCAACTTGGTAGATTGGGGCTCTTTGTCGATGTTGGTCAGAGAATTTTTTCTGTCTTTCTTTGGCTTGGATCAGGTGTTCTGCCGCTCTTTTGAAAATCTGTGTTATAGTTGTATGTAGGGTCTTTACTGCTGGCATTTCCAAGGTTGTGGGGATGTCCAACTCCGAAGTATGAGGATGTCTTCCATACATGGTATAAAATGGACTTTGCCCAGTGCTGGAGTGTAACAAATTGTTACAGGCATATTCGGCTATCCACAACACCTCTTTTCAGCCACCTTCCACTTGATGTAACATGCACCGTAGATATTGCTCTAAAGTCTGATTCATCCGTTCCGTTTGACCATAAGTTTATGGATGGTGAATGGTGGATAGACGGATATCAATTTGGGCCATTGCACAACTCTTCCTCCAGAAGTTAGACACAAACTGGCTGCCTCGATCTGAAATCAAAACGGAAGGGAATCCGTGCAGTCGCACGATTTATTCCAAAAATACCTTCGCCAGACTGGATGCATTTGGTAGACCCTTAAGCAGTATAAAATGGGCCATTTTTGAAAAGAGGTCAACTACCACTAAAATAGTGTTGAATCCTTGGCAGGGGGTAGGTCGGTGATGAAATCGAGGGAGAGTGTATGACAGGGTGCAGGTGGAATGTCCAAGGGCTGAAGGAGACCCGCAGGTCTTTGCTTTAGGGATTTATTCTACGCACAGATGCCACATGATAGAATAAACTGTATGATGTCCTTTCGCCAGGTTGGCCACCAATAATGTCTTTTTACTTTGGCTAAAGTTTTAGCAATCCCTGGGTGTCCTTCCATTAGGGAATCGTGGTAACCTGAGACGACTCAATCTTGAAGTGCTTTATTTGGTAGATACAAACGTCCCCTGAAATACGGGGGCTGATCCTTGATTGTGCGTTGTTCATTTTGAGTGGCCCATTCCTGTAATGCCTCGGTGCTCATTAGGAGCCGAATTTCCTTTTGTAGTTCGTCCAAGGATACAGTGGCGGTGAGGCCTAGTAACTTGTCACCTGGTATGATGGCGACGGGTTCTGGGGTCGAGTATGCGTTTTCATTGACTCCAATGCAGGATAAGGCGTCTGCCTTTCCATTCCGAACTCCTAGTCGAAAGGTGATTATGTAATCATATTCTGCGAAGAATAAAGCCCACCGAAGTTGATGAGATGATTCAGCCTTTGCCGTCTTGAGGTATTGAAGGTTCCGGTGGTTCGTAATTACAGTGATGGGTATGTCTGGCGCCCAAAAGGTAATGCCGCCAAGCCTTAAAGGCTGCCTTGATCGCTAGGAGTTCTTTGTCTGTTATTGCGTAATTAAGTTTAGGTGCGGTGAATTTACGTGACCAAAATGCCATGTGATGTAATTGGCCAGTCCCGGTATCCCTCTGGGAGAGAACCGCCCCAATTGCCATACTGGAGGCGTCGGTTTCATTATATACGGGTGGTCAGGCCGGGGATGTCGCAACACTGGGGCTGAGGTAAACCTTCTCTTAAGTTCCAGAAAGGCTTTTTCTGCCTCTTCCGTCCATTGGAAACACGTGTTATTCTTTCGTGATAAGGACGTGATCGGATGTACGATTTGCGAGAAACCCGGGATGAATCGGCAGTAAAAGTTTGCAAAACCAAGCATATTTTGGATACCTTTGATCGAAGACGGAGACGGCCATTTGAGAATGGTGTCTACCTTGTGCACATCCATTTGGACCCCTCTGGGAGTCAGGACGAAACCCAAAAACTCCACTTCGGTAACATGGAAGGAGCATTTCTCAAGTCTTGCATATAGCTGATGTTGACAGAGTTTTGCAAGGATGGAGCGTACGTGCCTAACATGATCCTGTTTAGACGAGGAATACATCAAGATGTCATCAATGTAAACTAGGGCACATACGTCGATCAACTCCCGCAGTACATCGTTCATGAAGTATTGGAATGCGGCAGGAGCGTTGCGAAGCCCAAAGGGCATCACCTGATATTCGTACAATCTATACTTGGTACGAAAGGCGGTTTTCCATTCGTCTCCTTTCTTTACCCGCACAAGATGGTATGCCCCTCTGAAGTCCAATTTGGTGTATATTTGGGCATCGTTGACTTGGTCGAACAGTTCCGGGATCAGGGGTAAGGGGTAGCGTTTTTTTACAGTTACTTGATTAAGTGCACGTAGGGGTGTCACGGTATTAGTTTTATTATGGTACGATAACCTTCTTGCCAAATGACGGTATATCATGGTTATCACGGTATAGCAGGTGGAATTAACCAATCTTAACAAATATTTTCTAAAAGGTTATAAATTGTCAGATTTATCATCACAAACAAAACCAGGCACCCAGGGCCAGCATTGGGCTTTTCAACATACTTTCCACTGAAATGCCACCCCTTGCTTAAACCAAACACACGTGTGGAGAGGAGGAGGGGGGGGCCTGCTGCGACTGGCAAAGCAAACTGAAAAGCTTTTCTTAAGTGGTCATTTAGGCTTTTAGCTCCCCCACTGGCTACAGGTGAAGATGAACATGTTGCCATCTTTATAAGCTGCATGCCACAGATCAACGGAGGCTGATGGTAGTATACGCTCGTGCGCATACACACACACACACACACACACACACGCACGCTCTCTTTACGTTACAGCCTTTAGTTTACTTGCAGGCCAAAAGGTGTTCATTAATCACAGACATGTTACCCTTTGGTATGGCAGCAGGGAATACCCACAGAGATGAGTGAATTTCTCAGTGTGACTTATTATATGTAAATGCAATGATAGAACCAGGGAAATCCCCTATTGTCATACGTTTAGCAAACATTAGCCATTATAAATAATTAAACCCCAAAGTAAACCCTTTTCCTTCTTGGCCTTGTATTTATTCTTCCTATTGCTAACATATTGATTTTGTGACAGGCACGGGTGGTTTATGGAATGGCATTAAAAACTGCTCCAACTGAAACTATTTGGCAGATGGCACATCCAACGGTGCAAGACCAAGACTGTGCAGCACTTGCTTACTGCAGCCTTTCCAAATCAGACTGAAAAGCACACTTAACGGTATAAACGGTATACTGGTATGAACAATGTGACGGTAATAGTTTTCAATTGAGTGGTTCACGGTATCTTTAATGGTATACTGTTATACCGTTACATCCATAGTGCACGGTAATCGATGCACATTCTCAGGTCCCCCTCCTTTTTGGGTACTAAGAACAGTGGTGAGACTGCCGGGGATTTGGTCGGGCAGATGAATCCGTTGGCCAGATATTGGTCCAGGTATGACTTCAGATGGAGATTTTCTGGCTCCGTGAGTGCATAAATGCGGCTACATGGGATCTGCGCAGCAGATACAAGGTCGATCTGACAGTCATATGGCCTGTGAGGGGGTAGAGTGTTGGCCTGTTCCTTTTGGAACACATCTTGGATGTCTTGGTATTCTTGTGGCAGCGTACTCATTATGCCTAGAACTGCTGCTTCTTTACCTTGAGCTGGCGTGGATGGGTCGGACATTGGCATTTCTACTTGGTAGCAGGCGTGGATACAGTCATTAGAGAGGGTTAGTTTCTTTGCACACCAGTCAATGCTAGGATTGTGAGCCACCAACCACGGCATCCCCAAAATCACCCGAAACTGAGGGGCCTTGATGAGGTCGAAGGCTATAGTTTCCCTATGTCCATCTTGGCACAAAAGGATCAATTCCGCTGTGCGCTGAGTGACAGGACCCGAAGCTATTTCTGTGCCGTCGACGGTGGTAACCTTCTCAGTTGTCGTTTTCTGACAAAGGGGAAGCCAATCCTTGTTGCCAGGCCTTGGTCCATGTAGTTACCAACGGCTCCGCTGTCGATATAAGCCTCCACGGCATGCATCCGAGACGGTTGTTGGTGACTAATCAATATCACAGGCAGGGCAAGGTGCGAGGTCTGTGGCTCTTCCTTTTCACTCGACAAACAGACTTCTACATTTGCCGGGCCTGGAAGTTTTCCAACTCATGTTCTCCTCCTTCTTTTTTATTAGCTCCGACCACTCTCCTAGGTGGCTTCACTGGGCATTCCCTAAGGAAATGACCAGACTTCCCACAGCATAGGCATAGTTTCTGTTGCCTTCTTTTGTCTCTTTCAGCTTTGGTCAGTGGACTGCGCACCCCCCGCCCCAGATTTGTATGGGTTCTGAAGCATTGTCCGATGCACGTGGATTATTCTCCCTAGGACATACATACAAAGGAAAATTGTCAGTTCTAGCCCGGTCCATCTTTCGGTCTTGCAACCTGTGGTCGTACAATGAGGTTAATGAATTCAGCGCAGTCCCTTGGCGGGTCTACCACCTGGGCTAGGACATCTTTCTATTCTCCCCGTAATCCTTGATGGAATAACGTGGTTCTTTTCTCTTCTGACCACCCAGTTTCCACGATAAGTCTGTTAAAGGTGACGCTGTATGTCAGCAAATCTTAGCTGCCCTGGCGAAGAGACAGGAGTTCGTTATCCAGAGCTTGGCCCTGAGTGTGCCGAGCGAACAGCTTCTCCATTTTCTGGAGGGGCCAAAGGAACCGCCCCAGGGAGGACAACTTGTACTGGATTGACGGGTGTGGTGGAACTGATGGAACATTTCCTGGCAATGGGGCCTGACCAGCTTGCGTTTGGAGTAATTGCCTGGCTAGTTCATCGGTACGATCCTTAGCGACTATCAACTCCCTCCTAAGGGCATTGGTTTCTTGCCAGGCAAAGTGTACTTTAGCCCGTAATTCCACCAGTAACTGGGCTCATTGGTTGGTCTCTGATGTTTCCATGATGCTCAGGTGGCTGTTTAAATGAGGCTTTGCGTTCTGTTACGCTCACCTGGTATCCACGAGAGCGCCACACGACACCGGATGAGAGGATGTGCACTATCCCGGACACCTTCTGCTTGTTTGTGTGTTGGCTGGTGGACTGATCCTATGACAGGAGAATGGAGGTTACGTATCAAGTCTGTGATAGGGACCCCTGACTCCCACTGATCAATCCCCTTACCTTGGAGATTCTGCCTCACCTTGTTTCCTTGTATGTTGAGCTCTCCGTCCTGCGTCTCTGCGCAGGGGCACGTGAAAGTTGAGGGCTGTCTGAGGGCCTAGTTGCTTCACTGGTCCTGTGCCCTTTGTGTCGGGTCCAGTCTGGCTGTGCCTCCATGTCCTGTGCTGATGGGTCTTTAAGGCCCTTGGAGTCTTTTGGGGGAGGTGTTGACTTACTGCTGTGAGGGGGCTGTTGTCTCCGAGGTGGTCAGTGGTAGGGATTGTGACACTATCAAAGCCGGGATGTGTTGTAATATATGATTTCCAACCGTAAATTACACCTTAAGTACCAACATATTGATATCCGTTGGATCTGCACACTAAGATGAATGAGACTTTGGGGAAGAACCTATAGATTGTGGTGGGTCCCGAGCCGTGATTCCTCTTACGGTCAGGCGCTGGCGTTTCCCTTCCGCCTTGGCGGGGCTGTGGGACACTCCTGCACAGAATGGCTGTTGGCTCCGCAATACATGCATAGACCTAGGGTCCTTCAACGGGTACGTTCCTCTGGTGACAAAGGACCCCTGGCGGCAGCCCCCAACTGCAATGGCTCATCTGATGAGATAGCCCGGCTACTGGTTGCGGAGGAGTCTGTAGAAGGTCGGGTTTTCCGTCCCTTTCTTCTTTCAATCTGCCGCTCCTTCATGCGGTAACCAATTTGCATGACCAGGGCAATAAATTCGGTCAGAGAATGTGGTTGTGGTACTCATGAGACCGCAACCTTAAGGTCCTCCGACAGTCCCCTTCTGAAAATGGTGGCTAATGCATCGTCGGACCAATTGGTCTCACTGGCCATTTGTTTGAACTTTGTGATATACGCAAGGATATCCTGGTTTCCTTGCTTGAAATCCAAAAGGTGTTTTTGGCAGGCTACCGTGATCTACTGTCTGCCGAACATACTTCGTATACTGTTGCAGCATGCGGTATGAGAGTCAAGAGTGGGGTTATTGGAAGCGACCAAAGGCGTAGCCCATGCTAATGCAAGACCTGTCATCTGTGAAATCATATATCCCACACGGTCTCTATCTGTGTGGAAATACGCCCCTTTGAACGTGAATTGTATGGTGCAGGAGTCCAAGAACTCCTAAACTCCTGATGATAATGCTCTCCTGACCCTGATATCTAGACACCTACCGAGGGGCTGATGGGGAAGCCATGAAAAGGCGGGTGTGACGTGAGGGTACCGAAAGTAAACGCGTCCTGTCCACGATGCTGGCGGAGTAGGAGGAGATCTGTAGAAAAGTAAAGGTTAGATAAAAGAAAGCTTGTTCCCCCAAAATCAAAGAGAGATAAGAGTCTAGGTGAAGCACACTTACGGAACGTGTGTCCACTCGGAAGAGTGTAGCAACGCGAGGCACAGTCTGTGAGCTGCCAGGATAATCCATTGCAGTGGCTGTGGCTAGCCTGGAAGAATCACAGGGCTAGAGGCTAGACCATTACTGTTGCCATACTGGGTGGCCATGCTGGTAGGAGGACCCAAATACAATACTGTCAGTCGCTGCCGTGGGCTTCAGACGCACGCGCAGCATCGAATAGCAGGAGCTCTCATCACACACACTGCCTGAGGGAGCTGCTAGTGTCTCCACTGTCAGGAGACAGCGGATGCAAGAAGGACAGATAATTCCAGGTCTAGACAGGTTAGTCAGGGGGTTTGATGGTCTCTTCTGATGCTACTGGCAGGCAATGGTGAAGGTTAGGTGGAGGGTGAGCCTCTCAGCAGTGTATTGCCATAAAAGACCCAATTCCTGATGTTAGAAAAGGACCTTCCTGTCCGAGAGATAATAGCCATGGTCACTACATCGAGGGCCAAATAAGCAGCCTGAGAAGCACACCTGATGGCCATGGAGCCTGAGGCCATTTCTGCTAGAGAGTGCAAAAGACAGGAGAACCAGGTGGCATCAAGTCCACAGAGGAAGCTGCTCCTTCTTAAGGGGGCCTAGTGGCCATTGTGGTGCCTACTGTGGTGGTACGGGTTTCAGTGAGGTTAGCATTGCATAGAACCTGAGACTGAAGACACATTTGCTTCAGAGTCTTGCCAAAACTGAATGAGTTGTCATCAGCTGGGGCCCCAAGCCAGGCTGAATTTTGCAGGGCACAGAGAGACTGTCCTATTCTAGCTGATCTGTGAGAACAGGCAGAGAAACAGGCTCACAATGAAGCCCCTCGGATGTTCAGGGTGTAAAACGGAGAATATCTCCTTTACAGTGAACCCAAACATTCTTAGGATGGGTCCAACCGGAGGTTGGTTGTGCCCCAATGCCACAGGCGGTTCTTACTGGTCTTGCCTCATGAGAAACTTTTGGTAAGCCACTAAGGAGTGACCAAGACAGCTGACAGGCTGTTTGCACATTTTACTGGCTTCAGATGGGAGTAAAAATCAAGGAATGTGTCTGGTCTTAACATACTTGCCAAGCTTCTGCTATATCAGGCAGGGTGACAAATGCCCCCTTAGTTCCACTACCAGTGGTTGGGCTGCCGTTCGAGATGATTGGCAGACATTGTGGGTCCAAGATCCACTTCAGGAAACCAATACATCTTGGTTGTGGTAGATCAGACCACCCAGTACCCTGAAGAAGCATTGTTGAGGAGTATCAAAGTCGCTGTAGTGGCGAAGGCTCTGATATGGATATTCTCACATGTGGGGTTCCCAAATGAGGTAATTTATGAACGGGGACTCCAACTTCATGTCTGCATATATGAAAGCAATGGGGGAGGAATGTGGAGTCACAAGTCCTCTACAGCTTTCCACCCCCAAACCAATGGGCTTGTCGAGAGATCCAACAAGACCCAGAAAGACATGATAGGTGACTTGGAAGAGCACCTGAGGAGGAAATTGAATATTCTCCTGTCGTGCCTCCTGTTCGGCCTACCGGGAAGTGCCACAGAATGGAATCGGGTTTAGCCCTTTTGAGCTTCTGTTTGGCCATCCTGTTATGGGTCTCCAAAGTTTGGTGTGAGAAGGTTTGGAGTGTAACCCCAAAGTCCTTCCCACACCATAGTGGATGATGTACTTGAAATCAGATGCAGAATAACCAAGTACATCAAATAGAGTACCAAGAATCTCAAGGTAAGCAAAGTGCTGGTGAAGTACTGGCATGACCAGAAAGCCACTCTGTCAGAGTATACTCTTGGATAGATGGTCTGGATAATGCAACCTGTCGAATCCAGCACACTTCAAAATAAGTGCCCTGGGCCCTATGTGGTTCTTGAGACAATCAATGAGCTTAATTACCTTATTGAACATGCGCTCTACAAATACACCTGTTATGTTAGGTTATTGATCCAAAGGCCCCTAGGCAGGTGCACAGAATCTTTCAAGTCAACTGGCTGAAACCACATTACAACAGGGATGACTGGTGACAAGAATGAGGAAGGAGAATGATCCCCTTCCCCCAGACTTCTTACACTCACCATCCACAGATCTCTGGAGGGAGTTCAGATTTCTGTATACCTGAAAGAACAGCAACTGCAGGACTGACATGGACACTGGGAACAGTAAGCCGGTGAAGAGTAGTCATTGTATATCTGAGAAGGTCAAGGACAACATCAAGGAGGATGTTTCCTGGGAGATCTCCTGGGAGTCAGTGAGTCACAGGCAGAAATGACATCACAAAGACCCCCTCATACCAGGGTACTGACCACTGGAGTCCCTTTGAAGTCATCAGACAAGTGAAGGGGCAGAGTTAGAGTAGCCAGAGGAGAGAGGGGGGCTAGGACAGGGCTTCTACCATCTTGGTTTCTGCTAGAACTCTCTACATCTTCCTGGCCATACCATTTCCTGCAGGACAAGCCACTCTGGGTGTGATATCAGAAGGAAAAGCGCATTGTTACAACAGCTTGGGTTGAACCCCTTAACATCAGGCTTGCTTTGGACCATGCCTTTGTGACATTTTGCATTTATAAGAAGGAGGCACACACTTCTTTGACAGAAGGCATCCATGGCAGAGGAGAGCTTTGTCCCATAGCCATCTCCAGGGGACAGTAGAGGGGAACTGCTGTGCACCAAGGCCTCCCTGCTGGCTGCACTCGAAACAGGTGCCTCTTCACTGGAGGTGAAGGAACAAATATAGGTGCCAAGCCAACTATCTGGAGTGGAAGGGCAGAACTGAAGGCATCCCCTTGTCCTGGAGACACAGAATTGAGCCACCCAGCAACCCAGGAATCCAGAAGCAGCTGGAATCCAGTTTTGTCCCCTCCAAACCCCTTTGAGCTGGTTCCACTATGCTCAACGCTGGTCGAGTCACCACAGGACTTGTGGTGCTGCTTTTGGCACTCCATGCAACTTCAAACTGCTTGCTGCACTATCAGATGCAGATGCCAGCCCGACTCATTGAAGCGGACCAAACTGTCTCAATCTGATTGCAGGCTCAACATCATGGGAACAACTGACTCAAGCATGGACTCCATTTCTGGAAACCATTGACCCGCGGACTCACCCCAACAAAGTCATCATCTTGCCACCAAATCGACTGCTGCCTAAACCAGTGGAAGCCATCTTTCGACCATCTCAAATGCCAACTCGACCAATCGGGAACCTGCACCATCAAACCGACTCAACACTTACTGCCAGTGTAATTGCATCGACTTGAACGTCTCCACATCGCGTCTAACACAGAGAAAGCACCTAGAAGCCCAGAACGACACTATTGAGCACCAAAGGTTTAAAGGTAGTATGAAGTGGCCCTGTCCACTGCTCCACATTTTGGGACCATAGTGACTTTTAACCCCTCTTCCATAGCTTCCAAAGACAATGGCCCTCATTATAGGTTTGGTGGTATTCCGGTGGTAAATCAGTCGAGATACCACCAAACGGTAATACCGTTACCGGCGCCTGATCTGCCAGAAATACCGGCAGATTAAAGGTGCCTGCAATGGTATGTTAATCCCCATTCCATAGAGTCGATGGGACTCCATGGTGGGATTGCTGGTTTTACCGGCACCTGTGACACCAGTGCCGGTAATACCAGCTGTCTTTTGCCGGTCAAGTGCCTGACGTACTCCCAGTTCTTGGCTGGAGGTAAATCAGGCCACCCCACTGGAAAATGTGTACCTTGCCAGTCCAGCAAACGTGCCAGTAAATGGAATTATTGGCACGTTAATTTCAGACTGGCAGAGTCATAATGAGGCCCAATATCAATATGTTTGAACTATTGACATTGTTCCCAAGTCTTCTGCCTGACCACCCCAGGTTAACAACCCGGAGTGCCCTTTCATATCAAAGTTCTGTATTCTTAGTGTTTCTTTTACAGTAGTGGGATTTTAATGTTTTTAGCTAGTTTGATTGCTTAATTTGATTGTTTTATTAAAGTTTCTATATTGTTATAGAACCTTGATTAGACATTCTTTTATTTTGGAACTATTATACTAGCACTTTTTGTGTTGCTACTGTTCTGAGCTCACGGCCCCCCTGAAGAGTACAGCCTGTCCTTGGCCCACATTACCAAAAGAGGCAAAGGAGGTATACATGTCACGCTGTGCCAGTTTTATCTTTATGACAGGGATCACTGTTAGATTAGTAGTCAGAGCCATTTTAAGCATTTTTGGTGCCCTGGGCACGGACATCTTTGAGGACCCCTCCACCAAACCAAAGGAATTAAGGAATCAAAAATACTGGTCACGCCCCCAGCACCCAACACATCGCGCTCACAACCTATAGGTTCATGTGCTGTCCCGCAGCTTAGTAAGCACATTTACTCCCTTTAAGTCCCCTTACCCTCTTCATTCTTTTTGATAAAACATTTTATTGGTTTGAGACAAACAAACAAACAACATAAGCTCACTGTCAATACAGGTCATTGATTGTTTCCTGCTGTTATTACAGACAACATTTCAAAATTGAGTTCACTGCCCCTTCACAGGAGCTACATTCGATTTCCCCACTTTATTGGTACCCTGGATGTCGAGGGGCGCCACATTCTCTTTTCTTATTTGCTCATACAGAGTCACCTTTCAGTGGGCGTCTTCCCATTTTTGCCATACCTTTTGCGCCTTGGCCTGACATCCTCTGGCCGTGTATACCCTGTGCTCCATTGCAACACAGATGTCTACGTCTGTCGTCCATTGTCCATAACTCGGGGTCACCTCCGATCCCCTTTTCTGAGCAATGTTTCTTTTGATAAGTGCGGTAGTGGTGAACACAAACAGTTTTTCATATTTTGACAGGTCGACTTCGTCTATTCCCAACAGTAGCAGCTTAGGATCTCTGGGGATCTCCTTACCTAGGACTCTACATAGTTTGTTGCAACATGCGTCCCAGAACTGCTGAATGTGTGTGCATGTCCATAGTATATGAAAGAAGGTGCCTTCCTCTTTGTTGCATCGCAGGCAGGTTGGGTCATTTATCCTTTCCCATTTGTAGAGAGCCACTCTAGGGTAGTATACTCTATGTAGTATCTTTAACTGTATCAGCCTGAGCCATGACAATATGGCTACCTCCCTAGGAAACATCAGAGCTATGACCCATTCTTCCGGCAGTATTGTACCCACATCAGTCTCCCATTTGGTCTGTAGAGCTTGCAGTTCTGTCATGCCAAAAGAGGTTATGGCACTGTACAGGATTGACGTCACTTTCTGAGTGATTCGTTCCGGGAAGAGGTTCCTTTCTATTGGGGTGAATTCCGGCAATGTGGTCATATCAGGGAGATTGCCTTGTAGTGCGTGTTGCAACTGTGTATAATGATATTGTTCAGTTTGGAAGTGTGAGGTTGAGCGCCAGCTCCGGGAATGGAATTACGATGCCCTCTCTCACGACATCACCCATTGTTAGTGTTCCATGTTGGGACCAGAGCGGCCATTTGGTGAGATTGTATACAACCGGGAGATTTCTGTTATTCCACAGTGGTTGGGCTAGTGACAGCTTGTTGCCCCATCCCACAAATTTGTGTGCGTCCGTCCAGATTTGGGTTAGGTGTGTCCGCATGTTGGAGATGTTTGGATGGGCCCTTTTCCTATAAAGATATTGCATGACAGGGTTTTCAGGAGTGTCAATTTCTAGTGTGTGGTTATGTGGCGCGGATTTGTCCCTGTGCAATTGGTCATTTATGATTGTCAGTTGGCTGGCCCAGTACTATGTCTGTATCCGGGGAAGCCCTATTCCGCCTTCCCAAATGGATCTTTGGAGCATGGCAAGTGCTATGCGGGGGGGGGGGCATCATTCCACAGCAACTTTCGGATCGATTGATCTATTTTGCCGAATACGTTCGGGGGGACGTGAAGTGGGGCATTTTGTAATATATATAGGAGTCGGGGCAGGGACATCATTTTAAAGAGCGCTGCTCTACCTAGTAGCGTCATGGGGAGGGATGCCCAGTGTTGGGAATCTTCTGCGAGTCTCGTCATCACTGGGTGGAAGTTTCTGGGGACATAGACATTAAGATTATTTGTGACCAGTATGTCCGGGTACTTGAATTGCTCCGTTTCAACCTGGTAGGGGCATTGTGGGGGTATCGCCTGCTCTACCTGCCCCAGAGGGAACAGGATGGACTTAGCCCAGTTGACCTGTAGGCCGCTGAAGGCGCCGTATTTTTGTAGCACTCCGGTCACTATGGGACAGGATCTTACTGGATCGTACAGATATACAAGCAAGTCATCAGCATACAGGGACACCCTGTCTTCCCAGCTTTCCGACCAGCGGAAGCCCTTCCATGTCCCATTGCCTCTCAATAGTATCGCGAGTGGCTCGATTGCTATCGCGAATATCATGGCTGACAGAGGGCATCCTTGCCTGGTTCCCTTTTCTATTTCAAAGGGGTTTGATGTATAACCGTTCACCTTTGTGACTGCTGTTGGTGCTTTATACAGTAGTTTGACCCAGCTCATGAATTGGGGCCCAAATCCCATTCTTTGCATTATCTCCCAGATCGCTTCCCAGTGTACCGAATCGAACGCCTTTTCAAAATCTACCGCCAACAGGGCTAGTGGGCCCTGAATGGTGGGCGCGTTTTCTATCGCCTTATGTAATCGGTGTATGTTCATGCGCATGGATCTTTGTGGCATGAATCCACATTGGTTCGGGTGAATCAAGGAGGATATGATTGGCTGGAGTCGATTAGCTAGTGTTTTGGCTAGGATTTTGGTTTCGGTGTTTATGAGGGAAATCGGTCTGTAAGAGCTGCATCTATCTGGAGGTTTGTCTGCTTTGGGTATTACCACTATAGTGGCTTGTCTCAGGTCTCGTGGGAGGGATCCCTCGCTGTGGGAAGTTTCATATATTTTTAATAGATGTGGTGTAATTATGTTTGTACCCATTTTTTTCCACACCTCTACCGGGAAGTCGTTGGGCCCCAGGATTTTCCCGGGTTGGAGGTCCGCTATGGCTGCGGACAATTCGTCCTCTGTGATATTCCTGTCTAGGAGGGCAGTTTGTTCGGGTGTTAGAGAGGGAAGGGTAATTTCCGCTACGATTGTGGTATCAATGGGGGAGGTCGGTGCTTTGTAGAGCTCCCTATAATAGGAGGCGAACCCCTCCGCGATGTCCCGGTCCGCTGTTAAGAGTGTGTCCCCCGGTGTTCTAATCGCCCTGACATGTCTGAGCCCTTCATATCGCTTCTCCAGACATGCCAGCATTTTGCCCGCTTTATCCCCAGTTTCGTACACTCTGGCCCGCATTGCTGTGTGTGCCTGTTTGGCATTGTCGAGGGCGATGTTCTGTAGTTGTTTTTGTGCTAGTTGCAATGCCCTGAGAGATTCCGGTTGGCCTTGGGATATATGGTTTGCCTCTGCCCTCTGCACTCGCAATTCCGCTTCCTGGATTGATTTAGCTTGTTTTTTCTTATGGGCCGCAATCCAGGAGATAAGTACTCCCCTTAATACCGGTTTATATGCTTCCCATAACAGTTGTTGGGCTGCCTACAGAGTGTTCGTTCACTTCAAAGTACAATTCTGTAGTTTTTTATACATGCTCCAACAGTTCTGGGAAACCCAGGTAGTAACTGTTCAGCCGCCAGGTAGGTGGGGGGGGGGTCGGTCTATCGGTGTTGATTTCTATTATGAGTGGGGAGTGGTCTGATATGCCCCTGGGTAGGAATTGCGCTGCACTTACTAGGTGTATTTCAGATGTTGGCAGAAAAAAGTAGTCAAGCCTTGATAATGAGGCGTGTGCCCCAGATAGGAACGAGTATTCCCTCGTGTCAGGGTGTAAGTGCCTCCACACATCTTTCAGTCCTATGGCATCCGTAAATGTGGCTAATTTAGTGCGCGTGGAGGGGTTTCTCGCGCGTACATGTGTGCGATCGAGCTCCAGGTTCATTACTTCATTGAAGTCTCCCCCCACTATCACCAGGCTCGAGGGATCGGCAGTGATTACGGGCGTTAAGTCGTCAATTAGGGAGGTAAATAAGGTCGGTGGGGCATAAATGGCTAACATGGAAATGGCGCGTCCCCAGAGAGTCCCGGTTATATGTACATATCTGCCTCCTGTGTCTTGTGCGACGGTTAATAGTTTGAAGGGCAATCGCCTGTGTATCAAGATCAGGACTCCCCGGGCCCCCATGGAAAAGCCTGAGTGCAATGCTATGCAGTAATTTGATCGCTTGAAGAGGTTGCAGTTCGTGCCCGCTAGGTGGGTTTCCGTTAGGAAGGCTGCGTCTGGCGCATGTCGGTTTAGTTGTTGTAAAACAAGGCGCCTCTTAATGCTACTGCCCAGCCCGTTCACATTCCAGATCATAATCTTAATGGACTTGGTGTTATTCCCGTTGTTGGATTCCATCAGATAGGCATTGGGCGTGGCGGGTTGTGCTGTGTATGTCGTGTGGCAGTGAACTTTATCTCTCTGGTGGGAGCCAGATCTCGACCTGTAGTGTGCTGTAACTTCTGTGCCCGAGTGGAGCCACGGGCCATTTTAAAACAAGGAACTAAACAAATAACTTCTGATGCAATTACGAATTCCCCTACCCCCTCCCCATACTCCGCCCCAACATGAAGTATCTGTCGCCCGAACATCAGTCCGAGCTCGCCAATGGTTTGCTTGGACAACAGTTAACAGCCCCTACAACGTCTACAACTGTTCCCACGTAACTAGGGGGATGCGTGTGTCCGCAACGGGCACTATATATTTCCACATCCGTGTCAAATACCTTGTTGCATTGTTTCCATCGGATGCCGATCTTCCGTCGTGGGTCCCGCCATTTTGGGTGATCGCTGGTGTCTTGTCTCCTGCCTCAGCCCTCCCCCACAAGTGGTGGCATAATGTCATCACGGTTCGGTGCTTGGTCCGAGGGAGGGGGGGGGTCTCTGGCCGGAGGATTTCCAGGATGTGCGGGTCTGCTTCTTCGATTCGGTCTCCAGTCGCCATCTATGTGTAGTTCTGTCCACCTCCATGCCTCTTTAGGGTCAGTGAAGTGGACCGTCGTCCCTTTATGGAAAATTTTCAATTGGGCCTGAAAGATTAGGCCATATTTGACATTTAGTGAGCGCAGCTGTCTTTTGATTTGCTCAAATGATTGCCTCGCCTTTTGCACTTCTCTTGTATAGTCCGGAAATATGGCAATTCTGGAGCCGTTATGGGTGATCGAGCCCTTCGTGCGTGCCATTTGCAACAATGCGTCCCGATCCCTGTAGTTCAGGAACCGTGCTACCACCGTGCGTGGCAGGGATCCAGGCGGGGTACGCCCCGTGGGCACTCGGTGAGCTCTTTCTATCGAGAAGAATTTGGAGAAGCTCTTTTTATCGAATGTCGATGAGCCATTGTTCCAGGAACAGTTCCATGCAGTCACCTTCGGCCTTCTCGGGCAAGCCTAGGATGCGTAGATTGTTCCGTCTCGACCTGCCCTCTCCTTCGTCTACTCTCGCTTCCAGTACCTTCATGCGGGCCGTGGTTCTGTGGAGTTGCTGCTCCAGGCTTCTTAGTCCATCCTCCTTCCCAGATATACGCTGCTCGGCCTCACCGGTGCGGGACGTCAATTTTTGGAGGTCATTGCATAACAGCGAGACATCCACGCTTATCCCATCGATTTTCTGTTCCATGGAGGCAAGGGAATCGGCGATCGCTGCCATAATGTCCTTCAGAGAGATTGCTCCCGTTTCCTCCTCCATTGTTTCACTGTAGCCCTGCTCTACCGGTGCATTTGCAGCGGCAGTGGTGAATTAATCAATTTTGCTTTGAGTACCGGTTTTCCTGGATTTGTCTTTTCCCATGTCAGAGGTCTTTGCACAGGAGTTTCTGCGTAACATGTGCTGCCAGTGAGTCCGATGTCCGATGAACACCTTTCGAGTAGGGCTTGGCACGGGGATGAGTCTTGGTTTGAGGCGCCTCAGGCTCTTCTTTTGCAGGCTTCTCACTTACACTCATGCGGTGGCGCAGCCGTGATCACTGCCCCTTCGACCAAGCCCGTCCTCGTGTGCGTCCTCTTCAGGCGTAGCACTTTCTCTCTACCGGACCGCCTGGCGGATGAGCGGGAAGCTCGCCACCAGCGGGACGGGTGTCGGGGTGGATGCGAGGCGGCCTTCCTCTCGCGGGCAACCCCCACGTAGCCCTGCTCCGCGCCTCACCGCCTGTTACTGTCCACCCACACTCCCTCCGCGTCGGGGGGACACTCCACGTCCGGTCTCCGCACCTCTCGTCTCCTTTAGCCTGCGTCTGTTCACAATCTCGTATCTTTGCTGAGTAGGCAGGTTTACATCAGCCCGTAGCCCGGCGCCATCTTGGAATCGCTCCCTCGGGATACTTCGGGGAGATCTCTGTCCTCCAGATGCTGCGCCGTCGCACTTTTTGCTACGATTTTCCCACGAAAATTCCCAGCAGCGGTTCCCCTCGCCAATGGTGTGGTTAATAATTGTCGCTCGACACGGATGCCAGGCGATTTAAGCAGGATGTATATAGCCGGCCCGGGTGCTCGAAGGCTCACGTCCGCATCGTTCGGTAGCTGGCCACGCCCCCTACCCTCTTCATTCTTGCTCTAATCAGAATGATAAGTAGCATTTGAAGACCAACACTAGCAGTCTACGAAGAGGTTACTGTTCTAGTACATACAGGATATTTTTTATCAATAGCATCCAGGAAGGTATGCAGCCTGTAGTTTTAATTCAGGGCCTTATGTAAAAGGTACATGTAGCCCATAATAGACAGATAACTCACATTAGCTGCCACACATAATGCAAAAGTGCTCAGGCATGGATAGAGGAGACCAATCAAACGAAAGGAGAAAGCTACACATACCGTAGCATGTATAGTGGATGCAGATTAGAAGCTACCAGGAAGGTGTCTTTATCCAGACAGAATAAGATTAGAAATGGGATATGGTTTTCAAATAGTGTTAGAGCAAAAACAAAGAGGTGATGACTGGAAGGTTTAGAATGAATCTTAACCACTGGCATTGCTATGGGCAACCCTCCAGACCATGTTTTTCGCCTGCCAAGCCATTACAGAAGGGGAAAGACCATATGCAAATCGAGCTTGGCCCCACCCAAAAAGGGGCAGTCCAGCCCGAACTGCTAGGTTACATGCCTTCTGCACAAGACCACAAGCATCCCCAAACATGTTTCGCCCGTGTTGGGGCTCATCAGTGAGGAGTAGCTTGGGTCTCTAGGCCCAGCAGGCACGGGACCCACGTCTGGGTATACCCGTCCCACTCGGGGTGACAAAGCAAAAACAAAGAGGTGATGACTAGAAGGTTTAGAATGAATCTTAACCACTGGCATTGCTCTGGGCAACCCTCCAGACCACCGTTCTTCGCCTGCCAAGCCATTACAGAAGAGGAAAGACCATATGCAAATCAGGCTTGGCCCCACCCCAAAAGGGGCAGTCCAGCCCAAACTGCTAGGTTACATCCCTTCTGCACGAGACTAAAAGCATCGCCAAACATGGTTCGCCCTTGTTGGGGCTCATCAGTGTGGAGTAGCTTGGGTCTCTAGGCCCAGCAGGCACGGGACCCACGTCTGGGTATACCCGTCCCACTCGGGGTGACAAAGCAAAAACAAAGAGGTGATGACTGGGTAAGTCTCTCGTAACCAGGACTAATGTCTGGCAGAGGGACTCCCAGGACCCCCCTTGTTAATTTTCAAATAGTGTTGCCATTAGATATCAAAGGAACATATTCCTGTGCTGTGCGATATAAATATGATCACTATTGAAATGGAAGCAACCCTATAGCCAGTGAAACCATGAATAAGGCTTTAATGAAGGTCATACCATGAGAAGGAAATCACTCTGAAGGGCTGACAATTTTGGAAGGTTTAGGGACTGGCAATATTGAGGGGTTAGTAAATAAAAGATTAAATGAGATGCCCAGGATCACACATTGGTTAAGGGGTAAAGGGGTTAAGCAGGGATTTGTGCCATTTCTGCATTTGACCACTTTCTTTTCCAGTTCTTACCATGAACTAAAACAATCTAATTTTATGAAAACGGACTTGGAAAGTACACAAATCACATTACCAAACATGACAATTTTTAAACAAAATATTATAGAAGGGTGTTATGTAAAATGGGAACAATTCTAGCTTCATTCTCTCCATCATCAAAGGAAGTATATAAGTACCAGCATACCAATCGATGTGATTTTACAAGTTTAATCTGGGTTTGTCTGTTGTATTTTAAAGCTTTAAATACTTCCAAAACAATTGCTTGTGACATTTTCTTTTATAAACGTGCATAAAAACCTTTGACTTTTACCAAGAAGCAAACCGTTTTTTGTGTCAAACAAGTAGACCTTAAAATGTGCTTGCCTGAGGCCAGCAACATCTGGTCCACTCTCTTCTGTCTACCAACTCTTCCACCCAAAAGGCTTACATGAGAAGACAGATCAAGTAATGGGCTAAATGATACCAGCAGCATGCAAGAAGGCAAACCTCAAAGAAGACAGCACAGTGTAATGAAAGATATATTAGATGATTTGACCAGAATCACTGTATCATCTGCTGGGAAATCCAAGATACAAGCATGAACGCTTTTGTTTCATAGTCTTACATTTGGATACTTATTCACCTCTTGGACTAGCAGTTTATGCCATCATGGGAGGCGATTGTCTAGGTTTTACAACACCCCGTCTGAACAAACCAGTTTCTAGACCTTCCCATACGGATATGTTCGTTTTTATAGCAACCCCTATTTGGTGCAGGTACTTTGCTGATAATAGCAGATGTTGTTCTGAAAAACCAAGTACATATGCAGGTAGGTTATTAACCTTCAGGCATAGAAAAGGCTCATCCCGCCTTGCTGGAATGTGATATTCTAATTTTACATATCGACACATATCTCTGCAACGGGTGCATCACACACTGAGCTAACTTCTGAACCATTGTGGCGCTCAATTTATCAATATGCATTTCACTGTTGCCTATTCCACATGATCAACATACTTCCCACAGGAAGACAAAAATGCTACAGAGTTGTGCTGTAAGGAACACAGAAACTAGGTATTACACAGGAAGCAATACATGAATCATTGATAAAGGCAGAATGTACTTGTCAAAACAGAAAGACAATGGGTTTAGAGCCTCAGCAGCACCCCATAAAATATTCTGACGTGTGCTATTTAAAACTGGTAAACAATGGAATCTTACTTCTTCAGATCTGGCAGCCCTGTGGGGCCCCCTCCGAGGTGGGGCCCTGGGCAAGTGCCCCTTTTGCCCTACCATAAAAACGTCTCTGTTAGTAGTAGTGTGGGGCTGAGTATGCTCTTCCCTGTACGTCTGCAGAGCAGTAGTACTTTTGTCACAGACACTGTTCACTCCCAACTCCACATGTAACCTGGGCCAGGCTACACCACATAACACAAGGACAGCAAAGTGAATATTGGCAGAGAGTCTGCTTTTATTCAGAAGACATCATGGATCAGGAGCACACTACACCTGCATCGATGGAACTCCTCACTTTCCACTCGCCCATATTCAGACAACTACCTTCCACATGATCTACACACCATCCCAAATCAATAAGGTCTTTCTCATCAAAATCACAGACCTCAACACAACAGCATCCATTAACACCACAACTAACATATTCCTCAGAGACCTCAACCTGCCCAGGACCAAAGCCACAAATAACAAAAGAGACGGATTCTACTCAAACTGCTTAACACCAAGGACATTGTGCAACATGTCACAGAGGCAACCCACAACCATGTACACATACCCATCCCGTTCCACCATACAGCTATCCCTAATCAGGGCCAACTCAAACCGACAAGACACTCCATCGCTCTTCCAAGAGCTTCCCCATGGACGCAATGGAAGGACATCTCATTATCTTGCCCTCCATGTCTGACCACTTGGAGAATGTCAACACCCAGCATGGCTCACTCAACCACACTGTGAAACCCCCAACACCTGTTCACCACTGAAATGTTGACTCAACAAACATAAGTCCTCCACGCCTTGCTACACATAGGAACTCATCGACAGCAAGTATGCCATTTGTAGAAAAGAAAAGGTCTTGAGAGAATCCTACCAACTCGAAGACCTCATTGCTGTGGGAATCCTGTGATCAGCACACATAATGGAAGCATTGAACAAGAGCAGATAGATCTTCCAAACCAAATGATCAGCCACAACCCACTACCAGACCCTGAAATACCAGAGTCTACTGACAAATGCAATGCCATCAACAGCTTTTTCACTGACAAGATAGACGAGCAAAGGCAACACTCTATCAGCTCCAAATACACCACAGACATCTTACCCAGACAAACCCCCAACTTATCAAGTTGGACTAAAATCAGGACTCCACTCTCGCAGCCGTCGAACCGACCAACTACAAAGACGACATTCTCCCCTCCTCCAATGTGAAGGTCATGAACGGTGAAACACTCAGTCACTCCACTCAACCCTACGTCTCTCTATTTTATTTTTTTCCTCCTCTCCGCCCCCTACCCATCCCACCTCCTCTGCTACCCTTGCATCCTACTTGTAACCCTCTGGATGTGTCCACTTTGTAAAGCACTCGGTTGCTTCCCATCTAAGTTTGCACTTTATAAATACTATAAATTCATACATTCATTTAAAAATGAAAAACCACTTGTTGCGACATAAAACACCTCTGACGTTACCCAAAGCATTAGACTGACCATCTCCTAACTAGATGCTTCGGCTGAAACTTTTACCTCTCTATTTGGGCATTGTCTCACTAATGAAATCTGCTACTGGATCATTTACTTCTAAGGTATCCTTCGAATGAGGTAGAGCACTGCCTGGGCTGCTGGCCATATCCTGGATTTCTGTAAAAAACAGCTTCATCCAACACTTCCTCAGTCTACAGTACAATGTATACACCAAAGGGAGATGGGTACCGCTATCCCTTTGCTGGAGACCACAACTACACGCTCATGGTTTGTAGTGCATACTCTTCCAGTTAGAACACCTATCCCCCGCTCTTAGATGATGTCAATATCCTTTTTAAAAACAAGTTCCTGAGCTATAGGCTGAGCATATCACTAAAATGACTTCTCCACGCCCATTAAAGAATGCAGATCCAGTGACCTTAGTGCCCCTCTATGGTTCCATAATGGCCTTGTCTGGGGAGGGTGAGGGGGTGGGGTTTGGTGGTCACACTGTGCGCTGGACCTCTTCCATCTGCCTGCATGACTCGATTGCATTGCCTATGTGTCGCAGGCTCTGCGTGGGCCGGTAGCTGAGATGGGGTGCTTGACCCAGATAAATGGCTTGAAGCCAGTGACATACAGTATATGATGCCAGGGTTACAAATTCCAAATTAATTTGTTGCATTGTACAGAATCAGTGGAAAGGATTTCTGCCTGGCCTGCTGCATGAGCAGACTTCCCGAAGGAAAGGGTTGAGGAAAGGGAGGGCTATATTGGATGAAAGAGCAAAACCTTATAAAAAAAACTGAAGGGCGCATAATTCCATGAAAATGAGGAAGGACTCTTCAACAGGGTAAAAAACAGGGGTTGGTGCCCATTATGGTAAGAAATGCTTGACTACATGGAGGGGGGGACATTAATTAAAAGGTAGGAGGGCGGACTGCACATGTTCAGTCCTCCCTCAGCTTCACTGAGTAGTGTACCTCCCTCACCCTTGCAATGTATTTCTTCAACCATCTGACTGGCTCCTGCTATCAAAGCAGGGCAGCACAGGTCCCCAAGGACAGCATACTCCAACACCTGCTGCATCATGCCCATTGAAGACTTCATATTGCGATAGGAGATAGCAGTTAGTCTTCCCCACAATATTTTGTGCAGGGATGGTGGCCAGAGACGTAATTTCACCAAAAGGCCAGGGGTAGCAAAAGTGAGGAAACATGGCCCTTGACCTCTGATGACATCACAGGAAGCCATGTCATTTGATTCTGCCCCAAGTAGCATCACAGGAAGTGATGGCACAAGACCTTTCACCACTTGACAAAACAGGAAGTGGTATAGCATAGTATTGTTTCGCAGTACACTAAGAGAAATATGGTTATGATATCACAGCAATATGATACACACTTCATATAAGAATGGATCATCATTTGTAGCGTTAATATCAGTGTGTAAAGGCCCATATTACCAAATCACTGTCAATGTAAGCATTTACACTTACCTTGACTTGCCTGCAGTTGCAATCATCTGAAGGTTCCAGACAAGGCAAGCTGCTCCTGCTTGGTGTTGGTGTGCTCTGGCCGTCCTACGCCCAGTCCTGTGCCACAGGATGCAGAAAACCAGCATAGAGAATGGCAATGCGTGGTCAGGTTGCACAATTACACTTAAACTAATGCAACGTGCACCAAACGAAAAACAGAGGCAAAGCAGCATGCAACAAAAGCGACAGCAAATCTTGACTATTTGTAATTCCCTTGGATTTTGTAGGGAATTTTGAAAAAAACAATGCCGTCAAGAAAATATTATGGTAATGATTGTAAAGGCAATATAATCAAATTTTAAATCGAAAGTTCATACACAAACTGAAAGTGAATAGATACATGGTTCATCATCAGGCAGACCAAGAGGCTGACACCACAACAGTGTACTGCTATATACTGCTGACCTTATATGTTATTAATCTTACATGTCTGAGGTATAAGGTCATTGGCATATATGGTTGAGTAGACCTTGCTAGGTTACATGACTGGCAGAACACACATAGACCCCAGCAGTGAGCACTTAACCCACTGAGCTATCTTACCAGCTATTTATCCTTAAATGTGCATACCACAGCACAGCATTTGGTAATGTGTTGGCTATGGGAGTTACATTTCTTAACATAACACTTATTATTACAGTGCTTAGAAGCATCAGGGATATGTTATGCCGCACTAGTAAACCAGATAATTGTAGTGCTATATATTTTTTTTTAAAGGACTCGTGAGGATGGTCAGTAGATATCCTCCGAAATGTTTCTTTTTAACTGCACAATTGATTTGACCACATATTGGGCCTCATCAGGGGTTTGGCGGAGTGGTAAACATGCAGTGTTAACGCTATTACCACCGCATTACCGCTCCGCCCAATCCCGAGTTTGGGCAGAAAGTGGGAGGTTTAACTCCAGCTTTTTGCTGGAGGTAAAAACATCCCCTTTCCACCCATTTACGGTACTATTACCACCGGCGCTGTTACCACCAGCGGTAATAGCACAGAAAAGCCCTATAGAGCCCTATGGACTCAGAATGAATGGGGATTAACAGCACCACTGCAACTCGGTATCTAGCGCAATTTGAGGCCGGAGCGAGTTGCGGTAACGCTAATAGCGTTGGGCCGTATCCCGGCGCATTTAACGCTGAGATAGCCGTGACTGGGCCCATTGTGTCACAATTGGATAGCTCGGAGTTTAAATCATCTGGATATTTTCTATTCCTGCTGTAAAATGTATTGTCTTGACCTGGGGATGGGTACAGCTCCCTTGCGTCACTCAGTGTGGAAATCTCTGCCCCCGTGCCAGTAATCAAAAGCTGCCTCCTGCTGGGAGGGGCTACTAGAGGGCATGCACGGCATTTTGCACAATACTTTGCTGATGAATTTCAAAGTTTAACATTTTCTCAATTAGATATGTTTATTATGAATGACATGAATGACAGCAAATTCCATTTTCTCCTTTAAGTGAGCTTTTACAGACAGTTCTATGCGTTATTTGTATAGCATTTCAACCTTTTGTTTTCCGGATAGATAACAAATAAATCCAATGACAGAAGCCAAAGGCTTGTCAACAGCCACTGGGTACAAACATATAACAATGAGGTGCACATAATATAAACTTACAATCTAGGGCACCAATATAGACAAATGAAGCGATAGAACTCGAGGAGTGTGGCATTACCAGTAGGGTAATGAACTGGGGCAATAGTTAATGTAGCCCTGAGGGCATTACTCGACTGGTAATGTCCCCCATCAAAGGGTTCTGTTGCTATTACTGTTACGAAAGATTACATTTATGTGCAATTTTCCCTCCATTTATGGGCCCCCCAAACTTTTTGCTTTTGTTTGGCTTTTTCCAGTGGAGCCCAGCCTTCAGCTGACCTCCCCTGGGCTTTTGCACAATTGTTATGGGGAAACTGACACGTCCTTCAGAATGTCAGTGCTGCGAAACTATGTTTCCCTTAGTCTTTGACTATATTTCCATTTCTTGGTAACTTTTTAACAGTGCACAATGTACCTTCCAGTACTGTGCGCTAGGGTCCCTTTTTGTTTTATGGCCCTAGACAACCTCGAAGGATTTTTTGGTGATTGTACGAGTGTGCCTGGGACGAACTGGTGGCAGCAGTTACTTTTTTATAATGTTTTACTTCTTTTTACTGAATCATATCATGTGTACCGTGCTTGATTCAAGACTGTAGCCAGGTCCAAGAATGGCCGTGCCACAAAGTCTTTTGTTCGGTCCCGTGGCCAGTTTCTCCCTTACCCTCACTCAGGTCGCATAATCTGTGTTTTCCTTATTTGGGGATGCAGCCTGCTGTGAAAACCGATCACTTTCAGAGGCTTCTGCCTGTCACTTGTGTGTGCCCAGAAGCGGGTTGGGACTGTTTGGTCCCAATCCAAACTACTGGTGCCAGGATGTCTGGAGTGCCTCTGAAAGTGACGTTTGGAATAGTGGGAACAACTACTCTCGGCTCCCTGCTTACCCACCGAACGAGCCCCTTCGGAAGTGTTCCTGGACCATACAGTGAACTGTCCAGCTCAACCTCAGGGTATCCCGCAGAACTCAGCTCCACTGAGTTCTGAGACCACTGTGGACCGTGATTGGTCCACGACTGGGATGCCTGCAAGAAAGCAGATATTCGATTAGAAGTCCTCAATTTTGGCACAAAGCTAATCTTGGATAAGAGAAGGGGCTCTGAATCCATTCCAGGTGCATCACCTGAGTTCTCATTGAACTATAGAAGGAACCAAGTCTCCTGCACAAAGAAACAGACTTGTGAAACCACCAGAGATGCTTTGGAAGATTTTGGCACCCTTAGTCCTCTGCTGTCCCGTCAGACCCCTGCTTTCCTCTTCGATCAAGAAGGCTTGCCAAGGCGTCTTGCCAGTTTGGAGTAGTGGGAACAACTACTCTTGGCGCCCTGCTTACCCACCGAACGAGCCCCTTCGGAAGTGTTCCTGGACCATAC
The DNA here is from genome assembly GCF_040938575.1 of Ambystoma mexicanum. NCBI lineage: Eukaryota > Metazoa > Chordata > Amphibia > Caudata > Ambystomatidae > Ambystoma > Ambystoma mexicanum. The sequence continues at coordinate 324,541,190 of NC_090926.1, read as the reverse complement.
AGTGAACTGTCCAGCTCTACCTCAGGGTATCCCGGAGAACCGTCAGTGTCTTGAGTGCAAACCTGAGACTTGCTTGTGGGCTTGTGCATTCTCCAGCCAAATGTTCGCAGGCTTAGCTCCTCTGTGTCCCGAATTAGGAGAGTGCACAATGCTGCCCACATATGTGATTCCCACATTACTACCTTTTGGTGACGGTTGCTGTAGATCCCTTGCTGTTCTCCTCTCCTGTGCCCTGAAGCCTGCTGCACTGAAATTTTCTTCATACTTCCTTCGGTAGCTGAGAAAAGACAACTGTCCCGTCACCGACGATCGTGCTCACCCACACCCGCTGAGAGCCAGAGCTCCGCAGAACTGCAGGACTCGAACCTACTAGCAACCTCGACTAAACTGGAAAAGTTTGGTCCGGACTGTGCCGAGGGTCGGTGAGTACTTACATCACTTATCAGTGGCCCCCTGGCACAACTGATCACTTTTATGCACGACTATCCCTTAAAAGGTATTCAAACTTGGCTGGGTTAGCCTGCGCTGCCTAGCTATTCTTGCCTTTTGAACACTGCTTTGCCACCAAGGGCAGGGCCTACTTGAATAGTTGGAAGCAATTCTTCATCGCCTCAAGCCCCTTCCTGACTTGCTACAGCCCTCCCAAGGAGACCCGCTTTTTGCTTCACCTGCGCGATCGTGCATTTTTACATACAAATGTACTCTTGAGCACAAGGCTCCACTCATCGTAGGGCTGAACACGAAAGTTAGGGAACGACTCTGAAGAATTTCCTAATGCTATTAATGTGCTAATTCAACCTGCTCTCTATAGGTTGTGGCTGTATTTTATCACTGAATTGCATTAGGAAACGTAATGCATATATATTGTATAGTATAAGGATTTTGTGGGTTAGCTGTTTCACATTACTAAAGTTACTTGAGTCTATTGGTCTGGCCGACAATAAATGTATCGATATTTTTCATATACACTTGTCTAAGAGTAATTTGTGGTTCGTTGCTGTGTGTGCTCATTGTGGGCTTCTGATCACTCTCACCCCTCCTGAGACTTACTCTTGAACGCCTGCCAAGCTACCTATATTGGTCTGGCTTGTCCAGATGGTTTCCCTGCTTCACTAAACTGAGGGTGGCCTCCTAACCTTCTGCCCAGCAGGTCAGAGTTTAGAAATCCATCTTAACAATTAGCATTTTTTCTCGAGTTGAGACAAAGCGTTGTGACCGTTTGTCAACTTGAGAAAAAAATGGGGAAACAATGGTCACCAGGGATTGGGGAGAAGGGATTACACATAGTCCCTTCTCCTTTTCCATGGTGGCCATTAAGAAAATAGAAAAAAGTAAATATAAAATGGCTGCCGAGAATCGGGATGAAGTAACTACACATAGTCCCTTCTCCCGTTCCATGACAGCCAGACGGAAAAAAGGAAAGGAACAGCGAGGGACTCAGTGTGCGTCCCTCGCAGAGGTAAGTCTTACCCGGCCAGTTAATGACCAGGCGAGGGCCAATTAGCATGATTGTAACAATTTGACTGTCCCTCGCCGGGTACTAAAGCACTTCCATCCCTACCAACAATTATGGTTGACATTATAAAAAACAAGTTCTAGCTATGAAATAACATGTAGATATGCTAAAACATTGTTTGGCAAAAAAGCAACAGGAGCAACTGCATTTTAAAGTGCCAAGCGGAAACTGGGTTTGTAGTGCTTTTAAAAGTTAAAACTTCTGGATGCATGATTCCGTATTCTGAGAGCTCTGCACTGCCAAATAATCATCAAGATTCTAAAGTGGGGGATTGCAAGATTAACAGAATAAAAAAAATGTCACTTAAATGCAAGTGATTATGAATAAAATGTAAAGACATAGCAGTACCTTTGTAGAGCCATGATTTCACAAGCCATTCCCAGGGTTTACAGGGAAAACATATGCCGAGTGCGATTCCCGAACAGAGCAGGGTTTCAGCAACTCCTGACCTCCTCCAATGCTTACAGCACACCTCCAGCGGATACAGAAAAATATCTGAGTGTAGAGCAAGCAAGGAAGCTCCCAGACAAGCCTGTGCAGTCCTCGCCTTCTCAACCAGTACGAGTTGCTCACTGTACAGCAGCAGCAGACAGAAGCAATGCCTTTCCTCTTTCCTCCAGAGCACTGCGGTACCAGCCTATCAGGGAAGTAAACAACTCTCCCAAACTTCCTCCTCCTCCGCTGTGGCACAGACGTTGGACGAGCTCATAGTTGCATGGCAACCATGAGCTCGAGTCACGAAGACTGCAGACTCAGTGGCACTGCCTCCCGCAGCCCAGGAAGCCAGCCATGGAGGTTCAGTTTCGTTATTTCTAATTCTATTTAATTACTTTTTAATTCTTTTTAAATTTTAAACTTCAATAGGGGACGCAGACTCTTTGCCAGGATTCTCCATGGAGACAGCAAGAGTCACAATAGCGACTCCGAGTGACCCCCAAATGGCATTGCTGATGGAGGCACAACCACAGGTGGCTTTCCTGTCATCCAATATACATTTGCTATATAGAAAGGTGAGAAGAAGATTACCCTTCACCCTACCGGTTGAAGGTAGGTTTGGTGGTGCTTTTACATGGTTAGCAGGTTACCCAATTAGCATGTGAATCCATAGTGGATACATTTATCTACGATGTATATGCACATATCTTAGAACCAGGCACAGATCTTATTAAGTGCAAATTTATGAAATGTATTAATAACTCATTAAAACCACAAAAGCAACAGGAAAAATAGAAAAGAGAAAGAAAAAGGGGGATGAATTCCATACAATCATTAAAAATTCATTCATACAGGGGTCGATTTTACTCAATTAACATAGATTCTTAATAATTGACAGTCTTTTCAGATTATTGACCTGTTTCGGCCATTACAATTACATTAGACACTATCTCTAGTGTCACTTTCCAACATCAGTTCTAAGGCCTTCTTCAGGATGGACTGATTTCTTCAGTTCGGTAGTAATACTGTCTTGTACCCCATAACTATTTTTTAGATTCTAAAAATTTTTCAAATACAACAATTACATAAAGTGGTTGGCTCGTATGTGTTAGCTTCTTCTTCTTTAGTGTGATATTCTTAGCATTAATACATCTCAAACCATTTGCCAATTTTCATAGGTCCTCTGCTATATTTTACATACTTTACTAAACAGTGTTAACACAATCGATATTCACCAATTCAGATAAGCACAACCAAACCTTTACTTACATCAACAAACGGTATGAGCAATTCTGTTCCTTCTGGGCCATAATTGTCCAAAGGGATGTGATTTTGACAGTGGGATAGTCTCTGTCACTGAGCAGCCATAGTTTTAGTCAGCTCTGGCATTAAATGCACCTTTCTTATTCCTAAAACAGAAAATGATCACTTAATTCCTAGTTATCCCTTGTCATCTCTTTATATAAAAGGTCGAGAAGTTTCTCAATACATATTTATAGATCCTATTGACCTCTGTGTCAACAAAAGTAGTTATAAACTTATTTCAATAGCTACTCCACTGATCAGAAAGATGAGAACAGGAGAACTCAAAGCCTATGATTTGGAACTCAAACTATTACTTGCAAACAGTGTCTTCTGGATTTTACTTGTCACTTTTCCCTGTTCGGTGTTGTATGCCTTAGTTGGCTTCTTTTATAGGGTCGGGGCATAAGTGACGTCTGTTTTCGTCAGGCTCTGCATGGATAATACCAATTTTGTGTTTAGTATTGCATTTACATTATACTCTTACTCTATACTTGTGAGCCGATTGTCAATACCAGTCTAAAAAAAAACAACAAACTACTGCACAAAAGCTATTGCTTACTTCTTATGTGCCTAGATGAAGCTAATTCTTCATTGTGGCCAGTCCTTAGTGCTTCTTGGGTCTGATTAACCAAGCACGCAGCACTTATTTCTCCGATGAGGCGGGCACTATATCTGTTACCGTCTGGCTCTGCACGGCACAAAGAATGTTATTGCTATTGCGTCTGTATCTTTGATTTTCTTTTTTAGTTACACTATTATCGTAGTGGGACTGGGGTAGTTCCCGCGAGCCATTCACGATGTTCATGCAATTACGTCTTTCTCAACTTTGAGTTCTTGGAGGACTTTCAACTCTACCATTGTTTGTAAGTTAGGCTCCTAAAGCCTCCAGGTTTGTATCAGAAAACCCCTTCCCGCTTACTTCTCAGATTGGCGTTAAACGGCTCTCCTTGCCAAGTTATGCTTGCACAGTTTTCAGCACACTGCCGTGATCTCACCTTGTTCTTTACGGCTTGATAATTCTAAAAGAAAGTGCGGTGAAACTATTAATGCACTGTCACTACGTATGGAGCAACCAAATGCTAAGCATAAGCAGAGGCTTACCTTTCCTCAGTTTTGCGGCGGGGAGCGTCATGAATCTGTGCTCTTCTCCTGTCGTGGTCACGGTCAAGGAAATCTCACAGGCTTTCAGTGTCTTTTATTCTGTTTCGCGAACAGAACGTGTGTTTCTTACAGGACGTGTTCAGGTCACCTGACTAGTAGATTGCTGCTTCCTTTTTAAAAAATGTAAATGGGTAGTGCCCTAAACTTGGGGAAAGGATACAAAGAAGCAATGCTAAATCTATATGTCTTCTCTTCGATTTCTTCGAGAAAATATTTCTCAAAAAACGTTGAATGCCAAACCTTCACATAGAAAAACATCTGTATAAATTTAACAGGCATATGAACCCTGTATAATTTGCTTAATTAATTTGTTTATATCAACAGCATAGTCTTCTGATATTTAAGCACCAATTACTCACTAGAAATTGAAGCACGATTTCTAGTGAGTAATTAGTGCCTAAATATCGGAAGACCATGCTTTTTCTGGGATGTGGATGTTACAACAGGTCTTCCTGATGTCCAGTCTGGAGTTCAGCATCTTGGTCGAGGGTCAACTGGAGCAGACCCTACACATTTTTGGGGGAATTTTGGCTGCCTTCCAATCAGTTAAGTCACCCAGTCCAAACTTTGCAGGTTTATTCCCCAAGCATTCTCACTCAGATGTGGATTCCGTATTGAATCTAGACAGCATACACAAAACCAGACCTATATGAAATGTATCTGTGCCCTCTGAACATATGTTTCACCGCGTATCTCCATTGGAACAACACATGGCTCTAGGCCTCTGCACTCAGTTATACATGGAGATCATATGTAGGCTCATCTCAGGCCCCGGACTGCAATCCCCATAGTTTGGAAATGGCTTCTTCAAGCTAAGTAAACCCGACGACCAGCAATGATTAGTTACACAAATAGTGAAACCAAAGATGGCCTGTGTCTCAGGCAAGTCCTTCGCGCCACCAGAGAACTGACCAAGCCACAGAGGCCCAAGCACCAGTAGCGTGAACAGAGAGGTACATCTACCTACCAAGGAGGAAAGCTAAGTGCATATCAGGTTCTGACCAAATTCTAACACATCCACAGCAGGACAGTCCTTACACTCAAAGAGGCCGGAGAAGACTAAGGTCTTGATTACCCTATCAGTGGGTTGGCATATAGGTCAACATGCTTATTTGGTCCCCTAAGTGTTCCCACCAGATTGACCACAGAGCACTTTTTGCAATGTTGAATGACCCACATCTCTTCTAACTGAGAGCACTAAGTACGTCATTGAGTGATCTCCACCTTTTTTAATAAAAATGTACTCCCCACTTTTTCAAAGGTATCTTTAGTCAAGTAGGCGGAAAGGGCAGTGTTTTCTACCCATCAGACCTACTCAGAACATGGGGAAAAGGCTGGGAAACTGCTAGCAGCATGATTAAAGAAAATGGAGGACATGAGCAGAGTCTCGTTTCTAAGCAAGATGTAATTGCTTTAATAAGGAACAAACTGAGTTACATAAGAGCTTTTCATAAAGAGCTGTATAGCTCACCTAAGCCCTCATGAAACACTGACAGAGTCATTCTTCTCCACAATCTGTTTATCCAACGTGTCAGCAGAAACAAGGTGCTCTTTGGACAAGGCCATAGAGCAGTTAGACGTTAGGTAATTTGAAGAATTTTATAGCACATGTAAAGAAATACCCTGACCCCTTCTTGTACGACTTTGAATCGGGGAGACAAACCAACATTCATGGTTCGTGGATTGGGGAAAGGGCTTGGTTTAAGATTAATTCTAAACCTTCCAGGCATCACCACTTTGTTTTTGCTTTGTCACCACAGGTGGGATGGGTATGCCCATATGTGGGTCCCGTGCCTGCTGGGCCTAGAGACCCAAGCTACTCCTCACTGATGATGCCCAATGAGGTTGCCCAATGAGGTTGAAACATTTCTCAGGATGCTTGTGATCTCGTGCAGAAGAGATGTGGCCTAGGAGTTCAGTCTGGACTGCCCCTTTGGGGGTGTGACCAAGCCTGATTTGCATATGGTCTTCCCCCTTTCTATAATGGCTTGACAGGGGGAGAATGATGGTCTGAAGGGTTGCCGTGAGCACTTGCCAGAGGTTTAAGATTAAATCTTAACCTTCCAGGCATCACCTCTTTGTTTTTGCTTTGTCACCCCAAATGGGACGGGTATGCCCAGATGTGGGTCCAGTGCCTCCTGGGCCCAGAGAACCAAGCTACTCCTCACTGATGACGCCCAATGAGGATAAAACATGCATGGAGATGCTTGTGGTCTCATGCAGAAGGGATATGACCAAGCTGTTTGGGCCAGACTGCCCCCTTTGGGGTGGGACCGAGCCTGATTTGCATATGGTCTTTCCCCTTCTGTAATGACTTGGCAGGCTGATAACAATGGCCTGGAGGGTTGCCCAGAGCATTTGCCAGAGGCTTAAGATGAATTCTAAACCTTCCAGCCATCACCTTTTTTGTTTTGTATAGTAATTAAAGGCATGGTCTAGTAAAAAATGTTATTGTCCCTACGGGTCAGCCATGTTTTTTTAAGCCTAAGTGGCTCAATTTTAGAAAACTTTCCTATGGACCTTACCCGAGTTTTCGTCCATTAAACCACGCGAAAACAAGCACCAGGGAGCCGCCATTTTCTGATAATCCTATCTTTTCCCCAATCGCCCTGGCTGACCTGCTTTTGCGGCACTAAATCAATTCCCCCGCCCCTGAGCCTGACATTATCAAAACATTCATATTCCCCGCCTCTCCCCGTGACGTTACTGTGCTGCATAGGCAAACGCGCCCAGTCGTCTTCTGCGCGACTCCACACAGAACCCGGAAACCAACACAGATCAACTCACAACACAGCGCGCCACAATTCGGAATATGAAACTGTACTTTAAAATGAAACAGCAACACGGTACATATGGTAAAGTACATTTATTTGACATGAAATGTTTAGAGAATATTCAGCAATTGCCATATGAATTCCGGAAGCCATTTATTTTCTTTTATCTGTATCCGCAATATCTGTTCCGTTTCATCTTGAGTCACGCGCTGTTCCTTTATGGTACACAGGGTGTTCATTTTCGTAAAAAGAAACACTTTGGAAGCACGGTGTTCCATCAACTAGGCACTAGTCCAGCCTAAAGGTTGATATGTTGCTTCTAGCCACTAGTACAGCGTAAGGGCATGTGGGCCCTTGGTGATCGTCCCATAATATGGTGATCGTGCTCCAGTTGTTGACACGAAGCTGCAGGTGTCTGCTGAAGAATCCATCCGCCAGTGTCTCAAACAGATGGCAGTGGCAGAATGGGATCAAATATCTGTTATGAAAACAAAAAAATTATAATTAGTCTCGCTAGCTGAACTTCATTAATATTACTCATTTTATTTATTACGGCCGATCAGAAACTATTTGCTTGCAAGGATAGTTCAATGGAGTATGTTCGTCTCTAAAATCAATGCGAAAAGTAACGAGATAAATCGAGGCCAACACACAATGATAAACGACAGTTAGTCTACATGCGTGAGGAATGATATGATATATGATATGGCATTGGTAACGCGCCTATACTCAAGTGTTTCTAGGCGTGACGTGGCAGGTGGGGAACAAGGGCGGACAGACAACGATTCTACTAGGCCAGGTGTCTTTCTGATCGCGCATGGGGAAGGGCTGTACATGGTTAGTTGAATACAAATTAAATAATAGGGCCAGCTGGTGGCAAGTGCAAGGTAAATGCCGGGAGAAGGGGCTGAAGGATACAGAGACAGTCCCGTAGTGCAGGGAAAAGTGGCTGGGCCAAGGACCGAGATCGGTGAGACCAGTGGACCTGCATGCCCATGTGCCCACTACGAACAGTTTTACTTGCTTTTCCTAGCTCTTCATTCATTCATTTATTCATGCATCCATTCATTACATCTTCATTCCGGTATAAAAGCGTGTAAAGATTTACTTACATTATATTTGAAATTTCCATTGTGTCTCTTCGTAATGCAGTCTGTAAAACGGACCGTGCTCTTGACAACGATTTTTCGTATACTGACCTAAAAACGGTCTAGTTTCTGAATTTTCTGCCTTATCGTCTCACGTTATTGCGCACTCCCTTCAAATGTAGTTCTTTCGGCATGGTCCCTGTCTCAAGGTCAAAAAACAATAGACCCTTATACTTCCAGTGCGACTTGTGGGCCTCATCTGGGCGCTGTCCTTCGCATTCTTTATTTGCAACATCACGTAGTATAGGCATCTGTGAGAACTTGAAGTTTAGAATCCGTCTATGTAGTGCACCTCAATGTGCAAATGCGAACTGGCTTCTCTCCCAAATGCCACAGCCCGCTTGGCTGGCGCGTTCTAAGTGCCCCAATTTTGTCCCCGTTGTCTGCGAGCTTTGCAGCCCAAATTGAGACATTTAATTTTTGGCGGAAGGTCAGGGAAAGTATAAAGTACCACAGGAGTTGAGTTAAAAGTGAGATTTATTGTTTGTTTGTTTTATTATTTGCAATACGCAAGCCTCCCCTCCGTTAACAGTGCGCAGCATTTACATTTACATGAGATGAGACATGAGAAAAATATATACATACACATATGTGAGGTGAATAGAGAGAATTCAAAGATGACACCCAGCTTGTTCACCACCCATGATGGTGAAGGTAGGGGTTAGGTTTACAGGTACACTGTACAATAACATTTATTTACAAAAAGACAATCGTATTGCAATAATTTAAACCAGGATTTGTACTTCCCAATCGGCTGTGCTTCGGGTGGGCATGGCACAGTCGCAATGTTCGGTGGCAATGGATCACTGCTTTGCACAGAAACGTCCAAAATTCCATATCTGTGCTTCTCTAACACAGCAACAATAAGGCCTTTCACAAAGTCGAACTGCATTTCATCATAGACTGGTTTGATCACCCCTTGCTTACTTCGTTTTGAAAGCACCTTAGTGTAGCGAGGCATCCTTACTTTACCGCTAGTCCTAGATTGTTCACTTCCGACATTGCTGTTATGGGCCAAGACCGCTAGTAGAGTGCGATGTTTCATGCCCCGAAAGCTAAAATGCAAGCGCTTTGGCCTGTACTTTAGGCACATATTGTGGAACACCTCCAAATCTCCTGTGTGACAGAATTCTGTCAGTCCTCTCAAATCTCTTGATAGAGTTTTGTCGAAAACAATCTTCTCAATGGCTTTGTGTGTCGGTGAAGATGGAATCAACCACTTCTTCTTCCGTGCCTCCTCTGGGGACAAAGGGCCATGTTCACATTGGTGGATCAGTGACCGCCATTTTTCAAGTAGTATTTCCACTGACCCCTCACAAGTTTTTGAGCTCCACCAAAGATGGTTGGTGATAGAATGTGACCACTGCAAAATACTTTCAAAAACTTTTTTTTTCCCTGCAGCCCAGATTTTCTTATTGATTTATTTAGCAAGATGCCATATGTCAAATTGATGTTTAATATGTGGGAACTTCTCTCTCATTGTCTTGGCAATTGAAACGTGTCTATCCGTGGCTATGAGGTCGATGTGCATTCCCCTCGATTGTAGATATTCCACTGATTTTATAAAACCTAGTTTCTCCATGGCCACTGCGGATGTACATTGTGTTACCTGCACGACCACCGAACTCACAATTTTCTTACTATCCATGTCCTGAAAGTGGTAGGTGCAGTACTTGGCAGAAAATCCAGGGCTGTCGCACTGTCCATCGCCGGCTAGCCTGAATCGTTTGCCTTCGAATGTACTTGCTAGAGACAATTGTTCAATTTTCCAAGCATCACTAATGGCCGGAAACAGATAATCATGTTGGTATATGTAGTACAGCGCTTTAGAAATGAAATAGAGTCCCACAAACTGAAAGAAAGCCTCTAACTTTCTAAAACTGGAGCCACTAAAAAGTGATGCAGCTGCACAGAGTAGATTGCCTGCTGGCAGTTTCCCCAGCATCGGTTGTGCAGACCATGAGAACCTATGATTTAATCTACAGGCGGCATTTATTTTGACATTACTGCCTTTTATTTGACGAGTCACATTAATCATTGGCTTCCCACATACTTTCCCTCTAATGGAATGCACACATTTCAGCATACTTATAATTTCCATCAAACAACTGTCGAATACAATGTATTTGCTCTCTTTCATTAGACTGTCATCCTGCGTCAACGTTGTTTCGGCCTTTGACGTTGTGGAGATTTCAACACATTGGAAAGTACTATCGCTGATATCAAGTTCTGATGCGTTTATGGATGCTGCGGCTGGTTCATTCTCTGTCATTTCAACATCTATTACTTCAACATTGATGGGAGAACACAACAATGTCGACAGGTTTTTTGGTGGCAAATTTTTGGCGGGCGTAGATTGTGTAAATTGATCTGCAACTACTTCAGAGCTATCTTCAATACATTCAATAACATCTTCTTGTGGTGGTGCGGTCGCACTGTAGCTATGGTCCAATGCAACTTTGCTGTAGTCTCCAAACACAGTTAATTCATGTTCTGGCCATTGGACATGAGCATCTCGAGCCTGAACATGCCTCGCCTCAATTAATAGTTCATCCATAGTGTACACGGTCTGGCAAGCCACATCTCTCATTCGCTTCACTGTCTGTGTGTGTATAGTTCTGACACCCACGGGTAACTGTAGGAGAGATTGGAAAAGGGATGTTCAGTTTAAACACAAGATGGAGTGTAGTAGAATTGACTGGACAAAAACATAAAATAGTCCCCAGCACAAACATTTTTTTAAAGTTATGAACTGTTTGTAACTAACCTTTTTTTGTTTTTTTTCTTTGCAGCTTTTTTGACTCGACCTTCAACATCTGCACGCTGTAGCTCTGATTCGTTTCTGCATGTCCTCCATTCCTCTTGCGCTGCAACGACTATTTTCTGTATCCGCATAGACAGCATGGAATGAGGCTCCATCGTCTCCCTGAAACATAGTACTTTCATTACTATGTATCAAAATATTGTTGCCATAAAACACACGTGAGGACGAACACACAAGTACATCTCAATAGCCAAACACAATTTAAACATTGTGTGCAACAATCAAACGACAAGTATTCGACCTGTGATGATCTATTTCGATGGAACTGTCAGTATCCCTACCTCTGGCTCTGCATGGACTGCCATGAATGGTTGTATTGGAGAGGAGGCATCAGCATCTCCCTGAAACACAGTACTTGCATTAGTATGCTTTTCAATATTGGAAACACAACACACACTTGGGGTCGACGGCACAGGTACATATAAAGAGATCACCACAAATGATGCATTGTCCAAAAGAATCAAGGAAAATCCAAATATGATTGCATTTCATCGACTTATTTCAACGATTCCTTTACATCTGCATCATCTAAATGAGATGTTGTGATTGTGGTGGAAGCTCCGTCGTCTCCCTGAAACACAGTACTTGGATTAGTATGGTTTTCAATATTGGAAACCTAACACACTTGGGGTCGAACGCACAGGTACGTATAAAGAGATAACCGCAAATGATGGATTGTCCAAAAGAATCAAGGAAAATCTAAATATGATTGCATTTCATCGACTTATTTCAACGATTCCTTTACATCTGCATCATCTAAATGAGATGTTGTGATTGTGGTGGAAGCTCCGTCGTATCCCTGAAACACAGCACTTGCGTTAATAGGGAAGAAAGTATAGCAAATGGAATCACGTTATATGATCACGCATGATGGAGCTGTCATTATCCATACCTCGTGCTGCTGAAGAATATCTATGGATGTTGCAAATGTAGTGCGCACTTCCGAAAGCTGTTGCGCCGATTCGTATACGCATGGTCCCGCTTCCACTTCCCCTGGAATTACTTGAATGTCAGGCTCTGCATCAAGTGCAGGGGTTGACGCTCCATCAACTGCCTGAAACATAGTACTTGCATTAGTGAGGATTACAATAGTGAAAACATAACACACACCTGGGGTCGACAGCACAGGTACATATCAACGGCTAACCACGAATGAAACCTTGTGTAGAACAATCAAACGACAAGAATTCCAGCTCTGATGACGCTTGATGGAGCTGTCGGTATCCATGCCTCCTGCTGTTGAAGAACATCTAGAAATGTTGTAGATGTGGCGGACGCTTCAGCATCTCCCTGAAAGACAGTACTTGCATTAGTATGGATAACACTAATTATAACCGAAAAAAAACACCAGTGGACAATAACTAAGGTGTATATCAATTGGAAAGCACTAACGAAACATTCGGTAAAATGATTACACGATAAAATAAAAATATTACTTGACATGCATAAAACAGGTCTGTAGCGGATTAGCCTATTAAGATTACCTGATACGCGCTAGAAGTGGTTGATAACTGCGACCACGTCAAGGATGTAGAATGTTCTTGCTTCAGATTCAAGGGATAGTCAAGAAGTTGTAAAGGTAAATTAATGATTGATAATGAAATGCCAATATTAAAAATAGCCATGTAAGGCGACAGAATACTTGTAAAATGCTCAATACAGCACAGTTCCCTGTTCCCATATATATACATTGCGTTTGTGGGTTATGAAATCGAAAAAGAATATATTGGTAAATGTCATTATTCAAAAAACTATACAATCATATCAATATCGAAATTATTACAAGGGATAGAACACCTACAATATCAATTAATCCGTTCGGATACTTACACACTACCGCAAGGCCTAAAGCTAAATCCGGACACTTGACTCACCGGTGGCGGAATGTGGACGAAGAGAGTGGGAATAGCGTTTAAGCAATTTCCGTGTCGTTCGCCGTTTATTCTTCTTTGTTACCCAAGATGTTGTGTACATGTCCAAGGAAAAGTGCCGGCTGCAGATGCGGTATCGATCACCCCTCTTGTCCTGTAAGACTTGTTGGACTCTACTTTCCAACTCATCCAGTGGATATCCGCAATGTCTGACCCATTCTCTTATTCGATCAACAGTTTTCGGGAATACATGCATTGTAGTGCCTTCAGATTTCGCATGGGTCTTCGAAGGGCAACCGCTAATCGAACAGGCAGGCATTGTTGATAAATCTGAAAAGTAAATATCGACATTATTATACAATCTGCAAGAATAAAGATTTGATACAAAAGTAAATGAATCATACAATGATCAATGCAAGGTTTGTTTTGGTTGCAGGAACTATACCAGTTCATTATGTGCGGCTTAGTATTTGCATAAGTTGCAGAAATGTATAAATGATGTGACTAAAAACTGAACATGTGACTCATCCCTTGGATGTTCTGTATTGCACGAGAAGGAAACATGCTTACATCATAGACTGGACCCCCGAAGGATGCAATTCGATGACAATTGACACAGATGAAAATAAATAGATCTATTCTTAGCATAGCAATGGAAATTCAAGTCAATAGCAATGAGACCAATGAACATAGCACTTTTGGGTACTCTACTCGCAAATAGATAGAAATTTAAAAATCTGCGAAATATGACCAGGATACATGGCCTTACCTTGACCAACAAACAGTTGGATTCAGCAAGCAGAGCAGTATGTTGCGGGAGAAAAGGTGGATGGCCACAGGTAGCGCACTGATGGGTATGCTCGAAGCGGTCACAGAAGTTCACGGATAGCACGACGACGAGCAGATTAGCATAGATCTCAGTGGTTCCCAGGTAGCACGTTCAGGAGTTGACTTGCAAAGCACAAAGATGTTCTCATGAGACATATTGAGTGGTTTTTAAAGTATTAGAAACTGGGGTGTGTTTGTGAATGAATGACGTATGTATGTCGTGGTATTAGGGGGGCGGCCTGCTTCAAGGGGAGGCCTGCCTGGAGACACGGGGTCTGAGGAGACCATGTGAACAAAGGCCCCTTGGCGTGGGACACCTTTTGAAGTGTACATGTAGTTTGGCACCTTGGCCTTTCGCGCCCCTGACAGCCCCCCATTCCAGCGCGCATCCACCGGCGCAAATCGCCTTTGATACAGGGGGTGGGATGGATGGGCCTGGGGCGTGCAGATAAGGCACAGGAAGACTGCTGAATGGAGACACACTTATGTGGATTGCAGGGGGCGGCCTGCCTCAGGGGAGGCCTGGCTGGAGACACAGGGTCTGAGGAGGCCATGTGACCGATGGCCCCTTGGCGTGGGACACCTTTTGAAGTGTACACGTAGTTTGGCACCTTGGCCTTTCGCGCCCCTGACAGCCCCCCATGCCAGCACGCATCCACCGGCGCGAACCGCCTTTGATACAGGGGGGTGGGATGGATGGGCCTGGGGCGTGCAGATAAGGCACAGGAAGACTGCTGAATGGAGACACACTTATGTGGATTGCAGGGGGGCGGCCTGCCTCAGGGGAGGCCTGCCTGGAGACACGGGGTCTGAGGAGACCATGTGAACAATGGCCCCTTGGCGTGGGACACCTTTTGAAGTGTACATGTAGTTTGGCACCTTGGCCTTTCGCGCCCCTGACAGCCCTGCATGCCAGCGCGCATCCACCGGCGCGAACCACCTTTATATCAATATATAGTATATCGCCTTTATATCAATGATAGTATATCGTTGCTTATCAATAACAAATGCCACATACCGGAGATTCTTGTGAGCACAGACACACACTTCAACCGGTGTATTATAGTGGTCAAGACCCTAAGGCCTGTATAATCCAATGGTAATTGTTAGTATAGATATATGTGTGACTTTTATAGAGACATAACCCACTGAAAGACTTTGAACAAGTGTTATTTAGTGCATGCATTATCGAGAATATGTTATGTTAGCCTAGATAGATCGTGACCACCCTGCTTCACAGCGACCAGACCTTCACCCATTCGGAGCACAGATGCCTGACGTCCATCCTTGAATGGAGACACACTTGATTCATTTAAAAAATCGAAACAAACGTTGTTAAAATATATGTGGTGTTTTATTTTGTATCTTATTTTCATGACACAAAAATACAAGACTTTAAAGATTATACAGGTCAGGTTGCAGCACAGCGAGAGAAAATCCCCTGTACTGACCGCTGTCACTCGGGAACGTTTCTCTAATGGCACGAACGGCACAGGCGGTTATCACTCTTCGAACGCGGTGTCCAAGCCTCCCGTGGAGCCACCATGTAAAGGAACGATAGGCCACCAGCCTGTACCACCTGTGAAAAGGAATAAAACAAACTGTTTTTAAATGACCAAGATAAGTTTAATAAACGTTTGTTGTCAATGACAATTCTTGTAACTAATGGCATTCTGCACGGACAAATGCTATCTAGACAATGCACACTATTGAACGACTTACATGCGTTACAATGATATGTAGATGTAATTTTGGATATAGTAGAAGAACATGAAATAGGAGTGGCATGACAAGCAGAGTATACTTACTCGTTACTCGGATTACGAGGACGAACAGTTGCGCGAAGTTCGTGCATAAGCACCATCATTATTCTCAACACGGCCCGTGTGAGACAGGCTGCCCTGAAGTCTGGCAGCTCGGTGATGCACTGCGGTCGTGGCTCGCCTTCCGAAATATGGGCCAGGCATCCCGAGTTTTCTCGGCAGCAGCAGTTCTCGTCCTCAGTTGGCATTAGCTCGCACCGATTGCATGTGCACCAGGTGGAGATGCCGTCCATTCGACTAGGCCCAGGCTCTTCATCTGTTGATTTGTCCTGCCAACTGCCGTCCGAATCCCCATCGTTTTCGCGTGCTTCACTTTCCAGTAGTTCCTCCTCGGTATACTCGGGCTCGTACATGTAGGGCATTATTGTAGCCATTGTGTGTTAAAAAAACTAAAATAATTTATAGAGGTGGTACTGGTATCTGTTCACACGGGCTACAAGCGGCGAAGGTAGCTGACCAGAGCACTGAAACGAGTCACAGAATACTCAAAGTAACACAGAGAGAGGAATGGAATCAAAATTCTGCTGCTGTGTGTTGTGAAACGGTCTGTTTATACTTATTGAGGAAAGCAGCGCCCTGCCATTTCCATGGCGACACGTCATTAGCTGAAGCGCATCGAATGTTGACACGAGACGTGCTTTAGCGTTGGGAAATGGGCGGTACAAGTCTGCTGATGACAGGCTCAGGGGCAGGCAAATTGATCTAGTGCCGCAAAAGCAGGTCAGCCAGGGCGATCGGGGAAAAGATAGGATTATCAGAAAATGGCGGCTCCCTGGTGCTTGTTTTCGTGTGCGTTTAATGGACGAAAACTCGGGTAAGGTCCATAGGAAAGTTTTCTAAAATCGAGCCACTTAGGCTTAAAAAAACATGGCCGACCCATAGGGACAATAAACATTTTTACTAGACCATGCCTTTAATGGCCAGCAATTGAGTTCTATCGATCAGACTCCAATGAAGATGAAGGGGGCTCTTGAATCCAGGTTTGCTCAGCAAGCTCTTTCATAGGTATTGGATGCCACACAAGATGCATAAGATTGAACTTATATACACAAATTGTCAGGCGCCCAAACGGCAATAGATATATGTCGGAGTACACACTATGGTTTTGGGGTGATTCGGGAGGGAACAGCATATAAGAGAAACAGGGTACATACCAGGCTGATTTCTGCAGAGACAGTCATAGGAACTGTGGGGGCAGGAGCTGGCCGAAAGCAAAGAGAGAAAGAGAAGGCATGCACGTATACTGGGTGAAACAGATTGATCAGAATAAAGGGTGTACTGGAATATGATAAGGGGTCTCCAGGGGGATTAGGGAAAGCCCTTGGGTTTGGTACGAGCAGTTTACTCTTAACAACAATAATTCAGCAATGTCATGGGAAGGACGTGCTGATGAGATGGTTGTGCTCAGTGTAAGGTTAAAGCTGGAGACCATATGCTGAGACAGGTAAGACTCCAGCGGACTAGAATAAGGAAACAGAAGTCTTTCTCTTATCTGATATTAACAGAGACAAGCCCATGGGCCACACAGTATAGGGATACAGAGCTGAGACACAGTGGACCAATTTGTAATCAAGACGGAAAAGCAGAGTGGATAGAAATAACCAAGTACAGGATAGGCAGAGAAAGGAAGCAAAGAGCAGAAACTGTAGACAGAGGCTGTAGAGGTGTCCCGCCAAAGTTTCAAAAAATAGTTTCGAAATACAATAGTTTCGAAACAAAAGCATAAAAAGAAAATTAGAATGCATTTTATTATGGAAATTGTTTTTTTTTTTGTTTCGTATAGTAAGATTAGTGGTTTTTCCCAAAAAAAACAGGGGATTGGGGGTGGGGGGTCCCTCCAAAAAAATGCATTTGAAAAAAAAGAATCCGATGCTTTTGAGTCGAAACTGTGACTGTCGAAAAAATAACTATAAACCGCTGTAGACAGAAGCTACATAAGCACTACTTAGAAGGCACACATGAAGGCTGGCATAGAGGAAATCATGGACCAAGAACCAGGACAGGTATCAGGGATTTAGGCAAGGAAAGTTTCCACAAAGAAATTTGGAAACCTAGAGTTGTAGGAATATCATGAAACAACACATTAGTCATTGAAAAGGCAGTAGGTTACTGCCAACTCCGTGAATACATGTTTCAGGAAACTCAGTGCACTAGTCACAGGCAAGACAAGAGGTTGCTGAAAACTCATCAAAATACGTGGATCAGAAAACTATGTACACTAAAGAGCAGATGCTTCCACTATGGACAGAAGTCTAGTAAAACAGCAAAGAAGAAATAAACAGGAAAGCTTATTCACTCCAGGATGCTGCTAACTTCGCAATTACGTGGAATTGCAAACAGGTGAAATTGACATTAAAGCAGGACATTTGTATTGCATAGAGAAAGGGGGGGTTGCTCACAGGAAAACAAAGTCTGAAGAAAGCTAAAAAGGCAGCACAAATACTGTCAGATATATAGCTTTAACAGCAAACAGGCCGGACGCAGAAGAGCAGCTACAGCAGGCAGGATTCTGTGGTCAAAAGCAAGATAGCATGGAAAGGTTAAGAAACCACATAAAACAGGAACTCCCAGTAAATGAAGTTGATAAAACACTTGCTACTCCTCTGAGTGAGCTTATGAAAGCCCTCCCAGCCCACAGCCCAGCTGTGAGCTAACTGCAGTCTGAGGCAGCTGTGTCCAATTAAGCCCAGTCCAGGTTTCAGTAGATTGCAGCAATGGATTGTAATTAAGGCCTCTCCAGCTCTTGGTAGCCTAGCCTGCAGTAGATCTCAACAGGTAAATGTAGCCAGGGTCTCTCCAGCTTGTTGCAAGTGAATGTATTTAGTATGCCTCCACTAGTCCTCTGCCTCTTAGACAGCATACATCTACCAGAATGCATCAGCTGGTTTAACCCAAAACCCAGAATGGAACATGAGTCATAAACAATGCCCAGCGGAAAGTTGTATAATCTTTCAATTTAGTGCTTTGATCAGGAAATGCAGGGGGATGATTGAGGGGACTGTAAAGATCTATCCATTCACAAGATACATCAAAAGGACCGACAGGTGCACTGGAAAGCAGAACTGTATACTGTGGTGTCTCAGTAAATTTGTTTGTAGAGGATTGCACAGACAGTGTTTCTTCTTAGGATAATGAAGTTGTGAAGGCAACTCCAAATGAAAGCAACATGTTAATTTCAGGTGGCTGTGGCAAACCGGTGCCGGGTTCAAGGATTTCAGGAAAGTACAGGTAATTTCGTCACCACTAAACTCTGCTGTTTGGATGGCATCGCTTCAGCTTGTGTGGCGGTTTCATTAGGCAGAATGTGGTGTTGTACCCAGATAGCACACTCATGCAGTCTTTGCCGACAGGATCAGAGTCTTCATGTACCCAGGCAGAAGGTACAGCCAAATGCAACGATTGAGGGAAATAAGCCAAACCTTTTCACAGTCAATGAGTGCAACTACTTCTTTCTACTAATTCAGATGGTCAAACAAAAGAACACGAGTAATAGTACTGATCATAAGGGTCTTCAAACAAAGAGGGGGTCATCACGGGTTAGGCAGAGTGGTAAAATTTCAGGTGTAACTATTACTACTGCATTACCGCTCTGCCCAATCCAGAGTTTGGCCGGAAAGTTGGTTTACCTCCAGCTTTCTCCCTGTTCAAATCTTCCTCAATCTGCCCAGAGTCAATCTAAAGCCTTCTTCCCCTTCCAGGAAGTGTATGTGCAGGAAGCTAAGCCCCACCCACTCTAGCCACATGGATCTCCACAATGACCAAGGCAGGCGCCCAGTCTCCCCGGACCTGTGTCTGAAGGTAGGTTTGCATTTGGAGTTTTGGCTCCCTTTCTGGGTTTCTTGAGGTCCTGTGATGTATAATGTGACTCACAGTGCCTCGCTGCCTAAGTATTTGTATTTTTGTATTTGTATTTTGTATCTGTTTATTATTTGTATCGCGCACCAAACCCTGGGGTAACTGGGCGCTGGAGAAACTTGGTGGTTACATACAGAGAAGTGCAATACATTCATGTTACAGTCAAATATAGAAGACAGAGAGGGACCCTGGTTACAGGTGGATCCGGTATGAGATCAGAGGCATACAGTTTGGTATGACAGATAAATGATTGACAGATCAGAAGTCATGACAAACAAGGAGTGGCAAGTCATAGATAAGCAGTGGTAAGTTTACGTGGTGAGGTCTCTTAGTGGAGAGACGTCTTGCTCAGCTGAGGAAGGAAGGTTCCTGTCTGAGGGGGATGGGAATGGAATTCCAACATTTGGCGGCCTGTACTGGGAAGCTAGCCCCTCTGGTTGTTTTGAGATTGAATCTCGGTACCATCAGGTTGTGGGAATGAGATGATCTGGTAGTGCATGTAGGTTGGTGTTTGCAGACTTTGTCCGCCAGGTATTTCGGAGCTGAGTTTGTGAGGCATGTGTGTGTGATGGCCAATGTGCGTAGTGTGATTCTGTCACGGATTGATAGCCAATTGGCGTTCTGTCTGTGAGAGGAAAAGTGGCAGGATCTGGGAAATCTGGGAAGGTCAGGGGCTGCCCTCAGAGATTTATTCTGAAGTATCTGGAGTTTATTTAGGTTGTGTTTAGAGGAGCCCAGGAAGAAAATGTTGCAATAGTCGGGTTTAGATAGAGCAAGTGCTCTAGCCAGGGTTACAAAGCTGCTTGTGGAGAGGTAAGCTTTGCAGCTATAGATCAATTTGTTGGTGTAGGCCGTGGAGGTGGCCAAGCTGTTCACCTGTTTTTTTAGAGAGAGTTGAGTCAAGGTAGACCCCCAATGTTTTTATTTCTTTGGACACATTGATAATATTGCCATCAATGACGAAAGATGAGTATTTGATGTTTAGTTTATTCAAGCGTGCTCGAGTCCCCACGATCATCAACTCTGTTTTGTCGTCATTGAGACAAAGACCATTTGTAGCCATCCAGGCCTGGATTTCGAGGTAGATGGTGTTTACTACTTTGTAATCATGGTCGTAGCAGCCAGTGAGTGGGATGAGAACTTGAGTGTCATCTGCATAGTTAGTGTAGATGACACCCAAGTTGTCTAATCGGTCGAAGAGTAGCTTCGTAAATATATTGCAGAGTGTGGGCGATACACAGGATCCCTGTGGGTCACCACAGAGTTTCGTGTGGGGTTGGCTGAAGCTGACGGGGAGATGACTCTAGTGGTCCTGTTTGATAGGAATTATTTAACCCAGTCGGATGCATTGGCAGAGGAGGCTGCTACAGTGTTAAGATGTTTGGTGAGGATTTGGTGGTCGATGAGGTTGAGGCAGCGAATAAATCTAGGAGTAGGAGGATTGCTAGCTTACCATTGTCTTTGTCTTTCACCTCGTCCATTTGAATCTTAAGATACAGGAGGACTGTCTCAGTCCTAGTAGTTCATTTTCCTCTAGGTGTTTCTGTATTTGCAGATAGGCCACCCGATCCAATATTTTTAAAAGGAATGGGATGGTGGTGAAGGGCCTGTAGTTGGTGGGGACATTCGGATCAAGGTTGTTTTTTTTTTTTAGTAGGGGCATAACCCAGGCTTCCTTAAGGTTGTTGGGTACTTGGTTGGTGGCGAATGAGGAGTTAATTAGTGCGGTGATGAAAGGGGCTAGGTTTTTGGCACCTTCTTTAATCTAGGTGGCAGTGCAAATATCTCCATGGCAGTGAGAAGGTTTCAGGCTTTTTATAATGTCCTCAACTTGCTTTGGGGTGACTTGAGAGAAACTGAAGGGAGTGCACGGGAGAGGCGTTTTCTCTGGGTCAGAGGCATGTTGGGCTCCCTTGGAAAAGCTTGCTTTTTTTAGCGCTGATTTTATTTTGGAGCATGGTGATTTTATCAGCGAGTGCTTGTTGGATTTTAGTGCACCACTCTGTATCCTTGATGCAGTCTTGTGTAGGCGGTGCAGGGGATTTGAGCTCTTTTAGGATGCTGAATAGTTCCTTGGAGCTGGAATTTGCATTCTGGATTCTGGAATTGTGTGTTTCTTTTTTGGCTGCGAGGATAGCTGCTTTGTAGGTAGCAGACGCCGACATAAGTGCAGTTTTGTTTATGATGGAGGGGGATTTGCGCCAGGTGGATTCAGATGATCTTTTAATATTTCTGAGACTTATTAGTTCGGGGGTGAGCCAGAGGTTTGGCTTTCCTGAGTTTAAGAGGGGCTGCAAGATCCAGTGCAGATTTGAGAGTGTTATTGTATAAATCTACCAAATTTGGTGGATCAAGGTTGCTGAATTTGGTCTCAGTAAGGATGTCACTGATAAGACACTGGTTATGTTGCAACAGTTTCTGGCTAGCGTCGGAGGTGCTAAAGTGGTTTTGGTTGGAGAAGGTCCACGGATGGAGAATAGGATGAGATGATGGTCTGACGAGGCTACGGGTTCATTTAGGGTAATGGATATAGAGCAATTCAGGTCGGCGACCCAGTCCAGCGTTCTACCTTTGGGGTGGGTGGGTGTTATGACTATGTATAAAGCCAAAGTTAGAGATCAAGTTGTCCACAGCTAGGGCATGATGATCATTAGGGTCAAGGAGGCCAAGGTTCATAGCTCCTAAAAGGATCGTTTGGGATCCAAGTTTGGTATGAATAGAAAGGAGGGTCAGGATGTCCTCCTCAAAGAAGGGAGAAGGGCTGGGGGGGGGGGCGGTAGATGAGATGCAAGTGAATTGTTTCGAGGATGCGAGGGTAAAGTACAGGGTTAGGCTGCATCAACATTGGCACAGTGGGCAGTTTATAGGCAGTGGTGTAATTTGAGATATGGCTTAATATGTAGGGTACACACAATATGCTGGGTTGAAGATAGTGCGATTTGCCAGATCAGTTCTGTGGTGCTACTACAATAGAGTGTAGCCCTGTTAGCTAGATAACCAGGAAATCAGTGGTGGTAGTACTACAATAATGATGATCGGTACATAGTGCTGTCTGGCTTTTTACAAACTGCTATTTAGAATTGTGAGCCGTGGTACAGGACAGTGTTGACATTTGTTAGGCGACAAATACAGGTAAGTCAATAACGTGGTTTGGATTAGGTTGGAACAGGGAAGAAGTGAGTTCAAAGAGAGATGGTACCTTTGGTGGAAGTATGGAACAGGCAGTAAGCGGAGAACAAGGCCTTTTTCCTTCTGGCCTTCTTCCTGTCTGGCTTTTTACAAACTGCTATTTAGAATTGTGAGCCGTGGTACAGGACAGTGTTGACATTTGTTAGGCGACAAATACAGGTAAGTCAATAACGTGGTTTGGATTAGGTTGGAACAGGGAAGAAGTGAGTTCAAAGAGAGATGGTACCTTTGGTGGAAGTATGGGACAGGCAGTAAGCGGAGAACAAGGCCTTTTTCCTTCTGGCCTTCTTCCTGGGGCCGGCTTCCTTCCGCCTGCCAGCAGCTTTCCAGTAAAATAAACACAGAGGTTGCTTAGCAATCAAAGCGAGCTTCGCTTTCGGGCCGCGTTGCGCTGGCCATTTTGTGGCCAGGCGCGGGTTTTTGAATAAAAGAAGCAGCCGATTTCTGGATCGCGGCGTCGGCTGCAGGGGAGGCACACAAGCTGGGCAGCAGGGCGCTCACCTTGGAGGTCAGTTGCTGGATAGATGGTGGGGGATTCCAGGCCCAAACGTGGGGATCGATGTGCCTCGTAGCATGTGGCTCGTGGTCTGGCTGCGATGTGCTGCAGTTGCAGCAGGACATGGGCTCCTGCCCTCTCTACTCCAGGTGGATGGAAGGGGAAAGGAAAGTCACTGAACGCTAC
Source organism: Ambystoma mexicanum (assembly GCF_040938575.1). NCBI lineage: Eukaryota > Metazoa > Chordata > Amphibia > Caudata > Ambystomatidae > Ambystoma > Ambystoma mexicanum. Next base: position 324,517,779 of record NC_090926.1, on the reverse strand, counting down.
ACTGGGAGCTGTGATGCTACATAGTGTCTGTTCTGCTGTCTCGGTTTCATCCCTTCTCCGTTACCCTGATCTCTCCTCACAATGGCGCTTGACGTGCTGGATGGCTTGTCCTCACCACAATTTAAGAGAGATGGACAAGCATTCCTGCCAGTGAGTTGAATGACCAAAGCCTGTGACCAATCTTCTAGGCACAATTGAGGGCAATGGACCATGGGCTTCTCTGGGGTACCCTTCCCACCTGCCAAGGCCACAGGGCTGGCCTGGTCACATTGGGTAGGGACTACTTTTTCCAGGATTTTGCCAATAAACATGAGGTTCTTAGGTAGTTGGCCAGGTCTAGGGTTGGTTTTTTTTAAAAGGTCCCTTGAGACCATTCTTGAGGGTATCCATGAGTGACCCTTTGGTGATGAAGGCATATATGATGCTGAGGTGTAAGTGGAGTGCCAGGCCTGTAAATTGTTTATTGATGGATGCCATTTTCAGAGTAGGCGGTAGATTTGAGGAAGGCAAGCAGTTTTAGGAGGTTCAAGAGAGGAGAGTTCAGTCCAGAGTGGCAGTGTGCACGCTGGCGTCCAGGAGTGGCTAACACTGGAAAGCTTTATTTGATGATCTGTTGGATTTTGCATATTTTTCATTAAAAAAAGTTGTTAATTCAGTCGGATGGCACCTAGGGGTCAGGTGAGCAATTGGTGCAATGCTTTACTACTTTGAAGAGGGCTTTGCTCCTGTTAAGAGGCTGCCACAATGGTGGTGTAGTATGCAACGTGGGCCTCACTGGCCAGAATCATATAGTTGGCGCAGAGATTTGAGGTTGGACAGATCCCTGGGGTTAGTTTCTGCAATACCATTTTCTAGGGCTCAGATAGAGCCTTTGTTGGAGACAAGCTCTGGGGTGTACCAGGGGGCAGATGGCTTGGTTAATTGGTTAGATTTTCACTCTTCCTTGCATTGCTTACCTTACTTTAATGTTCCATTCTTTAATGTGGCTTGTTTTGACCATAATGGTACTTTTCACACGGAACCCTACCACAATGATACTTTTCACACGGAACCCTTTGCAGACGATGAGCCACAGATGACAGTGTCCTTCTCCCACGTTAATGAAACTGAAGCCTTTTCTGCCAATTAGCCTTACCTTAGATCTCCTCTGTCTGAGCATATTTCTCTAAAATATGCACTATGTGCGGAGAGCTGGAGAAGGGACGCTGGGGGCCTTATCCAGACAGTCTGCCTTATGTTTAATTCCTCTGCCCCAGGTGGATCTAAAGTCACCAACTATTACCAACACTGCATGTACGGTCAGAAAGTAAGACGATTTTAAAGCTCAACTGAACCATTCTTATTTCAAGTGAACCAGGGCTTTCCCTTTCCACATCAGAGAGCTCGTTTCATTCAAGAAGTTGTTTGATACTGGGTTGAACACACAATCAGTTGTGGACGAATATAAAGATGGTAATGAACAAGGGATCAGAGTGGTTGTGCCAGGAATGGTGAGTATTCCCAGGTCAGTGGGTGAAATGCATGTTGGGTTACAGGAAATGGGCAAGGAAGATTTTCAGAAAGTCAGTACCCTTTTGAGATTATTCTGCACACACACAGTGTGAAGAGGGCCCACTGCCATGCAATCCTGTAGATATTGGTGGCAATAAAATAATTGAGGTTTAGGAGTAAAAGGGGGAATTTGGGTAGGTCCTCTGTGTCTATGTACGACTCACTAGCAATATAGGAATGTGTATTGGAAGGGCAATTAGGCCAAACTGGCCATGGTTTCCTACATGGTTTACATTACTTTTAGTTATTAGTGAACGTCATGTCCAGTTTTTTCAAGGGCGAGCAAAGTGACGAATACCCATGGGAGTAGAAGGAGGACAATGGCAGGGGCAGCAGGGTATTTGACAATGTTCTTAGGACAAAGTTATAACTTATCCAGAACTACTGCGAGTCACACGGGTGAAATGAGACACTATGTAATTGTACATATCACATAAGGAACTGGAATAGCACGTTTGCTTTGTTTCTCATCTACAACACTCATAAAAGTTTTTAAAAAAGAAGAAAAAAAACAATTTACTGGTATACCTGTTCCCAATTAAGGAAAATGATTGTCTGCTCAATCCTAGCATATCCGTATGGATTTCAGGAAAGGTTCACACCCATTTTGAGAAATCAACTACAATTTATTTTCAATGAAATTCTCTCCTCCAGAGTTTGACAGTTATTTACACCCTTTTCACTGGCATGTCAATTCGCAAGCTTTAGATAACTCGTCAAATGTTCAAATGGGGAATCCTTGATACCATCAGAAAACCACTCACACTCTGCTCCAGAGACCTAACAAATAACCCTGCAGTAGAAGGAAGACGCGGCCTACGCCATGTGGGGGTTGATTAGTGCAGTGAGTCAATGCATGCCAGTTGGATACATGAAGAAGCAATGAATGTATTCAGAGCTAGCAGAGCACCATAGGAGGCATGGAGAGCAAATTGTGCCAGGTGTGAATGCTGGGAAGCCAGGAGTGGATACCATTTTAGAAGTGCCAAAGCAGAGAACTGAGTGCATGTGGTTCATGGAGCGCACAAGATGAGGCTGAAGTGCATGCTGTGTTAGGAGTGCGCCGGGAAGAGTTTCTGAAACATACCTAGGAGGCTGCTCAATGTCTTTGGGCCTTCGACTCCCACATTCTAGCACACTGTATCCCAGATTTCAGAAAAACACCTGGTCCATATACTTTTCCACCCCAGGATGTATCCCATTCTAATATGGCAAGGAAAAGATGCAGGAGGAGCGAGTGCATCAGGCTCTATTTTCTATGTGCCAAAGAAGATGCATGCATGGGCAACTCTGCGTCTCCCTGGAGGATCAGACTAAAAGAATAAACAGGGAAAATGCAGGTCACCTAAGGGTGAGGGGAGCGCAGAACCCACCCAATTGGATGGATTGGGGAGGGGAGATGTGCTAGTGGCTTGTTATGTATGGTTGTGGTGTTAGTGTAGGTATTTCCCATGCTACAACAAGTAATCCTCCCGAAATCCATTTAAATATATATTTGCTGGCTCCAAACAACACTTCCACAGCTGAACCGAGGGTATGGATCTTTTATGTAGATGCCATGGGGACTCAAGTGGCCCGACAGTGTAAACCCTAACAGGTGTTAGTTATTTGTTGCAGGTGGGACACTAGGACTGCTAACAACTTCAACAACAAGCAAGTGGAGATCCTGGGAGAAATGTTCTCCTGATTGGGGACGGCAGATGCACTTAACTTTCAATACACTACAAACAAAAAGACAGGACTACAGTTTGGTTACACAGTCATTGAGTGATCAAGTAGGGAGCAGCAGAATGTTCTGCAGAGGTTCCTAATCACAGCGTACAAGATGTTAAAGCAACAGAGAAGCAGAGCCTGGGTCCTTTAATCTGCAAAATCAGGAGGACTACACACTACTTCATTAAATTATGGTCATGCACAGACATTTTGTCCACTACCCCAGTCCTCGTGGTGTGTGCACTAGGCATTGATGGAGCATGTGTGGCATTAAGGAAGCTTCCTTGCAGATGCCATTCCATTACTCAGGGTATACGAGACATTCCACTTGCAAGGATTGCCATAAAACACAAACTCCTCGTCATACGTAATACTCCTTCTCTTTTAAGTGGGTGTCTTTCAGCAGGTATCTTCCAAACTAGTAAGTTAACTATTACTGACGGGACCCTGAATAACTACAAATGGATTCCTAAGGAACCCAAGTATATGGGACAGAAATAAGGCAGCTGGAGTCCAGCAGTTACAAGTCCTCCTTTTGCTAAAGGACCAGCTAAAATCATTGAAGAGGTTTGTAAGATACATAGCATTCTCTATGTATGCCATACCAGGTTACTCTGCCTGGTCAGATTTTGTATTTTATCTATAAAGGGTGACCTCATTATCAGTTCCTTGGTCTTCTCTAATTACAGGGATGCCGTCGATGAGATGTCTGGGTGGCAACTACTGTTGGTAAATGTATCCCACATGTGCTACCAATTCAGCTATGGACATCTTTAGCCAGTTTGGAGGGGAACATATAGCTTTTGTGTATAGAGGCCCGACAAGACTCCCAGACAATGTCCAGTAGTAACCGGACCCACAAGATAGCCCAGAAATTGGGCTGATCAATGGAGTGGGAGAGCAAAAGGTATGCCTGTAAGGGTTGCATGTGATAATGTCTCCTGCGAAAACGTCGCCAGGTATTCTAACTCCAGTCCTAGAATGTTTGGGGAAAGAGCTTGATTTTCATGGGAGTGCAAATTTGGGTGAATGTCAACCCCTTGTGATCTTTTCCCAGGCAGCATTACCACTGGATAGTCCTAAAAGTTGCCACTAAATCTCCCTACCAACCCCTTTAAAATTTGGTAAATGGTGCCTTGGATTCTTGTCAGCTGGCATACACTCCATTCCTCGTCTGCTCTTGACAAATTCAATAATTGAAACAGAACAGGAATCTTTTCCCAAAAGATTCAACACGATGTTGCAACCTTAACTCCACCAGAGTATTAGTTGCGAGGATACTATGACAATGAACTGTTACTGCATAGAGCCAGAGGTATTTACTACCAACTAGTGATCATTTTCCCTCAATGACATGGATTAAAATTGCTGAGTGGTCCACTCTACCAAGAACCTTTCTTCGGCACTGTGAAGTGAATCAATGACCTTTGGTGTCGTGTTTTGTGCTACGGGAAACACTAGGACAGTCAGCAGCAAAGATGAACTGGCAGAACAAGCTGAATAAAAAAGGAGATTCCCGGACACTAATTTTTTCCGAACGGCCTGTGACCAATGCAGGGTTCAAAACTGCCAAGAGCAGGAAGCCATTTAGCTCATGCTTGAATCCTAGAAGTGCCAAATTAGTTTGACCCCAACAGCTACCAGGAGATACTTTGACTGCCCAGGCTAACTGATGCAATACAAACATTGCCAGGTGATATTAATTATGGGTGTTTGGAAAGGCATCTAAAGAAGCATTATAATGAGTCATATGTAGTGGACGTAGGTTTATTCAGTTTGCCTTTCATGTAGAAGATAGATTTGCAACTCACTAGGTACTAGCTCTGTGTTCCCCAGAGATAGAGAGAGAGAGAACCTGCTAACTGGGTGGTGTGGGATACTCGGGAGCTACTTTTAGCTCCTGCTCAACAAGTCCCTTAGCCTTTATCCTCTACTCGCCAAAGTATTTGCTTGTGTCAGTCAAATATGGTCCATGCACGGGAAAAGCATTGTAACCGGGCCATTGCTATGGCAGGGCCCAAGATAAAGGGTAATCACGAGCACACAGGGTTCTTCTACTGAGGTGGTGTGGGCTCCTCGCCTAATTAAGGGGCAAAACATGGATACTTGTTCCCACTACAAGAGGTCGAATGCAAATCAAGGGGGTGTTTTCAAGTTGCAACAAGTTTCTCTGGAGCGCCCAGATTGGTCACATGTGCTAAATTGGTTTCTTAAGGGCCCAGAACCACATTGGGAACAAAAGAACACTGCATTCCTCACCATTCCAGCAATTCTCCAGCTGCAATCCCAAGATTTCATTGGCAGAAGAACTCTGTATATGCGAACTGCTATTTTGATTCTTCTACTATTTGATGTGTAACTGTGCACATATAGAGTGCTTCTTTGAATAGGCTCATGTAGAATGTATATTTCAGATTTGTTCTTTTGGCCAGATTTCATATGTAGCGCAGAAATGCACACACAAAGCTTGAATCACCCACCGACGATCAGAGGCATGCAGACTAGCCAGCAGAGTTCCACATATATAAGGGTTCACTCCTAAATTCGGTCTCTCGGATGCCTCTCAAGGGTCATAGTGCAAACAAATCCAACATAGGGAAACCAACATGTGACAAAAGTAGCTCTGTGTGCATCTAAGAAACATGTACCTATGAAGAGAGAAGTGTCCCCCCACCTTCTGAAAAAAGGTCTTCTTATCTGCAGGTGCTGTGGTATACAAGGTGGTGATGATATAGTGCAGGAAAGAATGATTAATCATGAGTGTTATTTGATGCTCGTCCTTCTAAACCTGTCCGGGACTTTCAATGTAGTGCCCTTTGAAAGGTGTAAATATATACATGGATTCAATAGACTACTTGATATAGACACATAGGTGTATACGAAGAAAAGGCTCATCATTTCATAAAAAATTGCCACCTAATAACTCAGTGACTGACAAGCACCTTTGTTAAGGCAACAGTTTACTGCTTGGTACTCACTGACACACCGCCTATGAGCCTATCTGATGAGGCAGACAAGACTTCTACTCCTGCCGATATGCCGTAGGCTTTACAAAGGGTATTGCAATTTACCATGCAACTGGAAATTAGGTGTACATCCCCATCGACACTGCAATAGCACCACATATAACTAACGTTAGAGAGCAATATTTTCCCACAATATTTGTGACCATTTTCTATACTATGGGAAGCATTCCATTCGTTAGAGCTCCTTGTTGCTTTTAACACCACTTCAGAGTGAGCGAGTTGGGTCAGCATGCGCAAGAGTCGTTCTCTTTTGATAATGGCTTTAATACAGGAGAGACATCTCCAAAATAAGGATTGGTGTAAAGCTTGGAAAAACTGGACTGTGAAAAACTCAGAAATAAAGCACCAGAAGTCAATCGATTTACTTTCTTCCGTGGCTTTCCTATTGTTTGGTTTTGTATTTGTGTTACCCAACACATTTGCATGTCTTCTTCTAAGGTAACATGGGGGTGTTTGTGCAAAACCTGCAAGCAGTCGTCATTATATGGTACATTTAGTTAGCGTCCCCCATTTAGAACGCAGTGTCCATTGACAGTGAACATGGCCACTTAGTGTTGCCTGTGTCAAAGTGAAGAAGGGAACGGTACTGAAGCAACAACACATCAGTGGGAATGTGGCAGAGAGAAAAAGAGCAAGAGAAAGACAGTGAGGCACCGTGAAAACATGATATAGCAGCTGTCTGTAGAGGCTAGGGGTAGGGCAGCCTCATATGATTGGTGAAGCCACCATAGCGTATGTACAGAAATAAGATCATTTATGAATCTCACAAATGGTGATTGGCATGGTTTAAAAGCCAGTAAGATAACATGAACAGCACATAAAACCATAGACGATGACATTTGTGAGATGCAAAACGAAGCCCCTCATTATCAGCCAAGTAGAGGGACGTGGAATGAGACCATTAAAGAGGGCTTGTGTGATGTTACAAATTCTTCAGATAAGCGGCTTAAACTCCACTTTTACTCCACAAAAAAGTCATATACTCTCCTAACAATAAGTATAAGGAGTAAGGATACAAAACAATTAACATATGGTAATAAGATATCCATTCCAAAGTTAAAACATATTTTACATGTCCAGAACAATACTCTGATTTTAAGTGCTGTTTTTTGAATCCCTAAAGAATCATTGTTACTGCCAACTAAAAACAAATAGGAAGTAAAATACTCCCATTTCAAAATCTTATCTAGAATCGATTGCGCCTGATCTGCCATCTACCATACACATGCACTGCTACTTAGAAGCTCATAATCCCTCTACCACAATCCCATTGTATCTTCCCAATGCGCTAGCTATGTGCTTACCTATTCTAATCCAGTTTCTCCCTGCCCCCACTTTTTGCCTCGTTTTCCTTTCTTCTTCCTCCACAGACCTGTCTCGTTGCTCTGGGAGGTGGAACAACGTCATTTTCTAGGACAAGGTACTGTAATACCATTACAGTGGTGAATGGTGCCATATAAAAGTTTCATAAAGCCATTGGCTACGGGTTAACCGTTAGGGGAATAGAAAATACACAATCTATGACCTATGTGATGCAACACTTCCAAGGGCATGCTGGTTCCAGGGACACAACCACCCAATATATTTAGAAAACAGAAATGGGTACGGGGGACTCCATTTTTCATATCCTGTGGATATTTCTCTTAGCCAAAGAGCCAATGCCACCCACAACCTAATTTTTATCTTTATATTAGATAAGAAATCAGTATTCTTGTTCACTTGTCACAAAACGTAGGTTCGGTATCCTTCCACTTAAAGCCCTTAGAAGTAGCTGGAAAGACACCCCAATGATTGACGATAAAAGGTATATGTGGATCTGGTGCAATTGAAGACCTAATGCTTTTATGTCTCCTATATAAATCTTTAAGGAACAGAACCTTTTAGTGGTACTTCGGTCAATGCACTTCAGGCCATGTGGCACTGCGTTGATGTTTTTAGCAATGTGCAATACTCCATTGGAGTGTTAGTCTATGGAAAGTTTTTAACCAATGTTTTTAAAATAAGGGCAAGATCAGAAACCTTACGGATGGAACATTTATATTGATTTTCATGTTTTACTTTATTTTGTATACGGATTCTGCTGAGGTATGTACTTTTAGTTGATATTTATTAATATTGTCAAGAATTTTCTATGTATTGCTTTTATGGAAATGTTATAATTTCTTTCTGAAATAAAGCTTACGTTAAAACACATCAACAAACCTAAAATGGAAAATAATCTCTGCAAACACACCATGACTACGTGATGTACAAGATTCCGCAATCATACAAGATCAGTGCCCCAAGTGTTTGTAGCTGAAGGAGGTGCACATGTAACATTACATAACATCAATATTAGATAAGTGTGAGTCATATTTTACAATGCATCTCTGAGCTCTTTGGCAATTGATGCAAGATGTACAGCTTCTGAATGTTACTCAAAACTCTTATTCAAGCGAGATTGTTTAAAAGGTGGAATGATTCTGCAGAAGGCAAGAAATTGGTGGGTGGAGGGGCAACGACAAGGCAGGGACAGAAGTAATGGTTAAATACTTGAACTACATCATTTGACAGTTCAAACAGATCAAAGGAAATCCAAATTAAGTGCAAAAAGACTGGTTTTGCCACAACCAATGCCGTACAAGTGTGTGGAGGCATCTATTCTCTTTTCCACCATATTTATAAACACCAGAAGACTGCCCCTCTATGAGCCAATATGTCAGCGATATAGCATCATTCGAGACTGCCTTATTTAGAGAAAAAATGAAGTTCAAGGGCTTGTGAATGGAACATGTTTTACCCCGTGCATACTTTCGGTAACATTTATTGAACACTTTTGTAAGAAATGACCAACAAAAATCAGTTCTTTTTGAACATCCAAGGCAATACCTCATGGCCTACTAGGACAATGTTTAGCCCCCCACATCTGCTAGGCAATTTAGTCATTGATTTGTTTTTTTTTTTTTTTTAAGTAATTTAACAATACAAAAATATTTTGTACTAAAATAAAGGAGCAGCTCTAAATCAATATTCTGCATATCTGCATTCAAAAGTTAAATGTGGGCTCAAAGGCTTATTTACACTGCGTGAAGCCCTCACCTGCTTGTGAAATGTTATTTAAACTACTAGTCTTCAAATTGCCCAAATGAGAACACTGAGCAGCCAGGTTCGGAGAACAGATTGTTCCCGCCACAATGCAGTCAGTACATAAAAATGGGATATAAAAGTAACCTCTTTGTAGGAGTATAAGCGGGTGCCTGTAAGTGGGCCATTTTAACAACTGTCGAAAAAAATGAAGGAAAGTAAGCATGAATGTGCATTTTCTGACATGGTCATAGCTTACATTTTAAAAAAGTAACTTAAATCGAGGCTATCTTATGAATGTGTTTCAAAGCCTGACAACTAAAATAAGACTTTGTATGCGTCATCTCTGTAACTGTACAGAACAAGCATTGGCACACGCTTCTCCATTTTGATAGTAAAAATCTCATCACAAACGGATTTCAAGTATCTCTGTTTTGGCAATCCTGATAATAAATGTTTCACAGAAGCATAAAAAACGTTCTCGTCTTTTTCGCATTCCAAAGATAACAAAGTCAGGATAGTTTCCTTTGGAAGGTCAAGTGCTAAAATTTCTATTTCAGTGTTCTTCTGGAGAAAATTTGTGAGGAAATTCTGAAGTTTTGAAAGTACTTGCATTTCTGTCCGCCGCCGCAAATTCGAAGACAGCTTTTCAGGAGCTATGACAGTCACATTTGGTGTTACAGCCACAGCTCCGTGTTGCTCAGACATGCCTAAAGTGCTGACAAATGATCCCTTGGAGTTGAGCAGTGAAGGATTCTCAGAAAGGTCTCTTGAATTTTTTTCATCACAGACTTTGGTCCTGAGTTTCTGAGCAAGGTGATCCACTAGATCGGACTCTAAAACACGCTTCTCGCTCTGTCGTTCTTTCTCAAAGGATTTTATCTTTACATGGCTTCCTTCTTTATCTGAGACAAAGGCAATAATGGCAATCCCAGCAAACCTGCAATACTCCTGGAGTTCTTCCTGGGACTGAGACCAGTCGTACATGATCTCGGCAGCGATTCCAGAAATCCACAGCTTCTGAATGATACCAATTGCTCTTCCCATTGATACCTGCCCTACGCTCACAACCAGCACATCACAAGTGCTCAAGGGGCAAGGTTCCTCTGCACTGGAAAAGGCCACACATATCTTATCCAAAGCAATACTGACACCAACTGCCAAGGGGCAATTCAATGGTCCCGTTTGCGGCCCCCTATACAGCGGAATCAGTTGATCATATCTTCCACCAGCTGCAAGAATTTCTGGAACAATCTTTTGTCTACGCTTGATAGATGCTACAAATTGAAAGATGATTCCATTATGTTGCTCGATCTTGTAGACAAGTCCAAGATTTACAACCACTTGCTGTTTTATGCAAAGCTTCTTTAAGATGCCCAAAACTTCCTCAAGGTCCTTCACACCCTGCTTAGCTAAGAAGCAGACTCCCGTTTTCTGTTTGGTCAAGGTGTTAATCATTGGCCCAATGTCTTGCAAATCTCCTTTTTGTTCCATAAAGCGATAAAGTCGAGATAATTGGAAACTACTGGGAGAAAGCGATAAGTTACAAAATTTTGCCTCAACTTCTCTTCTGCTTAGTTTTTCTGTCATGGCATCATAGAGTATGCTATAAACTTGATGAAGTTTGTCCTCGGGTACCCCACAGTGCAAGAGGATGGCTTTGAGTATTGCTGTATGATTAAGATAAACACTGTAGTTTCTATCCTGCAACACTGGAAATTCCTGAATAATCTCAGATATTAGATATATTGTCTCAGCTATTGGCATGTAGCTGTTTGTAGTTGGGGTGACCACATCAAACGCACATTCTATGAGCTCCTTTGGATGATATCTGTGCAGTTTCCTTGGCCTAAAAACTCGCTCAATACAATACCTCTTTAAATTTGAGACATTATTTCTGGCAACAAACCTTGCAAATGGAGTCCGTAGATCGTATGGAAGAGTCACTAACATTCCACTATGGTCCATAAAGCATGTAGTTTCATTACTTTCGTCCATTTTCTTGTTTCTGGGCATCAGTAAAGGTGTGTGCAACTTAACAGCCCCATGCCTTTTAAAGATCCGGCTAACTACTTCGCAGACATACTGCTGTGTCTTAACCAGATGAGGCGAGAAAAACCCCTTCAAGATATCACTGTCATATGTATAATCCATGGCTGGAGAGACGCGCTGGGAAAATATTTGACCCATCATTGTCCTGTAAGCTTTACCATCAATATTTGCTAGGGTGTGATGAAGCACTTCATGAAGCTCGGACTCTTCCATCTGTGGAGGGGGAAGGAGGTCACTTTTTAGCAGCTCCACTGCAGTTGGTCGGGCTGCAGGATCATGGTCCAAAAGCCAGGTGATAACCCTTTTCTGCTTTTCATTCTTTTCTATGGAAAAATCTTTTGGGAAGTTTAGAGTAGGCTGTCTTAAACTGCTAAGAACAGAGATCCTCTCAGAAGTTGTATCCATGGGATGATAACACATTTCAAAAAATATGATGCCCAAACTGAAGAGATCTACTTTTTGATTATATGTGGCCTTTGTGCTCCCTTGAACCTCTGGACTCACGTACAATGCAGTCCCAACCATGCCTGTCAAATGGACTTCCGGATCAGTTTGGACGGTGGATTCACCACACTGGTCTTCATCACCAGGTTTCGGATCGCCCGAGTAAGCTGGATGATCTGTAGCAAGGCCAAAATCTCCAATTTTCACATGATCTTCAGAATCCAAGAAAATATTCACAGGTTTCAAATCTCTGTGGATCATCCCTTGCTCGTGAATATATGCTAAGCCATCCAAAATTTCTCTGAAAAGTCTCCAAAGTCGACTTGTGTCCAGAAAAAGATTCTGATCGATTGTGTCCCGTAATGTGCTCTTTTCACAGTATTCCATCTGAATGTACAAATAATGTAGAGTAGGAACTGACTCAATCATTACTGCTTCATGGCTCTTTTCTGGATAAGGTTCATCATTACACTCTTTCCCTGAAATTTTTGGCGCAATTTCATCTTCATTTTCAAAAATAACTTCACTGTCCGAGTCGCTATCTGGCAAAAAGGACTGTGAAAACACATCCACATCATCATCATCCTCATCATCACTAGAATCTTTATTTGCTCCAACACAGCTTGCGCTTGAGGATCTTTCACAGGAGGTGCTCCACTCCACAGAACTTGTTAAAATGGGCGGTGGAGCATTTGCTTCAACATCATCAGATAACTCCAGCTTATTTTTTACATTTACCTGTGTCTTTGCACTATTTTTACTTTCAGGTGTTTCCATTTTGGATGGGCTAAGAGAGGGCCTTTCATGTTTTTCAATCCAAGCATTGTAGTAACGTACAATATTTTCATGGTTCAAACGTGAAAGTAAGGTCACTTCTCCTTTAATCCTTCGAAAGTGCTTGCTTGCAGGATTGATTTGAACACGTTTCACAGCATAGTAGCAGCCATCTAGCTTATTTTGGACTTTGAGAACAGCTCCGAAGGCCCCTTTCCCGAGTAACTGTAGCTCTTCAAACTCATTGAAATAACGTGAAAACTGGTGTTGCGTTTCCATGGGAAACGCAGATCCACTCACTTGAATGCGGGGCACAACTGTCTCAATGCAGTCTGCCCCAGAGTAATCATCAGGGCTGTCTGGGCCTAAGGGACTTTGCGGTGGAGGGTTAAGGAAGACATGAGCTAACAACTGTGAAGCACTCCACCTTTCATTGTCTTCCAAACAAACACATTTCCTCAAGAAATCTTGGAAATTACCTGGTAAGTCTGATGGAACAATTACTGGATATTCCTTGGTTAGCTCCCCCTGACACAGGGAAAGCAGGAGGAGACCCAACTTCCATATGTCACCCTTCTTTCCAGTCTTGTTCGGCAAAGCATCTCCACTGAATCGAACTTTTGTTTGCTCAAAAACATCTTCTTTACAAACATCTGCCAGTCGTTTTGAAATGCTATAGTCGGTTAGCCTAACCTTTCCTTCTGTGTCCACCAAGACACTCGATGAACAAAGCACTTTATGCACCACTGAGTTGCTATGCAAGTATTCAAGAGCAGACAGTATTTGAGAAGCATAATGGCGAAGTTGATCAAGTGGAACAGGTGTTTCTTTACTGAGGAAGCTGGAAAGGTTTGAGCCATTCACATGTTCAACTAAAATGTCAACCACAATAGACTCCTGCTGCTCGTGGGTGCTCATTGCTAGATAATGTACTACATTGGGATGGCTTAATTTAATGAGGGAATTGAATTCAGTTTCGGAACCGGAAATATGCTTTTTGCATTTGTCAACCTTGTCCTTTTCTTGACTGGTCAAGAACTTGCCCATTTTCTTCTTCCACTGAAGGACCCATTGATAAACGATGACAAAGTTACCCGAGTTCATATCTAAAGCATTGTAGGTTGACTTCCCAAGCTGTTCGCTCTGGCCAATGCATTTTCCCCTATGTACTGTAAGTTGACCTGCACATCCAGTGCTGAAGTGCAAAAGCCCATAGGATGCAGGTGCATCCTCGTTGCTAGACACTGAATACTGTCGGTCTCTCTTTGACCGCCCAGCAGAACTTGTCCGAGGCCTATTCACACCATGTTCTGTAAGTAGTCCTTGTGTAGTTGTGGGTGACTTCAAACCAACATGGTGGTCTCCAGCTGCCCCGTCTGAATTTGCAGTCCCTGAAATCTCTATGCTCTCCTGTTTGACCACCTCTTTCCTCTTGCGTTCTTCTCTTTTCTTCTCTGCCTCACGCCTCTGTATCTCGTCGAGGATTTCCTGCTTCATCTGTTCCTCTTTTTCTCTTATTTCTTGAATACGGCGTTGCTCCTCCTGCGCCTGCTTCTCCTGTTGCCTCTGCTGGTTATCCATCATCTCTTCGTGGAAAGATTTCGGCGGAGGCTTATTGCACTCACTGAGGAAGGACTTGGCATAGTCGGCAAGTTCGAATATCATGACCTCGCCCCGGCGCTGCTCAGCCAAGTGCTCAAGTCTGGTCTTCAGCAGTCTGACATTGTCATTGGACATGCCCCTCGCGTTGTGCAGCTCAATGAGGGGTGCCACATCAGGATAAGTGTGCGGGCATCGCACCTGCAAGTCCACGCCAACATAGACTTCACCTTGCCCCTGAGGGCGCAGAGCGAGGCAGATTTCAGGGGGGTTGTTCAACGTCCAGGGAGCCTCCCGTTTGAGATAAGTGAAATCCTCCCCGTAGATGGCCTCCAGTACCTGCAGCTCTGTCTGCTGCCTTTGGGAGTTCGGCTCCTTGGCTGGGCTGTCTGCAGGGTCCGTAGGTGGAACCTCTGGGCTGGGGGAGAGCATGGCAGAGCCTCTGCCCCCTGCCATCTCGGCATATCCACTACATGCCACCCTGTCGAGAAGACAAGCTACGAGACATGCAGTTAAACATCCCACAGCCACCTCACACGGGCAGCTTCCAACGGAGCAGCATAGACACGGTAGACGGACTAAGCGAGAACCCATAGGACAGGGAAACGGCCAAGAAGGCAGTAGAAAGAGAAAAGAGACAATCCGTCAACGGGGCAGTCGTTCGTTAATTAGAGAAAGTGTCATTGAAAGCAGAGAGCGTTCGACTTCTTCCGTTTTAGGTAGCGCATCGAACACCCTGAATAACACATTTGCTCATTCACTTAAAAAATACACGAAGGGAAATATTGAAACAAAGGAAACACGGCCTATCCCGGATTTGTCGGCCCGACTTAGATTCTGTACCGAGAAAGGCTGCTGGTTAAATTGTACCCCTCCGCTCCAACTCGCAGGTATTAAATGCATTCTGGGCTCCGACTATACGATGGCTGCCTGCTTACGTATCACTTTCGTTATAATTCGTTTATCTCCATAAAAAAAGAACGATCAGAAGAGCAGTAAGTCATAACAAACAAATTGATGACAATTGTGCATTTAATGCAGCCATCCTCATATTGTAATTCTTGTGAAATAGCATGACCGCGAACCTTCTATAATTCTGTCGTGGTCCTATTTATGCTGGCACGTTCCTCTCGATATGGTTATCTTTCATGCGTTAATATGGCGCTGGGATATAGTCTCCCCTGTCACGTTACTGTAGTCAAGTCTTTCTTCTGTTGCCTTTACAACGTCTGTCAAGCCGCTGTCTGTCTTGGAACGAAACTGGATTGTGCACACATCATTGCTCAGAAACATAGAGGCGGTTCACTGCTAATAATGGAAGGAGAGACAGCTACGGGGGATGAAAAAACAAACCCTGGGGCTGTGGAAGATCAGCTCCTGGAAGGAGAAACTCCCCTCGATCTTGCTCCCCTCGATCTTGGGGACACGGAGACAATTAACAGCGCTGCTGGACTTCCTGATCCCGGGGAGGGAGATGAAGAACCTGAAATATTCCATGACTGCAACCAAGAACCCGACGAAGAAACGCTGCAGGAGCTGGAAAAAGAGCTGAGTGCGGAGGAGCTGGAGGTGAGGGATCGAGAAAGAGTTCGACGGAAATAGGGGTGCAGGAGGGTAGCCCTACAGATAAGCGCTGTATCGGGCACTTTTACTCCCTAAAAGTTGTCAACTACCCCCCAAAAATAAAAGCAGGGAGTACATATACTCGCCAGAAAAAATCGGAAAAGACTAATAGGAACCTGCTCTCATCCACACAGCTCCAAGAATATGTTGGGCCAGTAGAAAACGTAGTTCCACAGAAAGCATTGTAACTGCCTGATGTGAAGAGGTAAAACTGTTTTCTAATGTGCAGGAATACCTTTTGTACGAAGAAATATTAGTTACAAAACAATTCTATTTTACAGTTAGAACCTATTTTAACCGCTTATAAAATACTGCTTTTGGGAATGTGACTTACTTTTTGACTCGCTAAAAATTATTTTACTTCCAATTCCCTAAAAAATGGGGAGTAAAATACTCTCACTACAAAATCTTATCTGCAGCTCTGGTGGAGGGCATAAACACTGCAGTGAGAAAGAAAATGTAGTTGAGATATGATTTGGGAGGATGTGAGAGCAGTTATGGCGAAGGGAGAGACGTAGGACACTGAAAGTGCGAGAAGAGTGACAAAATAATGGAACAAACGAGGAAGTGATAAATATTAGTAAAGCACGAGGGGTGGTCAGAGTAAATGCCATCTAGGTTTTATACACCACTTGTTATGGTGCATGTCTTCCTTTTGGAACCTGACCTGCAACAACAGGAACAGACAATCTGCTTTTCATGTTTGTTTGTTTATTTGTTTGTTAATGCGCACCAAGCCCTTAGGTAGACGGGCGCAACAGAAGCAAGAAATCATAAAACTTAGTTGCAGTATAAAGGTAGCAATACATAGAGCAGTAATTGCAGTAGGAACAGAATTCAGGTACAAGATACTTTAAATAGAAAAGCAGTAGTCTAGGTCAGTCAAAAAGGAGGCATTGTCGTAGTTAGGTGTCGTTAGTATGTAACCAATTGAGTATTTTATGTCTGAATATTGGGTAGGGTTGTTCTAGTCTGAGATCTCTTGGTTATTTGTTCCAGCATTGTGCCGCTTTAACAGGGAAACTGGTTCCTCCTGCAGTCGAGTGTTTATACCTAGGAGTCTCCAGCATAAATGAGTTGACAGATCTTGTGGGGCGAGTGGCTGATCTTCTAGTAATTTTATCCATCAGGTATGGAGGTGCTAGGTTATTCAGGCATTTGGAGTTGAAGGATGCTGTTTTGAGGAGAATTCTGTCCGTAATTTTCAGACAATTAACCTCCTTTCTGAATTCGGTAATATGTTCTCTGTAAGGGATGTTCAGTGCAGCCCTCAATGCGTTATCCTGCAGTCTTTGGATTTTGTCTGTAATGTATTTGTTGGCTCCTGAGTACAGGGCATTGCAGTAATCTAGTCTTGACATGATAAGAGCATTGGCTAGTGTGGTGCAGCTCGCTCTCGAGAGGTAGGGTCTGGCGGCTCTAATGAGTTTGCAGGTGTACGTTGTGGATGAGGCAAGGGAGTTAACTTGCTTTTTGAGATTGAGAGAGGAGTCCAAGTAGAATCCTAATGTTTTGACTACAGGCATCACCTTGATAGGGTTGTTATCAGTGTTGAAGGATGTGTAGTTTGGGGTTTGTTTTTGGATGTTGGCTTCAGAGCCTAGAATAAGTAACTGTTTTTTCATCGTTCCCAGGATTCTTTAAGATTAGCCGGTACTGTATTAGTTTTAAATGAGTTTATTAACTTGAAGATAAAAGGAGCTAGGTCTCTAGCTGCGTCCTTTATTATCTGTGCTGGGCATGTCGCCTTTGCAGTTAGGTTTGAGGGAGAGTATTATTTTTTTCTGTTTCAAGTATGCAGACCGTCTTGAATCTAAAGGGTGTGGTTGTCCTGGTCGCCAAAGGTTGGTTAGTTTGTTGGTCAGTGAGTGGTAGTGAAGCCTTTTTTTTGCAATTTTGCATTGTAAGGACAACATTTTATTTGATAGTGCGTTTTGAATGTTAGTGCACCATGCTTTGTCTTTTGGGGCATTGTCTACCGGTTGAATTGGGAATTCTAATTCGTGGAGGATGGAGAATAGTTCTTTTGTGTTAGATTTCGCTTTCTCGATCCTGTCATTGAAGGTGTTCTTTTTAGCTTTAGTTATTTCTTTTTTATACATTCTTGCGAATTCTGTTAGGTTGTTTTTGTTATTTTCAGAGGGGGACTGGCGCCAAATAGACTGGAGTTTTCTTTTTTGTGATCTTAATGATTTGAGTTGGGGGGGGGGGGGGGGGGTGAACCATGCATTCAGGTGCGCTACTTGCCTAGCTTTGCGCAGCTTGACGGGAGCAATTGTGTCTAAGCCCTTAGACATAGCATTGTTAAAGGTATTTACCAGTGCGTCAGGGTTGTTATTTTCCATTCCAGCAATGGCTGGGAGGAGAGGAGGGATACGTTTTTCAGCAGTGATATCTTTCTTACTTCTGGTGGGAAGAGGTGGTGCCACATCATTAGACTTGGGGCTGAGGAGGTCTAAGGTGGCAGAGAAATTTATTAAGTGATGATCTGTCCAGTTTTGTGGGACAATATCGGTAATGTTGATGTTACAGTTTAGTTCAGAAACCCAGTCTAGGGTTCTTCCTTTGATATGTGTAGGTGAGAGGACTTTTTGGGTAAGACCATAGTCATTTAATAAGGCAGCAATAGATTCAGCGTGTTTGTTGTCAATATCATTGAAGCCTAGATTGAGGTCTCTCATCAGTAGAGTTTGAGAGTGGTCTTGGGTGTTGTCGGCTAGCAGACTAGTTAGGTCGTCTTCAAAGGTGCCTAGAGGCCCAGGGGGTCTGTATATCAAGTGGATAGTTAGGGTCCGGTTATTAGAGAGGGGCAGTTTGGCGGTGAGTGTTTCACAGGATATGAGAGGGGCTGAGGTAAAAAGTCTAATAGGGTAGGTGGTTTTGAAAATAATGGCTAGGCCGCCACCTCTGGCATTGGGCCAGTCCACTCTAATAATTTGGTAATTGTCAGGAACTACTAGCATGAGTGTTGGTCCTGCGGCCTCATGTAACCAAGTCTCGGTTATGGCCAGTAAATCAAGATTGTCGTTATTTAAGATGTCTGAGATTTCAGTAGCATGGGCTACCATAGATCTAAAATTTATAAGGGCTCCTGTTAGCACTAGGGTGTTGTCGGGGTTGGTAGTTAGCAAAGTTTTGTGAGAGAAGGTGTCTCGGGAAGTATGATTTTTAGGGGGAGTTTTGTCCGTGGTAGTAGTAATTTGCTTTGGTGTAGAGGAGGGGTTCTTGGACTGAGAAGTAGTAATATTATTAGCGTTAATAGGTAAGATACTGTAAGGTTCATAGATAGGAGACCATCTAGATCTAAGTCTCCAGTTTCTGTCCTTGGGAGGGTTTATTGTGATGGCAGTGGTCATGATGGTTAAGATGGCACTGGTAAGTAGTGCCGTCTGGACTAGTGTGATCGAGTAGGCAGCGGTCATTGTCATGGCTATGCTAATGTCATGCTAACATCTAAGTGTTAGTTCAGTGTAGATGGAGGGGGGGTATTACCTCTATGCTATACCTATCGGTTAGTTGTAGTTGGAACACATCTCGGCTAGTCAATACAAAGTATACGTAGGCTAAATGCAAATTATAGGCAGAGGGCACACTAAATGCAAGTTATAGGCAGAGGGCACACCTGGCTAGTCAATACAAAGTATACATAGGCTAAATGCAAATTATAGGCAGAGGGCACACTAAATGCAAATTGTAGGCAGAGGGCTATTCAGTGTAGCCTAGTAGCAGTAATAGACTAAGATGCATATGAACATTTCGCTTAAATAATAGGCACATATACGTATAGTAGGCAGTGTGCGGCTTTAGGTAGATGTTACTGGTAACACCGTAATGCGTAGACTAATTGCCATGATCCCTGTGGGGGCTAGTGAAACCATAGCAGATGTAGCTGTTGTTAATACCATCTAGGACAGTAGTTACCAGTTAACTCTTAATACAGTAGATGTAACGCATTGGGTAGTCATGGTGCACTGTACAGGCACATGATGTATTACGCGCACTATTAGTGCATGTTGGGCAGTAGAGGATCGCAGTGCAGAGAGAGCAGTTCGTATCTTAGAGTTAGATGCGGATAATGTTAGAATGAGGGCTCACAGTAGATTACTGGCGATAGGGAGCGAGTTTCTTACGCTTACCATCTCAGCAGGAGCGGGCGGTGCGAGGATCGGGGAGCAAGGGATTCCTGCATAGCCTCTAGCCATTCTCTGGACAGGCTCAGGACAGGTCCTGCTCCTTTGTGTTTGGTCCTTCGTGGGCTGGTCCAGCGAATCGCCTTCCGGCGAGCGATTGGCTAGGATAAAGGCAGTGTGGGCCAATCAGTTACACGGTGTAGAGCAGGGGTAGGTCAGGCATCTGCACGGCAAAGCCCGGTGGCCATCTTGGATCGGGGGCAGCCTTGTGTAAGGCAATGGATGCACAATTTCTGTGCTCAGCTTTCTTCTGGGGGCAGTTTCTGGCCACGGCAGTAATTTTACATGCCTTGTTGTCACATGTATGCTATTGTAGGCAGCGTTTTTACTGCTTCAGAAAAAAAATGCTGGGGGAAGGCAGGTATGGTATGAAAGGCACATAGCCTACCTTGCACTGGCATTGGAGTCCCCGGCTCTAATCCGACACGGGTCCACTGCTCCGGCAGTGTAGGAGCTCCTGCTCCTTAGGAGGGGGTCAGGTGGGACAGACAGTGGGTGGGACAGACAGTGGTCGAAGTGTAAACAACAAAAAGTACTGGAACTATGTTCCCCTGCCCCACCTTCTACTCACGCTCCTCCAACTCTCACAATACAAACACCATACCTTCCTTTTCTCCACTGCACCCCACACTGCTATGTTTACAACAGTAAAGACAGACGAATTGCCACAAAAGAAAATGCAGCATTTAAATAACCACCATTAGTTGATCATTGTCCCCCACAGCATGCAGCTTTAAGCAGCCTCCCTCTTCAGTCACCCATCATTCCCACCTCTGAAGAAACACGCCTAGGGCTGTAGCCAGACACGCCTGCCATTACCTGTACAGACACTGTGGCTGTAGGAATCCATGATTAATCTCAGAAGGCACAAACCAGTGCGGATAACTGGGCTTTGTGACTGCTCGACAATTAACGTTATGTCCCAGGCAGTCGATACAAAGGAACAGCAACCCAGCATCTGCTAGATCGCTCAGCATGGTGTGCCACTGGAGTGTTGCCCGCACGACCCAGCTTCAAATCCCCAGCAGGGAAGATGTTACTAAATACATAAATGAAGGAATCCATCACTGCTGTCCTGGAATGGTGCTCTGGGTTAAATAAAGGGAATGATCACTGATTTACCAAAATAGTAGGTGAATGTCATACCCTTTAGTTCCTGCCCACTTTGACCTATGGCTATAGAAGGCCTACGTTTTGGAATATTACAGTACCAGACTGCCCCTGTATGTGCGGTTACAAGATAGGATCCCGTTGTTCCCCTTAATGTGTCACTCACTGGCCTCAATTAGCTATGACTAGTTGTGACATAATGGCTGCTAAAGTGACATAATTATACAGCCACACGCATGGTATCTCACATTATCAGCTTGGTGAGGTAACCTAATCACCGCAATGGCCCGAGGCCCCAATAGGTTTGTGGAGCCTGCCATCCCCTCCCCTACTGCTTTAAAGGTAGAGGGAGGCGACCGACAGGCAAAGCCACAGGGCGAAGGCCCAGGGAAAAGGCCACGTCGGGAGCTCTCGTCTGCTCTATGCTGCTCAAGGGGGCGCCTAACAACACAAGGTAAGAGCCCCTCCTCCCAGCGGCTCACCGTCCTATTAGCGGGGAGGCTATCTGGATTACGAGCCCGCACGACAGCCCTACCTGCCCGCACTGCTCCCTTGTCGTGGCGCTGCAGAAATGACCGCCTGTGCACCAGGCTAACCCTCCCCTCCGCTGCACGTCATGTTCCGACCACCCTATGGTGGACATCTGCCCCCTTCCCGACCTACCACCACCACCACCACCCGCCCCCTCTACATCATGGCCACCCGCTAATGGTAAGGCCCCCAGCACCCTTGTCCACGAAGGAGGCATCCCAGCACAGGAGCCTCCTCATGCATGACGCCGAGTAGGGATAAACTGTGTTTCCCTGCAGGGCGCCGGCCATCAGCACAGAACCTTGAAAAAACAGTACAACCTTCAAAACCCACAGGTATCACCGCCACCATGAACTCCTCCCCCCCGCCCCGGACTACAGCCACTATCACCGCCACTGCTGAGCATGATGTGTGCACCTCCACTACTGCCATTGTGAATCATATGCCCCACCATTATTGCCACCATGGCTACTATTGCTGTTCATGACATATATGCAGCCGCTATTGCCAATGATGTTGTACTTGTAGGCGCCTCCAGCATTGCTACTGTTGAACATGGTATATGCCTCCCTACTGCTAATGATAAACCTGATGTGTCCACCCCCAGCACTGCTACTGTTGAACGTGGTATATGCGCCACTACTGCTAATGATAATCCTGATGTGTGCACCCCCAAACCGGCTACTGTTAAACATGATGTGTCCGCCACCGCCATTCTCACCAAGGCTGCCGCCTTAACTGCTACTGCTGAACATGACCTGTGCGCTACCTCCAGTGCCTCCAAAACCACGTCTGACCACACTACCAGCCCAACCACTGTTGCTCATACTGTAAATACCAACTCTCCTAATGGATGTCCCCAGGCGGGTGTTGTCACTAACAACAAGCCCACCGCACCCTCCCCCCCACCCCCAACTCGGCGAGCCCAAGCAAGCCATCCACACTCAAGTGTGCCCTCATCAAAGCGCGATCCCTCTGTGCGCACGCTCTAGACATCCATGACCTTCTCTGTAAATCCAACGTGGCCCCACGAAGCCTCCAGCCCAGCACTGGCCCTTGCCCTGTCCAATGGTTACACAATGTTTAGACAAGACCGGAATTCACAAAAGGGAGGGGTGGTTGCACTGATTGCAAAGCAATCCATCCCCATCCTAAGAATCCAAGGAGACCTTTGACATAACTGCGACTACATGCTCATCAAAATCAACCCCTCGCCTAGCTGCACCATCACCGTCCACGTCACCTATCGCCCACCAGGACCAGCGGCAGAATTCCAAGAAGCACTCCTACCTGCCATCAGTGACAACCTCAAGAAAACCACCATGTCCATCCTCCTCTGTGACATGAACCTTGGTCTCAATGACCCTGCAGATGGGAATGCCGCCTCCCTCAATAACGCCCTCGCCACAAGTTGCTTCAAACAAGCAGTGTTAGAACCAACCCATAGCAAAGGTTGCATCCTGGACTGGATCAGCCAACACAACTGCCCGTTATCGATCCCAGTCATCACCCCCATTCCTTGGTCGGACCACTCCGTTATCCACTTCAATCTCAACGACGCCAGAACTCCTATCACCTCCCAAGAAACACTGCCGCCCGCCCTCACCAGGAGCGCTAAGCAACTCACCAAGTAAACACTACTTCCACACCTCCAGGTCCCCGAACTTGAACACCACCCTCGCAGCAACCTACAACTCCATTATCACCAAAGCCATAGACACCATTGCACCACTCGCGCAAAGGAAAGCCAAACCCACCAGAAAAACAAACTCGTGCTTCACCCAGGATCTCCTGAAACTACGCTTACAAAAACGATCAGCTCTCTCAGCATGGCAAACGAACCCCAGTGACACCACCAAACAAGCCTTTAAAAACATCTCTAAACAATACAAATCCGCAAACATCACAGCCAAAGGTAACTCCTTCAATGCCAGGATAGCCAACGACAAATCTGGATCCAGAGAAATCTTTGCAATCTTCAGAGAACTGGATACTCCTACTCCCCCCTTCTAACCCCTTGAATAAAGACAAAGAATGGTGTAACAACACGACATTCAAGATGCCATGCTCAATAAACTGAACACCCTACAAGAAAAAATCATCAGCCACCAAAAAGCCTTATCGCTACAACTATCTGACCTACACCAGAACATCCCATCTGAAATTCCAGCTTTCTCATTCCAGGAGATAACAGAAGAGGAAGTCCTACCCATACTCAACTCGATCAAGCCCTCCAACTGTAAGGGCGACTCATGGCCGGCCCAGCTAATCAAGGACAGCGCCCCCACACTGGTACCATTCTTCACGGCCTTCATCAACGCTTCTTTCAAATCAAACCAAGTGCCTTCCTGCCTCAAAGAAGCATGGGTGCGCCCACTCCTGAAAAAACCTACACTTGACCCAAAGTCACCAGGGATGTAAAGACCCATCACGACGGTTCCCTTCCTTCTGAAGATTTTGGACAAAGCTTCATACCTCCAAGTACATAAATACCTTGAAGCGCATCACCTGCTTGGTCTCCGGCAATCCGGCTTCCGCCCCAACCATGGTACAGAAACCGCACTATTGGATCTCAAGAACCAAATCGATGACCTCAGAGACGTAGGCAAACCGGCCCTCCTACTACTCCTTGACCTCTCCGCGGCTTTCGACCTGGTCGACCATGACACCCTCTGCCACCACCTCTCAACAGCAGGCAACTTCATCAGACACCACTGCATGTATCGCATCCTTCCTCAGGGTTAGAGAAATGAGTCTTTTCAGACCAAGCCTGTGCCCAACCTCATCTAATTAAGTGTGGGGTCCTGCAAGGGTCTTGTATATCTCCCACACTGTACAACCTATTCACAAGGTCACTATTCAAATATCTCGATTCACATAAACCAACTACACGGACGATACACAGGTCCTCATCCCTCTTACAGGCGATTACGAGGCTGACCAAAAAACTCTGAACTCCACCTACACCACCATCCAAACTTGGATGGCTGAAAACTGACTCTGCCTCAACAGTGAAAAGACAGAACTACTTATCATCGGGTCTCCGATCACAATCAAAAAAGTGGGATCCCAATATGACTCCTTTCTCATTGACAACTCCCGCATCTCGGTATCCCAGTCAGTCAAAACTCTGGGCGTATACCTGGACTCAAACCTCACCATGAATAGCCAGGTGAATGCAATCACTTCAGCAGCAGCCTACCACTCGAAACTTATCACTGCCGCAAGGCCCTTCCGGTCATAGCAAAACTCCCTCACCATCGCCAGAGCAATCATAGGTTCCCGCCTAGACTATTGCAACGCACTCTTACTAGGCACTTCAGCAAAAAACATCAAGAAACTTCAGACGGTGCAGAACAATGCCCTCAGAGCAGCCACCGGAGACTCAAAAAGAGACTACATCTCGGCCACCGGGAAATCCGTCCACTGGCTACCCGTCAAGGAATGTATCCTTTTTAAGTCACTGGCACTTGCCCACAAATGTTGCCACGACACAGCACCTCGCTACCTTGCGCAAAGATTCTCTGTGCCCCCCTCAAACAGACCCATCAGATCAGCCACACCAACCGACTAACCATTCCTAAAAGCATCAGGACTAGAGCAGGCAGCTCCAGCTTCCCAGTTCTTGCAGCTACCAACTGGAACCTGTTACCCCCCTCCATCAGAGGCATCGAGTCCCACTCGGTCTTCAGAAAAGCAATAAAAACCATGTTGTTCGTGTAAACCCCACGTTGGACCTGGTACCGAATGTATGTACTTCTCATAGCTCCTCTTCCTACCCATCTCAGGGGTAACTTTGGAGCGAAACTACTGCGTGTTCCAGGCCTACTGCAACTGAGGTCGTGGTACCCAAGACCCTGCCAATCAAAGTGACAGAACCACTGTAAGAGCCTTCCACAAATCTTCCTGGTTGAGAAGGGCAGAGGAAATTACTCCCCTGAAGCCCTGGACTGGGTTTCTCCGCAACTGCAAAGCCCAGGAAGCACCTCAAAGTCTGTCTTCCCATTTCAAGGCTATTTACATTCTGGTTCCACTATGCTCAGCTCACTTGCACTCCAAGTACTTTGAATTGCTTGCCTGTTCTAGACGTCAATTCGACCCATTGAGGCAGACCGCCTCAACTCAATTACTCGCTCGACACCAGTGAAAGCAACCAACTCTGTGTCCCCACCGCCGACTGGAAACCATGTCCTCGCCTAAGGCAGATGCTGGCTCGACTGGTTTAAAGATATCGACTCGCCATTTTCGAACGCCGACTAGATATGCAGGGAGTTGCATTTCAGGCCATCTCATCGCCTATTCACCTATGATTATGAACGACTTGACTGCCTCACCACCATTTAGACTGCAGTAAAGTACCTACAGGCCCAGCTTGTTGGGCAGAATCCTGGCAGGTCCCTTGGGGACCACTGCAAGAAGATTAAGACTACAGGAGTAAGCGGTAAACCCAATTGGTAGGAGTCTGTACCACCTAGGTTTACCTGGTAGCTGTGGCTGAGCAGTCAGACTTCTCTCAAGAAGAATAGGGCAGTATATAGAGTATACACAATAGGGCTAAAAACACAGTAGAGCAAACAAACACTGACCAGAGCTTTGTACCAAAAGTATATAATTATTTATTTAAAACACACTTTAGGCAATACTCTAGCACTGTAAATCAAAAGCAAGTTAAAACACAGTCAGGTAAAGTATACACACCTCCCTTGATAACTATTAGACAAGTCGGAGTTAAAACACCACGATTTGTTAAAACAGATGTGAGCGCGTAACCTAGATGGCACTCCAATAGTTAGAGGGAGAGAAAAAGGCAGAGCATAGAAATAAAACGGGACCCAACACTTTTAGGAGTTCTCAGCAAGGGACTAAAGGCAGTATACACTGTAGAGCCAAAGTTCATAGCCCAGGCCCACTTTAAATGGAGCAAAGCGAAATGTGCCCAGGATCACATGGTTTAAAATGCACTAAAAGTCTTTGCAGAATGTTCAAAAGAGGTTGGGGTGATTCAAGAAGGTAAAGTTAGAAGGTCTGGGGACAACCCAGTTGGAAAGCCAAGGATTTAAGGGTCACCTTGGGCAAACCGAAGAAAGGGAGGCCAGGCAGAACACAGTACCTTAAAGAGAGAGGAAGCTCCAGCGGTTGCAGTTGTTCCTGGCAGTGGTTGCAGTTCATTGTTTCGACCAGGGGAAGAGAGGATCTTGTCGAGGAGGAAACGTGGAGTCGATGCACTGCACAGGGATGAAACCAGCCGCGGAGTTCGTCGGTAAAAGGTGCGTTCCTTTTATTCGCAGTCAAAAGTGGTGAAGCTTGGCTATCCGGCCGCCGGGGTGCTTGGCATGGGTGATTCAACCAAGAGACATCTTTGGAAGGCGAAAGGGGCAAACTGGTTGGTCCCACCAGCTCAGAGGAAGAAGACTCGTCCAGCAGAAGATCTTCTCTCGTCGTTGGGAAAGTGGTGAGTTTGTTGCAGCAGGGCTCCACCGGTGGTGTCGTCGTTGCAGATGGCTCAGCTTCTCCCTCTTCGGATTCTTAGGTCCTGTGGCGACTTCTGAAGTTCCAGTCCCAAAGGCCCTGCTTTTATGCAGAAAACCCCCCATTCAACAGCCTAGCTGTCACTCACACATGCTAACTGGGCCAATCAGAATAGAGTGCGACTTGAGTTGCTAAGGCAACGCAGTCAAGGGTGCCAATTCCCCTCTCCACACATCCTGTGGAACCCAGACAGAGTGGCACCATTTGGAGGGCTTCTGTGGAGAAGCCCGCCAAAAAAGTAGAACAAAGGACTCAACCTTGGTTAGAGTTACAGAGACGGACACGAACGCCATTTTAGAAAAGAGTTCTGGCAAAAAGACCCAACCGTTGATTTAATATTAAATAACTAAAGCGGCGGTATCTTTAACATTGCACCAAAAAGTGGTGCGTTTAAAATCAATGGGAAAATCCCATAGGAAATATTCTGGTGGAATATTTTGCGTGGTAACCACTGCCACCAGCCAGAAACTCGACAAGGGGGGAGTGGACAGTGCCCCCTTGAAAACAGACCCAGGGGCAATCAAATTAACCCCTTCAGTACTTCAACAATATGATGGTTTGTACTGGTTCTGTTCACAATTTTGGACTAGTAAAGTCAATGGTGACTTTACATGGTCTGGGAGACAGTAGTCAGTCCCAGGGTATGGAGTCTATGTTTGGGGGTCATTATGACACCCCTGTGTTTCTGCACTGAGGGTGCTCTGTAACGCACATAAAAAAATAAATGATACCCTATGGAGTAAAAGACCCCATAGCCCATAAGCACACAAAGAGTCAGACATACCTCAAATCATGCCTAAGAGTGGGAGAAAAAGAGTCTCACTCTTGGTAGAAGAAAAAAAACAAACCCCAAAAATCCAGCAAAGCTGCTCGTGGACTCACTAGGTTTGGGAAATTAGCCTTATAAGAGAATTCTCCCTAACACTGCTCAATGCTGGTGAGCCCATAGGAGAAGAAACCAAAGGTATTTAAAGAGGCCCTTTCCCTGGGTTCGAACTAAAGGCCCCAAGTGACTTTTATGCCCTCTTTCTCTACCTTTTTTAAAGAAATCTTAATTAACTTGACATGTTGGTGCTGAAAGCTTCGCCTATTTGCCTCTTGTCCACAAACCCAGAGTACTCCGTTATTCTAAAGTCTGCTTTCTCTGTGTTTTCCTTTACAGGCATTGTCCAGTAGTGTTTTTATCGGTTGTGGGCATTTTTTTTAGGTTCAACAAATGTCCTGCAGATCGCAGTTTCAAATTCCAGCAAGGCCCACTCAGCCTTTCATACTTCCAACGTCGATAAATGACTACCAATTTTGATTGGGTAATCATATTATTATGACTTCAGAGTCATTGCTTGAAAGGGGCACTCTGGAGAGGCCATCTTCCGGCTTATCTGTCCGACTGGGACAGGGTGCACCGCATCTCACCCTCTAGTCTAACCACCTCGACGTACGGTTTACCCAAACTCTGTAATGAGATGCCTACACTGCAGAATCTGAGTAGAAGAAAAGAATTGGAAGCTGCCATTTATCATTCAACTAAAGACTTTAAAGGAATTCCGCTTTCTCACCTCAGGCGACCACTAATAGCCCTTATCTCTAGATATCTTCTGATACTGCCTCCTGATTAGCGCACGTTCTTTCTCCAGAAACTCCTGACATTTTTTTTTGTTTACCTGCTCTTCATCACAGAAACCTGTCTCTGGTCATCTCTATCCCATCAGACCACAAGATTATATGTGCAAATTGCAATAATAGGAGGCGGAGGGATAGCAACCTGTCTGTAGATCACCAACTTCAAACTATACTTCGAGATTTCTGGCTGGAGAATGAAGACGACTCTGCCTTGAAGTTGCTCAGAGCTAATCTCCCAATTGGTTAAAGGTCCCGTTCACATAGCTGGTCACGTTCTGGATGGCATGTTTTGCAACTAAAATATAATCTCAGTCTGCTCTTCAATACACCTTTCCAAAGGAGACAAACTAATCATACCATTCAGAATATTCAAACACCACCCTATGTTGAACTGTCAAAAGAGCCATCAACAATGACCAAATGCTGCAAAGAAATACAAATCAACCCTCTGCTAGACATTGTATGTGAACTCCACAACATTCATAACTGATCATTTCCGCCTTTTGTAAGTATCGCCCCTAGAAAACCTTTCAAAAACTCTCCCAAAAAAAGAAACTAGCTGAATGCTAAACTGGAAAAAATCTGGAGGAAAAACAAACTATAAACTTAATCATGTGCCCATCATCAACAGCTACGATGTATACAGAGCAAAAGTAATTGAAGCAAACCAAGCACACTACTTCACACACATAGAATCGGTACAACAATCCCAAAAAAATGTATAAGAACATCCAAGAATTAAAAAAGGCCAACAGCCTGCAACATTAATTCCTACTAGCAATGCTCCAAACCCAAATGATTCTCGACATCCAAGAATACCTTGACAATAAAGGACGCTCCAATTTGTATGTCTCAAATGACACTAGATTGATGCCTTGCACCACGTCCTCCACAACCTCTCTAACCTCCTTTTGCCTTGTCTCAGCAGAGAACTTGCTCGCTAACATCACCTAACCAAACTGGATCTCCACAGGATCTGTGTTCTCCCAATTAATACAAATCCATCATGCAATATCTTGAACTAATACCTATTTTCGCTACCCTTCCTTAATGACTCCATCAGCACAGGAAGCGTCACTGCTCTGTTGAAATCTGCATGCATCAGACCTCTGCACAAAAAGGCCATAGCAGACTCGAATGAACCAGGTAGCTACTGCCTAATCTCAAACACTCCTTTTATCGGGAAACATTTGGAAACATTGATGTACAGTCAACTCCTGGACTTTATCAAAACCAACAATCTGGATAAGGCACAGCATTTTAGATAATTCTTGGGCACAGAATCAGCTATGCGTTAGATCTGGGACACTGTTCAGACTTGATGGTCGTGCAGATTATAGAACCTCCGTCCCCAAGTACCACACGAGCAGATGGTAAATAACTGCTCGTGCAGTCCTTGAATCCACAGGTGTAGAGTGCTGTCGGGCTGGAACCAGGAACGCCGGAAGGACCCCCCCAGACCACTGCAAGGCAATCAATGAGGTTAGACAATGGCAAGACAAGCGGTTCAATAGGACAGTGGAGGAAAACAAGCAAGAGGCTTACCTAGTCAGAATGGTCAAACCGCCCTGATGGAATACTGGGGTGGGGGTCAACAGATAACCGACAGCAGCAGTATACAGGGTAGGAGTTTAAGCACTCTGGATGTAATGCACACATCTGTGCCGATGGATAACAATGGCCAGAATAGCAAAATAGGGAGATCCGTTAGCAATCCAATAAGCAGTCTGAGGTCAAAAGCTGGGAAGGTAGCGTAGTTTCCTAGGGTAATCCAAATTCAGTATCCAGGTGGGAAAGCCAAGTTCAAAAGTTCCAGGAAAATCAAGCAACAAGTCCAACAAGAGGTAAGGAGTCCGTGATACAGTCCGAGGTCAACGAAGTGCAGGAATCCAAAACGTAACGCCAAACAGATTTGCATGAAGCAGCTGTGAAGTGTTGTTTTCTTGTCCTTCCGGCCTTTTTGACTGGAAGGATCGCACACGTGACTGAGTCACGTGACGCGTGCTTCGTCGCATCTCTGCGTTGGCAATGGCATTCGTATCCTAGTCACATGATGCGGAAGCTTCCGCGTAACCAAACGATGCCGGTGTCTAAGGCAGAATGTCGGGGACCGCCACGGCAGCTGCCAATGGAGGAAGGGACGTAAGGAACCCAGACGGCTGCCCAGGCTCCTCCTCCTGGTATGCTGCTGCCGTCGGGTATGCGTGGGTGCTAGGGATCTAGAGGGGAGGAGATGGAACGGGCATAACCGGTAGGAGACATGACAGAGCCCCCCTCCTCCCTCCCCCCCCCCCCAAAGGCCCACGACCCAGTGGGCAAGAAGGGTAATCCTGATGGAAACGGGCAACCAACTGAGGGGCATGGACATCCCGAGAGGGAACCCAGGAGCGATCTTCGGGTCCATAACCTAGCGAGTCCACGAGATATTGCAACTGCCCCCTACAGAGACGAGATCCCAGAATGGCACTAACCTCAAACACATCCGGAGCCCCCACAGAGACCGGGACAGGGGAAGGAGTAAGACTGGTAGGAGCAGGACAAGGTTTGAGTAGAGCGGTATGAAAAACCAGATGGATGCGCCAGGTGGTCGGGATGGACAGGCGATAAGCCACCGGGTTCAGGACCTTGGAAATCCGGTAAGGACCAACAAAGCGGGGGAGTAATTTTCGGCATCCAGGGATGTGTAGATGACGGGAAGATGACCACACCCGCTCCCCCACATGGTAAACCGGGCCTCCACCCGCTTCCTGTCAGCAGCCGCTTTCATAGATAACTGGGCTTCCCGTAGATGGATGAGGGTCTGTGCATGGACCGTGACAAGATCGCGGGTGCAGGCATTAGCGGCAGGAGTACTGGAAGGGGGAAAATCAGGGAATGGCAGGGTACGAGTGTGCTGGCCATATAGGGAGTAAAATGGAGAAAAACCAGTGGAGGAGTGTAGGGTATTGTTATATGCAAACTCCGTAAGATGCAATAAACTAAGCCAGGATCTCTTGTACTGGAGGGAAAGGCAACGTAAGTATTGCTCCAACGCCTGGTTCATTCTCTCCGTCTGTCCATCACTCTCAGGATGGTAGGCCGAGGAGAATCGGGCATCGATACCAAGAAGTCTGGCAAGGGCCTGCCAGAAACGGTACGTGAATTGTGTTCCATGATCTGACACTATAACCTGTGGCAGCCCGAATAGACAAAAGATCGACTTGAAGAACATCTGGGCCAATGTGGGTGCAGAAGGAATCCCCTTACAGGGTATGAAGCGAGCCATTTTAGTATAGGAGTCTACCACTACCCAGATAGTGTCAAAACCCTGCATACGTGGCAAGTCCGTAATCAGATCCATGGAAACCGTATGCCAGGGTCTTGGGGGTATTGGTAGGGGTTGAAGCAGTCCTAATGTACAGCCCCTACGTGACTTACACTGGGCACAAACTGAACAGGTGTTCACATAGTTTTCCACATCGCGTCTCATCGACGGCCACCAGCACCAGCGTTTAAGGAGGTCTAAGGTACGTCGCTGCCCTGGGTGACAGTTGATGGCCGCATTATGAGACCAGTCTAATGCCTGGTTGCGCGTGTCGCTAGTAGGCGAACAGGACAGAGCATCCGCCTGTCCATGGACCACCCCCGGTCTGGTTTTGATCAAAAAGTCATAAGCGGCAAACAGATGCCAGCGTACTTGCCGGCTGTTCACACATTTGAGGGAAGCTAGATCTTGTAGGTTTTTATGATCAGAGTACACAATGGTTTGGTGTTTTGCACCCAGAAGGTGGTGCCTCCATACTTGAAAAGCATGCTTGATTGCAAGGAGCTCATTCTCGGTGACTGTATAATTATAATGGGCTTCCGTTGGCGTAAACTTGCGCGAATGATAAGCCACATGGTGTAGGTGGCCTGTAGTTGGGCAAGGCTGAGAAAGGACTGCACCCAGTGCATACGACGATGCGTCTGCTTCTACAATGAAAGGGAGCTCTGGATCTGGGTGTTGGAGGACTGGAGCCGTGGTGAAAGTTGTTTTGAGGGAATCAAAGGCAGCCTGATGGTCATGAGACCAGTGGAAGGGAACAAGAGGACTGGTTAGGGCTGTCAAGGGCGCAACAATAGAAGAGAAGTTGGCGATAAAACGCAAAATATAAATTAGCAAATCCTAAAAAGGATTGGAGTTGTTTTAGGTTTTCTGGTACAGACCAATCCATGATTGCACGGATCTTAGACTGATTCATTGCCAGTCCCCCTGGAGATATATGGAAACCCAGGAAATCTACTTCCTTTGTATGAAATTGACACTTTTCAGGTCTGGCAAACAATGCGTTTTTTCTGAGCCGGGATAACACTTCCCTGACGGTGATGATATGTTCCTCCAGGGAGGGGGAAAATGCAAGGATATCATCCAAGTATACGACAACATAGGTGTCCAAGATATCGCTGAACACGTCGTTTATGAAGCGTTGGAAGGTGGCAGGAGCGTTACATAAGCCGAAGGGCATTACAGTGAATTCAAACAATGCTTGGTGAGTGCAAAACGCTGTCTTTCACTCATCTCCCCCCCCCCTACGCATACGAATCAGGTTGTAAGCTCCCCGTAGATCCAGTTTGGTGTAGATGGATGCATGCGTTAGTTTGTCTAAGAGGGTGGAGATGAGGGGAATAGGGTAGCGGTTCTTGATCGCGACAGAATTCAACCGCCTGTAATCTGCACAGGGGCAGTGGTCCCCTTCCTTTTTGGGGACAAAATATATGGAGCTTGCCGCAGGTGACGAAGAGGGCCGGATATGGCCCCGAAGCAGAGCCTGTTGGATGTATTCCTTTAGGGCCAGTTCTTCCGAAGGTGACAGTGAATAGATACGCCCCCTTGGTATTGATGCTTCAGGTCTTGGGTCAATGGGACAGTCGTATGGCCTGTGTGGCGGTAGCCCCTCAGCCGAGGCTTTGTCAAAAACAGCTTGGAAATCGTGATATGCTGAGGGTATACCAGCGTGGATCGCACCTACCGTGTGTGGAGTTCCCAGAGGCACCAAATCCTCCTCGATGGACATAGAGGCCACCGCTCCAAGGGCTCTTGCAGGGTTGGGCATACCTTCGGGTTCAACCAGACAGTAGTGCTGACAGGTTTCTGACTCAAAAAACACTTGACCAGTACCCCAGTTAATCACTGGGTTGTGTTATTTCAGCCAAGGGAGCCTAATATGATCCCGAATTGCGGTGTGGAAATGAGGTCGAACTACAGTGTCTCTTTATGGTTGCCCTGAATGACAAGCTCCATAGGGCGGTTTGTTGTTTGATTGGGCCGGATGCAAGGGAAGTCCCATCAGCCTGTACTGGTTCGGGATCTTTCTTAGCAACCAGTGGTAGGTTTAGTGTATTGGCTAACATGTCTATGAAGCAACCCGTCGCCCCTGAGTCAATCACTATGTGTACGGAATGTGTGCAATCCCTAGAAGGATGTAGCAGGGCCTGCACTATGACTGGTCTGACAGGGCCAAAAGTTTGGATAATCTCTAAGGGGGTCTGTGAAGTGCTCGCACTTACCCCCGACCTCATGGGCGAGCCTTCTGAAAACCTGGATTTTTGTTCTTGAGGCGGCGTTGACATTCCTTAACATAGTGTCCATGGAGACCGCAGTAAAAACAGGCATTATCTGTTCTTCTGCATTCTCATTCAGCATGGGTTATGGGACTGCGTATTCCCCCTATTTGCATGGGTTCACTGGTCGTATCTGGCGGGGAAAGGGACTGACTGCTAGAAAGGACGGCTTCTGCCCGACGTTCATTTCTCCAGGCGTCTACCTGTAGGGCCAGATCGACCAAATCTGAATAGTCAGCTGGAAGCGATGGTACCACTGAGAGGGCGTCTTTCATTGCACCGCACAGAGTCCTTTAGAAGACTACGGCCTTTTTGTTTTCGGGCCAGGAAGGTTCAGCTGATAACTGGTTAAACCGTGTTATCTATTCTATGAGGGTCTATTTGCTCTGAGTGAGATCTAATAACTCCAAATCCCGAGACTGGGCCTTGTACCTAGTGTCAAAAACTTTGGCCATGTCACTCACTAAGAGGTCAAAGTGGGCTGGGTGATCGCTCTCTAGCAAAGGGTTCGCCCAGGTTGCTGCCACCCCTGTCGGATGGGAAAGCAGAAAGGCGGCCTTGGCAGTGGAATCAGGGAATGCCTGGGGCCAACAGAGAAAATGAAGTTTGCACTGATTCAAAAAGGTACGATACCGCCTAGGATCACCTTGGTATCTCTCCGGGGCTGCTAGTGGAAACGGGGTGGGGACCACCACAGGAACAGGAGGCGCGGGTGGGACGGAGGGACCTGGATTTTGGGGTGCAGCATCCGCGAATTCGGCATCTGCCGGTAATGGGCACTTTGGAGGGAGTCAAGGCGGTGGTGGATTGCAGTTGTGGCTGCGCCCATGTCTGTCCTAAGGGCTGCCACTGCTTGCATTAGAGCGGTCACAGGGTCCCCTGCTGAAGGCTCCATGACCTGGACGACCAGTAGGCTTCACAGTCTGCCCAGACTTGATGGTCGTGCAGATTATAGAACCTCCGTCCCCAAGTACCACACGAGCAGATAGTAAATAACTGCTCATGCAGTCCTTAAAGCCACAGGTGTAGAGTGCTGTAGGGCTAGAACCAGGAACGCCGGAAGGACCCCCCCAGACCACTGCAAGGCAAGCAATGAGGTTAGACACTGGCAAGGCAAGTGGTTCAATAGGACAGTGGAGGAAAACAAGCAAGTGGCTTACCTAGTCAGAATGGTCAAACCACCTTGATGGAATACTGGGGTGGGGGTCAACAGATAACCAACGGCAGCAGTATACAGGATAGGAGTTGAAGCACTCTGGATGTAATGCACACACCTGTGCCGATGGATAACAATGGCCGGAATACCAAAATGGGGAGATCCGTTAGCAATCCAATAAGCAGTCTGAGGTCAAAAGCTGGGAATGTAGCGTAGTTTCCTAGGGTAATCCAAATTCAATATCCAGGTGGGAAAGCAAAGTTCAAAAGTTCCAGGAAAATCAAGCAACAAGTCCAGCAAGAGGTCAGGAGTCTGTGATACAGTCTGAGGTCAACGAAGTGCAGGAATCCAAAACGTAACGCCAAGCAGATTTGCATGAAGCAGCTATGAAGCGTTGTTTTCGTGTCCTTCCGGCCTTTTTGACTGGAATGACCGCACACGTGACTGAGTCACGTGACGCATGCTTCGTCGCATCTCTGCGTTGGCAATGGGTTTCGTATCCTAGTCACATGATGCTGAAGCTTCCGCGTAACCAAACGATGCCGGTGTCTGAGGCAAAATGTCTGGGTCCGCCACATGGAGGAAGGGACGTAAGGAACCCAGACGGTTGCCCAGGCTCCTCCTCCTGGTATGCTGCTGCTGCCGTCAGGTATGCGTGGGTGCTAGGGATCTAGAGGGGAGGAGATGGGCACCGGAGGGGGTTTTGGAACGGGCATAACCGGCAGGAGACATGACGGACACACTTACAAAAAAAAAAAAAAAAAAGAAGTTTGAACACTTTGAAAAGGCTCTCGTCCTACTGGACAGTGCAGCTGCTTTTGATCATCAGTCGATTGTCCTAAAAGAACTTGAAGATATTAGTTAAAGAAACCCGTGTAGGACGGATCACCACCTAGGATGGTTCGCCGGGCCATAATGGTGGTTTTGGTTATGCTGGTGAGAAAGGTATCCTCGGCAGAACCAAAACCACCATCATGGACCGGCCCCTACAATATGGCAGCATTGCCCACTAACCTGCAGAGTACCACAGGGACCCACTCTCACTTCTCTTCAACATCTAAATAATACCCCTTCTGGATCTTCCATTAGTTCTAAAAGTATGCAGATCACACACAAGCTACAAACTTTGAGAACCACCCCTACACCATTGCCATGGGTATTGAAAGATGTCTAGATTGCACAAGTAGATGCAAGAATTGCAGCAAACTGGCTTAAACTCAACCCTACTAAAACTGAACTAATGCTCTGCAATGCAACAATTGCCAACACTACCACAGTCTCTTGGCCTGACGAGATGGGCCATTGCCCAGTATTGTCCACAACAGTAAGCAATAGCGGCACCCTCTCACTTGAACCGCAGGTCAGAGCCCTCAGCTGAAGGTGCTTTTGCAAATTCTCACTCACACAGCTTACCTTACTTAACATTTTCCCTAGGGCGGGCGATATATCGAGTTTTGAGATGAATCTATACATTTTCATAATCAATATAGGTTGAGACGATATCGTTAACATTGAAATATATACATATACTAGCTTAAGTACCCGGTTTCACTCGGGATATCCATTCTCAGATAATTTTCATATTTCACAGAAAAAGATGAACAAATATTGTTGTTTGCCACAAAAACACGAGGCATGTTAATTTCACAAATTAATTGAATACCACATTTTCATTTATCTATGATTTTAAATTCTCACATGAATATCATATTTGTATGCTTACGCTAATTATTTGCAGTGTTGTTAGCATTGGTGGCCATTGTCGCTGCTAAACACACACTGCAAATAATCAGTCGGCATACAAATATGATATTCATGTGAGAAATTAATTTGGAGTTAAATAAAAATATGTACAATTAATTTGTGAAATTAACATGTATCGAGTTTATTGCAAAAGAAATCAATGAAAAGCAAGACACTCCTAAAAAAAAAAAATAAAAAAATAATAATAATAATAATTAGAAAACAAAAAAAATGCAAGACTAGTTCAGCACAGATAGCGCGATGATGAGCACTTTCTACAAATGAAATTTAGGGGGTGCGCGGAACACCAGAAAATGTAATGCAGAAAAATGAAAATAATTATCTCAGGAACGGGATGACATATCGAGCAAGAAATAGTTGCATTAAATCGGCAGTGAAATAAAGAATATTCCATGAAAAATTCATGACGCCAGACCTCAGTTCATGAGGACTTACGTCCCCAAGATCAACGGCACGTACAAACCCACAAACAAACACGACTTTGTTTTTATATATATACATATACATTATTACATATGCTACAATTTTCTTGTTTGCATTTCGATATTTACACAGCTGCAGGGTTTGAAATTGAGGGGAGATGGCAGATATTTAGCTCCTGATTCTAGCATAGCAGATCCTGGTTAGCTTGAAACCAATAGCTACCAGTAGCTACCTTTTGGCTCCTAGGACCAACTGGTGCTTTCCAAACATGTAAATATGACATTAACTTTGAGTATTTGAAAATACTAATAAAGAAGAATTAGAACACATCTAATCTACATTTCAACTCAGTGATTCATACAAAATGGCAAAGAAATCTAGGAGGCTGCTTCCCTTGTTGTAGCTCTTCCAGACAAGGTGATGCCTGACACCCATAAGATGGATTTGGCTCCTGCGCAGCAAATCTCAATTTCGAACCTTGCAGCTGTGTGTATTCTCAAACAGGAAGAAGTACCCTGTGTTTGCACTTTAATTTGATCAATCTCTTATAAATGAAGATGTTTGTGACATCTCAAATGTAGTTGGTAGCTTACAACTGAGCATTTAACCCACATCAACAATATTAAGATATATATCGTATAATCACCATTTCAGTCAAGAAATATAGGGATATGACTTTTGGTCCTTATCGCCCAACCCTACACAGGACCATGACCACAATTGCACTATTACTATCCAGATAACGGCCTCTTTCTCAGACTCCTGGACTACCTGATGATGTAACTTCAAGTAGTCCAAAATGCATCAGCAAGACACTACTCCTTAGAATTAAGAGATTAAAGCATATCACGCCAACACTATGTATTCGCCACTGGCTTCCAGTCAAGAAAAGGTTTCATTAAAAATGTGCATTGCACATCACTCCTACCATGGAAGGCCCCCCCTCCTTTAGAAGGATGTTCCAGCACTACACTCCTTCACAAACCCTAAGGTCCAGAATTGCTGCATAAGTTCATACTTTAATTAGAAACGACAAGGGGGATCCTCCTCTATTTGACCACAAAACTCTGGAAAACCCTACCTTAACATCTATGCCTTGAAGTGAACAAACTGGAATTCAGGAAACTGCTTGAGTCTTAGCTCTTCAACCAACTTGAAAGATATGAATGAAAACTGCGACCAACCAAAAACCTTTCAAGAGATGCTCTCCCAAATATGGCACCATGCCAAATAAATAGGCATGCAGTGTATCGTGCCACAAAAACACATCCTTTTGTGAGAGCAACTCCCTTTTTTCCTGGTAGTGAGAAGCATTCAAACCCAGCTCCTCACTGTGTAATATGAATGTGCTATCTGCATAATAATACCTCAATAAAATACTCACATGGACTTTCAAACCATAATCCTCTTAGATTCTTGACTACCATTCGTGGGATACCCCAACCATTTTGTTGATTGCGTGATATTCAAGCACACTGGAATCTCTACAAGAGATCTATATTTAAGATCCAGTAAGTGACAATAGCTCAACCCCTCCCCCGCCACCCATCTCTCTCATGCCTTAACCCCTCTTTTACTAAAAAACTTGGAATCTCACACTTCACTCGCTTCATTGAGACAAATCTGCATGTCGAGCATACGTAATAGACCCTTACCCTATATGTCTTAGCCTATACTACTTCTATAAACAACCACTCTCTCAATCGATGCTTCGCCACTCAGGGGCTGCCCTTACAGCTAACTTGCCTTTGTCCATACCAATCACAAAGAACATATCAGCTCACATATAAAAGGTATATGATATGATGGGTTATTTATAACGCACTTAATACCCAGAGGTTTCTAAGCATGGACCTGGGGATTGAACCTGTGGTGCTCCGTGTCGTCTTTCTTCCAAGGCGAGCACTTTCCCTGAGCTATCCTCCCGAGACTTCCGGCTTGCACCCATCAACATTAAGGTTTTAATGCATCTTTCCAGCTACCAAACTAACGCCCCCCACCAGACTGTCTTACACAGCCTGGGCCAGCGCAGCAAGGCCAACATTATTGGCATCTGGGTTCTATATAAGACCGCTTACCTTAAGAAATGTCAGAATTAATTTCCTGTAGTTGTGGTAACATTTTAGTTAATCTGGTAGAAACGTTTTTGGATCCCATTAAGAATGTGGATCGGTGGCTTGTGTGCCATACATGGATGGAACCGTCTACCCCCTGTCAGAGGAAATCTCATTGGCCCATGCACAAGCGAGCATCTGCTACTCCATTACCGGATAGTTCTTACTGGTGCCCGTTAATGACTGGGATGAAAATGCAACTACATTTTCACCTACCTTTTGCTTTCTGTGACATGTACACCGAGATAGATAGAAGGCACTTCGGTCCACTGCCAGTGTGTTGAGAGCTTTAGGCTGCAAGAGATGTTGGCACAGTGCATCAGTATGTCGAGTTTCTAATCTAATGGAATGCAGACTGTGCAGGCAAGGTCCAATGAAATATGAAGTTTTTCATTAGCATGTAGTGGTTACGTTTTAGTGGAAAAGAAGTGCTGCACACATGTTGCACAATATTCTGTGAGACCCATGAACCATCAACTTTGATCTGTGGATAATGGGAAAGGTGCATCTTAAATGACTTTCACAAAGGTCAACTTTGGCAGTACTCCCTAGTGGTAAGCCAAATACTCAATTTTGTCATTGACGAATTCCCACTTTTCTGCTGAAAGAGACATTCCACTGCATTGTATTGTTTTGAGGACTAGTTTTAGTCTGCGATTGAACGTTTCTGATAACAGCCAGAAGAGACTCCTTAAAAAAGTGCAAAAGTCATATGAGTGTCTTGAAACACACTGGCCCTCATTACGACCCTGGCGGAAAGCGACTGACCGGAGCGCCACAGCGTAAATAGCGTTTCCGCCATTGCACGAAGGAGCAAAGTGCGGCCCATTCCGACCCATCGGGCACGAGCACCACGGCATGGCGGAAGTGCAAAGTCCGCGATGGCGGAAATGACCCCAAAACGGCCCACACCGCCGCCGTACGGCGCCCCAGGTGCAATACCGCCACCCCTCTTAGCGGTCACCGCAGTGTGCGCCTACCGGAAAGAACGGTGGCCGGAAATATACGGAAACGGAAGTTAAAACATGGGCCCGGAACGGGAACCATCCCGGCGTACACCTATAAATACACTAAAACCACACAACCACTAAAATCACTACCCTGAAACACACCCCAACCCGTCAACCACCCTAGCGAAACCAAGAAAAATGGGAAAAGTAGCGAAGAAAGCGTGCGACCGCAAGCGGCAGGTCCACTTCTCCCGTGAGGAACTCACCGTGCTAACAGAGACCCTCCAGGAGAATGCTGCCGTCGTCTTCTCCACGCAAATGACCAGGACGGCACTTGCAAACAAGAAGGCCATATGGGCTCTGGTGGCACAGCGGGTAAGTGCGGTGGGGACCGCACCCCACAGCAATGCCGCAAGCGATGGGACGACCTGCGGATACGCGTCCGCAGCATACTCTCTGCCAACCGCAACATTGCCACAGCCACCGGGGGAGGTCCTGAATCACCCATCAAGTTGACCCCCTGGGAAGAAATCTGTGCCTCCACCATCGGAATGGAGAGCATAGAGGGAGTCGGAGGGATGGAGAAAGGAGTGCAGACATCCGAAGATACAGGTAGGTGGGCCAGGAAAAACAATGCCAAATCCACACAGTCCATCCATGTGAAGTACCATGCGTCCACATAGTGCAACAGAAACACATCTCCAGGAGAACGTCCACACACATCGGCCTGATAGCGCACGTTAAAACCCACAATAAATACATAAATAATTAAAAACCCCTAATACACGCACTACACGTGCAGCAGGCACACCCTAACTGCAGGCTGCCAAACAACTGCACCCTCACTCCACACACAAATCAAAGCACCTCCAAGGGCCCGGCCCAAATCACCCTCAGGTACCACCCCAATGCATGTGACACAATGCAATTCCAATTCCCACAGACCCACCAATAACCCTCGCCCTCCTCTACTCCACCACAGGGTCCGATCCAAACGACGAGCTACAGGACAACCCTACCAGCACACCTGCAAAGAGGGCCAAGACCAACGGCCAGAGACCCTCCACCTCAGCTGCACGCATCAAGACACGGCAGCAGCACAAATCAGGTGGCAGCACAGAGGAGGGAACATCAACAGGCACCCCAGCAGCCAGCATGCCCACAACACCACCACCACAGGTCCCCCCAATGGATGCCACAGAAGGCACTGCCTCCGGTGGCAGCAGCACCATAGGTGACACCCCATTGATGGCAGCATGCTCCGACACAGAAGACGGGGATGCCGAAGTCAGATCCATCCATGACCTGTCCCAATCCCCCTGTCTGTCCCATCCCGTACAACATGAGGATACCACGCAGGGGCACCCACAAGACGACGACTGGCCATCCCCCACAAGCCCTGTGGCAATGCAACATGAGGACAACAGCCCCTCTGTGACACCCCCGCAAATGGCCTTGGCCCAGCAGAGGCAACAGTCCCTCGACCAGTTGATCGAACAACAGCAGCAACTGGCCACGCTCCTCAAGGACCATGCTGATGAATGTGGGGGCACTAAGGCAGACATAGAAACATCAACTGAGACACTTAGGGCACAAATCGAGAGTAGCACCGAGAGCCTGAGAGTCCAAATGGAGAGAAGCACCGAGAGCCTCAGGGGGGAACTGCATGCGACGGCCAAGGACGTATGTGCCGAACTTGCCGCAGTGCGCCGTGTGCTCACTGAGCTCTCGCAAACCCTTAGGGACATGCATGGACGTGAGCAGGCAGACACATCATCCGTTGCAAGCTCCGTCCAGGGCAGCCCCCAACGTAGATCTGGAAGGAACCTGCGCTCCACAGGCAGGGGTGCCCCTGATACCCGCAGAGGGGGCCTGCAATAGCGACAGCCCACTGACAATGAGCATCTTTGGACACTGGTTTTCGGGGGGGAGGTAGGGGGGTGGAGGGGGTGTGTTGGGCTCACTTGGGTGGCGGGTCGATAGGGTGTTCAACATGACATCACATATGCCATAAAAAGTGCACGATCAACCAATGAGATGTGTGGACATTGATCTTTGTGTACTAGGCCATCATAGGCGTACAGTCCATATTGTGCATGTCCCAGACACACGCAGTGCCACGAGTCCCGTGTCCATGTATCAGCCACCAGGCGTGAGTGCTAGAAGCATACATCAATGAGATGCTGACGAATGTCACGGGCCTCCGGTGCCTCGCAGACTCCATGAGGTGCTGCCACATCCCCACCCTCATCATGACCATCATCAGGTGCTTGCAGTTCTGCGTCAGGGGGCATGGGCACATTTCTACGTACGCACATGTTGTGGAGCATGACACATGCCATCACCATCTTTGCAACCTTCTCATGGCGGTACAGGAGTGCCCCGCCAGACCTGCTGAGGCAGCGGAAACGGCCCTTCAGTAGGCCGAATGCCTGTTCTATGACTACACGGGTACGTGAGTGGGCATGGTTGTAGTCCTCCTCATGCTGGTCCCGTGGGTTCCGGACTGGTGTGAGGAGCCATCTCTTCAGTGGATATCCAGCATCA
Source organism: Ambystoma mexicanum (assembly GCF_040938575.1). Classification (NCBI taxonomy): domain Eukaryota; kingdom Metazoa; phylum Chordata; class Amphibia; order Caudata; family Ambystomatidae; genus Ambystoma; species Ambystoma mexicanum. The sequence goes on along the minus strand of NC_090926.1, from coordinate 324,474,420 downwards.
CCTGTATGTGGACGAGAAACGTATGATGTGGAATGCCATTGATACGTACGCACACCCCCCCCCCCCTTCCTGCCAGGTCATTGCCAATTCACATACCCCACATCATCATGCATGTAATGAGACTCACCGAGTAGCCAGGATCTGTTCCCTGCGTGTCGCTCCATGTAGCGTGGTATTGTAGAGTTCCTCAAGACCATAGAATCATGGGTTGATCCAGGGAATCGGGCACAACAATGTGTAATGATCCTGTTGGAGTCACACACCATTTGTACATTCAGGGAATGAAATTGTTTTCGGTTGCGGTACTGGGCCTCCATGGCATGTGGGACGACCAATTCCACATGGGTGCAGTCGATGGCACCAATGCAACCCGGTATGCCGCCAAGTGCATGGAATCCCACTTTCGTGTTTGTAATTTCCTGCTCCGAGCGTGGTAGGCAGATGTAGTCGTCTGCGTGCTGCAGGAGGGCATCGAGCACTTGCAATAGTGTCCGTGAGAACAGTGGCTGAGAAATGCCATGCAACTGTCCGACTGTGTGCTGGTAGGTGCGTGTGGCCAGGAAGTGGAGTACAGACACCACCTTCAGTAGGGGTGGGATGGCGGTTGGGCTATCTATCATGCTGACAAGGTCAGCCTGTGTCATGTCCACAATGGCGGCTATGGTGTCCCGGTCCAAACGGTAGAGGGTGTGGATCTGCTCATCAGTGAGGTTGAACGGATGTGCTCGGAGGCGTGGGATTGCGGGCTGCCTGCGTGGTGGTAGTGGCTGTGCTGGTGGGCCTTGCTGGCCCTGCCTTGCCCTCCTCCTCCTCCTGCGTCTCCTCCGTGCGGCCGGTTGTAGTTGGTGTTCGTCTTCCTCTTGGAGTTGGAGCACTTGCAGCGCTATCAGGTCCCCCAGGGCCAACATCGCGAGTCCTGCCGGTAGCATTTCGGTGTGGTTGTGGGAGGAGACTGGCTGTGCAATTCATGTGTTTTCAGGCTGTATGGCCTCCACCTGTGGTGATTCATTCCACCTGTGCAAACTGCTCTCCCCTTTGGCCGAGCACGTCACGCGCACAACGCTGCAATTCGGGGAATGGTATCTTGCTATTGCTATCATGTATTTGTACCCGATGGGCGTGTTGGATTGGTTGTTATGTTCATTCGGCTATGGTCCCATTGTTTCCCATTCCATCTGTGCAGTCGCGAACAGACTTGTGAAGGGTCAGTGGAACGTAGTACTCGAGTAACGGTGGGCCCTCATGCATCACTGTACCGAGTTGCAACGACGGGCGGGGCGTCCCATTCGTGGGTGAAGGCAGTTGCCATTTTCACACACAGCCGCACTCGATGGAATAATTAGTGATTTCAAACGGCCACAGATGCCTTTTCGACGTGATGTTGCAAATGAGGAATTCGAAGGGCGGCGCTTTCGGTTATCAGCTGGCGGCGAGGAGATGCCCACAGGTCTGACTGCAAATATAACGTTCTATTGTTCAATGTCCTTGAGACAGGGCCCATGGCGAGGGAGCAATGATTGATATGAATAGTTTGGGATGCGCATTAGCTACGTGGGCGATGAGGCCGGCCGTTCCAATATACATGTTACTTCACAACACTGGAAATACGGGCTGGGGCACTGTGGATTTTGCAGGCTGCATAACGCACAGACTCCATGGATGTTTCTAATGTCATGTGAGTAATTATTCAGGCGTTTTGATCCCGGGATGAGGGAATGATGAATGGATGCATGGGCAGGTGATTTGATACAGAGTTTGCCATGTACAGGGCTTCTTGGGATCTATCCGCCTCCCCTACGCTATGTGATGCAGGCCTGCCATAGTGGGACCATCGTCTATCTGGCCTTGTTGAGCCCTCCCTGTCTCGAGGCGCCCTCAGACACTTGTGTCCATGCACGTTGACATTCCCATCTGATGGATTCTGTTTTGACAGACGCATGCACAGGTACACTCGTTAGTGATGGTGTTTGCACCTCGATATAGATGGTTATGAGTCGCAAGTGGTTTTGGGGTGGTGATGATCCTTTTGAGTGGGCTAGCATGCATATGGCTGTGGATTTCGTGTGATCATTGAAGTGAGTTGTTCGAATGTAGTTCTGATGGCCATTCTGTTCTTTTTCTTTTCTTTTGGTTGACAGGTATCTCCTCCCCTTTTGCCACTGCCATCTGTATGCCACTCCTGCAGATGGATTTTACTCCCGACACCTGCTGCTTCGTGTTAATCGGTGGAGCAGCATTACGATCTTATGGGACGATCGCCAATGGCCCACATGCCCTTACGCAGTACTGGTGTCTCGGAGCAACATTTCGGCCTTTCAGCTGGACTAGTGCCTCCCCATTGGGACAGCCCTGCGGTTCTGTGCGCTTCCATGTTGCCTTTTCGTACGTGAATGTGGCTCTGTGTACCATGGGGGTACAGGGCGACACACAAGTAGTGGCTGGTCATTTCTTGCGGATGCAGCCCACAATGGTGATTAGTGTTTTGGAGTTCATGGCCTGATGGCTGTATGGGCTTGGTGTCTTTGATGTGCATAAATTGCTATTCTGATTTGGCCCGTGTAGCGTTTTTCTTTGCAAGTGATGTGGCATATGCCTATTTGGGGGGCGATGTATTGTGAGGAGATCTGCATTGGGTTCCAGCTTCGGGGTTTAGTTGCGTGGTACTGTACTGGGCGCGTTTGCCTACTAAGCCCGTGAGGTCAGGGATGGGGGCTGCCTATATGACAGTTTGAATGTTGTCATGCTCAGGGGCGGGGGATTGGGTTTTGTGTAACAGATGCCGGTCAGCCAGGTGGACTGGTGGAATGATGTGATTTTCGGAATGTTGCTGGGCACAGGTGCCTGTGTTTGCGTGCGTTTCTTGGTGGGGGACTGTGGTCATGTCCATTGGGATGGCTTCTGTATTCGTGCCATCTGTGACCTGCAGCTCCCATTGGCCCCTCTTGTGTTGCTTTTGTTCGTTGGCATGCATGGGTGCTTTGTACATTTCAATGGTTGCATTGTGACTTCATTGCACCTACAGGGAGTTGTACTTTGTGGGCAGGGAGCGGTGTACAGGCACTCAGTGGGGCCGTTTACGGTTGATTCGCGATGCCGTACTTCTCGCCATGGCGGAATGGTACATTCCGCCATGCCTGATGGCGTTAGGTACATGTCCGCTAGGGTCGGAATTGGCGTACCGTTGCACCATGGTGGTGTTTGCGGTTTGGCATGGCGCGCGCGCGCGTGCTTGGTGCAGTTAGCGTTGGCGTTCACTACGGTGTCGCTAATGGCTTCGTACTTTGCGGTGGCGGGTCATAGTCGCACCGAGCGCTATTCGATGGCGGTATTGCATTTCCGCCATCGTTTTTCGATTTCCGCCAGGGTCGTAATGAGGGCCACTGTCTGGCGTAGCAAAACAAGTGAACACTTTCATTTCAGAATGTGAGCGAACTTGGAGGTATGCACTCATGAGATTTAGTTTTGTGAAGTGCTTGTGAAGTCACAAAGTGCAATTCCTTCAGAATCAGGCAGAATGCAGAACAGTGTCAAGACCACACACACTTAAATGTAAGAAAGAAGATGGCATCATAGGTAGTACTGAGCTCCAAGCAACATTTACCTAGCAAACTACCTCTACAATAGATCACACAGCCGCCATCCACACCCACCATTCAGTAGTAGTAGTAGTAGTACAAGCTCAGTGAAGATGTGATTGTATTACTGTGTAGTCTCTGAAGATCAACACACAAACTGAGACCCTTTCAGTTTGGCTTGATAATGAAAGTATGGGGCTGGGCCACTGCATGGCTTCTGTGGTGAACCAGAAAAAGTAGTCGGACTAGGACTCTGCATGGTCAAAAGATTTTATTTAAATAAAAAATAAATCTGCCTTTCTAGCCCTATTGCTATAATGGCGTTTCCGTACCTAGCAAACAAAATGTCAAATGTCCAAATGAATATTGTCCTCTGTCCAAAACCTACTTGTTTTCTGGCCCTCAACTTAGAAAAAACATAACAAAAAATAGACCAGACAAATAGCCTCTCCACTTCGGCTTTGCTTGGCCAAACTACTTGTGTTTCCTCCCAAAGAAGGGGTTTTCAAATTGTCAAAGTTCAAAATATAGTTCTCCAGCCTTTTTGCAGGTTTTTCAGGTCAAGTCATAAGTCTTCACACACATCAAACACTTTTTTTTTCTTAAAGGGTTATGATTTATTTTATTCATTAGCTGGCAACCCGTGCAAAGAAGTATTAAAGCATTTGGTTTGTTTTGCACTATGTCAGAGAAATAGGCATAGCTTTTTTCTTTCAGGAAGGCGATAGGAATTGTGGGCTCTTTAAAGAATTTCTTTATTTAAAAAAGCGTTATTTTAATTAGTTTGCACCATGTACAATATTTGAGCATCATCAGTTTTTTCTCTGCACACCCTTCAGAGACAGTTAACCCAATCGCCATTCCATATCTCTGTCACCCTCCCACATAGCCTAATTATTTGGGACGATTTGATTAAACCCCTCCTCCTGTAATGGACAGGTTAGCCTTATTACAATTGGTGTCTTCTTAATTGTTGCGTTCAGGTACATTTGCATTCTGTAAATAGTTTTTAAAGTCGCCCCATATGTCCTTGGGCCTACAAGAAACGGGCATCGTGCCCACATACAGTTTCTCATTGTTATTGGCCCATGTAATGTCTCGCGGCCAGCTTTCCATTGTAGGGGGTCTCCTCGATTTCCAGTGTTGCAATATACATCTCTTTGCGAGCAAGCATCCCAAGTTAATAATCTGCCTCTTGACTTGAGGCTTATACTTAAGCAGGCCAAACAGACAACCCCCAGGGTCGGGCTACGCCCGTTCACATGTCATCGCTGATAGCTTCCCACATATGGTGACCCGGAAGTCTCATTGTTCTGGGCATTGCCAGTTCATATTCATATCATCTGCTTCCTCACTCTAGCACCTACGGCATCTCCCATTATCTGCATGAAACATCTTAAGTTTCACTGGGGTGTAGTGCACTCTATGCAGCATTTTGTACTGGATCAGCTTACATTTTTGCCTCCTGCGAAACTTGTTTCGTCAGGCTACACTTGTCTCCATACGTCCTTAGATATGTTCCTTCCCAGGTCCTCTCCCCATTCTTTTGGACCCCGGGTTATCGTGCTGCTCAAGTGTTCTTGAAGCGATGTATAAAGTGATCAACTACCCTGCGACACCCAAAGGATTTGGATATGTATGCGGCACAGTGGTCTTCAGGGGGTTCCCATGGGAAGGAGGGTCATTTTTCCTTAAGCAATGTACTGTAATGCGCCCCAGTGTCTTTGAATTGCCCTATCTTGAGCCGAGAGTATGTCCGGGAATCCCCACAGGGGCCTTTCTTTATAGTAGAGTACATCTCTCCCCGACCTGCTGAATATTTTCTGCCACGCAAGTAGTACTCAATCAGATCGAACTGACAGTCAGCCTTGAATGTCTCACTTCCAGTGTCCTTTGGTCTGCTTCGCCTGCCGCTACTGTTGCTAATCTCACATATTGGGGTGCATGCGCTGCGTCGAACCAGTGGGAGTCAAACTGCGCCTAGGCAGCTAGCCAGTACAGCTCCAAGTCTGAAGCAGCCATGCCCCTTTTTGTAAGGCCTAGCAAGCACCTTCCATTTTGTCTGTACTGTCCCTGTGTGCCAGAGGAATCGGGGCAGTTTTATGTGCAGTTCCCCAAACAACCACTTCAATCACAGATCGGGTTGTTAGTAAAGATATACAGCATCTTGGGTAGAACTATCATTTTAATTGGAGCGAGCCGCCCTGCCAGTGATAATGGGATATGTTTCCATTTTTGAAACCTATGTTCTAATTGGTCCACATAGACCACATATTTATATGTATAGAGGAACGCTTTCGATCAAGGTATCTGATCCCATCCAGGGACCACTTTAAACTATAGTTGTTTAAGTTTAGCTGTACCTACTGTGAGGGGGTAAAGCTCGGATTTAGTGTAAATTACTGTGACTCCTGAATGCTTCCCAAACCAAGTTACATCCTGCATTATCTGGTCAACGTTGCCCGCCGGATTCTTGACAAATATTAAAATGTCGTTATGCCCCTGCCAGCATGCTGGGCCCGGAGCAAGTCCGCTAGCGGCTCGATCGCAATTACAAAGAGAAGAGGCGAAAATGGACATTTCTTTCAAGTGCGCCTACCCAAGGTTAATGGATTGTATACTTGCCCATCTTCAGCATGACGGTGGGCTCCTATATATTAATCGCACACATTTCACAAAGCTAGGACTGAACACACTGCCCCAGCAGGTCAAATTAAAATTGCCACGACACCTTGTCGAAAGCTTTTTGAGCATCCAGAGAGATCGCCACCAGCATGATCTCAGACATTATATTGAATAACCCTGCTTGGTCCTGTTGTATTATACTACTAATTAACGGTAGAAGTCTGTTCCCTAGTATTTTTGTATATATCTCAGTCTGTATCCATAAGTGATAAGAGTATATAAGAGCCCCATTCAGAGGCCAGTTTGTCAGACATTAGGATAACTTTTATTGTTGCTTCTCTCAAGGTCATTCAGAGAATCCTGGTATTAACCGATTCATCCCATACTTGCAACATATACAGGGCTAGTATTGTTGCTCGGGACACCAGCCTTCTGGCGTCTTGCTAGTGATCTGCTCGCTCTCCATGCTACTGCCTTCTCCCCATCAGAGGCTCGCCTCTGCGTAGGAGTCTTTCTCCTCCGTTCAAGTATTTTCAGTTTTTTTTATATAAGTTACTAATAACGAAAGGAGTGTGTTGTTCCTCTTTGTTGGTTGCAGGGGGAATCCAGCATTACCTGAAGCCAAAGAGATTGAAATAATGGCACAGCTATTTGAATCCCAAACAGAAGTAACATCAGTCCTTTTGATTCCCATATGCAGACAATGTGTTCTTTATGGGGAGTTCCTCATAGGAATGGGAGTCCTTGTCCCCTAGAGGGGAGCTGCTCTTTAAAAACCTTCAAAGGTGGTGGCTCTAATCTGGGGAGAAGGGAAAATAGTCCAGATTCATCACATACCTCTCCTGTTAAGCAAGTGGCTCCCCCTTCAATGGGAAGAGGGAAACTGTGTTATTTAACTTTGTGATGTTTCACCCAAAATAAAAGGATTGAAGATATAAAAACCATCCCCTAACCCGGGCATTGGATTCTTTCCTTCGACTCATCCAGGTTAGCGGTAAATTGTCTGTCACAAGCCGGAATCGTCTTCCTGTTAGATAGTAATGCAGGCTTGTTATTCTCCATTTGATGGCTAGGGTTTTTCCAATTCAACTATTGCATAGGTTCTTTAGAGAACCGCTTCCGGCTTATATACTAAATCGGGTGTTCCTTGCCATAATTTTCTTGTGACAACAAGACTCCCAACCCAACCTTCGAGGCATCGGTCTGAAGGATGAATTCACTGCATTTTCAAGACAAGCTCTTGACACAGTATTTGTATTAGACCCCCAAAGCTTTGTTGATCTTCTTTTTCCCACACAAGCTTTTATGGGTGAGAGTTATTTCGTTTGTCTGTAGGATTGGTGGAATAGTTGGGTATAAATGGTGGTAATAGCCTGTCAATCCGAGGACAGCTTGAAGGTCTCGTTTTGTCTTGGGTACAGGTGTTTGTTGTGGCGCCTTAACATTTTCAGTAAGGTTTAATCTGTCTGTTTACCACAAAAAAAAAACACATCCTTTACAGCCGGCTGGGCCAGATGACATTTCTTCGGGTTGGCTATCGACCTGCTCTCCTGAGGGCTCTTGCAAAATTATATAGATGGTGCATGTTTTTGGGCCAGGTCTTGCTCTGGATGATATCATCCACGTTTGCTCCATTTTTAAGATCGTGTCCATTAACCTCTGCAATGCAGCAAGAGCTCTGTGTAAACCAAATTTAAAGTACTTCTGTTTGAACAGTCCTTGTGGAGTGAAGGAGGTCCTTTCCCTATCGGTGGGGTTTAGAGGTGCCTGCCAGGACCCTCTGGTTGGGTCAAGAGTGGAGATATACTTGAATGACCCTAGCTTCTCAATAAGTTCATCGATTCGTGGCATGGAGTAGTTATCAAATGTAGAGGTGCAGTTCAGTTTCCTGAAATCTATACAGCTTCTCCAAGTCTTGTCAATTTTGGCCACTAAAACAATGGGGGAATACCATGGGCTCTCTGAGGGATCAACGATGATAGTCTTGAGCATTTAGTTGAGCTCAATTTCAATGATTTTTCTCCTTGCCTGCGAGATCTGGTAAGGTTTTAGTTTATCGTCTGCCTGGCTGGTGTTCATATATAATGAACAAAACTGACTCGCTCTACCTGGCTGTTCTGAGAAGACCTCAGGAACTTGTCTAACAAATCCTGAAGGTTATCTTGTTGGGAGAGTGGTATGTGGTAAGGGATTGAATGGTTTTCTAGATCTTGGTCTGTAGGGAGGGTGGCCATGCTCATTGTAGTTTCCTCTACTGGGTCGAATTTCCACTCTTTAACACGTTTACATGGTATATCTGGGTCTTCTGCCTTCTATCTGGTTAGGCCACTACATAATTATGGGGACCATTTCTTTCCAGAATGTTATACCATTTAGAAATCATCTTATTCTCTCAGGTGGGAAGGAGAACTAAGACGGATTCACTTATGGAGAAAGATCTGTCTACCGCATGTTAATCATGCATAGCCTTCTGATGTTCTTGGACTCTGCCTAAATGGTTTTCACAATTTCTCTAACAGCAGCCATATGACTTTGAGTTTTTGGGCTGTTTTGGAGACGGGTAGGGTAGCCTGTTTCTTCCCATGTCTCTTTCAGCGTGTCGAGTTCATCTCAAGATTCCCTTCCATTCAATAATTCGGTGAGTATTCTAGAGATTTCTAAGAGGTGTTTTTCTAACTGCGAAGAGAGCCCAGGGAATTATTACGTCCCAATTACGGCCATCAGTCTCTTAATTTGTGGCCGATTCTTGTTTAAGGTTTCATTGAAACTTTCCATAAGTCCATCGATCTGAGGGTGCTGTAACGATGTATGTAAAGTTTTGCTGTGTAATATTTCTTGACGTCCTGCAAAATCTAGGGCATAAAGATGGTGCCTTGGTCTGTAAGGATTTCCCCAAGGAAATCAATTGTGAGAAAGGAAGGAAAGTAGATGTTTTAATACTTGTTGACTGGTGTTGTTCCTAATATGTCCATTGCTATGGGCGAAAAGGGTACCTCAATGATTGGTGGAGGTTGTAATGGGGCCTGGGGTACCGGAGTAGATGTGTTTTCTTTTAAGAAGAATAAGGGCTGGCTTGACTTCCGCCATGTTCTTCCAACATTACACTTCCAAAGGCCTCTATAAGAGCTGGGTCAATCGTTTGGGCAAAGGCAAGGTTGTGTAGTTGTGCGATGTTCTCAGTTTCTCCTGGGTCTAGTTATCAGATTTGTCACACTTCGATTGGCTCAAATATTTCGTCCTTGATGAGCATCTTCAGGAGTACAGAGAATTCTTGGCAGTACTTCAGTGGCACAGGTCCTAAGGTGTTTTTTGAGCTGGGATGCATTGTGACTTAGCACTATTTTATGTACGATTCGTGGCTCAAAATTGGCATTCATCACAAGCCGCTGGCTAGTCGCTTTTGGCTATTGGCATGTCGAAAATGTTGTGCTATGTACCCATGGAGAATTGTGGTGGCAAGTGACTTTTTTATTCCTGGCGAATAGATTACAACGTGCCTGGCTTCTCCTGTGAAATAGACATATTTTGGATTATTTTTTAAGCAGATGTTCATAAGAAAGTGAGTCGACCAGTAAGACCTGTTCTGGTGAAATTGCATCTAGTCTGATTTTAAGTGAACACTGGTTCTTCCAGCCAAATACGGATGGTCATTTTTTCATATGTAGTCCTTCCCTCTTGGTTGGTCTGCCTTGAATGTCACGGTGAAGCACTTGGCCCCAATAAGTGTATTTTATGACTTTCATGTGCATCTCTGGGGAAATGTTGGGATGTAGCAGTGCTTTGGTGCCACTGGAGAAAAGATAATGGCAGGATGCAAAATGTTCACCGGCCGCTAGTGTCAATTTACTCTTGGCGGGTAACAATGTATATATGAGGTGGTGAGTGACTTTTTATTGTTGTCTTGTAGCTTGCCACTTTAAATGTTTACCCCTGCTGATGGTATAGTGTTAATGATCGTGTTCTCCGATCCAGAGTCAGCTAATAATTGCATCTTTCTTATTGAGCAGAAGACACGGCCGAACACGGCATTATATGTATTGTCACTAATAAGAAGAATAAGGGAAATGTGCACTGGCATAGAAGTAAACTATCAGCTGAGAAGAATATATCAAACACATGCCCGAATAGGGTCATGTGGAAACTATCGCGCTCTGAATCAATAGAGATTTGAATACCCTGGAAACTATACTAAATAGCCTTGAGAAAGACCACCGGGTCAAAAAATGTGTTGGCTTTTATGTTGCACATAACTTCAATAGCACTACTAAACGTAAATGGACAAAATGTGTTTTTGAGAACTATAATGAAAGGTCAATCCTGAGAGTAAAGGGGACATGAGCGCATATGAGGCATACACTCGTACCCTTTAGTGATAGTTTTATCTCTTTGCCATACAATGTCCTATGCAGTATGGTGTACTCCACTTTGTGGAACCTCAGCGGGGACGTTCTGTTCAGCACGAACTGCTCAATTGATTCAGTGCAGTCGTCGTGGGAGTTCGACTCCACCGTTGCTTATGGCTTTAGCATCGGGACGTAATGGATTTGCAAAATTACCCACTTTTATAAAACACTGAGCATTCAGCCGACCTCACTGGACACGTGCTGTGATTTGCATTAAGATTGCTGCAGCCACATCAAAAACATGCCAGTTTGAGCTCGATTTGTTATCTTTATCAGTAGCGGTAGAATACTGTTTATTTTGTCAATTTGAGTATGATTTCAGATTACACACACTCCATCTTTAATATCCTTCTTTACTGCCTTTCTCATTCACCGGTTGCAATGCTCCATATTTTTCGAAACTATGATGGCTATTTGTAATGAGATTCTCGTGCATCCCTAAAGTCACTTGTACTTTGGGATGATGAGAATGTAATATCAAATGGTCCCTAACGAGTTTGTCTTTCCTGTCTGTATGTAGATGGTGGGTGTTGGTATGGGGAGCAGTTTCTACCTGTATGGGAGGATTCATTTAGGTGCCCTGGGGAAATATGTCCTGTCAGTATGCACAAGTGTCATGATGGTAACACTTCTTTTCTGTTTACAGAGGAATCCCGCAGATGCACCATCATATTCTCTCTTCATTCACACTGAAAAAGCTGGTACCCTAGGGAATGTCCTCTCTGAAAACATACCGTACATCTGGGCGCATTACAGACGATTCATTGTTGCACCTGGGAGCATTTCCTCTCATGCACCCCCCTAGCCCCCTACAATACAATATCATACCGTGGTGATGCATGCAGACTAATCCTGTCTTGGAGCCTCTCCCCTTTCTCTTTTTTTGTGTGTCGAGGATTTGTGCACTTATCAAAAGCGCTACCTTAATGCATACGATGTATGCAGCAGGTTCCGTTGCACATTTTCTGCCAGTCTGTATACAGAGGGTTCATGCCACTAATTCGTGTCTTATCTTGTTTGTGTACTTCAGTATTTATGCTGATTACAGTAAGTATTTCATGTCTATATACCCATAATTCACACTGATATCTAAGATAATCTCTGCTGAGTTGTGTGTTTGGGGAGAATAGGCTTACATACAGTGTTAATAACTGTTTCTCTGTGGTGTTGCAGAAGCGGAAGGAGGAGAGTGGAAGGTTAAAGGAGGAAGGAAACACAGAGTTTAAAAACGCAGGTTTGTATTTTTTCTTTAGTATTCCTCTGTATGGCCTGTACACCTGCACTATCTTCCCTGGGTCTGGCCAAACTCTGCTATATGTAGCACATCTCATTCTTTGAATGCTTGCTTGTTATATCGATCAGGTAATGTAAACCCCGACAATTTTCCCCCAAACTGAGATGAGTAAAACTTTTCACTCCTCACAGATAAATGTTAGGAAATTAATTAAAATTGTATTAATTGGTATCTGCATCTGATATCAGGAAATTATGTGCACGGCCTATGGAGGGTTCAGGAGAACTTGTTTAGTTGCACACTATTGTCTTCATGGTTTCGGCTATAGCAACAGACGTGCCTGAGGTCCATGGCTTGTGATCCACTCATGTGGACAGTGGGGGAAAAAAGTACAGGCTTTAAAAAAAAATGTTTTAACCCGGCCAATCCAACATCCCAGCGCTAGTTTGAAACAATTTGCAAAGCCACCTAAGTCTGTGTTCCCCATATGGCCAACATGACACTACTTGATGTTCGGGGGCACTATAAGGAAGGGGAATAGCACCTCATTATAGAAGAAATTCATCCCATCACATAATGTAAAGGTGACTCCCCTGCCTAAACCTAAATCTATGATGTTGTTTGCTTATATAAGACTTCATGGAAATGGATGAAAAGATCGAATCTAAAATGCCGAATGCACGTTTAGTGTGCATTCTGTGTAGATTAGATCGAAGCCCATATTACCAAACAGGGGAGCAGGGGTGTCCCCCTCTCTCCCAGTTTGGTATTATGGGCTGTGGGGGTGTCTCCCGCATACATTGTCAGTGCGGGGGCAAACAGGCAAAATCCCAAAAGATCGAATTTCAAAATGCGGGCAAGTGGGCTCTGTAAATTTGTAATTCGAGAATGAGAAGTTGTCCTTCCAAAACGTCCTATCTTGGCCATTACACTAACAAATAAAACAACAAAAGGTGCAAGGAAATGTCTTTGTCTTGATGTTAGCAGAAAGTGTTCAAAAATCAAAAATATCAGAATAACTCCAATGAAAATGTTCTCCAAGGAAAAGTTCCTTGGATCCAGAGGGTGTTTCCCTTCCCCTTCATTCTTTAAAGGGGATAGCAAAAAGTGTCTCTTGAAATTACAGTTCCTTTTGGGCCTTCTCTGAGCCCACAACGTTCTGGTTTAAGCAATAAAAGTTCTGTAGCAGTCTTTCTGTAGACTTCTTGTCAAATAACTGATCTTGCTGCACTTGTCGGAACGCTCGGTGGACTCCAGCTGCTTTGGGCAGACACACTTTGCTGTTCGAGCGTTTCTGATCGTGATTGCGGATATGCAGTACTGCTTATTCACCCACTTTCCTCCAGCTCCGCGATATCACACCGACTTCCCCTCTTGTTCCGGACTGAAGATCGCAGCCTCTGCGAGTGGTCTGACCTCCAGGAGCACCTTAGCGGCTCCCTGTGTCTCTGTGACCCTCTTTGCTTGCCCGCGTCTCCTCCTCAGTTCCAGCGGCCTACTCTGTGCCTGCCAGCCTTCTTGTTCGCGTGTTTCAGCCGGGAATGGGGCGTTCACTTCTGCATTGCAACTCCTCACAGTGCAGTAACCATTTTTAAATGTCCTGCATACTGGAAGTTTGGAACAACAACTAGTCTGTGTTGTAGTTTGGGCTCCTGTCACTTGCATACACTCCTTCGTCCTCCTCCTCCTCGTCTCAGTACCTAAGTGATTATGGGAGTTGGAGTCCAGAGTAATTATTGGACTTAACTCCTGCATGAAGGAATTCTACATAATGGCATATTGGAAACAAAAAGTGTGTGCATGTGTTAACTCTTAAGTGGTTTTTCTTGGGGATTTTACATAAGAGTATACCTGAAACAAAGGGTGCCGGTTGTGGGTAATTGGGTCAAAGTTGGGTTTCTGACCTTCTCTATGCGGGGGGCGGTTAGGACGTTAACTGACAACAGACCGTTAAGGTCTTGGGTATTGTATTAGTCTTCGAAATGGGGGAATACTGTGTCTTCTCCAGCAAAGTCCCCATATCTTCGTGGTAATTGTCTCCTGCCATGTGGTCCTCCCTCATATAACCGCGCCCAGGATCAGGATCAGGTAGCGGAAGCCTTCCCCTGGCCACATGGGAGAAGGTCATCGCCGGGGAAACATTGATGACTCCACTGGATTCATCACAGTACCCAACACTCTACATCCTCCATCTAAAGCTTCAAGACATGAACTGTCTCAGCAACAGAGTACATGCTGAACCAGTAAGCTTGTATTACACAGGGAACATGTATGAAACATACTTCAAAATGTAACGGACAAATAGCCAAAATTCAAACCAACGTGCTTATTAGAAACAGTCAGATAAGCAACTGCCTCAAACTCTGACCGCCGGTCTGTTTCTGGGATTTAACTATTCTAGCTGAACACAAAGTCAATATCATTAGGAAACTTAATGTTTCAGCTGAACATTGTGTTCCATGCCCAGCCGCTTAGATCAGGGAGGATATAACCAGTCTTGCAGTACCACATACTGAGTTCTGGAACATTTAACTAGCATATGCTAGCATTCATACGTTCCTTAAAACTGTCAAAATAACGCCTCTCCTAAAAAAGGAGGTTGCTGACCTGGAGCTACTAAGAAAATTGCAGGCCAATATCTAACAGCCTTCCGTTGCTCAGTACTGGAAAGGATAAGTGCCACACAGCCTATCCATCACAGTAAAGAGAATCTTCTACTTCATTTTGTCCAGATGGATAAGTCCCCTTTTCATGAAAGAAGAAATTCTGAAAGCACTTGCCAGCAAAATACCAACAGCCCTTGTGCCCTTGAGCCTATTAGATGCCTGTGATATAGTCAATTGTCAAATACAGATGAGAATAGGCTGGATTGGATCACCAACTAGCTAGACAATCGCACAATGTGGGTCAAGCAAGGGATTTCAATTTAGCCAACTTTGCTTTAACATGCACTGTCCCCCAATATTCTATCTACACCCCATGGCTATTTAATGTTTATTTAAACATTTCTTCCAGCTATACGCTGATGATTCACAGGTACTACTGCACGTGGAACCTGATAACCTTCATTTCACTGAGTTCCCTCTGAAAATCCACCATTGGACTATAGAGGATACTCTCTAATGCCTCTAAGATTGACTCTTTTGTGGGATCCCTTCCACCACAAAGTTATCTTTCAAATGAACCACCCCTTATGGGTATAGCACCTACCCCAACAGACCAGTTCCTCATTGCAACCACAGATAAACTGACAATTCAGACTTTCAGCTCTACATCCTTAGAATAATGGTTCCCTAATTGGAAATGCAGAAACAATCAAGGTTACTTGAGCACGCAACCTCTCACGCCTGGACTATTGTAACAGCCTCTGCCTAGGGAATAGTAAGATCAATTGCACCTCATCCAAAACAAATGAGCAAGGGTTGTTATGGGATTCAAACCCTGGGACTATATCTCACAAGGTCTGAAATCTCTTAATTGGCTCAGCTTTACGAAAAGAATCGCGCAATCAACATCTACTCACTTGTTCACCCAGGCGTTCAATCATCCACACAGCATACATGGAGGTGATACGAGCCTGGAGAAGTAATCGGTGTAGTTCCTTCACAGTAGAAGAAATGTAGTCCATGAAACACCTGTGTATAGGCGCGTTACAAATACCATATCATATCATATATCATAGTCAAATTTCTTCAATCTTGCAATGAGACGTGCTGTGGCGTGCTTGACAGCTTTCAAGGGGGCCAGAGTAGTGGTTGGAACACGTCAGGAGGGTGTTGCCACCATCAGAGTGGGAGTGCGCCAGGTCCTGGACGACGAATCTGAAGTCTGAGGCAGGGATGAAGGGTTTGATTTGCTGCAGGAGTGGGAGCTGTACCGTGCTAAGTGTGTCTTTTTGCTGATTGGTGCTTTGAAGGACTGGTCGCAATTGATGTCAAAGATTTGGTACTTTGCACTAGGCGCGAGTTAGGGGGAGAAGTCATCAAGATCCATCTTTGTCATCCAGTTTTTAATTTGGGTGCATTTGGTGGCAACCCTGGGGAGGATCAATGCCATTTTGCTAGGGAAGATAGTCACTGTAGTACAGGACACCAAGGCTTGAATAGTGGAGTGTCAGTTTTTCAATTGATGTAGTCGAGAAAGGTGACTTTAGGGAGGCGCTGTTGGGCGGCATCAAGATGGCCGCAGCCTGAAAGAGCTCTGGCTCTTAAATCCTAGTTTGATAGGATGGAGGCTGCACCTCCTGCCCCATCTGTGCAGCCCAGACACTCACAGCTGAACGTTGCAGCATTACCCCAGACCCTCCTTGCTCTCAAGACTAGCACGGACTCCCTGGGCACAAAGATAGACGCCTTAACAAATAAAGTTGCTGATATAGCTATGATTCAAATCGACAAGCTGTCCGGGCGGATGTCGCAAGCCGAGGCCAGGATAGGCGAGGGAGAGGACAAAGTGTCGACCTTACAGCGAGAAGTTGCCCTTTTACAGCAAACGGTTAAGAACATATCTGCAAAAAATGATGATTTATAGAGTCGCTCTCACCGGAATAATCTGCAGATTCTTGGTGTGCCAGAGTCTACTATGGAGCAGTTTGTTGACACTTTTGAAGAAGGTGCTGGTGACCCTCTGGTTTCTAAGATGCTCCTTGTAAGGGCGCACCGCTCCCTGGCTGCTAGACCACCTGCAGGGGGGCCAGGAGCGCCCAATAATTGCCCGGATCTTTAACTACCGCAACGGGGATGTCCTACTGAAAGCTGCCAGGGAGATGGAAGAATTGTTATGACAATCCGCTACGATACGCCGGTTTCCTGATTTCAACCCTCTGTGCAGGAGCAAAGGAGGTCCTTTCAAACAGCCAAGAACATTCTCTGCCGTAAAAGCATTCGTTATGCAAGGATTTTTCCAGCTAAGCTTTGTGTAATTCATATCGGGACGACATTCTTCTTCACAGCTCCCGACGCAGCAGAAATGTTTGCACAAGGAGCTGCCTGATCAGCGACGTTCCCCAGACTGCGATACGTGAATGTATGCTCTCTCCCCATTATGGTTGACGCCGGGGATCTTCCCATGCCATCTTTTAGTTTGGTCTTGGCCTGAGAGGACCCACATTGTTAAGGAAGGAGGCAGAGCCACTGGAGCCTGTCCGCCACCAGCGGCTCCTTGTTTCTACAGTCACTGCATGCTTTGTTTTATTTTCTGGTTGTTATTGGGTATCTAGTTGTATATTAGGATCCAAGGGATGGGTGTATCTGCCGGTATGTTTAGGTTGTGGGCGTGGGTGGGGGTGGGAAACAGTTGGCTCGACTGTCCCTACTATGGGTACTACTGGGGGTATTTCCCCTGCAGTCACTCTAATCCGATCCTGGGTAGCAGGGCCACTTGTTCATGGCAGTGATCATGATGGGAACAAAGGATGATATCTCAATGCTCACTTGGAATATCTGGGGGTTCACTAACAAGAAGAAAAGGCTCATAGCCAACTATGCACGGAATCCTAATATTCTGTGTCTCCAAGAGACTCGCCTACCACACGACTCACCTACCACGCAATGCTAATCCACTGACAATGCCGTCTTGGGGAGGGTCCACAGATATGGTTCTTCCTTCACCACACACGCTAGAGGGGTAACTACTTGCATGCACCGCACATTGGCCTTTAAGTTACATGAACAACTGGGGGACGCTGAGGGTTGGTTCCTTTTTCTGGCAGGAGGAACTAGGGGACTGAGACTCCTCATTATAAATGTGCATGCTCCCAGCATCGACGACCCTGAATTATTCTGGCAATGCGCCTCCCACCTTCACAGATACCCCCCCCCCCCACTACCAAATAATATGGGCAGGTGATTTTAATGTTGCTCTTTCTCTGGGCATGGACAGGTCCTCAATGACTCAAGTCTCTTCCCAAGGCGGCTCAGACCTGGCTGGACATAGCTGAATACCATTCACTCCACAACGCTTGGCGGTTTATGCGTCCAAATGTCAGAGAATGTACTTTTCATTCCAGAGTCTGCAGTAGTTAATCTAGAATCGATTATGTTTTGCTATCGTCAGAATTTCTCCACATTCTCCTGTGTGGCTCTCCCTGACGGCCCCCTATTACCCCTCCCCCACACAGCTTCGCTGGAGGTTTCTGGCCCGCGCGGTTCAAGGTGTTGCGTTTTGGACTGGCATTGCCCAGGATATTGACACTCTTTTTTCCGGGTTAATGTAGGATCCGAGGATCTGTCCCCGATAACGGGATAATATGGGAAACCTTTAAGGGATACATCAGGGGGGGGGGGGGTCCTTAAAGCTTCCAGCTCCTCCATGTCCTCCCTTGAGAGTGAAATGAAGGACCTTGAACGACAACAGGGGACAGCCGACTCACCGTTGCAGCATGAACTTGGGGGGGGGGGGGCCAAGGGGGAGCAATGCTCCACATATTAATGGAGAGAGAGGAGAGGTTTCTTGGGGATCCGATCGCAGCTGCAGCTTATGGGGAGGAGGACCACCCCAGCCACACACTGGCTTGGGCCATTAGACGGAGCAGCATTTGGAAGACATCGCCGAGATTGACACCCCATCGGGTGGCACAACCCGGATTCTAGGGCGTTTAATGAAGCCTTTTGGGATTATTACGACTCGCTGTATACTTCAAGGTCCACAGTCGGCCCGATGCAATTGAGCAATATCTCAACCAGGTTGCCCATGGTTGGGTGGGAGTCTGAATGTACCCCCCCTCTGAATAAGAAATTGTAGCCGCAATCCGCTCTCTTCCTGGTGGGAAGGCCCCCAAGTTGGACAGTATCACTGCATAATTTTATAAGGAACACTGTGATTTAGTGGTCCTGCATTTGAGAAGCATGTTTGAATCCTCATTCTCTTCAGGGGTCCTGCCCGGATCTATTAGGACTGTGTTAATCACGGTCCTGTTGTAACCCGGAAAAGACCCCGGCAAGTGATCAACTCGGATAACAGGATTTTCGCGAAAATTCTAGCAGACCGCCTATTGCCCCATATGTCGGCTCTCGTCCTCCCTGACCAGGCCGGTTTCATACCAGGTAGGTCCACGCAAAATAACCTAAGACGTCTATTTATGCTGCGGCATAATGTCAATCCTGGGTCCCTCTGGCTGTTGCCGCCTTGGATGCCAAAAAGGCTTTCGATTTGAGGTTCTTAGGATATCTGAGCTCGGTCTAGTTTAGCTGCAATGGCCCAGGCTGCCCTATACAGCCCCCAGTGCAGCAATATATACCAACCAGCTGCAATCCGCGTACATCTTTCCCACTCGGGGGACCAGCCAAGTGTGCCCTCTTTCCCCTATCCTGTTCGCTCTAGCTATGGTTGCATTCTTAGGGAGTACCACGTACACCGTGGAATTAAATTGTACACACATCTCCATCGTGTCCCTGTACACGAACGACATGTTACTTTACCTCAAACACCCACCTGACAATCTACAACCATTAGTACAAGCAATCACACATTTTGGTGATCTGTCACGCCTCAGAATAAATTGGTCGAAATCCGAGGTAATGCCTCTGACGCTGTGTGTGCTCCAGAGTGACATCCCCGGGGACTTCAGATGGTGCCTGCAGGGGATTCGTTACCTGGGTCACCAGTTGCTCTCTACACTGAGAATTATTTGAAAACTCTGGTATCTCTAGAGGGTATTACCCAAATTGGTCGTTTACAATTGTTCGAATGAACAATTGACCGAATTTAAAGGGTCATAATTGACCTTTTCACAATTGACCGAATATATGTATATATATTATATGGGTTTTGGGGGGTTTGGCGTTGGGTGGGGAGATGTGGGGGGTTTCCCCCCACATATATGGTACAATTGACCTTCACAATTCGGTCAATTGTGAAAAGGTCAATTGTCATTTGAGCAGTTGTAAAACGATCAATTCGTATACAACCTCTCTAGAGGGCAGGGTCAAAGGGTGGATACTACTCCCGCTGTTCCAGGCGGCCAGGATCTTGTTGGCTAAATTGGTCCTCCTACCAAAATTATTGTACCTATTTAATAACGCCCCAGCCTGGCCCCCAGCAGAATTCTGGTCCAGACTCTGGACACTGTAGATCCGTTTGCGTGGGCAGGCAGACAGGCCAGGGTTGCTTACGATACTCTGTGCCTTCCGTACGCTGATGGTGCGATGGGATACCCCGAATTGTACTGCTACTTTTTGGCAGCCCAGATGCAATACTCTGCATGGTGGTGGCCCCCTCCCCCAATCTGCCCCACAATGCAATAGAGAGAGCATTAATGTCATCTTATGATCTGAGGGGGCTGGTGTGGGTGGGCGCGGTGGGCCCCCACCCCACCTCCCGCTCTCAAATATAGCCAGTTGAAAATACTTGCAGAGCTTGGCAGTGTTTGGGTAAACTGAAGGATTTAGCAGTGTCTCCGCCGCTATCCCAGTATATTCTGTACGAGGGGTACCCGTTACACAGGAGTGGATCTTTCACCAGCACTTGGAGCGACTGGGGGTTTATACACTAGGAGACCTGCTCAATTCGTCACCTGGGATACCCTAAAAGGGAGGGGTGCCTGGAATGCAATCACAATGTTGCTGTACTATTGGCTCCGCACTGACCTTCACTCTAAATGGCTCACTTTCTCCCATGCCCCACTCCCCCTCCTTGCTTCTTCAACATGTAGCCTCTCCTGGGCACACCTCGAAACCTGTCTCCTCTATATATAAAAACATCAACTCTCCAAACCCCCCTCCCCACCCACCAATATCCTCAAGTGTAGATCCCAATGGGAGACAGCCCTAGCTAGGGGCTTCACTGATTCCCAGTGGAAACTGATTTGTATGCAGACAAAAGACCTGTCCCTCAATAACCGGTAACGACTGACCCACTCCAAATTCCTCCATCAGGTACACTAGTCCCCAGGCAGGCGGCACTGCTTTTATCCAGATCGTCCCTCGTCTTGTTGTAGGTGTTCAATGGAAGAGGTTGATTTCCCCGTGGTCTGAGCGTGCCCTGTTATACGGCGGTTTTGGAAAGCGGTGAGGAATGCGGTTGATGAAATGCTACTAACCCTGCGGGAACTCCCGCCAGAGTTATGGTTGTTAGCCCTGATTGAGGATGGCCCCCGGACTGCGAGGCGGTTTCTCGGCATGGCCTCGGTGGTGGCCAGATCTCTGGTTGCCAGGTCCTGGGGTAAACGGAGTGCCCCTGGCATCCAGGCCTGGCTAAAGAAAATGAATATGTGCGATTTGAGAGAGACTGCATACGCTGCCTCTGTCCCACCGAGTGGCAGACCGCTGGTTATTGGGCCCCCCTCAGAATGTTGTAGTTCATGATCCCATGTGAGTGGACCCTGTATGAACAATCTGTATAAGCCTGACTAGGTTGATATGCAAATCTTCTACCACCATTTTGAATGCTACTGTGCCAATTGCTACTCCATGTGTGTCCACCACCACTGAAAATGAGCCCCCAATGCAAAATCTGTGTTATGCAAATCTTCTACCCCCATTCTGAATGCAACTGTACCAAACGTGCTTCGACATGCGCCCACCACCTCACCCTCTCTCCCCTTTGTCCCCCCCCCTTAGCTGTTACACAACCCCATCTCAAATGCGCCATGATCAACGCCAGGTCCGTCAATGCCCACGCTCTGGACATCCATGACCTCATAATCGCCCATGATCTTGATCTGCTCATGATCTCAGAAACCTGGCTACATTAGGCCTCCGGTCCTGCACTCTCCCTTGCACTGCCTTCTGGCTACTCCATCACGAGACAAGATCGCCTTTCTAAAGGTGGAGGTGTAGCAATCATTGCCAGAGACTCCCTCTCCATTAGAAAGATAGAGAAATCCCTGCACAACAACAGTGACTACCTCCAAGTCAAAATCAACCTCTCACTGCACCATTGCTGTTCACATTGTCTATCGCCCTCCAGGCCCAACAGGAGACTCCAGCCTCTCTCATCCACCTCCTTTCTGACAACCTTAAAAAACACTCTAAAGCCATTCTCCTTGGGGACGTCAACCTAGGTCTCCTTGACTGCAAGGACTCAGCAGCTAAATCCCTTGACTCAGCCCTCAAGGCATTAGGCTACAAAAACACCATCTTCAGCCCTACCCACACCCAGGGCCGAACTCTCGACTGGATTGCACAGCATAACTGTCCACTCGTCATCACTGGTAACACGCCCACCCCGTGGTCTGACCACTATATCACCTTTAGCATCCCCACCACCAGCCCCGACACCCCAACCCCTGCCACCCTGCCTCGCAAGAAGTTCCCGTCAGCTGACTAAGGAAAGGCTACTGCCCTTCCTCCAAGGCCCAGCCTTCAGACCTCCTTTCTCCAGACCCAGAAATACTTGCAACAACATATGACAGTGCCATCAAAGCAGCTATCAACTCCATTGCCCCACTCAAACCTTGCAAATCCAAACCCACCACCCACTCCAACTCCTGGTTCACCCCGGACCTTCTCACACTCCACAACAAGAAAAAGGTTGCACTCACACAATGGCAAACATCCCACTCGGACACAGATAAGATGATCTTTAAAGCCCTCTCTACCAAATACAAAAAGGCAATCACCCAAGCAAAGGCTAAATCCTTTGAATCCAGAATATCGCAAGCCCAGTCTAGCACTAAAGAAATGTTTGCCATCTTCAGGGAGCTAGAGACTCCCACTTCCGCCCCCCAGAATTTCACCAACGACAAAGCCTGGTGCGACGAAATACGAACTGCCATGCAAGCCAAACTGAACCTTCTCCAAAACGAAATATTAGCCACTAAACAAGCCACGCCTAATACACACATCCATGTCCCTCCTCCAGCCTCCGACCCCCCCCCAAACCTTTCTCCTTCAAACCCATACAGCAAAAAGACATCATCAACATAATGTGGAATATCAAACCCTCTAACTGTAAAGGTGATGCATGCCCAGCTACCATCATCAAGGACTGTACTGAAGCGCTAGCTCCTTTCCTGACTGCCTTTGTCAATGCCTCCTTTGCCACAGGGAAAGTCCCCGCCTCCCTCAAGGAAGCCTGGGTTCAACCTCTATTAAAAAAAACAACTCTTGATCCCACCTCCCCTAACAACTATAGACCCATCACCACTGTCCCATTCCTTCTCAAAATACTGGACAAAGCAGCCTATCTGCAGGTTCAGCATTTCATTGAAGAGAACAAACTCTTAGGTCTCCGACAATCTGGGTTCCGCCCCAAACACGGGACTGAAACCGCCTTCCTTGATTTGAAATATCAGATGGACGACGCCAGAGACATGGGCAAACCAGCACTTCTCCTACTTCTTGACCTTTCAGTGGCCTTCAACCTCGTAGACCAAGACCACCTCTCCTCCACTGCTAAATTCTCCCCGGACGCCACGGCATGGATCACCTCCTTCCTACAAGACAGAACCATGCAAGTATTCTCCGACATAGCCTCTGCCTCACCCACCATCATCCTCTGTGGTGTGCCCCAAGGCTCCTGCCTCTCCCCCACCCTCTACAACATCTTCACACGACCCCTCTTCTTCATCCTCGACACCATGGATATCTCCTACACCAATAAGATGACGATACCCAGATCCTCCTCACCCTCACTGGCAACTATGATACTGACTCCTTGACCCTCAACAACCTCTACAACACCATCCAAGCCTGGATGGCAGACAATGGACTATGCCTCAATTCCGACAAGACCAAACTCCTCCTGGTAGGTTCCCCCGACATGCTAAAAAAATCTAGACTCCCAATTCAGTCATTTCACCATTGACTCCATTAAAATACCTGTCTCAGACTTGGTCAAAGCTCTTGGTGTCTACCTGGATTCCAACCTTTCCATGGACAGACAAGTCAATGCAATAGCCTCCTCAGCTGCGTACCATGCCAAACTAATCAACGCAGTCAGACCCTTTCTCTCCAAAGAGAATTGCACAAACATAGCCAGAGTAATCACCGGCTCCAGGCTAGGTTACTGCAATGTACTCTTCTTAGGAACTTCCAACAAAAACCTGGAAAGGCTACAAATCATACAGAACAGTGCCCTCCGCGCTGCCCAAGGCATTGCTAAAATAGAACACATGTCTGAAGCCAGAAAATTAGCCCACTGGGTACCAATAAAGGAAAGAATCGTCTTCAGAGCTCTGACACTGACCCACAAGTGCATCCACCTCACTGCCCCGGTCTACCTCTCACAAAGGATCCACCCCGTCTCCTCCACAAGGCCAACCAGATCACTGTATACCAACATGCTCTGTGTGCCACTAGTAAAAAGAGCCAGAGCAGGCAGATCCAGCTTCCCTTATCTCGCACCAACACACTGGAATGCCCTACCTCCCACAGTCCAAGGTGAGCCCTCCCTCATTGCCTTCCGTAAAGCTATGAAAACCATCCTCTTCACATAAGGTCCCTCGGAGCACCATGATTGCCAATCAAATGTCTGTAATGTAATGACCAAAGATGCATGAGCTGTAATGACTACTATGTAGCAATCATAATGTGCCAACGACTGCTACCATTCCTATACCCCCTGTAACTAAGCTCCTGCAAGTAACAGCGCCACAATGCCCCTGGGCTGTCTGCACGCTATATAAATATACATTTTTAAAAAAATTGATCACACACCAGTGATGTTCATACTGTTTTCCCTATTGTGGCCAATGCACAGTAGTGATAGTATGGTTCTTCTTGCCCCTTTTGTTCCCCGTTGAGCCCAAGGAATGCACAGTTCGAGTTTGGGGGGCGGTTGAATGGTTGAAAGGGCCGGTTGGCCCCTGGGTGAGCGTGTTGTATTTCTAGTTGTATTTACAACCAATAAAAAACAAGTTTAAAAAAAAAAAAAGCTGACTTTAGATATAGCTGCATGTCATTGTTCTACTGGTGGTCAAATTCCATGTGGGATGACAGCATGTTGAGTAACACTTTTAGGTTAACTGTGTCAAATGTATCGGAGAAATCAGGCAGGACCGGGAGGCATGGGTCATCTTTGTCCATGATGAGGAGTGCCTTGGCAAAGACCTGGATGGCAGTCTTGGTGCTGCATCTTGGTCACAAGTGAGACTGGTATTCATGAAGTAGGTTGTGTTGGGTGACCTTTTCATGTTGTTGGAGTCTGATTTTCTTGATAATCTTGTCAATGATGGAAAGATGAGTGATCGGGCTAGTAGTTTGCTAGGTTGTCTGGGTCGAGTGTGGGCTACTTTAGTAGGGTTAGGCGTAGGATCTAGCCAGTTTTCAATGCGTTCTGAAAGAGGTCTTTCCTGAGGACTTGATGGTGTGGAGGGGATGAGTGAGTTTTCTGTGAAGTACTTCAGAATGGAGGCTGGAATGACGACCTCATAGGAGGTGGCCTTGAGTGATGATGATAGTTCTTCTGACCATCTTGGGACATGACATGGTGGTATGGCGGGATGGGTAGGGTGGTGTTCATGTGACAACAGAGCTTGCTGAGAGTTCATTGCATCTCATTGAATTCAGGTACTTCAGGAGCTGATGTAATGTTTGACAGCCTTGAAGATGGCTCTGCTCTTGTTGGAGGCTTCGGCTATGATGCTCAGTACTTTGGCTGAGAGGAGGCTTTTTGAGGTTACGAGATCTCTTGTAGTTGTATTTTTCTCCAGATCCTTTCTTGTTTGCTGGTGGCTTGTTTACTGTCTGCGAGTTCTATTGTATACCGGTGCCTGCAGAGGACTAGCTTTTGTTTCATAGTTCCAATGGTGCATGGATGTTGGCCAGGTCAGAGTGCAGATGAGGTGGTTTGAAAGCATGTTGATGTCGGAGGATGGTGTCTGGAAGCCAGCTTGGTTAGGTTTTCTTTTAAGGCATTCAAGATCAGGTTTTTAAATGAACGCCAGTGTCTTTGCTGGTTTCAGTTGTCCTGCATGGGTGAGCTTTGACTAACTGTCCTTTGAACCTGGGTACTGTTGGTTGTTGCAGTGCGATGATCAACAGTCCAATCCTCATGGGATAAATGTGAACATATAATATTTAGCTAAATCTCACTGTGCACAAGTCTCATTATGTTCTACTGTACTCAGTGAAAGGAATTAACTAATGTAACACTGCTAGTACTCACTTTTAGGGAACTATTCTGGCCGGATTATGGGGGAAAACTAATCGCACTCCCTTATATGTGAAAATGCCATACTGTACTCCAGTGAAATGAATCCAGTACAGGGACTGCTACCTCAAAGAGATGCCCCTTCGATATTTTCATTTATCGCCGTTTGGTCACCTTTCTCACGGTATATCATTTTTTTGTTACAATTGCTGTACAGTATCAATTTATGTTGTTTTGTTTGTCACTGCCTTTTGATTTGTTGTAAAACCACACTTTGGAACTCGGGGGCCGTGTGCTCTGCTTCTAGGAAATGCTTGGCCATGGGAGCCATCAGGATATATTTCTTTATACATGATGCATGTTCTATCATGCATGTTTTCAGTCTTTTCTGTTTTTTCTGTGTATCTGAATCCGCAGACAGTGAATTAGTTATTACAGAGGTGGCGATCTGTATGGCTATGCAGATGAGGTAGGGCTAAAGCATACATATAATCGGTGACGCAGACTGTATCAATGAAGTATTTATAGCGATGGTGCCGACTACAGTGGGGATCGCTCAGGGAACGTTACCATTACAGTTTAGACACAGTGCCGACTTTTTATTTTTCTTTTCTTTTTTTTTGTACATCTATTTTATTAACAATTCGTTACCAGCGACCTCACCTACTATGCTCTAATGTTCAGGAAAGAATTAAAAAAGGAGAAACCAAGGCAGCAGTTGCTTAGATCTTGACCGTTCCATTTCTTACATAAAGACAACCTGCCTAGCAATATTCTAATTTCCCAACATAATCCGTTTATTGTAACCATGACCTCAATTCGTAGCCTATCGGTTCGATATATGTATAATGTGTCTGGGGTGAGGGCAGGGTCTTCTTACTAGATGGCTCCTATATGGTGTCCAAAAAGCCCTTGGTCTGGTTGATGCCTAAGTTCTAGCCCGATATGAATCTTCCATTTCATAACAATACGTAATATCTCGCACCCAGGCATGTTTAGGAGGACTACGTTCCTGCGCTTTCCCAATACATCTTCTAGCAAGAAGAATTACAATCTGGCCATTTAATATCTCTAGTATATCGCATTAAGCCAGTTATTGGATTTATTGCAACGTTTTCTTTCCAAATTATACTAACCATAGCAAAAAAACGTCTAACCAGAATATATAAATTCCTTTACATTAAGCTAGAAAAAAAAAAAAGTCAGTTGGCCAAGCCCAAATCTCTCTGTCCTGTGAGATCTCAGGGTAATATGTATTATTATTATTATTTTTTGTATTTGGTTAGTTCACACCTTTACAAAACACATAAGATCAATGACAAACAGAGAACTACATAATAACAAATAAAAATCAGCAACTACTGTTTCATAACACACATAAAAAGATCAACAACTACTGTTTCATAACACAGATAAAAAAAGGAAATGCCACCATAATAAAAAAGAGAGCCAAAAATTGCATCAGTTCTGCATCCTGTTGTAAGGCGATGTGCTTGCGTGATTTACAACGGTTCCTGTAGGCCTGTCTCACCTTTCTAATTAGGACATTGCATATATCTTGCTCAGGGTGATTGTTCCTAATCATACGGATCTCTCTCCTCATAGATTTCTTTTCGTCAGCAGCTACTGAATTGAAGACATGAGTGTGTCTAATCGGCGACATACATCTACTCCCCTGAGCCTCCCCAATATCAGTGACTATGCCCTCCACAAGGTTTTGGAACTCAATAGAGTTAAAACATCCCATATTCCATTCATAAGAGGACTGGTCCAGGGCACTCCTTACCCTTGAATTGAGCTGGAGTATATTCCGATTAGACCACTTGACTGCATTCCCAGCCACATTAGACGTTACAAGAGGCTGGGTCATGGAGACCCCAGTGGTATGGAAGCAGTCGAATGTGGCCGTCGGAATAGAATGGTCGCTCCAGACAGTAGACATTACCTCAAAAGAGAAACAGTGATTCATTAGGAAGGAGTCAACAAAGATGTAATCTATCATAGAGGTGCTGGGGCCTCTATGCCATGTATTCCAATCCACTGTGACGTTTCGGTTAGAGTTGACTCCTACAAGCGGATGGAGACCACGCCCCTCCAACCCCAATCTCCATTTGCAGCCTTGTGATCTTTTTGCTGACACCCCCTCAATTATGTCATCCCCATTCCAAAGGGGTTCATGTTGGTCACAATCAGCATTAAGATCACCAAGCACCATAATTCTTCAGTTCAAGTTTCTCTCGGTCCAAAGATCAATAATATTCCCAATAGTTACCAGGAACTCAGCTAAGGGTGCTATCCCTTTATGCCAATAAATGTTGATAACTAGGACCTTACTCCTATTGTTGCCCTTACATAGTTAAATTCCCAGGACCACAAATGGCAGATTTTCAATATTAGCTCCCTTAAGCCCCCAAGAATTATCAATGGCTACCAGCAGTCCCCCGACGGTCTACCCCCAGGTCCTTGTTTACCAGGCTGAGCAAAAATAGTAAAACCATGTAGAGTAGGGGCAGAGATAAGCCAAGTCTCCTGTAAGCACACACAGTTGGCTGATCTTAGTTTGTTAACACAATCCTGATCAGTGAAGAGGTGTGAATTACCCTGAGAATTCCAAGATTTTACCAAAAAGTGTGGTTAAAGCACCTGGCAACTGAAAATGCGACCAATTTCTGCCACAGAGAGGAGATTATTGTTGCCCAATCCACATCATTCATTACTCCCGTGCCCCCTCTGTTCTGTAGGCCTACTTTACCCAATCAGTGTTTAATCGAGCGGGTGAGTAATGCATTCATTTGGTGGAAGAATTTAAGTGCATAAGCTTGAAAGGATGTATATCTCGTTTGTGCGCAAATATGTTCTCATTCTTTATCAGATATACTGCAATCTAGTGATGATTTCTTTTTTCTTCCATGTTTTCCTGCCACCATCCAAGCATCCCTCCTTATTTCCACCTATTAATTTTGCAACTAGCCCAGACACCAATCAACCTTACCCATTCATTAGGATAATTTACTGTAATAGGTAATTTGTTTGCGTTGTCTTGAAACAAGTCGAACATTAATTTAGTGTATTTTGTACCCTAAAGTACAGGAAGCTGTCTTAATGCTGTCATCCCGCCACTTTATTTATATTCGTTTAATGGGATTAGAAGGCCGCCCTTATAGAATCTTCCATCTGAACAATTCCCAGCTTAGCCATGGCTTGTATGTATAACTTTTTTTATTTTGTTATGTCAATGGCATATACATGTGTGGCACAGATTAGTGACTAGTAGAGGTCTAGCATTCCCACGTTAGATAAATGCAGGTCTATGCACAACAGGTGCATGCTAATATACTAATTTTGTTATATTTGATTTCTTGTCCCTCTCAGAATAACTGTTCTTAATAGTTCTGGGGCTGCTATAGCCCGCTCTGTCTGTACATATGGGTTTGGTGTGCTGTCTTTATGCATAGAATTGAGGTGGCGAGTGACGTTTTATGTTTGGCTTACAACTTGAAATTATGCTGCCTGACATTATCGATGTTAGTGTTAAATGGTGTGAGAAGGCCTTTGCGTGCAATGTGGCATTAACACAGTATGGTTACCAAGATTCATTGACCATTACTTCAACTTTTCAGATTACGTAGAGGCAGAAAACTCTTATTCAAAAGGGCTACAGATATGTCCTGCTTGCTACCAGAAGGAGAGGGCAATCCTTTTTTCGAACAGAGCAGCTGCCAGAATGAAACAGGTAAGATCTCTCTAATGTCTCCAACTAGCCGGTAAGATGGCTCAGCGGGTTAAAATATCGTTACTGTGATTTGTTTGATCTACAGGCCGCAGGGTCAACTCCCAGCGAGGCCAACTCAACTTTTCATCCTTCCGAGGTCGATACATATGTATAAATGTTGATTGATTGGGTAACAATAGTAATGTATGTAAATTGCTTTAGATTAAAGCGCTATAAAAAACCACATTTATTATTATTTTATTATTATTATTATTATTATTATTATTATTATTAATGTGCTCTGTCTTGATATTACTGACCCATAACACCCTGAACCAAGATTCTCAAATTTGTTTTCACATTCGGTCATACAGGTTTGCATCTAAATTGATACCCGAGGACTCTTTTGTGTCATTGCAATTGGGGGCTGCTTAGTTCACCTTTTCTTACAGCAAGGGGGACATTTCTAAAGACAATCTGTAATGAAATTTACAGGTGCTAGAACAAGGCGAGACATGTATGCCTTGTATCGAGAATCCACATATTTCCCGGATAAATACTACAATCCTTAATGCACTCTGCATTGAAAAAATGCAACTGACAGATCTGTTAACTGCAAATCATAGTTACTTAAACTGATACAAAAATCTCTAGTGGGGCTAGGATTGTTACCCGACACTGCTTGTGATGCCATTTCTCACACCAGCTGAATGATCCAGTGACTGGGTTGGTGGTGAAATCACTCGTCGTTTCCTGTAGACCCAAAGCCATTTGGTGGCATTGTTGAGGAGGTTTGAGGGGCTCTTTTTCCAGGCCCAGACTTGACAGTGATGTACTTGAGCGGGCGGTGGGGAAAGGAGCCAAGGTTTCCCCATGGGGAAGCTCCCTTACTTTGGAAGGGAGACCCCCAGTAATGGCAAGACTAGCCTGTTAATGCCCATTTTTGAGTAGCTGAGTGTGGTGCTGGTAAAAGTGGGGGCATTGGCAGGCTGATGACTTGGTGGGGGAAGGTGGATGGGTGGTGGTTGCATTTGCCAATCTACGCAGTAGTACAGGCCTTACAGAAATACACTTTCAGGCATAGTGGTGTGCTGGTCTACTTCAGAGTCTTAGCTTTTTTGTGCTTTACAATGCAGGATTTCATATTTTATATTGTTTAAATTGTCTCTGCTAAATCATTCCTACGTTGAGACTATTGGAAGCATGGGGAAAGCTGACAAGTCACACTCTGAAGTAATATCTGAGGGTAGAGGGAAGAATTCTTTAAGGCCCCTCCCCACCCCACAGTACCATTTGCAGGGGAGGCATGGTATCACAAGTATGACACTGATACAATAGGTACAATTTGTAAAAAACGTTTTTTAATTTTCTGGGGTTGGAAAACCCCCTACTTTGCCCAATAACTAAGATGGGAGTAGTCTCAACCATCAAGCGATAAACAAACCGGTCCTAGTGGAGTCCGTCAAATTAAAATGGCCTATACTAACAAAACTGAATGCCTTCCCTATGTCTTGTACAAAAGGTGTATAAAGGAGAAAAGTATGCAAAGGAAAAATCAGTGTTCCAAATAATCAATGTGGCTGAATCAGTTCCCCTCCCCACGTTAGACAACACAGAGTAAGACGGTCCCTGTAGGCAGGATGACACACTCTGCCTGGGATTTTCAACACAATAAACCGTTCCAAAACATGGATCGAGGCCCGTCTGTCCTGTCACGTTAAAATCTCTTTTCGCTTCCAAATAATGTTTCAACAAACCGTTCATATAGGTCCCCCTCTGTCGGGCTCAGACCTTTTCAGAACCAAGTTCAACAAAACCTGCCAGGGGACTCCCTTTCCCAAGCTTATTCCACTTCGGGTCTCCCTCAGTTGGGCTAAGACCGCTTTCGACCTGCTGCTCTAGTCCCTTGGTCCGTCGCTCTGCTCCAGTAGGTTTGCCTTCACCCCGGAAGTTGTGCTCATACTCATGTTTCACCTTGCTCAGAGTGTGTCTCTAGTTTAAGGAACGGAACTCATGGTAGCACTAGTAAGACAGACAAATGATCACAGTTCAAGGGTGTTTATTGAACTTTCACAAGGGTGTGATGACCGCCTATCTAAACCTAAATCTACAGATGGGAGCAAGCTACAACCATCTAATAATAATAATAATAATGCAGTCCTAGCAGAGTCTTGTCAAAATAAAAGGGCTTATACTAAAAAATAACTATTGCCAATCCTTACCGCTAATTTACAAATAGTGTAGGGTAGTGTTCATGGAAAAGAAAGAAGTGTTCACAAGATGATACGTCAGAATGTTCGGCCCGGTAGCCTCCCTTCTCCACGTTTTCAGCACAGGGCAAGGCAGTTTGTTTGTGCAAAGCACGCTCTTCCTTCTGCGGCACGAGAATACAGTTCCATTTTCACAGTTCAGGACCTACTGTGTCCAAGCCTCTTTACTTCTTGCAAGTCTCTTGACTCAGAGGGCCTGGTGTACAAAAATAATAATAACACACAAATGTTCCTTTCCTTTTTCCGTTTTCACCCTGGATCCCCCTCTTCCAGGCTCTGATCCCTTTCACTCACTCAATTAGTCTCCCTCAGCCGGGCTCGGACCAATTGTGATGTACATGAACTATCGATTTGCGAACGTGCACAGGGGTTGACTTGACCCGCTGTTTGGCCACTTCGATCTTAATATTCCTTTTTCTCACACTGTGCATCAGTTGGACCTAACAGACTTTTGAATGAGCGCCCACGCGGCGCAAGACCACTATGTGTATGCTAACTCTTCTTGGCCTCCCAAAGTTCAATTACAAAGTTCAGCTACTCCTTTTGGTTTCCAATTATTTGTGTTGCTCCTTACAAACGCCTCACACACTGTTCACTTTATACAATGTTACTGCTTGCAACCTTAGTTCAATAGACAAGCTGGCTTGATATCCGTCTCTCCGACTCACCGGCTGCGCTGTCTTTTCTGACACTGTTTTGTTGTAGGAGCCAGTGAGAGTACCACAACGAAAATCGTTCCTCCCTGCCTTGGTCATCGACTTAAAGGTCAAGGGTATTTCCCTCCTTGCAACCCTCTCCAGTCTTGCCGTCTTTCTCCTTGTATTAAACTGCCATCTTGGAACAGCTGTTTCCTCGTGTCTCGCCTCGCTCAGTGTGTGCTTTCGGGCTCCGCCTTTTATGCATGTGGGGAAGTGTGATGGAAGTCAGGTGTGTAATGATCCCTAATTGCCTGACCGTGGTGTTGGGACATGTCAGGTATGCGGCTCTGAAATTACTGTTGTCACTCACAGTGAACTGTCTGTAAGAAGGTGTTCTTGTCAGGAAAGGGGGTTGTGGGGAGGGTGGTTGTGGGGAGGAAGGGAGGGATTGAGTTGCTAGGTATCCTACCTGTTAGGATGGGGAAAAAGGTGTTAAAACGAAGGGGATACCGCGTCTCACCCTCTGGTGTCCCACTTCCACTCCCCGAAGACCCCTCATCCATGTGATCCTCACGCACTGGTCCACCCCCAGGAACTGGATCCAAAAACAATGGCCATGTCCTGGCCACCTGGATGACAGATCCCCGGGGACTAGCGGGTGAGACACCTTCAGGTTTCTCACACTAGGTTCTGCCTTTTATTCGTGTGAGGAAAGCTAATTGGTATCTGGTGTATGCACTTGAAGTCAAGTGTCTCAGTTTGCCTAACCCGGTTTGCGGTAAATGTCCAGTAAGATGTTTTGTTACTCTGTCACCCTCTTCCTCGGCCCACCGTTTGTGAAAAAAACTGTGGGGGTCGGGACCTCGGAAAATCCTAAAAAATAGGATGGGGTAGATGAACAAAAAAAGGGGGAATACAGCGTCTCACCATCGGCTGCCTCACCCACACTCCATGAAGACCCCTCACCCAGGTGTTCCTCCCGCACTGGTCCACCCCTAGGTCTGGATCCAAAGGCGATGGCCGGGCCCTGGCCACCCGAGAGCGAGATCCCCGGGTACTAGCGGGTGAGACAGCCTCTAGTTTCTCACACATTACAGGCCCTTACTACATCTCCAATCAACCTTACCTAGCCTTACCTTACCTAGTCAATGGCGAGGGATCAATGGAGTCCTAGTACAGAACCTCTGGGCAGCTGCAAGTTGTAGATCCACACCAGTGGGGTGGTGTCCTGGATTCTTAATGGAAAGGTAATACAGCATGAGTGTCCCCTGTCAGCAAAGCTGTTTGCACTTGTTGAGCCTTAGATGGTCCTCATAAGGAATAAGCACAAGGACAGGAGATTTTTCTATTTGCACAAGGATTCTTATACGCAAATTATATTTATTCTCTTTTTGTTCAGAATCCTATTCGGAAGCTTGCCATTTGTGACCGAATTCTAAGTAATTGGTTTGATATTCTAGGCTGAAAGTAAACCTTAGGAAGCCTACAATTCTGAGCTCATGCCTCTATCGGTTTCAGAGCGGGTTGATATGGGAGAAATTAAGTACTGGAGATTTGTCATTTGCCTATACTTGCATCCGGTGATTCATGTAAAATTTAGGGGTGACTTTGCATGAATTGGAAGACTAGGCCAGCTGCTGGGTCAAGCTTCCCTTTTGTATTATTTGTGTCACAGATGGCACAAGAACTGCTACTCTCAAGAGATGACTCAAGGGTTTTGATTGATGCTTTAATGGGCCTAGGGCTGTTCCTGTCTCATCGGTATGCACCTTCTACCTAGCCTAGATGTCTTTATCCCCACCGTAGTGCTAGCAATTGTTTTTCTTTGCATGTATTCTATTCTAGATGAGTTGCCTATACTTGCATCCGGTGATTCATGTAAAATTTAGGGGTGACTTTGCATGAATTGGAAGACTAGGCCAGCTGCTGGGTCAAGCTTCCCTTTTGTATTATTTGTGTCACAGATGGCACAAGAACTGCTACTCTCAAGAGATGACTCAAGGGTTTTGATTGATGCTTTAATGGGCCTAGGGCTGTTCCTGTCTCATCGGTATGCACCTTCTACCTAGCCTAGATGTCTTTATCCCCACCGTAGTGCTAGCAATTGTTTTTCTTTGCATGTATTCTATTCTAGATGAGTTGCAGTGAGAACCTAAAGGCACTTGGCCTTCTCTCTAAGCTCCTTCTGGGGCGTTTGAGCTTTACCCTACTGTAGCTGGTTGTTACTCGTCAAAATGGATTTTGGGAATTGTGCTTTTCAGACACCCTGTAAGATTCGAAATTACCTTTCACGCTCACTGCTGCCTTCTCGTTTGTACTTTAATCTCTCTACACTCGCTCTCCAGTCTTCCTCTCTGTGCTCTTCTCTCTCCCTCCAATGTCTTCTACATCTTCTAGGTTTCGTCTCCAGCCATTGATGTTACTCCTTCCTCCTACTTACCACCACTTGCTCCTCCACACTTCTCCACCCCTTCTGGGACTATGACTCCACCCCTTCTGGGACTATCACTCCACCCCTTCTGGGACTATGACTCCACCCCCTCTGGGACTATGACTCCACCCCGCCATTGTGCTAGGACTCCCTCGTCAGTACTATTACCCCACCTCCACACTACGACTCATCACATTCCACTCCCCATGCCCCTCACTACAACTACTCTATCCCCTTGGCACTACTACCAAATCCCCCCGACACAGGCTACAACTCGCCCTCGCCCACCACGCTATGATTCCCCCCTTCTCACTGCGACTCCCCATCCCACACTACTCATACACCCTCCTTTCTCTCTGTATCATCCAATTCACAAGCACCCCTTACACTAACTCACATGATCACACTCTCCACTCTAGCATGCACACTCGCACTTCCTAACCAATACCTAACCTTGCTCAAATCTCCAACGATCTGGCATGTCTTCCGCCTGCTGGTATCTTGGTCCACTAACCTCACCCACAACTTCCTGTTTCCTGTCTGCTCTTTTATGCTCCCACCTCCTTCTGCCATTGGCTCTCTTGTCCTGGCCAGTCTGGCCCTACCTTTCCCACCCCAGAGGTGTTACAATCAGCAAATTGATCATCAAAATAAAGGGATAAGCACAGTCCACTTTCTCCATGCGGGCCTACCATGGAATAGCTACGGCGTCCCGAGAAGGAGATTGACACAGTTCATGGTAGTTGCCCTTTGCCAGTTAAGCCCAGACCTGGTGGGGGTCTGTGCCCCTCTGTTTCCTCCATGGTGGTCTACGGGAATGGTATGGTGCAAGGGTGCGGGTCGCTGATACTTGGGAATGGTGCATGGTCTGCTTTGCAGCTGTGTAGACCTCATAGTAACATCTCTGCTCTCGGTGTGTTAGCTCTACCCATTAGGCTTTTAGTCAATGCAGGCCGCTGGAGGATTCTTCTCTTTAGGGCTGATGGAGGTCTCTGGTTTCTCAACACGGCTACAGAGTGGTGCTGAAGGTCTGCTCTCTTTCTAGAGGTTGACTAGAAGAGACTGGCAGGCATTTTGACTTGGAGGCATGGTGTGGGACATGGTTGTGCTGCAGAGCAGACGCATGCTGGTACAAGTGGGGGGCAGGAACTGGGCCCCTCCGAACTGCCACCATCCACCTTAGGGGTAGGACTGGCTCTGGGTTACTCCTTGGGAGGTCTCCCACCCCCATCCAGTCTCTTGACAAGGACAGAGTGCTAGCCTTGTAACGGTTGTTTCTACTTCATGAAAGCGTTGATGATTGCTTAATTTGTTTATATGTTCCTTTAGGTTCCAGTAGCACTTCCATGTTCCTTCTCATCTTAATGAGCCGTATTCAGAGTAGATTAGTGTGGTCGATAAGCAATTTGAAGTTAAATAGTAGAGATTCAGGATTCTTTATGCTTAGGGATGGAGGGCTGCAGCTGGCCTAGAGGTGTAGCACAGGCTCACTAAGCTTTGTATTGCTTCTCTCCTGGCTCTCTGCAGCAGCAGCATGCAAGAGTTGAGAAGCCATTTGTTTAAACTTCACATGGATAGATTTTTGGAGGAACCAGGATTTTACGGGTGAGGTCAAATCACAATGTCACAAAAGGCCTGTCTTCAGATATTGCACTTTGTGACTAGATGAGGGGTACATATCAGGCGTTCAGTACTGCTGCATCTCTTCACAGAATTTACAAAAACCGACAAAGGGGTACTCACACTCGAGACAGTCCTAGATTCTGTCCGACATTCAAATTAAATCTCCATAGTAATTTAAAGGCTAGTGTTTGCGAGGCAAATCACTGTGGATACACCAAGGGAGCAGTCTGAGAAGTGCTAACCATAAATTTATTGTTGAAAGCATATTTTTTTTGAGATTTTACACAATTTCTAAAGCAAAAAATAAGTAGAATAGAGCAATTGAAAAAATAAAGAAAAACAGAACATTCATCACAAATATATCAAGTGCAAAAGAAGGGATAACATATTAATCACATCAAGATAAAACAATTATTACAGGCTACCCATAGTTCCTGCAACATAAGGCCTACCAGGGTGTATAAAAAATTACCCTGGTAGGTATGTAAAAAGAATATTATTTTAGCTGAGTTTGTATATTTAATCTGCCAACGTGTGGGAAAGAATCAAAGGTTCGTTCCTAAAGGGAACAACATATATATAAATCACGTTTCGGCATGCCAAACTGGCATCAGTAGTCAGAGCCTTCCTCAGGGCAGGATGGAGGTGAGTTGATAGTATCACCCCAGTATAGATTAAAGAACGGAGTGCAGTCCGTAGAAGGCTACTTTTCCAAACCTATTGAACTTCGTACGCTGTGTAACAATGCAGCCAAGTAGAAAGAAAAAGGTAGAGCGCACCTGGGTCACGCTTCTGAAAATGCTTAGTAGTGAAATGCTCCGGGTAGAACTTGTGCGAAGAGTTAGGTGGAAAGGAAAACACGTCCGTCTTCAGTAAATAAAGCCAGATATATTTAGCTGCCTGTGGGTTTGTTTTTCCTGTTTTGATTGCAGCGGATCTTTGTGTCTCTTCTGGGCTGGTTAGGTGTGCTTGCTCATTATAGCACCCTTGGTGACTACTGACTCCATCTTTATTTACTGAAGACGGACGTGTTTTCCTTTCCACCTAACTCTTCGGACAAGTTCTACCCGGAGCATTTCACTACTAAGCATTTTCAGAAGCGTGACCCAGGTGCGCTCTACCTTTTTCTTTCTACTTGGCTGCATTGTTACACAGCGTACGAAGTTCAATAGGTTTGGAAAAGTAGACTTCTACGGACTGCACTCCGTTCTTTAATCTATACTGGGGTGATACTATCAACTCACCTCCATCTTGCCCTGAGGAAGGCTCTGACTACTGATGCCAGTTTGGCATGCCGAAACGTGATTTATATATATGTTGTTCCCTTTAGGAACGAACTTTTGATTCTTTCCCACACGTTGGCATATTAAATATACAAACTCAGCTAAAATAATATTCTTTTTACATACCTACCAGGGTAATTTGTTATACACCCTGGTAGGCCTTATGTTGCAGGAACTATGGGTAGCCTGTAATAATTGTTTTATCTTGATGTGATTAATATGTTAGCCCTTCTTTTGCACTTGATATATTTGTGATGAATGTTCTGTTTTTCTTTATTTTTTTAATTGCTCTATTCTACTTATTTTTTGCTTTAGAAATTGTGTAAAATCTCAAACTATGCTTTCAACAATACATTTATGGTTAGCACTTCTCAGACTGCTTCCTTGGTGTATCCCCAGTGATTTGCCTCGCAAACACTAGCCTTTAAATTACTATGGAGATTTAATTTGAATGTCGGACAGAATCTAGGACTGTCTCGAGTGTGAGTAACCCTTTGTCGGTTTTTGTAAATTCTACATACTTTGCCCCCACTCACACTTGCACACAGGGGCTCCCCTATTGTTTGTTGCATCTCTTCACAGAGACCTCTGGTCAGATATAAAGTATTTCTTATTTAGTGAGCTCTCCTCAGATATTATGTTGGTGGTGTATAATTCAATTCCAAGACATTAGGGGACCTCGAGGCTTGTTCCTCATGTCGGGACCGGTCCTTCTACGACCACATTGATGTTTTGCCGATATCCGGCACCCGTCTCATGTGGGAAGGTGCTGAAATCTGGGGAAAGAGGTGGGGTGTCCAAATGTTATGTAGCAGTAATGTCCGGAGGGTCCTAACGGGCAACTATTCCAAATTTGGTGCATATTTGGTGAAACAGTGTGGAATTGTATAAGGAACAACACTTCGCTACAAATCCCACCACCAGCAAACACATTTGGCTTTTAGATATATAGAGGGATTTATTATTAAATGGTATGCTTTGATGCCTTGATGAACTGTTTTGTGATTGTTTGCCATATTTAATATATTCTAAATGGCAGGACCTAATTACAAGTTTGTCGGTGTGCTAAACCAGTGGCAGTAATTCCGTTACTGCCACTTTTTTTTGGTGTTAACGGAATTAGCACCATTCTTACTGCACCGCCGAATTCAGAATTTGTAGGAAATAAGGAAAAGTGGAGAATGAACCTCCAGCAAAAGCTGAAGGTGAATCCTCCACTTTTCCTCTAAAAATCGGCAGATTTGCTGCCGTAGAATTACGGCTCAAAGTTAATACCCAAATGAAGTCCTATGGGCTCCAGAAAGGGGTAATGACTCTACCCTACCACCACACGTAATCCTATAATAAGCCCACGGGACCAAGTGTCGGTAGTGGTCAACGATTTTGGCAGTAATCCTACCAATGAGTTAAGGGTGTATTTTAACAATGCTTTTCATGAACTGTTAAAGAATATGATTGGATAAAAGAAGTTTTAAATACATTTTAATTGAATTATGAGAAAAATACCAGCATTGCTTTGTTTCACAGGACATGACGGAGTCTGCTATTAATGACTGCAGCAAAGGTAAGCCACCTATGTTTGATCAAAGACTGCAGCAAAGGTAAGCCACCTATGTTTGATCAAAGACGCAAATGGCTAAACATATTAATGCATTGCGGAGAGAAATGAATCATCTGGACAGCATGTTATAAATCTAATTGAACAATGGTCCTTAGTGCAATATGAAAAGGAACCAGTAATTGGGACACTTAAGTTCATATCTGTGAGCAAAATCACTGCTACAAGTGTGCTCTTTGGAAGCGATGAAGCTAGTCCATCAGTGGGGTATTGAGACTACTAACAGCCCTGGGGGTTTTATTGAAAGACTTAGCAAAGCAGAGAGAGAGGGCAAGAGAGAGAGAGAAAGGCTTATTGAATCTTGTATATCATTTATTTCAGCCCAATATAGTTTCGTAAAGAGATATGTCTACGCTTCAGGAAGCCCTGGAATAGTGTTCTATTAATAATGTAGCTGAAAATGTAACGTTTTTGTTTTATTTCATAGCAATTAAACTAAATCCTGATTACATCCGAGCGTTACTGCGAAGGGCAGAACTCTATGAGAAAACAGACAAGCTGGATGAAGCCCTGGAAGATTACAAATGTGTTCTGGAGAGAGATCCCTCTGTGCACCCAGCCAGGGCAGCTTGCATGGTAAACAATTGGTCCTTCCTTTGGTAACTCATCAATTCCTTGGTTCAGAGCAAGGCAGGTTTTTTTTTTCTTAAGAACAATCTGCTGTGTTCATTTGCTTCAAAGAATGTGGACAGACCCTTTTAACATGATGAAATATGATCATGTATTCCTAAAAAATAGTATCTGTTCACACCCGCGCCATTTTAAGCTTCCAATTCTAAAGCTGATCCCCAGTTCATTGATGTGACCCATCATATTCTTCTTCCTTTTTGCCTACGATTTTCTTTTCTTCATTTCTTCTTTTTTTGCTGCTTTGTATAAAACTCGTGCCACCGAAGCTACTGCAATTCATTCTTTCAGTAGGTTTTCTACTTTGCTTCCAAGTGGAGTTTCCTAAATGCCTCCTGGTTATTGGTCTGTTTTGAGGAATTAAGTTCAATTACGAACATAATTAATATTTAATATATATATTTTATTGATGACATTCGCTAAACGCCTCCTGTGAAATGGATCTCACCTGAAAGCGTTAAAATGCCAGCAAACACAGGGGATATCAGTTTTTGGCCTTGTTGAATCATCACCGGCATAAGAAACCTTTAATATCTGCAAACAGCAGATTGCTCAATACCCTGGCCTCCCCTTTCTACCACCAACTAAGTTTACGAAAAAACTCCCTGCATTCTTGAGCCTGATTCACTAGAATGAAAATGCCCAGTAGGTGCACCTTGTGGTTTAAGCATTTCTAATTGGCTTGTAAATGAACTTGTATCTGCCTATGGAGAACCTTTCTTTTTTTTTTCTTTTTCTCAGCGATTGCCGAAGCAAATTGAAGAGCGGAACGAGAAAATGAAAAAGGAAATGTTTAGTGAGTATCACCGTGGGTCATAATGTGCACTGTTCTGCCCCTAAGGAAAGGTTGCTGAAAGTCATGCAATGCACATTTTAGTCCCTAGGTTCTCAGAAATAACATATGTTTTAGTGCAGATATTGTGCTGTATGTGAAAGGTACAGTTTGATTGCCACCGGCATAGGTAGATTGCTGCACAGGAGAATACGTTGAATTCAATTTCACCAATTTTTTAAAATCGAATTTCACTAATAATTAAAGTGGGGAGGAAAGATGGGGATGCGGGAGTCATATTTGCGGCAAAAATGCTTAACAAAAAAAAAAAAGACATTTGTTGAAATCGAATTCCAAGAATTCTCCTCGACTAAATCACATGGAACCCTTGCCACCAACCATCTGTCTCCGTTCCAGAGATTATTGACTTGAGAAATCATTTAACTCCTGGCGCTAAGGTTGTATACGAATTGATCGTTTTACAACTGCTCGAATGACAATTGACCTTTTCCCAATTGACCGAATTGTGAAGGTCAATTGTACCATATATGTGGGGGGGAAACCCTTTGTTCATTCGAACAATTGTAAACGACCAATTTGGGTAATACCGGCGCTAACATGCATGTAGGGATGTGCGTATGCTACTGTAGTAGGCCTTTTCAAGTCCATGTTGGCAGTTGCCATCTACTTAAATATTATTCCACAAGCATGAACCCGTGGAATTTGACCTACTACACTGCATTTCATATGCTTGCCCTTAGAATTTGCCCACTTTTCTAAAAAAGTTTGCAGTTTCCCTGAGATTTGAGCAATGCTGCAAACCTTTGCTAGATTGATGCCACTCTGTTAGAAATGTGAACATCCCTCTCGAAACAAACCGTTTTCTTTGTCAGAAATTATCTCTATACGCAATGCCTCACTGGGGAATACCACTTTCTTTGTAACAGTGTTGCTATTCATGTAACTATAATTTCAGTCAATTTGACATGCAAGGTTTATTGAAGAAAATGCAAGACTTCAGCAATACAAAATATCAAGTACATACGGTAAAATAGCCTTCCGTAACATTTAACATCATTGCAAACCGTATGAAACCTATAAAAAGAAAATCAAAAAATCAATTAATGACCCGTTGCAGCACAGGCAATACGAAAACATAAGAAGACGACGAGCAATAATGTGGCACTTCATGAACATAACTCGGGGAGCGCGGGGAGGGGGGAGTAATAACTGAGATCAAGAGTCCGAACTCAGTACGCTAACTACTACTACTACTACATAAACCCTTCATATTACTCACACTTATTGGCTCCTTCGGCAGCCCCTGCCTGCTTCCTCTGCATGTCCACCGTTTGGAAATGCATATATGTAATTGTACTTTGACTACATTGCAACTGCAATTTCGACTATACCATCTATGTCTGTAACTATTCACCTGTGACCTAATTGTATTCTGTCCACATTGCCTGCAAAATGCTGTATTTTGACCACTCTGCCTGTAACAAATTACTTGTAACCACATGTGCCAGATACCTCAGGGTCAGGTGCGCTATAGAAATAAAAAAAACAACCAAAAGAAAAAGCAGTCCAACCAACATAATCGCCTTGCAGAGATCAACCCCAGAAAACCCAGGCTTCATATGTCATATCAGTGTAAAAGACATCATGAGATTTATAGTGGAGTCCCGGATTATAGTTCTGAGCAACTAACTGAATGAAGGATTTCTACACAACAAGAAATTGAGGCATGTCATCTTTCAGGGCAGCTTTGATTTTGAACATGGCCGCAATGAGCCACATTTTATCCCACCATTCCTTTGTCTGGTGCAGTGGGAGACCTCCTATTCCGTGCTATTACTATTCGAGCAGCCATTAAGAAGTGTATAAGCAATTGTGCAGCTTTAGTGGTCACCTTATAATGTCCCTCTGGGTCCTCACACTCAAAGACCACAACATGAGGCTTACTACAAAGAAATGGAAATAGCCAGTCACGAGGTTCAAATATGCATTTATTCACAACCCGGGTTGGGGTCTAAGCTGTTAGGGAGAATTCTCTCTTTAGGCTGAATTTCCTAACCTAGTGAGTCCCCCAGCAGCTTTGCTGAATTTCTGGAGTTTGTTTTTTTTCTCCTGTCAAGAGTGAGACTCTTTTTCTCCCACTCTTGGACATGA
This sequence comes from Ambystoma mexicanum, assembly GCF_040938575.1. NCBI lineage: Eukaryota > Metazoa > Chordata > Amphibia > Caudata > Ambystomatidae > Ambystoma > Ambystoma mexicanum. Next base: position 324,431,406 of record NC_090926.1, on the reverse strand, counting down.
TTTATGGTATTCCTTTGACTGTTAATGTGTTTTATGGGCTATGGGGTCCTTTACTCCATAGGGTCTCATGTGTTTTTACTATGTGTGTTACACAGCACCCTCCGTGCAGTAACACAGGGGTGTCATAGTGACACCCCACCATAGACTCCATACCCTGGGACCGACTACTGTCTCCCAGGGCATGTAAAGTCACCATTGGCTTTACTAGTCCCAAATTATGAACAGAAACTAGTACAAACCATCATATTGTGGATGTACTGGTCGGGGCAATTCGATTGCCCCGGGGTCTGTTAGTCGAGGGGGCACGTCTCCGCCCCTCCTGATCCGAGTTTTGGCTGGTGGCAGTGGATACTACTTTTTATATTCGACTGCGAATATATCCCTATGGGATTTTCCCATTGTTCGAGCCTACCAACTTTAATTATTTAATTCTCATAGCCTCGAACATACCGCTGGTTTATTTATTTAATATTAATTCACCGGTTGGTATTTTTTGCTGCGACTCGATTGTAAAATGGCGTTTGTTCTCTTCTGTGACTCCAACCCAAGTCGAGCCCTTTGTTCCACTTTTTTGGAGGGCTTCTCCACAGAAGCCTCCAAAAGTGGTGCCACTCTGTCTGGGTACCACAGGGGATGTGGGGGGGGAGGGGGTTAGGCACCCTGGACTGAGTTACCTTGGTAACTCAAGTCGCACTCTTGTGTGATTGGCCCAGGCCGGCTCACCACTTAGCATGTTTGATTGACAGCTAGGCTGAGTGAATGGGGGTCTGCTGCATAAAAGCAGGGCTTTGGGGACTGGAACTTCAGAAGTCGCCACAGGACCTGAAAATATGACGAGGGCGAAGCTGAGCCGACCTAGCACGATGACACCACCGGTGGAGCCCTGCGGGACCGACTCGCCACTTCCCGACGACAGAGAAGATCTCCCGGCTGGAGAGGCTTCTTCCCCTGACTGGTGGGCACAACCAGTTTACCTTCTCTTTGCATCCCAGGCCGTCTTGTGGTCGAATTGCCCGTGCCAAGCACCCCGGCAACCAGATAGCCACTTACCACTGGACCGCGAATAAAAGGACCGCTCCTTTTACCTGAGAACTCCGCGGCTGGTTTCTTCCCTGGCAGTGCAACGGACTCCTGTCTTCCTCCCCGACAAGATCCTCTCTTCCCCCGGACGAAGCACCGACTTGCATCCGCTGCCAGGAACAACTGCCCCCGCTGGAGTATTCTCACCACTTTAAGGTACTGTGTCCGCCAGGCCTCCGTTTCTAAAGATTGCTATAAGGTAATAATAATCCCTTAACCTTCTGGACTGGGCTGGCGGCCTTGACCTTCTAACTGGTCCCTTTCTTTTGGTCCAACTCTTTTTGAACCTTTGCAAGACTCTTGTGCACTTCAACCATGTGACCTTGGACACATTTCGTTCTGATCCTCTTAAAGTGGATCCGGCCTTCTGAACTCTAACGTCACGGTTTTACTTGCCTTCCTCTCTTGTTTTGTTCTTATGAAAGTGTTGGGATCTGTTTCACATTATACTCTGCTTTTCTCTCCCTTTTAAAATGAATTATTAGAGTGCCATCTGCGTTAAGCGCTCACCGCTGTCTGAAAATAAGTGGGGCTTTACTTAAGACTTGTCTAAAATTCTTCTAAGGGAGTGTATATCTTTTAGTGACCGTGTTTTTGAATTGCTTACTAGTACCTGTGTGTTTTTCTAGATGTGGTTTTAAATAAATAATTATATCTCTTTTACACCAAGCTCTGGTCAGTGTTTACTTGTTCTATGTTCTTTCGACCTCTTGTGAATACTCTGTATACTGCCTAACTCTTCTTGAGGGAAGTCTGACTGCTCAGTCACAGCTACCAAGTGAATCTGTGTGGTACAGACTGCTACCAAGTGGGTTTACTGCCAAACACCTGTAGTCTTAAATCTTTTGCAGTGGTCCCAGAGAAAACTGCACAGGTTTCTGCCTAACATAAGCACCCCGCGATGTATGCGTACAAACACTGTGGCGGGAGAGAGCCCCGAACAGACAAAACCTCCTGCATGTATACAATACAGAAGCATAGCATACGATACTCTTGTCCAGCCCCCTCATTCAATAGGGTCCATCAGGTTCATGACCTTTCTACGTAGGTAGTGTTACTAAAGCAACGAGTATGCATTTTCCTGCGTCCTCCTATTGACAATTTACTGTGTAGGAGCGGGGCAAAGCAGTGCGTGCAGGCATATCGTGTTCGCTGGTACAAGGTAACATTTGCTGGCCAGCTTATCTGTGTTGCTCCTGGTGCATAAAGTCAGTCTGCTACTAAAACTTGGGAATAGCGTTTTCTTTAGAGGAACCCCTAGCAGCTGTACATTTATTAGAATTGATTGCTCGATGGGGAAAATAAGGTTGAAACAGGCGGGCACCTAACTCATAGATTAGCGATGCTTCTACAGACACTTCAAGGTTCTGCATAACAAGACACTCAGCAAAATGTGTATTCCTGCCGAGTAATTAGCTTTAGAGTTCTTGCGGCAGTCTTCCACCGCGTTCAGAGTGAGAAAGGCAGAATGAGCAAGGAACTGAACTGAACATTGCATCCAAGATGGCAAATAAAACAAAATGGCAGCATGGCTACCCTCAGTGTGGCAATGGGGTCACAGTGCGATGTGAATGTGCTTAGGCCAATATGCATTCCTACAAGACACTAAAATGAAACATATTTTCACAAACCCTCCTTTTTGGCCTAAGGCAAGAGCATCATCCATACATGGCATCCTCAGATGACCAGGTTGAAGAGTCATCATCAGAGCACCCTGAGTCATCGGCCATAAACTCTTTTATGGCCACTTCCTGAAAGAACAGTGCACTTGTGGTGTATAGTGGCAATTGTGGGTTTGGTTTCAACTTAACTAATGAACATGCGCAGCAGTCCCCCATCATGGAACCAGGACAGGCAGACATTGGATGCAGCAGCAACAGAATAGAACTATACCAAGGATTATAGCTAAGACAGAGAATATTTTCCAACCCCAAGTTTGTAGTAGATTCCCAAACCATGAATTAAGATCCCAATCCCCCCAGGGTATATGTACTTCCGAGCCCAGTATGTGCAATCTCTTTATCTCTTTGAAAATGGTGGGGGCGGAGTCAGGTACGTAAACGCAGCACGCGAACCTGACCATTTTGCATACACCACCACGCTCAGCCATTATGACATCTAACACCATCCTGTTCTGAAGGACCACTAGTCTTATGGCTTTTTGTTCTAAGGTTATATTGAATATAATGTCGGTAGTTTCATTGATAGTTTTCTCCAAAATCCTGGCCAGCTTCCTAATGTCTTGGGAGTTAATTATTTGTCCCCAGAATGGAATGAAAGATTTAGCAATGTCCCCCAGAACCTGCAAGGGGGTGTCACCCTTGATTTCTCTCCTAGGGCGGGTCTTCAATATATCGGCTGTAGAAGAGATCTAAACCGGGCAGGAGTATCCCCAAATAACCTGTTCCTTTCCAATCCTTTGGTAACCAAGGATAAGCCTCACTTCCACAAGTGAAATAGATAGAACCCCCTATATACGGAGGCCTATCCTCCTTTACTAAAACATCTGTGTTCATGCATTTATCGTACAAGCCCATAGGTTGGGAACCTTCTTTTCGCAAGCAGAATGGGACAGAATCAGGTTCATGATTGATAGTGTAGGGTGGAGGCGTGACTTCTTTGTTCCCCACAGGGGTCATTCTAAAAGAAACCATCGATTGATAAGGTCTGGAGTATTTATCAGCACATTTGGCAGTGGCAATATTGAGAGTACTTTGTTTACAAACACCAAACATCCCAAATGCAGCAATACCAGTCGATCAAATTCATTTATATCCGTTCCATCAAAATTACCAGTGGCACTGTTGTTCCATCGTCCAAAGAACAGTGCCCTAAATGTGGCATAACATGCAGTAGACAGGGAAAGTCGATGAATATATCAACCTATCCACGTCTCACCGTGCTGTGGCAAATGTGTGCAAACCCAGCAGTTGGTTTTATTCAAAATAGCATGAGTCGCATTCATAATCATCATGAGGTTGTTGTTATGGTAATCCCCTCTGTGACTGAGATCACGTGGGCAAAGAGTGTGTGCGTACACATTTAAGGGAGACATTGTGGATGCACTGACAGTTGGCAACAGAGTGTTAAGTGGATTCACACTTTCTAAATACCATAGCCCCGGTATCAATGTGATCATAATACAGGTTATCACTAAAACAATTATCCATTTGGTCCTCGGGGGACCATGGCCCTTGGTATACAGGCCCATCAAACTGCAAATGTACCATATCCTCATTTAGGCAATCAGCCCCAAACGCAGACAAAGTCCTTCAGCGTCTGTTAAGAAGCCTCACTGATGGGCTTTTAAAAGTTCATACATTGGTGGCACCTGACCACGTGGCCAATTTTGATTGTAGTTTTCTTGCCGCTCCATGCCCCTTTCGTTCTTCCAGAGGGGAATGACGAGGGAATGGCGTTGGTATCTTCATTGGTGCAGCAATCTTGCCACACTTTCCTAATCTATTACAAAGCGTAATGTCAGTCGCTCACTAAATCCTACTCTGTGGTCAAAGGTTGTACCTCAAAGCTCCAGGTACTGAATGGTCGATGAACAAGGGATCATCCAAAGAAACAATGTTAGACGATTCAGAAGAAGAGGAAAGATCTTTTCCCCCAGTCCCCACAGACCCGGGAAGTGGTTTTTTATCACACTTGATATCAAAGCTGGTACATGGTGATCGATTTCCTTCTTGTCGTTCTGACCAAGAGGCAAAGGCAATGGCACCCGTTTCATGTGCGTCCCGTTTTTCCAATGTTTCTTGCTGGACACACGTACCGCTGTCTGTGTAGCCAACAGGACTTGATAAGACGTGGTGCAAGGCACATTTTCCTCTCGAAATATTTCAGTAGGAAATACTCTCCAGGCCGAATTTGATGGCCTGGGCCCGCGTATTTCTCTGGCAGGGCTGCTCGAACCTGTTGGTGAGTCAAAAGCAAATTTTGAGGCAACTGGTCACAATAATCAGACAGTAACGGGTATTGAATATTGGCCAACTTTTTAGGTCTCGGTGCATTCCATACGTTTTCAGTCCTCCCCATTATGATCTTGTATGGGGAAGAGTCCTTTTTTTGACTGTGCGGATGTCCGCATTGAAAGCAAGGCCACTTCAGATTACTGTGTGCACACACCTTCGGCAGTTTATTCTTCAAAATACCATTGTGGCGTTCCACCAAACCAGCACTCTGAGGATGTCTCGCTGAGTGAAATTGTTTATTGATCTGTAATCCCGCACAGATTTGCAGAATAACGTCCGCGATAAAGTGTGGTCCATTGTCGTACCAAATGACTCTTGGCAGACCAAACCTAGGAAAATATGGCCGTCGACAGAGCAGTGTTGTCTGTCGGGGGGGAAAGCTTCAACCCATTTGCTAAAGGCGCAAATCACAACTAACACGTATCTGTAATTATGGCAGCGTTCCATCTCGATAAATGAATCCCTTCAAATGGCATGGAGAGAGGTCCAAAACTTCACTTTGGTGTTGCTGTGCCCTTCCCAATGTTGTGTTGTAAACATACAATTCTGAAGTAAATGTTCAGCAATTTTCAGGATATTATCATTGTACCAGACGTGATCTAAATGCTGGCATATCTTTTTCGCACATATGCACGCTGCACCATGAGCCATAGTGACTACGGCAGTGACATAAGCATTGGGCAGCATGCATCTTTGCTTCTCATTGTCCACCCAACACCCCTCGGCATCCAACCCCGCCAGACCATTCCCCCATTTTTGATTTCTTCTGCTGTTGCTTCAACCTGTATTTCTTTCACAACGTTAACCCCTTCTTCCATCGAATTAGTGTCAGCAACCCATCTAGCCGAGTTTAACACATACATTCCCGAGTGTGGATCGGTGGCAATCTGTTTAGCGATTCTGTCGGCAAAAGCGTTTCCTTTTCCTACATCTTCCGTCACTTTCTGGTGTGCGAAGCATTTCATTATCGCTAACTGTGTAGGAAGCGTTGATGCTGAAAACAATTGTACTATCAGAGTACCGTGTTTGTTGAATGTTGGTGCCAGTTATCAGAAATCCCCTTTCCGCCTATAATTGACCAAAATTGTGTACCACTCCGAAAACGTACTGGCTATCGGTATATATGTTCACACTTAGCCCCTCTGAGAGTTCGTACGCCCTAGTCAATGCAACAATCTCAGCAGCCTGGGCAGAGTTATGCAGTATTTTTCTGCTCTCAATGATGGTGTCTAATGTGGTGATTGCATAGGCAGCAGTGGAGGTACCATCAGGTAGCTTAAAACAAGAATCGTCACAAAATAGTTCTCCATCCGGAGACTTCAAAGGTGTATAGCTCAAATCAATTCTGCCCTTAGTTTCTTGTTCTATAACCTATAGGCAATCATGGAACATGTCATTGGTGCGGACATCTTCTTGTGGAGACAGCAAAAGTAATCCGAATTCAAAGTACAGCATCTCTTAATTTGGATGTGTGGTGCAAATAGAATCGACTCGTAGCTTGTCAATCGAGCAGAAGTGAGATGCTATGTTTGTGTTCTGTTTAATAGAACATTAACAGAGTGAGGTACCATCACGGTCAAAGAGTGACCTAAAAACCATACCCTCACTTTGTTTTACTGACGAAGCAGCCGCAGCTTGAAAACATTTCGGCAAAGCGCATGCAACAGGGTCTAACGTGGAGGAAAAATAGCCGCTCTTTCCCCCATGTTCCTGTGTTAATACAGCCAAAGCACACCCCTCACGCTCATGCACATACAAAACAAAGTTCTTCTAATAATTTGGTGTGCCCCAAACTGGCGCTGATTACAACGCAGCCTTAAGCAGATCAAAAGCATTCTGTCAATCCATGTGCAAAGGCAAAGGAATATCTTTCTTTGTCAATACCAACATAGGTTTAATAAAAGTGAAAAATTAGGGATCCAGTGTCTACAATACGAAGCCATGCCAATCAGGGCTCTAACTTCTTTTTGAATGTTTGGAACAGACATGTCAGAGATGCTCTGTATACGTTCCTTTGTCAGCCGTCTTCCCTCCTTAGACAGGAGATAGCCCAAATAGGCGACCTCCTGTCTACAGTACTGAAATCTGTTCAGTGATGCTTTGTGTCCGTGTGTAGCTAAATGAACAAGCAATCAAATAGTACCCTCCTTGCAGGCGTCCTCCGAATCTGCGGCAACGAGCAAATCGTCAATATACTGCAGCAACGTGCAGGTTGACAGCAGCTCAAGCATATCAAGTTGTTCATTCAACGCCCTACTGTATATGCTAGGACTCTCAGTGTAACCTTGAGGTACGCATGTGAATGTAAAGGAGCGTCCACCTAAGGTCAACGAAAACAGGTACTTACTGTCTGGGTGTACAGGAATGCTAAAGAAAGCATTCTTCAAATCAATGACACTAAAGTGTGTGGCCGAAGCCTGAATCCTAGTCAAGATAGTCGTAACATCGGGGACAATTGGAAACTGAGGTGCAACAACCTTGTTAATTGCGCGCAAATCAATTATGAAAGGGTAGGGTAAGGCATTATCCTCTTTTTATATACAGGAAGAATCAGGCTATTACACACACTCCCAGAAATCTCTTCAATCACACCTCGGTGTCTAAAGTCTGAAACTATACTCTTCAATACACGCTCGCCCTCTACTGAAATGTTGTACTGTGGAATGCGGGGCAGCATAATACCTTCTTTCAAGATTATTCTAGAGCACCGGCTCAACGTTCAAAATACCAACATCATTATCGTTCACTGCCCATAAATGTGTTGACACCTCACTGAATTCACTTGGCAAAGGCATAGACAAAAATTGTGAAGCGGAACCTTGTTGGGGAGAAATCGTCAAGTACACCACCTGGAGAACAATAAATCACATCATTCAATTTCTTCACTAGATTTAAGCCCAACACATTTTCTCCACAATTCGTCGTCAACAAAAATGGACATGAATTAGGTAAATGGACCTAATGCAATTGGTACCGGCCGAGACACTGACTAACCACTGGTGCACCGGAGAACCCTACAGAAACGTTGCTCTGTCCTGACAGTGGGATATCTGGAACCCGCATATGATCAAGGGAGCACTTCTGATATCCACTAGGAAAACATGCTCGCTATTCCCCACCTTCATTTCAACATAGGGCCCCTTCTGATCTACGAGAATAGGTATTGGTTCCAGACTCTGCTTCCGGCTGTCCTAGCGAAACAGCACATCCGCAGATGTGAAATCTTCAGTGTGTAGGGGTTTCAAAAACTTTTCCACTATTCATATTGTGTGGCTGTACCCCTCCCTGATTGCCCACATTAGTATCTTGTGGTTGGCTCTGCTGATTCTGTGCAAATTGGTATCTACAAGGAGCCGTAATTCCAGGACGACCCCTCGATCATCTGCTCATGGTACCATGAGTTATTAGCGCGCTGTTGTAGAGACTGACACTGTGCCCTCCAATGGCCTTCCAGTCTACAATACGCACACTGATTCACGTGAGGAGGGACCCAATGGCGCTCCTGTTTGTGGCACAAACTGACCTCTCGTTGGGTGTTCCTACCCCTTGGGCCTCATACCATTAGCTGTAAAAGAACTCTGGTCTTCTTCAAATCACCCTTCTTCTTTTCTACCTTTTCCTTCTCTGTGTTTATCCTGTTCTCATAATACTGTGCCATGTGTAGTACCTCGGATTGCGATTTTGCTTGCCATGCGCTCTCAGACATCATGATCTGGGTTTGAATGTCAGGCAACAGTCCTTGTACAAATTTGTCGACAAATAGTCTTGTTCCCGGTTCGGTACTCCAATCTTGCCCACTGAAAGCTGAAAACACTTGTTCAAATCTGTTAAAGAGCTCCGTTGCACCCTCGGTTTTACCTTGCATGCATGCTGTCAATTTATCCCATATAATTCTCTTCTCGGGCACTAAAGTTTTCAGTTCGGTTACTATATTGTTTGGCAGCATCAATATAGGCTGACGCGGTTTCTCGCCTGCGTTCCTTCCCGCATCAGCTCGGGTCAAAGCATCCCAAGTATCGCCCATACTCGCTTGATCATCTACAGTTCTAATTTGCTTTCATAAATCTGCAGGCAGGATCACAGGAAACCGGTCAATATCCCCTAAGGTGAAAACTGATGAATTCAAAACTGATTCACTCTCTTTATAGAACCCTGTGGGATTTTTCCTAATGTCTGGGATAGACTGTTTAATTGTATTCACTTCCTGTCTCGGAAATGGGATGTGGACAAACTGTGGGATGTAGTGCGCTGCAATGGTGGAGGCAGGTACATTACCTACCGCTGGAATCTCTACTTTCGGTACTAGTGTCGGAGGAACCTCTCTAATAGCTAACAGTAGTGTAGGGAGTACTGAGCGCTTATTAAGCAATAGAGCCAAATCGAGTGACAGGGAGGCTATCGTGGTGTCAGGTGAAAATGCTCTTTTGTAAATTACCACCATGTCTGCAGGGCAACACAAATTTCTCTTCATGAATTAATGTTGTAAATACTCAACCATCACTTGTAACGCCTTCCATTGCATATATGGCGTATACTGGCTAAATGTATTATGCACTTCAATAGGGGGAATAGAAGCGTCTGAAATCCATCTAAGCGTACAGATGCACATTTCTTCACTAACCGGTTTCAAAGGAGGCAAAAATCGTTTCTGTACGTACGAGGTATGTTGCTTATCTTTGCTCAATTCATCCCTATGCAGACGATCAAGTTCTCTTTTATACACAAACATTTTTGTTACATGTGCACCTATTTTAGTCGTGGCATCCCTCGAACGAGACAAAAATATAAAATCCTGCAGTTCTTGTGGAATAGCTGAATTGGTCAAATCACTCCATATTTCAGCAATATACACTCCGATTTGTTCTATCAACACTTTTTTGTTCAGGGATACCCCCATGATCAGACATTGCACTTACCGTAGCATTTTGGTCATCCCCCCTCCCCCTCCATATACGTTTCAGCCTAATCTCACAGCTCCTTCTTTCTGTCTGCAGATATCGTACTACGCGTCACTATTCTCGATTCAGTATCGTGACTGGTAGTGGAGTGGAAGAGGAGGCAGCCGGTAGAGAAAGTACAAATAAATCCTGCGCACTCTGTGTTGGGGGGGAAATGCTGGTGCAGTGGGAACAACAATGGGTGTAGCGGCAGCTGTTAAAGTTGGACTGGGTGCAGATGCAGGGGGGGGGGTACAAAAGGAGGCGGTGCAGTTGAATCGGCTCCTGAATTGGATCTCTGCTCATTCAGTAATTTATTCAACAACTCATCTGACACATGCAAATCTTACAATGGATATATTTTCTGTGCATCTAATTGAAGGGCCCTGTCTATGCTTCTAATGGCTTTGCTCTGTTTCTGCTGGTCGTGTACCAAAGCCTTTTTGGCATTTGTCATATGTCTACATGCATGCTTCCCTTGACTTTTGAGTCGCTTATTCACTTCCTTCTTCCAATCTCTAGCAGCGTCAAATGCAGCTGGCCTAGCTTTCTTGCGTAACAATACGGATTCGAAATATTCTATTCTCGCCAATTCAAAACAACCCAGGACTGTGTTACGCTCACCTGGTATCAACGGGGACGCCCTTATGCCCTGGTTGCCGGATTCACCCTGGAACCTTCTCGATTCCGGATGGTGCCTTCTGTGGAGGTAGGGCCTGAAAACACAGGAGGACTGGACGCGTCCGATGATGCTGCCAGCTGGATGGAAGACCGCAAGCAGCAGAAAGATAGATAATCGACGGATGGAAAGTTGCAGGTAAGCAGAGACTGCTAACGATGTTCTTTTGTCTCCTCTGCAGGTCCGCTGTTCAAGGATCGCCGGATTCTGGTCTCTGGACACGATGAGCGCCACGCTACTGGCTGCAGAATAACGCGAAGCACGTTCTGTAACTTGGGTGTGTTTTATATAGCCCTCCAGTAAAGTAGTTCAGGTAAAGTAATCTGGGCTACCACAGCCAAAACACTGCACAGCACAGTCTGGTTTTAGGAACTAGGCTGTGTGGGTGCCTCCATGTTGGCTACAGGGCTCCAAATGAAAAAGTAGTCCCTTCAAGACAGTGTTCCAATCTGAACATGAGCCTGGCGCCAAAGGACTCCATGAGGATAGTGCAAGGCCCTTGGGGCCCCAAGTGAACCTTGGGTCACGGGTTGTGACAGTACTCCACCCCCACCCCCCCCCCCCCCCCTTCCTCCCAAGGACTCTCCTAAAGTGATTCTCCTGCCTGTTTCAGGTTTGGCTAGAAAGTTTTGATGAAATATTCTAATCAAGCACAGTGCATGAATGTTCTCACTAGGTTCCCAAGGGTTCCCAAGACCTGTCTTGAGGGCCGTAACCCTTCCAATCGACTAGATAGTATAGTTTGGATCTGGTATATTTGGAATCCAGGATTTCTTTCACTTCGAATTCGGGTTCTCCATCGAAAATTATGGGTTCAGGTGGTGGCTTAACTCTTGTACCGGGTTGTACTGGTTTTAGAAGTGAGACGTGGAATACAGGGTGAATTTGCATGTTGGCTGGTAATGCTAGTTTAACAGCTGCTGGGTTGATGATGGCTTAAACAGAATAAGGTCCCAAATAGCGAGGACGAAAAGTCTGGGTTCCTCATAGAGGTACATATTTTGCGGCTAACCAAACCTTGTCTCCTACCTGATAGTCGGGGGGGCCTTTTTCCGATGTTGGTCAGCAAACCTTTTTTGCTTGTTTTTGTCTTGGATTAACTGTTCAGTTGCCTTTTTAAAGGCCCGAGTGATGTTTGCATGAAGAATCTTTACTGCTGGCATTTCTAGACTGGGAGGGCTTTCTAGTTCGGAAGTACGTGGATGTCTGCCATTGAGGGTTTAGAAAGGTGTTTCACCAGTACTTGAATGCAATGAATTGTAAGCATATTCGGCTATCCATAATAGATCTCTCCAGGTTCCTTGGACTTGGTGCAGCATGCACCGTAGGTATTGCTCGAGAGTCTGGTTGGTCCTCTCTGTTTGACCATCCATTTGGGGGTGATGGCTGGTAGATAGTCGGATGTCGATTTGAGCCATAGAGCAGCACTTTTTCCAGAAGTTAGATACGAATTGGCTGCCTCGATCAGAGACTAGGGCTGAAGGGAATCCATGCAGTTTGATTATGTTTTCCAGGAAGGCTTTTGCCAGATGGATGCATCCGCGAGGCCTTTGAAAGGGATAAAAGGTGCCATTTTAGAAAATAAGTCCACTACTACTAAAATGGTGTTGAACCCTTAGCTGGGAGGCAAATCAGTAATAAAGTCGAGAGAAAGTGTGTGCCATGGTGCAGGAGGAATTTCTAATGGTTGCAGGAGGCCAGCTAGTTTTTGTTTTAGTGACTTGTTTTGTGCACACCACGTGACTGAACATATTGGATGACGTCTCGATGCCAAGTGGGCCACCAATAATTGCATTTCACTTTGGCTAGGGTTTTGCCCATTCCGGGATGACCTTCTATCAGAGAATCGTGATAGTCCGAAATTATTTGTTGTTGTAGCTCTGTTTTAGGCACATACAGGCGTTCATCAAAATATGGCAGTTGATTTTTAACGGTGTATTGTTTTCCTTTGGTATGCCATTCCAGTAATTCGTTAGGGGTTATTTCACGTTGGATCACGTTTCCAAGCTCAGTTTGTATTAAAGCTGTGGTGAGGCCTAAAAACTTGTCCTCAGGAATAATGGCTACTGGATCTGGGGTTGCATATACTTCCTCATCGATGCCCATGCGAGATAGTGCGTCAGCTTTCCCGTTTCTTACGCCTGGTCGATAAGTGATCACGTAGTCCTACTCGGCGAAGAAAAGGGCCCATCGTCATTGGCGTGAGGATTGTGCTTTTGCTGTTTTTAAATATTGTAGGTTCCGATAATTGTGATTACCGTGACCATATGCCTGGCCCCCAAGAGGTAACGTCGCCATGCCTTGAAGGCAGAGTTTATAGCAAGTAGTTCCTTATCGGTGATGCCTAATTGAGTTCAGGGGGTGTGTATTTTCGCTACCAGAAGGCCACGGGGTGCAATTGGCCAGTTTCAGGGTCCCTCTGAGAAAGAACCGCCCCCATAGCCATCCTGGAAGCATCCGTTTCCACGATTTAACGAAGATCCGGGCGTGGATGTTGTGAAATCGGGGCTGAGGTGAACTTTTTCTTAGTTCTTGGAAGGCCTTTTCGGCGTCTTCTGTCCCCATGAATTTTTGATTGTTTTTTCGTAGAAGTAACGTGATCGGATGCACAATCTGAGAGAAGTCTGGAATGAACCGACGGTAGAAGTTTGCAAAGCCCAGCATGCTCTGGACCCCTTTTAACGAGGTCAGAGAAGGCCATTTAAGAATGGCATCCACTTTGTGTACATCCATTCGGATGCCTTTCGGAGTAAGAATGAAACCAAGAAATTCTATTTCGGTTACATGGAAAAAGCATTTTTCAAGTTTTGAATATAGTTGATGTTGGCGCATTTTGGCAAGGACAGCGCGGACATGCTTGACATGGTCTTGTTTCGAGGTTGAATACACCAGGATGTCATCTATGTAGACAAGGACGCAAACATCAATCAATTCCCTTAGGATTTCGTTCATAAAGTATTGGAACGCCGCCGGGGCATTACAAAGTCCAAAAGGCATTACCTGGTACTCAAACAAACAACCCATATTTGGTACGGAAGGCTGTTTTCCATTCATCTCCTTTTTTTAACTCGGACCAGGTGGTACGCTCCTCTGAGGTCTAACTTAGTATAAATCTGGGCATCTTTGTCTTGATCCAGCATCTCGGGAATAAGTGGCAGGGGGTAACGGTTCTTCACAGTGATCTGGTTCAATGCGCGATAGTCAATACAGGTTCTCAAGTCCCCTTCCTTCTTTGGTACGAAGAATAGGGGACTGGCTGCCGGTGATTTAGATGGGCGAATGAACCCATTTGCCAAGTACTGGTCCAGATAGGATTTTAGATGCTGGTTTTCTGGTTCTGTGAGCGCATAGATTCTGCCACAAGGGCGTCTGTACACCAGGTATGAGGACAATATGACAGTCATAGGACCTATGCGGCGGTAGTGTGTTAGCTTGTTCCTTCTGGAACACATCCTGGAAATCTTGGTATTCTTCAGGGAGAGTACTAGTTGCGCCAAGTGTAGATATACCGATTCTAGGACTCGTAGGAACATTGGAACTGGATTTGTTTTCTTGGAAATAACAGGTGGAAGCGCAATCACGAGGAAAAGTCCATTTTCTTGCACGCCAATCTAGCCGAGGGTTATGCGCAACTAACCATGGCATCCCTAATATTAGCTGAAACTGAGGTGCCTTGATGAGATCAAAGGAAATTGATTCCCGATGTCCATCCTGGCACAGCAGGGTTATTCCTGTTGTACATTGGGTTACTGGTCCGGAAGCAGTTTCTATCCCATCCACCGTGGTTACCTTTTCTGTGTTTGGCTTAAAACATAAGGGAAGCCCCATCCGTGCGGCCAGATCTCGATCAATGTAATTCCCAACTTTTCCGCTGTCTATGTAAGCTTCAACGGTATGCATCCTTGAAGGTTGTTGGTGATTGATTAGGATCACTGGTATTGCAAAATGTGAGGTTGGTGGCTCATTCTTCTCACTCGACAAACTGACCTCTACTTTTGTCGAGCGAGGCAGTTTTCCGACTCCTTACTCTCATCCTTTTCTGTAGCTCACACAATCCGCTTGGGGGGGTTTATCGGACAGTCTTTTAGGAAGTGCCCTGATTGTCCGCATTACAAACATAACTGCTGTTGCCCTCTCTTGTCCCTTTCAGCTTTTGTTAACGGTGGTCGTATGCCTCCGATTTGCATTGGTTCTGTGGTATTCTCTGACGTGCGTGAAGTTGCATCCTTGGTTCGAAGATACACGGCCTGTGTATCTGATCTGGACCAATCTGCTTTCCGATCTTGTAGTCGATGATCTAGTTGCATCACCAGGTTGATAAATTCACTACAGTCTCTAGGTGGATCAATCACCTGAGCCAAGACGTCCTTCAATTCCCCTCGAAGGCCTCGGTGAAACAATGTGGTTCTCTTGTCTTCAGGCCACCTGGTTTCAGCCACTAACCTATAGAAGTTTGCTATGTATGTTAGTAAGTCCTGATTCCCCTACTGGAGGGATAAGTTTGTTGTCTACAGCTTGTTCATGGGATGGGTGTGTCGAGCAAAGAGCTTTTCCATTTCCCTTTGGAAACCCCCAAAGTCACGTAGTAACGGATCATCATAGCTCACAAGCGGCACTGACAAGTCTGCTGCACTACCGCTCAGAAATGACAAAGTGAATGCTACTCGTGCCTGGTCGTTGGGGAATGCGCCCGGTCTGCAGTGGAAGTGAAGACGACATTGATTCATAAATGCAGCATACTTCCTTGGGTCACCTGAAAACCGTTCTGGCGGTGCTAATGGTATTGTTCCGGGTAAGGTGATCTGTACTGGAGCGGCAGATGACGTGGTTGGCTGTGCCGGTGGATTATTCCCGGGTAATGGAGTTTGTCCGGCCTGTGATTGCAGTAATTGCCTGCTGATTTCTTCAGTGCGATCTTTGGTGACAAGATCCCTTTGCAGGGTATTAGCCTCTTGCCGAGCCGAATGCACTTTGGCACGTAGTAGTCCTAATAAATGGGCCAGCTGGTCCATTTCTGAAGTCTCCATGGCGCCCAGGTGGATAATGTTTATAGAGGCTTTGCGTTCTGTTACGCTCACCTGGTATTCACGGGGATGCCCTTAATGCCCTGGTTGCCGGATTCACCCTGGACCCTTCTTGATTCCGGATGGTGCCTTCTATGGAGGTTGGGCCTGAAAACACTGGAGGACTGGTCTTAGGAACAGATTTCGTTTCCTCCCCCTTGCACCAGGGATTCGATCTGATGGCGCACTCCTCACCTTGTTGTGATGTCTGGCGTGCTCTCCGTCCTGCCTTCTGTGCAGGGGCGCATTGTTTCCTGCGGGTTTGAGCAACCGAGTTAACTTCACTGGTGCTAACACATTCAAGTGTCTTTAAGGAGGTAAGTCTGTATAGCATTCTTAAGAGGTCCTTGCTTTCCTTTCTTGCGATTTATGTCTTTGCCTTATTTTTTTCCCCCCCTTAGGGTGCACAGAGGTTCGGTGGATGCGCAGCTTGGATCGAGCTCCTACCAGGATGATGGACGCAGGAGCGTATGATGGATGGATGGTAGGTTAAGCGGGAAGTGCGGCACAGTAATGTCTTCTTTTGCTAACCTGTATTCGTTATTCCTTTTCAGGTCGCGAAGGTCTTTCTGGGCGTGTGAAGATTTCCGGAGTGGAGCCGGCCAAGAAATGCCGAGCCAGGTGAGGTTCTCGTGATTACTGCCGTAAATGCCATGAGTAACCTATTTTAACGTTGTCCTTCTTTCTCTCTCCCTCCAGGTGCTTCGTTCCGGTGCGCGCGTGGTGTCCCGATGATGATGATGATGATGATGATGATGATGATGATGATGATGATGATGATGATGATGATGATGCTAGCTGGATGGAAGACCGCGAGCAGCAGGAAGATGGATAATCGACGGATGGAAAGTTGCAGGTAAGCAGAGACTGCTAACAATGTTCTTTTGTCTCCTCTGCAGTTCTGCTGTTCAAGGATCGCCGGATTCTGGTCTCTGGACACGATGAGTGTCACGCTGCTGGCTGCAGAATAATGCGAAGCACATTCTGTTACTTGGGTGTGGTTTATATAGCCCTCCAGTAAAGTAGTCCAGGCTACCACACCCAAAACACTGCACCGCACAGTCTAGTTCTAGGAACTAGGCTGTGTGGGTGCCTCCATGTTGGCTACAGGCCTCCAAAAGAAAAAGTAGTCCCTTCAAGACAGTGTTCCAATCTGAATATGAGCCTGGCGCCAAAGGACTCCATGAGGATAGTGCAAGGCCCTAGGGGCCCCAAGAGAACCTTGAGTCTTAACCCTACCTGCCATGTGACCGTGCCAGTGGGGTTTTGGATCACGGGTCGTGACAGCCTGGCCACTGAAGGTCGGGTGCATGTCTGGTTTGTCGATGCCAAACATCATTGAGTACAATCGCGCCTAGGCCATAGGATATATGTACATGTCATACGCTGCCGACCCCGTGGGTGATGCAGGTTGACTGTTTCAAATTCCTAGATTGTCTTCCTCAGCAACAAAACATTGCAAAACAGGATGACAACTTCCCAGGCATACTAAAATCACAGTCTTACCTGTTCAACAATATTTGCGCAAATATTCTATCAAATTCAAAATCAAACCAGGCCGGTTCCTCACTGAAGCAGGCTTACCTGATTTCTAAGTCCAATGGACAGATCGTCATGGCCGGCAATTTCCCCCAAGCAGCGAAACGAGCCTCGATTCCTGAACCCTCACCGTGATGGCCCTTCTAGATGCTGCGATCGGCCGGAGATCAGGTGTAGCAGTCTGCGTGGAAACGCGTCTCTTGTGCAGTGGCCCCTTTTACTCACTGATCTCGATCGGACAGCCTCGACCTCGTCCAACACAAACGGAACATCAACGGGAGGGTCCCTATTCAGGCACCATCTGAAAGACCACAAAATGAGGCTTACTACAAAGAAATTGAAATGGCCAGTCACGAGGTTCAAATATGCACTTATTCACAACCCAGGTTGGGGTCTCGGCACCCTGCGATGCATGCGTACAAACACCGTGGCGGGGGAGAGCCCCGAACAGACAAATCCTCCTGCATATATACAATACAGAAACACAGAAATAGCATATGATACTCTTGTCCAGCCCCCTCATTCAATAGGGTCCAGCAGGCTCATGACCTTTCCACGTAGGTAGTGTTACTAAAGCAACCAGTATGCATTTTCCGAGGGTATTATGTCCTCCGACGTATTCCACATCTTTGACATTGATTACCACAGCTGTGCTGCTTCGGAAAACTTTGTTGGCGTAGGTGTCCTGCGTCGATGATGTTGATACGCTCCTTCGAGGACCTCCTCCGATGGTCGACGTCACCGGATGTTATATGTAGGACGCACGACGCCCGTAGCCTCAGTTCCGTTTTTACTGCGAATGTGTTCGCTTCGAAACCTCGGCGTGCCTCAGTTCTCTCTTGTTGAATCGGTTCTACTATTGTTGTTACGAGAAAGATGTCTTTGTCTTCTGCTACCCCGAAGTCGGGCTTCAAGAAGTGTTGGGACTGCGGTTCCAATATGTCGCTTACAGACCCGCGCAACGTCTGCCTCTGGTGCCTCGGCGAGAGCCACGCCACTGATGACTGCGACGAAGCCAGTCTTTGATGTCAAAGGCCTTGCGGGAGCAGAAGAAGCTGTCGGTAGGCAGGGTTTCCAAACCATCTAAGTCGAAATCCGCGGGACTTTCGACCGATGATTCGAGGGGCGACTCACCGCGTCGGCATAAGTCCAGGGGGGTCTTGTTCTAGGAGTGGGTCCCGGCATTCCTCGGCCTCTTCGAGGCATTCAAAGAAGCGCCGTCACTGGTTGCCTTCCCCGTCCTCGTCAGAGGACTCCGCCAGACGGCGGGTGGCTTCTCCCACAAAACACTTGTCGCCGGCCGAATGGGATGAATTGCGTCGGCAGATGATGGCGATTTTCGAATCGCAGGGCACCGTTCCGTCCGCACCTTCGAGTGAAGCCGGCAGGGAACGCACTAGGGCCACCGCTCGCACGCCTTCAGGCTCGGGCTGTCGGCGCAGTCATCGGGAACCGTTGAGGTCCCGATCGGACAAGTATGATCACCACCGTGCCCGATCCAGGTCCCGGTCCTTGACGCCATCGAGACCGTTGGAGCCTGTGAGGCCTTCGAAGAAGGCACCGACTCTGTCGGTGCCATGTCCGTCGAGGGACTTGCTCGAGGCTCCGGCTCCGAGGAAGTCGCCGAGGCCGTCGAAGGACACGCCACTCCCATCGGTGCCCTCGACGCCTTTTGAGCAAATTTTGCCAGAGGTGCCCCAGAGAGCTGTGGAAGCTCCAAGAAAGGCGCTAAGCAAGTCTGCGCGGCCTA
This sequence comes from Ambystoma mexicanum, assembly GCF_040938575.1. Taxonomy (NCBI): domain Eukaryota; kingdom Metazoa; phylum Chordata; class Amphibia; order Caudata; family Ambystomatidae; genus Ambystoma; species Ambystoma mexicanum. The sequence continues at coordinate 324,412,381 of NC_090926.1, read as the reverse complement.
TATTTGACCCATACTCTGTTCCTCCTCTGTTCCTCCTCCCAGGGTGGACTTGTTCCAATCCTTGGAGTACATTTCAGAGGTAGAGGAAGGGTCTGATGAAGAGGGGGTGGTGCCTCCTGAGGTTCCTGATGACCTGTTGTCTGGTCATAGCCAACTGGAAGACCTTCATCAATCTTTACATGACGCAAGTGGTCTTGTTACCTCCCCGGGGGTTGAGTTTGGCAGGCCTGAGCCTGGTACACATGCTGACTCCTCGTACAGGCGCCTCATGTCGAGGGTGACGGAGTATCTGGGGTGGTCTGCTCCACCTGTGGATTTTCTGCAGGATGACCTGACAGATATCTTGGACCAAGGTCCACCCACTGACCCGGTGTTACCATTTCATATGGCCTTACAAAGAAGGGTGGCGACGGCTTGGACTGCTCTGGAGAGTCTCCCGGCAGTGAATAAGTCGTTGCCGAAAGAAATACTGCCCAGCCAGTGGTGACCCCTGCTACTTGTCTACGCACCCTACTCCGGAGAGTTTGGTGGTGCAGGCGGCTACGGCCCCAGCAAAGCAGGCTGCGTACCCTACAATCCCTCCTGATGGGGACGACAGATCTTTGATGGTTGGGCAAAGAAGGTATTTTCTTCTGGGGGTATGGCTTTAAAGGCAAACAACTCAGTTTGTGCCCTTGCAAGATTCACGCACACTCTATGGAATTGTGTGTCGTGTGTCGTTGGCAGCTGAACATATTCCCGAAGGGGAGGAATGGGATGGTTTTCTTGCCCTCGTTCAAGATGGCAAGGATGCCATGTGTGAAACGGTTCAGTCGGGTCTGGACATGGCAGACTGTGTCAGCCGGTCCATGGCGGCGAGCACCGTGATGCGCAGATTTGCGTGGTTGCGGAAGTCGGGGTTTACTCCTGATGTACAGTCCTGGCTTCTCAATTTGCCTTTTGATGGTGTCCATCTTTTTGGCAGCAAGGCTGACGAGAGCCTTGAGAGGTTGCAGACCTCCAAAGCTGCAGCAAAGTCCTTGAGCGCTGTCGTGCGTCAACCTCCGCCTTTTCGGCCTAGGGGACAGCAATGGAGGGGAGGTTCCTTTCGATACTACTCTTCTTTTGGTAGATAGAGGAGAGCTGACAGTCAAAGGGTCCACCGTAGGAGTACCAGAGGTGGAAAGCAAGGTACTCGAGGTGCCAAAGCTGCTGGGGCAGTTGCCTCCTTGCCCTCAGGCACTGCCGCAGCCGCTTCCGCTAAGTCATAAGTCCCATGGTTCGCCGGTTGGGGGAAGGCTGGTGCAACATCTTGTAGAATGGCGTGCCATTACTTCAGATGTGTGGGTTCTAGAGATCATAGCCCACGGCTACTGTCTTCCTTTCCGGCAGAGGCCTCACGACAATCCCCCGGGGAAGCTCTCTTTAAAGCATCCAGATCCGCTCCTTGCGCAGGGAATCCTATCCCTGCTATAGAAAGGTGCCATAGAACTGGTACCTGTAGCGGAGAGGAACAAGGGATGGTATTCCCCATATTTTTTGATCCTGAAAAAAGACGGGGGATTGAGACCCATCATGGACTTGCATGGTTTGAACAAGCTCCTCAGGAAGGACACGTTCAAGATGGTTACTCTTTCTCAAGTCCTCCAGGCCCTTCAACTTCAGGATTGATTGGTGTCTCTCGACCTCAAGGATGCTTACTTTCATGTGCCGATTCATCCCAAGCACAGGAAGTACCTCAGGTACGCGGCTGGCGACTCGCATTTTCAGTTTCGGGTCCTGCCGTTCGGATTGACCCCTGCCCCGAGGGTCTTCACCAAGCTGATGGTGGTGGTGGCAGCGCATCTCAGGAAAGGGGGGATTCATGTCAACCCCTACCTGGACGATTGGTTGATCAGGGCGTGCTCTCCAGAGCAAGTCCTGGATCATCTGTACATCACCTGCCACTCCCTTCACAAGCTGGGCTTCTCCCTCAATTTAAAGAAGTCTCATGTGACACCTACCCAGCGGCTCCAGTACATCGGGGCAGTGCTAGACACATCCCTGGGGCAGTGTTCGCCTCCCCAGGTGTGGGCTCGCCACATTCTGCGGATGATGGACAAGTTTCAACGTGCCCAGAGTCTCCCGGGGTTCGAGTTCTTGAGATTGCTCGGTCTCATGGCATCCTGCATTTTACTGGTGCCAGAGGCCAGGCTGTGGATGTGATCTCTGCAGTGGGCACTCAAGATGCAGTGGTCGTAGTTCTCCGGCAGGATGTCGGACCCGTTCAGATTCCGCCCTCGGAAGCCCAGGACCTTCTGTGGTAGGCCGTCAAAGGAAATCTGTTCAAAGGGGCTCCGTTTTGGCAACCATGGCCGGAGGTGACGATCGTGACGGAAGCATCCTTCACGGGTTGGGGAGCTCATGGCAACGAGCTGACAGCCAACGGTTGTTGGTCTCTGTCGGAATCCAGACTCCACATCAATCTGTTAGAGCTGCGGGCTGTCAGGCTAGCCCTGAAGGCTTTTCTGCCATCTGTGCGGGGGAAGAATGCCCTGATTATGACGGACAATACAGTGGCCATGCACTACCTCAACAAAAAGGGGGGGGCAGGGTCACTCCCACTGTGCAGAGAGGCGATGCAGCTCTGGTTCTGGGCCATCCAGCAGGAAATTTCGATCTCAGCAGTTCATCTGGCCGGAGACGAAAACGCGGCGCTGGACGCTCTGAGCAGGCAGAGCACGGTCTCTCACGAGTGGGAGCTGGCTCGGGAAGTTCTTTTGGAGATCTTTGCCCTTTGGGGAACCTCACAAGTGGATCTCTTCGCCACCAGTGTCAACTGGAAGTGCAAGAGATTCTGCTCGCAGGAATTTCCTCCAAGAGGAGCCTTGGGGGACGCGTTCGTAGTGGAGTGGTCCTTCCCACTGCTGTACGCGTTCCCTAGTCCCCGTCATTCCGCAGGTGTTTCAGAGGTTTGGTTCCCGGATGATCCTCATTGCTCCGGCATGGGCCAGGAGAGCGTGGTGCCCGGACCTTCTAGACATGTCCATCTGCCCTCCACGTCATCTTCCATACCGAGACGATCTGCTCTCACGGGAGGGGGGTCGAGTTCTCCATCCAGAGGTCAAGTCTCTCAGCCTTCATGCTTGGTATCTGAAATGCTGAGATATAAGGATTGGGGCCTCCCTGAAGACGTGATGGAGGTGTTGCTTTCGGCCAGAAGGCTGCATCGAAATCCCTGTACCGTTGCCGCTGGAAGAAGTTCTGCGACTGGTGCAGGGTACAGAATGTGGATCCTTTCCAATGTTCCATTCCTTTGGTTTTGTCTTTTTTGCTTTCTTTAGCCCACAAGGGCCTGCATGTGGGTACCATTAAGGGTTACCTGGCGGCGCTGTCTATATTTAAGCGCTCGTCTGAGGAATGTTCTTATTTTAACATCCCTTTGATTTCTCAGTTCCTAAAAGGGCTAACTCATGTGTTTCCACCGTCGCCTTTCCAGGTGCCGGGATGGGTTTTGAATTTGGTTTTAAAGTTCCTAATGGGAGCTCCGTTTGAGCTCTTGCATTCTTGTCCATTGAGACTATTGTCCTTTAAAACTATTTTTAGTTGCGGTTAGTTCTGCCCGCAGAGTGAGTGAGTTGCAGGCACTTTCCGCCAAACCACCCTTCGCTGTGTTCCATAAGGACAGGGTTGTCCTTAGGGTACGGCCTTCCTTTCTTCCGAAGGTTGTGTCGGAATTCCATCTGAGCCAGAAGGTAATTCTTCCGGCATTCTCTCCACCTCCACATCCTGGTAAGGAAGAGGAGAGGCGCCATAGGTTGGACCCTAGGAGAGCTTTGAGTTTCTATCTCTCACGGATGTCCCGGGTCAGAGTGGAAGATCAGCTTTATTGGTTACACTGGAAGGCATTTAGGTCAGGCTGTTTTCTAAGGAGACCTTGTCTAGATGGATCATTTTGACGATCTCTGAGTGTTATCGTTTGCCGGGAAAGGACCCTCCAGTAGGCTTACGGGCTCATTATACTAGGGGTATGGCTGCCTCCACAGCACTACAGAGGGGTGTTCCGATTCGCAATATTTGCAAAGCAGCCACATGGGCCTCTGTCCATACTTTTGTCAAACATTATTCCCTGGACTCTATCCATGGGCAAGATTTGACCTTTGGCAAGGCAGTCCTCTATTCTGCAATTTGATTGGGCTTTCTAAATAATCCTAAATTCTTTTCCCACCTCCTTACGTTGGTACTGCTTTAGGAGTCTGTCAAAGATGTGGAATACAGCGGAGGACACAATTCCCTTGAAGAACAAGTTACTTTCTTACCTGGTAACGTTCTTTCGATGGGATGTTCCTCTGACGTATTCTACATCGTACCCTCCCTACCTGCCCCGCTACAGAATTTCTTATGTGATTACAGCTTCCGTTTCCGCAAGGCTTTCTGTAGTAATACTGGCAGAACATTGGTGCCACACGGTCTGGGGAAAAAAAAACAACTGAGGCTACGGGCGCCGTGCGTCCTACATGTAACATCCGGTGACGTCGACCGTCGTAGGAGGTCCAAGAAAGGGGCGTATCGACGTCATCGACGCAGGACGCCGAAAAAGTTTGCCGAAGCAGCACATCTGTGGTAATCGATGTCGAAGATGTGGAATACGTATGAGGAACATCCCATCGAAAGAACGTTGCCCGGTAAGAAAGTAACTTGTTCTCCCCCATCGTCCGATTGACAATTTACTGTCTGGGAGCGGGGCAAAGCAGTGCGTGGGGGCATATTGTGTTCGCTGGTACAAGGTAACATTTGCTGCACAGCTTCTCTGTGTTGCTCCTGGCGCATAAGGTCAGTCTGCTCCTAAAGCTTGGGAATAGGGTTTTTAGAAGAACCCGTAGCAGCTGCACATTTATTACAATTGATGGCTCGATGGGGAAAACAAGGTTGAGACAGGCGGGCACCTAACTCCTAGGTTAGCAATGCTTCTACAGTGTAAGACAAACAAGATGCTCAGCAGAATGTGCATTCCTACCAAGTAATTAGCTTTAGAGTTCATGCGGCGGTCTTCCACCGCGTTCGTAGTGAGAAAGGCAGAATGAGCAAGGAACTGAACTGAACATTGCATCTAAGATGGCGAATAAAACAAAATGGCAGTTTGGCTACCATCAGTTTGGCTACCATCAGTGTGGCAATGGGTTCACAGTGTGATGCAAATGTGCTTAGGCCAATATGCATTCCTACAAGATACTAAAACGAAACATATTTTCACAATACCCCAAAAGCAGCACCAAAGGTTCCAGGGGGAAGTTCTACCTAGTAATCCCCTTAATATGAGCCGAGACCTCCTTCCAATAAGATTGCATTACTGCACAAGACCACCAGATATGGTAAAGAGTACCTGGGGCCTGAGCAGATCACCAACAGCAATCTGGGACAGTGGCATCCAGCTTATGAAGCCGCGATGGGGTAACATACCAGCGAAATAGCAGTTTATAACTGTTTTCTTTTAATAACGCGCATCTAGAGGACTTAGTGGCTCTACTCCACACATTTGTACTATTTAAGATCTCCTATGGGGGTGTTCAACTCCTCCTCCCACTGTGACATGTAAGCATGCATCGGCTTAAAACTACTAGCATTAAGCACACGGTACAATGCGGAAAGATCCTCAAACTGTGTCGTAGCACGTTTCGCATGCTGGGATACCCTCCCACTGGAGATCCAGTGACGCAGTTGTATGTAGGTATATTTATCAATGTCCCGAACCAGAAAAACCTGTTTACATTTATCAAAGGTTAGGGGCTGTTCTGAGTCAAAGAACTGCCCTAAATGTTCCAAGCCTCTTCTTACCCATCTGGCAAACCTAGCCGGTCGACAACCTGGCAGAAATTCTGTGGTAATTCCATATGCGAGTAAGAGGCGATGGAAATGTAGTCTCCTGGTACTTGCAGGCTGCATTGTCCCAGTATTCAATCAACACTCGGGTTGATGGGAGAAGATCAATCCATTTCCTGCAAACCCCAGGTGATCTCCAGTGTTTGGGTTACGGGCCATATTCATACTATCAAATAGAGGGGTCAACTGAGCTGCATAAAGATAACTGTCTACATTTGGAACTCACAACCCCCCCTTTATCCTTCGCTGCCATCAGCGTACGTCAGGTGACCCTCGGGGTACTCTTGGCCCAAATAAACTTAAAGATGGAAGTTTGCAAATCTTTAGGGGCCTGCTTTGGGAACCAAACTGGGTGGGGCCTGGAAAACATATAATAATCATGGAACTAGCATCCTTTTAAGAGCTGCAACCCGCCCTAGCCATGAGATATCAGTCTGTGCCCAACGGCCCATAAGGTGCAATCTGAACTCCTAGATATTGAAGTGAAGTCGCAGTCCAACTGAATTCAGACACCCTCTGAAGTCCTCGCTTTGTCTCTGGGCTTTCAGTAACATTCAAGGTAGTGGATTTAGAATAATTAATTTTGAAGCCATAGACTTGATAAAACAACTCTAGTAAGGAGGCTATCTGAAGCATATAAAAAAGATCTGCATAACGTGCAACCTTATGTGGATAACCCAGCTATAGTAATGCCATGGATGTTGTTCGCTAATCTATTTTTATTTGCTAAGGGCTCCATTGATAATCGAAATGCATGGGGGACAATGGACACCCTTGGCAAGTTCCCCTAGTCAAGGCCGGTGACTCACGCAAAGCTCTGTTCAATTTTATACGGGTGGTCGGATGTGCAAAGTTAGCTTGCATCATTTTAACAAACACAGGCCCAAATCCCTTGAGCACCCTGCAAAGGTATGTCCAGTCCATGCGGTCAAACACTTTTTCCATGCGGTCAAATGCTTTTTCCGCATCTATGGATAAAACTGCTCAAACCTGCCCGTGCTTCATCTCATATTCAACCACGTTGAGTTCTACGGACGTTAATCCGAGGTCTGACGCCCAGAAACAAAGCCTGTCTGATCCATCTGGACAATGCCCGGGAGAACGTCCGCTAACCAAGCTGCAAGAACTTTAGAGTACATTTGTGAGTCGTAAATAAGAACGGCAATGGGGCGGTAGGACGTCCCGAGGGTGAGATCCTTATCCGACTTGCCAATAACTGAGAGCAAGGATTCCCCCATAGAAGGTGAAACAGCTGCAGTGTCTGCAAAATTATCAAATAAGGTAACCAAGCGGGTAGATCAATACATTTCTATATATAAAACAAAATCGTGTTTGTATGTGGCGTTGATCTTGGGGACGTAACTCCTCATGAACGGTGAGGTCTGGCGTCATGCATTTTGTATGGGATATTCTTTATTTAATTACCGAATTAACACAACTATTTCTAGCTCAATAGGTCATTCTGTTCCCAAGACAATTACATTTTTTGTTTCTCGCCATTACGTGTTGTAGTGTTCCGTGGCCATCTACAGGTCATTTATAGAAAGTGCTCATCATTGTGCTGTCTGTGCTGAACTGGTCTTGTATTTGTTTTGTTTTCTTCTTTTTATTTTTAGAAGAGTGTGAGTGTGTCTTCCTTTTCATTGATTTGTTTTGCAATAAACCAATACATGTTAATTTCACTAATGAGTTGAACACCACATTTTTATTTATATTTATTTTCCTTTGTGGTAAACAGCAATATTTGTAAATCTTTTTCAGTGAAATATGAAAAATAATCTGAGACTGGACATACTGTGCGAAGGCTAGTACTTTAAGCCAGTTTCTTATAAAAGCGGGTGGTAAAACCATCCGGCTCCGGGGCTTTGTTATTAGGAAGAGAACGTATGGGTGACTTCCTGTAGTGTAATTGGGCTCTCAAGCTTCTGCCGATCATCGTCAGAAATAGAAGGTAACTTTGCCTCACTAATAAACGCCTCCTGGGCCACCGCATCCCAGCTATCTGCATTAAAAAGGGATTTATAGTACTCTAAGATACGCATTTTAGAGTCCTCATTCTCTTTCAGGCACCCTGTGCGATCTCTCAATGTAACAATAGCATTTTTTGCTCTCTGACCTTTCAACTTCTATGCAAGGAGATGCAAAGCCTTATTAGAGGTGCTAAAGTAAAATTGTTTTGTCTGAAGCAGCTTATGAGATGTCTGATGCCCTTGGGGTTTTGAGTTCCGCCCTAGCCACCTGGAGTTGTCTATAGGCCCTTTTGGTAAACCCTCTTGTACAAAGAATCCGGTTCTCCCACCCGTTTCCCAGCCGCCTCTCTGAGACCGCAAGTGTGGTTTCCTAGCAGAGGCCAGGCTAATGATTTCTCCTCGCAATGTGGGCTTTAGGGTGTCCCAGACCAGCGCAACAGGTACATCCCTGGGAAGGGTCTCCTGAAAATATAAAGCTCTCCTCTCTGAAACTGCGTTATTAAAGGCCATATCAGTAAGCAGGGAATCATTCCCTTTCCATCACAAGGTCTTCTTAGCCCCTAGCGCTAGTCTATCCACCTGAAGCATAATCAGAGCATGGTCCGAAACTACGTCCAACCCTATAGCAGTATCTGCTATCTTTGGGATCAGGGAGACGGATCAGGAAGAAGTCGGAAGTGACTATGGTGCACATGGGAGAAGTAAGGATAATCCATTTCCTTGAGGTGTTGCAGTCTCCAAACATCAGCCAGCTGTAAATCTTCAATAACTTTCTTTAGGGAATCTGATCTATTGACATCCCACCCCCGAGTCAGGGCAGATCTATCCATTCCCCCATCAATCACCTAAATCCCCTTCCACATTAAGTTCCCCCTTCAGAAACTGGGAGATCTGTGGAAACAAGTGAGCATAAAATGCGCCCTGGGACGGATTGGGACTAATAATAGAAAATATAGTGAGATCTGCCTCTCGGAGACGAATATGAAGACCTAACTATCACCCCTGCGGATCCTTAGTGGATAAACTAAAGTAAAATACTGGGAGTGGGCAAATAAACTAGCCACCCCAGCCCGTTTAGTTGGGGGAGATGCAAAGTATTGGCGAGGGAACCATTTAGATCTGAGCCTGGGCCAATCTGCCTTTAGTTAGTGCATTTCTTGTAACGGGACATCTGCTTTCAGTTCCAGCAGTTTAGCTATCATGCTTTTCCTTGGGGAATTTATCTCTTGCACATTTAACAAGATCACTTTTTGATCACCCATTCACATCCACCACTTACACTTCATCGCTATTCATAATTACATCCCAGCATCCAAGACCGTCACTCCTATAGAACAGTAGTAACCCCTAGATGTAAAATGACTTCAAAGTCAACACCCCAGCTTTTTAGAAAACACAAAATGCAAAACAGAACCAACAGAGAAACAAACAACTCATCTGGGAATGTGGAAAGATAGGGTGATGTGGGAAGAAATGATCCTTCTTACATATGCTATGGGAATGCCCAAAGGTTTTCTCATTCTGGCAGATCATGTTTCAAGTAATGGACCTAACATTAGATACTCTGCTAGAGAAATTGGCTCCATAGCAATAGTAATGCCGTGTCCGATAGACCACGGATGGAGCCTGATAAATCAGCAGACCAAGAGGGTTTCTTTGGCTCTGGCTACAACCGGAAAGGTGATTGAGGCAATGTAAATTAATTACGGTAGGTTTGTATAAATGTTTGAAGGAACCTGCTAATAATTGCAGGATTCAAATCTTAAATTGTTGAAAGGTTCTGGTTGTGAAGCAAGAGTTGTTGGTATATGGGAGGCTTTTCCAATATTTGTCTAAATGTATGTTTTGGACAAGTGGGATTGGGTGGAGGGTGAGGGGAGGGAGGAGAAAGAGATCATGTTTTATGTATTTAACTTTAATTTGACAATAAAAAAAAGTTATTAAAAAGACATTACAGGGATATGCATGCTTGTAGAACACAATATGCATTATCTCCAAAAACTGAAGAGCGTGTGACGTGCAATTACAAGAAAACGAAGAATTTGGAAAACTCCCAAAAAACGAAAAATTCAATTTTGTTACAAAATAGAAACTGGGAACTGTACGGGTGCAGAAGTAATCTGACACAGTAATGGTATATATTTGTTGGCAAACGATTTTATTTTTATATAAAAGTAAAGAAAAGGAAAACCTATCTGGCCCTATTTCTAAGAGGGGTTGCCCTACCGCAACAAAAAGACTAAGCACTCTGTCACAATGTCTAATATAGTAACATGTCCACCGTCCTGTGTCCAAACTTATTTCTGTGCCTTACACTCTACATTTAACTAAGGAAAAACTGTCTCTCTTCTGGATCCAGAAGGAGGCTTCTCTTGTTCTGGGTGCCAACTCAAATGTTCAATTCTTGATGAAAAAACACAAGGAGTAATTCTTTAACTTAAAAGTTCTTGATGTTGGATGCTCTTCCAAACGTATACAAACCCCCAATGGAATTAACAGGGAATCGTCTTCCCTCTTCTCCCCTTTCTAATATTAATCTTATTTCACAAAAACACAGTTCCCAAGTATCCGAGTCTCTTGCCCAGTTCTTTCTCCAGTTCACAAATGTAACACCAAGTCTGGTTCACTATCCTGACTTGACTGTAGCTCTTAGTGTTCCAGAAAATGTCCCTACTTTTTAGGCAATGGGTCCTTGACCGCCTGTCTTCACTTCTCACACCTCTCTTTCTCTTGTGTGGGTACCAGACCCTCCTGGTATGTCTCGGGTTCTCCCTGACTTATTGTGTAGCGTCTCTCTGTGTTGTGTGGTTCTCAGACCCCTCTATGCTGTCTCGGGACCTCCCTGACTTTCTGTGGGTCCCAGCCCCTTGGTTGCGTGCTTCTCTGAATTGGTGTGGGTCCTGGACCCCTGTGTGCTGTTCTTGCGGGTCTTCCCTGACTTTGTGTGGGTCCCAGATACTGGTGTGCTGCTCTTGCGGGACTTGCCCAAATTCATATGGGTCCCAGACCCCTCTCTCAGGTTTATCACATGTCGTACGGAGGCCTGGTTCACCAACCTGCCAGGCACTACTTTTATATGTCCGTTTCTTAGAATTCCCTAAATACTGGTACAAGGGAGATGTGTTCTTCTGCCTTCCCATTATCTTTACCACCCTCTATGGTAACCCAGGTACCTTTTTGTGGTGTTACCGGCTTGCTCGGGTGGCTTCACGGAACTGCTTCTTCCTGCTGCAGGCTTCCGCACGTCTTCGAGCAGTCTATGCATGTCCTCGCAGAATTCCCAGGTCTAGTCCCTTTTGACGTGCGCTTCTCGACTCTCCAGGCAACAGTGAACACGGTGTGTGTTCGGTGAGGCTCTGTCTGCCTTTCCAGTTCTCCACAGCAAGCCTCCAGCCGGTTCTCGGTTCCTCCAGGGAGAATCCGACCTAGTACAGAGTCCTTCTTCCCTTTTTATGTTTAGGGCTGACTCAGTTGACTGCACCGCATCTGTTGATTCCACGGTGGGTTTTTTCCTCCTTGCCTGATCTTCATGTCCGTAAGTAAAGGTAAGCCATCTGGGTAGCCCTCACTCTTTCTCATTCCAGTATGGTCTGTGTGGATGAGGTCATCTATGCTACAGACATACATAGGTGTGCGGGGGACCACAAAGTACTGAGTGGAGTGAGAGGAAAGAGGGGACAGAGACGGGGGGTTGTGGGGGGTGCAAACGGGGTTCTCACAGGATAGTAGTCACTGGTACCCATAGAGGGTCCCCCCCCAAATGAGATCCACCCACTGAGTACCACCCCTAGGGGTACTATCGGGTAGTGACATCACCTCCCTGGCCCCATGAAGGGGCTCTCCCCATGGGAGCAGTGACAATACCCTGGAATTCATCACAGAAAAGAGAGTTAATAATTAGGATGGAACACAGGGTTAGTTAAGGTGCAATGATGGTGGAAGTCTAAAAGCAGTGGGTGCTTGTGGGGGGGGGCACGAGGTGGTGGCGAAACCCATAAAAACAAAAGGAGCGTGCCGTCTAAAAAGCACACTTCAGGCAAAGATGCATTTAGGAACAAAACACATAGATCTTAGTAGACCAGCATTTCCTAACATGTCACAACTCTCACACACTCCTTTCTCCAGACTCGCCCCTTCCAGATGAATTAGTATACGCATCTGCAGTTTGGCTGGAAAATGAGAATAAAGAGCTCCAGTGAAGAGGAGACTACACTCATCAGCTCTGCTGCATTCCGCCCTCAGTAAAATGGATCTTGCCTTCATTTAAGGGTGTTGAGTCCCGTCTACGGGAGAACATTTGGGTTCCCCTATTTGCTGCTGCTAGGCATGGCCAGCTGGCAACTGGGCAATGCATGATCATTTGGAAACAACGTTTCCACTATATGGAATTATTTGATTGGTTTCATATTTGGCAACAGTTTACTACAATAGCCATAATCTCAAGGTAACCATGAATTATATCTCCAACAGTGTGTGCTAAAGGGAACAATAAAACACAGCTGTCTAATATTTGGGGAAATTCCCTTTTACTGCCTAAGAAGCTAATTTCTTTGGATTCTGTTTGACACCTTTTCGTCCTGACATGAAACATCTGTTTGTAGATTTGGTAGAAGGTTCAAAGTTAAGGTTCTCTTTAAAGTAAGTGTACTTTGATGGGTGGAGGAGGTTCAAAAAGTAGGATAACAATCTGATGGTGTACGACAACACAATCCACAAGTGGTAAGGTTGCTATTGTGACCTACATAGTGAACGTTCCTATGCAGAATATCTCTGCATGTTTGTCAATTGTGATTCCATACACGCATATGAAGACCATAAGTGTTTGTTTCAGATTTCGGCCAACATGTGCTTAAGAATAGTCCACCCTCTAAAGCAGGGCAAGTCTTGGTATTCGGCACTGTATTACATCGTAATGAATTCACATAGCAAAAGAAACCAGTTACTTTCAGGTAGCAATAGTTGTGCAGCCTTATTGCAGTTAAGATTTGCTTGTGACTCGCTCATCCACTACATGAGGTTCAGATAGCTTTGAAACCGGTATAAAAATAAGGTTGTATACTAATTGACCTTTTCACAATTGACCTCGGGAGAATTTACCTAATTTAGAAGGTCAACTAGGACATATATGCGGGAGAAGCCCCCGGTAACCTCCCTCCCAATCCAAAAAACACCACCCAATCCCCTTATATTATTTGTAAGCCAACCCAATACATACATAAAATAACGAAACTAATATGAAGGTCAATTGTGCAGAAGGTCAATTAGGATCACTATAATTGGGTCAATTGTGCAAAAGGTCAATTTGGGTAATACCAAAAGTAATACTATACATAGGACTTAACGTGCAAACCATGGAAAGTGTATGAACCAGCATGGGCACTGTTGGGTTATGGTGAGCTTCATAAGGAAGTCTCGTCAGGCATACTAATGGTCCACATCCTCTGTTTTAAATCTTTTACTGAGAAACACAGCTCTGTACCTAACCACCAGGTGGTGAAAGAATGCATGGCCTGTGAATATAGAACAGAGCTCAAGATGACAAAAGTATACTGTTAAGCAATTGGTTTCTTTCCACTGAGACTGTCATACAAGTCTTTTGGGATATTTAATGTTGATTCTAAACTGCCCAGCTTCTCCACCCGCCTGTTTTTCGTCTGTTAAGTGTTGGTTAATATTGTGCAGACCTGTGTTTCCTTTGCACAGTAGTCCACCTCTCACTTGCTGTCTTTTTTCTTTCTTTCCATGTAGGTAAACTAAAAGACCTAGGGAATCTGGTCCTCCGTCCATTTGGATTGTCTACAGAGAACTTTCAGGTGAATCAGGATTCAAACAGCGGTTCCTACTCTATCAACTTTGTGCAAAACCCCAATAACAACAACAGATAGCAAACAAGCGCTGCTTGGAGGCAGACCGTCTTGAGTGAACTGCTAAATCTGTGTTAATAGGTCATCCATTCCCACCCGAAGGCTGTGCTGTTAGGACTATATTTAACTGAGCGTGGATGCTTTGGAATCGTAAATGCACTGAAGGTTTGAATACGTCGACTAACTGAAAACCAATTCCACTTTTCTCTTGTGAACTCTAGAACATGTTTGAGATGCATTTTCCTGCTACACCTAATGTATAATAAGGGTTGGAGAGGGAGGAACAACCTGGTTCCACCATGGAATCTAGCCCATTATTGATTTCTTGCCTTATAACATTTCCAACAAAAGTCATTTTGATATCTGCTAAAGTATACAACCGGTTCAATGTGCCATGCAAATTACAACTAAACCAACCTGTTTTGTGATGCTGAAATAAACACCACCATATGTCTCCAATTACTCAGTGTGGCTGGATGTGTTTGTAGGTGCCTGCAATGGGGAGTGGGAATGTTATTGCTTTCTATGTATGACTAGTACATCAATCTGCCCTTTGTAGTGGTAGGGCTTTTGCTGTTTACTCCTTGTTTAAGTGGCAGCCATTGCCTGTTATTGCATCGTGTGTGTTGTGTATGTTATTGGTGTATGTTATTGGTGTATGTTATTGGTGTAGGATGCAGCTGTCCTCTGCAGCAGCTGTGGTTGTTGTAGGTTATATTTTCTCTGTTTATTTGGTTGGACTGTGCTGTAGCTCTACCGGATGATTAGTTGTGTGGGCTGCAGGTCTCCTGTATCGTTGGATGGTGTGAGTTTAAAGCCTCCTGTCCTTCTGTTTGAACATTGGTGTAGCACCTGACTTTGGTAGAATTGGTAATATTCATTCTTAATCCATAGGTATATGGGATATCTGCAACTAGTAATCATCGTCTAGTGTTCTAAGATTTCACCATGCAAGGATCTAGATGACCAAAGGGAGACCAAACTCACTGACGTGGGCTTGGGGAGATGCTACCCTAAAGAACGAAACCAATGAATTAATGTGTTGTAACTTTACAATGCATTCTTTGCAAAACCTTGGCTAAAATCCACGCGTTGTACAATTCGTTCTGTATGAAAATAAATTCAATAGATGCCAGGTTACCAACAGTCCAGCAGCCTTTAACAACACGTTGTCATGATGCTTCTGCCCACTAAATGCCAATACTGCCACTGTAAAACACATGCTCATGATGCATGGCACTTGCACTGAAATAGGACAAGAATTCAGTACAAGTATCATCACAGCAGTCAGACACAAGCTTTCCCTGAGCCATCACACTTATTGTCTACTATAAATGCTTTATTCTTCTTCTCGCAGCAGAATAGCCACACTTGAGACCCACCAGACACGATACAAAGTCTTAACTGAAACTTTTCTCTTCTTTTATGCCTGTTTACCCTAAGAAAAAACAAATGCTAGTTAAGGTAACATGGCTCTTCTCACCACCTTCTTCCAACCTTGCACAGTTACTAATCCGTCCTTTGACACTTATATTTTGCTTTTGTCTGTTTCTCCTTTAGCTTCAACGCGCTGATGGTCCTTAAGAAAAAGAAATGCACAACACAAAACATACAACCCTCTGAAGTAAATTAAGTTTTTCATTAATATTAGTGAGGACGACTCTTCATTGATGCACTTTGCTCAAAGATTAAACAGTGGCATGTTCAAACGAAACTATAGGAGAAATACATAAACACTATATAGATCTATAGTTTCTATCTTGCATTTGTCATATACCATATCCTAATACAGAAGGGATAGCTATTGTCAAGTCTAGCTGCACATTTTCTTAGAAACATTAGCACAACTTTATTTTTCTGTGTGCAACGTTTACACCCTCTAAATGCTATCCCATGCACTTTGTGTTCGGATATCCGGAAACCGTTTGCATGTTGTCAGCCCATGTGTGTATGTATGTGCTCCCATACACGTGTGAGACGCGAGACCCTTGTACCCTGCATTCACAGGTGGCCAAACGCACGCTCACGCGTCCACATGCATGCTCCCACGCAAGGGCCTTCTACTGTGTAGTGCAATGGTGCAATGTGGCCCATTGCTTACTTGGAGGCAGGATGTAGTAGCAGAAGTGGAAGAATGTCAGGCTGCCAGTCAGTCTATTCTTGTTACTCTAACGTTTGCTTCAGACTGGCAAATGTAGCCTCTGGTTTTTCTGGCCATGGCCTGGGCGAGTGCACACTTTAAACTTAGCCCGGGCCCGCAAAGCGACACACTAGAACCATCCCAAACCAGCTGGCAGTGAGGCACTGAGTAACCTGCAATTAAAGATGTTCATGCAGGAGATCGGCCACACACACACCTGGGTTTCTGGTCTTAGTTAGGGAACAGTACACCGGAGGGGAGGTTTAACCCTTATGGGTGATTATATTATAAAGCACATAATCTGTTTGGGAAACTGAAAGAGATGTGAAGAATGCCAATCACTGGTTGTTTTATTTATGAGTAAAAGATACCCTTCTAAATCCAACCCTACTCCATATGAACCTTTCACAAGTTCCTTCACCCTTCCCCTGGGCTCCCATCCCTTCACCTTCAAGCCAATATTTTCCTCTTTCCCCCAGTACATTTTTCGATTTCTTAATTTTAACAACATTGGCAGCTACAGTCTGTCCTTAAGTATCACTCCAAGTCCTGAACGTGGTAGTCATGGTTTATATACAAGTACAGTACGTTCAGGGTATTTTCCTTTTCCCCTGTCTGGTCTTCCCTGCTCTGGAGACCCCTGCTTTGCACCGGGTGGCTGCCATGGGTTGATCTCTCTCCCTACAAGCCGGGGCTTGACTGTAAATGTCAACCTAGCTTTTTTACGTGGCACTGTTATTTTATCTTCAAGGCTAAGTAAGGTAGACTATTTCCCCCATGACAATGCTGCTTATTTTTTTCCCTCTGTGACCGTGCCCTTACTGTTTTTCCTCTGTGGTGGTGCAGTTATTTTCCCTCTCTGGAGGTGCTTCTTTTCCATTTAGACCCAGCCCTTTGCTTGGCTAGGGCAGGACAGACTGACAACCCGGGTGGAGCCTGTATCAAACTGCCTCATTCTTCTGCTGTGCCCCAGCCACATTCCCTCGCATGTGCCGCTCTCCCCATCTGGCCCGAGAAAGGTGTAAGCCTGCAGGCCGCTTGGCCGTGCATGTGGCCCCCACAAATGCTGCTCGGCTGCCGAGGTAATGATTTCCTCATCGCCAGCCCTGTCTGGGACGGGACGGGCAGTCTTGCCCCAACAGGCAGCGAGGCACTCTTCACGTGGGCCACCATACGGGCCGGTCAGCCCATGCACCATTCGGACCTTGCCCCAGTTGGGGACTCCAGATCTCACGCCCCTAGGCTAGTGTGCTTCTTCACCTGGGCATCACTCCTCACGACGGATGGGGCTGGCTTCTTTCCCGGTCCACCCGGAAAGGCCCCCAGGTGGTTGTTGTCCCCCAGGCCACGCAACTCACCTTGGGTCGCCCTGCTAATGCAGCCCGGGGCTTTGATCTCTGCTGGGCTGCAGCTGGCCAGCCAAATCCTTGGGGTGCTGTTCAAGTCTGCCCTCCTCCCCACCCTGTCCTCCGAGCGCTATTCTTCGACCTTTTCTTTTCTCTCTCCTTCTTTCCCTGTATCGGTCTTCCTCTACCCCCTGGGCCCCCACGCCCCTCTTCTTTGAACTCACTTTGAACAGTCCTCTCCAGGATTGGCATCTTCACTCCGCTCAGGTAAGTGGGGTTAGCAGGGGTGTCCTGCCCACTGTCCTAAGGTTCTGTGTCCCCCTTGATGGGGAAACTTGGTGCAGTCAGTTAAGTTTCTTTTGTGCGGTCAGAACGCATACACTTTTAGACTGTTTTAAAACGGAATCGTACCAAAATGTCGCCCTCGCAATTACGACGGCCGAAAATGCCGACTTTTTTGTTTTGTTTACCCCCCTTACACTACATATATATGTGGGAGGGGTATAGAATAGAATATTAATATAGGGGGTTGCGGGGGTCTCCCCCCCCCCATAAATATGTAGTGTAAAGGAGTTTTTTTTTTTTTTTAGAAAAGTAGGCATTTCTCGGCCGTCGCAATAATCACATAGATCAGTTTAAAACCCTTCCTTTCTGTGAGTTTTTTCTTTTTTCTTTTTTTTTTTCTTTCCATCCTATATCCTTCCCCTATGCCTAACTATAACCCCCACCCGAAAAGGCCCCATTTGGGCGGGGGGATAGGGGTGTTACACAAAGATTCACGTTAAAGTGGCTGCACTCAGCACCCCACAGAGTCCATTTGAGGGCTAATGTACACATAGCCATATAGCCAACTGCAATTCTTCAAGGCTCCCCCGATTACTATTTTGGAATTGCATTCCTTCAACTACTGCGAATTTCCCTACATCATTTCATGTGTTGCAATGGTTTATTGGCTCATTCAGAACATGGGTCTAGATTGGAACTTGGTTCGTAAAATGAGAGATTCTTGTGCTTGGAATGACATTGATCTTTTTAGATCAGCCTGAAGTCAGCAAGATCATTTGTATGAGACGGAGAAACAAGAGAAATGACATTAAGTAAAGGGCTCCTGCATTCACCTGAACTCGCAAGAAGGGGCCCCCGTTTTGTTTCTTCAGTGCATATATCCTTCCATCATACAATCTGTGAGAAGGGAATGCAATGTAAATACGCTCTTGTTCTGGGACAAATTGATAGTAGGAAGGCAGAAGAGGAAAGCATATTATACCTCTCCATTGGATGGCCACCACCTTGCGCCTTTCCAAAAGTCCGTTTTGCTAAACCCATCCGTTCCCTCTCGTAAGCCCTCCCAGATGTCTTAACTAAGGAGGGCGGCTTTTGGTAGGCCTAGTATATCTGCAGAGGCCGCTGTTTAAGTTCTGGGGGCGTGAGGGGTGTCTTCTGAGTGCAAGAAAGGTCAATCTGGGATAAGATGGCATGTGTAGTATATTGTGTCTGGCCAGCTGAGGGTGGAAGAGTGTGGGAGGTGGTACTGCGCTAGAGAGCTAATGTAATTTCACCCACAAAGCCGTCATCAAAAGTCTTATTTTGCACTTTCAAGATAAAAACACTATGCCCTACAATATACTGGTCTACTTCAAGCCCTGGGACCATAATGTGTTCTTTTAATCGCTAGACCCTCATAATGCACTATATGTTAGTCTAATCGGCGACGTTAATTTGCACTTTCAGCTTCATTGAGAGGCAGCACCTGTAAATGTGTGAGGCATTCATGAGTAAACATGCGTACATTTACTGACCGCATTAAGGAAAAACATGTTAATGGTCGTACTGACTTTGGCACACACTGCTTTATAACGGGACGGGGCCTTCTTTCACTGCCATATCTCCGACGGATTCCATTTTGCCTGCTCACAGCTGCCCACACCACTATTTGATCAAGAACCTGCAATCCGTGCAAATAAGCACCCACTCTACACTCTCTCACCTTCCCAGTGACATTCCCACAATGCCTTTTACGCCAGAATCTTGCACAAAGCAATACGGCTGTGGGTGAAAATATCCACACACCCAGAAGATCTGCATGGAGATATGGAGAAAATATTTGTGAGACATGCTGAGAACATTTGAGAGAGCAATATGGGGACTGTCGAGGCACTTCCATGAGATTTATTTGGAAGGCACATTGGGGAAATGTAAGGAGAGCCTTGAAGAGGTAAGAGCACAAAGACTGCAACTCCATCTGCTGCTGCGAGTGGGGCCTGGTCCATTCAGTCCTACTGGGGCCAGACCAGGGCCCCAGCATCCTTTCCCAGCACTTGCCCTCGGGCACCCTTTCCCAGACTAGTGCAACTTGGTCCTACCTGTCCACTGCGCACATGCGCCGCCCCCCTTCCCCTGGCATTTGCCGCCTTGCCCCACCCAGCACTTGCCGCCCGCCACCGTCCCACCCATGGGGGTACTCAGCTCCTGCACTTCTGCCTTTACCATCTCACCCTCGCTTACCACCTTGTCATGCACTTGCACAGTAGGATTGTCGCAAAGGCCAATATAAAACATTCTGTTCTACTTTTTTTGTTTCCCATGTCTCTTCTCCTTAGCACCGGACGTGTTGCGTTTGGGAAATCCCAATATGTCTGCTTGTGGTTAACAATTTTGGGCACGAGTTTTTCTGTAAATTTGCAAGTAGCCACGAGAGCAATCTTTCTATTTGTCCTTCTTCTGTTTCTTTGCTGTGAGCAGGGTGTCCAGGGATAAACGCAAAACTAAACTGAGATGGTACAGTAAAGTAAACCACCCAGATGATCCACCTCTAAAACATTTTTTAATATAAAAACGGTGGTTGGTTTTCAACGCATTATAGTAAAGGTACACTCTCCTTCAAGACTGGTGTCTGCTTGCAACACGGTTGCCGCATCCTTGCAGACTCCACTCCTAAGGGGCAACAGCTGACCGAGACGTTGAATTCAATTTCCTGCCGCCCTGCACTCGGGCCGCAGCGTTCTACACAAGAGATGGCGAGTGCAGTGCCATTGCAGAAAGAAAGGTGACCTAGCACGAATGGAAGCAGGCCAATGCAGTTGCTGTTATCTGAGGGTTACCAGGCCTCCCAAGGCTTGCGGTTATCCAATACCTGTCACCTAAGCCTAGTAGGAAACGCCATTTCTGAGCAAGAAGTGCGAAGGAGTGCATACTGAGGCATGTAGCTATTTGGAGGTTTGGGGGATTTTGGGGCTGGCATTCCAAACGGAGCGAGACTGTGTATATGGACAGGTAATCTTATCAGGCACCAGTACCTATTAATTGAAAGTGCATTCTGGGGCATGCAGTACTTAGAAGGCGCCTGTACTTTGTGAGAAGTGCAGTTCTGTGGGCACTTCTATACTGAGTGAGTAATGTGTGGTCCTTGACATATAGTCCTGTATGTGTTGGGGACAGCTGAGCCCTGTGAAGCTGAGTGCCTGTGTGACACGTGCTGCTCCTGTTGAGTGTCTGCACTGAGGGAGGCCGGATGGTTTATAGGACAGTTTAGTGGAGGCATTTCTGCTGAGTCACGATGGATTTGCTGACTATGAGAGGGAAAGGCCATTCCGGGATATAGTGTTCACTATGTGGGCTTCTATACTGTGTAAGATAATGCATTCTGGGAAATGTAGCACTATATGGAATTTAAACTGTAGGTGTCAAATTGCTATGAGACGGGGTCACGCTGCTACACAAAAAATAAAGTTCATATATTTATTTAAGAAATAACCCAGGGTTGAGTCAGTGTTTTCCCCCAGCTTGCACTTCATGACCCATTTCTCCTTGTTCAGATTCATTCTTTTTCTTTGCCTGGTTTAATTTCTTCACCTGACTGTAATAACTTCATTTACTAATTCTAATGGGTTCTTTCCTTCCACGGAATCCTCATCTATGATATCCCTATCCCAGGCAGCTGTTCTGCAGAAACCTTTCCGCTACCAGGGGGCACATCGCGGCTCCACATCTGCTCCGTCCAACACCTCTACGCCAGGTCCAGTAGAAATAGCAGTGCTGCGCACTGTCTTCAGTTCCTTTTTTCCGTGCACTCTTGTTTGCTAATCTGGAACACACTCGCCGAGCTGAACTTTTTTTTCTCCAAAGCCATGCCTACTCCAGTGAAGACCTCTGGATTCAAGCCATTTGCGTATTGCGGCCGACAGGTGTTGGTCTTGGCTCCGCAGCAGACTTGTTTATATTGCTTTGGAGAGGACCACGACACCCAGTACTGCGGGTTGTGCCAGTCCATGGATCCAAAGGCCCTCTGTGAAAGGGCAGCAAAGATATTCACCTTCGTACACAAGGCGAAAGGTGAGGCTCTGCGATCGTGGTCACAAGGCGCAAATCGGCGCTCCAAAGAATGGGTGGCTATGCACAAGGAGGAGAGGAACATTAAGGAAGATCAGAAGAGGCCCGCACTGCAAGTGAGTCCTCGCACTGACCTAGTCTTCCTCTTCAAAGAAGAATAGACACAGCTCCAGGATTCACCTTCGCGGCCACAGGACGAGAGTTTCCACCTGAAAATGCTAGACATCTTTGCCAAGGCACTGATGGCTCCAGCCTCGGCGCCTCTGGTGCAGGCGGCTTCGGCTATGGTGTCGCAGGGTCCCACCATGTCTGTTGCACCTGGCAGGGTACATTCAGGTGACCACTTCCACACGCCTAAGAGCTCGGGCCTGGCCCAAGAAGAAGCCGAGGTCACTCAGTGTGACAGGCCTCGCCTTTGCGTTCCTGGGCGCCGACATAGTAATCGGAGCAGTGGACACTACGGCTCTGTAGGAATATGACCCCCTCCTTATGGATGCTTTTATGTCAAAGATGTACAGCATCTATGATGATGAGGGTGACCATGTCCCTTTTGAACTGGAAAGTCTTTGCTGTAGGGAAGTGAGGGATTTCCCAGAAGAATTTGACGGAGAAGGTGAGGATATGCTGGCACTGGCAGAGTACCTGCAAGGAGCCAGTGGCCTCGACACCTCCCTGGAGATGGATTTCTTGCAGCGTCCAGCGCTTGATGGGTAAAGTGGCCAGAACTCTGGGATGGTCTGCTCCTTCCAGGTCCAAGGTTCATAATGAACTCTGCGACATTCTGGATGAGGTACCCAAGAAAGAGATGCTCCTCTCCTTCAATGCAGCGGTGGAAACACCCATACTGGAGGCATGGGAGAAGCCTGCTATGTTCCAGCTGTGCAAACACACAAAGGTACCTGACCAGTGACCACTAGTAACCATTGTACCCACGCAGCTTATTTTAAGCACACTATTCCATGCGTTGCTACTACTGCGGATTCATGTTCACTGCCGTAATTCACTGTTGCTTGGATGAGTATTGCCATAACCTATTGTTGTATAGCCTACTACGCTTGCTCTTCCTAGCCCAATTATGCAAAACTAATGAGCATCATACGCTATCGTATTGCGGCCTTTTACTGTAACGATATCACTCCATGTACTATTTGCTCACTTTTGTACAGTCCCATCGTCGTTATAATTCAGATGTCTACATTTGGTAATGATCCACTAATACTAGATGGCCTAGTATCTTATAGTAAGTACCAAGCAATAGATACTTGGCCTCAGATAGTTAAAGTAATTGTCATAAGTCTAATTACGCTCAGTAGTGCTACACGCTACGGTGCAACCCCAATGATGATACTGATGATGTTACAGTGCCTAATCCTTAACCTGTTTCCGTTGTGCATCAGACCAAACAATATATTATGCACAGGAGGTCCATTCATCCCATACCTCAACAGATCTACTAAACTATGGTGCCCCTGCCACCACCCCATACCCTGCCCCACTCCATTCCGCCCCACCACTACCCCATTTCAGCCCACTCAGCACGGTAATGCTACCAATAGTCCCAAAAGCCAGAACTTGCCACACCCAGGATAGTTTCAACACACCCTCAAGAAAATTCCGAGCACCTACCATCCTTCCCAGCACTAAGGTACTATTCTCGACTCCTACACCCCAGCACAAACCAACTCTGTGCCTGCAAAGGGCCCTATCAGGTTCCAACGACTCAGGACTCGCACCAACCCCAGCACTCACAACCACAAATTCCTTATAGTTAATGCCACTGCCATAACAAACCAAAGTGACCACTAAGACCCAAAACCCGACCACCACAGATGAACACAAAGGTAAACCCACCACCCTTATCAAAGCCACACTCATCAATGCCCGCTCAATAGGCGAAATTCAGGATCTTATCATTGACCATGAATTACACTTACTCATAGTCACTGAATCTTGGCTCCTCCAAGTCTCTGGACCCCTGCTCGCCATCGCCATCCCACCTAACTACACTATCCTTAGAACAGACAGACTTAATTCTATAGGTGGAGATGTAGCCATCATAGCCAAGTCAAATTTACAGCTAAAATCTTGTCTCATTGAAAACCCTGAAGGATACGAAATCCTGCTAGCCAAATTCACCGTCAACCACAAAAACCACCATCAATCTAGTAGTGATCTATAGGTCACCCAGTTCCAACACCCAGCCAGAAACGGACATACCACTCCTACTAGCACCCTTTATCAAACCTAAGACCAAATGTGTTATCCTTGGAGACCGCAACCTAGGCTTCAACGACCCGTTAGACCATAAAGCCAAAGCCCTCCACATGGCCCTAAAAGACATGCACTTCAACCAATTGGTGAACTCTCCCACCCACATAAAAGGGAGAACATTGGATTGGATACTCTTCCTCAATACCACTATAACTATTGACTCTGTTATACCAGTAGTCTGGTCAGACCATTATAGCGTAAACTTCAACCTCAACTGCAATGAAATCCTCACTCCTACAAACATAATCCTAGACACATACGAAACCAGGAACCACCGTAAGCTCACCTCTGATAACCTGAACCCTCTCTTAAGCAAAACCCTCACAACCACAGTGATCACCTGTGATAACCCATGCACACTAGCAAATATTTACCATAAATGTCGTGCAGAGGCAATAGATTCACTAGCACCAATCACAACCAAAACGCGCCACCCAAAAATAAAAAAATCATCCTTTTGGTTCAAGGATGAATAAGTAAGAAGAACTAAGCGTGCCCTTGAACACTTATACAAAAAAATCCCCTTCCACAGACTCTGCAAATGCTTTCAACATAGCCAATAAAGCGTATAAAACAGCTATCATATTGCACAAAGCAGATGCCTATAATATCTGTATCTGCAATGCAGCTTCAGACTCCAAAGAATTGTTCTCTATCCTAAGAGAACTGGAGAACCCCATTCCAACATCCAGCCACCCAACATTAGCAAAGAATGGTGCACCACCATCAAAGATGCCCTATCCTCCAAAATCCAACTGCTGCAAAAGAAAATAACCACCAAGAGAGCAATACTTACCAGCAAAAACCATGTACCTATTGCACCTCAAGTACTTTATGACCCAACCATATCCATGTTCGACTTCACACCAGTAACACAAGAACAAGTGAGCTCCACCATCGCCAAGCTGAAAGCTTCCAACTGTAAGAGTGATAACTTCCCTGCACACATAGTCAAAGACTGCGCTACCTCCCTCACCCCACATCATCACCAACTTCGTCAATGCCTCCTTCAGCACCAAACTAGTCCCAGCCAGTATCAAAGAAGCCTGGGTTACTCTGCTAAAAAAAAAAAAAAAACCTATCCTCGACCCCACTGTACCCATGAATTACCACCCAATAACCACTGTCCCGTTTTTACTCAGGATCATTGATAAAATAGCCTACTCACAAATTCAAACACACATTGAACAATATCAACTCTTAGGAGCTTGACAATCGGGCTTCAGACCTAACCATAATACAGAAAAGACACTCCTAGACTTGAAATCTCAGATGGACACCATTAGGGACTCAGGGAAACTCTGCATGCTACTGTTACTTGACTTATCATCTGCGTTCAATCGTGTAGATCATGACAAATGTTGCACTTTCCTAATCAACGGTTTTAATTTCTCAAACAATGCCACCTTCTGGGTCAAATTGTTCCTCTCCGAACGCACATCTAAAGTCTTCATAGGTAAAGTAGCAGCAGACCCTATAGCAGTCCCCATAGGGCTACCGCAAGGCTCCTGCCTCTCGCCAACGCTATATAACGCCAACACCAAACTCCTCTACGCAGCGCTAGACGATATGGGTGTCATCTACACAAACTTCGTAGATGACGCCCAGATCCTTGTCCCCATTACTGGGATTACGACCAAGACACCTTAACAATTAACAGAGTCTCTTCTGTTATTCAAAATTGGATGGCCCTTAATAGTCTGTGTCTCAATGATGAGAAGACTGAAATTCTCATTGTGGGCTCTCCATCAGAAATAGCCTCCCTCGAGGCAGACTATTCAGCAATCAACATAGATGGCTCCATGATCCCAGTCGTCAAACATGTAAAAACATTAGGAGTCTATCTCGATGCCAACCTCTCTATGACCAAATATATCTCAGCACTATACTCATCCACACCTAAACTCATCGCATTAAGTTGCCAATTTCTTACACCAACAAATTGCATCACCCTAGCTAGAGCACTAATACTCTCCAAGCTGGATTACTGCAACGCACTACTGTTAGGAACTTCAAACAACAATCTCGTCCAACTCATGCATAATAAAGCACTACGTGCTGCCTTAGGTATAAAGAAAGCTGATCACATCTCCAACATCAGGAGAGAAGAATATTGGCTGCCCATCAAGGCAAGAATCCTATTCAAAATACTATGTGTTACTCACAAATGCCTTACTAACAAAGCCGCCATCTACCTTAACAATGCCATTAAGAAAAGGAATTCCAACAGGGTGCTAAGATCCAATAATGACAAACTCCTAGAGATCCCCTGCTTCAAATATGCTAGAGCAGGAGGGAGTAGCTTTCAAGTCCTCGCCCCTAAACACTGGAATTCACTCCCTACCTACATCAAAAAGGAAGACTCATTCCTTAAATTCAAAAAAAGCTTAAAAACTTGGCTCTTTAACATTCTAGACATCTTGACCGATCTACATCCCCAGCTCTCATCAGCCTCCCAATGTCATGACCCAGCGAAATTGCCCCTTCTGGACCTCATGGTCATTGTCACAAAGGGCTTGTACTCCTTGTTCCTCCCAACATGGGCGTACCAAGCTCCGTGCTACGCACTAGCTTTCACGTCGTAGCACGTACTATAAATTGGTCACGCCCCTGCGGGTCCGCGCGTCTCAACGCTATCTTCGATAGTGACCCGACGTGTGTTTGCTCTCTACATTTGCTTCCTTGATCCTCATACTTCCTTCCTTGCCTTTTTTGCTGTCCCTGGACTTCCCCCCCCTACATTGCTTGTTTATCGCTAATCCTGGACACCCTGGAACCACGAACTTCCCGGAACTCTGAACGCGCTCTGCAACCTGACGAGGCTCAGGCGAGCCTATTCAAGACCCGAACCACCCATAGGAAGAGTCCTGCGGCCGAACAAGGGAGATCCCGATCACAGGTGAGACGGGGGGAGATTTACGACACCCAATTTATCAGATACTACTCATTCTTGGGAGCAAGACCGTTCTATATGTACATACTTCTCTCTCTACTGTAATTACTTCTAATCTGCAACTCTCTGTGTAACTATATCCAATTTCCATCATGTAAAGATGTTCTGACTATCTATGCAAATGTAACCACGCCGTGATACCCCAGGATCTGGGTGTGTAATACATGTAATAAAATAAAGGATGTTCCCATCAGGAATTGTTCTAATGGCTAAATCATAAATAAGTTTGCATCATATTGGGCAGCATGGAAATGAATCCCATAGTTTGAGTGTTCTAGTACTTGGCTTTAAAAGTAATTTGTGAAAACAAAAGATGAATGATTGTAGTACACTGCAAAGGTGATTTCAAAAATAATTAAGTAGATGGTTTAGTTCACAAATTCAAATAGGCAAACAAAAAGCAAGAATAATTTTAAGTTCAGAACCTGACCAAAATAGGTTAAGCGGTGATGTGCCTACATGTATGGTAAATCAGCATAGATGTGAATCAAATACACATGAAGGTACATACATAACTGAACATATGCTATGTGCAAAAAATGTCAGAGATCTATCATATATAAACAAGCATGAGTAGTGGACAGAGATGTCTGGGTCTACGCCAAGAACACTGAAATCACAGTGACGTTTGATGGCAAAAACATGAAAATCATAGTGGAGTTTCGGCAGTATCAAGAGATGAGGGCTGCCTTCTTCAGGACCAAAGACAGTTCTGGACCCTGTAAAACGTAAATAAAATATGCTCAGAGTCTAACAACATGAGAAATAAATACAAGAAAACTTTAACACAAGTGTACCAAGACACAACAAAAAGTGAGAAACCAATCACCAATGAGAGGAGAGTAACACACTGTGCCAGCCACGCACATGCGCCGTAAACCCTTAGGGAATGCAAGTGGAAAGAGTACCAGCCTGAGGCTCGAAGAGAGCGCCTGGATACAGGTTGCACCAGGAATAACACTTGGTGGTAGTGAAAGCCATAAGTGCTGTGGTGAAGGACCAAAAATAAATGAAAAGGGGCGTGAGTTAGGACCCAAGGAGGAACAACCTGCTATGGGTGAGGGGGCACTGGTGAGAAGAAGAACCGGCTTGCCACTGGAGTGAGTGCCTTTTCACTGCTTGCGTCAGAAAAAGGGTGTGTGAAGCCGTGGTGCACAGCAAGCTAGAAGGAGGGGTTGAACCTCTACAGCAACATGTGTCTGACTGAAATGACACCCTAAAGGGACGGAATTCAGGTAAGCATAAGTTTATGTGCAGAAGCAGAAGCTTGCTAAATGCTAGGTTTCAGCAGGCAGGCACCATGTCATGTCATGGGTGCTCTACTAGGGAAAGGATGGTGATAGCTAAGAGAAAGGCACCAATGAGAGCCTTCCTCAGGAAACTGCCATGAAGAGGCACTGCTGCTTGCTGCTTTCGTAGGAGCAGCTGCCAGGGGAGTTGGAGTGGGGCTCACCAGGCATGCGGGAGGCATGCTACAAACGAATAATGGACCTCCACTCAGCGAAAATAGTGATCCCGATCTACAGGAACTGGAAAGAAAGAAATGTAAAGTGGGTGAGTAAGCCCAGGAGTACTCTTGCTTAGTGCATATCAAGAGATTGCCCAAATTTCAGCATTGTCAAAAAAATGCTAAAAATGACTGATTTAATTAGGGGTCGCGACTTACCCGCATGGGTGTCCGTCGGATCGCCATGAAGATAACTGGCAACGGGACATCGGACTGGATACAGGAGTTCCTTACTATTCGTGAAGGGAACTGACGAACTGAGAGAGTGAATAAGAAGAGGACTGCTCCGGTCTGTCAGAAGAAGAAAATTGCTAGAGAGTAAAAGTGGACTAGGGCGTGAACTGCTCCAAGGCAGAGTACCAAATAGTGATGCCATGTTGCAAGGGGGGCATGGGAGCGTGCTAAACATGCAAAGGCTAAGTTAAAAATGCAAGCTAGTCAATAACCAGCTTGGGAAAAGAAAAAGAAAAACAAGACAAATGTGGATGAAGAAAGAGCAGAATAACAGAGCTAGTTGGCTCAGAAAAGATCCGGTGGCGATTACCAGAAAGGCATTGCATCCTTGAGGCCAGCTTCAATGGTGTTGAGCCTGAATATCCATCTGGCCTTTTTGTTTGACAGAAGAGTGTGTGGGTTCGAGACATTTTTAAGTGTCAAGGACCCACCACAGAATTCCATCGACCGAGTGGCCGTGTTCCATACAGTGGCCAACCAGGGGGGCTGTGGCATTACGACACACCTGATGCGTGAACGGTCTTCAACTTCAATGATTCTTGTATGGGCTGGTTGTGATGATTTATCCACATATCGTAGGCCACAGGGGCATTGTATACAATAAATAGCCCATGGTGTCCTGCAGTTAGTGTGTTGGCAGAGTTCCCATGTTCTGCTGGTTATGTCAAATTACTTTTTGCAGAATTTACAAATCGAACATGTGCCACACAGAAAATGTCCTGTTAGTAGTCTCTGATCCCAGCTCGTGGTTGATTAGCCTTGTGAGTCGAGTGAACTAGCTGATCCCTCAAGTTATTTTGGTGTTTAAAAGTGAACAGTGGTAATGGTTCATTAGGCAGATTAAGTTGCAGTAAAGGCCCAAATATGTGGATCCATTTTTTAACAGAAAATGTGTAAGGGTGAGCAGACCAAGGTTCAAATCGGCGCTCCAAAAAACAGGTGACTACGCACATGGAGGAGAGGAACAGTAAGGAGGAGGATCAGAAGAGGTCGCGCTCTCCAAGTGAGTCCTTGCACTGACAGTCTTCCTCTTCAAAGAAGAAGAGCCACTGCTCCAGGCATTTACCTTAGCGGCCAAAGGAGGTACCTTTTCCGACCCACCAGGAATGGGAGAGCTTCCACCTGAAGATGTCAGACCTCTTCGCTAAGGCACTGATGGCTCCAGCCTCGGCACTTATGCTGCAGGCGACTTCGGCTATGGTGTCGCAGGGTCCCACCATGTCTGTTGTGACTGGCAGGGTACTTTCAGGTGATCACTTCCACGTGCCTAAAAGCTCGGCCTGGCCCAAGAAGAAGCCGAGGTCACTCAGTATGACAGGCCCGCCTTTGGGTGGCTGGGTGCCAGCATAGTCAGCGTTGCAGTGGACACTGCAGCTCTGCAGGAATACGCCCCACCCGTTATGGATGCTTTTATGTCAAAGATGTACAGCATCTAGTACAGCATCTATGACGATGATGGAGACCAGATACCTTTGGACTGGAACATCCGTGCTCTAGGGAAGTAAGGGATTTCCCAGAAGAATGTTACGGGTAAGGTGAGGATATGCTGGCACTGGCAGAGTGCATGCATGGAGTCAGCGGCCTCAGAACCTCCCTGGAGATGGATTTCTTGCCGTATCCCAGAGCTTTATGGCTAAAGTGGCTAGAACTCTGGGATGGTCTGCTCCATCCAGGTCCAAGGTTCAATTTGAACTTTGTGACATTCTGGATGAGGCACCCAAGAAAGAGACGCTCCTGTCCTTCAATGCTTGGGTGGAAGCACCCGTACTGGAGGCATGGGAGAAGCCTACCTATGTTCCAGCTTTGACAGAGACATGGCAAAGAAACACTGTCTCCTCCATCAGACATGGCCCTTCTCTCCTCCCACGCTTCACCAGAGAGCTTCGTGGTCCATGCTAGCTGTAGCAGCCTGAAGACCTTTACCTTCCAGTCCCTTAAACTGGACAGGGAGAGTAAGAGGTTTGACGCATGGGGCAAGAATGCTTTTGCATCGGGCAGTCTGGCACTGCAGGCCATGAATGCCTCTTGCAACATGGCAAAGTTTTCCTTCGACCTTTGGATGGCATTGACCAATGCTGCTGAGCACATCCCAAAGGGGGAAATGAGGAACTGCTCAGGAGCAGCTATGGGAAAGAAGCACCTTCAACAGCATAAGGTGAGTCCTGATGGGCTTCAGGCTTACTTTGCCTCAATTTGGATCGAGTGTGGCGGCGAACACTGCATTTTATGATACCTGCCCTGTTGGGCTTTGTTATTCATGGAGTTGCGCCCCGCAACTCCTAAGTTTATTTGGCAACATATGGCCTCCTTTGCCCATCTGGGCCGCTCGTTGCTCTGGCCATCCACCTTCCATCATGGCCACCGCCTCCCCTGAGCACTGAGTGCTCAGATGCTGGCCCTACCTCCAGCCTGATTGGTTAGCCTTTTGTACTTCTGGGCCAGCCACAAATCAGCAGGTGAGAACCAGCCTACCTCACTAAGGGCCCCTGTCAGTAGCTGGAGGGAGCACCTCTCCCCGCTGCAACTCCGGAACCCATTACCTCTTGGCAACTCACCCAAATGACTCGCACTCACTGGGACCACTTCGCACTTTCACCTCTATCAAAATCCTGACTCTTTATTTGCTGGTAAGCTACACGGATCACATTGGTCTGGTCCTCACACTTCCATTGGACCTCTGGCTTTGCTTGCTCCCCTGCTCCTTTCCTTACCTGCCTAACTTTAAACTCTAATCTCTGTACCATTTTAAATATGCATCTGGTGTGCCTCTTACCAAATACACTCTGCTGTTTTCTTAAATGCCCTGCTTCTAAAAATATTTGTTTAAAACTCAATATTCTCAGGTGTGCCTCCAACTGCGCATCACCCATTTTGTACTGCTTTGTAGTGCTTTCTGGCACATTCGAATTTAGGTGTGCTTTCCAGCTTGTCAATTGATTTTTTAATCTTGGGCATTTCGAGGGTGCTTGTTGTTTTTGTCTGTTTGGCCGCCTGGTGAGATTCTATTGTGCATAGTGCTGACCGATCCCCTGCTATCCTCCAATCCCCCTCCCCCTCTCCAGGTTTGTCTCTGCCCCCATGGTGCTCTCCATCTCCCCTATCTATTCCAATTGCTTTTCCATAACTTGTCCTCCTTCTCTCATGAAGTCTGTAAGGAAGACATTTAAAAAAGCACTCCTGAGTTCCAACCCTGGTCTGCCCATTGCAGACGCCTACATCAAGGCTTCCTCCAGACAGACTAACACTGATATTCTCTTTGCTGTTCCTTCTTCTGATTTATGGACTCCCCGTATGGCCTCTGTCCTCTCCCCTTTTTCTTTTTCACCAATTACTGGTGGCACCAGATGGGAAGTGCTCTAGGCTCACTTTGCATCAACCAAGTGCACCATTAATGTCTACCACGATGGCACTATCCTGGTCCAGGGCTCTCAGCGCAACCTCCTCCTCCTCCTTGACAGACTTCTCCCATCTCTCTTCAACGCCCCCCTCTCCTACCATCCGTCATCCCCCTTCCCCCAATGGTGGCAACCAACCCCTGCACCCCACCATCGCAAATCATTCAATGTGGGCAACCAGCTTCACTTAGCTACCCTCAATTCTCTCTCTGCTATCAAACACTCCTGACATCTGTCTCCTCCTTGAAGATCTTGACCTTGACATCCTTGCGCTCACTGAGACGTGGTTCAAGACCAGCTCTGTCACTGCTTTTGACACTCTTCTCCTTGAGGGCTACAAGATCCTGTCCAATCCCAGGCTCTCGCGGCCTGGTGGTGGAGTGGCTCTGATCTTCCCTGAGTGGGTTCCTGCCTCCATCATCCCCACTCAAACCTACTCATCCTTTGAAAGCGTGGTCTGCAGGCTGTCTCACCTACATTCTCTCTTACTCTCTGGACTGACCTCCCTCTTCCTTCCGGAATGGGCGGACCTGTCCTCCTTTCTTCTTGACTCCTCCCCCAAGCTCATCTTCCTTGGGGACTTTTAACATCCACCTCGGCTCTCCAGATGTGGCTACTGTACTCTTTCATGGCCTCTACGACTCTTTATCTCCCTATGCTTACCTCTTTCCCAACCCACTCTGACGGACACACCTTGGATGCTCTCATCTCAACAGACATCCAACTCTCCAACCCTCTTACTACCCCTCTCTCCTGGTCAGACTACACTCTCCTTTCTTCCCACCTTGACCTCCCCTGTCCCCTGATGATACCTTCGCCGGCCCTGCCAGCCTCCATTGTAATTCGACCGATGAAGTGTGTGTCAGTACCAGCATTTGCCTCTTCCTTCATCCCTCCACCTATACCCTTTCTTTTGACTCTCCTTCAGACTTTGTTCTAGCTAATCTCCACCTGAGGATATGCATGAAGCCAGCCTCCAAATGCAACATTTGGTATGACTCTGACTTGGCAGCTTTAAAACACAAGTTCACAGTTGCAGAGCGGAAATGGGAGCCATCTAGCACATCCTCTTGACAAATGGGCCCACCACCTACTCCAAAGGTAATATTGTCTCGCCATCTGCTCCAAGTAGAGGGCTCATGTCCAAGCTCGCATCTCCGGAGCCACCAATAACACGGCTGAACTTTTTAAAATCCGCAACAAACTCATCAATCCTACTGAAGTTTCTTCCTCTCCTCCTCCTCCCCCCTCTCAGGCCTTCTGCACTGCACTGGCTGCCCACTTCACCTCCGAAACCCTGGCCATCCTGTCCTCAGTTATCTGCTTTCTCCTCCATGCCCCACCTTCTCTTGCCTTCCTCAGCCGCCCACTCTCCTCCCCTCTTACTCTCCTCCATCTCTCCCATTGCATCAGATGAGATCTCTAGACTTGTCTGCTCTGTGGAAGTCTCCTCTAAACAGGTGCATCCCTGCTCCTCCAGAATCATCAAGGACAACATTGCCTCTCTCGCCCCAGCCTTGGCTGACCTCTGCAAGCACTCCTTTGCCACTGGTTCCTTCCTACAACCCCTTAAGCACTCTCTTGTGCACCCTCTCCTAAAAAGCTGTCTGCTGACCATTTTTGCCCAGCTAACCATCACCCTATCTCTGCCACCCCTTTCTTGGGCAAACTCATGGAGAAGCTGGTCATCCCCCAATTGACCTACCACACCAAAATGGCTAGCTGCCTCCATGACCACGAGTCCGGTTCAGGGCATCCAGAGGCACGGAAATTGCTCTCCTCAACACCCATGATGACCTGCTCTCTAACCGGGACTCAAACACTCCCTCTGTTATGAGCCTCCTTGATCTTTTCTCCTCTTTGACACATTCAACCGTTCCACCCTCATAAACCGTCTCCATGATAACCTAGGCATCACTCACCAGGCAGTGGTGTGGCTGACCTCGATCCTTTCAAACAGTCCCTCCAAAGTGCAAATGGGTCCTTTTCTCTCTTTCTCTCCTCCATCACACTCTCCACCTGTGGCATCCCCCAGGGCTCTATCCTAATGCCATGGCTCTTCAACATCTACCTGGCCCCTTCTTTTGGCCCACCCGATTCCCACCTTCTCCCCTCATTTCCAGTGTTATGCATATGACACAGCCCTCCTTCAAGCGACTATCCTCTACCACCTCCTCTCATACCCAACTGCCTGACTGCTATTCAGGCATGGTGCTCTGCCAATGATCTCTGCTTTAATGCCAGTAAGATGGAGATCCTTCTCATTGGGACGCCTGCTCATTGTTTCCCCCCACTCTCTGGCCAGCCTCCTTGGGCCCCCTCCCCTCACGCACTAGTGAGGGAAAAACCCTTACAATCATCTTTGACTCCTCTCTCTCTCTCTCTCTCTCTCTCTCTCTTTCTCTCCACACATCGCAGACCTTGCAAGAAGTCCAACATTCAGCTCCACCTCCTCGGGGGCATTCTACCTTTCCTCACCTTACCCCAGTAGCAAAATGTCTCCAGAGCCCTGGTTCTCTCTAGGCTGGACTACAGCAACAGCCCCTTCCTCAATCTGCCTGTTTCCTCCCTTTGCCCCTTCAACTGATCCGGAATAGGACTGTGAGACTTAACTTTGGCCTCAAGCCTAGGAATGGCATCTCTCCAGTTCTTAAATCTCTCCACTGGCTCCTGGTGACTGTAAGGATCAAAATCAAGACCCTTTGCATCATCCACAAGACTGTCTGGCGCCTGGGACCTCTCTACATCCAGCTTTCCCTCCCTAAATACCTCTCTGCCAGAGTCCTATGGTACTCCGGTTCCAACTCTCTGCAGGTCAAACGTTTCTCCAAGCAGAGAGTGGGAGGTAGCTCCCTTTCCTCAACAGCCTTCCTGCCCCCTCAGACTTGAGCTGGATCGTAAGTTTCAGAAACTTCTCAAAGCTTTCCTTTTCTCCTCTTCCTTCCCTCTCCCCCTTACATGCTAATCTTTCCCTCTGCCACTGCAACTGGGGCCTGGACCCTTCAGAGTGGTACAGGGACCAGACCATCCATTTCCAGTACTCCCTGGCATGCCCTCGCCAGCACTTGCCCTTGGGCGCCCTTCCCCAGATTAGCCCTAGACCTGGTCCAACCTGTCCACCTCACTCATCCTCCCTCCCCCACCTCCTCTCTCTCTCTCCCCTGGCACTTGCCACCCCCTCCCTTTGGGCACTTCTCCCTCTACCCTCCTCCACTTACCACCTTGTCTTACACTTGCACGGTAGGATTGTTGCAAGGCCAATATAACCTTTTTTCTTCTTTCCTCTTGTTCCTCCTCCCCCATCTTATCTTGTGGCACCTGGAAACACTTGTGTATGGGCGCCATACTAATGTCCAATAAATACAATTAAGGTCCAGTCGTCAAAAGCGACAGCTAAGTCCTTGGTGCTTGCTGTATAACAGCCCTCCACACAACTGTCATCTCAGGGAAGAGGTTTTCGCCCTTTCAATGTCTTTGCCACGAGAGGCTAAGGTCAATCTGCCCCGGGAAGAGGCAGACGCTTCCCGAGAGGTAGCGCAAAAGGTGCCTAGAGGGGTGGGGTTGCCCACAGCCTCTATCCCCGCCGAACCCCAGGGCACCAAACCTCAGTGACTTGCCTTGTATCTCTGGTGGGGGGGGGGCGCGTGGTGGCTTTCCTTGTTCAGCACTGAATGGTCAAAGAACACATCCGACATTTGGGTCTTACAGGTCACTCGACAAGGTAATTGCCTCCCAATTTCCTCTGGTTACCCCCTTGCATGCGACCCCGTCCTCCAGCTATTTTCTGGTCATGAAGAATGATAGAGCCTTTCACTCCATTCTGGCTCTGCGGCTGCTGAACTTATTCTTATGCAAGGACAAGTTGAAGATGGTTACTCCACCCCATATTCTAGAAGCCCTCAATCTGCAGGACTGGTTGGTTTCCCTGGACCTTCAGGATACGACTTCCATGTGCCAATTAATCAAAAGCACAGGAAGTACCTGAGGTTCGTAGTGGGCCAGCAACATAACCAGGTCATGGTACTGCCATTTGGTCTTTCCTCGGCTCTCAAGGTTTTCACCAAGCTGCTGGCCGTGGTAGTGGCTCACCTCAGGGGGGAAGGCATTCATGTCTTTCCCTACGTGGATGGCTCGCTCATCCGAGC
Organism: Ambystoma mexicanum; assembly: GCF_040938575.1. Taxonomy (NCBI): domain Eukaryota; kingdom Metazoa; phylum Chordata; class Amphibia; order Caudata; family Ambystomatidae; genus Ambystoma; species Ambystoma mexicanum. The sequence goes on along the minus strand of NC_090926.1, from coordinate 324,376,389 downwards.
TTGCTCCCCAGATATAGTGTTCGAGAATCTATTCAGCAGCAATGCACTCTTTTACACAGCTTGCGCTTTTCCCATAACTTCAAAAATTCTCAGGTTTCTACATCCCATTCTCTCCGATTCATCGGGCCAGTCTTGGACACTTGCCTGAGCAGGGCTTTCCTGCTCGAGGAACGAGTGGCAAACATCTTTCAGATAGTCAATTCAGTAGTACCAACTGTACCTTTCATCAACTGACAGGCAGTAACCACGCCCTTACCGGATGTTCCGCCTCTTTGGCGTGTCCATGGTAATGGAAGTCCCTTCTTACCCGATGTCCCTGTGCTGTAGTGACGTCATGTGTTGTGTTCAGGGGCGTGTAGGCGTAGGAAAGGGCATTTCCCGGAAGTGATGTTGTGGGTGAGCTATGATTTTGTGGGCTAGGCATGGCCCAGCAGGGATGGTGACATCACGGGCATGGCCCTGTAGTTTCCCCTAAGGCCTAACTTAATAGTGATGTTGTGTGTTGTGTTTGGGGGCGTGCAGGCATAGGAAAGGGCGTTTCCCGGTAGTGATGTCATGGGTGAGGTATGATTTTGGGGCTAGGCGTGGCCCAGCAGGGATGGAGACATCATGGGCATGACCAGGTAGTTTCCCCTAAGGCCTAACTTAATAGTGACGTCATGCGTTGTGTTCAGGGGCGTGCAGGCGTAGGAAAGTGCGTTTCCTGGTAGTGATGTCGTGGGTGAGGTATGATTTTGGGGCTAGGTGGGCCCAGCAGGGATGGTGACATCCCGACGGTGTCAAGGTCCAGGGCTCTGGGGGAGATGATGTAGGCATGAAGTTGTGATGTCAGGGGGCAGGTCGGGGGGTGTTGTTGGGGTGATGTAGTTATGGGTCCGCCCATAGGGGCTGAGTGAGGTGTATATATAGAGAAGGAGCTCTGGAGAGAGGTAGACAGCGCTCTTGGAGTCTGCGCTAGTATGCATGGTCTGACCATATGTTTGGGTAGGCTATGGATCTTTTTTTAATTGATAAATATATTTCCAAAACGTGTAAGTTTTGGTATAGGGTGTTAAAAGTTTTTTTTGTGTGTGTGTGTTTAGAAAAGAAGCAGGGTAAAATAAAAAGCTTAACAGTTATAAATGTTGAACTGTGTTGTGGTAAAAAAGTTTGGTGCTTTATGGAAGAATCAGTCCGACATTGTAGAGTTAACTGGAGTATTTATAGAAGCTTTGTGACGTTGTGGGAATGATCAATATTTCGGTCGTACTCTGATGTGTAGCATTTGGCTTATGTTTGTAAAACACGTATTACTTTTGTTTTGAATGGAGCATGGAATTTTAAGCAGTGTCATTGTATACATTTGTAGAGTGTACATGTACCATTTGGAAAAGGTCACGTCGTCGGATGTAAGCGGCTAGGTGCATGTCTCTGACAATATACGTTTTTATGTAAATAGGCATAATGTGGGGTGACTGGCTAAATTTTAAACAGGCTAGTATATAAATATAATGGTAACAGGGAAGCGATATTTTCTTTTTTACACTTCTGCGCCTGAAATAAAGGGGTCATGGAATTTGGAAACAAAGTAAGTGCATTTTTTTGTTTTTTTAATGTTTAAAAATGCTTTAAGGTGTATAATTATTGATTCCTTTTATTTAGAGATACGAAGCACTGTCCTTTTACGATAAATTTGACTTCCAAAAAATATTAGATACGGGTATGTGTATTTTGTTTAATAAGTGTTCAATTAATGTTACAATTGGAAGGTGTTTAAATTGTTTGAAAAAGAGTCCCGTGAATAAAAAAAAGGCAATGTAAACATACGAGGGTCTGTAAAACCAAAAGAATTGTATTTAGGGACTCAATAGGAGTTTATGGCCAATTAATAAAGCTACACTATGTGTTTTATTTATAATAGATACAGCAAAAGATCAGGAAGTTTGCGTTTTAGAAGGTAATTTCACTGTTTAACACGTGTTTGTTGCTTTGGCGCTCTGTAAAAGATATTTGTATAGGTAATCTCTAATATTGATTAGTTAGACCAGCGGTGGAGTGCAAAGGACTTTGATCTTTTTTTTTTCTTCTAAAGGATCCAGGCAGTAAATGTTTTAGACTCGTGAATTTGAGAGTTTTGAATCCAGGGTGGACAGGAGATTATTTGAGCCTATTAAAATAAAAAAAATAAAATGTATTTTTGATAGAAATGAATGAACAAAAAAACACCCAGCAATACGACACTTTAGAAGAAATAAGGTTGTTTAACATGGGCCTGGTGACTCGTGCTATGTAAAAAAAAAAAAAAAAAAAAAGAGGAGGTATTTGTCTAGCCAATCTATAATGTTGATTTCTTTCTTTGAACAGGACACCGTGGATAAATATTGTGCAGCAATATATAAATGTACAGGGACTACGAAACCTTTTAAGTTGAATATTGTGGCTATAAAATGCTTAGATTTTATTAAAAATATGTCTCTTTAATTTCGAAGCGGAGCAGAAATAAGATTTTTTAAACGGTAGTAGAACCATGAATGTTTAACATGGGTTTGTTTTAAAGGGGCTGGTGCAACCTTTAAAGGGCATTTTTAGTTTGCATAGGGCTGTGGTGTGGCTATTATATTGTGTAAAGACACAAGGCATTTTGTAAATTATATTTTACAGTGTTGTTTTTCTTTGAGCACCTGAAGCATTAGGACATCAGAATTTAAGGTGTAATCACATAGGAATTAAAATATATACTTTTGTATTAACATTACAGTAGACCATGCCCATGGCAAAAAGGCTTCAAAGAAGAGGAAGCATATGAATGCTATAGTTGAGGGTGCCAAAGGTAATACAAATATTTTTATTTTATTGTGTGTGCGTGTGTTATGTAAGTTTGGATTTATGTTATAATGTTTTTTATATAGATTTACAATTGGTGGGCCGAGCAGAACATTTTGAGGGTCAGCTCAAAAGGAAGCGTTTGGAGACAGATACGCGCGGTATGTTGTTTATGTTTGCTAACGAAATAGTTTTGGAGCTTTAGGGCTTATAAAAGGTATCTAGGGTGTATTTTATTATAGGTTTTTTATTTTTCATGGTTTTTGGGTGGTTTGGAAGGAAAAAATTAAGATTTATGAGGTTGTATGGTTTTAAGGAATCGGATGTTTTTGTTTTGTAAAAATGTGTTTAATTATGTTATGGTCATTTTTTAGGGCCTAGTGTTGTGCACAAGGCTAAAGGCTTAGCGCATGCTACCTCTGGATGCCAGGCAGCGGATTGTGTGAAAAAAACAGGCCAGACCTTAGAGCGTTTTGAGGGGATTTTGAAAAGGAAGTGTTTGGAGACAGATACGCACGGTATGTTATTTATGTTTGCTAAAAGAATATTCTTGCAGCTTTAAGGTTTATAAAAGGTATCTAGGGTGTATTTTATTATAGTTTTTTTTTTATGGGTTTTGGATGATTTAGAAGGAAACTTGTATCAGGGGTTTGAGTTTGTATGGTTATAAGGAATCAGACTCATGCTTCTAGTTTTGTAAATATGTATTTAATTATGTTATGGTTATTTATTAGGGCCTAGTGTTGTGCACAAGACTAAAGGCTTAGTGCATGCTACCTCTGGAGGCCAGGCAGCGGATCGTGTGAAAAAAAACAGGCCAGACCTTAGAGCGTTTTAAGAGGATTTTGAAAAGGACCTATTCAGGGGACAGTACGCACGGTATGTTATTTATGTTTGCTAACAAAATATTTTTGCAGCTTTAAGATTTATAAAAGGAAACATGTATTCTGCTTTAGGATGGTGTATTGTTTATAAGGAATAGGCTTTTGCTTTTAGTTTGTAATTATGTATCTAATTTTCTTTTAATTATGTTTCCTTTTAGAGTCTAGTGTTGCACTTACGACCTTTGTGGTCCCACCATCGACTCGTGTGAAGAAAACAGGTCAGCCCTTCACAGAAAACTTTGACACAACAACAGATGGGGGTTATGAGGAATGTGTGGGGCTCCAAAATATTTTTAACAAAAAAAAACATAAACTATGTTTGAAAAAAGATGTACGGTTTAAAGGGGTTCAACATGTTTTAAATGTTACTAACTCAAACTGTGGAAGCTAAAAATATTCAGGACACTCCGGCGGATGACCCTCAGCCCCAGTCTGTTAGCTATGATAAAAATATACGGTCCCGGGTAAAGGTTATAACACCTATAGACCCATCAGCTGATAGCTCGTGGCTGGAGAGTATAGGTTGTGGCGAGATTACCCCACCTCATGTGCTCTCATCTTTAAAGGCCGTAACCCCTTCAGACCCATCACCTGCCGTCGCTAGGGCGCGGTCTCCAGATTATGGAAACTGCACACTGCCCCATACCTGTTCACCCACAATCCCCAACACTGAGAGGTATATTGATATTCCGCAAAATTTAGAACAGGCCTTGGTGGTACCAGGTGTACCAATAGCCCCTGAATCTGAAACTGTTATAATAATTATAGACTCCCCTATAAAATAACCTCTTGGAGATATTCCAGCTTTAGACCCAATACCGGACACCGTTAGGCAGCGGTCTCTCGATTGTGGAGATCATACAACACCCCATACGTATTCACCCACAATCCCCAACAGCGAGCGGTATGCTGATATTTTCCGAAATTTAAAACAGGGCCTGTTGCTACCAGATATACCAACAGCCCGTGCTTCTGAAACTGTTATAACAACTATAGACTTCCCTGTAAAAGAGCCTATTGTAAATCCCCCTATAAAAGAGCCTATTATAGTTAACTCAGACTCCCACATAAAATTAGATTGTGAAGAATTTGTATATGCCTCTGCTATTTGTAGGTTAAATGATCCCCCTAAGCCGCTAGATTTTCTTTCAAGCACAGGGCCAAATGGTGTAAACAAACGGGTGTGTGCAGTGAACTATTTTCACAAGACTGATAATAAACCATTGTCTGCCCTACATACCTTTAAACATGTTAACACACCAGCCGACAGGGTGACAGTTCCCGGCTATAAAAGGGGTGGCGCTGCTAAGCGGTTATTTGAGGTAAATGTATTAAATAGTAAAAAAGGAAAACATTTACCAGCTTTACATAAGAAAGTAAACCTATGACGCCAGAGGTATAGATTAAAGCACAAGTGTATTATAAAAGCTTTAATTGATACGCGTAGACGTGTTTGTAAGGCCAAACACCTTTTGTTCAACATGAAATCTAAAACCAATGCATTGGCTCAAGACTATAAAAAGCAGTCTTTAAAAAATAAAGCTAGGACTGCTACAAAACAGTTGACAACCCCCATAACTGCATTAAGGACTGGGCTAGGTCTTGGGAAGTCCACAAACGGTGTAGATGTAAAGACACCCCCTAGCACCAGAGGGCATGGTTTGGAAAAAGTGCATAAACCCCCTCAGCCTGTAGACATTCCACGTTTACCTGTAAAAGGTACAGAGGCCTTGCGTTTAAAATGGCTTTGCTCTAGGAGACAGAGGAAAATGTTTTTGAAACGTTTAAAAAAAGCAAAAGCAAAAAATCTTAGCCGCCGCGCAAAGAAAGATTTAGAACTTCACTCTCCAAATACACCTGACACGGCTGATACAGAAACTGTTTTTTTTTACAGAGTTTGGGAACATACCATCATGATATACCAAAATATAAAAGTGTTGAATACTATGAAGTTTTTCGTTTTATGAATCTAGATCGGATAACCTCAGCAGGTCACGCACTATAACTGATAACAGAATCGGTTGAGAGGCTTGTTTCCCACATTTTGGAATCAGTTGGTCCTAATGACTTTGTCCAGATCCGTTTAGACAGTTCTACTTTAAACAGACCTCTTTCTACCAGACGATCCCACCGCCAGGTGTTTGATGTTTTAGAGTTTTTAGAAAACATTGGCCGTTTGCTACAAAGTAAGGCAGAGCTTCTTGTAACAGAGCCCTTAAGAATTGTAACTGTGATTGTTAGATCTAGAGAGGGAGGCGTGTACAGGCCTTTAAAGAAAACACTCTACGGTATGATTGTGGCTAAGAAGAAGCATTGGCTTTTGGATTTTAACTATGGGGACTTAAATATATGTATGGCTGCCAGTATCATAGGTCTGCTGGAGCCTAGAAATGTTACTGACGGTTACATACAAAGAAAGGCTTTTGAGGTCCACCAGACTCTGGGTATACCCCCTGACGTCATGGTTGGTTTTAATGAAGTGTGTCTATTTGAAGATTACTTTGGAGTGCCGATCAAAATTTTGTATAATGAAGATCGGACTTGGAAATAATTTCCCCAGGGTGACACTTTTAATAAAAACACTGTCTACCTTTTACATCATGAGAAACACTATTACGGCATTTTAAATCTACAAGGTTTTCTAGGGGTACAGCATTTATGCCCTTTTTGTTGTCGTATATACAGAAATCGAATGTCTCACAAATGTAGATTTCATTGTCACATGTGTCAAAGAGACGGGTGTCTTGTGATGGATGAATCGAAGTTTAAATGTCCCAAGTGTAAAACCTCTGCCCGGTCTGAAGAATGCCTTGAAAAACACATTGAGAAAGCAGCGCAGGGTTTAGCCCAATGCTATTTGAAAACGGACTGTGTTTCATGCGATCGCTTTATAAAAGCTAATCATGAATGCCGTGGTAAGATTTGTCCTAGATGTAAAATTGAAGTTGTTTCATTGGAGGACCATTTGTGTTACATGACCATTCCAAAAGATGTGGCTAAAATTGAGGATTACATCGTGTTTGATATAGAGTGTATGCAAGACACAGGCATACACATCCCAAACTATGTTTATGCCAAACATTTGATGGGTGATAAGACGTGGTCCTTTTATGGTATAGACTGCATTAAGCATTTTATTATTAATTTGTTGGATCAAAAATTTAAGGGGTAAAGCTTTTTGGCACACAACAGTCAAGGGTATGATTCTTTCTTTTTTATACATGAAATGATTAAAGAACGAGTAGTAGTCAAACTGATAATGAAATGATTAAAGAACGAGTAGCAGTCAAACTGATAATGCAAGGTGCAAAGCTAAAACTTCTAGAGGTAATAGACTTTAAAATTCGGTTTATTGACAGCTTGAATTTCTTGCCTATGAAGTTAAGTAAGTTGCCTAAAGCTTTTGGATTTCCAGGGTCAAAAGGTTATTTTCCACATTTTTTCAATACCCAGCAGAATCAAAACTATGTGGGCCCTATTCCCCTTGTGGAGTGTTATGGTTCAGAATTTATGATGTCTGAAGAAAAGGAGGCATTTCTAAAATGGTACTCAGAGGCCCATAAAGATGTTTTTGATTTTAAGAGGGAGCTAAAAAGGTATTGTCGCGAAAATGTAAATATTTTGAGAACAGCCTGTAACATTTTTAGAAACTGTATCGTTGAGCTAACCCAAAAGAAGCACATTTTGAAACCTGATACTCCTGAGGAGTTATAATATGTGACGTATGTAGATCCATTCACTTTTATCACGCTAGCTAGCATGTGTATGCATATATACAAGCAACTGTTTCTAGAGCCTGAAACAATAGCCCTTGTGCCAATCGACTTGTACCATCGAAAACAAATACGCTTTTCTACCCCTTCCATACAGTGGTTGATGTATGTGTCCCATCAAGATGGTATACCTATACAGCATGCCCTGCGTGGAGGGGAAAAAAAGATTGGTCCCTATTTTTTAGATGGTTATGCGTGTCTAAATGGCAAAGAATTGGCCTACGAATGTAATGCTTGTTTTTTTCATGGGTGCCCGCGCTGCTATAAGGAAAATGACTATAACACAATGATGGGCTGTACTAATGACCATCTACATAGAACACTTTTAAAAAATAATTTTCTTGAAAACAGTGGTTTGCGCGTTACTACACTTTGGGAGCATGAATGGACAGATATGCTAAAAAATGATGAGGGGCTAAACAGTTTTTTCAAACAAACACATCTACCAGAACCCTTAGAACCCTGTGATGCTCTTTTTGGGGGAAGGACTAATGCTGTTAAACTTTACCACGCGATAGCTCCTGGTGAAAAGATACATTACTTGGACTACACCAGTCTCTACCCCTTTGTTAACAATTCAAAACCATACCCATTAGGGCACCCACAAATCATCTGAGGATTTTGGAGATGTTAAACAATATTTTGGACTGATTAAATGTCAGGTGTACCCACCTAAAAAACTTTATTTTCCAGTGCTCCCTCAAAGAGTTTCTGGAAAACTAATGTTCCCGCTATGTATAACTTGTGCCACTACAAAACAAACAGAAAAATGCACACACAGTGACGAGGAACTATCTATTACTGGTACCTGGTGCACTTTTGAGCTACAAGCGGCCTTGCAGAAAGGATACCGGCTGGGTAGGATTTATGAAATATGGCACTTTGGGAAAGCTACAGTAGAGCTGTTTACAAAATACTTTTGTCTTTTTCTTTGAGACAAACTGGAAGCGTCAGGTTACCCCGAGAGTTGCAAGGATGCTGAATCCCGGCAACGGTATATAGACGAGTATTACAAACACCAAGGGATACGGTTAAGACCCGAGTTTATTGAAAACAATCCCTCTAGACGCCAGTTAGCTAAACTGTGTTTAAATTCCTTATGGGGTAAATTTGCGCAAAGAACCAACCTTCCAAACACAACCATTATAACGGACCCCAAAGAGTTGACCACTTATCTTTTTGACCTGGGCTATGACATTTTAAGCTTACAGTTTATAGACGAGGAAACAGCGTGTCTTTGTTGGAAGTATGCCAAAGAGTACCCAATGTGCTCCAACAACATAAACATTTTTATTGCATGTTTTACAACAGCCCATGCCTGTTTGGAGCTCTACAAAGTCATGGATGCCCTCCAAGAATGTTGTTTGTACCACGATACTGACTCGGTTATTTTTGTCAGCTCACCCGGTGACGAGAACCCGCCACTGGGGGATTATCTAGGTAATTTAACAAGCGAACTAGCTCCGGGCGAACACATTGTAGAATTTGTTTCTGCAGGTCCCAAAACCTATTCCTATAGGACATCCAACGGCTCTGTCTGTGTGAAAGTAAAGGGTATCACTTTAAATGTTAGCAACAGTATAAAAATTCATTTTGACAGTTTAAAGGAGCTGGTGCAGGAGTACTCTTTAAACAATATGACCAGAAATATCACAGTTCAACAACCTTCAATACTGCGAAAAAAGAAACACTGGGAGATTAGCAGTGAAACGCTGGAAAAAACCTTGAGGGTAGTATTTGATAAGCGTGTGCTTACTGCTAATTACAAGACATTACTCTATGGTTATTGAAAAGGGAACATCGTATACGATGGATACCCGTTACAACACCCTTTTTCATGCATGTTAGCGGTACCTTCTAGCTGTGGTAAAAGCTATTTTATTAAACAGCTATTAGAAAATGCACCCTCTGTTAATGAATACGATTCCTGAAAATGTGATTTGTTTTTTTTCTTGCTGGCAGCCCTTGTATAATGAATTTGCATCCAAAATACCACATCTGAAGTTTGTGGAGGGCTTACCAAATTCTTTGAATGACGACCACTTGCTACCACCAAATCTTGTTAATATGATTATTGTAGATGATCTTATGATGGAAGGAGGGCATAGCTCGGAAATCGAAAAAGCCTTTACACAATACTCACATCATCGGAACTTTAGCATTTGTTACATTGTTCAAAATGTATTCTACCGCGGCAAGGGCAATAGCTCGATAACATTAAACGTCAGTTACATAGTGTTGTTTAAAAACCCTAGAGATAAACACCAACGTACCGTCCTAGCGAGACAAATGTACCCGGGTAATACCTGTTTTTTTATGGAGGCTTTTGAAGATGCTACCTTAAAACCTTACAGTTACCTCTTGGTGGATCTAAAAACAAACACTTTAGAAGACTACAGATTGAGGGCGGTGTTTTCCCTTCGGATATAGCAGTGGTTTACAGACAAAAGACGTCTAGAAAACCCCAGTGAAAAACAATCTTTCCTCATTAGCGACGACGACCAGCTACCATGACGGCCCGAATACGTAGGAACTTTGCTCTTCTTAAAATGTTAGTAACAGCTCCACCCCAACAATGAAAGGCCATTTTGTGCTCAGCCTCTGATGATCTAGTATCGGCTATCACAGCGATTGCCTTCAACACTATAAAGGGTAACGTTCCGTTATCCACCCGGCAGCTAGGCGCTTTAAAAAAGAAAAAAACCCTCCTTAAAAAGCTGAGTAACAAGAGGTCGTCTATAAAAACCAAAAGAAAGCTTTTAAAACAATCTGGCGGTTTTATAGGCGCACTACTAGGTTTGGTATTGCCTCTGATTACTAGGCTTTTAGGGGGTGGTTAATGGAGCATGCCCAAAAGATGTATTTGGTTGACAAACGCCAGTTGGAGGGTATAAGTACTCCAAAGCGGGAAGAAGCAAATATCCGAAAATCAGCCACTTTAAGGCTTGACTCTGAAATGCAAGAGGTTTTAAAACGGCATGATTTATCAGACTATGATAAGGTGGGGCTCTAGTCAACAATTCTACAAAAATACTTAACATACTTTAGACAAGCCGAAAATGAGAAAAATAAACTGACGTTGTACATACCCCCCAAAGACCCTGCAATTAGTTCTAAACCCTCTCCATCAACCTCTGCCCCGGATCCTATTGTAATGGAAGTTTTGGACATTAACCCCCGTTATCGGAAAAATGCAGAACCTTTGTTGAACAAAATGGGAAGTGAAAAAAATGTGGCAACATGGAACAACAAGGGAGAGTTTGTCTATAAAGGAACAGTTGTTAAAGGATCCAATGTTCACGATTTAGTTTGCAGCATTACCAATCCTCAGGCTTTTGGAAGACACACAAAACCTCGAGGGTGGGACCTGTTTATGCAAGCAGCTGCCGATGTGAACCTGCCCGCAGCCTTAATTGGAAATATGGGACATCGCAAACTGTTGGAAAAGTTAAAAGACTCTGAGATCAAACCCTTTACATCAGCTATTGAATCATCTGAAATGTCAATAAAAAAATAAAAAAAAATAAATCCAGTAAACGCGCCTCTTGGTTTAACGTGTAACCTCTTTTTTCTTTAACAAATTATTTAACCGTCGTAAAATATGTATATACATGTATATTTCTTTAAAATAATATTAGCTTTCCATTCTGTAAAAATAAAATTTATAATGACAATAAAAACATTATTCATACTTTCAAATGCGTTACGCCTAATCATTTCGATCATGTCTAACTATTCAAGCTTTTAAAATATTAAATAAATGAAAAATAAGACAAAAAAGACTGTTTCAATTTAAAAGAAATTGTGTTTATTTATATGTGTACACAATTTTAAGGTTTAGTAACAAGAGTACATTTTTGCCAACAATCAAAAACATTTACAATGGATCTGCGAAAGCTGTTCTTATTCACAAAAGCAGTAACCATGACATCATTTTGCCGGAGGTCCAGTGAATAGGTCTTTATAACCCTTATCAGAGAGTGTTTCTCAGACATGTTAGATAAAAAAGTAACAGGAGTGCTGCCCACACGTGATGTCTTCAGGATGTTGCACAGGTGTTCTATTATAATGTATGACAGGGGCTATATCCTTCACATAGTCCAGGATTGCGCCTCTGTATATGGGGTGGCTTGGGAAACACCCCAGACTGTCAAAGACGGTTATTGTATCCTTGTTTATAAACATACCTATCCAATGGGTGCCATCCTTTTCTTGGGGATAGGTGTTCGCCAGAAGACTAATGGGTCGCTCGTTACTTATGTCTCTTGGAAGGTTATCACATGAATACACACCCTTGAATGTTTTCTTAGCGTGTTTTTCTTTACTTAGAAAACGTTTGATCTGGCAAGTATCCATTACATGTCTTATTAGGGGGGTGTAGCAGCCACCGACCCTTTGATATTCTACTATATCACTGTAGATCATAAGACTGTAAAAGCCCCCATCACTATCAGCACGTGTTCTGTCCAAATCTTTAGTACTTTTTACATGTTGAACGGTTCCCAAAACCCGAAAAGTTTCCCAGTACATATAAACTCAGTGGTAAAATCCGTCGATTTTAGAAATACTTTTCTCTGCACCTTATCCAGACACAACTGTATATCAGAATAGCGTTCAATGTTTGCCAAAGTTTTATTGATAGCCTCTAACAAAATTTGTATACAGCTGTAAAATCCAGGAGGAAAGCCGGCGTGTAACAGTTCAATAGGACCTTCACACTTGATGGTAAATATGGCCTCTCTTCTAGACACAGTGTACCAGGTATGAGGGTATTGAATCTCCATTAGACCCGCTTCCCACAATCCTTGTAAATCAACGGGTTTGGCCATTTTAACACAATAATTTGATATTTCATTGTTGGGGAATGTATCTAGAGAAGCGTTACTCGGTAAGGTGATCTAAAATCCACTGCTTTCCATCTTCTCAGGAAGCGTCTTTGCTTTGTAGATCCTTTCGAGATGAAGCACTAACCCAACTGTTAAATTTCTCAGGCCACCCTGTCCATTTTACCAGACTTTGTTTTTTATTTCCTTTACCTTTACTCTGAAGAATTTTTTCAATCCCAAAAAAGTTTTGGGGCTCATTGTTGACCTCTGTAACACTTCGGTGTAAAAATTACCGCTCACACCCTCACCATCATAATTAACCAACTGGTAGATTGTAAACCCCCTCTTTCACAGACACTTTGGTCACTATAAATATTTCATCAGTAAATGATTGCTGATACCCCACGAAAGGATGGTTTCTTGACCTTCTTTGTTACCATGTCAGCATACAAGTTTTTCCAAACAGTTAGGGAATTTTCAGACGTTACATAATTTAGAGTCATTTTTATAGATCGATGATAGCTATCGTTGTACACTTCTATAAAACGTAATACATCCACATAACGATGGGTATTCTTTGCTGTGAAAAATCTCCAAATCTTAGATTTTAAGGTTCTATTAAAGCGTTAACAATAGCAGCCTTAACCTAGTTGTACGTTATAAAATGATACACATTATGTTCTTTTAAAAGATTTTGGAAGGGTCTATTTAAAAACTCCTTGCTGGCATCCGTTTGTAATTTTACAGGCACCCGGCCTTTGCTAAAAACATGTTTGAAAGCGGCCGTCACTCTTGATCCGGTCTTATTCCTCAAAACTTTGACAAAGGCGTATTTTGATAAAATATCAATAACCGTCAGGATGTACTGCGCCCCATCGTTCTGCTTCCCATAGGGCCGCATATCTACGAAATCACACTGCCATTGTTCGTCTCTTTGGGAAACCACGGTTCTTCTTCTTTTAAAATGTTTTCTAGCATTTTTATGAAGACTATATGCCTCTTCACCAGATAACCACCCCTTAACAGCTCCGCGTGTGATAGGTTTCTTGTCATGTTGTAGTTTTTTTATAAAGAGCATCAACACCCCCATAACTGCCAATGCCGCTTTCATCATAATAGCTTTCATGCATGCTTCATTAAGAGCTGTTCACCGCTGAAACACTTAAAAAAATAAACAAAGGCATAATGGGTGAAAGATGATTTTATTACAACTCTTATACATATAGCGTCTGCCACAACGTCACCCTTTCTGATATTTTTTCTGCAGCCTTATAAATAGCATTATACCAAATCCCCCGTTCCCCCCGCATATAACTCTGTATGCATAAAACACTTGAGGCATTTAAAAGTTCATACAATTCACGGTCCTGTAAAACGTATCCTTTAATGCTAAAGTAATGTTCATACAATTGCTCCAAAAGCTGATGTAATACCTCTCTACGATGTAGGTATAAAGAACCCATATCATATTTGTACAGATGCCAGTATTCATCCAATACCGGGAGCCAAGTGTTGGTACATATGTTACCTATACACATCTGTAGATATTTCAGGGTATCTGAGGCAATTTTCGATACCCACTCTTTCTGCATAACATATAACAGTTTTTCCACACATACACGGCCAGGTTTCAGTTTACGATCCACACGCCTTGCTGGCCCTTCAGAAATCTTATCCTAGAAACAAATATACACATATTAGAAACAAACTCTGGATATTTCTTCTCTCTTTAAAACAGTTTCCTGCGTGCTACCCAAGGCTTCAGGGGAATCCCAAAAGTGTATAGGTCACACAAATCTTTATCCATTAAATGAGCTACCCTGTTTCTAAAAAGCACAGGATCAGCCATTTGTAAAGATCTCAATTTTTTCTCATGATTGCGGCAATGGTATATTTCTATCCATGTTTTAGATAAAACACTCTCCACACTAGCATGTACACGCATGCCTATGCCTTTATATACAGCTTTAAGCAACTGAAAAGCTTTATATGAATTCAACATAAAACATATCCGACGTATTGCCGCAGCGTGATAATTCGGAAGTAAACAGTCATGAGCATCCTGTTGCGGGTCATTGCATATATGTCCATAGCACCAGCGGTAATAATCACGCTTTAAGCACACTTTCACTACACAGGCCGCAAAAGCTTGAACAGCTGAGGTTTCCAAAAAAGTCATAGCTTCCTCTTCTTCTTCTTCATCAGAACTTTCAAAGCGTTTTAAACAAACACACTTCTTACACTTATTACGGGCTTGTGTTGCTGGACTTTCAATCATTTTTGAACAACACACACAGTAAATATTGACGGTATTAAATGAAGACCGCTGACTTTTAGCGCCGTCAACTTTATCTGCCATTTTCTGCAATTCAAAAAAGTAAGAAATGTAACTCTTCAATATATATATATATATATATATATATATATATATATATATATATTTATTTATTTTTTACACATAGTTCACACAAACACACCCTTTTCCTACATACCAAATTGCCCAGAAGAAGGTCCCTCCGCTTCCGCCTCCAAAGCAACAGCGGCATCCATAGACAATCCGACCTCCACAGCATCAGCTGTCTCCATAAACAGCCTATCTTCATCGGGACTTGTTTCCAACTCCGGGGTCATGGCCACCTCTGGAAACAGCTTGTCCAAAACCCCCAGATCCGCATACAAGGGCTCTTCAAGAGTCTTCATAGATTTGTCCATAGCCTTCAGATCGTACTCTGTATAGTCTGCATCCATTATACCAGCTTCTACACCATCAGCATCTTTAAAAGGGTAAGAATCGGGAGGTGTCATATCACCGAGAGTCATTAAAAAAAGGCCCTCATACGCCATCCCACTACCAGTGGGGCATTGCGATTCCTCATCAGCTACAGGAATAATTGTTGTCTGACTTCTAGGACTATCGGTCTTTTCAGCGGTGTTGCAGGTGTTTTTCCCTAGTGTATTCTTAGAGTAGTAGCTGTAACGCTTCATGATTCAGGGGTATTGCTAGCGTTATGCAAATAGTACAGTCAGACTCTAAGAGCACCGTCTACCTCTCTCCAGAGTTCCTTCTCTATATATACACCACACTCCGCCCCTATGGGAGGGCACATAACTACATCACCCCCACAACGCCCCCCCAGCCTGCCCCCTGACATCACAACTTCATGCCTACATCATCTCCCCAGAGCCCTGGACCTTGACACCGTTGGGATGTCACCATCCCTGCTGGGCCCACCTAGCCCCAAAATCATACCTCACCCACGACATCACTACCGGGAAACGCCCTTTCCTACGCCTGCACGCCCCCGAACACAACACATGACATCGCTATTAAGTTAGGCCTTAGGGGAAACTACAGGGCCACGCCCGTGATGTCACCATCCCTGCTGGGCCACACCTAGCCCACAAAATCATAGCTCACCCACGACATCACTTCCGGGAAACGCCCTTTCCTACGCCTACACGCCCCTGAACACAACACATGACGTCACCACAGCACAGGGACATCCGGTAAGGAGGGACATCCGTTACCATGGACACGCCAAAGAGGCGGGACATCCGGTTAGGGCGTGGTTACTGCCTGTCAGTTGATGAAAGGTACAGTTTAGTACTACTAATGTCCTCCAATTACAGGAACAGGCCCGTGCCTCAGCTTTCCTGTGCCGCCTTGGCCTCATGGCTTCCTGCATCCTTGCGGTGCCAGAAGCGAGGCTGCGCATGAGATCGGTTCAGTGACTTCTCCGTTGCCAATAGTCACAGTTCCAGGGCCACATGTCGGACCTTCTACTGTTCTCAAACCAGGTGGCTCCGGATCTCATGTGGTGGGCTGTGCGAGACAACTTGCTGAGAGCTGCTTTGTTTCACCAAACTTGGCCCCAGGTGACGGGGGTCAGAGATGCATCTCTGACTGGCTGGTCTGCTCACATATCAGACCCAATAGTGAGTGGACTGTGGGCCCCCGCAGAATCTCAGGAGCACATCAATTTACTGGAGTTGAGGGCAATCAGGCTGGTCCTGGTCTCTTTCCTCCCCCTCTGTGAAACAAAAGACTGTGCTGATCCTGATGGACAAAACAAAGGCCATGCACTACATCAACAAAGAGCTGGTGAAGGGTCCTTGCCTCTGTGCAGAGAAGCAATGACACTGTGGTTCTAGGCTCTGGAGAACAGTGTCTCTCTGATGGCAGCTCATCTGGCCAGACAAGAGTATCTCGCAGTGGATGCCTTGAGCAGACAGGCTTCGGCCTCCCATGAGTGGGAGCTCCGTTAGGAAGTTCTGGAGGAAATAATCTCCCTTTGGGGGACACCTCAGGTAGACCTCTTTGCTTCCAGTGCCAGCAGGAACTCCGAGATGTTCTGCTCCAGGGAATTTCCTCATCAGGGAGCTCTGTGGGACGCACTGACGGTCAGTGGACTTTTGACCTTCTTTATGCGTTCTTGCCGATCCCTGTCATTCTGCTGGGCACCTGTTCGGGACCATGTTGATCCTGATAGCTTCCGACTAGGCCTGGAGAAAATGGTGTACAGAGTTGCTGGACATGTCCATCTGACCTCCCTGGCGCCTCCCAAGTAGAGTAGACTTGCTCTCTCAATTGGAGGAGCGTCACCCGAACCTCAGTAGCCTGAGCTACTGAGAGGCTGAGATACAAGGAGTGGGCCTTGTGGGACGACGTCCTCGATGTGCTCCTTTCAGTTAGGAGGCCCGCAACGAAATCCATTTATGCTTACAGGTGGCCGGGAGAAGGACCTGGATCCTTTATCCTGTCCTCTGTTCCCTGTGTTGGATTTCCTGCTTTCCTTGGCCGAGGCAGGCATGTAGGTTGCTACTTTGAAGGGTTACCCCACCTCTATTTTAGTGTTGAAGAGATCTCCAGAACAGGAATTGTTTTTCAAAATGTCTACTGTTATGCAGTTCTTCCCCTGCCTGAGGAGATGTCAGATGATTGGTGTGTAGAAATGTTTGGAAAGTTGTGTACTCCCCACATGCTGGTGTTGCTGTCTCTCAAAAAGTATCTAACATCTCCCCCAGGAAGGTCCTGGTCTATTCTTTCAGACTTTGCTGAGACTGCAATAATCAGAACTTTTCTGAAATTATTAATTTCCCTCAATTGAGATTGTCATATCCACACACCGTCAAACACAAATTGGTCTTTCATAACTTCACAGTAAATCTGGATTGTGTACAAAGAAGTACCTCGTGACCTGGTTGAATGAATTATTGATGTTGGCATATTTACTTCAATTATTTTATGGTGCGGCCCTTGTAAATATATTTTTTGCAGATAGATTGTCTTTCTATGACATAATACATTGTATTCCAGAGGCAAATTTCTTTTAAAATTAATTCTATGAGAAATGATGCATGAGTTGTGAATTGTATATTGTATGAATTGTATATCTACGCACTTTTCTGACAAGGTTCTATTTGTTCTAAATAAAGCTATGCCCATTTTCTTTATCTGTGCATTTTTCTGACAAGTTTGTAGTCTTCTCTCAATGATCTGGGGCGTGTGGTGTACATTCAGGCAGTGTAGTGAAATGTAACTACTGAAATAGTCAGCTTTCGAAGAAGAGCAAGTTAATTTCTGTGTACTTTTAAATTATTTCAGTCTTGTATGTATTTGAATGTGCAGTATAATGTTCATCTTGGCCCCTATACAGCAGAATCCTTCCTAACCACCCTCTCTGGGTGCGGTGATGCAAGGGGTAGTATAGCCTATTAACAAATGCAATGGCCACTTGCACCATACCTCCCTTTATTTCACATGTTCTAATAACAGTCACACTGACGCAATAAATACACCAATTTCCAAGTTATGTATATTGTGACTTTACTGGACAGCCAACACGTGTTTTGACCCTATTTCATCAGGTCGTCTTCAGGGCTGTCGTTCAAAACAGATTGTTGAATGCACTTGCAAAAACATTAATTGATCCCAATATTTTAAGACCAAATCAGAAAATAACGTAAAAAAATACACAATGAGAAAAGATACGTGTAAAAAAATCAAAAACGAAAACAAGGATGGAGAGAGGGGAGGCAGAGAAACAGAACATAATGAATTAACTTCTGTTATTCTAGTATATCACAATTGTACATTCTAATTGTTTGAATTCGTATTTGTCACCCTTATTGCAAGAAGCTTACCAATACAAATTTTGTCCAAGACAAGACCACTCTGCCAGTGATTCCAACTTCAGTGCAATAAACTAAATCCCTAAATGCCAAGACACGTGGGTGGTTCTGTGAAACCAACAAACCGAATGATTAATTACCACTTGTTCCATATGACCCTTTGCCATCAACCACCATGTGGAAATGTGGTTATTGTTCTTTTTTCTCAATAACTCTCTAAAATTAAAAATGATAAATTGTACCGCATTAGGGAAATTGGATTCCAAACTAATGTCTTTGCCATAATTGTTGAAAAAAGGGAAACATGCTTTGAGAACTGTTTAAAATGTTGTCCAGTCAAAGTTCCGAAACAAAAGCGTTGAAAAAAAAGTTTCAAATGTATTTTCTTTAATATTAAAGGGTTTATTTCAAGTTTGTATAGTAAAATAAGTGCTTGAAAAAAAAAACGGGGGACCCGCCCCATAAAAAAAAAAAGTAAAACTTTTTTTTGGACACTTTTGTGTCGGAACTTTTGTTATTCAAAACTGTGACTGTCCGAACAGTCACTATGAACCGTTTAAAATCACATACCTTCCATAAGACAAACAGCAGCTCACTCGTTCCTGATTGTCATACTCGTTGTGTTGGGTTAAAAAAGATTTATTTAAGGGGTTCAATCCCAATTCTTGATTCCCTACAGAGTAAAAGATTTTTAACAGACATCCTGCTTAATATCCCTGTTAAGCCCTGCTTCAAAGTAAAACTATTTTGTAACAAAACTGCAAGAAAGAAATCCAAAAGTCCAAAACTCACTCGGCAGAGGGCTACTTGGGCCCAGCGACCTTGTTGGGCATCTATCTCGTGGCATTCCGCATGTCAATAGCGGGCGCCATCTTGATTTGCCAAGTTAAATAGTTCCTGTGACGCCAGATGCTGTGCGTCTGACGTCACTACTTATATCCATAACTAAACACAAACACCACGTGCTGCTATGCAGCACCTCATTGAGCAGCATTCTCGCTGAAATGCAGTGGTCAATTCTGGAATATACAATGCCTATATTTGCTGTCTTCTAAATCGAGTATTTGTTAGAATACATCACGTGAAAATCACAAAACTTTACCTCACTCACACCCGAGTGGCACTGTAAATAAATTGCTCTAATTATCTAGCGATCAACATTTTTGGTCTCTAATCATTTAATATGATGCCAACTGCTTATAATTTTTTATAGAAATTGTTACTGCTTATCTTTAACAACAAGGTGCATTACTATATAATATCCACTGCATATCACTCCTGTGACCAGTATTGTTGATTCACTTATACCCCAAGATGAAAACCTGTTGCTGTTGCTGCTTCACCAAGATACACAACTATACAGTGCCATCTACATGCAACTCTTATAAACCTTATTGCTACTTTGCAGGTACCCCAATATACTCTGTTCTGGTTGGCAGACAAGGTGTCAGAAGTCATGCACCATTTAAACCCCTCTCAAATGGGCACTCTCTAAACTCTCTAATGTACCGCTCACATTTCCAGTTTCTCTACTTAAAACGTGCCATTGTGAAATTTGTTGCAAGAATAGCTAGTGAGCATGCTTTTAACACAAACTCCAACTACTGACAAATCACTTCACAGATAGACGCTCCTTACCTCTTGCTTTATAGAACATTGTCAATTATTCTCCATCCTTTCACAAGCAAACCAGTTTTCACCATATTGCTAACATTCGCACAAGTATTATCCCCTTCCATGTCATTAGTGGTGTTCATCGGACAAAACTGTGCTGCTCCTTCTAAATGGATCTTTTTATTAAGTCGGGTCTTGACTTGATCCCATTGAGTACAATGTACATTTGTTCCATCTTGCCATCCTGTGCTGGTTGCTACTCGTCCATATACTCATAGCTGAGGCCTTTGCCAACATCCTGGTGTTTCCCATGTATCTGCACATTCTAGTCTCTTTTGCTTGTCAATCCTTATCTAGTGTCCAGTCATACCACTAAGGGAATACATAATCATCCTGCTCATCCAGGCGGGAAAAGGTTCCATTTGTTGCGTTTTTATGTGTGCATCTTCATATGGGCATGTTTTTCTCGACCTCCATCTTAAGGTTGACCATTTTCCTTCAAATTGTCCTCTTGTTGTGCATGCTGCTAAATGAATCGGGCATCTGGCAGCAAGGATAGGCATGTCTCTTGCAGTAAATGTTCTGGCTGTGCTCATGGCATACAGGATGAGAGAACACACGCAGCAGTTTTCATCTGATGTTCTCCTCCCACCTCCTTCATGTTCTGATACCACATGTTAGTCTTTAAATGGGCTGAATTATCAAGATATGTATTTATATCTTTATGATCTTCTCCAGCATCTCTCAAGAGATGTCAAATAATTTGTTCAGAGAAATCAGGGAAAATACTACTAGTGCTAATGTTAGATTTTGTTAGGCTCTTCAACTGGTCTGGAGCAGTTAATCTTGACAAGCTCCAGATGAAGCAGACTTCAACATCTTTCAACATTGTTGCTTCAAAGGTAATTCCAGAGGGGCTTGGGGAAAAATATTTTGCACTCTTACAGCGTGTGTGGCGGCATGTTAAAAATCATATTTATGGCATTTTAGTGGCCCCCATTTTTATTACTACCACGCACCCACCCCAACCCCATGGGCTAGCACCTTTTCTGGCTGTGCCCGCTTGCCAGTGGGCCATGTGCTGCCTTTGTTACCCAGCACCTCCAATTTGACCGCTGTCTTCTTTTACTGCACTGAGTGATGAACCAGGTGGCCCTCCCTCACTGTGATTGGTCTTCTTCTTACCCTTTAGTCCAATGAGCCATCGGCAGCCGAAAAAAGCCACGCGACTCAAAAACCCTCCATCTAAGGCCTGTGTCGGAGCATGGGGGCACCTCTCCCTGCAAACTCCTGTGACCTCTCAGCCCTAAGAAGCCTACAAAGAACTACTGCCAGCCCGGGTAAGCTACCATGAGGCATGCTCTCTCCTCCTCCTGTGACACTACCTTTCTGACACTTTGGGCGATCTCCTTCACACACTAACTTTCTCCTACTTCCACATAGCACAAGTCTTCAACCACCTCGCCTCACATGCTTCTAATTGCAAGCCTAGTGTAACGCTCACCTGATTTCCACAGAGGCGCCGACCTTTTCTGGACTGCTATGACCTCTTCTAAGGTGATGCGCAGGACTCGGAAGACGGACTGGACCGGACCCCCAAACCTCGCCTGTCTGGCCCGTAGAAGAATCCTTCTGTAGATGGAAAAGGGGATTAACTGTCTGCTGGATAATGTGTCAGATTCCCCCCTTCCCTCTCTCACACTCCTCGAACCCCCTCCGCGATTCCCCGTAGAGTCTCACCTTAGAGTCTGAAAGGGCGAGCTCTCCATCCTGCTTCCGATGCAGGGGCGCGTTGATTTCCAGTTACTTCACTGGATCTCCGGTTTGGTGATTATTCAACTCTGCTTGACTTTTCCGATATGAGGCCGTAAGTATTCAGTTGCAAAAGTTCAAGCCTTAATTGTCCGTAGTCCTTTTCTCTATTTCAGATGCAGGATGAAGAATCCGCGTAGAGGAATGGATTCGCCGAAGGTAAACTCTGGTGAGTCTTTTTGATGGATGGTTCCCTTAGTGATCTTGCTTTCACCCACTAATGCGTGTGTCTTTTTCCCCTTAGGGGCCGGGGTACGGAAGTGCCAAAGAAGCGGCGCCGACCCGAGGTGAGGAAAGATTGTCCCAACAATAATCAGGTAAGTCTTAAGGTGGAAGAATCAGGCCTTCCTCAATCTGTTCCTTCGCTCACCTTTGTTTTGTCTCTTTTTCTCCTTAGGCGCTGAAAGGTGACGGATGGTGCCAATGGTCGCTGAAGAGCCCGAGGGCGCCTTGTGAAGGTGAGTGGAACGTGGCGCTGCAGCGAGCGATGCGATGCACTTCTAAAGATAATGTCTTTTCTCAGGATCGTCGGAGTGATGGTTCCGGACTCCGGATGGAGGTAGGTAAAGTTCAATTATTCACCTTTCTCTCCTTTCATTCCTTTTCAGGTGTTCCAGGTTGCAGGCGGGCGTGGCTGGAGCCAGGATGCAGGAGCAGACATGGTGAGCATCCAGCTGCTAGATGCAGAACAACGCGAAGCGTGAGCTGCTGTCTGGGCGTGGTTTAAATAGCCCCCAAAGTAGTTCCAGGTAAGTATTCTTCCTCAGCCACGCCCGAGTGGTAAAATAGTCCCATAGGTAAAATAGTCCCTTTCAGACCTCAAGGAGGTCTGGATCCGGCAGCATGGTCTGCATCAGGTAAGTCCATCCAAGCACTCCCATAATGAGCCTGGCGCCTATGGTGCCAGGACTGATGCCTTCTATGAGCCAGGCGCCAAAGGCGCCAGGACAATGTCCAAAGAGCCCCTATAAGGGGTTGCTGGGTCCCTCTCTGGGGGACATGATGTCTGCTTTCTCGCTCCCCTTGACTACTATGCTGCCTGGTGAGTTTGTTGCTTGTACTGTACTGTACTGTGCTGTGCAGCCCCTCCTCTTTCTTCCTCCTATTCCCTGTCACCCCTATGGCACTTACCATTACCCTATCTTTTCTAACGGCTATACTGTCACTTATCCACCCTCTCTCACAACGTCTGGAAGAAAAAATCTTCAAGATATCCTAACCGCAAACCCTGGCCTACCTATCCCAGACACATATGTCAGCACATCTTCCAGACAAATCTTCACTGATATCCTTTTTTCTGTCCCATCTTCTGATCTGTGGATTCCTCATCTCATTTCTACTCTCTCCCCTCTCACATTGTCAACCATTATTTTTTTTATTTTAGGTTTTAAATTTATAAAGCACACAACAGCCCTGAGGCATTGTGGCGCTGTTACAAGGAGACTTAGTTACATTGCACTTACAGAGGTGTTACATATGCAGATTACATACAGTTGGGTATTAGATCAAATGCCATTTTTACAAGGTATAGTGTTCATAGGTACCAGTTAATGGTGGCACTAAATGGTAAGTCCTCTTGCCAGGCTTTGCATCATCTAGGTGTATCATTAATGTATATCACACTGACACCATCTTGGTTCAGGGTCCTCAAGCCAACCTCCTCCTCTTTGACCGGTGCCTCCCATCTCTCATTAACTTCCTTCTTACATCTGCTACTCCTTCTTCCACTCTCTCTGTCCCCACCCCCACTCAGACTGCTGTACTATGCCCTTGTACCCCTCCTCGGGAAAACCTTCAAAGATGGAGACCTCTTGCGTCTTTCCATGCTTAATACTCGCTCTACCATCACTCTGCCTACATCTGCTCCTCCTTGAAACCCTTGACCTTGATATCCTGACAGCGAGGTGGTTCAAGGGCAGCTCAGGCACTGCTTTTGACTCCCTTCTCCCTGATGGCTATAAGATACTCTCCAAGCCTCACCCTAAGCATGCTGGCAGTGGGGTTGCTCTGATGTTCCCTGAGCGGGTCCCTTCTTCCCTCATACCCACCCAGCCTTACTCTTCCTTCGAGAGCCTGGTCTGCAAGCTGGTGATCTCTGCCACCTCCTCTGTGACCATTGCCACTATCTACCGGCCACCAGGCTGTTCCACCCTGTTCCTCTCTAAATGGGCTGATTTTTCCTCCTCTCTCCACACAACCACCTCTAAACTTATTCTATTAGAGGGTGATTTCAACATCCACCTTGACTCTTCAACCACAGCATCCACTGTCTTATGTGAACTCTGCTCCTTGCTTTCCCTCTCCATTCTCCCTTCTGGCGCCACCCACATGGCTGGACACACTATTGATGCCCACATTCACACTGATCTTTCACTCTCCTCCCCACTAATCACCCCTCTCTCCTGGTCAGACCACACCCTCCTCTCTTCTCACCTGGGTCCTCTCGGCCCTCTGACAGCACCTCCCAGCCCTCATTCACAAAAATCCCTCTGATGAAACGAGTTTCAGTTGATGCCTTTGCATCTATCTTCATCTCCCCTCTCTCCCCACTACAGACTCTACCTCTGACTCTGCTTTCAGCAACCTCCACCTTGACATTACTAACACCCTTGACATTCTTGCCCCAGTCATGAGGATCTGCCTAAAACATGCCTCCAAGCGTAACACCTGGTACAACTCTGAACTTGCAGCATTGAAACGCAAGTGCAGAGCTTCGGAACAGAAGTGGCAGACCTCAGGATCACCCTCTGACAAACTGGCCAGTCGCTTGCTCCAAAGACAATACAGACTCGCCAACCATACCAAGAAAAGGGCCCACATCCAGGCTTGCATCACTGTTGCATCCAACAACATGGCTGAACTCTTTAAACTCCTCACCTCTTCCCTCACAGGCCCTCTGCAACACACTGGTCACACACTTCACTGCAGAAACACAGGACATCCTGAGCACTCTTTTGTCCCTCTCCCCTTCACCTCCCCTACACTCAACCCCTGCCTCCTATGGCCTCCATTCCCACTCTGCCTTTCTCTTCTCCTTCTCTCCTATCACACCTGATGAGGTCACCAGAGTTGTCTGCTCCATGAAGAAACAGGGTTCCCTCTGCTCTTTCAGAACCATTAAGGACAACATTGGCTCTCTTGCTTCTGCACTTGCTGATTTCTGCAACCACTCCTTTTCTACTGGATCTTTCCCCTCCTCCCTAAAGCACTCCCTTGTGCGCACCCCTAAAGAAAACCTTCTGCAGACCCCTCGTGTCCAGCCAACTACTGTCCCATCTCCGTTAACCCCTTCATTGGGAAACTCTTGGAGAAGCTGGTCTTCCCTCAACTTACCCAGCGCACTGAACCTGTTGGCTTCCTCCATGACCATCAATCTGGAATCCAAGCATCCAGAGGCACGGAACCTGCTCTTCTGAACACCTGTGAGGAACTGCTTGCATCTCTTGACTCAAGCTCACCAGCTGTTCTCATTCTACTTGATCTCTCTCCAATTGATATGGTAAACCACTCCATCCTCATAAAACGGCTCCATGACACCTTCGGTATCTCAGAGCGGGCACTGGATTGGTTGAACTCCTTCCACAACGACCGTCCATCCTAGGTTATTCTGGGCTCTTTCTCCTCCCCCACATCTATCTCCAACTGTGGTCCCCAAGGGCTCCAAACTCTCTCCCTGGCTCATTAACACCTACCTTGCCCCACTTGCACACATCATCTCCACCATCTCCCCTAACTTGGAGTGTTATGCCATCCAGTCCTGGTGCATTTCCAATGATCTCTGCCTCAATGTCATCAAGCCTGTGATCCTTCCTATTGGGACTCCTGCTCCCTCTTTGCTCACTCACTCTGGCCCCTCACTCTGGCCATCTTCTATGGGCTCTCCCACTTCTTTCATCTGAAGCCAGAAACCCGAATGTCATCTTCAACTCCTCTTTTTCCTTCCTCCCACACATTGTGGTCCTTGCTAAAAAAGGCCCACTTTCAATTGTACCTCCTCAAAGGAATTCTTCCTTTCATCACTTTCTCCAAGAAGATCAATGTCTCTAGAGCTCTGGTTCTCTCTAGACTAGACTACTGCTACTGCAATAGCCTTCTCCTTAATCTAGCTTCTTTGTCTCTACAACACCTCCAGCTAATCCAGAATAAGGCTGCACGACTTATCCTTGACCTCAAGCCCAGGGACTGCATCTCTCAAGTCCTAAAAACTCTCCACTGACTCCTGGTTGCTGCAAGAATCAAATTCAAATCTCTCTGCATCATCCATAGGGCTGTCTGGGACCGGGGGCCATGCTATCTACAACTAGCTCTCTCACTAAATACACTCCCTCCAGATCTCTACGTTCCTTCGGCACCAAATCGCTGCATGTCAAATGGTTTGCTAAACAGCGAGCTGGTCGCCGATCTCTTTCCTCGGCAGGCTCCTTCCTATGGAACAGCCTCCCCCTTGCTCTTTGTCTTGAGCCGGATCTCCTCAAATTGCCGAAGCTCTTCAACACTTTCCTTTTCTCCTCCTTCCCTTCATCCCATCTCTGCTAAAAACCCCACAGTTGCTGAGATTGGTGACCAGGGCCTTTATGTGTCTGCTTGGGCCCTGACCTCCCATACCCAATAGCCTTCAGCCTGCACCCACTCCCAGCACTTACCTTGGCACCCACCACCACAGGCTTGCGCTTATTTATTTATAGGCAGCTGGCCACTCACCTAGGCACTTACAGCTGCTTACTCCCTAGAACGTCCCTCCTGGTACACCTGCACCCATCCTCCCACCCCCTTATCCCTTCTCTCTCTCTCCGCACTTGCACATTCTGAATGCTCACAAGGCCTAGTAGGCCCACCTCTATCTTTCATTGTTTTTTGATTTTCATTCCCATGTTCGCTCCCTGTTGCCTGGGGGCACTTTGAAACACAATTTACTTGTTGTATAAGCACCTTACAAATGCAAAATAAAATAAATAAGAAGAGATGTTTCATTGGCAAATCTGCATTTTTAATCCATATGTTGAAATATCATAATAATAAGGAAGACAAGACAAATCATTGTGCAAAATGAGGTTACCATTAGTATTCCAAAAACAGTATTGATTTGCTTGCTGGCAGTGATTCTCTTATAGTTTGGAAATTTCCCATTCTTTTAATGAAACATGTAATTTTGTGTTACTCTTTATAAATCACACTTTTTATATCGGAAACTGCAAAATGGTCGCAATGATAATCCTGAAAGTAATGGGGCTGCTTTTAGGATTTCCCAAAAATTTAACAATGTTCATGTGTCATCTTGCTAAAGCTGGGTAAGACTGCAGTATGTAAATGAAAACAACATTCAAGAATGTGTGTAACGTTATTGTTATGGGTAACATAAAAGGGCAGTGTGCTCTTCTTCTTTAGATCTGGCTCATCAATACATTGTTCCTTGGAATTGTTTTTCAAAAGTTATTCATCCTTTTTTACCTTTGTTTTGAGAACTCTTTAGAAATTCAAAAGAATCCTTATTTCGAAGAATCTTTGTTTTGGTTCTTGGTAGTCATCACCCGCGTTGTTTTCTCTCTTGCTTCACTGTCATCAGGGGCAGTAGGGGTTAGAGTTTCTCCTTTGTACAACTTTGTCATGCAGATGCAACCAGGTTCTCCTTTCTTTATAGTTTCACAGCTGCAGGGGTGACCTCCTGCGCTAGGTACATTCCTTTAAAGCAGGGCTTATTCCAAGTGCAGACAAAGCTCCTTAATAGCACCTGGTCCCCTGGGTACAAACTAGGCTGGTTTAGTAAATCCCTAGGATCAACTGTTTGGCTGGATCTTCTTCGACCCCCTCCCTCTGAGTTTTGATCTTTTGAGAAATAAAAGAAATAGTAGCGGTCATATTTGTTAAATAATCATGCATCTCATCACTTAGTGTTTTTGTTACACCGTGGGCATCTGTTCCTATTTGAGTGGGAGGAGCAAGAGGTACTCTCATGCGGTCAACAACTCATGAGGAGCCAGGTGGTGATCTGAGCCAGGCTGATTTCCAAGTACAGATAAGGCAAGGGCTAGGGAGTGTAGCCATCCTTTCTTTAAAGTGATCTAAATCTTTACTATCCTTGATATATTTAAGAAGTCTGTTTAATTTTTCCTACATACCATTCACCTGTGGATGATAGGCTGAAGGGAACTTGTGCTTGATACCTAATAAAAGAGTGACTTTTCAAATAACGCATTTACAAAATGCGGTTCATTATCAGACCGCTGGATTTTGCACACGCCCCATCTATGGAATACATTGCGCACTAGAAACCTGGCAGCACATGTGGCATGGGGGTGTGTGCATGGACCTGCCTCAATCCATCTGAAAAAGGAACATGCTACCACTAACCTATAACTATATCCATTATATTATTACAACATATCCACATGATCTATATGTAGATGCTGAAAAGGACCATTAGGTCTTGGGACCGCTTAAAGTGTGTCCTGCTGTGAATATCTGGCCTACAATGCAATTCATAATAAACTGTGCCACATGTTCTAATACGTTTGGGGAGAAACAATCTTCTGCAATCATGGCAGCAAGGTTCTCTCCAGTCATGTGCGTGGGTTAGTGAAGCTGCTCCAGCACCACCTTCAATAATGCTAGAGGCATAGATGGCTTTCCAGTGCTGTCATGTCTCCATAAAGCCTCAGTGGGGGATAAAGAACACCCCCGCCTCTTCCATTAATCTTGCTCTTTTTGTGGGGCTTGTCATTGTAATTTACTTACCTGTACAATGGATAATATATTAAAACCTTCCTTTACCATCATACATCACCCTGACATATGCTTAACACTTTGTACATCGAAATCAGAAATGATCGAGAAATATACTGGCCTTTTTGGCTTCAACTTCTGCGGCCTCGTTTCCATAAGAAATCATGTCTGCCCTCTTAGTGCGGTCTGCGCACTTCACCACTGCAATAGCCAATGGGAACTTTAGTGCCTTAATGAGTTTATCCAATAGAGACGCATGTTGCGCGGAGGAAGCCCCTTCTCTACCAGTGTGACAATCCTGTGTGTGCGGTTGATGTCACATAGGCGGAGTCAGAGTACACCATCACTTCCTCATATATCTGGAGTGCAGCAATAAGCACCACTAATTCTGAAGCCTGTGATGAACAATGTGAAGGCAATCTTGCACTTGTCACTACTTCAAATTCACCACTCCTATTTAGCTTTACTACTGCCGCTCCCGTATGTCTTTCTCCTGTCGTTTGGTCAATTTTGAAGAACTGTCAATGAAGAGAATGCCCTCCGCTCCTAGAGCATTTTCTATATCATGGGGAATATCATAAAATTCAGCATATGTTGTGGAATCATGTACACAATCCACCTTCCCTACTGGTTCTGCTATAAATGTCGCTGTATTCCCAACTCTACATCTAACAATTTTGATCGCTGGGTTCAAAATAATTACCTCATATCCTGATGCTCTTTGTGTAGTTAATGTACTTTTGGGCTTTTCTAAAATGGCAAATAAGCAATGCTCGACAAATAACGTCATTGAGCATCCCATGCTAATACTTGCAGCCATTTCAATCACGAAGGTAGCCGCAGCTAACGCTTGTTCACAAGGATAATGTTCTTTCATTACTGGGTCTAAAATCCCACTATAGTAAGCTAATGGTTTATGTCCATGTGCTAATGTTGCTTTCTGTGTGAGGAGAACAATACTGTTAGAGCACTGGAGTCCTCTTTTTTTGGAAGGGGGGCTTGTGGATGAGGACAGAAATATGAGTAAGCAAGCAATATCCACGAGAAGCTACCCCGCTTTTACACATGTAGCAACAGGCACAGCAGGTCAGCACAGAAGTGAACTACTTGCCATCGCTAAGTAGATCAATAAGGTCAGTAATATTTTTTAACACGTTTTATTAAAAAAAAACATGATTAAAAAAACACTAAATAGTGGCGCAATTCACCAGTTTGTTGTGGTCTCCATAATACATATACACCAATTATTCACAAGACAGGTTTCGATGTCACCTGTTTTGATTACTTAAAGTACAATTGTATTCAATATGCTGTTAGTAACACAAGTGAGAGGACCATTTGACAGCAATAATTATACAATAGCTCTCTCTATTGGGTGTCAACACTATTATGTGTTTCTGGGTCAAAAAACAAGCGCATTAGTGGATAAATCTATTCCTCTTTTCTGTGCTCTTTTCAATCCGTCTTCAGGACACAAAATACAACTAGGATGTAAAAGTGCTTCAGACCACTTCCAGCACATGTTGTAATGTATACAGGATACTAAATGGGGAGAATCAAAATAAAAGTGAAAATTAAAAACTGACCTTTACTGTGACTGTTATTCTGTACTGAACTAAGCACTGTTTTACCAACCTTCAATTTCTTTAATTATGTGTAAAGCTGACTTTTTCTTGGAAGTGTCACTTAATGTGGTCATCGACTTATTGATGTAATATCAAATCTACAGTAAAAAAGAGAATACATTTCATTTTTGCGTTTCTGTACACACAGTTAATCTGCATACAGAACTAGTTTTCGGCCCAAGCTAAATAGCCAGGCTAACTTTTAATTTCTGTCATATAGCATCATTTACCTGAAGCAGTGTTTCTTTTATGACCCCTGTTGTGGATCTTTGATATTAAAAATCTGTGCACCATGGTTTCCCGTTTATGGGCTGTTTGTTAACTGATGTTCTAAATGGACTTAGCAGTGAACCAGAGCCAGAATTTACCTTTATCTCTCAGTTTTGATGCACATATATATCATGTTGGGAATTGAACGAGATGTCTGTTTATCAGCAGGAGTGCGGGAGCCGTATGTCCTGTTTCCTCCTGATATCAATGTGCTGTGAACCAACATGTCAAAAGGACATCAGTCTACTATTCGCATGTACATCTGAGCGTTTGTGGTATCAGGTGATGCACAAAGAGTTCGCATCTACTTACGTTATTCAGCACGGATGTTGACAGAACCCTTGGGCAATAATTGTGGTCTAACTTCAGCTGTCGGTTTGCAATTATCTGCAACACGTTTATAGCGCATTTCCATCATGTTGTTTCTTCCGTATCAGCAAACACTAGACCGACACTATCGAAGCTGATGTGCCGTGTCGGATGCCATTTTGGAACGCATTCTTTATTTGATAATTCTAGTTGTTACTAATGATTATTCAATAGCGTGTATTGCTATTTAAAGATGGTTTTAGAAAAACTGGAGGCCTGTTACGCTCACCTGGCTCCCACAGGGGCGTTGGTCGGACCCGGACAGCTGCGGTCTCCACCCACGTGATGCGTAGTGCAGCGATGACTGACTGGATCTGCCCTCCTAATCTTGTCTGCTTAACCCATAGAAATATTCTCCTGCAAGTGGAGGGATGGATTTAACCAATTGTGGATTCAAGTGATGGAACCCCCACAGTCCTCCCCAACTAATTACCTTCGAAATGCCCTCAAAGCAATCTCACCTTATATTCTTGAAAGATCAGCTCTGCATCCTGCGTGGATTTGCAGGGGCGCGTCAATTCCAGTTACTTCACTGGTTTGAAGGCTTGGGAGAGTTCCGGAGAGTATTGACTCTGAGGTTCCTGGTGAGGACCAGTAAGTATTAAGTTCATAGAGTTCAATATGCCCGATGTTCACTTTTGTTCCCCCCCTTGCTTTCTTGTCTTGCAGCTGGCTCGTGAAAAGATGCTCTTGTGGCAGCTGGTGGCACTCAGGTAAGAGTCTGTATTACCCGGCGCTGTCCGGTAAATGTTGCACAAGGAAAACGTGTTGTTTTGTCTCTCTTTACAGATGCGGCACGTGAAAATATGGAGAGTCACAAAAGGATGCCTCCGGTGGTAAATCAGGTAAGTCTATGGTGGTAAGAATTATATTTGTTGGTTCCCTCGGCTCACATTGTGGTTTTCTTTTGTCTCATAGGTGCCGAAGTTCGGCGAAGAAATGATGGAGGCAGCACCGACCCGAAGGATGCTGTGAAGACTGGTGAGTATGGAGCGGCGCTGCAGCTGGAGGTGCGGCGCATGCAGAAATGATGTTCTTTACAGGTCCGGAGACAAGATGGATCCAGAATCCGGTGTGGAATAGAAATAAGTTTGTTTTCTAACCTTGTCCCTTTCTTTCCTCTTTGTTTTAGGAGCTCCGGATTCGAGGCGGGCGTGGCAGAAGACTGGATGCAGGCTGCAGGCACGGTGAGTGTTACGCTGCTGGATGCAGAATAATGCGAAGCGTGTGTTGCTGGTCGGGCGTGGTTTAAATAGCTTCAAAAGTAGTCCCAGGTAAGAAGTCCCTAGAACCACACCCGAGTAAAAAAATAGTCCCTGTAGAAAAATAATCCCTTTCAGGCTTCATGTTGGATTGGAGTCATTTGCAGCATGGTCTGCCTGAGGTAAGTAATGACTATGAGCCTGGCGCCGAAGGCGCCAGGACTGATTCCTACTATGAGCCTGGCGCCGAAGGCGCCAGGACTGAACCCAGATAGCCCCTAGCCGGGGCTGCTGAGGTTTTACTAAATGTCTAGATGCCTGCTCCCTGGGGCTGATGGGCTTGGTCCGGATGCTTGGGGGTAGGCATCATGACAGGCCTTCTATGATTGAGCTTGCAAGGATTTTGTGTTTAATATTATTTCTGAACTAAGAGGAGCCAAACATGCACCCCAGTCCTAGAGTACGACATGACATGACTCCCATATTTCAAAATACCCCAAGTTGTACATTTATTGGGTGTATGTGTGCTCAGTCTTAGTTAATAAGGTACCTTCAGATGGTATCGGATGATACTAGACATACACTTATAGAGGTTCCTACAGAATCGATTTGGAGTCAAAACATCTACAATAATGAATGAAAAGATTCCATTCGATTAAGGTATAAAGGCCATTTTTGACAGTGTCCAAATTAAAAATTCACTTCTGCTCCAGTTTTCTCAGGGCAAGGTCCCTATCTCCTCCCAAGGGTGATGTTTAATTGTTTGTATTATGAACCAAAAGATATCTGTATGACTATGTTTTGCATATTTAAAATGAGCCACTAATGGTTTATCTGCAACCCACTTTTTTCACACACAAGCGATGCTCGCAAATGTTTTGGCGGATGGCCCTTTTGGTTTTGCCTATATATAATAATCCACATGGACATTTGATGCAGTAGATGGCCCATTTGGTGAGGCAGTTGGTGAATGATTTTAACTGCCACATCCTGCCTTTCAAATCAACATCCTTTATATTTTTTGTCAGGCTGCACAATGAGCAATTGCCAGATTGAAAATGGCCTACAACTGGAGGCATTTGCCATAGGGTTGTTTGGAAAGAAGGTTTTTCTTTGGGTTGTTGATAAGTGTGCACCAACTTTTGAATTTGGCATTCTTTTGAATACGAACCGAGGTTTGTTGATGTTAAAGTCCTCCGTGATCAAGGTGCCCCCATTTTTTAAGATGGTTTTCCGAAGTTGATTACTGATCGAGGAAAACAATGTTACACATGTTATTTTCTCAATCTGTTGTTACATTTGTTTAGTAAGGCAGGTCTGCCTGCTAATATTACGAGCCGGTTTTTGGGATCTACTGATGGTGTATGAAGGCTACCCACGATCTTTCAGTCTGCTGCTCAGTTGTTTACTATTTTTGTCAAAATCTTCCATTTCGCTGCAGTTTCGCCTAATGCAAAGAAATTGCCCAAAGGGTACATTTTCTCGCTGTCATAAGTCACCCAAGTATCTTATGTTAAATGATACAGGTATAACCATAAAGGATACAATTGGTAGGGTTTCTTCCGGATCCTTGATGAGGCAAACGGCTTGAAAGTAGTGAAGTCAAAATAGATCTTCCAAATGATACCACTCTCTGACTAATTGGACAGGCAGAGATAGGAATCACTGGAAAGGGCGTGGGAAAACCATTGGAAGTCAGCCTAGGATACAATAAGGTATGATGAGGAAGTGTCCCAATATTAACTCTCACTAATAACTCAGCAATAGCAATTAGCACAACAATAACCTGTGGATTCTGATAAGTGGAGGCTCCGCCAACAAGTCTCTGAAGTAATCCAAATAAGGGAACAACGACAAAAGGAGGGAAGGTTAGTAAGGGAAAACCTATCCCAAACGGCACGAGGCTCACGCTAGATACCGGGTTGGTGCACCACAGGATAGCGTCCAAAGTACTGTGCACAATCACCTTCTAATTAAACATTGTTGGCAGTACTTCCTTTCCCACGTAGAACAGAAATACAGAGTAGAAATCCACCTGTTGTTTCATCACAGGGGTCAGGATTTAAATCAAAAGCGTAGCACAGCTTGCAGTAGAAATATACGTGCAATGATACACACAGCCAGGAAACAGCACGTTAGAAGTTCAGGAACCGCGTGTGGCTTACACACGAACAAACTTACACGCAGCTGGGAAGCCGCACATGGAGAGTTCAGGAAACTACGCGTGGTTTTACATGCAACAAACTTACACACAGCCAGGAAAGCTGCACGTGGAAAGTTCAGGAAACCGCGTGTGGTTTTACATGCGACAAACTTACACGCAGCCACGAAAACCGCACATGAAGAGTTCAGGAAAGCGCGTGTGGTTTTGCACGCAAGAACTCACACGCAGCCAGGAAAGCCGCACATGAAGAGTTCAGGAACCCGCGTGGAGTTCTACACGCGGCAAATGCAGGCGGGAAAGCCGCACGTTAAGAGTTCAGAAAACGCATGTGGTTTACATGCGAACAAAAGTACACGCAGCCAGGACTGCCAGAACTCGTGTGTGCAGGAAAAGCCGTCCGTTGGTCTTCTTGTAAACGGCCACCAATGGTAGTGTGTAGTGGACAAGGAAAGCTGCCATATCTTCATGGTGGTAGTGGATTACTTTACTAAGCAGGAACATTTTGTATCAAATGCAGGGGAGTTGGCAAGTTTGTCCCTACAGCATGATGTGAGGTTGCACAGTTTGCCACGGTCTATAGTATTCAATTGAGGATCACAGTTTACATCCAAGTTTTGGCATTCTTTTTGTGCTATTCAGGCAATCTCTTGCGCTCTTTCCACCAGTTACCACCCCCAAATGGATGGGCAAACTGACAGAGTAAACCAAACCATGGAACAGTTCTGGCATTCTTTTATTGCAGATGGTTTAAGATCATGTGTATAGGCATTATGGTTAGCAGAATTCTGCTATGACAACTCAGATCATGCCTCACTAGCTATGTCACCTAATATTTGTTCATATGGCCAGGAGTTGAACATTCTACCTGAGGTGTTGCCTTCTAATAACAGGAAATCTGCGGTGACAGAGCATAAGCAAGAGCTTGCCGAGATCAGACAAAAGACACAGGAAAACTTGGTTAAGGCAAAAGTATGATATAAGGAATATGAAGACAAGAAGAGACAGGACGGGCCAAAGTATGCAGTGTGAGACATGGTGTCTACGCAACATATTATGGTGGCAAGTTCTCAAAGGTTTCTGCCATGATATGTTGGTCCCTATGTTGTTTTGAAATATGTCTCTCGAACTGCAGTGCGCTTAAGACTTCGGCAACTATGAAAATACATCCTGTTTTTCATGGCTCTTTAGTGAAACCTGCATTGTCTACTGCTCAGATTCAGAAACCACCGGTGTTGCTAAGGGATGGTCAAGAGGAGTATGAAGTGCACTGAATTTTGGACTCCAGTAGGAGACACAATCTCTTATGGTATCTCATTGAATGGTCAGGTTATGGTCCTGAGGACAACTCATGGGAACCAGCTGATGCGGTGCATGTCTCTAGATTGGTAAGATTATTCAATCATTTACTACAACTTACCATTGGGGGCTGGTCATGTGACACGGAAAGTGCATGCAACGTTGGAGTGCTGCTCCGGTGTCCCTAACTCCCCCTCACTATCCACAACTTCTCCCTAACCCTCCTCCCCCAACTGGCTGCCATGTGGTGACCTGCTATTCGCAACCAGGAATCCATGCTAACCAAGGTTTGAGGGCCGACCTCCATTTGGCTTCTGTGGTCAGGAAGAAGTTGTATTATATTCCTTGTGGGCTTCACAGCCACACAATGAGGTGCTGCATAGCAGTGCAAGGTTTTGGAGTTTTTCGATGTGCCCGCTTTTGTCATGCAGAATGCTGCCAGATAGATGCCTAACAAGGATGTTGCGCTTAACTAGCCCTTTGCTACTTGAGTTTGGGATTTTTGTATTTGTTACTTGCCGTTCTGTTACAAAATGGTTTTACTTTCGAGCAGGGATTACCAGGGTTATTAAGCAAGATTTCTGTTACAAATCTTTTACTCTGTAGGATTCGAGAATTGGGATTGAACCCTTAACTAAATTCTTTCTAACCTAACACAACAAGTGTGATAATGAGCAACAAGTTCGCTTTTTTGAGCCTTATGGAAGGTATGTGATTTTAAACAGTACTTGAAGCATGGTTACATTTGAGACACCATGTTTCCCTCTTTTCAACAATTTTGGCTAAGACATTCGATTGGATTGGAATCTTTAATTTCCCTAATGCGGTACAATTTATGATTTTTATTTTGAGTTATTGAGTAAAAAGAGCAAGAACCACATATCCATCTGGTGGTTGCTGGCAACCGATCATATAGAACAAGTGGTAATTAATCATATTCTGTTTTTTGGTTTCACTGAACCATATGTCTTGGCATTTAAGGATTGAGTTTATTGCACTAAAGTTGTCTTGCCTTGTATGTTGGTGGTGGTCATGGGACACATTTGGTGTTGGTAAGCTTCTTACAATAAAGGTGAAAAATAAGAATTCAAACAATTAGAATTTACAATTGTGTTATACCAGAAGAACAGAAGTTAATTCATTGTGTTCTGTTTTTCTTCCTCCCTTCTCCCAGTTCCGATCCTTTTTTTGTTTTTGATTTTTTATATGCATCTTTTCTCATTTTGTATGTTTTTGAAATAATTTTGGGATTTGGTCTCAAAACACTGCGGTCAATTTATATTGAATGCGCACGCAAAAACAATCTGTTTTGGGACTATAGCCCTGAGGAAGACCTTGCTTAAGCGGGACAAAACATGTGTTGGTCCCTTTGTCCAGTAAAGTCTCCATATACATAGCTTGGAAATTGATTGGTGTATTTATTGTGTCATTGTGACTATTACTAGAATATGTGAATTGAAATGGGGTATGTTGCAAGTGATCATTGCATTTATTATTATTATTATTAATTTCTTATTACGTACAACATGGCAATAGGCCTCAGTGCACACATAAAAGACAAACCGATTAGTAAGAAAATAAATCAAGGGATTGCCAGCGTCCGGGAACAAGCAGCACAGTAGACAGTGACAGCCTAATACTTAGAATTTAAAAAAGTAGGTCTTTAAAGCCTTCTTGGAGCTGGCGATTGTGCAGACTGGGTGGAAGAGAGTTCCATAGCCCTGGTGCACAGGCATCAAAACTGGTGCCCCCAAAATGTTTCAGCTTTTATCAAGGGGAGAGTAGTTTGTAAGATCCATTAGATCAGAGATTTTGTGTGACGGGAGACTTATGGAGCTGCTTCAGCAAAAAATCAGCTGCTTGCCCGGTGCGACATTTATAAGTGAAAGAAAGCATTTTATGAAATATGCAATGGTGGGCTGGTGACCAATGTAAAGATCTTTGTTTTATCTGTATGTTTCTACGTTGCCAGTGTGATCAACTACAGCTAGCTTCATTAATGTACTAGCTTACAGTAGGTCTTTTCCAAGCACCCCCCTGTGCGTTTAAGGGAGGGGTAGCCTGTTCTCTGCTTTTCTGTTTCTATATATAATTGCCCTCTAGTGCCAGTCCCCCGTCAACAAAAAAGAGGGTCTTTTGCCCTATCCTTGTTTTTCTGTTAATATGCAGGCAAACAGCAACGCACACAGCGGACTAAATACTGACAAAATAATGTTCTTACTAGAGGTCACAGCATGAAGAGGTGGACACTCAAACACGAACCAGGATAGATCGGCTAGCCCCTGATGCGCCAGCGCTGACACACCTGGCGAGAGTTAAATAGCGCGAGGGCTACAGGGAAATGTATTTCAATCACGTCAAGATGTCGAAAAGGCAAACATTTCAAACCTTTAAGGCTTTTAGCACAGCTACTAGCATGGCTA
Source organism: Ambystoma mexicanum (assembly GCF_040938575.1). Taxonomy (NCBI): domain Eukaryota; kingdom Metazoa; phylum Chordata; class Amphibia; order Caudata; family Ambystomatidae; genus Ambystoma; species Ambystoma mexicanum. The sequence continues at coordinate 324,338,477 of NC_090926.1, read as the reverse complement.
ATGCAAAACACGCTAGTGCAAAAAATAAGACAATTTAGTTATCGTGTTCACAATAATTCAAACATACAATCTAAAATAGTAAGCTTCCTAAAACACAGAAAAGTGTGATAACAAGTATAATTCAAATATAGCAGTTGCAGGGAACAGTTAACTTGGTTGGCCTAGGGCGTTGGTCACCTCACTCTGACCAGTGCTTGCCAACCCACCCCATTGAACAATTGTAGTTTGGGAGATTTGAATACACTTTTTTGATTATTTTGGTAGATAGCTGGAGGGGGTGGTAGCCCATTCTCAGGCTGTTGTGTGGCCTATGATTTTCTGTTGTGAATATGTATGTATTGTACGTCTGAGATTTAAAAGCACAAAACTAGCTGGAAGAGCACTGTACATAGTGAATATTTACAGTAAACTTGGTTTGCGGACATACAATTAAAAAAGGACACAATAGTGAATGTTTCAGTGATACATTTAAAGACCTCCTGGCCTATAGGTTAAAGTGACATCCTGTGTAAAGCACATGGCTCTGGGCTCCCATTTGTGCCAAATAATTCAATGATCTCTAATATGGTATTATTTGAACGGACCTTGCCCTCCTTTCTTCCTCACAATCCCATCCCTCTATTCTGTCCACTTTTCCCATCTCCCATTTTCTCCACCCCTGTTTTGCATAGCCATTTCTAAAACCCCTATTTTCCTCTTCTCCTTTTCTGAGTCCCTTTTCTCGTCCCCTTCTATTTCCATCTCTACCTTTTACCTGTTCTTTCTTTCTGCCTCTCCTTTTCCACTATTGTTATTTTTCTTTCTTTGACTTTCTTTCTCACTCTATGTTCCTTCTCTCATTTCTCTTTTACATTCTCTTTTTGCTCACTGGGAAAGCCGAACTGGGAGTTTACTGGAAATTTCAAGCTAGAACTTTACTGATTTATTTGCAATGCCATTCCATGCAGTGACAAAATATGTCATTGCATTGGGATATATCTTGACATGACATTTAAGAATATTACAACATATATCATGCCATGACCGGTGACAGATCCGATGTTCTCTTTTTCCCCTTCCTCCACCATTTCTCCCTCCCGTTTGCCCGGCCCCCCCTCTTTCCTTTTCCTTCCCACCATTCTTTCTATCCATCTCTGCTTCGGCACATAACCTAGGTATTCTCTTCGACAAGTCCCTTTCATTTTCTTCCCATATCGATTCTGTCACTTCCACATAGTTAACATTCATAAAATTCGCCCATTTAATTATTTTAATAATGACACTACATTACTAATTTCTACTCTAATTTTCTCTTGTCTCGACTACTGCTCTGCCTTGCTAGTGGGCCTCCCATCATATGCGCTTGCTCCTGTACGCTTGAACTTTAACTCAGCAATTCATACTCTATTCTCCTTCTCTATTTCTTCCTCACTATGTTCGCTTCTAAACCGCCTTGTGTCCAATCTCACTTTCAATCGTCCACTTTACTTGATCTTAAATAATGGAACTCCTTACTCCTCCTTAATTGTTCCTCTCATTCCTTTGTACTCTTTCTTGGTTGTGGTGGTGCAGGTCCTGAAGCTACGCATTAAGTAAGGCATATTTTGTCATTTTACAACCACCATAACTCTGGTCACTGCTCCAGAACTAAGACCAGAAGTTCCCAGAATTAAGTGCTGTCAGGTGCCCCCATACCATACACTGCCCACAGGCTGCTTGGTCCTCGCATTTGCGTCCACGCCAGTCAGCCTGTAAGCCAAGATCATACACTGCCTTCTGAGCAGAGGCTTTCCTATTGTGTCTGCTGGGAAAATGCAGCTAAGGCCGGGTAATGCTGGGTTGAGTGAACAAAATGGAAGCCAACCATGATGTTGTGCCTAAGAAAAACAGAAATGTATTTGCTTAGTGAACAGGATGAAAACCTGCAGTGATGTACTAAATGAGGAAAAGGAAAATTGGCAATTGGGCATGAGGTAATTTAATAACTGGAAAAAATGGAAACGCCTTATTATTTGCTAGCTAAGCTAAAAGTAGAGAATGTACATTTAGCAAGGAATTGGATCACTTTCAGTGGCATTGCGGCTTTGATTTCCTTGCTGTTCTGAGGTGGCAAGGCTGATTTACCTCATGGATTATTTCTTAGAGCCGCTTACTCGCATCTAAATTCTTCCTCATAACCGTTGGACCTACAATTGCAGCGCATGCACAAGCATGTGGTTGTCCGTGTCCTGGGCAACACAGAGGGCTAGCCCAGGCCGAGGGCAACCATGTAGAGAGTAAAGAAAACTGTGCATCCGAGTGCCTCTTAAAATTCCATGAAGGCACTGATTATATAGAGTTGGGGTTCCTCACCTCTTCAGCAAGATGGTCTTGAGATCCTGTGAGCAGGTAAAGTATGGGGTCTGGGCAGTGTGACAGTCACCTACAGAGGGACCAGTAACATAGATTGGGGGGACTGAGGCGAGGGAGGCACGGGGCAAGGGAAGCCACCAGCTCCCTGATCATACCCCTGGAGGTGGTAAACTGAGACTCCTCAGACCTCCTCTAATTCCCTCTCTGGACCCACGTGCCATTCAGGCACCTTTGTATATGAAGAGGTATATTGCTCTGCCGGAAGTTAAATATCTCCTATGAGGGGGGGGGTGCGACGGTGCGTAGGAAAACAAGTTTGGGGGGAGGCAACCCAGAGAAAATCAGCCCCTGAATCAGTCTACTTTGATTAACACAGTGCAAGAAACGTGCAGGGAATTTCTGGTCCTGAACGTGAATCCACTACCAGCACGACAGTGGCGAACGCACGTCGATACATAAGCCCCAGCATGAAGCAGAACCCAATAAAATATACACCACGATAAAAGAAAAGCAGACAGATCAAAAATGTCACACATATATGCCATCAGGGGTGTGTGATCAAAATAACAGCATTTCCTCCGGGAACGCTGGAGCGCTTAGTCACCATGATGACAATGCCTGGGCCCAAGATGGTGGACAGGCTATTTTAGTCCTCGTGCAGGAGGCAAAAATTATGGCAAACACTAAATCAGATCATTGCAACATGCACACCAGTTGAGTCAGTGCAAGTGAAAGCAAGGTACATACCCCTGAGGATAAGATGGAACCATTAGCCACACATTAGCCACACACTAATCACTGAGCCGAAAACAAATGGGGAAATGAACTGAACAGCCAGTGCTGTCATTGGTACAATTAGTACCCAAGCCAAACTTTAATAAGAGGCCGAAGCCTCCAGACTTTGAGGGAATTATATGGTACTCCAGTGGGTTGGCATGAGATTAGAGTGAAGAGAACAGGAAGAAGTGAAGAAAGGTAAGGGGACAAGCCAATGAAACCACATTTTGAAAGAGCTGCAAACAAGGTGTCCAAAATCAGAGGGTCACTGTACGGGAAAGGTTGTGGCCAAACCGATTGGGCCGCTCGGGAAGAATGCTGAGAACCAGGATACGGCCAATCCAAGATGGCCACCCTGCAAGAAGGCGGAAAGCCAAAGGTGGCCAAGCCAGCTAGCCTATACATACATAGGTCTGTGAAACAGGAGGTGGCTAAGCCAAATAGGCCACACTGTAACAGAGCTCATGTTGGTAGGGGAGGCCATAGCAAAGAGCCTGCTGGGGATCGCAACTTGGAAGCTTGCAGGAGTCAGGAAGCCTAAGAGAGCAAGAGTCTGAGAGACCTGCTGGGGCTGCTGAGAAGCTGCCACATGCTAACAAGAGCCTTAACCTTAGCAACGTGACCAGAGTGTGTACTGGGCTGAATATTATAAGGGTTGGTCTTGGCTGGGCGTGGGGGCATATTCACTGTAATGAATTCCAAATTTACCTGCACTCCTGTTATTTGATGTTCATATGTTTTCTTGTGATTTAGTTGGAATTGATGTTGATTGCAACTTAATAGTTCTTCAGGTGCAGAGGAGAATTATTTTATCTTTTTAAAGTCTTCTTTAATATTTATCACGTTTTTTAATGCAATGTCATTCAGTTATCAATTTTCAATTTTCCAAGTACTCTTTTCAACTTGCTGGTTTCATCAAAGGTAACTTTATTTTTATTATTGTTATTGCCCAACACGTTTCGAGATTAAAACTATCTCTTCTTCAGGGCCTATCCTTTCGCTGTACAATATTTTCAAAAAATAACTAAATTTATTAGAACATAATCATTATTGTATTCATTTATACAAGCTTAAATGATCAAATCATCAGAAGACTATTGGTTCCACAGTTCAAATTTAACTCGAGCATATCTATTTACACTGAGCATAGAAGTCATTCTTATTTCCACAAGTCTTGTTATACAGTTCTCACAATTACAATTTGTGTGAAAATACATGATGTTACTCATTTTCAATAGATATTTTATCAAAAATGAAAAGGCATGCTAATCTGGATAATTTGTTATCCTTTTTCAATCTTTAATTTCAAGGACTTCAGTCATAATCTCCTACTTCCCTTTTCCGTATATCTATTATGGCATATATGCACATAAAGCTGTTTTAACTTCTAGTCACCTATAATGTATAAAATATGTTTGCAATATTCACGTGTTGGTACCATTAATGTAAGTGAAATAAGCGGAATGACTTGTCTAAAGATGTATGATTTATTAAAAGATATTTGTGCTATATTCACATTTGAATCAAATAAAATAGGTAAGATACTTACATATCTTTTATGTATATCCCGTTCATGCGTGTTATTAATGAATTTCAATGTCCTCATAAGGTTTAGAATGTCTTGGTGAACGGTATTGTAGGAGTAAATTGTATACTACGAAGATTTTCAGTTTGATTGAAAGCCTGTGACTAATGTCCTGAATGTCCTCGCGTTATTCTATAAATGAATGTATTAGTTTTGGTCAAAAATGTATTTCTGATGATTAGCAGCCAACAATAGATCAGAAAATATTGTTATTTAGGATAGTTCCAGGGAGAAATTCTTACCACAATCAGTTGTGCCGCATGCAACTTGTAAACCCGGCTGTCACTCGAGCAAATGATTTTAAAATGGCAGTTTATTTATATCGGCCTCATAGTGTAAGAGTGATGTCATCGTGTAACGTAGTGCGTGAATGATGTCATTGATGCCAACAGAGTATTGTATTGGTGCCATTAAGGCTTCGTTATTACTGTGAGCCTATAATGCAATACAATTGTAGACATTTTTGAATAAAGTGTACGTTTTTATGAGGATTAAACGTGGGTCATTATTATGTCCCAGGTCTTGAGTGTGGTTCTACTCTTTTGGAAAAATATAGTCGTTAGCGATTTGCTAAAGACTTTGGTATCACATATTTCAGGAATATCATTAGCTTAAATTCGTGAGTCTTATGAATCCTACTGATCTTACAGTGTGGTTTTTTAATAATATGTTGATTTATCTTAACCTATAAACCTATTAAATACTAGCATGTTTGTCCATGATCTTAGTTGAGCAATTATGTAATTCGTTTTTACAACAATAGTGATATATTTAAGACTTATCATATGACTTTTAAACCAGTACCTTCCTTTTGACAACAATGACATGTTTAAAATCACAATTATTGTAATCCTAGATGACCCTAAAAAACAATTTCCGATCTTAGTCTCTGTGCATTCAGTGTATTGTCAATCCAATTTGAGAATATCATAATCTAAAAGTATTACAATCAATTTTAGACATATATGCCTGTTGGTCCCATAGTTCTTATTAGGTTACTTTAAAACAAGGGATACTCTGTGTCCATCTGTGTTTTTTCAAAGATATGCTCCAAAGTAATAGTCCTTGTTCATTCCTAGAGGTGACAAAGAATCAAGTTTGTGGATACATAAGAGTTCTCTTTGGGAAAGTATTTTAGAAATGTTGCCTCCTCTAGGTGGGGGGTGTATCACTTCCAGTATTAAGCATCTTAGTTGTGCTATTGTGTGTCTATTATCAAGGAAGTGTCAGTAGATCGTCGATTTAAGGTTCTTTGTCCTGATGTTTGACTTGTGATCTGTCCAGCGCTCTTTAGCTTTTCTCATTGTCTTACACCTGTAGAACATCCCGCAGGGGCATTTGAGAGCATATATGACATTCTTTGAATCGCATGTGGAAAAATCTCTAATTGGTATTTTCTTTCGTGTCGTTGGATGTCTAATGTGATCACCTTTGATTAAGTTAGAACAATGTTGACAGTTCAAATATGTGTGGGTACCCATTTTTCATATTTTCCCATGCGTTTCTTTCCTCTCTTGGAGGCTATCATGGGAGGTTCTGGGAATAGACGGTTCAATGTTTGGTTGCTCTTAGATAGATTCCAATTTTTCATTATGATTTTCTTGACTTGAAAGCTCTGTGATGAGAATTCTAACGAGTGTACCAATCTGGTGGTTCCTTTTTTCTTAGTATATTTTAATAGGTCAGTTCTTTTTAGAGGATCCATCCTTGTTTCCGCCTTGATTAATATTTTCTCTGGAAAGTCTCTTTCTAGGAATCTTGTTCTTGTGGTTTCATATTCTTTGTGCAGATTCTCAGTATCTGATATTATCCTTTTTAATCTGAGCAATTGGCTGAAATGTAAGTTTTCTTTAAGATGATTCGGATGGAACATTTTGTAGTGTAAGCTGTTATTTACATCGGTCGGTTTTTGGTAGATGGAGGTTACGAACTCAGTTCCTGTGGATTCAACTTTAACATCAAGAAAATGTATGGTTGGATTGCCAATCTCTAGTGTGAACTTGATTCGTTCATTACAATTGTTGAAGTAATTATGGAATTGATGTAATTCTTCTTTTGTTCCTTACCATATCCCGACAATATCATCGAGGCATCTCTTACAATATGTTATTTTAGGTATCCATGTCTGATTGTTTAGCACAAAATTCTTTTCAAAATAATACATGAATGTATTTGCATATACTGGTGCGGCTGATGACCCCATTGAGGTGCCTGAAATTTGTAGTTAATATTTGTCACTGTATCTGAAATAATTGTTGTATAAGATAATATGTAACAGTTCCAAAGCAAAGATTTACATTTTTCTTCTGTCAATAGTAGCCACTCCATCGCCTCTATGCCTTCTCCATGGGGAATAGAGGTATAAAGGCTGGTGACATCTAGTGTGAAAAGTGTTAATGGAATGTTTGTCAAATTCAGTTCTCCAAGTAGTTGTAGAAAATGTGAGGCGTCTTTTAGGTAGGTTTCAGTCGCCTGTATAAGAGGTTGAATGGCTGCGTCCAAATGAATAGCAAGGGGTTGAAAGATGCTCTCTGTACCGGCGACTATTGGTTGAAACAGTGGTTTATTTGGGTTTTTATGTATCTTTGGTAGGGCATATAGAACTGGTGTCACTGGGGCTTTGTTTATCAAAAATTCCTTTGTCTGTTCAGAAATCCATTCTGATTCAAATGCTTTTGTGATTGTTCTTTCAATCAACTTCCTGATTTCCATTATTGGATCTTGGTCCAATTGTATGTGGCTCTTCTCATCCAATAATAATTCCATGCAGCTTTCATTGTAGAATGCTGTATCCATTATTACCAATGCCCCTCCCATGTCCGCAGGTTTCATTATTATTGATTTGTCTTCTGCTAATTCTTTGATCAACTTCAGTTGATGTTGTCTGATGTTTTGGATTCCTTTCCTATTATATTTTAGGCGCCTTAGTTCTTTTGTTGTTTTCAGTTTGAATAATTTCACAATAGGGTGGTTGACTTGCGGGTGAAATGTACTCTTCCCCTTCATCTCCAAATATTGTATTTCTTTGGATCTTTCTTTTGTTTCCGGCAAGTTATCAAAGAAAATGTTTAACTCCATTTTTCATATCATTTTGAAGAGGTTTACTTCTTACTCAAAACAACTGGTATTAGTTGTTGGGATAAAAGATGGCCCCAAGTTAAGTGCGTCTATTTGGGGTTGGGTCAAGCATTTACTAGAAATGTTCACAATGATTGAGTTATTTATTTTTGTCTTGGTCTTACTTTTCTTTTTTCCTCTTCAGTTCGATTTTCTTCTAAAAAAAAAGGCTGTGGTTCTGTTGTTGTTGTTGGTAAGGTCGAGCTGCTTGGTTGCGGCGGGGGCATTGGATTCTTCTTGGGTATTACCTCAGTTGTTGATGCGTTTTTATATAAGTTGTTTGTTTCTTCACTTTCCCTTGTGGTGGTTTCACTAATCCCTCAACTTGGTTTATTGGGTGGTTGTCTAGGTGGATAGTGCGGTGTCCGTCTTGTATTTTGATAGAAGTCTTGCCATGTGTTAACTATGTCTTTTGCGTAATCCAAAGTGTCAAGTCTGAATTTCCTGATTTTCCTCTGCTCTATATCTTTCTTGTAGGAGTCAAGTTTCTGGTTAATGTCGTCTAAGATCTTGCTGAGTTCCGTTGTTGATTTGAGTGAAGACAATTGTTCGCTGATTTCTTCTATCTCTGTTTTTATCGTAGCTAGCGATTTGGCTAATTCTTCAATCATTAGTAATATTAAATCTAGAGAGCATTTATTTAATATTTGTTACAAACTCCTGATTTTCCATGCACAACGTCGGGCACAGATACACTCTGAGCCCTCTGGGTATTCTTTTTGCTTTATAGTACTGGGCCAATGTTGAAGCATGTAATTCTTGTGATATTTCATCTGCGTATTGTTTTTCTAATTTGAAGATGAGTCATTCTGGATTATCTTCTGTTGGTGTTTCCCTTTCCGTACTGGAGATAACGTTAAAGATTCTCTCAGCCTCGTCCTCACTAAAGGCTAGTGTGGTTGCTGCTTTATTGGTTAAGGTATTCATTTTGGAGAAGGACATCCTTCTGTGCTTATTTGGTGCAAAAGGTATCGTTATGCCACCCGAGTGATAGGTCATTTTCTGCCATATTCACTGTAGCCTGACAAAAGCCTTGTTAGGAGGAAGACAATCCTGCCAGGAAAAAAAACCTAGGACAAGAGGAGTAAAGTTACAGGTTTTTCCCTGGTATGAGTACATGAGAAGACTGCAAGGCTCCAGAAGATTGTGCATTGATGGGACCACCAGACTAGATCAAGTAAAGACATGTTTTGGGCAATTATAGTCCATCTTGATAATATGACTGAAAACAAATGACTTTTTCCTGTATGTAGATGCACTGGAATTTTAAGGATTAGAGTAGGCAATGTACCCCACGTTCTGTAGTTTAGAAATCTCCTTTCACTGACTTTATGCTGCCATCCTGAAACTGGTTTTCCAAAAACCTCATGTTTTGCGCTTTTAGTTGGCATACCTTGGGACTTGTAGGCTTTTGGCCAACCTGGGCTGAAGGAAGCCACTGGCCAGTAGGATGGGAATCCCAAGAAGAATGTGCTGAAAGGGAAGCCAAAGGAATGGTACTCCATAAGAACCTGAGACACTGGCCAGGGCACCTCAATCCCATCCATCTAATAGGCTGTTCTTCCACATACTACAGAGACCCCTCCCTGATCTGTAGTTTGCTGAGCAAATATGTATGGATTACTTGAGATTAAAGAGAAGCTGTGTTGCAGCTCATTTCTGTCTTTTGAGTCCATTTACTTCTCCCCTTTGACATGCAAGAGGAAGATAATCAACTTGACCCATGAAACGGCACATTAACCAACGGGTAAGCAATGCATAGAGTGATAACCAGAAAACATCTACATTTGTTGCCTAAAGAGTAAGGCGTGGCTGAGTACATATGGAAACCATAAACACAAAAAGGAGGTCGGGGATGATTTTTAAACTGCTACACCAAAAGCAACACCCCCAAGATAGGTGGAACCTATAAAACAACACGAAAAATGCTGGTGAGCAGAGTTCAACCACAGGTGGGAACACTCCTATTATCTACTACAGAGAGAGGGAGTAGGCAAACAGCGAAACATTCCACACCCAAATATTGTGTGGGGACCATAAAAGCTAACACGGGAAAATTACACCAGCTGTTAGACCACACAAATAGTAGAAAAATATACAGTTTTATTCAAACACATCAATAAAAATTCAAAAGTAAAACAGAATATAACTCAATATACATTGCATGTTCTGTTGATTCAGCAGACATTTAACAGGCAAAAAAGAATGCACATGGAAATAAACCAAATTAAAGAAGGTTTTCACGCTTGACAAAACAGTAAGTCAAGCTCATTGGTCAGCCAAGAGTTCAAGAGATGACCAAAAGTGTGTTAAAATCTCAAATATCCATTCATTACCATACCACACCAATCCGATTCAGCCCAACATGTTTCATTCCTCATGCACTACTCATACACTAAAATCTGGGGAAATTCTTCAGGGACGCTAGTTTGCCTGTGAACAATTTGCAATGTGTTGTATAACAAAATCGAAAACCAGAATGATGTTCAGATTGGGGACCCAAAAAAGGAGTCAAAGAATAGGTCTTCCAACAGCGCAGTCTGCTTGTTCCTACTGCGATAACCTCGTTGTTTGGTCAACTAGAGAGGACGGCGTGTGCCCACCGGCAACCTTCTGAATAGGAAGTGCTGTTGGTGCGTGATGTTCTGCTGTACTTCCAAGCCTCGTTGGGCTGAGTGCGAGAGGCACCGTGCACGGCCTCTAAGGTTGGGGCTACTTCAGTCCCTGATTCTGTGCGTGCTGGTTCATAATCTCGTTTTCGGATAAAGTAATGCGATGTTAAGCCGATAATGTCGCACCTGGATTGGAATTCAGACGGTGAAATTCGCAATAGGGAGTGAAAAGTACGCCTATGTTTCCGGGTTTCGTAGAGCTTCGCAAGAAAAGCGCCGTACAAGGTGTGGATGGCTGAGTACATATGGAGACACTATTTATAAAATCCTGTTACAGTGGCTAGATGAGACCAGTGCCAGTGTTGCTAAGCACCTCAGAATGTGTGCACCATGTGTCTGCGTGCAGTTAGATCTGTTCCTGAGCTACCATTAAAATTTTCATGGGGCATCATTTAGCAGCCCATCCTGTGCAAACTAGAATCCCAGAGGGCTAGAGGTACTGACCCTCAGCAATGGCCGCAGAATGTTCTGGGATCTCCACTATTTCAGTCGTCCCAGGCACTCGGCTCTTATGGGGAATAGGGGCGAATCTCTGAGTGCTTCCAACCATGCATATAGCAAGCAATATGTTATTGTTCTTTTTTTGCCTATGCCCTTGGCTCTCGCACTCCAAAGCACTAGCTTCTACGCCGATCAGAGAACTAGAGCTTGCGGGGCGACTCCCAAATGCAGTGGAGCATTTGCAGTGGGACTATGGCAGGCTTCAAGAAACATCTCGGTCCCCCCATACTCCCATACTCCCAAACCATATCCTCGGCAGGAGGGAGAAAATTATCCTGTTGTCAATAGTTGTCAATAGAGACAGCTTCTGTGGACTCCGGGTTGCCATGCTCCCCAGGAAGATAGTTTTCAACAATAAACGCCATGTCCTTTATTTATTTATTTAATACATTTGATTGTAATCCCTTAGTTTTACAAAACCCTTGCTTTTATTTTTTATGATGTTATTCTCTTACAGCTCCCCATTGTTCAATATCTTCTCCCACAGCCCTTGAGCTAAAGACCTTGTAGCAACCTTCTAATATATATATTCTCTCAGCGTTTTATGTTACACTACTTGTTGAGCTCATAACTACCAAACCAGGCCTCATAGCACCAAATGTGAATGAAACCTGGACAGGCTCAAACTGGCCAACAGGGCAATGCCCAGAGGGCCGGCCCAACTTGCTTTCATGGGCCACTTGCCTACTTTTCTTTGGGTCAAAGTGGGCCAGCCTTTAGCCCAACGTGAGCCCATTTGAGTTACTTCACTGGGCAGCTAGTAGTTTTGACAAATGTAACTAAGCACATATTCTTTAAAATGCACAATTTGTAGCACATTTTCCTCAAAGATCCTTGGGTGCTCAAACAGCCTGCACAAAAAGGAAAGAATTGGCATTTGCAATTGTAGGCCACTTTTTCATAGGTACCTGAGCCAATTTGAGGCATCACTTCGACCCAGGGCGTAGCTGTATGTTAAAGCTGTGCATTTAAAAGCCACGCATCATTTGGTGAAATGTGGGTATCTGTGACATTTAGGATCTTTGCTCTCTTTCCTGTGTTTCGGAGATGGGAGATATTTGCACCAATAAGGCAATGGGGCTTCCCACAATCTTTCCTCGACTCATCCAGTGGTAGACGTGACTGGGCAGTCAAGGGTTACTCTTAGGAGGGGCCTGCAAAGTGGTTAAGATGCCTTATCACACACGTAATATTAGTTAGGGGGATCTGCACACAAACATGTCATAAAAATAGTAGCTTCTGTCCTGGGAAAGCAGGTAGTGTTGTGTAAGTTACAGGCAAGCAGACTGTTAGAGACATGACCTCAGGCCACTAAAGCCTCTTTCCACTAACAGTTGGGGTCACCAGCGATGTCCATTGCCTTGTAAACACTCTGGATACCGACTCATTGCTCTGTATCCAGGAGGCGCGTTTGGATCTGAACCTACTCAAGTCAAAGGTGCTAAAATACTTTGCAGCACCTAACTTGTCATGGAGCTGGTCAACGTGCAGAATGGTGTCAGCATCTGTCATGGTGGCCGTGCTGAGTCACCTGCAGTCCATGCAGAACCAGAGATCGCTGGTGCCAGTTTCTGAAATTGGACCATTACATTTGTGATGGTTCTATTACCCTCAGGTCCAATACCTTTGTGACCTCAGCTTTGATGTAGTCACAGACTATCCTGAAACCTTCACTTTTTACTGTCCCCAGTGTCTGCATCGTTTTTAAACCACGTTGTTAAACCTGGAGTCAAGGAGCACAAGCAGGGAAATTGTTGAGGCAAAGCTCGACAGTCACCTTGTTGCCCAAATGTCATTTGTGGAGAGGGTTAAACTCTCTCCACTGAGTCATCTGTGGGGTAACCTTGGAGGGGGTCAGGTAGATGCTAATTTCCCTATCACTCCCAGCATGGCATCTCAGGACACCTTTTGGGGGGCGAAGGGGAGATAACTTCACCTTTGACCTTTGAGAGCGTGAGATAGAAGTAGGACTGCTTCTAAATTTGAAGCTGTTACTCTAATAAAGTTTGTTTGCATTCATCCTTATTCAATAGGGCTGCCCATTCCATGTGTCACTCCTTAATATACTTAGACAACTTGTTCAGTTCTCATAATGGATTCACGCTACACCCTACTTATATATTGTGGATTCGAGCTATAAAGAACACACTTTACATTTCCTTCAAATATGGCCGCCAGAAACGAGGTTTTTCTCTCTTGATATTAAGGATCAAAAGATGAAAAAAGGGCCAGTTTTATCATGTCAACCATTTAAAGCAAAAATACGCACACACAAAAATGTTTCTAAATGCAAGCCACCTATTCTTATAAGGTTGTGACACGTATTCCTACAAAACGGTTTTGTTAACTATGTGTGATTCCACAGTGATGATTGAAACTTTTTGGGACACACTGCACTAATATAGAAAACAGACAGAAAAACAGATAACTGACGTTTGGTGAGTACATGAAAATCTTTTTAATTATTCCAAAAATTGTTATACCTTTGATGCAATTGAGATTGTATTATCTCTTTTTCCCATAGTTCCACCTTCCTGTATTTTTCACCAGGAATTCAATGGGAAGCACTACATAAATATTTAAATATGTGAATGTATGATTGGTTCCTGCAGGTAAATGAAACATATTTTACCTGTGCTAGTTTTACCATATGCCCCCCACCTCATAAGTGCTGCACCACTTTTGCCATCCCTTTTATAGATGGCTTCCATTCACCTACAAACGTTCTTGTCCCTGATGAAAATCCCACACCAGAATGGGGACTGAAACATGTAGGGCCACGTTTTCACTTATCTGGAACTTATTATTTTATAACTTGAACATGTATTTCTTTGTATATGGTTTCTATAAATGTATATTGTTTTCACAAATGTGTAGTGTCTGTTGAAACTGAACTAACAAATGTGTTTGTAAGTTTATTTTGTAACATTTGTTGTAGAAGGAAACTTTGGGTCTCATCACGAGTTTGGCGGTAGCGCTTAAATGCGGCGGTAGCGCTGTTACCGCCACATTTAAGGGTCCGCCAAATCACGGCTTCGGCTGATTTCGCCCCCGCTCCCGGGGAAATCTGCAGAGAATTTGCCGATTTCTGGCACGTTTACCGTGGCGGGAAATCCGCCGGTGGTAAAAGCGCGACATTTCCCCATTGAGCTCAATGGGAAATGGGCAATACCCGTTCCGCAAAACCCGTGATCCGGCGCTAATAGCACCGGTGGGTTTGGCGGTAGGGCTAATAACACCAGAGCTATTAGCGCCAGCGTTATCACCAAACTCGTGATGAGGCCCTTTATATTTGTTCTGATTTCACTCAAATATTTTCTAGACTGTGGTATGTTTTCTGTAAGATATATACATTTTTTAATCATTTGTATTAGTGTTGAGGTGTACCTTGGCAGAGAGGGTCTATTTTCTTTGTATACCACTCTTTATCACCTATTGCTTGCCCGTATATTTGTTGGCCATTGATCTCGCTCTTCTGTTGCAGGACTCTAACTCCTAGAGTACAACTGGGAGCAACTAAGGAAAACACCTGTTCCGTATACAGGAGAATGAACTCGACTACAGCCTGGAAAGGGACTTGGGAGTTCCTTGTGAAACAGAAATGAGGCACCAAACACCGCATGTGCCAACCCCAGAGGGATCGGAGGCATGGCATATGCTACAGAAAATGAACTGGAAGTGAAGAGAAACTGCACTGGGACACATAACATTGACAACTAAAGCAGGAAAGAAATGCGCTCACGTGCCTGAGTTGCAGACTGGGCTTAAATCCTGGCTTCACCCTTAACTGAAGTGTATAATCCTGGACACACCATTTTCTTCCATTTTGCCTTATCTGCTCAATGAGACATTGCTGAAAGTTACTTATTTTAAACGGCAAGCTACTGGAATACAATTCTCACTCATGATATTGGTCCATATATAGTAGAAATTATACTGATCATTAATGTACTGCACAACACAGAGTTATTTGTCTCTTGTCTTACTCAGGGCAACTTCTTGTAATATAACCTCCCCCGATTATTGGTGATTGATGTCACGCCCTGTGGCATCACTTTCTGTGATGTCACTTCCGGTGTTGACAATTGTGGCGGGTCAGAAGAAGGACAAGGACTCATGTCTTCCATTTTGGAGTATTCTTTATTAAAAGAAAAGTGAAAAACTCCTAACTTTCCCAAAGCTATGGGTTTTCCCTCCTTAACACAAACTAACTAGGGTGCTCGCCAGTGAGGCCAAAAGGAAGATCCATCTTCTGTCCAAAACTAATCTAAGCTGTCCCTGCCACTAGCAAAACAACTAAGATACAGGAGAATGACTCCCCTCTCCTGTGGTCTGATTTTCAGCAAGTTCACTTTAGCAAAGTATTTGCAGGTATTTCTTGGTAACTACTTTGATCAGGTCGTATAGTTCCGCTATTAGGCTTCTCAAATTCTCTAGTGTCCTTTACACTTTGTTTCCCCCTTTTGAGGTTATTCTTTTCTCTTTTCTTGTTAGTTCAACTTGAGGCTTTCTCTCTTTTCAATGGCCACTCTTTTTCTTGGCTGGGCCAAGTATGACTGTTCCCAAAATAACTCTCACTCGCCTCCACTGTTTTATAGTTACTGGGATAAGTATTTGTATTTGTATTTATTTTATTTATAAAGCGCGGCCAGGCCCGGGGGCATACGGGCGCGTAAGTTAGATCTGGTTACAGTTACATTTGAGTGCAGTAAGCAAAGGTTACGTTATGGTTACAGATAGGTACATACATTAGTATTACAGATACATACATACATGTTGCAATGTTCATGTGGCAGGCAGTGGAGGCTGCCGATAAAATATAGTCTAAAATAAATTATTTACAATATGTACAGTAGGCAGTCAGTCGTTCAAGGATCTGGGAAGTTTAGGCTGTGTCCATGTGTCCATGTTGTGAAGCCAGCGCTTTGTGTTGCTTTGAATAGGTTAAAGGAGGGTTCTGACCTAAGGAGCGCTGGCAGTGTGTTCCATAATTTCGATGCTTGCACAGGGAAGCTAGCTCCAGCCGAGTTATGGAGTTTGAATCTCGGTATGGACATAGTGTTTGCTTGAGCTGCTCTGAGTGGTCTTGATGATGTATGTGGTGTAAGTTGGTTGGTGAGGTAGGCTGGTGCAAGGTTGGCCCTGGCTTTGTGTGTGAGGGCCAAAGTTTTGAGGGATATTCTATGTTCTACTGGGAGCCAGTGTAGATTACGTCTAGTCTCAGAAATATGCAACTTTTTAGGGATGTTGAGGGCTGCCTTGATGGCATTACTTTGAATTACTTGTAGTTTGTTGATATTTTTGTGGCTAGTGCCTAAATAAAGGGCATTACAATAGTCTATTTTGGACAAGACTAATGCTCTAGCAAGAGTAATGCAATTGGGTGTGGAGATGAACGGCCTACATGCAGTGATCAATTTGCAGGTGTAAGCGGCTGATGATGCTACTGCATTGGTTTGTTTGGAGAGGAATAAGGTGGCATCAATGTAGATTCCTAGGGTTTTTGTGTTGTTTGAGACAGGGATAAGATTACCATCTATAGTGAAAGATTAGAAAGCAGAGTTTAGATTTTTTTAGTTTGGCGTGAGTACCAAGGATGATCAACTCAGTTTTTTCATCGTTGAGACAAAGTCCATGATGTGCCATCCATGCTTTTATTACTGAGTATATATCATTGAGGGTTTTGCTGTCTGTTTCGTAGTCACCCGAGATACTGGGTGATGTCCGCATAATTGGTATACGTGACACCCAGATAGCCAAGGATATTGAAGAGGGGCTTTGTAAATACATTATAGAGCATCGGGGACACACAAGAGCCTTGCGGGACTCCACAAGGTACTGGTTAGGGTTCAGCTGAATCAGTGGGAGAGAAGACCCTCATGGTTCTGTTCGCCAAGAAGGAACTGATCCAGGCAGTGGCTGCGTCTGAAAAGTGTGCTGCAGTTTTCAAGTGGTGACAGAGTGTTTGGTTATTGACCAAATCAAAAGCTGCTCACAGGTCAAGCAGTAAGAGGAGTGCACGTTTACAGTTGTCTTTTAGGATTTGGATCTGGGTAGTGAGATCTATTAATACAGTTTCCGTGCCGTGTCTGGGTCGGAAGCCGGATTGCCTTAGTCCCAGGAGAATGTTTGATTCTAGATAAGCCTGTATTTGCAGATAAGCTGCTCTATCCAGTATTTTTAATAAGAAAGGTACAGTTGTTATCGGCCTATAGTTAGACGGGTTGGCTGGGTGCAGAGTAGGTTTTTTGAGTAGAGGAATGACCCAAGCGTCTTTTCAGTTATCAGGCACTACTCCGGATTTGATGAGGTTAGTAATAAATGGTGCCAGGTCATGTGCTGCTGCTTTGATGATCGGAGCAGGGCAGGCATCACCTTTTCAATTTGATGGTTTAAGTTTCCCAATGATGTTTTCTACTTCCCAAATTGAGAGGGGTGAGAAACTGAATGGCTTACAAGTTGACTTAAAGGTAGGTGACTTGTTAGGAAGTTGTTTGTAATCAGGGTCAGCGAGTAGCAGGGATTATTTCGCATTGATTTTAGATTGTAGGCGAGTTATTTTGTCTAATAGGGCCTTCTGAATGTTACTGCACCATAGTGCATCTGTGACACATTTGTCAATAGGGGCAATAGGGGATTCTAATTCTTTTAGAATCTTGAAAAGTTCTTTTGTGTTGGATTCCGCTTTCGTAATCCTTTTGTTGTGGGTGTCTTTTTTAGCAAGTAGGATGGCTTCTTTGTAACTAGTGGATGCTAGGGTTAGCTCATTCTTATTGGTTACTGTAGGGCACTTTTTCCAGTGTGCTTCTGCAGTTCTCTTAGTTTTGCGTAGTTCTCTTAGCTGCAGCGTGAACCATGTATTCAGGTGACGTTGTGGTTTAGATTTCCGCAAATTTAGGGGGGCGATGGTATTCAGTGCTTTGAGAATTGCCTGATTGTAAATATCCACTATGACTGTGGGGTCAGAGTCAGAGTCAATGTTGTTCAGAAGGGGGAGTAATAATGGTAGGTGTAATGTCTTTCTTGTTTCTCATGCTGGTGCGATGATAGGGGCCGGGTGTTGTGTGTTGGCTTTGATGGAAAAAGTTATTTTGTGATGATCCAACCAGATACAAGGATCATTAGATAAGAGATCAATAGAGCAGTTGAGGTGAGCGAGCCAGTCCAGTGTTCTTCCTTTGATATGTGTAGGCTCATGAATAATGTGGGTGTGACCCAAGTCGGATAATGTGTTGGCTTGATCAAGGGCGTTAGTATTCTTAGGGTCGTTAAAGCCAAGATTAAAATCCCTGAGTAGGATAGTTTGTGAATTAGGTTTAGTGTCAGTGGTTATGAGTGATACAATATCCTCTATAAAAGAAGAAATGGGACTTGGTGGTCGGTAGATGAGGTGCATTGTTGCTATGTGGTTAGGTGATAGAGGTAGTTTGATGGACAGAGATTCAGCAGAGGGGATTTGAACGTCCTGAATGACTCTAATGTCAAAGGTGTTTCTAAATATGAGGGCGAGTCCAACTCCCTTCGTCTGATTGGTGTTTCTGTCGCATCTAATAATAGCATAATCATTTGGTATAGCAAGGGCCAGAGATGGGCCGGAGGCAGCATTAAGCCAGGTTTCCGTGACTGCTAGGAGATCAAGCTTTTCATGAGTTATGAAGTCAGCAATGTCCAAAGCATGGGCAGAGAGAGACCTAGCATTCACCAAGGCTGCTTTGATGAATGTGTCTTTTGCAGGGTTTTTTTGTGGTAGTATGGGTTGGTCATGCAAAAGGATGGGGGCTAGCTTACTGTCTGAATCAGTGAATCAGTGGCCAGATTGGCTAAGTTGTTGTCCTTGTTTGTTGCTACTGTGGCCGTACGGTTGGGGTTTTTTAGTCCACAATCGGGCTCCTAATCTAGAAATTCTGTTTAAAATGCTAGGGTGGTGAGAGCATGGTGAGGTAGGAGCGTAGTTATTTGTGGTAATGTTGCAAGATAGGGTTGAGCTATAAAATAACTTCAGGTATGGGTGCTGTTTAAGTGGGGTGGTTCTAAAATTTAGTCTAAGGTTTCTATTAGTAGTAGTACAAGGTTGGTTCGGTGATGGTCTGGTAGCAAAGTGGCGTATCCAGAGTGCTGGATCATCCAGGTAAGGGTTTGTAGATGCCATTGTACTAAACCGCGAAGTGTGGGTAATAGTTACCTTGCGTGTGCTGGTATATGTGCCTTGGTTGGTGTGTGGGTGGGGTTGACAAGTCCAGCGTCTAGTGTAAATGTACAGTAGATGGAGGAGAGTAGTTAGGTACCAATACATGCTGTCGGTACAGTGACAAGCAACCAAAAGGGTCTCAGATAGGTCACAGGGTGCAGTAGCTAGCGACAATAGTATCTAAATAGGTCACAGGGTACAATGGCAAGCGACCAAAAGGATCTCAGATAAGGTCACAGGGTGCAGTAGCTAGCGACAATAGTATCTAAATAGGTCACAGGGTACAATGGCAAGCGACAAAAAGGGTCTCAAATAGGTCACAGGGTGGAGTAGCTTGCGACAATAGTATCTAAATAGGTCACAGGGTACAATGGCAAGCGACCAAAAGGGTCTAAAATAGGTCACAGGGTGGAGTAGCTTGCGACAATAGTATCTAAATAGGTCACAGGGTACAATGGCAAGCGACCAAAAGGGTCTCAGATAAGGTCACAGGGTGCAGTAGCTGGCGACCAAGGGTCTAAATAGGTCACAGGGTACAGTAGCAAGCCCCTCAAATAGGTGAAGGCGGAGAGCAATGCCACGGGTAGCCAACAGTAGTGAGGCAGTCAATAGGTTAGGCTAGTACACTACACATACATCAAACGCGGGCAAGTAAGGAGCAGTGCAGAATACACAAGGCACCAATCAAGAGTGTGGTACAACAAAGGCATGGTGCGTCAAGCATTATCAGGCAGAAGAGAAATGTAACAAACATGTGGGGCAGATCAGAATGTGTGAGCAGCAAGTTTAGTCAATGCAGGATGTGGGCAGATTAACTCAGAAGCACGCATATTAGTCAAGGGTAAATGCAGTCAGGGAGAATAGGAGGAAAGCATAGAAAGCATAGGCAATATGGCATGTGTTAAGCAGGGGTGCTGCAGATGAACACGTTATTAGCAAACAGAGGGCGGACACTTTAGACGGTAAGCAAGACACTGTATCACAAAGTCATTAAAGTACATCAAGGGTGGTGCAAGTAGCGTGGTTTACCTTGCATTGTAGGTGGTCGGGTTAGCAGGAAGGGCACTAAGGCCAGATGAGATGTATACATTTTGGGCATAGGGACGGCGCCTTGCGCCTGGTTGCGCTCGGTCAGCTCAGTCAGGGGGATGGCCTTCTCTCTCTAGGCCTTGCCTCGTTGGCCGGCTCTCGCCTGCCGGTGATTGGTGGTGCAAAAAGAAGGCAATTTGCACCAATCCGGCAGCAGCATGGGTCGGAGGACGGTCAGGCAGGAAATGCAGACAGGGTCAGGCGCATGGACAACAAAGCGTGGCGGCCATCTTTAAATGCAGAAAAAGCCGATTCTCACACGGATTAAGAAAACACACGTGCAGTGTGTGCCTGGAAGACGCAGGTAACGGAGGTGGAGAGGCTTGCAGAATATAACATGCAGATGCTATAGTTTTAAATGGTATTTGGAGCGGAGAGCAGCTTTTAAAAGCAGTGAGGATGGAGGGGGCTCTGAGGCAGCTGGTAATATGCCTGGAGCATGAGGATTCCAGAAACAATTCTCACATCTCTCCAACTCTTTGGACTTACTGGGATGAGTATGCATGTTTCAGCACTAAAACTCACTTTCCTCCACCTCTTTCGCTTTATTGGGATGAGTATGAGTGTTCCAGTAATGATTCACTGTTCCCAAAATTATATGGGTGTTCCAGAAATTATTCTTGTTGTTTCCCACCTCTTGGGTCTTACGGGAATTAGTATTAGTATTCCAGCAAATGTTCTTAATTTTCTCCACCTCCTTGGAACAAATATCTGTGTTCCAGTAAAAGTTCTTAACTTTCTCCTCCTCTTTGGTTTTACTGGAGTATCCGTGCTCCAGTAAAGGCGCTTGTCCTTTTCCAACCTTTTGGTTGTACTGAAATGAGTACGGGTGTTCCAGTACTGATTCTCCTTGTTTTCTATTATTCGCTCTTTACTGAGATGAGTATCAGTGTCCCAATGATGATTCTCCACTTTCTCTGTTCCTCCGTCTTTATTGAGGGGAGTATCAGTACTCTCATATAGATTTCCACTGTTCTCTAGTAACCTTAGCATTAGGTACCCACTGGGACGAGTATGATTCTTCTCTTCATTCTTCTCAATATCCCTCCCGGTTCTCCCGCCTTCTCCCTTACCTTCAGCTCTGAGGGTTAGTGTCACTAGGCCTGCTTTCAGTAGGGGGTACTTTGCTGTTTGTCAGCTGGGCTTCTCAGTTCTTGGTTTCCTTCTCTTCTTTGTTGTACCCACTAAGTACTGTAGTCGGGTAAGTGGTCTCAGCATTGTTGTGGGACTTCCCAGTCCACTGACTATTTGTCATTTCACCACTTTGGGTTAGGTTGCACATCTGGGGCTTCCATCCATCAGTTTCTCTGGCTCTGGGTTTCATCAAGTTAGGGTTTGGATGCCAACTTCCCTCCAAGCTTGGAAGCAGCACTTCCCTCTGTGTTCAGTGTTTCTCGCACAACTGATTTGAAGCTTGCAGGCTTCTCGCTCTCTCTTGATAACTCCTCCTTGATTTATGATGTGGCTCTGGGACTTCCCCGGCAGAGTACACACGTCATTCTTCTCTGTCCCATGAGTGCTCTGTATTACTTGCTTGATCATCATCTTCTCAGTATCAAACACAGGATATGTTACTCACCTGTAACTCCTATTCTCCAGCATTGGAATCTTTCTTAGATTCACAAGCTGTGAATATTCCCCATCGTTAGGCTGGGAATCCTCAGTAAAATAGAGCAGTTTAAAGTTAAACTGAATTTCAGTCACTTTTGTGCTCTAGTATAGTTGCTTTTGGGTTATACTGCCCACAACAAATTGGAAAGGCTCCCTTAGCTCCACTCCTGGTGGCCATCATCAAATTATGGCATAGCGCACGTGAGTGGCAGTATGAGCCACGAAGAGCAAACCAGGGTAGGCGAGAGGGTTGCATGTTAATCTATAAAAAAAATCACATATAAACAGGTTAGCAACCCAGGTTTACCTGTAGCACAAACTACAACCACTTCTTCTCTACTGTCTGGGTAGAAATACAATTCATATTTAACTGGAAGAGAAAAGAAACACAATTTAAGAGCATCAAATGCTGGCGACTCACATCCTCTCCCCCTACAAAGCAACTTTTATGGTTATACATATACCTGTATTGTAAAATTAATGTAATAAAACAGGTGTTGCATGACATGTAACACCACATAAAACCCACTACACATATAAACATATATTGCACAAGTTTACACAAACATGAATACATTTGCATTAATAATCCAACCCACACACAGGCCTTAGTACAAATCGACAAATCTAAAGTGGACCAAACTGTGTGGCTATGTAAACAGCCTGAGATGTTTCAGTACAAGTAGGGTTTGACTGCATTGATGATTTTGGTGGGGATTGCAGCAGAGGATGCAATGGCATTAACTTGACACGTCATGGACAAAGAGGAGTCAATGAAGACCCCCCAGTGTTTTAACTGCTGATGACACATATCGATGATGAATGTCCTGTATTGAGGGTCAAGTTTGTTGAGCATGTCGTTGGTGCCTACCAAGAGGATCTGGTTTTCTCTCCATTGAGACATAGGCCATTCGCTGCCATCCATGTCTGTATTGCTGCATAAATGTTAGCTAGAGCAGCTGCGTCCTATTTATAGGAGCTTGTGAGAGGGAGTAGGACTTGTGTTGTCGGCATAGTTTGTATATGCTATGCTGCGATCATCTAGGTCATTGAAGAGAGGTAGAGTAAATATATTGTATAAGGTCCGTGCAGTACACAATCCTTGCGGGACACCACAATGTATGGTGGTGGGTGCTGCGCATGCATGGTCCGAGAAGACTCTCATAAGTCTCCCCTTCAAGAAGGAGGAGATCCAGGATGTGGCTTCAGAAGAGAAGTGGGCAGCATTTTTGAGTTGTTTGCATAAGGTATCATGGTCAACAAGATCAAACACAGCCGACAGATCTAGTAGCAGGAGAAGTGCTGGCTTGCCTTTGTCCATTATGTCACCGAGTTGTATCTTGAGGTCAAGCAGGGCCGACTCTGTCCCATGGCCCGGGCGGAAACCCGATTGCCTCTTGCCCAGAATGCTATTAGCTTACAAGAACTGCTGGATTTGAGTATAGGCAACTTTGTCCAGAATTTTCAGAAGGAATGGGAGCGTGGTGATCAGTCTGTAGTTGTTGGGTGTCTCTGGGTCTAGTGAAGGCTTTTTTACGCTGTTGGAGTTGAAGGAGGCATTAATGAAAGTTTTCAAGAAAAGGGCTAAGGTGTCCGCACACTCTTTGACCAGATTGGCAGACGTCCCCTTTGCATTTGGACGGTTTGATTTTCTGAATGATGTCCAGTACCTCTGTTTCAGTTACTTCCCTGAATGAGAAAAGAGTTTTCTCTTTGGTATCTGTGCTAGTTGTATAGGATGCAGGCACATAGTCTTTGGACAGGGCTTTGTGGTGGGCGTTGATCTTCTGTAGGAGATCAATTTTATTATAATCATGGCTGTTTGGACACTAGTGCACCAGGATTCATCTTTCACAACCTCCTGTGTGTTCGTGACCAGTGTGGCCAGTTCTCCAAAGATGGCAAACAACTCTTTTGATTCAGATGTAGCATTAGAGATCCTATCGTTATTTGCTGAGGATTTAGCTAGAACGATGGCTTTTTTGTATTGTGCCACCAGTGTTTTATAGGCAGTTAGTGTGGAGTCCTGAGGGTTCCCTTGCCATTTGCTCAGCGCTTTGCGCTTCAGGGCACATAGTAATTTGAGTTCAGTGGAGAACCAAGAATTAGTGTGTTTCTTTTTTTGTCTTTCTTGTTCTCTAGCGGGGAAAGGGTGTCAACTGCAGTTTTGAGTTTGGTGTTATAAAGCTCAGCCAGCACAAAAGGGTCTGATGAGAGCGGGGCTTTGAGAGATGGAATGTCTAAGTAGGGATGGATCCTGTTTTTGGTTAGGTTTTGTGAGCATCTGGCTGGAGCAGATGGGACAGGCACGAAATATTTGGGCGTATTACAGCTGGTGGGGATGGAGGAATGGATAAGGTGGTGGTCGGTCCACGGGGACGGAGCATTGGAACTGATGTCAACACTGCAGTTGTGGTCTGCTACCCAGTCTAGGATGCGAGCTTTGCAGTGGGTAGGATTGACGACTGGACTGGAAGCCAAGGTCCTGGAGAGCTTTGGATAGAGCATTGGCTTGTTTATCTTTATGATCGTTGAAGCCCAGATTGAAGTCACCCAAAAGAATGGATTTGGTGGTGTTTTTCAGATTTTCCCTAAGGAGATGGATTACATTGTTGTGGAAGTCAGATAGAGGGCCTGGTGGCGGTTTGCTATATGGATAGCTATGGTGGTGTTGGGCGAGATAGTAATCTTGACTGCAAGGGTGTCCACATTCTCTCTGAGAAAAGATGTGGTTTGTCTTACTGTTAGCTTATCTTTAACTATGAGGGCCACTCCCCCACCTTTGGCAGCTGGTCTGTCTTGTCTGAAGATGGTGTAACCTAGAGGGAGGGCTAGTGAGATGGTAGGTCCCGAGGCTTCATGAAGCCATGTTTCGGTAATGGCTATAGCATCCAGGTCTAGGTTGGTGATCAGGTTGTGAATTTCCGTAGCATCTACTGTGAGAGATCTTGCATTTATCAATGCACATTTCAGGGGGCATAGCTCTGTCATTAAGTTGTGTTTGAATAGTTGGTTGGTCACTGAGCATTTAGTAGGAATGGATGCGGCAAGGGTAGATGGCTCCAGGGGGTGTGACCATTGTGAACTGGGATTGGGATAGTTTGCTTCTGAGGCATGGTGGGAGCGTTGACTTAAGAGTTTGTTTCTGGTGCCAGTTGATCTGGGGCGCTTTTGATGAAATAGAGAGATTTGGTGTGGCTGCTAAGCCTATTGAGTCTGGTAGGTAAGGGGTTGTTGTAGAGCATGGTGGAGCAATGAAGTGTGGAGTTGGGGTCATGTGGTTTGAGGAAGAATGATGGCAAGAAGTAGGTGGGGGGAATGTCTTCAGATTCAGGTGGTTCCTTGCCAGCCATGCTAGGTTTGAGGGGGAGGAGGGGACAGTAATACTGCTCTGAGGCTGCTATAATAATACTACATATAGGAAACGGCGCAATACAGGCAAGCAGCTACTATGCTAGTCCAAGCTATAGGACATAGTACAGTACAAGTAGGCTATCTTACTCTATGCTAGAGTAAGATAATAAACCACCGTGCAATATAGGTAAGCACACAGTGCAAGAAAGGGAAGCAGTGTAGGTAAGCAGCTACTGTGCTAGTAGCAATATCAAAGGACACAGTACAATAAAGGTAAGCAGCTACAATGCTAGTCCAAGCTATAGGACACAGTACAATACAAGTGCGTGGCTGCTATGCTAGAGAAAGATAATAGACCACTGTGCAACCTATAACCATAACAGGCAAAGGCAAGCTCCATGTAAGAAAATCTTACTGTAAAGACTGGAGGGGTGGGGTGGCTGTACTCCTGCTCTCTATATGGCAGAGGAGAGGCACAGAGGACCCCAGCCAAGATTCTCTATTTGGTAAAACGTGGGCGAGCAATCAAGGCCTAGCTCTCAGGAGGTTGGTTCTTAAGTACAGTGTAGTCCCCAAGCACCCTCAAAGGAATGTCCACACACTGTATTAGTGAAAACAGTCTTTATATAATTAAGGTTCAAGGTTATATACACAATCACAATAACTCACTTTGTGCTCAGTTAATATACAAGGCAAATATATACACAATTCTACGTAGTACCACAATTACTATCAGATTTCATTAACGTGCACCAACTGGACTTAGTTTAAATGTCACACAAATCAAGTAATAAAGAGAACCAACAATAGACATAGGAGGTAAAGCAGTTGGTTAGAACAATGGACAGAATTCTGAGCCCCTACCAACAGGCACAGTTCAGTATGAGGATCCCGCCACCTGAGCAACCTGTAAATAAAGATATATCGTACAAGCCCAGTCTATATATTGTTCACAAGAGTCTTATTTCCTTCTAAATAGTTCTACAACCCCAATGTACCTGGAATACAGAGTTCGACGTCGGGTCGTCGACGGATACTTCTTGAGCGGCTCCCTTTAAGACAGGAGCTATGGATCGCCGAGATCCCACGAGGAAAAAGGGGTGAACACTGTAGTTGCAGCAGCAGCTTCGGTTCTTGCAGTGCTCGTTGGTGATCGGTCAAAAACGTCCTGCAAGCTAAGGCGTGCAGTGCACCTCGACGACGAGTGTTCGTTCCCGCAAGGAGTCAATGAAGAACATTAACCCAGCAAGGGCGTTGAGTCATCAGCGTCTCTGCTGTCTTTGGGTGGCGAGAAAGCCACCGGCGGATTCTTCTTGGTCGTCGGCAGCCTTAACTTTCTCCATCAGGACGAAAGCGATCAGCGAGGATGAGCAAGGGAGTCCTTGTTTCAATGTTTTTAGGCAACGGGAGCACTGCGGCTCCGGTCGGCGAAGGTGGACGGCTGTCCAGTTCTTCTCTTTGTTCTCCTCAGCGGCCCCCTTCTCCGGTTGGCAGCCTTTCGTAGGTCTGTCTACCAGGGAGTTTTGGCAAAGATCAACTGGTGCACGATGGTCCCTCATAGCTTGGGAAGAGGTCTCCTAGTCAGGTCCTCTCTTGGATCAGTTCCTTGAAGGCACAGCATCTTTCAGATTAATGAAGGACAGTAGTAGCAGTTCTTCTTCTTCAAGTGGGCTTCAAAGTTAAGCATCAGTTTCAACTTCAGCTTCTGAACTATTTCTAGCAGTGAGAGGCCTCCAGATATACTGTTGATCTCCCAAACACTCTGCTGGGTAACACTCAGGCAACCAATCATTCAGAAGGACATTCAGGCAGTCAGGCAGCCAATCGGATCGCAGTGCATTCAGGCCATTCTTCTCCATCCAGCCACTCACAACACAGAATGTGGATTCAGACAAGCACTCTGCCATTCAGCACTACAAACGGCATTCATACCAGTTTTGGCAGGGCCGTCTCAATCATTGTGTCAACCACCAGATACTAGACACCCATAACACAGAATGCATATTCGTCACACACTCCATTCACCCATGTCCCACCCCACGGGCGTACCCACAACATACAGTCATTGGATAGGCCCCAGCCAGTCTGGCCTGGACTTCCCCACAATAACATATATGAAACCTCCACCCAACAGCCAGTCAGAGGGAATGGACAGAGTTAGGGCTTCCCGGGACTGCGGGAAAAGTAAGGTAACAGGTGATAGAAAGGGGCCATCTTGTTTCTTATCAGGAATCCACTGATTCCAATGACAGTGCCTGGGCATCCCAAAATGGAGAATGCCAGGGCACCTGTCAATTCAGCACGGAGCTGCGACCAGCCCATACCCTGCTCGTTGGCCACACCCAGGTGCCCAAAACATACACTACGAGTACAGGTTCCTACTCCCACCCCTGGGTGCCATAAGGGTATCCCAAGGGTCTGTTCACCAAATCAAAGAGAGTAAGAGCCGCACCGCCAGGAGTCCCACCTGAACTCATGTGCGAAAAACAAGACTGTACACACGATAAAGCAATAAAGGACAAGGATATGGAGGCCCTGTCCCTCCGATGCATTTCCAGAATAACACTTACCACTCGAGACTTTACTATACCTCACGCAAACAGGTTAGAAAGGACAGACAGGCCAACACTGGCCTCTGTCACAGAATCCCTCTCGACACAGTAGAGCCTGGTAAATGTGCACACCGATCCTCCGCATGGCTGCTCTGCAAATGTCGAGCAAGGTGGGGATCCCAGAAAGGAAGGTCGTTGTGGCAGCTACTGCTTTGGTAGAGTGTGCTCTGGGTCTGCCAGGAAGAGGCCTGCCAGCTTGATAGTGGCAGAATGAGATGCAGGCCTATATCCACCTGGAAATGGAAGAGCTGCTCCTGAGGGACCAAACATCACGAAGAGCTGAGAGGTTTGACGGAAAGACTTTGTGCAGGCGACATAATACATCAGAACCTGTACGACATCTAAAGAGTGTAATGAACTCTCAGCTTGAGAGGTTAGAGATCTGAAGAAAACTGGCAATAGCACAGCTTCATTGACGTGAAAAGTACTTTGCAGAGGCTACCAGGGGGCGCACGGAGCACCGTGACCGCAGGTCCCTGACGAGATTTGAGCCCCCGTCTCGTGACCCAAAACCAAGGAAATGCCGGCAGAAGACCCCCCCCCCACTACTCGTAGAAAACCCGGTCGAAAACAGAGCCTGGAAGGTGACAAAATCCGACTTTCAAGAGGCAGCTAGCACGGGCCTGCTTCAAAGTGGATTTGAGCCCCAAAGAGCCTGCACAACAATTGGAGTAGGACCCCCAACTGCGGGATTGCAGCGAGGCCTTGCCTGTCTCCCCCTTGCTACCGCCTACATACCCCATCATAGCCCAGCGAGAAGCACGGAACGTGTCCCGATCGGCGCCCCACAGACCTGCGCTGCTGGAGACACCAGCCTGTGCTTCCAACAGAGGAGGCGTACGCTTGCCGAGGTGTAAGGTAAGCGAGCCCCCCTCACTGCGTGTCCAGTGCAGCCTCCACATACGGCTGCTAAACCTCTCGCGGGGGGCTCCTTCAACACCGAGCGAAGTCAGAGCCACGACGTGGCGCCGCCCCCTCCCCCTGCGGGAGGCCATATGCTACGAAAACAGCCTGCCGATGTGGAGCCGGTGATACAGCTCCTCCGGCGAGCAAGGGGAGGGACGAGAGGGGTGTACGGGCCCCTAGGAGACTAGAGACACTCCTACACATAGAATACCTGCACCCCTGAGCCTATAGCGCCCGAAAAAGTGACAATTGAGACACAGAGCCCTTGAAAGCCCATACGAGTCTGCAAATCATGCCTTCTGCCTGCAGCACAGCCTGATTAACCCCAAGAGGTGCATAGACCTGAGGCTCATCTTGTCCCAGGTCCCAATATTGCATGAGAAGCCAACAGCATTGCAAAATTACCATAGGGTCCGGAGGCTCCACTGACATATTCCATGGTGCACCCCATTGCACTGTGTGTAAGGCACCAGGGGGGTCAGCCCACATAACTGTGCACAACTCCACGGAAGCCCAGGCACCAAACCCTTAAAGTGGACTACCATCCAAATAAGAGCTGATACATGCCCACAAGCCATGCACAACTCCCGATAACCGGCCCAACGGAGCTACCCACCCAGAAGAGGAAGGAACGACCACTTTTCCCGTGACCCACACGCTCTGACACCGAAGCACAACTAAGGACCCATATCAATCACCTACCACAGCATACCACCCTACTTCCACACGTTCTACAAGAAAAGAAGTAATGGTCCCCAAATAAGAGCGGCAAATGAAAAGGAACACACAAGGCTCCCCAGAACGATAGCCAGCTCCCAACCCCCGCAGGACATAGCCACACGTCCAAAGATCCGAGAGATATAAGCGCCAGCACACAGTGACTAAGAGCACCAACAGTGCCCACGCCCAATCAACGAGCGGTACGCACAACTCCCCGCCACATAGCGCCAGGAAACGCCAGACTTCACCCTGCACCTGGAATCATTCTGAAGCTATCTGGAAGCACTGCAGTGCAGAGGGTGGGGCCTCCGATTCAGGGGCGTGTGCCTCCTCTACCACAGCCATCACTCTATGAGCACTAAGGGGAAACTTGCCAGATACGCCTACACCCCAACCCCACCGACCCCTGATGATGCGTCCACAGAGAAAATTGAGACCTCGGAAACGGGTGCAGCTGCCACTAAAGGCGACATCGCAGCCCTGCTCAATGAAATAAAAAACATGTGAGCCAATTTAGGCGGCAAAATAGATAAAATAACACAAAGAATAGATAACATCGAAGAAAGATTTGAAGGGGTTGAGAACAACCAAGCCTCAATAGACACGCTTGAAACCCAAATGGACCTCAGAATAAGAGAAATAGAAAGGAGAGAGGAGGAATTCCGACTAAAAATGGACGATTTGGAAAATCGCGAGAGGAGAAACAACCTCTGCTTTTTAGGCATTCCACAGCAGGAAGGAGAATCGGAAGAAGACCTCAAAAAAACCATACACGACATCAACAAAATCCTGACGGCGGACGAAGATATCGATGAGCCTAAAATGGAGAGAATACACAGAGCCGGAGGCCCACCCGGTGGGCCGAGATCAGTCCTCGCCAGATTTCATCGATACCAAGACAGAGCCAGAATACTAGAGAAGGCTAGGTCAGGCGGGCCCCTTACACTCGGAGGCGCCCAGATAACCATCTTTCAGGATCTATCCTCGCTCACCCTAGCGCTGAGACGCCTCTGTGGCTCACTCATGAAATGGCTCAAAGACTAGGGCACACGATACAGGTGGGATACCCCTTCTCTCTTACCTTTGAACATGCTAGCAGAAGGATACAGCTAAGATCCAAAGAAGAAATTCGTGAATGCAACGCCGACCTTCTGGGACCGGCGTTATGGGAAGGAGACCGTGAAGGACCTGAACAGACCAGACAACGATGGGAACACCAGGGCCCAAGGAGAAAGAAAGTAAAAGGCTCAAGAAAATACAGAAGGGGCAACAACACTCCGGACCGCGACAAATGAGAACACCATCACGCAACCAGCGCCCGAGAGGCACGAAACTCAGTGTCGCAAAAGGGTTACCCATCACTAGCCACGCCATCCACTCGAGCGTCACTACATGGACACTTGCCAGGATCCCCGCGACTCACGCACCTCAGATGCGAGGCCCGCCTAATAGAAGGGCCTCCTCCTTGCAGGCAGACTGGAACAGTCGACCGATGACGATCCACGGAACCGCATGTATCACTACAGCTTTCACTTATACCAGTTATTGTTGAGTATTGAAGTGTTGGGGGGGCGGGAAGGGGGCTCAGAATGTTATTTTGATATTAACTGCAACAGGGACCGTGAGGTAACGGTCCCCATCGTTGGTCCGACATTGGACCGGCTGCACTCACTCAGGCCAATCCGGGCGCCACTAAAATCAAAATCCGGGCCCTCGCTGATAAGGGGAAAAATGAAGAAAGTGGACAGAGGGCGAGGGGTATCAAGTTGGATATCTCAAGGCGGGACCAGGGGGGAGGGCAAATGAATACGACATGGCTCCAGGTGTCATGATCTCTGCTTCCAAAAGGTCAGGGTTTTCCCAACTCCCTTGGAAGCAGATTCATAACCCAGGTTCCGAGTGCCAACCAGTCCCAATTGGGACCTTTTGGACCCAGTCCTGGCGCCAGTGGCACCAGGCTCATAAATATGCCCAGTCCCAGCGCTGGAAGCGCCGGGCTCATAATGCTTGGGTGGACTTACCTGCAGCAGACCATGCTGCTTACTTGCCTGCCAGTTGAGCCTCTGATCCTCTTCTGTTTGGAACTACTTTTCCTGTTGGGTGGGGCAGGAGCCACTCCCTAGGTTCAGAACACTGGAACTCTTCTGGAAAGCAGGAACTCTTTTCTTACCTAGGCGTGGCTGTGGAAGGAGACACCTAAGCACTACAGGAAGCTATTTAAACCACACCCGATGGATGAATCTTGCTTTGCGTTATTCTGCATCCTCTGCAGCAGAACGCTCATCGTGTCTTCTGCATCTGATCCTGGGCCTAAGGAAAAAGGCTTACCATCCTGAATCCAGTCTTCAGCAACACCTAGAAAGACAAGAAAGAACAGGTTAGCATTACGGTCTTCAGTGACAGCTCTTCACTTACCTGGGCCATCGGCTGTCACCAACGCCTCGCGCTGCATTCTGAAAGACAAAGGCTTACCTACTCTTCGTGCGCTCCGGAGGTCTTCACACTGCATTCCGGCATCTGAAAGACAAAAGCTTACCAACTCTTCGCACGCTCCGGAGGCCTTCGGCGTTGCATCCCGCATCTGAAAGACAAAACAAGGTGCGTTTAAAGACATTGGGGAACTTTAATACTCACGTGCCATTACTCCTTTCCACATCTAGCCCAGTGGGTATTCCGGCACCCTGCAGCCGCTCCGAACTTGTACCTGCAAAATAAAAAGACAGTAGAGAGCATCGTGAAGCAGGCAACAAGCGCTTACTTACGTGCTTCCAGGCGCTTCTATTCATCACACGGGCTCCATCTTCAACTCACTTCAGCCCGTCATCCACCATCGCCGGAACCCTGCAAAACAAGAGACATCATTACTAAAGACTTTAAAGACATTAGAATTACTCGAAACTTACCGTTCGTGCAGTAAACGACGGACAGCAGTTCTCTGAAGTCAAGAGGCCTGCTCCCCTTATCCAGTGAAGAAACTGGTTACAGCACCCTGCCCCGAGGCAGATGGAGAGCACGGCGTTCACTTACCTAAGGTGAGAGCGTTAACCTTCTGGGTTCTACAGGAGAAGAGAAAGGGAAGAAGAGTGAGACATTCAATAACCCAGTTCATTAATCCCATATTTTCTATCTGCAGACATCTTACCCTTCGAGTCAAACATACAGTGCACAGAGGTCCAGCCCAAAGAGCCAGCCGTGGGTTACACATCACCTTTGAAGATACGGTATACGCCCAGTCAAGACCGGCGCCTCTACGGGAATCTGGTGAGCGTTACAGAACGCAAAGCCTACCACAAAACTCCCGTCCAGGCGCTATGGAAACCTCGGATACCGACCGACTAGCCCAGTTACTTGGGGAACTAAGGGCAGAAGTGCATGCAGCCCGTCAGGAAACGAACGCTCTAAGAAGGGAACTGATTATTTCCAAGGAGCGAACAGATGATCTCGCTAGACAATTGCTACAGTCACAAGCCGGACAGACCCCGTTACCCGCATCTGGGGGAAATCTTCCTTCTACATCCTCTATGAATCCAGTGCAGATCAACCTACCTGGGAATGTACCTCTGGCTCCACCCGAACGATTTTCTGGTGACCCAAAGAGGTTTGCAGTATTTATCAATCAGTGCCGGTTGCATTT
The DNA here is from genome assembly GCF_040938575.1 of Ambystoma mexicanum. Lineage (NCBI taxonomy): Eukaryota > Metazoa > Chordata > Amphibia > Caudata > Ambystomatidae > Ambystoma > Ambystoma mexicanum. The sequence goes on along the minus strand of NC_090926.1, from coordinate 324,305,380 downwards.
CTTATGCCGGCCAGCAGCCTTTCCAACTGATCAAGCTAAAGTAGCTTTCGTGCTTTCGTACCTTAGTGGCAATGCGGCAGACTGGTCGATCCCTCTAGTAAATCAAGATGATCCATGATTTTCAAGCTTTTCAGCTCGGTATGGAAAAACTGTTCGCAAGACATTCACAGGGGCAGGCCTTGGACAATGAGCTTCTTTCGTTGCGACAAGGTAATCAAGACCTTTTGGCTTATATTGCGGCTTTCAACAGACTGATAGTGGAAACTCAATGGCCTGAGGACAAAAGGATTACGCTGTTTTATAGAGGTCTACGTGGAGAGCTCAAAGATGTGTTAGCCCAAGTAGTGAATCCCCCACAAGATTGTTCGGACTATATAGACTTAGTCGTTCAAATAGATCACAGACTGCAGAACAGGAAGGCCGATCGTTCCAAGTTTGATGCTCGAGTATTTTCCAAACCGCCAACTCCTTCCAAAGGAGTAGACTCCGGGGAACCCATGCAAATAGGGGGTCTGAAAGGTCCTCTAACACAAAAGGAGCGGGAAAGGAGAAAACAGTTGCAATTATGCCTCTATTGCGGAAACTCAGGGCACTTTCTTCGAGACTGTCCGGTGAAACCTGCTAAGAAGGCAGTAGGAGCTGCAGTTACCAAAGTTACAAACTCTGAGCAGGGAAACAACCTCGCCCGACAAGAATAGAGGTCCTCTTGCCGAGCGTTAAAACCAGTTCCGTGACCTCGCATTTCGTGATACCTATGGTCCTCATTAGCCCTGATAATCCGGATCGATTACATGCAATTGAAGCTTACGTCGACAGCGGTGCCATCGGCAATTATGTGGATCATGAAATGGTTTTGAGGATGAATCTAACTCTTTGTCCCAAGGCTGTAAAGGACGTCATTACTATGGTGGATGGTACGGAGATAGCCTCCGGGTCAGTAACGCATACCACTCAAGAAGTGACGCTAATAAGTCAAGATGGACACCATGAGAAGATCTTGTTCGATGTGATCAAGGCCCCTCAGTTTCAGATTATTCTAGGAATACCTTGGTTAGAGAAACACAATCCTCTGATCGATTGGCGAGCAAGAACGGTCCAGTTTCCAGAATGTGTCTCTACTTGTCACCCTCCACCTGGTGTTGCACTGGCAGCAATTTCTTCAGAGACTCCCCAGTTACCTCCCGAATACCTAGAATACCAAGATGTTTTCCGGAAGGATCAGGCTAACTCTCTACCTCCTCATAGGTCTTATGACTGCCAGATATACCTGATACCTGGATCTACTCCTCCTTGTAGTAGAATTTATGCCCTCACTGAGCCTGAGAACCTTCACCTTCGACAATACCTGGATCAATACCTGGCAAATGGGTTTATTCGTCCTTCCAAGTCCCCTGCTTCTTCAGCTTTGTTCTTCGTTCCAAAAAAGGAAGGAGACCTTAGAACTTGTATAGATTATCGCTCCCTGAACCAGATCACCGTTAAGAATAGATATCCGTTACCTTTGATCCCTGAACTCCTGGACCAAGTCAGAAAAGCATCCATATATACAAAGCTGGATCTTAGAGGAGCTTACCACTTGGTACGAGTAAAAGAGGGCGATGAATGGAAGACGGCCTTCCGCACCAAGTATGGGCTATTTGAATATCAGGTAATGCCCTTCGGACTTTGCAATGCCCCGGCCGCCTTTCAATATTTTATGAACGATGTCCTCAGAGAGCTCATAGATGTGTGTGTTGTTGTTTACATTGACGACATCCTCGTTTATTCTTCATCGGAATCTGAACATCGGAAACACGTGAAAATGGTCCTCGAAAGATTGCGTCAACACAAACTTTTCGCTAAGTTGGAAAAATGTGTTTTCAACGTGACTGAAGTTGAATTCTTGGGATTCATATTATCACCTGGCGGAGTGCGTATGGATTCAAAGAAGGTCGATGCAGTTCTCAAATGGCCATCACCATCCTCCGTAAAAGGTGTGCAAAGCATGTTAGGCTTCGCTAACTTTTACCGCAGGTTTATCCCCGAATTCTCTCGAATAGTCCAGCCCATCACTGCCTTGTTAAAGAAAAACAAACGTTTTGAATGGTCTACCGAGGCGGAACAAGCTTTCCAGGATTTGAAGACTAAATTTATCTCTGCACCAATCTTAAAACACCCTCGCCCCGAACTCCCCTACATCGTGGAAACTGATGCTTCAAGCCTTGCCATGGGGGCAGTTCTATCACAAAAGGACCCGGTAACCAATCAGTTGCATCCCGTGGCATTTTGGTCCCGCAAATTCTCGCCTCCTGAAATCAATTACACGATTACTGACAAGGAACTTCTGGCTATCAAGTCTGCCTTTAAGGCTTGGCGGCATTATCTGCTGGGGGCCCGACACACCGTTACTGTGATTACGGATCACCGAAACCTGCAATATTTGAAAACCGCAAAAGCCCAATCCTCTAGACAACTCCGTTGGGCATTATTCTTTGCCGAGTTTGACTTCATAATTACCTATCGACCTGGTACAAAAAACGGTAAAGCTGATGCCCTTTCTCGGATGGGAGTGGAAGAACACTTGATCAACCCTAAACCTGTACCAATCATTCCCGAACAAAGAATTCTGGGTGTAATCGCCACACAATCCATAGAGGAAGTTAAGGATAAAGCCAGGCAACTTGTAACTCCAGCAGACATACAGAATTGGCATCTGCAGGGAAAGGACTTTGCAGTAAAGGACAACTTATTGTATTTCCAAGAACGATTATACCTACCCAGCACAGATTTACAGAAAGAAGTAATCTCTTGTTATCACGATTCTTTAATGGAAGGACATCCCGGTATAGCCAAGACCTCAGAAAAGATCAAGCGCTACTTCTGGTGGCCGTCTTGGAAAAAAGATATCAGAGACTTTATAATGTCCTGTGGAGTATGCGCCCAAAACAAGAGTCAAAAGGAAAGACCAGCAGGCCTCTTACGCCCTATTGACATCCCACCTCGCCCTTGGCATACGCTTTCTATGGACTTCATCACCGATCTACCTCCATGCTCCGGATACAATACGATTCTAGTAATCGTGGACTTATTCTCCAAGATGGCGCATTTCATTCCGCTCAAAGGCTTGCCAACAGCAGCAACTCTGGCCCGAGAATTTCTCGAAAACATCGTCCGACTGCACGGTTTTCCTTCGGTTCTAATTTCGGATCGAGGTAGTCAATTTATTTCTCATTTTTGGCGAAGTTGCTGTCGGTCGGCTCAAATTGATGTGAGACTATCGACCAGTCACCACCCTCAGACCGACGGGCAAACCGAGAGGACCAATCAAACTCTGGAACAGTATTTACGCTGCATGCTGCAACAAACTGAAAAAACTTGGAAAGACATCCTTTGGATAGCCGAATATGCCTACAATAACTCTGTCCATTCGGGAACTGGGAAAACCCCGTTTTTTCTTTTGTACGGCAGTCACCCTCGAACCTCGGAGTTGGATCCCCTCCAAGATCTTGAAACACCAGCAGTAGACTACCTGCATTCTACAATCACCCAAGCCTTTAAGGAAGCTGTTTCTCACCTTCAAAGGGCTAAAGAACAATACAAGAAAGGAGCAGATCAACATCGGAAGGAAGCCCCTCAATATCGAGTAGGGGATCAAGTCTGGTTATCCACCAAATATCTACCTCTAAAAGGGCCACGCACATTCAACCCAAGATACCTTGGTCCCTATTCCATCACTACCATAGTAAACCCAGTAGCGGTCAAGTTGGACTTGCCCCCGCACATGAAGATACATCCGGTCTTCCACGTCTCTCTATTAAAACCCGGGCAACCTCAAACCCGACTAACTAAATCTCCAAAACCTATCCTAGTTGATGGGGAACTCGAGTTTGAAGTCAAAAGCATTCTGGACTCCAAGATCTCCAAATCTAAACTATTTTACCTAATTGACTGGAAAGGATACGGCCCCCAAGAGAGATCCTGGGAACCTGCTGAATATGTCCACGCTCCTCGCCTAATCAAAAGATTTCACCGAACATTTCCTGACAAGCCAAAACCCCCGGAGAAGCCCGGTTTGGGAGGGGCCTTGAGGGGGCGGGGTACTGTCATGATCTCTGCTTCCAAAAGGTCAGGGTTTTCCCAACTCCCTTGGAAGCAGATTCATAACCCAGGTTCCGAGTGCCAACAAGTCCCAATTGGGACCTTTTGGACCCAGTCCTGGCGCCAGTGGCACCAGGCTCATAAATATGCCCAGTCCCAGCGCTGGAAGCGCCGGGCTCATAATGCTTGGGTGGACTTACCTGCAGCAGACCATGCTGCTTACTTGCCTGCCAGTTGAGCCTCTGATCCTCTTCTGTTTGGAACTACTTTTCCTGTTGGGTGGGGCAGGAGCCACTCCCTAGGTTCAGAACACTGGAACTCTTCTGGAAAGCAGGAACTCTTTTCTTACCTAGGCGTGGCTGTGGAAGGAGACACCTAAGCACTACAGGAAGCTATTTAAACCACACCCGATGGATGAATCTTGCTTTGCGTTATTCTGCATCCTCTGCAGCAGAACGCTCATCGTGTCTTCTGCATCTGATCCTGGGCCTAAGGAAAAAGGCTTATCATCCTGAATCCAGTCTTCAGCAACACCTAGAAAGACAAGAAAGAACAGGTTAGCATTACGGTCTTCAGTGACAGCTCTTCACTTACCTGGGCCATCGGCTGTCACCAATGCCTCGCCCTGCATTCTGAAAGACAAAGGCTTACCTACTCTTCGTGCGCTCCGGAGGTCTTCACACTGCATTCCGGCATCTGAAAGACAAAAGCTTACCAACTCTTCGCACGCTCCGGAGGCCTTCGGCGCTGCATCCCGCATCTGAAAGACAAAACAAGGTGCGTTTAAAGACATTGGGGAACTTTAATACTCACGTGCCATTACTCCTTTCCACATCTAACCCAGTGGGTATTCCGGCACCCTGCAGCCGCTCCGAACTTGTACCTGCAAAATAAAAAGACAGTAGAGAGCATCGTGAAGCAGGCAACAAGCGCTTACTTACGTGCTTCCAGGCGCTTCTATTCATCACACGGGCTCCATCTTCAACTCACTTCAGCCCGTCATCCACCATCGCCGGAACCCTGCAAAACAAGAGACATCATTACTAAAGACTTTAAAGACATTAGAATTACTCGAAACTTACTGTTCGTGCAGTAAACGACGGACAGCAGTTCTCTGAAGTCAAGAGGCCTGCTCCCCTTATCCAGTGAAGAAACTGGTTACAGCACCCTGCCCCGAGGCAGATGGAGAGCACGGCGTTCACTTACCTAAGGTGAGAGCGTTAACCTTTGGGGTTCTACAGGAGAAGAGAAAGGGAAGAAGAGAGAGACATTCAATAACCCAGTTCATTAATCCCATATTTTCTATCTGCAGACATCTTACCCTTCGAGTCAAACATACAGTGCACAGAGGTCCAGCCCAAAGAGCCAGCCGTGGGTTACACATCACCTTTGAAGATACGGTATACGCCCAGTCAAGACCGGCGCCTCTACGGGAATCAGGTGAGCGTTACACCAGGCGGCTATGGGCACCTACCAGCCCACTTCCACTAAGGCAGCACCCAGAGACAAAAGACGGGACTCGACGCGCAATTCAGGAAGATACACAAATGGTCGACAGACTTGATGCGATGAGCGACAGGCTTGGAATAATCAAAATTGGCACATTGAATGACAAGGGACTCAACTCCCCCACTAAAAGGTCACTGGTGTCAAGAGAGTTTAAGAGGGCAAAGCTAGACATACTCTTCTTACAAGAAACCAGATACATCCAAGGAGAGGAGCGGAAGGTTCTGCACGCTAAGACAGGCTCTGAATACTGGGGCTCTGGTCCACTCAAGAGAGCCAGAGTCGGCATCTTAATCAGCAAAGATCTTCGGTTCGAAATCTGGAAAACGTGGGCCGACATAAGCGGAAGAGCACTCGTACTGGTTGGCAAAATACAGGACACCTCTATCACACTTGCATCAATATACGCCCCCAACTCAGGGCAGGCCAGATTCCTACAACACACAGACATGACTGAAGCAGAAGGCGAAGTGATCTTGGGAGGGGACCTCAACATGTGGATAGACCCAGAATGGGACAGACAAGCCGGCAACCCACTATCGGCTGCCCCACCAGAATCCGGTCGCTCACGGGTTGCAGACATGATGGATGCCTACAAACTCAAGGACGCCTGGCGACACATAAACCCACGGCAGACAGGCTTCACGTTTTACCCGGCGCCACATGCCACGTACATGAGAATTGATTACCTATATCTTACCCCAGACCTCACGGAGGCGTTGTCTGCATCCAGCATATCCCCAGTAACATGGACAGACCACAACATGGTCACGGCAACCATCAGTCGTATGGCGCTCCCCCACAGAAGCTCGAAATGGCGTTGCAACGAGACACTCTGGAAGGACCCGATATTCCGGGATCAACTCAGCCTGGACATTGAACAGTACTTTGAGCTAAACAACACAGGTGAAACCTCCGTAAATACAGTAGGGGAAGCGGGCAAGGCAACGTGGAGAGGGATACTCATCAAAGAGGGAGCAGCTAAAAAGAGAATGCCAACTCATAGAAAACAAGCTCTGAACTGAAATAACCCAACTCGATCACAGTGCCCAATCTGCCAGCGCAGATAGAAGCCAAAAAAAAGAGGAGGCCAATGACAAGAGGGAGGAACTGCGGCAGTTAGAAACCGATCACATTGTTTGCAAGCTTCAATATCTAAAACAGAAACAATACGAAAAAGAGGACAAGGCTGATGCACTACTCGCCGCAAGACTACGAGGACACCGCAGGGAAAGGTGGGTGTCAACAATACAGAGTGAGGAAACCTCCCAAGGAAACCACCCATCCAATATCCCAGAGACATTCGGCAGCTTCTATGAGAAACTATACACCTCTGAGGCCGCCCCTACACCGAGAGGCGATTACAGAATATATGAACAAGGTATCCCTTCCGCACCTACCCCTGGACGTAACGCAAGCCATCAACGCCCCATCACAGGTGAGGAAATAGAAGAAGTGAATAAAAGACCCCCAAGAGGCAAAGCCCCAGGAAACTATGGCTATACAGCAGGGTTCTATAAAACCTTCATAGACACCCTCCTTCCATTCATGGTCAAGCTCTTCAATAATATCCTCCAATCGGGCTCAGCCCCAGAATCTTTCTCTGGGGCGCTCATAACGGTTATCCCCAAGGAAGGAAAGGACCCCAAACTATGCGCATCATATCGCCCGATTTCCCTCCTAAACACAGACGCCAAAATCTACACGAGGGTCCTCACCGCGTGACTGGAATCACACATGCCCGCCATAATTCATAATGATCAGGTGGGAATCATCCTCGGCCGACAAGGAGCGGACGCCACCCGGAAGACCCTTCATCTCCTACATGAAGCCAAGAAAATGCCGAACGCACCTGCACTATTCTCAATCGACGCGGAGAAGGCGTTCGATAGAGTTGAATGGCATTTCCTTTAAGCCACGCTAGAGAAAATAGGCCTGGGCCCTGCACTCCGATGAGGAATTAAGGCCGTTTACATGGCACCTCGAGTGTCCGTCGTAGTGAACTCTCAGTACTCACGCTGGTTCCCCTTGAGCAGAGGAACAAGACAGGGTTGCCCCCTCTCGACAATATTATTCGCACTGTCACTGGAACCGCTGGCACAAACGCTTAGGACAACCGACGGTGTGGAGGGGATGCAGGTGAACGGCACAGAATACAAGTTGGCCCTGTACACGGATGACATCCTGCTTCAAGTGCAGAATCCAATGACATCGATCCCCCAAGCGATCAGTCTTATTGATATTGAAGAATATGGCGCACTTTCAGGCTTTAAAATGAACAGAACCAAATCCATTCTCTTCCCGCTCCATGAACCCACTCCGGACCAACGAACGGACCTCGAGCGCCTCGGATTAATCATTGGAGGTCAAACACTAAGATACCTAGGGGTCAACCTAACGAGGGACATCGCAGACCTGTATGAAGCAAAGTTTCCCCAACTCCTGGCCGCCCTCAAAGCAGACCTCACAAAATGGAGGCCTCTCACGATCTCCTGCCTGGGGTGCCTGAACGCCATCAAGATGGTAAGCCTTCCACGCTTCTTATACCCCTTCCAAGTACTTCCCGTGACAGTCCCAGAACACTTCTTCAAACAAGTGAAAAAGGCACTCACCAAGTTCCTATGGGACGGAAAGAAACCAAGAATACCGTACGAGACTCTGATTCTACCCAAACATCGAGCGATACTATCAGGCAGCCCAACTAAGGGTCCTTATCCCGCATCTACGAGACTGAAAGGACCTGCAATGGGTCCAATTGGACAACGACAACCTAACCCCTGCAACCCTTGTAGAATGGCTATGGGGCCCCAGACCAAAGCTCACGAGAAGACTACGCAACCACCCAATATTGGGGACCTTATGGAATATACGGCGGGAAGGGAAATAGATGACCGGCATCACCACATGGCCATCCCCCTTGAGCCATCACTGGTCCCCTGGGTTCAGAGAGGAAATCCCAGACACTCCAGATATCAAGCTTGGTTCGATGCCGGACTTGAAAGGGTCAGCCAACTGTGGAGAGAGGATAAATTCATACCGATTACTGAACTAGAAGAAGCCCTCCAACTGCACCCAATCCCGATCTTCCTGTACCTACGCCTGAAAGGCGTCCTACCCAAAAGGGATTGGAAAGACAAGACGAGAAGAGAACTCACGCCCTTTGAAAAAATCCTAGATACAACCACCACAAACAAAGGCTTGATAGCTCGCATGTATAGCGCCCTGATCTGTAAAAACAGAGCCCCAAACCCCAGTCTGAAAGAAAAATGGGAAAAGGACTTTGCCAGAGAATTCGATCAACAGGAGTGGGACACAATCTGCGCAACACCATCCAGAATATCAATCGCAGCACAATATAAGCTACATGCAATAAAGCTACTCCGCAGATGGCAGTATGACCCATGCAGGCTCTCCAAAATGTACCAGACTAACAGTCCGAAATGCTGGCGACAATGCGGCATGGATGCCAATTATTAGCGCATGTGGTGGGGTTGCCCCAAAGTTTGCATATAGTGGGATGAAGTTCTAGGATGGATCAAACAGATAGACGCATTGATCGAAAGTCATCCCCCCCTCCTGACATTATTTGGACTGGAGGAGGAAGATGAGGAGCTAATCAGAATAAAGGGACTGGCGTCCCCACTACTATTGGCCGCTAGGGCGGGCCTGGTCATTAAATGGAAATCCCTGTGCCTCCCAGTTAAAAAGGAATGGGTCAAGATTGCAACGAACATTTATACAATGGAGAAAATCACGGCAGCCCTCCACGATTAAGGCCGCACGACACGAAGAAACTTGGTGTGATTTCGCTAATCTACATGTCACACGCACGGAAGAGAACAACCCAACACATCAAGGACCTTAGAAAGCAACAACCACCGCAGGAAGCAAAAAATACCTGACAAGCCACAAGCCAACCAAGCCCATCGCACACCCTGTCGCACACACCGAGCCCAAAAAGACTGCCTGAGATGGACGTCTCGTCTCGTCCTAACTACGAACTGGACTCTCACCGACGAACTGGAAGAATCGAGAAAGCCACCCAAGGAAGGGAGGGGGGAGGGAATGGGACTGAGAGAACCTACCACAAAGGGAGGGGGGAAAGACAACTCACACGAAAGTGCCATTTGTGTTCAATGAATATATAACTTTGATGTAATAGTGTGAACGTAACACGCATGTATATTTATATATTACCCTTATGTTTAAAAATCAATAAAACTCAAATAATTGTTTTGTTTTTAAAAAAGTACTTTGCGCCTTAGGAACAAATGTAGGGTTAGTGCGCATGATGACCTTGGATTTGTGAAATAAGTAGGGTGCATTGGTGAAAATGCCTGCCTCTCGCTGACTTTGTGGGAGGGTGTTATGTCTACTAGGAAAGCGGCTTTTCAAGAGAGATACTTAAGAGAGGCTTTGTGCATTGGCTCAAAGGGAAGCTTCATGAACCTGGATGGGACTACGTTGACATCCCAGGCTGGTGTTGGTCACCTGATAGGTGGGAAGGAATTAAACAGACCTTTTAGGAATTCCTACACTTTTCTGTGGGGCCAGAGGGAAAGAGCACCAGGTGAATGACTGTACAAAGAGATGGCGGCCAAGTGTACTTTAATAGAGGAGTGAGCAAAACCTGCATGCGCTATAGTATGGTAGTATGTTCTGCGGCTGGATGGTTTGGGGGTTGCAATTTTTGGGCTTTGCACCAGATTGGAATCCTCTTCGACGTGCCCCTGTAACAGGCCAGTGCGGAGGGAGTGTGGAAATGAGCCATGACCCCCCAGCAGTCTTGAGGTAGCGTGATTGAAACACAGGAGCCAGGCCGTCAGATTGAGCGAGGCCGGGTCGTGATGGAGCACTTCACTGTTCTTCAATAGCAGGTCATGGTGAGGGTACATCCTGATTGGAGTCGCTGATGATAGGACGAGGAGGTTGGAGAACCAAAACTGCCTTGGCCATGCAGAGGCCACTAAGATTAGTTTGCACTGATATAGTCTGAAGACGCCTATTACTCATGCCACCAGAGGGATGGGTGGGAATGCATACAGAAACGTCCGCTCCCAAGGGAATGCGAAGGCATCCTGCTGGCAAAGGACTTTCATCTTGTGTTGTAGGTTGCCTAGAGGTCTGTCTCCAGTGTGCCCCAGCATTGGAACACCTGGTGAAGTTGATAGTAGTTCCCACTCGTCGCATGAACGGAGCTCTCAGCTGGGGGAATCCGCCACAGTGTTTTTGAACATCTGGTGTTGTGCCCAGTGCCAGAGGGTCTGTGCCTCTGTTGATTGATTGGTGTGGAAACCTTGTACCTCATTGTTTGCGGATGTACAACGTGGTGGTGGTGGTGTTGTTGTCCATGAAGATCTGCACCACCTTTCCGCATAGTTGTGGGAGGAAGGATTTGAATCCCAGAAGACTGCTCGCAGCTCCAGGAGATTGATGTGAAGTAGCTTCTCTTCTTCTGCCCAGAGACCTATGGCATAAAGGTCTTCTCATTGAACTCCCCAGCCCTCCAGAGAAGCATCCGTGGTGACAGTGACCTGGTGATTTGATAGCCAGAAAGGGCTGCCCTGGACAAGATGGGCTCTGATATACCATCAGTGAAGACTGTCCCTGAATTGCTTCGTGAGTGGGATGCGGTCCTCCAAGGACTTAGAGACTTGCACCCATCGAGCATCCAGGAACTCTTGTAGAGGGCGCATGCATAGCCTGCAGTGGTTTAGTAGGGGGTGCACAAGGACATCATGCCCAGTAAAAATTTGTAACTGCGGACTGAAACAGCCACCGACATGGCTAGTTGGTTGACTTTGCGGATCAGGGTGATCACCAGTTCCTCTGACAGTGTCGCTGGGCAGGATAGTGTCGAGTTTCGCACCCAGGTATAACGCCTGCTGCGCTGGAACGAGGCAAGACTTTGAGAAGTTGATTGAGAAGCCAAGGGATGGCAGACAGCGAATGGTAGAAGATATGCTGTGCGCAGGCAAACTGTAAAATGGTGCTCTCACTAACCAGTCGTCTAAATATGGGTAGGCATGAATGCCTGCTTGATGTAAATGTGCCATCACTGGAGTGAGGCATTTGGTAAACTGTCATGGGGCTGACCGCAGCCTGAAGGGAAGAGCCTTGAATTGATTGTGGACTCTAGCCACCACAAACCCAGGTAGCAGCGGTGTGAGCCAGAGGTCGAAGTGGGCGGGAGCGGTTTTATTTTAAAAAGAAACCGTTCCGGGATGGTTTCATTTTTAAAATGAAAGTGTAGGAAGAAGTTGAAGCTTGCACTTCAGTGCAGTGCACTGCACATTCCCATAAATAGCAGGTGTGTTTGTTTAGGGGTTTGGATTGTGTGTGGGAGGGGGTGCAGGATTGGGGTTTGTGGGGAGCGGGGCAGAGCAGCAGAGAACATAGTTCCACTACTTCTTTTCGTACACTTCGACCACTGATGTGAGTGATTAATAGGGATGTGAAAGTATGCATCCTCCACGTCCAGGGATGCCACGAAGTCTCCCTGCTCCAGCTAAAACAGGACCTGTTGCAGTGTAACCATGCAAAAAGTTTGTGCTTTCAGGAACTTGTTTAGTACCCTTAGCTCTAAAATGGGCCTCCAACCCCCAGTCTTCTTACCAGGATGTATCTGGAGTAGACTCTCGATCCTTGCTGTGCGACTGGGACCTTCTCCACTGCTCCCTTGGACAGCAATGCTTGGACCTCTCGCTGCAGCAGATGATGAAGTTTCGCTGCCATGTTTAATGGAGGAATCTGTGGTGGTATTCTCATAAACTCCAGCGTATATCCCTGCTGAATGAGGGATACCACCCATTTGTCGGAGGTGTTGTTTTTCCACTCCTGGACAAATTCTAACAGCCTTCCTCCCACTGGGATGCTCAAGTGGGAGGGAGGGGCCATGGATGGGTCAGGGCTGCTTTGAGGATTGGCCCCTGGTTGTGAGTAGGCGCACCAGCGTTGAGTACCCCTGTAATTCTGGGTTTTTGCTCTGTACTGATCAACCGACGTGTACAAAGGGGTTTCATACAATGAAGATTGATAGTGGGATGGTAATCCCGTGAAGTACTACTGAAGTGGGATTTCCCCGTCCAAAGGGACTGGTGCTTCTGCTGTAGCATGCTCGGAGAGCAGGCAATGTCTGTGTCTGTTTTCATGGATTGCAGGGTTATATCCACCTTTCTGCAAAAGAGATCCATGCCATGGAACAGCATGTCCACCACCTTTGATTGTACCTCTGGCTGGACCTTTGTCACCTTTAGCCAGCCTTATCTTCGCAACACAGCCCTGTTCCCGAGCTTGCGAAAGCCAGTATCAGCAATATCCACGGAAACTGAGATGGCGTGGACTGAAGTCGCTTTACCTCCCACTTCCTACTGTGTCCTGCTTCGTGGCGTTTTGGCATCCTAAAACCTCTTCCTTGGTAGCAGGCCAACTATGTGGCTGCAAGCAATGTACAGCAAGGTAGAGACGTTTTGATGAGAGGGCAAAAGGGGCACTTGCCCTGGGCCCCCAAGGTGGCCTGATCTTAAGAAGTAAGATTCCATTGTTCACCAGACTTAAATGGCACATGCCAGGATATTTAACTGAATGCTGCTGAGGCTCTAAACCTATTGTCTGTCTGTTTTGACAAGTACATTCCGTCTTGGATCAATTCATCATGTAATGCTTTCTGTGTTTACTGTGGTATACATAGTTTGTGTGTTCCTTACACATAGCTCCTGTAGCATTCTTTCCTTCCTGTGAGAATTATGTTGATCATGTGCAATAGCCAAAGTTGAAATGCATATTGACGAATTGAGATTGAGTTCACGATGGTTCAGAAGTTAGCTCAGAACTCATTGCAGAGATATGTGTTCATATGCAAGATTAGAATTGCACAATCCAGCATGGCTGGCTGAGCCTTTTCCATGTCTGAGGTTTATAAACCTACCTGCTTATCTACTTAGTTTTGCAGCACAACAGGTGCTTTTATTGGCAATGTACCTACAATAGATGGCGGTTGCTATAAAAACGAACCTAGCCTCCGTATGGTGAAAATCTAGAAATTGGTTTGTTCAGATGGGGTGCTGTAAAATCTAGGAAATCACCTCCAGCGATGAGCATAAACTGTTAGTCCAAGAGGTGAATAAGTATCCAAATTCAAGACTGTGGAACCAAAGCATTCATGATTGTATCCTGGCTTTGCCAACAGACGAGACAGTGATCCTGGGCAAATCAGCTACTATCTCTTACATTACTGTGCTATCTTCAGTGAGGTTTGCCTTTTCACATGCTGTTAGCGTTGTTTAGCCCATTACTTGATCTTTCTTCTTATGTAGGGCATTTGGGTGGAAGGGGTGGTAGACAGAAGAAAGCAGACCAGATGGTGCAAGCCTCGGGCAGGCATATTTTAAGGTCGGCTCGTTTGACACAAAACATGGTTTGCTTTTTTGGTAAAAGTCCTGTTTTTCTGCACATTTATAAATGACAATTTCGCACGCCACTGTTTTGGAAGTATTTAAAGCTTTAAAATACAAAAGACAAGCCCAGATTAAATCTGTTTAATCCCATCAATTGGTATGCTGGTATTTATATACTTCCTCTTGAAGATGGAAAGAATGAAGTTAGAATCATTTGCATTTTGCGTAACACCTTTCTATAATATATATATATTTTTTTAATTGTCATGTTTCGTAATGTGATTTCCAAGTCAGTTTTATAAAATTAGGTTATTTTAATTCATGGTAAGAACTGGAAAAGAAAGTGCTCAAATGCAGAGTTGACACAAATCACAGCTGTATCCCTTAAAGATTGTGTGATCCTTGGCATCTCATTTAAACTTACATTGCCTAACCTCTCAAAATTGCCAGTCCCAAAACCTTTCAAAATTGTCAGCACTTCAGAGTGATTTACTTCTGAGGGTATGATCTTCAAAAAGGCCTCACTCATGGTTTCACTGACTATAGTGTTGCTTTCACTATAATAGTGAGCATTGATATATTGCACACCACAGGCACTTGTTCCTTTGATCTCTAATGGCAACATTATTTGAAAACCATGTCCCACTCCTAATGTCAGACAGTTTGGATAATGACACCTTCCTGGTAGCTTCTAATCTGCATTCACTATCCATGCTATGGTATGTGTAGCATTCTCCTTCCTTCCAATTGGTCTATTCTATCCATGCTTGAGCATTTTTGCATTCTGTGAGGCAGCAAATATGAGTTCTCTGTCTATTCTTGGATCCATGTACCTTTTACATACGGTCCTGCATTAATACTACAGGCTGCACACCTTGCTGGATCCTATTGATAAACAGAATCCTGTATCTATACTAGAACAGAAGTAACCTCTTTGTAGATTGCTAATTTTGGCCTTCAAATGCTACGTGTTTATCATTCTGATTAGAGCAAGAATGAAGAGGGGAAGAGGACATAAAGGGAGTAAGTATGCTTATTTTGAATGCTGCAAGGCAGTATATAAACCTATGGGTTGTGATCGCGATGGAGGGAGGTGACCAGATATTCGTGTTCCTATGGTTTGGTGGAGGGGGTCCCCAAAGATGTCTGTGCCCAGGGCCCCAAAAGTGCTTAAGATAGCCCTGCAGCAAGGACTATGGTATAGATCTTCTTTCTGCACCTGACACGGCCCCTAGGTCTGGGATGGGGACCGCTGATTTTCAGCCTGATGAATTCCCCCTTCAGTCACCACCACCGGGTTTCCACAGGAGTGGTAGCCGTTTATCAGACGTTTTAGCACTAAGTGCTAAAAGGAGACAAAAACTATAGAA
This sequence comes from Ambystoma mexicanum, assembly GCF_040938575.1. Lineage (NCBI taxonomy): Eukaryota > Metazoa > Chordata > Amphibia > Caudata > Ambystomatidae > Ambystoma > Ambystoma mexicanum. Next base: position 324,290,031 of record NC_090926.1, on the reverse strand, counting down.
AGAACATCTCTTGCTCACCAATTTTCTGCGTAGCAGTAAAGATCCTAAGAGTGATGCCAGCGTTGCTTATTCCCTTTCACCCCGAGCCATGCAGCCTTATATGCAAGCACCTGATCTTTATGATACTCATGGAGGGGCCAAGGTTTGTTATTAAAGAACAAGGTACCCGACAATTCAAAAGGCCATCGTCCTATGGGCGCCCAGTCTCTGTTATCCCAGCCAGTAAAACACGTGGAGCAGTCAGAAGAATTGACCATTGTAAGTACGGAGAGGGCGTTGGGTGACCCCAAAGCACCAGAAAACTGGTTGCTTTTGAAGGACCACATGCTTCGGGATCTAACAGTCTGCTCAAATTTTGAGGAATTTCAGTCCTGGGTGGTCTCTGTTGGTTCAAAAATACCATTGTTACACCTTCCAAATGCTCAGAAGCCCAGTCAAACTGACCTTAAAGTAATGGAAAAGTCCTCCCAAACATCCTCCCCAGGGCTGCCAAACAGTCCTTATTGAGTCCACCCAGATAGATTCGTCCCTGCAAGCAAAAGCAGTCTCCTCTGTCCTTTACCCAGGGGTATCAGTTCCCCTGGGGGGTATTTCGCATCCTACTAAGTCTGTTTTACCACTGTCCCTCGCATTCTCCAAGGATATTCGATATAAAAAATCAGCTATGGCTAAAATTGTGGACTCTAGCACAAGGAGCTTTGTTTTGGATCCTAGAAACATCATCATAACGAATGTCGACAAGCCGAAACAATTAGAGAGGCGCTTAAGAATAACATTTTAGCTTGGTTTAACCAGAAATTGGGTCCCAACAGCGTCAGAACTCAGGACTTAAAAGTCCTCCATCGACCACTGGTTAATATTCGGTGTACAGCAGACAATACAGTCTGTATCATTATTGGATGTGGTTCCAGCAGTCTGCCTGTGTTCTTGAACAGAATCACACATTTACAGGACATGCCCTCGTCCTTTAAGCTTAGAATTGTTTTGAACTGATTGTTTAGTCCTGTATGTTTTTTACTCATATCTCTGTGTTCCTATCTGTTTCTATTGTTGAACTTGTCTATGTGATTCTGACTATTGTGCTCTGTTTTTATGGCTTATTGATTTCTGTGTTTTGTTTGTTTTTGTCTGCGCCCTCATGCCTCAGGGTCAACGGTGCGTGGCATAAAATAAACTCAAATCAAATATCAAATGGAAGATTGCCAGCACCTCTTGCCACTGGTCTTCAGGGAGGAATTCAAGATGAGGTCCTGGGTTGAACCACAACTTGCAGTCATGTCTGACGAGGATGGCCATGGCGTTTGACGCTTTGATGGGGGTGGCGGCCGTGTTGATGAATTTCTTTCTGAAGGCATCTAACTGCTTAACCTCTTTGTCTGGTGGGACGGAGCATGATGAGGATGGGTTGGTGAACCGCTTGCGGGCCACTGCAGACACCACTGAAACAGGTGTAGGTTGTATGCATAGGCAGGGCAGACAGACGCACAGTCAGGGACCCTGGATTTTTTGTCGAACCTGTCTTTCTTGGAAGGCGCTGCAGAAGGATGGGTCATAGTTATGAGACCTTCTTCCCAAATATTGTCTAAGAAGGGTATAGGCCAGGTGGACTTCCTATGCTGTTCCCTCTGTTTGCATAGGAGACTGTCCTTCTTCTGCTCTTGTGGAAAGAGACCAAACATTCTTGCCGCTCTGCCAAATAGGACGTGGAAAGACCCAATTTCATGGGGTGAGAGAATTCCTGGTGGGAAATTAATCCGGTTTGCCATCAGCTGGGATGATGTTGTCATACTCATCCATGTCGGTTGTGTGGACGGAAGCTTAATCATCAGTGTCTGTTAACTGCAAAGGCTTTAGCAGTCGCTGGTGCTCTCTAGTAGGGCAAGAGGGGGCACGAAGACCAGTAGGCCCTGCTAGCGGATTTCTGGGTTCAATTGGTGGCAGTGGTGCAGGCAACGTTTTTTGTCGGGTGGACACCGGAGTGGTGAAGGTTAGAATGCTCAGAGTGAGACCTCTGTCTTTAGGTGTTGGTGGGGGTGGACACACTGGCAGGTGGTTAGGGCCGCTTTTCTGGTACTGGCATCCCCTGGGGTCTTGGTGTGTACGCAACCCTAGGAGGGGGCACATCAGAGGGAGGAGGGCTGGAAGGTAAGAATTCTCCCTGTGCCTCATCTCAGGAACTAGGTAGGGGATCTGCCATCTGTACTGGAGGTATGTGAGTCACCACAGCATGCAATTGCAGTTTTGCAGTGCCAACCCTTACAGCCAGGGGGTGAGATGGATGTGGAAGGGCTGCCAAAACAGAGTTGCACAATCAGTGGACTCTGAGAAGCCCTCACTGCCTTGATAGCAGGCAAGGATGCCGACGTCGAAATCTTACTGACCGTTGAGGATTGAGGCTTCGTCGACAAGGTGATAGCCGCTGACGAGGTTGTCTTGGCAGCTGCCTACGAGGGTCTTGTGGTCATTGACAACAAGGTTTTTCTGGATGTTGACTGTGTAAGGAACTTTGGCACTCTGGGCGTCGTCAACGAGGATGCCGGCGGTGGTCCCATTAATGGGGCCGATACACCTTATTCCCTGGAGGACAATGAGGAAGGCCCACCGGTCTTGGACATTGGAAGGGTCTTTTTGCACCTTTGTACTGCTCCTGGCTACCACGTGGTGCAATCTTGACCTCTTATTAGAGGTAGTTCGCTGGGTGGGCCTATCCTACCCCCTCCTGAGTGAGGCATGAATCGGTACTCAGGCAGAGTCATAGGCCCCCCCAGCGCCGTCGAGCCACGTGACCAAACTGCGGTGATGTTCCCTCAGGGTTTTGTTAAAATACGATTGACATATGTCAATGGTGAAGGAGTAGGCAGTAGAGGAAGTCATTGTGGAACTCCTCCATGAAGACATTTTTGAGGCCACATCATGCGCAGGCCTTGAAGATGTTCTTCCTCTTGGTTTCAGCCATTGGAGTAGGGCCAAAATGCAAAGGCATGCTGGAGAGCTGGAATTCGTAAGTGGCAGGGCCATCAGATGATCGATTGCATTCTCGCAGGCGAGGGCGTTGACGCATCGAAGAAAGTTAGTATGAAGTTAAAAGAAGATTGTATATCAAATATAAGTTGAAATACAATGAGAGATGTTTGAGGACTCTCAACATGAAAGTGCAGTAAAGAATCTGAAGATGGCCACCAGGGGTGGCACTTAATTAGCCTTTCTAATTGGCTGTGGGCAGTATGACCCAAAGTGACCATGCTAGAGTGAACTCAAGGTTTCTACAGGACAATTACAAACCTCACCTCACTATTCATGTTTTCTTCAGGTAGAGTTTATTAGTGAGGGTTATAGATGAGTGATTTAAGGAGTTCCTCTTCTGAACAGGAGTCCTTATCCCCAAAGGGGGAGTCTCTCCCGATCAGGTCCTGCTTGCCTCTACCCCTACGGAGGGTATCACGTAGCAGGCTCGCCTCCCTTGCCTCACAGGGAAAGGCTCCCCTGTGGGGAGAAGTGACTGAATCCTGTGATGTTGTCACACAATACACATGTAAATGAGTGGGGGCCCCCTCTGTGCGCTTGCTTGAAAAGGCCTCACAAATCCTAAAACCAGACCTGTGTCACCTCCATGTCTGTGCACCCCCTTTTTATGTGCACTCCATAAGTGTGTTTGCATGTAATTTAATGTGGGCATGTGTGTCTACATGCAATCTGAAATGTACACTGCCCTTTTGTCAGAGTGAGTGTACATGTGTTTGCTTTGTGTGTACGTGTAACAGAATTGGTACACAGGTCGCAGTAAACAGGCACGTGCCCAAGAGATTTTGTATGCGCATCTCTATGTGTATCTAAAAATGTGTGGCAATCTGACATTTTAACACAAAAGTTTGATTATTAGTCTAATTAAGGGTATCCTAACCTACAATAAATTAAACGTCAAGTGCCACATCAAGGACTTCACTGCTTTTCATTGTGTACCAGATGCATTTGTTTCTTATATCTGCCGTAGCAAAATACACCATTCTCATTTATTACAATAATTCACATAGTTTGTGCCCTCCTACTGATGTCTTTCTGCTGCAAACAGAACTGCACATACCTTGTGATTTTGCAAGTTCAAAAGATGTATGCATGTTCTGCATTTAGCAATAACAACACAATTTTTGTATAAACGAGCCCCTTTGCCGGAACAAGACGAAAATCACCCTACTTACCATGCTACCTGTCAATTTACCAACCCTTCGGACAACCATCCAACCTCAAGAACCGCAAGCACATAAGGAGGATAACAGGAAACCCAAGGGATAGACGGGAAACACACAGATACAAAACTGAAAGAAACAACCTCAACACGTCATTCGTCACAAGAAACTGTCATGACAATGAATCATCAAGGTGAGCAGACAGATGACTTTAAAGAAAACATCAATCCAAGATGCAACTTAGCTGAATTACACAACAAAGACACAGAAACAATAGAACTGAATGCACAAGTTAATAGAAAAATGGATCAATATCAACGCAATCTCCCAACTCCACAGCTAAAGATCAAACAAACTGCAGAAGACAAAAAAATACACTACAACTTAGTCAATGCCAGATTGATGCCAAAACCCACAACAGAAATATCCGAACAGCTAAGAGATGAATGGACAGACATGTTATTGCTCAACGAAACCTGGCTAACTCAAAACTCCAAAGCAACAGCACACGATTCCCTACCTAACAACTTCAAACTTAAACAAGCCAACCGAGAAGGAAAAAGAGCAGGAGGTCTCGCCAAGGTATACAAGGAGCAGCTAAAAATAACAACAGCACCACCACTACTAAAAATCCCAAACTGCGAATCACTCCTCCTGCACCTACCCTTAGATCAGCAAACCAACTTATAATTCCTGCTTGTCTACAGGGCACCGACATACAATCCTACATTGACGTACACATTTGTGTATGCATCGCTATTAAACAAGATCACCTGATCATACTGGGAGATTTCAACATCTGGTTCAAAGAAGAAATCATTGACTCACCCAAAACTTTAACAAATTAACTAGCAAAAATCCATCTACAACAACTGTGAAAGGAGCAACACACACAGCAGGCCACACCCTAGATGCAATCTTCTGCAACAAAAACCTGGTCACAACTGCACCACCAATGAAAATCCTCTGAAGAGACCAACTCATTATACCCTTCAACATCCACCTGCCAACACAGATATTTGCTAACCTGCCAGAAAAGCATCCAATTCTGAAAGGAAACTGGAAATCTATTAACAGTGTGCACCTAAACGTGAGACTGGAAGCCACACAACTGTTAACCACTGTTCTATGCTCAGCCAGCATAGATGAAAGAACAGACACAATCCAAAAATAGATCACGAAATCATTGGATGACATTGCACCAGAAAAAACATTGCCCCATCTGTTACGAAAGCAATAGCAAGATGGTTCACACCTCACCTTAGGGCACGGAAATAAACTAAAAGGAAACTGGAAGAATAGAGGAAAATCTATGACCAACTGAAAAAACTACATTCCACATACAGATACGATCATACAAAGCTGAAATACACAAAGCAAAAAAGAGATTCTACAACAAACGGATCACAAACTCACGCAACACCTAGAAAGAAATGTTCAACAGCATAAATGAGCTAAAAAACCAGACAGAATGCAACAACACACCCACCCATCACATAAACTATGCAATGACCTTGCAGACCACTTCAAAATCACACACCTCCAGCAAATCATTAAGAACATGCTGAAAATCACCAACAACCCCCTTAACCAGCCAACACCAGACCAACCTACTAGACTAAAGCACCTTCCACCAATTTCAACAAAAATATTCAACAGCCTGGTGAGCAAAAGTAACAGAGCCCGGCTCTCCAGCAGACCCCTGCCCACCAGGCGTATACAGGACTATACTCACCCAGAAAACATCTGCAGAATATTTCCTCAACCTCTTCAACCACTCACTAGGAACAGGAACCATGCCAAGAGCCTTCAAATCGGCATAAATCAAGCCGATCCTTAAAGACCCATCGGTAAACATGGAAGACCTAACCAACTATTGACGAATATCGAACATCCCATACCCAGTGAATCTACTAGAAAGCTATGTTTGCGAACAAATCCAGGAACATGTAGAAAACAATCAGATGCTAGACCAGGCAGAAGTAGGTTTCAGACCCACGAGAGGAATGGAAACCATGTCACTATCAATACGGGACGATTGAAAAACCAACGCAGACTCCAACGTTAAATCAGCACTAATACTACTCGACCTATCAGCAGCCTTTGACACAGTCCACTACAAAACACTCATCAAAGGTCTCAAAGGTATTGGAATCGGGAGCACAGCACTCCTCCTTCATGACAGAAGGAAAAGAAACAACTTGGATAGCACTATTTGAGTAAACACCTCGTAAAATAACATGTGGAGTCCCACAAGGCTCATCACTCTCACCACTCTTTTCAACATCTACACGACCCCCCTAATTAACCACATCAAAAAACATGGCCTCACCTTCTACAATTACATAGATAACACTCAAATCATCTACAAAATCAACACCAGTGAGGAACAAAACCCACCCTTACCAACTGCCTCACAGAAATAAACCATTGGATGAGCACCAACAGTCTTAAACTCAATCCAGACAAAAAAAAAAACAACGACCCGTCGAACCATTGCTACATTCGATGGCCTACCGAACTTGGAAACCCACCTAATGGCATCGGCTGTCTTCATGTCCTTCAAGTAGAACACATTGAGTCACCACCCTCCTCTTTGCACCCTCCCACTCCCTTGCACCTAAACAATCACTGCGGAGTGGTCTGATATTTCTCTTGGGAGGAACTTAGCTAACGTCACCTTACCCGCCAACGTGCCGGGCAGGAACATGTAATCTATCCTCGATAGGGCGCAGTGTGCGTTAGAAAAGAAAGATAAGCCCTGCTCTTCTGGATGTAGATCCTGCCATATATCTCTAAGCCCCACAGCCTCCATGAGTGATCTGAGTTTGGTATGGGAGTGACCCTGCCTTCCTCTATATGGCACCCGGTCTATTTTGGGCCTCACAGTGTCATTAAAGACGCATCCGCCCACCAGTGTGATGCCCCCCCATAGTTCACCAACCAGTTCTGGACTTGCTGTAATGTATCTCCCTGTAATGTTGGAGACGCATACATACAGATAAGGCACACCGTTTCCCCCACAATAATATGTTCAACAGATTTCCCCTTTCCCCGTGGTCTCTTTCCAAATGTCGCACCTCTAAGGGTAGTGACTTCTTCACTAGGATTTCCACCCTTGTGGAGCCTCTTGTGAATCCTACGTGCTCCACAATCGAATACCGCCCTCTCCCCAGAAACCTACATGCTGTCCCAATCATGTGGGTTTCTTGTAGCATCACAATATCTGCTTGCTGGAGTGCTGGGTCATTTGTGACTAGGCCCCTTTTTATCTTGTCCAGCAACCCATTGACATTCCATGTCATTCAGCTCAGTGACGCTGGCCTTGTCTCAACCTCTTCCGCCATTCAGAGTCCTGCGATCCCCGAACCTTGTTGGAGGTAGGCTAACCCTCCCCCCCCTGCTCCCTCCTGGTCTCAACGGGACTGAAATAATCGACTGCCCATAACCTGTATGAAACTATTAACCCCCTCCCTAACCCTTTCCCCCCACCCTACACTCCCCCCACACCCAACTTGAAGCAGCTGTCATCCCAAACCAAGAAATCAAACTATGATCGTCCCAGCCCACTGTCCGGCGATCCGGTGGTGTGCTGCATACGGCTTCTCTCCGGCTGTATGTCTCATTGTGCCATGCTTGCTTCTGGTTCCCCGAGCTCAGGCAATGCCTCCGAGCAAGAGACTTGCATGTCCGTAAATCACTTAACACCCGATCTGAGTTATCAGCGGGGTCCGCTCTCCTCCACAGTCTTCGTTTTGTTCTGTTTCTTTAGGCCATCCCCATCAGCCCAGTCCCAAGCCTCCATTGGGTTCAACCACCGGGAGGGTAGCCGGGAAGAGCATGGCATATTTGACATCAGCTGCTCTCAGTCTCTTCTTGACTTCTTCAAATGAATGTCTCGCCATCTGGACCGCCCTTGTAAAATCGGGGTAAGTTGTCAAATGGGCCACATCGACCATTATTGTGCCCTTCCTTCTTGATGCTTGCAGTATCGTGTCCTGATCTTGGTAATTCAATATTTTAGCTTTGACAGGCCGTTTCAGTCGAAAAGGTCGAAACAAAAAATAAACTGAATGCACATTTGTTGCGCATTCAGCATGGTAAAAAAGACAGAAGCCCATAATAGAGAACAAGGGGATCAGGGATTGTGAGGGTGTTCCCTGCAATCCCACAGTTAGGGATTATGGGCTGCAAGGGTTGCTGGGGTGTACATTAAATGCACAGTGGGGGACAAATAACCACAATCCCAAAAGCTCCAGGTACAAAATGTGAACAAGTGGGCTTTGCAATTTTGTAACTCAAGCTTTTGGGATTCGGTTTTTCAACGTAGATCCATGACAGGCCTGGGTTGAGCCCCAGGGATCCCCCTGCCAGGGACTCTGTGTGCCCGCTCCACAGAAAGGAGTTATGAAAGTCCTGAGGGACCCATCCACTCTTCCAGCCATTTCTCCTAGTACATTTCCACAGCTGGTCCCTCTACTTTTTTGGGAAGGCCCTGGACCCTGATGTTATTCCAAAGAGCCCTCCCCTCCGTGTCCTCTGCCCTGTCCTCCAGCACTTTCGTCCTCTGCTTAAGCTCTTGGATATCTTTTTTCATAGGTGGCAGGGCGTCCTCCATGTCTGAAGTCCTTTGTTCTGCCTCCCCCACTCTGGCCGATACATTCTGCATTTCTTGCCTCAGGAAGCTCACCTCCACTCCCACTGCATCATCCTTTTGTTCAAGGAGAGTTTTAGTCCTGTTATGGCGAGTAGGAGCTCCCGCATGGAGGGCGATGCATCCGGCTCTTCTCCCCCACCAGCCGCTCCGTTCACTGTCTCGGCTGCGGCCTCTTTGGGGGGCATTGTGAAAGCATCCATTTTTACTTGCAGGGGGCCCTTCTTCCCCTTTTCTTTTGCCATGGTGCTCCCCTCCTCTGGTCCTCGTTGCCCCTGTTGTGTCTGGAGTGTGGCTTTCCCTCTGCCAGTAGTCCATCAGCCGTTGGATGCTTTAAGTGCTTCCATAGCCCCCCTGTCTCTTGCTCTCCCCCTTGAATTCAGGGACCTCTCGCGACTTCACCCCACCCATGCTCAGATGCTTCCTCTGTTTTCCCACGGGGGTCTCGGGGGCAACCCGGATCCTATTCAACCCTGGTAAATGTCCAGCCCCTTACCTCCTAATTAACCAGAGCACTGCTCCTCCGGACCTTCCAGATATTGACCCGCTGTTTTTTCCCACCACCTCCAGCAGCTTGTTTAGTTCCTGGGCATTCTACCAATGTGGTCTGTACTATGTTTGTGGGCCAGGGCCTGTCAGCTCCCCAAGCCCATACAGACCCTACAATATGCGGGTGGCTCCCTCTCTCCTTTGATCTTAAGGATGTGCCCCTCTGGTCCTTTCCAGGCTTTAGGCACTGCCTGTCACTCTGACTGGGCTCCCCCAGCTGCTCTCAAGGGCCCTGCGCAGGACCGGCTTTCCCTATCAGGGGGCGGGGTCCTGGGCTGCTTTCTCCCCACCTCTGGGTCACACCTGGTCCTCCTTGCTTCCCAACCGCTGCCATATGATGTGCGCTGCTCTGCCATGCTGTTTCGGCTCTCCTGCTCACCTTATCACTGCGGTCCCGGCTGCAGCGTCCCCGGTCTCTGTCTCCGCTGGCAATCGGGAGCCTGTTCGGAGTAGGGTCCTGGGCTCCTGCTCATTCCTCCTGCTGGCCGCCTCCTTCAGTGTGTGCCTCCGGATCAGCACACCCCACGCCGCCATGTTGGCACCACTTTGTGTGCCCTTCTTTTCGGCACCTCTGACCAGTTCTCAGGGCTTCAACCACTGCGGCCGCATTCCTCTCAGCACCAACTATTTTGGTATGAGGTGGTCGGAAAGCCTCCTCTTTGCTGGCACCGGAGCGGAGCTAGATCCACACAAGGGTAGCCTGCCATCGTGTGCAACAGCGCCCCCTCCCTCTTTTGTCCTGTTTGAAGTGAAGTTGTGGGTAGTATATTCACTGAGACACAACAGGAGACTATTACAGTAGTCCAGACAGGAGAGGACCATCGCTGATGGCACTTGGAATCTGTGAGCACTATTCAAGAAAGGGAGGCTATGTCTGAACAGATTGAGCTTACAGTGTACTTATTTGTAAGTTCCTGAATCTGTGGTACAAACAATAGCTGGTAATCAAAAATAACTCCCACGTTCTTTGTTTAAGAGGAGAGGGAAGAGGGTGTGTATGAGAAGGAAGGGGAAAAGAAGGAGTGGTATTGCCAAGTTAGATAATTCAGTCTTCATAGCTTTCAGATATTGGCACTTATGAAATATCCAGTCCTAGAACTGACATAGACCGTCTGGAATCCAAAGAAGGTTGTCAGAAGGACGCTGGGGATGGGAGACAATTGCTTATCATCAGCATAGGCTTGAATAGGGGCTTTGTATGGAATGGGGACATCTGTCAGGGGTTTGAGATATACATTCCAGAGCCAAGGTGCGAGGTTGAAATCTTGTGGGACTCTTGTGGGAAGATTGAATAGTAACCTTAAAAAGAAAAGGACCAGCCCTGAATTGAATTTCCATGTATGATATGACAATTCATTTATAACACGCCTGTACACAAGTGTTTAAAGGCGCGACAAGGCAAGGGAGGGAAGACAGAGGGAGGACAAAGCAAACGATCTTACTAGGCCTTGTGTCAATCAGATCATGTAAATGTGAGAAAGGGAATTGCAAGGGGAAAGGGAGGGGGAAGTGCAAGGGAGAGGGGAGGGGAACACAGGGAAGCAGTGCTCTGAGTAAGTGCAGCCTGGGCAGTGCGGCTCTGTGTAGTACAAGGAGAACAAGGGACTGTAGGGTTACAGTAACAGGCCCTAAATGCAAGGGTGTCTGCCAGGAAACACAAAATTCACTCCAAAGCAGTCCCGAAAATGCCAAAGGAGATCTCAAGACAGCCAAGCAGAATGCTATGATTAACCGTATCTAAAGCCGCTGATAGGTCCAGAGGTTGAGGATGTTGAAAATGTTGTCATCCAGAAAACTCATTACTTTTTCCCTCACAAAGAACAATGCTGATTCTATGCCTCTGACAGGTCTGAAGTAAGATTGACGGTCCTGGAGGAGGTAATGTATCTCTGTTTTCCAGCAATTGCTGGGTCCCCACCTTTCCAATGATCTCGCCAATAAATGGAGTATTGTGGATCATGCAATACTTTTCTGTATTTCGCGGTTCATCATTTGCTTTCATAATAAAAGGAGAAATGCATGTCTTCTTCAGGGAGTGAAGGGAAAACAGCAGACTCCAATGACCTCTCGACCAAAGTGGTTAAGTCTGACGCACGGGTGTGGATGTTATCGCAGAACAAAGGTTAGCCTGTTCAGAAAAAGCTCTCATATCCATGACCAAGAAGAATGAAGTCTGATAGGGAGAAGACAGAGAGGGAGGCGTCTGTTAGGTTACCAGGCACAGGAGCAAGGAATGTAGTAAGGCTGTCAATAGAAACATTGATGGAATCAATCGTCTCAACAAAGGCAGAGAGAAAGTGTCTGCAACTGCTTGAGACAGAGTCAGGAAAGATGTACATTCTAAAGGTGATTGGAGTTCTTTAAACATACAAAATAGCATAGGCGATTAATTGGGTTCCTGAGCAATGTGACCATGTAGAAGAGCTTTCTTCTTCCAATGAATGACGGCACGGTATCCCTTTTGGTGACACTGGCAGGCTTTTGTCATGTGTATCCTTCGTCTTGTGCTAGCAATGTTCCAGGTCTCTGTTCTTTAGTTTCACCACAGACTGGCTTCCTTCAGGCAGAGGTGTGATTCTTTTTTGAATTACAGCAGCAAGGATGTCCGGGGTTCTCCTCAGTTCAAGGAAGAGGTTGACAATAATGGATTCAGGGGTTCTTGAGCCAATATTGGGACTTTTGAAGGTTTCTAAGAATAGGTGAGAGTCACTCGCCTCATAGGTCTTACAGCAATAGAACCAAGGTCAGACTGTACAGCGCAGTGGAATTTCACGTATTTGCAGGTTGTGAGAGCAGAATGTGGCCATCGGACCAGGGAGAGGACAAAGTGAGATGTTAGACAAGTGTACAGATGGAAAAGACAGTGAAGCATTCAGAGAGTGGCCTCCTAACTGGGTAGGACCAGAAAGCCAAGCCAACATAGACAGGGAGCCATACAAATTGGTGAAGGCAAGCAATTGCATATTTCAAGGACAATCCAATCACCTAAGACCAATATCATGTTTTCTAAAGTTCAGCAGTTAGCAATGAGATCAGTTCATTCCTTAAGAGTGTGGTATGGCCAGGGGATTGGTAGAAGGTGGCAATAATAAGGCAAGTGTTGGGGACTATTAAGCATTTGCAGACTAGACATTCAAAGAAAGATGGCTGCATTACAGTTGCTGGGAAGGGAAAATAAGTGCAATCGCCCCCACCCCCATTTCTGTTTAGCATGTTACAGACCAGGATCCTATACCCAGTCAACCAAGATTGCGTACATATTGGAAAACCAAGTCTCCATCAAGGCAAGAGTCTTGTCCAGGCTTGACTTTAAGGACACTAATCTCTGCTACATGGGCCTAATCACAGCGAAGACCACCTGCTACATCGTCCGGTCTATTGACAAGTGGAGAATGTTCTGGGTAAGGCTATGTATTCTTGATGTCAGAAGGCCCTGACTCATGGCCAACCTAGCGTGTTAGCACTTCTTCACGTACCTTAAAGAACAGTGCGGCTTGTGATTGATTTGACTGTTGTAGCTCACTCTCAAGACTCTGCTTGCTTAGTAGATACAAGCTGTAGTCTAGGAGCACTGAACCTTGACAGGCCTCTGGTAACTGACTCACCGGAAAGGACAGTCAAGCAGAAAGGGGAAGTATAAATGCCTGGAAGATGTGGGTAGTATAGAGGGGAAGCTTCTTCCTTAAAAGACAGCTCTAGATTCTTGCAATAAACTGGAGAATGCCTTGGTGGCAGGAAGGCAAAGGCAGGGCTCCAGACCCTCTTGCCAAAGGTGAAGATGAACAAGGCACAGATTATTCTTCTGGTCTTTTGGTTGGGACCAGCACTCCACCACAGATGATTTGTCAGATCAAGAGGTATATGCCTGGGATACAGATATTGAGCCTATGAAGCACAAAAGGGAGGTTCAACTCTTGACAGACTGTGCACTAGAAAGGATGTGCTAGCACCAAGGCTCAGACAGGGAGATGTTTGACCCAGATATGAGCCTAAAACCAATCCCCTAGGCTTGAGAGGTAGGTCGGCAGGAGGATCCAGACTCCTATAATGAAGTAGGTCTGTAACTTAGTTAGGGGAGAGGGCCTTGGGCCAGATATGGCAGGGAAGGTTATCCTGATATACCAGAGAGGACGACTACATGGCGCCCCCTCGAGATTTTTGCGGTACGCGATCAGACGCGGAGACTTAGTCAAGGTAAGAGACCGTCTTAACAATTCAAGGCTCATATATGAGCTAGGCAAAAAGGTACCCGGCTCGGGTACGCGTGCAGTTACCTTTGGGCGGAGCCCGCACCGCGATATGACATATTATTGGAGATCTATTGTATTGTCTGCTATTCAAAGCGTAATATTAGTGACACTAACATTAATAGTTCATCTATTTATAGAAGAATATCCGAAAGGTTATTTTAAACTCCACAGTCTGATAGGAGAATGTGATGGAAGCACGCATATATCTTCTTGGAATACAAATGGGCCACAGAAATGACATTCAAAACTTTCCTATCCGTAGGGATCTAACCCAACTCAATATGGAACAAACTTGCCAAAACTATACAGGGGCATTAGAGGGCTTCGAAGGTAAAATGTTGAACACTAATTCATAGTTTTAATGGATGCATACTAATTAGCACAAACCTAATTAACTGTTTGCATTTACTTGTGTCCCCTTACTTATCCATCCCCTTTCCTCCGCCCTCTTTGTGTCTGGCTTTTTATTTCTATTTTTATCTTTTACTCTTACCATTATTTATTTTCTTGGTATCATTGGTTTTTGTTCTTTGATCTTCGAAATGGATTGCACTTGAAATGTACATATGTGAACCATTGTATATTTTGTTCTTTTCATGTATATTTATCGTTACTATCAATATATGGTGCTATGATAGGATAATAGCCCTGATTTGAAAAAGGTCTTATGGTAGACTGAAACACGTGTCATCATAAAAGGGCACTTTGTATAATAATAAATATATTTCAATTTTGAATATTGGGCGCAGTCTCCTTCCAGGTTGCCTAACCTTACCTACATTCTCTTTTTAATGAAGCCTTCCCCAAAGATCTTGCCTTTACTGTCTGACGCTACTCCGAGGTGGCCAGCTCAGTCATCTTCGGGTCCATCTTAACCAAGATAGACCTCCGCCTTTCTGTTGTTAGTGCGTTTTTGCCATTGCCGTATAGGCATATTGCCCTCTGCGCTCTTCTAGCTAGGATCTCGGGGTCCACTTTCTGTTCCAGCTGTTTCGCTTTTTCAGCTGTCTGCCAAATCTTTGTTAAAGGGCCTAGGATATCTAAGACTTTATCCTGGCAGGATCTAGCTATGCCCTTCTTGATGGCTCTGCCATACCTTCCTATGAAGGATAACGTTTTATCGTCAATCTCTGGTGTTTCGGCCACACCACCTGGCACATGTGGCCTGGAGCATTCCTCCCAGAGTTTTCTCCTGGCATCCTTTAACAGAGGATTTCAAATCCTCCTCTTAATGTAATTGGCAATCTTGGCGGGGACTCCCAATCTGCCGACCGTGGGATGGATGATGGAGTCTGTATTCAACACCTCATCCAGCTCTTCCTCTTCCCTCTGCCTTTTGCTTTTCTTGGCATCCTTATGCTTTATTGGAGGGCTCTGGGATGATAACTCTTGCCCTTTCATCAGATGTTTCAACTCAATCCCCCTCATCCAGTTCCTATGAAGTGGAGTCATCAGTGTAACATCTGCCCCCAAGACCTCTCTTTTCTCACCACTTCTCTTTCTTTGTGATGTGCCATGGGGTTCTGGCTGCTACAGGTCTTTTGGGCTTTCTTTCTTCCTCCTTGCCCTGCATGATTTCTCTCTGGGGATTCTCCTCTTAGGGCTTGCATCCCCTGGGAGAACGAGATCAAGCCCTCCACCAAGCTCCTGCCTTGGGTTAGTGATCCCAGGCCTGTGCTCAGTACTCTTTGTGCTGCTTGTCCTCATGCAGGGCTCTGCCCACTTTCTGCTGGCATGGGGCTCCTCATATTCATCACTGGAGCTGTGCATCTTGACACTGTGGTGGGTCTCTACAGGAATCTTGGGCCTGTCCTCGTCAGTATGCAGCTCATATCAGGGGTCTGGGGTGTCTCTGTTGCAGGTTGGCTTGAGTCTGCGGTGCTGCACGCACACACACACACTGTATTTCTACAAGCTGCCTAAACCCCGCTTTCAATGCAGGCAATCTGATTTCATACCAGGAGGCGCTAGCTCGACTAAAAAATGGCAAAGTGAGCACAGAAGTCAACCCTTCTTTAGCTTACCCTCCCGCCCTAGTGCTAGGTTTCCCCACACTGATTACTTCTGTGCTCTCTTTCCCCTAGAGACACGATTCCAGGCCCAGAAGGCAGCCTTTGATGCAGCCGAAACGTCCATAGACAAAGCAACTACTGCTCACATACAGTCCATAACACAACGAGGGAACCACTCTCCAACGTCAACCCAGGATTGTTCACTATTTAGACTGCAGAATGACAGTAGTTAGGTCAAACTTACAACGCATACACTAATTTATTTTTGGCTATGCTTGTATCACTTATTTGCTATAAAGAATTGATTTGTGGTAAAATGCTATTCAAGGGCACTGAAGTGCAAATATATGTATGTGTGGTCTATACTCATATGTTCAGTTACCCACTATTGTCTCAAAATGTTGTTGCCATGTTTTAAATGCATAATCATAAAAAAATACCTAACTTTGTAAAAAAAAAGCACACAGCGGTATAGTTTTAAACTGTCTGTGATAATTGCATGAAAGCAACCTACTAATGCATCAGTACAAGGCAATACCAACACCAGTGGCCCTCAACCTCAAAGTGGGGGTTTTGCTCTATTTACAAATTACGCAAGGACCATGCCTTGTACTTTGACGTTTTTGTATCCACCTTAAATGAGGATCCTTGAAGGGTTGTTTCAGGGCTGAATGTGAGGGAGGAAGGAAAGAGAGAAGTCGAAGATGACTCCAAGGTTTCTGGCTTCTGATGGAGATGGGGGAGAGCCCATAGAGAATGGACAGAGAGGGGAAGAAAGAGGGAGGAGGAGTCCCAATAGGAAGGATCTCAGTATTGCTGACATTGAGACAGAGATTTTTGGAAGTGCACCAGGACTGGATGGCAGATAGGCAGTCAGGAATGGTGGAAGAAGTAAGGAGAGGGAAGTTTGAAGATGAGTTGTGGGTCATCTTCGTAACACTGGAAGTTAGGGGAGAAGGTGGAAATGAGGTGTGTCAGTGGAGAAATGTAGGTGTTAAAGAGCCAGGGAGAGAGGTTGGAGCCCTGGGGGACACCACAGGTGGAGAAGGCGGTAGGGGGGAGAAAGGGCCCAGCGTAACCTGGGATGGACAGTCACTGAGGAAGGTGATCCGCCAGTTCAGTGCCCACTCTGAGATACCCAGGGTATCATGGAACTGTTTTATGAGGCTGGAGTGGTTGCCCATTTCAAAAGCAGAGGAGAGATCAAGTAGAATGAGGACAGCTGTAGAGTTAGAATCTAGAGATGTGAGCAGTCCGTCACAGGTGTTCAGAAGGATGCTCGGAATGCAGACTGATGGTTGTGGAGGCAACTAACACGTTCAGTGCATGAGGTAAGTTGGGGGAAGGCCTGCTTCTCCAGGAGTTTACTGAGGAAGGGGGTGATAGATATAGGGCAGTAATTGGCTAGACAAGTGGGGCCTGCTGAAGGTTTTTTCAAGAAGGGGAACACAAGGGAGTGCTTGGGGGAAGAGGGGAAATATCCAGTGGCAAAAGAGTGGTTGCAGAAATCAGCAAGTGCAGGTGCAAGAGAGCCAATATTGTCCTTAATGGTTCTGGAGGAGACCTTCATGGAGCGGCCAACTCTGGTGACCTCATCAGGTGTGGTAGGGGAGAAGGAGGAGAGAAAAGGAGGAGGAGGGTTGGATGCCATAGAGGCAAGGAGGTGACGGAGAGGAGGAGAGGGATGCAACGGTGCTTAAGATGTCCTGAGTTTTAGTAGTAAAGTGAGTGGCCAGTGCCTTGCAGAGGGCTTTGGAGGGGTGAGGAGGAAACTGTGGAATGGTTGGCTAGTTCCCTGCAGATTTTAAAGAGTTCACCCCTGTTGTTGGATGCACCAGAGACGCGCGTCTGGATGTGGGCCCATTTCTTGGTGTGGATGGGAAGTCTGTATTGTCTTTGGAGCAGGCGAAAAGCCAGTTTGTAGAGAGGGAGCCAGAGGTCTGAAATTTCTGTTCCGCAGCCCTGCACTTGCATTTCAGGGCTGCAAGTTCCGAGTCGTACTAGGTGTTACGCTTAGAGGCAGGTTTCAGACGGATCCCCATGAATATGGCAAGAATGTCCAGAGTGTTAGTAATGTCCAGATGAAGGTTGCTGAGAGCAGAGTCAGGTAGAGTCTGCGGTGAGGGGAGATGAAGGTGGATTCGAAAGCAGCAGCTGACACTTGCTTCTTCGGACAGATGTTTGTAAAAGAGGTTGGCATGGCTGAAGGAGGAGCCGTCAGAGGGCCGAGAGGACCCAGATGAGAGGCGAGCATGATCTGGCCTGGAGAGAGGGTGATCAGTGGGGAGGAGAGTGAAAGATCAGAGTGGATGAGAGTGCCAAGAGTGTGTCCAGCCGATTGGGTTGGACCAGAGTGGAGAATGGAGAGCGAGGTGAAACGGTCACGGAAGAGAGTGGAGGCCGTGATAGGAGTCCATTTGGATGTTGAAATCACCCAAGAGAAGGAGTTTAGAGGTGGTTTTGAGGATGGAGGAGCAGAAATCAGCCCATTCAGAGAGGAACAGGGTGGTAGAGCCAGGTGGCCTGTCAATAGTGGCAATGGTCAGAGAGGAGGAGCGAGAGATGACCAGCTTGCAAACCAGGCTCTCAAAGGAAGACTAAGGATGGGTGGGTATGAGGGAGGAAGGGACCCACTCAGGGAATATCAAGGCAACCCCACCGCCAGCACTGTTAGGGCGAGGCTTGGAGATGATCTTGTAGCCATCAGGGAGAAGGGAGTCGAAAGCAGTGACTGAGCTGGCATTGACCCACGCCTCAGTAAGAGCGAGGATGTCGAGGTCAAAGGCAGATGTCAGCAGCATTTTTGATGGCTGAGCCAGCATTAAGTGTGGCTAGATGAAGGCGGTCTCACCTTTGAAGGTTTTACAAGGAGGGGTACAGGGGCGTGGTACACCAGTAGAAGGGGGTGGTGGGGAGACAGAGTGGAAGAGGGAGTAGCAGATGTGGGAAGGAAGTTAATGAGGGACGGCAGGCACCGGTCAAAGAGAAGGTTGGGTTGAGGACCCTGAACCAAGATAGTGCCGCTGTGATAGACATTAATGATACACCTGTATGATGCGAAGCCCACCAAGAGGACTTCCCTACTTGGTGCCATCATTAATGGGCGAGGATGTGAAAGGGGGGAGAGAGATGAGATGAGGCGTCCATAGATCTGGGGAGGGGACTGAGAAGAGGATATCGGTGAAGACCTGTTTGGAAGTTGAACTGACATAGGTGTTTGCGATGGGTAGATCAGGGTTAGTGGTCAGGATGTCTTTTTTGTGCTTTTTTCTTCCAGACTTCGTGAGAAAGGGAGGGTAGGTGATAGTGTAGCAGTTATAGAAGATAGGGGAGATGGTGAGTGCCATCAGGGTGGCAGAGGATAGTTGGAAGAAAGAGGAGTGGCTGCACAGTACAGTCGTAGCCCAAACTCACCAGGCATCTTAGCAGTTACAAAAGAGACACACAGAGGGGACAAACTGCAATGCAAAATGGGATGCACATAGGTTAAAAAAACACACATCTAGATTTGAATTTCAAAAAAGGGACACAAAATGCAATTAAAAATGGTATGCAGGGATGTTATAAAACACACCTAGATTTGAATGTCAAAAAGGGACATAAAATGCAGTGAAAGAAGTAGAGTAGGTGAGGCAAGGAAGACATTGTGAGATAGGCACAGTTTTGGTTCAGAGTTGTTAGTAGATGAGGCAGTGGAAAATTTCAGCCATCACTCACTGGTAGAGAGCGTAGAGGTGCAGGGGCCCAAGTTCGTGGGTGAGCAGGCTGTACATCAGGAGGCTGCCTCATAGATTGCATTGGGGGGAAAAAGATGGGGGCCTCCATAGTCGTCCTCGTCCCGGACAGGCTCAGAAAGGGGCCTTAGCTGTGGGCCTTTGGCTAAAGACTGCCGGCACCCTGATAGGCCACAAGAGTGCTGTGCAACCCAATCACAATGCCGGAGGTGGGGGAAGGGACTCGGAGGTGCCCTCCTAGTGTGGGCTGGAGGCAGCAGCCATCTTTGAAGTGCCACAAGGTGACTGTGATCCCAGGCTCAAAGGTATCTGTTGCTTATAATCAGTCAGCTACACATACTGCTGATGGCCTATGTGGTGATACCAGAGAGCAGATCTGTCCAGCAATTACACATTAAGAAAATAAAAAAGCAGATTTATTGAATTTTTGCAATTTTCTCACACTACCAGTGAGTTCTTGCAGGCCATAACGGGTGATGTTGCAGCCTCCAGGAGACGTGCAGGGTGAAGGGAGACTCCTGATCTTCTGGACTCATGCACATGAATGTCAAGTACTCTCTGCCTTCTTTACTTGGCATCCCCGGTGTCTTCAACAGTCCGCTATCTACATCAGTCATTGAAGGATTGGACATCAACGTTGGAGAAGGAGACCTCCAGAATGATGCAGATAATGGCATCTTGCCGGCAAGCATGACCATGATGTCAGTGATGCACAAAAAGCTCAGAGTGATCTTCAGGCATGTCATAGATGGGACACCGTGGGTGGCATTGTAGAGGTACCAATTATACATATCAATGCTCTCAGGATTTTAACCTTGGTACACAAGTGTTACACACTGGTGACTATAGTTTTATTTATTTTCACTGCAATATGAAAACTGTGATATGAAAAAGCTAACAAGTGTCACACAAGGCAGATGTAGATGTAGAGCTGGAATAGTGAAACGCTTTCACAGAACGAGAGTCACTGGTACAAACAAAACTATAGCACTGCAAGAATGCATACACACTGAATTGGATCCTGTGCAGGCACCACTAACTCAGTGAGACAGTGATACCCACAATTCCTCTGTTCATACAGATATAGGAGTGTGTGACTTGATGACCTTCAAGATGGACTTCAACAATAAAGTTAAAGCAAACTTTGCTTAAAGAAACGTCTGCGGTGCGGAGACTTGGCTCTAGTCTTCACATTTGAGTCAGCACTTACACAGAATTGGTATTGCGACTTCTGCACTCAGCATGCAGTGGGTTTGCAAAATGTCTTTCTCCAATAACTGAGAAGTCCTGGACTCCTATAGCCAGCATACAATATTCTGGCCAAGAGTCTCTTGCTCTGATGCTTCAAGTACTTTTTTATCCAGTAGGGTAGTTATACTATTCCATGCAGCTCTCACAAAAGAATATTTTTCTCAGTTGGCTCCAAGAATTAGGACTCTTGTTAATCAGCCTGCAGCATTGCCACACAATGAAGGTTTCATCAGCTCCCTCTGGAAGTTAGGACTCCATTTCCCAACATGCAGATTTGTCACACAGTACAGTATGTTTTGACACTTTTCACAACGCAGTGCTTTGGTCCCCCTTTGTGATCCAGATGTCAAATTTTACTGCTTGGACACTAACTCGCCTTCTTTTCAACTTCCTGACTTCATTCCTCACCCCGGATTTGGGGGCATGTCTGTTGGCTAACCCCACCTCTGCCCTGGTGGGATTATTGCTGTTTTTTTTTTTTTACTCTGCTCTCTTCTCTGGCTCCACAGGACACAATAGGTGGTTCTGGGGGACTTTGCAGGGCTACTGCCAGTCAACTCTCGGTCTCTTTGGTTCCACTTCTGCAAAACATCGGCAGGTTCTCTACCATTTCACCGGGGTTCTCTCCTCAGTGCAGATAGGTTCGGCGTTAAATATTGTAGACTATATTCACTAGTTAGGAAAAATTGTGTACCAACGTTGTTTACCGGAGAGTATTGATGGGGATTGTTGAATTGCTGGGCATACTCCACCTTACCACCCGAGTGACATCCAAAGGGCCCTGTTCTCCTGCCTTTTGTTTGTAATGCTACGGTAAAGATGTAATTTGCCCATCACATTTTTGAGGCTGTGACCACCTCCAAACTTAAAAATCAAAGGACCTTGGGAAGTCTGGTGCAGCTTCCATTTTTTTTCCCAGAGCCAAGTTCTCTCCATGTGCTTCAGTCTCTTCATGTATAATTTGGCAGTCTGGAAGACCAACAACGCAGACAGCATGTTCATTTTTCCAGAACCCTCTCCTGCTATAGGAAGCACAACAGTACAAGAAAAGAACTGGCATGGGTTCTTCAGAAAAAGGGATTAGGGGAGGGGCAGGGAGTATTTTGTGAAAGGAAAACATGGCATTTATGTCACACGCAAAAACCCTTGCAAAGATTGGGGGTCACTGTAAAATGGCAAATGAAGTAAAAATAATTGTGCCTGTATACTGAAAAAGGACTAGCTTCAGTCATCAGCGATCCTTACAGCAAAAGAGGCTAAAGATGAACTGATGGCGACTGCCTGGACACCGCATGATTGGATACTGGAGCAGTCTGTCTTAAGATAAGGACATTTTGCTTTGTTATACATGAGATACCTTTCTGTTTACTTCTTTTGATTTTACTTTTTTAAGATAAGGTTGATGTTACCTAAAAAGAAGCAAGAGTGTACTTTTACTGACGTTATTTTGGTTTTATTTAACTAAAAGAAAAACACTAGATATTGGTTTATTGCATTGAAATAGTTTTAACTTTAGACCTCACACATAGACCGAGGTATTCTTTGTTCCTGAATATGATTCAAGATCCCTGATGGAAAACCTATAGCACCATCATTTAGAGGTATTCTTTCAAGGCACATCACTTAAATGCACTGTAACTAAGAGTGCAATTATTTAAAGTGTTTGCTGCATCAACGCACGGATACACTCCCACAGAAAAATAATTCAGTCAAATACACTTTCACCGAAGGTGCAGTGACCTCGGTGCTTGGTCACTGATGGCATAATTACTTAGAAGCACTGCCAGTGCAGTGACCTTGGTGCTTGGTCACTTATGGCATAGTTACTTAGAAGCACTGCCAGTGCAGTGACCTTGGTGCTTGGTCTCTTATGGCATAGTTACTTAGAAGCAATGTCAGTCACTTACTGCCTGTTCTTTAAGATGCAGCATCATTTAGGGTGCAGCCAATCAGATGCACTGTCACTCTAGCAATAATCACTTAGCTCCATTGCCACTTTCACTTAGATGCACTGTCCATATTCCTTTGAATAAGTGGCATGCCTGTCACCTTTGCGCTGTAAAAACATCTGAACACTTCCAACTGAAACATAGGGGCCAGCAACCTAGCTTCCATTCTCACCGCTCCACATATACCCTTAGAACAGTGGTAACCAGCAGAGCAGTGCCACAAAACCGAGCTCTATTATCACTGCTTGAAATGAAGAGGACATTTAAGGTAAAATGCATCTTTTAATTTGCATGAATAACTAGATGCAATGATGTATTGCTTGCAAGATATCTGTTTTAGAGTTGAAACATTTTAATTGCCTACAAAAACCCCAATAGTAATAACTCCAAAAAATAAGTGAAATGCTCCTGTCCAAATCTTATCTCAAGCAGTGGGTGTCCCTCACAGCAGGGGTATCTTAGATTCTATATCAATTACAGTGAAGTCCCTTGGGGCAATAATATGGAAATGGAGGCGTGTAAGAGATGGAAAAGTATATTTAAAGTGATTTGGTTTTACTAGAATTTAATTGAGAGAAAGGGCAGATGAATTGGACTTTTAAAAAGGTATAACGCTATGGAATCCTATGTATATTTCAGGAGAGGAAAGTGTTATTTTATGTGATCAAATAAAAAGGGTTGACTTAACACAAACAAAAGACACCATCCCTTTTGGCTCAAACACTAAGAATTGTCACAAGAGGCATTTCATGTGTTGGCATTGAATGGTTCGGATGACTTCAGTCTGCTAAGGTGCACAGAACACTGTTCAGAGAGGTCTAGCACACCACTGAAGCATGCGCTTTATGTCCATAGGCCGATACAAAAGGTCCTCACGGTTTCAAACTTAAACATTAACTCTCCAAGCACACAACTGTCCCTGAAAACGTTCCATAGCACTGGTGAAATTAGTCAAAGTTGTGTGTGGTTTTCCTTTCGATCAATGGGATCCATAAAAAGTTTAATATTCAGAAATTTGGAAAGTTTCTCTCACCGATACACGTACCATATTAAAGAATCAACAGAAGTCATATTTTTGAGGGTTATTATGCAAATGATGGTTTTGTGACCTGGCACTCGAAGCACACCTCATGCTACCAAACCACTTGACCAGGCTGGGTTGGACTCACCACAGCAGTGCCTAAAATGTCTTCACCTTCATGCCTCTAAAGTCTCCTGGTCTGGCCAAAAATAACCCTAGCCTGAAAACATTTTCTGCAACCTGGGACAAAGAGGCCCAAGTAATGATAAGATGATGATTTTAACTTTGCACCATTAAGACTTTTCTCGAATATTAAAAATATGGGGTTCGCAGCAGATGCATACAGGGAACTCTGGTCTTACCATGGCACCAGATGCATTTCATGTTTTTTTTTTTAAAGATGCACACAAATCGTGTGTTAGTTAGGTGGCTCGGTTTCTTTTAGGTTTAATTTCTTTTCTCAGTAAGGTGAATGGGGATAAGGCCCCCAAAACCGATTCTCCCTTACATTTAACTCCTGCTTTTTTGATTTCCTATACTTATCCACTTCGTTTTGGTCTCTGCGCTCCCCATTCTGAGCTATTTCACCTAGTCGGAGTTGCCAGAGCAGATGTACTTATGGTTTTCTCTCCTGGGCAGTCTTCACCCAGTGAAAAGGCAGCAAGGAACTTGTGTTGTGTTCCTACCAGCCCCCCTTTAACGGAGTAAATATGAAGCAGCATTGCATACTTCGAAAAGAAATGGTAACATGCAGTGAAAGAAAACCCCTGTGCAAAATATAGCCATTTGTTGGTATATTTCGCTGTGTTGCTAAAACAAAAGATGCACAAGTGCTTTCTTCAAGCCATTTTGTTTTCCCATCAGCAATGTTTTCGTGCCGTGCCGCCATTGAACATTCGTTTGGTCCCAACATCCACCACCCATTTGAAATCTTTCACTTTGTAACTCGGTGGATTAACATTCCCCAGCCTTTCATTATTCAGTGAAACCATTGCATAATTACACACATTTCAATATGCTACCAGTGAAACCATTGCATATTTTGGTCGAGTCATTGCTGTGCTACCAGTGACCACATTGCAAGCTACTCATTTCATTGCACTATCCGTGCATCCATTTCATAGTCATTGTTCCATTATGTAAGCTATCACTGAATCCATAGCATAGTTAATTCCGTTCAATGTGCTACCTCTTAATCCAGCACATAGCTAGAATAATTTCATTGTGCTACCAGCCAATAAATTGCATAGTCTAGATCATTATGCTGTAACATGGATCTATTGCATAGCCACATTCAATGTGCTGCAAGTAGATCCTTTGCATAGCTACATTAACCCATTTCACAAGCAGTGCATCCGCTACATAGCTAGATTAAATCATTTTGCATTCGTTGTGCTACCTGTGAATACAACTGCATAGCTACTAATGCCATTGTGGTCCCGTGAATCCAATGCATAGTGAGATTAATGGCACTTTGCTACCAGTGAATACATTGCACGATTAGCCTGGATCATTATGCTGGCTCTTGAACCATTGCATAGCCATTATACTATTATATGATATGGCATTTATAACGCGCCTAAACACAAGTGTTTCAAGGCCGACGAGGCAAGGGAGGGGGAACAGAGGGAAGACAGACAGCGATCCCACTAGGCCAGGTGTCATTCAGATCGCGCAAGTGCTAGGGAACAGGCAAGGGGGAAAGTGCGAGGGAGAGACTGACTGAAATGAACATTAGCTCATTAGTCCATTAATTGTGCTACCACTGAAAACATTGCATAGTTGGATTAGTTCTATCTTTCTTTTACCAGTGAATCCACTGCAAAGCTAGATTATTTGCCCCATCCATTGTATTGCCGGTTCAATTACCTGCTCTGTTCGTTATGCTACTAATTGATTTCAGTACATTACTAGTTTTAATCCAAATGGCGAAATCAACAAATTGAACCCAGTAAATTACTTCTTAATGAACCTCTAGAATTATCCCCCTGCTCAGCATCAAGGATAACACTGATTCAACTGTTCAAAGCCCGGAAAGTATGCATGCAAGCATCACCCCATCCACTTCACCTCTCACCCTTCTCCCTTTCTGTTTACAATTGTGCAATCAATTCCCACAGTCCAGTAAGATGAGAAATCAACACACCAAAAAACCACAAGACAGTCAAAACGAAAAGAAAGTGATGGCCGCCATATCAAGGCTTAGACCAGTCAGCCAGACACACCCCGAGAAATGCCACTTGCACCCCTCGAAAAGAATTCTAACAATTTTCATATCCAGATACCTCCTGAAGGAACCACCTAAACCCACCTACTATGGGCAACCCACAAGACCGCAGACAAACAGTAGACAAAGTAACATGACTTAACTCTAACCCAACAACCTCACCTTATCCCTCTCCATCAAGCAACCAATCTAATAAACTGTCATCGCCTACTGCTGCAACAGTCACAAACTTATCACTAGCCCACAGAGACGAAGTCTCAACAGTATTTGTTAACATCCTAGAAAGTGAGTCCCTTGCACTTACCGGCTCTTCCTCATCTCAAACCTTGCTCCTGATTTACAATCAATACTCGTAGATGTGGCCCTAATACTATCCATGGATCACCAACATCTGATAACGCTCAGAGACTTCAATGTCTGACTCAAGAAAGACGACAATCCCATCAAGAGATCCCACTCAGTAAATCTCACACCACTATATCTCATAAACGGTTAAGGGTGCTACCCACATATTAGATGCATTTTCTGCAATGTGATCATAATCCCAGTTTGCTCTCCAGTCCACTTTCCCGGGAGACCATCTGTGCAGTCCATTCACAATATTCACAGAGACACTGCCACTTGCTGAATCATCCACAGGACCGACATCCTCAACCAAACCCTGAAAGAAGTACAAAACACCACTCCAGAAAGGCTCAAAGCAAACAAAACAATCATTACGCTGGATTCACCAAATACACCAAAAAAGCAAATGCACATCCTTTATAACTGCATGAACTCTGCCTTGGATAGCATTGTACCAAAAGAAACATCGTGTAAACTCACAGAATAAGAAACTTGCAAAATGTCTCACTTCCAAATGAAACCAAAAGAAAAAAACCAAAAGCTGGAGAAAATCTGGAAGAACATGAATTTGCCATCAATCAGACAAAATTACCTACCTACTTTTTCTACAGGGCAGAAACATCACGCCTGCAAAGGCATGCCCGAGTGTGCCCACCCATGCCAATTCCTCCCATCGGTCTTGCCCACCAGTCCTTTACTGCTCGTCTGGTAATGTGATCTTAGCGATTTGTGTGTGATGGAAGGTGGGTCATATGGAGGAATATGACCCACCTTCCATCACACATAAATCGGTAAGATCGCAGTACCAGGCAAGCAGTAAAGGACTGGTGGGAGGAATTCTTTGCTACACTGTAAGGTTGCCCCATCCCCAGAAAACGTTTTTACTATGAAATATCCCATCAGGATGGAGTAAAGGGGATGGGATGTGAGAGTGAGAAACAGTTACCGTAGTACAGTAGTCACTACAGTAACTGTTTTTCACTCTCACATCCCATCCCCTTTACTCCATCCTGATGGGATATTTCATAGTAAGAACGTTTTCTGGGGATGGGGCAACCTTACAGTGTAGCAAAGAAGTTGTGAAGGAGAACACGTTCGAAAAAGGCGTCAGTCCTGGAGGTGGTATCCTGACAATAATGCTTACGGAAGGCAGATGGTGAAGACCATGTGGTGGCCCTGCTAATAATGTCAAAAGGTACGTTGCGCTGAAAAACCATGGCTGTGGCTTTGGCCCCGATGGCGTGAGCATGGATGACCATACGAGGCGCACACTTCTGCATGGAATAACGGTGCCTGAAGCCTGAAAATAGCCACCTGGCGATAGAGGCCTGTGAGCCATGGGGCGGACTGCTGAAAGTAATGTAAAGGGCATCTGATTTTCGGGACCTTTCAGTTTGGTCCAGGTAAATCTTCTGGGCTCTCCTGACATTGTGAAGAGCAACATAAACCGGAGACACACAGGTGTTTCAGGGGAAAAAAGCTGGGAAATACTACCTCCTTGCGGATGTGGAACAAGACCACCACCATAGGAAGAAAGGCCAGGTGAGTGCGAAAAACCACCTTGTCCTTATGGAAAATAGTGTAAAGCTCTGTAGCCAATAGAGCCTGGATGTCACAGACTATCGGCAGATGTCAGAGCCACCAAAAGTGCCACCTTCCATGATAAGTTTCATTTTGATAGAAGCCACGGGTTCAAAAGGTTTGAGCGCCAATTATGATAACATCATGTTCAAATTCTAAACCTGATGAGGTCTCTCGACTGGGGGACAAAGCCTTGAAAGACCCTCAAGGTGTCTGCACAATCAGGTTTCAGTTGGTAAAAAAACACGTCCTGGGTGGTGTCGTAGGCACCAATAGCTGGAAGATTAGATATACATGTGTCAACCTAGATACTAGTGGCTGCAAGATGTGAGACAAAGGAGAGAATCTCGTTCAGAGGGTAGGTCAATGGATTGACATGCTTATCCACAGCATAGTAACAGAACCTGTTCCACTTGCCCGTGTACTGGGTCCGGGTAGATGCCTTCCTGGCTGCCTGGATTATTTCCATATTCCCAGCAGAAAACCCAAAATGGCTTAGGGCGAGATGCTGAGGAATTAAGGTGCTAAACAGAGCAATCGATGGTACGTGTGGAGGACTCTCTCCTGCTGCCAATGGAGATTGTGTGTTGCCTGAAGGGGAATCTAATTCTCCCTCTGGGTTTGCACCAGGGGGAAGAACCAGAATCAGGCTGGCCACCGAGGGAGTATTGAGATGAGAGCCACCCCTGCTGACGGAGAATCTATCCACGACCATGGGGAGAAGAGGGCGTAGAGGAAAGCGCACAGAGTCCGGATCCCCCTAGGGATTTCCTGCCAACTTCTCCCCTGGAAGCGAAGAGAGTGCACTTGCTGTTCTCAGCCGTGGCCAAGAGGTCTACCTCAGGTGCAAAACTGGGCACTTGATCTCCCATTCGTGATCCTGCTGAGGTTGGCCTCCACATTAAGGAGTCCCAGCAGGAGGATAGCCTTTAGAGAAATGTACTGCTGGATGGCCCACTCCCATGTCCTTGCTGCAAGAAGGCATAATCCTGTTCGACAATTCGACCACCATGTATTACCCGGTCTGAATGAGAACTCTTTTCCCTCCGAGTACTGGAAGAAACCACAGGGCACTGAATATCACCTGAAGCTCAAAGAAGTTGACATGGAGAGGGCTCTCCTTTGGTCCACAGGCTGTGTGTGTTTTGAGCAGTCCCAGTGTGTCTCCCCAACCAACAAGGGAGGAGTTAGTGGAAACACTCCTCTGGATCAGATTCCTAAAAAGGAACTTCCAGATTCAGGTTGCTGGATCAGATTCCTAAAAAGGAACTTCCAGAGTCAAGTTTCTGAGCTGACTCCACCGTGTGAAATCATGGGGTCTCAAAAGGCTTGAAGAAGGATGCGGTGCAATTGTCTGCCTGCAGATTGGTTTCAATGGGGTTCCCAGAGGAAACATGCAAGCGTGCGTCCTTGAGCTGCACAGTGCAAAACTAGCTGCCCGCTTGGAATGATCCTAGGGCCTGGGCAGATGTGGTCATCTTGAACGTTTCATTGGGGAGGAAAATATTGATGGTATAAAGATCTAGCATTGCCCGCAGGCCTGCGTGGTTCTTCTTGAGCACAGAAAATAGACTAACTAGAAACCCTGGACCCTCTGGTGGGGGCTGACTGCTATGGTCTTTAAGGAGAGGAGCCTGTTGACCTCTCCAAGAAAGAGGTGGAACCCATCTGCATGAGAGGACAAGAGTAGAGTGAGTGAATAGGAACAGAAAGACAGTATAGCTTGGAGACTATGGACAGTGACCAGGGGTCCCGAGAAATAGTCTGCCAGTGTGAAAAGTGATGGGGGGGGCCTGCAGCCAACTGGTGGTGTGTGGAACTGGCCCATCATGCCATTGCTTCTTTACATCTGCTGAGGCTGTAGAGGAAAATCTGGAGAAGAAAACCATTTGGAAAGGAGAGAGGCTGCTTCCTTCCCACAGCCTTGGGAGACTTGTTAGGGTTTATGGCTTTACTATTGTGGAAAGTCCTAGCTGAATGAGGAACGGCCTCATCCGATTTGCTGGATGATGAGTCTGTCCAGAGATCCAAGGTCTGTGCTGATGGCGGTTGAGGAGCTGGCAGAAGAGGATAGGATGGTACTGGCATGATAGGTGGCATGGGGGAATGCCCTGAGAGATGCTTGGCGCTGCTGTAGTCAGGGTCATAGTAGGCATGATTGGGGGCAACACGGTGACTGGAGATGCAGTTGTGGCATCATCTCACTGATAATCCCCTTAAAGTACTCGGTCATGGCTCTAGAGTCAGTGTTTGAAACCGGTTAAGGAACCAGTCCTCAGAGCTGGTCTGAAGCTGGGTGGCTGTCGTTGGGGTCCCTGTTGCCGTTGGTGTTACAGGAGAAAGGATTCCATGACTACATTGACGGAACCCAGTACAGGTCTATGTCGAGCCGTCCAAAAAGTAGGGGGTGGTCCATGTTAATGGCACAGATGTGGAGGTTGGATAAGAAGTGCACCAATCGCTAGACTGCAAGCCCAAACGAGGCACAAATGACCCTTGTGATACTGTAGGTGGCACAGGCACCAAAGTTTCACAGTCTCTGGGTGTAGATCTGGCAGTCAGCTCCCTAAGCAAAGAACTGGTTGATGAACCCAGGTAGACGACATGGGGGTCTGATCTAGGTAAGAGATTTAAATGGGAATAGTGTGTACATCCCTCCCTTGACTTTCTGGTGCGCTCCTTGGGCGCCATTTTGAGAATACCAAGGCCTATAGATTTAGGTGCACAAGGGCCTTTGCCGAGCAACATGGAGCTCTTATGGTTCCATGTCATTTCGCCGACAGGTATTCGATAGCGGATTTGTTGAGACCTTAGAAACGACAAAACCAGCCCCATCCGCCTCCTTTGATTAGGGTAGACCTCGCCAGGTCTTGATTCAGGGCGATTTCATGGCTGTTATAGGTGATGCTTGTGGCCTTTCTCGCCTTTTCCATAACCCTTTCCTTCAACAGATAGCTATGGAAGGCCACCACCACATCGCGCGGTCTCGAACCTGGTCCCTGGGATCGCGGGCCCACCCTGTGGACTCTATCAAATTGCATTTCTGTATCCAGACCCGAGACTAGCAAGTCCGCGAATAATTGTTTTAGTGTTGGGGACAGCTCCTGGTCAGGAATGCCCTCTGGCAGCAATTTAACCCTAATATTCGCCCTTCTCGACCTGTTCTCCAGGTCTTCGGCCTGTAGCTCCAGATTTTGAGTGGCCACAGCCAGGGTTTCGAGCACGTTGTCCACTTTTCTAGCATCCTCCGTCAGCTCCTGGATGGCATGCTCATTAACATCCACTCTCTCTTCCACTTTATTGATGTCCCTGTTGATCTCCCTTAAGCCTTCCGCCAAATCTTCACGCAGTTTATCCATTTGCATCTGCCCAGCTGCGGTGATCTTCTCCACCATTTCGCTCATAATCTGGGACAGCATAGCCCGAGTGATCTGCCTGTCCATGTCCTCGTGGTGGACCGGGACCTCCTTATCCCCTGCGCTTTGGGCCCCCCCTTGTACCTCTGCCGAGTCCAAGTCTTTTGGCCAGAATTTCGTGAGGGGGGCGTCTGTTGCTCTTCTGGGGGGGTTTCCCCTGGGCCATATTGTCCTTTCCCTTGTTCCTGGACATCTCCGCTAGGAGAGTGTGAGCTAGGGATCCCCCGGTGAGGTGGGGGGCCTACGCAACGGCGAGGAGGGATCGCCCGGGCCGTGCCACGGGACCCGGACACCACTCCCCCACCCCCCAACAGGGCCCCCCCCCCCCCCCCAAGACCCGGGGGACTCCACAAAAGACCCGCACTGCTCCGACTGCACTCTTTCCGTGCCTTGCTGACCAGTGTCCCTCTCTGGAGATTTAGCGTGGAGGTTCCAGCTGCTGACCCCCTCCGGGGAGTCTATGTGATTCGATGGCCCCTGGGCCCTAACTAACTTGTGCCCTTAGTGTAAAGGCACCCTAGCCCCAGCGGGTCCGAGAGCAATCAGCAGGGGCCCGCGTTCAGGCTCCCTCTGACTCTGCCAAGGCAGCGCCCGGGCACCGGCACCACCATCGGGAGCCAGCCGCGTCACTCCGAGACCTGCCCCGGGGGAAGCGCCTGCAAGTACAGCCCCTAAGGGCTTCTTCAGTCTGCAGATGAGTTCGCTCCTCCCCGGGGGGGCTCTCCTTGTGCCCTTTCAGCACGACCTCACTGTATCCCTGGAGGCCCCCGGGGGGCCAGCGTGGGGCTCCCCACCCCGGCGTGCTGGATCCAGGTCCAATATGGCGCTCCTATCCCCCACTCCTCCTCGGGGCACCTCCGTACCTCTGCCTTTGTGATCCGCAGCAATCTTCGGGGGGGGGGACCAACCGTGTCCCCTCTTGTTTGGGGCCCTGGCGGAGCCCACAGCTATGCGGCGAGCCCACGCCCGGAGCTCTCCCCGCCCCCCCCCCGATAGCTCTGCCGCCTCCTCTCCTCGCCGGAGCCTCCACAGTAGGGCGCTCTGCTGCCGCCGACTCGGGACCGCTGGCCGCGTCTCCCACAGGCGCCGAAACCAAGCCTGCACGTCGCCTCTCGCTCACGGGTCCCGCCGCCACCTAGTCTGGGTGCCGGGGAGGGCTGCAACTGTGGCGGGAGGGCTGAAGCTCTTCGGCAGGACAGGAGCCCGGAGCGCAACGTCCTAGTCACTACGCGGCCATCTTGGAATCGACCTATTGCCCCTTTGCTTAACTTGGCTTGAACCTCCTGCAGCAGTTGAGCCGTGTGTAAGTCATGATGTGCTACAGGAGGAATGCAAGGGTACCTTTGTTGAACTCCCTGCCCTTGCTGAAGACCTTCCAGCACCCATTTGTCTGTGGTGATCTTTCTCCATTGTTTGAAAAAGTTCGATAGCTGGCCTCCCACTGGGGTGCAAAAGTGTGGGCACAGTTCACCGCAGGTTCAGGCTTTGCTTGGGCGTCTGCTTCCGGGCCTGCAGGCAACATCGACGCTCGGCTCTGCTGCCTCTGGTGGCAGAGTGAGAGGGTTGACGATAAGGGGTAATGTAGCCCTTGTAGGACCTGGAGAACCTTCCCCGTGCGGAAGAAAAGGACGACCTCCTCTGCTGCAGGGTCTCCAAGGAGCGAGCCGCCTCGGTGTCGTCTTTATAGCCCGGACAGTCTGTTCCACAGCCTTCCCAAACAGGTAGCCCCCATCAAAAGCTGTGTTCACAACATTGGACTCCGCCCAAGAATTCGTGGCCCTGAGCCATCCCTGGCACCCCAGGGTCACACCACTACCCATCGGGCAGATCCCTGTGTCAGCTATGTCCAGCACTACCATAATGGCATAATCCGTTGCCACCTCTCCCTCCTGGGACAGGGCGAGGGCCTCACCATTCTTATAGCCAGGAAGGAAATCCAGTATCTGCCCAGGCTTGTACCAAAGCTCCCTGTCATAACATGACAGGATGGCGAGACCACTGGCGACCTTGACAGTGGAATCTGTGTTGTAGATGATGCGCTTGCCCACTGCATTGAGCTTCTTGCCCTCTTTGTCCAAGGGTACCATAGAAGAGTAGGAGGGATTGGACTAGCGCTTCCTGGCGGCGCCGACACAGTCTGGAGAAGGCTGCAACCGGAGGCACCTGTGAGCTGAGTCCGGGACCCTGTATGTCTTTTCCAGTCTGTTTCTCTTGGAAGGTGTGGTACTTGGCGTCTTAGGGGGTCAGTCCTTCCTCCCAGATGTCGTCCAACAACAGAACCTACATGGCGGTCTTCCTCAAAGACTCACGTTGCCGAAAGAGAAACCTTTTCCTCCGGCACCAGAACTCCTTTGAGATCATTGCATGGAAGGAGCCAATTTCCTCCAGAAGCGAAGCCCTGGCAGGCTCGTCAGTACCCAGCAGCTCCCCGTCAGCTGGCACATAATCGGCATACTCATCCATATTAGTAGCCATGGTATCAGTCAGTATGCTGTGGCTCTACTTCCATAGGGGGTAAAGGCCTTATGGGGGCTGTGTCAGCTGAAGCTTTGGCCTGGGAGCTTTGCCTAGGTGGACTCCTGGTCAGGGGCCTGGGAGGACTGCAAGTAGGGCCAGGGGCAGGAGCAGCAGGCAGCCTCTGTTGAATTTCTGCAACCAAGGGGGCGAGGATGCCCAACAACAGATCCCTGGGCGCTGGTTGGGGTGCAGCTGGGAAAGGAGTTGGGCTGAGACCCTTTAGGGTTGATGGATCAAATGGCCGGTGCAGTTCTTGGCGTGGAGATCCCTCATGGTACATGAGCCCTTGTCCCCTTTCATGGTCGGAGTAGAAATCCTCCAGCAGGTCATCCTCCAAACTACTATAGATGTGAGGAGATTTCCATGGCAAACTCACATGAGCTTGAGGAGACACCCTCACAGGTCTTTGCAGGAAGTCTGACAGGAGGAGGCAACTCTTTCACCCTACCTGAGTGCTTCGAGAAGGAGATAGTGGGGATCTGCAGAAATCGGCACTGTTGCAGACAAGTTTGGGGTCGGTATGGCTGACAGAGGCCACAGAGGCAAAGACACCATCAGCGTCGTCGTGAACATGGAAACGAGGGTCGCTGCCAAACCTTTAGTTGACGAAGGAGGCGCAGATGTCGACGAGTGGTCACTGACAGGGTGGCCGTTGACAGTGCTGTGGTAGTCGACAAGAAGGGGTCGATGAGGTAACGGGCTTGGTAGATGAAGCAGTCGTCGATGGAGTAGCGGTCTTGCAGACTAAATTGTCGACTGGGCCCTTGCAGCCGATGATGAAGACACAGGAGCTGCCAACAGGCCTGCCCCAGGTCTCTCCTTTGACTTGTCCCTGGAAGAAGACTTATGTTTGGAAGGAGTTGGGTACTTCCTCGTGAAAGGCAACACACCAGCCGGGTAGGCTAACTATAGACAGTGCCGGCAGCAGCGACCTTCATGGAAGCAGATGTGTGATGCTTAACCTGCTTTTGGATCCTCTCCGAAGGGGCATCCTCAAATGACCTCAACCTGTTTCTCAGAGGGAGTGCGCTCATGGGACCTGCCGATCCTTGATGAGGTGTGACTGGGCCCGGTAGCAATACCGCTTGTTCTTTGTTGGGAAGCCACGGCAGATCTCGCACCAGTCTTCGTTGTGGTATGGGTGGGGACAATAAAAGATACTTGAGGTGCCGATCCATGAGAAATGTTCTTCAGGACACAGGACTCGCAGGCCCTGAAGATGCTTCTCTTGCCCACGTCGGACATCGTCAAGATGAGATGTAGACCCAAGCTTGGGCCCACCGAACACACAGGGAGTAGATCCAAGGATGGCAACACCATCTTCACCGCCAACAGATTTCCGCTGCCGATAGTCAACCAGACAGTTGATGAGGAAAAGGTATGAAAACTATCCAAACAACAAAAAAAAAGTCACAGGACCAGAGGTTCCGCAGTCGATTACGCCGGAACAGCTCCTTCCATACTTGCTGTTCTTAGCTCAAAAGGGCTTATCGGTGTCGTCGATAAAAGTACACCTGGCCGCCATCTCCAGGTTTACACGTCAACGACATTCCGCACCATTATTCAGCGACCGCCTGATTAAGCACTTCCTTAAGGGTCTGTTTAGGAGTTTCCCTCCCGAGAAGAGATTTCCTCCGGTGTGGAGCCTCAATCTGGTGTTAGCGTCTCTTATGAAACCTCCTTTTGAACCAATGTCATCATCGTCTCTAAAGTTTTTGTCGTGGAAATTGGCCTTCCTGGTGGCCATCACTTCAGCCCGACGTATTTCGGAAATCCAAGCTCTAATGGTAGACCCACCATACTTAAGATTTTTCAAGAACAAGGTGGTCCTTGCCACTAACCCACAGTTCATACCGAAAGCTCCTTCAGTGTTCCATAAACATTCCTCTATTGTCTTACCTACGTTTTTTCCAGAGCCATGCTCGGGAGCGGAGTGCACGTTACACACATTAGACGTGAAAAGGGCTCTCAAGTTTTATCTGCATCGCACGCAACCTTTCAGGGAAACGAGGCAATTGTTTGTGGCCTATGGTTTGGGTGCTAAAGGCAAAGCTATTTCAAAGCAAGGACTGTCAAGATGGGTATTGTCTACCATTTCGTACTGCCATTCCAAGGCTGGGAAGCCTCTTCTGCGACGCCCAAGAGCTCATTCAACTAGAGCGGCGGCATCGTCGACGGCGCTGTGGTCTGGAGTCCCTCTGGGGGACATCTGCATGGCGGCTACCTGGGCGGCTACACACACTTTTACCCGCCATTACTGCCTGCCACAACAACATGCCGAAGATACTCGGATGGGACAGGCGGTGCTTCGACACCTATTCCAATAAGGTACACCCCGGTTGAGGGGTTAGATCTTGTTGCAATTATGATTGAATATTGTTTGTTTTCTATGTTAACTATTGCTGATGGGTACACGAACATAGGGAACGGGCATTGTGAGGAAAGTATGTGAGTTTGCATGCACGCCTCCTCTTTTCGGGATGGTACTGCTATGTAATCTATTCTAAGCATGTGAATCCATGAAAGATCCAATGCTGGAGAAGGGAATAGTTTCTTACCTGTAACTCCATTTCTCCAGCATTGGTATCTTTCATGGATTCACATGCGCCCGCCTGCCTCCCCTGAGCATGCAAACTGGTTCCCCCACTACTTTGGGGGCCGAAATCTGAGGGAGCGCGGGGGCGGGTCCTGTATTTATAATCATGGCGTCCTGACGGCGCGGGCACGCATGATACAAAACGAGGTGGATAGGACGCATAGCGTCGAAAAAGTTTTCCTACGGGAAAGGGTCTATATAATGTACCGGGGATTCCCAGCCTGACGACGGGGAATATTCTAAGCATGTGAATCCATGAAAGATCCAATGCTGGAGAAGTATAGAATCTGCCTTGTACCCAATCTGGGACACACTAAAGAACAACACAGACGAAGCCTCAGAGGGCTCTCATCCTTTTGCACATCTCAGTCATTGTTGATAAAATTAACCACAAGACTGGGAAACATTGGAAAGAAAGTAGTGGCTTTTCACTGAATCAACTCTTTCCTCACAGGAGTACCTCAAGAATCCAGTGTTGCCTATTCTTTTCTACATTTACATGGCACTCCTTGCTTGACCTCATCAACTTGTCTGGTCTCACATGCTACAGCTTTGTTGATGATACAATCTACAAGCTGAAGAACAACTTACAAAAAAATAAAATAAATCACCAGACCTAAAAACATGGCTTGGACACGTGGATGTATCGGTGACTGCAAACAGACTGAAGCTCAACCCCAACCAAACCGAACTACTGCTTTTCAGTACAGTACCTTCTAAACCACTTCAATTCCTCCCTGGAGCCTTGTAACCACAATGGACACTAGCCTCATACTCTAAACACAAGCAAGAGCAATTTATTTATGAAGTTCTTTTATAGCTCAAACCAAGCACGGTGCATAGTAGCTCTTTACAAAATCATGTATATAACGTTTAGAACACACACAGCCATCATAATAGACAGAAACTGTTCAAGTTATGGACAAAACGTTTACATAAGCTGATGAGCAATGGCATTACTGATTTAAAACCATAACCAGGCTTTCAGATTCTTTCTGAACTTCAGATAGACAGTGGTCCAGAAGATACTTCGGCAAATCGCTGCAAGCAGACAAAGCTGCTCCCGAGAAAGAGCTCTTCATGAAGAAGGTGGACGTGAACGTTGCAACTTCCAAGCAAAAAGTCTCGACTCCTGAGACCTCTTGAGCCTCCTGAAATGTTTACTTTGCCGGTCAAGTAACCAGGAGTTAACCAGTGAATTGCCCTGTATATAATGTGTTGCAACTTAAAGATCATTCTGGTCTCTAAAGGCAAGTAGTCCAAGTCAATTAAAATCGTTATATGATCAAATTTCCATGCTCCCACCACAAGTCGGGCATCAGCATTAAATGCTGCTTTTACCGGAGCCCAAGAGGAATGGGGGACACCCGACAGAAAAGAGCTTCCTTAATGCAGGATAAAAATAGATTGCACCAGGTTATAGAAATGACTCTCAAACAAGGTTTTACATCCACAATGCAAAAAGATGGAAGTTTGCCGATTTCACAAAAGCATTTATGTTGTGTCAATTTGAGTTGAGAGTCCAGCAAAAATCAGTGATTTAACTGAATGGGAAGAGTCAGATTGTGATCCTGCGAATTAGCCTGTAAAAACCTGATAAAGAAAGGTTAGTTGATTACCCGAGCAAGACACGAGAAGAAATTCTGTTTTAGATTGAGTTTTCAGAAATGTTCCGACATCCAAGTATATGTCTGCTAGGCATTCTCCAATACGAGACATCTGTCTGACAGGATAATAAGATACAATTGTGTCATTAGTGTATTGGTACAGGTCTAGACCTAATTTCGCAATCAAGTTGCCCAAAGGCTCCATATAGAGGTTAAATAGTACAGGTGCGAGAATCGAGCCCTGTGAAACTCTAGAAAGGGTTCTTAAAGGTTCAAAGCGATTCTGACCTAGTACCACCAACTGCTGCTCTAAAGTGTCAAGTAGGGTGCTATGATCAACAGTGTCAAACGCAGCAGACAAGTCCAATAGTAGAAGCAGACAAGATCCGCTGACCTCCAAATTCTTATACACATCGTCCAAAATGTGTAGGGTCGCAGTTTCTGTACTCCATCCTGAACGAAAGCCAGATTGGAGAGGGGCCAAGAGATCCACTTGGAGATCCAGATGGTCAGATGCTATTGTCTGAATACGTTCCCCTAAAAACAGAAGGGAGTAAACAGGTCGATAATTGGCCAGGTCTTCGACATCTAGGTTAACTTTTAAAGAGAGTCACATAGCTGCCTTTCAAAGAGTCTGGGAAGCAGCCCAACTAAAGAGATAGGTGAACCAGATGTTTATAAAATGGGTGAAAGATCGAGAAATATTATTTTATCTTAGATGATGGGCAGATATCGTCAATGTAAAATGTGGCTCTGGCCTTTGACATCAGGAAGTGTAATGAATCCCAATAACAATTGCTTTACAGCTAAGACCACATGATTTTAAGGATAGTTTGGGAATTTCGTTCTGAATTGTTAGAATTTTCTCTGAGAGGATCCAAGCTAATTATTTACATTCCTCTACATATGTACTCGCTTTTATTATTGAAAGGGGATTCTTCATTACTTTCACCAGGACAAATAATGCTTTTGGTTCTGCTGATTCAATGGCCAGATTCTATGTGGAACGTTTGGCGTCTATCATACAAGCATATCCCAGTTGCAACAATTTTAATGATTTACCTTCTCAGCAGAGGGGGCGGCGCGCCACCTCTGTTCAAGGCGATCGATTGATTTTTTGTCTGCAGACGTTTTCGCTGGATTGGGGAAATATCATCAACACAACTATTCTAACAGCCATTCCTTTGTCAGAAATTGTTTTTTCCAACTCCACACTCTTCGACACATACCTTCCTAATCCTTTACCTACAGGACCATGGCTGTGATATCACTAAGCCTAAAAAAACGGAATCACGCACAGACTCCAGCTTGGACTACTGGAATACCTAATGGAATACCTAATGGAAAAACTACAGAGTCCAAAAGGCAGTGGTGAGACTCTGCTCAATAAAAAGGTTTCAACACATCACCTCTACCGTTTGCCAGCCCCCTCAAGTAAAGAATACACTTCAAAACATTCTGCATCTCCCACCACGCTTACCATGTAGCGGACCCAAAATCACTCACAAGAAATGCCCACCATCCAGAATGCTACGGTCCAGTAACGCAGCTCTAGTTCTAGTTCTTACCTTCAACAGAAAAAGATTAGGAGTATCCTCAATCTCCCTACAAGATGCCAAACTATGCAACTCCCTCAGAAGCATCCCCTCACAGAAGTGCACCACTTGTTCAGAAAACATCTCAAGACATTGCTATTCAATTAACTGAATTGAATAAGTGCAAAGAACCATGATTAACACAACAGAAAAACACATTCCTTTATCTCATCTGTACAGGAACTAGGCACATAGATCACCCAGCAGTGGTCTGCAACTAGCAGCTCTCTGGATGTTGTGAACGACAGCTCCCATGATCCCTCACCATTGACTGTTCTGGCTACGACTGATGGAGATGTAGTCCAAAACATCCGTAGATAAGAATAAGTGGTGATTGCTTCTGGATGCCCATGATCCCTCCTACGACAGTAATTTGATCACGATCTTCAAAACAAAGACACCAGAAGAAGTCTGAACACTGATGCCAAATCACCTTACTTCTCAGTCACCAACTTCTCGCT
This sequence comes from Ambystoma mexicanum, assembly GCF_040938575.1. Taxonomy (NCBI): domain Eukaryota; kingdom Metazoa; phylum Chordata; class Amphibia; order Caudata; family Ambystomatidae; genus Ambystoma; species Ambystoma mexicanum. The sequence continues at coordinate 324,250,082 of NC_090926.1, read as the reverse complement.
AATTAAATCTTTCAAGCTTGCATCACATTCACTCCCCATCAGACTACCCAGTCTCTAAGCCTGTCCATTTGCCATCAGCACTCCTCGCCCCCCATTCCCATACCTAGCTACTCCCTCAACCCTGTGACCGCCCTTCTGGCTAACCTGCCCCAGCATGGAGCAGGGAACACACAAGGATCCATACCAGCACACAGGTAATGGGTGCTTCAGGCATGCATTCATCAACACAACAGGTTTCCGCATCTGCCTTTACCATACAGCAGATTAAACCTCAAAACCTCTGCCATAAGAATACAGTGACGACATACGACAAAATTTGATCAAGCTGGACACAGTCTCTTGCACTCGCGCACTCTCCTCAGCACCCATCGACATGTCCAATATCTTGGGTTGCTTACTGGAGCCCGGCCAGCCCACCTAATTCTTTATCTGGGCCAAAGGCACACACGCATTCTAAGACTTTTCTGAGAATGTTCCCATACTCTGGACTGTGGTCCCTGAGGGCGTTCCCACCACAAGCGCGTTGAGACAATAGTAATGGGTAAAGGCACTATATAAAAGGACTACTACTAGTATCCCACTTACAACTCCCACCTGCTTTATTTTACAGATCTCTGGGCAGCGAGGCCATTGTTAACAGAAAGGCAATGCAAGACGACTTACATTATCATTGAGAGGTTGATCAATGTGCCCCATTTGATTTGGGTAATAACTTTCCACTTAAGGCCCAAAAGACAAATGTTTGTTGTGTGCGTTATATAAAATGGTATTCTGTATTACTAGCTGTATGGCTCACTAAAAGCTTTTTCATCAGGACTACTATACATTTTATTACTTTATCTTTGATTTTTAATTGTGAAACCTTAGTTTGTAATAGTACACTGCAAATGTGTAAACGGTGAAATGCTAAAATCCTGGCTTTTATACAATTCACTGGGCTTCCATCCAGACAAGCTGCTTTACTGTCACCATCTATAACTCTCCACTGGTCATTTGCCATTTTAGGGTTCCATGAGCATGCCTTACAGACAGCATGGTGATGCGCCTGCACAGACCACCAGTTCCAAAATTCCACCATTCTCCCTGTTTTGCTGCTATTTCTTGCTGAGCAGGTGCAATCATAACAAGAGAAAACATTCACATTATTTGTAGATGTATCCTTTTTTGAAAGTTTCCTCTTTTGAAATGACCCACACAGGAGACAAAAAAAGTTACCTTAAAGAAAATGGAAAGCATTTCATTTGTCCTAGTTAATTCCACAGTTGCTTAAAAACACTCATGTGGATATTGTACGTTCAGTACACTTTATTATATAGTGCTATGATCGTCTCCCCACATTTGCATTCTACCTGAGAGACTACACTGCCAATATCCTAAATTATTCCATATCATGTCCTTTAGTGCATGAACAAACCATTTGTAAACCTCAATTGCGGTCAGACATTATCTAAATTGTACCCACTAATTTCAGATGCATTTCTAAATTGTACCCACTAATTTCAGATGCATTAATAGTCTGTGTTCCTTTTACAAATTAAGTGCCTCCAAAATGTCTCGCTTAGGAAAACGACGATATCCCAAATGATGGGAGTTTCAAATAGTTGTTAGTATTGGAATCAACAGGTTTATAGATTAGAAAGAGAATTGGTGAGATTAATCAAACAGGATAAAATGACTGAGGGGGAGATGAAGGGAACGAAAGAGTGAAAGTTGTAGATCAATATTATTAGGGAGAAGAATGCAAGAGTAAGGAGCATGGGAATGAGAAAGAGATTAGGGAGAACAAAAAGATTGAGTTCAGTACATACTTACTATAAGCTTGCCACATGATACCAAGCCAAAAATAAGCGAATATTGTCACCCCACCCATTAACAATGCATGACCAGAGTTGGTGGCCACATTTTGTCATGGCAAGCAGCATCCTTATTACCATTTTGGCCCTAGACCATATTGTTTCTGAAGCACAGAGCAGAGGGTGTGTATGGGGCACTCACATGCCTTGGCTGATCACATCTCCCTGGCTGTGTCCTTTCTTGCTCATCAAATAGGAAGGAACCTAACCATGTGGGACAGATCATCTATTTGTCATTCTTCTTCTGCTCCAGCCATTCATTCCTGGTCACAGAGCCCTTTTCATTAAGAACAAGCCACAGCCAGGGAAAGTGGGATGTAGTAAAACACTGCTGTATGATTATGCATTCCAAAAAATGATCACCTATTGCTTCTGAAGGAGTAGAAAGGTTTTCAGTAATGGAGGGCTGTCTAATCCTTGAACCCTGAGACTGCAAGCACGATTAGGGCAGTGGATAGTCACCACATCATTGGGATATCAAGCAGCAACTCACAGACCAATCAATATGTGAAATGGCCTTATACACCCGAAGGGCTAGCCAGCTTTGAAATCGGTATCTAAAGAAAGCAACTTATACAGTGTAACACATTATTTGCTTTTGTGAAGCACAAATTTAGATGGTGAGCAATGGAATGCTCTAATGCTATGCAGTGGCTTGTGTAAATTAGAGTGCGCGCACACACACACACGAAATTAGATGTTTGGGAAAAGAAAGAAGGGTTAATTAAAAAAAATGAAAATCTTTATTATTAATTTTCCATGTTTTTCTTCACTGGTGGTGGTTCTGAGGGGGGCTGGAGGGAGGGCTAAATGAAAACCCTGAAATGTGAAGGAAGTTTCAAGTTCACTTCATTATAATTTAACCTAGACAGTGCCTTAATCTAAAGCATTTCACGTACTTTTTATACAATTATTAACATCCAATCACATGTCAGCCTTTTATCTCCATCTATACAAATCTGCCTTGGATACAGGGCTACCACAGGCTCCTTCCTTGGATGTGCTTTCCAGCATCAGGACCTTTCCCTCCAAAAAAAAAACAACCTAATCCTACAACTATTCAAAAGTCAAACATCTTTCATAATTCTCATTCACAACGTGCAGGGAGCTGCTCTACGCACACAGTCCAATGTGTTTAAATAGGGAAATGTCTGGGGTTTGGTCTTGCAAAGAAACAGTTAATAAATTAGAATTTTCAAACAATGAGATGGTTGGCAGTGCATTATAGAAAAATTACTCTTCACTTGAGAGTTAAGTGGGTGTTAGTGGGGGACTGACAATCCATTCGAGGCTTCACTCTGGAGAACACAATAGTACTTGATGCCTTGCTGCACAAGTCCCTGAAGATCGCAAGTAGACGTTATGGAATTGTAGACTGGAAACACAATGGCAGATGCTGCTCCCGGCACACTTATCTGCCGCCCAGTTGCACCAGTGGATGGAGTCCTAACAAGTCATGAGCCGACACATTCAGGAAGTGCTTATCTGTGATACCTGGTCCAAAGAATCAAGAGGGTCCCCAAATGTTCAGGAGGTGCAGCTCCTTGGTCATGCATTAGTTATTGCAAAATAGGTTATAAAAAAATAAGTCAACTGGACACTTTCAAAGAGCAGAAAAATTAACAACAGATCCAGGAGTCTTGATGTTTTTAGTTTTTTTTATCTTCACAGATCACGTTTACTTCTTTACGAAGTTGCACATTACTGACTTCTTTGCAGCGAGTCATAGCACCTCTGCTTGGCAGTGTGGTAAGATCCGCAGCATATACACGGCTAGTGTCTTTGAGCTAGAAAAGAAAAAAGAAAAAAAAAGGCTACATGATTTCCGGTTTATCACAAAACATACTTATTAGGACTTATAACCAGAATCCCTTAGCCCAACGTATGTATACATTAATTGGGGAAACTCTAATCTATGCAAATGTCTAAATATTCCCAACATTACAGTTGTATTCAACTTGTTGGGCAATTGCAGTTGGAAAATGAACTTGACTGACCACACATAAAATTGAGATGGGTTTCAAAGCATCCCATACATTGTGCTTTTCTTACACGATCCATACTAGCTTTAGAGTTCACTGCAATGTAACGGACACCACACCATAAATATACACTATGCTTACATTGACGGTCCATTTTGACAACAAACACCAAGATGCAGTGTTCGCTCTATGTCACAAGCTTACTTTGTAATTGTAATTGTGAGCTGCCACAAAGAACAGTTGATCTGAAACCAATACTCCCATCACAAACCACCCTTGCTACAAAAGCTTGACATGGGTTTGAGTGCGTTGAATTTTAAGTAGGAAACCTTTATGACTTATTAGATGTGGCCACAATGCCCACATGTAGCATGATCACAGAAGAGGGGTCAAGCACCATTGGGACCTGCCCTAAATTAGTCACTTCCAATAGAGTGCTCTCGAGCTCCAATGTGAGCATCTGTACTGCCACCGACAATAGCTTCCAGCAGTCCTACTGGGGAAGAACTGTACACTAGAATCTCAAAAAAGGGTTGGGGTGGGGATTCATAAGTAACGGACATCAAAATCCTTCAGTGCCTGCAGCTGCCGCAATAGAGGGGGGAAATCAACTGTCCCCAGAAAACATGATCTGCAGGCTAAAATCCCCAAAAGTGTTCTTTCCATCCCAAACTCTTGTGAAATTCGATAACTACTTACAAATACCAAACACTGACTACAACCTTCAACCCATCCAGACCAGTCAACATGTTTTATACCCCTGAATGTCATTACTTTTCTCTTAGTTAGGCTGATGTTAATGGGGTTAGCCCTGCTGTATGTAAAACTTGTTACAAGTCGCAAATGGAAGACGGAAAACCGAGCTATTGCGGGGATAAATTGGGAAACAAATTCCATTATCTGTGTGTTGGAATGACTACACAATTAGGTGATCAGAAGGGGAAACTGTAAATGTGTTAAATGAGTTCACCATCTCAGATTAAGAATTTATTTTATTGTATTTGGTTACATGGCCAAACCCTTAGGTATCATGGCGTAGGTTACATACATCTTGCTGAGCTTGCACAGTAACATATATCTTGGGTATCTTGAGCAGACATTCGTCTTAGGTATCTTGGTCAGTTACATTTTAGGCACATATATACACATTTTGTGCAGTTACATATGTTGAAAAGGAGAGGTGGGTTTCACAAAAAATACAAGGTAAATAGCAGGTCAGGGTCATACATATTGGGTTGGGCTTATGCTGTTCGTATTTGTTAAACAGCCAGGTTTTTAATAGTTTCTTAAACTTCGGGAAGGAGGTTTCCATAGAGATTGGCGGCCTTGTACCCCCACTGAGCTGCTGGTAAAATACAACATGGAAGATAATGGCCCAACTCTCTATTTCTGTTACTATGGAAGATTTAAACTTGATGAAACGGCTTTCAATTGAAAGAAAACCACTTGTTTTTTCCCCCCTAGAAGTGTTGGACAATTAATGATGCCACTATAATAAGCGTTGGCCGCCATTACACATGCGGCATGCCGACACTCTGATGGGGGAAAACGTGTAAGAACATAATCATCTTATTTTATAGAATAGATGGCATTTTAAATGTGAGAATAAAATGAAAGAATTTGAATATCAAGATCAATATTTACAATAATGTTCACAGCTCCTCTACAATACAAAGATATACCAATGATCCATTTAACTGGTTAAGGAGGGCGGAAGCACAATCATTTTTTATCTCAAATTTCAAGAGATAAATTAACTAACTGGCCGTAAGATATAGGGGAGATCATAAATTGGAGGACTGACCAATGTCTGCAGATCCAAAGCATCTCACAGATAGTACAAACTAAGACTCAGATATGAACCTATATTCAGATATTAACCAGGTTTCTCACCGTAGTGACCACCTTACTCGTAGTCCATAGTCCTCTTTCCTCCATACTTATGGGACATCTCTCCGTCCTGTGGGACGGGACCGGAGCACTTTGTAAAAAGCATCCAAATTTTTTTTTTCAAAAATGTGTCCTTCCTCTCTTTCTGCGCGGGGCCCAGCATGCCGCCGTAACCCCGCCCACCATGGCTCCGCCCCGCACATCGCCCATCAGTCCTTTTCTATCGCCAGGTCAGAGACCTAGTAGCAATAACAGAGGAACCTTATTAGAGGGGACGGCGGGCGGGCGTATGGAGGAAAGGCGACTATGGACTAGGAGTAAGGGGTCACTACGGTGAGTAACCTGGTTATACTCCTACGTCCCACCCCCTTTCCTCCATACTTATGGGAGATTCCAAAGCACTCCTAACTGGAACTACGGGTGGATGGAAATACCCCTTATTGCAAAAGGTTCTTCAGCACAGCCTGACCAAACGGAGCATCAGCTCTCGAGCTCATCTCAAGACAATAATGCTTACAAAAAGCAAATGGGGAGGCCCAAGTAGCTGCCCTAGCGATGGACTCCCAGGGGACATACTTCTGAAAAGCAACCGCAGCTGCCTTGCCCCGCACCAGGTGTGCATGAATACCCTTAGGAGGTTTCAGCCCTTGAATAGTGAAAGACTCCGTAATGCAGGCGGCGGTCCACCGAGAAATAGTCGCCTTAGACGGCTGCTTACCCTGAGGGTTACCGAAAGTCACAAAAAGCTGAGAAGAACTCCTAAGCTCGGAAGTCCTGTCAAGGTAGAATTTAAGAGCCCTTCTGACATCAAGACAGTGCCAAACCCTTTCTGCCTCTGAGGTAGGGTTCGGAAAAAAGACTGACAGTGAGATCGACAGATTCAGATGGAATTCAGTTACCACCTTCGGTAGAAAGGCAGGGTTTGTCCGTAGGACCACCTTGTCCTTGTGAAAAACCAAGAAGGGATGCTCCACTGACAAGGCCTGGAGCTCACTCACTCGCCTTGCTGAGGTAACGGCGACAAGAAAGGACACTTTCCATGATAGGTACTTGAGGTCCACCGTGGCCATGGGTTCAAAGGGCTTATGGCACAGCGCCGTCAGGACTACATTTAGGTCCCACGGCGGGTGCGGACTACGAACTGGAGGGTAGAGGCGTGTCAAGCCTGCAAAATGCCTCTTGACGACTGAGTTACTCAGAGAGTAGGAACATTGGTCTGTAGAAAGATAAGCGGAGACCGCTGAACGGTAAGTTCTGCAGGACAGAACGTGAACACCCGACTCTGCTAGGGAGGACACGAAGGACAGCACAGTGTCAATTGTAGCCACCCTTGGGTCCAACTGCTTTCCCAAACACCAATGACAGAACCTGAGCCGTTTACTCCTGTATTGGGATCTGGTCGAGGGTTTCCTGGCTGCCTGGATAATACGCATGTTATCCGTAGACAAGTTAAGAGGCTCTAAAGATCTGAACTCTGGCACCATGCCGCCAAGCTGAGCGTTTGTGGGGAGGGGTGCCATATCTGCTGCTCCCCCTGATGAAGAAGATCGGGGGTCACCGGTAGCCTGATCAGCGGATACACCGACAGGTGTTGAAGTTCTGAGAACCAAAACCTGGCCAGCCACCAGGAGGCTATGAGTAGAAGGGAGCAGTTCACAGAGTTACTCAGCTTCCAAATTACTTGATGGACTAGAGGCAGAGGCGGGAAGGCATAAGCTCTCATGTTGTGCCATGGAATCTCGAGAGCATCCCCCAGAGAGGAGGCTCCCAGCCCTCTTCTGGAAGCATACAGCGGAAGCTTCCTGTTCACTGCCGTAGTGAAGAGATCCACCTCCGGTGTGCTCCAATGCGAGAAGATCCATGAGAGGACCTCTGTCTTCAACTCCCACTCGTAGCTGACCACTGTCCGCCGGCTGAGGGCATCCGCTGTGACATTCAGCTGGCACGGAATGTGTACTGCAAGCAGCCAGACACCATGAAGCACAGCCCACTCCCAAATCTGGATGGACAGTTCCACGAGGGGGGGGGGCGGTGGTGGGGAGACTTCCTTCCCCCTTGCTTGTTGATGTAATACATTGACATCACATTGTCCGTGCGTATGCGGACCACCTTGTTGGCAATGACCGGTCTGAACGCCTTGAGCGCTAGAAAGATCGCCAGAAGCTCCAAATGATTTATGTGCAGGAGCTTGTCCTGAGGCGACCAGAGGTCCGATACTTGTAGAAGATCTAACGTCACACCCCACCCAGGAGGGAGGAGTCCGTTGTGATCGTCACCATAGGAGCTGGGTCCTGAAAACCCGCACCCACCGACAGGTTGCTGAGAGATGACCACCATTCCAGATCCACTCTCATGGAATCCGGAATCATTATAAGCTTGGAATCCGGGTCCACCGCCTGACGCCAGGAACTCCGAAGAGCCATCTGGGTCTGTCTCATCTTGAGACGAGCCAGAGGAAGAGCCAGCACACACGAGGCCATGAGGCCCAGAAGCCTCTGGAACCACCAGGCTGACATGCTCTTCGACTGCGCAAACATCTGACACGTGGCTAACAGATCCGCCATTCTGTCCCCGGTCAGGTACACTCTGCAGTCGATCGTGTTCCAGCGAAAACCCAGGAAAATCAGGTCCTGAGAGACCGTCATGGAAGATTTCCGCCAGTTCACCGACAGGAGCTGAAGGAGAGATTGGAGATTGCCCGCTGCTGCCAGCGGACAAGGGCTGCGTAAGAGCCAGTCGTCCAAATATGGATACACATGAATACCCTGGAGACGAAGATGGGCCACAATCACCGACATCTTTGTGAAGACACGCAGTGCCGAGCTGAAGCCAAAAGGAAGCACTCGAAACTGGAAGTGCTCCTCTCCCAAAGAGAAGCGGCGATATCTCCTGTGTGGGTTCCAAATCAGGATATGCATGTACGCATCCTGAAGATCCACCACGCTGAGCCAATCGCCCATCTGCAAGGAGGAGCGTATCTGGCTGGGCGTGATCATCTTGAATTTCTCTTGGGGTAGGAAAAGATTTAACTGGGAAAGGTCTAATGTTGCACAGGCCAAGCCTGGTTGGGTTTGGGCACCGTAAACAGCCGGGAGTAAAAGCCCTCCCCTCGCTCTCCAAGGGGAACGGGTTCCACAGCTCTGAGGTCCCAAAGTTTCTGAACCTCGGCTTTGAGGGAGGGCGAGCCCGACAGCTGAAAAGGAGGGTTGAGGGGTGGGGTAGAGGTAAGCGGAAGCCCGCCCGAGCGACTGACGAGACCCATCTGTCTTCTGTGATGGTCTGCCACGTCTCCCAATGAGAAGCAATGCGTCCTCCCCCCGGGGTCTCGTGCGAGCGTGGAAAACCCTCATTTAGTAGGTTTATCGGTGGCAGTGCCCCCTGAACTTGAGGAGGCTGAGGAGCGGGAGAAAAACTGTGTCCGTTGTTGCCTATGGCGGTTGTTCCCCGCAGGGGTATCCACTCTGCGAGATTTTCGGTCGAGGAAGCCCCTAAAGCCAGAGGAAGGTCGACTTTGCGACAACGTTCTCTGGGTTTTGAAAGGAGCCCTAACTAGGACAGACAAGGACTTAGCTGTCTGAGTGCTGTCCTTCGTCTTGGTGAGCTCTATATCTGTTGTAGAATGAAAGAGCTCCTTCCCATCGAACGGAAGGTCCAACACCTTGTCCTGCACTTCTTTTGAGAATTTAGTTGCATGCAGCCACGCCTGCCGTGAGGTATCAACCCCCAGCATAAGGCCCGAGCCCAGGTGTCTATGTGATGAGCCGCAGCCTCCAGGAGATCCTGTGCCAAGACCCTGGCGTCGGATAGGCCTCCTTTAAAGTCTTCCAGCATCTGGACCGGGATAAACTCCTCAAACTCCGACAGACCTTTCCACATCCGCATGTTAGCTCCCGCTAATATCAATTCAGCGTTGGCCTGCCTGAGCTGCAAGGCAGAGTTGGCGAAGATTTTCCTCCCGAGGGAGTCGAGGAGCTTGTCCTCCTTTCCCAGAACCCGAGTAGCCGTTGTGGAAGAGGATGCTGCAGGCCTGGACTGCAAAGTGGCCGCAGCCACTACTGTGGAGGAGGGGGGCGGACAAGACGACAGGGCCACCTCTTCCGAAGAATGCAGCCTGTATCTCGCATCAATTTTCTTATTGACAAAAAGTCCAGAGTGTGGCTTTTCCAAGACACTGCGGACCTCGGCCAGAACGTCCTTCTGCAAGAACAGGCCGGTACACTCCAAGGGAGACAAGGTGAACGCCCCAGAAAGCACGCCCTTCTGCGGAGCGGGTGCCGGGGCACTGGAACATCTACGAAGTTCATCATGTCCAGTACCCGGTCATGAAAAGCTCTGATAGAGCGGGGAAGGTCCTCGCTGTCCTGATGGCCTTGCGCGTCATCCGACAGGTCAGGATCCTGCTGAGCCGTGTCGGGGGCTGCCTTGTCCACAGGCGACAATGGAGGCAAAGGCGGAAGAGTCAGGGAAGGCACCGTAGGCAAGGGAGGCGCCGGCAGAACCACCGGAGGAACAGGTGGAGTCCGAGGCACGGGAGGACATATCTCCCTAAAGAACCCTTTGAAATACTCCCTCATGGGGTCGGTACACATAAGCGTTTGAAATTTACCGAAAAAATGCATCCTGCGGGGACTGTTTCGGAACCTGAGGACGACAAATCCAGGGACGTAACGGGGAAGGGTGCCACACTGGCCCCTCCACCGACGTATCCAAATAAATCAACGGTGCCGACCCTGCAGGCAATGAAATATTGTGCGGAAGAGGCATCAGAGCGTTCCAGTCATAAACTGGCCGATAAGGATGCGCACAAGGGACTATGTTCACCCAAGGAACCAAGCCCTACACCTGAGGCGATGGCGTAGTTGTAGGGGTAGCACCCAAAATGGCTGCCGCAGTCATGGCGGGAACGGGCGCCATTTTGTCCTCATCTGAGGGGAACTGCGGCATGTGAGGAAGTGAGGCAGGGGTCCCCGTCGATGGATCAGGGGTCTTAACTTTAGCCTCAACATAAGGGACCTCGGTAGAGCCGGTACTGTGAGGCCTGGAATGTTTTTGTGACATACCAACCGCCAAATTAGCCTTCGAAGGAAGGACCTCGGCACTGCCGGTAAAAGAAGAACTTTGCTTCTTTGCCCCCTCAACATGTCTAGTGTCGCTGCAAGAGCGGGAACGGTGAGAAACAGCTTTCACTGACAAGGCCTTGCCAGGCCTCTCAGAACTGTTGGTAGCTTTATCCTCTGGACGAGGGACCTCGGACCCAGGTCCGGTAACAGCCTTATCTGCGCGAGCCTCGAACATCCGTTCAGTGACAGCAAGCTCACCCAAGGCCTCGGGGCGCACACCGGTCTTATTTTTGAGGGAAGGCAACAGTGGCCTCAGAGCAAGCTCCGGTGCCCCACGACTCAGTAGAACTGGGTCCACAAATAGCCCCCACAGGAGGGTCCTTGGAGCGTGCTCTGAAATCCACAGGCCCCTTACGGAGACCCTTGGAGAAAACTGCAGTATAATTATTAGGCCCAACTGGCACCTCAGGGCGAACCCCGGTGACAGAGCGATCAACGCCCCTCCCGGCCCGAGAGGAACCTGGAAAGGTATCCCACGGCCAGAAGAACTTACCGGGCGTTTTTTCTACTCGTCGATGAACGCTTGAAAATGTGAAGGAGGGGTTCGTCGGAACACCTCCTCCCACCGCTCCAACCGACGTTGAAGTGCCCGGACCGAAAGGGAGTCGCAGTAAAAACAGGAATCCCAACGGTGATGTGGACCCAAGCACTCTAAATAAAGAGGATGGGGATCCACCTTCGCGAAACAACGGTGACACGATGAACAGTCTGGAAAGTCAAGTTTTAACGACATAGACTAGTACACAATCGCTAGCGAGAGCCAGAGATGAAAAAGGGAAGAAAACCTTCTGAGGATGCAAGTGCGTCCAGTCCCGAACGAGCAGAGAAAAGGACTGATGGGCGATGCGTGGGGCAGAGCCAAGGTGGACGGGGTTACGTCCACCCACGCAGAAAGAGGAAGGACACATTTATGAATTTTTTTTTTGATGCTTTTTACAAAGTGCTCTCGTCCCGGTCCACAGGACGGAGAGATGTCCCATAAGTATGGGGGAAAGGGGACGGGACGTAGGAGTATGAAGATTAACTATATACACATATAAATAAACATTACATTGAATATTTGTAACTACAAACACAATTAAGATATTTGCATAGTTTTTGAAACTATTCTTATACAGAGGATAAGGACCACTAATCAATAACTTGTGTATATCGATGACTTACGAATGGTAAACTAGAAGTACATTGTTGTGCAATATAAATGAACAGATGGATAGTAGATAATTATATTTTTATTTATTCTCTCTATCCCTTCCATTATTTTTCCCTCCCACACGTTAAAAACCGACATAAAATGCAATTGCTATCATGTCAATAGGTATTAACTTTGTTTCAAGATTGTACAATCAATAAACGTTATTACAACGAATTGTAAATAGTTACAACCTTGAAAAAGCCCAGTTGGGAGAAACGCATGTTGGCAGGTAACAAGGGCTTAAGAACATTCATAAATGGAGTATGTAAAGAAATTGATTCAGACTTGTTAATATGATATCAAATAGTTTGTGCATAAGGACATTGATACGATGCCTTTAACAAGGTGGCATAATAACTGAAGATATTAAACAGAAATTGTTGAATTATTGACCTTATACTTATTTTGAAATCAAAGTATTATAAATGAAATACTGAGTTTTGCATTTCATGACTAATCAATAAGAGCTCTGGCTAGTGGGATTAGCATTTGGTACTTGAAATACTTTTTTTAGTTATAAATTAATATGTTTGAGTGTCATTATCAGATTCACAGTGGTAGCCCAATAATTCCAAAAATGAGTAAAGGTTTATTGTGTAAATAGAAAGTGTCTTGATGGAAACACTGAAGAGGTATGCCTAAATCTGAGCTGCCACAATGGATCATATTTACCAGCTGCAAGGTGCACCAACCTATAACACTGTCCCACAACATCCCAATAAATGTTTCCCTGCGTTCTGGCACTTCTGACACTATTGCCACACAGGTCAGATAAAGCATTATGCTTGTGTGCTCAGCAAGAAGCTATTTCGATTAACAGCAAGGCTGGCTCAACCCATCTTCCTTTGTTGATAATTTGAGTAGAAATGTCTAAGTGGTACTCACCCTTTTGCAAGCAATGTTTTCGCTCATAAGCAGTTCCTCATCACCACAGACCTGCTACTGGGCCTAGGCAAGCTTTGGGAGGTCTCACAGATCAAGGCTGTGCTCAGCAGCAGGTCTGTATTGATAAGAAACGAACACCAAGTGCAAACACTTCTAAAGCTGCGGCGTGGCCCTCTAGACAGGTCGAAGGAAAAACATGAGGCATCAGGGAGTGAGTGCTGTGGTGCAAGTAATTTTCCTTGAATGTTCGGGAGAGAGGGGAGGGTTTGAACAGAGCAGGTGGGATTACACCAGGGTTTTTTTTCTTGTGGGTTTTATGGCGGTGTGGGAACTGCACATGGCAGGTGGATGTAGTAGGAGGGGCCATGTATTTGATTATAACATTTTATGGCGAGATCGTGGGGCGGGCGGGGTGTGGGGTGTGCGTTTTGGACAGGTTGATGTTAATCATGGTCACCTCATACATACCCATCCACAAACAGTGCAATGCGGACCCTTGTGTACTGGGCAAATGTGTAGCCAGATATCAAATTGAAAGAACAGCTCCAGAATGAAAATGAGTTCCCGGCGAGGGCCAAGCAGAATGCAACACGCATTCTGATTGGCTCTCGCCGGGTCCTTGCCCGGCCGAGAATCTTTAGATTCTCGGCCGGGATTTCAGCTGCCTTGTCCTCGGCGGGGGGTGTGGCAGCCCCTCAGCCAATGAGGAGGCTCGAAGCAGGGCCATCCCCGCTCAGAGCCTCCACACGGCTGAGAGGCTGCCTTCGTCCCCCGCGGGGGACTCTGGTAAGCCCCTTTCTTTTTCTTCCCTTCCTTCCCTCCCTCCTCCCTGCCCTCCCCACCCCACTTACCTGCTTGCTCCTGCGTCCCCGGTGGGGATGATAGCAGCCTCCAGCAGTGTGGAGACCCGGAGCGTGGCCATCCCCGCGCCTCCACACGGCTGGAAGCTTCCATCGTCCCCCGCCGGGGACGCAGGTACGTATTTTTTTTTTCTTCCCCTCCCTCCCAATCCCACTTACCTTCTGCTTCTTTTTCTTTTTCAGGAGCGGACGGGCTGGAACACTTGTGTTCCCAGCGCGTCCGCTCCCGATGGCTGCCATGGAAAGGGAAAACGGAGTCTGTTTTCCCTTTGCATGGCGGTCATTTTCTTGGTCGTGCTTTTTTTTTTTTCTGTTCTGAAACGCTGCAGCGTTTCGGGACAGAAAAAAAGATGCTTTTAGTGCCCCGGTCACGCACATAATGCAGGCCGGGGTACTAATAGCAATATGACCCTCGCGGCGGGGGCCTTAGCGACTCAGGTAATGCCCCGGGGCCTACGTTAAGGCTATAACTATGGGCCCCGGGGCATTACCTGAGTCAGTAATGCCCCCGCCGCGAGGGTCATATTGCTTAAGCATAAAACACAGAGCTGCCAAGTGACCCTCGATTTGCGGGGCTGGAACGCATTTAAACGTTGAAATTCACAGGCTCCAAAAGCCATCTGCAAATACGTGAGGCATAGTCAATTTATGGCAGGGCCCCACTTATTAAATTTTATTACCCGCCCCTAAAGACCTCTTTCAGTCCGCTTTAAGGGTGCAGAAGTGAAGACTGACAAAGAGTGGTCATGGTGGTTGGCATAAACATTTATTCAAGTGAGAAAAACGCAAAGAAAATCCTATCTTGCCCCAACTCTAAAAGGGGTTTCCCTTCCTCAACCAAAATAACTAATGTCCCAGTCAGAATGTCCAAAGCAAAACGTTCAATGTCAGAATCCTAGTTCTGCCCCTCACACTCCATGTTAAACTAAATAAAAAGGAGGTCTTCGTAGCCAGGTGGATGGACTCCCATCCCCTGGACCAAAGACAGTTCTGGGCTCATCAGTTCCTCAAGTATAATTACGATATAAAAGTGTTGGGGGAAGGTCTCCCTTCCACAGCCATCCTCAGGTTTACAACACAGTTCAACAATTGATGGGAAATGTCTTGGTTCCCCAACTGACCCTTCTCAGGTTTCTTCTCTGCATTTGGGGTCCCGGCCCTGGTTGTCTTACTCACCTGCCAAGTTCTATGTCCCTTTGTATTATTCTCACAGTTCTTTTTATGGTCTCTTGATGTCACATGCAGACCGCGTTTACTTCCTTGCCAAATACTTTCTTCACATAGGTCACTCTCATAGTTCTCTTTATGGTTTCTTGATCTCACATTTAGACTTGGTTTACTCCCCTGCCAAGTACTGTGTTCATATGCATTTCTCTCAGTTCTCTCTATGGCTGCTCTTATGTGACAGCGCTGAATCGCCTTCCCTCCAAGAACTGCCACGAAGATGATTAGACCTTTGTTACTTGATATCCTTTTCTCAAAAGGGTCCTGAGTCTAGTTCTCTTTTTACTGTATCTTGGTAAAGTCCATTAGTATAGTATAGGGGTCATCTTCTCCTCTCCCCCCCCCACTTTCATCCACTAGGCTTCTTACGGTTTCCTACAACCTCTGGGGATCCCCAACCATAGGCTAGGCCTCCCAATTAACTAAAGGGTCTTGGCTGCAGCCCCCTGGTCAGTCGTGGCTTTCCCAGCGTCTTCCTTTGCTTCACTGGAGTTCTGGGACTCTTCTTAGCTCGCCACAGCGGGTCCAGACCCATTTCAGCATCTCCCCTCTTCCTGGACCACGTTTTCTTACAGTGCTGCACTTCGGGCGCTTCCTGCAGCCAGCCTCTCCATTTTCTCAGCAGATCCAGAGGAGACTGCCCCCGTCAGCGCCTCAGTCTGCTCTTGCTGTCCCAGTCTGCAAGCCTCAGTACCTCTCACGGTTCCTCTCTGGAGAATCCAACATTTGGATAAGTCCGTTGTCAGTTTTTATGTCCATTCCCAACAAAGTCTGCAGTTGAAAGCTAGACTGTTCAGGTAAGTTCTTCTGAGTGAACCCTCTGGGTCTGCGACTCTTCCTCACCACAATCTTTTCTGGTTTTGTATCTTTATGATAGTTACCCTTATTCTTCCTTGTGCCAGTACTCAAATAGTAATCTTCATAGGGTCTTTTCACCACCTTCCTGCGTCATATTTTGGACAAAAATGGGAGGGAAGTAGGCTGACGTAAATACATTGAGGCATAAAATGAAGGCTTGGCCACAAAGGGTAAAAAGGATGAGAAAGGATTGGAGAATACCATATTTTCTGCAGGCCCTCCCATAGGGGGGATCCCCGCCCAGTAAAATCTCCTGCGAGTACCACCACCAGGGGCACTATCGGGGAGCGCCCCACCTCCCTGGCCACATGGGAAGGGGTTCCCCCTAGGGGGAGAAGGGACATCTGAAGATTCGTCACACCATGCATCTTTAAAATAAACAGAGGACATATCGCCCCCTGGAACTTCAGTGGGCACAGAGCAATGATAGCTCAGGTGAAGCATGGGCATCTAATTGGTAATTCTTGCAGATGGGGAGCTTTTGTAGTGCGGATCATTTCTTCTGTCCTGCTACCTCCCCAAACCCTGCTTTCCTCACACATTTCTATCCAGAACACCTACAGCAATTTTTGTGGTGCGCAAGTTGCAACTGCAGGAGAAGTGTCCTTCAAAGAGGAATGGGTAAGGAGCATGTCTCTTAATCTGGTGCTCTCCAAATTCAGATTTGACTTTTCTGCACTCCAACACTTCATACTAAAGATTAGCAAACTACTAGTTAAAAGAAACGACAAGCAAATGACATGCTAAGCAAAACATTTTAATATGTAAACGTTTTAGAGTGGGCATGTAATGAGGGGAGGAAGGAGGAGTGGGTTTGGTTGAAGTCACTGTGCAGAAGACCCTGAAGTACCTTCTCAAAGCGTGGCATCTATGAAAACAACGATTAGCTGACCTACAGAAAAACGTGATCAGTGAGGTGTACAATGTTACACATGCTGGCACATCCATGGACAATTCTCTCTCCTGATCATGAATTGTCAGGAAATGGTACGTATCTCAGTAATCAAATAGCTGATGCTCTGGTGAATTCCCTCAGCTATAATGTGATTTATTTGGCATCAGCGTGTCTACAGACGGTTAGCCAGCCATATGATGTAGGAAGCTCTGTCAATTGTTATACATCTTTTCACATATTAAATAAAACCAGAACACAGGTTCCCCCCTCATGGCATGTCTTTATTGCTCCCTGAATGTAACCACAATACAACTGTTGCCTTTGTCAGTCATCTACTGTGTATAGATTTTTTTTTCTGCTTGATGTGACTCAAATTCTTGGATTTACAAATGAGAATATACCAGAATGTCATACCAGGGTGCGGGACAACTCAAGACAGCACAACCTTCTTCTTGGCAACATCTTTTCTTTATAGGATATCCTGCATGCAACCGAGCACTTCAATTTGCCTAGCACAGGTACAATAGCTTTAAATCTATCCACTGTGTCTAGCAGGGTAAAGCCAGAGGAATAAAATACACAAAAAGAGAATAATTGCCCATCCAGGATCTGCTTCCATTTTGCATAACCATGTAAATACCCCAATCTGTAAAACAGTAGTTTATTCCAAATTTCCTTTATTACTGAAAATGCAATTGGGTGCATACTACTAGCCAAGACAATCTTTCTTTAACAAGCATAAAAGAAACCGACATTGGACTCATTTTGAAGGGCAAAAATTGCATTCACGTACGAATACTTAACGTCATTGTTTCTGTTTCCCAAGTCAAAGACATAAAAAGAGAATATTATTAACTAGGGCCTGCACAGGATATACAGTGTGAATATTGATCAATAGGACTATAAAACTAGATATTAAAACAAGTACCAATTGTATCACAATATTTGATATTCTCAATCTAAATATTAGTTACTATAAAATAGGTTTTGTTATTGCAGATTTTGCATTCGTTAGTAATATGCTGCCTTACATCATCAATTATCCCAACACCATACGTACATAGGCCAGGCACTACACCATTATGTTTATTCAATATTTCCCACTTTTGACAAGACTACTCAACTTCGGTGCTCAACCAGAGGCGATGGATAAATGCACTAATTAAATCTTATTAGATAAAAGAGGATTATTGTTACCATGTATGAAGCCACCACTTTAGTGATGAAATGCAAGGGTCAGTCGAATTCCCAAGGACAGGCTTTCACAGAATGACAATGATATTACTAAGTATGTACCAACGTTCCTTCCACATACAAACCAGGTAGTAAGTATAACATGGATTAAAATATCAACTTTAAAAAACTTTTTTAGGCCTAGAGTTGCTGTCCAGGAACAACTACTTCAAATACAAGAGGAAACACCGCTTTCCTGCAATAGATGAAGGATTAAGGCAAGACCAGGCAGCATAGGATAGCACACTTGCTCGGAAAAGGTTTCAATTGGCTGGTGATGTTTAGTTTGACATCCCAGGCTGTAGTGCCCAATACTGCACTTCATTTTCAAGGTTTCATAGTAGAATATTGCAAGCTCTCTGGTTGTCCAGGTTACAGAATGCATATCCTCTGTTGTAATGGAGAAGCATGGTTTTACATAATCTATTGAACAGCTTCAATCCCAAAATTTAGACTTTTTGCTTTACAAATCCTGCATTTATTTGCATTGGGTTTTATGTATGTTTGAAACGTGGCAATGCTGCATTAATCCAAATATCACCTGTAACTTTAAAACGGGTATGGCATAATACCAGTTGTACAATCTACTGGGTAGTAAATCCCACCATGTTAACTGTTACAACTTTCATGTTACCATATCTGTCCAAATAACCAGCCTTTAAGAAGACACGTGAGGGTCACAACACGTGTTGGTGGTTTTTACATTATTTTGGAACCAATTTTGAACATCATTCAGTGTTCATTAAATTAGACTACAATATATTTTAATATAAGAATGAACTGACTTTGATAAATGCAACTTTACATGTTGGGTATATTGGAATCAGAACATAAGTATAGACTTAGTCTGACACTATCACATGATCCTTGTGCACGTATAGATTTATTTACAAGGTTGGTCATCACTTTATAGAAGGGGACCCCACCAAATAAAGTAGAAACACTTCCTTTATTTAAGCAGTAGCGTTAGCACTTTAACATGGACCATGTTTTAGCCTTTATTAAAGGTTTGGCATTAAGGGTTAACAATAAAAAAAAACTATACTCCAACAGCTTGAGATGTAACAAATTGTAACCGTTTTTAGGTAATGTAAATCAAGAACAGTTGCTTAATACTACATTATAGCCATTCAGCTCTTTGCTAAACATGTGGGCCAAATATTATTTTAATGTTAATCTAGAAATCCTTCCCAAATAAGTAGGACAGTGCTTTTCAACATTTCTACCTTTCAGGATAAGGAGTTCATAATCTGCGACCTGTATTAGGAGGTCAGTCCATTCTCTGAACAGAGTTGTAATTTCGTCTTCCCAGTGCCTCATTATTACCCTCCTTGCGTTCGATATGGCTAAAAGTCTCAATTTCTCCTACTGGATTGGTAATTTGAAGAGTAGTGTGCCCCACACATGCCAGATAGAGACATTGCATGGTATTCCTAAAAGAGAAAGAGGAGATTATCCCCAACACTTTTTTTTTTACTGAAATTGGTTATTAAAAAGGGACACTCTTAGCATACAAAGGAATGGACCATTATGGAACAGCCTCTCCACCAAAGTACAGATGTCATGGTGGTGGTGGTGTTGTTGTTGTATGAATGGGTTGGGTAACAGTACCTTGTGTGCAAGATTATGTATGAGATCAATTTGGTATTGGCACCCATTGGGCCTTTTGCCCATCTCTCTAGAATCTGATGAAACTTCATCATCAATAGAAATATTAAATTCTACTTGCCACTTTGCTTCGATAGATGATGCAATGTCTGTAAAGTTCCTTTCAGTAATGTGTATGGCATTAAAACGGATTTCTTGCTCCTGCAATGTGTAGGGTAAGGAGGGTAGCGGATAGGAATGGCCGCTTCGTAGCCTAATCAGGGTTGTAAGCATTTGCAAACTTGTAAATGTTTGTAGAAGTCATGCTTGGGTAAATTATAGTTCTGTGAAAGGAACTCAAAAGGGAGTCCAAGGACCCCTGCTCGTAGCACTGACCTAAATACTGCAGGCCCTAATCAATCCCATTCCTTCCAGTAAATCGATTTCTTGTCCATTAAGAAGGGGGGACTGAACCAAGGCAGGTTTTGTTTGGTTAGGCCTAAATCAAACCCTCTCTCAGCAATACAGATAAGGGGTGATAGGCAAATAGTCCCCCAAAATAAAAATAGGGAGTAAAAATACTCCAAATAAAAAATGAGAAATGGACATATAGGAGCTTGTGCCCCAGCTTTAGCCCACACAGATCCATGGATGTGTTTGGACCAGTAATGCATGTAGTATCACAGGAAGAAATTATTAATTATGAAAGAGGTCAAATGGATCTTTAAATGTGAATGAATAGCTTGGTGCAAAGAAGTATTTGACAACAATATTTGTTGTACAGTTTATAAAACACTCCCATTGGGAACGGGACTCGTGTTTCTACTCTAAATAATAATTGTACTCCAAACTTTCAAAAATAGGGAGTAAAATACTCCCACTTCAAAATATTATCTGGAGCACTGCCCTCTCCTAGAAATTGCCAATAGTATTTTCGAAGTTCGTGCTATGTATGGTTGGTAGTTTATGTTGGTGGAAAAAGAGGATTATGGTGGTTAACAAACTGAGTATGTGTATCTCATATGTCATCCATAGGGGATGTTCGGTGACCTCTTACATTGGTCCTGGCAAGTTGGGCCAATGTACTCGTCCAATAACATAATCCGGAGTCTGGTATGTTAAGACCCCGAAATAAAATTTGGTTGAATTAAAATGCTCAGTTTGCCTTTAGCTTTTTTCCCCCCCTTGCCATAAAAAGTTGTGTAATGCCTAATGCAGGCACTTAATTTCGTACCGTGGATCTCTCAAGGCTATTTTGAGATTTGATGAGCAGGTGCCACAACCAGCTCCTTTGTGTCAGGCAATCCCAGTAGGCAGTAGCTACTGCTCTGGAACCAGGAGCAAGTACACCATGTTCAATGCAAAGCTAACTTGCACATAATATGCACACTAGCATTTTGCCTATTATTTATGGCCCATTATATTTAAATGAGCCCTAGTTGTGTCCCAATTCTTCTTAATTTAGATACTAAAACACTCAAAGTTAGTGTCACGGTTTCATGTTTGTAAGCCACCAGTTGGCCTGGGAAGCCAAATGTAGCTCCTGGTAACTTTATTTTAAACTAACCAGGCTCTCTTAGAGTAGAAGCAGGTACTAAATAGCTCCTAGCAATTTCGAACCCTGGAAAGTATCCTCGGGAGCACAGAGATGTGTACAGTAGACGAGGCATGGAGAACATCTTAAAAAAGGGTCATCATCTCCATTAATGAAATAAGAAGCGCAAACCATTCTCTCAGGTCTGTTACAATCCCTTCCAAACCCTCATTCAGATTAGCCTTTCTACTTGGATCTAGAGTGCATTTGACTGTAAACCCCAGGCAGGTCAAGGTATTTTCGTTTAACTTTATGATATTGCAATATCACAAAAGCAAATAAACGTGTCAAAATACATCCACTCAGGTGGTGATAGTGGGCGGTATAAATATCCTTTAACATAACAAAATAATTAGAATAAAATGAAAATTCATTAATACAGTGACTGATTCGTTAATGCAAAGAAAATATAAAAATCCAACACATGATTAATGTAAAATGCTTAAGTATGCACGCACTAATGAAATACCCAGAACATATCAAACATTTTGCAAGCCAGCCGATTTACCGTTGGAATTAGTGCATTCCAGAGTCTAATAACATATTGAAAGTCTAAGACATAGAAATGCAATTTTCTTAAACAGCAGTGAAACAATTAAAAAGAGCGATTGTACATATTAACAACCCTTTTCACAGTGCAAAACTAGCTACTTATTGAATTCAATGCTTTACATAAGTTTTCTTCCTAGCTGCACACAGTTAGCTGCCTTATATGCCAAGCTGCCTGCAATAGATATTCTGTTGTTCAATTCACTGCGAGTCCATCCCTTGAATTAGAACGCAAAAACAGTGCTACTGCCGTGTTTCTAACACATCTTGCCTTAAACAATGGCTTGAGAAATCTTTCTCAGGAAAAATATTTTTGGCAGTTAAGTAAAAAAGTGAACAGTATTTTCAAATTTCACCAGGACAGAACGAACATTCGGCTGAAACGCTCGGATTGCATACATTGCGAATGCTCGCCAGCGGAAGACTCTCCCACCTGGCACTTTGCATAGAATGCTCGTTCGACTTTAAGATGAACACAATTTAAATACATTTCATAACCCAGCTGTAATTTGTTGGCCAAATATCGAGACAGTAAGATAAACTTCCCAGCCTCTGGCAGGGGTTTTCTGTTCCAGCTTAAGATCATATGCCATTCTTACTACAACTTTGGACCCGAAGACAGATAGGACGGCTTGAGCCAAAGATTACTTAGCCCCAGGGAATCTAGTTCACATTTGACATGCGCAAAGCAAGGCAGCGCTTTCCCTCCATCTTGAAATAAGTCTAATACGGCCTCCCTAAACTCACGGTGGTCCATACCCTTACCCAATAATAGAAGGGCCCTGCCCGACAGAACCACTCTGCACTGCATTCCAGTTTCCAGGCGCACAGGCAAGTTAGGCGACCCATGTGGGAGGGCAAGGATATTTTTTAGATATTTATTCTTCAAGATCACCAGCTTGGGGCAGATAGTATTACCCTAATTCTCTGCCCCAAAGGCGGCTGCCTGCCTAGCCCTTACAGGCTTCGCTAGAAACTCACACTGTGCCTCCCCCATGCTCACTAGTGAACCTTGCCAACGCTACACAGTAAATCCTGCCATGGCTATTTGAGCATCCCAACAACAATTTGCCATAATTCTCAGCCCCAGATAACCATAATATTCCACCTGCTCAATAGGGCCTTCAGTCAGCAGTAGATGAAGTTTCCCCTTTTTCTTTCTCCGGCGATGGAACACCATAGATTTTGTTTTTGCCACAGTGACCGATAGTCCGTTGGCATTGCAAAAATCCACAAATGCACCCAAGTCCTGCCTGTGTTCCAACCGGGGTAAGCGAAAGGAGAATCGCATTGTCTGCCAACATTGACATTGGTATTGTTCCATTTGCTAGTGAGGCAACAATTTTTCGAGAATCCCATAAATAGGCAAAATAGTCTGGGGACTCCCATTTCTACAATAAAGGGCTTGGTGGCACTACCATCCGAGTTCCACCTCACTGTGGCTTCAGTTCCCAGATAAAGGCACTGTATGGCATTCAAAAGTGACAATGGTAATCCTAATTCTTGCAGTATGTTCCAGAGTAGTATCCTTGAGACAATAGTACCAATACCAATGCAAAAATCAGCCTGAAGATGGTTAAAGGCCCCCTTTTCCAAAACCCAACCATCCAGGTGCTCCAGGACTGCTAGAGCATAAATCTTTCCTACATCCAAAAAAGAAATCGGATGATAGTTGCTGGGGGGGTCCCTTGCTCCTTTTTTAAAGATTGGGACACATTCAGCATTGATCCAAAACGGCAGCACCTTACAATAGCTATGAAGTATGCTAAATAGCTTTGTTAGGTAAGAAATCCAGATTTCTGGTTCTACAGCATAATAATCTACTGGCACCCGGAGCCTTACCCATCTTTTGGCTGTTCAGTGCCCTTCTGACCTCTTCTTGCGAGAGGACCAACGGATGAGGGTTTTGGATTGGCGTGCAACGATCAAAGTTACTAGAGTCACTTTTAGGATGCTTGAAATCTCATTTCACGATATCATTTGGAAAAGTGCTCTACCAAGAGGCCTCACTTATCCAACACACAAGGTTATGCTCTACAGGGTGTCCCGCACTCATAAAGGTCCAGAATTCTCTGGAGTTATCATTGCCAATTGCAGTGAGCACGGAGGACCACAATTCTCCTGCCCAAACCAGCCATTTTTTTACTTTAGCAGTATGCGATACCTGGTTCTAGCTGCACGTATGGCCAACATCCCATCAGCCTTACCCACTTTAACTTGGGAATATGAGCAGCTTTTTGGCACTATGGCAGTCATTGTCACACCGGGGCACCCCCCCCCCCCAGCCCTGTGCTTGGCATTGGACTACTTTATGGGGTTTAGAAAAATATTCACAGAGGGTTCATACTTTGGTGGAGGGATACTACCTCCTCCAGGTTCTTCGGGTTTACATGAAATAATCCCTCCAGCAATGGCAAAATGTTGTTATAGGCCGCTGGCAATAGTTGCTCAAGATTAAGCCGGGCTCATTTAACTGAACACCTAGCATGTCCAGTTTTAAACAATGGGACACTATTAGGTTCCGTTCCTAAAGTTGGGACCCCATAAAAAGCTTGCATCACCTCCAGGATTTGGGCGGCAATGATCACACTCTTGTCTTTGCTCAGTTGCAAAGTTCCAGAGTAGAGGCCAGCCTTCCAGATTAACCAAGGTATAATCTATCCTAATTTTGTTGGCACCATTGTCGAAGGTCATTTCCACTGGGATGTCTCTAGGGAACTGCCCATTACAAGCCCTTAGGCTAACACCTGAGGGAAGCATAGCCATCTCTTCTGCGTTTTTTTGTAGCATCGAGTTGATCTATACTTCATACTGCATCTTCCTCTTCAAGTAGCTTGCACATACAGGCAAGGGGCTGAAATTGTTTGGTAAAATCCCCAGCAATCAGAATTTTAGTAGGATCACACTTGGATCTCCAACTATTGACCCTTTCTTGTAGAAGAGATCAATGCCCACTTCCTTAGTATTGCTATTTTAACTTTTAAAAAAAAACATTTTTATTATTTTATAACATACGAAACATTACAAAACTTGGGACATCCGCGTACAGTTCAACATCATAGTGTTGCACGCTGACTTCTTAAGTCCCGCTTCTCCCCACCGCCCCAACTTGAGCCAATTTGTTCCTGTCATCAGCCTGTGATTCTTCAGGCGGGTTTGTCGTCTCGTTATCGGTCTCAACATCACTGTGCTCGGACTGAGGTGGGCCTTTCATGGTGGCCACTAGCTGTCTCCATTCGATTAGGGGTCCTGCCTCCTCCTCCCCTACATACCATTTCAAACCAGACTGTCATTTCTGCCTCTGCCTATTTCAGGAGGTCAGCCCCTCACAGCTCTATCTTTGGTCTCTGGGCCGCTTTCCAGCCCATTGCTATCCGTCGTTTGGCCAGGATATATGCTAGATCTTTCATTTTGCTTATGTACCTTGAGTTACGTGGCCTAGAGAAACCCCTCCAACATGCATGACCAGGCCGACTCCACCTCCATAGTGATGCCGCATCCCGCTAGGCGTGTCTTTAGTTCTGACCAAAACCTTCCCACCTCCGGGCAGAACCTAGGGCATTTCTGAGCCACCTGACCACCAAACCTGACGATCTTACTGGGGGTGAGGTATGCTCTACCCGTGACATACAGTTGAATTTGTTGGAGCCTAGCGTTCCGGGACACTTTTTTTATGATATCTCTGGGCCCTTTCCCAGAGCCCATCCAACATGGGTTCCCCCACCTCTTCCTCCCACGTTTGTCTCGGTTGAGTCAATTCCTTCCCCACCTTGGTCCCC
The DNA here is from genome assembly GCF_040938575.1 of Ambystoma mexicanum. Taxonomy (NCBI): domain Eukaryota; kingdom Metazoa; phylum Chordata; class Amphibia; order Caudata; family Ambystomatidae; genus Ambystoma; species Ambystoma mexicanum. The sequence continues at coordinate 324,224,578 of NC_090926.1, read as the reverse complement.
AGCAGCTCATATATACGAGAAACCTCATGCCCCCCCCCCCTCCGAGACATTGTATATCATCTCTATAATGGCATCCGGTTGCGCTGTGAGCACCGCCGGTTGCCACCTTGCACGCACCCTTTTCCACATTCTAATGTAGGTTAAATACTGTCCCTCATGCAGCCCCGTATCTTCTGACAGTCTCAGAAACTCCAATGCCTCCCCCTCATGCCATATGTTTCCCTAGGTGGCCAAGCCTACTGGTTCCCAGTACTTGCAGACCCCCTGCATCAGCTGGGGGTCTTCTGTGCATAGTGCCACCAGCGGCACCTGCGCGGAGAACGGAACCGGGTGTCCCGATATCTGCCACGCTCTATGCCACAACTCCCAGCCCAGTACTAGAAGCCACGCCATCTCCCGGGCCCTTGGTTTAGGCAGCCACACGACTTCTTTGAGGAAGAAGGGGGCCAGTTCCCAAAACAGCATTCTAGATTCTGCCGTCTCGTCATCAGACAGCCACCTAGCTACATACTGCAGCTGCCCTGCCAGGTAATACAGTTCAAAGTTCGGCAAGTTTATCCCCCCCCGCCCATGTCACACGAGTTTTGCAATTTCCAGAGGGCCACCCTGTTTCTGGAGTTCTTCTAAATGAAGCCCCGGCACAAGCCGTGGAGACTAGCAAAAATGTGCCTTGGGATTACGTGTGGGATGTTAACAACAAAGTGCAGCAATCGAGGCAAGACTACCATTTTGAGCAGATCGGCCCTCCCCCACCATTGCCAGGGGTAGCCTGGACCAAAATCCCATGCTATTTTCGATTCCTGCCACTGCCTTTACCGTGTTATGTGCATGTTCTTCTCCTGCTGTATGATATATGTCTATTCCGAGATATCGGAACGACTTAGTGCACCAGGGTATCGGCAATATTGGCAAGCTCTCGGGCCGGACATGCCTGTACCTCCCCCAGGGGGAACACGCTGGACTTTTTGGGGTTCACCGCTATGCCGGAGAGGGCAGCGAATTGCTCCATGACATCCAGTATATACTGCATGTTCTCCTCCGGGTAGCGCAGATACAACAATATATCATCAGCATATAAGGAAACAAGGTGCACGCCCCCCACGGTACGGATGCCCATCTCCTCGCATTGTTGTCTCAGGCAGATGGCCAGTGGCTCCAGCGCCAGTATATATAACAGGGGTGACCATGGGCATCCCTGTCTGGTCCCCCTACTTAGCTGCCATTTATCCGAGATGATAGCCCCCGTTTTAACTCTAGCAATCGGGGAGCTGTATAACATTTTCACCCACCAGCAGTACCCCGGACCCACTCCATAGCCCTCTAAGGTACTCGGTCAGCCAGGGCCATCCAACTGAGTCAAAGGCCTTGATTGCGTCTAATGAGACTATAGCCATTTCCCCTGGGTCTTCTTTTGTTTGGTCAATGATATGGTGCAATCTCCTGAGGTTATCAGTTATGTTCCTGCCCGGGACATAGCCTGTTTGGTCTGTGTACATCAATTTACCAATAACGGCCTTTAGCCTGTTCGCTAGCACGGCAGTAAGGATTTTACTGTCCTGGTTAAGCATTGAGAGAGGTCTGTATGACCCACATTTCGTGCTGGGCTTGCCCGGCTTCAGAAGCGGAATGATCACCGCCTCCCGCAGGGACTCTGGCAGTCTGCCTTGCTCGTACGCCTCATTCAGCATGGCCAGCAGCAGGGGAAGCAGGGGGAGTTTGTAAGCTTCACAGAATTTGGTCGGCAGCCCGTCCGATCCGGGGGCTTTACACGTGGGAAAATGCTGGACTACCAGCTCGAGTTCTTCTATCGTAATAGGGGCGTCTAGGTCTGCGCGTTCTGCGTCATCTAGGGTGGGGAGGTCTACGTCCTCCAACGGCTCCTTAATTGCATGGTCTCTCGGACCACCTGGGTCCTCATAGAGGTGTTTGTAGTATTTCAAGAACTCTGCGTTCACCTCCTCCTGGGTATTCCGGGTCTGCCCTCATCCCCTTCAATTTCCCTGATCACCGATCGCAGCTTCTCGCTCTTGTATAGCCAGGCCAGCAGCCTGTCCGGCTTATCTCCTCCCGCATGCTGTCTTTCCACATATTTCTTGTAGCTTATATTACATAGCATGTCCCAACATTACCCGCTAGCTTGTTGTAGCTGCCTTGTCTCTGTCCTCGTTAGAGGTGCCCCCTCTGCGTGCCATCTCCTCCAGCTCTTCTTCAATTCCCCTCAACTCCTGCTCTAAGCCCCCCGGAGTCCCCTGGATTTCGATATGGCGACCCCCCGCATAACCACCTTAAACGCCTCCCACACGGTCCCCATGGAGCGAACGCTACAAGTATTAATCTCAAAATATTCGGTGATCGCCTCTCTTAAGTCCTCCCAGAATCCCGGGTCCTGCAGGGCCTCGGCCCTGAGTCTCCAAGTGGGGATCCGCGCCCTTGGGGGCTGGTGTCGCCACTCCAGGACCAGGGGGAGTGGTCTGAGAGCACCCTGGCCTTGTATTCCACACCTTCAATCTCTTCTGCCAGCCCCGTGGGGGTGAACACGTAGTCCAACCACGTGTGAAGGTCGTGCGGTGCCGTATAGTGAGAGTATTGCCTGGGTACAGGATGCAGCAGCCTCCAGACGTCGGTCAAGTCAAAGTCTCTCAGGAGGGCCCATAGCGCCCGTGCTGCTGGGGTGGGTTTATCTATTTTGCCATCCGATCTGTCCACCTTAGGGTTAAGTACACAGTGAAGTCTCCGCCCCATAGGATCCCACCACCCAGCAGGGGGCTAATTTTGCTGTACAGCGTCCTATAGTAGGCCGCTGTGTCCTGGTTGGGGGCGTACAGATTCACAATGCACACTTCCCGGTTTTCTAACATCCCTTTAATAACAAGCAGTCTGCCGCCCGGGTCCGCCACCACCTGGAGCAGCTGAAATGGAACATGCGGTGCCACCCAAGTAATGACCCCTCTAGTATATGCTGAATACGTGGCTCCCCCCATGCACCCTTTCCATTTCTTCTTGACCACCTCCAGTTTCTCCCTAGTGAGGTGCGTCTCCTGTAACAACGCTATCTCAATCCTCATCCTTTTCAGATACATCATCACCCTGTTTCGTTTCAGATAGCTGTTTAGGCCCCCGACGTTCCAGGTGACCATTCTAAGGCACCCATGCGCCATAATTGCAGTGTCCCACCTTCCTCCTCTGCCTATTATCCTGCCTACGAAGATTCACGTTTTGGCTCGTAGCCTTTTCCCTCCCGTCCAACGCCCCCCTCAACTCACAAACCCCCAACTTCAAACCACTGCACACCCCCGCAGACCCCACCCCACAACCTCAGCCCCAACCCCAACAAATGCCCAGCTCCATCCCTGGATCTCAGGCCCCCCGCGTTTGGCTCTGCCCTAGAATCCCAGGCCCAGAGCCAAGCGGGGTGTCACTGGACTAACAGTGACCCAACTAAGCTACTCGGTGGGGGTTATGAGGTCAGGCTCCGTGTAGCTCCCCTATTAATGTCAAAAGTTTCCCAGTGCCTCTGGATCATATTTATAACTGTTGCTCCAGGCATGTACACCCGCCAGTTATATGCCATGCTATATTCAAGTCCCAATGTCTCTTGCTACAGCGCCCAGGAAACTCCAAACACATGCTACTTATCTTCGCCATCGTTTTCCTGGATCTCCGATTCCTGGGGGCAGCTCTGCGCGTCCAGCCATCCCATGGCGTCCTCAAGAGTGTGAAAAAACAAGGTTCTGCTCTTGTGGAATACCTTCAGTTTAGCTGGGTAGAGCAGCATGTACTTGTGGCCGGCTTCCCGCAATCTCCTTTTCACCGACCCAAAGTTCATACGGCTACGCTGTGCCTGCAAGGTATAATCTGGGTATGCAGTTATAAGCGCAGCCCCCCTCTGTATCGTGCCTCTTTTACGAAAGTGCTCGCGGATTTTTTCCCCGATATCGGTAATTTAAGATCTTAGCGATCAGCGGCCTAGGGGGATTCCCGGGCAGCGGCTTCCTCATCAGGGCTCTGTGCGCCCTCTCCACAGCGAACCCTTGGGACAGGGCTTCCCCGGGTATCTCCTGCAGTAGCATGGATTCGATGAATTTGGTGAGGTTAGTTCCCTCAGCACCCTCCAGCAATCCGACAATGCGAATGTTGTTTCTTCGGGTGCGTCCCTCCGCCTCCTCTGCCCTGTTCTCCAGATTGCCCACACGTTGCGCTAGGGAGTGGAGTTCTGATTGTTGGGTCGCGCAGGCTGCCGTGTTCAGGACCACCTCTTTTTCTAGGGCTCCTGTGCGCTCCGCTAGTGTCCTTACATCTTGCCGGAGGAGGTTCACGTCCTCCTGCACTGCTCCTACCTTGAGCTCAAGTGCAGCTTTCAGTTCGTCCATTGCTAGGCCCAGTTTGGTCTCCAAGGCCACCTCCAGGTCTGCAATTGCCTCCAGTACCTCTTTGTTGCCCATAGGGCCGGACCCCTTGTTGGGGGTCTTTTCTTTCTCCCTGACCCCCGTCTGTGCTTGATGGCGTTCTGGCAAAGTCATCCAGTGTGGGCTGCTTGACCCTTTGTCTGAGGGGTTTATTAGGCATCTTGGTGCGCCGGAAGCAAGCGGGCCCACCCCACAGCGTGCAATCTTTTCAGGCGTCCTAAATTCCCCAAAGTGTCAGGGCCAGGCCTGACCGTACCCTGGGTATCCCGGTAGCTTAACACACTACCAGAGTGAACTGTGTCTTCCCACGTGCACCTATATTTGCAGCTTTCTTTCACAAGGCCCTGGCTCCGGCCCCGACCGGTCCTCTAGTGCCAGTGCGACCCACCCAGCCTGTGCACTGCCCTCCCAAGAGTCTTTCTGGTGCCCGAAAGTCCTCCACACTAGGACCGTGTCGTGGTGGCCCGTGGATCTGTTTAATTTCACTTATGTAGGGGCTCAGGTGGCCATGTCTCGCACATCCGTCTGGGCTGAGCGCTCCGGTGCTGCCCGGTACCCTGCTCGCGGCTTCACCGGCCTCAGGGCGCTCCACGTTCGCCCCCGGGTCCGGGCTCCCAGGCTTCCTCTCTTCTGGCCGTGCCTACGCTGGTGGCCGCCCTATCAATAAGTCGTGTACCGCTGAGGGTCTTAACCCACCTCACTGTCCGTGTTCGGGTGTGCGCCCCACTTGAGATCACAAATCAGAATAGTAATAGAGCAGCCACCCAAGTATGGTGATGAACACTGATTGAATGCTCTCCACCACCCTTTCCTTTGAAACACATCATCCTTCTCCCGCTAGCATCTGAAATGATCAAGTACTGAGATGTCCGTCATTATTGCTTTCCGGCTATGTATATATTCATGTAAGCTATAAGAGAAGAGCACATGTTGAATTCAGGGGTGATGTGGGCTGGTCCGGCGCCTCCCGCATGGCGCCCTCGCCGTCCGCAAGATCTGGTGGGGGACCCCTCTTCAGGTCCTTCAGCACTGTTGCAGCCCCGTTTCCGTCGGGTCCGGGCGAGCCCAGTCCCAGCCTCCGTGTGTGCTATCCAATGCGGAGCCTGCTGCAGCCGCGTGTCACGATGATCACCTTCCGCCCCCTGCTCCTCACCTGAAGATTCTTCTTGGCTTTCTTGGACACTGGATGGCTTCTTCCATGGCACCTTGGGATGTTCCTTAGATGGTTTCTCCTTGGACTTCCTGTCATGCAAGTAAGGCCTGGCTCCCTCGGAGGCCACCTCGACAGGGAGTGGGACCTGTCTTGAGGGGGGCCCCAAGGAGCCAAGCCCCAAAAGACAGGGAAAAAGCCGATGGATGGCACCAAAAAACCCTGCAGACTGTTCCAGGAAGGATACTCGCGTAGAGTATAGTTGCAAGAGGCTGGCCAGTAAAGTTCTGGGGTGACTTTCTCTTCTCAGGATCAAATAATGAAGCAAACAGGCAAAGCCCCAGGAATAGTGTACAAATAAAGTGTCCGGTGTACTGGGAGAAGTTGTAGACTACTGTAAGCTGTTATAGAAGGATCCGTAGCAATTTCCAAAGAGAGCGATGAAGCAGAAAGGATAGAAGGAGAGAGAGAGCGTAGAAGCCAGGTATAGTCCCTAACTTAAAGGATAGACAGAACCCCGAAGCTAATAGGAGGAGAATGCGAGGAGGCGCGAGAGTGGCGGAGGAGACCGCGAGTCAGAACGGCGAGGCACCGAAGGTAAGGAAACCGATAGAAATGACGAGCGGCAGACGTCGCAGAAAAGAGGAAGCAAGGCTAAATCGTAGGCTGAGCAAGTAGAGTAATGCGCGGGTAGAAAACTGTAGAAGGCTGGGAGGAGGCTACTCGGAGGAGTAGCCGAGCGAGCGTATCGTAGAAAATCACAGATACAACGCGCAGGTAGGTGGGCGGGGCTAGTTTAAGTAACAGTGGCCGCCATGTTGGTTGAGGGCTAGGCTGTTACTGTCAGGTTCTTCGTGGCAGTGCTTTCCAGTCGTGCCATAGCTTCCAGGGGCGGATCATGACACCGCGCAAGGGATGCCCTGGTGCTTCCCACTAACACAATGTGGGCCGGCGCACTCTCCTCACTCCTGTCCCTTCGGGCCCGGGCCCCACGGGGGTCACCCCTCTTCCCGAGGATCACAATCCTGCTGCAGGGCCCCGGGCACACACCGCCAGCCGGTCCGCCCACCTCGCCCGCTCCAAGAGGCGCTCTCACCAGCTCGCTGCAAGACCCCTGTCCTTTCCGCACCGCTGGGGACACGAGTCTGCTTCTTGGCCCTGGTGGCCTGCCCACCGGCTGGGTCCGCTAGTAAGCCTCCAGGCTAGGCACCCCTCGCCTCATGTTGCAGTGCCGGGCACAAGCACGCCGCTCCAGCGAGGGCTCCTAGCATGGCTCTGGTCATTTTTATGACCCTTTGTTCTGGTCCACCATCTTGTCCGCGTCCAAGCCTTGAGCACCCCACTTTTCTTTTTCGGCCGGGGCTTTCCGCACCAGCACCCGATCGGACCCCTCCAGCGCTCGGAACGTGCCTCGGATATTCATGCACACATGGCTGTGTTGCCGGCGTGCGATGTCCACTGGAAACTTCAGTTTCTGTAAAGATCAATGTCGGATCACGGGAGCTCCCCACTGACGCGTCGTCCTACGTGGCCATTTAGCCATGCCCTTCCCCCCATTATGGTTATATACATTTAGGAGTTCAGATCCATCATGGAGCAAGTGGAGCTCCAAGAAATCATTTGAGCCATGTGACTGAGTGGATGCAGAAACTAAGATGGATACACTTCCCCACATTATAATACCCACACTTGGGCCACCACTCTTCTCTTGAGTGGCTGGAATTGAAAAGGTAACATATCCCTGCAAGTGGGGTACCGATATTGCCAAGGTTTCATGGAGCTTGATCAGCTCAAAGAATCGCACAGAATCTATCCAACTAGGGCCGGATCAATACTAATTGGCCAACGCAATATTCCAGGTCTCTGTTCCCTCCCGCCTCCCAACCCGCCCATCCCCGCTCTGATTGGGCCGTGAGCCCTACGGGAAAGAGCCTAGCAAGCCTTCTTGCACCAGCCCCTGCATCCACTGCAGGCAGCTGGCGCGAGGTGAGGCAGCCCATCTCTGGGCACCCGTGAAACCTTTGGCCCAAACTAGGCCCCAGGCACCCCCGAAGCGCTCCTCTCCCACCCCGCACCCCTTCCTGGTCTCTGTTCCCTCCCGCCTCCCAACCCGCCCATCCCCGCTCTGATTGGGCCGTGAGCCCTACGGGAAAGAGCCTAGCAAGCCTCCTCGCACCAGCCCCTGCATCCACTGCAGGCAGCCGGCGCGAGGTGAGGCAGCCCATCTCTGGGCACCCGTGAACCTTTTGGCCCAGACTAGGCCCCAGGCACCCCCGAAGCGCTCCACTCCCAACCTGCACCACTTCCTGGTCTCTGTTCCCTCCCGCTTCCCAACCCCGCTCTGATTGGGCCGTGAGCCCTTCATCACTGGTCCCCCCAGAGCAGCCCTCTGCCCAGCAGCCCCCTGCGGTTAAGGGCCCCAAGGCCAAGGGCGGCTCCAACGGAGGCGTCTCCGGGAAGTGTCAGCAGGTGTCCGCAGGGGGAAGCCAGTGGCCAGCCGTCAACCAGCAACTACAAGGACCTGTAAGGTAGGGTGGCTTGGGTTGGGGAGAGGTACAACTCTACCCTAGATACCTGACCAATAGGCAAAACCAATGTCGATCAATGTAATCACCGCCCATTGCCCCAATCTGCATTGATAGCAGGGCCTCTGTGCCCAAACTGCATTGTGTGATCTCCAAACTGCATTGATAGCAGGGCCTCTGTGCCCAAACTGCATTTTGTGATCCCAAACTGCATTGCTAGCAGGGTCTCTGTGCCCAAACTGCGTTGTGTGATCCCTAAACTGCATTGTTAGGCCTCTCTCCCACTATACAGGTGTCTCAAACTTAGCAGGGCTTCTGTACCCAAATTGCATTGTGTGATCTCCAAACTGCATTAATAGCCGAGCCTCTGTGCCCAAATTCCATTATATGATCCCAAACTGCATGGTTAGGCCTCTCTCCGACTCGGCAGGGCTTCTGTGCCCAAATTGCATTGTGTGATCCCAAACTGCATTGATAGCAGGGCCTCTGTGCCCAAGTTGCATTGTGTGATCCCAAACTGCATTGATAGCAGGGCCTCTGTGCCCAACTTCCATTGTGTGATCCCAAACTGGATTGTTAGAGGGCTCTCCCACTATACAGGTGTCTCAAACGTGGCAGGGCTTCTGTGCCCAAACTCCATTGTGTGAACCCAAGCTGCACTGCTGGGCGCCTCTCCCACTATAGAGGTCTCTCAAATCTATCTCACTCGCACATTTAGCAAACTCTCAAGTGAGACAAAAACCACCAGCGAATTACGGGGGTGGGTAACTCTGACTAGGGCCTCTCGCACCAGTAGGCGAGAGTCCAAGCTGCGCCCGTCCAAGCCACCCTCCCACCAGCGGATGCCCTTCCCAACCCACACAGCCTGCTCGCCACAGTGAACCATGCTCAGGGAGACGAACGGTAAAGAAAGCCACTGATAACACCCAACTTAATAACCTTTACCACCCCCTCCCCCTTCTAGGACAGCAACAGAATGAATCGTCAACTCCAGCCAGAATACCACCCACAGACGGTGCCCAAACTAGTAGCGGACACCCCCTCACCCGCCACTAAACTACAAGACCACAGACCAAAGCAGGACCAACTAGACAACACCAAACAAAGACTAAACTCCTCTCAATCCTATAATGCCACGCAGACAACCCATTCCGAGGAAAAGACGAAGAGATGAAGGAACAAACACGCCAGAGCAGCAACCTAGAACAACAACCATAAACTGGACCCACACAGACAGGAACACAAGCCGAAGGAACTCTGAGAACCACGGCAATCCAACCCAACATTAGAGGCAACAACATCAATCAACCTAACACAAGCGAGTCGAAGAAGGATGACCAAGACAAACAGACGACCGACCCAATGACCCCCCCACATCACCAAAGCAAGAGGAACTTCCAATCAACAACCACAACCCCCGGAAGACGAACCCGACGAAAACACAAAAACCCAAGATAAAACCTAGTAGAACTCTTCGAAGACGCTGACACCCCGAATCCCACAGCACAACAAGTGGCCAACCAAGAAGGAAACCTCAACACCGAGCGGAAGACGACCTCGACAAAACCCAAACCAAATAACACCTCCAAACTTCACTGCAATCTAATAAACGCAAGATCCATATCAAAACACTCAACAGAGATCTTCGACCTACTCAACGACAACGGCGTTGACATCCTGTTCATCACAGAAACATGGCTGGACGACAAGTACAAAATCACACTCCAAAGCTGCCTTCCGACCGACTTCAAATGCCTACAAATAAAAAGAAAAAACAAAAAAGGAGGAGGCATCGCTATAGCATTCAAAGAACACCTGAAAATAAAAACTGACGATCCACTCAACATCCTCAACTGCGAAACCATGGTAATACACCTAAAAGCGACCCCAAAAACCAACATCACATTCATCCTGGTATACAGACCACCAACATATGATGCAACATTTGTCGACAACTTCATAGAAGCCATCACCAACTTAGCCATCAACCACGAACACCTAATCATCCTAGGGGACTTCAACATCTGGTTTGAAGACAGCCACGCCAACTCCCAAAACTCACTAATTGAACAACTCAGCACCATGAAACTACTAGTCAAAGGAGCAACACACTCGGCAGGACACACCATAGACGCAATTTTCGCCAAAGAAAATAACTCATCACCACGGCACCACCGATACAAATACTATGGAGCGACCATCTCATCATCCCGTTTGTGATCACTCTGCCTACCCAAGCCTACATCCGAAACTCACAACCACCACCAAAAGAAACTGGAAACCCGTCAAAGAAAGCAACCTATTCGAACAACTGGAATTAACAAAGCCCTCAACCACAAAACTGGAGCTAGCTGACCTGGACGGAAAAGCAGAGATACTGCACAAATGGATCGCATATACAATAGACAAGATCGCCCCAGAAAAACCATTCACCCCATCAAAAAAAAGAGCAATTGCAAAATAGTTCATCCCACCACTAAACGACATGAAAAAGGAAAACAGAAAGATGGATTTGGAATGGAGGAAAGAATACAACCCAGGGATAAAAACACTGTACCAGAAACAAATCCCTGCATACAAGAAGGACATTCAAAAGGCAAAGAGAAGACATTACGATGACAGAATCAACAATGCCACCAACACACAAAAAGAAATGTTTAGCATCATTGAAGAAATGAGAAACCCACCAGGCTGCGAGAACGCCCCAACCCCCTCAGAAAAACTATTCAACGACCTTGCAGATCACTTCGATTTGAGCTGGACCAAGCTCAAATCAGTTTCAGACCAGCGAGAGGAACGGAAACAGCACTACTATCCATCTGGGACGACCTCAAAACTAACGCAGACTCAAACACTACCTCGGCCCTTATTCTGCTCGACCTCGCCGCAGCCTTTGACACAGTTAGCCACGATACCCTGACCAAAAGACTAGAAGACATAGGCATAACAGACAGCACTACGCTGGACCAAATCATTCCTAGCAGACAGAACAGAAACCATATGGCTAAAACCTTTCAAATCCACTCCACGAGTTAACGATTGTGGAGTACCACAAGGATCCTCACTATCTCCACTATATTTCAACATCTACCAGACCCCGGTCATCAGAATCTTCATAAAATACATTACATGTTACAACTACGCAGACGACACCCAGATTATCTACAAAATCAAAGACACTGATGCCCCATTCACCTCTAATCGACTGTCTAAAAGAAGTCTTCAACTGGATGGATGCCAACAACCTGAAAATCAACCCAGGAAAGACAGAAATCATGATCGTATCCAAAGACCAAGAGAACGAAACCGCCATCCCATGGCCTACAGAAATGGGAAACGCACCAACACCATCGAAGGTAGTAAAAAATCTGGAAGTCATAATGGACGACAACAACCTAACCCTGGAACCACAAATAAATGCAACAGTGAAGAAATGCTTTTTCCTCCTCCACACGGCAAGAAGAATTCTACCTTTCCTCTCCTTCTCGCACAAAACACTCACTATCGTCGCCCTAATCATGTCTAAAATCGACTATGCAAACAGCCTCTACCTCGGAATACCAGAATACCTCCTGAAAAAACTGCAACGGATCCAAAATGCAGCAGCAAGACTACTCCTCAATCTCTCCAGAAGAGACCACATCACTCCAGCCCTAAAAACACTACACTGGCTGCCAGTAAAACATCACATCACCTTCAAAACAATGTGCATAACGCACAGGACAATCAACGGACAAGGAGCAGAATTCCTACAAAAGAAAATAACAGTCTACAAACCAACGAGACCGCTCCGATCAAGCAACGAAATCCACCTCCACTCTCCGCCCTCTGCAACTCATCCAGAACAGAACTGCGAGACTTGTCCTTGGCCTCAAGCCCAGGGACCGTATCTCTCCAGGACTGAAATCTCTACACTGGCTCCCAGTGGCTGCGAGGATAAAGTGCAAAACCCTCTGCATTGTCCACAAGGCCTTCTGGGGCCTGGGTCCTAAATACCTTCAACTCTCTCTTCCCAAATATCTTCCTTCCCGAGCACTTCGCTCATCCGCCTCCAACTCCAACTCCCTCATGGTTAGCCGCTTCTCGAAGCAACGAGCTGGGGGTAGATCTCTCTCCGCGGCAGGGGCCTCCCTCTGGAACAGCCTTCCTGCCTCCCTGAAACTTGAGGAGAACCATCTCCGGTTCCGGAAACACCTCAAAACCTTCCTCTTTGCTTCTGCTTTCTCTCTCCCTCTCCCCTGCTGAACAGCAAATTAATTCTTCACTGAAACTGCACTGATCCTGAAACTGGACCACTCTAAACGGCCTCGGTCCTGGGCCCAGCCACTCTCCACTTGCACTGATGCCCTTGAACCCCTCTGCACTGCGGGACTGTCTCTGTATCCCTACAGCCCCCCCCCCCTCCCCAGCACTTGTTCTGCACTTATCTTGCACTTGCCACTAGCTGGCCCTATTTATTTATTACTTTTCGCCACTTACCTTGTACTGCTTCCCCCCCCCTCCCCTTCCCCTTGCACTTTTCCCCCTCCCCCACCCCTGCACTTGCGCGATCTGAATGACACCTGGCCTAGTAGGATCGTTGTCTGTCTCCCCTTGTTTCCTCCCCTCCCTGCCTCGTCGCGCCTTGAAACACCTGTGTATAGGCGCGTTATAAATACCATATCATATCACCTGGAACTCAAACCATACCTGAAGAAAAAACTTTGAGGCACCTCCTTCTACCACTTAGCCGCAAAAACCTGGAACAACATCCCAAAGAAATGAGAAACACTGAAGATCACCTAAAATTCAGGAAATCAGTAAAAACCTGGCTCTACAACATCACAGACTAAACCTGGAAACCGAAACTGGAAAAAGGACAACTAAACCGAAAAGACACGGACATCTCTGACCCGAGAGAGTAACGCCCACGACACCTGGACGGGTGACACCTGATAAGACTGGAACACAGGCGGCACGCACGGAGACTGAGTCAGCTACCACAGACAATCCCACCAACACTTCGCCCGCCCTTAATTACCACCAGATACCACATCAGTGTGGAACGATCAAGATATTGGCAATTGCCCACTACTTGAGAGGTTGTCATTGGCAGGGGCACTGGCCACAGAAGTATGAATGGAGGATAAGGGGAGCTATGAGAGAGCATGTTAGAGGCGGGGGCTAGAGGAGTAAGGAACCTGTATGCCAGTCAGCCCCAGTACAGGACAGAGCCGCAACAGGGAGACCATGCAAGCCGAGCGCTACAAAATCAGAATAGAGACGCAAACTAACCAACCCTACTAACAATTTCCCTTTCTGCATACACCTCCCAAACTGCAAACCAGACACAACCAAAACCTACAGCACAACAAACTGCACAAACTTCACTACATTGCAACAGCAAAACAAAAAACACACATAGCCTTACACAACAGTACACACCGACTACCGGCCGCAAACGCCCCAGGCCCAGCCAACGGACCCACCGCGCTGAGGCCGCCAACAGTACATCACTGCTCTCATGCACTTTTCCTGCTTCCTTCCACTAACGCAACCTCCCCTCCTCTTTCAGAGCCGCCAGAGCGCCAAGGGACCACTCCGGTGGTGATAGTGCGCGGTACAAATGTCCTTTAACATTAACATAACACGCATCGCAGCCTCACTGTGGGAGTTATTGCAACGAGAGTCTGCTTCGGCAATTGTCCCCTTCTTGTTCACAAACCCATTGTTTGGCATGAGATGCGGCACCGGTCACTCAATTTCTTTAATGGGTGTGCCCAGGTCTATGAGGTTTTGGTTAGAGATCAGTGGGCTATTAGGCCTCAAGATAAAGTAAATATTATGAAACATTATGGGTGGGTCCAAAACAATCAGATCTTGCTCTGGACTTGAAAGAGGAGCAGGATCTGGTTTAGAAACCTGGGAATGGGTAGATCACATTAGGGTCCCCCAATGATCTCCTTTGCAGAATCAGAGAAGCAGTAACTCTCAAGGGTGTTTGAGCCAAAGGGATAAGTGGTCGCTGGGGCGAGGGGGGTACATGCACATATAATTTGGGTTCACAGGCCCCAGGGATCCTCATCTTTTTTGCCATTTCCAGATTGGAAGTTAGAAGGGCCAGCTGTTCCATACTCAGAAGCCAACCCACAAGACGTTTATTAACCAGTTGTACACTGATTATTTTGGTTTGGTTTATTGGTCCTGGTAATCTAGTGCAAGCGACCATGTCTGATCCTATGATAGAGTAGCAACTTTTTACCCTTACCCAGTGCGTAATTTTGTTAAACTGTCCCCCACTTCTTGATGGTTATAATTCTCCCAGTGATTTATATGAAGGAGTTTGTCCTGTGGTCACCAGAGATCTGACACCTGAAAAAGATCTGTCGCACCCCACCCCAGAAGGTAAGAGTCCGTTGTGATTGTCACTAGCGGGCCGGGGTCCTGAAAGGCTACGCCCACCGACAGATTGCTGAGAGACGACCACCACACAAGGTTCGCTCTCAAAGATGGAACAGGAATCATTTTGGAGTCTCGGTCCACTGCTTGGTGCCAAGAACTCCGAAGAGCCACCTGTGTTCGCCTCATCTTGAGACGAGCAAGAGGAAGAGCCAGCACACATGAGGCCATGAGGCCCAGAAGCCTCTGGAACCACCAGGCTGACATGCTCTCTGACTGCGCAAACACCTGACACGTGGCCAACAGATCCGCCATTCTGTCCCCAGTCAGATACACTCTGCAGTTGATAGTGTTCCACCGAAAACCCAGGAAAATCAGGTCCTGAGAGACCGTCATGGAGGATTTCCGCTAGTTACAGACAGCCCAAAATGGAACAGGAGCTGGAGGAGAGACTGAAGGTTGCTCAAGGCTGATTGAGGACAAGGACTGCGCAGCAGCCAATCATCCAAATACGGATAAACATGGATACCCTGAAGCCAAAGATGAGCTGCGATAACCGACATCTTCGTAAAGAAACGCGGTGCCGAGCTGAGGCCAAACGGGAGCACTCGGAACTGGAAATGCTCCTCCCCCAAGGAAAAACGTAGGTATTTCTGATGCGGACTCCAAATCAGAATATGCATATAAGCATATAAGCATCCTGAAGGTCCACCACGCTGAGCCAGTCGCCCTTCTGTAAAGAGGACTTTATCTGACAGGGCGTGATCATATTGAATTTCTCTTGGGGTAGAGAGAGATTGAACTGGGAAAGGTCTAGGAT
Organism: Ambystoma mexicanum; assembly: GCF_040938575.1. Lineage (NCBI taxonomy): Eukaryota > Metazoa > Chordata > Amphibia > Caudata > Ambystomatidae > Ambystoma > Ambystoma mexicanum. Next base: position 324,209,299 of record NC_090926.1, on the reverse strand, counting down.
GGTGCGCAGGCCAGCCTGGTTGGGTTTTGAGTAGAAGCCCTCCCCTCGCTCCCCTAGGGGAACGGGTCCCACCGCCCTGATATCCAGCAACTTCTGTATCTCGGCTCTGAGGGAGGGCGACCCAGACTGCTGGAAGGAGGGATTGAAGGGTGGGGGTAGGGGGAAGGGGCAAGCGGAAGCCTGCCTGTGCGACTGACGAGACCCACGGGTCCTTGGTGATGGCCTGCCACGCCTCCCAGTGGGACGCAATGCGCCCTCCCACCAGGGTCTCGTGCGAGCCCAGAGAAACTTCATTTAGTTGGTTTATCGGTGGCAGCGCCACCTGAACCTGAAGAGGAGGTTGAGGAACGGGAGAAAAACCTACCCCGTTGTTGCCGTTGGCGGGAATTTCATGGAGTATCGACCCTACGGGACTTCCGATCCCGAAACCCCCTAAAACCAGAGGAAGACCGAGGCTGCGAAGATGTTCTGTGCCCTGAAGGGTGGTTTCATCAAGACAGACAAGGACTTGGCAGTCTGGGTGCTGTCTTTAGTCTTAGTCAGTTCAACATCTGTTGAGTGAAAAAGCTCCTTGCCATCAAAAGGCAGGTCCAGAACGTTATCCTGTACCTCTTTATAGAACTTGGTAGCATGCAGCCAAGCCTGACGAGAGGTGTCCACGCCAAGCATAAGGCCCTGGGCCGAGGTTTCGACATGATGCGCCGCAGCCTCCAGCATATCCTGCGCCAGGACCCTGGCATCTGACAATCACGCTTTAAAATCCTCTAGTTTATTAGCGGGAATGAATTCCTCAAACTCTGACAGATCTTCCCACATTCGCCCCCGCTAATACCAGTTCTGCGTTAGCTTGACGTAACTGCAGGGCTGAATTAGCGAAAATCTTCCTCTCCAAAGAGTCAAGAACCTTGTCCTCTTTGGCCAGAACCTGCGTTGCCGCTGTAGAAAACGATGAAGCGGGTCTGGATTGAAATGTAGCAGCAGTCACAACCGTGGAGGAAGGGGGCGGACACGACGCTAAGGCCACTTCTTCCGAAGAATGGAGCCTATAACAAGCATCATCTTTTTGTTAAACAGTCCAGAGTGTGGTTTCTCCCAGACTTTACAGACCTCGACTAAAACGTCCTTTTGCAAGAACAAGCTGGTTCGCTCCAAAGAGACAAGGTGAACGCTCCCAAAAGCATCCCCTCCTGAAGAACGGGTGCCTCGGGTACTTGAACATCCAAAAGACATGTCCAGCAACCGGTCGTGAAAGGCTCTAACAGAGCAGAGCTGGTCCTCGCTGTCCTGATCCCCCTGTGCATCGTCCGACACATCCGGATCAAGCTGTGCAACATCTGGCACTGCTGGAGATTTGTCCACTGGAGACAATGGAGGCAAGGCCGGTGGAGGCCCAGCCGGTAGAGGCGGCGCTGGCGGAATTACCGGCCCCACAACTGGGGCTGACGGCGCAGGAGGGCATATCTCCCTAAACAAGCCTCAACAATGCTCCTTTATGGGGTCAGAGCGTATTAGCTTTTGAAATTTGCCGAAAAAAAGCATCCTCCGCCGACGATTTAGGGGCGACTGGAGGAGGCCTCATGAGCAGAGTAACTCCATGGACGTAAGGGAGAGGGTTGCCAAGAGGGCCCTTCTCCGCTGTTATCAACATAGATCAAGGGCGCAGATGCCGCAGGGAGCGAGACGTTTTGCGATAGGGGCATCCGAGCATTGCAGTCAAAAACTGGACGAAAGGGATGCGCACAAGGAAAATGATGTTCACCTGAAATGCCACCCCCCACACCCAGCGCTGATGGCGTAGATGTAAGGGAGGTATCCAAAATGGCTGCCGTAGTCTTGGAGGGAGTAGCCGCCATTTTGTCAGCACCTGAGGAGAACTGCGACACGTGTGAAAGTGAGATAGGGGTCTCCACAGATGGGTCAGGGGTCTTCATCTTAGCCTTGACACAAGGAACCTCAGCCGAGCCAGTACTGCGTGGACTAGAATGTTTGAGAGACATGCTATCAACCAGAATAGCCTTCAAGGGAAGGACCTCAGCAACGCCGGTAACAGAGGAATTCCACTCAGAGACCTCACTCCGTGCCCCCTCAACAGAACTGGCATCACCGCTTGAGTGGTGCACCTCACTGACAAGACCTTAACAGGCCTCTCAGAACTGTCGGTCACCTTAGCCTCCAAACGAGGGACCTCGGACCGGAGCCCGGTAAAAGCCTCTTCACGAAGGGCCTCAAACTTTAGTTCGGTACAGAAAACCTCAGAGGCCTCAGGGTATACCCCAGTGTATTTACGGGAAGCTCCAGTCAAGGAGACCTCGAAGCAAGCTCTGGTACCCGCCGCCTCAGTAGAACTGGGTCCACAAACAGCCCCCACAGGAGGGGGCCTCGGATTGTAATCCAGTGTCAATAGGCTCCTTACGTAGCCCTCTGAGAAAACTCTGGTACACTTTTTAGGCCTAAAAGGCATCTCGGGGCAAGCCCCGGTAACGGAGCTTTTGATGCTCCTCCTGGACCAGGAAGACCCCGGGAAGGAGTCCCCCGGTCGGGGTGCCCTAAATATTAAAAGAACTGACTGGGCGTTTCGTTCTCCTCATCGATGAAAGTTTGGAAGTGCATAGGAGGAGTGCGCTGAAACACCTCCTCCCACTGCTCTAAATGACGTTCAAGCGCCTGGATCGAAAGGGAATCGCAGTAAAAACACGAGTCCCACCGGTGGTCCGAACTCAAACACTCTAAAGAGGATGGGGATCCACCCTAGCAAAGCATCGCCCACAGGAAGAACAAACAGGAAAATCTAACTGAAACGGCATAGACGGACTGCCACACGACTGCTAAGCCAGAGCAGGAGAGGACACTGGAAGGAAAAAATCTTCCAAAGATGCAAGTGCATCCAGTCCCAATCGCGCGGAGAAAAGGACTGATGGGCGATGCGCTGGGCGGAGCTAAGGAGTGCGGGGTTACGGCCACGTGCGGTACCCTGCGTAAAAAGAGAGGAAGGACAAATGTGAAAAATGTGATGCTTTTTACAAAGTGCTCCGGTCCAGTCCCACAGGACACAGGAATGTCCCATAAGTATGGAGGAAAGTAAATGTATAACTCGGCTGTACTATTATTGAAAACCTCAAACCTCAACTGCTGACCTGACTTGATTGTCAGAATTCACGATATGGAAGCAGATATATTCACTGATAATGTAATTACTACCATGTCCGCTACTATAGAATAACTTGTCAACTTCATATGTGTTCATAGCAATGATAAATCTTCCCGACCTGTGTCACCCAGAACTTTTTTGCTCTTACTGGTGGATTATTATTCCTTATACCTCTGAGTGGGACCCTTTCTCCACACTCACAGAATCTTTAACTTTTTATGGGTGTCACTTTTAAGACTCTGTATAGTGTCTCTTAAAAGTTATCCTCTGACAACTTTTTGGCAATCAGTACCTATTGTTGCTCGGTTGCCCTAGGGCCTCCCCTTTTAACTAACTGGCTAACCTTGTGAGAACTACAGTTCAAGGGTCGAAAGGATCTTTGGATCCCTTATACATTTTATTAGGTGAGACCAGCATCCCCCTTTCTCCACCTTCTGTGGAGTGTTGGGGAGATACGGAGTATCCTGCGATTCCTGTGTAGTTTTGGGGTGTTTTCTGTGATTGGGAGGCCTCTCGTCCAGTTCACCCAGGCCCACTGCCGGAATCCTCCTGAGGTGTCTAAGGTGAAGGCCTTGGACCCTCAACTAACTGTAAAAGTAAAGTATTTTTAAGTGTTTTCTTTTGCTACTTAAGAACCTATCCTGACCTGCCCTGCCTGTTGGGGACACTAGACTCTACTGATCCCCCAAACTCCCTTCTGCCACTGAACACTCATGCTCCAAGAATAAGGGACAGACTAAGGATTGGGCCTTTACCTAGAAAAGAGAATACGTGTTTAAAAGTTACTTGCAAAAGATGTTGGTGGGTAACTAACTTAGAGTGAACAGTTACAAAAGTTATTACTTACCTTAGAAATGTTCTGCCATTCAGAAAAGTATATGTACCATCGTTCTTTCCTTAGAAACTGTTTTGGCGTTCTAACAGAAAGTAGATGCAAGGTTATATTAGTCACCTGTGATTTGCTTGTGACTCTTCCCAAAAGTAATGCTGTTGGCTGCACTTCACTATTCCTCTTGAGGATAAAATTGTCCCCCAACTGGGTCTTGCTTCCCCGGACCTGCTGTTAGCCTGTCCAGAATAAGTCTGCATTAGGTTTTACCTACCTAGAGTCATTCATAAAGTGTAACACTGGGTTTTGCTTTCCCAGGTCTGTTTTAGACAGACACAAAAACAATCTTGGGTTAATACCTGCCTTTGAGTTTGCCGATAGCTCCTGTAAAAAGTGTATAGTTTTACTTACCTTGAGACCTGTCAATCAATCGAACATGGCGAGTATGGATAAGGGATTATCGAATCTCGTCACAGCTTGGGGCTGCTCTCCCTCGTTTTCTTCAGAACTACCAGAACATCTAGCGGGTGCAAGAGGAATGCCGGATAGGCTTGAGGGGTTGACCGAGTCCAATTCTCCCCAAGCCCCCTCCAGGCACACCTAGTCATACCAAGGGGTCAGGAAAAGAAAGAAAAGCTCACTAGCCTTTCGGGCAGGTCTAAGCAGAGGATTGGGCGGCTCCACATTCCTTTCTCTTTCTTCTCCCAATGCTACCGACAGATGCCAAAGAATCGCTCAGCTAACGCGGGGAGCCAATAGAGCCCTGCGGCTAAACTGTCGCTGACGTTGCACGAAAGTCCAGCCTCAGCTCTGCTTCCACCACCACCGTAATCACAAAAAACAATGGAGGCGCTGCACACCGATGAAGGCCTCCTTTGCTCTCAGAATATGTAACCCCCAATGTGTCCTAGAGCCTTTCTGGTTCCTTCAGTGCGCTTCGTGGTATCACAGTCAAACTCTCAAGCACCAATATCCAAGAAAGTACAGGACTAAAGTGACAGAAATTCCGTCAGGGTTTTGCAGGGACTCACCCAGACTAGCGCGGAGCAAGCATTGATAGATGGAGATCAGCACCTGGGCTCCGGTCCCCCGCCCCCTCTCCCCCGCAGCCGGAACGACTGCCTTTGCAGCCCTTTGCTGAGGCTTCGCCGGCATTGGTGAATAGATTACTGGGACCAGGCGAGCTTAATCAGCCCCTACTCCGACGTCCTGGCTGCAGCACAACGAGGTGCAGGACAGCTATTTTTCAGTTGTATTACGGAGGGGCCGATAAGCCCAATGGGAAGACGCATTACCCAGATAAAGCAACTCAATTTTGTTAGTACATTTTATAACCCCCGATAGCTGGCCATATTCTTCTGTGATGGATGTTATGTGTGATATAACCTGCTTTGGGTGTGTTAAAATTAAGAGAAGGTCATCTGCATATGGCAACATTTTGCTCTCTATATCTCCTAGGAAAATGCCCACTTTGTGGGTGCACTCTAATATGAGAAACCAGGGGTCCCAATGCTATGGCAAATATAAGGGGTGAAAGGGGGCATCCCGGTTATGTGACTCTGGTTAATTCATTAGGGGCGGCCTAGCCAGTTTTAATGTGGGCTATTGATGCCTTGCATACCCAGGGAATGAAAGTTTTGTGGTACCCCAATTCTTTGAGTGCTCGGTAGAAAAAAGGCCATTTGACTCTGTCAAAGGCCTTTTCGACATCAATTGACATTAGTGTTGGTTTGCCCCTGTATTTCGCGGCTATGTCAATTATATAGGCCGGCCTTCTGAGGTGGTCGGTCAGTGGTTGATCTATACACTATAAAATCCTACTTGATCTGTGTAAATAAGGTGCCTGATTAAGTGTTGTACCCTGTCAGCTAGGATCTTCGTAAGGATGTTCAAATTTCTATTGAGAAGAGAGATTGGTCGATAGTTCCCCCTTTCTAGGACTCTTTCCCTCCTTTCTTTGGGGTTAAGGGAGACCGAGGCCTGATCCAAAGTTTGGTAGAGCTTTTTGTTCTAAGGAAGTTTTAAATTATGTGTGTGGTATAAGGGTTTCCTCGCTTGAAAAACATTGGGCTGAAAAGCCCTTAAGGCTTTACTGTTTTTAGAGCTTTAGAGACTACTTCAGAAAATGGTAGGGACATCAATTCTGCTTGTTCCCTGGGTAGTTAAGGGAGTGCAATTTTATCCAAAAAGATAGGGTATATGCCTGTGGGGTTGGAGCTTCACTTGATGAACATAAGGCACAACAGTAGCATTTGAATTCTTTGCAGATCTTTTTAGGATCCGTCACTATCGGTCCGGAATCAGTCACAGCTGGGATAAGTATAGAGGGATGTTTCTTCTTGAACAGGTGTGCTAGGCGTTTCCCTGCTTTATTTACTTGTTCATAAAAGGTGCAACCAGCTTGTTTATGTAGCAATGAAGCTCTTTTAGTATAGACAGAATTGGGATAGCTTCATTAAGAGCATATGGGGTTGTCCAAGTAGGCAATTGCCTCTAGAAGTGGGTAGCCTTACCAATTTTAACGAACTCACTTTCCAAACACCTGCTATGTTCCTAGCTATTTGGCTTCCTGTTTGGACAGGTCAATGACACCGCAAACAGTCAGGTGGTGGATGACCCCATGCCACATTCACTTGAGATTGGTGTGCAACCTGCAGCTACAGATTCAAATACGGATAGGAATGCCTTGGCCATTCATCCATACAGGATTGATAAATTGAGTACCATTAAAATCAGTACTCTAATATTACAGTGCTTGTTAGATACAAAGATTGGGTAAGAAGTACTACATAGACAGGCGATATATGCATGCAGAATGGTTTCAAATTGCGCATGCTCTTGATCCTGGATCTTTGTAACATTTAACTGAGTTGACCACTGGAGAATTCTACTTTATTGGGCAGTGTAGTAATTAGAAATCACATACTGGACTTCTTGTACAGACAGATTCAACCCTGACAAAATGCCAACTTGGCCCCCGCTTTAAATGACGAGCAGAGTTGTCAAAAATTGGATTCATGGCAGCTATGCATTTTAATACCTACTGGAGGCATTAGAAGTTTAGGGTTGAGCGCTACAAAATCTCCATTATCCAAATTGTCCACGACAAAGTGTTGAAGTTACCTGAAATTCAGTGCCAGATGTACGGCTTGGTACCTTCAAGGACTGGGGTCCTCATTACATTAAGGACAGTACTGTACAATGGGAAACAGTTGTATACTTGCCAGTCATGTGTTACTTCAAATTACAAATGGCCTGCAGTGAGGTAAACTATTTCTCAGTACATCATGCTACAGGTTGTGAATACCTCCACTGCATGAGGATTTCATTGGAATCTGTTGAAAATGTAGAGAAAAAAAAACGTGTGGTAGAATTGTTTGAATTTCAGCTGTACAAAAATGTCATACAGCCGAAAATTCTAAACAATTGCACCATAGGGTAGCATTATAGTGAACACAGGGAGCAGGGGTGTTCCCTGCACACTGTTTGCCATTTTACCTAGATCTTCAAGGCACGAGCAATGTCCAGCGAATGCAAGGCCCTGTATGCTGGAAACAAAGGCTTTGGGATGAAAACGGGCAACACCAAAGGTTCATTGAGGTGGCACTCCTACGGAACCTTCGGCATGTAGGAGGGGTTTGTACGCAGTACCACCCTCGATTTGTGGTAAGTCAGATATGGTTGCTTGCAGGATACGGCCTGGATCTCACACACACGTCTGATGTCCACAAGCAAAGCCGATTCCCACAAGAGAAACACGAGTGGGGCTTGATGAATGGGTTCAAAAGTTCCCCCCATTAGCCTTGTCAGGACCGTGTTGCGCTCCCATGCTGGGGAAGACGACTTCACTGGCGTGAAAGATCAAAAAAGCCCCTTGAGGAATTCCTTGACGAGTCTGTGGGATCGCCGGGAGGGATCTAGTGTAGCGTGAGATGGCCGCCAGATGTATCTTGATGGAAGCGTGAGCCAGTCCAGCCTTTGCCAAGGACAGCATGTATGGAAGAATCAGTGGAGCTGTGACCCTCAGAGGGTAATCTTATGCGACCGGCACCACGTAGCGAAACACTTCCACATATGGCCGTAGCACTTTAGACTCGATGATGCCCTGGCTTTGGCAAGGACTTCCCTGCAGTCCGCTGGCAACTCATAGCTTCCAAACTCTAAGGCTGCAGGAGCCATGTACTCGGGCTCAGTGATCCTGGTTCGTGATGAAGGATTGCGCCTCCCTCTCTGGCAAGCAGATCCAGACGTACCAGCAACTTGACTGGAGGAGACGCTGTCAGGCTGAGCATGTCCGGATACCAAATCTGCCCCGGCCACGACAGGGAGAGGAGTATCATCTTGCATTGACACTGAGTGTGCTGATGACACGTAGCATGAGGGGAAACAGGGGGAACGTACAGAAACAGACCTTCTCACAGGAAGAACACATCTCCCAAGCTCCTTGGTTGGTGGAGACTTCTGGCATTTGGAGTTCGCCGATGTGGCAAAAAGATCAATCAAGGGTCTGCCCCGTTTGATGAACAGGCAGTTCACCTGATGCCGACATACAATGGTGTTCTTGGCGCCTGCCAAGTGGAGAGGAACGAGGAACATCCCCCTGTCCGATGGCCCAGTACCACAAGTCCTGAGCTTCCTTGGAGAGAGCTTGAGATGGAGTGCCCCATTGCTTCCTGATGTAAACATGGTGGTGGTTTTGTCCGTGAAGATCTGCACCATCTTGACCTTCAGAGACGGTAGGAAAGACTTGAAGGCCAGAATGCTGCCTGTAGCTCCAGGATGTTGACGTGCAGATCCTTCTCCTCCTGAAGCCACAGATCTCTGGAATGTAGACAACCCCCCCGGTCTTCTTTCTTACCAGAAAGCATCTGGAATAGACTCTGTACAAATAGCTTGGTGAGCAACTTGAGGACTCCCAACACTGAAGCATGCAGTAAAAATCTAAAGATGGCTGCCAAAGGCGGGGCTTAGGGAGAAGACGGTCATTGGATCGGGGAAGTATGACAGAGGTCAGTGACTGGTTTAGAGGAGAAATACAGTTTTAAAGTGAAAGTGTTTTTTCTTTTACAGAGGATTCCCAGCCTGACGACAGGGAATATTCATGAGCATGTGAATCCATGCTGGTGAAATATTGTATATCACCATGCAGCCCAAAATGAAGGACTATTGGGCCATATCGCCCAGCCCCAGTGTACTCTACAATTCACAGATCTTGTACCAGTCATCTTATTCAGCAGCTGAAAACAAGGCTGTGGGGTCATATGGTTATCAAAAGGAAAGACCTTCACAGTATGGATACCAAAGAGTTCAGACTTTCTAACATCTGCAAGTAAAGTCTTCATCTTCCGCTTCGAGTCTCTGGACTTATTCAAACGTAGAAGTCTTTTGCAGGACTAGTAACTGCAGTAACCTAATTGAACATGTTTCTTGAAGTTTCATTACAGATGTTTTATTAGCATTTTCTAACTCTTAAGCATGAAAATATGAATGCTATATTTGTTTGCTTTTCTTCCTTATGATCATTGAATTAATAAGTTGCCTTATTTTAATTATTTGCAGCAGCATGAGCAGTTTCTAACCCTTTCATTTTCTTTACTGTTCCTTTTTTTATTCTTTATTTACATTTTCAGATAAAAATGTATACAGGATAAAAGAGAAAAAAAACAAAAGGAAAGGACATCCATCAAAATAAACTTGAAATTAACAATTAACGTGATAAAATATGTACATTACCAAATTTGAACAGGATTCATAAAACACGACTTTGGGTCGTGTTTTTCCTCTCTTGGTTTATGAGACTGTATCCCTTCCTCCCAGGGTATTTGTTTCTCCAGTCTCTCTCCATTAACCTTTTGGGTTTATTTGGTATTTGCTCTACAAGCTTTCCACATTGCCAGTTAAACAAATTTAGCACTCGCGTCTCTTCTCTGGGACTAGGACGAGTTACACTCATGTTATGCCCTAACCAGGTTTCTGGTTATTGACTCTAGACATCTTTCATATTGGTAATTTCACAATTGCGTTCCTCTTTAAGTCTTTATGACTGATGAATTGTGCTCTTCAAGTGTTCCTTACCCGGCTGCTGCCTTCTTTGGACGCAGACGGCAGGGAGTTCTACTCGGTCCCAGCAGTGATGGTCTTGTAGTAGTTATGCAGGCGCTTGGCCCAACACGATTCGCTCATGGTCACACCACCACCAGGCCCTGGAAACTTCTCTCTCCTGCAACGGTTTCCCTGGTACCTTCCTCGGCAGTCTCCCAGTGTCTTGTTTTGGCAATCCTCACCTGTTTGAAAGTCGCAGGCTCTGTGACTAGTCTCGGCTTTGTCCCTTCTTGGTGCAATCACGTCAGGGGGCTTCCCCTGCGTCCAATACACAGTCTCCACCTCTCCTTGTCTCAGTTAAGAGCAAGACTGTTAAAGGGACATCTTTCACATTCTCCAATGGTTTTGCCTCAGCATTGCCTACAGCCGCATATAAGGATGTTGCATTCTTCTTCCAAGAAGGAAGTGCCATATATGCGGATAGTGTGGCTGATCCGTTCCTTTGAGGGACTTCTGGGAGTCCTTGTCCCCCCCCCCCCTACCCAGGAGTCGTCACTCCACTGAGGTCTCACTTGCACAGAACCTAATGAGGTTCTTGCGGTCAAAGGGGGTGACTCCCCTTCGGGGAGACGGGACGAATACCGTTGGTTCGTCACAAACGGCTCCGTTGCCTTAGAAGGAAGAAAAAATAAAGGAAGATGGATCTTTTGAGAGGGATGAAATCTTGAGACCGCTTCCGGGAGAAAGGAAGTTCTCACTCTCAACCTTACCTTCTCTTTGGAGAAAACCAAATAATGAGGTTACAGAAAACGCCTGAATCTCACTCATTCACCTAGCAGATGTGGTGGCCACCAGGAAGATGACCTTAAGGGTGAGCATTCTAACAGAACAAGAATGATGGCACTCAAACAGAGCAACCATAAGAACGGTGACCCCAAATTCAAAGACCACATGTCAGAACCACAAACTGGTGTAAGGTGAAACCGAATGCACAACCCCCATAAAAACTACATACCCGTGGACATTTTGGGAGGAGCCCTACTCAGGGGACCATTTAAAAACATACTGGCTAGGTGCCTATTGACAGTGCCAATCCGTAGACCTGAAAGGGTCAGAAACCTTAGAAAATACACTCAGAGGATAGAAGGCATGAAACAGGGTTTCAAATCCCTTTACTGGCACCAAGTGGGGAATTTACGCCATCTACAAGCATGGACTTGGTGGCGGGCATCCGGCCAGAAAAGTGCACATATATGTCATCTGACAAGCCCCAATTCCATGAAACACAGCCTCACCACCCAAGCATGAAGGTTCAACTATTATCTTAGGGTGGGGTACCTGCTCCTCAGAGTAGGCCCATGCTCCTCGAAGGGGCCAGGCAGGGCAGATGGACATGTCCAGCATCTGGGGGGAACCATGTCTTCTGGGCTGTCCCGAACTATCAAGATCAACTTGATCCCGAACAGGCGCAATCTCCTGACAACGAGCAGCATTACGGGGGATCGGCGTGAATGCATAACAGAGTTTGAACATCCACTTGACTGTCAATGCATCCCCAAGAGTTCTCTTACAAGAATATTTCCTGGAGCAGAATTACTTGCACTTCTTGTTCACATTGGAGGCAAAGAGATCTACTTGAGTACCCCAGCAGGAGAAAATCCCTTCTAGAACTTCCTTGCAGAGCTCCCACTCATGGGAGGCCCAAGAACGGCATTGGCTGTGACATTGTGTCTCCTGGCAAGATGGGCAGCCGTCAGAGTGACGTTCTCCAGAGTACCTCTGCAAAGAGGTAAGGCCCTCACACCAACTCGTTTGTAGGGGGTAGTGACTAGCCATTGTGTTGTCTGCAAGGATTAGCATTCATTTCCTTTTCACAGAGCGGAGGAATGTGACCAGGGCCAGCCGGATCATCCTCAGCTCCAGAAAATTGATGTGCTCACGATACTGAGGGAGAGCACAGTTCTCTCAGTCTGGTCCGACAGGTGAGCGCCTCAACCTGTCAGGGAAGCCTCAGTGACTATCGCCACCTGAGGTCATGGATGACAGAACAACGTGTCCTTCAGCAGGTTATCCACCATGCAAGGTCTCAAACTGCTGGACTCGAAACCTTAAGAAGATCCAACATGTGTCCCTGAAACTGCGATCACTGGCAACGGAGTAGTCACTGAAGTGACCACATTCATAACAGAGCCTTCGGGACTACCAGAATGCAGGAAGCCATGAGACCCAGCAGATGCAGGATGGCTAAGCGAAGAACTTGTCCCTGGGATTGGAAGATATGTACCATCTATGAGATGTTCGCCACTAGATCCTTGGGTGGAAAGGCTCTGCCCAGCGGTGTGTCCAAGACCACCCTGATAAATCCGAGGGAATGGGATGGTGAAATATGGGACGTTTGGAAGTTCTGGGAAAAGCTCAAGCTGTGCAACAGGCTACACATGCGGAACAAATGTGCAGCCATCTGGTTATGGGAGCGATCACGAATGATCCAGTCTTCCAGATAGGGAAAGACATGAATGCCTTTCCTCCGGAAGCGGGTCGCTATCACCTCCAGCAGCTTGGTGAAATCCATGGGTGCTGAAGAAAGGCCAAACGGGAAGGACTATGAACTTATAGTAATTTTGGGCCACAACAAACCTCAGGTACTTCCTCTGCCTTCGTTGAATGATTAAAGTAGGGATCCTTAGGGCCCAGCGACATCAACCAGTCCTGCAGATCGAGGGCTTGAAGGACCTGGGCAAGAATAACCATCCTGAATTCATTCTTTCTCAGGTACACATTCAGAAGTCTTAGATGGAGTATTGGCTGCAAGTCCTGGTCTTTCTTCAGAACCAGAAAATAAGTGGAGTACCACCTTTTGCCTCATTCTGAGCGCAGAACCAGTTCTATTGTGCTCTTTGAGAAAAGCTGACAAACCTCCAAGAAGATGGGATTCTGAGGCAAGATGGTGGTGTAGAAAGTGGTTTGCAGGACACTGAATGAAAGGGAGACAGTAACCCTGTAGAATGACCTGTAAGGCCCAAACGTCGGACGTAGTTTGAGACCACTCAGCGCAGAACAGGCAAATTCTCCCACCCCACAAGGGACTTGTGGAAGAATTCCACAAAGGTTTTGAACCCTGGCTGGCTGAGAGGACAGTGGCCGATGCAGTTCCATATCTAGGGATATCTCTGCCTCTTGCAATATCCCAGGGGCTGCCCGACTTCATCCATGGGCTCATAGGGGCAATAGCCCTGACCACTTGCGGATGTGGAAGAGGGTTACTGAACTGCCAAACTCAAAGACTTTGATATCACCTTGGAAGAATGGAACCGTTGAAGGGCGTTGTTGGCCTTTGTCACAAACAGGTTCTTCTCATCAAAAGGGCATATCCAATAGCTTTGCCTGTACATCCTGCGCTAAGCTAGATGTCCTCATCCATGAGTGATGTTGCACCAGTGTGCTCGTGACCATGGCGTCTGACAGACAGTTGTGTCAAGACCAGACAGCAGATTTCGATGGGAAGCCTTTCTGCCATCCTGCAATATCGCCAGAAAACCTTCTTGCATGTCCCCTTCATGGATGTCGTCTAACATGTTGGCCACCACAAACCAAAGACTGCAAGGGAAATTTGCAAGTGAACAGGAGGCATTCACTGCTGGAGAGCAAGGCTGCCCAAGGAAAACAATTCCCCAGGCCCGAGGCTTACTCTCTCCATCAGGTGGGAAAGAAGGAAAGGTGAATATCTTCAAGTTTGCAGTCCCAGCCTGAATCACCACGCTCTCAGGGGAGGCGTGGGTGGACAAAGAGGCTTGATCCAATGAAGCTTAAAAATATTTTCTTGCCAGCTCTCAGTTGTAGAAGGGGGCCTTTCCCCACACACCTATAACACCAGAACTTCCACAGGCACGTTACATGTTATTAAGGTCTCTTTTTTAGGTCCTTCGTCCAGAATATCCATTAATTCGAACTGGACCTACGATCTGGAAAGGGCATATAACCTAAGGGTAGCAGCAAACCTGGTAATCAACCTCTGGAAGGATGAATGAAGCCTAGTTGGAGTTTGAGCTGGCAGGATATCCAGCTCAGGGGAGGCATCAAGGCGGCTTCCTGAAGTTCTGAGACCAGTACATGGAGGTCCTCTCCTCTCTCCTCTGTAGCCCATGGGTTACATCATTGAAAAAAAAGTTCCACAAAAAGCTACCCTTATATGTTGCACAACTTGTTGGCGACAAAAGATTGACAGAAGAACAAGTTACTTTCTTACTTGGTAACGTTCTTTCGATGGGATGGTCCGACGACGTATTCCATATCTATGACATGTAATCACCACAGCTGTGCTGCTTCAGAAACTTTTTCGGCGTCTGCGTCCTGCGTCGATGCGCCGTCGTCGAGGACCTCCTCCGACGTCCAACGTCATCCGATGTGATAAGTAGGACGCACGACGCCCATAGCCTCAGTTGTAGTTTTTTCCCCCAGAACGTGTGACATAAGTTAACTGCCAGTCAGACACAAAGCCTTGCGGAACGTAAGCTGCAATCACAAAAGAAATTCTGCAGCGGGGAAGGCAGGGCGGGAGCGATATGGAATACGTCGTCGGACCATCCCATCGAAAGAACGTTACCAGGTAAGAAAGTAACTTGTTCTTCGAGGGGATTGGGTCCTCCGACGTATTCCATATCTATGACAGACTCCCAAAGCAGTACCAAAGCAAGGAGGAGGGAAAGAATTTAGAATCAAAATTTAGAATAGCCAATCAAATAGCAGAGCAAAGGACCGCCTTGCCAAAGGCCAGATCCTGAGCTCGGATGGAATCGAAGGAATAGTGACGTACAAATGTATGTACTGAAGCCCAGGTGGCTGCATCACAGATGTTGCGAATAGGAACACCCCTCTGCAGGGCAGTAGACGCAGCCATACCCCTGGTAGAATGGGCCCGCAAGCCAGCCGGTGGGTCCTTACCTGCCAAGCGGTAGCACTCCGAGACGGCCAAAATAATCCAGCGAGACAAAGTCTGTTTCGTCACAGCTTGCCCCAAACGCTTTCCAGCGTAACCAATAAAGAGTTGATCATCCACTCTGACCCGGGACATGCGTGAAACATAAAAGCTTAAAGCTCTCCTAGGATCAAGCCTATGGAGCCTCTCCTCTTCCTTACCAGGATGCGGCGGAGGATAGAATGCCGGAAGAACAACCTTCTGGGCCAAATGAAATTCCGTCACTACCTTCGGAAGAAAAGAAGGACGAACTCTAAGGACAACCCTGTCCTTGTGAAATACAGTGAAGGGAGGCTTAACTGAAAGTGCCTGTAACTCACTCACTCTGCGAGCGGAAGTAACCGCAACTAAAAACACAGTTTTCAGAGTTAACAGCCTCAAAGGGCAAGAATGTAAAGGCTCAAACGGAGCACCCATAAGAAACTTAAGAACAAGGTTTAAATCCCAACCGGGCACCAGGAAAGGCGACGGAGGGAACACATTAGTGAGCCCTTTCAGGAACTGTGAAATCAAAGGGATTTTAAAGTAAGAACACTCTTCAGACGAGCGCTTAAAGATGGACAGCGCCGCCAGGTAACCCTTAACGGTACCCACTTGCAAGCCCCTGTGGGCCAAAGAAAGTAAAAAGGACAGAACCATGGGGATGTCACATGCAAAAGGATCCACATTCTGAACTCTGCACCAGTCGCAGAACTTACGCCAACGGCAACGGTACAGAGACTTTGTTGCTGGCCTGCGGGCCGAAAGCAACACCTCCATCACGTCCTCAGGGAGGTCCCAATCCTTATACCTCAACCTTTCAGAAGCCAAGCGTGAAGGTTGAGGGATCTGACCTCTGGATGGAGAACCTGACCCCCCTCCCGTGAGAGCAGATCGTCTCGGTAGGGAAGACGACGTGGAGGGCAGATGGATAAGTCGAGAAGGTCCGGGTACCACGTCCTCCGAACCCACGCCGGGGCAATGAGGATCATCCGGGAACCGAACTTCCGTAACCTCCGCAGCACTTGCGGGATGACGGGGACTGGAGGAAACGCGTACAGCAGCGGGAATGACCACTCCACCACGAACGCGTCTCCTAAGGCTCCTTTTGGAGGAAATTCCCGCGAGCAAAACCTTTTGCACTTCCGGTTGACACTGGAGGCGAAGAGATCCACTTGAGGGGTCCCCCAGAGGGCGAAGATCTCCAGGAGAATCTCCTGAGCCAACTCCCACTCGTGAGAGATCGCGCTCTGCCTGCTCAGAGCGTCCGCCGTCACGTTTTCGGCTCCGGCCAGATGAACTGCCGAGATCGAAACTTCCTGCTGGATGGCCCAGAACTCGAGCTGCATCGCCTCCCTGCACAGAGGAAGTGACCCTGCCCCCCCCTTTTTGTTGAGGTAGTGCATGGCCACTGTGTTGTCCGTCAGGATCAGGACATTCTTCCCTCGCACAGACGGCAGAAAAGCCTTCAGGGCTAGCCTGATGGCCCTCAGCTCCAACAGATTGATATGGAGTCTGGACTCCGACGGAGACCAACGACCGCTGACTGTCAGCCCGTTGGCATGAGCTCCCCATCCCGTGAGGGATGCATCCGTCACGATCGTCACCTCCGGCCAGGGAAGCCAAAATGGAGCCCCCTTCATCAAGTTGCCTTCGACGGCCCACCACAGAAGGTCCCGGGCGACCGAGGACAGCACCTGAATCGAGTCCGACATCCTGCCGGAGGACTGCGACCATTGCGTCTTGAGTGCCCACTGCAAAGATCTCACCCGCAGGCGAGCCTCTGGCACCAGAAGAATGCAGGATGCCATGAGGCCGAGCAACCTCAAGAACTCGAACGCTAGGAGCGTCTGGGCATGCTGAAACTTGTGCACCATCTGCTGAATGTGAAGAGCCCTCACCAGGGGAGGAAAACACTGCCCCAGGGAAGTGTCGAGCACTGCTCCGATGTACTGGAGCCGCTGTGTTGGTGTCAAATGGGACTTCTTTAAATTGAGGGAGAAGCCCAGCCTGTGAAGGGAGCGACAGGTGACCGAAAGATGATCCAGGACTTGCTCGGGAGAGCTCCCCCTGATCAACCACTCGTCCAGGTAGGGGTAGACGTTAATCCCCCCTTGCCTGAGATGCGCTGCCACCACCACCCTGAGCTTGGTGAAAACCCTCGGGGCAGAGGTCAATCCGAATGGCAGGACCCGAAACTGAAAGTGCGAGTCACCAACCGCGAACCTCAGGTACTTCTTGTGCTTGGGATGGATCGGCACATGGAAGTAAGCATCCTTGAGGTCGAGTGACACCAACCAGTCCTGAAGCTGAAGGGCCTGGAGGACTTGAGAGAGAGTAACCATCTTGAACTTGTCCTTCCTGAGGAGTTTGTTCAAACCGAGCAAGTCCATGATGGGTCTCAATCCCCCGTCTTTCTTCGAAATCAAAAAATAAGGGGAATACCATCCCTTGTTCCTCTCCTCTACAGGCACCAGTTCTATGGCGCCTTTCTCCAGCAGGGCTTGAATTTCCTGCGCAAGGAGCGGATCCGGACTCTGCAAAGAGAGGTTCCCCGGTGGATTGTCGCGAGGCCTGTGCCGAAAGGGAAGACAGTAGCCGTGGGTTATGATCTCCAGAATCCACACATCTGAAGTAATGGCTTGCCACTCTACAAGATGCTGCGCCAGCCTTCCCCCAACCGGCGAACCATGGGACATGGCCTCACGACTGAGTGGGAGCGGCTGCGGCGTTACCTGAGGGCAAAGAGGCAACTGCCCGAGCGGCCTTGGCACCACAGGTACCCTGTCGTCCACCTCTGGTACCCCTGCGTTGGCCTCTTTGACTGCCAGCTCCTCTCGCTTTACTGAAGGATGAGTAATAGCGAAAGGAACCACCCCTCCACTGCTGTCCCCTAGGACGAAAAGGCGGAGGTTGGCGAACTGCAGCGCCCAACGACTTCGCTGCAGCTTTTGAGGTCTGCAACCTCTCAAGGCTCTCGTCAGCCTTGCTGCCAAAAAGGTGTTCACCGTCAAAGGGCATGTTGAGGAGCCGGGACTGCACATCAGGAGCAAACCCCGACTTCCGCAACCACGCAAACCTGCGTATCACGGTGCTCGCCGCCATGGACCTACTGACGCATTCAGCTAAGTCCAAACCCGACTGAACGGACTCACACATGGCATCCTTACCATCCTGGACCATAGCAAGGAAACCATCCCGTTCGTCCCCTTTGGGAATATGTTCAGCCGCTAACGCAACACAGTTCCACAGAGTGTGCGTGAAACGCGACAAGGCACAAATGGAGTTGGCCGCCTGAAGCGCCATACCACCAGAAGAAAACACTTTCTTCGCCCAGCCATCAAAACGTTTGTCGTCCCTATCAGGAGGGATGGTAGGGTACGACGCCTGCTTCGCCGTGGCCGCCTGCACCACCAAACTCTCCGGAATGGGGTGCCTGGTCAAGTAGCAGGGGTCGCCACTGGCTGGACGGTATTTTCGCGACAAGGATCTGTCCACCGCCGGGAGACTCTCCGGAGCAGTCCAAGCCGCCGCCACCCTTCTCTGTAAAGCCATATGGAACGGCAGAACCGGGTCAGTTGGGGGACCAACATCAAGGATGTCTGTCAGATCATCCTGCACAAACTCCCCCGGGGGAGCAGACCATCCCAAGTACTCAGAAACCCTAGCCATAAGGCGCCGGTACAAGGAATCAGCATGAGAGCCAGGCTCAGGCCTACAAAACTCCACCTCCGGAGAGGTGCCCAGTCCACTGGCATCATGCAGTGACTGTCTCAACTCGTCAAACTGACTATGGCCCGAGACAATTTCATCCGGAACCTGACTAGGAACCAGGCCATCAGAATCCTCATCCGCCTCTGAAATATAGTCCAGGTGGCGAAAAGAAGGCACTCCAGAGTGCTTGCTCTTAACCAGAGCCTTCCTAGGGGGTCCACCCGTGCCCTGGGGTACCTCCGACACGAAAGGCGTTGATGGCGTCGAGCGAATCGGCGCCAGCGTCGAGAGAACCGGCATCGGCGCCGAGAGGATCGGCGTCGACGTCGAGGAAATCGGCGTCTACGTCAGATGCAGCGCCTCCAGAATCGGCGGCGTCGACACAGCCCTCGAGGCCGGAGCCCCGAGCGTGTCCCTCGACGACCTGAGCGTCGACGGCATCGACGACTTCCTCGGAGCCAGAGCCTCGAGAAAGCCTGTCGACGCCCTCGACGCCACAGACGTCGATGCCTTCCTCGAAGACCTCACAGGTGCACACGGTCTCGAACGCGTCGAGGACCGGGACCTGGAACGGGTACGTCGAGAACGAGTCCCCTTGTCCGAACGGGACCTCTCCCGTGACTCGTGCCGACCACTCTTGCGAGCGGTGTCTCTTGACCTCACACGACCGACCCCACTCGGGGGCGCGGACGGCTGAGTACCCTGCGACTCAAGAATCGCCAGCATCTTCTTCCCGAAGGAAGCCCATTCCTCCGGCGTAGCACGGCTGGAGGGGTAAGCGACGTGCCGGGCAGAGCCCTCCGAAGAGGACCTGGAAGACGACCGGTGTCGTCGCTTCCGAGAATGCCTCGAAGAGGCTGAGGAGTGGCGAGATCGACTCCTAGAAGGAGACCCACGAGACTTCCGACGATGACACAGAGAGTCACCCCTCGAATCATCCGTCGAAAGCCCCGCAGACTTCGACTTCCGGGGCTTGGACACCCGACCTACCGACAACTTCTTCTTACGTTCGCGTAAGGCTTTGGACGTGAGCGACTGGCAGTCGATACAGTCATCCGTGTCGTGGGCCACCCCGAGGCAGGCGTCGTGCGAGTCCGTCACCGACATCTTGGACCCACACTCCCCGCACTTCTTGAAACCCGGACGCGGGGTCGAAGACGAAGTAGACATCTTCTGAAGGAATTTCACAAACGAACAGGTTCGAAGAACCGAGAAGAACAGAACTCCAAAGAGTCGAGGCGTTTAAACCGAGAAACACGAAGCAACACGTTCGCGGAAAAAACGGAACTGAGGCTATGGGCGTCGTGCGTCCTACTTATCACATCGGATGACGTCGGAGGAGGTCCTCGACGACGGCGCATCGACGTCATCGACGCAGGAGCCGAAAAAGTTTCCGAAGCAGCACAGCTGTGGTGATTACAGGTCATAGATATGGAATACGTCGGAGGACCCAATCCCCTCGAATGAGTGATTACACAATATATTCAAGCATATATCAAAGATGGGAGAGTCGGGTATACAGAAAATATGTGCTTATTTAGTACAAAACATCATAATAATGCTGACCACTTGGTCATACAAAGACTTCAAAACAACTAAAACATGTATATAAACATGTATACAGCATAAAACCTAGTGTTTAGGTGGTGATTTCTTTTGACTGCTTTGAGTCACTATTTCTTTCATTAGTTCTTCAGTGAATTTAACATGTTTATTTGGCCATACTGAAACACAAAGCAAGGCTGGGGCAAACTTCATGTCATTTTCCAGATATCCCCCATCTAACTCACTATGCAAAGCAAATGTTGGTGTGGACAAAGGTAACCCTATCATGTCGCGATTCAAAAATAATCAGAGCAACATTATAAGTTCCTCAAATTCCCAGACTGCTGCTCCATAAAGGGCTATACAACAGTACAGGCCCTCAACATAACCAATATTAATTTTTTGGTGGTGTTCACAAATCCCAACAAATGCTACCATCAACTGGGCAATGTACTTTGCTTTTGCAAATGTTCCCTCCTACTACAGGGTTTAGTAAATAGTATTCCAAGGTAATCCTAAATCGTCTATATTTAGAATTGGCATCTCCTCTGGAAAAAAACGTGGCGACTGATTTTTGTACCCATTTGATTACCATTACAGCAGACTTTCAAACCTGGATTACCACATCGCATGGTGCAATACACAAGTGTAATTATCTAGAAATTTCTGTAGGGCAATTGGCTGGGGGGAAAAAGAGAACTGCATTGTCAGTGTATGACGGGAGGTGGACTGGGCGGTACCTACAAAGGTGACATTATAAACGGTTTTCTCCAAGGCGTTCAAATAAAGATTCAAAAGGAGGGGGCGGAGGATAACACATATGCCTGCTTCAGTAAGCGGAAGAGTCCTGATGCAAGCCTCTCAAATCAAACCTAATGTAGCTTTTGCAGAATCGTGAACCATTATTATTAGTGTCCACAATTATGATGGTAAACCCACTTCCCACTCGATTCAGAGTGATCCACAGCCACTGATTATTAGCGACGTATAAGGCCCTGGGAGAGTCCATAAAAGCCAAGTAAATTGGTCTTTTTTTTCTTCTGCTACATATTTTGATATTATCAGAAGTACATTTTAATGGTTGTTCCATAGTGCCCATTCTTGCCCTGAACCCATACTGTGTAGCAGCCAATATGTCTTGATCTCTCACCTGTACCAGTAATAATTTTATACCATACTAAAGACACTATTGGAGGATTAGTTTAGCAATGAGCTTTAGGATTCAGAAGATTACCGTTCTTGGAAACAGCTAGGCGTATGGCAGGATGCAGGCACTGTACTAGATTAGTCCATTTCAATAAATATATTCAGCAAAATATTTAAGTTAAAAAATCAGCATCAGAACCATTATATTTAAGGTAATACAATCAGACCCTGGACGCTCGCAGGATTTCTGTATTTTAATTGGATTGTACGTCTCTATTTGTGAGAAAGATAAAAAGTTATAGGAAGTCTTGACATCCCACATCTAGCATGTACTATGTGATCATACATTCCTATACTAGAAAACTCAGTAAAATGGAGTACTCAATTTTCAGTTTGCACAAATGTCTAAATGAGAAGAACAAGTTACTTCTTACCTTGTAACGTTCTTTCGACGGGATGTTCCTCCGACGTATTCCTTATCTTTGATAATCCGTTTCCAGCTTGCTGGCCTCGGAAATTTTTTCTGTAGAGGGCGCTGCGTGTCGACGCCCGCCGAGTCGATGTCCCTCGACGGCCACCGTATCGGCTCCGACGTTGTCATGCCCATAAATAGCCACGCGCTGCGTCCGTTGCGCAGTTCCGTTTTGTAGCATAAGAAAAGTCATGCCTGAATTGGTTATTGACCTTGAAGGAGCATAAGCTGCAACCACAAGGGAAGTATCACTGCGGGGATGGATGGGAGGGGAGATAAGGAATACGTCAGAGGAATATCACGTCGAAAGAACGTTACAAGGTAAGAAGTAACTTGTTCTTCGAAGGGATTGTGTCCTCCGACGTATTCCTCATCTTTGATAGACTCCCATAGCAGTGGCATGTAATTGGAGGTGGGAGTGAGAATGTTATGTATCCCTTTAGGGATGGACCGAATGTAATACGGCCTTGCCAAATCTGGTCTCTTGAGTAGTGGAGGAATCCAGATTGTAAAATTTTGTGAATGTATGTGCGGACGACCATGTGGCAGCCGCACATGTCTCGGACCGGTACCCCTCTTTGAAGAGCAGAAGAGGCTGCAATACCCCTGGTTGAATGAGCCCTGAGATTTTGGGGTGGCTCTTTCCCTGCCAGTTTGTAACATTCCAGAATGGCCAAAATAATCCACCTGGAGATGGTTTGTTTTGTTATGGGTAGTCCCAACTTGTGACCTGAGTATCTTACAAACAGTTGGTCTGCTTGCCTGATCCTAGCCATTCTGCTGATGTAAAAGCTGAGAGCTCGCCTTGCGTCCAGCCTATGTAGCCTTTCCTCCTCTTTCCCCGGATGCGGAGGAGGGTAGAACGAAGGTAAGGTAATTTTCTGAGTAATATGAAATTCAGAAACCACCTTTGGGAGGAAATTAGGCTTCAACTGTAGGACAACTTTGTCCTTGTGGAAGATTGTATGTGGGGGTTTACAGGAGAGAGCTTGTAGCTCGCTCACCCTCCTAGCAGATGTTAGTGCCACCAATAGGACAGTTTTAAGCGTGAGAAATCTCAGCGCACAAGAGTGAAGTGGTTCGAATGGAGTGCCCATTAGGAAGTTTAAGACAAAATTTAAGTCCCATAAGGGAACCTGGAATGGTTTTGGAGGATAAACATTAGTTAATCCCTTGAGAAATTGTACCACTAGAGGAAGTTTGAAATACAATGGTTACTCCGCAGTGCGCTTGAAGATAGGCTATCTCGCAGCGCTTTCTTTTACAGTGCCAACTTGAAGGCCTGAGTTTGCCCAGTAGAGTAGAAACGATAACACCGTTGGTGTACCACATGAAAAAGGGTCGATATTCTCTTCCCTACACCAGCTGCAAAATGTGTTCCAACGGCAGCGGTATAAAGACTTTGTTGCTGGCCTTCTGGCCGAAAGCAACACCTCCATGACGTCATATGGGAGATCCCAATCCTTGTACCTCACCCTTTCAGAAGCCAAGCATGAAGGTTGAGGGTTCTGGGGTCTGGTTGAAGAACCTGACCTCCCTTCTGCGAGAGAAGATTCTCTTTGAGTGGAAGACGGATTGGAGGACAGATGGACATATCTAGAAGGTCCGGGTACCACGTTCTCCTGGCCCAATCCGGGGCAATTGGGATCATGGTTTTCCGGAATCTTCTCAACCTCCTGATCATTTGAGGAATAACAGGGACTGGTGGGAACGCGTAAAGGAAAGGAAACTCCCAGTCCACTACGAATGCGTCTCCTAGAGCTCCTCTGGGGGAAATTCCCTTGAGCAGAACAGATCGCACTTCCTGTTGGTGCTTGTGGCGAACAGATCCACCTGAGGGGTTCCCCAAAGGGCGAAGATCTCTTGAAGGACTTCCTGAGCTAGCTCCCACTCGTGGGAGACTGTGCTGTGCCTGCTCAGAGCGTCCGCTGTTCAGTTCTTCTCTCCGGCTATGTGGACTGCCGATAGAGAGATTCCTTCTTGGATTGCCCAAAACCAGAGCTGCATCGCCTCTCTGCACAGTGGCAGTGATCCTACGCCTCCTCTTTTGTTGAGGTAGTGCATGGCCACCGTGTTGTCCGTCATTATCAGGACATTTTTCCCCTGTACTGATGGCAGGAAAGCTTTCAGCGCTAGTCTGATCGCTCTCAGCTCCAATAGGTTGATGTGTAGTCTGGACTCCGATGGAGACCAATGACCGCTGATGGTCAAGTCGTTGGCATGGGCTCCCCACCCCGTGAGTGAGGCGTCTGTGACTACTGTTATCTCCGGCAATGGTTGTCAAAACAGTTCTCCTTTCAAGAAGTTCTCTGGATAGGCCCACCATTGAAGGTCGCGGGCTACCTTGTCCGGAATCCGGAGGAGATCTGTCATTCTCCCTGAGAATTGCGACCACTGACCTCTCAGTGCCCACTGAAGAGATCTCATTCTCAGGCGAGCCTCTGGCACAAGGAAGATGCAGGATGCCATGAGGCCTAGCAACCTCAAAAAGTCGAAGGCTGGGAGACGTTGGGCATTTTGAAACTTGGTGACCATCTGTAGAATATCTTGAGCCCTCACCTCTGGTGGCAAGGCTTTTCCCAGGGAAGTGTCCAGGACCGCTCCAATGAACTGGAGTCTCTGTCATGGTATCATCTGAGACTCCTTTAAATTGGAGGGAGAAGCCCAGTTTGTGAAGGAAGTGGCAGACATAGTCTAGCTGGGCCTGGGCCTGTTTCAAAGATACAGCCCTGCTCAGCCAATCGTCCAGGTAGGGGTAGACGTGGATCCCTTCCCTCCTTAGACTCGCCGCCACTAACGAAATCAGCTTGGTGAAGACCCTCGGGCGGAGGTCAGCCCAAATGGAAGAACTCGAAATTGATAATGAGAGTCGCCAATTGCGAAACTCAGGTATTTCCTGTGTTTGAGGTGGATTGGCACATGGAAATAAGCATCCTGAAGGTCCAGAGATACCAGCCAGTCCTGGAGCTGGAGGGCCTGAAGGATCTGAGAGAGAGTTACCATCTTGAACTTGTCCTTCCTGAGGAACTTGTTCAATTCTTGTAAGTCCAGGATGGGTCTCAGTCCTCCGTCCTTCTTTGGTATGAGAAAGTAGGGGGAGTACCAGGCTTGTTCCTGTCCGCTACAGGTACCGGTTCTATGGCACCTTTCTCTAGCAGGTCTATAATTTCCTGCAAGAGGAGTGGATCTGGAACTTTTAGAGAGCTGTTCCCCGGTGGATGACTGAGGGATGTGTAGAAAGGGTAGGCAGTAACC
Source organism: Ambystoma mexicanum (assembly GCF_040938575.1). Taxonomy (NCBI): domain Eukaryota; kingdom Metazoa; phylum Chordata; class Amphibia; order Caudata; family Ambystomatidae; genus Ambystoma; species Ambystoma mexicanum. Next base: position 324,184,194 of record NC_090926.1, on the reverse strand, counting down.
CTGGGCAACTGTCTCCAATGCCCAAGCATCTGACGTTATAGCCTGCCATTCCGTCAGATGGTGAGTTAACCTGCCCCCTACAGGTGTATTGTGTGCAAAGGCCTCAGAGTTGTTTGGGGGCGGCTGATGCAGATGCCGAGGGTAAAGAGGCACCTGCTGCGGCCTTAGTACTTTTGACCCGTCCACCTCAGGTGGATCTCCTTTGGCCTCTTTGAGCCGGCTGTCCTCTGCCTTTCCCGCATGCGGAATAATAGCAAAAGGACTTTACTCTCCCAGAGGTTCCTGAGGGGCGAAAAGGAGTTTGGCGGATAGCAGCTCCTAAAGATTTTGCTGCGGCTTTAGAAGTCTGCAACTTTTCCAGACTGTCATTAGCCTTTTTACCGAATAGTGAAGAGCCGTCAAAGGGCATATTCAAAAGTCTGGCCTGTACATCTGGAGCAAAGCCAGACTTTCGCAACCACGCATGCCTGCGGATTGTTGTACTTGCCACCATGGCCCTGCTGATACCGTCAGCGGAATCAATGTCAGTTTGAAGTGATTCGCACATGGCATCTTTGCCATCTTTAATAATGTTAAGGAAGGCTTCCTTTTCCTCTCCTTCGGGTATGCAGTCAGCCGCTGATGAAGCACACTCCCATAGTGTGTGACAACCTGGTGAGCGTACAGGTGGCGTTGATGGACTTCAACGCCATACTACAAGCAGAGAAGACTTTCTTTGCCATAGAATCGTACCTCTTGTCATCTCTATCCTGTGGGACAGTAGGGTAAGCGGTCCTACTGCTAGATGAAGTTGCCGCTTGAACCACCAGGCTCTCTGGAGTCAGGTGTTTTGATAAGTATTCAGGGTCAGCAGCCACTACCCTATACTTGGCTGACAATCTTTTATTGACCGCAGGGATAACTTCAGGAGTTTCCCAATTAGATGTAATTTTCCTTTGAAAGGCTGCATGGAAGGGGACCACAGGGTCCTCCTGTGGACCTTTGTCTAATATGTCTGTTAGGTCATCCTGTTGAAAAACAGGTGAAGGCGCAGACCAACCCATAAATTCAATAATCCTTGCCATAAGGGTTCTATAGGGTGTTTCGGCATGTTCTCCTGGGTCTGGTTTAACAAATTCCACTTCTGGGGAAGTGTCCAGCCCACTTGCCTCACGTAGTGACTCCTGTAGGTCCTTCAGCCTTCTTTCCTCAGAGGTGAAATCCTCTGAAATAGGCAGTGTGCTCCTTTGTAACCCAAATGTTTCCTGGTCAGAATCTTCCCCCTCTTCATAAATTGAAGATAGTCCAGGGTACTCTGACCTCTGAAATGGTGTAAAACCCATATCTAAGGCAGAAGGAGCCAAACTCGTCATTATTGGGTGAGAAAACGTCAATGTCGTTAATGCCGATGTGACAGGCTTCGAAGGCGCTGAGAACGGCGTCGAAAAAACTGGAAGGTGTCTCGAAGAACTCGAGAGGATCGGGATCCTATTCGAGGACATCGACGACGGTCTCGGCGTCGTGCCGGAGGCCCTTGGAATCACCGTTGGCTGTGGAGTAGCCTTGGTCTTCTCTTTCATCGGCGTCGATGTCGAGTCGATCGACCGATACGTCGAGGAACCCTTCGACAACAGCATCGATGGCGCCGATCTGTGCGTCGAAGGAATCTTCGACGACGGCGAAGATGGTGCCTTCTTTACCCGATGGCTCGTGGCGCTCTCGGGTGGAATGTTTCGCCGGGTGCTGCGACTCGCGGCGTTTTGATTTTTTGGGTTTTTCACCCAGGGTATCACCCTCAGCTGTCTTCGAGGGGGTCGAGGCCGCGTTCTCGAAGACGCTTAACATTTTCTTTCTGAATTCCTCCCAATCAGCTTGAGAGCTGTGTTTTGTGGGGCAGGAGACCCTTTCTGGGGACACAGAAGACGAGGAAGGGGATCTTCGACGTCTCTTTTTAGAGTGTCTTGATCTCGACGAATGGTGGGAGCTACTTCGAGATCTCGAATGGGAATGTTTGACGGCGAGGAGACGAATGCCTCGACTCAGCTGAAGAAACCTTCGAGGAGGTGTTGACTGACTTACCTCTCTCGAGCTTCCCCTTGCGCTCCTTCAAGGCTTTCGCCGTCATGGACATGCAGTCCTCACACTCCGAACAATGGTGCTCGGATCCCAAGCACCACAAGCAGATCCTGTGTGGATCAGTTATCGACATTTTTTTACCGCAGTCTCGACATTTCTTGAAGCCGGATCGCGGCGGCGCCGGTTCCGATGAAGATGCCATCGAGAACGAGTAGGTATTATTCGAGTAGATAGAGTTATCCTGACTGAACTGAGCAACGACGTTCCGAGGCCCCACGAAGGACGGAAAAACGGAACTGAGCAACAGACGCAGCGCGTGGCTATTTATGGGCATGATGACATTGGCGCTGATACAGTGGCCGTCGAGGGACATCGACTCGGCGGACGTCGACACGCAGCGCCATCTACAGAAACATTTTCCAAGGCCAGCAAGCTGGAAACGTATTATCAAAGATAAGGAATACGTCGGAGGACACAATCCCTTCCAAGAACAAGTTACTCTCTTACCTGGTAACGTTCTTTCGATGGCATGGTCCGACGACGTATTCCATATCTATGACAGTAATCGCCACAGCTGTGCTGCTTTGGAAAATGTTCAGCGTCTGCGTCCTGCGTCGATGACGTCGATGCGCTGTCCTCGAGGGCGTCCGTCGAGCTGACGTCACCAGATGTTATAAGTAGGACGCATGACCCCCGTAGCCTCAGTTGTAGTTTTTTCCCGCAGAACGTGTGGCACCAAACTACTGCCAGTGTGACCACAGAAAGCCTTGCGGAAACGTAAGCTGCAATCGCTTAAGAAATTCTGTAGCCAGGTAGGGAGGGAGCGATATGGAATACGTCGTCGGACCACCCCATCGAAAGAACGTTACCAGGTAAGAGAGTAACTTGTTCTTTGAGGGGATTGGGTCCTCCAACATATTCCATATCTATGACAGACTCCCAAAGCAGTACCAACATATGGAGGAGGGTAAAATAATTTAGAATATAGAAATTTAGAATGCCCAACCAAATTGCAGAGTAAAAGACTGCCTTGCCAAAGGCCAGATCCTGCCCATGGATGGAATCTAGGGAGTAGTGTCGTACAAAAGTATGGACCGAAGCCCAAGTGGCTGCTTCACAGATGTTTCGAATAGGAACGCCCCTCTGCAGGGCAGTAGAGGCAGCCATAACCCTAGTAGAATGGGCCCGTAAGCCAACCAGAGGGTCCTTACCCGCCAAGCAGTAACATTCAGAAATTGCCAAGATAATCCATCTAGACAAAGTCTGCTTAGTAACAGCTTGTCCCAAACGCCTTCCAGCATAACCTATAAAGAGCTGATCGTCCACTCTGACCCGGGACATGCGTGAAATGTAGAAACTTAAAGCTCTCCTAGAATCCAACCTATGGAGCCTCTCCTCTTCCTTACCAGGATGAGGAGGAGGATAAAATACACAGTGAAGGGTGGCTTAACTGAAAGTGCCTGCAACTCACTCACTCTGCGAGCGGAAGTAACCGCGACTAAAAATACAGTTTTAAGGGTTAGCAGTCTCAGTGGACAAGAATGTAAAGACTCAAATGGAGCACCCATTAGGAATTTTAGAACAAGGTTCAAATCCCAACCAGGCACCTGGAAAGGTGATGGCGGAACCACATTAGTGAGACCTTTGAGAAACTGAGAAATTAAAGGAATTTTTAAATAAGAACACTTCTCCGACAAGCGCTTAGATATGGACAGCGCCATCAGGTAACCTTTAACGGCAACGGTACAGGGACTTGGTTGCAGGCCGCCTGGCCGAAAGCAACACCTCCATCACGTCCAAGGTTGAGGAACCTGGCCCCCCCCCCCCTCCTGCCATGAGAGCAGATTGTCTCGGTAGGGAAGACGACGTGGAGGGCAGATGGACAAGTCGAGAAGCTCCGTGTACCACATTCTCCGGGCCCATGCCGGAGCAATGAGGATCATCCGGGAACCGAACCTCCGTAACCTCTGCAGCACCTGCGGATGACGGGGACTGAAGGAAACGCGCACAGCAGTGGGAAGGACCACTCCACCATGAACGCGTCTCCTAAGGCTCATCTTGGAGGAAATTCCCGCGAGCAGAACCTTTCGCACTTTCGGTTGACATTGGAGGCAAAGAGATCCACTTGAGGTGTCCCCTCGAAGGGCGAAGATCTCAAGGAGAATCTCCTGAGCCAGCTCCCACTTGTGAGAGATCGCGCTCTGCCTGCTCAGAGCGTCCGCCGTCTCGTTTTCGTCTCCGGCCAGATGAACTGCCGAGATCGAAATTTCCAGCTGGATGGCCCAGAACCAGAGCTGCATCACCTCCCTGCACAGCGGAAGTGACCCTGCCCCCCCTTTTTGTTGAGGTAGTGCATGGCCACTGTGTTGTCTGTCAGAATCAGGACATTATTTCCTCGCACAGTCGGCAGAAAAGCCTTCAGGGCAAGCCTAATGGCCCTCAGCTCCAACAGATTGATATGGAGTCTGGACTCCGACGGAGCCCAACGACCGCTGACAGTCAACTCGTTGGCATGAGCTCACCATCCTGTGAGGGATTCGTCCGTCACAATCGTCACCTCCGGCAAGGGTAGCCAAAATGGAACCCCCCTCATTAGATTGCCATCGATGGCCCAACACAGAAGGTCCTTGGCGACCGAGGGCGGCACCTTAACTGGGTCCGACATCCTGTCGGAGGACTGTGACCACTGCATCTTGAGAGCCCATTGCAGAGATCCCATCCGCAACCTGGCCTCTGGCACCAGAAGAATGCAGGATGCCATGAGGCCTAGCAACCTCAAGAACTCGAACACCGGGAGACTCTGGGCATGCTGAAACCTGTGCATCATCTGCTGAATGTGATGAGCCCTCACCTGGGGAGGAAAACACTGCCCCAGGGATGTGTCTAGCACTGCTCAGATGTACTGGAGCCGCTGAGTTGGCGTCAAGTGGGACTTCTTTAAGTTGAGGGAGAAGCCCAGCTTGTGAAGGGAGTGGCAGGTGACGGACAGATGATGCAGGACTTGCTCAGGAGAGCGCGCCCTGATCAACCAATCGTCCAGATAGGGGTAGACGTGAATCCCCCTTTCCTGAGATACACTACCACCACCACCATGAGCTTGGTGAAGACCCTTGGGGCGGAGGTCAATCCGAATGGCAGGACCCAAAACTGAAAGTGTGAGTCACCAACCGCGAACCTCAAGTACTTCTTGTGCATGGGATGGATCGGCACATGAAAGTAAGCGTCCTCGAGGTCGAGAGACACCAACCAGTCCTGAAGTTGAAGGGCCTGGAGGACTTGAGAAAGAGTAACCATCTTGAACTTGTCCTTCCTGAGGAGCTTGTCCAAACCGCACAAGTCAATGATGGGTCTCAATCCCCCGTCCTCCTTCGAAATCAAAAAATAAGGGGAATACCATCCCTTGTTCCTCTCCGCTACAGGCACCAGTTCTATGGCGCCTTTCCCCAGCAGGGATTGTATTTCCTGCGCAAGTGCAGATCCGGACTCTTCAAAGAGATTACCTGGTGGATTGTCCCGAGGCCTCTGCCGGAAAGGAAGACAGTAGCCGTGGGCTATGATCTCCAGAACCCACACACCTGAAGTAATGGCACACCACTCTGCAAGATGCTGAGCTGAAGCGGCTGCGGAAGTGCCCGAGGGCAAAGAGGCAACTGCCCGAGCGGCCCCTTTGACTTGCAGCTCCTCCCGATTTACCAAAGGACGACATATCGAAAGGGACCTCCCCTCCATTGCTGTCCCTTAGGATGAAAAGGCAGAGGTTGGCAACTGCAGCGCTCAACGACTTTGCTGCAGCTTTGGAGGTCTGCAACCCTTCAAGGCTCTCGTCAGCCTTGCTGCCAAAAAGATGTTCACAGTCAAAGGGCATGTTGAGGAGCCGGGCTTGCACATCCTGAGCAAACCCCGACTTCCGCAACCACGCAAACCCGCGTATTATGGTGCTCGCCGCCATGGACCGGCTGACACAATCTGCCATGTCCAGACCCGACTGAACGGATTCACACATAGCATCCTTGCCATCCTGCACAATAGCAACAAAACCATCCCATTACTCACCTTCCAGAATATGTTCAGCCGCTAACGAAATACAGTTCCACAGAGTGTGCGCGAAACGTGACAAGGCACACACTGAGTTGGCTGCCTTTAAAGCCATACCCCCTGAAGAAAACACTTTCTTCGCCCAGCCATCAAAACACTTGTCGTCCCCATCAGGAGGGATGGTAGGGTACGACGCCTGCTTTGCTGGGGCCGTAGGCGCCTGCTCCACCAAACTATCCGGAGTGGGGTGCGTGGTCAAGTAGCAGGGGTCGCTACTGGCTGGGCAGTATTTTTGTTGGAAAGACTTGCTCACTGCCGGGAGACTCTCCGGAGCAGTCCAAGCTACTGCCACCCTTCTCTGAAAGGCCATATGGAATGGCAGTACTGGGTCAGTAATGGCAGTACTGGGTCAGTTGGTGGACCTTGGTCGAGGATATCCATCAGGTCATCCTACAGAAAATCCACTGGTGGCGCCGACCACCCCAAGTATTCCGTGACCCTCGACATAAGGCGCCGGTACGAGGACTCGGCATGGGTGCCAGGCTCAGGCCTACAGAACTCCACCAGGAGTCTAGACCACTGGCGTCGTGCAACGACTGACGCAGGTCTTCAATCTGGTTATGACCAGACAAAATCTCGTCAGCTACCTCCTCAGGAACATACCTTCCTCAGACCCTTCATCCACCTCAGAAATATAATCTAGAGGCTGGAATGAGGGCACAGAAAAAGGGACAAAGACATTTTTAGCCTTAGCCAGAGCCTTTCTAGGGGGTTCCACCATGCCACGCGGTACCTCCGACAAAGCAGCCTCGAAAAGCGTTGAGGGCATCGATGGAATCGGCGTTGAGCGTGGCAAAGATGGCTTCAACACAGTCCTCGAGGGCACAGCCCCGAGCGTGTCCTTCAACAGCCTGAGCGCCGATGGCGTTGACGGCTTCCTCGGAGGCGGAGCCTCGCGAGAGTCCCTCGACCTCGGCGCCGATGTGTTCTTCGAAGACCTCACAGGCTCCGACGGTCTCGAAGGCGTCGAGGACCGGGAACTGGAACGGGCATGTCTAGAGCGACCATCCTTGTCCGACTGGGACCTGGAAGGTGCCCGGTGGTTGCGACGACTGCTCGAGCCCAAAGGCACGCGAGTGGCGTCTCTAGCACGGTCACGGCCAGCGTCTTTCGACGGCACAGACGGACCGTAGCCCTGCGACTGAAAAATCACCAACATCTCCTGTCGAAATGAATCCCATTCCGCAGGAGTGGAATGCTTGTTGGGACAAGCCACTCGCCGACGGGCGGAGTCCTGGGACGAGGAAGGCGACTGATGCCGGCGCTTCCGTGAGTGCCTCGAAGAGGCCGAGGAATGGCGGGACCTACTCTGGGACCGAGAACCCCCCCCACAGACTTACGCCGACGATGCAGAGAGTTGCCCCTCGAATCGTCAGTTGAAAGCCCAGTGGATCTCGACTTCCGGGGCTTGACATCCTTACCTACAGAAAGCTTCTTCTTACGCTCCCGCAAAGCCTTCGATGTAAGCGACTGGCAGTCTACACAGTCATCCGTGTTGTGGTCCTCCCCGAGGCACCAGAGACAGGCGTTGTGCGAATCCGTCAACGACATCTTGGACCCGCAGTCCCGACACTTCTTAAAACCCAGCTGCGGGGTGGAAGAAGACGAAGACATCATGGAACGAACAGGTTCGAAGAACCGAAAGAACAGAACTCCGAAGAACTGAGGCGCGCCGAGATCTCCAAAGCGAACACCTTCGCGGAAAAAACGGAACTGAGGCTACTGGCGTTGTGCGCCCTACTTATAGCATCCAGTGACATTGGCTCGACGGAGGCCCTCGAGGACAGCGTATCTACATCGACGCAGGACACATAAAATTTTCCGAAGCAGCACAGCTGTGGTGATTACTGTCAGATATGATACGGAATACGTCGGAGGACCAATCCCTTCGAAGGATACTTAATGGGTACAGCCCCGACGTAATCCTCTAGTGTTTTCAGGTTTTAGCATCTGTTGCTGTCAACAGGCCTTCCCAGTATCTAGTGTATCTTTTCTCCCCTCCACGGCTCGAAATTAAGAGTGGATAAGCGGGAGCTAAAAGCAGCCAAGAGCCATCACTGGGGAGCGAGGAGCCAATGCATAGCCTTCTGCAAATTTAAGTTCCACATCAGATTTAAACATATCATATCCATTATTTATGACTCCTTATGCTTTAAATGTTCTATAGATGTATCCTATTGTTTTTTTCTAGACGTGCACAGTTAAATTCACATAGGTTTGTTTGTGTCACGGTCCAACGTTTTTTTGCACGATTGCTATGCAAACAACGTAGCTTTGCAGCTCCCTTCTTGCAGAATTGGCGGTTGCCATGGCATTTGGGCAGACAACGCATACATGCAATGTGCCTCAACCATTGTGCATGTTAGGGGGTATGGGATGGAAGAGGTGTAAGAAGGGACTCTGGAGACGGTATATCAGCAAATGAACTACATTGCCCAGCAGACCTTGGGACATTTCGTAGTTTGTGCCAGCTGACACTCATTAATACAGCTTACCAAGGGCCAACGGCGCACAACAGGTGTGGCTTATTTTGAGTTCGGGGCGAAGCCATGCCAGAGGATTAGGAGACCACCCGCGCCCGATGGCCCGTAATCATCTTTGTTTCTGCATGCATCCTGAAAGCGGTGGACGAATACGGGGTGGAACTTCCATGCCGGGTGCTCTGTCTTATTGAAACATGTTCCTCTTGCAGCGGTGGAGGGAGGACTCGCGCTGCTGTTACAGGCTACGAAAGATTACGTCTGGGAAGGTTTGCGAGCTTCCCGGACGAAAGATAGGTGTTGAACTTCCATGTTATGCAAGCGCTGATGTTTTGTTCGTTGTATGTTTTTCTATTAGCTCGGAAGCCATAACTTTGACTGGCATTTCATGCATACTCTGGTACGGGGGTTATGTGCACATTGTGCAGCAAAAGGAAAAGTATCTCTGTCAATTAGCTTTTCAGGAGTGTAGGTGTTTTAGCACGTTAGACGCTCACAGTGCGCAGTGCCTTAGTCAAACCATAGTGCCTTGAACTGGGGTATGCAGAGTGAGGCAAACGACAGTCCAAGGGCTCTGTCTGCTCCATGTCTAAACATGTTTCTGTTACATGTTTTGTAAGTGTGCAAAAGCTTGCCAATGGGCCATGTGTGATGTTTTTTCATGTTGGGAAACCTTCCCATATATATGTTTCATCCTGCTTGCTTAAATGTAGTCCATGCCATGGTATGTTTAGTGTGTGCCTGTATCAAGAGGTACTATAAACTGAGTGGCCAGGAACCAGTACATCTAGGTCTGTATTAAGAGGTTTATGGTGGTACTGAAAGTGGTTTTCTGCTCCATGTTCGGTTATCAAGGTATTAGACAGGGGAGGGTTTTTTCCTGTTACTTCCCCGGTCCTATCCACACTAGGTATTTCCCGAAACCTCTCTCCGGTGTTCCCATCTCCCCTCCCTGTCCACAACCTCTCCCTAACCTTCTCCCCCCTCCCATTGGCTGCCACATGGTATCCTGTGGTTATAGTCCGGTACCTGTGCCAACCACGGGCGGAGGGTCGACTTCATTCGGCTTCTGTGGTTCGGGGGAGAGTGTCGACATCTCTCACCCCATTAGTGTTGACAGTGCATTCGCGCTGGGTACAACCTCGTGTTACCATGTTTACTAGAAGCGAGGCATGACGTCAGCACGTTGTTCATCCGCCCACAGCAACATAAAGAACGATCCCCCTGTATATTGTGGTATACAAACCCCCAGCATTAACGTCAGATTTCACAGAAGAAATCATACAACAACTTAACCTTAAAAGTGCAAATACCACTACTTTGCTGCTGGGAGACTAATAGATGGAGAGTCAACCCCAAGGACAAAGAAGCTCTTTATTTCGAGAAGGTCTTAAATAATATTGAGGAACCTACCACGGCCAAGGGAATCAATTAGACTGGGTTATTACCCACAACCCGGACATCGGGGTGAAAGACTTCAGTGCATCTGATCGGATCATTTTAAAGTGATCTTCGCAGTACACATAAAAAATCTCCAACTGAAAACTAATGAGCAAAAGAAAATATTTAACAGAAATTATAAGAAAACAGGGACAGCACAATTAGAACCAATTACAATAAGGTCCTAGGGAGTACAAAGAAAGTGACATGTGAGGACATCATCCAGAAATACCTTCAAGGTGCACACGAGTTAGTGGAGCAAATGGCACCCATCAAGACCAAACTTGTCAGACCTAATAAAAACCATAAAAAATGGTTTAATACCGAGCTCACCGAGCTAAAGAGAGAAAAGAGGAAAAGAGGGCAGATGGTTGAAATAACCCTCGCAGGCCAATAAGGAGAAGAGGGCAGAGAAACTCTATAAGAAGGGTATCTGTGTAGCTAAGAAATATTACTTTAATTACCAGATTAGGTTAGCCATCAACACAACCAGCAAGCTTTTCGATATTCTAAAATCTGTAGAAAAACCACAGACCCTATCCCCACCTTTTATCCCTTCCGAGGAGGACTGTGAAAAGGTTTAAGAGGCTTTCGCTAACAAAATCAAGGCGGCCAGAGAGAAAACAACAGCTCAAATAGTATCGAATACCCAGTTAGATCTGCCAGCCGCAGAACAATCACAGAACCAGCAAGAAAGTTTTAATTACCACCCCATCACCCCAGAGGACATGGTAAAAAGTACTGTCCTCCATGAAGCCCAAGTCATGTGTCGAAAATGTCACCCCCCCAAAAAATTATACTGGATAATAAAACATATTTTTGCACCAATGCTCACAAAAATGGTAAATGCTTCTTTCAGAGATGGAACAATACCTAAAGTATTACAACGGTCACCATCATGCCACTCGTGAAAAAACTGGCCTGGATCAAAAGGATCTGGGAAATATGCGACCCATAACCAACTGCAACTTCTTACTCAAAGTGATGGACAGGGTGGCCACGGCACAACTGCAAATACGTGTGGAGTCTAACAATACACTGCATAGTCAACAATCAGGTTTCCGAACAGCACACAGCACGGAAACAGCGATGTTGGACGGGTTTACACCTACTCCTGGATCTGAGCGCAGCCTTCGACCTCCTGGATCACCAACAACTCCAATGGGCACTGAAAAAGGTGGCCAAATGCTCCAAAGAGGCCACAAGATGGTTTGCCTCGTTTCTAGCAGACTGAAAATCCAAAATTCACTGGGTAGAAAAATTCACCAAAGAGGCAACCATACTATAGGGCGTAAGTCCGTCACCTCTCTTGTTCAAACTCTACCTCAGGTGTGCCTTCGTAGTGCTCGATAAGGTCAGAGCCTTTTTCACAAATTACGCAGATGATACCCAGTTGGTGGTGGAACTGAGTGGCAACTACCCTAGAGACAGCACTAAAAGTGGCGACATTATATAAAATCATTGCGACATGGATGAAAAAGAACTGGATGCGACTCAATGCCAATAAAACTGAGATGATGATCTTGGAATACCAGCAGGCTCGAGGTAAACTGGGACCAGAATATGAATCACTCAACATCAAAGACTCCCCCATTCAGGTCTCAGGGAAAAGGAAAACCCTGGGGTTTGTCCTGGAGGCTTCAATGGGTGCAGATGCAGAGGTCCAGAATCTAAATAATAAATGCCTATACCATTTACATCTCCTTAGAGCCATTCAACCTTATCTAAACGAAGTAAATGCTGCAATCATTGGTAGGGCAACTATTCTATCCAGACTCGATTACGGTAATGCTTTATTGCTGGGCGCAAACAAGGGTTGCATAGTGAAATACCAAGTTATTGAAAATAATGCAGAATAATAAAAAGGAAAACAAAAAGTGACCACATTGCTGCCGATAGAAGAGCGCTACACTGGCTGACCGTCGAAGACAGGATTCAGTTAAAATCTATGACTCTGGTCCACAGATGCCCTGACGGGAAAGCACTGGCGTACTTGAAGGAAAGGATCACAAAACATGTACCCAGGCGTCCCCTAAGATCGGAGGCCCTTGGTCAGATCTCAGTCTTAGCCTATAAACGCTCCAATGGGTTGGTGAGAGAGTTTCCAGTGTTCGCAGCACAAAAATGGAACAACCTCCCCCTATTGCTCAGACTTGAGTAACTATAAAATTGTCAGGGGGGAGAAAAAGAAAAAAAAACATTTCTCTTTAAGTGAAGGGTGGACTTTAGTTAACAGTTTTTTCTTTCTTTTTAGGCAGGGCTTCTCCTGTCCTGTTGTGTACATGTTTGTATTGACTGTCTATGTTTGCGCCCCGATGCCTGCAGGCTTTCGGCACAATATAAATCAATAAATAAACCGATCTTGTAATGGCGCTGGTGATCGATTGTGGACATAACTTTACCTGACCCGGAAAAGCTGGTGCACAGTACTTGGATGCTCTGTGGTTCAGATTTACCTGTGCTCCCTCGTGTCGTTCGTGCGTCCTCATGCTGCCCGGGGGTAGATCCCTGCTAACCCTCCCTTTTTACCGTACCTCTCGTATTCCCTGGATCCCTCCATGTACTTTTGGAATTTCCCCTGGTTATTCATCTGCTACAAGACCTCGCTTTCTCTTAAGAGTGAAAAGGAGCTTTTTTGCCACTGGAAGACTCCTTTAAAGAGCAGCTGTCTCTCAAGCTTAACCAGGTTAGTGTTGCCCTCTGCCTATGATTATAATATACATGTACAAGTGCCATTAGTAATACCTTTCCTTGTTTCTACAGACTGGCGTTTACCTGGTGGTATTTTTCTGCTCTTTTATTTGAACTACATCTGTGTTTCTGCATCTTTCAAAAACAAATAGGAGGTACATCAAAGGGAAGGCCACCCTCACTTGAGGAGACACTGTCTTAGACTCGGGTTACCAGTTTGCAGAACAATCTGCAAGGGACAGTGTTAATTCCTAATAAAGAAAAGGAGTGTAAGACTGAAGTGCTGGGTTCGAAATTGAGGCCAACTGGGAGCCATTTAGCTCCTGCTTGTAGCGTAGAGCGCCTGGTTAGCTTCACACCACCAGCCATCAGGAGCTACTTTTGGCTTCCCCGGCCAACTGATGCCAATGTCAGTAGTCGCCAAAGCCCCCAGTAATACAACCGTTACCGTCACAAGGTTCAATCACTGGGGGTTTTGGCGAGTACTGACAGTTTGGCATCAGTTAGCCGGGGGAGCCAAAAGCAGCTCCTGGTGGCTGTTGGTGTGAAGCTACCCAGGCTCTCTACGCGAAAAGAAATCGATAACCGGGGTCAAGGAAAATCTACAGTATCTATTCAAAATGATACTGGCTTGAGCGGCTAAATTCTTTGTCTTGCTCCGCAAGGATAGTTCCCTTTGGGTATCAACAGCACTGTTATTTAGGCAGAGCCCCAAGTAGGTGAGAGCTGAAACTTCTAGGATTTTTTTTCACCTTTGATGAACCATGCTTTTGTGGCGCCACCTTTCTTTCGACCGAAGGTAAGAATCATTGATTTTTTGGATTTTAAGTCCATTCAGCTCCACATACTTTTTCTAGGGCGTCCATCTGTCTTTGAAGGCCCACCTTGGTTTGGTCAAGCAAAATTAAATTGTCGGCATAGAGCAATCTTTCAATTCGGACGCCGGACAGAGCAGGTGGAAAACATCTGACCAGGTCAAAGGCCGACTACGTCTGAGAAGAACAAGTTGAAAATAGCTGGCGCCAACGGGCATCCTTTTTTTAACCCATTTAAAGTTCGGATTGGGTCATTCATATAGCCCTTTCGGCCATTCTCACTCGTAGTGAATGAAGTTTGGCAGTGTAGTAATTTCAGGGGTTCTTTTATGTCTGATGGGCAACCCCAATTTTCCAGTTTTGTCCACAGGTGTTGGCGGTCAATAGTATCAAAGGCCTTTGCCAAGTCAATTGATGCCACATATAGTTCTAGGCCGTTCCTTGCCTTTGGCTTAAAGAGGTTTAGAATAAAGAGATTTACAGACATCCCCATGCCCCTAATAAATCCTGTTTGCCAAGGGTAATAATCATTAAGAGGAGAGAATTGTAAAGCTATTACCAAGCTCCAAGCGATTAGCTTTTGGTAACCCCAGCTTTCATATTGGAAAATCTAAAATAATATGTAACCTTGAAATAAAGCATTAAAACGTGAAACAAGTATCTACTAGTACTTTGCGGAAAATAATTCTGATAAAATGCACACACAATTTCTAAATTCCTTTGACAAATTTACCAAAATTTTTGGACTTCGGTTAACCTAGTGCTTTGAGGCCATACCAACGAGAAAAAGCGCTATACAAATGACAATTACATAAGTGACTTGCATGATTATATAGACATTTTTTGGAATAAAATATTTAAATGTTTTACTTTGACAACATATTTAATTCCTTTGTTTAACTCATCAGTTCTGAAAATAAGTGGAAAAGTGTGTGTATAAGTGAAAATATTGTAATAATGTACAGCAATCTCCCTCATCAATGACAGGAAGTGGTCTCTGAATTTCACTCAAACCAATTTGACCATACCAAAGGTCAACAAATCTGTCTCTAACCACAAGAGGAGATTCGTTGTTTGTACAAGCCAGCAAGAATAGCTGTAGTGCCATTATAACAACTGTGCTCCGAGACAACATTCCTCCATACGTATACCATACTTATGGGTGTCTGTCCTTTGGGCAGGGTTCGAAATTGACGTGAGCTGGGAGCTATTTAGCACCTGCCTGGAGCCTAGAAGAGCCTGGTTAGCTTGAGACCAACAGCTACCAGGAGCTACCTTTGGCTTCCCAGGCCAACTGATGCCAAATAAACACACATGTGAATTTAAATCTACATTTGGGACAATCTATAAACATTTAGATGCATCTAAAAAAACATTTAAAGAGTAACAGGTCATAAATAATGAACAAAGCGATTTGTTTGCATCTTATGTGTAAGTTACATTTGCAAAACACCATGTACTAGCTCTTGGTCACTAGTTAATGCCAGATACCCAGGAGCTGCTTTTAGCTCCTCCAAATCAAATTTTTATTTCGATCCCTGTTTGGGGATGGGCCCCAAAGACATCTGGACAGTAAATAACCTCATATTAAATGTAGGCATGGCGCTACAGCGTAGGTTGTGGCTCACACATGCTAACTTCTGCCAACCACATTTGCTAAAAAGACTAAGAAATTAGCAAAGGATATCCGTGAATTTCAACTTGAGAAGGTCTTTCCATATACCACGGATGATTATGCAGAAGCCATGAATAAACAATCCACACTTAAACGAGGCCAGGGCACCAAGAAAAGAGGGGTTTCATTTTCTAGTACAAGCAGCAGTGGCTCAGACAATCGGGCCACACAAAATCAACAGCAGCAATTTAGTTATCCCCAACAAAACCCACCCCCTTTCTTAGGCAGAGGAGGGATGGGAATACGACAATGGGATCCTCCTTGGTTTCAACCATACTTCCCAATGCGGAGACCATGGAGCAGGAGGCGACGAACTCGGTAAATCACCCAAGATCTCCAATTCCTATTTTTAACTTGGCAAAACTGGACATGACTCAATCCCAACTATCGGTTTTATCAAAGGGTCTTTCATTTGTCCCAACAACAGGGACTAATTGGTACTCTTCAGAGACCCAAGTCCGACGCTTTTTTACAAACCATCATATTAAAAACATTCTTCCAAGATTTTCCAGACCAAATACCAGTTCAAGACTCTGAACTTTGACGTCCTTCCTCCTTTACACCCCAAGACAACCAAATGCCAAAGGAAATTCTTACCTTTGAGAAATGCATTCTCAAAGTCTTAACACCTTCTTAAAGATAACAGTACCAAAATGTTTTTCAAACACAATCTATCCAAGATCCAGCTCTCAAGGATTTGGCAGCCAATAAAAATATAATCATAAAACCAGCAGACAAGGGTCGGGGCATAGTTGTTATGACCAACACCCAATACCTCCAAATGGTCGACAACTTACTAGAGGACAGGGCCAATTATAAGAAACTAAAAGAAAGACCCCATGAAGGAAATTCAAACAGAAATCAATGAAGCAGTGAAATACGCTTCTGACCGTAACTGGATCACAGAAAATTAATGCGAATTTCTAACTACGAGCCAGGGATGCACCCCAACTCTATATGCATTACCTAAGATTCATAAAAATCCAACTAATCCACCTGGCAGACCAATAGTAACAGGGTGCGGCTCGATACTAGAACCCCTAGGCAAATTCATTGATACCTTTCTCAAGCCCATCAGCATTCAAACAAACACATATCTTAGAGACAACATGAATACAATTCAGATCTTTGAAAATCTAAGCTTCGATTCAGGAAAAACAAATATTAGTCACTATGGATACATCATCCCTTTATACAAGCATTCCTCAGGCACAAGCTTTGGACTGCATGTTACAATACTTAACAGACTGTGGGTCACAAGATCGAGTTCCCATCAACTTTTTAATGGAACTATTGGAAATTGCACTGTGCAAGAATGACTTTGAATTCAATGGCACATTCTTCCTTCAAGTGAAAGGAAGTGCTACGGGCGCAGCTTTTGCCCCAAGTTTGGCTATTTTATTCATGTCCAAATTTGAAGGCGACCATATTCTCTGTGAAACCAACCCTTTCTTTCAATCCATTACAAACTGGAAACAATCTATCGATGATATCGTTTTTATCTGGGAAGGTCTAGAAGCTGTATTCCTTTAAGCACTGGCTAAACCAGGTGGACAGCAACATTCAATTTACCATGGAACATTGAAGACATCACATTATCTTCCTTGATCTTATAATCAAACAGGAGGGGGGCAAACTCAAATGTTGCCTGCATCGAAAAGAGTGCAAGGATGACACTCCTACATTATAACAGCAATCACCCTCGCCACCTTAAGGACAATCTTCCTTATGGGCAATATCTGCGCATAAGAAGAAATTGCAGCCTTTCAGATTTTATGTAAAGGCAGATGAATTAGACACGAGACTGAAAGAAAGGTTACCCAAAAAAACAAATCAGCCGCTCACGTAAGCGGGCCAGATTCACAGACCGTGAATCTTTATTAACAAAAACCCAGACATTGGGCAACAGCAAGATGACATGTGTCCTTAGCCATGGATTTGACACTTTCAAGATAAAGAAAATCATTCTTAAATATTGGGACATTGTGAAACTAAACCTACCAGAAGAGCCTCACCCCCATTTTGCTCTGAAAAGAGCAACAAATCTAAGGGACAAACTGGTACATTCCAGTTATCGAAAACAGTCACTTAAGACGGGCCTTTGGGATCTACGATCAATAAAAGGCCCCCATCCCTGCGGTGCATGTTCTGCATGTGTCTTCACCAAGAAAATTAAAGACTTTCGAATTGGTGAACGCACTTGGACCTTGCCAACCTTACCAAACTGAAAGACCAAACAAGTGGTTTACTGTATCGAGTGCCCATGCGGACTTAGATACGTGGGACAAACCACCCGAGCTGTTCATATCCGAATAGCTGAACACCGGTCCCGCATCAGGTGCAAAACCACTACAGCACCTTTTGTTAACCATTACCTGACATCTAAACACTCACCCAAAGACATCTTGTGGTGGGTGTTAGATGTAGTAAAAAACCCGCCCAACATATCCAGGTGCTTACTTGAGAAAGAAGCGCGGTGTATTTATCGGTTCGAAACCGAAACTAAAGGGCTTAATGAGGAATTTATTCCACCCCTCTAAGCTTTTAAACCTCTCAGAAAACCAGTTAGTACAGTGGCATCAACACCATCACCATATTACCAGGAACTTCTTTGATAACCAAGTTGCAATTGCTTCCAACTGAGAATTTGAACTGCGTCGTTTTTATTCAAACAAACCGTCTTTTAATTGAAAACAAAAAACGTTCCATTTTGAAAAATATGGCGGCACAACTATAACCCTCAAAAATTGTTGCCTTAGCTGACAGTAGCCAAATCATTCACACATTGACATCAACTGTTTATTTTACGTTGATCAATTCAAAACAAGATCTCACATGGTGATTAGGCTATGAGCGGCACTCGCCGCACAAACCTGAACCCGTGCAGTCGAATAGCTACATGTAATAACATGGATGCAGATATACCGCTTAACAGACATTTTGTTTAAACCTACCTGCAATGAAGAAATAGATTAATTTTTCTTTTTTAAACATACCCGGAATGAAGAAAAAGATTCATTTCTCTCCAAGTATGGCGGGCATTACAAGAACTAAGGAAAAGTGCTTTCATGTAACGCTAAGTAATTTCAGGAAGTAATATGAACACCCAATCAGTGGGAAGTATACGCCCCAAACAGGTAGTGACTAACCAATTGTAAGCAGGCTACGTCACTCCAGGAAGTAGGCATTTCAGACGTTCCGTCTGAACTTTGGTGTAAGCTGACTGATTGCTGCACTGTCCAAGCTACCGTTAACACTGACGAAAGGGTAAGCATTGGCTAATGCACTAGCATACTTCAGCATTTAGGCAGATTACTTAATCGGATTGCGCGCCAACATTGAGATAACTGGCGTCCTTGTCCCCCGCTCCTTCTCGTGAGGGGTGTTCTTTAGTCATGAGAACGGCGCAACAATGGTTTCTTTAACCACATTCAGAATTACGACAAATACTGCATGCATATTTGCATGCACTATTTTTGGACTGCTGGTCCTATTGTGCTTGCCACAGCTAACCCATGCTACGTGTTCCAGTCCGTGCCTACCCACATTTAGCAGCACGGCCACGCCATCATGATTCCCAAGCTATTTTCCTCTATCACTGTTCAGGATTCCTTTCCTGAGACACATCTGTTATCAAACCATTTTGGACTCCGTTTGAAATAAGAAAAACCAACAAACGTCACAAAAGCAATTCAAATCACGCTTCAACTGAATTGATTCAGGCTGAACAAACATACATGCAATCCTGACGTTTGAAAACAAACGGGAAAACAAAATTATTTTCTGTCATAATCACCCATAACAACTCTCAGTAGCATAGACAATCTAAGTGCTTAATGTAATGGTTTTGTTATTTATTACATTCAGAATAACCAGACTAATGCAAGGTGAAGATCTGACTCCTTTCTAATAAACACGCCAATGTTTCTTCAAAATGCTGGACCACACATGCCAGTAACGATGGGTCTTTGTCCTGGGACAAACTGCTCCTGTTTTTTCTTTACCAACTAATGTGGTAAGATTCCCCTTTTGTTCAGGAGTTGTTGAAATAAGTAGTCAACATTCATGTTTACACTAAATGTAGAACACTAACCTTTGTAGTCAAATACAGCCAGTACGTAACCTCTGAAAAAACGTTCTTCTCTTTCTGTGTTTGCGTCCCTCACAGGGATTGTCACCCTAAAAAAACTGCCCCGAGGAAGGCGTATTTTTGAAATTCAGGCCCCACAGGCAGTCTCGCCGAAACATAACAGAGGTCAACAGCAAAGAAAAACTATTTGAGTTTTTTATGAACCTGAAATAAAACATGTCTGACCCTGAAGCCAACTATTAATTGTTGCCTTCCATGTAGGCAAACCTGCTTTAGTAAGTGATTCTTTATATACTCATAAACAAACAACTTAATCTGTACAAACAATATTACAAACAGCTTTGTTGCTCTTTTGTCCTGTGTTGTCCAAATATGTAATGTTTGTACTCATACAGGTTGCTTTAACAAAACGTTTTTCTTAAACATGAATAACCTTTTTTGACCTTATTGTCCACATTAGTTTCGCTTTTAACTTTATTAGCAACCTACTGTTTTCAGACTACTTGTATTATATTTTTCAACAAAAGTCTTTTTTATACTTTTTGTCACCATGGAATAAAAAATGTTAAGAGTTTCTCTTTTTACTCTTCTCTTTTCCGGCTGACTGCTCACTTTAACTACAAAAGGTATTAATACAACTGAAATATCTAAAGATACTCAACACAAAAACGAATCAAATTCATTTCATCATTCGGGCCAAATAATTTTGCCAACGGTCTTTTGGAAACTAAACATATGTATAACTTCTGCCTCATGGCAAAGACCTTAAAACCCTCCCCTCCTCCCCATACCCGCCGGCAAACCATGACCCCCCTTTCCTCCACACCCATGGAAGAATACCAAGCATGATGCCAACTGTAGTCGGAAGAAAACAATTTATCCAACAGATTGCTTGATAGCTTCGGCAAACCTTTAACTAATGTCCATGTAGCAGTGTTGGCAGAAGGCGGACTGATTCACTCAAGGGTCCCCCTTGCCGAGGACTTCCGCAAAGGTTAGGTCTTTGGAAAGCTACAGCAGAAGACATGACCTTGACTGAGTGCGCCTGTCTGGGGCCAAGGCAGGCGTTTCTTTTGTCAATTTCTATACAAGATACTTTCCACCTCGCTAAGAATGCATACTTTCCTGATTGAGTGCCATCAAATGACTTACAGACAGTGGTCTTGCCTAAAGAATTTGGTCTGATAGCTAGAGTATTTTAGGGCTCACATTACAAAGCCTATGCAGACCTCGCCGCCTTTCGCTGCAGAGAATGAAAGAAAGCACTATCTCCTGGTTTATATTTTAGGGACAAAGGAGGTTTAAGAACTACTTTATCTACATGAAGACTGCAAAAGGTTCAAAAGCTCTTGAATCTCCCTTGAATCAGACTTAAAATGACATTTGATAGAATGGCTTCAATGTGACCAGATCTGAGCTTTTGCATTCCACGAGTAATGAAGATATAGTGACCTAGAAGCAAATGACAAGGCCCCGTTCATGAAGCAGACTAAGGGGTTTGGTACTCTCTTTAGTGACCAAGAGAAGCATGAAAGACACTTAATCTTGTATTGGCCCCCCAGTCGATTTCTTTTGTACAGCTTTATGAATAGTCAAATTGTCCTTAGAGAGCCTCATGTGCCCCAAAGGTTAACCCCCCTGGATCTAGGTGGTCAAGTTCATCAAATGAGGCCAGGGCTTGAAAGACGTCCCCTTCTACTGCGACAACAGTTGTGGAAACGCCCTTTCAGCACGAATTTGATACCATGTCCTAACCTGCTACAATCACGCACGCAAATAGTTCAAAATTCACTGACCTTGCAACATGCCTCTCAGAAATCAAATACTTTATGACGGTCAACCACCTTGTACTCAACCCACAAAAAACAGATCATGCTCTGCATAACACCTCCCCCTTTCCGCACCCCATCCCCTCACCACTCTCTAGGCCCACTGGCCAGAACCCCTAACACAGTAAAACACCTCAGACGCACTATAGATGCAGACCTGACCGTATCGCATCACATCATCTCAGTGACAAAAAGCTACAAGTTACACATTGGCATTCTCCACTGCCCAGTTCCCCATCTGACCTTCCCTCACAGTCTCTGCAATAATGACCATCCTTTCATGCTTAGACCATGCTAATGCCCTATACCTGGGAGCTACCACAACACATCTAAGAAAACTCCAACAGGTACAAAACACAGCCGCAAGCCTCCTCCTAGCCTTAGAGAACACATCTCACCAGCCCTCAGATCAGGCACAGCACTTTTCCTGAACATTGCAGTGACAGACTCAACAAGAATAGGGCACTCCCTGCCAATCTTTGCCAATTGAAATGTACCTTTTGGTTCTAGAATTTTATTAAAATGAAGTTTTATATAAAAAAGAAATAAAGGGCTTCGCTTTCTCAGTCCAAGCACCCACCATCTGGAAGTCGAACCCTTAACCATCCGTCACATAGATCACCTTGCTTTCAGGAAGGGGCTCAAAACCTGTCTCTTCCCTTTGACAGCCTAACAAACTCAGCCCATCTCTTGGATGAATTATTATTCACCCCTGATGGGAATGCTGGGGCACCTGAGAGTCGACAAGGGGATGGTTGGCACACATTTCCAGCCCCATTGGATGCTCCCCAGTCAATCCTTAGGGCCAACATCCTCAAGATCGTGTCAACGCCAACTCTCCCTTCAGCATCACAACACGACATAACCGTACCAGCACAGGCACATCCCACTCACTGGCATATCTCTCAAACACTACTCAATTACACCACCACAAAACACGCATTACCTCGTCCAACAGAGTACAGCAGAGGCCCATGCAAATTTTGCATCAGCCGGTCACATGATATGAATCTTCTGACTACACCACTCCCCAATGTGTCACGGCACCCATTCTCTCACCTGATCAATATGGGTTGCTGCTAGGGACCTTGCCACTCCATACCCACCTTAGTGCTAGCAAAAATGCTCACACGCATTTTAGAAATTATTTCATCACCTCTTACACCTCTGAATATGGTCTTTTGAAGGGAGGCCATACCAATAGCAGTAGGCACTATGCAAGTGCCATATAACAAAATAACTGGTAGAAAGAATGGACCTTGAATCACTAGGTTTTTGAGGGCCGAGGAGTAAATCTAATCAGTGACATACCCAAAGATTGTCTTATCTTCAGAAAAACCTTGTGCACCAGTGTAATGGTGAAAAGCACATAAGCCATCATGCCAGCTCACTGAATGTGAAGACTGTCTTCTAAGGAAACTGCTTCTCTGTGCATTTCTGGATGCGAACAGCTGGCATTTGCGCTTCATCGGTGAGGAGAAAAGTCTACATAGGCCCCCCCGCACCCTCACGCCCAACGCTATTGAGAGCATCTGCGGGTGAATTTGTCATTCCTGGTTAGCCAGGTCTAAGCAACGTCGTTCTTCTGCTTCCCTATTGTTCTGGCTTGCCAGATCAAAAGCTTTCAAGGTGAACACTGAGCCTATTCCCATATCATTTAAGGAGAGCATTAACAGGGTAGGGAATCTTAAGATATAAGTCATGTCATTTATAACGCGCCTGTACACAATGTTTCTAGGTGCGACAAGACAAGGAGGGGGAAACAAAGGGAGGACAAAACAACATTCTTACTAGACCATGTGTCATTCAGATCGCACAAGTGTGGGAAAGAGAGGGCAGAAGTGCCAGGGGGGAGGGGAAGGGAGAAGTGCAAGTAACTCAATAAGTGCAGCCAGCGGGTGGCTGATATGTGCAGAGAGAAGGGACTGTAGGGATGCAGGTACAGACCCTTAAGTGCTGGGGGAGCCCACAGGCAGTGCAATGGCAGCTGAACATGCAGGAGCCTGGCCAGGATTTCAGAGGGTAGCCAGGTGACCAGTGCACGGAGCAGTCGGGGAGAGGAAGAGAAAGCAGAATCGAAAAGGAAGGTCTTGAGTTGCAAGTTTGAGAGCGGCAGGGAGGCTGTACCACCTTGATTATAGAGTACATGTATGCTGTACTGACTGCCCTACTTTCCCTCAAATCACCGGCAGAAAGGCCCAGAGGGCAAAAATGGCAGTGTGAAGTGGCATGTTGGTATGCACTGCCCGCGTGAGACCAAAGGCTGTGAACGGAATTCTAGTAGGGTTGCTCTGCAACAAAGAGGATTATGGCAAAAATCAGTAAGTGCAGAGGACCCACAAAAAGGCATAACCTGTAGTAGATTGCGGTCTTGTGAGCAACACAGGAGGTCTTCGTAAATCGAGTGGAGAATGAACACCCGTGTTCCTTCAATGTCTTCCAGAGGTTACAAGAGCTCACCAGGTGAGCTGGATTTTCATCATTTTCATCTAATTTGGAAAGTGGTACTGCTAGGATGCACAAAGTGAGAATGCATAGCAGCCTCTAGAACTATCATGCCGACGTATGTTTCCTGGTCAGGAAATGGTGGAGAGCATCCATGTCCTTTACTCCTTTCTCTGTGGGGAAAAAGACTAGCCTCATAAGTATCCCAAAGATAAGTAATGAAAAGGATGATGCAGGCTGGACTCAATTACTACATTTTCTTGGCGACTGACAGCCCCAGCTCGAAAAGCAAGGATACTCTAGATGCTTCGGATGAGGGGCCATGAAACAATCATCCAATCAGCCGTTACTGGCATAATTTTGATGAATACTGTGGGAAATGCATTTAAGCCAAATAGTAACACCTCGAAATCGTCAGTGAGGTTAACCAAGTATGGGAAAAGCCAACAGAGTGGGCACTGCCAAACAATTCATAGGAAGTAAACGATGTATACGGATAACCAAGTTACTCACTGTAGTGACTACCTAACTGTAGTGTAGTGACTACCTTACTCCTAGTCCATAGTCCCCTTTCCTCCATACTTGTGGGTCATTCCGGCCTTCGGGACTGAACCGGAGCACTTTTTTCAAAAAGCACACAAAAATTAAAATGTTTGTCCTGCTCTTTTTACGCGGAGTACCGCACGCGGCCGTAACCCTGCCCTCCTGAGTTCCGCCCCGCGCATCGCCCTTCCGGCCTTTTCTATCGCCAGGTCTGAGACCATTTAAGCAATAATAGAGGTTACTTATTAGAGGGCACGGTGGGCGCGCGTATGGAGGGAAGGGGACTATGGACTAGGAGTAAGGTAGTCACTACAGTGAGTAACTATGTTATACTCCTAAGTCCCGTCCCCTTTCCTCCATACTTGTGGGAGATTCCAAAGCACTCCTCACAGGTAATACGGGTGGATGGAAACTCCTTACTGAAAATGTTTTTAAGAACAGCCTGGCCGAATTGAGCATCGGCTCTGGAGTTCAGGTCCAAGCAGTAACGCTTACAAAAGGCTGATGGGGAAGCCCATGTAGCCGCTTTGGCAATGGTTTCCCAGGGAATGTATTTTTGGAAGGCAACAGCAGCCGTTTTGCCACGTACAAGAGGAGCATGAATGCCCTTCAGAGGTTGAAGGCTCTGAATAGTATACACAATCCATCAAGAGATGGTAGCTTTTGAAGCAGGTTTCCCTTTTGGGTCTCCAAATGTAAACAAGAGTTGCGAGGAGCCCCTGAGTTCAGTTCTGTCAAGACAGAACTTCAGAGCTCGTCTGACATCTAAATTGTGTAATACTCTCTCGGCATCTAAGGCCGGGTTCGGAAAAAAGACAGGCAATGAGAAAGATTGATTCAAATGAAAATCAGTCACTACTTTAGGAAGGAAAAAAAAAGGAGTACGAAGCACAACCTTATCCTTATGGAAGGGGAGGAACGGGTGTTCCACAGACAAAGCTTGAAGCTCACTTACTCGCCTTGCCTAAGTCACTGCAGTCAGAAAAGCCACCTTTCATGAAAGGTACTTTAGATCCGCCGTAGCCATGGGTTCAAATTATTTATGGCATAAGGCGGTGAGAACGACATTTACATCCCATTTTTTGATGAGGATTGCAAATAGGCGGAAAAAGATGTAATAGACCTGCGAAATGCCTTTTAATGAGTGGGTTCATCAAAGAAAAAGAACAGTTGTCAGTGAACAAGTAGGCAGCAATAGCCGACAAGTCCTACAAGACAAGACATGAATGCCCGAAGCTGCCAGATGGGATATGAACAAAAGGACAGTGTCAATCGTAGCATGTCTGGAGTTCAGCTGCTTAGCTAAACAGCAATGACAAAAACGGAGCCACTTGCTCCTATACGGAGACCTCGTAGAGGGTTTCCTGGCCGCTTGGACAATGCGCATATTGTCCTCGGACAAGTTAAACCGTGCTAAGGATTTGAATTCAGGCACCTGGCCGACAAGCTGAATGATTGAGGGGAGAGGTGCCACATCTGCTGATCACACTGGTGAAGCACGTTGGGAATCAACGGCAGCCTGATTGTAGGACAAATCGACAGATACTGAAGTTCAGAGAACCAGAATATGGCTGGCCACCAAGGAGCTATGAACAGGAAAGTGCAATTCGATGTATTCCTGAGCCTGCACAGTGACCAAGGAATCAGAGGAAGAGGCAGGAAGGAATAGGCCTTCACGTTGTGCCATGGAATTTTGAGAGCGTCCACTAGGGAGGAGGCCCCGAAACCATTCCTGGATGCATAAAGAGGAAGTTTCCTGTTTGTAGAGTTGCGGATCACCCTGTTCGTGATGGACGGTTGGAAAGCTTTCAGCGCCAGAACAGCTAGGAATTCCAAATAATTTATATGAAACTGCCTGTCCTGCAGCATCCATAGATCGAAAACATGGAGATGATCCAGCGTCACACCGCACCCCAGAAGGGAGGAGTCCGTGGACTTTATTTGGTAGGGCGTGATCATCTTGAAAATCTCTTGGGGAAGAGAAAGGTTGAACTGGGAAAGGTCAAGGATGGTGCGCAGGCCAGCCTGGTTGTGTTTGGGCACTGTAAACAGACCAAGGGGGAACAGGTTCCACCGCCCTGACGTCTAGAAACTTCTGAACCTCGGCTCTGAGGGAGGGTGTCCCGATCTGTTGAAAGGGAGGGTTGAAGTGTGGGGTAGGGGGGATGGGCAAGTGAAAAACCACCCAAGCGATGGACAAAACCCACCGGTCTTCAGTGATGGTCTGCCACGCCTCCAGATGAGACGAGATTCGTCCTCCCACCAGAGTCTTGTGCGACCGACAAAAAATCATCATTTTGCAGATTTGTCGGCAGGGAGACTACCTGCCCCTGGAGAGGAGGCTGATGGCGGAGAGAAAAAACTTCCACGTTGTTGTTTGACGGGTGCCACCAACCGGAGTTTCAGTTCTGCGCGCCCGGCGGTCCTGAAACCCCCTGAAGTCAGAAGGATAGAGACCGAGACACTGACCTCTGTGTATAAGGGGCTTTAGCCGGGACCTTCGTCAGGACTGAAAGTTTGGCTGTTTGGGTGTTCGCATTGGTCTTTGTAAGTTCCTCATCCGTAGAAGGATGAAACAATTCCTTTCCGTTGAAGGGAAGGTCCAGACCTTTGTCTTGCACCTCCTTCAAAAAAACGTTGTCGCATGGAGCCAATGCCTGCCGGGAGGTATCAATTCCCACCTTAAGGCCTCAAGCTGAGGTATCTACATGGTGTGGCGCAGCTTCCAGCAGATATTGTGCCAACACCTTGGTGTCCGACAAACCGGCTTTGAAGTAGTCTAACCTATCCGCAGAAATACACTCCTGAAAATCAGCCAACTCCTTCCACAGCCTCATATTAGCTGCAGCCAGGATGAGCTCAGTATTTGCTTGACGGAGTTGGAGTGCTGAGTTGGCAAAGACTTTCTTGCCCAAGGAGTCCAGAATCTTGTCTTCCTTGGACAGAATCTGAACCAACCGCCGTTAAGGTAGCAGAGGCTGGCTTGGATTGAAGCATGGCCGCAGCTACCACCGTCGAGCAAGGGAGCAGACAAGATGCCAAGGCTATCTCCTCAGAGGTGTGGAGCCTGTAACAGGCGTCAATTCTCTTATCGATATGTAGCCCGGTGTGGGGCTTATCCCAGACCTTACAGGCATCGGCAAAAACGTCCTTCTGGAGGAACAGGTCTGTGCGCTCTTGTGGCGACAAGGTGAATGCTCTTGAAAGCATCCCCTTCTGCGGAGCGAGCGCCTCAGGTACTGGAATGTCAAGAGGGCCATCATATCCAGGACCTGGTCATGGAATGCTCCGACAGAGCGGGGCTGCTCATCGCTATCCCGATCTGCTTGAGGGTCATCCAGCGAGTCGGGAGCCGACGGCTGGGCCATCACAGGTTTTAAAGTGCTATCCTGTTCTGCCGGTGTCTTCTCTACGGGAGACAGCAGAGGTAGGGGAGGAAGAGCTGGAGGCGGGCCAAGAGGAAGAGGTGGTACCACTGCAGGAGCTGTCGGAACCACTGGGGTGGAAGGTGGAGCGAGAGACTAGAGTAGATCTACTTGAAAAGATCCTTAAAATACTCCTTCATGTGGTCAGAGTTCAAGAGCCTCTGAAATTTCCTGAAAAACACATCCTCTGATGAAGGTTTAGGCGCTGGGGTGGGCAGAGGCTGATCATATGGGCCATACCCCCACAAACGCAATGAGGATGGTTGCCAGGAAGGCCTGCCACCAACTGGGTCCACATAGACCAACGGAGCTAAAGCAGGAGGAAGCGAGACTGTATGGGCAGCGGCATCCGAGCACGCCAGTCGTAAGAAGGGCGGAACAGATTTTTACTGTCCACATGATGTGGAAACGGCTGCTCAGCCCCAAAAAGAAGGTTCCCAGCACCCGACGTCGAGAGTGTAGGTGTAAGGGAAGAATCCAAAATGGCTGGTGTGGACCATGAGGATTGGGCCGCCATTTTGTCGATGCCTGAAGACAACTGCGTCACAAGTGTAGATGAGGCAATCGTCTCCTCAGGCTGGTCAGGGGACCTAACCAACACCTTAGCCTTGACACAAGGATCCTCGGCAGAGCCGGTACTGGGGGGTCGTGGATGTTTACTGGACATCTTGGAGGTGTCCCCAAAATTAGCCTCCAAAGGAGGAACCTCGGCAGAGCTGATAACCGAGGAGCTATGGTCAATAACCACACTCTTTGCCCCCTCAACAGAACCGGTATCACTGCGTCGCTGAGTGCGGGAATGCTGAGGAATCCACCTCACAGACAAGACCTTCAGAGCAGGTCTCTCGGTTTTGTCGCTACACACCTTAGCCTTCTATTTGTTCATGAAAAGCTGAAAATGAGGTGCAAGAACGCGCTGAAAGACTTCCCACCGAAGACGACGCTGGAGTGCCGGACGGAGAGGGAGTCGCAGTAGAAACACGATTCCCAACAATGGTCCGGGCCCAGACACCCCAAGCAGAGAGAATGGGGATCCGCCCTAGCGAAGCGACGTTCGCATGAAGAACAGTACACAAATCCCAGACGCTCCGGCATAGACGAAGGACTATGCGACCGCAGAACCGGAGCAGGAAAGAAGGACAACGGGAAGAAAAATGTCTCCCCGGTGATGCAAGTGCATCCAGCCCCGACCGTGCGGAGAAAAGGCGATGCTCGGGGCAGAGCTCAGGAGGGCGGGGTTATGGCGTAAAAAGAGAAGGACAAAAAATGTCCTTTTTTATGCTTTTTGACAAAAGTGCTCTGGTCCCGTCCCTAAGGACGGAATGTCCCACAAGTATGGAGGAAAGGGGAAGGGAAGTAGGAGTATTTCATTTAGGTGCGTGGCCCTGTTGCCAAAAGAACTCCCCTTGCGCTCAGGAGCCAAACTTAGAAAGCATGATCTGATCCTAGGTAAAATAACCCAGGAGAATTGGAAAGACCATTGTGTCAAAAGGCACAACATATTTTTAAGGTTGCGTTCATCAAGTGAATTCAAATCCTTTAAACAAGCTTCATAAAGTTCAGACCAGTGCCCATAAAAGAAAATACACTTACAACAGAGGGAGGGCTAAAGCACCTCATGTCGTTAGAAGGGGGGGAAATCCTTAAGTGGGTGCGCCATGTGAAAAATGTGTTATCTGTAGGAGCTAGTTGGCTGTGGGATATCCCACAGGGAATAGATAGCAAAGCATGTCTGGCACTAAAAGATGCACTAAAAGTTAAATCAGAAAAATGTTTAGTTCAAGAAGCTCCCTCTTTGCAAACTGGCCCAGAATATCTTGCTCATAAATTGGTAGTTGGTTTAAAGAACTATCTGGACTAACCCTGTACTATCCGTGAGACGGGCTTATATGCAAGATTTAGGCTGGGAATTCTACCACTGGCTCTTATTACGAACAAGTGGAAGCTGAATGACAGTGACGCATGCCCATTGTGTGGAGACCCAATTATCGACTTCCTTTTGCTTTTGCTTTGCCCTGCAACCAATAGATTTAGGTGCTTGTACTGAAGCCCACTGTTAATTACAGAGGTTCTTAGAAACACCAGAGAGGCAGTGGCAATCACATCGCCAGCACGTGGCATTTGCTACCCCCCGTTATATTTTTAGGAGTTGGTTTCTAAGAGAGAAATCCAATTGACATCAAATGTAATATTGAGCAGATTGTGAAAATGGAAACACAATGTTTAGCTTGTGAAGTTTCCATTTGATAACGGATTTATTCTGTACCAAGTTATTATAAAGTTACTGCAAATCGCGGCAAAACAATAAGGAAATTGGTTTTAGTTTCTAATTGGATTTTAATGGTGCTAGTATAGTACAACCGTGAAGTGAGGGGAATTATGTATTATATATTTTGCCGTAGGTGTTTGTAGCCGACTATGCTGCTGCTTCCCCGCATAATTTTTGAGCAATTTGTATCTATTCGATGCCGGGTTTATGTTAATGTATTAGATTTTTAATTATGTTAAATTTAAATACTTCTATATGTCAACAGGGATTTTGAATTGCACATGTTTTTATGGCTGTGTCGCCGAAATAAAACAATTACAGAATACACTTATTCCAGTATCAAAAAATGAAGTCCTGCATTTTGGTCAGAAGGCCATCTTCAGGGACCATCTTCTCTACCCATAATTTTCATCTCTGTAGATTATCCCCGATTCACACAAATTATAGCAAGTTCTTGTGTAGGACCGGTAAGAGACCAAAATTAAAAAAAAACAGTGGAGTCAGTACTGGACACTGCAAAAGATGGTCTGCTGACCAAAATGCAGGGCTCCATTTCCTGCCACTTGCCTCTGAAACATATTACACTAGTCTGTTCAACTTTATGAAGCTGGCTTAAAGGATTAGAATTCACTTGATGAACGCAACCATATAAGTGAAAACATTGGAACGACCTCAAACGACAAAATATATTCAAAATCAATTTCCCTGGGTTATCTCACCTAGCATCAGATCATATTTTCTAAAATGTAAGTATATGTCATTCAGATCCATAATGTAAAGCCAGACCCTTGACAAACGGCTGATCGGATCTGAGCAGGTGTGATCATCTTGAGTTTTTCTTTGGGAAGAAAAAGACTGAAAGGAGAGATCTCAAGATCAACTGGTTCTTTTAAGCGAGGTGGAAAGCCTCGATTAGTAACTTTGGCTTCCATCCTAAAGTGAACCACCTCCAGAGCACTCATTCAAAGCAACGCGAACCAGTGGGAGAGTTAAAGAGGTGAGAAAGAGGGGAAGGGAAATGCAAAACCCTCTGGAAGCCACCAAAATGATCCATTGGTGCTTAGTGATAATTTTCCAGTGTGCAAGGTAAGACCAATCTACCGATTGAGGTAATCACGGGCCCCGACATCACTTGTCTTTTCATTAACTCTGTCATTGATGATTTGTTGGGCATTCCATATGACGTGCCTACCCTGGCAGGCGGCAAATATCCAATGTTTGCGGATGATGCAGTCCTGAGCTCACTTAAACTGGTAGGGCTCAGGAGGCAGTTGAATACTTTCCAAGAATTATGCTTAGATAATGGCTTGTCCATTCATTCTGCTTAAATAACGGCTTGTCCATTCATGAACAAAAATGAAGGCTGTGGCGTTTGGGGATGGGAGGGCAAAGACAGAATTGGAGGTGAGCGTTGTGCTGAATGGGCAGTCAGTTGAACAGGTAGACACTTATGATGCTAACCTTGGGATAAGAACTTCAGAGGACTGCAAAGGGAACATGCAAGTTGCAAGATCAGGTGCAACGTTAGCAATGAACAGTGGTGCACTGGCAAGCTTCGCTACTGAATTTGGTAGCGAAGCACTGAGTGCCACACTGGAAGCATATAAGCTTCAGGCGAGGCAGGCAGCCCTGTATGGGGCCGAGCTGTGGGGTGTAAACTGCAATAAATTGACAGTTCGGAAGAACTAGTTCTTGAAGCATACCCCAAGTCTCCCCAACAATGGCCCGTTTATATGGAGGTTAACCTGCCAAGAATGTAATCTTTATGTAAATCCAAAGCTGTGTTTCTCTGGATAAAGATTTGGATATAGAGAAGCCATTGAGGACATGTTGCAAGTTGGCGGTACCTCGCTTCCATGGTTCACGCATGTAAAAAAGGAGCTTTAAAATATAGGGCGATGGAATACTGGGACACACCAGATTGTATGGATAGGAACACAAAGCTGTTGGTTAAAAATGCCTAATCAGGCTCGAACAGTGACTGAGATGATGGGGACTATTAGCAGTCATCGCAGCTCAGTAATTACTGGGCAGTAAAAGAAGAGTTAGACTAGGAGGCATATTTGGATAACATTTCACTCAAGCCAATGAGAGCTTTATATATCAAGCTCTGTCAGGGTATTCTCCTGTCCTGGCTGCGGATTTGTGCCGCAAATGGAATAGCAGTGTTTCTAAGGCATGTCTGGTATGCCTAACCCAAACAGAAAGTGTGGTTCACTTTCAGCGGATATGCCCTTTTTACTTAGATTTTTTAAAGACATTTAAAACCTCTCTTCCTCACCAGAAACGCTAGAACAGCACAAGCGCTGAAATTCTGCTGCAACTCGAAAGATCACTTAGCGGTACTTTCTGTGGCCAATTCTTTATACAAAGCATGGAGGAAGAGGCGGTCCAAGCTTACTCAACCTGGTGGGCACACCGGGGCACATGTTCCAACTTGTGAATATGCACCATGCAAATATATGAATTGTTTAAGAAGGACGATGCACTTTGCAGTACTATTTGTTGATGTTTTTATTGGTGTGTTAAATTTTGTAAGATTACATTGGTTGCATTAGGGATGTATTATTAAAGGGTGATTTTTTTCCCTTGTATGGCTTCACTGAAATAAAGTTAGTAAATTATTTTCCTAAGGCATGTACGGGACTGCAATAAGTCTTTGTTGGAAATACACACTCTTTTACTCAGCACAAAGTACTGGGCGATCTATACAGTTGCTGTAGAAGCCATAAAAACCTGAGTGACCGGATCTATATTTCTTCCCAGGCAGCGTGCCTAAGAAAACTTAGGTTATGCCTCAGTGAGGTCACATTTAAAAGATCCCTGCTTGTCCAGGGAAGGTCATTCTGGAACTCACCCAGTTCTCAGCACCACCTCTGGTTGACAGCCAACGGCATGCAGAGCACATTAGTATGTCTTAAATGAAGCCCTGAGCTGGCATGGACTTTGTCCACCTGTGGATTCGGAAGTTTATGCCCCCCCACCCCAGAGGGTCTTTTGAAAATTCCATTTGTGACGTGGAGCAGGTCTTCAAAAGAGCATGGCCGAAGCCACAGAGGAATGAGGCTTGCGGTACCAGGAAAAGCAAATCGATTATAATTGCCTATATCTACGGTCCAATTTCTTGTTGAGTGGCAAGGCTGAATACGAATTTTGACAATTCAGTCAAGACATTCTTTTGCAAAGCTATGCCTGTTCTTTCCCGCCCATCTATGTGGCAATACCCGTTTCAGCTGCGGGTTGCTCTAGCGTAGGGATTCCAAGGGACTTTGCAACTCTCACCATGCTTTCATTCAACGCCATCACGGACAATGAGAGGTCCTCAGTGTAACCACCCAGAGCACGGTCCTCCTGGGTGGAATTTGGCTCATAGTTGGTAGCACCTTTGGAACTGGTGCACTTACAGGCTCTGACAATTGTGCTGGCCTCTTACCGATGAGGCTGTGTGGAAGTTTGCCTATTCATATCTGGCAAATTGCCTGAAGGCATGCTCAAAGAAGGGCTGGAGCTAGCAGGTGTCTCTGTTTACAGTGGAATCATAGGCTGAGCAGCTGGTATTTGAGGTGGCATAGGAAGCGGTAGTCTAAGTGAAGGCAGTGCTGGTAGTTGAGGAAGGTCCTTGAACAGTAGGTCGATAAGACTCACAGTAATTTAGACTAGTGCACAAGCATCTGGTAACGATCAAATAACATGTCCCCACTTTTTGACAGAGATCGGGTAGTGAATGGCAGTGTACAGGTCTTCTTTGTTGTGGGTTACCAAACCGTAAACCAGGGGTCGGCACTCCTCATTGGCTGAGGAAGAGAAGCTAGGGAGTCAGGAAGTCACAGTCATGTAGGACCAGTCAAATCTCAGCATGAAGAACTAACTGTGGGCAGGAGCAGCAGTATTATAACCTCCCTTCGAGAAGTGATTCTCAGAAGGACTTCTGGAGGGAAAGAGGTGAGGACGTGGGTCGAGGCAGAGCCTTTTGTCAAAGTGGTACCACCCAGGTAGAGGGGCGCTTCTTCATAAGCCACCATCTTGGCCTTCTGGTGGGACTGATTCATACTGTGCTTGAGATGACACTTTGCTCAACACAGTGCTCTCTGCCTTAGGCCCACAAGGTCCCACAGGACAGGTAGGTTGTGGTATTAGGAGGCCTTGAAGCAAACTCCCGTGGAAGGCACAGAGCCCTCGGACCATCCTGAAACCTTTGCCAGGACTGGTAGGTTCAAACGTCACTTCAGGCACAGGCCTAGTACTAGACCCTAAGGGTCCCCTGTGTCATCATTGCTAGTTGCTTGTGGAGCCTTCTGGGTCACAACCTGGGAGACAATGGCTTGCGGTTAAGATCCCTTTGAGATGTGCATTCCCTTTGGAAGGAGTCACCACACCTGGGTGCCAAAAGGAGGAGGTTGGGGGGGCTACTAAACTTGTTGCTCTTTGTCTTGGTGTCAACGAACTGCTGCAGATTATCGGGCTGAATCATGGATATTTCCTCCCAGCTCTAGTGCTGCCATCTCAATGCGCAAGGAGAGAAACTCCAAAGCATGCATAGATCCACTGCTATGAACTTCAGTGCAAAACCTGCACTTCGAAATTCTGATTTGCTCAAACATGCGCAAAGAAAACCAGACTGACGTGGAAGAAAAAAAGAAAATACAGCTTCTGTGCAGACATCCGATCCGGGTGGTGTGAAAAAAGGGACTGATGGTCATTGAAGGGAGGTGGAACGAGCACGTGGGGTCATGTCCCACAAAGTTTTTTTAAAACAAATTTAATTTGTTTATTCCATTTTAGTTGGTCAACATGTACAGAATCAAACCCAATAATACCTATTCCAGTTACATATATTTCAAAAGCCCGTAGTGTTGTCAAACGTGATGTATACATTAAAGGTAGTACAATATACTGCCCTTCTTCCACAGTACTTGGCATGAGGCCCTTCAACCATCTCTGAAATCTCTCTGCACCTATCAATACAACAGCATATCAACCCCTGGAGCGGACATCATACCACCAGTGGCTTTGCATCCTATGCTTCCGTACTGGCGTCCCACCTCAGGGGTGTATTAGATCAAAGGGTGCGTGAAACATGTCCCACGCCTCATGCCATACACTCTGGTGAACTACCTCCTCATGCCGCATACAGTTAAGCACCTACATTTATCTAGAAGGTATTTGCTTTGCAAGTGGCTCTTGCCCCATCCTTATGGAGTGGCCCCCATACGTATGGAGGAAAGCGGACAGGACATAGGATACGCTGCATGTCCACATTTCTTTCTAAAAGACAAGAACACTCCCCAACACACCTTTATTGAATATCAGCTCTACTACTTGCCTTAGCAGACCAAGTGAGATTGCAGAACAGGAAAATGTAAAGACTAAATGGTGCCCCTCCACCCCCCCAGCATTGTTTGGAGCACCCAAGCATGCGTTACTTGCACCATATGCAGGGGAAAACAAGACCTATTATACCAACAATTGTTTTGACCATTGTAATTTTGCCACTACCCTGGAGCTCCTCTGTAGCTGAAGATGGTGTGCTGGAAATCTACATCCTCTATCTGAAGTAGGGTAGCTTTGTCTGGGCTGGTACTGATGTGGCAATAGGTAGTTAAACCATTAGGGTTGTTGAAGCTGCTGATAATTGTGGTCATTTACCGAAATACCCCTTTTGCACACATGGATTAGGGTGTTTGTGTTTCAAACCCCACTGTTCAACAGTATATGCTATGTATTTTAGGTCCTTGTGCTTACTGAGGAGTGTGTTGTCACTGAAGTAGGAATCAAGAATGTTATGTTTCATCTTCGGTTTTAAACTAGAACGATGTATTCTGGAAACCTTTCATTGTGTGAGACAGTGGTTGACATCCTTTGCGACTAAATCTGTCAAGTCCAAAAGTCTCTAATAATTGTGAAGATCTGCGTTTTTAAAAAAAAATGTATTCAAAATTTGGTCCACGTCATCCTGGTTCTTGTGCAGTTTTGTAATACATATCCCCAAAATAAAAGCACTGTAAAACGGACAGTCCCCCGCACCAGAGTAAGGGTAGTGAAGACTTTCTCTTCCCATCAGGCATATCCTATTTCTTTCTCTATCCTAGGGAGTGGATTCGATTTTATGCATTTTGACGTATTCAAGCTTTTCAATGTTGAGAAATACAAACCGTTTTAAAAACAAAACATCTTTAAAACAAAGCGCAGCAGCAAAAGTTGTGAGTATGCAGTGCTCATTTTAAAACATCTTTAATTCTTCAGACATAATTCATAAGCGCCCGAGCAGCTCACAAGGTAAAACAAAAAATCCTAGAGGAAAGAAACAGAAGCAGATATATTGAACATGCTAATGGTAAAGAGCACCAGAAAAAAAAGGCAGCCACCGACAAAGTTCTCATTGGAAGAGTAGTTCTTACCCCCAGTCCTCACTGAAGCCCTGTTCATCAAACAGACAGAATGTCTTGTGTCGCTTTGAGCATGCCATCAGCAATCTTTCTTCAGTCAGGACTACACCTCCTCATCAATTTGCGAATTGTTGAGACTGGACAGCCTCTAACTGGAGTTTCAGCCGTTTGTCCAAGGTCTCTACCACTTATCTTGCGGTGGCCAAACTGGTATTCTCAAACAGGTCCCCTAACAAGAGAGTCATAGCCGACCTCACATCTTGGGTGTATGATGCTTTCATTATTTGATAATTTCTTTCTTTAAGATTGTCCTATACAGGGGACACAACACAACATGGATCACATTTTCTCGTGTTTGATGCCTGCAAAGTCAGCACTTGATGTTGCTTGATTTAATCATGGCAAACATTTTGCCAATGAAAGTATTGCTACTAATCATGGTAAGCACGTCGTTATTGGCAATGTGTTAGAGTTAGCAGATAGTGTTGCATGAAGGGAGAGGTTTTGTTAATCACGTTACCCAAGGCCAAAGTAATAATTGGACTAGCTTTTTGCTGCTTGCTTCGATTTCTATGGTCTTCTTTTCCTACATGTGTGTGCACTCAGGCCCCTATATCCGTTTGATTTATTTAGTTTCGTGTACAGGACACTGCATGCATTTCCATTTTTCTAATATACTCTTTAAGGGAAAGATGAGTGAATTGTGGTTACAATAAGTCTTGAAGGGATACCTTTTGGCAATAGAGTTAAAGCTTTGTTCACTGGCTGAAATGGCACATCTGGTTGCAGATCGCTAAAAGGATTTTCCAGAAGCGTTACTTCATGATGCTCAAATTACTCACCACATGGTCGAGGCCCCCACGGTGCACCACCACAGAAGGCCGCAGTAGTTCCAACCTTGACCCAAATAACCAACTAGCGGACACCTTGATCAAACTCAGTTTTTAATTAAGGGTTTTAGTAGTTTCATAGAAGTGCTGATTATTGGCTAAATGAAAGGCATTCTTATACTTACACGTGTGCAAGGTGAACGACTGCCACCAACTAGGATTGATTGCATTCATGCCTAACACCTCAAACCGATTTATGCAGACTACAAGGCGAATTGCTTGCTTTAAAGCTTTTCAAAGAGGCAGTGTTTGAACCAGCAGCATAACGCAGAAACTTTGGCCCGTGGGTGCTTGCAATTGTCTCTCCATTCTTATTCAATAAAGTATGCCAGTCGGCTCATCTCTATTTTATTACCAAGATACAAGGGTTAGGTCAGTCATGTACTAATCGTTTCAGAAACCTTGCTCAGGATCAAAACCCAAAATTTGAAAAGCTTAACTGATTAAACAGTGCATAAGAGCAGCTAATGCAAACATTCGGCTTTTATACTTCATAAATGTCAATGAAAATGTGTTCTGTACATTGCAGCAGTACAAAGATGAAATACATTGCAGAAACAGGTTTGAAGCACAGAGCATTACTTGCTCCCTCAGGAAACCTTACA
Organism: Ambystoma mexicanum; assembly: GCF_040938575.1. Classification (NCBI taxonomy): domain Eukaryota; kingdom Metazoa; phylum Chordata; class Amphibia; order Caudata; family Ambystomatidae; genus Ambystoma; species Ambystoma mexicanum. The sequence continues at coordinate 324,146,461 of NC_090926.1, read as the reverse complement.
TAAATGTCAATACACCATAAAAACTACATTTTGAGCTCCTAATTTCGAAACTCCTTGAATGCTACATCATTATAAATTGCTAAAATAAAAAGGCAGTACTACTTTGAACATTAACTTATTACATGGCGTTCAAGTAAACAAAAATCAATTTTTGTAGGCATATGAAATTGTATTATCCAGACTCAAAGTCCTATTGCAAGTCCTAAAGTATTTCAGCTAGTGGCCAAGTTGACAAATTGGCAAGCCACAGTACTGCAAAGGTGGAAAGAAAACAGCATTAATCAGTTTCTTGGCACAATACTGTAAAAGCGGCACTTATACGCTGGGGTACAATTCCATTTCCTATATAACACATGCTTTCTCTAAATGTTTAACTTGACATGTATATACAAGTTAGGACAAGAACGAGTTACAAGAAATAGTTACTTGCTTTCAATCAGTAGCATCACTAAATGCAATAGCAGTAATCCATGTTTTATGCATCCTTTCCACTTAATTGGGGACCTATCTGTCCTCACCATGAGGGAGACGCACTTAGGCTCGGCCATCTCAAACCTTCAGCTTCACAGCGCGGTCTTAATGCATGCTCAAATCTTACTATACCACTCTACTCAGAGAGCGGAGGTCGAGTTTCTATATTTGAGTATATTTATAGGTAAATAACTCTGCAAGCATTGGACCTTTATAGATCCACATGCTTTGAATAGTTGTAGTACACACAAGGAGGGATAGGCTCATGTGATGAATCAGTGATGATTCCCCCAGAAAACCTAGCCTGGAGCCCTTCTCTTGTGGCCAGAGAAAAGCAGACACTTTCTGACCCCAACCCTTGGGGTGGTGTTCTGCAGGAGAATCACATAAAGGTCACGGAGCAAGTCAGAAGGAATGGGAAGCCCCTTTGTTCAACTTCCAGTGAGAACCCAACCTTCTTATGGTGTATTGCCAAACAGAAGGGAGAAAAACTAATTGTCATTAGGAACTTGAAGTCCCATAATTCCCGGAGTACCAGGACGAATGGGAGGGGTAAAGAGGAACAAAACTGCTGAAGTGACCAACTTGTTATTGGGAATGACCCACACCTGAGGGAGACGTAGGCTTAAAAGGCCCCCTCAGGTGCAGCCCATAAGTGAGCGGGGAGAGAAGTGTAAGCAGCAGAAGCAGAAACTGGAGGGAGAAGACGCCAGGACCACTGTTGAGCAGAGAACAGTAGCCAGTCCTGAGAGGGTCTTTGACTCTACAAGCCTTAATTGCAGAGGTTGCGCAGCGGGATGCACGACAGAGGGAAGCTTGCCCTCTGAAGACCTCTTTTGCAGAGGCTGGCCAGCGGGTAGCGAAAGTATTAAGAGCTTTCTTCCCCACAAGGCCGTCTCCAGTGGCCGACGCGCACCAGAGAGCCTCCAGAGCCAAAGCTCGGGATACAAGAGGCGCGGGCGGCAGCAGACCAAAAGCAGCAGATTGCCGGGTTACGAGGAGTCACTGAAGCAGAGTACCTGTGAGCAGCGAAGGAATGGGACGTGTATGCCCTACTCAGTGAGTTCACCAGCTGATGGTGACGCTGGAGCACTCCGATAAGGCTCGCATGCTCAATACAAGGATTTCCAGATGCTGAACTATTACACACCAGAGAAAAACATTTTCTAAACCAAATTACTGTCTTTAAGCAGCAATGTTTATTGAGAACCCAGCAACAAGATGGGGCAAAACGTTTTAAACCTAATGCACACAACCATTACCCAAGCTTAAAGAAAGTAAAAGCAAGGCAATGCAGTCGAGGACCAATAAAAGTTTAAGGTTATAACGCTTATTGCCCATATTTGAAGAAGCATATACCAAAAGCTAGTATAAACCCACATTGCCAAAAGTCAAGGAAGAAGCCGAATAAAACCTTATCCTTGTCAGTGTTTGGTTGATAACGCATTGGGGATATAAGAGTGGCAAGAAGGCTGTCCTTCTGGAAAAGGTTGTTTAGAAGGAGAGAAGCATAACTCGCAGAGGTTTTGGAAAGTACAAAAAGAGTTCTAAGGAGCACCAATGTGAATCTTGCATATCCTGAAGAATTGCTTGAAGTCTGATGATGTAAAGTGGTGAACATTGCAAAGCTGGTGTATGCTGGTCTTAACCAGGAGGTACTTGTTTGTAAATTACTATTTGGGTAGGAGAGTATACCCAAATACCAAACTTGAAGTAATAGGACTGGCTTGGGAGTAAAGTAGGTAGAAGTTGAAGTGCTGTTAACACATTATCCTGACTAACTTTCATTGCTGAAGCAAGAACTGTATAAAACTGATGCAGAAGAACAAGTTAGGTAAGTAACTCTTTCTTCGAAGGGATTGTGTCCTCCGACGTATTCCTGATCTTTGATAAGACTCCCATATCAGTAGTATATAGAGGAGGCGGGAGTAAAGTGAAATGTTTCCCTTTAAAGATGCAGAGTGCAACACAGCTTTTCCAAATTTCGTCTCCTGGCTAGAGGAGGAATCAAGACTGTAGAATTTAGTGAAAGTGTGGCAGCCGAACATATGTCCTTAATTGGAACTCCTCTTTGGAGAGCTGAAGAGGCTGCGATATCCCTGGTTGAATGAGCCCTGAGATGTTGAGGGGGGCTCTTTTCCCACTAATTTATAGCACTCTATAATGGTTAATATAATCCATCTTGAAATGGTTTGTTTTGTAATAGGCAAACCTAATTTGTGCCCTGCATACCCCACAAACAATTGGTCTGCTTGCCTAATCCTCACAAGTCTGCTAATGTAAAAACTTAAGGCACGCCTTGGATCCAGCCTGTGTAATCTCTCTTCCTGTTTCCCTTGATGGGAAGGAGGATAGAACGAGGGTAAGGTTATCTTTTGTGCAATGTGGGATGCTTAGACCACCTTTGGGAGAAAATTCTGCTTCACTTGTAGAACAACCTTATCTTTGTGAAAGATTGTATGTGGAGGTTTGCAAGATAAAGCTTGTAATTCGCTTACTCTTCTGGCCGAAGTTAAAGCCACTAAAAAGATAGTTTTAAGAGTGAGAAACTTTAATGAACAGGAATGAAGGAGTTCGAATGGAGTACCCATTAGAAATGTGAAGACTAGGTTTAGGTCCCACATTGGAACTTGAAAAGGAGTTGGGGGGGAAAAACATTAGTTAACCCTTTCAGAAATTGAATCACTAAGGGCAATTTGAAGTATGAAGGCTCCTCTACAGTGTGCTTGAAGATTGACAGCACTGCGAGGTAGCCCTTGATTGTGCCAACTTGAAGACCTGAATTTGCCAAATAAAGCAAAAAATATAACACCGTCTGTGTACTACAAGAAAAGTGTTCAATATTCTTTTCTCTACACCAGCTGCATAATTTGTTCCAACAGCAGCGGTATAAAGATTTTGTTGCTGGCTTTCTTGCTGAAAGCAACACCACCATTACATCATCTGGGAGATCCCAATACTTGTATCACAGCCTTTCAGAAACCAGGCGTGAAGGTTGAGGGTCCTGATATCTGATTGAGAACCCAACCTCCCTTCTGCGAGAGAAGATCATCTTTGCGGAAGACGAATCGGAGGACAGATGGACATGTCTAGAAGATCGGGGTACCACGTTCTCCTGGCCAAATCCGGAGCAATTAGGATCATTGGTTTCCAGTATCTTCTCAACCTCCTGATCATTTGAGGAATGACGGGGACTGGAGGAAACGCGTACAGAAGTGGAAACTCCCAATTCACTACAGATGCGTCCCCTAGAGCTCCTCTCGGGGGAAATTCCCTTGAGCAATACTGATCGCACTTCCGGCTGATACTGGTGGCGAACAGATCCACTTGAGGGGTTCCCCAAAGGGCGAAGATCTCTTGAAGGACTTCCTGAGCTAATTCCCACTTGTGGGATACTGTATTCTGCCTGCTCAGGGCATCCGGCATCAAGTTCTTCTCTCCGGCTAGGTGAACTGCCGATAGAGAGATTCCTTCTTGAATTGCCCAAAACCAGAGCTGCATTGCCTCTCTGCACAGAGGCAGTGACCCTACGCCCCCTCTTTTGTTGAGGTAGTGCATGGACACTGTGTTGTCCGTCATTATCAGGACATTATTTCCCTGTACTGATGGTAGGAAAGCTTTCAACGCCAGTCTGATCGCTCTCAGCTCTAATAGGTTCATGTGTAGTCTTGACTCCGATGGAGACCAACGACCGCTGATGGTCAAGTCGTTGGCATGGGCTCCCCACCCCCGTGAGTGAAGCATCCGTGAATTCTGCTATCTCTGGCCATGGTTGCCAAAACTGTTCTCCTTTCAAGATGTTCTCCCGACAGGCCCACCACTGAAGGTCTCGACCTACTCTGTCTGGGATTAGTAAGAGATCTGACATCTTTCCTGAAAATTGAGAGCACTGGGTCCTTAACGCCCTCTGGAGGGATCTCATCCTCAGGCGAGCCTCTGGCACTAGGAAAATTCAGGATGTCATGAGGCCTAGCAACCTCAAAAAGTCGAAGGCAGGCAGACGTTGGGCATTTTGAAACCTGGTGACCATTATCTTGAGCCCTCACCTCTGATGGAGAGGCTTTTCCCAGGGATTTGTCCAGGACTGCTCCAATGAACTTGAGTCTCTTTGATGGCATCATCTGTGAATTCTTTAAGTTGAGGGAGAAGCCCAGCTTGTGGAGGAAATAGCAAACATAATCTAGATGAATCTGAGCTTGTTCCGGGGACACTTCTCTGATCAACCAGTCGTCCAGGTAGGGGTAGATGTGAATCCCTCCCCTCCTTAGACTTGGAGCCACAACCGCCATTAGCTTGGTAAAGACCCTAGGGCGGAGGTCAGCCCAAATGGAGGAACTCAAAATTGATAATGAGAGTTGCCAATTGCGAACCTCAGGTACTTCCTGTGTTTGAGATGAATTGGCACATGGAAGTAAGCATCCTGAAGGTCTAGAGATACCAACCAGTCCTGAAGCTGGAGGGCCTGAAGGATCTGAGAAAGGGTTACCATCTTGAACTTTTCTTTCCTGAGGAATTTGTTCAATTCTCGCAAGTCCAAGATGGGTCTCAATCCTCCATCTTTCTTTGGTATTAGAAAGTAGGGGGAATACCAACCCTTGTTCCTCTCCGCTACAGGTACCGGTTCTATGGCACCTTTCTCTAGCAGGTCTAAAATCTCCTGCATAAGGAGCGGGTCTGGAAACTTCAAAGAGTTGTTCCCTGGTGGATGGCTCTGAGGAGTTAGTAGGAAAGGCAGACAGTAACCTTGGGCAACTGTCTCTAATGCCCAAGCATCTGACGTAATAACCTGCCATTCTGCCAGATGCTGAGTTAACCTGCCTCCTACTGGTGTCTTGTGAGGGGAGAACTCAGAGGGGTTTAGAAACGGCTGACGCAGATTTTGAGGGTAAAGTAGCACCTGCTGATGCGGGTTTGGTACATTTGACCCCCTCCACCATGGGTGAATCGTCTGTCCCCTTTGAGCTGGCTGTCCTCTGCATTTTCCGAATTTGGAGTAAAAGCAAAAGGACTTACCCCTCCATGATGTACCTGTGGGGCGATTTGGAGTTTGTCAGGCTGCAGCCCCAAGTGATTTTGCGGCTGCTTTTGATGTCTGCAATTTCTCCAGGCTGCCATCAGCCTTTTTGCCAAATAGAGAAGTGCTGTCAAATGGCATATTCAGAAGTCTGGCTTGCACATCAGGAGCAAAGCCAGACTTCCGCAACCACGCAAACCTGCGGATTGTGGTACTCGCCGCCTTGGCTCTGCTGGTGCTGTCAGCAGAGTTGATGCCTGTTTGGAGGGACTCACACATTGCATCCTTCCTATCCTTGATGTTCAAGAATGCTTATCGTTCCTCCCCTTCTGGGAGACAGACAGCCGCTGATTAAGCACGCTCCCAAAGGGTGTGGCTGAATCTCGCTAGCGTGCAAGTGGCATTGATAGATTGAAGTGCCATACTGCATGCCGAAAACACTTTTTTTGACATGGCATCAAATCTTTTGTCATCTCTGTCTTGTGGTATGCCGATTTACTGCTTGATGTTGCTGCCTGCACAACTAAACTATCTGTAGTTGAGTGCTTGCATAGATATTCAGGATCTGAAGCTGACACACTGTATTTAGCAGAGAGTTTTTTATTTACTGCAGGGATAAATTCAGGTGTCTCCCAATTTGCGGATATTTTCCTCTGCAGTGCAGCATGAAAAGGGACGATAGGATCAATCTAAGATATCAGTAAAATCATCTGGCTGGAAAGAAGGTGCAGGTGTAGTCAACCCCATAAAATGCATAATTCTAGCCATAAGGGCACTGTAAGGTATTTCTGCATGTTCTTCAGATTCTGGTCTAGCAACTTCTGCCTCTGGAGAGTTATCTATGCCATTGGCCTCCTGTAAAGACTCTTGTAGATCTTTCAATCTATTTTCTTCTGAAATTAGTTCCTCTGGAATGGGTACTGTTCTTTGTAATCCAAAATGTCTCTCATTGTCAGAGTCTTCTCCTTCCTCATATAGAGGATAAAGCTCTGAAGTAATTAATCAGATCTTGGATAAGGAGTAAAACCCATTTCCATAGGAGGAGCTAAATTTGTGGTTACTGCTTGTGGAAAGATCATGGTTGTCGACGTAGGCGTAGGTCTCGACAAACCCGTAAAAGGTGTTGAAAACGTTGAAAAGGGCCTCAATGTATTCAGGAGGACTGGAATCCTACTCGGCGTCGAAGTTGTAGACGCCACTCTCGACGCCTTGGTCAGAACCTCAACACCTCTGGTGCCTTGGCGTAGTTGAGGTTTGAGGACTCGAGGACGCATCTTTCATCAGAGTCGACGATGACGTCGATAACAGTCTTATCCGATGGTGTTTTGCCTTTACTCTAGGGTTCATGACGCTCTTGAGGATTTTTGCTAGTCGGGTTCAATGACTCGCAGCGTTTTTCGGGTCTTTCACCCAGGGCATCACCTCTAGGCATCTCTGAGGGGGTCAACGCCGCTTTCTCGAAGACCCTAAGCATCCTTTTACAAAATTCTTCCCACTTAGCCGGAGAGCTGTGTTTTGTGGAGCAGGTGACCCTTTCCGGGTAATTTGATGAAGAGGAAGAGGGAGATCTATGACGCCTCTTCTTAGAGTGCCTCGATCTCGAAGAGTGATGGGAACAGCTTCGAGATCTCGATCAGGAGGGTTTCTTTTGACGGCGAGGAGATGAATGAGGATAATTTTGAAGGGGTAGAAGTTAACAGCCTTACCTCTTTCTAACTTCCCCTTCCGCTCCTTCAAGTCTTTCGCCGTCACAGACATGCAGTCCTCACATTCTGCACACTGATGCTCTGATTCTAGGCACCACAAACGGATCCTGTGATGATCCGTTAGAGACATCTTTCCATAATCTCGAAAATTTTTTAAGCCGGATCGTGGCGTTGCCATCGTTAGAAACTTTCGATTTTTGATGAATTTCGAAGATTTTTCGAAGAATAGTGTAGAACAGAGCGTTGTGTCTCCGAGGCTCAGGAAGCGTGGAAAAATGGAACTGAGCAACGGTCGCTGCGCAAGACTATTTATACCTATGGTGACGTCGCCGACGATACAGAGGCCTTCGAGGGACACCGACTCGAGGGAACGTCGACGCGCAGCGCCTGCTACTGTGGAAAAGTTTTTCAAGCTGGAAGTGGATTTATCAAAGATAAAGAATACGTAGGAGGACACAATCCCTTCGAAGTGTTATTTACCTTCAGAAATAATATGTTGTTGCAAAACATCCTGACAAAGACAACTTATTTTGCTACTGATAAACAGAGGAAATATTCTTTAGTTATGTGCAGATTACTTTAAATCTTACCATTCCAAGCTGAAGAGAAAACCTTTTTGTTGAACCACTGAAGTGTTGGATCTTTCTGTTGCCAATTTTGAGTCTCAACGAACTGTTAGAATTTTGTTGAAAACAAGGATTTTCTTGTTTCCTCTTGGAACTGTAGTAGAATCCATAGATCTGGGGAATGGGAATTCACCCTGATTATAAGGAGAGCTCTTGTCATATTGTCATATTGTGAACTTACTATTATGTTATTGTGTTGCTTTTGAACAGCCACACATACAGTAACTAAACAAGGTAATGCATAAGTGTGTAAGTGTGAGGGACAGATATCCTTTGTTGGAGTGTTTCCTTTAGTTTATTTTGGGCAGGGACATCCTCATTAGGTATTGCTAGTGAGTCTTGTATCCAACCTTTTGAGTTCATAAAATGGCATCTTTTGAAAAACCCCCACAAAGTTGTCTGCCTCACATTTCTGACCCCTCACACTCCTCTCAACTTAACAAACCCCTTAACTAACAAGAAGCTAGAGGAGTGCCTATGCTGGCAAGAAACTGCCTAGATGACAGGCAGGTGGATGAATTCCAAGTGCTCAGCCTCAAGGCCGGAAAGACGGAGGTCATGGTTGTCGGTAAGTCAGCAGCGGCCCAGGCAATGTGGACTGAAAACTACTGGCCTTCTTCCCTTGGCCCTTTGCCGGTCACAGTGACAGTTGTCAAGAATTTGGGGATTAAGTTGGCGTCTTCCCACTTGGCAGGCCCACAAGTCGCCACTAGGTGTAGTTAAGGGCATCTTAAATTGCAGATACTGAGGAAAATTAGCCAGTTTATTCCAGCTAAATTGCGTAGTCTTGTGGTTCCGATGAACATCGCAGGAACCCTAGACTACTGAAACTCTACACTGCTTTCTCAGCCAAAATGTCTAATTTAGCGCCTCCAGGTAGTGCAGAATTCCGCAGCACGTCTGGCCACAGGTCATCCTAGATGTTCCTCCGTTTCCCGGTGCTCCGGAGCCTCCATTTGCTTTCCATAGACGCACGGATTAAGTTCAAATCCCTGTGTATTGGGCATATTACGGGTTCAGTGATCTCTATCTCCAGTAATTTGATGGTATACTCCCTCCAGGAACTTCCGCTCAGTTAATTCTTAGTTGACGGTCACGGTTTTCGAGAGCCACTATTGGGAGGAGACTATGGAGCCGTTTCAGTGGCCGCCTCTCAGTTATGGAATTCTGTGCCTCTCACTATGAGCGATTAATGACCATTGTGTCATTATGCTATGGCGACTGTCTCCTCCAAGGAAGGGTTGGTCTCCCAGCGACAAGATACCATTGTGTCATAGCCGCGCTATATACATTTGGAAACAATAAGAACTCTGCTCTTGCATCGAAATCCCGAAATCCAGGCAGAAGTGTTTGGTGAACTTGGGTGTCTTTCCCCATGTTGCAGCTTTTCTAAGATAATTGGATGACTCAACTGTAAATATCCTGATAACCTGAGAACACAGCATAACAGGTCCATGAATAGTCAGTCTTTCCCGCAGCAATATGTCACTATTTAATATAGGCTAGGATTCATCAAGCAATTCTCTAATTAAAAAAGGCTTAGTCTTTCTTTGCTAGGCCAGAAGCTAAAATGAATTAGTATGATTTACGGAAATTCTTTTTTTCCATTGTCGAATTGTGGCCTTAAATGTCTGACAAGCACCCTCTGCTGGAGTGGTCTCTGAAAAAGGTAGGGGAGACAGGCTGATTGAGAAATTCCAATGACTGTGCGTAGTGTCCGAGAAAAACCAAAAGGTAGACAGTTACTCGCCATGAAAACCTAGAACTCGCCCACACATTTGCCTAGGGTGATGGCGATTATAAACAGCATTTTTCTGACAGAACTTAAAAATCACTTAGTGCATTAGTTCAAAGGGGAATTTTATCAGCCTCACAAACAGTGTACATTTCCTGACAGCTGGGTTTGTTCACCGGATGGAACCACCTCGTTAATTGCTTCGTTATCTCTTTAATAAATATATATATTTTTTAAAGGGAATGTTATCTTGCTGGTGGCAAGTGGGTGAAAAAGTTCTGGTATAATCAGAGAGCTGAGGGGGTGCACGACTCCCTACTTATGGGAATCAGTCCTATGACAGGTATGCAGCACGTACTCCCGTAAGTATGGAGGAAAGGCAACTGGATATGGGCGTATGTATCCTTGTGTTTCGTGTGTTCTGATGTCTGAGTGGCAAAGGTTCTTTCCACCCCACGGACATCCAGCCACTCTTTCCTGATGCCAAAGCATCCACTCCGCACAGAAAACAGGTAGCTAAAAGCAAGGGACTTCAAGTCGTAATATACAATAAGTTCTTGTTGCCTGATTAGCTGCTTTGGGTGCATCTTAAGGGTGATCTGGGAGTTCCTGGATAGAGTAAAAAAGTCCATGAATTATACCTGCCACCGTCAAGAGTATTATTTGACACAGGTATGACTAATTCCAACATGTACACGAGGTACTGGGAGAATAATGAATGCAGCGGGGGGTGGGGAGGCATCCGCATACAGTAACTTCCCTGTCCACAGGACTGAACAATTCACAACCGTTCCTTGTTGCCAGACCGTGCTTGTGAATGGCTAGCATTGGAGTTGGTTCCTCATGTGAACAGACCCATTTCAAGTGTTCATAAACTGTGAAAGAACGACTGCACCAGTTTATCAATTTACTTCCGCTCAAAATACATGTGCACATTTCTATTAGGACCTTTGATGATGGGGGATAAGTGATGCTCCAGTATACTTATACGGAAAGGTCTTTTTTTCCTGTGTTCAGAGGCCTCGATTGTCAGGCATTTGAGGTTTTCTCCTTGCTACCAAATAAGCATCCTGAAATGGCCCGCTTCCATCACCTCACAACCCACCCCATAGAGGCTGGCTGCCTGCAACCGCCATGTAGATTTGAAAGCTGGGCTCATAGAAATCTTGTCCTCTGGTGGTATGCTCCATCAACCCATCACTTTAATTTTGGACTATTCTCATCTTGGTTTCACAACTGTGGACACTGCACCTACACAAAGAGCTCTCTAACAAGAAGAAAACTATCTTCTCAGAGTGCAATAGGACAATCTCTTGAAGGCATTGGTCATGTTTGCCAGGGTGTTTAACAAGTCTTCCAGAAAGCCAGCAGCACAGTTTTTGAACCAAACTCTGCTCCCAGAAATAGTACACACTGAGATGGTAGGACTTTAGAAGTAGGAAAGTAAAACTACCCACACGTTTATGGAGTTACCTTCACTCAATAACAAGCAGAATAATGTTGCATATGTAATGGAGCTTCAAGTGCCTACATTTTGCCCGCACATGGTGACCTTATTTGGTATCTTTTTTACAGTGCTATAATGTTTCTGTGAGCTCCCAGTGGTGAAAGAGATTTAGGGTAGGCGGGACAACTTAATTCTTCTAGGCAGGCATCTGCAACCTCCTCCCCTCAGATGTTTTGAACTAGGACACCCATGATTTCTCACCATCAACTTTGCTGACTAGGGCTGATGGGAACTTTAGTCCAAAACATGTGTGGGGGGGGGGGGGGTTTGGGGGAGTCAAAGGTTGCTGACTCCTGCCTAAGGGCTAGAAAGAAATCCCTTGCCCAGGAGAACTTGCCTAATGTATTACTGCAGAGTTGAAAATCCCTTGCTTCCCGCCACCTCTTGTGGTTTTATCCAAAAACCCAAAGATGGTGACTTCGAGGTCATACTTCATTAAATTCTCTGTGCGTGCCCTAATCAACCAGCCAGCAGTACAAGTATGGGAGACTTGACAGCCTGGTTTTGGGGAGGGCAGCTACCGGGCTAGGAATTAAAGGGATGCCAAGAGGAGCACCAAAATAACTTTACAACACATCTGAGGAATATTGCTTTTGTGCGATGTGTAAGGATGTGTGAAGATCTTCTCGACCTAGAGTGGCTCGGAGGTCCGCAGTTCGGATCCAGGGAATGTCCCCGTTGGAGCAGCAAGATTTTTAATGTTTGAGTTTGGATGAACTTGTTCAGTTGTTTGAGGTCCTTTATGAGCCTCCATCTGCTGTCCTTTTTATCCTTTCTCAGTCGGTGGTTAATGAGAATAAAACCACCACTCCTTCCGACTGGACGCCTTTTCTACAGCCCTTTTTGCAAAGATCATCCAAACTTATTCAGCCAAATGGTTTGGGCATTTTTGACGATGTTGGAGTGGTGACTGGAATTTTCAAAAGAACCTCACCCGAGTATGCCGTTTTGGACAATCTGGACCAGCACTGGTCTTATGTAATTATTTTCATTCAATGGAAGTGGTGACAAATCATCTAACGGGATGCAGAAAAGGGTGGATGGTTTGAAGGAAAGTGTCAGGTTTGTTTTACGTAGAATTGGGTGCAGCCTTTCCTTTTCCACGATCTTAAATGTTGGTGGTTAGCAGTATCGGGAATAAACAGAGGTTAACGTGAAATATTGGCGATAGTAAAAACAGGTTGCCTTTGATTTCCTTGATTCTCCCTTCCCCCAAACCCCATGTCTTCGTTCTTGAACAGAAGGGTTCCCATTCCTTGAACCTACCAAGCAAATGGAAGTGTCTTTCCTACACTTTATACCTCGATGGGATGTCATCCACTGCCTTTCAAACTAGGCCACTGTATGGGCACCGGACCACAAACGGGTTTCCAACTTCTGACTAATGCTTACGGATTTACGGTATTTATGTTTCTGCAATTTCCGTCTATTCGTCCATATTTATTTTTGGGTCTTTTTTCTGTACTTATCCACATTTATTTTTTGTCCTGAAAAGATACTTCACAAGCAGTATTTTTCTGCATTTATTCTAATTAAAAAATGCAGTGATTATAGCACAGGCAGCCATATAGGAAAGAAATGCTAGCTTAATTTCTTCCATAACAAACGGTTGCTCCTGCTGCCTTGAGATATATGCCATCAGCAATTTCAAGAACTTTAATGCTGTTTTAATACAACTTTTACAGTGTACGTGCTGCCAATCTGCAATGTGATTGGCCTGAGATGCATGAGTGACATCATAAACACCCAGATAGAAAGACCCGTTTTTCCTTTTTTATAAATAGAGAAAGCAGTCTGCTTTTGTGTGTAAAAATCAGTAAAAATGGAAAACTGGAAGCATTACTCATGACTGCTCTGTGGGTCATCTGCTTAAATTTAGCCCCCTCTACACTTTATACCTATGAAGTTTAAAATTCTCTCTTTGTCTCTTCGTTTTGAAGACGTGCTGTGGTTCTCTTTACTAGTCTTTTCACTCTGCACCATCTGACGAAGAAGGCTGTGAGATTTCGAAAGCTAATGCTTTGTTCCATCTCTCCACATTATCTTCAGTTAGTCAAATAGCTGGCATCATAACCTGCATCATGATCGATTTTAAAACTGGACTAAGTGTCAAATGTTTCTTTACTCTTCTATGATGTGTCAAAGGCATACAGACACAATTACACGTTCCTGGATGATCTACCCAGCTCATCTTGCAGGAGTTGTTCTACCAACTTTGCAGAGACAATTGTGGCTACGATTGGGTAGGTGTAATCGAAATCTTTTTCTCTATGCATGCAACATCCTCCCTTCACCATCCGGTTGCTTTGCCAGTTACATTTAACCTGCTTGCTGCCACAGTCAACACAGAATTCGATCTTGGATGGCCTCGAAGGAAAAGTGGGACAGTACTTCAAGGAAAGCTGAGAAAACTTGCTTTTTCACAGCGGACACCTTAGAAAACTAAAATGTGCTCACCCGTTACATTGTGAGCTTTGGTTTTGCGCACTAACCACCTATACACATCTTCGAGCTATAAAAGAAAGGATATCATTCAAGAAAAGCTCAGAAATACTGTTGAATGCAATATAGAAAAAACAAGAGGGGAGAGAATAGGATTTTATAATGTGAACCTTTCACAAAAGAACAGTCTTCAGCTTATTTCTAAAGTTCATGTGATTTTCAGTAGTGCACAGTTCTTTCGGAAGGGAGTTCCACATTCTTATGGGTTAATTGGAGTTCTGCTCCCAAGTTTGTCCCTCTTCAATATGGATACCACCAGAGGACTTGATTCACTGAATTGCAGGGCCCTGGTCAAAAGTATAGTAATGTAGTCTCAATCAGGTTTGTGGATCAGAAACAGATTTAAAGATCATCCAGTCTCTAACAAGGAGCAAGTAAAACATTAGTGCACAAGGGGTGTGCTTGAATTTCTTGAGTCAGTAACATTCTGGCTACCACATTCTGCACACTGTGAAGATTAACCACCAAGAGTACCGGATAGACACCTTTACTGAACTCCAAACATGCTTTTTTTGTAGTATAAAAATCTATTTGACAGTTCTGTATCCACCTGGATTTCCCATCCCCAAAGAAATTGTCAAGTAACTATGCTGCTTTGAGGCCACTGAAATTATGCCATAGTATGTATGGATCCTTTGAATATAGACATTTTGCTTTGGTTATTCCAAACAGTGTCTTCACCCCAAAAACAGAAAATGTTGCTTACTGTAGTGACTACTGTACTCCTCGCTAGTCCCTAGTCCCCTTTCCTCTATACTCGTGCGACATTTCGTCCTTCGGGACAGGGCTGAAGTTTTTTGAAGCACCATATACATTTTTTTTTCTGTTTGTTTAAGCAGACCCAGTCACATGTGCGGCCACAGGCTCCGCCTCCCCAAGTCCCTCCTCCTAACCTCACTCCTCAGTCCTTTTCGAACTGCCTATGTGTACATTTACACACCAGTTGAGAGCAGAAACTAGTCCAAAGAGCAAGCGATTTGGCAGAAACCAGAACACATTTTGATTTTTATCTGTATGGTTGAAATTGCAGTCCTTTGAAAATACACATTATTTGAACTGAGTTCACTGAGCATTTAAGAAACAAGTAGCGCTTTTATTTTCTGTTCAACTTCTGCTTTGTTTACATTGCTTCATTTTGTGCTGGATGATTGTGGAGAGAAACACGAGCATTATGCATGGATATTTACTTTCCTATTATCTACTTATCAGTAATAAGGCTGAAAACTTAATTATAACTGGAAGTATCCTTTATAAGAAACAACCTTTGCGTTTTCCTGGAATGCGTGCTTGAATTGCAACAAAGAACAAATTACTTACCTCGGGTAATGTTCTTTCGACTGGATGTTCCTCCCACGTATTCCTCACCTTTGATAACCTCCTTCCAGCGTCAGCTGCTTCGTAACATTTACTTTCTCTGTAGAAGGTGCTGTGCGTCGTCGACTCAATGTCCCTGGCTGTTCTGTGTCCGCACTAAAGCATGACATCACAGAAACTACATATAGCAAGCACAGCGCCCATTACTTCAGTTCTAGTTCCCCCCCATTCTTCAGAGCAGACATTTGCGACATCAAAACGACCAGACGTTAGAGAGGGGAAGGTGTAATACACAAATTATACAGAGGGGCGGGATGGGAGGGGCGATGAGGAATATGTGGGAGTAACATCCAGCATAAACAACATTACTAGGGAGAAGTAATTTGTTCTTTAAATGGATTGTGTCCTCTCACATATTCGTCATTTTTGATACACTCCCAAAGCAGTATCTGCAGAAGGTGAGAGTACAAATTCTACTCGTCATTAATGCTGAGTAGTACAGCCTTCCCAAATCCCGCATCCTGTAAGGTTTTGAAAATGTATGCAGAGAGGGCCAAGTGGCAGCAGCGCAAATGTCTTGTACTGGTACCCCTCTCTGTAAAGCCGATGAAGTGGCCACACCCCTAGTAGAATGCCCCTGTAGGCCTACAGGAATGTCTTTACCCACTAAATTATAGCATTCTGTAATGCAAAGTACAATCCAGTGGGACAAGATTAGCTTGGTCACAGCCAGCTCTTTCTTGTGTCCCATGTAACCACCAAACAATTGGTAGTCTTGCCTGAGGTTTGCCATCCTAGAGATGTAAAAGTCTCTCTTAGGGTCACTAAGATGCAGTCTTTCTTGCTCCTTAGATGGACGAGGTGGAGGATAAAAAGTAGGAAGGACAATTTCTTTAGCAAGATGAAGATACTGCCTTTGGAAGACAGGTGGGACAGATTCTGAAAACGACCTTTTCCTTGAAAAAAAAATGGTAAAAAGGCACTTACACGAAAGAGCCTTCACCACGCGCCGATGTAATGGCCATGAGGATTGAGTGAACATCTTTATAGGACACAAATGTAGCGGCTCAAAGGAGCACCCATGACGTACTTGAATACTAGGTTCAAGTCCCAAACAGGTACGAAAAACAGGACTGGACGGAACACATTAGTGGGCCCTTTTAAGAATTGGACTAAGATGGGGATCTTGAAATAGGATCACTGCTCTGGTACGTGCTTAAAAATGTATAGCGCCGCCAGGTATCCTTTCACAGTGCCAACCTGGAGTCCCTAGTTGGCCAAATTAAGCAAAAAGGATAACACCATCAGTTTGTCACAAAATAAAGGGGCTACATTCTTATCTCTGCACCAGCTGCAAAACATATTACAACTGCAGTGGTACAAAGACTTAGTTGCGGGTCTTCTAGCCAAAAGCAAAATTTCCATTACGTCTTCCGCAGGTCCCAATCATTGCATCTCAACCTCTCAGAAACCAGGTGTGAAGGTTGAGATTTCTGATCTCTGGGTGAAGAATGCGACTTCCCTCTTACGAGAGAAGGTCCTGTGTTTGGGGAAGACGAATTGGTGGGCAGATGGACAGGTCCAGAACATCCGGTACCATGTCCTCTTGGCTCAATCAGGAGCAATGAGGATCATGGTTTTCGCGAAATTATAAGTTACTCACCGTAGTGACTAACGTACTCTTAGTCCATAGCCCCCTTTCCTCGATACTGTATGGGCGTCCCTTCCAAGGGACCCGAGACCGAACCTTTTTCACCAGAAAAAACCTTCCCCTTAGAATTTAGAGGCACGTGGGGGTGCGGTCCAGGGAGCATGCGCTGCCCCGATTCCGCCCTCCGGCGCCACACCTCAGTCCCCATTGACGCGTCGACAATAGATTTAACATTGCCTATCGACACCAGTATTATTAGGGGGGGGGAGGTTAGTTGGACGTATGGAGGAAAGGGGGACTATGGACTAAGAGTACATTGGTCACTACGGTGAGTAACTTATAATTACTCTTATGTCCCGTCCCCTTTCCTCCATACTGTATGGGCGATTACAACTGATTGTAGCCCCAGGGTGGAGAGGAGACCCCCCCCTTAAGCAAATAGGTTCTTGAGAACCGCATGTCTGAAAGCCGTATCAGATTTAGAGCCGACATCCAAACAGTAATGCTTGCAAAAAGCCAAGGGAGTGGCCCAAGTGGCCGCCCTGCTCATGACCTGCCAAGGGACATGGCGCTGGAATGCGAGGGCATTTGCTTTGGCCCTGACTGTGTGGGCATGCATGTTGGCGGGAGCGGCTTGTGCTGGCCCTCGTACGCTTCCTTGATGGCAGAGACCATGCAGCGTGATATGGAGGCCTTAGAGTCCTGATAGCCTGGCCTCGAGCCGCCCGAATTGCGGAAGCCCTTGGTTCTGTCCAAGTAGAATTTCAGGACACGCCTGACATCCAGGCAGTGCAGCACTCTATGTGCTTCATCCTTGGGATCGGGAAAGAATGTTGGAATAAGTATTTCCTCGTTCAGGTGAAATGCAGATGGAACCTTGGGCAGAAATGCCGGGTGCGTCTGCATGACTACCTTGTCCCTGTGAAAGGGCACCCAAGACCATATTCAGGTCCCACACTGGGTGCAGTCTCTTTACGGGCGGGTAGAGCCTCACGAGACCGGTCAGATGTTTGCCGATAGGGTTGGAAGAGGAAAAAATGCCTTCCTCCGAGTTCCTGTAAGCCCCAATGGCTGCAAGGCATGTACGGCAGGTGTCGACCTGTACGCCCGAATGAGCGAGGTGTGCCGAAAAAGAGAGCATGTCATCCAGATTACAGGCCAGAGGGTCAATTCCCTTGGAGTCTTCCCAGAGGCAGAACCTGGTCTATTTGCTCTTGTATTGGGCTCTGGTGGCTCTGGCACCCTGTACGATCTCCAGATTGGCCTGTGAGAGGTTAAGGTGCCGAAGCATTACCTGCTCAGGTACCACGCTGTAAGGGCTAGTGGATGATCCCGCCCCCCAGCTGCACCAGAAGATGCGCTGGGCCCGTCGGTGTAGTATCGGGGGCACCTCCGAGAGGCAGGAGCACCGAAAACCATGGTCTGGCCAGCCACCATGGAGCAATCAGAATGATGCGGAGCCGGTGCGACTCCTTGATCTTGCAAAGAACCCTGTGGATCAGGGGAGTGGGAGGAAAGGCGTAGGCCTTCATGTCGGACCACTGGAGGTGAAATGCGTTGCCCAGAGAGCCGGGGCCCTGATCCTGCCAGGATGCGAACTGGGGGCACTTCTTGTGCCAGGTGGCAAAGAGATCCACTTGGGGGGGGGGGGGGGGGAGAGCCCCACCTGTTGAAATTCTCCTGAATAACAAGGTTGTTTAGCTGCCACTTGTAATTGTCCGCTCCCAGCCTGCTGAGCCTGTCTGCCTCCAGGTTGGATTCCAGGAGGTGGACTGCCGAGAAGTAAATTTCGTTTTCCAAGGCCCATTCCCCCATGCTGATCCCCTCTTCTGTGCAGACGAGCGATCTGGTGCCTCCCTGCTTGTTGATGTAGGACATGCTGGTCGAGTTATCTGTCTGGAGGAGGACAACCTTGCCCCTGAGAAGCGGTAGGAATGCTCTGAGCGCTAGCCAGATGGCGTTCAGCTCCAACCAATTGATGTGGTATTCCTGTCGAGTCCAGGTGCCATGGACTGAGAGATCGTCCAGTGTGGCTCCCCAGCCCTCGAGCGAGGAATCTGTGGTGATGGTGGCCTGCGGAGAAGGCGGCCGGAAGGGCTTGCCTATCCGTAGATTGGAGTCCCTGGACCACCAAGTTAGGTCCGGGTGGAGAGATGGAGGAAGGTTGATCATTTCGGATTGAGAGCCCCGCTCCTGACTCCATGAGGCCGCGAAGTGCAGCGGAATCCTTCTCATCCTTAGTCTCGTGTGCGGGACGGCCAGCAGAACCACCGCTACTAGACCCAGGAGATGTTGATGCCACCAAGCCGAGGTCACTTCTCTGCTGAGGAAGCAGATGGTGGCCCTCTTGATAGCCGAGATCTCGTCTTCTGAAGGGAAGACCTTCTCGGAGCACATGTCCCAAATGAGTCCCAGGAACATCAGTCTGCGTGGGGGAGCAGCTGTGATTTCTTGAGGTTGAGTGAGAAGCCTAGGTTGTGCAGTGTGTGCATAAGGGCATGGGAGAAGTGGTGAACCGCCTCTGGAGATGTAGCCCCGACGAGCCAGTCGTCAAGGTATGGATAGATGTGGAGGCCCTGCTCTCTGAGGAGGGCCGCTACCGCGTTCATGAGTCTGGGGGCCGAGTTGAGGCCAAACGGAGGGACCTTGCATTGGTAATGGTAGCCCATGATCCTGAACCGTAGGAAAGAACGATGGGGCTGCCAAATCAGGACGTGTAGGTACGCGTCCTTCAGGTCTAGGGAGCACATACAGTCTCCCTTGTCCAATGTCTCCGCTATAAAAGCTGGCGTAACCATCTTGAATTTTTCCAGGGGTAAGGAGAGGGTGGAAAGGTCCAGCACAACTCTCAGGCCCGCCTGGTACTTCTGAATGGCGAAAATCTTGGAGTAGAAGCCACAGCCTCGCGGGGAGGCTAGAACTTCCTCCACTGCCTACAAAGAGGATCCAGGGGTCCGTAAAATTCTTGTGCCAGAAATGTGCATGGAGAGCAAGCCTGCCCCCCACCAGAGACACGTGGACCTGAAGGGGCGTGTCATGCCTTCTTGCCCTCAGAGGCTGAGGCAGGGGACTGGAAACAGCCCTAACTCCCCCTCCACCCCCTTTTTGTAGTTTGCGCCGGTTCTGAGGCGGGGAGTCAGTCTGGCTGCCTGGATCTGCGTTCTAGGAAGCCGCAAAACCCTCCATATGTACGACCCTTCTCTGAGCTCTACTGAGATTGGTTGTAAAATGTGGGCGTGGTCTTTGTCAGAATGGACAAGGACTTTGCCGTTTGTGAGCTGTTTTTCTTATCCAGCTCTTCATCCGTAGAGGAGTGGAAGAGGTCCCGCCCTTGAACGGTAGATCTAGAATGGGCTCCTGGACGTCCAGGTTGAATTTCGTCGCCCGGAGCCAGGCTGTGCACCTCATGCCCGTGGCAATGCAGATGGCACGGCCTGAGGTATCGATATGCGCTACTGTGGTGTCCATGAGGTCATGCGCCACGAGCTTGGCCTCTGCTAGGCCCGCCTTAAAGCGTGACTGGCATTGGGAGGGGAATTCCAGGAGGAAGTCTGCAATTTCCCGCGATAACCGTTGGTTGGCGGCAGCTAGCATGGCATTTGCGTTGGCCCGACGTAAGTACAAGGAGACGTTGGAGTAGATCTTCTTGCCATACGCCTCCAAGATATTCTCCTCCTTGCCTAGCAGTGCCGCAGAGGAGGCGGCTGAAGCTTGGAGTAAAGTGATGCTGCAGCGATCACCGAGGAGTGTGGCTGAGGATGGGTCGAGAGCAAGTGTGTCCCCCTCCATCTGCCTGTACTTGGCGTCCAGGCGTCAGTTGACCGGCTAGACTGAGTGGGGCTTGAGCGAACCCTTCTTGGTCAGGGAGACTACATCAGTTTGCAGTGGAATCCCTGTGTTGGCAGAGGGGCGTCTTGTGAGGACTTCATCTAGTACCCCCTCTGCCGGCTGTTTGACCTCGGCTGAGTGAGGCCTAGGTACTCCGCCAGGCCAGCAAGACGTTCATGGAAGGCCCTGGCTGAGGATGGCATGTCCGGATCCTCTTCCAGATCCGCAGGACACGGATGAGGAGGATCTTGTGGAGGAGGGGTGCCGGAGGCCGGGGTACAGAGACCGCAGCCGTAGGCTGAGGAGGCAGCAGAGGTTGCAGAGTTGGCTGTGGAGCCAGAGGAGGTGGCTGCACCGGGGTCTGGCAGCCCTATGGAGGAGTCTCTGGTGCCGCTAGCATGGCGGGGAGGACTTCCCCGACTGAGACCTTGATGATAACCCCCCATCTGAGGAGACCTCACGAGGCCGAGGAACTTCTCGAAGAGCACCTCCTCAATGGCCAGAGAGGTGGCAGGGAGTACCGACAGGGTAGTGGGGGACTGCTGGAGCCGCTGCGTACCCAGTCTGTATGGACGTGTGGGAAAGTTGCCCTGCGCATATGTGGGGTAGACTGTAGGCCACGTACCTGGTTGCGACCAGTCCCACCTTGATACGTTCTTCATCGAATTTGTGGAATGGTGTTGGGCGGGTGTTACTGTCTGGCGCAGCGGCCATTTTGTCGAGCTGCCTGCCACGTGTTGCCCAGCCCGCTGGGACCGGCCTCGTCCAAGACACTCGCGTGTGGATCACGGGGCCTACCCTGCTCTTCATGTCTCGGCCCAGTAGGTGTGCCACCATCGACCCAGGGGTCAGTAGAGCTGCGTTTAGGCGCCCCCTCCGACATATTGCCAGTATTAAGGCATAGCCCCTCGGACGTATTGCCGGTGTTAGGGGGTAGTCCCTCGGCCATTGCACCGGTAAAAGGGCATAGCCCCTTGGGTGTAGGCCCGGTACAAGATCCTTCCGGTCCCTCGGCACTGCATCCGGAAGGATACGAGGACCCCTCGACCAGAAGGCCAGTAGCTGTAGCAGCTTTGGTGCACGTGTCAGTGGAAGGACCTGGCCGGTTCCTCCTGCGAAGGAGTCCCTGTGAAGGAGTCTCCCTTGCAGGGTGCGCGGGAAAATATCGTCCCTACCTTGGACCTGGGACGATACTTCACAAAGTTCTTGAGATCCTCTGGAAGCGACTTCAGGAAGAACTCCCTCCACCTGGCTAGCCTGTTCTTCAGTGCCTTCGAGGACAGCGAGTCACACGCCGAACACGATTGCCAACCGTGGTCTGGGCCTAGGCAACATAGGCAGAGGGAGTGGGGGGTCTGGAGTTGGGAAGAGCCCGCTGCAGGATGGACACCTGCTTAACCCTGTAGAAGTCGGCATGAGCCGGGAAGGAGTGCGACACCTCAGGACCGAGTCCTGAATGATAGGAAAGACCATAAAGACAAAGAAGTATCCGTGCGTGTAATTACATGGCCGAAGCCAAACCCAGGAGCGCTGGTGAATTCAGCCCGTTCCTGTCGGCGCAGAAAAGGGGACTGAGGTGCTAGCCAGGTGGAGGGCTGGGGTCAGGGCAGCGCAAGCTCATTGGCCCGCGCGCCTCTAAATTTAAAAGGGGAAGAAGGTTTTTTTCTGGTGAAAAAGGTTCCGTCTCCCGTCCCTTGGAAGGGACGCCCATACAGTATGGACGAAAGGGGACAGGACGTAAGAGTACATACTCAACCTCCTGATGATGCGAGGAATGACAGGGACTGGAGGGATCGCTACAGTAGTGGAAACTTCCAGTCCACTACGAATTAATCTCCCAGAGCTCCTCTATGAGGAAATTCCCTGGAGCAGAACAGGTTGCACTTTCTGTTGACACTGGACACAAACAGATCTGTTCCATGTGATATTTTCGCCGCAAAAATATCACAATGCAAAAATATTGCCATATTTTTGCAGCGAAAATAACACATGGACCCTGCGGGGGACACCCCCGCAACCCCCGCATTCATTTTTTATGTGTGGGGGACACCCCCGCACCTAATATTTTCGAGACCAAAAATATCGCCTATGGCCGTTCCCGATGAGCATATGTACGGCGATATTTTTGGTGGCGAAAATATTACCCGATACCAACAGATCCACTTGAGGGGTTCTCCAAAGGGTGAAGATCTCTTGAAGGACTTCCTGAGCTAGTTCCCACTTGTGGGAGACCGTGCTCTGCCTGCTCAGAGCACTCACTGCAGTTTTCTCTTCTGCGCCAAGGTGAATGGCTGTGAGATTCCTTCTTGCAGTGCCCGAACCAGAGGTGAATTCTCTGTCTACACAGTTGTAGTGACCCAACACCACCTACCTTGTTGAGGTAGTACATGCCCACTGTGTTGTCTGTCATTATCAGGAAATGTTTTTCACCGTGCAGAGGGCAGGAAGGCCATGAGTGCCCTTAGCTTTAAAAGGTTGATGTGTAGTTTGGACTCGGAGACAAATAAGTGCTGATGATCAGATCATTGTCATGGGCCTCCCAATCTATGAGGGAGGTGCCCGTAACTACGGTTATCTCCGGCCATGGTTGCCAGAAAGGTTCCCCTTTCAGCACTTTCTCCTCGCAGGCCTGCCACAGGAGATCCTGCGCGACCTTGCTCGGGACCTGAAGGTGGTCAGTCATTCTGCCCGAGAACTGAGACCACTGGCACCCGAGGGTCCACTGAAGAGACCTTATTCTAAGACAAGCCTCTGGCACCAGGAAAATGCATGCCATGAGGCCGAGCAAACAAAAGAAAAATCTTGGGCATTTTGGAACTTGGTCGACCATCTGTTGAATGTGTTCAGCCCTCACCTCGAGTGGCGAGGCTTCCCCCGAGAAATCATCCAGGACCGCTCCAATGAATTGAAGCTTCTGAGAAGGTATCATGTGGGACATCTTAAAATTGTGAAGAGAGTGGCAGGTGAGGCTGAGATGTTCCAAGAATTGCTCAGGAGAACGGGCCCTGATCAGCCAATCGTCCAGGTAAGGGGGATAGAGACCTCCTGCAGTAGGAATGGATCTCTAACATTGAAGGAGTGGCTCCCTGGTGGATGATCTGGAGGCCTTTTTTTAATAAAGGGAGGCAGTAACCCTAGGCTATGGTCCCTCTCCACGGCCCACGCATCGGAGGCAATGCCCCACCAATCTTCCAAATGCTGACTGAGCCTGCACCCCACAAAAGAGGTTTTGGGGCATTTGTAAAATTGGCTGATGGCAAGGAGGCTGTTGCTTGGGCAGACTTTGCACCACAAGCTATTTCACCTCAAGGAAACCTTTTCTGACCGCTTACCCTTCCGAAGGATGTATAATACCGAAAGGGACAACCCCTTCAACCTTGGGAAGTGATATCGTGCCCGTCAGGGGCTACCGCAATGCCTCATTAAGCGAACTTTAGATGCCCGAAGCTTCTCCAGACTCCTCATCCTTACTACCAAAGAGAGGAGACCCATCAAAGGGCATGTTAAATAACCAAGACTGTACATCAGGCGCTAAACAAGACTTCCACTGCCAAGCAAATCTGCGTGTCACTGCACTAGATGCCATAGCCCTGCCTACACGGTCAGCACAATCTAGTCCAGATTGTAAGGACTCACACATGGCTTCTTTGCCAGCTTGAAAAATATTCTGGAACCCTTCTCTTTACTCACCTTCGGGGATGTGTTCTGTAGCCATGGCTATGACGTCCCATAGCGAATAGATACATTTTGCTAGGGCGCAAGTAGTGTTGAAAGAGTTCAATGTCATGCTGCTGGCAGAGAAGACTCGCTTAGCTAGAGTGTTGAATCTTTTATCATCTAGGTTTGGTTGTATAGATGGATAGGCGGCAGCCCTGGATGTAGAAGTGGCCACCTGTACTAGCAAGCTTTCAGGAGTGGGATGCTTGGACAGAAAATCTGGGTCTACACTAGAAGGCTTATATTTTCTAGTGAGATTTTGTTTAACTGCCGGGTTCAGATCCGGAGTTTCCCAATTTGCCATCACCCTCTTCTGTCAAGTAGGCTGGAATGGTATACCAGGATCCTTCTGTGGACCCTAGTCTAAATTGTCAGTAAGATCATTCTGCTGAAAACCTGCAGCAGGCCTGCCCCATCTCAGGTATTCTGTGACCCTATTCATGAGGGACCTGTAAGAGGTGTCTGCATCTGAAATTGCAAAATCCACCTCAGTAGAGGTATCAAAACTACTTGCGTTCTTCAAAGTATCAATTAAGTGTTCCATTCTTGATTCCTCAGATATTAGACCCTCTGGAACATGTGGCGTTCCATAGACAAGTCCAAATGGAGGAGTGTCCTAATCAGAGAACTAATTTTCCTCCAAGATAGAGGACATTGACTCGAGTCTTTTTTTGTTAAAGGTTTAAAAATCACAGGCTCTGTCAACGGCTTCGACACCGAAGAACCTGACCCGTTACTCACAGAGGAATGAGGTTTAGGCCTCTCCTTGACTCGATGCTTCAAATGCACTTGAGGGCTCGACTGTTTAGAACCCAGGCTTGAGGGCACACAAGTTGTAACCTTTCAAGGCGCCTTTTCAGCCTTAGGAGGCAATGTGGGGTCATGCGACTTTTTCAGTGGGAGCCGGAGCCACCTTCTCGATATTTAACATTTGGCGACAAAAAGTCTCCCACTCGGCCTTAGAAGCCTATTTACCTGGACATGCTATCTTGCACTAGGGAGACAAGTCAGAAGGCGTTGAGCTGTTGACGAGTGATGGGAACCACTGCGAGATCGCAAGTGCTTCTTGGAGCACTTCCTCGGTGGTGAACCCCACCATCCCCTCAAACTATTTTCGTCAGATCTTTTCGAAGGATTCATCGAAGGGGATTTATACTGGGGGCCTACCGGTAGTGAGTTTCCCCTTCCTCCCTTTAAGTGCCTTTTCCGTCATCGACTGCCAGGAACCACAGCCCTCCATTTTGTTCGAGGAGACATCAAAGACAAACACAGCGAGGGTCCGTAATCAAAATCCTAGCCCCACAGTCTGCGCATTTATTGAATCTAGTTTTTGGAGTCGACATTATCGAGATTAACTGCCAAAAACGATGAAAACACACTGTATCCAAAGTGAACTAGGCAGCAGAAAAACAGAACTGAAGTAACAGGCGGAGTGCGTGCTATATGTACTGTTAGTGATGTCATACTCTAGAGCGGACGGAGGCCGTCGAGGGACATAGAGGTGACGACACATGGCACCCTCTACAGAGGGAAACAAATTCCAAAGCAGCTGATGATGGAAGGAGATTATCAAAGATGAGGACTGTGTGGAAGGACAATCTATTTGCAGTATTTGTATGGGTTCCTGTGCTCTTTGCAGGTATTAAGATGCAGGTATCTAATAAAATGTAGTACAATTTCCGCTATCTTTGCTATTTAACCTCGGTTTGTTTTAAATGTTTTCTATTCATTTTCAATTTTAGGCAGGTATTGGTTGCTTGTCACATACCCTTTACACTGTTGATTAGGAGATAATCATGTTTTCTCTATTGATTTAGTTCTTACTAATCATAAATACAGTGTGTGAAATATTTCCATCTGAAAATCTTATCGGGGCTAGTTTAAACACGTATTCAGCCTTACGTTGAAGTGAATGGGGTAAATGGTCAGACGCAGCAGGGCTCTTGGCTGAGGGGTCACCGTCATTATACCAATTACCAAGGCCACAATCTTTCAAATATTCAAACCTCTGAAACAGACTCTCCAGCCAATATAAGTTCTGCCACAAATCAAACATTAATACAAATAAAATAGTTACATTTGCATCCGACATTGAAACCTTGCAAAATATGTCCCTGTGGTGGTCAAGAAAGGTATTTAATATTTTTTATGTAGCACTTCATGCAAGGTTCCTCCAATTTCTAAGCATTGTGAGTATTGTGTCAACCAATAGTGAGTATACCAACCCCAGCCAACATATGACCATGAGATTAGATTTAGGACCTCATTACAAGTTGGATGGTAAGTGGAAAAAGTGGTGGTAATGTAATTATTGCCACTTTTACAACTCTGCCGAATTGGAGGTTCCAGACAATGGAAACTAATTTTGCCTGTGGAATTGGCCCCGACGGCTGAATTAGCATCATACAGATAGTAATTCCACTATATTAAAAGTGAAAATACCACCCAAATATCACCAAAAATGGGCAATAATTCCACCAAAAAAACAGCAGTTACAGCCACATAAAGCTGACCGGTCGGTACGTGCCCATTAATTGAAAAGCTCTGACTGTTGTTGAACCTTTTGTGTAATTGCTAGCCCATGTGTGACAGGCTGTTTGTGCTTCCACACCTTGCATTTTATTTGGTAAATGTCAGCGAAAGATGCTCTTCTGTCAGGATGTGGTCACTGCACATGATGATTTCTATACATTTATGTTTTTTACAAGCGTTGGCTAGATGAGCTGCATTTTTACTCTCTTATGATGGTGACAACTCATTACATTTACTCTGAAAGTAAATAAAAACAGGAAGTAAAATACTCCTACCTCAAAATCGTATCTGGAGCACTGACTAAGGCATTCTAGGACGACAAAGGGAGGGCATATGGAGGAAACGGGGCTATGGACTAAGAGTAGAGTGAGTAACTTTTCTTTGCTCTTACTTCCTGTCCCCTTTACTACATACTTTGTGAGACCAGTGCTAGTGAATCTCCCACGAGGGTAGAAGGTTTTGTTTCCAACTGAAGGGGTTCTTCAGTACTGCCCGACTGTATTGGGAGTCTGCCCTCGAGCTCACGTCAAGGCAGTAGTGCTTGCAGAAGGCTGAGGGAGAGGCCCAAGTCGATAATTATCATTGATTGTTTTTAACGTGACATGCCACTGGGCGAACATGAAACAAGAAAACAAGAGACCGACAAGACAGCACAATTACAATTTTTCAAGAACTGCTTTCAGTGCCGGGAAGGGAAAAGTACAGAACAATGGCTCTATAGCCTGGGATGAGATCCAAAAGGTTGCGCAACACCAGATTTTTGTAAGGACTGATCGAGTTGAAGTGCTTTTTTGAACTCTTTGGTCCTGACCAGGTAAAACTTTGGAGCCCTCCCGACATTGATGGCATGCAGGAATCTTTACGGTTCGGACGTGGGATATAAAAAAAATACTGGTAGAGAAATCTCCTGGTTAACATGGAACTCCAGATACTATATTAGGGAGGAATGACGGGCGAGAGCATAGAACTACTTTGTCATAATGAAAGATTGTAAACGCCATTAACTTGGTGAAAACCCTCGAGAAGGTTGTCAGCCAAAATGGCAGAACTTGAAACTGATGAGAACCGCCAGCCTCAAACCTCAGGTACTTTGTGCTTGTGATGGATAGGGACATGAAAAGTAAGCATCCTGAAGGTCCAATGACACCATCCAAAACTGAAGCTGGAGGGCCTGAAGGATCTGAGAAACAGTAACCAATTTGAACTGGTCATTCGCGAGGAACTTGTTCAAGTATCTCAAGTCCAAGATGGGTCTCAATCCCCCGTCCTTCTTGGGGATTAGAAAGCATGGGGAATACCAACCTGTGTTCCATTCCGCTACAGGTACTGGTTCTATAGTACCTTTCTCTAGCAGGCTCAAAATTTCCTGCAAAAGGAACAGATCTGGAGTATTGAGTTTGTGGGTCCCTGGTGATGATTTCAAAGTCTTTTTATGAATGGGAGACAGTAACCCTGGGCTACATTTTCTGATGCCCAAGCATCTGATGTAATGTAGATTCTTGCAGATGCTGAGACAGTCTGCCTCCCTACTGGGGTCTTGTGGATTAAGAGCTCAGAGAGGTTTTAAAGCAGTTGGAACAGTGGCTGATAGTAAAGCAATCGCTGTTTGTCGTCCACCATGAGGGAATCTTCATTGGCCTCTATGACTAGCTTGCCCCTCGCTCTACCGACTGAGGAATAGACGCAAAAGGACCCACCCCTCCAAGAAGATCCACTAGGGTAAGATTGTTGTGGCTGTCTGATTGCGACGCTAAGTGATTTTGCCGCCACTTCCTTAGAGGTTTGCAGCTTTTCTAGGCTTCCGTTAGCCTTGCTGCCAAACAGTTGAGTCGTCAAAAGGCATATCGAGAAGTCTGGATGGCACACGTCCAGTGCAAATCCTGACTTTCTCACCCACGCAAATCTACGTAGTACGGTACTTGTCACCAAGGATCTACTGATGCCGTTAGCAGTATCAAGTCCTAATTGTGGAGACTCGCACATAGCCTCTTTTCCGTCACTTATGATAAGCAGGTTGCCGGCTCTTTCTCCCCCCCCCCCAGGAATGTGGTCAGTCGCCATTGCTATACAATCCCACATGGTGAACGTGAATTTTGCTAAGGGGCAAGTGCCGTTGCAGATTTCAATGCCATGCTTCCTGCAGAAAAAAAAAAATCTTTCTTGCCTTAGCATCTACTCGCTTATCGTCTCAGTCAGGACGGATAGTAGGATATGCAACCTGTCAGGTAGAGGACATTGCCGCCTGAATCACCAGGCTTTCCGGCGTGGGGTGCTTTGCCAAATATTCAGGGTCATTGCTAGATGGCCTATACTTCTTGGCGAGATTCTTGTTCATCGCAGCAATGGTCTCAGGTCCCTCCCCATTTGTCTTAACCCTTTTTTGAAGGACAGCATGAAAAGGAAGGACTGGATCTTTTTGTGGACCCTGGTCCAGGATATCTGTTAAATCATCCTGCTCAAATGGGGGAGCAGGTCTGCTCCAACCTAGAAAGTTAACCACCCTGGTCATGAGCTGGCGTCTGAAGGGTCTGGGTTTGCAAATTCCAATTCAGGTGATGGATCCACACCACAGGCTGTTTGGAGGCTATCATAACTCCATCTTTGAAGACCAACTGCGAACCTCAGGTACTTCCTGTGCTTGTGATGGACTGGCACATGAAAGTAAGCATCCCGAAGGCCCAATGATACCATGCAATCCTGGAGCTGGAGGGCCTGAAGGATCTGAGAAAGTGTGACCATCTTCAACTTGCCCTGCTTGTGGAGCTTGGTCAAGTATCTGAAGTCCAAGATAGGTCTCATTACTCCATCCTTCTTGGGAATTAGGAAGTAGGGAGAATACCATCCTTTCCTCCTCTCCATCACAGGTACTGGTTCTATATTTCCTGCAACAGGAATGGATCTGGAACATTTAGTGAATGGCTTCCCGGTGGATGATCCGGAGGTCTCTGTATGAAAGGGAGGCAGTAACCTTGGGCTACCGTTTCCAGTGACCATGCATCTGAAGTAACACCTTGCCATTCTTTCAGATGATGTGATAGTTTACCTCCCACCGGGGTGTCGTGAGTCTAGACCTCCGAGGTCTAGAGGCGGCTGAAGCAGCGACTGATGGTAAAGACGCTGCTGTTTGGGCAGGCTTTGCACCTCTCCCTCGTCCAACATGAGGGAATCTTCTTTGACCCCTTTGACCAGCCTGTCATCTCGCTCTTCCAACGGAGTAGTAGCGAAAGGAACTATACCTCCAAGATGATCCACTGGGGATAAAAGGCTGGGGCTGCCTGATAGCAGCACCTAGGGACTTGGCTACCACTTTTGAGGTCTGCAGCTTCTCAAGGCTTTCGTCAGCCTTATTACCAAATAATTGCGAGCCACATGAAATGGTAGCATAGGGTCATATTTAAGGATCTTTGACTAATATGTTTTTAAGGTCATCTTGCTCAAATTAACTGAGCTGTCCTACTCCACCCAAAGAACTCTACAACTCTGGACATTAGGCTTCTGTATGATGCATCTGCATGATCAGCCGGGTCCGGTTTCACAAATTCTAGCTCTGGAGAGGCGTCTACCCCACTAGCTGTCTGTAGGGTGTCATGCAGCTTCCTAACCCTGGTCTCTTCTGAAATTAAACATTCAGGGACATTAGTATCTTTATGAACACCAGGGGTATCCAATTGAAGACCACATGGAGGGCTTTTATCTGAAGTTTCATAGCCCTCCTATATTGAGATTAAGGATCTGAAAAAAATCCTTTTAGGTAGAGGTTTAAAAACCTTTTCTTTTTCCTGACTTGATGAATGCACAGCTGGCGGCGATGTTTTTTTGCATCGGCGTCTATGGCATCGACTTCCGTGGCGTCGATGGTATGGACGCTTTGTCCTTGGAATTATGCTTTGAGGGACTCAACCCACAACTCTTTTTTCAACAATTTCTCGTCTCATTGAGTACTCAAAGACTCTCGAGAAGTAATAGCTTATGACCCATGCTTGAGGCCACGCAGGGTTTTGCCTTGGCCTCATGCTCGTCATCGACCGTAGCATGGCCACTTATGTTCCTTGAAGATTTTACACATTTTCTTTCTAAAGAGTTCCCACTCATCTTTGGAGGAGGATTTAGTCTGGCAGACTACACTCCTTTCCTTTGAGGAAGAAAAATAAGGAGAGGTTGATCTATGCCTTCTCTTCAAATTTTTTGCCGGTGCATGGGATTGTTTTTTTGACATTTGAGGAGATGAATCTCTCGACTCGTGGGATGACCCAAATTTCAAAGAAGTGGACAGGGATTTGGGGACAACCTACCCACCGACAGTTTAGCTTTTCGATCTTTTAAGGCCTTACCTGTCATCGACTGACAGGACCGACAGTCAGCGGTTTTGTGCTTGACGCTCAGAAACAAGATGCTTATTTTATGGGGGTCCGTGATGGAGCCTTCGGCGCCGCAATCTAGGCGCTTTTTGAAGCCAGTCTTCGGAGTAGTAGGAGTCGAAGACGAGGCCATCTCTAAACACTTTCATAGAAAACTAATGTGCTCTGTAATTCTCGAAGCAATCGCATTCGTGGAAAAACAGAACTGAAGCCAATGGGCGCTACGTGTGGTATATGTACTCGACGAAGATATCATAAGATGAGGAATATGTGGGCAGACACAATCCATTCCAAAGGAGATATCAAAAGATGAGGAATACGTGGCAGGACACAGTCCATTCTAAAGAAAACTACTGCTGCCACCATCTTTGTAAAGACTCTGGGTGCTGTGTTTAATTCAAAGGGAAGGACTCAGTACTGGTAATGTGACTGCCCCATCGAGAATCCCAGAAACCTCCAATGCGGAGGCCATATAGGGATATGTTGGTACGCATCCTTCAAATGTGCTGCACAGATTCAATCTCCCTGGTGTAGGTCAGACTGGATCTGTGCGGGGGGGTAATCATCATAAAGAGGAAGGAAGAGAATGAATTCCGCCAAGTCCAGGACGGTGCGCAGGCCTTCATGGTTCGACTTTAGCACCGTAAACAGATCATCATGTCCAAACTCTGGGGGTTGGCACCTCTGTGAATGCCTTTATCGCTAGACATCACGAGATCGCCATCTTTAGAGAGGGCAACCAAATTCTGGTTCGGGGGAGGGGGGAGAAGAGGGCAGAAGGAGGGAGCGGTGGCAGTGGAAGCCTTAGCATTCTGCTGCCCACTGACAGCACCCATGATTATGCTCCGCCAGGCATCCCTATGCATGGATATTCTGCCTCCTACCAGAGTCCAATGGTACCAAGAGAACCATCACTTTGAAGTCTTGTCAGCGGGTACGGCTGAAGCACCGATCAAAGCGGCCTGGTGGGAGAAACTGCTGTTTTCTTTTTTCCTTTGGTTGCTGGTGATCGGTCCTGCAGCCTCGCTCTGTGCTCTTGAAAAACACCGATACCAGAGAAGGATCTGGAGCGCAAATCAGTTCTGGAGGTTGTAGATGGTTTGGCTGTTGGTTTTGTCAATACCATTGGCAGTGACAGTGAGCGTATTTGCCTTCTTTTTAGCCAGCTCATCATCCGTGGTGCTATGAAAGAGGTATTTTCCATCGAAAGGAAGGTCCAGTCCCTTATCATGTACCTCTTTTGTGAATTTGGTTTCTTGAAGCCATGCCTATCTGCACGCATCTGCCCCAATAGCAACACCCCTTTGTAGAGGTATCAACATGGTGGGCCGTCACTTCCAACAGATCCCGAGTGATTGTTCTGGCAGCCGCCAGGCCAACCTTCAACCAGACCCTTCCAAAGCTTCGGATTTGCAGCCGCTAAGAGCGCTGTAGCATTAACCTGCCGTAGCTGCAGCGCAGAATTTGCAAAGACCTTTTTGCAGAGGGCTTCCAGCACAAGATCTTCTTTACTCAAAATCTGAGAGGTGTGGGAAGATGAAGCCAGCCTAGAAAACATGGTATCAGCCCCTACCGCCAAAGATGGCTGGGGGCCAGAAGAGATGGACACTTCCTAAGATGGAAGCAGCCTGTACCTCATGTTGATTCTTTTATTAGTAGGCGTCACCATGCAAGTCTTTAACCAAACCTTCCTTGCTTCTGAAAGGACATCTTTTTTGAAGTCCCACTCCTGTTTTCTCAGATATCTTAATGGATTAATGGATAGATAATTGCCAATACTCCTCCTTCCGATAGTGGAGGCTCCGAGATAGGAAATTCGAGGAAACCCATTAAGTCCATGAGCCTGCCATGAAAGGCCCTTACCGAAGAGGGAACTTCCTCTTCCTCATCAGTGGGATTATCTAGGTATCCTGCCGGTGGCAGAACAGCTTCCTAATGCAGAACCAGCAGCGTCTCTGGAACTTGTGGCAGAGATTGGGCGATCTCCGGCACCATTGGCAATTGAGATGGGTGTTGTCGTCTGTGGTGTGTGCATTTCTGGAGGCTTGGGAAGGAGCACCCTGAAAAAATCCTTAAAATACTCGCTTATATGGTCCGAGTGCATTAATGCCTGAAACCTATTGAAGAAAGCATCCTCTTACTGATGTGATCTCTGAAGCTGTTGAGGGAATCAGAGGTTGTATAGGCCTGGATCAGGACTCTGCAGAAACTTGTTGCAAAAGCTGGCCTAGACATCCAGGGATCTGCGTAATACAGCAGAGAGGAAGTGATGAGCAGAAACAGAGTAGGTGGTAAGGACATCAGAGTAGGAGAGGGAAACTCTACTCTAGGGGTGAATGCATCACGGTCCAAAAGGGGCCTGGGTGGAGGTGGGAAGTTCACAATTCAAATACTTGGGCAATTCCTGGTAGGAGATGCCCCCATTGATACCACAGAGGGAATTGATGAGATACAAGGAAGCTTATCCATTTTAGAAGAGAAGCCGCCCACCTTGGTAGCTGCTTGTGTACAAGGTTGGTCCAGCACCACAGGGTGTATACTGTGCAACTCAGACATTTAATGATTGGGACAGCTTATGATCTGGCTGGACCCCATCATAATCAGCCCTTGTTCAGGTAACCTCAGCTGTGCCGGTATAAGACTTAGCCCTCTGTGAGGGACCGAGTGAATTAAGCCTCTATATGGTCCCAGTAGTGCTATGGTGCAAATGTCCCGTCCTGAGACGGGGGCCTCCAAAGAAGAGCCTCTGGGCCACAGTAGCCTGACAATTTCACTTACAGAACAATGCTTCTTCCCCTAGACAAATTTTCAAATGTAGTCCGGCGCTGACTGACGAAGGCTTCTTTCAAATGCTTAAGGCAGCGAGTGAGGGTCTGAGCCGAAAGTGTGCCACAGGCAAAGCACAGGTCCCACCTGTGATCCAATGGTCTTGAGGGTTGCCCAGAGCAATGCCAGAGTTTGAGATTTATTCTAAACCTTCCAAACATCACCTCTTTTGTTTTGCTTTTTCCACCCCAAGTGGGATGGGTATGCCCAGACGTGGGTCCCGTGCCTGCTGGGCCTAGAGACCCAAGCTACTCCTCACTGATGAGGCTCAACAAGGCTGAAATATGTCTGGGGATGCTTGTGGTCTCGTGCAGAAGTGATGCGAGTTAGCAGTTCAGGCTGGACTGCCCCTTTGAGAGTGGGATCAAGCCTGATTTGCATATGGCCTTTCCCCTTTCTGTAATGGCTTGGCAGGAGAAGAACGATGGTCTTGAGGGTTGCCCAGAGCAATGCCAGAGGTTGAGATTCATTCTAAACCTTCCAGCCATCACCTCTTGTTTTGCGGCTGCACCTTGTACGTCAGGTCTCCCAGGTAGTCTGCAATGATGTAGGGCCCCCTCCCTGAGCCACAAGTTTGTTATTTCAGGCAGGGAGCAATGCCAACCATTGGTCACACACATGGAACCCCCTTAGCCAGGCTCTCGGAGCAACAGTTTCTGCTTCTCTTGGGCTAGTATCAAATTTTGGTGTACTACTTCTTGTGATGAAGTGCTATGTTTGAGGATGAGCCTGGAGGAGACATTGGTGGCAGGGACCACTACCTACTATGCAGGAGGCAAACTGAGGATCCAGTAGCAACCAAAGTCGATCACTAAACGTTTGTGTAAAAACTAAGCAGTGAAAACAGGTGACCCCTCTCCTAGATGTAACCTGCCCCAGAATGCGTACCAAAGCAAGGTAAGAGAAATCCCTCCAACCAGCAGCCAGCGTGTTTCCCAAAGTGCCCAAAACTTTGCCTTTGCCATCAGTGAGATCACTGCTCAGGGCAGTAACTCAGTTGCTGGAAAAAGATTCTGCTAATTCATTAATTCGTGGGACTCCCTCGCATGCAAGCAACCGTGGCCACCATGACGAAACCCTGATAACATGGCAGACTGGTTTGACAAAAAGAACTGAAGTGCTAGATCTGGGTCCACAGGCAAGTGTCTGGCAGGAGCAAAAAATATTTGTGGACGTCACCGGAGATATCCTCACTGTAGTTTCTCCTAGAGAATCGGGACATGGTTGTGGCTGTGCAACATCCAAGATGCAGACCACCGTCAAATAGGTTTAGTCCATGTGGCAGTGCAAGTAAGACAATATGCACACTCCGGTCATTTGAATGCACAGCTGAACCTCATACCTCAATCACTGATTCAGCATGTGGACTTGCTGATGTATAAAAGGACACTCAAAAGGAGAAGTGTGGGAGTTAGAGGCTTATGGAGTTGCAGATAAGGAGGTGAAGAGAAAGTTTGCAAAGTTCATGAGGTGGTGGAACAGGAGATAGTAAATGAAGAATGGAAAGAGATTACATCAAGGAGAAAGGACAGGAGAGCAGAGGTCAAAGTGTAGATCAATACAGAGAAGGAGGTTACAGCTAACACAAGAGGGCTGAGAGCAGGAGTTGACGGAGTAGAGGAAAGCGAAGACAGGGGTCGTTGGGAGGAAAAATGCAGAGCACTGTGAATCGTGGTGGTAAGAAGGGAGAAGAAGTCATCAGGGGGAAGGCTGAAGGAGAGAAAGACCAGTAGGAGGAGGCGGTGCCCAAGCCCAGGAGAAAAGCGTGGTGGAAAGCCTACTACTTGGGTGCTGACAGACTGTGGTAAAGTCTACCAATGGTACTCAAGGGACAATGTTTTGTAATTCTCAGGCCCACAGGTTGTTAACCATGATCACAAAAGGCTAGAGGACCAGCACAATATCTAAGGGACGTGCAGATCGGAGGAGTGAAGGACAGCAGGGATTGAAAGGATAAGCAGGAGCTAAAGGCAGCTCCCGAGTATCCAGGATTAACACGTGACCAGGAGCTACCATTGGGGAACAAGGCGCTAGTACATAGCATTACTCAAATCTAACTTTCCCATTAGATGCACAACTATCATTGTGTTCATTATTTAGGATCCCTTAAGCTTGAAATGTCTTATAGATGGGTTATGTTTACTTATAGATTGTCCCAAATTACATTGTTGAATGCACATAGGTGTGTCTGTTCGGCATCCGTTGGCCATGGGAGCTAAATGGAGCTCCTGGTAGCTGTTGGTGTCAAGCTAACCTGGCTAGGCTACAAGCAGGAGCTAAATAGCTACCAGCTCCCCTCAATTTTGAACCTTGAACATCATGACAATCCTGATGATGGACACAGACTGCTGTTTATCGGAGACAAGAAAGAAGTGCAGGGGCAATTAAAGTTAAGGACTGTGCGTGGCTTGCTTGAGCACGGGCTGGCAGAGCCCAATGAAGATCGGGAAGAACAGAGAATATCGTCTTCTACTGACTTGCATTTGCTTATGGTCTAGAGCAGGGTGCAAAACTTCAAGTTGAAAGCTACTAGCCACACACAAAAGTCAATTGCCCCTTTTGTGAATGAAGTGCAGTGCAATCATGTGACTGAGGGCGCTATGCATTTTAACAATGTATGTGTGTGTCCCGTCTAGCACAATCACTCACTACTAATAAACAGAACAAGTAAAGATAGGTTGCGCCCTGTCCTAGGTTTAAACAAAGAAAATATGGTTCAAGCCTTACCATCAAACTTTGCACTCCGAGTGCCTGGCAGTGTTTTCTCCAAGTAGTCTTTTGAGAGTTCATTACATAATTGGAGCTGTAAATGGTGTAACAATGTCTAAACCAGTTCTGCCAGCCACTCAATGTATAAGCACTATGTGTGTCCTTTGCTGAAGTCCTTTTTAGAAAAAGCATTGGCAAAGCCAACCGTTTTTGCTTATATAGAATGGCAGTTAACATGTAGTAACCTTTAAGAATGTCAATTAAATGGACCAAAATAAATACCACAAAGCATGTGGCTGAGGGTCAGTGAAGGGGCTATGTTTACAATCTTTTGAATCTTTTTGAACATAAATCAGATTTATGGCAAATGGGCCAGACAACTGACCAACATTTACTGTAAATATGCAATACTATTTTTTACTCTTATTGGTGCTCAATTCTGAGCCAGTCACCATTTTGGAGGTCCGGTAAATGGAGCCGAGTCCAAGGATTATTAAGGTTTCCCCATGGATTGTGATGGATAAAAGGGGCAGGGGAGCTGAGCCGCAAAGTTAGAATTGGGTGAGGCAGGAGATCACGATATAACAGCAACAGGCACACTAGGTCAGTGGTATTCAAACTGTGGGGCTTGCCCCCACAGGGGGCCGCGGGTGCATCCCTGGGGGGCCGTGAGATTGGAAGAAATGGGCAGGGCTGGCTCACATGGTCAGGCTGAAGCATGAAACTGTCTCAGGCACCAATGTAAAAGTGGCCCGCAGTTCTAAATGGATATTCATTCCTTTAGTCACAGACTGTTTCAATAGTACCCGAGGGGGTGCTTTGTGTTAAAATGTAAATTGTGATATTTAAAGAATATTTATTCTGCAACAATTGGCCAAAAAGGTGGCCCATTTTTACTGGCTCACACTAGCATTTTTGGTACAGGCATTGCCCTATAGGCCCGTCTGAGCCTGGCGGCTCATCCATAATGGCGAGGGGGAGCCCCTGCAGTGGCCCCCTCGTCCATTATGGGGGAGCTAAGGAGCCAGCCCAGTCAAACAGTGAGCACTCCCTCAGCTGCTTTTTCCAGCTGAGGAAGTGCTCATGGGCTGGCTGAACTGTCAAAGGGAAACACTATTTCCCTTTGACCGTTCAGTTCCCAAGCCACACATGCTCACTGAGGCATGCAAGGCTGGGCGTTTTGCTTCGCCAGCATTGCATAGCTCATTGGAAATGCTGGTTGGGGCACTGCATGTCTGTTTGTGCGAGTGGAAGCATCTGCGACTCCTCGCACATACGGACAGAGCAGCCTGGGGCAGGGCGTTTCAATACCAACATGCAGCCAATGCAGAAAGTAGGTTTATGGTATTTTATTTTAACATGTGTATGAATGCGTGTATGCTTGTGTTGTGAGTGTATGGGCGTGCTTGTGCCTGAGTGAGCGTGTGCGCGTGCGTGTGTGTGTGCACGTCAGTTGAGCTAATTTTGGCAAGTGGTGGATAAGGGGGGGGGGAGGAGTGTTGTTCAAACCTCCTACCCACCTGCCAAAATCAGCTCTCCTTCTGAGGCGCTGTGGAGCCCAGGGCACAGGGCCTGTATTTTTTTTTACTGAATTTCTATCATAAATGTCCAGTCAAAAATACCATGCTCTCCCCCTTGGCACTGCAACGCCTTGCATACACACATAATCATGTTGATTGTGTTCGGCCCAGTGGGGCCCAGGTGACAGGGATGGTATCTTTTTACTGGACATCTATCAGATGTCCAGTAAAAAATGTCATGCCTGCCCCCTGGACCCTCAGCACCAATTGCAAACTGTTTGGCTATTTACCCATTTTTCTTTTTTTTTTTTAAGTATGCTCTTCAATGCAACTTTTTAACCCATTACTTTTTTTTAAAAATCACGGGGGAAACCTCCTCCCGAACCCCCCTTGATTGGTTCAGGCTCCCTCACTGCGCTTGGTCACTATGGCATTTTTGGAGGAAATAGTTATGCCCCTCCACTTAAAAAATTCATCCGCCGCCACAGGTCCGAGAACTGTGTTGGGAACGGGATGGGGGGGGCGCAGGGACTGTGATGGGAGCAGAATGGGTGGGAACCATGGGATAGTGGTGAGAGCAGGGTGGGGACAGCCCAGGGTATGATGGGGTGGGGAGAGCCCAAGGACTGGATAAGAATTGGATGAGGGAGCCCAGCGACTGATGAGAGCAGGTGACGATGCACAATACATACTGTCCATTTGGCATATTTGGGGGGGCCGGCCGAACCAAATTTTGCTCAGGGGGGACAGGGGGCCAGGCCAAAAAAGGTTGAAGACCACTGCACTAGGTACATAGAATGGGTGGGGCAACCAGTAGAATAAGGCTGTAAGAGTGATGGAAGCTACATGTATGGCCCGAATTTAGACTGGCAATTAGTTGAGAGATGGGGGTAAACATGGAGA
This sequence comes from Ambystoma mexicanum, assembly GCF_040938575.1. Classification (NCBI taxonomy): domain Eukaryota; kingdom Metazoa; phylum Chordata; class Amphibia; order Caudata; family Ambystomatidae; genus Ambystoma; species Ambystoma mexicanum. The sequence continues at coordinate 324,107,542 of NC_090926.1, read as the reverse complement.
TTGGAAAAACTATGCAGGATACAGTGGAAGAGGAAATGTCACAGGAATCGCATCCGTCATGGAAACTGCCTAGCAAATATTAAGAAAGCCCAGAGTTCAAAATTTGCCATGTTGGGTGTAAAAAGCACGGTCATCGGCTCTTCAACCATCAAAGATAATGTGCGCCAACATGCTCATCCTGGGTAGTGGAAAACCTACTGTCACCAGGGGTAACAAACCATATTTACTATGGTGCGATGGATAGCTCTTCCACTGTACATGTAAATCAGGAAAGCATTTAAACACTGCAACCCTGGCCTCTTCCACCTTTCACGAAAATATCAGCTTGCATACGCGCCAGTGGCTCTTTGGCATAGTGCTATGCCGCCATCAAGTGGTGAAAGTGAGTACTTCCACTACACCGCAGGCCCGCTATTTCTTACTCGCCAAAATGCCATTTTCACTCGCAAATTGCGAGTGGACATTTTGCGGCCTGGTCTAGAGTTTCCCCATCACCCTTTTTCAAGATCAACCCTAATCTCGTGGCATATTTGCATTGTAAGATAAAAATTCTTAGTCTCAGAGTTGTCCGTTGATCCCGTGGCCAATAGCTGCATTCTATTTCAGTTCCTCTAACACACTGGTCTGTATAGAGGCCGTTATCTTCTAGTTCTCACTTTTTTCTGCATGTATAGAACATCTCGGGGCGCTTGATTGTACTACAGTTTGAAGGGGATAAAGCCGGTTGATACCACACAACAAATATGTTAATGTGAAAGGCATTTATACTGCGCATCGTTACCACTGCTGTGGTCCCCAAGCGCTCTGGCGGATTTGAAAAGGAGGATTAGTAGGGTGTAGTGGGAGTAGGAAAGCGAGAGTTGTGATGTCCCGTTGGCCGCTTTGGTTTGGTTTGCACTGTTCGCGGAGCTTAAGTGCGCTTTTCGATCAGTGCAGGAATCCCACGTGCTGTTGTGGAGGGTTATATGTTGTTAGGTTGTTGTTGCAATGTGGTGAAGTGTGTGCGGTTTGCTGTGCAGAGAGGTGGTTGTGCGAGTTTCTGTATTTTGGGTATGCAGAAAGTTGAATTTTTTTCAAGGTATGGTTATAATGGTTTTCAAGTATTTTTCTGCGCCCAAACTCCACGGCCATCCTGTGTGTTTGGTACTCCAACTTGACCGTCTCGGCAGGCATGCTGCGTAGTCTGAGTTCCCTTTGTGTCTCTCTAGTGGCTTGTGTATTTAGCTAATTGCTGCTACTTTCACTGCTCTGCGGCAAGTGTAGTTTTGGTCTCAGTTCTTGTCCCTTATTCTACATCTTGTTGGTTGTCCCCACTTATACAAGTACCCTTTAGGAGTATATGATCACAGTATAGGAATTCATCCATATACCTTCCATCTTGATCAACAAGTTTCTGCAATAGATGTCCGAATGTCAGATTAAATCTTTCACAGTGCATGTGTCTGCAATCAGGAAATAGGCGTCCTTAAGGTGTTGTTACATCCTTCGGTTATTTCTAGTGCCGCTGCCTTAGTTTGGCCCCTTGGTGTGTTCACCCAGTGTTCCTGGACAATAGGACCTTGCCTGAGAATAGGTAAGGGAGGGTAAGCAGACACCATTGAGGGAATGCTTTGTACAAATTCTCTAGGGATCACATCCCAGACTGGGTGGCTCCTGTGGCACCATGACTCCTTTGATGGGACCCCACAGCCTAAATACACGTGACTGTCGCAACTCGCAGTGGCCAAATTCTGACTTAACAGTAGGCTTACCCTGAAGGCACTTGTTGGCCAATGCGAAATGCAGGAAACAATTAATCTAGCAATAGATTTGGATGAGCTGTTTTTCTTTCAAATGGGTTTGGTCTTTTGCAGATAGCAAAGAAGTGCCCTTATAACATGTCCCTTATAACATGTTAAATGAAATTACTGCAGGAAAGCAAGAATTAAACAAAACAATGGGAAGGTGTTCCTTTGGTTAAAAACATAAAACGGTTTGACTAAAAAGAAGGACTGTGTCCTATGGGATACACTGGATATGCGTACCGGGCTCACAGAAACAAAGGGCCTGTATCTCAGTAATCATCATGGAAGATATAACGGGGACTAGAAAAGGTACTTTCCAATACAAATGTTATAAGTATGTGCAGCGACTCAAATTGACTCTTCAATTTAATTAACACAATATTTCCTCCAATGAGGGAGGTGTGTGGGGTGGGGGGTGAGAATGGGAAGCACCACCTCCAAAAATATCCTTGATCACTGAAATTGTGAAAAATTACTGAGAATGGCTCTTCCCGAAAATGCTGATTGCTAAGTGAACTTTTATAGAGAAAATGTGCATGCTAGATTCAGCTAAATGAAGCAGCTCGGATAGTAACATATCTTCTTGACACAAGATAGGATCTCAGTCTTTGGTGTGGCACCATAGGTAGAACCGCTCATTTAGGGGTGGATACCTCCAGAAATCACATCTGGCTTGGTACAAGGATGCACTTCGCTAGTTCCAGTGCAGGCAATGCCCATATAGCCCTTTATCTTTCAGGTTGCAAAATTATCATTAAATTGGGCGATAACATCTATTTTTACTGAGCTTAGCAGCAGCAGGAATCCCCACGTAAACGGCCATTTAAAAAACGGATATTAATGAAGGCATACAATGAAACGAGTGGAGAAAATTTTTCTTGACACTTTCAAGACTCTCATGCAGCTTGGAAACCGATTCAGGTGGCAGTACTGCAGATGCTCTGTTCCAATGCTACAAATGCTTTGATATTTAAGTTCTGGACCATGCTGTTGCCCACACTGGACAAGAGATCTGGTCTGCACCCAGTATCGGATGGGAGGTCCTAGCCCCAAGTGAAACAGGTTTGATACAACTGGTGAGGCCACTCTGGGGCTTACTGGATCATTGCTGCTTAGGACTGCCACTTCGAAAGCACTCTTGGGGGATGTGTAATGAGGGAAGGGCCTGGAAGAGTGTGAAGAAAAGTACTCCAATCAGATTTCAGCTCCTATTGAATCTTTGGATGACTTAATTCCTACTTTGTGGGGGAAGAGCAGGGGGGACTGAGAACATTCAATCAGATATTCTATCAAATAATCATCTGCGTTCTGCTTTTCTCAATGCATGGTTTCATGCGCAGTTCCCATTTGGGATTATTTTCCCATAGTTTCCTACACTGATTTTTCCCCTTTTCTACATTAAGTCCACATCATATTTCGGATAATTCCATTTACTCATCTCTACTGGATTCCTGATACTATTTCTCACTTCTGGCTTCTTTGATTAAGTCCTACTTTAATCCATGTTTAATCATAGCCTTCTTAAGGGGAAGCGGGAGGATGAAAACCAATTGCCCAATCAATAGCCTACCTTTCCTTACGAAGATCTTCGAAAAGTGTGCCGCAGATCATCTAGTCCTTCGCCTCTTGCCTTATGGTTTACTACAGAACTATCAGTCTGTTTTGCGGACCTAGTGTGCCATCAAGACACTCAGCTGGTTGACAATGCCATTCAGGTACATCAGAAGGGTTTGCTTGCTAGTACTTTTTGATCTTTCAGTGGCGGTTTACAATGTTGGCCAGGAGGTTTTGTTGATCTCAACGGTTCACATGGGCTTGTTAGGAAATGTCATGGCATGGTTATACTCCTTCCTGTTAAAAAGAAGTTTGTGCAGGTGGTCTCAGTTAAGTCAGGCAGCCTGCACATGCATTGTGGAGTGCCACAGGGAAGCATTCTACCACCCATGCGGTTGAATAGTTTCAGATCCATTGAATCCTGGAGAGATCCGATTGACCGATTAGGCCTTGAAGTGCACCAGTATGCAGACTATACCTAGCTATATATTAACGTCTTCAACTGCTGTCCTCATTCTACAGGGCTGTCATTTTTGCTATCCAGAACTGAAAGTTATTTGAACCCAACAAAAGAATAAATTACTCTTGGTGTGTTCCTACCCCGAATCAATAACATGCATTCAAGAGTGGCTTTTTCCCATGAATTCGTAGGGCAGGCAATCATGGGATAATAACACGCAATCATGAACTTTAGCCAACCCACTGAAAGAAAAATTGGAAGTCGATTTGGGAAAGTGCGAGAAAGAGGACTGGGCTGATGCCTTAATCGTAACAAGAGAGGCTAATATGTCCAGTAGGCTATGGTAGGTACAATACAAAATCCTTCATAGAATAGATTATTCCAGGGAAGGTCTAACCGCGTGGGGAAAGCCACAGACTCACTCAGATGTAAGACTGCCTGGGGACCTTCTTCCATCTAATTTGGAACTGCCTGAAAATACAATTCTACCCGGCAAGGGTATAAACAACACGATCGATCAGACACCAAATCTTGATGTGCTCCAAACTGGTTCTTCTGCACATTCGGGGTGAAAACGAAATCAGTGTGGGATGAGAAACTCGCCTAAACGGCATTGCCTGGGGAAATACCAAAGGTTTGGGGGAAATGGACAACAATCACTTGACAAGGGCCGATACAATTAGGCATATGTATTAAGGAAACTCTATAATTATTTTTTTTAAGCCAATTCTGACTTTTCTGAATACTAAGCCCAATCCTTCTCTGCAGCAGCCCATGGCCTGGAATGCTCTTCCTACTGATATTGGTAATCTTCCCCCTCTCCTCGTAAGCCCTGATTTTTTGAATTGCCACCTTCTTAATTATGTCTTAATTTGAACTTTGTTTGTTCTTTTAGCAAGGCTAATATGCTGTTTTGATGTTTTTATTGTATATGTATTGTGTACAACACAAAATTGCTTTTGTGGCTACGTTAGGCTTTATAAATAAAAACGAATAAAGAAACATGCCCGACAAATGGCCCAAAAGGGCTTTCCCTTTGCTGTTCGTTTCGGTGTATCCAACAACAAAATCAGGGCATTTTGAATTTTCTAGGTTTATAGAAAATCCAATCTAGCTGGCTCCACTGAGTGAGCATGTGTCCAGCACTTTAAGTTCAGAACTCATTCATGGTCTTCTAAGAAAGAACTGCTTAAGACATGAGCACAAACAATTTTGAGTTCACTATCAAGTTTGTAATGAGAAGCCAGTGCCAAATTACTTGAGCATCCAATGAGAAGTTACTGGACGTCATTAATCCCCGACAACTGACAGGAAAATGGTATGAATGATACAAATGCTTTGACAGCTAAACAAACTACCCTCAGTTACAACATGGTGATGCGATAGGTCTTCCGTTTCTTTGTCCAGATAGACAAGGCTGTTAGATCATCCAAACACACACACAGAGCGACAGGGAGTCAACAACTGCTGCAATGCCATTACAATAAAAGTCCCAGATTATATGCCCACAGTGGTACTTTTCACAGAGCAGAAAGAAGCTACAGCTAGAATAGGATATATGTTTTCTATATTAAAAATGTGTAGTTGCACTTACTCTTCGAGATAGATGTTACAAGGCAAGATCCAACGGCCATCCTCCCCTTATCCATTACATGCACTCAACCAGAACTCAATTCTGTATGCAGTCAATATTTTACACATTTTCACTAGGCCACAAGAGTACACACATTGGCATTAGCGGAGGGCTCACCACACTAGAGCATCCTCCCAACTCTCACATCTCAGGCCAAATGACCAACCTCACACGACTTTGCAACAACATACAGAGAAAAGCAAGCACAGAAACAATTATGGCCAGATGCCCATACAGGTAAGTAGCTTCCAAACTACAGAATTTCAAGACAAATGTTCAGTCTCACGCAGCCACTCAACACTGGGAGTCATAACACAGGTGTTGGCTGGGGACAAGCTCTCCTCAGCAGGGCCAACTTCCAAACCTAAGGCAAACACCTAGACAAGTGCTTATAAAACATGAGCTTCTTTTCTTCTTTGTATTCTGGTTTAACAAAATAAACTCACAATTTAAGTATAAAAATAGCAAACGTGTACACTGTAATATTAAACACTCGTCAATTAAATACATACTAAAAGGAGAGGACTAAAACCCACACACAAATGCCACAATCAAACGTGCGTCTCCTATTACACAAATCTTATTTACCCTCTGCGCTTGCACGCTAGCAAGCCACCCATGAACCTCCAAGCTCTACTTTCCCCTATTCCCTACAAGACCCGCTCCATTTCCTCTTCTGCGGATGACTGCATCCTATTTCTCCACTAAAATACCATACACCTGGTCCACCCTTCGAGGATCGTCCAACTCCGTAATTCTCTCCTTGTCCAAGATTCGGCACACTTTCCTTTCTACATTGCTACTCCCCCACTGAACCTCCACCCATCCTTCGCTCTGCCAAACAATCCTGTGTTAAAAATTACCCCTTTGCACAACAAATTAAGGAACTTGCATGAGTTGCCTACGGTCATCTCTCTACCCTATTCAGCCTCTCTCAAATGGTATCTTCCTAGCCTGTAACAAAACAGCCACAGTCATAACTCTTTAACCAACTGCCTACCCAATAGCCGCTCGTTCTACTGACCTGTCTCTCTCCTTGCCTACTACTCTAAAATTCTGGAGAGAGTGGTCTACAACCGCATAGTCAAATATCCAGAGGTTCACTCACTTGCTGGATTCCGGACCAAACAATTCACAAAAACTTTGCTCATCCAGGTCACCTATTCTCTTAGCACTGCAAACCACTCCCAATCCGCCTCCTTTCTAATCCTTCGGCTGCCTTAGATACCATGGGTCAGTATCCTCTGCATATTTTTGACCTCCTTGGCTTCAAGTAAACTGCACTTGACAGAGTATCCCATTTGTCTGACCACTCCTTCTGCATCTCATGGAACTCCAGCATCTCCTCCTCAACATCCCTTCCCGTGGATGTTAAATTAGTCATTGGCCCACTTCCCTTGAGCCTGTATTTCTTTTCCTTTCGGAAAACTAATTTCCTCCTTTGGGCTTAACTATCTGCTGAGAGCACTCAGCTATTTTTGACCTACCCTGCTCCTCTCCTACCCCCGGCAAAGGCTGAATGCATAGCCAACTGCCTACCCACCATCCGTTTCTCTACGTTGCCTCATGCCAACTCCTCAAAGAAATAAAGAAATATCCCTCCCCCCCCCCACCCGCCTCCTTCCCTTCCTCCCTCCTCCCCCCCCACCATGGCTTGTAACCTTTAATTTAGCAACCTGAAACTCGAGGAAGTCATCATGCCATTACCACCACAGCCAGGCCAACTCCTTAAAATTAGAAAACAAATCTGCTGCTTGTCTCTATACCCCTACTTCACCTATGCAACCTCCTGCTTTCGCACCTTTACCCCAACTGCCCTGCGCCAATGCAATGATCTTCCCTAAACCATGAAAGCCATTGCCCCAGTGAAGTCTTCAAACCAAGTGGAAGCTCCACCTGCTAGAAATCGAAAGAGACCCCTAAATCCCTCAGCCCTCCCACCCCAAGCCAGTGCAACAAATCTACTGACAGGTTTTAAACACCTACTCCAATTTTATCAAAACAACTCATTTCCCTACATCTAAACACAAGGGCACAATATAACCCACTCTTCTATATAGGACACCTATTCCATACATAGAAACTGACTAATTATGCTAACTAAATGTAACCCAGACTGTATAGACAAATAGAAACAATGCTGAACAAGTGTCCTCTAGCCCAAAGAGTTGTAGACTAAACAAACATCTGTGTCAATCATCCCACCATAAAAGCTCTGGCATCCACCTTAACCCTAGCACCATCTCCTGTTCCCTATGCAAGAGCAACAGAACTGAGGAAACTTTTTTTAAAATCTGCTTCTTGTGCTAGAAGGGCGTCCGGCAGCAGATCAGCTCCCAAGCGGTGCCTCCATATAATGCACAATCTGATGAAAAAACTGAGTTACTTGTCCTTGGCTCTCACATCAAACTCACTAAACTAGACCCCGCCTACAAATCATTTACCATTGATGGGAACATTATCGAAGTGTCTAACGATACAAAAACACTTGGCATTTACCTAGACTCGACACTATCTCTCACCAGACAAACGAAGGCTGTTTTATCGGCTTTGGCTTACACTTGCAAACGTATCACTGCCTGCAGACCTTTCCTGACAACTGCATTATTCTTTCTAGAACTCTCATCATGTCAAAAATTGATTACTGCAACGCCCTATATTTAGGGACTAGCCAAAGAAACATTGATAAATTACAAGTTACTCAGAATAATTCCATCAGGGCTGCCCTTAACTTCCCGAGGAGATTACGCATCTGACACAAGACGCAATCTACATTGGCTCCCCGTTGCCCATCGAATGTCGCTCAAAACCCTTGCGCTAACATACAAGGCCCAGAACAATCTGGCACCCGCTTACCTGGCCAATCGCTTCACGCGGTACACAGCCATCAAACCCCTGAGGTCAGCCAATGTCCACACAATGACTATAATCGGCTACAAGCTTCAGACAGCCGGGGTATCTAGTTTCCCAGTCCTTGCGGCCAAACTATGGAGCACAATACCTACTTCACTCAGAACGGTACTGTCCGTCTACTCCTTTAAGAACAAAACTAAACTCTGGCTCTAAGAGCTTAACGCATTTGCCTCATCCACCTAACCACATTGGCCTATTATGGCAATGTGTCAACATCGGATTCCTAGATTTCCTCTCCACTTGTAACATCTATACATCTTCTGTATTCTAGTATACTTTGCAGTATACCCCCATACTACTAGTAATGTCTATAGTAACCGCTGTAACGATATACTTGTCTGTAACATGTGTTGCCTTAAGAACTGCATTGGCATTGTTAAGATTTGTTTTTTTTCCTCCTGGGAAAATTGTTTTCACTGTATGTAACCATTACAAAGCGTGCAATACAAATAAATACAAACATCCTTTACTGCTTTGTCGAAAGCTCTTTAGTATTCATGCAACATTGTTGTTCCTCTGTGATGGGGGCCATTTTACCCATAGGCTGTTCTTTGCCACCTGTGGACTCCCGAGTGTCCACTCCATAACCAAATCGCTCACCACTGATAGCATTTTTGGGCTCATTATATCCACAGACACCAGTGCCAAACGCAGCGGCAGACACCCATCATCGCCAACAAGCACCAGAGCTGCACAGTACCCAGCAAGAATAGCACCCCAGACAGCAGCTCCCACCATTAATTCAAAGAAAGCTGCCTGAAGACCAAGGTAAGTACTACAGCGCACAACACTTTGCTCTGCTTAAATTCTGCTGCACTATGAGAATGATGCACAGGGCTGCCTAAAAGTCAAACCGTTTTTGAAACTTGCACTGTGCACTGCTGCTACTCCCCAATCTCTCTCCAAGGGGTGGGCACTCCTCTCCCGCATAGATGGCCCATAAGCCTCACTCAATCCTTGCACCATGAAATTAAGCAAAATGGTTCGGGAGCCTTAAAGCAAGGACAACTCACGCTCCACAGTAGTTCCCTTCAGGATGGTTACTCTTGGAGGAGGTGGGGCAGTGTAGCAAGTCTTCCCTTTGCTTCTCCTAGCAGTATACCCCCAAGAAGGTGGTTTTCACAGATCAAACAGGAGCCACAGGTAGAAAAGCACATATATTATCTTTATTTACAAGTTGCGGTTCAAGATGGATCTTATACAGAGGCACTCACTGGGCATCCTCACCTCAACACTTTAAGCTCAACAAAAAATGCAGACTTATTTTAACAAACAAAAAAACGCCTGATGGCAGCTCCCCTTAATCTGACATAGCTTTTACTGGTGTACAGAGTCCTCCACACCCTCTAGGTCTGGAACAGCTTCTTATAACAGCCATATAGAAATAGGATACCCTTGACAGCAAGTGTATCGATATAGAGAAGGGTCTCAACGGAGTATAGGGCCTCTTAGCAAAAGCTGTGCACATGGTTTCTGTGGACTATAGAAGGTCGCTGAGGTGTCGAGACACTCAGGTGTCACAATGGTCCCCAGAAGCACCAGAAAAGTCGGTGTGACACAATGTTGATGAAAGAAAGCAGGTCTCTGAGTTGCAGGGACATCATCTTATTCACAAGTCTGGTCTTTCCCTAACCTTAAGCCTCTTACATAGCATTTTCTAACAAATGGGGCATTTTGATGGAATCGTCTTCAAGATGGTATTTTTTGAAGGCATATGTGCTCACTTGCTAGATGACTGCAGAGTATTCTCTTCCTGTAATAACAATCAACTGAATAATTTTTACAAACTGTCCTGTACCTTGTTTAAGTGTTCTTTTAAATTACATTTTTTTATTGGTATACATGGCAATCTAAAACCGGGATATAAAAGTACTTTTAATGCATTACGATACCTAGTTTAAGTTTTTAGCCTGTGCTAACACCATTTGAGTAATAAGATGTAGACAGACCTAAAGCGCTTGTACTGCACATGAAGGGTGTACAAGAATTCTCTTCACATCTTGTGTACTCTCAAGTTGTACCTAGAGAAATATTTTTATCTGAAAGTCACAGGGGACCCCTCACTCTGGGTCAGGGTATTAGTATACTACTAATCTCAGAAAAAGGATCCAGAGGATACAATTTTGAAAAAAAGGGGGGAAAACCAAGGAATTTTATTAGACCTGATCCATTATTTTAAATAACAGAATTTTAATCATTAATTAATCATAGCACTCATAACAATTTTACATTAAAGGAGAAAGATTTAAGAACATATAATTTTACATACAATTCATATTCATGCGTCCATTAGCCATTCGTACATTCACAACAGTGACAAATATAAGCTAAAACCTTATCATAAAAAAATCATGACAATCAGTTACTTATTGTCTTCATTAAAAAGAACAGAAGTATATAATCAATATATAAGAGACCACTACAGATTGCACAAGTGGTCATGGGTTGGGATAGGTCACATCAATAGCCAAACTCGACCTCCTCTCTGGTTTCTCAACCGGTTTTGACGTATTTAACTTTAATTTTGTTACGTCTTCATCAGGAGATAAGCAATAACATTCTGAAATGACGGGGAGACATACAAACATAAGACCCTGTCTTGGAGTAACCAGGTGGGGAGAACCCCCAATCGTCAGACAAGATATTTACTAAAAATAATAATTTAAAAACAAGAAAGAAAAACCTGCGCCCACCCTTGTGCCGTAACTCCAAGGGGGGCCCTTTGCATGCCAGAAAAGTGCTACCATTGTGATTGGTGCCCCATAGTGCAGGGGAGAGCCCACGAGTCATGGTCGACGTGAAACTTTATTAAGTTTAATTTAAAGTGCTAGTGCATCATGTTCCCTTGAATTAGATAAGACACATCTTTTGTCTAGAAACCCAGACAAAAGTGTCCACATTTTTTACAATATATTTACATGATGAGCAAAACATTGGCCTAATTAGATAACTAACCTTCACAGCGAAGAAAAACAACAGCTGGAGATTCCTGAAATAAATAACAGAACTCGCTGCTGCATCAATGTTGGGTTTCCGAGGAAACTGAGCTGCATTGCCGTCAGTCAGATTATGGCAGTTATCCAATCTGTAATAAATGAGTACGGCATTAGGAACCCATTTAATTGGGTATTTTAAACTCTACCACCTTTAGGTATTAGTACACTCAATCTTACCCTACCCTACAGAGTCTGATTAACTGCAGAATAGGGAAGTTTTTGATGGAAAATGTCAATCCACCAGTAATTCTATTCATAGGTACGATGGTCTTGTGAAAGTCCAAAAACCCCAACAGCTCTCACGTTCTCTATAAAAATAGAAAAAGCGGGGGAAGAGATAAAAAGAGAGGAAATGGTCTATTCAGAAAGTCTCAAATGGCACGAATCGCAATAATAATTATAGACCAGGCAGGCTAGTTGAAACCTAAAATAGGACCGCGCACTTAGGATCTAAGTTAAGGTTATCGTGATGGAACACAAAGAAAACACACCTGCCATACTAATAAAATAAATTCCTTCACAATAAAAGCCAAGAGATGAAATGGAAAGAGACACGAAGGTCGGACTACACTTAAATGGAGACACAGCAAGTTGTACCCCAGGCGACTCACAGAAACAAGTAGGAAGCATGGACATTGTTTGTTGGTGACCACACCACCTGCAAAGGGTCGCTCCCCAAGAAAGAAGTTGGCAGGAAGGGCCGAGACAGTGTTGAATAAGGATGACACGGCTCATTGGCAGGGATATGCCTAACATGGCTGTCTCTGACTCCAACCACGAAGGTAAAAAAGATCGAATAAAACAATCCCTAAAAAAGAAATGCTAAATCAAGAACACATCAGAAAGAGAGAAAAAGCAAACTAAACAGATTCAAATGCAAAAGGAGTTAGCAGAAATACACATGAAATCACATTGTGTTGAGAAGTACAAACATTTTGTAAACAGATCAAGAGATGAAAACAACCATTAGGACCTGGCAGATGGGTCATATGGAGAAGAGAATGGGGCTTTCATTGTGGAATGTTACTTTGGCACGGTAACAGTAGACAGAGGGCTTGAGAGTATTGAGTTGACAAGTTATGATCAGTAGACTCATCGGATATGGTTCCATGTGTTAAAATCGCAGCAAAAATTGCTGTGGTTACAAAATATTGCGGCAAAAATGCTGTGGTTTTGCCGCCGCAATCCATGTAAAGGACGGAGGGACACCCCCGCAACTCCTGGACCCATTATACCATTTAAAGGGAGTGGGGGACACCGCCGCAACCCCTGCTCCTATTAAATGGTATGACGGGGTTCACCTTTACCAGGTCAAACTACAGCATTTTTGCCACGATTTTTTGTATAGGCGACAATTTTGCCATGATTTTATCACTGCATACCTCGGATATCTTGATGAAGGTTCAGCCCCTTCACCAAAACAGGACAGAGAAACCATGGACTGCCTTTGTCACACCATTCTTTATGTATGAAACCCCATTATTGTTTAGCTCAAAGTAGATTACGTTAACTTCATTTTCTCTTTTGGCATTAACTTTATACTATCACACTGTCATACTGTCATACGATTAGAGAAGCAAACAAAAATATTGCCTTTTCTTTCAAACAAAAAACTGGTGATAGACGTCAAGTGATCTTTGTTAAGAAACTACTACAACATTTTAGCAGGGTGAACAGAAATGTTTGTGGTAGATTTCATAGTATGCATCATTGTTCAAGTTTGTGGGGATGGTGGTAGGCAGATGTTAATAAAAACAAATGTAAAAATGTATACTACAGTTAAAAGGGAGCATTGGAGAAACATTCCTACAATATAAGTTCCCAAGTGTTGATTGCAGTACATTTTAGAAGTAAAGTTCGAAAATACAAATTAAAGGCCCTTTAGACTTAACTGCACAAATAAGCAACTAAGACAATTCAATGTAAAAAGGTTGAACACTCCTAACAAAAGCTGAACACATCCAAAAGTACTTGGTCACAGTTTGCTCAGGGTTCAAAATGTGTACCGACTACTAGGAAGTGGGTGGGGAGGAGGCAGAGGGGGGACGCCTGTTTCAGAGTTTGTAAATACATCCTTACATTCATTTAGGTAAAGCAATATTTTAAGAAAACCACACCAAGGAGTCGGGGGCTATTCCTTTCATTCTCGAGCCTACAGAGTCAACTACATGTTTACAGTAAAGGCTCATATTGATCCATCACAGATATGTCTCTTTAAAAGAAAATCAAGCTTAAATGTGCGATAGCTCCTAAGGAAGCAAGTGTTAGCATTTGGAAATCTTGCACATACTTAAAAGATCTAATGATACAAGGTGAGAAAAATAACTGAGTATAGTAAGAAATAAATGACATTAAAACAGAACACCAAATGGAATGTGCCTGGGCAGTGATAAGAGCTATTCAGGCAGCATCTTGTGAAAAGAATGTCAGCCAGAGGCACCAGAAAGTGCACCATAATTTTTTTTTTTAAAAAAACCTTCACTGGACCCGAACAACCCAACCAACTACAGACCTATCGCAATGGTCCTGTTCCTACTAAAAATACTGGACCGTGCAGCCTACCTCCAGATTCAGCACTACTTAGAAGCAAACAATCTGTTAGGATTAAGACAGTCAGGATTCAGACCTAGACACGGGACAGAGACGGCACTCAGTGATTTAAAGACAAATTCAGATCCTAAGAGATCAGGGGAAATCTGTCTTGCTTCAACTACTAGACTCATCAGCAGCTTTTGACAACACCTGTCATCTGCTGCACATTTCTCTAACCAAGCTAACCTTTGGATTAAATCCTTCCTTAGCAACAGATCTAGGAGGGTCTTTGCTCCCTCTGCATCTGCCCTACCAACACCAGTCACTTGCGGAGTCCCTCAAGGATCCTGTGTATCCCCAACTCTCTACAATATATTTACCAAACCTCTATTTGACATACTTGACCACCTGGGTGTCACGTATACCAATTAATTAACCCTCAATGATATCCATAGTACCATTCAAATCTGGATGGCTAAGCATGGTTTATGTTTTAACGACGACAAAACCGAACTACTCCTCCTTGGCTCTCCATCCAAACTGAACAAATTAGGGTCCCTCTTCAACTCTTAACATCAATGGCAACACCATCAAGGTAGCTAATGATATGAAAACTTAAGGAATATACATTGACTCAGCACTTACACTCACAAGACAGACAAATGCATTAGCATCCTCCACAGCCTATACATACAAGCTCATTACAGCCTGCCGGCCATCCCTACCTGAATACAACCACTTGCATCTCAGTAGCTAGAGCCTTAGTACTATCTAAGCTCGACTAGTGTAATGAACTCTACCTGGGCAAATCCCAACAGAACATGAACAAAATGCAGGTTATGCAAAATAACGCAATTAGATCAGCATGCAACATCCCCAGGAAACAACACATCACCGCAACCAGACAGAACATAAAATGGCTAAACATTAAGCAGAGGATAGACTTAAAGACTCTCCCCACGTACTCATAAGTGCCTCCATAACCAGGTCCCTACTATCTGACACCTTTTCACACCATACATCGACGCGACCCACCAGAACAGCACAATCGCACTGTGTTGTCATCCCATGATTCAACCAACATGCAGGCGGAGATAGTTTCCCTGTCCTCGCTGCTAAGAAATGGAATAATTTACCCATCTCTATAAGAGAGGCACCGTCCTTTACACTATTCCGTAGTAAGGTCAAAGCCTGGTTCTCTGAGCAGGACCACAACCCATCCGCAACATAAAAGAATACAATCAACCATATTATTCTACTGCCATTGCCTGTTTATTTGTATATAACTATTGCTTAATTTAACTATTGTTAATTTCCTAATGTTAGCAGACTGCATCGTTTCCTCAATGTATGTGTTACTGTGTTACTTCCTAAATGCTTGTATATTTTTGCCTGTGCAATATGTAAGTTCTAGCGCCCAGTTGCCTCAGGGGTCGGCTGCGCTTTACAAAAACAATAAATACAAATACTATCAGACCTAGAGGCAAAATATAAGAACAAAGATGTCCTGAGCAGTCCAGAGAAACCTTGCCGGGCTGAAGAGGTTTTATTACTAAAGGTTAATCAATCATCCAATGAGAAAAGAACAAACCTGAAACATTTGGTGTGTCAGCTAAGAAGGAACAGCGTGAAAGAAGAGGGGCAAAGGTCAAACAAGCACTTAAAAGCACCCAAGCAGCCATCATCCAGTCTCCTTGCTCAATACATGTATTCTATTTCCACGACTACAGTATCCAGTTTAAGTTACTCACTGTAGAGGATACTTCACTCCTCATCCATAGTCTACTCTTCCCAATATGATTGGGATGTCATGCCTTCAGGGACGGAACTGGAGTACTCTGCACAACAGATCATTTAAAAAGAGGACATGGGCGCGTGCACGGAAATGCTAGCCCGTAGGCCTCTACCTTGCATGCACTTCGGCTCCCGATTGACAGCGTCCTTCGTAGCAAGCATTAACAGTTAAGGGGCACTTTCTTAGACAGGTTGGCGGGAGGGTCGAAAGGGGACCAATGAATACAGTAGTGACTATGGTGAGCCCATCTCCTTTCCTCTATACCTTTGCGACACCACCAAAGCAACCTGGAGGAGGGTGGATAGTGTGAAATGGTAATGACTGCCAAAACAGCCCCTCATGCTCGCAGGCGGAGGATCTGAGTGGGCTATGGGTGGATTAACCAAAAAGGGTCTCAAAACCTCCCAATCAAACCTTTCATCCCATCGGGATCTGGAGATCAGGGAGTAATGCCTACAGAAGGTGTGAGGAGTGCAGCATGTGGCAGCCCTGCATATGTTTTAGAAGGATGGGATGCTGAAATGCGACCAAAGCAGCCTTGTCCCTAACCAGATGGGCGTGAAGGCTTCAGTGATTATTTATCCACGGCTGTGTATGCTTCCAGAAAGCAGGAAACGACACACAAGGACGTGCTGGCAAATAGTCTGTCAGATGTTCTTAAATTCCAACTGAAAAGCACACAAAACATTCTGAGTCCTTACTACATCGAAGTTCAAAAGCAGAACATAAATTCACTAAATTATAGCACAGCCAATACTACCATGCCTAATCCTCACAAGGAGGCTTTCATAACTTGTTCAACCATGTTCAGAACCTCATAACAAGAAGGCTTGTCTCACACTTCAGTGACCTGGGCTCACTGTTGCCCGTCTTGAATCTTCCTACTAATGCTGGTCACAGCTTAGATGAAACCAGCCGTTCAGATAGTTACAAACTGTGCCATTTGAGCAGACATTGCCATTTTCATTTGACTTCCCAGTCCATTGCTGTCAGTGACAAACAAGAGATCTTCAAAAACTAGAAATGTTTAATTCTCAAAGCCACACCATCCGTTTTAGACTCTCCATACAATGTCCTAACCCAAAAGACAAATAACACAATCTTGAAGTACTTTCCCATAAATAAAATAAGACAAGTAACATCCCACTGCCAAAAAGGTCCCTTGCAACATCAGTCCTTCTGTGAAACTGAAGAACCATCACTATACTTTCATTCTCAAATAGAACTGAAACAATATGTTCAGATATCAAGTGATGCAGCAGGAATGATTTATTCAAGGACCACGCAAATTGCTGCCCCCTCAGCCCTGAACAATTTGATTCTCAATTAGGACCCTTCAAACGTACACCAACCGATCAGGCTGCAGTGATACAGGGCTAAATCCCCCAATTTACACTCGTGTTCTAAGGCAGGGAGCCATTTTTTGTCCTCAATATGTCTCATCGTTGCCTGCTCTGCCTTCGCCCGCCATGGTCTGTATTCTCCTAAGGCCTAGCTCTTCCCTTCCAGCAGATCTTGTCTGGCCCAGGTAAGGGTGTCCTTGCAAAAGAAAAGTGTTAATTTGGGTCATGGTGAGTGATTCACTGACACCACTCAGTCTACGACTATGGAGGTCTGATGAAGATCTCCTCACACTTGCCCCAACCATAAAGTGGGGTGTTTTGTCCTCTTATGTGTGGGTCAGATTAATTGTCCTGCTCGTACTATCGACTTTGGTACCTTCTCCAATCCCATTGCACTGTACGCTCAGCAATCCATCGCCTCATCCATCCATCTGTCCTGCTACTTTTGGTCAGTAATCTTTTCCCCACTCGCTCGCAATTTGCTACGCACTGAAAAGGCTAATTTCCCAAACCTAGTGAGTCCCCCAGCAGCTTTGCTGGATTTTTGGGGTTTATTTTTTTCTCCTGCTAAGAGTGAGACTCTTTTACTCCCACTCTTAGACATGATTTGAGGTGTTCCTTTATCTTTGGGCTATGGGGTCTTCTACTCCATAGGGTCTCATGTGTTTTTGATGTGGGTTACACAGCACCCTTCGTGCCGTAACCCAGGGGTGTCGTAGCGACCCCCCAACATAGACGCCATACCCTGGGACTGACTACTGTCTCCCAGGGCATGTAAAGTCACCATTGGCTTTAGTAGTCCCAAATTATGAACAGAAACCAGTACAAAACATCATATTGTGGACGTACTGGTCGGGGCAATTAGATTGCCCCGGGGTCTGTTGTTCGAGGGGGCACGTCTCCGTCCCCCCTGATCGAGTTTTGGCTGGTGGCAGTGCATACTACTTTTTATATTCGACTGCGAATATATCTATGGGATTTTCCCATTGTTCGAGGCTACCAACTTTAATTATTTAATTCTTATAGCCTCGAACATACCGCCGGTTTATTTAATATTAATTCACGGGTTGGTATTTTTTGCCAGAACGCGATTCTAAAATGGCGTTTGTGTTCTCTTCTGTGACTCCAACCCAAGTCGAGCCCTTTGTTCCACTTTTTGGCGGGCTTCTCCACAGAAGCCTCCAAAAGTGGTGCCACTCTGTCTGGGTACCACAGGGGATGTGGGAGGGGGTTTGGGCACCCTGGATTGAGTTACCTTGGTAACTCAAGTCGCACCCGTGTGATTGGCCCAAGTGGTGAGCCGGCCAGTTCACCACTTAGCATGTTTGATTGACAGCTAGGCTGAATGAATGGGGGTTTGCTGCATAAAAGCAGGGCTTTGGGGACTGGAACTTCAGAAGTCGCCACAGGACCTAAAAATCTGAAGAGGGAGAAGCTGAGCCGACCTGCAACGACGACACCACCGGTGGAGCCCTGCTGAACCGTCTCACCACTTGTCCCGACAACAGAGGAGATCTCCAGTCCGGAAGAGTCTTCTTCCTTTGACTGGTGGGGATAACCAGTTTTGCCTTCTTTTCACCTTCCTGGAGCATCTCGTGGCCGCCTTGCCCATGCCAAGCACCCCGGCAACCGGAATACTACGGTTTACCACTACCACGAAGAGAAGGGTAGTACCTTTTAACCGAAGAACTCTGCGGCTGGTTTCTTCCCTGGCAGTGCAACGACCTTCATCTTTCCTCCACGGCGAGACCTCCTCTTCCTCTGGACGAAACACCGACTTGCACCCGCCGCCTGGAACAACTGCCCCCGCTGGAGCTTCCTTCACACTTAAGGTACTGTGTCCCGCCTGGCTTCCCTTGCGACAGATCGTTCGGGGTGACAGTAAAGCCTCGACTTTCTAACCTGGGCTGGCCTGGGACAACCTAGCTAACTTTTCCTGACTTTAATTTCATTCTTTGTGTGCAAACTATCTACAAGACTCTTTGGGCATAACCCCACTGTGTGAACCTGGACCCCTTCTGCTTGCTCTCTCCAAGAGTGGACCTTGCAATTGACTTCCTTGCTCTCCAGTAGAACTTTGCCTGTCCTGCCTTACTGTGGTCCTTGTAAAAGTATTGAAACTGGTGTGCTTCCATAACTCTGCCTTTTTCCCTCCCTTTTCTTTACAACTTATTAGAGTGCCATCTTATGTTAAGCGTTCTGTCTGAATGAGGTGGTGTGTGCTGAATTTACTTACCTCTTTTTTGCTAGTGTAATTTACAAGTGTGTCTTTAAATAAATAATGATATACTTTTACACCAAAACTCTGGTCAGTGTTTGCGTGTGGTACTGTGTCTCTGTACCTATTGTGTATACTCTATATACTGCCTAACTCTTCTTGAGGGAAGTCGGACTGCTCAGCCACAGCTACCAAGTGAATCTGTGTGGTACAGACTGCTACCAAGTGGGTTTACTGCCAAACACCTGTAGTCCTAAATCTTTTGCAGTGGTCCCTAAGGGAACTGCACAGGTTTCTGCCCAACAGCATGCCTGAACGACTCCTAAGAAAACTACAACGCATTAAAAATGCGGCAGCCAGACTACTTTTGAAACTACCCTGAAGAGAACACACCGCACCAGCGCTGAAAACACTACAATGGCTACCAATAAAACAACAAATAAAATTCAAGACAATGTGCATTACGCACAGAGCAGTACACAACGAAGGCGCCGAGTTCCTAAGAGACAAACTGCACCTACATCAACCAACAAGAACGCTCAGTTCAAGCATGGACATCCGCCTGGAACCGAAGCCCTACAACAAAAGAAAACTTGAATGATCCTTCTTCTCTCACCAAGACCCGAAAACCTGGAACGACCTTCCAAAGTACATACGTAACAAAAGAAAACACCTATTATTCAGGAAATTACTCAAAACATGGCTCTTCACGTCGTAACTAGAAAGACTGGCCACAGGGGCACCGACATAACTAAAAACATCAATGAACGTAGAGCGACCGCGATACGCACCGATCAATCAATGTGAAAAGCTGAGGTAAATATCCCACGTCATCTTAAAGGACCAAACGGGAGACAGTCGCAATACGACCAGACAGTAAACATAGCAGACTAAGACAGAAAGACTAGAACGAATCATCAAGAGGACCAGGACCTAACTACGACCTTCCCCAACAGCCCTTAGAACAAAACAAAAATGGAAAGAAAGCATTGCACCACGGGCCAATGCAATGGGTGAGACACAGAATGTTTTATCACTACACACGGTCCACCAATACAAAGCAGGAAGCACAATGCCCCACCACACAAAACTACAACTAAACAATCCCAAGGATGTTCACCCCACGGAAATCAAAGAACCATTCAGGACAGAACGTCTGAATATACACGCTCACCAAGACGAACCCACTAGGACAACACTTCAACACGACCCTGACCGTGAACCACCCAAAGCCTTAACCGACCAGGGTCACACTAGATCACCTGAGAATGGATATCACCCGCCCAGTCCCACACCTGAAGATTAGGTTCAGATGCACCCACCAATTCAAACTATACTCAATATGATACAGTAGGCTCAGCGCAACACCACCAAATCGACTCGGCCCACGAGGAACCAGCAACATCCGAATCCACAGGTAAACAACTCTAACGGAATCATAAGTACCTGAACCAGGATACAGACGCCAAGAACCCAACTCTCAATCTTCTGCATACTTAAACCCACGCAAAACCACACAACCATCTCTCTCCCAGCAATCCGCACACACTTTACCACACTGCACCAACACCACATAAAACTTCAACCACAGCACTCGAGGCCTTCATCCGATCCTAGCACCAAAGCCCAGCACTCTGTGTATACCGAGCTGAAGGTGCCAACAGCACACCACTTCTCCCACTCTCCTCCTCCCCTCCTCCCGACTAACCCTACCCCTCCCTTCCTGTTTACAGATCCGCCAGAGCGCCTGGGGACCAATTCCGTTGGTGACGGTGCGCTATACAAGTACCGCTAACATAACATATAATGTTGGCCCTTATTCTCAGCTACACTACTTTGCAAAGCTATTGGAGCACGTTGCCACTAATAACATTTACAAAATCAAGTGAATGTTGGTTCCTGCCTGAGAACAAGCAGTTCAACTCATACGTTTATGCATTTGACACTTCCGCCATCATGAATCTCAATGCTGACAATTGCCAGAGTCCGAGGCAGCAAGTATTTCTCTTTTACTTTGTCCACTTCACTTTTTACTTCACCTGTTACTTCATCTCCAAGTTACTTTTGTGAATAGGATTGCGCATGTAAATATTATTACCGTATCTGTTCATACTAACGTTATCAATGTATCTGAAAATATCTCATGTCTATACATATTTTTTAATATATGCCAAACCTATGTCTTCCATTGTTGCCGGTGGTAACTCTTGTAATGTGCATTACCGGCTTTCCAGCGCCCGGATACCCACGAGTTTGGTCCGCTCTACAAATGTTAAATCAATCATTCCATTCTGCACTGCTATCATATTGAATGCCAGCACCGCTCTGTGCACTCACCATTATCCAATGGTGAGCTAGAATGCCATATTGGCAAGTAAATAATGTGGAGGACTGGCATTAATGCTGAGAGGTAATGACGTATTCCTGGTTAGCAGCTTGCAATTTGAAGGGGATGAAATTACAGTTTTTTATGTAAACAGGAGGCAGAAAACTCTAGGTTTGGCAATGATTTGTAATTTATATGGCCAAGTTGACTTTTCTGGGATTCGAACCTGCGAACTGCAGATCACGCACAGATCGCAAAGACAAGCACTCAACCCACTAATCCATTTTACCAGCTAATTATTTGGGCTTGATCTTGGTTAGACGAATTTATGGTGGTTGTGGTAGTAAACCCAGAAATACCCAAGGGGCCTTTGTCACGTTTATTCTATTAAATCTTTGGATCAATAAGTGATTCTCCCCTCTAGGTTTCAGGATCCTCAACCTCGACAAGTCAATTGAAAAGCAGCTTAGAACAAGTTTGCTGTTCTAATTCAGCTTCTTTGAATTTTGGTCCAAATCCATTACTCCCCAGTAGCGAGCGCTCTGCTTCTACAGTATAAAATAAAGGTTTGCCTGATCCATCAGATTTGTTGTATCCAGTGGAAGTTTTGAGCACAAAGACTAGCCAGAAAAAGAATTTGCATCGTTAACGAGTTATTTAACTTGCCTCGCAGATAGGGCAGTGGCGTGAAGTTACATTTTGGAAATCGTGTTTAGAAAGCAAATCACAGGATTCCGGCAATGGAATCTTGTCAATGCAGCAAATTTGGCCTTCAGCACAGAATATTTTTTTTATTCTGAAGTGCAGTTCGAGTTGAATAATGGGTTTACCGTGGTGAAGGCTAATCTTGCTACATTATACAGAGAATCGCCAAGCTGCTATGTTGTTTTGCAACAGAGTTGCAATGGTTCAATGTAAAAAGTATGCACAAAAAGGGAAATTGGAAGAACTCATTTTTAGAGTGAAGATATTTTTACAAGCCTCTTCCTGTTCTCCAAGTTTCAATAGGTGATTAGTTTAGAGATTTAAAAAATAGAAAATTAAACCGGTTTGGAGTGCCTGCCCCTTTACGACAATGCAATGTAGCAAAACTCTCTGCTTAAAGAATGGCAGAAGCGAGAGGTTGCACATTATACTCATCAATAGCTGCGGCTCCATTACATTGCTATTAGAGCAAAGAAATAGCCTTTCCTGCATAGAAGTCTAGCACCCAAAATAGGCTTTTCACATCAGACTAGCTAGGTGTCAAACACAAACCGACTAGGTTCTGCAGTCCAATTCGGCATAAAAAGACAACTCGCCCTCCTCACAACAAAAAAGGGGGCTGCTGAACCAGTAAGTGGGATGGGGTTCTGAGAGTTCCAGAAAGATAGTTCACTGAACGCATTTAGTTGCTCAAACAGCATTATGGAATTAGTCATTTGAGAAAAACAAGTGGTCCTGGTATTAACACCTCAGACAGCGGGCATATATAAAATATTACAGTGCGCAACTAAGTCACATTTTGTGAGTGCTCAGAAGAGAGCCCCCAATGTGGGCATATAACAAAAACCTACAGATCCATAGGGAAAGATATTCAGAATATCACATAGCCCCATGTTTAGTTACCACGCAAAATGAAGTAAACCTGCTAGGCTGACTACATGCAACATTTCTCCCTGTGCTATATAGACAAGAAGGCTCCCACCTGTGTATTGGGTCAGTGCTGATTTAGTTATCCTTTCTAGCAAGAGCAGCAGGCATAATCAGATAGTGTGAAAGTAAGTATTGTAATGCCACTAGAAGTAAAGCAACTACAAATTCCCAAATAAAAGGAATCTATAAACAATCTATAAAGGGGTCAGTAGGGAGTGCAGCTGGAGGAGCCGACATGGGCGGGGATGGCAGCTGGTCTCCTGCCGCCTCCCACCGCCCAAAAATCCACAGGTCCAATAAAAAAACCTATGGAGAGGAGGTCAACTGCAGGAGGCAACAACATCCTTGTCAGCTCCGAGTGAAACCACAGGGCAAAAAGGTCAAAACAGTAATGCGAAGTGGGTAAAGACTCCCTAGATAATGCCTCCCACACCGGGGAAGGGCCCGAAGGCCTAGGAACATCCTGCATCACTGGCATCGCTTGAGGAGACCACCATTTCATCATTTGTGGCACCATTCTCAGTCTGGTTATGGCACTTGACAAGTCTGTTCTTGGAACCCTTTAATGGAACCTCGGCCTTGCCGATAAACTTACCAGACACTGCATACTGGGCACCTTTCGAGTTTAGTCCTCCTGGATTCAGACCCTTGACGGGGAACCTCTTAGTCTCCCCCGGACTTGTCCCACGAATGGGGAACCACAAAGTAACATCCAGTAGCTAAAGTTCCAATGGGAACCCCCCCCCCCAGTCGAGGAGACGCAAGGAAAGGAATCCCTCAGCTGGGGTTTTCTAAAGATCGGAGAAGGAACATGTTACTTACACCTGTAACTATTGTTCTCCAGCATGAGTATGGCATGATTCACATGCTCATGAATATTCCTGGGAATACTCAGTAAAAGAAAAAACTGTTTCACTTTCACTTTAAAACTGTATTTCTCCTCTAAACCAATCACTGTCCTCTGGGTCATACTGGCCGCATCCAATTATAGTCCTCTTTCTAAGCCCCGCCTCTGGCAGCCATCTTCAGATTTGGGAAGCACAGAGTGGCAGCATGGCCAATAAGAGCCGCAGGGGGGCCGGAGGGAGGGTTCGCATGGGAATTCATGCCAGACTCATGCTGGAGAACAATAGTTACAGGTAAGTAACTTGTTCCTTCTCCAGCATGAGGTCTGGCATAGCTCATATGCTCCTGAATAACTAATACACAGCACTACAACACTGCACAACCACGGGAGGTGGTAAGGCTCAACAGAAGCAATTAAACGTACCCCTCGAACAGGGTCACCTCAAGCAAACGGGGTGCAAAGCACTGCCTGGCCGACTCTGGATTCCTCCCTGGAATCCCTGTTGACGCAGTAGAACTTCGTGAAGGTGTGCGTGGACGTCCACATTGCAGCCCTGCAGATGTCGAGCAGGGTCACACCAGAAAGGAACGCCATCGTCGCAGCGATCGCTCTGGTGGAATGGGCTGACAGCCCGGCAGCTGCCGGTTCGCCAGCCGATGACAGTGCATCAGGCAGCCGGAGATGCACCTGGAAATGGACAACGCCCTTCCATGGTTCACAGGACTTACAAATAATTGGGAAGTCTTCAGAAAATAATGAGTTTCACGTAGAACTTCATAAGCAACGTCCAACGAGTGCTAGGCCCTTTCAGCCGGAGACAAAGGTTCCGGGAAGAAAACAGGCAACATTAAAGGCTCACTTAGGTGGAATTTCGACAGAACCTTCGGCATTAAAGAGAGGTGTGTATGCAGTACCACCCTAGATTCGTGGAAAGTCAGATATGGTTGCACGCAGGATAGGGCCTGGATCTCACCCACACATCTGACAGAGGTGATGGCCACAAGGAAAGCTATTTTCCATGTGAGAAACTTGAGTGGGGCTTGATGCATAGGCCCGAAAGGTGCCCCATGAGCATCGTCGGAACCACTTTGAGCTTGCATGCCAAGAAAGGAGCCTACAACATCGGGGGAAGAAAAATAATAATAATAATTAAAAATAAAAAAAAGAAATCGGAAAAGCCTCTTTAACTCCTTGACAAGTCTGTGGGACGAAAGAGGATCTTACCGGGGATTTGGTATAGCGCGAGATGGCCGCCAGGTGTACCTTGATGGATGCATTAGCCAGTCCAGCTTTTGATAATGATCACAAGCATGATAGAATCTGCGGCACTGTGACCGGCACTACGTAGAAAAACGCTTCCGCTTATGGGCGTAGCACTTTAGAGTTGACAACGCCTTGGCTTTGGCGAGGACCTCCTTGCAGTCCGCTGGCAGCTCATACCTTCCAAACTCTAAGGCTGCAGGAGCCTGCATCGTTATGAAGGATTGCACCTCCCTCCCTGGTGAGCAGCTCCAAAAGTACCGGCAACTCGACTGGAGGAAACGCCGACAGGCTGAGAAGGTCCAGATACCAACTCTGCCTCAGCCAAGGCAGGGCGATGAGTAACCTCTTGCATCGACACCGAGTGTGTTGATGACACATAGGAGAGGAAACTGGGGAAAGGCGTACAGAAATAGACCTTTCCACGTGAAGGAGAACGCATCCCTCAAGCTCCTCGGTTGGTGGAATCTGTTTGAAAACTGCCGTTTGGCGCTGTGGCAAAAAGATCGGGGGGTCTGCCCCATTTCACAAACAGTCTTCCACTGGACCCTGACGAAGTTCCCACTTGTGGCAGGAGCGCAGCTCCCTGCCGAGGGAGTCTGTAATGGTGTTCTTGACGCTTACCAGGTGTAGAGGGACGGGAAACATCCCCTGTCCGATGGCCCAGTGCCACAAGTCCTGCGCTTCCAATGAGAGCGCTGGGGATAGAGTGCCACCCTACTTCCAGATGTAGAACATGGTGGTGTTGTCAGTGAAGATCCTCACCACCTTGCCCTTCAGAGATGGTAGGAAAGACTGAGGGCCCAGAACAGTGCCCGTAGATCCATGATGTTGATGTGCAGATCCTTATCTGGAAGCCACAAACCGCTGGCGTGTAGATGTCCGGTGTAAGCCCCCCCCATCCCATCCGGTGGGCAATGTGGGAGCGCACCTACCACCTTATCGCCCACCGGAACTCCTCGTTGAGGGATCTTATCCGCAAAACTCCCAGACACTTGTAACCAACGTGCATCCAAGAATTCCTGTAGCAGTCGCATCTACAACCTGTGGAGACGGACAAGGTAGATGCAGGACATCATGCCTAGCAACGACTTGATGGCCTGCACCATGGTCGTCACGCTGAGAGTCACTGTACTTTCCCTTGAATAGCTGCAAACTTCTCCTCCGAAGGCGACACCAGGCAAGCCACCATGTTGAGTTTGGCGCAGAGGAACAGCGCGTTCTGCGATGGCATCAAGCAGGACTTTGGATAGTCCACAGAATCCCAGCTCCGTCAGAAGTCAGACGGTCTCCTTTGTGTGCTCGTCAGCTAGATCTTGCGAACGAGCGCTTATCAGCCAATCTTCCAGGCATGGGTAGGCATGTATGCCTTGCAGACGCAGATGGGCAAATTAGGCCAGGCATTTGGTAACTCTCAGAGCCAATTTCAAGCCAAAAGGCAGGGCCTTGAACTGGTAGTGCTGGCCTTGCACCACGAACAGTAGGATCTTTCTATGTTTCCCATGGATGGGCACATGGAAGTAAAAGTCCTCTAGGTCCAACAACGCCAGGAAATCCCCTTCCTCCAGTTGGCCAAGCACATGCTGCAACGTGACCATCCTGAATTTTTGGGACGTCAGGTACTTGTGTTGACGGCGCAGGTCCAGGATGAGTCTCCAACCCAGCTTTCTTTCTTATCAGAAAGTATCTGGAATAGACTGAAACATCGCCCCTTTCCGTAACATGGCTCGCACTTCTTCGAGGAGTTGAGGGAAATCAAGCTCCTGACAGGAAACCGGTGTGATACGTGGGTACCTGCGCTGAAACTCCAAGGTGGGACGCTGGCCGAGAGCGTCCAGCACCCATCTGTCAGTGGTGATGATCTTCCACTCGTTGCCGAACCTAGTCAGCCATTCTCCCACCAGGGTGCACGAGTGGGGGCCAGATGTCTTGGCCGATTCAGGCCTGTTTGGGCGCCGATGCCCTTCCCTGCGGGCGACGGGAACGCTGATCTCCGCTACCCTAGGCCGGGGAGTGACCTCTGAAGGATTCCTGCGTGGAGGATCGGGGAGGCTGTCTGTACGATGAGGAAAAACCTTTGGATGATATACTCGATTTACCTCGGGAGGAACGAAAAGATGAGCAATGCTGTTGCAGAGTGCCAAGGGAACGGCCATTTCCGTATGTTGTCTTTATGGCTTGATGGTATTCATTGACTGCCTTCCTGAACAGCTTCTCCCCGAAGGGCATGTCCAGCACCTTCGCCTGAATGTCCTGCCGAAAATGTGTGGCCTTCATCCATCCCTGCAGAGGAAGACAGACTGTCTCCCATCTGCCAGAAACCTGTGTCGGTGATGTCCACTGCCACCATAATGGCATGGTCCAACACCACCTCCTCTCCCTGAAAGAGGGCGAGAGCTTCCATCTTCTTGTCCTCGGCAAGGAATTCCAAGATCAGGCCCAGGTTGTACCAAAGCTCCCGGTCGCATCAGACCAAGATGGCCAGGGCATTAGCCGCCTTAATCGTGGATGCCGCGGTGTAGATCACTCTTTCCCATTGCGTCCATCTTCTTACCCTTGCTGTCCTGGGGAACTGACTACGAAGCCAAACGTTCTTTGTGGCAGCCAACACTACCGAGTCTGGAGACGGTTGTGACCTCAAGCAATTGGGCACGGAATCCTGCACCCTATATTTCTTCTCCAACCTGTCTCGCTTGGTTGGAGCAGCGCATGGGTTCTTCATTAGGGCTAAGCCTTCCTCCCAAATGTCATCCAGGAAGGGCACCGCCATGACTGTCTTCCTCTTGGACTCCAGTAGATGATACAATAAACACTCTTTCCTGGTCTCCTTGGGCACCAGCTGGAACAGCTCAGAGGAACTGGAAATCAGAGTGGAATGATCCCACCTCATCTGGTGGGGAGACTCTAGGAGGGACGTCCAGGTGCGGTGAATCATCGTCGGCCATGACAAAGTCCTAATTTTCATCGGTTCCTGTGGCTATCTCAGTACCAGTGTAGGGATCTGCTGGTGGGGTCAGTGGCTGACGTGGTGGAGGAGGCTGATGTGGAGGCATCGGATGATGCTTTCTCTTTTTACGTGGAGGCTGGTAAGGGGCCCGCAGCGCCACCGGTGCTGGGAGGTAACCTCTGCTGGATCTGTCACCAGGATGTGGAGAGTCGACAGGATGTCCATGGATATGTCCCGTGGTTGCAAAAGGAACAATGGATCACTAGGCCATGTGCCGCCATTGTTGTCGTCCTCCTGGACCTATGGACTGACTTTTGGTCATCGTTGTCCATGGATGAGATGTCCATCGGTTTAACGTCAACCTTGGAGGGCTGTTTTTGGGCCTCCTTGCCCCCTAACCACCCCCTTTTCCCTCCCTGAGGGTTTGGGCCTGGGATTTGGACTGGTGCTTATCGCCCCGCAGGCGTGCCTGCATCCTTCGCTGCTGCCTCAGTGCCAGTGCCGCGCCTTGGAGGCAGGGAAACCCTTTGGGCCGTCACAGTAGGTGTTGCCCGGGTGGCCGAAGAGGACTTCAGCTGTGCTGGTTGAGCCTGCTTGGGCTGTGCGGACGACTTCTCCTCTGGTATAGGCTTATTCGATTTCTCCTGTAACTTGCGTGGACGACTTCCTCTTTGAGGAAGAGCTCGGTGGCAGGCTGGCTACAGAGGCTAAAGGTGATATTGATTGCGGCCTAACCAACCTGGAACCCGTATCTGCAGTGAACCCGGTGGAATTGGACTTGAGGTTCTTGGCCTTATTTTGTAACGCCACCTATGGGGCGACCTCAAAGGACTTGCATCCCTTCCCAGAGCAAGACCGCTCTTTGGACCGGCCGGCTTTTCGATGGAGAGAAGGTTTTTTAGCTGACAGGAGAGAAGGATTTCTTAAGAGAGAGAGAAGGCCACATGTACAGACAGAAAGACAAGATATGCAGTTTCATCCTGTTCTTTCGAGAGGTCACTCTGAACCTAGAGAGACACACGTATGCAGATATTTTGACGCAGCCTGCATTCAGAAAACGCTTGCTTGACAGAAGAGAAAATGCTTAGCTATGAGTTACCGTAGGGATGTATGTATGTCATTTCACACTATAACCGAGAGCATGCTTTGAGCAGAATTAGAAGCTTTTGGAGATCAGAATTAGATCGAATTCAGAAGGAAAGCAGAGTTCGACAGCAAACTGGGAGAGCAGCTGGCAGGAGATCGGATGAACTTGGCAGAGGCTTGAGGTAGTTCGAGTGAGCAGTTTGAAGAGGAGACCAGATTGCTGAGGGGCCAAGAAAGAGGCCCTGTACGAGTCTTGCAGGCAGCTGGCTGTCTGGGAGAGCAGAGCTTGGAGGAAGAGGCTGGGGAGATTGATCACATCACATGCTTAGGGGAGTATTGCTGATTGAGGGTTTAAGAGCTACCGACACAGGGATTTTTGCACACACAATCTGCAGGGTTTGGAGTTTTGACACACCGAGGGAAGGGGAGATTCATCAGGCACACACCTAGAGAGTGTCGATGTGTGTGTTGATGGGAATGAGAGATGCTGACGCTTGCCACATATAGCTCTAGGCTGCTTTGTTATTAGCATTGTTGTTACTAGGCCGAAATGCATTGTAAATCCAGCAGGACTGGATAATTGTTATTAGATTGCTTGCATAGAAGCCAGAAGGGCTGGTAATGTTGCAGTAGTGACCCATGCAATGGGGTTGCAAATTTGTTGCTTTTTTGAGTACTGTTTATCATGCACACTGCTGTGCATGAATAAAAGTGTTTTCTTCTATTGTTGAATCTATTCATGTGTTTTCTTTCGTGTCATGTTATCTCATTTCCGTGTCATTTTAGTGTCTAGTTTGGTCTGGGTTTTTGTGGTTTGTGTGTCCCATATTTTGCAGTAACAGTGCACACCGCCCTGATAGAGATTTGGCAGACTAATAATTGTCGCAACAACGTGGGGCCAGATTAGCGCCACCCCAACCCTCCACACCCCCTCCCCCCGAGGTAGATTTTCGATCGACAGCAGGCTGGCTACAAAGGCTAATAGGTGATATTGATCGCGGCCTATCCAGCCTGGGACCCGCATCCGCAGTGAACCCAGTGGAATTGGACTTGCGGTTCTTGGCCTTATTTTGTACCATCACGTATGGGGCGACCTCAAAGGACTTGCATCTCTTCCCAGAGCGAGCCCGCTCTTCGGACCAGCCGGTCCAGGGCAAGACATGACCCTGCTCGGAGCACGGGACTTGTTCGGATTGAGCCATGCTGCCAGCCTGCCATGCCCGTCTTTCGTCGTCTTCTACGAGAAACCCAGACATATCTCACACTTTATCTTCTTGTGGTCCGGGTGAAGGCAGTAAAGACATTGTAGATGTCTGCCCTCATAGAAGATGTTTCTCAGCCTGCATTTGGTGCAGGGCTTGAAGAGGGTCCTTCCCTCCTTTTTCTCCTCTGTCATGGTCATAGGGCGCGAAGTGGGCCCAAGACGGCCTTCCATAAACTTTGACGAATCTTCACCCTTGAGGGGCGAAAAGCTTCACCAACAACGGGTCCTCGTTGCCAGCAGATGAAGAAAGTGCACACAGGCTCTGATGGAAATAAAAATCGAACTTTTCAGTGAAAATAAACTTACAAATAGCTCAGAGAGCAACTCGAGGACTCCCACCACTGAAGCGTGCGGTTAAAATCTGAAGATGGCTGCCAGAAGCAGGGCTTAGGGAGAGGACTGTCATTGGTTGGGGGCAGTATGACCCATAGAAAAGTGATTGGTTTAGAGGAGAAGTACAGTTTTAAAGTGAAAGTGAAAATGTGTTCTTTTAACGAAGATTCCCAGCAGTACGACAGGGAATTTTCATGAGCATGTATGTGAATCCATGGCAGACCCCATGCTGGAGAAGAGTACTTGCCTCCAAATGCTTTTTCGCCTCCAGCAAATTGCGACGATGATCAGGATTGGAGAAGAGGTCTTCTCAGCGATGCTGCCAATGAGGGAGTGCGCACACAGAAAAGGTGTCACAATAGCAGTCCCACCGATGTTCCAGGTCCAAGCACTCCAGACAGTGAATTCTGGCAGCAACGTGGCAGCTGCTAAACCAGCTTTGCCAGGCATTGGCAATGTAACCGGAACACCTGCTACAGGCCAGAAGGCATTGGGAAAAAAAGACAAGGGAAAAGAAGCAAAAGAAAAACCATGCACCGGAGCCCTTACTCATCCGGCGCAAACAAAAAGGCCTGGTGGAGGTGCGCGATCGTGTGCAAGCACATGCACAAAATCAATTTGAGAGAAGGTTCCCAAATGCACCAAAAATGCTCAGATCCCATCCCTGAGCTACTACAACAGCTTGTGTTGCACTAACAATATGTTTCTATGCATCACCCATTACTGCCTCCTAGAAACTTCCAAAACATGCATGCAACACTCCATGACAAGTGCTACAAAATGGCTGACCGGCTGCTTCTTCTCAATTCCAAACTGTAATCCTTTACAATAACCATATCAACCTGTGCACAAAGGCAGCATAATTCCTACGTGGGGCTACAGCTAACCCATGGTTCAATACACAGTAAACCTAAAACTGAAGCAATGATTTAATGAAGGTCCAGCCTCCCCAAAGGGAGCGGTGCTTGTGCAGAAGGAGGGAGGGGAAAACCTGTGCGTGTACAAATCCAGGTCAGATTACCTCGTCTTCAAACAGTAATCACAATTTTCAGCATAAATTGTCGAGAGAAAAAGAAATTCGGATTGCTTATATTTTATTTACAGTTTTGAACATTTCATAGCATTTCAAATGCAACATCACTTCTGAACCACAAAAACCCTAGACTAGGGGGAAAACGAAATATTGGGCACATTTAGTTCCAGCTATTTACAAAATGTTATGAATGGGAAAGACTTGGGCAGCATCTAATAATGCAAGAATGAAGGTGCATTAAAAATCATTCAGAAACTGAAGTATATTATCTACATCCTATTTTTCTCAGTGGAAGGAGAAACTGAGGTTTTGGAGTGCTACTTTGGCTTGGCAAGCCCTGTGTATCAAGTGTGTCATTAGTAGCAAAGTGTCATGGAGGAGGACCAAATACAGGCAAAGTTGCAACGATTAAAGGGGAAAACGAAAAACATCATTTTCTTTGTCCAGACCGACTGTCCAAGAATCGGACATCGAAACAGTTAAAGAACTGCTTCTGATGGGGACACAGAGGAAGAAAATAGCATTGTGATCTTTCCACACCATCTCCACCCTGTGGACTCATCTACTGTCCCCTCCCCATATGCATCATCGTAATTTTCCAGAAACTACGAGCATCCAAACAAAGCAATATTTCACTTTCATCCAAATCAACTTTCATCTTTCATCCAAATCAACTTCCAGATACTTAAATCTGACTAGGCTACAATATGGAGCCTCCAAATTGTTGCGGCCTACCTTACTTGACGTGTTCACGTTTCAAACTGCGTCAGCAGGGCCCGCACTTCAGGGGTGAGCTGTTTGGCAGCTTTTGCTGCCTCTGTGATGGCCTTGCGATACAGGCCTTTTCTCTTCTTGTTAAAGCGCAACTGGAAGGTGTCTAAAAAAGGGGCGAGCTGTGACACTGGAACGAAAGAAGTTGTTGAGGACCCAAACCAAGAAATGCGAGCCTCCTGCCGCACTAACAGACCGTTATCCTTCCTGCTCACAGTTATATTAAGAATGCGGGCAGGCCACCAGGGGAAGCCATAAATCTTGGCCCACACAATGTCCCCTGCGCATATGGTCCTGCCATCTGTTCCAATACATTTAGAAACGTTTTTGGAAAACACCTTTATTTTCAAGGGATTACTCTGCTTTTTGTCTTCTTTTAAAGAGGAGGAAGAGGGAGGAGTGTGCAAGGTGCCTGGGGGGATATCGAAGTTCTCAGTGGAACTACATTCAGAGTGAGAGGATTTTAAATCGTCTGTGCCTTCGCTACTACAAACGGAAGCACTGGAAGAGCCGGGCTGCTTCTGGTTTAGGGCCACGTAAACGGTTATATTGCTTTTGCTACCACACTTGTCCTGTAGCTGCGGATCTTCCAGCTCCCCAGGTGGTGCACACACTTCAATGTCCTGAACCTCCCCACTTGCCTCGTTAGGGCCCTTCATGGGGCTTTGCATTTCTGGGAGGGCCTCACCTGCTGACCGGGTGGCTGTGTAGCGAGGCTGTGGCTTGACTAGAATTTTGCTGCTCCGCATACCCTCGAGCCTGGTCTTGAGCGAGGCATCATTTTCTTCGTTGCGGTACCTTTGGGGCTTTAGTCGCAGTCGGGGCGGCAGAGTCCCCGAGCTCGGGCTTTGAAGCCGCCTTGGGACTTGAACCCTGGGATGTGCATTTTTGGAGCTGCGCATGTCCATGTGTTTCTTTTGTGCCTTCTCTTTGGCGATTTTCAACACTTCTCGCGCTTTTGCATGCTCCATGTTTTTGTTCTGGAGCACTTTTTGAGTGTGTAACTGAGTTTTTGAAGTGTTTGCCTGAGTGGGAACACGCACAATTCTGCCACGCCCATGATTGTGGTTGGAAACTTTCGCCACAGCAATCCGTTTGTGGCTTTCAGTTTGGCTCTTACCATCCACACCATGATTGGTTTTTAGTCTTTTGCTCACAGCAGTTAGACTCTCATGCCTGCGCTTCCTGCTATCTTCACTGGTAGCACCACCTCTTTTCATTTCCTTTTTGTCAGTCACAATACTGTTTTTGCACTTATCACACAAAACCTGCCTGGGTCGAAGTTTGATAGCATTCATTATCGAAGTGGGTTCTTCCCTGAACAATTTCCTCTTAGGTCGCCGAATTTTCCGTGGAGGAGGTTGAGGTATAGACTGGTTATATGTGTCCCTGATGAACAAAGGAGGGGGGTAAGGAGCTCCTTCATGGAAGAGTGGTGGGGGGTTGGATGTCCACAGACTTTGAATTCGACTGGGTTCCAAAGATTGAGCAGGGGAAGGAGGCATTTCTGAAGAGCCTTTCTCTTCATACTTGACCTCAGTCTCTTCTCGGAATGATTTCACGTGGGGCTCACTGTAGGTTGTGGTACTTTTGTATTCCCTTTTAGGAAAAATTGTCACTGGGATTCCATGCGGTCCAAACCTTAAATAAACAAAAAAGAAAGCATGATCAGTTTAAGTGGAGAACGTTTACAAGAAAAATGTTTTTAAGATTAACTGCAAATTGATGGTCAGATCTGTAAGTCACATTCACTGGAGGGGGCACCAGCTGTCCAGAGCTAGGCAGAGGTGCATCCTTTATATGTCCTATATTTGTATCAAGGCGCAAGATTAGTACGCAGCAATGTTATTAGATGCATATTTTAACAAATCTTCAAGTAGAGACTAAAGCCCAGAACATCGCAAAATGACAGAAAAATAAAGGATCAGCAAACGACAACCTTACAAGTTCTGCCAACAAACCACTGAGTACTGTCCGCACAGGTTCCATGTCATTAGATCAACAGTAATTAGTTTGTGGTAATTTACTACTAGTAATTACTTAGAAATTTTACATCGAATTTTAAAACATTTTATTTTGGGCGGGGGACCCCTTCCTCTTCAAAAATCCTCTACCTAAACCCCTCACCCATCCCCTAATTAACCCATAATTACCAATACTATTTAATGTAATTTCGAAGTAATTAATTCGTAGTAAATGATCATAAAGTAATTACTGTCGATGAATGAACGGGATACAGTCAGGGGGCACATATACAACTACAACAGTCAGTTTTGATCAGACAATTGAGCTAAGCAATCATGAATTGAAGGTCTAAAAATTCTGATTCCATTCAATAAGAGGACACGCGTGTCAAAGACAACGGTACAATGCCTGTAGTTTGACAAAAATAAACCTAGGATTTCGTGAATTTACCAGTTTGCATTCATTGCTAGCCCAAAAAAGTACAACTTCCCAGTGCCGCATGAAGTAGGGGTGCTGCAGCACCCCCTGAACTCAAAAGATTGCGCAGCATGGGTCTGGCCAAATGCTACCTTTTAAAGGTGTTTTTTGGTGACATTTCTGCACGCAAGTACTACATTGTCAATGTTGACAAACCACTGCTCATTATACATATCAGTGTTTATTTTTCTCGCTGATGAGTGGGTGCCTTTTGTAACCTGAACCTTGTTGCACTTTCTGGGGGTCTGAAAAAAGTGAAAGGAAGACAGTATGTCGAATGGTTAATGCACAAACATCGAACAGTTTAAAATGGGTTTTGTTGGGTGTGTTAAAGGGTATATGTACTTGTTGATCGGCTCGGCCAATAGAATAGGGTAAGGATTGACTGGACTTTCATCCTGAGCAAATATATTGTAAAATGGAGGGCAGCGTGACAATTCTCAGCAGGACTGCAATACTTCAACTGGGCTGTATTGACACCTCGGAAGAACTGCAATACCTTTAATTAACAATTAACTTCAATGTGGGCGTGGGCGGAGCCTACATTTATTCCATATGGGAATTCAGGACTAACATACAAGTCCTTACCACTTAAGATCTAGTAACGTTTCTCAGTAGTGCTCTAGACATTTTATGTTATTTATTAAAGTGCTATATCAACATGTGCGAGCGACGACGACCCTCTAATAGGCACCTCAAAAGGATGCAAAAAATGAAAATGGCATTTACACAAACCAACAAAATAGTATTTTTGACCAATCACTAATTTTAAATCTATACATTCTTGTTTACAAAGCATGTTCTACTGCAAACACCAAACTGTACTGGAATTAAGCTGGCATATTTATTACATGAAACAAATCACCTGCACCAAAAAATCATTCATCATTCATAAATATCATAATATATTCATACAACAGAGTACAAACATTTAATACACTTCTAATCCAAATACTGTTTGTGTAAATACATATACAATTCATAGTTTTTCGACACATTCTGATCATGAAGGTACAAACACAAAGATAAAAACGTTAAGAATGCAAAGGGCAAAACATCAATTAACCACTTAATTCGGTTGCCATTTAAATAACATTCATCCATGTGGCATCCAAGTGCCTACATTCATTTAAGTGCCATTCAAATGCCAACAAGTGATAAGACTATCCCAAAAAGTGTAATATCAATGTACTGGGGATTCCAGCATTTAACGTTGCTGTCTAGCAAACGGCCACTGTACTATGTTCGACGAATAACTGGACTGAAATTGATTCCCAGCCTCGTATTCCTTAAGGGCTGCAAATAAATTACTGCGGACACTAAAACAAAGAAACATGCTAAAATTACTGCTGTCCTTGTTGCAAAGTAACTTAACAAAAATACAGGTGGTGGCAGCAAAACGAATGATGGCTGTATCACGGCACCGGGACTCTTTAAATATCCAATGTGACACTCCCTCTATTCTGCAAAAATACTGAGAATCCGTATAACTTTGCAAGCTTATTATTCTAAAAAGCACAAACAATTTAAAGATAGAAAATGATGCATCAATTTAACTTCTACGCAGGGCGTGTAATCAACTTTTTTTTTAGGTTTCTTATTCACTCAGGTATTCCATAATGTAATTCCAACAAAGCGCCTCTGACGCAGAAAGAAGGAAGGGCTTTTCACCAAGTTACTCAATACATACCGAATTAGTCACACAAACCCTTATACTTTAAAGCCCGGCTGCTTAAGTGTTCCGTCCAAAAGTGGGCTGAAATACCGGCTCGCATTACTCCAATGGAAGTAAAAGCCACTAGTACGTCAGACTAGCACACAGTGTGCACTGACCAGCATAGTCGCTTGTTACAAAATTATTTTTAAACTTCTAGCACTTGCCACCAGCTGGCTGCATTTCTATTTATTTTTCTATATTTATTTCACTGTCATCCTATGTATTGCACTGCTCCCTCCCCTTTCCCCTGCACTCCCCCCCCCCCCCCCTTGCGCGATCTCAATGTCTCCTGGCCTAGTAGGATAGCTGTCTTTGTCTTCACTGTTTCCCCTCCCTTGCCTCGTTGTGCCTTGAAACACTGGTGTATAAACGCGTTATAAATTCCATACATATGAAAGAATGCAGTAAAATCTCAAAAATCGAGACATTGCATTTACATGGGCTAACAATATTTGTCCTACTTTATCCAATGTGTCCTTATGCTCAAAATGAGAGGCTGCCCTTTTTTCGCTTCTCTTGTGCAGTATCATCCATCTTTTCACTGTTATGATCAATACGTTTTAAGCCTCACACAACAAACACTAGCCACAAATGTAGTATCACCCAATATAACACAATTACACAGCTTCTGCCTATACCCAATTGCTAAAATTACTTAGGCCAAGGACTGTCCCTTAATGTTGTAATTGCTGTCATTATGCTAAAATATACTTTGCTCAAACTACGATCTACTTGAAACCCAGTTAGCTGCATTACACACTACCAAACTCACTTGGCGTTAGGTTTAACTACACACTACCACACTCACTTAGCTTTTACCAAATACCTGAATTATATACCATATGAGCTTCTGGGTAAAGCCCCAATTACCTTTTGAAATGGTCCTCCCCCCTCATCTCCCAAACCCACACACCTTTATGAACTCCTTTATGACTGATAAGGACTATGGTTTACCTAGATCTAGGCGCTTCATGAAGGTGCGGGGGGAAAAACACAATGAAGAGCACAAGCTGCAACACCGAATCAGAAACCCAACACGCCAGCATCAGTAACAAACAAAAAAAAAAGGAAAAAAAAAGAAGAACACAAAAAAGCCAATTTGGCACCCTACAGGAAAGCCTTTACTGGAACATTACTTGTAATCCTATTCCTTCACTTTGGGCAACTTCACTATAAATAATACATACATGAATTCCAGTGTGTATTAGAATTCCCAAACCCGTTTTAACAAGATAAACATCTTAAACAAAAAAAAAAATCAAACCACAAGTACATCAGTGCATCTCTTTGGTTCAGAAATGAAAAAAGGGTGCAAACAGAACCGAGCAAGGCATCATCATTTATGCTAATTGCCACTCAAGGAATAAAAACAATGTTTTAAAATAAATAAATAAATGCAAGCAAGATCCTGTGAACACACAGAAAGAAAATAAATATCTAGTCGTAGGCGCTGCAATGCATTACAGTGTTATTTA
The DNA here is from genome assembly GCF_040938575.1 of Ambystoma mexicanum. Lineage (NCBI taxonomy): Eukaryota > Metazoa > Chordata > Amphibia > Caudata > Ambystomatidae > Ambystoma > Ambystoma mexicanum. The sequence goes on along the minus strand of NC_090926.1, from coordinate 324,069,178 downwards.
GCCATTAATAACATTCTAAAATGGAGAGAGAGAGAGCGGGAGAACACCTTTCCAGTCAAAAAGCCCTCAATCGCCCAAGTAGGGAGAAAAGTAGGCTGGTCATGACTATGGAAGCAATCATGAAGGAGATCTAGCATTACAAGTGCGCAAATATATATATTTTTCAACATGCGAACTTCATTAGTAATCTTAAGCAGGTGAATGCAACTGCAGGCCAAACCACCAAAAAGGAGGGATATGAGAGGGATTGGCAGACAGGAATACAGTAAAAACAATACTATAGAGATACCAGAGCCAAATGGTAAGGAAAGGTTACTAAGGGATCTGCAGACTCCGTGAAACAGGGTACACGCAGAGGCTTGTGTAATTTACGATTCATTTTTGTAGTCAGTGACTTGACAATGTTTGGGAAGGAGTAAATTAACCTACAATTAGTTGCGCTGTAAATGTCTGCACTGGATATATTCCTCAAGAAGACCACCTCCAGTGGAAGTCGTCCTCGGACTACCCGCTTTCAGGGAGCAGTGCAGAATGTAGAAAGAAAACATGAAATCGCAACAGAATGCTTGGAGGACAGTAGGCACATACTAAAAGGGTCTTAATTCAGAAACATGTTCTTACTTTTTCTTACTACTTTCATTTCTAGTCGGCAGAATTTGAAGGCCCTCTTAATGTCTGCGACAGAGGGAAATGTACAGCTGACTGGAAAAGGTTGGGAAAGAAAGATAGAAAATGGGCTACATGGAAATCCAGGATACTTTTGGGGAGAAAAAACGTATTCAAGACCATCCTCATGCGTCAAAATATGCACTCGTCACTAGCAAGAGATAACAGACTCCAACAGAGTAAATAATTGTGCTGTGCCTATGAGTCGAGTGACTTTTTATGGCTAGCTGGTAAGTTGTAACTTGAACTTTTTATCCATTCAGTCTTATTCGTTGGAAATATAAATAGGTCTTGTGAGAATACAAGATCTATATTTTGCTCACTCTCCTAGCCAGTGTTATGGCGAATGGAAAAGCCAATTCCCACGAGAATGTGGTAGCTGTATCATGTGCTGGGGCTCCAAGACAATAGTGGGGGGAGTATCCAACGAAGAGGGGATTTCATAACATCAACTTTTGGGGGAAGAGCGTGCAGGGATGGCAGGGAAGCAACTAGCTAAGGTTTATGCAGTAATAATTATTAGCAGAATACACTCTAGACAACTGCTATTCTGGGAACAAAATGGGTCATCATTTCAATATTTTGAACACGGAGCAGACCGAATCTGCACTGGTGAGATCTTGAACTATTCCAGGGGTAGTTAAGTGTTCAAGGAACACCAGTCCATGATGGCAAGTAGGCCAAAACCGCCAGAGAGTACATCTCGACCATCCTCATCAGTTGAAGAGTGGAAGTGGTCTGACCTTTCAAAGGCAAGGTCCATGATCATTGTCCAGGACACCCTAGACAAATGTAGTGGCCTGAAAATTAGCCTGTTTTCTCATGTGGAGTCCTATAACCATCCTCCTGGTTGACGTGTACAAGTGATCAGTGGCAGACTGCAAAAAAAAATCCAGAGCAGCCTGCTTGCCTCTGCAAGTTTGCAGTTAACTGTTTTTCATGCCAACAAGAGCTTCACAAATGTGGCCATCTCTCACCATAGCCTCTGGTTGGCTGACAGTAGAAGAGCAGAGATATTGGCTTGCCAGAGCTTCAAGGTATAATTTTGATTCACTTTGCATTAACAGGAACTGCCGATAAGATGCCAGCCAGGTATATGGTTTTCAGGGTACCTGGCACTACCACAAAAGAGGAGGGCTGAGAGTGGACAGGTTATCTTCCCTTTTCTTTTAGATAGGTGGAACAGCACTGTTGATCAAGGGACAGCACCCCCTCAAAGGGACAGAGTGTCTTCCGTTGGAAACGTACAATCACTGCGCCTTCAAAATTCCCACTGCAACATTTACTGCAGAAAACATTTTTAAAAATTCGGACTCCCATTACTGTGACCAACCGGAGCAGGGGTTGCGGGGGTGTCCCTCGCATACCGCTGTGGTAAGCTGGGGACAAGAAAGCAAGTTTTTAAAAAAAAGGAAGTGTGCCTCCGTAAAGTTAAGTGGGGGCAGGAGCGAGTAGGGCAATGTGGCCCAGGGATGCAGGCAAAGTGATCTAGCTGATCACTGAGCTGTCCCGTAATGGGAGTCGACATTTCCGTTGGCATTATGGCCAGCGCAGTGATCACAGATCCCCTTCCGTTTAGGGTCAGCATCAGCAGGTTTAGCTTGCATTGAATATGCACATTTTGAATGGTTCAAAATATTTAACACTCACTCTTCTCCATACATTTTGTGTGTGCTATCCCTATGGTAGTCCCACATTGCCAGAAAGAATTGTATGAAACAAGAATCTGTCTCAGAGGAGTGGTGTGATTTGACTGGCCGAGCCCCGGAGGTTTGCGAGGCTGGGACCCATACTGGTCCCTTACCTTACCCCTCCACATCCCCAGATCTGGAAAAACCAACAGGGAGGAAAGTCCTAATAGAGGAGCTTCCTCCATTTCAGTTGTCTCACTTGAAGTGGCCATCATTTCGTGACTTTTCACCATTTTGTCTGGCAGCTTAGTGTGACTGGGCTTTGAGGCCTTTGGCAATTTGGAGGGGGAGGGGAGAGGAGGAGAAACTCTGCCTTGCTGCGAAGCTTGCCCTGCATGACCTCCATGGAGGAGCTGGACGATTGAACTGGTTTAGCCCCTCTTAAGAGATCCTCTGCAGTCTGCACAGCTTTAGCCCCAGAACAGGGATCTTCACGCTTATGCACTGGATTTAGCCTCTGTGCGGGGGATCCTTGGGGTTGGATCTGGACAGAGCACTTGGCTATCGCTCTGGCGTTCCTTCAAGTCTCTCCAAAGGGTCGGTGGAACCCTTCATTGTTGGGGAGACTCCTGGAAAGAAATCCACTGGCAGGAGTGAAGTGGGAAGAGTACTGACTCCTGCTGCATTTTGTTTACCTCCATAGGTTGTGAAGGTGGAGAGCTGGGAAAAGACAACGAGTCAGCGTGCACCCCGACAAAGCCCTGCGCCATCAGCACCAGTCCAACTAATGATCTGAGTCCAAGCACTCCAGGGGAAGTGAATGCGGATCCGAGGCAGGCATCTGCTTCTGGCAGCATGCACAGGCTGCAAAACAGGCTTTACCTGGCATAAACGGAACCGCAGCACCGCAGGGGAGAACTATGTTGGATTCAGAAGGAATGAAAAAAAGGACTGGTGAGGTATGGGTGGGGGAGAGATGCCTGGAGAGGTGTGGCAGCATGCCCACATGTATACGATCAATCAAAATTCACTCATGCTGCATAATGCTCCTTACTCAATAAGTGGCGAGGATCATCCCTCCTTTTGCTTCCCACCTCCCCTCTGCTAACAAATATTTAGAAGCTAGTCCCCCACCATAGCCTCCCGCGGTTGATTTGGCTGCCCCCTCACTTACCTTCCATTCCATCTCTGGGACTTCGTCTAACCCAGTCTATGCTGCTCTTTTGCTGCCTCCGCGGCCTCATCGTACCCACTCCCTGCCCCCAACTCAGCACTGAGCCCGGTAAACACTTATGCTTCAAAGTCGGTGAGGTAAACTCTGCGCTGCTAACAGCAAAGTAAAGACAGTCAACAGCAAACAACAGATCTCTGTAACCTTGGTATCTAGGACAGTGCATGTAAACAGATTGCCTCATACCTCTTTCCTTGAAATTATACCTTCTGGAATACATGGGTTACCTCCAACAGGAAGCCAGTAGCAAGGCTCTGTCCTTGGCCGACTACTCTTCACTCTATACACCTCCACTCTCGGTAAGCGCATCTCAAAGTTAAAGGTCAAAAGCATCTTTATTTCAAATGAATACAAAGTCTGCATGGAAGAAAATTATACGTTTGATAATCAAACTTAATAAAAAATAAAGCTAAAGACAAATGCATTCTACATTGCAATAACATTAAGAGGCAATATTATGCCATGCTCAAGGTACCCATGCATAATTATATCAACTTTCCAGTTCCCCGAAAAGTGGCAATTGTGCGCAGCCTATAAAAGGAGACAAGAGTGTAATGACTATATATACATTTATTCAGAGCATTTTTACCTTAATGACAGCACATATTTAATAAACTGATATACCAATGGAAGCAGGTTTATTGGGAATGGTTAAGCTATAAAATGAAGCTGTCTGAGCAGATTCTAAAAGAGGAAAAATGTAACTGCTCCTTAACAGTGCAAATACTGGACAAAGCAATAAGAAATGCAAGTGATCTTCCGGAGATGCACTGTCACATATGCATTTAACTAGCCATGGGCAAGTCTGTTCTCACATTAACAAAAATGCCTCATTCTTAGGTCTCAACAATCTGCCATCAGATAATCTTTGTGGACTGACCTTGTTGTTAATGTTAAAGGACATTTGTACCGCACACTATCACCACCGTAGTGGTCCCTTGGCGCTCTGGCGGCTCTGAAAAAGGGGAGGAGAGGGGGTGGGTTAGTGGGAATAAGCTGTAAAAGTGCAAGGGAGCAGTGATGTGCTGTTGGCAGCCTCAGCCCGGTGGGTCCGTTGGTTGGGCTTGGGGTGTTTTGCGGTCGATAATTGCTGTGTGCTGTTGTACAAGTCTATGTGTGGTTTGTTTTGTTGTTGCATTGTTGTGAAGTTTGTGCGGATTGCTGCGTTTAAGGCTTGTGGTGGTGTTTGATTAGAGTTTGAGAGGTGTATGCATAGGGATGAAATTGTTAGTTGGTTGGTTAGTTGGCATTGCTGTCCTTGCAATTATGGGATTCCATCTAGGTGTGGTACATGCTGACATTCACATTTCTGGTGCGACACAAGCTAGTGTTCAGAAATTCCATGCGAGTGTGGCACGTGCTAACGATCACATTTCTATCTAGATGCGGTGCAAGCTAGAGTTAAGGAAGACAGTACTGGATAGATGCTTTGCCCGCTCCCTCGTGTTTGCTATAATCTGTGAAACCCCAATTGTAACAGTGGGGGTAAAGGGGTAATGCCAACCCCCACCCCCAGATTAATGCATGCATCTTGCATTCCAGAGAGGAGATGCCAAAAGTCTAAGTCTTCTTCGGTCACACCACAGCATCCTGATGAATAGCTCATTTTCAGATTTAAATCTCATATTGTAATGTAATGAATAAAGTATTCTATCCGTCTAGTTTAGCCACTCATTTCATATTTTTATTTAATCCAGCAGGCTAGCAGTGAACGTAAACCATGAACAAAAACGTAACATGAACCACCTGAAATCGGTCCCCACAATAAATGAAGTGTTTGCCAAAAAGGAGAATACTTTCTTCTACTGCAGCTTGGAAGATTTATAGGTAGCAAAGCTAACACTGCTCGCCTCTCCCATTTACTTTGCAGGTACAGGTTTCTAAACTGCCAATGTGGAGCCGAGGGGCAGGCAATCCTCTTGGAACATTGCTTTGGAGCCCAGCAATGTTCGAAGAGACTGTACTTACAATCGTCTTGTCCAAAGCGGTCCCAATTAGATCAGGTGGCAGTGTGGTCTACACTTATACACTTTTTCTATGGCATGATTCGAAAGGCCCACACTACCAAGGGCCTATTTGGTGTGGGTCGCAAAGGCCAGGACCTTCCCAAATTGTAAAAAAAAGTACACAATTTCAGGAATGTACAAATCATTATGCCGATGGCAGAATTTCACAGATTTATCCAAATTTCCACTTCTCCTGCAGACAAGGTATTCCACTTTCCCACAACCAGTCTAGAATGGTAAAATCAGAAAAGGAAACGAACACTGTTTCCAACAGTGCATAAGGACAGACAGAATTCTCAAACCAGAAAGCTTTGTTGAAAATTACAAAAATTCACAAATTATCCAGAAGGATAATTTGCTTCCTCCTACTCTCCATCACATCATAGTAAGGACTTTATCGGACCGCCCATTTTTTCTGGAGTAGCCAAAAATCAAATTCTGCTCATATGGAGTTTTGGAAAATTGTTGTCCTGCCATAGAAGTCACAGAATGTAATGCCACTCTTGCCACAAGGGGTAGCAATGCAGAGCCTGATGATGCACAATCTGTCCATTGTCTTCTGTTTTAGAGCCGGCATAATTCATAGCGAAGTATGAGAAACTTAATAGTATGTCCCCACACACGTCATAACCAAATACCATGTACCAAACAGTTACAGTTTTTAATTCCAATATTCTTAAAACTTAATTTGTTTATTTTTTTTGCATTGCTCCACACGCCGTAGGGCTCAGGGCGCCGGTAACATAAAAATGCCTGCACACAAACAATTACAGAAAAAATAACATCAAAATCGGTCCATAGTCGAGAGTGGCCCGTTAATCCTTTTTAAACAAATAAGTCTTAACACCTTTCTAGAAATCAGGCAACCCAGGAATGGCACGTATTGGAGCAAGCAGACTATTCCAGGCAGTGGAGGAGTCCAAGTTTCAAACCTTGTACCACCACATTTCTGTAATTTGACACGTGGCTGAAAGAGCCTGTTATTTCCTCCAGAGCCAAGTAATCTCTCAAATGGGGCAGCCTTCAGCTGATCATAAAGGTACCGAGGTGCATTGCCAGTCCAGCATTTACAAGTCAAGGTGAGGCTATTATGAACAATCCTCTGCTTAACTGGGAGCCAGTGAAGCGATTATCTGGCCGCAGTGACATGATCCTTCTCCCCAAGGCACGGAATTGCCCTCAATGACCCATTCTGAATAATCTGAATTATTCTGAAGATTTGTCAGAGAGGTGCCAGCAAGCAGACTATTACAGTAATCCAGCATGGAGTCTACTAGGGCACAGGGCAGAAGGGATCTATTTTACTCCGATAAATGAGGCCCAATCTGCCTCAACAATTTAAGGACGTATGCACAAGTAGATGTCAGATGAAGAGCGTGCTTCTGCATGGATAGCTGGGCATACAGATACACCTTTAACATTTTAACAGAGGATGCCACCGAGATAGAACAGCCGGCAATCACAAATTGATTGTAACAAGGATCCAACCTTTTAAGCGAGGGCTAGACCCCAGAATCATTGCAACCATGTAACAAACTAGGATTCCTTTGAGCCGTTACCCTAACCATTACCAAGTCGTTGCTCTTGCCATTACAACCATGTACATAGTTTCTTATCAAGTCATTGCCATAGCCACTGCTAAGTAATTTCCTTAGCCAACACGTGTTTCCACCTAGAGAGGCCCTTTTCAAGGCTGAGCAATTGGCAAATTCAGTCGTTATCACTTCTTATTCAAAATAATAAAAAAACAACATAATGCACTGACAATGGAGAGAAATACTAGGTACAAAACGAGAAAACAGGAGAAGATAATAGATTTGCAACCTTTTTAAGGACCACTATCATTCAAATTGTTATTCTCTCTTTAGAATAATAGTGATTCAAAGTAATACATCAGTATTTCTCATCATAAACCATTTCACAACGAAAATTAGTACATCACACGTTAGTTCAAATAGATCTATCCAGAAGAGAACCCTCCTGTTCCCTAGACTGTTCACATCCAAAAAGATACAAATACGTACAAGCAATCATTTAACTTTATATATCATAATCAGACAGGTGTCCATGCAGGGCTAGAAAACTACAAACGCACTCACCAAATGCCCAGTCTGTCTCACTTTAGCAGATGATATCCAGATTTATATATCGCCCCTGATTTATCTCAACTTTATTAGCTTTAGAAAAAATGTGTGCCATGTGTGGCTAATAAATTCATCTTATCCTTATTTAGGATCCAACACACACACACACTAACCTCCATTTCTTGGTTATTATGCACGTTGTGTCAATGTTTCATTCAGAAGTCATCCATACCGATCTAGATCTCAAAAAGATATACACAATCCTGCCCAATATTTAGGGAAAAATTGCCCCATCCATGAAAGACGAACCTTATGGGCAAACATTGTGGGGTAATTGCTGAAAAATCGCACCATGATCAGCTGCAGCGTCCCGCATCTATGAACCGCGGGCGCCATGTTGATTATTTTGTATACATCTATGCAATTACATCATATGTGTTAGTAGTGAGAATTTCGCAATATATCTGATATGCAAGTTAAGCATTAACATTATGTCCTTGTGCACAAATTCGTACATCCAACTAGTACCTTTGGTAAATACTAGTTCTCCATTTTGGTTGTTCATTATTAGTATTAAATACTAGTTAGCACACATCATAAAAGCTGCTATCCGTGGTAAGGTTACCCATATTATCTAAAATGATCCATAGTTTCAGAGTTGGCCAGTCCCTATGCAGTCATAGGTTTGTATTATCAGGAGGGGAGCCCCAGTCTGTGCGTCTCCTCAGCCCACACAACTCCTCTTGAGTACCGCCACCCTTTATTCAAGCCTGTTCATCTAACACATTATCACAGTTGTTGCTCTATGCTTAATGCGGATGGAATCTAATAGCGCTCACAGATGTGCTTAGGATATCGTTCAGTAGTGACAATCTCTAATAATTACCTTAAATGATCACAATATATACTCCCTACAGCATCATTACAGTTATTTGAGTCCCGTGCCCTTAAGGATCTCTACGGGTTCACATATAATTTACAAACGAGTTAGATTCCCCTAATGAATCCCACAGAGTACAGATCCAATATAATAAACAGCTAACACGAATGGAAATCTCAAACTCATGCCAGTCACTATAAAGAGTGGACATTGAAGAAAGGGAAAATCTTAAATTGGAATGAAGAGAAAGGAATACACTTGTCCCATGAAAGGAAAGGGAAAACCAACAAGAATAAGACAAGAAGAGAACACAAAGGAAAGAAAGAGTAATCAAGTGAAAGACGGTTGAAAACTTGGAGAACTCAGTATCAACTGTGCGATTTCATAAATGTTACCAAGAACTACTTGAAGATCATTTATTGAACTAAATTTGGTGAAGAATCACTTCACAGGAGAAGGGAGTCATTAACCTGTGCTTTTATTGTTCCAATAGTGGGAGGGTTGGAACAAGTTACTTACCTGTAACTGTTCTCCAGCATGGGTCTGGCATGGATTCACATGCTCATGAATATTCCCCGTCGTCAGGCTGGGAATCCTCGGTAAAGAACAAAAAATCAGTTTCGTTTCTGAACTGTCTTTCTACTAATAACCAATCACTGGTCTCTGGGTCATACTGCCCCCAGCCAATGATTGCCCTCTACCTAAGCCCCTCCTCTGGCAGCCATCTTCAGATTTGGTAGCACGTAAAGTGGCAGTATGACCAAGTGAAGAGCCGCAGAGGGGAAGGAGGGAGGGTCCGCATGGGAATCCATGCCAGACCCATGCTGAAGAACAACAGTTACAGGTAAGTAACTTGTTCCTTCTCCAGCATGGGATCTGGCATGGATTCACATGCTCATGAATATAATGAATATAGTACACACATGCACAACCACGGGAGGTAGCAAAAGGCTCAACATTAAGCATTACATAAACTCAACATTAAGCAACTCTTACCTCCTCACCAGGCCCACCTTCAGGCGAACAGGTTGCGCAGTACTGCTTGGCCGACTCTGGACTCCTCCCTGGAATCCCGGTCGACGCAGTAGAATCTCATGAAGGTGTGCGTCGATCTCCACGTAGCAGCCCTGCAGATGTCCAGCAGGGGCACACCAGACAAGAACGCCGTAGTAGCAGCGATCGCTCTGGTCGAATGGGCTCTCGGACGGCCGGGCAACGGTCGGTTGGCCAACCAATGACAGTGCATGATGCAGCCGGAGAGCCATCTGGAAATGGAAGCCTTCGAGAGAGCCGTCCCTTGGTTCACAGGTCCAAAGTTCACAAACGGCTGTGATGTCTTCCGAAAACTCTTTGTTCGCTCCACGTAGAACTTAAGCCCTCTAGCTACATCCAGCGAGTGCAAAGTCCTCTCGGCCGGCGACGAAGGCGACGGAAAGAAAACTGGCAACACCAAGGGCTCGTTAAGATGGAAGTCCGACGGCACCTTGGGCATGAAAGAGGGGTGCATCCTCAGCACCACCCTCGTATCGTGAAAAGTCAAAGTATGGAGGCTTGCAGGATTGGGCCTGAATCTCTCCCACGCGTCGTGCAGAGGTGATGGCCACAAGGAACGCTGTCTTCCACGACAGGAACTTCAACGGAACCGAATGCAAGGGCTTGAATGGTGGCCCCATGAGCCTGGTCAGCACCACGTTGAGCTCCCATGCCGGGGCTGGAGCCTACACCGGCGGGAACGATCGGAACAGTGCCTTCATAAATTCCTTCACCAGTCGATGAGACCACAAGGACGGCCATCCTGTAGTTCTGGTGCATCGGGAGATCGCTGCCAGATGTATCTTGATGGAAGGGTGAGCTAGTCCAGCTTTGGCCAGCGACAGTAGGTATGGTAGCACTTGAGGTGCCATAATCCGTAGAGGGTTGATCTTCTGTGCACGGCACCAGACAGAGAACCTCTTCCACTTATGTCCGTAGCACTTGAGAGTTGAGGACGCCCTGGCCTTTGCAAGAACCTCTCTGCAGTCAGCCGGGATATCGTACCCTCCAAACTCTAGTGCTGCAGGAGCCAGGCCTGCAAGTTCAGCGACTCTGGGTCGTGATGAAGAATGGCGCCTCCCTCTCTGGAGAGAAGATCTGCGTCCGTCGACAGCTTGACTGGTGGGGACGCTGAGAGGTCCAGAAGGTCCGGGAACCAGATCTGTGTCGGCCACGCCGGTGCGATGAGGATCATCCTGCATTGGGACCTTTTGAGCTGGCTGATGAGTCGAAGCAGCAGCGGCAAAAGAGGAAACGCATACAGGAACAGGCCGTCCCAGGGGAACGAGAAAGCGTCGCCCATGCTCCTCGGCTGGGGAAACCTGCTGGCGAACCTCTGGCACTTGGAGTTCGTCGCCGTCGCGAACAGGTCGATCTGGGGTTTGCCCCATCGTTGGAAGAGCCGATCCACTTGATCCTGGCGTAGTTCCCACTCGTGGCACGAGCGCAGCTCCCTGCTGAGTGAGTCGGCAATGGTGTTTTTTATTCCTGCCAGATGGAAGGGAACCAGAAACATCCCCTGGGCGACGGCCCAGTGCCACAGATCCTGGGCCTTCTTGGATAGGGCTGGGGATCTAGTGCCACCCTGCTTCCGGATGTAGAACATCGTGGTGGTGTTGTCGGTGAAGATCCTCACGACCTTGCCCTTGAGGGACGGGAGGAACGACTTGAGTGCCCAAAACACGACGCGGAGCTCCAAGATGTTGATGTGGAGAGACCTCTCTTCCGGGAGCCGAAGGCCTCTTGCATGGAGGTCTCTGGTGTGTGCACCCCACCCCTCCAGGGACGCATCCGTCGTCACCGTCTCCTGATGTGCCGGGGTCTGGAAGTCCGTGCCTGCCGTGAGTTGTGCATGGGTGCCCCACCACTGAATCGCCCGACGGAAAACCTTGATGAGCGGGATCTAGTCTTCGAAGCTGCCCGCCGCTTGCATCCAGCGGGCGTCGAGGAACTCCCGTAGAGGACGCATCCGTAGCCTGCACAGGCGCACTAGGTAGATGCATGAGGACATCATTCCGAGGAGGGACTTGATGGATCTCACCCTAACAGGCGCTGCAATTTGCCTAAAATAGCCATCGTCCTTTCCTCCGATGGAGACGCCAATCGTACCACTGTATAGAGCTTCCCTCCCAGAAACAGTGCCGCCTGCGACGGAAGCAGATGGTATTTCGGGTAGTTGGAGAAACCCAGCTCCGTGAGTAAGCGGACGGTCTTCGCTGTGTGCTCGACTGCGAGTTCTCTTGTCCTTGCACGGATGAGCCAGTCGCTTGTTCGGAGGGCTTCGCGACGGGCGCGGCTCTGGATCGTCCGCCGTGGTTCATGGTAATCTCGTCCTTATCTCCATGCATAAGGTCTGGATCGCCATCAAAATGGCCGCTGAGTTGTCCTGAGGCTCGGGCAATGGCTGCAACTGGAGGGCTGGCCGCTCCTCCACCATGGCCTCCTCGTCGGCGCCACCGTCGCCATCTTCGACCACCTCTTCGGGATCTCTCCCGTGGGATCGTACCTTCTCGAACCTCTCGTTGAGGCTCTTCACGGCCTCCACCAGCTCCTCCTCAGAGGCTGAATCCGTGTCTGTAATGGCCACTGCCCCCCCCCTCTTTGCGTGGTCTTCACGGGGGTCTCTGTCGATGGGCTGGAAAGAGGATTCCCTCCGCGGTGGCAGGGAAACTCTGGGCCCTGAGGTCACCTCCACTGGTGTAGCCTCCACAGGCTTCGCCAGGGTCGCCGCGACTCCCTCGATAGAGGCCTTAGCCGGGTGAATCAAGGCCTTCACCACCTTGGGCGCGCTTGAAGCCTTCACCTTGGGGGGGGGGTGGGAGGGTCACCGTCTCGCTCCCCCTCAGCTGAATCCTTCGATATCGACCGGGGCCTCTCCAGAAGCTTACCCGGGTTCTCGGATTTCCTCTTCCCCGAACCAGAGCGTTGGCTCGTGGTTGATGGTGCCGGGGAAGGTGCGCCCTGCCTGGCAGCCGAAAAGCCCAACCGTTCGGCACTCCCGGTGCCTGCAGTCGTGCGATGCTTAGCCTTCTGCTGGGCCCCAGTCGCCGGGGCGCCCTCACAGGACTTAGAAGACCGCTCTGACCTTTTCTTCTTCTCACCTGCTGGGCCCTTCTCCAGCCAGCTGGCGAGGCGGGAACGACGATCCCTCATGGTCCGTTCCGATAGGTTCTTGCAGAACGCACAGTCCATCTCCACGTGCGTCTTGTCCTCATGAAGGCAGTAGAGACATCTCGAATGCTCGTCCTCCTTGAAAACATTCTGTAAACCGCATCCAGGGCAGTTCCTGAACAGCTTGGATCCAGGCGTCGAGCTACCCTTGTCTTGAGCTGCGTCCATGGTAGGCCTCAGATCTTCTGGAATCCTCCGAGAAGCGTCACTCGACGAAAACTTCACCCTTGAGGGGCGTTGGAAATTCCAAAACGGGTCCGCGTTGATCAGAAGATGAAACGGTGGAGCTTGAGGCTCGATTTAACCGAAAAATGAGAAAATCTTGAAAAAGCGTGAAAACGCAGCAAAAGCTCGAGAGTTATAGCACGAGGACTCCCAACACTTGAACGTGCAGTAAAAATCTGAAGATGGTTGCCAGAGGAGGGGCTTAGGTAGAGGGGAGTCATTGGCTGGGGGCAGTATGACCCAGAGACCAGTGATTGGTTATTAGTAGAAAGACAGTTCAGAAACGAAACTGAAACTGATTTTTTCTTTACCGAGGATTCCCAGCCTGACGACGGGGAATATTCATGAGCATGTGAATCCATGCCAGACCACATTCTGGAGATAGAATAGCTTAGTTTGGACAGTGGACTGAACTTGAATTGGACTCTCCCTGACGACTGACAAGCACCTTAGTTTTATAAAGGTAGGGAACACCCATTGCATTGAGAAAAATAGGAGTGTTCACCTTTCATTTAATAAATGTCAGCAGTGAGATGGAAAATCGGAGCCCGCATCCTTCTTCTGACCCACCACAATATGTAGTGGGCATGATGGGGTGTTCTACAATCAAAGAATTTTCTTTGTCCGTCAGTAAACCTTTCAAAATTCATTTTTGAATTAAATCCTTCATCTGAATCGTAACAGTCTTGCTCGGGTTGCTCTTCAGATGCGTATAGCCTAGGTTTTTGCTGATGTGAAGTGCCACTGGCAATAGTGTTTTGTATTCATTACCACTATATCCCCCACCCCCACTTTATCAGCTTCCTTAATGAGTATTCCTGAGTACTCCATTAGTGTTTGGAGTGCTCTCCTTTCTTCTGGTCACAGATTATTGGCAATGGGGCAATTTCTGTTACATCCCTTATCTATTTGCTTGTGTTGCGTATTTCTAATACTACTGCTTTGTGAAAGGTATCAATTGTGTTGTCAAATTCAGTTATAGGAATACGTTTTGACTTGACTTGGGTTTTAGTTCCTTCATTCTCAGGTTACTGGGAATACATTCAATTATATTTCAAGTCCGGAGGCTCACATTATGCTTCTCTTTCTTTATTCACACAATAAAAGAAAGGCTCAGCAGCAAGGTATTTTTGTGCACCAGGAAGATATGAGTAAAGCATAGAAACAGGGTGCACGAAACATACAACATAACAAGTAAAACATAACACAATAATATGTCCATGGGTTTCTGAAAGAAGACAGACTCCATTTCCCAGAGTTCCCCAGAGTTCATTAATGAGTCACTAACATGTGGCCCAGTCCTCCAATAGGTATCCAGATCCCTTCATAAACAATGTCTTGAACATGATGGAACTTCCTCTTTCTTTGCTGCTCACAGCAAGAGATAAGTACATTCATGTTTAGAACTGTTTATGAAGTGTTTTTTCTAATTGTTTATAACGTATATATTATATTTACTTACATTCCTCTGACATATAATATGGTTTTGCCTTGTATGCATTGAAAATATTGTCTTTTGTGGCTATAACACGTACCTTCGCTCTGTGTTGCTTTCCGACGCCACCTACCTTCCGCTGCCGTAGGAAACAAACACTATGAGCCGCGGCACGGGTTTTCCCGTTTTCCAGTCGCAAGCATCAACTTCCTAACAGCTGATCAGTAGCCCGCAGTGACAGGGATCCGCGGCACGCTAGCATCAGTTTTCTCAGCTGATCGGAAGCCTGCAGCAGCTAGCCCCTTAGCGGCTCATTCCCGCTTCTCATGAACATTTAGCCTCATCTGGTGAACCCGTGTGAGGCCGTCACGGCCTCTCGAGGGCCTGCTGTTATGCCGCAGACCGCCAGGGGAGCTCCTGCCCCCACGGTCCTTTCCTCAGGATCCAGGTGCTCGAGTGCGCATGACCGTTAGTATTATAACGGTCTTATGTGAACTCGAGCGCCAGAATCCTCACAAGTGGCGAATCTAATTATATTTCATCATTCCTTCACCAAAGAAAGTCGGAATTTGCACGGAAGTGACCCTGATGAATATTCATGTCAGATTAGCAGAAAAAAAAGGAGGAAGACCACCTCCAATTCAGCTAACCTATAAGGACATTGACAGGCTGAACTATCATTACTGGGCTAGAGAGAAGGTGTCCGGAAGCCCAGAGGGGGGAAAAAAAAAAAAAAAAAAAAAGTAGTGAGTAAGGTGCTTTAAATTTTATCATGCATGCGCAGTACTCACCTCAATCAGATCAGGCTTGGTCTGAGAATGAAGGAGATCACTGCTATATAGATGAGGTGGCAATGGCTAACAGCTTACAAAAAGTACTGGGATCTTCAGTGGGGAGAAGTATTGAAAAAGCAGTAACCGATATGCTCATTCCCATTCAACACCGCCTAGATACTATGGAAGAGCACCTAAGAGTGACCTCCCCTCCTGGGAGAAAGAACACAAAAGAGGAAGCACCTTACTGAAGGGGGATGTAAACTGGCTCGCAAGAGCAGAAGCTCTATGAAGGCCCCCCCCTCCCCCCGAGCCAGCCAATTAATGCCACAGCTGCCGTATCGGGTGCCTTCTCCAGCCTAAAGCAAGCCTTTATGAACAGGAAGGTAACTCCTTCCCATGATGAACCCTCTTACTCCGAGGAAGAAAACAGGGGACACGAACCCTCAAGCTCGGAGGGATATGGACAAGGCACTGAAGACGATCAGAATAGGGGTGTCTATGACACTGATCATTCCCACTCCTCATCGGAGGAGGAATTTCTAGAGGGTTCAAAGCCCTCAGGCTCGGGGATTGCGGCAGACCCCATCCCCAAGAACACTACCGGGAACAAGTCTTCTACAGAGGAAATGTTCACACCAGAAGATCTAATGCACCCCAGATCCACTGACTGGGAACGGTCTTCCAAGACAGCAAAATATATTCATTTCAGACTGCGCAAACCTCTCGATAAGGAGGTCAGAGCCAGACTTCGAGCGGAATGCCCACGTCTAAATATTGCAGACCAGGTAGCTCTAACACCGGAGATGGATTCAAACATGATCACCTTCTTAGGTAAAAATGTGAAAGAACCGAGGAAAGACGGACCGTGCCTGGAAGTCCTGTCAGGACAAAGTACTGGACATGGCGGGTCCACTAGCCAAGATTTCAGACCTAGCGGAAACAGCCATCAGCTCCCCTGACCCTCTCTGGTTGGGTTCAGCGGGCTATTTGCCCGTTAGGAAACGCTAGTTGTGCTATTTCAACAGAAAGTCGGAAAGGTATTCTATATAAAATAGACGCCAAACTGAGCGAATTAGCAGACACAGAATCAGGTCCAAGGGTACAAGGTCTACTTTTCAGAGATCCTTTTATGAAGGAGATAGCTAAATTTGTCGGGACATTTGCAGCACTAGACAAAGCGCAGGCCTCCATCAAAAGTCTTCGCATCCAAGGTTTTCTTGGACGAGGTAGAGGTCACTGTTATTTCTTTGACAAGAGACCTCAACACTCCAGAGGCCAGCATAACTCCTGGCATGAACGCTCTGACACATTCTTCCCCTCGAGGTCGTGGAAGAGGGCGTCCCTGGAGAAGAGCGGCTAGACACCCAGCCCAACGGCAATCTACAGCTCAGTTTACTTCTAGCAGCGCCAGCGCCACAAACACCTATAGGAGGGAGGTTAATGATGTTTGCAAATGCTTGGGATACCTTATCGGGAGACGCATGGGTCAGGGACACAGCTCTGGGTCTACGCCTAGAGTTTTTTGAGCAACCCACCCAGACATGTCACCCTACTCCTATAGTAATGTCTCAAACAGATCAAATCGCTTTAGACAGCGAAATACACAGCCTCTATCAGAAGCAAGCGATTCGCCCCTGCGCAAGTCAGGGAGGTTTCTTCAGCCCAGTCACAAACCTCAAAGCTCTCAACAAATTCATCATATACCACCATTTCAAAATGGAAGGTATACACATGCTCAGAGACCTTCTCAGACCGAACAATTGGCTTATGCGTTTAGACTTGAAAGATGCTTACCTTGCAGTGCCGATTCATCAGGCACACATGAGATTTTCCTGGAGAAATCGGGATTGGGAGTTCACAAGCCTACCTTTTGGGTTCTCTTCAGTGCCTTGGGTTTTCACCAAGCTTCTAAGGCCTGTAGTAGCTCATCTAAGAGAACAAGGTGTCCGTCTTGTAATTTACTTGGACATCATCTTTATGGCCCAGTCGCAGGAACTAGTTCAGGAACAGACCAGGCTAGCCATAAACTTGCTACACAGCCTCGGCTTTCTTATAAACTGGGAAAAGTCAGTTCTTCTTCCATCCAAGAACATGTAATTTCTGGGGTTAGTAGACACTCCGAATTCTGAACTTCGACTCCCATCAGCCAAGATTCACTCTACCAAAAGGGAGATTCACAGGCTCTTGCAGAAGAACCTGTTCGCTCTTCGAGAACTAGCAAGAGTGATAGGGTTACTATCCTCCTCCATTCAGGCAATATTTCCCGGCCCCCTACACCATCGAGAACTACAAAGACTGAAGGGCCATCACATAAGAAACAGCCTTTCTTACTCTCAACCCCTGACATCTCCTCAATCGAGGACAGAACTCAACTGGTGGCTCACTCACATGGAAGCCTGGAACGGCAGGGATCTGCCCCAGATATCATTATCTAGTCAGATGCCAGTCGCTCCGGGTGGGGAGCGAGATGCAGCTCCATAGCCACAGGAGGAACTTGGTCTCCTCAAGAACTAGACCTACATATCAACTGCCTAGAACTTCTAGCAGGCTCATTTGCAGTACACTCCTTTGCCAGAGGCAGAGCGAGTTGCTGTATCTTACTAAAAATGGACAACATTTCCTCAGTATCAACCATCTAGGTGGCACCAAATCTAGGCCTCTAGCAGAATTAGCCAATGCTTTCTGGCACTTCTGTCTAGAACATCGGATCTCAGTTACAGCGGAATATCTTCCCGGCCTCACAAACGTGGTAGCAGACTGGTACTCTCGTCACTCCACAGATTACAGCGACTGGAGGCTCGACAGAGAGGTCTTCCTCCGCCTTCAGGAGATTTGGGGACCGATGTCTATAGACCTTTTTGCCTCCAGACTCAATACCCAGCTACCAGTGTTTTACAGCTGGAGTCCGGATCCAGCAGTAGCGGCAACAGACGCTTTTCTGCAACAATGGTCCCAGGGGATACTCTATGCCTTTCCCCCATTCATCCGGATAGCGAGGACCCTGGCGAAGGCCTGTCTGGAACAGTTGGATTTAGTCCTCATAGCACCAGTCTGGACCGCTCAGACCTGGTATCCAGTCCTTCTGGAACTTTCCTCGGATTCTAGAACTTTCCTCGGATTCTACAATCCTACTACCCTGATTTCAGCATCTCCTGCTAGATCCCTCTGGGCAGAGGCATCCCCTTCTTCTCAGCGGATCTCTGACCCTAGCAGCATGGAGGATTTCAGGTCAAGATGGCGAACCACCGGCATGTCTCACAGGGCGATCAGTCTCATCGAGGAAAGCTGGGCTCCTACTGCCCTTAAGAGGTATTCCAACTTTTGGGGCGCCTGGAGCACCTAGTGCCAAAAGAAAGGATTACATCCAGTTTCAGCACCTGCAGAGGAGATCTTGAATTTCTTAGCGTCTCTAGTAGAAAGAGGGCTTGCCTACAGGACAGTGAACGCATATCGTTCAGCAATCTCTGCTGGTCATGACCTTGTTGAAGGAGCACCGGCAGGAGAAAACCACCTCGTCTGCAGATTACTAAAAGGTGTCAGTCTTACAGTTCCACCCCCATCACGCTACGACAAACTATGGGACGTGAACAAAGTATTGAATCTTTTCCTGTCATGGCCACATAATGAGGAACTATCTCGTACGGCCCTGACCGGCAAACTCACTACCCTACTCTGCTTGGTCTCCTGCAGTAGAGTCTCCGACGTGAGAGCCCTCAATCTAGCGGGTAGGATTTTTTTCTCCTGCTGGCATCGTATTCCAAATACGCAGAAGGACAAAATGTGACTCTAGGGTGATCGCTTACCCTGCCTTCAAGGACCAACCCAAGCTTTGCCTGGTTAAATGGTTTACGAAGAAAAGACGGCCTCTCTTAGGGCCTCCCCTAACGGGAAACTACTGATAGCTCTGCGTAAACCGCACAAACCGGTTTCCGCACCACCTTTAGCACGCTGGGTTCGCTGGAGACTAACTCAAGCAGGGATAAATACCCAGCATTTCGGAGCTCGCTCAGTGAGAGGAGCCATGGCCTCCAAAGCCTTTCAGGCCGGAGTTCGCCTAGAAGACATGAGTATGGCAGACTGGGCAAGCAAATCAGTATTTAAACAAATCTACTTGAAACCGGTAGATCAGCCGGCATCTATTGTGGCGAGTAAGCTTTAAACAAGCATAATGTGATCCTCCGGTCTTGACATAGAATAACGATTTTCCATAACAACTTACTAGAAAGTCTTAACTCTATTAAAGAGACAGAGACGAGCATTATCCCTCCCAAAGAGAAAGTAATACTGGGTATCACGTTTAATTGTGACAATGTATTTACATACATTGTTAAAAACCTAAAGTATAGTTGTATTCTGCCAGAATAACTCAATAACATTTTCTCCCACCCCGATAAGGGAGCTAGGGTTGTAATATACATGAAGTAATTGTTACTATCTCTCTCTCTCTTTGACAGCGCCTGCCGACAAGTCCTCCTGATCGACAGTTTGACCATTTCTACAAACTACAAGTTACTACCTTATCATGGACAGCCAAGTTCGCAGCCTCAAAAGAGAAAGTTACATCATGTTCAGGACTGTTCATGAAGGGATCTTGATACCTATTGGAGGACTGGGTCACATGTTAGTGGCTCATTAATGAACTCTGGGGAACTCTGGGAAATGGAGTGTCTTCTTTCAGAAACCCATGGACATATTGTTGTGCTAGGTTTTACTTGTTTTGTTGTATGTTTAGTGCACCCTGTTTCTATGCTTTACTCATATCTTCCTGGTGCACAAAAATACCTTGCTGCTGAGCCTTTCTTTTACTGTGTGAATAAAGAAAGAAGTATAATGCTCGCCTCTGTGTCTTTAATAGAATTAAGACTTTCTAGTGAGTTATTAATGGAAAATCTTTATTCCTCAAAAATATGCTGGTCACTAGCACTTTGGTTGTCTTCCAACGATAAGTTGTGTGCTCT
Source organism: Ambystoma mexicanum (assembly GCF_040938575.1). Taxonomy (NCBI): domain Eukaryota; kingdom Metazoa; phylum Chordata; class Amphibia; order Caudata; family Ambystomatidae; genus Ambystoma; species Ambystoma mexicanum. Next base: position 324,049,083 of record NC_090926.1, on the reverse strand, counting down.
CAATATCTGAAATTGTCAGATCGCTAATTGGTGCATGTTCTCCTGTACTCTCATCATATTCCTAAGGTGGAAAGTATTTTTTTCAGTTTCAATTTCCTAACACTTGAAAATGTATATTTGAAATTCAGTATTTTTGCCTATAGATGGTGCAAATGACTAGCCCTTATTCAGGACTGACAATTCCATTTTAGGTAGGATCCAGTCTGGTAAATTCAAGACTAGGTTTGACTCTGCCCGCTCTGTTGTCTCTTGAAAACTGATCACATTCTTCTTCTTGCAGTTCCCACTTCTTCCGCTCTGCCTTGTATGTCCTCCTATACACTCTTTTATATCATACCTGCTGTTGATATATCTTCATGTGTATAGTCCTGAAATCTTAGATGCTTGATATTTGTGCGTAGATTTCTCCATCTTATTTGTTCAAACAAAAACCTTCCTCTATTTGAGGCATAATTTCCAGTTGTTGTATTGGTGTTGGACACTGTTGTGCTCTCCTGCATGTTACTGTCAGCCTCACTTTCTACATCTGAATTCCCCATGGATGAGGTTGTGTGATGTCCCTTAAATTGGATTTATAAGAATCATTTTGGCTGAAAGGTGTACACCCAAACCTCCCTATAGACTTCATCGTTACGAAATAGTTCAGACAATTTGCCTTCATTCTGATGTTGCTTCAGAATGTAATACACTTTTTATGTTGCCTCAATCTCTTCAATCTTTTTTTTTCCAGTGAATCCATCAGTTTCTGTATCCTAGTGTGTTTGCAAATTATTCAATCATGACTTCAGACCTGTGATTAAGGTTCTCCCCCCATTTTTGGGCAAGATCGGCTCCTCAATCTTATTAAAGTCAGGAAATATCAATATCCTTAGCCCTCTAGGTATTTTATCATTTTCGAGATAGTTATTGTGACTTATTACCTGTACTTATTCATTTCACTATCTCACATATTTCTGCCTCAATGTCTCTTGTGCTGTTCCAATACTCCTAAAAGCATTACTCGTGCTCACCTCTGGGTCAAAAAGTGCTAAAGTCTCATCTTCCCTACTCAAAAGATATTCAGCCATTGCCCATCGGTGACCCCTCGTTTGCAGCTGACCCATTATCTTTTCCTTTTTCTCCTTTAGTACCCAGTCTATCTCTCCATTGCAATGCATTATTTTCTTTTATGTTATTTTAAACAAGTGAAATAGATTGAATGTGCCAATTACTCAGCCGTGGGTCGAAACACGTGTTGGCTAGGGCAACAACTTGGTAATGGTTAGGGTAACAACTCCAAGGAATCCTAGTTTGTTACTGGATTCCAATGCCAGTTTTATATCCTAAGAAACACCAATTACTACCTTAAAATCTTAAGGTTAGTTAGACCTAGGATTACCAAAGAAAACTGTGCCAAGTCGGCCACAGCTGTCTTTCTCTTGCGGTTAGACTATTGTAACCAGTTGCAAGTAAAAAGTCCATTCAAATGTTGCAAAAAACCCAGAATGCAGCTATACGTATTGTGCATAAGCTGACACGGAAAGATCCAACATCTACAGCCAGGAGAAAGCTGCATTGGCTACCCGTGGCAGCGAGAGTTACATTTAAAATGTTGACCCTGGCTCATAAATGTATTCTGGGGATTGCCCCTCAGTACCTTAGGGATCGACTGGTAGCTACATTCAACCAAAGCTTGTTTACTGAAAATTGACCGTGTCAAAAGAGCTCAGGGAAGATGGCACTCTATTCTGATCTTCGCTGCTCGAGCATCAAATTAATTGCCTGAATCCATACATAGAGAGGATAGCCATATTATATTTAATAAGCATCTGATAACTAGGTTTGTGTAAGGTTGGAACATCGGAATAACGAATAGACCTCTGTATTGTGAAGCACCTGGACGCTTGAGGGCTTTGGCGTGGTATAAATCTGTTATCATAACATACAAAAAGAACCTTTCACAAATATTGGAATTAAAAACAAACTATTCGGTAGATGGTATTTGGTTATATGTAACATGTGCATGGGGACATAGTGTTAACCTTTTCATGCTTTCCACAGACTTTAATATTGTTATGGGTTTGGGCATACCCTTTAAACACGGACACAAATGCACAGCAGCAGTCCCAACTTTTCACCCTGGCGCAGCATACTCTCGCTATATAGGATGTTAAATCGGCAGAAACTAGACCATTTGGGGGTGATAAGCCCACCTTTGACAGCTGTTGCTCGGTTTATGTTACAGTTCTAATCCAACCTGATCCGTCTATTGGCCCATTTCTTCCTTTGGGTTTTCCCACCACCTACCTGTAGATGGCATACCTATCTTTTCCTATCCCCCACTTCTCCTGAAACATGGTCTGATTGTCTCTCCGCCATCTTACACTGGACTTTATTACCCAGCCACGATCCTCCATTCTAGAACCTTTGTCAATCCCTTCCTCCCCATTGCACACCCTGTGCAGTCCATTCTTTCATCCTTTCCACTGACCAAAAAACGTTGTCTTTGAAATCAAAAACACCATCAACATCCAGGCATTTAAGACAATGCATTTCCTTCACAATGAAAATACCCTCACACTATTCAAGCAGATTTCCCCCACCTTGTATACCATCTCCTTTGCCATCATTGGGAATAGAACATCCCCTTGTAAATATTACCTTTCTTTCCCGTCGGCATTGTCCCCATATCAGGTCATATTCTAGTGTACCTTTATCATCTGGCTCATTTTCCATAGCAAAGGTTCTATTATAAAACATCATGAACACCTGCGAAGAATTGCTCTCTAATCTCGATTCGAACTCTCCTCCCGTTTTCATCCTTCTTGACCTTTCCTCTGCCTTTGACACAGTCAACCATGCCACCCTTAGAAATTGGCTCTGTGATACCGCTGGCATCACAGACCAGGCTCTGGACTCGCTGACCACCTTCCTCTCTTAACGACCTTTCCAGGTTCAACTGGGCCCTTTTCTCTCCTCAATCTCCCTCTCTGCCTGTGGTGTCCCCTCCAGGCTCTATTCTGTTGCCTTGGCTTTTCAACGTATACCTGGCCTCCCTAGCCAATTTGATCTCTGCCTTCTCTATTAACTTGGTCTTATGCAGAGGACACGCAACTCTCCTTCAAGCTTCCCTCTGGCTCCTCCTCGTTCATTCCTGACTGTCTGCTATTCAGGCATGGTAGACTGCCAACAATATATACCTTAATGCCAGTAAGGCTGAGATCCTTCTCACTGCTACCTCCTAGCCATCCATTGGCCCCCTCCCATCACCTTCCTGTGAGGCAAAAAACCTTGGCGTCATCGTTGGCTCCTCTCTCGCTCTCCTCACATCACAGACCTTGCCAAGAAGGCCCACTTTCAGCTGCACCACCTCAGAGGCATTCTCCCTTTCCTCACCTTCCCCCAGAAACTAAATGTCTCCAGAGCTCTGGTCCTCTCCAGGCTGATTACTGCAACAGCCTCTTCCTCAACCTACCCAACTCCTTCTTTCAACCCCTCAAAATAATTCAGGACTTTTCCTTGGCCTCAAATACAGGGACCGCATCTCACCACCCCTAAAATCTCTCCACTGGCTCCTCGTTGCTGCAAGGATGAAGTTCAAAACCCTCTGCATCACCCACAAAGGTTTCTGGGGCCTGGGACCCCACTCCATCCAAAGCTCTCTACCTATATACCACCCTGCCAGAGCCCTTCGATCTTCTAGCTCCAACTCTCTGGAGAACTGCTCGAAGCACAGAGTGCAGGGTAGATCCCTCTCCTCTGCAAGTGCCTCCCTCTGGAAAGGCCTCCATGGCCCTCTACGACTTGAGCCAATCTCCTTAAGTTCCGGAAGCTTCTCAAGACCCTCCTTTTCTATTCCTCCTTCCCCCTCCTCCTCCACTGCTAATATTCCCCCTCTGCCTCTTGACTGGCTGACTGGTTCCTTCGGATTCTTACAGGGCACCAGGTCCTCCCCAACCAGTCTACCCCTGCACTTGGCCTCCTCTGACCCCCCACACTACCAACCTGCACTTGCCCTTCTGTGCTCCCTCCCCACTTCACTAGCCTGGCTGGGCCTGCATCACCTGAGCCCTTCCAGTCCTGTTCCTCACACATAGCATGTGGACCTTCTGCGCCTGCACTTTTCTCCCTGGGCTCTGTCCACCTGGCCTCCCCTGGCACTCACTTAACCCTCTGGCACTCCCGCCCCCCCCCCCCCTCTCCCCTGCACCTGCATGTCACAAGGCCTAGTAGGACCATTTTTGTTTGATCATCCCTGCCCCCGCCCTTGCGTTGTTGCGCCTTGAAACACATTGTGTATAGGCGCATTATAAAAACCCAATAAATAAAAAAAGAATAAAATCAGCATAAAATGAACTAAAGACACTTGAATTGCCTGATTTCTCGATTGCTGCTTGGTTAGTAGCAAGAAGAAATGAAGGTGCGAGTTGGGTAAAGATTATTATAATAGTTCTACGCGCTTAATACCGGGGACCAGTTTTCTAAGCATGAGCCTGGGATTCAAACCTGTGTTGCTATGCGTTGTCTTGCTTCCAAGACAAATTCGTTGCCCCTGAGCTATCCTGCCGATCTAATCAAGAAAGGCCGGTTGATGGAATAGGGCTGTGTTAGACCATGTTCAAGGAGAGAGGACTTCCCTCAGCCAGATAAGAACCACAGTGAGGTCTACATTTTTTAGAGTCAGGGGGGACACAGTGGGGTGGGCGCTAGATATAAAGTGGGAGCCGTAGTGGCTTAAGTGAAGGAGGGGGAACAAGAATCAGGGGACCAGGGAGGTGGCGGACAGAGAACCAGAGTGGCGTCCGGGGAGACAGGACCCATGGGATTGCAAAAGAGGACAGATCTGGGGTGGGGGTTGGCAAATTGGACAGATAACCAAGGGTGGGGCAAAAGGCACAGAACTGGGGGCAGGGAGGACAGGCTAAGGGGATAGAAAAATGGGGGTGGGTGAGGCAAAGGGGACAGAGAAGCCTGGAGGCTAGGTGAACTGCCGATATGACAATTCCTTCTTGAATTGCCCAATACCAGAGCTGCATTGCCTCCCTGCACAGTGGTAGTAACCCTACACCACCTCTCTTGTTGAGGTACTACATGGCCACTGTGTTGTCAGTCATCAGGACATTCTTTCCCCATACAGAGGGCGGGAAGGCCTTCATCGCTAGACTGATTGCCCTCTGATCCAAAAGATTGATATTTAGTTTGGACTCCGATGGAGACTAACGACCACCGACTGTCAGATCGTTGGCGTGGGCTTTCCATCCCGTGAGTGCGGCGTCTGTCACTACTGTAATCTCTGGCCATGGTTGCCAAAAACTTTCTCCCTTCAGAATGTTTTCCTTGCAGGCCCGGAAAATGGTTATTCAAAAAATACAATGTATTAAATAATCTTACATAATCACACAGTATGTGAACAGGGGAGACAACCAAGCTAAAAGCTAGCCCTGGGGAAGGACACCCTGATCCTGTCGGGGATGCCTCACCCTAGGTGGTGTGTGGTGCAACGTCTATCTAAAAGGGATAGAGGGGAGAGCTGTCCCATACCTTCTATACTAGTGGCATGAACCTTTTCAAACACCAACATTAAATTCTGAACAATTCCGACTGGCTAATGCAGCAAAGGACAGAAGAACAAGTTAATTTCTTACCTGGTAAAGTTCTTTCGATGGGATGTTCCTCCGACGTATTCCACATCTTTGACATTGATTACCACAGCTGTGCTGCTTCGGAAAACTTTTTCGGCGTAGGTGTCCTGCGTCAATGACGTCGGTACACTCCTTCAAGGACCTCCTCCGACGGTCGACGTCACTGGATGTTATATGTAGGACGCACGACGCCCGTAGCCTCAGTTGTAGTTTTTCCCCCCAGAACGTGTGGCACCAATCTTCTGCCAGTATTACTGCATTTCGATGTATGCCACATTATCCAGAATCTTCAGCAAGAACGGCACAGTTGTAATCTGTGCCAAAGGGCGAAGATCTCCAAAAGAACTTCCTGAGCCAGCTCCCACTCGTGAGACGGTGCTCTGCCTGCTCCGAGTGTCCGCCGCTGCGTTTTCGTCTCCGGCCAGAGGAACTGCTGGGATCGAAATTTCCTGCTGGATTGCCCAGAGCTGTATTGCCTCTCTGCACAGTGGGAGTGACCCTGCCCCCCGCCCCCCCTTTGTTGAGGTAGTGCATGGCCACTGTATTGTCTGTCATAATCAGGACATTCTTCCCCCGCACAGACGGCAGAAAAGTCTTCAGGGCTAGCCTGACAGCCCGCAGCTCTAACACATTGATATGGAGTCTGGAATCCGACAGAGACCAATGACCGCTGGCTGTCTGCTCGTTGGCATGAGCTCCCCAACCCGTGAGGGACGCGTCAGTCACGATCGTCACCTCCGGCCACGGTTGCCAAAACAGAGCCCCTTTGAACAGATTTCCTTTGACGGCCCACCACAGAAGGTCCTGGGCGACCGAGGGTGGAATCTGAACTGGGTCCGACATCACGCCAGAGAACTGCGACCATTGCATCTTGAGTGCCCACTGCAGAGATCTCATCCCCAGCCTGGCTTCTGGCACCAGTAAAATGCAGGATGCCATGAGGCCGAGCAATCTCAAGAACTCGAACGCCGTGAGACTCTGGGCACGTTGAAACTTGTCCACCATCTGCAGAATGTGGTGAGCCCTCACCTGGGGAGGCGAACACTGCCCCAGGGATGGGTCTAGCACTGCCCCGATGTACTGGAGACGCTGGGTAGGTGTCACATGAGACTTCTTTAAGTTGAGGGAGAAGCCCAGCTTGTGAAGGGAGTAGCAGGCGACGTACAAATGATCCAGGACTTGCTCGGGAGAGTGCGCCCTGATCAACCAATCATCCAGGTAGGGGTAGACGTGAATCCCCCCCCTTTCCCGAGATGCGCTGCCACCACTAAAATCAGCTTGGTGAAGACCCTCAGGCGGATGTCAATGTGAACGGCAGGACCCGAAACTGAAAATGCGAGTCGCCAGCCGCGAACCTCAGGTACTTCCTGTGATTGGGATGAATCAGCACATGAAAGTAAGCATCCTTGAGGTCGAGAGACACCAACCAATCATGAAGTTAAAAGGGCCTGGAGGACTGCAGAAGGAGTAACCATCTTGGACTGGTCCTTCCTGAGGAGCTTGTTCAAACAACGCAAGTCCATGATGGGTCTCAATCCTCTGTCTTTTTTCGGGATAAAAAATATGGGGAATACCATTCCTTGTTCCTCTCCGCTACAGGTACCAGTTCTATGGCACCTTACTCTAGCAGGGATAGAATTTCCTGCGCAAGGAGCGAATCCGGATGCTTCAAAGAGAGCTTCCCCAGTGGATTGTCACGAGGCCTCTGCCGGAAAGGAAGGCAGTAGCCGTGGGCTATGACCTCCAGAACACACACATCTGAAGTCATGGCACGCCATTCTATAAAATAATGCGCCAGCCTTCCCCCAACCGGCGAACCATGGGACATGGCCTCGTAACTGAGTGGAAGCGGCTGCGGCAGTGCCCAAGGGTAAGGAGGCAACTGCCAGAGCGGCTTTGGCACCTCGAGTACCTTGCTTTCCACCTCTGGTACTCCTATGGTGGCACCTTTGACTGGCAGCTCCCCTCGATCTACCAAAGGAAGAGTAGTATCGAAAGGAACCTCCCCTCCATTGCTGTCCCCTAGGCCGAAAAGGCAGAGGTTGACGCACTGCAGCGCTCAAGGACTTCGCTGCAGCTTTGGAAGTCTGCAACCTCTCAAGGCTCTCATCAGCCTTGCTGCCAAAAAGATGGACACCATCAAAGGGCATGTTGAGAAGCCGGGACTGTACATCAGGAGCAAACCCCGACTTCTGCCACCACGCAAACCTGCGCATCACGGTGCTCGCTGCCATGGACCGGCTGACACAGTCTGCCACATCCAAACCCGACTGAACAGTTTCACACATGGTATCCTTGCCACCCTGAACGAGGCCAAGAAATCCCCGTTCCTCCCCTTCGGGAATATGTTCAGCCGCCAACGTCACAATTCCACAGAGTGTGCGTGAATCTTTCAAGGGCACAAACAGAGTTGGCTGCCTTTAAAGCCATTCCCCCAGAAGAAAATACCTTCTTCGACCAACCATCAAAGCGTTTGTCGTCCCCATCAGGAGGGATTGTAGGGTACGCAGCCGGCTTTGCTGGGGCCGTAGCCGCTTGCACCACCAAACTCACCGAAGTATGGTATGTAGTCAAGTAGCAGGGGTCACCACTGGCTGGGCGGTATTTTTTCGGCAACAACTTATTCACTGCCGGGAGACTCTCCAGAGCAGTCCAAGCCACCACCACCTTCTCTGTAAGGCCATATGAAATGGCAACACCGGGTCAGTGGATGGACCTTGGTCCAAGATATCCGTCAGGTCATCCTGTAGAAAATCCACAGGTGGAGCAGACCACCCTAGATACTCCGTCACCCTCGACATGAGGCGCCTGTACGAGGAGTCAGCATGTGTACCAGGCTCAGGCCTGCCAAAAACAACCTCCGGGGAGGTATCAAGACCACTTGCGTCACGTAAAGATTGCGGAAGGTCTTCCAACTGGCTAGGAACAGACAACAGGTCATCAGGAACATCAGGAGGCACAACCCCCTCTTCATCAGACCCATCCTCTACCTCTGAAATATACTCCAAGGGTTGGAACAAGTCTACCCTGGGAGGAGGAACAGATTATGGGTCAAATATAGGCCGCACAGACTTGCTCAGCACCTTTCTCTGAGCTTCCACAGCTCTCCGGGGCACCTCTGGCAACTTTTCCTCAAAAGGCATCGAGGGTGCGATGGGAGTGGCCTCGACCGAGGCATAGACGATTTCGACAACGACTTCGAGGCCGGAGCCCCGAGCGTGTCCTTCGACGGCCTTGGCGCCGATGGCATCGACGACTTCCTCGGAGCCGGAGCAAGTCCCTCGACGGACATGGCGCCGATGTCTTCTTGGAAGGCCTCAAAGGCTCCTACAGTCTTGACGGCGTCGAGGACCAGGACCTGGATCGGGCACGGTGGCCATCATCCTTGTCCGATCGGGACCTCGACGGTTCCCGATGACTGCGCCGACCGCCCGAGCCCAAAGGCATTTGAGCGGTGGCTCTAGCGCGTTCCCTGCCGGCTTCACCCAAAGGCGTGGACGGAATGGTGCCCTGCGATTTGAAAATCACCATCATCTGCCGGCGGAATTTATCCCACTGGGCCGGCGACAAGTGTTTTGTGGGACAAGCCACCCGCCGTCTGACGGAGTCCTCTGACGAGGACAGGGAAGGCGACCGGTGACGGCGCTTCTGTGAATGCCTCGAAGAGGCAGAGGAATGGTGGGACCCACTCCTAGAACGAGACTCCCCTGGACTTGCGCCGACGCGGAGAGTCGCCCCTCGAATCGTCGGTCGGAGTCCAGCGGATTTCAACTTATGGGGTTTGAAAACCCTACCTACCGACAGCTTCTTCCACTCCTGCAAGGCCTTTGAGGTCAAAGACTGACATTCGTCACAGTCATCGGTGGCGTGGCTCTCGCCAAGGCACCAGAGGCAGACGTCGTGCGGGTCCGTAAGTGACATGTTGGTACCGCAGTCCCGACACTTCTTGAAGCCCGACTTCGGGGTAGCAGAAGACGAAGACATCTTTCTCGTAACAATAGAAGAACCGATTCAACAAGAGAACACCAAGGCGCGCCGAGATTTCGAAGCGAACACGTTCGCGGAAAAAAGGTACTGAGGCTACTGGTGTTGTGCATCCTGCATATAACATCTGGTGACGTTGCAACGTCATCGACGCAGGACGCCTATGCCGAAAATGTTTTCCGAAGCAGCATAGTTGTGGTAATCAATGTCAAAGATGTGGAATACGTCGGAGGACACAATCCCCTCGAACTCTCTATTAGATGCTGTCACAGCCAATTCTACAGCAGCAGTCCAGGGGATTAGTTTCCGGAGTCTCCCAATTACGGGCCACCCTTTTTGGAAGTGCCACATGGAAAGGCAAAACTGGATCAGCAGGTAGACCCTTATCCAGAATGTCAAGTTATATCATCTTCGTCAAAGGGTGCTGGTGGCCTAGACCAACCCAAGTATTCAACAGCCTTAGACATGAGCTGCTTGTAAAAGAGTCAGCATGCTCCCCTGGTTCTAGTTTTCCAAACTCCAGTTCTGGAGAGGTGTCAATTCCACGTGCATTGTGCAAATTATCATATAGATCCTGCATTCTGCTTTCCTCTGAAATTAGGCATCCAGGCACATTAGGTGTACCGTATTGAAACCCAAAAGGGGCATCTTCATCATTTGAATGCTCTTTATACACAAAAATGAAAGTTGGAAACTTGGAAAAAGTCCTTCTCTGTGAGAGGAGTATACATATTTTTTCTGGTTTTGAAACCAGAGGCTTCGCCGTTGTCGAAGTCATCAACTTTTTCTCAGACAGTGCCTTTTTAGGAAGGTCACTTGGTTCTGATGGTTTAGCTGGCAAAATTGGCGCAGCAAGGCGTCAACAGTGTCGGCGTCAATGTCGACAGTGGTGTTGACTGCTTCGACGGTATAGCAGAGGTCGAGGGCCTGATCGGCGTCGAAGGTCTCAAAGGAGTTGAGGACCTCGACCTCCCCCCATGCCTCGAGTGGTCCTTCGATTTCTCAAATTGAGGGCTCTTGATGAGGATCATGCCTTTTACCCAGGCTCGAGGGCGTGCAAGTTTTAGGCCAAAACCTCTTCTTTCTAGCTTCCTTAGAAAGCTCGGTCGAAGCTGGCTTTCTCGAATAATTTTAGCATTTTCACACGGAAATCTTCCCATTCTGCTGGAGTAGACTTTTCCGAAGGGCATACAACCCTTTCGGGGGAACCGTCAGACGAAGTCGACAAAGGCGACCTGTGGTGCCTCCTATTCAAAGACGAGTAACGGGGACCACTCCTAGACCTGGAACACATGGCCTTCTTCCTCTGAGGAGAGTCGTCTCTTGACTCATCGGTCGAAGGCCTAGCAGGTTGGGGCTTGCGGGACTTGGGTGTTTTGCCTACCTTGAGTTTCCCCTTGCATTCCCTCAACCCTTTTCCCCATCATGGGCTGACACTTGGAGCAAACGGTAGTATCGTTGTCCTCCCAGAGGCACCACAGGCAGATTTGATGCAGGTCGGTAAGGGACATCTTGACATCTTCGAACCGCAATCTCTGCATTTATTGAAACCGGACTTTGGTGTTCACGGTGTAGACGAAGAAGACAATTGTTGAGTTTGAAGACAATCGCTCGAAGTAACAAATGTCTCTATGAGGCACGCAGAGTTTCACATAAAGCAAACGCGGTTTGCGGAAAAAGGGAACGGAGGCCAACGGGCGCAGCGCATGCTAAATATATCCTCCGATGACGCCACCTTCAACAGAGGCCTTCGAGGGACATTGACAACGCCATAGATGCACGGCGCCCTCTGCCAAAAATGTTTTCTGAAGCAGCTGAAGCTGGACATTACATGTCAAAGATGAGGAATACGTTGGAGGACACAATCCACTCGAACAATAGTTACAGGTAAGTCACTTGTTCTTTCTCCAGCATGAGGTCTGGCATGAATTTACATGCTCATGAATAATGAATACATAGCAGTACAACATTAGACAACCACGGGAGGTGGCAAGGCTCAACAGAAGCAATTATCTCTTACCTCTGGAACAGACTCGCCTCAAGCGAACAGGTTGCATAGCACTGCTTGGCCGACTCAACTCCTCCCTGGAATCCCTGTCAACGCAGTACAACTTCGTGAAGGTGTGCGTGTACCTCCACATCGTAGCAGCCCTGCAGATGTCCAGCAGGGGCACACCAGACAGGAACGCAGTCGTAGCAGCGTTCGCTCTGGTGGAGTGGGCGGCTCTCTGACAGCCAGGCAGCGGTCGGTTCGGCAACCGATGACCGTAAATGATCCAGCCAGAAAACAACCGTGAAATGGAAGCCTTGGACAAAGCCTTGCCATGGCTCACAGGACGAAAGTTCACAAACAGTTGTGACGTCTACCGAAAATCCTGTGTGTGCGCCACATAGAAGTTCAGGGCACGAGCAACATCCAGCAAGTGCAAAGCCCATTCCGCCAGCGACAAAGGTTTCGGGAAAAAAACAGTTAACACCAAAGGCACATTGAGGTGGAATTCCGGCAGAGGTGATGGCCACAAGGAAAGCAGTTTTCCACAAGAGAAGCTTGAGAGGGGCCTGATGCAAAGGCTCAAAAGGGCCCCCCCCCCCCACCCAAGAGCCTCTTCAGAACCACGTTGAGTTCCCATGTCGGGGCAGAAGCCTTCACTGGCAGGAAAAATCAGAAAAGACCTTTGAGAAAATCCTTGGCGAGTCAGTGGGACCAGAGTGAAGATCTCCCTGGTAACTCAGTGTAGCGGGAGATAGCCGCCAGATGTACCTTGATGGAGACGTGCACCAATCCTACCTTGGCCAAGCAGATTAAGTACGGAAGGATCTGTGGGGCCGTGACCCTCAGAGGAGTAATCTTCTGTGCCTGGCACCACATAGCGATGCACTTCCACTTGTGACCGTAGCACTTCAAGATCGACTGGGTGCTGGCCTTGGTGAGGACCTCCCGGCAGTCCGCTGGCAAAGCATACCCTCCAAAATCTAGGGCTGCATGTGCCAAGCCCTCAGGTTCACCGATCACGGGTTGTGAAGGATCGTGCCTCCTATGGTGAAAGATCCAGAAACCACTGGCAGCTTGACTGGAGGTGAGGCTGACCGGCTCAGAAGGTCCGGGTACCAAATCTGCCTCGGCCCCGCCGGGGCGATGAGCATCATCTTGCATTGACACAGTGTGTTGATGACTCATAGCAGAAGTGGGAATGTGTACAGAAACCGGCTTTCCCACGGGAAGGTGAGCGCACCCCTCAGGCTCCTTGGTTGTTGGAATCTGCTGCCGAACTTCTGGCACTTGGAGTTCGCCGCCGGCATAAGATTGATCTGGGGTCTGCCCCACTTAACAAATAGGCAGTCCACCTGATCCGGACGAAGCTCTCACTTGTGGCAGGAGCGCAGTTCCCTGCTGAGGGAGTCTGCAATGGTGTTCTTCAATCCCGCCAGGTGGAGAGGGACTAGGACCATCCTGTCCGACGGCCTAGCGCCCAAAGTCCTGTGCTTCCTTGGAGAGTGCTGGGGATCGAGTGCCCCTCTGCTTCTTGATGTAAAACATGGTGGTGGCGTTGTCCGCTACCTTGCCTTTCAGAGATGGAAGGACGACTTTAGGGCCCAAAATATTGCCCATAGCTCCGGGATGTTGATATGAAGATCCTTCTCGTCCCGTAACCACAGGGCTCTGGCTCTAGGGAGGCATCCGTGGTGACCGTCTCCCGGTATGGCAGGCTTTGAAACCCTGTGCCTTAGGCGATGGATCAAATGCCCCAATATCCTATGGTCCAAGGAAACTCATTGTTGAGAGATCTTGTCCGTGAAGCTTCCGGACACCACTATCCAACAGGCATCCAGGAATTCTTGAAGGGGTTGCATCTGCAGAGTCGGACGAGATAGATGCAGGACAACATCATGCCCAGTAACTACTTGCACCTTCCCTAGAATGGCTGCTATCCTCTCCTCTGAGGGCGACACCATGCAGGATACCACTTGAGCCTGTTGCCCAGGAACAGCGTGCTCTGTGATGGCCTTAAGTTGGATAGTTGACTGAGAATCCTATATCCGTAAGTAGCCGGACAGTCGCCTCTGTATGTCATTTGACCAGTTCCCACTAGCGGGCATGAATCAGCCAGCCATCCAGGTATGGGTATACGTGTATACCCTGTAGACGTAGATGGACTGCCAATGGTGCCAGGTATTTCATGAACACTGTGGGGACCGACTTCAAGCCGAACGGGAGGGTCTTGAACTGGTAGTGCGGTCCCCTGCACCATGAATTGTAGAAACCTTTGAAGTTTCTAGTGAATGGGGACGTGGAAGTAGGCGTCCTCCAGGCCCAACGACAGCAAGACTTCTGCCCTTTCCAGTTGGCCCAGCATGTTTTGCAACGTGACCATCCTGAAATTTTAGATATTTGTTCAGACGTCGTAGGTCTAGGATGGTCCTCCAGCCGCCTGTCTTCCTTCTGACCAGTATCTGGAATAGACCCCGGAGCCGTTAGGGAACCAGCTCCATCAGCCCTTTTCACAGCATGGCCCATACCTCTCCCAGGAGCTGGGAGATTTGCTGTTCCCGACGGGTAACCGTAGGGATACACAGACACATGTGCTGAAACGCATGTGTCCTTGAGCGAGAGCATCCAGCACCCATCTGTCGGTGGTGAACTTTTTCCGCTCAATGATCCACTTCATCAGCCGGCCTCCAACTGGGGTGCACGAGTGGGGGCCCAATGTCATGGCGGATTCAGGCTTGCTTCGGTGCCTGCATCCTGCCCTACAGGCAATGCTGTCCTACACACCATAGGCCTGGGAACCCCTCTGTAGGGTCACGAGTTGTGGATCTGGAAGGTTGACGGTACGATGAGGAGAAACCTTTTGAAGACCTGCTCGACCTTCTTCTGGAGGAGCGAAAAGAGCGGTGCTGCTGGATGGTACCCAAGAAACAGGCCGTCTCTGCTTTGATGGCCTGGAGGAACTCATCAACAACTTTCCCAAATAGGTTATCTCTATCGAATGGCATGTGCAGCATCTTCGCTTGGACCTCCTGGTGGATAATAGTGGTCTTCATCCAACCTTGGCGACGAAGGCAGACACTGTTCCCCATTTGCCTGGACCCCGTGTCGGCAACGTCCAATGCCACTGTGATGGTGTGATCAGACTCTACCTCCCCATCCTGGAAGAGAGTGATTGCCTCCATCTTCTTATCGTCTGGGAGGAACTCCAGAATAGGCCTCAGCTTGTACCACAACTCCCCACTGTACCTAGCCAGGATTGCCAGGTGTTGACTGCGGTGTTCGTGGACGCCACAGTGTAAATCGCCTTCCTTCCCATAGCCTCCATCCGCTTTCCCTAGCTGCCTGGAGGGACTGAGGCCCGGTTGGCTGACCGTTTCCTTGCAGCCGCCGAAACCACCGAATCTGGCGATGGCGATTTCTTCTCCAGCCTATCCCGTTTGGCTGGAGCCGTGCAAGGGTTCTTCATGAGGGCCAGGCCATCTTCACAAACGTCTTCCAGAAGAGGTAACACCATGACAGTCTTTCTCTTGCCCTCGTGCCACTGGTACAAGAAGCCCTTCTTCTTGGTCTCCTCAGGCCCTTGCTGGAACAGCTCTGAGACCGTTGAGATAATGGAGTGGAATGATCCTACCTCATCCGGCGGAGACACCCTTTGTGGAGCATCCAAATGTGGAGATTCAGCGTCCGCTGCGACGATATCCCCATTGGCATCCGTCGTGGCCGTATCCGTCCCTGTACCAGTGTCTCGGTCTGCTGGGGGAGAAGGTACCCGACGTTGTGGCAGAGGTTGAAATGGGGGCATTGATGACACTTCCTCTTTGCCGGACGCTGATCGCAGACCTGGGGTATCCCAGGTGGCAGAGCCGGCGTCATCCTCATCTGGATTTCCGACACCAAGGTGTGCACGGTCGATAGACTATCCAAGGAAATGTCCCTAGACTGAGCAGGTGGAATAGGAAAACGAGGCCCTCTGCCATCGTCGTCATTCTCTTCAACGTCCTTGTGGATTGTGTGCAAGGACTCCTGGTCTTTGCCATCCGTGGATGAGACCTCCATGGCTTGGGCAACGTCCTGGGAGGGCTGTTTCGGTGCCTCCTCGCCCCCCTCCCCTTAAGGTCTAAAACTGGGACCTGAGCCGGTTTCCCTCCCTTCTGGCGTGCCAGCAGACTTCACCATGGTCACTGCGGCAGTGTCTCACCTTGGGGGTAGAGACACCTGAGCTGCGGGGGCTACCTTCGCAGAGTCAGCACCCTTAGCTGTCGTTGGCAGTAGTAGTCACCAACTCTGTCGAGGTCTTAGCCTGTGCCGATTGGGCCTGCTTCGGCTATTGGGCCTTCTCCTTCCGCGGCTTCTCAGATGTCTCAAAATGTTTAGCTGGGGTAGATTACTTCTTTTTCGAGCAGGAGCTCGATTGCTGGCTGGCAATGGAGGCAGACGGTGATGTCGATCGCACCCCATCTACCTTGGGACCCGCTTCAGCGGGGATCCCAGCGGACTCTTACTTGCGGTTCTTAGCCTCATCTTGGGCCCCCACAGATGAGGCTGGTCCTGGGTGAGGCATGACCGTGGCTTGGAGCCCGGGTCAGAGGCGTTGAGCCACGCCGCCAGTCTACTGTGCCTGTCCCTCGTCGTCTGCTTGGAGAACCCAGGGCACATTTCGCACTACTTCCATGTGGTCAGGGTGCAGGCAGTAGAGGCATTGCAGGCGTTTGTCCTCCACAAACGCGTTCCGTAGCCCGCATTTGGTGCAAGGCCTGAAGAGGGAACTTCCCTCCTTCTCGGTCATGGATGGAGAGCACGAAGTAGCCCGATGTCGTCCTAGAATCTTTGATCGTCGCTGTCGGGAGATGGAGAAAAGAGCACACAGGCGCCTTTGAAACAAAAATAGAACCGTTTTCCATTGAAAACCATACAGAAAACATACAAATTGCTCAGAGAGCAAACTCGAGGATGCCCAACACTGAAGCTTGGCTGTCAAAGGAGGGGCTTAGAGATAGGACCATCATTGGATGGGGGTAGTATGACCCACAGGACAGTGATTGGTTTAAAGGAGAAATACAGTTTTTAAACGAAAGTGAAACAGTTTCCTTTTACCGAGGATTCCCAGTCTGACGACGGGGAATATTCATGAGCATGTGAATCCATGCCAGACCCCATGCTGGAGAAGGAGCTTTTATACTGTGTCAAACCATAACTGCAGCAGTCAACGCCTACACTTGTATCTGTTGGGTGGCATTTTTTTTATTTGTGCTTTCAGTTTAAAAAGAAAACCATACACAGTAAAAACACAAATACAATTACAACATTTACAATTACAACATATATTTTTTTTTAACAAATTTTATTTATTTTAAACACACAAACACAATGTACACTTTTAATAATCGCAATCCAACACATGTGAGTAAATAACTTCCCTCCCCAACTCCCAAAGCCCGTTCCCTCCCCTGGGCCTACCGAACACGGTCCATTTTATATCAGAGCCACTTCATCCGTGGCGGCGGTGCGCTTCTGGCGTATCTTGAATATCATGTACAGTTGCAGCTATATCGGCTAACAGTTGCTTCCACCTATCTACTCCTCGTACTCCCCATTCCTCCTTTCTGAAAATGTTGTAGGACTTATAATATAGATTATATGTGGGGATATGCCCCCCCACCCTCTTGTTTACTGCTCGAAACATGTTAGAAATCCAAGACAGCACCAATAAATGAGAACAGAAATCAATCACTGCTGGGCATAGAGTACAGATAAAGGGATCTTGACTGTTGGTGGGTACTGCTACTCTTACCTCTGGTGAAAATGATATGCAGGTGCACTTGTAATGTTACTGCAGCAGCTTCTTTCTGCACTTGTAGAGACGCATGGAAGAGAGGTGGCCATTTTCGAATTGGGTCAGGCAAATCAAAGGCCAATAGAATGACCATGCCTGCCCCTAAAATGGCCCCAGAATGGGAAGCTTATTCACTGCACCATTCTTGTGTTTTTTCAGAGATATGGAAGTATTCATTTGCCATCCACCATATGCATTTTATTTCTAGAAGAGAGGTGCTGTTAAGATGTTTGTTAGGATGGTCCGATTACATTTAATGTATACATTTAGCAATATGTACAAGTATATACACAACAAATTTGTGAGGCGTTCCTAAGGGTTCACCCAGCTGCTGACAAAGACGTCCCAGCCCAATGCTGTGATTTGATTAATCTTGTGTGCAAGGGTTTTGCTTGTGTGGACCAAGTTATGATAATGATTTTTTATTGATATAGCACTTACACCCAAGCACTACACTTAAAACATATTTACATCCCAAACAAAGCTAATACTCCTTTAACAACCTCGGAAGGATGAAAGGCTGAGTTGGACTTGCCAGGGTCTGAACCTGCAAACTGCAGATCACAGCAAGGAGCGATAAACATGCTGTCCGCGCTTACCAGCATTAATAATTGGTTTACTATAAAGTAATATGCTTTATTATGTGGATTTATACCCAAGACAGACGTTTTTATACAGCGCCAAACCACCACCGTAGTAGTCTAAAAGCACCCACACTTGCCTGTGTGCACAAAATATTTATGGAAACTGAACAATATGAGCATTGGTCAAAAGGCCTCTAATGTGCTGCGGTGCCAATGTGACGGTAGAAACGAAGCCCATCACAGCTCTAGTACTAGGACAGAGAAGTGTTTGAAATATAAAGCAGGATCGCAACTGAGTGGCACATTTAGGTATTCAGGTAACAGGGTACGGGCTAAGAGAAGACAATCATATGGCTCTCATACAAAATATTTTATTCACATTCATACAGAAAACATTCTCCCTAATCGATACTACACTACTCTGACCTACACAGCATTCCCATTTCCTCTCATATCAGTTAGGAGCATGGAAGAACCGCTTTTAAACCGCAGTGGCCAACCACTTTTTATTATCTTTCCCATTCTAATAAACAGTTACGCAGGTACTTTTCCCCCTGTCTCCTCGGATAATCACACCAGGTTTCAGTTTTGAATTTCAGAGACAAACATTTACCCCAGCCCATTTCAGACTCAACTCAACACAAGACATGCCACCAATGCATTCACACAATCACCTGTGTTCACCAACCGAAGATGTTTTTTCCAATCGGCTCTTTCTGCCGCACTTGCTCTGTCCGCCCTCGGCTCTCTGGGCGCTCCGGCCAGCTCTCCCCTCTGATGCAATGATCTCTACTGGGCCAACGGGGACCATTGGGGACGTGCTCCCTGCGACCACTGGACCTAGCTGCAAAGCAGCAGGAATCAAACATCTTACAGCAACAATCTTGTGGGGGAAAATGACCACTTGTAATTCTGGTGGCTTGGTGTACACTATTAGTAAAAAGCAATGACAGGACAGAGTAGCAACACAAGACTTCAGTAAAATTTCTGACCCCTTCATCAGTGCCCCTTTCTCTTATACTGAACGGAACACATGGTTTCCAATGGAAGAGGTGGTCCTAACAGGTCAAGGTCTCATACCGAACTAAGCCTTTGACACCAGCTGTGTTCATTAATATAAGCCAGTGTTATCAGGGAGGTCAACCTGTCGTAAATTCAGTTATGACGACTTCCGCCTACCAGTGTCTATTTAACTAAGAAGAGGGAGCCTAAAACACTCTTACATATGCCAATGGGAAACAGGTCCAAAGCGAGAAATGGGAAAGTGCCCATTCCAAGCTAGAAAAGGGGCCTTCATTGCAAAGACATGAACAGTACAATCTACAGTATTTGCCTCGCATGGGCAAGAAGCAGTGTTTAAACATAGCAGTTTACAGTGCCTATTCAATATCATAATGCAGTAATGTGCAAGGGGAGTAGATACTATTTTAATTTCCCAACTTTTTCTCCGGACTCTGAATAGGCTGTTGGATCACAGTAATGTGGACTCTTATGTTAAGGCAGGAAAACATTTAAATCCCTATCTGACCTGTGGCTGGAGGCCTTGGAGGCAAGAGTAATCGTTAAAGCCACAAACGATCTAAAGTGAATCTCCAAAGGACCTTTTCCCAAGAAACCTGAAGAAAACCCAAATTCAGGGTTTGAAATTTAGATTTTATGACTGAATTTAGAGTACCAGTATTTGGGAAACAAGTCTGAATTCAGAATATGGATATTTGAAAAAACTAAGTGGTTTTAATTAGCGCACAGACTTTAACCACCAACATAACAGTCTGTGTTTCAGCTTCCCAACAAGCCCCTCCTCATGCATACATGATTGAGTTTTGCTGGCGTCTCCTACAGTTTTATAGGAAGGTGGTAAAACTATATCGGGCTCGGTACATGATCCGGAAAGCTGCTGGCAGGGATTGAGACCGGGTTACTAGTGGTTAATTTCCTAGCAAGCAAAATTAAGCACATCTGGACAAATGGGTGGACAAATGGCTTTACACAATTGCCTTAATCTACAGAGATTTATTTTTGACCAAAAAAGGCAATATAGACCCACACAGATTGAAGTCAAGATAAGGAACAAGTTACTTACCTGTAACTGTTGTTCTCCAGCATGGGTCTGGCATGGATTCACATGCTCATGAATATTCCCCGTCGTCAGGCTGGGAATCCTCGGTAAAGAAAAAACCAGTATCAGTTTCGTTTCTGATCTGTCTTTCGTAGTAATAACCAATCACTGGTCTCTGCGTCATACTGACCACAGCCAATGACTGCCCTCTACCTAAGCACCGCCTCTGGCAGCCATCTTCAGATTTGGAAGCACGTGAAGTGGCAGTATGACCAAGTGAAGAGCCGCAGAGGGGTAGGCGAGAGGGTTCGCATGTGAATCCATGCCAGACCCATGCTGGAGAACAACAGTTACAGGTAAGTAACTTGTTCCTTCTCCAGCATGGGGTCTGGCATGGATTCACATGCTCATGAATAAAGAATACATAGCAGTACACACATGCACAACCACGGGAGGTGGCAAAGGCTCAACATTAAGCATTACATCAAACTCAACATTAAGCATCTTACCTCCTCACCAGGCTCACCTCAGGCGAACAGGTTGCGCAGCACTGCTTGGCCGACCCTGGACTCCTCCCTGGAATCCCGATCGACGCAGTAGAACTTTGTGAAGGTGTGCGTAGACCTCCACGTAGCAGCCCTGCATATGTCCAGCAGGGGCACACCAGAAAGGAACGCCGTGGTAGCTGCGATCGCTCTGGTGGAATGGGCTCTCGGACGGCCAGGCAGCGGTCGGTTTGCCAACCGATGACAGTACATGATACAGCCGGAGAGCCATCTGGAAATGGAAGCCTTCGAGAGAGCCTTCCCCTGATTGACAGGTCCAAAATTCACAAAGAGTTGTGACGTCTTCCGAAAACACTTCGTGCGGTCCACGTAGAACTTCAGCGCTCTAGCCACATCCAGCGAGTGCAAAGTTCTCTCAGCCGGCGACGAAGGCGACGGGAAGAATACAGGCAACACCAAGGGTTCGTTGAGGTGGAAGTCCGACGGTACCTTGGGCATGAAGGAGGGGTGCGTCCTGAGCACTACCCTCGTGTCGTGAAAAGTCAAGTACGGGGCCTTGCAGGAAAGGGCCTGGATCTCTCCCACCCGTCGTGCGGAGGTGATGGCCACAAGAAACGCTGTTTTCCACGACAGAAACTTCAACGGGGCCGAGTGCAGAGGCTCGAACGGAGGTCCCATGAGCTTGGTCAGCACCACGTTGAGCTCCCACGCCGGGGCCGGAGCCTTCACCGGCGGGAACGATCTGAACAGTCCCTTCATGAACTCTTTCACCAGACGATGAGACCACAAGGACGTCCGCCCCGTGGTTCTGGTGTATCGGGAGATCGCAGCAAGATGAATCTTGATGGACGCGTGTGCCAGTCCAGCTTTGGCCAGCGTCAGCAGGTACGGCAGTACTTGAGGAGCCGTAATCCGTAGAGGGTTAATCTTCTGTGCGTGGCACCAGACAGAGAACCTCTTCCATTTGTGTCCGTAGCATTTAAGAGTCGAGGACGCCCTGGCCTTTGCAAGAACCTCTCTGCAGTCGGCCGGTATGTCGTATCCTCCAAACTCTAGTGCTGCAGGAGCCAGGCCTGCAAGTTCAGCGATTTCGGGTCGTGGTGGAGGATGGCGCCTCCTTCCCTGGAGAGCAGATCCGCGTCCACCGGCAGCTTGATTGGCGGGGACGCTGACAAGTCCAGAAGGTCCGGGAACCATATCTGCCTCGGCCACGCATGTGCGACAAGGATCAACCTGCACCGTGACCTCTTGAGCTGGTTGACGAGCCGGATTAGCAGTGGCAAAGGAGGGAACGCGTAGAGGAACAGGCCCTCCCAGGGGAACGAGAAAGCATCACCCATGCTCCTCGCCTGGGGAAACCTGCTGGCGAACCTCCGGCACTTGGAGTTCGTCGCCGTCGCGAACAGGTCGATCTGGGGTGTGCCCCACCGTCGGAAGAGGCGATCCACTAGATCCTGCCGTAGTTCCCACTCGTGGCACGAGCGCAGCTCCCTGCTGAGTGAGTCGGCGATGGTGTTTTTTATCCCTGCCAGATGAAACGGCACCAGAAACATCCCTTGGGCGACTGCCCAATGCCACAGGTCCTGCGCCTCCTTGGACAGTGCTGGGGACCTGGTTCCGCCCTGTTTCCTGATGTAAAACATGGTGGTGGTGTGGTCGGTGAAGATCCTCACCACCTTGCCCTTGAGGGACGGAAGGAAGGACCTGAGGGCCCAAAACACTGCACGGAGCTCCAGGACGTTGATATGCAAGGATTTCTCCGTCGGGAGCCAAAGGCCTCTTGCGTGCAGATTTTCGGGTGTGCGCTCCCCACCCTTCCAGGGAGGCATCCGTGGTCACCGTCTCCTGGTGGGCTGGGGTCTGGAAGTCCATGCCCGCCGTCAGATGCGCGCGGGTGCCCCACCACCGGATCGCTCGTCGGAAACTCTCGTCGAGTGCGATCCTTTCCTCGAAGCTGCCCGTCGTTTGGATCCAGCGCGCGTCCAGGAACTCCTGCAACGGGCGCATCCGGAACCTGCACATGGGAATGAGGTAGATGCAGGAAGACATCATTCCGAGGAGGGACTTGATGGACCTCACCTTGGCCGCGTCGGCCACCAACATCCGCTGCACCTTGCCCAGGATGGTCCTGGTCCTCTCCTCCGACGGGGAGGCCAGAAGGGACACCGTGTTGAGCCTCGCTCCCAGAAACAGAGCGTCTTGCGCAGGTACCAGGTGGGATTTGGCGTAGTTCACTGAGAATCCCAGGTCCGTGAGAAGTTGGACGGTCCTTGCCGTGTGAACCACGGCGAGCTCCCTTGTCTTGGCTCGGATGAGCCAGTCGTCCAGGTAGGGGTAGATGTGGATCCCTTCGCGGCGCAGCTGCGCCGCCACCGGTGCGAGGCACTTGGTGAACACCCTGGGTGCCGACCGTAGTCCGAAGGGGAGGGCTTTGAACTGGTAATGACGCCCTTGGACCACAAACCTGAGGAATTTTCGGTGCCCCTTCAGGATGGGAATATGGAAGTAGGCATCCTCCAAATCCAACGACGACAGGAAGTCTCCTTCCTCCAGCTGACCCAGGACGTGCTGGAGGGTGGTCATCCGGAACTTTTGCGCCTTGATGAACTTGTTCAGACGTCGCAGGTCCAGGATGGGGCGCCATCCCCCGTCTTCTTTTTCACAAGGAAGTATCTCGAGTAAACTCCGGAGCCCCGAAGCCTCCTTGGGACGAGTTCAATGGCACCCTTCCTGAGCATCGCCTTTACCTCCAGGAGAAGTTGAGCGACGTGAAGTTCTTTCCTGGCCACGGGGGGGACGCGCGGACACTTTCTTTGAAACTCGAGCGCGTGGCCCCGGGCCAAGGCGTCCAGCACCCAACGGTCGGTGGAGATGGACTCCCACACGCTGACGAAGCTCGTCAGCCGGCCTCCCACCGGGGTGCTTCGGTGAGGGCCCGACCACACGGCCGGTTCAATCCTGCTTCGACGAGGCTTTGCCGCCTTGTCCTTGGCGACGACGGCGGGATCCGCCAGACTTGCCTCGTCCTCTGTAGGCCTCCTGAGACGACAAGCGGGCCGCTTGACGGTAGGAGGAGAAACCGCCGCCGGAACCTTTGGAGGCGCCCTTGCCTCCGCTGCTCCGAAAGGGCGTCCGTCGTTGTTGTGGAACTCCAAGGGCCCGAGCCGTCTCGGTGTCCGCTTTAATGGCCTGAAGGGAATCGTCCACTGTTTTCCCAAACAGGTTGTTCCCATCGAAGGGCATATCCAGGACTCTGGTCTGAACGTCTTGACGGAAGTCCGTAGCCTTGAGCCATCCACGCCGCCTAAGGCAAACGCCGTTGCCCAACTGGCGGAACCCAGTGTCGGCGATGTCCGTCGCAACGGTAATGGCGTGGTCCGAAGCCACCTCACCTTCCTGCAGGATCTCCAGGGCCTCTGCCCTCTTGTCGTCCGGCAAGAAGTCCAGCAGGGGAGCCAGTTTGTACCAGAGCTCCCTGTCGTATCGGGCCACGATAGCCAAGGCGTTGGCAGCTTTAATCGTTTCTTTCCCCTCGCCGTCCGGTGGGGAAGTCGATGTGGAGGCCGCACCCCCCCCCCCGCTTTTTTCCTAGTCGCCGCGGAAACGACGGAGTCCGGGGTAGGCTGCGCCCGGAGGCACAGGGGGGCCGTGTCCGGGACCCGGTACTTTTTCTCGTACCGGTCTCTTCTAGCTGGCGTCGTGGAAGGGTTCTTGAGGAGGGTGAGGCCCTCATCCCAAATGTCGTCCAATAGAGGCACTGCGAGGACCGTCTTCCTCTTGGCCTCTTGGCCTCTTGGCTCGGATGCCCTGGCGATCATGGAGTGGAACGATCCAATCTCGTCGGGCGGAGAAGCCCTGGTGGGAGGCGACGACGGTACAGCCTCGTCGTATACCTCGTCGTCCGTACCCGTCGCTGCCGTGTCAGTCCCCGTATCATCCCCTCGGGTGGACGGGTAGGAGGGCTGGAAGGGGCGCGACGGCTGAAAAGGAGGAGGAGGGTGGATCCTTCTTTTCTGGTGCCGGGGAGGGTGCGCCCAGCCTGGCGCCCGTAGAGCCCGACCGTTCGGCGCTCCCGGTGCCAGCGGACTCGCGGTGCTTGGCCTTATGTTGGACCCCCGTCGCCGGGGCGTCCTCAAAGGTCTTAGAAGACCGCTCGGATTTCTTCCTCTTCTTCTCGCCGGACGGGCTCTTCCCTTCCAGCCAGTTGGCGAGACGTTGATGGCGGTCCTTCATGGTCCGCTCCGACATGTTGCCACAAAACGCAGTCCTTCTCCACGTGCGTCTTGTCCTCATGTAGGCAGTAAAGACAAAAAGAGTGTTCGTCCTCCTTGAAGACGTTCTGCAGCTGGCATCCAGGGCAGACCCTGAACAGCTTTCCGGGCGTCGAGCTTCCCTTCTCCTGGGCCATGACCGGGCCTGAGAAACTTCTGGAGTCCTCCAAAAGCGTAGCTCGACGAAATCTTCACCCTTGAGGGGCGCAGACGAATCCGACACGGGTCCCCGTTGATCGGATGAAGAGTCGGTGGAGCTTGAGGCTCTTTTGACCGAAAAAACGAAGTTTTTGAGAAAAAACGTGAAAAAAATAGCACTAACGCTCGAGAGCAATAGCACGAGGATCCCAACACATGAACGTGCGGTAAAAATCTGAAGATGGCTGCCAGAGGCGGTGCTTAGGTAGAGGACAGTCATTGGCTGTGGTCAGTATGACGCAGAGACCAGTGATTGGTTATTACTACGAAAGACAGATCAGAAACGAAACTGATACTGGTTTTTTCTTTACCGAGGATTCCCAGCCTGACGACGGGGAATATTCATGAGCATGTGAATCCATGCCAGACCCCATGCTGGAGAATTCCCAGATCGGGTTTAATGAGATTGTGAGCACCAATCACCAATCTGAGGGAATGTGAAGGGAACTAAAATGAATAGGGTAGACATTTTGGGTTTGCAGTTAAGGATGGCTATCAATATTTCTGCATGCATGGTGTGAATGAGGGACAAAGCGCTATGCAGATTTAATCACAAGAAAAGCAGCATTTCAAAAGCAGCATTTCAAGGATGAGGATTTTCTTATGGTTAGCTGTGAATTTAATCTCAGAGCTAAATAGATAATTTAATACCACAAAATATCCTACAACTGCACTTTTGAGTTCCATAGGAGACCTAGACTTGCTTAATATACGGAATCATCATCATTCAAGTTCACAGTCTAGCCCCATTTTCACAAAAGCTAATTAAGGATCGACTTTCATCCA
Organism: Ambystoma mexicanum; assembly: GCF_040938575.1. Taxonomy (NCBI): domain Eukaryota; kingdom Metazoa; phylum Chordata; class Amphibia; order Caudata; family Ambystomatidae; genus Ambystoma; species Ambystoma mexicanum. The sequence continues at coordinate 324,023,251 of NC_090926.1, read as the reverse complement.
GCTTCTAGGTCTTGGCTCCAATTTTCTTAGTCAGCCAAGACAAACTCGATCCCCCTCATACGATACCCAGTTTGAGAATGTTTTAATCCTCTCTAGGGCATTATTTTAGAAGTTTGTTTTTAATGAAGAGGACTGTATTCAAATTACATTTTTTCACATACTCCCATTTAGAAGAATGTATTTTTTCATGCACTTTTGGTGGAAATCGTCCAACTACATATATTATAGAGCAGTAGTCGCAGCACTATACTCAAGGTGTGTAACAAGAGCCATAGGAAATTCGAAAAAGCTCTATTGCTAATAACTTTTGACTTGCATGACGGATTTGGCTAACATTTTCGAAACAAAAAGTTTGTCACAGGAACCCCAGACCGGAAATTATGGTAACGATTTGTTAAAGAAAACGAAAAAGTTATGAAGAAAGCCAAAACACACATTTTCTGCCTACTCCCAATCATTTCCCCATTGAGAAAGTCCAAATTTTATCAAGCCGAAGCGCAAAAAACGCCAGTGGGAATTGGACCAAAAAACAACTTGGGCACGAAGCATTGACTTAATTTCTGGGACAGGTTTGGCGTTCTCTCGTCCAGGGGCAGGGAGTGCCACATTCTCCTAAATAGATAGCTATATGTACTATGGTGGTGTGCAGCAGTGAGGCTGTTCAGAAATGAAAATCAGCCATTTTATTGTTGTTGCTTGAAGCAAGCTATTACAGCTGTAATACCTGGGGAATACAAAAACGAAAAGTGCAAAAACAAGCTATTTGGAGGAGGAAACGGGATCGCATCAGGCTAGAGATGGGGAGGGGGAAGAGGACGACTTGTGAAGTTGTGGGTTATCTGGGGGATGTTTTCGCATTATCAGGGTAATACCGGAGGAATGCCGCAAGATAATCGCGGCTACAATGGAAGACGCAGTCAGGAATTAAACTGCGTCACACAAAACGAAGAGTGATAGGGGGGTAACGGCAGAGGGTTAGGCAAGGGAAAGCACCTGAGGGGAGTGGGAGGGACCATGGAAAGGAGGAGCAGCACTTTGCGAGTGCCTTTGATTTTTCAAACGTTTATGCATTATCACAAAAATAACAGGCATGTGTAGTTCTTTGACATTATCGGGGTAATCCTGCCGGAAACGCAAAAGTTAATTACCAAAAAAGGTTTGCACTGACAGTGATCACCTCTACTGGGCAGGGGGGTCTCTGTGCCACTGCCCATGGCTGTGGCACAGCCTTTGGCAGTGAGCGACGAAGTAATCTATTGGTGCAACAGGTACAGTGGCCACGAACAAAGGTCATGGCCAGTTGGCCCCAAAGAAACCTATTGGTACAACATGTACAGTGGCCGCGGCCACTGGCCATGGCTAGTGGGCCCTAAAGAAATGTACTGGTGCAACATTTGCAGCGGGCACGACTGGTTACGGCCAAAACCCATGACTAGTGGGCTTGAAAGAAACCTAGTGTTTTAAAATATACAGTGGCTATCGCCAAAGACCATGGATAGTGAGCCTCAAGGAAACCTATCTAGAGGAACACAGACAGCCATGGCTAGTGGCCCTTAAATAAGGAACAAGTAACTTACCTGCAACTATTGTTCTCCAGCATGGGTCTGGCATGGATTCACATGCTGACGACTAGCTCTGCGTCGTCAGGCTGGGAATCCTTGGTAAAAGAAAAACACTTTCACTTTCAAAACTATTTCTCCCATAAACCAATCACTGTCCTCTGGGACATGCTGCCCTCAGCCAATGACAGCCCTCTCCCCAAGCCCCTCCTCTGGCAGCCATCTTCAGATTTGGTAAGCACGCATGGTGGCAGTACGACCAGGAAGAGCCGCAGAGGAGAAGGAGAGAGGGTTTGCATGTGAATCAATGCCAGACCCATGCTGGAGAATAGTTACAGGTAAGTAACTTGTTCCTTCTCCAGCATGGCGTCTGTCATGGATTTACATGCTAATCAATAACAAATACACAGCAGTACATTACACAACCACGGGAGGTGGCAAGGCTCAACAGAAGCAATTCACTCTCACCTCTGGAACACTCATCTCAAGTGAACAGATTGCATAGCACTGCTTGGCCAACTCTCGATTCCTCCCTGGAATCCCTGTCGAAGTAGTAGAACTTCGTGAAGGTGAGCGTGGATCTACGCGTAGCAGCCTTGCAGATGCCCAGCATGGGCACATCAGCCAGGAATGGCGTTGTTGCAGTGATTGCTCTGGTGGAATGGGCTCTCGGACGGCCGAGTTCGCCAACTGATGACAGTGCATGATGCAGCCGGAGACCCACCGTGAGATGAAGCCTTGGACAAAGCCTTCCAATGGTTCACAGGACCAGAGTTCACGAACAGCTGTGAAATCTTTCGAAAACTATTTGTCTGTGCCACATGAAACGTCATGGCACGAACAACATCCAGCGAGTGAAAGGCCCTTTCAGCCGGAGATGTAGGTTTCAGAAAAAAAAACAGGTAACAAAGGTTTGTTGAGATGGAATTCCGATGGAACCTTTGGCATAAAAGAGGGGTGTATCTGTAGCACCACGATCAATTCGTGAAAAGTCAGGTATGGCTGTTTGAAGGACAGGGCCTGTATCTCACCCACCCTCCTCACCGAGGTGATGGTCACAAGGAAGGCCATTTTACCAATGTTATGATAGGTTATTTATAACGTGCTTAATACCCATAGGTTTCTAAGCGCAGACCCGGGGATCGAACCTGTGTGGCTCCATGTCAAGGCGAGCACGTTGCCACTGAGCTATCCTCCACAAGACGAACGAGAGGGCCTGATGCATAGGCTCTAATGCCTCCCCCCATGAGCCTCGTCAGAACCACATTGAGATCCCATGTCGGGCAGGCGCCATCACCGGCGGGAGAGATAAAAAAAAAAAGTCCTTTGAGAAACTCCTTGACAAGCCATTGAGATCAAACTGGAGGCCTGATGCAGCAGGAAATAGCCGCCAAATGTATTTTGATCGAGGCATGTGCCAGTCCAGCCTTGGCCAAGGATAGCAAGTACGGAAGAATCCTCAGAGCTGTAACCCTCAGGAGTAATCTTCTGCAACCGGCACCACTTAGCAAAACGCTTCTACTTGTGACCGTAGCACTTCAGAGTCGACTATGCCCTGGCAAGGATCTCCTTGCAGTCCGCCGTCAACTCATATCCACCACAGTCTGGGGTGCAGGAGCCAAGCCCTCAGGTTGAGCGATCCTGTGTCGTGATGCAGGATTGCGCATCCTTCTCCGGTGAGAAGATGCAGGACCGGTGGTAGCTTGACCATCGGCGACGGTGACAGGCTGAGAAGGTCAGGGTACCAAATCTGCCTCGGCCACGCCTGGGCGAGGAGCATCATCCTGCACTTAAACCGTCTGAGTGGGTTGATGTCTCATAGCAGGAGAGGCAACAGAGGAAACGCGTACAGAAACAGCCCTTGCCACTGGAAGGAAAATGGGTCCTCGGTTGATGCAATCTGCTGGCGAACTCCTGGCATTTGGAGTTTGCCGCTGTCGCAAACATGTCGATCTGGGGCTTGCCCCACTTGGCGAAGATGTGATCCACCTGGTCGTGCCAGGAGCGTAACTCCCTGCTGAGGGAGAATGCAATGGTGTTCTTGGCTCCCGCAAGGTGAAGGGGGACGAGAAACATTTCTTGTTCGACGGCCCAGCACCACAGTTCCTGCACTTCATTGGAGAGGGCCGGGCAGCGAGTGCCCCCTCGTTTCCTGATGTAGAACATCGTGGTGGTGTTGTCCGTGAAGATCCTCACCACCTTGCTCTTCGGAGACTGAAGGAACAACTTGAGGGCCCAGAACACTGCCTGCAGCTCCAGGATATTGATATGGAGATCCTTCTCCTCCGTCGGCCACAGGCCTCTGGCGTGAAAACGTCTGGGGTGTGGGCTCCCCAGCCTTCCAGGGAAGCGTCCGTCGTGACCGTTTCCTAAAATGGAGAGTTCTGAAACCCTGTGCCACGGGCAATGTTAGAGCGGTCGCCCCACCACCTAATTGCCCAACGGAACTCGTCGTCCAGAGTGATCTTGTCTGCCAAGTTTCCAGACACCTGCACACAGCAAACATCCAGGAACTCCTGAAGAGGTTGCATCTGTAACCTGCAGAGCTGGATGAGGTAGATGCAGAACAACATCATGCCAAGCAACGGCTTGATGCTCCGCACAGTGGCCGTCTTCATCGGCAACAGCCGCTGCACCTTTCCCTGAATGACCGTTACCCTCTCCTCCGAGGGCGACTCTAGGCAGGACACTAATCGAGCATGGCTCCCAGGAACAGCGCATTCTGCAATGGGGTCATGAAGGACTTTGGATTATTGATGGAGAATCCCAGATCCATCAGTAGCTTGACGGCCGTCTCTGTGTGTCCGACAGCCAACTCCCACGAGCGGGGCCAGATGAGCCAGTAGTCTAGGTACGGGTATACGTGAATACCCCGTAGAGGTAGATGGGCTGCCACTGGTGCCAGGCACTTGGTGAACACTCTGCGGGTCGACTTTAAGCCGAAGGGTAGGGCCTTGAACAGGTAGAGCTGACCCTGGACTACGAAGCGTAGAAACTTGGTGTTTCCGGTGAATTAGGACGTGGAAGTAGGCGTACTCCAGGTTCAGCGAAGGTCAAGAAATCCTGTTTCCAGTTGGCCGAGCACGTGCTGCAACGTGACCATCCTGAATTTCTGAGACTTGAGGTACCCGTTTGGAAGTCTAGAATGGGCCTTCAGCCCGCCCTTCCCGTGGTCTTCTTTCTTACCAAGAAGCCCTGGAGTGACTGGGGAACCAGCTCCATCGCCCCTTTTTGCAGCATGGCCTGAACTTCCTCCAAGAGCAGAGGGACATGCTGCTCCAGACGGGCCACCGGCGGGATCCGCGGACACCTGTGCTGAAATTCCAGGGTGTGTCCTTGGGCGAGAGCATCCAGCACCCATCTTTCAGTGGTGATCTTTTCACACTCACTGACTAACCTCGTCAGCCGGCCTCCCACTGGGGTGCACAGGTGGAGGCATGAAGCCTTGGCCGGTTCAGGCTCGCTTCGGCATCTGCATCCTGCCTTGCTGGTGACGCCAACCTCCTCCTCCGTAGGCCTTGGAACAGCCTCTGTGGGCTTCCTGGGTCGTGGATCTGGAAGGCTGACGGTACAAAAAGGAGAAACCTTTGACAACCTGCCTGAATTTCTTCTGGAAGAACCAAAGGAAGAGCGGTGCTGTTGAGTGTGCCCAGGGCATGGCCCGTCTCTGTACCCGCCTTGATGGCCACCTGTAGGGACTTGTTGACGGTCTTTCCGAAAAGGTTATCGCCATCGAAAGGCATGTCCAGTACCTTCGTTTGGACCTCCGGATGGAAATTCATGGCCTTCATCCAGCCTAGGCAATAAAGGCAGACACCGTTCCCATCAGGCAGAAACCCATGTCAGCAACATCCAGCGCCACTGTGATGGCGTGATCCGACGCTATCTCTCCCTTCTGCAAGAGTGCGATCGCCTCCATCCTCTTGACGTCGGGGAGGAACTCCAAAATAAGCCCCAGCTTGTACTACAGCTGCTGTCATGTCTGGCTAGGATCGCCAGTGCGTTGGTTGCTTTGATGGTGGACACTGCGGTGTAGATTACCTTCCTCCCCATGGCATCCAACTGCTTACCCCCCTCGGATGGACTGACGACAACAACAGGTTAGATGACCGCTTCCTCGCGGTCACCGAAACCACAGAATCTGGCCTGGTTGTGACCTTAGGCACTTGGGGGCGGATTCCGGTACCCGGTACTACTTCTCCAGCCCATCTCACTTGGCTGGAGCTGTGCAAGGGTTCTTCAAGAGGGCCAGGCCCTCCTCCCACATATCATCCAGGAGGGGCACCGCCATGATTGTCTTCCTCTTGGCCTCGCACATCTGGTACAGGAAACTATTCTTCCTGGTCTCCTCAGGCACGATCTGGAACAGCTCAGAGGCTTTGGCGATTGTAGAATGGAACGATTCTGGCTCGTCTGGTGGCGATGCCCTAGGCTGCGGGGACCCGCTGCCAGCTCAGACGATATCGTTGTCCATCTTTGTGGCAGTATACGTCCCTGTGTCCGGGTATGCTGGGGGAGATGGGACCCGATGCGGGAGTGGAGGCTGAAAAAGGGGCGTAATGTGTTGCTTTTTCTTCGCCGGCAGCTGATCGGCAGGGACCTGGGGGACCGTTGGAACAGGCCCTTGTAGCTACCTCTTCTGGATCTCCGACACCAAGGTGTGAAGGGTTGATAGGATCTCAGCGGAACAGAAATGATCGGTACACTGGGCCCTGCGCCCTGGTGGAGCTTGTGCAGGGACTCCATATCCTCATCCTCCGTGGATGATATTTCAATGGCTTGAGCCTGTAACTGATCCAGGGCCTCCTTTCCCCTCCCCCCTTTTCTACCCCGAGGGGCTGGAATCTGAATCTGATGGGGTGTCCCCTTCTCCAGAGTGCCGGCAGACCATGTCAAAGTAACCACGGTGGCTTCTCGCCTCGGAGGGAGGGATACCCTCAGTTCTGTGGTGGCTACCCTCTTAGGTTTAGCCCCGTCAGCTTTCAAAATAGCAGCCGCCACCAGCTCTATCGTTGAAAGACTTTTCTTGTGCCGTCTGGGCCTTCTTGAGCAGCTCGGCCTTATCCTCCGTCCACGGCTTCTCTGGCTTTGCCCGCAGCTTAGCCGGGTTGGATGACTTTCTCTTCGAGGAGGAGCCAGATTGCCGGCTGGCAATGGAGGCAGAGGGTGATGTTGATCGTGCCCTGCCTGCCGTTGCAGCTGCTTCTGCGGCGACCCTGGAGGACCCAGACTTGCAGTGCTTGGCCTCATCTTTGGCCCCCACGGATGAGGTGCTCTGACAGGACTTGGAAGCCTGCGCCTCTAACCGACCGGCCTTGGGTGAGGCACGCCCGCCTGTACTTTGTCTTCTTGGAGAATCTGCAGCAATCCTCTTCCTTGTGGTCCGGATTCAGGCAGTAGAGGCTTTGCAGCTGCTTGTCCTCCACAAACACGTTCTGGAGACCGCTCTTGGTACAGGGCTTGAAGAGGTATCCTTCCTTCTTTCTTGTCCTTCGTCATGTTTGGAGGGCGTGAAGTAGGCGCGATGGCCTTCTGGAAACTTTGCTCTTGAGGGGCACTGAACTTCATAGACAACGGATCCCGCTGTCGCCAGATGGAGAAAGGAGAACAGTCTCTTTTGGAACAAAAATAGAACATTTTTTTGCAAAAAAGCACTAAAAACATAGAAGTAGCACTCAGAGCAAAACTCTGGGACTCCCAACACTGAAGCATGCAGTAAAAATCTGAAGATGGAAAGGAGAGGGCTGTCATTGGCTGGGGGCAGTATGACCCAGATGACAGTGATTGGTTCATGGGAGAAATAGTTTTGTAAGTGAAACGGTTTTTCTTTTATCGAGGAGTCTCAGCCTGAAGATGGGGAATTTTCATGAGCATGTGAATCCATGCCAGACCCAATGCTGGAGAAACTATGGCAGAACAAAACCCTTGAAATTCACAGAAAAAAAACGTTAGTTATGGACAGTTAAGGTAAGCAGATTAAACACAACAAAACCTTTGAAATTCAGCAGATGTGGGAAGTGATTATCAGCACATACATAACAGATGGGATTAACAATGACATACAAAATTAGAGGCCGGCAAAAGAGCTCTATGGGTTGAGCGGTCGCTGTTGCAATCTGTGTGTGATCTGCCGGTTGAAGGTTTGAATGCTGGCAACGCAAACTCAGCCTTTCTTTCTTCAGAGGTTGATAAATGAGTACTAACTCTGGTTGCGTGATATTGTATGCATGTGTTCTATGTGAAGTGCATAGGTGTAAGTGCGATATAAATAACACATTAGATCTTAGGGGTCATCAAAGTGAGTTAAGATGATCATCACTTCCCACATCCCCTGAATTTCAAGGGTTTTGTTGCATTAAATCTGCTTGCCTCAACTGTCCCCTAAGGTTTTTTCAGTGAATACATATGACAAATATTGCATACCTGCAACAGTCGTGACGGTTGTATCTGCTTAGATTCACATGCTTTGCATAAGCTGACATCTAGTGGTAGGTGCGGATTATTGCAGGACTTGTTTTTGAAATTCGAAAAGGGACGTCGACCGGGAGCGTTTGTATTACTGTGCGTCACTTTTACTGTACCCATGGTCCTTCACACATCGAGGTCCTCAGGTTATTTTGTTTCTGACATGAGGGAGCACAAAGGTACGTGCAAGCGTTTATGTACCTTCAACTCCAAATGGGGAGGAAGGGTGTGGGCATGTGAATGTCTTCAAAAGCTTGTGGGTCTGCTCAGAAGCACAGGCTTTGCATAGACTAGCAAGCAGTACCTGGAGAAGGAGGCGGGTTGTAAGAAGCAGCAAAAAGATGTTTTAACACCGCCTGTCCCACCTGAGAACCACTCCTTGTAAGAGTATCTACACAGTAATGTTGCGTGAAAGTGTGGCTTGAACTCCATGTTGCTGCCGTGCAAATAGCTTCTAGCGGCACATTAGCAATACATTCTTGGGTAGCCCTGGTTCCCCGAGTTGAGTGCTCTGGGCGGGAATGGGAAAGTTCTTTTGGACAGAGAATAACAAAGTTGGATGCAGAAAACAATCCATTCGGAAATGGCTGATTTAGAGTGGTCAGGATCCCCTTCTATTCTAGTAGCTAAGGAGATAAAGAATTAATAAGTCTTCCTTATAGTCTTGTTTTATTTAGGTAGTACATCACTGCCCTCCTGACATCTAGTGTATGGAGTCTTCTTTCTGCTGAGGGTTGTGGATATTGGAAGAATACTGGAAGTTCCAAGTACTGATTGATATGAAATTTGGATATACATTTAGGTGAGAACCGCTGTGTGCTTTGAACACTAATTTGTCTTTATGAATGGCTACAAAAGGGCCTTGGAACTGAGTGCTTGCAGTTCACTGACTCCCCTTATTGAAGTGATGGCTATTAAAAAAAAAGCAGTCTTAAAGGTGAGATGTTTAAGACTAGCTTTATGCATAGGCTCAAGAGGGTCCCAAAAGCTTTGTAAGAATTAAATTAAAGTCCCACCCCACAAATGAAAGGCATCCTCCAACTAATCCAGAAACACCCCACCCCGCACCACGACATCCACACTTGATCTTCCTCTCATGAATCCCCCCTGCATGCCACCTGACCTCTCAATCTTCAACCCACTCACTAGAACCCACTCGCACTCCTTTCGTCCCTCTCACCACTCCCCCTCCAACTCTCAGAACAGAGGAGCCGTCTGGGGCTCCAAACTCTGCCCCTTTCCAACCGCTTCCACCTCAGCACATCCTCCTGGCACCACCTGTCTCCCCCCTGTCCCGACAACCAGTGAGAATGACCTGCACAACAACCAACTTCGAAGGCAGAGGAGCTCTCTGACGCTGCAAACAACCCCCCTGCCACTATGCCAACATCAGCACTTCTACTTAGGGACTACCCCCTGTCCCACCGCTCCCCCTTCTTCCTACTCTACCCCGGCCAAACTCCCCACAACCCGCTCACCACATACCTCAGCAACATCCCGCCGGCGGAGAACCCCCTGTGTCATACCGATAACCTCTACCCACCGTCACGCATAACCCTCCCCCGCACCTGCCCTGCCTGTCCACTTGCCCGCCTCGAAATCCCAAAGTTCCCTAATCAAGCTCCCCCAGGACCACTCCCATGAAATCCTGTTGTCTCCCCGACAACCTTAACCCTCCTATGCCACCCCCTCCACATACCCCTCAGTCATCAGCCATCATCCCTCTTCACCTACAAGTACTCACCCCATGCCCCTCTCATACCCCTGCCCATCGCCTCTCAGCAGCCCCTCTCCCAGGACTCCACATTTCACACCCACCAACCCTTTCACCTGCAAAGCCCTCTCCCCAACAGCCCCTCCTCCCCCCAGCGCCAGACCACCCATCTCAACACCTTTCACATCTCTCAGCATGGCATTCCTTGCTCTTTCTAGAACCACCGCTTCATCCTCCTTCCATTCCCCCACCCCCTCACACGCCTCTTTCATCCAAACGGCCAAAACTCAGAAACAATGACCGCCCCTCGCCCTTGACTTTTCAAGCCTCACCAAGCCTGCATCCGTCAATCCCCCACCCGCCCCCCTCGATCCCCAGCGCTACTGTCATGGCGTCCCCACCAGCCACCACCCCAAAACTCCTGTTTCAAACATTACCTCTCGTCCATCTCCCAGGCACCCACAAACCCCTCCGGGCACAAACCTTTCCCAACAACTTCCCGGACCACCCACACCAGACGAACAGCACTCACGTCCCACCTTCACATTCCTGAGCGCACAACCCGCATCCCACCCAAGCCAGCCACTGCCTGCTCACTCACTCCTTCACTCTTACCGCTCCCCTTCCGGCACTCCCACTCACCGCCCCCTCAAAGATTATCTCGGACCGGTCACACCACCGACGCGCCCCTCAGTCACTCGCAGTCACCACATCACCGCCTGTTTCAACACTACAAGCCCTCCTGGATTCTCAGACCCAGAAACACTGCTCTAGTCCTCATCTTCAAGAGGAATAAGACGAGAGGGTTGCCTTTCTCAGTGTTGGCAATCAAACTTTGGAATTCCCTACCCAAACATCTATGCATTGAAGTGAAAAACCAGACATTCAGCAAACAACTCACAACAAGACTCTTCAGACAGAACAAACCGGATATACAAATAACTCAAACTAACAAGGCTTCTCTGCAGCTTCCATACACTACAAGTCTGCCGAAAGTAAGCAAACATGCCACAAACACTCCTACAAAAATCACTATACATAGACTATCCTTTTCCCCTTTTTTCTGCACATCTCGAATTAATTACTCATTGGTAAATCTAACTACTACACTTCATCCATCACCAGTCATATGGCAAAACAAGATCTAGCACGCTGCACACAGATTCATATTCTACCTTTTACCAAACACTTTACCTACTCCAATGAACCCCACTACTATCACCTTAACATTGGTAATCAGTGCTTCTGACATGCACCTCACCAATACAACAGTCTCCACTCCTCCTCCCCTATTCAACAAACACAAGGACACTTTATTATTATAATTTTTTTTTAAAGAGCCACACACAGCAAGGCCATCATTATTGTTAGGCGGCCTCGATACAAGACCACTTTACTGTACCTCATGGGGAATACAGACTATCACCTTATGGTCTTAATCGCTCCAAATCCCTTTTGATGCAAATACGCCTGCGCTTTTAGTGGATCTACTCAGAATAGCTGTAGAGATCACTGCCTGTTCAAGGCATGCCATGTCCCATTAAGATTAGTACTGTCGAATTTGGACTATTTGCCCAACAAATCATCTCTTTTGCCACCAAAACTAGTCTTTTGCTATAAAAACATATGTTCAGAGCATGCAAAAAAAGTGGAAAATGGCATAGATTTTTAATATCCTGGACAGATCATTGAAGCCAGAAGGCGGACACAGTCCGCTGGCAGTTTGAGACTTCAGGACCAAGCACTGTGACAGTTTGGGCATGGTTGGTCCCAGTTGTCCCATGTCATGCTGTTTTGCTTACCAAAAAGTGCACAGACAAAATATCTTTTTTAATCACCAGTACAATCAATGACAAACCTCTCAGTTAGATGATAAGTTAGCTCTTATACGGACATTTATTCACAAAAGACATACATAAATGGATAAACTGCAACATAAGTAAATCACATGAAAGATAGTAATCTAAGGAAAATAGATCACCATTGGAGCAACTTTAGCGAACATCCTCATGTTGCCAGAAGCAGCCAAAAAACCCTGCAAACAGCCAGGCACAGATCACAGCAGCCAACAGTCTCGGAGCGTAGCGACGCCCATCCGAATGAGGCTTTGTGCCTCACCCTCTCGGAGTAATGCATTTTAAGCCCTCCACAAAGGCGGGCGGCATTTTCTCAAAACTTCTGGCCCGAGTCTCAGCTCGTTGTCGGCTCTCTGTACGCCCCCCCGGCCGGAGTGACCTATTGTAACCTCAAGGAACAGAGCTTGTCCCTTTCTCAAGAAAGCAGCAAAAAAAACTAACTTATCCTCAGCTTTGACAATGTCCATGGCAACCTTATCAGGTACTAGTCTGCGCATCCCAGCCTTTTCACACACAGCATCCTTAGATGAGCAATGCAAACTATTCTAAGCAATGAATAAAGTTGAAAACATGTTTTCCAGTGAATTAGTGCCAACTATGCTGAAAATATGTTTACAGTTCACAGTAAGTGCAGCTTTCACTGAGGCATGGAGCGAATGTCCATTATGGCTCTGAGCACACCAGAATGCACTGTGCACCAGTGCCATATTTTAGCTCGGATTGTTACACATGCCCTTTCTACCTGTGCAAAGCATTTCTGCCCCCGCAACTCCCAAATAAATCATTGCATGTACCCTGCAGTCCTTTCTTCACCTCCCTCCCCCCCCCATCATTTCAATCAAGGCTTTGAAAACAGTGGTGAACTGCAGAGCAATGTAATGTGTAATTCATTTGTATACCACCTTTTGCAATAATATGGCCTGTGAACACACTCTGGGGAACGAAGTCCGAGGTATAGGAAATTCATTTGTCAAGAAGTTTAGAATGAGTGTGCATTTTAGCCAATTCGAAGGTAGGTAGGGGTGGCCAAGTCCCTGCTAGCTACCCATGTTGAGCTGGCATGTGAATGGATGCTGTGAGGTAGTCTGGACAGCATGCAAGTGCAGGAAACTCATTATGTGTCCAGCTAGACGGATTTGTCATGGGGGATAGCAGCATTCCTATGGCGGAGGGGTTGTGCGATGTGTCAAAGTAGTAGGAAGTGGTGGATAGAAAGGTGTGAGTGGGAAGGTGAGTAATTGAGGAATGGATTGGCGAGTAGGAGACCATGACTGATTTGTGAGTATGTGTGTTGGATGAATGACTTGATGAGCAAGAGAATAAATTATACGATTGCTAGATTTGTGAGAGGGGATGTGCTGGATGCATGAATGCAACCCTCCATATAAGGTGTGTGTTGGGCATTTTGAAGCACAGAAAGCTTGCCAATAGGCCCTTTTAATTCTTCCTTGTGTACCACTTAAACAGGCTATTTATGGAAGCATCCCCAGAAATCATGGAGGTCACTAGTGACAGTCAAGCCTGCAGCAGCTTGCAAATCCACTCTTTAGCAATCCACACAGTTCTTTGAAAGAAGCAACTGGGATGAGTCCTGGTCTGTTTAATTTGTGTAACACTCTCCTCGGTTAATGATTCTATTAAGATAATACTTTGAGTAATATAAAAAGGGACATAGTTCTGTTAGAAGGGTTAGTATCCTTAAAATATCTCAGTACCTAGCCTGTTCTAAACTACATTTAACACTGCACTCTCCTCATCCGAGCCCCTGTTCTCTTATTTGCCAAAAACGGTGTAGCTAGAAATGGGCTACAACGTGTATGAGGGGTACCAAAGGTTTCTAAACAATCACATGGTATGCTTGAGGTGCACCATTGGCATCCACAGCTGTAAACCAAGCTGCCACGACATCACCACTTATCCAGTTACCCCACCTACTCGCTACCTACACCATCACGGTCTATGCACACTTCCTTGTAACCGTTTCTTCATGAATAAAGAACTAAAGTGAAGGTGCCATTGCAACCGACAAACAGGTTTGAAGAGACAAGTCTGTTAAGTGTGCAGCATACAACTGATGCCCAAGCAGGTACCATGCTTGAACCTGGCGCAATGTATTTGTATTATGTATTATTTCTAGTCATTGAAAGCGCACCGGAGGGCATGTCATGAAAAAACGAAGGCAAATACAAAAAGGTAATTCCATTCACTCACAGCTTTGAGGCCATACCAATGGCAGTAGGCGCTATACAAATGACATAGAACATAACGTGAAGCAAAACAAATGGATGCCCAGCAATTAGTTGGAAGGTTTTGTAGATATACAGTATAGACCGCACAGAAAAAACACCACACATACAAAATAACTGAATTAAGTTGAAAATCAGTGTTGCTGTTTGGTTCAGGCCACCATGGCCAAATAAAGTAAATGGGTGTACTTTTCTAGATTTCAGGTGGTCGCTTTGAGTGTAACTTCAATTTGGGAGATCCCGCCTTCGCTGCCGCCTTTGAATAATATAGCCAGGCACTTTGCACTGACGTCAATATCTGGCCTCAATCAAATGCCATCATTCATAGGATACAATGGCAGTTTTGATTGCAAGCGTTTCCACATCCGCAGGATAAAACCGAATACACATCTTCAAATAAGGCTCTGAACAGCTTTGCTGTTGGGGTTTGAAAAGAGCAAAGTATAACTTGGAATCCACTGGCATAGTGAAAATGAGGATATATTGGACTTGTGAAAAAGGGGATAATAGATTTGTAAAGGTTGCATTTATTTTGGAATTGACATCCACAGAATATGCTAGAATTAAGCAAACTGGAAGAATAGGATTTTGCAAACGGTATACATACTGAAATTGTACAATGGGGGACTACACTTGTAAAAATTGAAATATAGTGGGATTGTCGAACACAAAATACTCGGCTGGACAAACTGGGTAGATGTTAGGATTTTGCAAACTGGGAATATGCTAGTATCGGGAATTCTGGATGAACACTGGAATCGTGTGTAGTAGGTTACCGGGAAAATGGGAAAACTGGTTTCCAACGTACCTATATGTTAATAATAAGCATATGTTGGCACAGTGGACATTTCGGAATACAATGGGATTGTACAATTTGATAACATTCTTTAATAGTTAAACTGGGACTGTGCTAAACTGAAATTTATAGAAAGGTTTTCAAATGAGGTATTGTGGGCTAGTCGGACTACGAAAAAACCAAATCATACAAACTGGCTGTATAAACTGGGATCAGACAATCTGGCAAAATATTGTCAAATCAGGAGTGTTTTGGGATTTTTGAAGTAAGATTATACGTTTTAAGCAGGCTTCCAAACATGCACTAGCCATTGGCAAATGACAATTACTTTTGGTCAGTAAGAAATGGTGTGTAGTGTGCATATATAGAACTGAGGAGTTGAGGGGATTTCTAGTGCTGCCTAGTTGCTTGCAACATTAAAGTTTTACCCCTGATCTTATATTGTGGTAATTGGGAAATATTCAAAGAATACCAGCTAGGAATAGATTGCCACAATTGGGTTATGCAAAACGGTGTTGTAGTTCGACCCTGAAACAGGGAATATGAGTTGGTCAAATGGGAGCATACTAGCTATATCAAATTGGGATTTTTAAAACTTGCACTATAATAGACTTGTGCCAGAGGACCATTCAATTGCCCATGCGTCAAACTGTGCACTCCCCTCTTAGCCTTTGGCAAGTGATAATGGACTCTGTGAGTAAGAAATTGTGCTTATGGAAAATAAAGGGGGCAACTGCAAAAAGTCACTTGCCCATTTCTGCCTGGCTAGTAGCTTGCAACCGCATAGGTTTACCCCTCCGTGGGCGCTCAAACAGTGCACTGGATTTGTCAAACTGGGAATATTCATGGACTGTCACGATGGGAGCATACTAAGAGGGAGCAGGCAGGCTCAGGCCTTGTTACAAACTGAGAATATACTGGTATTTTCTAACAGTAAATTCGGGTTGTGAAAATAGCAGCATAGTACCAAACAGTACAACAGTAAAATTAGAGTAGATTTGGATTGTAAAAACTAGCAATACACTAGCACTATATATTGTATTGTATTGAGCTATTTATATAGCACTCTTTCACCACTTGTGTGGCCTCAATATGCTTTTTCCTTGGCTGGAATGCCCTTGGTGACTGTAGTGAATGAGGGTGGAAGATTCTAGGGAGATTAGCTTAGATGCGGGTGTGCATGTTGCCGTTCTAAGGCTTCAGTGGCTGGCAAGGCTCGACTAGGCAGCCCAGTAGAGGTCAGACACGACAGTGGGTGCTCTTGAGGGTTAGAGATAGATTGCTATTGTTGAGGAGAGTCTATGTGAGGCCAGCTAAACCGGATTCTTTTCGGGTGGTGGTTGCTATTGAAATTGTGTTTACAGGAATACTGCGCAAAAGGAGAAAATGCTAGGATTTATAAAATGATAATCTACTAGGTTCAGAAAACCGTATAAGTAATACAACTAGGATAACCCAATGACTGGCATTGTGTGCAAAAAGGAGTATAGGGGCAGGATTTGAAAGTTAGGGGAGCTGGGAGCTCTTGCTGCCTAGAACAGCCTGGCTATCTTAAGACCAACATCTACCACGAGCAACTTTTGGCTCCCCAGGCCAATTGAGTCCGAACAAACACCTATGTGAATTTAACTCTTATGCGTTTGACCATCTATAAACAAACATTAGGACACATCTATGCAACGTTTAAAGCATAAGGAGCCATTAATAATGGACAAAATTATAGGTTTGCATTTTAGATTTGCAGAATGCAAAGTAGTAGCTCCCTGTTTCCCATTGGCAGCTCCTGCTTACTGGCTAATGCTCGACACCCAGGAGCTACTTTTAGCTCCCGCTTATCCAATTGTAATTTCGATCCTTATAGTGGTCTTGTCAAACAGAGGATCTAACATGGTTGGGATTATATGGGGATTGGTAATCCCAGAATAAACTCTGATGATGCAGACTGAAGTGTATTGGATTGTCCAACTGGGGAAGCGTTGTTTAAACTGAGCACACACTGCCATTGCTACACTGGGATATTACTGGAAATGTCACGCCGGGATCAAAGTGAGGTGAGGCTCGCCAGGAATACAGCAGTATTGAACTCGTAGTGGAGTTTGATAAACTGGCAATATAGTGGGACAGCTAAAACTGGAATATGAAGCCATTGTGAAAATTGGGGATGCCAAAATGAGATTTTGCAAACTGGGATTGTCAAACTGACAATGTATCTGGATTGAACAAATTTGGAATAATGTGGGGTCATCAAATAGGTGTACACCAACCAGGACTGATAGACTGTTCGCACAAGCAGTTTGCCAAACTGGAAATATACTGTAATTATTATATTCCTGAGTAGACTCCAATCATCAAAAGGGAAACCTAATGGGAAGGGCAAATGGAGAATATCAAACTAGACAAGTATGAGGAATTAGACAATCTGCACGGTGGGTGTGGGCGCTCGCCTGGGCTTTTTTGGAATTTTAAATGCAACTGAAGGATGGTAGATCAAGCTCCGGAAAATGTGTGGGGTTAATCTGTACACATGTTCCTATGCTCACTGCACGACATGCAAATAGACAAGTGTACTCTGAGTGGACAACCTCCAGGCGCAGTTGTGTCCCCCTCCCCGGTCATATTTAGTTGGGATCTGACAGGTGGAATACACAATGAATCTCCAGAAGGGGGAGGGCCAAACCTTTCCCTGCCATGGCTAGCCTAATTAACAAAGGCTCCAAGGAGCAGCTGTGTCCTTTTGTTGAGCCCTGTAGCTGGTGGCAACATTCACATATTAATCAGAGTTTAATTAAAACCGGCCCACATGGGGCCTGGCTGCAGAGGCTAACAAAGGAGACGGGAAAACCCAACACGCCATCATATTCCTGGTGTCAACCTGAAGCTAGCTCCCGCCCTCATTATCAATTGACATCGAAATGTCATGTCTTGGACTGCGTGTTTACAGTAGTCGTCCCCACACTGGGACCACATTCTGAAGGTACGAATATGTGGTTTGACGGAGCCAGAAAGTCTGGTCTTGCCGCAGATTCAAGGGAGACCTGCCGCTTTAATCAGAAACTACTGAGAGCTCCATTAACGAGCGACACCCTTTGATCCACGACAGACAGGAGTGGGACTTAGCATTACATGTTTTCACCCCTTTACCTTTTCTATTGCAAAGCACTCTACATATGACCTCATGCATACCGAAGATTGTTGGTGGGGACCCAGGATTGGTTCATTAAGGTAGGCTTAGGCAACATCAACCCCTGTGGTCCAACGGGCTTTAAAAGAGGGTTGAGCTCCTCTTTTGGCAGACTGCCTGAAGACTTCAACAGAAGTAGAAGGAAGGCCAGGTCCTCCAAGAGGGAAGCAAGATCATCTCCCATGGAACAGAGGGAGACACTAAATCCAGAGGACCCTCCAGCAGCTCCAGAACCAGTACTCAGCCAGCACACAGCGTGCCCTGCAGCAAGCTTCCTAAGTGAGAATTGCCAGGGAGTCTCTGAACCAAAACAAGGACCAGGTAACTGCCTGCAACACTCTCCTCAGCTTTGGCCCATCCGCCTTAAAGGACAACACAAGCCCAGTGAAGAAGCTAGGAGTGCATCGACAAGCATCTACCAATGTCTGCCTTAAAGGACGTTTTTGAGCCAGTCGAGCCCCTCGAACTGCACCGCTGAATGTTATGCTGCAGCTGCTAAAGTCGTCTGAGACACCTCGACCAGTGCTTCAGAAACGCCGACCAGCACAGACTATTCCTGACCCCGAGTCGCCATGTAGGCCAGCCCGCAGCCACCCGTCCAGGTTTGCTCGCCGAACTGCCTGCCACTTGATACCCGCAGCGTCTCACCATTTTGAACTCTGTTGCAGAAGCTGCAAAGCGCCCTGAAACCTATACGACAAGGTCAAGCACAAAGAACTTGTATAGCACAAGGTACACTGGGGTTTTGTCTCCCTGGTCCTTCTCCAAAAGCCCCTAGTGACATTTAACGACCCACTGCTCCCTTTGTGCTGAAACCAATTATCCTTGAACTATTGTGATTTTTTTACTATACCGGCTACCTTCCATCAGTATCCAGAGTGCATCCCCTTTCCTTCTTTGAAACGGTCTGTCTTTTTCATTCCTTTACAGGGTGGGTTGTATTTCGAAGTAGTATTCAACCTTGACTGGACAGTCCCTTTTATCATTTGGTAAGAATTGTGTTTTGGATGTGTTGCAACTAACCAACGATCCACGACCTTTCATAGATAAGCCAGCCGTTCCATCCACGAAACAAAAATTGGACAAGATGGTTTATAATTTGCTTGTGTTTCCAATCTGTTCCAAACTCTTCTGGTACACTAAGGGGTGGGGCTGATTGATGGTTTATAAACAGATATTCATCCCTGGACCACTAGTGCCTTGGAAGTAGATCCGTCACAACAAGTAATGGCATTGTGGCAACTTTCAAAACAGAAAATACCAGTGTTACTAACGTGTGCGTACTAAAACTATGAGCATCCCGAGATTGCAAAATCTGGGACATACTGGTACTGTGGAAACGGGAAATCTGCTTGAGTTGTCGAAGGCTTGAACTGAAGATTACTTTTACATGTCATACTTGCCAGATCACAAAGAAAGCCAGTGCAGTGACCAGACTTTGCTTTGTCACAGTGTTAGGATTTGCAAAACTTTAAGGGCTGGCACAATGAAAGCGCTAGAATGAACACCAGTCCCAAATACCTAGGCATATCTGGTCATCAAATTGGGGATACAACCAGCAATGCGCAACAACTCAAAATGTGCCATCTAAGAGCTTACAAAAAGACAGAATTTGCGTGAATTCTTAAGACGGTACAATGACCACTCAGTGTTGCCGTTTGCACTAGCTTAATCATCAGCACACATGGAAACTGAAGCGTTTCCGACTGTGCAAACCCAAATACTGCAATGTGAAACCCAACCAAACCTAGTCCAATCACTACTAGCATTTCGACCACCACAAATCTGGTGACTGCTCAAAGATAACAGCTAATTCGGTCAGTGCCCCAGTACTACAACAAACAATGTGCAGGTGCCATAAAGAAGCTCCCAAAAAGAAGTCCTGCCAGAGACCTCACCGCAACGTCTGCTGTTGGCTTGCCTGGTGACTGGGAGAAATGCCTTTTTGCGAGATCATCCACAGCTAGCCTACAAACCGAAAGACACTGCCTGCGGCAGAGTTTTTACTGCAATATCCACAAGTTGTAGTTTGCGGTCCATCCATGACCTTGGCCAATACAGGGAACATTGGCCTGCGTTCTTTCTGGCCATGACAACATATGTTAAAACTTGCTAGAAGAGGGTAGTTACGTCCAGGTAATGATGGGTTAACTGAACATATTAGGCAGTATGGGGCATACCATAAGCTGGAAAGTGGGCATAATGTAAACAAGCAATGTTGTGCTATGGGGTTACACTGGAAGTGGGCATCTGAGTAGAACGGACTGTGTGTGTAGACTGTTAATCAAGTTGCTTTATTCCAACAAAAAGGCTGTAGTAACAGGAGGTTTGGGGGGCGGAGTGGGGGCAACTACATCATCCTTTAAAGTGGAGAAAAGTGTAAGATAGGGATGCGTCCTTGCACCAACGCTATGTAACCTTAAGATCAATGGTGCGATTAGGGTTCTATTAAATGAGGCAACTGGCACTCCCACACGCGGCAGTATCATGTACTGTTCTTCGCCAAAGATGCAGTAATGTTTTCACTGACCTCGGCAGGTCTAATAAAACAAGTACGAATCTTTATCTCATTCTCTGACAAGGCTGCATTGATAAGTAAAACAAAAATAATGGTTTTTAGGCATGGCCTAATCCAAACGTCCGGATATGAAGTTGAAAATTGTGGATGACTTAAGTGACCAAGATTGCTCCTTTGATTACTTAGGCATTAGACTCGTAGACTCCGGCAAATGGCAGACAGGTGGACAAGTCTAAAGTCACATTGAGCAGGTATAGTGCTACCACTGCCAGGTTCATGAGACCATGGTATTGGTGCCATTAGACCAGCACTTAACGACTACAAACTTCATGCACGCCAAGCAGCAGTTTTTGGTGCTGAGATTTGGGTTAATTCCCTTTAAAACCTCCAGAGACCACTGAAAATACATTTATTAAAAACATTCTGGAGCTGCCGAAAAGCACATCAACAATCCAAATTCATGAGGAATTGGGTTTGAATTATATTCGCCATGAAATCGCGAGCCTGTACTGGGTCCAACTATGAAGCGGACCTTCCCCGGAGAAGTATAGAGATGCCCTCTCAAACGTCTTTAGGCAGGAAGGAGGGCACAGTCTGCCTGGGTGCAAGCATGAGAACTTCACTTCTAAATTTAGGGTTTGAAAACTACTTACCAGCCCCAGAATTGATTGACAAATCAGTCCAAACACCATTAACTGAAATCCGCAACAGGGCATATTATCAAACGGAGCTATAATTTCTTGACTACCATTTCCTATTGGGTCTGTAAACCTCTACTGGGTTGAAGTATGAAGCATATTTGGATTACTTAAAACCCAAAGTGGCTCGTACACTTTTTAAAATTAAGATGTGACATTTTACCTTTGCCTATTCGTATGTTCAAATGGGGTATAACGCACACAGACTTTTGCCCACAATGTATTTATTGGCACAAGTGAAACCAAAGTTAATTTTTTGTCGATTTATCCGACATGCAAAAGGCTGTGAATTCAGTATTTGAAACCAAGACTGAATGCAGCCAGGATTCGTAAAACAAATGTAACTCTAGCTGCATGTAAAAACAAAAAATCCAGCATCTGTTCAGGCTGTGGCAACTTATGTATTTCAGGGGATGGACGCTGTGCAGTAAATCGTACAATTGTTTTTTTTATTATTTTGTAATGTACCTTAATTTTAATTGATTTTCTAATATGGCGACAGATTTAACAATGGTTGAGATTTATTGTTATCTGTACTGAAGAACATATCCCGGTTGCAGTATTATTGACCATACTGTCCCATGCATTTTTACAAATATGTTATGTCTATTAATTTGATTGAAATGTCTTCTACATATTTATATGTATTTTATTAATTGAATGCATTGCAATGTTACTACTTTTGATCACTTATGGCGTATTGCTGAATAAAAAAAACAGTAAAGAAAGTAAGCTGGTAATGATGTGCTAACCGATATGGTGGAAATTGGCAAGGATATGAAAACTATAAAGCACACAGAATCATGTGCTGGCACGGTTCAAAGCAGCATGCATAACAGAGAAGAATATGTATTCAAAATATTGGCGCACTTTAGTGGCATTATCATTTTGATTGATTTCAAGGACAACGGTTGAGCTCATAAAATTTGCAGAATTTCATATGCAGTGCCCTTTCCATGTTTTTGCGAGGGCTTGGAGTTTTTACCCTTTGATGTGCACTTAATACTCCTCTGAAAGAAAAACATTTGCGGCGCAACAGTTAGATTTTCCAGGCATTACCATAATGGTACTACCTTGGCCATAAGAAGGCAACAGCTAGTACCTATAACACAAGCCAAAACTGTTATCGGCAAAGATTGCTTTTAAAAAGGACCTGTGTGAAGACATTCTGCTTTACAAATCAAGTGCCTGAAGGCACATCTGATTAGGATATTTTCATTGCATTAGTAGCCAGTTTCATCTGCAAGTAAGTCATTAACTCTCACAAGACTGCTTAGAAAGGACACCATCAAGCCCTATATAGCACAGAGTTTGAGGTTACTGCTTGACGGAACTAGCATAAATTTCTCAGGATGCAGCTTTTTGTGCAGGGAGGTGCAAGTAGTGGGTGGGAATGGGCATAGAGACCTATGGGTAGTTAATGGCTGGGTAAATAAAACAAAACCCATACGATGTGTGTACCTGCTCACATGCCATCTCCC
The DNA here is from genome assembly GCF_040938575.1 of Ambystoma mexicanum. Taxonomy (NCBI): domain Eukaryota; kingdom Metazoa; phylum Chordata; class Amphibia; order Caudata; family Ambystomatidae; genus Ambystoma; species Ambystoma mexicanum. The sequence continues at coordinate 324,000,737 of NC_090926.1, read as the reverse complement.
GCCTATCTGCACTCCAATGCACTCTCAAATTGGACAAACACTCAAACCAAAAAACCAACCACCCGACAGAGCATAAGATATCATGGAAAATAGCCACAAAAGGAAGGCTCCAAAGACTGATCACGTACTTCGACCCAGATAAAAGCCCTCAAGTGACTCACCCACTTGTACGTACCGGACGGACCATATACAGACCGGCAGACGCATTTAGATAGAATTGTGAATATTAGCATGGCCACACTTAGATGGAATTGTGGATATTGGACTGCATCGCATCTAGATAGAAATGATTGAAGGATAGCATGCCCGCGCCCAGATGAAACTTGAATGTTAGCATGTGCCACACTTAGAATTGTGAACACCAGCCTGTGTAGCATCCAGATAAAGTTGTGAATGTTAGCATGCACTAACCTAGACAGATTTCTAAACACTAGCCTGCGCTGCATCTAGATAAGACTGTGAATGTTGGCATGCCCACACCTAGATAAAATTCTAAACATTGGCCTGCGCCGCATCTAGATGGGATTATGAAGGCCAACAAGTGCCACACTTAGACAAAACTGTGAATGTTAGCATGCTAAAGGTCAGTTAACCCACTAACCAATATAAGCTCAAACCCTGCATACTTAACTCACTCAAAAAACTCACACAACCACCTCTCACACAACAAGCCGCACGCACTTCACAACACTGCAACACCACATAAGCCGGAGCAACAGAACACGCGGACTGACACTGATCCAATACCCGCACCAAAGCTCAGCACCTGGTGTATACCGAATTGAAGCTGCCAACAGAACACCTCTCCTCTCACTATCCTACTCCCTCTTCACCTTACTAACCCATCCCACCTTATCGTTTACAGATCCACCAGAGCGCCTGGGGACCAAGTCCGTTGGTGACGGTGCGCGGTACAAATAGCTTTAACGTTTAACATATCTGGCACTTATTCATTTTATAATTCATCACCCAAGAGCCAAAACTTAAAAATTGTCTTTTTAAAAGGGTAAAAATACATTTCTATTGCAAACACACACCAAATGTAACAGAATTGAACTCATGTTGACAGGGCTACGTGTAAACGGGCATAGTGCTGTGCACACTTTGTAATCATAGAAAAGTCAAAGTTGTGCATTTTATTTTGGGACAGTACTTATGTAAAACCATGTATAAATAGGGACAGAACAGAATAATTGCATCAGAAGAGCTTTTGCTGTAAACTGTTTAATGGCCGTCATTAATGGACCCATACATCCAGCTGTAGTTTGAGCAGTAAACGTGCTTTTGCCTTTTTTTTACGGGTCAAAATATAAAATTCTGATTTGGGAGGTATTCAGAATTTGTCACAATAACTATTATCTGCGGAACATTATAGGGTTTCTATTTTTGATAGAACTATTTTTGGCGTACCACTCATTATGGATTATTGTACTTTCGTGAGTAAGGTTCATGCATCAGGCCTTGACCTACTGTTTCTTGCAAAGAGGGTAGCCCTGAAGGTCACAGGAGGGAAATAAGCAATTAATTACTGCCCCTCAAATGTGAGGCTTGTTTTTCCATCTACTACTTGAATAAATGTTACAAATCAATTAACTAAACTTGCTTTGAAGCATTGGTAAGCATCATGGAGAGCAGCTTCTCCTTCATAAATCCTTATTTCGAAGACGTACGTGGCATGGAGATAAAGCTACAGGCTTCTGAAGATTGTACAAAGACGAAACAACATTCTCTTTAAAGTTGTATTCAAGATGAAAGCAACAAAATCTAGACGTCCAATCAAGGAAATAGGTCAAAGATGGCATTATTCAATTTGAGATTATTTGCCTTCCATGCAGATGCCCATAAGGTTTTAAAAATATGCCATTCAATTAAGGGGCTCAGAAAACCAAAGGCTGTACAGATGAAAAGAGGACCAGTTTTGAGATACCGGTGATGGGGGAGTTGTGGACCTTAGGTTCCATAAACATGCCTTTTACAGATAGTCAAACAGAAGCAAGCACCTGGGTTAAAATATGAAAGGGAATTCATATACACGTACTTCTAGCATTTGTGAAGTTAATGGATACCAAAGCAGTGTCTGAAATGTAAGCATAACCTTGCCAGACAAATAGTTGCTTGCGTACTATATGCTTACGTGTAATGTGTGGAAGCAGAAGATTGGAGAGAAACTGATGATCACCTGTAACACACCCCATCCTCCAGAACCATCACCACAATAAGTGGCTATTGGACGTCTTTCTCTTAGATAGCACTTAATACCACCTTCACTATGGGGGCAGGGCAGTGAAATGGAGCGAATGGCAGGAAGAAACAGTACAGAGTGGGAGAAGGAAAGAGGAGAGGTAAAGAAAAGTAGCCCCACCTTGAAAGCAAGTTAGATGTTCGGGAACAATGTAAGACATGGACTACGATAGAGGTCCCAGGCATGCAGTACCCTCCCTCTGACCTTATGTCTGAGAGAAGGCCATCCTGTTCACAAGCTCCTTATGCAATGTATACATTTGCCCCCAGAGTTGGATGGAGAGAAGGTAGAGGACACTGCAGACACAGGCCCCTTATTTGTCCTCCTAGTGGATGGGGCTTTTGGGAGGAGGAAGGCATGAGTAGTTTAGGGTTTGCGAGACGTCCATATCCAAAAGTGCTACGTGACAGGCTGTGGCATTCTCCTGGCCAAGCGCAGCTACACCTAAACAGCAGAGACCAAGTTCTGTTCTATGCTGCACTATATGGGCTCCATAGGACAGAGGTAGTGTTTGGGGCTTGTGCTATGTTATGGTAATTTGGAGAGTGCTCATGTACTAGTGAGGTGGTTTCGTGCTGCTAAGCATCCGTAAGGACAGAAAGGGGAAGAGGAGGATTGTGTGGCCTGGGAGAAGAGCCAGGTATTGCCATGATAGCAGAATGAGAGTTGACAAAACAAAAAAAAGGTGATAGAAAGCAGTACATTGTTCCCAGAAGAGGCAGCAATAAATGAGGAGCGGCCACCATTGAGGCAAGGACGGAAGCGTGGAATGTTGAGAAGAACGAAGATTACGAGAAGAGAAATAGTAAGAACCGTTTGATGAGTAATAGAGGTCTGCATGAACAGAAGTTTGTCAAACTGTTGGAGAACAGGGTGAAAACAATAGGTATCAAAGCAGATGTTAAAATGAACGTTACACCTAGTAATGCACCCAATACTGGCGAAGCAATTGCATCAATTAAGGACACCGTTCCCAAAAGATGACCCTACGAAAGGACACGCAGGTCGACCTGGAGACATGATAGAAGGGGCAGGGCATCGTTTCAGGGACGAAGAGCAAGTAGCCCACCAGGAGGAACAGTCCGGGCAGGTGTTTCAGGTTTGACAGTGCCAGCCACTGGGCAGATGATCCCGATTGCCCTGCTTTAAAAATCATTTGCCGCGTATGTAAAGGCAAGGGTCATATCTCAAAGTGTTGTAAAACAAAAAAAAGGCATCCACGAATTGGATCGGAAGCGACCACAGCGAGTAAGGAGACAAATGTGTGTGTCTATGATATTCGATGACAATGAAGAGGAAATAGATTGCCCTATAAAGCCTCTGTATTTATAGATGACATGAAGATTAACATGATGATCGACTCTGGTGCAAAGTACAAGCTATTACCACAGAACGATTGGGACTGGTCTAAACCGGAGTTTCTCAATAAGATAGACATTAACTCCAAGGCCTTTGGAGGAGTAGCAATTGAATTAATAGGATGGTTCTGGGGCATCTTAAAGTTTAAAGAGAAAACATCCAGGGAGAAGATTTAAGTAAAACTAAAAGGAAAAACACCACTTTTAAGCTGGACACACCAACGAAAACTGAAGGTGAGATTAGACTCCAATGCAGCAGATTCAGTGTTTGATGTAGATAACTAACGTGCAGCATGACACTATGAAAGCTATTCAGAAGGAATCTTCTGCGATGCTATTGGGTGTTTACGCGGGGTTGTACATAAAATCCAGACGAAAAAAAGGCCACCAACCGATAGCACAGAAGTTACGCAGTATTCCCTTATCGATGAGAGAAGAAAAGAAGATGCAATTGAAGAAACTGGAAGACCAGGGCATCATAGAAAACATGGGTGTCACTCCCCATTGTCCTAAGGAAGAAGACGGGTAAGCTTAGGATATGTGTTGACATGAGGGAGCTTAACAAGTGTGTAATCCGCTAACATCGACGTATCACCAAGTCTAATTACACCATGATTCAAAAGTGCTGACTGTATTCATCACGCCAGAGGGGTTATTTCAGTGCAAGGGGATGCCATTCGGCCTTGTCTCGGAGGCATCACTAGTTCATAAAATCATACATAGACTCGATGGAGACTATGGCATCATATGTTTTCAGGATGTTCACACTTTACAGGCAGAATATTATTCAAAGTTTATTCTGAATTTTGCCAGACATACACCAAGGGGAGGAGTAGTTTTGAATGGAGCAAGGAATGTGAAGATGAATTTATGTCGATCAAGTCAGCACTGGCAAGGGCTCCTGCTTTAAAGAATTTCAGAAGTGATCGCAAAACCTTATAACTATGGATGCCAGGACGCAGGAAGATGATATAAGAGAGGTTCTCGTAGTGTTCGCTTCCAGGTTGCTAAAAAGGTGCAGAGAAATCATACACCACCATTGAAAATGAAGCATTGGCTATTAAATGGGCGGCTGATAAATTCAGAAACTTTATTTGGGGCACAGATTTCGAATTTCGCACCGACTACAAACCTTTAGTCGAGATCATTATGTCCAAAGGATTGGACATGGTGTTGGGGCGCATCAGAAGAAACTCAGTTGCAGGAGTTCAATTGTACAGTTAAATATGTACTTGGCGCAGAGAATGTGACTGCAGACTGTCTATCCAGACTTACAAATTTATAGAGGAAGACGAAGAAAGTAAACATTCGTAAGTGATTTTCTGCGTAAATTCTGTACCTATTCCTCAAGAGGAATCCGAGGAAGAAATGACACAAGACCGTTCCCTTATCAAACGTTGGCAGGTATTGGAAAACAACAGTCTTCAAGGAAAAAGTCATTTTCAGGAGTTAGATTTATTGCCCTATTGGAATGTTATTGTCGACTTAAGTATTCAGGGGAATTTGTTGCTGCGTGGAGACAGGATTATTCTGCCTTCAAATGTACGGAAGGAGATCATAGATTTAGGTCATGAAGACCTTGAGGGGATCGTCAAAACGAAGCCAAGAATAAGGCGTGACTATTGGTGGTCTGGGTGCAACCTCCAGATCGAAAGAACAGTTTGAAATTGTATCCTTTGCCATCGTAGTGATAAAGTGTGTGTGGGTTCAAGGTACCGTATGGTTTTGACAAATGTTCCTGAAAAACCGTGGGACAAGCTGGGTCTGGATGTACTGGGCCCGGTGTGGAGTAATGGGAGGCAATCCTTTTGTTTGGTTATGATCAATCAGGCCCTGCATTACCAATGAATCGGTCATTGATTTTCTCGATGAAATCAGTGAACTTGAGGGGCTTCCGAGAGCAATTGTCACAGACAATGGGATTCAGTTTTGCTCTAAGGAGATGGGCGATTACTGCAAAAGATACTCCATTGAGCACAAATTGCCATTGCCATTTACCACCCCCAAACAAATGGTGTAGTGGAACGGTTCAAGAAAGTTCTCAAAGAAGCCATTCGTTGTACATGGTCTAATGGTCTAGAGTGGGAGAAGGCAGAAGCACATGGTTTCACTCCACATAATACGACAGGTGTGTCCCCGTTCGAATTCAGCTGAGGGCGGAAAGCTAATACCAAACTAGTGCCACCCTGGTTAGGAAGAAATACTGATCTATGAAAGAAATTAGAGGGAGCTGTGGAGCATATCAAGAGCAACCAGCTAAAGAACAAGAGAGCAAGCGACAGTGCTGGTGTGAAGATCCGTCAATAACCTGCCTGCTGTGGGCGACACAGTGAGGATAAAGTTACCTCCTGTACTCAAGAGTGGGCCATGCAGATGGTCCGGGCCCAGTGTGGTGACGGAGGTATTCAAGCATGCAGTGAGAGTGGACGACGGTTGGGTGTGGAATATGCGTAGTGAGAAGAGTGGGTGAAGAGGTGGAGACTGGTCCGAATGCAAGGGACGGTGCCGTCAATACCACCGAGAAGGGGAAACAGGAAGAAGGTTGTGCTGGGAAGAAAAGGAAACAAAATTCTGAAATGTCCTCATCTGGTAAACAGAGGAATGTACTCGCCGGTCAAGATGTGGAAGTACCTATCGCAAGCCTTGGCAGTTAGCTTAATACGTGTAGGCAATATGAGGACATTGCTGGAGTGCGGTTTTGGTCCGCAAAGAAGGGAGGATGTGTAGTATCTGCCTTGATGGGCCACGAGCACTGCGAGGCTGGAGTGAGGATCAGCCCTTGCCTGGAAGGCGGTGACGTGTCGGAGCGAGCGTTGAAGAAGGAGCTGGGAGAGAGAGAGCTGGAGTTGAGTGGGGCTTAATCCATGCCCTTTACATTTAATAAAGCCCTGTGTTATTACTTACACTCCGTGTCGCATCCGGATCCTACAGTTAGCAAGGCCAGAGTGAGAGTGGGCATAGTTTCATGGCCCATACTGCATAAGTGCCTGGTCGCCACTGGTATATGGACATTGGATGAGGCGCGGGACTCGGAGAGATAGGTTGGCAGCTGTTACAGCACTGCAATTCGGGTATCCTGTGGGAGACCCAGGAGCAAAAGTCACATTGTGGTGCATGGGATATGTGGGTTGGCATGTTTCTTGTATATCACAGAAGCAAGCTTAAACCTCTGAGAGAGGGCCATCTTGAAGAGTAGTGGGTTTCAAGTAAACAAATCAGTTACACCATGTAACGGCATCAGTACAATTTCAACATGAAATGGCAGGCCCAGCTGCGCAGGGAACATGGCTTCATATTTAAGGCAGATGCAATGTTATGTTAAAATTGATTTATTCTGAGCCCATCGCCACCATAATGGTTTCACTGTGCAGAGGCTTGTTCCAAAAGGAGGCATATTGTCTGCCCCCTTGCAGGTGGTTAAACCAGATCATCATGGTCTGTGGAAGAAAGGAAAAGGAGGAGAGAGTAGGAAACTCTTACCAATGGAAAAAGAGAATTGAGTTGAGGAGGGAGGGAATTGTGGTTGATGTTGCAGGAATACAGGTGTAGTCAATGCTGCTGGATCAGACCAAGGGATGATCGAAGAGGCAATAAAACTGACCTATAAAGCCGAGCATTTTTAATAATGGCAGATTCGAGTACATTGTCGAGTGGACTAGAGGAGGGGTCTGTAACCTGCGGCTCTCTAGATGTTTTGGACTATAACTCCCATGATCACACACCATTATGAGGGTATGGCTGATGGTAGTTTTATTTCAAAATATCGGGAGAGCCAAAGTCTGCAGACCCCTGGACTAGAGATAATCAGTGCATGGCAGTGTGGTGAACTTGTGATGCGCTTACTTCTTCACTATATAAGACATCCACCCTTTTCACAGAGGACAATTGAGAAATGCCAAGCCTTCTGGCGGAAGAGGCAGCACATACGCAGCACTTTGTGAGGGACACAAAGAGTAAGCGAAGTGAAGTGAAGTGAAAGCCAGATCCTTCAAGCAGACCTCAATATGTGCATTAGCAGATAGCCATTTGGCGAGTAATAATGGTCTATTTTATTTTACAATGATAAAGTAATATTACAATAAAAAGATACAGTACATATATAAACACCATAAAACTAGCAGAAAATATTAAATGATTTCATCCCCACAAAAAATCCATTCCTTTTGGAAAAAGATGGGTCACTTTTCGAAACAATTCAGGGGCTCAATGTAGTGAAACAGGAAAAGGCTTTAGTTTTCCTGCGCTTTCTTTACCTTTGGAATTTCCAGGACAACCATTTTTCCGCCAGAAATCAGGAATTTCAATTTTTCCCTAAAAAATGCAGTTTTGAAGCAGTGTAAGCCGAATAACCTAAACGAAGAACTTCAAAACTAAAACAGCCAGGTTTCAAGAGAAATCATGCATCAAGCGAATGCCACTGCAGCAATTTTAAAATGAGAGAGCCAGAATCACATTTCCTGGCTCCGAAGGTTCTGTGGCCGAGAATAATGCGACTTTCAGGGGCCTTAAAATGGAAGACGATACACAGGCCAATAAGGCATTTCCAACAACCACCTCAGAGCACACAACATATTGAAGCACAGAGAGAGCAGTGAGGAGGCAGGAACGGTTTTGATCTTGCATAAAAAAGATTTGATAATTTACCAGGTGAAATTTTCTTGGAGGCATGACGTTTCATAGAAGGACAACGATCCAGACTAAATCAATGATTTAGCGGAAACAATAATGATAATCCATTACCTCAGACAGAACATAAAAGGAATCCAGAGTGTACTTGATCGAAAATAATCTGGCCAACAGTAAAAACACTTGCTTTTTAATTATCACATTTTAGATGAACTAAACTTAAGCTTTTAAATGCCCTGTCGCTTGGGCAATGTCCCAAGCGACAGGTCATGCTCAGACAACACACACAAGTAAATGTGTGCGTCGTCCACAAAACTGATGGGACACCATGCTCTGCAACCATATCGCACAGCAATTCCATGTAGAGATTAAATATTATTAGGGTCAAGATGGAACCATGGGGCACGGCCATAGCGGGAGTGCTGAGGACCTTGAACGTCCAAGAGGAATCAAAAGACAAGGGGTTTAACTGTGGGAAGAAAAAGGAAGGTGAGTACAGAGATAAGGCAGTCAGCGGATTTGGGCTTTCCCTTTCTACGTGGATTTATCGTAGTGCGTCTTTGGCATGGAGGTGCTAAGGCTTTTAAGCCTTCTAAAGCTGCCTGTGTATTAGCATGGATTTGTTGAAACAATGCATACAGGAGATCAAAGGCCCGTCTACTACTTCGCTCTATGCATGAACCACCAGTTTCTATAGACGGAAAAGCTGTGAGCATGGGTAGTACTGCAAGTTTGAAGTGATAAGTGTTTGAAAATGTGCAAAATTCCATTCAGTAGAAAATGAGGCGCGAGTGAAGTGGGCTTGGGGATTCCATACACTTGGATGAAAAATGAAAGCACCACCTTTCACCACGCCAATATTGCGAGAATAGGGGACAATTTACTAGAACCGGGACAGTTTTGCATTGTGTGCTGCGCTTGTGTTTAATGGTTGCTTTCTTCTCAACACTGAAGGTGCATTATGTGCTCCTTAAATTTCCCAAAATTCTGGTGTTACATTGATACTGCATGGCCCCTTATCTTTGGGCAGCAAACCGATGAAAAAAAATAAATTCTACAAATCGGCATTTCTTTGTTGAAACATTTTTTTTTTCAAATATAATCAAATTTTTCATATATAATTGCAGACATCACATAATACGCCACAATACAGTAACATTTGATCCCCCCTCCCCAACCCTAGCCTACTTAACCCCAACTAGTTACCACTACAGTGCTATAACCCAATGATTCACCAGTCGGTTGTCCTCTGTACCAGACTGTGCATTGATTCATTTACTTCCGCCGTGGATGTGACCAACTCTGTAATCCACTGGCTAGAAGCTGCTACTCGTCCCCCACTTCTTGCCACACAACTGTCTCTGCATTCACCTATTTTAACAGGTCTTTCCACCATTCCTGCAACAGCGGTCTGGTCCGTGCCTTCCACCCCATCGCTATCCGACGCTTCGCCAATATATATGCTAGGGCTTTAAGTTTACTCATATGTTTGGCCTTCTTGGATCTCACAAATCCCCTTAGTAGACAAGCCATGGGGGAACCGGTGTCCAGAGCGATATCTGCTTGTGCTAGTGTTTGAGCTACCTCTCTGCAGAACCTGCCCACTTCAATACAAGACCAGAGCATATGTATCAAATCCCCGTTCAACTCCCCACACTTCGGGCAAGTTTGTATCCACGCTTGACCAAATTTCGCTATTCTGTTCAGGGTTAAGAACGCTCTATGTGTTACATACAGTCATATCTGCTGGAGCCTAGAGTTCCTGGATACCTTGTGGTACACCATAGCCCTATTCCACATTGTATCCAACATTGTTTCTCCCTGGTCTGCCTCGCAGTGTTACCTAGTCTGTCCCAACCCCTTCCCAACCTTGGACATTAACAATTCGTATATCCTCGAAACTTCATGTCCACCCTCCGACACATTTAAAAAAAAAATATATATATATATATATATATATATATATATATAGATAGATAGATATAAACACAAGCACAGAATTTGCAGTTAGTGGAGGACTCTTCAAAAGAAATGTAGGTCACCCATAGGCTTGAGAAATAACATGAATAAGTCCAGTGCTCTTGTGGAACACCCAGTAAAATGCTATTTGGATTAAAGATCTCAAACCCAGGAAGTGCATAGAATCAATTTCATTGTTAAATATTATTCCACGTCCTGATGAAGGCCCTCTAGATCAACCCAGGAGACACCACGAAGCAGTGCATTCCCTACTGTATGGCCGAAACACAAAGTGTCGACACATGTAAAAATGCTATCATAGGTTTGCGGTCCACCTCTTGTCATCCATTGTGGGATTTCAGTTCCCATCGGGAGTAACATCGGCTTCATCACTAGTGAATTAAATGTGTTGCTGTAAGCAGGACCAAAAGGTACTGATTGTTTTTCATGGGACCATTTTTGACCATGTGACAATTTGTTCTGGTATTAAACACAGTAGTTGGGTATCTTCCTTTGTCCCCCCCCCCCAACAAAGTCATTTTGAGAAACTTATTTATGAGACTGTACTTTGATGCACTTACACTGTTTTGATTTACTGTTTTTGACTTTACTGTATTTTGCACAGCAACCAATTGTCTAAATATGTTTTGTAGAGATGTGAAAAATGGTGTATAAGCAATAATAAAATGTTGGATACAGGGTTTGAAATTGAGGGGAGCTGGGAGCTATTTAGTTCCTGCATGCTGCCTAGTAAACCCTGCTTATCTTGACACCAGAAGCTACCAGGAGCTACTTTCGGCTCCCCCAGGCCAACTGATGAACAAACACACCCATGTAGATTTAACTATGTGCGTTTGTGACAATCTATGGGCATTAGGGCACATCATGTAAATCATAAATTAGAATAGATCAGGCAGGCTCCTCCACTAAAGAACTATTCAAAATACTAAAGGAGCTAGAAAACCCCAATCCACCTCCAGACACTTGCTCAAAAGATAAACCTTGGTGCACCAGCATCCAGAACGCACTTAACAAAATCACAGGACTCCAAACTAAAATTGAGGACAAACGTCAACAACTCTTCAGCAACTTGACCAGAATCCCAATCCTCAGCTCTCCAACGCCTATCAAAGCTAATACAGCTTTCACCTTTAAGTAACTATCCTAGAAGTCCAAAAAAATATCACCTCCATAAAACCATCTAATTGCAAAGAGGACAGTTGCCCTGCACAGATAATAAAAGATGCAGCCAGGGACCTCTCCCCTTTTATCACTAAGCTAATCAACCTGTCATTTGCTAACAACTCTGTCCCCAGCAACTTAAAACAATCCTGGGTTCTCCCTCTCCTAAAAAAACAATCACTAGACCCAGCCATACCAACCAATTATAGACCCATCACCACTGTCCCCTTCCTGTTAGAAATCCTGGACAGAGTCTCTTACATCCAGATTCAGGAGTACCTAGAATCTAACCATCTGCTAGGTATACGTCAATCTGGCTTTAGACCTCAACACGGAACAGAAACCGCTCTGGTTGACCTCAAAAGCCAGATTGATGAAATCAAAGACAAACGCAATGCTGCAATCCTACTTCTCTTAGACCTCTCAGCGGCCTTCGATTTAGTCGATCACGAAATCATCTGTAGCCACTTATCCATCGCAGCCCACTTCTCTTCCTCTGCCTCCGCATGGATACAATCCTTCCTGGCGAACAGAACTATGCGAGTTTTCTCCACAACAGCAGCAGCGGACCCCATCCCCATCGCATGCGGAGTCCCACAAGGCTCCTGTGTCTCCCCCAATTTGTAAAATATATTTACAAAGCCACTATTCGATAAATTGGACCGTCTGGATGTCACCTACACTAACTACGCAGACGACACCCAGATCCTCCTCACCATCTCGGGCAACTACAATGCGGACGTCACCCAGATTAACGAAATCTTCTCCATCATTCAGGCATGCATGCATGGCCACCCACGGCCTCTGCCTGAATGATGAGAAGACGGAGCTTCTTCTGGTCAGCTTTCCCAATAACCTGGCAAAACTCACTTCTTGCTACAATAACATTATCATAGATAGCAATACCATGCCCATTGTCAAAAGTGTGAAAACCCTAGGCATCCACTTTGATGCCAACACCAACTTCACCAAACAAATTAACTCGACCGCCTCAGCTACTGCCTATACGGGCAAGTTAATTAGGGCTAGTAGACCCTTCCTATCTTCCAATAGCTGCCTTACTCTTGCCAGAGCCCTCATCCAGTCCAAACTGGACTACTGCAATAGCCTGTACCTAGGATCCAACCAATCCATAATAAACAAACTACAGGTTCTCCAAAATAATGCCTTACGCGCAGCACTCAACATCCCTAGGCCAGAGCACATCTCCACAACCAGGAAAGCGTGTAAATGGCTTTCCATACAGCAAAAAATTGACCTCAAAACTATCTGCCTCACCTATAAGTCCCTAAATCATCTAGCCCCACCGTATCTTACTAATAAATTTACTCTAAAATCCGCCATCAGAACCACCAGATCATCCAACTCTCTATGCCTGTTAGTGCCTAGATTTGCCCTAAAAAGAGCAGGAGGCGCCAGCTTCACCGTGCTCGCCGCCCAACTTTGGAACACACTACCAATTAACATTTAAACTATTGAGTCCTTTTCCACTCTTTAGGAAACATGTCATCAGCTGGTTACTGAACAAAGAATAGCACTCACCTCCACTGTTAACTCCCTTAGACCGCGACCACTGCCAATTCTATATGTAAATTGTTGTACCGTGTAACTTATGTAAATTGTTGTAATATGTAAATGTATAATCTCATGCCTGTAACCACTTTCTTAAGCGCCCTTCTACCCACGGGTCCAGAGCGCCATACAAATAAATAAAACAAACATAAGGGGTGATAAATAATGCACAAAGTGATATATTTGCATCTTACATAGAAGTTAGGTTAACTGGATTCTATGTACTAGCTCCAGGTTTCCCCAGTGCTAACTCTGGATCACTGGTTAATGCTGGATACACAGGAGCTGCTGTCTGCTCCTGCTTATCAAATCATCTTCATTTCAATCCCTGTGAATATGTCTTAATTCACAATTGTTTGGAGATTTGTGGAACAAAACAAAAAAGATTGAAAGTTGCAGAGTGTGCCACTAGATTGACTGTCTAGTATCGAAGAAATCAATAGACTTTGGTGTCCACCTGAGCAATAGGAGGACAGGGTGACCTACTCTACGTGCTTGTATTTATTAGACATTGAAATATGGGCGTAAAATAACCAGAATTATTTGGTGGGAGGTTATGAGGGGACTGCCGTAACAGCCCATGTGGACAGAGGACAAGTTAAGTGCTTGCCTTGAGCTGGCTTCAATTTTACAAATCCAATCCAGTGGCAGGTCCGACTCAGTTAATCCGGGATCTAAAAATTGGGCAAGAAACGGATAAGGCATGCACCACCTGATTATATCAATCTTCGGAATATTACTTGTACTTTTAAAAGCTTCTAGAAGCACTGCAGTGAAATGCCCTAGCACTGTGGGCAGAATAGAAATGCAATGAAGAAACCCTTAAATACCATACAGAGAGCTGGGTGCTCACAACGTGGCTATTAAAGCTCATTTACACAAAGTTAAATTTGTTGAGAATCAAGAAATAGGTTATTAACTAATGTGGTCAGATCCATCTTTAATTCAACCGTTTTCTTTGTCCGAGAGGACACCTCCCCATCCGATATTGCCAGCCAATGCATTTCAGACTTCGGTCCATCATAAGCAGTGCTCCAGATAAAATGTGGAAGTGAGAGCATTGTACGACCCTTATTTCTTTTAAACGTTCGGAAGAAAATGATTTAAGGAGGAAAAATCTAACTTCAATTCCCAATGGGAGTCATTTACATGTGAATAAATGTGTTTTTAACTGAACGGAAACACTTTTGTAATCATTATTTCTATGCACCCAATAATTGATACACATTAAAAAGATCCATGTAGATTTTTCCAAGATGGCCGCTGGGACGCAATCCTGATCCATTTCAAAGGTGGAGAAAAAGCAAGGGAGCCCACGGACGGTGGCAGCGCTCCAGACTACAGGTGGCAATTTTGAAGGAGGCTGAATCGGATGGCAAAAGGCAGAGGGGGGCTGTGGGGTGATGCACCCCTGTCATCAGGGAAAGGGCAGGTGATCACTGGACAAGGCTCGGCTACGGTGCATGTGGAGGGGTATTGGTGGGCCCTAATCGAGTGAGAGAGGGGTGGTGGCCTCGACCTTGTGGAAGCTCTCAGGAGTAGCAAATTATAAGAATCCCAAACTGGCAAAAAAAACAGCAAGACGGCATGCTACAGAAGCTCTGGCGGATGGAGGGGAGATCGCTTTAGGTGAAGAACAGACTCAGCAGGAGCAGGCGGGCCTGAGAGGGTCGCCAATTTGGACAACTGGGCAAGCAGTAACCAAAGAAGTGTTTCAACAATGCAGTTCAGAGATCAAATGACAGACTTATCCTTGCAAAAGGTGAAAGGGGACATTATTGAATTATGGGAGGGACTCGATACCACAAAAATGGTATCCAGGAGCTGGCTGAGGACACACGCAAGATATTCATTAAAAGACCAACTTGCAACAGCCACACACAATATAGAGATTCAGACTGAGGATCTAAAAAAATAAAATTAAAAAAAATGCAACAGGTTTTTGCTGGACTTGGAGGCTGGGGGTGGGGGGGGAGGTGCCCTGGATCGCAGTCATGAGGTGGACCCCTAAAAAGCAGAACCAGGTGCAAGACCATGTGATGTAGTAACGGTTCTCCAAAGATATGGATAATAAGGAGGCGATTCTACAAGGGGCTAGAAAGACCGGTCCCATCAAAGTGAACGGTGTCAAAATACAATTATATCAAGACCTAGCGCAATGCACATTGGTGAGGCAGAGAATGATGGGGCCGGTGGTCCAGGCTCCGTCGCAGGTTCAAGTACGATACAGATGGAGATTCCCATTTGGATGGTTTTCACGGGAGGGACGCCAGAACTGCATTACCTCCTGCAAAGGATTTAGAATCATGAAATTTGAAGAGGATGGGTGTGTGCAACAAGACTCGAGGCAGCCACGAGAGACCGTAAAGAGTAAACAATGGGAATTGAGGAAAGTATGAGAGCCAACATCGAAAAAGAGGGGCGCGAGTGGTCCAGGCAAACAACGGACAAACTCACTCGCCAGTGAGGGCAAATGGGTACATTACGGCCCGGATCCTGAGGGAGGGGGAATGACATGAAGTAGCCTGGGCAACGGAAGAGTAATTACGCACAGGGAGGTAGAGGGGTGGTGCCGAGGGAAGTGATCTTGGTGCTTGGAATTAGGGGAGGATATGGGTCCTAGCAGACACGCATAATTCTATCTCCGGCTATTTAGTGAGACTTAACTCCCATGGCTTGTTGCATAGACGGGGGAAAGAGGGCCAAGTCCGACCGGAGTGTTTGGCGGGTGGGGAGTGCCAGGGGGGCGGGGAGGGGGGTAGGAATGAGAGGCAGCTGCTATTGAAAGGATTAACACACCGAAAGGACCATGGGGGGTAAACCAGGGTTTCAATTTCTGACCCATGCAGCTCCAGGCACACGTAGAGGAATCCAATTCCCTCCACCCACAGCAGTCTGGTTTTCGCCCCGCACACAGTACCGAGACGGCCATGTTAGATCTGCCGACCAAAATGCTCGGTATTATTGACAAGAGTAAGACAGGCCTCCTCGTTCTACTCGACCTCAGCGCCGCATTTGATCTCCTCGACCATAACCTACTCCAGAATGCCCTAAAAAAGACCACCAACTGCTCTGATGAAGCCATCAGATGGATAATATCCTTTCTAAAAAACAGAATATCCAGAGTGCACTGGGGGGACAAGTTCTCCCTCGAAAAAGAAATCCTCTGTGGAGTTCCCCAAGGGGCCAGTATGTCACCCCTACTGTTCAATCTTTACTTAAAATACCTATGCCTTGTTCTAGACCACATAAACACCTATTTCACTAACTATGCTGACGACACACAGCTTGTATTCGAAGTAAGTGGCAATTATCAGAAAGATAGCGAGCAACTTACCACGATATACAACCACGTGGAGCAATGGATGGACTCCAATTGGATGTGCCTAAACGGAAAAAAAACGGAACTCATGATTTTCGGCTCATCCTCTGCTCGTGCTAAGCTACCCTCATCCTACACATCCTTCCACATTAAAGATACCCCCATTCCGGTCCTAAGCAAGGTTAAAACCCTAGGTATGCTGCTAGAAGCATCGTTGGGTGCGGACGCCCAAGTACAGTTCATCAAAAAAAACTGTGCCTACCACCTCCGTCTAATAAAAGCCATCAGACCTTTCATATCCGAGGAAAATTGTGTGACCATAGCAAGAGCCACCATCTTATCGCGCCTTGACTATGGCAACGCTCTAGCCCTGGGTGCCTCCAAGCAATGCCTACAAAGCTACCAAATTGTACAGAACAACGCGGTAAGAATTGTCAAGCTCAAAACTAAAACAGAACATATCAGCAACTCCAGAAGGGAGCTTGATTGTCTGAAAATCGAAGATAGGGTGCATTTCAAAACCTTAACCATCGTTCACAGATGCATCTACGGAAAGGCACCAACCTACTTAAAAACTAGGATCAAACCATACGTTCCTAATAGAACACTGAGATCATCCCAACTTGTTAAAATTGCTACGTCACCTCACAAACTCAAAAGTGGCTTAGGTAGAGCCTTTCCAACCCTTGCAGCCAACCTTTGGAACAACCTACCAGACCACCTTAGACTGGAAACCAACTACTCGCGTTTTCGCAAACAGGTAAAAACCCATATCTTCAACTAAACGGCCATCACGGCATATACCTCAGTTAGCTTAATTCTATGTGACTGTCCCGTCTGCTCTGTCTAATCACTATCTGTTCCGTCCGTTCTCGTGTCCTTGTTTCTGCGCCCCGAGGCTCGCGAGCTACCGGCGCAATATAAATATTAAATAAATAAATAAAATAAATTAAATAAATAAAAAACTGAATGTTAGGGGCTTAAATTTCCCGGTTAAAAGACGCAAGGTGAAGGAATTCTTAAGGCGGGGAAAACTGGATATTGTGACCCTACAAGAGGCCCACATACTTAAGAGTGAGAGCCACAAATTAAGGATCAAGGGGTACCCTCATATAGTACAATTTAACAATCTTTGAAAGATGGGAGGTGTTCTTATAGCTTTTAAGGGATTTGTAGGACTGCATATAAGTGCAATAGAGGTGGATAAAGATTTCAATGTAGCATGGGATCCACTGTTAGAAGTGCGACAGTAAACTCAACTGACAGGGGGCCCACGCAAAAACTGCAGGCATGTATGACCCAATTAGCCATGGTAGATTCCTGGAAAGAAACTCAGAGGGGAATTAAAGGGTACATGTTCTATTCTCACGTACATCGGTCATTTTTGTGGATCGATTATACATTGAAATCAGCTACTTTACTGGGGCAAGTAGACAGAGCATGCTCCCACATCAATTGATATACAGCAGGAACTAGGAGAGTCCGGGCTTTGGCCTAGACTTCCAAATCATTTATTAGGGGACCTGGTCATAAGCAATGAGTTGTGGGGTAGAATCGGGACTCCAGGAATACAGGAACAGGTGGTGTGGGACACCTTTAAGGCCACCATGAGGGGTGAGCTTATCGCAAGGAAGGTTCTACGAGAGAAGCAACTCACCTCAACACAAGGTGAGCTAGAATCGCAACTGAAGGGAGTGATGAGTAGAATGGAAATAGATAGTGGGGTGACCCTAAGGAGGGAATTAAGGCACATGAAGGAACAACTGGATCTACTACAGACTAGGCAGGCTGAGAAGTCCTTATTCCTAAAACAGCTGTACTATATTAAGACAAAATAGGCAGATTGTATGTTGGAGTAGCAGGTGAGGAAGGAGGAAGCAAGGGCTATCCTCGGCTATCCTCTGTATCAGAACGGGACCGGGAACCTTTAGCTCTTCGTCAGAAGATATAATAGAGGTATTCACAGGGTACTACTCTGCACTACTTACTACCGATTACCCCGAGGAAGAATCTCGGGTGGCATATTTGAAGCATTGCCAGTTTAATAATTGACCCAGGGGAAAAGGAGGGGCTGGAAGGGGAAATTACTTCAGAGGAAGTACGGGCAACTATCATGTCTTTGCCAATGAATAAGGCCCCAAGACCGGATGGTTTACGGCACAGTTTTATAAAACGTTTAAATATATATTAACCCTGGTGAGGACTTCTCTTTTTAATTCCTTTTCTATTTCGGGATGTATTACTCGGACCATGGAGGAGGCAAAGGTAGTGTTATTTCTCAAGCCTAACAAATATAGACCACAATGTGAATCATATCAACCTATAGCCCTTATTAATCTCAATACGAAAATACTCACTAAAATGTTAGCATCAAGAATGGAAAAAATGAATATTCCAACTAATCCACCTGGATCAATCAGGTTTTAAGGGAAGGTAAACATTCGACAATACAAGGCGGGTGTGCCACTTGATCGAAAAGGTAAACAAATCAGGGCTATCCGCCGGGGTTTTAATCTTATACGCGGAAAAAGCAGTTGGCTGGGTGGAGTGGTCTTTTTTGTTTCGCCCTATGGAGGCAATAGGGTTTGGGCCAAGATTTTTACAATTGGTCTGGGCCAACTATCTGTCACCTGTATTGTTGTTAGCCATCAATGGTTACGTATCACAGGGAATCAAGGTGCCTCAGGGTACAAACTAGGGTAGCAAGATGTCCCCGGTTCTGTATGCGATACATTTGGAGCAATTTCTATCTAGGATCCGGGAAGAGAAGAATATTAAAGGCATACAATTTGGAGGAGTGGAGCATAAAGGGATGGTTTTCGACGATTACATGCTTCTTGCGGCAACAGTTTTCCCTAGTTCATTGACAGGGCTAACCACAGAACTTGCAAAACTTGGCAAAGTGGCAGACCTGAAAATGAATACCCATAAATTGGAAATAATGGTTCTACAGCGGGAGTTGTGTCTACAGAACGATCGTTAGACACTGGTCAGTTTATGAGGACGGACAAGGGCTTACAAAATCTGGGAGTAAGGATAACTAACTCATTGAAATTGCCAGGTTAACTATTCCCCTTTGTTAGATTCAAATAAAAAAGTGTCTGGAGGAGCTTAACTGACTAATGTTATTATAACGATAGTGCTCCCAAGGGCGTTGTACTATTACCAATCTCTACCATTGGCAGTCCCTCCGACATTTAAAATAATTCTAAATAAGATAGTGGGGATTTTCATATCGAAAGGAAAAAAAACAAGGGTGGCTTGGAAAGTACTGACAGTGCCCACAAGTATCGGTGGGCTGGGGGCTCCGAATTTTAAAACTTGATTATCAAGCATGCCCAGCTTCAGATAATAGTGGAGTGGTTTGTGGGGAAATTCAAGATTAGATTTGGTGGTGGATGGTAGTGGGCAGGCCCCCTAGAAGAAATTCTATGGTGTGCGAAGGCTGACCGACACGCCAACATGTATAGGAGTAAAATTGCAGCCATGATAGGTGAGGTATTGGGTACGTCGGGTAGGCATCACTACATTACCTTCCCTGTTAAGCCCCTTTTTCGTAATTCTCGGTTTACACCGGGGGAAGAGCAGGGAGACTTTAAACGAGTTTCTCCTCATCGGCTCACCTGCACCTTCCTTTCCTGTCACTCTCTGGCCGGCCTCTCTTGGCCCTCTTCCTGCTCTCACCTTCTCTCCTCATATCTCCAACTACCAGCTGCACCTCCTCAGAGGTATTCTTCCTTTCCTCACCTACCCCAGAAGCTTAATGTCTCCAGAGCTCTGGTTCTCTCTTGGCTGGACTATTGCAACAGCCTCCTTTTAAATCTACCTGCCTCTACTCTCCGCCTCTGCAACTCATCCAGAATAGGACTGCAAGACTTGTCCTTGGCCTCAAGCCCAGGGATCGTATCTCTCCAGCCCTAAAATCTCTCTATTGGCTCCAAGTGGCTGCAAGGATCACGTTCAAGGCCCTCTGCATTGTCCACAAGGCCTTCTGGGGCCTGGGACTGCAGTACCTCCAACTCCCTCTTCTGAAATACCTTCCTACTCAAGCTCTTTGCACCTCAACTCCTTGAGGGTCAGTCGCTACGCCAAGCAACGAGTTGGGGAGGTGGGGAGAGGGTAGAACTCCTTTGGTTGGCGCCTCCCTCTGGAACAGCCTCCCCGCCTCTCTGAAACTTGAGGAGAACCATCTCTGGTTCTGGAAGCACCTCAATACCGTCCTCTTTGCTTCTGCCTTCTCTCTTCCTCTCCACTGTTGATCTCCTGTCTGATTCTGCACTGGTCACCTGGCTACCCTCTGAATTCAGGCCCAGGTCCCTGCCAGTCCAGTTGCACACCCACACTGCCTCCTGGCAGCCCCTGCACTTTGGGTCTGTATCTGTAACCCTACAGTCCCCTTACCTGCACTTATTTGACACCTGCTGTCAGCACTTAACCTCGCACTTGCCACCTGCTTGGCTGCACTACTTGTCGTTTTATCCCTTGTACTGCACTCGCCCATTCTGCCCTGCCCGGCACTTTTCCCTTTCCCGTACCCTGCACTTGCACGATCTCAATGTCACTAGGCCTAGTAAGATTGTTGTCTTTTGTCCTCCCTCCATTTACCCTCCCTTGCCTTGTTGTGCCTTGAAACACTTGTGTATAGGTAGGCGTGTTATTAATGCAATATCATATCATGGGAAGAGGAGGATTGTCAGAGGATGGGTGATAGGACCAGGAGATTAGGTCATTCCAACAATGTAGACAGTTATTTGCTATGCGCGAAGAGGAGAGGTTTAGATATACACAACTAAGACACTGACAATAAACAGTCAGCAATAAGGGACCTCACCTCTTTTGAAACGTATCAGACCACAAATCCGAGAGACTGTCATATGCTTTATATAGGTTGTTTACGGATACACCATTCCATTCGCATAAGAAACAGTGGGATAATATCTTAAGCAACCCAATATCGGAGGAGCAATGGCAGGAGTGGCAGCAGGGGATTCCAAAACTAATGAGAGCACTCCAGATCTGAGAGATGTGGGTCAAGGTAATGGTGCAATGGCACAAACTAGGGGTGTCCTGGGCAGGGTCGGACAGGACCATAAAACTGTCTCTGGCACCAATGAAAAAGTGACCCACAGTTGCAAATGGCTATTCATTCCTTTTGTGATACTGTTTGAATAGTACCCAATGGGGTGTTTTTTGATAAAATATAGAATATTTATCCAGCAACACTGGTCAAAACTACTAGCCGCATAGTGAAGTAAATCATCAAACTGGCCCACATTGGCCAAAAAAAGGCCCACTTTGACCCAAAAAAACAGGCCCACACCAGCATTTTGTGTTTTTGGTTCAGCCATGGGCCGATTGCCCTATAGGCCAGTCCAAGCCTGGTCCTGGGAGTCTCTCTACCCGCCTATATCCAGGCAATTCTCTTCTGAACAAGAGTGCCAACAGCAACCCCAGACACGTGATATGGCCTGGCTGGGCCTTATCAGTGAGGTGGATCTGTGCCTCTCTAAGAACAGTGAGCAAGGGTTCCACGCCTGGATTACCCTAGTAACTTAGTGTGAAAACCCAAAACTAATTAATATGCACAAACAACAGGGGTCCTGGGAGGGCCTCTCTACCTGCCTATATCTCGGGTTAGAGTCTCAACCAGAGTCTTTATCGCACCATCTTTTCAGATATGTTTAGCATATTAAAAAGTAACTTTGGGTCTCACCCTAAATTACTAGGATACTCCTGATGTGGACCCCTTGCTCACTGTTCTTAGAGGCACAGATCCACCTCACTGATCAGGCCCAGCCAGGCCAAAACACGTGTGTGGGGTTGCTGTTGGTATCTTGTTCATTACCTAGCACTTTTTGCTCAATACCACCTTATGATTTTCAACAATTCTCTATCCTCTGCTTGTTAAGGTCAACTGAGGATCATTGTCCATGTCAGGGCTCGAAATTAGGACTGGATAAACGGGAGCTAAACGCAGCTCCTGGGTATTTAGCAGTGACCAGGGGCTACTACTGGGGAACGAGGAGCTAGTACATAGCATTCTGCAAATCTAACCTCCACATGAGCTGCTGTCTATTACTGAAGACCCTCTATGCTTTAAATATTGTATCGATGTGTCCAAATGTTTATATACAGAATGTCCCAAATGCACAGTCAAATTCACATAGGTGTGTTTGTTAGGCATCAATTGGACTGGGGAGCCAAACGTAGCTCATGTTAGCGGTTAGTGTGTAGCTAACCAGGTTCTTCTAAGATACAAGCAGGAGCCAAATAGCTCACAGGTCCCTCAATTTCGAACCCTGAGGTAAGCATGAGGGGATGTTGGGCAAGCGAGATAAATTAAAGGTTCTATAAAGAAAGGATGTTTGTATGGGGGATAATACAAAGAGGTGTGTGTGGTAACATGGATGTGTGTTTCTCAATATATGTATTCTTTACCCTGCAACTCATATAAAGTATAGTACATAAACCATATGTATTTCTTATACAACAGTGTACACATATGTACAAAGAACATTCTTCATGGAGTAACATTCATGCCAACTCGGGGTGATAGTCTTTTAAGGCCAATCCGGTCTCTATTAAGTCCAATTGTGCAGTGGTTGCCTTCCAAAAATCTCTTTATTCTTCAAAGGTATGTTCTGTTCAGTGCCAACCAGAAGCAGAAAACACCCTGCGTGCTGTGCACCTCTGTGGCCCAACATGGAAGTAACAGGTGTGGGGGTTGAGAAGGGAGATAGAATGGCGCTGGGATTGGTATTAGCAGCACAAATGAGAAGCTGTTGCAATGCCACATCGAGTTTTTGGGAGATAGGCAGGGGGCAAGGAGTGTGGGACAGAAAAAGTAGTACAGACACTGATATTTCTATTTCCACAAGGATGTTAGACAACATACAGCACAATAATAGGAACATGCATTACATGACAGGAGCTGCCACCATTATCTGGGTATTATCATGCGGCAAGGTACTTGCATCATTTCAGGGTATTGTTTTCAGGACAATCTGAGTAACTCTAATAATGTTCTAAATGAAACCATCGGATGCCCATGCACTCGCACTATTTATCAGGTCTTGGAATAATTGATAAAGGTACTCGCATGAGCCAGACAAGGCCACCATTGGTCAGATCTTGACAATATATGTGCACAGACCCTAGTCATTAGCCATTATATTGCCAGGTAGACTATTCGCCAGGAACTGCTATTATATGACCCTGGTAATTACACACTTTGCCAGGTATTGCCATCCTTTCCACAGGGCAATATTCTGTATAGACCCCACAATTTATCGGACTTCATTTGGTAATACTATCTGAAGGTGCATTGTATTGTATATTTATATAATGCCTATACACAGCCAAGTGTTCCAAAGCGCTCAAGGACGGTGGGAACACATGGGGGTGGGGGGAGGGGAATAAATAAATCGCTCCGGGCCCTTGAAAATCTGAGATGATAATAGTTTGCAGACAGAGTAAGTGTGTATAAAAGTACATTTGACAGTATGGGATACAGCAAATCGGCAATTCTGTAGTTTAACAGTGCAATTTGGGGTGACAAGGGAGAACAGAGACGACCTTCAGGCGTGTGCGTGTGGATCGAGCAAGTGCGCAGAGAGTCACTGGGAGGGCGAGGGCCAAGTGCACAGAGTCAGTGGCGACTGGGGCAAGTGCTGAGAGAACCACTCTCTTGGGTTCATTTCTCAGTGCATTGAGTGTGGCTGGGGTGTAGGGCCCTGAGGCAAGTGCGAGGGCTGGCAGGGGTGCCAGGGTTTTCCTGACTGGCCGCCTGGTGTAACTGAGACTCTGAGTTACACCAGGCGGCCAGTCAGCATGCTGCAAGGAAAGGGAGGGAGAGAGGGAACGAACATAGAACTAGATTAGCAGGGTAGAGGGAGCAAGAAGGAAGAGGAGAAGAGGAAGGTCTTGAGGAGTTTCCAGAATTTCAGGCAATCCGGCTCAAGACGTAGGGTGGCAGGTAGGCTATTCCAGAGGGAGGCACCTGCTAAGGATAAGGATCTCTCACCAAATCTCTGCTTGGAGAACCGGCTCACTCGCAGAAGGTTGGAGGTAGATGAGCGAGCGGAGGGCTTGTGAGGGACAATATTTAGGTATACAGCGTTGAAGGTAGGTGGGTGCAGAATAATTTATTTAAAGTTCGGTCACTATCACACTTAAAACATAATAGTAAAAGTTTTCGACAAGCTGAAAAGTAAACTTGTATCAGATCTTAAATACTAATGTACTCATTTTTCATGTTTGTTACTTATCCCTACTCCATTCCCCCGTTCTCTAATCTTCATTTTGCATTGGATTTTATTTTATTAATGCTTTTTTCTAATTATTTGATTTATCCTTATGCAACTTCCTGATCAATTAGTAATTTTGGTACATTAATTTTTGTTAAACTTGTTGACATGTATGTGCATTAACCTGTATGCTGATCTGGACTCATTTTAAGTGCCTTAGGATACATGTTTTTCACGTAAAACGTTACATGAATGTAGGTTACAATTCTAAGCATAAAATTCAAAACCCCTGAAGAAGAGCAGCTCTCGAAACACATGTAGGCTCAAAATCACAGAGCTAAAAAATGAGGCCTAAATGTAAATAAATCAATGTACAATAAAATGATTAATCCCTTAAGTGCCAAGGACAAGATAGCTCGTCCTTTTTGGCAGTCTGTTTTGAGCGATCCTTGCAAAGCAGGGATCGCTCAAAACTGTAATCCAACCCCCAGGCTATGTGAGGGGGACGACCCCCTCACTGCCAGGGGGCTGGATTACCTTCAGTTTCACGTCGGCGTGCGTAATGCACGCCGGCGTGACACAAAGTAAATTCACTGCGGCAGCCATTTTCGGCTGCCGCAGTGAAGAGAGAAGGTGAGTGCCCTTCTCCCTCTGCCCCGATCTCCGGCTGTATTTCAAGCCAGAGATCGAAGCAGGTGATGTGGGAAAGGGGAGAATCTCCCCTTTCCAACGACACCATTTGTGTAACCATTGCTTCCCACGGATTGGGCGCAGGGCGCTCGATCCGTGGGCAGCAATGGCATTAGATCACCAGGGATCTGTTACAGAGGCGGGGGAAGGGGGGAGCAGCTTACTAGGTAAGCACCCCCTCCCCCCGGTGGCCCCAAAGCATGGGGCCACATGTATGGAGACCCCTGGGGGTCGATGGGTGACCATCTGTCCCCAGGGGCGGGGGGGAAAAAAAACAAACAGAGAAAATAAGCTATGGGAGCGGGGGGGGGGGGGGGGGGGGGGGGGTTGGGGACCCTAGACACCAGGGACTTTTTTGTGGTGTCGCCGTTGGAAAGGGGAGATTCTCCCCTTTCCACCGACACCCTTTGTGTAACCATTGCTGCGCACCGATCGGGCGCAGGGCGCTCGATCCGTGGGAAGCAAAGCCATTAGACCACCAGGGATCTGTTACAGAGGTAGGGGGAGGGGCTGCAAGTTACTAGAGCGCCCCCTCCCTCTGTGGCCCCAAAGCATGGGGCCACATGTATGGAGACCCCTGGGGGCGGATGGGTGACCATCTGCCCCCAGGGGTGGGGGGGGCAAAAAAAACAACAAACTCATCATGGCTGGTGTTGGGGGAATGCCCCCCCCCACTGGAACAACAGGGAATATTTTTTATGGAAAGGGGCTGTCCCCCCCCACCCAAAATGGACTTGGGGTCATGCAGCCCTCCCTGGGGGCAGTTATCTGCTCTTGGGAAGGGGTATGTAACCCCGGGGAGGGCTGCATGAGAACCCTCCCTCTTATCTGCCCCGAGGGAGGGCTGAATGAGATGCCCCCCTCCTGCATTTGGTGTGGGGGGAAGAGGGTCACCCCCAGTACATTAGAAAATTACCTGGCGGTGTAGGGTGCCCCTCAGCCCCCCCCTTAAATTGCAGCCTGCCATTTTCAATTTTTTTCTTTGTTTACCCAACTCCCCTTGGCGCAGAGGGGCACATTGGTGTGCCAATCTGGCCCCAGGGTGCCCACACCTTACTGCCCCACCCAATTTTTGGTGGCATTCCCCCCCCCACCCCAAATTGAGGGGGGGGGGTGTACCTCACACAGCCGTTTGGAGGAGGCGCAGGGAGGCGTGCATGAGGTGCCTCCGCCAACCATTTGGGGTGAGGGGGGAGAGGGCCACCAAAAATTGTGGGACAGGCCCGCCAGTGGGTGGGGAAGTAAGGTTTGGGCACCCTGGGGCCAGATTGGCACACCAATGTGCCCCTCTGCGGCAAGGGCAGTTGGGTTAACAAAGGAAAAAAGTGAAAATGGTGGAACGTATTTTAGGAGGGGCTGTGGGGCACCTCAAAGCGACAGGGAATTTTCTAATGGGACGGGGTGGTGACCACCTCCCCCCAACCGCAATGGAGTGGGTACCATGTCATGCAGCCCTCCCTTGGCCCAGATATCTGCTCCTAGGAAGGGACACCTGAGCCCACGGAGGAGAGCAGGACAGCCCCCCCTTATCTGCCCCCCAGGGAGGGCTACATGAGATGCACCGCCCCTCCAATTGGGGTGGGGTGGAGAGGTGCACCCCCCCCCATTACATTTCAACATTTTCTGGCAGCACATGTTTGTTCTGTTTACAGCTTTGTATACGCGAGCAGCTGCAACGTTATGTGAGTACTGTTTTTTTATTATTCTATGGTTAGGGCCCACTGTCAGTGGGGTGGGCGAGACTGGGGCTGATTGTTGGCGGTGTGGGTGGGAATGGACTATCTGGGCAGATATTTTGGTGGGCTGGGACACAATTGCAGGGGCAGGCCACAAATTGCAGCAGAACATTGGCGTTTCTCTGAGAGCGGATCCCTCCCATGTGGGTTGTCTGTCTGAAAGCACAGGCTCCACCTCTGGATGTGCTACGTTACAGATGTCACCTCTGGGGAAGAATGGGGATCCTGCCGGGGCTTCCTGGAGCTGCCGCTGTGATTAGGGGACGGTACACCCACATGGTACATGGATGTCCAAGGTCGGGGAAATCACCTTCAACCGTTCCGGAGCTGCGGCTGAGCTGCATTACAGCTTTTCCCTTCGGGGAGGTATTGGCACACTGCTGGGACTCCCTGGTGGGGAGATGCTGTAACACAGGGCAGCCAGAGCTCCAGCAAAGTCAGCGGTAATATCCCTGGCCTTGGGCACCCTTCTCCCATGTGGGTCTTTGCCAGGGGTTCTGGGTAATAAATTCTAGGCCGATTTGCATAAGTCAGACATTCCCACGGTTGTCTTTTCAGAAACGAATGGGGTTCCCAGTTTTCCTTGCTGGCTTCGACACCCTAGACTCAAATCTGTAGGTTGCCCACACGAACAAAATGTGCTGTGCTGGTTACCAATGGGTTACCCTTTTCCTTTTGCCCCCCGGTAGATGCACCCACACATGTGAGGTACCGTTTTCGTCGGGACACCTGTGGGAACACGGGAAGATATGACATCTGTTGTTGGCGACTGTGATGCTGGAAATGCACTGGAGGGACAGAGCCTCCCTGTCCTTGTCCTGTAGTCCTTTTTCATTTGTGTTCTGTGTTGTTTTCTGCCCAGGAGTCCATTTGGGACTCCTGGCAGTGCCGCTCCTGTTTTTGGTTTGGTGTACAGACCCATGGGATGCCGTTATGGCACCCATGGGTGGGGGTGCAACCCTGTGCCCCTAGTGTATGTTTTTGGGCACCTGTGTGTGGCCCACAGAGCAGTGTATGGGCTGGTGACAGCTCCATGCTGAATTTGACAGGTGCTCTGAGTATCCTCCATTTTGGGATATCCAGGCCCTGCCATTGGAATCAGTTGATTCCTGATAGGAAGCGAGATGGCCCCTGTGGCCTCTTGCTTTCTATTGCCTGGTACCTTGTTTTCCCAAAGTCCTGGGAAGCCTTAACTCTATCCCTTTCCCCTGACTGGCTGTTGGGTGGAAGTTCCATATATGGTGTTGTTGTGAAGTCCAGGCCAGACTGGCTGGAGCCTTCCCAGTGACTGTATGTTGTGGGTACACCCTGTGGGTGGGACCAGGGTGAATGGAGTGTGTGAACAATATGCACTTCTTGCTGTGGATGTCTGGTTTCTGGTGCATGACACAATGACTGAGAAAGCCCTGCCCGAAACTGGCATGAATGCAGTGTGTAGTGTTGAATGGCTGGGTACTTATCCCAAGACACATTCCTTGTTGTTAGTGTCTGAGAGGGAGGAGTATGGCCTGAATGCACTGTATGCCCGATTGGCTGGCTGACTGCATGAACGCCCTTCTGCCCTTCTGTACGATTGGCTGCTCAGTGTGACCCAGCAGTGTGGATGAGAGACATAATAGTATATCTGGTGACCGCTCACCACTGGAAATTGTTCAGAAGCCGAGTTGACACATGAAGAGTAACTGGAACTGCTTATCCTTGACGCCCAGCTGGAAAAAGGAACTGCTGCTGCATTTGTTTCGAGCCGATCCAAAAGCGGTGGAGTTCATCAAGTACTGATCCGAGAGAGGACCTGATTAGGCACCCTCTTCCTGTGCTCCGAGGGACCATTGAGCACCGCTAACCTTCGCCGAAGCTCCATGGAAGTCAGACCCTCGAAAGGCTGCCGACGGGAGACAGGGACCGTTGAGGAGAACGAAGTAAAGCACCCGGACATCGACACCGTCAAAGTCCATTGCCGTCGACCAGGGTTCGGAGTATCGCCGTAACCGCTGGAGGCCCGTTGAAGCCGGGTTGCCCAGAAGAGGGGACCGCTTGAAGCCGTGCCGCCGACGACCAGAGCCACGTGCTCCTTTGCCTAAGACTTTTGATTCACAGACGAGCTTGTCTGCACCACTGCCCGCCTTATCCCGCCGCAGAAGGCCAGGCCGCTGACGCGCCGAGGAGCATCCGCCGGTGGGTTTCCCACCACCCGAAGACCACAAAGACTTCGACGACTCGACGCCCTTGTCGGGCCACAGTTCTTCAGAAACTCTTTGCGGTCCTGAACTATCAAAACACTGAGGTGCCCCGCACATCTCATCCTCGCAGGACGTCGCCGATGAGCACCGCCTGGATCGTCGCCATCGTCTCAGCACCATCAAACTTTTCATTGACACTGTCGACGCTATCTTCACCTTCTTCGACGCCTCTTGACGATCCGTGGCTCCTGATTTAAAGGGAGTCACTCAAGAAGGATCCATTGAGGCCTCATCGAAGAACTCTGCTCTACCAGGTACATTGGTGGGGTAGAAACCTTATAGAAGGAAATAAGACTTATAGAACAATATATGGACTGGGCTTGTGATCTATCTTTAATTTACAGGTTGCCCAGGTGGGGGGGGGGGGGAAATCTCCACACAGAATTGTGCCTAGTTGGTAGGGGTAAATATTCTGCCCATTGTTCTAACCAACTGCTTTCCTCCTATATCTATTGTTGGCTACTTTTATTCCTTGATCTGTGTGACATTTGACCAGAGTATAGTTGATGCACTTTAATGAGATCTGATAATAATTGTGGTACCACTTTAGAACTGTATATATTTGCCAGTGTAGATTTTCTGAGCACAAAGTGAGTTAATGTGATAGTGTATATAACCTTGAATATTAATTATATAAAGAATGTGTTTTAACTAATACAGTGTGTGGACGTTCCATTGTGGGGGCTTGGGGACTACACTGTACTTCAGAACCAGCCTCCATCACCTCCTGAGAAGCTAAGCCTCGATTGCTCGACCAGCACTACCCTATAGAGAATCTTGGCTGGGGTCCTCTGTGCCTCTGCCCCGTCATATAGAGAGCAGAAGTACAGACACCCCCCTCCAGTCTCTACAGCGACGTGTTTCGGTGAGTGGACAGAGGGAAATGTCTCTGAAATTGGCTGGATATAAAAGACAATTCTCAGACCTTTCGCTCTTGCCACCCACCGAAACACACCGCCAACAACACATGGCCTACCTTCCGGCGTCCCCACACGTGTCCCGATGAAAACGGTACCACACATGTGTAGGTGCATCTACCTGGGGCGCAAAAGGAAAAGGGTAACCCACTGGTAACCCGAAGCCTTTCGGCACAGCACATTTTGTTAATGTGGGCAACCTACAGATTTGGGCCTAGGGTGTCGAAGCCAGAAAGGAAAACAGGGAACCCCATGCATTTCCGAAAAGAGGACACCCGTGGGAATCCACTTTTTTACCCTAGCGAGTTGAATTCTCTCTGGTGTGAGCGTTCAGGGACTTGCCTTCAATTGGTGACTCTGTTGTGATAACCAGAATCCCCCCATATTTGCGAAGGATTGCAGGCCGCTTCTCCAGAAGGAGCTGCGCCCACCGACAGCGACCAGTCCCGAATAAAACATGCGTTGGTTTAGCAGGAGACATTTCAAGAGAAGTCCCCTTGCTCTTTGAAGCGGGGAGCGGCTACGACGAGAGTGTGTGTCGGTGCTTGAACCCCATAAGGAGAGGAGTTCAGGTGAGCATGCACATGCAAGAGACTCTTGTAAGAGATAACAAATAGAGGACAGATGCACGGGGAAGTGTGAGAGGTGAGAGGTGCGAGCACGTGGAGAGTGAGGTTGTTGATGTGACATGGGTGTAGTTTGTCTCATTTCATATTGTTATTTGTTCTGGTGTGATATTAGAAGGTAAGAAAGTTAAGGCAGGGAGCCCTCTTCGGGAGGGGAGGGGAGGGAAGTCGTACTACTATAAAATATATTATTGAAAGGAGTTATACAGAAATAAAAGTAGTGGTCTCATAAGCAGTAGACCTGGAACAAGTAGTGGTTATTTTAGCTTGTTCTTTTAGTTTATAGTATTCCTGTTGTATTGGATAAATAGGCCCTATGAGGGGCAGTAATTGTGTGCGTCGCGGTTTGGTGTGGCATTGGATGGTTTTGTGGAATGGGGTGCGTGCGTGCGCGTGTGGACAGAAAAGGGTGGGGGTTGATTTTCTTTTTTGTCACAAGTAAGCGGCAGCGTGCGTGGAACGTTAGCGGGGCTTTGTGGGGTCAGTAAGAGACCGACATCACCAGAGTATATTTACAAGGCCCTGCCACTGCAACGTGACAGATACAGGAAAGGTTGGGGGGCTGCCCCTGGCCATAGCAGGGCTCCCACAATAAGAGTGTCTTGGAACACATGTCCACATTTTTAGTAGCTAGGAACAAGGGGAAACAGCTACAGAGATAAAAGAAATGTTGGACCTCTGGTGCATGTTTGAGGACAGAGGATCAAGGGGAAGGAGCGGGGGTACAGATAAAGAAAGATGGAAAGTGCCAGAGGGGATAACGAGAGGGTGGGGTGCCAGCGGAACGCATGGGATTATATCCCTTGGCAGCGTGTCCCGCAGACGTGTACACAAACCCAACCCATGTACCCACTGTGGTATGGAACAGTAACACCACAAGTCAGCACCAGTAACACCACAAGCAACCACTCCCACACCTCCATATGTACACCCGCCTGAAGTATTAGCATCCGCGGGTTCAGGTCATGGGAGTTCAAAGATAGGTTGGTAGGATTGCTAACAGAACTGAATAGGGTACAGACATCGTTAAGAGCAGTGAAGGATGTAGGGCTGTCGGGAGAAAGGTCAGGAGAATGGAGATCAGGGGAGGTACTGCTTAGGATGGATACTGAAGGAATAAGACATGTATCTGTTGAGAAGGAGGGAAACAAGGGTGAGTGGACAATCCTTGGACAGGAGAATATGGCGGTGGGAAATAATGTGGGGGGAGGAGGATAATGATACGTTTGATGGTCAGGGTGGAGGAGAAAAAGGGGATGAAGAGGCAGTTAAGAGTACCCCCATCCCCACCCCCAAGTAGAAGGTTTTATGGGAGGGGGCAGGTTGATGTCATGGGTATCAGGCAGGTAGTTGGGGCAAGCTGGGTGGAGGCTTGGCAGGCCTGGCATAGGCACACAAAGAACCCATAGCAAATCCTTCCTTTAATCCCTTCCTAGTGTTTGCAGCAACTTCCTGGTTACCACTGCCTGTTGCCAAACAGGAAGTGCATGATGATTCATGAGCTCTCTAGTGTTTGGGTGTGGCTGGCTATATAAGCCACACCCAAGATTCTTCCAGTGCTTCGTGTTGCTTACTGTGAGCTGTTTCAGCAACACACTTGCCATGCTCTGGATCAGCTAGCATTTGCTTACCTGCTGCGGATCATCGTACTTCTACCTTACCCGTTCCGGATCATTCAGCTTCAGCTTACCTGGTTCTTACTCCACGCCGCAGCTATCACCAGTCAAGAGGGGACTTCTACACCGGCGCCTCTAAGAACAAAGAAGAACAGCGTTAACATGCGCACATCAGTAACGCTGCGCATACTCACCGAATCTTCCCGCGACACTGCAATCCAGGTTAGTTGCACGAGCGCACAAACCCCTGTAAGAAAGAAGAGACATTATTCATTGCGCTCACTCCAATAACGTGGACACTTATTCCACTGTGCTCTTTCTCTCTACGCAGTGCAAAACCACCAAGTATCCAGTAGCGCTGAACCCGGACTCGAGGCGCTATTACCACATAATTTCTCCTGCAAGGGAAAGGGAGAGACATTTCCAGGCGCGCTCGAATTGAAGGCGCTGCGCAAACCTACCAGCAGCTACCTTCTACACACCCACAAAAATACCAGCAAACAAAGACAATACGGACAATTTTGGACATTCAACATTCTCTGCGCAACGTTCACTTGTGGGAAGGACTTTCTAGCCAGTGAAGAAACTGGCGTCTTGACCTCTCGGCCTCGCTGTGAAGGCATAAAACAGCATTTGGCATCTGAACTCAGACTACAGACATTGGCACCAATCACATGAGTGAATCGCGCCCCTGCAAATGCAGGATGGAGTGCACACCCTACTAAAGATCAAGGTAAGCCCATAGGGGGACATCACAGCACAGAGTAAAGAGAAGGGAAGGGAAGGGCCCAGGGGAATCGGGTGAGTTCAGGTCTGAGTGTACACCTTGTATTTGACAGGTATTCCTCTGGGTGAAACAGGGGAAGTTAAGACTCGGGGTCAAGGGAGGCTCGCCTGTCGCTCCTGCAGAGACACAGGCGAGTGTGACAGAATACGAAGCCTTCCTCAATACCTCTGCACGAGCGATGGAAACCTCAGAGGTAAACCAGCTTTCCCTATTGTTAGGTGAACTACGGGTCGAGGTGCTTGCAGCCCGCTCTGAGACAAATGCCTTACGGCGCGAACTGGTAGACAACTGGGACAAAACAGACGACTTGGCAAGACAGCTCTTACAGACCCAAGCTGGTCTAGCACCCCCACCAGGTTGAGTTCCTCAGGGGCAGCCTACCGTGGCACCTGTAGCCACACCCGTTCAGGTATTGCTTCCAGGCAACATCCCTTTAGCACCCCCAGAACGCTTCTCTGGGGATCCCAAGAAATATGGAGCGTTCATGAATCAATGCCGGCAACACTTCATATAGAAACCAGACACTTTTCTGAACGACCAAGCTAAAGTAGCTTTCGTCCTCTCCTATTTAAGAGGGCACGCGGCAGACTAGTCTGTCCCATTAGTGCTTAGGGACGACCCTTTACTGAGAAATTACCCAGGTTTCAGCGTGAACTGGAAAAACTATTTGCCCATCGGGCTCGAGGTCAGGCCCTGGATGATGAGCTACTCTCTCTGCGACAGGGTGGTCAGGATCTTATCTCATATGTAGCCACATTCAATCGCTTAATAGCTGAATCAGGTTGGCCAGAGGAGAAACGAATAAAGTTATTTTATCGAGGACTGAGAGGAGAATATATTGTGGCGCAAGTAGTTAATCCACCCGAAGATTGCAGTGAATACATCGACCTAACTATGCAACTAGACCACCGGTTACAGGATTGCAATGCCGACTGAACCAGATCAGAGCATAGACCAGTGTATGTCCGACCAAAGGAAGCGTCCCCTCGACAGGCTTTTGAAACACACTCAGAGCCCATGTAATTGGGTGTTCTCAGAGGACCACTCACCAAGGCAGAGAGAGAGTACGGAGACGTCAGGAATAACTTTGCTTATATTGCAGCCAATCTGGTCACTTCCTCTGTAACTGCATGGTTAAACCCCCACAAAAGACAATGGGGGTACTAGAGAACACAGGGGAAGACAGGTGCGGTAGCGGAAAACTCCAACGCCCGGCAGATATAGAGGTCGGTCTGTCGAGCCAGGAACGGAGCACTCAGATATCACATTTCAGTATTCCTGTGGCTTTGGTAGACCCTTCACAGCCCACCCGAATGCATGCACTCAAGGCTTTCATAGACAGTGGGGCTATTGGGAACTACCTGGACATAAACACCGCATAGACTTTGGGATTGGCATTCCACCGTAAGGACACCGTAGAAAGCGCGACAGCTGTGGATGGCACACAACTCCTTTCGGGGCCAGTAACACAGTGTACTTCTACAATCACCTTAATCTGCCAAGATGGCCACAGGGAAAGTATTAGATTCGACCTTATCGCTGCACCCCATATCCAGCTGATTCTTGGGATACCGTGGCTAGAGACGCACAACCCAAAGATAGATGGAATGCGCCTCTTGTTATGACAACAAAGGAATGCAAGGAAGCCCATTGTTAGCTTCACAGGAAAAGATAACAGGTTTAGGCTTGGTGTGCACTTTACCAGAGGAATCCCAGGAGTTCCAAGATGTGTTCGCGAAGGAGACAGCTAATACACTACCACCACATCGAGTTTACGACTGACAGATCGACCTGCAAACAGGGGCACAAGTACCGTGCAGCCGCATTTATGCATTAACCGAGGATGAAAACGCTCCTCTATGGCCCTACTTGGATCAATACCTGGCCAATGGCTTCATTAGACCATGTAAGTCACCAGCCACCTCCCCACTCTTCTTCGTACCGAATAAAGAGGAGGACTCGAACGTGTATTGATTACCGGGCCCTAAATCAAGTCACCATAAAAAATAAGTACCCGTTACCTGATACCAGTACTCATAGACCAGGTGAGACAAGCAAAGATTTTCACCAAACTAGATTTACGCGGCGCATATCACCTGGTACGCATGAAGAAAGGGGACGAGTGGAAGACTGCGTTCCGTAACCGCTATGGCTTGTATGAATACCAGGTCACGTCATTTGGGCTTTGTAATGCCCCGGCTGCGTTCCAGCATTTTATGAATGATGTGTTACGGGAACTCCTCGATGTCTGCGCAGTCGTCTACATTCTGATCTACTCCACCAATCCTAAGAACACGTAACCCACGTGCGAGCTGTACTCCGCAAACTGCGTGAAAAACAACTGTACGCACAGCTAGAAAAATGCTCCTTCCACGTCACCAAGGTAGAGTTTCTGGGATATGTACTGACATCGCAGGGGATCAAGATGGACAATAGAAAAGTGGATGTAATCCTCACTTGGTCCTCACCCACGTCTGTAAAGGGAGTACAGAGTTCCCTAGGGTTTGCAAACTTTTATCGACGCTTCATACCGGGATTCTCACATATTGTACATCCAATAACGTCCTTGCTGCGCAAACACCGAAAGTTCGAATGGACACCAACGGCGCAAGAAGCTTTCCGAGCTCTCAAGGAAAAATTCACCTCAGCCCCGATACTGCAACACCCACAGCCCGATTCACCATACATCGTGGAGACGGACGCTTCAAGCATTGCCATGGGGGCCGTATTATCTCAACAAAATCCTGAAACCGAATGCCTTCATCCCATTGCCTTTTGGTCAAGGAAATTTTCCCCAGAAGAATTAAACTATGTGATTTCTGAGAAAGAACTCCTAGCAATCAAAAGCGCACTGTGCGAATGGCGAAATTACTTACTAGGAGCAAAACACACCATCACAATATTAACAGATCATCGGAACTTGCAATACTTACGCTCAGCAAAAGCTCAGTCATCTAGGCAGCTCCGCTGGGCCCTATCCTTAACGGAATACGACTATGTAATCACCTACCGCCCCGGAGTTAACGGGAAAGCGGATGCGTTATCCCGCATTGGCACAGGAGAGGAAGTCTACAATGCCCCTAACCCGGTGGAGATCATAACCAGCCATAAGATTCTCGGCCTCTGCATCGGCCCATCTCCGTTAAAGACACTGCAGGGAGCAATAAAAGAAAATATGCCTGAAGACCTACTGACTTGGGACATGAAGGGAGATCAGTTCACCATTCAAGACAAACTATCAAAAATGCCTCTACGTACCAACTAAGGATCTGCAACAAGCAATCATATCAGACTACCACGACTCGCCGTTAGAAGCCCATCTGGGTATAGCCAAAACCATGAAGAAAGCAAGCAAATCTTATTGGTGGCCGACTTGGCGAGAGAATATTGCCACCTATATAGGCACCTATGAGGTATGTGCTCAATACAAAACATCCAGACAAAAACCAGCCGGCCTCCTTCAGCCAATCACCATTCCGCCCGCGCCCTGGCACACAGTATCAATGGACTTCGTCACTGACCTGCCTCCTAACTCAGGTTTTAATACCATCCTCGTAGTAGTGGACCTCTTCTTCAAAATTTCCCATTTCATAGCTCTAAAAGGTATTCCCTCAGCTCAGACCCTGGCGCAGGTTTTTCTAGACCGAATCGTCAAGTTAAATGGAATCCCTAATGTAATCGTTTCTGACAGAGGCAGCCAATTTGTATCTCGTTTTTGGAAAAAATGTTGTGCCCTGGCAAGAGTAGAGGTCCGTCGCCAAACAAGTCAAAGCTGGACAGAAATTCTATGGATAGCAGAGTATGCATACAACAACTCAATACATTCATCAACCCAAGCAACACCCTTCTTTACTATATATGGTCGAAACCCCAGAACGTCGGTATACGATCCGCCAGAAAACATTGAAATGCCTGCAGTAAGGAATCTACATGCCAGCATCATGAAAGCAGCCAGAGAAGCCAGCAGGAACCTACAGCAAGCCAAAGAAACACAGAACAGAAACGCTGATCGCCATCGACGAAAAGCCCCAGATTATCAAGTGGGAGACTTGGTCTGGCTGGCAACGAGACACATTGCTTTAAAGGGTCCCAAAAAATGGCAGCCTAGATACATCGGCCCGTATACAAATGAAAAAGTAATTAATCCAACAGCCATGAGACTGGCGTTACCGCAACATATGCGTATACATCCCGTATTTCACATGTCACTATTAAAACCAGCACACACAGGAACCCGAACTTCCACACCTCCCGCACCCATACAAGTAGATGAAGAAGCACCAGAATATGAGGTCAAGAACATATTAGATTCCAGACAAGTACGAAAGAACCTGTATTATTTGATTGACTGGAAGGGGTACGGACCCCAGGAAAGATCATGGGAACCCAGCACACATGTGCATGCCCCCGATTGGTGCGGAAATTCCATCGGGACCATCCTGAGAAACCAAAGCCCTCATGCACACCATTGGGAGGGGTCTTGAGGGGGAAGACTGTCATGGGTATCAGGCAGGTAGTTGGGGCAAGCTGGGTGGAGGCTTGGTAGGTCTGGCATAGGCACACAAAGAACCCATAGCAAATCCTTCTTTTAATCCCTTCCTAGTGTTTTTAGCAACTTCCTGGTTACCACTGCCTGTTGCCAAACACGAAGTGCATGATGATTCATGAGCTCTCTAGTGTTTGGGTGTGGTTGGCTATATAAGCCACACCCAAGATTCTCCCAGTGCTTCGTGTTGCTTACTGTGAGCTGTTTCAGCAACACACTTGCTATGCTCTGATCAGCCAGCATCTGCTTACCTGCTCCGGATCATCCTGCTTCTGCTCCGGATCATCCTGCTTCTGCTGGTATCAGGTAATATTTTCGCCAGCAAAAATATCGCCGTAAATATGGTTGTCGGGAACGGCCACAGGCGATATTTTTTGCTGGCGAAAATATTAGGTGCGGGGGTGTCCCCCGCACATAAAAACATGATGCGGGGGTTGCAAGGGTGTCCCCCGCAGGGTCCATGTGTTATTTTCGCCGCAAAAATATGGCGATATTTTTGCATCGCAATATTTTTGCGGCGAAAATATCACATGGAACCCTTCTGCTTACCCGCTCCGGATCATTCAGCTTCAGATTACCTGGTTCTTACTCCACGCCGCAGCTATCTCCAGTCAAGAGGGGACTTATACACCGGCACCTGTAAGAGCAAAGAAGAACAGCGTTAACACGCGCACATCAGTAACGCTGCGCATACTCACCAAATCTTCCCGCGACGCTGCAATCCAGGTTAGTTGCACGAGCGCACAAACCCCTGTAAGAAAGAAGAGGCATTATTCATTGCACTCGCTCCAATAACGTGGACACTTAGTGCTGAACCCGGACTCGAGGCACTAATATCACAATTTCTCCTGCAAGGGAAAGGGAGAGACATTTCCAGGCGCGCTCGAATTGAAGGCGCTGCGCAAACCTACCAGCAGCTAGCTTCTACACACAGCGCTACTCACCCACAAAAATACCGGCAAACAAAGACAATACGGACAATTTTGGACATTCAACATTCTCCGCGCAACGTTCACTTGTGGGAAGGACTAGCCAGTGAAGAAACTGGCGCCTTGAACTCTCGGCCTTGCTGTGAAGGCATAAAACAGCGTTTGGCATCTGGACTCAGCCTACAGACATTGGCACCAATCACATGAGTGAATCGCACCCCTGCAAATGCAGGATGGAGTGCACACCCTACTAAAGATCAAGGTAAGCCCATAAGGGGACATCACAGCACACAGTAAAGGGAAGGGCCCAGGGGAATCGGGTGTTCAGGTCTGAGTGTACACCTTGTATTTGACAGGTATTCCTCCGAGTGAAACAGGGGAAGTGAAGACTCGGGGTCAAGGGAGGCTCACCCATCGCTCCTGCAGAGACACAGGTGAGTGTGACAGTTGAGTAATAGGGTTGGCCGGATGGCGTTGGTAAAGAGAAGGGGAGTTATGAAAAAGGGTGTGGGAAGTGGGGTGAAGATGCAGATTCCCTTCATACATAAGGGGGCAGGGAGGACACAGTATGTGTGCCCTTGCCCGAGATGGATAAAAACTATTTAAGGATCACCCACAGCTTCCAGCAGGGGTGAGCAAGTGGATATATGAGATTGAAAAGCAAGCAGCAGGGGTGCCCCTGGCAATAGGGGACATCAACAGCTTGAAGGTACCTATAATTGGGGAGCAGGCTGGGGATGTGTGGGTTAACGCTGGATATCCGGGAATAACCCTGGGGGACTATGCACACGATGGAGCATCGTTCAACGTAATTAGAGCACTGGTGTGGGATGCACTATGAAGGGTTTTCCCCAGATACCCATGATTTACAGTCCCTGCTGCAGTGTACTATGGGCGACGATGAGGACCCAGCTAAATGTATTATTAAATTGCAAGAGATGTGGAGAGCTGAAATAGGACCGTGGGATCATACCATTTTTCTATTTTATTGTGAAGTGGGGCTTGCCAAAGAAAGTGCAGAAGGCGCTAGATAAGATTGTGGGTATTGAAGCAAAGAGGTGGCCATAGATACAGAGTAGAATAGCGCACCATTGTAAAAGGATCAAGGAGTGGGTACGGGAAACAGCCCAAATGCGTCAGGCAGAGGAAGCAAAATTGGTAGAAAAAAAATTGGCAAAGGTTGTTGTTTAGGCACTAGTGTCAACGCCAGTACAGGTGGAGGGGACAGAGCACCCAACAGGATGTGAGCGCCACTATTGCTGCACTCTGGGCTAAAGAAGGACAAGGACAGTGGGGTTGGGGACAACAGTATCCCAGCCCACAGTGGCAGCAGGGAGGACCGCAGCGGGGAACAGGGGGCTTCCGAGGAGCATTCAGAACCAGAGGGGGTGGGTTTGGATCATCGCAATGTTGGAATTGTTTGAGGTGGGGGCATTGTGCAAGGGAATGCAGAAGCAGGTCTGCAATGGGGTACAATAACGGGTCACAGCAGCAGGGCCCAGGGCCCCAAGGGCTAGGATGTCCGCAACCGGGTCAAGGGTATCGGAACCAAGGGTATCCACAGGGGCAACACCAAACATATAATCAGCAGCTCCAAGCAGCTGACATGCAAGTGCAGCATCTGCCACAGCAACAGCAGGGTGGTGCTGCCCCGGTGAGCAGTGTACCGAGTGGGACTAACACTCCCATCTCCCATTGGAGGAGCAGCAGTGATGAGGGGTAACCCCTTCTCGTTCCTTTAAACGAACACATATCCTGATTAGGATAGCCCACAGAGAGCACTCCCGTGTCCGGTCTTGTCAACGACCATCCAACCTAAAGAAGAACCTTTGGGTGGGGCAGAGATAGGAAACAAGCAGTTGATATGTATGGTGGACTCAGGTGCAAGTAAATCATGTATCATGGAGGGAAAGTTCCATCATCAGGAAAATATCTTGACGCGCAGGGATTCTATGGGGCTATTTCCAAGGTTCCATACACTGAGGAGCTGGATGTAAAGTTGGGAGGGAAGGTAGTATGGGCGCCCTTACTATATTCCCAAAGTTCCCCTGTTAATTTACTGGGCAGGCACCTGCTCAGCAAATTAAACACAACAATATCATTTACAGATTGCGGTATATTTTGCTTCACGCCTGGGATGTTATAAGAGCAATATTGCTAATACACACAATGACATGGGAGGTGGTGGTCCGCGGGACTCCCGTGGACCCAGACATGTTCATTTATGGTATTCCTATGCTTGAAGAGGTGGTGCCTCAGATTGCTAAAAGGTGTTGGTGGGTGCCCACAGATTTCATCTTTCGTCCAGCTGCGTCACCCGAGGTGGTGGCGGGAACGATATTGCTGGATTTACAGGGATTGTTGGTCTCCGACAAGAGGGTTGCTGTGCTAGGAATTGACAGGCACGGGTGTGAGTGGCGCACAGTGCTCTGCATAGATCCAAAAGTACAGCTAAAGGAAGTGACGGATGGCTAGCTGTTTGACAACAATGACAAAGATGCGGAGATACTATTAGAGATTTATATCCCGGGACAATGATACAGTACCAAAGGGTGCATTGCCCCCTGATTGCAGTACTAACACCACCTCCATTTCTTGATCACCACCTCTATTTCTTGACGAAGACTTACAACATGTGCATTCACAGTTCTGGACTACAAATCCATACTATATAGGACTACTGAAAGACGTGGCCTATAACACTGAAGCCAGGTGCAGTGCTGTCCAGGGTAAAACAATATTCATTATAAAGGGAGGTGGAGGAAAGTATTAGAAAGACAATACAGGCCCCATTGGACCATAGGATCATTGCATCAACGTCTCCGTTGTAACACAGAGATATACCCTGTCAAAAGATCAACAGGGGCAATTGGTGAATGATCCAGGACTTGTGCCCCCTAAATGACATGGTACAATTTCCAGCCGTCCCGAATCCTGCAACAATTTTATGCAGCATCCCCAAAGAAGCCACATACTTCACTGTAGTGGACTTGAAAAATGCTTTCTTCTTGATTCCACTCCATCCTGAGTCGAAGTACCTCACAGCATTTATACAGGGCCAGATGCGGTTTGAATATATATGTTTAAGGAGAATACTACACGCTGATTTAGGGAATATTCAGATGCCCAACACAATTATACCGTACGTAAACAATCTGTTTGTGTCCAGTGAAAGTGAACAGCACTGCCAAAGAGATTCTATCGCACTCTTACAATTGCTGGCCTATAAGGGGTACAAGGTTGACAAGGGTAAGTTGCAATACTGCCAAAGGAGGTTCTCCATCTGGGACAGTTCATATCATCATGTGGTAAAAGGATACCACCAGATATGGCAGCGTCAGTTCAGTACTTGCCACCCCCAGACACGCCTCAGTTAAAGAAATGCAGAAGTTCTGGGCCTTTGCAGCTGCTCTAGGGCATGGATCTTAGATTACACGGAATACATGAGACCGCTTCTGCAGGCCCTTAGGCAAGCACAAAAAACAAAGGATCATATATTACAGTGGACTGCAGATATTATCAAACGGTTCGACGATCTAAAAAGTCATTAGTTCAGCGCCCGTACTAGCCACCCCAGACCATACACAGGAATTTTACTTGTTCTCACATTTGGATGGCCAGCTCATGACCGCAGTGTTTACACATTGACCTATTAGAGTGGTACGCTGGAATCAGTGATGCAGGGGTAGCCCACGTGTGAACAAGCTTTAGCGGCTGCTGCATTTGCAATAGAAAAATGTTCTACTATTGTGATGGGGTGCTCAATTACATTATATGTGGAACATTTTCCATCCTAGAAAGGTCAAAGTCCACCCTGACTACACAGAGATCCTCGGTGTATGAGATTATTATTTCAAAGCCCCACATTCATGTGGTTATATGTAAAACAGCGAATCTGGCTACCCTTTTAAACAGCCAAAGATCTGACAATGCACGACTGCACCACATACGAGGGGGGAGTAGGATGATATCCGCAAAGCAAAGGATTGCGCATTGACCGGGCGTGACAGGTCATCCACAATTGATCGGGTGGATGGGCAAAGACACACAGGGGCAGCAGTGGTACGACTTGAGGAAGGGGAGTATAAGAGTGGTCTTGAAAAGATTGCCCATGCATTCACTCCTAGCGCTTAAAGAAGCATTGAAAGCGTCCTAAGGGTGCCATGTCACAATATATTCAGACTCAGTGCATGTCACAACAACTGTGCACGCCGGTCTATCCCGCTGGACAAAGAGGGGGGTTTCGGATGGCTCTCTAGTGCAGCATTGCTAGAAATACTAATAGAAACATTATCCAAACCATCTGTTGCGTTGGTTGTCAAGTGCACTGCCCACACCAACGTGACAGATGAAATATCAAGGGGATCGCAGCCACTGACGCAGCAGTCAAAATGGCAGAGTATCTGCCAAACAAAACGCCTACTGAGTATGTTGTGACCATCCCATCAACAAGCAAACATCCAGTACCTTACACGGCAGTGCCCATCTTCCAGATTATCGAGTTACAAGGAAGGGCACCTGAAAGGAAGAAAGAGTTGTGGTCACGCAGAGGTTGCAATCAATCCCTGACAGAACTATTATGGAGACAAACGGGCTCCGGAAAGACAGTAATACTGCTTGAGCCCCTCACAGAAGCCTTTGAACAGTTACCCAACCCACAGTTCGAAGCAGTGCATAGCAGCAGATATACAAGAAGATTGGTGTATACCAAATATTCAGGAGAGACTCACAGAAATGGTCACACACTGCATGCACCACACGTCAAAGTTTCAGTACACGGTTGACACTGCTGATGTTACAGGGCACCTTGCCCTGACCTACTGGGCCGCTGCATGAACTACAGAGATTACACTGACATGGGTGAGCATTGTAATCGCTCCAGGTATCTCATAGTAGTGGTTTGCCTTTTCTCAAGGTGGGTGGAAGCAGGGCTGTGCGCATACCCGGAAGCCAAGAACGCTGCTAGATTTTTGGTCCCTGAGGTTTTCCCACGATGGAGTGTGTGCGAGGTTTTAAGGTCAGACAATGGCACACATTTTTTCAATGTATTTGTAACGCTTACCTGAACTCTGCGGGGACACCCTAGAAGATCCAAGTATCTTCTACCTTTCTTTTCTGAAGTGGCAATAGATTAAGTGGGTAAATAAATAATATAACCTTTCTCAGTAATGTGTTCCCTGATTAACACTACTAACAATGGAATAGTTATCTCTCCAAAAATGAGCTCACCTTAGATTTTTATTTTGAGAGCTATTCACCCTGCTCTATACAGCAGCGCTAGTCCTGAAGATGCTGGAACAGAGAGGAAGGTTTGTACTATGGGGAAGATTAAACTCCTATGTCTGTGAGTTGAAAAAAACCACTCAATGAGGAGTCCGAATTGAAGATAGCAGGCAGAAGGGGAGAACTCTAACGTATGTGTATTGTAGGATAGAAACACATCAAAATGGAATGCTAGGAGAAAACGATATCCAAAATAAAAGACCACTGGAAAACCTTCACTACAAGCTGTTAGGAGCGCTACCTATGTGACCACCATAAGGAGTCTAGAATGATGATACAGGGCTGAAGGGGGAATAC
Organism: Ambystoma mexicanum; assembly: GCF_040938575.1. NCBI lineage: Eukaryota > Metazoa > Chordata > Amphibia > Caudata > Ambystomatidae > Ambystoma > Ambystoma mexicanum. The sequence continues at coordinate 323,956,563 of NC_090926.1, read as the reverse complement.
CTACGTACGTGTAATGTAGGATGGGCAAACATCAAAATGGAATGATAAGTGAAAACATCCAAAATAAATGACCACCTGAAAACCTTTACTACACAGTTGCTAGGAGCGCTGCCTACGGGACCTACAATGCTGTACAAACAACAGTCAGGGAAGATAACCAATGTAATATGAATCAAGGGGTTATTCCAATGTGGAATCACCAGAAAAAACAGCGTGTCCGTGTAACGTTGCGGTGAGCATAATACAAGCAGTGCACGCGACAAGCTGCACAATATTACCTCAGAACAGACTCAAAACGCCAAAATACATGCGTGCAAGCAACTCTTGCCAATAGTGTCAGGCAACGATAATATACATCAAAAAGGTTGAGTAATGACCCAGAAAAAAGGTACTTGCGTGTACGTCGGAAAACTTCTCACTTGCTCTGGGGAGAACCTTCGGTGACGGAAATAATATCTAGGAAAATGTGCAACAAAGGGCAAGGACTGAGAATGCAGGAAAAGGGGCCGTAAGGGGAAAAGAAACTAACTGCGAAGACTGACAGGGTTCTATGAAATAACTGACAGGAATCGGCTGTAATCTTCTGAAGGATCGCGGCAAGCGTTACACTGCAAGCAGTCTATGACGCGAAGCGTGAGCCTCCAGGAAGGCGGGGCTAATATAGCCAAACAAAGAAAACTAGACCAGCAGGGTTAAAGAAAGGCACAAATAGATGGCCATTAATGAAACCAAGAAGTCTATTGTTCCATGGGCAACTACAGTATCCGTGAAACCCAGGGCAATACCCAATCTCCTTTAGGGCCTAGTCCCTTAACCCTGCAACAGAAAACCAGCCTGTGGTCATGACAGTATTGTTTCAGCACGTCACAGCACTACTTGGCATCAAGCACTGGATGTGTTCAATTTACCACCCACAGGCCAACGGCCTTGTGGAGAGAATAAACAGGCTCCTCAAACACAAATGATCTAAACTGTACCACATTGAGGAAGAACTGGGTGCACTGTTTGTCCCTGGCCCTCTTCAGTTTGCGCACACAGCCTAGCAAAGACCACCATTTGTCACCTCACGTGGTGGTCACTGGTCGGTGTATGCACACCCCAATATGCCCTGTGAGAAGAGCTTCAGATGCACATAGGGCAGCAGTGGTGTTAGGTGAGAAGTTCAAAGATTTGAGCAAACTAACTAGGGCAATTAAATCTGTCTCCCAACAGATTGCACCTCCCAGGATTGAGACGACAGACACACTGGATGTAGCAACAAGAAGATGGGCGTGACTACTGTAAATAATTGCTTATTAAGTAGGGATCCGAGGTATAGATGCACAAATGAATAAATATGGACCTATGCTTACTATTGCACGTTGACCATTACTGCAGGTCTATGTGTGATAATAATGGTACTATTGGAACTGTGTTGGGGAGGGGGAAGATACGTTATAGGGGGAGGTCCTATAAAAGGGGGGAATGAGATTGTATATTATCCAAATGGGACACTACATTTAAATGTTAATATTAGGGATTTACAAATATTAGTAGCAATATGAATGCCAATAAAAATGAAAATGTGTACCGGAGTAACAATAGTGTTGAGAGCAGTGTTAGTGAGGATTATGACAAGTATAATACGATATTGAAAGTATGTGCACAATTGGCAATGGGGAAAACAGTAAAAAGGGTGTTTTCAGCAAATAGATGATTGGTTAAACAAAATGATATTTCCAATAGTGCCGTTACAGTTGGCACCCCTGAGAGAGTGTAAAAAATAATGGAGAAGTACGGAAAAAGTATTATAGGTATCAAGGGCTGCCGTTGGATGGGATTTGAGGATATCCGTCATCCTTAATTTACCAACTCGTGGTATACTAATACAAGTGACATCGGAAGAAACGTTGTGAATGGAAGCTGTTGTCACTCATTCCACGCACGTCAGGGGCTCCCAAGGTGTTAGTACCGCAAGCAGTTTGAATTAGAGAGACAAAAAGCCTAGTTAATCTTGCGCTGTGCAGAATAGATATTTTGATCAATGGCTTATAAATAAAAAAGGTGTTTGTGACATCTTACATGTAGATGGTGGCTTACAACGGAGCATTAAACCCACATAAATTATACATCACATATCAGCCCAAAAATATCGAAATATGACTTTTTGGCCATATCATCCAGCCCTAGTATGGCAGGCAACATTTGGCCTCAGGAGCCAAAATGTAGCTCCCGGTAACTGTTTGTTTTCAGCTAACCAGGCTCTGCGGGGCTAGAAGAGCCAGCTATTCGAACCCTGGTGTGCTGTACAGGTTAGAACTCAGCATGAAAAGAGTTTGAGCAAGCTCACAAATCTTGGAGGCACAGGTATAAATTTCCAAGTTGCAAGCTACTAGCCAAGCATAAATAGTCGCCCCCTCTGATCTGCATGTGCGCAGAGCACACCATGCCATGCTCACCAAGAGTCCATTACATTTTGAGACCTTTTGAAGGGGTTCCTAACTAACTGCACTTCAACATATAACCACAACATGCCTCTTGTACACTGACTAAACAACCGACAATATCAGATCAATAGGGGACTTGTAAGCATTATGGCGCCGGTCTAGCACTCCAACACTATATTAAAAAGGCACGCACAACAGTCTTGCAAAGTGAGGCTGGTAGATTTAACACATTTCCATGCAAAGATGTGCTGCTTTATATTGACAAAGGCATACAAAAAATGCAGTAACTCTTAGCTATTGTGACAAGAAACGTTTCATCATTCAGGGATTTCCCACACTGAGAAACTGATGGGCAGAATACAATCTTATTCAGTTATCAAAGTTCTCAAGTAGCAGATCTCTTTTGTAGTATTTATGAACTGAGATGCTTTGCCCAGAAACAATTCCAAAAGGGCTTAACTTCAAAAAGGGGCTATCGAGTATCCATCCATTATAGGGAAAGTTGTTTGAACATGACCACTTGGGTTGAGGGGAATAAAAAGAAATACAGAGACCAGCGACAAGGTAAGAGAACAGACAGTGAGGCGACTGAATAATTACAGATTCTCACAAACAAAGGAACTAGATCGAGGGTAGTTTGGGAGGGAAGGGATAAATGGAAGTTAGTAGAGGGTTCTCCTTGCGGTCTCAGGGGGTATCGGTCACTTTTACTCCTTAAAAATATGCACATTCTTCTTAAAAATAGAGTAAAAATACTCCCAAGAAAGAACTGGTTAGAGACACAGAGCATGTCACCCTGCTTTCATCCACATAGCTCCATGGATATGTTAAAACCAGTAGTAAAAGTAGTTCCACAGGAAGAAGCTCCATTATTATAACTGCCTGATCTGAAGAGGTAAAAGTGTACCTTTTAATGTGCATGAATAACTTAAGTGCAAAGATTTAGTTTTTTTTTTTTTTACAAAACACTGTTTTATGGGTAAACCTCTTTTTACTCGCTTATTATACTCCCACTGAGAAAGGGACTTACTTTTTTACTCCCTAAAAAATAATTTTACTTCCAAATTTGGGAGTAAAATACTACCACTTCAAAATCTTATCTGGAGCACTGGAAGGTAAAGTTACATAATTTGTCAAACATGGAGAAGGAGTAGAGAAGGCACAGAAATTAGGACTTTTTTTAATTTGTTTTTTTTTTTTTTTTTAAAAGGCTGCATGGCAACCATACATCGATTTCCCTCATAGATGGCAAAAGTAAAATAAATGTTAAAACTTTTCTAAAAGTGGATGCTAAATTGTTGGCAAAAATCTATATCTTAACTATGGTAACCAATGCCAGGCCTACATAAAACCCCAGACCGGTATTATTAAAGAGGGCCTTACAGCTACAACAGTACGAGAATGGATGAATATCATCTACTTTCACAACAATGACCATGAACCGGGCACATGAATCAGCAGAGACAGCAGGTAAAAAATGTGCACTTGGCACTAGCCACTGGTGAAGCGAAATGAGCTAAAACATGGGGCCGGTGCGTGGCCATTTTGGACATTCACTTCCAGATCACAATGAAAGTCTAGATTTCTGTGAGCTCAGTTAGAAGGCAGACACGAGTTCTGCAACGGTTGCAATATTATATTATGTCCTGGGAGGATAGCTCAGCGGCAACATTCTCGCCTTGGAAGCAAGACGAGACGAAGCAACGTAGCTTCGATACCCGGGGCCACGCCTAGCATTTAAGCGCGTTATAAATATGCAACAAAAAAAAAAAAACAATTACGCAACTAAAACAAAAACAATTCATGTAACACCACCTTGATGCCCGCGGGCTGTGAGCGCTTTAGAAAATCCAAAATAAAAAAAAATTAAATTTTTTTTTTAAAAAAAAAGAGGATGAGCTTACTATGAAGAATAGTTGCTGCATTGTTCGCAAGGACGAGCCGTGATGGGAGTCAGATGTGCAGGTGCATTGATAAGGGGTGCTGGGAAAGAGCGCACGAGAGACGAGCTGGGTTTTTTCACTACTGTCTGGTTGACAAAAAACAAAAGATGAAAAAAAATATCTTCAAGTGATTGGAATGAGTTATTCCTATAAACGAATGATTTTCTAACACGTGTTTCAAAAGGTCCGTTTTGTACACACCCACAAAAAGCATGTTTGTTAATGTGCTGACAAGTAGAGACAGCACATAAGACAATGAAAGAACTAAGTGTAAACCAAGCAATCCTAGCTAGAATATTGATAGACAACTACATTAGCCACTTTACATACTGAATAGTTAACAGATGCTGATAAATGTGTTATGAACTCAATTGTAATAATGGTGCCTAACTCAGAAGGATGGAAAGCAGGTATTCAAAATACTGAGCTTTAGGTTTTACAGATCTCGACATTGGCTGCATTAACCCAGACCTCTAGTACGTAGTCTGAAATGGTAGAGTTAAATATTATAACTGCATGGATTTAAGTGATGAGTATAAGAAAGCAACACAGAGAACTCAATATAAAGGGTTAGAGATACATCAGTGTGTCCCAAAGGTTAAGGCATTCACTGATTTATCTGGGCGCAGATTGTCATTGGATTAACCCTAGGCAGGGAGACGGGCTTCATAGATATATTATTAGATGGGATTTACAGAGTGCGCACATTCAACCAAAGGCATTTTGGTGCTGGTGTCAAGGAAGAGAGCCAGTAGGGAAGGAACCCCATAGCCTGTGTTTTTAACAGTCTTGCAGAAATGAACGTGGTGAGAAATGGAGCAAACCCGGCGGAGCTAAGAACAAAGAAGAAAAGGATTGGCACAAAGCATATTTTGGGAAAATGAGCAAAGCAGCCTATACGGTAATAAGAGATGAACTTGTCCTTGATGAAAGAGTGGCCTGAGCCATACAAGGCACAATGTATTAGGCTGAGGACATTAATAGGCAGTCTGTGGAAAACTGGCTATTAGTGTAGGGAAAGGGGAAGGTGTTCAGATGGATACAGCATTATGTACCAGCTGGAGACACCTAGTAAGATAAAGCGGAGTGCTATTCTAAAATGAAATAGAGAGTAGAGAGCCCATGAGGAACCCCAAACTGGGAACAAAGGGGACAGGTGTCGGATGAATGTCAAACAAGAATGTCAAAGTTCCAACATGCCAACTAATAAGTGCCTCTTTTTGGTATTAAATGAAACCACATTTCTGCTCATCCAACACACTATTGAAGTCAGGGAAGACAACCTGCAGCTCTCCAGATGTGTTGGCTTGCACCTCCCATCAGTCCCATTTAGTATAGTAAATGGTGAGCGATAAGTGAAGACGTACAGCAAAACTTCTGGACAACCACTACCATTGCCCAGTGTCCTCCATGCAGCCCTGAACCTGTGTAATGGCACAGCTGTAATAAAGCAGCACCTCAGTGTTGCCCAGTGTAGAAAATAAGGGGAATCCAAAAAGAGTAGGAGTGTAGCAAGTAGCTTCATGAATACAAAAATATTCTTGTTTCACAAAGAACATTTTTTTTTAAACTGTAAAAAGGTGTCCTGTGCACGCCTTTTGTAGCGACTGGTGCAATGACAAACACTTGGACAAATACAGATCAAAACTAAGAAAGCATACTGCAACGCTTGATGCCAACCAATTATAAAAGAGGTTTCTGACACTTGCGGTATATGTGTCAAACTACTGTAGAGTAGATCTTCAGGATTCATTTACAGAGACAACCTTCTTTAGTCACCCTGTACTTCTGAACACCTACAACCAACTGCAAGAAATCGAATAAATTAGCAGTTTCCACAATTTTATTTAGGCAATTCTCCAAAAAAGCAGACAGAAATAAGAGAAAGCGTACCACCACTTTGTATGTGGTTGATTCAAAGGGGCCCAAGCGCCTACTGAATAGGTGATTGCCTGTAGACAAGACAGTCCACAGGGCTACAAAGTAAAATGGTATGGTCGACCTGCAGACAAGGTAAGAATGAGGGTTTTGGCACGGTCGAAAAAAGAGGCCAGAAGGTATGGAAACGGTGCCCACGACCTGGTGGATGGTGGAACTGATCGAAATGGCGAACAGCCTAATGAAAAATTAAAGGATGGCAGTAAATAAGTCAATGTGTACACTTGAGTGCAGCATTTATTTCTTGGTGTGCCGGAAGTAAGACATCTGCAATATAACTGCACTCACTTATACTACTACTAAAATTAGAACATTTCAATTAAAACAAATCTTTTTTAATTTAGCAAGAAACAAAAGTACACAAATATAAGAACAGAGAGATCTAGAGAAGGATGTTTGAAAAGAGGAATACGTTTGGCTTGCTTCCTGATGCAAGGTACCAACTGTCTTCGCTCCACCCCCCCCCCCCATCTTTCCAAACTCCATCTCGTCTCTTGCTCGTAACCTGCCACTATAAAAGTAACAGTAAAATGATTCATTTTCCCACCTTTCATGCTACCAAGACTCGACACATTTTTTCTCACCTTGACTACTCTGCTTCAGTCCTCTTGGCCTTCCAGCTTATACCGCCCTCGCCATTTTTAACTCTTATTCGTGTTTTATTGTTACACTCCTACACCGACATACCTTTCCATTGCTGACTTTCTTTGCCTGCCAGTATGCAAATTCACCATCATTGCCTTGCCTATAATTCTGTTTGTAGCCTTGTCTGTGCTCCTCTCTCTCCTTATTTCTGTGTACACTCACCAACTTCAGTTCCCATTTCTTTAGTCGGTATTCCACATTCTGCTTGTGACCATTTCCGTTTTTGCTCCTTCTAACCTTCTTACCCTCAAACTTTACAATGGTCTTCCTTACTTTATGATCTACCTCTATTCTTGCCTCTTTCCAGTGTCTGCTTAAATCTAATCTTCTTGCCACGCATCCATTGCTAAATATTTAAAAGCATGTTTGCCCGTTGGTCATGTATTTTTGCAAAACACTTTGGCATAGCACTTTCTAACTCCAAAAACAAACAAACTGTGGTATAAGAGAGGCGTTACTGATACAAGTGAGGAAAGTAGCGATAACAAGGACATGCAGGGTCATAATAGACGCCAGACAAGGATCAGAGGAGGAATCTGATTTGATGTAGGAAAGGCGAACTTGGACAATAGACTATCGTAGAAACGGATGGAAAACAACAGGAGCAAGAGGGTGGAGGAAGAGTTGCAGAAGCTGTCATTTCCCAACGGAGAGTTTTGACTTGAGATTCAAAGAAGGCAGACAAGCCCTCACAGTGATCATTCTAATACGTGCGAAGGGAGCAGTGAGCGGTTTTAAGATATCAAAAAGCTCCCCATTGATACATTTGTAAACAAAATGTGCGAAGTGCAGTACTTCAAATGTAGTTTGCGACAACAGTTTATGATACTTGGTCAAACTTTGAAGATGATGCGATCTACTACCAGAAACGTATGGGACCAATGAGCCAGAAGAAAAGATTTAAGCTGGCAAGTACAAAAGAAAGTCAGACACAAGGCTGTGACAATACAAGGACCAGATAGTGAATTAATTAATGTCTGGTGTGTAACAGACAGAGAAAGAAGTGTGTGGATGAGGCAAGCAGACAGCTAACCCAATCAAATTTTAACCAAGATAACAATATTGTAATCCATCCCAAACCCCATTTATAGCAAATTATCATTTTGTGCAGTCCCTGAAAACAAAATGTTACTTGACACCTCCCAAATTAACACATCGCAAATAACCCTCAAAAGTTAAACACCATGAACAGTGACATCCTCCGAGTAGTGCTGCTAATCGCATTAAAATACAAAATGGCATTCCAAGATGGCGGCCGGGGCAGGAGGACGTGCCCGAGTAGCTCTCCCTGCCGGGCCGCGAAATATAAGCCCATCAGTAATGCATTTCGAGCGAGTCCGGCCCCACAGTCCAGGACACTTAGCAGCGGGACCTCGGCAACGACATCTGAGAGCACGGGTGCCGAAAGAAAAACAGTTAGCCCGGACAAGGAAGCGGCTGAGAACGAGCGAGTGGCGCACCAGCTTAGCAGCGTAACACAGGTCGTGGACCGATCGCACCAGCTGGACGGTGTGTGGAGGAGCCGGCGTCTTAGTTGAGGGCGCCGGGACGAAGAAGCAGGAGGCACCCAGCGCGTGGGTTCACAAGGGTGTCAGCGGGACCCTCCGACCCGGGGGCGGCTGCATTCGTCAAGCGAGGCCCCGACTGCAGGAGCACCGGGAGGTGCCGGTGGAGTGGGCAGCGGGGGTCAGCGACTCCCCCCAGCGTTGAGACAGACCTCAGGGGTGCGGCAAGCAGCCCCCCGCCTGCCCACTTGCCCATCTCACGCCAGGGCAAAGATCAGTGGCCAGGAGAGGACCAGAGAAGACGGCAGTAGCGCCCCGGAGAGACGCAGACTTAATCGCGCCCACGCCAGGGCGGAGTACACAGCAGCCCGGCAAGGGCCAAAGAAAGGGGCAACAGTGCTTCAACAGCACCAGACGCACACAAGTTGCGTCAGGGCAGAGGACAAAACAGCTAGATGAAGGCCGAAAGGAACAGCAACAATGCCCCGGCGATATCACCCGCATGCAGTAGGCAGGCGGACCCAGTCTGCACAGCCATCCGCCGTCCATAGCGGGAGGTTCCAGAGAACGGCGGAGCTGCAGTAGACTCCACGGAAAGGAGCGAACCCACCAAAGTCGGCAACAGACCAGTCTAGCAGGCAACCCTGAGGTGAGAAAATTTGTCAGCATACACAAGCCGTAAAACCAAAGCGGGGGAGAAGTTTAAAGCTAAAGTACAGCTGGCGACCATGGGACAGTGTAGAAATCACACCACTCCATCCAGGGGTCCCCCACTATATATTTTTTTTTGCCATAGCAGGCTGGCCCCCAACGCGGGCGCCGCATTAAGGAGCGAATCAGCTGACGCACTGGGAAGGTCTGCAATCTTCACGGCGAAATACCTGCGCAAAGTAGAAAGGCTAGAATAAAAGCGCTCCAGTAAGCAAGCCATTGAACTTCATCTAGAAGGCGGGCACAGCAGAGGGGTACATCAGCCCCCACACAGCCTACTATCCAGCAGCTAGGCTTCGCGCTGTGCATTAATGTCCAAATCGAGGGCGAAGACCACTGCACAGCCCCCCTCCCCAAATGAAGCAATACAGAAATCTGAGGCAACTCTGGGGCGCACAGTAGGATTCTAGCTCCAGAGCAGGAGTGCCCCCCCCCCCCTGATCAGACGCAGCCCATCATGAATGAAGGCACGATGAGTAAGGACGACATGCAGATATGTTTCAAGGAGTTACAGACCCAGCTCCTCAGCTCTATGCAACAACAATTTAAAATCCTCAGGGAAGAAATGAAGCAGACAATCCAGGAAGTCAAACAGGATGTGGCTAAATTAGAGGACAGGACAGAAAGCTTCAGCAAGTGGAAGAGGATTCTAAAAAATAGATGAAACACTGGAGCGGATTGTCCAAGCAACTACGTATCTGGAGCAGGGGTGCAGGGATTTAGAAAATAGGTCGAGAAGGTCTAATATAAGGATTAAAAATCTTCCCAAATCCATAGAGGACGCCGACCCACTGACAACAGTGACGCAGCTCTTTGCCGACATCATAGCAGACGGCGCAGAACCAAGGGTCCCAATTGATAGGGTCGGTCCCAAAAGATCAGCGGAACCGGGATCGAGACACTGAGACGTCCTTGTAGCAGTGACCTCCTATGCACAAAAACTCTGGAAAGCCAGGTATGCGCCCCTGACGAGAATGAATGGCCAAGAGGTGCACTTATATCGATACTTAGCCCAGTCCACACTCCTGAAGAGACGAAAGATAGGCCCAGTGGTCTAGCACCTTACAACTAACCAGGTGAGGTACAAGTGGACGTTTCCGTTTAGCCTCCTGTTCACGTGGGAGGGAACACAACATAGGATCACGTCCTGCGAAGAAGGTGAACAAATTCTAGGGGAACCAAGTGGGACTGAGAGCACCCAACCTTTGCCTCAAAGGAGATTACAGGGTCGCAACCGAAGACAGCTGGATGACAGTGCAAAAGAGATGCAGACAAGGAGGAGTCCTGGGAGTCGGAACGACAGTCGCCCGAACGGTCAGAAGCAGGCCGGGGCGAAGAGGACAGAGCAAGAATGGAATCTATAGTAGGGTTTAGGATCCCCCACGAAGGGTATATGGGGAGAAGGGACCTGGTGCACTGGACAATCCGTACCAGGGCATACAGCAACCCGGCACCACCCTCAAGGGGTCAAACGGGAGGGATATGGGGGGGGGGGTAGAGGAAAGAACAGGACGACGGCGCATGCACAGGACTACAAACCGAGGAAAACTAAAAGGTAAATCAACAACAGGATCAAGTGTGGATAGGATGAACATGGCTCTAGTGACGATACTATCTCAGAACGTCAGGGGCATGAACACCCTGATGAAAAGAGCTAAACTGGAAAGACAGGCCTGGAAGTTGAAAGCAGATATACTATATCAAGAGACGCACATAAAAAAGGAGATAAGTCTCAGATCAAGACCAGAGGAGCTAGGAACATCTTTCAATCTGATGCAGAAGGAAAGAGGGGAGTCCTCATAACCGTGAAAGACACACTGAATATGCAGGTCCAGGGCCACAAAACCGACAAAGATGGAAGATACATATTCTTGAACGCGACAGTAGAAGGGAGGCATAACAGTGGCATCCTTATACGCCCCTAATGTGGGACAAGAAACTTCATAATTAGCATGCTTGGAGCAGTGGAGGAATTTGTGACAGGGGAAATCATAATGGGAGGAGACCTGAAAATAGCATGGAACCCCATTCAGGACAGGAGCATCAAAACTAACAATGACTGAAAAGTCCCCTCTGGGGCTCTGAAAAGGGCGTTCAAGACCCTTTCCCTCCATGATGCATGGCGGGTGAAGAACGGGGAGAGGCAGGGCTTCACACATTATTCCCATATTTACAATATGCAATCAAGAATAGATTATGGGCCTCATTACGAGATGGGTGGTAGCCATGGAGCTATTAGCTCCATGGCTGCCTCCCATACCGTGCCCATGTCCGGTCTCGTTTAATGGGGATTTACCGGTGTAGTCCGACCCTGGCGGACCGGTAAGTCCCCATTGAACAGACCATTCCCATTTGAACCCCCCTAGGGCTCAAATGGGAATGGGGAGGGCGCTAATGACGGGCTCGCGACTTGCAAGCCCGTTATTGGCGCCATGGTCCCTTAGCGGGACCCGTAAGGGACGTGTGGTCAGACCGACCCATAAGGGACGTATGGTCAGACCACACGTTCCTTACGGTCCCCGCCAAGGGACCTTGGAATAGGAGAAAAGTCAGCTTGTGCCTACACCTCTTTGCACCAATTTTAATACATAGCCAAAAATCACAAAAGCCGGTTTTCCTTGAAAAGGAGTATTCCTTGATTTATTAACTTGTGTTTAGCCCTTATCGGATGACACGTGTTTCGGCGTAAATCTTGCGCCTTTTTCAAATCCGGGCCTTCCTTGTGAGGTTACAGTTCCCCCTCACGCGTTAGGCAGGAGCATTATAATTTTCAGGAGGGATTGAACCCTAGAACCTCGGCCACTTGACCAGCTAAGAAAGACATTTTTGGCTAGGTATTAAAATTGGCGCAAAGAGGTGTAGGCACAAGCTGACTTTTCTCATATTTCTCAAACGGAGTCGAGGAACTCAGTGTCTCCGTGATGACCCACACCCATGCGACAACTTAACAGTTAATGGAGAAAGAAAGATATTACACAAAGAAGGCAGAACCAGCTCAAAGAGCAATCAAAAATAAGTCGCAAAGGTACACCTCAAGATATCTCTACATGAAAAGTTCCTCTAGTTCACAAGGAGCTTGGAATAGGGCGGTAAGGGATTACCGGCATTGGTCTCCTTATCGTGCCCGGTATCCCTTACCGCCCACCTTGTAATGACCCCCTATTTCTGGGTATCCACAGGTCTGTCAGGAAGAATGAAAGAAATGGACGTAGGCCTGATCTCCTTCTCAGACCATGCCCGCTGATAGCGTCCATGGCTCTCAAGAATCAAGGAGGACGCATGTGGTCCTGGAGATTTCCGGCAGAGCTGCTAAATGACAATACAATAGTTGAGGATATTCGAGGAACAATAGACACCTACTTCGCCGAGAACGAAACAGGAGAGACCCCGCGGGAGACGGTCCGGGACGCCTTCAATGCGGTCCTGAGAGGAGAGTTGATGGCGCTGAAAGCGAGAAGAGACAAACAAATGATTCAATGGGAAAAGGACATGGAGCAAAAAATGCGGGATGCACCAAAAGAGGCAGTCAACAACCCCAGTAGGTCCACGAAGCGGGCCCTGCAACACATCCAGGGACAGCTGGAGGTACTCCAAACAAGAAAAGTAGAAATGGCACTGATGAGAACGAAGCAAAAGTACTACATTTCAGCCAACAAGGTGGATATACTGCTTGCTCGACAACTCCGTGAGAAAGGGCAGAAAAGGACAATTTTAACATTGAAGGATCATAACGTGATCATAAGACCACGAATGAAGAAATGGGGGAAGATAATGAGATCTGTACCACTCCAGAGACCCAAACGAGGAAGGCCAGAAGGCATATCTTAAGGACCTGACACTTCCCCAGCTGTCGGAGGAAACCCGAGAAGCCCTAGACCGGGACATACAGCAGGAGGAAGTATTGAAGGTCATCAAGCAGCTCCCAAAGAACAAAGCGCGGGGACCGGACGGCTACACCAAAGCAGTCTACAAAAAATTCCAAACCTTGCTAGTCCCAAGACTTACAGCGCTATTCAACGGCTTCAAATCACAGGGTAATATTACACCTTCCATGAATGAGGCAAAATTAGTTCTACGCCCCAAGCCGGGAAAAGATCCAGCCCTTCCAGGCTCGTACCGCCCAATTGCCTTGATAAATCTAGATGCAAAACTCTTTACCAAGATCCTTGCAAACAAATTGTCCAAATACCTAACGGCCCTAGTGGATAGTATGCCACGTGATTGAAAAGGCAGAACGCACAACACTTAAGCAATATTAGTAGCACTAGACGCTTAAAAGGCGTTCAACAGAGTTGAATGAACACAGCTCTTCCATACTATGGAACATATGGGATTTGGTAAATCGTTCTGCAGATGATCAAAGCCAACTATAAGAACCCCACAATGAGAATCTCAATAAACTGTCTCCTGTCACAAAGCGTGGCACAGACGAGGGGTACAAAACAGGGATGTCCATTGTCCCCCCTCCTTTATGTCCTGTTCTTGGAACCCCTTTCTGGCAAGGATACAGTCACAGTGCTTGATCAAGGGAATTACGATGGGGGGGGGGGGGGTGGGGGAAGCACAAGACAATGGCCTTTCCGGACAATATGCTGACAGAGCCGGGCCAATCCCTTCTGGCGCTGATCCAGGAACTGGAGGAAATCAGAGCTATCTCAGGCTTCAAAATAAATAAAAACAAGTCTGAGATACTAAACTTAACAGCCGACCCATTGGAGACTGCAGAGCTAGCCCAGGTGTATGAGATGAAATTGGCACAGGACAAGATAACTTACCTCGGTATTAAGGTGACCCCTTCAATATCGCAACATTATGCAGCGAACTTTCCAAACTTGCTCGCCCAGCTGAAACGTCTTCTGGAGAAATGGAAGCCCCTCAATGCTTCGTGGTGGGGCAGGGTAAAGGCTGAAAAGATGACAGTTCTTCCTAATGTCCTCTACTATTTTCAAGCTCTCCCAATAAAACGCCCCAAATCTTTTTTCAGAGCCCTAAACAAGATGACATCCATGTATGTATGGCAACATAAAAAACCAAGGGTGGCGATTACAACAATGACGGCACACAAATATGGGTAATCAAGGAATGGATGGCAAGCTCCCCCCCCCAACATATGTGGACAAAGCAAGATGACGCAGTGGCCAGTTCCCTGTTGTCCAACCTCCTATGACAAGAAACACAGGCACTGGAACACCAAAATAAGCAAAATTATTGGTGCAACCCTGGACACGTGGGATATGGCAGTCAAAAGGGGAAACCTGACCACACACCCATCCCCCCTTACCCCGATGTTTGGAAACCCCGACTTCCCGCCAGGGAAGGACCCCAATTCATATGCCACCTGGAAACAAGTGGGTTGCACAAAGATCTGCGACATGTTTAGTCACCAATCAATCAGATCATTCAATAATTGTGTCCAGGAGCTCGGAGTGAAGAGAACAGAGAAGTATACAACTTGCCCACTGGCTATCGTCCACGGCAAAGAGGGTGGCGGCACGAGGGACCTCACAAAGTTTGAAATCTACATATAAACGGACTCATGCACCCGAAAGCTAATATCGAATCTAGTTATCCACCTGAACGAACAAGTGGAGGAGGTCCAATGGAACTATATGAGAAGTTGGGAAAAGACGCTTGGGGAGCCAATACCACAATCTCATTGGAAGGAAACATGGCGCAACAAGCCCAAACTGACACGTTCAATACAGGTGAGGGAAATGTGGCAGAAAGTTTTAGTGCAGTGGCACCTAACCCCAGAGAGAATACATGCAATATATCCTAGCACAAATGGGCGATGTTGGTGAGGTTGTCAGCAATCGGGTCACTGGAAACATATATGGTGATCATGCCCCACCCTTGGGGGCTTCTGGAAAGAAGTCAAAGCCCAAGCGGAAAAAATTGTCCATGGAGCAGGTAATCTGGAAGCAAGAATATGGCTGGCAGGAATTTGGGACCCAAAGCAAAAGACTTACACCAAGAGGCAGCGAAAAGTTATAATGGTCCTAAATATAGCTGCATGGCTAACAATAGCCCAATGCTGGAAACAGCATTAACCTCCGACGCAACTCCAATGGCTCAGGAAAGTATGGCACTTCATCGCAATGGAGCGGATGACCTGCAAGGTACAGGGCGTCCCGGAAGAATTCCAGACACACAGGGGTCCCATTTTACAATATTTACAGAGTGACTACATGCTGCAGTGGTGCCCACACAAGACCTGTATCCTGAACATTATTTGATCCTCAAAACAGAACCAAAGGTTTACGAAGCGTAGCCCAAAACCGGATTGCATTTTACTATTAAGTGGGTTGGCAAGACAAGCCCTACAGATTAAGGAACACCTGCATCTTCAGTGTACCCAAGTCAATTGCATCTCGTCACCACTTTCTAATAAACAGATGTTCAACCAAGTATCAGGCATCCCACACCACTCCAAGAGCTACAGAGTGCTACCTTCCCCTAATCACTGAGCCCAATGTCGCCAGTATCTCACCTCTTTGAAACATCCATCAAGACTCCAGAAAAGATTTTCTCTCCAAGCCTGAAAGATACCACCAAGGCGTCCTCGATAATGTGATCCAAAGTAACCAGAACTTCTGTGCCAGGGTTCAACCCAGCCAGGGGCCCAGCAGGACGCAATGAAGACGCAGTTAAAGAGTCGTCCTTGGAAAGCAGCGGTTCTGCTTTGCTCAATGGCTCTTCCGGTTTTGACGGGGAAGCTGCAACGAGCCCATCCTGGGGAAGCACTTGGTCATGGATAAATGAAGGTTTCACCACAAGTCCATTTTGAGAGAGCTGGTGACTGTCAATAGGAGGTGCAACTTTAGTACCAACAAGGTGGCCATCCTTAGCTAGCATTGGCCCATCTTTAGGTAGTGGGGATTCAGTCAGGCCACCACTTAAGGATTCTTGGGACTCCACTACAAGTTTATCATTAGCAGGCAGTGGACTCTCCGTGGATGAAAGCTCCTCCATGAAGGAAAGAGAAGACTCCTTGGTCAAGGCATCTTCTGTAGAACCCTCAGCAGGCAATCCCTCCAAATGTGGGTGTGCTGGGAAAACCTCCCTGGGTGCTTGTGAAGGGGCAGCCTTTGAAGGTTCATTTGCAGGAGCAACCACAGCAGGTTTACTGGCCAGAACAACCTTCTGGGTTGCCTGAACCAATGCAGATTCTGGGCAAACACTGACCGCAACAAAAACAGGGGGTTGCTGTACAGTGACCAGAGCCGGGGTTGTCAAAACATGTACAAAATCCTGGGGAGGCTGAACGGTGACTAGACTAGTGGGCGGTGGATCAGGGCCAATATCAGGGGGCACCCAGATTGGGCAAACTGGCAGAAGCTCCCGGGCAACAGAAACCAGAGTGGGTGCTTGGGCCACAGCAACTGGTGTGGGAGCACCAGATGACGCGGGCAAAGCATCCTCAGAGGGCACCGGGGTCAAAGCACCCCCAGATGTAGGCCGGGCACCATCCAAGGATGGGACAGCATCCACAGACATTTGGACCGACGCATCTTCCATTGATACCTGGGCTGTGGAAAAGTTAGAGGGCGAGGGCACACAAGTGACATCCGTAGACTCCTGAACATTGGCAAAGCCTGAGGGCACAGAGTACAGGGCAATTGTATTGGCAGCTTCCACAAGGGAAACCTGGGGAGCCCCATCCAGAGGCATTGCAGCATGGTCTTTTGCAAAGGCAACCTCAGGGGAAGCCACAAGCAAATAGGATTCAGAGGGTGACTCAGCCAGGGAATCCGTACAGGGTGACCCGGCCGGGGCAACCTCACAGGGCACACCGGGTGGGTCTACCTCACAGGGCAACCCAGCTGGGGCTACCCCACAGGGCAACACAGCAGGTGTAATATTAAGGCTAGGGGGTGCTTTTCTCATGGAAGAGCAAAGGGATGATGATGTCTGATCAACCAGAATTGGAGAGGGGGAAATCTCATGAGTAGGTGGTGATCCGACCACAGGATCATGTAGTGGAGCTGGCGACTCGGATGGAGTATGGGATGGGTTTGAAGTAATCTTAATGTCCATTAGAGGGGGGATATCAACCTTAACATCAACGTGAAAAATATCAGCAACCTCAACATCCATACAGACAGGGTCCTCAGTTTTAACATTTGTAGGAAAGGAGCCCTCATTGTCCATGTGGATGGGGCCACCAACACCCATCAGGAAGTCCCCAACTTCAGAGCAATTTACAGAGGAGGGGGCCCCGGCCAGTGAAACGTCCTGGGAAGAGATGCAGCCTTGTGTTGGACAATTAACAGGTGGCGGTGCTGTAACCAGGGGGGCCTTCAAAGAAGACATTTCTACTGGACTATCCATGGAGACAAAGGCATCCATCACTGAACCACTAAAAGGCAAACCCCCTGCATTATCCATGGGTGAAACAGTAGCTGCACTATTAAAAAACAATAGGTCTTTGGCCATGGGGTCATCCAGAGATGTAACAGATTCAGATATGGGTCTGACAGATTCAGAAATAGGTTTGAATAAAGGTAATGTAATGGGAGTCTCGAGAATTGAGATGCCCTCAACGTTCACATTCTGCACAGGCAAGAAGTCTTCAGGACTGTCCAAGGACAAGGCCATAGGACAGTCGAGAGGTGAGAATGTTCTGCAACTATCAAAGGACAGGGTCTTAGGACCAGCTGCAGATGAGGGGATGGGACCAACTGCGGATGAGGGGACAGGGCTGGGTGCGGGGACAGCACCTACTGCAGGCGAGGGGGCGACGGGACCAGCCACGTGTGAGGGGACAACGGGACCAGCCACAGGCGATGGGACAACGGGACCAGCCACAGGAAAGGGGACAACGGGACTTGGTGTGGGGACAAAGGAAGCCGTTGCACGCGAAGGGCCAACAGGACCAGACACGGGCGAGGGGACAACCGGGCCATCCTCATGAAGGCAAGATTGGTCTCCAGTTGCATGTCCATCCACCAGTGATGGAGCAGTAGGCAAGCTGTCCTGTGAGGTTAGGGACTCGGTCAACTGCCAAAGTTCACCTGCAAGAGAGAGCACCGGAGGGCACTCAGGGTTGGTAAGATTATAATCAGCAGACAGAGGACTCTTTAACAACAGTGGTTCTACGTGCTTGGGCATTGGTACCGCTACATTCTGTGTGGGTAATGAGGGATGTGGATGAAGCCCCTCTTGTGAGGATGACCTAGTGAGCACAGGATACTTTTTTACTTGAGCGTCCTGAAGTTCAACCACTGGACCCTTTCGTATGGGCGTCACATCCAGCGCATCCACCTGGGCTGTTGCTAATGCAGGTACTGTTAAAAATCCCTTGTGGGTCAGAGGATGTCCTTTGTGGGTTAAGAGTGGCCCCTGCACTGCAGGGTATTCGGACAGGGGCCCCTCATCATCTTGAATCCGTGAGGGAGAATGGGGGTGACCGTCACAGGTTATAACCCTGTTCGTTTGTGTATGGAGTGACCCTTCATGGGAAATGGGCTCAGGTAGGGGTGCTTCTTGTTGTAGAGTACCTTGGATTAAGTGGAGGGGCCCCTCCTGCATTTGGAGATTTTCAGGAGGTGTATTTAGGGGCCCCTCGTGAGCTAGAGTCCCTGTGGGTGAGTGGAGGGCCCCTTCCTGGGTCAAGCAGCCTGCATGTGTATTGTGAGGCCCCTCTAGTACAAAGGCAACAGGGGCGGTATGGGGAGCCATGGTCAAGGGCTCCCCGCGACTCTGCGGGGTGCTCGTAGCTCGCTCCGCACGCGCCCCCGGGGCGCCCGGCCTCGGTTCACCCTCGGAATCTGCTTCTCCCACCGCAGCCGCCATTTTCTGTCTCGTTGCTCCAGCGCCGGATCGATACTCTGCCTCGGAATACAGCCCCGCCCTTGTCCCGCCCCCTAGCCCATGCTTGTTGCTCATTGGGCTATGGTCCACAATTGTAATGCGTGATTGGATAGAGACAAAGTCCATTAAACAACCAACAGCAGAATCTAACTTTCTATTGGTGTGCCTAAACGCCAAACATTTGAAGCCGTAGTCCTACAATCTTAAGTGCGCTCCGATTGGATATCAGGTTGATTCTCTTTTCTCGATTGATGTTCTATGACGTCCGTCAAATAATGGTGCTTGTGGTTGGTGAGATTTGCTGTCGATCCCCAGTATCCATAACTAGGTGGGAGGAACGGGCAAAAGGTAAAGGGCGGGACCCGGTAGAGACATAGAAGAAGTACTTGCGCTCTTTACCGAAGATTAGTGGAGGGAGCGGTAGCCAACTTGGAATGGTATTTGTCATTCAAGTTGCCCAGGAGGACTTTACTTCGAAGGCAGAACAAATAGATATTTTATGCGGGGAATAAATACGGTATGTGTACGGGGATTACATTAACCACTATTACATATTTTAACAGAAGATGAGGTTGATATTTATTCTTGAGGTGCTGTTCTGCTGACATCTGACTCCCTTGTTATACTGTCGCCAGACCTTATTCTATGACTGGGCCTTATTTCATCACCTGGGCTCAAGTGGCAGTCCTCGTTCAGCTACATGGAAATAATGGAACCAGGCCTTATTTTGATAACTAGAATGGACCCAGACATTATTGTGTCAACTGGAAATAATGAAATCGTTCCTTACTATGTTTAATGGCAGTTATGGAACCAGGCATTCTTGCTCTGATTACTTGCCACTAATCTTCATTATTATAATTGTAATTACTCTTTTATAACGCGCCTAATATCACAGATTACTTTCGAAGCACGGGATCAGGATTCAAACCTGTGTTGGGCTGCATTGTCTTGCTTCCAAGACAAATGCGTTCCCCTGAGCTGCCTCCCTCACATACATGCTAATATTCCCATAGACCTATGAGGGAGATTTTGTGTAAGAAATCGCGAGACGTTATTTTCCCCCATAGGAATACATTGGCACTGGAATTATTTTAGGCGGGAGAATGTGAAAAATAGCTATATTTTTCAATGAAAAGTCGGGAGTCTCCCGTCTAAATAGGGAGGGTTGGCATGTATGCCCTCACCATTATTTGTGGTCCAATTCTTCCTCATCACAGTACTTACCTATTCAGCCCTGCCTCCACTCCAGGAACCCCTTTTAACTTTTGAGATATACATACATGCCAACATTCCGAGGCACCTGGGAGGGAGATTTCTTCAGAGAAATCGGGAGCGAACAATTTCCCCATAGGAATGCATTGGGTAAAGTACCATTTTAGGCGGGAGAATGTGAAAAATAGAAGTATTTTTCCCTGAAAAATCGGGAGTCTCCCGCCTAAATCGGGAGGGTTGGCATGTATGGGTATAGCCGTGGGGTAATGGATGGGTGACAATTAGCTGAAACTTAATGGGGACAAGACAGAGGTCCTGGTGGTGTTCCCTCCTCATGGTCCCAATTCTGTTTCTTTCTCCTCTATTCCGACTTGGTCTCTGGCCGTTTGCCCCACAGAGCTGGGCCTTTGCCCTATCCCTGTTTCTGAGGTAAAATAACCTAGAGTTTATATTTTTGGCCTGCCTGTCTATGGGTGCTCAGGTCGGGCCCATGTGTAGGGCCAGGTTCTCTCAACTCAGAGTCCTATGTAAAGTTCTGTCGTTCCTCCCAATTCAGCTGAGGCCTGTTTTAACAGCCTCTCTGTTTCTGAGACGAATTGATTATTGTAATTCCCTCTTTTCGGACCAACCCCTGTACCTACTCAATCATCTGCAGCTTCTTCAGAATTGTGCAGCTCGCATCTGTACAGGCACTCCTCATGGCGCTCATATCTCACCTGTTCTTCGTTCACTTCACTGGTTTCCCGTTCTTCAACGGGTCCAATTTAAGTTATTGGTAATAGTAGATCATGCCTTTTATGGCTCAGGAGCAGAATATCTACAGAAAAAGTTTCGGCCCTACGTGCCACCCCGTGCGCTGCGCTCCAAGGATGCCTGTCTCCTCCTGATCCCCCCCACTACCATCTCGGGTGTCTGGTTGCTCTTTCTCAGTAGTGGCCGGTAAACTGTGTAATTCTCTATCTTTTGACACTTGACGCAACAATCTTCTTGCCTATGTTTTAACAGTTATGTTTGCTAGTCTTTAATTCCTGGATTACTTTTATCCTCCTCAGTGCCAAAATGCTTTGCCGTACATGCGCTTTACAAATGCAATTAACATAACGCCTCCTACTTACCGATAAGCCATACCTGCCTAACCTCTGGGTTTAGCACAGAGACTCTAGGTTTTCACGCTCTTCTCTGTGTCTCTGGGTTTCCGGCCATCGCAGCGTCTCCTTGTTCACGCTATTGTGCTCTGATGCCCTTGGATACCTTTCACGTGGACTGTTAATACAAAAATACGGATGCACAATACATTGTTACTTTCCCTTATCTCTGCTGCCATCTAGTGGCCTTCTAAGTGGAAGCACAGTGTTTTGTAGCAATGGAAAGAATGTATTGAGGCGAGCAGTAGGTACTGATTTGTGACAGCGGGGACTGGAAGTCTGGCTCAATGATCTACTGTCATTATTAGACTTGCGCGTATTATAGATTATTGGGGCATGGGGAGCTGGAGATGCAGACAGGTACACGTTGGTGATGTTATTTGGCACAGTTTCTGTGTAACGTGCACCGTCGGCACTATGCGCAGTGCAGTGGAAATGAGCATGTACATCAGGAATACGCTAACCCATAATAAAAGGCGCTTTCCCATTTCTGAATCTGCACAGAGCACATTTCCAGAAAATCCAAGTTAACTACGTGGCTCCAAAGAAGCTGAATGTGGCAGAATGAGTCTGTGAGAATGCAGTACTGCCGCTGAATGACCCCATTATCCCTAAATGCCTGTGACGGCTTCCAGTCCCCACTCTCACAAATCATGGTGTGGGTGTGGCCTTGCAAACGTGTGGGGAGGCGCATTTCGGTGACATAGATCTCAAGGGTTTTCATTTATTTGGGAATGTAGGCAGGGATGCCTTAAGCCCAGTTACCAATTTCCAAGCTACAGTGTGGGACAGCCCTCCCCACCCCAGGGAGGGAGAGCAGGTCGTCAGTACTGTGACAAGGAAGAGTAGGACTGGGTGTAATGAGGATTACTGGTAAGTAATCACAGCATTACGTCTGACGTATACCAAAGCATAGAGAAACTGGGAGAGGTCCCAATGAGACACGCAGAGACAGAAGTGCTGCAACACCCAGTTATTTCCCCAGAATAATTCAGATCATGCCTACAGACAAAACACCAACCCCAAAAGAACCATCCCTGAGGGTATGTCTGTTAAGTCTGCAGTGTCTGATAAACATGCTCTGATCAGCACACTTGCAGTTGTTCTACAGAGAAACCCACTGTGAGGCTGACCAAGAAGAAGCCACCCCCCTAGTGGAACGACCCAAAACATGTTCTGCGATAGGCAGTCCCCACAACACACATGCTGTGGTAATGAAATTTAATTTATAGCAGCGCCCAAAGCCGTGAGGCATCTAGGCGCTAGTTACATTGGATAAGGTGTTACAGGAAGTCAAAATCGGTAGTTGCAGGTAGGTTAAGTTACACAATACAGCACAGGACTGAAAATCGGTTGGTTACAGGTACATTCCATTAGCAGCACGCGGCTGCAGCAGTCATAATAGGCAGGTTAGAGGTACATTCCATTAGCAGCACATGGCAGCAGCAATCAGGAACGATGGGTTATGGGTGAATTTACATGAGCATCACCAGGCTGCAACAGTCACAGTCAGTGGGTTGCATGTCAATTATAATGAGTTGCCTTTGTATGTAAGGAACTCATGGTGGCAACAGTAAAGGAAGACACAAGTGATCACAGTTCAGGGGTGTTTATTAAACTGTATAGGTAGGTTGGAAAAACTCCTAATCTAAACCTAAATCTAAGATGGGAGCAAGCCACGCCCATAAGACATAAAGGGCCTATAGTACAAACACATATTTTGCCAATCCTTGCAACTAAATACAAAAAGAGTGTGGGATAGGGTTCACAAGAAAGAAGTGTTCACAAATGATAAGTCAGGATGTTATAGCCAGGGGTCTCCCCCACGTTTTGAGCATGGGATAAGGCGGGACTCTTAAGCACAGCACACTCGCGAGCTTGCCCAGCACGAGACTACAGTTCCGTTCTCAGGTATCAGGATCTTCGGTGGTTCAGTCTCTTTTCTACAAAAAAGTCTCTTGCTTCGGAGGACCTGATGTATCAAAATAATAAACCAAAGAGCTCCTATTCAACACATACAGGACTACAGACCCTTTCAACAATATCAGGACCTTCGGGGGTTAAGTCTCTTTCTGCAAAGAACCTGCGACACATCTCTGAAAAGACACTGTCTGACAACACCAGTTCCTGAGAGGAGGGATATCACCTTCTGAGGCTATCCGCCCGGAAGTTGTCCACCCTCCTGATGTGCATTGCTTTCAGAGAGAGCAAATGACCTTCCCCCCATAAAGCTATCTTTGAGGCCAAAGCATTGAGAGATAGAGACCCTGTGACCCACTGACGGTTCACATAAGCCAGGGCGGTAGTGTTGTCTGTGCTGACCACCACAGCACTGCCCTCCAGGGACCAATCAAAGGTCAACAGAGCTTGATGAATAGCACACAACTCCCTCCAGTTGAAGGGCCAGAGACGCTGCTCCAGGCCCACATCCTCTGTGTCATCCAGGTTCCCAGAGTAGCCCCAACCGCTGGCATCTGAAGTAAGAAAGGTCTTTATGGGGCAAACCAGGCCCACCCCCGCTAGAGATTCCCGGTACCCAACCACCATACTAGCTCCTGTTTCAAGATCGAGGACTCAGGCCAGTGCTCCAGGAGATATGTGATCAAGGGACACAGATGATGACGAGCCCATAGCACCAGGAAAACACAAGAGGCCATGTGCCCCTGCAGAGTTAAGAGCCTCGCTGGGACCCACTACCTTCAGAGAACCAGAGAACCAGAGAGAGAACCAATATGGAGCCGCCAAACCCTCTCCAGGCGCAAGAAGGCCCTGCCCAGACACGTGTAAAATTAGACCCCTATGAACAACAGATCTTTGGTTGGCACCAAATGGGACTTCTGTCAGTTTACAAGGAAACCCCAGTCCCGCAGGGCCCGACAGACCAGATGAAGATGCTCCAGGACCTACCCCCACCCCCCTGTGATCCGCCTTGATGAACCAGTCATCCAAATACAGAAAAAAGTTGTATCCCTTGTAAGTGAAGGTGAGCCACCAGGGGAGCCACCAACTTGGTGAACACCCTCGGAGCCGATCTCAACCAAAAGGGAAGGACCCAGAACTGAAAATCTCCCTCCTATAGCGAATCTGAGGAATTTTCTTTGGGAAACCCCAGACCCCGTTGAGCACAAGGGACCGGCTTTATAGCGTTCTTCTTCAATGACTCCACCAAATAAGCAAACCTGGCCTTCCTCTTGGTGGAAATGCGCAGAGTAGGAGTCAAAGTCAACTCGGGTTGAACAGGAAGGGACAGAAATTCAGTCCAATAAGCGTTCCACAAAGCACACAGAGCCCAGGCAACAGAGGACCACTGGACCCACACGGGGAAAAAAGAGCTGAATTTCTCCGCCTGCTGGCCTGCTTTAACCATCAGGGCTGCCCCAAAGGCTGAGCAGCTTTAGGACAAGCACGCCCCCAATGCGGCTTTCGGAAGTCCAGTCCCCGCAAAAGGAAGGCTGAGACATGGAAGAAGAAGCCTTCTTAGGCGCAGAAGAGGATTTCCCCCCGAAACTTATCTGTATGCTTGTCCGCACAGAACACCTTGTCAAACCTTCTCCTCAAAGGTATTGCCAAACAGTTTAGTGCCCTTGAATAGCTGCCACCTTCTGTTAGCCCTCAGTCTTTCCAGTCCCATAGATGGATATAGATGGATATACCGCCTCGCCAAAATAATGGCACCCATTGCCATGGCTGAACCGCACAACCCATCATAAGCCAGGTTGTTACGCTCACCTGGTATCCACAGGGACGCCACCCAGCTGCTGGGACTCTGGTACCCCTCTCGGTCGCTCCCTGGATTTATCAGCGGGCAAGTTCTGCCTGGAAAACAGGTGGGCAATGTTCAAGTCTGGGCAACAGGGGTAAGAGCCTCCCAACACCCGGTATGCCCGCGGCTCCTCCCGGACCTTTCCTCACCTTGTTTTGGGTTTTGGCATGCTCTCCGTTCTGCCTTCTTGGCAGGGGCGCGTTGTCCTCTGTGGGCGAATGCGATCCAGTTACTTCATTGATGCTGCCATTTTAGAGTCTCTCAGGTAGCTCCTATTACTGTATACTGTAAGCCTTTCCTTGATCTACTAATGTCTTTTTTCTCTCTTTAGGTGCGCGGAAGTCCGCTGTGGAACGTTGGCTGGTTTTGGACTCACCGGCGAGCGATGGTGTTTCGAGAGCACCTTGATGCGGTAGGTGAGTGCTTGCGCAGCGCTATGATGTCGTCTTGCCTTGCTAACCTGTTGTCTTTTGCTCCCGCAGGTTGTGGTTTTGTCTGGAGCAAGGAGTTCCAGAGCGGTGCTGATCGAGAGGTGACTTGAGGTAAGCTGCCGGCTCAAGTGCATTGTCTAATGTCTCTTTTCTCTCTTGCAGGTTCGACGATCCAGGAGGCATGCTGTTCCTTGGATGCTGCTCGCAGGAGCAGTGGTCAACTAACGGTGGAATCTCAGGTAAGGTGCTGCTAATAGCGATGTCCTTTCAGGTGCAGTTCATCCGAGGTTTGCAGATGCTGCAGAACACGGTGAGCGTCACGTTGCTGGATCGCAAAGTAACGCGAAGCGTGTTCTTCCAATCGTTGTGGTTTAAATAGCCTCAAGAAAAATAGTCCAGGAAAAGTAGTCCCTAGGCTACCACACCCAAAACACTATACCGCATAGCTTGGTTCCCACGAGCCAAGCTATGTGGATGCCTCCATGTTGACTGGCATTGAAAAAGTAGTCCCCAGCACCAAGCACAAGTTTCATTAAGTATGAGCCTGGCGCCAAAGGCGCCAGGACTTGCCCCAAGAGGGTCTTGGCCAAGGATGTCTAAACTTGTTGGGGCCCGAACAGAGACCCCCCCCCTGGCCCATGGGCCTGCCCGGGGGGTTCAAGGAAATGGGTCGTGACACAGGTTCAAGAGCAGTTCCACCTGCTTCTGCATATCCGATAGAAGAGGAGCACAATCTGCACCTTTTTCCAGCGTTCTACTTTACTATTACGAGGGCGCCTGATTAAGAAATGGCCACTTTGCTCCCATACAACACTCGGTCCTGTACGAGGCTGTTGGTGCGTTGCTAGGCAACGTTGTAGCTTTTGAATTCTGCATTTCTGCCGTTAGGCGGAAGCCGGCCTGTATCGTTGAAGGCCCGTGGAGGAGAAGGCCCTGTTTGCGCCTCGTTGTGCATCGGCACGCACGGCCGTGGAGTGTGGATTTTCACACCTTGTGCGTGTTAAAGTGGGTTGCTGTTCTGTGGAACCTTTTGTGCATTATTGCTCTCCTGCTCACTCCAGCCCATTTCGGGACGCCTTAGTCACCGACATCCCCACCCTCAAGGGTGCCCTTATCAATGCACCTTCCCTGGTCGCCCATGCACTCGACATTGCCAACCTTATTACCTCCAACCAACTGAACTTCCTCGCCGTAACAGAAACCTGGCTACACCCTGCGGCAGGATCTTCCCTTTCACTAGCCATCCCTGACAACTACACTATTATCCGTTCAGACAGAGGCACTGGTAAAGGGGGTGGAGTGGCCTTCATAGCCAAATCTCACATGAACCTCAGAGAATTCCCAAACCTTGGCCTACCCTCAGCAGAACTTCTCTCAGTGAAACAACCACTCTCTGACACTCGAACTCTTACTTCACCTCATCAATCAACCCACCCCCCAGGTGCCACCTCATCCTTAGAGGAAGACCTTACCCACCTCCTCACCCAAAACACTAAACCGGGTTCGCAAATCATTCTACTGGGAGACCTTAATCTAGGTTTACATGACCCTAACGATACTAATGCCACCACTCTAGACGACGCCATCACTCAACTTGGGTTCAAACAGCGTATTAACAAGCCTACCCACTTGTGAAGCTGCGCCTCGGCTGGTGCCGCGGCGTGTAGCCGGCCCGCGCGAGTCGGGAGGCGCTGCCATGTCTGCCCTTTCCCTTGCGGCAAGGGAAGGGAAACCCGCTGCGGATAGCCGTGGCTAAAACCGCTATTGGCAGCCGCGGCAAGGCCGTGGGAGGAGCCTCTGTTTACAGCCGCAGCGGGGCCGCAATGTACTCACCTGATCACCCCGGTCCGGGGAAGGGGGGAGCAGTGCCCACGACGGCACCGAGACGCGGGAGAACAGCACCCGGCTTGCCACCCCCGTGCTCCTCCTGACGGTGCCGGAGCTGCGCATTGCTCGGGAGGGACGCCCAGCATCCGGCTGCGTCCCTATACGGCGCGGCCACAACCGTATGGCCAATGCAACCGCCCACCACCACAAGGGGAACGGGAATGGCGACACCCCGGGACGGCAACCCTTAAGAGGGGCGGGACCACGTCCCAGGAACCAATGAGAAGCGGGTTAACCCAGACCCTCAGTGATTGGAGGGGGCTTGAAACCTACCGGTGTGTTAAAAGCGCGCCAAACGAGTCTAATGGGTTGCTCTCATTCCACAGGACACGGAGAAGAGAGAGGAGAGAGAACCAGAGTGGTGGGCCTATCCGGACACCGGCTCGAGATAGGACCAAGCCAGGACCAACGCCGTTGTACTACGGGAGGCCAAGACACCGGTGAAGCTAACCGGGAGGACTTGATAGTTAATCTTTCAGCATTTGCTGCCCTTAACCAGTGAATAAATATTGTTTCAGCATTTGCCTGTCTCCGACTATAAATCCACACTTCACACTGGCGACGAAGGTGGGATTTTAGACAGCGCTATGGAGGCTTTGATAAAGACCCTGTCTGAGGGCCAACAACAATTGCAACAGAGGGTACAACTGCAGTCACAACAAGCAGCTGCGGATCGGCAAGCCTTTCAACAAACCATCCAGCTGCAGGGCACTATACTGACCACTGCACAGGACAAACAGCATGAGACCATGTCCCGTCTCACGGATGCAGTGGCCAGTACTAGAAATCAACCACTGGTGCCCTCGGCCATCCTGCAAAAGTATAGGGACGGAGAGGATCCTGCCTTCTTCTTTACTAGTTTTGAACGCATAGCCAGAAACGCACAGTGGCCTCCGGAACGGTGGGGTCAGTATGTCGCCCCCCTATTGTCTGGGGTGATGCAGGGCGCCTACCAGGCGGTAAACCCCAACGGCAACACGCCGTACGGAGAGATCAAGGCTGCAGTACTAGACAGCTTAGGCCTGGACGACGAGGCATACCGGATCCAGCTGGGGGAAACCAGGCTCAGAGCCGGGGAGAGTCCACGCCAGCTATACTATAGGATAAAGGACGTAGCCGAGAAGTGGTTGCTGGCTCCAACCCCCGCTAACCAACCCCTGATCGATAAAATTATTCTGGAACAATTTGTCGAAGCCCTGCCCGGGCAGATGCAGAAATGGGTCAGGCAGCACCATCGGCCCACCCTAACCGAGGCTGTGGATATTGGATCAGCATACCAGAAGGCAGGCCACTTCCGACTACCACCTACAGGGGTATCAGCCTGCATCGCCATCCCGATATCCGACCCCCCATGTGATTAGGGGTAACCGAGCCCTACCCATAAAATGGAGACCCTCCGATGAGAACACCAGGAGACCTGAGGACAAGAGGCCAGGAAGCGAGGAGAAGGCCCCATCACCGACCCCTGGTTACATGCAACCGCAGTGCTATGAGTGCAACGAGTGGGGCCACATAGCCCGGTTTTGTCCCAGGAGAAGAACGGTTGAACCCATGGACATCGGCTACCTGAACCCAATAGACGAGGACGGCGTCCCAGGACCATATGTGGTGGACATTCGTGTCAATGGCAGACCATCACGTGCACTTTTGGACAGCGGCAGGAGGCAGACCGCCATATCACCAACCGTGAGTAACACTCCCTGCTTATCTAACGTAACCGTACCTATCCGATGCATTCACAGGGACACCAAGTGTTACCCGATGAAGGATGTAGTGATTGACTTAAATGAAACCTCCTCTCCCTTGAGGGTTGCCGTCCTACCTTGTCTCCCCACCCCGGTGGTAATTGGGACCGACCTCCCCAGTTTCGATCAGACATTAAGGGATATGAGGGAAGGGCAGTCCCCGCCCAATTCTGATGTTGCAGGGACGGACCCCGATTCCCGGGAACCCCCACCTGGGCGAAAGAGGCGGACCCGGATGGCATGGTGTCAGGCCAGTTATATGACCCGGCCTATAGACTGGTAGCTCGAAGGTAACAAAGACAACATAAGGGGGAGACCCTAACCGACCCCACCCTACGAGTGGCCAGGGAAAGGGCCGCCCGGGAAGGGGAACCCAACCTAGCCAGAGGCCCAGGGTTTCTACTGCGACAAGGTCTCCTATACCGGAGGTATAAGGGTGACGACGACGCCATAAAGGAACAACTGGTGCTACCGAAGAGCCACCGTCTTATAGTGCTACAACTGGCCCATACCATCCCTGTGGGGGTCACATGGCCTCTCTTAAAACCCAACAAAACCTACTAAAGAGGTTTTACTGGCCAGCCAATTATGGGGAGGTCGCCCAACATTGCAAGAACTGCCCCACCTGCCAATTGACTAGCGGGGTTCTACCCACAAGGGCACCGCTACAGAAAATGCCCCTCATTTCAATCCCATTCCAGAGGATCGGCATGGACATAGTGGGACCCCTGGAACCAGCCAGCCGCGGCTATAGATACTTACTGGTTGTAGTCGACTACGCCACTCGGTACCCAGAGGCCTTTTCCCTAAAGGGAACATCGGCCCGGGTATTGTGCGACCAGCTAATTCCATTCTTTGCCCGAGTGGGAATACCCTCCGAGATAATCATCGACCAGGGTACTAATTTCATGTCAATCCTCCTAAAACAAGTATGTGGACAGTTCCAGATCAACCAGTTGAGAACCTCAGTATATCATCCCCAAACTGATGGGCTGGTAGAACGTTATAACCAAACAATCAAGAAAATGCTAAGAAGGGTGACGGGACCAGCCGGGAAAAACTGGGATCGGGTGATCCCCCTGGTGTTAATGGTGTTAAGAGACACCCCCCAGTCATCCACCGGTTTCTCTCCCTTCGAGCTCTTGTTTGGAAGACAACCTCGAACGATACTAGACCTGGTTAAAGAGGAATGGGAATCCACAGAAGAAGTGTCTTTAACCGAGTATACGGAGGAGTTAAAGGAACACCTAACCGCACTACGTACACTGGCCCAAGACAACCTTGGACATGCCCAAACAACTCAAGAAAGGAATTACAACAAGGGGAGCCGAATGAATTACCTTCAGCCCAGGGGACCAGGTATTGGTACTCCTGCCTACCAGCACCAACAAACTATTGGCTAGATGGAGAGGGCCGTACAAGATCACTGATGTACTAAGCCCAGTAACCTACCGAGTACACCAACCTGATCGTACCACCCCAGAGAGGGTCTATCACATCAACCTTCTAAAAAAATGGAACGAGCCTCTTCTGGGTGCCTTTGTGTGAATCGAGGAAGCCAAACCGGACGAGATCCTGAACACCGTTCCTGATACCCTGGATTCAGTCAATTGGGGAGACGCCCTAACCCTCTAAATGAAGACGGACATCAGGAACAGGCTGTCCCCTTATGCTGACGCCTTTTCCGCCCTACCTGGACGAACCAATGTTCTTGAGCATATAATCAAAACAGATCCCGGACCACCTGTGAGGCTTAGACCGTACCGGATACCCGAAGCCAGGCGAAACATCATCAAATCCGAGGTGGATGAGATGTTAAGGATGGATATCATCGAGCCTTCTGTCAGCGTTTGGTCGTCCCCCATAGTACTCGTCCCTAAGCCGGATGGCTCGGTCCGTTTCTGTATGGACTACAGACAATTGAACGCGGTGTCCCGATACGAAGCCTATCCAATGCCTCGGATGGACGAACTCCTGGAGGGCCTTGGAGCAGCCAGTTTTTTAAGTACTCTAGACTTAACCAAGGGCTATTGGCAAATACCCCTTCGCTCCCAGGACAGGGAGAAAACTGCCTTTTCCACCCCACAAGGCTTATATCAGTATAAGGTCCTGCCCTTTGGCCTCCACGGGGCCCCCGCCACGTTCCAGAGACTGATGGACATCATACTGAGACCGCATGCTGGATACGCTGCTGCCTACCTGGACGACATTGTGGTATACAGCCAATCCTGGGGATCGCATCTGAATCACCTAGAACTAGTAGTGGCTGATTTACAGGGGGCAGGACTACATATCAACCCCAGGAAGACTACGATGGGAACCCACGAAACCAAATATCTGGGCCACATAGTGGGTGGGGGAGTGCTGAAACCACAGTTGTCCAAAACACAGGCTATCCATGATATACCGACTCCCACCAACAGGAAACAAATACGAGCGTTCCTGGGGTTGATCGGGTATTACCGAAGATTTATCCCTGACTTCTCCTTGATAGCCGCTCCCTTGACTGACGCGTTGAGGCTCAAGGGGAATCCCAACCTAACCAACGACCCGAGTGCCCTGAACGCCATAGCACACCTAAAGCGATGGATCACGTCCAACCCGGTCCTCTGCTGCCCGGACTTCCAGAAACATTTCTTTTTACAAACGGACGCCTCAAACCAGGGCCTGGGAGCTGTGTTATCGCAGGTGAATGGGGAGGACCTGCAGCCGATATGCTTCATCAGTCGAAAATTGTTGCCCCATGAGGCGGCTTACTCAACCATAGAGAAGGAGTGTTTGGCCATCAAGTGGGCCGTTGACTCGCTCCGGTACTATCTGTTGGGTCGCCGGTTCACTCTGTATACCGACCATGCCCCCCTCCAGTGGCTGGCTCAACATAAGGACACGAACCAGAGGGTACTCCGCTGGTTTCTCTCCCTTCAGCCTTTTGACTTCGTCACGTTGCACAGGCCTGCCAGGTTCCAGCTGGTGGCTGACTGTCTGTCTATGTGTTCACCCTGGCCCGAACGGCCTGGGATTGGGGTGGGGATGTGTGAAGCTGCGCCTCGGCTGGTGCCGCGGCGTGTAGCCAGCCCGCACGAGTCGGGAGGCGCTGCCATGTCCGCCCTTTCCCTTGCGGCAAGGGAAGGGAAACCCGCTGCGGATAGCCACGGCTATGCCGCGGCTAAAACCGCTACTGGCAGCCGCGGCAAGGCCGCGGGAGGAGCCTCTGTTTACAGCTGCGGCGGGGCCGCAATGTACTCACCTGATCACCCCGGTCCGGGGGAGGGAGAGCAGTGCCCATGACGGCACCGAGACGCGGGAGAACAGCGCCCGGCTGGCCGCCCCTGTGCTCCTCCTGACGGTGCCGGAGCTGCGCATTGCTGGGGAGGGACGCCCAGCATCCGGATACGTCCCTATACGGCGCGGCCACAACCGCATGGCCAACGCAACCGCCCACCACCACAAGGGGAACGGGAATGGCGACACCCCGGGACAGCAACCCTTAAGAGGGGCGGGACCACATCCCAGGAACCAATGAGAAGGGGGTTAACCCAGACCCTCAGTGATTGGAGGGGGCTTGAAACCTCCAGGTGTGTTAAAAGCGCACCAAACGAGACTAATGGGTTGCTCTCATTCCACAGGACACGGAGAAGAGAGAGGAGAGAGAACCAGAGTGGTGGGCCTATCCGGACACCGGCTCGAGATATGACCAAGCCAGGACCAACGCCGTTGTACTACGGGAGGCCAAGACACCGGTGAAGCTAACCAGGAGGACTTGATAGTTAATCTTTCAGCATTTGCTGCCCTTAACCAGTGAATAAATATTGTTTCAGCATTTGCCTGTCTCCGACTATAAATCCACACTTCACACCACTCCAAAGGTAGAATGTTAGATTGGTTAGCTGACTTTAACTACTCCACCACAATCCTCAACAATGCACCTTGTGCCTGGTCAGACCACCATTCCTTTAGGGTTCCCTTGATTGGTGAGATACCAGAAAATCAAATACTGACAATTTGACATAATCTGCTGTTTAGGCTACCAGTTGAATAATTACTGATAGCTATGTAAACGATACCTTCAACTTAGTTTGTTCAAGAACACCCTTGTGCTTTCAGACCACCATTGTATCACCTTCTGTATACCGAAAAGTACTTGCACTATGACCCATGTTTCCCTCGCTCCTCAATCCTTGTGCAGGAACAAATGCAATATAACCCTAGACAACCTTCTACCTCTGCATCAGCTCATCACTGACTTTCCCCACAACTAAGCCTTGGACCCATCTTCTCTGGTTACCTGTATAATGGTACCATAGAGCAAGCCCTAAATCAAATTGCACCACTAAAATTGAGAAAGGCTAAACCGGCTGTGTCATGCCTGCGCCATGGGCGCATACATTTACGATCAATATGGACTTTATTTTCCATTTGCGAGACTTTGGTGCTTTTTTCATTTTTCCCAACAAACTACACTTACCACAATGCACTTGGCTATAACTATCTATTCCTGGCTATTCCTATTTGTCATCATCGGAACTACACTCCCCAGAAGCCCTAGGGATCAGCTCTGCTTCTACCAGCTCAGGAACAGAGAGGGAGGAGGCAGATTGTATGCAGGTGTGCTGATCCAGGTGCGACCAATTAGCCTGCCTCTGTGCTGGGCAGGGCGGTATAAAACCTGCTGCCTGCAGGGGCTCAGTCTCTTGCATTAAGAGTCCTTCCGGCACCTTGTTGCTTCGAGCTACGGATCTTGTATGCGGTTCCTCCTTACTCCGGCTTTGGATCCAGTGCCCTGCCGGGCTTTCTACATTGCAGCTGATCACGATCTGCTGCTTTCCAGCCTCTTCCCTTGCCCTGCCGGGCTCTCTGCTTTGCAGCCGATCACACTCTGCTGCTTTCCAGCCTCCGCCTGTGCCCTTCCGGGTTTCTGCCTTGCAGCCGATCACGCTCAGCTGCTACCTTCCGTCCTGGTCTTCCAGGCTCCTTGCTCTGCAGCCTGCCTCACTCCGACTGCCTACAGCTCTATTCCTCTGGGCTCCCTTCTCTGCAGCCTGCCTCACTCTGGCTGCCTACAGCCCTTGTCCTCTGGGCTCCCTACCTTGCAGCTTACAGTCCTTTGCAGCCTTTTACAGTCAGCGGCCCTGCTCATCTGGGCTTACTCCTTGCTGCCGGTCCTTCTGGCTCCTTGCCGTGCAGCCCGCTTCTCTCCGCTGCCAACAGCCCTTGCACTCGGGCCTTCCTACCTTGCAGCCGATCACGCTCCGCTGCTTGCTATCTACAGCCTTTCTCTGCTGGGTTCTCAGCCTAGCAGCCCCCTACAGTCCTCTGCAGCCTTCTACGGTTAGCGGCCCTTCCCCCCCAGGGCTCACTCCTTGCTGCCCGGCCCTTCTGGGCACCGTGCCGTGCAGCCTGCTTTACTCTGCTGCCCTAAGCCCTTTCCCTCTGGGCTCCCTACCTTACAGCCCTGCTCCTGTGGGCTTGCTCATTGCTTTCCTGCTCCTCTGAGCTCTCAACCTTGTTTCATACCGTCCTCTGCTATCCAATCCTGTTATACAACTTTCCCTTCATTTCCTTCTGCTAGTTTGCTATCAACTTCCTTTTCCTGGATTTGTCTGTAAGTATCTTCTCTTGTACTGTTTGTAGACCCTTTTATACAGAGTTTGTCTCTTGGTTTCCATCAGGCAACCTCTGCCCCTTCCCTTGTCTCGTTTCTACGTTACAGACACCCATAGCTGTTGTTCCAAACCATGAGCAAACAGCGTGGGCCTCTGTTATAGCAAACTGTGCAGAAGGCTAGAGTTTTTCCTAAGGTTCGTGGAATACTCTTTTCCTATATCTGCATACACCCCTAGAGGGAATCCATTCTGTTGTACCTTATTCCTTGCTACACTTGCCTACTCTTCGTTCTCAGTACTTTCAGCTGTGTGTGTACTTATCTGTCCACCTTACTTCGGCACAACCACCCAAAACCCTTCTTGGGTGTCCTGTGACTCTCTTTACAGGGTGTCATCCCGTGACAGGCTGTGCATCTAAATAAATGGTTCTCCGCCCAAATAAAAGCACTAAGCAACGCTAAAAGATAATCTGAAGCTAATTGGAGAAAATCTGCCTCTACCCCCAACAAGGAAAGATTCTCTACTGCTGCTGCTACTTACAAAGCAGCCATCACCAACACTAAAAGAGAGATCTATAACGCCAGAATTCGGAATGCTAAATCTGGCACTAAATAGCTCTTCTCCATTCTAAGAGAACTGGAGTGTACTGCGCCGCCTACAGAAGATTGTATTAAGGACAAGGCCTGGTGTGCTAACATCCTGAAAGCCTTATTAGACAAAATAGCCTTACTTCAAAACAAAATCGAGACCAAAAAGAATTGCCTCACTTCCAGTGCCCACTCATGCAAACCGCCTAGCCCACAATTGCCTTCTTGCCATCCATTCCACTTCTCCCCAGTAACTACTGATGAAGTTGCAAATATAATCTCAAGCCTCAAACCTTCTAACTGCCAGGGAGACACTTGCCCAGCTCCAGTTATCAAGGAAGGTGCAAAAGAATTAGCGCCCGTCATCACTGCCTTGATTAACTCCTCCTTTAAAAACTGCTCAGTCCCTAACAATCTTAAAGAGGCTTGGGTCACGCCTCTCCTAAAAAAAAAACAACCATACCCACAAATTACAGACCCATATCAACGGTCCCTTTCCTCATAAAGATACTAGATAGAGTAGCCTATCTCCAAATTCAAAAACATCTGGAAAACAACAACCTTCTTGTCTTGTGGCAGTCCGTTTTCAGACCCAGGCATGGAACAGAAGCAGCACTTTTGGATTCAAAAATCCAAACAGACGAAGCCAAAGACAAGGGCAACTTGGCCATCCTGTTCCTGTTGGACTTATCAGCAGCGTTTGACCTAGTTGACCACCGAGTCTTGACTGAACACTTCTCCACCACTGCAGCATTTTCACCAAATTCCGCCAGCTGGATCCAATCCTTCCTCACAAATAGAACAACCAGAGTTTTTGCACCTACAGCGGCTGCTGAGCCAGTACCCATCCTCTGTGGAGTCCCCCAAGGATCCTGTGTTTCACCTACGCTTTATAACATTTTTACTAAGCTCCTCTTTGATCGTCTTAATAACCTGGGTGTCACCTACACAAACTATGCAGATGACACTCAGGTCCTCATTACACTCACTGGTTGCTATGAAAAAGATTCAGAAAAAGCTGAACGAAATCTATTTTTAAATACTGGCGTGGATGGCTACACACAGCCTCTGCCTAAACGATGACAAGACAGAACTTTCGATCGTTGGCACCCAAGTCCGTCTAAACAAACTTGACCCTCGATATAAATCTGTTAACATTGATGGCAATATCATCAAACCCTTGGCGCTTACTTAGACTCCACCCTCTCCCTAAAAAAACAAGCAAACTTCACAGCCTCCACCACAGCATACACTAACGAATTAATCAACGCCTGCAAACCCTTTTTGTGCACAAACAGCTGCCTCATGCTAGTCAGGGCCTTGATTTTGTCCAAACTGGATTACTGTAACACCCTATTCCTAGGCTCTACTGATCGTAACCTGAATAGATAACAAGCTCTCCAGAACAACGCCCTTCGTTGTGCCCTGAACATACCACGCTCCAGTCATATCTCGACCCTCAGACAAGACGCACACTGGTTACCAGTTACGACAGAATTAAACTTTGCACACTTGTTATTACACACAAATGCCTATCAAATACAACCCCCCAATATCTGACCAGCAAATTTTGAAGGCACCGATCTATCAGACCTACCAGATCAGCCTACCTACACTGCCTCAATATACCCAAGTATAAACTGAAAAACGGGGGGGCTCGAGCTTCTCAGTGTCAGCAGCCAAATGCTGGAACACCCCCCCACACCCCACAGCCATTAGAGCCAAACCCTCTTTCTGGGCGTTCAGATCCAAAGTGAAAGAATTGCTCTTTGTCCAGCTACATTAATTCACTATTTCACCCACACCTGAATTGAATTATCCTATCCAACCACCGTGTAACTACTAATTGTCCCCGTTCTTTACTCACTTCGGGACCATCTCTATTGCTACATTTATTATTATTGCTCACCAACTTGGGGAGTACCTTTCCCCAGCCTAACGTATCCTCTTGACCTGCTCTTACCTGTACCCACTTGCTGTATTGTAGTCATACTGACCATTCTGTATGTCACGCCACATGCCTGCTGTTGCCATTGCCACATTGACCATTCTGTAACCTGGTCTGTATGTCACATCACATGCCATGTCACGTCACATGCCATGCTGTTGCAACTGTAACTGTAATAACCTATCTATGTTCAAGCACCTAGATACCTTAGGGTTAGGTGTGCTCTACAAATAATAAACTAAACTAAACCTTGCTCCAGTGCCCGGGACAGCCTCTTGAAGCCCCCAATACAGTTCTAGCTGTGTAGGGCCTGCAGACGTTGGTCCTGAGAGCCAGGTGTGCACCAAAATGAACCTTTTTCAGAGCAGAGTTAGCCCTGCGGTCCACCGGGTCCTGGACCGCCACTTCCCCCGCCGATATAGACAATCTGCCCACCAGGCTAGCAAGGATGTCATCAACCTCCACACAATTTGAGATACAGGCATCAGCATCCTTCAAGGGATACAACTTTGCCATAAACTGGGCATGGCAATACGATCGGGATCTTTCCAGTCCTTGAGGTTCTTTGTTCATATGTCCAAGATCCGAGGAAGCCCCATCTTGGGGGTATGTTTATATTGCTCCATAGAATCTCCCTGGACCAATGATTCAGAGAAACCCATGCCACCCCACACCTGGGAAAGGACAACTTCCACGTTATCCCTGTCCAGGTACTCCCCTCTGCCTCCTCATCCGATGCGGGGACATCCAAAGAGGAGGAATCCGAACTGGGGGAATGTTCATGAATAGCCTGCGTGATAAGGCTCTTAATCTCCTGCAGCGCCTCCTTGTTCTTATCCTTCCACTTTCTAGGGCAGCCGACAGAATGGCAAGAGCGGTCAGAAACTTCTGTCAGAGAACCAGGAGCGTGCCCCCACAGGAAAGGATTCACCACCTAGCCAAGGGAATCCTTCCCGGGACGCTGCCGATGGTGCTCTTCTGTGCCCTGCACCCTAAAGGAATGATCTGGCCAGGACACTTTTTAACTTTGGCTTATGGGTAAGTAGGAGGTGTTATACCTCAAAAGAAAAGAAAGTGAAAAGGGGTTCCTGGAAAGGAGGTGGGGTCTCAGACGTAAGTAAGTACTTGGACAAGGAAGAGGGACGTGGAGGTAATGTGCTGCCTGGGAATGTTGAAACCAAGCCATATGTTAACTGGGAATAATGGAACTAGAATTTATTGCATGCAGGCTGACATTCCCATTTCTACATTCCCAATTCTACACGGGACAAAGTACAGCCCTTTTTTCACTTTGCATTTTGGGACCTGTAGTCATGGATTTATAATGGGGAAAATCCAGGAATACAATTTTCAGAAAGCTGAGAAAAAAACGGAACTGGATTACCATCTCCCAAAGTGAATGGGTCATTCTGGTAAATAGCTGCCATTATTCCCTGTGTTATTGTCACACTGCGTAGGAATGGATATTCCTTCCTATGCAAACAACTTAGTTCTCTGCAGTCCCGCTTAGGTTCTTGGTGGTTGCCATGGTGGCTCTGTCAATGCCAGGAACGTGTTAGTAGATCACGTCTGAGTCGAGAGTGTCTTCATTGTAAGGGAAACCTGAAGCACAGCGATACATCATCTCATATCGCCGTGGAGGTTTAAATGGAGAAAAACACTGAACGCCAGAGCCTCTAATTGAAGTTAGTATGCCAGAGGTACTCCTTGCACTTCATTATCCTGTCACCTCGTTGACCAACCCTGGCTCTTGTCCCTGACTCTGCTCTTCGGAATTCTGTTGTACAGTACCGAGTTTGTCTGTTTCAGCACGTTTACAAACCCTGCTTCCATGTTTAAGGACTGCTTTGGATTTCCCTAATACCTGTACCTCTGCTATCTGCCTGTTGCTAGAACCTTTTGCTTTTGTTCAATGGATTGAAATTGGATTGCCCTTTAAGATTAGCGTTGTTGCTGAATCCTGTGCCGTTGATACTGTAAATCAGCGTGGTCTTGTTATCCTTGGAATCACTTGGAATAGTTTTTGTTGAGCTATGTTTTTGCATGGACTTCCATGGACGCTATGCAGTAACTACGCAAAGTGTACACCTCAATGAATCGTGGGTGCATCCTCATTTTGTCCGGGGGCAGGTCCATACTAATTCACACTAACATCCTTACAGCTCGCTTGTCGGTCCTTCCCTCAACATCCACGCTTACTGGTCCTCTCATCGAGTTAGTCTGGGTAAGGCTCTTTGATTTAACCATCATATACTGTGGCCTTTAAATATCATTACTACACATCTCCTTGTCTTTTGCTCTCCAGGATTCACGAAGCTTTTTCCACCAGATGTCCTTCCACATTCTATCCCGATATCTGTGCAGGACTTAACAGGTTAGTTTTCTTCGTATCTTAAGTAGAACAACACTTTCCAACCCAAGTGCTAATCCTTTCTGTCTTCTTTCCCCACAGCCTGGCGAATAGCTGGTGGTATTTGCTCTTTCATGTCTTCTGTTCCATAGATGCAGGCAAGGTAGTGCTTCATAGGAAAGGTCGCCCTCGCTTGAGGAGACCCTCTCATTGAGGGTTCACTTCAAACCCATACCAGAACACCCGCATGTTCACAAAATAGTAAGGCTCACACAACAAACAACCTCCTACATTGTAAGTCTGTGCCCACTCGCTGTCGTTCGCCCAGGAGGACAGGAGCTGCCTGCATCAGCTGCTGGACGCCGGAGACTTGAAATCAGTGCTGACTGCAGAATACACCTCCCATGCAGTACGGGTGAGTGTGCTCTCGGCACATCTATGCTACCATCCTGCTGCCTGAGTGTCCCCTCAGACCAACCTGCCCATTTGTAGCTTTCTTCAGCCCCACAACTTTCATTTTCATCTACTCGCCACGAGGAGGAACGAAGAAATGGTGGCTGTGCCTTTTGTTTAAGCGTTGATAAGCAACGCACGCGGCTGCGTATAGTCCCCTCAGCTGCTCTTCCATGATGCGTGGTCACGGAAGGCGTGAGCCAGGCCTACCACTAAGGCCTCCAACAAGGGTGCTGCCTGTCTTTGCTTTTCTGTGACGAACTGTGCCGTCGGCTGGACACTTTTCCCCATACAACTGTGAGCACTTTGTTGGGTATTATTTCACACCCTACTGAGGGCATCACCCTTTGTATCCACACATATTCATCCCACTGGTGTGTCTCATGCATAGGGGCTGCAATCCAGACACCCACTCTGACATTGCATGGTTTGACCCTGAACTACCTACAAGGATTAAAGTTCATGCCGCAGCCAACATCACCCCATCTTGAACAGCCCCACACGACCTATGCCAATAATGACTTCATTCGTAAAGATTTTACTTGGCCCCCGACATTTGACCCGAGTTGCATCCTGCCACAACGCCGGTAGAGTGCCACGCTGCACAGTGAAACTAACTCGCATTATCACTGTGCCTGGCCTAGATCTTTCCACTTTGTAATGCTGTGTACTATGAAACGGCTCTCTGCGCCTATTAGATATTTTGCCCGCATTTATCAGTGCCATTCATTTATAGAGTAAAAACTGTTAACTTTGCCTGCATCATCACAGGCCCATTCTCGGCGACGCTCTGTAATTAACTGCAATACAGTATTATCCCCTAGTGAATGCAACTTGTCAGTTTAATCCGAGCACGAAGCAGCCCCATGCCTTTGCCAAAACTCCTACATATCTCAATATGGAATGCATAATACTGGTTTGTTTTCATTAACAATGTGCTCTGTATTCTATCTAATTGTGACTCTTGTCGTGATCCCATTGCCATAGTCACTGATCTGCATGGTATGGTTTAGACCAACTCCACTTGCAAGTTGATTGTACTGGCCTAATACACCCTTATTCCTATTTGGAATGTATAAAATCAGTAGGATCTTATCA
This sequence comes from Ambystoma mexicanum, assembly GCF_040938575.1. Classification (NCBI taxonomy): domain Eukaryota; kingdom Metazoa; phylum Chordata; class Amphibia; order Caudata; family Ambystomatidae; genus Ambystoma; species Ambystoma mexicanum. The sequence continues at coordinate 323,915,357 of NC_090926.1, read as the reverse complement.
ACAAATGTACACTGTATCACCTTAAGCGCTGTACTATATGCTGTGATACTACCATCATATGCACTAACTCGAATTGCACACTGATAGATTACTATTATTTGCATCAATGTATAATGTATCCCCCAGCTAGGTGCCCTGGTTAACCTGTGTGCACTACCATCACTACTTCTTCTCCCCTACAGAGCATATAACCATGATATGCCTCTTACTCGCCATTATGTTCCTATTTTGCATTGTAGAAGATTGCTTATCCTGTACAGGAAATTACTTTCTCACCCAGGGAAATGGCCTCTCCAGAATAGGCTGTTACCGGCATTATCCTATCCCTTGTCCCACCCCATTCGTACCCTCCATCCCACCCTTCCCGTTCACTCAGGACAACAACAATCTTCAATGCCCTACAAAGAGCGCCGACAACATAGAGCCCACTACCATCACTCCAACAACGACTATATAACACGCAGATGCCACTGCATCCTACCCTATTCTGGGTTACACCAGGTTATGCCGTCTAAGATCACGCACCATTCAGCTCCCCCAAACTCGCAATGCATCTTTAGACCCGCAAAAGCAGCAGAAACGTAACTTTATCTCTAATACCAAACAGCATAAGTCTCCACCTATAGGCACATCCAAAAAACCCCGCAGCTCTCCGGGTTCGCTGGTTCCTACCCCTACCACCGCTCCTTCGATAGAGCCACCACCCAACCTCAAAGGAGCTTTCATTAATGCCTGTTCACCCAGAGCACACGCTATTGAGATCCATGACCTCATCACTGAACAAAAATTAGACCTACTAATAGTCACAGAAACGTGAGTACACCAAGCTTCCGGCCATCTATTAGCTATTGCCATCCCTCCAGGCTATACTATTATCCGGACCGACAGAACTAATGGTCAAGGAGGCGGCGTGGCCATAATAGCCAAAACTGAGGTACAAATCAGAGCATGCCCCTTTGAAAAAATAGAAGGGTATGAATTCCTCCTAGCCAAACTCTCTTCCAACCCTGCTAACATCCTGGTAATTTACAGATCACCCAACTTCAACAGCTACCCGGACTTAGATATCCCTCTCCTATTAACTCCTTGCATCAAACCTAATACCAGATGCGTCATCCTTGGCGACATCAACTTAGGTTTTAATGATAAGAAGCATCCTAAAGCAGAAGCTTTCTATACTGCACTCAAAGATATGAACTTTACTCAAGTAGTGAAGGCTCACACCCATAATAAGGGCAGAACAATTGATTGGGTACTTACGCTTAACACTCAAGTAACCATTGAGTTGATCGCACCCCTTGGCTGGACTGACCACCACTGCATCGACATCACTTTCATCAACAACGAGATAAGCGCGCCTCAGACCACGGCTATGCAGACATTCGAAACAAGAAACATAAGAAAGAGAACAGCTGACGGCCTATTCCCCTTACTTAATGATGCCCTGTCTTCCCATATTCCTCAAAGTGAAAACCCATGTCATCTTGCTGATATCTACCATGAGTGCCTCACTACTACTATTGAACTATTGATGCAGTAGCACCCATCACAAACAAAACACGACGTGCCGACAAACATGCAAGCTTTTGGTTCAACGATGAGTTAGTCACGCTTAGGCATACCAAAAGATCCCTTGGACGTATTCACAAAAAATCTCGCACAATGGACTTGGCCATTGCATTCACAGCTGCCAACAAAATATATAAAGCAGCTATCATAACCCATAAAGCCAATGCATATAAAACCTGCATTAATAACGCCACTTCAAATTCTAAGGAGCTTTTTACTATCCTTAGAGAATTGGAAAACCCGACCCTAGTCACCACACCGGCCAATGCCAGTAAAGAGTAGTGCATGACTATCCAAAACGTGTTAGCCTCCAAAATTGATTTACTTCAAAAGAAAATTCTCACAAAAAGAAAAATCCTAGCAGACAAAAACATCCTTGAGTCCTCTATCAATTCAAGCAATGACAATGCGAATATGCTATTCCACTTTATGCCAGTGACTCAAGACTCAGTGTTAGATGCTATGGGCCTCATCACGAGTTTGGCGGTAACCCTTAAATGCGGCGGTAACGCTATTACCGCCGCATTTAAGGTTCCGCCAAATCACGGGTTTGGCAGATTTCCCCCCAACTCTGAGCTGGGGGGAAATCCGCCAAAATTTCGCGCTCTTACCGCTGGCGGGAAATCCACCGGCGGTAAGAGCGCGAAAATTCCCCATTGAGCTCAATGGGAAATGGGGAATTCCCGAATGGGCTCAGTGGGGAATGGGCAATACCCGTTCCGCCAAACCCGTGATCCGGCGCTATTAGCGCCGGGGGGTTTGGCGGTAGGGCTAATAGCACCGGCGTTACCGCCCAACTCGTGATGAGGCTCTATCTGTAAACTAAAAGCTTCCAACTGTACAGGGGATAATTTCCCAGCACACCTAGTCAAACTATGTGCCCCTACTCTCACACCTATCATTACTAAGTTCGTAAATGCTTCATTCATCACTAACACGGTTCCAGCCAGTATAAAAGAAGCATGGGTGACCCCACTACTGAAAAAACCATCGCTGGACTCTACAGTCCCCACCAACTACCAACCCATAACACCGGTACCCTTTCTGCTCAAAATCATAGATAAAATAGCCTACACCCAAATCCAAGCCTATCTTGAACAAAACCAGCTCCTGGTTGCCAGACAATCGGGATTTAGGCCTAACCATAGCACCGAAACGGCACTGCTTGACTTGAAAATCCAAATGGACACCATCAGGGATGCAGGCAAACTTTGTATACTACTGCTGTTAGATCTATTGGCAGCATTCGAACTAGTGGACCACGACAATCTTTGTGCTACATTAGCAAATGACTTCAGTTTCTCAAAAGATGCCACCCTCTGGGTGAAATCTTTTCTAGCCGAGCACACGTCTAGAGTATCCATTGGTAAAGAGGCTGCTGATCCCATCCCAGTCCCCATTGGGGTACCCCAAGTGTCATGTCTCTCGCCTACTCTATACAATGCGTACACTAAGCTTCTCTTCTCTGCTTTGGATGCTAAGGGTGTCATCTACACCAACTTCGCAGATGACACCCAGATCCTCATACCGATCACAAGGAACTATGATCATGACACAATGGTCATTAACAAAATGTATGCAATAATTCAAAATTGAATGGTTCTGAATAGCCTATGCCTCAAGCTAAAATCAACGCCCACCCCCCTGACTATACATCAATTAACATTGATGGCAAACAAAACTGCTGGCCCCCTGATGCAGTTACTGTATCGGGCGAAGGCCACGGATTGAAGGGAAGACATTTGCAGCCGCGCCCAGCTGCTGACATGGCTGAGACATGCGAGTGTGTAACACACTATCACCAGGACATACCCCAGTCTGGCAAAACCTACATGTGACTAGGCCATTGCGAAGGAGGTGAGCAGCTGTTGTGTTCTGTGTGGCACCTCGAAGTACATTGATGGTGCATGGATGATTGTGTGCAGCAGGAATACATAGGAGAAGACAGCCCATTTGAATACATTTCCGCGCTCCATGGCACAACGCAACCCACCACAACTAGCGCCTAGAGTTTGAAGGACCTGAGCACGACACAATAGCATCGCAGTGTGGGGACCAGATACGATAGGGAACCGCAAGATGTCTGTGAAAGGACTGAAAGCCAAATCCAAACAATCCACAATGGAGGTCTTTGCAAAAATGCAGCGGACCCCCACGACGGCGGCGCAAAGCACGGGCGCGGCCTCCGCAGATGGTGCCGCAGAAGGAGATAACCGTCAGGTCCTGGCGGCCATAACGGATTTGAGCACCAAATGGGGCACAGCGATGGCGGACGTGCGGACGGCCCTGGAGAATAAAATGGACGCTGTGGGAATCGAAGTTACCCTGCTGCGTCAAGATGTCCGTGCGTTGGCGGAGAGAACAAGTGGCCTAGAAAGCGCAGTGAAAGTCAACACGAGGTCAGCATGAGCAATGCAAAGGAGGTCCATGTGCTAAAACAACAGGTCGCCAACCTTGAAAATCGAGTGGAGGAGGCGGAGGGAAAAGCGAGGAGGAACAACATACGTGTGGTCGGCCTGCCCGAGGGTGAGGAAGGCCATGACCCCACGGACTATGTAGTCAACATGATCCCCCAGGGGATAGGAGCACAAAAACTCACAGGGTTTTACTGTTGAGCGTGCACATCGGGCCTTGATGAGGAGGCCACGACCTGGAGCTCCGCCAAGGCCAATAATCGCAAGGATTCTGAATTGTAAAGACAGGGAGAAGATCCTGGAATATTTCCGTAAGGGCGGGACAATTGAGAGAGCATCCACCAATATCACGGCGTACCCGGATTATACGATGCTGGTGCAGAGGCAAAGGTATAGTTACGTGGCCGTCAAGAGGAGGCTACGTGCAGCGGGCATCAAATATATGCTTCTGTACCCAGCGAGGCTAAAGGTGCTGCATAAGAGCAAGGTGCTTTTTTTCGACACTCCGGAGGAGGCGGCGTCGTGGCTGGACCTGCAGGGCTTCCCGGAACAGGAGGCTGACTGAGATCGCCTCGAGCATGACAAGTGAGGAGTCGGTGCCATGGACATTAAGGGGATAAGTGGGAAGGTGGACTTGTTTCGGGTACACGGAAGATTAGAGTGAATTTTTGTAGCCCTTGGACCTTGTGCTCTGGCCGGACTGGAATATAGAGTATCAACTGCATGCTGGAGCTGAATAGCATTAACATCATGCGTGATAGTATGAGTAGAAGGAGCAATGGGATGATAGCAACCTACCCCCGAGAATTGGTAGTTAAGTAGCCATTAGGGCAACCTTACCCTGCTGAGCCCTGAGTATAGACTTGCTAGGCAGGGCTAGATGTGGAGGTGCCTGAGATCCAGGGATGGAGCTGGGCAACGGTTTGGGAGGGTGTTGTTGGGTGTGGGTGAGGAGGTGGGTGGGGGGAGGAGGGGAAGTTTGTGGTGTATATAGTTTGGGGGAGTTGTAGTTTTAGTTTGTGAATGAGCCTACAGGGAAATGACAAACAAATCAATGGCATCGGGTAATCTCAGAATTGTGACCTGGAATGTGTGGGGCCTTAATAGCTATCTAAAAGATAACAAGGTGATGATGTACCTAAAGAGGATGCGGATTGACATAGCTCTGCTACAAGAAACCCACCTCACCAAGCAGAAGTTGGAGGTGATTAGGAGGAAATGGAGGGGTACTGTCATAGGGGCCACATATTCGGCATATGCAAGAGGGGTGATTACATGGGTGGCACCGCATGTGCCATTTCAGCTGCTTAGCTCGACAATAAACCCAGATGGCAGAATGGTGGTGGTGGCGGGACTCCTGGAGAACAGAGAAGTGAATATCATAAATTTGTATGCCTCTAACCATGATACAGCAGTATGTATTAGGTCTTTATATAGTACAATTAGCTCCCTGGCGGGTGGCGCGATGGTGTGAGGAGGGGACTTTAATTGCACTCTGAACCCCAGGATAGATAGGTCAGATGACAAATCAGAAAAGCCGGCGCCAGCAGCTAAAGCACTGAGGACACTGTTGATGGACCTCGGCCTAGAGGATGTGTGGAGAAGGCTACACCCAATGGATAGGCAATATTCGCACTATGCAGCACCACACGACCTGCACACAAGGCTAGATTACGTGTTCGCATCTGCCGAGATAGTGGGAGAAATGGTGGGGGCGGAATACAAGGCCCAGGTACTCTCCGACCATTCGCCTTTGGTCATAGAGTGGCGACATCAACCCCCCAGAGCACGGATCCCAACATGGAGGCTCCGGACTGAGGCTCTACAGGATGCGGGCTTTCGAGAGGATCTAAGGGAGGCCATCGAGGAATACTTTGAGATTAATACAGGCAGTGTACGTTCTGTGGGGACAGCATGGGAGGCATTCAAGGTGGTGGTGCGGGGAGTAGCAATATCTAAATCCAAAGGGCTCCAAGGGGGTATTGAGTGGGAACTGCAAGAGACAGAAAGAGAGCTAGAGGACCTGATACGAAATGAGGGGACCACCCGTGCGAACAGGGTTAAGATAAAGGATTTACAGCTAGCTTGTAGTGAACTATGGGACAGATTATGCAAACTGAACTATAAGAAATACACAGAGAGGCTGCATGCTGGTGGGGATAAGCCGGGTAGGTTATTGGCTTGGTTATACAAGAATGAGACCCCCTGCTCGGTGATAAGAGAGGTCAGGGACACAGTGGGTCAAATCCATAATACCCAGGAAAGGGTAAATGAGGAGCTCCTCAAGTATTACAGACGATTATACGAGGACACAGGAGAGGACATGAGTCAGGATATCCTAGATACGATAGAGGACATAGGGCTGCCCACCATGGATGACCTAGAACGAGCGGACCTAGACACCCCCATCACCGTGGACGAACTGGAGGCGGTGATCCAACACCTGGCCACATGTAAAGCACCCGGGGCGGATGGGTTACCCAGCGAGTTTTATAAAACGTATAAGCAGGAACTACTCCAGCCGCTGCTGGCCATATTTAATGAAGCATATGAGCGGGGGGAACTGCCGGCGTCCCTCCGCGAGGCGGTGATCATTCCACTCCTGAAACAAGGCAAACCGGACACGGAATGCGGATCCTACAGGCCCTTGTTTATGCTCAATCAGGATAGCAAGATACTCACGGCAGTGCTGGCCAATAGGTTGAAGAGGATAATTGGCAAATTGATACACCCAGACCAAACGTGTTATGTCCCCGGTAGAAATATTACAGATAACCAGAGGGGGCTACACCATATCATTGACCAAACTGAGGGAGACTGGAGCGAGCTGGCTATCGTGTTGTTGGGCGTGGTGAAAGCTTTTGACTCAGTGCGGTGGCCGTGGTTGAAAGCGACTCTGAAGGGATACGGGATGGGACCAGGATATATTAGATGGGTCCAGATGCTATAGAGTACCCCGATGGCGAGAGTCAAAACCGGAACCACAATCTCAGATAAATGGCAACTTAGCAGGGCGACCAGACAGGGATGCCCCTGGTCACCCATGTTATACATACTGGCATTAAAGCCGCTGGCAATATGCCTGCGGCAACAATACGGGGTGGTGGGGATCAACACGACAGGGGGCACACACCTGATATCATTGTATGCAGACGATGTGCTTCTCTACTTGCGCTACCCGGAGGAGAACCTGCAATATGTGTTGGAGGTGATGGGTCGTTACGCCACCCTCTCGGGCATATCGGTGAACCCCAGGAAGTCCAGTTTGTTCCCCCTGGGAAGGTATAAGAGCACCCCATTGGAGAGGCTGACCGTCTTGCAGATACCCTGGCAGACCGTGATATTCAGGTATCTGGGTGTAAATGTTTACCACGAAATAGAGACAGAGCACAAACATAACACAGAAAAGGCGATGGAGGGAGTTAAAAATAGCATGGTGTTCTGGTCTAAATTACCCCTAGCCATGATGGGGAGAGCAGCTTTACTCAAAATGGTGGTCTTGCCCAGACTCTTGCACTTTTTTGTGAATGTCCTGTACTTAATCCCCAAACACTTTTTTGAGAAACTTCATGGCATGTGCAGGGGCCTCATATGGGGCAACTCCAGGAATAGGGTGGCCCTGTGGAAACTACAGAACACATGTGATAAGGGGGGCATAAACCTACCGAATTTTAAGCTCTATTACTTGGCAGGACAGTTGTTGTGTGTGGCTAGATGGTTGTCTGCAGAAGACTCGGCAGAAGCTAGGCTTTTGCAAAGTGAATCAGCTCCTTACTTCTTGAGGGAGACAGTATGGCTGCACAAAACTAAAATAGCGAGGATGGGGAGATTATTGAAGCTGGGCTGGGAAGCATGGCGCAGGACATGGCGCAGGACATGGAGAACGGTGGGTGAGCCAGATCCGCTTTCCCAGCAGGCCCCACTGGGTAGATACTGGGAACCAGTGGGATTGGCCACTCTTGGAGACATATGGCAGGAAGGGGAGGCGTTGGGATTCCAGAGGCTGCAGGATGAGACAGGGGTGCATAGAGGCCAATTTATTACTTATACCAGGCTCCTGAAAAAGGTGAGAGAGAGGTGGCCGGAGACTGTGCTAGAGGAAGAGCCCGATGCCTCCCTAGAAACGATATATGATGTCTCGGAGGGTGGGCACGAAATATCTAGGATATATGAGCTCCTGAGGGGGAAGGAGCTGCTCCAATTGAGGCATGGCTGGGAGGAGGAGGTGGGGGAACCCTTGACAGAGGGACAGTGGGATAGAGCCCAAAGGTACCATAAAAAGGTGTGCCGGAATGCGAGACTCCAGCAGATCCAGCTGTATGTCACTCATAGAGCTTACCTGACTCCCAGTAGAATAGCCAGGTTTGGAGGCTCGGCTGTACAAAAATGCCCCAGGTGCGGGGAGGAGGAGGCAGGACTACTGCACATGTTCTGGGCCTGCCCTGAGGTTCACAGATTCTGGGAGGAAATAAAGATGAAAATGGCTGGTGGGGGAGTGGTACTGGACGTAGGATCGGCTTGGGCTTGCATGCTTGGGAATTTTCCCAGGCCAGGTCATTCGAAGCATGTCAGTAAAATGAAGGACCTGGCCTATATTTTAGCTAAACGCAGAATCGCAATGTGTTGGCAAGAGGCCCACAGACCCAGAGTGGAGATATGGTGGGCGGACCTCTTGAGATGGGCGGAAGCAGAAACTGTGGTATGGTTTGAAGCTGTCACCAAGGGGGGAGAGGAGGAAGTGGGCCCCCTGATAGCCTGGAGGCAGCTGGTGACCTCAATGGCAAGCCCCCACCAGGTCAATCATGATACAGAAGACTCAGATGAGTCAACGAACACAGAGATACCCGAAAATGCTCATGTAGATGATGAGGCTGAGATGGCTCGAGTTTGTGGGGAGGGAGAGGGGAGGACGGAAAACGACACTGTATAATGTGATGTTCTGATATTGATTATGTATGTCCTAAAAAGTTACCATGGTTGACGTGTTTGTTATAAAATAATAAAAATTGTTTAAAAAAAATAAAAAAACTATTGTAACATACTCCTAGTAGGTACTTCTAATGCTAACTTAGGTAAACTACAACTCATGTAAATCAAAGTGCTACAAGCAGCCCTAGGTCTAAGAAAAATCAGATCACATCACTAATATCAGAAGGGGGACCCAATGGCTACCCATCAAGGCTAGAATTATCTACAAAACACTGTGTATTGCCCACAAATGTCTCGCCAAGAAAGCACCTATCTACATCAATAACTCAATAAGTAAAAAAGAATCTAACAGAACACTCAGATCTAATGAAAATTCGATCCTAGTGGGCCGCGTTACAAAAGCTCCAGACCCGGGGTAGCAGCTTCCCAGTCATGGCCCCTAATCAATGGAACTCCCTACCTTTTGAATATCAAACATGAGGACTCTTTCCAGAGCTTCCAAAATCTACTACCAACGTGGGTGTTCAACCAATTTTAGCAAATGGATACCTAGTTTTCTATAGTCAGCCACCCTCCACTCTAGGCAGACACCAACAATCCAATATAAAATAAACTTGTAAGTAACAGTGACCCACGTAATGTTATGCAATTTTAACCAATGTTTTTCCCTCATATTGTCAGCTTGTAATTGTATGATATAGGTATGCACTTTGAATGTTACTGAATTATTACTAAGATGTCTAACTACGCCGTGATACCTCAGGGTTTGGGCGTAAAATAAATGCAATAAATAAAATAAATAAATACTAACAGTTATATATGTTACATGGTTTAGCAAGGACTTGTAGGCCAATACTGCCAGTTGGAAAAACTGAACAAGTCTCAGCAAAGAATGGGTGAAACCAGAACTGGATCGTGGTGTCACGCATGACACAGAGCAGTTGATATGTATGTTTTGTGAGGCCGACATTGTATCAAGAAATGACACAGAGAACAGATTTCAAATTCAATAGTAGAGCCTTTATTCAGTATCAGGATGGTGTACTGCATAACTTGGCCTATAACTACGGTGGGAATTTCCCTATCTAAAGAAAACTAAGGGAAGCCTGTTTCCGTAAGTCCAAATCAAGTCTATCTGTGTCGAAACCTATGCTTGCCCTCACATCTACAAATAAACATTGTGTGGGGTTTCTCTTAGCCAACAAAATAGTTTTCAAGTCTCAGCTTCTCTCAGCGTACATTCTTCTTGGACTCCCTATCCCAAGTTCAACACAGTTCCAATAGCTGCTTGTCTAAACAGTGTCCAGCCAGACCTTGGGGTTCAATACAGTACAGTTCACACAAAAAGGAGGTCTTGTGGTTCCCTTCCCCAAGATAATGTTTCTCAGTTCTTTCGACTGAGAGTAAGTTGTGGTGTTGATTACTGCTCATTGTGGGCTGTCGATCACCCTCACCCCTCCTGAGACCTAGTCTTGACCGCCGCCAATGCTACCTTGATTGGTATGTCTTGTCCAGAAGGTTACCGTGTTTCAAGATTTCACTTTAGCAATTATCCTGCTTTCACTGGCTCAATGTTCATTATAAGAAAACAGTATAGGTCCACTTGAACCACCTTGTAACTTGCTCTTAACACTCAATTCACAGTTCTTCATGGTTTTATTCACAAGGGCTTTTGCTGGCCACTATTCAGGGCCCCCTTGTCTAGGCACAGTTGTCAGACCACACAGTCCACCCATCACAGTTCGCGCAACCAGGAACCCTATGCTTTTCCTTGACTTGATTTTTGATGTCTGTGATCTTCACAGTGGGGAACCTCCTGGTCTAGGCACTGTTGTCAAACCAAACGGTCCACCCATTACAAGTCGCGTAACCCTTCACAGGCTGTTCTGCCTTGTGCTTCTGACTTCTCACACTTGTACTCCCTTTGGTTAGTGTAACACTCTTCTGCATCAGTCTTTTGCTTTATCATAGACTTATGATTCTTTCTCATATTGATAATCCATTGATTGTTCAATTTTCCATATGCTTTCGTTCTGCTCACAGTGATGCTTACGTACACTTTAAATGTTCGTTCAGTATTCACTATGCCGGGCTCTTAATCAAATAGTACTTTCTATTCAGTTTGATTTTCAATATAACGTGGTTTCAGTCAAACCGCAATTTCTATTCACTTCAGTATTCAATATAACATGGTTTAATTCAAACCGCATTTTCGGGTTGGTTCGGTATTCAATACTGTTCAGATTTATTTAGGTTCATGGACCGTTACTTGCGTGCGGTCCCCTAGGAGTGCTCCAGTCTGTCTGTGTCCCCTGACACTCACCGGCTTTTTGCGTCTCCACAGCAGCAGCTCCTACTGCTCCTGCTCACCTTTTCTGTAGCTGAGAAGCAGACCGCCTGGGCTTAGATTACTTGCCGAGAACCTTTCAGCATACACCGGCGTCCTAAATGGAGGCGGACCACGTCCCTTCTGCTTCTCAACTGTTTGGCAGCTCCGGCTTCCTGCTTTCGGTTTCGAAGGCTCCTGCTCCTGCAACTACCACACGACTTTCTCACTCCGGGTCCTGCAGGTCCTCCGGAATCATTGCCGGCATTCAGACCTCCTGGTTTCCTTCTACCACAGCGGTTCTCCCTCACATGCTTGCCTCAGTGTCCTCCCTTTATACACCTGAGCCCCATTAAGGGGCCTCAGGTGTGAGTTATTGGTTTGACTTGCCTGACCATAATAAACCCAATCAATGGGACATGCCTGACCTTCATTGTTGGATGCCTTCAATGCCCTCTTCTTCGTCCCAGTACTAGAGTGGTGTGTGTAATAGGAAGTGTGCATTACTCGTAGTTGTTTCTTCCTCTTCTCTGTACTTGGTGGATACTTACAGCCAACATTAGGGCATAAATGGAAGTAGCGCATGAATACTGAGGGAAGGTAGGGTAAGTCAGTGTTAGGTAAGGGGGGGATACCTTGCCTTACCCTTAGATGCCATCTTCTTAAAATGTTGTGGGAGTAGATGGGAACTGGTGATTTAATAGGAAATATATGTCCCTTGTGATGGTTTCCCTTTTTTCCAACTCCTAGAATGACTTCTGGGATAGGGAGTAGATATTGCTCCCTTCTGTCCTGTTCCAGCCCTAACATTTTGTAAACCTGCATGAGGGAAGATGACACACGGTTGATAATAATGTATAACCTTGGAGGGAAAGTGGGGTAAGTTGTTACCATGACACAGGGGATACCGTGTCTCACCCAAGGGTATTCCCCCCCCCAAACTCCTGGGACCCTCCACTCAGGTGATCCTCCCTCGCTTGCCCACCCCCAGGGTTGGGATCCAAAAGCGATGGCCTTTCCTTGGCCACCTGAGCAAAGGATACCCGGGGAGTAGATGTGAGAACACCTTTCAGGTTTATCACAGTTTATTGTGCTAACTTGGACTCATTCAGCATATGTATTATACTAGACCCTTCCATGAGTCCCAGGTGAGCAGAGCACTGATCTGGAATTTGGATTGACATTGTGTTTGTGTTTTTCTTAAATATACAACGGCTGTCTGGCTCAACCCATAACCAAAGCCTTCCCCACCCTCCCAAGTTAGTGCAGGGCTGTGGCAGTGTGCCATTGTTTGCAGTTGTCGCATGTCCACGGCCCCTCATCCAAACCATCCAAACAAGGCCCCTCAGGAAAGCCTGTACATAGGCAGCCGAGAAAGAGCAATGAATAAGGGTGATGCATGTTTGCCAGCTTGCCTTTGTGCTGCACTGCCATACCTCCTAGCACCAGAATATGGTCCAGCTAAAGGGGCGTTCTACCCCTTGTGTTCTTCTCCCATAATGCACTTCTCTCTCTGGGCCCTTCTGAAACTGTCTTTACCCCAGGTTGGGATTTTGCTGTTGCCTTGTTCACTCCTTCCTTATCCTCTACTCTTGTTCCCCATACCATACGTACCATATTGGTGAATATCCATTCGTTTGTGGTGCATACATTTCATATGTATGATATTCCTTTAAGTTCATGACCCTAACTTGGTTTGCATTACCGACACTTCGCTTTCTGCAACCTCTTCCCCAGACCAAGATGTAGCTTTTCCTTCAGGCGGCATGGCAAAAATCCATAATGACAATGTGGCTTGCTCACTTCTTCCATTTTGTTGTGATGTAAACATGGAGGCTGTACTCACACGTGTTGTTGTTTCACCATTTTCGATACTGCATATACTTGTGGTATCGCCCGCCCCCCACCATTTGACTCAGTGTTTATGAAATATTGTCCTCTGTTGTTCACTGACCTAGCCTTGTTTTACGACAATTTGTGCGTGGTTGGGGATTGTAATGTTTGGTTTGAGGCTTCAGATGATTCTGTCGTGGTTTCCCTGATTTCCTGTATGCAGGCTATTTTCCTACATCAATTTGTATCAGGGCCCACACATGTAAAGGGACACACACTTGATCTTGTTTTTGCTCCTCTTTTATTGATTTTTATTGATTTGTGTGTCCCCCTGTCTTGCCCTTGACTTGGACTGATCATTTCTTGATTCCTTTTGAAATTTTGATAAAATTTGTCTACAGCTTTCACAGATGCATTGCAGCTAATACTTTACCGCCCCTGAAATGTACCCTGGTTTACGTCTGATCATTCTGTCCTTCGCTTACAATAACGTAAGTGGCGTCTAAATGATGGTTCTTTTTTATTATTTATTTTTTATTTAAGTGCTCTTGGCTAATGTTAAGATGGATTTCTGAACTCTAACCTGATTGATGATAATTATGCATTTATGTTAATTTTGTATTTATTATATCTCATTGTATTTATATCTTCCTATGGTTATGAATCGCTGTTAAGATGGATTTCTGAACTCTTACCTAGTTGGCAGAGGTTCAGAAGGCCAGCCTAGTTTCTTGGAACAAGGTAACCTTCTGGACAAGCCAGACCAATCAAGGTAGCATTGGTGGCAGTCAATAATAGGTCTCAGGAGGGGTGAGGGTGATCGAAAGCCCACAATGAGCACACACAGTAAACACCACAGATTACTCTGTCAGGCGTACATATCAAAAATACATATACATTTATTAAAGGCCTTTTAAATCAAATGCAAAGCAAATCTTAGCAGTTTTAACAAAACCAACACAAAACTAATTATGAAACATATATACAGTTACCAATGGCCTAATGGGATATTACACAATACAGATCCACAACCTGCAAAGAAAGGTTACACAGTGCGAATATCGTATAGGCAGTCCTTCATAATTCATACCCTAGCTAGGAGGCAGTCCATTCCCTAAGATGAGTGGAGTCTTGCGCTCAAAAATACATTCTGTGCTGAGGCAGCGGTTGGGCATTCCAACTATTCAAGGAGGGTCTCCCCAAGAGGGCAGAACAGGATCCAAGAATTGGAAATAGCTCGGTAGCACAGGCTACCTCGATAAAGAAGAGTGGCCCTCAGCGGACACTCGTGTGTCTATGAATACGCCAGGGCCCCCGGTAAGGTTTGCAAATACTTACCAAGCTATTCCCAATTCTTGGATCCTGTTCTGCCCACTTGGAAAGACCCTCCTCGAATAGTGGGAATTTATTCTTCACTGCCTCACCCACCTTCCTGACTCGCTACAGCCCTTTGAAGAGACCCTGTTTTAAACTTAAACGCACAACTGCGTGCGTAAGCACTGAATGTACTTTTTATTTTTTTTCAACTCTGTTTATTCAGATTTATATCCATTATGGTTCCAAACAGTCATGCGTGTCACATGCAAAAATACATCAGTTGCGATTGAATCAAACATTGTTGTGCCAACCTTGGCCAAAAACATTAGAGACATAATTCCCCCTTCCTTCTTCCCATCCCTCTCCCTCCCCATGGATCCCTCCTTCCCTCCAATTCTCTTTCTCTTTTTCCGGGACATGCTCTTATTTTCGGTCATGGAAGATAGACGTGGCCTTCAGTGTCGGATAGATCTGTCAGTTTATTATAGTGTATAGAGAGTCGTATTCTGTGCATGATGTCCCTTTTGCCAGATATATGGGTCTAACAATACCCTGTATCAGTCCCCCCTTTCTGGGTTAAGTCTTGATTGCCTTTTGAACGCAGCTCGTTCCAGTCGGCATGTCTTTGAGAGGGTGGCAGTCCATTTCTCATGAGAGGGCGGCATATTAGACTTCCTATTGTGTGACCAGGAGTTTTCGCGCAGTGCATTAAACCAGGTTCATGAGCTTACTTGTTAGCGCGTCAGCGTGCCAGTCTGCTCCGTCTGCGCCCAAGAGCATTGCGTTGGGGGTAAAAGCTATATCTGCCCCCTCTATGTCTGCTAGTTGTCTTTATACTCTATGCCAGTAGAATGTTATTGTGGGACATGACCAGAGTATGTGACCCATTGTCCCCGTGCCCATGCTCCCTCTCCAGAACAATGCTGTGGGTTGGAGGCCCATTTTGTAAAGTTTTGCTGGGGTGTAGTAAAGTCTATGGAGAATTTTATATTGTATCTCCCTGTTTTTGAGGCAGACTACTGTGCATGTCTGGCATGCTGATTGTGACCCCTAAGTCTTCTGTCCACAGTGTGGCTAGTGTTTGTATTCTATCTCTGTTGTCTGGGATTGACATGGAATAAAATGTGCGGAGCCGTGGACAAATGTCTGTTTTGTTCCATTTCTTTCTCGCACTGGGCAGGAGGCTGTCGACAGGATTCTGCTGTTGTGTGTTTTAAGATCATAGCCCGGATGGTGTGGTAGCATAGCCAATCCCCCTCCCCCAGGCCCAGAATGCCTTGTGCTTCTCTGAAAGGTACCAGTGATCCATCCTCTATAATGTCCATTACCTGTATCTTTGCCCAGTCTGCCATCTGGTTCCGGTGGATTGTCTGTGGTTGCCCCTATGCTACTACCAATCTTATGCTGGCCCATAATGGTGTTACCTTGGTGGGTACCCCTTGTGACGCTCAGAGTCTGTGCCATTGCTGAATGGTTGCCCCCATTATGGGGTGCGTTGTAATTTTCGGCGGGAGTTTGTGCTGTGGGTGGCCATCGTCTCTATGGGGGTTAGCGGGGTCATCATGGCAAGTTCCATGGCCCACAAGCTGGTGTTGTCGCTCGTGTTTAGCCACCGCTTCATCTACTTTATCTGGGCCGCCTGGTAATAGGCCTTTAGTGAGTGGGCTGCAAGCCCTCCCTTGGTCCTTTCCGTAATATGGGGAGGCAAACTCGTGCTATTTTCCAGTGCCAGATGAATTTGGTAGTGGCTATGTTTAGGTCTTTGAGCCTTTTTAGATGTTGGGCCAGCTGTTAGCATCATGGCTATATATATATCAGCTTGGGGAAGGCATTTATCTTTAGGGCTTTGAAGTCAGGGATAGAGCCAAGTTGTCCCACCTCTCTAGATCCGCTTTAATGCTCCGAAGAACCGGCGGATAGTTTAGATCACAGAGCTATCGAGGCACTTATATGGATCCCTAAGTATTTTATGGATTGGAGCTGGAGGGTAAACTGTGCCATCCACTCCTGGTCTCATGGGATATCTCGTCTTAGGAGCATCACCTCTGACTTGTTCCAATTTATTTTATATCCCACTAACGGGCCTATGTCTTGCAGGAGTGATTTAATATATGGGAGAGTCATTGGGGCCTTGCTAATATACAGGGGTAGGTTGTCCGTGTAGAGCGAAACCTGATGTTCCTCCATCCCTTGGAGTATCCCCCTCCATTTTGGGTCTATACACAATTTTTGATTGCCATGGGATCGATGGATAGGGCGTGAAGAGGGGCGAGAGCGGGCAGCCCTGCCATGTACCCAACTGGAGAGTGAAGTCTGCAAAGGTCACTCCTTTAGTGACCACCGAGGCGGTTGGGCCTGTGTACAGAAGCCTGATCAACTGGACAAGGCGCGAGGGGAAGCCATATCTTGGCAGTACGTGAAACATAAACTCCCATGTACCTTTTCCACGACTACTGGTAGTTGCTTTTGAGTGAGCGCTTTTTGTAGACTGCTTCTAGCTTTGGGGCTATTTTCCTCGACCATGCTTTTATATAGGTCGATTGGGATCTCATCGGGGCCAGCTGTCTTCTTTTCATGACTCAGTGATAGTATCACCCGGCTGATTTCTGCGACTGTGATGTGAGCGTCTAGTTCGTTTTTTAGCTCTGCTGCTACTCTGGGAATGAGCACTGTGTCTAGAGAGTCTTCGTTGGCCTGGGGTGTGCACGTTTCTGTTGCTGTGTACAGCTCTCGGTAGAATTCTGCGAATCTTGGTTTATTTGTTCATCCCCCACTAATAGGTTGCTAGCTTTGTCCCTGATGGTTGTGATCATTTCTGCGGCCTGTTGCTGTTTAAGTGCTAGTGCCATCATACAGAGCGGTCCATCACTCTCCAAATAATACGTTTGTGACCAACTTGTGTATGATTTTTTGTGCCCTCTCTGTGCAGATCTGTTTGATCTGCATTCTCAGTTTCTGGAGTTGAGGCTGCATCTGTTTGTCCCAGGACGCTTTATGCCGTGTCTCCAGCTTCTTTAGCTTTTCCGTCAGGCGAGCCTCTTCCCCCCCACCCCCACTTATTTTTCTTATACGCCCATCGCAATATACATTGTCCTCTTAGGTACGCCTTAAAGGTGTCCAGGTACTTGTATGGGGTGAATCCCAGTGTTTCGTTGTTTTCCCAGAATGCCTCAATATCGTCTTGTAAGCGCTCCGTCTGGGTTTTGCAAGATGCGCAGGTTTAGGCGCCACGCTGGGGGTATGTGGCTCTTGTCTCGGATTGGACTGTGTTGGCTGGCATCAGCCAATAATCCAGCCTCGATTAGTTGTCATGACGGTGGGAATAGTATGTGAAGTCGTATTTGTTCATGTGTGTAGTTCGCCAAATGTCTACCAACTGCAGGTCGGTCATTAATGCTTGGGCGCCGATCTTTTTTTCTTGATTTGGGTGGGTTATTGGGCTTTGTTCCTTTGCGGTCTAGTTTCGGGTCTAGGGCTATGTGAGGTTCGCCATGTATTGAGCGCACTTGACGAGCATGCTCGTGAAAAAGGCACACGTGTCCGTATTGGGGGCATAAATATTTAATAGGGTGATTGTGTGTTGTTGGATCCTGCCCTGTACCAGTATGACTCTGCCCTCTGTCGTTGCACGTGTGTTGCACCTGGAAGGGAACCCTCTTGTGTATCAGAATGCATACCCCCCGTTTTCCGTGGCTTGGTAAGTGTACTGCCGTGCCCACCCATCCTCAAGCTAGTTTTTCTGCTTCTGCTTTATTGAGATGGGTCTCTGGCAGATATATGGTATCGACCTGTTGGTCCCTCATGTAGTTAAGCATGCGCCCTACGCTTAATTGCCCAATCACTGGATGTTCAGGGTCACTAGGGAGAGTTTTGCCATTGTATGGTTGTGTGGGTTGTTCTTATTTCGCGTCCCTTATGGTCCATGTCACCATGGTCAATCGTTGCTTCTACCTGTCTCGAGCACGTCAGTTGTCCTGTCCCCATAACTTTCAACCTGTGGATCAACTTCCACAACACTTCACAACTCAGGCCTAACCGTAGACCTGTATAGAACCAAACATAGCAACATGGCCTAATACTTGGCTGAGACGCCCATATATGGGGTTGTTGGGTGCAAGCCATAGATTCGCCGCCGCTTCCCATCTATACTCTCCTGGTATACATAGGGTGGTAGATGGCATGGGTGGTGAATTTCGCCCAATTTTGAGTTTCTCTTGCCACCTTCCCCGTGGTCATATGGAGATATGTTTCGAGGATGTTTTTTGCATCCTTGACTATTTGTGGTGCACAAATCGGAGCCGCATTTATTCACATCCGCGCTGTCGATGGGTGTCCAGTGGTTATGCTTTCGAAGGCTCTGGGTTGGGTCATCTTTATGATCTTCCAGTGTGTTTCCTCTGATCAGGATCCCGGCCCCGCGGCCCCCTGCCTGCTTTTTGCCACTTGCTCTTTGGGGCGGGGGGTAGTCTGGTCTTGCTGCCTCTGATGTTATTTTGTCAAAGTCTGATGACACTATGTTTTCTTGCCGGAGAAACCTCGATGCCGTTTCTGGGTCCTTGGATGAGTGCCACTGCCTGTCTATCTGTATGCACCAGACCGCTGCAAATTTTAGATGGTGTTTGTGCTCTGTATTTTTGAGCACCTCAAATATTGGGTTGAAGCTTTTCCGCCTCTTTGATACTTCCACCGAATAGTCGTTGAATATTTGTATTTCCGTTCCGCCGACAAGTACTGGGGTTGCTGTTCCGTAAGCCTTTATTTTTATTTTTTTTATTAATTTGTTACACACCTTTAAAATGTTCAATTCACATTTTACGGATAATACAAAGAAAAAGAAAGCAGAAAGGAGACGACACTAATAAGACGATGTTTTCCTATCTACAAGGATAAACCAATCCAAAGTTCTCATTTTTTATCTTTGAGTACTGCTTCCGCGTCTATCAATCTTTTTATCCCTTTTGCTAAAAAGAATGTCAATTGGTTTGTTAACTTTTGATCAGAATCATTAAAGAGTTCTCGCCACCAATCTTGAGCCTCTAATAAAGGTCTTGCGTCCATGAAACTTCCCAAATGGCTTGTTCGTTCTTGTCTCAGGTCTGGACATAGCAAGGTCAGGTGTTTCAATATCTCAGAATCTTTTCCACATAGGCGACACATCAGTAGTGCAGTTCCGTCCTTTATCTAGAAGCTTTGGGTTTCTCTTGTTTGAATTTGATTCAGTCGGAACTTTGAAGATTGATCTTCAAGATCTTCCCGGGAAGTTTTCTAGGTATGTCCGGATCGTGTTGTACTTTCTTGCTTCATTTGGGACCAGGCTCATGGCTCTGTGTTTGAGGCATACATCTCCTGTGTCTATCCAATCTTGTACCCACAACATGGGTTTAACTTTATCGGGGTTGGTTTGCAGGGTGCAGCTGTTGGTGCCTATATCGGCCAGTATTTTTTCACAGCGTTTAGCCCACAAGGTTAGTATGCTCTCACTATTTCCACTTGCTGGGTCTTTAAAAATCAAGAATTGGGGGTTCACCTGTTCTGTGATCATTTTGCTATATGTGTTAAGGGTGTTCCATGTTACTCTAGCATTAATAGACACCAAGCTGAGCTCATATCTTATGCATGCAGTAGGTACATCTCTTGGCAACCAAAGCACCTTTGACCAAAATGAGTGTTCTAATGAAGACCAAAATTCCTCAGTGCATCCAAAAGCGCATTCCGCCCCATGTATCAGTGCCGGGACCGCCTTCTGCTTATAAAAATTCAGGACGGGTTTTAGTGAAAATTTGCTGAATTATTTATTCAGGATGCTGGCTTGATTCGTAAGTTGCTTGCATTTGGCTTTAGTTTTTTCCAACCAGGGGGCATCGTTGATACTGGAGCTAACACACATGCCTAGATAAGTGGTTTGCTTGACGATTTCAATGGTTTCAATCCCCATTTTCCACACAAAGTTTTTTTTCCTGTTAGCTTCTCTATCCTTTTGCAGATTTTGCAGCAATAGGCTCTCAGATTTCTTTGTGTTAACACACAAGCCATTTTGTTGGATGTATTGTTCTAAGGCATTTAGCTTGCGCTGAAGACCTATAGGTGTTATGTCCAAAAGGACTAGGTCGTCTGCGTACAGTATCCAGTTGACAACGTTTCCATTGATCTTAGGAGGAAACGCATGTGTTCCTACAAATGCCTCATCAATATCTGAGATAAACAGATTGAATATAATCAATGCCAAGGGGCATCCCTGTTTTACACCTCAACATGTTTTTAAAGGTTCTGATAAGTTGCCTTTTTGATCCAATCTCACTCTTATCTCTGTATATGTGTGCAGGTCTTTTATTGCCATTAGCAAGCTTAAAGGACAGTTCCAAGCGATCATTTTAGTCCATAATCGCTCCCTGTCAATGCTGTCAAACGCTTGCGATAAGTCCACAAACGCAAGATAGATCGTTTTGTTTGCTTTGATTGCTTCCATTTTCAGCAAATTAAGGATCATCAGGTTCAGGCCACAGCCCACGTCCTTCACAAAACCAGTCTGTCTACAATCAAGATGGCCACTTGATGTTATCCAACTCAACAGTTGTTTTTGGAGCTGTGTGGCATAGTTTGCCGAGGACGTCCAAAAGTGCGATAGGTCTGTAATCTTTTGGCTCAGCTCTGTTGCCCTTTTTAAAAATCGGCACCATTATCGCACTTTTCCAACTTGCCAGAGTTATGCCCTTACTGGCCACATTTGCAAACAATTTCGTAGCCCACTCTTCCGCGTTTTGTTTTATGATGTAATTTGTTAGACCATCCCCCCTGGTGCCTGCGAAGAGCTGCTGCGTTTAATGCTTTGCAGAATGTCCCCACATCGAACTGAAGATCCCATTTTGTTAAATGAGGCATTTTAGGTTCTGTTGTTTTTCCCTTCTTGTCATACAATTTTTCAAAATGGATCATCCATTGGGCTTCATTGACCATATTTGCTTGAATGGCTTGTTGTTGGCAACTAGCATTATTTATTAGTTTCCAGAAGTCCTGTGAGTTTTTCAAGATTGCTTAGGGCCCTATGATGTCTAAGTTCTTTGCGTAACTGAGGCTTTCTGTTGACTATTTCAATGTCGTACACATGTTTTGGCTTAAATGAACAGTTTTTTAGTCCTTGGTTATGAGACACATACTGTTGCAGCAAATGGGTGTATCCCACTTTATTCTTTGTCTCACCACTCGCTTCCATACAGTATATTTGTGTGATTGCCCTGATCTCGTGTAGTTTTATTTTTAAGCATGATCTGCAAGGTTCTACCTGAACACTCTGATCCCACCTCTGAGCTGTCTTCGTTTTCGGATAGATCAAAGTTAATTTAAGTTGGATATGATCACTTAATGAAGAAGTGGATATTTGCAGGAAACCACGCGCAGACTTATATTTGTAGAGACAAATGTCTATCATGGAGTCCTGGTTTTTGCACTTCCAGGTAGTTTGTGCCGGAATGTCGCCTTTAGTGTTTCCGTGCACCATCATTAAGTTTCTTTCATCTAGAGCTGCACACCATCTTAGTGCCATTTTATGCGGTCCTTTGTCGTCTCCATTTGTGTTTTTGTTCAATTTTATGCAGTTTAAATTTAGATCTCCGCAGAGTTTTATGTTTGGTGCCTCTTGTGCACTATTGATGTCATCGATCAGTTCATACACTGTGGTCATAAATTTAGTTGTGCCTGCCATTTTATGATGCCAGTAGACAATGATCAAATCAATCCGGGTTGTAGTCTCAGTTAATGGTCTTTTTGATTCCACCACGGGGTGTTGTATGAGGTTTGTGTGGTTTGTTGTACTAGTAATTTTCAAGGCAGAATTTTTTCTCACCAAAGTCAGGAGACCTGCGGACGGTCGACCTTTTTGCCTCGTTATGGCTGGATTTATTGCAAGCTCAAAGTCATCTGATATAGGACAATTGACCATCCAGGTTTCCTGTAAGCATATAATGTCAAGGCCCACCGGCCATCTTAGAGCTTCCTTAAACAAATAGCTAAATCCTCTTGTATTCCATGTTATGATCTTGAGAATTGGATTTGCATGTTCTTGGTGGCATTAGTTTTTGACCCATTAAGGCTCCAGCTAGCCAATTCCAATTGTTTGATTTTGATTTTTCAATTGTACTATCCATCAAAGCGTTATCGCCTCCCAGGAGTTTGGGATTGCGGTGAAACGTTATTTTAATCTTTTCTACCATCAGTGCTTCTTCTCGACTGTCTGCATTTGTGCGAAAACTACAGGAGTCTCTACCGTCCTTATTGTTTGTGATCTCACTATGTAAGTTCATTACCATGGTCAGAGTTTTCATCGATTTGTCACTGTTCCTCCGGTCAATTTGGTTCTCATTGCTCTCTTCCTTGGAAAGTTTACACACAATGTTACCATTTGTTTCTTCGTATATGTCAAAACCCAAGGCAAGATGATGGAGACGGCATTCAATAGGAGGTCACAAATTAATCTTGAGTCTATGTATAACTGCACTCTGTCATTGTTAGGTTTATATCATTAGACTCAATTGCTCTTAAGCCTGGGACATGATGCAATAAGCGCAACGCGTTATTTCTATTTAGCATCAAACCATCTTTGATAGTCAAGATTCGTTCAAGAATCAATTGGTATTTTGCAGGTTTGACATAAGATTCTGATGATTTGTTATGTTTTGTGATCTTGTTCCACCTGCCTTGATCTTCGGTTAGGCTTTTTCCTTTTTTTATGTTCTCAGGCTGAGGAAATGGGCTGTTATCTAGAATTCTAGATGGATTAATCTCGGTCTCCTTTGGTTCGCTAACCTTCGCCTCTCCATTACATCATTTTCTTCTTGTGACCAGACCATTCGAATTTTCTGGTATGGAAGCTACCACGCGCTTCCTTTTGTCATCCATAATCATGAACTTTGATTCTTCATCTATAGTCTTTATAGTGTTAGGGTCCTCGGGGGGGGCAAAATCAATTGGCATATTCTGACCGGAACTTGAGTAGATAATTCATCAATTACCCCGGCTAAGGAGATCTCATCACCTGTCATCACAACTGGGGTCTCGATGTTTACATCTCCCTGGGCTTCTTTACTATCTTCAATGTATTCCTCCTCTTCATATGTGGAGAGATTAATTAGTTCACTTGGAGAAATCTCTGTACTCAAGTCCAAATCTACCACGCCATCGGCTTTAGACTCACCAGAGGACTTTACTGTTTTTTCCTCCCTGTTGTGAGTAGTGTTAATCCGCTCTGAGTTAACAAACACGTTTACTGATTTTAAGTTTCTCAGAAATGTTCTCGAGTCGTTATTATTTCGTTTCCTCTTGGTTGTTTGATTTTTCAAAAAATGTTTTAGGTGATTTGGCAGACGTTTTCTTGTTCTTTAGAAAGATCGAGTACGTTTCACCCTTATCCACATCTTTCTGACTTTCTCCCGCATCGGGATTACCAATGATACCATCACCATTGGCAGACGTTGAAGGTTGCGGATGAGTCACTTCGAAATCCACTGCAATGTTTGAGTTCACAGCATTGAATGAAGGACCAGTGAGTCTTGTCAGCGGCTGATCTCGTTGACTTGAAAGACATTCATCCATCTTTTCCAGATCTATGACCTCCAAGGCTGGTTTTTCAAATTGAGACGGGCTGTTTTTCGAAGTTTGCTGATGTAACGAGGAAAATCATCCACAAGGTCCAGTCATAATTGCATGGTTTACATGTTGTGCACTGATCACATTGGCAAGGTCTTGAAGACCATGTTCCGTTTGTGCACCACCATTGGTCCCCATTATCACTGTAGTTGAGCTGTTATTGCTTGCAAGATGTTGAGGAACAGTTGACATGTTCACATTTTCTTTTCCACACGAGCTTTGGTTGTGTTTTAACAGACCTAAAGCTTCTATGGCTACTTCAGCCAGTAATTCACTGTTATTTCTTTTTTGATACACCAACTCTTTGAGAGATGTATCAATTCTTCTTATGTTTTCCCATAGTTTTTCTTTTGACAAGTCATTTTCCTGTTCAGCACTTAACAGCTTGGAGTTCATTAGGGCTGAAAGCGTTGTCAAATCTTTAAGATCTTCATTGATTTGCTCATACATTTTGAGCAATGGTGCAATTGAGATGGTCAACTTAGACATTAGATATGGTTGAAGGTCTTGTAACGCATTTTTAGCCCTTCGTAGGCGTAAGTATCTTTCCTGTCGTGTTTTTTGCTTGCTTTGGAATATAATCTTCTTATTTTTTGGTAATCACGTTCCATAAAAGAGGATTCTGATGTAGTTTCATCAGACGAGGAGTCCAAGCACTTCTCTCCTTCATTACCCACTTTTAAGATCTCTTTGTTCAAGTCCAATTTCAGCGTTCTTATTGCGCTTCAATATTCAAGCTTGGGCTCGCTGCTTTACTTCGGGAATTGCTTCTTTTTTGTGAGCAATGAATCGAAGGAGATGGACTAAGATCCAACTGTCTTCTTTTTTTAGCACCTACTAGCCATTGATTGTTAAATGTTGCTACCTTTGATGAGGCTTTGCTTGGAGTGGTGATGGCACATGGCTCATTGAACAAAACCTGATTAGCAGGTGGAGTGTTGGTGTTTAATGTTTTGGAGTTTAATGCACCATTCATTTGAGTCAAGTCTTCAAGAATCTTGTTGACTACTGCCAACGAATTGCGCCTCTCTCTTGGACTCTTACTTTTTGCACGGGGCTCACCTGTTTTTAGGAGGTCAGAAGATTCACAACTGACAACAGTACCACGAATAGGCTCCTTGCTTTTTGTTGCAGCCGAGTTACTCACAGCGTTCTCAGCTTCCACTCTGCTGTCTTTGGGTGTTTGTTGAGAATCTTGGTTGTCCAGCCGCTCATTGCCCCTCTTTGTTTCATAATCCATGGGGGATGTTGAGTTTGTTACCCAAGGGGGTAACACGCTCTGTCTAGCCTCCCCCATCTCCCACATCTCCTGATTTGGAAATAATGGTGTAACGGGTAAGTCTTGGGGTCTGCTCAAAGGTTGAGCAATGTGGGTGACATCATCAAAGTGATCAGCTCTTTCCAGCCATGCGCCAGTGCTTTCTGACATGAGGAGCTGTGTTCTGCGATCAAGCTGACTATCATGCAGCAGCACAACCGGTTCGTTCTGCTGCAGCACTCTCCAAGCCAGCATGCGCAGAGATGGAATCACAGGTCCCCCCTTTGCTGCCCTTTGTTCGTCCATACTTGGGATATTTATACATCATTTAACAGCGACCTTCCCATAACACAAACTTTCGCAGTGACGGCATTCTCCCCCCCACAGCGACATTGTGGCAGTGAAGCTACACTGTCAAAATGGCTTGAGCACCGGCACTGGCACTGCGTCATTTCACTCGCTTTGCTCACCGTGCTAATCGCGCATGCAAGCGTGCAGACGGTGCTACATGATTTCCTTACTTGTTTTTTGCCCAACGTTGATTCAATTTGGCTCGATGATAAGGCAGGTTTGGAAGTTCCTCCTTCAGCACCTCGCCGTAGCTGCAGGCGAGTAACGGGGCTGGGGATGCTTCCAATCTGGCTTCTTGTCTCGCTCCATTGTGTAAGGGGCGGTGCCACACAAGCCTCGCAAGCCTCCAGAGACTCACGAGACTCTGCACTGACTCCGCGCCGCTCCGCGGGTTGCAAGGGTCTTTAAGCTACTCACTCCTCCCAGTAGTTGTCAAAATAGAAGATGGACTAACAGCAACACAGTCCAAATGCTCAGCAAGAAAGTAGAACAGGGTGCTTTCACAGACTCACGAGACTCTGCACCGACTCTGCTTCCTTTAGGATGATTTCTTTGTGTTGAGAATGTAATAAGAACATGGTAATGACCCTCGGGTGGTCATTTGGTGCCAGCTTGGATATCGGTGCTCGATGCTCCCTTTCTATGATAAGATCTCTGGCATTGGCTAGATGTAAGGAGTTCTGCAGGAGGTCGTAGATGATTTTTCCAGGTCCGACCCTTCAGTATTTTCCGGAACCCAACGATCCTGAGGTTGTTTCGGCGAGATCTGTTTTCTTGATCCTCAATCTTGTCTCCTAGCCTTTGCACTTCCTGGATTACTCCACCCAGGTCTGTTTCCACTGTTGTCACATTGTCCTCCAGGGTGCTGATGCGCTGTTCATTATCTGTTGTTCTCTCTACTTGGGCCGTCAGGCGACTTTGCACATCCTGGAGATCCTGCTTGATGTCATGGACAGCTGTGTTGGTTTCTTGTGTTCGCTGGCCTATTAGTTTAATTTCGGCCAATATGGCCTGGAGTTGTTTGGACATCCATTTCAGGTTTGTTTCTTGCTGACCGTCTAGGAAGTCCCTCTGCTAGTGCAGTGTCTGGAGTGTCCTTGCCCTCTGGGGCGTGGGTTATCTGTTGCATGCCCCCCTGCCTCACTCCTGCTCTGCGGGGTCTCTGTGGTGAGTCTCGTGCTGTTGAGTGGTTCACCATCCGTGTGGCGTGCAGCGCTTGGATTCTGTGCGGTGATTGCTGTGAAGGCTGCCAACTGGTTTGTGGCATAGGGCAGGCCTGTTTCATAGGTTAGTCCTTGTGAGACAGGCCTCGTCTGTCACAGTTCTCGTTCTGGGTCTGAGTGATGTTGCCACTTGATATGGGAGGGGTGCCTTCCACGCTGCTGTCTGAGTGGTGGCCCTGTTGGGCGCCGGGTAATGCTGTGCGTTAGGGTTCTGACACACGGAGGCCACCCTGGTTTCCCTAAGCCCTTGTGTCGGCTCTCGGGGAATTTCCTTCCGGGTTCCCCTGTTTGTTGGGGGGATGTTGGGTGCTTTCTTTGATCAGCCTCTACCCGTTCGCCGTCTGGGTGAGTTCATAGAGCGCCTCATGCCCTGTCTCGCTTTGTGCCTTGCGAAGGGGCTGGTCCTGCCTCCAGGACCCTAGACTCCTCTGCGTGTTATGGTCCTAATGGGGGTCCGTGAGTTGGGGTGCCTCTCCCCGGGCCCGTGTTTGGAGGCCACGTTGTCTGCCGTGGGGTGGTTGTGCTCCCCGTGCTGGTTCCCCCGACTGGGTGTTGTCGGCGTGTGGGGCTACTCCTCACGTTTGTCTTCCCAGTCTTTAATGTTATTTTTTATTATTACTTCTTCCAATGACTCAGGTGGCCATTCGAACGTTGAGTGATCACTGTGCGCTCCCCATCGGAGAGCGTGACGTTTTCGGTCTCCCGCACTGGTGAGTGCAATATGTTTAGTGGGGTCTATGTTGCGTCCCCCTCCGATGAGAAGGATCGGTTATGCCCAGGTAGGTACCTTGTCTGTGTTTCTGGTGCGGCCGCGTGACCGTTGTGC
The DNA here is from genome assembly GCF_040938575.1 of Ambystoma mexicanum. Taxonomy (NCBI): domain Eukaryota; kingdom Metazoa; phylum Chordata; class Amphibia; order Caudata; family Ambystomatidae; genus Ambystoma; species Ambystoma mexicanum. The sequence continues at coordinate 323,887,672 of NC_090926.1, read as the reverse complement.
TGGTGTGGGCCCCCCCCAATATGCGCTTCACTTACTTGCTGCTCCAGTTCAGCAATTGGCAGGTGGCAGGCACTTGCCTGTTCGGCCATGTCTCCCCGTGCAGCTCACTTCGCCGCTGCAGTTGCTGCTGGGCCTCTTGGACTCATCCCAGGGGGAGCGCGGCAGCCCTCCCCTTCTTCGTCGCCTGACCTCCGGGGTGGCAGTGTACTGGTGGCCCGCTCTTTTCTTTATGCAGTCATGTCAGTACCTCTGCCTGTGCCTGCGTCTCCGCCGCCTCCCTCACTGTGCGGTCCCAGCTTCTGTTGGCACTGCTCTACCTGGCTGGCTGCCAGCCTCCCCAACTTGGGCCGTGGCGAGGGTGATGACTCACCGTGCCGTTTTTGGTAATGGGCCGGGTTAGCTGTGCGATCCCGGTCAGCCTTTTTCACGCCTCTTCTCGGTCCTTGCCCAGCCTTCGCGCGATACTCCTGTTTGCTCTGCAGCACTTATCTTCGGTTCCGTGCAGCGATTCTGGTCTGTATTTCACCCAACTCCTCCATCTCAGCTCCGGTTGACTAATTTCCCTTTTTGACTCCATATGATGCGCTCTAAAGGGGAAGGTTTCGGCTTGATATGCCGTCTATCATCTGAGCTCCCCTAGCCCACCGCCATCTTGCTCGGGCTCTCGAGCGCCCCCCCGCGCCAATGTACTTTTGAGCGCAAGGCTCCACTCATCTTAGGGACTGGACTGCCTCTCAGCTAGGGTTTGAATTATGGAGGACTCCTATAAGATGTTCACACTGTGTGACCACTTTCTTTGCAAGTTGTGGATCTGTGCTGAGTAATAACCCATTAGGCCATTGGTAACTGTATATATGTTACATTATGTTGTTGGTTTCATTAATACTGCTGATATTTGCTGTGTGTTTGATTTAAAAGGCCTTTAATACATGTATATGTATTTAGATATATACACCCTGACTGAGAGTAATTTGTGGTGTTGTTTACTGTGTATGCTCATTGTGGGCTTTTGATAACCCTCACCCCTCCTGATACCTAGTTGTGACCGCCGCCAATGCTACCTTGATTAGTCTGGCTTGTCCAGAAGGTTACCCTGTTCCAAGAAACTCGGCTGGCCTTCTCAACCTCTGCCCACCACGTCAGAGTTCAGAAATCCATCTTAACAAATTGGTGTGCAGTGGTGGGATAGGATCGAAGGACCTCAGTATTGCGCACTAGGAAAGGTACTCCGATTACACTTACCCAGGACACATAGTGACCTTAGTAGGAACTTAACAGTAAAGACTAACAAGCTATCTTAAAACATGGAAGCAATAACCAACATAACTTTGAATGTTTCCAAGTTAGAAACACTGAAAATGATGTGTACGGAGAGAGGCTTATCTGCTCAAGGTACAAAGAGTGAAATGATCCAAAGGATCATGGATTGGCAAGAGGTGCAACTCGATGCCATTACTTCAGATGAGAGCGCAGAAGGTGGTGGGGCTGCACTCACTGACAGCTTGCTGCACCGGTCCATGGGGTCCATGAAGACTGGGATGATGAAGAGTCCCAAGTACTATCTGTCAGCTCTGATGCTGAAGCCATGCCTGAATTCAAGAAGCAATAGCTACAGTTTAAATGGAAGGAGCTTGAGTTCAACATGGTTGAGCAGGCAGAAAAACAAAAGGACAGGGATCACCAGTTGGAGCTGGCCAAGATTAAGGCTCCTCCAAGGGATCTGAACATTGGTCTGTTTCCCCTTCTCATCCAAGATTTCCTAAAGATCTGCTCAGTATGTATGATGAGAAGAATGATATTATGGACTGGCTGGCTGCATTTGAGTATGCATGTGAAATCCAAGAGGTTGTGGATGCTAATGGGATTGCATGGCCACTCAGTCGACTACCCGATTCTGGCTGCAGTGCCATTATGGAAATTTCTAGTAGATTATACAAAATTGAAGCAAATTCCTGCTCAATACTTAAAGAGATTTAGAGAGTACCAGAAGAAAGAAGGTAACACGTGGGTGTCCTATGTTACTGATTCTTTGAAAAACCGGACTGGCTGGGTTGAAGGCTATAAGGTCACCACCTTCAGTATATGATATGTTTAGTCATGCTTGAACATATTTTTGCATCCTGTTCCCCTGAGCTTAAGCAGCACTTGGCTGATTCAAAGGAGATAGATCCTAAGAAGCTGGCTAGTGCGGTGGTCAGTCAAAATCTCGAAACTAAAATCTCGAAAAAAAAGCACGAATTTAAAATCTCGAAAAAAAAAATATCTAATTTTTTATTTATTTATTTATATGTGTTTTTGGGGTCAGGTAAGTAAAAAAAAGGGGTAAAATAAAAAAAATGAAAAAAGGGGGTTGGGGGAACCCCCCCATTTTGAAAAAAAACGCATTGAAAAAAAAATTCGATATTTTTTTTTCGAGATTTTAAATTCGTGCTTTTTTTTTCGAGATTTTAGTTTCGAGATTTTCACTATAAACCGGCTAGTGCAGCAGGTCTGTGGGTGTCACACAGAGTGCCCGATACGGACAAGACTACTCCAGGTAAGCAGGAGGAGGGAAAAAAGAACAAAGATAAGGAGGGTGGAGGATCTGATAAAACTTCCTCCCCAAAGAGCCACAAAAAGAAAAACAAGGTTAGGTCCCTAGAGAATTTTCATGGTAGTGGGAGTTATACTCCCAGACAGAACTCTGGTTATATTAAGCCAGCCAATGTCTCAAAACCCAGTGGATCATGTGTGGCTTGTGGACCAAATGACCATGTGAAGGGGGACCCCAGATGTAAGGTCAAAACCTTGGAGGCCCACTCTGTGAGTCTGGCCTTCCCCTCTTATGAGGAGGAAGAGATCACATGGGCATCCTTCTCCTCAGACTCCTTCCCCAGTGGGATAGAATCTGAGGTAGTCCTAGTTTCCCTGGGTTTCTGGAAGCCTAAAGTCTCGGAGGCTTGTGGTAGCATACCAGACAATACCAAGCACTACTTTAAGGACAGTGTGTTAATCAGTGGAGTAGATACTCCTGCCCTTTGGGGATAGTGGGGCCAGCTGAACTGTGGTGGATTCCACTTTGGTAAACCCAGAGGAGCTTACCAGAACTCCCCTGATGCCCACCAAGTTAGATGATGGTCCCCCTCTCAAGTTCCCAGAAATGCCGTTAAATCTTACTATATGGTTCTATGGTCAGGATTCGTGTGATCATTTTCCTACAGAGGCAAGTCCCAGGTAAGGTCCTGCTGGAGAATGATCTCAGAGACTTAGGTCTGGTGGGTGTCACGGCAGAGAGAACATGCACAAGGTTGGAAACAAGGGCTGCCTTAGCCAAGACCAAGGCAAATCCCAAGCCAAAGGGGAAACCCAAGGCTAAAGGAGTCAAGAAAGACAAGAGAGGGAATGAAAGCATCCCTCCTAACTCACCTACCATTGAGGTGGAGGTAGTTGGCCAAACACCTGAACCTGACGAGGAAGAGGTGTTGCCTGAAATTCTTAATCCACATGACCATCTTGAACGCAAAAGTTTATTGGTTGAAGGTGGTCCTGATAGGGTTGAGTTTAGTAAGGGCCAACATGAGTGCCCATCTTTGGAAGGCCTTAGGAGACTGGCCTGCTCCCAGCTTGAGGGTGAACCTCCTGGGAAGCATAGGATGTATTGGGAAGGTGGACACCTGTAGAGCGAGCCCCCAGAGTCTACAGAAGGAGACCATAGGAGGTTGGTGGTTCCCCTTCATGTAAGACCCTTCCTCTTGCAGCTGGTGCATGAAGTCCCCCTTGCTGGTCACCTTGGCATCAAGAGAACCAAGCAAATTTTAGCCATGCACTTCTGCTGGCCCAAGATGGGGGTCCAGGTAGAAAGTCACTACAGGAGTTGTGCCACCTGCCAGTTATCTCGAATAAATGGCACAACAATCCACGCTCCATTGGTACCACTCCCAGTTGTGGTGGTACCATTTGAAAGAGTAGGGATTAACATTGTTGGTCCCCTTGACCCTCAGACATCCCCAGGCAATAGGTTTATCCTGGTGCTGGTCGACCATGCCACCAGGTATCCTGAGGCCATCCTATTAAAGACTGTAACTGTCATACGTGGTCGTACGTGGAGACTGCTGCCACGCTGGAGAGCGAGCCGCGGTTCCCACTGCCATTGATATTCCCATCACGTTTTCTTTCTAATGCGCATTACCTGTCTAGTCTTTTGCACCAACATGGCCGCTGGGAGGTACTTTACACTCTCGCTCCCAGCAGCCGATGCGTTGCAACCGTTTCCGACTCGCTAGTCTCTCTGGTTAATGCGCTTGTGTTTTTCCTTTTCTGCTTCGCACAAAGCTTTCCTGTCTCTTTGGATCTCTCCCCATCCTTCCTTTCTCTCAAGCTGTGCCTCGCCTGCCGTTATTGCTTTCTCTCTCTCCCCTTTCGTTAGTTTCCTCCATCTCCGCTTTGCCTTTCGCCTGACTCCTCGCTTCAGGTCTCAGTTGCGGCTATGGCTTGCCGTCCTTCCCTGCTTCCCTTCCACCTTGGAACCTGGGGCTTCTCCTTGTGGCTCTTTCTCTTGTTGTATTCTTTTGAAGTTTAGACGGCATCTGCGGTGGACCCACGAAGCCTTGAATACCTACTCATCCCGAAATCATCAAGAGGGTTTTTTTTAAGCTTTGCACTTTTTTCCCCCTCCTTCCCTTTTGCCTGTCCCCGGGATAGGAGCCACAGGTCTGCAGCTCACAGGCAGTCACTGTGGCTTCTACCCAAGGAAGGCACTTGCTACAAAAGAAAGAGAAGGATTACCTTACCAGAAGACACCTAAGTGAAGACCCATCACCATCAAACAGCTCAGGTGAGGAGGAGAGTGAAGGGAGTGGGTCGGTGGATCTAATGGAGCAAGATAGCCAAGACACTAGTCAAGACAGTAACTGCCAAGTCAGTTACAAAAACTTTGCTTGGCATATTCACTAGGGTTGGCTTCCGTAAAGAAGTTGTGTCTGATGTGGGCAGCAACTTTATGTCCAGTACATGCAAGCCATGTGGAAGGAGTGTGGGGTTACTTACAAGTTGTCATCAGCATATCACCCCCAAACCAATGGCTTAGTTCAGAGGTTCAATAGAACCCTCAAAAGCATGATTGGGGCTCTGGAAGAGCCCCAGAGGATAAAATGAGATCTTCTTCTCCAATGCTTATTATTTGCCTACATAGAGGAACCGCAAGAGGGGGTTGGTTTCAGCCCCTTTGAGCTTCATTTTGGTCATCCTGTTAGGGGACCCTTATCTATAGTCAAGGAGGGGTGGGAGATGCCTACCCCCCTTATAACCCCCAATGTAGTGGACTTTGTGCTAAGACTAAGGAAGAGAATGGTCCTCCTGATGGCTCAGGCTAGTGATAAGGTGAAGGCCGGGAAAGCTCTGGTGAAACACTGGTATGACCAGAAAGCTTCCGTTGTCAACTTTACACCAAGACCAGCAAGTCCTGATCATGAACCCTCTAAGGCCTAGAGCTTTACAGGACAGATGGCCAGGCCCTTACTCAATAGTGGAGCCACTGGGTGAGGTAAACTATTTAGTGGACTTTGGAAGTCTGGTCAAGCTCCAAAAGTGTTCCATGTGAATAAATTGAAGGCTTTGATCCTTAGGGTTGAAATAGCTGCACTGATGTTGGCTTCAAATGTAGAGGATGAAGAGTCGGAAACTCTTCCGGATCTGTTCCAGGGCAGTCCTTCAGACAGCTCCATTGAGGATGTCAAAGTGGCCCCTCATCTGACATCTGGTCAGCAAGATGAGGTGAGAAGTTTGCTGAGGCAAATAACACCCTTGTTTTCCCTAGCTCCTGGTTTGACACCTTGGTGCAAATATGATATTGACACAGGAGATAGTGTACCTACCAACAGTAGGGGACACAGAATGTCAGATAAGGTGAGATCTTACATCAAGACAGAGGTCAACAAGATGTTAGATCCTGGGGTGATTGAACCCTCCAGTAGTCCTTGGTCCAGTCCTGTGAGTCCGGTTCCAAAAGCAGGTTCCTATGAGTTGAGTTGTGGATTACAGGGCTCTGAATGCTGTCACCAAGACAGATGCCCACCTCTTGCCTAGACCCGATGAGCTGGTGGATGTCTTGGGTGCCTCCAAGTACCTCAGAACATTTGACCTCACTGGAGGGTATCGGCAAATAGCACTAGCAGAACATGACAAGAAGAAGATCGCATTCTCAACTCCAGAAGACCTTTACCGGTTCAGGGTAATGCCCATTGGGTTAAACAATGCACCTGCCACTTTTCAAAGGCTTGTGAATCATGTCCTTAATGGGTTGGATGAATTCCGCCTTGCATATCTGAATGATATAGCAGTTTTCAGTGCCTCCTGGGAGGATCATGTGAAACACCTCAGAATTGTATTGCAGGCTCTTCGGAAGACCCACTTGACCATAAAGGCCAACAAGTGCCAGACTGGTCAAGGTTCAGTGGTCTACCTTGGGCATGAAGTAGGTGGAAGAGAGGATTCCGCCTCTACCCAGTAAAGTACAAGCAGTACAAGACGGGCCTACCCCCACTACACAAACCAAGGTGAGAGCCTTTTTAGGTCTCACTGGGTATTACAGAAACTTTATGGCAGACTATGGCACCATTGCTGCCCCTCTGATTCATCTCACTACTCCTAAAAAACCCAAGAAGGTAACTTGGTCTGACGAGTGTGGGAAGGCCTTCAATGGCTTAAAAGACTAATTGTGCCAGGCCCCTGTTCTCAGGGCCTTTGACTACAAAATATCTTTTTTTTTGTGCAGGCAGATGCCTCTGAATCTGGGATAGGTGCTGTACTATCACAGGTATATGAGAAAGGCAAGGAACAACCAATTGGATTTATAAGTCACCAGCTTAAGGACAGAGAGCTCAGGTGGTCCACAGTAGAGAAAGAATGGCACTTATTTCTTTCTGCCTTTTGTGTGCACCCTATGTCGATTCTCCTGTGAAAAACCCAACGTGTAATTTTCCTGCAACATTTTTGCCTTGCTGTAACCTATGTAATACCAACTGTGTGTTACATGCCATTCTTGTTTGTATAGTTTTGCAAATCTTGCCTGTATTATTTTGTAACCTCTGTATAAGTTTAAAGGGCCCAGTTACCCCAGGGTCCGGTGCATGGTAAACATAAATAAACTAAACTAAACTGTGGTGTGGGCCCTGCCCTACCTCTATGGCACCTACTTCACTGTGCAAACTGACCATAAGCCCTTAAAGTGGCTCATGAACATGAAGGGAGAGAATCCTAAGTTGCTCAGGTGGTCCATAAACCTACAAGGGTTTGACTTCACCATTGAGCATAGGCCAGGTGTCCAACATAGCAATGCTGATAGGTTGTCCAGCATGTTTAACCAACCTGAACAAGAAGCTCATCCAGGGGTGGATTAGTTCCCCCTGTCCTTGGTCTGGTCGGGGCGAGTGTAAGGAAAGATTTCCATTTATGGGTAATTTTCCCTCCAGTTGTGAACCCGCCAACATTTTGCAGTTGTCTGACCATCCTAGCCTGACTTTTGCCAGTGGAGCCCAGCCTTCTGAGCTTTTGCTCTTTTTGTTATGGGGAGACTGACATGCCCTTAAGACTGTCAGTACTGGGAGACTTTGTTTCCCTTAGTCTTTCATTTTGTTGCTATTTCTTAGTAACATTTTCTTTTTTTTAAATTGATTTTATTGATTTTTAAAACAAGGACATTGTGGATATCGATACATTCGTACCAGAGTAACAAGGCAATTAGAAACTGAAAAGTTAGAGGGAGGTGGAGGGGAGGAAGGGGATGGGGGAGAGAGAAGGGGAATGAGAAAGAAAGATTAAGAAAGTGAAGAAGTTGCATTACATTTCTTTTGATGCCAAATATCCCCGATTTGATCCCTCCCTAACGGATACGGTAAACAGCAAAAGTAAATAAAAGTCTGCGAGAGGAGTTCTTATATGCATTCAGATACTGAGACATCAGGAAATCGATTGACAACAGAAGACACGATTGAGATTACATGATGTTCAATACAATGGGGTTCAGACAAATTCTATTGCACACTTGGTTTTACGTATTGTACTTGGCTCGAAATTCAGACCACTCATTATCAATGGAGGTGCGGTCTCCATGGATGGCTGCTGTAAGTTTGTCTATGTTGTCTATGTTGAAAATGTTACGGGAGACATTGATCCACTCCGCTTTCGTTGGTAGGCTTGTCCTTTTCCACATGGTTGTGAGACAAGCCCTTGCTGCTAAGAGGAGGCAGTGCGCTCTACACCCCCACCACATATGCCAGTAGGCCGCCCTCTGTCCGCAACCCCGCCAACAGAGAGGGCTTACATCCTGGAACCTTCTAGCTAGTCTAAGTGGGTCGTAATGCCATCTATATAATAGTTTGATGCCGTCCATTTTATACTGACATGAGATGGAGGTTGTCAATGTCCTCCTGCATATATTAAGCCATGTTTTGGGGGAGAGTTGTCTGCCGAGATCAGTTTCCCACTTGTGTTTTAGTGTGGTTGAGGGGGTTATGTTTACTTCAACTAGTGCCGTATACATTGCGCTTATGAGGCCCTTGGAACCTGTGCGGGTGTCCAGTATAGTCTCAAACGGAGTAAGATCTCTCTGCAGAGCTTCCCTCCAGACCTCCAGAGTCATGACTCCTTTGAGCTTTAAGTATTGGAACACTGAAAGTGGGCCTAGTCCTAGAGCTTCCTCCAACTCCTGGATGGTGATAAATGTGTTATTCCTCCATAATTGCCCCGTCCTTTCAAGTCCTGCATTCTACCAAGAGTCAAAGCTGCCTGGATCTGGGATATCGTCCCTAAGCCCCGGTGACCATAGGTGTGCTAGGGGGGAGGGCCAAGTCGTAATTCCTTTCATTCCTTTGTTTGGCTTCCATATAGCCCATATGGTCCCGAGAATAGGGTGGTTTTTAACCCTGTTCATTAATTGGGCCTCTGGTACCCATAACCATTCTCCTACAATGAATGGTTGTATGTGATAGTTGTCTAGTCTTATCCATTGGGGTTCTTTTTGCTGCCTGACGTGCAGGATTAGTACTCTTAGTTGGGATGCTCTATAGTAGAGCTCTATATCTGGGAGGCCTACCCCACCGTTATCTTTCCTAAAATGGAGTAGAGCGGCGGGTACTCTTGGTTTTTGGCTTTGCCATAGAAAGGTGTGCAAGGCCTTTTTTATAGTTGTAAAGAATTCCTTGGGCATTTGGATAGGGAGCATTTGAAACAGATATAGCAACTTTGGTAGGATGACCATTTTAATTGTGTTCAAGCGTCCCATCCATGAGATGGTGAGCCTTGTCCACCTCTCGATATCTTTTTGAATTGTGTGTAGTATAGGAGGGAAGTTGGCTTCAAATAAGTCCTGCAGGTCTCGGGTGACATTGATACCCAGGTAGCGCAGCGTGGTGAGGCTAACCTTCATCCCCAGAGATGTAAATCGCTCCACCTCCACGTCCCTAGCTTTGTCGAGCGGGAGGAGGACCGATTTCCCTGTGTTAATCTTTAGACCTGCCAGTCGGCCATACTCCTCGATTATTTCCATAGCTGCCGGTATCGAGCTTAGGGGGTTGGTTGTGTGCAGTAGGTGTCATGATCTCTGCTTCCGAAAGGTCAGGGTTTTCCCAACTCCCTTGGAAGCAGATCCATAACCCAGGTTCCGAGTGCCAACCAGTCCCAATTGGGACCTTTTGGACCCAGTCCTGGCGCCAGTGGCACCAGGCTCATAAATATGCCCAGTCCCAGCGCTGGAAGCGCCGGGCTCATAATGCTTGGGTGGACTTACCTTCAGCAGACCATGCTGCTTACTTGCCTGCCAGTTGAGCCTCTGATCCTCTTCTGTTTGGAACTACTTTTCCTGTTGGGTGGGGCTGGAGCCACTCCCTAGATTCAGAACACTGGAACTCTTCTGGAAGGCAGGAACTCTTTTCTTACCAGGAACTCTTTTCTTACTTAGGCGTGGCTGTGGAAGGAGACACCTAAGCACTACAGGAGGCTATTTAAACCACACCCGGTGGATGAATCTTGCTTTGCGTTATTCTGCAACCTCTGCAGCAGAACGCTCATCGTGTCTTCTGCATCCGGTCCTGGGCCTAAGGAAAAAGGCTTACCATCCTGAATCCAGTCTTCAGCAACACCTATAAAGACAAGAAAGAACAGGTTAGCATTCCGGCATCTGAAAGGCAAAGGCTTACCATCCTGAATCCAGTCTTCAGCAACACCTATAAAGACAAGAAAGAACAGGTTAGCATTCCGGCATCTGAAAGGCAAAGGCTTACCTACTCTTCGTGCGCTCCGGAGGTCTTCACACTGCATTCCGGCATCTGAAAGACAAAAGTTTACCAACTCTTCGCACGCTCCGGAGGCCTTCGGCGCTGCATCCCGCATCTGAAAGACAAAACAAGGTGCGTTTAAAGACATTGGGGAACTTTAATACTCACGTGCCATTACTCCTTTCCACATCTAATCCAGTGGGTATTCCGGCACCCTGCAGCCGCTCCGAACTCGTACCTGCAAAATAAAAAGACAGTTAGAGCGCATAGTGAAGCAGGCAACAAGCGCTTACTTACGTGCTTCCAGGCGCTTCTATTCATCACACGGGCTCCATCTTCAACTCATTTCAGCCCGTCATCCGCCATCGCCGGAACCCTGCAAAACAAGAGACATCATTACTAAAGACTTTAAAGACATTTGAATGACTCGAAACTTACGGTTCGTGCAGTAAACGACGGACAGCAGTCCTCTGAAGTCAAGAGGCCTGCGCTACCTATCCAGTGAAGAAACTGGTTACAGCACCCTGCCCCGAGGCAGATGGAGAGCTCGGCATTCACTTACCTAAGGTGAGAGCGTTAACCTTTGGGGGTCTACAGGAGAGGAGAAGAGGAAAGAGATAGGGACACCCCAATAACCCCAGTTCATTAACCCCATATTTTCTATCTGCAGACATCTTACTCTACACGTCAGGCATACAGTGCACAGAGGTCCAGCCCAAAGAGCCAACCGGGTGCTACACATCACCTTTGAAGATACGGTAGTCGCCCAGTCAAGACCGGCGCCTCTGCGAGAATCAGGTGAGCGTTACAGTAGGATGTCATCTGCATATAGGCCTAGTTTATATTCTTGGTCCCCTACTACAATTCCCTTCACCCTCTTGTCAAGCCTTAGCCTCTGCGCCAACGGTTCAAGGGATAATACAAATAATATGGCTGATAGAGGGCAGCCTTGTCTGGTTCCCCTCTCCAATGGAAACCACCTCGAATAACCACTATTTACTGCCACCGATGTTTTGGGGGATGTGTGAATTGCTTTGATGGCGCAGCAGAGTTTGGGCCCGAAACCTATCCAGACCAGAACCCTCTCCAAAAACTCCCAATCGACTCTGTCGAACGCCTTTTCGGCATCAAGCGATAGGAGAGTTGGGTCGTCGTGCCTCCCCTGTGCCTCATATATTAAGTGCAAGGTCTTCCTCATCGTGTCCGCGCCCTGTCTACCCATCACAAAGCCGACTTGGTCTGTATGTATTAACCTCGTAAGGTGTGTTTCCAACCTGGCCGCGACTACCCTGGCGTAGATTTTAGCGTCTATATTAAGGAGTGATATTAGGTGGTACGACCCACAGTGTTTTGGGTTTCTGCCCTCTTTTGGTATGACCATTAGAAGGGCCTGGGTAAATGTTGGGGGTGCTCGGCCTGTCTCAAAGATGTCATTAAATAGGGTTGCCAGGAAGGGGGTACGGAAAGCAGTGAACTCTTAATAGAAGCCAGTGGTGAATCCATCATCTCCCGGTGCCTTCCCTAACTTAAGACCTTTGATAGCATTGGAGACCTCGTCCTCAGTGACTGGTGCATCGAGGGCCTCAGCCTCTGAGTGCGAGAGTGCAGTGATGCCGATTTTCCTGAGATAATTATCTACGCTCCCTGGTGGAGGGGGAGGGTCACTGGTGTATAGGTCCTCATAGAAGAAGGCGAATGCCTCCTGTATTCCTTCTGGGTAAGATTCTATTGTGTCAATTAAAGTGCCATCTGTCCTTTCTATCGTGTCTACCCATCTTTCTGCCCTTTGTGCCCTAAGCCATGCCGCAAGGAGGGCATCAGCTTTATCTCCCTTTTCGTAATACTTTTGTTTCAAATATTGTAAGGTCTGGGTAACCTTGCCTATCTCAAGGGCTTTCAGCTCGTCTCTGAGTTCCTTGGCTTCAGCAAGGTGTATGGATCGACTTCGTGGGGATGTCTGAGCTAGGTTCTCCGCTGTGTCCAATTTCTTTCTGAGGTTGGTCTCTATTAAAGTACGTTCTCTTTTTTCCTTGCCCCTTCTCTAATCAGGATCCCTCGCCACGTGGCTTTAGCTGCTTCCCACACATTCGTTTTCGCGACCTGACCAGTATCATTTAGTTAGGAAAAATTGTTTAATTTCATTTTCCAGTTCCTCCCTAAAGGCTACGTCAGACCACAATGATTCATTGCATCTCCACTTCGAGTTGCGTGCGGCAAGACTGTCCCAGTCCAGGGCCACCACGACCATATCGTGATCCGACCATGCAATGGGGTGTATGTCTGCGTTCTGGAGTATCTTCATTAGGGCTTCAGAGAGAAATACGTAATCTATTCTAGTGAGCGTGTCATGAGGTAGAGAGCGGAAGGTGAATCCTTTGACCGCTGGGTGTAGGTGGCGCCAGCTATCCGAAAGGCCGTACAGGGCAAGGGTTGTGTAGATGTCTGCGTACTCATTTGCCTGGGAGGGGTGGAGGTGTCGCATGAGGTTTGCCTGTCCATGGTGCTATTCATCCATGTATTAAAGCCCCCCCAAGTATTGTGTGCCCTTGTGCTTTGTGAAACAACCATTCCGTCGTTTTAAGGAGGAATCTCTTCTGGCCCTGGTTAGGTGCATAAATTGTAGCTAGGGTTACAACAGTATTCTTAATGGATCCTACTACTACTAGGGCTCTACCCTCAGTGTCGGACCAGGAATTGAGGATCTTCATGCGGAGGTTCTTTCGGATCAGGATCCTAACCCCAGCTTTTTTCAGAACACCCGAACTCCAGAAGGTATGTCCCACCAAACCGCTGGGGATCGTTCTCTCGTCTCCCTTCTGATATTTCGTTTCCTGCAGGAACATGATATGCATGTTGGTTCTCTTAAATTCTCTCGCCACTAAAGAGCGTTTTGTGGGGGAATTCAGGCCTTTCACATTGAGTGTGCATATACGTAATTTATGGCTTCTAAGTGTCGTCGCCATTGTTATTTTCTTGTATAAGGTAGCCCAATATCTGCATCTGCCTCACTATCTCAATATCTGGTTCGAGCCGTGTGTCCGATTTTGTGCGAGAGCACCAAAACCTGAGCGGTCTTGATAGGACCGTTTCATATTCCGGATGCTCTGTAGACTGACGTTTCATGGGTATTTCCATCTCCCCTCCCCTCGCATATCATTCTGTCCCATTTTCCCCTTTTATCAGTGCACAATGTAACTTGCAGTACAGTGCGCTGGGGTCCCTTTTTCATTTTTAAGGCCCTAGACACGCTTGAAGGATTTTTGGGGAGTGTACAAGTGTGCCTTGGACAGAGTTGGTGGCAGCTGTTACTTTTTATATATTTTCAACTCTTTTCTATGGTCCATACCACGTTTACCGTGTTTGGCCCAGGACAGTGGCCAGTGCCTAAAATGGCCATGCCACAAGGTCCTTTGTTCTGTTGTTTGGCCATCTTGTCCCTTTGTCTTCCCCAGGTCGAGCAAACCCGGGACATTCGTTATTTGGTCATGCGGACCCCCGCACAAACCAAAGCTTTCGCTGGCTTCTGCATGACTTGTGTGTGTGCACCCAGGATGTGGGCTGCAGCTGTCTAGTTCCAATATACATCCTGGATGCCAGGATGTATTGTGTGCTGGGATGACTGGGACCACTGTGGTCCATGATTGGTCCACGTCTGGGATGGCTGTATGTGAGCAGATCTCCGATTGATTTCTCTTCATTTTAGCGCAAAGGAGATTTTTGGATAAGAGAAGGCATTTTACACCCATTCCAGGTCGATCTTCTGAGTTCACATCAAACTTAGTAAAGGAGCTAAGTATCCTAATCCAAAGAAGCAGATCTGTGGAACCGCTGGTGACCCACTGGAAGGTTTGGCACCCCGAGCCTGCTGTTGTCCTGTTGGTCCCCTATTTCTGATCGAACCTAGGCCTGCAAGGGTGCTTCGACCCATTGGAATAGCTGTACCAACTATTCTCGGCACCTCCTGCTTAACCTGTAAGTGAGCCTTTTCAGACGTTTTCCTGGACTGCCCATTGAACTGACCAGCTCGTATGCAACCTTTGCCCTGGAACCGCCGCCGTCTCAGGTTTTCACTTGAGCCTTTGGAGACAGTAAGCGCTGGGTATAAGGCACTCCCCTGCCGAGTTTCGTACACCTGGCATTCCTAGGTCTGGAATTAGGAGAGTATGCCCGAACCCGAGCATAAGTGGTCACCATGTCACCCATCTCTGGTGACAAATTTCGTGGGTGCCTTGCTGCTGTGCCCCCCTGGGCCCTCAGACTTCCTGCAGTGGAACTGGCCTGATCCCTTCACCAGGGGCGCAGAAATTGCCACTGTCCTGCTACAGAATAATTCCCGGAAAGCAGCCACTGAAAGCCGCAGAGCTGCGCAACTGCAGGATTTGAACATGCGACCGAAGTGGACTCGACTGCTGAAGTTTGGTCCAGAGTGCGCAAGGGTCGATAAGTATTTGCAACCCTTAGCTGTGGCCCCTGGCGCATCCATAGACTTATATGCACAAGTGTCCCCTGAGGTCCACTCTTCTTTATCGAGGTAGCCTGTGCTACCGAGCTATTCCCAATTCTTGGATCCTGTTCTGCCCTCTTTGGGAGACCCTCCTTGAATAGTGGGAACTTATTCTTCACTGCCTCACCCACCTTCCTGAGTCGCTACAGCCCCTTGAAGAGACCCCATTTTGAACTTAACCGCACGACTGCGTGCATCAGCACCGAATGTACTTATGAGCACAAGGCTACACTCATTTTAGGGACTGGACTGCCTCTTAGCTAGGGTTGGAATTGTGAAGGACTGCCTGTAAGATATTCGCACTGTGTGACCCCTTTCTTTGCAGGGTGTGGATCTGTACTGTGTAATATCCCATTAGGCCATTGGTTACTCTATATATGTTTCATAGTTAGTGTTGTGTTGGTTTCATTAATACTGCTGAGACTTGCTTTATGTTTGATTTAAAAGGCCCTTAATAAATGTAAATGTATTTTTGATATATACGCCTGAATGAGAGTAATTTGTGGTGTTTACTGTGTACAAAGAAGCTTGTGGTTTTTTCCTTGTAAGAACTAGGAACAAATGATTTGCTGTGCTGAATTCGCCATTTTCCAGGCTTTCAAGAACACGTTGAGTGGAAACCAAAAAAACATATTTTTTATGGTTACCATCCGTTTTGTGAGAGGTAGGCGATTTTGCCCTTTTTTACAATAGGACATGCGTGGACGGAATGAAAGAGAAGGGTAGGAAAGCTGAATGGGAAGGCAGAAAGGCATATGTTTCTGAAAGTAGACAGAATTCCAAGTTTAGGAATGGGTGATATGCACAGGTCAGGCAACAACTATGTAGGGAAAATGTGCATAGTTTGAGGAAAAATTGGAAAAATGACAAAAATAAAGGTATGTGGTAGACATGGTTGGCCTGGTAAAGCAATGGCTTCTGTGAATTTTGAGAAAAGCAATGCTCCGCTACATTCCCCCGACTCTTCCAGCTAGGAAATGACACATTTTTTATACTGTTTCACAAAACAAGCAATACCACTAGCCAAAAACTAAGCAATGGTACACCGGATTTATATGCGAACTTAGCATGTGTAAGTAAGGAAAAAATGTGGTGAGGATTGGCAAACATAAATTTTTTTGAAAGAGCACAGGCAGACCTTTTGAAGGGTAGGTGAATTGTGCAGGTTACAAAAGCGTATAGTGCCTAAACCAGCGACTAAATGTGGGTCACCTTTGGGAAGTAAAAGGGTTGTGTGACAAACTGCAGCAGCAAATGTATGAAAACGTTATGAAAACCAAGCGAACACAACAAATGTCCTACCTTCCCGCATCCCACAGGTGTCCCGACGAAAACGGTATCTCACATGTGTGGGTGCACCTACCTGGCCGCAAAAGGAAAAGGCTAAACCACTGGTAACCCCAACTCTTTCAGCAGAGCAGATTTTGTGGGATTTTGCTCTTGTGGACAACCTACAGATTTGGGCCTGGGGTGTCACAGCGACCAAGGAAAACGGAACCCCATGAATTTCCGAAAAGAATACGCCTGTGGGAATCCACAGAGGTCTGACTTGCGCGAATCGCCCCAGAATTTATTACCAACAATCCCCAGCAAAGTCCGAAATTTGGTGAAAAAAACACATTTTTCAGACATTTCCCACCTGAAAACTACTGAAACACGCCACCAAAAATGCATGTCCTACCTTCCCACTTTTCCACAGGTGTCCAGATGAAAACAGTTCCTCACCTGTGTGGGTGCACCTACCTGGGTGGAAAAGAAAGTGTCGACCATCCACAAGTCCAACGGCAGTTCCAGGGAGCCCTGGCAGGGTCACTGTCCGTTCCTCGAGGGAAATTCTGTAATGCTGCCTAGCCAGAGCTCCAGGCTGGTCGGGGAGTATGTCCCTGGCCTTGGGTGGCTGTCCCTCATGTGGGTTGACCGCCCACAAGTCCAGCGACGGTTTCAGGGAGTCTGCTTCAGGAAAGGGCGGGGTCCCTGCCGGGGCTCCCTGGAACCGCTGCTGGGCTTGGGTATTGTCAAATCACATGTGAGACAGCCATCCAATTCCAGGGACATCACCCCGACCATCCTGGAGTGCTGGCTCGGCTGTGTTACAAAATCTAACTCTGGGAAGGGACGGGGACCCTCCAGGGGCTCCCTGGGACTGCTGCTGCACTTGGGGATGGTCAACCCACATGGGAGACAGCCACCCAAGGCCAGGGACATTACCCCCGACCATCCTGGAGTGCTGGCTGGAATGCATGCGTTATAGAATTTACCTTGGGGGAGGGAAGGGGACCCTGCCAGGGCTCTCTGGAGCTGCTGCTGTGCTTGGGGACTGTACACCGACATGGTTAACTGATGTCCAAGGTCAGGACATCACCTCCAACTGTCCTGGCGTTCTGGCTGGGCTGCGTTACAACCTTTCCCTTCGGGGAGTTATTGGCACACTGCCGGGACTCCCTGGTGGGGAAAAGCTGTAACACAGGCCAGCAAGAACTCCAGGATGGTTGGAGGTGATGTCCCTGGCCGTGGGCATCTGTTTTCCATATGGGTGTACTGTCCCCAAGCAGAGCGGTAGTGCCAGAGAGCCCCTGACAGGGTCCCATTCCCTCTTCAGGGGAAAATTCTGTAATGCAGCACAGCCAGTTCTCCAGGATGGGCGTGGGTGATGTCCCTGGCCTTGGGCGGCTGTCTCCCATCCGGTTTGACCGTCCGCAAGCCCAGTAGCAGTTCCAGGGAGCCCCGGTAGGGTCCCCAACCTTTCCCAAAGGGAGAAGCTGTAAGGCAGGTCAGCCAGGGCTCCAGGGTGGTAGGGGATCATATCCCTGGCCTTGGGCAGCTGACTCCCATGTGGGTTGAACGTCCCCAAGCCCAGCGGCGGTTCCCGGGAGGCCGGGGACATTCCCTTTCCTTTCCCGAAGGGAGAAGCTGTTAAGCAGGCCATACAGAATACCAGGATGGTTGGGGATCATGTACCTGGCCTAGGGCCCGTCTCCCATGTGGTTTGACCATGCCCAAGTGCAGCAGCAGTCCCAGGGAGCCCCAGCAGGGTCCCCTCCCTTCCCGGAGGTAAATTCTGTAACGCCCATGTGGGTCGGTTGACCCACATGGGAGACAGCCACCCAAGGCAAGGGACATCACCCCTGACAAATCCTGGAGCTCTGGCTCAGCTGCGTTACAGAATTTCCCTTGGAAGGGACGGGGACCCTGCCGGGGTTCCCTGGGACAGCCGCTGCACTTGAGGTTGGTTGCCCCATGTGGGAGACAGCCCAACAAGGCCAGGGACATTACCCCCGACTATCCTGGAGCTCTGACTGACCTGCGTTGCAGTTTTTCCCTCTGGGAAAGGTCAGGGACCCTTCCTGGGGCTCCCTGGGACTGCCGCTACACTTTGGGATGGTCAACCCACATGGGAGACACCCACCGAAGGCCAGGGACATTACCCCCAACTTTCCTGGAGCTCTGGCTGCCCTGTGTTACAGCTTCTCCCTCCGGGAAAGGTCTGGGACCCTGCCGGGGCTCCCTGGAACGGCTGCTGGGATTAGGGACAGTCAAACCACACGGGAGACAGCTGTCCAAGGCCAGGGACATCATCCCTGCCCCTCCTGGAGCACAGGCTGGGCTGCGTTACAGAATTTCCCCATGGGTAGGGATGGGGACCTTGCCAGGGGCTCCCTGGCACTGCCGCTGTGCTTGGGGATGGCACACCCACATGGGAAACGGATGCCCATGGCTGGGGACATCACCTCCAACCGTCCTGGAGTTCTTGCTGGCCTGTGTTACAGCTTTTCCCCACCAGGGAGTCCCAACAGTGTGCCAATACTGTAACGCAGCGCAGCCAGAACTCCAGGATGTTTGGAGGTGATGACCCGAACGTTGGGCATCCGTCTCCCATCACAGTGGTAGTTCCAGGGAGCCCCGGCAGCGTCCCCATCTTTTCTCGGAGAGAGAAGCAGTACTGCAGACCCGCCAGATCTCCAGGATAGTTGGGGGGTATGTCCCCAGAGTGGGGGTGTTGTCTCCCATGTGGGTTGACCATCCCCAAGTGCAGCGGCAGTCGCAGGGAGCACCAGCAAGGTCCCCATCCCTTCCCAGAGGGAAATTCTGTAACACAGCCCAGCCAGAGCTCCAGGGTGGTTGGGGTGATGTCCCTGGCCTTGGGCATCCGTCTCCCATGTGGGTCAACCACACTCAAGCACAGCGGCCGTCCCAGAGAGCCTTGGAAGGGAACCCATCCTTCCACGGAGGGAAAAGCTGTAATGCAGGCCAGCCAGAGCTCCAAGAAGGTGGTGGGTGATTTCCCTGGCCTTCGGCGACTGTCCCCCATGTGGGTTGACCGCCCTGAAGCTCAGCAACAGTTCCAGGGAGCCCCGGCAGGGTCCCTGTCCTTTCGCAGAGGGAAAAGCTGAAACGCAGGCCAGCCAGAACTCCAGGAAGGATCGGAGGTAATGCCTCCGGCCTTGGGCGCCTTGTCTCCCATTTGGGGTGGGGGGCATGTGCAAAGATTTCTGGTGGCCCTCCCCCCCCTACTCCAAATGGATGGGGGAGCATCTCATGTACCCCTTCCTAGGGGCATAAATCTGCCCCCAGGGAGGGCTACATGAGGTACCCCTGCATCCACTTAGGGTGCGGGGAGAGGGCCACCCCCCTTTCAATATATAAAATACCTGGTTGTCTAGTGTCCCCCACCCAAGCATAATTTCATTATTTTTTGTTTGCCCCTTGTCTAGGGGCAGATGGGCACATTACTGTGCCCATCCGCCCCATGGGGAGCAAAACGTTCTGCTCCATGCTTTGGGGGCCGGGAGGGAAGAGGGGCGTTTACATAGAAAGCATCCCCTTCTGCCCCCCACTTCATAAACATATCCCTGGTGGTCTAGTGGGATTGCTGAGCGCGGATCGAGCGATCCGCTTCCGATCCATGCCCAGTAATGCTTCAAATAAGGTGTTGTTGGAAAGGAGAGATTCTCCCCTTTCCAACGACACCCTCCTCGATCTGAACGGCACACTAATGCCGCAGATCGAGGGAGAGAGAGAAGGGAACTCGCCTTCTCTTTTCATTGCGGCAGCCGAAAATGGCTGAGGTGAAACTGAAGGAAATCCAATCCCCTGGCCATGAGGAAGAACCTCCTCCTCACACAGCGCGGGGGTTGGATTACACTTTTGTGAGATCGCTGCTTTGCAGGGATCAGACAAAGTGCAGTGCCAAAAAGGACGTGGTATCTCGTCCTTGGCACTGCAAATGTAATGTCAAGGATGAGATACCTCGTCCTTGGCACTTAAGGGGTTAAAGGAAGTCCTAGATAAACAAACTTTTCCACAACTTCCAAAGGAAGCTTGTCCAGTTTCCATACAAACTGATTTTTCAGATTACGTGTTTTGCCTACTAGCAACATTTTGGTCTTAACTCTGTTTATAGCCAATGGGTTCCAAGACAAAAAGGAGGCAAGGGCAGCGATAGACCGCTGCAACCCAATCGGAGTGCTGTCTATGAGAGCTGTGTCATCTGCGCAAAGCAGCCATGGCACAGTTTCACACTCTATACGAGGAGGAAATTTACTAAGGGAGGTGAGGGTGCTACATATGTCAGATTGATGTTTATATTGCTGGAAAGAGGCCCATCCTGGCTTAAGTGAACAGAAACCTTTGTGTCACTATATAGCAGGCGGGTGAAATATAGCACGGCTGGATCCACTCTCCAGGAACAGAGTTTGTGCCACAGTATAGGTCGAGACACTGAATCAAAAGCTTTCATGAAGTCTACGAAGCATAAATACCCCTACACATAGAAGTTTTGCAGAATAAGTAATGGAATGCACATAAATTGTTAATTGTACTGTGGGTCTTTCGGAAACCTGTTTGAAATCTGCCAATGCAGTGAGTTTTTTTTCAACCCACTGCTTTAATAATAATGCTGCAAATATCTTAGAGCTGGTATTGTTATTGTTATATAACCTTGGTAGGGAGCAACTCGCCCAAAGGCCTCAGTGCACAGAAAGGAAAGAAAAGATCAGAAACCAGGAGAACATCAGAGAAGAATAAGACTAGTCATCATAATCAAAGAGGAACATTTTAAGAGCTCTTTTAAAAGAGGATAGTTCGGAATTGGCCACCAGGGGGCGAACGGATGAGTTCACCCTCCGTGCCAGCTCCATACACCGTGGTCCCAGAAGTGGCATGAGCCCCCACTTATGGACCCCCTCCCCACTATAAACTTGTGAATCCGGCGTGGGAACTGACCCCCGCTCGAAATCGGACCGGGGAATTGGGAGAAACTCGACAAAAAGATTTTGGTCCCCAGCTACGGCCTGGTGCATGTGCCGTACCCGAGAGAGAGGGACAGACAGCGTCCAGGAGAAACGGAAACCATCCTCCGTATCGTGAAAGAAGGGATAGTGCGGCAACTGCAGACAGTGACTATTAATGAAGACGAGCACCCGTGCAACCTTAAAGATCTTCAGGGGACATGCAGCACTTCTGCAGCTTTGTGTGAGCAGTGGCGTACCTGGCTCCTGCGCAGTGCCACAGTCACGCACCGCCAGCAGACTGGGTATTCCTGTCGCCTGGGACCGGCCTCTACTACGACCAGCAGTCACCACTTCCAAGTACTGAGGTACGAACACCCCAGTTCCCGACTCCCTCTACGCATGTGCCTCTCCGCGCTAGTGAAGCAGCTGTGAGAGTGCGACACAAAGCAGACACCCAACCCCGTCCAGAATGCCTGGTTCACCTTCCCACTGCAACGACCAGGGCTCGACCTACCACCCGGCGTGGGGTACAGATGGGACATGGCAACAGGGGTGCCCTTGCTGTAATAGACTCCACTCCCCCTCTATTGAAGAAAACCCAGCTACGCCACTGTGCCGTACACTGATAGCCCTCCGGTTGACAGCTGCACGCAGTGCATTACAATGTCGGGAGCTGAGCACCAGACACACTTTTTTACGTTATAAGACCCACAGACCCAAGTGCCACGAAGTCCAGGTACGAACACTGCATTTCATCAAAGGGATAACACCCTTTCACTTCCAGCATAATAAACTATTCCCCAGATCTGATCCAATCAGCTCCTTTATTTACTGCTATCTGGCATCTAAGAATACCACCAATTCCAAGCAGTCCCCAAGCATACCTTGCAGAGTGGGCCTCCGTTAAACACCAGACAACACTGGAGTGACACGGTGCCCAGGACGGCACATAGCTGGCCCACACCGAGGTGAGATAGCCCGAATCCCCAAAATACCAGGACATGCATGGCAATTGTAACAGCAAAGAATAGGGGCCACAGAAAGCAAACTGTCCTGGAACCATTCAGAAATCATCAGAACTGGGGAACTGAACACCTGTGTAGTTGCAAGGGCACCACCTCCTACCAATAATGTGTGCTTTCTGAGACAATTGTGACGTGGTGGAAACTCCCTCAGTGTGTAGATCAGCGCAGACTGAACGAAGTGCACAACATGCCCCTTCCAGCATATTAGAATACTATGAACTCTCACATGCCCAGGCCTTCTGCGAGCGGATGCGTACCGTTGGTTCTGGGGTATTAAGCATGAATGCTCTGGGACCCGGAGTAGAAAAAGTAGAACTGTCATATGTCATTGAAGCTTCAATCTAAGGACAATAAGTGGAATGTGCAGCACCATTACGCACTATATACTACAGGGGAACGCAACCCCAGCGCACACCTCCAAAGTCATCTGAAGGGTCCTGTTGGGGGTACTGCCCGGAGGGTTGGGCCCCCGGAAACGGGGTGTGTGCCCTCCTCCGGAACCGGGAATAGTTCTTCCGCCACACGGGAAGCCCCCGGTACACAGAACTGTTTCCTGATGAGGCCAAACTCGAACGCTACCCACCTACATAGCGAAGTAGAAACACCTGGACCCTCAGGAAATTTTCCTGCATCCTCCTGCCCTCGTTACTGCCCCCCCCCCAATCAACCCATTGCTGGCGGCCCGACTTGGACAACAAAGTTGCTATTATGAGGAGTTAGGCCCTCACAGTCTGAGGCTTGCACCTGCCTAGGAACTCCAACTGAACTCAGAGTTACGGCTGGGACACGCCCCCTCGTGGGGTGACGCGGCTGAAGTTTCGAGACGGCAGAGAATTGGAAAGGCCCAGGGTGCACTAGGACCCCCAACTTATTGAATAAGCACTGACAACAGGGCATATATCTTGCGACCTCCTGCTTCCAGTACGAACAGTACATGGACACGCATCAAAAACTAGCTAAATACTCCACGTGATTCTGGAACAGTCTTGTACTCAAAGGAAGAGATGGCTGCGCCCGGGACAGATGGAGCCGCAATGAAAGCTGATGTTGCAGCCCTCCTGAATGAGATGGAAAGCATGAGGGTGGATATTGGCGGCAAGATGGACAAGATTACGAATAGAATAGATAAACTCGAAGAATGACTCGATGGGGTGGAGCACAATCAAGCTTCTCGCGACACGCTCATGTCTCAGATGGATCTGAGGCTAGGAGACCTAGAGACCCGGCAGGAATAATTTCACCTGAAACTAGACTATCTGGAAAATCGCGAGAGGCACAATAACCTCCGGATCTTCGGTATACCGAGTCGAGAGGGGGAGACTGAGCAGGACTTAAATAGAACTCTCTATACACTTCTCAAAACGCTGATACACAGGGCAGGAGGTGCACCAGGTGGCCCAAAAACAGTCCTGGTCAGGCTGCATAACTATGCTGACAGAGCTAGGATCCTCGATAAGGCCAAGAACACCCCTCAACTCCTTCTGGACACAGCAAGAATTATGATCTATCAGGACTTGTCCTCGCTTACTCTTGCCAGGGTGTGCATGCCCCTGATCCAGTGGCTTAAAGCGAAAGGTGTCCGATACCGATGGGGCTACCCGTTCTCTCCCACATTTGAGTGGGAGGGAACCACAATGAGAATCCAAACTGCAAAAGACATAAAGGCCTGCATAGCGGACTTAATGGGCAACCAGGATAACGAGCAGAACCTAGAGGAGGGTTGACGCGAAGACCGGCAATGGCATATTCAAGGTCTTAGACGGCAGAGAATCCTGGGATCCAGGAAATACATTGATGCAGGATGATACCACACGGCATTGTGCATATTGTGCATAAGAACACTGGTATAGAGGGTGGCCTGTGTTTGGGAGAGGAAGGCCTGCTGCAGAAACCTAGGCCCTTGATAGCGTGGCCTAGTGACTTCCAAGATGGAGAGATACAGAGGTGATGTGGCTACACGATGGATGCTGCAGAGGTATTGTGCACGTGTCCAATTCTGACCGGGCTCGGACGCTTATGGTGCGATGTTGTAGGAGGAGTGGGGGGGAAATTAGGAATAGTTCATTAGTGAGAGTGTTCGGGTGGGAGGGTTTAAGAGGGTCAAAGCATGTTGTGGTATTTGGGGATGGGACTGTGGGATGTATGATCCACACTGGTGGTCCGGAACTGGCTGAGTGACGATAACTCGGCTAGGTCGGACGGCGCTGGAGGGAAGGTGTTAGGGGAGGGTAGTAGGAGTATGGGGTGGGGTAGAGTTAATAGTGTTTCAAATAGTTTGTAAGCCAGCAGGGAAATCATCACACACAAGCAGTAAATGGCCTTCATATTGGCAGGACACTCAGGGAGGAGACAATGGCAATGTCGCCTCCGGTTGATATACCTGGGCTGTTCAGAGTTGGCATACTCAATGTGAAAGGGCTCTACTCCCCTAATAAGAGATCCCTTGTAAGTAGGGAATTTAAAAGAGCGCACCTAGATGTGCTCTTCCTTCAGGAAACCAAATACATAAAGGGGGAGGAACGCAAGGTTCTGTATTCCAAGATGGGCACAGAGTACTGGAGTTCTGGTCCCCTCAAGAAAGCAGGGGTGGGCATGCTTATCAGGAAAAGTCTAAATTTTGAGGTCATTAAAACTTGGACAGATGTCGAGGGGAGGGCCATGGTGATAGTGGGTAGAATGCACAACACCACCATGACTCTTGCCACACTCTATGCCCCAAACACCAATCAGCCTGCTTCCTGAGGCGCACAGTTCCTAAGATAATGCTGGAGGCACTGGGTCATGTTATCATGGGGGGGACTTCAGTTTGTGGGCGGACCCTACCATAGATGGGTACGCTGGTAATTCACAAGTCTGTCCGCCACTTGACATGGGCCGCGTGGAAGCGATGGAACTGATGTGAGTGTATGGCCTGCAGGATGTCTGGCACACCTTTCACCCCAATGACAAAGGGTTTACGTTCTACTCGACCCCACACCAGACATATACAAGAATTGATTACCTGTACTTGTCAAGAGACATAAGTGAGGCCACAAATACCTCTGGCATAGTCCCAATCTCATGGTCTGACCATGATATGGTTACGGTAGATATCCGACTGCCTACCCTTCCACGGAGGAACGCAAAGTGGCGATGTAATGAATCCCTATGGGAGGACGTGGTCTTTCGTGCAGAGTTGGCCCATGAGATAGAAGAATACTTTAAAACCAACGGTACGGGAGAAGTGTCCAAAAGAATGGTGTGGAAGGCGGGAAAGGCAGCATGGAGAGGTCTCCTCAGGGAAGGCGCTGTAAAAAAAAAAGAGAGAACCATAACAGAAAATAGACTTCGGAACGAGATTGCCCAATCAGAAGCGGCGGAGTGGAATGCTAGTGGGGTTAGAGAAAGAGTGGCGGAAATAAAACAGAAAAGGGAGGAGCTTAGGCGTTTGGAAGAGGGTCTGGCGATACGGAAACTCCAGTTCCTCAAACAGAAACAATATGAGAAAGGAGACAAGGCGGATGCGCTGTTAGCAGCTAGACTGCGGGGACAGCGGGCAGAGAGGTGGGTTGCTGAAATTGAAGAGGGTGGCGGGGCCCAGGCATCAGACCCGGGAGGTATCCCAGAGGCATTCGCGAAATTCTATGAACTCCTATATACATCAGAGGGGGGCCTGATCTAGACCAATATATGCAGGAAGTGAATATGCCGGTGCTCCCCCAGGATACAGTGGACAGAATGGAGTCACCCATTACGGTGGACGTGGTGGAAAGGGCGATCAAAAGGCTCCCATTAGGGAAAGCACCGGGGAATGATGGTTCCACGGTGGGGTTTTATAAAACCTTCATGCCCTCCCTTCTCCCCTTTATGGTAGACCTATTTAATGACATTTTGCGAACGGGAATAGCCCCTGATTCCTTCTCATATGCACTGATTGCAGTGATCCCCAAAGAAGGTAAAGACCCTAGGCAGTGTGGATCCTACCGCTCTATCTCCCTTCTTAACATAGACGCGAAGATCTACACCCGTGTCCTAGCGGCTGGATTGGAGGCACACATGCCGCTATTGGGAAGGAAAGGCGCAGATACAGTACGCAAATCCCTCCACCTGATCCATGAATCAAAGACAATGACAGCCAGCGCTCTTATCTATTGACGCAGAGAAGGCGTTTGACAGGGTGGATTGGGGCTTCTTGGAGGTGGAGGTGGTGCTTGCAAAGGTGGAATTGGGCGCTGTGTTTCGCAGAGGAGTGAAGGTGGTATATAAATCCCCTTAAGGCTTCAATCATGGTTAACTCGGATTACTCCAGGTGGTTTGACTTGAGCAGGGGCACAAGGTAGGACTGCCCCCTGTCGGCAATGCTGTTTGCCCTTTCAGTAGAACCTCTTGCCCAGGTGCTGAGAGCTGACCCCTAGGTGGAGGGCATGTGGGTAGCCGGAATGGAATATAAGGTAGCTCTCTATGCTGATGACATCCTACTTCGTATGCAGAACCCCATGACATCCATACCTAGAGCTGTGCACTTGATTGAAAAATATGGCTCGCTCTCAGGTTTTAAAATGTATAGGTCCAAATCGATTCTGTTTTCCTTATATGATCTCACCCCAATGATACTACCACTCTCTCATCGCTTGGCCTGGTGCTAGAAAATGGCACTCTTCGCTACCTCGGAATAAATCTGACCAAAAAGTTAGAGGACATACATGAAGCAAATTTTCCCCAGCTACTCGATTGCTTCCATAAAGACCTGAAAAAGTGGCAAAAGCTTACGATTTCGTGGATGGGGAGACTTAATGCAATCAAAATAGTCTGCCTACCGAGATTCCTCTATCCGTTTCAGATGCTACCCCTAAAACTCCCGGAAACGTTTTTCAGGGAGGTGAGGAGAGCCATTGTGAAGTTCTTATGGCAAGGAAAGAAGCCTAGAATAGCGTATGATACTCTCGCTCTACCCAAAGAGAAAGGAGGTGTAGGCCTCCCCGATCTCAAACTGTATTATTGCGCCGTACAATTGAGGGTATTAGTCCTCCATCTGAGAGGAAGGAAGGATCTACAATGGGTACAACTAACCCCTGTCATAGTATCGGACAGGCTATGGGTCCCTTACGACAAACTGGTACGTAGGCTTCGAAGTCATCCCATTCTTGGCACAATATGGGAAATCTGGAAAGAGGGAAGGGATATGAAAGGAGTCACCACGTGGCCCTCCCCACTCAGCCACATATGGGCACCAGGCATATGCGAAGAAATTCCAGACCATGCAAGATTCCAATCCTGGTATGAGGCACGGCTGGAGAGGGTGGGGCAATTATGTAAAGGTGGGGCATTTCTTACACTCACAGAACTAGAGGAAGCATTGGGGATTCGCCCGCTGCCGGTCTTCCGTTTCCTGCAGCTGAAGGGCGCTCTCACACGTAAAGAGTAGCGGGATAAACTTCAGAGAGACCTCACTCCCTTTGAAAAACTACTTGATACAACCTCCGCGACCAAAGGTGTAATCTCGAATATGTACAAAGTCCTCTTGGAGGCGGGGAAGGGATCAACTGATAATTTGAAACGGAGATGGGAGCGGGATCTCGTGGAAGCACTTGATGTGGAGGTATGGGCCAGGATTTGCAGGGGAGCGGCACAGACATCTATAGCTGCACAATACAAGCTGCATGCCATTAAGCTGCTCCATAGATCGCAGTACAACCCCTATAGACTGTCTAAAATGTTTCAGACAAGGAGCCCATTGTGCTGGCGTCAATGTGGGGAGAGGGTCTATTATTGGCAAATGTGGTGGACGTGTCCCCGGGTCCGGGTGTATTGGAATGAGGTCTTGGGTGGATCAAACAACTTGATGGGATTTCCCGGGACACTACTCCTCTCCTAATACTGTTTAATCTTGAAGAAATTGAAGGAGAGGTGACCAGGGTGAACGGAATTGTGGCCCAAGTCATCTTGGCAGTATGGACCTGCTTGGTGATTAAGTGAAAATCAGACCAGGTTCCGAGCCAAAGAAAATGGATTGGGGTAGCAACTAATATCTATACAATGGAACGAATTACTACTGCCCTCCATGGGAGAGCCACACAGAATGAACAATTGTGGATTGATTTTGCGGATGAATACCTACCTTCCCCCGCATAGAATGATGTGTGATGATCCTGATGTTGGTTGTAAAGAACTATGTCATAAGAACTGCGCTCAAGAGTTTACTAGACCCTGAGCGGCCCGGAAACCAGGGCATTCACTGTCCCACTACTACCCGAGTTTGACAATGGACAGCATCGACTTGAATGGAGTACCTTTTACAATGCTCAAACGTATTGGATGCAGGTGGCAAATTCACTGATGAAACTCTGCCATAGGGATGGAGGGAGGGGGGAGGGAAGAGTTAGAAATGTTATTAGAGTGATGGAACTACTTGTCAACGATTGTTATAAGAATGCGATATGTAACTACATTTTACTTCCATCTGTAATCTGCTTATTTTGTCTGATGAAACTCAATAAAACCAAATAAAAAAAAATAACAAAAAAAAGAGGATAGTTCCTCACAGAGACGGAGAGAAACAGGAAGGAGATTCCAAAGGGGCGGGGCAATGGAATCAAAGCTGATGCCACCATAGCGCTTTAGCTTATAGCTAGGTGGATCAAGTTTCTTAGTGAAGTTGGACCGAAGTGAGCTAACTGGGCAGAAATGCTTAATCCGATTCTTAAGGTAAGATGGCGATTTCTCAATAAGACATTTATGAGTGAGTAGTAGGACCTTATACTTTATGCAGTGTTTGATAGGAAGCCGGTGCAAGGAAGTACGAGCCTCAATCACATGCTTTCTTTTGGAGATGCCACTAACAGCACGCACCACGTTATTCTGGCCAACCTGAAGCATTTTCATGTTGGATTTTGAGATACCTGCCAGCAGGCAGTTCCTGTAGTCCATCTTGGAATTGACCAGGGCAACTGCAAGGGATGCATTATTAGCTTCAAATTAAAAAGGTTTAATTTGCCTGATAAGATTAGTATTGTATGCACAAAATACTTTCACTTGACTGGCATGTCTCTTCATATTTAATGATGAGTCTAAATAAACACCCAGGGTCTTAACTCAGGGGCTAGTTTTGATAGGAGATCCCGCAATATCAAATGCAGAGTATCTAGGATCCAGCTTCTGCAGACGATGAGTGCTACCAACGAGCATAAGCTCAGTTGTGTTGCCATTAAGGGCCAAGGAGTTGTTTTATCATCCAGTTTTCGAGCTTGGCATATATATGAGTCATTTTCTGAAGGTCCTTCTCATAGTTGCCAGTAAGTTTAATGATGACCTGAGTAATTTACACTGTGACTGTCGAGGAGTTGAAAGAAAGGACGTATGTACACGTTGAAAAGGGTGGGAGAAAGACAGACTCCCTGTGGGACACCACATGTGAGAATTTCCAGAGGGGACTTAAAGCCATCAGAAGCCCACTGGGCAGATCTAGGGCTCAAAAAGGCCAACCATTGCAAAGCACTACTAGAGCGGTTAGCAATATTCCCCAACATCTCAAGCAGCAAAGAAATGCGGCTGAGAGATCCAGGGGCATAAGTAGTGCGAACTGACCCGAATCTGCAATGTGGCTGTAACGCTCACCTGATATCCACGGGGATGCCACTCAGCCTGATTAGACCACTCACGATCTCAAACCCTTCCCTGGAATCTGTTCGACTGGGGACTGGGCCTGAAATACAGGATTTCCGGATTTTAACTTATTGTCTCTGGTTGCTTGACCCCCACCTCCCTTGAGGACCAAACCTTCCCCTTTGTCCTCTCCTCACCTTGTTTTCTTGTATCGTGCGCTCTTCGTCCTTCTCCTCAGTGCAGGGGTGCGTCGTTTGATGTGGGTGCTGCGTGACCTAGTTGCTTCACTGGTGCGGGTCCAAAGAGTCTGGGCTTGCTGTAACTCCAGCCTGAGAAGGTAGGTTGTTGATTTGGTGAACTGTCCTTTTCTTGTCTCTTGCCTCCTAATAATGTCTCCTCTTTCTCCCTTTAGGTGTTGGAGGGGGTCGTTGATGGTGTCCTGCTGCTTAGGGGAGCCGAGCACTAAGCGGTGAGTGAAAGAGCGATGCGCAGCGCTGTTCGTCTGTTCTTGTGCTGACCTATGTCTCTCTTTGTCCCTTGCAGGCCGCTGCAATGTCCCAGTATGGCTGCCGGCTGAGCGAATAAGGTGCGGTGAGTAAGCGCAATGTGCAGCGCCTTCTTGTCCTTTATGTGCTATCCTGTGTTGTCTTCTCCCCTTGTAGATCGAAGGCGTGCTCGGGAGCTGAAGTTACCATGAGCGGCTTGAGTCCAGGTAAGCGTGTGACTCTTCTTGCTGTTTTAGGGAAATCGAGATATGAGAATGCTGTCTCTTCCCTTCGTTCTTTTCTTCCCAGGATGCAGCGTTCCGAAATGGAGATGGCACCGCCGGGATGCTGTCCACAGGACCGGAGGAACGATGGATGGAAGCAGGACTCTCCTCAAGGTAAGTGTTGTGTTAATGTTGTTCTTGTTCTTTCAGGTATGCGGGAAGCAGAGGAAAGGCGAAGGCCTTCAGGAGACCGATCCGAACACGGTGAGTGTCATGCTGCAGGCGCAGAATAACACAAAGCGTGTTTCTCTGTCCGGGCGTGGTTTATATAGCCCCCAGGTATCCCAGGTATCCCGAGGTCGAACCACACCCAAAAAGCTAGACCGCATAGCTGAGTTCATGGAACTGAGTTATTTGGGAGCATCCATATTGCACAAAGTGCATTACCAAGTCCAGTTCCAAGTTTGTCCTCTGAGTCATGTATGAGCCTGGCGTCACAGGTGCCAGGTCTGACTCCAAGTGGGTCTCAGATGAGATGGGGAGGCCTTTAAGGTCCATGTGGGGGATCATGGCCTGGCTCCAGTGTTTTGCCTAAGAGGGCTACGGACAGGGATCATGACAGCACTCCCCCTAAGGCCCCTCTCATGGTAGTTCTCCTGTCTGGCCCTGGTTTGGTTGGATGGTTTTGATGGAACCTTTTGAGCAAACAAGGTGCATGGATATACTCGCAATGTTCCCATGTTCTGTCTTGCGGGCCATACCCTTTCCAGTCCACTAGATAGTATAATTTAGATCTGACATACTTTGAGTCCAGAATGTCTTTGACCTCAAATTCTTGTTCACCATTGATCACCACTGTTTCGGTGGTGTTGTAACACAGGTTCCAGGTTGAACAGGTTTCAGGAGAGATACGTGGAACACAAGACGAATTCCATGTTGGATAGTAAGGCTAGTTTAACTGCTACCGGATTTATCACAGAGGTGATGGTAAAAGGACCTAGGTATCGTGGGCGGAACGTCCGGGTTCCTTTTATGGGCACATGTTTAGATGCCAACCAGACTTCATCTCCAACCTGGTAATTGGGGGGCCTTTACTCGATGCTGGTCAGCAAATTTCTTTTGACGGTTCTTAGCTTGGAGTAAATGTTCGACTGCCCTTTTAAAGGTTTGAGAAATGGTTGCGTGCAAGATTTTAATTGCTGGCATTTCCAGGGTAGTAGGGAAATCTAGTTCAGAAGTGCGTGGATGCCTGCTGTATGTGGTGTAAAAGGGAGTTTGCCCTGTACTGGTGTGTAGAGAATTATTATAGGCATATTCAGCTATCCATAACAGGTTCGTCCAACTTCCTTCTACTTGATGTAGCATACAGCATAGGTACTGCTCGAGCGTTTGGTTCGTTCTTTCTGTTTGGCCATCCGTTTGGGGGTGGTGACTGGTGGATAATCGGATGTCGATTTGGGCCAAAGAACAACACTTCCTCCAGAAGTTGGACAAGAATTGAGTACCTCGATCTGAGACCAGCACCAAAGGAAACCCATGGAGCCGTACATTGTGTTCGAGAAACACTTTCGCCAAACTGGATGCGTTTGGGAGACCTTTAAGAGGAACGAAGTGTGCCATTTTTGAAAATGGGTCCACAACCACTAGAATGGTGTTAAATCCTTGACTGGGTGGTAAATCGGTAATAAAATCGAGGGATAGCGTATGCCAGGGCGCTGGTGGAATTTCCAATGGTTGAAAGAGTCCAGCTGGATTTTGCTTTGATGATTTATTTTGTGCACACACACCACAGAATAGGATGAATTGGATAATGTCCTTACGCCACGTGGGCCACCAGTAACTTCGTTTTACCTTGGCTAGAGTCTTTGCAATTCCAGGGTGGCCCTCGATTAAGGAGTCGTGGTAACCGGACATAACTTGTTCTTTTAATTCTTTATTCGGCAGGAATAAATGGTTCCTGAAATAGGGTAGTTGGTTTTTGATGGTGTGATGTTCTCCCTGTGTACTCCACTCTTGTAATTGTTCAGGACTCATCAAGCTTCGGATTTATTCATGTAGCTCACTCTGGGTCATGGTTGCTGTAATTCCCAAGAGATTGTCACTTGGAATAATGGCTATTGGATCGGGGGTCTTGTATACCTGTTCATTAATACCCATGCGGGAAAGGGCATCGGCCTTCCTGTTTTTGAACCCCGGTCGAAACGTGATCACATAATCATACTGAGCGAAGAAAAGGGCCAGCGTAGTTGCCTTGAAGATTGAGCCTTTGCTGTTTTTAGGTACTGTAAATTTCGATGGTCAGTTATTACGGTGATTGGCGCCTAGGAGATAATGTCGCCAGGCCTTAAAAGCTGACTTGATGGCTAGAAGTTCTTTGCCTGTGATAGCGTAATTGAGCTTGGGTGGTGTGAATTTACGCGACCAGAAGGCAACAGGGTGTAATTGACCAGTTTCTGGGTCTTTTTGTGAGAGAACAGCTCCCATTGCCATACTTGAGGCATCCGTTTCCGCCACGTATGGGAGGTCTGGGCGAGGATGACGTAGAATAGGGGCAGAAGTGAACTTCACCTTGAGTTCCCGGAAGGCCTTTTCTGCTTCCTCTGTCCATTGGAACTTCTTATTGCATTTTCTTAACAATGACGTGATTGGGTGCACTATTTGAGAAAACCCTGAGATGAACTGGCGGTAGAAGTTTGCGAAACCCACCATGCTCTGGACTCATTTGAATGAGTTTGGCGATGGCCAATTTAGGATCGCATCTACCTTGTGTACATCCATTCAAATTCCTTTTGGGGTGAGGATGAAACCAAGGAACTCCACTTCGGAGACATGAAATGAGCATTTTTCGAGTTTGGCATAGAGCTGATGTTGGCAGAGTTTTGCCAGAACAGATCGAACATGCTTGACGTGGTCCTGTTTTGAGGCAGAATATACCAGGATATCGTCAATATAAACTAAGGCACAGACATCGATTAATTCCCTTAAAACATTGTTCATGAAGTACTGAAATGCAGCAGGAGCGTTGCAAAGGCTAAAGGGCGTTACCTGATATTCGTACAGGCCATATTTAGTACGAAAGGCGGTTTTCCATTTGTCACCCTTTTTCACTCGAACGAGATGGTACGCTCCTCTAAGGTCTAACTTTGTGTAGATTTTGGTGTCTTTAACCTGATCTAACAGTTCTGGAATGAGTGGTAGAGGGTAGCGATTTTTTACAGTGATTTGGTTTCATGCGCGATAGTCTATGCAAGCCCTCAAATCCCCTTCCTTCTTCGGCACGAAGAATAGAGGAGAGGCTGCTGGCGTCTTCGAGGGGCAGATGAATCCGTT
The DNA here is from genome assembly GCF_040938575.1 of Ambystoma mexicanum. Classification (NCBI taxonomy): domain Eukaryota; kingdom Metazoa; phylum Chordata; class Amphibia; order Caudata; family Ambystomatidae; genus Ambystoma; species Ambystoma mexicanum. The sequence continues at coordinate 323,854,043 of NC_090926.1, read as the reverse complement.
TGCCAGATATTGATCTAAGTAGGACTTTAAATGCTGGTTTTCTGGTTCTGTGAGTACGTAGATTCTCCAACAAGGGATCTGTGCACCGGGTATCAGGTCGATCTGGCAGTCATATGGTCTGTGCGGCGGTAAGGTATTAGCTTGTTCTTTCTGAAATACATCTTGAAAGTCCTGGTATTCACTTGGTAGGGTACCGGTTACCCCCAGAGTTGTTGCTGCTGTTCCATGAGCAGGAGTTCTAGAATCAGTTGACTGTTTCCCTTGATGGTAACAAGTGTGAGCACAACTTTCGGAAAAGGCCAACTCTTTTGCACGCCAATCTATTCGAGGATTGTGAGCTACCAACCACAGCATTCCTAAAATCAACCGGAACTGGGGCGCCTTGATGAGGTCGAAAGCGATAGATTCCTGGTGTCCATCCTGGCACAGAAGGGTAACACTGCGTTGCATTGGGATACTGGACCAGAAGCTATTTCCCTTACGATCAACAGTGGTGACAGTGTCAGTGGTTGACTTGGGGCATAAAGGAAGCCCCATCTTTGCTGCGAGGTCTCGGTCTATATAATTCCCAACTGCTCCACTGTCTATGTACGCTTTTACGGCATGCATCCGAGATGGTTGTTGGTGGTTGATCAAGATCACAGACAATGCAAAATGGGAGGTCTGTAGTTCACTTTCTTCGCTCGACAAGTGGACCCCTACACTTGCTGGGCTTGGTAGTTTTGCGACTCTTTGTTGGTATCCCCCTTGTCCGTGGCCCCCATGGTTCTCTTTGGTGGTTTCACTGGACACTCTTTAAGGAAGTGGCCTGATTTTCTGCAGTACAAACATAACTGCTGCTGCCTTCTCTTGTCCCTTTCAGCCTTAGTCAAGGGGGCCCGTACCCCTCCGATCTGCATTGGTTCCCCTGAACTTTCTGTTGCTCGTGGAACATTTTCCTTTGATGTCCAGTTTGATTCGATCTACTCTTTGGTCTTGCAACCTATGATCTAGTTGAACAACAAGGTTAGTGCACTCTGCACAGTCTTTCGGTGGGTTCACCACTTGAGCAAGAACATCTTTTAGCTCCCCCTGTAGGCCCCAATGAAATAACGTGATTCTGTTCTCCTCAGGCCTTCTTGCTTCGACCACAGGCCTATTGAAGGTTGCTACGTATGTTAATAGGTCTTGGTTTCCTTGACGAAGGGACAAAAGTTTGTTGCCTAATGCCTGTCCATGGGTACAACCAGCAAAGAGTTTCTCCATCTCCTGCTGAAAACCCCTGAAGTCATGTAGCAAAGGATCATCGTGACTAAGGGTACAGTCAAGTCTGCAGCACTGCCGCTCAAATAGGATAGCACGAAAGCAACCCTGTGATTGGTCGTTTGGAAAGGCCCGAGGCCTATGAAAGAAATGCAGACGGCATTGGTTCATAAATGTTGCATACTTCTTGGGATCTCCTGTGAATGGTTCAGGTGGGGCCAAAGGAACTGCCCCACAAAGGGTTATCTGTACAGGATTGGCTGATGGTACTGGCATTGATGAAACGTTACCGGGCAACGGTGCATGTCCCGCCTGTGACTGGAGAAGTTGCCGGCTCAAGTCGTCAGTGTGTTCTTTAGCAACTATCAACTCTCTCCTCAGGGTATTGGTCTCCTGCCTGGCTGAATGTACTTCAGCACGTAACTGCCCCAGCATTTGGGCTAATTGGTTGGTTTCTGACGTTTCCATGACGTCCAGGTGGATTATGGTATGAGGCTTTGCGTTCTGTAACGCTCACCTGATATCCACGGGGACGCCACTCAGCCTGATTGGACCACTCACGATCTTGAACCCTTCCCGGGAATCTGTTCGACTGGGAACTGGGCCTGAAATACAGGATTTCCGGATTTTAACTTCTTGTCTCTGGTTGCTTGACCCCCACCTCCCTTGAGGACCAAACCTTCCTCTTTGTCCTCTCCTCACCTTGTTTTCTTGTATTGTGCGCTCTCCGTCCTGCTCCTCGTTGCAGGGGTTCGTTGTTTGATGTGGGCGCTGAGCAACCTAGTTGCTTCACTGGTGCGGGCCCAAAGAGTCTGGGCTTGCTGTAACTCCAGCCCAACAAGGTAGGTTGTTGATTTTGGTGAACTGTCCTTTTCTTGTCTCATGCCTCCTAATAATGTCTCCTCTTTCTCCCTTTAAGTGTTGGAGGGGGTTGTTGATGGTGTCGTGCTGCTTAGGGGAGCAGAGCACTAAGTGGTGAGTGAAAGCGCGATGTGCGGCGCTGTTCGTCTGTTCTTGTGCTGACCTATGTCTCTCTTTGTCCCTTGCAGGCCGTTGCAATGTCCCAATATGGCTGCCGGCTGAGAGAATAAGGTGCAGTGAGTAAGCGCAATGTGCGGCGCCTTCTTGTCCTTTATGTGCTATCCTGTGTTGTCTTCTCCCCTTGTAGATCGAAGGCGTGCTCGGGAGCTGAAGTTACCATGAGCGGCTTGAGTCCAGGTAAGCGTGTGACTCTTCTTGCTGTTTTAGGGAAATCGAGATATGAGAATGCTGTCTCTTCCCTTCGTTCTTTTCTTCCCAGGATGCAGCGTTCCGAAATGGAGATGGCACCGCCGAGATGCTGTCCACAGGACCGGAGGAACGATGGATGGAAGCAGGATTCTCCTCAAGGTAAGTGTTGTGTTAATTGTGTTCTTGTTCTTTCAGGTACGCGGGATGCGGAGAAAAGGCGAAGGCCTTCAGGAGACGGATCCGAACACGGTGAGTGTCACGCTGCAGGCGCAGAGTAACGCAAAGCGTGTTTCTCTGTCTGGGCGTGGTTTATATAGCCCCCAGGTATCCCAGGTATGCCTAGGTCGAACCACACCCAAAAAGCTAGACCGCATAGCTCAGTTCATGGAACTGAGTTATGTGGGGGCATCCATATTGCACAAAGTGCATTACCAAGTCCTGTTCCAAGTCTGTCCTCTGAGTCACGCATGAGCCTGGCGTCACAGGTGCCAGGTCTGACTCCAAGTGGGTCTCAGATGAGATGTGGAGGCCTTTCAGGTCCATGTGGGGGATCGTGGCCTTTCTCCAGTGTTTTGCCTAAGAGGGCTAGGGACAGGGATCATGACAGTGGAATAAATTAGCCTTTAGGTCAACCAGAGCAGTCTCAGTGCCATGAAGAGCTTGAAAGCCAGACTGGAGAGGGCCAAGAAGGTTGTTGTTTTGTATATATGTTGGATCTGGGAGTAAGCAACCATATCAAGAATCTTCATAAGAAAAGTAACATTAGTGATAGGACGATAGATGGCAACAGAGGATGGATCAAGGGAAGCCTTTTTAATCACAGGGGAAACCCATACCTTTTTCAAAGACTCAGGGACAGTATAAGTACTGGAAGTGGAGTTAACCAAGTGTGTAACCAGAGGGGCCAAGCAGGCAAATGATTCTTTATTTTTGGATGGATGACAAATATCATCCAGCCATGAAGACGGTTTGAGGCAAGAGACGGTGTCAGAAAGGTCAGCTCCACTGATCTCTTTAAAATTGAAAATGGCAGTGGAAGGAAAAGAAGGTGTGTTAACATAATCAGGTCTAGGAGTACTACTTGTGGACAGGATGGAGAAGAAAGCAGTAATGCAATCATACTACGATGGGAGTTCAAATTATCACTGAGAGCCCTGTTGTATGTCAGAGCACCATTGCTCACTCTTAACCAGGGCAGGGAAAGAACTATCCTTCTCTTCAAAGGATAGAGAAAAGCTCTTTATGGGAAGAATTTGCAGATTTGATGCTTTCTTCATAGAAATCTCGTTTAGCCACAGTAATAGCGGTCTTATAGTTAGCCACTGCCTTATGATACAGAGCAAGATTACAGTATCCAGCATAGCAAGCAATCTGTAGTTGGAGGGGTCGGGGTCCTTTCTATCACCACTCTTGTGGACAGGAATTAGTATGGACTCCCTCCAGCTATCAGGTATGTGCCCACTAGCCAGTATTCGATGGTATAACTGGTTGAGTTGATGTGCCCAAAATGTAGGATTTGCTTTATACACCACGTTGCCAATAGAATCATGTCCAGGGGCCCTCGACGATTTCAAGTTATTCATTGAAACGAGAATATCATCGGAGTCCCACCTTTAAAAAAAAAAGTCTATAGGAGGCTCTACCTGTGATGATTTAACTTCAATCAGTGCTTCCTCACAGTACAAATGGGTTAATTGTTCGATTGAGGCCTCTTCCAATACCACTCTAAGCTCGTGTGCACTAACCTTGGTCAGATATCGCCTATAGTAAGACCAACATTTCCTGTTATCATTAGACTTCAGAAGGTCATAGATACATTTCTAATTACTATCAAACTTACAATGTCTATGCACTCTGAGCTGGTTTTTATATTTGGTGGAGAATGCTGTAAGCATTTTCCCCTTCTCTAGGCTAGGCTACAACTACCAGTGTCCTTCTTAACCATTGCTCTTTCTTTGCAATACTGTCTTTTCTGCTTCTGTATTACAATGTCAAACAAGCCCTCTCGCTTACCCTGCATGCCTTTCTTAGTGGGGTTCAAGTTAAAGCGATGACCAATAAACTCACTGAATTTCCCCCAATTCCAGTTATTCATAGTGGGCCAAGATTCCAGAACATGTGCGTCAACATTTATTAAAATAGAGATTTTCCTAACATTACTATCGGACCATAATATTCGATTCCCTTGGGAGTTCAGCATGCAGTTGGGATAAGCAAATTTGAACGTACGACTGTTCGATGTGTTTTGCGTTCGAATAATATAAAAATGATCACTTATATTTTAGTTTCCGTGGTGGTGATTGTGCTAGATCTGGGACACAGGTTCCAATCTAAAAATATATAATCGATTGTGGAGGTGTGTCTGCCATTAGACCATGTCGAGTGAATTGGTTTACCCTTTAAGAATTTCTTGTTAAGATATACCAAGTCCAATGAATTACATACTTTCCCACGGTCCCCCATAAAAACATTGGGGATCATGTGAGCCGCAGAATCCTCCGCCTCATCCATGTCACACCCTAATTGATTTTCAAAAACCAAATGTGCATTAAAATCTCCAGCAATGACTACTTTGCCACCTGGACACTGTTCATACCATAATAGGACCAGCCGCTCTACATTTTCCAGTATATTAGTAGTAAGGAAGGCGTTCGGCAGGTCATACAAATTGATGATCAACAACCCCTTGCTAAAAGAATTTCCACTTGGTATATCCACCAAAAGAACATAAGGAGAATTAAAATCACAGTTGAACATTCTAATATTCAAGTACTTTTTTGCTCCCCCCGCCAGGCCACCAGATGGCCTACCTCAATAAATTGGCAAAAGCGGGGAGACAAACCACTGTAAAACCATCAATCTTGAAAGGATCAAGCAACCAAGTCTCCTGTAGCAAAACATATTTCACACGATAAAATGGTGGCGGCACCCAGTGGATTTCATAAAAAAGGAATTTCTGTGCGTATTCCAAGTGAAACAAAAATATTTAATATGATCATTTCGAATTCAGTATTGCTCACATTCAAACGTGAATGGTACCCAATTAGACACTTCTTAGTATCTTCACTGGCAAAATGGACAGGTATGGATGCCATTAGGATATTCTTCTCAAGCTAGTTAACAAATGTTCGTTTTACAATGTTACTTGACTCTGGAGTTGAATGTATTCCATTTATCCTGGTTATAAATAAAGTGTGTTTGTGGCATATTGTCAATTGAAAGCCCAGATTAATGAGGACTGAGTGATAGGTACTCACCAATGCCACCACAGCCGCTGAAGTAAATTCCATTATCGTCCAATTAGTAGGGGTATCGAACTTAGGTAGCTCAATCGATTTTATATCCTCTGTGGCAATATTTTTCAACAGCTCAACTTTGGCAAGTAACTCAAGTATACCTATGATTCAAAAAAGGACCATAATAGGCGGGGAAGAGTTCTTCTAATTTAGCCCACTTGCAAATGGGCCTGGTGATTCCAGTTGAAGCAGAGTCCAAATTCATACTTGCTTCCTTATGTGTTTTTAATTGTGTGACGACCAATGAATCTTGCAAGTTGCTGGGGCCCATGCTTAAAGAGACCGGCCCATCCTCATCAATAGCAAGAGGGCTCGCCACCAAATCGCAAGCCGGCTCTAGTACTGCTTGCTGTGGCTTTGCTTGTACCCACCTATCAAGTGGCCCTGTAGATATAATTTGCCTAGGAGTTCCTTCCTCAGATGTTCTGATGACTGCCACCTGCTCAAAAGTCACATGCTGGTTATTAGGGGGGCAGATTATAGAAGAATTAATTAGGCTATGCCCAGCTTTAAATGATTTCAATGTATGTTGTCTTCGTTGAATCCTCATCTTAGTAGGGTACACACACTTAGTTACCCTCTGGGCCTGGCCTTTGTCTTCCCTCAGTATCTCCAGCAATTGTACCTGAATCCCCCAGCACTGGAGGCTTCAACTTGAATAGAAAAACAGGGTGCTACTTTGTCTAAAAGAAGTTCCTGGTTAATGATCGTGCCAGAGATCGACAAATCTGAAGGAGCAGGATTGGCTCTATGCATCATTGACTCACATGTATTATCCAGGATAATATCTACTACACAAGCTCAGGTCTGTTTCAAGTCTCGTTGTTCACTTGCAATCATTGAACATAAGGAAAAGAGAGCGTCCACAGAACCGGCCACCACATTTAATGTGGCCGAAGGGCGAATGGGCTCCTAAAGAGTAGAACCAGATGGATGACGCTGATCAAGATGCTCCATTTCATTGTCACTCTCAATAGTGAAAAAAACAAGAGGAACTGGATAATAAGCGTTGCAGATCCAGCGTGGCCTACAGTTGTGTGCCATCATGTTGTCGTAAGTAGGTTCAGCCACCCCTGGTCGCACTGGTTCACCAGCTGGATCCCTGTGTAAACCCAAACATAGATTCAATAAAGAGTTGTTATTGTCAGTCCAGGAAGACGCTGAAACGTTTCCTTCTTCTGAACCACATTTGTTTTCAGATATTGTTCCCACATGATGCGAAAGTAGCTGACAGACTGTCTTTACTATTCCTCTCAGTAGGACCACCAGTAGTTATTTTAAAAATAAATTGTGATCTTTACATTTGAACCCGGCATAATAGGCAGAGGAGTCTGCCCCTTTACCAAAGTAGTTTGCCCGTTTTCTATTGCCAGGCCCAAAATATGGGTATCTGGGGATGCTTGGGTTGTCAAACGATTCAGCTGCTTTGTTTTCAATGACTTTGCAGTGGCGCTACGTAAGCCCTGTTTGCGCACTCTTTGATTTGTCATAATTAGCAGTGTGTTTGTATCTAGAAACAGGTGCTTATTTACTTACAGTATCTATAACAAGCCACAGTCGGTCATGAGGAGTCCAAATCCAATAGCCTACTCGAAGTGTAGTCTCCCGGCTACCCAGCTGCCCCACGGCAACACGATAACACACAGCACACACCGCGCTCTCTGTACCGGTGTGGGTTTTTAAAGCCCTCCTCCTCCAAATGGCTGTGTGGAAAGCGAGGAAAGTCCCACAGCTTCTGAGCTTCTGGCTCCTCATAATGATTTGCAGAGTCCCCAGCAACATCAACACGATAACGCACAGCGCACACTATGGTTCATCGGCCAATGTTATTTTTAAAGATAAACTTTCCACTGATCATAGAGCTATAAAAGCAGACAAGTGTCTTTATTATGCCGAATCCTTGCTTTTGGCTGAAAATATCCGTAAAATATTATTCTAGACTGTCAGAGACGAGTTCTCCAAGGCCTTTGCCCTCTGCCCCTGCTCGAGCCTGTGTGACAACCCATCTGATTGATCTCCCTCATAGAATAGAGACGATCAGGGTTAAAAATTGTTTGTACTGATCGTCCAGCAGTTATTTCTATTCCTTTACATTCACCCCCGCAGAGGGACACTTAGCAACTGGGTCTTAATGCCTTTCAGTTTACGGATTGCATGGCAGTTAATGAGGCCACGTTTAGCCTTAAATCAGTCTCTCCTTTGGATGCCACCCCACTTCACCTTCTTAAATTAATGATTGCTCCTTTTGACAAGATTCTCATCAAGGCAATCAACTACTCTCTGTCCTCTGGCCAGATCCTGGATTCTTTAACCTCTTTAGTGCCAAGGACGAGCAATCTTGTCTTTGACATTACGTTTGTGTTGCCAAGAGTGAGATAGCTCGTCCTTTTTGGCACGTTCCTTTGTGTGATCCCTGCAAAACAGGAATTGCACAAAAGTGTAATCCAACCACCAGGCTATGTGAGGAGGAGGCTCCTCTTCACAGCCCAGTGGTTGGATTTCCTTCAGTTTCACGTCAGCACGCGTGATGTATGCTGCCGTGGAACTGAAAGTAAATTTCACTGCGGCAGCCATTTCTGTTGCCGCAGTGAAAACAGAAGGTACGTTTCCTTCGTTTTCTCCCTCAATCTGAGGCACTATCATGCCGTTCAGATCGAGGGAGGTGTTGTTGGAAAGGGGAGACTCATGTGGCCCCTGTCTGCCCGCAGAGAGGGCCACATGAGATGCTCCCCCCATTCATTAGGGGGGCACCATAAATATTGGTGCTGGCCCCCCAAGCATGGGGCCACACGTATTGGGCTCCCTGGGGGCAGATGGGTGCCCATCTGCCCGCAGGGGAAAGAAAAAAAATTATATTATAACATTTGGATGGTAGGGACCTGGGGGGTCCACTAGACCACCAGGATCTTTCAGGATTAAAAGGGGGGGTTTGCCCTCTCACCACCCCCACCGTAAGTGGATGGGGACACCTCATGTAGCCCTCCCTGGGGGCAGATTTCTGCCCCTATCTGCCCCCAGGGAGGGCTACATAAGATTCCCCCCATCCATTTTGGGTGGGGGGGAGAGGGGCACCAGAATTCTTGGTACATGCCCCCCCAAAGCATGGGGCAGTACGTTTTGCCCACCCTGGGGGCAGATGAGCACAGTAATGTGGCCATCTGCCTGTAGGGTAGGGGCAAAACAAAAAATCTATGTTGGTGGGGGTCACCCTAAACCACCAGCAATTTACATAATGCAAAGGGGGGATGGGCCTCTCCCCCCCCACCCAAAATGCATGGGGCTCTCATGTAGCCCTCCCTGGGGGCAAATCTGCCCCAAAGAAGGGGCAAATGTGTTTTTACTGGGGGTTGAGGTTCAGTAGACCACCAAGGATGGCTGAAAGAGGGGCCGTGATCAGAGCGAGTAGCAGTTATGATTTGTTTTTGCTGGGGTGACCATAGGTAACAAATGTTTTTTATTTCGTTTACAGCTTTTTCTACGCGAGCACCTGCAACGTTATGTGAGTACAGTTTTTTATTATTCTACAGTTACGACCCATTGTGAGTGGGGTGGGTGGGACTGGGGCTGTATTGTGAGTGGGGTGGGCGGGAGTGGCCCGTCTGGGGAGGTATTTTGGTGGGCTGGGACACAATTGCAGGGTCAGGCCACAAATTGTCTACATGCCAATTTCCCCCCATGCCAGTGTAACATTGGTGTTTCCCTGGGAGTGGCTGTCTCCCATGTGGGTTGACCGCCCGCAATCCCAGGCTGCACCTCTGGCTGGGCTGCGTTACAGATGTCACCTCTGGGGAGGAATGGGGCTCCTGCCGGGGCTCCCTGGGACTGCCGCTGTGTTAGGTAGAATCCTTTGCAGTTCCCATGGGGAACACTGCAAAAAGATTAAGACTACAGGAGTAAGCAGTAAACCCCATTGGTAGCAGTCTGCACCAGCCAGATTCACCTGGTAGCTGTGGCTGAGCAGTCAGACTTCTCTCAAGAAGAGTAGGGCAGTATATAGAGTATACACAATAGAGCTTTGTATAAAAAGTATATAATTATTTATTTAAAACACACTTTAGGCAATATACTAGCACTCTAAATCAAAAGCAAGTTAAAACACAGTCAGGTAAAGTATACACACCTCCCTTGATAACTATCAGACAAGTCAGAGTTAAAATACCACAATTTGTTAAACAGATGTGAGCGCATAACCTGATGGCACTCCAATATTTCAGTTAAAGGGAGAGAAAAAGGCAGAGCATAGAAATAAAACAGGTCCCAACACTTTTAGGAGTTCTCAGCAAGGGAATAAAGGCAGTAAATACTGTAGAGCCAAAGTTCATAGGCCAGGCCCACTTTAAAGGGAGCAAAGTGAAATGTGCTGAGGATCACACGGTTTAAAATGCACGAAAAGTCTTTGCAGAATGTTCAAAAGAGGTTGGGCTGATTAAAGAAGGTAAAGTTAGAAGGTCTGGTGCCAAACCAGTTGGCAAGCCAAGGATTTAAGGGTCACCTTGGGCAAACCGAAGAAGGGGAGGCCAGGCAGGACACAGTACCTTAAACTGAGAGGAGGCTCTAGTGGTGGCAGTTGTACCTGGCAGTGGTTGCAGTTCATTGTTTCGACCAGGGGAAGAGAGGATCTCGTCGAGGAGGAAACGTGGAGTCGTTGCACTGCACAGGGATGAAACCAGCTGCGGAGTTTGTCAATAAAAGGTGCGTTCCTTTTATTCGCGGTCAAAGTGGTGAAGCTTGGCTATCCGGCCGCTGCGGTGCTTGGCACGGGTGATTCGACCAAGAGACGTCTTTGGAAGGCGAAAAGGGCAAACTGGTTGGTCCCACCAGCTCAGAGGAAGAAGACTCGTCCAGCAGAAGATCTTCTCTTGTCGTCGGGAAAGTGGTGAGGTAGTTGCAGCAGGGCTTCACCGGTGGTGTCCTCGTTGCAGATGGCTCAGCTTCTTCCCTCTTCGGATTCTTAGGTCCTGTGGCGACTTCTGAAGTTCCAGTCCCAAAGGCCCTGCTTTTATGCAGAAAAACCCCCCATTCATCAGCCTAGCTGTCAATCACACATGCTAAGTGGTGAGTCGGGCGGCTCACCACTGGGCCAATCAGAGTAGAGTGCGACTTGGGTTGCCGAGGCAATGCAGTCCAGGGTGCCAATTCCCCCCTCCACCCTTCCTGTGGAACCCAGACAGAGTGGCACCATTTGGAGGGCTTCTGTGGAGAAGGCCGCCAAAAAGTGCAACAAAGGGCTGGACCTTGGTCAGAGTTACAGAGACGGACACGAACGCCATTTTAGAAAAGAGTTCTGGCAAAAAGACCCAGCCGTTGGATTTAATATTAAATAAATAAACCGGCGGTATCTTTAACATTGCACCAAAAAGTGGTGCAGTTAAAATCAATGGGAAAATCCCATAGGGAATATTCCGGTGGAATATTTCGCGTGGTAACCACTGCCACCAGCCAGAAACACGACAAGGGGGGACTGAACAGTGCCCCCTTGAAAACAGACCAAGGGGCAATATAATTGACCCCTTCCAGTACTTCCACAATATGATGGTTTGTACTGGTTCAGTTCACAATTTAGGACTAGTAAAGTCAATGGTGACTTTACATGCTCTGGGAGACAGCAGTCAGTCCCAGGGTATGGAGTCTATGTTTGGGGGTCACTATGACACCCCTGTGTTACTGCACTGAGGGTGCTGTGTAACACACACATAAAAAATAGATGATACCCTATGGAGAAGAAAGAAAACCCCATAGCCCATAAGCACACAAAAAGTCAAAGACATACCTCAAATAATGCCTAAGAGTGGGAGGAAAAGAGTCTCACTCTTAGCAGGAGAAAAAAAACCCCCAAAAATCCAGCAAAGCTGCTGCGGGACTCACTAGGTTTGGGAAATTAGCCTTATTAGAGAATTCTCCCTAACACACTGCACTTGGGGATGGTCAACCCACATGGGAAACGGGTGCCCAAGGCCCGGTATGTGACCCCCAACCATCCTGGTATTCTGGCTGACCTGCGTTACAGCTTCTTCCTCCGGGAAAGGACGTGGAATGTCCCGGGCCTCCCGAGAACCACCGCTGGGCTTGGGGACGTTCAACCTACATGGAAGTCAGCTGGCCCAAGGCTAGGGACATGACCCCCTACCACCCCGGAGCTCTGGCTGGGTTGCGTTATAGCTTCTCCTTCTGGGAAAGGACAGGGACCCTGCCGAGGCTCCCTGGAACCGCTGCTGTGCTTGGGGATGGTCAAGCCACATGTGAGACTGGGATCATCCCAGTGGGATGCATTACAAAATGTACATCCGGGAAGAGAGGGGGTCCCTGCCGGGGCTCCCTGGGACTGCCGCTGCACTTGCAGATGGTCAACCAACATGGGAGACAGCCGCCCAAGGACATCACCCCAGACCATCCTGGATGTCTGGCTGGGATGTGTTACAGAATTTACCTCAGACGGTAGGGGGACCCTGCCAGCGCTCCATGGAACCGCTGGTGGGCTTGGGGATGGTCAAACCACATGAGAGACAGCCGACCAAGGCCAGGGACATCACCCCCGAGCATCTGGGACCCCTGGCTGGGCTGCATTACAGAATTTCCCCCAGGGGAGGGAAGGGGACCCTGCCGGGGATCCCTGGCGCTGCCGCTGTGCTTGGGGAAGGTACACCCACATGGGAAACCGGTGCCCACGGCTGGGGACATCACGTCCAACCGTCCAGGAGTTCTGGCTGGGCTGCGTTACAGCTTTTTCCTCCGGGGAGGAATTGGCACACTGCCGGGACTCCCTGGTGGGGAAAAGTTGTAACACAGGCCAGCAGGAACTCCAGGACGGTTGGAGGTGATGTCCCCGCCCATGGGCATCCATTTCCCACGTGGGTGTGTCATCCCCAAGCACAGCGACAGCTCGAGGGAGCTCCGGCAGGGTCCCCTTCCCTCCCCCGAGGGTAATTCTGTAACGCAGCAGAGCCAGAGCTCCAGGATGGTCGGGGGTGATGTCCCTGGCCCTCGGCAGCTGTCTCCCATGTGGTTTGACCATCCCGAAGCCCAACAGCGGTTACAGGGAGCCCCGGCAGGGTCCCCGACCTTTCCAGAGGGAGAAGCTGTAATGCAGGCCAGCCAGAGCTCCAGGATAGTCTGGGGGCTAATGCCCCTGGCCTTGGGTCGCTGTCTCTCATGTGGGTCGACCGTCCCCACATCCAGTGGCAGTTCCTGCAGGGTCCCCATTCTTCCCTGGAGGGAAAGGCTGTAATGCAGCCCAGCCAGAGCTCCAGGCTGGGCTTGGGGATGGTCGACCCACATGGGAGGCGAGTGCCCAGAGACATCACCCCGACCATCCTGGTGGTCTGGCTGCGATGTGTTACAGAATTTACCTCTGGGAAGGGAAGGGGACCCTGTTGGGGCTCCCTGGAACCGCTGCTGCACTTTGGGATGGTCGCCCCATATAGGAGACAGCCCACCAAGGCCAGGAATATTACCCCCGACTATCCTGGAGCTCTAGCTGGCCTGCGTTGCAGCTTCTCCCTCCGGGAAAGGTTGGGGACCCTGCCGGTGCTCCCTGGGACTGCCGTAGAACTTCAGGAATACCTGAAATGAGAGGGAAATGGGCTTCCTTGATTATGTCAAAAGTTAATCTTTCCATGTGCTTGTATATGCTCATAACTAAAGGAGTGGTTTGCTGGGTGGCGGGACCTGAGCATACTGGGTGACCGTCCACGCCTTCTACGGTTTGGGTTTCCCGTTTCTTGTCTAATGGAATATGATTTTCTATCACCCAAGTGCTGTCCATAAACATCCCAGCAACTCCACAATCGACTAAAGCCAGAGCGATGTTAGGGCTGATGGATGGTCCTTGAATCGTCACCTTAAGGACCATAAGACGATCGTCCATGGGTTGTTTGACTGTTGTGATGTGAATTTGGGGACTCAGAACTACACCTCGGTCTCCGGTCCTCTCTAGAGCTGAGGTTTGTAGTTTCCCTCCTTCTTGGGAGGTACCTCAGGACAGTCAGGTAAGGGATGGCGATTAGACCCACAATACATACAGAGACCCTGGTCACGTCTTCTTTGTCTTTCAATAGGAGTTAACCATCCTCTTGCAGTTCCCACCTGCTTGGGTTTGTCCACTGAAGATGCGTCTCTGGGTAGAGAGTGTACACTCTGTCGAGACATTCGAGGTGTTCCTCTCTTTTTATGTTCTTCCCTTCTTTCCTGTTGTCTGAATTCGATCTGAAGGACAAGCAAGGTAAGTTCAGCCAGGGAGACGGGACACGGAATCCAGACAAACTAATTTTTACTCTCCTCTGACAGTCCCCTGCGGAAGATGGTATACTTCACAGATTCGGGCCACCCTGCTTCTTGTGCCAGTCTTTGGAATCTTGGCACGTATGCCAACACTTCTTGGTTTCCTTGTCGAACGTCCAAAAGAGATTCATAAGCGTGAAAAGGAATCTCCTGTCTTTCAAACATATCTGACACAATCTGACCGACACAGGTAAGTGTATTTATCTTCCTTTATTGGCGAGACCCCACAGCCACAAGCTACGGCTCCCCTCGCTCAACGGCCACTGTGGAATGTTGATTGCTGAACGTACATCAACATTCCACCAGTGTGCCAATGCACGAGCCCGTGCATATTACAACATATCCTCTTCCCTTGGATAAAAATGTTGGCACCCACAAACAATTATTTTTTTTTTTTCTAGAACAATGGAAAACGAAACCAACATCACATGACATGTCATATTTCAATTTACTTTAACAGCTGTATCCATACAAGTAGCATGGGTAATATTAAATGTGCTTCACTCTTAACAAACATAATCCCTGAATCTTATGGGCCGTCCACAGCTCCTACCCACACGACCCCTTTGTTGAACTGCATCAGGTTGCTGATCCATAGCATACTGAGATTCCGCATTGACCTGTGGATCAACAGGACCTGGAAGTGGTACCCCCTCTTGCTGTTCACCCCCGATGGGTTGCGAAACCACAGGATTATAATCCAGCACATTTTCCTGTGATTCCTCCTCATATTCCACACCATCCCTGACCACACGTCTGCATCCATCCACCACCACTCGCCTCTTACTCCACACAGAACCATCCTCCAAGTGCACATACCCTTTTCCAACTTTAACAACCTTCCTTAAGGGCATAAAAGTGCTGTATCCTTTATGAACTATTCTAGGATTCTTTATGTACACCTGATCCCCAGGCTTTACGTTCAACTCCTTCCTGCTCATTTGTGAGGACCCCGTGGTCTGTTGGCGCTCTAAAATGCTGCGATGAATTGCTCGCAAATCCATATCGCATGGACCACCACCCCCCATAGCCAGGGTTCTCAACATTGTGCCTGCCTTCCTGCCCCTCATTAATTCAAATGGAGATCTTCCCGTAAGCATGGCAGGTGTTCTCCGATATGCAGCCAGGTATTGTGACACAACTTCTTGCCAGTTCAAACCATTGGCCAAAGCCAATTGTATGGCTGACTTAATAGTGCCATTGGCCCTTTCAACCAGACCATTTGCCGAAGGATTATACAGAGCTGTCCTATAGTGAGAAATGGCATGCTTTTCCAAGAATTCTCTCATGGCTCTAGAAGTGAACTGCACACCATTATCCGTAACTAAACTTGCCGGTAAACCCTCACGGTCAAATACTTTCCTCAGAAAATCAATTACGGTATTGGTCGTAACATCTGAACACGCCGCCACCTCAATCCACCTGGACGTGTAATCCACCAACACCAACATATATCTGGACTCAGGCTCTAAACAGTCAAACGGACCCATAATATCCAAAGCCAATTTCGACCATACCTGCTCTGGAACCTCAACAGGATGCACCGGTTGTGGATGCAGTACCTTGCTCTTATCACTGACAGAACACGCTTGACACTCTTTCACCACTTGTTCCACATCCTTGTCCATTGACGGCCACCAATACTCCTCTCTCAATCTCCTTTTGGTCAAAGATCGGCCCAAATGACCTTCATGTGCCAATTCCACCATTCTTCCCCTCAAACTTATCGGGGGTATCAATCTGCTGCCCCTAGACACACCCCAGGGACCTTCTGTTAATTCCTGGAGAACCTGGGCATATCCTTTCCCTTCCGGCCTTTCCTTCACTGTGTCCCACCCCTTCACCAGACCTTCCCTAATCCACTTTAACTCAATATCATCCTCAGACTCCTGATCCCACACCGACTTCTCCACAGCAGACGTGACCAATGCAACCTGACACTCCTGCAAATCATCCTCCTTAACTACTCCCCCCTTACTGTCCTCCTCTACCCCTGGCAAGCGGGACAAACAATCCGCGACAACATTAAACTTCCCCGGAAAATAATGCAAGGAAAAATTGTAATCTTGTAATTGTACTGACCACCTCGCAATCCTCGGGGATACTGCCATGACTCCCTTGGAAGAAAATACCTGTACCAACGGTTTATGGTCCGTTCTCACTACATAGGGTATGCCCCACACAAATGTCCTAAAATGTTTTGAAGCCCACAGCACTGCCAAAGTCTCTTTCTCAATTACAGAGTACCTGCTTTCCAGATCTCTCAATGTCCTTGACGCAAAAGCCACCGGGACCCATTCACCATTAATGTATTGTTCTAGGACTGCCCCTAGGCCCACCTCACTTGCATCCACCGTCAACGCAGTTCTATTTTTTGGGTCAAATGATTTCAGACAGGGAGCCTTCTCCACCTCCCTCTTAACCAACTCAAATTCTGCCGCACACTCCGCAGACCATACAAATCTTACACACTTCCTCAAGAGAGCTCTCATGGCCACTGTCTTTTCAGCGTAATTTGAAACAAATTTAACATAATACTCTGCAAGACCCAGAAAAGCCCTTAGCTGATCCTTATTAACCGGAGCTGGCGTATCCCTCAACACTTGTACCAACTCCCTTTTTGGACTTACACCTTGTGAACTCAACGTGTGTCCCAAATATGTGACCTCCTCCACCCCCACTTGACACTTTGTTAATTTTACAGTAAGACCTCTCTCTTTAAGAATCTGCATGACCTTCCTCACCCTTGCATCATGCTGCTCCCTGCTGCTGCCCCAAACCAAAATGTCATCTTGAAAGTAGCTGACACCCACCACCCCTTCAAACAACTGATGCATCAGCCTCTGAAATACTGCCGAAGCCGAAGCCAAACCAAAAGGCATGCGACAAAATCTGAACGCCCCAAACGGAGTCACAAATGACGTGAGAGGTCTAGATTCAACATGCAGGTCAATTTGGTGATACGCCGTTGACAAATCAAAAGTTGAAAAATATTTAGCTTCACCCAACGTCAATAGCAACTCATTAATATTAGGCAAAGGATGCCGATCCACCCATATGCTGGCATTCAATTCCCGGAGATCCACACACATTCTGATGCTGCCATCACTCTTCTTCACTAAAACCACAGGAAACAACCATTCCGAAGCCTCAATGGGTTCTATTATTCCTGCCGACTGCAACTTAGACAATTCCGCCTTAAATGCCTCCCTCACTGAAACTGGCACCCCCCTCACCTTGTGAACTTTAGGCACTGCACCCTTCTTCAACACAATGCGATGCGTAAAGCCCCTAAGCTTACCCAGGATGTCAGAAAATACTTCAGGAAACTCACTCATAAGCACTGTAGGGGTAACTCTTACATCCTTCTCTTCCATTCCCTCCCTGACACTGAGAACCGGTTCTTTTTCACCTGGATGAATTTGTATCTTTAGTGCAGCCTGCTCATCCCAACCCAACACACTTGTCCCTTTTTGAGCCACATACAATTTACCTAAGGTCTGCCTTCCTTTGAATGAAAAATTTGACCAATCATAACCAAGTAGATC
Source organism: Ambystoma mexicanum (assembly GCF_040938575.1). Lineage (NCBI taxonomy): Eukaryota > Metazoa > Chordata > Amphibia > Caudata > Ambystomatidae > Ambystoma > Ambystoma mexicanum. Next base: position 323,836,450 of record NC_090926.1, on the reverse strand, counting down.
AATGGAACTTTGCCCGTATGCATACGGTCTGATGTCTGGTGCCAACAGCGTAGAGATCGGCTTACCCAAAACCTGTTGATACACTTCCGGAGACACCAGGGTATAAGGTGACCCAGAATCCACCAGCATATCCACAGGGTGCTGGTCCACCAACACTGACACCCATGGACCCTTTCGCACACCACCCTCCACATGTAATATGACACTCTGTTTGGGACCCCCCCCTGCTCCCTCCAGCCCCGTGGTAAACTCTTCTGCAGTTACATTTGCGACCACCTGCCCTTTACACATTCGTGCAAAATGGCCCACCCGTTTACATTTCCTGCACTCTACATTGGTAGCAGGACATGACTTCGAATCCACTGTGTGACTTGACCACCCACAATTTTTGCACACCTCTTTACCTTTAGGTGCTCTGTTCCCTTGTACAACCCCTTTGTCCAAACCCTTCTTGCTCCTTGACATCACCGCATGCACTGTTTCCCTATTTCCATCCCTTTCAGTAACAATTTGTACACTCGCCTTGGAGGCTTCAATTGCTCTAGCAATCTCCAAAACCTTATCAAGAGAAGGATCGCTCTCAATCCACAATCTCTCTCTAATTTTTTGATTAGACGTTTTCATCATAATCTGATCCCTTATATGTTCCTCTCCGTTTCCCGGGAACCCACATGTAGCCATGAGCGCACGTAAGGCAGTAACGTATGAATCTATACTTTCCGCGGAACCTTGTGCCCTAGAGAAAAACTTATACCGCTCTAAAACCACATTAACTCTTTTTCCAAAACGTACTTGCAGTTTCTTCAACCCCGTCTCATAGGCACTTACAACCATTTCCCCTTCGCCTCCCCCTTGAACCATTACATTCTCTCCAGGCAGGTGACGAAAAACTCTCAACCCTTCAGTACCAATACAATTAAGCAAAGCAGCCTCCTTTTCATCATCGTTGAACTTTGCCCCACCCGCAGCCCGCAAATATACCTTAAAGGCATCTACCCATTGCTCCCAAGGCGCAACCGGCTCTCCTGGGTTAGGCAAAAATGCTGGTGGAGGCCTAGCAGCTGTATGCAACATGGCCAAAATTTATTGCCCAAGACCTGCCCACCAATTAACCTACACAAAACTGTTCTTTTGCGTGCCCCCTTATAATCCAAGAATTTTCCTCTCTGTCACTTAAAGTCAGTGGTCACCACACCAACCAAGGTGACCGCACATCAATAACTTCCCTTGTACCCTTGTGAGCGTGCACCCCCACGCATATGCAGTACAACAGGTCCTGGAACAGGGTGAGTCACAACCAATGATGTATTTTTTCCAGCACAGGGTAATCACAACACCAGCCAGAATGACCGCACACGTATATCTTCCCCTGTAGCCTTGTGAGCGTGCACCCCCACGCATATGCAGTACAGCCAGGTCCTGGCACAGGGTGAGTCACAACCAATGATGTACCCAATGATGTGTACAATCCCAGCCCCAGACAAGCTGCAACTTTAACTTCTCTGGACCATATGGAATAAGGTGTTCCAACCTTACCAGCAACACCCCTTCACATCCACCTTAATTCTGACCTGTAGCTCTTCAACTTGCCACGTATTAATGTATTTAACGGTGTTTGTTCTCCACCTGTCTTCACTCATCCGGCAGCCGCCGCCGTAGATGCTGTGAAAGCACCCTTCGCGCTGCCCCCCCGCAGCCCCTCCTGCTTCCCTGGAGTGACTGCAGGCAGCGCAGAGCGGCGCAGGCGTCCCACGGCCCCTCCTCGTTGGACTCAGCCCACGCTAGGCCGGATAGCGTAAACACGCTGTCGGGGGCGGAGCCAACTGCCGCGCACAGGCCTCCGATCCTCCTGGAGCAGGACCCCGACTGGGACACACGCAGGCTCCGCCGCGACCAGGGGAACAGAAAGCTGTCACAGCTGCAGCGTATTACCTCGTCCTCCGCTCCTCCGCAGGAGAATCACCCGCTGGGCCTGTTTTGGGTCAGACCTGCAGCGACAGCCCCCGCCGAATCCAGGCAAACCGGTGGCCTCCGCTCCTCCACAGAACAGCGAGTCGGCAGCAGCCAGCAACTCCTCGCCTTCCGCTCCTGCACAGAGCAGCCACCTGCCCGGCCCTGCACCGGTTCAGACCCGCAGGATCCGCTGCAACAGATCCAGCGCCGGTCGGCCCCCGTCCACGCCGACTGCGCCCGGGACGATGGGGAGCCACACAGTCGATCCGCACACACGTGGGACAGGGTCTCGTCAAGATCCCGATCCTCGTCGCCAATGACACAATCTGACCGACACAGGTAAGTGTATTTATCTTCCTTTATTGGCGAGACCCCACAGCCACAAGCTACGGCTCCCCTCGCTCAACGGCCACTGTGGAATGTTGATTGCTGAACGTACATCAACATTCCACCAGTGTGCCAATGCACGAGCCCGTGCATATTACAACAATATCCTTAAGTGCTTGTACGAAGGCAGCGTAAGAAGCGACCAAGGGACTGCCGGGTATCACCAGAGGAGTGGCCCACGAAAAGGCATTTCCTGGCATCTTTGTCTGAAGCAAGAAGTGTTTTCTCGAAGAGAAAATGGACTGTACAGGAGTCCAAGTATTCTTTGAGTTTACCAGCGGCACGTCAAACTTTCCCGACGTTAATACCCTTATCGGGGCATCAGAAAGGAAAGCGTCTCTCACAGTGACCATATGTCTTAGTGTATCGTTTTCTGCCTTTAGGGCCTGTGCTTTCGCAGACAGGCCTTCAACGGCATTGATCCATTCTTGCATCTGAGCCATTTTAGTAGTATCTTTTTGGCGTTGCAAACTATCACCTGAGTCGGAGGATTCTGAGTCCATGCAAGATGTCTTGGTCTTGTCACGAAGGCGGTCTTGGAAAAGATAGGGCCTATCCTCCCCTGCCGCCACAGTGACCTCCTAGGATGGTAACTGGTTAGGCACTGTGGCGACCTGGCAGGAAGTGTCCAGAATGACGAGGGAAAAGCCAGAAAAGGCACAAAATACCCTCTTTGTAGAGAAGAGTAACATGAAGAAATCTTGGTAACTTGCAGTGTTGGGTATATTCCAGAGAGAGTATATGATCTGATATGATAGGTTATTTATAACGCCCTTAATACCTAGAGGTTTCTAAGCGCTGACCCGGGGATCGAACCTGTGTTGCTCCGTGTCGGCTTGCTTCCAAGGCAAGCATGTTGCCCGTGAGCTATCCTCTCCCGAGACCAGCAAGTTTGCCTGTTCAGGGATTAATGTCAGAAGGATCTGTTAGCAGGTGAAGATCTGTGGTCCCGAATAGAGTGTTGGAGATAAATGAGTTCCACTGTGAGTAGGCAGATCCGAAATGAAACTGCAGATTCCAAGAGCGGAAAGAAACGAGGCCACGCGAGGGAGAACAGGGGGCAGCCAAGGAAGGGAAAAACAGGAAAAAGCAGGGACCCACGAGAGAGCAGCTGCAATTAACTAGAGGCAGCAGAGAGTGGTAAAACCAAGCAGAGGGCAGAGGAGGGAGCACAGTGGGGAAATCAGGATGAGCAGGAAAGAGGGAATGAGAGAGGCAAATAGGGGCTGCACACACTAGCGGCTTACCCAGTAAACGGAGTGAACTGGGTTGCAACGCACTTGTGTTGAGGACTTGCCGGTAAATGAAGATCTTCGGAGGTCCGGCACCCATCTTGGAAATAAGCTAGACCGTAACTGGCCCTTCGACGTAGTGGAACACACGTACGTCTTACTTCTCGCACGAAATGCAGTGTTCTGTGTCCCCTGCATCAGCGACGCCACAAAGACCAGCAGGCGGCTGTGACATGCACAACTTTATTACTTCTGCTAGTGGTAATGTTTGTTCCAAGCTTCTCCACATCTCATATGAGAAGATGTGTACAAGGTTTGCTTATCTTTATAGCCTTTTGGCTGATGGCATTGCGGGTTACGGGTTTCTCCAAACTGATATCTCACGAAAAGAGAATTGCGCCCTCGCTGCTCTTTTAACCCTTCTTTAGAGTCTCTTTGCTGGTGGCAATGTGGGTTATGGATTTCCCCAAACTAATATTTCATTAGAGGAGAATTTCTCCCTTTTTGCCCTTCTGCTATGCTTGTTGGTTATTTAAAATCTGCTTTTCGGTTCATTTGACACCTTCGGAGCGCTCAGGGTTACCGTTGCTGTTAAGCCAACTCACCAGCTTTTCATTGCATCTCAGTATTGTTTCGTGCCGTCTCAGTGCAGTGTAAATGCATTCGCCCTTCCAAACCATGTCAAGATCTCCTCCAGCTCCCCGGTCAACCTTCTACTTCTCTGCCAGTAAGGTTGCTGCTCTTCGAGGTGACTGTGCCGTTGACGGCTCTTCTGTGGCTGTCTTCAACTGCACGGCACATCTTTGGAGCTCTCCTGGCTATTTCGGGTTTCCTGACACTCCGGTTCTTTGGAGCGCCCCCCGACCACTTGGGAGTACCTTCTCCCTTCAGCTGGGCTTCCTTCTGCGCCTCTGCCTTCTCGCCCAATTCCGCTTCCCGCTTTGCATTCTCTGTAGCACCTCACAAGTTATCCTTCAACTCCTGCTTTACTCACCTGTGGGTCATTTCCAGCTTTAAATGTCCCGCTTGGTTGATTGAAAAACATCTAGATCGCATGTTCTTCTTAGCAGCACTTTTGATCATCATCAACTCTGTGTTCCTCTTCCTCATCCCAGTACCATTGGCATTATGGGTACTGAAGTCCCTAATAGTTTTAGGGTTTCCAACACTGTTTTGTTTAAACTGGTTTTTGCACCGAATCTTATCAGAACTAAGAGGTGATGTTACGTAAAGCATGTACATTACTTGGTTCCACTTCACAATATGCCATTGTTATTTCAGGGGAAATGGAAGAATCATGTTATGGGTCGCCTCCCACATGATCTTCCCTGATAATACCGCCCCCAGGGTCAGGATCAGGTAGGATCAGGTAGCAGCTGCCTTCCCGTGGCCACATGAGAGGAGGCCAATACCGGGGTCTTAGTGATGATTTCCCCAGATTCCTCACAGGTCCCACTTGCCCAGACCCCTAGGCAGGGTCTTGCAGAGCCGGCTTACCTCCATTGCCTCAAAGAGGTAGGCTCCCTCTTGGGGAGAAGGCACGAATACCCTAGATCCATCACCTCACGCAACATATAGAGTGACTGTCAACACTTCCACACATTGAAGGGACACTATACATACAGATTCCTATGCATCCCTTTTTCAATTGTGACTGCTCATGAAATCATTTACAATGCCAAATAGTTGCACAGCTGTTGCCCGTGTCTTTATTGTCCTATACAGGCAACAGAAATCCTCTAGTACTGCTGTTACATCGCAATACCTGACATAGGCTATTACATGAACTTCTTTTGACTATGTCTGTTGCCTCATCTAACTGCAATGCAAACTGCTTTGCAGTTAACTGAGCACTAATATTTTCAGACACATGGCAGCTGATGGTGGTATCTCACAGTGAGATCATATTTTATCACTGTCAGCACCCATTATCCTGCACATTACCATAGCTTCTGGCAGAACCACTTCCTCAGAAAGTTTCTTTTTAGTTTTGGCAACGAGGTAGGCAATCCTAGGATCTTGACAATGCACTGGCCTGACTAGATTTTAACAGTACTTTTCTGCCAACTGATTATTTGTAACTTTCGAGCAAAGAAGCACCCCCATGCCTTGTTTCTAAATGTTGTGGAGTTGCTCTGCCGACCACAAACATTGATGCTTAGTTTCACCGCCAAACACAGTGAAAGTGAATTCAAAGTCTAAATATGTGCCATCATATTACCTGGACTTTTCAAGTGTAGACGACGAGACAAGTACCTCTAGCAGAAGTTCCGCCCCATTCTGGCTATATGTTGGCAACTGGAAATTGCGACATGTGCAATACCAGTGAGAATACCTGTACTGCGAAAAGTCCTTGAAACAAGGTATCCATTGAGAAACCCCTATATGTATCCACAGAGAAATGATGACCTTCTGAAGGAAGTTCCGGAAGAAGTGTGAAAAAGAATGAGGAAAGAACTGGTGACGTCACGTGAAGTTGAGGTGACGCACATAGAAGAGATGCACATGAAGTAAGAATATAGACATTATAGAAGCTGATGAAGTAATGAAGTACGCAACATTTCGGGAGCAAAATGAAGATTGCACATGCGAAGTAGCACCGAAGAAAATGCTAAATCTTTTTATAATTGTACAGATGCAGTAACGCAAGTAGACAAAGTAATCATAAGGCTAGACATATAGTGAATAGATTGCAGGCGATGCGCCAATGTATATACACACAGGAATATATAGAATCTGGATGTTCCACAGCGCACTTTAGCAAACTTGGACACAGAGAGCCTGGTTATCTACTCAAAAAGATACAAGAACGTGAGAAGCAGCCTCAGCTCCTGTTTGAGGTGTCATGAAAACCATTGAGGGTGCCAAGATTTCTTCATTTAATGGTATTAAAATACAACGAAGAGCTCTAAACGTGGTCCCCAGTCACATGGTTAGATGAGAATAGACTTTGGGGCAAGCTACACTGAGACCAGAAGATAAGAATTCACTCCCTTTTATTCTCCGGCACAGTGAGCCTCTACAAAGCCTAGTTCAAAGGTATTAATTGAATGGCAGACCGCTGGAGTGATGATGGATGATGTGTTAATTGGGTGGGGAGGCATGACCAAGCCAATCCCCCCAGCACCTGGAGTCCCAGTTGCATGCTGCTGGCAAGTGGAATCTTGCAGAAGGGTACAAGCATGCCAACCAATTATAAACAGCCATGTATTAAGGAGCCCTATAGTTTGAAAAGCCAATGTCGTATATTTTCATGACACGGAAGATGACTTGCACTTGGGATGAGCTTTTTTGCCCACCTGACCTTAGAGATCCAATCGTGTCCCTGTATCCCATAGAAAGTATAAGCAGATGCTCCCCGTTGACCAACCACAAACCTTAGTAGGTTTCCTTATTTTGTCACGTATCCTGACGTCACTTATGATGAATTTTTAGTATAAAGGTAATGTTTTTATGAAATGTGTCGAGATAAGTCTGTGCGGTGTCCGTTGATGTCCGTTGCACTCCCTGTTTTAAAGACTTGTTATTATTGTATAGCAGGTTTTGTAACAAATCACTACAGAATAAACATGCAAAACAAAAAACTTTCCAAAGATGTAGGCACGCCAAAAGCACAAGCACACCAAAAGGCTGTTGAGCAAAATCAGGGACAGGAAAAGAACCAGACCCATTAATAAGATCCCATAAGTGCTTAATATTGCTTAATGGTGTACATGTGTGCCACTCTTTGAAAATCTGAATTATTTCCAACATCCAAACATGGCTATGTAACAACACGGTCCTAAGTGAAAAGATCTTTTTATAAAAACCTTTTCACTAAAAGACTGATTTAGAAAGACCGCTCTGTGCTTGCACAGAGCGGTCTTTCTAAATCAAACTATCACGCCCCTGCCGCACAAGAGTGAGTGCAGGGACTGACAGGCTGTGCGGGACACGGAAGTGGAGGGCGAGGAGAACTGGTAAGTGTGTGGTTGCATGTGTGTTGGGGTGTGTGTGTGTGTGTGTTGTGTGTATGCATGTGTTTTGGTTTTGGTTTGGGCTGGGGCTGGGGCTGGGGGTGAGGGCGTGGGGTGAGGGGATGGTGCTGGGGCTGAAATCCCACTGGAGAGGGTGGGTGTGGGGTGGGGTGAGGGGTGGTGGAGAGGAACAATGGGGGCTCAGTGGGTGAAAACCCCCCCACCGAATACTTTTTTATTTTTAAACACATTTTAACGGTCTCAAGATAAAAAGACCTTTACAATGCTGTTTTACAATCAAAAGAAAACTAGGCATTGTAAATCGGTCTTTTTCGCTTGAGACCTTTTAAAATTAGGTCTTTTCTCATAGAACCGACAACATAGTTTGTTTGTATTGGCCACAGCCTGATTTAAGCATTCAATGGTGCCCTCACAGAGTGAAGTTCCAGCTTCCGCTCCAGTGAGAGTTAAACGCCATTCCTGAGCCAATTTGTCCATGATTTTGCAAGAAAACTTTCTTTACAAGCCAACTCTTAAAAAACATTTGAGCCTTCATCAACCCCACGCCTTTCTTCTACATCCATCCAAATAATTCAGCAGGTTTACCCAGCTGTTGCTGCCCAGAATTATGCATGCTGGCCACTGAAAATCTGCTCACATAGCGCACCTTCTGTGCAGCCCACTCAAAACAATCCTTACTTTCCCTTTCACTGAAAGACCTGCAGAAGATGTCACTTGCTTCGGATTTTGGGAAATTCGTATGCACCACCTTTTCTAGACCATGGACATATTGACTGGTGAAAGGAACAATATCAAGCCAGAATAACATTTGGCAGGAACATAGCTTTCAGCTGTGGTTGTGATTTCATAAGCATTACAACAGTGACTCCCTTTGCCAGCCACTGAAAAGAAAATACCCACGTTTGTGAGTCTTCGGTTGTGAACTCTGTAAGCAACACCTGCCCTCCCCCAACAGCCACGCTTGCCTATAGCTAAAAGGATGTACATACAAGCCACAAGCTGTCGGTCCTGCGCACCTTAAGTATTGCCAGTATTATAAAATAATCCTTAGCTGGCTGTGTGCATTCACGACAATCATCTCTGGGAAATTGGTCGGTTTGAATTTTACCAGACTAGTTGTGTTATATTATGTTATTGAAATTTGTACCACACTTTGCTGCCGTTTGCATGGTTTCCAGCTGCTATGGTGGATCTTAAAGAGAGGAGGCTGTGGAGGTTAGTGGAGCGAGAGGAGAATATGCAAGATCACTTTACTGTTGTGTGGATGCATACAGACCGAAGTACCCTGAGCTCTGGGTGGGGGTCAGTTTCTAGGTGGTCTGTGCCAAGTGTGTAACAGCATTTGTGTTCAAAGGGGAGCTTTGTGTGCCCGTGGTGTTAGCATACATTGGGCCTCATAAGTTTGCTGGTCCGGGAACTACGGTACCAGTAAGCATGCCGGTACTGTAGTTCTCGGACAGACAAACTACGAGTCTTTTACTGTTCTTCAATGGTCTGGACAGGCCCTGTTTGAGTCATGGTATTCTGTATTCCTTCAAGGAATGCCCATCATGCTGGGAGTCCGGAACACTGTGAAATGCGCTCTGTATCAACCTTTTGTTTAGCTGATACAGAGCGCGATTCACAGTGTTCCGGACTCCGAGCGTGATGAAATACAGAATACCATGACCCAAACAGGGCCTGTCCAGACCATTGAAGAACTGTCATGCCTGCGCCATGGGCGCATCCATTTACGCTCAATTTGGACTATATGTTTATCATTTATTTACAACAGACTCTTGGATCCATCTATATTTACTTTGGGAACTTTATTTCCCATTTGCGAGACTTTGGTGCTTTATTATTATTTCCAACAAACTACGCATACCATAATGCACCTGGCTACAAGCATCGATTCCTGGCTGTTCCTATTGGTTATCAAAGGAACTACCCCCCCCCCCAGAAGCCCTAGGGACTTGCCCTGCTTCCACCAGCCCAGGAACAGAAAGGGAGGTGGCCGATTGCCTGCAGGTGTGCTTCGCCAGGTGCAACCAATTAGCCTGCCCCTGTGCTGGGCTAGGCAGTATAAAAGCTGCTGTTCCCAGTGGCTCAGCCTCTTGCATCTGAGAGTCCTTCCTCCACCTTTTGCATCTTCCTACGGATCTTGTATGCTGCTTACCTTCACTCCTGTTTGGACCCTGCCTTGTTGCTTGCTCCACCCTGCTGCCTCCAGCCATAGCCTTCCAGGCTCCCTGCCTCACAGCCCTGCTCCTCTGGGCTCTCCGCACTGCAGCTGATCACGCTCTGCTGCCCTCCAGCCCACGCCCTTGCCCTGCCGGGCACTCCACATTGCAGCCGATCACGCTCTGCTGCCTTCCAGCCTACGCCCTTGCCCTGCCGGGCTCTCCACATTGCAGCCGATCACGCTCTGCTGCCTTCCAGCCTCCGCCCTTGCCCTGCCGGGCTCTCCACATTGCAGCCGATCACGCTCTGCTGCCTTCCAGCCTACGCCCTTGCCCTGCCGGGCTCTCCACATTGCAGCCGATCACGCTCTGCTGCCTTCCAGCCTCCGCCCTTGCCCTGCCGGGCTCTCCACATTGCAGCCGATCACGCTCTGCTGCCTTCCAGCCTACGCCCTTGCCCTGCCGGGCTCTCCACATTGCAGCTGATCACGCTCTGCTGCCTTCCAGCCTCCGCCCTGCCCTGTGGGCTCTCCACATTGCAGCCGATCACGCTCTGCTGCCTTCTAGCCTCCGCCCTTGCCCTACCGGCTCTCCACATTGCAGCTGATCATGCTCTGCTGCTTTCCAGCCTCAGCCCTTGTCCTCTGGGCTCCCTGCTTTGCAGCCTGCTCTCTCCGGCTGCCTACAGCCCTTGTCCTCTGGGCTTCCTACTTTGCAGCTTATCACGCTCCGCTGCCTACCCCCTACCTTTTTCCCGCTGGGTCCTCGGCCTAGCAGCCCTCTACAGTCCTCTGCAATCTTCTATGTTCAGCGGCCCTGCCCCTCAGGGTCCACTCCTTGCTGCCCGGCCCTTCTGGGTTCCTTGCCGTGCAGCCTGCTTTACTCTGCTGCCCTAAGCCCTTTTCCTCTGGGCTTTCTACCTTACAGTCCTACTCCTGTGGGCTTACTCATTGCTTTCCTGCTCCTCTGAGCTCTCAACCTTGTTCCTTACTGTCCTCTGCTATCCTATCCTGCTACACGACTTTCCTTTCATTTCCTTCTGCTAGTTTGCTATCACCTCCTTTCCTGGATTTGTCTGTAGTATCTTCTCTTGTACTGTTTGTAGACCCTTTTGTACAGAGCTTGACTGTTGGTTCCCATCAGTCAACCTCTGCCCCTTCCCTTGTCTCGTTTCTACATTACAGACACCCATAGCTGCTGTTCCAAGTCATGAGCAAACAGCGTGGGCCTCTGTTATAGCAAACTGTGCAGAAGGCTAGAGTATTTCCAAGGTTCGTGGAATACTCTTTTCCTATCTCTGCATACACCCCAAGAGGGTATTCATTCTGTATCTTTTCCCTTGCTACTCTTGCCTACTCTTCGTTCTCTTTCCTTTCCGCTGTGTGTGTTCTTGTCTGTCCACTTTATTTGGCACAACCACCCAAACCCTTTCTGGGTGTCCTGTGCCACTCTTAATAGAGTGCCATCCCTGACAAGAACAGTAAAAGACTGGACAGCCAAACTAAGCACGCAGACCTTCACCACCAGGTCTGTGGGATAAGGTAGATGGGGTGATGATTCCCCTAATCCACCTGAAATGCTGATCTCTTGCAAGACAGACTATAACTAACCGGTCCTGAAGAAGATAAACTAGGAAATCATCGAAACTGGTCGACCCTTTTAAGCAGGATATCCTGAAGAACAAGCTGGGATACAGACGAGGAACTATGCTCTTGTATTGGAGAACAGACTCTCTAAGAACTTTGTACCAATGTGGACATCTATATATGAACTCTAAAATTGGTTATGGTCTACAGCTCACATCATCAAGAGACCACTGTAGGGCTGGACAATCGAGCTCGTACTGCCATACGAAGTACCAGGCCTCAATAGAAGAGGTTTTTTTATGAATTTGTGATTGTATGTATTTTACTGTACATGTGTCAGTTCTTTTGCTCTTGTTTTTAAAATTAAGCAAATGGTCTACAACTTGGGGCACACACACTTCTCCGAAGGTCGATTTAAAGAATGAAGTGGCTACGACCCATGGGAAATAGTTCCTCATAGAAATGTGGCCCTAGTGCTTGAGACATTGCTTCACTTTCACCGTCACCAAGAGGTTTTTATTACTCTGAACATTGCAGAATCAGGGTTAGTATCCCCCTTTCTTTCTTTCCCAGCTGAATAGGCGGCACCCCTCTACACCTAAGGACAGATTCCCCACACTACGTGAGGGTAATCTGTAATGAGGATTTTTTGAGGCAATACATTAACTGTATAATGAACAAGCAATCCCACGTTGATACAGTGGGTTTCTAGAAGTGTTTTGTGTATGATAAATTATGTACTCTATTTAACACTTCAGGCTGAATGTTGAATTGGTAATTAATCCTTCCCTGATTGTGATCATGACCTGGGAATTGCCCATTTCTGGGCACCGGAAAAAAAAGAATATACCAGCGGCAGCCTCGTAATGAGGCCCATTGGCTTGGGGTGTGGCATGATAGTTCGTTGTGGGGGTCTAGTGTTCTGATGTTTGAGGTCTGTTGTGAGAGGAATTCAATTGCCATGTGTGGGTGGCTTAGTTGGTATGTGTGTTTTGTGTTGGAATGCAGAATTTGAGTGGGTTAGTGCAGTGGCTTGACTGGTGAACTTGCAGGGGAAGAAATAAAAAGACCAGCGAGTTAAGTGTTTGTTTATAAAAGTAAATCCCTGTTGTGCTTCTAAGATAATTCTGCACCACCCAGCTTCCTCATGCACTCCACCAAAATAGCGAGCAAAGTCCCACAATTATAATGGTGGGTGAGGAGCCTACTCTGCATAATGGAGCGAGCCAGCATTTCTTTTTGTGCATGCCCCCTAAGACACATTTCATTCTAGTGCATTTTTTAGCATATTTCACAGTGACAGGCCCTAATGTGCTCTCATCAAGTGCATGAGTGTTGAGAGCACTCCCCCAACACATATGTTCAAGGGGTCTGGGCAGAGCATCTTTTGTGCAGCTGTTCAGCTAACCTAAAATGCGCAGGCCCCCTGTGAGAACAAGGTGACCTGGGCCTTTCTGAAATGAACACAAATGAAAAAAGCGCATCCTCTGCGTTCATTTTTGAGAATCTGGCCCATTAACTTCTGGTATAGGTTGTTGAGGCAGCCATTGTTTTAATTTAAAAGTGGGGGCCGAAGGCCTGCAGCAGGGTCGCCTGCCCTCACAATAGCAATTTGTTTACAAGCAGGGGCAATGACCTACCCCCACAAGATCACAAGAACACATTTTGTTTTGTGGGGGCAGTGGCCTGCAATAAATATCCAAGAAGAATCTCCACAGTTCCTTGTTAGATTCAAATAGACAAAACTTCTGGTAATGTTAATGAGGCACAACTTTTGGTTAACACTTAGTAAGTCTTTCATTATATTAGGAATTCCATTTTGGATCTTTGTCAGGGTGACTTCATAGCACTTGTACTTTCATCTAAGCAACTTCCAGCTTTGAATAACCTCTTCATGATTCACTATGAGGATCTACTCCTGTAGCTCATAGTATTCCACCTCAATTGTGCTACTTAACTATCAAATCTACTGACAACCAAAACATCACCACAGCTTCAGTACTTTGTGACTTTAAACAGTTTCTCTTCAGATATGACAATATTCTTTTTTTTATAATGTTTCTATTTTTTTTTAGTTTGAAATATTTATTAAAAAAAGATCACATCATAACAACATATGAACAAAAACACAAACAAAATACAAACATCATGCAATCACAGCAAATCAACATTAACTATATACATCAGAAACACCCCCCTCCCCCCTTGGAGTCACAATACAAGCAATAAAACAAATCTAATACAGTAACAGAAATTTGCCACAGATCTTATTAAATAATGTATCTTTCTTTTCTCTCTGATACAGCACTCTCTCCATATCTGCTAAAGAATGCATCGCAGCAATCCATTCCTCCATAGTAACAGGGGTAGACGTTTTCCAATGTCTCAAAATTAGTTTCTTCCCCACCATTGCCCCACGAAAGATCCATTCCTTCTGAGAAGTAGTCAGGTCGTCCACCAAATCCCCACTACCCAGCACTATAGTCTTAAAATCCATATGAACCTTCACTTCAAGAATCCTTTCACAGATCTGGTCAAATTCAAACCACAGACCTCTCACCCTTGAGCATTCCCACAACATATGCTCAAAGGTGCTCACTTTGTGTAAACATGCCCAACACTCCGAGCTGTCACTCATTCCCCTCTTCATCATTCTCTCAGGCGTCCAGTATGTAGATATGACAATATTCACTTGATGGCACGTCAACACTTTCAAGTAGGCAAGGCACTCTTCCTCTGAATATTCCCTTTTTAGGGGCACAGCCTCTTTGCCACTCAACAATGACAACCCACAATTGCCCTTAAGATACACTTCTCTCTTTTTCCTATTGGCTTTGGCCATATAGGTTGTGTCAGCGTCTACAGAGTAATTACAAGCAGCCAGCCTCCCTTCCCCAATCTTGCCTTCATCTCGTTTATATTCTGCCAGCCAGGATAATTTACCCTGAAGCTTTGTTGCCAGGCTCTCTTGGGTTCAGGTAGTGCTTGCACACTTTTGGCTTGGGAAATGCTGGTGTTCTGTTATGTTTCTGACAACACGTCCACCTTTTCTCATCTTTGAGAAATCCAAGTTTCACTCCTGATTGGAGAAACACTGTGTCCGCTCTTAGCTTGGGCAATGCTTGCTCTTTTCAACTTATAATGATAAAGTTCAGACACTTAACTTTTATAGTTCAATCGGTTTAACCGCTTTAGTATAGATTCAGAGGTCACGCTTCCACTCAGAATCTTTATAAAGCCGACATGACCATTCCTTTGTGTTTTCACAAGATTGAAAGAAATGGTATTTGCCTATACGCGAGTGCAACATTTCAAGTGCTTCATTGTTTGGCAATTAATGTGCAGTTTCACATCGCTTTTCTCTTACGCAAGTGATTGCATGTGGATTCTGTTGCCGGCAGTGTTCGTGCAAGGGATCAGAATGATCGGTTAAATTCACAGCTTCTATATTCCTTCCATCGTGTGTTGCAGGACTTCTGCAACTTCTGGCTTCTATTTGGACCCAGAGCCTTCCTTGTTGAGGGTGGCACCAGTCCAGCCACGTAATTAATGGCTTCGCAGCACCTTCTGGCCATGGTCTCTGGAACGCTTTCTGCTGCTCAATCTCTGCACCTCAGAGTTTTAGTTCTCCCACTTTTTCATGTATTGCCAACACTGTGCTTTCTTCTTTCGGCGTCTGTTACTGCCACAAGCACTCCAGCCAAAGTTCCATCTCCTTCTAATGGCCTGCACTCGAAGGGGCCTTTTGAGCCTCTCAGCTTCCTTCGGGTGTGGACTATTGGGTTTAATTGTCTGACTACTGCTGCAACATTTCTCTTCAGCCCTCTTCCTCGTCCCAGTACTTATGGGATTATGGGACTTGTAGTCCATAATAACAAATTTTGGTTTTCTGACTTTCTCTACTTGGTAAAAATCCATTAAAAGTGTGGGATTGTGGGAAAAGTTCAACAGGAGCGGTTCCCAGTCTTCCTGGTTGCCCGTCCCCCATGTGATCCTCCTGCAAAACACCACCTCCAGGGGTCGGGATCAGAAACCGTCTGCCCTTCACTGTCCACATGAGAAGGGTCTCTGGTCAGGTTTATGGGGGTTCATTGCTGATTCATCACAGTACCTAGAATCTTGTGCTGCAATGTCATGTGATCCACCTAGCACAGTTTCATGTAAAATATATGCCCTTCAAGTTTCAGTTATAGGAAGCCATTAGCGCGGCCTGCACCTAATAGGGCCACCTTAAAAGAACTGGCTTCATTCGTAATTCCTTACCTCATTTTTTACATTCGTAGTGACGAGGGAATCCCCTCCAGCACTGGAAGCCATGCCATTACAGCTGTGTAAAGAGAGTATCAGGGCAGTGCTACTCCTTGAGAGCACCGGTGCAGGACAGGTTCACCAGGAATGGGCAGCAAGTATGGCAATTAGATGAGTCCACTGAGGAAGTAAAGAAATCTCTGTTATTTTATGTGGGAACCATAAGGACAATTCCAAATATGAGGGAAAGCTAGAAGAAAGGACCAGAGTGTGCACAGCCTCATACAAAAATTACAAAAACAAACTGGGAACAAGGGGAATCGTAGATCCAACACTTCTGCACTAGCCAACCACAACCAACAGTTTCCCAAAGGACAATTCTGCACTGTTAAGATATCAGTAAATAGAACATTGGAAGAGTAGACAATGGGAAAGGGGCTTTCTGGGCTACATTGTAACATCACCTGGAAATATAAAGGGAAACACAGCAGAACCACAGAGACAACAGGCCAAAGTTAGTGAAAGGATAGAATCTTAAGCACACCTGCTCACCGTGGGAAAAGTGAACAAATATGATATGATAGTTTATTTATATAGCACCTGTACACAATTTGTTCCAAAGCTCTTCAAGGCAAGTGAGGGGAAAAAGGGAGGGACCAAGGGAAAATACAATGACATTCTTACAGGCCATGAACAGTAAGGATGTGAAATTAAGGGTACCTTGGAAGACACCCATACCACACAGTAATATTGTGCAGACTACCATAAAGGCCCTCAAATCTACCCATACCTGGGGCATATGCAGAACCTGTTGAACTGGTGACTCCATAGGAGTTCAGGCTATATGCCTTTTAAGTCTAGCACAGAGCTGTAGTGGGTAGAAAATGTTCAGATGATCTAAAGGAGGCCTTGCTCTCAAACTGCCTGTGCACAGATTGACTGCATATCGTTTGATATCCTACAGTGCCAGGCAATGCCAATGAAAGCCGGTAAGGCAGTTCCAATGGGAGCACCACCTGCAAATAAATATGAACTAGCCCTATCCAAATTGATGAACACTTCGGGAACAAAACCATAATAAAGCTAGAATGATACCGTTTCTTCTAAACGGGGGAGACTGTAGGGAAATATATTACTGCACTACGATGCCTCATAGCCACCTGTAAATAATGGGAGTGAAAAATGAATACTTGAGAGACCACTTTGGATTTCAACATTCAACACAGGCTCTGCTAGGCCAAAATCTGAATATCAAAGACACCATAATACATTGCCAAAACCATAGAATTAAGGGTTAAGTGTGTGAAAGTTGTTCAGAACCAAGAGGCTGAGGAAACTGAAGTCAAGGTCATACGAGCTGTCACACTAGAACAAGAAGGGGATACTGAGGAAAGAGGAGGTTGTTTTGATTCATCACAATCCAACATGCCAAAGACAAGCAAAGCCCAGGAGAGGTGGACTAAAAAGTGTCTCTGGCGGAGAACCACACAGAGACGAACGTGAATTCGGACCCAAAACGACATTAAAAAAAAAAGAAATGCAACAGTGTCCCTGGTTGAAAGTGGGGAGTCAGATGATTCTGATTATCTGTTGGCCATCATAGAGGGCCAGAACAGAGTGCCTTAGAACGATCTACAAATACATGGTAAAACCATGGCGATATGATTAGACTCAGAGCCCACTTACACTATAATTTACTTGGAGTTGTTCAAGTCAATGTTTGGTAGTAAGGCAGACGACTTTCTCAAGACTTGGATAAATCTGGTAAGGACCCCACCCACATTTTTTGTTACGAAAGCGTATGATTGAAGTTAAGAGACGGAGCTACCGTATGAAAGACTTACATCGCAGAGAATGTCTCAGCTGTGGTATTTTGGGGAGCACCATCTGGATGAAGTAAAGCTACTTCCGGCTGAAGTCACCCAATTCGTATTGTGTCGGAGTGCAGGTTATATGACTAGAAAAGTCTCCAAGAGGGGTATCCGGAGATGTTTAATGGCAACATCTGACTTCTTATGGGATTCAAGCTCAGGATAGTGCTTAAGGGAAAAGTGCAGCTTGTGACCCATAAAGCCAGTCCTGTACCCATTGGATGGAATGTAGAATTAAAGGAGTAACAGAAACAATGTGATTGAACCTACAGAATCTTCGGAATAGCTGGGACCTTTTGGGCTCATGAAGAAGCCCAACATGCAATCCATGTGTGCGTAGACCTCGGAGACCTCAAGGCAAGCACCTGGATTGATTGCCACCCTGTACCCAACATCAGCCAAATAATATCAACCATGGAACCGGCAATCGTATTCATTATCCTAGATCTATCATCTGTCTACCACCAGAATGTGCAATGGGAGCTGTCAAGACCCCTCCTGTCATTTGTAAGCCTACTGGCATTTGGGCACTGGAAGATGCTCTTTGGGCTTGCTTTCACTGCAGACATAGTCTAACGTCTCGTGGTAGAATGATTGGACGGGAAGAAGGATGTCTATTTCTTTATAACAGGAGTGATGAAGAACAAAATACTCTCTAGTGGGGCATCTTGAGCATCATCATGGAAAAGAGCATAACTTTGAAAATGGATAAGTGCTGCAGTGGAGTGAAAGAGGTGGAATACCATGGCCCCATCCTAACCCAAGAAGGCATAAAGCCCCAGAAGAACGTAGTGAATGCCATGTTGGGGTTCCTTCCCCTTCAGACAGGTAATCCTTGCTTTCATTCTTTGGGATAGCAGAGTACCTCTCTAGGTGTATTGCAAGTTTAGCCATTAAGCCGGAAAACAGGAGGGAACTTGTGAAGAAACACTGCAAATGCATCTGGTTGGAAACATGACAAACAAATTCAAAAGGGTCAAGAAGGATATCAACAAAGCACACATTTTGAAAACCTTCAATACATCTTTTGATTTGATAATAACTATTGATGCGATTGACAAAGAGTTGGGTGATGAGCTCAGACAGATTCAGGGAAGTAAAGTGGTAAACATAGCATTTGCATCCTTTGATATGATATGATAGTTTATTTATATAGTGCTTATACACAATGTGTTTCAAGGCAAGTGAGGGAACAGAGGAAAATACAATTACATTCTTATAAGGCCATAAACAATAGGAATGTGAAATAACTATTGTACTCGGCCTGGTGACATTTCAGATAGTGCAAGAGCGAAGACACAGAAAGGGAAGGGGGGGGGTGATTGGGAAGGAAATGGGAACAGACAGGCGACTACCGTACTAGGGCTGGTGACATTTCTGGTAGAACCGGAGTGTCATGCTTCGGGGAAGAAGAGTATGGTCTGTCTGGGACAGATAGAAGCGCTTGGTTTTGTGCTGTAGCTTTCCCTCCAACATGGCGGCGTAAACTCCACGCTCCATTGCAGTCTTCGCCGCGTGCCCTGTAGGTTTGCCCCCCCCCCTGCAAGGGCGGAGGTTTATCAGCAGCCTCCGACAGAACCAACTCGCGTTGCTACTCTTTATTCAGCTACGCTCCATAAGTTCATTTTAGGCTTACTGTACCAGCACTTCCCGACAGCTGTCACTGATTGCTACTTCACTTATTCCTTTCCTCTCTCTTGAAGTTCTCATTCCTTACTTCGTGTCTCAATCTGCAGTTCCCACGGACCGAGCCCCGTTTCAGAAACTACGGAATCTCCGCCCTGTTTGGTCTGCTAGTTGTCATCTGTTCCCGGGTTCCCAGCTTCGGTCCATCCCCCATTCATAATTCCGTCACTTACCGTGCCTCTCTTTCCTTCTTTACATGCCCAGCAGGTTTCGACCTTTCCAGTGCTTCTTTGCCCCTTCAGGTGTTCCCAGGCTCCGGGCGAGCCATATCCAGGCAACAGCGGCCACGTGTCCACTGTTCACTTCAGCCTTTCCCGGTGGGTGTAGGTTCTCCCCTTTCATCCCGTGGTTCTCCTTTGTATGCTCTCTCTCTTTCTCACACTTTACCTTATTCCGGCAGAGACAAGATTACGCCCTGGAACACCGCAAAGGTCCCGAAGCCTCGCGTCTTGAATCTTTGAGCTCCAGGTACCCTTTCACTCCCCATAAGAAAACACTTAGCGTGGGCACCCCAGTGCCTTGTCCCCCCCCCTCCTCCATGACCTGGCTCCTCACTCCCCCCCTCCTCCCCTCATACCCCTCGGCATATGTCATACATCACATGTTGAAGAAACAACTCAGACACCTTGTAAAGTTGGAAGAGTAAAATGCCTCAGCAGCTTTATTTTGCATAAAGTCTTGGAGTTATCTTACAGGCGATCCGTCATTCACCACCACAGGTATACTACTCTGTGTGCGGCTACCTAGGTATCCCTCCCCCCCCCCTCTCCCTTACCCTCCTCGTCTGGTGGACGCCTCAGGTTGAACCCGGCCCTTGCTATTAACCTCTCTCTACCCCTGGCCGTTTGTAGATTTCCCATGAGCGACTTTTGGCATAGGCCCCCCCTTTTCTCTAGGTCTTCGTTGGGAATCCCCTGCCCCCCCCCCTCCCTCGACACTTCACCGTGTCCGGTGTTTGGGTCTAGATAAAACCGGCAGCCTCGCGGTGCCTCGCTAGTAATCAGGTTCCTATACCGGCACCACCACAAGTGCCCCAACGCTACACATATCCCACATTCGTACGTTAAGGCTGACCCCGACCTCCGGTGCCGGCCCACACCTTTCTGCCTGCCTATATGGTCATCGCTTTGCGATGCCCGTCTATTTTGAGTCCTTTCTACTCTACTCTGTCCCCCCCTCCGTCCCCCAAGTGCCGCTTGTACCAGAAGCCCTATCCTATCTATACTGCCCCCCATGTCTCCCTTCCGTCTTGCCGAGCCCCTAAATCCTCCCAGTTCCCTCTCCCCCCGGCCTCCCTGTGGAGTCTGGCCCAGTACCCCCCATGCCAGCGTAATATCTCTTCGGTGTACCCTATCCCTTCTCCTTCCTTCCTTTCCCTCGCTCCTCCACTCACCAGGTCCCCAGTTTTTAGGGTCCCGGCAAACCCCCCCCCTGCCGTTTCTGCCCCTCCATATCCTAGCTCCATTTCCCCCCAGAGGCAGACTTCCTAGCCCTGTTCTTCCGTACCCCGTCTCCTGTCCCCCAGCTTTTGGTCCTTGCCCCCCCCCTTATTCCTTGGGGCTGGCTTCCTCCCCCCTGTTCCCTCTATCCGCCTAGCCGCCCTATCTTGGATCCTCCACCTCCCTCCCCCTCATGCCCCCCTCCTTCCGTGAAGACTTCCCCTTGCTGTTATTTTGTCACCGTTACCTGAGCCCCCCGTAGTCTCCTCTTGCTCCCCCCCGACCGACTTCCCTTGATGGCCTTGATTGTGAGTTTATGTCGATTCCCCCCCCCCCGCAATTTTGGGCTTGGAATTGGCTACCAAGTCCCCTACGTCCCTCCCCTTTTTCCCAGGGCCTCCCCTGAGCCTAGTACTCTTGGGGCACCGTAAGAGCTAAGCTGTTGGCTGAGCATTCCCCTATGGGCCTGCCAGTACTTTGCTACAGGGATCGCAATGTAACTCCGCTGGGCGACCTGCAAAACAAAAGACAAATCATTACAAACATTTTGTTTCTTGGGAGGGTGGGTGGGAAACAAAATCCACGATCCGGTGGGGGCAGGGAACCGAGGGAGAATGTGTTTGTATCTGGAACAAACCCGTGCCTTTATGAGGCCTGCTTCTCCCTCGGCTCCCTGCTCCGCCCCTTGTGTTTCGCGCGCTCCCGTCCCTTCAGGGGGCGGGCTGCGCGTTCCTCCCCCATCCCGCCCCCCTGACCTGCTTCTTGAGTAGTGGGGGGGAGGAGGCCAGCTGGGCAGCCCCCACTAAGGGGCGGCGCCCGCCATGCCATCTTCGTTGGCGCGTTCGCCCACCATAGTGTGGGCACCCCAGTGCCTTGTCCTCCCCCCTCCTCCATGACCTGGCCCCTCACTCCCCCCCCCTCCTCCCCTCATACCCCCCGGCATATGTCATACATCACATGTTGAAGAAACAACTCAGACACCTTGTAAAGTTGGAAGAGTAAAATGCCTCAGCAGCTTTATTTTGCATAAAGTCTTGGAGTTATTTTACAGGCGATCCGTCATTCACCACCACAGGTATACTACTCTGTGTGCGGCTAACTAGGTATCCCTTGCCCTCCCCCCCCTCTCCCTTACCCTCCTCATCCGGTGGAAGCCTCAGGTTGAGCCCGGCCCTTGCTATTAACCTCTCTCTACCACTGGCCGTTTGTAGATTTCCCATGAGCGGCTTTTGGCATAGGCCCCCCCTTTTCTCTAGGTCTTTGTTGGGAATTCCCTGCCCCCCCCTCCCCCGACACTTCACTGTGTCCGGTGTTTGGGTCTAGATAAAACCGGCAGCCACGCGGTGCCTCGCTAGTAATCAGGTTCCTATACCGGCACCACCACAAGTGCCCCAACGCTACACATATCCCACATCCGTACGTTAAGGCCGACCCCGACCTCCGGTGCCGGCCCACACCTTTCTGCCTGCCTATATGGTCATCGCTTTGCGATGCCCGTCTATTTTGAGTCCTTTCTACTCTACTCTGTCCCCCCCCTACGTCCCCCAAGTGCCGCTTGTACCAGAAGCCCTATCCTATCTATGCTGCCCCCCATGTCTCCCTTCCGTCTTGCCGAGCCCCTAAATCCTCCCAGTTCCCTCTCCACCCGGCCTCCCTGTGGAGTCTGGCCCAGTGCCCCCCCTGCCAGCGTAATATCTCTTCAGTGTACCCTATCCCTTCTCCTTCCTTCCTTTCCCTCGCTCCTCCACTCACCAGGTCCCCAGTTTTTAGGGTCCCGCCAAACCCCCCCCTGCCGTTTCTGCCCCTCCATATCCTAGCTCCATTTCCCCCCAGAGGCAGACTTCCCAGCCCTGTTCTTCCGTACCCCGTCTCCTGTCCCCCAGCTTTTGGTCCTTGCCCCCCCCTTATTCCTTGGGGCTGGCTTCCTCCCCCCTGTTCCCTCTATTCGCCTAGCCGCCCTATCTTGGATCCTCCACCTCCCTCCCCCTCATGCCCCCCTCCTTCCGTGAAGACTTCCCCTTGCTGTTATTTTGTCACTGTTACCTGAGCCCCCCGTAGTCTCCTCTTGCTCCCCCCGACCGACTTCCCTTGATGGCCTTGATTGTGAGTTTATGTTAATTCCCCCCCCCCCCCGGAATTTTGGGCTTGGAATTGGCTCCCAAGTCCCCTACGTCCCTCCCCTTTTTCCCAGGTCCTCCCCTGAGCCTACTACTCTTGGGGCACCATAAGATCTAAGCTGTCGGCTGAGCATTCCCCTATGGGCCTGCCAGTACTTTGCTACAGGGATCGACCTGTGACTCCTCCAAGACTCTCTGCTGGTTGCCGGCGGCAGAGAGTTCCCCCAGCCTGCACAGGTCGCTCCATAGCCGACCCTTCCGCTTACTCCCCTCGCTCCGTTGCTCCTTGGTTGGTGTATGGCCTCCTTGTCCCCCCCCACCCCTGTCCTTCCAAGGCCTTGCCTCCCCTGCCAGCCTGCGCACCCTAGTCCCAGGCAGCAGTGAAGTAAATGCACCCGGGGGGGGTCTGGAGGGGGGGGTGT
This sequence comes from Ambystoma mexicanum, assembly GCF_040938575.1. NCBI lineage: Eukaryota > Metazoa > Chordata > Amphibia > Caudata > Ambystomatidae > Ambystoma > Ambystoma mexicanum. Next base: position 323,813,370 of record NC_090926.1, on the reverse strand, counting down.
ACGAGTTGGGCTGAGGATATTCCATTTGTTGCCATTGCCGGGTTGAGGACCTAGACCTAGGTCAGGTTGGTTCGTAACTGTGAGGGAGTAGGCAAATACCTAATTTCGTTCATGTAGAGAAAGGTTTAAAGAGCCCTGTATTTTTTTTTATTTTTTTTTATTTTTAATGCTCCATTTTGAAACTACGTCTTGGGGCAACCCTAACTTAAATACGCGATGCCCTTACGTGTAGTTTGTTTGAGTGGGTTTGAAATTAGTTCCAGTGAATTCAAATGGATTCTCTACTGCCCCCATCAGGAGATGCCTCTCCGTTAATCCGCACTTAGCTCTTGCGGCACGTTACCTTGTGATGCTTAACTGGTTGGTTTAATAGAACTGTCTTGCCCTACAGATCATGCTTGAATGTGGTATTTGTGCTCTCACCCTTGCCCCCTCCCCAATTCCCGGTGTCTGGTTCTGTACCCCTTAATACTGTGCCCCCTTACTCCCTGTTTCGCCGGACCGAGCACCCCAATCCCCAGCCATTCTCTGCACGGGGTGAGGGGGCTCGAAGCGAATGTGTGGTGCTCCGTGTGGTCTTGCTCCCAACACTGGTCAAAACTATTGGCTACATAGTGAAGTAACTTGTCAGCAGTGCCATGGAAGTGGTTTAAGGTTGAATTCATATATAAAGAAATTGCGCTGTTTTAAAATATTATTTTGTACCTTTCCTTTGGTTGGAGGTCAACTTAGTTCAGTCTTAACACTTACCCACAAGGCATTGCAAGCTCTTTGTCCCCCCACCTCTTACTCTCGTCTTCCCCCCCCCTGACATAACATTTTTCTTACCCTACAACACCACGCGCCCCTGAATGAGCTCCATGCCAGGTAATTCACCACAAGGCCTGAATATTTTTGTTATAGCATTTTCCGCCCACGGAACATTGGTCGTGGCGCTGCGGCCACCACGTTGCGAAAACATGGCATACATGGCGTAATAATCCTAACTCGGGCCCCCCACAAAGAAGGCCCCATTTACCAAATCCGACATGCGGCATGCATGGCAACCAAATGTGTTCGAACAAAGTAGGCTATTCCTGGTGAATAAAGAACTATCCCCCAAACCTTCATCCTTGTTCCAACAACGTGCCAAACCTTCCGCATTTAACTCATGTTGACCACTGTAAATGCAGCTTCCCGTACTTACCACCCTGCAACCGCCTCGCCCCAGCGTCGACCAAACCCCCAAAGGCCCCATCCCATGGCACTTCCAAACCCGCACTTACCAGGTGCGCCCCCCATTCAAAAACCCGAGCTCGACCTGTATTCTATACTGTGTTAGTGGCATCCTCAAATTAGCACTCTAAAATCGCCGGCCCCCCATGACTAACATCAATCCCCATTAGGAATTCCCGGTGCCCCATACGTTTGCAATCACCGCCCACCAGCTCCCAGGAAGGCTAGGGGGTTTGCGGCACTATATAAATACCAAACTTTTCATTGCACTTGGGCATGCGGGGCCAGAGCATGGTTAAACCAAACCCATCCCTGGTAAACATTACGAGCTCTGTGCATCTGTTCCTCCTAATCGCAATCCTTCATCCCACCCCCCCTTGCTCACTTCATTCGCTATCATCGCCACTGTGCGTCTTCTGTATTTGTAATGGCTTCAGTTCTACAATGCCGACTTGTGGTCCTTTAAGGTGGTGTCAAGCTAACTTACTTCAGCGGTCCCTGCCGCATGTCGCTGCCTTCCTCTTTGCAGCAACTTTTGTGTCTTTTGCTCCCCCCTCGCAGGGTGGAATATATGCAGAATTCTGACCCCCCAACCCGTTGTGAGCATGCGGCGATCCAAGCAAGAACCCCACTCACCCTGCCACGTTGCCCCGCGCGAAGACAACTTGTACCACATCACTACAAACAATGCGCCCTAAACTGCTGCACCACGAGTGTGCGCGCCCTCCGTTGTGCTTCCGTGCCCAAGGGCCGCGCTATAGCCAGCTGGCTAAAAGGGTGGTCGCATTACCGTGGTTGCCCCAAACACGATGTCCGACACACACGGGCATAGGGCAATTAACCCACACGCAGTGATAAACAAGACTCCCCTTCCCCCACTCCATATACCAGCCCCCATCCCAGCAATGCCCTTCCCGCCCCCCTGTGTCCGAACCTTGCCCAACCCTCTGCTCACCCCAATCGCACCTAGATTCGGCCCCCCAAGCGCTGGTGCCATGGCAGCCGACCCCACGACATTCTCCTTACTGAGTCAGCCCCTGTTCCCGCCCGCAAGAAAACGATCCCTCAGCCCATAACCGATCCCTGAAGCAAGGGACCCTTATCCCGCACCGTGGCAACCGCTTAGATCCACCCCCATGGCCACATTACCGCCCTGAAACAACGTCTGCATGCCCACGATTGTCAACCGATCCCCCTTCATTCTTAGGCCGCTCCGCTGGGTTACAATGCCTGATACACCAACCCTGAGTGACCCCATTAGACATGAATTCAAAAACTCGTGTCACAATGCTCCAAATCTCTGCCTTGCCACGTGGCTAACTACTGTTTAGCACAGCCCATCACCAGTTTTAACCGTGTGCCCAGGCACAATATCCTAACTCTGACCCACCTTCCAACAAAGAAAACATCGTCAGCCAAGTTTAAACCTGAGGCATGCAAAGACAAACAACGGAACCCGACGCCCATAAAGAATCCTTCCATTAGCATTGCCGCCTCTTCCCTGCTGCTGCATGCCCCAATCATTCAAGAGCCCCACCAGCCTGCCGATCCTTGAATTTCTGCGCCATCGCCCACCTCTTTCCCAGTTAACCCTGAGCGCTGCGGGCTGCCACCATCCCGCATCCAACGCCCCCCAGCTTGAATCACTCTCCTAGGCAACGATTCGCCTTTCCCCTCGTGGGTGCGGGCCAACATGCTTCTATCTACAGTACAGGAGCCCGTGGGTTCAAGGCAGCCACCAGAGCACAATGACTGAACTCAAACGTTGAAACATGCCTGCCCCTCTTTCAAATGTTGAAACCTTATTCTGTCAACAACGACACGATTCATCTTGACCAACAACGCGGCGGCAACCGGCTCTCGTGGGCAAGGATCGCCCCATGTATAGGACTCCCGCCATCGCTGCGAGACTCCCATGAGCGCGAACACCGCCAATCCACACATGTGGTGTGTATTCATGGCCGCCGCGCCATGCGCCTGCCGCTGTCGCGAGGCACTCTCGCGTGAAAGTCTTTGCAGCCGTTCACGGGCACAATCTGATGGATAGGCTGCCGAGGCCCGAGAGCCAAGGCGCAGGAAACCCTGGCTCCAGTCCAGGCCGGCCATGCGGCACAGCGGACAGAGTGCTGCTAGCCACACTCAGGCAGAGCCCGCCGACGCAGACTCGAGTCTCGGCCGGCCACAAACATGCCCCTTGACTTTCGAGGCGCCAAACAAATATACATGGTGGGCGGAAATTGCCGGGGCTCGAGCTCCGTGTATGCCATGTCGATGGAGATGCAACAATGGCCTCCACGCCATGCGTTTGCCTTGTTCAAAGAGCAAGGCCCATGTAAAGCGTCCCGCGCCCATTCAGGGCCTGCTTCCCTCGGCAATGTTGTTGTGGCCCGAGAGCCAATGTTGTTGAATTCTGGCTCCAGCCAAGCCGGTCTGGTGGCACAGCGAATAGAGCGCTCGCATCCACAGGCTGAGCCTGCCAGCGCAGGTTCGAATCACGGCAGGGCGCCAAGAATAAGCCCTTCTTCTCCGGAGCTCCGGTTCAAGTCCCCAATTGAATTGAAACACCCTCCCCCGAGCACGAACACCATCTAGGCCAACCCGGTGTGTCGGCTTGGCCTCCGCGCCATGTTTTTGTTTATGCCCCGCAATTATGCTTGTGAAATTCTAAGAGAGGCACGTTGCAAACCGCACCGTGGCCCCCTTCCCTAACTGTTACACTGCGCATTGCAGCCGCCCCTTAAACTCGCTCGGCTCCGACGCAGCCTACCCTCTCCTCTCCCCTTCATGCCTTGGCCGCCCGCATTCTAACGTCGCACGCCCTCAAACCCTGCCCCACCTTTGCTTCTCAAATTAACTCAATACCTTAATTTGCCATACCAATGCACGCCCTCGTCTTTCCTCCACCCGTCAATACCTTAATTTGCCATACCACTGCACGCCCTCGTCTTTCCTCCACCCGCTTGCACGATCCTCCTTCTGGAACAAGTAATCACCGGCCTCACGAATGCTGGAAACTCCTTCCGGCTTCGACCACAGAAACAAAATCCACGATCCGGTGGGGGCAGGGAACCAAGGGAGAATGTGTTTGTACCTGGAACAAACCTGTGCCTTTATGAGGCCTGCTTCTCCCTCGGCTCCCTGCCCCGCCCCTTGCGTTTTGCGCGCTCCCGTCCCTTCAGGGGGCGGGCTGCGCGTTCCTCCCCCAACCCCGCCCCCCTGACCTGCTTCTTGAGTAGTGGTGGGGAGGAGGCCGGCTGGGCAGCCCCCACTAAGGGTCGGCGCCCGGCATGCCATCTTCGTTGGCGCGTTTGCCCGCCAAAGATCGTTCCCTTCAATCTCACTAATAACTCTCCTTTACTTTTGCAGCTCCTGCAATCCGCTCCCGAGCTTCCAGTCAGGGCCACTTCCCTTCACTGCATCTGGAGACGTGAACCCAGCCACACCATACACAGGGTTTTCTCACCCAGATGGTTTCCCTGGAAACTCGCCCTTCCCCAGGCTTTGTCACAGGAGAGGGGAGAGTGACTAGGTGGATTCTCACTGCAACTTGCTGGCGGCGTCTGATTCAGGTTGGTGATTCTTCTGATTTAACACGGGTGTTTAACAAAGGGACATTTGTTGAAAGGCTTGTCACAATTATCACAGTTAGCAATGCCCCAATACGTTTTCACCAACATGGAGCAGATGCAGCAGTTGGTTGCAGCTGTAAAATCCTTAACTACAGAGGTTCAAAACCTCAAACAGGAAAACACTGTTTTACAGTAGCAGGTGGCTCGCTCACCACAGTGCTCAGACAGCTCCCCGGGTACTCTTCCAGGAGGTAGAGACAATGGAAACCCCCACAGACAAAATAAGTTCCTAGAATCATGCACTGTGCAATTCACCTTCAAAGCCGCCTTTTCCCCTACCGATAGAGACCGAGTGGGGCATATGATTTCCAATTTGACCGGTGCAGCTTTAGCATGGGCAACCCTGTTGGTTGTTACAAATAACCCTATCCTAGACTCTTATCCTGCCTTTTCTAACAGTTCAAAGGCTATGTTCGGGAGGCAGAGAGGCGGGAGGCGGGAGGCAGGAGATCGCGGTGGCCTCACAAGAGCACATTCTGGGCTTGAAACAAGGGAGTCAGGATTCACTCACGTTCATAACCCGCTTTAAACAGATGGCTGCAGATACTTCCTGGGCCGACAACGCACTCATAACCTTGTTTCACCGGGCTCACCTTGTTTGATCGGGCTTCCGAGTGCCTAGACCAGGAAACCTAGCGAAGATGATATCCCTTACCATGCAACTGGATTACAGGCTACAAGAAAAACATTCCCAGAGGAATTCTGACTCTTTCTGAATTTCCTCCTCTACCCAGCAAGACTTGCCCTTCCGAGGAACCTATACATTTAGGTATAGCACGAGGACCTATGTCCCCGGAGGAACGCGCCCGTAGAAGGAACTTCAAACTGTGCATGTATTGTGGGTCTAAGGACCATGTGGTACAGGAATGTCCCATTGCTCCCTTAGGAAATCAGAAAACCTCTAAGTCCGACCATAACAGGAATCACGGGTCGGAAGGAATACAATGGTTCCCCCACTTCCTATATTGCCTCCCATAGCTCTGATCCTATTGACACCCACATGTTGGTTCTACAACTAGGTTTTACCTGTGGCAACTCAGATAATCAACATCCCAGCCCTAGTGGATAGTGGAGCTGCGGGCAATTTCATCGATGACACATGGGCAGCTCAGCATAACATACCACGTGCCTCTAAGGCCGTTTCCATTCCTGTTGAGAGTGTGGATGGGAGTCCTCTCACTTCAGGACCCATAGTGGACAGACGGTATTGCTCCTTATGAACATCTCTTCCCATCAAGAAGAGATTATGTTTGACATTATAAAGACCGCCCACTATCCACTGATTTTGGGATTGCCCTGGTTGAGGATCCACAATCCCTTTGTAAATTGGATGGCCAGAACATTCTTTTTAGGTTTGGAATTCTGTCTTGCTCATTGTCTGTGACGAAGGGTGGTGAGTCAACATACACCCTCGGATTCCCATTCTAGCACATCCCTTCCTGCTATACTCAACCATGTCCAGGGGCTCCCAGAATGCTACCAGTAGTAACAAGAAGTCTTCACTAAGACTGAATACTCTGAATAACCACCCCATTGCAGAGATGACTGCGAGATCAAACTTATTCCCGATCATCCATTGCCCTTTGGGCGCATGCATATCTTGTCAGCACGGGAAAAGGAAGTGTTGAAGGACTACCTCCAGACCAATTTTGGGGAGGAGCTAGCTCTTTGGCTAGCGCCTTCTGCACCCCTCAAGCACTTTACAATGAGGCAAGACTTCTCTAAGCACTATAGCACTGAGAAAGCTTTTTTCATGCAAAAATAATCACACACAGGCGTGGCCAGTCACTAAATAAAGAAAGGTAGGATTTAAATATAAGGCACAAATAATTATTTAGATGGATATATTTGTAAAACGGTTAGCTTTGCTTAAAGAACACAGTGAATACAGCCTGTGCTAAGAATTGGCTACAGGCATTGCATCACCGAGGGTAGCTGTCGCAGAGCACACAGTGGCTGAGCAGCTGTTCCTGAACATCAAAAGCCCATGCAGACTAAAAATAGGCGTGTACAGATTCAAAGCACGACAGAATACTATGGGGGAAAACAGGGTTTTTTTGTAGAAATTACTGGGCCAGATAAAATATAATTTAATTGAATGAAGAGTTGAGAGAATGCGGGAAGATGTGTTTATGTATGAATGTTTATAACATGGCAAATTATGCTAAACAAGACCGACAATGTATTCCTGCAGAGGCAGCATTATGTTAAAGTAGTCTGTCCCAAACGGAACACAGCCATGCCAGAAGGAAGAACTGCAGCATCCCTTGAAAGGCAAGAAGGACAGTTTTGGATGCGCTCTGCCGGTATCCAGTAACCAAGTCAAGAGTATTTAAGCTGCAGGCCCAGCACCAGTCTTCAGGACCTGGGAGCCAGCCAAGGAAGACAGAATGCTGGTCAGAATGCCATTCCCCCCCAATCCTCATCTTTGTAAGGATTAAAGTTTGTTATCTCTTGCAAGACAGACTCATGGCCTTAATTCCCTAGAGAGGTGCATTTACTCTGGTTTGAGCGTGATCAGGGGGGTACCCCAAAATATTTAAGGGGTGCTCCTGTAAATTGGTGTTCACTTTCACCAATCTACAAAACGGTCTAATGGCTGAGTCCACCTCCCCTGTAGGGGCATCACTATTCCTTATACCTAAGAAAGAGTCCCACGAATTACGGCCCTGTATCGATTTTCGTGGCCTGAATAAAATAACCATTCCTGATCGGTACCCCATGCCGCTCATACCGGATATTCTGGAAGCGGTACAAGGAGCCCCAATTTACACCAAGCTAGACTTAAGAGGGGCCTACCATCTAATTAGAATAAAACAACGGGAAAAATGGAAAACAGCATTTCGAACACCATTCGGACACTATGAGTACAGAGTGATGCCTTTTGGGTTGTCCAATGCCCCAGCTGTTTTTCAGCGCTTTATGGACCATCTGTTTTTGGATATCCTTCTCAACTACGTAATTGTCTATCTGGACAATATACTGGTGTTTTCCTCTTCCCCCTAGACCATGAAGGACACGTCCAGGAAGTCCTACATCGACTACAGAAAAACCATCATGTTTGTAAAATTGAAAAGTGCAAATTCCATAGGCATGAGGTGGCCTATTTGGGTTACATCCTTTCCTCTTGAGGAATAGCTATGGATCCCCGGAATGTAGCAGCAATCATGGATTGGCCGTCCCCATCTTCCGTGAAGGAGATCCAACGTTTCCTTGGGTTTGCTAATTTTTACAGGTGTTTCATTCCGACATTTTCAACCTGTATCCGTCCTTTGGCGTCCCTTCTGAAGAAGAACACACCTTTTCGATGGACAGAAGACATCCAGCAAGCCTTTAAAGATCTCACAACCTGATTCTCTGCCGCTCCAATATTGAAGTCTCCCGACCATAACAAGAAATTCATACTGGAGTCAGACGCTTCCCATCATGCCATTGGGGCAGTGCTGTTGCAGGTAGATGAGCAAGGTGAGGAAAGACCTGTGGCTTATTTGTCCAAAACCCTAACTACAGCAGAAACAAACTACACAGTATTAGAAAAGGAGCGCCTAGCGATCAAGAGATAATTTGAGGAATGGGGACACCTATTGCTTGGGGCTAAACACCCTGTTGAAGTCCGTACAGACCATCATAACCTTCGTGCCCTCCAATATGCCCAGACTCACAACAGTGGGCAAGCCCGGTGGGCCCATTTCTTTTCTCCTTATCATATTGAGTTCACATTTATTCCGGGTCATGTCAACCTTCGGGCAGATGCTCTTTCCTGAAAGGACCCTGTGCAGACCTTCTCAGTTTCACTCCGAAGCTATCTTTTCAAAATCTAGGTTCATACATGTTATCACTGATTTTTTACATCAGATAGCAGTCCAATCTTGAAACCTGGATACACAGGATCCTCAAGTGATTGTGCAATACAAACTCAGGCAGGAACATGGATGTTACTTTCTGGAGAGCAAAGTATACTTACCCTCTCAGACGATTCATAGAGACGCTCTAAGACTATGCCATGATTCAGTAGCCGCTGACTCTTTATCAACTGCATATTTTCACTTCATGGTCTCCCTGAAACCATTGTGTCTGATCGTGGCCTAGACTGTACCTCTAGGTATTGGAAGCAGATCTGCGCTACCTTTGGAATCAAGCAGGCACTAAGTTCTGGTTATCAACCCCAATCTAATGGCCAAACAGAGCGAGTCAATCAGACTCTTCAAGGATACCTAGGGTGCTATATCTCTGCGGCCCAGGATAACTGGTAAGAGGTACTTCCCCTGGCTGCATTTGCCTACAATAATGCAGTGCATTCCTCCATCAAGACCAGCCCTTATTTGTACACCTACGGCTACCATCAAGCAACTTTTCCATCCTTGCTTCCTCCAGCAACGGTTTTAGCCCAAGCAGCTCTACAGGCAGCCCAAGACCATATAAAACTCTTTGCTGATCAGCATAGAACCCCAGCACCAGCAATTCAGATTGGCGTTGGCCTCTCGATTTCTCCCCCGGCAATTTCCCTCGAAACTGTCTACTAGGTATTTCAGTCCATTCACAGTGACCGGTTTGCGGGGTCCTGTTGCCTTCTACTTCGTCTTCCTCCTTCATGGCACAGGATTCACCAGGTTTTCCCTGTTTCCCAACTCAAGAAGGCTGTCCCTAGCCGTTTTCAACACTCTAAGCTGGCTCATCCTCCTCCGGTGGCTACCTCTTCTGGACCTGAGTACAAAGTGGCTGGCATTTGTGACTCAAGATATCGTAGGGGCATCCTTCAGTATCTTGTTGATTGAAAGGGGTATTCCCCATCAGTTGAATGTACCTGGGAACCTGCGCCGGTGGTCCACGCCTCCCGTATAGTAGGCAGTTTTCATCACCTGCATCTGGGCAAACCGGGTGCAGCTTCCCTTCGGAGGGGGCATACTGTCATGCTTCGGGGAAGAAGAGAATGGTCTGTCTGGGACAGATGGAAGCGCTTGGGTTTGAGCTGTTGCTTTCCCTGCAACATGGTTGCGTGAACTCCAAGCTCCATTGCAGTCTTCGCCGCGTGCCCTGTAGTTTTGACTCCTCGCCCTGCAAGGGCTGAAGTTTATCGGCAGCCTATGACAGAACCAACTAGCATTGCTACTCTTTATGCAGCTACGCTCCGTAAATTCGTCTTAGGCTTACTGTACCAGCACTTCCCAACAGCTGTCACTAATCGCTACTTCACTTATTCCTTTCCTCTCTCTCCAGGTTCTCATTCCTTACTTCGTGTCTCAATCTGCCTGTCCCACAGACAGAGCTCTGTTTCAGAAACTTTGGAATCTCCGCCCTGTTTGGTATGCTAGTTGTCACCCGTTCCCAGTTCCCAGCTTCGGTCCATCCCTCATTCATAATTCCATCACTTACGTGCCTCTCTTTTCTTCTTTGCACGCTGAGCAGGTTTCTGCCTTTCCAGTGCTTCTTCGCCCCTTCAGGTGTTCCCGGCGAGCCTTATCCAGGCAACAGCGGCCACGTGTCTGCCATTCACTTCAGCCTTTCCCGGTGTGTGTAGGTTCTCCCCTTTCATCCCGTGGTTCTTCTTTGTATTCTCTCTCTCTCTATCCCTCTCTCTCTCCCCCTCTCTCTGACACCTAACCCTATTCTGGCAGAGAGACAAGATTACGCCCTGGAACACTGCAAAGGTCCCAGAGCTTCGCATCTTGAATCTTTGAGCTCCAGGTACCCTTTCACTCCCCATAGGGAAACACTAAGACCATTCCCTTCAATCTCACTAATAACTCTCCTTTACTTTTGCAGATCCTACAATCCGCTCCCGAGCTTCCAGTCAGGGCCACTTCCCTTCACTGCATCAGGAGACGTGAACCCATCCACAACAGACACATGGTTTTCTCCCCCAGAGGGTTTCCCTGGAAACTCACCCCTCCTCTGGCTTTGTCACAGGAGAGGGGAGAGTGACTAGGTGGATTCTCACTGCAACTTGTTAGCGGCGTCTGATTCAGGTTGGTGATTCTTCTTATTTACCACAGGTGTTAACCAGAGGGACATTAGTTGAAAGGCTTGCCACAATTATCACAAAGAGATTGACAAGAGGTAGGGGAGAAGGGGAGCAGAAAGGAGGGAGAGGAACAAAACAAGTGACTATCGTTAGGGGGGCAGGAAATAAAACAAGTAGGGGGAGGAGACAAACATGGTTGCTATCATACTAGGTTCAAGGACAATTCTGATAGAGTAAGTGCATAGAGAAAAGTAAGAAGAGGGGGAAGGAGAGAGGGAGAAGGTAGAAAGGAGAGAGCAGAGAACAAGCAGTGAATAAAGAGTGGAGAAGCAAGAGGGGAGAGCGAGAGCAGTTGCATAAGTCAGTAATAACACATGATATTGCAAGAGAACAGCAATGCAAACCAGGATTCACGATGATTATGGGCATAGCATGATTCAGGGCCACCCAGAATAGGAGATGCAGGGGAATTCCAGCATGAGAATTGAGAAGGGTGAAGCACCAGGAGTCAATGAGTCCATAAAAGTCAAGTCAAGCATTGGCCACAGGTAGTTGATGGTAAACCATAATATATCACAACAAACTCCTGCAATGGTTAGATGTAGGGGGGTAGAAGGAGAGGGCTGACACAGGCAACCAGAGAGGGATGGGGGACACATGGAAAAAACGGGGACAGAGAGGGGGCAACGGAACATCACGGAACAACACAGGCAACACGAGGGGGATGGAGGCACATGGAACATCATGGGCAACCAGAGGTGGGGTGGGGAACAAAGGAACGTCATGGGCATAAGAGGGCGGTGGGGGCACAAAGGAACATCACTGAGCATCATGGGCAACAAGAGGGGGGCGAGAAATGAACCACTCTACTGTGGAGATGGAGGCCCTTGGTGCGTTCTAGTGCCTGAGACATTTAAAAACTTTAATATGAGGACTCTCAGAAACCACTAGGACATATCACAAGCCCATAACTCATATGTTGAGCTCCAAAGGGATCTCTATTGTGTACCAAAGGATTTGTCGTTGGATGGTGGAAATCTTGATATAGAGCGCCATTGTGATATATGTGCCTGGGAAGTAACACACACTGCCAGACTGTTTGTCTTGCCTCTGGCCATCCCCATCTAAATTACAAATGCAAACTGAAGGGTACAAGGGAGATACCTGTATGGACACAGCAATCTTGCCAGACATCAATCAGGCGGAATGGGTAGAATCAAGCAGACACGACAGTGACACCTCGCTGCAGAAATGCTTTGATATGTAGAATGTCGTGTGCGCCACCTATCCTGGTTCCGCGTGAAATGTATTCTCTTGAGGTTTCACTGTTGAGAAGCCTTGGGCGCAGGCAGCAGCTGCTGGTGGGGTCGCCTACGGTGACCAGACGTCCCGGTTTAGCTGGGACTGTGCCTGTATTTGGTGCTGTGTCCCCCTTTCTCAAGTTTCCGTTGGGAACTGCAGTGGTCCCGGTTTTTGGTGGTAGTTCTACATAGCTTGCAGACCGGAATGCACACTCTCACACAAAAGAAATGCTGCATTGTACAACTTAAGATAGTGTTCGTTTGTGATCAATTAATTATAATATGTGTTTCTTTGAACAGTAAGACTTAATCCCCCATTCTCCTCCAAGCGCTACCGAAGTGTAGTGCCTTGAAACAAACAAAACAAGACAGTCACTTTCAAGGGTTAGTCCTATGTTTTTGTTCATTGCCCTGTCCCGGTTTTTGACTTTTAAAAATCTGGTCACCCTAAGGCCGCCTGAATAAACAGGGCTTTGTTTGCAATTGCTTGCCTCAGTCTCTGCAGCCTTCTTGTGTTCTGCTTGGGGACACCCGTGAGCCCTATAGGCGTTCATCACTACCTAGCTTAATTGTGGATGAAAGGGACGCACTACTCTCATGGGCGTAATTTTCGGGGGGCAAGGGGGTGTTTGTCCCCCCCAACTTTCATGGCACACCATTTTGTCCCCATTAATTTGGCTGGGGCACCTTTTTCTGTGAGAGAGCCATTTCACGTTTGCTTCTAGCATTGCATCTGTTGCCTAGGGATCTAGGCCCAATGAAGGACGCACACACGGAGAGATAGGAGGAACTCCTTTATTCTTTTACAACCAAGCAGGAACTGGCGCTTGCTGCGCACGTGCCCCATAACCCCCTTGCCCAGTCAAAACTCCGCCTTTCCAACGGAGGGGGCTCATGAGCGTTAACCCCTTGAGCCCCGGGTAACACTACCCCCGGACAATATGTCCAAACATCAACTTGACACTCTGTGTCCAAACAATAACTCAGCACTCTTCAACAAGTCTCATCGGCTTCTTTATGAGTCGTCTCGGCCTCTCACCTCGAGTCCCAAGATCTGGCTCCTCTTCAGTCGCTCCACTCTGGCCCATGTCCCCGGGATCTCCTTCCGGGGGAAACCACTCATCATCCCTCTGCATCCTTGGTTCTGGTGAGAGTGCCCTCTGAGGTCCTTCTGTGTTTTCTCTTCTTGCGTATTGCCTGAACTGCTGACAGTTTCTGGTGACGGTCCTATTCTGGTCTTCAGCCGTCACCATCGTACCTTTCACTGCAACAATCCTCATGGGGCTTGGAGCAAACCGCGGGTCTGTCTTTCTATTTATCGGCTGTTGCACCAGAACTTCATCTCCTACCTGGAACTCTGGCGGCATCGCTCCTCTCCGTGCATCGGTACGGAGCCTCGCGTTTTCCTTTGCCGCCGCGTCTCTCTGGAGCAGATCATGGTCGGCCGGCTCTGCCTGCGCCGTACTTCTCGGGATGCGGGTTCGCACCTCATATCGGAACATGAGCTCGGCGGGCGTCTTATTTGTGACCTCATGAGGAGTGTTCCTGTAGTCTCTTAACAGGCGGCATAGCGCTTGGTGTGTATCGACTGCGTCAAGCCGTGCCCTCTGTATAGTCTTCTTGATCGACGCCATGAAGCGCTCCGCCATTCCATTTGCCTGGGGGTGGCGCGGTGTGATCTTCATGTGCCTGAACCCCAGGTGCTCTGCCAGTGTCCCAAACTCGTGTCCACAGAATGGTGGTCCGTTGTCGGACTTGACCCACTTGGGGATCCCCCACTCGCTAAAGACCTCTTCTATCGTCGCCGCCACTTGAGTGAACGCCGTGGAATTGACCACCTTGGCAATCGGGAACCTTGAGTGCTCATCTATGAAGAGTAAGATGTAGTCACCCGCTTCGGTCGGCCCGTAGAAATCCATGGCTACTCGTTCCCATGGGTGATCAGGTATTTGAGTATGTTGGAGTGGGGGCGGACGTTCTGCAGGGGCTGTGCACTGACAGGCGTGGCAGTTCCTTACCCACTCATCAACGGCTGCATCCAGGAGAGGGAACCACACGTGGCACCCGAGCTGCTTCTTCGTGTTCTCGGCTCCTCTGTGACCTTCGTGCGCTATGCTGACCACCTCGCTCCTGAGTGTGGCGGGGATGACGATCCTGCACCCTCTGAGCAGGATATTATTGTCCTTCACCGCAAGTTCACCATGTACACGGGCTAGCCGTTCGATTTCTTGTTTGTTCACCCCCGGGTGAGCTAGGATGGCTCTGTGGTGATCTTTCCATTTGCTGGCCGTCGTGAGGCTAATCGCCAGGGCTGTCGTCGGGTCGGCTGCCGATGCGGCCGCTACCCTTTCAAGGGACAGCGCCGGAGGCAGCGCCTGGGCTGCCACATACTGCACATACGCGACGTCACCCTTCCGTGCGAGCGGGGCCCCTACGGGGTGTCGGGAGAGGTAGTCTGCGGGGTTGAGGTCGCCCCCCGGGCGGTGTACAATGTCATAATCATATTCCTGGAGGCGGATGCCCCACCTCTCAATCCTCGGTGGCATCTTGGTGTGCGGGTTCCCGAACAGTGATAGAAGTGCCTGGTGGTCGGTGATCAGCGTGAACCTTTTGCCGATTATGAAGTTGTGGAAGTGCTCACACGCCCAGACCGCTGCCAAGCTCTCCTTCTCGGCCTGGGAGTAGGCTAGTTCAGGCGTCGACAGCGCTCGGCTCGCGTATGCAACCACGTGTCTGGGGTTAACATCCGCGCCACTGGTTTGGGCCAGGATGGCACCGAGGCCTACGGGGCTGGCATCCACTATCACCTCGGTGTGCCACAGTGGGTTGAAATACGCGAGACGGTGAGCCTCCGCAAGGGCTTGCTTGATGTCCGCAAAGGCCTGTTGGCAGGCCGGTGTCCATTCGAACGACGACTCCTTCTGCAGCAGTTTCCTCAGCGGGTCTGTGATGGAGGCGTAGTGGGGGATGTACCTCGCACAGTATCCTGCCATGACGAGGAACGAGCGGACGTCCGCCACCTGCCGGGGCTCGCCGAGGTTGGTGATCGTCTCGACCTTCTCGGGGTCAGGCATCATGCCATCCTTGGAGAAGATGTGTCCAAAGAACTTGAGTTTCGTTTTACTGAACCGGCACTTCAAGATGTTAAGCGTGAGGCCGGCTCTCTGAAGGGCTTCGCAAGTGTCGTGTAGTGCCCTGTCATGGGCTTCCTTGGACGATCCAAAGACGAGAATGTCGTCGCTGTAGTTGAGAGCCCCTTTTATAGGTCGGATGATCTGGCGTATTGCTTCCTGGAAAATCTCAGCGGCCGATGAGATTCCAAAGTTCAGTCTCCGGTATCTGAAGAGCCCATCGTGTGTCGCAAACGTGGTTATGGGCCGGGAATCAGGGTGGAGCTCCAACTGATGGTATCCCTGATTTAGGTCCAGTTTGGAGAACATTTGGGCACTGTTCAGCAGCACAATCATGTCCTCGATACATGGTCCCGGGTGTCTCTCCCGTTGAATCGCCGTGTTGGCCACCCTCATGTCCACACACAACCGGATCTTTCCCCCTTCCTTGGGTACCACCACAAGGGGGGACACCCACGGCGTCGGCCCCGTCGCCGGTTCGATGATGCCGTCGCGGAGCAGTTGCTGGAGTGCCTCCGAAACTGTCTCCTGAAGATGGAAACCAACCCTTCTGGGATGTTGCGGCACTGGTCGTACGTCGGGGTCGATGTGGAGCCTGATGGGGGGTCCCCGGAGCTTTCCTAGCCCCTCGCATAGCTTGGGGAAGGCACCCACGATGTCTTCTTGTGAGACGAGCGATTGAGTCTGATGAGAAGCTATCGATCCTACAGCGTTCCCCGGGCTGGGGTTGGCCGCTGCAGCGGTGATTACGTCTCCCACATTCACGTGGATCTCGATCAGCCCCAGATGCGACGCCGTGTGGTAGCTGAGGAGGCATCGACTCCTGGCGAGAGACCGTATCACGTGAATGGTCGCATCCACTTGCCGCCCATTCAGGAGAAGGCATTGGGTGAATTGGCCCACCGTCTGTAACGGGGTGGCAGCTCCCCACTGGAAAATTCTGGAACGGGACGGATTAAGCTGTGGTGGGCACGGTATACGGTCATAGTCTTGTTCACTCATGATGTTCACTGTGGCCCCGGAGTCAATCATAAATTGAAATTGGCAGTTCCCCATCTTGAGCGGGATTTGCGGGGCCTCCCTGGCCTCTTTGTTATCGAGTATAAGGTTCACAAACTCGTCGTGGTCGTATTGGTCCTGCGGTGCTTAGTAGGCCATCGCCTGGTCTTCTTGGTAGAGGGTCTCAGGCCTGTAGTCTGCAGGAGGGTTGTCATATTCGTCCGTGAAGTGTCTAGGCTGTTCAGCCTGGTCATACGGTGGGGCATATCCTGCCGCTTGGTATTCATCCATCGCTCGAACGTAGCGCCTCTGCCCGAGGCCCTGTTGGTATGGTCTTGGCTGACTGTACTGCAGGGGCTGCGGCCGGAAGGGCATTCTGGGGGCCGCCTGGGGTCGCATCGGGGGAAAAGGTACGCCCTCCCTGCAGACGGAGTGAAAGTGTCCTTCTCTCCCGCAGTTGGTACATCGCTGGGACAGGGCTGGGCAGGACCCCGAATGGGGGAAGGACATCCCGCAGCGGTAGCACTGTCTTTGTAGACGCGGGGTGGACGTCGAAGAGGTTGTCGGCGGTCTGTATGGCTGAGGGCCCCTGTCGCCTTGACGGGGGGGCAGTATGGCGGTCACAAGTTCCCCCGTGTCTGCTTTAGGTTTGTTGGAGTGTCCCATGGCTGAGGCCTGTGCATCCACTCTCTCATGGATGCGGGCAAGTTCGCTGACCTCGGGCATGGTGAGCGGTTTTTTGAGTAGCTGTTTCTTGAGTGCGGGGGAGAGGCACCCTTCGATCACCCTCAGCCGAATGGCTTCCTCTAGCGAGAACGCATCAAATTGGCAGTTCGCCCCTTTCACTCGTAGACGTGTGATGAATTCGTCGACAGTCTCTTGCGGGAGTTGGGTGCACTGGTTGAACAAATATCTTTCATAGTCCCGGTTGACCTCGATGATCAGCAGTTTGTCCAAAGCACCAATCAACTTGGGAAACGTATCTTGGTCTGCGGCCGGAATAGCCTTGACAACCATTTTGATTTCCCCCCCTACCAGGTTGAGGAAAATGTCTCTCATGTTGGGGGAGTCCCCGTCGCCGGATCCTCTCACGAAATGACGAAAATCATTCATCCAGTCGGTCCACCTGGGGCCTTTGGTGGCTTGAGGAGTCATGGTGAACGGCGGGGGCAGGCGTAGTTGTATCGACTTCGCCACCCGCGGCAGTTGAGGAGAGCCCTGGCTGGACCCAGGATTGGAGGTGCTCATGGCGCCTGGGAGACGAGGCCCGCACGTGCGTAGGCGACGCGTGGGGCGAGGTAGTCGGGCCTAGGACGAGCCTACGTGCACCCGGCGCCCGGCAAAGGGGGTCCGCCGCTTTTGCCGATTCAGGCCTCTTCTACGGCCAGGCGTCGACGGGCAGGGTACAGGATGGAGGCGCGGGCGGGATCGCTTCCGCAGAGCTTCGGTGGAGGAGGTCCGGCGAGGTGGATCCGGCGGAGTGCCGTGTTGCGCGGAGGTGGAGCAGGAGGAGGAGGTTCGCTGGGTTGCCCACCACGAGCGGACTGCTGCAGGAGGAGGACTCCAGTGTGCGGGAGAAATCCTCGTCGCCAAATGTTGCCTAGGGATCTAGGCCCAATGAAGGACGCACACACGGAGAGATAGGAGGAACTCCTTTATTCTTTTACAACCAAGCAGGAACTGGCGCTTGCTGCGCACGTGCCCCATAACCCCCTTGCCCAGTCAAAACTCTTGCATTTAGCATGGACTTGTGTTTATTACTAGAACTGTTATACGCCGTCCCGTGTTCTAGTCAAGCGCCATTTAATGCCCATGCTTAGCACTGCCTCGTGTCCTGTCGCGGTCTGGAGCACTGTCATTCTGACATTATCTTTTGTATGTTCTAGGCGTTCCTCTCGTTGCATACGACACTTTTGTGTTGTTGGTTCTAGCCAGAGGCATGAATTAAACCCAAACCACACAGAGGCAGCTGAAGTACTATCATGTGACCTTCGATTCTGATGACATCACAAACAATGGCGCCTCTCAGTTTTTAATCCGGATGAAGTCACGGGAAGTTGGCAGAATAAATAGGACACTCAGTATAATGTTAATAACTTCAAAAGGTAAACGCACGCGTATCCTCGTTTGTGATCATAGAAGGCACGTATCCAGTGGTCGAAGTGTACGAAAAGAAGTAGTGTAACTATGCTCCCTGCTGGCCTTCCCCTGCTCCCCACAAACCCCATCACCACGCGCAATCCAACCCCCCCCCCCCACCCCACCCCCCAACAAACACATCTGCTATTTAAGGGAGTGTTCAGTGCTGTAGTACAAGTTTCAACTTCTTCCTACACTTTTATTTTGAAACGAAACTATTCCAGAACTGGTTCTTTTTTAAAATAAAAGTATAGGAATAGTAAAACTTTTTTTTAAAGTAGTGTTCTAATGTGGAAGCTGTACTGTAGGGCTCACACGCAGACCAGTCGTGCACACAACACTCACCCAACATTCTCCTGAGCTGTCTATCATACATTCACCAACATTCTATCTGCATACATTCCTAGCCAGTGAGACAGAACAAGACTAGACTACATCACAACATAGCGCAGCACCGCTCCTGCCCACTGCACATATCCAACCAATGGCGGCCTCAACATCCCCTGCCTTAGGTGGCTGTGGTAGAACGTGCCCCACCCAGGGCTGTTGCCTCCAGCTGGAGCCTTTTAGTCCCCCACCACCCCAGCCATTGAAAGCTGCCTCCGCTACTGGCAAGGCCTGCAGTGTCATGTGCAAGGCATAATCCACCGCTAATGACTGCTGAGTGAAGCCCATCGTTCTTTTCTTGCATTTGGTTCCAGCATGGTCGGTCACCTGTGCTCCTTTAGTACTCGGGTTCCAGTGTTGCCTTGCTTTTGGTCCGATCGCTATCCCATGTTCCAGTCTAGGAACTGTGTATGGTGGTTGCTAGTTGCATTCCCCTTGCATCAGTAGCAAAGTCAGCTTTTGTTGCCAGAGGGCGCCTAATAGGGTGCCAGCAGGAGGCTGGGGGCGCACTGTGCACCAAGGGGAAGTGAAGGGGGCACCCCCATTGCCCCACCTGACACTGACACTGCCTAGCATACCGACCTTGGGAACAGGAAGCACTTTACCCCCATACAGGGCTCCACTGCAGCCGAGAGCCAGGACACTTCAAGGCAGCCAAGGCTCCCCCCCTTCCTCTCCCCAGCTGTTGTCTCAGAAGGCCCCTGTGCCTGGGAAAGTGTCCCTGACGCACAACACATTGCTATCCTGAGCAGCAAAGCATTTGCGCCCGTCTGTCCTGCTAATTGGCTGCAGTTTAGCGTAATGGCATCAGCCACTCTAGGGTGGGCAACTTTGCAAAATGCCTTTGCGGGACACCCTAGATGTGGTAGCATATCAGAAAGAGACTGCAATGCGCATGGTCCCATACAGTATCATACACGCCAGCCCCATCAACTTATTTAGTAACATTAGGGGCAGATGACATTTTAACACATACACAGCACAAAAACATAATAAAACTGTAGACCATTTTACATGCAGGAAACGTACTTATTAGAGCTGCGTCCTGTGGGGCAAAATGCATGCACACTTCCTAATTTGCATATGGATTGCACCAGCAGAAGTGACTTCAGAGAAAAGGGCATTGCAAGGAGCATCATCAGTCTTTGGTACTTGGAGGTGCCATGGGAAGTGACAGGCATTGCAAGGAGCATCATCAGTCTTTGATACTTGGAGGTGCCATGGGAAGTGACATTGCAGTAAGTTGCCATGAGTAAGGCGACTTGCGAATAACTATGTGATGTGAAATACATGAATGGCACTACTATTATATATGGAGCAACTCTATAGTCATTAAACCACGAGTCTGGACTTGTTTTATAAACAGCATGATATATTAACATAAGATATGAACTGAATCACGTACAGGGCTCCAGATAAGAAACACTGAGATTAAATGATTTGCCCAGGATCACACACTTGAATCAAATGGTGAAACTGGGTTGGGGGTTCCCAGGTTTAGTTGATATAAATATTTATCAGAGTTTTGCTTTGGTTTAATATGCTTCAATACTACTTTCCTTATAGAAATGACTTGAAAACAATAAACCTTGCACTATAAATCGCTATAGAAACATGTTGAGCAAAAAAAGTACAGCTGTAACTTTATTCTCCCCATTCTGTATTGAAGTTCACAAAAGCACTATGCAAAGTAATGTGAGCCTAAACAAATCTCCCTTGGGTTTTAAATCCGTATTCATTATTTCACACAGCATGCAGCAATACACACCATTCCCATTTCTCATCACCCCATTCCCATTTCTTAATGGACAAAAGTCCCTGCTAATAACCCCCCTCACTTGCATTAGTGTCTAATTGCTCCCATTATAATGCTCTGTTCACACAGAGCAATGTTTTAACTTGCTCCACCAGTGCGTTAAATGAGAGGAAGGATTGAGTGAGTGCACTAGTTGGAGGCGTGGGCAAAGAACTGCTGGGAGGGGAAGGCCTAGGGGTTGGATGGGGCTGGCAATTGCTTTGCACCCAGACAACGGGAGCCAAGGAGGAGAGGTGGGGTGCACAGCTATCATTCATTTTAGTGTGCCCCGTATCTCCTTTTTGTTTCTTAATTACAGCATCAGACCCCTGCCGCCAGGCTGACTGTGGGGTTCCAGCCTGTGCTTTAGAAAAAGGAGAGGTCGGCGCACCAAAAGGAATGATGGCAGTGTGCCCTGCCTCTCCTTTTGTTTCTTTGTGAGAGGCGCCAATCTTCTTAGGCAGCCTTTTTATTAAACGTAGCAGCATGGTGAAAGGTCTGCCTGTGGGGTTCACGGCTGTGCATAAGAGACCAAAGGTGAGGCAGGGGCACTGTCTCCTTTTTTTTCTAACCAGAAGCACTCGCCTCCGCAGGCAGCCTTTTAACCATCTAGTTCTTTCAGTGAAAAGGCTGCCTGAGGGTGTTGGCACTTCTAGGGCTACTGGGGGAATGGGGGGGCTGACAGAGCCTTGGTTTGGGGCCCGTTTGGAGACAGTCAGGCCTCTCCCCCAGCCAGTCCTGGCCCACTTAGAGCCCTGTGCTCCACAGACCCCTGGAAGATCCACTCTTCTGCCTGGAGCTCCAACTTTTACGCAAAAGTGTCAGAGCAGGAAAGGTTTTGATCAGGCCACCAGAAGCAAACGTGGAACTTTTGCTGGTCCCAGAGAGAGTGTCTGCAGGACATGGGACCCAACCTGTCAACTCAGCACAGTCCCGCAAACAATGGGTCGGTAGGCCACCCTGAGGCACTCCATTCATTCCCATGTTGGGCTATTTCTGAAGGGACCTGCTCACCTTCACAACTGTCATGAGCAGAAACAAAATGCAAATGGCGAAAGTCACCTTTACAACCGCCGTGCAATTGCGGTTGTTAAACAGTCCTTTTGTTAATAGTGCCTTTCTTGGGCACAATGTTTAGTCACTTGGCAGTGATGGGGCATTTCCAAATGAAAGTCTCCAAGCCCCTCCACTTACCTATTAAATCTGGGTCTGCTACCAAAACAGTTCAAGTGAGTAATACAATAATGCTCTTTTAAAATATTAATTTATATCCATGATGTTTGCGAGCTCGATAAGCAAAAATGGGGTTGCTTTTATGTGGATAAGCCAATGTTCTTAGTATCATGCACAGCAGCAAGTTGGAGTTTTTTGACAAACTATCTCTATACCCAGGTGATCTTCCTACACAATTTCTTTTCTCCAGCATGGGGTCTGGCATGGATTCACATGCTCATGAATATTCCCCGTTGTCAGGCCGGGAATCCTCGGTATAGAAAAAAATCAGTATCAGTTTCGTTTCTGATCTGTCTTTCTCAGTAGTAACCAATCACTGGTCTCTGGGTCATACTGCCCCCAGCCAATGACTGCCCTCTCCCTAAGCCCCGCCCCTGGCAGCCATCCTCAGATTTTTACCGCACGTTCAAGTGTTGGGAGTCCTCGTGCTGTAGGTCTCGAGCTTTTGCTGCATTTTCGCGCTTTTTTCAGGAGATTTTCTCATTTTTTCGGTTAAATAGAGCCTCAAGCTCCACCGTTTCTACATCCGATCAACGGGGATCCGTTTCGGAGTTTCTACGCCCCTCAAGGGTAAAGATTTCGTCGAGTTACGCTTTTGGAGGATTCCAGAAGTTCCGAGGCCTACCCCGGACATGGCCCAGGAGAAAGGAAGCTCGACGCCCGGGAAGCTGTTCAGGACCTGCCCTGGATGCCAGCTTCAGAACGTTTTCAAGGAGGACGAGCATTCGTTATGCCTCTACCGTCTCCATGAGGACAAGACGCACAAGGAAAAGGATTGCGCGTTTTGTGGGAACATGTCGGAGCGGACCATGAAGGATCGCCACCTCTGTCTCGCCAACTGGCTGGAAGGTAAGAGCCCGCCAGGTGAGAAGAAGAAAAAGAAGTCCGAGCGGTCTTCTAAGTCCTGTGAGGGTGCCCCGGCGACGGGGGCCCAACAAAAGGCTAAGCACCGCGAGTCTGCGGGCACCGGGAGCGCCTACGGTCGGGCTCCTTGGCTGCCAGGCAGGGCGCATCCTCCCTGGCGCCATCAACCACGAGCCAACGCTCTGGCTCGGGTAAGAGGAAGTCCGAGAACCCGGCGAAGCTTCTGGAGAAGCCCCGGTCGATCTCGAAGATTCCGGCAGAGGGGGAGCGAGGCTCGGACCCTCCCCCCAAGGTGAAGGCCCCAGGCGTACAGAAGGTGACGTTGGCCTTAATTCACCCTGCTAAGACCTCGATTGAGGATGTCGCTGCGGCCCTGGCTCAGCCTGTGGAGGCAACACCAGTGGAGGCGCCCTCAGGTACCAGAGTCTCCCTGCCACCGCGGAGGGAGTCGTCTTTCAGGCCCATCGAGAAGACCCCCACGAAGTCCTCGTTGGAAAGGGTGGGGGAGGGGCTGGTTGCCATCGTGGATTGGGACACGACCTCTGAAGAGGAGCTCATCCAAGTCGTGGAGGAGGCCCAGCCCATCGGGAGAGATCCCGACGAGGGCGACGACGAGGGCGACGGTGTCGCAGACGAGGCTCCTCAAGAGTCCTCGCTCCCGTCGTTTCCGGCGCCGCAGGACACCTCGGTGGCCATTTTGTCAGCTATCCAGTCCTTATGCTCGGAGATAAGGACTAGGTTGCCCCTTCCCCCGATGGAGGTACCTGAGCCAGACCCGACGGGGGAACCGGAGCCAGGACCTTCGGAGAGCCCACCACTTAAGAGGAGGAGGACGCATCCTAGGCCTCCTCTCCCGCCTCTGCGGCCTTCTCTGCCTTCCCCCCGGTCCACTATCCACGGGGATGATACAGGCATGGACACGACTACGACAGGTACGGATGACGACGGAGGCGACGACGGGACGTGTCCCCCGTCACCCCCTGCCCGGGCGTCCCCGCCCGACGAGATTGGATCCTTCCATGCTATGATTTCCAGGGCATCCGAGCTCTTCCAGCTCTGCCCCGAAGAAAAGAAGAAGGAAGGGTTCCTTTACCAACGGCGCAAGGCTAAAAGGAAGACGGTTCTCGCCGTACCACTTCTTGATGACATCTGGGATGAGGGGCTCGCCCTCCTCAAGAACCCTGCCACGGCTCCTGCGAAGAGGGACCGGTACGAGAAGAAGTACCGGGTCCCCGACGCTGCCCCCTTGTGCCTTAGGGTGCAACCTACCCCGGATTCGGTCGTTTCGGCGACAGCCAAGAAGAAAGCGGGGGGGCGGCATCGGCCTCGACTTCAACCTCCCCGCCGGACGGCGAGGGTAGGAAGCTGGATGCGATGGGACGACGGGTCATCTCATCTGCAGCGACGACCATCAAGGCGGCCAACGCCCTGGCCATCGTAGCCCGCTACGACAGGGAGTTGTGGTTCAAGATCGCCCCTCTGTTGGACTTCCGTCCGGACGCCAAGAGGGCTGAAGCCCTGGAGATCTTACAGGAAGGTGAGATTGCCTCGGAACATGCCATTACGGTGGCTATGGACATCGCCGACACCGGTTTCCGTCAGTTGGGCAACGGCGTTTGCCTGAGACGACGAGGATGGCTCAACGCAACGGATTTCCGCCAGTACGTACAGACCAAGGTTTTGGACATGCCCTTCGATGGGAACAACCTTTTTGGCAAGGCGGTTGATGAGTCTCTTCAGGCGATCAAGACGGACACGGAGACGGCCCGTGCACTGGGTGTGCTCCAACAGCGACGGCCGTCCTTTCGGAGCTCCGGAGGCAGACAGGGTGCCTCCAAGGGAGCCGGCAGCAGCTCCTCTACGTACCGTCAAGCGGCAAGATCTTCGTCGCAGGAGGCCTACAGGGGACGCAGCAAGTCAGGTGGATCCCGCCGTCGTCGCCAAGGTGGTCAAGGAGGCAAAGCGGCCTCCAAGCAAGATTGAACCGACCGTCGGGTCGGGCCCCCGCCGAAGCACCCCGGTGGGAGGCCGGCTGACGAAGTTCGTTGGCGTGTGGGAGTCCATCTCCACCGACCGTTGGGTGCTGGACGCCCTGGCCCTGGGGCACACCCTCGAGTTCCGGAAGAAGTGCCCCCACATTCCTCCCGTGGCCAGGAAGGAAAATCACGTCCCTCATCTGCTGTTGGAAGTAAGGGCGATGCTCAGGAAAGGTGCCATCGAGCTCGTTCCAAAGAGGCTTCGGGGCTCCGGAGTTTACTCAAGATACTTCCTCGTAAAGAAGAAGACAGGAGGATGGCGTCCCATCCTGGACCTGCGACGACTGAACAAATACATCAAGGCACAGAAGTTCTGGATGGTCACCCTCCAGCACGTGCTGGGACAGCTGGAAGAGGGCGATTTCCTGTCGTCGTTGGACTTGGAGGATGCATACTTCCACATCCCTATTCTAAAGAGACACCGAAAGTTCCTCAGGTCCGTGGTCAAAGGGCGGCACTACCAGTTCAAGGCCCTCCCGTTCGGATTAAAATCGGCGCCCAGGGTGTTCACCAAGTGCCTAGCACCGGTGGCAGCGCGGCTGCGCCTGCAGGGGATCCACGTCTACCACTACCTGGACGACTGGCTCATACGGGCAAGGACAAGGGAGCTCGCCGTGGAACACACTGCGAAGACCGTCCAGCTGCTCACGGACCTGGGGTTCTCCATCAACTTTCCAAAATCCCACCTGTTCCCATCGCAAGTCGCCCTGTTTCTGGGAGCACAGCTCGACACAGTGGCGCGGCGGGCCTCACCGTCGGAGGAAAGGATAAGGACCATCCTGGGAAAGGTGCAACGTCTGCTGGCCACGGACGTGGCCAGAGTGAGGTCTATCAAGTCCCTCCTTGGAATGATGTCCTCCTGCATTTATCTGGTGCGCCACTGCAGACTTCGGATGCGGCCCTTGCAAGAATTCCTCGACGCCCACTGGATCCAGCCGACGGGCAGCTTCGAGGACAGGATCCCGCTCGATGAAGCGTTCCGTCAGGCGATACGATGGTGGGGTATCCGCTCTCATCTGACGGCGGGAACAGGTTTCCTAGCTCCGGCCCACCAGGTGACGGTGACGACGGATGCCTCCCTGGAAGGTTGGGGAGCGCACACCGGGGGTCTCCACGCGAGAGGCCTTTGGCTCCCAGAGGAGAAGACACTCCACATCAACATCTTGGAGCTCCGTGCAGTGTTCTGGACCCTCAGGTCCTTCCTTCCGTCCTTCAAGGGCAAGGTGGTGAGGATCTTCACCGACAACACCACCACGATGTTTTACATTCGGAACCAGGGAGGAACCAGATCCCCTGCACTATCCAAGGAAGCCCAGGATCTGTGGCATTGGGCCGTCGCCCAAGGGATGTTTCTGGTACCCTTTCATCTGGCAGGGATAAAAAACACCATCGCCGACTCACTCAGCAGAGAGCTGCGCTCGTGCCACGAGTGGGAACTGCGCCAGGATCACGTGGACCGACTCTTCCGACGATGGGGCGAACCCCAGATCGATCTCTTTGCGACGGCGGCGAACTCCAAGTGCCGGAGGTTCACCAGCAGGTTTCCCCAACCGAGCAGCATCGGCGATGCTTTCTCGTTCCCCTGGGACGGCCTGTTCCTTTATGCGTTCCCGCTCGTTGCCGTTGCTACTCTGGCTCGTTAACCAGCTCAAGAGGTCCCGGTGCAGGATGATCCTCGTCGCACCGGCGTGGCCGAGGCAGATCTGGTTCCCGGACCTTCTGGACTTGTCAGCGTCCACACCAGTCAAGCTGCCGACGGACGCGGATCTTCTCTCCAGAGAAGGAGGCGCCATTCTTCATCACGAACCAGAGTCGCTGAACTTGCAGGCCTGGCTCCTGCAGCACTAGAGTTTGGAGGATACGATATCCCGGCCGACTGCAGAGAGGTTCTTGCGAAGGCCAGGGCATCTCAACTCTCAAGTGCTACGGACACAAATGGAAGTGGTTCTCTGTCTGGTGCCGTGCACAGAAGATTAACCCTCTGCGGATTACGGCCCCTCAAGTATTGCAGTACCTATTGTCTTTGGCCAAGGCTGGCCTATCTCACGCTTCCATCAAGGTACATCTGGCTGCCGTCTCACGTTACACCAGAACTACAGGACGGGCGTCCTTGTGGTCTCATCGACTGGTGAAGGAATTTATGAAAGGACTGTTACGATCATTCCCGCCGGTGAAGGCCCCTGCCCCGGCGTGGGAGCTCAACGTGGTGCTGACTAGGCTCATGGGGGCCCCATTCGAGCCTATGCATTCAGTGCCGTTGAAGTTTCTGTCGTGGAAGACAGCATTCCTCGTGGCCATCACCTCTGCACGACGAGTGGGAGAGATCCAGGCCCTGTCTTGCAAGCCTCCATACTTGACTTTTCACGACACGAGGGTGGTGCTGAGGACGCACCCCTCCTTCATGCCCAAGGTGCCGTCGGACTTACACCTCAACGGTCCCTTGGTGTTGCCTGTTTTCTTCCCGTCGCCTTCGTCGCCGGCTGAGAGGACTCTGCACTCGCTGGATGTAGCTAGAGCGCTGAAGTTCTACGTGGACCGCACGAAGAGTTTTCAGAAGACATCACAGCTGTTTGTGAACTTTGGACTTGTGAATCAAGAGAAGGCTCTCTCGAAGACTTCCATTTCCAGATGGCTCTCCGGGTGCATCATGCACTGTCACCGGTTGGCAAACCGACCGTTGCCAGGCCGTCCGAGGGCCCATTCGACCAGAGCGATCGCTGCTACTACGGCGTTCCTGTCTGGTGTGCCCCTGCTCGACATCTGCAGGGCTGCTACATGGAGGTCGACGCACACCTTCGCGAGATTCTATTGTGTCGACCGGGATTCCAGGGAGGAGTCCAGAGTCGGCCAGGCAGTGCTGCGCAACCTGTTCGCCTAAGGTGAGCCTGGTGAGGAGGTAACAGTTGCTTAATGTTGAGTTGTTGTATTGCTTGATATTGAGGCTTTTGCCACCTTCCGTGGTTGTGTATGTGTATACTGCTATGTATTCTTATATTCATGAGCATGTGAATCCATGCCAGACCCCATGCTGGAGAAGGAACAAATTACTTACCTGTAACTGTTGTTCTCCAGCATGGGTCTGGCATGGATTCACATGCGAACCCTCCCGCCTACCCCTCTGCAGCTCTTCACTTGGTCATACTGCCACTTCACGTGCTACCAAATCTGAGTATGGCTGCCAGGGGCGGGACTTAGGGAGAGGGCAGTCATTGGCTGGGGGCAGTATGACCCAGAGACCAGTGATTGGTTACTACTGAGAAAGACAGATCAGAAACGAAACTGATACTGATTTTTTTCTATACCAAGGATTCCCGGCCTGACGACGGGGAACATTCATGAGCATGTGAATCCATGCCAGACCCATGCTGGAGAACAACAGTTATAGGTAAGTAACTTGTTCCTTATTGTGTGTCTTAAAGTGCTAGTACTACAGTAGCGTAAAATGGAACACAGGTGAATGAGTGAAACTCTTTGATATGCCCTGCTATATTTAGTCTTGCATTACACACCTTCCAGCGTTTCCACAGGTGCCTAGAGCCTCATGATCTGCAAGAGATGGGGTAGGCGACTAACATAGAAGCCAGAGAGTGTGGAAATGGCAAGGCTGCTCTCTTGCAATGTTGATGTGTGCAGATTTGAAAAGATAGGCCTTTCTGTGGTGAACACGTTTTAGATGTTTTGCGAGTTGTCTAGCGCAGTGGCTAATGAGGTTACTAATGTACATGGTTTGTACGGTTGTCTGTGTTGCCTGTCCGAGTGGTGTTAGGTACATAGCAAAGTTTAGTGTTGACATGTGCCATAAGGCGGTGTATGTTCCATTGGCTAACCTGTGTTTTGGTGCTAGATTTGTGCGTTGAGATGTGTTGTCTATTAGGGTGGGAGGTAGATTGACTTTGAAGTGGTTCTTATTGCCACGTGTTGCTCAACAAGCCCCCCAATAATGGTCATATTTTTATATGTCCATGCAAAACATTATTTCTCCAGGTTTTATGGCTTATTATGCGATATTATAGGTTTGTAGGCTAAGCGATGCTACATCAGGTGAGACTATGCAAAATTCAGGGCCCACAGTTAATATTCAGTTACCCGCGACTTCCCTTCTGACTGCTGTGGCAGGTCAGAAGAAGGACACAGACACACTAAGGACATGGTTCACTGATTTTTATTAAATTAAAGGAGAAGGCCTAGCTTTCCCTGTAACTATGGGTTCCCTGCCTGTCTTACTAACTAAGGTGCTCGTCCTTCCAGTGTGAAAGTCCAAAAAGGGAATAGTCTGCTGTCCAAACAAACCTAACTACCCTACCACTATGTAAACTAACTGATAACAGGAGAATGACCCCCTTCTCCTGAGCGTACTTCTCGTACCAGTCGATAGTGTTCTTGTTTAGTACACCAGTCTTAAATAGTCTCTTGTGACTTAATGAATTGGCTTTTGTAATTCTTCAAAGGGATTACTGACTGTTTTGTCTCCTTGGGATTAATTTCTAGCTGTCTTTTGTGCGCTCTATTCTCCAGGTTCATGATTTCACCATGTTCTTCACCTGGCTGATTATTCTGAAAGATTGTCTCTCCTGAAGATTTGTAATGCAGATTATTCTTCTCTAGTTGACTTGCTACACATCTCAATGGGTTAATTTCCTCCGAACTGTGATTTATACATTTCTGTTTTCCTATTATTCTGTTCTCCTTGTACAGAATGTTGAATGCTTTTCCTCTTATCCCAGGGTGTTGTTATCCATTTTTTCTTTCTCTTGAAACTTTTTGATTATTAGAACTCGCCTCTCTTGGGTTACTCCTTGGAAAATTCATTAACTTCTGATTATTCTTCTCTATCCTATCATTTCTACAGAGCCGAGTTACTTTTAGGTTAGAACGATCCCTTTGGGTCCTCCCATAACTCCTGTTCTCCCACTTACCTTCTAGTCTGTTGGGGAACATCCTCGGGAGTCCTGTACATCGGGTTCCCTCTTTCTGGTCTGTGCTGCTGTCGGCCTGTCCCCGTCAGCGTCTGCTGCTTTGGTTTGCTGTCCGCACCACATTCTCGTTGTATCCCCATGAGGGACAGGATGCCACACTGTACAGTGTCTCTGGTGGCCTCGGCAAAGTTTCCTAGACCAACTGCCTAGTGGTTTTGCCACCTACTCGCTCTGGGCTCCTACCCTGGTTTCTCCTCAGGATTCTCTGCGGCGTGGGCATCCCCCTCGGCAAAGTAAAGTGAGTTTGAATCTCGTGGACCTACTGGCCTCTGCACGTCTCTCTCTCCGGATGGTACGTAGCTGGGAGCTTTCCCGCGTCTGTCTGTGTTTCTCTCTCTCTGAGGGTCTCTCTCTCTCTTGTTCATGTCCAGTGTCTCAGAGCCTACGCTTTTCAATGTACTTGTCCCAGTGGATTGGGTATTTTGATTTAAAGGGACATGTTCTTCTTCCTGATAATAACGATGTTTACTGAATATTTCTTCGTCCCAGTCTTCATCTTCAGTTTATTCTCATATGGGCAGCCATCCCATGTAAACTATGGTATGCACAGCTGTAGGGAGTTCCTCTCAGTAACGGGAGTCGTTGTCCCAAAAGGGGGAGTCTCTGCTCGTGAGGTCCCACTTGCCTCAACCCCTGGGGGTTACGGGGGTGTTGCAGAGCTGGCTCATCTCCTTAGCCTCAACGGAAGGGGCTTCCCCTTTTGGAGAAGTGATGCATTCTCTTGATTCATCACACTGCCCACTGAGACCGCAAATGCACTCCAACTGCAGTGTCACTCAGTCTTGCATGGGGTTATGGTAAAATGCACATGAATATGGACCATGAACCAGAAACAGAAACAGGCAAAGCCACCACTTGACATGTTAGTCTAGCCCCACCCTCTGAGTTTCGGAGCAGTTATGTCCCTGGCATAAGACATGGCAAACAATGCAGCAATAGCCCTTTCCTCTCAAAAATCTGAGCTCTGCTTAAGTGTTGCAGGTGATTGACAAAGTTCTGCATCATGTACACATCATTTGCGCATCAAACAAACGATGACTGTAAACAGATGTTTTTTATCACAAAGGCTCTTCTGGAGGTGTCGGAGTCTTGTACCTACTAAGTTATATTGCACAGTTTAAGGAGATCTCAAATTTTCCAATGTACGGTGTGACATAATTAACCATTTATGCCTTTAAGGGTCATAACAAAGAAAAAAGGCATGCTTACAATCAGGTTGTTGCAATGATCTGTATATGTGCAGGTGTGTGCCTGGGCCAAAGGTGCAGTTTGTGTCCACTGAGAGCGACATGATGCAGAATTGCAGTCAGCATCGTATATATTGAGATTAAATGCAGGACTTGATTTGCCACTAGCAGCAGGAAAGCTAGGCAGTGTGGGAATATATTGTTTCAACGGGCCATTTTTAGCCACTACCTGCATGAAAATGTGTTTTTAGAGGGGAAATTCTGGCATGTATTGTTGAGGCCTCCCTCATTAGTTTCTTTGGACACAAAAGGCATGAAAGAGAGACAGGGCCTCATTACGACCCTTGCGGAAATGGAAAAATGATGGCGGAAATGCAATACCGCCATCGAACACCGCTCGTTGCGATCATGACCCGTCACCGTAAAGTACGATGCCATTAGCGACACCGCAGTGAACGGCAACGCTAACTGCACCAAGTACGCGCACGCGCGCCTTGCAAAACCGGAATCACCGCCATGGCGCAACGGTACGCGAATTCTGACCCTAGCGGACATGTACTGAACGCCATCAAGCACGTCGTAAAGTACCATTCCGCCATGGCGAGAAATACGGCAACGCGAACCAACCGTAAATGGCCCACTGAGTGCCTGTACTCCACTCCCTGGCCTCATTGCACAACTCCTGGCAGGCGCAATGTACTCACACTATGCAACCAGTGAAATCCACAATTCACCCATGCATGCCAACGTAGAAAAGCATGCAGTGGCTCAAAGCGCCCCGTGAGTGGGCATCCATGTACGGCATGTCACCATAGCCGTACTGACGCAGCACAGGCATGTGAAGGTACAACACATCAAAATGAAAATCAAGAACACATGACACAAAACAACAGTAGTCCCCCATCGCTTGCCACCAGCGCAAGGCAACATCCACAACAGCATCCTGAGGGGGATTGCACCAGCCCTGTACTCATGCCAGTAAACAAACCAACCATCAGCAGAAGCATGTACCACACAAGTCGGCAGAGTGACTGAGCAGCCAGGCTCATCCCAAGAGGGGCCGATGGGAGCTGCAGGGCACAGATGGCATCAATACAGAAGCTATTCCAATGGACATGACCCCAGTCCCCCTCCAACAAACGCACGCAAACACAGCCACCTGTGACCAGCCACATTCTGAACAACCCATCATTCCACCAATCGACCTGGCTGACAGGCACCAGTCGGCCAAAAGCCAATCCCCCGCCCCTGAACAGCACATCATGTAAACAGTCACAATGGCAGCCTCTATCCGTGACCATACTGTGCTACGTAGGCAAACGCGGCCAGTACTGTACCACACAACTCAACTCAGAAGGCGGAACACAAAGCAGATCATCACGCAATACATACCGCCACAAAGCGAAAATCGCCACATCACCTGCAAAGAACAACGCAACACGACAAATATCGGAATACAATTTAAATGCACATCCAAATGACAAAGGCCCCACAGCAATTTGCAAAATACCACCAAAACAACCATCATCACCGAGGGCTGCATCTGCAATAATTGACCGGCTTCCACTTGTGTGACGCCCTGTACCATCATGGCACACAGGGCTTACATCAACGTTCCAAAAGGCAACATGGAAGCGGCAAGAACCGCAGGTCCGTCCCATGAGGCAGGCACTAGTCGAGCTGAAAGGCCGAAATGTTGCACCTAGCCACCAGTACAGCGTAAGGGCATGTGGCCCATTGGCGATCGTCCCATATGATCGAAATGGTGCTCCACTGATTCACCCGAAGCTGCAGGAGTCGAGAGTAAAAACCATCTGGAGGAGTGGCGTAGAGATGGCATCTGCAATAGGGCAGGAGATACCTGTCACCCAAAAGAAACACAAATCAACCGATTGCATTACGGGACTCATGATGCATTACAATCTTCATTCAACACACCAAATCCACACCCATATGCATGCTAGCCCACTCCAAAGGAATATACACACCCCTAATTCAGTATCGAATCACAACGAAACCAATCGAGCTAAATACACCATTGGCAACGTCGGTTACTGTGCATGCGTCCGTCAAGATAGAACCCATGACATGGGAATAGTAACGTGCCTAGACACAAGTGTATGAAGGCGCGTCGAGACAGGGAGGATCCGACAAGGGCAGATAGACGTATGTCCCACTATGGCAGCCTTGCATCACATAACGCAGGGGAAGGGGAGTGAACCAAAAAACCCATGTACATGGCAGACCCTAAACGGATTCATCAGTCCATGCATCCACACATCATTCCCTCATCCCGCAATGAAAACGCATGAATATTCACTCACATAATATGTGAAACTTCCATCGCGTCTGTGCGTAATGCAGTCCGCAAAAACCACTGTGCCCCTGGCCGGATCTGTAGTGTTGTGAAGCAAGATGGATTTGGGAACGTCCTGCCTCATCGTCCACTACGCTATTGCGCATCCCATTCAATTCATATCATTCATTGCCTGCTCGTTATGGGCCATGTCCCAAGGACATTCTACAATAGAACGTTACATTTCCAGCCAGACCTGTGGGCGTATCCTCGCCGCTACTTCAAAACCCAGAATGCTGGCCTTCGAATTCCTCACTTGCAACATTACGTCGAAAAGGCTTCTGTGAACGCTTGCATTCACAATTACATCAATGTAGTGCGGCTGTGTGTCATGATGCTAACTGGCTGCAATCACAAATGGGACGCCACGCCCGTCGGTGAATTACGTTACTGTGCTGCATGAGGGTCGCCCATCGATCGAGCCCTACATACCACTGACTCTTCACAGGTATGTAAGCGGCTGCAATCATAGCATGTGTAACAATGGGAGCATACCATGAAAATCAGTCAAAGTACATCACACTGCCATCGGGATTAGATACATGATTCAAATCCCAAGATGCCATGCGGCCAAATGCAGCCTTACGAGCGGGCCGTGCTCGACCAGAAGGGATTGCATCAGCCACAGATTCATTCAATCAGCACAGGTGGAGGCCATACAGGCCGACAGCACATATATTGCAGACCCAAACCCCTCCCACAACCACTCCCACTCCAAAATGCTACCGGCAGGACTAGCGATGTTGGGCCTGGGGTACCAGATAGCACTGCAAGTGCTACAACTACAAGAAGACGACGAACAACAACAGGTACAACAACCGGGCGCACAGGGGAGACGGAGGAGAAGGAGGAGGAGGAGGGCAAGGCAGGGTCAGCAAGGCCCACAAGCACTGCCACTACCACCACGCAGGCGGCCCGCAATCCCACGCCTCCGAGCCGATCCGTTCAACCTCACTGCTGAGCAGATCCACACCCTCTACCGTTTGGACCGGGACACCATAATCGCCATTGTGGACATGACACATGCTGACCTCGTGAGCATGATAGATAGCCCAACCGCCATCCCACCCCTACTGAAGGTGGTGTCTGCACTCCACTTCCTGGCCACAGGCACCTACCAGCACACAGTGGGACAGTTGCATGGCATTTCACAGCCACTGTTCTCACGGACACTCTTCCAAGTGCACGATGCCCTCCTGAAGCACGCCGACGACCACATCACACTACCACGCACGTACCAGGAGATTACCAACGCTAAAGTGGGATTCCATGCACTTGGCGGCATCCCGGGTTGCATTGGTGCCATCGACTGCACCCATGTTGAATTGGTTGTCCCACATGCCATGGAGGTCCAGTACCGCAACCGGAAACAATTTCATTCAATCAATGTGCAAATGGTGTGTGACTCCAACAAGATATTTACGCATTGTTGTGCCAGATTTCCAGGATCTACCCATGATTCTATGGTCCTGAGGAACACAAGAATACCACGCTACATGGAGCGACACGCAGGGCACAGATCCTGGCTACTCGGTGAGTCTCATTCCATGCATGACATCGTGGCCCATTTGATGCGTCAATGACCTTGCAGGGGGGGGGGGGCTACTTAGCACTATCATTCCACTGACACCCTTTATTCGTCTCATACAGGTGATGCCGGGTATCCACTGAAGAGATGGCTCCTTACACCAATCCGGAACCCACAGAACGAGCATGAGGAGGACTACAACCATGCCCACTCACGTACCCGTGTGGTCATTGAACAGGCATTCGGCCTACTGAAGGCTCGTTTCCGCAGCCTCAGCAGGTCTGGCGGGGCACTCATATACAGCCATGAGAAGGTTTCTAAGATGGTCATGGCATGTGTCATGCTGCACAACATGTGCATACGTAGGAATGTGCCCATGCCCCCTGACGCTGTACTGCATGCACCTGAAGATGATGATGATGATGAGGGTGGGGATGTGGAGGCACCTCAAGGAGTCCATGAGGCACAGGATGCACGTGCAATCCGACAGAGCATCATAGATGCATGCTTCTAGCAACCACGCATGGTGCCTATTACACGGAAAGGGGACCTGTGGCACTGTGTGTGTGTAGTACAGGCACATTGTGGACTGTACGCCTATGAAGGCCTCGTACGCAAATATCAATGTCCACACATGTCATTGGATGATAATGAGGTGCTGTATTGTTAATGTGATTTGATTTATACACCCTATGGACCCGCCACCCAGTGAAGCCCAACACACCCCCTCCACCCTACTACCTCCCCCCCCAACACCAGTGTCCAAATATGCATGCTGTCCGTGGGTAGACGCTATTGCAGGCCCCCTCTACGGGTATCAGGGGCACCCCTGCCCGTGGAGCGCAGGTTCCTGCCAGATCTGCGTTGGGGGCTGCCCTGGACGGAACTTGCCACGGATGAGGTCTCTGCCTGCTCGCGTCCATGCATGTCTCTGAGGGTTTGTGAGAGCTCCGAGAGCACACGGCGCACAGCAGCAAGTTCAGCACAAACGTCTTTGGACGTCGCATGCAGTTCCCCCCTCAGGCTCTCGGTGCTTTTCTCCATTTGTGCTCTCAGGCTCTCGGTGCTTCTCTCCATTTCTCCCCTGAGGCTCTCACTACTTTTCTCTATTTGTGCCCTGAGTGTCTCGGTGGATGTTTCCATGGCTGCCCTGGAACCCCCGCATTCATTTGCATGGTCCTTGAGTAGCGTGGACGCTTCCTGCTGTTGCTCGATCAGCAGGTCGAGGGACTGTTGCCTCTGCTGGGCCATGGACATTTGCGGTGGTGTGACAGGGGGGCTGCTCAACACATGTTGCCTTGGCACAGGACTTGTGGGGGTTGGCCAGTCGTCGTCTTCAGGGTGCCCCTGCGTGGTTTCGTCATGGTGTAGGGGATGGAACATGCAGGGGGATTGGGAAAGGTCATGGATGGTACCTACGTCGCCAGCACTGTTTTCCGTGTCGGAGCATGCTGGCATGACAGCTGTGTCACCTATGGTGCTGCTACCACCAGAGGCAGTGCCATCAGATACGTTCTTTGGGGGGACCTGTGGTGCTGGGGTTGTGGACTTGCTGGCTGCTGGGGTGCCTGTTGCAGTCCCCTCCAGTGTGCTGCCACTTGATTCCTGCTGCTGCCGTGTCTTGATCCTTGCACCTGAGGTGGAGGCTCTTGGGACGTTGGTCCTGGCCCTCTTTGCAGGCGTGCTGGTAGGGGTGTCCTGCAGCTCGTCGTTGGTATCGGACCCTGTGGTGGAGTAAAGAGGGGCGAGCGTTAGTTATGGGTCTGTCGGATTTGGAATGGCAACGTATCAAATGCATTGGGGTGGTACATGAGGCTGATTTGGGACTGGGCCTTGGAGGTGGTCTCATTTTCGTGTGGATTGAGGATGCATTCATTTGGCTGCCTGCAGTTAGGGGGTGCATGCTGCACATGTAGGGGTTGTTTATGGCTTCTTGATTGA
Organism: Ambystoma mexicanum; assembly: GCF_040938575.1. Taxonomy (NCBI): domain Eukaryota; kingdom Metazoa; phylum Chordata; class Amphibia; order Caudata; family Ambystomatidae; genus Ambystoma; species Ambystoma mexicanum. The sequence goes on along the minus strand of NC_090926.1, from coordinate 323,776,691 downwards.
TTTGTTTGTTCATTCTGACTTTTAGAGGGCGCTGTCAGGGCTAAGTATGTATTGCACTATGGGGTCACATGGTACTGCACATGTTCGTGGGTTGTGGATTTCGCATTGTTTCTCTTGGCCAACCTACCTGATTCTCCGGATGTCGGCACTCCTTTCTCCATCCCTCCGACTCCCTCTATGCTCTCCATTCCTATGGTGGAGGCGCAGATTTCCTCCCAGGGGGTCAACTTGATGGGCGACTCTGAACCCCCACCGGTAGCTGTGGCGATGTTCCTGTTCGCAGAAAGTATGCTGCGTACGCGGATCCGCAGGTCGTCCCACCGCTTGCGACATTGCTGTGGCGTGCGGGGTGTTGTCCCCACCGCACTTACGCGCTGTGCCACCAGGGCCCATATGGCCTTCTTGTTGGCAAGGGCCGTCCTGGTCATTTGACTGGAGAAGACGACGGCGGAATTTTCCTGTAGGGTCTCGGTGAGCACGGTCAGTTCCTCTCGGGAGAAGTGTACCTGCCGCTTGCGGTCACACGCTTTCTTGGCTACCTTTCCCATATTTATTTTTTTAACTGGGGTTGCTAACGGGTTGGGATGTGTGTCAGGGTCGGATTTTTTATGGTTGTGTTGGGATTCGGATTTTATAGTTGTGCGGCGTGCTGTTTCCCGTTCCGGCCACATGCTTTTACTTCCGTTTCCGTATATTTACGGTGGCCGTAATTTGCGGTGCACGCTCGTTACGGTGACCGCTCATTACGGTGACCGCTAAGATGGGTGGCGGTATTGCACCTGGTGCAGCGTACGGCGGCGGTAAGGGCCGTTTTGGGGTCATTTCCGCCATCGCAGCCTTTCGGATTCCGCCATGGCGTAATGCTCGTGCCCGATGGGTCGTGATTGGCCGCACTTTGCTCCTTCGTGCAATGGCGGAAACGCTATTTACGCTGTTGCGGTCCGGTCAGTCACTTTCCGCCAGGGTCGTAATGAGGGCCACAGACCTCAGATATGGTTTGGGCAGAACGTACTTGAAAGTGGGGCAATATTGTTGAGTGAGGTATCCATTTATTTTCTTGGGACATCCAGCAGTAACACCTGTTTCAAAGTGTTTTATTTATGCCCTGTGGAGCAGGGTAGACATTCTATAGTGTTGCCCCATTTTTCTGAAATAGTTTGCTGTGAAATGCGTGATTTCAACTCATTATTTAAAAAAATCTACAATGGGAAGCACCAGCCAAGCTTTACTGATTTATTTCAGATGTACTTGCTTGGTTCTAATCAGAGAGTACATTTACAGCCCCCATTTCACAAATTCCCCAGCTGCAACTACTAGACTGTCGTGATATTGCCGAGTTCGGCATGAAAGTCCATCAAGGTGGCTACTAGGTCTTGCTACCATCTTTTCACCACATATTGGGAGAACCTGATTTCCCCCATCAAAACAAAAACGGGACTTTTTCCATAGTTCGCTCCGCCCCCCACAAACTCCCATTCCTGCCACGTTGGACGTCGGATACTCCCCTGCTAGCACCTTCTTGAAGTCTATCTAATTACTGTCTCATGCTTGGTTCTGGCATGGTCTCCTTGCGGGTTTTATCAAGGTTTTGTGTTCCATGCTACCATCCCCTCTCTCTCTGCTCGCTCGAGATCTGCACACACGCCATAATGGGCTGTCGGTGTCACTGTGGATTTATGGTTCTGAAGGGCCGTGGGATGCCTTTGCTGACCTTCACCGTAATCTTCTGGGAATCTCTGCAGGGAGCATAAAAGACAGCGTGTGATAAGGTGTCTACAATCCTTCACAAGCCTGCTTATGCAGCAAGGATACAAGATTGCACTGCATTGATATGATGGCTCTAAGGTTGCATCAGATACTATAAAGGGATATTTTTGAGATGGGTATCGGCTTCTCTGTGAGTCACTCTGCTATCCCTTGCTTACTAATAGGGCACACCTTATCTGCAGGTAATTGGATTTATCAGGCTCGAGATGTTATCTAAGGCTGTAAAGCAGGAGCAAGCTTTTGATCACATAATGGAGATTTCAGTTATGAAGAAACCTGATATTGCACGTAGTCTACGTATAAAGAACTGACTTATCTTGCATGATGTCCAACTGTGCAAGTTGCCCAGTGGTGCACTTGACCTGTAGGCCGAGAATGGCCATACTCTGCATCTGATCTAACTGCGTGGGCTAGCCTTATGTGCCCTGCGCGGCAGTCGGATGGCCATGGTGTTGCATCTGTATCGTGCAGGGTCACGTGCCCCAAGATGGATTGTTGGGGCTAGGAAATACACAACACTTAGATGGATTCTTGGAGTTAGGAAATGTACCGCACTTAGATGGATTGTTAGGGATAGGAAATGCACCATACCTTGATTGCTGGGGGAGGAAATGTACCACACTTAGATGGTCTGTTGGGGGTGGCAGATGTACCGCACTTAGATGGATTGTTGGGGGTAGGAAATGCACCGCACTAAGATGGATTGCTGGGAACATTAATATGTTCCCAGCAATCCATCTGGGATTAATATGGATTGTTGGGCGTGGGAAATGTACTGCTATAGCTAACCACACTAAACACTCAACAGTCTGCACTCTCTCCCTCAAAATCGGAACTAAACACAAGCATACATCTACCGCACCACAAACTGCACCCACTTCACAACACCTAACTTGAAGCCAGGCCAAGCACAATCTCACCTCAACACCACATGGCGGCTACCGACCAAAGATGCACGAATGCGCAGTGACCGGTTTCTCCGAACTGAAGCTGCCAACAGCACATCAAAGCTTTCTTGCCCTTTTCCCACTCAATCGGGCTAATAAACCTTGCCACCCCTGTTGCATTGCAGATCCGACAGAGCGCCAAGAGACCACGCAGGTGGTAACGGTGCGCGGTACAAGAACCTTTAACATAACATAACAAATATCATTATTAGCTCTCGGGGTGTCAGCAAAGTATGGATGAATATAGATAAGCACCTTTCCCTATCGGAAACGCACCTTAAATTGATGTGAGGTTTTGTATGGAATGCCCCCCTCCTCCCTCAGGTCCCCAAGGGCATGATGAATGTACACAACCATCCAGGAACAAGGCGTGTGAAACCCTGGTGTTATTTGTGCCCTGTCCCACTAGTGTAGCTATCACCACCAGGCCAGGGTACGACCACTAAGAGACTAACCGTCCTTCCACAGTCCAGCTGTAAGGGAAAGGTAAGTGTGACAACCTGCAAAAGAAAAGATGTAATGCAACCAAATAGGAGATAGTCTATGTCCTGAGTTCCTGCATTCCACATTATCTCAACTATACATACTTTGATGTTGTCACATACTTTCTGAAAACGACACCAGGCACCAGAGGATGGATTTTTGGGGTCCCAACGGGGACCCATATTTTCATAACAATAACAGCAAAAGAACTGCAGCGCAGAACCTTTGAAGCTACTGGTAGTGACACATTTCCCGGCACTCGACAAGAGCCGCTGTGAACCCCCAATCGTTATCTGCTATGCTTTTTACTGTGCGTTCTTACGCTGACCACCTACAGCGTTATGCTGCCAAGTGCCGACTGCACTGTGATCTTTTCATTGCTATTTGCTAAATATCTCCTGTACCCAGCAAAGTATTTACCAGTTGTACGCTGCCAAGTGCCGACTGCACGTGATCTTTTCAATTGTTATGTGCTAAACTGTGATCCTTTTAATTGTTATTTGCTAAACTGATTATGGTACATGCTTACCCCGATCTCTTGCACCCGTCAAGTATTTACCAATTTTACGCTGTCAAGTGCCGACTGCAAACTATTATCGTTACCAAATAGCTTGGTCGGTTTGTTGCCAAAGGAATCACACGTTCCATGTGCTCTCTAGTGGCATGAAAACTAGCCGATTACTACATCCTCTTCTTACTTGCCTACTCCAAAATGATTACCAGGCTCCTCGCAGCATTCATATACTAATATCTCAGGTGAATATGCATGAATGTACTATCATTAGTTACTACTTATAGATGTTCATGACACACATATTTTACTACCCATCATTAATAGTGCCAACGTGTTTTCTCATGCTGCCACCTCTACCAGTATATTCCTTTTCTATCTCATCCACATACCTTGATACTAACTGCCTTAGGACAACGTGCATAGCCCAGCCTTGCTCACTATTGTCAGCCTCCTAACAATGGGCCCACCAAACGCCTCCAACATAAGCCCCTTCCATCTCATAGACAATACCACGCCATGTACAAAAGAAATACTCATCCCACTGGCTAACGGCCTTGCTAGATGGAGATGCCTCCGTCACCACCCCATCCCCTGCCGGACCCCATTTTTACCAAAACCCTCTCCTTTCCCACTCATCCCGGTCCACTGGATTACCCAAAACACCACTAGAAGCAATAAGGCCCTGTTGACATCAGACACCCTCAAATTGACTTTGCTAGACTCAGACCACCTCGCCACCAACAATAATTCTAAGGACCCCCACATAATAACCAGCTCTAGACTATCGCCAGCCTCTCACATTACGGTGTGCCCCATTCAGGGTACAGCAAGGCTTAACAGGCTAAAATCACGCACCTCCCACTACGACTCTGCCAACCCCAGCCTAAAAGCCTCCTGCCACTCACGAACGCCCTAACCACGCTCAATCAGCCCTTCCACTCAGAGAACTGCTCAAGGCCAACCCCACACCCTTTCCCAAAGCTTCTTCAACGAGCTATATTATGATTCCCAAACAACACCCTGCTGCCATTACCCCACAGGCCATACCCCCCTTTCCCTCCACCACTGAGCCGCCTCCTAGTCTCAAAAGAGCACTACTGAATGTACAATCCTTTGGAGCCCATTCTATTGAGACCCATGATCTATCCTAGACCAACATTTGGATATACTAGTGGTAACCGAAACCTGGCTACACAAAGCTTCAGGCCCGTTACTAGCGCTAGCCATCCCACCCAGCTTCAACATCACTGGGACAGACAGAATCAATGCACAAGGAGGCGGTGTGGCCATAATCGCCAAATCCGACTTGCAAATTAGACCTTGCCCACAAGACCTTCTAGAAGGTTATGAATTACTTCTTGTCAAATTGTCTAGAAACTCGAAAACCACCATCAACATACTGGTTATCTATAGTGCACCCGATAATAACTCACACCCAGAATCAGATATCCCACAACTCCTCACCCCACTCCTCAAGCCCAACACCAAATTTATAATCCTTGGTGAAATTAACCTAGGATTCAATGACAAACTAGACCACAAAGCCAATGCCCTCCATACCTCACTCACAGACATGAATTTTTCACAGCTAGTCAACGACCCTACGCACAATAAGAGTAGAATATTAGAATTGATACTCTCGCTCACTCAACACTTCAATTGCAGTTGACGCTGTTGTCCCTTTTGACAGGACAGACCGCTTTCTCATCAGTTTTTCCCTACCCAGCCAGGAGAAACCCGATCTCACCCCTATCATAATGGCTACGGTCGAGTCAAGAAACATTTGAAAAACTGACAGCAGACAACCTCATCCCCATTCTGGAGGAAGCTCTCACCCTGACCACCCTCCCGGTCGATAATCCTAGTGGCCTAGCAGATATCTACCATAAATGCCTAACTACAATCATTGACGCACTAGCCCCCCTTACAACCAAAACAAAATGCCCAGATAAATGCTCAAACTTGTGGTTTAATGACAAACTTGTAGTACTCAGACGCAACAAAAGGTCACTGGAACACATCCACAAAAAACCCATGCCATAGACACTGCAAATGCATTCCTAAAAGCTAACCAAATTTACAAGGCACCCATCATAGCTCAAAAAGCGAATGCCCTGAATTCACGCATCAGTAATACTGCTTCAGATTCCAAGGAGCTCTCTACAATACTCAGAGAACTGGAAAATCCTGTCCCACCCCCATCACAGAACAATTCTAGCAAAGCATGGTGCACTACCATACAGAATGCTCTAGCCTCCAAAATCCAAGTGCTCCAAGCTAAGATCGACACTTAAAAGAAAATACTAGCTAAAAAAACTCACCTCTACCTACCATGGACTCAGTCAGCAAGAACACCAACACCCAATTCAAGTTCTCTCTAGCCCAAGTGCTAGACACCATCAACAAACTAAAACCTTCCAACTGCAACGGAGACAGCTTTCCTGCACATTTAGTCAAACTATGCGCCGCTACCTTAACTCACATTATCACAAAATGTGTCAATGCCTCCTTTAGCACAAATACTGTCCCGACTAGCTTCAAGGAAGCTTGGGTCACCCCGCTCCTAAAGGAAACCACCCTGGATGCGACAGTCCCCACACGCTATCACCCTATAACGAAGGTCCCCTTTTTGCTCAAAATAATTGATAAAATAGCCTACCCCCAAATCCAAACACACCTCAAACAAAACCACCTCCTAGGAGCGCGTCAATCGGGCCTCCGGCCAAACCACAGCACAGAGACGGCTCTTCTGGATCTCAAAATCCAGATGGACTCCATAAGAGACGCTGGTAAACTTTACATCCTTTTGTTATTAGACCTATCCGCTGCATTCGACCTAGTCGATCATGACAAACTCTGTGCCACCTTAGCAAAGGACTTCCACTTCTTGCAAGAAGCCACGTCTTGGATCAAATCCTTTCTGGCTGACCAAACATCCTGTGTCTCTATTGGCAAGGAGGCCGCAGACCCCATCTCAGTACCTATAGGAGTCCCACAAGGACCTTGTCCGTCACCCACGCTATATAATGTGTATACAAAGCTTTTCTTTGCTGCACTGGATGCCATGGGCGTCATCTACAGGAACTTCGCTGACAACACTCATATTCTTATTCCCATCAGAGGGATTTATGACCAGGACACAATCATGATCAATAAAATCTATGCTATAATCCAAAACTGGATGGCACTAAGTAGCCTCTGCCTCAATGACGAGAAGACATAGATTCTCATCGTAGGCTCCCCAGCCCGAATCAACACCCTCAACGCACACTATTCAGCTACAAACATTGACGGCACCTCATTCCAGTCCTAAAGCAGGTTAAAACGCTTGGCGTGTACTTAGATACCAACCTAACAATGTCAAAGCACATCAATGCTTTATCCTCAGCCCCCTCGTACACAGCCAAACGGATTGCTTTAAGCCGTAAATTCCTCGCACCACAGAACTGCATCACCCTAGCCCGGGCTCTCATTGTATCGAAGTTGGATTACTGTAATGTTCTACTTCTAGGCACCTCGAATACCGACTTGGCAAAAATGCAACTGCTGCAAAATAAAGCCCTGCAAGCAGACCTGGGACTAAAAATCAGATCACATCTCCAACATTAGAAGGGAAGCTCACTGGCTACCCATAAAAGCCAGAATCATATTTAAATCTTTATGCATCACTCACAAATGTCTCGTTAAAAAGGCACCTATTTACCTCAACAATACAGTCTCTCTGAACAAGTCAGCAAGAACTCTGAGGTCCAATAAATATGCCCACCTTTCTGTCCCTCTCTATAAATGTTCCAGAGTCGGGAGTAGCAGTTTTCCAGTAGTGGCTCAAAAAAACTGGAACACGCTCCCCTTACTCACCAGAAATGGGTCCTCCCACCAATGCTTCAAAAAGGCCTTAAAAACCGGGTTATTTAACAAATACTAGGCCCAGGCCGCCTGCACCTGCTCCACCACTAGCCTCCCTGTCTTGTATTACACAGATGCAAACTATTCTAACTGTAATAAATGCTACCAAATGTAATGCTATTTGATTGTAAAGTATGGCTCGAACTGTGGTAAAGGTCACCAAATGTAATGCTACCTGATTGTAACTTTATTTTAATTATGCGTAGATGTCTGTAACTATGCCGTGACACCCAAGGGTTTGGGCGTATAATAAATAGAACAAATAAATAAATTAACCAAATATACCCCTAGTGCAACCCTCATGCAGGGTACTGCTCAACATATCTGCCCCACTCTCAAAGGGGTTGAAGGGAAACCCCATGGGGTGAGCAGGCAGCTTGGCTCCCGAAGTTCCTTACTTCCAGTAGCCACCCAAATCACCTGTAGGGCTAAAAGATAGCCCCTTTGGGTGACAATCCCCCCTCCAAGCTGTCTTTAGTAGGCCATCTTATCAGAGTTGGCCTTAGCTCTGGAAACGCCCTGGCCAAAACAAAATGTGGTGCCCCTGTGTAAGTGCAGTCCGTGCCAGCACTCAAGCTGGGAGCTTTTCACTTAAATATGGTGGCGTCAGCCCCTGGCTTTGCAGGGCTTAAGCCTCACACTTTGTGGACATTGTAGGAAGAAGGCAGCACTCTGCCTTGATGTCTGAGTGCTAAGCCCTGGGCGCCAGTAGGAAAGGGGTGCTACCAAGATTCTGTCCTGATTTTTCATCTGGGAGAGCAGACTTTTCACATTTAAACATTAATTAACGTGGCAGCAGCAGCAAACATACAGTGGCAGAGGACCAAATCCCAAGCGATATCAATAAACCCTATGATGATGAGCTTTCAAAACAGTCATCCAGCCACCCATAACCCCTCAAAATAAATCTGAGGCTGGCTCCACCACGTGCCATTTTAGGGAAGATTTTCAAGGCACCCCGTGATGGCTGGTACCCTATGCAAAAGAAAATCTTCCTGGCTGGCACCCTATGTAAAAGAAAAGCTCCCAGCACATGCAGGAGCTTTTCTGTCCTGAGGGCCAGGGCTGACCCAGAAAACTCTCAGATCTGCTTCAAAAGACTTAGCACGAGACTGACTATAGAAAAAGCCAGCTTCACATCTTCAAGACATAGATTTGTTTTCAAAAATTGATTAGCAGAGTTTGCTAATTAAAAACATTGTGTTTAGCAAACAGATCCATTTGATTAGTAGCAACTAATATTGTTAATATCACCAGAAGTTATTTGTACCCAAGACATGAAATGAGCAACAATACAGCAGCTTTGCATACTGCTGAAATAAGACATTAGTTAGAGGGGTCAGGCATTGCAAATTCTTTAAAATTCAACTGGACCTGCAGGTTGGGTAACTTAGTTTCCCTATTCAACCTAAATGCACTCGACCAATAGCATTGGAGGACAACAAATTTAAAATGCGATGGTGCATGTCACCTACAAGCCCGCTTTGGTTGGGCCAAAATATAAAATGGACACCTTCTGGTCTTTGCCAGACAGGATATAGAAAGCTTAATAAAAGTAGCATCCTGATTATTTCTGGTTTGCAATTATTGGAAAAATAAAAGGAAATTCTTGCCTTGCACTCCCACACATTCCTTTGACACGTATGAGTGGAGGAGATGATTACTGCTGCACTTTCTCTCCATTAGGACTTGACGTGAACAAATAAAAGAGTGGGAAGAGAGCACAGAGGGCAAGAGAGGAATGCAGGACGAGCTGTGCTTTTATTAAAGAGAGCAACTTAAATAGCTATCTTTGCTACACAGTTGTCCATTTGATTAGCAAACTGACAGAATTGCATAGCAAATTGCTATGCAACACTGCTTATTTTATGCCTTGCATCTTGTGCAAATTGTTATACATGGCTTGCAATTACAGACTTATTTTGTTAGAGTGAGTATTGTGACCAATGAAAGCAGGCGGGTCCAACTTCTATTACTCGATCAAAAATATTTCTTGCTGAATCACTATCACAGAAATGTTTCAAATTTAAAATTGTGAGCATTTTTGTCAAAGAATGTTCAGAATTTTAAATTTGAAACATGCATTTTGCATAAAAGCAGAGAGCATTTTGGGAACATAAAATTTCGTATGTTACCTAAATGGTCTTTGCTTGTATGCAGAATGCCAGGGTTGGCCCCCCTCTTCTTATACCAAGGAGGAGGGGGTGCCCAGAGTATTGTTTTTGGACAGCTGCTGTGACGAATCAACTTCCAGGCCACCAGTGGTCCTGGTATGAATATCTGTTTCTAAACCATCAATCAGCCCCACACTTCTAGTACACCAGAAGGGAGCCGAACAGATTGGAAACAAAACTCAATTATAAACCTCCTTGTCCAATGGTGGTAACGTGGACAGAAGGGCAGGCTTATCTTGCAAGGTCGTGGATCATTGGTTAGTTGAAACACAGCAAAAATACAATTATTACCTAATGATAAAAGGACTGTCTAGTAAAGGCTGTATAAGCAGAACTACTTTATTATTATTACAACAGACAGTTCTAGCACAATACAAAATATAACCCACGCTGTAAAGGAACACAGAGGACAAACAGTTTCACGAAGGAAAGGGATGCACTCTGGATACTGACAGGAGGGTAGTCGGTAAAGCAATCAGTCTTAACTGTTCAAGGTTATTTGTTTTCAGCAACAAGGGAGCAAGGGGTCGTAAATGTCACTTGGGGCCTTCAGAGAAGGACCAGGGGGACAGAACCACAATGTACCTGGTGCTTGAGATGATCCTGGTGCTTGACAGCATCAAGTCGGTTCCAGGACACTTTGCAGATCCTGCGACAGAGTTAAAAATGAGAGATAGCTGCGGGTATCAGGCGGCAAGCAGTTCGGCAAGCGAGGCTGGACGGACGGCTGCAGGCTGGCCTACACTGCGGCTCGGGGTCAAGAATCGTTGACTCTGTGCTGTTTGGTGGATATGGAAAGCTGGTTGCGGCGACTCGGACGCCTTTAGTGACTGCAGCATGACAACAGTCAGTGGTGCAGCCGGTCGCGGTTCGAGGGCTCGACTGTCTCAAAAATGTCCTTAAAAGATGGACGCTAGTTGATGCTTGTTGTGACACTCCTCCTAGCTTCTTCGCAGAGCTCATGTCGTCCTTTAAGGTGGATGGCCCAAAGCTGAGGAGAGTGTTTGCAGGCAACTGCCTTGTCCTTTCTTCAAAGACTCTCTGGCAATTCAAACGTAGGAAGCTTGCTGGCAGAACCTAGCTGGGCACACTGTGTGCTGGCTGGGTACCGGTTCTGGAGCTACTGGATGGGTCCTCTGAGTCCGGTATCTCCCTCTGTTCTCTGGGAAATGTTTAAAGGAGGGATCTTGCTTCCCTCTTGGAAGTCTTGGCCTTTCTTCACTGGTGAAATATATAAGGAAGACTGTACCTTCAGCCAGGATCCAAATGAGTCCTTCTTACTCCTTTTGAAGTCATTGGATGATCTGCTAAGTGAGGAGCTCAGCCCTCTTTTAAAGCCAAATGGGCCCCAGTGATTGGTGCAGACTAAGCCTACCTTAATGACCCAATCCAGGGTCCCTTACCAACAATCTCCTGTTATGCGTGAGGTCAGGACCAGAGTGCTTTGCAACAGGGAAGGTAAGAGGTGACAACATGCACTCCTAAGTCCCACCCATCTTCCTGTCTGTTGTAGATCATAGGGGCTCTCTGGTTAACTGAGCCCTCTGTGGCTCTTGATCAAAGCGCAGGTCTCCCTTGAAATTTGTGGTGAGAACAGACCTCCGTCTCCTTCAAATCACATACTTCATCCGTCTGAAAGGGTCCGCTCTGCAGGGGTTGCCTACGGTAAATAGTGGACCCAGACATGCCATTCACTGTCCTTCATACAGAGGGGTGGGAACTAGCTTCAAGTAGACACATTGCATATCCAAGAGGTGTTAGTCCTGCCATCCTCTTGTCCGTTCTGCGATCAAGCCTGACGCAGGCTTGTTCAAATTAATTCCTATTAGTATCTGCTGCCACCAGCAGCTTAGGCAATAGATAGGCAGATCCATGGAGCCTTTGATATTGTAATTAGGCTGCCCATGACCGGAGGAAGGTGTTGCCTTCCTCCTTCGTGAAATGCTTTGATGTACCTGTGTCTGTCACATTCCAGCTGAACATGACAGGGGAGGACGGCGCCTGTAAACTGTGTCTTCCCAGAGTACATGTAACTATGCGTTTGTCGTGCGGTGAGCAGGGAAAATGTGTGCGGAATGGCCTCACACATTTTCAGAGGCTGTTCTCCCATCATTCATTTTCATTTTAAAAATCAAAAAAGCCCAGGCGAGCGCACACTCCCCGTGTGGATGGTCGAATTCCTCACCGCTGCACCCTATTTCAGTGAAAAGCTCCCCTCTCCAACACAGGAGTGGGGAGCTTTTCACTCAAATAGGGCGCCACCACTGCACCAGCTCAGGGAAGCCTTTCAAAGGTTGCCCTGTGCTGGTGTGCAACGACACCCTCTTAAGAGAAAAACGTCCCTCTCCAGCAATGGAGAGGGGCGCTTTTCACTTTAATAGGGCATCGACGCCGCGGCAGCTCATGGCAGCCTTTCAAATGAAAAGCTCCCTGCTCCCATGCTGGAGTGCCCGTTGCCAGCAGAAGAGCAGAAAGCTATTCACTTAAATACGGCGCCTCCACCATGCCAGCTCAGGGAGACCTTGAAAGGCTCTCCTGTGCTGGCTTGGCAGCGGCACCCTATTCAATTGAAAAGCTCCCCACTCTTGTGCTGGGGCGCCCCATGCCAACACAAGAACAGGAAGTTTTCATTTAAATAGTGCGCCTCAACGACACCAGCTCAGGTGTGCCCTTGGAAGGCTCTCTTGTACTGGCTTTGCAGGGTCACCCTATTCAAATGAAAAATTCTCTGCTCCCATGCTGGAGCGCCTGGCACCAGCACGAGAGTAGGAAGTTTTCATTTGATTTTGTTTTAATATGTTTTTATTAGCATTTATGATATACAGTATAAAACATTCAAAACATTGTAGTATCGACAGGTGGTCTTTAGTTTGCAAGTGAGTTCATAAGGGGTGGCCATTCTGTATTTTAGAGGAACCAGCATACAGGGTGTATCGCAGGCTGCAACGGCAAGAGGGCCACAGTTCCATTTTCACCTTGTGTCTGACTATATCACTTTCTACCGCAACCGTACTCTGCCCAGGCCTGTCCCTTTCATGGGGGTTTATCAGATCGATGGAACATGTCCCACGCCATTGTTTTCCAGGCCTCGTACGCAGGGCTTGCCTCCGTCCACCTTCCCTTGCCACACCTCACCCCACACTCTGGTTTCCGCCCCCGTCCAGTGCACTAGTTCACCATACCATCTATCGTATTGCGGGCCCCAAGGCTTTTTCCGCGTCATTGCAATGGCTCTCTTGGCCAGCACACATACCATGTCCATAAGTTTGACGAGGTGCCTGAATTTGCTCACTCTCGGATAGGCTCCCAGCAAACACTCCTTCGGCGTCCACTCGTATCTCAACATCCCAGCCTACAGGTTTGTTCATTCTTGTGGCAGAAGCTACGTATCCTGGAACACTCCCAGAACATATGTATCATGTCTGCACCCTCCGATTTACACCAGGGGCGCAGTGGATCCGTGGCGCCACAGAATTGAGCTATTCTGCTAGGTGTCATGTATGTTTTGTAGAGTACATTCAACTGGATCAGATGGAATCTAGCATTTCTAGACACTTCCCTGGGGTATTCCAGTATCCTCTCCCACCCTTTCTCCGTTATGCTGGTGCCCAGGTCCACTTCCCACCCCTGCTTAGCGCACCGCTCCTAGGCTTTGGTCTATCTGCAAGCTGCCCGCATATTCTGTACACCGGTTTCCACCCATCCCCCAGGTTGTGTAGTAACGTTAGTATTGGCGCCGCTGCCGGCTCTTCGGGCCATCTCTTCCAGACGTTTCTCGCTACTCTCCTAATCCTCTGGTACCAGAGGAATTGGCCGCCGGGTAGTCCCTTGCTCTCCACCATGGAGTCAAATTCTCGAAAGCAACCCTCCTCATACATCTCACCCCAGATGTATATGCCATACCTTTCCCACTGCCTAGTTCTCGCCAAATATGCTGTGGTTACACATACATTTGCCCCTAGTGAGGTATCAGGCGAATATGGGTGGTCTTGCCCTATTAGTTTCAAGGCTCTGCCCCAGAACTTTCTGCCTAGTTGCACGATCATCGGTAGTGCTCTGAGACACTTCATCGGCACCCATAGCACCTCCTTTAGGCGCACTGGTGCGGCTAGCTGCTTGAGTATTCTTGTTTCCGTGGTTGCCTCATCTGCCAACCACTTGGACACATGGCTAAGTTGCGCGGCTAGGAAATAGCTCTCAAAGTCCGGCAGTTGTACCCCACCTGTTTTATATGGCAGCTGGAGTGTGCTCAGGGACAGCCTATGTCTGGCAGGGCCCCACAATAGTTCTCAAGAGTTTCCCCAGTAAGCCAAAAAAAGGAGGTTGGTATGTAATAATTGACATTATGGAAGAAATACAGGAACCTTGGGAGGACTATCATTTTAACCACAGCCACCCTGCCCATAACCGACAGTGGGAGCTTGGCCCAGAATTTCATGGAGTTTCTCAGCCCCTGTACCGCTAACATTGTGTTGCCCCCATGCGTCTGTTCAGGTGTGTGCCAAATATTCACCCCCAAATATCTGAACATGTGTCTTTGCCACCAGAGCCCGACTTCCGGGAGATTCGCCTCGCTAACTCTTGCTAGCCCAGCTAGCGGGAATATGTACAATTTCTCAGTGCTAAAGTGAATCCCAGATATTCATGCAAAGTCCCACAGCACGTCTAAGATCACTGGTACATTGAGGTGTGGATCTCTTAGATAGAGCAATACATTGTCCGCATATAGTGACACATGATATTCTCCTCCCACTCTTATGCCCGCATCAAAGAATTGCTTCCTTATATATACAGCTGCTGGCTCCAAGCCCAGAATGTAGAGCATTGGTGACAGCGGACAGCCCTGTCTAGTGCCCCTTTGGAAATCCCACAACGCCGATACCACCCTCCTTGTTTTCACCCTTGCCACCGTCGCTCTGTAGAGCAACCTGATCCATCTTATGAAGTGTTCTCTCAGCCCGAACTGTCTCAGGGTAGCAATCAGCCACTCCCAATATATGTAGTCAAACGCCTTTATAGCGTCTAAGGCGATCACTGCATATCTTTCCTGCTCATCTGTCGTCTGTGCTATAATGTGTTGCAGTCTCTGTAATTTCCCTGCTGTGCTTCTACCCAGTACAAACCCATTCTGATCCCCATGCACTATGGTCCCTATCACTTTCGACAGCTCTTTGGCCAATATAGTCATAAGAATTTTGATGTCTTAGTTTAACATGCCTAGTGGCCTGTATGAGCCGCATTCTTCCGAGGGCTTCCCTGGTTTTGGGATCGCAACAACCAGCGTCTCCCTCATTCTTCTCTGCAGTATCCCTGAGTCGTATGCTTCCCTGAACACCTTGTGCAGGATCGGGGCCAGTTCTGAGCTTTATGCTTTATAGAACTCGGGGGTAGCTCATTGCTCCCCGGGGTTTTGCAAGTGGCCAGCGAATGTATCGCCTTGCTCACATCCTCAACCGTTAGTTCCACGCCTAGCATTTCTCATTGGATGGAGTCTATTGTGGGTAGCCCTATCTCTTCCAGCATATCTTGTATGGTTTCCTGGGGATCCTGCTTTTCATGGCGGCACAGTTGGGAATTAAAATCCTTGAACGCATCATTTATTGCCATTTGCGTGGTTGTGTCTCACCTGTTTCGTCTTTGATAACCGTGATCTGGTGTTTTGGGTTTTCCTTCCTACACAGCCATGACAGTAATCTCCCTGGCTTGTCATCCTCCGTGTGGGCCCTGGTAGTCTTGGCTAAGTAGTCAAAGTTTGACAGTCTGTCCCAGGTGTTTTGGCATTCCTCCCTAACACTCGCTAATTCAAGTTCTGTCTCCCTGGTCTTTGGGGCAGTAGTCTCCAGCTGTTGTATCCTCCCCTCTCCCTTTTGTATTTCGCCCCTGAGCAGTTCACTCATTCCGCCCGCGCTGGGAATGACTTCTCCCCTAACCACCACCTCCCTGCCACCCATATTGTGTCCCAGCCTTTTACACTCCCCACATTAGCATCCATGTATTCCACTATTTTGCATCTAAGGTCCTCTTTGAAGGCACAGTCTGTGAGGGCGTCTGTTGGCATGTGCCATAGTGGTATGGGCGGTCTAGGTCCCTTCAATTTCCACTCCATGACTAGCAGTGAGTGGTCTGAGATTGATCTGCCCCCAGGGAAGATGCCAGCACTATTTGGGGGAGGTGCATTCTGTCTATCAGCAGATAATCAATTCTGGTGTATAGCTCGTGAGGAGACAAGTAGTATGAAAATTCTCTTTTCCCGGGGTGCATTTCTCTCCATACTTCTGCCAGATCTAGGTGCTTTATTACTTCGTTTAGTGTGGATGAGGACCGTGTCGTCCCCTGTGGGGAGGGGTTTGATCTGTCTATTGTGGGATCGCGAGATGTGTTTGAGCGCATTGAGATGTGTTTCTTGCAGCATGGCTATTGAAACTTTCTTCCTCCTCAAGTAGGATTTGATTCTATTTCTGTGCATATAGGTGCCCATCTCTCTGACATTCCATGTCATTACCCTTATGTCAACCGCCATCGTATCCTATTGCTGCTCCCGTACCTTCCATCCTCCTTTCCAGCTCCCACCACCCCCTCCTCTTCCCCGTGTAGCTCCTCATTTACATCACTTCCCTTATCTGGCGCCCCCTACCTCGATACCAAGCTTTCTTTGAAGACCATGTAGCACATTAAAAAACAGTCTAAATTCAACAGTCTGCACCCAACTTTTGCAGTTAACTGGTAACGTTTAACCAATAACAAATAACCACGCTCAACAGCCGCTCTCCAGTTGCAGCGCTCGAGCGCCCTCGCACCGTCTTGGCCCATCCGGGTCGTCATGTGCAAGTTTGTGCGGTGTCAGCAACAGGCTGGCACCTGACAGTACGCAGGGTGGGTCTTTACCCTAGCCAAGCGTCCAAGGACCCTCTCCCATCCATATATCATATCTTAGTTCGCTGCAGAAGTATGTATTCAGCCCGCACTACGATTCTTCTGTATCCTGTTCAATTATCGAGCCCCCCCACCCCTCTGTGTTCGCTTCAGTCCAGTGCCACTCAGGTAACTCGTTCCTCCCCCTGGTCTAAGTTGTTGTGTTCCATCCACATTGTGGCCGCTGCAGGTGTTTCCAGAAAAACCGGCCTCCCTTTGTAAATCACTTTGAGCCTGGATGGGTACATCAGCATGTATTTAATTTGTAATTGCCTGAGCCTTGCTTTAATTGGTACAAAGGAATTCCTTGCCCGTTGGACTGCTGGTGAGTAGTCCTGATATATGGCTATCTTGGAATTATCTCAGCAGATTTCCCCACCCTCTCTCTATTTCAGGATGGTCTCTTTGTCTCGGCAGTTGAGTATTTTTGCTATCATGGGGCGGGGATAGGAGCCGGGGGGCGGTTTCTTTTGCAAGGACCTGTGGGCCCTTTCCACCACACATCCCTGTGAGAGGTTGCCGGCCCCTATTTCTTGTAGTATCAAGTTTTTGACAAAGTCCGTGGGGTTTGAGCCCTCCATTCCCTCCGGGATTCCGTTGTTGCGCCGAGCACGGCCTTCAACGTCCTCCGCTCTGGCCTCAAGTGCTGCATTTCTTCTTTCTAACTCCGGCAGTCTCTCCTCAAGGCCGTTAGTAGTGTCCATCATCTCTTTCAAGTCTTTCTCTGTGTTTGTGACCCTTTCCGTGAGATTGCGAATGTCTTGCCGCATTAGTTGCATATCAGATTTGACTTCCTCAATTTTTGTATCGATAAAGGATTTAAGGGCTGCGATTGCATCCAACACCTGGTTTTTAAAGTCCCAGTTTCCTTGTCTTGCTGGAGAAGTTGTACTGCTGCTTCATTTTGTGGTTGCTCTTTAGATGTGACAGCGTTGAAGGAGTCCATGATTGTGGTCTTCCCTTCACTTTTCCCCTTAGATAGCGACATGCCACAGTGTCCCTCAATTTGGCTCCACCCCACCCCGTCTAGCCCTCTGAATGCCACCTGAGTCAAGCAGCAGTTGCAATTTGTCTATTGCACTGTGGCTTCGGCATGTCCCCGCGTGATAGTCATGGGCGTGGTTTATGGAGCCGCTTTTGTGATTTGCTATAGGGTCTCTCCGTCTCAGCACTGGGGTATGGTGCCCCGTTGTTTGCGTGCAGATCTTCTGTGCTGCTTAAACTGTCCCTACGTGTGGGCCGGGTCTCAGTGTGGCCCCAGTTGGCTTGCGCCTCCGTTGCGATGCACAGCAGTCTCGTTACCCCAAGCTCCCATGCAATTGCCCGGTGGGCCGCTTAGGGTTGTGGCGATCCGCTATGTCACTTCAGTCTCACTTCGCTGTGTTTTCCTCCGTACCTTCAAAACTCTTGTCGTCCCTCTGGGCACTAGTCTGAGGGTTGAGTCTGCAATCTCGCCTCAGTAATGTCTTTCATACACCTTAAGTTCTCCTGTAGGACATCTACCTTTGGGCAGCTCTCTATGGCCAGTGTGTGCTAGCTCCTCTGCTCCCAGGTTCGGGCTTCGTTGGTCTTGATCTGAGCCTCTGCGCTATTTTAGGTGTGGGTGGCTGTCCACACAAGGTGTGTGTCCCCTGCGCCGGAGGAGTCGCTTCACCAATCAATATATTGTCTCCTATCTCTGCAACCCGCGGCGCTCTTCCTGTAACCGCTGTGCACTGTGAGTTAATTATTGCTGTTCATAGCAACATGAGTGTTCACCAGTCTCATCCCCTGCTTGGGGGCTGCACCTACGTATCGTTCCAGCACACTGATCTCCCATTTCATGCGGTGGACAGTGTGCGCTTGCCTCACTGCTTCACGTGCATGCAGTCATGGGGCATCCAGCTTTTGTAGTTCTTGAGCAATGCGTGCAGTTTGTCTCCAGAGTATGCAGCGACTCACAGGTCACCTAGTCATCCGGTCTCGTTTGGGTTCTGCCTCCGTTTCGCCAACGCTCGATCCGATCCCCTACCAATCCTCCCTAGCTGCCGGGTGCGTGCTGCCCTGGTGGTGGGGCCTCGTTAGTCCGCCCTTCCTTCTCTCTGTGACAGCAATCAGTCCCCTGCTATGTGCAGTCGCCGTATTCAGCCGCACCCACAGTGGTTCCGGTTCACCAGCAGTGTTTCACGCTTCCGTGGGCAGCTCTTCCCCATTCACCGCCTCAGCCAGCTTACTCCGTTCGATTTTTACGGGCAGTGGGCACAGCCTTGGTACCACAAGAGTCGGCGGAGGTCCGTTGCTCGCCATGCTCCAGTCACTCCAATGTCGGGGTGAGCCCCTCCCCCACCGCTTCTAAGGCTGTTGCGCAGGCCGCCATTTTTGCCATTCCAGGGGGGCTCGTTCACGGGCTTCGTTCTCCTAGATTTTCCGTCGTATGATGCAGAATCGCTTTCTCTGCATTGAAATGTCGTCTCTAGCCTTATTGCTTATCTTTGTCAGCGATTTACAGGATCTCAGAAAGGATCAGGATGGGAGCTTTGTCCTGGCGCAGCCTTACTCCATGAGTTCCGGCCACGCCCCCCAGGAAGTTTTCATTTGAATAGGCCACCTCTACCATGCCAGCTTGGGGGAGCCCCTCAAAGCCTTCCCCGAACTGCTGTAGCACCATTTGTAATGGAAAAGCTGCTCCCACATGCTGACACAGCGGTGGCACCCAAAGAGGGGAAGAAGAGCTTTTACATAGGGCTCTGCTGTTTCGCCAGCATGTGGGCCCTTTAATTTTACATAGGGCGCCACGACCGTGCCGCGCCAGCACAAAGGAGCTTTTTAGAAGCTCCTCCATCCTGGCATACGAAGGCAATGGAACCATGCGTAAATCGTAGTAGTTTGACGACCTGGGTGACTTCACAGGTCACCGATGCCTAAGGCTGGTTCTGCATCTCACTAATCCCTACCTCCTAGCCCATGCTTCCACCTTACAGCACCGTTATGCCCTTTGTAGCCTAGACCATGCCCTATAACAAAACTTGGGAGCCTGCCACAAAAAAAGACCCCAATTAACACTGGACATTTGGCTTATAGTAGACAGTGCTACCAGTACTGCAAACAGAGGTTGTAGTGCTTCATCGAGGGCTCTACCACCAGTCCAGTACAGAGCACCTTAATTTCTTCCTCCGCCTTACTTCCTAGTTTGCATGCTCTTGGTCTTTAAATTCACTGCACTGCACAACGTTTCACTCGCTGCGTGGAAGGTTTGTCCTTCAAAGCTATGCCAACCGTTAGAAGTACTGTTTTTCCAAAACAGGCAGAAACCAAGTAATTACTGCCCAGCTCTTCATTCAGCAGTAATTGAGTTAGCACTGTAATGGGTTAAAAATAGAGAGATTTTTTGTTCGGTACAATGCAACAAAACTGGAATACAGCTTTGGTTTACTGATGTAAGATTGCACCACTAAGCTGGGGATCAAATGAACTGATATGTTATCTGAATAGATGAATTCTCATCATAGGAGGTCTCTGCACCCCTTCTGGAGGGGACTTATTGTTGTAAATCTAGCAAGGTCTATGAAAGCATGATGTTATATGTTGGAATGACGATTTATTGTTATCTTCTATACAGATCAGTCATGAATATAGGATGTGTTAAATATTGTTTGTGAATTTAACAACAATAACGTATGTCCAAAATTTCACTAGTATATATGACTGAATGGAGGTTGAAAATCGGTCGTTCAAATTCCATTTACTTATAATTATTATTTCTTTTATTACTTTTTGTAGAATCAATTTTGATATCTCGCGCCCCTGATGAAGAGTGACGTACTCGAAATGCGTTGGGCCATTTGAAAAATAAATATTTTTGTCTTGGAACAAAGAAAAATTGTCAATTGAATGCTTAATGTCATTTGTTACCTTTGATTGAATAACACATGTGAACACCCAGAAATGTATTACATAAGCCATACCTGCCATCCTAATATTAGGCTAGCACTTGGTAGGCTCTCAATAGAATTTTTGGCTAATTGTTGGCCTCTGACAGTGTGCAGGGGACGCGCCTTCCCTAATAGGGAACTCATTCCTGCCAGTGCTGCATTCCCCCATGGGGCGCTGCACACAGACATACTCACTCGTATGTGGTGCCCCATTGCCTGATGGGGTGCTGCCATCATCACTACAGGCCTGGACTGTGAATGATCCCTCCATTCAGGGAGTGGGATGTGGGACACACCCACCCACCCCTCCCACTGTGCCTTTGCTGTGTGTCTCGGTTGGGACCTTGCCCACCCCCAGGGCCGGCCTTAGCAGCAGCAGCACCCCAGACAGCAAATCACACATTTTTCAATAAGCGCCAATGCGAAAGCATCTGCACTGTATTGTTATTAAATGCTCGCCGCTCCCGAGAGCATTTAGGGCCCGATTCATAGAAGCGTTTTATAATGGCGCAATCCCATAGGAAAATGTTCTCTGAATCAGGCCCTTCATTTCAATAGGGCACCTTCGCGCCTTCTCCTTGAAAGTCTCCCCCGAGCTGGCGTGGCGGGGGGCTAAAGGCACCCTGGGCGGTCACCCGTCTGGCCATGCCCTCAGGCCGGCCCTGCCCATCCTTTTTCTCATTCGCGCTCTGGCGCTAACTGACGCATCTTCTCATGCTGGTGGATTGGACGCCGGCCTCTTCACATGGGCAGCAGCACTTACATGGCACAGGACTTTGCTCTTCAAAGGTGTCCTGCCTCACATGCCACGCTGCCTGGTCCTAGGCCACCCAGCTCACAAGGTCCGTGTCTTGGCAGCCACCTCCTCTTCATCCATTCTGCTGCCTCATTGTGCCCCTGGACTTTGTTCTTTTAGAGGCCGCCCTGTATGGTCCTCAGGCGGACCGACTGGGTACTCCGATCAGTGCTGACTACCCGGGCCACCCTGCTCATGAGCCCTAGGAAGGGTCCTTCTTCTGGGCCTGCCCAGGCTGGTCCCCAGGAAGGCTGTCTTACTCCTCATGCTGGAACTTCATCTGAGCCTCCCTTCATACCTTGCTCAGGGTTTGTCCCATGCCAGGCTGCACTTTGCATACGTGGCATGGCTTGTCTGCTCCCCGAGGTCGGAGTGATAGGGGTCATGGGGTCGCTCGAGGCCATGACCCCCCAGGGAGCCTTCCTCCATTGTTTCTTCTCCTTCTTCCTAAATGCCAGTTTGACCGTTAATCCTGAAGATTTTTTTCAATGATTGTGCTCTCTCCCCTAAGGCCAATTCACCTACCTCTGTTGGGGTGGGGGGGAGGCTGTGGGGAGGGGGTTGTCCATTGTTATCTTTCCTCCCCAACGTTCCAGGTAGTCCCAGGAAGGTGCTAGATGGCACAGTGCATTACGTCCATTGTTTATTTGTTTGTGTATTACTTGTATTGTGCTCCGGACCCATAGGTATCAGTGATAGGTTACACACAGGCGAGTTATATACATACAAGAAATATACACACACATCATTCTGATTGCAGGCCGAAAGCAATCCTGGTTAATACGATAGTCGTATAAAAGTGCAGGAAGCAATCTGTGATGTGACTAGTGGTTAGATATGTGCAGGAGGGTCAGTTTGTCTGAGGTGTCATGGATCGGCCTAGATATCAGCGTCTTTGAGGCAGTTTATTATTTTCTGATGGAAATTTTTGTTACTTTGATCCACTCTTAGTGGGACGGTAGCAAGTTCGATAGTTGGGCGGCCTTGACCTGGAAGCTGCTACCTCCAATTCTGGAGAGCTTGAATCTAGGGATCAAGAGGTAATTCGTATTGGAGAGTATAGTAGTTCTAGTTGCTGGTTTCGTGATGATTCTATCTGACAAGTATCGGGGTGCCGCATTGTTCAGGAATTTATAGGTGAGGGAGGCAACTTTTAGTTTGATTTTATCGTTTGTGGGCAACCAGTTGTTAGCTCTTCTAGTCTCCGAGATGTGTTCTTACTTAGCAATTCCTAGAGCTGCTCTCAGAGCATTGTTTTGCAGGAATTGGATTTTGTTGATAGTTTGTTTGTTAGCCCCTAAGTACAAAGCGTTACAGTAGTCGAGCTTTGATAAAATGAGTGCTCTAGCCAGGGTAATGCAGCTAGAGTTTGACAAGAAGGCTTTGCCTGCTCTAATCAGTTTGCAGGTGTATGCCGTGGCCGGGGCCATGGCCTTAATCTGTTTGTTGTAGGACGGAGTCGAGTCCAGGTAGAAACCCGAGGTTTTTACCTCCTTGGCGACAGTAATGATATTATGGTCTATATTGAAGGCTGAATATTTTGTACTCAGTTTTTAAGAGTCAATGGCGTGCCCAAGATGATAATCTCTGTCTTGTCATCATTCAGACATAGACCATGGGTGGCCATCCATGCCTGAATGATGAGATATACCCTGTTCACCAAGGCCAAATCCTTATCATAATCACCAGTAAGAGGTAGGAGGATCTGCGTATCATCTGCATAGTTTGTGTAGGTGATACCCAGATGATCCAGATCATCGAAAAGGGGCTTGGTAAAGATATTGTATAGGGTAGGTGAGACACAAGATCCCTGGGGCACTCCACAAGTGATAGGGTCGGCCGCTGCCATCGGTGAGAAGACTCTAATAGTCCGAAAGCTTAGAAAGTATTTTATCCACGCTATGGCTTGTGTTGAGAAGTATGCCGCAGAATCCAGGTGGCTGCATAGGACCCGGTGGTCGACCAAGTCGAAAGCAGCTGATGGGTCCAGGAGTAAGAGAAGGGGTGATTCCCCTTTATCCCTAAATTCATCAATCTGGAACTTCAGGTCTATTAGCGCTGTTTCGGTCCCATGTTGGGGCCGAAAACCTGACTGCCTCGTTCCCAATAGAGAGTTAGATTCCAGATGTTTTTGTATTTGGGTATATGCCATTTTATCTATGATTTTCAGAAGAAAAGGCACTGTGGTGATTGGTCGGTAGTTAGTGGGTATCAGTGGGTCTAGGGTCTGTTTTTCAATAAAGGGAGCACCCACGATTCCTTAAGGTTAGTGGGGATGGTATTTGTTGAGAATGACGAGTTGATGAGTTTTGTGATAAAGGGGGCTAGGTCTCTGGCTGCATCCTTTATGAGTTGAGCCGGACATTGGTCACCCTGACATTTGGAGGGTTTGAGTGATAATATCATCTTTTCAGTTTCCTTTATGGTAACTTTTGAGAACTTGAACGGGAAGGAATGATGGTGTTATTGGCTGGCTCTGGGGTGACGGTGTTAGGCGTAATGCTGGTTAATGAGGCTTTTTTCTTAGCAATTTTTACTTGTAAAGTCACAACTTTGTTAGCTAATGCTTGCTGTATATTGGAACACCAGAGTTTGTCCTTTATACCATTGTCTGGCACTGGGATGGGGGCTTCCAACTCTTTGAGGATGACAAAGATTTCCTTCATACTTGAGTTGGCTTGAGATATGCTGGCGTTGTAGGTTTCACTGTGGGAGAAGAGGTAAGGAAATTACACACATTAAATAGAGTATACCTCCCCTGGTGTCTGTGCCTTTTTTATTCTGGGGAGCATGTAATCATACCGAACCACGCCCCAATTGGCCCTGGAGTTACAAATGGAGAGCCTGTTTAAAGCTGATTAGACAACGCCTGGTCGTATTGGTCACCTCTTCAGTAATCCAAATTGTGTAGGTATAAGCACACACACATGCACATGGGCCTTCTGCATGCCTGTTGAGTGGAGCTGCTTTGCTTTGGCAGCTTCATGCGTTATCGGGGGTCAAGTCCTAAAAATTAAAGTGGGGGATTCCTCAACAAACACAATTGGATGTGATGTCGCCAGAAATTAGCATATCAAGATGAAATATGCACATTTCATTAAATTGGCTTTGTAAAACCACCCAAATTGCACAGGGCGAATGGAATTTGCCTTTCATAAAATCAACACACACAAAACCAATAGAGGATATTTTCCTCTAATAGTGTTTTTGAAAACATTAAAAGGTGTGCATGTTTTAAACTCCAAGAACCAATACAAATATTTTCCTTGGAACTTGCAGTACTGAAATGCAACATGTCACCTTTAGTTGGTTGTTATTTTTCTTCAGGTTATATAGTGCAGTGGGGAAATCTCCAGCCCACAAACCTGACGACTGCGGTTTGATCCCCAGGTCACCTATAATTCATGAATTCAAAGAGGTCATTCAATGTTTCTCATTTTAGGGGGGGGGGACTGCGTCCACCCTCTGGTCCCCCCGACTTTTGCCCTGTGTGTTATCCTCATAAAGTTAACCAAATAGCCAGGGATTTAAGTGGCAAGAAACGAGACACGTGATTCAAGGCAATTGCCAAGACAAAGGGTTCAGACACACCATTCAGTGCAAGAAACAGCACACAGGGTGTCCAGAAACAAGTAGCATCACATATAATTTTGGGAAATAAACACAGAGAATGCTGGGTAAGGCCGTACGGGATATGACGTTGAGGTTAGGGCAAGAAACAGTAACGTTGAAGAGTGTTATCCGGGAGTGCAATTAGGACCCTGAAGGCTGCGCGGGAGGGGATGGGGGAGGCGGGGTCAGAAGCCAGACTCTAAACACCAGCATCACTCCCGGGAGGGTGGACATGGTAGGGATGGGGCAGAAAAGCACCCTGTATCGTGTGCCTCTTTTGTGTGGTTACCTATTTTGTTCCCACGTTTTCTTGTGGGAGAGGGGTTGGGCTTGCTGACTATGTGTAATATGGGGCCACTTAGAACATTATTTCCAGGGCCTCTTTTGGTTCACAGTCCACCCCTGGGTGCACAGAGGGAGTCCAGCTCTGTCGGTCTTTTTTGAGGCAATGCTAGAAACAGATCTGAAGTAAGTCAAGTTGTAGTGAAGAAAAGCCATGTCTGAGCATTTCTCTTGCGGGCTGAAGACCTGACGCGAAAAAGACACTGCAGAGGACACCGTGTCCAGGGCAAGCAAGACACGGCTCAGTGTTCGGGGCTAGAGACTAGACACAGGGTTCAGATTAAAATAGAGAGACCTGGAGCAGGGTTAAGACCAAGAAAGAAAGCACAGGTACGGGACCGTACCTATAGTGCCGGGATGTCAGAATTCTGTAATCTGGACAATCTAAGTGGCCGCAGTGGCATCTCTAGAAATCAAAATTAAGTGGGGAGAGGGTACAAACCACAGGGCATAAACATAAGACGGGGCGGGGTGGTGGCACTTGAAATAAGGGTCAACAGGCAAATAAGGGTCAACAGGCCCAACTGGTTTAAGCAAAAATATTTATCAAGCTGGTTAAAAAAGTGACATTATGCAAGTTCAGTAGGTATAAGATAATACATGTTTTGCATCAGGTTAATATGCACTCAAAAGTTAACTCATGTTCAACAATTGAAATAAGGCCCTCAAAAAAATGTCCCCAGGCATTTAGTGTTAAATGTGTTTTACTGTGTGTTTTTCACTTAACATAATTCATCATCATGTGTTCCTCTAACTTTAAAACAATGAATGAAGAAATGCATAAGAAATGAACAGTCTGCAAATAAACCCTACTCTTCCCCTTCCCCTTCATGATCGACCCTCAGCACCCTGATTGGGCACCCAAGCCAATCGTACATGTTACAACTCCAACATGACAGTTTAACTGCGGTGCCGGTATTCCCTTAACTGCATCGTTTTTCCATTACAGCGATTCTCGTAATGACCCCCATGTCTTTTCTCTGCTGGATTCTTCTGCTGCATCAACTTTCACAGTTTTCTTTTGCGCAGACTTTCCAACTGCATACAAAGCATATGCCGTGTTACACTCCCGCTGCTGTGCTGGATCGTGCCTCTCGCCAAATCCCCAACCTTGCCTGGGCCCACCCCATCCCCACCCCAACCAATATTTCTGTTGTTCCACCCACTCGTGCTGTGGATCTGCTGAATTCTGCCCACCCTTTTCCCCTCTCTCCCCCCCCTTCCGTTTAGTTGCCGTGCAGAGGACACACCCGCAACAATTTATCTCCTTGCATGCTCACACACATTCCCAGATCTATCTTTGCTGTGGGGTGGACCCGCTGAAACATCGTCTGTCTCCCCTGTTGCCTGCACTGAGGGTGGGGGTGTGGGTATGAACGTGTGTTTGCATTGGAAAGGTACGAACCTTTTGTGGTTTGTACATTTCACATGCAAACATTACGGCCACGCCAAAATCAGCTGCGTTTGGATCACGTAGATCCAGGGGAAGAGGCCTATGCCGTTGGACGGACAGTGAACAATGGCCCGCCATGCCCAAGGTGGTCCCAGAAGAAGTCTGACTTACCACAGCAATGTCCAAAGTGTAGGTACGCCCTTCCACACTCCAACGAATGCCCCACAAAAGGGAGGGTGTGTGGGCATTGCGGGACCGCTGTACATTTTGCTAGGATGTGGCGGGCGGCAAATCTAGTGGTTATCCCGCGAGGTCCGAGTGGATTGAGCAATGTTGGCCAACGCAAACAAAGAAATGTGGCCGCGGTGGAACAGGAGTTCCAGGAGCTAGAGATCACAGAGGAGGAAGAAGAAGATGAAGATGTTTTCTTCATATCGAACATTGATTCCAAAGCCAAGAAGAGAAGGCAGCCCACGTGTGTGGTAGACATTTGTGAGACTCCTACACCGGTGTTGATCGACACAGGTGCGTCAGTCTGTGTGATGCGACACAGCACTATGAGGCACTGCCGAGACCACCAGCGCTGGCTGAAAACAAAGTGAGGATCTATTCGTTCAGTGGGGATCATCCTCTTCCACTCCAGGGGGTGTTTACTGCAGCTGTCACTCACACCGATCATTCTATCAAGGCGAAATTCTTTGTGACCAATGTCATGCCACATTCGCTCCTGAGTTGCGCGCGCGTCTGAGGCTCTCGATATCGTGCACTTTCCATTCTTGTTGTACAAAGCGGACATCCAAGACATTAACAACAGATTTGCGGATCTCTTTCAGGGGATCGGTAAGCTAAAAGGGGAACCGGTCAAACTACATATTGATGAGTCAGTGCGCCCAATGGCACTGAATCACAGGCGCATACCATTCCACCTAGGAGCGCAAGTGGAGCAGGAGCTGCAAAATCTTGTAGATCTAGACATTATCTAAAAGATTGATGGCCCGACACAATGGGTGTGCCCATCATTGTGACGGCCAAATCGAAGCAGCCGGGAGCTGTGCGAATATGCGTGAACATGAGGCTACCCAACCTGGCCATCAAGAGGGAACGCCACTTGACACCTACGATGGACGATGTGGTATGCGAGCTGCAGGGGGTCACAGTGTGCTCGAAGCTTGATTTGCGCTCGGGGTATCACCAGCTGTAGTTGCACCTGGACTCCCGATTTATTACCGCATTCACCACCCACAACGGCCTGTATCAGTATAAACGGTTGAGTTCTGGGATCTCCTCAGTCGCGAGGTCTTCCAGAAGATAATCAGTGTGCCCTTGTGGGACTGGAGGGTGAAATCAATCTCAGTGACGATATCCTGGTGTACGCAACTTCCGAAGCGGAGCATATGGCCAGGCTGGAGAAGGCGTTAAAGAGAATCCGTGATCTGGGTCTGACGTTACATCATGGAAAATGTGAGTTCCTGAAGAGGAGTATTGAGTTCTTCGGGTTCATTTTCCACTCCGGTGGGATCTCACCTGACCCACAGAAGGTGAAGAACATACGGGATGCAAGACCACCGGACAATCCCTCTGAGGTGCGGAGCTTCCTAGGGACAGTTAATTATTGTGGGAGGTTAATCAAAAACCTGGCATCCCTTTCGGAACCCCTCAGAGTCCTCACGAAGGATACCAACTGGATGTGGTCGGCTGTGGAGCAAACTGCTTTTGACACCATCAAGGCTGCCCTTACTGGTGATAAGACGATGGCCTTTTTCGACCCAAAGAAGAAGTCAGAGCTGGTTGTGGATGCCAGCCCGGTGGGGCTTGGTGCTGTGCTGCTTCACAAGGACAAATGAGGCCCATCGCATATGCTATCAAGGCAAACAGATACAAAGCAAAGATACTCCCAAATTGAAAGAGAAGCTCTTGCCATACTGTGGGGCTGCATACACTTTCAGATCTATATCTTGGGCAAACTCATATCTGCCATCACTGACCACAAGCCTCTTATCCCTATCATGACAGGGTCGCCCTCCAAACCGCCACTGAGGATTGAGAGGTGGGTGCTCGCTCTCATGGAGTACGGGGTAAAGCTGCAGTATAGGCCGGGCACACATAACTCGGCAGACTACCTGTCCCGCCATCCCAATGGTGGTGGCTCGCAGGTACGGCGGTCAGTGGGGGACTGCAAGGAATTTGTCTGACAGGTGATTGATGCGACCATGCCTATAGCTCTGAGATTGACCGAACTGGCCGAGGCCTCGCAGGCCGATGGATGCTTTCAACTAGTCCAAAACACCATAGACAGTGGGGACTGGAAGTCGGCATTGGCGGACATGTCCCAGAGGGAAAAGGACACTCAACATGATCTGCAGTCACTGTGGCGAGCACGACACGAGTTGTCCAAGTCTGATGAAGGCCTGTTGCTGCGAGGGAGGCAGATCGTGGTTCCAAGAAGGCTGGTGGATAGAGTACTGGAGCTTGCACACAGTGGCCATCAGGGCACTCCCAAGACTAAGGCAAGACTGAGAGCCAAAGTATGGTTCCCTGACCTCGAGAAGAGGGTTGATGATTATGTTCACCAATGCCTCTCGTGTCAAGCAGCCGCGCCCGTGAGCAACGAACCGTGCATTGAATCGATGGAAAGAAGCGGTAGCCCCTGGAGCATGTTACATGCCGACTTTGGGTCCACGGGGAGGGGCATGTACTTTTAGTGCTCATCGACCAGTGGTCCTGATACCCAGAAGTGGAGCTGGTGGAATCCATGTCCAGTGACCAGACCATACTCGCGATGGAAAAGATCTTTGCGAGCAATGGGTTCCGCAGGTTTTGTGTTTGGACAAAGTACCCCCTTTTCATGGCTGCCAGTTTGCGACCTTCATGAACAACTGTGGGATCATGCACAGGAAAGTGACTCCCGGCTGGCCGAGAGCAAATGGGGAGGTGGAGCAGTTCATGCGGACCCTCAACAAGATATTTCGGATCACCTAAGGCCATGGAGGAGAATTGAGACGAAATCTGTACCAGTTCCTGTGGGAGTATCGGTCAACACCCCATCAGCCCACATGGGTGGCCCCAGCAGAGGCCCTGTTCAACCGATGCCCAAGGGGGTTGCTACCCAAGACTGAGGGCCAGCCTCACGGGGCCATCGATTACCAAAAGACACTAGAGGACCGGAAGGTGCGCAATGAGCGTTAGAATGTCCAGAGACGGTTGAAGCCTGCGGACAAACTGTCCCTGAACTATGAGCCTACCCCGATGGGGGAAACCCATGTCAACTGGTCCATGGTGACGGCGTCTGACCAACAGGGAACGGTCATGAGAAATTCCTATTTCTTCAAGAAGGTTTATGCCCAGGGTCCACAGGAAGAGCAGGCCGCTGGAGGGGCCCAGGCTAGAGCCTCGATGAGAGGGTCGGGCCGGAAGAGGACTCCGGAGAACCTGAACCAGGAGTACCCAGTCATGACACCGGCCAGGAGGAAGGACACTACCCCCGTTGCAAAGACCGGAGATGTCCGACAAGGTTCAAGGACTACATTCTGGACCCAAATTAATGAAGACCAGAATGGGACAGGAGTTGCCCACATTGGGACTTGAGTGAGTTGAGTGTATTGTGTACCTGTTCTAAATGTCATGTTGACAGCATGTTTGTTATGAAAAAGGTGGGATGTTACAGAGTCACGTGTGTGTATACGCATGCGTAACGGCAGGGTTGGCCATCGCGCATGCGCACTTAATAAAGGGGACGCCCATGCTCGGCAGTAGCCGCTGGGAACCCGTAATGATAAGACATGTCTCTGAGTGCTTCTTAAGGTACGGGGGGCTGGGACTGATTACAGAGGTGACCTGCGGCGAATATTACCCTGTAACATCTAAGACGGCCCGCGTTTTTATTGCATTGCCTGGGAGCACCCAGACCGTGCATATAACATGTACCTCCACTCACAACTTCTGTCCTGGACAATCTGCCGTTGCACACACATGCCACTTCCAGCAACTTCTTTATTGCGAACATACACTGGCATCTGCTTCACAGAAAGTTTCCTGTTGGCAAAATTAAGATGCAACGGTGGGGCGCTTTAGATAATTTTACTTGTCCTATTGACCTGTGAATATGTTATCGGGTTTCACTTATGTCAACCTTTTTGTCAATGTCAATAAATAGATGTTGAAAAATATACACAAGAAAGAGTTAAGTTCAAGTTATGTGGTACAGGCCAAGAATAAAGAGACTATACTCAGTGCAAGACACTTTGTACAGGGCAAGATACAGACTTCCGGTGAAAACAGAAGACGCAGGGTTTAGTCCAAGGTAAAAGACGCTGGAGTGAGGTCAAGATACAAGACACAGTGCAAGACACAGAAACACTGACTCATCGTGCATACCCAGACATAAAACACAGGTTCAGTCCAAGGTACAAGCCAAGACACAGGGGTCAGGCCAAGAAGCAAGATCTGGGGGTCAGGCCAAGAAACCACGCACGTTTAGGAGAAGACAATCAGAAAAGGACGAGAAACCACAGTGCAGTGGTTGCAAAACAGGTAGCTATTTATGATCTCACAGTGGATATTGTGGTAGAGCGACAAACCATGCAAAACATAAAGGAAAGGTTCAAACGGATTGTATTTACCAACATAGGGTGGTTGGGATAAGGGCCTAAAGATCTAGCAGGCTATTTGAGATACAACTGTGAGTTCCTTTCTGAAAACAGTCAAACCTAATTGTTTAAGGATGGCTAAAATAATGCAGTATTGAGATTTCCATTCTTGTGGGGATACCGGTCTCTCCCGGCTCGCTACATTAAACAGTCTCAGGAATAACACAGAGTCACAGACATATAGCGCCAACCATGCCATCCTGCTGAACCGTCTCTGTGACAACCTGGGTATCACCGATCAGGCCCTGGCTTGGCTGACCTCCTTCCTCTCCGATCGACCCTTCCAGGTCCAACTTGGGTCCCTCCTCTCCTCTATCTCTTTCTCTACCTGCGGTGTTCCCCAGGGGTCTAACCTCTCTCCCTGGCTTTTCAACCAATACCTGGCACTTCTTGCCCACCGCATAGCCGCTCTCTGCCCCAACTTTCAGTGCTATGCGGATGACACTAAGCTCATTTTCAGACTCCCTTCAGCCACCTCTTCTCTTTCTCTCATCTCTGACTGTCTGTTAGCCATCCAGGAATGGTGTGCCGCCAATGATCTCTGCCTTAATGCAAGTAAGACCGAGAGATTCTCCTCATCGGCACACCTGCTCCCTCCTTTCCCGACACTCTCTGGCCGGCCTCTCTTGGCCCTCTTCCTGCTCCCACCTTCAACTCCACACTTTCGTTCTGTCCTCACATCTCTGACATCTCCAAGAAGTCTCACTACCAGCTGCACCTCCTCAGAGGTATTCTTCCTTTTCTCTCCTTCCCCCAGAAGTGCACTGTCTCCAGATCTCTGGTTTTCCCTAGGCTGGACTAATCCAACAGCCTCTTTCTAAATCTGCCTGCCTGTAGTCTCTGTCCTCTGCAACTCACCCAGAACAGGACTGTGAGACTTGTCCTTGGCCTCAAGCCCAGGGATCGTATCTCTCCTGGACTGAAATCTCTGCATTGGCTCCCAGTGGCTGTGAGGATTAAGTTCAAAACCCTCTGCATTGTCCATAAGGCCTTCTAGTGCCTGGGACCTCAATACCTTCAACTCTCTCTTCCTAAATATCTTCCTTTGCGAGCTCTTCGTTCATCCGCCTCCAACTCCCTCAGGGTTAGTCGCTTCTCCAAGCAGCAAGTTGGTGATAGATCTCTTTCTTCTGCTGTGGCCTCCCTCTGGAACAGCCTCCCTGCCTCTCTTAAACTTGAGGAGAACCATCTCCAGTTCCGGAAGCACCCCAAGACCTTCCTCTTTGCTTCTGCTTTCTCTCCTCCACTCCCCTGCTGATCTCCCGGCTGAATCTGAAACTGCACTGGTTTTCCTGGCCACCCTCTGATCTCGGGCCCAGGTCCCCCCCTGCCTGTTGCACACCTGCACTGCCCCCTAGGAAACCCCTGCACTTGGGGACTGTTCTGTATCCCTACAGCCTCTACTAGCACTTGACACCTGATGTCTGTACTTACCCTTGCACTTGCCACCAGCTGGCTGAACTTCTATTTATTTTCTATATTTATTTCACTGTCATCCTATGTACTGCACTGCCCCCTTCCTCTCATCCTCGCATAATCCCTCAATGGACTCAGGACTGATGAATCTGCTAGCCGTCTCGTCCCAGTGCATCAATTTGGCAGGGGGGTGGGCACCCCGCCTGTGGACATGGCCTCCCTCCGATTGCTGGCCATGATATTGCATACTCCCTCCCCTGCACTTGCACAATCTCAATGTCACATGGCCTAGAAGGTTCGCTATCTCTGTTTTCCCTCCCTTGCCTCGCCGCACCTTGAAACCCTTGTGTATAGGCGCGTTATAAATGCCATATCATATCAGCTGCTTCTTTGTCAGGGTACAGTCATAGGGATACAGGGTCCAGCCGCTTCTGTGCCACACTTCTTCTTTACAGGACTATATATCGCCCAGATTCCTATTTGTAATCTATTCAGGAGGCTAGTGCCCTGCCCACATCTTCCTGATCCGTGGTGGACGGGGGAGGCCGGCCAAAATGAGGAAGGTTGCCTGGGAGACCCCAGACAGAGTCACAGTTTTGGGCCAGGGATTAACAGACCCGGTGACGATGCATTGTGTGTGTTCACACGGACTGGTCCACCCTCTGGCAATAACAGGCAGGCAATACCGAAAAGTGGGAACACCAGTAAATGATTTATTACAGGCAGAGTGATAGGCTTATTGCAAGCAGAGTAAGTTAGGCGCACTGGACACAGAAGATTCTCTGCATTACGGTCACAAGGTGGGGCATTGATGGCAGGAATACAAGCTAGGCACACCCACTTTCATGGGACCCAGGGGCCTGTGGAGTACCCTTAAATGCAGGGGGGGACACCGAGGGAAAGGGGGAAGGGTTGGAGAGGGAATACTGAATGGGGAGGCTGCTAGGAAGGAGGAGAGAGGCAGAGAGAGAGGCTGTATAGAGGGGAGAGAGAAGAAAGAATGGCAGCTGAGGAGCGATGTGAGAGAGAGAGAGAGAGAGAGTGGGAGGGAGGGAAGGAGGGAGTGAGAGTGGGGAGCGATCAGGAAAAATTAGCCAGTGGGGAGATAGTAGGAGTGGGGCAGAAGGAGCTGGTAGAAAGGGTGAGACTGGAAGAAGGAGGGAAGCAAGACAGATACAGAGAGAGAGCGACAAAGAGAGAGACAGGGGCAGAGATGAGAGGCCGACCAGTCGAAAAATGTAGCAGTTTGGAGGAGAAAGAGGAACAAGAGGAGGGAAAGGAGAGGGAGAAGGACAAACAGGGACATTGTACCTGTTAAAGGGCCTCCTCAGCTTCCCTGCACCCACCCACATGTTCAGCAAACCATGGCAGGCAACCCAAAAAAGATAGCCAGAGCCTCCTCTTCACAGGAGGCTGTTGCTTCCCCTTCGTGCAGAGCCTGCCCACACCCACTCCCATGAGGAACACAGCTGTTCCCAGGGTCTAAGGAGGAAGGGGGTGGGGATCACAGAGTGTAGGGATAACACATGCGCTCTCCACAGCTGGTGCTTTTCCACTCTAAAACCCGCCCACACCCACTCCCATGATGAACACAACCCTAGGCTCCAGAGAGGCTTGTTAACGGGAAAGGGGACGGGTGGGCAAACACAGGCCTAGGGAGGGAAGGAGGTTTCTCGGGAAAGGGCCAGCAGGGGGAAGGAGGTCACAGGGTGTGGGACAGGTGGTCCAACACAGGCCGGGGCGGGGTGGAGGGGGACGTTTCTAAGGAAAGTATGGAAAGGCCAGCCCCACCAGGCTGCAGATTACGCAGCTGTTGCAGCTGCCGCCTGTGCTGGGAACAAGTTTAGTTCTCAGGGGAGATTGGCCAGGCCTTGGATTCCCTGTGCCTGGGCAAGAGCAGGGCTTATACAGTGCAGCCACATACAGTGCAATATGAAGAATACATTTCGGAAAATGAAAAGTCATGCAATACATTGAAAGATACAGAAAGCCCACAGTAAACAACAAGTGAGATATATGTGAAACTCGCCCAGGGGCCCCCAGGGAGTGGCGGAAGCCATCAAATCAGTAAAAAAGAGGAATCAGACGTTGACCGGGCCACTATCATCTCGACTCTGTGGCAGAAACTTGTCCTCTAGTCAATCTATTCCGGCGATCGATCTGAGTTGTAGTCCGGATTTATGTCTTAAGTCATGGAATTCTACAGGTAATTCCCACTTATTCACTAATCCGGACTGTTTACTGTATCTGAGAGAAGCCAATATTGTATGTCTACAAGAGACTTGGATGATTTCTACCCCTTACCTTGATGGTTATCAGATCTATGATCAGATGGCCAGAAAGAACGCTGTGGATAATTGTTTAGGCCTCAGGGGCACTGCTCTTCTGGGCCTTCCCTTTGGGGCTCTGGGGGTGGCTCTTTCAACCAGGAATGGTGACCTGAAGCTACTAATTATGAATATCTATTGGCACAGCGGTATGTCATCGGTTGATGTTTTTGTTACTTCTATCTCCTGTGCTATAGCTGACTGGTCCTCTTCTAATCTCAATGGGCATGTCTTACTTGCGGGGGATCTAAATTGAGTGTAAATATGAAAAGCCTGCCTGGGAAATTTGTAAGACAATTATGGGGGTCCTGGGTTGTTCTAGAAAAAAACAAGCAGGCTTTGCCTGGTATGTGGGGCTGGGCAATGTAGGTCTACAGCCCTTGGTTGGGTACCCTAAAGCCCAAATTGGAGTCACTACTTGGCATGCCTGGCGACGTGGTGACTCCACCTCCATGCTTGATTACATCTTTGTGGATGAGTATCTGAGTACAAGTTGCATATCGTTCAAAGGTAATATGAATAATTGGAGTGATCATGGCGTCCTAACGGCTGTCTTTAAGTTAAACCTCTCTAATGGGAAAATCCAGACCCAGCTATAGGTTGTACCCAGTCTATCTGGACATGCTGTTAGATGGGCTCCAAAAAACATTGAGACTCTAAATCTAAATCTAAGGGCCTGCCTTAATCAAACCACTCTCGAGTGGAAAATAGGTACCTTTAATCCACCAGGTATTATGTCACTCGTGAAGGTAGTGGTATGGGAGTTAGGTCAACGGCCCGTTAGAGCGGTCTCCGCTCCTCAGCATTCTCACTGCTACAACCATGACTTGGCGCTGGCTAAGACTACCATGTAAAAAGACATTAGGAGACACAGGTCATTGAATCCGGATGGGGCATCCTTATTTGAAGGTATTAGAAAGATCAAACAATCTTATAAAAACTTCTGCAAAACCCTTACACATCGCCTTCTGCAACAAGATGCTGAATTAATGTTGCAGACCCTTATCAAGTCTAATGTGAGGGGCTTTTGGGCTATTGTCAATGGACAAGACACCCATTCGGCCATCTCCCAATTAAACCCGATTTAGGAACAAACATGGATCGATTTTTATGGCAACAGATTTGCCCCTAGGCCATCCTTGGGGGGCGAGAACCCTAAAGTCATCTTACCAACTGGTACTACTGCAAAATGGGAGCCACATCTTGACACTGATACTGTCCTGGGTCTAATCCTAAAATGTAAAAGATCGCGTGCGCCTGGCCCTAATGGGTTGACCAATAATACCTTTAAGTCAGACCCAAACCTATGGGCCAAACTACTCTATAACGAATTTAAGGATATTCTACAATCCGGGGTCTGTCCGGAATCATGGTAATCAGCATATGTTATACCAATCTTTAAGTGTGGCAGTAGGTCGGACCCAATGAACTATCGGGCTATTGCCTTGATTGATGCAGTTTGCAAAATCTTTTCTGCCTTTCTTCTCTCTCACCTTAAAGATTGGGAAAAAAACTGTCACCCACTCAGTCCCTTCCAGAGAGGCTTTCGTAAATCCCACTCTAATAAAATCAACGGCATTGTGGTCAAATGTATTCAGGATGCTGCTTGGAGTAGGGACAAGGGTCACATTTTTATGGCCTCAGTGGACCTCTCGGCAGCCTTTGACTGTGTCGATCACAAAAAACTGTGGCGCAAGCTTGCATTTTGGGGTCTCCTGAGGGGCCTTCTGAGTCTGCTGGAAGGGTTCTACGAAACATCTGGTATTAGAATTCACCTGAATCAAAAGGGCGATATGTCAACTACCGTCCGCACACACTGTGGGGTCAGATAGGGCTATGTCCTGGCTCCAAGGGTCTTCAATCAATATGTGTCTGATGCAGCTGAACACATGTTCCAAGAGGGACCGTTAGCCCCTAAAATGGGCCGCAGTAAAATCATATGGCTGGCCTATGCAGATGACTTTTTGTTATTCGATTCCAGTAAGGTGGGCCTTCAACGCCTCTTGGACACTTTTGCTGACTACGCTAAGGTTAATGGTCTGATTATTAATCCTACCAAGACTAAAATCCTTTCACTTTCTAAAGGAGCTCAAAAGAATGCAAACCATACTTGGAACCTGGAGGGTGTAAGGGTGGGCACCTCTAGCAGTTTAATTTACCTGGGCTACCATGTTGGTGCACATAGTGGCTCGAGAGGACAGCTTGATTTGCTTTTAAAATAAAGCTTAAGCATTGGAAAATCAGATCCTAAAAATCAATCATAAATATGGGCGTTTTTCCATAAAACCAGCTCTTCTCTTCTTTGAAGGGAAAATTGCCCCCAAACTGACATATGGCCTGGAATTATGCACGGACTTAACTGTGTCTAAACCGAATGCTATTGAAGGTGTAATTTGGAGACGGATCCTGGGCCTACCGAATGCGGTTCCTCTTACTGCAATTCGGTTTGAACTGGATTATGTCTCCTTAAAGTCTCGTGTGCATTGGAGGATGTTGATGCTATATGCAAAAATTAAGGCCCCATTTACCAATACCTTATATGAACTAGTGGGAAGCAATATTGAGTTCTCGGGTTTCTTAACCAAATTCTGTAACTCTTGTGAAATTATTCTCCAAAATGTTCAATCTGATTTGGAGCAACTAAATACCAACCCAATGAAAACTAAAAAGAAACTGTTGGACTCTGACTGGGCTCTTACTGTCGATAGTTTTCACTCATACAAATATATGACTCATTTATCACATGAAAATAAGAAAAGAGGCTCTCTTTCCAAGATACTCACTATGTTTCCAAATAGACTGCATCGATCTCCTCTGTTAAGATTGAGCTGGGATATTCTTCCTACCTAAGACATTATGTTGAGAAGAAGCCAAATTAAGGTGGAGGATAGTTTATGTAGATTTTGCTATCTAGTTCCTGAAACAGCTAAACATCTCATCCTCTACTGTACTCAAATTAATGTCTTAAGAGATTCTTGCCTATGCTTATTGAAGGACTTGTACTCTGGCCAACCTATTGACCTTGTGTGGCAATGCTGCCTATGTGTACAAAATTTGAGAGAGGGATTGGCACTGTCTGGATTTATCCTCAATCTCCATGTAGACCACCCGAAATAACTGCGGCGTAAACTATTATTTGGCTGCCTCTTGTTCTGATAGGTGTGTTTCTGCTCTTGTGTTCTTACTTTTATTAACATAGTGTCAAGACCGGAGGGGGGGTCTGCACTTCCGCTCTCTATATGGTAGAGGGGGGGCACAGAGACCCCTGCCAAGATCCTCGATTACGGTAGCAATGGATGAGCAATCAAGGCCTAGCTTCTCAGGAGGTGATGCGAGCTGGTTCTTAAGTACAGTGTAATCCCCAAGCACCCACAAAGGAATGTTCACACACTGTATCGGTTACAAAACAGTCTTTATATAATTAATGTTCAAAGGTGTATACAATATCACGATAACTCACTTTGTACTCCGGAAATCAGCAATGGTAGATATGTACAGTTTCTAAAGTGGTACCACTAACGTTATTAGATCTCATTAAAGTGCATACGGTCAGAATGACACAGAGATCAGAATAAAGAGGAAACCAGCAGTAGAGAGAGGAGGGAAAGCAAGATGGTTGAGCAATTGGCAGAATACTGGCCCCGTTACCTAGACACAGTTGGCAACCTGTAGAAGAAAGATACAAGCCCAGTCCATATATTGTTCACACTAGAATTTCCAATAGTTCTACAAACCCAAAGTACCTTGGCGTTGTAGCGTTCCACGTCGGGGAATCGACGGCCCTTCTTGAGTGTCCTCCCTTTCAGGCAGGAGTCAAGGGTCGTCAAATGTCCGAAGGAGAACAGGTCGAGCTACGACGGTGAAGTGGCTGCATCGTTCCTAGCGGTGCTCGTTGACAGGGAAGCGTAAACGTCCTGCCAGGAAGAGGCGTGCGGGGCACCTCGGTGTCGATAGTTCTGGACCGCAAAGAGTTGAAGAACTGTGGACCAGCAAGGGCGTCGAGTCGTCGGTGTCTCTGTGGTCTTAGGGTGGCGGGAAACCCACCAGTGGATACTCCTTGGCGAGTCGACGGTCAGGCCTTTTCCAGCAGGATACAGCAGCGACGATGCGGGTGAGAGCGTCCTTGGATCAATGAAGTTCTTAGGCAACGGGAGCACGGCGGCTCCAGTCGGCGACAGCGGTCGGCGACAGTGGCAGACAACAGTCCGGCCGCTTCTCCTTGGAGTTCCGCAGCAGTCCCCGTATCGGGTCGGCAGCCTGTTGAAGGTCTGTCTACCAGGGAGCTTAGGCAAAGATCAGCTGTGCACAATGGTCCCTCGAAGCTCGGGAAGAGGGCGCCTTACCAGGTCCTCTCTGGGTCAGTTCTTGAAGCACAGCAGCTTTCAGATTGTGAAGGAGAGCAACAGCAATTCTTCTCGTCCAGCAGGGCTTCAGGATCAAGCTTCAGTTACTCTAGTTACCCGTCGTAGTGGACTTCAGCTTTTGAACATGGTTCCTAGCAGTGAGAGGTCTCCAGATATACTGTTGATCTCCCATTCATTCCGCTGGGTCACACTCAAACATCCAATCACGACTACGGGCATTCATGCAGGCAGGCAGCCAATCAGGCACACAAGGCAGTCAGGCCATTCACTTCTCTCCAGACACTCACAACAAGTTATGCATATTGGGACAAGTACCGAGCCATTCAACACTTCAAGCTGCATTCATACCGGTTTCGGGCAGGGCTGTCTCAACCATTGTGTCAACCACCAGATACTAGACAGCCACAACATAGAATGTATATTCGTCACACACTCCATTCACCCAGGTCCCACCCACAGGCGTACCCACAACATACGGTCATTGAGAAGGCTCCAGCCAGTCTGGTCGGCACTTCCCCACACTACCATATACGGAACTTCCACCCAACAGCCAGTCAGGGGGAAGGGACAGCGGCAGGGCTTCCCGGGACTTCGGGAAGATCAAGGTAACCGGTGATGGAAGGCAAGAGGCCATGGGGGCCATTTTGTCTCCATCCGGAATCTACCGATTCCAATGACAGGGCCTGGGCATCCCAAAATGGAGGACACTCAGGGTACCAGTCATTTAAGCACAGAGCTGCCACCAGCCCGTACCCTGCTCTGTGGGTCACACACAGGTGCCCAAAAACATACACTAGGGGCACAGGGTTGCACCCCTACCCATGGGTGCCATAAGGGTATCCCATGGGTCTGTTCACCAAAACCAAAAGAGAGAGAGCTGCACCGCCAGGAGTCCCACATGAATTCCTGCGTGGAAAACGTACAGAACACACAATAGAAAGCAGTAAAGGACAAGGATACGGACACCCTGTCCCTCCGGTGCATTTCCAGCATCACACATAGGTAGATAACCTTTTATTTCTTTTAAGAATTTAAGGAGATTACTTTTTGGCTCTTTTTCCTTCTTCTTTAAGTAACTGTCTTTTAAGGAATTGTATTATGTTTTGTATGCTATTTGGATAGTTTTCTGCTCTGTTGACTATTTTATTCAGAATGATGACTGAATTTTTTTTATTTTTTCTTCTTTCTCAATTTCTGTAAATTCTTTTGTAAAAGTTTAATAAAACCATATGCAATAAAACAAACAATATGTGAAACTAGGGTAAAGGCTGTCACAGGTCCACACGTGGAGCCTGCCATTTCCACGCTGGGCTATAATGCACATGCTCACTGAGAGGTGATATGATGCCCTTCCTACTTTCTTAGTAAGGGATATGGTGCCACTCTCACCCTCCGGTAGGGATATGTTGCCCTTTGTACTCTGAATACAAGTTATTGTGCCCTTCTAACACTCGGTAAGCAATGTGGTCACCTTTTAATTGGCAAACAATGTCCTCCCTTTAACATTACTGAGTTGGTCTAGCCCTCAGAACCTATTTCTTTTGCACAGCTGTTTGGATAGCCTCTCCAGATGACCAATGACCTCAGAGACACTTTGCCCTACAGGTGTCAGGTCCAGTCACCTGATCTCCGGTCTCTGGTTCTTTTCCCCTCTGGAAACTGATGGTGCCTATTGCATACTTGCCAACATTCTGTGACTAAAAAGATGTAGGATTTTTCAAGTTTAAAACATAATTTGCACAACAATGACATCACAGGAAAATACAAAACATACATTGTTGACACCATTGAAGCATTCTAAAATATACAACCCATCAAACAGCACAACATGGAAAGATGTTCAAATGTTTAAAATGTATAATTCGGAATGGTACGTTAACACCAAATCCAAGTACACAGAAGGTAATCACACACAGCTGGTAGGGAACATTTGCCACTGCTCTGTGGCAGCAGCCGGGGCAATAGATATGTGTTCCTGAAGTGCAAGTTTAACACTGAATGACATGAAGACTGATAACCCCCTCAGTCTGATAGGCAGATGCTGTGTGATGGTGTTAAGCTCTGCTGCTTGCCTTCTCTGGTGATTCATATAAGGGTTGTACCGGCAAGAGTGCAGGACAGAGTCACGTAGCTGTCAGGTCAGTGGATTGGTCTGAGCCCAATCAAAGTAATCACCTACCAGCCCACTGTACAGACAAACTAATGTGTTGCATGCTTTGTCCTACAGCCTGCCTTAGAATCACATAAATTACCTGCCACTGTAAAAAGCAGTAAGATTTGTCACCCAAATCTGTAGGCGGTAGGTTTGCTTAAAAAGCAGTACCCTACTGCCTAAATCTGTAGTGTTGGCAAGTATGCTATGGAATTGCTTCCCCTTTTCCTATCTGGCTTCTTCCATACCGGTCTGCTTTTGGTCTCGCCCTCTAGCTTACTTCTCCTGCAGCACGGGAACTGCTCTTTGGCTCTATGCGGTCCTTTTCCTTATGTTCTCAATGTCGCCTCTCCCTGGATTGGTTTTCCGTTTGGTACTTCTGTCTGGGGATACGAATTGGTTAATTAGTCCTTCTTTTGTGTTTACCCCCTTCTTTCACTGGTCTGTGAACTTCTGAGCTTTTCGAATGGCACAGCAGCCATGTTGAAGTGAGACGGAAGGTCTGCCCTGCCTGTGCGCTGTGCTGCAACTTCGAGCCTCGTTTCCCAAAGTCTCTTCCCTCTCTGCTTCTGTGGCACCCTGAATCCCCTTTCTTTAGGCATATTGGTGAAAATAGGTTTGTTGGATTGCAGGTCTCCAGATCCACAAGCTTAAACTGCCAAACCATCTCTGTTATTCACCCTTACCTCTGCATGTCTGCTGCAGGGAATCCCAATGGCACACAGGGTCAAACGGGATACACCCTCCAGCAGCACCTTCTGGAAAATTCTGGTA
This sequence comes from Ambystoma mexicanum, assembly GCF_040938575.1. Taxonomy (NCBI): domain Eukaryota; kingdom Metazoa; phylum Chordata; class Amphibia; order Caudata; family Ambystomatidae; genus Ambystoma; species Ambystoma mexicanum. Next base: position 323,734,255 of record NC_090926.1, on the reverse strand, counting down.
CATAGGCTTTCCGTTTTTCTGTGAAATGATGCTCTCCAGAGCCAATGGGAAAACAATATTGTCAAAGCCAATTATATCGCTGCCATGAATTACCTCTACTGGTATCTTCCCCGAGCCTTCGTGGACGTGGGCTTTCTTATTAAGTGAAGGTCTTCTCTTGCACTACAGGTCTTCGGTTTGGAGATCGCCTTACTAAGACCCGGGTATGGTCATATGTTTAGTGGGGGACTCTGCAGCTTCCACCCTGTAAACCCTCCAGATATCTCGTGGGTCTAGCAATGCCCTGTTAAGCCACCTAGGGGCCCATGAATACACCAGCAACTCACTCAAGTGTAGGGGAAGCAGTGATGGCTGGTGACTTTTTTAATTGAAGGGGTGTAAATATTTGCCACAAATATGCAAGAGTGATGGAGTGAAGCAAGCAAGCCCGAACCAACCAAGGATTGCTTGGAGGAAATGAGGTTCTACCCCCCACTCCACCCGAGAAAATGTTTTGAATGATGGGTTAAAATGTTGCATCATACAGCACACTGTCTGTGAAAAATTGTTTAAAAACCCAGACAGTTTGCAAAATGTTTTGTAGAGTAACTCGTGGAAAAATCACACTGGCTGTGCCCATATATTTCCAAGCTGGCTGTGCATATATATGCCAGTATTCCCATATAAAAGCATACTCATGTTTGTTGTTCACATAATGCCAGTAATGATACTATAAGAAAACATGTCCAAGCTGGCTCTGCCAATATATGCCCGTACCCCCACTTTAGAACACACTTATCTTGGCTTTGCCATTAAAAATGCCATGCCACAATAAGACATGTCCAGACTGGCTCTGCCAATGTAAGCCAATCTAGACACGTAAGACCACCTATCATGTTTGTTTTGTCATAGATGCCCAGTAAAAAAAAATGCCATGCCACTGTAAGATAGTATAGCTAGACTGGCAGTACCAAAATGCCAGTCTAGCCACATAATGAAGTATGCTTGCTTTTATCATAGACATCTAGTAAAAAATGTCATGCCAAAGTAAGAACTAGGTATACTGCTGCACCAAAATGCCAGTCCAGCCATGTACTAACACATATCATGCTTGCTTTATCATAGATGCCTAGTAAAACATGTCATGCCACAGTAAGAAATGGCTAGACTGGGTGCACTATAATGTCAGTCTAGCCATGTAATGGCACTTATACCACGTGCTTTATCATAGATGGGCAGTAATAATTGTCATGACTAAGTAAAATTCAAAGCTAAACTGGCTGCACCAACATGCCACTTTAGTCCCCTAATAACACTTATAATGCTCCTTTTATTATGGGTGGCCAGTAAAAAAGACTGTACCTCCAGTCCCCTTCACCCGCTCCCAAACCAGCCCCACGGGTCTGCACAAACCAAACACAAGCACACGCACATTCACTCGCTCATTCACATGGTCATTCAAACACACATTCACACAGCATTCACTCACTCATGCACAAGCGGCATACAAATGATGACTGCGGCCGTCAGTTCCCTAGTAAGGGTTATATAACGTGAATCAGCCACTGAGCTTGCAATGAAAAGACTACTTCTGCGCCAATTTCTTGACACTGTTGAACTACTGATCAGTTTATTTATTTAAGACTACCATTTGCTACGATATGAGAGTTACTAGCCCCACCAAACAGGATATCACCAGAAGTACATTGTGCCGTGAAAAGGACACCTTTGTGTCAAAACACGTGTAGGCTGAACAAAGAAAAGGCAAAACAGATTAACAAAGGTGAAAAAAAGAAAAAAATGTCTGTGACACATATAAATAAAAATGGTTCCTCATCTAGTGGTCTTGGATACTTGATTTGAACATATGTAAATCACAAGTGAATTGTGTTAATGGATATCATAGACTAGCGCAATCAATCAGACCTTGTACTTGTTTCTTTTTGAGGTTGTGAGTGGTGCTTCATAGGTCTGGTGTTGCAGCCAGCCTTTCCACATTGCAGGACACCTAGCTCACTACAAGTCGGATCTACTCCATCTGTCTATATATATATACGCACACGCACGCGCACGCACACACACACACACACACTTCATTCACATGCGCACCCAACCACCCATTCTTCATACACTCGCTCATTCACACACGCATACTCTGATAAAGTGGAGACGGGCCGCCATCCAGGGCCAATGGGACAGCAAATATGCCCAGGCAGGTTCAATGGAGTCGGCACAGACATGAAGTGACAAAGGTATCACAGTGCGCAGTGACAGTAGAGAAGGGATGCTGACTGCAGACAGACAAAAGGTAGAGGGGAATGATTGAGGAGGGCTGTGGGGAATAGAAGTGGAAGGAGTGATTAACAGATTATTTTGGAACAGAAAACGGAAGAGCGAGAGAGCTTCCTGTGGGCGTACTAGAGGAATGACAGAGCCGGGGAACACCAAAAGAGGAGAGTCTCGGCAGGCGAGTTGCATAGAAGGTCAAACGCACCGGCCGAGGTGCAAAGAGTTCTAGGCTCACATTGAGTGCCAGACTAGTTACAAGATTACTGTTAAGTTTTACGCATTGACATGCGACGCCACAGAGGTTGTACCCGCCGGGGAAGCGAGAGGGATGCAGAAAAAGCCAGTGAAAAGGTGCAGGCAGCGTCAGAGACAACCTCACTCGGGACCACCCAGGAGAGGGTCGGAGGCTGGCCTGGCTGAGAATCCACCAGCAATTTACTATGGTTGTCAAGTGATAACCCCCAGGCCAGCTGGAAGATGTAAGTGCAGTTAAATAAAGTCTGTGGTGTCTGCATACTTAGACTCTTGTCTATTCTTATTCCATTCACCGCAGCATAACAAGTGGGCACATGCGGTGGTATAAGGAAGAAGAACACCATGGAAGCCTTACTCAAGTCCCTAAGCGAGGGACAGCACCAACTGCAACAGGTGTTGCAGTTACAAAGCCAACAGGACCAGGCTGACCGGCAAGCCTTTCAACAGGCGATACAGTTACAACAAGCGCAAATGGTAGCTGTAGCGAACTTAAGAAGACCTGCACAGGTGCCAGCTACAGTCTGAAAAATGTACACACCTGGAGAGGACCAGCACATTTCTATGTTAATTTTGAAAGGGTGATGCATAGTGCGCAATGGCCACCGGACAGATGAAGCCACTACATTGCCCCATTAACGACTGGGGAAATGCAAAGTGCGTACCAGGCAGCAAACCTGACGGGGGATACCACCTATGTGGATACGAAGAGGGTTGTTGTAGAGAGGTTGGGACATGATGAGGAAGCTTACAGGGTGAAATTCAGAGAAACCAAATTGATGCAGGATGAAACACACAGGCAGTTATTTTATTAAATTAAGGAATTGGCCGACAAATGGCTTCAGACCACCATAACCAATGAGATGGCTGAAAGGATAGTATTGGAGCAGTTTGAAGCTCTACCACTGCCAATCCAGCACTGGGTGCAACAACATCATAGACCCGGTTTGATGGAGGTTGTTAATATAGCCTCTCCCTACCAAAAGGTGTCTTGATGACTTATGGCCAACCCGGGCGGACACTGGGAGGTCTGGCGGCCCCAGTAACTCGGGCCAGTATCAGACACTGGCCCAACCTCCCAAACAGGAGAATGGCAGTGGATAGACCTAAGTCTCGGCTCGGAAGTGAAGGAGGTATGCTGAGCAAACCCAGTGGGATGGTGCAAAGGGGCCCTCAGTGTTACAATTGTAGGGAATGGGGCCATATCACCAGTCTATGCCTGAAGAGAAATAAGGTAGAGTCTATGGATATCAGCGTCTTTGACGTGCCAAGGGAAGGAAGCTACTCAGAGCCTGAGGGGCCCCAGAGATCCCCATCTACCTATACCTGTGAGGCAGAAGTGGATGGTCGACCCACTTGAGCCATGATAGACTCTGGAACTCTGCAGGCAGCCATCAGCGCAGAACTGGTAGGTGCCACCTTTGAGACTGATGCAGGCATTCCTATGAGGTGCGTGCATGTGAAGAAATACCCCATTAAAAACATCAAGGTTAAGTTGGTGGGAGAACAAATTGATTTGAGGGCTGCAATATTACTTGAGCTACCTGAACCCCTAGTAGTTGGCTCTGACGTACCACATATGTCTCGCATCATACAGGCGATTGAACAGAGCTGGTTGGAGAGCGCCCCAATTCACGACCGTGAGAGTCTCACCCCTTACATCAAGGAATAGAGAAGTAAGGCCGAGAAGAGGGCAATGAAGTGGAAATGGCATAAGACCATGCTGTGATTGTTGACTGAAAACTGGATGAGCACGGATATATGTTTCCGGATGTCCCAGGGGTTGGATCCTACATTGTGTAATGCCAGGGCAGCCACGGAGGAAGAACCGAAAGGAGAGGGCCCATACTTTTATCAAAAGCAACAAATTGTATTACTGGGTTACAACTAAGCTTGGGGGGGAGGGGGAGTCCATCGGGCAGTTACTGGTACCCACCAAATATCGACAAACAGTACTGGAAGTAGCGCATCTGCAAGTGGGAGAGGACTATTTAGGAGCAGAGAAGACGTACAGAAAATACTGACAAGGTTCTTTTGGCCAGGGATATAAGGGCAAGCCACCTGCTTCTGCCAACAGTGTGGGGAATGTCAAAAGAAAAACAACCCAACATCCCACATGCACCCCTACAATCCAGGCCCTTGATACTAGCAGGTGACACATTTGTTAGTGATGGTGGACTATGCCACCCTCTACCCAGAAGCCTCCCCCCTTAGGAGTACCAATGCACAACTAATTTGTGATGCCCTGGTTCCGTTCATAGCCCCATCGGGCATACCTAGAGAAATTGTAATGAACAGAGGTACAAATTTCATGCCCACTGTTCTCTGTGAAACCTTACACATTGAACAATTAAGAACAGCAGCCTACCATCCGCAGACCAATGGGTTGGTGGAAAGGTATAATCAAGTCATCAACACTCCTCATTACCCTTCGAGTTGCTGCTCAGAAAGCCAGTAAGAACTTTGCTGGACATATTGAGTGAAGGATAGGAAGAACAACCCCAACAAGAGATCATCCTGACCAAATATGCGGCACAGCTCAACAAGAGAGTAGAGAAACTGCAGGCCATTGCCCAGACACACCTCCAACAAGTCCAAAGGAGGCAAGAGAAACAATACAACAGGAGTACCCTGGTACGGACCTTTCAAGTTGGGGACAAAGTATTGGTTCTAATACTAACCATAGAAAACAAGATGCTAGCGGCCTACAGAGGACCATATACGATAGACCAGGTCATCAGTCCCATCACTTATAAGGTACACCAGGATGATCAGAGAGTAACAGTGCAAACCTACCACATTAATCTTCTGAAAAAGTGGGTGGAGCCCACAACATCCATCGCCATGATAAGCATCGGGGAAGCCTCTACCGAGGAAGTATGGCAAAGAAGGGATCACTGTCAACCTCTGGAACCTCGGTAGCTTTATCAATGATGTTAACCACCTCCTTGGCTTCCTCCTCACCTGAGTCTTCTGGCGAAGTGTCGTGGCGGAATACCTTTTTCCCAGTCTTCTTCTTTTTAGAGAAGAGGTATGGTCGTCCGCGGTGGGAAGCCACCCTGATTCCCTGCCAAGCAGGGAAGCAAGAGGCTTCCTTCCCACAGGGACCGGGTAACGAGGGAAAAAAGCGGATGCTTAAACAAACCCTCGGAGAACAAAGTCACGATCCTGTAGAATTCAGTGAGCGAAGTGCAGCAATTCAAGAATGGCTGGATCGAGGGTCTTGAGCAGGCGATGGAAAGCGAAGCAGGTCCTTGGAAGAATCCAGTAGTGAAAAATGATGGAGAAAAGGAGGACAAGGGGCACAGAGAAAACCAGAAAGAGGCGAGGCGCCAGGGAAGGGAAAGAAACCAAGAAGGCGAACGGCGAAGTGACGCCGACTGGAGATCAAAGGGTAGCAAAGCTGGAACGAGGAAAAACACAACGGAGCAAGCAACTCGGAAAGAAACAAAGTTGCAACGCACCGAACCCGGAAGTGGGCGGTGCTTAAATAGTGAAGCCGGGAAAATGAAAAGGAGAGACTAGAGCGGCAACCTGGGAAAGGAACAGGGAAAAGCAATGGATGACCTAATGGCGCCGCCAACGCCAGGCGTTCCATAGCTTCCACCGGCGACTAGACGCCGGCGGCATGACAGTATGCCCCCTTCCAATGGGATGTCTCCCCGGCTTGCCTGGGAAGAGACGGTGAAACCTCTGAACCAAAGACGGGGCATGGACATGGGAGACAGGTTCCCAGGAATCCTCAGAATGGGGGTAACCTTTCCAATGGATGAGGTATTCCAGGTGCCCACCCCGAAAGCGGGAGTCCAATATGGAGGCCACCTCGTACTCTTCCGGGGGTAGAGTAACCGGAGACGGAACAGCCGGAATGGAGCGGTGATAGGGATCTGGCTTAAACTCCCTCAAGAGAGAGGAATGAAAAACAGGGTGTAAGCGGTTCATGTGTTTGGGCAAAGAAAGCCGATAGGCAACTGGGTTGATCCTACGTAGGATGGGAAACGGGCCCAGAAATCTGGGAGACAACTTAGAGGGGTGAAGCCAACGTGGGAGGTATTTAGTGGATAACCACACCTTGGTTCCCTTCTGCCAAGTGGGGGAAGGCAAGCGCTTGGGGTTAGTCTGGTTACAATAGCGCTGACTACTTGCCCGAAGACTATTGATGGCAGTCATATGGGCTTCTTGCAAAGAAAGGAGAAGGGAGTCTACAGAAGGGACCGTAGAAGGGACAAGAGAAAAGGAAGGAGTGAAACTGGGATGATACCCATAAGAACAGTAGAAAGGGCTAAGACCAGTGGCACTGTGAACAGCGTTATTGTAGGCAAACTCTGCAGTCGAGAGTAAACTAACCCAATTGTCCTGCTGGTTGTTGGTGAAGCAACGTAGATATTGCTCAAGAGTAGCGTTTGTCCTTTCTGTTTGACCATTGGTCTGGGGATGGAAACCAGACGATAGTGCACGCTCAATCCCCAGTCTCTTACAAAGTTCTCTCCAGAAGTGTGACGTGTATTGGGATCCTCTGTCTGAGATGATCTTACTGGGGATTCCATGTAAACGGAAGATCTCTCTTGCAAACACGGCTGCCATCTCTGCTGCCGTGGGTAACCCAGCCAAGGGTGTAAAGTGGGCCATTTTAGAGAAACAATCGACCGTGACCATGATACAGGAACATCCTTCTGAAGCGGGCAGTTCTACGATAAAATCTGTGGAGATAATACTCCAGGGTCTCTTCGGTACCTCACTCTGCTGTAGGTAACCAATGGGTCGTTGGGTAGAATGCTTGGATCTACAGCATACAGGGCAAGAGCGGACATACAAGTCCACCTGTTTCAACATGCCTGGCCACCAAAAACTCCGCCGAAGAAGTTCCAGAGTGTTCTTCGCCCCTCGGTGACCGGCTACAAGATCATCGTGACACCATCTTAGTGCGGTGCGTCGTGTCTGGGAATCAGGTAGGTAGAGACAATGTTTCTTGAATCCCAGGCCATCCTGTATGGAGATGTCATCTGAGTGAGGAACGGTATGAGAAATTCCCTCTGATTGTGTGCCTTTACGTACCTTCTCCAAAAAGGCATCTACGGTATATACGAATCTTACGTCAGGTAGCAGTAGACTGGGAAGTTCCCTGTTCGTTACACCGGAACCTGGTCTCCGAGAGAGTGCATCTGCTAGAATATTCTTAGATCCCGGGAGATAGGTCAATAGAAAGTCGTACTGGGAGAAGAAATGGGCCCAACGGGCCTGACGTGAATTGACGCACTCCATACTTTGTAGGACTTTGAGGTTCTTGTGATCCGTCCTTATTTCAAAAGGGTGTGTTCCTCCCTGTAGTAGATGACGCCATTCTTCGCAAGCCGTCTTCATGGCCAAAAGTTCCTTCTCAATAACAGAGTAATGTGATTGACTTTCATTCAAAGTTTTGGAAAGATAGGCTATTGGGTATTCAAGACCAGCATGTTCCTGTAAGAGGACTGCACCCAAGGCAGCTGACGAGGCATCGGTCTCAACAATGAATCTTAATCCTTGGTCGGGTTGCCGAAGGATGGGTGCAGAACAGAATTTGTCCTTTAACAATAAGAAGGCTTGATCAGCGTCTTGAGTCCAGGAAAAGGGTTTGGACGTCTTCTTGAGTAGACTTGTAATAGGGAGAACCGTCTCCGAGAATCCCTGTATGAATTTGCGATAGAAATTCGCAAGCCCAAGGAATCTTTGGATGTCCTTAACAGATTCCGGAGTAGGCCAATGCAAAATAGCTTCGGTCTTAGTTGGATCCATGCGGATGCCTTCCGCAGAAAGAATAAACCCAAGGTAGATCACCTGAGAAACTCCAAAGACACACTTCTCTATATTGGCCTTGAGATGGTGGTCCTGTAGCCTTTTAAGAACCTGAATGAGATGAGTGTTATGGATCTGTGCGGTCTTTGAGAATATCAAGATGTCATCAAGGTAGATTATGACACTGTGAAAAAGAAGATCAGAGAATGTTCTCTCCATAAAACGCTGAAAGATAGACGGAGCATTAACCAAACCGAACGGCATTACTCGATACTCGTAATGACCGAACGGAGTCCGGAACGCTGTCTTCCATTCGTCCCCAGGATGGATGTGTAAAAGATGGTAGGCTCTTCGAAGGTCGATTTTAGTGAAGATCCGTGCTCCCTGCACCGCCTCTAGGATATCCTTCATGAGAGGCATGGGATAACGGTCTCTTACTGTAACTTGATTTAGACCCCGGTAATCAATACATGGTCTTAATTCATCTGTACCTTTTTTCGGAACAAAAAACAAAGATGCCCCCGCAGGCGAATGGGAATGTTGAATGAGACCGTGTTGTAAATTTGAGTCCAGATAGTCCTTGAGAACTCTCTTCTCCTTGAGTGAAAGAGAAAACATGCGGCCAAACGGAACCACTGCATTGGGGACCAAGGTGATATGGCAATCTTCGGGTCGATGTGGGGGTAGTTCTTGAGGACCTTCTCCCTCAAAGACCTCCGGATAATGAAGACACTCCTTAGGAATATTGTTCACGGATCGAATATCAGTCAGGGTAAGAGGGTCTGGAAGAGCATGGATAGTTGCAGCCACGGATTGTATTGAGCAAGACTTCTTGCAAAAGTTAGAAGAAAAAGACAGTTGGTTCTTGGTCCAATCAATCGTAGGGTTATGTTTCCGGAGCCAGGAAACTCCCAGGATGACAGGGAAGTGAGCAGCTCGAATCAAGTCGAATTGGATGGTCTCAGTATGATGGAGAATCTTCATGTTCATAGGTGCGGTGGCATGAGTGATAAGACCGGAGCTTAGCGGTGTACCATCAACGCCCTCAACCTTTTGATCTTCCTCCTTCTCCAGACGACTGATACCGGTCTTGTCGGCCCAGACGACATCCATGAAACATCCAGCTGCTCCGCAGTCTAATAGAGCCAGGACCTCGAATGTCTGATGTAGGTGGTTCAACTGGACTGCAATGACCATGAGCCGATTGTCTTCGGAGGAGTTGATGGTAGGTGTTATGGACAAAGAGACATAGGGACCAGGATAGCCCCCTCGGTAACTGGTCCCTACTAGTTCCGAGGTATGGCGTTTCCCGACCTGCGGGGGGGTACGTCCGAACAGTCCCTCAGAACGTGGGTGTTGGAACCGCAGTACATGCATAGATTGAGGTCTCTGCGCCGCTTCCGTTCTTCGGGGGCAAGCGGTCCCCTGGTAGTTCCGATCTGCATGGGTTCGTCTCTTACCGGACCCGAGGGAACGGAAAAGGACGTAGCCGGGTTGGAGGTAACGGAAGAACCACGTTGTCTCCGCCGCTCAGACCGTCTTTCCGATAACCGAAAGTCCAGCTGGAGTACCGTGGCCCAAAGCTCCGTGAGCGTAGAAGGGCGGCTAACCCTAGCAAGTTCATCTTTAAGGTCTTCTCTGAGGCCTCGACGAAAGATTGTGTATTGGGCGTTCTCTTGCCAACCCGCATCAGCCGCCACCCTTTTAAATCGGGAAATATAAGACAAAAGGTCCATGCTTCCCTGACGGATATCCACTAGCTGTTCACTGGCTAATATGGTAGTCTCTTGTTGTTCAAACGCAAGTTTGAACTGGGCGGTAAATCCAGCATAATCCTGAAGAAGAGGACTGGCACTGGTTACTATAGGGGCTGCCCAAGCCAGGGCATTCCCGGTCAAATTGGAAATGAGGAACCCTATGCGGGCTTGGTCTGAGGCGTAAGACTGAGGTCTAAATGTGAAATAGATCACGCAAGCCTCCATGAATTCTTTAAATTTGTTAGGTGTTCTGTCGTATTTGCCACAGGACAGTGGCATAGGAGGAAGATCACTGCGTGACTGCTCAAAGCGGTCTAACCTCTGTCTAAGGGTAGTGTTCTCCGTCTTTACTGCCTGTAACTCTTGTGTGAGGTTATGTACAGCAGTTAGCAGCTCTTGCACCTGCTCAGGTGAGGCCATGGTTCTTAACTGTGGGCGTTGCAAACTGTCAACCTCTGGAACCTCGGTAGCTTTATCAATGATGTTAACCACCTCCTTGGCTTCCTCCTCACCTGAGTCTTCTGGCGAAGTGTCGTGGCGGAATACCTTTTTCCCAGTCTTCTTCTTTTTAGAGAAGAGGTATGGTCGTCCGCGGTGGGAAGCCACCCTGATTCCCTGCCAAGCAGGGAAGCAAGAGGCTTCCTTCCCGCAGGGACCGGGTAACGAGGGAAAAAAGCGGATGCTTAAAAAAACCCTTGGAGAACAAAGTCACGATCCTGTAGAATTCAGTGAGCGAAGTGCAGCAATTCAAGAATGGCTGGATCGAGGGTCTTGAGCAGGCGATGGAAAGCGAAGCAGGTCCTTGGAAGAATCCAGTAGTGAAAAATGATGGAGAAAAGGAGGACAAGGGGCACAGAGAAAACCAGAAAGAGGCGAGGCGCCAGGGAAGGGAAAGAAACCAAGAAGGCGAACGGCGAGGTGACGCCGACTGGAGATCAAAGGGTAGCAAAGCTGGAACGAGGAAAAACACAACGGAGCAAGCAACTCGGAAAGAAACAAAGTTGCAACGCACCGAACCCGGAAGTGGGCGGTGCTTAAATAGTGAAGCCGGGAAAATGAAAAGGAGAGACTAGAGCGGCAACCTGGGAAAGGAACAGGGAAAAGCAATGGATGACCTAATGGCGCCGCCAACGCCAGGCGTTCCATAGCTTCCACCGGCGACTAGACGCCGGCGGCATGACAATCACTTCGGGAAAGAGGCCTTGAAGATTAATCCAGAATTACAGCCCTGCGAGAGGGAGGAGTTGGAGCAGCTCATTAATAGGTTCTCTCCGGTGTTCTCTTCATTACCAGGACATACCACCAAAGCCTATCACAGTATAGAGGCATCCCCAGGAACCACGGTTAGTCTGCACCCCTAAAGAATCCCAGAAGCGAGAATCCAGGCTGTGAACCAGGAGATTCAGTTGATGTTGCAGATGGGGGTGATAGAACCATCCCGGAGCCAGTGGTGCTCCCCTATTGTACTAGTGCCCATACGCAAGGGTAGCACTAGGTTCTGTATGGACTTCCGCAAACTCAATTAGGTTTCAAAATTCAACGTATAACCTGTGCCAAGAATCAATGACCTCTTGGATAAGCTGGGAAGGGGGGAAGTATCTTACCACCATAAATCTCTCAAAGGGGTCTTGGTAGATTCCCCTGCAACCTGGGGATAAGGAGAAGACGGCCTTTACGGCTCCTAAAGGATTGTACTACTTTACAGTATTGCCGCTTGGCCTCCATGAGGCTTCAGTGACGTTCCAACTACTAACTAACGCAGTGCTGAAGGATTACGAACAGTTTGCCGGGGCTTACTTAGACGATATCATCGTATACAGCCCTACCTGGGAGGAGCGCTTGAAACATCTGAGAGCCATCCTGGGAACATTACAAAAGGCAGGATTCCACATCAATCCCCAGAAAACACAGACGGCCTATTTCCAAACCCAATATTTGGGGTACTTTGAAGAGAGGGTCCCCGGAATGGCTCTTATGTCTGCTATGCGACTGTCGACTCACAGAATGAAGAGTTAAAGGTGTAACTCGCTCTTTGGATAGTCACAGGTGGCACCAGTGTATCACAGATATGACAAGAGATATTCTCTTAGACAGCCATTAAAACCATATCTAGTTGATGGTTTCAAGGAGACAGAGGTCTCATCAATGGATCAGATCGACTGACAATAAAGTCAGGCATCGATGATGTCATTAGAGACATCACGACATAGCTGCATCAGCCACGACATAGCTGCGTTAGCCATGAAGCAAATATGCATCCATTCATGAAGCTACACAGACATGCACTTGATTTTATTAATTGTAGACATGAAAAACATTCTTAACTCCTGTAGGTAGAGGACAAATACATTTACATAATGCAAAGAACTTTTCCTTTCTTTCACCAAACGAAAACGCAAGATGCAGAATATACGTGGACCTAGCTTGCATATGCTTTATTGCAACTAACTATAAGAAGCAATGAAGACCCATAGGGAATCTATAAGGTGACTGAAGTAAATCAGGTTGGAAAGACAGGCCTCAGATACATGGAAGGGGAGAGATGATGCCTGCAGCACGAGGTGCAGAGCTGTTCGAAGAGCTGGTGTTCACAGCCAAGGGCAAGGGTGGGTGGAAAATTCCTGGTTCCTGACGTAGCAAGCCACCTGCAAGAATTCTGAATAAAATACTCATGATTGCAAACAGAAGGGCTTCTCACATGTGACCCAGCAGAACAGGACAATGCTCATTTACTTGTAGTGGGAAGAGAATCTGTTCCCAGCGAGACTGAGTGGAATGATAGAAGTGTTGCCCACCAAAACTGCAACCTGTAGGCACTCTACCAGGATAGGTGATCAGACCAGTGGCAACAATATGGAACACAGCCCTCCATATTCCTCCACATCACCTTGAAAAGGTACACTGAGCTCTGTGGCCAGAAAGGGTCCCAGGCCTGGGAGGACCCTCTCTTGCCAATCCAGACGTTCTATTTGTGAGGTGGTGTAAAATGTTCACGTGCCAATGGTCTTCCTGAGACCCTGCAACAGTGAAGTTTACAACATTTGGGGGTAGTCTCAGGTGGAGCCACCTGATATGAGGGACCAATAGACAGACTAATGTATAGTGGTTGTATACATAGTTGGCCCCAATGGACCAATGAGGACACCCTATAGGTTTTTGGGGTAGACCTGATTTTTGTGACGTCACTCGTGCATAAAAATGTGTGACACAGGCTGAGAAGCTGAGAGAATGCTGGAGAATTATTTGTCCTGTATGATCCCTGTCTGTGTTGGATAATAAAGACAGTATACTTTGTCCCATAGCTGAGTCTTCCGTTCTTGCGGTAGGGAGTCTTTGATGGGCCCAAGTGTCTCTGCAAATATTCTGGACGAATTCTGTGAGGTCCCATCCGCAAATCCTTAACAACTTTGTGGGTCAGGGCACAATATGCGCGCAAAAAGAGAAAATTGAGGAAATCCAGATACTGGCGTTCCCGGCCAATGCTCAGCAAGTATGGGCCTTCCTGGGATTCATGTGCTATCATCCGCGGTTCATACCCCATTTCTCGACGACCCTCACAGATCTACTGAAAATGACCAAAACCAAGAAATGAGCCCAGAGAATCGAAGTGGCCGAAGCAGCTTTTCTGGCCCTGAAGAACACGCTTAATGACCAGGCGGTGCTACAATGTCCTGACTATACTGCACCCTTCTACTTAAATACGAATGCTTCAGGGTTTGGCTAAAGAGCTGTACTTTTCCAAAATATAGGAGAATTGGAACGGCCGGTCTTGTTCATCATTAGAAAGGGATCTATGTCTACGCCAATTACGGCGCGGTGAAGTGATCAGATAGATCACTGTGCCTGCATCCCCCTGGCCCGCATTATGCTTTCCAACCCCACTTACCTTGACGGCGGCACACTTCTGTGTGTGTCGCCCGCAGCCTTCTATTCCTGCGGCTCCCGCTCCTCACACTAACGTGGTTAGAGTGATGCTGCAGGGTGCTTTTCTTTTTTTTTCTTTCTTGTCCCCCGCAAACCCAGCCATGCTTGGGCGCAGTAAATGTTGCCCTCATTTTGTGCGCCCCCAAAGTCGCAGTGACTGCGGGGGCACACAAATGAGGGCGACATTTTGGTACGATTCCTTAGAAAGTTACTGCCACATGAAATGTGCTTTGCTACCATCGAAAAGGAGTGTTTGGCAGTCAAGGGGCTTTTTGAGTCCTTACGGTATTACTTTTGCTTTGGCCCGACTGTTCTCCTTGGTGACGGATCAAGCTCCCCTGGTCTGGATAGCAAGACACAAGGACACGAATCCTAGGATTCTGTGATGGTTTTTGTCTTTGCAGCCGTGTTCCTATCGGACGGTCCACCATCTGGGCGACTGATGACTCAGGCAGATTTCCTGTCACGTTCTCATGCCCTTCCCAAACATAAGGGCCTGGTAACGGTGGGGTCTGTGATGACGTGGAGATGGCCCGCAGAGCACAAGTGAGAAACATTCACGGCCAATGGGACAGCGAAGATGCCCAGACAAGTTCATTGGAGCCGACATGGAAAAAGAGTGGACGAAGGTAGCAGAGTGCACATTGACAATAGAGAGGGGAAGCTGACTGCAGATAGACAAAATGGAGAGGGGAACGATTGATGAGGGCTGTGGAGAATAGAGGTGGAAGGATGGACTAACAGGTTCTTTTCTCTGGAACAGGAAGCGGAAGAGCGAGAGCTTTGTGTGGGCGTACTTGAGTAAGAACAGAGCCAGGGAACACCGAAGCTGGAGAGTCTCGGTGGCGATTTGTATAAAAGGTTAAACGCACCGGCCGAGGTGCAGAGAGTTCTAGACCCGCGTTGAGGGCCGAACTAGTTACAAGATTACTGTTCAGTTTTACCCGCTGACTTGCAACAGTACAGAGAGGTAGTTGCTGCGGGGAAGCGAGAGGATGCAGAAAAAGTCAGCAAAAAGTCTGGGCGGCGTCAGAGAGGGGGTCAGGGAGAGATGGCCAGAGGCCTGCCCGGGCGAGTATTCACGGGCAAGTTGCTAAGGTTTGCGAAGTAACAACCCACAGGCCAGGTGGGAGATGTGGGAGCAGTGAAATAAATGCTGTAGTGTCTGCATACATCAGTGGTCGAGGTGGGTGGAAGCGGTTGGGAGCAGTGCTCTTCTACTTTTTCTCATTAAGTTTTACTGTTCCTATACTTTTATTTTAAAAATAAACCGTTCCGGAATGGTTTCGTTTTAAAATAAAAGTTTAGGAAGCAGTTGAAACTTAGACCTTCAGTGCACTGCACATTCCCTTAAACAGCAGGTGCGTGTGTTTGGGGTTTTGTATCGTGCGTGGGAGGGGGCGTGCTTTGGGGTTTGTGGGTAGGGGGAAGGCCAGCAGGGAACATAGTTCCACTACTTCTTTTCATGCACTTTGACCACTGGCATACATACACCCAGAGCAACAACTACATACACAATCACATATACAAACTACAATTCAATTTCAAAACTTACCCTGACCCCTGTCCAGATGCTGATCCTTGCCACTACGCCTCCTCCTGTGACAAGGGCCCTCTGGCTTCCGCGCACCTGGTCAGGAAGCACAGAGCGCTTCTTGGTTCACGCACTGACAAACAGAACACAACTAGGTCTTGGGGAATCCTGGAAGGTGCCCCCGGCCCTACCCGGCTGAAAACAGGCTTTTGAGAGAACTTATTTTTGGGTATACACCCATTATTAATATTGATATTTTATTTCTATTGCGCTCGTACACAAGTGTTTCAGAGCGCGACAAGGCAAGGGAGGGGACCAGGGGAGAACAAAACAACGACCTTACTAGGTCCAGTGACATTGAGAACACGCAAGTGCATGGGAGAGGGGGAGGGGAAAAGTGCATGAAGGGGGAGAAGTGGAAAGTGCAAAGCAAAGGAGAAACAGATAAATAATAAATGCAACAAACAGTGGTAGTGCAGCCAGCAATTTGCAAGTGCTAGGTAAGGCAGCAGACAGGGTAGGTCTGATAAGTGCTGGAAGAAAAAAGGGGGGCTGTATGGGTACAGATACAGACCCCAGTGCAAGGGGTGGCCCGGAGACAGTGTGGGAGGGTGGCAGGGTGAGCAGGTACCTGGGCGCGGAGGACAGAGGGTGGTCAAGTGCACGGTGCCAAGAGAGAAAAGATCAGCAGGGTAGAGGGGGAGCAAAGGCAGAAGAAAAGAGGAAGGTATTGAGGTGCATCCAGAACCAGAGATGGTTCTCCTCAAGTTTTAGAGTGGCAGGGAGGCTGTTCCAGAGGGAGGCCCCAGCCGAAGACAGCGATCTACCCCCAGCTTGTTTCTTAGAAAAACGACTGACTCTGAGGGAGTTAGGGGAATTAGCGCCAAGAGACCATGTATACAGCGATCCCTTTACCGCTAAATCTTACTAGCCATTATTTACTAGTGCAACTTTCAGAACTCTGAGCAAAGCCTTTTCCTCTTCGTTTTCTTCCTGGCAATTTGGCCTTTGCTTCAGGTGCAGTCGGTGTTTGCAATGCTTTATTTGTCTCTGATCTTTACTTTAAGGCACACATTTTCAATCCAGTAGCTTTATGGGGTTCCTTTTTTCCCCAAGCTGCTCCATATCCATGTTAGCAAAGTCTGTTTCCCGATAGCAGATTTCTGAGCTAGATCCAGGAAAGCTTTCTCCGGCTAACCGTTCCAGTGTGAAAGATTGCTGTTATAGTCAGCTTCTTTCCTTTCATATCTGAGTTCAGTCTAGCTCCCGAGTGCTCCTCCGTTTTTCCTCAAAGAAAGGTGGCCGTTCTGTTTCCTGTTTGTCCTCACACATGAAAGTGAATCCGCGAGGCGAGCAGCGAATTCTGGAGTCCTTTTACAGAGTCTTAAACACAGACCACCCAAACCCTTTTTTCCCATAAAGATGTTGCCACTCTGTAAAAGCCAACTGGTGCAATTTTAACTGTTTGCATCTCTTTACTGTCAGGCCCTGCTACTGCATGGGGGGTAGGGGGGTAGACCCCCTCCAACCCACCAAGGCCACCCTGTGGCACCCCCATGCCACCGGTGTTAAAGACCACTGGTACCCGAAGGGGTGGGGGTGGAGGGACTCTACACGTGCATCAGCAACCTCAGAGACATCATTCCGAGTGGCTGAACTGCAGGAGGCCCGGCCAGTATTTGTTTGCTTGTCCTAGAGGACAATTTATGCCCCACAGTCACAAAATGACCAGGGACCTGAAGGGCCAGTCACACCTATAAGTGAGAGCACACTTATTCAAGAAGGCTGCCTACAACTATGTTCTCAAACCTAAAATAACAATTTTGCTTTCTGTAATTTGAAGTATGTTTATCCTTTGTGGGAATGTAGCAGTTTTTCACATCATGCTTAATAAAATGGTTAACTATATCAAACAATAAATGACAGGTCATGTTGCTTGAACACAGATTTCTGCAAAAGGGGCATCATCTTACTGGGCGCCCTTACAAATGACACTCAAAGTATATATTCTGCTGCATTAACTACTTGAGCATAAGTGAAAAGATATGGTTGGTAGTAACAAAAATTTAATTCTGGAGGTGAGAGTATAGTTAAATCAAAAAGTGATAGAGGCAAGGCTTTGAATTAAACATTGTCACTACTGTTGCTCTTTGCAACATTCCATGCCATAATGTGTATGTCTGTGCATTAAAGAAGAGCACAAGCCATTAGCAAATTACTCCTGGTGCTGCCACCAAAAAGTGCAAATCAATCTCAAATGCTAGGCCATGACCCCTCTCCATGACTCCAACACAAGCAACCACATGCATTTTTAGGTCTTGAGGTCTAGCGTTTGGAAAGGGCTCTTCTCATTAGTGACAGGGCCAAGGCTTATTTGCAAACAATGGTGTGGAATACTGGCCGGAGCAATGCCAGTGGTTATGATTGATTCTGCCCGTTAGGTGCAAGCGTGAACTCATGCAGTGGAACACTAGTAGAATGGAGATAAAATGTGAGGTGAAACATAGAACCCATGAGTGTGTTTACCCACCCAATGATTACCCATGGCTATGTTAATGCCTATGGCATTGCCACCAACTGCCTACCCCTCGCCACCAAAACGTAACCTTTCTGGAACTCTTTGAGCAAGCTCTATCGCAAAGTAACACCAAACGTGTTGCTGTATGGGGCCTGCCAGTGTTCATTCTTTTTAGTGTTGAATTACTTAATTGCCACTGTAAATTAGCTCTGTTATGATAAAAATCTCTTAATGTGTGTCTTCAGCCCGTTGGTTTTATAGGCAATATCTTTGTCAACGCTTCTGTCCCTTGCACTGAAGTCCTGTCATAAACACGCAACCACAAAGCCAACAGCTTTGGCTTGTGTATAGGTATTAGACATTTCCCAGGTAATGCCTTCATATACCCAGGTACTCACACTGTTTTCCAGCTGTTTCCATTTTATGGCCTGGTGGTACCCTTATGGCAGTGCCTAGCAAATGCTGATCCGTGCCTAATCAAAAGCCCAGCTGTTGGCTTTGCAAATGCATGTTGGCTTCAATCTGTTTCCCTAAGTGAACGTGTATATGCCCAGATGTGGGTGCCTTGCTTGCTACGCTTGTGGAATCAAGATGCATCTCACTGAGTTGGTCCAACAAGACTCTGCCTGAAAATAAGGCTAGGATGGCAAGTATGGACCAGTTTCAGATCTGCTCATGGGTACTTACCTGTGGGGATTCAACATATATACAATGCATCTTTGTCTGTGTGGAAGCCTATGCTGCTCTGCCGGAACATTTAATGATTCAAACTAAGTACTGTTTGAGTAATTTAACAGAGTTTGCATTCAAAGAGAATACATCATGTATTCAATGTGTATTGTGTGTCTTGTTGGAAAGTATAATGCAAATCCTGGGTGCTGGGTGTTTAGGCAGTGCCGGAAATGAAACATGAACACATGTAAAATAAATCAAGATCGTTTCCTATAATTTTGCGGGCAAAGAATAAAAGGTGTACATCTTTTACAACTAACAGGCAGTATTTAAATATTTCCTAAACAGTGAAATCGGAGGTGGATTTATTATTTGGACATGGGACAAATGGCCATGCCCCACCGTTCTGCCTCTATCCCCGCAAATACACAGGCCCTCCCACTAAGGTCTTATATTTTTAACGTGTCTCAGAGGCAGATTATTTACAATAGGAAGTGATGAACAGGAAGTGATTAGAGATGAGAAAAGGTAACAGGCAGAGACCATCGATGTGGCACTTTTTTCTTTAAATTATAGAAGATTTTAACAGGCTATTGATTGTTGGGTGATTAGAAATTAAGGGGATACAGAACAAGATGTGTGAAACAATGGCATAGTCATGCATTTCATTTAACTTTGTTTGGGTATGAGATTGTTTGTAAATGCCCATTCATTTCTATGCGGGAGCCTACGGGCTTCCATTCGGGATGGGGAAAATAAAGCTACGATCATGGGTCATTTTCCAAGTGAAGCAGAGTGGAAGAAGTGACGCTAAATTCATTTATCGCCACTTTTTATGAAATGCAGGATTTTGTATGATTTGGCAGGTGAAGTTGGAGAGCAGAGGACCCCCTGCCAAATCTGATTGGTTTTCCACCAGCATGTATTTTTATGTTGGTGGCAAACGAACGGATTCCTATGGGATCCGCCTGATTTTTACACCTGGTAAAAGCAGGCAGATTCCAAAGGAATCCATTCTAGATGGCTCCCACAATCATTAATTGTAGAAGTGACTTACACTTTTGCAGGCATGTAATGGAAAAGTAATATGCAAAGGTGATTTTCACCTGTGTTTTACTCTCTACTTTTCCCGTACTTAATGGAAACAATTAAAATTAATGAATGGCCCCTTTTTTCAAAAAGTGCAAAGAGAAGTGGTGCACTCCAGTGCACTTTGTGGTTCAAAACAAAATGCCTCCCTTACTGACAGGTTGATTTATCATGTGACTTGTGCATTTTATAAAGCAATCTATATAAAATGGAATAATGTTTTAGCTATTCAAAACCAAACTTCAACATGTATTTGTACCAACTTAGTTATTTATTTGTACATTCATAAGAGTGTACATAGCCCACAGGCATCTAGGCGCTAGTACCAGCGTGATAGAAAAGGAGAGGGGGAGGGACAAGAGAGTGAATGTCGGTTGAATGTATGTCTTGAGCTGCTTTCTGAAGGCATTGTAGGACGGTGTGTCTCGTAAGTGGGCAGGTAATTTGTTCGAGAGTGCAGATGCGCGACCCGGGAAGCCACCTGCTGTAGACCACTTGAACCTAGGCGTGACTAGGAAATGTTTGTAAAAAGATCCTGTAGGCCTTGCTGACAAGTTCTTTTTCATTTTGTCAGATAGGTAGCGTGGTGTGTTATTCGATAGACAGTGGAGGGTGAGGGACGGACTCTTAAAGTTGATTCTGTCCTTGACTGGGAGCCAGCGGACAGTTCTTCTTGCCTCACAGATATGGTCCAGTTTGCCAATGTCAAGTGCCATCCTGAGGGCGTTGTTTAGGATTGTTTGAAGTTTATGTAAGTTCTTTTCGTAAGTGTCACAGTGTAGGGAGTTGCAATAGTCCAGTTTTGACCCTACGAGTGCCCGGGCAACTTCGAGTCTGTTTGTAGTGCTGAGTTAGGGTTTGCTGGCATCGATGAGCTTAGTGGCAGAAGCAGATGATGAGGCAATGTGGTTGACCTGGTGGGACATGGTCGAATAGAAGTTGAGGTAGACGCCAAGGGTCTTGACTGGGGAGGCAATAGCAATGTTGTGGCCATCAATGATTTGTAAGCCTGAGGTAGTTTAGCCGGTTTCGTCCAACATGACCCAGGGCAAAAAGTCAGAGTCCCAAAAGTCCGACCCCTTTTTGTTCGTATATATGTATGTGGGGGGGTAAAGTTAATAAAAATCTATAGGGGTAAAGTGGGGGTGTGTAGGTGGGTCTCCTCCCACATATGTGTGAACAAATGGGAAATAAAAAAAGAAAAATCAGACTTTTGGGACTCAGACTTTTTAATTCAGTCTTTTCACGCAGATCCGTTTAGCCAGGTAGGCAGGGGGCCTGATGAGGAGAAGCTCGATTTTTTCATCATCGAGGCAGAGGCTATGTGTGGCCATCCAGGATTGGATAGCATCATAGATGGAATTGATTTTGAGGGTGTCCTTAGGGTGGTCACCAGTAAGGGGGATGAGAATTTGGGTGTCGTCAGCATAGTTTATGTAAGAGATCCCAAGGACATTGAGATGGTCGAACAGGGACTTAGTATACAAATTGTAGAGGGTAGGAGAGACACAGGACCCGTGGGGTACCCCGCAGGATGTGGGCATTGGTTTGACAGCAGCCTCTCCGGCAAATACTCAAGATGATCCATTTGGCAGCGTATATGGAAAAGTGGGCTGAGGAGGTACGGCCACAACAGAGGATCTTGTGGTCAACGAGGTCGAAGGCCGCTGAGAGGTCGAGCAGTAAGAGCAAAGAGAGGGTGACCTGGTCGTTGGCATAATCAAGCTGGTTTTGTAAATATAAGAGGGCTGTTTTGGTGCCATTCTTTGGACGGAAACCTGATTGATGAGTTCCTAGAATGGTGTTCTAGGAAAGACTGGATTTGCACATAGGCAACTCTACTCTGTCCATGATTTTCAAGAGGAAGGGGACTGTTGTGATGGGCCGATATTTGGTGGGGATGGCCAGGTCAAGCGTAGTTCTTTTTAGCAGCAGTGAGATCCAGGATTCTTTCAAGGCAAGTGGGACGGTACAGGAGGCAAAGGAGGAGTTGATGATGGTGGCAATGAGAGGAAGTAACGGGTTAACACATTCCTTGAGCAGGGAGGCTGGGCATATGTCACCCTTGCAACAGGATGGTTTGGGCCCAGCGATGATGTTGGCGAGGGTAGATGTGCTAATCAGTTGGAACTTGAAGGGCGGGATGTCACTTTGGGCTGGGGGCTGTGAGGGACAGACAGCTGGTAATGAATATCGTTTGGCTTTTATTTTAGCTTGTAGCTGTGTGATTTTGCCTGTGAAGGTGTCTTGGATCTTGTTGCACCAGGTATTGTCTTTCAAGATGGTGGAAGGTGGGGAGATGGCAGTTTCCCGTTCCGGGAGAATTGAGAAAAGTTCATGAGAGCTAGAGGTGGCATTGGAGATTCTTTCATTATAGGGAGTTGCTTTTGAGCTCAGAATAAGCTGTTTGTAGTAGAGCGACAGTTTGGAGAGGTTGGTTTTGTTGGCCAAGGTGGGGTGTTTATGCCAAGTGGCTTCAGCTGCTCTTTTTGCTGCTCGAGAGGCGCAAATGTCGGGGCTAAACCAAGAGTTGAGGTGGGTTGGATTCTTGGATTTCCTGGCTTTGAGGTGCTCCAGGTGGTCGATGGCCTTGTGGAGCAAGGCATTGTAGTGATCCACCAAGGATGTGGGATCCTGAGTGGAATGGAGCGGAAGGTTGATGAGGGGTATGATGTTGGTACTGGTCAGATTACGTGAGCTGCGGGCCATGGTGCTGGATTGGGTAGGCTCTTCCTTAGGCCTTTTGTTGGCGATAGGAATGGTGAAGGCGATGGTGTGGGGGACCGACCATGGGCACGTTCGGTTATAGAGGATGGAGATGTTGCTTTTGTGGTCCAGCAGCCATTCAAGGGTGTGGCCGGGGAATGAGTTGGCTCTGTGATGAGTTTATTGAAGCCTAGAGCTGCCAGGGAGGTAGATATGGCAGTGGCGTCTGTGTCGGTGGGGTCACTGAACCCCAGATTAAGGTCATCTAGTTCTAGTCTTTGTGTAGAGGGCTTGAGGTTGGATGAGATAAGCTGCCTGAGGTTGTCTTCAAAAGAGTCGATTGGGCCGGGTGACCCATAGATGAGATGGATAGTAGGGGAGGGGGGTTGCCAGCATTTCAGTTTTGTGGAAAGGGATTTGCAGTTAGGGAGTGGGGTGGAGTTAGAGGCATAATTTCAGGCCTGGCTCAAATTATGGCTTTACCACTTAACCAAAGTGTGTAATTGTGGATGAATCATTGAATTTCACTATGCCGTACTTGCTAAAATTAGGTGCCCCTGAAAGTGGTTCAAGTTGCATTAAAAGCCTCACTCATGGTTTAATAGATGGGCAGCACAGGCATTAGTACCCGCCAAGAACACACACACACACACACCTTTCTTTGAAAATATCAGGCCACATTTATTGAACAAAATTGTGTCATTCAATAGCAAATCAAAATAAACACATCAAACAAAAAGTAATCATGTTCAATTGCATATTATAACCAGTATGTAAACAGTATGTACCAGACAATGATGTACAGGGACATGGAAGGGGAGCAAGGCCGTCTCCTCTCTGCCACGCCCCAACAGGAGTGATACCAAGAGGATGGAAACTTCTCAGCCTGCACTATATGCCTCCTGATGCAGCTCTCCCAGCCCTAGTATTCCCTCCTACATGCTAGCACCCCTTGAACCCTCAACTTAATTAAAATGTACAAAAAATAAAATGTTCTGTTTAAAATGTAATTTTGTAAGAAACAAAATCGCCTATTCTTTGCTTCATTGTTCGGGGAGTGTTCTAACTTTCACAACAAGATGGAGGGACCAACCACAAGCACCTCCTCTGTGGGGTTCCATGTGTTAATATCCCCGCAAAAATATCGCCATACAAGAATGGTGCCCTTTTTTTGTGGCAATATTAACCCATGGAACCTGCAGGGGACATCCTAGAAACTCCCATATTTTTTTCAAAGGGAGCGGGGGACACCCCACTCCCATTTACCCCATGAATTATCCCCATTACTAATATCCCCTATGCCGTTTCCCTGGGATATTATCTGATACCCTGTGGGGCCTGCTGGAAGTGGCCGCAGTGTTCAGGAAAGCATTGTTGGGCGAACACCATCTTAGATGGTACAAAGAATAGGAGCCTCACTGCTAAGCCCTCTCAGAGGAGGAGGAGGCATCACCCTCAAGGTATGCTGGGGCTGGTGGGAGTGGAGGTAAATGGGAATGGTGGTTGGGGGAGCTGAAGAAAGGTGACTGGGTGTGAAAGGTGAAGGAGGATAGGATATAATAGAAAGGGGAGTGCAGATGGGAAGTGAAGATAGGTAGATTGATATTGCAACACTTTTTTCCTTGCTTTTCCTTTTGCTCTGTACTGTTTTTAATAGAGGGGTGCAGTTGTATTTTTTCAGATCTGGGAAGACCTTTTTTGCTAGATCACGGATCTGGGAAATTTGGATCAATGGCAGCACTTTTTTTAAGAGTAGTCCTAGACCCAAACCCAATGGAATATTGGCCCACCTAAACACAAACCTGACCCAGCCAGATGAAAATTCCTGGAGCCGGCCCTGGTGCCTATATTGAGAAAACAAATGTAAACAAAACCCAATTAAACAATACACGATTATGGGTATAAAGCAGTAAAATAATTAACAGAGTAGTGACTTTTTCTGCAATATCAGGGTTATATTGGCTAAAAGTGAAATCCTACATTAAAATACATAAAAATATTAATTAAGGGCATTGTTATGAGTTTGGCAGAATGTCGGTGATAAAACGGGCAAAATACAACCAAATTCAATTACTGTTACCATCTCTTTGTCCCTCTGATTTACTGCAGGATTACAAGCGGTGTTAGGACGGTGTAAGTGCCCATTTGTGGAGTCCATAGGACTCAATCCATGGGGATTTCGACCGAATTACCATTGGAAGTAATTCCGTCAGCGGTAATTCTGCAGATGTTGCAGATTTTTTGCAGTGAGGTGGAGGATTTAACTCCAGCTTTTTTCTGGGGGTTTATCCTCCACTTTACCACCAAACTAATAGGATTGTGGTGCAGTAATGTGGTGCATTTCTGCAGCTTTTTTACTGCACAGCCTTATTCGTAATGAGGCCCTAAGAATCTTAAATACAGGTTACAAGGAATAAAGGAATAACAATGTATCTATAATCACAACACAATAACATTCCGAGAGATAATTTCTGATGGAGTTATTTAAGTAACTTCCATTTTGATCAGGATTCCCTTGATTCCTTGATGGGGCGGGCAAGGAACGTCGTTCCCACCATCTTCTCATTTTGCTGTGGTGGAGAGGCTTGAACCCCTGTGAATTTCTGCCTGCTTTTTAAACTTGAAAAACTATAGGGATTGTTCCACTAATTCACAGGAAGCCCGTAACAGGTGAGCTGAGGCTCTAAAGGGAAGATTTTGGGGGGATGAAATGGGGATGGTTTTATTTGCGGAGATATTTGGTCATTGGGGGCCACACATTAGACCTCCTTTTTTGGAGGCACAGGTGGTCTTATTTGTGATGGTTTTGCCATATGCTATAGTGTGGGAGACCTCTGTCGACCAAGATACAAGGTTACTTTTCCCAAGTTTCTTTCCAGTTAGAAGTAAAAGCTTTGATGGCTGAGTCAGGTAACGGGCCAAGTAGGAGTTCAATTGGAAGTTTCCTCCTGCCTGCTAGAGCTTCCTAGCCATACATTGCGACTTCGCTGGTCAGAGGATGGCTAAAGTAAATGATCTCATTTTACAAGACAATGGGCCTCATTACGACCCTGGCGTTAACCATGGTGCTATTAGCACCATGGTTGACACCGGTATTTTACCAACTCCGCCATGTGAATGGTGGAATTACCGCCCCATTCCAAGGTTGGCGGGGCGGTAATTCCCCATTTACCATTGGCCCTTCCCCATTCCCATTTTTGCCACCATAGGGCTCAATGCGAATGGGGAAGGCGGTAATTATGTTACCGTAAATTGCGGTACCGTAATTACCTCGAAAGTCCCTATGCGGGTTCCTTCCTTAACGGCTGGTAAAACCAGCCGTTAAGGTCGGGACCCGCAAAGGGACCTCGTAATTAAGCGGTAAGGGTTTAACGGCGCCGACACCTTTTACGGCGCCATTAACCCCTTACCGCCTGGGTCGTAATGAGGCCCAATGGGCCTTATGAAAAGTTTGATGGTATTTCGGCGGTGAAGCTGCTGAAATACCACCAAACGGATTTACTGTTGCTGCCGCTGGATTACAAGTGCCAGTATGGTGTTCTTAGACCCCATTTATGGAATCCACTTCATTGGGATTTTGACGCAATTACCGCTGGGGGTAATTCTGCCAAAATGGCAATTATTTGGCAGTAAGGAGGCAGAATCACCTCCAGCATTTTGCTGGTGGCTTTTCCTCCATCCTACCGCCAAAACTATAGTTGGGCAGTGTGGTAATGCATACCGCCTATTTTAGCTGCACAGCACAACTTGTAATGAGGCCCAATGTCTGCAGGTGCATAATTTAAAAAACAAATGGTTCTTTATACTGCGGTCCATACCAGAATCCAGCCTCTACGCGCGGACCGGTTATCGAATCTGTGCTGCTCCCCGTTGTATAATATTCGCGGGTGTGGTTCTTAGATTTTTCCAGCAAGCTATGCAGTGTTCCCGACTATAAAGGAAAGCGCTGTGAACCGGCTCTTATATATGTCTTTTAAAATGCTATATTTTTCTATGACTGCTGTGCAATCATATCTTTCGTTCAGTGCAATGAAAGCATCTAGATAGCAGCGGAGCATGGCATAAAACACAAAATGACCAATGTTTGCAGGGAGTATCTCATACACAATCACGCCCATTCATTCCTCCTCCCTGGAGTTCCCCATGGTACTCTCCAAGCCCCACTCACCCACCCTACACTGACCTACCAAACCTTGCAGGATCATTTAATATATGAGGAGATGAGGGCTCACAATTGACATTTTCATGAGTGAGATAAGAGATCTTTGGCCTGTGGCATGCACTGCATACATTGTCAATATGAATGATATACATGAATTGCAACGCCGTCGCCTGTTAAGCATTATATATGTTTGTCACTGTGTAGTGCACACCTACAATAACCACTGCTAGGTGATAACAGTTTGTTCAACTAAGGAATATAATGAACAGTGATGTAAAGCAATTTACCCAGGATAACATGTTTTGGTCAAGTGGTGGAGTCAGAATCTTTACTCAGGTTTCAGGCTACTACAGTTTACAATTTGGGCAATAAAGTACACCTCCTCCCATTCCTCTTTAGTTTTACCTTTAACGTACAATACTGTCACATAGCTGTCTTTCAAAAGCTAAAATAGTACTGTGTGTTCAATAATTCTGGCTTGCAAACCAACAAACCACATTGTAAACTAAACAAGGTTGATACACACTTTGAATGCACCACCTCCGTTATTCCTTGAAAGAAATATGTGGTCACTCTCACTTTGGTGATGTTGCAGCAAGTTTATTAATGGTTTGCTCACATTGCCCATTAATTGTTAACCCGTGTTTCAGCCTCTCAAGGGCCTTTTTCAAAACAAAAACTTATTTAAGGGCAAATTATTTGCTAAATAATACTTTCTATCTGTTTATTTCACAGTTGACACAATCAAAATAACACACATCATGAATAAACATACGTATACAGATGTACATAATACCATATATTAGTTCGTGAAACAAAAACAATGAAAAAAAAGTTTTAGAAGAGAAAGGAAGAAAGGAAAAAGAGAAAAAAACATTTTTTGTGAAAATAAAATAACACTTAGCTTTGAAAAAATGTACACATGATTCAACCTCATGATTCCATTATATTCAAAATTCCAAAAGCTTATTTAACCTAATTTTCCGCTATACTTGTCTTCATTCCGTAATCTTACATCGCTATACCATAGTATGTCCTTAAATAGTTCCGATTTAAATATTCTTAGCCTTGCCGTTAAATAAACCATCGTGCACCTGCACATTCCTATCATTTCCCCGCATCATTCCATACAGTATTCGGTAGATTGTCCAGTGTAGTCAACGACTTACTAAAGCAGTCCCCGTGCATGTAGAAATGTAAAATATAATTAAATAACCTGATTGCGCAACTTCTGTTACATTTCCTAGTTTGTAATTATAATTGATACCCATTTAGCAAAAAATATATATATAATTTGTGGCTTACCGGAATTCCATCTCACAAAAATCATGGGTTAATCCCTGGAAAATAAAGCAAAGTATGTATGTGTTTAACTCCTGATAACTTAGACTCATGTGATTCTTTCTGTTACTCGTTCCCCGCCCTTTCTTAACTTGCTTATGGGATCGGAAATACAGCCGTAATCCCCATCTCTATAGGCCCGTATGTCTGTTTAAACGTATCTCCTTTGGCACATAATATACCAGGGCGCGCAGTGTGGACGTGTAAAACCGTCCTGCAGTTATTGCTCACCTTAGTTATCTGCGTTCTGCCTGTGTTCCTCGCGTCGGCGTGTGAACTGTTGGAAAACGGTGCCTTCTGCACACAGAGATGTTTATCTGTTGCCATACCAACCTCCATAGTTAGTCCCTTGTTGCTGTTACCTGCGCCGTGTTTACGGCGGACATCTTGTAACAGTGCTTCCAACCCGCATTAATCCATATATGTGCTTGATTTCTGCATGTTTCAAACCTACTATATTGTATATTAATTACATAGCCTGTCTGGTTTTGTAAATGAGTTCAAACCTCATATTGGCATCGTAAAAAAACTCGAATATTGGTGTTAATATGTTTATAGTACTGCGTTTATCAAGATGTTGCACAATTAGTATAATTTCTCTGTTTAATAGTCAATTATTCCTTAATTCCTAAACATACTGCTATAGTGTAACTTAAATTATGTAAACGTATTTAAGACGTTGTGTTACACCTTTTGTTTGTTTGGAACCTCAGTCATTGTTAAGCCACAGCAAAGAAACGATTTAACCATAGTACAAATGAGTTCAAATTGGATTCCTTTTAGTGTTTGTCAACAAGGTGTTTACACTTACTGTGCATGGTTTCTGGGTTATCTCTGTCGCCATCACATTTGTGGGACTCCGCCTGTATCATAATTACATTACAATAATCATCTGTACCTTACATTAGGACATTATAATTCCTTTCCCCATAATTGGAATAATTGAAAAAAAAGATATATATTTTTCTAATTATCTTTTTTACATTACATCTCCCACACAATCACATGCATATTGTATAAACATTGCTATCATAGAAAATGCACCATGTCATTGTCCTTGTTTAATCCAAAATCAAAGCAAAAACAAAGAGGTGATGGCTGGAAGGTTTAGACTGAATCTTAACCACTGGCATTGCTCGGGGCAACCCTCCAGACCATAGTTCTTCGCCTGCCAAGCCATTACAGAAGGGGAAAGACCATATGCAAATCAGGCTTGGCCCCACCCTCAGTGGGTGTTAATTCACGGCAAAGAAACGATTTAACCATAGTACAAATGAGTTCAAATTGGATTCCTTTTAGTGTTTGTCAACAAGGTGTTTACACTTACTCTTCATGGTTTCTAGGTTATCTCTGTCGTCATCACATTTGTGGGACTCCGCCTGTATCATAATTACATTACAACAATCATCTGTACCTTACATTAGGACATTATAATTCCTTTCCCCATAATTGGAATAATTGAAAAATAATTATTATTATTTTTTTTAATTATTTTTTTACATTACATCTCCCACACAATCACATGCATATTGTACAAACATTGCCATCATAGAAAATGCACCATCTCATTGTCCTTGTTTAATCCAAAATCAATAGCTCTAAATTTACAAATAATTCTTGCTTCTGTCTGTCTTAGTTTTTGTTCCAAATGTCCTCCTATTCTGCCCATTTTCACTTTCCGTAAGCCAATAAATCTCAGGTTCTTTTTATCCTCTAATTGATGTTCTGTTTGCCAGTGATGGGCCAGCGGCAATTTTGGATCCTGACTTCCAACTGATGCAAAATGTTCACGAATACGTGTTCTTACTTCCCCGATCGTGCTTCCTATGTATATTAGTTTACATACACATATTAATGCGTAGACCAAACATTTCAAGCGACAGTTAATACTATCCTTTATCTCCATATGTGTTCCTCTATGTTGTTGGTTCATGGGCATAGATCCACATTGAGCATTAACCCATGATTTTTGTGAGATGGAATTGCGGTAAGCCACAAATTATATATATATTTTTTGCTAAATGGTTATCAATTATAATTGCAAACTAGGAAATGTAACAGAAGTTGCGCAATCAGGTTATTTAATTATATTTTACATGTGTACATGCACGGGGACTGCTTTAGTAAGTCGTTGACTACACTGGACAATCTACCGAATACTGTATGGAATGATGCGGGGAAATGATAGAAATGTGCAGGTGCACGATGGTTTATTTAACGGCAAGGCTAAGAATATTTGAATCAGAACTATTTAAGGACATACTATGGTATAGCGATGTAAGATTACGGAATGAAGACAAATATAGCGGAAAATTAGGTTAAATAAGCTTTTGGAATTTTGAATATAATGGAATCATGAGGTTGAATCATGTGTACATTTTTTCAAAGTTAAGTGTTATTTTATTTTCACAAACAAATTTTTTTTCTCTTTTCTTTTTCCTTTCTTCCTTTCTCTTCTAAAACATTGTTTTCATTGTTTTTCTTTCACAAACTAATATATGGTATTATGTACATCTGTATACTTATATTTATTCATGATATGTGTGTTATTTTGATTGTGTCAACTGTGAAATATACAGATATAAAGTATTATTTAGCAAATAATTTGCCCTTAAATAAGTTTTTGTTTTGAAAAAGGCCCTGGAGAGGCTGAAACATGTGTTAACAACAACTAATGGGCAATGCGAGCAAACCATTAATAATCTTGCTCCAACATCACCAAAGTGAGAGTGACCACATATTTCTTTCAAGGAATAACGGAGGTGGCGGATTCAAAGTGTGTATCAACCTTGTTTACCTTGCAACCAAGGGAAGGAGGGGATTGGTCCTTCCCTAAAACAGCACACTAGCGCGACACCAGAGCAACAGGAGTGGTATTTAGGTTGCTGGGTCAAAAAGCTACTACCAAAACAAAACCCCAAGTATAAATAATAAAACACATTGTAAACTAACCTGACAATAAATAAGAAATCTCTATAGAAACATAGCTGGTAAAAAGAAGTATGCTTAAACCTGCATGAGCAAAGGTGCACAATAGCAATGTGCATTTGGAAAGTGAGTGCAGACAATCCAGCAAGGCATATGGATTAAAAATACATCTTTGACATTCTCTACAGTACAATGTCAGATGCAAGACATGAAAACAACTGTGTATAGGTTAAAATAAGCTAATTTCACTAATGTACCATGAGGAACTATTTAAGAAGTTGACTAACTTGTTGAAAAAACCTACGTCAACATTTTCATTGGCTCCGACAGAAGCATGTCGTTTAACAAGCAAGACGATGATGGCAACATAGCTCAGTGGTATAAGGGCCTACTGCATACATTAAATAAACGTGTACTTGCCCCTTGATCCAAATGGTAACCGGGCGCATTAGAATTAATTCAACAATCGTATATACATTAATAAATGTGCTTGTGAACAACACTTGTTAGGCCAGTACTGCTGTCTGAAGTCTGCACTATTGAACAATTGCTCCTGGGGAGTACAGCCATATTCTCTATTTCACAGGCAGGTGAATTAATGTATACATGATTGTTGAATTGTTTCACTCATTTTGTTTGTTTTAGGGTGATCTATTGTATGTATTGAGAAACTGTGTATTTCGGTTATATAGTTAGGTGTTTAGTTTGAATAATGTGTGTATTTGTTGCTGCATGTTGGGAACTCTGCATGAATGAATCAACATTAAAATAGACAATTGATGAGATTAGTATTTACCTCATGTCAGCATTAGTTCCGCCCAGAATGTGTTTGATCTCTAAGTCATGGATTTGAATCTTTGGTATGGCCGACAGCATCTCATTCACCTGAGGCCAATAAAACAATTGGCAAGTAATCAGAACATGTATTAATAACATGCAGAGACAATGTCTGGTCCCAGGAGGATAGGTCAGTGGCAACGTGCTCGCCTTGGAAGCAAGACGACATGAAGCAACACAGGTTCGAACCCCGGTCTACGCTTAGAAACCTCTGGGTGTTTCAGCGCATTATAAATAGCAACTAAGACAAAAAAAACGATTACGCATCTAAAAAACAAACAATTCCTACAACAGCGCCTCGATGCCCGCGGGCTGTGTGAGCCCTTAAAAATGCAAAATAAATAAAAGACAATCGAAATGTGGGTACTGTTTAAAATAGGAACCCATTATGGCACTGTACTTCTGCAAAAGGCTTATCTACCAAATCCAATCACCAATATTCATGGAGAAGAAAATAAGGGCAGATCGCATTTTTGCCAGAAACATTTTGGGATAATTATGTTGAGATTTCTCAACCAACAATGTGAGGAATCAGTATAAGATGGGGACATGTTAGTTTGGTGATAATACAGGTGGTATTTTACTGCTCCATCTGAAGATGGGTTATGATACTGTAACATATAGGGCCTCATTACGACCCAGGCAGAAAACCATGGTGCTAATAGCACCATGGTCCATGCCTCGTAATCAGGCGCTAATGGGTTAACGGCGCTGCAGCCTTTTACGGCGCCGTTAATCCATTAGCGCCAGGGTCGTAATGAGGCCCACAGTCACATATGGCACCATACTCTTCTTTCAAGTGGTTTTTTGAGATCTTTCAGGATGCACAATGAGTCTGCAATATTACTTTTCACAGTGATTTCTCTGTCTGGTATCGTAGGTGTTCCTTTTTTTTCTTACTGTGTCGATATCCTCGGGTGTCTCTTATTACAGGCCATCTTTCCGAGCATGGTTTTCAGTCTTCCTTATTTCTGTGCTTTGCTTGTTAATTTGCTCTTTTCGTCTCTCATGCCCTCTTCCTGCCCCCCCCCCCTATTTTCCACATTAATCCTCCCGTCCCTTTCTGATCTGCAATAGCTTCTTGTTCTGGCTCGTCCATGGGCTTTTATGCTCCGATTCCGTGCCGTTCTTCCTCTTGCCCCTCTTCGGGATCTCTTGCTCTTCTCGCCCCTCTTTCATGCTTTCCCCTTTTTCCCCCTTTCGTTTCCCCTTTTTTGGGTTTACTTTTTTCTGCCCATATCCTGGTAGTTTCCTTTCATTGCCCCTCTCTGTTGTCTCTTCCTCCCTCTTGTCTCTCTGGTCTCTCTCTCACTTTCCCCCAGGTAGGATTTTTTCTTCTTAGTGTCCCTCCAGAGGATCCTTATCTTTGCCCTCTCCAACAGTTCCTTTGGGGTTCTTCTCTCTGGTTTTTTGTTGCTGTTCCTTTTGCCTCTCTGGGGGTTTTCTTTTAGTTCCCCTGTTAAGGGACCTCTTCTTCTTGCCCCTTTTACAGTCTTCCTTCCGCTTCCCCCTTGTGGGTTCTCATCTTCGTGGGTCAGGTTTTCCTTATTTCCTGCTCGGAATCCTCCAAATGGCTTTCCTCGTGATTCTTTTGTTGGTGGGTTTTCTTTAGTAATGTGGACCCTTGAGCCATATGTCCCTCACCATGCTTCACTCTTGTCTCCCTTCTTTGGGATTCAGCTTGTGGCCCTTTTTGTGCTCCTTCCTTTATATTATCCTTGATGCCTCTTCTACCCTTCAGTCCCCCCCCACCCCCCTTGGAATAGAATGTACAACCAGCAGGTGGGCCGATCCTTCACCCTCTCAGATGGATTTCCATAACAGTCTCTGTATGGTTGTGCTGCTTTGGGTTTTCTTGGATTCACTGGAGACACTGCTTCTTTTTATGGCTTCTCTCCCCGGCGGTCCTGCTTTAAGGGCCCATGCTGGTTTGGCTGCTCTTCTCTTCTCTTGCTGGCACTTCCAATCCTCTGATCCTTCCACCACCTTTCCGTGTCTTTCCCCAACTGTCTACCGTCTCCTTTTTCCTTTAGGGTCAGCTTAATTCTGATTGGTTGCCGTACTTGTCTATAGGGAAATGGAAAACTTAACTGCAGGCTTCTCTCTGGTCTGATGGGGGTTTTGCTCTGTTGTTCAGAGACTGACTGCGTGTTGCGTGTAGGAGTATTTCAGGGCTTTCCCATTCCAGATGACTGGGTTGGTTCTCGCTGTGAGCCTTCCGGGATTGGTCAGACCTCCTGCATTGGATCTGCCTCTTCCCATGCCTCAGTGCCTCTGCACAGAAGTCTATGCACCGTCAACAACTCCCTACCTGGGACAGGGTATGGGTCAGAAGTGTTGCTAAGGAGATCTGGGGGGAGGGGGGGCTATAGCCCCAGGTCTTTTGGTTGTAGCTCTGGATAGAAGCTCAGGGGCTACAGCCTAGAGGCTAGCTAGCTCCGAGTCTCGACAGTCCCGACATTGGCGTAGCACTGGATCTTTTCAAGACCTAGTAACACCCCTGGTATGGTGGGGCACTAACTGCCCTGAAGATTCTAGGAAAGACGGTGCTGCATGCGGCCTCTACCGGCTCCCCAGGCATGTGTGTAGTTGGTTCTATTAGGGCAAGAGTCCCGTCGTTCTCCGAACCCATGTTCGTTTTCCACCTTTATAGAGGCTGCACAGATCACAAGACTCTCAGCGCTGGAGCTTCCTCTGAGGCAGGAATGATATAACTGTGCTGTCTGAATCTATTCTTGTTTTCCTCTCCTTTCAGAAAGGGAACTCTGGGAGATGTTGTGTTTTCATCCCTGCTCCCCTGCAGTGGTTGGGGTCACTGGTTCTTGGAAGTGTTGTCAAAAGGCGTTCTCTTGTTTCAAGGACCTGAACTACTACTCGCAGGTCCACGTTGGGCTCACATTGCCACGATATCCATGGGCAAAAACAAAAACATGCTAGTGAATGGATGTGTTGCCATGACTTCTCACAGTGGTAGAAATGGTACAGGAACCATTACAGCGTGCTGCAATATATCTTCTCCCCGAGGAAGTCCTATGGGACTCCAGAATGGGGAGTAACCCAAATGCAAAATCGGGCAGTAAATTACTGTTAGTGGCACTAGTTTGGTGGCACTAGTACTGCTAATTCTGCCAAACTCGCAATGAGGCACAAGGATTGTTTAGCTCCTAATAGTTGCCCGCATGCAGAGTAACTCCCGAGTAATAACATTTGGAAGGGCAGTAAAGTTGAGGAACTACTTACTACCCTCTTTTGTAATATTACATAACTCCTTTAATTTTGTTGTCTCACACAGCAGTGAAGTGTAA
Source organism: Ambystoma mexicanum (assembly GCF_040938575.1). Lineage (NCBI taxonomy): Eukaryota > Metazoa > Chordata > Amphibia > Caudata > Ambystomatidae > Ambystoma > Ambystoma mexicanum. Next base: position 323,699,190 of record NC_090926.1, on the reverse strand, counting down.
TTTCCCCGCTATAAAAGCAGGACAAGACGTAGCAGCTTTGCAGGGCTATGTGGGCCTAGTGGCCGGGGATGCTGGAGTATTCCGCCCTTGACCGGGGGCAGCCTGATAGATGTACACAGAGGGGACTATATTCCATGGCAATGGCATATCTGGTACCTCCATCCAGCCCTGGCTTTTCAGCCTTAACACGTTTGCAGTCTGGGTCTTGTGGTTTTATTTTTTCTTATACATTTTGGCCTGCAACTCCTCAAATTCCAAAGTGCAATTTGCTTAAAAGCAAAGACCAGTCACTGCACTAAGTTACCGCCTACTTCCTTTGCATGGTGATTGTGAAGCAGAGATGTATATTCCCCCGCTTAAACATCACTGTGCCTTGTTTGTTTCTTTGCATACTTGTATCCCACACTGCATCCTTATTATAACATAAGTGCATTACTATAGGCCTATTGCCCTACAGGCCAGTCCGATCCTGCCCAGAGCGCTTAGGGGTCTAACTTGGGCCTTTTAAGCTTTGAGTGGTGCATATTCTTCTGCGCTCTGTTTTGCTTTTCAGTTAGAAATGTGGAGCTGCAAGTGACAGAATGCAAGAAAAGGAAAAGGAAACCTGCTCATTGTTTGAAACTTGCCTGCAGCTTTTCCATTGCTTGACAAATGCATACGGCTTGTGCAGTTTCACAGCAAAGATATTGGGCCTCATTCCGAGATTGGTGGTAGTCATGGTGCTTTTTGCGCCATGACTGCCACCAATAACTGGTCCGGCACCGGTGTAGTTCAATGGGGACTTACCGGTGTAGTCCGACTCTGGTGGGACCGCTAAGTCCCCATTGAACATGCCATTCCCCATTCCCATTTGAGCTCCCATAGGGCTCAATGGGAATGGGAAGGGCGCTAATAACGGGCTTGCGACTTGTAAGCCCGTTATTAGCGCCCTGGTCCCTTATCGGGACTCGTCAGGGACGTGTGGTCAGACCACACGTTCCTTACGGTCCCCGCCAAGGGACCTTGGAATAGGGTGGTAAGGGATTACCGGCACCGGTCTCCTTACCGTTGCCCGGAATCCCTTAACGCCCACCTTGTAATTACCCCCATTGTTTTGCTTTGCAGTCAGGGAGACTGTTATTGTAAATGATCAAATGGTACTTAGTTGTCATTTTCTTTCACAAAGGTACCAATCATCTGCTCTGGTGGGAAATCGGCTTCAAAATGCATGTGTCCAAACTTAAGCAAACCCAACATTTCACTTCTTAAAAGGGTCACTGAATATTAACTTTCCACCGTGCCCCATTTCCAATTGCTCTCTACTGGACGGTCGCTGACAAGAGTGCTGAAAATCACAGCTTCAGCGAAAACGAACCGAAACTGTCACAGAGCATAGCTGGAAGCCCTGTTGAACCCCAATCCTGACAGAAGCTATGCCCCTCCCTATGTATTAGCAAAAAGGTAAAGGTTTGGCCGACATTCAAACACTATGGGGCTCAGCACTAGTTTGGCGTTTCTGGCGAGTGGAATTAGCGTCACCACCGGACCCCGTGGCGCAAATACTGCCGCATCACGAGTATGCGGGCACGCGCACACGGCTCCGACGGTAACGCTAATTCCACTCGATGAATACATCTCCTAGAATTGGCCTACCGTCCGAAAAGCCAGTGAAAGTAGCACTACCGCTGTGAGTGCTATTAGCAAATGCTGATAGCAACAACGAGAAACGCTTCACCGCCAGAATGGGAAAGACTGCGGCAGCCATCTAGGAAATCACAATAGATTCAAAACCCAAACTCCTGAAAGGCTTCCACACTTTCTGAACACAAAATATGTCACAGGAGAGGGCAAGGGGCAAGGCAGCCCAAGGTCGTCTACAGAAACCCATGTTTCCGTAGGCTAGAAAACCTACACAATTGTATTAAGTAGGATTCATAAAGCTACACGAGCTAACACAGAAACTATGCATTCAGTTTACTGATGAAAACATCTGCATTAGAATGTAAAAGCAATCTCTGTTGAGCATTCATTGACCCACATTGTAGTTCAGCACACAAACTGTACTCCAACACATGCATTTTATTTGCAATAATTGACTGAAATACAAAATGCATTGTTGCAACCCGAATATACAGCAACACGCATATTATACTGCAACACACAAACGCTATTGTACACACGCCTTACGTGGGAGCCAAGGCAAAATGTCTTACTTCAAATAGTGCCATTGTAAGGCACTTCAACGGAGTTGTTAAAGTTTCCAAACACCCCCGCCCCCATTGGATACAGGGAAAGATCCCAAATCTGATGCAGTTAGGGGAAAACTCATGGAGGTTCGACGTTTAACTTACGTGTGCAGCAGAAGAGGCAACCATCCAGGAGGGGGGACCAAAGGACCCTCAAAGAACAGTCTGAGCCGAGGATGCAAGAACCAGCAGGATAGGAAGAGCTGTTTGCAGAGGGAACACAATACCATGTACAGACGGTCAAGGTCAACAGAAGAGGGCGGCTTCAAAACCCCACTAGTCCCAGACCTAGGGTACCCTGGAGAAAAGAACTGCAATGGGCTCAGGGCCACAGGGGCTGCGGACAAGTACTGTACTGCTTGCTCCTAATTTGGCCCAGGAAAATCAGGTGCAGAGATGATTTTTGTGTCGGATTTAGGTCTGGCTAGGTGCGGTTGAGGACTCTGAATCGAGTTACTCAAACGCAACCCAGCAAGGATACATGCGAGGAAGGTTCAACAAAGTAGGCACCCAGAGAGATCACCCATGAGGCAGAAGACTTGTCAGCAACAACCAAGGTGATAGGAGCATAGAAACCCCCGGCAAGGGTCACAGGTCAGATCAGGGGAGCTGGAGGGTACAGCAACACAATGTTCCCATAATGGCATAATGGGGGCAATCGCTGGAGGTGACCCAAGATGTCTCACAAAAGGACTGAGGCAGAGAAGCAGCAAACCACTTGACATTCTATGCCAAGGAAACCACGAGGGACCTCCTACATCAAGCACTTCTGCCATAATGATGATGGCAGAGATCAAGCAACTTCAGGCAAGGAAGAGTCAGCAAGAACACAGCCCAGCCAGCTCCGAGAACAGCAAGATACAAAGGAAGAAGCCTGGATGGGCTTCCCACAGCAAGGAGGAGGAGCAGGATGCAGAGGACAAATGAGCCAGGCCCCAACCAGGATAGCCACACCAGGCTCCTCAGCCGCAGCCCATCTTCCAGCAGCATTCAGGCAAGGATCGGGAACAGATTGCAGGAATGCACAGTATCTCCCACTGAGACCACATTCACCCAGTTGCTGTCCGACACACATTCCCCCATCACACTGCAGGCAGCACTGAAAGATTTTGGCAGCCAGCCAATCTGGCTGGCCCTAAAAATAGCCAAACACACAGAGACGTCCTTACTGGATGAAGCTTGGGAAGTCTGGAGGGCTTTAAACCAAGCTACACCACCAGGTTAAACCACAACCGAGGGGGAGTTTCTTAACCAAAATTGGCATTTTGGCCATACCTCGTGTTAGCGTGACCAGATTTAAAAAGTAAAAAAACGAAGACAGGGCAACTAACATAAAAGTAGGACTAACTCTTGAAAGTGGCTGTCAAGGCACTACACTTCAGTAACGTTTGGAGAAGGGGGGATTAAGTGTTACTGTTCAAAGAAATACATATATCATAATTAATTCATCACAAACTAACACTATCTTAAATTATAAAATGCATTTCTTCTGTGCGAGATTATGCATTCCTGTCTGCCAGCTATAAAAAAACTACTACAAAAAACCGAAACATAATCTTGAGAAAGGGGGGGCAGAGCACCAAAAACCGGGGACACTCCCTGCAAAACCGGGACGTCTGGTCACCCTACTCGTCGTCCACTCAGACAAAGGGATGGCCAAAACCAAAACGGCTAGGATCAGGGCTTTAAACTACGTTTGTACCCCAATGACTACCATTCAGATGCACTGGACAGTAATACATTAAAAGTGGCTACAACCCTCGTGTAGCAAAAACGACCTCCAGCCTACTTCATAACACATTTTCAGGGTAGTACAATCTCACTGGAACCAAAATGGGGCGCTTAAATGCACCTTTGGTCTATTAGCCACCTCGGCTACTAAGGGCAGCACAACAGAAAAAGGGCTGCAGCGACAGGGGGACTTCAGTAGAAGTCGCACTAGTCGCAAAAGAAATGTGCAACAGCTAAGAAAGCCAGCAATACGTTAAGGGGACCCACAATTGTGGGGAGCAAGAATCCCACAGATGACCAGGCCATAATGCAGCACCCACATGTTTTTCTAGACAGCCAATACTGCTGTACACCGACTGCACAGCTAAGTATGCTATAGTGTAGACCACTGACAGACACTATACTGTAAAATATTGACTGTGCTGGTGCACACAATATAATGTAGTACACTGAGTGTAACGATACACAGATTGTGCAGCAGCATAGTGACAGTACTGCTCTACCAGTGGTGCACAACATAACGCCTGGCACCTGGGCACCTGAGACGCCTCCGCTTTCTTTGGTGTTTGACCCTTTAATGAAGTCAATCACCACTGAGTTATTTTCTTGGTGAGAGACCACACTATTCTCTATATAGCTTGAAACATCTCCCTGTAAACCAACATAAGCAGAAAGACATCTATGCAAATGCATGTTTCTTGTCTGCTAGAAAGAAGGTACCATTAGTTTCCTAGTTTTGCCATATAGCTACTAAATTTAGTGCATGCTTTAAAGTTAGAAGTTCCATATCCAGATGTTTGTCTGACGCTGTGGCAGATGGCAGAGCCCAATCTGAAGCCCTCTCTTTCAACATAATGAAAATCGATGCCAAAATAATGTCTGCTCACTTAAGCAGGACTCGTTTTTCCAAAACCTTCTTAACAAAATGGATCTCCCCTTTAGTATTGATTTAACCGCCAAACATAGTGACACTAGGCCAGCTACCATTGCACCCAATGAGTAGGTTTTGAGAGAAAACAGCTCTACCTCTCTCGCCTTGGAACTGTGACAGCTGGATATGGCCTTATTTCACACTTTATTCAGAATGTAGTCCTTATTTTGATATAACAAGCGCGTTTGTTGTAGGATAATCCGCCTGCACCTTTTATAACATGTAATAGCCCCTCTGCCCTTTAAATGGATGGTTTTAATCCTTCAACATTCCATGTGTTGAGCTTCAAACGTGATGCCATTTTGTGTCCTGGAAATCATCCCTTAGTGACACCATGGGCATCATTACAAGTTCGGCGTTCAGAAATAAGGGTGCCGGTAGCAATGTGTGTATATATATATATATATATATATATATATATATACACACACGCACACACACCCTTCCTTGAAACTGATATCTGAAAAGGTGACAGTCAGTCAGCCTTTCTCTTATTATACTTGTGTTTACATTGCTTTTTTATCTTACATATGTTAAGGAACACATTGGAATCAGACGAGGGAGCTTTAAGCATAGATATTTGAGTATATTTTTTATAATACCACAGGAAAGACGCTGTGAGAGGATAGCTCGGGCAACACGTTTGTCTTTAAAGCAAGGCAACCCAGAGCAACACTTTGGGTATTAAGCGCCTTATAAAATTAATTAATGATGACAGTTAAAGATGTTCCCAGCTGTATTTGCTGCACTCAAACGGAGCAGTGTAGCCTGCGCTAATGCTATTCTGAAGTGTCCTGGTCCAGGAGGTCTGTCCTCATGGTGGGAAGCCTGTCTGGATGGAGCAATTCTGTCGTGTTTCCAAATGCCTTTTTCTGCATAATAACACAGCTGTGAGGTCTGCAGTGTGGCGGTGGGTCCTGACCTGATATGTGAGGGCCTATTCCCCTTCCCATCCCAGTCTGAAACTCCAACAGTCCTACAGAAGCTCCTCTTAATGTTCATGTGGATGCCAGTCCTTTCTCTTTCCTGCGCCGCAGGCCTTCTTGCTTTGCTGCTAAACGTGCCTGTCAGGCTATCTGTGTGTCAATAAAGGGTGAAGTCCTGGATAGAAATACACATTACACACACAGTGCTTTTCTGAAAGCTGTTCAAAATTGCCATTGAAAAGGGCAGAATACAAGTCTGAATTGTTGCTTATTGACGGGCATCTTTGGGGACTTCTAGGCGATCACAGGATAACACACTCTACTTCCTCTCCCATAGCAGAAGGCAGCAAAGATTGAAATCGCTGATGCAAACCCAGGGTCTCAGTGCAACTGGCAAGGCCTGATCTTGTGAAACTCAGAGGCATTTAGCTTCAAAAGGAGCCGGCACAGCTGCAGATCCACCTGCAAATGAATGAGGACTCGGACCGTCTTTCCATCCCTAACCTGTGCCCCCTGCCTGTAAAACTGGGTACCCACTCTCCATGTCCTTCCAAGTGTACCCTTAAAAGTGTTCCCTTCTAAATGTATCCTCATTACTACAGTTCCTTGCTATGCAGCACTCCATTACCTCACAACTTGGTCTGCTCTTCTTTATCACATAAACATCCGAGCATCACCTTTCGAGTATTTTTGGTATAAACATTTCTTTTTAAAACCAACTGAAGCAGAGCTTATGAAAAGTAATGTAGTTTCAACAGCAACAGATGAATCAAGTCTGGGTCTGCCCTTCCCTTCCTAACCTGTAACCTTTGCCTGTACCCCTAAGTATCCCCTCTATCTATATCCTTCCAGCTCTATGTTATGTTATGTTGTTTGATATTTGTATAGCGCCTACTGCTATTGTTATGGCTTCAAGGCGCTGTGGAGTGGGAGGCCCTTCGGAAGACCGCAGTCTGTGCAAGCATGGAAATGAAACGAGCATTAGATTGCATGTGAATGGTAAATAGAATTAGGTGACCAGCAACTACTAGCAGAGATCAACCCCGAGGGCAACTGTCTACAGTTGAGGGTACTACTATACTTTACATGCAGAAGACATGCACACTGAATAACATGTACTCAAGGCAAAACAACCTGCAACCCTGCACTCCCACCACTTGCCTATTAGACACAAGTCCCCTATCACCAGCTCACACTGCACCTGCTTATCCCCCTCTCTCTCTTGCTCTTTCTCTGTCTCACATCGATAAATGAAATTTTATGAGCAGCAAATGGCTGTTTGAAAATGGCTTTCAGTAGCGTTTGTTCTTCAAGCGAATGAGAAAATACCCGATCACATGCGACTGTTACATATCAATTGTCCCATCATTAAGAACTCAACAAACAACTTCAACTCGCTTCTGCTTATTCACGAGTGAATATTATTCTGGATACTGTTGCTGGCAGTACTCGCATAAGGAATCAGAATGCCAGGTTTGACTCACTAGCTTCTGTGATTCTTTCTCCAGGCCTTGCACATCTTCTACTGCTTCTGACTTCACTTTGGACCCACACTCTTCTTCACTGGAGGTGTCTCCGGTCCGGCCACTCGATTAAGGGGTCCTTCTCGTTCCTGAGACCCATGGCTTTACAACAGCTCCTTTTCTCGGTCCCTGACGTGCTTCTTGCACGGCAATCTTTGCAATTTAGCTCACATGGGGGAAGGCAGCTCTCCTGCACACCTTCCCCTGCACAGCCTCTGCACCTCAGAGTTCGGGGGGAATAGGACCCTTGAGAACAATCAGGTGAAATCTGCTGCATCAATGTACTGGTGGCCCTTTGGTTCTCCCACTTGTGCCTGGATTGCCAACACTGTGCCTTCTTCCTTCTGCCTCTGCTACTACTGCAAATATGCCAGTCACAGTTCCAGCTCCTTCTAACTGCCTGCACCTGAGGGGACCTTTTAAGCCTCTCAGGTTCCTTCAGGTGTGGGCCGTTAGTCTTAATTGCCTGACTATTACTACAGCATATCTCTTCAGTCCTCTTCCTCATCTCAGTATTTATGGGATTATGGGACTTGTAGTCATCAACAACAACATTAGCTCTTAAGTCCCTTCTTGATTTTAAGGGTAGATTTTTTCCCCTTAGAGTGATTTAAAGATGGACCATTATAATGTGTTGTTACAGAGGAATTGAATTTACTTAAGGCAATATTTCTAGATTCCTTTACATTATACCTTTGGGAGTCTAGATTCCTTTAAATTATATATTTGGGACTAAGAAGGATGTTTATCCTGAAATACCTTGACACTCTTTCTGTTGGTAAGGCTTGTTCAGGTTTTATGGTATTTCTGTCCAGAGCCATAGATCTGATATATGGTTCAGACACATCATATTTGACAATCTTGAGAGGCTTTCCCTTACAAAGGACAAATAGTGTGTCTCATCCCATGGGATCTCTTCAGCACCCTGGGCCTTGTCTCCTCCCAAGTGATCCTCCCGCAGTACACAACCCCCAAGGCCAGGACCAGAAAGTGTCTGCCTTTCCCTAGCCACCTGGGAGGAGTCTTTGGGCATGGGTTTAGGGAGGGATCCATAGGATTCATCACAACAGACATGCGTCATTTATCCTGATTCTAAGGACTGTGCTTCAAACGGTAGGGAGGGGAGCTCAGGGAATTAGCATATGCACAAGGTGTGAGCTGTTCCCCGCAGCTGGTCTCCTGGAGCCAGAGAAGGTTCCAGGAGAAATTAAGAGCTATTAACATGTCAGAACAGAGGAAAGGAGGAGATGGGCTTGTGGTTTTGACTGAATTGTCCTCTTACATTGAAAACCTTTGCACAAGTCGGTAAGATGTCTTGGGGGAAATGTCAGAGAAGGCAGCAGAAATACTGGACAGTTGCTTGAAGTGCCCTCTGCGACCACAAAAGCAGTGGTATATTGCCCTCTCCCTGTCTCATGCTAAAACAGCTAAGACATTTTAAACAGGGGATGTGCAAGACAGTGAAGCCCCCAGCTCCCCGCAAAGCGAGCAAAACGGCATTTGTATGGATAGGAAACAGCATTTTGTAAGTGCCTAGGCCACGGTGTAAGCTGGGTAAAGGTTGTAGAATTCTGCTGTAAGAGCTCCTTCAGTCTACCCAGGCCTGTGTATAGGCGTACACGCACACGAGCATGCAAACAAACACACACACGGACGTGAGAGGCACTGACTGATTGTGTACTTGCACCCTTTTCCAGATGTTTGCCATGTTATGGCTAAGTCCAAATGCTGGTGCTTGGGAAGTGTCCATTCCTTGATTTCTAGCTGCTTCATTCATGTAGTGAACATCAAAGTGTGTGTTTTATAGGGCCTGCCAGTGTTATTTTTAGCCAGTCTTCTGTTGTTGAATGCCTCAAATGTGCATGTAAATTCCTTGCACTTAAGTATCCGTAGCAGTCTAGCCTTCTAATTGAATGGATTTGATTTGACTCTATTATCATAGATCCATGTTGTACAGCTTTTTGTTGCTTCACAGATAGTTTTGATCTATATGTAATCCAGCACATACATTGTACATGCACAAACATTGTAGTTGGGTGGAGGTTGACAATTTTCAAGGTGTTAAATTGTGACCTCAACTGTGAATATGAATGGAACTCAACGCTAACTGCTAATCAAGAAAACAGTTAACATGTTTGCCTTTTTAGTTGATATATTGTTTCTTTCAGCGTATATTGTGTATTGCAGCACGGTTTGTTTTACAATATAGTTTATTTTTATTTTTGTATTACTTGTTTTAATCGGATTAGCGATTTTTACAAAACAAATATTGAAAAAGTAGACGTAAAACTTAACAGCAGCAAAAGCTGTTCCTTCCAGTTTCCAGGTATCAAAATGCTCCAAACGTGTTTTTGTTTTGTAGCACAGTTTATTTTTTTAATATAGGCTGGGTCAGGCTAAATTGGGAGCCCCTCTCACCCGAACAACCCACAACTTGTATTTTGTAGTTGTATTTGGGAATTTGTAACACGCACAGAACGGACCAAACCATATAGCGGCGCAGGTGGAAACATGATTAATACAAGAACACTGCTAAGCCCACATAAAAGACCACCGATGAGAATAAGAGAGCCCTACCTAAACAAAAATGTTTTCAGTGCTCTACTTCCTGTTTGCTGTCCCTCCCTTTTATGTTACTCCCCCTCTCTGGATTGGTTATCTGTCTCTGGCTAATAGGGCCTATCTTGCCGCCCACAGAGGGTTACAGGCATGCAAAGCATTGCATGACCCCTCCCCTTGCTCCGCACAGTGCTGTCACTGCTCGGCAATGGAGGCTGAGCAGTGTCTCCGTTTTTGTACGGTGGGGTCCATCCTGACTGCCCCTGAGGCGTAAGTCCTTTGTTGGGCTTCTGGGTTTCCTGGTGCTCTAGGTGTATTTCAGTATCTGTTTGTTGTGGTTAATATTGTATTAAATGTTTTGTAATAGAATAAAATGTTTTGTAATAGAATACAGTATGTTTTTAGTAGTGGGTGTGTCCGTCAAAATTGGTAGTGTATTGCAGTACTGTATATGTTTTACAATATAGGTTATGTGTTGCTTATCTATTTATGTGGTGTGCTGAAGTAGACTTTATGCTTTGTAGCATAGGTGGCAGTACATTATATGTATTAGAGTATAGCTTGTTAATTCAAATCTCGTCAACAGTACAGGTTTTGCTTTGCAGTAATGTATAGTTTTAATGTATTGCTGTGGACTACCAACTTTAGTTTTGCCTTGAATCCGGGCATAACAGTTTGCTTTGAGTGTAGGGGTTTTGTGCTATATTTGTCATATTACAATACACTTTGGTTTCGAGTTTTTCTTATAGCACAAACATGAACTTATCAGAAAAGATTTTATCAAAAACTGTCCACGCTTACCTACTCGATAAACACTCTTGTCACACATACCCTTTGAAGTATTGCACACACTCAGCGTGCAAACATAACACACAAAATCTAACCACACAGAATGCCAGCCTCAACCTCACTATCAACAGCTTGGTTACTGTCTAAGCATCACTATGCTATTCCATGCCATAGAGGATGCACATTTTAGACTCACTGTGAATCCTTTGTGTACTAGATATGCTACTACAGTGTGCACAGAGTGCGCAGAAGAGCCGTATTATCAGATGCCAGTTGCATCTTTGAGTACTGTGAATACTACCCAAGGCCAGCCAAGGAGTATGGGAGGTGTGAAGGCATCATGAGTTAGACACAGACAACAGGTTCAAGTTCTTCAAATGTTTTATTAACTCAAAAAGCAGGGTGGATTAATGCCTAATTTGCCCTATGCTGAGATGGGATTTTCCTACCTAAAGAAAACTAAGGATAGTCTGCGTCAGGAAGTCCAAAGTAAAACTTCTGTCTGTGTTCAAAAACTATAGTTGCCCTCACAGCTAACTGCATACAATGTATAGGGATATCAGCATCAAATGAATAGTGTTCAAAGTAAAGTTCAGAGCTTCTTCTCGCTCTTTAGTTTGTAATCTACTCCCCTTCCCCAAGTTGAAAGTAGTTAATAAACCACGGGGGTTCCTTCCCCAAGAGTTCAAATCTTCCAGCTTTCAAAACAACACTTGACTTCAATATTACAAGTAGGGGTGTACCGAACAGTACATTTACTATTCGGCCGAATACCGAATAGTAGGCCAAAGTATTCGGCCGGAACCGAATAGTGGTTTACTCCTAGAAATGTCTATATATGCAACAAGCCAAAACTGTTGGCTTTGCCAATGCTTGTTTTAACAGAACTTCGATGAAGGACATGCATAGTGCTTATAAATGGATCATAGCTGTAACTAAGCTTTAGAGGGTGAGGAGAGAGTGCTGCTCTCAGTGCTTTGAGCCACCACTAATTTGCAGGCAGGAATGGCGGCAAACAGTGCAGGGTGCGGCAGGTTGGTCATGCTGAGAGGGTATATGGTGTGGTTTAAGCGACGCCTCACCCCTTGGCCCCCCAATTCCTCTATTGAATTGGGCGAATGAGGGAGAGGGGAACATGCAGGAGAATCAGCCTGTAGCAATTGGGGAAAGATGTTAGGAGTACAGGGCATACTGTTTGTGCATCAAGGTGGGAGGCGGCTCTGACCTTCGGTATTGTAGAGGGATTGGGTGTCTTTATTGTTTTCTGAATACTTTTCGCTTTATCAAACATCCACTTTTGCATGACGCTACACCCTACCCAATTTTTCTTAGCAACATGGTGAGAGGGAAAAAAATGTGTGTAAATGTATTTTCCTTTGAGACATACTAGTCTCGGCAAGAAAATGGAAAGCAAACTGAGGTGAAAACTGAAAACCAAAAGGCGCCCACTCAAAACTTGAGCCTTGGTCGACTACCTTGAAGAAATGTGAAGCTCGAACCCAGTCACAGAGCATGGTTTGGCTGCCATTCACGCATTCGGCTGCCATTCACGCATACTGGGCGCAATTAGACGATACTGTGCAAGCCTTTGTTTAACGTGCATCTTTAAACCGGACGGTTGCAGTAAACACTCCCACCCCCTTCTGTTCCCAGGCCCCTATTGAGCTGTATCTTACAGCTTGCAGGCTAGCGTCTAGGCCACCCGCAGATCGATTCAAGGTGCCGCGAGCCGGTTTCAATAGCTAGGACACGAGGGTTAAACAGCCTTATCTGCTGCTGCGACTTTGTGTCTCCTCCTTTGTACTTGTACTCCTTTCCTCTGAAATTAAAGGTAGAAAAAATGTAATTAAAAAAAATAGTGTCTTTTGGTCTGGAAAAGGGCCCGGCTGAAAGCATGTTAATCTCCAGTGCAGTAATGTGCTTCTGCCGCAGAAGCCCCACTGCCGTGGCCTGCACTTCATAAATCACGCCTTTATGTGGACAGGGGTTAGGGCAGCTCGTGGGTCTGCGCAGCGCTCCAGCACACCGATTACTCTCAGGTGCCGGGACCAGCCTGCTGGGGGCTGACTTCCTGCACGGCTCCCTGCCTGACTGTCGTCTTTTCTGGCCTAACACCCTCACTGCATCCCGAGTCGGGACTCTTCCACCCACACCTCAGCTGGCCCTCCTTAATATCTCACAATTCCGGACAACAGACCTTCCAGCTTCGCCCTAAATACAAAACATAAACATTAAAACGAATGAATTCTGGGACTTGTAGTCTCGTTTAATTTTAATGGTGCCTAAGCCCCGATTCCCAAGGCTCTTGGATTCATTTGATCACCCCAAATGGCACTGAATAATCCTTGCCTGTAGCCTTTTAGATGGCAGAGAAAACTCAGTGCTGATGACAATACGCTTGATTAGTTTCCATATGTCATGCCAAACATACATTCACGTTGTCCTCTTTGGTTGGTTCAAATGTTTTCACTTGCAATGTATATTTATAAACAGTCTATGAAGACATTTCAATAGAAGAAATGCAAAGTGCATGTAAGCATGTGACCCTGTACACTGCGACTTCAGTTGGGCGGGAAAACTTGAGTGTTTTCACAATATCGCGGCTGAGCTGAAATCTCTTAAACCCAAGACCCGTGATTGCCAGGTGTGTTTTGATATACTGGCCACACGTGACTAAATTAGGGATGTAACTTCGGCTTCGAGTGCTGATTCAAGTACGACTTCGGCTGAATGCAGAATAGTTGATTTCAACCGAATGTGTTGTTTCCGAACGGAATTCGGCCGAATGTGTACTCGAAGCCAAAGTTCGGTACACCCCTAATAACAACCAGGTCTTTGCCCAACACAAGCTTCTTTATAGGTGTTCTCAGCAGCTTTTCCATTCAGGCACACCCAGTCTAGGCTCAGTTGTCGGACCACGCGGTCCACCCATTACAGGTCCCGCAACCGGTAGCCTTCCTTTCCTTAACTGCTTTCCTTTAACCAGTCCACTGCTTCTCCTCAGCAGTGAGGTTTGCCTCAGTCACGTGTAACACTCTACTGACAATGTATTGTGGCTTGGGTAACCACCTTGTGCTTGTTACACCTTCTTATGTTTCCTTGGCTCTTGCCAATGCTTGTTTCCTTATAATATACAGTTCTTTGCACTTTCTTGGCTTTGGCCAATGTTGGATTTCTCATATCCTGCATACAAGTCGTTGTACTCTCTTGGCTTTGCTAGCACTTGTTTTCAGTTATGGCAGTTCATTCTTTCAATGCAGTTCAAAGCTTCCCTCTCAGTAAGGTTCACAATCTTTCTTTCACTCTTCTCAAAATGCCAGAGTGTTCCCAACTTGCTTTCAACTTCGTTTGTTATTCAAAATGCCTTGGTTTAATTTCGTTTGATATTCAAAATGTCTTTCATCTACTTTAACTTGCTTTCATTTCATTCGGTATACAAAATTCATTGCTTTTTGCTTTAAATATGACTGCCTGCCAGCCCTGTGTTCCTCCTTTCTAGTTGCACTCACTGATCGGTCTTACAGCTGCTCACTGGTCTTCCGCCGTCACAGGTTTCTCTCTCTCTGTACGGCCGCTCGCGTCTTCTCCCGGCAGTTTTCTTGTGGCTCACACACACCCATCAGTGCTTCCTCCGTGAAGCCGGATTCACACAACCCCTTCTGTCGGTCCCGCTGGCCTCCTTCTCACGGCTTGTCAAAGGCCTCCAGCTTCTTATGCCTTTGCTTTCCGCTGCATATGCTCTGCACTGTTTCATGGGTTTCAAGAGCTTCTCCTGCCACACCACCACACTGGAGAGGTCCCCTGCACACAGCAGTTTGTGGACGTTCTCCCACAGCTGACTGTGTTCCCACAGCGGACTCCATTCGTCCCAGTGCTTGGCTGGGGTTGATAGGTGTTGGTTTTCACAAAATCACGATGTGTTGGCCTAGTTGTCCTTGTCTTCGACCCAGTACCATATTGATGCAATTTGGTGAATACTTTAGGGGAGTCACAGGGAAAGGACTGACAAAAGCCTATGAAGGCTTGAGGGTTGGAGGGTTTGTGGTGAAAGGGAAATGGGGCATACCATGTCTCACCTAAGGACATCCTCTTCCCACTCCCCAAGTCTCCTCCACCCAGGTGATCCTCCCTCGCATATCCACACCCAGGGTCATGAGCCAAAAGCGATGGCCTTTCCGTGGCCACCTGAGAAGAGTATACCTGGAGAAAAGAAGTGAGGAAGTCCTCGGGTTCCTCACATATCCATCCCCTAAGAATAGGGCCTCCCACACTAGGGACATATGCTAAAGCATTCTCAGGGGGGGGTTTGCGGTGAACCTCTCGGAATTGTGGAGTAATCCCACAAAGACAGCCCCCCGTTTGTCTGTCAGATCCCCTCTCCAACCCCAATGCCCCCCATTTGTTCTGTCATAGCCCCCCTCCCACCCCTATGCCCCCCGTTTTGTCCGTCTAATCCCTCGTTCTCCCTTCCCCCTCCCTCCCGCAGCTCACCCCCCCTTTCCTTTCCTTCTCCCTCCTTCTGTCTAATTGTGGCACTACATCAATTGCCGTCAGGCATAGTAATTGTAGCCGCCTGTTTTATGCAGCAGCCTCCCCACTCTACTCTCCTACCCTTTGTCCTGTGTAAGTTTGGCACTACCTCAATGGCTGTCAGGCATAGTAATTGTAGTTGCCTGCCTTCTGCAGCTATCTTCCCCTCCCCCTGTCCCTTTCACTTCTACCACCAAATCACTTACTCTTATCAAGGTCCCTTGACATTTGATACTAGCTTGTCTGTCCCCCTCTTGTCCTTCTTGTCTTCTCCTCCATCTCCCTCCCCAGTATTATCTCAGTTCAGTCGCTCACCACTAAGATGGTCACTTGTTTTGTTCCTCTCCTCCTCCCCTCCCCCACACCTCCCCTGCTCCCCCTCCTCGTGTCACTCTTGCACTGCAACAATTGCCAACAGGCATAGTAATGTTACTGCTAGTATTGTCTCCTTTTTTCCTTCCCCACTTCTCCCTTATTGTTCCGTGCACTTGTACTATATGTTATGATATGATAGTTTCTTTCTCACATTCTGATTTGTTTCAGGGACCTGTTAGAATGTAACTGTGTTTTCCCATGCTCCCTTACTCCTTGAAGAGCTTTGAAACACTTTGTGTATAGGCGCTATACAAATAAACAATCAGAAGTGGTGGGTATAAAGGGTTCCTCTTGACACTTTTTGATGGGTTAAAACTCTGAATGGCATGAGCTGACTTCCTGTAATAGTGATCGGAAGTAAGGGAAGTCAGTCCCAATTACCGTTTCTTCTGGTAGGCCCAGATTAACGGTTGAAAGAAATATTGTAGTTGTTCCTTGTACATGTATGGGTATAGCAACTTTGGGGTAGATCTCTTGGTCTCCATGGATGTAAGTGTTTCTTAGAAAAAGGTGCACCATTTAATTGCTCAGTTGGAACTAGATCAGCTTGCACGGCCATCTGTTTACTACCATAATCTACTAGGGCCTGTATCGGGATCCCATTCACAAGAACGGATTCATGAGTGGACTTGGATGATGTCCCACAAAAGAAATTGCTCTGGGTTTCAATATTGTCATAAGAACATGGATTCTCCCATTCTTCTCCTCTCATACACCCAATCTTCATATGGTCCTCTTTCTTACTTTGGGGACAATTCCTTGCTTTGATGTCCTGGCTCTTTGCAGGAGAAACCTATAGGGATCATGGGTTTTATTGATCTACTGTCTTCTCTCCTTACTTCCTCTTTGGTTTTGGGTTCTGGTTTTCGCTCTATCTTTTCCCTCTCCCCCCTAGTAAGGTGCCTAGGTCGATTGGGGATATTTAATCTTTCTCTTTGTGGAAAGTTGGGACGGATAGGTCCTCTATTTTCTTTCTTTTCTTCCACTCGGTGTCATTAATGAAAATGTCTGTTGGCATCAGTGACACGTTAGGCTCTTTAAATAGCTCAAATGAGTGTGGGCTTCTTCAGTTATAAGACAGTCCATTGGAGTGAGGGAGGTAAGGAGTTGATCAATTGTTCGAGGTTTGGGGCTTCCAACTCTTCAGCTAATGTTTTCTTTCCTAACCATACGGACAGAGTACTCTTAACTTGCTCTCCCAATTCCACTTGCGTTTCCCTGGGGTTCAATCTAATACTTCTTTGATTTTGACAATAGAAATTACTGGTTTGTCCCACTCTTTTTAAAAAAACTTCTTTGATTTCAGCAAAGGAGGCTGTTTGTGGGAGATTTAGTAATTGGTAGGGCGTTTGCAATTCTCCTCTTAATAAAGGTCCTAGATAGCACAGTTTTAACTCATCCCCCCATCGTAACTGGGTTCTAATTTTTCATGGTTTAAGAAGAAATTTCCCAAATCATCTCCATCTTTATGGGTTGAAGATCTCCCTGTGGAATGTTTGGTTTTCCTTGAGCGGCAATCAGCCGGTCTAACCTGGTTTGGAACCGTTCCTCTGCTTTTATTTGGTGAGCCGCCAAGTGGGCCAACACATCATCTAGAGATACCATGGAGTCTTGGGGTGAGAGGGCTTTATTTGGGTAATCTCCAGAATCAAAAATGGAAAACAATTCTGATTCCCCTTCTATTTTACGGCCTGAGTAAATTTCAGTTGGGCCTGCTTATCTCTGTCACCAGCCACCCTTCCTGGCGCCTATGGAAGAGATGGTGTCTGCAGCGCCATTGATTCCTCCTTCCTTCACGCACTGCAGTGCGTGCCGCAGGGGTCTAGCCTTTTCCCTTTCCCAGCAGCACTAGCCTTCATCAATGCTGCGTTTTTTTCTCACAGCGCGTGTCAACCCGCTTCTTTCCACTTTGGGTAAGACGCTGTTTCAGACATGTGTACTTCGCTCTCTCCCCTCATTCCTGTGCATCTTTGGCCTTTGCGCCTGCTTTCCTTCCTTTGCATTCCCGCCTCTCAGTGCTCCCGTCCTTCCTTCCTTTGGTTCTTATTCCATTTCCCTTACTTCCCTCTGGCTTCCTTAATCCTGCTGGTGTCTGCATTTGCCTCTCATTTCCTTCGTTCTGGTGTGGACTCGCTTTTCCTGCAACTTACCTACCTTTGGAAATTACTTGGAATTCTCTTCTGCTTCTCATTTCACCCGCTGTCACCTACTGTGAGCGATTGAATGGGGACTCACCCTACTAGTACTTACGTTCAGGATCCTGCTGCAATTCTCCACGATTACACATCTCTTTGGAGGAGGTTTTTTTTGTGAGCCTTTTCCGGCTTTTTTTCCCTTCTAAGGTCCTTTTGGACAGGAGTCTATTGCCTGGGATATAGCCTTACAGGCATAGCGGCTTCTTCCTGAGAACAGCCGTTCCTCTTCTAGGACTGGAAAACTTCAAGGAAAAAAGGAACCCCACCACCTTTGGAAGATACCACCTTGCAACTAAGTACGGACGAATCAGTTGAGGAGTGGGTTGAATTTGACATTGACAAACTCTTGTTCCCTTCTCACTCTTTTCCTTGGGTTAATTCTGGAGAAGGATAAGGCTGAGTGGTAGGGGGCCCTCTGGCCCTGGGGGAAGGCCCGCCCTGAATCGTTCAGACCAGGGCTCAAATTAAATCAGGCCTACACTGATCACTTCCTGTTTTGCCTTTTTCTCTTTCATTAGGCACGTGGTCCAGGACACCGGAGACCTTTCTCGCAATCTTGGGGTCATGACCCCGGTGAGTCAAATTGGCATGTCTGTCTGATTGCAAATTCCATAGCAGTGCATCGTTCTCAATGACATCCTTCTGCATAGGCCCTTGTACCATCAACAAAACAAAAGGACACACATCTCATACTGCCGTTCGGCAACTTCCGATTGTCCCTAGCTCATTTTTTCATGTGCATCAAGGATGTGAATCTCTTAGCTGCGAAAAATAGAACCTCTTGAAAATTCTTCAAGGACATTATGTACGGTAGACCTTGACTGGAGATGATGAACATTTCCTCTGGGGGAGATCTTCCAGTTAGTTACTTTTTCTTCCCTATCTATCACGTTAGACTTTAAAAAAAATGTATCTCAGGTTCCTTCCTCTCTTTTAAACCAAGTACATTCGCTTCCATGGGACTAGGACTTCTACCTCTGTTACCATAGTCTTCCCCCTCACGCTTCCTTGCTCCAGGATTCATCTATGAGACCTTCTGTAGTGCATGCACTGAGCTCTTTCTGCCTGCCTTTTTGCTCTTCCTTTATCAGAGCTTTTGGATAGTCTCATACCGCCATCTTCCTTGGTCAGGGCTTTCTCTGGCTTACGGCACCTGGAGTCGTCTGCCTGAGAACTGCCTCTAAGCAGATCCCCATTGTGGAGAGTTTGCTTGTGAACCCCACACCTCTTCACCATGCACCAGAATGCTAACCACCTGGGCATGCAGGATTGTGATTAGGCTAGGTTGAGATGACCCTTGCCTCTTGGAGACTCTTGAAAATGTTTTTATGTTTGAGTTGCTGTACCTCTTTTACTTTGCTACATACCATGTGTTGCCCATGTCTTGTAGCCCTGTAATGAATCTATCCCTGTACAGTATGTGTAAAAGCTATGAGAGAGGGCTACATCTTGCTGCCAGGCTCGGGCTGGTGTATAGGGCAATATGCCCAGGGCCGAACCAAAAACACAACATGCTAGTGTGGGCTTATTTTTGTGGTCAAAGTGGGGCACTCTTTTGGCCAATTTGGGCCAGTTTGAGGAGTTAATTCCCTCTGAGGCTAGTAGTTTTGACCAGTGTTGCTGAATAAATATTCTTTAAATTGTACAATTTGCATTACACTTTATCAAATAACTACCCCTTGGTTACTAGTCAAACAGTGTCACAAAAGGAATGAATTGCCATTTGCAACTGTGGGCCACATTTTCATTGGTGCCCGAGACAATTTTATCGCCCAGTCCGACCATGCTTGCTGCTGCTGCGCCCCATATAGATGTAGTCTGCCGGCTTCCGCAGACTGATGTGCTGGCGGTTAATTTTATTTGAGATACTGCTTATCATGTAATAAATCACTAAGCCGTCGCCTACGGCTGTTTTATCTCTCCCTCCATATCTTAGGAGTTAGGAGATATGGAGCCGATGTCAATTAACTTTAATGAAACGGTTCAGCCATTGGGTTCATTTACCTCTTTCGTTGAATACATCAAAACACATCAAGTGCATATATATATATATATATATATATATTTTTTTTTTTTTTTAAAACATTTTTATTCATGAAGTAAATTCAATCTAGAAAAAAGTGTTCAAAGCGAGTAACAACGTTATGGTGCAAACACTCACTCTATACCACTACAAATCAAAACCTTAGCACTCATTTCCGATGGTATTGATGTGCCCTGCCGTGTTCTTTTTCTTAGGTTAACCTTAACATTGTGCGTGTACAGAGGGCCAGAGTTGCCCATTCTGTAAATCAAAAAGACGACACTTAAAAATCATTCAGAGTTTGGCAGTGCAAGAAAAGGTTGCAGTAAGGTGGCGGTAATAATGTTCCTGTGTGCCCATATTAAGGAGTGTGTATGCAAAGTGCAGGAGAGGTGGGTCATTCACTTCACTAGAACTACCATGGGTGGAATTACCAATCACGATAATGCCTCCAACTCCCCCACGCCCCTCTGAAGTGCTATGAACCCCCAAAAATGGGGATTAGCACTGCCATGACTTCACTCATAATCTGACAGTAAATCCACCAGACCAAGTGGCAGCAATGATAAATGGGTTTGGTGATATTTACACTGGAAACACTGCCAAAATAGTAAGGGGGGCCAATGTATGCCTTTACACCAATAGAAAGACCGCCAGTAGTCTTAGCACCAACATAAAAACATGCAACCTCTAGAATAGTTATTTTTTAATTTCTCAGATGAGGCCTGCTCCCACTGGAAAGAGAAAAGTAAACATTTCCAACTTTGGTGGGCCTCCCACTAAAAATAGAAACATATATTATAACCCTGCCAGTCCAGTAATAACGTCCCGGTATTTACATATACTGACACTGTACCGGACCGGCAGAGTACAAGTATGCCAGTGGGGGTAACCAGACTTACCTCCAGCCAAGAGTTGGAATATAGGTAATTCAGGCCCCCACCGGCATAAAACAGCCAGTATTGCCGGTGGTTAAAATACTGGCAAATCCCCCGGATGGAGTCCTGGAATGAGGATTTACCACCCGTTGCGCCACCTGTAAGATCCAGGTAAAACCGGGATATCGGGTGGCGGAGACGGTAGGTACATTTGCCAGTATCCTGGCAGATTTTCCGCCAGCATACTGACAAACCTATAAGGAGGCCCATTATTTCTAGCATGACACTGCTAAGTATTATTATTCTATATTTGTTTTATTCGTATTTATATAGGACATTGTGGCACTTGTTACAGTACAAAGCTTAGTTACTTAGTTACATAGTCATTAGCAATATATATACAGGTTACAATATAGTTATATTACATTTGTGTTGTATTGCAATATACATGGCAGAAGTGGAGGAGGCAGTCATCCACTTGCTAGTTGAGGAGAGTGGCCTTGAGGTTGTTGCGGAAGACAGAGATGGAAGTTTCAGCTCTAAGGGTGGCAGGGAGTGAGTTCCAGATTTTCGGTGCAATATAGGAGAAGCCTAGACCTCCCGCTGTGGCTCTCTTTATGCGTGGTATGTGTAGCTGGTTGGTGTACTGAGCTCTGGTGGGGCGAGTGGATGTGGTCCTTGATATTGCTTCAGATAGGGATGCTGGAGCGGTTTTGTTGATGCACCTGTGAGTGATGGTGAGGATTTTCAGAGTAATACGGTCTTTGACCTGGAGCCACCGTGCTTCACATCTGGCGTGGGATATATGGTCTCTTCTAGGGATGCTCATGGCGGCTCTGAGGGCATTGTTTTGTGTGGCTTGCAGTCTGTGAATGTTCTTGGCGGAGGTGCCGGCTAGAAGGGTGTTGCAATAATCGAGTTTGGCTCCTATAGTTGCTCTAGCTATGGCCAAGTGGTTGGGGGTGGATAAGTAGGGTTTAATGGTATTGATGAGTTTGGTGCTGAACGGTGATGCAGAGGCTATGGCGCTGACTTGTTTGTTCATCGATAGATTTGCATCAATGTGAACACCTAGAGTCTTGACAGAGGATGATACGGAGATGGTTGAGTTGTCTATGTTGAAGTTGTTGTATTGGGGACTTAGTTTCGATAATGTGTTTGTCTGGCCCAGGATAAGAATTTCAGTCTTCTCCCCATTAAGACAGAGGCCGTTGATTGCCATCCAAGCTTGGATAGTGGCATGGATGTTGTGAAGGGCCGTGGCGTCTTGGTGATAGAGTCCAGATAGGGGTATAAGTACTTGAGTGTTGTCTGCATAGTTTGTATATGCAACACCCATGGAGTCAAGTAGGTCGAAGAGGGGTTTTGTGAAGAGGTTATAGAGGGTGGGGGCTGTACAAGATCCTTGGGGGACACCACAGTTTATAGTGGTAGGATCTGCGTTAGCTGTGTCGGAGTAGACCTTCATGGCTCTTCCTTCAAGGAAGGAAGTGATCCAGGATGCTGCTTGATTAGAGAAATGGGCTGCATGGGTGAGGTGGGTGGTGAGTGTTTGGTGATCTCTCAGGTCAAAAGCAGCTGATAGATCGAGGAGGAGGAGCAAGGCAGGTTTGCCTTTGTCCATGATCTGTGAGATTTGATTTTTTAGGTCTAATAAGGCGGATTCTGTTCCATGCCTGACACAGAAGCCAGATTGTCTTTTGCCTAGTATGGCGTTAGCTTCTATGTATGATTGGATCTGGATGTGAGCTGCTTTGTCCAGGATTTTTAGGGGGAACGGGACTGTCGTTATCGGTCTGTAGTTGGTGGGTTGCGCTGGGTCAAGTGTTGCCTTTTTTAGAAGTGGCCGCACCCAGGCTTCCTTGAGATTGTTTAGGACAGTTCCTGTTTGGAAAGATGCGTTAATGAAGGCAGTAATCAGGGGCTCTAGGTCATTGGCGCATTCCTTGATAATTTTGGGAGGGCAAATGTCTGCTTTGCAGAGGGATGGTTTGGGGTTTTTGATGAGATTAAGGACCTCAGGTTCAGTGATGTTTCTGAAGGAGAATTGAGTGTGATTGAGATTACTATGCTTGTCTTGTGTAGGGCGGTTGGTTTTTTGGTTTGGGAGGGCTTTGCAGTGGTTTTGGATTTTGTTCTGGAGGATTTTTTATTTTGTTGAGCATGGTGGACTGAATGCTGGCACACCAGGCTTTGTCTTTAGTTATCTCGTAAGCAGTAGCTGGAGGAGTGACTAATTCATTAAAGATTGCGAATAGTTCTTTAGCTTGGGTGTTGGCCTTTGAGATCCTATCATTGAAGGAGTTGGATTTTGCTGGTAAGATGGCTTTTTTATATTGGAGGTCTATTTGTTTGAAGAGGCTCTTATTTAGATCACTCGGATCCGTTTGCCAGTTTTTAAGCGACTGGCGCTTTTGAGCTCAGAGTGTTTGGAGTTCTTCCGAGAACCAAGAGTTGCAGTGAAATATTTTTTTTTCCTTCTTGATTTCAAGTGGGGCTATAGAGTTTATGGCATTGGTGAGAGTATCATTGAAGATAGCTGATAGTATATTTGGGTCCTGAGAGAAAGGTGGTTCTAGGCAGGGGCTTTTAAGGTGGGGACGCAAGTTGTCTGCGTTGAGTTTTTTAGAACTTCCTATTGTGGCAGGTGGTGCATGGGTGAGAGTATTAGGTTTAGGGTTGGTGGGGATGAGGAATTCGATGCATGTGTGGTCCGTCCAAGGAAGGGCCGTGTTTGAGGTAATGTTGGATGCACAGTTGTGATCCATGACCCAGTCAAGGGTGCAGCCTTTGGAGTGAGTAGGGGTGAGGACTCTTTGGGAAAAACCTAAGTCTGTGAGTTCTTTAGCTAGGGTTGCAGCGGATTTCTCCAGCATGGGGTCTGGCATGGATTCACATGCTCATGAATATTCCCCGTCGTCAGGCTGGGAATCCTCGGTAAAGAAAAATCAGTATCAGTTTCGTTTCTGATCTGTCTTTCGTAGTAGTAACCAATCACTGATCTCTGCATCATACTGACCACAACCAATGACTGCCATCTCCCTAAGCCCCGCCTCTGGCAGCCATCTTCAGATTTTTACTGCACGTTCAAGTGTTGGGATCCTCGTGCTATTGCTCTCAAGCTTTAGTGCCTTTTTCGCGCTTTTTCTTAGGAAAATTTTCTCTTTTTCGGTCAAAAGAGCCTCAAGCTCCACCGTTTCTTTATCCGATCAACGGGGACCCGTGTCGGATTCTTCTACGCCCCTCAAGGGTGAAGATTTCGTCGAGCCACGCTTTTGGAGGACTCCAGAAGTTTCTCAGGCCCATCTCGATCATGGCCCAGGAGAAGGGAAGATCGACGCCCGGAAAGCTGTTCAGGGTCTGCCCTGGATGCCAGCTTCAGAATGTCTTTAAGGAGGACGAACACTCCCTTTGCCTCTACTGCCTGCATGAGGACAAGACGCACGCGGAGAAGGACTGTGCGTTTTGCGGCAATATGTCGGAGCGGACCATGAAGGACCGCCATCTGCGTCTCGCCAACTGGCTGGAAGGGAAGAGCCCGTCAGGCGAGAAGAAGAAGTCCGAGCGGTCTTCTAAGACCTTTGAAGGTGCCCCGGCGACGGGGTCCAACAGAAGGCCAAGCACTGCGAGTCCGCTGGCACCGGGAGCGCCGAACGGCGGGCTCTACGGTCGCCAGGCAGGGCGCATCCTCCCCGGCGCCATCAACCACGAGCCAACGCTCTGGCTCGGGTAAGAGGAAGGCCGAGCACCCGGCAAAGCTCCTGGAGAGACCCCGGTCGAGCTCGAAGGCCCCATCGGAGGGGGAGCGAGGCGGTGACCCTCCCCCCAAGGAGTAGGCGGTGAGCGCACCTAAGGTGGTGAAAGCCTTGATCCACCCGGCCATGGCCTCTATCGAGACAGTCGTGGTGGCCCTGGCTCAGCCTGTGAAGGCTACACCAGTGGTGGTGACCTCGGGGCCCAGAGTCTCCCTGCCACCACGGAGGGAGTCCTCTTTCATGCCCATCGACAGGACCCCCATGAAACCTCCGACGGAGAAGAAAAAGGGGGGGCAGGAGGTCGTCGTGGATTCGGCCTCAACCTCTGAGGAGGAGCTGATCGAAGTCTTAAGCCACGGCGTTGGCGTGGAAGAAGACCAGCCCGTCGGGAGGGACCCCGACGTAGGAGACAACGAGAACGTCAAGGGTGCCGACGGGGCTCCTAACCGCCCATCGGAATCCCCTCTACCAGTGCCGCAAGACAACTCGGCGGCCATTTTGTTGGCTATACAGTCCTTATGCTCGTAGATAAGGACGAGATTGCCGTTACCACCAACGGAGGAACCTCTCCTGACGGGGGACCCGGAGCCAGGCCCGTCTGGGAGCCCTCCTCCTAAGAGAAGAAGGATTCATCCTCCACCTCCTTTTCAACCATCACGCCCTGCTCAGCCCTCCTCCCCGTCCACGACCCGTGGGGATGATACGGGGACTGACACGGCCGCGACGGGGACAGACGATGAGGTTTACGACGAGGATCTCCCGTCGTCACCTCCTCCCGGGCTTCCCCGCCCGACGAGATGGGATCGTTTCATGCCATGATCGCCAGGGCATCCGAGCTTTTCCAGCTCTGCCCGGAAGAAGGAAGGTTTCCTTTATCAACGGCGCGAGACCAAGAGGAAGACGGTCCTCGCTGTACCTCTACTGGCGATATCTGGGATGAGGGTCTCGCCCTCCTCAAGAACCCATCCACAACGCCTGCGAGAAGGGATTGGTACGAGAAGAAGTACCGGGTCCCGGACGCGGCCCCCTTGTGCCTTTGGGCACAGCCGACCCCGGACTCGGTCGTCTCCGCAGCGGCCAGGAAGAAAGCGGGGGGGCCTCGGCCTCTGCGTCAACCTCCCCGCCGGACGGCGAGCGAAAGAAATTGGACACGATGGGACGCAGAGTCATCTCATCGGCAGCGACGACGATTAAGGCTGCCAACGCCTTGGCTATCGTAGCCCGCTACGACAGGGAGTTGTGGTACAAAATCGCCCCCCTGCTGGACTTCTTACCAGACGACAAGAGGGCTGAGGCCCTAGAGATCTTGCAGGAAGGAGAAGTGGCATCGGACCACGCCATTACGATAGCGACGGACATCGCTGACACTGGATTTCGCCAGTTGGGCAACGGCGTGTGCCTTAGACGGCGTGGATGGCTCAAGGCAACTGACTTCCGTCAGGACGTGCAGACCAAAGTCTTGGACATGCCGTTCGACGGGAGCAACCTGTTTGGGAAAACAGTGGACGATTCCCTACAAGCCATCAAGACGGACACAGAGACGGCCCGGGCTCTCTGTGTTCTCCAGCAATGACGGCTGCCCTTTCGGAGCGGCGGAGGCAAGCAGGGTGCCTCCAAAGGTTCCAGCGGCGGATTTTCCACCTATCATCAAGCGGCCCGTTCATCGTCACAGGAAGCCTACAGGGGACGAGGCAAGTCGGGCGGACCCCGCCGTTGTCGCCAAGGAGGACAAGGCGGCAAAGCCTCGTCGAAGCAGGACTGAACCGGCCGTGGGGTCGGGCCCCCACCGAAGCACCCCGGTGGGAGGCCGGCTGGCGAGCTTCGTCAGCGTGTGGGAGTCCATCTCTACCGACCGTTGGGTGCTGGACGCCCTGGCCCAGGGTCACGCGCTCGAGTTTC
The DNA here is from genome assembly GCF_040938575.1 of Ambystoma mexicanum. Lineage (NCBI taxonomy): Eukaryota > Metazoa > Chordata > Amphibia > Caudata > Ambystomatidae > Ambystoma > Ambystoma mexicanum. The sequence goes on along the minus strand of NC_090926.1, from coordinate 323,672,851 downwards.
TGAAGAAGTGCCCGCACGTCCCCCCGTGGCCAGGAAGGAACATCACGTCCCTCAACTTCTCTTGGAGGTAAAGGCGATGCTCAAGAAAGGAGCCATCGAGCTTGTCCCAAAGAGGCTTCGGGGCTCCGGAGTTTACTCAAGATACTTCCTCGTGAAGAAGACGACGGGAGGATGGCGTCCCATCCTGGACCTACGACGACTGAACAAATTCATCAAGGCACAGAAGTTCCGGATGGTCACCCTCCAGCACGTCCTGGGTCAACTGGAGGAGGGCGATTTCCTGTCGTTGTTGGATTTGGAGGATGCCTACTTCCATATCCCCATCCTAAAGGGACACCGAAAGTTTCTAAGATTTGTGGTCCTATGGCGTCACTACCAGTTCAGAGTCCTTCCTTTCGGATTGAGGTCGGCACCCAGGGTGTTCACCAAGTGCCTCGCACCGGTGGCGGCGCGGCTGCACCTGGAGGGGATCCACGTCTACCCCTACCTGGACGACTGGCTCATCCGAGCAAAGACAAAGGAGCTCGCCGCGGAGCACACGGCGAGGACCGTCCAACTACTCACGGACCTGGGATTCTCCATAAACTACGCCAAGTCCCACCTGGTGCCCGTGCAAGACGCACAGTGGCGTAGTGTAGAGGCATGTTGGGGTGGTGGGGTGGTGGGAGGAGAGGGGCAGTGCCTATGCTCATCTTAGTAAGGGGTAGTGGTGCAGTGCGGGTGCCTAATCTGGTGTTTCTAGTCGTGATGGGTGTGGGTGAGCAGAGTAAATACCTAGGGAGTGATCGATTTCTGAGATTGCGGAGTCTGGTGGCTAGGCTAGGTGGCCGAGACTGTGTGATGTTGTAGTCTAGTGCTGCAGCATGTGAGTTTAGTGCCGGGCGCTGGGTGGGGTGTGCTGGGAATATGTGGGGAGGCGTAGAGGCCATTATAGTGAGGGCTATAAGGTTGGCTGTTAGGCTGGCTGAGCGGAGTGTGGCAAGGAGAGTGCGGGAGAGTGAAACTATGCTATGATTGGGAGGTGCATTCTTGGGCATCATGATCGTGGAGAGTGGCTGCATGTGTGTTTGTGTGCAGCTGGTGTGTGCTGCTGGTATGTGACAGAAATGACAGGGGGATCCTGCGACTAGTGCTAGGTAGTTCAGAGGCAGGGCATAATAGGTAGCAGTTCATCAAAATACAATGCCTAAATTCGATTTTTGTAAGTGGGGCAGGCAGATGGTATATGGTGGCAGGGCACAATAGGTAGCAGTTCAACAGAATACAATGCCTAAATTCGATTTTCTAAGTGGGGCAGGCAGAGGCTAAATGGTGACAGGGCATAATAGGTAGCAGTTCAACAAAATACAATGCCTAAATTCGATTTACTAAATGGGGCAGGCAGAGGCTAAATGGTGGCAGGGCATAATAGGTAGCAGTTCAACAAAATACAATGCCTAAATTCGATTTTCTAAGTGGGGCAGGCAGAGGCTAAATGGTGGCAGGGCATAATAGGTACTGTTCAACAAAATATTCCCAGCATGGGCTTGGTTCACACCAGAAATAGAGGTAGGCTTACACTGCCAATTTTAATATATATAATTCTAGCCACATGTTAGAAATAGAAAATAAATACCATTTGTAACACAGGCAAGGTCAATGGACCTCATTACAAGTTTGGCGGTGCGGGAAAAAAGTGGAGGTAATTCCATTACCTCTATTTTTCCTGGTTAGGTGGTATTACCACCGGTGGAATTATCATGAACCTGGTGGTAGATCCTCCACTTTACCTCTAAAAATCAGTGGAATTACCATCTGGTAATTCTGCCGGTGGTAATACCGCCAAAAATCCCGATTGATGTTCCATCGACTCCATAAAATGGGGATTTACAATGCCAACCCGCCACTTGTAATCTGTTGGAATTACCGTGGTGGTAACACTAATACCATTTGGTGGTATCTCAATGGTATTACTGCTGAGCTACCACAACACTCGTAATGAGCCCCAATGTTATGAGTGCTTCCACTTGGGGTCGGGACAGGATAACGGGTTGCTCGTTACCTATTTTAGTATGGTGCTTCCAAGTAACATCATACGTTTGTGAGCAGGACAAGGAAGAGTAGGACTAGGAGTAATGAAGATTACTAGTAAGTAATACAAGCATTACCTCCACGTCCCTCTTCCTCGTCCCAGTACTTACCTTTGAGTTGTACCAAAGCAGAAACAGGAAGGAAGCCCATGCACACCACAAAACACACAGACACCAGGATCCATGCAAAGTCAACCCAACACAAATGTATTCAAGGAATAGAAGAAAGGAAGCAGGTATACCCAGACACCTGCCACTACATCAACCAGAAACAGCCCCCAGAACCACCACGCCAAAGGAAGTGGAACAGGGCCCCTCCACGTTGAGTCGGTAATGACGAATGAAGGTGTTAGGTATAGTAACCAAAAAACAGGAAAAAATGATCAGGGTTACTGAACGTGGTGTGCATACCTCACACAATTCTTACACAATGAATGACACTGTTTTAGGTTAGGAGAAAACAAGAAAAAATGGTGGTTGGCAGGGAAACTAAATATTCATTTTTACCTCATGATTTGATGCATAAAAGTTTTGTTAAAAATCTTAACAGGACACTTATCACTTCAGAAACAATATATCTGAGTGATACATTATTGATTATCCAAGCCAATATGACTGGATCACAGTACAAAATCATTATTAACCCTCCTGGGTAGATCAGGGCCTAGCCAGGAGCCCCATTTATTACTGGTGTTAGGTGTAGTCCAGGTAGCCGCCCAGTAAATATCCAGTAAAGGCACCCCTGCAAGTTAGCCTAGGAGGTAGCCACCTCCCTAGAGGACCGACCCTGCACCCGCCTGCCGGGCAGAGGCCCGCAGAGTCATAGGTTCGGAGAATTAAGGACTTAATCCATCGTCTGATAGTAGTGGAAGCCCTGTGGCCACAGCCCCCCACCCCAAAGGTGACCAATAGATGATCAGTGACATGAAAGGACTCCTTCCGGGAAAAATAATGCAAGTCCACCCGCTTGAAATCTAAAAAATCCAAGCCTCCTCCTCAGGAGGGGAAGGAGCAGGAAAGAAATGCAGAACGACCACCTGCTGAGATCAATGGAACCAAGAGGAGACCTTGGGCACAATGGAAGGGTCACACCGTAGGACCAGAGCATCCTCCCAGACCACCAGAAATGGAGGCGGACATAGGAGGGCCCCGATTTCCCTCAGACGTCAAGCTGAAGTAACTGCAATCAAAAGGTTGTCTTCAGCGTCAACCACTTCAGCTCGACTTCCTCCAGGTGCTCAAAGGGAGGCTTTTGCAACATAGCCAGGACCAAAGGAAGGCCCTAAGGAGGATCTCCAACTGGGCACAAAGGACGGAAATCCACCACTCCTTTCAACAGCCTCTAGACCAGAGCCTTACCCTCTCTCCCAGATGGAGGGGACCAGGAAACCCTAAAGGCCTGAATGGACGCCCACTGAGAACGGAGAGTAGAGACAACCAATCCCTTCTCAGACCCCTCATCGAGAAACTGAACAGAACACCCCTCGGGAAACATCAAGACAGAAAATTGGACCAATGACCGTCGTAAGACTTAAGCGTAGAGGACCGACGTGCCACCTGAACCGTCCCAGAAAAAGTGGTGGAAAGGCTTAACGCTCTTTTTCCAGACCCCCAATGGATGAGAGAGGAGAAGGGAGGACCACCCACCCTCAAGAAGACGGGCAACTGGGCAACACCCACGAAGGAGCCAACTGCATCTCCAGAAGAAACGGCACTCACCCCTACTGCGGCCAGTGAGGGGCCACCAGGACAAACACCCCCAGGGACTCCCTGATCCTGCTGATAACTCTCTGAATCAGAGGGATCGGAGGAAAGGAATAAAGAAGATCTGGCGGCCAGGTTAAGGAAACAGCGTCTACCCCCAGTTCCAGCGGGGCAGAGTCTGAGAACAAAACCGGGGAAGCTGAGCATTGCAGGAGAGGCAAAGAGGTCCAACCAGGGAAGGCCGAACCGCTGACACACCTCAAGAAAAATCCTGGTGCAAAGGGACATCTCCCCAAGACCGGAAACACCCTGCTGAGACGGCACGCAGTCACATTGCCCACCCCCAGATATGGACAACCCTCAAGGAGTGCAGGTGAGCCGCCGCCCTGGCCCTGACGGACACGGCTAGATTCTCCAGGGAATGGGGCCCCGTGCACCCCTGATGATTGATTTAAACCAGAGCAGCAGTATTGTCCATCCAAACCAGAACATCTTCCCCAGGATCGAAGGCCAGAAGACCACCAGGGCCTGTATAACAGCAGCGGTCTCCTTCTAATTGGAGGACCTCCCTAAGTCCAGAAGGGACCACTTTCGCCTGATGATACAATTCCAGGAGAGTAGCCCCCCAGGCCACTGGCATAGGTGGGAAGAATTATCGGTAAGGCTGGGGACTAGGGCACACCCCTCCGGAGATGGGACCTGACCAACCACCAGCGAAGAGATGATTTGAGGGTAGAGGTGATCGGGATCAATGAGTCGTATCGAAGGGATGCCGGGTACCAATGGTACAGCAGGTGACACACCAATGGTCTCAAATACAGCCGTGCCCAGGGGACCACAAAGACAACCACAAAGACACAGGAAGCGATGTGACCCTGGAGACACAAAAGGTACCTGCACGAAGCCCAGGTCCTGAGAGAGAGATCCTTCAGGAGCAAGAGGAGCTGGGAGGCCCTTGCTAACGGGAGCTGAACCATCCCCTCCAGGGTGCTAAACTGGGGCCTGATGAATTCAAGAGTCTGAGAGGGTGACAAGTGGGACTTCGGAAGACTGAGCAAAAATCCCCACCGGACCAGGGCACGACAGACAAGATGAAGATGGGCCACCACCCAGAGCCGGGACCCAGCCCGGATCAACCAATTGTCCAAGTAGGGGGACACCTGAATTCTGTCCAGGCATAACGATGCCACCAGGGGACAGCTTAGTGAAGACCTGCAGTGCAGATTTCAGACCGAAGGGCATAACCCAGAATTGGAAGTTAACCTGCCACATGCCAAACTGCAGGAAATGTTGATGACTCTGAAAGATCGGTACATGGTAATAAAAGTCCTGTAGGTCGAGGGAAACTAACCAATCTGCATGTGACACCGCCAGGATGATGAACTATAGGGTCTCCATCTTGAAAAGCTGAGTCCAAACCAAGGCATTCAGGTTCCGCAGGCGGATGATGAGACGAAAGGAGTACCCCCCCTGGTTTAGGGACCAGAAACACCCAGGAATAGAAGCCAGTCCCCCTCTGGCCCGATGGCACCAGGACAGTTGGCCTACTTCAGAAGAAGGTACTGGAGGGCAGAGTGCAAGGCCACTCAGCAACACACATACCTGGGGAGAGGAGTCACCCGGAGACCGGACTCAACAAAGTCCAGCCGTTACCCCAGGCAAACTGTGGAACGAGCCCAGGAGTCGGAGGCAAATAGGTCCCAGATCCGAGAAAAGCGAGACAAACGCCCTCCCACCGGCCAAGGTTGGGCATCAATGTTAGGAAAGATTTCCATTTATGTATAATTTCCCCTCCAGTTGTGAACCCCCAACTTTTTGCTGTTGTCGGCCCATCCTAGCCTGACTTTTGCCAGTGGAGCCCTGCCTTCAGCTGTACTCCACTGGGTTTTCGCTCCATTTTTTATGGGGAAACTGACATGCCCCTAAAGACCTTCAGACTGGGAGACTTTGTTTCCATTAGTCTTTCACTTTGCTGCTAGTTTTTAGCAATGTTACCAGTGCACAACATCCCTTACAGTACAGTATGCTGGGGTCTTCCTTTCATTTTTTAAGGCCCTAGACACCCTCAAAGCATTCTTCCATAGATGTATGCCTTGAATAGAGCTGGTGGCAGCTGTTATTATTTGTTCATTTTTAACCCTTTCTTTTGGTTCATATCGCGTTTACTGCGTTTGGACCAGGGCAGTGGCTTGGCCCCAAAATGGCCATTCCACAAGGTCCTTTGTTCTGTCCTTTGGCCGTCTTGTCCCTTTGCCTTCCCCAGGTCGAGCAGACCCAGGAAAACCCTTATTTGGTCATGCAGATCCCCACGCAAACCCAAGCTTTTGCGGGCTTCTGCATGACTTGTGTGTATGCCTCCAGGATGTGGGCTGGACTGTCTAGTTCCAATACACATCCTGGGTTCCAGAGAGTCTGGTGTGCTGGGAATGACTGGGACCACTGTGGTGTGTGATTGGTCCACATCTGGGATGGCTGTATGTGAGCAGATCTCTCATTGGGTCCTCTTCATTTTGGCGCAAAGGAGATTCTGGATAAGAAAAGGGCCCAAACACCCATAAAAGGCTGATCTCTTGAGTTCTCACCGAACTTAGGATAGGAGCCAAGTATCCTGAAACCAAGAAGCCGAGTCGAGGAACTGCTGGTGACCCGCTGGAAGGTTTGGCACCCTGAGCCACTGTTGTCCCGCTGGGGCACCCTGCTTCTGATTGAACTTAGAAGGTCTGCAAAGGCGCTTTCACCCATTAGAATAGTGTGAGTAACTATTCCCGACACCTTCAACTTAACACGCAAGTAAGCATCTTCTGAAGTGTTCCTGGGCCAACCAGTGAACTGACCAGCTTGCATGTGACCTTTGGTCTGAAACCGCCACCGTTTCGAGTTGACACTTGAGACGTTGGAGATCATAAGCACTGGGTATAAGGCACTCTCCAGCTGAGTTTCGTACACCTAGGCGCCCTTGGTCTGGTATTAGGAGAGTACGCCTGAACCTAAGTGCACACGGTCACCGTGTCGCCCAGCCGTGGTGATGAACTTCGAGGGTGCACTGCTGCTGTGCCACCCCCTGCCCCCCTGTGCCCTGAATCGAGCTGCAGTGGATTTGAGCTGATCCCTTCATCAGGAGCAGAAAAATCGCCATTGTCCCACCACATAATCATCCCTGGAACTCAGCTGCTGAAAGTTGCAGAATCGCACCATTGCAACATTTGAACCCGCAACCGAAGTGGACTTGACTGCCGAAGTTTGGTCTGAAGTGTGCCTTGGGTCAGTGAACACTTGCAACCCTTACCGGTGGCCCTTGGCGGATCCATCCATTTTTACGCAGAAGAGTCCCCTGTGGGCCACTCTTCTTTATCAAGGTATAGCCTGTTCTACCGAGCTAATCCCAACTCTTGGATCCAGTTCTGCCCTCTTGGGGAGACCCTCCTCGAATAGTGGGAACTTATTCTTCACTGCCTCACCCTGCCTTCCTGACCTGCTACAGCCCCTGCAAGAGACCCCATTTTTTCCCAACCGCACGTTTGCTTGCATCTACATCCGAAAGTACTTTTGAGCATAAAGCTCCACTGTTCCTAGGGATTGGACTGCCTCTCAGATAGGGTTAATAAAGTGAAGCACTGCCTAAAGTATATTCGCACTGTATGCTCCCTTTCCTCACAGGTTGTGGACCCTTACTGTGCACTATTCCTTTAGGCCATTGGTAACTGTACATATGTTTCATAGTAGTGTATGTTGGTTTAGTTATTACTGCTGATATTTGCTTTGTGTATATGTTAAAAGGCCTTTAATAAATGTGTATGTATTTTTGATATCTACACCTGACTGAGAGTGATTTGTAGTGTTGTTTACTGTGTGTGCTCATTGTGGGCTTTCGATCACCCTCACCCCTCCTGAGACCTAGTCTTGACCGCCGCCAATGCTACTTTGATTGGTCTGGCTTGTCCAGAAGGTTACCCTGTTCCAAGAAATTAGGCTGGCCTTCTGAACCTCTGCCCACCAAGTCATAGTTCAGAAATCCATCTTACAGTCAGGACTTCTGAGGTGTAGGTGGGGACCTGGGATGGAAAGGACCCCGGAAACTGTGCTTCTTACGATCTGTCCATGGACAAGGCACATAAGACTTACGAGGAGGAGGAGAACCACTGGTAGATGCATGAGCCACCTTCTTCCTCAACTTGTTCGCATGTTTATCCACCTTAAAGACCAGTGAACTTTCGACTCTAGAGCATCACCAAACAACCTCCGACCTTTAAAGGGAAGCTTCAAAGCAGCAGGCTTCTGGGACCCCTCCGCCTTCCAATCCCGAAGACACAAATGTTGTCTGCCAGAGACTGCGGCACCCATGGGCATAGCAGTACCGCAAACACCATCACAAAACAGGTCCGAAAGCAACTTGGTCTGTCTCTGCAACTCCGTAAGGAGCTGGGAACAATCAGTGCTATCATCCAGAGACTGTTGCAGCATCTGAAAACCAGCCAACCTATGGAATAGCCCATAGGTCTTGGACTGCAAAGCTAGATGAGACCCCACGTAGGACTTCTTGAGGTTAGAATATACCTCCCGTTCCACCAAGTCCCTGACAGCCACCTCATCTGCTTACATGGAGGAACGGTCCACAAGGCTGGCCAGAATGTCATCCACCTCCACCCTGGCCGGCAGTCTGAACTCCTAACCCCGAAGAGGGTACAACTTTGGCATAAACCGGGGCATGGAGAACTGTTCCAGATGGGCCCACTCTCGTAGGATATTGTCCCGAATGTCAGAAATCAAGGGACGACCCAGTTTGGGAGATTGCTTGTGCTGTCTAATAGAAGGCTCATCAGCCCCCTCCACCACCTGACGGCTCCTGAAACCCCATGGAGATGGAGATCTGGTCCAGAACCAGCTGGACTTTGTCCAAGTACTTCCCAGTCGCCTTCTCGTCCTCAGAGGAAAGGCAGGACCCAGAGGTATCTGAAGAAGTAGAAGTGCAAGAAGAAGAAGAAATGGGAGTGGGCCTTGACCCACCAAGACCAGCAGCGTGGTTGGACATAAACTCCTTAAGAAAGAGCCTTAAAATCACCCATGGAAACACCAGGGGCAGCCACCTTCCTTCGTTTCACAGGCCTGGAGGTAGAGGAAGATGTCACCACCACATGGTGCCATTTAGCCACGTGCTTCCCCATAGTGGATGCAAGCTGAGACCACAGAAAACACCATCAGAGGTTTCTGCCATTAAAGTGGAAAAAGCCTGAGAACCTGCGTGCACCCCAGCTGACAATGATGCGCTGCCAGAGTGACAGGTGAGCCCAGCAACAAGGAAGGCCCAGGCATGCCCCAGCACCACGAATACAGTTGCAAAAGTAACAATAAGCGCCAGGGGCAACAACGGCTATCGGGAAGAGTCCACGCCCCAGGGAGAGCCCGGTATGAACAATTGCAATGCCTGCTCGAGCAATCGGCAGTAAGGAGCTGCCTCAAAGGAGGCCCCGCCAGTGGGTACAGCACAGGCTGGGCCGCTGGACCGTATTACCAGAGGTGTCCTGGTCGGATAACCACACCTGGAGACGGGCAGGGGAGGGCGGAAGCCCTGAAACGGACCCCCTCCCCCCAGCACCCACACTCACTTGAGAGCCAGGGCAGGGCACAGAACCCCCGGCCACGGGAACAGAAGCAGGAGAAATCAAACACAGGAAGCCATCTGACACACCCACAAGGCAGAATCCACCTGAAAAGATCTGCAGGATCCCACAGCCCTGCAGGGGGGCCCGGTGGGCCTCCTCACGCCCGCACACCCTCCAAGCGCCGCACTGGAGTCACCGAGCGAGGTTCACCAGCCATTGTCCCTCACAAGCCTAGCAAGGAGAGGATACAGAAGTTCAGGCAAGAACACAGAAAAACTCCTGTGTGTTGGGTAAGTGGGAGGTTACACCTCTTAAGAGGGGGGGGCTAAGGAGGTCAGCTTGAAAAAGGAGTTTTTATGAGCATGGAGCATACTCAAAGGTAAGTTCTGGGACGAGGAAGAGGGACGTGGAGGTAATGTTAGTCACCATTTATATGTAAATCACAGAGTTGTCAGACTCTTGTTATTAAATTCTTGTATGGTAACTCCTCCTAATGCACAAGGGTAGGAAAGAGTGATGTCCCTCTTTGTAATGTCTTTTTCAGTATTGTTCCTTGCTGCGTTGTCATTACATTTGCAAAATAGGGGTCCTCGCTCGTCTTTTTCATCACAAGGCCTCATAAATCCTAGCACTAGCCCTGCCTGATGCACAGCTCAAATGGTTGTATGTATTTGGAGATAAAAAATATATCGAGAACATTCCTTTTTTCCCTATGGTCCATTGAGAGCATCCTACAGCAAATTTCGCAAATGACTATATTCCTGTCGGCACCCGGACACTGAGAAATAAAGAGCTGGGGTGCACTCAAGCAAGGAGCTGAGGAATCAGTCGAGAACCTTGAGACAGTCACATTAATTTGGAAAGGCACTCATACACATTCAATCATCCCATCACACACGAACGCACAGTATACACGCATTCATCGCCCCCTCCTATCTCCCACCATTAAAGAGACGTTACACCTGTGCGTGTCAAGTAGCAGGCCCTTGGCCGTCATTGTCAAATTCTAGGTCAAGACGTGTCTTAATAATGAACAGATGGTGAGGCGGTTGTGCCTCCCACTCGTGGTGCTTCGTAGTCGGTTGGCTTCCCACACTCTGGCAGTGGCAGTTAAATGTATTTTATATACCGCTTATCATCACATGAATCACTTGGACGTCTCTGGGAGCTTTATCGCTCCGTCCATCTCTCCCAGACCCCGGAGCTGCTGCCCATTATCTGTGATTTGATCAAACACCAAAGGTCAAATGTAAGCTCCTTTTCCATTAGTCTGTGTAAATGGTTTACAGAGCCGCTTCATTTACCGCTTGCAGGTCACCACAGCGTGAGACACCCTGCGAAGACACATTACAGTCACACAGTGCTTATGCCGACTTTACACAAGGTACACAAGGCGCACGGACCTAGCACACACATACATGATCACATCCCGTGCACTCCGTGCAGACACGCAATAATAACGCATCGTCCACATTCAGTGCAGACACTGTTATGACACATGATCTCTCCCTACACACATCACATTCACTCATGACTCGTCACGCGCGCGCGCACACACGGACACGCGCTGCAGAATCTCGCACTCTGAAATATACCGACTCAAATGCATGACGACATCAATTTTATCATTCACACTTGGTGTTATCCACACAATCTTACACACAATACGCACACTCTTAGAACTCATCATGGCATCACATACACAGTTGCATGGATAGTGTCAGTGCACACTCTGCCGATGCTCAAATGTGCAGGCTCACTGGACACATGACACATCAGACACACGATGGCTGTATCACCCGAAGGAACATTAGCAAAGGAAAGTAACATGTATTTCCTTTCCGAGGCTGCTCAGTGCACACCTCATGACACGGATATGATATTCCTTGTGGCTTGGTAGGACACGGAATATCCTACCAAAGACTGGTGGGTGCATATGGACCGTTATCAGACCCGAAGTGAACCCACGATATACCACATATTCAACCACTGTATACAAGAGGACCTCGTTATCAGTCGGGTTCTTCCATTCACGCGCTGTGTTTTCTATAAGCTTTATTTCTAATTATATCATTTTGATAAACAGAGTTGGACATCTATACAATCTTCAGCAATACAAAACAATGTTTTGTAGGCATCTCAATGCAAGACTTTTAGAAAACATAAATCAGTCAAAGCCAGCATATAGCCTAACACAAAGGGGTGTTCCAAATTACGCCATTGGTCTAAGGGACACAGCACATCATAGTTGCATTTGACCAAGCGAAATCACCATAGTGTAACATATCGGTTATATTTTCCAGCCCCAGTTGATCGTCAGATAATATCAACGAGAACCTTCTGAACAATTGTTCCCTATCCATCACAAAATCAATTAGGAGATCAAATCCTTGAAACGGTGGTCAGGGCTGTCATTTTCCCCATACCTAGGACTTCCCAAATGTTAACCCACTAACATACAATGTAAAGGTGCTCCAGAGAGTTCCAGGCCTGTGATCAGGTTAACTGAGCAGCATCCAGTAAGTGCTCAATTAAGGAGCCCAGAGAGGCCATCATTGGGAAATGTCCTATTTGGATCTGCATCTCCTAAAAATATCAAAAGTGGGCCAATTGACAGTTTGTAATGATGGTGGCCAAACGGCAGGTATATCTGATTATTTTATTGCATAAACTTCAAAGATGGACCCAATGGTATTAGGCCCCCCTTAGAGACATCCTCTCCTGACTTCGCCCAACAGCAACTCTCTTCTCTCCCTAACACATGTAAACCATTCTAAACAGAATTTTACTAGCAGCTCAACTATGTACAGGATGCATTTAAAGATTCCCTACAACATGAGCCTTCCCCTTGCACACTGTATGTAACCCCCCACCCCCCACACATTCACCACATTCACCATACGGGCCCCCATCTCCTGATGTTTGATCACCCCAGCATGTACCTAGCTCAAAAACCCGGCCCACTCGGACTCGAGATTCGCTGCTTTCTCGTGCATCACAGCTGTGATCATTTCCATCACATATATGTTCCTGCTCACGTAGGCCTTGAGTTTTTGATGGCCCACAATAATTCCCTTTCTATCACAGAGTATCGTGACTCAGCTCCTCTCAACACTCATGATGCAAAGGCCACAATTCTTCCTAATCCACACTTCTTTTGAAGTAGAACTGCACCCAACCCAGTGTCACTCGCATCTGACATGACGTATGTCTCACAACTAGTATCAAAACTACTCAGCGCTGGAGCACTCGCCATCTCATTCCTCACTTTATCAAGCTCGATCTGACAGTCATCTGACCATAATAATGAGACACCCTTCCTACACAACATCATTATGTTGGCGCAACAATCTGCAAAGCGCATAACACATTTTGCATAGCACTCTACCAAATCCAAAAATTACATGACTGCTGGTTTATCCTTTGGTGGCTTCAAATTCATTATGGCAGATACTAGCTCCCCCTTTGGCTCAAGTTCCTTCTCACTAAGGCTATTGCTCCTACCCTGAACTTGCACATCTCCCTGCAAAGAGTGAGTCCAGCACTGATGAGCATATGCAATACTTCAGCAAGCCTTTGATCATGTTGTTCAACACTATCCCTGTAATTCATACCATGAAAGTACAGAACCCCTTGAATTTCCCTCAATATACAGTGCATTACCTTCTGAAAGAATTAGGCCGCCAACACAAGTCTGAAAGCCATCCTCCTGAATCTATATGTACTGTCATGGCTGGCAAATGTGGTATAATTGCTGGAGTCTGGATTTAGAGCAACCTGATGATATGCAATTTTAATGAAACTGAAGATAACATCACTAACTTCTCAGGGAAAGTCTGTTCCCAGGTGGCATGGGAAGGGTGGAAGCTAGCTGACGACAACCCTGGGGGTGGCTATCTGTGGAAGGACCGCCAGGGAACAGACCGACCCAGGGAAGAGGAGACTTTTCTATTGGAAAATAAACACACAATTCCCCCCTGGGTCAGAATAACAAGTGTAACTTTACACTAGCCCCTATATGTATGTCGTATTGTATGGTAGAAGATGTAGGGGAAAACCTTGATTGCGATTATATGTGTCAGGAAAAATGTACTTAAACGAAGATGTACAACCGAGTAATGAAGATTACTCAATCAAAGAAACCACCGACGCATACTAGTTTTCATCATGTGATCAATGCCGGGAACTTTAAAAGCAAGAGATTTGAGAAGTTGGATCCCGACGCAGTTCGGGAAGCAGCAAAGGCATGTTGTGGCGAGGCAGACGGGAGAGAACCAGAGAAACCCTGTGGCGAATGGTCAGAGTCGGAGAGACCGCGGTCGCAAGACTGGGAGCAGCGGAAGCTCCAGAATGAAGACCGAAGCAGTGACCAGACCGAAAGGGGCTGGAGCAGTCGCATCGAGAAGGAGGAGGTTCAAGCCACAGCTCTCACACAGCGGCAGATGCAGAAATCACCAAGAAGGGCTTGAGAGCCTGGGGGAGACCATAAGGGCACCGGGGTGCTTCAGTGTGTATACCGCAAAGCAGTCATAGAGGCGAGCCTTTGCACGACAGAGATAAGTAAACAAATGAATTAACAAACATTGTCAAAAGCCAATATTACTGACATTAAAAGTCAACAGAAAGGAAACCGAGTGAATGAACAAGTATTGTCAAAAGCCAATAATAATGACATTGAAAGTATATGGAAAGGAGGCCAAGTAAATGAACCAACATTATATAAAGCCAATGGTAATAACACTGGAAACACTGCAGAGGTAAATGAAGTAGTTGAACAAGCATTGGCCAAAGATCATAGACAAATGGTTAAAAACTCAAAGTTATCCAAGAGGGAAGGCAACCCTTAATAAAAGACATTTGGGAGTCCATTGAAAGGTTGAAAACCCAGAGAAGGGGCGAGAAGGTTCCATATTGATCAGCACGTGCGTTGGGACATTGAAGAAGGCAGCTACTGAGAGGGCATATTCTGTATTTATCTTGTAGTGCTGGCTGCAGCCACATAGGGGCTATACTTAGTGTTGGTTATCTTTCATGGTATTTCTTTGAAAAGGGAGGGGGGCGGTACGAGAGAGGTTATATGTAATGTTTTTTTTCTACATGTCGGTGTTTCTACAGGCTGACATTACCCTAAGAGGGTGTGGGGTTTTTCTTTTCTTTTGTAGTTTATTCACAGAGTTGGTGCCTAGTGAGAGGTTGTCCCACTTGGGAAAGGAGAGAATATCAGCCTCCAGAAGTGAGATGCTTGTTGTCCTCTGGAATATGAAAGGAATCAATAGTCCACTAAAAAGTAAACAGGTTCTTAATCATTTGAATGGCCTGAAAGCTGATGTGTGCTTTTTGCAGGAGGCCCATCTGACAGTGGAAGAGACTGCTAAATTGCAGAGAGGATGGTAGGTCAGGTATACGGTTCTTCGTTTAATACATGCTGATGGGGTGTGGCTATATTGATTCGTAAGAACCTGGTAATTCAGGTGCTCTCAGAGAGGATGAACAAGGAAGGAAGATTGGTAGCGTGTTCGTTATGTATCCATGGAGAAATGTTTACATTATGCAACATTTACGCTCCGATAGTGGATGATGAGTCCTTCTTTAGGATAGCAGCACAAGCCCTACAGGACCAGAACTGCGATTATATTATACTGGGGGGGGGGGGGATTTCAATGAGATGTTGGATCCTTTAATGGACAGAAGTAAAAGTGTTTTAAGATCCAAAAGTAGTTAGGCGGCTGCTTTGCAGGATTTGATTTTGGAGCATAACCTGAAAGATACTTGGAGACTTGAACACCCATCTTCCAGAGATTATACTTTCTTTTCAAGTGCCCACAATACTTACTCACAGATAGAACTGATCCTGACGGCTGGATTGGCTACTACTTACTATACAGGAGGCGCTATAAAGAAATTCACATTTCTGACCATGCACTGGTGAAGATGACTATTGTATTGCAGTTTACTACTCACATGTGTTCCCTGTAGAAGTTGAATACCTTAAATCTGGAAGAGGAGGAAATCATAGAGAGTATTGTTAAAGAGGCAAATTACTTTATAGAATAGAATTACATGGGAGATATGGACCCAGGCACAGTTTGGGAGGCCTTCAAATGTTCAATGAGAGGCCTCCTGATTGGTTTGTCTAGCAAATAGAAGAGGATTAGAGACCACAAGATTATGAGTTTGGAATTGAAAATTAAGGATTTGGAGAAAGCGATGATGCGAATCCCAGTTAATGGGAAAACAATGAACTGCTTCAGCTTAAAAGGGAATACAATAAAAAAGATGTCCGAAAAAGCAGAGCATATGGTTTTTCATATTAAATGCTCTTATTTTGAGAATGGGGAGAAATTTTACCATTGACTGGCACATAGATTAAAAGATCAGGAGAATGATAGTACCATTCCATCGATCACAAAACCTGATGGCAACACTACGTTTGATATGAGAGAAATAAACAATGGGCCTCATTATGAGGCTGGCGGCCGTGGTATGAACGGTGCAGTTAGGCACTGGCATAGTTCATACCGGGCTGCAGCATTACGAGTTCTGCTCGCGGCTTCCTGACTTACCTGGCGGGCTTTGCAGCACCCGCGAGCAGAACTCGTAATGCTGCCGGCACCGTTACTAACAGTGCTGGCGCATCCTTGCTCCCCACCCCCATTCTGGCCTGCGGGGCAGAATGGGGATCGGGAGCCCGGAATTAACGCCTCCTGCGAATGAGCAATTACCGGCCCACTCATCTTGTAATGGGCCAGTTATTTCCCAATCGCAGGAGGCGGTGCCGGATGTGAGCATGGCGGTAGCTGTCCCTGCCATACAGGCACGGCCACCGCCATGCTCGTAATGAGGCCCAATGTATTTTTAGATTTTTATAAGGACCTTTACTCTGAAGAAGCCTGTGTTGTAGGAGGCTTGCAGGGATTTGAACAGGGTTTGGGTCTTCCAGAACTCTCTGTTGCTGAGAAAGCAACTTTGGATGTGGATTTTTCTGTGGAAGAATTAAGGAAATCGGCATCAAGCCTTAACTCAGAAAGATGACCAAGCCAAGGGCCGGTTGGACTACCAATGGAATTTTATAGGATATGCCTAATTCGGTTTTTGGACTTCTTTGTGACATGTATAAGGCCTCTAGGACCGTTGAGATCCTGCCGGCACACAACTCGTCAAAGCTACAATTTTGTTTATTCTGAAAAAAAGAGAAGGACCAGTCTTCACCTTCGAACTATTGACCTATTAGTCTTATAAACATGGACAGTAAGATTTTAGCAAAATTGTCTAGAGGTAATACTGCCAAGACTAATTCACTCTAATCAAACAGGCATGCCGTGATCAATATGAGGAGACTACTTCAGACACTTACACTGGTGAATGACACGGAGGATGATGCAGCAATCTTCTCACTAGACGCAGAGAAAGCTTTTGATCGGATAAACTGGAGCTTCTTTTGTCTGCAGTGCTGGAAAGGATGGGTTTCAGTGAGTCTTTCATAAATTGGGTCAGGATGTTATACAGGAGCCCGACTGCTGCTGTATTTACTAACAGTGTGCATTTAGAATCATTTGGTCTGGAAAGGGGGACTCAGCAGGGTTGCCCTTTGTCACCGTTACTGTTTGTAATTGTGATAAAGCCTCTGGGCGCAGCGATCAGATAGGAGGGGATGATTAAAGGGGTTAACTATGGCGGAGTCAACCAAAAACTATGGCTAAACGCAAATGACTTGCTGGTACTGCTAAGAGATCTAGAAATGTCACTGCCAAAACTGATGGGATTCATTGCTGAGTTTAATACTCAGTCAAGATATAAAATTAACTCAACTTAATCAGAGGCGATTCCTCTCTCCAAAAATTGTGGGGAAAATACGATTTTGAACTTGGGCTTTAAGCGGTGCTAAGAGAGTTTTAAATACTTGGGTATCTGGCTGAAAAACAAGCTAGACAGGATTGTATCAGAGAATATGATGGGTTTACAATCTGGTCTGAAAATGATTTTGGAAAGGTGGAAACTTAAACCTCTCCTTATGAGGGAACGTTAATGCGTTAAAGATGAACTCTACATCCAAAATTGCCAATGTGCTTGCCATGTTGTCTTTAACTATTGTTAAGAAAGTGTGATTGGAATTTGATGTTTTGTTGCAGAACTTTTTATGTGAGGGTAAGCCTTGGAAGTTTCAGTGACCAGTGGACAGGGGGGCCTGGGAGCCCTGAATTTTATCATCTGCCTTTTACGGCCAGACACCTGGCACCGCTGCTGGAATTGGAGCCAGATGATTGGGCAAAAGCTGAGGCAAGCTTGAATGGGCCTTTAGCACCGAAGGCGGTTTTAACAACAAAATCAGTGTGGCCTGCTAGTATTGAACCAGTCACTGAATTTTTAAGGGCTTCTTGGAAGAAACTCCTGTCACTACCTGGAGGAAATGCGCTGAAATGCCTTGACTCTTCTATCTGGTGCAACCCAGACATAAAAGTCAGGATGAAGATGCTGTTCTGGCCAGAATGGTTTCTTGGGGGTGTTCAGTGGATAGGTGACCTTAAGGCTGGAGGAAATTGACTGTCATTGGATTAACTGAGGACTACCTGGCAAATACCACACTGCACACTTCAGGAATTTCAAACTCTTAAAAGAGCTATTGGTGAAGTCTCTGTGACGGGGGAGATTGATTTTACACAGTTGAATGCTCAGGCTAAGGTGGAAGGGCATCTGGCAAGCAAATATTACAAGTTAATTGTGACATCGGCAAATAGCAATACTCAGTTATTACAGAAGTGGTCGGCAAGGTTGTCCAGTGACATGATGGAGGAACTTTGGCAAAATGTCTATAAGAATGTGGCTTTCTCATTTTATCAGTTTGGGGAGAGGGCCAGGCAGTTTAAGATCCTGAATAGGGCCTACTGGACACCGGAGCGCCTGTTTAAATGTGGCATGACTGATGTTGGGGGTGCAAGCATATAGCAGGAACATTGGAACACATGCTGTGGGAATTTGTTAAGGTGAGGGATTTCTGGGTGAAACTATGTACTGTTTTCAGCAGTGCACAAGGGCTATCGCTTGATTATGATTTTGAGATGCTGATATTGGGTGATGATGAACTGGTCGAAGGCTTAACAGTTGCACAGAAACGGCTCTTTAGGGGCTCCTTGATGGCAAATAAAAATGATTTTACGACTTTGGAAGTCAAAGATGTGCCTGAAGGAGAATACATGGATGGATGAGAATTTAAACTGGTGGATATGGAAAGAGTGATCTATAATCATCAGAAGAAAAATAAATAGTTTGCGAATATCTGGGACAGATTTTTGGATTTATATTAACTCTGTGACGCTGGTATTGGGGGCCAGGGGGCTTCGCTGTTGGTTCTGTTGTACATTTCATAAATAAGTGAATCAAAATGTTTTTTAAAAAGAGAACGGGTGAGAAGGAAATTGGAGTAATCTTGTCAAGTGTCAAGACGGGAGGGTCAAGGACCCAATACTGGAGAAAAGGAAAACAGAGGTCTGGCAGGAGAGTATACAAGGCACATTGAGAAAAGTAAAACATCTGACAGGTGAGTACACCAGATATTCCAAATTAAACTGCAAATGGTATAATGAAATACTTGGAATCCTGACAGAAGAGTACACCAAGTATTCCAAAGTAAACTGAAGATTGTTTAATAAAGAACTGGGAATCCTGGCAGGAGTGTATGCCAGGTGTTCTAAAGAAAACAGTAACTTTTAAGGAGAATTGGGATTCCTGGTTGGAGGGTGCACCAGTGTTTCTCAAAGGAAGCTGAACCTAATAAATAACTTGGACTGATAGTAACCCTGAGCGCTGCAACATTGTGTAATATTCTAGGGGAAGAGAACATTCCTTTCTGTTTTTCTGGGAACTTTTGAACATTTATACTTTGTTCTGTCACGTTGGAACTTTGTGTTTGATCTACTAGACTATGGTCTTAATAGTGTGGCTAAAGAAGGTTATCGCTATCATGTCTTGTTATGTTAAAAGTGGGAGGGCCAGATTAGAGTTTTGGACACGCGACAGAAGACTTTTTACTTTGACATCCTGACTGTTCTCTTTTTTAGTTTTATTGAGGCTGGGAAACCCCTCATAGCTGTAGGGAAAGATAGGCATTTATCCAACCCTTCTTTTGTTAATGAAGGTTTATAGCCACAAAATCATGCTTTTGTGTCCGACTCATATTCTTGACTCCTCACATTCGGTATCAGGAGTGGTACTGATACAAATTGAGGGACCGCAGAAATTAGCAAATTAACTACCAGTCCCACAGGTTACACATCAGGGAAAAGGTCAACTTCAATCGTCTTTTCCACCAGACCTACATGGAGAAATCAAGAAACCATGTATCATCCAAGTCATAGAATAGGAATCAGATGTTTCCCCTTGATTTGCTAAGCCATCTTACTCACTAAGGAAAAGGTGGAGGGAAATACGTCTAACCTTTTCTTTACCACCAAGTACCGAATTTCCAGTAGGGTCAAAATCATCATCTCCATAGAACTCAGGATAGAGGTTTCCAACAATTCAACTATCTATCTTATGCCTCTGGTAGAGATTAGGCAGAAGAGGAAATTAAAAGTACTGTCTCTTCTATCCAGTGGAAATGAGATACAAATTGCCCTCCTGAATTTTTCCTATGAATCGATACCGATTAAAAGTGCAAGCTGGAGGGATCCTTAGTGTATGAAATCCTATGGGAACCGTCCTTCCAACAAAATTCTAAGAAGGGAGATGGTGAAAACCAGAGAGACAACCCAGTGGGGAATGGGACCAAGAACATTTTTTGTATGACTCAAAGTTGGAGACAGAGTTGAACTCTGACACTAATCATGGTCAGTCCAAGTCCAGATGTTCCTGCAAAGGGATGAAATCTCCAAATACCCTAGTTAGTAGACCGGCCAAAGAAAGTAACAACCTTCCCGATACCCCATCTTGTTTTGAAACCTCAGATGATCCAAGTACTAAGTCTTCCACCCTGATAAAGAAGAGATTTCCAAGAACGCTCATTCAGATATCTCACACCAAGACTGCCTTCGGGAAGTACTAAATAAGGGGGAACCATCCACTTCAGGGATAACCCTCTGTTGTTTGTTGAGTCCCCCCTTTGTCTAATAGGCTTTCCTAGATACCATTTCTCATGTCACCGGAAAAGACTTCTGATCTCGCTTTGGAAGATGATGGCCACCCCATCTCCTGCAAAAGACGAACATGATCCCTCATGGGAAGAATTTGGATTCCCTCCAGGGTACTGGTCATTAGAACAAGAGGAGTGAGCAATACCTACCAGAGGAACCTCTACTTGTGACTTACAAAGACGGGAGACACATGATAGGGACCTAAAGATAGTGGGTCTGGTTCAGATGTTATAATGAAAGGGTGTTAAAAGGAAGTTGTGCCATTCCTTATACCCCTATCCCCTATATCAGAACAGCAGCGTTATTCATGTGGTGAATTTGAATATCTAGTGAAAAACTGCCCATCAAACAGGATAGATTCCCCAACTATACCCTCATTAAAAGAACATCACCAAGAGATGGGAATTAGGGAATTCACTGCTGACCCCCCTTATGTTAGTATCCTCTATGGTCAGCCCAATGAAATAATAACCAGCTGGGAAGAGTGCCTAGGGAAATGTCGACCCAAGTAAAAGAGAAATAAAAATGGGACGAATAAGACAAGATTTTTCTATGTGAAAGGTAACTCTATATACCAGCTACCTGTCATCATCCAACAAAAACAGGTGTGGGCCTTGTACAGTGTGAGTAGAAAGTGTGCCATTAAACCTGAGTTGTTGCCTAGAAATTGGAGCAGGACCCACACTGAAGAAATGTGCGGTGTCCTTTGGACACATAGAGGCGTACGGTTTTGTAAGGTTCCCTATCACCATCTTTAAAAAGGAAACCTGGATAACAGCAGCTGTGATCCCACAATTACCATCGCAGATAGTTATAGGGAGTGACGTACCCCAGTTCGATTAATGGGTATCCCAGCTCACCTGGATGGGGATAAATATAAAAACCAAAAAGGTGGGAATTCACCCATTGATTAAGTCACTTACTATGAAGTCAAGGGAAATCCCTATATCTCTTTCCCCTAAAGGACAAAAGAGACCAACAACTTTAGGGGAAGGGCATGTGATGAACCTGAAGATAACATCACTAATTTCTCGGGGTAAGTCTGTTCCCAGGTGCCCAAAGAAGGGAAGAAGATACCCGACACCAACCCTGGGAGTGGCTATCTGTGGGAGGACCACCTGCATAGAGACCGACCCCGGGAGGTATCCACAGCCCGTGCATAGCCAGAATCTCTCTGACAATGTCTGGCTGTGCTTGAGGCGCTTGGTTAGTGTCTGTCAGCTAGAGCACGATTGCTGAGTGCAGCCTAGGGTTTGTGGGCCCCAGCGATGCCACGTGCATCATCTTTGGGGAGGACGTGGGAAACAGAGGACTGCGCCAAGTGCCCAGGAGGAAGTTGGAAAGATTGTCTTGTTGCAGCCTGTCTCAGGTCAGGCTTCAGTGGTGCCCTGCGCACAGTGGTGGGCTAGAGATGCGAGCCTGTGGAAGGGAGGGCGTCTAAGGGAGATGCTCAAGATCTGCGTGTGCTGGAGCCACGCACTGACTCTAGCATCTTCAGCCCCTTGTGTGCAGGGGTGCAGAAGCTGCTGTTGAGGCTTTCCTTAGCCATACCTCAGAAACCCCAACAAGCCTCCCCGAGGAAAATCAGCCGGTCCCCTCAGGTACCAGAATAAACGCTCAGGTAGCCACTTTAGAATGGGGTGCTGCTGCAATCAATTGGGGCTTCTGAACCAAGGCACCAGGCAGTTTCCCAAAGTTCTCTCCTTGCAGACCCCCAGCCTACTGTGGCCAGCACACGGGTCTTTTCTTTCCTCAGTCCAGGAGGGTGGGGTCACAAGGGGCACTCACTGGTTTCTGGCTACAGTGAGGAGTGAGTAATGGGAGTGCATGGTGTCCTGGGCTAGTCTCCACACCTAAGCAGCAGTAAGTAGAGGCTAGGATGCTGCCCAGGTCAATAAAGAAAAGCAATTCAAGTGCTTCTCAAGGCTAATGTACTTTATGCCCGACATTGCTGCCAAGGGTCAATAACACCCCTGCTATTGACTCGGTTGCATCATCGTGGCTTGGCCCATGAAGGGGCGGGGCTACGCGCCAGGCAGGGTTTATAATGAGGCAGGTCCAAGCAGTGTGCACCCATCCGGCACTCTCAGGCTTCAGCATCACCCTCCATCCTCCGCGGGCACAGCAGTATGGCGTTCTCTGGCAAGTTCGAGGTGGAAAGTCAAGAGAACTACGAAGCCTTTATGGGCCTGATCGGTGAGTAGCGGGGCACTAGACTGGTGGAGCTCGGTTGTATTGGGTGATGTGTCATATTATTGTAGGACGAGAAGTGTGTCAAAGACAGCTAGATGAAGTCTCACTGAGATAAGGCCAGCAGCGGGACACAGGAATAGCAGCAGTACAGTGTCATGCTGTAGTACTGCTGGAGGGGCCGGGAGATATGCCAGGAGAGGGCGAGCGGTGTGTTAGTAGACTTACTTAACTCCCCTGCAATCACGTCACCAGGAATCTGCTGTACGTAGTGAGCCCATGGGAGGCCTACCCTCGATGCCCCCTTTCACTGCTATCTTCGTATTGCGCCTCTGCAAGAAAATAATATTTAGCTACTGCACATGCGCTCTGCGGGCGGCACTTTTCTATGGCCTCCCAGGAACAACATCGTTTCATTTCCTGTAAATGTGACTGGGTGCTTTTCTTAAGCCTTCCAAGCCCACCTTTCGCTCCATAAATCGGCACCTGGGTTTGGATGCCAACGTCGCCCGATTGTGTATGTGTGTGTGTCTCCCCTACTGTCTCTTCCCAGACCCTCGCCCCTATTCCCCATTTCTCAACTTTTTGTTGGTAAATGCCATAGGTGTGTCTGTAGCCTCCGATAGAAAACCCATAGGCACTGCCCGGAACGCTTAGAGTAGTGGTCTTCAAACTGGGGGGCTGGCCCCCCTAGCGGGGCCCAAAGGATGTCCAGGGGGCCCAGACTCTTTAAAAAGGGATTAAGATGACTGTAATATAAAAAAGGATTAAGGTGACAGCTTTTAACAGAAAATATAACAGTAGAAAACCTGCTTATATTTCAAAGAGTCTGGACATCATTTGGGCCCAACAGGCTGGCCAAGCTTTCGGTGGGGGGCCGGAAAAAATATTTTTAGTCAAGGGTGGGCTGAGTATGAAAATGTTTGAATACCACTGGCGTAGATGGACCGCACGCAGCTTCACGCACTGACAGGAATATGCATGTTTAGAGCATCACACAGTGTGTCTGCAGATTCCTGAAGCAAATCCACTGCACTTCTGTAGGCACAAGGAGTTTCCGCAGGCACTCTACTGTGCTCCTCCAGAGGGCAGCAGAGGTCCTGCGGGTATGCCACTGTGCTCCTGCAGGCACCCTGCTGAGCTTATGTGGGGGAAACAATGTGTATCTGTAGGCACCCTACTGTGCTCATGATAAAAACCCCACTGATATTCGGCAGAGAAGAGAATGAGCGGTCCTGCAGGCACCCCACTGAGCTCCCACACGCACCCCACTGAGATTCTGCAGACAGAACAAGTATCTGAAGGCACTCTATTGTGCTCCTGCAGGAACCCCACCGAGCTTTTGTAAGGAGGAGTATCTGCTGTCACTACTTTGCTCCTGCAGGTAGCAGGAGAGGTCACGCAGGCACCCGCTGAGCTTCTGCAGGGACAACTACCAGTATATGCAGGCATTCTATTATGATCTTGCAGGTATCCCAAGGAGCTTCTGCAGGGAGAAGAATCAGTATCTGCAGGTGCTCTATGTAGCTCCTGCAGGTAGCAGCGGGGTTCCTGCAGGCACCCTACCGAGCTTCTGCAGGAACAATAAAGAGTATGTGCAGACACTTTACTGTGCTCCTGCAAGTATCCAACTGAGCTCCTGCAGGCACCACATTGGACTCCTGCCAGTTCCCCATTTAGCTCCTGCAGGGTCACATTAACGCCGACCTCATGCAGGCTCTCCACAGAAGGGATCTGGATGAGCCCCTGCGCACCAGCCACGGAGACCCCAAATGAGATTCTGCAGTGACTGCGCTGAGCACCGATCGTACCCTGCGGTGTGACTCCAGCAGGGGCGGCGGAGCCCCTGCGCCCTTCATTCTCGCATTCCCACCTCTCACAATCGCCCCTCAACTCTCATCCTCTTCCCCCACTCCCTTCCCGTATGAATACACTTCTCTCACACCTTGCGTGGCTCTTTCAGAAACACTCATCTTAACCACGCTCACCTTAATCCCACTTCCTCACATCTTGCATTTATTACCCCTTCTCTCTTTTAATCGTCATTTTCTTTGTATTTAGGTATTATTTATGCATCCTCGCCTTCAACTCTTACGCCTTGCTTTCCCCTTTTACTTTCCCAATCTCCTTTTATTTCTCATTTTTTTCTCTTTATCATCTTCCATCCTTTCTCCAGCTCTTGCTCTGTCTCACTTCCGCTCGGTATCTCACGCTTCCTGTTGCTGCTGGCCATTGTTTCCCACTGGAACACTCCTCTGTTTCTTTCTCTGCTTCTAACCGCGGTGTACCTGTCTTTCTTGCCCCTCCTCCTCGCCAAGTCTACAGCGCCGTCCAACACTTTCCGTTCCTTTGCGTTCCTTTAATGTTACCCAGCCCCTGCCCGCCCCAGCTCTCCTCTTCAGACTTTACCTTCAGTCCCCTGCATTCACTTTGCAAATAAAGGAAGCCCTCACCTCTCATAGTGTGCCAGGCGGGGACGGCAATGAATGTTAATGTTAAAGGTATTTGTACCGCGCACCGTCACCAACGGAGTTGGTCCCCAGGCGCTCTGGTGGATCTGTAAATGAGAAGGTGGGATGGGTTAGTAAGGTGAAGAGGGAGTAGGATAGTGAGAGGAGTGGTGTTCTGTTGGCAGCTTCAACTCGGTATACACCGAGTGCTGAGCTTTGGTGCAAGTATCGGATCGATGTCAATCCTCGTGTGCTGTTGGTGCGGCTTATGTGTTGTTGCGGTGTTGTGAAGTGCGTGCGGGTTGTTGTGCAAGAGATGGTTGTGTGAGTTTTTTGAGTGAGATAAGTATGCAGGAATGCTGAGCTTTTTTTGGTTAGTGGGTTATATGATATTTAACATTCTAACATTCACAATTCTGTCTAAGTGTGGCACTTGCTAACCTTCACAATCCCATCAAGAAGGGGCTGAGGCTAACGTTCAGAATTCTATCCAAGTGTGGGACATGCTAACGTTCCCAAATCCATTAAAGTGTGGCACTTGCTAACCTTCACAATTCCATCTATGTGTAGCACATGCTAACATTCACAATCCTGTCTAGATGCGGCGCAGGCTAATGTTCACATTTGAGACATGCTAACATTCAAGTTCCATCTAAGTGTGGTACATGCTGACATTCACAATCCTGTCAATATGTTACTTAGGCTAATGTTCACAATTCCATCTAAGTGTAGACGTGTTAACATTCACAGTCCTATCTAGATGTGACGCAGCCTGAAGTTCACAGTTCTAAGTGTGGCGCTTGCTGGCCTTCATGATTCCATCTATGTGTGGCACATGCTAACATTCACAATCCTGTCTAGATGCGGTGCAGGCTAATCTTCATAGTTCTCTCTAGGTGTGGTACATATTAACATTGGCAAGTATGTTAGTATGTATTGCAAGGCAACATTTGCAGTCCAGCCATGAATAGATTTAGGTTGGTGGTCATAAATCTCTCTAAAGTGCATGGTGTAAGTCTATTGCAGTCTACATTATGGGAAGGTAAGGTAGAGTGGCGGGGGCTTTCTGGAGTAGAGTAATTGCTCTACACCCCACCCATGCCACACTTTTGTTGGTGTCTGTTCCCTGCTGGCTTCCCCTGCAAAAGTGTAATACATGTGTTAACTTCATACTGTGTCAGGTACCAGTGATCTCCCGGCGCCGGTTGCAGTGGTTTAGAAGAAGCAGGAAGAGGAACTCACCTTTCCTGATATTAGCTAGATATAGAAGGCTGTGTTCTATTGCCAATGCTTAGCAATTTGTTCTTTGCAGTACTTTCGAGAGAGAGCGTGTGTGGGGTTCCATGATGTACAAGCAACCCTATGCAGCGTGGAAGCCTGATTGAACTGGGCAAGCGTTTGCACTCTTGACACAGCTGAGTCAAGAGGACTGTGTAAGAACGATGAACGTGCGGGGGTGCTGGAAGAGTGGTTAGTGTAGCGGACCTCTCAAGGGAGTGCCAACTTCCCTATGACAGGCTCTGGTGGAGACTGATCACTATGCCTAAGTCTCCCCTACATGCTAAGTGGATGGGAGGAGCCAGGAGTGGGGGAGGTGTTAGTGTGCCCTGCCTGTCAGAGCTGGACATGCAAACAATGTATTCTGGGAACCCTCTCCTCCTTTGGGGGGCGGGGATGGGAGTAGAATCAGGACCACGTGCCCGCAGGCCAGGCCACCAACACAATATCTCTTCATGGAAGCCAAGCCTGGGGATTTGCAGCAAAGAGCATTTCGGCAGCATAATAATGCTCTCAATTTTAAATTTGAAACATGTCTGTCATATTGATTCATCAAGAAACTATTTTGAGCGGTAATGGAAGTTGGACTCTGCTCTTTTGATTGGTCAAAATGCTAACCCTGGCACAAATGTCATTCATTCTAATTTGGACTAATCTGGAAAGACACACATTGCCCTGTCTTGTTCTGGCGCAATTCCTAACTTGCTGTCTGTTAAAACTGGCGATGCCCAGTCAGAGCTGGACAAAACAAAAGAGTTGATGGCTGGAAGCTTTAGAATTAATCTTAACCTATGGTATGGCTCTGGGCAACCCTCCAGGCCATGGTTCTTCAGCCCACCAAGCCATTACAGGAAGGGGAAAGACCATGTGCAAATCAGGCTCAGCCCACCCCAAAAGGGGCTGCGTAGCTCGAACTGCTTGGTCACTGTGTTTCTCTCCAGGGGTGTAGCTTTAGGTAAAGTGGTGCTGTTGCTGATCAGAGGGGGATACAGCATCAGCCTCTGGTAGCAACCCAAACCGAACGGTAAGAAGCCCTTGTGATCCCACCAAACTCAGCCCACACCAGAGACCCTGGGACATGGGGCAGCAACACAAGCAATATATTTCCTGGGAGAGATAGAAGTGCCACGGTTTATCCCCAACACACACGCACAAATGTAGTAGAACCGGGGAGGAGGGAGCCCTCCCCCACCTGCTGCCACTAGGGTCACCCTTGATCACCAGATTCCCATGGTGGGTCTGTGTATCCCAAGAACTAACAAAGGCTTTGGCCCCAAACCCTGGACAAATGCGCTATATACCCAGCCACCCCATCTTGGCCGGAAGAGTGGCTTCCCAGTCACCCCATCTTGGCTGGAATAGTGGCTTCCCAGCCACCCCATCTTGGCCGGAAGAGGGGCTTGAACGTGGGTTGCCACCTCCAGTGCAGCTCATTCTAAGGATTGAAGTAAACAACACCTCAGCTTCAGCCCGTACCCACAACTATCACCCCCCTCTCAGAGTCCACCCTGAATTGTGATACCCCCATCAGAACCTGGGATACCAGGAAGCCCCGCTCGTCATCAATACACTGCAATCCAGAAAGAAAAAAACAATCCTATCACATGCATTATATAGGATGTAGGTTTCTACACTGCCGGCCTATTTGAGGGCAGGCGATCCGTCAGTCACATGCCCCCTGATCGCTTCAAGACCGCCATTCCTCAAAACAGCCTTTCAAATCTATACGTATCAGCCAGCGTTTCCCTGGGAGGCGCATCTCCCAGGATGGAGGGCGAAAGGTGGCAATGAACACCTGCATTCAAGCGACTACCCCACCAACTGCGCGTGTTGCAGTCTCTGAGCAGAGCGCAACGCTGGCAGATGCCAAGCGGTGTGCCAGGCTGTAATGGAAGGAGCAGCGCGTGATAGTAAGAGATTCCCAGAGGACAACCAACATCATGAGGAAGCTCAACCATCAATCAGGGACGTCACAACATGACATCTTGTGGAGCTCTGATAGGCAGGCTGTGACTAAAAGTGAGAGATGTGGTGGAGGGTTACTGATTGACATCTAATGGATCTCAAGATGATGGTGGCATATCCGGGTTGGATGGCCTGAAGACTGCCCAATAAACACCATCTGGCTGGCACGCAAGATCTGCCTTGCCCTCAAGATCAAAGCATAGCAAGTCCTTGCTGGTTGGGAAACAGAGATTGGGGTCTCCTGGTTGGCCGTTGAGGAATAGTTGGCTTTTGGTTCGCTCGAGAGTGGAAGTCAAGACTATTGCAAATGTTACATGGTTAGCGTGGAGTCGGCTTGTCTCCACCTAGAGTTATTTACTGGCTTCGGCTTAGATCGCTAGTTTCTATAGCAAAAATAGTTTCATGACAGGAAAATACGATGCCCTTGCCTCAGTTTCTTTTGTTTTTCAGTGCAAAGCTTTAAACCTGTATTTTATTTCGTTCCCTTTGGTCTAGGCATTCCCAGCGATGTAATTGCAAAGGGAAAGGATTTCAAAATCGTCACAGAGATTGTGCAGAATGGCAACGACTTCACCTGGTCTCAGATCTACCCCGGCCAGACCATGACCAACAAATTCACCGTAGGCGTGGAGGCCGACATGGAGACCATGGCTGGGAAGAAATTCAAGGTAAGCGAATAGCAGTACTTCTCAAGCTAAATCAAAGCTCTGCTAAAAAACACTGCACTAATAGTGGTCTTTAGTGTTCCCACTTCCCAGAGTACCCGCTTATCTCTCATTGGACAGACATTTCCTCCAATAATGGAGCTTTTTTACATATTGTACGATCTGGAGCAGGAAAGACAATTTAAATGTAACTTCTAAAAATCCAGAATGTAAGATGGAAGTCCTTGCTTCCGTGTATTCTCCCACTAAAGTCTTCAGCACCTTCCCATGCACGGTGTCGCAATCTCACATGGCCTTCAAAATCTTCCACTCAATCTAAAGCATACCCCATTGCTCTGTAGTTAGTACACCCATCCATCCATCCATCGCCTGCCCATTCGCCCACCCATCCATTCGCCCATCCACCAACCAACCCACCCATCCATCAGCACACTCATCGGTCCATCCGTACACCCATCTGCTCATCCGACTACCCACCCATCCATCCATCCATTCGCCCACCCATCCATCCGCCCAGCCATCCATCCGCCCAGCCATCCATTCATCAGCACACCCATAGCCTTCCCATCTGCCCATCCATCCATCCATCCACAAACCCACCCATCCATCCATCGCCTGCCCATTCGCCTACCCATCCATTCGCCCAGTCATCCATTCGCCCATCCACTCATCCGCCAATCCGACTACCCACCCATCCATCCACCCATCGCCTGCCCATTCTCCCACCCACCCATCCATCCGCCCACCCATCCATCCATCAGCACACCAATCGGTCCATCCGCACGCCCCCATCTGCCCATCCGACTACTCACCCATCCGCCCACCCATCACCTTCCCATCCGCCCACCCATCCACAAACCCACCCATCCATCCGCACAACCATCTGCCCATCCGACCACCAACCAATCCATCCATCCATCCACCCATAGTCCATCATTTGTAATTTATATTCCACTGTACATGTGTGTGAAAGTACATTTCTAAAAAATAACATGCAGAAAATATCATGTCAGAGTAAAGCAGTGAGCATATCCTCTGCTAATTAGTGTAAAATTGCGTTGTATTTGTCCTACAAAGGTAAGGAGAAATTTAGAGAGAATGTATTTTCGCTTTCTCCTAATGGATATGGCTTCCGCACAGTAAAGAATGCAGATTATGTAAGCATAAGCCAATTATCTAGATGGGGGACAGGCAAAGATATTTTTTTGAATCTACAATGAATCCTGTTGGCATCCCAGATCTCCTAAAGGCTTCCCTGTATCTTCCCTCGCCCAGTATTGAATTATAACAGAAACCATCTGACCTCTTTCAGGCAACTGTCAGACAAGAGGGAGGACAGCTCGTTGTGGACTTCCCCAAATATCACCACACTTCGGAAATCGCTGGCGGAAAACTAGTGGAGGTAAGAGGTGGCGTGCCTGACTTAGCAGAGGTGTCTGTAAACTGGCGGACTGAAGCTGTGACTTCTGTGGGGAAGGGCCTATCGAATCTTGTGATGTTAGTTTTGGAGTTGTTTTTTAGGGCCTATCGAACCTTGTGATGTTACTTTTGGAGTTGTTTTTTAGGGCCTTTAGAATCTTGTGATGTTACTTTTGGAGTTGTTTTTTAGGGCCTATCGAATCTTGTGATGTTACTTTTGGAGTTGTTTTTTAGGGCCTATCGATCTTGTGATGTTACTTTTGAGTTGTTTTTTAGGGCCTATCCTACTTTTGGAGTTGTTTTTTAGGGCCTATCGAATCTTGTGATGTTACTTTTGGAGTTGTTTTTTTGCAGGAGCAGTTTGGCAGTGAAACAGGTGCATTATTGTGAGACTTACAGACTCCTTTCTTTCATTGCAGACATCAGTGGCTGGCGGAGTGACCTTCAAAAGGATCAGCACGAAGATTGCATAAGGCTGAAACCAGATGGCCAGTTTCATGAAATCAGCCGAGATAAAAGGGTTTGGAAGTAGAGAAGCCTTTTTTGTTACATTATTTACATATTAAAAAACAAAGTATTTGAAAAAAATACAGTAGTCCTGGCGTGTCTTAATTTTCGTTTGAGATCTTGGAGAGCAGAAAGAGGTGCCCTTCAAGGAGCTGATGCAAAGTGTATGGGAATGAATGCATGTTTGCCTCAGCAGATACAGGGTGCAGAACTTGTTAGGAATGGATAAGTGCCCAGAATGAAAAAGGGGTCATAGTTTAGGGTAATTGGAGGATACGAGGGATGGAGTAAGGTAAGATAATACCAGGATGAATGACGTGGATAATCTTTATTGCTGAGTGCATTTTAATTTAAGGATCTGCAGTGCCTTAAGCAGATCATTGCCATGAGAAAGGAGAGGAACAGGCTCCCCATCATATTATTTCGTACACAGTGACAGGACATTGCATCAATGAGTCAAGCAACAAGAAGTACAAGAGTCCTAAAACGGATCTTCCTGGCGATTCAGGTCCTCTTAGTCTGTAGCTCAATTCTTCACAACTGGCTGGAAAGCCTGATCCTGCAGGAAGACGGGGCAAGTGCAAATGTGGAGTTTCTGCTACACAAGCCTCCCTTCAGGCGACCGGGTTCCCCGCTTCACTAATCAAAGAGACCAGTCACCAGCTCTGTGCATTTACAGCCATCAGCAGTACCACTGGCATATGCACGAGGCGATAGCTGGGTGCCAGTTGTGAAGGAGGGCGAGATGGAGAGAGTGCCTGAGTCAGCATGAAGGGAGTCTTCTCTTACCCTTTGGCCCGGACACTCTCCATTCATAGCTAATTTGTTGGGGCAGAGTACAAAGAGGCATTGACTGCATATGTCAGATGGCTTCAAGCGATGAGGCTGGTCAGTATCTCTCACCAAAAGAAGCATCCATTCTAGAAGAGACATCCTGCACAACACCTGTGCCCTATGGCCGCCCTTCATTTCTCATTAATGGGTAAATGCCTTTAGAAACCTATAGATTTAACGTTGCCTCTCATCTGGTGCAACAGTCCTGCAATCTCTCAGTAACAGGAAGCCCATGCAAAGTACATGCTCTTGACATGCAAGATGCAACCTTCTGGCAATGGTGGCTTCGGCCACCTTGAGTCCTGGTGAAACACTACAATGAACAACAAAAAGATTGTCACACCTACAAATGTCTTGTCCAAATAAAACATGAACATCCTTGCCATATCTGAATCACACAGACCCTTGTCTTCCGCTGAGTTAGGTAGCCTAGACGGGAAAAAAATGTAAATAGCGTCCCAGCACACATGGAAATGTGGTATTACTTTAAGAATTAATGGAGATGTGACCTTAAACCCACCTCACTAGCATCGAAAAGTGTCAGTCTCATTACAAGGGAACTTGCGAGTCTTTCACTCCCAGCATAAGTGACTGTGACTAACAAAGCAGTCTTCTATGGGAGTAGGTCAAGGTGGCAGGAAGCCATTGTCTGAAAGAGCTTCCACAAGGGACTCTAAAACCAAATGCAAGTGCCAAGGGTTGGGGTTTAGAGGTGCAGCGAGCTGTCAAGTGGTGTGGATGGCTTTATTCGGCAGAGCCTGTTCAAATAGGATGCAAAAGCAGGCGCATAGGGCTCACAAGCATTCATCTTCATGCGGCAGGAATGCAAGTGGGTCACATGGCAGAAAGGTGGGGTCATGGTATATGGACAGGGAAGTGTTGAGGGAGGTAAATGTGAGCTTGGTGGGAGGGGGTCTCAAAGCAGAAATAAGGAGACAAGGGACGTCGTAGGGGGTCTCAAAGCAGAAATAAGGGGGTTGGGTCAAGGGAGGTGGGGATGTCAAAGTGCGCAGCAGTGATCATGGTGCCAGGAATACCGGTGGGGGTGTAAATAGGGGGCAAGGTATAAAGGAAGTGGTGGGTGGTATAGTAGGAAGAGGGGGAGGTGTTGTGTGGGGACATGTAAGTGGGGGTGACCCTGGTGGACGGAATATAAGCAGGATTGGGGTTGCAAGATGAAGTGAATGGAATGTGGGGTGATCCTGATGGCAGGAGGACAAGTGGGAGGGTGTCTCATTGCAGAATAGGGTGGGCCTGAAATTTGAAGGGTGAGGGGAAATCTGGGTGGATGGGCAAGTATGAGTGAAGCCGGCCCCTGACTGTATTACGTGTGTTTGGGGGGATGTGGGGCAGTCTGGTAAGGGTCATGATTTGATTGGGGTACAGAGTCTGGAAGAGGTGGAGGTGCAATCCATGTAATGCAGAGTCCCAGATGGGCCATACTTGTGTTTGTTTTGCTCTACCTTTTCTGTTTGGCGTGCATGTCTATTTTAATTTATAGTAGGAACTTCATTGATCATTATCACTTGTAATGGTGCAAATATTCTCCTTATATGATCTCCTAAACCCCAATCACCCACAGCACCCCCTCACACTCACCAATTCTCCATCACCATGTACCCATACCTCTCCCTCCACCAGTCATGTGCATACTCACTAGCACTGTCACACTGCCAACTCACAACTGCCAGAGACTCCCATTCATGCTCCCAACTCACACCTTACGCTCTGCTGTTTGTGTTGCACTCTCCAGTCCTTGGTAGGTTTTCAGTTTCTTGTTGCCCCAGCCTCCTCTTAGCTCGAGCATTCACTCGCTCCTTCTGCACCTCTCACCCTTTCTTGTTGCACTCTCCCTTCCAACTTCTCTCCCTCTTTCCCCAAGTCGCCACCTTTCTGGCCTAACCGCTCCATCTCTGGCTCCCTCACTGACCTTTGCTCTCTCGCTGGCCTCTTGCCCATCAGTCCCTTTTTGTTCCACTGCACCCTCTCTCCATGTTTCCCTTTCCTTAGCATGACTATTTATTTATTATTTTAAAACTGTAGACTTTGTGTATTTTAACATCCATTTTCGAAAAACAGATGTTTTGCGCCTTTTCTTTTTAGTAAAGTCTGCTTAGTGCCCCCACACACGGCCAGTTCTATAGTAGGGATAAGGGAGCAACCCGAGGACACTGCCATATTAGGGTGCCATTCAGTATGCACGCGCTTTGCTGCTGAGAATACGGCCCTGAGGCAGCAAACCGAGCAGTGTTTGGGCCACTACCAGCAAACCTATGAGAATGTATGGGGCGCTGTTGAGACTGCGCCCCTCTTCGGAAGTTGCTGGGTTCCTATGGGAATAATTTGCATATAAACTGCTCCTTTCCAGGCACTTCCCTGAGCTGCAGTTTCCTAGTTCGGCTAACAGGTGGCATTAGAGAGAACCTAGATGGCTCTGTGAAAGCAGCTCACTGTACTGGACAGCCTGCTCCTGCTAAAGCTCCGAACTGGACCATCACAAGTGTGGGAGGGTGAGCGAGGAAGAGGGAAAGATAAGTCTGGGAGGTGGGGGGTGAAAAGGCCGCAAGAAGGGTAAGAGAAGCATGCTGACAGTGAGCGGAGGGCAGGGGGTGGGAAGGCAGTAGGATGGCCAGTCCAGTACTGGAACACTGCCATCTCCAAGGGACAGTCTCTCTGTCTCTTATTAATAACTTGTCTTTGCCCAAGCTCCTTGGAAAGCTTTGTGCCAGAGCTAACTAATAATAATACCTGGGAGGGAGTAGGCATGCAGTATTCTTTACCTTAAGCCTTAGAGACATGACATTGGGTGTTGGATCACAATGTAAACCTCTTGAGCTCTTCCGTAAACTGAAGTGCAGCCATTTGCTTTTGTAGTCTTTCCCAGTGTAATCTTTACAGGCGGCACACAGTTTAGTCACTGTGCCCCAACATCTTCTCGTGAGTGTAATGCAGCCCCACAGGTAAAAAGCTTGCAAGCTAAGGAATGGTAGGACGGGGTGGAACTAACCGGCCTCCCCCTTTTAGAGATTCCAAGATATCCCATATCTTCACTACATGTAAAGTTTCCAAAAGGGGGAAAACATTTGCAAGTGGCGTGTTCAGAATGGGTCTTACATACCCTGACATTTTGCAGACAACGAATATTGAGAATAAAATCGCAGATACATTCAATGCTACAGAACACCCTGATTGCATCTACAGACAATCGCTAGGAGAAGTTTGGGGACTGGGGGCCACTAGCCGATTACAAGGAGGCAACAAAGGGGGAACTTGTGGAAGTTTCCACCTTCATTATGACATTTAGGAGCCAGCTGTCCTGAGTTGTATTTCGACACTGATGGAAAGACTGGCTTAACCTGCTCCTTAATGAGGTGGAGAGGGGGTATTAGGTTATTACATGCAAATATGTGCTTTAGGGCCATGTATCAGTACCTAATATGTGCCAGGCTTAGGGTTCTGAACAGTCTACTCGAGGCGAAGGCTTTTCTTTAAGGTGACATCTCTCCTTTTTTAGCTGCCAGCTTAGTCTTTGACTGTGCAGGCTGCCTGGACTTGTAGTCCTTGGAAGTCTGCAGGAGAACTGCTGGAACGAAGGGGAAGACTTGGCCAAAGAGGAGATGCCAGATAAAGACCAGAGAGTCGGGGAGTCAGTCTTGCATTGATGAAGAACCCCATATGTCTTCACCATGAAAATAGTTTTCCCATCAGATGGAAAACCCAAAACCTATTCTTGCATGTCAGATTTGAATGCCTGTAAGTGACTTGATGGTGCCTCTGAAGAGTACAGGCATTGCATGCAGCAGTGGCCAAAACATGTGTTTACAAAGAGCTGCTGGGAAGGAAATTCCTTTGCCAAATTTAAAAGAAAGAAAACTTCTGCGATCTATGGTCTTAGGCAAATAGGAGAATTTGTCAATTTCATCCAGAATTTGAGAGGAGCTTAGTGGTCAAAATAGAAGCCAAACTTGTTTGCCACAATGCAAGAGCAGGGCATTGGCAAGTCTTTTTGCCAGTCATATCCCATGACTTGCTTTCTTTTTCCAGGGTATAGAAATCTTGCCAACCAAGCACTTTCTCCTTAAGAAGAGACGCAGTGACTACTAAGGATCCAGCTGGGAGGATACGCTAGACAACCATAGGCCCATCCCTAGAGGACTTTAGAAAAGCAGACTGTGACGAGAGTTTTACGTGCAAATTCCAAAACAAATTACCCCAAAAGGCAGAAGAGTCCTCCGATTTGATTTTTGAAACAATGCCAGACCCTGTGGGTTTCTGGGTATGGCAGGAGGAAGAAAGGGAAGTTAGGGTGCCATGCCTAACTCCTTCAGAGCTCAGAGTACCATGACCTCCACAGGCCAGAGGTCTCCGCTTCTGAGGATGAACTCTAGAAGTGGTCCTGCCCCTAGCCTTATCAGCCACCACATCCAAAAGAATTCCGGGAGGCAGAACATCAAGAAACTGTCCAGCATCTGAAACTCAGAGGTGTTCAGTTTCTTTTTGGAGGGTATTTCAGAATCCCTTTGGCAAGGTGTTCAGAAGAGCAATTCAGTAGTGTGTGCACAGGGTGTCCTCTAAATTAGTCACAAACAGACTCAACCGTAACATACCAGAAGAGCCTGGCTTCAATCTTAGGAGGTGAGTCCACAAGCACAAAAAAAACAAACACAATATAAAATATATATGGTAATAACTATTTAATTAAGACAGTACTAAAATAATAATAGTATATGTAAACAAAAAACACATGAAGGTGTCTACACTAGACCCACCAGACTCCTAAACCCAGTGGAAATTAGGGTAATAGTCAAGAGAAACACTACACAATGTATAAGGATCATTAGAAGGGAGCAGTAGTGATAAAACACTCAGACAGAACTATAAAATCGCAGGTATTTAAAATACAGCATATGCAATACTGGACCAAGAATAGACACCGTTCACCCCTGGAACCAGTAGGAAAAAAACAAATGGGCACATGAAGCATGCCTCAGCTACATCAGAAGTGACATTTGGAGTTAAACACAGTGATTGATCACTTAGAATTAGGAATAGATATAGAATTTGCAGTACTACTTTAAAAATGTCGGGATTACTTCTAAATATTCAGGACCACAACAGATACAAAGGGGCAATGACCATTTCCAAGTGAGAACATGTTATGGTTACTTTTATGGAATTTCAGAATGTTGGTCCACAGGGTTTAATGGGGTAGTGAAATCGGTATAGGTAGATTCCATCGTAGGAGAATTTAATCGAATTTGATTCTATTGAATTGATTCCATTGAATTTTGCCAC
This sequence comes from Ambystoma mexicanum, assembly GCF_040938575.1. Taxonomy (NCBI): domain Eukaryota; kingdom Metazoa; phylum Chordata; class Amphibia; order Caudata; family Ambystomatidae; genus Ambystoma; species Ambystoma mexicanum. Next base: position 323,635,749 of record NC_090926.1, on the reverse strand, counting down.
TAATGTATGTGTGGGTGGGTAGGGTAATAATCCATGTGGGGTTATGAGGGAAGGCTGCAAGCGGCTCTCCCCTGCATACATTTGTGATTACATTTCTTACTAGCCCTCCCACCACCCATGATTGGTCCTGCTTTCTCTGGGCTTTCCCTGAGCCAGCTCCAGGCCCGTCACGAAACGACCTGAGCACACATTTAACTGCAATTGACTCGTGGGTAAGTTTGGTCTTGTGGTTAGCCGTTTGATTTTGGGAATTGTAATTTAACCATGTTGCATGTGCACTCCGGCACCATCAGCAACCCCATGACATCCGCCATGTGGCCGCATCCTGGTTTTCCCTCTAGGCCCTCCTACTAGCCATACCACCACCCGTGATTGGTCCTGCTTTTCCTTTTAAGACACCATCCTAGGGCAGCCACCTGCTCGTGCAGCCCCTTCTGCGAAGGGCCTCAAAGGAAACGGCAGCTCCAGGAGAAGCAGCTCCAGACCGTGTTGACCCATGTTAGCCTTGAAGCCTGCAGCCATCAATGAGCAGCGACTGACAAGGTAAGTGTGTTTCTGGCAGGGGACACAGCCATTGCTATACCCCATTAAACTGCCCCACCAATCTTATTACCTATTACCTTGTAGTCTGATGCATATAACCATATGTATGGTAACCATATTTCGCATTTAGGAATATTGTTTCAGGTAGACATATCTCACATTTAGGCATCTTGTGTTAGTAGGCCATATTCTCACATTTAGGAATATTGTATCAGGTAGCCATATCTCGCAATTAAGCATCTTGTGTTAATCAGCCACATTCTTGCATTTAGGCATATTGTATCAGGTAGCCATATCTCGCATCCTGGCAAATTGTTTTTGGTAACCATTATATGCGTATGGGCCAATAGTCTACTGTTTATGGCTGTGCCCACATTTTGAGCGCTTTGCGCATCTATCAAGGTGTCCCAAATCTAGGTGTTACTGTATTTACTGCTGTGCCCTCAATTTAGGCACTTTCTCCCTCTATCGAGGTGTCCCAAATGTAGGTGCATTTACTGCTGTGCCCGTAATTTAGGCACTTTCTCCCTCTATCTAGGTGTGCCAAATCAAGGTGTTACTGCATTTACTGTTATGCCCCAATGGAGGTGCTTTTCGCCCTATATCCAGGTGTCCCGGGTGTGGGTGTTACTGCATTTACTTTTGTGCTCCCAATTTAGGCGCTTTCTCCCTCTATCCAGGTGTCCCGCATCTAGGTGTTATTGCATTTGCTGATGTGCCCCAATTTAGGCACTTTCTCCCTCTATCCAGGTGTCCCATATCTGGGTGTTACTGCATTTACTGTTGTATCCCCAGTTTAGTTGCTTTCTCCCTCTACCCCGTTGTCCCAAATCTAGTTGTAACTGCATTTACTGTTGTGCCCTCAATTTAAGCACTTTTGCCCTCTATCCAGGTGTGGGTGCTGCTGCATTTACTGTTGTGCCCCCATTTTTCAGGCACTTTCTCCCACTAACCAGGTGTCCCAGGTGTGGGTGTTGCTGCCTTTATTATCATGCTCACATCTAGCGACCTTTTCTGCTACTGCTGCCTCTAAGTTAGGTGTCTCCTCCCAATATTAAGGTACCTCGACAGTTGTGGCCTGCTGTCACTGTTTCAAAGTTAGGCTTTTTCTGCCACTATTGAAGTGCCTCAAGTCCAGTTGCCTGTTACTTGTTGCTGTTGTCTGGGATTTAGGTGGTGCCTCCCAATATTAAGGCATCTTACACCTAGCTGCTTGTCTTGTGCTGCCACTGTCGCAAATTTGGGCGTTTGCTCACACTGTTTCAGGTGTCTCACATCTAGCTGCTTGTGTTTTGATGCCACTGTCTCACATGTAGGCATTCTTCTCCCACTTTTCAGGTGTATCACATCTGGTTGCCTGTTACTTGTTGCCACTCTCTGAGATTCAGGTGTTCCTCCCAATACTAAGGTAACCCACATCTAGCCATTTACTACTGCCTGCCATAGTCTCAAATGTATGCATTTATCCCAACTTTTAGGTATCTCACATCTAGCTATTTGCTCTCTGCGGTCGCTGTCTCAAATTTAGGCTCTTCCCCTGCTCCCTCTATCCAGGTGTCCCAAATCTAGGTGTTACTGCATTTGCTGTTATACCCCCATTTTAGGTGCTTTCTACCTCTAGCGAGGTGTCCGAGTTGTGGGGGCTGCTGTATTTACTGTTGTAATTCTAGCTTTTTGCTCTCTGCTGTCGCTGTCACAAATCTAGGTGATTCTCCCACTGCCCAGATGTCTCACATCTAGCTGTTGACTGCCTGCTGCTGTGATATCAGATTTTGGGCGTTTCTCCGACTGGTCAGGTATCTCATATCTATCTCTAATGACTGCAGTGTCTTAGACTTGGGCATCTTTCACTTGGCCCAGGTAACTCTGACCTAATCGCTCTTTACCTTCTGCTGCTCACTCAGACCTAAACATCTCTCACTTGCTGCAATGCTGGCTTATACAACCATGACTGGCAATCCCTAACTGATAGGGACACCTCGACAACCGAGACCACCACCCCCTCACAACTTTGATCCATCTGCACCACACTCATCACCCTCACACCTCTCCGCAATCTCTCCTCATGCCCTCTCCCTCCCAACAACCTGTGAGAATGATTCTCAACCCCCACTTCTACACACCACGCAGCGTCCAAGTCTCAAGCCAGAGGAGCTTTCTGGTGCTCCAAACTACACGAACACCCCACAACCACTGCAACAGCTGCACCACCTTTCTGGAACTCTCCCTCCAGATCAATCCCCCTGCTCCCAACCCTCTTAGCCTCAGCCAGAGCCCCCAAGGACCCCCTGCACCTCACACCATATCAATCGCTCATACGAGGAGAGCTCCTCTTCGCACCAGTAACCCTGACCCACCCCGTGTATGTGCGCCCTCCCTCCTTCCACCTCTGGCCCACCCCACTCCTAGCCATACTCCCATGAAAACCCAACATTACCATGGCAGCCATAACCCGCTTGCGCCACTCCCTTCCCTATGCCATCCAGCCCAACTTCCTTGTCACATGCCCCACCCACCCCTCCTCTGCACCCCCTCAACCACCATCACCAGACCATTCCCATCCACTCCTTTCCCCTCACTCAGCATGGCACCCATTGCCCAATCCAGGACCATAGCTTCATCCCTTTTCCCCTCAGACCCCCAACCTCTTTCACACTCCTCCTGCACCCAAATGCACAAAGCTAGGGAGCAGAGACCGGCACTCACTCTCGACTCTTCATGCCTTGCCACGCGTGTATCAGTCCACTCACCTCACCTTGCCTAGCCCAGCTCTCGGGACCACACTGTTAGCTAATCCCCATTTCTCCCTCTCGAAACACGACCTGTCGTCCAGCCCTTATAAATCCCTTCCTCACCCTGGACACAAACCCCACTCAACAACAAGCCGGGCAACACCCACAACCCTGACACCACTCACTGCACACCTCCCCACCTTTGCTCTCACTCAAACCAACCATGACCTGCTCCCTCTTCCCGCTTTCGATCCACCTCACACACCCCCACCCCCACAAACACAATCCCTCACCCAAACCCATCACAACCCCTCCAGTCCCACCGACTGTTCTGACCATACCGTCCACCCTGCCTCCTGTGACAGACACCGGCTACTCATGCCATCTACATCCCTCTTGCAATGAACACCTGGGGAAATATCACCACGCCCCATCAAGTCACATGCCACCTTTTCAATGCCTGCTCTGTGACCAAAAACAGACACAGCATCTTTGACCACCTAGCCTCTGACAACCCTGATCTCGCCTTCATCACTGAAACATGGTTCTCAGATGATTTCAAACTAATCGCAGACAAGGCTTTCCCCCAGACTAGTCGCTCATCTCCCACAACAGACCTTCCAGAGGTGGCGGAGTAGCCATCCTCCACAAACCTCATATCTCCATCTCACTGACCGAAACTCAGTCCTGCACAGCTAACTGCGAATCCCTGCTAGTGAAACTCTCTCTCTGTTGCCCACTCTCTCACACAGCTTCCTACTCATCTACAGGACACCCGGATACAACAGACAGTTTACCAACAGTCTCTGCGACTCACTAGCAACCACATTGGTTAACCACTCAGCACTCACCCTACTGGGGGACTTTAATATCTGGTCTGACGTGTCTAACAACCCCATGACCCAACCCCTGGTTGACAGTCTAGAGGCACTCAACCTTTCCTGGCATACCACAGGTTCCACCCACATTGGAGGTGTGAAGGCATTGTGAAGCAGACACAGACAACTGACTGAAGTTTGGTCTACAAACTTTCATTCAAATAACAAGAAGGTTGGAAGAAGGCCTAACTTGCCCTATGCTAAGGAGGGATTTCCCTACCTAATTATAACTAAGGATAGTCTGTGTCAGGAAGTCCAAATCAAATAGCCATCTGTGTCCAAAACCTAAACTTACTTTCACATCTAGTTGTACACAATGTGTACGGATGTCAGCATCAAATGAAAAGTGTTCAAAATAAATGTTCAGCGCTTCCTCCAGCTCCTAAATGGAAAACGGTTCACTCTTACCCAAGATTCAAACTGTTCAAGTTCCGAAAGAGGGGTTCCCTTCCCCACGCTTTCAAGTCTTTCACCATTCCTTGGGTTCTTCAATGTTCCAAAACATAAAGTTCAGTTCCTCAATTGCAGTTCATTCAGAATGTCTTCCCTTATCTTTAATCAGTCACAACAATCAGAAAATGGGCTTTTCCTTAAGTGGATGTGTTCGGTCTAGGTGCAGTTGTCAGACCACATGGTCCACCCATTACAGTTCATGCAACCGCCACATCTTACTTGCATCTGTTTCATGAATATCTTGACACTGTTTCAGCTTCACCATGAGGATTGACTTAATCTCCTTTCAAGTGTCCTTGAGGCTTGATTTATTACTTGTTTGCTTATCATTCACTTGTTCAGCAGCTTTCACTTGTAAAACCAACATAGCCTTCCCCGTACATTCTCCTGCTAAGAAACTCAATTATTGTTACAGTTCCTTTGCACAATTCCTCATATGCTTCCAAGTACACACTCCTGCTAGGAAACATATTCACTGTGTTAGTTATTAGTTATCACACCTGGCTAGAAGTGGACTGGGAACCAAAAGAGGCCCTGGTAATCATTTTCAAAGTGACCTCATGTTAAACATTTTCAGCTAGCCCAACCCTTTTCCTAGGAGAAAATGTCGAAATAACAGAGATTACCACACACAAGCGGCCGAGGGTGAGGAGGACACAATCTATAGGCCAGTCCACCCCTGCACCTGGCTTCCCTCTCCCAGGTTCCTTTTGCATATAGATTTCATTACAAGTATCTTTGCTTTCGCCTAATTCTTGGCAATACTTGCTTATTCAACTCTTGATAATGCTTGCTTATTCAACTCTTGGTAATGCTTGCTTAGTCAACTCTTGACAATGCTTGCTTAGTCAACTCTTGGCAATCCTGGCTTATTCAACCCTTATTAAGGCCTGCTTAAACTCTTGGCCATGTGTGCTTATTTAATTCTTGGCGATGCAGGCTTTCATGGTTCCTTAATGTACTCGTTACATTTTCACATTGGGATTTGCTTATCTTCAATTCAGATAAAAACCCAAAAGACTTTTCCACTATGCTGAACATCCACCATGACCATGTCCCCCTTTTCACCCAGGCGGACTTGCCGGTCTTGTCATGGTCTGCTTTATGTGGCTTTCCGGAGACTCTTCCCCGCTCATGGTCTACTCACGAAGGTTCCTGTAGTTGGTACAGCTAATTCCACGGCTTCTTCGCTTCCCTGCTACTTCCATTGGAGCTCAGGTAGTCTGCAGTCAGGGGTCCTGCAACTGTGAGAATTCAGGAGTCCTTCTGATGCTCCCAGTACATTCGCTCTGTGCCGCACTGCTTCCTCAGCTCCGCCTCAGACTGCCAATGAGCCCCTTTTGCTCGCTGCACCGGACCACGCTCTCCAAACCTTCCAGCATCTCGGGAAGGTGCCTTCGTGCCGCCACAACTTCTACCCCGGAATTCTCCTTTGCACCCTTCTCTGGGCAACTCTCTGTGCCTGTCCCTGGGATTCTCTCTCAGCCTCTCCACAGGCTTCTCTGTTTTCCTCTTAGCTGAACCATTTTTAAAGTTCTGCCTCCATAGCAACGAGACCAGCAACTAGACTGCTAATGTTTCTTCTTCCAGTCTGTCTTCTGTGTTAATGGTGGCCTCCTCGTACCAGTGCCTAAGTGGTGTTTGTGTGAGTTAGAATTTATAAAGAGAGAATGTATGTCTCTGGTGTGTCTCTTCCTCATCCCAGTACCTGCCTGATCTTCACTGGGAGATAATTTATGGATAAAGGGATTCATAATAACCTATAAAGGGTTGGGGAATGTTGGGTTCACTACAAAAGGCAAATGGGGGACACCATATCTCACCCTAGGGTGCCTCATCCCCACTCCCCAAGTCTCCACCACACAGGTGATCCTCCCTCGCATATCCACCCCCAGGGGCAGGATCCGATAGCGACGGCCTTTCCCTGGCCCCCTGGAAAGAGGATATATTGGGGAAAGAATTGAGGATGCCCTCAGATTCCTCCCATAGTCCACACCCTTGATGCGATTTTCAGCTCCTCTGACCTCGTTTCAGCGTCCACCCTCAATCCCCTCATCTGGACAGACCACTCAGCCATACCTTTCTCTGTCCACACACCGCTCCGCCCCACAAGGCTCGCCCTGTCCCGCCACATGATCACAAATGCTGGAACAAGGTCAAGGTACTACCAGACCTGACTGAAGCCCTGCTACGCACACTCCCAGCACTCCCAGCCACAGACAGACCCATACCTATCGAATCCTTTGACTGAACGACTCACTCCTCCCTCTCATCTCCTTTCACCCCGCTGCCACCCGCAAAGTACCAACCAGCAAAGGACCAACCCCCAAATGGTTCACCCCCACCTAAAGGCTTTCAAAACATAAAATTGCTCCCTCAAGTGAAAGTGGCGAGCCTCCAATACCCCTAATAACAAATTAGTGTTCGCCCACCATCATCAAAACTACAAATATGAGATCCGAAAGGCTAAACAATACTTTTACAATAAAAGAATCCTGAGTTGCCGCAGCAGCAGGGACCTCCACAGGTTCATCACAGAATTTGTGAAGCCCTCCTGCACCACTGCCCCTACCACATCCAGGCAAATGCTCTGCAACTCCCTCTCTCGACATTTCCTCCTCTCGGGAGAATAGCTCAGTGTCAACGTGATCGCCTTGGAAGTAAATGCATCACGGAGTAACACAAGTTCGATCCCCGGGTCCGCGCTTAGAAACCTCTGGGTATTAAGCGCATTATAAATAACCCATCACATCACATCACATCACAGCATTGGACAGGTCAGCCACGCTTAATGCCAAACATTCCAACCTCTCTCTCTGCCCAACACCCGCTCCTCGGGATTTCACCCACCCCCTGTAATGTCCTCTTTCACCTGTTTCAACTCTGTCTTGAGCAAAGAGTTCCTCAAACTACTTTCTACCAGCAGACCTTCCAGGTCCCCCCTGGGCCCTAGTCCAGCCGCTCGCCTCAAAGAAATCTTCGCCTCCACCTGTGCAGGAGAAAGGGCGAGGCCCATCCACAATGACTCACTCACCTCTGGCATCTTCCCAGAACCAGCTAGAGAAGCACTAGCTTGATAACAAAAGGGACATATGCATCATTGGCCTCGAGAAAGTCAAATGTGACACCAGAGGAGGCAACCGTCAGTTGAGACTGCAACAGCAAAAGCCAAACTCATATGCAAATACAGAAGTGTCACCAAAGGTCTTAACACGGAGCATGAGCTGAATATGTTTCTATGAACCATGGTATCTCTCTCTTGGCACACTAGTACTAGTGCACTTATATACCTTGTTACATTTCTATTTCCTCGCCCAGTGCTCTTACACGTTACAACGTGGGGCCATCTTTACTAAACTCTCCCCATGCTCTCCGCTATCTAGACCCTTCCTCTAACAAAGGACTTTCCCTGCACACCATGTATTCTGGCAGGCGATGCAACATCTTGCTATGCATGCCAGCCTTGACATGTTCACCACTGGCCAACTCTTCTATTCCATCCACCACACTTACTACAGGGATATCTACCCAGCACTCGACTAAATGCGCCCGACAATTGGACCTACTCAATCTATGTCCCGAGGGTTTTACTTTACTCGGAACAAGCTCATCCCTATTATCGATTTCCCTATTCATATAGACACTCCATTTGCCAAGCACCCCCAGTGCCAACATGCACCGACAGCACACTAAAAATGCAGTCAACATATTAAAATCCTTTCCATCGTGGACTTTTAGAGCGCTCTCCTAACCAATTGACAGAGAAGTCGCAGTTGACATTCTGGTTGCTTTACCCAGGACACGCCCACCTCTTCAAACAAGGAACAACCGCTTTAGATTGACATTCATTTTCGCGTAGTACCCCCGCTGCCAACATGCACTTAAACCGCACTCAGCGTGTGACTAACTTGTCCTGGCCAACAAGCAACTCAGTACATGCCCACCCGCCCTTAGCAAAGGATCACAATGCTTGAGTTTGCTATTAAAACAGGAGCACAAGATGGTGGCCCGGATCGAAAGATCACTGTGACCGAGCATTTTGCTCCAGTGGGCACCCTGGACAAACAGGTAAGCTACACCCAACCATGGCCTGGAGAGACTCTCCTTCCACCCCAGCACTTCCCTTGCCTCGTGCCGTAGCCAACGCAGGCATTTTGTCAATCGGTTGACCACTGATGCCACACGCATCTTATGCGCGCAAGCATACTTGCCCCTCACGTTTCCCCTTTTGCCAACTGACCAGCGCCAATCCTCTGCCTCTTGCAGACACGCTGCGATTAGTCACCTTACAACCTGTGGAGGTATGTCCCTCCCATGAATGATTCCCTACCAGGGACGTCATGGCTAGCTTCACAAACCACAGCATAGTGCGCAGGGGCCACCATCTCTCATGCATTGTCCTTGTAGCTATACTGCCGCCATAGTACCCTCCACACCTCCACTGGACCAGCCAACTAGTATTACATGTAGCTCCTACCTCCTGGGCAACCCATTTTACCCACCTAGAACCTCCTACTGCGGCGCTTCTTGCCTATTGCCATCAGGCTTGTATACTCGCACTTCATGTGCCTTTTTAGCACCTGGGCTCATCACTCGTTTTCCTACACTAGCTCTCCAGCACTGGCACCGCCTTCATTATTGCACACCTGCCAGGTCACACGCACGGTGCACTGCTGTACGCCTGTTCTCACTGGCACAACATCCTTGGGAGGTACACTTGATCCCACCTCCCAGTGCTGCACTGCGCCTCCACCCAATTGACAATATCCTCCCATCCGATTCCTTCCCAATGCCACAGGTTAAACAGCCGAGCCCCGATTAATGGGCTCATTATTACTATCACTGCTTACTGATATATGGTTAGACCAAATTGCTACGCATGCTCCAATCACAATGATAACTAGCACATTTCTGTCTTAAATCTCTGTTCCAAACTCTCCGACCTCATTCGTTTTCTCTTTTTTCTCCCCCCTTAATTCCTAAATGTTTCTGAATTTCAAATTTGTTTTTGTAGTGCCATGGTATGCATCACACTCACGTTGTTATCTGTATCGTGGTAGTACACCTACTTCATTACTGTATGCAACATGTTGGTTAACACTAATTCTTGCATACCGGATCTGAATACACAAATTTGTCATAATCATGAAATTGCCATTGGTCATGATCATTGCCAACTATGGCAACGTTTATAAACGCCATTGTTTTGACAACATGTGGGTGTCCGTTCAGAACTGTCACTTATGTCCAACTTGTAATAAGTACACTGGGTTCCTTCACACTCCACACTATACCCCTACACTGCACGATCACCACAGCCTTGAAAAAGACCCTTGTTGGATCGAAACACTTGTTGGCACAAGTGGCTAATGAAAGCACTTAGAACTTAACATTTACACAACACTGAGATCTAGTTTTAGATATGAGCCCAGATTCAGCAAAATGTCAACGCATGGCTTGAGTTCAGTTCCCACGTCCAACCTTCAAAATAGCACACGTCAAAACACTTCTAAAGAAAGCGGGCCACCGCCTCAACCCCCTCCAGCCAATCAATTACAGACCCATCTCCAACACCCGATTCTTGGCAAAACTCATTGACTGCTCTTCATACTCTGGGCTAAACCTTTTAGTTGACTCCAACAACCTCCTAGAGCCTGCTTAATAAGGCTTCCGGCCACTCCATGGAACAGAAACCACACTGATCTCCATCTCGGCAGACTCTGAAGCATGCACAGCACTTGTTCTCCTTGACCTCTCTGCAGCTTTTGACACCATTAACCACTCAATCCTCCTTGACCGACTTCACTTCCTAGCAACCCGAGATTCGGCACTCAACTGGATTGCCTCTTTCCTCAACAAGAAACAACAAATCACTGTCCTACCCCCTTTCCTCTCTTCTGCATTTACAGAGAACACTAGAGTACCCCAAGGCGCCTGCCCCTCACCTCTTCGCTTCAACCTCTAGATGGCACCACTGCCAGGGATCATCCGCATGCACAACCTCACCTGCTATAGCTATGCTGACGACACCCAAATGATCCTAAACATTTCCAAATCAAGCTCTGATGCACGACCTGACCTAGCAGGATGTCTCCGAGGTATAGACTTATGGATGACAAGTAACCACCTCCTTCTGAACCCAGGTAAAATAGAGATCATGGTGTGCGACTATACAGCTCTACTCCTGCAAACATTCCCATGGCCCCCCTTCTTCGGCATTACCGCCTACATCGACAACAGTAAAAAAAACGTGGCTGCACAATGGACTCAGGGCCTCTATTCCACAGGAGCCACCCTCTGGAATGGCCTCCCTGCCACTCTCAGACTTGAGCCGGGTCTCCTTAAGTTCGGGAAGCTTCTCCAGGCCCTCCTTTTCTCTTCTTCATTCCTTCTCCCCTTCCCCTGCTAATGTACCTCTCTGCTGCATTTTTGACTGTTCTGCCTGGTTCCTTCTGATTCATATAGGTACCAGGCCCTCTTCACCCAGTGTACCCCTGCTTTCCCCCTACCTGCACTTACCCTACTGAGACTTCCCCCTCCCCTGTACTAGCCTGGCCGGGGTATCAGCCCCTATTGTGCCCATCCAGCCCCGTCCGCGCACTTAGCACGTGGACCTTCACTCCCTCCACTCTCTGCATTCCCCTGGCATGTGTCCACCTGGCCTCCCCTTAGCACTCGCCTGGTCCAGGGGTTCTCTTACCCGCGTCCTCCCCTAGCCCCAGCACTTGCGTGCCCTCCACTCCGACCTGCGCTTCCTTTCCCTCCTTAGCATTAGCGCATTCTGCTCTGACCAGCACTTCCCCCCACCTCCCCACTCCACTGCACTTCTTGTTACTGCATTTGCACGAACCGAATGATACAAGGCCTAGTAGGTCCGATTTTGTTATTCTTTTCCTTGTTCACCCACCCCCTTTTGTCTTGTTTCACCTTGAAGCAGCATTTGCTGTATAGGAGCATTATAAATACCGGCCTACCAACTAAAGAAACACCAACAAGCCCATAACGCAGCGGCCAGACTCCTTCTTGCACTGGGATGAAGAGATCACATCTCACCTGCTCTCCGCACCCGTCACTGGCTCCCAATTGGACGAAGGGCCACTTTTAAAATCCTATGCATTACCCACAGAGCAGTCCACAAGGCCGGCTCGATATACCAACAAGAAAAGATTATGCCTTACTTCCCAACATGCACCCTAAGGTCAAGCACGGCCCTCCTGATAGTTGTTCCACCCTCCAATTCAGCCAGGATTGGAGGGTCCGCCTGCTCAACCTTGTCGCCAACACTGTGGAACTCACTGCCTCCCCACATTCGACAAAACCAAGACTACATGGCTTTCCACAAAGCACTGAAAACCTGTCCTTTCCCCTAAACCATGTAAGGGACCGTTTAGGGCCACTGAACCCTCCACCAATGGGCAGTTTTGGCTAGAACGGCATTATCACAGAAAGTAGGAACAGTTGGGTCACGGAAGCCGGCTAGAACGGCATTATCACGGAAAGTAGGAACAGTTGGGTCACGGAAGCTGGCCTAAGGGATCAATCTGCTCTGGGCCAGGTAGCTGCTGGCTTGACTACAAATGGCCTAGCAGCCTCCCTTGTGCCAACAAGCTGACCATGCCCCCACTTGCGCTCCAATCCTAAATGCTCACAACTCCATACCTGAGACATAACAAGACTATAATCGTATGCTATGACCAGGTCCGCTCACTGTTCAACCGAGCCGACATGCTCCGACTCTCCAAGACCAGGAGATGTCAGTATGTATCTATCAACCTGGAAACAAATACCCTGACCCCAAACTAGAAATCCAACAGTACCTAGGATCCCCATCATAATTGAGCCCAATCATTCTCTTCGCCTAAGTGAGCATGACGCTATCACTCCAGGAGATGCCAACCACTGTCATCAACGTATCCACAAGCTACTGTGCAGAGCTACAATCCCAGAGCGTAATAGCTCCCCTGTCAGTCGAATATGATTGGGCCTGTTCTTGTTAACCTATGTGAAGCTTACCTATATGAGAATGAACATGCAGAACCACTATCGCAGGCTCCTCTGTCAATACAACACGATTGGGCATGTTCTGGTCAACTGGTGCCAAGCTTTTACCTATCTGGAAATTAACACGCAGAACCACTATCGCAGAGCCTAATAGCACTTATGTCCAAACATTACGATTGTCCCCGATCATGTCACCCTTTGGGTATACTAGGCAGTATCTGATCATGTCAGGGTACCCTGGCCTGTCTAGCAAAAATGCCAAGTAATCCCTCACCCGAGACGCGATAGCAACTATGCTTGTTTTAGTCTTGCTCTTATCCTCCAAGAACATGCACTACATCGCCCTACCAGTCAGCTCTCTAGCACTCCTTCTCTTGGAAGGGACAGGGACAATGTTGACGCAATATAATTCCACAAATCAAACCATAAGTGTCAGGAATACCCGTCCACTCGCTATAAACAATTGACTAGGGACCCAAAAAATGGGCCCTTGAGCACCGACAACAGAGCTTCTGAAACAAGGACCCTCAAACTGGGTAATCACAACTCACTCCACGCTAGGCAGGGAATTTCTCTCAGAGCCCCACTAACCCAAACCACCAGGACAGACACAGTCAGATCGCCGGGCTCGGAAAGTAACCAGGAACAGAGGTCTCTCACCATTAAGCACAGACACTCATACCAATATGCTCACTCTCTCCTTTAAACCAACAAACAATAGAACACAGCTAAACCCCTTGATCAATTTCCACCTAGCTGCACACATCCCTAAAATACTCAATGAACACCTCAACAGTCTTTAGAACGCAGTTATAACCCACGAAACAATGGGCCCAGCTGCACACATAATCTCATTCACAGGCTCCACCGCCACGAGACCAACTACCTTGGTACACACATTCCACTGAACTCCCACAACCACGGCACTGTGCCTAGCATTAGAATGCAGCCACTCACTGCGCAACCCGCACTGGCTGCACACATACTGAGTTCACCCAAGCACTATATACTACCCTACTCTTTCCAGTGACCTAGACTGTGGTCCACAAGGGCTTTTAACCCACGGCACTTTGAGATCATACCATTGGTATATAAGGCACTATACAAATGCACAATAACATAACATAACAAATGAATGACACTTCAAGGAAATGAATATGGTGGAAGCAGCCAATGAAGCGTGGGTGCAGAGCTAATTGTTAGATTCAGGTTTGGACAGGACGAGGCATCAGCCCAGGTCTGCGATAACGATGAGTGAAGACACAGAAAAAGATGGCGGGACTGGGACCCAAACGATGAAAGACCCTCTGTATATAACCCAAATCAAGGACGGCACCCAAGCAATGATACCTGTAAGAGGATTCAAGGAGGACCCAGCATATCTGCCAGCCAGCAGGATACGTCCTTTGAAGAAGAAACGCTGCAGGAGACAATACAAAGTGTCCCACAAAGGAGTAACGTCAAGGCAGAGCAGCAGTAACCGAACTAAGGTTCCAGCAAGGCACTGGATGGGCTCTCCCTTCGGTCAACTACATACAACCAGGACGGTCAGACTTCAACAGTGTGTCGAAGGTTATATGCTTGGTTATCCGGCATGCAATACCAGAGGCAAGCAGAAGAGGAGCCCGGCAAGAAATTCATCCAGCAAAATGACAGACATCTATAAAAGGACAAGGTGCAGTCGGGGCAGACGAGGTTAGCATTGTCAAGAGCATCCCATCTCATAAGCAGCATTCCAAGTAAGTTTGAGGACTAATTTGTTTAATGACACAGGGTCCCCACATATTTGCATACTAACCCAAGGACATGGATTACAAATCCACAACAATGTATCATTCAAAGTTTTAACGGTGAGCACATTTTTCATATATTCAGGCACACTTATACATCTGTGTACTAAGTTGTCACTCTGATTCATTTTTTTACAGATAACAGGTAAACAAAGGGCCTAGGTAGGTTCTCCCCAGAGCCTACATAGGAGGAACATCCATTTTAGTAGAACCATGTGAACAATTCAAAAGACAGCAAAACATAATGGGATGGAGGCAGGACCTAAATGCCTTAGCATCCAAATAGCCACCATATATGCACATTTATCTATACAATAAAAACCTGCAGCCGCAAACAGCATGCTGCCCAGCGCACTTTCTCACAATAGAACTCACCTAAAAGAAAATAGAATGCTCTAGAGATCCTCAGCCCTGGTTCTTATAGGGGCTGCTACAGGCAGCACACCCAAAAGGAGTGACCTTCAGGGGTAATTCAGTAGAAGCCCCTGTGACAGAAAAAGAAAAGCCTTAAAGCCAATAGTGACAGTGTTGCAATGCTAGTGCCGGGGCACTGGCACCGCGTACAGATGACAGGAGTCAGGCATGTGCCTACTGGGACGGTCTGCCCGCGGACAGGAAGACCTCTCCTATTTATTAATCTGATGACGCGGCCATTGCCTGACGTGGTGACGGTCCGCACCTTAAAATCCCCTCCAATCTCCCCATAACGCAAACAACAACAGCAACAATAGCATGAGGAGATAGCAACAATATTCCTGATACTTGCGGGTCCCGCTGCTCACTCCAGCACATAATCTCTCAGTTTTACGGGTGGCCTGCGATCAGCTAGCCGGGGGTAGCTTGCCGGGTCGGGTGCCGGTGCCGAGCTGCCCTGGGACCCTGCATTGTTTGGCCCGGCGGCGACTTCCTCTCCGGTCGAGCATTCACCCTCGTCCTAGTCCGGGGAGGCATCGTGATTGCACTCGGCTGTCTCTTCGCCCCTCGGCCCCCTTGGAGGCGACAGAACCAGCTGCTGTTCCAGGTAAGTGAATCCCTTCCTCTGGTTACAGTGATCATAGTGCCCTGCCAAGCAGTTACTGTCCAGGGAATCGGATTGTGTTGCAGGCATGACTTGGGCTTGGGGTTACTCATTCTGGCCAGCATGCTGTCTCTGACTTCCAGTGGCTGGGCCACCAGCCCCTGTTGGGTGGTCTCTGTGGTATTAGAGTGCTTGTGTCTCGCCTGTACAGCAGCAGGAGAGGGCCTCAATGGGCGACAATCCTGTCGTCGAGTGGTGAGTAGTACGCTATGCCAGCAGAAAGTCTGGGACAGCAGGTTCGAGCGGCTTCCCCTCTTCCCATGCAATGAGGGTTCCCTTGTTGAGGGTCTGCATGAACCTCTCCATATCCCTATTGTACCGAGGCCAGCATGGTGTGATTCGATGGTGCTCCACTCCAAAAGATGACAAGAACGTGGTCAGGTCCTCACTCTGGAAAGGGGACCTATTGTCCGACCGTACTGAGTCGGGGAACCCAAACACTGCAAATATTTCCTTCAGCACTGGAATGACCGTCCAGCAGCCATGGAGTTGATGAACCGCACTACTGGGAATCCACAGAACTCATACAGCACCACCAGGAAGTGTTTCGACTGGAGGACGGTGCCAAAATCCATGTCGAGTGCTTTCCATGGGGCATCAGCCCGGTCCAGTGATGCAATAGAAGGGCCCTTGGCTACTGGCCTCGCCGCTTGACACCACGTGCACTTGGTAGTAATGTCCTCCACCTTCCATTCCAGCTCGGGGAACCACACTTTCTCGTGCAGGCACACAATCGTCTTACCGGTCCCTTGGTGACAAGCGTGCGCCAGCCTCAGCACCTCCTCTTGGAGCACAAGGGGAATCACTAGCCATGCCCTTCGAAGTAGCACCTGCTCAAGGCCCAGGGCCGAGGGCCAGATCACTTCTTACTCTCCACAGCCCCTGGATGAAGGCTTGTGCTTCCGGCGTCCAGTGCTGTGTTATGGGCAGGAAAAACATTCCATTGCCCTGCCTGCAGCTGCTCGACCAGCTCCTGTATCCCCATGTCTTGGCGAGTGGCCCTCGCAATATCGGCAACCGACATGGAGTGCGGAACTGCCGCTTCCGTCACCATGGCCACTGGCTCTTCAACGTCATCCACGTACCACTGCTCCGGGGTCTCCAGTGACTTGGGGTGGCGTGACAGGTAGTTTGATGGATTGTCCACTCCTGCCCTGAATACCAGGGTCACCCCATATTCATGTAGCTGAAGGAGCCAGCGCTCCAGCCAGATGGGCGGCCTCGGTGTGGATCTGTCCGTAATGAGTACCAAGGGTTTGTGGTCCGTGATCGGGTGTCCATATATGTAGATGTGGAAGTGCTTGCACCCCCACATGACTGCCAACGTTTCCTTTTTGATCTGGGAGTACCTGCACTGAGTTGGGGTAGGCGCCTTGTTTGCATACTATCAAAACTGTAAGGAAGGCATGGTATCAAACAGTAAGACAGACACAAGTGACCACAGTTCAAAGGTGTTTATTGAACTTGACTTGGGTTTGAAAAATGTTTATGTAATCATAAGCCTAAAGATGGGAGCAAGCTACGACCATCAAATAATAATAACGCAGTCCTAGTGGTATCTCCCTCTTCCGGGCTCGGACCAATTTATCTTGTTTTTCTAAACTTTTTTTACTGTATCAAAATCGAAGACTTTTGATTGGGTGCAGGATTTTGCTTCACCCTTTCGCAGGACCACTTTGATTTCTAATTCTTTACAACTCTTTGAATTTCACTTTTGCCACTTCTCATCTGGATACCTTACAGAGACCTTCGATTGAGCATGCACGTGGTGCCGGTCGACTCTGTCAAAGTATTGTATCTTTTCCTCTCAAAGTTCAAACACTCATTACCAGTTCAACTTTGCTTGTGTCTTTTATCACACACGTTTTAACAATGTTTGTTCCAGCGCTTGCCATACAATGTTGCTGCTTACAACGTTGGCTTCAACACAGAGTGGTCTTGTATCGGTCTCTCCAACTCACCGGCTGTGTTGATTTCACTGCTTCTCCTTTATTCTTGGAGAGAAAGACGGTACCACAGTGGCTGCTGCTTCTCCCCGCCTTGATGAATGAGGCAGGCGGGCCCCGGGTATCTCCGACACACAATGCTGGATTCTTCAGCCTGGTTTCCTGGTTTTACACTTTCCTATTTCAAGGGGTCTTGAAAGTAACGCTTCCTTGTTGTAAAGGTCAAGTGATTTTCCCGCCTTATGATCCTCTTGTGTTTTGCCGTCTTTCTTCTCTCGTTCATCTGCCATCTCGAAACTGCTGTTTCCTCATGTGCTTTTCCTCGTTCGTACAACGCCTTCCTCCTCCTTCGCAGTCCCCTTTCTTCACACACCTGGGTCATGTTAAAACCTGCAGGTGTGAGTAATTGTGAGTAATTGCCTAACCAATGCATTGGGACATGTCAGGTATACGGCTCAGGTTTTAGTCTGTTTTCTCCCATAGTGGGTTGTACGTGTGAAAGTGTTGGTGTTGCAAAGGGGGGAGGGTAGAGTTCCTAAGTATCCTACCTGGTAGGATCGGGTAAGGGTGTTACAGGGAAGGGGACACCGCATCTCACCATCCAGTGTCTCACTCCCCAGAAGACCGCTCACCCAGGTGATCCTCCCGCACTGGTCCACCTGCAGGAACTGGATCCAAAAGCGATGACCGTGTCCTGGCCACCTGGGTGACAGATCCTCGGGGACTACAGGATCAGACATCTTCTGGTTTCTCAGGTGTCTCACCCGCTAATCCCTGGGGATCTCTCTCTCAGGAGCAGCGCGTTTCCAGGCAGCAGCTGAACGAGGGGAGAAAGGCGGCAAACCGAGAAGGGAGAACGAGGATGGAGATACCCTTCACCCTGTCAGCGAGAAACTGTTACTTTCCAGAAGCCTTCAGATTAAAAGGCGCAAGGCCAGGAAACCAGACTGAAGAATCCTGCAGTGTGTGTTGGAGATACTCTGGGCCCTCCTGCATGACTGGCCAAGTCAGGGAGAAGCAGCAGCCGCCGTGGTAATGTGCTTCGCTCCAGGATCAAAGCAGTGCCAGAGAAATCAACACAGCCGGTGAGTTGGAGAGAACATAACAAGACTGGTATGTGTTGAGGTCAAGGTTGCAAGCGGCAACATTGTATTAAGAGCAAAGAATATTAATGCGGGTGATAAAAGATATGAGTAAAGCTCAATTGCTAATGAATGTTTGACCTTTAATATGAATCAGAGAAGGTACGATAGAAAGTAACAGAGTGGTCTGGAGACCTATTGTGAACTTGTGTTTAAGGGGGTCCGAGCCCAACTGAGGGAGACCCGTGATGAGCAGTAAACCCAAGAACTACTGAATGTGGGAAACCTCATGAGAAAGGAACTTTGGTATTTGTTTGTTAATCCAGACACTCTGCAGACTTTTATTGGGAAAGAGACTTTGGTGCAGGTGGCCCAGATATCTATGGTCTGAACTGTATCCTTGTGCTAGAGAAGCCAGAGTGTGTGCAAAGCCTGAGTTTTCCACCTTGTCCCTTGCTGAAAACGCGGGGAAGGGAAGCTAACTGCTCAAGTAACCTGACATATTATTTCTTGAACACTTTTCTTTTGCATACATAATTTTTCCACACTATTTGTTCTTAGAGGTAAGGACTGGCAATAGGTATTTTAGTATAGGCCCTTTTATTTTGACAGAGACTCCACTAGGTCTGCATTATTTATTATTTGATGGTCATAGCTTGCTCCCATCTTTAGATTTAGGGTTAGAGAGGCGTTCAACGAACCCATTGAAGTTCAATAAACACTCTTGAACTGTGATCACTTGTGTCTTTCTTCACTGTTTGATATCATGCCTTCCTTATAGTATGCCACTGGTTTTCTCTCCCCTGTCTCTGACAATTGCAGCAATACTGCTCCCAGCCTCACCGGGCTTGCATCAACCATCACCTCTAATGCTCGGGTTGGGTAAAAATAGGCCATTGTGGTGTCTGCAATTAGTGCTTCTTTGGTAGCCTCGAATGCATCCTGCTCCGTTTTGACCCATCGCCAGTCCTGGTCTTTCTTTGTCAAAAGGCGCAATGGCTCTGTGATGGTGGCTAGATTTTGGATGAACCTCCCGCAAAAGTTTATCATGCCCAGGTAGCTGCACACTTTCATCTGGGATGTGGGTGGCAGTGCAGCCTTTATGTCCTCCACCTTTTTGGAGTCTGGTGAGAGACCTCCCTCATGGAAAACAAATCCAAAGAATTCCACTAGGGGCTCCATGAACAGAAACATTTTCCGGTTTAGAGTTAGTCCCTACTGGGAATGCCTGGTGAGTACTCCTGTAAACCTGGATATGTGCTCCCTGGGGTTTTGGGACTAGATGAGCACATTATTGTTCACATTGAGGACACCCAGGAATCCTCCCAGCACACCCCTGATAGTGTGCTGAAACACTTCCGCCACCGATGACACACCGAAGCTTAGGTGCTTGTCCCTTAACAAGCCGATGTGCAATGAAAATGTTGTGATGGCCCTGGAATCCACGTGTAGGGGAATCTGGTGATACCCGGCTTTAAGGTCCAGCGTCGAGAAGGGCTGGGTCCCCTTCTGGTCTGCCAGGATGTCGTCCAAGGTCAGTGTCGGATATCTCTCCCTCCTGATTGCATGGTTGGGCAGCCTCATATTGACGCAAATTCGCACATACTTCGGGCACTTGGGTTTGGCCACCACCACTATGGGCGACACCCACAGCATTGAGCCCACCACTCTTTCAATGATGCTGGCCCCTTCCAGCTTGAGGTTCTCTTCCTTCACCTTCTTCCATAAGTGCAGTGGGATGCGCCTCTGGCGCAGAGGGACTGGCTGGATGGAAATGTTTACATGCAGCCATACTTCAAAACCTTTGAGGCAGGCCGCCCCACTAAAAAGTCCTTGGAACCTTTCCAGTAGTCCCTCGATGTCATGGCGGTACATCTGGAATGTAAAATGTACCAGGCCCAACTCCTCGGCGGTCGAACAGCTCAACGGTCTGTGGCCACAGAGGTTACATAAAATGTTGCCTCAGGTTTGGCTCCCTCATGGCTCACTGTCATTGTAAAAGCGCCATCGCGTGGTAGAGATTTTGTCCCCCCATATGTGAAAATCCGGATGCTTGGCCTTTGCAGTTTATGGATTGGGCTGAGCCTCTTAAAGATAGCGGCCGGCATCACATTGACGGATGCCCGCGTATCCACGAGGATGGACATCTCCGTGTTCAGGATGGAGACGGAACAGCAAGGCTTCCTTCGCCGCCCCTGTTGTCCAGGCAGATGACTGTAATGAAGAACATTGCTGGAGTCACTCAATCTTGACAGGACGGCTCTTCCTGATTGCTGGTCCTCTCCACTGCTGCAACTTGCTGATACTGCGATCTCGGTGGTGTCTGGTTCCAGGCAAGATGACTGTGCTGCCTGCCATGGTGCCCTGCACATCTGTGCATAATAGTTTAGTATCCTGCATCGACCGCACACAGCCCCAACCGCATGTCTGATCACGAGGCACCGGCCCTCTGCACGCATTGCATGATTTCTGTCGCTCCTCAGATGGTTTTGCCGTGCCTTTCCGGTTTTCCTTGCTGTACCTTCCTCAGGGTCTTGGTGGCCCTTTCGCCGTGACAGCTTGCACAAGCTCCGGCCTGGCACCTTTCGACGCCGACAGGTCCTGCATCGAATCCTGCTCCAGTATTCTGCTCAGGAGAATGTCTGGTTCTTTTAGTATTTGGTGTCAGAGCGCTGGTATAATCTGGGCCCTTATTCCATCTTTCTCGTACACCAGCCGGCAGGTAATGGCCAGGCGGCGCAGTCGCGCATGGTACACATCTAGGGACTGCGATGGCTCTTGAAGGGCTTTCGGCATGCGGAACTGCTCATAGTCGGGATTGACCAGAGGGCGGAAGTGCTCTTGCAGAGCTTCCTTGGCTGCGTCATATGAGTCATCTCGAGGTCGTAGAGTTTTAAATATTTGATGCACCTCACTGCCCGATTAGAAAACTAACATGGCTCTCATTGTCTTGTCATCACTCTCCTTGGTGGTATCGAAAAACATTTCCAGTCCCTCCAGCCACATGTCCCATTTTCGACCAAGGGTTGCGGGTGCTCCCGTGACATCAAACTCAGGTCAAACTCAGCTTCCTTGGCTGCGTCATATGAGTCATCTCGAGGTCGTAGAGTTTTAAATATTTGATGCACCTCACTGCCCGATTAGAAAAATAACATGGCTCTCATTGTCTTGTCATCACTCTCCTTGGTGGTATCGAAAAACATTTCCAGTCCCTCCGCCCACATGTCCCATTTTCGACCAAGGGTTGCGGGTGCTCCTGTGACATCAAACTCAGGCACGGGGCAGCCTGTGAAGCTTTTGTGAGTCTCTAATGGTGCACTGCCGCTCCGCCGGTCTTCACTCCTGGCTTTTGACAGCAATTGTCTGGATGACCTCGTCTCCCATGACAGTGGATGTCTCCTTGCCCCGGCCTGCATCCCTCCCGACAACTGAGCAGGCGCGTCTCGGGCTATGCGAGAGATACCATTTAAAACCTTGCCCACAATCTCCTAGATTCCGCACAGGGGATATGTGACCAATGTATACCATAGCGAACCTGACTACATGGTAAGACCAGTGACCCGTTTCATCGAAATGGCCACTTCATTATTGCAAAAATATAGCATTAATATGCTTCATTAAATAATGCCAATTAATACTGGAACCTCATACATTCTGAACCACATATCACATGTCATTTCTTTGACCGAGAACAGTAGGACACCTCCAGTTCAACCTGTCTTTCTGCCCTGATGAAGGCCAACCATTTGCCAGCTCTAGTGAATGGCTGATGAATTTGGCCAAAACATAGTAGTGTCGACTACTTATTTTTCCCTTCAGTTTGTATTATGAACACTGTCAATTGTGTACTATTGTGTACCCTACACACATGTTATTTATGTACTTATTTCCCTAGATTTTGTAAGGGATGATACATGTTCACCTATATTCAACTCCAGTCAATGTAACTGGACTGAACATTTTTGTGTATTGTGTATAGAACTTTGTTATTAATGTGTGTCCTGCTGGGAAAAACCGATTTGAAGACTATATTTTATGCATTAAAAGCTTTGGGGCAAAACACTGTTTTATTGCCCGCACAGCACTGAAGAGCAATGTTTTTCCTCATGTAGGGGTAATGTGATCAATGTATGTAATTTCAGCCACTTTGATCACTTTATTATTATATAGCTTAAACCTACCTGGGTAGTTCAGGGCCAACCCGGGAGCCCTAGTTTTTTCTATTTCAACATTAGGCACCATAGATTCCAGAGAAACACATGGTGAAAATTGAAGCATGATACAAGCCTCCAGCAATGAGCCAATTCCTCGTCATGGGTCACAATACCCGAATCCCCAGTCAATTAAGAAAATGTAGCCTTCACCAGTATTGTACTGGAGTGCCTGAAGAATCAACCGACTCTTGCATGGCCTTGTGATGGACTCAACTGACTCTTGCTTCCTATTATCCAAGCTCAAAGCTTTGCTAATATAGACGAAGAGGCATGTTCTCCTGGCTTACAATAAAAGACAGTAAAAACAGATTATTTGGTCCAGTCTTTCAAAAGATGTTTGATCCGTGCACCTGCCCAGAAAAACGTGAAAGCCATGGCCCGTCTGGTAAAATGGGCCCCAAAGAAGCACACATTCACCTCAGCCTGCGACATAGCCCATATACTCAAGCTGTGAGTCGAAACAGGATTATGGGGTTTCCTATAGGAGATAAACAATTGGGAGCTTAAACCCTCAGGGCCAAAGCGCATAGTGTTTAAGACAGCGTACAACACATAGATTGGGATAGTCGTGAAACATGGGATAAGGCACAGACCTGGAACCAGTCTTAGTCCGACAGGGGATAGCAACGTATAGCATGAATGTAGATCCAGTTAAATCCAATACCATGACAAATACATTTACAGGTAAATTTGACACCCTCTCGAATTAAGTTTAATACAAAAACCTAACAAGCTTGGCTGATAAGGCCTGTAATGAAAGGTCCTCATAGGGACCCCAGTTCAAGGAGGACAACAATACAGAGTTAACATCCCACAAGATTGAGTACTTAGATTGAGTAGGTTTACATACCTGTATGCCTTTCATCAACGTCCAATGAGTTTACCCCCACAATAAAGGTTGTTGGGCTCAGATTGCTGATCTTTATACATTCACCATCCTGAAAGAGAGAGAGAGACTGGGCCAATCCCCTCAGGGTGTTCACTATATCGAATTCAGAAGCCGGAAAAGGCATCCTCTGATGAGGGTTTGAATGAACGCATGGAATGGACCATCTTGTAAGAGAGAGAGAGAGACTGGCCCAGTCCCCCAACATGATCAATATATCGACTAAAGAATCCAAAAAGGGATCCTCCGATGAGTGTTTGAATGAACACATGGAATGGGTAGTTTTCTTGCTGAGTAGAGGTTCATCGAATATCCCTCATATGAATTACATCTGTTTGCATCAGATACTTGTTTGGTCTTTATATTTGAAGGGTAACTACATTTTCATTAATATACATTCCTTTGTGATAGGGTGTGTTCTATTTTAGATGTGGAGCGGCATTGCTTTTGACATTTTTATAACAAGTTGGGAGCCATTTATTTTGCATGAGAGCTACACCGTTTCTATATGTTGTCTCTTCTATTGACAGTCTTGTTGTTTTTGTGAACAAAAAGGTTTCCATAACACCATAAGTGAGGAATTCACATACAAACAGTCTAGTTTTCAAAAAATCAGATTTGGCTAAAATGGCCACCACTTCTTTTGTATGAGTGGGAGTTATGTTGATTAGCGGTCTAGTTTATTTCTGAAATGAAAATCACACATTTGCAATTCCCCCATGCAATTCAATTCTTATTGATGTGGTTAGTGCTGCAGAGAGCTTCTACTCTCAGATATTGTACAACAAAAAATATTTTATTTTTATTTTGCTGGGCTCTATATTCGGTTGTTGGGGTAGGTAATAATACTGAGAGTGGGTGCAGAAATATAGATATTTATTTGCATTTATATTGCATGGTTTACTTTTGGAATATGGTAATTGTGGGTTTTTATATCTGTAGGAACTTCGTGTTATTTGAGTGTATCTCTAATGAACTGTTTTATGTAGAATACCAATTGATCTCTGGATATTGCATTACATAATTAAGGCATGTGGTTTCAAATAAATTCCCTTTTCATACTAAATGGTTTTAAGAAGTAGTGCAAGTTTGAAAGAGTTGCGTTTTTGCTTTAGGCAACCTACGGAATGAAGAGGTCTACTGGACTATTTTCGAACCAGGTTACTCATAATGAGGCCCATTGCCTTAACATGAATTATTTTCTTATTTAAAAAAATGTTGTTCGTTTTGTAAAAATGTTGCTCAAGATGTCACACTGATGAAGACGCAGCTGTTAATTATGAGGCCTTTGCGTCGAAACCGGTCTGCTATGTGTGTAATTATTTGCCATTTTATATATGTAAAATGTTGTTTTTTACATGTGTAGTTAGTTGATTGTTCGTCATTAAGGGGCTGATTTATGGAATTTGTGCGCCGAAAAACAGGGATTTGTGCGCCAGTCTGCCCGCAAATCCCCATTTGTTAAACAGGGATTTGTGGGCAGAAGGGCGCACAAATCCCTGTTTTTTGGTGCACAAATTCCATGAATCAGCCCCTATAAGTTTAAAAGCTATTGCACCTTTCTCTCATTTAAAGTGAACAATATTTTTTATGATTGTATTTAGGAGTGATACATTTAGTAAAATTCCTTTGCGGTTTTCATTATGTAAATTATTCCCTGCAATAGATCACTCTGCCTGCATGTATTTATAGTAAGGCTGCATTTTGTACAATGATATTGAATTTATTATCTCATCAACTTGCATTTGTTTCTTTGTTTTTTTCACTTGATTTTTTTAGAGAAAATCGTTCTGTTGAGTTATATAAGAATGAGTATTTATTACTTGTTTGGTTCAATTTAATTAGCACGTAATAATTGTCCCAAGAACACATGTTGTGGTTAAAATGGATGTTAGTCGCTGGTGGTGCCCGAGTCATTGGAACATCCCATCTGGCCTGCTGCAGGAGCAGAATTGCCAAGAAACTGGGAAGGAGGAAGGGTGTCCGGATGTAAAAGTAATAATGGGTCTCAACTGCACACAGAATATGGTGCCATACAGAGATTATTTTCCCGATTTCACAGAATTGTTGTCACAAAATATAGCCATGAACAGATACCGAAGAACCGCCCCCCAGAGTGTCTGCCTACGTTTCACAATGACCATAAAGTCAACACTAAAGCACACATGCGGCAGGCTACAAAGACCTCTCTAGAAGAAACCACCACCTACTATTGAAAGATCGCAGTACCATATCCTGGGAAACCACGGGTTTGTGATAAGGAACAGAAAATGTATGTGCACCCTTAAGAGTATTCTTGTTTTGTAGACCTCGCTCATGGTTCAACTAGCTGTATTGTTGCCTCATATGTGTTGATGGTGGCCATTACTATGCTCCACACCACAGACGTGTTTGGTTTCTAGGATCTCTCATGGCAGGACCGCTTTGGGGCGATGGCCACTTCTAATTTCAGTCTACCTCTGATTAAATTCCCCTTCCCGGTTACTTCCAACCATATCCTACCTATGGTATCCTACCTATGGTATGTGGACATTCTAAGTGGCTCTGTTCTGTCTCATGTAGCTATGCTTGATCATTTGTACATTCCATGATGCTGCTAACCTGTGTCCTGAATCTTCGATGGGTCTATGGGCCTCATTCCGAGTATGGAGGTAGCCATTCCGCTTTTAGCAGCATGCCATACCGGGTACCGGGTCCGGGTTCCTTGAATGGGGAAATACCGGGTCATTCCGACCTTGGAGGGCCCGGTATTTCCCCATTCAAGGAACCCTGACCAGGTACATCCCCATTCCCATTTGAGCTCCCATAGGGCTCAATGGGAATGGGGAGGAAGCTAACAACGGGCCCGTTGTTAGCATCCTGGTCTGCTCGCGGGACCCTCTAGCGGGTCCCGCGAGCACACCTCGTAATGAGGCGGTCGGGGGTTAACGGTGCTGACAGCTCTACCGGCACCGTTAACCCCCTACCGCCTGGGTCGTAATGAGGCTCTATGTGTCTTGTACACATAACTTTTACTCCCTGTCCTGTATTTGTGATAATGCATGTACAGTAGTCACATTGCTCCTAGCTTGTGCCTTGTATCTATGCTAGAGGGCATGTGGCTTCTAAACCCATGACTCAAAAGTATACTCTGCTATAGGTGCCTTCCTCGTAATGTTAAATATGAATTCTGTAACTATGCTGGGGTATCTGTACCAGTTTTCATATGGCTACTGATCTGTATCCGGCATCCATATTACAACCTATTAAACGTCCTCCCGGCTACTACTGTTAAAGTGTGTCTTGTGACTAGGCTAGTACACAACTACCCTCATCAATTAATGCTGATGTTGCCCTTGAAATGCCACTTGCCTGACAAGCTATGTTTTCAGTGGGCCAATTATGGAAAGACAGGGTATGGTGGGCTTTAATTACCTATGGTTCAACTACAACCCGGACAAAAGAGAGTGGGGGAGTTACTTGCGTCTTATGGTGTGCCTAGCAGATGTCTGTTTAATTCAGGCCCAGTGGGGGAATACTCCAGAATTCCTGTCTCTTTTCAGAAGGGACAAAGTGGGGCCTGCAGCGATCAAGAAGTTTTTGAGGTTGACCTGTGGAGGGGCAAGAAGTGAATAATTGGTGCCTCAAATGGGCTTTGAAACTGGAAAGGGATTTGGGGCAAGAGGTAGATGGAGGAATAGTGAGGTGCACCTTTGCTTCCACTCTGGCTCAGACTGTTTTTTCAAGCAACGGACACCTTTCATGAAGCTCTGGAGTCCGACTATATGCAGAGATGATCTTCTGGATAAGGGCAGCTGCTGACCATGAGGCGAGGTTGGGGCAACGGTAGTGCATGTTTTGGGACTGTGACGGGGTCCAGGTCGTTTGGCACGAGAGAAGACATATTCCCTAATATGGAGTCTCTATTGGATAGACCGAATTGAAAATATAAGAGTGACTCTGCGCCAAATTTTTCAAACTTAGTTGGATTTTATTGTGTTAAAAGCGCTTGATAACACGTGTTTCGGCTCAGCAGAGCCTTTTTCAAATCTGGGCTAAAGAAACAACTGTCTTTGACAATTCGAACTGTATCTCAACATATCTGCCATTTCCAGACCATATTGTTCTAGATATATTCACTCATTTTCATGGTAGTAAGTTTTGTCTTGGGGTTAATCCCAGAATTCCTTCCTTAAACTGATAAATCACTCGCGTCAGCTCTATGCTGGTTGTCTGGACCACCATCTATTGGATAGACAGCTTGCGATGACCGGTGAGCTTACTATGGGATGAGGAGATCTGGGATCAAGACTATGGTGTGAGGGAAGCTTGGGCACCTACTGATTGGGAAGATGGTGATCCTAAGCGTCTGTACGGGCATCATTCTTCCCAGGATTGCTGATAGGACGACAGAGATGATTCTACTATACTCTCAGAAGAAGGAGCTGTCTTAGAGAAGGTCGGCTACCACATAGCATGGGTAGATATGGAAAGCGTTCCAAGATTGGGCTCGCATTTGACTGTTGAGGTCTAAGGAGTGATTACATGCCCTTGAAGAAAAGGTTAGCAAGAGAATGGTAACAGGGATCTCTACAAAGTTGCACCCCACTTTAAGCACTCCCTTCCTTTGAAGTGTCTTGTCTGCCATCTTTCATAAATTAGAGTAACACAATTGTAAAGAAAGGCTATTCCATAATGTTTTGGTGAATTTATCGGCTTTAATTCATAAATTCAAATAGGACATTCAATGGTTCTCACTTTAGCTGGGGGGACTCTCGAATTGAGGCCTGCTTTGATTGCTGCCAGGGAAGCACATCAGGCTATGGGTTGTGATCGAGTCGGGCTTTACAGAGATTCTTGGATACCTTCATTTCTTTAGTTTGGCTAGTGGGTCTGTGTACCCGGCCAGTCCCCAAAAACCCTTAACATGGTCCCTGCATGTTGACACTGAAATGTGACAAACCGAACACTTTCCTTCTCTTGCCACATTGACTAGGTGCCTTTCTTATGTTCTGTTATGTCTTTGTTTGTTGAATCCTGGGTGATTGCTGTGGGCTGCCACCATGCAGGGTGGTGCGAGGCTATAAAGTAATCCTCATTGAGGTATGCGTCCCATTATGAATTTGCTCTCGGGTGGTGCCTCTCACCATGTTTCTGTCCTAAGCCACAGGACCCAGTATGTTATACGTTGGTTTAGCATTAGTATTTAAATAGCCAAGACCTTTAGACACTGATTCAATGGCTTACCTGTCGATATCTACAAGCCTACCTGTCGATATCTACAAGCCTACCGCAGTCTTTACACCTCATCCTGGTCCTGAAACGGGACATATGTGCTCAATGCTAGGAATTTCATGGTTCCGCAATTATCACTTGCCACATAGTACCATGTCTGCAATACGTGGTTTCTGCAGACCGCTTTATTTAGACTGAAAGCAGCAAATCTTTTGAAAGTGTCTGGGATTTCCTGGATAGATAGCAGTAGTGAGAGATCTTTTAGAGGATTAGGCACTGTGGTGGGTCGGAAGAAGGAGGCGGACACTTGGAGAACATTGTGAATGTGGTTTATTCAAATTATAATAATGCCTAACTTTTCCTATTGCTAGAGGGGTTTGCCTGCCTATATAAATAACTAAAGGTGCTCGTCAGGTGTCAGGCAGTCTGAACTAAAGAGTGTCCCCCGTCTAAAAACTACTCATACCTCACCTTACCACTATGTCAACTATTTAGATTGGGAGAATCGCTCCCGTGTTCTAGTATTCTGGTATGTCAAGGTCTATGTTCACTGGATAGTTCTCGTCTTGAAGATATCTTCAAATTGTCTCTTTCCACCTTTTTAACCAGATGTTGGAGTTTCTTTTTTAATGTCTACCCTCTTGTGGTAAGTATTCCACAAGACTTGGTGCCATTCCTTAATACTCTCTGATTCGAGTGTAAATATTCTTTTAACTCTAGTAATTCTAGACTCCTCCTTAATGTCTTTACTTCCCCCCCTTTCCTGGGGTTGTATCCCATTCTGCGTACTTGCTTTCTCAGACTTTATCGTAACTCTTGGGACCAGTCTGTCCCCTTTCCATTTTACGGTTTATATCTGTAATGTCTTGTATATTTCATTGGGACGAGTTTGTCTTTGTGCCCACTCCTCAATAATTTCTCTTTGGGCCTTATTTGTTATCCTGCCATTTAAATTACTACACTTCCACTTTAATGGCTCTGATTTTGATACTTGTCAATTTCACTATCACAAGTTTCTCTTGTTCAATAATGATGTCCCGGCGGCGTCCCGGTATCCCCTTTCTTCCTGTTACCGCTGTATTTGGAGGAGGATGCTTTCGGGCTCAGTCTTTGCTTGGGTTCTCTTTGTGGTCTCAGTCTCTCATTCTTCTCCTCCTCGTTGGTATCTTGCCCTCAATCTGCTTTCTCGTGGCGACGCGTATGACTGCGAGTCAGAGGGCACCTCTCAGACTCCTCTGCTGGATGGTTTTGGCGTTGTTAGACAGACGGTCTGTCAACCACAGATTTGTTGTAGTTACGCCACCACCTGTGTATTGTTTTGTTTCTCCTACGGTTCCCACTTTCTGGCAACGCCGGACAACTTGCGCTCCACTACACTGCACAGGACTCCTTGGAAAGTTGTGGCTCTGTATCTCTCTCTCTGGTTCTGCCTCCTCCAGGTTTAACCTCATAAGGGGGCTTTCCCTGCTTACGCTCTTCTCTCTCTGTTTGCACTGCACCTTGGCTCAGAGTGCTTTCCTCTCCCATCCTATTCATCTCCATTATTTGTGTATCTCTTAAAGAGACAGACCCTTCTTCTTGTGCATAACTGGTCATTTCAGTTTTACCTTCAGCCAAGTCTCTGGCCCTTGCAATATTCTTCATATCTGATAGATCCCATATATGGCATGATGGTGGAAGGCTTAGGGCATTCCTTACAGGAACGGAAGTCCTTGTCCCCTAGGAGAGGCTCTTGAGGAGCAGGCTCACCTCCCTAGCCTCCTTCCTACATGGCGGATTATCTTTATCTATATCCCTCTGTATCTTCTCCCTCAGCGTTATCACTGGAGGTCCACTCACTGTGCCAGGCATATTTTGATTTCTGACTCACTAGCCTTAGTACCAGGGCATTTTGGGACCTATGATGTTTGGTGTCAAGGCACCATAGTCTAGGCGGATCTATGCCTCTGGGATGTGAACACGCATTTGGTCAGGGGGTGGTGGGGAGGGTGCAGGTGGTGGAGGGAATGGAAGGGAAAGCGACTGACCAATCCGGCAGTGCAGTGTGCTAAATGCTGACACAGTTGCCGATGAGAGATGGAAGAGGATCACCAATCCGTCTTTGTATAGTCCCCTACACGAAACAAATGTCTATTCCCTTCACTGATTCAAAGACCACATTGCATCTCCCCAATGCAGTAGGTAGGCTGAACATATGGGGTCTCTATTTGTGGCACAGCTGTATTGCAGTTATGCACCTGCCCATATGGCATTGTAACATTTAACAGACATTTGCTTCACCACCTAATTTTGGTTTGGGGGGAAGATCTGTAGATTTACTAGACACTTACCAAGTTATTTTATCCAACCAACTTGATTTACTATTGCACAACGAAGTATGTTTAAATGCTCATTATTCTATGGGGAGGATTTCTGTTGGTACGTCCCAGCTGGTGGGGAGTGGGGGTTGTTGGCGGGGACTGAATCATTTTCTATGCCAGCTCTTGTGTTTTTGTAATGCCCATGTTTTTTAACTTCATAATGAATAACATGTTATAATTTAATTTCCACTGCAAGTCTGTACCTTTCGATAACTGTAAGCATAGCAACATTATATTACAATAGCTACATATACACAGCCACTGTATTACTTGTGTAATGTATCAAGCAGCTATGCCAGTAGCAGTACTACCCTTAGTGCAGCTAGACTGCCATGCACTTTTTTTACACAATGGCCCTCATTACGAGGTTGGAGGTAACCATGCCGCATTTAGCAGCATGGTTGCCTCCTTACCGCATACCAGGCCCGGGTTCCTCAAATGAGGACTTACCGGGCCATCCCAACCTTGGCGGACCTGGTAATTCC
Organism: Ambystoma mexicanum; assembly: GCF_040938575.1. Classification (NCBI taxonomy): domain Eukaryota; kingdom Metazoa; phylum Chordata; class Amphibia; order Caudata; family Ambystomatidae; genus Ambystoma; species Ambystoma mexicanum. Next base: position 323,604,087 of record NC_090926.1, on the reverse strand, counting down.
ACGTCGAGGAACCCGGATCCGGTCCATCCCCATTCGAGCCCCCATAGGGCTCAATGGGAATGGGGATGGAGCTAACAACGGGCCCGTTAATAACGGGCCCGTTGGTAGCTCCCTGGTCTCCCTGGTCTCCTCGCGGGTTTCACCAGGCGCCCATTGCAGGTCACGCGAGGAGACCTTGTGATAGGGTGGAATGGGTTTACAGGCAGCAGCACCATTACCGGTGCCAGTAAACCCATTCTGCCCACCATGTAATAAGGGCCAATGACTTCTTAGTTAATTCCCCCATTCAATAGGATTTATCTCTATTCATCCTGGTGTGCTATTACATCCTCAGAAAGCACCTCATTGCACGGGTCCAGTTCCCAAAGTTAGTTCGGCATGTCGCCTGATCTAAACATTTATTTGACAGTATACTTCGCCATTCCATCCCAATCACACCCAGACCCCAACACTTTGCCATGGGGGAGTGGTCCCCTAAGGTATGGTTCAAAACTATTCCTCTTCCCCTATTGTGTTCACACAGTCTTCCATGGGCTCTGTCACTTCTGACAGCTGGCTGGGCAATCCCAGAATTTTCCATCTGCAATCTGGTTTATTACGTTAACACCTAACAACCAAACAAGCCACCATACATCAACAGTGCACTGGAGCACTCAAGCCCATCACACAACCCACCCTCTGATCAATGCCAGTACTTATTAAGTACTCGAGCTGCCCTCATGGGTTACCTGCTTGATCTCAGGAGAATTATGCATTAACCATTTCACGAGTCAGTAGTATGCTTGGATTGCATGCCTGTAGCATTGGTGAACAGCACACTACTGCCACCCCTACCTCCCATTTTCCCCATCAACACCCAGACACTTGTTCTTTCACTGCTAGAATATTTCTGTTCACCTTCCTGCAGAAGCGGATGTTTCTGATCTGCTCCACATGTTGCCATAGAGAACCCCTGGAGGGTTACAGCATCACTCTGAAACCAAGGTTCTGGAGCAGCCTCAACATCTGGTGAATCATGGATGTCTGAGTGAGGGTGAGAATTTACTTTTTGCTGGTGGCTGTGTGAGAGACGTTTGGTGGGAGGGGAATGGCACACTAGTGAAGGGTACACGCTGGCAGACACTAGCAGGGATTCTGGCCCCTGCCCTGAATGCTGACAGACACTGTGTGCTACCCCTGAAGGGCAAAGTCTCAGCAGGCAACTGAGCATGTTACAGTGAGGGTTGAGGTGGCTCTCAGCCTGCCAACCAACATTTTAAGGAAGGTGAAATGAGTGCCATTGGTCCTCAAATTTCAAGCAGCCCTTTCTCTGGACCAAAGGTTCTGGCCTCCCAAACCCCATTCTCTCCCTCTCCCATCATCCCCCAGACATGGGTGGCAGAAGGGCTCTATATAAGCCCACTAACATTACTGTGCTGTTAGTAGATAGACCCCTTTCCTCCCTACTGTTTCGACAACAACCCCCTCCCCCATTGGGGACAGGACTGGAGATATCCGCACAGCCTAGTGTGCCTTTAATGGTGCGTGAGGAAGCAGCTTTAGGGAGCTGCTCCGCCTCGCAAGCCCGACCACCCAGCACTGCCAGTCAGTCCCTTTTATAAGATGATTCGGATCCAGCAGCACTACCCCACTCATATTTGGGGGCTGGAGGGAGGTCCTTTAGAAGAAAGGGGACTAGGAGTACATTAAACACTATGGTAACATTGCCTCACTCTACATCCAGTAGCCCTTCCTCCATACTCTATGTGCAACAGCATAAGAGCCTCAAAAGGGAAAAGGACCCTGGACTACTTTAGGAGACAGGATTGTGAAAGCACAGCCTGGCCAAAAGCTGCATCTGCTTGGGAACTAGCATCCATGCAGTAGTTGGTTGCGGAAGTGGAAGTTGCTGCCTCTGGGATCACATCCCAGGGGGGCCTGTTTTTGAAATGCCACGGCTGTGGCCTTGGCTCTGACGGAATGAGCATCCAAATCCCGAGAGCATTGCTCTTCCTGCTCTTTGTAAAATTACAGGATGGCCAAAATCACGCATCTCTCAATGGAGGCCTTAAAGTGTTGCTGACCAGGAGAAAAGCTTCGCAAAAGGAGGGTGCTTGTAACTTCCGGAAATCCTGCCAGCTCACTGTCAGCTGATGTCTGAGTAATGTAGCACACGATCTGCCTCAGATTACAGTGACGGACAAAGCATAGGCAAGGAAACCTCTGGAATCATTTGAAATGAAGTGACTCTTTTAGGAAGGAATGAAGGGTGCCAGGACAAAGCTCTCCCCTTTTGCCCTATCACACTCTTCCACATTAGGGGCTAAACATAGCTAAGGTGCTGTAGTCTTTCAGATCTTGGCTTTTCCCTACAGGTTCCACCTGCTCATTATGAAAAACTGAAAGGCTCAGATTTCGGTTTCATCCAAAATGACAGAGGGCAAAAAGTCAGAGTCCCAAACGTCCGATCCCTATTTGGTCGCATATGTGGGGGGAGGGGGGGTAAAGTTAATAAAAATGTATAGGGGTAAGGTGGGGGGCTGTGGGGAGCCTCCCCCACACACACTATATATATATATATATATATATATATATATATATGCAAACAAATGGGGAAATAACATTTTTAAAAATCAGACTTTTGGGACTCTGACTTTTTAATTCGGTCTTTTCACGCAGATCCCTAGAGTTCACGGACTCTCCTGGCGGACACTAATGACACAAGCATAACAGTTTCCCACATAACTAATTGGATATCTACGGAAGCCATGAGCCCCAATGGCTTGTGCTGTAGGCTGCTAGGACTACGTAAAAATCCCACACCAGTTGGGGTCTCCTAGCTGGAGAGAGCATCCTCCCAAGCCACTGCAAGTGTTTTTCAACAGTGGAATTGGCCTTGTATTACTGAAAGCTCCAATAACAGCCAGGTAGTTCCTACATCTGTCGCCCAGAACCACCTAAAATCGGGGTGTCCCCAAGCCAAATGGGTTATGAAGGACAAGCTATCCTCAAGTTGACGAGAGGATGTATGCACATTTGTACAGCTCAATGACAGATCCATGTCCATTTGCTCCCATACTGACGACGAGTGGAGGGCTTCCTGGCCACTTCAATGCGCTTTCCATTTCCCTGAGATGAACCCTGATAACGAAGGGTTAACACTTCATGACCCATGCATCTAAGTTTAGAAACAGAGGGCAGAGTGACTCGCCCTGTTGAGAAAGCAGATCCGGAAGGAAGAACATCAGCCCCTGAGTGGCCAGGCCGAGCAGGTCCAAGTATCATATACTTGTACGCCAACAATGAGCTATCACCATCACCAAGCACTGACTGGACAGTCTGAGGCTGGCTGATCATGTGCTCTAGAAGAAACATTGGCGGGAATGCATAGTAAAGGTTGTTACTCCGCTCAATCTGAAACATCCCCCAGTGACCCCTTTTTGAGTCCTTGGCAAACATGGAGTTGGCTCTGCTGGCAAATTGGTCCACTGGTGGAGTCTCCATTAGGTGAAACACCTTTTGAGCCTTTGTTAGATTGAAGTCCCATTTGAGGTTGCCCACTTTCAGCCTGCTCAACCTGTCTACGTCTATATTGAGATGGAGCACTTTGAGAAAGATATTGTTCTCAGTTGGAACATTCCCACAATCCTATTGTAAAGGAACAAAGCACTGAAGACAACCCCACCAATGCTTGTTGACATACAACTTTGAAGTAGTGCTGTTTGTACAGATCAGCACCACCCAGAAAGGACTTTAGCATATGAAATATCATCATTTCCTGGGGCCAACACTGATCCAGCCAGGGCTGAATTTATTGCATCTTGAGTCTGGCACAAGGCACATAAAGAATGCAGATCACGAGATGACCTAGAAATCTCTGGTACAAACAAATTGAGGTATTAGACCTGGTCAGACAGCAATTGGCTGCACAGAGGATGACTGCTACACACGCCTGTGTGTGACAGAAAGGTATCTGGTGAGGGTGGGATAGCCTGATCTTTTCTTTATTTTTATTACATAAAATGATGCAGGTAATTCTATTTCTTAAAGGGTTGTCTGAGAGTAGGACCCCCATTCCATAAATGTTGCATGCCAAAATGATAGTGCACACATGTGCCTCTGTCGAGCAAGCCTCTAGGCACGTGCATCACTAGCCATACAGTGACAAAGGGTCGGTTCGAAGGTCACATATGTATTCCAGGTAGAGGTGGCTTTTAAACTGTCGGAACTTCTGACCTAAATTATAATAAGTGTGTAACCTAGTCAGTCTGGTGGCACATACAACTAACAATTAGCCAAGCCTAGTTAAGTCATGGTGGCTGCTAGGATCACACAATAACACAGCCACAGCAATTTGATATCACACTAGTGTCACCTCCAGGATCAGGGCCCAGCTCTGACAAGTCTGATATATACTAATGTCTTGTCTGTCGCCACAGTTGTCAAGTCGAACAACGGACAGTCTGCTGCATTTTGATCCTCCTGCAGCAAGGGCAATGTCTTCCTCTCAGGGCACAAAACACTCACCAGGATATCTCCTGGAAGTCAGTGCTTCAAAGTCAACAACGACATGACAATCACACCCACATCAAGGTACCGCCCACTAGACTCCCTTCGAAGTCAGCAGATATGGGAAGTGAGCAGAGTTAGATTAGCCAGAAGGGAGCAGTGGACTGAGAGGCATTGCACCATCTTTGCTTCTGTTAGGGGTCTCTACATTCTTCCTTCACCCCCCCCCCCCATTTCCTATGGGTAGATCACTCTGGGTGTGATATCAGGAAGCAAATGACACTTGTTTTAACAGGGTGATTGGACCCCTTAAAGCAGACTTGCTTTTTAGCAATCCCCTTTGACATTTTGCATTTACAAGGAAGGGGGCAGCCCATATTTATTTGATTCATCCTTGAAGTCTCAAGACAAGAATGAATTGTGACTCTGTTGGGATACAGCTTACGCCAAAGTCATCTGCCAGAGAGGTGAAGACAGAAGTGATTCCAAAGCAGAGGGAAGCGTTGCCCCCTAGTCATCCCCAGAGAACAGTGGGGGTGAACTGATGTGGACTAAGGCCTCTCCGCAGGCTGTTATACTGGAAACTGGTCCTGCTATGAAAGTGAAGACCCCCTTGAGGGTGCCAGCCAACCTCCTTGAGTGGAATTGCAGAAATGAAGGACTCACCTTGCCCTGGAGCACCTGGATCGGGCCAAATATCAACCCAGAAGCAGCTTGAAAACTCATTGCCTCGAGAGATCTTCAAATCTGATTCACTGCGCTCAATGAATTTTAAAACACCACAGTGCTTTCATTTGGCACTCTTCACAACTTTGAACCACTTGCTGCACTTTGAGCCACCAGTGCACTGGTTCGGCCCATTGAAGCAAGGACTCGCTTCAACCTGATTGCATGCTCAACATCATGGTAGCACCTAATTAGAGTGCCAACTTGACTGCTGGAGCCAAAGTCTCACTCGTCCATCATCTCCAAACCGCTGGATGCCATTGTCTTGCCAACACAACCCATCAGGAGCACATCCCTTCGAACTCGACTGTCAGCCAAATCACATCAACTTGAACATTTCAAGATAGGCTCTGCCACAGTTAAAGTACAGCTCAACACAGTCGAGCAGTAAAGACCAAACTTAAAGGTCAACTTCTGAGATCATAGTGATTTTCAAGCCACTCTTCTACCTTTTTCTACAAAACATATCCGTGTACATTGACATTGTGCCTGAACACTGCTGCTCATTACACGCAGAGTGTCTTTTCACAAAGGTTTACATTCACTGTGCTTCTTTTACATCAGTGTGTTTTCCCAATGTTTTTTATTTATTGTTTGCATTTTATTGCCGGATCAAAGTCCCTATATTTTTTTATAGAAGCTGAATTGCACATTGCTTTATTTTTTAACCAAAAGCTATTTGGATTGCTACTGCTATCAGCTTGCAACCCTGCTGAAGATATAGCCTGGCCTTGGCCTTTAATACCAAAAGAGGTATACCTTTCAGGCTGTGCCCATCTCACCTTTATGATTGGGATAGCTGCTGCTGCTGCTGCTGGTGCTGCTGCTGCTGCTGCTGCTGCTGCTTAGACCACGGTTTAGTGATGAGAAGGCAGCTGAACCAGCATGTAATCCCTGAACTCCTGCAGAGCAGGAGGCATTTTGTGTGCAGCAGCAGCTGGATTTGATACAGACTGTGCTTAGTCAGCTAAACCTAAAGACACTGCATTCACAATGTGAAACTCTGGAAGGAATATTTTAGATTTTGGACAAAGGGACCAGAACATTAGCTCAGTGAGGGGGGTTGGGGGGGGGGAGTCCAGTACCCTTTGTGAGTTATGCCAGGAAAGGGGACAGCCTCATGGCAGTAAGGTTAATACACTCAAACTGCTGAAGAGCCTCCAAGCTTTTGAGGAATTAAAGGGACAGAGGAGAGCCAGGGTGGCCAGTAGTTATCTGGAGCCACCTGCCCATACCACTGCTGGGCATAATAATAGATTGGTATAGTGACAGTTGTACCCGCTGTTCTTCCCAAAGGGCAGGTAGTGTGGTTTCACAGAGGTCCACAGTTTCAGTAAAGTCCCAAGCTTTGGCCAAGCCCCACAGATCCCTCAGCAGTATCTCTGGGGAGGAGCAGACTGCTAAGTAGGTCCCTTTATTGGAGGGTGGCCCTAGAGGAGAACAACATTCATTTAGCAGCAATAATGAAAAAACCGAAGTATTTTGTGATGCTGAATAAATTAGAACTGAAACAACAGAAGGAGGCCTGGAAACAGATCACTGATGAAGAGGGAAGTGTTTCTAGTGGTGACACCCAAGGAAAGCTGGCACCATATTTTGAAGCACGTATTCCAACAGTCTAAGTTCGGTGAGGACATCTTGGACTGGTTCAAAGCACTGCAATTAGCCTTCCAGCTGCAGAGGTGTATACTGATAGCTGGAACATTTAGTCAGTGCTTTCTAAGGAAACGCCCATTTATGCCTAAATGAAATTCACCATCCACAGGAAATTCTGCAATACCCACAGAGCTTTAGAGAACTCGCCTTGGAGTAATTTACACATCTGTCCTTGAAGTATCTGGGTCACGGGTAACAAAGTTGACACATTTGAAGGAATGTACAATTTAGTTGCATGCAAACATGTCCTACGCAATTGTGAAGTAGAGTTACATCAGCATTACATGTACAAGATTATCACAGACCCTAGGGAGCTGGCAAGAGAAGCCAACAGGTACATGAGCATTCGAGTCAGAAAAGGCTCAGGTGAACATATCCAAACAAAATGAAAGGGCATCTGAGAAACATAAAACAAAGATTCTCACCCTCCTGCCAAGAAAGGCTCCCCAAAACACAAATGGAAATTCCGCCCACATGGCTTGCCAGCTTCCACAGAAAAGGAGGGGAGGCTACCCCCTAACACTTGGTTGTGGAGGATGTGGATGCCCTAAGGTTGCTTTCTGTGTGGGGAGAGGACACATGGGCAGGGTGATCCAGCCTGCAAATGTAGGCCCAACCAGGCCATAGACTGTGCTCGGCGTATGAGGGAGGCCACCCCCAATGTGTGCCTCTTAACAAAGAAATTGTCTGAATGTTCTCTTGTGACTGAGTGGGAAAGGGCCTAGGTTCTCAGAGAATGATCGCATCCCTGAGAACACTCAGATCTTTTTGGAGCATGTTTTCATCCATGGGAACAAAGCTTTTACACAATGTGATACCGGAGCCAGTTGCACTGCAGCAAGACGTGAGTGGGTACAAGAACAGCAGATCAAGGGCTCAGACCAGCCTGTCAGGGGGTTTGATGGCCTGAGCCATTGCTCATTAGCAGTGGTAGGGTTTACTTGGCAGAGGAAGGATTTCCAGTGCTGCGTGGTCATAAAAAAAAGACTACATTCCTGTAGACTGATTGTAGCGTAATGGCCTTGCTGCATCCGAGGTAATTGAGGCATGTATTTAGAGCAACAGTGCTCGAAGCAGCAAAACAGGAAACCCTTGCAGAATGGATTCAGAGTATTTTCCTGCTAGGGAGTGTTGGAAGACCAGAAAACCTGGTAGCACCAAGTCCAATCTGAAGTCCACAGAGGCGCCTGCTCCTGCCAGAGGGGGCCTAGTTGTCACTCAGGTGTCTAGTGCAGTGGAACAGGATTCAGTGGTCTCAGGATTGCCAACTGGCATAGAACCAGAACCGGAGAGGGGAGGGCCCAGTTGCTTTCAACCTTAGCTGTTTTTCCAGAATGGAGTGAGATTGTAATCAGCTAGAGGCCCAACCAAGGCTGATATTAGCAAGGCACAGAGGGACTGCACCACTGTAGCTGATCTGTGAGAGCAGGCAGAAAAGCAGGATCAGGGTGAGAGCAGTGGGATGTTCGTGGTGTACTCCTAGAATGGTCTCTTGGACAGTGAGCCCCAGAGATTGTTTGTGCCCCAATACTACTGGAGGTTCCTTCTAGACCAAGCTCACATTCCTTTAGGAGGTCACTTAGGAGTGCCCAAGACAGCCGACACACAGTCTTCCCATGATATTTACTGGCATCTGATGGGAGTAGAAATTATGGAGTTTGTAAGGTTGTGTTTTACTTGCCAATCATATGTAAGTTAGGTGGCCAACAAAGGCCCCCTTAATTGCACTACCAGTGGTTTAAAAGCCATTTGAGAGGATCTGCATGGACATTGTGGATCCTTTGGATCCATCAAAACACTTAAGGGAACTTGTACATCTTGGTCGTGGTAGATCACACTATCCAGTACCCTTAAGCATAATCCTTGAGGAGCTTCAAAGTCCCTGTGGTGGCAAATGCTCTGATAGTGATACTTTCACATGTGGGGTTCCCTGAAGAGGTAATTTCTGACAGGGGCTCCAGCTTCATATCTGCATACATAAAGGCAATGTGGGAGGATTGTGGAGTAACTGACAAGCTCTGTAGAGCTTTCCAACCCCCAAACCAATGGGCGTATGGAGAGATTCAACAAGATGCTGAAATGCATGATTGATGGCTTGGAAGCCCACCGAAGGAGAACATGGGATATTCTCCATTTGCCTACCAGGAGGTGCTACAGAACAGAGTATGGTTCAGTACTTCTGAGCTTCTGTTTGGCCATTCTGTTAGTGTTCCCCCAAATCTGGTGCAAGAAGGATGGAAGGGTAACCTCAAAAGTCCTTCCAATGTCATAGGGCTCAGATCCACAATGTCCAAGTACATGAAAGAGAGTAGCAAGGAATCTCAAAGTTAGCCAAGGGCCGATGAAGCACTGGTATGGCCACAAAGCTACAGTGGCACAATATACTCCAGGGTAGCTGGTGTCGAATAGGGAACCTTTCAAATCCATGTTCATCCTTCACCTCTAGGGTGCCCACAACCACATTCATGTACCCAAATGGCAAGATGTTACACTGTAAGAGACGGTTCACCATATAGCAGCATTGTTCAAATGGGGTCCGGGGGGGCACGGCCTCATGGCCGAGGGGAGTGCACACCCACAGTAGGGTGTGCACTCCTCTGCACACGGTCAGTCAGACAGGGGCTGGGCCTCAGTGGGAGAGTTCAGTGGTGTGGGCATTTTTGGAGCCAGATCCAGGAAATAAATACAGCCTTCAAAGCTGCATTTATTTCCTGGTCCCGGCTCAATTTTTTATTTTTATTTCCCTGATCTCACTGTAGGGGTCCGGAGGGTGGATGTGCGTGCAAAAAGGGGTGCAGCGGCCTCAACTTAAAAAAATGCAGACCCCCCTAATAACTGTGCTGTCCACAGAGAGTACAAGTGCTAGGGTTCTGGCCTTTTTTTAAGTCGAGGCCTCTTAATCCCCCTCAAAGCACCTTCACCCACCCACACCGACCCAATCCCACCATTAGGGGCATTCACTTCACCCTCCAATGGTCCTGTTGCCAGGCAAAAACATGCTTTTGTGTGTAGTCATCATTGAAAGCCCCTGCCTCTACTGTTTTTTCTTTTTTTACACTTTTGCAGGTAGGCAGTCCCACTGAAGGCACCTGCCCCCCAATTAAAAAAATAAATGTACTTTAGGGGGTAGGTGGCCCCCACTGACAGGTCCTGCTGAAGGTCTCCAGCCCAATTAAAAAATAAAATAATAATGTGGGGTTTAGGTGGCCCACACTAAAAGCCTGTCCCCAATTGTCTTAAAATAATGCAATTTGGGGGCCAGAGGGACCCACTGAAGGCCCCCGCCCCAATTTATTGTGAGCAAGTGTATTGTGAGGGAGCGGTGGATGCCTCTACAAAATAGTACAGCAATCTGTGAATGGAGTCCATGTTTCCCATTCAAGTGTGTCTTGGGGGAGCATTAATGAAAAAACAGCTGTTGTGAGAATTTGTTTGCTGTTTGGGTGGTGGGCAGGTGGACGCAAATGTTGTGGAATGCTCATCGAAGCCACACCTGGGAGTTGCTTTTTCAAATATTTGACCTGCTGTTCTCTTCCCTTTCAGGATCACAATTCAAATCACAGTCTGGCAAAATTGTAAAAGAGCAGTCTCCCACAATAGGAGCTTGCGAAAGTACACAACCAAGAAAGGATTAGTTTATAATGTTGAGGTTCTGTGACGATTCACCGGATTTCGTCACTTGTCCCTGAGGGGGAGCCCCTTTCCTTTAGGCGAGGGAGGTGAGGCCGCTATCCGATAGTCCCCCTGGAGGTGGTACCTTCCCAAGCCCCCACCAATAACCCCCCTCATGCTCCTCCCCTCACCCCCATCAATATGTCTTCGCAAAGCGCCAATAACTAATTTACAAGGAATAAGTGTTTGCCTTCAAGAGGAAAGAAGACATCTGGAAAAGAACAATAAAAACTGGGGGACTCAGTTCAGTTCCCATTGCTTACAGAAGGAATTGAGAAAACAGAGTACAACAGGCTGCATGTTTTGGCACAAGTCACCTAATCTCATGAAGGGAGCTTTGATAAATACTTCCCCGAGGAAAACACTGGCATCAATGACTGACATAAAAGGCTGCATTACCCAGAGGAAATGGTGCATCTTCCAGTTAACACCCAGGAGGAACCGATTGAGCTTCAGGCTGACAGTACCCTAAAATGTCAATTTAGTAACATTCCCAGGGGTGGCTTTCAGCTAACGGTAAACGCAGACTATCCAGCGCTGGCAGGGCGTTCAATACTCTTTGGGTCTTCCTACAGGTGCAAAATAGGATTATTAGAATTGACTGTACTAAGGACTAAATACTGCACAAGGTTGGAAGTGGAGGACAACTTGATAGTGGCGGTCTCCAAAATAAGGCCACAAATTGACTCTTTCTGCAAGGAAGACAGGCCCACACTTCCCGTTAGAACCGTTTACTCTGTAAAATCAAACTGCCTTTCGCTGAATAAACCAATATACATTTATTTTGAGAAAAATACAAGCCCTACTGGAGATTTATTTTCCCTCTTGGGCAGCTTGACATGAAAAGGGCATAAAACACTTTAGACCTCTACCATAAAGGTATGTGTGGATATGCGTCCTTCAAGACCACTGAGGAAAACCACCGCTCGTCCCCATAAAGGGATAATGCAATTTGGACCAGTGTCGCCATTTTGAGCTTTTCTAAAGTGAGGAAAAGTTTGAAGGAGGAAAAATACAGCACTATCCACAGGCCCACCTGATTCCTTTTGGGCGCTGAAAAAGATGCAGGAACAGAAGCCCAGCTCTCTCCAAAGGCACATGTTCTTGATCTGGAATCCTGCCTTCCTTCACCAGTGAGAAGGATCTGATGGAATATTTAGTCAAAACAGCTGAAGATTCTGCTGACTGAAAACTAGTTTTTTCTTTTATTCAACTTTTCATCTGTAGACTAGTGAAAATGATCTGTCCCATCAAAAGGTAGCTCTGGCATTCATTTGTTCCTGCACAATTAAGGGAAGGTGGTAGGCATCCATGCTGAAAGCCTCATGACCCACTCATACCATGGCTGAATGTGGTCTAGTGAGGATTCAAGTAGTATGCCTTTTTCCTGGCTTTCCCTAGCCCAGACTTGCCTGTCCGCGATAAGGTCAGGAAGAAAATCAGAAATCGCATGCCACGAATGCAGATTAGCGGCTGCCAACAATGTGTCTAAGGTGCAATGCAGAATTTGCATAAACATTGCTGCCATAAAGCTTCTAGGATCCTATCTTCTGTTCAGCAAAGAGGTCAAAGGAGATGCAGAGGAGCTTTCCATAAAGTGAAGCTACTGCAACCAATGAGGTGGTGGCAGGTGGGTAGGCAGTTATGGAGAATCCATCAAAGTCTGGCAGTACCTCGCTGCGATTTTTAAATATTTTTTGGTTGGCATGAAGGTTCTTTTTGACAGATGTTAGAGACCACTACCATCACATTCTTTTATAAAATAATGTACAACAAGACAGCAGACTGGAGTGCCAAAACATCTGCCGTAAGACCACACGCTAGGTACGTTTCCGGGGGAAGAGGTGTGCCGAAAGTAGCAGTGGCAGAATTGTGGTCATGGAAAAAAACAGGTTGATGATGGAAAGTCCTCTTCCTCATGTATCACATCACGAGTGTCCCATGTAGGTTGAAAGGAGATGTGGTCACAAGAGGACGTATGTGTGGATGGCCAACTCAGTGTCAGCTCAGAGAAATAAGAGGGGGCATAGTTTTGGAGGTCTGTGCACACTGGTTAAATCTAATCTTGTGAGTAAGTCGTTCCCTCAGGAGCCCTTGCGCTGTTTTCTCCAGGTGGTCAGAATATGTAGAACTGGCACGAATGACCTAATGTCGGTTACTTTTTGCAATAGCCCTCATATTCAGCATGTGAGAAATTGCCTCTGTCTCATCTGTGATGGAGGGCCTTGCCCCCCTAATAGCCTCACAAAATAGGCTTCTCATTTTTTGAGGGGGATTTTAATGCCCATCTGGGTGAAGGGCTGGACAGTACATTGCATGACGTTACTGAGAATGCTTTGGCAGGGATCTCCCACACCTGTCATGATGGATGTTAGAACATGCGTGGAAGGGCTCAGATTGTGGCATTATCTTGTTGACTGGGGGATGCGTACTGTTAATGGTCGTTTCCCTGATCATATCCCCGACAAACACACCTTTTCTTCAGCCTTGGGAAATTCCACAATTGATTATCTTTGTGTCCCAGTTACATTCTGGGGTGCAGTTGTGGGGTTCGAAGTGGTGGCCAATATTTGCAGCGACCACTTTCCAATCAGGCTTGAACTTAAAACTCTGTCGGTGTGTTCTGTCTCCGCAGCTGTACCTTCCTGAGGGGTCTTTGGATGCCTCTAGGCGGAGGCTTACATGGCAGCCAATTGAGGAGGCCCTGTTAAGGAAAGCAGTCCAGGGCAATCACTGTAACCTGGAAATTTGGTTTGCAGGGGTTGGTGACCAGAGTATTATTTTGACTGAATTCATATCCCTTCTGTCCAACTTAACTGAGATATTTTCCATTATGGGCAAGCCAGGTCGGGTTGGTTTGACTTGGAATGCACAAGAGCAAGATTTAGGCTACTCACCGTACAAAAAAAAAATCTGTACCTCCAAAACTGTCATTATTGGTGCCAGGTTATAAGAAGACAATTGCAGAAAGGGAAAGGGAAATGGAAGTAGATGCATGGGACGTCTGGCTAGGAGCATCTACCAACAAGGTCACAAAAGCTTTTGGGGGATATTATGAATAATGTACCATTTTATAAATACAAGCCCAACGTCGTGGATGTTTCAGTCTCTGACCAGGCGTGGCTGACCCATTTCTCATCATTTTGTAGTGTGGGCTCAGGTGGAGAAACCTCTGGGCACTACCAGACAGAGGTTGGTTGCCAATGAATAAAAGGTCATATTCACTGTGGGCAAACTCACAATGGCCATTAAGTACCAATTTTGCGATAAGGCACCTGGCCCAGATAATGTCCCAGCTGACCTTTTTCTATCCATGCCCGACCCATGGACACCAGTCTTGGCTCTGGGTTTTAATGCAATCTGTGCAGGGGGTATGATCGCAGAGTCCTGGTCGTGTGCCATTATTCAACCTATATGCAAGAAAGGACTACAGGCTTTACCCACCTAATATAGGCCCATTTCCCTTCTGGATTCCCTTTTTTAAATCTTTGGGTGTGTCATCACTCTTAGGTTGGAGGCCTGGGTAGTGGTTAGTAACATTCTCTCACCTGTACAGTTAGGGGTCAGACCGGGTCTCAGCCTCTCTGACCAGTCCCTGAACCGCAATCTGGTGGTGGTCCACTCGGTGTATGTCAAGGAAGGGCGAGTCTATCTAGCATTCATGGATCTGAGCACAGCGCTTGATAAAAGTTAATCTCGCCAAGCTTCGGCACATGCTCAGATCCATGAACTGCCCACAGACCCTGGTTAACATTTTGGCTAACCGGCACTGTACAACTCAGGCCCGTGTGAGGAGTGGGGCCAATGGGGGATGTACCGACTCTTTCCCAGTGGAGCTGGGGCAGCGACAGGGCTGCATCGTGCCCCCCCGCCTGATCTTTTGCATATATATCAATGGTTTGTATGATCATCTTTTAATGTCCACATCGGATGTCCCTAGCTTGGGCTATCGGCCTTTGCTGCTCTTGGTGTACACGGACGATACAGTCCTAATGGCGCGTGCCTCTAGAGAGCTGCAGCGGCTTATCTATGACTATACCTCATTTATGGATGCTCTGGGCATTGGAGTCAATGCTCAAGTCAGCTTTGATGGCCTGCTATAGGGGGAAGGGTACATTGACATTTCAAGCAATATGCTGCAAAAGTGCACAGATCCCTAGAGTGCATAGCTTTGATTATCGGGGGGTGGGGGGGGGTCAGGTTTACCTCTAACTTTAGCCCTGGTCCTCCTGTGAACAAACAAACCGCAAGCCTCAAGCAGGCCATGATTGGGGTATGTTAAAAGCCAAACCAATTGACTTGGTGCTAAAGACATACAATGGAAAAGCAGTCTTGGTTGCCAAGTTTGGTGTGGGGCTACAGCAATGTTAACTATATCCAGATGGTAGAGAATAACTTCTATAAGAAAGTTCTGGGCCTCTCTTGTTCGTCTTCCAATGTTGGTGTCCACCAGCACTGGGCTGTAAATGTATTAGTGACACCATCTCAACACAGCCTGTTCTTCACTGGTTCAGACTGTGGGGTAATCCCAAGGCTGTTTTGATTTAGGACTTAATAAGACATCTGGTTATTAAAGATGCTAGTGGGAGAATCCCCTGGCTGAGATATGTCAAGGCAAAACTAGCAGAAGTTAATGCAGTGTATCTGTTATTTTATCTCTCAGTGTAATTTGTACTATGACGTCAAGGGTGCATCTGTATATCGGCTAGATGAGAGTCATGTGAGATCATGAAACCCCAGAATAGGAGGTTTGCAATTATGACACCCGGCTTACAACTTATCTGTTATTGTCCGAAAATCCTTCTTAGCGAACACTTATAACCAGGGCACGTTTTGATTGTGTCTTCTTACGAACTGCGGTGGCTGCAGGGTCTGGAGACGTCAACCAATCGTGCCCTTTGTGTGATGTACCTAGGGAGGATCTGCCCCACTTTTTGCCCGGCCTATGCAAGATTGAGAGGGCTAATACTTAAACCACTGTTGAGTGAGAAGGGGTTTGTTCAGTATCAACCCACTCTGACCCATCTGCTATGGGTGGAGTCACCCCATGTTGGGGGGGGGGGCACTTTTGAAGAATGCACTGCTTAGGACGAAACACTTAATGAAATCTTTATGAGTGCGATATGCATTTTATGGCTTTTATTTTGTATGCAAATGTGTTTATACTATTGTTTTTATGGAACCTGTGGTGTGTTTCCGAAATAAACATATACATGATACAGCTTGCACTGAGATCGGAGGCGAGTATGCAGCCTCTCCAGAGGGATTCATGGGGGAAGCGGCCAGGTCTACCAGAGGAGCCCAAGGCAACATGTCTTCTCATGCCAACCCAGTGCTTTCTATTTGCAGGGCAATGGCTGCTGACATAGTGGATTTATGGGGAAATGGGACATAGGCCTGTTGCAATGCAGACCCTGGGTTGTGGTAGTATGCTAAGCCCACCAGGAGATGCACTCAAACGATCAGTCTGTCACCATGAAAGACCTGAGAATATAGACACCGGTGACAAAATCAGTCGAGTCTAAGATATATAAAATCTGCACCACATCCGTGGATAGATGCCACAGTCACGGCTCCCCATCCATGCACTCGAATGACTAGTCTGTCGCCATGAGAGACCTGAGAAAATCGACAACGCTGACAAAACCAGTATATGGAATGCATAATCCACACCACATCCGTGGACACATGCCACAGGCACGGCTCCCCATACTTGCACTCTGCACTCGAACGACCAGTCTGTCACCATGAGAGACCTAAGAAAATCGACAACGCTGACAAAACCAGTATAAGGTATGTGGTAATACACACCACATCTGTGCTTAGAAACCTTTCCCGGTATTAAACGGGTTATAAAAGAACAAGAGTTCTTTTATAAAAGAACAATTATAATCCATGGACACATGCCGCAGGCACGGCTCTCCATCCATGCACTCAAGAGTGCAGCTACGGCAAAACTGGTCTAGCAGCTCGCATTGCCATCCGCACTGAAACCCGTTATATGCCATAACACCCCTGCTATTAGTATACAGTGACAACCTATGTAGAAATTCGGTCTAGCTGGGCACACATCAAATCTCCTGCACTAGCACTCTATCTTAAACCACTAACAGCACCCACCGACCTACCCACATGCATGACCTCCGGGGTGCTTACCAGGGCCCAGCCATTCCCACCAAGTCCTCACCCAGCAGAATGCACACTCCCATCTTAAATTAAACTCTTATAATTTTCACATACATAGACTTCAGTCCCCGAGTGTTTTCCAGCCACAAAGCGCATTGGGGCCATACAAAGGCAGTAATGGCGCTATATAAATGACTAATACAATACTTGGCATATTGAGGGTAGGCCATATGCCATATTGATTGGATTGAGCATCACTCCACGCCTGGATAATCATAAATCGAAACTGTAGGGGCAGGTTGACCAGAGCTCATGGTTTTTTTTCTTTTTAAATATGTTTATTTTAAACAAGGCAGGAAACAAATACAGTTATACAGCACTGTGAGCTTCCGAACATTTGAACATATTATGAACACATTACCCCACCTTCCCCCCATCCCATTTGTCCATTTGGGTCTCCACCCCGGAAGCTGGCATTCCCCCTCTTCCCTCCCCTAGATCTCGCGCCCCCCCTCTCGGAGGTGTCTCCGCTGTCTAGAATCCGCTTAGCTTGTCGGGGCTTATATGTGAGAGCCGGGAATCTTTGGTCATAGTCAAGGAATGGCCTCCACACATTCTGGAAGCGATGAAGAGTTCCTGCCTTTGCCGCCGTCACCTTTTCTGGGATGAGGATATCCCATAATTTGATCCACCATAGGGGCAGGAGCGGTCCCTCCCTTGCTTTCCAGGAGCGGGAGATTGTTATCCTTCCTGCTAAGAGGCATTGGGACAGGAACTTGGCTTTGGGCCCAGACCTTGGGTATATTCATGGGATTGGGGTGCCCAGCAGAATGGGTTCAGGCTCTAGAGGGAGTGTCGTTTGGGTAATATCTTTAATGAAGTGCAAGCATTGTTTCCAGAATTGTTGGACTAGTGGGCATGTCCACCACATGTGAAAGAAAGTCCCTGTGTGCCCACATTGTCTCCAGCATGCCGGGTCCAGGGAGCTGTTTATATGGTGGAGCCTCAGGGGGGAGTAGTACCAGCGCAACAGAATTTTGTATGCGCACTCTCTGTTGGTAATGCAGGCCGAGGAGGAGTGCGCCCGGGACCATATGTCTGTCCAGATCTGGCCCTCTATAGGATGACCTAGGTCCTCTTCCCATTGTGCCATGGTGCGGGTTCTAGTTGTGAGGAAGTCCCCTGGAAACGTTTATATAGGGCCGAGATCTTACCTCGGGCCGGAAGGTCCATCAGGGTTAGTTCCAGTGCTGTAGGCGGGCGGAGTGCTGCAAGGCGAGTCTGCGGGTGGGAGCACCAGTGGTGAAGCTGTATATAGGTAAACCTGTCGGTCTCGCGTAGGTGAAAGGTCTCTTTGCATTGTGTGAATGCGTGCGGTTCCCCTTCTTCACATAGTTGCTCCAAGGATTCCAGGCCCCCTGCGATCCAGTTCTTAAAGTTCCGGGGAGTCATACCCGGCGAAAATGTTGGATTGAGAAAAATTGGTGATGAGGGACTTAGGGTCCTGGGGACCCCTTTTTTCTTTAGCGCTTTATCCCATGCCTCCACGGTATATCTGGTGGCCAGTAGCAGTTTCTCTGTCTGCTGCGTCGGAGGCGGGAGGTGCGGGAGGAAGCGCAGCGCGAGGGCCAGGCGAGATTGTTCGAGTTCCACCCATCTAGGGCGGTTAGAGGACATGCGCCAAGCCTGGGTGATTGCCAATTGTGCTGCTATCTGGTAACCTTGCAGGTCGGGTACCCCTAGACCGCCAAGCCTGGCGTTCCTCAACATCGTTCTCAGGGGGATTCTGGGCTTTTTGCCCCGCCAGATAAAGCGCAGCATATTCCTTTGGGAGTGAGGAGCAAGCATAGAGGAATCTGGGAAGAAGGTTCATTTTACAGGCAGTCTCAGAGATGGTGGCCGTGGAGAAGGGCGGAGGACCCCCTCCTTCGGGGCCGCGGGGTGTCTAGGAGCCTCCTTAGGAGAAGGGGGGAGGCAAGATGTTGTCGAGTGGGCCGGGGCGCCCCAGGAGTGGCGCTGGGTGTCTTCCTGGGCTGGGTGGGTCCAGGAGCACGGGAGAGGGTCGGATCATGGTGCAGTGAGGGAGAGGAGAGAAGGCGGGCAGGTAATCCGGCCCCACCGGGGGCAGAGGAAGCAGCAAGCCGCCGTATGGGCCGGGCGCCCCAAGAGACGGCAAGGGGGTGGGGAGCAGCCGATCTTCATCCGGCTGCCGACTGGGGTCCCTCCTGGCGTTGCCCCCCGGCCGTCTCCAAGTGCAGGCAAAGTATGGATCCCGGTGGGGGGGGGAGAAATTGCCAAATATGGCCCGGGCGGGCGATCCGATCCTCAGCGGACCCAGAGGTAGAGGAGGCAGCAGACTGATGTTGGATGGGCCGGGGCGCCGGCGAAGGGGGAGGAGCAGCCGGCCCTCACCGGGCAGCCAGCTGAGGTCGTCCCCCACGGTGCTGCCTCAGGCTGAGCTTGATTACAGGTCAGGGGGGAGGGAAGTGTGCTCAGAGCCAGGCACCTCCATCCACCGAGGGCCGGGTCTCTGGGCGGAGCGCGCTAGAGGCCGAAGCCGCCAGTCCCCTACTCTTCCACTCTGGCGGGGGGGGGGCTGAGAGCGGGCCGGATTCCCCCCGCCGCTGAAGACCGGCCCACCGACGTGGGTCCCCGAGAGCGGCCAGTCCTGCAGGGAGCGGGTGCATCAGTTGGGGGCTGCAGAGCCCTTGTAACGGAGACCAGAGGCGCGTCACCAGCATATGCACGCCGCAGCAGCTGGGCCGAAGGCGCTCCGCTCACCATGCAGTGGGTGGGGGCAGCGCCCCTATAGCCCACGGGGATGCCAGCTGAAGATTGTAGGAGTCTTCCTCGGTCCAGCTGGATGCAGCGATCCACGGGGGTGCTAGTTGGGCAGCGGGGACATCCGAACCCGCCCGTCCTCCGTGCAGTCTCCGCACCTCCCCCCACCGCCGGGCGGTCCAGTCGCCATCTTGGGGTTGTTGGGGCCGGGAAATAGAGACTCTCCCTCACCGATTGTCAGGCTCAGGGGGCACGCCAGCCATCCATCTCTGGCCCCCAGTGTGCCTGAAGATCTCCGACACCGATAGCTGCATCCGCCGCGTAGCACAGGTTCATGAAGGTGCTTATATTTGCCACCGCAGCGGGCTCCCCACGGAGGCCGTTAAAAGAGCAGCCACATCGCTGGCGCTCTTGGCCACGCAACCCCGAGCTCATGTTTTGAAACATCCCCTAGCCCCAGACACATTCTATGACAAGACACGATTCAGCAGCAGCCTCGGTGTAATTTTTTGTTTTCTGATCGTGCAAGGTTTCTCAGGGGCTACAGGAATCAGCAGTGCGGTGCTGAACCCTTGGGCACACGTACCTTAGAACCTTCTAGAATGCTCTCGGGAGAAGCCATTGGGCCATTGAGGTACATTGTGCGAGATTTGAGCTTTCAGAGCAGGAAGCGCTGTGAGTCCCAGAAAGTACAGACATCGCCTTGGGCCTCATTCCAGTGGACGAGCTAGTTAGCCCCTCAGCACGGGAGCCAGTAGCCTCCATATTGGCCTCAAGTGAAGACCATGGTATGATGGGTGGGCTTCTATAAAGAATGTATGGTACCCCTCCCACCTGGAGAACTCCCTGGGAAGAGGTTCCCCTGCTTGTATGCCCTAGAAGGCAAGGGGATACTCACTTTCTGCTTTCTTGCTAAATCTTTAAATAGTTTGGAGGGGCTTTGCAGAAACTCCTTCCAGCACAACAGGGAGGAGTGCTTTAAAGGATCTCTGATCGGGCCCAAAGCATTCCAATAGATCTGTGCGATCCCGACGCTGGAAAGGCCTACAGAGAACCAAGCAGTAACAGAAATGTGACTAAGGAAGAAGGCATGGCAAAAGTCGAAGCACTGAGAATACTCAAGAAAGCGAGATTTGTTTTAGAGAAAGCCTGCAATATATACTATAATCAGACCAACAAAATCAAATACCAACTGCAGTGTTAAAAACCAGGAAATGCCACTACGATGAAGGCATCAGAACAGCATCCAACCCCAGAAGGTAATGTGTTAAAAAAATAAATAAAAAGGCAATGATGCCTCATGCACCAGCCCACCCGCTCCCCGACACCTTTCCAAGGGATCCAGTGAAGTTGCCAACTAAAATGTAGTGCGTGAAAAAACCTTTGCAGTAAAATAAATATAGTTGAAAAGTAGCCAAATCATTGGTGGTGCTAAGGTAATTGCTGGGGTTAACGAGGGTGTGATGTTGCGAATGCCTGTATTAGGGTTAGGGTATATTTTGGTTAGAATTATGGTAGGGTTTGTGGTTGTGGATTGCTGGTGGTTTTTGGGGTTGGTTAGGGTAAAGGTCAGGTCACGTGGTATGGCAGGGGTTATGGTAAGGCTACAGATAACAGAGTAAGGGGTTGGGTTAGACTTAAAGAAAAGTGAGCTTGGGTGGGGTGATGATGTTGAGATAGGATAAGGGTCAAGAAAAACCTAGGGAGTAGGAACGAGTAGGTTTTAGGGATGGGATTAGGACAAGGCAACCCACACCATGGGTTTGAGTTAGATAAAGGGCTATGCAATTTTTGGAGGGCTACGTCACGTCAAGGGGTGGGGACTGGGGGCAGATTTGGGGGGGGGGGTAGTCACTATTCATTTTCTATCAAGTCACAGGCATATGCGATGCTTGAGGGCACTGAAGGGTTAGGGAAAGCCTGATAGTTAGGGGTAGGGTATGGATTAAGTTAGGGTATTTTTGTGGATGGCTGGTGATTGCTTGGTTTAATGATAGGTTTGGGTCATTCTTAGAGTTAAAGCATTGTACTTTTGTTTCTTTAAAACACGCTTTTATGGAGACCATCAATGGCGGCAATTATACTCTTTATATGGCTTGATAGAGTGACTTTCCTTTTGAAAACTACTTTTTGACCAGACCAACTTCCTGGAGACATTTCAGGAACACAATAAACAAGATTCAACAGGACAGCGACCTCAGATTCCATTACCAACTGCCCCTCGTATCCCCCGCCTACAACAAACCTAGCAGCACCAGCACAACTCAATTTCAGAGCAATTATCGCAGAAGCCTCTCTCACACTAGCGAAAGAATAAAAAGGCCAGATGTCCCAAACGCCCCTAACCACTGGATGGTTTAAAAGACTTACTCAGCAAAGAAACCCCAGTTCACCATTTCCAAAAATGATTGGACTGATGGAAACCAGAATAGTACCAAATGCTTTAAAAGCGGTTCTGTTTCTTTTGTTTGCCATGCATGGATCAGCTATCACGGATATCAACTTCCCCTTCTCACCATTTTAACCTGATGGCCAATTCCAACTTTTCAATAATATTTTCAAAGTGTTACCCACCTAGCATTGGTCATAAATTGATCCACATGCAGTCCTCAAAAGGACGTGCTTTTCTGTTTAAGGGATTTTGTGGAATAACCCCCGACACTTCCTGTTCTAGCCGGTCGGGAGTCAGCCCCCTGCTACTCACCTTTCTGGTCCCTATGTCTGCCCTATCCCCTCACCTCATTAAACCTCGATCCTATTATTCCACCTCCAATCATACGATCTCACCCATATTCCTTGACTGTCACACCAGCTATCTGCCCTCAACTCACCCTGTTATAGCCCATGATATAGCTTGTCAGAGGGTCCCTGCCGAACACCCTTACCGTCCTGCTTTTGTCAGTCTGTCCGCTCACTTCGAACTACACTATTCCTACACCCCCACTATTTGCCTGCTGCCCTCAGTTAACCATCTCACTTCCCTCATTGTAACTGGTTGATTAGGCTGACAGCACAACCACCTTTATCAGTTGACCAGCATAGCCTGACTACCAGTTAATAAGGACCTAACGACCTTTAATTCTGATTGCATTAAACCTCTCCTGAAGAAAACTGCAGAAAGTGTGGATGACCAGAGTAACTACAAGTCCCGTCCAACTTGCACCACACACCAAGAATCCTGTAGAGTTACATATACATAGAAATCCTCAAACACATGGAATAAATGGAGTAACAGATCAATCCCAGGTATGATTTAGACCAATAAGCGGAACAGAAGCAGTATCTATCTGGGATGACCCAACAAAGAATGCTAACAACATTTTCAGCCCTCATTCTACTCGACACCATCAGCCACACAACTTTAGTGAAAAGACTACCACTAAGCCGACATTGACACCACCATTTGCTTTTTCTAAAAGAGGCGCACCATGCTCACGGCAAGCCTTTCATTCCCCTCACATTCATTCCTGGGATGCCATTACATCCACAGTTTCCACCCTCGTTCACTGCCTCCTCCCATCCTCCATGCCCGCCCCACTCTGTTCAGATTGGCCGTAACCACTTGCAGGTGACCAGAACTCCACTACTTTGAAGTCCTTCCCATGGCAGTGATGCCCGGGAAGCCCACTAACGGCCATAGGCAAAAGGCAGCTCCCATCCCATGTTTGCCATGTACGTCCTACAAAGCAGTCCACTGCTACAAACATATAAGGTGGTTAGGAATTGGGAGCACGGCTAGTGCTTTGCTTCTTAATTCTTGCCACTACTTTATTACTAAATTGCTATCATATGACTGTTACCATTGTTTTGATTCCTACTGTGCTCCATAGCTAGCAAATGTATTGCACCTAGATGAATGTATGGGGGTAGCCAATGCAGTGCATTTAGTTGCATTTTGAGGGTTAACAATGTATTTCATTTAGTTGAACTTTGAAGGTAGCCAATGCATTGCACGTAGAAGAATTTTGAGGGCAGCCAATACATTGCATTTTAGATGATGTTATGAGGGTAGCCAATGTACTGCATTTATTAGAATTATTAGGGCAATCCACGTATTGCACCTAGAAGAATGTTGAGGGTAGCCCATACATAGCACTGGAAGAATTTGAAGGTAGCCAATCTGTTACACTTTGAAGAATCCTTAGGGCAGTGAATGTAGCCAATGTATTATAGAAGACTTCTTTGGATAGCCTATGTACCACTCTTACAAGCATTTGTGGGTAGCCAATGTATTACACATAGAAGACTTCTTTGGATAGCCTATGTACCACTCTTACAAGAATTTGTGGGTAGCCAATGTATTACACATAGAAGACTTCTTTGGGTAGCCTATGTACCACTCTTACAAGAATTTGTGGGTAGCCAATGTATTACACATAGAAGACTTCTTTGGGTAGCCTATGTACCACACTTACAAGAATGTGTGGGTAGCCAATGTATTACACATAGAAGACTTCTTTGGATAGCCTATGTACCACTCTTACAAGAATTTGTGGGTAGCCAATGTATTACACATAGAAGACTTCTTTGGGTAGCCTATGTACCACTCTTACAAGAATTTGTGGGTAGCCAATGTATTACACATAGAAGACTTCTTTGGGTAGCCTATGTACCACTCTTACAGGAATTTGTGGGTAGCCAATGTATTACACATAGAAGACTTCTTTGGGTAGCCTATGTACCACTCTTACAAGAATTTGTGGGTAGCCAATGTATTACACATAGAAGACTTCTTTGGGTAGCCTATGTACCACTCTTACAAGAATTTGTGGGTAGCCAATGTATTACACATAGAAGACTTCTTTGGATAGCCTATGTACCACTCTTACAAGAATTTGTGGGTAGCCAATGTATTACACATAGAAGACTTCTTTGGGTAGCCTATGTACCACTCTTACAAGAATTTGTGGGTAGCCAATGTATTACACATAGAAGACTTCTTTGGGTAGCCTATGTACCACTCTTACAGGAATTTGTGGGTAGCCAATGTATTACACATAGAAGACTTCTTTGGGTAGCCTATGTACCACTCTTACAAGAATTTGTGGGCAGCCAATGTATTACACATAGAAGACTTCTTTGGGTAGCCTATGTACCGCTCTTACAATAATTTGTGGATAGCCAATCTATTGCATTTAGCTGAATTGCAAGTATACACACTGTATTGATTAGGGTATTGACACCCTCTGAATGCTGCCTCTGTGTTGAAAGCGTACTAAACTGAAGCTTGACACTGTACTAATCACCCTCGCTCCGGCTCCTCTCCCACTTACCTCCCAAATTCCTCACACACCCTAAAGGGCCAGTAGCACACAAACCACACATCCAAAACAACTTACATCTGTAAACAACAAACAATCTCAAACACTGGGCCGTACCCTTTCGGATACAACAAACCAGTGCACACAATCAAAGCAAACTTTGGAGGTAGACACGCACAGACGCCAGTTTCTCCTGGTTCTGCACGCATCAACAAATGAGCACAACCTCTATCCTATCTCTCTTGCCTCACTAACACACCCCACCCTCTTCTGTACAGAGCCACACATACCCCTGGAGACCATGCTAATGGTAACAATGTGCAGTATAAATCAACTTAACATAAGAGAATGGATAAAATCCTTTCTCACAGATGAAAAACAACCTATCAACCTCCTTGTACCTCGAACACTAAGCATCAAATGCATGATGCCATATGGATCAAATCTCTCACCACTACTTTTCAACATATGCATGGCCCCCACATGGAACTGATTATAAAACATGGCCCAACATGTTACAACTATGCAGACACAATTTTCAAAGGGACAATGGATATAGATGTAAATACCACCCCTATTATCTGCTGTGGCAAGAAACCGCTGAATGGTCAATAAACTAAATCCAAACAAGATAGAAAACATGGTCTCAAAACAGTGGTTGCACTCACCACTTCCCGGCCCTGAAGAATGGGAATGAGACCTGAAAACCTTAGTTCTGAAGAAAAAGAAAATTCTTTAAATTCTCATGGATAGGGGGCTCAGACAGGTACCACAAGTGAAGGCCGAAGTACGGAAAAGCTAACAACTACATTCAATCAGATCACAGGACCCTTGGCATAATGTCACTGATATTGCCAGGAATCGACTATGCCAACAGCCTTTACCTAGATACACCAGACTACCTCACCAAGAAAATATAACATATCCAAAACATTGTGACAAGACCTCTACTAAGACTAAACAAGAGGGACACTTCATCCCTGCTTTGAGGAGCCACCACTAGCTACCGGTGAAGAAAACAAGCACTTCACAGTCAGGCAGAAGTATTTCTTCAATCAAAACTTGCCATGATCCAGGAAAGACCCTTCGATATAGCAAGGACATACTTATTGAATCTAGGCAGTAATGAAAAAATCAAATGGGGAAGAGTAGCTTTCACTGCCCTTGCAGCAAAAGTGTGAAGCGCCACCCCTAAAAAAATCCAGACAACAGAAGAGCACTTAACGATTAGGAAACTGAAAAACCTGGCTACTTAATACAACAGAGAACTACTCACACCCCTGTGAGTAACAAATACACTATAAACACACTGCCACAATATCGCCAACATCGTACAAACTGATGGATGCCCACCAACAAATGTCACACCACAATGAATATGCCACCCTCTCCGCCCCTCACTAGGACCCTCTGAACCTGCAGTAAGCAGCTCACCCAAGCAATGCCAGAGCCAGACCTATCCCAGTGGCGAGGTCGTGGAGTTAGAGGGGGGGGGTGTTATTTGTCCCAGGCATGCATGCAATGGTGTATGTACATTGGTACCTCTGTCTCGGACTCTGCGCCCATCAGCCTGTGTCCTGGCCAGGTCCCTTTCTCTTCTCCTTCAGGTCGTTGCCAGGAGGCTGCAACATCCAGAGAACACATGAGACTACAAATACCACAATGCACCTGTGCCCCAACAGATGAGACCCCAGCCTAGAACAGACAAGTGACTCAAATGAAAATGACCCAGGCTTCCCCATTCAGGAGCCAAGGGAGAAACCCAGCACCCAGCACATGGTCCTCAGAATCACTATATGGAAACAGTGGAGAAGCAGTGGCTGAACTGGAGGCTGTAGGAAAGATCAGGGATTACTCCCAAAAACCCATTTGGACAGTGACTTACATGAACCAGGAGGGAAGCAGCGAGGAAACAATGCAAGTGACAGTCAACAGCCCTTATGAAGATTTCTAGGGAAATTCAAGCTCACAAGGGGAGGAGCTGGGGTTATTTTAGCTGGTGTTTAAAGAAAGAAACGTTAAGGTGTTGGCCCAGAGAAAGGGGAAATAAATAGGGGTGAGGGAGAGGGCACGGGCAAGAGCACAGATGGATGCAGACTTGAAAGCGTGCAAGAGCGAGCACGCAAGAGCGAAAGAGGGTGCAATAAAAATAAAAAACAGGAGATGCGTGGAGAGAGAAGGGAGATCGGCCTGGGAAGAAGAGGGTGAGGAAAAATGTCAGACCGTCATCCAGAGTAGGAAAAACATTCCACTAGGTAACTGAGAAAGTCCCTGAGGGAGTAGGATACGGCTAGAACTTTTAGGCCTCCCTATTATGGGGCTAGTCTAGACAGTAGGGGTCACCTGGCTATATAGAGAATCTATACTGTCAAAAGAACTTCTGGAAGAGGGAGGTGGAAGCCCCTCAAATGAGGGACAAGCACACAGATCGCCCAAAGACTGTAACAAAAGTGACTTTTTAAGAGACTCATTTTTATAATAAAAACTGAAAATGTATTCCAGGTGTGTGACTCATTGAGAATCATGTCATAACATAACAGCCAAATGCTCAATAAGGAACAACCAGACAGCAGCCCAAATTGCAGCAACCCAATCACATCGGGCTAGCATGCCAATCCAATGCAACCTTTCTTATCCCACCACCAACAGATGACCCAGAATTAGACATGAAACTAAAGAACAGCAAGTCTACATGAGAATACAAATGGCAGCCAAGCAAACATTTTTGGACTTGTCAGGGTAAGGAACAAATTGCAACCAAGCTAGAAACAAAAACATGCAATCATAAGAAGATCCCCATAAAACGACCTGACAACTGCCCAACAAAGGCCAAAGGCGTTCAACCCAGAGCGCTTTGAGATAATCCAAATGGTATACAAAGCATTATACAAATGCACAATAACATATCTGAATGAATAAAAAGAAGAAATGCTCAACATTCAACAAATCTGCGGAAAGAAAATCCACACAAACTTAGAGCATAGCATAACATTGCAACCTATTTAGTATTAGCAAGATCCAAAAACCCAACATGCTCCCAAACAGGATATCACCAGGAAGAGCACAATGAACAAGCTGAACCAGGAACACACCTTCAGCCCTACTCAATTGGAACCCATACCCAAACCACTGTTGGAAAGGCACACCAATCCAGCACAGCCTATTAAAACCAATTCAATACAATAACAGAAATACGAAACTGAATACTCTCTCAGAAGTTCCCCATCACCAAGACCAATGAGAAAGATCCATGCATGCCAAAACTAAGTTTGCTTGTGAACAACTGTTAATGTTAATGTTAAAGGTCATTTGTACCGCGCACTATCACCACCGGAGTGGTCCCCTGGCGCTCTGGCGGCTCTGAAAGAGGGAGGGAGGGGTGGGTTAGTGGGTGGAGGCTGGAAAAGTGCAAGATTGCAGTGATGTGCTGTTGGCAGCCTCAGCCCGGTGGTTCCGTCGGCTGGGCCTGGGGTGTATGCGGCCGGTAGTCGTCGTGTGCTGATGTGCGAGTCTATGTGTGTTTTTGTTTTGTTGTTGCAGTGTAGTGAAGTTCGTGCGGTTTGCTGTGCTGGAGGTTTGTGGTTGTGTTTGGTTTGGAGTTTGAGAGGTGTATGCAGAGAAGGAAGTTGTTAGTGGTATTGGTTAGTTGGCATCTCTATCCTGGATTGAGCGGGTTGGGCTCGTGTAATCTCAACTCACAAATAATATAATCCACCAACAGATGTTTTATTCACCATCACATGTTCGCCAACACATATGGCTACCAAAACCCTCAACCCACAAAAAAAAAGAAATCTCATTGCACAGCCAACGCTACACCCTTAATCAACTTATAAACGCATCCAGTTATCAAAACACTTTGATCCCCAGAAACTCGAGCTCTCCCATTTGGACACAAAACACCTCTCGTACATATGTTACAATCCATCTAGGAAATACACAGACGTCAGTTAGTCCTGGTTCTACATACACCAGCAGTTCAGCACAACACCTTGTCTTTTCCCTGTACTCCTTACCAACACTTTTTCCATTTCAAATGCATGTGTGCGCGCCTGAAGACCATGAAACTGCAGCAGTGCATGCTACAACTTCCATTAACATAACATACACAGAAAACCAAAATGGCAAACCTTCCCAAGTGACGAAAGAAACATTAGCGATCTAAAAGCAAATTGCTAATTCTAACACATGCACGTAACAGAGCGAGGGCAGCATCTCGCAACCGGTGTAATTGCAAGCTGGTTAAAAAGGCTTGCGGTACTGTCCTGATCTGAGCCGATGCAGGCTTTTGGCCTAGTGCATCCAACTAGATCCTGCTGTGGTAAGAAGTGACATATGCAAACGATTCCAAGATGGCTGCGGCATAGCAAGGTGGTGTAGGTGTTTGCTCCGTCTAACCTAAATGGCCAAGTCCAGTTGCAGAAGGTATCTAGGCCCTTCCAGACCCATAACATCAATGCAGAAGGTCAGCAGTACCTTTCACTCCAGCTGCAGTGGTCGGAGGTGGTAGACTGAAGGGAAATACACGCGCTGAATGGGGGTCCGCCCTAACTCTCAGGACACTCTGATAACCAGTGTAGCAAGACGCCCTGCACTGACCCCTTCCCAAATGCTATCGGGGTCTGCAGTGCACCCTTAACACCCCAACACACCCACACAGTTAAGTGCGTAGGGCGGGGCCCCAGGCGGAGGTTGGCATAATATGCGAGCAGGGAAGGAGTTCCATTGCCACGTGCTGCAATGCCTTTTGGCACAGGGGTAACCAGGTTCAATATACCCTATCTGGGTAAAAAGAACAATACTGTCATTTATTGAACTTGTTCTGTAGTACCATCCATTTGACAGCCCTGAATAGTCATGCTGTCCTCAGGGAACATCCAAATTAAAAAGGCAGTAAAAACGCTTAAGGGGAAAAACACTTCAGGATGTCTTGCAGTCGCTACAGGCAAAAGATTTTTGACTCTACCTCATTTCCCTGGAGGAGTAGTAGTAAAGGGCCTCAACATCCATCTAAACTGGTCCTGCCACAACTGCAGTGACGCAAAGGGACAACTTTATACCACTAACACAAGATATTATGTCTGGTAGTAGGAAGAAGCAACCTCAACATGGGCAACAGGAACCTCTGCAGAAACAGCAGAAACCCTTGGAAATGCTCTGGGCTAAAAGCAAAAGTCCATCAGGGACCTTGCCCAAATTGCAACCGCAAGCACCGTCAAAAACACAACAGGCACCAGCTATGGAAGCATCCAAGGACGTGGTCTAGTGAGGATTCAAGTAGTATGCCTTTTTCCTGGCTTTCCCTAGCCCAGACTTGCCTGTCCGCGATAAGGTCAGGAAGAAAATCAGAAATCGCATGCCACAAATGCCGATTAATGGCTGCCAACAATGTGTCTAAGGTGCAATGCAGAATTTGCATAAACATTGCTGCCATAAAGCTTCTAGGATCCTATCTTTTGTTCAGCAAAGAGGCCAAAGGAGATGCAGAGGAGCTTTCCATAAAGTGAAGCTACTGCAACCAATGAGGTGGTGGCAGGTGGATAGGTAGTTATGGAGAATCCATCAAAATGGGCATTAAATACCAATGTTGCGATCAGGCACCTGGCCCACATAATGTCCCGGCTGACCTTTTTCTATCCATACCATCCCGTGGACATCAGTCTTGGCTCTGGGATTTAATGCAATCTGTGCAGAGGGTATGATCCCCGAGTCCTGGTCATGTGCCTTTATTTAGCCTATATACAAGAAAGGACCACAGGCTTTACCCACCTAATATAGTCCCTTTTCCCTTCTGGATTCCCTTTTTAAAATCTTTGGGTGTGTCATGTTACTAAGGTTGGAGGCCTGGGTAGTGGTTAGTAACATTCTCTCACCTGTACAGTTAGGGTTCAGACTGGGTCTCGGGCCCTCCGAGCAGTCCCTGAACCTCGATCTGATGGTGGTCCATTCGGTGTATGTCAAGGAAAAGCCAGTCTATCTAGCATTCATGGATCGGAGCACAGCGTTTGATAAGGTTAATCGCGCCAAGCTTCGGTGCACGTGCAGATCCATGAACTGCCCACAGACTCTGGTTAACATTTTGGCTAACCGGCACTGTACAACTCGGGCCCATGTGAGGAGTGGGGCCAATGGGGGATGTACTGCCTCTTTCCCAGTGGAGCTGGGGGTGCAACAGGGCTGCGTCCTGCCCCCCCTGGTCTTTTGCATATACATCAATGGTTTGTATGTTCATCTATTAATGTCCACATCGGATGTCCCTAGGTTGGGCTATCAGCCTTTGCCGCTCTTGGTGTACGCTGACGATACAGTCTTAATGGCGCATGCCCCTAGAACGCTGCTGAGGCACATCGACTATACCTCATTTATGGATGCGTTGGGTATTAGGGTCAATGCTCAAGTCAGCTATGATGGCCTGCTATAGGGGGAAGAGAGTACATTGACATTTCAAGCAATATTCTGCAAAAGTGCACAGATCCCTAGAGTGCATAGTTTTGATTATTGGGGGGTCAGGTTTACCTCTAACTTTAGCCCTGGCCCTCCTGTGAACAAACAAACCTCAAGACTCAAGCAGACCATGGTTGGGATGTGTTCAAAGTCAAACCAATTGACATGATGCTAAAGACATACAATGGAAAAGCAGTCTTGGTTGCCAGGTTTGGTGTGGGGTTACAGCAGTGTTAACTGTATCCAAGTGGTAGAGAATAACTTCTTTAAAAAAAGTTCTGGGCTTCCCTTGTTCGGCTACCAATGTTGGTGTCCACCTTGCACTGAGTTGTAAATGTATTAGTGACACCATCTCAGCACAGCCTGTTCTTCAATGGCTCAGACTGTGGGGTAATCCCAAGGCTGTTTTGACTCAGGACTTAATAAGACACCTGGTTGTTAAAGATGCTAGTGGGAGAATCCCCTGGCTGAGATATGTCAAGGCAAAACTAGCAGAAGTTAATGCAGCGTATCTGTTATTTTATCTGTCAGTGACATTTTTATTTTATTTTATACGGTTTATACAAACCTTTAAAATATTTACACACATCAATAAACAACAAGTAACAAGAATCCTGCTTCGTCACCTCTGCACTCTCCGGGACAGGTCCACCCAAGTCCATTATTCCCCAATGGCCCCTCTGCCGTGACTCAGTTCCTAAACTCCGGAGACCATGTCTAGCCGGTGTTCAATTATCTTTAAAAAGTGCATCAATGGAGTTAACAATTTCGAGTCAATTCCGTTGAACATATGACCCCACCATTCTTCCGCACACAAGGAGGGGTGAATCCTGCTCCACGGGCCCAAATGCAGAGTTCTTTCGCTACAGAGGCTAGTGCAGAATAGTACCAAATGTTTCAATGTTTCTGGGTCTTGTGTACAGAATCTGCACATGAGGTTTATGGTTTTATTACAACTCCACGTTTGCAAGCGCTCTTTGGCTTTAAACAGATTCATACGAAACAGCATGAAGCGTCTCCGTGCATGGGGATCTGGAAAAAGGCTAGTGTAGCGTTGAGCTGTGTTAAAAGCACGTGCTTCGGATGGCACGTCTATCATCAATTTTGCCCAGGCTCTTTGGGAGCAGGTTCTCTCCCAATCTAAGCACCACATTTTCAGTTTTGCAGCATCTGGATTTCCGTGGAGCAAGCTGATGTTGATGTAATTTTCATCTAGTAAGCTTCCGCAACGCTGCATCCACATTGCCACCATGTTGTGTCCTTTGGCCGTGGCGCTTCGTACTATGTCATCAAGGGTGCATCTGTATATCGGCGAGAAGAGGGTCATGTGAGATCATGAAACCCCAGAATAGGAGGCTTGCAATTACGACACCCAGCTTACAAGTTATGTTATGGCCCGAAAATCCTTCTCAGCGAACACTTATAACCAGGGCACTTTTTGATTGCATCTTCTTACGAGCTGCGGTGGCTACATGGTCTGTAGACGTCAACCAATCGTGCCCTTTGTGTGATGCACCTAGGGAGGATCTGCGCCACTTTTTGCCCGGCCTATGCAAGATTGAGAGGGCTAATACTTCAACCACTGTTGAGGGAGAAGGGGTTTGTTCAGTATCAACCTGCTATGACCCATCTGCTATGGGTGGAG
This sequence comes from Ambystoma mexicanum, assembly GCF_040938575.1. Classification (NCBI taxonomy): domain Eukaryota; kingdom Metazoa; phylum Chordata; class Amphibia; order Caudata; family Ambystomatidae; genus Ambystoma; species Ambystoma mexicanum. The sequence continues at coordinate 323,571,288 of NC_090926.1, read as the reverse complement.
TCACCCCATGTTGGGGGGGGGGCACTTTTGAAGAATGCACTGCTTAGGACGAAACACTTAATGAAATCTTTATGAGTGCGATCTGCATTTTATGGCTTTTATTTTGTATGCAAATGTTTGTACACTTGATATTGTTGTTTTTGTAATTGTTTTTATGGAACCTGTGGTGTGTTTCCGAAATAAACATATATGATACAGCTTGCCCTGAGACCAGAGGCGAGACTGCAGCCTCTCCAGAGGTTTTCATGGGGGAAGGGGCCAGGTCTACCAGAGGAGCGCAAGGCAACATGTCGTCTCATGCCAACCCAGTGCTTTGTATTTGCAGAAAAATGGCTGTGGACATAGTGGATTTATAAGGAACTGGGACATAAGCCTGTTGCAGCAGTGCAGACCCAGGGTTGTGGTAGTATGCTAAACCCACCAGAAGACGCTCCCGAACGACCAGTCTCTCACCACGAGAGACCTAAGAATATCGACACCGCTGACAAAACCAGTCCAAGGTTTGCCTAATCCGCACCACATCCGTGGACACATGCCACAAGCACGGCTTCCCATACATGCACTCGAACGACCAGTCTGTCGCCATGAGAGACCTGATAAAATGACAAAACCAGTCTAAGGTATGTATAATACACACCACATCCGTGCTTTGACACCTTCCCAGTTATTAAGTGGATTATAAAAGAACCAGTGTTCTATTATAACAGAACAATTATAATCCGTGGATACATGCCACAGGCACGGCTCCCCATCCATGCATTCTAGAGTGCAGCTACGGCTACAACAAATCTGGTCTAGCAGCTTGCATAGCCATCCGCACTGAAACCCCTTACATGCCTCAACACCCCTGCCATTAGTATACAGTGACAACCTATGTAGAAATTCGGTCTAGCTGGGCAAACATCGAATCTCCATCTTAAACCACCAACAGCACCCACCCACCCACGTGCATGACCTCCGGATTGCTTACCAGGGCCCAGCCAGCCCTCCAAGCCCGCCCCCTCCTCCAAGTCCTCACCCAGCAGAATGCACACTCACATCTTAAAGTAAACTCTTATAATTTTCACATACATGGACTTCAGTCCCTGAGGGTGTTCTGTCCACAAAGTGCATTGGGGACATACAAAGGCGGTAATGGCGCTATATAAATGACTAACACAATACTTGCCATATTGAGGGTAGGCCATATTGATTGGATTGAGCATCACTCCACGCCTGGATAATCATAAATCGAAACTGTAGGGGCAGGCTGACCAGAGTGCATGCTTTGAAACATCCCCTAGGCCCGGACGCCTTCTATGACAAGACACGATTCAGCAGCAGCCTCGCTGTCATTTTTTGTTTTCTGATCGTGTGAGGTTTCTCAGGGGCTAGGGGAATCAGCAGTGCGGTGCTGAACCCTTGGGCACACGTACCTTAGAACCTTCTAGAATGCTCTCTGTAGAAGTCCTAGGGCCATTGAGGTACATCGTGAGAGATTTGAGCTTTCAGAGCAGGAAGCGCGGAGTCCCGTCCCAGAAAGTACAGGCGTCGCCTTCGACCTCATCCCCGTGGACGAGCTAGTTAGCCCCTCAGCACGGTAGCCAGTAGCATCCCTATTGGCCTCAAGTGAAGACCCTGGTATGACGAATGGGCTTCTATAAAGAATGTATGGTACCGCTCTCAGCTGAAGAACTCTCTGGGAAGAGGCCCCCCCTGCTTGTATGCCCTAGAAGACAAAGGGATACTCACTTTCTGCTTTCTTGATATATCTTTAAATAGTTTGGAGGGGCTTTGAAGAAACTCCTTCCAGCACAGCAATGAGTGCTTTAAAGGATCTCTGATCAGGCCCAAAGCATTCCAATAGATGTGTTCGATCCCGACGTTGGAAAGGCCTACAGAGAACCAAGCAGTAACAGACAGGTGCCGAAGGAAGGCATGGAAAAAGATGAGGCACTGCAGGGAAGGGCGTAGCACCCCGCTCCTTGCCCATCCCCCCTCCCATGCCAGTCATCTGGAGCAACCGCCACATGGTCTTTTGTACCATGAACACCTCATCTTCAACACCGGCTATGCCTAAAAAGGAATTAACCATGGCCAAAAGAACAGGAACAATTGCAAGATGGCCGCTCTTCACTAAACACTGCGGCTCCCGACCTGTCAAGAAGCTGAAGCACAAAACCTGCGAAATAAACCCTCCACGGGATTCACTAGCCACAGCTTACTGCACCGGGACAAAGAGGGAACACAGGGGCCATGCTGGGTGAAGCGCAAAGACCGGCTTCAGCGGAGCACAAAGTGAGCGGCCCAGCGAGATACCACCCGCAAGAACGTGGCAGCCCCAGGAGAGCAGCCACAACCGTGGGCTGGCCGACCCATCTTGCCTCACCCAATGACAAGTGGAGACCAGCCTCCGTAGCGCAGACCCGCACCCAAGGCAAGATAGCCACAGGGAAAGATCACCTTAAGGGTGCAGAACAAGCCACCCCGTCCTGTCTCCCTTGCCGAGGAGGACCCGTCCGGAAGGCCCTGTTGGTACCGACGGACAACTGCACCGGCTGGCTCTATCCGACTAGGAAGTCAGCAGACTGCCGCACAGCGAGGACACGCAGGAACCCCAACAGGAGAGCGCAACCATACTCCGGATAAACTGAGAGACTGACCGTGCTGCTCAAGGGGGAGAAGGAGCCATAGCCAGACACCCACCAGTCGGAGGATGGGACACATCACCGGAGAACACAGCCGGGACCATACTACCCAAACAAGCACCAGCTCTCCAGTCGGCACACCTCAAGGTGAGATCTCGCTGCCCCAGGCCGCTCCCCCATATGCCGAGGTCCGCCATCCCCAGAGGTGCCCCCCAAATAAAACCACAAAACCCGAAGGACCGGCACACATGAGAGACTGCACCATCAACCTGCAGGGGGGGCCGCGCTGCACAACTTACCACATCAGGGGGCCTAGACTCCACACCGATCACTCCGGACCACCAACCTTAAAGAGCAAGTAAACTTAACCGGCCTACCATCACTGACGCAGGAGAGGATGGGAATCCGGTTCCCCCTGCACCACGACAGCACACCGGCGCACCTGTGAAGGCATAAAGAAGAGCGGGCATTGAACCACTCCAAGGTGTAAAAGGCACGCCAAATGTGAAAAGGAGCAGAAATACCTGCCCTTGCCCCCGAGCCCACTAGAACTCAAAGGAAGGAAACTGCCGGGCACTCCCAACCAGCAGGGGGGAACTCCTGGGAAGCCAGTAGCACAACGGAGCCCATCAGAGGCACTACACTGCACATCAAACACTCCAGAACTCAAACCTTGCAGCCTAAACTCTCCAAATCAGCCCCACCAGACTCAGCCACCCAAGAGAGGAAGGGACTCCGGCTCACCCCGTACCACAACAGCGCTGTGGGGCACCCGGAATCCCACAGGGAGACCAAGCACTAACGCACACCAAACCACAAACAGCACGTCGGATCTGCAAAAAGAGGCATATACAGCCACCCGGGCCGTGGAGCACTCGGAGGAAGAGATCAGCCAGACGAGACGAACCCCTCCAACCCTGCCAACCAACTCACAAACAAGACCACAGAAATACAAGGGGCTGCAAAACCTCCCTCCTACACAAAGCAAAACCGGCGTAAACCAAATCCTCAGCCGAGAGCACACCCTTGGGCCCCAGAACAAAGAAGGACCTACGCAAGAACGAGGTAACCTCTTGGAACAGCCCAATGGAAATTCAGAGGCTTACCTGACGCAAGCGGGAGCGAAAGGGATACACCAACCCTCTGGTACAAAACAGGCTCAAAAGGAAGGTACTCTAGAGGGAAGGGTGATTCCCCCCACGTCTCGACACAGCAAGCAGCACACAAACTTACCCAAACTGCCCATAAGCATCCAGACACCCCAGAGGGGACAGAGGCGACCCCACAAGCCCAAAGCTTCGGCGCAAATACTGAGGAACCCTGGGATAGGGGGCACAAATAGCAGCAAGAGGGCAGGACCACCACAACAACTACCTGAAGCGGACCACCATACAGCAAAGCTTCGAAAAGACGCAAGAGAGACCCCTAACAAAGATATGGGCTAAGGGGCACGACCTGGCTGGAGAGCGCAACACAGGAGACTGGTCCATGGACCCAGATGCCGAACCCACTCAGGAGGACCAAGACAGACCAGTGACTCACACCTCACTCAAGCAGTTCCTTGGCGAGATAGTAGACAAGATCACGGCGGCGGGCCAGAAGCAAATGGACACTCTGAGGGAAGACCTGGCAGAGGGGATACAGGAAATAAAAAGAGACATTAACAAAATAGAGGAGAGAGTGGACACTAATAAGCACGCCATTCAGGAACTGACAAAAGACGTGAGGAAAGCTGACACCCTCTTGGAAACACTGGCGGTGGCCACCCAAAATCTAGAATTGCAGGCTGAGGACCTGGAGAATAGACCCAGGAGGTCCAATATACAGGTCAAATACCTACCAGAGTAGACACAAGACCAAGATCTAGCACATACACTTAAGAGCATCTTCAGTGACTTCCTAGACTCGGACAAAAGCACAGAGATCCAATTCGATAGGATTCACAGAGTGGGATCGCGCCGGCTCAAACAAGGGGTGAGACCAAGTGACGTTCTAGTGGCCTTTCCCACCTACGCGATAAAAGAGCAAATATTAGCCAAGGCCAGGAACGCAGACTGCATCACACAACAGCATGGAAATATTCCTCTACCAAGACCTAGCGCAAATAACGATCATCAAAAGCAGATGAATGGCCCCGGTCCTGACCTAGAGCCCAACAGGTCTGATAACGATGGACCCACCCGTTCGGTCTGAGCTTCAACTAGCAGGGCAAGCAGCACAAAGTCACGACTTGCGAACAAGGAACAACTCTCCTGGGAATCGATGAACAATCTCTGACGAGTCCCTCCCCCTCGAACAACCAACTCAATGCCCATAAGCCATGGGAATGGTCCACGGTGTGGTCTAAAAGAGCAAAGAGAGGAAAATCAACCCACATGTAGTACACACCGGTGAGGAATGAAACGGACCAGTCGGAAAGACCCTCAGACAGCACCAACTAAATCCACAACACGAAGACGCAAAGCCGTCGCGACGGCTCACCTGGCTTCAAGTTAAATAGAGACTTGGATAACTTACCTGCAGGAAGGAGGGGTGGGACTTTGGAATGGGATTGGCAGATCCTTCGTGGTGTAAGCCTGGGGGTATCATAGGGTTCAGCTCTCGTGAACAAAAAACGAGATGGGCAGAGCCAGCTGAGCCCCCCAAGAGGGGGTGGGGGGGAGGGGAGATGCGGGGTATAGGGATTAACCGATAGCAGAGGGGAGAAACCACAACAGGCATTACAGAGAAACCAAAGGGGCACAGTAGGTCCTACCGGAGGCAACAGCTGGGTGGAACGAACCAAACATGACATAAATGGCTAGTACAGAACAATTGAAACTCCTATCATTAAATGTCAATGGGTCGAATTCACCGATCAAAAGGAAGAAGGTGGAGAGATTCCTGAGGAGGGAACAACAACATATAGTCACACTGCAAGAGACCCACATTCAAACCCGGGATACACGCAGAATAAAGTTTTGGGGCTACTCAAGAATTATCCAGGACACACAATCCAACAAAAAGGGGGCGTTTTGCTGGCATTGAATGATGGGCTGGATCTGATAATCAAATGGAAGGAAAACGATGACCAGGGGAGATACTTAGCAGTAGAACTGGAAGGGACGGGAGAGGCCTACACGGTGGTGACACTCTAGGCACCCAACACAGGTCAAGCCGCCTTTATTCAAAAAGCCCTCACCGCCTAGAGAAATTCGCGAAATCACACATCATACTAACAGGGGACATCAGTAAGGCCTGTGACCCCACTAAGGATAGGAGCTCGACCCCCCCCAGGGACCACTGGTGAAACCCTCAGGGGATCGCAAGCGGAAAATACACGACCTGGCCATATTAGACCTATGGAGGGAATTGCAGGGGGATACACATTCTATTCGCACACACACCGATCACACTCAAGGATCGACTACATGTGGATCTCCAGAGCCCTGCTCGGGAAGGCACGGACATCGCACTAGGTGCAATCACGCTCTCAGATCACGCCCCAATAACCCCCCTCCATAAAAAGAAAACGAGCCCCCCCCCATAAATCCCCCCTGGGTCTGTGAAAGTGGCACTACCCGGCCCCGCTTTTCAAAGACATAACTCTGGCCCGGGAAGTAGAAGAAGAGGTGGAGGCATATGTACAAAATAAGGCTGAGGACACCACCCGCAGACATGGTGGGACGCCCTCAAAGCAACAATAAGAGGGGAAAATTATAGCTATAAAAGCAAGAAGAGACGGAGCTGAGGTTGGAAGAAGGCAAACTAGAGGATAGACTTAAAGGCATCATGGCTAAGATGGGCTCGACAGCCACTAAAAGGGAATATAGGGCGATTCGACGGCAGCTAGATCTCATACAAACAAGGGCGGCGCAATGCGACCTATTGCACCTTAGGCAAAAATATTACATCAAAGCCAATAAATCAGACCGACTCTAGCCATAATGTTGAGGAAAGAAGAAAAGGACAAAACAATCTTGAAAATTAAGGTTAGCAGTGGCACGACTAGCACCAATAATGATATAGAGAGAGAGTTTGTGCAGTTCTACACCAAATTATATAGCTCGAACAACCAGTTACCTGCATGACAGGAAACCTATCTGAACAAAATCAAGTTACAACAATTTCCGAAGAAGAAAGGGAAATTCTGGAAGGGGAGATTATAAGAGATGAGGTCAGGACCGCAATAAACGCACTACCCACCAATAAATCCCCAGTGCCCAGACGGCAGTGTCACAGATTTTTATAAAACCACAGAGAAATCCTAATCCCCCTTCTCACAAACCTATTTAACCATATCGGAGCAACTAACGCTTTACCCAAGTCAATGGAAGAGGCAAAGGTAATACTAATTCACAAGAAAGGTAAAGACCCCACAGAATGCGGGTCCTACCACCCTATAGCGTTGATTAATGTCGATGTGAAAATCCACACGAAAATCCTAGCGTCCAGACTCGAACGGATACTTCCCAAAATAGTTAAACCCGACCAATCAGGGTTCATCATAGGTAGACGGACAGGGGACAAGTTTAGGAGAATAGTGCATTTAATCAAGAAGACCCAAAAGAGAGAAATTCCTGCTCTCCTGTTGGCAGTGGACGTCAAATAAGCCTTTGACCGAGCGGAGTGGGGATTCCTCTTCGCAACCATGATCAAGATGGGATTCGGCCCCAAGTACCTGGGTTGAGTCAGGGCCAACTATCAGCACCCGCTCCTCCGGTTATCCATAAATGGGCAACATTTCAGAACCAGAGGCAGTTGAGAGGGGCACGAAGCAGGGATGTCCTTTGTCTCCCATTTTATATGCTTTACATCTAGAACACTTTCTAGCAGCTATAAGAGCAAACAAGGACATAGCAGGAATACCATTCGTGGGGGAGAATCCACAAAGACGCTGCCTTGACATTGATCCGGCCCGATACCTCCCTGAGGGTGGTAAACATGGAACTCGCTCAGTTCGGCGATGTGGCAGGGCTAAAAGTGAACACAAAGAAATCCGAAATCCTCAACCTTACCCTTTCGAACCAAGTAGAACAAGACCTCAAAAAAGACTACCAGTATCGATGAGTTGATATGCCATAAAGTATCTAGGGGTACAACTGGCCAAAACGGTGGGAGGACTGTACCAGGCAAATTGTCCACCCCTTTTGGAGAAACTGAAAACTAAGATGATCGACTGGGGCCCACTAACCATAACATGGATGGGATACATAAACGTCCTAAAGATGGGGCTATTGCTGCAGTTGCTCTACTACTTCACGGCCCTCCGATCCACATTCCATCAGCCTTCTTTAGATCCCTCCACAAACCAATTTGTTTGGAACAAAACAAAAACGAGAGTAGCCGCAAAACTAATGAGAACCCCTACTTCCCGAGGGTGCATGGGGGAACCAGATTTCAGAGCCTACTACACGGCCGCCCAAAAAAAGAGTCATTAGAGATTGGCAAAAGGACGACCGTGGGAAAATATGGAAACCAATGGACAAGGCGGTAGCAGGGGGGGGACTTGGAGGGAATTCTGTGGAAACCGAGGGCAGACAGACCGCCCAAATGCATAATAGTCAAACCCTCTCGGCAGTGGGATACGGATGGGACTATGCAGTGAAAAGGTCACATCACCACCTACCCATCATCCTACACACCCCACTTTGATGACCCCCAATTCACCCCAGGACACAAAATATTCACCTTTGAGGCCTGGCAACAAGGGGGATGCCACAGGGTTAGAGACATGTTTAATGGAGAACAGGTTAAACAATTTGCGCCATGCAAAACTGATTCGACTTGGGGGAAAAGCAGAGGTACGGCTACGTCCAGCTCAGGCATTGGCTACTACATCCCAGTATGAAACAAGCAGGGAGCCGTCAGCTAACTCCCTTTGAGAAGTACCTAAACACATACCCTGGAGATAGGAGAGTGGTCACTTCCATATACAAATACATCAAGGAGGGTGAGGGCCCCCAAACCAGAGCATACATGGAAAAATGGGAACTCGAGACAGGGTGCACAATAGAGGAGGCTGAGTAGAACATACTATGGGCGCAGATCCCCAAATTAACAAGATCTCTCCAAAGCAGAGAGATTTGGCTGAAGCTAATGCTCCAGTGGCATCTAACACTGGTCAGGTTACATAGAATGTACCCAGGGACCTCGTGACTTTGCTGGAGGAGTGTGGAGGGTAGGGCACCTGGAGCCAAATCTGCAGGGCTCCCCAAAAAAGACCGCTATTGAAGGGTAATACAAGAGGCAGTTGAGCAGGTCCTAGGAGTCAAGTGTGGAGGGAACAGAGGGCTAAAAATGATAGGACTCAACAGGGTCTTAGAGAACATTACATCAAAGCCAAGCCGCAAACTCTGTATTATAATGATGATGGCAGCAGCTCCAGTGCTGGCACGTAAAAGGAAATCAAGAGACCCTCCACAGGTCCACGAATGGGTTGCGAAAATGTGGTCAAACGTCGCCATGGAATGGCTCACATACTCAATACAAGGTCAACACAACAGGTTCAGTAGACTTGTCAAGCCTGCTGAGATACCTAAGGGTCGGAGTACACAGAGCATGATGCCCCAGGTCAATGGGTAACCTGGGAATAACAGATCTTCCGGGGGAAGGCGACCTATAAAAAAAACTCACATAGGCAGAGTAACACGAAGAGAGACCCTAAAGAGACTGAAAAAGAGACTGTAATGACAAAGCTGGACCACCCGATGAACAGTACCAGAGCAAGGACGGCACCCGGATCAGGCGGGTCGGGGGGGAGAGGGGAGGTAAGGGGGATTCAGGAGGGTCGGCGGGAGGAAAATACAACTTGAACAATGTTTTGTTGTTTAAAAATGCAAATAAAAACGTATTGAAAAAAAACAAAACAGGAACACCCTACATTTAGAGAACCATGTACGCTTAATGGAGAACACCAAGCCCAATATCTTCCAATTGAATTGAACCAAATGATGCCTTTCATAAATGAACTGCATGAATGGATTGTATATGTCTGCATACGTTGATGCCCCTAAACCTGTTCACCCCATCACAAAAATAGCAGCTAGATGGTTTATTCAACAACTCAGAATACTCAAGAAAGCAAAAAGAAAATTAGCGAAAGCCTGCAGTATATACTACAATCAGACCAACAAAATAAAATACCAACTGCAGTGTTAAAAACCAAGAAATGCCAATACGACGCAGGACTCTGAACAGAATCCAACCGCCAGAAGGTAATGTGTTAAAAAATAAATACAAAGGAAATGAAATACCATGCCAAGGCATCCAGTGAAGTTCCCAACTAAAAGGTAGTGCGTGAAAAAACCTTTGCAGTGAAAATATCACCAATCAAAAAGTCATTTAAAAAAAATACTGCTAAAAGTAGCCAAATCCTTGGTGGTGTTAAGGTAATCGATGGGGTTAAGGATAGTGTGATGACCTTGTAATTGCCTGCATTAGGGTTAGGATGTGGTTAGGGTAAGGCTAGGGGTTACAGTTAAATATTTTGGTTAGAATTATGGTAGGGTTTGTGGTTGTGGATTGCTGGTGGTTTTGGGGTTGGTTAGGGTAAAGGTCAGGGTAAGTGCTATGGCAGGGGTTATTGTAAGGCTACAGATAACAAGGTAAGGGGTTGGGTTAAAGTTAAAGAAAAGGGAGCTTGGGTTGGAGTGGTCATGTCGAGATAGGATAAGGGTTAGGAAAAGCCTAGGGAGTAGGAAAGAGTAGGTGTTAGGGATGGGCTTAGGGAGAGGCAAGCATTAAACCATGGGTTTGGGTTAGATAAAGGGCTATCCAATTTGTGGAGGGCTACGTCAAGGGGTGGGGACTGGGGGCCGTTTTTTGGGGGGTCACTATTCATTTTCTATCAAGTCACAGGCATATGAGATGCTGGATTGCACTGAAGGGTTAGGGAAAGCCTTATAGTTAGGGGTAGGGTAAGGATTAAGTTAGGGTATTTTTGTGGATGGCTGGCGATTCCTTTTTTTAATGATAGGTTTGGGTCATTCTTAGAGTTAAAGCATTGTACTTTTGTTTCTTTAAAACAAGCTTTTCTAGAGACCATCAATGGCAGCAATTATACTCTTTATATGGCTTGATAGAGTGACTTACCTTTTGAAAACTACTTTTTGCTGACTACTTTTTCACCAGACCAACTTCTTGGAGACATTTCAGGAACACAATAAACAAGTTTCAACAGGCCATCGACACAGCGACCTCAGATTCCATTAACAACTGCCCCCCCCCCTTACAACAAACCTAGCAGCACCAACACAACGCAATCATTTCAGAGCAGTTACCGCAGAAGCCTCTCTCAAACTAGTGAAAGAAAAATAAGGCCAGATGTCCCAACGGCCCCTGCCCACTGGATGTTTTAAAAGACTTACTCAGCAAAGAAACCCCAGTTCACCATTTACAAAAATGATTGGACGGATGGAAACCGGAATAGTACCAAATGCTTTTAAAGCGGTTCTGTTTCTTTTGTTTGCCCTGCATGGATCAACTATCACGGATATCAACTTCCCCTTCTCACCATTTTAACCTGATGGCCAATTCCAACTTTTCAATAATATTTTCAAAGTGTTACCCACCTAGCATTGGTCATAAATTGATCCACATGCAGTCCTCAAAAGGACGTGCTTTTCTGTTTGAGGGATTTTGTGGAATAACCCCCGACACTTCCTGTTCTAGCCGGTCGGGAGTCAGCCCCCTGCTGCTCACCTTTCTGGTCCCTATGTCTGCCCTATCCCCTCACCTCATTAAACCTCGATCCTATTATTCCACCTCCAATCATACGATCTCACCCATATTCCTTGACTGTCACACCAGCTATCTGCCCTCAACTCACCCTGTTATAGCCCATGATATAGCTTGTCAGAGGGTCCCCGCCGAACACCCTTACCGTCCTGCTTTTGTCAGTCTGTCCGCTCACTTCGAACTACACTATTCCTACACCCCCACTATTTGCCTGTTGCCCCCAGTTAACCATCTCACTTCCCTCATTGTAACTGGTTGATTAGGCTGACAGCACAACCACCTTTATCAGTTGACCAGCCTAGCCTGACTACCAGTTAATAAGGACCTAACGACCTTTAATTCTGATTGCATTAAACCTCTCCTGAAGAAAACTGCAGAAAGTGTGGATGACCAGAGCAACTACAAGTCCCGTCCAACTTGCACCACACACCAAGAATCCTGTAGAGTTACATATACATAGAAATCCTCAAACACATGGAATAAATGGAGTAACAGATCAATCCCAGGTAGGATTTAGACCAATAAGCGGAACAGAAGCAGTATCTATCTGGGATGACCCAACAAAGAATGCTAACAACATTTTCAGCCCTCATTCTACTCGACACCATCAGCCACACAACTTTAGTGAAAAGACTACCACTAAGCCGACATTGACACCACCATTTGCTTTTTCTAAAAGAGGCGCACCATGCTCACGGCAAGCCTTTCATTCCCCTCACATTCATTCCTGGGATGCCATTACATCCACAGTTTCCACCCTCGTTCACTGCCTCCTCCCATCCTCCATGCCCGCCCCACTCTGTTCAGATTGGCCGTAACCACTTGCAGGTGACCAGAACTCCACTACTTTGAAGTCCTTCCCATGGCAGTGATGCCCGGGAAGCCCGCTAAGATCCATAGGGAAAGGGCAGCTCCCATCCCATGTTTGCCATGTACGTCCTACAAAGCAGTCCACTGCTACAAACATATAAGGTGGTTAGGAATTGGGAGCAAGGCTAGTGCTATGCTTCTTAATTCTTGCCACTACTTTATTACTACATTGCTATCATATGACTGTTACCATTGTTTTGATTCCTACTGTGCTCCATAGCTAGCAAATGTATTGCACCTAGATGAATGTATGGGGGTAGCCAATGCAGTGCATTTAGTTGCATTTTGAGGGTTAACAATGTATTTCATTTAGTTGAACTTTGAAGGTAGCCAATGCATTGCACATAGAAGACTTTTGAGGAAAGCCAATACATTGCATTTTAGATGATGTTATGAGGGTAGCCAATGTACTGCATTTAGTAGAAATCTTAGGGCAATCCATGTATTGCACCTAGAAGAATGTTGAGGGTAGCCCATACATAGCACTGAGAAGAATTTGAAGGTAGCCAATCCGGTACACTTAGAAGAATCCTTAGGGCAGTGAATGTAGCCAATGTATTACACATAGAAGACTTCTTTGGATAGCCTATGTACCGCTCTTAGAAGAATTTGTGGGTAGCCAATCTATTGCATTTAGCTGAATTGCAAGTATACACACTGTATTGATTAGGAGATTGATGCCCTCTGAATGCTGCCTCTGTGTTGAAAGCGTACTAAACTGAAGCTTGACACTGTACTAATCAGCCTCGCTCTGGCTCCTCTCCCACATACCTCCCAAATTCCTCACACACACCCTAAAGGGCCTACAGCACACCACACTATACACACAAACCACACATCCACCACAACTTACATCTGTAAACAACAGACACTCTCAAACACTGGGCCGTACCCTTTCGGATACAACAAACCAGTGCGCACAATCAAAGCACACTTTGGAGGTAGACACGCACAGACGCCAGTTTCTCCTGGTTCTGCACGCATCAACAAATGAGCACAACCTCTATCCTATCCCTCTTGCCTCACTAACACACCCCACCCTCTTCTGTACAGAGCCACGCATACCCCTGGAGACCATGCTAATGGTAACAATGCGCAGTATAAATCAACTTAACATAAGAGAATGGATAAAATCCTTCCTCACAGTTGAAAAACAACCTATCAACCACCTTGCACCTCGAACACTAAGCATCAAATGCATGATGCCATATGGATCAAGTCTCTCACCACTACATTTCAACATATGCATGGCCCCCACATGGAACTGATTATAAAACATGGCCCAACATGTTACAACTATGCAGACACAATTTTCAAAGGGACAATGGATATAGATGTAAATACCACCCTTATTAGCTGCTGTGGCAAGAAACCGCTGAATGGTCAATAAACTAAATCCAAACAGGATAGAAAACATGGTCTCAAAACAGTGGTTGCACTCACCACTTCCCGGCCCTGAAGAATGGGAATGAGACCTGAAAACCTTAGTTCTGAAGAAAAAGAAAATTCTTTAAATTCTCATGGAGAGGGGGCTCAGACAGGTATCACAAGTCAAGGCCGAAGTACGGAAAATCTAACAACTACATTCAATCAGATTACAGGACCCTTGGCATAATGTCACTGATATTGCCAGGAATCAACTATGCCAACAGCCTTTACCTAGATACACCAGACTACCTCACCAAGAAAATATAACATATCCAAACCATTGTGACAAGACCTCTACTAAGACTAAACAAGAGGGGCACTTCATCCCTGCTTTGAGGAGCCACCACTAGCTACCGGTGAAGAAAACAATCAATTTTAAAGCATATTGCATCGCACACAGCCTTTCGCAGTCAGGGAGAAGTATTTCTTCAATCAAAACTCGCCATGATCCAGGAAAGACCCTTGGATCTAGCAAGGACATACTTATTGAATCCAGGCAGTAAAGAAAAAATCAAATAGGGAAGAGTAGCTTTTAGCACCCCCGCAGCAAAACGGTGAATCGCCACCCCTAAAGAAATCCAGACAACAGAAGACCACTTAACAATTAGGAAACTGAAAAACCTGACTACTTAATACAACAGAGAACTATTCACACCCCAGCAATTAACAAATACACTATAACACTCTGCCACAACATCGTACAAACTGATGGATGGCAACCAACAAATGTCACAACAGAATGAATATGCCACCCTCCCGCCCCTCACTAAGACCCTCTGAACCTGCAGTAAGTAGCTCACCCAGGCAATGCCGGACCTATCCCAGAGGCAGGTCGTGGAGTATAAGGGGGATGTTACTTGTCCCCGGCATGCATGAAGCAGTGGTACCTCTGTCTCAGACTCTATGCCCATCAGCCTCTGTCCTGGCCCGGTCACTTTCTCTTCTCCCTCAAGTCGTTGCCAGGAGGCTACAACAGCCAGAGAACACGAGACTACAAATACCACAATGCACCTCGGCCCCAACAGATGCGACCTCAGCCTAGAACAGACAAGTGACTCAAGTGAAAATGACCTAGGCTTCCCCATTCAGGAGCCAAGGGAGAAACCCAACACTCACCAGATGATCCTCAGAATCACTATATGGAAACAGTGGAGTCGCAGTGGCTGAACTGGAGGCAGTGGGAAAACAGTGTAGTAGGAAAGATCAAGGAATACTCCCAAAAACCCATTTGGACAGTGACTTACTTGAACCAGGAGGGAAGCAGCGAGGAAACAATGCAAGATACAGTCAACAGCCCTTATGAAGATTTCTGGGGAAATTCAAGCTCACAAGGGGAGGAGATGGGATTATTTTAACTGGTGTTTAAAGAAAGACGGTAGGGTGTTGGCCCAGAGAAATAAATAGGGGTGAGGGAGAGGGCACTGGCAAGAGCATAGATGGATGCAGACATGAAAGCGTGCCAGAGCGAGCATGCAAGAGCAAAAGAGGGTGCAATAAAAAAAAACAGGAGATGCGTGGAGAGAGAAGGGAGATTGGC
Source organism: Ambystoma mexicanum (assembly GCF_040938575.1). Classification (NCBI taxonomy): domain Eukaryota; kingdom Metazoa; phylum Chordata; class Amphibia; order Caudata; family Ambystomatidae; genus Ambystoma; species Ambystoma mexicanum. Next base: position 323,556,108 of record NC_090926.1, on the reverse strand, counting down.
CTGGGAAGAAGATGGTGAGGAAAAATGTCAGACCGTCATCCAGAGCAAGGAAAACACTCCACTAGGTAACTGAGAAAGTCCCTGAGGGAGTAGGATAAGGCTAAAGCTTTTAGGCCTCCCTATAATGGGGTTAGTCTAGACAGTAGTGGTCACCTGGCTATATAGAGAATCTATACTGTCAAAAGAATTTTTGGACTAGGGAGACTCAGCGAGGGTGGTGGAAGCCCCTCAAAAGAGGGGAACAGCACACAGATCGCCCAAAGACTGTGTAACAAAAGTGACTTTTTTTAAAGACTCATTTTTATAATAACAACTGAAAATGTATTCCAGGTGTCTTGTGACTCATTGAGAATCATGTCACAACATATCAGCCAAATGGTCAATAAGGAACAACCAGACAGCAGCCCAAATTGCAGCAACCCAATCACATCGGGCTAGCATGCCAATCCAATGCAACATTTCTTATACCACCACCACCAACAGTTGACCCAGAATTAGACATGAAACTAAAGAACAGCAAGTCTACATGACAATACAAATGGCAGCCAAACAAACGTTTTTGGACTTGTCTATCACGCAGACCCTAGGGTAAGGAACAAATCGCAACCAAGCTAGAAACTAAAACTAAAACATGCAATCATAAGAAGATCCCCATAAAATGACTATACATATGCACAATAACATAGCTGAATGAATAAAAAGAAGAAATGTACAACATTCAACAAATCTGGCGAAAGAAAATCCACATGAACTTAGACTAATTATTGTGGACAGCATAGCATAAAATTGCAACCTATTTAGTATTAGCATCATCCAAAAACCCAACATGCTCCCAAACAAGATATCACCAGGAAGAGCACAAGGAACAAGCTGAACCAGGAACACACCTTCAGCACGACTCAATTGGAACCTACCCAAAACACTGTTGGAAAGCCACACCTATACAGCACAGCCTATTAAAACGAATTCAACCTATTGTAGGGGAGGATTGGTCCAAAAGACCCCCCCCTTGCCTACATCCCTTCCCCAGGTGAGGGCCATGGCTCATCGGGCGTCCCCTCCTTACCACCAGGGCCCAGGTGGTGGAGGGCTCACCTGCTGAAGACATTGTCCAAACGTATTGAATTTAGCTAGGCCTCAGAAACCATTTTGTCTAATAAAGATGGTGCAAGCTTGGCGCACTGTAGCGCGGCCCCCACCTTCGGAGAGTTTCAATTATCCCTGTGGCCGCAGCTCCCTGGCAGATCTGCTGTGAGCCCGTTCCCACGAACAAGACGGACATGAGCTAGTGTAAGATACCAACACTAACATTTCACCTTCCGCAGTGTATCACTGCTCCCAGCATGACCCAGCCAGCGAAGCCTGGGTGAAAAAGAGAACTGTAAAATGGTCCTCAGATAAAAGCAAAAGTTCCCAAATATTAATACCAAAACTACTTGCAATGCGTGCTTTTTCTCCACACAATTTCTACTATTAAGGAAACCTGTAAAATGTATAAACATGGTAGAATGCATGTTTACATGACATTAGCAATGAAGAACCCACACCACTGCAGTTGTGTGCAAATAATAAAAAGCGTTCCGGGGGACTATTCGTTATGTGTATCATTGAAAAGCTTACACCCCACGGTCCCGCGCCATAACCGAACTAATGCTGCTAGAGTGCAAGGAAAGACGAATGTAACCATACAGAGGACTCCTGTGGAGGACGCGCGAGAATGCACCTGTCATGTGTGTATGTCCAAGCCCCTCATGTGCCACTACCGTCACGGACGGTGGCGAGTCATTTTCTATGTGCTCCACCAACCTCACCACTACCTCACTTACTGCAAATGTATATGCATATAACTAAATGTTGTAGTTGTTAAAACATAGTGTACAAATGATGTGCTCAGACTGGCTATATTTGAGAGACACTTAGCAAGTTAAAATGTAGGTTTTCAAATGATCCAAATGAGTATTGTATAGTGTCCGAATGTTTATGATGCTTTTCACCTAAAATCGGCAACACACGAGGAAGATACCTTTGTGAATATGTGCAAGGCCATTCCCCCTCCCACCCTGCGAGGACTGCCAAACAAGAGAGCAGAGGCCCGCGTCGCGCTGCTCCACCTCCCCCAACTAGACTGGAGCCGCTTCAAAGATCTGTAGTCCCCTCTGCAGCACCCAAGGCCATGGCCCGCCACCTGCATTATTTACAGCCCAGCAGTAAACCTCCGTCTGAATACACAAATCCAAAGGCGCCCCCTCGTAAACCCCACAACCTACCGGATCACCTTAGACTTATGGCCCCTGTACAATTAGGACACCCAATACTGTGGCACCATACAGCAGCACATTCATAACGACTTCTAACAAGACAGAAAGACATGTACCGCCTGTCCCATGCCCTGAAATTTAGCCCCTCGACCTATGGTAACGGTCAACAGGACACTGGTAACCATGCACTGATGAATCACCATCAAACCCCTCTCAAGGTGCATTCCTCTTGTGTTGCATTAACCTGTAGAATAACCTATTGAAAGATTTACTAAAGAAGATAATATTGCAGTAACTGAATGACTGCGGTGTGCATGGCCTAGGGCAAATAAGTCATGAAAAGACATTCATCTCTGACACTGGCCACAATGGCACAACAACACCGCCCGGATGAACTCAGCTGACCTGCCAGGCCCAGCCCAACCCACAAGGCTGACCAGTGACGCCCTCCAGCCAAGGCCAACCACATCGCAGCAACGCCTATAGCTAGTCATCGCCACCCAATCCCATTGAACTTGTGCCCCTTATAGTATGTAGGTTCTGATGACGTGTTTTGTAAATCTATACGCCTGTCTTTGCTATTGTCAGACAGAGCACTCTCGGAGTTTGCAGAGTTCTTTGCATGCCCTATTCTGATTGATAAACTCCCATTTACGCTCACCCGCACTCTGTCTTGGCCTTATTCCCATTCTGGGAGAGTCCTTCATTGTCTCTCATTGCGGGGAGGATCATGCTGTTTGGGGACGCTTGCCTTCAGTGGTGACCCCGAAAGCGTGTTTATTATTATTTTTTCCCCTATCACTACCGTCCCCTTTTGGCACGAAAATCTCTGGTCGAAAAGGGATACGCACGGTGCGCCGGCTCCGGGAGGCTGCCCGCCAACGGCGACCGGTACGCTCAGAAGTGCGCACTCAACAGAGAGAGGGTATGGGATCCCGGTTGAAAAATCCCCTTTGAGTACCGCTCGCCGGATCCAGGGGCTGACTGTTGAGCGGACGGCAGCACTGCCTGGACGGACCCAGTTTCGGAGACTATCGGTTCAAGACGGGTACGTGAGTATTGAGTGCGAGCGATCATAAAGGGAGGAGAGGAAGGAATTTAGGACAGGGAACGAGGCGGGGTGAAAAAAAAAAAGGGGGCACGTAGGTCTAAGGACCATCTTAAACTTTCTTTACTTTTTCTTTGCATATGGCCATTAGGATTAAGAGGTGAATAAGAGATAAAAGTGACGAGAGGGGGTGGAAGGCGGCGCCGCATAGTGCTATCTTGACTAGTACTGGGGATATATGAAGAAGTGGAAAATAAGATAAAGGTGTCTGGCAAAGGGAGACACAGAGAATATATTAGTGACTGCTATTCTTTCTATTCCTTTCTTTAGGGTTGTGGGAGAAATAAAAGTGAGATTAATACAAAACGATAGAGATAATGTGAAAAACAGAGAGTTTTACTGTAAGAGTGAAGATCAAACCTATACATATATATATATATATATATATATATATATATATATATATATATATATATATACATACATCTGACTAAGACGGACAGGGACAGCCGGCCAGGGAGGAAAGGGAGGGTAAATTGAACTGTGAATAGAGTGTTACAGAGAGGTGTGTGCACATCGTCTGCGTCAGGAGATAATTTGGTGTGATGGGCGTGTAAGAATGGTCATAAATGTATAGCCATTGAGTGGTCATGGTAAGTGTGGCCAGACAAACCTTTTAAAAGACAAGAGCAATAAGGTGAAGTGAGTGTGTATCTTTTTGATTTCTGGGTTAACATTGTCGAGATTACTGATGGTTTGCTCTTGTACATGCCCCCCAAAGAAGATAGAATAGAGGCTGTGTATAGCCATTCTTATGGTACGCAGGCAGGGGAAAGGACACGAAGGCTCCCACAATTGAGTAAGACATAAAATACGAGGACTCACATGGTGATACGTTTACATTGTGATATTGAGATACATAGAGACATATACGTACCAGGAGGGCACAAAGTATGGGGGCAGAAACACCCTTATCACATATTTGCAAGAATCTACCGAGGTACGCGGAGCGGATTAAGAAATACCATGACCAATGGATCACGGAGTTGAAGGGAGAGGGGTTGCCCCAGATATGGCCCGAAGGGGGTTCATTTGACAAAAGTGTCCTAGATATGGTAGCTACATGCATTTGTTTGAAATACAAGGGGAAGCAGTTGCATAATAGGAGAGAAATATTAGATCTCTGGAGGTTGTGTGAAGAAATACCGCCGCCTAAGGCCCAAGAATTAAATCCTGATCTACCATCTACCACTGACAATCCACTAATGATACAGAAAGATGCTAAAGCATTGCCAGACGCAGAGCCACCAATAGAGGTAATAAGTTTGTACCCAATATTGAACAAGCCAGTGCCCGCAGAGGGGTACAGTGACCCCACTTATGTGCTTCCCCCGACAACTACCACAACCCAAAGGCCAACAGCACCCCCGCCATACGAGAGTGCTAGGGAGCGAGCCCAGGTGAGCACACCAAGGGTGGACATAGAAAAGCTAACAGACGATCTAGAGTCAAGACTCTCGATAGCTAAAGATGAGCTCTCGAGGATAAAAAGCATATGCGAGCGAACAGCACTTAGTGGAGCGAGATCAGAGCACGCGTCTAGAGCGCAGAGCGAGGGTAGAACACTTGAAGGGTGGAAAAAAGGCGAGATACTGTTCAGAATCCAAGAAGAACCAACCCGAATAATTGAACTACAAACAAGAGAGGGATGTATTGACAATGACGAAAGGCCTATAGGGGATAGGGAGGAGCTACTATGTGATATAAGGGACGATTTGGAGGAAAGTGACAGGTTGAGTATGGCAATGGGAGGGGGAAGCGAAGGGTTGGACGGTGCATGTTCAATGAGAACACTGGATGATGAGTGGACGGGGCGATTAAGAAACCGGGTGGGGAAAATGGCCTCATTGGGAACATTAGGAGTGAAGACGGGTACAGATACCATGAAAGGGAAGTTGCAGCTCCCGCTAATACATAGGGGAGGAGGGAGGCCGAATTATATACCCTGGGCTCAGATGGACAAGGCCAACTTACTAAAGTTATTGCCCCCGTTATCGGGAGGGGCGAGCAAGTGGATATACGCCTTTGAGAAACACACTGCCGGGGTACCCCTAGCAGTAGGGGATGTGAAGAGCTTGCTTGTATCAGCAGTGGGGGATCAGGCTGATAGAGTATGGGTCAAGGCTGGTTTCCCAGGAGTAACATTAGACTGCGACCGCCATGATGGGGCCTCCTTTAACACAGTGCGTGCAAGGGTGTGGGATGCTTTGCGGGAAACATTTCCAGGCACCCCAGACTTACAGTCAGTAATGCAGTGTACAATGAATGACGGGGAAGATGCTATGGATTACATTTTTCGGGTTCAAGAGATGTGGAGAGCAGAAACGGATACGCCCTGGTATCAATCAACATCTTTATTTTACTTCATTATAAAGAGGGGGTTGCCAAAGGAGGTGCAAAAGGCGCTCGACAAGATAGCAGGTATTGAAGCGAAAGGATGGCCTGAGATTCAGAGCATAATAGTGCACCACTGTAAGCAAATAAAGGAAAGGGAAAACGAGGTGGTGCAGAAAAGATTGGCAGATGAAGCGAAACTAGTGCAGACAAAGTTGGTGAAGGTCGCAGCAGCAGTAGCCGCGCTCCCACACAGCAGGGAGGGAGGTGAGGAGGAGGAGGGGCTGGTAGCAATACAAGGAAGGATGGCAACTAATTGGGCAGGAGCAGGACAACCAAGGGGGGGCAATGAAACACCCCGCATAGGACAGCCCACAGAGAACACTTGCGTGTCCAGTTCTATCTACCACCTACGATGCATCAGAGGAACCATTGGTAGGGGCGCAGATAGGAGACAAGCAGTTCATATTCATGGTGGATTCAGGAGTGGAGAAATCATGTATTAGGGAGGGCCGGTTCCCGTTATCTAACCGGAAGTTAGAGACGCAGGGGTTCTCTGGGGCTGTAATTGAAGTTCCTTACACAGAAGCATTGGATGTGACGGTAGGAGGTAAAACTGTGAAAACACCCTTACTGTATTATGAACATTCGCCAATAAATTTACTAGGGAGGGATCTTCTTAGCAAACTCAACATGACGATATCATTCACTGAGAGAGGTATAGTGTGTTCAACACCCGGAATATGCCCATTACGTGTAATGCTGGTAGTACAGGCTCACACAACCACACCAGAAATACGAGGTTTGCCAGTAAATGAGGAAATGTTTATTGAAGGACTAAAGACACTGGCCCTCATAATTCCTGAGCTAAGAAGAATGGAATGGAGGATTCCAGCGGAGTTCCTCTTCCGCCCAATAGTGTGCCCTGACATAGCACCAGGGTCAGTGGTATCATTAGATTTGCACGCTGTACAGGTATCTGCGAAAAGGATTTCTGTGATTGGAATAGATATAGAAGGATGTGAGTGGCGTACAGTACTGTGTACGAATGCCAATATTTCCCTAAGAGACTTAACTGATGAGGATCTCTTCTCAGATTCAGAGGGGGATGGTGAAATAGTAATGGAAATAGCAATTCCCTGTGACATTTTGATTCAAGCTAGGGAAATCCCTGTTCAGCTGATGGCAGTGGTGGGAGCACCACCGTCATTCTTTGATGATGACATGAGGCTCGTACCAAATAATTTGTGGACAACAGGCCCCCATGATGTAGGGTTGTTGCATGGAATACAACCTGTGATAATAAAACTAAAACAAGGAGCAATTCTACCCCGAGTGAAACAGTATCCATTGTCCCGTGAAGCTGAAGAAGGGATAAAAGAGACAATAAATGCACTACTAGCACAAGGGATAATAGTGCCTTCAAACTCCCCATGTAACACATGTATTTACCCAATCAAAAAAGCGAAGGGAGGGTCTTGGAGGATGATACAGGATTTACGCCCCCTAAATGATGTAATTCAGAAAGAGTTCCCTTTGGTCCCGAAACCTGCATCAATATTATGCAGCATCCCAAAAACGGCATCACATTTCACGGTGGTCGACTTGAAAAACACATTTTTCTCCATCCCCCTGGCTGAAGAGAGCAGATACCTGACTGCATTTACACTAGGGGGGGGGAAGAGATATGAACATTGCAGATTACCGCAGGGATACTGTGAGAGCCTGAGCATATTCAACCGCATACTACATGAAGACTTAGGAAACCTATCAGTTGAGAGTACAATCATTCAGTACGTAGACGATTTACTCGTCTGTGCACAGGACGAAGAAGCATGCAGAAAGGACTCAATAACACTCCTGACCCTGTTGGCTAATAAGGGGTACAAAGTAGACAAGGGAAAGCTACAGTATTGCTTGACAGAAGTTCTATACTTGGGACAGCTAATATCAAAAGATGGAAAAAGAATAATCCCCGACAGGGTAGAAGCAATAAGATCAGTAGGAGAACCCACGACAGTGAAAGACATGCATAAATTCTTGGGAATGTGCAACTATTGCCGAGCATGGATATTAGATTATGCAGCATACACCAGACCCTTATTGCAAGCACTGAAAGAGGACCAACAGGAGAACAAGAAAATAGAATGGTCAGAAGAAATGAGCGCCTCTTTCAAATCTTTAAAAGAGTTGATCTCAAGCGCTCCAGTGCTCGCAAATCCTGATTATGGGCGCGAGTTTTACCTGTTCTCACACTGCAAGGGAACACACATGACAGCTGTACTGACACAGAAGACGTCACTAGGGCACAAACCTTTGGCTTACTATAGTGGCACTTTGGATGCTGTGATGCAAGGACATTTCGCGTGCGAGCAATCACTCGCTGCAGCCGCGTTTGCAATCGAGAAAAGTGCCACAATAGTAATGGGATGCCCTGTGACATTGTTTGTGGAACATTCATTATTTGTGATACTTGAGAGGTCAAAAAGCACACTGACAACACAGCGGGCAACCGCCTATGAAATAATATTGTCCAGCGCCAACATCCATGTGGTGCGATGCAGGATAGTGAATCCAGCAACATTCATTACAGAAGCGTGCACACTGGAGGACATGCAGGAAAACGATTGTGCGACTTACACAGGAGAAAGAGGGGAGGACACAGTGGTGTGTGAGAATGCTCTGAGCGAGGGGGAAGTGTACTTTGTTGACGGGTCAGCATCCATTGACGTGGACACGGGAGAGAAACATGTGGGTATGGCGGTGGTGAGATTAGAGGACGGTGAGTATGAAACACTAGTGCAGTACCGCCTCCCATCACATTACTCCGCACAAGCAGCAGAACTGATTGCCCTCATAGAAGCACTACATGCAGCTAAAGGTTGTGCAATGACAATATACACAGACTCAGTTTACATGACGACAACAGTACATGGGGGTCTAGCAAGATGGGGCGGAGGGGGTTTCGACGAGCAGATGAACTCCAGTGCAGCATGCAGAACTGCTGAAGGAGTTGATTGAAGCGCTACAAGATCCCACAGCGGTAGCAATAGTGAAGTGCCAAGCACATACATCCAACACAGATGTTGTGTCTTTGGGAAACGCGGCAGTGGACGCTGCCGCCAAGGAAGCTTCCTACTTTCAGAAATATGAAGCAGGTGAGTACATGCTGCAGCACAAGGTAAACGAGGAGCTCCGAGAAGGGTACAATATGATGCCTATATCACAAATACTAGAATTACAGGAAGGAGCAAGTGCAGATGAAAAATTGATGTGGGTAAAAAGAGGGTGCAGCCAATCGGCAACAGACTTACTGTGGCGACAAAATAACTCAGGAAAAGTGGTAATGCCAGTGAAGTTATTGGAAATTGCGTTCCAACAATTACACTTCCCAGCACACAATACGAAACAACAAATTGCAGCAGAGATACAGGAGGAGTGGTTCGTGCCCTGTCTCCAGGAGCAAATATCTCGATTAACGCTGGAATGCACAACATGTCAGATATACAATTCAGGAATGACATTACGTACGCTCCGGGGAACAATTCCAAAACCAATTGGGCCATTCAGAGAGCTACATATCGATTACGCGGACATGGGAGAAAGGTGTAATGGGGCACGTTACATGATTATGGTTGTATGCCCATTTTCAAGGTGGGTAGAAGCAGGCCCATGTGAACGACCTGATGCTAAAAGCGCTGCAAAGTTCCTAGTGAGGGAAGTCTTCCCGCGCTGGGGAATTTGTGACGTGATTCGCTCGGACAACGGCACTCACTTTGTAAATGAGCTCTTCAAGAAAGTAACAACATTGTTGGGAATAAAGCATAAATTGTGCTCGATTTATCATCCTCAAAGTAATGGCGTAGTGGAAAAGATGAACGGACTGTTAAAAGGAAGGTTATCGAAACTATGCTTTTCATTAAAAAAGAACTGGATTTACTGTTTGCCCCTTGCACTGTTTGAGCTGAGAAATCAGCCAAGCAAGGACCACCATTTATCCCCGCACGAGATCGTGACTGGGAGACGAATGCACACAGCACACTCCCCACTGCGCGAACACTCAGATGCACACAGAAGCGCTGCGATATTGGGAGATGAGTTCACAGACTATTTGAAGAAATTAACGAGGGCAGCGCGCGCAATATCAAAGCAGCTGTCTCCACCGTTCACGAGAGAGGAGGGAAACACAACAGGGTCTGTTACGGAGCCTGAAACACAGCTACAGCTGATGCCGGGTCAATTCATTTATGTCAGGAGTTTTGTGCGTCGGTGGAATGCACCACGGTTCCATGGCCCATACGAGGTAGTGTTTTGCACACCCACGGCAGTAAAAGTAAAGGGCCTGAAGTATTGGGTACATTTGACAGATGTGCGAAAGGCATATAATAATGTGCAGGAAGAGGTGGATGAGGAGGCACAGACAACAGCAAACAATGCAAATGAACAGAATGTGTGAATATGAACTTGTGTGTGTGACAGAAATGCACCTGAATGAAAAAGTGGCTGACAAGTATACTTGCATTTAAGGGTATAAAAAAAAAGAAATTCTCTTTTTTGGAACATATATATATATATATATATATATATATATATATATATATATATATATATATATCGATGTGATATAAATATGCAGTGTCTACTCCCTTGTCTGTGCATCCCCAACCCTACAGCCCTACCCGTTCCCATTCCCTTTCAATATATACCGGCACTGGTAGTGCCAACAAAATGTTTACATTCATGCACTTAATGCACTTTTATATCCCAAACAGGAGCTACCATGGCATCTAACGGGCAGCCTGCAACGGATAGATTCATTAGATTTAGAGAGTTGTTAACTGAGAGATGCAGATATTCGTATGAGTGTGGATTATCTGTGTGCGTTACATTGTTTTTTACAATAATCTTTGGCCTGGTTACATATTGGTTCATAGCGTTCATCTCTATCGAGATGAACAAGGGGGGAGGGATTAACAGCACTACTGTGACTAATGCAACTGGTAGTGTAAATACCAAGGAAGGTGATTATTTGGTATGGGACGGAACTAAACTTGTATGGGGTTATTATACCATACCATCCAATACTGTCATCTCAAAAAATGAAGGGCTACAGGGTGAAATGCAAAATAACACAGTGTCTCCGCCGAGAATATCTAATTATAATGCCTGTAGTTTAAATGACAGAAACCCCTCCGCCATATCCTGGTTGTATAACACCCCCACCAGCCAGCCTGCCCCCGTAGCCATAGACATATTGTCGGATAACAGAATGGAAGAAAATGAAAGAATGACAGCAACACATGAAATATTATATGATGATTGGGTAAAGGGGGGCGGGAAGGAGAAAGGGGGGCCCACTTTGTCTATCGCCCATGAAGCCGGGAAGTACATTAGGAAAAGAAATAACAGACGAAAAAGGGAAGCGGAGAGGAGGAAGTATGATGAGTACTATGGGTTAGGACTAGACAAAATGGAAGACCCACGACACCCCCACCAGACAAATAAATGGTAGGCGGATATGAGTGCAACAGCTAAACAAACAACAAATGAGAGCTGTTACGTCTGCTCCCTCATTCCCCACGCTTCAGGCACACCCAAAGTATTGTTACCCAAAGAGTTGCCTATTGTAGATGCCCAATGTCTCCTTCATCTCACGTTGTGCAGGATTAAGAACACCTTCCAGGCACATGAAGTTACTTTTAGAATGCTGCAGAACGAGAAAGCTTGCTACCCAAAGACGGTAGGAGTGGTATGTCTGGAAGAACCATTTTTTGTGATACAGGGGACACTCTTTTCAGACAAGTGGAAGGACGAAGAAGTAATGTGTAAAGCCGAAGCGCTGAGGGGTGTGGCACCAGAGAAATTGCAGTGGATAGAAGAAACGTGCACACCAATATGGAAGGATCACATTTCAAAACTAACTTGGGTAACAGCCATTGAAAAACCCTTCAAGCTGCAGAACGAAATAGACTATGAACTGTGTTTTAAAGGAGAGGGGAAAACCTCCATGGGGACAAACAAGAACTGTAACAAGACCCTTACCATCCCAGATCTAAGAAAAGGGACAGCGGCCCTGATGGACACGTATTGGGTATGTGGCAACAAGGCATACATGCACCTCCCACAATCATGGAGTGGCAGCTGCTCAATGGCCACCCTGCACTCAGCACTAATGGTAATCCGAGAAAGCCACATTGATGGGAGTACGAGGACGCGAGAAGACACCCGACAGAGTGCGGCCCAGCCCACTGCAGAGTCACAAATCTATGTCCTATCTTCTGGGAGCAAGGAAGAGGTGCTGTCCCGAAACAGACGAGCATCAAACTACATATCAAAAGCATCATCAGAGCTGCTGGCACAGATCCCAGACAGATACAGATTATTCAGCTCGGCAGAAACATTCTTTGCCTCCCTGATCCCAAGTATCCAGGCAAGAGCGAACGCAAAATGGCTCCAGATAACACGTTGGGAGCTGATCCAGCTGGCAAATGACACTGAAGAAGGGTTCAACGTAATAAAAGTGGAACTAAGAGCTTTACGGCTGATGACCATGCAAAACAGGTATGTCTTGGACCTGCTGACGGCGATGGATGGAGGTGTTTGCTGAAAAATCGGAAGTGCCTGCTGCACTTTCGTACCTTCTGAAGACGCAGATAACGGCCCCCTTTCCCATGTGATCGAAGAAGTACATAACCTAGGAGAAAGAATGAAAATGGAAGGCGGAGCAGAAGAAAGCACGTGGTTCGACAATGTCTTCTCCTGGGTTCCATCATGGCTGGGAATGACTGTGAAAATTTTGATGCCGGCTGTGGTGTTCCTCCTCTTTATTTTTTGCCTGTGCCAGGTGGGTCTTCGATGTTGTGCTAACGCAGTACCTAATGGTGCAATGATGATGGTGACAATGGGCAACACCCGTGGTACAATACAAACTATGCAGGAAGTGCAGGTACAAACAGGAACTGATGACACACCTAGGTATCAGCTAGTGCCCAGGTATCATGACAAGGATATCGTAGACAAATTGTGGCATACCACCATCAGAGAGCCCCGTGTACTAGAATGGTACCAGGAGCTGTTGGTAGACTTGGAAGGAGAGAGTGGATGTATATACTTGACCTGTACCCCAGATGAGTATGCCAGGAGAGGTGAGAGCTTAAGGGGGGTGTGCAGAGCGTGGATGCCCATAAAAGGCACACCAGCATGGGATGTCGCAATCATTGATTAAGAGGAGTGCAGGAGATTGGAAGATTTAAAGAATTCGTTACTTAAGTAACGAAAGGGGGGAAATGAAGGGGAGGATTGGTCCAAAAGACCCCCCTTGCCTACATCCCTTCCCCAGGTGAGGGCCATGGCTCATCGGGCGTCCCCTCCTTACCACCAGGGCCCAGGTGGTGGAGGGCTCACCTGCTGAAGACATTGTCCAAACGTATTGAATTTAGCTAGGCCTCAGAAACCATTTTGTCTAATAAAGATGGTGCAAGCTTGGCGCACTGTAGCGCGGCCCCCACCTTCGGAGAGTTTCAATTATCCCTGTGGCTGCAGCTCCCTGGCAGATCCGCTGTGAGCCCGTTCCCACGAACAAGACGGACATGAGCTAGTGTAAGATACCAACACTAACATTTCACCTTCCGCAGTGTATCACTGCTCCCAGCATGACCCAGCCAGCGAAGCCTGGGTGAAAAAGAGAACTGTAAAATGGTCCTCAGATAAAAGCAAAAGTTCCCAAATATTAATACCAAAACTACTTGCAATGCGTGCTTTTTCTCCACACAATTTCTACTATTAAGGAAACCTGTAAAATGTATAAACATGGTAGAATGCATGTTTACATGACATTAGCAATGAAGAACCCACACCACTGCAGTTGTGTGCAAATAATAAAAAGCGTTCCGGGGGACTATTCGTTATGTGTATCATTGAAAAGCTTACACCCCACGGTCCCGCGCCATAACCGAACTAATGCTGCTAGAGTGCAAGGAAAGATGAATGTAACCATACAGAGGACTCATGTGAAGGAAGCGCGAGAATGCACCTGTCATGTGTGTATGTCCAAGCCCCTCATGTACCACTACCGTCACGGACGGTGGCGAGTCATTTTCTATGTGCTCCACCAACCTCACCACTACCTCACTTACTGCAAATGTATATGCATATAACTAAATGTTATAGTTGTTAAAACATAGTGTACAAATGATGTGCTCAGACTGGCTATATTTGAGAGACACTTAGCAAGTTAAAATGTAGGTTTTCGAATAATCCAAATGAGTATTGTATAGTGTTCGAATGTTTATGATGCTTTCACCTAAAATCGGCAACACACGAGGAAGATACCTTTGTGAATATGTGCAAGGCCATTCCCCCTCCCACCCTGCGAGGACTGCCAAACAAGAGAGCAGAGGCCCGCGCCGCGCTGCTCCACCTCCCCCAACTAGACTGGAGCCGCTTCAAAGATTTGTAGTCCCCTCTGCAGCACCCAAGGCCATGGCCCGCCACCTGCATTATTTACAGCCCAGCAGTAAACCTCTGCCTGAATACACAAATCCAAAGGCGCCCCCTCGTAAACCCCACAACCTACCGGATCACCTTAGACTTATGGCCCCTGTACAATTAGGACACCCAATACTGTGGCAACATACAGCAGCCCATTCATAACGACTTCTAACAAGACAGAAAGACATGTACCGCCTGTCCCATGCCCTGAAACTTAGCCCCTCGACCTATGGTACCGGTCAACAGGACACTGGTAACCATGCACTGATGAATCACCATCAAACCCCTCTCAAGGTGCATTCCTCTTGTGTTGCATTAACCTGTAGAATAACCTATTGAAAGATTTACTAAAGAAGATAATATTGCAGTAACTGAATGACTGCGGTGTGCATGGCCTAGGGCAAATAAGTCAGGAAAAGACATTCATCTCTGACACTGGCCACAATGGCACAACAACACCGCCCGGATGAACTCAGCTGACCTGCCAGGCCCAGCCCAACCCACGAGGCTGACCAGTGACGTCCTCCAGCCAAGGCCAACCACATCGCAGCAGCGCCTATAGCTAGTCATCGCCACCCAATCCCATTGAACTTGTGCCCCTTATGGTATGTAGGTTCTGATGACGTGTTTTGTAAATATATACGCCTGTCTTTGCTATTGTCAGACAGAGCGCTCTCGGAGTTTGCAGAGTTCTCTGCATTCCCTATTCTGATTGATAAACTCCCATTTACGCTCACTCGCACTCTGTCTTGGCCTTATTCCCATTCTGGGAGAGTCCTTCATTGTCTCTCATTGCGGGGAGGATCGTGCTGGTTGGGGACGCTTGCCTTCACTATTCAATACAATAACAAAAATACGAAACTGAATACTCTCTCAGAAGTTCCCCATCACCAAGACCAATGAGAAAGATCCATGCATGCCAAAACTAAGTTTGCTTGTGAACAACTCACAAATAATATAATCCACCAACAGATGTTTTATTCACCATCACATGTTCGCCAACACATATGGCTACCAAAACCCTCAACCCACAAAAAGAAAGAAATCTCATTGCACAGCCAACGCTACACCCTTAATCAACTTGTAAACGCATCCAGTTATCAAAACACTTTGATCCCCAGAAACTCGAGGTCTCCTATTTGGACACAAAACACCTCGCGTACATATGTTACAATCCATCTAGGAAATACACAGACGCCAGTTAGTCCTGGTTCTACATGCACCAGCAATTCAGCACAACACCTGGGGCCTCATTACGAGGTTGGATGTAGCCATGGCGCTTTAGCGCCATGGCTGCCTCCAAAACCTTACCGACTCCGCCCTGGTGAATGGAGCCATTACCGGCCCATTCCAAGGTTGGCGGGACCAGTAATTCCCCATTCACCAGGGCCATTCCCCATTCCCATTTGAGCCTCCATAGGGCTCAATGGGAATGGGGAAGGCGCTAATAACGGTACAGCAAATTGCGTTAATGTTATTAGCTCTAAAGTCCCTTTGCGGGTCCCGTCCTTAACGCCTGGAAAAACCAGGCGTTAAGGAAGGACCCGCAAAGGGAACTCGTAGTAGGGCAGTAAGGGATTACTAGCACCGGTGCCCTTACCGGTGCCGGTAATCCCTTACCACCCACCTCGTAATGAGGCACCTTGTCTTTTCCCTGTACTCCTTACCAACACTTTTTCCATTTCAGATGCATGTGTGCGTGCCTTAAGACCATGAAACTGCAGCTGTGCATGCTACAACTTCCATCAACATAACATACACAGAAAAACAAAATGGCAAACCTTCCCAAGTGACGAAAGAAACATTAGCAATCTAAAAGCAAATTGCACATTCCAACACATGCACGTAACAGAGCGAGGGCAGCATCTCGCAACCGGTGTAATTGCAAGCTGGTTAAAAAGGCTTGCGGTACTGTCCTGATCTGAGCCGTTGCAGGCTTTTGGCCTAGTGCATCCAACTAGATCCTGCTGTGGTAAGAAGTGACATATGCAAACGATTCCAAGATGGCTGCGGCATAGCAAGGTGGTGTAGGTGTTTGCTCCGTCTAACCTAAATGGCCAAGTCCAGTTGCAGAAGGTATCTAGGCCCTTCCAGACCCATAACATCAATGCAGAAGGTCAGCAGTACCTTTCACTCCAGCTGCAGTGGTCGGAGGTGGTAAACTGAAGGGAAATACACGTGCTGAATGGGGGCCCGCTCTAACTCTCAGGACACTCCGATAACCAGTGGAGCTAGACGCCCTGCACTGACCCCTTCCCAACTGCTATCTGGGTCCGCAGTGCACCCTTAACATCCCAACACACCCACACAGTTAAGTGCGTAGGGCGGGTCCCAGGCGGAGGTTGGCATAATATGCGAGCAGGGAAGGAGTTCCATCGCCACGTGCTGCAATGCCTTTTGGCGCAGGGGTAACCAGGTTCAATATACCCTATCTGGGTAAAAAGAACAATACTTTAATTTATTGAACTTGTTCTGTAGTACCATCCATTTGACAGCCTGAATAGTCACGGTGTCCTCAGGGAGCATACAAATTAAAGGCAGTAAAAACGCTTAAGGGGAAAAACACTTCAGGATGTCTTGCAGTCGCTACAGGCAAAAGATTTTTGACTCTACCTCATTTTCCTGGAGGAGTAGTAGTAAAGGGCCTCAACATCCATCTAAACTGGTCCTGCCACAACTGCAGTGACGCAAAGGGACAACTTTATACCACTAACACAAGATGTTATGTCTGGTAGTAGGAAGAAGCAACCTCAACATGGGCAACAGGAACCTCAGCAGAAACCCTTGGAAATGCTCTGGGCTAAAAGCAAAGGTCCATCAGGGACCCTGCCCAAATTGCAACCGCAAGCACCATCAAAAACACAACAGGCACCAGCTATGGTAGCATCCAAGGATGCTTTCACCAAAAGTTTCCAGGAATTTCAGAATAAATGTGCTTCTTCCCTTTAGCTGCAGTTTCTTCTTTCACGTCGGAAATCTGAGTCACTGGCAGACTTTGGCAAAGAAATATCTACCTTAGCCAAAAGGGTGGACACTAACGAGAGAGCCATTCATGAATTGACTGAAGGGAGCAAACAGTCTTTCTTTCGAAGGGTTGTCCAGAATTACCCAATCTGGAATTGCAATATGAAGACCTCAAAAATTAATTGGGCTGATCCAATATTCGTATAAAGAACCTTCCAGAATCAGATGCAACATTGAAAGAAAAGGTTACCTGCATATTTGCAGACCTCCTAATGAAGAAGAGCTCACTAATTTTCCTCTGGATAGGGTTCATAGGACTGGACCCAAAAGGTCAGAACCGGGCGCTCGCCCCCTAGATGTGCTAGCAGCACGGCAGCCACGGTTACGCCTAACAGGGCGGAGATTCAATTGTACCAGGATTTGTCCAGGTTGACCCTACAAGAACGCTGAGATATGTTAATGTTAAAAGGTATTTATACTGTGCACTGTCACCAATGGAATTGGTCTCCAGGCGCTCAGACGGATCTGCAAACAAGAAGGTAGGGTGGGTTAGTCGGGTGAAGAGGGAGTAGGAAAGTGGGAGAAGTGGTGTGCTGTTGGCTGCTTCAGTGCAGTTTTCACTGTGCGCTGATATTTGGAGTGAATATCGGACCGATGCGAGACCTTGTGTGCTGTTGGAGCAGTTTGTGTGTTTATTGCTGCAGTGTGGTGGAAGTGCGTGCGGTTTGCTGATCGAGAAGCTGGGTGTGTGGATTTTCGTGTGAATTATTTAAGCAGAGATTTGAGCATAGGGTTAGTGGGCTATTTATATTAGTCTTTATAAATCTTGCTCTATGTATCCGGTTGTCCTATAGGTAGGCACATTTTCCACTTCTTTCCTGTGAGTCTAATTGTTGTGAGTGATGGCATGGAACGTTCCCAGTTGTGTTGTGTTTGAACTTTGTGTAATAGGAAGGTGCGTGTCTTGTCCCCCCTCTGGTATTGGTGCTGTAAATTAGCAGTCACCCACTCCCTTGCTATCTATTTTCGTCGGTGTTCCATTGGTGCCTGCGTGTAGTTTGTAGGCCAAGATGTTATTGATATATCGTCCTTACCCTTCCATACCGATCTATCTGTGTTTAATCTATGGTATCATCCTATCATACCGATCTTTGCCGTAAATTCATATGCCGTAGATTATTCTTCCTTAACTTCCGTTTATGGGCGATAGATTAGGGGGATCAGAAGGATCGGTTTCTTCACTAGGGATTGTTTCAGCTGTGTATATGCTTTGGTGTGAATATCAGACCGATGCAAGACCTCGTGTGCTGTTGGTGCGGCGTTGTTCTAGTTATGGGGTGAAAAGCCAGGATTTGAGTTTTCTGAATACTAGGTGGTTTCTTGTGTTGCGTATGTTCTTTGGTAGCTCATTCCAGGTTTTTGGTGCGAGGTGAGCGAAAGAAGGATCCTCAATGTTTTGTTGTAGGGTTTTGGTTCCAAACGGATGTCACTGCTCGATCCGATCAGCCTTGTTGGGTGATGTAGGCTTAATTTGTCTCTTAGGAACTCTGCACCTTGGTCAAGGATTGCTCTGTGCGTAATGCATATTGAACTTGATTAACTGTTTTATTGGAAGCCAATGTAGTGTTTTCAGTGCTGGTGTGATGTGTTCTCTTCGGGGAAGTTTGATGAGCAGTCTGGCCGCCGCATTTTGTATTTTTTGTAGTTTTTTTTTTTTAGAAGTCGTTCAGGCATGCCCAGATAAAGGCTATTGGCATAGTCTGCTCTGGACATGACAAGAGCGATGACGGTGGGTGTTTTGTTGGTGAATGACAGGAATGTCAGGATCCTTTTTACGGCTCACAGGAATAAGAAGCATTTCTTGATTAGAGCATTTACGGCTCCAGAGTAAGTTTGTTGTCTATCAGGACTCCCAGGTTTTGGGGTTGTACTGAGTTCCCTTGGCCAAGGGATGTAGTGGCTGTCTTTTTGTGATGATTATTATTTCTTTCTGTTTTGCTGGGGTTGAGTTTGAGTTAGCTCGAGGTCATCCAGTTGTATATTTCATGAAGGCAGTTCTCTAGTGTTGTGTTTTCTTCTGGAGTATTTTGTAGACCATTTGTGTATCGTCAGCATAGTTGTAGCAGGTGAGGCCGTGTCTTGATGATCTTGATAAATTGACAGGTAGGTGTTGAATAATAACGAGGAGAAGGATGATCATTGTGGTACTCGGCATGAGGATTCTCTTGGGTTGGATTTGAAAGGTTTCATCCATATGGTTTCGGTTCTTGTTTGTTAGGAAGCATTTGATCCATAGTAGGGCGCAGTCAGTAATGCCAAATTCTTCCAATCTCGTGATGAGGATGTCGTGGTTAACTGTGTTGAATGCCGCAGAGGGGTCTAGGTATCAAAGCGGTACTGTTGTCTGAATCTGCATTTGCCTTTAGGCCATCCCATATTGAGAGGAGTGCTTATTCCGTTCCTCTCATTGGTCTAAAGCCTACTTGTTCCTGGTCTAGGAGGCTGTGCTCTTCTATGAATTCTTGGGTTGTTCTGTATATGTATGTTTCAAGTAGTTTGACTGGGCATGGGATGTTGGAGATGGTCTAATTGGAGATGTCCTCTACATTTCCTGCTCTGTCTTTGAGTAGCGGCCTGGTGTATGCTGATTTGATGGATTGTGGCAGTTTCCCTGTTGAGATTGAAAGGTTGAAGACACTCCTATGGTATTCCATGGGCGTGCCTTGCGAGAGGATTTATTTGCATATGTCTGGGGAGGCAGGGAAATGTAGGGGAACCTGTTTTGTTGCTTTGATTTACCAGTTTGATGAAGGTCTCCACTTATATTTCGGGGAAGCTTCAGAGTTTGTTCGGGCATTCCTCGTAGGGGTAGGTGGGTCCCATGGTCGGTTTTGTATGGTCAGTTGGATGGTATCGATTTTGTTTTTGAAATGGTCTGCTAGATCATTGCATAGTTTGTTCAGTGGTATTGGCATGTGGTTACAGCCAGGTGAATTTTAATTTCATTGACGATAAAAAAGAAAAATCTTTTTGGGCGTTTGGTGCTTTGAAGATTCGGTTGTGGTAGTATTTCCTTTTTGCTTTTTGTATAAGCAGATATGTTGAAATTTGAATTTTTTTCTGTCGTTTTTGATTCTCCATTCTAGTTTTTTTCTTTTCATGGTGCCAAGTAGTGGGGTGAACCATTTTGCCATTGCTCTTTTGCGTGAAGGTGTTAAAGGTTTGCCTTTGGCGATCTCGTCGATTGTTGTTGCGAACCAGTTGTGGATTAGAACTATTTTTTGTCCAGGTTAGCTTCATCCATAGTTGTTGCTTGTAGTTTGCTGAGTTCCAAAAGTTCAGTTAGGTTGGAGTTTTTGATGGTTCTCCAATTTCTTTTCATGGTGATCGGTGGCTTGTCTTGCTTCTTGTTTATTGGACTGGTCAGTGTGATTATGAAGGGAATGATGAGGTGGTCGCTCCAGAGTATTTGAATTGGTGGCACTGTGGTAACGAGCATTGTAATGGTGAAGATTGCATCAAGTGTATGCCCTGCCGTGTGAGTTGCTCTTTTGACTAGTTGGTGTAAATTCACTGTTGCTAGTTGGCTGGCTAGAGAGTTGTGTGACTGTGGTTTCTTCATCGAACCAGATGTTGAAGTCTCCGAGGATGATCAGGTGATTGTGCACAATGGCTAGGTTGGTGATTGGTTCCGTGAAGGCATCTACAAAAGGTTGAATAATAAGTTGGCGCTCTGTATATCAACATGAATTTCAGGTTTGTTCTGATGTTTGCTGTAGGCGTGGATTAGAGATTCACATTTATCGATGTTTAATGGGTCTTCCAGTTTATTTCCAGGTGTTCCTTGTGGATGACTGCCAGTCCACCACCTCTTGATTTTCACATTTGCTTGGCCGCACATGTAGTTATCAGGCAGGCAGTTGTTCAGAGTGATCTCATAATTGTCGTCCAGCCATGCTTCAGTTACAAATAGGATGTTGCTACCTCCGTCACATAGGAGGTCATAGATTTGGGTGGCATGTTTGGACATTGACCATGCGTTAGCTAGCAATGGATCTTTTTGGTGTGGTTTTGTTCATGTGTTGTTCCTTGTTTTGGTTTGTGGGTGTTAAATCGGGGCGCTTCTGTATTGATGCCGATTGGTTGAAGATCAGCGAAGGCTGCTTCTTCATTGAATCGTTTTGTTAGATTGATGGTTGGGTTGTTGGTTTCTAGTGATTAGTCGTCGCGTGTGGTACGATGTGGATATCGATAGTGCCTTTCTGTTCTTGTGATGTATGGAGTGAGGGGGTTGGTATCATCCCAATCTCTTCTTGGGTACTCCCGTCTTTTTTCCGGTTGTTTGGGGGGATTCTTTTCATGTCAGTGTCGAGGCTCTGCGGATGTTGCGAGGTACCGTGTAAGGTATAAGGATTTGTTTCTATGAGGTTTGTTCTGTGGATAGTAGTATTTGGCAGAGTGTTCTGTAATCAAGACAGCTCCTACTGGAGGCAGTTTAATTTGTATATCCGTATTAGTTGTTCTATGTTCCTGCTCATTGTCGGCATCCATTTCTGCATCGGCGCATTTTGGGTCCTCATTGGCGGGATTCTGGTCTGGGTGTAGTTTCCTGGGCAATTGCCTGTCTGTCGTGTCTTGTGCTAGGACAATATGGAGGTTCTCCTCTTACGTTGCGATTCCTGGGTGATCTCAAAGAGGGTCTGTCATTCCATCGGTTAAGGTGTTCCTTTTCTATAGGAATATCCAAGGGAGTAGGGGAGTACTAGGAGTAGGGCATGTGACTCGGCTGTTTGGGGCTATGGGGAAAAGGGTAGTAGGGTTAGTGATTGGAGGTAATTTACTAGTTTTGGGGCTGCTGGGTGCTCCCAATTGTAAATGATATAAGGTACATATGGACCTTTCCTTTTGTGCTACTCTTTAACTTGGATGGCAGCAGGCATGGCCCAGCACTACCACAAATCAATGAGGATACCCTGGCAGGATCTTCAGAAGGGGCATACCCTATATCGGAGCAATAAGCAACACTCTCAAAAGGCAGGGGAATGGACCTCTGCAGATCAATGACAGAGGATTCTCAAGGGCCAGCAAAAAGAAGAATGGAGAGCTCGATTTAAGGGCCCGACCCACACACTTGGCACATAGCAGTATTGAAGGTTATTTTTCAACTAGTTTTCAGAAAGGATAGACTTGGCCAAAGAGAAGGAACACTTGAAAAGCAGTCTGAACGGACAGCTAAATCTGTTCAGTTAACAGATGGGGGAGCTAGGACTCTCCGCACTTAGCCCTGTGACAAAGCGTGATACATAGCCAGGGAAACACCCATTTAACAATAGGTACTTTGTTTCACACCAGGGGATTGGTCAAGGGAAGGGTAAGCGGTTGAGAGGGGGGTGGGCTATGGGTAGTTAAGGGGATACTGAGGGTGGCTGAGGGTCGGGAGCAGTACATTGACAAGGGAGGGGGGGGTCACCCATTATGCAGAATAATGTGGCCAATGCAGCACAGATAGCAATGATAGCAATGTGTTTGGATATTTCCATTTTAAAGTGAAGTGACAATTCAGAGAACAGTTCAAGTGTTTATCATGGAATGTAAGGGGGCTGAATACCCCACAGAGACGCAGGAAAGTGGAATCCTTCTTGAAGCACCAGCAACCAGATTTCGTGGCGCTCCAAGAAACCCACATCCGAAAGATGGAAGGTAAACTTTGTTTGCATTTAACGTACGATAATTCTGAAGGCGACTGTGCAGAGTAAGGTGCAGGGGTACTGATTGCGTTGAAGCTGGGGTCAGAGATCCAAGCTGATTTCAACAAGATCCATAAGGAGGGTGGATGTGTTTTTGTAATTCTAAAGCACAAAGCTATCACAAGAACAGTAGCCTCAAATATGCGCCCCAAACACAGGTCAGGGAACTTTCTTGAAACACATCATGGGGCAATTGGAATTGTTTTTGGAAGGGGAATTATTCATTCTGGGGGACTTTAAAAGGGCGTGGGATCCGGACCCGCACCGTAGTGGACAGACTTGTTATGTTGCAGCCTCCCCATCGGTGGCCCTGCAAAGGAAATTTGCAGACTTGGATGTATGGCTCACTCTGAGGGGGGGGGGGGGCAGAATGGAGGGGGGTTACACCTTCTACTCAGACGTACACCAGTCATTCTCCTGGATACAGCTCCACCCCACTTTTAGACACACTTAGTCTCACTCAATATCTCAGTAATCATCGCCACTCCTATCTAGACCCACCTCCTCATCCTCCCAATCTCAATCATCACCACCCTCCCTCCTGCCTCACCCTACCTGAAACCATTCTCCCTCGAATTCTCACCAACCACAACCGAAACCCCTAACCACTCACACTCCACCCTCAAATCCTCCGACCCTAATCCAGTCAACCAGACACCAGTTCAACCGCTCCCCCGCAAACCCATCAACTCAACCGCCCGCTCTTCCCATCGACCACCATGCAACCACCCCCTCTAGCACCCAATTTTCCAACCCACCCCTCATCACCCTCCTGTACCGAAGTAAATTGCATCCTTTTGAATGCCCGATCTGTAGCAAAAAACAGACAGCATCTTTGACCTCCTCTCTGACAAACCGGACCTGGTCTTCATCACAGAAACCTGGTTCTCTGATGACTTCACCCCAATCGCCAACAAAGCCTTCCCCACAGACTACTCCCTCATACCACTGAACTGTCCCTCCAGAGGAGGAGGAATAGCAATCACCTTCAAGTCTCACTTCTACACCTCAATCATCGACAACCAGCCATCCATTCCTTTCTGCGAATCCCTCCTTGTAAAACTCTCCCCTCCCCCCCTCGTTCTCCCACAGCTTCCTAACAATCTACAGACCCCCTGGCTATGATAGACAATTCTCAAACAACCTCTGCGACTCTATTGCCACCCTCCAACTAAACCATCCCAACCTCACCCGATTTCAACATATGGCTTGACATTCCCACCAACCCTATCACACACACTCTGGTTGACAGCCTAGATGCGATTAACCTCCAACCCCACATAAACCGGCCGACTCACTATAAAGGTCACACACTTCATGCCATCTTCAGCTCCCACAACCTGATACATCTAAACACCTCCCACCCCTATCATCTGGTCCGATCACTTCATGGTTTCTTCATTGTTTCTTTCGCCATTCGCTCACCCCAACCCGCTCCCCTTACCTGAACCTCCGAATCTACGCAAATGCTGGAAGAAACTAATAATCCTTCCTGACCTAGCCGACGCACTCCTTCAGTCTCCTCCCCCTACCAACCTACTCAATGAACAACTAACCCCTGATGCCTTTGACAAATGGATCAACACCTCACAAATGCGTCTCACACCCTCTTGCAAACCATCAGCCCGCCGTGGCCTATTCCCTAGATGGTACACACCTGCACTGAAGATCACTAAACAACTATATAAATCCCTAGAACGTAAATGGCAGAAAGACAAAACCCCGCTGAGCAGATCGACTTTGGCCCAGCCCCTTCAACAGTACAAGGCTGAAATCCGAAAAGCAAAAAAAAGCCCATTATAACTTACGAATCCTAAACTGTAAAAACCCAGCAAAGAACTTCACAAAATCATCACAGAATTCACCAAACAATCATGCATCACCAACCTCCCAACTCACACACAATCGCTGTGTGACTCACCCTCTCTACTTTTACACCACAGCCCTCAAAAGAACAAACGATCTAACCAAGAAACTAGCTCTTACACCCACCAGGCAATCCACCCTCCATACCAGCCTACCCACCACCTGCGACCACTACCCAACCAATGTTCGACTCATTCAGTCCATTATCACCCAACCAATTTCTAAAACTTCTCTGCCCACAAACCATCCGGCGCTCCGCTGGACCCTTGCCCAGCCACAACCCTCAAAGAAATGTTTGCATCTACCTGCGCAGGAGAGCATGCAAGAACCATCATAAATGACTTCCTTTCCTCTGGAATTTTTTCCGACACATTCAAAATGCTTCATGTCAAAACTCTTATAAAAAGAAAAGCTTCCCTCAACCCTCTCGAGCCCAAAAACTACCGCCCCATCTCAAACATCAGCTTCCTTGCCAAACTCATTGACCGAACCGCCTACTCCCAAGTAAATACCTTTGTCGAAGCCAACAATCTCCTAGACCCCGCTCAATCAGGTTTCAGAGCCCGACACAGAACCCAACCCACCCTAACCTCAATCTGGGATGACCTTAAAAACATGGTAGATTCTGCGGGATGCACCGCACTAATCCTTCTTGACCTATCCGCCGCCTTCGACACAATAAACCACTCAATCCTCCTTGACCGCCTCCACTCCATGGGAATTCGTGGAACCACTCAAATTGATAGCATCCTTCCTCAATAATAGGAACCAAATTACCCTACTCTCCACATATTCCTCCCAAGCCCGTCCAGTCGACACTGGAGTTCCACAAGGAGCATGCCTATCAGCCCTCCTTTTTAACCTCTACATGGCTACCCTCCCACGAATAATTTGTTCGCACAACATCCTGTGCTACAACTACGCCGATGACACTCAACTAATTGTAAAACTAATGAACTCAAAACCCAACTGCCGACCTGACCTCACTTCTTGCCTCTTCGAAATAGATCTCTGGATGACCACAAACCACCTCTCGCTAAACCCCTCCAAAACCGAAATCATGGTATGTGGCAACACCAAACTTCTTCTGCACCCACTACCCTGGCCATCCACCCTGGGCAACTCACTGACACCCTCTAATTCAGTAAAAAACCTTGGATGCACCCTAGACTCAGACCTAACCCTCTTGCACCAAGTCAACAATGTCTCAAAGTCCTGCCACTACCACCTTAAAACTCTTAGACGCATTTTTCCATACCTCTCCTTTCCCAACAGACTCTCCGCAGTCCAATCGTTATATCAAGACTGGACTATGCTAACCCCCTCTACCTCGGAGTGCATGCATACCAACTGTCTAAACTACAAAGAGCACAAAACGCTGCTGCCAAACTGCTACTAGCGCTTGGCCCAAGAGACTACATCTCCCCAGCCCTCAAAACTCTGCACTGGTTTCCGGTTGCCCGAACTGTGACATTCAAAACCTTATGCATTTCTCACCGAGCACTGCATAAAACCAGACCTCAATATCTTCAAGACAAACTAAAACCCTATCACCCTGCACGTACTCTAAGATCAAGCTCAGCCGGCCTAGTCATACCAAAAAAACCTCAGCCTTGGCCCCCACTCTGTGGAACGCACTCCCAGCCCACATCCGACTCACCAAAGACCTCATGTCTTTCCGCAAATTACTGAAAACATGGCTGTTCCCCTAAAACCGACCCCTAACTCAAACTAGATAACAGCAACTCAATGACATTAGCCCAAAATGCTAGATCATAAATAACAATCCAGCATCATGATCCAAGCAAGAAATCGAAAACTAATAACCGCTACGGTAAACTAAAATGGACAAACAAAATAGAATGAGTAAAAGGATCAAAGCAGTGAAGTGGATAAAATGAATAAGTTATATGAGAGCAGTAAAGTGGTTGAAATTAATGAAATCGATGAAATAAATGTAATGGACACGAGGATCAAAGTGGACGAGATGAATAAAGTGGATAACAGCAATTCAACTAGCCCAAACTACCAGATAATAAATAACAATCCAACATCAAGATCCAAGCGAGAAATCGAAACTAATAACCACTAATGTAAACTAAAAAGGGCAAACAGAATAGAATGAGTAAAGTGGATCAAAGCAGTGAAGTGGATAAAAAGAATACATTGTAAGAATGCAGTAAAGTGGATGAAATTAATGTAATGGATGAAATAGATGTAATGGACGAGAAGAACAAAATAGAGGAAAGGAATAAAGTGGAGAGAATGGAAAGATGAATACATGATACGGATGAGTGCACAGAGTACACGGAACTGGTAGAGTGCATGAAACAGATAGATGGCATGGAATGGAAGAGTGCATGACATAAATGGAACTAATAGAAGATTCGAGTGCATGAGACGGGCGTAGTGCATAGGACAGATGGAGAACATGGGACGGATCAAGTGCGTGCGACAAGTGACATGAGCTGAACCGATAATGCATGATGAATGGATGAAGTGAGTGGAGCAAATAATGTCAGTGGATCGGTTGAAGTCGGTGGAGCGGTTGAAAGTCGGTGGAGCGGATGAAGTACGTAGAGCGGACGAAGGGGTAGAGCAGATGAGAGTGTAGAGCGGATGAGAGCATAGAGCGGATGTAGGGTGTGGAATGGATGAAAGCGTGTTGAGCGGATGCAGGGTGTTGAGCGGATGTAGGGTCTGAGCGGGCATAGAATGTGGAGCGGGTGTAGGGTGTGGTGCAGAATGGGTGATGTTGGTAGAAGGAACGGGTGATCTAGGTAGCCGGAACGGCTCAAATATGTTGAATAGAACGGATGTAGAGTGTGGAGCAGGTGTAGAGTGTGTAGCGAACAGGTGATATATATGGATGGAACAGGTAAAGTATGTGGATGGAACAGGTGAAGTGGATGGAACAGGTGAAGTATGTGAGTGGAACAGATGAACAGGGTGGAACGGATGAAGTGGGCGGAACGGATGAAGTTTGTAGACGGATCGGGCGAAATGGGTGAATGGAACAAGTCAAGTATGTGGATGGTAGGAACGGGCCAAGTACGTGGGTGGATGGAACGGGCCAAGTACGTGGGTGGATGGAACGGGCCAAGTACGTGGGTGGATGGAACGGGCCAAGTACGTGGGTGGATGGAACGGGCCAAGTACGTGGGTGGATGGAACGGGCCAAGTACGTGGGTGGATGGAACGGGCCAAGTACGTGGGTGGATGGAACGGGCCAAGTACGTGGGTGGATGGAACGGGCCAAGTAGGTGGGTGGATGGAACGGGCCAAGTAGGTGGGTGGATGGAACGGGCCAAGTAGGTGGGTGGATGGAACGGGCCAAGTAGGTGGGTGGATGGCACGGGCCAAGTAGGTGGGTGGATGGCACGGGCCAAATACGTGGGTGGATGGCACGGGCCAAGTACGTGGGTGGATGGCACGGGCCAAGTAGGTGGGTGGATGGCACGGGCCAAGTAGGTGGGTGGATGGCACGGGCCAAGTACGTGGGTGGATGGCACGGGCCAAGTACGTGGGTGGATGGCACGGGCCAAGTACGTGGGTGGATGGCACGGGCCAAGTACGTGGGTGGATGGCACAGGCCAAGTAGGTGGATGGAATGGATGAAGTGGTTGGATGGAACCGGCGAAGTGTGAAAGGACCGGTGAAATATGAGAATGAATTGAGGAAATGGATGGATGGAACGGGTGAAGTATGTGGATGGAACGGGTGAAGTATGTGGATGGAACTGACGAAGTATGGGGTTGGAACCAGGAAGTATGTGGGTGGAACGGATGATCTGGGTGGAGTGGGTGGACGAAACGGGTGAAGTGGGTATAACGGTCGGAATGCATGGAACGGTCAGTGTACATTGAACGGTTGGAATGCATGGAACTATTGGAGTAGGCTCGATCTCAAGCACCTAAGGTAAATCACCATATCTCATCTCCACGCTTACTCTCTTCCTTACACCACCACTCAACTAGAACACAGCGGTACTGTGACACCATTCGGTATGGCTGTTCTCATACCATCACTTGCCTCATACTCCCCATCCACTAACTAAACACAGCTGGTTACACACCGTCTAGCCTAGGCGTTCTCCGCAGGCCTAACGCAGCCAAAATCAGTCTGGATAACAACCTGCCAGAACGAACACATACTCCTGATCTCCCAACCACCACACCTACCGCTAAGAAGCAGCTATCACACGAATGCCACACCTGCTGCACATATATTCCGGTGCTCACACGCACCTTATAACTCTCTCCCTCTACTGACTTGAACGTCGGTTCCTGAGGGCGTTCAACCTACCAGCACCTTGAGATCATACCAATGGTACATAAGGCGCTATATAAATGCAAAATAACATAACATAAATCGCGAATTTTATGACTCATACTATTACTCTCTCAGATCAGGCCCCAATAAGAGTAGATTTTAATATCACAAAAGAGAAATGGAAACTATGGTCCAGGAGATTTCCAGTAACACTATTGCAAGACCTGTGTATCAGGGAAGAGATATAGTGGAGCAAATAAGGGAATATTTGAAACTAAACTGAGGGAGACATCGATAAGGCAAGCATTCCTTACCATAAAAGCATTTCTGATGATTGTATCTGCTTAGATTCACATGCTGTGCATATAGTCCGGCATCCAGTGGTAACCAGAGTATTGCACCTAGTCTTTCGAGAATCGAAAGGGGACGTCGACATGGGCGTGCCTGTAACACTATCCCCAATGTCTAGTGTACCCAAAATACCTCATGCGTCGAGGTCCCTCCGATTGTATTTTTTCTGCCGTGAGGGAGCCTTATGACTGTCGTAAGTGAGTACAGAAAAGAGAGAAAAAAGCAGTGGATGTCTGTGTTCCTTCCATCCGAGAAGGGAGGAAGGGTGGGGGCATGTGAATCTAAGCAGAAACAATCATCAGAAATGCTTTTATGCTAAGTAATGCATGTCTTCTGATGCTTGTTCATCCGCTTAGAATCATATACTGTGCATAGACTAGCGAACAGAACCCGGAGTTGGGTTGTGAAAAGGAACAGTAGTGAAAAGATGTCTTAGTACTGCTTGTCCCACCTGAGAAATCAGACCTAGAATGAGTGTCTAGGCAATAGTGTTTTGTAAAGGTGTGTACAGAACTCCAGGTTGCTGCTTTGCAAATGGACTGTAGGGGAACATTGGCAATGAATGCTATGGAAGCCCCTGTGGCACGTGTAGAGTGTGCTCTAGGCTTAAAGGGCAGTCCTCTCTTAGCAAGAGTGTAACAGAGTGTTACGCATTTGACAATCCACCTTGAGATAGATTTGGAGACAGGTTCACCCTCTCTACCTGCTGCCACTGTTGGTGGACGAGCGAGCGCATTTGGCTAGCGCCTCCATGCACCCCTCAAGCGCTTTACAATTAGTCAAGACTTTTAAGAACTATAGCACTAGGAAAGCTTCTTTCATGCAAAAATTATCACACAGGCATGGCCAATCACTAAATAAAGATAGTTATTTGCATCTTATATTTCAATCCCAACTATTAGTTGAATTAATTTGTAAAACTTTTGTACATTGTAAAATAGCTTTGTTTAAAACACACGGTAAAGAGCAGGCTCTCTGCCAAAGAGGAATGTGCTTGCGCTAAGAATAGATCGCAGAGCTCGTGTGCGGTGTTGCATCACTGAGTCTAAGGCTTGAAGAGAGAACGAAGTGGCTGACCAACTGGTCCTGTCAATCACAGGCCAGTGGAGAATAAAAAAGATTCAAGGCACGACAGAATACTATGGGAAGACAGGTTTTTTGTAGGAATTGCTGGATCAGATCAAATATAAGTTTGAGTTAGGTGCTGAGAGAATGGTGTGATGATGTGTTTATGTATGAATGTTTATAACATACTAAATTATGCTAAACAAGAGCGACAAAATATTCTTGCATATTCAGTATACTGTTATGTAGATTGTCCCAAATGGAACGTGGCCATGCAACACTGGAGCCTCTGCAACATCCCTTGTATGGCAAGAAGAACATGTTTGGAGGAGCTCTGCTGGTATCCAGTGACCAAGTGAAGGGTATTTAAGCCCAGGCACAGCACCAGTATCCAGAGGATCTTGGAGTCGGCAAAGGACGACAGAATGCTGGCTTGGAAATGGCCTCTGCATTTCCCCAATCCTTCTGATCTGTAAAGATTAAAGTCTTGTCATCATCTGCAAGACAGACTCATGGCTTTTGATTCCCTAGAGGGGTGCGTTTACTCTGGTTTATGATGATTATGGATCCCCTGTATTTAAGGGGCACCCCTGTAAAATGGGGTTCGCTTTCAGTGGTGACGACCTAACTTGTTAGTTTCTTCCCCTGTGCTTTGTGAAGCCCCAAGCAGGTCAGCCACGCCCAACTCTAATGATCAGACTTCTAACTCAAAAAACCCATGCATCCTTAGCGACTTTAGTAGAAGCCATTTTAAAAGAAATCCTTCCTGCTCACTGGAGCAGGGCGTGGCTCCAGAACGACCGGCATTGGGGAACTTCATGACAGAGGGAAACTTAAGTGAAAAACGCCCACGTGAGTATACTCTTGCAGGTGATGACAACATGTATGTGATATGGTGATAGTGGTGATGTGGGTGATATTATGGTGATGTGATCGTTGTACGAGGTCAGTGGAATAGGACTTTTGGTGATGTAGTATTGGTGATGAAGTACTTCTGGTGATAAGTGGGTCATGTATTGAAATTGTCACGTATTTCTGGTTTTCTACTTTTTATAATGGAAAAGGAAAGTAAAAGGATCCCCAGTTTATAAGGACTGGGAGATAACAGTACCACACATTATTCTTCTTATGACGATAAAAGCAATAAGTGGTATTACGTAGTGGCTCGGTAAAAGGAATGGGCCTGGATCTTAGTCTTATATTTTCTCGTGCTGTCTTTTGTGGTAAAAAAGGAAGGAAGGTGGATGAGTCGCGGCGGTGTGTGAGAAATCAAAGTGGAGAAAGTGTAAAAGTGGGTGGGTGGGGGGGGAAGTGGGTTGAACTGTATTATTGAAGCACGTGCAACATAGCAGTAGGGTTTAAGTGAAGCATTAGGGACGCGCAACATTATGGAGGACGGAACTCCAATAAAACACATGCATACGGTTCTGCCACTGTGTTGCGACAGAACAAACAATTGATAGTAGAAACAAAGGAAGCAGGGACGTCCTGCTCCTGGCCAGAGCAGGGCTCCCATAACAAACATGCTAGAAAAAAGGTCCATCTTTGTAGCAGCAAAATATGAAGGGAACAAGTCCCAAAAAAGAGAAGAGATTCTAGATCTCTGTAAATTAGTTGAGGATATAGGAGATCAGGAAGATGAAAAAGAGATCCAATGTATGAGGATATACCCCATAACGCCTAAACCTGCAGTAGATTATAAAAATCCAGTTTATAAACCTCCACAGGTGGACAGTGTCAACAGGATCATCAGGATTAGCAACTAGGAGGGGGGACTCGAGAGCTTTTGCATCTCCATATAACCCATCCACAAGCTCTAATATGCCCGCAGCATTGGTGGACCCAGAGGGTCCACAAGTAGACAGAGGCAGCGAGTTAAGAACATTGCGGAAAAGGTTGGTCAGGTTACAAGAACCTGAAGAAATATCACCAGACATAAGGGTACCGGTGCAGAAAACAGGGGAATGGAATTAAGATTTTTTGTTCAGTTTTAACCCTGGGGCAATAAGAAATGTTTGTGTTGAAAAAGATGATGGGCAGAGTGTATGGACAGTCCTGGGACAAGAAGTAGAACAAGCAAGGGAAAATGGAGGGGAAGATCAAGGTGGTAGAAATAATGAAGAGGCAGGGCAAGAAGGAGATCAAGGAGAGGAGGCAGTGAGAAACCTGTCCTGCCACAAGAGGTAGTGAGGAGGGACAGACCAAGAAATAGACCAGATTTTATCTTGGTAGTACAAGATCAGAAGAATACTAAAGGGGTAGAAAGCGAAACAGATATGCAGATATCTCTAATACATGGAGTAGGGATTACGCAGTATGTGCCATGGCCTCAAAATGACAAGAATAATTTGACTAAAACTCTCCCCCAGCTTATAGACAGAGCTAGTAAATGGATCTATGAAAAACAAACAGCAGGGGTAGCCTTACCAGTAGGAGACTAAGTTTACTGGTCACCATAGTCGGGGACCAGGCTGGGGACATATGGGCAAGGGCAAGTCTTGCAGATAATGAACATGATGGAGTAGCCTTTGATGAGGTAAGGGCAATGGTATGGGCTGCCCTATGAAGGATGTACCCAGATACCCCTGACTTTCATCCGTGGATGTACAGTGAGTGAAACTCCTGCCGGTGGCCTAAACCGCCTGCAGATTGCCCCGCACTTGAATTCTTGCCTCCCCCAAGCCCCAAATCCCCTGTAGCCCCCCTCGCTCCCTCCCACTCCCGCTTCCTGGTTCCCCAGCCTCCCGCCCCGCCCTCCGTGTCCTGATTGGTCCTCCCCACCGTGTCTGCCGGGTCTATCGACCCATGTTACGCAGCAGGACCCACTTTCATCCGTGGATGCACGGTGAGTGAAACTCCTGCCGGTGGCCTAAACCGCCTGCAGATTGCCCCACACTAGAATTCTTGCCTCCCCCAGGCCGCAAATCCCCTGTAGCCCCCTCGCTCACTCCCCACTCCCGCTTCCTGGTTCCCCAGCCTCCCGACCCGCCCTCCGTGTCCTGATTGGTCCTCCCCACCGTGTCTGCCTGGGTCTATCGACCCGTGTTACGCAGTAGGCCCCACTTTCATCCGTGGATGCACAGTGAGTGAAACTCCTGCCGGTGGCCTAAACTGCCTGCAGATTGCCCCGCACTAGAATTCTTGCTTCCCACAGGCCCCAAATCCCCTGTAGCCCCCTCGCTCCCTCCACACTCCCGCTTCCTGGTTCCCCAGCCTCCCGCCTCCCAACCCGCCCTCCATGTCCCGATTGGCCCCTTGACCACCCTACCAAGGCCATTTACCAACCCAGGGAAGCCCTCTGCCCGGGCAGCCCCACCGCTAAGGACCCCATTGCAAAGGACAACTCCAATGAGACAGCTTCAGATCGTATCTGCAGGTATCCGCAGGAGGAGCAAGAAGCCAACAACAAGTAAGTGTGGCAAGGGCAGGGCCAGAAGCAACTACTTCAGGCCATGCTACCCTACCACTCTTCTAAAGCAGCATTCAACAACCTAAATTCATTATAGATGCACTCAGAAACTCAGCGTCCATGTAAAAAGGGTACCCAATTGCATTTAGAAGTTGCGCCCAATAGCCTCTCTGAGAAAACTTGAACTTAGAAATGTACACAATTGCATTTAGAAGCTGTGACCATTTGCATTAGAAGTGTACCCAATTGCATTTAGAAGTTGCGCCCAACAGCCTCTCTGAGAAAGTTGAATTTAGAAGTGTACCCAATTGCATTCTAGAGGTTGCGCCCAACAGCCTCTCTGAGAAAACTTGAACTTAGAAATGTACCCAATTGCATTTAGAAGCTGCGCCCAATAGCCTCTCTGAGAAAGTTGAATTTAGAAGTGTACCCAATTGCATTTAGAAGCTGCGCCCAATAGCCTCTCTGAGAAAGTTGAATTTAGAAGTGTACCCAATTGCATTTAGAAGCTGCGCCCAATAGCCTCTCTGAGAAAGTTGAATTTAGAAGTGTACCCAATTGCATTTAGAAGCTGCGCCCAATAGCCTCTCTGAGAAAGTTGAATTTAGAAGTGTACCCAATTGCATTCTAGAGGTTGCGCCCAACAGCCTCTCTGAGAAAACTTGAACTTAGAAATGTACCCAATTGCATTTGGAAGCTGTGACCATTTGCATTAGAAGTGTACCCAATTGCATTTAGAAGCTGCGCCCAATAGCCTCTCTGAGAAAGTTGAATTTAGAAGTGTACCCAATTGCATTTAGAAGTTGCGCCCATTAGCCTCTCTGAGAAAGTTGAATTTAGAAATGTACCCAATTGCATTTAGAAGCTGTGACCATTTGCATTAGAAGTGTACCCAATTGCATTTAGAAGCTGCGCCCAATAGCCTCTCTGAGAAAGTTGAATTTAGAAGTGTACCCAATTGCATTTAGAAGCTGCGCCCAATAGCCTCTCTGAGAAAGTTGAATTTAGAAGTGTACCCAATTGCATTCTAGAGGTTGCGCCCAACAGCCTCTCTGAGAAAACTTGAACTTAGAAATGTACCCAATTGCATTTGGAAGCTGTGACCATTTGCATTAGAAGTGTACCCAATTGCATTTAGAAGCTGCGCCCAATAGCCTCTCTCAGAAAGTTGAATTTAGAAGTGTACCCAATTGCATTTAGAAGCTGTGACCATTTGCATTAGAAGTGTACCCAATTGCATTTAGAAGCTGCGCCTAATAGCCTCTCTGAGAAAGTTGAATTTAGAAGTGTACCCATTGCATTTAAAAGCTGTGACCATTTGCATTAGAAGTGTACCCAACTGCATTCTAGAAGTTGCGCCCAACAGCCTCTGAGAAAACTTGAACTTAGAAGCGTTCCCAATTGCATTTAGAAGCCGTGACCAATTACATTTAGAAGTGTACCCAATTGCATTCAGAAGCTGTGACCATTTGCATTAGCAGAGTACCCAATTGCATTCTAGAAGTTGCGCCCAACAGCCTCTGAGAAAACTGGAACTTAGAAGCGTTCCCAATTGCATTTAGAAGCCGTGACCAATTACATTTAGAAGTGTACCCAAATGCATTTAGAAGCTGTGACCATTTGCATTAGAAGTGTACCCAATTGCATTTAGAAAGTTGAGACCATTTGCATTTAAGTGTACACATCTGCATTTAGAAGTAACGCCCAACAGCCTCTCTGAGAAAGTTGAATCTAGAAGTGTTCCCAATTGCATTTAGAAGTTGCGCCCAATAGCCTCTCTGAAAAAGTTGAATTAGAAGTGTTCCCAATTGCATCTAGAAGTGTACCCAATTGCACTTAGAAGTTGTGACCAATAGCCTCTCTGAGGAAAGTTGAATTTAGGAGTGTACCCAATTGCAGAGACCAAAAATGCATAGAACGAACCTGACCGCTCAGAATTGCACGACGTTCGTATTATGTCTAGGAATGCATTGAACCTCTGAAAGAGCATACCTCATATCACACCCCACGCTTACTCTCTCCTTACACCACCACTCAACTAGAACACAGATACTATGACACCATTCGGTATAACTGTTCTCATATCAACATCTGCCGCTCACTCCCCATCACTCTAGTAAACATTGCTGGTCTCACACCCCCAGCCAGGTGTTCTCCTCAGGCCTAACGCTGCCAGACTTGCTCTGGATAATTCCGGCCAGATCGAACACATACTCCTGATCTCCCAGCCACCACACCTACCGCTAGGAAGCAGCAGCCACAGGAATTCCACAAGGGCGTTCAACCTACCAGCGCCTTCAGACCATACCAATGGTATATAAGGCGCTATATAAGTGCAAAATAACATAACATTTATTTCAGTGCACAATGGGTGATGATGAGGACCCAGTTAGGTTTATTCTTAAGTTACAGGAAATGTGGAGAGCTGAGACAGTACCATTTTTCTATTTCATTGTAAAGAGGGGACAGAGATACAAAGTATAATAGTCCACAATTGTAAGAGAATCAAGAAGCAGGACAGGGAGACAGTCAAGAAGCGGCAAAATGACTAGGCAAAACTAGTGGAAAAGAAACTAAAGGTAGTCAGTCGTTCAGGCACTAGTGAAGGCACCGGCTCAGGGGGAAAGGACAGGAGATACTCAACAAATTGGGAATGCCACAATTGCCGCACTATGGGGCAAAGGAGGACAGAGACAATGCGGTGGGAGGGGGGGGGGGGGTTCAGTACCCCAACCCACGTTGGCGATATGAAGGAGCACCAAGGGGAAAAGGAGGATTGCAAGGAGCAAGAGCAGGAGGCTTTGGGAGGATAGGGCCTATGGGAGGAGGATTGGGACCATCACAGTGCTGGTGTTGCAGAAAATGTGGGCATTTTGCAAGGGAGTGCAGGAAAAGACCTGGGATGAGATTTAATTATGGGCCTTCACCTTCAGGACAGGGATTCCAAGGGCCTCAAGGAAGAAGACAACAGCAATTCGGGCGAGGGGGTCAAAATCAGTCCCCTTATGGGGCTGACATGAAAGGGAAAAAACTACAGGAGGGTGAAGGAACACAATTTAACAGGATGGCGCACAGGTGTCCCATTCCAAGGAGTTTAGAGATCGGCTCAGAAATGTATCAGTCACAGATCAAGGGGTAGTGTGTTCCACTCCAGGGATGGGTGTAACTCAAGCAATGTTAGTAGTCCATGGAATAGCAAGTCAGTAGTACATGGGGTTCCTGTGGTCCCAGATATATTTTTTGTTATGGTATTTAAAGTTATTAGTAAATGCAGTGCCTTAGATTGTGACAAAGTGTTGGCAAGTACCTACAGATTTTATTTTCCGACCCATGGTGCCACCCGAGATGGTGGCAGGGACAATATTGTCATTAGATTTGCAAGGAATAGTAGTGTCAGAAAAAGAATAGTCCTGATTGGAACAGACCAGGACGGGTGCGAGAGGCGCACAATATTATGTATAGACCAGACAGTTTATTTAAAGGAAATGACGAATAAGGAATTATTTGAAGTCCGTGAACAAAATGGGGAGAGTATTTTGGGAATCTGCATCCCTTGTGATATCATGGTGCAGTATAGGGAGGTACAGTTCCCCCTGATGGCAGTAGTAACTCAGATGTTTTTATTTTTGAGGAGGACATGAGATATGTGCCAACATAATTATGGACTGTTAATCCATATGATGTTGGGTTACTGAGAGATGTGACCCGTGTGCAGGTTAAATTGAAGTAAGGTGCTTAGCACAAATCATCAAGTATGTGGATGATCGCTTGGTATGTAGTGAAAATGAACATCAGTGCAGGAGGGATTGTGTTGTATCATTGAAATTGCTGGTTTACAAAGGGTACAAGGCAGATAAATAAGAAGCTACAATACTGCCAACAAGAGGGACTATACTTGAGACAACTCATTTTTGTAATAGGGAAAACCATTTTTATCAGATAGGGCGGCGGCAGTACGCACCGCCCCTAGGCCCAGTACTGTGAAGGAAATATAGCAGATTTTTGGGCTTATGTAATTTTTGTAAGGCATGGATCCTAGACTACGCAGTCTACACAAGGCCACTGTTACAAAGTTTTAGGGAAGGACAGAGGACTTAAAAGTACATTTTAATGGACTGACAAAATGACTAGACAATTTGAGGACTTAAGCTATTTGCACGGCCCCCGTTTTAGCAACTCCGGTTTATTTACAGCAGTTTTATTTATTTTCTCACTCTGATGAATGGTTCATGCATTTACGGGAACAGACATATTATATGGTGATGGGTCATAAATAATTGACCAGGGGACGGAACGGAAGCACATAGGGGCGGTAGTGGGACACAGTAAAGAGGGGGGGGATAGTGACCACCCCTGTAGAAAGTGAGATCATGGTTCCATACACAGAATTGGCCATAATGGACCATTATCATCTGGGGAACTGATCAGCCCCAGGTTTAAAGGTCCATATGAGGTGGTGTTCTGTACTCGGCTCGCCATCCGTATGAATGAGTTAGATATTGGGTGTATCTCTTGGATGTCCCAAGAGCACCCAAGACCAGGTAAAATTTAATAAGGGCATAGCCAATAGAGACATTTTTGAGGATCCATGCCAGGGTGGTGTTCAGTGGCACACACCTGTTTTTTTTTTCTCTTTTTAAATGTTTACATTTTTCTTTTGTCCATTTTTTATTTTTGTTTTCCGTTTTTATTTGGAAGGTCCAGGATCCGGTCGGCCCTGGTGGGAAAAGGGTCTTTTTTTCCCTCTGCCTGTTTGTCTCTCTCCTCTTTTTTTAACTTTCTCTCTTTCTTAATAACCTTTTTTCTCTCCTCTCCAGGAATAAGCAAAGATGTCTGACCAACCTCCGTTCTGTAGGGATAATAATAAATAAGGATGTTGTTTAGTCTACAAATTTAGTAGTACTTTGATGTTTTTGTATGACACTGGTCGTGGTTGTTGGGGTGGATGAAGGGATGTTTGTTATATGGGGTGGCCATATAAAGGGGGCGGGGGAAATGAACAGCTGGGAAAGACAAAAAATGCTAATATGTCTATAAAAAAGGAAATACAAAATGTTTCACTTTTTGCCGGCCACCCCTACAAGGTTTCTTA
Source organism: Ambystoma mexicanum (assembly GCF_040938575.1). Classification (NCBI taxonomy): domain Eukaryota; kingdom Metazoa; phylum Chordata; class Amphibia; order Caudata; family Ambystomatidae; genus Ambystoma; species Ambystoma mexicanum. The sequence goes on along the minus strand of NC_090926.1, from coordinate 323,517,152 downwards.
GACGAATGAAACAGGAAGTATGAATGACGTATGATTTACAAAAGGTGTTGGGTTTTGACACTATTTCTGATGTCCATAATGTAGAAACATTGAATAGCTAGTACTCTGATGTGCGCATTGTAGGAAGGAAATCAATGAAAGATGTTACATGTGTGTATTTATCCCGCACACATCAGGGTCTCCTAAGGTTTTTAGGTCCACATCCAGTCCCAATTAGAGTCACAATACGTGGTACATCTTGCACTATAGGGGATAAAGGGCACATTACAGGCACATAGTGTGCAGTTGAGGAGCATTGATCTAGATCCAGCGTTATGCAACGGCAACACAAAATACTGCCAGTCTCTAGAAGGACCATATTTCTTCTTGGGGGGTTACTCAAATGACAGGGCACCACAGTGATCGAGTACAGCGGAGAAGCAATATCCCAAATAGAGACTATGTGGTCAAATATGGTCCCAATACATCACAAGGCTGACACGGATTGCAACAATGAAGAAACCAGCACAAATACATTTTGAACTTTGTTTTAGCAATGACGGAACAGTTCCTGGTGGCGCAAACACACAGTGCAACCACACTTTTGTGATCCCTGGTATGAGAAAAGGTACAGCAGCAGTGATTGATTCCTACTGGGTTTGTGGCCGACAAGCCTACTTGCAACTCTCCCATCTTGGAGACGCAAGTGTTCACGGGCCACCCTGCACTCAGTGCTACTAATAATCCTGGAAGAACATGTGAAGGGAGAAGAAATGCCTGTCGAGGTGCCAACAGCCACTCTAGCACCTAAAAGAAAGAGAAAGAAGCTTGATGATCACACAAGAATTTGGTATGCTGCCAGAAAAAGGATGATTTCAACGGTGGGGAAGAAAGAAAAGCTCAAACTGTCAAATGACTGTTGCGCACTCCTCAGAGGAATACCCGACAAGCATTTTTAGCTCAGCAGAGAATTTCATTTAATCCTTTTTGGCTCCTGTGGTACAAGAAGCTGCTGCACTTTTCTACCCCCGGAGGATGCCGAGAATGGGTCACTATCACACGTCATCAAGGCGGTGCACAATCTAGGTGTTCAAATGGAAAAAAGAAGGCGGAATTTAGAACACAGATTGGCTACCGTTTGCCTTTGATTGGGCCCGGTCACGGCTGGGGGCAGCAGTAAAAATACTCGTTAACTGTGATCATGTTCTTCTTGGTTCTCTTCTGCATGTGCCAGTGGGGTCTCCAATGATGTGTTCCTATAGTCCCTAATAGTGCAAAGTTGATGGCATCAATTGGGGAACCTAAACCACCTTGCCATACAATAGAGCGAAAATCACACTAATATTTCTGGAGTTGTAGATATGTCTTGTGGGGATGAGTTTGTTACTGTAGAAGTAACGAAAGGGGGGAATATTGCGGCGGAGCGAGCGCCATTGGCTAGCGCCTCCCTGCACCCCTCAAGCGCTTTACAATTAGTCAAGACTTCTAAGCATTATAGCACTGGGAAAGCTTCTTTCATACAAAAATAATCACACAGTGGCGTGGCCAGTCACTAAATACAGATAGTTATTTGCATCTTATATTTCAATCCAACTATTGGTTGAATTAATTTGTAAAACTGTTGTACATTGTAAAATAGCTTTGTTTAAAACACACGGTAAAGAGCAGGCTCTCTGCCAAAGAGGAATGTGCTTGCGCTAAGAATAGATCGCAGAGCTAGTGTGCGGTGTTGCATCACTGAGTCTAAGGCTTGAAGAGAGAACAAAGTGGCTGACCAACTGGTCCCGTCAATCACAGGCCAATGGAGACTAAAAAAGATTCAAGGCACGACAGAATACTGTGGGAAGACAGGTATTTTGTAGGAATTGCTGGACCAGATTAAATATAAGTTTGAGTTAAGTGCTGAGAGAATGGTGTGAAGATGTGTTTATGTATGAATGTTTATAACATAGTAAATGATGCTAAACAAGAGCGACAAAATATTCTTGCATATTCAGCATACCGTTATGTAGATTGTACCAAATGGAACATGACCATGCAACACTGGAGCCTCTGCAACATCCCTTGTATGGCAAGAACACCACGTTTGGAGGAGCTCTGCTGGTATGCAGTGACCAAGTGAAGGGTATTTAAGCCCCAGGCACAGCACCAGTATCCAGAGGATCTTGGAGTCAGCGAAGGACAACAACAGAATGCTGGCTTGGAAATGGCAGAGTCTGCATTTCCCCAAACCTCATGATCTGTAAAAATTAAAGTCTTTTCATCATCTGCAAGAGAGACTCATGGCTTTTGATTCCCTAGAGGGGTGCGTTTACTCTGGTTTATGGCGATTACGGATCCCCTGTATTTAAGGGGCACCCCTGTAAAATGGGGCTCGCTTTCATCACTGAAACGAAAAACGTGTTTGTCTTTCTTAGTGGTCGAGTCCTTTCTATGTAAAATATGACTGCCCTGCGTACATCCAGTGTGTACAGGCTTCTTTCCGCCAGCTTTGATGGGTTCTGAAAGAATATTGGTAGTTCTATGGACTGGTTCACATGGGACTTTGAAATGAATTTAGGCGGAAACCTAGGGTGAGTGCCCAGAACCACCTCATCTCTGAACTGTAACGAAGGGGTCTAGAACTGAGAGGGCCTGTAGTTAACAGACTCTTCTTATGGAAGTGATAGCTATTAAGAAGGCGGTCTTGTAGGTAAGATCCTTAAGACTTGCTTTATGCATGGGCTCAAACGGAGACCCCATAAGTCTGGTCAATATCACATTTAGGTCCCATCCGGGAGCCGGGTTAGAAATGGGGGCGGGGGGAATTCTTTTTACTCCCTCCATGAAAGCCTTACTAACTGGTATCTTCCACCACAACACCTTCTGTTGTGACTTAGTGTAGGCTGAAAGAGCAGCTAAATGAACTGGTTACAAACCAGGCCTGAGTCTAGTAAATGAGTCGGGTACAAAACAATGTAGGTAGGAGAGCAGTCAATGGGACTGATGCTCTTGGAATTGTACCATATGACAAAGCGCTTCCACTTACTGGAGTGGCAATATCAGGTGTTAGGTTTTCTCGCCTCCCTAATTATGTCCATGCATCTCTGAGGGAGGTGTAGCTGCCCGAACTCTATGACCTCCGGAGCCAGGCCGCTAAGAGTAGTGTGTCCGGGCATGGGTGAAGTGTCTCCCCCTTGTCTTGAGACATGTTGTACGGGCAAGGCAGTTTCACTGGAGGCGATAGGGACATCTCCCATCAGATGAGCAAACCAGGGTTGGCGGGTCCTCATGGGGGCCACCAATATCCTGGTGACTGGTTCCTGGTACATCTTGTGCACTCTCTCGTTGAGTAGGGGAGTCGGGGAGGAAAGGCGAATTTCCCTGACCATGTTATCCAGAGACCGTTCCCCTTGGTACGGTTCGGGGGGTACCTGGAGGCGTAATCTTGGCAATGAGTGTTCTCCAGAGTTGCGACCAGGTCGATCTCTGGGAAGCCCCATTCTGCGAAAACGTTGGACAATGGGCCTCATTACGAGTTTGGCGGTAGCCATGCCCTTCGGTTCCGGCACTGGGTCCCGCGAAAAGGGAATAACCGGGCCATAGGGCTCAATGGGAAAGGGGAGGATGGTAGCAGCGGTACCCTTCATAATGGTACCGTTGCTACCATCCTGTTCTGCTCGCGGGTGCCGCTCTGCACGCCTGGTCTGTCCAGGCTTGCAGAGCTGCACCCGCGAGCAGAACTCGTAATGTGGTGACAAGGTAACAACTGCGCCGGTAGCACTACCGGCGCCGTTGTTGCCTTACTGCCACAGTTATAATGAGGCCCAATGTGTTTGTGTAATCTCCATTCGTATTCCATGGGTAGTGGGAAATAGTACGTCTGCCAAAAGATTGAGTTCCCCTGGAACATGTTGTGACAACAGGAACATGTTGTATTTGAGAGCCCATATCCAAATGTTGTGGGACCGTTTGGACAGCCCTGGAGAGTGAGTGCCACCTTATTTGTTCAGATAGTACATCGTGGTGGTGCATGGCGGTGGTGCTATCTAAGAATCAGGACTGTCGTTCCTTGCAGCTGTGTCTGAAAGGCCTTCAGATTTATGTGGTTGGATGCCACTTCTGAGGCCCAAACACTGTGCACCGTTTGCTGAAGCAAGTGAGCCCCCAGCCACCCCGTGAGAGATGAGTCTGTCGTGAGAGTGGCTTCTACTGCAGGGGTGGTGAAGGATTTTCCCTTCAAGAGGTTTTCACTCTACCACCAATGCACAGAGAATGAGGGCGAAAGGAACCAAATAAATGCAGAACGCCATCATTCCTAACAGTCGCATAGCCTTGCGTACCGTCGCCTCCCGACTGGCTACGTATTGAGGGATTTTAAACATATTTTGGCCCCTCTCGTTGGAGGGAAAGACGAGGCCGTCCTTTGTTCGAATTAGAGCCCCTAAGAACTGCTTGACTTGACTGGGGTCTAAGCTGGATTTCTTCTCGTTGATGGAGAATCCCAGACTGAATAAAAGGTCTATCGTCTTTTGAGTATTTGACAGGCATGTTCTGTAGGAATCCCCCGTTATGAGCCAGTTGTCAAGGTAAGGATAAACTGGGATGGATAGCCTGCGCAGGTGTGCTGCTGACACTGCAAGTACCTTCGTAAATACCCTTGGTGCTGAGGCAATGCCGAAGGGTAGTACCTTGAACTGATCGTCTTTGTTTACTATCATGAAGCAGAGGTATTATCAGTGCGCTGGCAACATTGAAATATGAAAGTATGCATCTTTCATGTCCAATGTTGCCATGTAGTCCCCCTGTGTGAGCAGGGGAATTACTTCCTGCAGAGTGACCATACAAAACTTTTGTGGTTTGACAAATTTGGGCGCAAATCTAGTACCGGGCGCATGGTGAGATCCTTTTTGGGTACAAGGAAATACATTGAATAAATACCCTTGTTTACCTGTGTTTACCTGTAAAAGAGGTATGACTTCTATGGCGCCCTTTTACTGCAGGATCTTGACCTCTTCTAGCAGGATGCATAAGTGTTCCGGAGTCAGGCATCTTGATCGTGGAGGACCGAATTGGGGGGTCCGGCAGAATTCTATGCAGTACCCATGGGCGATGGTCTTGAGTACCCACTGTACTGTTATCCCCTCCCACGCTTGAAATTATGTTAGCCGGCCCAGACCAGGGAGGCATGGGAGGGGACCCGGATCTGCTGGTCATTTCTGATCTGAGGCTGGGGAGCCTCTAGGGGTGGAATTCCGGCCCCTTCCCACGTCATTGACCTCTTGGGGAATACAGGGTGGCGTAGCTGGTTCCCTAGGGCGAGGACCAGTTCCTGCCTGAGCCATATTGGTTGTGAGGGAAGCGAGATTGGCCACGAAAGGAACATCTAGAACCGCTCCCTCTTCTTGTGGAAGGCCTCTGGGAGATTTGATCCAGGGTCTTGAGGGCGTCATGCTCCTTTTTAGCTCAAGCTCCTCGTCAACTGCTTTCCCCAAATACGTTGTTCTCCTCTACCGGCTTATTTATTAATGAAGCTTGAGTTCCTGGTTTGAAACCAGAGTTTCGTAACCATGCGTGCCTCTTTAGGAGGGTCCCTTGTGCCAAGGTCCTGCCAGCTGTTTCTGCCACCAAAGTATTTTTGAGAATACTTTGATTAACCCTTTTGCCCTCAGCTACAATGGAAAGCAGGTGAGCCCGCAGCGGTTCAGGGACTTCTTGAAGGCCCTCTTGTAGCATGTTCCATTGTGCGTTTGAAAAGCTAGCCAACAAAGTGGTGTTATTAGCTATGCGAGTGAAAAAACGTGTGTCAGTGACCATTTTCCCCAGTACGTATAACCTTTTGAATTCCTTGTCAGGGGGTGCTTCCCCTGTGGCAGGGGGACCCCCACCCTCTTCCTTTGTAGTTGCCACCAGGGAATCTGGAGTGGCATGTCCCCTGATGTAAAGGTGATCAGAAGGAGAAGTGCGAAACAAGTTTTTCGACTCTAGGATTGATGGCTCTTGTTAGGGTGGGTGTCAACAATGAAGGAGCCAAGTGTTTTTGATTGAATTCAACAAAGGAATAGCCTGGCTGGCCGGTGGCTTTTCTTTCAATATGTCTGACAAAATCAGCCTCTGGTACAGCTTCCGGAGTAGCAATCTGGAAATGTTCAGCTGCCCAGCTAAAATGGCGTTAAACACCATCTGGTCGTCAACTGGGGAGGCCTGTCGAGTGGTTGTGGTAGGGGGAATCCATGCACAGGGAGTCAGGTTCCAGTGTTGGACTAGGTGATGCGCAAGGCTGATGGTTGAACCGGTCGCGTTTGTCCTCCCAACCCGCTGTGGGGTCAATGTGATCATCCAGGGTCCCCAAATGGATATTCACCTTGAATGAATTGGTCTATAGGGATCTCCTCAGCAAGGTCATTAGTCTCTTCTTACTGAGAAGGATCAAAGGTCTTGTGAAATTTTGCAACAGGAGGAAAAAGGCTCTCCTCTAGAGGCCTTTTGGGTGTGAACCTCAGAGCTCCACAAACCTCTCTAACCTATTCATACACCCCTCAAACTTCTCTCTGGTCTATAATGAGGAACCAGAGGTCTAGGGGTGGGAAAGGCTATTCTAGTTGATCTTCTGCGCTAGAACGTCGAGATCTTTTAATGTCGACGAAAGACACAGGGCCCTCTGAACAGTCCTATCGAGGTTCTGACGGTTGTGGCGTGTCCTCGGACGTATCTTTAGGCCTATCTGTAGGTTTCCTTGAATCCCTAGGCCTATCTTTAGGTTTCGACGAGTCCTTCGACCGTTCTTTTTGATTTGCCACCAAAACAAGCTTTGCGATGCTTTCGGGAATACTTGGTGTCACAGGAAAGTGTTTGGACTGGGCCTGCGGTTGTGCAGTTGTTTTCGGTGTAACTGAGGCCTTACGCTCCGCCGATGCCTTCTTCTGATGCGCCTCGACAGTCACTTGAATATTGGTGGTAGCGCTCTTTGATTTAGACTGTCAGTCGCATGCCCCACCTGCGGTTGCGTGGTGGGCTGCCGATCCAGACGATCGGCAGGCACTGCCGAACTATCCAGTGTGTCCATTTGGAGCTATGAAACGCTTCGACTGTTTCGTCGAAGACAGACTGGGGGTTGTGTCTTTAGTGTGGGAAGAATGTGCATCCTTGTTGCCGGGATGTACAGTCCCCATAGCAGTACTCATGTTGTGCCTGTTGGGCCCGGACTAAGCAGAGCAAGATCGCTCCGCCGTGATGTCAATGGCCTCCAAATTGGAGCGCTGGTCGCCACCAAGTCCTTCGTCACACTCGGTGGCTGAACTACTCTCGGCCTGTGACATTTCATAGGCCGCCCACCGCCTAACACTGTGGTCCTTTCGTGTCTTGGGATGCAGGAGCTTACAAGCCGCTTCTTTGTGGTTAAGGGGGAAGACCCCTATCACACTTAAGGTGTTTGTCTTTCCACAGGAATTTTGCCTTGCATGAAGGACAAAATCTAAATGGAGACCTGTCCATAGCGCAGGAATAACACAGTGACGACGAGACCAAGGGAACAAAGAGGAAAGGGAAAGGCATTCTTAAAAAGAAAATGTCCACCCCCAACCCTCCTCTCCCTACTGTGTAGGCCGGACAGAAGGCCCGGCCACGTGGTCAGCAGTGCCGACCGACTGGATCAACTGTTTTCAAAAGTCCACTGTCTTCGTCGTAGGTCCCAGGTTTCGAAATACACTATGGTTGCCAAAACAAAAGACCATCAGGCTAATATACATGCAAGTGACATACTGACGGTAGTAGAAGAAACTTGGGATGTGGTAGTCAAAAAATATAAATGTATGACATACCCATCACCCCGCTGTTTGGTAACCCCCAATTTACCCCACGGCTTGAACCCAAAACATTCAAAGAATGGAAACCGGCAGGTTGCGAAAAAATAAGAAATGTTCCAAGGGGAGGAGGTTAAATCATTTTTACAATGTAAAAAAGAGATGAAGCCATCTGAAAACTCCAGATTCCAATACTTTGAGGTGCAACATTGTATTCTCGCCCCACCAGTCAAACCTGCAGCTATAAGAGAGCCAACAGCCCTAGAAAACATTGTCACATCAGATTCTGGGGCCACATCACTTACCTCAAATGTACACAAATTAATGGGGGAAGATGCAGCCAACGAGGCAACTAGTTATAGGCGACGCTGGCAAATAACTTTGGGTACAGAAATCCCAGACTCAGATTGGGGAAAACCCTGTGGGAAACAATTCCCTAACTTACTAGAGCAATCCAGATAAGAGTGTTTTGGTACAAACTTGCGGTGCAATGGCACTACACCACGGCTCTGTTAGGGAAAACAGATCAATGCTGGAGTGATTGCGGTCGGGTGGGGACCTGGGAACATGCATGGTGGAGCTGCCCAGTCCCAAAGCATTATTGGGAAGTTGTGAATAAATGTATGAATGAAATGTTTCCATCACTTGCACTAAGATCTCTACGGTGAAAAATGGAAAGTGAAAGAGCCACCTCATGTTACGGAATGGTTCTCTAAAGTGTGGAACTTTGTAGCAATGGAATGGATGATGCATTTCTTACAAGAGGAACATACTGCATTTCCCAAAGACTGGAAAAAGGTGCTTGATTTTCTACATAAAGACCATAACAATATGCATTTCCCTCAGAAATTACGACTATTGGGTATTGCTTGAATTGCCAACAACTGCATGAACACGTTTAATGGTGCATACGGCACAGGTGAATTGATAAGACTGCAAACGGGTGGGGGTACCAGGTCTCATGGGACGTATGGTTGGCGGGTTGTGCTGGGTGTTAAGGTGTTTAAGAGAAGTGCAAACAAACTAATAAAAAGTGACATATGCTAGATAGAATCCCAAAGAATCCCAAACAAAGGTGCACAAATAGACAGCAATCTGTAAAATTGTTTTATTGGTAAAAAAAAGCTTTCAGGTAAAGGGGAACAAGACTAACCGTGATTCCCACATTTCTACTTGGGCACCACAATGCCAGCTGCATTGTCCAGCCAGCAAGGGCATCCTTTACACAGTAGTGACATTCTGAAGGGCCACACACATTAAAACCTTCTCTAAAATAATCATTTGGTAGTGACAAACTGACAACCAGTGTGAGTGGGGAGTTGAGGGGCAGGGAAAGAGGATATAGAAATACAGTTCACATAAATACAAAAAGCAATCCTCTTATTACCAAGAAATCCCTATATTCTACCAATTGCTAAACTAGAGTGTTGAACAAGGACGGAGTCTTACCTTTGTCCACAGTTGTGTATTTCCCTTAATAGCTCCCATTTTCTACTGTACATGCTAAATTATTTGACAAACGCCAAATGTTACTTCAAGATAATGGTTGCAATATGCAACATTCATGGAATTCTAACAGTTACTGCAAGTTCAAGTTCGCAAACCCCGCTGGCGAGATTTATATGTGCTACAGTTTCTATAAAAACATACACAAACTTGATTCTCTGAAAAGCAAACAATACATATAGTTCCAGCAGTGTGGGCGACAGAGCGGTCTTGGATTGCTTTGAGGTGTGGACTTCACACCATACAGAGATATTCAGTGAGGAGGACTTGTACCCTCAAGTCATGGTCAGACCATATTGCACGCTTGATTATCAATAAACGACATCCTGAGAAACCACTTAATGCAGCTGTCTGCAACCTTTCGCTCGCCAGATGGTTTGGACTACAACTTCCATCAGCCCTAGCCAGCATAGTCAATAGTGATGGACTGTAGGAGTCAGTCCAAAACACAAAAGGTCGGGCAGGTTGGACAACATCCTCAGGATGAATGTGGCAGAACACAAAGGACCATTTTGGAAAGGAACAACAAGACTTGTGCTGTGGGAACAGTACTCACTAATTCATGTCAAGTACCACCCCCGCAAACCTTTAAGTGTAGGGTAATTTTCAGTGCAGTGTGCACACAGATGGCACAACAGGGTGGGGAGTGGGCATCTAAAACAGGGAGGGCGACAACAGAGCACTGTAAGCCAAAAACAGCAATAGCTAGCATTGAAACCCAGCAGTATCCTAGCTGCACCCAGACTAAAAGGAGGCCACCACAATACTGTTGCAATACCCACTTTCTATATTGTAGCCAAAGTCTCTGGTTTGCCACTGGCTTCCTGAAACAGCTCTTGCCTTGGGTGTATAACCTGCCAGCATGGCCAAGGCATGCGAGACTTCACTAATGGGAACAAGGAATGGCCCCAAATGGGAACTCCCAGATTGTGGCAGCAGTAGTGTGTTGATTGTACAAAGAAGACTTACATTACATTTAAAATTGGAGTAGGTAGTCAGCAAGAAATACATAAAATCAGTACATTTGAACATGAAAACTTTACATTTGCCTGAAAGTTAAACCACAAGACTATGGGAAGCTACCCAAATATGTAGGGGGAACAGAGGAACTGTTAAACGTATAAATAACAAAAAACGTTTGTTCAAGTATTAATCTTAGAATCCCTGATGTTGGCTCTAATTGACTCTCTGACTCTCTAATCATCAGTCCAATTAAGGCAGCAGCTAATAAAGTAAAATAAAAACCTTGAACCTATTCCCAGAAATAAAAGGCAGCTTCATTTATAAGAAATATGTAACCAGAAATAAATGTATATTTTTAAGGCAAATTATAATTTCCCCACTGAGAGTTGGAAAAGAAAATAGACCATTGTTTTGGTCACGCATTAAATGTGTTTTGAAGCTGTGCAAGATGATTTTTTTCTTGGAAATTTAAAGCAAATGGAAACGCTGCATAACCGTCCAAGAATTGGGGGATCTGGCAAAAGAGCTTCAGTAATAAAGCTGCTCCACAGCAAATGATGTTCTGTCATTTCAACCCGGCTAGAAGACCCCAGGCTGCCTCTGTGGCGGGCATTGTAACCAGTGTCCTTTGAAACCTTGTAACGACCAGAGGGTCGCTGTGGAAGACAACGTGTGCCTCAATCAACCAACCGACCGCCATGGAGGCAATTGGTACCGCATTGCTCTGGCTGTACCAATCGGCCATATTGCGAGAAAGGGATCCTTGAAAAAGCTTTTTCCACGCAGTTTGTCTTTCAGCTCCCGTACAGGAAGCACAGTTTATGTAATACAAAAATGAGGTATGTGTTATTGCATTTCTTACAAAATCCCAGCTTTAAGGCAATATCTTAATACTTGTGGTAAACAAAAGTAGTTAAAAGCAACAGAAAAGTCCAACAAAGATAGTGTCAGGACTGAATCAACTAGAAAACATTCTCGCCATCCCAAGGAATGGTTCGAGTTGCCATCTCACAGCATCCAGTTCGTTTTCCAGTTGTCCGCTGCCACACAAGTCATCTGTTAAAACATCCTGCTGCATACGAATGGCCACTGAGAAAGCCACTTCTGTAGGCCATTGAAATGCAGTGTCTTGGCTCTGCCGTGATTGCTACTTGCATTGCGATGGGCCCTTGGATTGGCAGTGTTCGTACACTAGGCTGCAACCCAGCCTGCAGAGATGAGAAAGAATGAAGGGAGGCGCAGGCACTACCTGCCAGTAGGCTTGAAGGCCTGTGAGCCTGCAGGGAGTCCCGGTAAGCCGAACACAGATCCTGCACTGGTGACTGAAACTGCGAAAGGGACAAGCCTTGCTGGGGTAGAGGCTGATAACAGGACTGTTGGAATAAGAGCGGAGTAGCCGTTTGCTGATGTGCTTGGACGATCAATGGTTGATGCAGAGAGGTTGGAGAATCAGCCTTCAGTTTACTTGCTTCTTTGACATCGTTATCATGCGCTCTGTACAAAAAAAAGGAAAATGGTTATAAGATTTAAAAGGGGCAATTGACCGAATAGTGTGTAGAACATAGTGCAGATAGCAAACCGGATGCCTCATTTTAAGGTACTTTGTCAACTGAGTTGCCTAGCAAGCACCCTGTTTTTAAACACAGTACAGAAGAAATAACATCGGCTCGGCAAACTAGACCAGCCCTGACTGGCTTCGTCAAGGAACTCATTCTCACCCTAGCTCTCCATAGTGGTTAGTTTTGTATTACTTCCAAAAGCAAAAAGGAAAGAAGCACTAGCAAAAAGGAAAGAAGCACTATCTAAACCACTTTGCGGATATTCAAAGCAGCAATGCCGTTCGTAGACGCCAACTAATTCAACTCATGTCTTTTATTGCAAGTTATTTAGTACCGCTATAGGGCACAATGTTCTCCATTGGAGGTTATGTCATTGTGAAAAAAATGAAGGCAAATAGAAACACCTAAATTCACGTAGCAATAAACATGCATCATGCGTGCAGAAAAACAAAGATGCCCGCCTGTTAATTAACATGTTTTATAGTGCCAATGTAAGAACACAATAAGCATGTAATTGTCCAGACATTGCAAGACACCTAATGCCTTTGCCTCATTACTCTCAAAAGGATACAACTGTGATGGATGTGCCCCAAAATGCTAACTACCCTGTAAGAACATGCCTGTGCTGGCTTTGCCACCAACAAACCAGCAGTGGTCCAGGTGAGTATGAAAACTTGTTTCCCCAAATATTGACCGAGTAGAAAGACCTTCACTAGCTCTATGCTTCATGCAATAATGTGCAAATCCTGACTTGCACACGTTTTTCCAGAGTTAATACAGCGTTTACTGGTTATATGAGCTTTATTTAGGTACTCTGTCAAATGACTGGTCATTCCAAGATGGTGCCATCACCATTTGAAGATCCACTGTAATTTCAACAAGAGTACTTAAATAGCACATATATCTAGTAAATACACTTGAAAGCTGAAATTGTGTGCAGTTAAGTTTTACACACCATTACATTAAACATAAAGACTTGGCAAAAAGATGTCCTATTACAGCGGTGAACAAAAGTGTTTTTTTACAATACCTGCTTACTACAATTGTGTTCAAACCACCTTATATGCACTCTGCTCAACCCCCTTGCCCATAACATTTACATGCATATCGTGCACACATCAGTTTCTAAATCCAGTACACGTCCTTCATAAAAGTGTGATCCCCCGAGTGTGGATCACTAAATAAGACTAAACAGCTTTGCTATTGGCACCTACAAATATAATTCAGACCTCTGCTAAACTAGTCAAATTCAGACCCACATACAATTTAACCTTTGTAGCCAAGATATTTCAAAGACTGGGCACAAAACAGCAATTGTTCTGCACATTTAAACCCGTTTCTGGACACTTGTGCTGCAGTCCAAATAAGGAATACTGCCACAACCCTCATTGACTTCAAAATAACTCTAGTGAGATGCTGGGAACGTCAGTTATTCCCTTCTCAACCTTATAGCTAGGCTGCAGTAGACCATATCACACAGAACGATATAGTCTGCTGGGACTACCAAACCATGCAATTCAACGGATCAACTGAAAGCAAGTCCCTTTTTACGCACACTCCAGAGTGAATACAATCCTCTAAGGCAGAGGTCTTCAAAATGTGGGGCGTGCCCCACCATGGGGGCGCGGCCACATCCCAGGGGGGGCACGAGAGCCCAGCATGAAATGTAAAAAGAAAAAACTTTTTTTTTCAGATTGGAGGAAATGGACGGGGGCAGCTCACATGGTCAGACTGGACCATAAAACGGTCTTAGGCACCAATGAAAAAATGGCCAGCAGTTGCAAATGGATATCCAGTCCTTTATTCATAGACTGTTTGAATAGTACCCAAGGGGGTGTTTTTTGTTTAAATGTAAACAAATGGTGATATTTAAAGAATATTTATTCAGCAACAATGGTCAAAACTACTAGCTGCATAGTGAAGTAACTCCTCAAACTGGCCCACATTGGCCAGAAAAGTGGCCCATTTTGACTGGCCTACACTAGCATTTTTGGTACGGTCATCGCCCTATTGCCCTATAGTCCAGTCCAAGCATGGCAGCTCATCCATAATGGTGAGAGGGCGTCTACCCACTGGCCCCCTCACCCATTATGGAGCAGCCGAGGAGCCAGCCCAGTAAAACCCTGAGCACTCCCTCGGCTGCTTTTTCCAGCTGAGGGAGTGCCTCCGGGCTGGCTGAACTGTCAAAGGGAAACACAGTTTGCCTTAGACAGTTCAGTTCCCAATCTGCACATGATCACTGAGCCATGCAATGCTGGGGGCGTTTTGCTTTGCCAGCCTTGCATAGCTCATTGGAAATGCTGGCTGGGGCACTGCATGTATGCATGTGCGAGGGGGTGCTCCTTCTCCTCCTCGCACATACGGGCAGAGTAACCTCACGGTTATGGTGATTTGTGTTTGGATGCGTGTATGATTGTGTTATGGGACTGTGGTGGGAGCAGGATGGGCGGGAGCACTGGGATAGTGGTGGGAGCAGGGTGGGGAGAGAGTGCACGGTCTGTACTGGGAGTAGGGTACGGTGACGGCGCGCAAACGTTCATCTGGCATATTTGGGTGGGCCTGGCCTGCCCAAATTTTGCTCAGGGGGGCCCAGGCCAAAAAAGTTTGAAGACCACTGCTCTAGGGAAATAGTCAGGAGAATGCTTGCAAGGATATAATTACACATAATCCAAATCTCAGCAAAGGACTCTGCTGCTCGAGAATGTTCTGGTTAATCTTAGTGGAAGCAGAAGCTTAAAAAGCAGTGAGAGTCATCACATACAGTGCAAATAAGAGCCAATGATTGGCAAAACCATATATATGGGCCTGCTCAATAGGGGATGCAAGGCTACAATAGGTTGGTTTCCTTGCCGCCTATCGGGCTTCACGTGGGTCAGCTAGGCTCACCATGTCCGCGGGTGAAGGTCAGGTTGCTCACGAGATACATGGTCTAAGCTAAATTAACATCTTAAGGCTGCTACTACATCACTGTGGCATGCACCTGGGTGGTGTGCAACTCTGTGTCCGGGGGAAGGGAGGAAGAACTAGTCATACTGATCCACACATTCTGGGATTTGTTGATTATGCACCCACCCTTACCATGATCTATACGTATCCATCCCTGTACCTTGTGTTACAAAGGAAGTCTTATATGCTGAGAGGTGAAATAGTTGCGCATGCTTCAATCTTTTATGGTCCCTGGGTTTATGCTAGGACTGGGAGGTCGCTTGCTCATCATAGAATGCATGGATGGATCTTTGACTCCACACTTTCCTTCAACACCCACATCGGAGGTCTCTAAAAAGGCAAACCTCCTACTGCACCTCCTCAGAGGTACTCTGCCTGTCCTCTCCTTCCCCCGGAAGCTCATGGTCTCCCAAGCTCTGGTTCGCTCTACGTTGGACTATTGTAACAGCCCCTTTCTAAATCTACCTGCCTCTACTCGCCGCCCTCTACAACTAATCCAGAACAGGAGTGCAAGACTTGGCCCTGGCCTCAAGCCCTGGGATCGTATCTCTCCAGCTCTGAAATCTCTTCATTGTCTCCCAGTGGATGCAAGGATTAAATTCAAAACCCTCTTGCATTGTCCACAAGGCTTTCTGGGGCCTGGGTCCAAAATACCTTCAGCTATCCCTCTGCAAATACCTCCACTCTCGAGCACTTCGCTCCTCTACCTCCAACTCCCTCAGGGTCAGTCGTTTTTTTTCAAAGAAACTAGCTAGGGGTAGATCTCAGTCTTCGGCTGGGGCCTCCCTCTGAACAGCCTCTCTCCCACGCTAAACCTCAGAGAACCATCTCCGGTTCCGGAAGCACCTCAAGACCTCCCTCTTTGTTTCTGCCTTTGCTCCCCCTCTGCCTTGCTGGTCTGTTCTCTCTTGACACTGTGCACCTGGCCACCCTCTGTCCTCCAGGCCCAGGTACCTGCTCACCCTGCCACCCTCCCGCACTGCCTCCGGGCCACCCCTTGCATTGGGGACTATATCTGTACCCATATAGACCCCCCCACCCCTTTTTCCTTCCTGCACTTATCAGACCTACCCTGTCTGCTGCCTTAAACCAAGCACTTGCCAATTGCTGGCTGCACTACCACTGTTTGTTACCTTTATTATTTATTTATTATTTATCTGTTTCTCCTTTGCTCCACACTTTCCACTTCTCCCCCTCTCCCATGCACTTGCAGGTTCTCAATGTCACTAGGCCTAGTAAGATCGTTGTTTTGTTCTCCCCTGTTCCCCTCCCTTGCCGCGCTCTGAAACACTTGTGTACGAGCGCAATAGAAATAAAATATCAATATCAAGATCAATCAATGTGGGGGGGTCGGGTCAGTGGTGTGGGCTCTGGCTCCAGGTTGACTGGGAGGGGTTTAGAAACCTGCTGGCAGTTTGGTCATCATGAATGGGCACTGCAAGGACACTGGTGCTGTCTCATGGCCTTGCAGAGCACATTGCTCCCAAAAATATGAATTGTTTACAACAGTGAAGGACACGGGGAAGTGCACTTCCATGAGAACTGGTGCTGCTGATCCATTCTGCCTTGCTGATTTGGGCCTAGTGAAATAGTTCCATGGGGCTCGATTGGTGCAGCGCAGACATGCAGACCTGTGCCTCGGTTACAAGTACAAAATTGCGTTTCATTCTGTGCATCTTCGTGCTATGCAGCTGTTCGCGCTATATTGTTTCCACACCGAGTTTCATAGTGCGGTTCTCTACCCCCTTATATACTACACTCACATATGGGTTTCGCCTCAGCTTAAAGCACCTACGGGGGAGGGAGGGGTTAGCTATGCTAATTTCTATCCGAACACAACCAATTCCTGACTGACATCCCTACTCAAGACAGAGGTTGTCAGTTGCTCTCCGCACCTCTATCCCCAAAACTTGCAGAGTGCCACAAGATCCTAGTTATGCTTGTGGATTAAAGCACACAAGGAACTCTTCGCCTCTATTCTGGAAAACTCAGACCCCCAACCTTAGAAATAACCTGTGCAGTAGGGTTCCATGTCATTTTGCCAATGGTATTTACTTAAAAAAAACAATTCAAAGATTTTTTTCGATGTTGGGGGGTCTCCCCGCCCCAAACTCTCCTTCCTCAAGCCACTACCCACCCCTTTTAACCCTGCAGAGGATCCAGCAGCAAAGAACATTTCTGAGGCATGGCATACAGCCGGTATTCTGTTTTTTCGGTGGCTCTGCTGTCCCTTTTTTTTTATTTTAGTATACAGTCCTATGGTAGCGTATATGGCTCCTAGAGCAGGGTACAAACCCCCAATTCTCGCCCTAGGATGATTATAACACTACACTGGTTTTAGGCAGTAGGCTAATGGCAGCTGTAATTTGGGCTTGGCTTCACCAGTGGTGCAATGCGATTTACTGCATTAGAAACCAATTAATCTTTTTGGTAGTCATTGGGGAAATAATGTTTTGAAGTGCTGCTCTTAGATGTTTTGTTTTTGGGCCATTCCTTTGTCACCAGTAACAGAGGCAGGCCTAGATAGCCGTAATGCACAACTGTGCTCACTGAGCCCAGCCCTGCACCCTCTTTTGTGGTTTGGATTTGTTTAGGTCAGTCCGTAGACAGACCATTACAAATCCTTATACACAGTCTGCTGGTTTTTGGGGCCTACCTGATGGTCTGGCCATGGAAACCTGTTGGAGTGTCCTGCTATGCGATTGGAGACGTGGCTTAGCCAGCTCATGCGTATGGGTTTATCTAGGGAAGACCCATAACTCTGCCTATTTTCTGCTAGATTTCGTCTGGAATGCTGCATATTTACTGACCTGTTGGGAGAATTTTTTGCCAAGGAGCTGCTCCCACTCGGAGCACGTTTGACTACTAGCTGGTTGCAATTTCTGGATACTGGATGTCCCACTTGGGCTCTCTCCCTCGCCCCACGTCGGCGGTGCACATCTTTGGTTGGACTGTGGCTTCTGTGCCGGAACTGTCTTGGGTGGTTTACCATCTTGGTGTAGGAATCTGCCATCAGCCAGAAGGGTATTAGGGGCACCAATACCCACCCTCTCCTGTTAACTTAGGAAGTGCTGCGTCACTCACCTAGACAGTTTTCTTTATGGTGGGACAGTTTTCCGCTTGTTGGCCGACTCGCTGTCCTTTGAGCTGCTGGATCCTGCTAGTTGGGTTCTCCCATCCTCCTGAATCCATCCTTGCCATTTTATTTACTCCTAGCTGGTGGGTCCCAAATCCAAGGAAGGCAGTTTATTTGTGCTGTCTGGGTCATCACTGGTCTGGGGTGCAAGGCTGCCGGTGACCAGATTATGTAAACCTCTACGTATAAGAAGTTTGAACTCAGCAGGCTGTTTTGCCTTTTCAGATTTCCCTTTAGGGGAACCACAGCCCTCAGTAGTACTTACCCTTGGGCCCTGGTTTGTTGGTTAATGAGATACATGTCCCCAAGGGTCACAGGTTTCTGCAGGCACCCCACCACCACCATCATCATCATCATCATCATCATCATCATCATCATCATCATTTTGCCATAGATTCTATTGGTCTGAATCCTCCAGTGTTACTCGCCTTCCTGGGGCTGCTGAGTCTTACATGGCACTGGAACGCTTCAAAAAGGGTCTGCTCTGGCAGCCCCTGGGGTCGAACTGGAATGTGGATTCCTTTTCTGCATAAATGCGCCGGTGCCCACTGAATTTGGCTGCTAATTCCTTTGGGGTACTTTTAAAAACTCACCTAAAGCTCTACAAAAAAGACCTTGACAGTACTGACCTGCTTCCTCCAGACAATTTCACTGGGTCCCCTGTGTGTCGATTGAATTTTAGGGTAAAGGCTAGAATTTCTGTAAGTCTTAAATGCCACTCCAGTCTTGTGAGTGTAGAATATTTCTTTGCATCTAGTTTTCTAGCAGTGTAAACCCAATCTTGTTTTGACTTTTGGTGGTCCCTGGCTCTGTGTATTAACCCCTTTCATCCCCCTTTGGTCCTACATTTACTTATGGTGTGCATTTGTACTACTTGTCGTACTATGTCCTACAGATTCAGTAATCTGACTGTTTTGTGCGGGCACATGGGATCCAGTTTAGAACTTACGATTTGTGATGTCTAGGGTTCCCCTTTTCTTCCCTCTCTTTATCCCTGTGATGTGCCTACAACCAGGTAGTGGGCAAAATAGGTCATTTTACCAGTGGGCCGGGCCTTAATTTACCATTAACGTTTTTATACACAAACTGTTTTTGCTGTGTTACTCTTACCCTATAGTACCCATTGTATCGGATAGAGTTCCTGTGTTTACTTTCATGGATGTGTATATGTTTCAATATACCAGTGTGGTTGTTCTGTGTGGACTTTCTGTTCTATTACAAGTCTTCCTCCCTTGAGTTAAGCCTAACCGCTCTATGGGGACCTCATCTCCTAGTACATACATATTTTATTGCAATCCAGAACGGTCAGGAATATCTACCACTGCAAATTGGTAGTCTGATTAGCTCTTTGAGTTACCCCGGAAGGGGAGTCACCGACACTCGTGCAGTTTTGAAAAGTTGCAGATACAAACTGCCACGCCAGAACAGGTTTTGGGCGAGTCTGTAGCCTCCTCCGTTTTATTTGCACAGAACATTATTGTGGTGCAATCTAGGCATAACAGGACTTGTGAGGACTACATATATGGGCTTTAGGTCAAAGAAATATTTGTAGGTCTGCAACCCTGGGGGAACATAGAATGCACTTTGAGATCCCCGAAGTGAGCCTCTGCATACATAATTTGAGGCACACATTAGCAATATGTGGAGATAGGCAGACTGGAAAAAGGAAGGCTTTGAGACTGTTCACCGCATGACTGAGGATGCACGACTGGATTCCAATGGTACTTCATGTGGAAACCGACTAGAGGCATGACCACTGTGGAAAAAAAGACGGGCACAGATGCCTCTGAAACCACTTAGCGACGGTACTTTCTGCTTTGACAACTCCTTGTTTCGTTGCTGCAACCCTTCCCAATTGGGGAAAACATGACTCACGCACAGCACCTATAAACCTATTGACCCATTTGCTGTGGGGTTCGTCTGATGCTCTGATTGATTTGCTCATTCATGGAACATTTTGGTGGCAGGTGGAGATTGGTATAAGGTTTTTTTTTTTGTTTGTTTTCCTCATTTACTTCCCTTCTCCTTGTGACGTTGTGTTTTGTCTTCGTGGTGTTGTGTGTAGGGTTAGACATTTGGTGAGGTTCATTTAGCTGAGTTTTACATAGTTGATTTTATTGCAAGATTTGGTTTCATTGGTTTGTTCGTGTTTTCATTTGAATTGAGTGCTTTATTGTTTGTTTCAGCCTATGTGGAACTGATGTATTGTAAACCTAAACAGAAGTTAAAAAAAAAAAAAGAAGTCTTTGAAGAACAGAAGCATCAAATGTAGGGCCACAAGCCATTAAGACTTGTGAGTAGTAGAAGAAGATGCAAGCAACTCTACAGCAAGAGGTAAGTTCACTCAGGCTTCTTTGTACTGTACCTTCGAATTGAAGAAAAAGTGCAGCAGATGACTTCTGATCCTGTGCAGCTGTTCAGATCTCACTGTTCCTGGGCCTCAGTCGTGGGGACAAGCGGGAGGACTTCTGGGGACTCCTGCACTGCAATGGGACGGTCACCGCTCGCAACTGTCAATCTTGAAATCAGTGGCTGTTCAGTGTTTCAGCTCCTTGCATCTACCGCAAATAGCAACACCGCGGTTCCTGGCTGTCGATATGGACTTTCCTTGCTTCTGGGGTTCCGCACTCTGTTGAGGGGGCTCAAGCTTTGTCAGTCATGCTTACTTGGAGTCCGGAGGATCTTCCTGAAGCTCTAGGCCAGCTTAAAAGCAACATACACAATCTGGTGTTCCTCTCCCTGGCTATACGGTTTCCAGCAGCAACTCTGGAAATTCAATCAGCTCCGAAAAGGATGTCCAGGTGGCTTACTTTGGAGTTGATTGGTCCCACCAACTCAAGGGGGGAAATCGTCATTGCAGGGGCTTCTCTGTAGATTAGAATTTGGAGTTTCAGCACAGCAGCACTGGGCCAACATTTTCTTTGCGTTTGAGGATAATAAATAACAGTGTGATTAAGTGACCCATACGCTGCACGAAAGTGGGCACACGACGATACAGGAAATCAGTTTTCAGTGTAACCACCCAGTGGCAATATGAGGAGAGCCACATGTCACAGACATAGCCCAATCAGAGGACAGGGATAGTCCGCTGTGCACCGTACCTGCAGAGAGCAGGAAAGCCGAGTGAGTGCCATTTCTGATCTGGTGGGTGAGGCCAGATGGGAGAGCTGTTTGCAAACTGCTTGAGTATAGAGTAACGACGAGGTGCCAGAGACACCAGTGGAAGCTGTTCCAAAAGTAATCCCAACTCTGCAAAGACTTCCTAATGAAAAAAGTAGCTTGCGAGAAAGACCGCTTTTGAGAGCTAACCTCTACAGAAAGAAGCCACTCATCATTCTCAAATTGGCAAGGTCGTAGAGAAACTCCAAAGACATGATAGGAGAGAGGCACTGATAAATCCAGTGAACCAGAAGAACATTTGCCATTGACTTAAACAAGGAAACAATGACAGAGACCCAATCAAAGCAGTCATACTAATAAGAAAAATAAAATTTCATATTTTGCTCTTCCAAGTCAAGCATAACCCTTTGTTAATCGTTACAATGGTCATACTTTTAATGAGAACATTTCCTGAGTGCTTAAACTTCATAATTGATTACTATAAAAAAATACTACTTTGAACTGTAAATGTGGTGCGGAGAACAGGACTATCCATACTGCAAGTTTCAATGCCCACGATTAGTATGCATGCCTAATCAGGTTTCCACTCTTCAGGGCTGAATATGGGAGCGATAACTCTGCAATCATATGAAACCCAAATCTGTGTCAAAAGGACACATTTAAGACAACAAATCTGAGCAGAGTACAAATGAGATTATCAATCATAGTGGTGATCCCGTTTAATATATAGTTCCGCAGTCTGTAGCAGGTGGCGGGTGCTTCATTTTGGCGTTGTTTAAAGCGAACGCCTTCAGATTAATTGGACAATTGGTGATTAGAATTCGTACACGTCTCGTGTTACAATAAATTGCAGATGCCAGAGTGGTGGTGGGATGTATTAAGCTTAAAATTGTTTCAGCAATCATATTTTTAACTCTGTCTGATGGCAAATACAGATTGACAAGTCGCATGTGCACTGCGCTAAAGTACAGCCAATTAATTACATGCAATCTGCCTCCTACCGAGGCATCGGCTACAGTTTTGCCTCATCAGACATGCTCAGTTTACAGACAGAAATGCTTAATCAAATTATTTGAGGGGGAAAACCAAATGAAACAAAATGGGTTGTTGGAAACAGGGAGGTCAGATTGCATCATATAGCAATACGGCCAGAGCATGCCATACTTATGGAACTACACGAGACTAAACTGCACCCAGAATCGGATGAAACACCCATGCCACTGAAGTGAAGCCATGCAGAGGATTGTTGGTTGCACATATCGCCAATCTGTAGCACGCCACGCAGACCTTGAATTAGTGTGCCACTTTATCCCTGCCAAACGTTCAATGAGATTATGAGCAGCATTTCGAAGGAAAGCTATCGGGCCAATATAGATTGCATGTAATGGGGAGGATATGATCACAGTATGATATATGTCATTTATAACACGCCTGTACACAAGTGTTTCTAGGCGAGACACTAGTATGACCCTTGCCGCAGCGTTCTACACCAGCTGCAGTTTTCCACTAAGAACAACAGGTTTTCCAAGGTAGAAAGGCAGGCACGCACACATGCGATTCAATGCATGCAGACTACGAGTGGATGAGATCTTTAGACTATCCAGAACGAAGCAATATCCAGCTTTAATGACTGTAGCAACGAGTGAAAGAATGTTACAGCTACAGTGTACCAAGGCAAAGAGGTGGACCATGTTGACATACTTCAAAATAAAATACAGGTCCGTTCTTACCTAGGAATATTCACCAAGTTGCTTTGTGTGCCATGAAACCGGATCTCCAAGAGACATAACAAAAGCATAGAAAGTAGTTGGCTTACCGGAGCAGGCGTTCAATGCATGGTGTAAGGTGCTCCCAGGAATATGCAGATAACAGTTGAAGCTGTGTGGTCCAGGAAGGGGAAACCTGCAAACAAATGCGAGAAGCAGCAATGCAGGCGGCAGCAACGAGCGATGGGCGGAATCCAAGGAACGTGTGGTCTAGAGAATACAGGGAGGCAAGATTGTTTAGTATGAACAGGAGAAGCAAATGCTCTTTTTTCAACGCTAGCTTCCCCCACACAATATGGTCTTCACCCACCCCACGCCTCGCCTTCTGCCCTCCATTGTGCTGTGCCCTAAAACCAAACAACTTTCCCAGTAGTTCCAAAAAGATGTGGCTGGAGTGTTTGGGCTGGGGAGAGGGCTTCTGTTGAATATGGTGTGAAGAGAGGTAATACACCAGGGGGAGGAATAGCTTTCCTCGTTTATAGCACTCATGTACAGGACTGCCAATCAATAAGAGGGACTTTTTGATTGGCCAGCACAAATGACAGCACAACCATGTGCACCGAAGCAGTAACCAGTGAAATCTGAATGTTCACAAGGAGGTCTGAAAACAATTCAGCTTGTTTAATGAGACAGCGTTTAACTCCCAAGCCCTTATTAAATTTGATTCCCCCCAATAATAAACCCAAATGAGGCTTTTGCTGCGGATTATTGCATTTTGTTTTTCGTAGTCGAAAAGGGGACGTCGACAAGGCGTGTCTAACACTATCCCTATAGTGACGTGCGTTGTACCCACAATCCCTCACGCGTCGAGGTCCCTCTGTTTGTATTTTTTCTGCCCTGAGGGAGCCTTCTATACGTGAGTGAGTACAGAAAAGAGAGAGATGTAGAAAGGTGTCTATGTTCCTTCCATCCGAGCGGGGAGGAAGGGTGGGCGCATATGAATCTAAGCAGATACAACCATCAGAAATGCTTTTACGGTAAGTAATGCATTGTCTTCTGATGTTTGTTAATCTGCTTAGAATCACATGCTGTGCATAGACTAGCGAGCAGTACCCAGAGTTGCCGGTGGGTTATGAGAAGGAACAGTAGAGAAAAGATGTCTTAATACTGCCTGTCCCACCTGGGAGTCAGATCTAGAGTGTGCATCTAGACAGTAGTGTTTTGTAAAGGTGTGCACAGAACTCCAGGTAGCCGCTTTGCAGATGGACTCAAGGGGAACATTTGCAATGAACGCAATGGAAGCCCCAGTGCCTCGAGTGGAATGTGCTCTTGGCATGAAGGGTAGTTCTCTCTTAGCAAGAGTGTAACAGAGAGTGATGCATTGAACAATCCATCTAGATATAGTGGACTTTGAAACTGCATCTCCTCTTCCTGCTGCCACCGAGACAAAGAACTGATTAGTCTTTCTCAGTGGTCTGGTTCTTTCCATGTAGAACATGACAGCTCTGCGTACATCTAGTGTATGCAGACTTTTTTCTCCCAAGCTGGAAGGGTTTTGAAAGAACGTTGGTAGTTCTATCGACTGGTTTACATGGAATTTCGAGATGAATTTTGGTGCAAACCTTGGGTGTGTGCGTAGAACCACCTTATCCTTGTGAACTGTTACGAAGGGGTCTAGAACAGAAAGAGCCTGTAGTTCACTTACTCTCCTAATGGAGGTGATAGCTATTAGGAAAGCGGTCTTAAGAGTGAGGTCTTTAAGAGTTGCCTTGTGCATGGGTTCAAAAGGAGGGCCCATGAGTCTAGTAAGTACCACATTTAAGTCCCATCCGGGAGCTGGGTTAGCTATCGGAGGGTGTATTCTCTTTACCCCTTCCATGAAGGGCTTGATAACTGGTATCTTCCACCACGACACTTTAAGTTGGGAAGTGGTGTATGCAGAAAGTGCCGCTAGGTGGACTTTAATGGAATTGAACACTAGACCTGAATCCAGTAGATGGGTAAAGTACAGAACAATGTTAGTCGGAGAGCAGTCAACCGGTTTGATGCTCTTACCTCTACACCAGATGACAAATCTTTTCCACTTGCTAGAATAGCAGTGGCGAGTATTAGGTTTTCTGGCTTCCCTGAGGATGTCCATACATCTCTGCGAGAGTTGTAGATGTCCAAATTCTATGATCTCAGGAGCCAGGCTGCTAAGTTCATGGTCTGAGGGCATGGATGCAGTGTCCTGCCCTTGTCTTGTGACAGCATGTTGTACGGGCAGGGAAGTTTCACTGGAGGAGATAGGGACATCTCCATCAAGTGAGCGAACCATGGCTGCCGGGCCCACATTGGGGCCACTAGTATCATGGTAACCTGCTCCTGGTGCATCTTGTGCACCACTTTGTTGAGAAGGGGAGTCCGGGAAAGGCGTAAACAAATTTCCCTGACCATTGAATCGACAGACCGTTCCCCTTGAACTGGTTCTGGGGGTACCTGGAGGCGTAACTTTGGCATTGTGAGTTCTCCAGAGTTGCGAAAAGGTCTATTTCCGGGAATCCCCATTGCGTGAAGACATCTAAGACGATGTCTTTGTGCAATTGCCATTCGTACTCTTTGGGCAGGGGGAAGTCTCTGCTGAGTTCGTCTGCTAGCAGATCGAGTTCCCCTGGTACGTGTTGTGACAGTAGGAACATGTTGTGTTTGGGAGCCCACTTCCATATATTCTGGGACAGCTTGGACAGTCCTGGAGAGTGGGTGCCCCCCTGCATGTTGATGTAGTACATGGCTGTGGTGCTGTCTGTAAGGACCATCACTGTCTTCCCTTGTAGGTGATCCTGGAAGGCTTTTAGTGTTTTGAACACCGCCAGTAGCTCCAGTAGGTTTATGTGCTTGGATGCTACGTTCGGAGTTCACACTCCGTGAGCAGATGCGTCCGTGGTTAGAGTGGCATCCACCGCGGGTGTGGCAAAGGGTTTCCCTATTATCAGGTTTTCCTTTGTCCACCACCGTAGCGAGAGAACCAAGGCTTGCGAGACCACCACTAGATCGTCCCATTGTCCGCTGGCCTGACACCACTGGCTGTTGAGCCACTCTTGCATTGGGCGCATGAGCAGGCGCGCGTGAGGTACCAAATAAATACACAACGCCATCATTCCTAGCAATCGCATCGCTTTGCGCATCATCACCTCTCGACCTGCCACATATTGTGGGATCTGAAACAGCATGTTTTGGACCCTCTCGTTGGAGGGGAAGACGAGGCCGTCCTTTGTTCGAATTAGAGCCCCTTAGGAATTGTTTGACTTGGCTGGGGTCTAAGCTGGACTTCTTCTCGTTGATGGAGAAGCCCAGTTGGAACAAAAGGTCTACAGACTTTTGGGTGTTTGAGAAGCATGTCTCGTAAGAATCCCCTGTTATGAGCCAGTCGTCAAGGTAAGGGTATACTGGGATGGATAACCTGCGCAGGTGGGCCGCTGCCACTGCCAGTACTTTCGTCAATACCCTTGGTGCAGATGCTATGCCGAAGGGTAGCACTCTGAACTGGTAGTGTTTGCCCTCTATCATGAACCTGAGGTATTTTCTGTGCGCTGGCAACATTAAAACATGAAAGTATGCATCTTTCATGTCCAGTGTTGTCATGTAATCTCCCTGTGATAGCAGTGGGATTACTTCATGTAAGGTCACCATACAAAACTTTTGGGGTTTGACAAACTTGTTCGCTGGGCGCAGATCTAATACAGGGCGCATGGTTAGATCCTTTTTGGGTACAAGGAAGTACGCTGAATAAATACCTTCCATTACCTGAGATAGAGGCACGACCTCTATGGCTCCTTTTTCCAGCAGTTGGTCCACTTCTTGGAGAAGGATGGCGAGGTGTTCTGGTGTCATGCGGCGTCCCCTCGGGGGTCTGTATGTTGGGGAACTGTTGAACTCTATACAGTAGCCGCGGGCTACGGTGGAAAGTACCCAGCGGTCTGATGTTATTCCCTCCCATGCTGGGAGAAAGGACGTTAACCGGCCCCCGACCGGCGTTGCATGGGAGGGGACACAAATCTTCGCGTCACTTGGTGGTGTTGTTGGCTTGGGAGCCTCTGGGGGTGGAACCCCGGCCTCTTCCCTTGCCACGACGTTGACCCCTCTGATTGTACTGGCCGCTATTACTCTGGTAGTTGCTGGAAGAGTACTGTTGTTGGTTTTGTTGCTGGCGTTGTCCACGAAAAAAGCGCTTATTACCAAATCCCTGCCTGTTAGGGGGTTTTGAAATTTGGTCCCCGTCTTTATTGTATCAAATTCTTTCTTCGCGTTCTCCAGCGCGTCATCCACTGCTCACTGCTCTCCCAAAGAGGTTGGACTCCTCTATGGGTTTATTAATAAGGGACGCTTGTGTTTCCGCCTTAAATCCGGAATTGCAAAGCCAGACGTGACGCTTCAGTAAAATTCCTTGTACCAAAGTGCGGCCAGCCGTCTCTGCTGAATCGAGGGTATTCTTGACGATGCTTTGATTGACCAGAGAGCCCTCGTTAACTGTAGCCAGTAAACGAGTCTTTAGGGGTTCGGGAGCTTCTTCGATGTCCTGTTTGAGCTTAGCCCATTGGCATAGCTTGCCAATAGGGTATTATTATTGGCGATTCTGGTAGAGAATGCTGTAGAGGTGGTGATTCTCTTGGCTAGGGCATATAGCTTCTTCCCCTCTTTATCTGAATGTGCTGCTGCCTTCTTCAGCAGTGCATTGAAGGTGGGTTGATCATCGACAGGCGAAGGGTTCCTGACTGGTGTATTTTAAGTAGACCTGATGACTATACTGCTACTGCCTGTGTCAGTCAACCTAGCCGGTGACTGCGAGGGGTTTGGGTCGCCCTCGCCTGTCTTTTCCTGGAATCCTTCCTCACATAGGTTAGTTTCCTCGTGAAAACATTCCTCTTCTTGTTGGTCCTCAACATAGGTGAACTCATCTTCCTCTTGGAAGAAGGTGTCTTCCTCAGTGGGATTGTAAGAGTTTATGTCCTCCTGTATGGGGTTATAAAACTTCTGGTATTTAGCCCTTGGACTCTCCAGGGGTGCCTCCCTTGGTCTCTTGGGTGCCCTGTCTTCTGGGATGGACATGAACCCATCTAGTTTGTCCATACAGGTCTGGAACCTTTCAAAGGTCCACTGAGGTCGGCCAGGACGGTCTGGGAAAGAAAAGGGGGTTTCTTCCTCCTGTAATTGTCTGGTTCTGTCCCATAATGTCGAAGAAAGAGAGCCTTCGCCTTCCGAGTAGCCTTCTTGCTGGCTAGGGCCTTCTGTCGGCGTCGGGAACTGGCCTGATCTGTTTTCCGGCGCCTTCGGCGTATCTTTGGTCTTGTGCGCGGTTTTCGGCGTTTCACTCGCCGTAAGTCTTTGGCCGTCCTTAGATGCTATGCGCGCGAGGCTTTCGGCGAGCATTCTCTCTTCCGAAGGATCGTTCGCCGTCGAGTCCTTGGTGGCAACGTGAGCGCTCTTGCGATGCGCGTCGCCAGAAATTTTGGTGTTAGCGCCCTTATTTTTTGAGTGCCCAGTCGCCTGTCGCGGGAGCGGTGGCGGGGAGGGCTGACGACCCTTACGGTCGGCGGAAGACGTCGGTGGGCCCGGCGTCCCCGTTGGCGCTATGGCTGCCTTCGTCTTTGACGAAAGTGTGCCTGGGGGTATGTGCTTCTGTGTTTTTCTGTGTGCGTCCTTGTCGCCGGGGTGTTCATCCCCATAAGCTGGGCATGAGCCAGGCTTGTCGGGGCCGGGGACGGATGAGGAGCGTGAACGCTCCTTTGAGAGGTCTACAGCCTCTGTTACGGGGGCCGTGTAGTCACTGTCCTCGCCACATTCGGTGGCAGCGGGCGAGGAGTCAGGCCTAGACATGGAGTAGGCCGCCCACCTTTTGACCCTGCGGTCTTTTAGAGTTTTGGGCTTTAGTAATTTACAGGCCGCACAGCCGTCCTCCTGGTGATCGAGTGGTAAGCAACGGTTGCACCGTTTGTGCTTATCCTTCCAGGTATATTTACCCTTGCAAAGCGGGCAAAACCTAAATGGCGTCCTCTCCATAGCTGAGGGTAATAAGTGTGACTACGACCTCGAAAGAGAGGGAGGGGAAAGAGAAAGGCATTCTTAAAGAAAAGAAAGACCACAAAACCCCACTCTCCCTACTGTGTATGGCCGGCGAGGCCAGGCCACGTGTTCGGCAGCGCCGAAGGATCTCCTCCGCTCGTCCTTCCGTCGAAGATATTGCTCGGCGGAGAAACGGCTCTGCATCGAGGGAGGGATCTACGTTATTGATATTAATAACAAACGACCAAAGGTCGAAGAAACTATTTGGCAATGTCTCTCGAAGAGCTCCGCATAAAGGCGACCAGTAGCTGGACGGAAAAAAACAATCTGAGGGACCTCGACGCGTGAGGGATTGTGGGTACAACGCACGTCACTATAGGGATAGTGGTACAGACACGCCTTGTCAACGTCCCCTTTTCGACTACGAAAAACAAAATGCAATACTCCGCAGTGACCACTGGATGTCGGACCTATGCACAGCATGTGAATCTAAGCAGATTAACAAACATCAGAAATATATATATAAAACAATGCATTACTTACCGTAAAAGCATTTCTGATGGTTGTATCTGCTTAGATTCACATGTTGTGCATAGGTCCGACTTCGGGTCATTTGTTGGTATTGGGCGTGGAACCTTTGGGGCTGGAGCCGCGACCTCTTCCCATGCCACGGCGTTGGCCTCTTTGACTGAACTGGGTGTTGTTACCCTGGTTAGAGGGCCAGTTGGTAGCAGAGTAAAATTGCTGTTGGTTTTGCTGCTGGCGTTGGCCACGAAAGGAGCGTCTATTACCATAGCCGCGTCTGCTAGGGGGCCTAGAAATTTGGTCAAGAGTTTTGATGGTATCAAACTCTTTCTTCGCATGTTCTAGGGCCTCATCAACTGCTTTCCCAAACAGATGTGTTTCTTCTATGGGCTTATTTATCAGGGAAGCCTGGGTTTCCGGCTTAAATCCCGAATTGCGCAGCCAGACATGGCGTTTGAGAAGTGTTCCCTGAACCAGGGAACGGCCAGCCGTCTCTGCGGCATCTAAGGAGTTCTTTACGATGCCCTGGTTTACAAGAGTTCCCTCTGAGATTGTAGCTAACAGGCGTGAACGCAGGGGTTCTGGTGCGTCCTCTGCTTCGCTGCGCAGCTTGCTCCACTGTGCATCTGCGTAGCTAGCTAGTAGGGAATTGTTATTTGCAATCCTAGTTGAAAAGGCGGCGGACGTCGTGATTCTCTTCCCAAGTGCGTAGAGCTTTTTGCCCTCTTTGTCAGGTGGTGCCTCACTAGTGGATAGTGGTACCCCTGCTCTTTTCCTTGTATTAGTAACTACGAGGGAGTCCGGAATAGAATGGCCTCTGATGTACAACGGGTCAGAGGGCGAAGGGCTGAAGAGCTTTTCTATCCGAGGGTTGACCCCTCTGACTAAGGCAGGATTGGAAAGGGAAGGAGTTATTCTTCTCTTTATAGAAGCCAGGAGCGGAATAGACTGACTAACAGGGGCTTTTTCTTTAATAACTTTCTCTACAAAGTCTATGTCAGGAAGAGTCTCCCTTGTGTCCATTTCAAAATGCGCTGCTGCCTTGCGCAATAGTGCATTAAGTGAAGGTTGGTCATCTATGGGAGAGGTGTTTCCAATAGGTGAATCCTTGGGAGGAGAAGGGTGAAAGACATCAGGGTCTGAGTGCACTGATTGGGATTGCCAAGGCTGCGAGGTAGCTGTATCTTCTTCGAAAGCTCCTGCACTAGTGTAAGGATCTTCTTCAAACCCCTCTTCCTCATGTTCTTCCTCTCCACCCAAACACTCATCTTCCTCGAGGTATTGCTCCTCTTCCGTGAGGTCATATACGTCTGTAGAAGGGGGAAACAGCCTAGGAATTTTGACCCTATGGTCATCCTGGGGCCATTCTCTTAGTCTTTTGGGTGTGGGTGGGTTTTGGTTTCCCAAAGACCTTTCCATTTTCTCCATACAAGAATGGAGTCTTTCAAGGGTCTCATGGGGGACCCCTGAATAGTCTAGAGGGGGAAATCAGTGTTTTCACCTTCAAAACGCTTAGAACGCTCTCACAACGTCGAAGAAAGGTTTCCGTCGCCATCTGAAAAGCCCTCCGGTAGTTCCGAAGTGCCCTTAGATGAAAGGGGCAGTTCCTGGCTACTCTTATGCTTTTTCGGCGTTTCTATAGCTTTTTGTGCAGTATTCGACGTTTGTTTCGTCGTCCGCTTACGTGTGTCTTCAGAAACAATTCTCGCCAGGCTCTCGACAACGAGTTTGTCAGTAGAGGACTCTGGTGTCGACGTTGCCTGCGTTATGCGTTGTTCCTCGACGGTCCCTCTATGGAGCGTTACGTCGGATGATTTTGGGGTAGCGCCCGTGTTTGATGAAATCCCAATCGCTGGTCGCGACTGCGGGTGGGGCTTGAGACCCTTACGGTCTGAGGTAGACGCCGGAGTGCCCTGCGTCCCCTTCGGCGCTGATGGATCCTTTGCCTTCGACGAAGAAGAGCCGTGGGTTGTGTGCTTAGGCCTATGGGGTCTGTGTGCGTCCCTGTCGCCGGGGTGTTCATCCCCATGTGCAGGGCGTGAGCCGAGCCCGCCGGGGACGGACGTCGAGGAGCGCGAGCGCTCCTTCTGGGGGTTAATGACTTCCGTAACGGACGTCGAGTTATCACCCTCCTCGTCACTTTCTGTAACAGCGGCGGCAGGTGAGGAAACTGACTTCGACATAGCGTAGTCCGCCCACCTCTTAACTTTGCGTTCTTTAAGAGTTCTTGGTTTCAAGAGCTTACAGGCCGCACAGCTGTCCTCCTTATGATCGAGGGGCAAGCAACGATTACAGAGCTTGTGTTTGTCCTTCAAAGTGTATTTGCCCCTACGGCGTGGGCAAAACTTAAAAGGTGTCCTCTCCATAGCTGAGGCAATAATAACTGGTGATAACAACCCCAAGGGAAAGATAGGGGGGAAAGAAAGACATTCTCAAAGAGAAGATAAAAGTTCGAACCCCCACTCTCCCTACTGTATGTTGGCCGGCGAGGCCAGGCCACGTGTTCGGCAGCGCCGAAGGATCTCCTCCGTCTCTTCCCCTCCGTCGAAAACTTGCTCGGCGAAGAAACAGCTTCACAGCTGACGTCGAGGGGAGGGATCTTTAACAATATAATAAGTATAATTAAGGACCGAGGTCCGATAGTAAGTATTTGCAATGTCTCTCTAGGAGCTCTGCGTAAGGCGACCAGAAGCTGGGCGGAATAAAACAATCTGAGGGACCTCGACGCGTGAGGGATTATGGGTACAACGCACGTCACTATAGGGATAGTGTTACAGACACGCCTTGTCGACGTCCCCTTTTCGACTACGAAAAACAAAATGCAATACTCCGCAGTGACCACTGGATGTCGGACCTTTGCACAGCATGTGATTCTAAGCAGATTAACAAACATCAGAAATATATATATATATACACACACACACACACACACACACACACACACACACACTTTCGATATATGGAAGCTAGCACTCACAAAGCTGCCTTAAATATCTACTCATGATGACCTCCAGGGATGTCTTTCAAATCCGACCCATTCCTTCCCAGCTAGCTGTTTGCCAAATGCATTATTCTAAAACTGATTTTGTAAAGATTACCCCCGAGGTAGAAACATAAAAAAATTATGCAATCCAAACCATAATAACCGAGCCCCCTCAAAACTGGAAAAATGCACATAAATGCATAATTCTACTTTCAGTGCAACTGCTTGCTGCCCTCCAGAGTTCGCCAACTCTCACCTCCATCCCATTTCTCCCTCCATGCTTAAAACCTTCCCTTCCTCTCAAAAGGCTGCTGGAAGCACTTCCCACATGGCGTACCTTGCAAAGAAACCTCCAGGAAGTAGTGAGTGTACTTCTCCATGAAGACCTTGATTTTAGCCAGGGACGTGATGGGCCAGCCGTTGTGCAGGTCACTCTCGCAGACAGAAAGGATGAGGTAGTAGTCGATGTAATGCGCTGGAGTTGGCAGACACAGATTCCAGTTGAAACAATCCAGGACCAATAGTTCCATCTTGAGCAAATCCTTCTTATTCAGCACCAAGTTGAGGCTGCACATAAAACCCAGGTTGTTTATATGCTCCAGTTTTGGTACTCGGTCCTCCTTTTCTTCAAATTTGCCTACAATTGAAAAAGTTTACTTTTGTTTAGAAAAACCTATTACCAACTGAACATCGGACCAGCATTAGGCCCCATTAGGACCACAACTCTGCATCATCCGAGTGTAATACAAATGCTGTCATGGAGAGGGCAACAAAAGGGCTTATTTAACATTAAGAAAGAACTCAGATCCATTCTAAAATCTTTTCACAAGGATGTCATTTGAACCAGATGAAGCATGGATAGGGCCAGTAGGACGCACTACAACACAGATCTGCTGATTTAACCCACTGCAAGAAGGTAACGTTATTCCTCGGCTTAACCTTCACCAGCAGCCCATTTTAGTTCTGGTCCACTGTAAACACATTATTTAAAAGTCACAAAAACCATGCATCCTAGAGAAAAAAAATTATTGCCTGGTCATCAGAAGGTGGCAGGAACTGGTTTAGTGCTACTTTTTATAGTCACACATCCAGGCTCCGTAACGCCTGGGCTTTCTTCAAGGTCCTCATAAATACTGATAATGCATTAGCAAATTCGACTGGGAGTACCTACCAAGCACACAAAGGTATTCAGTAAACTATGAATCCTGACCCTATGTTCTGTGATATGGAAATCTAAAAAGGTAGTTCCTATCCAAGCAAATCTATCCTTCCAGCTTATTTATAGACTGGCAGCCTACAGACCCACCCAAGTTCAGAGATTCAGACACCCGTCACCATCCTCACGGTAGAGCACAAGCACCCAATTGTACTATACTTCAACACAGAGTTCTAATAAGATTCTTAAAGCAGATCCCTACATGCCTGCTGGCTAACACCATAACCAAAGAGGCAACACTCGGCTGAACACCAGCACGGGTCAGATTTAGTAAAATGTCCTGTATGTGTGCTGGTATTGACCTTCTAGACATTTTGTACACTAAGAATAAGGCCCGTTACACCTCCGATTAACACAAAAGGCATGCCTCTCTAGGGTGCATCTCTAGTTTCTGCAATTAACATGTTGCGATTGATATGGTAATTAGGGAAGCGAAATTATGGTTGTCACGTACGTCTCAATGCTTGCACCATTGGTAAGGTGGCACCAAATCAGGAGCACAAGTCTCCTAAACAAGCGGTCGTTTTATCTCCCATATTTAAAATGAGTGAAAACGAAGCAGTAGATGAAGGTTGCTTTGGTGAAATTGAACTCAAAACGATGATACAATGTTTTTCAATCTAGCTATAAAACTATTTTTTTTTTAATAAACTTGACTGCTTCCAACCTGGACACGTTGGTTGTCAATCCACCATTCACAAATGATCCAGTTCCAGAATGCATTAATATGCAACGACTATTTGGGAAGAGTCAGCCAGACTTGAAGAAGGAAAACTATATATCTTTTCTTATAAACTTTTATCCGGAAACCTCAAGACGGGAGAAATAAGGAGCTTCTCTTCTTGAAACCAATTCTAACAATTGAGTCAAGTAAATAATCAAAAAAATTAATATGCACTGTGGTACAAAGTATCTGCACTGTTCTAATCCTTTTTCTAAATACAAGGCACTTCAAGCCCTCGCACGGAGCATAGCGTCAACTAGTGCGCAATGCACAGACTTTCTTTACTCACTGTAGCATCACGTCACGATTTTTCACAAGGAGGGTCCAACAACTAAATTCCCACCAATCCACTTATTGTGGAGAGGCCACCTCATGGTACCCTTTGTGATGGAAAAGCCAACCCGCACCCTCCAAACGGGAGACGAGAACCGATAAACAGAAGTTAAAACTTAACTTGGAATATTTAAACAAGAATGGACACCAAACCTAGACTAGCGGCCCCACAGCAGAGACTACGCAGCACAGATCCTTGACATATAAAACACTGGACTCACTAGCCAACCATGAAACAATTCACCCCTTCAAACAAGAAGCAGACAAAACAGAAATAGGCACAGGTTTGGATAAAAAGCTGCAACTAACAAGACAAGGCTGCCATGTACAATACTACAAAGGGGTGCACTATGGGCAAAGAAGCTCCACTATGCATAACGCATTAGAACAACGTCACTTCAGAAAAATGTTTCATAATAACCAACAAAATTAAAAATCCACAAAAACTCAGCACCTTCTCAAACTATGAGACAAATTCACTAAACAGTTCCAAAAGCTAGTAAAGACCATCCAAGAAGCCACAGCTAAATTGGGAACATATGAATAAGGAACCACCTTTTAAAGACCCAACACCAAGCCCATTGGCGCTCAACTACTCCAAAACACTAAACAGGAATTCTTGAAACTGGATTGATAAAAGCCACAAAGCTGGCTCGCCAACTGGCACCTGACCCCTGCCCCACTCAACCCCCAGACATTTGTTTAGCAAGGATGTACCTGCTGACCTCTACTAGGAGCTCAAATACTCACTAGTGAATCGTATCATGATGCTTCAAGACAGCCAGCACTAAACCACGTCTCTAAAACAAACCAAGAAACAAGCTACCATGCGATCAACACCTTTCCCAGCAAAAGTCATGGACAGCCACACTACATACATAAGCAGATCCTGAAGCACTGAGCCATACATACACACTGGGTCATGCCGAAGAAGGCATCAGGCCTATGGAAGTACCAAATCAGCACTCCTTTCCACAGAGAACGACCTGGAGATTCACATATGCTATCAGCAACTCCACCCTCATACTCTTAGAAATCTCTACAGCATTTGACACCAACTCATCAAAAGACTTCAGGAAGCAGAACTGGGCAACATTTGCTACAATGGATTACCTCCTTCCTTACGAGCTAAATAGCTACTGACCGACAGATTTGTTGTTTTTTAAACCACAAGCATCATAATCTGCGCAGTACCGCAAAGGATCAGGCTCAAATACTACTCATATTCACAGCAGCACTTGCCAATGAAGAGACACCAACATCACAAGAGGTCTTGCACACATGAATTCATGGATCACCAGAAAAAAATACTGAAACGTGACCTACACAAGACTGAAGTCGAGATTTTCCTTGCCAACACCTCAAAACAATCCCAAGGTCAGCGCAGATGAGAAGTGTGAATCACAACTCCAAGTTCTTGACAAATTTCAAAGTCTCTGTGCAACAAACTAACCATGGAACCACAGAAAACTGGTTAAGGAGTTTTTCTTCAACCTAGGCTCTGATGGAGAATGGCCTGGACTACCCATATGGAATGTTTGCTGCCTTTGCTGCTACAAAGAATCAATAAAGGTGCACAAAATATAATGTAGAACCCCAGATTCTCGTTTACACCTCAAGGAAACCTTAAAGAACCAGCAGTGATGTAATCAATGTTGTGATTCAGCCTCAGCAAACATAACAGCCAAATAGTTGAACTCGGTTCCTAGGGGAAAAACACTGAAGGTCGGCTGTTCAAAACCATAACTAAGCAAGTTCAGAAGCTGCAATGAAACTAGTTCAATTGTCAGGGATATGACATGCATTACTTACCGTAAAAGCATTTCTGATGGTTGCATCTGCTTAGATTCACATGCTGTGCATTGTCCAACATTCAGTGGTAACCGCAGAGTTTTGCATCTTGTCTTTCGAGAATCGAAAGGGGACATCGACATGGGCGTGCCTGTAACACTATCCCTATGTGACGTGTGTGTACCCAAGATCCCTCACGCGTCGAGGTCCCTCAGATTGTATTTTTTCTGCCAAGAGTGAGCCTTCTGACTATCGCGAGTACAGAAGAGAGAGAAAGTAGTAAGACGATTATGTTCCTTCCATCCCAGTGGGGAGGAAGGGTGGGCGCATGTGAATCTAAGCAGATACAACCATCAGAAATGCTTTCACGGTAAGTAATGCATGTCTTCTGAGGTTTGTCAATCTGCTTAGAATCACATGCTGTGCATAGACTAGCGAGCAGTACCCAGAGTTGGAGGTGGGTTGTGAGAAGGAACAGTAGTGAAAAGATGTCTTAGTACTGCCTGTCCCACCTGAGAATCAGACCTAGAATGTCTAGGCAACAGTGTTTTGTAAAGGTGTGTACAGAACTCCAGGTTGCCGCTTTGCAAATGGACTGAAGGGGAACATTTGCAATGAATGCTATGGACGGCCAAGTGCCACGAGTGGAATGTGCTCTAGGCTTGAAGGACAGTTCTCTCTTAGCAAGATAGTAGCAGAGTGTAATGCAATTGGCAATCCATCTAGAAATAGTGGATTTGGAGACTGCATTTCCTTTTCCTGTAGCCACTGACACGAAAAACTGATTAGTCTTCCTTATTGGATGAGTTCTTTCCATTTAGAATATGACAGCTCTGCGTACATCCAGTGTGTGCAGGGTTCTTTCACCCAGACTTGAGGTATTTTGAAAGAACGTTGGTAGCTCTATTGACTGGTTCACATGGAACTTGGAAATTAATTTAGGCGCAAATCTAGGGTGAGTGCGCAAAACCACCTTTTCTTTGTGAACGGTTACAAAGGGATCTAGAATAGAGTGCCTGCAGTTCACTTACCCTCTTAATGGAGGTGATTGCTATTAAAAAAGCAGTCTTGAGGGTGAGGTTCTCAAGACTTGTTTTATGCATGGGCTCGAAAGGAGCTCCCATAAGCCTAGTTAACACCACATTTAGGTACCATCTGGGAGCTGGGTTAGAAATGGGAGGGCAAATTCTTTTTACCCCTTCCATGAAAGCCTTAATCACTGGTATCTTCCACCATGACACCTTCTGTTGTGATGTATATGCTGAAAGTGCCGCTAGGTGCACCTTTATTGAGTGGAAGACTAGTCCTGAATCAAGTAAGTGAGTTAGGTATAGGACAATGTGAGTGGGAGAGCAGTCGATTGGTTGATGCTCTTTGAGTTACACCAGATGACAAACCCGTTTCCATGTACTAGAATAGCAATATCTAGCGTTAGGTTTCCTTGCCTCCCTGAGAATGTCCATACATCTTTGAGGGAGCTGCAGGTGTCCGAATTCTATGACCTCAGGAGCCAGGCCGCTAAGTTCAATGTCTGCGGGCATGGGTGAAGCGTCTCCCCTTTGTCTTGCGACAGCATGTTGTGCGGGCAAGGCAGTTTGACTGGAGGAGATAGGGACATCTCTATCAGATGAGCGAACCAGGGTTGGCAGGCCCACATGGGGGCCTCCAATATCATTGTGACTGGTTCCTGGTGCATCTTGTGCACGATCTTGTTGAGAAGGGGAGTCGGGGGAGGGGATGGGGGGGGAGCGTAGACACAATTTCCCTGACCATGTTATCCAGAGTGTTACCCTTGGATCGGTTCTGGGGGTACCTGGAGGCATTGGGCATTTCCAGGGTCGTGAACAGATCGATCTCGGGAAAACCCCATTGTGCAAAAACATTGGGGACGATGTCTCTGTGTAATCATCATTCGTGCTCCCTGGGCAACAGAAAGTCTCTGCTGAGTACGTCTGCCAGAAGATTGAGTTCCCCTGGAACATGTTGTGATAACAGGAACACATTGCATTTGAGAGCCCACTTCCAAATGTTCTGTGACAGTTTGGACAGCCAGGGCGAATGAGTGCCTCCCCGTTTGTTCAGATTGTACATGCCCGTGGTACTGTGAGGATTAGGATAGTCTTTCCCTGTAGTTGCGTTTCGAAAGCTTTCACTGCTTTGAACACTGCCATCAGTTCCAGCAGGTTTATGTGGTTGGACGCTATATCTGGTGACCAAACTGTCTGCTGGAGCAGGTGGGCTCCCCACCCTGTAAGGGAGGCGCCTGTAGTTAGAGTGGCTTCCACTGCGGGGGTGGTGAAGGATTTCCCTTTCAAGAGGTTCTCCCTCGACCACCACCATAGCGAGAGAACTGGGGCCGGCGAGACCACTACTAAATGGTCCCACTGTCCGTTGGCCTGACACCACTGGTTGCTTAGCCACTCTTGCATTGAGTGCAGGCGCGCATGAGGAACCAAGTAGATCCATGACGCCATCATACCTAGCAGACGCATAGCCTTGCGTACTGTTACCCCTCGACTGGCTACATAGTGAGGGATTTGAAATAACATGTTTTGAACCCTCTCGTCCTTTGTTCGAATTAGAGCCCCTAGGAATTGTTTGACTTGACTGGGGTCTAAGCTGGATTTTTTCTCGTTGATAGTCTTTTGGGTATTTGCCAGACAGGTTACGTAAGAGTCCCCCGTTATGAGCCAGTTGTCGAGGTAAGGATATACTGGAATGGATTGCCTGCGCAGGTGTGCTGCGCTACTGCTAGTACCTTTGTAAATACCCTTGGTGCAGATGCTATGCCGAAGGGTAGTACCTTCAACTGATAATGTTTGTTCTCCATCATAAACCTGAGGTACTTTCTGTGGCATGGAAACATTGAAATATGAAAGTATGAATCTTTCAAATCCAGAGTTCCCATGTAATCCCCCTTTGTGAGCAGAGGAATTACTTCCTGCAGGGTGACCATGCAACATTTTTGTGGTCTTAGAAATGTGTTCGCTGGGTGCAGATCT
Source organism: Ambystoma mexicanum (assembly GCF_040938575.1). Lineage (NCBI taxonomy): Eukaryota > Metazoa > Chordata > Amphibia > Caudata > Ambystomatidae > Ambystoma > Ambystoma mexicanum. The sequence continues at coordinate 323,477,843 of NC_090926.1, read as the reverse complement.
AGAACAGGACGCATGGTTAGATCCTTTTTGGGTACAAGGAAGTACACCGAATAAATACCCTCTTTTACCTGTGATAGAGGTACAATCTCTATGGCTCCTTGTTGTTCCAGTATCTCGACTTCTTGAAGAAGTATGAAGAGATGTTCTGGTGTTAGTTTTCGTTGTCGTGGAGGTGTGAATTTTTGGGATTGGTTGAACTTTAGCACCCACTGGTCCATGGTTATTCCCTCCCATGCCTGAAGGAATGATGTCAGAGGGCCCCCGACCGGGGAGGGATGGCAGGGGACCCAAATCTTCGAGTCATTTGGAGCCTGAGGCAGAAGAACCTCTGGGGGTAGGGTTCCTGCCCCTTTCCTTACCATGGCGCTGTCCCTTTGGGGGCACAGGGTATTTAAGTGTTGGTCCCTTGCGGAGAGTTCCAGTTGTTTCCTGAAGAGTATTGTTGATGAGTGGAGCGTTGGCCACGAAAAAACCTTCGGTTTCCAAATCCTCGCCTTGTGGAGGATCGGAGTAATTTGGTCCAGACCTTTTAGGGTTTCATGTTCTTTTTTCGTAGTCTCTAAGGCCTTGTCGACCACCTTTCCAAACAAGTTGGATTCCTCCACAGGCTTGTTTATAAGAGACGCTTGTGTTTCAGGCTTAAACCCTGAATTTCAGAGCCATGCGCGTCTTTTGTGGAGAATGCCCCGAGCGAGGGCTCGACTGGCCGTCTCGGCAGAATCCAAAGTGTTCTTTAAAATGCTTTGGTTAACTTGCCTACCTTAAGAGACTGTGGTAAGTGGAAGGGTCCGTAGAGGTTCTGGAGCCTCTTGTAGGCCTTCTTGTATTAAAGCCCATTGCGCATCTGCGTAACTGGGCAATAAAGTGGTGTTATTGGCAATATGCGTATAGTACGCTGTTGCTGTGGTAACCCTCTTACCCAGGGAATAAAATACTTTTCCTTCTCTTTGTCAGGGAGTGCCTCGCTGGTTGACAAAGGGACCCCTGTTCTTGTGGTAGAGACTACCAAAGAATCTGGGGTGGAATGACCATATATATATACACATATATGGTCTGAGGGAGAAGGGCGAAAGTTCTTCAATTCTTGGGTTTACACCTCTCGTAAGAGCCTGTGTAAGGATGGAGCCAGGCATTTTTTGATCAAGGAGAGGTATGGCCTGGCTGGTTGGCGGCTCCTCTTTGAATAAGTCTTCAACGAAGTCGGCTTCAGGTGCTGCCTCGTCAGTGGCAATTTTAAAGTGATCAGCTGGCTTACGTAACATTACGTTAAATGCCAGTTGATCATCAATAGGAGAGGGATTTCTTATAAGGGCATTTTAAAGAGAGTCCAAAGCCAGAATATCTGGGTCTGGGTCTTGTGGCTCTGGGGACGGTCATGGTTGAGGGTCACCCGCATCTGGGTCATCCCCCCCCCAGCCTTCAATGGGCTCATCTTCAATGGGCTCATCATGTCCATCTTCGTTAGAGAAAGGATTTTCCTGTACACGAACTGGTGGAATGTCTTCTTCTTTAAGGTCATAATTATATATGTCCTCTTCTAAAGAGGGGTCAAAAAGCCTTGGGAATTTAGCTCTAGGGTTAGCAGGGGTTTCCTCCCCTGGCCTCCTTGGTGTAGGTTGTTATGCACGTGAATAACTTGTCCAGCCTTTCCATGCAGTCCTCAAACTTTTCCCTAGTCCAGACTGATAACCTAGAACAGTCTACGGGTGGAAAGGTGTCTCAGTCTTCTGTCGAAAAACGTAGAGATCTGTGCCTTAATGTCCAAGAATGTCCTTTCTTTCCTTCAGAGAAGTCCTCTGGCGGGACCGATGAAGGTGGGGTATCTGTGTCCTTCTCTTGACTTTTGAACGCTCTCCTTGGATCTTGACGGATCTTTGGGCCTTTCAGAAACTTTCGAAGAGTCCCTAGATTGCAGTTTTTGAGAATCGGCAGCCACAATTCTTCCCAGGCTAACCTCGACCTCCTCACCAGTCAGGAGGCGCGCAAGTACATCTGACGATTGTAAGGGAGTCTGTTTCGGCGGAACCGGGGCCTTGCCCATCGGCCACCTTTTCCGGTAGTGCCATAACTGTTGGCGGTGGTAAGGCCCTGTCTTGAGTCCTCGGTTTATCATCGCCATACACCTTCCTGTGATGCGTATCGACAGAACTATGTGTTTTTGGGGTAGCGCCCTTTGTCTTGGATTGCCCAATCGTTAGGAGCGTTAGTCGAAGTAAGGCTAGGGGTTGTGTGCTTAGTGCCATGCAGGTGTCCGTCTGTCACCGGGGTGTGACTTCCCCAGGCTTATCGGGGCCGGGGACAGATGTGGAACACGGGTGTTCCGCCGAAAGGTGAACAACCTCCGGTTCGGAGGTCTGATAGTCACTCTCGCCATCGTCACATTTGGTGGTAGCAGCAGTGGGAGAAGTCCCGGCAAAGTCTTGGTGCGGAGGAGCTTACAGGCCGCATACCCTTCCTCTGTGATCAAGCAGCAAGCACCGGTTACACCGCCTGTGCTTATCCTTCCATGGGAATTGGCTCTTACAAATAGGGCAAAATCTAAATGAGTCCTCTCCATAGCCGAGGTTACACAGAGTGACTAAGACCAACTGGGAAAGAGGGAAGAAAGGGAAAGGCATTTTCAGTGAAAAGAAATGTCCACCCGACCCCACTCTCCCTACTGAATAGGCCGGCGGAAGGCCCAGCCACGTGGTCGGCAACGCTGACAGGATCACCGTCCATTGAATCTCGCAGGTCTTCGGCGGAAACAGACACCATCGAGACAAGGGACGGGAGGGGGTGATCTGAACTATCTTTATAGAATTACTCAACCAAAGATCATTGGACAATAGCAATGTTCTTTACGAACTCCGCATAAGGGCGACCAGTTATCTAGGTGGAAAAAAACAATCTCAGGGACCTCGACGTGTGAGGGATCTCGGGTACACTACACGTCACGTAGGGATAGTGTTACAGGCATGCCCCATGTCGACGTCCCCTTTCGATTCTCGAAAGACACGATGCAATACTCTGCGGTTACCACTGGATGTCAGACTATGCACAGCATGTGATTCTAAGCAGATTGACAAACATCAGGAAGAGTATTACACTTCTACCAATTATCGGCTCTGTAGGACGAGTCCTCCCGGCGGCCTCCAGCATACCCAGATACCCGTGTTCTTCAGGGTAGACCTTGCGGGGCTCAGCACTCGCTGGGGTTTCTCGTTTGGCTTGAACCTTCCCTGCCGCTCGGATTTCTTGCTTGCCCCTCACTCTGCATCCTTCTCAGATTTGATGCACAGCAGCAGCTGGGAGCCTACAGCGCTCACCGACCGTGTTCCTGGCGTAATGGCGCGGGCCACAGCAAGTTCCAGCCAGTCCAGACAATGGCTTTCCCTGTTGTCCATTTCGCCAGCCCACTGGTGTCTCCGATGACTGTCCTCCACTTCGGAGTGTTGCAGTTTCTGCAACCATGCTTGGCTCCACCACACCAAAAGGTTGTGACGCAAGGGGGCTTCCCCCCTTCCCTTCCCCCTCCTACTCCTCCCACCTGCACTCGATTTGTGGGGCGTTGAGGGTCCGGTGTGTCAGTCCTGTTATTGCCGTCTCCCTTTTTGGGGGGTTACTCCTGGCCTTCTCTGAGATGCTTTAGTCTTTTGCTTATATTCATATGTCTTTCTGTACCATTGGGAATAGTACCTCCCTTTGCTAGGCTTTGCTTCCCCTTGCTGTCCTTGAACGTCCTGATGCACCACTAAAAGGGTCGAAAAGTGTTTTGGATTGGAGATGTTGCAGTGTATCAGTTTTTAAGGCTTTTAGTGCCCAAAACATTTTCAGACCGAATAGCTGGTCTCCCCTCAAACAGCATGTCGAGCACTTCGGCTTGTACGTCTGTACACTTTAGCCATGCATGTCTGTGCAACACTGCCCCATTATTAATGATGTGGTTGGACACTTCTCCCTCATGCAGTATCGCAAGAGCCTCCTTGCGCTGATCATCCAGTAAGCTTTCTAGTATTGGTCATAGTGTGCCATGATAGCCAACCAATTTGCCACTTTAACTGTCGTTGCTCCAATAGCTAGCACTTTCTTTTCGAAAGCATCCACCTTTCAGATTTTGTTTTCTGGTGGAGCATTTGGTGCCTTGGGGGGTGCGACTGCCTCCCTGCTGTTGCTGAAACCACCGATCCCAGAGTCTGTTTATAGGTCAAGCATTTGGGAGAGATAACCTGTGCCCTGAATTTCTTTTAGAGCATGCCCTTGAGTGGCAGTTCAGAGAACTTTTTTTCATGAGGAGACCTTCCTCCCAGACGTGATCCACGATTGGTATTCAGGTAACTGATTTGCGTTTAGTGTGCATCAGATCAAAAAAGGACACCGCCTTTTTCTGCTTTGATGGTGTCAATCCAAATTCTTCACTGGTATGGGATCTATGCCACTATCTCAGTCATCCCGTGGCAGGGAATGGGTTTAAGTGGAATCTGTATCCAACACATCCCCACCCCCATCCCCATCCCCATCCCTGTCCGTCGTCAGTAGCTCACCTTTTTCCAGTTCTTTAAGTTGGGAACAAAGTCTAATGGGCGAAGCCTGTGGAGATTTCTGTAGCCACTCTGGTGTGCCTCAGTCCCTCACTATAGATCTTGTAGGGGATGTCTTCTTGGCTTTGACATCGGCCTGTGTGGAGATCATCTCCTATGCGGGGATGTACATGGTGATAATTTCCCCTTCCGTTCTGCTGACCTATCTGGCGATCTTGGAATAGGTGTTTTTATACATAGGGTAGTGTTTTCTGGATGGGCCTGGTACCTCTGGAGCGTGAAGGCGTTTCCCTTCTCGTAGCACTAGTTCCTGTGTCAGCGGTAATCTCTTATCCAGCTGAGATACCAATTTTTGGAGCAAAGATAATACTTGCAGATACAGTAGCATCAGCGGATTAACTACTTTTTTCAGTGTCGCAGGTGAGTGTTATGGGTCTCTTCAGATCACGGCCCTCCCCTAGGCCCTGCTGCCTGGTAAAATGAATTTTGTAGTCCACACCCCCACCGATCGAAGTGATAAGTTTGGTATTAAGGGTTGCCATCCTGTCTAGTGATGTGCAGAAATGGAGCAAGAGGGAGTCGCAGAGCGTTTGTGTGGGTGAGGTCTGGGTAGTGGTGCAAGTGGGTTTCACGAATTCAGAGATAATCTTGTGGAGCTCTTTGCTGCTGTCGCGACAGTTCAGGATTAGTTTGTTGTAATAGGCCTTTTTTGCCTTACTGATCTCGGATTTGTAATTACGGTAGATCTGCCGAGAGTGATGTTCACCATTTGCGCTCAAGAGTGTTATTTTAGTTTTTGAAAGTCTTCAGGTGAGGCGTTAACTATTGAGGGGACGGTCCATTGCGAGATGGTGCGGGCGTGGGTGAGCGGACGTAGTGATTCTTTAAGCCAAGAGTCAAAGGATTAGCTGGTCAAGGGTCTATCTGAGGTCGGTGGTGCTGGAAGACTGTAGCAGGGCGTCGGCTAGATCAGGTAGTACCTACCTTTGAATCTATGTCAGAGTGACGCTACCGCAAAACCCGAGGGAGACCACAGCCAGCTCGTCCAGATACAGAATGTAATCCAGGAACAGTGGTCTTCTACGAGTAATAAATCATCCACTCTAAACACTCGCCTCTCCTACCGCTATGCTCACTCTACTTTACACCAATGCAAAATTGAGCGCAGCATTACCCCTTCGATCAATTTCGGCCTAGCTGCACACAAGAACAATACTCCATGAGCACCTAAACATCCTGCTAGAACGCAGCTATAACCCATGAAAAAATGTATATACACATTTAAAAGAAAACAAAAAAAAGAAAAAAATATTTATTTTCGGCCTAGCTGCACACAAACATTCTACACAGGCTTAATGTCGTCAGAATGCAGATCACTGAAACCAAACACCTGACTGCACACATTTGACCGATCTCTCACCATCAATCCACCTAATGTTACGATGCAGCTACCATCAGGCAATCACACTTGTTGCACCCACATGGAGTGCACCCAAGCACCCTATACTACCCTACTCTATCGACTGACCTGGACTGCGGTCCCCCAGGGCGTTCAACCCACAAGCGCTTTCAGATCATACCAATGATCTATAGGGCGCTATATAAATGCTCAATAACAATATCTGGATTTTGCTGTGGAGCCACTGGTCTTGGCTGTGGGGCTACCGGCTTTGATGGTGGGGTGCCCTGCCTTTGAGGAGGCATGGGTGTGAATAATCAGAAGACAGGTGAGTAACCCTGTTCAAATTCCGAGACTATTTGGTGGTCTACTTTTTCTGGCAAGATGGAGGAGAATGGAGACAGCAAAGTGGATCTCTTGTTCTCTGGTGCAAATTCCTTCTAGATAGGTTATTTAAGCAATGTTAATGGAATTTGTAGGCTTACAGATGGCTCCCAAAGGGGCAGAGGAGCCATGTCTTCAAGCATGCTCTGTAGGCTGCTGCACCAGTCCCTTTAACTCCCCTTTATTTTGACTGACCAGTCAACATGTCCTTTTGTGCTGGCACCATTAACAGTGAAATTGATGTTTGTTGGGCCTTAGTTGCCTTCTTGCATGGCTGTGACGATGAAGGTTTTGTGATCCTCTTATGCACAAACTACGAGGTCGAAGGAGTGGTAGTCAAAAGATGTTTGTTGTGGACAAGCGTGGGATAATCGACGAGTGGTAGACGCAGTTTTTTTGTTGTAGATTAGCATATGATAACCCATACACCGTTGACGAGGTCGCCATCAGCGATGGGGTTGTCGGCAAAGGGGTCACAAGTTTGACAGTGATGTTGACTTGGCAGATTTATTCATTGTCGACTAAGTCTTCTCGGATTCACTCGTGTGCTACTTCGCCTGTTGTTGAGATGGTCTTCGAGTGTGTCGCCTAATGGGCATGCTTCGCGGCAAGGCCTGGTTTTTCTGGCTTTTGATTTGTTAGAAGAGGATGGAAGTCTCTCTTCAGATCTGGCTCTTATGAGCATAGGGTTTAATAGAACCTCTAACAGCCACGCTTTGGGGATTCTGTCTCTGAAGGAGGCTACTTACCCTCGTTCAGCCAACACACAATGGGCCTTTGCATCTCTTTCAATGTTTTTGCACTGAAAGAATGGCAAATTGTACAATCCTCCTGTTTATGATTTCGGTAGAAGCAATAAATGCACCCAATACGCTTATGACCGTCAAAGTTCTTATCTCACATGGTTTCAAGAGAGATTTCTTGAATTTATGCTCCATTTTAATCCCTTCCCACTTTACTGATGTAAGAAGGTTTAGGTCTTGTCTGATGAAGGAAGGATGTTCCTGGTTAAGCTGTATTATGGTTTTGTAGAGAACAGTTCTCTCACCGGAGAAAAGGGTTAAGAGAACTCCTCAGCATGACGTGCAGTTAGAATCTCAAGATGGCCTCCAGGGTTGGGCTAGATAGACATCCATTGGGAGAGGCTGAATGCACCCAAAAGGACAATGATGGGTTACAAAAGTGAGCCATTTTTTCCCTTTATTGTTTATAATGTAATACTGAGGATACAGAGGATTCCCAGCCTAAGACTGGAAATATTCAAAGCATGCAAATCCAATGCTGGAGAAGGGAGAAAATGCCATGCTGCATAGAATGTCAGAACACCCAATACTAACCATACATTCATAAGACTGAACATTTGTACTTTGGGTACACGTACCACAAAAATGCAGAAGAACCAAGATTCCTGCCAAGCAAACTGGGACAACCACCATTAAAGAAACACTTCAGACAATCTTCTGTGATCAAGATCAGATTTAAAATTAGACCATCTTGACACATACCTCTTCTACATTCTACTGTCCATTTTAGCACGGTTTGCACTTTAACTGGCATTAGAAGCTGGCAAAAAAACCTTTGCAATGCCCACAGCAAACTGGACTTCAAACCAATCTTCTCCCTTAAACTTACTCTTAACCTTTAATTGTTATATCGTGTCATAGTAAACAGATCGGATAACCTATTCACAGCAGCCACCAACGTGTGTTACTTTGGGAGAACTACAGTAGTAAATGTATATAACCAGAGTAAATTAGGCAAAAGGGGCAAGACCAGACCATGTGTCTAGCATTGCATGGTCTTATAACTCAACATGTCTTTGATGGCTTTCACCCAGTTCAACTTGTTTTCGGTTACCTAATGTATCATAGTATATAGCCCCAATGCGCTTTGTAGTAGGAACGGCCTCGGGGACCGAAACTTCAGTTGTGGCAACGTTCTAAGAGGAGGCTTAAGGTGCATGTGTTCATTTGGCCTTGATTAGGACTTAGGAGGGTTGGATAGGCTCCAGGAAGCAACCCAAGAAGTCTGGCATGTGGACAGGTGCTGAGGGAGGTCACGGCAGAGCACTAGTGCTGGAGATTCGATATGTACCCAGATAGGCCGAATTTGTCGTAGGCTGTCGCTGTATTCTAATGGCAGAGGCGTTGAGGCAAGTCTGGTGTATCAGTGCGAAGCGGTTATGTGACCAGCTAGACCGAATTTGTCATAGCTGCATTCTAGAGTGCGTGGATTGATAGCCACCCTGCAGCAGATGTCCACTGAAGTGGAGCACTTATACATACCTTAAGCACAGATGGAGCTGCCTCTGTCATCTGATCTTCTGCGAGGAAGAAAAGCAAGCTACATTTGTAGACTTTTCTAGGCACTATGGACTGGTTACCATTAGGTCTACCAAGTGCAATCTTCTAGGTGGGAAGACAGGCTACCATAGAAACTAGGCTGAAGTGATTCTCTGAGCGCAATAGACGTTACATTTATCGTCTAACATAGCATTCACGTCCTACAAACGCTAACCAAAGCTGTCTAATAAGCGCAATATCAAGGAAAGCTGCATGTAACCATTGTGTTACAATCGCAAACTTCATGCAGTTTTAAGTGCAATGATAGATATATATTACACAGCCACGCTAGTGGCTGTGTAGTTATGGTTAAGTTGCTGTTTCCATAGGAAGAGCACTTTTTGGGCGTCTTATAACTTCGCTCCCCCTGGACGAATCCTCACCAAATTTTTTTTGCAAAGTTTGGTGATGTTTGGTCCAGGGGGGGAAATTTATAAGGGGGGGTTCGGGGGTACCAAAACATCTTTTCCCATAGAATGAATGGGGGAAAAAAAAAAAACTTTGCGCACGCCTACAGCCCAAACCGCTGGACGGATTTTCACCAAATCTGCGGCAGGAGGAAGACCTTGGTCCCGAAAGCGTGCTTTTGTAAATTTGGTGCCAATCCGTCCAGTAGTTTTTTTTAAAATGACCAAAAAGTATGTCTAAAAAATATTGTGATATCTATGTCCGCTCCGCGGTCACACTTCCCTGTTCGCTCTGCGGACAAGAAACCGATTTGCTAATCTGTAGCGTCATGTCCGCGATCATGTGGCGCGTTCACTGATTGGTTGTGGAACAGCGTGAAGTGCGTCAGATTGTTTCTCTGTGCCCGCCACCTTTCATTCGTGTTTTGGTGTACGCGGACATCGCCGGTAACTCAAAAAACGTGACACCATTGCACTTGTTACACTTATGAAATACTGTTTCGGAAGGTGAGCGTTAATGAGACAGGGAGGGGATGTGGCAGCATGAAGTCAAAAAGTGGTGTTTTCTTGTCACCAAAGTCATACAGTAAATTGAAAGTTGGTGCTCAATATACGGCGAAGAATTACTGTGTCTGTGTTACAATCTATTTAGAATAATATTGCAGTCAGACTGGCGTCCTCGAGTTTGAAATCTGAGGCAGCCACGTGCACCGTTTGATGGAAACAGCAGTTCTGCAAGTGTATGGGAGTAGCGGTTCTCATATGTTGTCGCAAAGTGAGAATGTATTTGCATTCTGAGCGAAGGTCACTTGCTTTGCTTTTTTTGGTTGCGAGCTCAGTAGGCCCACGCTTCTGACTGAACCCATAAGGGTCAATTTTTTTTTTGATTTGAGCAAAAGGGATAATTCAGTAAGAATGCAGAGAGTGAAAGTTTGCAAAAAATACCATTTCATAAGGTTATGTTTTAAAAACGTTTGTAAGGCACATGAAATATCAGTTAACAAAGATTCTTTGGTGCAAATACATTGCTGTCCGACTTTACCGAAAACAATGGAGATGGTAAATATCATGAAATTTTAATTTTGACGACTCTACACCGGACCGAGTTTAAATTTTTTATTACCAGAACAATAATTTTGACAATATAACTGAAGTACTATCTTTCTCTGTTTTCATTTTTTTTCACTTACAGAGAGTGCAGATTCTCTGCATTTGTAGGGATTGCCGTCAGGCATAGTAATAGTAGCGCCTGCCTTCTGCTTCCATCCTCCCTCCCCCCCCCCTTTTCTCCTTTTTTACAAGCACTTACTCTTATCACTGTCCTGGACCTCTGATAAAGAGCTTGCCTGCCTCCCCCTCCTCCTCCGTGTCTTCTCCTCCCCTCCTCCTAGCACTACCTTGATTGTTCATTGATCCTCAAGATAGTCACCTGTTTGTTCTTTTCCCCTCCCATTCCCTCCCCACCCCCCCACTTCCTCCCCTCCTTTTGTCATTTTTGCACTGCAACAATTGCCGTCAGGCATAGTAATGCTACTGCTTGTATTGTCTCCTTTTTTCCTCTCTCACCTCCATTATTTGTTCCATGCACTTGTACTATCTGTTATGATATGATAGTTATTTCCACATTCTGATTTGCTTCAAGGACCTGTAAGAATGTAATTGTATTTTCCCTTGTTTCCCTCCCTCCTTGAAGCGCTTTGAAACACATTGTGTATAGGCGCTATACAAATAAACAATCAATATTACTAGACTCACCCATGTTTAACGCCAATATTTCTTTAAAATGTCACGTTTGACCAAATTGCTTTGTGTATCAGTTTGCACGTTCTTTTTTGAAATCACGAGATGTAATTTGTTATTACTTGAACATTATTTTTGGCATTGTAACTGAAGTACTATCTTTCTGTGTAGTTGTCATTTTTTTTTAACTTATGGAGAGTGCAGATTCTCGGCGTTTGTAGGCTGTCACTAGATTTACCCATGTTCAACGCTCATATTTCCTTAAAATGTCATGTTTGACAACTTCGATTTGTATATCAGTTTTCACGTTTTTAGTGAAATTGTTTGCTAAAGGTTGGGTATTGATACGTATTTTTCCTTAAGTTTTCCGACCAGCTACATCTTGCCTTACTGTGAATGCCATGGTTCCAGATGCCGAGTAATGGCTTTTTTGGACGCCAAATGCAACTGCTCGTGACTGGCTGCCTGTCCGTCACAATTTTATGGGATGATCGCGCTGGCCTCCTTTGTACATACGCAGCAGTGGCCATTAGGAGTAACATAACATCTTTTATGGTGGTGTAAGCCGAAGGTCATGGCAAAGTCTTGGAAATCACTGTGCAACCACAGAAGTTGCTTTATCGAAAACACATACTTTGTGTATGGGAAGAGAACAACGTGTGCCTCACCATTAACATTTTCGATGACACCCATAGAAACAATGTTACTATTTGATTGAAAATGGGAATAGTCCGATGGTCTCTGACAGTTCATTGTGAAATAAAACTACTTTACAAATTCTGAAATGTTAATGTTTTCTTTTAAAAACCAGATTATTATTTCAAAATTTAACGTGCTACGTTGTACATCGCTGTATGTTCATTTTCAGGTTCTGCGTCACGGCACGTAGGTGCTTATGGGCACATTTGGCTACGGTGGAGAGGAACCTAATCCAAAAAAGGTGTACAATATCATTAGGGTTGGTTATGTGGCGAGATGTGGGAGTGTTTGTGTTACACAAGTGTTGGGATGTCGTTAAAAAAGTGGTGGTATACGTTTATTGACTGAAGGGTTGGCTGCAGCTATGGGGAGTGGGCAGATTGTCGGGGTCGTGTTATAAGCTCATGATCCGCACAATGTGGCTACTGCCCATGACCAGAAGGGACAAAAGATAGGATTACAGTGGCCATGTCCACCTGGGACTGGCTTTGTGATAAAGTTGTTTGACATGAGGATACATTTGAAAGGGAAGACAAAAGTAGTCGTGGTAATATGTTAACAGGGTTTCTTTTTTGCAGGCTGCCATGGAAAGCGAAGAGGGGCCCTGAATGGAACAACCGCTTTCCCTTTCTATGGTGGCCATCTTGGAAAAAGGATGTTTTCTAATCCGGGACGCCCCAGGCGTCCCGGATTAGAACCAAAAATCCTCCTTTTTCAGTACCACGCATTACTGCTTTGCAAATCTACATTGTTAATGGCATTCATTCCCCATTTTAGGGGTGGAAGTGTCCTTTACTGAGAAATATAAAGTAGATGGAGTATATGCATTTAAAAAATATATATTTTTACACTGTGAAAGGTGGTTCTTAAAGGAACATTTACTTTGTGTATGGATGGCTTTTTTTTGGAAGCACAGCTCAGAAGGAAAGGTGTGGACGGAGATGAGCAAAGCATGCAGGGTCAGTTGGTTAATACCATATGCACCACCAAGGCCAGGGGTCTACAACCTTTGGCTGCCGAGAGGTTTTAGATTATAACTCAATCAGCCCTAAACAGCCTAGTCAATCATGGAGCTTGGGAGTCGTAGTGCAAAACATCTGGAAAGCTGCAGATCCCTGTGAGCTACATAATCAAAAGGTTGTGAACCAGTGGGTTTGTCCTTTGGGGTTTCGTAGGTCAACAAGTAGTCCAGTTGCCCTGGCCTGAATAATCACTTGGATTAAAAAAGAAAAAGCATGCAATAGACCTTTTATCGCTAGTTCTCGGAGTGAAACTACACATGTTTTGCATGAAGTATTGTGTGCTTCCAAACTAGCACTGAACAGCCAATGCTAACATTCAGTGTACTCTTAAGAAAGCACGGCACAGCCTAATGCAGATTATTGTCCCCAAAACGGAGACAACAACGGGCTTAAATAGGCAGTATCCTAATCTTCCAGCAGTGTAACACTGTCACAGGCACGGCAAAGCATGGACAGCTGACTACCGCTGGGACGAGAGGCTACAATGTCTGCAAAACGTCAGTGCAGAGAGGGCCGGGGGGGGGGGGGGGGGGAATGTGTGCAGATGTGGAACGTAACTGCATGTAAACAATGCAACCCCGGGTGATACAGGCTTGGGAAATGCATGGCAGGAGAACCGAGCCGAGGGAAACGCACTGATGGAATGGTGCAGAGGACGGACTTGGTGGTAGTAAAGCTGGTGGGACATTGGACCATATTAGGTTTGCAACTCGGGTAAAGTGTTGCTGCCTGCAAAGAGAAGGATGTTCTCCCCACAATTAAAGGTGTCGGAGCTTTCACAGAAAGAGTGACAAATGTAAGTACTACTTTAAATAAGTACAATGAAGTGAAGTGAAAATGGGAACCGTGTCCTTCCCCCCCCCCCCCAACCTAAACTGGACTGGGCAGTATCCCAGTGGTGTAGTCAGAGAAATGCAGGGGGGTGTTTGGACACAGCTATGATACGCTTCACACGATCTACAAATCCATTACACTCTGGATTGGTAGAAGAACGTAAATATACAACAGAGACCCTTCAGTTTACAATATTCTTGGACAGGCTCAAAGACAGACTGTGAACCATTAGGGCTCGGAGCTTTCCCCAGGGATACCCTGCTGTACTGAAGACAGTTTCACCACGAAATAGATGATACTCTGGAGGTGTTCCCCGATCTACCACATGGAGCATAGGCTACTTAATGACCCACTAAAACCAGAAAAAAAAATACAGTAATTTGGATATATAGTTGGAATAACAATATCAATTTAGAACTTGGAGTTCCTGTGGAATAAGAAGAGGCAACAAAGCAGTCCTGTCCCTTGTCCCTTTAATGTTTGTAGAAGTGGAGATGTGCCCAACGGGTTCATCAGCTAGTACTAGATGTACCCTAGGTATTCTTCCTTAACATTCTAAAATATTCAAAGTTAATGTCACATATTTAGTTTAGTTTGCATATGCATGTTTTTAAGGCACCAGTTGGCCTGGGGAGCCAAAAGTAGCTTGTGGTAGCTCAGGCTAACCAGGCTCTTCTAGACTAGAAGCAGCCAGGAGCTAAATAGCTCCCAGCAATTTAGAACCCTGTCTAAATGTTACCCAGCTAAACTATCAGCTCAACTGTTTTTATTGCCAAGCAAGCACACACACAATCTTGAAAACTACCTTGCAACATTACCAAAGTCTTGCCTAACCACTAAAAGCTCAAATTCGGCGGGCACAAGGATTTCCTGCATATATGCAATAGTCGTATTGGTTTACTTCCCAATAGCAGGCTTATAGCTCACTCAAAAACAGGATATCTACTCTGCATCAGTCATGTTTATTTATCTAACATTTGTAAGGTGCGCCAAGTCCTAGGGCATCTGGGCGCGGATTACACATTTGATTACATTTAAAGACATGAAACAGTAAAGACAGTCGGCATAGATTGGGCCATGGCGTCATCCTAAAGATACATGGGGGCTTAGCATGCATAGTGATTAGAAGCGTCCAGGGCGATAGCATAATGGCCTATGGGTCTTACGTGAAATGCCATGTTTTAAGGTTTTTACAGACGGACCAGTGAGATGCAGCAGATCTTAGGGAAATTGGGGGGGCATTCCAATGTTTTGCAACCACGACTAGGAATCTGTGACCCCCCTGCCGTTTCTCATTTTAATTTGGGGATGGAGAGGAGGTGTGAGTGGGCCGTAGTAAGTCTGTTGGATGGAGATCTGGAAAATGTATTAGAGAGGTATTTGGGGGTGGCGTTTGCAGGCATTTGTGCGTGATGGGGAGTTTTGAACATAATGCGATCTCAAACCGGCAGCTGATGTACTTTTTGGGGAATATTCAGTGCAGCTCTTGGGACATTGTTTTGTATGACCTGGAGTTTAATGGTGACAGTGGTCGGGCCAGCGAAGAGGGCATTACAATAGTCTCTCCTGGATAGAATCAGTGCCCTGGCTAGCGCAATGCAACTTTCAACAGTCAGGAATGGTCTGCAGCCGTCGATATGTTTGTAGGTGTAAACTGCCGCAGACAGTCGCATTTATTAGGGAGGGCGAAGAGTCTAGGTAGACACCCAAGATTTAATTCTTTCAAGACAGGGATTGAGTTCCCGTCTATGACAAAGGATGTGTAGTCAGTTTGTTACAATCGGACCGAAAACAAAAGGGTCTGACTGCACAAAAAGTCTGAAAAATACTACCACCAAAATGTTTGACTTACCAGTGTAAGTCCCACTCCAATAAAGACCCCTGTGCTAGGAGGCCACATCCATGGCAGAGGAGCACATAATTACAAATAACTCCTAGCAGTAGCCGTATACTACACTGATGTATTGATTAGCACATTCCTGCTTGATGCCATCTCGCTACACCTTCAAGGACTGCTACGAAGAGAACCATGTCGGTCCTGTTTTGATCAGTGATACAGCTGCAAAAGCTGGGCTCAGGTAATCACACATTTGGGGCTAGCTAGCTTTCCTTGGCTTCTAAAGACCAGTTGAGCTCTTACGAAGACTGCTATAACATGGTGTGCCTCAGTAGAGGCAAATATGTTAACTTCTGGATTGAATGTGTTTTGGGGGTGGGGGCAGAAGAGTCATCTAGAAATAATTTGTGAAAAATCACTGTCAAGGAGAACACAGAACCTAGCAAGCATTGTGAAAATACTAAAATGATGGCAAACTGCAAAAAGGGAGTGTTTTGAAAAATGGAAAACTATGAAAAGTAAGATACAACCTATATGCAGAGGTAACGGGTATACTGAGCGAATGATGGATGTTAACATCCAGGATGTCAACAAATCTCATCTGGTGCGTTGAACTGGGCAAAGAGGGTGAAATATGTCCCTGCATGGGACATCTGCAAATGCAATGTAACCTGACTTTACTTTCAGTATGACGGGACAGCAATCTTTCGGCTGCTTGCTTTATTAGGGCGCAAGCCTGGTTTCCTAGTGAGCGGTGTGGTACTAGCATGAAATGGAACATACCAATCAATGATATTGCTCAGGTCCGGGTTTCAGCAATACCTAGTTGCAATCTCATTGTGGGGCCCTGAAGGACGAGAAGGTGGGGGATGTGAACTTGGTTCTGGACAACTTTGCAGAAATACAAGCTGGGAAACTGCAAACTGAGGGGCACCCTGAAACAGGGGACTTTTCACATAGTTAGGTTATTGGGACTTGTACCGCACACAGCTTCCATTTCTCATGGTCTCCAGGCATCCTGGCCAATCTGAAAAGTAAGGGAGTTGGGAAGGTTAGTGGGGATGAGAGGGAAAGGCTCAAGAGATCTTTGTTGTACTGTCGGTAGCTTCAGTTTGGAAAAACCAGTCACTGTATGCTAGCATGATTTTGGTGGAGTGGCATTTGTAATAAACAGAAAAAGGGGGTTGTTGCTGTGCCAGAGAAGAGGGACGGGGTTAGATAAATTAAGGTAACCTCTCAATGTAGACCTCCGTTTATCCAGAAAATTGATTTATGTTCTGGAGTACAAATATTGATTTGTTTAATTGGAACCAATTGCATTCAAGCCTATTGACAAAGAGATCAGAACAACTCATAGGTTAGAGTATTAAATCATTCTATATTCAATTTTGTAATTAAGGTAAATCAACATATGTATTACAGAGGAACGAAAAATCCAACATCAAACATACAAAGACATAAAATCACATGGAGTTGTTTTGGTGTTAATAGAAAGAAAATTCATGAGTTCATTCAAAAACAGTACAAACTACAATGTCTGTTGTGCAGAGGACCAACGTAAATCATAAGAACTAAAAGGTAACACCAAGGGAAACCAGGGAAAGGGGGATGGGGTGGGAAGATATCAGAAAATGCAGACAATTACAACATTCAAGAATTTGTAATCATATACAACAATGAGAACTAAGGTGGGTGTGGGAAAAGTCCCACAGAAGTTAAATGGAACACTTGGGCTGAGTCTTTCAAGTGTGGCTCATCAGGGTGGTTCTCAATTGACCACCATACCTCTCGGGCTCAAAACTGTTTGCCAAGGTTTGAGCTGCCTGAGTGGCATTTGTTTGCAGATGTTTTCGGTGTGTGTTGTGGAGGGATGCGAGAGCTTTGTAGTGTCAGTGGTTTGTGCTCTGCCTTCTCAGAGCGTCCGCCGCCGTGTTCTGCCCTCTGGCTAGGTGAACTGCCAACAGATTCCTTCTTGTATTGCCCAGAACCGGAGCTGCATTGCCTCTCTGCACAGTGGTAGTGACCTTACGCCTCCTCTCTTGTTGAGGTATTACTTAGCCACTGTGTTGTCCGTCATTATCAGGACATTCTTTCCCTGTACAGAGGGCAGAAAATCCTTGAGCGCTAGTCTGATTGCCCTGAGCTCTAAAAGGTTGATGTGTAGTTTGGACTCCGATGGAGACCAACGACCGCGGATTGTCAGTTCATTGGTGTGGGCTCCCCACCCCGTGAGTGAGGCGTCTGTCACTACAGTCATCTCTGGCCATGGTTGCCAAAAAGATTGTCCCTTGAGAATGTTGTCCTCGCAAGCCCACCAAATTATGTCTTGAGTAACTTTGCTCGGAACTTGCAGAAGGTCCGACATGTTCCCTGAAAATTGGGACCACCGGGTTCTGAGAGCCCTATGAAGGGATCTCATTCTCAATCGCGCCTCTGGCACCAGAAAAATGCAGGATGCCATGAGACCGAGCAACCTCAGAAAATCGAAGGCCGGAAGATGTTGGGCATTCTGGAATTTTACTACCATCTGCTGAATGTGTCGAGCTCTCACCTTGGGAGGCGAGGCTTTCCCAGATAAGTATCCAAGACTGCTCCGATGAACTGGAGTCTCTGGAATGGTATCATATGGGACTTCTTGAAATTGAGGGAGAAGCCCAGTCTGTGGAGGGAGTGGCAGGTGATACAGAGATGTTCCTGAGCTTGCCCGGGTGAACGATCCCTGATCAACCAGTAGTCCAGGTAGGGGTAGACGTAAATCCCCCCCTTCCTCCCCCCCCCCAATCTCCTGAGACTTGCTGCCACTACCGCCATCAATTTGGTGAAAACCCTCGGGCAGAGGTAAGCCGAATGGCAGAACTCGAAATTGATCATGAGAACCGCCAACCGCGAACCTCAGGTACTTTCTTTGCTCGAGATGGATTGGCACATGATAGTAAGCATCCTGAAGGTCCAATGATACCAACCAATCTTGAGTGCGAGAGCCTGAAGGATCTGAGAAAGGGTGACCATCTTGAACTTGTCCTTCCTAAGAAACTTTAAGTCCAGGATGGGTCTCAATCCTCAGTCCTTATTGGGAATCAGAAAATAAGGGGAATACCAATCCTTGTTCCTTTCCGCTACAGGTACCTGTTCTATTGCACCAGTCTCTAGCAGGGTTAAGATTTCCTGCACAAGGAGCGGATCTGGAATTTTGACAGAGCTTGTTCCTGGTGGATGATCCTGAGGCCTTTTTAGAAAAGGAAGGCAGTAACCTTGAGCTACTGTTTCTAGTGCCCAAGCATCTGAAGTAATGCCCCGCCATTTGTTCAGATGCTGAGAATTCCGTCTCCCACCGGGGTCTTGTGGGTCAAGGCCTCAGAGTGGCTTAGGAAGTGGCTGCAGCAGCGGCTCAGGGTAAAGATGCCGCTGCTGCTTTAGCACCCCTTCCTCGTCCACCGTGAGGGAATATTCTTTGCCCCTTTGTACGGCCTGTCCTCTTTCTCTACCAACTGAGGAATAGAAGCGAAAACAACAACCTCTCCAGGAAGATTAGCCTGAATAAAGTTGTTGAGGTTGCCGAATGGAGGCACTAAGGGACTTAGCTGCTGCCTTGGAGGTCTGCAGCTTCTCCAGACTCATCTGCCTGCTGCCAAACAACCTCAAGCCGTTGAATGGCATGTTGAGCAGCCTGCCTGCACGTCCAGTGCAAACACCGACTTTCTCCACCAGGCAAATCTGCGTAGTACAGTGCTTGCAGCCATGGATCTGCTAACGCTGTCAGCAGTACCCAGTCCTGATTGGAGACTTTCCCATTGTCTCCTTGCCATCCTTAAGGCAAGCCTTAAGAAAGCCATGCCTTTCCTCGCCTTCTGGAATATGATCAGCCGCCAAACTAACAGTCCCACAGGGTGCAAGTAAACCTAGCCAGGGTACAGGTAACATAATTGACTTCAGGGCCATACTGCTTGAGGTAAAAACCTTGCGAGCCCATGCGCCCACTTTTTTTATCATCTCTATCCAGGGGAATAGAGGGATAGGCAGACTGCCTGGTCGAAGTCGCAGACTGGACTACCAGACTCTCAGGCGTAGGATGTTTGCTGAGATAGTCACGGTCACTGTTTGAGGGTCTACATTTCCTAGCAAAAATCCTGTTGACAGCAAGATTAGATTCTGGGGCTTCCCAGTTGGCTACCACCTTCCTTTGAAGGGCCTTATAAAAAAGGTAACATTGAGTCTTTTTGGGGACCCTGGTCTAGGATGTCCGTCATGTCATCCTGTTTGAAGTGTTGGTGAAGCCCTACTCCAACCCATGTACTACGTGACCCTGTTCATGAGATTTCTATACCCTGAATCAGCATGGTCCGATGGGTCAGGTTTACCAAAATCCAACTCTGGTGATGTATCAAGACCACTGGCAGAGTTAGAGGGAGTCAGATTTTTTTTTTTTTTTTTTTTTTTACTCTGGGTCAATTAGCTCTTCAGGCACCCCTCTAGTGCTAATCCTCACTCCTAATGAGAAATATCCCCATCTGAAGCACTTTCCTATTCATAAATGGAGGACACTGACTTAAGTGGTTCTTTGGCATAGGTTTGAATATTTTCTCCTGAACCGGTATGTGCTTCGATGGAATCAAAGATACCGTTGACAGCGTATTCTATAAATCTCTCGATTTTGGTGAAGCAATTGGTGCTGATGGCGTCGACAAAAGCGTTGATGGTTGACTTTTTTGCTTGCTCACCAGTATCTGAGACAGACTCCGCTCGACCATGTCGAGTCTCTGATTCACTACTCGTCTTCGCCTAAGTAGTTTTTGACCTTCCTGAGTCGTCCAAAGGAGCGACCAGGGTCTAGCTCTTGCGTGACTCTCGAGGGGGAGAATTGGGGGGGCGAGGGGGCATTCTCAAAGATCTGCATCATCGCTTCCCGAATCCGACCTAGTCGGGCATTTTATAACCTCTGTAGAGGTATCCGATGACGAAGAAGGAGACCCATGGTGTCTCTTATTCGAAGAAGACTAAGATTGTCTCGACCAGGACCTCTTCGTATGTTTATGCCGAGTGGAGTCCTTAAACTGACCAGACTTTTTATATTTCTTCGAAGTAGCCTTCAAAGATTCCCTCCCCACTGCCAATTTACCTCTGCGTTCCCGGAGAGCTTTTTCAGTCAGACTGACAGGACCCGGAGTCGGCCGGTGACTGGAACCCACACACCAAAAAGGTAGATACGGTGAGGATCCGTTAACGACATTTTCGCCCTGCAGTCGTGACATTTTTTGAATCCTTAAATAATCACAGAAATCAGGGTGTGAGGTTACACATTGATTTCATATTATTTCATGGCAAAGTATCAATAGTGTTGCAAAAGAAAGTAAATCACAGCAGGTGTTTAGACCTTGTGTTTAATTTGCGGGTTTATAACAAATGTGGGGATAGAGTATCCAGAGAAATTCAAAAATTGGTTTTAAAAAACTACAATACAGGTAGGTACAACACAGTCCGGTGGACTGGATTTTGATAAACATATTTTGCTTTCATTCAATGACATATTGCGTTTTACACATACAATGTGAACATAGAAACAAATTTCAGTGAACATAATGTATATCAGTGAGTGGGGTCAACACTCATTAATGGAATAGTCGACACTATGGTGTTTCGGCCCAAAGACAAGCTGTTGAGTGAAGCTTGTGTGTGCAGGCCTTCATCAGGATGAGTGGTAGATGGTGAATCCAAATCCCGGATTCTCCATCGTAGACTACCCTGTGCTATGGTAAGTCTGAAGGTCCACTCTTGCGTGGATAACTGGCGTGTGAGTAGCCAATTAGACGCAATGGACGTGAAAGGGAGATAACTGCCTCTAGTTTTAACTTCGTTTCGTAGGTCTTGAGCGGGTAGCTGATCCCCGAAGTAGTGAAATGGGCAGCTGTTCCAAGTATAAGCCGTTTGCTTACGAAATGTAATTGTGGAGAGAGTCCTGATGTTTGCAGAGTCCGCAAACTCGGCACTCTCGCGGACTCGGCAAACAGCAGGACTCTCGCCACGATTAAATTTCGTAAGCAAACAGCTTATACTTGGAACAGCGGCCCATTCCACCACTTCGGGGATCAGATACCCGCTCAAGACTTACGAAACAAAGTTAACTAGAGGCAGTCATCTCCCTTTTACGGCCATTCCATCTTATTGGCTACTCACACGCAAGTGGTTATCCACGCAAGAGTGGACCTTCAGACTTACCATAGCACAGGATAGTCTACAATAGAGAACCCAGGATTTTGATTTACCATCTACCACACGTCCTGATGAAGGCCTGCACACAAGCTTCACTCAACAGATTGTCTTTGGGCAAAAACACCATAGTGTTGCCAATTCCATTACCGATTCAGTGTTGACCCCACACACTGATATAAGTTTGTCATGTTCACTGAAATTTGTTTCTATGTTCACATTGTATTTGTAAAACACAATAGGTCGTTGAATGAAAGCAAAACATGTTTATCAAAATCCAGTCCACCTGACTGGTTTTTACCTACCTGTATTGTACTTTTTTTAAACCAATGTTTTAATGTCTCTGGATACTCTATCCCCACATTTGTTATAAACACTTGAATTAAACACATATGGTCTAAACCCCTGCTGTGAGCGACTTTCTTTTGCAACACTATTGATACTTTGCCATAAAATAATATGAAATGAATGTGTGACCTCACACCCCGATTTCTGTGATTATTTAAACATACGCCCACCTGGGTTTTTCAGGGCATAGCCAGGTGCATATATATATATATATATATATATATATATATATATGGGATACATTACTCACCGTAATCGTATTTCTGATGCTTGTATCTGCTTAGATTCACATGCTGTGCATAGGCCGACATCTAGTGGAAGCTGCGGAGTATTACAGTTTGTTTTTCGAAAGTCGAAAATGGGCGTCGACACAGGCGTGCCAGTAATACTATCCCTAGTGTGACGTCCACTGTACCCAAGATCCCTCACGCGTGTAGGATCCTCAGATTGTATTTTTTCTGACATGAGGAAGCATGAGGAGTAGCGTGAGTACAGATAATCCAAGCAGATAGACAGAAAAGGTAAGACTACAAGCAATCATGCGCCTTCTCTCGGAGGGGAGGAAGGGTGGGTCGCATGTGAATCTAAGCAGATACAAGCATCAGAAATACGATTACGGTGAGTAATGTATCCCTTCTGAGGCTTGTGGAATCTGCTTAGATCACATGCTGTGCATAGATTAGCGAGCAGTACCAGAAGAAGGAGGTGGGATGTGAGAAGGGTCATGAGCAAACAGGTGTCTTAGAACCGCTTGTCCCACTTGTGTATCTGTCTTGGAATGAGTGTCAATGCAGTAATGCTGAGTAAAAGTGTGAATAGAGCTCCAAGTAGCCGCTTTGCAAATGGTGTCGAGGGGAACATTTGCAATGAAAGCCAGAGTGGCACCAATGCCTCTAGTAGAGTGGGCCCTTGGCGTAAAAGGCAGAGTCTTGTCAGAAAGAGAGTAACACAGCTGTATACAGTTGATAATCCACTTCGAGATAGCGCCCTTAGAGACGCGATCCCCCTCTCTGCCTGTAGCTACGGAGACAAACAGTTGATCTGTTTTCCTTAGCGGTCTGGTTTTATTTACATAGTATAGGACCGCCCTACGCACATCTAGGGTGTGTAGTTTCACCTCAGCCGAGCTTTGCGGGTTCTGGAAGAAAGCCGGAAGCTCGATGGACTGGTTTACATGGAACTTGGATATGAATTTAGGTGAGAACCTAGGGTGTGTGCGTAAAACCAGTTTGTCCTTGTGGATAGTAAAGAAAGGATCTTGCACTGACAGAGCCTGAATCTCACTGACCCTTCTTATGGAGGTAATGGCTACTAAGAAGGCCGTTTTATAAGTCAGGTGTTTGAGACTACTTTTATGCATGGGTTCGAATGGGGGTCCCATGAGCTTAGCTAGCACCACGTTGAGGTCCCATCCTGGCGGTGGGTTCGAAATAGGAGGGTGAAGTCTCTTTACTCCTTCCATGAAGGCTTTAACCACTGGCACTTTCCACCACGAGACCTTGTTATGGGATGTGGTGTAAGCCGAGAGGGCTGCCAGGTGTACTTTCAGTGAGTTAAAAAACCAACCCTGCATCCAGCAGGTGGAGCATGTATGTCACAACGTTGGAAGGAGTGCAATCAACCGGGTTGATTTGTTTATTCTGGCACCAGATAACGAATCTTTTCCACTTATCAAAGTAACAGTGCCTTGTATTTGGTTTCCTGGACTCCTTTAGAATGTCCATACACCTCTGTGGTAATTTGAGATGTCCAAACTCTATGACTTCAGGAGCCATGCTGCTAGGTTCATAGAGTTGGGTTCCTGATGCACTGTTTGACCCTGTTGCTGGGACAGTAGGTTGTACCAAGCTGGGAGTCTGATGGGTTCGCACACCGCCATCCTGTGTAGGTGTGGAAACCATGGTTGTCTCGCCCACATGGGAGCAACTAGGATGAGCGTCATCGATTCCTTGTTCATCTTGTACACCACCTTCCTGATGAGAGGAGTTGGTGGAAAAGCGTACGCAAACATCCCTGACCAGTTCATCCACAGGGCATTCCCTTGGGAGTCCGGTTGGGGGAACCTGGATGCAAATCCTGGGCATTGTTTGTTTTCGCTTGTGGCGAATAGGTCTATAGTGGGGAAACCCCACTGAGAGAAGAGATCTTCTACCACGTCTCTGTGAAGGACCCATTCGTGTTCTTCTGGGAGGGAGTCTCTGCTTAGAGCATCCGCTAGGGAATTGAGCTCCCCTGGAACATGTTGCGATGACAGGAAGATGTTCCGTCTGAGTGCCCATATCCAGATTTTCTGGGCAAGCTTGGACAGATTTGGTGAACGAGTCCCCCCTTGCTTGTTCAGATAGAACATGGCTGTTGTGCTGTCCGTCCTGATCTGCACCGACAAGTTCAGTAGATGGGGCTCGAACGTCTTTAGCGCTCGGAACACTGCCAGAAGCTCTAGCAGATTGATGTGGTTCTTGGCTACTGAGTGAGACCAGAGACCCTGAGCTGTGTGGTGGAGATGGTGAGCTCCCCACCCAGTCAGGCATGCATCTGTAGTTACCACGGCTTGTACTTCGGGATTGTAAAAGGGTTTCCCCTTTGCGAGATTCTCTCTTGTCCACCAGTGTAGGCTCTGTAAGAGTGTTGGCGAAACGACCACTAGATCGTCCCAATGACCACTTGCCTGAGACCACTGTTTCGCCAACCATTCCTGCATGGGACGCATGCGCAGACGCGCGTGGGGGACCAGGTAAATGCATGACGCCATCATGCCCAGTAACCGCATAGCTTTGCGTACTGTTATCTGTTGACCTGACTGATAATGCGGAATTTGCAGAAGTATATTCCGAATTCTCTCTTCCGAAGGGAAGGTCAATCCTTTCTGAGTATCTAGGATAGCTCCTAGAAATTGTTTTGAGGTGCTTGGCACCAGACTTGACTTTTTCTCGTTGATAGAGAAGCCTAATTCGTGGAGGAGGTCGATAGTCCTCTGAATGTTTGACCTGCAAATTCCTGGGGTCTCCCCCGTTATGAGCCAGTCGTCCAGATAAGGGTACACCGGGATTGCTTCCCTGCGTAGGTGTGCAGCCGCCACCGCCAGTACCTTGGTGAATACCCTTGGTGCAGAAGCTATCCCGAAGGGCAGTACCTTGAATTGGTAGTGGCGACTGTCTACCTTGAAGCGTAAGTACTTTCTGTGCGCTGGGAGCATGGAAATATGAAAATAAGCATCTTTCATATCCAAGGTTGCCATGTAATCCCCCTTTTTTAGGAGGGGGATTACCTCTTGTAGCGTGGTCATACGGAATTTTTGGGGCTTGACATACTTGTTGGCAGGCCGCAAGTCTAATACTGGGCGCATTGTCAAATCTTTCTTTGGCACAAGGAAGTAAGTTGAATAGATACCCTTGTTTACCTGGTGTCCTGGGACGAGTTCTATCGCGTCCTTTTATAGCAGAATGGCGATCTCCTCGAGAAGGATCCTTTGATGCTCTAGGGAGTGCACTCTTTGTCGTGGAGGATGGTTCCGGGGACGCTGCAGTAGTTCTATACAATATCCTGCGGATACTGTTGACAGCACCCATCTGTCTGAGGTGATCCCTTCCCAAGCCTGGGTGAAGGTGGAAATGCGTCCCCCTACTGGGGTTGCGTGGCAAGGGACCCTGAACTGAGCGTCACTGTTTTGGTGGAGGCGTGCCACCTCCCTTGTTGGGGCTGCCTCTGCCTCTTCCACGACCTCTCTTGTTACCCCTGCCGTAACTCTGGGTAGACTGCTGGTTGTTATTCCATTGTGTACCCTGTCCCTGGGCATAGTTGCCTCTTTGTGAATTTTGTCCGCGTGGGCGACGAAAATTACTGTTCCCCCTCTGGTTAGGGGGTTTGTTGGTAAGCTGGCCAAGGGATTTGAGAGTCTCATATTCATCTTTGGCATTTTTAAGTGCGTCTTCGACCGCTTTCCCAAACAATAGGTCGGGTTCCACTGGCTTGTCTATTAAAGAAGCCTGGGTTTCTGTCTTGAATCCCGACTGCCGTAACCACGCATGTCTTTTGATAACAGTACCTTCTGCTATCAATCTCCCTGCGTTGTCAGCGGCGTCGAAAGTTGCTTTTAAAATGCAACCAGACACGGCTCTCCCTTCTGCCGAGATCCGAGCCAGCTGGCCCTTTAATGGTTCTGGAGCAGAGGCAATGAGCGCCGCGACCTCTTCCCATTGATGGCAATTGTAACTAGCCAACAGGGTGGTGGAATTCGCAATCCTTGCTTGGTAGGCGGACGTTGAGGCTACCTTCCTGCCAAACCCGTAAAGTTTTTTGCTCTCCTTGTCGGGAGGAGCTTCTGATGAAGATAAGGGCGTGCCAGCCCTCTTTCTAGTGTTGGTCACCACTAGGGAATCTGGTCTAAGATGTCCCTTTATATACAGAGGGTCAGACTGGGCTGCCCGGAAAATCTTTTCAATTCTGGGGTTGACAGCTCTGGTGAGGTTAGGATTCACCAGGGAAGGATCTATTCTTCGTTGGATGGATTTGAGGATAGGGATGGTCTGAGCGACCGGTCTTCTCTCTCCTACAAACTCCTCCGCGAAGTCCCTTTCCTCCTGTACACCGTGGGTGTCGATGTGGAAGTGTTCCGCTGCTCGAGCGAGAACCTCGTTAAGGAGGGGCTGGTTATCAACTGGAGAGTCAGTAACTGGGGCTTCGCTTTGTACTGGGGAATCTACTCTGTAAATTTCCTGCTCATCTTCTCCCTCCTCCAGGTCCTCATCCTCTGCATAGTAATCTGTCCCGGTTTGTTCTTCCATAATTGCAAACTCCTGGTCCTCTTCAGGGAAAACTTGTCCCTGATAACTGGGGAGTGGAGTAGAATATGGAGTGGAGTAAGGCTGAACCTCGAAGGGTTCAGGTCTTTCGACCCGGGGCTTTTTACTTAGCGGGATAGGATCGGAGGAGCCTGAGGGTGTGGCCCCTTGAGGGTTATATGAAAGAAAGTGTTCTGGGTTCTTATCATAAAAATCAGCCAAGGAAGACATCCTAGACATAACCCTGTCTATGTCTTCACTGGACCATTCCCTGGAACAGGGTATTACTTTAGCAGGTGATTTATTTTCAAGGGTAGACTTGTGTTTGCTTGTCTGCTTAGGCTTTACAGGGGTGGAAGGCTGTGCTTTCCGCTGTTTCCCCCCTTCTCCGTGCGTGGAAAAATGTTTTCCCTGTCCCTTGGGGGCCCCAGAGACTTTCGACGCCTGGCGTCGAGGGTCTGGAAAGGTATCTGTGTGCTTCGGGCGTGGGGCCTCACTGGTGTTAACCGCGGTCTCGGTATCTTGGAGCGCGGCCTGGGGGTGGAAGTCGTCTTCGTCTCCCGACGATCGAACTTCCGTTAGTGTGTGTAGCGAGGCACTCTTGGCAAGAGTGGATGATTGCCTTGCGTCGTGAGGCGATCTCGATCGAGAGCGCCCAGAGGACACCGAGTCGGACCGTTCTTTTTGTGCCTCTTTCCGGGAAGTCGACGTCGTCGAGGTCCGGTTGGTCTTAGTGTGTTTAGTGTGTGTTAGGTGTGTAGCGCTTGCGTCGCCGGGGGTCTTCCCCATAGCCGCCTTGCCGGACGACCTTCCGAGGTCGGGGACCTGCGCTCGTCGGCTGTCTTTCGACGCCGTAATGCCCTCGCCGTCCGAAAGTACGGCGTCGCTGCCATCGCTGAAGGCGCCCTCCGCTGCCATGGCCTCCTGCCTGGCGTGGTGGGCCCAAAGCTTTGTCGAACGGTCCTTAAGTGTCTTAGGTTTAAACCTACTACACGCTCTGCAGTTCGCTTCGGGGTGATCCCTCGGCAAGCAGAGATTGCACATGGCGTGCCTGTCGACCCAAGGGTATTTGCGATTGCACTTGGGGCAGAATTGAAAAGGGGTACCCTCCATACGCACCTTAAGGCAGCGGGCTGCTAAGTGTAGGAATATATATAAATGTAACTATATATCAAGAGTGAAGAGTATGTACCACCCCCCACTCTCCCTACTTGTAAGGGCCGAGGCCAGCGGCCTACTAGGCCCGGGCCGAGGCCAGCGGCCTACCGAGGCCCAGATCCGTCGTGCAGCAGTCGACGGTCGATGACTTCTCCAGCCGTCGTCGAGGTTGAGGGTCGACGTTGGGGTGGGGAAGGGAATGAATAAGAATTAAAATTATAATAACAGCAAAAGTATGGCTAAGGCCAGGGAACTCCGCAAGATGCTTCCGACCAGTATGGCGGAAAAAAACAATCTGAGGATCCTACACGCGTGAGGGATCTTGGGTACAGTGGACGTCACACTAGGGATAGTATTACTGGCACGCCTGTGTCGACGCCCATTTTCGACTTTCGAAAAACAAACTGTAATACTCCGCAGCTTCCACTAGATGTCGGCCTATGCACAGCATGTGATCTAAGCAGATTCCACAAGCCTCAGAAATATATATATATATATATATATATATATATATATATTAAATCCTGATTCGGGGTAGACGAAGTGCACCTTTATTACTCAAAGCGAAGCCATCGGAAAAACGGAACTGAAGACAACGGGCGCGGCACGAGCTACTTATACTACTGGTGACGTCGACACTGCGGCAGCCCTCGAGGGACATCGACACCACGATATAGTGCACAGCGGAATCTGCCGAGATAATTGTTTCCGAAGCTGGCGAGATACGTATATCAAAGATGAGGAATACGTGGGAGGACAGAATCCATTCGAAATATACCATCGAAGTAACATGGCTTCGTGCAAGGCAATCATGTACTCCATTGTCTTCATCCAGGCAGATACGGACAGAGCTACTTGCAGGATTAACATCTGAAGAGAGCAGAATGACGACCACACTTGCAACTCTCGCCAAGGATATTCCCTGGCTTCAGCTTAAACTGCCGGCCATAGGCTTTTCCATTGGGCAACTTCCCGTCAAGATATTTTGGAATGCCTCAGTAAACATCTACGACTCTCCAGCAATTAATGCAATATCTCTTTCTTAGGTTATGGTTGCAGTGATTCTGTGTGGATTCAATCACCAGTTTCCCCATTACTTTTTGCAAGCTCAATCTAATAAAGCATTGCGCAGCAAGTCTAGCCTTATTTCGACAACATAAGAACAAAATGCAGAACTGTACAATGTATGAGCTTTTTGACGCTCTGTGGGCTTGCAAAAAACGTGCCATGTACCTCACATGGGTACACAGGAAGCTACCCTTCAATTCCCATATGTACCTCAGCAAATTATTTTCACTTCGTCCTGAATAAAAAGTAACCGCGACCTGGAGTTTTTACATTTTTTAGATGGATTACATTTTTCACTTTCTACTGTGGTATCTAGTCTTGTGCTGAATCCATTTTTAATAGAACAGGAGACACAAAGCAGTGAGAGAGTGCTTTTAACAGAAACTACCAGCCACAGTGTGACGAGAGGACTACTGCTCTGCAGCAGCAGCAGGAGTGGCTAAACTGCCTACTCGCCCCCACACAACTACAAACCAACAGTGATGCCAATCATGAAGGTGAACCAGCGACAGTCAAGAACTCAATACCTCGTTTGCCTTTTCTGGCAACCTGGGCAGAGAGCCGGCTATATGCTCGCAAGAGGGATGTCAATGTCATAGCAATAGCAACCCAAACATCAACAGTACAATTCTCTAAAATAAAGGAATGTCCAATAACGGTGCTCCAAAAATATATATACTTTGAAACCACCAATGGCCACATAACGGACTATAAAAACACTCGTAAAAACCCCGTGTTAATAACAGAAAAACAAACTGGCACGGCTCTCCTGCAAGGAAAATCCAATTGCATTTTCGAAGAGATGGCAATATTACTAAAGTACTACTGGACATGCGGCTCGTGTGTGCGCTGGATAGGGCTGTTCGACCAAGTCAAAATAAATCTTTCGAGGTATTTAAGAAAAACACCAACATTAACACTTGAGCACGGCAGTAATCCGTATTGCAGCTGGACTGTGATTGGTTTAGGTTTTGTGTTTGCTCTTAGGATTGGCACCCCCGGGGAGGGGGCAGAGGGCGGGGACCTCGCTCTTTGTGTTCGAGGGAGCGTCACACGGAGGTGTGAGGCGTCTGCTCCTAGAAGTACATGGTTTACGGCTGCCACGTTATGCAGCCCCCGGAGAATTCAAGACAATTGATGAGCTACGTACATTGGATTTATTTTGTATTGACAGAAAGAATAGTACAGTGAGCAGGACGGGCGGTAACAACAAGACTGCATTAAAGAGGCGAAGAAGTAGCCATTCCAAAGGCAAAGCAGAAGTCCCACATCACGTGTCAACGCTAGTATCAAAACCGCAGTAAATAATAAATAACTTGGAGCAGTTAAGAGCCACCTGCCACGCTTAAAGGACCGGTCCGACACGTGAAAAACGAACGAGTTACCCAACCAGCTGCGTCTCCCACCGATGGAAAAACCACTAATGTGCAAATCATTTGCCACACCGTTTCCTTTGCTCCTTGGGAACCTGAAAACGCAGCCTCGAGGGCACAGCTTGCCTAGGTTTTGTCTCCTTGGCTTATCTGCAGCATCCGGGTTGCTAGTCTCCCGTTTCAGTAGCCGCGACAGCACTATCACCTTCCCACGACTGATTGAGTTAGCTTGACTGGCAGTGGCCCGGCAAACAAAACCGCAGGATATTTACACTAGTAATTACTCCGAATATGGTTGCAGCTTCCTGCCTTCTAACAGCAGAGCGACAGCTGCACCAAGGACAATCCGGACTCATTTTACAAGCATGGCCTTCCGTTCTCTTTACGAGCTCCGTTTTATGAACCATGCAGTGGGAATTAGATCTTTGGTACCCCACTATGGTCCCTTCCTCTGGGGTGAGTGGAGCAGTGCGCGCTGAAATCAGTAAAGGTACCGCTTTGCGATCCAGTGCAAATCTCGAGCTCCAATGACCAGAGTTGGAAAAAAGTAGTTAAGTGATGGTTTGGCGCCCGTTTTCATGTACACGGTCACCAAAAACGTTGTTTAAAGAGGTTAAGGTTCTCAGATAAGCGATTAGGTAACCCAGGTTTTTTTGTTTTTAAGTAAAAACAGCAGGAACACCACATTTAACGGACATCCCAACATAACCATAAACTCTGTCGCCATGCACTGCTCACAGCATAGATAAGGTGACCAATGTATTGAGGGCAAATACTTTTTTTGTAATGACAAGTAGTCATGCCAATGGGTACTAGGCAAAGCCATTGAACCATGTAAGAAGAGGAAATGTGTGTACCTATATACACGCAGACTTTTAGGCTATGCTCTGCACACTAACCGTCGAGAGACAGCAGGAGAGAGAAGATTGAAGGAGAGAGGAGAGAGCGATCCCTCCCTTCTTGTGCTCATATTATTCACATTTCACCTCCTGCTGCAATACCTTTAGGATCATACACTTGTGGCACAGATTCTGCAGAGAGCCCCTGAGGAATACCACAGTACCCAGACGTCACACCATTTGGGTACAGAACCTGGCGCATTGGTCTATGGCCATGACAGTGCCTCAACCACAGTACACAGCTTGTGTCAATGCCTCACAAGTACTGCAAACACCAAACAAAAGAAGAGTCCAGATGTAGCCATAGGGTGCGCCCATGCCCAGTTAATACTTCTTTATTTTTACAATTGTATGCAAAACTAAGCAGGCATCAAGGCGCCGAAGCTATGGGGCGGGGACATCGGGGGCGAAGGGAAGAAGTATACAGTGAGTGGAGGGAGGGGTAAAATTACAGTGACAAAGAATGAAAAGTACCCAATGGTAAGAATAAAGGAATCTTGTCATACGGGTCAAAGTCAATTAAACAGGCACGTTTTCTGTCGTTTCCTGCATGGCCGGTAGCGAAGCTCGGGCGTTGTTCCAAAGGCGAGCTGCTGAGACCAGGAAGCTGCGTTTGAAGCACAGGGTGGACAGTAGGTTGCAGTGGGGCGATCTTGTGGGCCTGGAGGACTTAGTTTTAGCAATATTTGCGAGAGGTAGGTGGGTGGGTGTAGTGTTGGTGCATAATGGACACCATTTTGAAGTTAATCCTTTCTTTGATAAGTAGCGGATTGTGCTGCTTTTCTGTGGGTGGAGACATCTGTTAAGATGGGTTTCTGAACTCTGACCTGGTGGGCAAAGGTTCAGAAGGCCAGCCTAGTTTCTTGAAACAGGGTAACCTTCTGGACAAGCCAGACCAATCAAGGTAGCATTTGCGGCGGTCAAGAATAGGTCTCAGGAGGGGTGAGGGTGCCTGAAGGACCTCAATGAGCACAGAATAAAAGGACACTACAAATCACTCCGAGTCAGATAGATATGGGATACATTACTCACCGTAATTGTATTTCTGATGCTTGTATCTGCTTAGATTCACATGCTGTGCAAAGGCCGACATCTAGTGGAAGCTACGGAGTATTACAGTTTGTTTTTCGAAACTCGAAAATGGGCGTCGACACAGGGCGTGCCAGTAACACTATCCCTAGTGTGACGTCCACTGTACCCATGATCCCTCACGCGTGTAGGACCCTCAGATTGCATTTTTCCTGACATGAGGTAGCATGAGGAGAAGCGCAAGTGCAGAAGATCCAAGCAGATATAAGGAAAGGTAATACTACAAGCATCCATGCTCCTTCTCTCAGAGGGGAAGAAGGGTGGGTCGTATGTGAATCTAAGCAGATACAAGCATCAGAAATACGATTAAGTAGCAGTGCCTTGTGTTTGGTTTCCTAGATTCTTTTAGGATGTCCATACACCTCTGTGGTAAATTGAGATGTCCGAACTCTATGACCTCAGGAGCCATGCTGCCAGGTTCATTGAGTTGGGTTGAGGATGCACTGTTTGACCTTGGTGCTGGGACAGTAGGTTGTACCAGGGCGGAAGTTTGATCGGTTCGCACACGGCTAATCTGCGTAAGTGTGGGAACCACGGTTGTCTCGCCCACATGGGAGCAACCAGGACGAGCGTCATCGACTCTGTTCATCTTGTTGACCACCTTCCTTGAGAGGAGTTGATGGAAAAGCGTATGCAAACATTCCTGACCAATTCACCCACAGGGCGTTCCCCTGGGCTGGGAGTCTGGTTG
This sequence comes from Ambystoma mexicanum, assembly GCF_040938575.1. Classification (NCBI taxonomy): domain Eukaryota; kingdom Metazoa; phylum Chordata; class Amphibia; order Caudata; family Ambystomatidae; genus Ambystoma; species Ambystoma mexicanum. The sequence goes on along the minus strand of NC_090926.1, from coordinate 323,445,048 downwards.
GGGGAACCTGGATGCAAATCCTGGGCATTGTCTGTTTTCGCTTGTGGCGAATAGGTCTACAGTGGGGAAACCCCACTGAAAGAAGATATCTTCTACGACTTTTCTGTGTAGACACCATTCCTGTTCTTCTGGAAGGGGGTCTCTGCTTAGAGCATCCGCTAGAGAATTGAGATCCCCTGGAACATGTTGCAATGACAGGAAGATGTTCCGTCTGGGTGCCCCTTTCCAAATTTTCTGGGCAAGCTTGGACAGATTTGGCAAACGAGTCCCTCCTTGCTTGTTTGGGTAAAACATGGCTGTAGTGCTGTCCGTCCGGATTTGCACTGACAGATTTAGCAGGTAGGGCTGGAACGCTTGAAGCGCTCTGAATACTGCCAGAAGCTCTAGCAGGTTGATGTGATTCTTGGCCACTGAGTGAGACCAGAGACCCTGAGCTGTGTGGCGGAGATGGTGAGCTCCCCACCCATGCATGCATCGGTTGTGACTACCACCTGTATCTCGGGACCGTAAAAGGATTTCCCCTTTGACAGATTCTCTTGTCCACCAGTTTAGGCTTTGTACAAGTGTTGGCGAAACGACTAGATCGTCCCACTGACCACTTGCCTGAGACCACTGTTTCACCAACCATTCCTGCATAGGACGCATGCGCAGGCGCGCGTGGGGGACCAGGTAAATACATGACGCCATCATGCCCAGCAACCGCATTGCTTTGCGTACCGTTATCTGTCGACCGGACTGATATTGAGGAATTTGCAGCACTATATTCCGAATTCTTTCCTCAGAAGGAATGGTCAACCCCTCTTGCGTGTCTAGGATAGCTCCTAGGAACTGTTTGGAGGTGCTTGGCACCAGACTTTACTTTTTCTCGTTTATTGAGAAGCCCAATTCGAAGAGGTGGTCGATTGTCCTTTGAATGTTTGTTTTGCAAATTACTGGGGTCTCCCCCGTGATGAGCCAGTCGTCCAGGTAAGGGTACACCGGGATTGCCTCCCTGCGTAGGTGTGCTGCCGTCACCGCCAGTACCTTGGTGAATACCCTTGGAGCCGAAGCTATCCCGAAGGGCAGTACCTTGAACTGGTATTGACTGTCCACCTTGAAGCGCAAGTATTTTCTGTGCGCTGGGAACATGGAAATATGAAAATAGGCATCTTTCATGTCCAATGTTGCCATGTAATCCCCCTTTTTTTAGGAGGGAGGATTACCTCTTGGAGAGTAGTCATGCAAAATTTTTGGGGCTTGACATACTTGTTTGCAGGCCGTAAGTCCAATACTGGGAGCATTGTCAAATCTTTTTTTGGCACTTTTTTTTTGGCACAAGGAAGTAAGTTGAATAAATACCCTTGTTTACCTGGTGTCTTGGGACGAGTTCTATCGCGTCCTTTGCTAGCAGATTGACGATCTCCTCGAAGAGGATCTTCTGGTGTTCCAAAGAATGTATTCTTTGTCGTGGAGGATGGTTCCGGGGACGCTCTTACAGTTCTATGCAGTACCCGCGGATACTGTGGACAGCACCCATCTGTCTGATGTGATCCCTTCCCAAACTTGGGTGAAGTTGGAAATGCGTCCCCCTACTGAGGTTGCGTGAGAAGGGACCCTGAACTGAGCGTCATTGTTTTGGTGGAGGCGTGCCGCCTCCTTTACTGGGACTGCCTCTACCCTTACCACGTCCTCTTTTATTACCCCTGCCGTAACCCTGGGTAGACTGTTGGTTGTTATTGTTCCACGGTGTACCCTGCCCCTGGGAATAGATAGATCCTCTCTGGGAATTTGGGCCGCATGGGCGACGAAAATTGTCATTCCCTCTCTGATTAGGGGGTTTGTTGGTTAGTTGGCCTAGGGATTTGAGTGTCTCATATTCGTACTTGGCATTTTTTCAGCGCGTTCTCAACCGCCTTACCAAACAGATCCGGCTCCACCGGTTTATCTAACAAAGATGCTTGGGTTTCAGCTTTGAATCCAGACTGCCCTAACCAAGCATGTCTCTTGATAACAGTTCCTTCTGCTATCAATCTGCCGGCGTTATCCGCGGCATCAAAGGTTGCTTTTAAAATGCAACCGGACACGGCTCTTCCCTCCGCCGCAACTCGTGCCAACTGACTCTTTAAGGGTTCTGGGGCGGAGTCTATGAGTGCCGCGACTTCTTCTCACTGATGGCAGTTGTAGCTGGCCAACAGGGTGGTGGAGTTGGCAATCCTTGCCTGGTAGGCGGAAGTGGAGGCTACTTTCCTGCCCAAACCATACAGTTTCTTGCTCTCCTTGTTGGGAGGAGCTTCAGACAAGGACAAAGGTGTTCCAGCCCTTTTACGGGTGTTCGTAACAACCAGGGAGTCCGGTTTCAGATGCCCCCTTATATACAGTGGGTTTGATTGGGCTGCCCTGAAAAGTTTCTCAATCCTGGGGTTCACTGCCCTGGTGAGGTTAGGATTTAAAAGTGAAGGTCTATTCTTCTCTGAATAGACTTAAGGATAGGGATGGCCCGAGCAACATGCCTCCTTTCTCCCACTAACTTTTCTGCCAAGTCCCTCTCCTCTTGAGCACCCTGGGTGTCAATGTTGAAGTGTTCTGCCGCTCGGGACAGAACTTCATTCAGGAGAGGCGGATTGTCGACAGGGGAGTCGGTAATCGGGGGTTCTTTCTCTACCGGGGAATCTAGGTCTCAGGGTCTTCCTCTTCCTGGTCCTCATCATCCTCATAGTAGCCCGTACCAGTTTGTTCTTCCAACATGCCCAAATCTGGATCCTCACAAAAGGATGGATCCCCTTGATATTGGGAGTAGGGCTGTATATAGAAAGGGTCCGAAGACCGTGTTGGGGCTTCAAACCAGGACTTCTTACTTGGAGGTATTGGATCCTTAGAGCCCGAGGGTGCTGACCCGTCGGGAGTATAGGAGAGAAAGTGTTCAGGGTTTTTTGTGTAAAAATCTGCCAATGAAGACATCCTTGACATAACCCTGTCTATGTCATCACTAGACCATTCTCTAGAACTGGGAATGATCCTTTCTGGGGCTTTCTCCGCCTTATCCTGACTAGACTTACTGGTTTTAGCAGGTGTCCTTGGGATAACAGAGGACTGGGACTTGTCTGTCTATGAGGAGTGGGAAGTTTTTGAGGTGTGTGAGAAGGCCGAGACTGCTTCCTCTGTTTTCCCCCCTCCCCGTGTGCGGAAGAGTGTTTTCCTTGTTTTTTCAGCCCTCCGGAGCCTTCCGACGCCTGGCGTCTAGGTTCGGGGGTAGTGTCCCTATCAAGAGAACGTGGAGGTAGGGACTCGGGAGCCGCCATTACGCAGTCTGCGGGCGCCGACTCCTGGAATGCGGTCTGGGGATGGAAGTCAGTTTCGTCTTCAGACGATCGAACTTCCGTTAGTGCGAGGCACTCTTGGCAACAGTGGATTATTGAGTCATGCGGCGATCTAGATCGCGAACGCCCAGAGGACAACGATTCGGACCATTCTCTATATGCCTCTTTCCGAGAACTCGACGTGCGCGTCGAGTCTCGGTTGGACTTCATGTGCTTTGTGGAAGTGCTGTGGGTAGCGCTTGTGTCGCCGGGGGTCTTCCCCATAGCCGCCCTGCCGGACGATCTTCCGAGGTCGGGGACTTGCGCTCGGCTGTCTCCTGACGCCACGTTGCCCTCGCAGTCTGAAAGCACGGCGTCGCTGAAGGTGCCCTCCGCTGCCATGGCCTCCGGACGCCTGGCGTGGTGGGCCCAACGCTTGAACGGTCCTTAAGTGTTTTCGGTTTAAACCTACTACACGCTCTGCAGTTCGCCTCGGGGTGGTCCCTCGGCAAGCAGAGATTGCACGTGGCGTACCTGTCGACCCAAGGGTACTTGCGGTTGCACTTGGGGCAGAATTAGAAAGGGCTACCCTCCAAACGCACCTTGTGGCAGCAGGCTAGTAAGTGTAGGAATATATAGGAATGTACCTATATACCAAACGAGTGTAGAGTATGGCCACCCCCCACTCTCCCTACTTGCAGGGCCGAGGCCAGAGGCCTTCCAAGGCCTGGGCTGAGGCCAGAGGCCTTGCAAGGCCCAAATCCGTTGTGCAGCTGTCGACGGTCGAATTCTTCTCCGGGCCGGCGTCGAGTGTGCAAGTTCGGTGACTCGACGTTGAGGTGGAGAAATGGGTAAATAACAATATTTAGCAAAATTATAGCTAAGGCCAGGGAACTCCGCAAAATGTTTCCGACCAGTATGGCGGAAAAAAACAAACAGTCCCTTTCACAGAGAAGAAATTTCCCTGCATATCAGTCTTTGTCCTGCCCAGGGGCTGTCCAGCACCGAAATGCTAGGCAATTCTCCTCTGAACAAGAGTTATATTAAAAATACATGTACATTTATTCAAGGCCTTTGAACTCAAACACAAAGCAATTATCAACAGTAATACATCAAACAAATACAATACTTCTATAACACATATATACAATACCAAGTGGCCAAAAGGATAAAAAGCACAGAATGGGTCCACAACCTAAAAGGGAAGGAAACCAGCAGCGTAAATAGTCTTTAGGCAGTCCTTCACTAAATAAACCCTATCTGAGAGGCAACCCAGTCCCTACAAAGAGAGAAGCCTAGTGCTCAATGTACGTTCAAATGCTGGTGCACGCGATAGTGCATAAGGACAAAAACAGGGTCTCTTACAGGGGATGCAGCAGCTCAGGAAGGTGGGCGAGGCAATGAAGAAGAGGTTCCCACCATTCGTGGAGGTCTTCCCAAAAGGGCAGAACAGGTTCCAGGAGTTGGGAAAGCGACGTTAGCACATGCTACATGTGAAAAGGTGAGTGGCTCTCAGGGGACGCTTGTGCGTAAAAGTGAGTGGATGCGCTAGGGGCCACTGGTAAGGGTTGCAAGTACTCACCGTCCCCCAGCGCACTCCAGACCAAACGTAGTCAGTCAAGTCCACTTCGGTTGCAGGTTCAAATGCAGCCGTCGTGCGGCTCTGCGCCGAAGATACAGCGTTGATTCCCTGGAGGGACAGTGGCTATATCTCCACTCAAGATGAAGGGATCAATCCAGTTTCACTGCAGCAAGCTTCTGGGCCCAGAGGGGCACAGCAGCAAGGCACTTGCGAAGTTAGTCACCACGGCTGGGCGACACGGTAACCGTGTACGCTGGTTCGGGGGCTCTCTTTATTGCAAACCTGCGAATGCCAAGTGTACGAAATTCAGTAAGAGAGTGCTGTGAACACAGAGCTTGTGATGTACCAAGTTTCAAGGGTCTCCTCGAAACGGTGGCGGTTTCAGAGCAAAGGTCCTGCGCAAGCTGGTCAGCCTACTTGTTGGCCCAGGGACACTTCCAAAGAGGCCTACTTGCAGATTTAGATGAAGGTGCTGTGAATAGTTGTTCCCACTATTCAAATAGGTCGAAGCGCCTTTGCATACCTTCTGGTTCGATCAGAAGCAGAGTGGTCCAGCAGGACAACAGCGGGCTCAGGTTCCCAAACCTTCCAGCAGGTCACTAATGGTTCACTGACTCAGCTTCTTAGTTTCAGGATACTTGGATCCTATCCTAGGTTCAGTGAGAACTCAACAGATCCACCTAGTGTGGGGCCTTTTCTTATCCAGAATCCCCTACAAGCCAAAACGAAGAGGACCCAATGGGAGATCTGCTCACATACAAGCAGACCAGACAAGGACCAATCACGGACCATGCTGGTCCCAGTCATTCATAGTACACCAGACGCTCAGGCACCCTGGATGTGTAATGGAAATGGAAAAAACACACACCACACACCACACACACAGGTAGGCTCGATCTGGGGGAAGGCAAAGGGGGAAGATGGCCAAAGGACAGGGCAAAGAACCTCGTGGCATGGCCATTTTGGAGCCTGGCCACCTTCCTGTGCCAACCGAGGTAAACACGGTTTGCATGGCAAAGAAGGGTTAAAAATAAGCAAAAAGATGAGCTGCCACCAGCCCTGTCCAAGGCACATCTGCACTTCTAAAAAAATGCTTTGAGGGAGTCTAGCGCCTTTGGAAGTAAAAGGAAGACCCAAGCGCACTGTAAGGTACATTGTGTACTAGTAACATGTTGCAGAAAAGTTGCAACATTGAGAAGGACTAAGGGAAACAAAGTCTCCCAGTACTGACCGTCTTTAAAGAAAGTGAGCGAAAGCCCAGTGGAGTGCAGCTGAAGGCTGTGCTTCACTTGCAAACTTTAAACAGCAGCAAAAGGTTGAGGTGGACACACAACAGGAGGGAAAATTACACATAAATGGGAAACTTTCCTAACACTATCCCATTTCGATAAGCCCAATGCATCTCGAATACCATTATATGGATGGAATGGATCTTGTGGCGATTGCGTTCTGTAGCCGGCAAAGAGGGAATTACAGTAGTCCAGCCTGGAACCAATTAATGCTCTGGCAATGGTCATGCAGGGGAAAGGGGTGCCTGGTAGAGTTCAGTAGTTTGGCGATATGGGTTGTCGACCCTGAATATGACCTGAAACTATGACTCCTAAACAAAATCGGACATTTTCCAACAGTTGAGCCCTTAATGACCCTTCCAACTTCAACACCTCAGCATCAATCTCCAATTCAACAAACCTCTTACTTTCTGTGTATTGAGGATTCCATTGTTCCCCCTTGGAATTGGTGGCAAGGAGAATGTCCCTGGACTCTCGACATCGAGCGGCCTAGTAGAATACCAAGACGACGCTCTGCATAATCAAAAACGTCCTTTCTCGGTTCCAGCTTTTTTCTTCAGATGCTGGAGTACTGCAGCGCGTCACAACTGTTCAGGTTAGCGTTTCCTTTTGCTTGTCCCAGTGTTTGTTCCTGGTTGTGTTGCTGAAGTTTCCTTCTTACCCTAATTTTAACTCCAGCACCCCTGCCGTAGTACCCAGCTTCCTCTCAGCCCCACCAGTTTGAGCACATTTCCAGAGTTTTCTGGCCTGCAAACATCTATTCATACCATCAGTTCATTGACCCACACAAAGAGTTTTACCTCTAGAGGCACCTATCTGGCAGTTACCTTGCATTCCTCCTCCCCATTATCCTACACTAGTGTGCATGGTGGAGCCCAGCCATAGTATTTCACATACTCAAGCCATAATTTAATTTTGCAAGACAATAAAAAAAAAAAAAAAAAAAAGTAGGGATACTAGCCTCCACTTCATGGTTACTCAGACATAAAAAGCATCCTTCATCCCAAACATGAGAAGACATGTACTAGTCAGCGTCTTCTCAGCATAACCTCTGATACAATGTCTTAACATTAACAACAAACAATAAGCGACCCATCCGGTCACTTGAATAATGCTTTCCTAAAAAAGCAGAGGAATAAAAATATCCCAACCACAAGGCCTTATGCAGGAATCGACAGTGTCCTAACTGAAGAAAACAAATTACATTTTACTTAATAACTCGCTCAGTGGCCACCAATAGGAGGAAATATCCCCTCATGGCACTCAATCAGCCCCCACTGCCCGCAGCACAACGGCCTCCTATACCTCGTACCAGAGCCCAGGTGCCCACACGACATCCCAACCTCCCAGTCAGAGCCAAACTCCTGAGAATGTGCACCGCACTCAGCACGGCCACTCTGAACCCCCTCCATTCCTTCAGAAACGTCCGGCTATGCTCACACACTAAGCACCATCAACACTCCCTGCAGCTTGTGATGGCCTGCAACGTCACCGCACAACCAGAGACACTACCAGGTGGCATTGACCCCCGACAAACACTCAAGCAACAGAGAACACTGTTGCCCGAGTCTTTACCACTCACAACAATGTATTGCCCAAATGTACTCTTGCACAGCCTGCTCTGCCCATGCCTATTGTACCCGATATGTCCAAACGTACTCTTGTACAGCCTATAGTGCCCACAGCACCCAAAGAGAGTAGCCCTAGGCCTAGCCCCTCTTTGAAGGCCACACTAGCTGCTCCCCTCAGATGTGCCCTCATCAATGCCCGTTCCCTCCCAGCACACACACTTTATGTTCATGATCTCAGCGGTGACATGGACCTTTTAATGATTACTGAAAAGTGGCTCTCTGACTCATCTGGTCCAGCCCTCAGCCTGGCCATCCCACCAGGCTACAATATCTTTTGACAGGACCACCTACTCCAAAAAGGGGGAGGCGTAGCCTTGATAGCAAGAAAATCATATTGCCTTTAGACAGATGAAGGGGTTCTCAGCACCACCTGCTACTACCTCCCCCTCAAAGTCAGGGTCTCTGCCAACTGTACCATTGCACTCCATATCATCTACAGACTACCAAGCCCAGTGTTAGACTTTAAAAGAGACATTAATACATGCCCTCTCGGACAATCTAAAGAAAACCTCCCAATCCATTCTCCTACAAGACCTGAATCTGGGCTTCAACAACCCCAGCGATACCCAGGCAGCCTCCCTCAGCAAAGCACTATCCACACTAGGCTTCACTCAGGCCATCGAAGTACCTACCCATAGCAAAGGTCGCACCCTAAACTGGGTTGCCCACCATAACTGCTCAATCAGTATCACTGATGTCTCTCCTATCCCCCTGGTCAGAACACCACTCTATCTTGTTTGAAATCAAGGTCTCTAGGGACCAACTCAAACAAACCCCTCTGGTACGAGTGCCCAGCAACTAACTAAAGACAGGCTCACGCCCTACCTATCTGTACCGGCCCTCCAGGCCCCCAGCTCTAACGACCCAGCAATTCTTGCTGAAGCGTTTTACAACAATCATCTCTCAGGCAGTGGAAGCTATTGCACCTCTCACCCTGAAAAAGGCCAAACAAACTGAACGCCTGGTTTTCCAAGGATTTATACGACCTAAGAGCAAAGAAAAAGAACAGCGCTTTCCCACTGGAAAGCAGACCCCAATGACATCACCAAGTCTACCCTCAAAACCATATCAAAATCATTACAGCAAAAGGCTCTTCGTTCAACTCAAGAATAGCGAACGCTAAATCTGATACGAAGGACATTTTTGCCATCTTTAGGGAATTGGAAACTCACTAATTCCCCCCCCCACCCAACGCTCCACAAGGATGAAGAGTGGTGCAACCAAATCCAAACAGCCATGCTGGACAAACTTACCTTGCTCCAGAACAAAATCCTAGCCCATCAACAAGCCCTTAGTCACCAGATAACCCTGGCTCAGACTATGACCAGCAAGAACGCCCCATCCTTCGAGTTTACGGATATGAGCGAACAAGAGGTTATCGCTCTCCTGAATTCAATCAAACCATCCACCTGCAAGGGGGATGCCTGCCCAGCTCAACTTACTAAAGATTGTGCCTGCCCCCTTTCTCACTGCATTTTCATCAATGCATCCTTCCAAACAGGCCGCGTCCAGACTAGTCTCAAGGAAGGATGGGTGCGCCCTCTTAAAAAACCGACCTTAGACACAACTGCCCCAGGGAATTATAGACCTATCACACAGTCCCTTTTCTCCTAAAAATTCTAGACAAAGCAGCATACTTGCAAATCCAAAAGTTTACGGAAACTAACAAGGTGCTTGGTCTTGGGCAGTCAGGATTCCACCCCGGGCACGGCACTGAAACTGCTCTCAGACTTAAAAAAAATCAAATGGATGCCTTGAGAGATGCGGGCAAACCCGCAGTCCTTCTGCTCCTTGATTTATCAGCGGCATTCGACCTGGTGGATCCCAATACACTCTTGTCACCACCTCTCCACTGCCACTAACTTCTCCCCTACAGCCATAGCTTGGATCACCTTGTTTCTTCAGGAAAGGGTTATGAAACTCTTTTCAGACTCCGCCTGTGCCCACTCAAGCCTCATTAAATGTGGAGTCCCACAGGGATCCTGCATTTCCCCCACTCTCTATAACCTGTTCACCAGGCCACTGTTCCAGATCCTGGACTCCCTGGGCATCATATATACCAACCATGCTGATGACACAAAGGTCCTCATTCCGCTTACAGGTAACTACGAAGCCGATAAGGCTACCCTCGAGTCAATCTACTCCACAATTCAAACGTGGATGGAAGAAAACTGGTTATGCCTCAATGGGGATAAAACCGAGCTTCTGATAATTGAATCACCAGCCACAAGTAGGATAAACAATACAGCTCCTTTACTATTGACCACTCTTCAATCCCAGTACTGCAAACTGTAAAAACCCTGGGAGTCTACCTCGACTCGGACCGCTCAATGAAAAGGCAGGTCAATGCCATTGCCCCGACCTCTGCATACAATTCCAAACTCATCAATGCTGTAATACCATATCTCTCGAAGCCCAACTGTCTTACCATTGCAAGAGCAATAATCGGATCAAGATTAGACTATTGTAATGCCCTCTTCCTAGGGACTTCCAATAAAAACCTCCCCAGACTACAGACAGTCCAGAATAACGCCCTTAGGGCAGCCACTGGCATCTCCAAAAGGGAACACATCTCCGACACAAGAAAACAAGTCCATTGGCTCCCCATCAAAGAGAAGATAGCCTTTAAAGCCCTGGCCGTAAAACACACAAATGCTTCCACAACCAGGCACCACAATAACTGGTGCAACGGGGTTGTTAAGCAAGAACCCACGAGACCCACCAGAACAGCCTATGCTAACAGGATATCCGTTCCTAAAACCAGGAGAGCGCGAGCAGGAGGATCCAGCTTTCCAGTTCTGGCAGCAACACACTGGAATGCACTCCCTCCACACGCTAGGAACACACTATCTCACCTGGCATTCAGGAAACTAATCAAAACTCTGCTGTTCACCTGAGCCCTCCAGCAGCTTGCCCGACTGGTGATCGCTATAACCACCAGCTATTGCATTCTCCTGTACCAATTTCTCCACTTGTAACTAAGGCAACACTGTTTTTCCAGCTCAATGTAACCAAGAGCGAATTATATCTGCGTAACTAAGATAAATATGTGCATATAAGAATCTTTGCAACAGCGCCTCGATGCCTGCGGGCTGTTTGTGCGCTTTACAAATACAAATAAAAATAAATAAATCAATGGTTTAACCCACTGCCTGACACGGTAATCCCAGAGGTTACAGAAAGAGGCAACACAATTAATTTTTTTCATCAACAAGATGGATAACATAGGACAATAGACTGATCCTGCAAAAATCAGTCACCCACCATGTTCTAGAAAAACCAGTGGATTGGCTTCAGTCCACTCACATCTTGCGGACACCCTTGCACCATTTAGACCAACCATATACAAAGAGAACATCCTCCAAAAGGATATGAAGGGGGTCACAGTTCATCTGCACTCCTCCAAATAACAAACAAATCACTTGTGCAATCTCCAATAGCACATCTCGCCAACTGACTGATCACTAGCCTCCTATTAATTGGGAAAATCTTTGAGAAGACAGTTGCCAACCAATCTTTAAATTAACCAACAATGCCTGCTCTGCGCTTACCAATCTGGGTTCAAACCAAAATGGAGTAAACAGCCACCTAGGTCATAGAGGACTCTTCAAACCAAGGCCAAACTAGGCTGATGCCTCCTGGCACTACTCGAACGCTCTGCTTCGTCCGATATGGCTGACCACCTCACACTGAGCAGCATACCTCAGGTACAGAATGGGCTTCTCAGGCAAAGTGTTCATCTGTTTCCCCATCTTAACTCTCAGGCAGGTACTAAGCCAAACAGACAGACAACTTCATATCATCTGCAGAGGCCCCCGTCCCCCAAGGCTCAATACTCTCGCCAGTGATCATTAGTCTATACATGGAGTCTTAGTTCGACTTCTCAATGAACCCCCACACCCCATTCCAGCAACAGGGATAACACTCAATTATACTAAACGCCAGATGAGTCAGGACATCCCACACCCTAGAAACGGACTCACACCATCTAACCCCGTGTGAGAAATTCTTACCTAAAGCTCAATCCCACGAAGACAGAATATGTTCTTGCTTGGTCACCCATCTATACAGGATATCATTCAAGGTGGCTAAATGGCATGAACCTTTCCAGCATCACACCTCACCGGGCCAGGTCTGCCAAACCACTAGAGTTCAATATAGACAGCACCCTCTCCTTCCCACAACATTGGTACTAGCTAATACTCCTCTAGAAGATATGGTACTTCCTTGCACCAAGGACTTAAGAAGCACAGGCCCTGGTCATTTCCCACATTTAGGGCTCAAGTTGAGGAACCACGCAGGAGGGCACGTCTGTCGACTTTGAGAGGGCGGACACTGTCCTGCCTGTGTTTCAGAATTTAAATAAAATAATGAACAGGCTGCGGCCGAGTCACGAAACCTGGGCGAATCTTGCGTGCATTTATATTTAAGCAGCAAGGTAATATGAAGCTTGGCAAATGCTCTTTTGCGTGTTTTTTACCCCCAATCGGGAAAGACCAGCATGAATGAAATTATTTCACGTTGATACCCCATGGCGACCCTTCCCAAAGCTCGCCAAAGGACCCCACCCACTTTTGGGGGAGGGCAGGGGGAAAGAAAGGGGACTTGAGCCCTGCCCACATTCATGGGAAAACCCCCTCCTCGTCAGCATATCACCCCCACTTAGGGATAGCCAAACACGCCATAGTACGACACAACAGGAAAAAGAAATTAAAACCACATTTCTTCAGACATACCATCTCCTCATTGCAGCCAGAATACTTTAAGACTGTGCACATGTATATGGTTACCACAACGTGCATAACTAACTAGCTACAACTGTTATTCAGGTGGATCACACCCCTCCTGGAACCAAGACACTGCTGGGCTTTGGAGGGATTTGGCACACAAGAAAATTAGGAAAATGGCCTGCTGTTGCTGAACCCATGGTGACTGAACACCACCACGGTGGAAATCCAGACCATGAGAACGATCTTGCAGTTGCGGAAGGAACTAAAGACCTTACTGGTCAACCAATACGTACTTGCCACCTAGGCTCCTTGCATCACACCCCACCCCTATGGCCTAAAGATCTGATGCCATATTGTCACCACCCTCCCTCCCCTTACCTCATAGGTTACCCTCAATCACATGTCTATACAGTGCTCCGTTGGTTCCTTTCTGGGTTTGGCTATGTAAAACAGAAACAAATACGTGCTAGCCGTAAAGTTATCAAAGCCATCTTCATGGCCTGGTGTAACATGAGGCAAGTGCGTTGCGCTGGTAATAACCACAAATATATTAGTGTTTTTTTTTGTTTTATGTTCCGTAGCTTAATCAGAACATTCTTGGGACCAACTTTTTTCCCACAGGGAATGTATAAGCTGAAGCCGGCACTGACCGCCAGGGAAGGCTGCCGGGAAAGGCTGGGGCCCGTCTGTATCCATCATACTGGCACACCATGCTGCCTCTCCTCTACCCTGACCACCACGGAGTTGAGGGGCTTCTCTTTGCAGCATAATGACTTCTAACTATTGTGACCGGAGGCAGATTACATCCTTTGAAGATGGCCGCCACCATCACCTACAAACAGCACTGCTTCTGAATCAAACTCCTGATTGGGTAGCCCATAGCCTATTTCCCGGCCTCCCCAAAGCCAACAGGCGAAGCCGGCCGTCGGGAAAGACTGGGGCTCGTCTGTGCCTGGAAAGTAGCCCAATGTGCGCATCATCACCTCTATTAATACCTTACCAATCATGGGCCTTAAACTACTTCTCAAACCTGCCTGCCGCTATGCCTTCACCTATCCCACACCACCATTGTATGCCTAGGTGTGGCCTCAGATTACACATTTCCCACGATCCATAACTTACTGTAACGGCAGACCTTGTAAGAGCAATCAGCTTTGAAATACTAGGTCTCTTACTGACTTTAATAACGAATGCTGGCATTGCCGATGCAGCCCCCCTTTCATACAGGGGGAGGCTTTCCCGGTATGTGCTCGGCGACTACTACGTGCCTAATCTGAACCCAGAAAGTGGGGTAGGTCTTTAAACCTGCAGACATATGTTCCAGTTTTGTAAGTCACTGCAACCGATGTATAATCTACCTCTAACTGTAGAACGACCATGTCATTTGAAATATGTAACCTACTTGCACCAACAGTAACTAGCGCCTATATGCCTCAGGGCTTTGTGCGCGGCTATAAATGAAAAATTAAATATTAAATACAAAGTAAATATAATTTCCTATATAGTCGTATCAAAGAAGCTACATTTCCTTCGACTAAAGCAATTTTTTTGACTGTGTAAATGAAGCACCCTGGAATGACCTTCCCAGCAATGCCCCAAAGGGTATATAGCTGGAAGCCAAGATCTTCCGGGCACCACAGAAAGTCAGTATGTCCCTGGCATTCGGCTAAGCGCCGGCACAGTAACCCTGCCTGCAGCACCTGATCTGCAGACATGCCACCTGCGGTGTCTGTCCGGCATGCACAGCCTGTCGGGACCCCACTTGCCTAGAAGGCAAAAGTCACCCTGTCAGACACTCAGTGAATGACGTACACCAATCCCACCACTCTCACACAAGACTATTTTCAGCACTACATTTCAAAATGGCAAAGACCGCTAGTTTTGGTTCCTACAAAATAGTTAAATAAGAATACATGGAATAGGCTGGGGATCTTCTGTTCACAGCAAATACTGTTTGAAAGCATACCAAATGAGCCCCTACTAAATGGTTACTTGAGTGAGAACGCACATCTCTAACGGTCAATCTGTTAATAACAGTGGTATAAATACCACCCTTTTACAAGCCAAGAATGTCGGATTCCTGCTATTTGCCATACAAAATCATTTTCAAATACTCCCAGTTCAAAACCTTACCTGGAGCACCATTCATATACTAGACTCACCCATGTTTATTTCGCACTAGAATTACTCCTAGCAACTTCTTGTAAACGTTACTTCCCACGTGCTCAGGCTCATTCTATGACGTCACTACATTTCTAAAATTGGAAGGACCAACCCATCTTGAGGGGGCCTCAAATCCAAGGACAGGCATTGCCTGGAAAACGCTAGTGTCCTTAACTGCGATATTGGAGAATCTATTTCGCCATTTAGAGCGATGCTTTTGAGGGGGGGGGGGGATTGGGGGGAGGTGGAGGGGGTCAGTATTTCCCGCCCGCGTACCGTCATATCGGAGAGGTCTTTGGAGTGGCTCTCCTGCCTGCGGCAGGGCTCTTTCAAAAGGAGCGGGAGCCGGCATCGCACAGCGACAAAGATATGCAGCTATCACTCCCAGGAGATATAAAGAGGGGGGGGGGGAGAGAGTCTCTCCCACGGACCATGCAGCAGCCGTCATTTCCAGGACACAAAGAAATGCAGCCATTGCTCCCAAGGCATGCCTCTGCCCTGGACACAAAGGAAGGCAGGCCGCTTTCTCGCGTGCAGATGAACGGACAGCTCATGCCCTGCAGCCCAGGATTGACCTCGTGACCTCCGCCGACAGAAGAAGCCATCTTTATGCAAGAGGCCTCATCTCCGATGGCAGGAACGTTCACCCATTCACCCCACCCCTCCGGCACGAAGGCCCAAGGGCGGGAGTTGGGCCTCTACATTTAAGACTTCCAACAGCCTACCTCTGCTTCAGCATGTACTTACAGACGGACGCGGTTTGCGGAAAAAGCATGCTCAGGGCCATATTGACAACAAAAATAGGCATTGATGGCAAAAAATAAAAGCACAAGTGCTTAACTTCTGTAACCTACTTTTCACGCAGTAGTGCCAATATGTGCAAGTGTGTGCCCGCCCAACGGTGCATTTATTGCACGTTAGGCGATCAACACTGGTCAATATTAAATTAAATAGGCGATTAAAACGGTCGATGCAGGCTTTCGGGCACTGCCACCTTGGTCAATCCGAGCCATGACATTTGAAAGGTGGGAATTTCCATGCAAGTCTTTTATATGAAAAAGCTTGTCAAGCACACATTGAGGTGGTCTCTAGGTGCAGCAAAACAGGCACAGATAGATTCTGGGGGAAGCGATTACTCAGCAGAGGGTGACATTATTATTAGTATGCAAAAGGCTAGATATGCAAGAGAAGAGTCTCAAGTTGCTTAAACTAGACTAGTAGGCAATGCCAATGGGGCCAGGTAGAGGCTGAGTGCCAGAGTTGAAATCCATGCCTAGACCATTAACAGATTATCGTAAACCCCCTGCACCCGCACTGTAAAGCGCTTACAATAGTAGTAGGGAGCTCCATGGAACAGCCATAGGACACTCGCAATCCAGGGTGTGGCTAGTAAGGAGTAAGCGTTTATTCCTTCAGAAACAAGGTAGGAATGGATTTTTCTCATTGCAAGGATATGGGGTGAATCAAATCATAACAGTTAAACAACCGACCACAGAACATATCCAGATCTTGGGATGAAACCCAGGCAGATAGGCAAGATTGTGTGCAGTATCCTTTGGAAGACTACAACAACCTGGACCTCCGGGCAATAGGAACCCAACCTTTGGTATAAGTCTGTACTACACAGGTTGGTAGTGTAGCAGAGCAGCCAGGTGCATCTCAAAGAGGGGTCAATGTGAGCAGTAGGGTTGTAACAGTTTCACAGTGACAAGCACTTACACTCAAGGTTTCTTGATTAAACAATTATTAATTTAACAGTCAGTTATAGCCTTCTTCAGAAGGGAGCAAACAATTATAATACACACACTGTTTCTCTAAATCAGATGATACCCCATTGGGGATGGCACACAGACACAACCTACACCCTCAGGTGACTTATCACTGGTACCTTTAGGTGAGAGGTAGAAGAGTCTATTGAAGCCAGGACAGTCAACCTTAGTTGAACAAAGTCTAGGGGAGCAGACGATCTTCTTTGCAGGCAAGTGAAAGTCTTGCACAATGTTTGTAGAAATAAGATTCACTTGAAAGGCCACAAGCTGGGAGGCTTTTGAGGGGCAAAGCTGCAACCAACTGTGCAATGGCAACCAAGACAAAAGCCCCAACTGAGATCAAGTAAGGCTACACAAGAGGCAAGTCCTCTTCGGTTTACAGTACCTTTGGTTCACAGAAATGGTTCCAGCTGGCTTCCGTTCTTGTGTGGCTCTGCAAATCCCGCTGTTCCTGGGCCTCAGCCGTGGGGACAAGAGGGAGGACTTCTGAGGACTCCTGCAACACAATGGGAAGGTCGGCGGCAGAAAAGGTCAAACTTCAATTCAGCGGTACTTCACAGTTTCAGCTCTGCGCGTCTACAGCAAATTGCAACACCGCGTTCCCAGATACCACTTCAGACTTTCCTCACATCTGGGGTCCAGCACTCGGTTGAGGTGGCTCAGGCTTGGTCAGTCCAGCTTCAGGGAAGTCCGGAGGATCTTCCTGGCGCTCGGGTCCGATTTAAAAAGCAATACACTCATCTGGTGTTCCTCTCCAGCAGCAGTGAAGTACAGCTAGCTTTGAGAGGATGTCCAGACGAGTTCACTTTGGGGTGGATTGGTCTCACCAACCCAAGGGGAGAAGTCGTCCTTGAAGGGCTTCTCTAAACAAATTTGGAGCTTCAGCACAGCAGCAGGGCTTCACCGAGCAAACCAACTGTCCAGTAGTTGCAGCAGGCGTCTCTTACAAGTTCTTCTTCAGATTCCTTCGTCCAGCGGTCCACTTTCCCTTGCAAGCCAAAAAGCCTCGCCTTTTATGCAGGTTTCTCCATTAATTCCATCCTGTCAATCACACAGCAGGGTGGCTGTCCTCCAGGGACAGCCAGCCGGCCAATCACCTTTGGATGCATTCTGGTAATCAAGGGGATTAAGCACAGGGAGTTTCGGGCACCTCCCTTACTTCCTGCCCCTGCCAGATTCACTCATGAATCCTGCCAAAGACAAAATGAACAAAGGGACCAAACCTGGTTTGGAGCGCAGAGTAAATCTCAAGAAGGACCTTTCCAACAAGAAATGGCGAAAAAAAGAAGACGACCAGGGCCATTTTGACAAAACGGACACCCATGGGTGCCTTAATGCAGCTGCGAACGTAGCCCGCGGTAAAAACACACAATGGTAGTAAAATGTCAACCACTGCCACCAGCCATTAATTGTAGAAATAACAAAAATGTTACTTGAGAAACTAGACAAAAGGGGATACCAAGTAACCCCTCCAACACCCTATGGTAAGATAGTGTGTGTTGGGTTCGAGAAAGTTACAAATTGTAAGTAAAGTCAATTTCACCTCACTGCTCTTGGAATTCACAATGTAAAGATGATGCCTATGGAGTTTGTCAAACTCCAAAGTCACAAGAAACAG
The DNA here is from genome assembly GCF_040938575.1 of Ambystoma mexicanum. NCBI lineage: Eukaryota > Metazoa > Chordata > Amphibia > Caudata > Ambystomatidae > Ambystoma > Ambystoma mexicanum. The sequence goes on along the minus strand of NC_090926.1, from coordinate 323,426,991 downwards.
AGTCCAAATCACAGAAAAATACGCGAGACTGGTAAAAAGGTCTTGCTCTCTCCAGGTTAGAAATGAAAAGTCTGAAAGTCCAGCAAAAGTGCTGGGGGTCTCTAAGGGAGAAGACCTTTCCTTCCCAGAGCAGTAATTAAGTAGGCAATCGTGGAGGTCTGGCCAAGACTTTTAGACAAATATGACACCAGATTATTGTGACAAACATCCGAGGAGAGCAATGAAAATTACATCCTCAAAGAATGTGCCAGAAACCCACGGAAAGTAATTGGCGAATAAAGTGGCAGAGGGTAACGAGGGATGAAAACGAAGATATGTATGGGATAAAAAGCTCCTTATGAGTAACAATCCTTTTCCCCAAATGGTGTTGTACATAATACACCTTTTTGATTCTTACAAAACATCTGTAAAACGGTCTCATTAGTTTTGATTTGACCATATCCTCCTACCCACAGTGGATCTGGATGAAACAAAGAACATAAACAATGGAAAAAGACTCATGGACTCGGCAATGGAAAGACGATTAAAGAGGGGGTGGGGGGAAAGAAGGGTGAGCCGTGGGACAGACGGGGCCAACAGTAAAAATCCCAGGCTGCGTGTGCTGGACGGCCAGAGGAGACTATCTGGGCTGCCCAGCCAGAGTCCAGTGGCTGTGACCCATGCCAGACTGTCCCAGGCCGTGTATGCCAGAGGCAGCCAGGATGTAAGTGGAACATATGCTGTAGCCCACCCAGCCACCATCAGGCACCGAGCGGATGCAGATTAGAAAGAGGACGGGCCCTACATCAGGAAAATGCAGGCCGGGGAGCAGCGGCATCACCATAGCAACCAGGACATCACTAGAAGCTAGAATGCGCAGTGGGGCACATTGGTGGGACCATGTGGCGCACATGTTTGCCTCTGGTCTTCTTGCAGGAGTGGCAATGCAGCATGGGGCACTGCTTGAGATACCGAGATGGCACAGACAGCGCAGCAGTGACAGGGTGCCCAAATGGTGGATGGGGCGAGGAGCATTGGCTGGGGTGGGCCAGCCTCTGGGAGCCAGCAGCTAGGGACAGGTGCCACTCCCTATAACTGCCAGCAAATATAGGTGCAAAGGTACAGTCATGGTCTCGGGTATGACGGACTGCAGTAGTCACACCGTGTATATATAACATTTTAATGTAAATATGTCATAGGAATACATTGGGTGCCAAACAGTGTGTATATAACTATTTTGGGTAATGTTCGTATTTCAGCATTTTATTTTCTGGAAAGAGCCAAGAAGGGATACTCTAGCGGGAGGTAAGGAGAACTGGCAGCCTGCTATAGGCCACCCATGGGATGGGACCACCATTAGGGCCATCTCGTGTCTAGTGCCAGGGAGAGCATAAAGGTCTGGTCCATCAGTTCCACCTTCAGGGTCTATAATTGACCCCTTTTAGGGAGAGGGGGTTGACTGGGCAGATCCCTCAGAGGGAGAGGACGCCAGGGGAAGAAGGGGTTCAAGTATTAGAAGGTTTAGCGTTAACGTTTAATTGTTAATATAGGTTATATAGCTCTGTGTCGAATAAAAAATGGGTCCCCGCTGAAATCCCTTAAAGAATCCGACTTGGTGTCTGTCGATGACTGGGGAGAAGTCCATCAGTTTTCACGGCGGCCCCGACCTCGCAGCACTTGGCAGTGACGGACGTCATCGCCCGGACCAAACACACACACACATCATGACTGTGGTCGCTACAAGCACCGCCAGCTGAAACACATGCCTTCATATAGTTTTTCACATTATGAAATATCACAGGATTGATTAGTCACTGCACCTGGCATGTACAGGGAAAACAGGCGAATGGCACGTAGCTGTGATAAATAACACCACCAGCACACTCACAGATTGGGATGTACTGCAGGGAATTGTCATGGGAGAAAGTGTGCCATGGTTATGTCTCACGCCAGAAGGCCAGGTGGGGGTTTCTCGTGCATTACTCTGGGAAGGCAATCAAGGAGTAGCCATGAATCGCACTGGAAGGACTGGAGGGATGGGCAGGTATCACGCATGGATGAACTATAGGGTGGGATGCCCACGGTAAAGGTTACAATTGAGACGATTCAGTACACGCGCACAATATCTGGGTTTATTCGCCATGCTATCCACCTAGTAGAGCCCGTAATTATAGCCCACGCTCCTCTAGTTGCAATTTGTTGAAGCATAGACTGTTGCTAACCGTTTTATCACAGCCTTAATAATTGACAGAGGAAGCCACAACCTGATCAGGCACACATACAACAAATTACCATGGAATCAGCTATGTACGTATACTGCACCACTACGTCACATATTTTACATTACGCCTCAACACCTCTAACATCAGTATGCAGTGAAGACCTAGAACAATTCAGGCACATTGAACACATGCGAGTCTCTAGCACTCATGCCATCTCCAGACTCCTCTCCAAACCCATCCACATGCCTGACATCATGGGTTGCTCTCTACCAGAGCCTGGCCAGCCCTGCTAAACCTTATTTGGCCAAATGCACACGCATTCTAATCTTACACTGTGACCCCCCCCCACACATCCCCTCCCAAACACTCTGGACTTCCGAGCACTTTCCCACCACCAGCGCATTGAGACTATAATAATGGTAAAAGGCGCTATAAGTAACTATACTATAACTTAATGGATTACAATGTATTTATTTGAACATATTTTGTTTATTAATGCAACAAATCATGCTACCTCCTGCCAATTATTATGGTACTTATGGAGCGCCGACCTAGCTTTGAGAAGCAAAAGAGCGCTTTACAGAGGTATACAACAGGACAGATGCAGACCGGAGTGCTTTTCACATCAAAAGAACAGATATACAGCGGGGGTGGGGGCTAGAATACAGAAGAGCACAGATGAGGGGCACAGATGTACAGGGGGCAGGGAGGAGAAGGGCACAGCGTCTAGCGAGTCAGGTGGCACCTGGCGGTATGAGGGGGGGGGGGGCTACGTGATAGCCTGGGCGTTCAGGAGGAAAGACTACTTGAAGGTGGGCCTCAAATTCTTTTCTGACTTGTAGTAACGTGGGGCGAGTCTGATGCGGACGGGGAGTGGCGGATGTCAAGTGTGCACGTGTCCTGGCTTCTGATGGTGTGCTGTCCGCTGGAGATGCTGAGTGTCTCTGCGAGGTAGCTGGGTGACTTGAGGGCGACTACCTTACAGATGATGCAAGACTTGAAGGCAACTTGTGCATGCAGTGGGACCCAGGGAAGGTCGATGAGGGCCGGGGTGATCTGCGTAGAACCTTGAGATGTGCGGCCATGTGTAGGACACTTTTCAGGGTCTCAAGGGAGGACTTGGGGGGGGGGGGGGGGGGGTATGGCCCCCATCCAGGTGGGATAGGACAAGTGCTTGAATGATGGATCGAAAGCTGTCAGGAGGGCGGAAGGGCTGGATTTTCCAACAGGACAGAGAACTGATACCAAGCGTTCTGAGGTTTCTTAGCTATGTGTGTCTTGAAGGAGGCGCTTCTCAATGTGTCACCTGAGGGACTTGGTGCAGATGGGGAGCTCAGGTGTGAAGCCCTCAGGGTTCATGATTGAGACCATTGTTATCCAGGTCTGTGTATCTGGGTGATCAATGTACTCCTCGCCAACAACACTGATCACTTAAAAAAAAGAAAAATAAGGGAGTACCCCACATTTACTGCGTCTTTTTAAAATTCTTATATACAAGGAACCTTACTTTGAAAATTCTTCCTACCCTAGTTCCTACCCGATTTCGATAATCTCCTCTTGTAAAACACCTGTGTGTAATGCTCAAACTGCAATCCTGATCTAAGATGTACATTTTGGGCATTAGAGAAGGGAATCAGTTGGGAAGGCACAGTCCTCTGAATATTTAAATCGAAGTAGCAATAGCAGTTACAAGCCCACTATTTTGATGAATAAACAGTCTCAGTGTTTGGTTTACAGATCACTGACTTTCTCATGCTCCTAGTAACTATCCTCCTATAGGCCTTCACTCTAGTGCCAGAGAAACTAAAATTAACAGAGAAGTAAAATCTTAATGACATCTACATCAACTTTCACCCAAGATACGCCATGTACACCCCCCCCCTCTCCACGTGTTGGACGACATTCTTACTTGGGCAGAGGAGGGTGTTCTCGCTGCTTGTTATCTTGGCAGCTTTCAAATCCGTGGATCACAATCTCCTTTTGGATAAATTGACCACAGTGACGCATGTCACTTTTAAGGCATTTAACGGTTTTCAATCTTTCTGGAAGACATACATTTTTGGGCCCTATTCTTCCTTCTCCCTTGCTCGACAGTGTCCTCTTGATTTTATATATATTTACTTGTGCCTACATTTGTGCACAGATGAGACAATCTGTGCATAATCTATTTGAGGATATTTTGCCTCAATGACGATTTTGGAGCCCTTCCTTGGTTCTTAGGTTTTGGAAAGAGTAAGTTAACGGCTTCTGAGGAGAAGTCTTAAGCTGAATGTCTCCAAAACAGGGGGGTCCTCCTTGGCAAAGGAAAAGTTCAGCAATTTTTGTGACTTAGCCCTACATTTGTTGACAAATCTAGCAACCTACTGAGAGTCAGAACCCAGCATGAATAGAGGTGAAAGCAGTCAGACAGCTTTTTTTAATTTTATTTTTAAAACACCACCTTCGCAGAGCTCTTTCTCCAACTCCCATGGATCGCCAGCCTATGGTATCAAGTTCCATTATTAATGTAAAACTTCACTGTGCCAACTCCCTATATAAAGGCTGTCAGCTTATCAAGTCCATCATTTTCAGAGCAAGCATCCACAACACCGGAATCCACAAAATTTCTAGCCTGAAATAAGTGTACCTCTTGACTGGCTGCCACTTTAATAACGATTGCTCAGACCTCTTAAAAACTCAGTTATCTCCCTGCAAAAAAATAAAAAATAAAAATCCACCTGCAGATTTTAAAAAGGCAAGAAGTTTTACCTTTCAAAAAGGTCCAAGATTACAGAATTCTCTCCCAGCTTCAATTTGACAGATACCCAATCTTCTCACTTTAAAAAGCAGGGAAACAACCATTTTATCTAACAAGATAATGTCATGTAACCCCATGTAAGATTTTTTTTTTAAAGGAGGCTTGAAGTCAGCCGAATTGAATACTCTGATCCTAGGGGAAAAGAAAAAAAAAGAAAAAGAAGAGGGCATTGTCTACTTAAGGTATTTTAGAGTCAATGTGGGGTAGCCAGTTCATAACACCTAAAAAGGTGTTGGCCAGCCTGACCAGACATCCTAGTTTTGCTAGAATGTGGTTGTCTGCCGCCTAAAGATTTTTAATTTGAAAACCATGTCCTGGTTTGAAGGAGATGACCTTCAGTGGCTGGACTGACAGCGGATTTTTAGAAAACAAGATAGTTAATTTGTTACACAAAACATTTTTGATTTTGAACACTTGAAACCATCCCTGGGTGGGGTTGAACCACCAACCATTCAGTAAACAGCCATAGCGCTAAATCATTGTGTCACAGACTTCAGACAGGCCTGAATAAATAAATAAAAAGCTCTTTTGTGATTAGAATGCATAGTCTCACATGTAAATAGCAAGTTTATCTACAGGGTTAAAGCTTGGATTAACATTCCTCCCACACACCCGTTTAAAAGGTCAATTAAAGTGTAGTTTTCGCAGTCACTGTCAAAAGTTAGTCCTACTTTTATTTTCAAAATCTGGTCACGGTATCTTTAGCCCAATTCCAGGGAGAGGCGAAATTGAAGTGCATATTGATAGTCTTTTATTAGGTCATTGGATGCTAGTCTAATAGGGAAGAAGTTTTAAAGAGCAAATACATTATTTAGTGGATGAACACAGGAGATGTATGCAGCACCCCTAAACACATCACACATAAAGGAAAGCATGCCTTTACAAAGAAGCAACAATGTTTTGTCCATGTTGGAAGCGACCATTGCGATGAGGATGCATGTGATCTCCATGGTTGTCACTTACTTGCGAGGAGTAAGCAGGAAAGCGCAATGACATACAGCTCCCTGATGGCCACGTCATAGTGATCCATGAAAAGGTCCAGCAGATAGACTGCAAGATGACGCGCTGTGGGACAGAGCTGGTAGCGGTTGCAGAGAATAGCCAAGAGGTCAGCAAAGTATCGCCGCAAGCCGATCTGTGGCGAATGTGCATGGTACGTGGGAAGCTTCAGCTCCTGTAAAGGGAGAAGACAAAACACATGAGGATGCACACCAACAGAACACGTACTTGCCAACCTACTGTTCAAGTCAGTATTGAGCTACATCAAAAACCTGACAAGACAGCAGCTGTAATGTAAAGGCATGTCAATAGGAGCATCAGCAGCATTTCATCAAAACATTTTTTGTAAAAAAAATAAAGAAATGAACACCACAGACACCTAAAACACTAACTAAAGCCAGGTGTTATGTTTTGGAAATCGGAACACTCAGTGTACACATCATTGAGATATCAGCGCCTATTTAATAATGGGTCTGTTGCTTTTCTTATTGGACTGAAAAACCGCCTGCCTCGGCACAACATTCCATTGGATGTGTTAATCTTGAATAACATCGGAAATACTATCCTACACCAAAGAGCCCGTTTACCAATGAGCTAACTGGGACGAACAACCACTGCAGGCTTCGTCGGGGGAGAAGCATTATCTGTGAAGAATGTGGCTTGGAAAAACGAGGGTTGGGTGAGGACGTGTCTGAAACTTGGGTAGAAAAGAAATTAAAAAGCTAGCGATTGGACAGAAAACCCCCGCCTGCCATCCCTGCCCCCATTACACTGCATCACCAGCAGCATCCCTCGCTTCTAAAACTTGCACCCAGCATTAGTGGCAGCCGTGCAATCAGACTTCACTGCACAGCTACATTACAGGCGGCAGACACAGCTCAATGACTTCCCTTCTAAATTGCCTCAATGCCCCTATCCACCCCAGAATCCCTAGATACCGGAAATCAGTGTGTATTTCTCCCTTTCGGACAAACTCTTTAATAATAATAATTCCTCCTCCTTCTCCTCGCAAATATGAAAGTCTGGTCAAAACAAGTTCTTCCCTGTTCGTCCAAAACCATCAAGGACCACATTGACACCCTTGCTCCTGCCCTGGCTGACTTCTGCAACCACTCCTCGGCACTGGAGCCTTCCCCACCCCACCCCCGAAGCACTTTGTGCACCCTGTTCTCAAGAACCTCTCAGCCTAACTATCACCCGATCTCCATCACTCTTTCCTGGGCAAACTCCTGGAAAAGCTGGCCATCTCCAATCTTCACACTGAATCTGTTGGTGGTCTCCATGACAATCAGTCCGGTTTCAGAGCAGCCAGAAGTATGGACACTGCTCACCTGAACATCCGTGAAGACCTGCTCTCTAACCTGGATTCTAATATCCCCTATGTCCTCATCTTACTCATTCTCTCTTCTGCCTTGGACACGGTCAACCATGCCATCCTGCTCAATCGTGTGATGATCTGGGTATCACTGATCAGGCCCTGGCCTGGCTGACCTGGTTCCTCTCTGATCAACCCTCCCAGCTCCAACTTCGGTCCGTCCTTTCCTGTATCTCACTCTCTACCTGTGGTGTTCCCCAGGGGTCGGACCGCTCTCCCTGGCTGTTCAACCAAGGCACCTCTCGCCCACCGCATTGCCACTCTCTGCTCCAACTTTCAGTGCTATGCGAATGACTCCGCTCGTTTTCAGACTCCCCTCTGCCACCTCTTCTCTTTCTCTCATCTCTGACTGTGTCTGCTATCCACGAGTGGTGTGCCCACCAACAATCTCTGACTGTATGCCAGTAAGATGGAGATTCTCGTCATCGGCACACCTGCACCCTCCTTTCCAGTCACTCGCTGGCCAGCCTCCCTTGGCCCTCTTCCTGCTCCCACCTGTGAGGCTAAGAACCTCAGAGTCATCTTTGACTCCACACTCTCCTTCTCTCCTCACATCTGACGTCTCTAAGAAGTCACACTACCAGCTGCACCCCCAAAGAGGTATTCTTCCGTTCCTCTCCTTCCCCCAGAAGATCACTGTCTCTAGAGCTTTGGTTCTCTCTAGGCTGGACTACTGCAACAGCCTCTTTCTAAATCTGCCTGCTTCTACTCTGCGCCTTCTGCAACTCATCCAGAACAGGACTGCAAGACTTGTCCTTGGCCTCAAGCCCAAGGATTGTAGCTCTCCAGCACTGAAATCTCTGCATTGGCTCCCAGTGGCTGCAAGGTATTGTCAGGCATTCTGGGGCCTGGGTCCTCAATACCTCCAACTCTCTCTTCGTAAATACCTCCCTACTCAAGCTCTTCACTCCTCCAACTCCCACAGGGTCAGTCGTTTCTCCAAGCAACGAGTTGGTGGTAGATCTCTTTCTTCGGCTGGGGCCTCCCTCTGGAACAGCCTCCCTGCCTCTCTGAAACAAGGAGACCCATCTCCGGTTCTGGAAGCACCTCAAGACCTTCCTCTTTTCTTCTGCCTTCTCTCTTCCTCTCCCCTGCTGATTTCCTGTCTGATACTGCACTGGCTAGCCTGAGTAATCAGGCCCAGGCCCCATACCCACCCAGTTGCACCCGCGCACTGCCTCCCGGCAACCCTTGCACTTGGGTCTGTATCTGTAACCCTACAGTCCCCCTACCTGCACTTTTGGACACCTGCTGTCTGCACTTACCCTTGCACCTGCCACCTGCTGACCGCACTTCTCGTTATTGTTTTGATCCATGTACAGCACTACCCGCTCCACTTTCCCCTGGCACTTTTCCCCTTCCCCTGCACGTCTCAATGTCACTTGGCGGCATCAGGTAATCATTATCCCCACCAATAATATAGCCATATATATGGTCTTGGGTTAAGGACATAGGCGATATTAGTGGGGCTAATGTATGGGGTTATTGGGACCGGGGGGTTGCAGGGGTGTCCCCCGCAGGTTCCATGGCTTAATATCACTGCAAAAATATGGCAATATTAACACATGGAACCCATTTGGTCTAGTAAGATCGTTGTCTCGGTCCTCCCTCTGTTCCCTTGCCTCGTCGGACCTTGAAACGCTTGTGTATAGGCACGTTACAAAAGCCATATCATATCACTACCAGTAGTGAGTGGTTGGTCCTCACTCCTGATCTCACTCCCTTCCACATCACATACAACGAACAACTATTGGCAATACGTGTTGTGTCCCTTTTGTTTTATACTACGCCCATCAACACCCAATAACAAATGGAGTTGTTGGAAAGCTGGGGATACATGGTCCTAGCTTCCAGAGCAGGCCAGCAACAAGATTTTAAAATTGCCGATCTAAACTGATTACACAGCAATAATCTAAAACTAGGTGATATCAGGCCTTTCACGATCACGATTGGAGCCCTCAGAATTATTTTCAGAGAAGCTGAAGTTTGGGGGGAGGGTAACTTGGCCAACAGCTGACATTCAAGGTTAAGAAGACCTTTATATACAACTCTCAGGTTCTTCAGAAACAGCCCCAGCAAGGTGCATGGGCCAATACATATCAGCCGAAAATCAGGAGGCCAAAGATTATGCTTTTCCAAAAGGGCAAGATGACCTCGCTTCATCCAAATTAAGTTTTCAGAAGTTGAAAAGCCTGCTTTAGCAGCATCATCTGGTCCAATTATAATTGGTGTATTATCCACATACATGGAAAAACACTGACTGCTGCAGTACTTCACAAGTCAGTGGAAACAATTATTTTTCAGGGAAGGTTTTTGGAGCAGGTACTCAGTCTTGTCTTGCTCGTCTGTCCCCACTACTTCCCAATGCTCTTCCAAGAGTTTACCCTTGGATGCCTTGCCTTCAGACTCTCCTGCACATTGGTCGGTCTCTCTGGTATCTGGGGTTGTTCTTCGCAAGCTCCCCAAGCATCTACAGAAGGCCTTTCCTCCATTAAGGTTGCAACTGGTCTCCTTGTCAAGTCTCTCGTAGGCTTTGTGGGATCTCAGGATCCTCACTCATCAGGTACATGACTTACCACACCTCTCACTGGGGTGTGTGGTGCTGGCCAGATTGGAAATGTCACAACAGAAGGTGAAGTAGGAATTAAAGGCTGCATGCAGAATGTGACCTAATCTACAAGTATTTGCCCCATTCTGTAACTACAACCCCCTAAGCCTGCATATGGACCAGCATATGGCTTTTCTATATTTCACAACTGGGGGGTTAGATTTATGCATGGACGAGAACAGCTGCTTTAGTTGTCCACAAGGTAAGTGTTAAGGAAGGGAGGATTCTGGGCTATTGGCCTTCACGATGCAGGGGGTAAAAAAATGCGCAGCAAGCACAGCATTCACATCTTGCTGTATACAACACTCAACCAGTACCCCTGCCCTTCTAAACATGGTCTCATATCATGCATATTTATTTCAGAATGGTACCCCCTACTTACTTGTTGGCACTGCACAACACCATACTGTTGGACATTGTCTTTGGCCCGAGAATGTATGTCTTTAAGGTGTGCTTTATCATTACTTATGCTGCCATGCAAGATGTTACAGACTTCAAAAGCATTTAATGGGCATGTAGCAGTTTTCAAAATGAGGTATTAAGCCTGTAGTTCACGTAATGACCCGTATTGTAATGGAGTTCAACAGTCAGCCTACATAGGTAGTGTTCCAGTCCGGAACCATGCCTGCATAGTCCGATTCACAGAACTTGCACTTCAGATCATAAAGTGTAAACCGTGTTTTTATTTTGTTCGAAATCTGTTTAATCTGTTCCATGTGACCGATTCTGTTGCACATAATTTGAAGGTACACAATGTGAACACTGATGAGTAGTTAGTGCATGCATACTTTCATGTTCTTTGATATCAATCTATGTATTCAGAGTCAATGAATAAAATTGACCCACACAATATCCCTTGTGTGTCCACATTTATAAAGATGAATGCGTTTTCCTGTATCTTAAGGCAAAATATATAGAGTTAAGCTTCTAGGATTTCGTGGTATTACAAAGAACATTTTCCCTTTTAGTTATGCATTCTTAATTTTTTGATTTACTCACTGTTATACATTGTGACATTGTTTGGATACTACTACGGATGTTGGGAGTCCACTTACGTAAAGCGATAACGTTAGAATTAAAAGATAACGTAACATTTATGTGATGCAGACTTGACAGCTTGAAAATGATCTAAACTGGGCCTGGTCTTTATGGGGCCGACAAACTCCTGCCTTGACATGAAAATACAATTACACAAACTATTGGTATTGCCAATGTTTCCAATTCTTGTTCAGTGAATGCTTGCTTCACTTTGGGAAGTGCAGCTAAACCATTTGTGAGATTTGACATTTTTTCTCTCTCCAGATTTTAGTTTAGGGAACCACATTTGCTATAGACTGGTTTAGGTTAAAGTTAAATCAGAGTATGGGTATATGTGGATCTGGCCTAGGTATCAATGGGCTGCTAGAGAATTCAGGGGCAGACACTTCTTGTTTCTTTACGCAACCCATATGAACATATGCATATCTGGTTGAGGTTTAGATATTTCAAGGCTCAGCGTAATTGGTAATGCAAATTAGTTGAAACAACTACCAGAGGTCAGCATCATCCTAGATATTGTGTTTAAATGAAAACATGTAATCAAGGTCTGTGAGAATAGGTATCCTTTTAAATTAAAGGAGCCAATAAAGGTTTTACAAACATAAAATAGGTTGTGCCATTTATTTATTGTTCACTTGTTAGGCACCTATACAGCAAGTAAATACTTTTTTAAAGTGCCCACAGGGCAAAGGGGAGGAACAAAGTGTGAAACAATGTTATTTAAACAGTGGGGGGCGAGGGGAAAAAAGAAAAACTTACTATGCCTTGAATAACCAGAACGTGCAAGTGCAGCAAGGAAGGGGGGTGGGGGGTGGGGGCAGGGGGAACGCTAAAGTGTCCGGTCAGTGCATAGTAGAAGTGCATGGTGAGGAAAGTGCTACACGGCCAGGGGCCACAATGTCTAAGAGCGAGCCTCCAAGGCGGAGAGAGTGCAAGGGCAAGTGCTGAGGGTAGACAGGAACTGGGATGATTAGGTGTGGGAGGTCAGGGACCAGAGGATGCATGAGGGCCCAGGACACCAATCACAGCAGCTGTGAAAATGAGCAGAGACGGGACGAAAGAGGTAAAGAGGAAAGTCTTTAGGAGCTTCCTGAATTTAAGTAAGGTCAGCTCAAGGCGCAGAGAGAGAGAGAGAGAGAGAGAGAGAGAGGGAGGCTGTTCCATAGGAGGAAGCAGCAGAGGAGAGCGACCAACCATCTACTTTTGGTTTAGCAAAATGCTTTACACATAGTTGGTGCCAGAGAAACAGAGGTCTAAAAGGAGACTAGTGAGATAAAGTTGAAGATAGTTTGGTCCCAGTGCCCAGACAGCCTTGTGGATGATGGCGGGCTTTGAATTTAATCCGCGCAGCAACCGGGAGCCAGTGAAGACTTTAGTGCAGGAGAGACGCGGTCCCTGGACATAAGGCCAAGGACAAGTTTCACTGCCCTATTCTGAATAAACTGGAGAGGTTGCAGAGTGGAAGAAAGTAGATTCAGGACGAGGTTATTGCAATAGTGAAGCCTAGGAAGAACCAGAGCTCGGGTAACATGGAGCCTCTGGGGGAAGTGAGAAAAGGAAGAATTGCCTTGCGAAGGAAGAGCAGAAAGTGGGACTTCTTGGCAATGTCCTGAGTGTGAGAGGAAGGAGTCGAAGAGGACTCCAAGGTTTCTGGCTTCAGAGGAAGGAGAAGGTCCGCGCCCAGGGAGGAAGGCCAGAGTGAGGGTGAGAAGGAGGGAACAGGGCTCCCAATGGGAAGGATCTCAGTTTTACAGGCGTTGAGGTAGAGATAGTTGGCAGTGCACCAGGACTGGGTGGCAGATAGGAAGGTGCAAAAATGTCAGGCAGTTTGAGACAGTTTTGTCTCATCAGCATAACACTGGAAGTTGGGGGGAGAAAGAAGAGGAGATGAGGCGAGCAAGCAGAGCAAGGTAGATGTTAAAGAGCCAAGGGGAGAGTATAGAGCCCTGGGGGACACCACAGGTGGAGAAGGAAGTAGGGGAGGAGAAGGAGCCCAGGAAGACCTGAGACGTGCGGTCAGTTAGGAAGGATGTCAGCCATTCCAGTGCCTGGTCCGAGATACCAAGGGTATCGTCGAGCTGTTGTATGAGGATGGACTGGTTGACCATGTTAAAGGCAGAGGTGAGACTGAGTAGGACAAGTACAGCCAGGGAGTTGGAGTCAAGAGATGCGAGCAGTTCTTCACGGGTGTTAATTACAGTGCCTCTGTATGCTCGGTTTGCTAGTTGAGTTGGGGCACGGCCAGCTTCTCCAGCAGTTTCCCCAGGAAGGGGGTGATGCAAATAGGGTGGTAGATGGATGGACAGGTTGGGTCTGCTGAAGGTTTTTTTTTTTTTTTAGGAGGGGCGCAAAAGGGACTGTGGGGTCAAGAGAGCCAATGTTGTCCTTGATGAGCAAGAGGAAACTGTTTAGAGGAGACCTTCACGGAGCGGACAACTATATATGTATATATATTCTCTCTCTCTCTATAGGAACCAAGGGAGTCAAAGTGGAGTGGGATGGGTGAGAAGCAAGGGCGTCCAGGATGTCCTAAGTTTGTGGAGAAGTGAGTGGCCAGTGCATTTGAGAGAGCCTGGGAAGGGGAGGAGGAGACTGCGAAAAGGCTGGCTAGTTCCCTGCAGATCTTGAAAAGTTAATCCGTGAAATCTGTGCCTGTATGCAGGCTCTTTTCTTGGCACGGATGGAGAGTCTGTATTGCCCTTGGAGCAGGAGACAGGCCAGTTTGTCAGAGGATGCGCCAGAGGTTTGCCACTTACTTTCGCCCGCTTTGGACTCGTTCCAGGACCGCAAGTTCAGAGGCGTACCAGGTGTTACGCTTAGAGGCGAGTTTCAGGCGGATCCTGATGACTGGGGCAAGAATGTCAAGGGTATTGGTAATGGACAAATGGAGGTTGCCGAGAGCATAGTCAGAGGTAGGGGGTGAGGTGGGATGAATGTGGAGGTGAAGGCAGAGGCTGATGCACGTTTCATCAGGAGAATGAAAGTGTATGAAGTTGACTGGGCCTTTGGTAGAGGTGGTCAGAGGGCCAAAAGGACCCAAATGGGAGGAGAGGAGACAATGATTTGACCACGAGAGGGTTGACAAGTGGTGAGGAGAGAGAGAGTTCAGAGTGAATGAGGCCATCAAGAGTGTGTAAAGCTGAGTGGTTTGGGCCAGAAGGGAGAATGGAGAGGGATAGAGAGGATATTGGAGGTGGATGAAAGTAAAAAAGAATAGAAATCAGTCCATTCAGAGAGGAACAGGGCAGTAGTGCCTGGAGGCTGGTAAATGGTGGCAATGGTTAAGACAGAGAGGGAGAGATGACCAATTTGCACAAACTAAAAGGAAGAGTAGAGCTGTGTGGGTAAGATGGTGGCAGGAACCCACTCAGGGAAGATTAAGGCAACCCCACTGCCAGCACGGTGAGGTGGAGGCTTGGAAATTATTTGGTAGCCATCAGTGAGGAGGGAGTCCAAAGCAGTGATTGAGCTGGCAGTGAACCAAGTCTCTGTAAGAGCGAGAATGTCGATGTCAATGCCACAAGGAGGAGGCAGATGTCAGCAGGGTGTTTGTTGGCTGAGTGGGCATTAAGAGTTGACCGGTGAAGGAGGTCTTTGCCTTTGAACGTTTTCTGAGGAGGGATACAAGGGCGTGGCACACTGGTGGGGAGAGGTAGGAGAAGGTAGGAAGTTGTTAATGAGAGATGTCAGGATCCAGTCAAAGAGAAGGAGGTTGGGTTGAGGACCCTGAACCAAGACCGTGCCTGAGACATTAAAGAAGCAACGTGAAGATGAGAAGGTGGCCAAGAGGACTTCCCACTTGGAACCACCGTGAATGGGAGAGGATGAAGGACAGAGTAGAGATGAGATGAGGGGGTACATAGGTCTGGAGAGGGGACAGAGAAGAGGATATCAGTGAAAACCTCTCTGGAAGAAACACAGACATAGGCGTCTGCGATGGGAAGCCCAGGGTTTGCACTCCAGATGTCTTATTTTGCGCTCCTTCCTGACTTAGAGAGGTGGTTGGGGGACGGGGGAATAGGTTATAGTGTAACAGTTAGAGTAGATGGGTGAGATGGTGAGAGCCAAAGGGGCAAAAGAGGATAGTAGAGGAATAAGGAAGAGTGGCTGCACTGCAGAGTTTTAGCTAAACTCACCAAGTGGCCTAGTATACACAAGGCGAAAATGCAATTAAAAAGGAAAGCGACTTTTCAAACGTAGGCCTTAAATGCAAGCAAAAAAATGTTGCACAGATGAAAGGGCACAGGGGAAGGGAGGTATGGAGGCAAAGAACAAAGGCGCATGACAAAGTTCAGTTTGTGGAGGAGGCAAAGGGATAGTTCAGCTATCACTCACTAGTAGGTGTGCATGAAGCGTGGCGATCCCTAGGCACGATCTCACTTGAGAAGCAGTCATGACGTCTGGAGCTGGAATCATACTTTAAGAGGGGATAAAGTACAGAGAAGGACCTCCAGGCCCCCCTCGGCACAGACTGGACCTTAGATGTGGGGCTAAGATGTAGGGGCCGGCTTCCGCCTGCCGGTGCCCTGATTGGATAAAATGGGAGTGGGGTAGCCAATTGCAGAGGGGCCAGGCTTCAAAGGATGGCTGCACTGCCCTAGGCAGGGGCGGCCGTCTTTGAAAGCGCCCACAAAACAGCAAAGTCAATGCACGAATATGGAAAAAATAGTGATAAAGATTTCTCAACAAGTTGCAGGGAAGTGTCCAGTGATTTCCAAAGCCCCATTGGGCTTACCTTCATGGCACGCTGCTCCAATGAGGGGGCTCAAGGGAGCAAGATTTTTCAGCTTCTTCGGCGGCAGAATAACGAGGGAGAGACTTCCTCACAGGCCTACATGTGGACCTTTGGTGTAGGGGCTGGCTTCTGGCTTCTGCCTGCCGGTGCCCCCGTTTGGATAAAATGGGAGCGAAGCAGCCAATTGCAGAGGGGGCCAGGCTTTAGACAAAGGATGGCACCAATGCCCTGGGCAGTGGTGGCCATCTTTGAAAGTGCCCACAAAACAGCAAAGTCAATGCAGGAATATGGAAAAATTGCCTAATAAAAGTGCTTAACAACATGGATGCATCACAATCTTAAACGCTTTGATCAAACTTCAGATTAGCAACACTTGCACGCTTTTGGTGCGTGTCGCACACAGGGCTAAAATTACAGTGACAAATAAAGATTGCTTTCTTAATAAGATGCAGGGGAAGAGCCCAGCAACCTCCAAAGCCCCATTTGGCTTACCTTCATGCATAATTAGAGTTCGGCAGAAAGTACCTGTGCGCTAAAATATCCATTCAAGTAATATCTGAAAACAAGGCCTGCTGCATGGAGACTCCCACAGAGCCTACCCTAGCAAGGCTCATATTTGGTATGAAGAACAAGAATGGTTTGGGAATGTGGTCAAACGCGCAATGCCATGAAAATTTGTTAGATCAACAAATTATAGGCACGTTATCTGCCCGTCAGTGGGATGGATCCCCTTCATCATTGTTGGAAATTTAGCCATTAGAGGCATGACCCCTCCCCCCCCTGCCCTCCTCCCCTGAAAGCTGATATGATACAGTGGGCTGTTTTTCTCCTGAGGGATTTACCTCTTTTCTGATTTTGGTGCTCGCTACACATTATACCATTGGATGGGACTTTACATTGTGGTGTTCCATTGTGGTTTGAGGTTTTTAAAAAAACTTTTTGGCCCATTTTCAGTGGAAAGTAATCCATTGATCTCATTTTCAAAATGCCTTGCCAAGGTTGGCCTCATTTTTTTCGATGCTCCCAAATCATTAAAGGAGGTAGTGATAAAGGCAAAGAAGCACTGCAGTCAAACAACTAAGAGGCAATGAAAAAAGGTTGCATTTAATCTCAACATACACGAACAGGGATGTCTACCACTTAGCCGGCCCCACAAATAGCAAATGTAAAAAAAAAAAGCTAAAAGTGCCATTATCAGTAGTAATTATGCCACCACTGCCAAAATGTATTAGCACTAGCACTACCTGTAGAATATTACTAATATTGCTGCTACTGCCGATAGTAGCATTGGTACAGATCAGAATAGCTATAGTAGTAGCTGTGACACTTCCATCTGGAGAGAGTGGGATTGCTTGGGATTTTTTTATTTTGAATTATAAAATTATGCAGGCAATTCCATTTCTGAAAAATGAATCTGCTAATCAGACCCCCACCTTTACAATGCTCCATGCCAAAAAGCATAATGAACATATGTACCTTGCTGTGAGAATCTCCGACACCCACAGCAGCTGCCCTGCAGAAGCAGTAAGAGGTTCAGAGGTCACACGTGCTTTCCGAAACCCAATTGTTTGGAACAAAAGGTAATGGCTTTGTAAATGTATGCACCCATGGTTCAAAATGCCCTAGATGTGTACCTCAGAAGTCTAGTGGTAGTTGTAAAACAATGGACGCCAGGTCTTGTTTCGACATAGTGGCTACTGAGATTACACAATTATACAGCCACAAGGATTAGATGCTATTTTGTCAGCTTGGTGGACTGACTCGTTCATGACCTGGTCTGTGTGCACTAAGCTGGGTATAACCACAACAACCATGTTAGTTCCCACACAGGAAGTACACCTTTTGATTCACCACCTGGGAAGGGTTGTCGCCTCTTCCAGGGAACAGAAACTCCATGGGAGGTCCTCTGGGAGCTGATGCTTCAAAGACAGTCTCGCCAATACATCGGCCACATCACACGGGGGGGGGGGGGGGGGGCAGCGATTACTGGAGGCATAAGTGTGTGGCGGTAGAGTAGCCTGGGAAAGTGCTCCGTCCACAGGGGAGTGGGAAGTTCACACTATTTTTTTTATTTGGCTAGGGCTCTCAAACTTCCTACACACTTCCAGCAGACAAGGCACTCTGGGTTTGGTAACGGAAGGCAAAGCTCCCCGTGAATGCTCAGACACCCAAGGTGGCATGAAGCCTCGCTGCCCAGATGATAGCCAATTGTATCAAGCCGTGCAGCTCACAGGAGCTGGCAACGAACGTTGGGTCTGGGCCTTTAGAGAAGCAGGGTGTCCAGGGTGCTTAGTGTTAAAACTAGATTCTGGATCAATACTGCCCGATCAAAAAGTGTCCGGCCCATTTGAATTGCAGGTGATGGCACAAACAGGATCTATAAGTGAAATTCAGGGCAGAGGAGCGGTGCCCTAATCATGTCATTCATGGGCACCAGGTTTCCCAGGGAAAGAAGGGAGGAGACGTGCTGGAGATCCACCATGTTCTGAGACGGGAGTAGCAGGAGGTGTTGCAAATACATGTACTGCAAGGTCGAGGGAGCCATTTGTGCAGGCCACAATGTCCGTTATAAACAGAGAGACTATTGTATTACCGAGCAGGGGTGACAACATCATCCACACTAACTCCCTGATTGGGTCCCGTTGTGGGTATACACACTGCAAGATGGTCAACACTAACTTAACCAATAAGGAAGGTTTATTAGTGCAACAAAGTACACGAGTATAACGATTCAATCAAATTACAGTGGTGTACAGTAATCTCTGTGGGGTTGTCTTTAGATAAAGTGTGACCAATAGGGTAATGAGCTATAGGGGGATGTTTAGATTTTTTATATAGCTAATGACCAATGGGGAATGTGGATTATGCTGTGAAACTAATATGCTTATGTTAATTGCGGTTTCTGCTATAAAAGAGGTTAGCTAAAACAGACGAGTTCTTAGTTTTGTTTTCAGTTCCACAGGACAGACGGAAACTCGTGGACGTATTTGCAGGCATGCTTATTTGACCCCTTTGGATTTGTTTCATCGATCAGGTGTTGGGTCCGTGCATACAAGGGGATAGCTTGCGCTACCTCAAATAGCAGATGAGGTATACTCATTAGGATGTGCCAGTAAAACCTATGAGAGTAGAATCACTGCTGGTTTAGTAGTGTCGGGAAGAGTAGGCACTTTAGCCACTACTCAACCATGTACTCGTAATAGCAGTAGTCTTTCATCACAGTACCACTATTGCTTACGGTACTACTGTTGTTGGTGGGCAGATAAGTCAACTTGTGTAAAGGAAAAATGCAACATTTTACTTAGCTGCTACAAAGAATCTAAAAACAAAACTCCTGCTCCTCTCATGTCACTTTCTCTCAAGAGTTTTGAAGGTGCTCACGAAACGGAGTAAAAAGTGTACCCCTTTAAGGGTTGCCTAAGCAGAATATCGAGAAACAGAGTGCTAAGAACATTTTTCCACAGTGAAGAACATGAATGAACCATTCAAACAGTAGCTAGAGTTTCAACCAAGGTAGCTACTAATGAAGAGTTTGTTCTATGGCCAAGCCGACTGGCTTCATTAGATATGGGGTCGGGGGGGGGGGGAATGAAGACTGGTGGATATGGACAGCAAGTCCCCCAAAGGACACACCAACAGAATACACTACACAGATATACACTCCAGTATAGGGTTACACAAAAAAAGCTGTAACAAGTACTTCATGCCAGTAGACTAGAGCAGTAAATAAAGAGTAGAGGCCCTAGACGGACCATTTCAACTTCAAAAGCTAATTGTATGACCTTTACCTGGTTATAAACTCAGTGCATTATAATGCTAAGGGATGGGGAAGAAAGGGACCCCTAGACATAAGCAACACACACTACTGTGTCAAGCTCAGAATTCACAATGCCAATCTAGGAACAGTGCAAGCATCCCTCACAGCCTCGACTACACCATAATATAATGATACACATCTAGACCATGTGCTCAATACAGTACCTAGCAGGAGAGAAGGGGTTAAGCCTCCCGAATTTTGATGCCCTTTTAAAGCATGGTTTATAATATAGTTAGACCAACATTACCAGACCTAAGTAGTTGCCTACCTCCCCTAGAAAAGAATAGCTACACAGATACAGTGTCCATATATTTCTCTGGCAGGGGTGCAGAGCATGGATTGAATATATTTAATTGTGCAGTAAATCAAGACAAAACAAAAATTGTGGAGTCTTTGGTGTAGAGCTCCAGAAACCTAAGGTGGGGAATCCATGAAAAAATGTCCACATGCAGGTAAACCACTTTTGAATGATTTTTAAAGTTTGTAAATATACCATGTATGAATCAACATGACAATGCCACAGTGAACACTGCAATTATGGGTAACGCTAGTTAAGTACTTGTTCTACCCAACACGTGTTGACAAGGCAACCACCAACCCTGGGGATGCAACAAAGGAACACCCCCTCATAACTCCAGTCTAAGGTTCAATCTAGAGCCAGACAAGCAGAAAAGGACACAGAACAAACTGCTTCAGAGGGGGCCTGCAAAACCCCACTACTCCAGGATCGAGGGTACTCCCTGAAGAGGATTCCGAAGAAACACTCAGAACCCAGGGACAAGTACTCAGGGTGCCAATCCCACAGGATGCAGTTTGGAAGAGGCTGCCAAGTTCAGACCACCTTCCACAGGGCTGGAGACAGGATCTGGTACTCGGGGCCTTGAACCCTCAGGCCAGCAAAACCCATCAAAAGGAAGAATAAATCTATGTGCCCAAGATGACCCCCCACGCCTCCCACCAACCAGAAATGGCAGCAACAAAAAGGTAGGCACTGGGACTTCATAGGAATAGGACGAGGGGACCTGGGCAGCTCAGGAGGCAAGACTGAGCTGCCAGCCAACAAAGAACAATCCCCTTATGAAAGCAACAAACAGGGGTGACCCAGGAAATATGGAGCTGCAACCAAGTAGTGGTGACCCCACCACCCGTCTGGGCCTGAAGATCCCCAACTCAAGGCACTTGGTCCAAGAGGATTTAGCAGATTAAGAGACAATGCGGCCACCGAGGAATACCAGTAGGGTTAAGGAACAGTAGAGGAAGAAGAGT
This sequence comes from Ambystoma mexicanum, assembly GCF_040938575.1. NCBI lineage: Eukaryota > Metazoa > Chordata > Amphibia > Caudata > Ambystomatidae > Ambystoma > Ambystoma mexicanum. The sequence continues at coordinate 323,406,155 of NC_090926.1, read as the reverse complement.
AAGCAGCCAAAAGAAGATAACGGTGCAAGGACAGAGGACCTAGGGCACAGCCAGTATGGCAAAGCCAAGTCCAAGAATAATCAGCATCAATCTTCACTAATGGCCTGACCAAAGCCACCCCTCCAATCATATCAGACAGAAAGACACAAAGGTTTTGTCAGGCAGCCAATTAGGTGGGCTTGAAAAACCACCAAATACTCAGTTCCAGCCACAAATGTTGTAAGCAGGCTTTGAAATTATGCTTCGAGAAGCAGGAGCTAAAACCAGCTCCTGGGTGTTTGGCGTCACACACTAGGCAGGAGCTACTAGTGGGGAAACCAGGAGCGAGTACACAACACACTCAAAAACGAATTTCCACATGAGATGCACACTAACCTTCCCGCCATTACATACATACGTTCCATCATGTTCAAATGTATTCTAGATGTGCCATAATTCTTCTTTAAAATTCTCATACACTCAATAGTAATGTCAAATATGCATTTCTGTATTGCACCGGTTGGCCTGTGGAGCCAAAAGTAGCGCTTGGTAGTTGTTGGTTTCAAAATAACCAGGCTGTCCTAGAGTATAAGCAGTATCTTATTAGCGCTCAGCAATTGTGAACTGTGATACTGTGGTTGTAAACCAGACAAAACCACAAATGATAGTGCAGAGTTGGACTCAAAGGGAGCCCGCCCATGTTTGCATAATGGCCATTTTAGACTTGTCTCTTCGTCACCATAAAGAAAGGGATGGCAAGAAACAAAATTAATGAGAGTAGGATTTAGGGTACACAGTTGCCCCAAAGGCTATCATACTGGTACATTTGGTCAATGCAGTAAAACCAGCTGCAACCATGGTGAAGCCAAAACTAAAAATGGCAGCTGCCATCAGCCTACTTCACAACACAAGTGGAGGGCGATATAAACCCAAGACCAAAATGGAGCGATTACAATACACCTGTCCTAGGAGCTTTATCTGCTACCATGGAACAGCACATCAAAAAGGGTTGCAGTGGTATTAGGGAGGGTTGGGGGGGAGGGGGGGGTGGGGGTGGGGGCGGGGAGGCTTCATTAGAGGTTCCAGACTACAAAAAGAAGGTCAAAGGGCCAAGAAAACCAACAGGAAAAAACAAAACGTTTAGGGGACCGGACGCAGCGGACGTTACCTCTAAGGGACTGAGCTCGCTTGCTCAGCCTGGCTGCTTCCTCGACAGGTTTGGGAGCCATTAGGGACTCATTTCCACTGCACTTGACATATAAAACTTAAACTATCACTTGAATCTGCTAAGTGCGAGCAACCGGTTTCCACAGCAGCAGCGAACTGTGTACCAGATTTATATTTTGGGGTATCATGGGTTACATGGACTATCTCCACCACATACTTCTCTTGACTCAAAAGGCTAATCATTTAACCATTGAAGTAAGTATTTGCAAAACAACCCCCCCCCCGACCTAATACTTGCCATCATCTTGCTACCTCTTATCCCTGTACTAGCACTGGGATTCTCACAGTCTCACTTGGACTCAGAGCCAGCCCCCACCACTCAGTTAATCCCAGATGTATTAGAAACTACTCCAGGCTCATCGATTGTGGCAGCCACAGCTGAAGTAGCAGTTCACCCGGCAGTCACTCCGATTCAAGAGATCCAGGGTGACATGACTACCAAAACGGAGGTCCTTATTAGCTCCCACCAGACAAACCTCTGTGAGGCAAAACTCTAATAACCCCCCCCCCCCCGGCCAGGGCCCCTTCTTTTCCGGAAGAACAGGGGAATAATGATTTATTAATTAACCCGACAATTGCCATGAAAATAATTCTAAATACTAGGTCACTCAACAGGCATGCAATTGACATTCATGACCCGATTCTTGAAAGGGACCTGGATATGCTACGCCTCTCTGAAACCTGGATCACGAGGCACTTGCGGTTCCGGGGGGCTATTCCATATATTGTAAAAAAAAAAAAAACTGTCACTAAGTCATGGAGGTGGAGTGGCTACTCTTGCGAAATGCAAATTCAAACCCCCTTGCCTCCAGCACCTGACAAGATAGTGAAATGTTGCACTTATGACCCTTTCGGACCACTGCTGCAATAATTTCGTCCTCATTTATTGCCCCCCCTGTAGACATGCCTGATTTTAATGAAGAGATTCCACCAGATCCCGAGTAACCCTCAGCCCAAATTGCTCTAAGCTTTTTCTGGGCAACTTAAAGTCGCTGGCAAGGCAATTTTTTCAAGTCTGTAATAATGAACCTAACACAACCAAGAATAACATTCTGGACTGGGTGGCTGCACAGAAACTAACAGTGCATATGGACTCCACATCCCCTTATATCTGGTCGGACCATTATATGTTGAATTTCAAGTTCGCTTCCAAGAACTTCTTCCTAAAATCAGTAACGTGCCTTGAAAAAAAAATAAATAAATAAACAGTAAACCGTCATTTCAAAAAGCCAAAACCTGCTGACTTGGAAGAGTGCCTAACTGACATTATGTCCAGTACATTGGACATGGATAGGGCTGAGAACTTAGTATCCACCTATAACAACTTACTTAGGGGCCTACCTAATAGAAATGCCTTATAAAAATTGAAATGGCTGAAAAATCTTACAGAAGCTAACAAAACCGCTTGGAAAATTCATGATACACTATAAAAATACCATAATCTCCACAAAAAGCTTCTTGGACAAAGAAAACAAGGAAGCTCCAATTCTAGGAAGCAGTTTGATATCTTAAAAACTATGGCACTGTCCAGTCACCTCAAGACTGTACCTCGGCTGCTTAAGTGGCAAAAGCACACACAAGATCAAAAGTGACCTAGCTACCACTCCTGCCAGTACGGATGTGGCTAATCTTCCTGCCATAATATCGGACCATCCAAAATATAGCTTCTCCTCCGTCTCCCCTCCCGACATGGAAAGAACTCTAGTCTTTGCGCCCAGATTCTTGTCCGGGAAACATTCTTCCCAGAAACTCATTCTGGAGCATAAAAAAGGTCTTCGCCCTGTTCCTGACACCGCCTATTTCATGACTCTTCCCTACATAATCATGTACCTATGGCTATCAAATCTGTCTCAGTCACCCTCCATGAGAAAAATAAATAAAATAAATAAAGCCGGGCCTATCGAAAATGGCTTCCAATCTACGACCCATTCCTAACTCCAACTTTCTTCTGAAGGTTCTAGATAAAGTGGTCACTTCTCAGCTTCAACTCTTTATAGAGTCAAGTGTGCTCCTCCACAGCCGTCAGTCCGGGTTTAGACCAGTACATAGTACTGAAACTGCTCTTATTGCCTTGCAAACTCACATGCGAACCATAGTCGACAAAGGAAATACTGGTCTCCTCACCATACTCGACCTTTCTGCAGTGTTTAAAATCTTAGATCACAAAAGCCTGAACACCACCCTGGGAGGTCAGTGCAACTGCAGTGATAACACAATGTCCTGGGTTGAATCCTTCTCGTCCCATCACCAATCCAGCATTCACGGGGGGACTCCTCGTCTCTACCAGAACCCATCAGCTGCAGTGTCCACCAGGAGGCATACATGTCTCCGACCCCCTTTAATATCTACAACAAACCTCTTTGTAACTACTAGAGAAAAAAAAAGGGATTTTTTTTTACCAACTATGTAAACACGCAACTTGTCGTCGATCTTAGAGTGACAGGTCCAGTCTTGAAGATAAACACCACCTGGTTGAACAATGGATGACAAATAACTGGCTCTGTTTGACCGGGAATAAAAAAGTTTTGATTCTCGGATACAGTCAAGCAAGATCTAAACTGCACCCGGATTATCAAAGCCTAAAAATTCAGAACAATCAGATCCCCGTCATCAACAAGGTCAAAACACTTGGTGTCTATTTAGAACCCACACCAAGTGCTGTGACTCAAGAGAAATGACCAAAACATGTGCCTACCATTTTAGGCTTTTACGTAACATCCGCCCCTTTCTCTACGAGAACAACTGCGCTACAATAGCAAGGGCTATTATTCGATCCTGCTTTACTATTGTAATGCACTGCTGATCGGAGCCAATAAGTCATGCCCCCAGAACGACGCAGTGCGCATTATTAAAATGTATATGAAGGAGGGCATATTTCTGAACACAGGGGGAATTTGCATTGGCTCCCGGTTCGTGCACAAATTCAGTTCAAGATGGCTATGCTAGTCCACAGGTCCCCATACGGCCAGGCACCGGTCTACCTTAAGTATCTAGCTATACACCGGCCAGATCCCTCCGCTCTACTGACTTGGCTCAGATGAAATGGAGGTTTTAAACATATGAATGGCCTGGCCAGTTCCTTTCCTACCTGTGCGGCAAACTATTGGAACTCGTTTCCACCGAATATTAGACAAGAGCAAAAGCCTACTACTTTTCGGCAGTCCCTAAAAACATTTTTATTCGTTAAGTCTCCTTCCTCTCGTCCTCATCTACCAGGCCAGGGCTTGTGTTCTTATATGGCATGTCCACTGTGTAAATGTGCGCCCCGATGCCTGCAGGCTTCCAGCGCGTTATAAATAAAATGGCACAGCAGAAACGCCCCCCCCCGCCCAAAAATTCTGTCCTAACAGAGTTATTATTCTGTTAACATGGGAAATGGTGAAGGTTAAAACAGAAGTCTCCAATTAAAATTAAATGAGCTGGCTGAATGTATAATGCAGAAGTGAAGTCTAGAAAGGTTTCAATGTCCGACATGGGTATGTCAGGAAGGTGATGTATGAGAAGTAGAAAGATTGTGAGCTAGAGACAACAAAACAAAACTGAATTAAATAGTTATATAGTTGCAATAGGGAACAAGCAAGTCAATCCTCCTGAGGGCGAGGAGGCGAGATACTCAGAAAATAGGAGCAAGGTAGGTTTAAGGATCGAACCTGTGTTGCTCTGCGTTGTCTAGCTTCCAAGCGAGCACATTGCCCCCGAGATATCATCTCGAGGCTATAACATGTAGACCAGAAACTTGTTCCACCCAAAAAAAGGTCGTAATGAGGCCATGGAGCGCGTTTGCATTTTTGATTGTACAGAGTGCATTAAAACACATACACTTCCTCCCTGAATGCCTGTAGATCCCTTGCTACCAAACTGCCTGCTGCCGGCTTCTCCCACCCTGCTAGTTCTCTGATAGCTTGTTTATCCGCTTCCCTCACCATGCTTTTCCGGTAAGAACACGTTAAGTGCTCTGTTGCTTCCCAAAGTTACACCCGCGCTCAATAAATACCAGATTAATAAAAATAATAATGCACTTTAGCTTTTTAGCTTGCCAAGCATGGAGTAACCTTTAAGGGTATAGGATCAAATAGCTTTTCCTTCATTTTCTATGCCCAACTCAAAGTGTATTTACTATGCTTGTGTGCATCGTTTCGGGACACTACTGGTAACCTTGATCGGCCGGACAGCTTCTTAGCTAACACAGAAAGGCTTGCCTTTTGTGCAGCTGCTTAGCTGCTTAATACCCTGCTCAAGTTCACCAGTTACTGTAAACCACATGTTCCAAGATGACCGAGGCTCTAGGTAGTGGAGAAAGACTTCGCGCCAACTGCTCAAGTGTTTTGCACGAACAAAATGGCTTTCAGACAATGTTCTCTGTGGTCCAGGTTTAACCAGACCAAAGCCAATCCAAAATCCGAGGAGAAACTGAAATGCAATAATAAAATCAGAAAAAAAAAAAACACCCTAGACTGCTGAAAAACATTGTTACCCAGGTATCAGCTTGCCCGGATCAAGAGATAAACATCTTTGTGAATATTTGCGACGAGTAAGCAGATGTACAACACAAATGTTTTACTGTTCACCTCCATCAAGAACAGAACATCAATGTATGCAGTAAAGACCCTTACGGGCCTCTGCTGTGTTTTTTTGGCTAGATTTTGTTAGGCCCCCAGGCCCGTTTGCGCACCCTCTCTTGCCTCCCTCGCCAGCACGGCTTTCCCTTCCGTATTCCCTTCCACCCCCTGCCTGCCCAATGTCCCCAATTGGTGCCCCATCTTGGTCATTACTGACCTTCCCAGGGCAGCACTCTGCCCGTGCAGCCCCTGCGGCTAAGGTCCCCAAGCAAAGGGGGGGCTCCTACAGAGGCGGTTCCAAACTGTCTGCCGGTGTCAGCAGAGGAAGCCAGAGGACAGCCGTCAAAGAGCTGCTACAAAAAAGGTAGGTGTGGCTGGGTGAGAGTAGAGCAACCACTCTACCCAGAAGCCCTGCCACGATACAAACTATTCTAGCACTGTTATTTGCTTGCCCCACACCTTACCAAACTATTCAGTTAGTCTTGAATCTCTTCTAAAACTACCAACTAAGATAGTAGTGTGACTAACTTGCTACTTCCCTAGAACTCATCCCTGTTTCACTAACTCGCATCCGTAAGCATCCTCCCAGATAGTACTGTAACTTATTCTGCCTCCTGCACTGTGTCGCACCTAGAAGGTGCCCACTGAGATTTCTACTGTGAATTTACTTTGCCTATCCGACACACTTAGAAACTGCACGCTGTAAGACTGATTTATTAGTACCTCACACTTAAGAAAACTGTCCCTGTCCCACTGTGTCGCATCTAGAGGGTGCCCACTGAGATGTGGTCACCTGGCCTAAGCCCCACCTGGTGCCCCCAGCCTCTTTTCCTTTGCAGACGGGGAGCAGGCGCAAGTGGATTTTGGTCACCAGGCCAAAGCCCCGCCCACCTGGGGCCTTCCTGGTTGCCGCTCTTTCCCTTCTTTAGGAGCCCTGCAGCCGCTTTTCCTTTGCAGATGGGGAGCAGGTTCAAGTGGATCTAGGTCACCTGACCTAAGCACCACCCACCTTCTTAGCCCTGCCTCTTCCTTCCTGCCAATGCTGGATTTTACTTTTATGGACTTCATTGATTCACGGTGCGTCGCCCTTTCTCATGATGGCCCTGAATCATGCTGTTCCCATATTCAGCTTGTACCCAGGCTTGAAACATTAGGTGTTACTACTGACTTCTGCAATTGTATTCGCTCTCCCCTCTTGCTTCTCCACTCTTTTTGACTGCTTACTCTCCGTTCTCTCCTCCCCTTACTTTCTTCTATGCACTTACGCTATCAGAATTGTCCCTGGACCTAGTACGATAGCAACCTCATCTGTCTCATCCTCGCTCCCCTTACCTGTTCTCTCCAACCCCCCACACCCCCAACCACCACCATCTGAAATGTCGTCAGACCTAGTACGATAAGTCACTTGTTTTGTTCCTCGCCTCCCTCTCTGCACCCCTCTCCCTCACTTCTTGTTTTCTCTGGCTCTACCAGAAATGTCGTCAGGCCTAGTATGGTAGTCGCCTGTCTGTTTCCATTTCCTTCCCACTCCCTCCTTCCCTTATCTATGACTTAACTCTTGCACTATCTGAAATGTCGTCAGGCCGAGTATGATAGTTAGTTAATTTCACATCCTTGCTGTTCATGGCCTGTAAGAATGTCATTGTATTTTCCCTTGTTCCCTCCCTTGCCTTGAAGCGCTTTGAAACACATTGTGTATAGGCGCTATATAAATAAACTATCATATCTACTTTGCCTGTCCTATAAACAGAAAAACTGCACGCCGATATAAGACGGATTTATTAGTACCACAAACGTAAGAAATTGTTCTTGCTGCACTGTCTCACATCTAGAGGGTGCCTCTAGAGATTGTTTTGCATCTAGATGGTGCCCACCGAGACTTGTACTGTGCATTTACTTTGCCTGTCCTACACTCTTACAAATTGCACATTTTTATAAGACTGATTTATTTGTGCCACACACAGGAAATTGCACTGCGTTGCCTCCAAGATAAAACTTGGTACGCCGTTTCACATCTAGGGGGTACCCACCGAGATTTCTACTGTTAACTTTACTTTGCCTGTCCCACACACCTACAATTGCACGCTGTGATTAAACTGATTAGTACCACACAATTAGGAAATTGCTCTTGCTGCACTGTCCTGCATCTAGAGGGTACCTCCAAGATAGAACATGTTGCACTGTGCCGCATCTGAAGGGTCCCCACTGGGATCTTTACTGTGAATTTTACTTTTCCTGTCCCACACAATTAGAAACTGCAGGGTGATATGAAACTGACTTATTACTGCCACACACTTTTTGCTCTCCTAGAAATTGTACTTGCATTGAATCACATTTATAAAACCAGTAGAAATCGGCTTGGTTTCTCATCTCCAAAGTGCCCCATGAGATAGCACTATGATTGCTCGCTCTCACCTACTCAGATCCTGCGATTTCCTGCCCGTCACACACTCTTAGGACTTGTTCCTGCTCTTATTAGATTGAATAACACCTTGAAAGCCAATAGAAAGATACTCAAATTCTCTTCTTTAACATGCCCCCTGAGATGGCACTGATTTACTTGCCTAAGCTACATAATTAAACTGGTCTCACTCGTTCTCCTTGCAATTAGAAAGTGCCGCCTGAGATAGTACTCACGTTCTAGGCGCCGCTTCTTCATCTAGACCTCAACCCCTAGCTACCCTCTTTGACCCTCACCCACTGCTCTGGTGTACAGATCCTAGACACAGGCTGTACATCTAGGGCCTCCACATCTACTACTACCAGTTCTGCAATCCTAGCCATCACCCCGGTCCCCGGATGGAGACCCCAGCTCACGAGAATCCCCCTCTCCAACCTGTCCTGATCCCCAGCCTCCCCACCACACACCGATCACCCTTGCACATGCGCTCTAGCACCCACCTTCACGACCCCTCCTTTATCCCTCACGATCAGAACCCACAATCCCCCACCCCTTGTACTTCAATACACCCCGACACTGCCCGCCCACTCTCTTACCATCACCCTGCATCCAACTCTAGATAAATATCAGATAAAATTAGAGCGCAGCTACACCCCTCGATCAATTCTGCCTAGCTGCTCACATACAAACACTACCCCATGGACACCTCATCATTCTAATAAAACGCAGCTATATCCCATGACAATCAGGCCTAGCTGCTCACATAAGCATCCTAACGCAGCCAGAACCAGTCTAGATGTCCACCCGTCAGACTGCACACATCCATCTGATAAGAAAACCACCACACCTAACGCTAGGATGCAGCTACCATCAGGCAACTACATCTGCTGCACACATAACTGGTGCACCCATGTACCCTCGTACACCTTCTCTCTCTCAACTGACCTGGACTATGGTCCCCGAGGGCCTTCAACCCACCAGCGCTTTGGAGGTCATACAATGATATATAGAGCGCTATGTAAATGCCAAACAACATAACAGTAAAGTAATTTTCAATACCAAATTATGCACATTATATTTCATCTAGAGGGATAGGAATTTCCACTGCCTCATACCATCATATATACATTGATGGAAAGTGGAAGAGCGGACAACATTCCTGCTTATATAGTGTATGTGCAAGCGTGCAATGGCTTCCAAAAAGTTTGCAAAGTTGCTAAGGGGGGGGGGGGGCGAGGGGGTGGGGTGCTGCTCATGGATCACTTGTTTGAAGCAGCTGATCGTTCTTAAGAGTATTGTACTTAAGTAGCAAATGTTAAGTGTAATGCTAGATGTAGCACTAGGTCAGAAAATTGTCACGTGTAAGGTTACCAAGTTTACGCTCACACCACTGGTCATACACAACTCTCTAATCCACACTTGCAACCCATTCAGCATGAAAATGAATCACACATGTGTGCAAAGAGGCCCAAACCGAACTGGCATCCTTCATTAATGCTTCATAAATGAAGACAAAAACAAGCCTGCAGCACAAGGCGGGATCTTGGAAATCTGCCAGAAGTTATTGAGTGGAAGCATTGGGCATGCTCCATGCACAAGGGTTTGCAAATGTACAGAACATGCCCTTTTGTCCTTTGCAGCATTCATTATGAGCTAGACCCATTGGCTTTGCCAATGCTAATTTTAGTGATCAACTAGCTAAACTGGCGCCTGAGGTTTGGAAGAGTCTTTTCAGTCAATGATTCAGAGAACAGGGCAAGCTCCTTCAGATTGGGCTGCTGCGCGTTTCTGGAGCACAACTAACACTTTCATAGGGTAAGAAACTGGCATCCATCTACTCCAGAGTTCTCAGGGAGTGCACATCCAGGGATCTCTTAAGAAGAGACTTGAAAGAAAGCACCAAATGCACATCACCATATGCTCTTGGTACCAGACCATGAGGGGGGCATGCCTTTGAGATTCCAGACCAGGGAACGGGAGCAGCTGCGCTTTCAGCAGCTGCAGCAACTACTCTGCCTGCAGGAAGTCGGTCGCTCAAGGTGAAGAGTAAGGACGAGAATCAGGAGCGCACAGAAAAAGGCCCTGCAGACTGCCCTTACAAAAAGATTTACATGGGTAGCACGGGTAAACATTTGTGGAAATAAGGTGGCAGTCGTCCAGAGCGACAAGTCAGTGATGACAAATTGATCGAATCGTTAAAAAAAGGCTTTCCCCCAAAATACAGTTTGCTTCTAAAGCCAATCATTCGTAGTTAAGTGAATGGTACATACGAATGAATATATCCAACAAAAAATATGTATAGATTAGGGACACGTGGTTTTAGGGTACACTATCTTTTCAACTTTAAAAAATATATATATATATATATATATATATATATATATATATATATATATATATATATATATATATATATATATATATATATATATATATATATATATATATATATATATTTACCAGCCAACTTTGTGATGAGGGGGTTGAATTAAGGATCCTTTAGTGGAAAGAAGGGCGGAATACTGATGGAATTGAACAGGCCACATAATGGGGTGAAAAAAAATCGGTATCCATGGAAAGTGCTTGCAGACCTCAAGCTCAACAGCTGGCATGATGGGCTGCCCTGCCCCCCTGGTCCCTAGTATACTTTCCGCCTCCACCCTTCGGAGGGGGGAAGCTGGAAAACGTAAAAGGCTGGTCCCCTGCACCCAGGCCAGCCCAAACCAGGTAAGGGGCCTTTAAAGTGTCCCGACTGTGCCAGAGAAGGTCCGGGAGCAGTAAGGGACAAGTGTGTTCTTGCATCACCAGCAGCTGCACTGGGCAGTAGAGACTATCAGAAGCAGAGCAAAACGCCGCCTGTGCAATCCGTAGAAGGCAGACAGAGTCGGAGAGGCTGCATCTCCCCATGTAAGCAAAATCATCAACACACACCCGCTAGATCAGAGCTCACCAAGACCCCACCCCCCAGTACCTCCTAGAGGGGTCTAGTAAAAGTAGCAACATGTCCTGCATGTTTCCTCATCACCCTGGCTTCGCTTATCATCCCTTATTAACACTTTAGCTATTCGGTCACAAATCGTGAGGAAAACTGGACTTTTGCCTCACGCTTCGACAGCATGAAACGATTTAGATTGTGCCTTAGTAAACTGGTAAAGCAAACAAAAAAAAAAAAAAAAAGTAGTGGGCACCATTCAACAGTAAGCAACACTGCAGTCACCTGGCTCTGATGTTATGGTGGGTGGCGCCTATATGCAAGAAACGTCTCCTGCGAACGAGCTAGTGGGACGACTTACTAAGCAACATGCGAGACAGTAGTTTGCATTTGTTTTGACCTGAAAGGAGATCATGTCTTAAGTAATCAAAATTGTTTTCCAAAGGAAAAAATAAAAAATAAGGTGGCCGGGGCACCCCTAAAGCGTGGCGAAGGAGGAATCACTCTGTGGATGCTAGCTGCAAGCATTACCTGCTAGCTGCAGTAGCAAGGGAGGGTAAGACAGGCACTTTCAACCTTACGGACAGTTGGACTCAGTGGCCGTGTGTTTTTCGCTCCATACATGGCTGTGAGTTCTGAGACAGATCCTGGTAGAAAGGCTACCAGAGGTAGGTTTGACTTGCAAGGACTTAAACCGGAAGTGACAAGAGTTCACCAGGATGGAATAAGAAACTGAAGTGAGGATTCATCGGTTTGGTTAAGCCCAGGAATGGCAAAGGGCCACCTGAAGAATGTTGTTAGAACGAGGTCCACTCAGGGCCTGGGCACTGCCAGGCTCGCTCATTAGCGGACTCTCAATAAAGTGATCGGCCTTCTTCCAACATAACCAAGTGGTGTAAATTATTTGAATAAATTGTAAGAAATGTGTATTGGGGTTAGTCCCGCTATGCAAAAGTAAAGCCGATAGGCACAATCCTCCTTAATTCAAATGTACCATTCCAGAGTAAATCCATTGGACCGTGGATTGCGAATACCAGCATGTAGATCTGCAAACAGATCTCAACCCCAGAGGGACCCCATTTTGCACAAGTCAAGTTCGGTTTCTGGGGCCCAGAGTGAGAAGACAATAGCAGGTGGTCCGGAGGTGCGGCTATGAGAAAATTCCTGCTCCCCCATTTGAGAAGCGAGAGGAAACACGATGCTAGTAACCCTCAGCCAGGCACTCTGGCGCTGAAGGGCAGCGGGTTGTACCAGAGTAGTTTAGCCAAGTCAGCAGGCTAAGGCAGGTTTGCTTAGGTGCATGAACCTATAAATGACCTCTGCTCAGGTTATTGTTATTGTTATTTTGCACTTATATAGCGCCTTATATACCATTGGTATGGTCTGAAGGCGCTGGTAGGTTGAACGCCCTTGGGAACCGAAGTTCAGATCAGTAGAGAGAGTAGGGAGAGTCAAAAGGTGCGTGTGTGCACCGGATATGTGTGCAGCTCGTGCGGTACACAAAGTATTAGCTGATTCTTATTGGTAGGTGTGGTGGTTGAGAGATCAGGAGAATGTGTTCGTTCTGGCAGGATTTATCCGGAACGGATGTGGCTGCGTTAGGCCTGAGGAGAACGCCTGGCTGGGGGTGTGAGACCAGCAGTGTTTACATAGAATGATGTGGAGTAAGCGGTGGATGTTCGTATGGGAACAGTTATACCGAATGGTGTCATAGTATCTCTGTGTTCTAGTTGAGTGGTGATGTAAAGGAGAGAGTAAGCGTGGGGTGTGGTAAGAATGGTTATATGCTCTTTCAATGTGCAAACTTCTAAAATCACTTTCACAGAGAGGCTACCGGGCGAACTTCTAAGTATAATTTTCCATACAGAGGCTATTGGGAACGTTTCTAAATTCAGTTTATCAGCGAGGCTACTAGGCACACTTCTAAGTGTAACACTCGCGGAGGCTATTGGGTACACTTCTAAATGCAAATTTTCACAGAGCGTCTACTGGGCTACATTTCTAAGTTCAATTTTTCAGAGAGGTTATTGGGCAGACTTCTACTTGAGACTTTCCAGGGTGTCTATTGGATACACTTCTATAATCAACTTTCACGGATGCTATTGGTAGCACTTCTAAATGCAGCTTTCACAGTGTGGCTAATGGGCACACTTCTAGATGCAGCTTTCACAGAGGATATTGGGCCCATATCTAAATTCAATTTTCCACAGAGAGGCTACTGGGTGCACTATTAACTTCATTTTCCAGCGAGGCTATTGGGGATACTTCCAAATTCAGTTTTTCAGCGAGGCTATTAGGAACATTTCTAAATTCAATTTACCAGGGAGGCTATTGGGCACACCTCTAAATGTAACTCATTGCGGCTAATGGGTACACCTCTAAATTTCACAGAGGGGTTGTTGGGCACACTTCTGAAAGCAACTTTCACAGAGTGGTTATTGGGAACACTACTAAATTCACAGCGAGGTTATTGGGCACACTTCTAATGGAACTTTCCAGAGTGTCTATTGGGCTCATTTCTAAATGCATCTTTCACAGAGGATCTTGGGCACACATCTAAATTCAATTTACCAGAGAGGCTATTGGGCACATTTCTAAGCTTGACGGAGAGGCTGTAGGGCACACTTTCTAAATGCAACTTTTACATGCTAACTTTCACAATTCCGCCAAGGAGTGGACATGCCAACTTTCACAGTTTTGGAGTGGACATGCTAACATTCACAATTCCGTCTAGGAGTGGACATGCTAACTTTCACAGTTCTAGAGTGGACATGCTAACTTTCACAGTTCTAGAGTGGACATGCTAACTTTCACAATTCCGTCTAGGAGTGGACATGCTAACTTTCACAGTTCTAGAGTGGACATGCTAACTTTCACAGTTCTAGAGTGGACATGCTAACTTTCACAAATTCCGTCTAAGAGTGGATATGCTAACTTTCACAGTTTTAGAGTGGACATGCTAACTTTCACAATTCCGTCTAGGAGTGGACATGCCAACTTTCACAGTTTTAGAGTGGACATGTTAACTTTCACAATTCCGTCTAGGAGTGGACATGCTAACATTATGGTAATCTATGTTATTTGGCCAAGCCATTGTCTGACCCAGACAATGGCTTGGCTTAAGAAGAAGCCAATCTTTGGGGCAGACAATCTTCACCGACTGAGCGCGCTACTGACCAATGACCAGGAGTACGCGCTTTTGCGAGTCAGACCGGATGGACTGCAGCAAACTGACTCTTCATTGCTCACAATGATAGGACCGGGAGCAGTAAGGGGTCGGTGTCTTCTTGCATCACCAGCAGCTGCACTGGGTAGTGGAGACATCAGAAGCAGAGCAAAACGCTGCCTGTGCAATTCGTAGAAAGCACACATTTTAGAGTCGGAGAGGCTGCACCTCCCCTAGTAAGCAAAATAATGAAGACCCACCCGCTAAATCAGAGCTCACGAAAGAACCCCACCCACCCCAGTATCCCCTAGAGGTGTCTAATAAAAGTTGCAACATGTCCTGCATAATTCTTCATTACCCTGGCTTCACTTATCATCCCTTATTAACACTTTAGCTATTCTGTCACAAATCGTGCGGAAAACTGAACGCAAAATCCGTATTTTGCCTTACACTTCGACAGCTTGAAACTTTAATGTGAGAGACTACTCAAAGTTTAAGATTGTGCCTTATTAAATTGGTAACAAAGCAAACCAAGAAAAACAAGTGAGCGCCATTCAACAGCAAGCAACACTGCAGTCACCTGGCTCTGATATTATGGTGGGTGGCGCCTATATGCAAGAAACGTCTCCTGCGAACGAGCTAGTGGGACGACTTCTTACTAAGCAATATACGAGATAGTAGTTTGCATTTGTTTTGACCTGAAAGGAGATACTGTCTTTAGTAAATCAAAATTGTTTTACCAAAAGGGGGAAAAATTAGATATATGTATTTTGTTTACATTAGAAGGCATAGCCTTACGGTGCCAGGCCAGCCGCCAACGTTAAATCACAATTAAACTGGAAGGCACATCCTGTCATACAACATTAACGGACGAGACTTTCCACACCTCTCAGCAACAGATCATTGAGGGTTCGGACTGAGAATCCCACCACAAACCACAGCAGATTGTTGAAGACCTCCGGCGCATTGTAGTCAGCACAATTAAGTATGTGCCCAGGTGTGAAGGAGAGCGCGAAAGCTTAGAATGGGGACCCCTGTACCTGAAGATCGATTAAAAAACGCTCACCGCGTATTATTAGTACTCCGTGGTATTCATTTTCCCGCAACATTTACACAGAAGCGGATAGAAATTGTCGTGCGTTGGTGGAGGCGCAACATCTAGCATTTTGTGTATAAAGCAGACATTTTTTATTTTGTCGCAATACAATAAAATCAAACTGTTAGCCAATGTCATGAATGAGCAAAGCCCCGAGTATTTTTCGTAAAGGCTTCCAAAAACACTTTTGTCGAGAGCACCGACAAAAGGCTATTGGTTTTCACAGACACCTACTTGCCGTCAAGGGCCCGAGGCTGCTTCGCTCGTTTGCCAGTCCCTCGCTGCACCTCCCCCCAGGACATCTATCACGAAACCCCCACCCCCAATCGCACCAGGGAGCCAACCACACTCTTTGAAGATCGCCGCAGCGGGTCCTAAAACAAAAGCCATTTAGGACCCTGCAGGCTAAGCAACAGCATCGCCCTACCAAAAGTTACACATACCTACTCAGAACGGCCCAAGGAGTCCAGACAAAGGCCACCAACATCCAAGCAATATGCATGGCGTTTCCAAGAAGGGACTAAAACCTGTCCGTTTGGAGAACCCGACTGGCTCTGATCAACTGAAAGGGCCGACACGTTCGAAACAATTGCTAAACGGAAGCGTACAACTGTGCTGCTCTGCGAGATGCATCATGCACCGGCAAACGCGGGGTGCACATATTCCAGGGTGTACCGATTTAAAAGCGCGACAATGGACAACCACTAGTGATCGTGGCTGCAGCCATTAGGCGCAGAACACACGGCTGTGGAACCCTTCACTGCCTTTTCCCACAAACAGTGTCAAAACACCAACACAGGTGGTCTTGGGAAGTGGATGTCCCAAGTGCGAATCAAAGGTGGTAAGAGGACACGATGGTTGTGAGGCAAGATATCGGACGGGGGCGGGACTAGGACAATTAGGAGAAGCTTGCATAAAGCACGTTTTTAAAGGTGGAAGAGAACACGCCAGCCCAACTTTAAACCTCATCGCAAAAAGCAGTCCGGGTTTTCCACCCTTCATCCTGATACGTCGTAGCACAATTACATGTGGACCCACCCACAGAAAATGCAGGCGGCTTCACCAACCGCCAGAAGGCCTTGGTTGGTGGTCACCACACATCAGCGAGGCTGAACGGCCGAGAGATAAGAGCCAAGTGTAGCCCCCGAGTCTGGGCCAGGGACGGCATAATCACTGCTCCGGTGTACGGACAGACAGTCCCCCAAGGGAGTCACCACCTTTCCAGGCTTGCTGGGTAGGGAGGAGCACTGCGAAGCAAACCTTGTGGGTTATGACACCACTCCGGATCCAAGGTAAATATGTAGGTTAAGAACAGGAGGAGACTACAACCACATTTGCATTCAGACCTCAGCCAGCTCAGCCTGCAACTGTCGCTCTGTGCAACATTCACCCAGCATGCCACTAATATTCCACTCATGCACCCACGGTCTCATGGCATCCATAAATCTCCCATGACATACCAGCACATCATTACACCTTTCCCTCCGTACACACAGGAAACAAAACGGGCAGAAACACATACTACACTTCCCTACCTCCGTAGACACATACACTCCACACACACCCCTCAATTATGAGGCAGGGCCATCCGCCAATTAACCCAACAAATGCCCAACCAAAAAAAATACATCACCCACCATGCCCCAAGGAAAACTTGCCTGGCCAAAAACATAAGTACACAGTGCAAGAAAAGAACACAAACTGCGTGCAGTCCAACATAACTGACTCACACACAAACTGATAAGAAGAACTCGGGACCAGCGCTTACCGCACTGCAATCAATCGATCTCCAGCACACCACCAAAGAGCCACAATAACACTGAACCCCAATGCAACCGTATATTGATCGGTAATATCGGGAAACCTCCTTGCAGCATCAACACTGCAACAAAGTACCTATAACATGCGGAAACCATGTGCACGATTGTGCACCCGCCCCCCCCCCCCCCACAAACCTACAAATGCCCAACAGCCAATGTCAACGGAAATCACAACTATCCCAACCATAAGCCACCGCTAACAGTCATATGTGGCAAAAACCCTGATATACCCATTCCTGGAACCTTCCTGGCATTCCAAAACAGGAAACCAACTACCCAAACCAAACACATGGACACAGCCGCACTCGTGGATCCCGCTTGGCATTCCAAGGGATGGCAGCCCTAACCGCATTCACCCATGCTCAATGCTTGCTTGCTGCTTGGTCCCACACAAACTACCATACCACGACGAACGAATTTTAAGAGTAAGGTTGCAAACGTGTTCACCTATTGGGGCAAGCGAGCCTCCTCAGATTTAAAACAAGCCCTATAGGGGAACACGTGATAAAGGTCTAATGATACCTAGGACCAATTTACAGAAACGTTGTAAGTGAAAAGTTGCACGTTATTAGCAGTAGGGCAAAATTTGCCTCATTTCTAAACACACTGGACATATTAGAAAATCACTGCACCATGAGTTTGGCATATTACAAGCACTAGGGGAAACAAATTGCCCTAGTGCAAAAAACATCCATTGTCGCACCAGGGCAAAGTTGGTCCTAGTGCTAGTACAGAGTGGTCTTGTTACGCTGGTGCAAAAATGCAGCAACATTTTTTGCACTGGGGCAATTTTTGCCTTGGGGGTTATACCATGCCAAACTGCACTGGTCACATCACAGTGCAATGGTTTTCCAATATGTCCCAGTGATTTTAAAAATAGGGCAAACTTTGCCCTACTGCCAATACCATGCAACATTTCTGTTATTTGGCACCTGGTCGAAAATACTACATAGGAGCATTTTGGAACGAATCGTCAAGATGCCTGTATCTACAATATATACACCAGTGTAAAGAATATTTCCTCAATATATACCTGCGTTGCCCTGTAAAACATATCATACACACGGTAGGAAATTTGACAGAACAAGACTGAGCAGAGCCCCAGCAAAGTTTGTCTTGCTGCTGCATCCCGGGGCTAGCCCAGGAAACCAAATGCACAAACAACCAACGCCTCACATAACACTTAGCAGCTGTCCAAATTGGTATGTATGCCTTGCAATTTGCAGACTTTGTTAGGGCGAGTATTGTGACTAATGAAAAGAGTAGAGTCCAATTTCCATTACTCACTGAAAAGGGTTTCTTGCTGAATCACGATCATACATGTCTCAGATTTGAAAGTGTGGACATTCTTATATTTCCAGAATGCCCTGGTTTGGGTTATATAAAGACATACTGTGTTGCCCTGGCCTGGGGCCATGCCCTTGTGGCCTTCCCTCCCTTGCCAACAGCCCTGATCGTCCACGAAGATGGTTCCCCAAGTTATTATTTTCCATTTCCAGCACTGAAGTAGAGTGCCCCTGCCCCCAGGGATATCATCTCTCTGCCCGCTATACTCTGCCATGAATCAGCAACAACCTCCTCCCTTAACCTAATCGCAGCATAGGGGCAGCTGGTAGGTACATCCAGACATGCTGTTCTAGGCCTCTCCCCTCTTGGGCAGGGCAAGAATACCAGGCTTTCTACAAAGGGGAGTAGCACTAAATAGGCTGGTCCTTTTAACACCGCCCTTTGCACCTTCCGCACAGGGTGGGTTAGCTGCCCAACTAGTCCACCCCAAACTGTAGGAGAGAGATCTTGCTTTGCAAACGGGGTGGAGGGGCGCCATTATTCAGTTCGTGATCCTCGTCTGACAGTGCCAGCACCCTCAGCCAACCAAGCCCATCATGGACACTTTAGGGTGGGTAGCTCAAGGGTTAAGGACTTGTATTCAAGGGACATGCCTGCACTTAGAATGCCGGCAGGGCTGATTCACCCCTTCAACTTTAAGAAGTCGATAACAAAGGCCATTACTTTGCAGAGATGTGGGCAGATTCCAGCATGAACAAATCGGATTCCAATAACAACACGATTGGCGATTTATATATCTCTTCACACATGACTGCTCAAGCTTCTAAGCGCTT
Source organism: Ambystoma mexicanum (assembly GCF_040938575.1). NCBI lineage: Eukaryota > Metazoa > Chordata > Amphibia > Caudata > Ambystomatidae > Ambystoma > Ambystoma mexicanum. Next base: position 323,386,855 of record NC_090926.1, on the reverse strand, counting down.
GACTAGGGAACCAACCCTCATGTTGGACTGCTTTGCCCTGTTCCCAAGGCAAGAGCATTGCCCCAAGCCATCCTCTGGGCTCAATTGGCCTTCATTACTCACGGTGTCTCACATTTTCGAGTACTCTGCCAACCCTCCCTCCATTTGGTGTACCACAATCAAATGACTTTTCTTAGTAAATTGGCGGACATGACTGGGTTTAGGGGTCCCATAAGACGTATACCCACAGAGAACCCCTATAAATCTTTCAAACAATGGATTGAATTAGTGCAGCCATGGAACAATCGAAAGGGGGAAAAATGTAGAATACATAGGATTTAAATGGTACCTCTGTATGGGACCCATGAAATGTTATCACACTTTAGATCAGGGGTTAGCAAACGGTGGCTCTATTCTCCAGATGTTTTGGAAACTCCAGGAGTTATAGTACAAAATATCTGGCGATCCAAAAGATGCAGACACTTGCTTTAATTGCAACGGCCGACAGAGAAATGGCTGCGTTATCCATCTGCTGCCAGAGGAGAATTGCGCCACAGATAATAACGTACCTGGCCATCAGAACATTGAGCACCAGAAACCGAGACATGAACAGTAGACACGTTTGTGCCACATGATGACCAAAGCAGGTAAAACCGAGCGTCACATGGCAGTAGAATCTACACAAGTTGAAAATGCTGTACCAAGAGAAGTGCATAATTGTTCGGATGCCAAATTGCAGAAAATACAACAACATTGCAAAAAGATGAATACTAGCATAGAATGTCGCAAGTTTTGCTAAAATAAAACCATACTGCTGGACAGGTTATGCTAATGCTGGAAAAATTAGACGCGGCTGCTAACAAGAGATGCCCAATGTGTCAACTTGCCATGGTGCCTCAATACACCACAGCACTATCAACTATGGCCCAGTTCAGCTCAGTGTATCAGCCTACCAGTTTAAACATTGCTATGCCAATTTTCGCTTTGCCACGACAGTTCAATACTGGTGCAGGCAATCTCGAACTGTCATCACCGAACAGTGGTATTCAGTCTAGGACATAGCAGTCTATTTTCTACAGGGTTGCCTGGAAATGTAGGTGCCAATTTCACATCACCCGGTCCCGCAGCTTAAGCTTGACTTCACACTACCCAAAAGAAATGAACACGCACCCCTAAAAATGCCATACCAGTTCGATAATAGCCCCCGAAACATGACTGTCATGCAAGTATTGCCCCAGTTGAGAACATTGTTATGCCACACACACACACACCTTGTGATGAATTTGTCAGTCTGCTATCCAATCAAAGGGGGTGGGGACAATTCCGTTTTCATGCAGGCTTCTGGTGGTGCAAGGAGGAAACAGGGAATGCCATAACCCCCCCGTCCCCGATACCGAATCCACAGCAGGTGATCAACAAGCCTCAGGCAGGCGGTTTTCACATCCCTATATTTTCTGTCACCGTGCACGCATGGAGCTACGAAGCTGCAACGTCTCCAACGCCATTTGCTAGCCAATAGAGCACCGCCATGTGTCCGTCAGCATTCCTAGCCGTTTAGGTAACCTTTGCACACTGTCACATGTATGGGCGAATCAGCCTGTGCAGACAAAAAACGGCCAAGCGCAGCTCTCCATCTCACAGCCAGCTTTGCCTCCCCTATAACTGCCCACCATAAACAAGTTGCCACTGGAGCAAGCAACCTCTTTCCTCAGAGATGCCTTGCCCACTTCCGGACGCACTGTTCCATTCCAGATGCCTTTCTACTCGATCTGCCCCGGACGATGCATTTTATTTCCATAACTATACGAAAAATATCAAATACTGACCTTTATTCGTAGTGCCTGGTGAATGTCCGAGGCCAGCTGTCCTTTCCACCAGTGCGGTTCCAGCTCCATCGTCCCATACACAGCAGATGTGAGACTGCAAAAAAACACGGTCTGGAGTCAGGACTGAAATTAAGAATAATCCAAACGGCACCTAGAGTTTTACACCATGATTTAGAGGAGCCTATTGAGGTTGTGTCCCCCCCAAACACAGTGCCCCAAAATAAGCCATCGCCGGTAATCGTTACGACACTGTCCTCCCCGAAATAAGAAAACATAATACTGCAGCAACCCAAATACAATCGGCCTCCCCTCCTCAACACACGAGGTGGTGCCCCTTCCCAAAACATCCTCCAGAGGTCGTTGCCTTCCTCAAACGGTATCCTTACAACTCAGGATGCACACACTGAAGAACATGCGTTCCAGTGTGTGTACTAATCCATCAATGTATCGGTGTAATGTTATGGTGGTTCAATTTTAAAATGCATACGCGCCAAGGACGTGTACATTAATGACAAGTCATTAGGATATCATATAACTGTTAATACATAAACAACAAAGATGCAGGCAGGGGTGAAGCCACCCATTCCACCCGATGAGGCGTTTCACATCAAGAAAATGTCCCCTAAGGTGACTCCTCTTCGGGGGGGCCTCTGGGGTTTGTGCTATGTGTCCTTTTTGCCTCACCTCTTTCAGCCGATCATCTCCATCATGGGGGCTCGTACTCTTCCTCGTAGCCTGTGAAAGGTGTCTGCGCTCTCCCTCTCAGTCGCCAGCTCCTCCCTTACGTGTTCCGGCTTCCACACTTTGCCTACCTCCTAAGGCTTCCCATCTTCCGCAATTCCCCTCCAGGTTCCTGCCCGCACGCTCTACCGCGCCTCACACTCCCGATCCCCCCTTCCCTCATCGGACCCTAAATCCCCTTCTCACCACGAAAGGGATTTAACTGTTCGCATCTGTTTGAAGTGTAGCCTCTGGGAGCTTTTCACTTTAGAGAGCGTTAATCAAGACCCAAAACCAGCCATGAAAACCCAACTCCACCTTTTTACCCATGGACCGGCTTACAACACCCTTGTTCGTCCCTTCTTTTTCTTTCTCTCTCCCTTCTCGTACTCATTTCCTCTCCACTCTCCCCTCTCTCTCCTTCTCTAGTTCCTCTCTCCGTCGCTCCCTTCCGCGGGCCTCTTACAGCCTTTCTCCGTTGCTGGCTCAATGGGAGCTTCGGCCGCACACTTCGTTGCGCAGGCGCAAAGCGAAGCACCTTGGAGCTTGAAGTTCTTTTTTTTCCTGGCAAGACTAAAGAAAAACAAATAAAAACAAAAAACAGACTACGGAAAGATAGTCATGGACAAAGAAAGAGGGCAACTGCAAGGCCGCACGTCTTAAGATATACGATAGGGAAGTGGCCATTTTAGCATGACTAGAATGTTATAGAAGAGGATGATAGGTAAGCGCTGTTCAGGGGGCTCTGCAACGAGGCAATATAAGTCAAATAACAGAAAGGGAAAGCACATATTATTTAGAGATTAAAATACAGGCATTGGTTTCCTACTGCCGACGTTACAGAACAGTTGCACTAACAAATGGCTGGCTCCGTTTGAGTACACCAGACAAAGTATATTCTCAAGCTACAGTTGGTGACAGTTGCGGAACGTCCACCCATGCTTGGATAGTATATATTTAGCTTGGATATGACCGACTTCGACCCGAAGTTGATTGCTCTACCCTCTGATCAAACTGCCAATGTACCAGCGCCACTGTTCGCTGCTGTCCGTTGGACGTGCTATACTCCGGTCTCAATATGGCCGTTATTAGTGCCCACACGGTCATCATTGTCCCCATTGCAGTAATGGTTGCTTTCAAATTGTGCAGGCAGCCAATCAGTGATTCTGTAGGAAATTCCTATTAAGAATGAAAATTGACCCATTGAGCGCCCGCTGCTATCTCGCCCATATAATTGCAGAGTAGCATGGCCCGCTCTATCATTGGGGGGAGAGTGTGGGCAGATTGACACCTCCTAGCTAAACGAGATGTTAAAGTGCTGCTAGCTAGCCCCATATCATAGAACGTACATTTTTTTTCGTACGTTTTAACGAAGAACTTTGTTTCATTATTTTTTAGTAATGTACACAAACGATACAGATCAAGACCCGGAGGCTCGTATTATGCGTATCCCTTTAATTCCCTAATCAAGCAGCCACAAAGTTTCATTTCGGCAATATCAACGAACTTCTATTTCCGTGGAAAAGACAGTCTCTTGCTAATTAATCTTGACTGCTCTGACAATGCTCTGATTACTTACGGTAATCTTCATTACTCCTAGTCCTACTCTTCCTCGTCACAGTACTTACTTCATGAGGCACCCGCCTCCGACACAGGACCTTCTTCTATTTCTTTAAATCCCTATAACTCCTCCCCCACATCCATGTCACTCAGTTTCATATTACCAAGCCGGAGCATGGGACCTTCCCCGCAGGGAGGGTGAGGAGGGTCGTCAGTACTGTGATGAGGAAGAGTAGGACTAGGAGTAATGAAGATTACCGTAAGTAATCAGAGCATTACCTCCACGTCCACTCTTCCTCGTCCCAGTACTTACTTCATGAGGTATACCAAAGCATCAACGGGGAAAAGGTCCCAATGAGACAGAGCCAAAAACAGTGCAGCAAAACACACCCACAATAACTCTTAAATCACATCCCCACAGACAAAAACTCCAACCACGAAGGAACCAACCCCCGAGTGGGAGAAACTCAACCCATAGCGGTTGATGAAAATGCCTAGACCAGCCAAGGCGGCAGCCATACAAATCTCTTGCAGAGAAAAACCCTCCTTACATCGGGCCAGGAAGCCGCAAAACCCCTGGTAGATCGCCCCTGATTGTGCGCAGGCGCAGGCAGGCCAGAAGCCACATAGGCCCTAGAGATCACAACCCGGAACCACCGGAAAATGGAAACCACAGATGCGTTATGCCCAGCCCCAGCCAGACCACAAGCAATCAGAAGACTATCAGATTGGTGGAAAAGGCAAACCAAGCCAAATACTCCAACGCGTCCCGCCGGGCATCAATGTTAAGCCGAGCCACCTCCTCAGGCGTTCTTGGATCATGAAAGAAGTCAGGGAGAACCAGACCCTGAGAGGTGTGAAACCCGAGAGACAACTGAAGGGAGAAACTTCGGACCACACCCCGGCACCACCGAGTCTGGCAGCACCCTCAGGAAAGGAGCGTGACATAAGAGAGCCCCAATCTCCCCAAGACTACGGGCAGAAGTGAGGGCAATAAGAAAAGCAGATTTCAGTGTAAGATGTTTGATATCAATCTCGGAAATGGGCTCAAAAGGAGGCCCGTGAAGGAACCGTAATACAAGAGGGAGATCCCAAAAGGAAAACCCTTTATCAGCACAAGGAAGGGAAGAAGAAAAACCCTGGATCAACTTCCCCACCAACACCTCCCCATCCAAGTGACCGTCAGAGTCCCCCAAAAGGAATTTCATGGAGGCCCGCTGAGAGCGAAGCCTGGAAAAACTGCCAGGCCCCTGTCAAAACCCCTCCTGGAGGAACCGAAGGATAGCAGAGGCCAGAACGCAGGGGAGGGATCTCAGACTGCCCATACCAGTCTCGGAAATGGCCCCAATGTCTGCCTAACACCTTCAGAGTGGAGGGTCTAAGAGCATCCATTTGGACTCAACTACAGGATCTGAGAACCCCTGAGATATCAACCTAGACTGAGCAATAGCCACACCGCCCATTGCATCCGGTGGAATTCTAACCGCAGATCCCCTTGAAGGGGACACGGCCACCTCGGAACCAGCCAAGGTTCCTAGGAACGAAGCTCCAACAGAGAGGGGAGCCAACTCCAGCGGCACCAGAACAGAGCTAACAACAACACAGTCACCCTGGACACTCAGATGCGCCAAACCACCCGGGGCAGAAGGGGAATAGGCGGAAAGGCATAAAGGAAAACCCCAAGGCCACTGTACAGAGAGGGCGTCCATCCCCCAATCCCCTCAACCTGAAACCGAGAGCAGAAGAGGGGAACTTCTGCTGAGGCCGGGGATGCAAACAGGTCTAGAACCAAGGACCCTAAACTGACACAGGTCACCGCAAAGACCTGGGCCAACAGGACCAGTTCTGCAGAGGAGTGAAAACCGGCGTCTGAGAAGATCCGCTTGAACATTGTCCACCCTTCTGATACGTGAGGCCAGCAGATACACCAGATGAGATTCCTCCCAGGTGCCTATCAGCGCTGCCAGAGCATTCAAGGAACAGCCGTAACCCCTTTTGCAGTTCACATATGCCAAGGCCGTCGTATTGTCCGATCGGACCAAAAACCGCCGACCGTCCAGCAACTCCTCGAAGTACACCAGAGCTTGCACAATGGCACAACTCTTGCCAATTGGATGATCACCGGCTCTCCCCAGATCTCACAACCCTTGAGCTGAGAGGACCCCCAATGTATACCCTTTCTGCTGGTGTTGGTAGTAGGAGAGGTCACAGGAGGAAGGACGATGCACACCTCAGCCTGTAGACCTGAAACCCCCCGCCACCATAGCAGGGACACTCGCAGCGCTGGGGACACTGAAAACAAAACTACGAAAGCCGAGATGTCGGGAGCCAGTGGGAGAGAGTATAAGACACCAGGAGACGTAACCGAAGACAGGCTCAAGGAACTGGAAAACATGCAAGACGCCACGTGCCCCGTAACTTCAGCAACAGGTGAGTCGAGACATACTGCCTTCTGAGAACCCAGCCCAGAACAGCCAGCAAGCGCCCCCCCCTGCACAACATCCAGAGTACGCTCTCCCCAGACGTCCGGACAAGCAGTGCAGGGTCTTGAGACCCATAAGCAGGTGACACATCCTAGAAGGCATAGGGACCAGGAACACCCGCAAGTAGAAAACTTGACCCTGAACAGGGAGAGGAACGGGCAAGACGGTAACCCACAACAACCGTTCGGAGAGAACGGATCCCATGGCCAACTACTTGGACCGTGAGCTGGGTACCAAAGTCCTAACCATGCAAACCTGGACAGGAGGAGACAGGAACGGCAACTGATATCCCCTCCAGAAGGAGCCCATTACCCAGGAAGCCGAACCCCACCGGTCCCATACACCTCCGAGAAGATAGAGACGAGGAGCCAGGGAAAACCGCCAGTCACTGCACTTGCACCAGAGGGAAATCACAGGACGTTGAAACAGGCCTGCGCCATAATATAACAGCATGCTTGTCAGCCCACAAAAAGATTTGACCTATCAAAAGGAAGATACTGGACAGGCCAGAAGTCCAGCAGACTATGGCCCCCTCAGCCGACAGAGGAGCCACCAGGCTGGCGTCAAAAGGGCAGAGTACTGTCACAAAGCGGGGCAAAGCAATCCATCCCGGATAGCCGACATCAAAGGCAACCCCTTACCTGAGGTATGCCTATACTGGAAAACCCACTGAAGTGACATCCCCCTCCACCGGCACCAGGGGCTCTGAGAACCCCTCTAAGCACAGACATGTGCCACCATGTGCCCTATCACTTCCCACAAGTCTGAGAGGAGGCATGAAAGCAACACGTCAGCACCGGAGGACCTAGGGCCTAAAAGAAGAGACACTGGGAACCCCCTGCATGGCCGTTACTTCCATGATCATTTTCCATAATCCCATGCCGGACAAGGGAAAAGCAAATCAACTCCTTTGACTTTCCCTTGCGCAGTTTAGAGGAAGAGGACAGGACAAGGAGTCTGCGTCCATAGCTAGCACAGACCCAAACACACCACTAACACACCACATGACTGAGAGGTGGTTTGAGCCCTGTATCCAGTAGCCCCATGCTCTAAATCGTTCCAATGCATCGGTCTAGGAAGGATGAAGGACCGAGTCAGCACCGCTGAGACTCGAACCCGAAGAGTAGACTATGCCAGGCCGGTACCCTTCCGGCCGCTTGCAGATGTGTCCAAAATCTGCGCCGTATTCACAGGCAGCACGCAAGGAATGCAGCCAACATCCGGTGCATACTGGGCTGTGTGTGTCTGAGGAGCTGGTGGTATGTGACATGTCTGTGACAGAACAGAGCCCCGCACTTTCAAATACTCTGTCACAGTCACCCCACGACAAGAAGCAGAGAGTCCTCACAACAAAAAAGGAAGGCTAGCCCATACTGCCAAGTGCTTGCCATCATTTCCAATAAAGATGTGTACACAGAGCACGAGGTAACGGCCTTTCAAAGGAGTCAAGATGGCCATACCAGCAAGAGAGGGGAAAACATCAAGCACAGTCCTCCCCTCTCCTTACCTTCCCCCAGAGAATGCAGCTGACATCCGGTGCATCCTGGGCCGTGTGTCTCTGAGGAGCGGGTGCTATGTGGCATGCCTGCGACAGAACAGAGCCCCCGCACTTTCAAATACTCTGTCATAGTCACCCCACGACAAGAAGCAGAGAGGCCTCACAACAAAAGGGAAGGCTTAGCCCATACTGCCAAGTGCTTGCCATCATTTCCAATAAAGATGTGCACACAAAGCACGAGGAAAACGGCATGTTGAAGGAGTCAAAATGGCCATACCAGCAAGAGAGGGGAAAACATCAAGCACAGTCCTCCCCTCTCCTTACCTTCCCCCAGATAATGCAGCCAACATCCGGTGCATCCTGTGCTGTGTGTGTCTGAGGAGCGGGTGGTATGTGACATGCCCGCGACAGAACAGAGCCCCCGCACTCCCAAAGACTCTCTGCCACTGTCACCCCACGACAAGAAGCAGAGAGGCCTCACAACAAAAGGGAAGGCTAGCCCACACTGCCAAGTCGAATCAAGATGGCCAAAACAGGAGGAGAGGGGAAAAACACCAAGCCCAGTCCTCCCCTCTCCTTACCTTCCCCCGGGCCGTGCAGGACCCGGGACACAATGCTCACGCTGCGGTCCGGAGCCCAGCAAAGAACCGAGCGAGGCAATCCAGCTCAACTGTGACCCCAAGCCCCGCAGGGGGCCCAGGAGCAGTGCCGCACCTGAGGGAGCCGAGGGCCCCGCCACACAGCCCCCCCCAGGGGGCCAGCAATCGGTGCTCCCTGGTGCCCCGCACCGGGAAGAAAAAGTCCAACCTGCCGGAGGCAGGAAAAATTTAAACTGAGTGACATGGATGTGGGGGAGGAGTTATAGGGATTTAAAGAAATAGAAGAAGGTCCTGTGTCGGAGGCGGGTGCCTCATGAAGTAAGTACTGGGACGAGGAAGAGTGGACGTGGAGGTAATGTCTCTCACATGATACAGCCCACCAATCAGGGCTCATCCACCACATAAACTCTGCCAGTCCTTCCTCTTCTTCCTCTTTCTTTGCTGCTGGACCACCTTTACTTCAATTGGTTTATGTGTGTTGTTTCTTGTGTTAGCTAGCATATAGGCCAACATTCCAACAGACAGGGCCTGGCAGGGAGATTCCGTCAGAGAAATCCGGAGACAACAATTTTTCCATTGGAATGCATTGGGGAAATAATTATTTTAGGCGCTATGTAATGTGTGACCCTCCCTAGTGTGTTGCCCTTTTAAGATGGGGAGTCTTATGTGTGAAGGAGCCCCTGCATGCACGTGCTTCAGAACGGCTGCAGACTCCAACAATGGAAGTCCTGTGTCCTTCTCTCATTTCCCACACAGATACTTCAACATTGTGAGTTTTAACTTTTTGAATTAAACGTTTTGTATTGATAAATAAAATATGTATATTTTTTGATAACTCGGTTGTCATGCAAATGTTCTTTGTAGTACTATTAGTGAAAATAGTATAAGAATGGATTCCACTTAGACAAGGTAGCATTCTCAAACCACAAGCCTTGTGTTGGAATTTTTTAAGGGTTAATCCCTTCAGTTTAAGGGTATGCTTGTGGTTTTTGTCCCTTAATCTCTCTCTGTTTGATCTTGTTCTAGTACGGTCACTGACCGTGAGATACAATTGTTGCTTAATGACCAGAATTTAATCACACAGCATAAAAAGGGCATAAGGCCTAATAGACCTTCACTCTAATCTAATGTATACAGGACCATGTGATACTCGGGAAGAAGTGATGAACCATTTTCAACTTTTGGCAACTTGGTAAATATTTAGGCTCAAATGCCTCACAAGGTATGACAATAAACGACCACCAAAAATAAGAGAGGTTTGAGTGAGAACTTTTTGAACCTTGGAGCATACCTATTATAACGGAGTGGGCTCATATGCTCCCGGAAGCTGTGGGTTTTGGCTTCAACACAATACCGAGCTGGTTGCGAGGTGTCCATTCTAATAGAACTCCCCTAAACAAACAGTGAACAATCTAATTATGGCACTTGACAAATGCATAAGTTACGATGACAAATACGTCAAGGAATTACTAGAAAAAGCTTCCTTCTTAGGAGGATCGGCGGAGGCCACCACTAACATTACTAACTGGGACGATCTAAGTAATATGAAGAAAAGACTTATCAGAACGGAACTGCATGGCTCCATTATGCTCGAGTACTTGAGGAAAGGAACATTACCCCAAGGTTTGGTGGTACGAAATGAGACAAGGCTCTTTCTGGATAACCCCAAGTTCATACTACAATGGAGTTATGTTGCAAACAAGTGTGGTCGAGACTGGTTGATATTGATCATCGATACGGCAACTGAGATGACATAAAAAATTCTGATTGACCTAAAAAAACTTGAGGAGGAAATACAAAAAGCAGTACCCTTAGAGCTATACAAAAAGAGGCTGCTTATTGAAATTAACCTCTTTAAGGAAGACACTCTGCGGGAACGTGTGCGAAGGATGAATAAAGATCTTACCAACTTCAGCCACGACAAAGCTTTTCCGTACACACAAGAGAATTACTTTACCCAAGAAGTGTCTGACGACACCCAGGGCGGACAGGGAAGGAAAAAAGTGTCCTTCAGGAACACCTCCTTCAGTTCTAGTGACAGCAGCTCGTTCGGAGATGCTGGGGCGTTCCGGGGTAGATCTAATCGACGGACCACAAGAAGAGGTAACAACCTCCGTGGCCGAAGAGGCAATAGAGGAAGGGGTAACCATGGAGGTAGACCTAACGATCAACAACTTTTTTAGAGAAGGGCCCGGGGGCTTGGGACCTGGAGCCCAGAGTCACCCGAAGCATCCTTGTGGTAAATCTCTCCGATTACCACCCCACCGCGCTAGAAATACAGGTTCTGGAAAAAGGAATGGGCTTTGTGCCCACAAATTTACATAGTTCCTTTACTTTCAGGCAGGAATTCAACCAGTTTATGAGGAAAATCCATCTACAACAATTCTTTGGGGATAAGACCCCCGAGCAAGAAAACTCGGACTCAGGCCTTAGTAATAAATCAACGTTCTGTGTACCACAAGCAGCCCAGAGTCCAGAGGCTTTGGTCTTTCAGAAAAGAGTGCTTAAAGAGGTGAAAATACTAGAACAACAGGAAAAAGGCAAGAAGATTTACCATAACATCAGCCGAGATTAAACCTTAGCACTTAGACAACTATCTAGCAACCAGGCTATAGTGATACGCAAGGCAGACAAAGGAAGGCCGACAGTAATCCTGAACCACACTGACTATGTAAGAGAATGCAATCGACAATTGCTCGACCTAGCGTGCTACCAACCATTGACGGAAGATCCTACAACACGCCCACTCAAAATGGTCACCGTCAAAGTTATGAAAGCCAAGGAAAGAGGCTGGATTAGCCACAAAGAATGAGACTTCTTGATTAAGGATAAACCACAGATTCCACAATTTTACATCCTCCCCAAAATACATAAGACCATGGTTGATCCACCGGGGAGGCCAATAGTTTCAGGGGTGAATTCCATTTTGGAGCCCCTCTCACGGTTTGCAGACAGATTCCTTCAACCTTTGGTGAAGAAAATGTCATTATTTGTATTAGACACCACTCAAATCATTTCAGAAGTGGAAGGCCTAAACTTCGACCCGACGAAAGAGATCCTGGTAGGCCTCGATGTGGTAGCCTTATATACAAGTATTCCCCAGCAGGCTTCTCTAGAGGTGCTGGAAGAGAAACTATTAAGAGATCATGTTGTAAGGAATACTCCAGTATCCTTCATTTTGTGGTGTGCGGAGATGGCGCTAGTGGAGAGTTATTTCCACTTTAACAGTGAGTTTTACAAACAAGTGCAAGGCACGGCTATGGGGGCCACTCTGGCCCCTAGTGTAGCCAATCTCTACATGGAAAGCTTCGAGATTAATATAATCATGGATGCCACCAATCCATTTATTCACTATATCAGTAAATGGCGGCGTTACATAGATGATATTTTCCTCATTTGGACAGGGGATGAACAAACACTGAAACTTTTCTTCGATTGGATGAATCTACAAAACAGATTCCTCCGTTTTACGCACCAACACAGCGTAGCCTCCCTTGACTTTTTAGACATCAGCATTTCGGGTGATCCCGATACAAAAAAAAACGTTTAATAAACCAACATACAGAAATTCTCTGCTACACTACTCCAGTTTTCAACCGCGCCACGTACGTGACAACTTACCACTGGGACACTTTTTTAGACTCAAAAGGAACAGTACTAATACAAGAGACTTTAAACTGGAAGCAGATAAAATGAAAAACAAACTGGATGGAAGAGGGTACCCTAAAAACATCACTGAGAAGGCTCTAAAACGGGCTACTAACAACAACAGAGGAGCACTCCTGGAATATAGAGAACAACTTATGACGAAAGAGAAAGCCAAACGAATTGTGTTTGTAAACACATATAGCAATCTGTCGACGGTTTAAAGAAAATCATTAGGAAGAACTGGCATCTTCTGGAGAATAGTGACTCCCCGATTGCAAGACCCATCATAGCCTTCAAAAGGAGTCGGAATATGAAAGAACATCTTACAAGAAATGATGTGAATCGCAAACCAACAAGACAGAAAACTCTACCCCAACAATGGGGGCTACAAGAAATTCTGTGGCATGCCCAATGCGGTAGATGTACGTGCTGCTCCTCCACTTTTAGGAGAACAACGGTCGACATCGGCCTCACGACACCGTGGCAACAAAAGAACTTTACTAATTGCAACTCAAATATGGCGGTGTACGCAGTGTGGTGTCCATGTAAGAAAATCTATTTGGGCAAAACAGATAGGAAGATCAAAATCCGTATTGGAGAACATAAAAGTTGCATCAGAAATAGAACTCACAAGGCTCTCTTGGTAGACCATTGGATTGAACAACAACACTCCGTGGATGACCTTAGCTAGACTGTCTTATATAAACAAAATCCAAGTTTGGACAGCAATAAAGATAAAAGAAAATTGCTGTTAAAAGAACAGCAACAAATTTTTCTCACCAATAGCATGGCTACAGGGCTTAATGAAAAAATTGATTGGTGGGCATAATAACGGAAAATGCTCAATTACTCCTTGACTAGGGGTTTGTAACACTTCAGTATTATTATTGCCTACAAACACTGTAGCTCCATCGCCACGTACCACAGCATGAGTGATCTGCAGTATCAAGGGCGAGGAATACACAATGAGATGTGCGTGCGCATAACTATGTTTCTTTAATAGTGATCCCCACACTATAAAATCTGAAATATGACAATCACCATCGGATATTCTAATTAACACCATATGGATGGGCGGGCGTGGCAAAATGGATCATGCGCAGGTGCGAGCTTGGAACGCATAAACATCAACACCAGGACATGTCCGTTTTGTTTACAGTGAGAATACGAGACACAATACGTACGACTGTGCGAACGTATAACTCTCGAACAGCTAAATGAGTACAGAGTAATGCAAAATGTTAATTACCCTCTCGATACGTCAACTCAATAATTCCGAGATGGGCGGATGACGAAATACGAATAACGCGCACGCGTGAATGTCGAGCGCACGTATTCAAATCCCGTGACACGCGAGGCTTAAACCAAGGTTGCCCCGGAAGTGATCGGCATAGGAGAGTTTCAAAGGAGTCTTGGCTCGGAGAGAAGCGGAACTCGGATCCCGATACGAACGGTAAGAACATCCAGGGATTTAGTTTACTGCTAGGGTTTTGAGATGGGACTTTGCCCATCTGGTAAACTGCGTTGCGAGCTCAGATGAGCAAGGGAGCGGTTTTTAGCTGAAGCAATGAAAAGTCAAATGCGCATAACGATAATAACTTACCCCTGAATTTTTGGGGATTATGTTGGTTTTTGACTTTTACTACTTCTCTTTTAGAGAAAAAATGTCTGGGGAAGGATAGTACCAGAAGAAAGTCGATCTTTGCTCTCGTGATAGCCACGGTTCCTTCGTCCTCACGAGAAGAGAAAGGAACCAATACTAAGAATGTAGGCTATAGATTATGTTAGTCCAACCTTAATTAGCTCCTTTCTTTCGGCTCTGCTTTTTAGACAGATGCCTAACTGGTCTTTCTAAATTTTTTTTCCCCAGCGTTCCAGGGTTTCCCCGTGAAGGTTTTAACACAAATCCATATGATCACATGGGAAAGATAGCCCAAGTTAACAGAAAGCGACGCCAAGTTAACAGCACCTAAGATAAAACAACACCAATCAACAAGGTAAGCCTAAATGAGGCTAACCATTTGAATAATAAACATTTTTTTGTGAAAAGATAACTAATGGACTTCTTTGCCTGGGGCTCCCCTGGAATTCCATTTTTTCAACAGGAACTTTTCCTCTATTACATGACGAGAGACGGTTCCTAGGACGTTTCGTTTAAAGGACACACAGCGTAAAGACTTTGCCTTCACGACCAAGTCGCCACCCACTGTATTTATGGTGAGTGACTTGATCCTAAGACCTTCTTGCCTGCATATGAGTTCACTAAATAATGTTTATATCATTGAGGTCAGAGGTTTTCTGAAGCTAACGGGTTATCTAGATTTAGCGGCCAATGCACAGGATGCAGTATGAAGATGCTTTTTTGAGCTAAGATGTGATTGGATTTTGGTATCAAGATTACTGGTATTCACTAAACAGTTGTCACGTAATTAAGCCACGTTTACAGGTTATTGATTACCCTTTTCATGTTGCTCCTTGATAGGTGGAGATTACCTTCTGGGTCGATTGACCAATAAGGAGAATTATACCCCATGGAGCCAGAATAACACTTCAACTCTGACAAGAACATTACAAAGGATTCTTTCTTGATTATATTTTTTGCTGTGTTTTGTTGTAATGTTGGATTTTATTGTAATACTCAGTATGCTTAACTAACCCCGTATACAAGCCCCTGAAGAATTTCCGGGTACTTAACACGAGACACCTTGAACGGAAAGAAACATGTCGGGCACTTTTTTATGATTGTGGAATGAAATTTTGAAACTGAATGAAGGTTGAATGAATGGAATGAGTTTGAGTGATTTGTGAGTAATGAGGTATGGCCGAGTGCGATTGGTAGCATAGCACAAGACACTTTAACGGCTGAGTATTTTAACCAATATACTTACCGCTTTAAGGGGGTCAATACACGCAGAGATAATAATAAATGAGTTTTCCCTTTTTTTCAAAAAAACTTAGTGGTAGAAAACCACACAGATACTTCAACATTGTGAGTTTTAACTTTTTGAATTAAACGTTTTGTATTGATAAATAAAATATGTATATTTTTTGATAACTCGGTTGTCATGCAAATGTTCTTTGTAGTACTATTAGTGAAAATAGTATAAGAATGGATTCCACTTAGACAAGGTAGCATTCTCAAACCACAAGCCTTGTGTTTGAATTTTTTAAGGGTTAAACCCTTCAGTTTAAGGGTATGCTTGTGGTTGTTGTCCCTTAATCTCTCTCTGTTTGATTTTATCATCTTCATCATCTTCTCTCATTTTGGGCCTGTAGGCACATACCGGATGATCACGGTCCTGCAGGCCCACGCCGTGTGATCACCGTCCTGCAGGTCTGGGCCCCCCAGATCAGCCTGGTACCATGGGTCCAGCCCAGGCACCCTACATCTATGATGCTCCTGGCATCCATGGTGCCCCACGCCAGGCCTCCTTGGCCTATCAGGGTCCCACCCTGCAACAATCATAAGGCTGGTTGACCCTGGCACATCCCACAAGGTACTGGGAACCACAGCATCTGTGAGGCCGGCCGTGTGCACACAGCCGGCCCCACAATAATTACTACGAGAAGCAACGACCCCCGCAGTGAAGTGAAAGGTCTGCACTCCATTGTCAGAGCTGCCAAGATAAGTAAATGTTCCCCCAAAAAGAAAAGTAGACCTCCCGGCTGGGGAGTGAAGAGGCGGCCCGTGGTTGCAATAATTAGGTGAACTCCCTCCTGGGGAAGCGTGGTGCTGGCACAACCCCCGGCCGCCGCATTGAGGCATCCGAAATTCCCACCTGGGGGAGAGATAAGAAGTTGCGGAGAACACCAACGCTGGCCTCTACATCTCTGCAGGTCCTTCATCCTTTGAACCTTAGCGAAGAAAGATAGGTGCAGCGCACAACACCGCTGCGCCTATGAGGTTTATCTTCTGCCGGGAAGAGGAGAGAGAAGACACACGCAGCCCCCGCGGCATGCGCTTCCCAATTACTTTGTTTGCTCCTGCCTGAGGGAGATAGATGTTCGCTCCTTGTTGGGGCTGTAAAACACAAAAAAAGAAAAGAGAAAGATGGGGGAAGAATGTTACGTGGGTGTCCGCGTTCGCTTTAGGAAGTTGGCCAGTGTGTCTCCCTCCCTAAAAAGATCGCAGGCCCAACTGGCAGTGACATTTAAAGCACTCCGGGTTGTAGCTATAGAAAAACGAAAAGAAAAAGAGTACAAATTGGACTTTGTAACATACTCTGCGTTTGAAGTTTTCCAAGTGTGTGCCCCATCCCTGAATGGCCCGGAGTGAAGCAAGCAGCACTGAAACCTTACTGGAAAAAAAATGGTGACGTCCACTGAGACGAATTTAAAGCACAGTCAAAGTGACACTGCACAGTACAAAGGTGATTCTCCTGAACTCCATGTTTAGGAGTTGGTAGAGAGGAAAATACCCTTGCCAAGAAAAGGGAGAACTGAACCAGCGTCTCCAGAGCACGGGGACCCAGTACATGCCCAAGGAAGATGCGCATGAGGGTTGCAGCTCAGTATGAGTGCTTGTGCACCCTGTGTCACGCAGTGTCATGCCAACAACCACTGCCTGCGAGGGGGTAATGTAAGGGACTCATGCTGGCAACAGTAAAGACAGACACAAGTGATCACAGTTCAAGGGTGTTTATTGAACTTTATAATCAGTGAGATAAACGCCTAATCTAAACCTAAATCTAAGATGGGAGCAAGCTATGACCATCAAATAATAATAAGGCAGTTCTAGTGACGTCTTGTCAAATAAGAAGGGCCTATACTAAAAAAAACGATTGCCAATTCTTTACTGATAAATTCCAAAAATAATGTGGGATAATGTTCACCAGAAAAGAAAGAGGTGTTCACAAAATGAAAAGTCAGGATGGTAAGGCTGGGTCTCCCTTCTCCACGTTTGAAGCACAGGACAAGGCAGGACTCTCGAGCACAGCACATTCCTTGGCCTTCGTCAGCTCAAGATTCACAGTTCGGGTTCAACGTTATCAAAACCGTCAGAGGCTAAGTCTCTTTCCTGATAAAGTCTCTTTCCTTAGAACACCTGCTGCTTCACAACGACAAACAAACAAACAAACAAACAAAAGGTTCCTTGGGTACCTTTGTACCTTCGGCGATTGCTCTTCGCAACTTGGATCTCCCTCCGCCGGGCTCAGATCCCACTTGCAACTTGGGTCTCCCTCTTTCGGGTTCACTACAGCCTTTCAAATATTGCTTGTACCATTCAAATGTCTTTTTAAACAATTCCCCACTGCGGACAACCCTTGACCAGGTTTACTCTTGTCAACACAATATTCACGGGTGTATTACTCCTGATGTAAAATAACAAATAAATGTTCTCTTGGTGGTCTTGCACCTTGGGCGATTGCCTCTTGCCCCTAGGATCTCCCTCGGTCTGGCTCGAATCCTTCTTGCCCTTTTCCCCCTAGTATCTCCCTCTGTCAGGCTCGGATCCTCTTTGCAGTTTGGGCCTCCCTCTGTCGGGTTCACTACAGCTTTTCTTTCACACAGTTAATGTATTGCTTCTTTAAATCAGAAAGCAGGGTTTTCCTTCCCCTAGCTTCCCTTCGGCACCCCTCTGTCGGGTTCACACCTGCATTATTTCACAGTTCACAATATTATTGGAAAGCAGCATTCCCTTCCCCTAGCTTTCCTCTGGCCACGGGTCAGACTTTCCATTGTATAAGGGTTTTGACGTAACCCTTATAGGACCACTCTGATGCCTCACGCCACCCTCTCCTAGGACCTTCTGGTTCTTGTAGTTTATAAACAGGTCCGGTCAGAGTCTTACGAATGAGCGCCCATGTTGCGCCGGACCCCTCTGCACCTGGACCTCAATTGGGCTTTCTTTGAAGTTCAACCACATAAACAAGTTCTTTCTTAAATTCTTTGCGTTCAAAATGTTCTACTTGCTACCTTGGGCTCAACAGTTAGGTTTACTATCAGCTTCCTCTGACTCATTGGCTGTGCTGAACTGTTTGGCTTCTTTGTTCTCTGGAGTCAAGGATAGTACCACGGTAGCCAGCTTGCCTCTCCGCCTGCATTATCAAAGCGGGAGGCCCCCGTGTACCATTGACATCTGCTGCTCTGCACACCAGCTGTAATTCCCGGTCTTAAGCTTTCCCTTTCGGAGGCTTTGGAGGTCTGAGTTGAAAAGGGCAAGGGCGATTCCCACTTTGTCGTCCTTCCAGGACTCACTGCCTTTCTTCTCCGTTTGAACTGCCGGCTTGGTGTATGATATGATATTTTATTTGTATCGCGCTCGTACACAAGTGTTTCAGAGCGCGGCTAGGCAAGGGAGGGGAACAGCGGAGAACACAACACAACAACAACGATCTTACTAGGCCCAGTGACATTGAGAATGCGCAAGTGCATGGGAATGGGAAAAGGGAAACGGTGCATGGAAGGGGGAGAGTGCAAAGTGCGGAGCAGAGGAGAGCAGATAAATAACAATAAATAAAAATAAATAGAAAATGGGGGCAATAAACAGTGGTAGTGCTGTGTTTAAGGCAGAAGACTGGGTAAGTCTGATAAGTGCAGAAAAAGAAGAAAAATGGGGGGGGGGCTGTAAGGGTACAGATATAGTCCCCAGTGCAAGGAGTGGCCAGGAGGCAGTGCAGGAGGGTGGCAGGGTTAGCAGGAACCTGGGCCCAGGGGACAGAGGGTGGCCAGGTGCACAGTGCCAAGAGAGAGCAGATCAGCAGGGGGCAGGGGGAGCGAAGGCAGAAGCAAAGAGGAAGGTCTTGAGGTTCTTCTGGAACCAGAGATGGTTTTCCTCAAGTTTTAGATTGGCAGGGAGGCTGCACCCCCAGCTCGTTTCTTTGAAAAACGATTGACCCAGAGGGAGTTAGAGGTAGAGGAGCGAAGAGCTCGAGAGGGGAGGTATTTGCGGAGGGATAGCTGAAGATATTTGGACCCAGGCCCCAGAAAGCCTTGTGGACAATGCAGAGGGTTTTGAATTTAATCCTTGCATCCACTGGGAGCCAATGGAGAGATTTCAGGGCTGGAGAGATATGATCCCAGGGCTTGAGGCCAAGGACAAATCTCGCAGTCCTGTTCTGAATAAGTTGCAGAGGGCGGAGGGTAGAGGCAGGTAGATTTAGAAAGAGGCTGTTACAATAGTCCAACCTAGAGAGAACCATAGCTTGGGAGAAAGTGAGCTTCTGAGGGAAGTAGAGGAAAAGCAGAGTACCTTTGAGGAGGTGCAGTAGGAAGTTTGACTTTTTAGAGACCTCAGAGATATGGGCGGAGAAGGAAAGTGTTGAGTCAAAGATGACCCCAAGGTTGTTAGCCTCGCAGGTAGGGGTAGGAGGAGGGCCAAGGGAGGCTGGCCAGAGGGTGAGGGAGAAGGATGGAGATGGTGTGCCGATGAGGAGTATCTCCGTCTTGCTGGCATTCAGACAAAGATCATTGGCGGCACACCAATCTTGAATGGCAGTAAGGCAATCAGAGATGAGAGAGGGAGAGGAGGTGGCCGAGGGCAGCCAGAAAATGAGTTGAGTGTCATCAGCGTAGCACTGGAAATTTGAGCAGAAAATGGCAATGCAGTGGGCGAGAGTTGCCAGGTCTTGGTTGAAGAGCCGAGCCTGTTAGGCAGAATCCTGTGCAGTTCCCTTAGGGAGCACTACAGAAGATTAAGACTACAGGTGAGAGCAATAAATCCCCTTTGGTATCAGTCTGCACCACAAAGATTAAGTTGGTAGTTGTGGCTGAGCAGTCAGACTTATCTCAAGAGGGAGATGAGCAGTATTCAGGGTTTACACATTAGGCCTACAGTACTATGGAACAAGGAAACACTGACCAAAGCTTTCTATTAAACAGTAGATATATATTTATTTTATACACTTCTAATAAAACACATTTATCACAGTCATCAAGCAAGTTAAAAATGAAGTCAAGGAAAAATATACACACTCCCTATATAAATTGTAGACCAAGTGAACCAATGAAAACTGAGCAAAACGGCATAGTGAAAACTACACACAAGGGTTGCACTAACAATTGCTCGCAAGCCATGGAAAACACAAGTTATTCAGAAATACCTTCTTACACACCCTAGCAACATTTCCCATAAGTGTATGAACCAGTTTAAGCAAGACAGTGCATCAGTATAGGCAATACTTAAATGAAAACTGAGCAAAATGGAATTTCACAAGGTTTAGAAAAAGGAAGGAAAGGGCAGTTGTAAGAAATAGGTGCACCACACAGTTCTAGATGAGAATCAATCTAAAGAAGGCAGATTTAACAAATGTAGCCAGAGTCAGTAGGCCTGTGCCAGAGTCAGTGGTACAGGGCAAGGGCCCAGGAGCAAAATGTACTTGTAGCTGCAGTAAAGTCTTTGGTTAACGATTTTGAAAAGGTGGATGCAGAAGTTGAAAGACAAATTCAAGAGAGAGGGGCGGCCAACCCAACAGGTAGGTAAAGGATTTAAAACACCTTTAGTGCTACCGCGAAGAAAGGGCCGCCTGGCGGAACAATGTACCTTTAAAATGAAGAAGTGGCTCCTGTGGTGGTGGTTGTTCCTGGTAGTTCCTGCAGTTCGGTTGATCCAGCAGACGAAGAGAGGATCTCGTCGTGGAGGAAGCTTCGAGTGACTGCATTACCCAGGGAAGAAACCAGCCGCGGTGCTGCCCGACGCATAAAAGGTACACTCCTTTAAATCGCGGTCCGGGTGGACTGGTGCCTGGCTATCCGGCCTCCCGAGTACAGGGTACTGGCGATTCGACCGAGTCAGGTCCAGGAAGGTGATTGGCAAACTGGTTGGCCCCACCAGCTCAAGGGAAAAAGGCTCTTGCAGATGAAGATCTCATCTCGTTGTGTGGAGAAAAGAGGTGAGACGCTGCAGCAGGGCTTCACCGGTGGTGCAGTCATTGCAGATGTCTTTGGCTTCTCTCCTCTTCGGCTTCTTAGTTCCAGTGGCAACCTCTTGCTCTTCCAGTCCTCAGGACTCTGCTTTTATGCAAAAAGAGCCCCATTCATACAGCGGAGTGGTCATCTTGGCGGGAGATCCTCCAGCCTATCAGGATAGAGTGCAACATGGTTTGCGGAGGCAACCCTGTCCAGGGGTCCTACTCCCCCTCCCACACAATGGACCCACCCCAGACTCAGTGGCGCCGAAAGGAGGGCTTCTTGGTAGAAGCCCGCCAAAAGGACAAACAAAGGATCCCCGACCTGTGGTAGGAGTTTAGAGAAAGACATGAGAAAGAATTTATATTAAAGTTCTGGCAAATAAAGCCTACCGGAGTAAAGTTAATATTAAAAACACTGGCGGTATGTTAGAGGCTGTCAGAAAAAGTGGTAGCCTTGAACAATGGGAAAATCCCATAAGAAAATATTTGCGGTCGAATATTTATGGTAGTAACCACTGACACCAACCAGAAACTTTTTCGAGAGGGACTGTACGGTACCCTCTCGAAAATGAACATAAGGGAAAAACTATTAACCCTTTCCAGTACCTCCATAGTAAGATGGGTTGTACTGGTTTAGTTCATAAAAATTGACTAGTAAAGTCAATTGGGACTTTACATGCCCTTGGAGACAGTAGTCAGTCCCAGGGTATGGAGTCTATGTTTGGGGGTCGCTACGACACCCCTGTGTCACTACACTGAGGGTGCTGTGTAACACATATGAATAAAGATGGTTCCTATGGGGGTGTAGAGGAGGGGCCAGACATGGCCTGCACCCCATCCCCTCATTTCGAGGTACCAGGAGCGTACTCGCCAAAATATGTGACGTATGAGGAGCAAATGAGCCAACAAAGAGCTGCACTGGGACTCTGCCCAGTGTACATCAGAAAATCTATACCTATTGATGCGCCCATAACCAGACAACCCTGGGCAGCACGGTACTCTATAAGACAGCCGTACCAGCCGCGGAGACGAAACGAAGAGTACCTACAGATGGTCCATGAAGAGACCCAAAGAGCCCTAATGGGAGGCCAGTGGAAATGACACAAGGGCCTGAATAGACTCGTGAATGAACAAAAGCGGCTATCGAAGACAAGCGCGCCAGTGCGAGTAACTCCGAAAATAAATATAATGGACACAGAGAAGAAACAATGTTAAAACGTAAGGAAACATAGCTGTGAAACCAGATGGAAGAATCGAACTAGCTAATGTGTATAAATAGGCTCGTAACGCAAGAAGCTAAGAAATAGATACTGCTTGCAATGCTTAGTAGAAGAATAGAGCGGCAAGCGCCAACTATATATCTACCTCAATAAGACACATTATACAAATGCAACTCTATTTTGTAAAAGCAGAAATGTACCCATGCTGCCAGAGGCATGACAGGCCAAGTTTCGTAACCCAGCCAGAGGCAGGAGAAGGAGCGGAATCGAAACGCAACACAGAGCGGCTCATGCCTAGGAAATCGAGGTCACCCAGAGAAGGGGAGGAGAGCATCAGCTAACAAGACTCAAACTTCAGAGCATACAAGCCTGCCCCACGAAGGTCAAGATAAGGGGGGCCCATGCAGGTGCCGAGGCCGAAACAGAATTAAATACACAAAAAGCTGGAAACTGAAGCAGATTCATGGTGAACTAAAACGTGACCAGCCAGGCGCGAAGAGGTACCACCGCCTGATGTCATCCAGGACCCGAGGATGCCATAACTTTTCCTGATAAGAGGCTCCAGTTTCGAGGCCATATCCAGCTAACTAATTGACACATAGCTCTAAGATACTGATTGATGGAAGGGAGGCAGGGTGAAACCTGGGACACCAGGCACCTGGGTGTCCATTCTGCATGCTGCTAATTAAAAGTGGAGATATATGTCTAGGGGTGTAACCCGCCCAATCACAATGGACCAAGTTATCTAGGGTCCTATAGATCGTAGAACCAATGGGACGTCGAACTTGTAGTGACGTCTATCACGTGTGATGTAGAGGGAGGGGCGTAGATGCCCACCCGATAATAGTTATCCAATCAACATGCTCTGTTACCATATACAGATATAGTACCTATACTAAAGTTACCTTTCCTAACCGATTATATTGCATGACGAATTTTGTAGAGTTAGACGTCAGTGATGACGAGATTTGCCTATAACTATTGTTGTCCGACTGAAGTTCGAGGAAGTCGGAGCGAGACAGGTGATCGCTATTATGCTGATTCCCAACTGCTTCCCTGTTTGATGCTCTAGTTATTAAACGGACTTCCCTTTGCCAAATTACTGATTCCTCATTATTGAGTCATGTTGGAGTAAGTGAATCCTGCACCTCCTGTCCTCACATGGTGCAGCTATCTTGTCTTACTGATTCTAGAGGATGAGCACTGATCTATGGGTCCGTCAGTGGATTCTTCTCCTCTTGAACACTTGGTAGCGTGAGGATGGTTATGGCCATTGATTATCGATTATGGATTATTGATTAATATAGTTATAAGAAACCTATATACCAACGGCACGAAGGAACTCTAGGGCTTCGGCAATATCACAAGTCCTTTCACCATTCAGGCTGAGTAGGCTGAGAAGCTCCCCGTGGACAATGATAGAGTAAGTCCATAAAAAAATCTGCAGTGGGTCTGAAGGAACCTTCCTTTCCAAACATAACCCTTCTCATTCCCACGGGTAGCCAATCGGATGAAAAGACTGCAAGAGGCTGAAGAGGAAGGGGCGGTGATCCCGAGGTTCCAGAGAGGAAAAGATGCTATCGGTGGTGCGTGAAACAACAAACTCGTTACTTTGGCAAATGTTTTGTAGGCATTAGAACAAGTAAGGGAAAGGTAATGGAGGGTGGCTGTGAAAAAAAAAATAGTCAGAAGTAGAGAAGACTGTGTATATATAAGGGGTTAATGACTCAAGTATAAGAGAAAAACATAAAGGTTACCGGGGGGGGAGCACCTGGGAGAAAAACGTAAAGGTTACCGGGGGGGGGGGGCACCTGAGAGAAAAACATAAAGGTTACTGGGGGGAGCACCCGAGAGAAAATGTAAGGATACCGGGGGGGGGCACCCGAGAGAAAAACATAAGGATTCCCCTTGTTCCTGCGCTTTAATACAGCGGTCAAAAGAAACGTGAACTCATAGCCCATAGAATAAGGGACAACTAGACTACGATGACGTTTAAAGTCGCATTAAAGGAGTTTGTTTAAACTCCATGAAGGGGTATTAATTAGAAGGCAGGTATATGTATGACCAGCTGGTGTCTGTCTAGTCTGTCAAGTGTCTGTCGTATGTGTTCTGTTGTACGTCCAATGTAAAAGAACTGTTGCGTTGATCGTTTGAAATAAAGTTTGATTTTACACGATTCCGTAAAGAAGAGGGAATTGCCAATGAATTGATGGTTTTGAGTAATTGATAGTATCAAACTTTTGGCGGGAAAAGATTATTGGAGCTTGCGTATCTGGTGCTCGCTCATACTAGTTGAAGGATAGCAAACTGTATAAATATTGTTGGTAACGGAATTGAAATGGAGGACATCACCCCACTTGCGCATCTATGCATGTAACTACCTAAGCATGCTCCTAAACTAAAAAAGTATAGCACGGAGTGGATTAAGGGTACCGCCCATAGGATGTTCATGCCTTGGCCACAAAATGGGTCCCTATCTAAAGCCGTCTTACAGCACATGACGACTTATTTACATGCCATATATACAGGCAAGAAGCTAGAGAAACATCTTGCTGTTCTAGAATTATGGAAGATGTTTGAAGAGACGAAGGTGGAAGAACCACGCACAGACTGGATACTAAATGTATGTACAGAGGAGGTTGATACGCCTACCGCACCACCGGCCCCCCTGAGCCAGTCATTGAAGGGGGCAAGACAGAGGGGCTTTACCCGCTAAGGGAACTTAATATGAGTCGCCTACGTGCAGTAGTGATGACAATAAGGGAAAGGAACAGGGAAACAATCTTGTCTCTGCGGTCCCGTGGGACAAAGAGAGACGTGAAGATGAAGGAAAAGATCGAGCACAGAGTTGTGCACCTCCTGATAAGGAGAGAGAGGGAAAGAAGCGAAGGGGAAATAGAGGTAGAACTAACGAGATAGCATTCGCGAAAGACGAATGGATGGGAGGTCAGATATTACTGAAGTTTGATGGAAAAGGAAGTGATGATATAAGGCCAAGAGAGAGGGCTGATGAGACGCAAAGGAGAGAGAGAGAAAATGAAATGGAAATAAGGGACGAAAGGACAAGAAGGAAGGATAGGCTGAAGCGAGAACAGCTATATCGCGAAGAGCAAGAGAAACAGCTCGATCGCAAACAAGAGGCAGCTTACGACCAGTACAGACAGAATAAGCAAAGGATGGAAGAAGAGCAAAGGGTACGTGAGAAGAGAGCGAAGAGAAGAGAAGAAGAGGACATTAGAAGGGCAAAGGAACGTAGGAATGAAAGGATGAGGGAAGTAGACAAGGCTAGATAAGAAGTGAGGAAGCGCAAGGAAGTAGATGAGGAAACAGAACGAAAGCGCAGACAGAGGGCACAGGATCTTGAATATCTGGAGCGGGAAGTTAAAAAACCCAATCCTGTTGTAGAATGGGAAGACACAGAAGAATTATTTCCTGCAAACGATTCGGTGGAAGGTATAAGTGGGACAAATATTGATGATGCCTTCGACACCAGAAGCATCAGGGAAACGATCGATAAAATATATGATGAAATGGGACTGGAACAAATACCCCGAGGGGGAAGGGAAGAAGAGCGCCTGGAGAGCACTCAGCTATATGACACCGAGGACATTGCCCGAAGTAGTGGGAGCAGGGGACTGTCCCTAGACAGGCTGGAGATTGGGCAGAACGAAGAAGATGCAAGGAGTTGTGTAAACTGGGAGTATTCAGAATCAGACTCCTGTGGGGAAATGGAGGATGTGGCACAAGAGGAAGGGAGACGGTGCAAACAACGGCTCCCAGGGGACCAAGGGGTACGATGGTCAGACGCTAGCAAGTCCGCAAGTAGGACACCGAAGTCTGCCGCGCAGTCCGGCCGACATGAAGGAACATCCCATGTTCAGAAAGGGGGTCAGTACCTGCCTATGCAGACAGATTAAGGGCATTGCCAGGGGAGCTATGGGGAAAGAAAAGGAAGACTGTGCATTCCAATTGCCGTTGCTAGAAAAGGGGGGAGCAAGACCACAATATATTCCATGGCCACACATGGACCGAGAGAACCTGAAAAACAAGCTTCCAATGCTGACATCGGGAGCCGGGAAATGAGTTAGAGAAAATGACGGGGGGTGTCACCTTAGCTATAGGGGACATTAAGGGCCTCCTAATCGCCATACTTGGTGAAAGAGCGGACGATGTATGGAAACGGGCAGGCTACCCTCGGGTAACTATAATTGACACCTCCCATGACGGAGCACCATTTAATAATTGTAGAGCAACAGTGTGGAAAGCGCTGCAGACGCTATATCCAGACACTTCAGATATGGGAGCTATAATGACTCGAAAGATGAAAGAGTCAGAGGATCCGTTGATCCAGAATTTTCAAGACGCGTGGGTGCTCGAAACGCATGAGTCTTGGACGAAATCTATCCCTGTATTCTACCACATATTATGCCAGGGGTTGCCTGAACCAGTGCAGAAGCAGCTCAAAAACTGGTAGGAGTAGAAGCAAAACCATGGGCCAAAATACAGTTAACAATCGCACATTACTGTAGATTGTTGCAAGAAAAGAACGGGAAAAAGGAGGCAACTCGTAAGGGAGAGGAGGCGAAGCTGGAACAAAAAAACTCTCAAAGTATGCTCTCGAAGGAGCCATGCTGACAAGCCCAGCTGAACCAAGCACACAATCAGCAGCTAACCCATCCCAGAATAACCAAGGTAGCGCAGGATTCTACCCGAGGGGAAGGGGTTTTGGAGGAAGAGGATGGCAGAGTAATCAGGGTGGGTTTCGAGGTAGCCAGGGAGGCTTTCAAAATAATCAAGGTGGCTTTCAGAACGCACAGATGGGCAGTCCAGCTACACCAGATGGACAGATGGCCCGACCTACGCCAGTCTGTTGGCTGTGCGGGGTGACAGGACATATGGCGCGCATGTGCAGGAGCCAAGGCATGTGGCAAAACAGCCAAGGGATGGGGGCAGGCATGATGAAACAGCTAGCCATCCCGCAACAGGGCAGTGCACAAAATCTCACAATGCAGCAGCAGGCGTCAGGCTTGCAGCAAGGTGCGCAGCAAGTGGTTCAATCCGTGAATATGGGGAACGTACCACTGGGGCAATCTCGTCAGGCCCTGCCGCAAATGTCTCAGGGCACTAGTTCCGGAGGGGGAGTCAACCCTGGAAATGGGGGAAATCAGCAAGTGTACAGTGGGCCGAACCTATATATGAAATAGGACAGCTAACAGGGGACTCTGATGTGCTCTATCCTATCAGTGACACCAGACCCTAATAGGGAACCTAGTGTGAATGTCGTCATAGGGGGTAAAGAATATTCCTTCTTAGTTGATACGGGTGCGACGCGCTCGTGCATACGAGAAGGCAAGTTTTCCTTGTCTGGCGAGGCTATAGATACTCAGAGTTTCACTGGAGCTCACAGTAGAGTTCCCTTTACTGACGCACTCCCAGTCTCTGTGGGAGAGCGCCAAATGAAAGTACCTTTATTGTATTCATGTCAGACCCCAGTAAACATTCTGGGTCGGGACTTAATGACTAAGTTGAATATGACAATCTCGTTTACCGAGAACGGTATAGTGTGCTCCACTCCAGGAAAGCATTATTCGAACGTGTGCGAAATGATCAGAGCATACTCAGGACGTATAGCCATGAGAGCTATACTGTTAGAGCCAGAAGTCTTCGCATATGGTGTGCGGGTGCTCATGGCAGGATTCCCAGGCCTCGCCGATAGAACTATGAGGACACCTGATGAGTTTCTATTCAGACCAAGAATACCCATGCACGAAGAGGAGGGACAAGTATTTCCCTTAATGATACAATCTGCCGCAGTGCGAGGGAAAGTAGCATTGGTCGAAGAATACGATGATGAAGGCAGACAATGGTGCGCGATTATCGCCATCGAAGAAGGGTACCGAGTGACTGACGTCACCGATGATGATCTGTTCGAAGAACACCGTGATCTAGAAGAGACAAGGGTAGTAGTGAGTCTCATATTTTGGGTCAAAATGATCAAACGACAGGTGCCACAGAGAATGATGCTGGCACTGAGACGTCCAGAATACTTCGAAGACGACATGGCCCAAGTGCCTGTCACAGTATGGACTACAGGGCCATATGACGTAGGCCTTCGGAAGGGGGCAGGTGAAGTGAAAATTAAACTGAAACCAGGAACAATTTTACCAAGAGCACGACAATATCCTATGTCCAGAGAGGCAGATGAAGGGATTGCGAAGACAATTTCCGCCATGATGGAGCAGGGCATCCTAGTGATGTCAGAATCACCCTGTAACACAGTGATCTACCCCGTCAAGAAATCAAAGCGAGTGTCTTGGCGTTTAATCCAAGATTTAAGGGCATTAAACGATATTGTTGAAGCCGAGTTCCCTCTAGTCCCTAACCCATAAACAATTCTATGCAATATACCCACTGAGGCAAAATATTTCACGGTGATCGATTTGAAAAATGAGTTTTTCTCAATCCCGTTGCACCGTGACTCTCAAGACCTGACGTCATTTACTTTCAGACAAATGAGCCTGAAAAGCACGAGGTTGCCACAGGGGTATTGTGAGTAGCCATCCATTTTTAACAGAGTCCTGCAAATGGACCTAAGCAATGTTGCCGTGGACAGTGTTGTTTTGCAGTATGTGGATGACATTCTGATCTGCAGAATCACTGAAGAACATTGCAGGCGTGACTCTGTCCAGCTATTGACTATCCTGGCTGAGAAAGGATATAAAGTTGATAAGGAAAAGCTACAATACTGTCAGCAAGAGGTGCTGTACATAGGCCAGCTAATCTCACACAAAGGGAAAAAGGTAACCCCAGAAAGGGCTGAAGCTATCATGAACACGGCTAAACCACTCACGATAAAACAAATGCAAAGCTTCTTAGGCCTGTGCAATTATGTCAGAGCATGGGTCTTCGACTACAGCTCGTATACCAAGCCCTTGCTTCAGGCTTTGAAGAAAGCCCAGGCAACAAAGGGGGAAATTGAATGGACTGAGGCAATGGAGAAGGGGTTTGCAGAACTAAAGGGGGCAATTTGTAAGGCCCCAGTTCTCGGGATTCCTAATTATGCAGAGGAATTCTACCTGTTCTCACATACCGATGGCAATTTTATGACGGCAGTGCTCGCTCAGCGAACTTCACTGGGGTACAAGCCCCTAGTGTATTACAGCAGGAGTTTTGACCCGGTCATGAAGGACCACTTCCCATGCGAACAAAATCTAGCTGCCGCCGCGTTCGCCATCAAGAAGGCATCATCCATTGTGATGGGGTGCTCCATGACATTGTACGTTGAGCACTCATTATTCGCCATACTAGAAAAACCAAAGGGCACGCTGACATCGCAGAGAACATCTGCCTATGAGGTGATTATCTCTAACCCATCGATCAAAATAGTTCGATGTAAAACAGTAAACCCAGCTACGTTCATAGCTGAGCCAGTCACAGAGGGAGAACCTATGCATGACTGTGCGAATTATGAGGAATTCTATGATGAAATCCCCAGGGTAAAGGAAAATGCCCTGGCAGGTGGAGAGATCGTCTTTATTGACGGGTCTTCGAGAATCGACCAAGAAGATAGACAAAGGTATATAGGCGTGGCCGTGGTAAAACACCTAGCGAATGGAGAGTTTCGAGTACTCGTTAGTGCACGGATACCATCTCATTATTCGGCACCGGCTGCAGAACTGTTGGCATTGATACTCACCATTGAAAATCATGCAGCCAGGAAGTCACTGTGTACAGTGACTCCACCTATGTGATGTCCACAGTGCATGCAGGTCTAGTGCGCTGGAAAAGGAGGGGCTACCTCCGAGCGGACGGCACGCCAGTGCAACACGCAGCCTTATTGGACAGGTTGATAAAAGCACTACAGCTCCCAGTGAGCATAGCGGTCGTGAAATGCGCCGCCCACACCAATGGGACAGATTTCATGTCACGTGGAAACCATGTAGCGGACACGGAGGCCAAGCGCATGGCATGCAAGAATGAAACAATCATGGACATGGAGGTGGCACGTACCCATGAGAAGATGATGATAGCACGAGCCACACCCGAGACCTATAGTAACATGGGGCAGACACAATTAATGGAACTCCAAGGGGAGGCACCTCAGGAGGAGAAAACCAGTAATGCCTGTCGCCCTACTGAAGGTAGCATTGGAACAACTACATTACCCTATACACATGTCTAAAGAAAATATCGCTGCAACGCTTGCAGAAGACTGGTTCACACCGAATTTAGCAGAGCATGTTGCATTTTTCATGGTGAACTGCATAATCTAGCGGCTTTCCACATGCACTGAATTACAGGTCTTCAGTAAAACTTGGTAAGCTATTCATTTATAATTATTCGGTAGTTGACCTATGCCGATGTAATTTATAATGCATTTCTAATTTATCATTAGAAAAATGGCCATTCTTTGTCCCGATAGTTTGTGGCTCTGGATACTATTTACAGGTGCTGGTCATGTTGACCCATTTCATTTATTTTACCCTTGCTTCCTTAAACAATGCATTACGACGACTTTATTGTTTATTTGTTCTTGGGAACATGTTATTTGTTTAACGCTGAACATTAGATGCATGTAGCGGTTATGTGGAGAGTTTACAAATAGCTGATTATACATATTTCTTTATTTACAGTGTTTAATTCATTATTCTGGGCTCTTGATGAAGAGAATGAACTTCTCGAAACGCGTCAGCCACAATCAAATGAATTGAATCCTCCCTGTTTCTCGCGTTTGGAATAAAGAATCTTCTTTTACATTGGATGTCATTACTGCATTCTTTCTAAAATTTTATTATCATTTGAAGTTCATTGGAATATATATCTAATTTATTTTGATAAAAGTCAATTTCAAGGCATCATACTGATGTTAACATAAGGTGTGCAAGGGACGGGAGGGTTCCGTTTTTGGATCCTCGTTTCTCTCCTTTTTGAACTGCATAATCTGCCAGCAGTTCACCTCTGGGCAAACATTGAAAGTAATGAGAGGAGTTATCCCCCGGCCAAATGGCCCATTCCAGCACTTGCATATCGACTACGTTGACAGGATTCAAGTGTGCAACGGGTACAGGTATTTAATTGTGGTGGTGTGTCCATTCTCTAGATGGATAGAAGCCAACTGGGGTGGAGAATGCCGTTTTCTCCTTGGCATGGTCAGTCAGGGCTATTTGCCAATAGCCTAATGTGAGATCAAATGTGCCGAGGAACTTGGCTGAACCAAGTCTATCCACCAGCTCATCTGTCCTTGGCAAAGGATGGGCATCAGTCTTAGTGACTGCATTTAGAGCTCTATAGTCCACACAGAATCTCAACTCCTTGGATCCTGCCTTTGGTACTAACACAACTGGGCTAAACCATGGACTGGTAGAGGTCTCTATTACCCCGAGATCAAGCATCTTGTTGACCTCTCCCTTGATGTGGGTTCTTACATTTTCTGACATCCTGTAGCCCCTGCTTTTGACAGGTAAACAGTCACCAGTTTGGATATAATGCTGGCCCCAAGGGGTCAAACCTGGTGCTAGAGAAAACAGGGGCAAATTGATTTAACAAAACTTTGCACTCCTCCTGTTGCTCGGGTGTCAGACTAGAAGAGAGATTGACTCCTTCTATTTTCTCATCTAAAGGTTTGCCTCTGAGGAGGTCAGGTAGAGGTCCACTCTCCTCCTCCTCTTGAGCTGAAGCTAGAAGCAAAGCTCCCAGTTCTGGTCTCGAGACATAAGCTTTTAGACGGTTGATGTGAAAGACTCTAGGAGCCTCCTTAGGATTGCCTAAGTCCACCAGATAGTTCACCTCTCCAAGTTTTCCCACAACCTTGAAGGTTCCTATCCATTTGTCCTGCAAGGCCCTTTGCCTTGTTGGGACAATAACAAGAACTAGCTGGTCTTGAGCGAACTCAACCATGTTGGCCTTCTGGTCATGCCAATGCTTGACCAGAGTCTGACCTGCTTTCAAGTTACCACTTGCTTCAGCCATCATGTGTGACATTCTCCTCCAGAGTCCTATCACATAGTCAGTGACTCTGACAGGTGTGGGGGAAGGAGCACTCTCCAATCCCTCCTTAATCAGGGCCAATGGACCTCTAACCGGATGGCCATTGAGAAGTTCAAAGGGACTGTAACCCACTCCCTCCTGAGGGACTTCTCTATATGCAAAGAGAAGGCATGGCAGTAGAAGATACCACTTTTTTTTAAGGGAGTCCTCTAAAGCTCCTATCATGCTCTTCATGGTTCTGTTGAACCTTTCTACCAATCCATTTGTCTGAGGGTGGTATGCTGTTGAGAACTTGTAGGTAACTCCACCATTTTTCCACATGGCCTTCATGTAGTGGGACATAAAATGTAACCCCTGTCGGATATTACCTCCTTAGGAAACCCAACCCTGGTAAAAAAAAATACCATGGAGGGGCTTAGCCACATCTGGAGCTGTAACAGTCCTCATAGGAATTGCTTCAGGGAATCTAGTAGCATGGTCTACTACAGGGGTGCACAACTGATTTTGACAGAGGGCCGAAAGTACCTTACATGAGGGCTATAGTGGGCCGAAATTAAAAATGTGGGCGGGGCGGTAGGCGGGGCGTGGCAGGAAGCTTTTTAAACCACCAAGTTGTACTAAACACATGGAAAAAGAATGTTTTTGAGGGGTAACGATTTTTATTTGCATTTCAAACTTACATTTTGTACTACACATTTTCCATTGTTATAATTTATTTCTATTTAGTTATTGTATCTCGCCTGTTTAATTAACTTATATATATTTTATTGACCCTAGATTGGACATGCCGTTATTTTGGACTGCTACAGTTTGCTCTTTGGGTTGCCCAAGAGGAGTATGGCCTTCGTTGAGTCAGGTTTCCTCAAAAAGCCAAAGATGAACATCTCCTAACTGTGCCTGTTTTAGCTTTATTATTGGGTTCACTCTTGGAGTGCAACACTATGCCCCATGGCCCCCTTACCCCCAACCAAACACTATGCCCCAGGGCCCCCTTACCCCCAACCAAACACTATGCCCCATGCCCCCCTCACCCCAACCAAACACTATGCCCCATGTCCCCCTCACCCCCAACCAAACACTATGCCCCATGTCCCCCTCACCCCCAACCAAACACTATGCCCCATGTCACTCACCCCCAACCAAACACTATGCCCCATGTCCCCCTCACCCCCAACCAAACACTATGCCCCATGTCCCCCTCACCCCCAACCAAACACTATGCCCCATGTCCCTCACCCCCAACCAAACACTATGCCCTATGTCCCCCTCACCCCCAACCAAACACTATGCCCCATGTCCCCCTCACCCCCAACCAAACACTATGCCCCATGGCCCCCTTACACCCAACCAAACACAATGCCCCATGTCCCTCACCCCCAACCAAACACTATGCCCCATGGCCCCCTTACACCCAAACCAAACACAATGCCCTATGGCCCCCTCACCCCCAACCAAACACTATGCCCCATGGCCCACTCACCCCCAACCAAACACTATGCCCCATGTCCCTCACCCCCAACCAAACACTATGCCCCATGGCCCCCTCACCCCCAACCAAACACTATGCCCCATGGCCTCCTCACCCCCAACCAAACCCCCCACCCCATGGCCCCCTCACCCCCAACCAAACCCCCACCCCCCAAATCAGCACACACAAACCAGCACCAATACAGACCCGAACCCCCACCCGCCAACTCAGCACACACACAAACATGCACCCATAAAAACCCGAACCCCCCACCCCCCAACTCCAAACCCCCCACCCCCCAACTCCAAACCCCCCACCCCCCAACTCAGCACACACACTCTCAAGCATGCACCCATACAGACCCGAACCCCCCACCCCCCAACTCAGCACACACACAAACATGCACCCATACAGACCCGAACCCCCCACCCCCCAAATCAGCACACACACAATCATGCACCCATAAAGACCCAAACCCCCACCCCCCAACTCCAAACCCCCCACCCCCAACTCAGCACACTCTCAAGCATGCACCCATACAGACCCGAACCCCCCACACCACAACTCAGCACACACACAAACATGCACCCATACAGACCCGAACCCCCCACACCCCCAAATCAGCACACTCTCAAACAAGCACCCATACAGACCCGAACCCCCACCCCCCAACTCAGCACACACAAACATGCACCCATAAAGACCCGAAACCCCCACCCCCCCAACTCAGCACACTCTCAAGCATGCACCCATACAGACCCGAACCCCCCACCCCCCAACTCAGCACACACACAAACATGCACCCATACAGACCCGAACCCCCCACCCCCCCAAATCAGCACACTCTCAAACAAGCACCCATACAGACCCGAACCCCCACCCCCCCAACTCAGCACACACACAAACATGCACCCATACAGACCCAAACCCCCACCCCCCAACTCAGCACACACAAACATGCACCCATAAAGACCCGAACCCCCACCCCCAACTCAGCACACTCTCAAGCATGCACCCATACAGACCCGAACCCCCCACCCCCCAACTCAGCACACACACAAACATGCACCCATACAGACCCGAACCCCCACCCCCCAACTCAGCATACAAAAAACATTCAAATCAAAACATTCATACACATCCGACACCCCCCCACCCCCGCATCTCAACATACACACAAAATACATTCAAATACAAACATTCATACACATCCGACACATCCCCCAACCCCCGCATCTCAACATACACACAAAATACATTCAAATACAAACATACATACATATCCGACACACCCCCCCACCCCTGCATCTCAACATACACACAAAATACATTCAAATACAAACATTCATACACATCCGACACACCCCCAAACCCCCGCATCTCAACATACACACAGAATACATTCAAATACAAACATTCATACACATCCGACACACCCCCCACCCCCGCATCTCAACATACACACAAAATACATTCAAATACAAACATTCATACACATTTGACACCCCCCCCACCCCCGCATCTCAACATACACAAAGAATACATTCAAATACAAACATTCATACACATCCGACACCCCCCCACCCCCGCATCTCAACATACACATAAAATACATTCAAATACAAACATTCATACAAATCCGACACACCCCCCCACCCCCGCATCTCAACATACACACAAAATACATTCAAAAACAAACATTCATACACATCTGACACCCCCCCACCCCCGTATCTCAACATACACACAAAATACATTCAAATACAAACATTCATACACATCCGACACACCCCCCACCCCCGCATCTCAACATACACACATAATACATTCAAATACAAACATTCATACACATCCGACACCCCCCCCGCCCCCGCATCTCAACATACACACAAAATACATTCAAATACAAACATTCATACACATCCGACACCCCCCCACCCCGCATCTCAACATACACACAAAATACATTCAAATACAAACATTCATACACATCCGACACACCCCCCCACCCCCGCATCTCAACATACACACAAAATACATTCAAATACAAACATTCATACACATCCGACACCCCCCCACCCCCGCATCTCAACATACACACAAAATACATTCAAATACAAACATTCATACACATCCGACACATCCCCCCACCCCCGCATCTCAACATACACACAAAATACATTCAAATACAAACATTCATACACATCCGACACACCCCTCACCCCTGCATCTCAACATACACACAAAATACATTCAAATACGACATTCATACACATCCGACACACCCCCCACCCCGCATCTCAACATACACAAAAAATACATTCAAATACAAACATTCATACACATCCGACACACACCCCCACCTCCGCAACTCAACATACACACACAAACATAAAGCTAAACAAACCCGACACACAAACACAATCAGAGCACTTACCGGAGACGTGCTGGAAGGCAGGTAAGCTGGAACGCTGGAATCGTACTACGGCTGGCGTGGGCCAAGGCTGAAATGTCTTCCGGCATCAAGCCTTATGGACCACGCCAGCCGTAGTGCTGGCCCTCCATTGTTGCAGCACACATGCACTACGTGGCTCGTAGGAGCGACGTGGTGCGTGTGTGTGCTGAGCCAATGAGGGCCAGTGTTTTGTCCAGCCTGGAAGACAACAAAGACTTTCCTAATGGAGGGCCTCTTAAGGTACTGGGAAAGAGTCTTCCCAAATCTAGCCATCAAAGCAAGCTTTACACATTCATAATCCATCCTATCCACCTCCACCAACTCCATTACCACATCAGATGCATCAGGGGGGAGCCTAGAGAATAACCAGGGGATCAACTGATTCCCTGTGATATGCTGGAGCCCGTGATTATATTCAAACATAGCAAGCCAATCTAATACACCCAACTTAGGTTCATACATACCCACAATCTCTTTAGGCATCCAGGGTCTTTTTGGACTGGAAGATCTAGAGGATTCGGGGAGAGAAGCATTTTCCAAAGACAATTTCTTCATCTCAAGCTCATGATTGAGCTCCATTTCTTTGAGCCTTATTTCTTGATGTCTCTGTTCAGGTTGGGCACTAATTCTTTTGAATTCAAGTTCAAGTCTCATTTTTTCTAGAGAGATACATTCAGGACTTAATGTGGGACCTGGTAAAGGTCCAGTAGCCACAGGTGGAGGCCTTTGAGCAGGGAGAGGGCCAGAGGGGGTGACATTGTTATCCTCCTCTTCCTCATCTGTCTCAACAATAACATCTTCAACATTATCCTCTAACAGTCTACCAATCATTTCTAGTTTCTTGCCTTTGACAGGAAGACCTTTCTGTCTACACAGATCCCTTAAATAATCAGCAGTATTAGTAAGGAGGGTCTCCTGGCTGTAACCTTCCATAGTTTTGACTTTTTGTTTAAAATAAACTTGTTGTGATAGTTAGCCTTGTGGTTATTTGAACCAAGGTACTAGCAGAACTCTAAAGTGTAAATCCAATACTTTTATCCTCACCGCTGTACACCAGTGTTAGGCAGAATCCTGTGCAGTTCCCTTAGGGAGCACTACAGAAGATTAAGACTACAGGTGAGAGCAATAAATACCCTTTGGTATCAGTCTGCACCACAAAGATTTAGTTGGTAGCTGTGGCTGAGCAGTCCGACTTATCTCAAGAGGGAGATGAGCAGTATTCAGGGTTTACACATTAGGCCTACAGTACTATGGAACAAGGAAACACTGACCAAAGCTTTGTATTAAAAAGTATATATATATTTATTTTATACACTTCTAATAAAACACATTTATCACAGTCATCAAGCAAGTTAAAAATTAAGTCAAGAAAAAATATAAACACTCCCTATATAAATTGTAGAGCAAGTGAACCAGAGTGAAAACTGAGCAAAACGGCACAGTGAAAACTACACACAAGGGTTGCACTAACAATTTCTCACAAGGGAGGGAAAACACAATTTATTCAGAAATACCTTCCTACACACCCTAGCAACACGTCCCATAAGTTTGTGAACCAGTTTAAGCAAGACAGTGCATCAGTATAGGCAATACTTAAATGAAAACTGAGCAAAATGCACAAGGTTTAGAAAAGGGAAGGAAAGGGCAGTTGTAAGAAATAGGTAAGAAATAGGTGCACCACACAGTCCTAGATCAGAATCAATCTAAAGAAGGCAGATCTAACAAATGTAGCCAGAGTAAGTAGGCCTGTGCCAGACTCAGTGTAGAGGGCAAGGGCCCAGGAGCAAAATGTTCTTGTAGCTGCAGTCAAGTCTTTGGTTAACGATTTTGAAAAGGTGGATGTAGAAGTTGAAAGACAAAGTCAAGAGAGAGGGGCGGCCAACCCAACAGGTAGGTAAAGGATTTAAAACACCTTTAGTGCTACTGCAAAGAAAGGGCGGCCTGGCGGAACAATGAACCTTTAAAATGAAGAAGTGGCTCCTGTGGTGGCGGTTGTTCCTGGTAGTTCCTGCAGTTCGGGTGATCCAGCAGAGGAAGAGAGGCTCTCTTCGTGGAGGAAGGTTCGAGTGACTGCACTACTTAGGGAAGAAACCAGCCGCGGTGCTGCCTGACGAATGAAAGGTACGCTCCTTTAAATCGCGGTCCGGGTGGACTGGTGCCTGGCTATCCGGCCTCCGAGTACTGGGTACTGGCGATTTGACCGAGGCAGGTCCAGGAAGGCGATTGGCAAACTGGTTGGCCCCACCAGTTCAAGGGAAGAAGGCTCTTGCAGATGAAGATCTCCTCTCGTCGTGTGGAGAGAAGTGGTGAGACGCTGCAGCAGGGCTTCACCAGTGGTTCAGTCATTGCAGATGTCTTTGGCTTCTCTCCTCTTCGGCTTTTTAGTTCCAGTGGTGACGTCTTGCTCTTCCAGTCCTCAGGACCCTGCTCTTATGCAAAAAGAGCCCCATTCATACAGCCTAGCTGTCACTCATACAGTGGAGTGGTCATCTTGGCGGGAGACCCTCCAGCCTATCAGGATAGAGTGCGACATGGGTTGTGGAAGCAACCCTGTCCAGGGGTCCTACTCCCCCTCCCACACAATGGATCCACCCCAGACTCAGTGGCGCCGAAAGGAGGGCTTCTTGGTAGAAGCCCGCCAAAAGGATGAACAAAGGATCCCCGACCTGGGTTAGGAGTTTAGAGAAAGACACGAGAAAGAATTTATATTAAAGTTCTGGCAAATAAAACCTACCGGAGTAAAGTTAATATTAAAATACACCAGCGGTATGTTAGAGGCTGTCAGAAAAAGTGGTATCCTCAAACAATGGGAAAATCCTATAGGAAAATATTTGCGGTCGAACATGTATGGTAGTAACCACTGACACCAGCCAGAGACTTTTGAGAGAGGGACTGTACGGTACCCTCTCAAAAATGAACATAAGGGAAAAACTATTAACCCTCTCCAGTATCGTCATAGGAAGATGGGTTGTACTGGTTTAGTTCATAAAAATTGACAAGTAAAGTCAATTGGGACTTTACATGCCCTGGGAGACAGTAGTCAGTCCCAGGGTATGGAGTCTATGTTTGGGGGTCGCTACAACACCCCTGTGTCACTGCACTGAGGGTGCTGTTTAACACATGTGAATAAAGATGGTTCCTATGGAGGTGAGAAAATCCCATATACATTAAACACAAAAAATAGCCTAGAACACACATAGCAAAAATGCCTGAGAGTGGGAAAAAGAGTCTCACTCTTAGCAGGTAAAAAGAAACAAACCCTTAAAATCCAGCAAAGCTGCTGGGGGACTCTATAGGTAAGGGAAATTAGCCATAGAATGAGAATTCTCCCTAGCAGAGTCAGGGTGAGAGGTTAGACCCCTGGGAAACCCCACAGGTAGAGAGGAAGATAGATGATAGGAAGGACCCCAGTTGGACCTGGGAGGGTCGATCAGAGAGGAAATAGGTCAGCCAGGCCAGTGCCTGATCAGTGATGCCCAGGTTATCACGGAGACGGTTGAGCAGGATGGTGTGATTGACTGTGTCGAAGGCAGAAGAGAGATCAAGAAGGATGAGGACAGAGGGAATGTTGGAGTCCAGGTTGGAGAGCAGATCTTCACGGATATTCAGGAGAGCAGTTTCCATGCTTCTGGCTGCTCTGAAGCCAGACCGGTGGTCATGGAGACAGCCAACAGAGTCTGAATGAAGGTTAAGCTGAGAGATGGCCAGCTTTTCTAGGAGTTTGCCCAGAAAGGGGGTAATGGAAATTGGGTGATAGTTAGCCAGACAGGAAGGATCAGCTGTGGGATTCTTGAGAAGAGGATGAACAAGGGAGTGCTTCAGAGAGGAGGGGAAAGATCCTGAGGCAAAGGAGTGGTTGCAAAAATCGGCAAGGGCTGGAGCAAGGGTGTCAATGTGGTCCTTGATGGTTTTAGAGGAACAGGGATGAACCTGTTTTGACGACATCGTCAGGGAAGAAAATAGGAAAGGAAGAGAAGGATGGTGGGGGGGTGGTTAAAGGGATTCTGCAAGCACAGACTGAGTGGGAATGGGGGGCAGGGGAGGAGAGGGTGGACAGAATATCCTGTTTTTTTTAAAATAAAGTGCGAGGCAAGGGCATTGCAGAGAGCCTGGGAGGCAAGAGGAGGGGTGTAGACTGCCACAGGGTTGGCAAGCTCCTTGCAGATTTTAAAGAGTTACGCCGAGTTGTTAGATGCCGCAGAGACACGGGCTTGAATGTGGGCTCTCTTCTTAGTGCGGACCGAGAGTCGGTATTGCCTTTGGAGTAGGCGACAGGCCAGTTTGTCCGAGTATGAACAAGAAGCCCTCCATTTCCTCTCAGCCGCCCTACACCTACGTTTAAGTTTAGCTAGGTCGGAGTCATACCAGGAATTGCACTTGGCTTTGAACTTCAAGCGGATCATCATGACAGGGGTAAGAGCATGAAGATTATCAGAGATAGAAGAGTATAGAAGGGACAGGGTTGTGTCTGGGTGTGAGTCAGTCAGAGGAGGTGGATGGGGAGAGAAGGTGGCAGCGAAAGCCTCAGCTGACACACGCTTCATAGGTCGGATGTCAGAGAAAGTAAGTGGCAGTGTTGAGGTGGGGTTGGCTTGGGGTGAAGAGTGTGCAAGATGGGAGGAGAGAAGGCAGTGGTCACTCCAAGAGAGAGGAGTGGTCAGAGAGATAGAGAGGGGGAAGCCAGGAGAGATCAAGGCATCAAGTGTGTGTCCTGCAGAGTGTGTCAGGCCAGATGGGAGGATAGAGAGGGAGAGGGAATCGCAGAGGTTGCGAAAGAGCAGTGATGAGGGACAGGGAGAATCGAGGTGGATGTTGAGGTCACCAAGGAGGAGGAGTTGAGTGTTTGAGGCCAGGAGGGAGGAGGAGAGGTCAGCCCACTCAGAGAGAAAAGTGGTGATTTGCCCGGGAGGCCGGTAGAGAGTAGCAACACTAAGGGAGTGGCTGGGAGAGATTGAGAGCCTGCAGACAAGGCATTCAAAAGAGGAGTAAATCTGAATCAGGATGATAATGGCAGGAATCCACTCAGGAAAGATCAGGGCTACGCCCCCTCCAGGTCGAGTGGATCTGAGTGCGGACAGGATCTTGTAGCCCTCAGGGAGTAGAGTGTCAAAGCTCATGACATGTAACGCTCACCTGATTCTCGCAGAGGCGCCGGTCTTGACTGGGCGACTACCGTATCTTCAAAGGTGATGTGTAGCACCCGGTTGGCTCTTTGGGCTGGACCTCTGTGCACTGTATGCCTGACGTGTAGAGTAAGATGTCTGCAGATAGAAAATATGGGGTTAATGAACTGGGGTTATTGGGGTGTCCCTATCTCTTTCCTCTTCTCCTCTCCTGTAGACCCCCAAAGGTTAACGCTCTCACCTTAGGTAAGTGAATGCCGAGCTCTCCATCTGCCTCGGGGCAGGGTGCTGTAACCAGTTTCTTCACTGGATAGGTAGCGCAGGCCTCTTGACTTCAGAGGACTGCTGTCCGTCGTTTACTGCACGAACGGTAAGTTTCGAGTCATTCAAATGTCTTTAAAGTCTTTAGTAATGATGTCTCTTGTTTTGCAGGGTTCCGGCGATGGCGGATGACGGGCTGAAGTGAGTTGAAGATGGAGCCCGTGTGATGAATAGAAGCGCCTGGAAGCACGTAAGTAAGCGCTTGTTGCCTGCTTCACTATGCGCTCTAACCGTCTTTTTATTTTGCAGGTACGAGTTCGGAGCGGCTGCAGGGTGCCGGAATACCCACTGGATTAGATGTGGAAAGGAGTAATGGCACGTGAGTATTAAAGTTCCCCAATGTCTTTAAACGCACCTTGTTTTGTCTTTCAGATGCGGGATGCAGCGCCGAAGGCCTCCGGAGCGTGCGAAGAGTTGGTAAACTTTTGTCTTTCAGATGCCGGAATGCAGTGTGAAGACCTCCGGAGCGCACGAAGAGTAGGTAAGCCTTTGCCTTTCAGATGCCGGAATGCTAACCTGTTCTTTCTTGTCTTTATAGGTGTTGCTGAAGACTGGATTCAGGATGGTAAGCCTTTGCCTTTCAGATGCCGGAATGCTAACCTGTTCTTTCTTGTCTTTATAGGTGTTGCTGAAGACTGGATTCAGGATGGTAAGCCTTTTTCCTTAGGCCCAGGACCGGATGCAGAAGACACGATGAGCGTTCTGCTGCAGAGGTTGCAGAATAACGCAAAGCAAGATTCATCCACCGGGTGTGGTTTAAATAGCCTCCTGTAGTGCTTAGTTGTCTCCTTCCACAGCCACGCCTAAGTAAGAAAAGAGTTCCTGGTAAGAAAAGAGTTCCTGCCTTCCAGAAGAGTTCCAGTGTTCTGAATCTAGGGAGTGGCTCCAGCCCCACCCAACAGGAAAAGTAGTTCCAAACAGAAGAGGATCAGAGGCTCAACTGGCAGGCAAGTAAGCAGCATGGTCTGCTGAAGGTAAGTCCACCCAAGCATTATGAGCCCGGCGCTTCCAGCGCTGGGACTGGGCATATTTATGAGCCTGGTGCCACTGGCGCCAGGACTGGGTCCAAAAGGTCCCAATTGGGACTGGTTGGCACTCGGAACCTGGGTTATGGATCTGCTTCCAAGGGAGTTGGGAAAACCCTGACCTTTTGGAAGCAGAGATCATGACAGTACCCCCCCTCAAGGCCCCTCCCAAACCGGGCTTCTCCGGGGGTTTTGGCTTGTCAGGAAATGTTCGGTGAAATCTTTTGATTAGGCGAGGAGCGTGGACATATTCAGCAGGTTCCCAGGATCTCTCTTGGGGGCCGTAGCCTTTCCAGTCAATTAGGTAGAATAGTTTAGATTTGGAGATCTTGGAGTCCAGAATGCTTTTGACTTCAAACTCGAGTTCTCCATCCACTAGGATAGGTTTTGGAGATTTGGTTAGTCGGGTTTGAGGTTGCACGGGTTTTAATAGAGAGACGTGGAAGACCGGAAGTATCTTCATCTGCGGGGGCAAGTCCAACTTGACCGCTACTGGGTTTACTATGGTAGTGATGGAATAGGGACCAAGGTATCTTGGGTTGAATGTGCGTGGCCCTTTTAGAGATAGATATTTGGTGGATAACCAGACTTGATCCCCTACTTGATAGTGAGGGGCTTCCTTCCGATGTTGATCTGCTCCTTTCTTGTATTGTTCTTTAGCCCTTTGAAGGTGAGAAACAGCTTCCTTAAAGGCTTGGGTGATTGTAGAATGCAGGTAGTCTAATGCTGGTGTTTCAAGATCTTGGAGGGGATCCAACTCCGAGGTTCGAGGGTGACTGCCGTACAAAAGAAAAAACGGGGTTTTCCCAGTTCCCGAATGGACAGAGTTATTGTAGGCATACTCAGCTATCCAAAGGATATCTTTCCAAGTTTTTTCAGTTTGTTGCAGCATGCAGCGTAAATACTGTTCCAGAGTTTGATTGGTCCTCTCGGTTTGTCCGTCGGTCTGAGGGTGGTGACTGGTCGATAGTCTCACATCAATTTGAGCCGACCGACAGCAACTTCGCCAAAAATGAGAAATAAATTGACTACGTCGAT
The DNA here is from genome assembly GCF_040938575.1 of Ambystoma mexicanum. Lineage (NCBI taxonomy): Eukaryota > Metazoa > Chordata > Amphibia > Caudata > Ambystomatidae > Ambystoma > Ambystoma mexicanum. The sequence goes on along the minus strand of NC_090926.1, from coordinate 323,343,056 downwards.
CCGAAATTAGAACCGAAGGAAAACCGTGCAGTCGGACGATGTTTTCGAGAAATTCTCGGGCCAGAGTTACTGCTGTTGGCAAGCCTTTGAGCGGAATGAAATGCGCCATCTTGGAGAATAAGTCCACGATTACTAGAATCGTATTGTATCCGGAGCATGGAGGTAGATCGGTGATGAAGTCCATAGAAAGCGTATGCCAAGGGCGAGGTGGGATGTCAATAGGGCGTAAGAGGCCTGCTGGTCTTTCCTTTTGACTCTTGTTTTGGGCGCATACTCCACAGGACATTATCAAGTCTCTGATATCTTTTTTCCAAGACGGCCACCAGAAGTAGCGCTTGATCTTTTCTGAGGTCTTGGCTATACCGGGATGACCTTCCATTAAAGAGTCGTGATAACAAGAGATTACTTTTTTCTGTAAATCTGTGCTGGGTAGGTATAATCGTTCTTGGAAATACAATAAGTTGTCCTTTACTGCAAAGTCCTTTCCCTGCAGATGCCAATTCTGTATGTCTGCTGGAGTTACAAGTTGCCTGGCTTTATCCTTAACTTCCTCTATGGATTCTGTGGCGATTACACCCAGAATTCTTTGTTCGGGAATGATTGGTACAGGTTTAGGGTTGACCAAGTGTTCTTCCACTCCCATCCGAGAAAGGGCATCGGCTTTACCGTTCTTTGTACCAGGTCGATAGGTAATTATGAAGTCAAACTCGGCAAAGAATAATGCCCAACGGAGTTGTCTAGAGGATTGGGCTTTTGCGGTCTTCAAATATTGCAGGTTTCGGTGATCCGTAATCACAGTAACGGTGTGTCGGGCCCCCAGCAGATAATGCCGCCAAGCCTTAAAGGCAGACTTGATAGCCAGAAGTTCCTTGTCAGTAATCGTGTAATTGATTTCAGGAGGCGAGAATTTGCGGGACCAAAATGCCACGGGATGCAACTGATTGGTTACCGGGTCCTTTTGTGATAGAACTGCCCCCATGGCAAGGCTTGAAGCATCAGTTTCCACGATGTAGGGGAGTTCGGGGCGAGGGTGTTTTAAGATTGGTGCAGAGATAAATTTAGTCTTCAAATCCTGGAAAGCTTGTTCCGCCTCGGTAGACCATTCAAAACGTTTGTTTTTCTTTAACAAGGCAGTGATGGGCTGGACTATTCGAGAGAATTCGGGGATAAACCTGCGGTAAAAGTTAGCGAAGCCTAACATGCTTTGCACACCTTTTACGGAGGATGGTGATGGCCATTTGAGAACTGCATCGACCTTCTTTGAATCCATACGCACTCCGCCAGGTGATAATATGAATCCCAAGAATTCAACTTCAGTCACGTTGAAAACACATTTTTCCAACTTAGCGAAAAGTTTGTGTTGACGCAATCTTTCGAGGACCATTTTCACGTGTTTCCGATGTTCAGATTCCGATGAAGAATAAACGAGGATGTCGTCAATGTAAACAACAACACATACATCTATGAGCTCTCTGAGGACATCGTTCATAAAATATTGAAAGGCGGCCGGGGCATTGCAAAGTCCGAAGGGCATGACCTGATATTCAAATAGCCCATACTTGGTGCGGAAGGCCGTCTTCCATTCATCGCCCTCTTTTACTCGTACCAAGTGGTAAGCTCCTCTAAGATCCAGCTTTGTATATATGCATGCTTTTCTGACTTGGTCCAGGAGTTCAGGGATCAAAGGTAACGGATATCTATTCTTAACGGTGATCTGGTTCAGGGAGCGATAATCGATACAAGTTCTAAGGTCTCCTTCCTTTTTTGGAACGAAGAACAAAGCTGAAGAAGCAGGGGACTTGGAAGGACGAATAAACCCATTTGCCAGGTATTGATCCAGGTATTATCGAAGGTGAAGGTTCTCAGGCACGGTGAGGGCATAAATTCTACTACAAGGAGGAGTAGATCCAGGTATCAGGTCTATCTGGCAGTCATAAGACCTATGAGGAGGTAGAGAGTTAGCCTGATCCTTCCGGAAAACATCTTGGTATTCTAGGTATTCGGGAGGTAACTGGGGAGTCTCTGAAGAAATTGCGGCCAGTGCAACACCAGGTGGAGGGTGACAAGTAGAGACACATTCTGGAAACTGGACCGTTCTTGCTCGCCAATCGATCAGAGGATTGTGTTTCTCTAACCAAGGTATTCCTAGAATAATCTGAAACTGAGGGGCCTTGATCACATCGAACACGATCTTCTCATGGTGTCCATCTTGACTTACTAGCGTCACCTCTTGAGTGGTATGCGTTACTGGCCCGGAGGCTATCTCCGTACCATCCACCATAGTAATGACGTCCTTTACAGCCTTGGGACAAAGAGTTAGATTCATCCTCAAAACCATTTCCATAGGTATCACGAAATGCGAGGTCACGGAACTGGTTTTCACGCTCGGCAAGAGGACCTCTATTCTTGTCGGGCGAGGTCGTTTCCCTGCTCAGAGTTTGTAACTTTGGTAACTGCAGCTCCTACTGCCTTCTTGGCAGGTTTCACCGGACAGTCTCGAAGAAAGTGCCCTGAGTTTCCGCAATATAGGCATAATTGCAACTGTTTCCTCCTTTCCCGCTCCCTTTGTGTTAGAGGACCTTTCAGACCCCCTATTTGCATGGGTTCCCCAGAGTCTACTCCTTTGGAAGGAGTTGGCGGTTTGGAAAATACTCGAGCATCAAACTTGGAACGATCGGCCTTCCTGTTCTGCAGCCTGTGATCTATTTGAACGACCAAGTCTATATAATCCGAACAGTCTTGTGGGGGATTCACTACTTGGGCTAAAACGTCTTTGAGCTCTCCACGTAGACCTCTATAAAACAGCGTAATCCTTTTGTCCTCAGGCCATTGAGTTTCCACTATTAGTCTATTGAAAGATGCAATATAAGCCAAAAGGCCTTGATTACCCTGTCGCAACGAAAGAAGCTCATTGTCCAAGGCCTGCCCCTGTGAATGTCTTGCGAACAGTTTTTCCATACTAAGCTGAAAGGCTTGAAAATCATGGAGAACCGGATCATCTTGATTAACTAGAGGGATCGACCAGTCTGCCGCATTGCCACTAAGGTAAGAAAGTACAAAAGCTACTTTTGCTTGATCAGTTGGAAAGGCTGCTGGCCGGCATAAGAAGTGCAACCGGCACTGATTGATAAATACTGCAAACCTCTTTGGGTCACCAGAAAATCGTTCGGGCGGAGCCAGAGGTACATTCCCAGGTAGGTTGATCTGCACTGGATTCATAGAGGATGTTGAAGGAAGATTTGCCCCTGATGCGGGTAACGGGGTCTGTCCGGCTTGTGACTGTAGCACTTGTCTAGCAAGATTGTCTGTTCTCTCCTTGGAAATAATTAGTTCCCTTCTTAGAGCATTTGTTTCCTGACGAGCTGCATGCACTTCTGCCCTTAGTTCCCCAAGTAACCGGGCTAGGGGGTGAGTATCCGAGGTTTCCATAGCGCCTGGGTGAGAGTTTTGCGGTAGGCTTTGCGTTCTGTAACGCTCACCTGATTCTCGCAGAGGCGCCGGTCTTGACTGGGCGACTACCGTATCTTCAAAGGTGATGTGTAGCACCCGGTTGGCTCTTTGGGCTGGACCTCTGTGCACTGTATGCCTGACGTGTAGAGTAAGATGTCTGCAGATAGAAAATATGGGGTTAATGAACTGGGGTTATTGGGGTGTCCCTATCTCTTTCCTCTTCTCCTCTCCTGTAGACCCCCAAAGGTTAACGCTCTCACCTTAGGTAAGTGAATGCCGAGCTCTCCATCTGCCTCGGGGCAGGGTGCTGTAACCAGTTTCTTCACTGGATAGGTAGCGCAGGCCTCTTGACTTCAGAGGACTGCTGTCCGTCGTTTACTGCACGAACGGTAAGTTTCGAGTCATTCAAATGTCTTTAAAGTCTTTAGTAATGATGTCTCTTGTTTTGCAGGGTTCCGGCGATGGCGGATGACGGGCTGAAGTGAGTTGAAGATGGAGCCCGTGTGATGAATAGAAGCGCCTGGAAGCACGTAAGTAAGCGCTTGTTGCCTGCTTCACTATGCGCTCTAACCGTCTTTTTATTTTGCAGGTACGAGTTCGGAGCGGCTGCAGGGTGCCGGAATACCCACTGGATTAGATGTGGAAAGGAGTAATGGCACGTGAGTATTAAAGTTCCCCAATGTCTTTAAACGCACCTTGTTTTGTCTTTCAGATGCGGGATGCAGCGCCGAAGGCCTCCGGAGCGTGCAAAGAGTTGGTAAACTTTTGTCTTTCAGATGCCGGAATGCAGTGTGAAGACCTCCGGAGCGCACGAAGAGTAGGTAAGCCTTTGCCTTTCAGATGCCGGAATGCTAACCTGTTCTTTCTTGTCTTTATAGGTGTTGCTGAAGACTGGATTCAGGATGGTAAGCCTTTGCCTTTCAGATGCCGGAATGCTAACCTGTTCTTTCTTGTCTTTATAGGTGTTGCTGAAGACTGGATTCAGGATGGTAAGCCTTTTTCCTTAGGCCCAGGACCGGATGCAGAAGACACGATGAGCGTTCTGCTGCAGAGGTTGCAGAATAACGCAAAGCAAGATTCATCCACCGGGTGTGGTTTAAATAGCCTCCTGTAGTGCTTAGTTGTCTCCTTCCACAGCCACGCCTAAGTAAGAAAAGAGTTCCTGGTAAGAAAAGAGTTCCTGCCTTCCAGAAGAGTTCCAGTGTTCTGAATCTAGGGAGTGGCTCCAGCCCCACCCAACAGGAAAAGTAGTTCCAAACAGAAGAGGATCAGAGGCTCAACTGGCAGGCAAGTAAGCAGCATGGTCTGCTGAAGGTAAGTCCACCCAAGCATTATGAGCCCGGCGCTTCCAGCGCTGGGACTGGGCATATTTATGAGCCTGGTGCCACTGGCGCCAGGACTGGGTCCAAAAGGTCCCAATTGGGACTGGTTGGCACTCGGAACCTGGGTTATGGATCTGCTTCCAAGGGAGTTGGGAAAACCCTGACCTTTTGGAAGCAGAGATCATGACATGACAGAGCTGGTCGTGAACTACGTCTCCGTAAGACCGAGGATGTCAAAGTCCAGTGTAGCTGTCTCCTCTTTCGTTCGGCCTTGTTCGTAGTGTGCTCTTGTGCTCCACCCTTTTATCCCTGTGGGGGGACAGAAAGGGCCTCCAGGAGTGCGTGATTCCAGTCAATTGCCTGACTCTGCCCGACCCTTTTGTCAGGACATGTCAGGTAAATTACTCTAGTGTCAGTCTGTTTTCTACGTCGTCAAAAGTGTTCATGTCGGAAAAGGGTGGGTAGAGTTTCTAAGTATCCTACTGAGTAGGGTTTGTGAAATGAATAGGGGGGACGATGATGTTTGGTCAGAGCAGATTGGGAGTGTGGGAAATAATAATCAGAGGGGTGGGAAGGAGAATGACTGGGAGTATTTGAGTAGGAGACAGGAAAACAAGGATTCTGGGAGATGTAGTTTCTGAATGTAGTAGGGTTTGGGATTCTAGGGGATTTGTCATATACGGAGGGGTCATTGGATTTGGGAATGAGAGATGTGATGAGAGGAAGGGAGGCAGATGTGGTACAGCCTACAAAAGCCTCAGGGACTCTGTCCTGCTCACCTTCTTCTTCGGTATAATATTGCGTCTCTCCTGGGATATTTAACAGCAGCAGTAAATGAATGGAGCTCCTGCCTGAAAGGGGGGGGGCTGCATGCAAGCTCCAATGGGAGCGGAGAAGTTATGCAGCCCAGACACCCTGTCCCCAGTGTCTCGCAGCTATTTGCCCCACCATCAATGGACCAGGCCAATGTGGCCCCAGGCGCGGCTTTGCCAGCCCCTGAACTGGGAGATCACCTGCCCAACTTTACTGCCAGGGAAAAGAGAAGCTGGGACTGGCCAGGACCGCTGCCCCATCATCTATAGCAGTGACTCCTGCCTGAAGGAGGGATCGACCGAGAGTAGCATCCTGCTGCTTTGGGAAGAGCACCAAGTTCAACTGCCTGGCTGACAAGTGGGCAGCCCATCCACCCCGCAAGTCATTTACCTGGCTGCTGCTCTCACCCCATGAGAGTGCTCATTTGGCCGGGTCAGGAGGAGTAGCGCAAGACCTCCTGCCGAGAAGGGGGGTGAGTAACATGCTGCCACCCGTGCACTGTCAACATCAAGTGGCATTCCCGACCTGGGGGAACCAGAACGTGGTGTGGGATAAATTAACCCACTCAGCTGTCCTTTACTACATCACTTTGCTACAGTGGTGCAAGAAACAACAAAATGGCTGCACTGACTCCTGGGCGCAAGGATCTGAAAATTGCGTTTTTGCAACAACCAGAAAATGGCTGCACCACCCTGCCACACACATTTCAGGTGGGGTGGAACAGAGTACTCACTGCAGGAATGTGCCAGTGTGCTCTGCAACATTTAACATGGCGTGAAGTGAAAGAGGCAGCATTACTTTGCTGAAACCCAAAATGCCTCTTTAAAATGATACCTTTTTCAACCTTTAAAAGTGCTGCTTGGTGCTAAACTCATCCAGTCCTTGTGAACCACTGTGATTAAAAAGGCCCTGCAATGCCCAGGATCATCCATTGTGTCTCAGAAGAACCGGGCCTAATTCTTGAATGACAGCTCCTGTCAAATGTATCTTTGAAAAATCAACCAGGGGCTTTGTGTTCATTTTGCACGGGAAACGCGTCTATTTTCTTTGCTCAAGTATCAAGAATCAGCTGTTCAGAGAAAGACTCTAAATAGATGCCTGTTTAAATGTATCCATGCTGCAAGACAACTCTAGCACTCAAGAAAAGAACTATAGCTGCATAAAGTGTGTATTTACTGGAGTTGCAAACCGAATTTAATTGCTGAAGAGAGAAAATCTCCTATTTAAAAGTAAATTGATGGGTGAAGGCCTGTGTCACGCCCCCCGGTTTCCTGGGGCATTCTTATGTCCAGGGGAGAAGCCCGTGGCGTTTGGCCTGGCGTTTACAGCAACGCCGACGCCACCGCCAGTAAACAACTACATCTCCCAAGAGGACCGTGCCTACAAGGATCCTTGGAACGTTTCACTTTCTTTTGCGTGCGTTTCACGCCTCCTTTGTATTCACTTCCTATATCTGGCCACACCCCCAGTAAGCCGGTGCTCCTAAACCATTGCGTTACGTGAGCTACACTCTTGTTCTTTTCCCGATTCCTTGCTTACCTGGTTGCCAAATCCTACCTTTGCCTTGGACCTTGTTATCCGTTTTCCTGATCCTGTCTTAGACCTCCGTTTGACCTCCTCCCCTGCTCGACCACGGAATACACACCGGACTTGCTTTGGGTTCTGCTCCTCATGTCTGGCTCCCGGCTCCCTTCAACCCCGTGTTCCTCAAACGCTCCTGGCCATCCGCTCCCCGAGCGAAGAAAGAAACATCCTACATCCAGGCGTTCGAGAAATCTTACACCACTTCTAATTCCTCTCTGAAGTGTTGTTTACCGCGCTAGCAAGAACGGCGCTATTTATTTACACCCGGTGATTTTTGCTTGATTTTTTTGTTTGTTGTTTTTTTGTTGGACGCTTTGCTGTGCTCATCATTTGTTGGTGTTTTTGGGACGCTTCGCTGAATCGCTCTGTCTCTTTGGACCTTGGGACACTTGACTCCTGGCTTCACTCCTTGGATTGTGGGACGCTCTGCTGTTTGTTTTTCCCGCTCATTTGATTTCGGAACATTGGATTTTGCTTTCACTCATTGGATTGTGGACGCTTTGCTGTTGACGTTACTTATCCATTATTGGGGGAAAGTCTTTGATCCCCCTTCTTTCGAGAAAGAACACTTCCTCTGACCTTCACTCACTCCCAGTCTTGTGTCTTATCACAAGTAGGTATTCCGCTGGAAAAAAGGAATACACAGGTAAGCTTGTGGGTCTCGGAGGGGGTAGAGGGACTGGAATTGTCAACAAACGGTATGTAATATTTGCTTTGTTTGTTTTCTTCCCTCTAGCTCCGCTGTGCGTTCCGCCTTTTTGCCTGAGCCCTTGGCCTGACAGGTGTTCTTTTCCCTGCATGCTGTGCTCTCAGGAAGGAAGTCTGAATTACTTTAGCGGCATCTAGCCCAAGTGATCCCCCAGACAGATCGTGGAACATCCGGAGCGCAACAGATTTAGGAGCCTAATACTGGTGCCTGTCTGTCCGAGATGGATCCTAATGCGGATCCTATGGCTGCTATGATGCAAGCCTTTACCACGTTACGCACAGACATGGCAGCAGCACATGCCGCTTTGCACCAACGCATGGATGTCATGCAAAGCTTTGTGCAACCCTTGCCGGTGGATGAGGAGTTTGGGGATGTTCCCGCTCCTGTACCGCCACCGGTTCCTCCGACACCCCTAGCCCCTGTGGTGTTGCCGGGTCCTTTTCCATTGGCACCACCGGAACGCTTCACGGGAGATCCCAAAATGTACAGGACATTTGTCAATCAATGTCGTTTACATTTTCTATGCCGTCCTTTGGCATTCCCTAATTCTGAAACAAAAGCAGCTTTTGTGCTCTCTCATCTAGGGGGTATGGCTGCGGCCTGGGCGAATCCGTTGCTGGAGTCCGATGACCCGGTTTTGTACGATTTCGATGCCCTACTAGTCGCCATGAATCTGGTTTTTGATACCAGATATAAGGCTCAGGCTTCGGACCTAGAATTTCTGGCAATATCCCAGGGTAAACAACCCCTTTTGGCGTATTTAGCCCGATTCAATCAGCTGGCCGCAGAAACCTCTTGGCCTGAATCAAAAAAGGCGGCAGTCTTTTATAAGGGATTATCAGATGAACTTAAGGACGCGTTATCTGTCGTCCCTTCTGTCCCTTCAGTATTTCCTGAATTGCTTGATTTGGTGTTGCAGGTCGATGCTCGGCTGCAACAAAGGCGTGGAGAACGCCGTCACCCTGATCTACGTCCTGGCAAACCCGAATCGGGATCCTCTCCCGCTTCCGGGGATGTAGAACCCATGCAAATCGGGGCAGTAAAAGGTCCCCTCTCAAAGGCAGAGAGGGAGAGAAGAATGCAAAACAATCTATGTCTGTATTGTGGACAGACGGGACACTTTATTCGTGCCTGCCCTAAACGCCCTGCTAAACGGGCGGGAAACGCCACAGCCCGTCCCTAAATCGAGCCGATGTGACGGGTCAGCCTTCCAATGGCTCATTCCTCCATGCAGCTGCCGCGCACATATACTTAGATATGTCTTTTGTGTTGCCCAACTCTCAAGTTTTTTCTAGTCCAGTCATGATAGATTCCGGGGCAACAGGTAATTATATGGATGAACATCTGGCAGCAACCTATGGTATCCCGGTAGATCCTAAGGAGTCACCAGAACTTGTCTATGCAGTAGATGGCTCCTTTTTGGTTTCGGGTCATGTCGTAAAACAAACACAACCCTTGCGAATGAGTACAACGGAAGGGCATACAGAATACCTGTCTTTCGATCTCATTTCTGCACCGCAATTTGGGGTCATTTTGGGCCTCCCGTGGTTGCGTAAAAATAACCCTATCATTGATTGGGTGGAACAAACAGTGCTTTTTTCCTCTCCCTTGTGTTTGGAGGATTGCTTTCCAGTTCAGGGGACATCTCTCCCCTCTCCATGCAGGGCTCTGGTTTCGAGTACACTCACTTGTAACGCTACTACTAGGGCGGCGATGGAAATACCTTCTGCATATCAGGACCTGATTGAGGTGTTTGACAAGAGTTTGTCTGAACAACTGCCGCCGCATCGGGAATACGATTGCCCGATTGATTTGGTACCCAATGCCATTATCCCCCATGGACGGATATATTCCTTGGCACGGCCCGAGGAAGAGCACCTAAAGGAGTACATTGAGAAGTCTCTGAGACTGGGCCATATAAGACCTTCCCGTTCTCCAGCTGCTTCCCCGATTTTTTTTGTCCCTAAAAAGGAGGGGGATCTCCGGCCTTGTGTAGATTATCGTGCACTTAACGCTGTGACAGTAAAAAATCAGTATCCATTACCCCTCATTTCGGAATTGTTGGATCGCCTCTCCACCGCCAAACTCTTTACGAAACTAGATTTAAGAGGGGCCTACAATCTGGTGAGAGTGCGTGCGGGCGACGAATGGAAGACTGCCTTTAAGTGCAAATACGGCCTTTTTGAATATCTAGTAATGCCGTTTGGCCTATGTAACGCCCCCGCAACGTTCCAACACTTTGTCAATGATATCTACCGAGATCTTTTGGATGTTTTTGTTGTAATTTATCTGGATGATATATTAATATTCTCTGAAACGTTATCACAACATGAGGAACATGTTCGGACGGTGTTGCTCCGTCTTCGGGAACATGGGTTATATGCAAAAGCTGAAAAATGTGCCTTTCACGTTTCCTCTGTGGAGTTTCTAGGGTTCGTGATATCCTCTCAGGGTGTTCATATGCACGATGCAAAGATACGAGCAGTCCTTGAGTGGCCTGCTCCCACTTCGCTTAAGAGTTTGCAATCTTTCCTAGGATTTGCTAATTTTTATAGACGTTTCATTGCATCCTTTTCAGCCATCGTAGCCCCATTGACACGCCTTACCAGTCCTTCAGTTCCCTTTTGTTGGGACACTCAGGCTCAGGCCGCCTTTCAGACCTTGAAAGAGGCGTTTACTACGGCTCCGGTCTTGCTACATCCAGACCCCCTACTGCCTTTTGTCATCGAAGCTGATGCCTCTGCCCTTGCCCTTGGGGCTATCTTGTCTCACAAATGCCCCACGACTCGGCAGCTACACCCTGTAGCTTTTTTTTCCAGGAAATTGACTCCCCCGGAAAGACATTATACCATAATGGAACGAGAGCTACTGGCTATTCGAGCTGCTTTTAAGGAGTGGAGACACCATCTACTGGGGGGACGACACCCTGTCACGGTTTATACGGACCACCGTAACCGTAACCTACAAGCTCTATCTACGGTGAAATGTACCAACTCTAGACAAATCAGGTAGCATTTGTTTTTTACACAATTCAATTTCACGGTTTCTTATCGACCGGGCCCCTTGCATGGCAAGGCTGATGCACTCTCTCGCATCGGAGTTGATACACCCTCCGAGGAGGCAGTTCTTCCTGTTTTGCCGAACAACACTGTTATGTGTGTCTGTGCTGCAACCGGTTTGTTACTAGAACGGATCCGCCGTTGGGCTGCAGACCATGGGGAGGTTCTTCAAGGGCTAAAAGCACGGTTGATATCGGGATTACCTTAGCTCTCCAGCTAACCTCGGGGCAGGGTGCTGTAACCAGTTTCTTCACTGGATAGGTAGCGCAGGCCTCTTGACTTCAGAGGACTGCTGTCCGTCGTTTACTGCACGAACGGTAAGTTTCGAGTCATTCAAATGTCTTTAAAGTCTTTAGTAATGATGTCTCTTGTTTTGCAGGGTTCCGGCGATGGCGGATGACGGGCTGAAGTGAGTTGAAGATGGAGCCCGTGTGATGAATAGAAGCGCCTGGAAGCACGTAAGTAAGCGCTTGTTGCCTGCTTCCCTATGCGCTCTAACCGTCTTTTTATTTTGCAGGTACGAGTTCGGAGCGGCTGCAGGGTGCCGGAATACCCACTGGATTAGATGTGGAAAGGAGTAATGGCACGTGAGTATTAAAGTTACCCAATGTCTTTAAACGCACCTTGTTTTGTCTTTCAGATGCGGGATGCAGCGCCGAAGGCCTCCGGAGCGTGCGAAGAGTTGGTAAACTTTTGTCTTTCAGATGCCGGAATGCAGTGTGAAGACCTCCGGAGCGCACGAAGAGTAGGTAAGCCTTTGCCTTTCAGATGCCGGAATGCTAACCTGTTCTTTCTTGTCTTTATAGGTGTTGCTGAAGACTGGATTCAGGATGGTAAGCCTTTGCCTTTCAGATGCCGGAATGCTAACCTGTTCTTTCTTGTCTTTATAGGTGTTGCTGAAGACTGGATTCAGGATGGTAAGCCTTTTTCCTTAGGCCCAGGACCGGATGCAGAAGACACGATGAGCGTTCTGCTGCAGAGGTTGCAGAATAACGCAAAGCAAGATTCATCCACCGGGTGTGGTTTAAATAGCCTCCTGTAGTGCTTAGGTGTCTCCTTCCACAGCCACGCCTAAGTAAGAAAAGAGTTCCTGGTAAGAAAAGAGTTCCTGCCTTCCAGAAGAGTTCCAGTGTTCTGAATCTAGGGAGTGGCTCCAGCCCCACCCAACAGGAAAAGTAGTTCCAAACAGAAGAGGATCAGAGGCTCAACTGGCAGGCAAGTAAGCAGCATGGTCTGCTGAAGGTAAGTCCACCCAAGCATTATGAGCCCGGCGCTTCCAGCGCTGGGACTGGGCATATTTATGAGCCTGGTGCCACTGGCGCCAGGACTGGGTCCAAAAGGTCCCAATTGGGACTGGTTGGCACTCGGAACCTGGGTTATGGATCTGCTTCCAAGGGAGTTGGGAAAACCCTGACCTTTTGGAAGCAGAGATCATGACATGACAGAGCTGGTCGTGAACCACGTCTCCGTAAGACCGAGGATGTCAAAGTCCAGTGTAGCTGTCTCCTCTTTCGTTCGGCCTTGTTCGTAGTGTGCTCTTGTGCTCCACCCTTTTATCCCTGTGGGGGGACAGAAAGGGCCTCCAGGAGTGCGTGATTCCAGTCAATTGCCTGACTCTGCCCGACCCTTTTGTCAGGACATGTCAGGTAAATTACTCTAGTGTCAGTCTGTTTTCTACGTCGTCAAAAGTGTTCATGTCGGAAAAGGGTGGGTAGAGTTTCTAAGTATCCTACTGAGTAGGGTTTGTGAAATGAATAGGGGGGACGATGATGTTTGGTCAGAGCAGATTGGGAGTGTGGGAAATAATAATCAGAGGGGTGGGAAGGAGAATGACTGGGAGTATTTGAGTAGGAGACAGGAAAACAAGGATTCTGGGAGATGTAGTTTCTGAATGTAGTAGGGTTTGGGATTCTAGGGGATTTGTCATATACGGAGGGGTCATTGGATTTGGGAATGAGAGATGTGATGAGAGGAAGGGAGGCAGATGTGGTACAGCCTACAAAAGCCTCAGGGACTCTGTCCTGCTCACCTTCTTCTTCGGTATAATATTGCGTCTCTCCTGGGATATTTAACAGCAGCAGTAAATGAATGGAGCTCCTGCCTGAAAGGGGGGGGCTGCATGCAAGCTCCAATGGGAGCGGAGAAGTTATGCAGCCCAGACACCCTGTCCCCAGTGTCTCGCAGCTATTTGCCCCACCATCAATGGACCAGGCCAATGTGGCCCCAGGCGCGGCTTTGCCAGCCCCTGAACTGGGAGATCACCTGCCCAACTTTACTGCCAGGGAAAAGAGAAGCTGGGACTGGCCAGGACCGCTGCCCCATCATCTATAGCAGTGACTCCTGCCTGAAGGAGGGATCGACCGAGAGTAGCATCCTGCTGCTTTGGGAAGAGCACCAAGTTCAACTGCCTGGCTGACAAGTGGGCAGCCCATCCACCCCGCAAGTCATTTACCTGGCTGCTGCTCTCACCCCATGAGAGTGCTCATTTGGCCGGGTCAGGAGGAGTAGCGCAAGACCTCCTGCCGAGAAGGGGGGTGAGTAACATGCTGCCACCCGTGCACTGTCAACATCAAGTGGCATTCCCGACCTGGGGGAACCGGAACGTGGTGTGGGATAAATTAACCCACTCAGCTGTCCTTTACTACATCACTTTGCTACAGTGGTGCAAGAAACAACAAAATGGCTGCACTGACTCCTGGGCGCAAGGATCTGAAAATTGCGTTTTTGCAACAACCAGAAAATGGCTGCACCACCCTGCCACACACATTTCAGGTGGGGTGGAACAGAGTACTCACTGCAGGAATGTGCCAGTGTGCTCTGCAACATTTAACATGGCGTGAAGTGAAAGAGGCAGCATTACTTTGCTGAAACCCAAAATGCCTCTTTAAAATGATACCTTTTTCAACCTTTAAAAGTGCTGCTTGGTGCTTAACTCATCCAGTCCTTGTGAACCACTGTGATTAAAAAGGCCCTGCAATGCCCAGGATCATCCAGTGTGTCTCAGAAGAACCGGGCCTAATTCTTGAATGACAGCTCCTGTCAAATGTATCTTTGAAAAATCAACCAGGGGCTTTGTGTTCATTTTGCACGGGAAACGCGTCTATTTTCTTTGCTCAAGTATCAAGAATCAGCTGTTCAGAGAAAGACTCTAAATAGATGCCTGTTTAAATGTATCCATGCTGCAAGACAACTCTAGCACTCAAGAAAAGAACTATAGCTGCATAAAGTGTGTATTTACTGGAGTTGCAAACCGAATTTAATTGCTGAAGAGAGAAAATCTCCTATTTAAAAGTAAATTGTTGGGTGAAGGCTTGTGTCACGCCCCCCGGTTTCCTGGGGCATTCTTATGTCCAGGGGAGAAGCCCGTGGCGTTTGGCCTGGCGTTTACAGCAACGCCGACGCCACCGCCAGTAAACAACTACATCTCCCAAGAGGACCGTGCCTACAAGGATCCTTGGAACGTTTTACTTTCTTTTGCGTGCGTTTCACGCCTCCTTTGTATTCACTTCCTATATCTGGCCACACCCCCAGTAAGCCGGTGCTCCTAAACCATTGCGTTACGCGAGCTACACTCTTGGGATAAGTTGTTCTTTTCCCGATTCCTTGCTTACCTGGTTGCCAAATCCTACCTTTGCCTTGGACCTTGTTATCCGTTTTCCTGATCCTGTCTTAGACCTCCGTTTGACCTCCTCCCCTGCTCGACCACGGAATACACACCGGACTTGCTTTGGGTTCTGCTCCTCATGTCTGGCTCCCGGCTCCCTTCAACCCCGTGTTCCTCAAACGCTCCTGGCCATCCGCTCCCCGAGCGAAGAAAGAAACATCCTACATCCAGGCGTTCGAGAAATCTTACACCACTTCTAATTCCTCTCTGAAGTGTTGTTTACCGCGCTAGCAAGAACGGCGCTATTTATTTACACCCGGTGATTTTTGCTTGATTTTTTTGTTTGTTGTTTTTTTTGTTGGACGCTTTGCTGTGCTCATCATTTGTTGGTGTTTTTGGGACGCTTCGCTGAATCGCTCTGTCTCTTTGGACCTTGGGACACTTGACTCCTGGCTTCACTCCTTGGATTGTGGGACGCTCTGCTGTTTGTTTTTCCCGCTCATTTGATTTCGGAACATTGGATTTTGCTTTCACTCATTGGATTGTGGACGCTTTGCTGTTGACGTTACTTATCCATTATTGGGGGAAAGTCTTTGATCCCCCTTCTTTCGAGAAAGAACACTTCCTCTGACCTTCACTCACTCCCAGTCTTGTGTCTTATCACAAGTAGGTATTCCGCTGGAAAAAAGGAATACACAGGTAAGCTTGTGGGTTTCGGAGGGGGTAGAGGGACTGGAATTGTCAACAAACGGTATGTAATATTTGCTTTGTTTGTTTTCTTCCCTCTAGCTCCGCTGTGCGTTCCGCCTTTTTGCCTGAGCCCTTGGCCTGACAGGTGTTCTTTTCCCTGCATGCTGTGCTCTCAGGAAGGAAGTCTGAATTACTTTAGCGGCATTTAGCCCAAGTGATCCCCCAGACAGATCGTGGAACATCCGGAGCGCGACAGATTTAGGAGCCTAATACTGGTGCCTGTCTGTCCGAGATGGATCCTAATGCGGATCCTATGGCTGCTATGATGCAAGCCTTTACCACGTTACGCACAGACATGGCAACAGCACATGCCGCTTTGCACCAACGCATGGATGTCATGCAAAGCTTTGTGCAACCCTTGCCGGTGGATGAGGAGTTTGGGAATGTTCCCGCTCCTGTACCGCCACCGGTTCCTCCGACACCCCTAGCCCCTGTGGTGTTGCCGGGTCCTTTTCCATTGGCACCACCGGAACGCTTCACGGGAGATCCCAAAATGTATAGGACATTTGTCAATCAATGTCGTTTACATTTTCTATGCCGTCCTTTGGCATTCCCTAATTCTGAAACAAAAGCAGCTTTTGTGCTCTCTCATCTAGGGAGTATGGCTGCGGCCTGGGCGAATCCGTTGCTGGAGTCCGATGACCCGGTTTTGTACGATTTCGATGCCCTACTAGTCGCCATGAATCTGGTTTTTGATACCAGATATAAGGCTCAGGCTTCGGACCTAGAATTTCTGGCAATATCCCAGGGTAAACAACCCCTTTTGGCGTATTTAGCCCGATTCAATCAGCTGGCCGCAGAAACCTCTTGGCCTGAATCAAAAAAGACGGCAGTCTTTTATAAGGGATTATCAGACGAACTTAAGGACGCGTTATCTGTCGTCCCTTCTGTCCCTTCAGTATTTCCTGAATTGCTTGATTTGGTGTTGCAGGTCGATGCTTGGCTGCAACAAAGGCGTGGAGAACGCCGTCACCCTGATCTACGTCCTGGCAAACCCGAATCGGGATCCTCTCCCGCTTCCGGGGATGTAGAACCCATGCAAATCGGGGCAGTAAAAGGTCCCCTCTCAAAGGCAGAGAGGGAGAGAAGAATGCAAAACAATCTATGTCTGTATTGTGGACAGACGGGACACTTTATTCGTGCCTGCCCTAAACGCCCTGCTAAACGGGCGGGAAACGCCACAGCCCGTCCCTAAACCGAGCCGATGTGACGGGTCAGCCTTCCAATGGCTCATTCCTCCATGCAGCTGCCGCGCACATATACTTAGATATGTCTTTTGTGTTGCCCAACTCTCAAGTTTTTTCTAGTCCAGCCATGATAGATTCCGGGGCAACAGGTAATTATATGGATGAACATCTGGCAGCAACCTATGGTATCCCGGTAGATCCTAAGGAGTCACCAGAACTTGTCTATGCAGTAGATGGCTGCTTTTTGGTTTCGGGTCATGTCGTAAAACAAACACAACCCTTGCGAATGAGTACAACGGAAGGGCATACAGAATACCTGTCTTTCGATCTCATTTCTGCACCGCAATTTGGGGTCATTTTGGGCCTCCCGTGGTTGCGTAAACATAACCCTATCATTGATTGGGTGGAACAAACAGTGCTTTTTTCCTCTCCCTTGTGTTTGGAGGATTGCTTTCCAGTTCAGGGGACATCTCTCCCCTCTCCATGCAGGGCTCTGGTTTCGAGTACACTCACTTGTAACGCTACTTCTAGGGCGGCGATGGAAATACCTTCTGCATATCAGGACCTGATTGAGGTGTTTGACAAGAGTTTGTCTGAACAACTGCCGCCGCATCGGGAATACGATTGCCCGATTGATTTGGTACCCAATGCCATTATCCCCCATGGACGGATATATTCCTTGGCACGGCCCGAGGAAGAGCACCTAAAGGAGTACATTGAGAAGTCTCTGAGACTGGGCCATATAAGACCTTCCCGTTCTCCAGCTGCTTCCCCGATTTTTTTTGTCCCTAAAAAGGAGGGGGATCTCCGGCCTTGTGTAGATTATCGTGCACTTAACGCTGTGACAGTAAAAACTCAGTATCCATTACCCCTCATTTCGGAATTGTTGGATCGCCTCTCCACCGCCAAACTCTTTACGAAACTAGATTTAAGAGGGGCCTACAATCTGGTGAGAGTGCGTGCGGGCGACGAATGGAAGACTGCCTTTAAGTGCAAATACGGCCTTTTTGAATATCTAGTAATGCCGTTTGGCCTATGTAACGCCCCCGCAACGTTCCAACACTTTGTCAATGATATCTACCGAGATCTTTTGGATGTTTTTGTTGTAATTTATCTGGATGATATATTAATATTCTCTGAAACGTTATCACAACATGAGGAACATGTTCGGACGGTGTTGCTCCGTCTTCGGGAACATGGGTTATATGCAAAAGCTGAAAAATGTGCCTTTCACGTTTCCTCTGTGGAGTTTCTAGGGTTCGTGATATCCTCTCAGGGTGTTCATATGCACGATGCAAAGATACGAGCAGTCCTTGAGTGGCCTGCTCCCACTTCGCTTAAGAGTTTGCAATCTTTGCTAGGATTTGCTAATTTTTATAGACGTTTCATTGCATCCTTTTCAGCCATCGTAGCCCCATTGACACGCCTTACCAGTCCTTCAGTTCCCTTTTGTTGGGACACTCAGGCTCAGGCCGCCTTTCAGACCTTGAAAGAGGCGTTTACTACGGCTCCGGTCTTGCTACATCCAGACCCCCTACTGCCTTTTGTCATCGAAGCTGATGCCTCTGCCCTTGCCCTTGGGGCTATCTTGTCTCACAAATGCCCCACGACTCGGCAGCTACACCCTGTAGCTTTTTTTTCCAGGAAATTGACTCCCCCGGAAAGACATTATACCATAATGGAACGAGAGCTACTGGCTATTCGAGCTGCTTTTAAGGAGTGGAGACACCATCTACTGGGGGGACGACACCCTGTCACGGTTTATACGGACCACCGTAACCGTAACCTACAAGCTCTATCTACGGTGAAATGTACCAACTCTAGACAAATCAGGTGGCATTTGTTTTTTGCACAATTCAATTTCACGGTTTCTTATCGACCGGGCCCCTTGCATGGCAAGGCTGATGCACTCTCTCGCATCGGAGTTGATACACCCTCCGAGGAGGCAGTTCTTCCTGTTTTGCCGAACAACACTGTTATGTGTGTCTGTGCTGCAACCGGTTTGTTACTAGAACGGATCCGCCGTTGGGCTGCAGACCATGGGGAGGTTCTTCAAGGGCTAAAAGCACGGTTGATATCGGGATTACCTTATGTACAGGAACGCCTGTATATCCCCGATGCCCAGACTCGGTTACAGGCCCTAAGCTGGTCCCATGATACTCGCCTAGCGGCCCATCCAGGACAAACTAAGACAACTGACCTACTCCTCCGGTGGTGTTGGTGGCCCAATATGAATCGGGATGTGGCAGAGTATGTATCCAAATGTGCCGTATGTACACAATGTAAAACGGTACCTGGAAAACCGGTGGGGCTTCTCCAGAAAATGCCCATCCCGTCACGTCCATGGCACACTGTGTCACTTGATTTCGTGGTGGAACTACCACCGGTCCAAGGGTTAACCACTATCCTGGTGGTAGTAGATACCTTCACCAAGATGGCCCGGTTTATCCCCTGCAAAGGTGTCCCTTCTGCTCCTGCATTGGCCAAGTTGTTTTTTGAACAGGTGGTCCGCCTATTCGGCCTTCCTCTGGTCCTTATCTCAGACCGTGGATCCCAATTCACCTCGCGTTTTTGGTTGGCTCTCACCCGTTTTCTTGGCATTGACGTTCGCCTGTCCTCAGCATACCATCCTCAGATGGACGGGCAGACAGAACGTCTTAATGCCACCATGGAGCAGTATCTTCGATGTTTATGTCTGCAATATCAATCGGACTGGCTGTCCGTATTGGGGGCTGCGGAAATTCGCTTACAACAATGCCTGCCATGCATCGGCTGGTTGTTCACCCTTCTATGCCATGTATGGTTTACATCCTCGAGTTCTACCGTCCATCCTTCCTTCGGTGGCACGAGTACCCGCAGCTCAGGCAACAGCCCAGTCGTTACGGTCTATCCGTGCCAATGTGCTTCAGCATCTACACCAAGCACAGGATCGCACAAAACGAAATGCTGATAGGCATCGCAGGTCAGCCCCGCAGTATCATCTGGGGGATAAGGTCTGGCTATCCACTGTGCACCTTCGCATACCGGGCAAACGTAAGCTTATCCCTCGCTACGTAGGTCCCTATACCATCACGCGATGCATTAACGCAGTAGCCTATCGCTTGGACATACCTTCACCTTGGAAGATCCACCCCGTGTTCCATGTCTCCCTATTGCGGCCTTATGTTGCCGGTACGCGCTTGTGCAATCGTCCCGCTCCCATTACGATTCAGGGGGAAGAGGAATATGAGGTACAGGCTATATTGGATACCCGAGTGGTCCGGGGTACCCGGCATTATCTAGTGGATTGGAAAGGCTATGGCCCAGAAGATCGTACTTGGGAGCCCGCCTCGAATCTCCACGCTCCGCATCTTTTGCAGGCGTTTCTCCGGTCTCGTGGTTCGAGACCCGGGGGACGCCCATCTTTGAGGAGGGGTACTGTCACGCCCCCCGGTTTCCTGGGGCATTCTTATGTCCAGGGGAGAAGCCCGTGGCGTTTGGCCTGGCGTTTACAGCAACGCCGACGCCACCGCCAGTAAACAACTACATCTCCCAAGAGGACCGTGCCTACAAGGATCCTTGGAACGTTTCACTTTCTTTTGCGTGCGTTTCACGCCTCCTTTGTATTCACTTCCTATATCTGGCCACACCCCCAGTAAGCCGGTGCTCCTAAACCATTGCGTTACGCGAGCTACACTCTTGGGATAAGTTGTTCTTTTCCCGATTCCTTGCTTACCTGGTTGCCAAATCCTACCTTTGCCTTGGACCTTGTTATCCGTTTTCCTGATCCTGTCTTAGACCTCCGTTTGACCTCCTCCCCTGCTCGACCACGGAATACACACCGGACTTGCTTTGGGTTCTGCTCCTCATGTCTGGCTCCCGGCTCCCTTCAACCCCGTGTTCCTCAAACGCTCCTGGCCATCCGCTCCCCGAGCGAAGAAAGAAACATCCTACATCCAGGCGTTCGAGAAATCTTACACCACTTCTAATTCCTCTCTGAAGTGTTGTTTACCGCGCTAGCAAGAACGGCGCTATTTATTTACACCCGGTGATTTTTGCTTGATTTTTTTGTTTGTTGTTTTTTTGTTGGACGCTTTGCTGTGCTCATCATTTGTTGGTGTTTTTGGGACGCTTCGCTGAATCGCTCTGTCTCTTTGGACCTTGGGACACTTGACTCCTGGCTTCACTCCATGGATTGTGGGACGCTCTGCTGTTTGTTTTTCCCGCTCATTTGATTTCGGAACATTGGATTTTGCTTTCACTCATTGGATTGTGGACGCTTTGCTGTTGACGTTACTTATCCATTATTGGGGGAAAGTCTTTGATCCCCCTTCTTTCGAGAAAGAACACTTCCTCTGACCTTCACTCACTCCCAGTCTTGTGTCTTATCACAAGTAGGTATTCCGCTGGAAAAAAGGAATACACAGGTAAGCTTGTGGGTCTCGGAGGGGGTAGAGGGACTGGAATTGTCAACAAACGGTATGTAATATTTGCTTTGTTTGTTTTCTTCCCTCTAGCTCCGCTGTGCATTCCGCCTTTTTGCCTGAGCCCTTGGCCTGACAGGTGTTCTTTTCCCTGCATGCTGTGCTCTCAGGAAGGAAGTCTGAATTACTTTAGCGGCATCTAGCCCAAGTGATCCCCCAGATAGATTGTGGAACATCCGGAGCGCGACAGCCTGCTTACATAGCAATGTAAAAGGATTTGTTGCTGGTAAAAGTACACCTATAAACTGTTTTGATTCCACAGGTTTAAGTCAAGATGTAAAATGAGAAAATAAAAGCTAAAACTCATAGGCTAAGTTGGCAAGCTATAAGAAAACGTGCCCTGCCGTTGCTAGAGAAAGGGTGACACTTCTGGGACAAGAAAGCGCTAATTGCTAGCTTAAAATACTTTGAATGAACCAGGACAATGGAACGTCACAAGCTCATCAGACATTCGTCTTTGCTCCAGGCTGGGACAATAGCAGGCTGAGACTCTCACCTGTCAAGTGTGAGGGGCAATAGCACCTTCAATCAAGAGCGAGGCCCCTCATCCTGCTTCAAAGGAAGTGACAATTGACAGCAGTTGGGGGAAAGAAAAAAAACTGATCAAGTGACAATGGACTTCCTTTTGGTTTTAAAGGCTATTTTGTAACTGAACTTTAAAGACGCTTAACTTTGCAGCAAGAATTAGGAAAAATATGAAAGATGCGTAGTTCTAAATCTAATTTATGCTCTTTCTTTGAAAACTTGGCAGAACTCATTACTACATAAGGAACAGAAGTTATAAAAATGACAGATTATGGGGAACGTATTAATGTTGCGAACATAACATTTTGTACATCCCTGGGGTAAATGTGCATCTGTGTACGAAGTTGGGAAATTTTAGGCCAAATCTTTCATGTTTAAAATTACCAAAATATGTCAGCAAGGTGAAACCTGGTCCCACAGACTTGGGGTTTGGATTGAAATATGACACACAAAATATGCAGGTATACTGAAATATTGTCCAGAGGACGTTTTTTAATTTTTCAAGGTATCAACATGTATTTACTGAGATACATCCTTTTCCACAATTAATTAATCATCAATTAATGCGCACATTAAATTACATAAATATTTCAGGAGAGCATAGTACACCAGGCTATAAAAAATCTTACACAACCATCATTCCTGAACAGTCAAACAATCATTTACAACTCACATCAGCCAACCTCATTCAATCACAAATTGATAAAAAGTGAACCATACTGTTGGTACAATATATATGTAGTGGCACTTCACTAATTAACCCTACATAATCTTTGTCAATTCATCCACATTAAATATGTATGAACACAATGATTGTCAGAAATGTGATCTGTTCCACGGAGTGGGTATATTCAACAGAAAATGGCTGATCCCATCCCCGGATGTTCTTCTCAACCGGTTTTGACGTTTGAAAGCAATTGGAACAACGTCTTCATCAGGAGAAACAATTAATCAAACACAACAACTGAAAAAAAACAAAGAAATACAACAATTATATGCAATAATACACTTGCCAAAACTGACTAGCTCAAACTGACAACATACAATTGTTTACACCAGAAGTTAAAAATTGAATTGGATTAGAGGCACCACGTGGGGGTGAATCCCAAGGTGTCTCTACTGTTCCAGAGTGTCAAAAAGGGTTTGTGAAGCCCTAAAACCAAGAGTAACACTGTGTCTCGAGTGGAGCTGAACCAACACCGTGGTTGAAAACACAACACAAAAACCAGCGAAGCCACACTAACCTGACTCCCAGGGTCGTATGCACTCGATAACAAAACCCATAGGTATCACTCAGAGTCAATTCAAGGGAATACTATATCTGAAAAGACATGTGTATTGACCATTAGCTAAAGAGCTATCAATTCAGGTGCTACAATTGACCAAGGCACATAAATGTGTTGGTCCGGCCACTCACTTCGAGCAAGAAACAGGACATGTTCCAATGTTCGAATAAATATTACAGTGTGTACAGCCACAAACAATGGTTGTGGTCATTCAGCTCAAAAGTGTTGGAATTCGAAGTTGTCTATAACAGGTAGGACAATAAATGAATAGTCACCCAATAATTTGGATTTGATTTAACCAATTCACAAACAGGCCAAGTTTGTCAGCATTGCCTTCCCAGATCAATAAGATATCATCTATATATCTATATCTATATATCTTCAGTATAACTTGATCTGTTTGACAGAGGTCATGAAAACTAGGCTGATTGAACGAGGGTACTCCGAAAAACTAGTCAAACAGTCCAGGAAGTGAGTACGGTATACGAATTGTCAAGCACTTGTCAGTCCACAGACTAAGTCTCTTGATCAAGACCAGCTGGTGTGTGTTTCCACCTTTTGCCAGCACAGTCAGGCGATCAAAGGAATCATTTAAAAAAACTCGAGAATTTTGAACTCGACAGGAATGAAACTTCAAAAACCACTGTTTGCCTTTAAGAAAAGCAAAAATTTGATACAAAAACTAACTGGTGCAAATCGACTTCCACCTAAGTGTCACCTTATTAGAGACACTAATTTGAACCCAGTAGTAGGACATTATCCTTGTATGTCGTGTACAGCTTGTAAATACTCAAGAAAAATGACCACCTTTGTGCGGGAAGGGAAAACATGGGATTTAGGTACCTTCACCACATGTAAAAGCAAAAATGTGGTGTATGCGGTCCAATGCCCTTGCAATATGTTGTATATAGGAAAAACCTCAAGAGAGGTTCATGTTCGTATTAATGAACATCGTTCAAAACTTCGAACTCGTAACCTTAATGCCCCTATGGTTCTTCACTTTGTGGAGACAGGCCATAGTGTGGAAGACCTAACGTGGTTTTGTGTTGAGAAAATTGTGACTAGTGGACCTGTCCAAACCAGGAACAAGTTGACATACAAAGAACAATTGTGGATTTTCTATCTTAAAACGTTAGACACGGGGCTTAACACGCTGGAACCTTGGGAGTTTAACTCACGTTGACATGGATCCCTTGTCCCCTTTTCTCTTTCATGTGGCGCAAATACTATGCAGTAATTGTCTTCGCACAAATTGCAATATCCATATTGGAGTCACTAAATTAGATGTCTCATAACAATAAATGTAGGACAATGACTGAGTCCCAGCAAGTTACGTTTTGATTACATTTAATTTTGCACCATACTATTTTGCAATTTTGTATTGTTGTTTCAGCAGCAGGAAGAGCTGCAAGTTGAGTTATGTGCACATTTAGGGATGTCCACATATAACTCCTTGGGAAATACCATCATTTTGACAGCATTGTTATATAAAGATGGGCCCTTTAAATAACAACATTAGTTTGACCCATGTGACCATTCATCACATAAATCACATGGCCTCCAACGGAGTTCCGTCATATGCCGGCTTGGTTGACCACGCCTCCACGCTGGCACGCAATCTCTACACTAACGTGTAGTTGAGGAAATTCCCGCAGGGACTACCGCCTCTATAGTTACGTGCACTCGCCATTGTTGCGAATTGTCAGCGCAACGCGCACTCGCCATTGCAGTGAATCAACAGCGGTCTGTGTCCTCCATAGCGTGTTCAGTTTTCAGCGTTGTCAATAGTAAGTAATCGTATTTGGTATATTTGAGATGTGACAATAATGTTAATTTCCCAGCCTTTAATTGCTTCGAAAACAAAACGGAGCGGACAGTTGCAACTAGATGTTTTAAACGATGACTGCCTGCCCGAAAGGCTGAGAGGAATTAGTGCACTATTGGACTTCATGTGTACATTTAATTAATCTACATCCGTTTAGAACATTGTGTGGCTATAGGTATTTTGTTACTAATAGGTTTTTGTAACTGTCATGTGAACTTCTTATAGTTAGCAGCACAAATTCAAATTATTGGGTAACTATTCATTTCTTGCCCTACTTGTTATAGACAACTTTGAATTCCAACACTTTTGAGCTGAATGAACACAACCATTGATTGTGGCTGTACACACTGCAATATTTATTCGAACATTGGAACATCTCCTGTTCCTTGCTCGAGGTGAGTGGCCGGACCAACACATTTATGTGCCTTGGTCAATTGTAGCACCTGAATTGATAGCTCTTTAGCTAATGGTCATTACGCATGTCTTTTCAGATATAGTATTCCCTTGAATTGATTTTGAGTGATACCTATGGGTTTTGTTATCGAGAGCATACGACCCTGGGAGTCAGGATAGTGTGGCTTCAATGGTTTTTGTGTTTTGTTTTCAACCACGGTGTTGGTTCAGCTCCACTCGAGGCACAGTGTTACTCTTGGTTTTTGGTCTTCACAAACCCTTCTTGACACTCTGGAACAGTAGGGACACCTTGGGATTCACCCCCACGTGGTGCCTCTAATCTAATTCAATTTTTAACTTCTGGTGTAAACAATTGTATTTTGTCAGTTTGAGCTAGTCAGTTTTGGCAAGTGTATTATTGCATATAATTGTTGTATTTCTTTGTTTTTTTCTGTTGTTGTATTTTATTAATTGTTTCTCCTGACGAAGACGTTGTTCCAATTGCTTTCAAACATCGAAACCGGTTGAGAAGAACATCCGGGGATGGGATCAGCCATTTTCTGTTGCATATACCCAACCCGTGGAACAGATCACATTTCTGAAAATCATTGTGTTTATACATATTTAATGTGGATGAAATGACAAGGATTATGTAGGGTTAATTAGTGAAGTGCCACTACATATATATTGTAACAACAGTATGGTTCAATTTTTATCAATTTGTGATTGAATGAGGTTGACTGATGTGAGTTGTAAATGATTGTTTGACTGTTGAGGAATGATGATTGTGTAAGGTTTTTTATAGCCGGTTTACTATGCTCTCCTGCAATATTTATGTAATTTAATGTGTGCATTAATTGATGATTAATTCATTGTGGAAAATGATGTATCTCAGTAAATAAATTTTGATACCTTGAAAAATTAAAATACGTCCTCTGGACAATATTTCAGTATACCTTGGTAGATTAATACCCCGGTCCAGGGTGTGGGGTTTTCCTGCACCTTTCAGTGTGCACACAAAATATGTAACCTGTGTATCTGATTTTCTCAGAGGTTGCAACTACATAAATATGTGAAAACTAGTTTGGCAAGGGAGGGGATGGCAAGGTTCAGCGCAAAGACCAGATAAGCTTAAGTGTAGTGAGAGGCGCTGCAGGTGAGTGCAGGGGGTGGGACTTGCCAAGTCTTCCGCCAGGTAAGTAGGATTGATTACAGGTTTTGCAAACACACTGCGCACAGACACTAATTAAGGCCACGTTGGTATAGAAATTTTAATTAACACTAGGGTAGCCTGACACGTGTTTCGAGCACTTGCTCTTCCATTGAGGCTGCAGTGAGGTGTGAATCAGTTGCGAACCATAAGTATGGTAAGTGATTGAAGAATAATTCTCACGGGCTCCACTGTCACTTGCAGTTGCACCAACAAATATTAAAGCGTTTCTGCGTTGAAGCAGCGTCTCCGCTGCAAATCCAAACTGGAGCCAGATTATTCTTCAATCACTTACCATACTTATGGTTCGCAACTGATTCACACCTCACTGCAGCCTCAGTGGAAGAGCAAGTGCTCGAAACATGTGTCAGGCTACCCTACATAAATATGTGTTTGTGGCAAAATTAGAATTTGGTTCCAGTAGCTAGTGGAGGTTTCTAAACACTGAAAAAATCACCCCATAAACACAACATCCTTTTTCTGTAATCCAATCAGCTGTGGGCAAGGCAGAAATTATGCTCTTGCCCAATCCTAGTATTAGGGGTGTGGGTAGTAAGCCTGCCCCTGCCATATATTGTAGTGATGTCATCTGATATGATAAATAAGGGCCCCTGACAGCAAACAGGGTACACACTGATTTCTAACTTCATGAATTCCTGCGTGGCGTCCGGTTCCTGATTTCTTCATCCTGTTTGATCCTGATTCCAGATTTTCATTGCAAAGCCAAGGCCTATGCATTGCTGACTCCATTTTCAGCTAGGCCTCAAATTCTAAAAAAATCCCCAAAACCCAAGGGAAGCATCCTGATCCAGCCTGGCTTGCTGCTGCTAGATGCATGCCTGCTGCAACTTGCCACCCCGCTGATCTGTATTATCCAGTAACCAGAAGTGCCAGTCGAATGCAGTCCGGTGATCAGAACGGCCCAGCTGATCCTGTCCCGCCAGATTTGCCCAGCTGTCCTTTGTTAGACCAGATCTGTGTGGTGACCAGAACCCTTGACGGTCCAAAATCCTAAATTAAAGTGGACTGTAAGTATTAATAGGAATCATAGAAACCCATAGCATACTTTACTTTGCCTTGCCTTGTCCTATCCCAATCTTTAAACCATCCTATCCTACCTTAATAACTTGTAACAATGTCAGAATCCTTATTGCTTACTTCCTTGATTTATCTTGCTAAGCGCCATTTCTTTAGTCATTTTTATCTGGTGTAAATCCTAAACTATCAATCCTATTTCGAGTGATCAGACTGGTTCCGCCAGGGCGGGCGCTGGGGATATGGGATTGAAGTCACGAATCAACTCTAGAGCTTACTGTGTCCCTCTTTGGTATTCTAGCCTGAATGCTCTAGTATAGAGTAAAAATTGTTCTTGTCCCAACTGAGTTTTTTTTCTGTTTTCACAACTCGATTTTCTAAAAACGCCTCTCATTCTACATTGCATATCTCCCTCAGTTTAATAGCTAGAGACATCATTTCAATTCTTGATTATACTTAAGACCTATAGCTACAAGCCAACCCAAAATGAGTGAATTTCACCTGTTTTTATTGAAAACTGTTTGGTTAATTTTAGGCAGGTATCAACATTCTTGCAAAGTTTTACATGCGTTATTTTTATTCTGAATTATTTTCAACCTTCCATTCAAATTCGAATTGTTTAATTTTGTTTAAACTATTGCTTATGACTGTTAGTATCTTTCCAATATTGCTCCCATAGAAATGTGTACTGATTTAGGGATTTTTGCACATTTTCAGTATTTGATTCAGCCATTTTCGAGTGTCATTTTCCCAGTGTAAGGATTTCAAATCTGTTTTTCTCTCTTGTTTGAGGAGTGAAGGTTGGATTCGAATTTCGTATCTTACTTCTCATTCCTGATTACCTGCTGCTTCCTTATATCTAATTAGAATTGCTTATTTGTGGGTTGAGGAATATTACAGGGGAAAATCCTGACTTAAGTTGTATCTTTCCAAACAAGCCAAAAGTGTTCTATTTCTCTGGTGTTTTCCATTTTGTTTTGCTAAAGAGTGAATTTAAGTGCAATACATACCTTTTTATTTGTTATTGTCAGCACTTTGGTGAGTGCTGCTCCCTATTAAAAAATATATGTTTAATTTGAATATTAAATAAAGGGGTGTGATATGAGTGGTGTATTTCTCAAATATTTAACATACGTATATAACAAAATAATCATTTCGTTTGTGCGCTGCATACTAGGCTGAGACCAGGGTGTATCACCTGATTGAAATACTTAACAGATTTGGGGGCTCGTGCCGTGAGTTTGAGTTTGATTACCATCCGTGACAGTCTGGCACAGCAGACTAACCTGCAGGGTAGTAACACTTTGCTTGGTTGATGTACTGTGCTACACTGTACAAGCGCCTCCCAAAACAAATATTCCAAGTCCGGGCCGGTCTGTAAAAGTAAAAGTAAATCAACCCCGAAACATGTAATAAATAAAGAACATTCTCTAAATGGCGATTCCAGTGGAAATCAAAATGGTGTGCACCCCCTGCACAAGCTTTTTCTCAGGGGTGAGTGGCCAGAACAGAATGAACATGTCTGGCTGCAGGAAATCACAGAACAGGTCACTGCCATGAACCTGGATATATGGCAGGACAATGGCCCATTACACCAAGCTCTCAGTAAATTGTACATGGCCCCAAAAGTTAAAGAGGAGTAAAGCAAAATTGCCAGAAGTGCGGCCTACCTATACCTCCACATAGGAGTGATACGGGAAAAGCACGCTGAAAATATAGTTCTGGCACAGAATCAAATGGAATTATTAGTGAAAATCCAGAATGATCTAGACTCAGTAGAATAAAGGCTACAGAAGAGTCAAGAATTGGAGGCAGAATCTAGACATTATGTCACAAAATTAAAAGAGGATATGGCTCTCCTACAGCAAGAGAATGCAGAGCAAGACACCCAATTGCAGGCACTAAAAGAGGAGTGTCAGGAAAGGGTTGACTCTCTGCAACAGAGTTAACAGAAGCTGGCGCAACAATTAAATTATAATAGAGCCTGCGCAGGACAGATAGATACCCTACAAAACCAGATAGAAACCTTGAAAGAGGAAAATAATAAATTAATTGTGAAAGACCTCCACTCTCAAGAGGAATTCAATCAGGAGCGCCAGAAATCCCACACTTTCAAAAAACAGAGAGATGACCTGGCGGAGCAGAGGGGCACACTAAATCAAGAGAAAGACGCCCTATGCCAGGAAATAGGTGAGTTAAAAACAGAGTTGCAGGAAAGAAAGTTGGCCCTCCAGGGGCTAAAGGAACTAAGAACTGAGCATGGGAAGCTACTAGAGCACACCAGGTGGGTAGAAGGTGCTCTGAAAGAGAACACCCAAGCCAAAGACACCCAAACCCAGGAGATGAATCACTTGCAACAGAGAATCTCCCAGTGCTCCCAAAACATGCAGGAAGCGCAGAGGGACAATGAGGCCCTCTGTGAAAAGAACGATGAACTCCACCAACAAGTAGCAGTGCAAGAGAAAATCATTGAGACCAGTAAGGCCTTGATAGATTAACAAAAGGCTCTGATTTTTGCTTCTCACAAGGAAATAGATGCTGAAAAAGAAAAGGTAGCAAGATTAGAGAAAGAGGGTGCTAGACTAAATTCTAACTGGAGGGACCCTGAACAGGTAGAGAGGAACAGGGCCACCCCTGATCATAACATAAGGACCTCCGTACTCAGGGACTCAAACCCATTCAATACCATGAACACTGCCAGCTTCATGTCTACTGGCTCATATGAACCTG
The DNA here is from genome assembly GCF_040938575.1 of Ambystoma mexicanum. NCBI lineage: Eukaryota > Metazoa > Chordata > Amphibia > Caudata > Ambystomatidae > Ambystoma > Ambystoma mexicanum. Next base: position 323,313,111 of record NC_090926.1, on the reverse strand, counting down.
GGGCCACGGGGATGGCAGAATTCAATAGGGTTGGTAAGGTGGGACTGACAGATCAGCGCCCCCCAGAAATTGATGGACGGGCGTCCCTGTACAGATCCCCAAATGTTAGGGCTGATATCTCTGACCAGGAAGACTCCTATGAGGGAAGAGTCAGGGAATTGGATCAACAAAAATACTGCCTTCCAAAAGATCAGTTTGTGAAATTTGGTGGGGAACTCCAGGAAATAAAGCCCCAAAAGAGTATCCTGAAGACCTCTACCCAGTTAGGGCAGTGGGGGGGGTACTCTGCCAATCCTGGGAGCAGGGGAGAGTCGGAAGACTCTTCTGAGCACCACAGGAATAGGGAAACTAGGCCCCAACATTCGGCAAGTCCTTCTCAAGCTTGCAGAATCAGGGAGTGCCTAGAGGATCAAAAAGCCACCTCCAGTAGCAGTGCCTCTGAGTCTGAGGACGAGTGGACTCGGGTGACTAAAACCAAGAAGGCAAACAAAATTAAGAGAGCTATGCAGAAAGATCCCCTTAGGCAGATCAAGGCCATTAGGAGTGTTATAACTCCATACCATAAAAATGCAAAGTATTCTGCCTGGGAACACCTAGAATTATATCAACAAATGATGGACACTTTTCATATGAAGGACAGTCAGAATTGAATACAGTATGTGAAATGGACATTCTCCCCTGAATACTCCAGTTTCTTTGCGGCACTGGAGGATCAGAACCACTCAAGATGGTCCACCTACAGGGCGGCCATCTTAAAACATTTCTCTGCACAAAGAAACCCCCAAGAGGCCCGCAAGGCGGTCTACAATCTGCAGTGCGGGGAAGATCAGGCCGCACAAGAATTTGTGCAGGAGCTCAAACGCGCCTTTGCGACGAACCACCAGGAGGGTGCGCACAGATAGTTGGGAATTCATCACCACCTTCTTCCATGCCCAAAATATATAATGACCCAGCTGGTGAGGGTCTTTCATGAGAAAAGATCACTGGTCTGGGTCAGCGACCCGCATTTATGAGGTACAAAAACCGGCAGATAACAAAAATACAAACAAAACCCCCAAACCAGCCAACATCCCTGCTGCTGCTAAGGTGGCAGAGGTGAAGGTTGCCCCCATTCAAGAATCTGGAGATGGGGCGCCTAAAAATATACCTGTACAAAATCCATCCCATCAAAGAACCAGAAGACCCTCGAGCCAATCCCAGACAGGTGGTAGTCAGGGAGGTAATCCCACAAATGGGACCCCTAACTCCCCTGATTACATCAGCCCCCGATACAAGGGTAACAGACCCATCCTGGGGTATGTGTTGACGCCCCCAGCCCAAGGGGGGGATCCAACCAGATAGGTACCACCCCAGGAAATGTCCCTCCCAAATTTCCCCAGGAGGGCAGTAATCCCCCAAATGCTGGGTTGAGTTTCTTTCCCCGGTACCCTCAAAACCCCAACCTACAGAACCACCCTCCTTTCTTTCCCCACTTTCAATAGCCGAGACAGCCAAATCCGGGAGAAGGGAGGCCAAGGGTGGAGGGTTACCAAAATTCTCCAAACCCAGGGTACTATGGGAGAAGGGACAGTTACCCTTCCCGTGATTCACCTAGGGTTGACCAGAGAGCCCCGTACTAGCCAGAACGGGTGTCACAACTGGAGCGCCAGGTCCAGAACCTATCCCAGGATCTGGGTCGCATGTTGAGGGCTCAACAGAACCCTTAGATGAACATGGCGGCTCAGATCCCACAAACCAAGGGTCTGGTACTCCAGAACAATGACGGGGAGAGCACCCCGACAACTCACCGGTTCCTGAGGAGGAGGCACATGGGGAAGGGTGGTGTAAAGCCTTAGAGGAAGCTTCCTTCCTCACTCGTGAAAAGCCCCTCGAAACCTAGGAACCGGAACATAAATCTCCTGCCCCCAGAAACCTGCCACCCAAGGAACCCATTTTGTGGAGGAAGTTAGTGTCCCCCAATTTGAAGGAGAGGAATCCTCAGAGGATTCTGAGAAAAAAATCTTCTCCTTCAGGGACGGGGGAACTCGTCCCAAAGAAAAATGGGTCGCAAGAGATCCTAATGAAGACTGGGGGGATATGGGGACTGAGTCAGAATCGCCCATTATTGAACCCCAGAATGATAATCAAGGAAACCACACTGTCCAAACCTATTCTGGTGACTGCCTCCAAAAAGGGGGGGCCGCCCAGAATCAGAAAAAGGGGAGCCCAAAACTCCCCAAATATCCAACTGTCACATTTTTCTTGCAGATCCCCAAGCTCCCACACAGAATCATGCCCAACCTACCCCTGTGTCGGAGTCAAGAATCAGGAAATTGACCAACCAACTTGCCCAAAATGCACAATATCTTTGCCCCCTTGAGGAGAAGGAGGGAAGATTGTATTCCCCAGTCCAAGTACAAGGGCAGTGTACAGTGTCGGCACTGGTGGACACTGGATCCCAAGCAACTCTTCTGTCAAAGAGGGCCTTTGATCAGTCGAATCCAGGAAGGGGAGAGAGATACCACATCCCTCTCACCCCTCTTCCTGGACAACTTCAGAACTTCGATGGGAATGAAATTCCTGTCGAGGGGACTGCGGATCTGGAAATGAAAATCGGGTGACACAAGGTGAAACACCCGGTCATAGTCGTGACTCCAGAGGGCACGCCCTGTCTACTGGGAAATGACATCCTGCAAAGGTTGTCCTCCCTAATAGACTGGGCCTCAATACGAGGCTGGCAGCCACATTACGGGTTACCAGCCTCTGCAATATCTCCAAAGTGACAGAATCCGGGCCGGAAATGTGAGTAATTCCAGAAATACTTCCTGGATTCTGTCGATGCAAGGCTTTCCTGTGGAGGTCAGATATGGCCAAAAGAAGAAGAGTCCCCTCGCGCAAGGTCTGGCTGACTTGCATGATTGTGCCAGAGAAAACTGTCTCGAGGACGAGAGTCTTAAAACCCAGGACAACATGGAGGCGTACCTGAATTCCCTGCACAAAGTCTATGAAGAAGACAAGTATGAGGGAATGCCCAATGTTTATGTGGATGGGTGCTCCTACCATGTTGACAACAACGGGGAAAAGGAACTGGTGGCCGGCGTTGAGAATGCCTGGGTGAATGATGCCCCGGAACCCTCCACTGGGTACAAAATCGGTCCCCGTAGTAGTCAGGTGGCAGAGCTTGTGGCAGTTCATCAAGCCATCCTCACTGACATCCAACACTAACTCCACGAACTGGTCATAATCACTGATTCAGATTATGTCCGGAACGGGTTCATGGAGCACCTGGTTAATTGGAAAGCCAGAGGCATGCTATGTGCTAACAATAAACCACTCAAGCATGGCAAGCTAATACAAAATATTGATGATCTGGTTACCTCTAGAGGGATGACCATCTACTGGAAAATGATCAAGGGTCATTCCAGAATAGAGGGACCAGACAAAGCTGGAAATGACCTAGCTGATTAGCTGGCCAAAACCGGAGCCATCCAAGGGGATCTCCTTGAGATCGAGTACCTGTTGGGGGAAATCCAGGTCACTGCTATCACTCGGTCCCAGAAAAATGCTCACAATGAACTCTGAACTAACCACTGGAGTAAGGAGACCCCAGATGCTGATTCAATCACGGCACAAAAAGGGGATCCAATCATTGGTAAGTTTTATCAACACACTGAGGACCCTGAGAACTTTCCCCTGATGGAGACCGATTGCATTGGGAAAGAGGACCTCAGAGTGTTGATGAAATGTCCAAAAATGTTCCGAATCCAAGATGGTTTGTTGGTGAGGAGATCCATATCTGCCTGAGACCAGTGGGTGGGCCCTACCTCATTCCGAAGCCTGATGCTAAGTCACGCCCATGATGCGGCCACAGCCGGTCATCGGGGGTTTCATACTACATTAGAAATCTTGCGAGAGGTTGCATACTGGCCACACATGGGGCAGGACCTCGACCAATACTTGAAGGGGTGTCTTGTGTGTGCGCACAATTTCAGCCAACATCACTCACACACCGCGCTCCCCTCCAAAAGAGGGGGATGACACTGCCTGGGTCAGATTTACAAGTAGATTTCATCTGGCCCGTGATTCGCTCCTCTAGGGGGTACAAGTACATGTTAACCGTAACATGCTTATTTACCAAATGGGTGGAATGTCTCCTGCCCCCATATTGCAAGGCAGAAACAGCAGCTGCCCTGATGATCAATCACATCTTCTCGCATTTTGGACTATCCCAAAGGATTGAGTCAGACCGAGGTAGTCACTTCACTGGTGAAGTGATGACAAAGATGTGGGAGATACTTGGTGTAAAAAGGAAACTGTCCTCTAGTGGTGGAGTTGAGAGGTACAATAAAACTATTGTGAGCATACAAAAAAATGTGTGGCAGACTCTTGGCCAAGTTGGGACATCCTATTACTGCTTGTCCTGATGGCCATCAGATCTACTCCTTCTTCTGCAACTAAGATGTCTCCATTTGAGCTGATGACTGGACGAAGGATGGTGCTACCCCAGCATCTGCTCTATAGAACACAAGAGCAGACATTGATAAATGCCTCCACAACTCATGAGTATGTTGAGAATCTGAGAAAACACCTTCAACATGCTTTTGCGTGCACTCAGCGGAATCTAGAAAGATCTGCAGATAGCATGAAGACCCACTATGATCTAAAGACAACCAAAAAGGAATACCAAGTAGGAGGCAGGGTCTACTTGTACAATTTCCAAAGGATCCAGACCAAAGAGCGAAAATGTTTGCCTTCCTGGAGGGGACCTTTTGAAATTGTGGACAAAATCTCACCTGTCGCCTACAGAAACCGCATCCCCAAAGGTGACTTGACAGAATAGAAGTGGGTCCCCATCAATCAGCTAAAGAGTTGCCACCCCAGGCACACTTTGCAACAGATAGAGGAGTCCATAGAAAACCCAGTGGGGGATACATCTGAAGCATAGGAATATTTCAATTGTCACTGAATGCATGCACATCCCACTGCTGTCATCCTGATTGGAGGACAGTTAGTGGCAAATAGTCGTAACCGGTTTGTGTTCTCCTTTATAGATTCGTACTGGTTGCACCTACCTAACAACCAAGAAGGACCTCCCCGAAAACCTGGAAGGGAGAAACCAACGGAGATCCGGAGGTGTTGCTCCACACTATGAAAGGAAGATGTCAGGAATCGTGGATGGAGGCTGTGGAATCACTGGAGGCATTAGGAATACACCCCCCCTCCCGCTCTAGTCCTCATCCAGCATGGCAGAGTACCGTATAAGAGTAGGCTCCACCCATCTCTCAGTGTGTTGTATCTGTGTATTCGTCTGACAACGTTCCGAGACACCCGCTCTGTGTTTACGCTCTTGTGAAATCCGCATCAGTCTCTACTGACGTCATGTGTGCTTTTCGCATTACTTGTTTATCTCTCCGTTTCTAACCCCTCTGGCTTACCGTTTCATTTATAGACTTTCTATCTGCTTTTGTGGCTTTCGTGAGTTACCTCATACTTTCACTTTCATGCGGCGTTCTTCCGCCGTCTTTTCTATACTTAGCGCGGAGTGCTGCCGAACTCCACGGACCTCCCGACCTTCCTTCCTACCATCGGCTGTCTATAGCCGCGCACTATTGTAATTTCACCTTTGATCCAGGGTACACCTTGTGACTTTCCCAAAGTCACCCCTCTTTACCTTGGAGTTATTCTTCCTTTCTTTCAGGCTTACCCGATCTACTTTCTGAATCGGGTCTTAAGTAACGTCTGTGTATAGACGTCGCTATTTCCTTTTGTGACCTTGCTGACCTTGCTGTTCATTAGTTTTTCACTCCTCTGTCCAGTCTAGCACTTTCACTCAAGCTCTCTTTTTCTTCCGTTCTGGTTCTTCCCAAGATAATATATTCTTACTCCGTTGTTTGCTCCTATCTCTTTCCTATTCCTCTATCACCCCAGTATTCTTTTCCTTCTCGTTCCGTTTGGGACTTCCTTCCCACAAACACTTGGTCACCATATTCCGTATTTGCCGTTGGACTTCCATTTGTAGCAGTACCTACCTACGGAACAGTCTTTCCAGCCTGCATCTAATTGGGCACATCACTCCATCCTGTACTGTGGTCCATCAGGTTTTTTTTTTGCCTGCCGGCTTTTTCCCTGAACTTAGGGCTGGCTCCCCGGGGTCCCCCGAGGACAGGTTTCCATCTCTGTCAAGGTGGCCTCTGGGGGAGCCAGACCCTACTTACACGACCGGAAGGATCACAAACACAAGGAAAAGCTGACATCTGAAAAGAAGCTGACCCGCAAGACCTCTGTTACGATCACCACAGATACTTATTCTGAAGAATCAGGTGAGGAGGATTGGGAGGGTAAGCATTCCCCGACAGCATACAACGCCCAGTAGTTCCTATGGCATCCTTGGAGCAGTACCAGGAGTTGGTTGCAGCTATGCAGAACCTTACAGTAGAGGTACAAGCATTACGGACTGAGAATATTGCTCTACGACAACAGGTTGTGTTACATTGCGATGCCCATGGTGACCTGCCACCCATGACGCTATCTTTTGGCAAATATGACGGACATCCAGGTGGACTTAAGGATTGCCTAGACGCTCGCAAGGTGTATTTCACTTTCAGACCCCATGCTTACGAAACAGCATGATCCAGAGTCGGATTTATAATTGCAAACCTTACTGGTAATGCCTTGTCATGGGTCACTCCATTGGTTACTGATAATGACCCTTCTTTAAACGATTATGACCATTTTGTGGATGTGTTGAAGGAGCGATTCGACCGACCAGAAGTGCTGTATGCCTCATTGGAAGCTATATTAGACGTACGTCAGGGAACCACAGATGTACAGACCTATATTTCCCGCTTTCTGAGACTGGCAGCGAAGTCGGACTGGCCAGACTCAGCTAAGCAGACTATTTTCCAACGCGGCCTTCAAGATGAAATAAAGGATGAATTAGCAAGAGTGGCACAAAACGACTTCTTTTCAAGAACTAATGAATCTGTCCCTACAGATTGAGTTTCACATGCAGGAACGCCAACAAGAAAGAAGAAGAGGTTGCAACGCTCCCCAAGCAACTCGCTTAGCTTCCCAATCTTCATCTCACAGGACTACACATACTACAGAGGAGCCCATGCAAATTGGAGCTACACACAGTCCTTTAACCCCGGAGGAGAGAAAGCGACGTCAAGATGCAGGATTGTGCATGTATTGCGGTTCCTCCAAACACCTTTTAAGGAATTGCCCAGAAGTTCCACCCAGAAGGAAGGAAAACTCCCGCCCCCGAACATATGCAAGGGAAGTATCGGGGGAACTACCTACAACCCTTGCAACTAATCCCGACCAATAGAGAATACCAAAGACTGTCAGCAAATGGTATTCCGAGTCCTGCTTTGGCTAACTGATTCTGAACCCACAGAGGTGCTAGCTATGCTAGACTGTGGAGCGGCGGGCAATTTCATGGACTTGAATTGGGCCAGAGAGAAGCAGGTATCTTCAAGACCCAAGCCGTGACCCATACCGGTGGAAGGAGTGGATGGAACACCATTATCATCAGGTCCTATAACAAGTGAGACAACTCCCCTGAGGATGAAATTGGGAGAACACCAAGAATATCTGACATTCGATCTCATCAGAGCGGCTCACTTCCCTTTAGTTATTGGTATACCATGGCTGAGGAAGCACAATCCTCTCATTGATTGGACTTCCAATAAAGTGAGCTTTAACTCACCGTATTGTGGAACCAACTGCATCAACCAACAGGTCACGAGGTTGCTTAAAGAAGAAACCAGCATACTTAGAACAGTAACTATAGCTTCAGTTCCATTGCAGTATCAGGAATTTTCAGAAGTGTTCCAGGATACTTTACCGAAGCTATTACCCCCTCACAGGAAGGAAGATTGCGCCATTGACCTGGTACCAGATTCAGTTGTACCGTTTGGAAAGATGTACCCACTATCACTTCCAGAAAGACATGAATTAAGAGACTATTTAGATGCCAATCTTCAACACGGCCTCATCCAGGAGTCTAAATCATCACGGGCGCCTCTTTGTTCTTCATACCGAAGAAGGACTCCTCTGAACTATGACCCTGTATATACTATAGGGGTCTCAACGCAATCACAATCGGAGATCGACACCCTATGCCCTTAATACGAGACATACTAGAGACTGTCCAAGGAGCAATATATTTCACTAAGCTGGATCTACGAGGGGCCTACCATCTTCTGAGGATAAGGACGGGTGATGAGTGGAAGACGGCCTTTCATACTCCTTTGGGTCTGTTTGAATACCGGGTGATGCCGTTTGGTCTGGTCAATGCGCCAGCCATTTTCCAAAGGCTAATGGACAAGATCCTCTCTAACATGTTGTTTCTTTCAGTAGTAATATATCTGGACGGCATTCTGATCTTTACACAAACATTACAGGACCACGTCAGCTGGTAAAGAGGGTGCTACAGCACCTGCAGTTTCACCGATTGCTGGTCAAACCAGAGAAATGCCAGTTTGAGGTTATGTCCATTTCATATTTAGGATTCATCCTCTCGAAGGATGGTATCGAAATGGATCCCAGTAAGATCAAGGCGATATTGGAATGGAAGGAACCTACCAACATCAAGGAGATACAGAGATTCCTGGGTTTGGCTAATTTTTATAGGCAATTTATCCCAAATTTCTCCGATGTGGTTTTACCTATCACCTCTCTCCTCAAGAAGGGAGTCAAGTTTGCCTTTGACAAGGAACCCAGGGAAGCCTTTCAACATCTCAAGGAGTTGTTCACCTCCGCCCCAATTCTGGTACAACCTGATCAAACCAGACCATTCATTCTGGAGACGGACGTATCAATAGGAGCAGTAGGAGCCATTCTGCTTCAAGTATCTGCCGATGGCCTTGAGCACCCGGTTGTGTACTACTCTAAGACATTAACCAACAGTGAACGCAACTATTCGGTTCTCGAGAGAGAATTATTAGCCAATAAGCTAGCCTGCCAAGACTGGCGTCACCTCCTAAAAGGAGTGGCTCACAGTTTCAGCATCCGCACAGACCATCGTAACCTTCAAGTATTGCAGCGGATGGAATGTACCAATGCCTGTCACGCCAGATGGGCATATTTCTTTTTACAGTTCGATTTCATCATCACCTTTATACCAGGGTCTGGAAATAAAAAGGCCGATGCTTTGTCCCGTAGTCATGGGGAGGACTCCGGGTTGTATTAAGGTCATGAGCTAATCTTCCCTGATCTCAAGATCCTAGCAACTGCATCCCCGTTCCTTCAAGACCTCATTCCACTGTATCAGAGGCAAGCTGAGTTTCCCACTACCGTTATACAAGGTGACGATGGACTTTACTACCATGATACTGCCCTCTACATCCCCTCCAAGACTCCACAAGAACAAGTTCTTTCCTGGTGTCACGATACCTCTTTGTCTGGACACCCGGGGATCCGGAAGACGTATGAATTACTCAGCAGAGGATTCTTGTGGCCTACACTCCGGAAGGACGTATACAAGTACGTATCTTCTTGCCCAGTTTGTGCTTCCAGTAAATACCAGACTGGAAAACCCCTTGGGCTGTTACAACAGCCCCAATTAGCGGGACGCCCATGGGAACATATATCCACAGACTTCATAGTGGACCTCCCTAATTCCTATGGCATGACTGTTAATATGGTTACTGTGGATTCCTTCAGCAAATTGGCCCACTTTTTGGCTTTCTCATGAGTACCCACAGCACCAGAGACCGCAGCCTCTTTTCTAAGGGATATTGTTCGTCTCCATGGCTTACCCAAGACCATCATTTCGGATAGAGGCCCTCAATTCACCTCCAGGTTCTGGTCTGTCCTTTGTCAGCGATTGGGGATCCAAAGAGCCCTTTCCTCAGGTTACCATCCCCAGAGCAATGAACAAACAGAAAGACTAAACGCCAGCCTTGAACAGTACTTGAGATGCTTTTGCAGCCCTCAACAGGATGAATGGTTTCGGTTTCTCCCTCAGGCACAATTTGCATACAACAATTCGGTACATACCTCCATACAGATGAGCCCATTCTTTTGCACATATGGCTACCATCCTCAGCACTTACCCAGTTTGAGTGTACCTTCTACCAGTGTCCCAGCTCTTGACAGTTTTCTAAAGGACCTTCATGAGGTTCATGCCTTGGCAAGGAAGGCACATGAGGCTAGTCAACAATCACAGAAAAGATGGGCCGACAGAAGTAGAGGTTCCAACCCGGACTGGAAGAATGGTCAGTTAGTTTGGTTATCTACCAAATTCCTGCCTAAATGGGTTCACACTGGTAAGTTTTCCCCACGTTATTTGGGTCCCTTTCCCATACATTCTCAAGTCAATCCGGTGGCTTACAGACTTAAGCTACCTGAGTATCTTTGGAAGGTCAAGAGACACAAGGAAGATCCTTTTCAGCGGAAGTTTCACGGGGTCCAGACTCCCGAGACTCAAGAGCCTGACGAATATGAGGTTGCCTATCTAGTGGACTCCAGATATCGCAAGGGCAAGATACAATATCTGGTCCAGTGGAAAGGATACCTGGCAGAAGAAAGATCCTGGAAACCTGAGAATCATATTCATGCCCCCAGGTTATTAAAGAACTTCCACCGAAGGCATCCCGGAAAGCCGGAGAGGTTTCCGAGGGGAAGGGGGTATACTGTCAGGAATCGTGGATGGAGGCTGTGGAATCACTGAAGGCATTAGGAATACACTCCCCCCTCCCGCTCTAGTCCTCATCCAGCATGGCGGAGACCCGTATAAGAGTAGGCTCCGCCCATCTCTCGGTGCGTTGTATCTGTGTATTCGTCTGACAACGCTCCGAGACACCCGCTCTGTGTTTACCCTCTTGTGAAATCCGCGTCAGTCTCTACTGACGTACTGTGTGCTTTTCGAATTACTTGTTTATCTGTCCGTTTCTAACCCCTCTGGCTTACCATTTCATTTCTAGACTTTATATCTGCTTTCGTGGCTTCCGCGAGTTCCCTCATACTTTCACTTTCATTCGGCGTTCTTCCGCCATATTTTCTATACTTAGCGCGGAGTGCTGCCGAACTCCACGGACCTCCAGACCTTCCTTCCTACCATTGGCTATGTATAGCCGCGCACTATTGTAATTTCACCTTTGATCCAGGGTACGCCTTGTGACTTTCCCAAAGTCACCCCTCTTTACCTTGGAGTTATTCTTCCTTTCTTTCAGGCTTACCCGATCTACTTTCTGAATCGGGTCTTAAGTAACGTCTGTGTATAGACGTCGCTATTTCCTTTTGTGACCTTGCTGACCTTGCTGTTCATTAGTTTTTCACTCCTCTGTCCAGTCTAGCACTTTCACTCAAGCTCTCTTTTTCTTCCGTTCTGGTTCTTCCCAAGATAATATATTCTTACTCTGTTGTTTGCGCCTATCTCTTTCCTATTCCTCTATCACCCCAGTATTCTTTTCCTTCTCGTTCCGTTTGGGACTTCCTTCCCACAAACACTTGGTCACCATATTCCGTATTTGCCGTTGGACTTCCATTTGTAGCAGTACCTACCTACGGAACAGTCTTTCCAGCCTGCATCTAATTGGGCACATCACTCCATCCTGTACTGTGGTCCATCAGGGTTTTTTTTTGCCTGCCGGCTTTTTCCCTGAACTTAGGGCTGGCTCCCCGGGGTCCCCCGAGGACAGGTTTCCATCTCTGTCAAGGTGGCCTCTGGGGGAGCCAGACCCTACTTACACGACCCGAAGGATCACAAACACAAGGAAAAGCTGACATCTGAAAAGAAGCTGACCCGCAAGACCTCTGTTACGATCACCACAGATACTTATTCTGAAGAATCAGGTGAGGAGGATTGGGAGGGTAAGCATTCCCCGACAGCATACAACGCCCAGTAGTTCCTATGGCATCCTTGGAGCAGTACCAGGAGTTGGTTGCAGCTATGCAGAACCTTACAGTAGAGGTACAAGCATTACGGACTGAGAATATTGCTCTACGACAACAGGTTGTGTTACATTGCGATGACCATGGTGACCTGCCACCCATGACGCTATCTTTTGGCAAATATGACGGACATCCAGGTGGACTTAAGGATTGCCTAGACGCTCGCAAGGTGTATTTCACTTTCAGACCCCATGCTTACGAAACAGCATGATCCAGAGTCGGATTTATAATTGCAAACCTTACTGGTAATGCCTTGTCATGGGTCACTCCATTGGTTACTGATAATGACCCTTCTTTAAACGATTATGACCATTTTGTGGATGTGTTGAAGGAGCGATTCGACCGACCAGAAGTGCTGTATGCCTCATTGGAAGCTATATTAGACGTACGTCAGGGAACCACAGATGTACAGACCTATATTTCCCGCTTTCTGAGACTGGCAGCGAAGTCGGACTGGCCAGACTCAGCTAAGCAGACTATTTTCCAACGCGGCCTTCAAGATGAAATAAAGGATGAATTAGCAAGAGTGGCACAAAACGACTTCTTTTCAAGAACTAATGAATCTGTCCCTACAGATTGAGTTTCACATGCAGGAACGCCAACAAGAAAGAAGAAGAGGTCGCAACGCTCCCCAAGCAACTCGCTTACCTTCCCAATCTCCATCTCACAGGACTACACATACTACAGAGGAACCCATGCAAATTGGAGCTACACACAGTCCTTTAACCCCGGAGGAGAGAAAGCGACGTCAAGATGCAGGATTGTGCATGTATTGCGGTTCCTCCAAACACCTTTTGAGAAATTGCCCAGAAGTTCCACCCAGAAGGAAGGAAAACTCCCGCCCCCGAACATATGCAAGGGAAGTATCGGGGGAACTACCTACAACCCTTGCAACTAATCCCGACCAATAGAGAATACCAAAGACTGTCAGCAAATGGTATTCCGAGTCCTGCTTTGGCTAACTGATTCTGAACCCACAGAGGTGCTAGCTATGCTAGACTGTGGAGCGGCGGGCAATTTCATGGACTTGAATTGGGCCAGAGAGAAGCAGGTATCTTCAAGACCCAAGCCGTGACCCATACCGGTGGAAGGAGTGGATGGAACACCATTATCATCAGGTCCTATAACAAGTGAGACAACTCCCCTGAGGATGAAATTGGGAGAACACCAAGAATATCTGACATTCGATCTCATCAGAGCGGCTCACTTCCCTTTAGTTATTGGTATACCATGGCTGAGGAAGCACAATCCTCTCATTGATTGGACTTCCAATAAAGTGAGCTTTAACTCACTGTATTGTGGAACCAACTGCATCAACCAACAGGTCACGAGGTTGCTTAAAGAAGAAACCAGCATACTTAGAACAGTAACTATAGCTTCAGTTCCATTGCAGTATCAGGAATTTTCAGAAGTGTTCCAGGATACTTTACCGAAGCTATTACCCCCTCACAGGAAGGAAGATTGCGCCATTGACCTGGTACCAGATTCAGTTGTACCGTTTGGAAAGATGTACCCACTATCACTTCCAGAAAGACGTGAATTAAGAGACTATTTAGATGCCAATCTTCAACACGGCCTCATCCAGGAGTCTAAATCATCACGGGCGCCTCTTTGTTCTTCATACCGAAGAAGGACTCCTCTGAACTATGACCCTGTATATACTATAGGGGTCTCAACGCAATCACAATCGGAGATCGACACCCTATGCCCTTAATACGAGACATACTAGAGGCTGTCCAAGGAGCAATATATTTCACTAAGCTGGATCTACGAGGGGCCTACCATCTTCTGAGGATAAGGACGGGTGATGAGTGGAAGACGGCCTTTCATACTCCTTTGGGTCTGTTTGAATACCGGGTGATGCCGTTTGGTCTGGTCAATGCGCCAGCCATTTTCCAAAGGCTAATGGACAAGATCCTCTCTGACATGTTGTTTCTTTCAGTAGTAATATATCTGGACGGCATTCTGATCTTTACACAAACATTACAGGACCACGTCAGCTGGTAAAGAGGGTGCTACAGCACCTGCAGTTTCACCGATTGCTGGTCAAACCAGAGAAATGCCAGTTTGAGGTTATGTCCATTTCATATTTAGGATTCATCCTCTCGAAGGATGGTATCGAAATGGATCCCAGTAAGATCAAGGCGATATTGGAATGGAAGGAACCTACCAACATCAAGGAGATACAGAGATTCCTGGGTTTGGCTAATTTTTATAGGCAATTTATCCCAAATTTCTCCGATGTGGTTTTACCTATCACCTCTCTCCTCAAGAAGGGAGTCAAGTTTGCCTTTGACAAGGAACCCAGGGAAGCCTTTCAACATCTCAAGGAGTTGTTCACCTCCGCCCCAATTCTGGTACAACATGATCAAACCAGACCATTCATTCTGGAGACGGACGTATCAATAGGAGCAGTAGGAGCCATTCTGCTTCAAGTATCTGCCGATGGCCTTGAGCACCCGGTTGTGTACTACTCTAAGACATTAACCAACAGTGAACGCAACTATTCGGTTCTCGAGAGAGAATTATTAGCCAATAAGCTAGCCTGCCAAGACTGGCGTCACCTCCTAAAAGGAGTGGCTCACAGTTTCAGCATCCGCACAGACCATCGTAACCTTCAAGTATTGCAGCGGATGGAATGTACCAATGCCTGTCACGCCAGATGGGCATATTTCTTTTTACAGTTCGATTTCATCATCACCTTTATACCAGGGTCTGGAAATAAAAAGGCCGATGCTTTGTCCCGTAGTCATGGGGAGGACTCCGGGTTGTATTAAGGTCATGAGCTAATCTTCCCTGATCTCAAGATCCTAGCAACTGCATCCCCGTTCCTTCAAGACCTCATTCCACTGTATCAGAGGCAAGCTGAGTTTCCCACTACCGTTATACAAGGTGACGATGGACTTTACTACCATGATACTGCCCTCTACATCCCCTCCAAGACTCCACAAGAACAAGTTCTTTCCTGGTGTCACGATACCTCTTTGTCTGGACACCCGGGGATCCGGAAGACGTATGAATTACTCAGCAGAGGATTCTTGTGGCCTACACTCCGGAAGGACGTATACAAGTACGTATCTTCTTGACCAGTTTGTGCTTCCAGTAAATACCAGACTGGAAAACCCCTTGGGCTGTTACAACAGCCCCAATTAGCGGGACGCCCATGGGAACATATATCCACAGACTTCATAGTGGACCTCCCTAATTCCTATGGCATGACTGTTAATATGGTTACTGTGGATTCCTTCAGCAAATTGGCCCACTTTTTGGCTTTCTCATGAGTACCCACAGCACCAGAGACCGCAGCCTCTTTTCTAAGGGATATTGTTCGTCTCCATGGCTTACCCAAGACCATCATTTCGGATAGAGGCCCTCAATTCACCTCCAGGTTCTGGTCTGTCCTTTGTCAGCGATTGGGGATCCAAAGAGCCCTTTCCTCAGGTTACCATCCCCAGAGCAATGAACAAACAGAAAGACTAAACGCCAGCCTTGAACAGTACTTGAGATGCTTTTGCAGCCCTCAACAGGATGAATGGTTTCGGTTTCTCCCTCAGGCACAATTTGCATACAACAATTCGGTACATACCTCCATACAGATGAGCCCATTCTTTTGCACATATGGCTACCATCCTCAGCACTTACCCAGTTTGAGTGTACCTTCTACCAGTGTCCCAGCTCTTGACAGTTTTCTAAAGGACCTTCATGAGGTTCATGCCTTGGCAAGGAAGGCACATGAGGCTAGTCAACAATCACAGAAAAGATGGGCCGACAGAAGTAGAGGTTCCAACCCGGACTGGAAGAATGGTCAGTTAGTTTGGTTATCTACCAAATTCCTGCCTAAATGGGTTCACACTGGTAAGTTTTCCCCACGTTATTTGGGTCCCTTTCCCATACATTCTCAAGTCAATCCGGTGGCTTACAGACTCAAGCTACCTGAGTATCTTTGGAAGGTCAAGAGACACAAGGAAGATCCTTTTCAGCGGAAGTTTCACGGGGTCCAGACTCCCGAGACTCAAGAGCCTGACGAATATGAGGTTGCCTATCTAGTGGACTCCAGATATCGCAAGGGCAAGATACAATATCTGGTCCAGTGGAAAGGATACCTGGCAGAAGAAAGATCCTGGAAACCTGAGAATCATATTCATGCCCCCAGGTTATTAAAGAACTTCCACCGAAGGCATCCCGTAAAGCCGGAGAGGTTTCCGAGGGGAAGGGGGTATACTGTCAGGAATCGTGGATGGAGGCTGTGGAATCACTGAAGGCATTAGGAATACACTGCCCCCTCCCGCTCTAGTCCTCATCCAGCATGGCGGAGACCCGTATAAGAGTAGGCTCCGCCCATCTCTCGGTGCGTTGTATCTGTGTATTCGTCTGACAACGCTCCGAGACACCCGCTCTGTGTTTACCCTCTTGTGAAATCCGCGTCAGTCTCTACTGACGTACTGTGTGCTTTTCGAATTACTTGTTTATCTGTCCGTTTCTAACCCCTATGGCTTACCATTTCATTTCTAGACTTTATATCTGCTTTCGTGGCTTCCGCGAGTTCCCTCATACTTTCACTTTCATTCGGCGTTCTTCCGCCATATTTTCTATACTTAGCGCGGAGTGCTCCCGAACTCCACGGACCTCCAGACCTTCCTTCCTACCATTGGCTATGTATAGCCGCGCACTATTGTAATTTCACCTTTGATCCAGGGTACGCCTTGTGACTTTCCCAAAGTCACCCCTCTTTACCTTGGAGTTATTCTTCCTTTCTTTCAGGCTTACCCGATCTACTTTCTGAATCGGGTCTTAAGTAACGTCTGTGCATAGACGTCGCTATTTCCTTTTGTGACCTTGCTGACCTTGCTGTTCATTAGTTTTTCACTCCTCTGTCCAGTCTAGCACTTTCACTCAAGCTCTCTTTTTCTTCCGTTCTGGTTCTTCCCAAGATAATATATTCTTACTCTGTTGTTTGCGCCTATCTCTTTCCTATTCCTCTATCACCCCAGTATTCTTTTCCTTCTCGTTCCGTTTGGGACTTCCTTCCCACAAACACTTGGTCACCATATTCCGTATTTGCCGTTGGACTTCCATTTGTAGCAGTACCTACCTACGGAACAGTCTTTCCAGCCTGCATCTAATTGGGCACATCACTCCATCCTGTACTGTGGTCCATCAGGGTTTTTTTTTGCCTGCCGGCTTTTTCCCTGAACTTAGGGCTGGCTCCCCGGGGTCCCCCGAGGACAGGTTTCCATCTCTGTCAAGGTGGCCTCTGGGGGAGCCAGACCCTACTTACACGACCCGAAGGATCACAAACACAAGGAAAAGCTGACATCTGAAAAGAAGCTGACCCGCAAGACCTCTGTTACGATCACCACAGATACTTATTCTGAAGAATCAGGTGAGGAGGATTGGGAGGGTAAGCATTCCCCGACAGCATACAACGCCCAGTAGTTCCTATGGCATCCTTGGAGCAGTACCAGGAGTTGGTTGCAGCTATGCAGAACCTTACAGTAGAGGTACAAGCATTACGGACTGAGAATATTGCACTACGACAACAGGTTGTGTTACATTGCGATGACCATGGTGACCTGCCACCCATGACGCTATCTTTTGGCAAATATGACGGACATCCAGGTGGACTTAAGGATTGCCTAGACGCTCGCAAGGTGTATTTCACTTTCAGACCCCATGCTTACGAAACAGCATGATCCAGAGTCGGATTTATAATTGCAAACCTTACTGGTAATGCCTTGTCATGGGTCACTCCATTGGTTACTGATAATGACCCTTCTTTAAACGATTATGACCATTTTGTGGATGTGTTGAAGGAGCGATTCGACCGACCAGAAGTGCTGTATGCCTCATTGGAAGCTATATTGGACGTACGTCAGGGAACCACAGATGTACAGACCTATATTTCCCGCTTTCTGAGACTGGCAGCGAAGTCGGACTGGCCAGACTCAGCTAAGCAGACTATTTTCCAACGCGGCCTTCAAGATGAAATAAAGGATGAATTAGCAAGAGTGGCACAAAACGACTTCTTTTCAAGAACTAATGAATCTGTCCCTACAGATTGAGTTTCACATGCAGGAACGCCAACAAGAAAGAAGAAGAGGTCGCAACGCTCCCCAAGCAACTCGCTTACCTTCCCAATCTCCATCTCACAGGACTACACATACTACAGAGGAACCCATGCAAATTGGAGCTACACACAGTCCTTTAACCCCGGAGGAGAGAAAGCGACGTCAAGATGCAGGATTGTGCATGTATTGCGGTTCCTCCAAACACCTTTTGAGGAATTGCCCAGAAGTTCCACCCAGAAGGAAGGAAAACTCCCGCCCCCGAACATATGCAAGGGAAGTATCGGGGGAACTACCTACAACCCTTGCAACTAATCCCGACCAATAGAGAATACCAAAGACTGTCAGCAAATGGTATTCCGAGTCCTGCTTTGGCTAACTGATTCTGAACCCACAGAGGTGCTAGCTATGCTAGACTGTGGAGCGGCGGGCAATTTCATGGACTTGAATTGGGCCAGAGAGAAGCAGGTATCTTCAAGACCCAAGCCGTGACCCATACCGGTGGAAGGAGTGGATGGAACACCATTATCATCAGGTCCTATAACAAGTGAGACAACTCCCCTGAGGATGAAATTGGGAGAACACCAAGAATATCTGACATTCGATCTCATCAGAGCGGCTCACTTCCCTTTAGTTATTGGTATACCATGGCTGAGGAAGCACAATCCTCTCATTGATTGGACTTCCAATAAAGTGAGCTTTAACTCACCGTATTGTGGAACCAACTGCATCAACCAACAGGTCACGAGGTTGCTTAAAGAAGAAACCAGCATACTTAGAACAGTAACTATAGCTTCAGTTCCATTGCAGTATCAGGAATTTTCAGAAGTGTTCCAGGATACTTTACCGAAGCTATTACCCCCTCACAGGAAGGAAGATTGCGCCATTGACCTGGTACCAGATTCAGTTGTACCGTTTGGAAAGATGTACCCACTATCACTTCCAGAAGGACGTGAATTAAGAGACTATTTAGATGCCAATCTTCAACACGGCCTCATCCAGGAGTCTAAATCATCACGGGCGCCTCTTTGTTCTTCATACCGAAGGACTCCTCTGAACTATGACCCTGTATATACTATAGGGGTCTCAACGCAATCACAATCGGAGATCGACACCCTATGCCCTTAATACGAGACATACTAGAGGCTGTCCAAGGAGCAATATATTTCACTAAGCTGGATCTACGAGGGGCCTACCATCTTCTGAGGATAAGGACGGGTGATGAGTGGAAGACGGCCTTTCATACTCCTTTGGGTCTGTTTGAATACCGGGTGATGCCGTTTGGTCTGGTCAATGCGCCAGCCATTTTCCAAAGGCTAATGGACAAGATCCTCTCTGACATGTTGTTTCTTTCAGTAGTAATATATCTGGACGGCATTCTGATCTTTACACAAACATTACAGGACCACGTCAGCTGGTAAAGAGGGTGCTACAGCACCTGCAGTTTCACCGATTGCTGGTCAAACCAGAGAAATGCCAGTTTGAGGTTATGTCCATTTCATATTTAGGATTCATCCTCTCGAAGGATGGTATCGAAATGGATCCCAGTAAGATCAAGGCGATATTGGAATGGAAGGAACCTACCAACATCAAGGAGATACAGAGATTCCTGGGTTTGGCTAATTTTTATAGGCAATTTATCCCAAATTTCTCCGATGTGGTTTTACCTATCACCTCTCTCCTCAAGAAGGGAGTCAAGTTTGCCTTTGACAAGGAACCCAGGGAAGCCTTTCAACATCTCAAGGAGTTGTTCACCTCCGCCCCAATTCTGGTACAACCTGATCAAACCAGACCATTCATTCTGGAGACGGACGTATCAATAGGAGCAGTAGCAGCCATTCTGCTTCAAGTATCTGCCGATGGCCTTGAGCACCCGGTTGTGTACTACTCTAAGACATTAACCAACAGTGAACGCAACTATTCGGTTCTCAAGAGAGAATTATTAGCCAATAAGCTAGCCTGCCAAGACTGGCGTCACCTCCTAAAAGGAGTGGCTCACAGTTTCAGCATCCGCACAGACCATCGTAACCTTCAAGTATTGCAGCGGATGGAATGTACCAACGCCTGTCACGCCAGATGGGCATATTTCTTTTTACAGTTCGATTTCATCATCACCTTTATACCAGGGTCTGGAAATAAAAAGGCCGATGCTTTGTCCCGTAGTCATGGGGAGGACTCCAGGTTGTATTAAGGTCATGAGCTAATCTTCCCTGATCTCAAGATCCTAGCAACTGCATCCCCGTTCCTTCAAGACCTCATTCCACTGTATCAGAGGCAAGCTGAGTTTCCCACTACAGTTATACAAGGTGACGATGGACTTTACTACCATGATACTGCCCTCTACATCCCCTCCAAGACTCCACAAGAACAAGTTCTTTCCTGGTGTCACGATACCTCTTTGTCTGGACACCCGGGGATCCGGAAGACGTATGAATTACTCAGCAGAGGATTCTTGTGGCCTACACTCCGGAAGGACGTATACAAGTACGTATCTTCTTGCCCAGTTTGTGCTTCCAGTAAATACCAGACTGGAAAACCCCTTGGGCTGTTACAACAGCCCCAATTAGCGGGACGCCCATGGGAACATATATCCACAGACTTCATAGTGGACCTCCCTAATTCCTATGGCATGACTGTTAATATGGTTACTGTGGATTCCTTCAGCAAATTGGCCCACTTTTTGGCTTTCTCATGAGTACCCACAGCACCAGAGACCGCAGCCTCTTTTCTAAGGGATATTGTTCGTCTCCATGGCTTACCCAATACCATCATTTCGGATAGAGGCCCTCAATTCACCTCCAGGTTCTGGTCTGTCCTTTGTCAGCGATTGGGGATCCAAAGAGCCCTTTCCTCAGGTTACCATCCCCAGAGCAATGAACAAACAGAAAGACTAAACGCCAGCCTTGAACAGTACTTGAGATGCTTTTGCAGCCCTCAACAGGATGAATGGTTTCGGTTTCTCCCTCAGGCACAATTTGCATACAACAATTCGGTACATACCTCCATACAGATGAGCCCATTCTTTTGCACATATGGCTACCATCCTCAGCACTTACCCAGTTTGAGTGTACCTTCTACCAGTGTCCCAGCCCTTGACAGTTTTCTAAAGGACCTTCATGAGGTTCATGCCTTGGCAAGGAAGGCACATGAGGCTAGTCAACAATCACAGAAAAGATGGGCCGACAGAAGTAGAGGTTCCAACCCGGACTGGAAGAATGGTCAGTTAGTTTGGTTATCTACCAAATTCCTGCCTAAATGGGTTCACACTGGTAAGTTTTCCCCACGTTATTTGGGTCCCTTTCCCATACATTCTCAAGTCAATCCGGTGGCTTACAGACTTAAGCTACCTGAGTATCTTTGGAAGGTCAAGAGACACAAGGAAGATCCTTTTCAGCTGAAGTTTCACGGGGTCCAGACTCCCGAGACTCAAGAGCCTGACGAATATGAGGTTGCCTATCTAGTGGACTCCAGATATCGCAAGGGCAAGATACAATATCTGGTCCAGTGGAAAGGATACCTGGCAGAAGAAAGATCCTGGAAACCTGAGAATCATATTCATGCCCCCAGGTTATTAAAGAACTTCCACCGAAGGCATCCCGGAAAGCCGGAGAGGTTTCCGAGGGGAAGGGGGTATACTGTCAGGAATCGTGGATGGAGGCTGTGGAATCACTGAAGGCATTAGGAATACACTCCCCCCTCCCGCTCTAGTCCTCATCCAGCATGGCGGAGACCCGTATAAGAGTAGGCTCCGCCCATCTCTCGGTGCGTTGTATCTGTGTATTCGTCTGACAACGCTCCGAGACACCCGCTCTGTGTTTACCCTCTTGTGAAATCCGCGTCAGTCTCTACTGACGTACTGTGTGCTTTTCGAATTACTTGTTTATCTGTCCGTTTCTAACCCCTCTGGCTTACCATTTAATTTCTAGACTTTATATCTGCTTTCGTGGCTTCCGCGAGTTCCCTCATACTTTCACTTTCATTCGGCGTTCTTCCGCCATATTTTCTATACTTAGCGCGGAGTGCTGCCGAACTCCACGGACCTCCAGACCTTCCTTCCTACCATTGGCTATGTATAGCCGCGCACTATTGTAATTTCACCTTTGATCCAGGGTACGCCTTGTGACTTTCCCAAAGTCACCCCTCTTTACCTTGGAGTTATTCTTCCTTTCTTTCAGGCTTACCCGATCTACTTTCTGAATCGGGTCTTAAGTAACGTCTGTGTATAGATGTCGCTATTTCCTTTACTGACCTTGCTGTTCATTAGTATTTCACTCCCTGTCCAGTCTAGCACTTTCACACAAGCTCTCTTTTTCTTCCGTTCTGGTTCTTCCCAAGATAATATACTCTTACTCTGTTGTTTGCTCCTATCTCTTTCCTATTCCTCTATCACCCCAGTATTATTTTCCTTCTCGTTCCATTTGGGACTTCCTTCCCACAAACACTTGCCGTTGGACTTCCATTTGTAGCAATACCTACCTACGGAACAGTCTTTCCAGCCTGCATCTAATTGGACACATCACTCCATCCTGTACTGTGGTCCATCAGGGTTTTTTTTTGCCTCCCAGCTTTTTCCCTGAACTTGGGGCTGGCTCCCCGGGGTCCCCCGAGGACAGGTTTCCATTTCTGTCAAGGTGGCCTCTGGGGGAGCCAGACCCTACTTACACGACCGGAAGGATTGCAAAGACAAGGAAAGGCTGACATCTGAAAAGAAGCTGACCCGCAAGACCTCTGTTACGATCACCACAGATACTTATTCTGAAGAATCAGGTGAGGAGGATTGGGAGGGTAAGCATTCCCCTGACAGAAGATCCCAGGGAAAGCAAGGAAGTGTTGTTCCAGTTCCATTCAAAGACAACAGGAGGAACATGTTGCATCGTTCACTGATCGAAGGACTCATACCCGACTGAACCTGCTTTTTCAAGAAAAGAAAAAAAAATCACTTGCCCGACTCCCCCATGACTGAAGTCCAGAAGAAGTTGGGGGGTGAGGGGGATCTGTGGGATAAATTAACCCACTCAGCTGTGCTTTACTACATCACTTTGCCGCAGTGGTGCAAGAAACAGCAAAATGGCTGCGCTGACTCCTGGGCGTAAGGATCTCACAATTGCGTTTTTGCAACAACTAGAAAATGGCTGCACCACCATGCCACATACATTTCAGGTGGGGTGGAACAGAGTACGCACTGCAGGAATGTGCCAGTGTGCTCTGCAACATTTAACTGGAGTGAAGTGAAAGAGGCAGCATTACTTTGCTGAAAACCCAAAATGCCTCTTTAAAATGACACCCTTTTCAACCTTTAAAAGTGCTGCTTGGCGCTAAACTCATCCAGTCCCTATGAAACACTGTGATTTAAAAGGCCCTGCAATGCCCAGGATCATCCATTGTGTTTCAGCAGAACGTGGCCTAATTGTTGTATGACAGCTCCTGTCAAAAGCATCTTTGAAAAATCAACAATGGGCTTTGTTTTCATTTTACACGGGAAACGCGTCTATTTTCTTTGCAAAAGTATCAAGAATCAGCTGTTCAGAGAAAGACTCTAAATAGATGCCTGTTTAAATGTATCCATGCTGTTAAACAACTCCAGCACTCAAGAAAAGAACTATAGCTGCATAAAGTGTGTATTTACTGGAGAAGAAAACCGAATTTAAAGAAATAGTAAAATGTGCTTTTTCTGACTGAAGAGAGAAAATCACCTATTTAAAAGTAAATTGTTGGGTAAAGGCTTGCTTACTTAGCAATGTAAAAGGATTTGTTGCTGGTAAACGTACACTTATAAACTGTTTTGATTCCACAGGTTTAAGCCAAGATGTAAAATGAGAAAATAAAAGCTAAAACTCAGGCTAAATTGGCAAGCTATAAAAAAAACTTGCTCTGCCATTTGCTAACCTTGAGAAAGGGTGACACCTCATAAACCTCTGGGACAAGAAAGCTACCTTAAAAGACTTTGAATGAACCAGGACAATGGAACTTCACAAACTCATCAGACATTTGTCTTTGCTCCAGGCTGGGACAATAGCAGGCTGAGACTCTCACCTGTCAAGTGTGGGGGGCAATAAAACCTTCAATCAAGAGAGAGGCCCTTCATCAACATTTTCAAAGTTTTACAAGTGTTATTTTTATTCTGAATTATTTTCAACCTTCCATTCAAATTCAAATTGTTTACTTTTGCTTAAACTATTGCCTATGACTGTTAGTATCTTTCCAATGTTGCTCCCATAGAAATTTGTACTGATTTAGGGATTTTTGCACACTTTCAGTATTTGATTCAGCCATTTTCGAGTGTCATTTTCCCAGTGTAAGGGCTTCAAATCCGTTTTTCTCTCTTGTTTGAGGATGGAAGGTTGGATTCGAATTTTGTTTCTTACTTCTCATTCCTGATTACCTGCTGCTTCCTTATATCTAATTAGAATTGCTTATTTGTGGGTTGAGGAATATTGCATGGGAAAATCCTGACTTAAGTGCTATCTTTCCAAGCAAGCCAAAAGTGTTCTATTCCTCTGGTGTTTTCTATTTTGTGTTGCTAAAGAGTGAATTTAAGTGCATTACATACCTTCTTATTTGTTATTGTCACCCCATTGGTGAGTGCTGTTCCCTAAAAAAAATATATGTTTGATTTGAATTTTAAATAAATAAATAAATATTACCTTTACCAACCAGCCCGATTCGTGACCCGGGGTATTTGAAAAGGGGTGTGATATGAGTGGTGTATCTCTCAAATATTGAACCTACATACATAACAAAATAAGCATTTTGTTTGTGCGCTGCATACTAGGCTGAAACCATGGTGTATCGCCTGATTGAAATACTTAACAGTGGTGCAGCCTAGACGCCCTGCTACCTGCGTATCACTGCCTGCCCCAGCATCAAAGGACTGACTGAGCCTGAATTTGGCGCAGCCTATACGCCCTGATACCCGCGTCTCGCTGCCTGCCCAACATCAAGGGACTGACTGAGCCTGAAAGCGGCGCAGTCCAGACGCTCTGCTACCCGCGTCTCTCTGCCTGTCCCAACATCAAGGGACTAACCCGATGCGGCTCCTGGTGCTCCCACGTGTGGCTTTGCCGGCCTTTGAACTGTGCCATCAACAGACCTTGATCCGTGGTAGTGACTATCTTCAACGGACACTGATGCAAAGTGAACTGGTCTCCTGCATTCCTGCAAGTGCTCGGAGAAGACTCAGTAAAAATGTGTTTAGATTGTAGGCATGCGCTAAATCGTGCCAGAAGCTAACAATTGTGTCATTCAGTGATTGAAGTTCCACTTACCCCAGGTTAATAAAGGGTCTTCTAAAATGTGGTAGAACTGCCAATATACCAACAGCAGTTCGCCAACCTCAACTTTCACGTGCTGAATATGTACAGAGGTTTCGATATGTGTTATATGTCTGCAACTACCTGAGTCCCTATGTGTGTATCATTGGTCTATCCTATGATTCGTCTACCCTACAATTCCCACGTGGTATAAGTATTGTCGTTCTGTAACGGGGGGGAATCATTTATGTTCCAGTAACATTTGTTTTGTTCGTTATAAAAAAGGTGGAGTGTTATGTGTGTCCCTCCCAAGTGTTTTGCCCTTTTAAGATGGGCCATGACGTTGTCATGGCCCGACCTAATAAAAGGAGCCCTGGCATGGCCGTGCCGTCAGAACGGCTGCAGACTCCAACAATGGAAGTCCTGTATCGGTCTCTAATTTTGGGTCTCCAGGCCCATACTGTGTGATCATTGTCCTGCAGGCCCACATTGTGTGATCACGGTCCTGCAGGTCCCTGCTGGTCTGGGCCCCCCAGATCAGCTTGGTGCCCTCCGTCCAGCCCAGGCACCCTCCATCTATGATGCTCCCAGCATTCATGGTTCCCCCGGCACCCAGGCCATGCACCCTTGGCCTACCAGGGTCCCGCCCTATACCAATCACAAGATTGGGTGATCCCGGCACATCACACAAGGTACTGGCACTCACAGCACCTGTGAGGCCGGCCGTGTGCTCACAGCCGGCCCCACAATATGGTAGAAGATGAATAATAGCAATATCTTTCACAGAAAAATCAGGAGTCTCCGCCTAAATCGGGAGGGTTGGCATTTATGAGTTAGTCTAGAGGTATTAGTGAGCATCCACCTTTTTTACAATGCTCTTAATTTCTATCACCTTGATAACAGGTAACAAACAGACTCGTTGCTAGGGGGGGCTAGGGGGCTAGGGGGGCTATAGCCCCTGGTCCTTTGGATAGAATCTCAGGAGCTACAACCAAAAGGCTAGCTAGCCCCCAGTCCCGACAGTTCCGACATTAGCGTAGCCCCGGGTCTTTTCCAGACCTAGCAACACCCCTGGTAACAAATACCTTTTATTACCATTAAATCACCACATTAACCTTAGACACTCCGGCTCTCGGCCAATGCCTCTGGTGTGCTCCACGCACCGCCCTTCTGCAGCTCTCCACCCCAAAGGCTCAACTGGCAACTCTTGCTCATGCGCTGCCCATGCTCCACCCCAAAGGCGTGACCACTGTTTCAAAACTCCTTCTTTAAGTCCTATACAACAACCTCATTGGTGACCTCACCTCTACAACAAGGAAGAAATTGCTGACACCTGTCCCTTCAATCTGTCTGCTTATACAGTCCCCAAACACAATGACAAACCTGACAGAAGATAAATGACATATGTGGCCACCTTCCTGACTAGCCAACAGGGAAAACCAATCATTCACTTGATCTACCTGTACCTACAGCGCCGCCTTGTAGATAAAATGCTTCTGCGAGAGTTAACCAGGAGAACACCTTCCGCGATACAAGTGAGCTTCATCTGCTAAGCCCTACACACAGGGATACCATCATCCATGATCCAAGCTACAATGCTCAACCCACAGGAAATCCAATATTTACATATATTTCGTCATCCGTACCCTGAAGTCAATCGTCTAAGATGATTGTTAAGATTGATTTCTGAGCTCTGACCTGGTGGCCAGAGGTTCAGAAGGCCAGCCTAGTTTCCTGGAGCAGGGTAACCTCTGGACAAGCCAGACCAATCAAGGTAGCTATGGAAGGCGGTCAACACTAGGTCTCAGGAGGGGTGAGGGTGACTGAAGGACCTCAATGAGCACGCCAAGCAAGGACACTTACAAATTACTCTCAGACAGGTGTATATATCAAACATATAAACACATTCATTACAAGGCCTTTGTAACTCAACACACAGCAAGAAAATCACAGCAATACTACTTAGCCCAACGCAACACTTTCAAAATACATATATACAAGACCAAGGGAGTCAAAAGGGTTGAAGGCACGAAATATGCCTATAACCTAGAAGGGAAGGAAACAGGCAGTGCAGATAGTCTTTAGTCCCCTTCAACATCAAATACGCACCTAACTAAGAGGCAGTCCAAGCCCTAAGAAGAGAGGAGCCGTGTGCTCAATAGTACATGCAATGCAAGTGCATGCAGTTGTTCCAATGGGCAAAACAGGGTCTCTTTAGGGGTCTCTAGCAGCTCAGCGAGGTGGGTGAGGTGATGAAGAAAAGATTCCCACTATTCGAGGAGGGCCCCCACTTGAAGGCAGAGGTGATTCCAAGGTTCGGGAATAGTTTGCTAGTTCGCACTAGCAGTGAAAAGGAGAGGGGCCCTCAGGGGCCACTCATGCGTAAAAATAAATGGAGGCGCTAGGGGCCACCGGTTACTCACCGACCCCCGGCGCACTCTGGACCAAACTTCGCCAGTCGAGTCCACTAAGTGTCCTTAACAAATTGGGGGCTTGTCCGGGATTTGGGTTTTGGTTGCCACCCATGACAGTCGAACACAGCAGACTAACCTACAAGGTAGTGATACTTTGTGTGGTTGGAATACTGGGTTACATTGTACAGGTGCCTCCCCAAAACAAATACTCTAAGTACCAGGCCTTTGTCTAAAAGTAAAACTAAATCAACCCCAAAATAGACAGAAAGCAACAGAATACAGGTTACCTTTACATAAATAAATACATTAATAAAAAAAAGAACATGTAAAAAATGACCACAGTAGAAATCAATATGGCTACAGAGCACCTTCTGCACAAGCTAATTGTCAGAGGTGAATGGCCAGAACAGGATGAAAAAGTCTGGTTACAAGAAATAACACAACAGGTCACTGCCATGAACCTGGATACATGGCAGGACGGTGGCCTATTACATCAAGCTTTGAGTGAGTTATATATGACCCCAAAAATTAAAGAGGAGCAATATAAAATTGCCAGAATCACAGCCTACATGTATCTCCACATGGGAATGATGCAGGGAAAGCATGAGGAAAATACAACTCTGGCTCAGAATCAATCTGAACTATTAAATGAAATCCAGACTGATCTAAATTTAGCAGAACAACAATTACAAAAGAGCCAAGAGTTGGAGGTAGAATCTGGAAATTACATCATAAAATTAAAAGAGGACTTGGCTCTCCAAATGCAGAAAAATGCAGATCAATTGACCCAATTAGAGGCATTGAAAGAGGAGTGCAGGGAAAAGGTTGACTCTCTCCAAGAGAGTCAACAGAAGTTAAATCAACAAATAAATTATAATAGAGTCTGCGCAGAGCAGATAGTTACCCTACAAGATCAGATAGAGAAATTGAAAGAGGAAAATAATAAATGAATTATGAGAGACCTCCACTCTCAATCAGAATTTGATGAGGAACGCCAGAAATTAAATACCATCAAGAAACAAAGGGATAACCTGGTTGAACAGAGGGGCACCCTAAATCAGGAGAAAGACGCCCTATGCCAGGAAGTAAGCACTTTAAAAACAGAGTTACAGAGAAGTGAGTTAGGCCTCCAGAAATTTAATGAACTCAAAATAGAGTATGGGAATCTACTGGAGCATGCCAGACAGATAGAAGGTGCTCTGGAAGAGAATACCCAAACCAAAGATGCACACACTCAGGAGGTGAGTCTCCTGCAACAGAAATTTGCTCAGGGTGCTCAAACTATACAGGCAGCACAAAGAGATAACGAGGCCCTCTGTGAAGAGAATGATGGGCTCCACAATCAAGTGGCAGCGTAAGAGCGGGTCATAGAGGCCAGTAAAACCCTGATAGCTGAACAAAAGGCTCAGATCTTGGCATATAATCAAGAGATAGGGGCTGAAAAAGAAAAACTAGCGAGGGTGGAGAAAGAGGGTGCTAGATTTACCTGAACAGGTAGAGAGGTACAGGACAATCCCTGATCATATGGTAAAGACCTCTGTACTAAAGGATTGAAACCCATTTAACACTTTGTGCACTGCTGACTCCATGGCTGCCGGTTCACATGAGCCGGAAACCATAAGGCCATCAGAATTTAATAGGCCAAGCATGATGGAACTGACAGGTAGCGCACCCCAGAAATTGATAGAAGTGCATCCCTATGCAGGTACACAAATATAAAGGCTGATGTCTCTGACCAGGAAACCTCCTATGAGGAGAGAGTCAGAGAATCCGAGCTACAGGAGCACTACCTTCAAAGGGACCAGTTGGTTCAATTTGCAAAAGAACAACAAGAAAAGAGGCCCCATAAGAGCATCCTGAAGACCACCAACCAATCAGGGCAGTGGGGGGGCCTACTCTGCCAATCCTGGGAGCGGGAAGGAGTCAGAAGACTACCTGTGCACCGCAGGAGTGAAGAAACTAGGCCCCAGCATTCTGCGAGCCCTTCTCAAGTTCACAGAATCAGGGAGCGCCTAGATGATCATGAGGGGACCTCAAGTAGCAGCGCCTCTGAGTCTGAGGGCGAGTGGACTCAGGTGACTAAGCCAAAGAAGGCAAATAAACTCAAGAGAGATATGACAAAAGACCCATTAGGCAGATTAAGGCCATTAGGAGTTTCATAACCCCATACCACAGAAATGCAAAGTATTCTGTCTGGGAACACTTGGAACTCTATGAGCAGATGATGGACACTTTTCATCTGAAAGACAATTCGAACTGCATAGAGTATGTTAAATGGACCTGTCTCCTGAGTGCTCCAGCTTCTTTGCTGAACTGGAGGACCAGAAACATTCAAGATGGTCCACCTACAGGGCAGCCATCTTGAAACACTTTTCCGCCCACAGAAACCCCCAAGAGGCTTGCAAAAGCGACCTACAATCTGCAGCGCGGGGAAAATCAGGCCCCACGAGAATTTGTACATGAGCTAAAACGCACCTTTGCACAAACCACTAGGAGGGTGCGCACGGATAGCAGGGAGTTTATAACTACCTTCTTTCATGCGCTCCCAAAGAATATTATGACCCAGCTGGAAAGGGACTTCCACTATAAAAGATCTCTGGACTGGGTCATAGAGCAGGAAACCTGCATTTATGAAGTTCAAAAACCTGCCGAAAATAAAAATCTGTCCAAAAACCCCAAACCAGCCAACACCCCTGCTGCTGCTAAGGTGGCGGAGGTGAAGGTTGCCCCCATTCTAGACCTAGAGATGGGGGAGCCTAAAAATGTACCTACACAAAATCAGCAAAATCAGAGACCCAGAAGGCCTTCAGGCCAATCACAAACGGGTGGCAGTCAGGGAGGTAATCCCACCAATGGGACCCAAAACTCCCTTGATTATATAAATCCCAGATACAAGGGCAACCGACCAATCTTGGGGTATGTATGGAAACCCCCAACCCAAGGGGGCGGGGGATCCAATTAGGTAAGTACTGCCCCGGGAAACATCCCTCCTAACTTCCCCCAGGAGGGCAGTAATCCCCCAAATGCTGGGTTAAGTTTCTTCCCACGGTACTCACAAAACTCCAGCCTGCAGGACAACCCTCCTTTCTTTTCCCACCTTCAGGAAACCAAATAACCCAATCTGGGAGAGGGGAAGCCAAGGGTGGAGGTTACCAAAATTCACAATATCCAGGGTACAACGGGAGAAGGGATAGTTACCCTTCCCGTGATCACCTAGATGGGACCAGAGACCCCCGTACCAGCCAGAACAGGTGTCCCAACTGGAGCGGCAGGTCCAGAACCTTACCCAGGATCTGGGTTGCATGTTGAGGGCTCAACAGAACCCTCAGACGAACATGGTGGCTCAGAACCCCACAAACCAAGGGTCTGGCACCCCAGAACAATGACGGGGGAGAACCCTGACAATTCACCAGTTCCAGAGGAGGAGGCACGGAGTGAAGGGTGGTGTAAAGCCTAGAGGAAGCTTCCTTACTCACTCGTGAAAAGCCCCTGGACACTCAGGAACCGGAACAAAAATCTCTTGCCCCCGAAAATCTGCAGCCCAGGGAACAGAGGGTTGGCAGGAGAAATAAAGACATTAAAAAGGCCCATTTTGTGGAGGAAGTTAGTGTCCTCCAGTTTGAAGGGGAAGAATCTTCAGACGATTCTGGAAAAAAATCTTCTCCTTCATGGACGGGGGAACTCCTCCCAAAGAAAAATCGGTCCCAAGAGATCTAAATAAAGACTGGGTGGGTGTGGGGACTGATTCAGTATCGCCCATCCTTGAACCCCAGAATGAGCATCCAGGGAATCAAGTATTAAAAGAGGATTCCCAAACTCCCCGAATCAATTCTGGTCACTGACTCCAAAAAGGGGAGGTGGGGGGCAGCCCAGAATCAGAAAAGAAAGAGCCAGAAAGTCCCCAAATATCAGAATGTTACATTTTGCTTTCAGATTCCCAAACTCCAACACAGAATTATGCCCAAACTACCCTTGTGTCGGAGTCTAAAATAAAGAAATTGAGCACCCAGCTTGCCCAGAATGCCCATTACCTTTGCCCATCGGAGGAGAAAGAGGGTAGATTTTATGCCTCGGTCCATGTGCAAGTGCAATGTACATTTGCAGAGCTGGTGGACATTGGATCCCAAGCCACTCTTCTGTCAAAAAGGGCCTTTGATCAGCTAAATTCAGGAAGGGGGGAGAGATACCAGATCCCTCTCACCCCTCTTCCTGGACAACTCCAGAACTTCGACGGGAATGAAATTCCTGTCGAGGGGAGAGTGGATTTTGAAATAAGAATTGGGCGACACAAAGATAAACACCTGGTCATGGTCGTGACTCCAGAGGGCACACCCTGTCTACTAGGGAATGACATCCTGCATAGGTTGTCTCCCTAATAGACTGTGTGAACAAGGTCCTCTGGACTCAGACTAACAGGCCAATAAAATTGAAACAGAGTGTCAATCATGTTAGTTTAAATGGCACATGCCACATGGTTGAACAAATACCTGATCATATTGAGTTCCTTTTCCAGAACAATAAAATACCTGACATGACAGTAATTGCTGTAGGACAACAAACTGGTGATGGGAACTCCTCTCCATTCCTGAAAATCAACCTTCTTTCAAGTGGCATTCCACACCGGAAGGAAATACTTTGAAATTCTATACCAATTCACAATCTGAAAATCCCAATTCCATAGTCAAAAGTGATGAGAAACCAGCTCCAAGTTTAACTGATATTCAGAAAATTAGAGAACATTTGTTCCTCCCTATTCAGTTAAATGAGGGGAAAGAATCTGTTCTCGCCCGAGTGTGCGTGAACAATGGTATGAGCCTCATCAGCGAAGTCATGTTCCGAAAGCTCCCAAAAGATCCAGCCATTCCCACATTTAAATTGATCAATAAGTGGGAAATGGGTCTGGAAACTTACAATTCCAAACATCTCCTGCCTAGCAGGTGTATGCTCAAAATTTCTATAGGTAACAAAAGCATAGAACATAATTGTTGGGTCGTGCGAGATGTCCCAGCTGCCTTTTATTTAGGCAGTGACATTCTCAATCGCTTTGCCATTAATTTGGACCTGATCAATTACAAAGCCTGGTCCCGACTAGGGGGAAATCCCATGGGCTTTGATGATTCAGAAAAAGCATTTTGGTCAGCCCAATTGCTGCTGTATGCCATTGAAGTTCAAATTGGAGAGGAGGTCGCCATCCCAGGATGGACCAGACTATTCCCACTTGAATTAAAAATTAAAAGAGGACAGAAACTGCAAAATCCTGATGCATATGTACACCTCAAAGCCCATCTCCAACAGTAGGGGTTGGGGTCAAACCCAAACCATTAGTCAATGTAGAACACAACACCATTCCAATATTGATGGATAACAGCGACCTTAGGAGTATCACTCTGGGCACAGGCACCATTATTGGAATGGCGGTTGATGACAGACATTTTTCCATGGATCCAGGTAATGAACTGATAGGACCAATTCCCGATGACTGTTTTGACAATGACAGTGACAATGACCTACCACCAGACAGGATCTTCACCCGGCAAGGGGGGAATTTCCTGGTGTACTCTACATGCCCTTACGGTGAGGAAGAGGGGCCCTGTGACATCCGGCAGGATGAGGTGATCTTCCAGGTCCACAATGACAGCCTCTCCTACCTGAAACCCTCTGTCCAGGTCAGTACTCTAACCAGGAACCTCTCCACCCAGCTGGAGGAGGCCGCTGAGATAGAAAAACCAGAAGTCTTTCCAGGCTTCAGGCAAATGGTTGAAGAGTGAGTCAACCTAGCTGATGCCTGTGAGACTCTGGAGCAAAAGCAAAAACAGGTGTTCTTAGATTTTCAAGATCTCTTTGCTGTGAACTTGTATGACTGTGGTCGCACCGAACTCCATACAACAACAATTCCCACGGACCCTGGAATGACTCCAGTGTTTGTGAAGCAATACCGCTTGCCTCTCGCATCCATGGAGTCCTTGACGGAAATCATCAAAAACCTTGAGTCCTGTGGGATAATTCGTCCAGTCCACAGCACCTTTAATAATCCGGTGTTGGGGATTTTAAAACCGAACGGCCAGTGGAGACTCTGTGCTGACCTGAGGGAGCTGAATAAACAGGTCCACATGTCCCAATGGCCTCTCCCCTACATTGAGCAGGGGCTGGGCCAGATCTAGGGGTCAAAGATATACACTGCCATTGACCTGACCAATGGGTACTGGACCGTGCCTGTCCGTAGGGAGGACCAATACAAGCTGGCCTTTACCTTCAGGGGGCAGCAGTACACCTGGAACCGGACTCCCTTCGGATACATCAACTCCGGCAACAAATTCAACATCTTCCTACATAAGGCCATGCCCGACTTGAGTGAAATGGGTAACCCGTCCTATGTGGATGATGGCCTGATAAAAAGCTCAAAGGTGGAGGAACACATAGCGGACATCCGTTATGTTCTGACACAGTTGAGGGTTGCCGGAGCAAAACTATCCTTCCAAAAGATGCAGTGGTGCAGGACCTGTGTCAACTTCTTGGGGCATGAGATAACTCCTGAGGGTCTCTGTCCCTAGGAGAAGAAAGTGGAAGCACTCCTAAAATTTAAAGACCCCACAACCCTGTAGGAGGTAAGAAGCCTCCTTGGACTGACTAATTACAGTAGGATGTTCATTAAGGATTACGCAGAGATCACAAGACCCCTGATCCATCTGTTGAAAGGGGGGGTCAAGTAGGAATGGGGTCCAGAACAAGACGAGGCAGTAAAGCAACTCAAAAGAAGCCTCTCACAAGCGCCTTGTCTAGCTTACCCTGTGAAAAACAAGGAGTTCTTCTTGGAGACAGGGTTCTCGATTACATGCTTGACAGCAGTATTATATCAAAAGCATGACAAGGTCAACAAAGTCATCTCCTATGCAAGCAAGACTTTATCCTCTGG
Source organism: Ambystoma mexicanum (assembly GCF_040938575.1). NCBI lineage: Eukaryota > Metazoa > Chordata > Amphibia > Caudata > Ambystomatidae > Ambystoma > Ambystoma mexicanum. Next base: position 323,278,589 of record NC_090926.1, on the reverse strand, counting down.
GGAGGAAAAATTCAACAATTGTGAGAAGGCACCCCGGGCAACGGTGTGGGCATTGAAAAATTCCCGCCGTTCATCCAGGGGGAAAACATCATAGTGGAGACTCCACAACAGCCTTTGCAATACCTCCAAAGGGCCAGAATTTGGGCTGGAAATGTGAGTAATTCCAAAATTACTTCCTTGATTCTGTCAATGCAAGGCTTTCCTGTGGAGGTCAGATATGGCCAAAACAAGAAGAGTCCCCTTGCGCAAGGTCTGGCTGACTTGCATGATTATGCCAGAGAAAACTGTCTCGAGGACGAAAGTCTTTAAACCCAGGACATGGGGGCATACCTGAATTCCCCGCACAAAGTCTATGACGAAGACAAGTGCGAGGGAATGCCCAAAGTTTATGTGGACAGGTGCTTCTACCATGTTGACCACAACGAGGAAAAGGAACTGGTGGCCGGCGTTGAGAATGCCTGGGTGAATGATGCCCCGCAACCCTCCGCTGGGTACAAAATCGGTCCCCGTAGTAGTCAGGTGGCAGAGTTGATGGCAGTTCATCCGGCCATCCTTACTGCCGTCCAACACCAACTCCACGAACTGGTCATAATCACTGATTCAGATCATGTCCGGAACGGGTTCGTGGAGCACCTGGTTAATTGGAAAACCAGAGGCATGCTATGTGCTAACAACAAACCACTTAAACATGGCAAGCTAATCCAAAATATTGATGATCTGGTCACCTCTAGTGGGATGATCATCTATTGGAAGAAGATCAAGGGTCATTCCAGAATAGAGGGGCCAGACAAAACTGGAAACGACTTAGCTGATCAGTTGGCCAAAACCGGAGCCATCCAGGGGATCTTCTTGAGATCGAGTCCCTGTTGGGGGAAATCCAGGTCACTGCGATCACTAGGTCCCAGACAAATGCTCACAATGAACTCTCAACTGCACAGTGCAGTAAGGAGACACCAGATTCTGATTTAATCACGGCACAAAAAGGGGATCTGATTATTGGTAAATTTTATCAACACATTGAGGACCCTGAGAGCTTTCCCCTGACGGATAACGATTACATTGGGAAAGAGGACCTCAGAGTGTTGATGAAATATCAAAAAATGTTCCGAATCCAAGACGGTTTGTTGGTAAGGAGATCCATATCTGGCTGTGACCAGTGGGTGGTCCCTACCTCATTCCGAAGCTTGATGCTAAGTCACGCCCATGACGCAACCACAGCCAGTCATCAGGGTTTTCACACTACTTTAGAAATCTTGCAGGAGGTTGCATACTGGCCACACATGGGGCAGGACCTCGACCAATACTTGAAGGGGTGTCTTGCGTGTGCACAATTTCAGCCAACATCACTGACACACCAAGCTCCCCTCTAGAAGAGGGGGATGACACTGCCTTGGTCAGATTTACAAGTAGATTTCATCGGGCCCGTGATTCGCTCCTTTAGGGGGAACAAGTACATGTTAGCCGTAACATGCTTGTTTACCAAATGGGTGGAATGTCTCACGGCCCCAAATTGCAAGGCAGAAACAGCGGCTGCCCTGATGATCAACCACATCTTCTCACGTTTTGACCTACCCCAAAGGATTGAGTCAGACCGGGGTAGTCACTTCACCAGCGAAGTGATGACAAAGATGTGGGAGATACTTGGGGTCAAAAGGAAACTTCACGTTGCATACCGCGATCCTCTATTGGTGGAGTTGAGAGGTACAATAAAACCATTTTGAGCATTCTAAAAATGTTTGCGGCAGATTCTGGGCCAAGTTGGGACATCCGATTACCACTTGTCCCGATGGTCATCAGATCTACACCTTCTTCAATGGAACAATCGATTTATAAGTATAATTATGTAACAGGGAGTATTATTTCTCTTCACCATCAATTGTCATTATTGAATGCATGCGTGTCCCACTGCTGTCAGCCCTATTGGAAGGCAGTTAGTGGGAAAATGAAGTAACCAGTTCTTATTTATTTAATAGATTCGTACTGGTTGCGCCTATTCAAAGACCAAGGAGGGGACCTCCCCGGCGACCTGGAAGGGAGAAATCAAAGAAAATCTGGGGGTGTCGCTCCACGCTCCAACACGAGACAGCGAGAGGATTGTGGCGAACCGCTCCCTGATGATGGAAGAAGTCATACCTGATAAACCCTGTGTTCCCCGCCTGATGAATCCAACGTTGCCCAACTCTCCCTCGACTCGGAATCCCAGAAGAGTCGGGGGGGGGGGAATGTGTGGGATATATTTACCCACTCAGCAGTACTTCCCCACATCACCAAGCTGCGCATCTGCAGTCACCAGCAAAATGGCTGTGCTGGCTCCTGTGAGCACCATGGCCTCAAAACTGCGTTTCTCAGTGACAAAAAGATGGCTGCACCATCTTGCCAAGCACATATTGGGCAGGATGGAACAAGGGGCACACTGAGGGAGCTTGCCAGTGTGTTCTTACATATACAAAAGAAATAGAGTCAAACAGCAGCGCTGCTTGCTTCCAGCCCAAAGTCCCAGTTGAAAATGGGGTATTTTACCTTAAAATGATGCTGCTCTGACGCTATTCTTATCGGTTCTTCCTCAAACTACTGTTATTAATAAGGCCCTGCCATGCCCATTCACATTCCCATTGTGCTTCAGCAAAACCAAGCATGACCACTGAATGACAGGCTCTGTCAAACCAAATCTGAGAAAAATCAACAAAGAAACTTCATTTTCTGCCGTATGGGAAAAAGCTTCACATTTATGTTACAAAGTGTCAAGGATCAGTAATTCAAAGAAACTCAAGCTCTGGGCTATGTCAATTTGAGCGCGTAGGTGGTTCAAATAAACTGCTGCCATAAAGAAAATAACTATAGCTGCAAAACAGTGTGGGAATCCAGATGGAAAGTCAAAAACCAAATTTGAAAGCAAAGTGCTAGCAGCTTGCACCACGTGTGTAAAAATGGGCTTTGCAAACTAAAGGAGAAAAATGCTTGTTTGAGAGTACTAGTATGAAATGGTTCTATTCAGCAGGTTTTCTTCCAATTCAGAGCAAAAATAAATAGAATTAAATCAAACTTCAGTGGCTGCATGGGGGGGAGGAATCAGCCCAAGACAGGTTTCTGCTGAGAGGATGGCAGAAACAAAAGGGGCCCTCTCAGTAGATACTAACACCCCAGTGATAATTACCAGGTTGGACAGAATCTAGTCTGGGCTGAGCCCTCTACAATGGAATTTCCAGGACACAGATGTGCGAAGTGGAGAAGGGGCAATAAACCTTCAATCAAGCTGGGAAAACCCCATCCTCCCTTTGGGGGAAGTGACAGTTGGTGGCAGCTGAAAAGAAAAAAAATGGGCCAGTGTAGGACAACGATTCCTGTTTGTTTCAAAAGACTATTTTATTAAGAAACTTTGAAGACAGTTATCTTTGCAACAGGACTTTGCAAAAATGTAAAAATTCAGTTGTTTAAATGTGATTTTTGTGGCTTTCAAATAAGAGGTCTTGGCTGCCAATAGAACGTATGGGACACGAACGCCAGAAGAATGTGAATCATGGGGAAAGGACACATGATGGACTGTTAAAAATGAATACATATAGGCCCCATGATACTATGTACGCACGTGTATAGTCACAGAATCTTAGGCAGAACAATTCACACTGAAAATTACCAAAGATTATTAAACATACAAAACAATGGGCCTCATTACGAGGTTGGAGGTTATGGAAAAACGATGCCGGTAAAGGATTACCGGCATCGCTTACCGCTCCGGTGCATTATGACCCGGCAACCCGCTATCAGCGACACCCTAAATAATGGTGCCTCTAATAGCAGCATGGGCGCGTACATGTGCCCCTTTGGGGAGCAAATACCAGCATGCCGGTAATAAGAGGACATTCCAACCCACGCGGACATGCAAATACCGGCATCCAGAAGCCGGTAATCACAGGCTTTACGATGTCGGCCATACAGGCATCGCGGAGCACCCGCAAACAGCAATCAGCAATCAAGCCAACTGCCAGAGGTGCACACAATCACCACAGATCTAGTCAATGGAGGCTGGGCCAGTTTAAAATGAGCACACCCACACACCACACCCCTTCCAGCACCAAAATGCGACCACTAGCTGTTGCAATCATGGCGCTGGAGGACATGCCAATACTGCTACAACTATAGCAACAACACCAACACCAACAACAACAGCAGCAACAACAGGCAGCACAAAGGAGATGCAGGAGGAGAAGGAGGCTGAGACAGGCCCAGCAATTACCACTAGCGCAGCCAGCAGTGCCTCCTAGGCAGCCACCAATCCCTCGCATCAGACCCAGGCCATTCAACCTAACCCCTGAGCAAATCCACACCCCGTACCGGTTGGACCGGGACACCATCACCACCATAGTGTACATGATACACAACGACATTGCCAGCCTCATAGAAATACTCACTGCCATCGCCCTGCTACTAAAGGTGGTGTCCGTGCTCCACTTCCTGGCCACAGGCACCTACCAACACACAGTGGGGCAACTGCATGGCATTTCACAACCACTTTTTTCACGCATGTTGAACCAAGTGCTGGATGCCCTCCTGAAGCACGCAAGCACCCACATATCCTACCACGCACTGCCCAGGAGACAGCTGACACCAAAGTAGGCTTCCATGCACTGGCAGGCATGCCCAATTGTGTTGGTGCCCTGTACTGCACCCATGTTGAATTGGTAGTCCCCCATGCCATAGAGGCGGTGTACCACAATCACAAGAAATACCACTCCATCAATGTGCAGATGGTATGTGACACCAGCAAGATCATCACACATTGCTGTGCCCGATATCCCAGATCAACACATGATGCCATGGTGCTGCACAACTCCACGCTACCCCGTCACATGGAGCGACATGCTGGACCACGTGCCTGGCTTCTTGGTGAGTTGCCCAACTGGCCCATGGCAGTGCTTTGGGGCACTGATGTGTAGGGATGCATACTCCACCTGTGTGGGAAAGGGGGAGATGCATACTCCACCTGTGTGAGAAAGGGGGGATGCATACTCCACCTGGGTGGGAAAGGGGGATGCATACTCCACCTGTGTGGGAAAGGGGGGTGATGCATACTCAACCTGGGTGGGAAAGGGGGATGCATACTCCACCTGTGTGGGAAAGGGGGGATGCATACTCCACCTGGATGGGAAAGGGGGGATGCATACTCCACCTGTGTGTGAAAGGGGGCTGCATACTCCACCTGGGTGGGAAAGGGGGGATGCATACTCCACCTGGGTGGGAAAGGGGGGGATGCATACTCCACCTGTGTGGGAAGGGGAGGATGCATACTCCACCTGGGTGGGACATGCCACTGATTGTAGAATGCATGCAGATCTAAACACTCCTGACCTGAATCTCCCAAACAGAACATGAGACATCACTGGCACACATTTTACCATCAATGCATATCAAACACAAGTTAGAGGCACGACCAGGCCACCATGGGAATGACAAGCAATGCATGACTGACAGGATTGCAACTGTGCCAATGTGGCTAGTGTGACCCGGCACAGTGTAGAATACACAGCATGAACGGGAGGCGAAACATTGTCATACAACCACAGTACATCCGACTCAGCATGCATCATTGCCCCCTGCATCATCTATTGAACGCCATCCAGACTTCCACACCTCATAACAATAGCATCAACGTAACAATCTTGCATACGTACAGGGACATGTGCATGTCCACACCAAATAGCTGCCACCATGACTGTGCTTCCTGAAGGTGGCAGCTCAGAGTGACACACACCTATTTGTATTTGCTTGCAGGTGATGGAGGATATCCCTTGAGGTCGTGGCTACTTACCCCTGTGCAGAACCCGCAGAACAGCCATGAAGAGGAGTACAATCGTGTGCACACCTGTACCCATGTTGTGATTGAGCAGACCTTTGGCCTGTTGAAGGCGTGTTTCCGCTGCCTAAGCAGGTCTGGTGGGGCACTCCTACATAGTTCTGAGAAGGTGGCAAAGATCCCCATGGCCTGTGTCATGCTGCACAACATGTGTGTCTGGAGAAATGTACCACTGTCACCTGACATTGACATGCATGCACTGGGTGAGGATGATGAGGATGGAGATGGAGGTGAAGTAACCCCCCTGCCAGTACGTGATGCACGGGATAGCCATGCAGTACGCCAAGCACTGATTCACGAATACCTCTGAACCACAGGGACTATGATAGACATGTGTCACTGACACACTGGGTCCATGTGGACATGCACACTGGGAGTGTTTGGAATTGGCCACTGAACACCGTCACACATTAAATGGATATACACAAAATGAACAATGTCCAGCCATTGAATTTGTTTGCACACAACGGGTGTATTTGTTCTAACAGAAAAAAATGTGACCACTTCCCCCCAACCCCCAGTGAACTCCCTAACCCACCCTACAAACCCCGAAACCCCCCAGTGAACTCCCTTACCCACCCTACAAACCCCAAAAACCCCCAGTGAATTCCCTAACCCACCCTACAAACCCCAAAAGTCCCCAAATGTACTCCATGAAATGGTTCCCTTCGCCCACAACCATGTGTCCCACTCCATTGTCTGGGCACTTTACTTCCTGGACTTTTTGGTGTCCAGGGGTGGCATCTCTGAGTGCCGTGCACTCCTCCGGGTCAGCCGCACAGGGCTTGCGGGGACTGAGGATGCAGGTGTTGTGGCAGTGGATGTGTCCGAGGCAGGTTCCACGCCTGCTCCAAGGTGTGGCCGCTGCATATGGAGCAGGATGGAAGTTAGGACTTGGGTTACTGCCCCCAGACAGTCCCTCATGAGCACAGCCGACGCATTCACGGCAGCTATGTTCGCTCCGATGGCCGCTGTGGTCCCCGCAATGGCAGTTGCAATGCCCCTCCTTTTCTCCTCCCCATCGGCAATATACTGCCACAGGAGTTCCAGCATTGCCTCCTGTCGTGCCTCCACCCTCGACAGGCGTGACTCCAGGGTGTTGGTGGGAGCTGGAGTGGTTGGAGCTGGAGTGGTGGATGGTGTATGCACGGGGCCTACATCCTGGGTGCTGTCCTCCTCGAAGGGGCACAGGTCCGAATCCCTGAGGTCAGAGTCATGGAGGCAGGGATCATCACTGCTGTAGGGCTCCATATGGAGTGGTGAGGTGGGCAGGGGGCTTGGGGTGGGTGTAGAAGTCACTACTGTGACTCCCTTGGGGTCCACATTAGCATCCAAAACGTCCTTGGTCGTGGATGGCGCAGGAAGTGACACCCCTCCGACTGTTTTGGGTGTGTGATGCTGGTCCTGATGTGTGTCGGGCACACTGGCAGCAGGTGCTGTTGGCTGGCTTTCCACCCGGTCAGGCACACTGCCTGTGGGTCTGGCCTGTTTGTCTGGCTGGGGGGTGGTGGTGGCGGTGGCCCTTGTCTTATGGTGTGATGTGGATGCCCTTGCGGTCCTCTCCTGACTGGCATCTTCCTCATTGGTGCCTGGGGGTTAGAAGAGATGCAGGTCATCAGTGATGGTGACACATGCCAGCAGCATACAATTGTGCTGCTCAATATTCATACATTCATGCATCCGTGTCTTATAGGTGTGTGGCACTTGGTGTTCTGAGGGGGCATATTGGCAATCACTGCATGGCAGGTGGCATGCCGTTGATATGGGGTTTGTGTGTTGGGTTACATAGGCACGGTCCTGGTATGTTGCCCGTGTGTTGGTTATGGGATTGGCCCTCAGCATGCATTTCTGTGTGGCAGGGTTTGGGCCGCAATCTGGACTTGGATATGTTGATGTGGGTGTAGGGACATGCATTGCCTTGCCTAGTCTCACTTCCACGTCCCTTGTGCTACGTCATGGTTTCCCCTAGAGGGATGTGCAGGGTCGCTCACCTCCTTCTGGGGATTATGCCGCACCCATCTCCCTCTCTCCAAATCCCTCAATCGACTCAGGATCGATAAATGTGCTGGCAGTCTCCTCCCAGGGCATCAGCTTTGCAGGTGAATGAGACCCCCACTGTCGCCATGGCCACCCTCCTGTTGCTTGACAGGATGTTTCTCACCCTCAAGCGGAGGTCGTCCCACCTCTTGCGGCAGTCACGCACAGTACGTGCAGTGGTCCCCACTGCCGACACCTTCCGGGCAACCTCCTGACAGATTTCCTTTTTCCTCATCTGGGCATCACGCTTCATGTCATTGGCTTTCATTATGTCTGCATGTGCAGCGAGTGTGTCCGCCAGCATATTTAGGTCTGCGTCGGTGTTTCCGCTGCCGGGGGGTCGTCTTCCGGGTGGCCTTGAACATCCTCAGGGTTTTTCAACACAGCATAACACGAATAGACTGGTAGTTTTGGAGGATTGCAATGGATTGTGTTTTTAAAGATGGCCCCCGGCCAATTTCCCATTCCGATGCATTTCCGGGTCCGGTTTTAAAAGCCCGGTATTAGCATGTTGGTATTAACGGATCGGTATTTAGGGGTTCCTCCTAGGCGGTGCCGGTATCGGTGGGTCCCGTGATGCCGCTATCTGGGGGTTGGAGGGCCTTTTGCAGCATGCCGGTATGGCAGCTCGTGCACGCTCGCGCACTTGTAACCACCCACTATTAGCGGCATCATACGAGCACGGACCCGCTCTTACCTCCATGCCGGTAATGACCCCGTTATTACTGCGCTACTCGTAATGAGGCTCAATGTCTCACAGATTGCAGAGTTGGACTGCAATGGTCTGCATAAAATATGTAACCTGTTTATGTAATTTGCTAAGAGACTTCAACTGTATAAATGTACCATTTGTGGCAAAATCAGGTTTTAGCTAAATCATAAATCAGACATCCTGCTCTTGAAATCCAACCAGCTGAGAGCGAGGCGGGGACTATCACCCCTGACCAATCCAGTGGTTTAGAGGTGTGTTTAGCTAAGCCTGCCCAGCTTTATACTTCTATGATGTCACTATGCGTTATAAATAAGAGTCCATGACAGGACTCTAGACACACACTCTCTCCTAGATTTCCTGCGCCAGCGTTCCTGATCTGCTCCATTCATCTTGCTGATTCCAGATTTCACTACAAGGCCAAAGCATTGCTGACCCTGCTCCAGCAAGGCCAAAGCTGGCTGATCCTGTCCGAGCAAGGCCATTGATCCAGAGAAAACCCACTAAAATCCCATTACAAAAGGGGAAAAGCTGTGATAACTTTTGCATCCTGAAATCAGACCGGCTTGCTGCCCACCACCTGCATGCCCGCTGCAACCCTATCATCCAGCTGTCCTTGCCATCCGGTGATCAGAATTGCCCAGCTGTTTGCTGTAAGGAGTGCCCGCCATGTGGTGACCAGACCCAGTTGGCTGTTCCAAAATTCCAAACTCAAGCGTGGAATGTGAGTATCTCCTCATCCCAGAGAAACACATAGTCTCCCCATCTTGACCCTTTTGTCTTTGTTTCCCTCTCCAAGCAATCATATCCATACCCTGGTAACTTGTTAAAACTGTTAGAATTCTCTGTGCACCCTATCCTTGACTTTCTAAGTACTAGCGCCATCTCTCTATAAATTCTGTCTTGTATAGATCATTAGCAATAGTTTGATTAAATTAATTAATTTTCCCTAAAGAAAAGGGGTACACTGCGTGAAGGGCTACAACTGCGGCGTAACTTTGATATTCACGGGTGGCGTTCCTCTTTTCTTAGCCATTAAATCTAGTTTAAGTAAAATTTGCCTTTCATTTCAAAACCGAAGTTTTCATTTTAACTGCTCTATTTTCCTAAAATCGAACCTCATTCTACCTTCCAAATCTCTCTCAATTTACCAGCTAGAGACCTTCTTTCACTTCCATACTGTCCCTGTGCTGTGTATCTGTCCCTGCCAAAAAACCGCATCCAAATTCTGTGTTTCTCACCTGTTTTTAAAAAAAAAACATTTTTACATTTATAACTGCAAATTCGAACAAAGAATGCAACTTTTCCATGTGTGATTCCGGCTGCACTGGGTTTTCAATTTCAATCTGTTTTGTGAAGTGTATGTTTTTGTGATACCTTACCTTATGGTTGATAGTGAGATAACATACCTAATACTGTGATAAAACATATGTATATCATTATTTAAACACACATATCATTAATTATTTGACAAAATCCGAATGTCATTTTAGGCCTTTGCAAAGGGTTTAAAGCCTCTTATTCTGTGAGGGAAGGTCAGATTTTGATTCTGTTTACTGTCTTTTATCCCTGAATGCAAATTAACAAGGGGGGGTCCTGGGAGTCCCTCTGCCAGACATTAGTCCTGGTTACGAGAGACTTACCCAGAGTCTTTAGCTCACCATCTTTCACAGAGAAGAAATATCCCAAACATATCAGTCTTTGTCCTGCCCTGGGGCAGTCCAGCACCGAAATGCTAGGCAATTCTCCTCTGAACAAGAGTACCAACAGAAACCCCAGACACGTGTTTCGGTCTGGTTGGACCTCATCAGTAGGGTGGATCTGTGCCTCTCTGTCATGCTGCGGCGGGGATGGCGGGTGTGGAATCGCTGGCGGTTCTGTCCGCCGTAGCATTTCACTCCTCGTCTTTTCCACGTACCGCTCTAGTCGTTGTACGCGATCGTGACCCGGAAGTATAAAGCACTTCACTTCCGGGTCGCATACGCGTTGCAACGTTTCCGGGTTCCCTCCTGTGTTGCTGCCGCTCCCGTTACTGGTGAATTTCCTGCCTTTCTGCCTTTCGTTTCGCTGTTTCTACGCAGCTGTGTTCCACCCTTGTTTCTCTGCCTTGTGCATTGCCTCGTCCTTGTTTAGCCTTCCTTTCTCCTTTTCCCCTTTCTTTTTTGCCTCTTCTTACCTCTTCCTTTTCCCCCTTTTTTCCCCTTCCTTCCCAGTTTTTTCCTTCTTTCCTATCCCTTATACCCTTTTTGGATCCTCCTCCTGCCAGACCTGTGCCTGCCTTCCGGACTGTCTGTGTTCAATCCCTTGTACCTATTTGGAACTTCCATCTACCAGACCAGTGCCTGCTTATCGGACTGCCTGCGGTCAATCCCTTGTACCTATTTTGGAACCTCTGCCTGCCCGACCTGTGCCTGCTTATCGGATTGCTCTTCCATCAGCGAACTTACCTTCTTTGATCATCCACCTGAAATACTACTTCTAGGGTTTTTTGTGCCTTCCGGCTTTTTTCCCCCTGGTGAGGCGCTCTCGGTAGGATAACCCCCGTTGCCCCTATCTTAGTGGCACAGTGGCATCCTATCGAGGGCGTCCTTATCTTCACAAAAAAAAAGAGAAGCCTGCACGACATAAGGACGGAAAGATCAAGCAGAAAGAGGAAGGTGAGGAGTTGGGGGAAGGTCGAGAATCTGCAATTTCATCCGAAGAAGAAGATATAACCGACAGTACTGACAGTTTGCAACGCCAACAAGAAACTGAGATGGCAACCCCCCAGCAAGTACAGGAACTTATAGCTGCCGTCCAAAACCTTAATTTGGAGGTTCAGAACCTTAAGACAACCAACGCAGCATTGCAGTTAAGAATGAATGAACGGGAGCGACCCTCTGCAGACCTACCTTCGCTCCCTTTGGTTTCAGGCAAATTTGATGGATCGCCGAAACGAGTCAAGGAGTTCTTAGATGCCTGCAATCTCCACTTTTCCTTCCGTCCGCAGACCTTCACATCAGATCATGCCAAGGTCGGATTCATGATTACCCACATGACAGGTAATGCCCTGGCGTGGGCCACCCCTTTGGTAAACCAACCAGGTCCTGTGCAGCAGAACCATAATGATTTCAAAACCCTGCTGCAGCAAACGTTTCTATGCACAGAAAGCACTTTTCTGGCCTCTGAGGATCTCTTAGACATCCGCCAGGGAAACATAGATCTTCTCTCCTACATCACTACATTCAAGCAATAGCCGCCGAAGCTGGCTGGCAGGAACAGGCCCAATATGCCATTTTCCATCGAGGGTTGAAGGAGGATCTCAAGGACGAACTGGCACGTATCGACCGTCCGTCCTCCTTTTCGGATCTTATCACGGCCGCTCTTCGGATTGATTTCCGGCATGATCACACACACCACTGAAGAATTACATCTAAGTATCCAGCAACATACCGAAAAGATCTCGTTTGACATCATCCGAGCAGCCCATTTCCCTATCATACTAGGGATAAGCTGGCTCCGAAAGCACAACCCTCACATTGACTGGGCAAGGAACGTACTCAGTTTTCAGTCCACCTTTTGTAGATCAGAATGTCTACCTGAACCAAAGTTTGAGACTGTACAGACTACCAGTGTTTACGACTCCAGACTCATACATTGTCTTCCACATCATCTACAAGAATACGCAGAGGTAGTGACAGAAAAGACGCCTAGCGACCTTCCTCCCCACAGACCGGAAGACTGCTGTCTGGATCTTGTTCCTGGTGCGCTGGTACCTTTCTGTAGGATGTTCCCTTTATCTCTCAGAGAAAGACACTTCCTCCGGGAATATCTGGATAACAATCTGGCCAACGGGCTTATAAGACCTTCAAAATCACCGGCTGGAGCTTCACTGTTTTTCATCCCAAAGAAGGACACACAAGAGTTGAGACCCTGTATTGACTACAGGGGTCTAAACAAGGTGACCATTAAGGACAGGTATCCCATGCCTCTTATCACCGAAATCATCCAAGCTGTTCATGGCGCCACAATCTTCACAAAATTGGATCTCCGGAATGCCTACCATCTTCTCCGGATCCAAAAAGGGGATGAATGGAAGACAGCTTTCAGGACCCCCTATGGGTTGTACGAATACCAAGTGATGCCCTTTGGGCTCGTCAATGCCCCTTCGGTGTTCCAGCGTTTTATGGACCAGCTTTTTTCAGACCTGCTGTGTCAGACTACGATTGTCTATCTCAACGACATACTGGTGTATTCAAGAACTCCGGAAGAACATGTAGTCCATGTCAAAGAGGTCTTCCAGAGACTAAGAGAAAACCACCTCTCGGTCAAATTAGACAAGTGTGTCTTTTCTGCAACCTCCATCCCATATCTGGGTTTCATATTATCCAGTCGGGGTGTCGCCATGGATCCCAGCAAAGTATCCACCATTTTGGAATGGCCTTCACCTAAATCCATCAAGGATGTACAAAGATTCCTAGGTCTGGCAAACTTTTACCAGAAATTCATATCCAACTTTTCCCACCGGATTGTACCTATTACCACTTTACTCAAGAAAAGCTCCAATCCATTTTCCTGGTCCAGCAAAGCTGAGGATAGTTTCTGCAATCTCAAGGAAGCCTTCTGTACCGCCCCAATCCTTCAGCAGCCAGATCAAGACCGGCCCTTCATTGTCGAGACAGATGCTTCTTCATCAGCTATGGGGGCAGTTCTTTTGCAGGAACATCAAGGAGTGGAACATCCAGTCTCCTATTTTTCCAAGACTCTCAACGACAGCCAAAGGAATTACTCAGTCATTGAGCGCGAATTACTGGCCATGAAGTCAGCCTGTTTGGAGTGGCATCACCTCCTACAAGGAGGTAAACACCCATTCTCCATCAGAACCGATCACAAGAATCTACAAGTCCTGCGACAGTTCGAGTGCTACAACACACGTCAAGCACGTTGGGCTCACTTCTTTGCCCAGTTCGATTTCGACATTACCTACATCCCAGGGCAACAGAATTTGGTCGCGGACGCTCTGTCTCGCAGAGGAGACTATGTGACAGAATCCGACAGGACACACGATCTGATGTTCCCTTTGCCAAGGCGAATAGGAGTACGGTCCACTTTCTTAAGGCAAGTGAAAGAAGCTTCAAAAGGGGGTTTTGAATCTGATAGACACCCTCAAGACATCGTCTACGACGTCAAGGAAGGACTCTACTTTGTGGAAGGCAAATTATATCTACCCACTCCAGAATTTCAGAGATTGGCGTTAAAGTGGTGTCACGACTCCAAGTTGGCAGGTCATCGAGGTACCAAGGGCACGTTGGATTATCTGCAGAGGCACTTTTATTGGCCGGAGATGCGACGAGACGTGGCCTGTTATGTACAATCCTGCGTGTCCTGCCTTCACAGCAAGAGTTCCCGTCTTAGACCTTTGGGGCTTTTGGAACCTAATCCTGTTCCCGACGGTCCTTGGGAAGTTGTTTCTACCGATTTCATCGTGGACTTGCCTCCTTCTCAAGGGTTCACATGCATTATGGTGGTGGTCGATTTCTTCACTAAAATGGCTCACTTCTCCCCGTTACCAGGTGTACCGACAGCAGTAGCTATGGCCGAAACATTCATCAAGGATGTCTTCCGTCTCCATGGGGTGCCAAAGAAGATCATCTCAGATCGAGGTAGCCAATACACCTCTCGTTTCTGGAAGAATCTCTGCAGCCGTTTGGGTATAGAGAGAGCTCTAACGTCAGGGTTCCACCCTCAGTCCAACGGACAGACGGAACGTCTGAATGCCACCTTAGAGCAGTACCTATGATGTTACGTGAACCTTCAACAGGATAACTGGGTTTCTCTACTACCCCTGGCAGAGTTCTCCTACAATAACTCCTTTCATACTACTCTCGGTTTCACCCCTTTTTTCTGCAGCTGTGGCTACCATCCCCGGTCTATACTGCCGGTCTCTAATGTCTCCACCACTTTACCCATAGTTGATTCCACTCTCGCCTTGTTGAGAGACGTTCACCTGCAGGCTAAACACAACCTTAGCGAAGCACAAATGAGATACAAGGGCCAGGCCGACAAACTTGGTAAACCAGTACCAGATTGGGGGGTGGGTTCTCAGGTCATGTTGTCCACAAGATACCTACCATGATGGGTACACCCTTCCAAACTCTCCCCTAAATTTCTGGGTCCATACGAAATCACCCAAGCCATCAACCCAGTAGCTTTTCGTCTAAAACTACCCAAGAGCCTTCAGAGAGTTCACCCGGTGTTTCATGGATCACAACTTAAACCATTCCATGCAGACATCTGGTCCCATAAAGAGAAGAAAACCCCCTTGCCTGCTACTTCGACCCGGGAGGAATTTGAAGTAGCCCAAATCTGTGACTCCCGATACCGCCGGGGATGGCTGGAATTCCTGATACGGTGGAAGGGGTATCACTGGTCAGAAAACTCTTGGGAACCAGCCTCTCATGTACATGTACCACTTTTGGTCCGCAGGTTTTATCGCTCTCATCCGGGTAAACCTGGGGGAGGCCTCCCTAGGAGGGGGCATACTGTCATGCCGCGGCAGGGATGGCGGGTGTGGAATCGCTGGCGGTTCTGTCCGCCGTAGCATTTCACTCCTCGTCTTTTCCGTGTACCGCTCTAGTCGTTGTACGCGATCGTGACCCAGAAGTATAAAGCACTTCACTTCCGGGTCGCATACGCGTTGCAACATTTCCGGGTTCCCTCCTGTGTTGCTGCCGCTCCCGTTACTGGTGAATTTCCTGCCTTTCTGCCTTTCGTTTCGCTGTTTCCACGCAGCTGTGTTCCACCCTTGTTTCTCTGCCTTGCGCATTGCCTTGTCCTTGTTTAGCCTTCCTTTCTCCTTTTCCCCTTTCTTTTTTGCCTCTTCTTACCTCTTCCTTTTCCCCCTTTTTCCCCTTCCTTCCAAGTTTTTTCCTTCTTTCCTATCCCTTATACCCTTTTTGGATCCTCCTCCTGCCAGACCTGTGCCTGCCTTCCGGACTGTCTGTGTTCAATCCCTTGTACCTATTTGGAACTTCCATCTACCAGACCAGTGCCTGCTTATCGGACTGCCTGCGCTCAATCCCTTGTACCTATTTTGGAACCTCTGCCTGCCCGACCTGTGCCTGCTTATCGGATTGCTCTTCCATCAGCGAACTTACCTTCTTCGATCATCCACCTGAAATACTACTTCTAGGGGTTTTTTGTGCCTTCCGGCTTTTTTCCCCCTGTGAGGCGCTCTCGGTAGGATAACCCCCGTTGCCCCTATCATAATGGCACGGTGGCATCCTATCGAGGGCGTCCTTATCTTCACAAGAAAAAAGAGAAGCCTCCACGACATAAGGACGGAAAGATCAAGCAGAAAGAGGAAGGTGAGGAGTTGGGGGAAGGGGGAGAATCTGCAATTTCATCCGAAGAAGAAGATATAACCGACAGTACTGACACTCTCTAAGAATACTGAGCAAGGGGTCCACGTCTGGATTCCCCTAGTAACATAGGGTGAGACCCAAAGTTACTTAAATATGCAAATTAACAAGGGGAGTCCTGGGAGTCCCTCTGCCAGACATTAGTCCTGGTTACGAGAGACTTACCCAGAGTCTCTAGCTTACTATCTTTTACAGAGAAGAAATATCCCAAACATATCAGTCTTTGTCCTACCCTGGGTCAGTCCAGCACCGAAATGCTAGGCAATTCTCCTCTGAACAAGAGTACCAACAGAAACCCCAGACACGTGTTTCGGTCTGGTTGGACCTCATCAGTAGGGTGGATCTGTGCCTCTCTAAGAATAGTGAGCAAGGGGTCCACGTCTGGATTCCACTAGTAATTTAGGGTGAGACCCAAATTTACTTACATATGCAAATTAACAAGGGGGGTCCTGGGAGTCCCTCTGGCAGACATTAGTCCTGGCTACAAGAGACTTTCCCAGAGTCTTTAGCTCACTATCTTTCACAGAGAAGAAATATCCCAAACATACCAGTCTTTGTCCTGCCCTGGGGCAGTCCAGCACCAAAATGCTAGGCAATTCTCCTCTGAACAAGAGTACCAACAGAAACCCCAGACACGTGTTTTGGTCTGGTTGGACCTCATCAGTAGTGTGGATCTGTACCTGTCTAAGAATAGTGAGCAAGGGGTCCATGTCTGGATTCCCCTACTAACTTTGGGTGAGACACAAATTTACTTAAATATGCAAATTAACAAGGGGGTCCTGGGAGTCCCTCTGCCAGACATTAGTCCTGGTTACGAGAGACTTACCCAGAGTCTTTAGCTCACTATCTTTCACAGAGAAGAAATATCCCAAACATATCAGTCTTTGTCCTGCCCTGGGGCAGTCCAGCACCGAAATGCTAGGCAATTCTCCTGGGAACAAGAGTACCAACAGAAACCACAGACACGTGTTTCAGTCTGGTTGGACCTCATCAGTGGGGTGGATCTGTGCCTCTCTAAGAATAGTGAGCAAGGGGTCCACGTCTGGATTCCCCTAGTAACTTAGGGTGAAACCCAAAGTTACTTAAATATGCAAATTAACAAGGGTCCTGGGAGTCCCTCTGCCAGACATTAGTCCTGGTTATGAGAGACTTACAGTCTTTAGCTCACTATCTTTCACAAAGAAAAAATATCCCAAACATATCAGTCTTTGTACTGCCCTGGGGCAGCCCAGCACCGAAATGCTAGGCAATTCTCCTCTGAACAAGAGTACCAACAGAAATCCCAGACACGTGTTGCAGTCTGGTTGGTCCTCATCAGTAGGGTGGATCTGTGCCTCTCTAAGAATAGTGAGCAAGGGGTCCACGTCTGGATACCCCTAGTAACTTAGGGTGAAACCTAAAGTTACTTAAATATGCACATTAACAAGGGGGGGTCCTGGGAGCCCCTCTGCCAGACATTAGTCCTGGTTACGAGAGACTTACGAGAGCCACAGATGCAGCACACCTGCTAGGATTGTCACTGTGGCTGGGCAACACGTGACCGCTTATGCTCTGGTCCTGGCGCTCTCGTATCAGTTCAGACCTGGGAATGCCAAGCGTTCGGAATTCGGCATGAGCATGCTGTGGACACAGAGCTAGCAGTACACCAAGTTTCGAGGGCCTCATTGAAAAGGCTGCGGAGACAGAGCAAAGGTCCTGCGTAAGCTGGTCAGCCCACTGGTTGGCCCAGGGACACTTCCGAGAAGGCTTACTTGCAGGTTTTGTTGAAGGTGCCGAGAAAAGTTGGTCCAACTATTCTAATGGGTCGAAGCATCTTCGCAGACCTTCTAGGACGACCAGAAGCAGAGGGGTCCCACGGGACGATAGCGGGCTTAGGGTGCCAGACCTTCCAGCGGTTCACCAGCGGTTCCTTGACTCAGATTCGTAGCTTCAGGATACTTGGATCCTATCCTTTATTCAGTGAGAACTCCAGAGTTCGACATGGTTTGGATGTTTGGGGGCTTTTCTTATCCAGAATCTCCTTCGCGCCAAAACGAAGAGGGCCCAATGGGAGATCTGCTTACATTCAGGCATACCATACGTGGACCAATCACGGACCACGGTGGTCCCAGGCATTCACAGCACTCCAGACTCTCTGGCACCCCTGATGTGTATTGGAAACAGACATCCCAGCCCACATCCTGGAAGCATACACACAAGGCATGCAGAAGCTCGTAAAAGCTTGGCGTTTCGCGGGAAACTGCATGACCAAATAAGGACTTACCCGGGTCGGCTCGACCTGGGGAAGGCAAAGGGACAAGATGGCCAAAGGAGAGGACAAAGAACCTTGTGGCATGGCCATTTTGGGGCCAGGTCACCTATTCGTGCCAAACACGGTAATCGCAGTTAAAAAGGCAGGAAAGGGTTAAAATGATAAGAAACGATAAACTGCCACCAGCCCTGTCCGTGACACATCTGCACAGCTCCTAAAAAGTCCTACGAGAGTATCTAGGGTCTTTGGAAATGACTATGAGACCCAAGTGCACTGTACTGTAAGGTACATTGTGCACTTGTTACATGTTGCAGAAAAGTTGCAATATAGGAAAGGACTAAGGGAAACAAAGTCTCCCAGTACTGACTGTCTTAAGGGCATGTCAGTTTCCCCATCAAAAGTGAGCGAAAGCCCAGAGGAGTGCAGCTGAAGGCTGTGCTTCTCTGGTAAAGTCAGACTATAGTGTTAAACAGCAGCACAAAGTTTGGGGGTGTACAACTGGAGGGAAATTACACATAAAATGGAAATCTTTCCTAACACTCGCCCCTCCCAGACTTAAGGACAGTTCGAACTAATCCACCCCTGGATGAGTCTCATGTTCAGGTCGGTTAAACATTCTGGACAACCCATCAGCATTGCTATGTTGAACACATGGCCTATGCTCAATGGTGAAGTCAAAGCTTGTAGACTTATGGACCACCTGAGCAACTTTGGATTCTCTCCCTTCATGTTCATTAGCAACTTTAAGGGCGTATGGTCAGTTTGCACCGTGAAGTGGGTGCCATAGAGGTAGGGCCTCCGCTTCCTTAGGGCACACACAACAGAGAAACATTATTTCTCTACTGTGGACCATCTGAGCTCTCTGCCCTTAAGCTAGCGACTAATGAAGCCAATAGGGTGTGCCTTACCCTTCTCATCTACTTGTGATAGTACAGCTCCTATCCCAGTGTCAGAGGCATCTGTCTGCACAATAAAAGGTGTTTGGTAATCAGGGGCCCTGAGGACAGGGGCCTGGCACAAGGAGTCTTTTAAGCCATTGAATGCCTTCCCACACTCTTCAGACCAACAAACCTTCTTGGGTTTCTTAGGAGTGGTGAGAGCAGTCAGAGGGGCAGCTATGGTGCTATAGTCTGCCATAAAATTTCTGTAGTACCCAGTGAGTCCTAAAAAGTCTCTTACTTGGGTCTGAGTGGTGGGGGTAGGCCAGTTTTGTACTGCTTGTACTTTACCGGGTAGAGGCTGTATCCTCCTCCACCTATTTAATGTCCAAGGTAGACCACTGATCCTTGTCCAATCTGGCACTTACTGGCCTTTATGGTCAAGTGGGCCTTCTGAAGAGCCTGTAACACAATTCCAAGGTGTTTTACATGGTCATCACAGGTGGCACTGAAAACTGTTGTATCATCCAGATATGCAAGACAGAATTCATCCAACCCATTCAACACAAGATTCACAAGCCTCCGCAAAGTGGCAGGGGCATTCTTCAACCCAAAAGGCATTACCCTGAACTGAGAAAGCTGTCTTCTCCTTGGCATGTTCTGCAAGAGCTATTTGCCAATAGCCTGCATTAAGGTCAAATGTGCTGAGGTATTTGGAGGCACCCAAAGTATCCAGCAGCTCATCTGTTCTATGCAAGGGGTGTGCATCTGTCTTTGTGACAGCGTTCAGAGCCCTGTAATCCACGCAGAACCTCAACACAGAAGTACCTGCTTTTGGAACCAATACCAGTGGGCTGGACCAAGGACTACTAGAGGTTAAATCACCCCAAGATCCAACATTTTGTTGACTTCTGTCTTAATGTAAGACCTTACTTTGTCTGACATCCTGTATCCCCTACTTTTGGTAGGTACACTGTCTCTGTGTCAATATCATTTTTGCACCAAGGTGTAAAACCAGGAGACTGTGAGAACAAGGGGGAAAATTGCCTCAGCAATCTCTTCATCTCTGCTTGTTAACCAGCAATCAGCTGAGGGGCCACTCGGCCACCCTCAATGGAGCTGTCTGAAGGACTGCTCTGGAACAGGTCAGGGAGAGGTTCTGACTCCTCTTCCTCAACATCTGAAGCCAGCAGCAGTGCAGCGATTTCAAATCTTGGGATGAAAAGCTTCAGTCTATTCACATGGAACACTTTTGGAGCCTGACCGGCTGGTCCCTGGAAGGGCTCTTCCAAGGTCCACTAAATAGTTGACCTCACCCAGTGATTCCCCACTGTGTAAGGGCCTGACCATTTGTCCTGTAAAGCTCTAGGCCTTATAGGATTCATGATCAAGACTTGCTGACCAGGTGTAGAATTGATGAGGGAGGCTTTCTGGTCATACCAGTGTTTCACCAGTGCCTGCCCTGCCTTCAACTTCTCACTTGCCAGACCCATCAGGAGTACTATCCTTTGTCTGAGCCCTATTACATAGTCTACTACATTGGTAGTAATGGGGAAGTGGGCATCTCCCATCCCTCCTTGACTATGGCCAAGGGTCCCCTTACAGGGTGACCAAACATAAGTTCAAAGGGGCTGAAGCCAATACCCTCTTGTGGTACCTCCCTGTAGGCAAACAGTAAGCATGGTAGCAGAAGATCCCATTTTCTACTTCCAGAGCCCCAATCATTCTTTTAAAGGTTCTGTTAAACCTTTTAACCAGAACATTGGTCTGTGGGTGGTATGCGGATGAGAACTTATAGGTGACACCACATTCCTTCCACATTGCCTGCATGTACTTGGACATAAAGTTGCTGCCCCTATCTGCCCCTATCAGACACAACTTCTTTAGGGAAGCCAACCCTAGTAGAGATGCCAAGTAAAGCTTTTGCAACTGACTTGGAAGTCACAGTTTTTAATGGGATGGCCTCATGATATCTGGTGGCATGGTCGACCAGCACCAGAATAAACCTATTGCCTGAGGATGTTTGGGGGTCAAGGGGACCAACACTGTTGATCCCTACCCTCTCAAATGGTACCCCCACAACTGGGAGGGGTATCAATGGAGCTTGGATTGTTGAGCCACTCTTACCAGATACCTGGCAGGTGACACAACTCCTGCAGTGACTTTCTACTTGCACCCCCATCTTGGGCCAGTAGAAATGCATGGATCACCTGTGCTTGGTTCTCTTGATGCCAAGGTGACCAGCAAGGGGCACTTCATGTACAAGCTGCAGGAGGAAGGGCCTTATAGCAAGGTGAACCACCAACCTCCTATGGTCTCCTTCTGTAGACTCTGTAGGCTCACTGTACAGGAGCCCACCTTCCCAATAAATCCTGTGCTTCCCAGGAGGTTCACTCTCAAGCTGGGAGCAGGCCTGCTTCCTTAGGCCTTCCAGAGATGGGCACTCACGTTGGCCTTTACTGAATTCTTCTTTGTCAGGACCACCTTCTACTAACAAGTCTTGTAGTTCAGGATGGTCATTTGGATCAAATACTTCAGGAAACATCTCTACCTCGTCAGGTTCTGGTGTCTGACCAACTACCTCCACCTCAGTGGTAGGTGAGTTAGGGGGAATATTCATTTTCCCTCTTTTGTCTTTTCTGACTCCTTTACCCTTGGGTTTACCCTTTGGCTTGGGCACTGCAGTGGTCTTGGCCAGTGCTGCCCTTGTTTGAGACCTTGTGCAGGGTCTTTCTGCTGGATCTCCCACAAGCCCTAAAGCTCTGACATCATTTCCCAGCAAGACCTTTCCTGGGACATCTCTCTGAATGCTCACTGGAATCCTGACTACTGTACCATTTAAAGTAAGATTTACAGGGATAACTGGGAACTGGAGAGGTTGGCCATGAGCCAACTTAGTGGGCATCAGAGGAGCTCTGGCAACTTCCTCTGGGTCTACAAAGGTAGAATCCACTACAGTTTGACTACACCCACCATCCCTAAGAGCAGGGGTGTCAACTCCATTGATCAGCACACTGTCCTTAGAGTAGTGCTTGGTATTGTCTGGAATCCTAGCACAAGCCTCTGAGACTTTAGGCTCCCAGGAACCCAGGGAAACTAAACCTGCCTCAGAATCTATCCCACTGGGGAAGGAATCTGAGGAGAACGATGTTCCTGTAATCTCTTCTTCCTCATAGGAGGAGAAGGCCAGATTAGCAGAGTGGACCCCCAAGGTTTTGACCTTACATCTGGGATCCTCCTTCCCATGGTCACTTGATTCACAAGCCACACAAGATCAACTGGGTCTGTTGACATAGGGAGGCTTACTGTAACCTGAGTTCTGTTTTGGAGGATAGCCTCCACTACCCTGGGTGTTCCCTTGTGACTTACCCTTATTTTTCTTTTTCTGGCCATTCTGGGAGGAAGTTTGATTAGATCCCCCACCCTCTTTATCTTTGGGTATTTTCCCCTCCTCCTGCTTAGCAGGCTGAGCCTTGTCCTTATGGGACACTCTATGTGACACCCACAAATCTGCTGCAATGGCCAGTTTCTCGGGATCTAACTCCTTTGAATCTGCAAAATGCTGCTTCAGCGCAGGGGAACAAGATGCAAAAATATGTTCAAGCATGACAAGACATATCATACCCTCAAAGGTGGAGACCTTATAGCCTTCAACCCAGCCAGTCAAGTTTTTTAAGGAATCAGTTACATATGCCACCCATGTACTTCCTTCTTTCTTTCTATACTCTCTGAACCTTTTAAGGTATTGGGCATCAGTCATCCCAAATTTCAAAATGAGTGTTTGCTTCAACATTTCAAAATCACCAATAGACTACAATGGGTCATCTCCTTATTGGTCCACCAGGATCAGTGCAGTTTTATGCCGCACAAATCGACACGGATGAACATACGACGATTGCATCTACTGTTGGAGCGAGCCCTTATCATAGATGGCTCCCTCGCGCTGCTTACAATCGATTTCGAGAAGGCGTTTGGTTCAGTTATATGGGATAGCCTCTGGGAAACTATGCAACGAATGGGGTTCGGTGAGACCTTCTTGAGCTGGGTACAATTGCAATACACGGGCCTGCGAGTGATGGTAAAAGTAAATGGGTGGCCTTCGGGACAGTTCCCGCTCGCGAAAGGCACGCGACAGGGATGTCCCCTATCCCGGCTCCTATTTGCGCTTGCAATAGAGTCACTCAACCTATGGTTCCATCAAAGCAATGAATGGTCAGGATTCAAATGGCCGGATGGCACAGAGGATAAAGTGTCCTTATACGCTGACAACTTATTAATATACTTGAGTGATCCATCCCGTACCTGCCAGATAATCACACAGATGCTGGCACGCTTCACTGAATTCAGTGGACTGAGGGTGAACTGGGGAGAGTCGATTTTCTTTCCAGTGAAAGGTGGGGCACACACTGTCCCCGAAAATTGCCCATATAAAATAGAAGCCACGGTTATTTGGGAATCTGGATCTCTGGTGACCTTTCAAAATACACAATCCATAATCTACATCCGATCACGGACCGCTTCACCATAGATGTCCGGCACTGGAAACTCCTTCCCCTGACAATAATGGGGAGAGCAGCACTCTTCAAAATGATGTCTTTGCCACAATATCTCTATGTGCTACAAAACACCCCACTTAGGATCCCTGACCAGGAATTTGGCCGGGTTGAAGGACTTCTTAGAGAACTTATATGGGGGGCGAGGGGCAATCCCGAATCACACTCACTAAGCTGCAGAGATTGGTGTGGGAAGGGAGGATCTGAGTACTCTGCCTCCAAACCTATTATTGGGCAGGTCAGTTGACAGAGGTCAACGACCTACTCCACGGAGACCCAGATTTGCCACACATCAGAGCGGGACTGCCAGTATCCAGGGCACTCAACCACTTCACCTGCTCTACCAACCCATCACTAGACCCCCACCACAGACGATGGGGGCACACATCACCATGGTCTGGAAACAACCACATGCTTTTATTGGTTGGGGGCACAAGATCTCCACGGCACAACCCTTATGGCACAATAGTAATTTACCCAAAGTGAATAAGCTGGGGATGTGGCCCAAGTGGACGGAAGCAGGGATCGCTAAAGTACTTGATGTCCTCGCGGAGGGTAACATTGCTGCATTTGAAATCCTGCAACAAGGGTTCCAACTTCCGAACATTGAGCAGTATCACTACATGCAATTCACTCATGCCTTGAAAAAACACATTCCAATGAACACTGCTGTACCAGATTATACGCCTTTGGAGCGCAATATACTTCTGGCAAACATCCCTGCTAAACTTATCTCTATCTTATATAATGCCATGATGTCCTTTGCCACGCCGGAACTGTCTAATCTCAAATGGAAATGGGAGAAGGATGTGGGAACCATAGAACCGGAGGACTGGACACAAATCTTAATGCACCCGCGAGAAATCGCGATCTCATCCAGACTCCGCCTCATTCAACTTAAAATATTGCATCAAGTCTATTACCCCAGGGCGGCACTGTACAGCTCGAGACGGGCCCCGAATCCAAACTACTTATGATGTCACAGCGAGGAAGGCACCTTTATACATATACTATGAGAATGCCCCTGGATCAAACGTTTCTGGAACCAATGCTGTAATAAATTAACTGTAACCCTCGCCCGCACCATAACACCGGATCCGAAAATACTGCTCCTGGGCATTCCAGATGAGAACATCACTGATAAGTGGGAAGGCCTGTTTTTATCTAAGGCCGCTGGCCTGATGAAACGCAATATTGCGCAGAAATGGGGCGCCTCGGAATGCCCCACCATAAACCAATGGATTGCCGATATGGATACATGTGCAGTTCTGGAACACAGAATTTACACGGCAAGAGGCTGTCCAGCTAAAGCGGGGAAAATTTGGGGCAGGTGGGAAATGGGGACGGATTGAATGACTGAATGTGTGGTGACTTGTGCTATTGATAAGGATCGTTACTAAGATCATGTATATGAAGTTCTCCTATCGTGTTAATCAGCAGCAAAAAGTTTTGGGGGTTTTGGGGGTTTACAACTGGAGGGAAAATTACACATAAAGTGGAAATCTTTCCTAACAATGATCGCCCCAAACACAAATGTTCTCAAACCAAGCACAAAAGTTACACAACACTGGTCCTTACTGCTCAAAACCACAACACAACCATCAAGTGGAACCTGTTCACTCCCTCCACTGTTTGCCATATAGCTGAATCTATACTTAAACTCCGAGACCCACTGACGTCGCTCGGACACAGACTCTCCCCCAACCTGCCACTCTGCCTTTCCGGTCTGCTGGGCGTGCCACAGAATGCGGGCAGGAATTTCCTGAGGACCTCTTCATGGTGTGCACCCTCCCTGTGGCTTTCAACTTCCGTGAGTCACCTCACAGCCCTCCAGGCATGTGGCGGGATGACACAGCCTTGCCGATCGAATGTAGCAACCCTCCTCTGCTACCAGCTGTTGTGTACCAGAGGAATTGGGGATTAGCAATAACAATGTCCCATATTAGCAGAGAATCTTGGGCCCATCAAAGACTCCCCAATGCAAAAACGAAAGATTCAGCCATGGGCAAAGTATACTGGCCCTCATTACGACCCTGGCGGAAATCAACCGACCGGACCGCCATAGCGTAAATAGCGTTTCCGCCATTGCACGATGGAGCAAAGTGCGGCTCATTCCGACCCATCGGGCACGAGCACCACGCCATGGCGGAAGTGCAAAGTCTGCGATGGCGGAAATGACCCCAAAACGGCCCACACCCCCGCCGTACGGCGCCCTAGGTGCAATACCGCCACCCATCTCAGCGGACACCGCAGTGAGCGCCAACCGGAAAGTACGGTGACCGTAAATATACGGAAACGGAAGTAAAAGCATGGTCCCGGAACGGGAAACATCACGCCGTACACCTATAAAACCACAAATTCCACACAACCATTAAAAATACTACCCTGAGACACATCCCAACCCGTCATCCACCCTAGTGAAACCAAGAAAAATGGGAAAAGTAGCGAAGAAAGCGTGCGACCGCAAGCGGCAGGTCCACTTCTCCCGTGAGGAACTCACCGTGCTCACAGAGACCCTCCAGGAGAATGCTGCCGCCGTCTTCTCCACGCAAATGACCAGGACGGCACTTGCGAACAAGAAGGCCATATGGGCCCTGGTGGCACAGCGGGTAAGTGCGGTGGGGACCGCACCCCGCAACCCACAGCAATGCAGAAAGCGATGGGACGACCTGCGGATACGCGTCCGTAGCATACTTTCTGCCAACCGCAACATTGCCACAGCCACCGGGGGAGGATCGGAATCACCCATCAAGTTGACCCCCTGGGAAGAAATCTGTGCCTCCACCATTGGAATGGAGAGCATAGAGGGAGTCGGAGGGATGGAGAAAGGAGTGCAGACATCCGAAGAATCAGGTAGGTGTCCCAAATAAAACAATGCCAAAACCACAATGTCCAATCATGTGAAGTACCACGTGCCCACATAGTGCAACAGTAACACATGTCCAGGAGAACGTCCACATACATAGGCCTGATAGCACACTTTAAAACTCACATCAAATACATAAATAATTAAAAATCCTAAAAACACCCTCTACACGTGCAGCAGGCACACCCTAACTGCAGGCTGCCAAACAACTGCACCCTCACTCCACACAAAAATGAAACCACCTCCAAGGCCCCGACCCAAATCACCCTCAGGTACCACCCCAATGCATGTGATACATTGCCATTCCAATTCCCACAGACCCATTAATAACGCTCGCCCTCCTTTACTCCACCACAGGGTCCGATCCAAACGACGAGCTCCAGGACACCCCTACCAGCACACCTGCAAAGAGGGCCAAGACCAACGGCCAAAGACCCTCCACCTCAGCTGCACGCATCAAGACACGGAAGCAGCACAAATCAAGTGGCAGCACAGAGGAGGGAACTCCAACAGGCACCCCAGCAGCCAGCATGCCCACAACACCACCACCACAGGTCCCCCCAATGGATGCCACAGTAGGCACTGCTTCTGGTGGCAGCAGCACCATAGGTGACACTGCATTAATGGCAGCATGCTCCGACACAGAAAACGGGGATGTCGAAGTCAGATCCATCCATGACCTGTCCCAATCCCCCTGTCTGTTCCATCCCGTACACCATGAGGATACCACGCAGGGGCACCCACAAGACGACGACTGGCCATCCCCCACAAGCCCTGTGGCAAGGCAACATGAGGTGAACAGCCACTCTGTGACACCACCGCAAATGGCCATGGCCCAGCAGAGGCAACAGTCCCTCGACCAGTTAATCGTGCAATAGCAGCAACTGGCCACGCTCCTCAAGGACCATGCCGATGAATGTGGGGGCACTAAGGCAGACATAGAAACATCAACTGAGACACTTAGGGCAGAAATGGAGAGAAGTACAGAGACACTAAGGGCACAAATGGAGAGTAGCACCGAGAGCCTGAGAGTACAAATGGAGAGAAGCACCGAGAGCCTGAGGGGGGAACTGCATGCGACGTCCAAAGACGTATGTGCCGAACTTGCCGCAGTGCGCCGTGTGCTCACTGAGCTCTCACAAACCCTTAGGGACATGCATGGACGTGAGCAGGCAGAGACATCATCCGTTGCAAGTTCCATCCAGGGCAGCCCCCAACGTAGATCTGGGAGGAACCTGCACTCCACAGGCAGGGGTGCCCCTGATACCCGCAGAGGGGGCTTGCAATAGCGACAGCCCACTGACAATGAGCATCTTTGGACACTGGTGTTCGGGGGGGAGATAGGAGGGTGGAGGGGGTGTGTTGGGCTCACTTGGGTGGCGGGTCGATAGGGTGTTCAACATGATATCACATATGCCATAAACAATGCACGATCATCCAATGAGATGTGTGGACATTGATCTTTGTGTACGAGGCCATTATAGGCGTACAGTCCATATTGTGCATGTTCCAGACACACACAGTGCCACGAGTCCCGTGTCCATGTATCAGCCACCAGGCGTGAGTGCTAGAAGCATGCATCTATGAGATGCTGACGAATGTCACGGCCCTCCTGTGCCTCGCAGACTCCTTGAGGTGCTGCCACATCCCCACCCTCATCATGACCATCTTCAGGTGCTTGCAGTTCTGCGTCAGGGGGCATGGGCACATTTCTACGTACGCACATGTTGTGTAGCATGACACATGCCATCACCATCTTTGCAACCTTCACATGGCGGTACAGGAGTGCCCCGCCAGACCTGCTGAGGCATCGGAAACGAGTCTTCAGTAGGCCGAATGCCTGTTCTATGACTACACGGGTACGTGAGTGGGCATGGTTGTAGTCCTCCTCATGCTGGTCCCGTGGGTTCCGGACTGGTGTGAGGAGCCATCTCTTCAGTGGATACCCGGCATCACCTGTATGTGGACAATAAAGGAATTTTGAGGAATGCCATTGCTACGTACGCACCCCCCCCCTTCCTGCCAGGTCATTGCCGCATCACATACCCCACATCATCATGCATGAAATGAGACTCACCGAGTAGCCAGGATCTGTTCCCTGCGTGTCGCTCCATGTAGCGTGGTATTGTAGAGTTCCTCAAGACCATAGAATCATGGGTTGATCCAGGGAATCGGGCACAACAATGTGTAATGATCCTGTTGGAGTCACACACCATTTGTACATTCAGAGAATGAAATTGTTTTCGGTTGCGGTACTGGGCCTCCATGGCATGTGGGACGACCAATTCCACATGGGTGCAGTCGATGGCACCAATGCAACCCGGTATGCCGGCAAGTGCATGGAATCCCACTTTTGTGTTGGTAATTTCCTGCTCCGAGCGTGGTAGAGAGATGTAGTCGTCTGCGTGCTGCAGGAGGGCATCGAGCACTTGCAATAGTGTCCGTGAGAACAGTGGCTGTGATATGCCATGCAACTGTCTGACTGTGTGCTGGTAGGTGCCTGTGGCCAGGAAGTGGAGTACAGACACCACCTTCAGTAGGGGTGGGATGGCGGTTGGGCTATCTATCATGCTGACAAGGTCAGCCTGTGTCATGTCCACAATGGCGGTTATGGTGTCCCGGTCCAAACTGTAGAGGGTGTGGATCTGCTCATCCGTGAGGTTGAACGGATGTGCTCGGAGGCGTGGGATTGCGGGCTGCCTGCGTGGTGGTAGTGGCTGTGCTGGCGGCCCTTGCTGGCCCTGCCTTGCCCTCCTCCTCCTCCTGCGTCTCCTCCGTGCGGCCGGTTGTAGTTGGTGTTCGTCTTCTTCTTGAAGTTGGAGTACTTGCAGTGCTATCAGGTCCCCCAGGGCCAACATAGCTAGTCCTGCCGGTAGCATTTCGGAGTGGGTGTGGTTGTGGGAGGAGACTGGGTGTGCAATTTATGTGTTTTCAGGCTGTATGGCCTCCACCTGTGGTGATTCATTCCACCTGTGCAAGCTGCTCTCCCCTTTGGGCGAGCACGTCCCGCACACAACACTGCAATTCGACGAATGGCATCTTGCTATTACAATCATGTATTTGTACCCGATGGCAGTGTAACATTGGTTGATATGTTCATTCGGCTATGGTCCCATTGTTTCACATACTATCTTTGCAGTCGCGAACAGACTTGTGAAGGGTCAGTGGAACGTAGTACTCGAGTAACGGTGGACCCTCATGCAACACTGTACCGAGGTTCACCGACGGCCGGGGCGTCCCATTTGTGAGTGAAGGCAGTTGCCATTTTCACACACAGCCGCACTAGATGGATTAATTTGTGATTTCAAGCGGCCACAGATGCCTTTTCGACATGATGTTGCAAATGAGGAATTCGAAGGGCGGCGCTTTCGGTTTTCAGCTAGCGGCGAGGAGATGCCCACAGGTCTGACTGCAAATATAACGTTCTATTGTTCAATGTCCTTAGGACAGGGGCCATGGCGAGGATGCAATGATTGATATGAATAGTTTGGGATGCGCAATACCGAAGTGGGCGATGAGGCCGGACGTTCCCAAATACATGTTACTTCACAACACTGGAATTACGGGCTGGGGCACAGTGGAATTTGCAGGCTGCATAACGCACAGACTCAATGGAAATTTCACATGTTATGTGAGTATGGAAACAGGCGTTTTCATTACGGGATGAGGGAATGATGTATGGATGCATGGACAGATGATTTGATACAGAGTTTGCCATGTACAGGGCTTCTTGGTATCTATCCACCTCCCCTGCGCTATGTGATGCAGGGCTGCCATAGTGGGACCATCGTCTATCTGGCCTTGTTGAGCCCTCCCTGTCTCGACGCGCCTTCAGACACTTGTGTCTATGCACGTTACCAATCCCATCTGATGGATTCTGTCTTAACAGACGCATGCACAGGTACACTCGTTTGTGATGGTGTTTTCACCTCGATATAGATAGTTATGATTCGCAAGTGGTTTTTGGGTGGTGATGATCCTTTGGAGTGGGCTAGCATGCATATGGCTGTGGATTTGGTGTGATCATTGAAGTGAGTAATTCAAATGTAGTTCTGATGGCCATACTATTCTTTTTCATTTCATTTGGTTGACAGGTATCTCCTCCCCTTTTGCCACTGCCATCTGTATGCCACTCCTGCAGATGGATTTTACTCCCGACACCTGCTGCTTCGTGTTAATCAGTGGAGCAGCATTACGATCTTATGGGACGATCGCCAATGGGCCACATGCCCTTACGCAGTACTAGTGGCTAGGAGCAACATTTCGGCCTTTCAGCTGGACTAGTGCCTCCCTATTGGGACGGCCCTGCGGTTCTAGGCGCTTCCATGTTGCCTTTTCGTACGAGAATGTAGCCCCTGTGTACCATGAAGGAACAGGGCGTCACACAAGAAGTAGCTGGTCATTTGTTGCGGATGCAGCCCACAATGGTGAAATGTGTTTTGGAGTTCATGGCCTAATGGCTGTATGGGCTTGGTGAATTTGTTGTGCATTAAATTTCTATTCTGATATGAACCGTGTAGCGTTCTTCTTTGCAAGTGATGTGGCATATTCCTATTTGGGGAGCGATGTATTGTGAGGAGATCTGCATTGGGTTCCAGCTTCGGAGTATAGTTGCGTGGTACTGTGCTGGGCGCGTTTGACTACGAAGCCCAGTGAGGTCAGGGATAAGGGCTGCCAATATGACTGTTTTGATGATGTCATGCTCAGGGGCGGGGGATTAGCTTTTGTGTAACAGATGCCGGTCAGCCAGTTGGATTGGTGGAATGATGTGATTATCGGAATATTGCTGGTCACAGGTGCCTGTGTTTGCGTGCGTTTCTTGGTGGGAGACTGAGGTCATGTCCATTTGTATGGCTTCTGTATTCGTGCCATCTGTGCCCTGCAGCTCCCATTGGCCCCTCTTGAGATTCATTTGTTCGTTGGCAGGCATGGATGACTAGTACATTTCACTGGTTGCATTGTGTGACTTCATTGCACCTACGGGGAGTTGTACAATGTGGCCAGGGAGCGGTGTACAGGCACTCAGTGGGGCCGTTTACGGTTGGTTCGCGATGCCGTACTTCTCACCATGGCGGAATGGTACTTTCCGCCGTGCTTGATGGCGTTAGGTGCATGTCCGCTAGGGTCAGAATTCGCGTACCGTTGCGCCATGGTGGTAATTACGGTTTGGCATGGCGCGCGCGCGCGTACTTGGTGCAGTTAGCGTTGGCGTTCACTACGGTGTCGCTAATGGCATCGTACTTTGCGGTGACGGGTCATAATCGCACAGAGCGCTATTCGATGGCGGTATTGCATTTCCGCCATCGTTTTTCGATTTCCGCCAGGGTCGTAATGAGGCCCACTGTCTTTTATTATCCAATACAGACAGGGGTCATACACCTACGGGGTGTCCTCTTTGGTCAGCTTAGACTAGATACATATATGAACTGTATAGGCTAGTGATTCTACTGTCTTTGTATATCAGGTGGCTCTGCCTGAGACTTCCCTTAAATGTGGCAAACTAAACTGTTGCAGGGTCGCAGGAAGACCATTGGTCCATGCAACATTTTACACCACCTCACAAATCGAGCTTCTGGATTGGCTAGGGTGGGTCCTCCCAGGCCTCGGACCCTTTCTGGTCACAAAGCTTGGTCTACCAAGGGACATTGAGGGCTGTGTGTTCCCTATTGTTGCTCCTGGTCTGATCACCTAGCCTGGGAGAGTGCCTGCAGGTTACAGGTTTGGTGAGCAACACTTGTATCATTCCACTCCGTCTCTCTGGGAACAGCTTCTCTTCCCACCACGTGTAAATGGACATTGTTCTGCCCTGCTGGGTCACGTGTGAGTGGACCGCAAAACTAACCCCTTCTGTCTGCAATTATGAGGGTTTTATTCTGCTGCTGCAGGAACCAGGAATTTTCCACCCGCCCTTGTCCGTGAACACCAGCTCTGCACCTCGTGTTGAAGGGATCATCTCTCCCCTTCCATGTACATGAGGCCTGGCTTTTCCTACCTGAGTCACGTCAGTCACTCTATAGGTTCCCTATGTGTTTTCATGGCTTCTTGTAGTTAGTTGCAATAAAGCATATGCAAGCTTGGTCCATGTATATTCTGCAACTTGCGATTTCGCTTTGAGAGAGAAAGAGAGAAAGAGAGAAAGAGAGAAAGAAAGAAAGAAAGAAAGAAAGAAAGAAAGAAAGAAAGAAAGAAAGAAAGAAAGAAAGAAAGAAAGAAAGAAAGAAAGAAAGAAAGAAAGAAAGAAAGAAAGAAAGAAAGGGTTCTTAGCATTATATAAATGTATCTGTCCTGTACATACAGGTGTCATAAGCATGTTTTTCATGTTAATCTAATGCATGCCTCTGCATATTTGCTTTATGGCTAACACGGCTATGTCGTGATGTCACTAATGATGCCATTGCTACCTGGCTATATTGTCAGTTGATCTGATCCATTGATGAGACCTCCGTCTTCTCGAACCTATCAACTGGATATGGTTTGAATGGCTGTTTTAGAGAATATCTCTTGTCATATCTTTGATACATTGGTGCAGTCGGTGACTGGCCAAATAGCGAGTTACACCTTTCATTCTTGATCCTTCGAGTCGACATTCGCATAGTGGTCATAAGAACCATTCCAGGGACCCTCTCTTCAGGAAGATGATGGAAAAGGGCAGTGATGCACTAAGGGAGCCCACAAGGGGCCAACCATGAGAATAGCCCACGAGGGGGTGAAATAAACCAGAGGCCAGACAGCCTACGAGGGGCTGACTCAGAAAATACCCCAGAAGGGGGTGTAAGCCATAAAATAACCAGCCAAACTGAGAGATCAGATAGCCCACGAGGGGCTGACCTACAAAATATCTCACGCGTAAACAAATTACCATACCCAGATGACCTGAAGGCCAAGATAGTCCACAGTGGACTAAAAGATGTGAAAAGCCAGAAAGCTAGACGAAGCTAAAAGACAGGTGACGTGAACAGGAGAGTGAATATGCAATCAGAACAATCATCGCTCATCCATACTCTTGTTGCAAACAAGGAACAGGTTTAGAGAACCAGCTACTCCAACTTGAAGATGAACCTTTTGAATGAATAAGAACGCTTGCAAGGTTGTCACAAACAACTTTCTCTAAGAAGAGAGGAATACTTACAGGGCCCAACATTGAACTGGCACAGCAGACCGGTGCCTGAAAGAGAGAACCAAAGATTCAATTGGGTTGGGGGTCACAAACCAGTCACCAGAAGCCAGTTGGAGTGGGTGCAAACTTACTTAGGTAAAGATTATGCAGTTTAGTTTATTAGTAGGAGGGACAGAGCAGAGCATAGAATAGACTAGGTTTAGACAGAGGATGGAATCTTTGTGTGACATCCTGACTAGCGTCAGTTTGTTGTTTTATTTTAAGTTAGGGGAACCCAACATCATAGCTATAGGGATAGTTGAGGCTTGTTTTCATTAATAAAACTTGTTGAACCATGTCTTCCTATCTGTCTCCTATGTCTTATTTACCACGGGTGCAACAGCCAAGGGCCAAAACACATCAGGGAGCACAATAACATTGGGCATGACACAGGGACACACACACGTTATCAATGTATCATCACGCTTCAAAATAATTATAAGGGGAGTAGAAAACACTGTTTTTCATACATAAACACATGTAAGGCTTCATAAAGCACTAGCTGCTGGTAAGGAGATGAGATGTCAAGGCTGAACGTATGATGAGAGTTTCTCACCATCTTCATTGTAATTAAGACCTGGCCACTCTCGGCTCTTTGTGTAACCAACTTGGAGATTATTGAGCATCTCAAACACAAATTGTCAAAAGAATATGATTATAACATGTCATGGCCCTAGTGCAAGACACACTGGTAAACTAAGTAATATACAGATATCTGTGAGGGGTTAGAAATGTGGGGTCGGGGGCACTGTTGAGCAGCCAGTAAAATGGCTGCTTCTCCATGAGCTCTGTGGCTCCTTCATCCTGCCTCCAAACTTCAGAACCAGTGGTGAGTGCACAGGGAGTGTCTGGAGACGTGCACCTCCTTGTAGCCTCAGGCAGCCTCGCTGAGGGGTGGGTGCTGTTACTGGGCTAGTGCCTACTGTCATCCATAGTGCCTGCAGAGTTGGGCCTGCCATCCCTGGCCAAGGCCGATACATGGAGGCCGGAACCGCGGGTTCCCCAGGGACGTATTGGAGTTGCCGCCGGTGTCGGGATAGGGGGGGCCCCGCAACCTGAATTAGTCGGCTGGGCTGGCTGGCTTGATCCTGGGGCTCGGCTGGAGGACTTGCTGGCTGGTGGCTGGGCGGCCGTGATGACGTGTGAACCAGAGCTGGTGTGCCCGGAGCGGGGCAGGTCCACCATTGTAAAGGATCGCTGCAGCATCATCTGTGCAGTTGGTGTGATGGTCCCCACCCCTTTGCCCCCACCTTACAGAAGATCGGGAATGGCAAATGAATGGTGTGGGGCCTTAGAACTGCTATAGTGTGTGGAGACACGTCAGGCCCCATTGGTTGCTTCAATTGCTGGCTACTTGCAGAATATGTAGCAGGCTAGCAGGTGAGAAACCTTATTGCAGCTGGAAATTGGACGGCAAAGGACAGCGCGGACCGTACAGTCACCCCTGGGATCTTATCAAATATTTTGGCTCACTTTGGAGGGCGAGTTGGCCCTGAAACAGCAGTCGGTGGGCTCACAATATCATCCTACCTCTGCAGATTGAGTGGGCTAAGTTATCCCCTTCGAACAGACAATCAGGGCCACCGCAGAGCTCCTGCAGCCCTTGGATCTACGCTGGCAACAATTATGACAAAGGGGAGTGGGACCCAGAAAAAACAGAGTAACACTGACTCCTTTGCTTAGCAGGTGAGCAAGCTATGTCGTGACACCGGGGGAGCGTCAGTAGAAACTCTGGGAGCTGCTGCCTCCGACATGCCGGACCTGCGACAGATCATGGACAGCATGCAATCTGGCTTTGCCACGCTAACTGGTAAGCTTGACGATATTACTACTACTATCTCCACATTGAATGCTAAAATGGAATGAAAAAGTGCCAGGGTGAAGGAGGCTGAATCCTGAATTGGAACAGCAGAGGAGGATATAGTGGGGCTCCGAATTAAAGTATCTGCTATGTCAAGGGATCTCAAGCGGGCGCTGCAACGGTGTGATGATTTGGAATTGCGGTCTAGGCGCAACAATATAAGAGTGGGAGGACTGCCGGAGGGATCTGGCAAGGGCCCCATGGAGCCAGCAGCATAGGCCCTCCTCAAGGAGTTACTTGGTGACCCGCAGTTTTCATTGTCCTTTGTAGTGGAAAGGGCCCATCCATCACCTACACTCCGCCCCAAACCTGGTACGACACCTAGACCAGTGATAGTGCGCCTGTTAAATTACCATTACCAAGACCTCATCCTTCGCTTGGTGAGGGAGAAGGGACCCCGCCACTACGAGTCAGCTAGTATACAATATACCCGGATTTCACTACTGCCGTCCGGATGGAACGCAAAACATATCTCCGTGTAAAAAAACGACTACGGGACAGGTCAGTGCAGTATGCAATGCACTTCCCGGCACAGCTGCGATTCCAAGAAGGGGGAAGACCCTGTTTTTCACAATACCAGAGGAGGCAGTGGCATATATTGAGGCAAACCTTGCCCTCCTCCGGGGGAACAACAGAGCAGAAGTGGCGGCGCCCCAGACACCTGGAATGCCCAGTGACTATCTGGGCCTGAACAAGAGGGGAAAACTGTCTGGGGGTTATGATCTAAGGGGAGGCGGGCTTTGCTGGCCTATTCTTTTATGCATTCAGTCTGTACGAGGGGGCGGTGGCACAAGTCTTGGTTCTGTTATCCTTGCTGATGGTGGAGGGTCTTGGTAATGTGAACAAGCAAGGAGTTTAGCAACAGCTCCCCCAAGCTAAGTTGCTTTGTTAAAGTTTTCAGGTTGGTTTCGGTCAGCCCAGTTCTCGGGCGGGCTGGTAAAGTTGGGGGTCGGAGGGTTAACATCACCCTAGTTGGGAGGGAGATGAGGGTAGGTGGGGTGGCAATGGGGAGGCAAGGTGAAAAGTTTTATAAAATGTCTTGGCAGGCGAGGGTGTACTGAAATGTTCATCTGGGTGGGATGGGGTGCTGTGCCTGGCAAACAGTGAGGATGCGCACTGTATATACAAGATGTCTGTAATCAACCTACTTAGCTGGAATGTTAGAGGACTCAGTAATTATATAAAAGTCAGGCACATTATGGCTTACGTTAACAGGCACAAAGCAAATGTTTTGTTTTTCCAAGAGACACACTGCACCACGTTAATTAACAAGTCAGTGGCCACGGCCTGGGGGAAACAGGTTCTTTACATCCTATTCATCCCAGTCTCGAGGGTTTCTCAAGTGTAACGGATTTTAAGACATGGTACACTCCAGCCAGATACTTCTTCCACTGACACTGAAGGTGGCGCGCAATAAAACACGCCTTTTAAATATTTATTATTTGAACCCTGGATTCCGTTTTTGAAGAGGCATCCACCCCATCTCACACCCACCTTAACAAACACCCCATGTCGCAATGGACCATGAACCAGACTGGTGTGTAACAAAGAAATATTTATTTATTTTTAGAATTCAAATGAAAATCAGAGCAAAACGAAATTTAGGGAAGCAGCCACCACGGTGTGGCAATACAAATGCAAAATCTCGCAATACAATGAATTCAACTTTCTGGCATCATCTACATAAACCTTAAAAAGAAATGGAAATGAAATCACTTTTCTGCGCAATCGTAGATGGCACAGATGTTATGCACTCCCCTGCAACACTCCCCCAAACACCTGCTAACTAAATACTCTGTGGATGGAAAGCAGTGGCAAGGAGTCAGCAAGAAGAGTAAAACATCGTTTTTTAAATTCGACCCTCCACCCCAGAATGGGAGGCCAAAACAACAAATGAAAACCCTCAAAATGAGGGAAAAAGCACACTCGGATTTCACTGGTTACTTAGAGGTCAGTTTACATTTGCGGTTGGATTGGTAGGACAGAAATTCATGTGGCTGCACTAAATAGACAAGGAAGCTTACAGGCTACTGAGCAGGGTACTAAAGCAACGCGAACACAGGTGAGAAGATCGATTTTGGGAGGGAAACAATGCAAAAAAAATCAAACGCGGCAGAATTGCAATTTCTTATTTCACTCGGGCTTTAAACTAGCCAACAGCTAAGGAAATGGGCTTAGCAAACAAAATCGGAAATCAGTTTTGGGATGGGAAACAAAGGACACAGAACAGAGAGGATACTAAGGTGAAGGGAGGACTCTTTTGGGATGATGATATGGTTTTTTTATGGGAAAAGCAAATCAGATTTTTAAAGGAAAGCAAATACATGGGCAAACTCGGTTTTGTTAGCACAATGATTAGTTCTACTGAGACTATATTTTAAAGACTATAATTGTTAAAGAACGACACTTGTCATGAAGAGGTTGAGTTCGAATTACAACCAAATCACTGTGAATCCCTTTATTGGGGAATTAATTGAGTTATTCCAAATGACACTAGGGACTTAAACAGGTAACTGAAGGAAATAAAGAACAAATATGCTAACAGATTTGAACATACACAGATTCTTCTAGGGAAAAGGTGAACAGAGTACACTGGCAATTTGGGAAATGACTAGGGTTTTTATGGGATTTGAATAGGGTTTGAACAGCATGCAAGGTAAAATAGCTGGATATGCCATTTTTTGGGTACTGTGTGATGGGATACTTAAAAGGCAAGCTTGAGTTTGGTAATTTGGACATCCAGCAGGGTCTCTAGACGGCGGGGCCGCAGATCTGGTCACAGGCAGCAGGGTCAAGAGATCTGGTTACTAGGTCAGCTGGTCTCTCCTGGTAGGGAATGGCTGGACAAAGTCTGGTCACTGTGGACAGCGGGATGAGTCAGCCGGGCAAAGAGTCTGGTCACTGGATTCTCCTAAAGGGATCAACTGCCTCTCCCTGGATTATTGGGATGAATATGGTTCTGAATAGGTGGTTCTGATTAGGTGGTTCTGCCTGGATGGGATCAGCTGCCTCTGGACTTGGTTCTGGCGTCAGGTTCAGGGGAAGGGACATCAGTTTATGTGTATGTGTTTTATGACTTGCTTTGTCTCACCAAAGTTACTTTTTACCTAAATAAGTTATGGAGCAAAACTTCATATTTACAATAGTCACCATCATAAAAATCAGATACGCAGATCCCATATCTCACAAGGAATATGCCCGTTCGAATGCCAATTCTGTGCGATGTTGCCTCGTCCTTTGGCACCATTTTGCCATTTTCAGGAGAAACATATTATCTAAAATTCTACAAATGGCAACATATACGCATAATAGTATTTGGCATAGTTTCCCCAAGTTTAATATCTATGCCATTTATGCTTCCCCCAGAAATGCATTTTTCCTACTATTTCAGTTCACCACGTGCCAGAGAGCTGCACATAGTCTTATTTTGCTTTTCCAAAAATCACATTAAAACTGTCATAATATCACATCGCTGCTTATTCAAATTGCAAAGAAAAATGTCTTAAAGTATAAATGTTCTGCATTGTCAATGAGGTAGATTTGCCCAAGATGTGGGAGGTGCTGCCACCCCCACAATCCAAATTGTCTTCCCTGGGTCAGCTTGCACAAGGGTTTCCATGACTCCCTGTTTGAAGTCCTCCAGTGGATACTGGGGATGAATGGAGAGGAAATCACACCGGCGAGGCAAAACACAGGGCTTCACCCCCATCCTTTATCTTTGGGAGCAGTTCTGTCTGGCAGTCTGGGAGAACCTGTAATTATCACACTGTCAGGTCCATGGGAACAGGGCACCTGCACTTGCAGCCTTAGTCATGAAATTAGCCTTACTGCCAAACTGGTTTGACAGAAGTTCCTTGGCCTCAGCCAGGATGATTTGCCTTTTGGTGGGAAAAACAGAGCACACTATATATATATTTGCAGCCCCCCCGCCCCATATGTATAATTGTCTTTCTGTGTGAGCTACAGCATTATTTCACATTTAGATTTCCCATGGTCATTTTCTGCCTGGCAACTGATTTACATGTGTTCATTTTTTTTCTCATGTTGATTTCACCAGATGCGTTTTTTCTCAGCACACAGTTTCCTTTGCGTTTACTTTCTGAAAGGCTTTTTATAGATCTGGTTAGTTTCTAGACACAGAGATATGCTTGAAAATGGTTTCTTGGTAATTGACATGATGCAAGAGAGAGCATCTTTCCTTTGAAGTACTTTGCGTGTGTTGGTTTATTCCAAAAAGTAAATCCAAGCCGTGCAGACTTAAAGCCGAATTCTTTTGCTTTTCATGACTTTACTGATGAAACAATGCCATTCGGGAAGGGATGGCGTTATTTGATGGTGTTCAAAATGAAATACACAGACAGGGCTATGTTTTAATAGAACAAAACTGTAATGTTAAGAATGAAAGTAGCACCAGTGCGATGCCGTTTTAAATACAGGTCATTTTCCTGTGCAGCCTTGAATGTTTAAAATGACAGAGCAGCAATGCACTGCCATTCTGAATTTTATTAGTTTTTTTTAGATTCACATGAATGAAAACAACATGGGTGGCTGTGTTCAACTCTCGCCCCATATGTGCTCAGCAGACAAAAGCACAGCCATTTTTGGGTAACTGCTGAAATGTAGTTTTTTGTTGTAGGGGAGTTATGCCTTGGGCCTTAAATGTACCCCACAGATCCCCCCTGTTCTGCCGTGACTTCTTGTTGAGGGAGAGTAAGGCAGAGTGGGGTTCATTTGACAGAGTTATCTTCCATCAGGGAGCGGCACACCAGGATTTCCTTCCGTCTTTCGGTTGGAGGGTATGGAGCGGCACCCCCTTTCCTTCCTACCCTTTCCCCGGGGAGGTCCTCGCCAGTCTAGGAGGTAACCAAGTTAATTATCTAATACGAAATAGATAAAAACAGGTTTTAGTATATTTAAATGACAGTCTTCCTGGAAGACTTTCAACACCGGAACAATGCTTACAGTTACAATTTTCTAGGACATAAACGTTTCTCATCTTTACCATCACACCAAGTAGATTACTCAACTGGACAAGAACAACCATTTGATTTTTAAAACACCTTTTTTTTCATTATTACAGTAACATAAAATGAAAATACTTCCTGTTACATAAATATACCTATGCATCTACATATGTCCTCTGCTTTTTCTTTTTCTTTCTTCTCATTCTTCCGATGGTTCCTCTGTTTGATTTTCATTTGGCTCATCAATCAACTGCAAAGTATGCCTGGGGTGACAACTTTTTAACTGATTGATGTGGACCCATCTCTCTTTTGACAGCTCTCCTTTGGGGATGCAGATTTGGTAGGCGACACGTGAAATTTTGTCTACAATTTCAAAGGGACCGCGCCAAGAGGGGAGGAATTTTCTCTCCTTAGTCTGGTTGCTCTGAAAATTGTACAAGTAGACCCTGTCTCCTACTTGGTATTCTTTTTTAGTTGTTTTTAAGTCGTAGTGGATTTTCATACCCTCTGCCGATTTTTCCAGATTCCACTGAGCGTACGCAAAAGCATGCTGAAGGTTGTTTCTTAGATTCTCAACATATTCCTGTGTTGTGGAGGCATTTATCAGTGTCTGCTCTTGTGTTCTATAGAGCAGATGCTGAGGTAGCACCATTTTTTGTCCAGTCATTAGCTCAAATGGAGACATTTTGGTTGCAGAAGATGGTGTAGATCTGATGGCCACCAGGACAAGTGGTAATCGGATGTCCCAACTTGGCCCAGAATCTGCCACAAACTTCTTGAGAATGCTCACAATGGTTTTATTGTACCTCTCAACTCCCCCACTAGAGGACACAGTATGCAATATGGAGTTTCCTTTCTACCCCAAGTATCTCCCACATCTTTGTCATCACTTTGCTGGTGAAGTGACTTCCTCGGTCTGACTCAATCCTTTGGGGAAGGCCAAAACGCGAGAAGATGTAGTTGATCATCAGGGCAGCTGCTGTTTCTGCTTTGCAATTTGGGGCCGGGAGACATTCCACCCATTTGGTAAACAAGCAGGTTACTACTAACATGTACTTGTTCCCCCTCGAGGAGCGAATCACGGGCCCAATGAAATCTACGTGTAAATCTGACCAAGGCAGTGTCATCCCCCTCTTCTGGAGGGGAGCTCAGTGTGTGAGTGAACTTGGCTGAAATTGTGCACACACAAGAAACCCCTTCAACTATTGGTCGAGGTCCTGCCCCATGTGTGGCCAGTATGCAACCTCCCGCAAGATTTTTAAAGTAGTGTGAAACCCCCGATGACCGGCTGGGGCAGCATCATGGGCATGACTTAGCATCAGGCTTCGGAATGAGGTAGGCACCACACACTGGTCACATCCAGAGATGGATCTCCTTACCAACAAACCGTCTTGGATTCAGAACATTTTGGGAAATTTCATCAACACCCTGAGGTCCTCTTTGCCAATGTATTCGGTTTCCGTCAGAGGAAAGTTCACGGGGTCCTCAATGTGTTGATAAAATGTCCCAATAATCGGATCCCCTTTTTGTGCTGTAATTAAATCAGCATCTGGGGTCTCCTTACTCCACTGGGCAGATGAGAGTTCATTGTGAGCATTTGTCTGGGACCTGGTGACAGCAGTGACCTGGATTTCCCCCACGAGGGACTCGATCTCAAGGAGGTCCCCCTGGATGGCTCCTGTTTTGGCCAACTGATCAGCCAGGTAATTTCCAGTTTTGTCTGGTCCCTCTATTCTGGAATGACCCTTGATCGTTTTACAATAGATGGTCATCCCATTAGAGGTGACCAGATCATCAATATTTTGTATGAGCTTGCCATGTTTAAGTGGTTTATTATTAGCACACAGCATGCCTCTGGTTCTCCAGTTGATCAGGTGTTCCACGAACCCGTTCTGGACCTAATCTGAATCAATGATTATGACCAGTTCATGGAGTCGGTGTTGCACGGCAGTGAGGATGGCCTGGTGAACTGCCATCAACTCCGCCACCTGACTACTGCGGGGACCGATCTTGTACCCAGTGGAGGGCTCCAGGGCATCATCCACCCAGGCATTCCCAACGCCGGCCACCAGTTCCTTTTCCCCGTTGTTGTCAACATGGTAGGAGCACCTGTCCACATAGACTGTGAGCATCGCCTTACACGTGTCTTCTTCATAGACCTTGTGCAGGGAATTCAAGTACGCCTCCATATTGTCTTGGGTTTTGAGACTTTCGTCTTTGAGACAGTTTTCTTGGGTACAATCATGCAAATCAGACAATCCTTGCGAGAGGGGGCCTCTTCTTGTTTGGGCCATATCTGACCTCCACAGGAAAGCCTTGCATTGACAGAATCCAGGAAGAAATTCTGGAATTACTCACATTTCCTGCCCAGATTCTGTCACTTTGGAGGTATTGCAAAGGCTGGTGCAGAGTCTCCACTATGATGTGCTCCCCCTGGATGAACGGGCAGTAATTTTTCAATGCCCACACCGTTGCCAGGAGTCCCTTCTCACAATCGTTGAATTTTTCCTCCATAGAGTATAAAGTCTTATTTGCATAGGAGATGACTTTATTGACCTTGTCATGCTTTTGATATAATACTGCTGTTAAACATGTATTCAAGAACCCTGTCTCCAAGAAGAACTCCTTGTTTTTGACGGGGTAAGCTAGACAAGGCGCTTGTGAGTGGCTTCTTTTGAGTTGTTTCACTGCCTTGGCTCTTTCTGGACCCCACTCTGACTTGACCCCCCCCTTTAACAGATGGACCAGGGGTCTTGTGACCTCTGTGTAATCCTCAATGAACTTCCTACTGTAATTAGTCAGTCCAAGAAGGCTGCTTAGTTCACGCAGAGTTCTGGGGTCTTTCAGTTTTAGTAGTGCTTCCACTTTCTTCGCCTGGGGACAGAGACCCTCAGGAGTGATTTCACGTCCCAAGAGGTTTACACGGGTCCTACACCACTGTGCATTCTGGAAGAACAGTTTTGCTCCGACAATCCTCAACTTGCTCAGAACATGGCGAATTTCCGCTATGTGTTCCTCCACAGTTGAGCTTTTAATCAGGATATCATCCACATAGGCCAGGTTACCCCTTTCACCCAAGTCAGGCATGGCCTTGTGTAGAAAGATGTTGAATTCATTGCCGGAGTTTATGCATCCGAAGGGAGTCCGGGTGCAGCTTGTACTGGTCCTCCCTACTGACGGGGATGGTCCAGAAGGGTCAGGTCAATGGCGGTATACACCTTTGACCCCTGGATTTGGGCCAGTCCCTGGTCAATGTAGGGAAGAGGCCATCGACACATGTGGACCCGTTTGTTCAGCTCCCTAAGGTCTGTGCAAAGTTTCCATTGGCCATTTGGTTTTAAAAGCCCCAGTACCGGATTATTAAAGGTACTGTGGACTGGACGAATTATCCTACGAGACTCTGGGTTTTTTATAATTTTTGTAAGGGACTCCATAGACGCGAGAAGCTAGTGATATTGCTTCACGAATACAAGAGTCATTCCAGGGTCCGTGGGAATTGAGATAGTATGTATCTCGGTGCGACCGCAGTTGTACGAGTCCACAGCAAAGATATCTTGAAAATCTAAAACCACCTGTTTCAACTTTTGCTTTTGTTCCTCAGTCTCACAGGCATCAGTGAGGTTGACCCATTCTTCAACCATCTGTCTGAAGCCTGGAAAGACCTCGGGTT
The DNA here is from genome assembly GCF_040938575.1 of Ambystoma mexicanum. Classification (NCBI taxonomy): domain Eukaryota; kingdom Metazoa; phylum Chordata; class Amphibia; order Caudata; family Ambystomatidae; genus Ambystoma; species Ambystoma mexicanum. The sequence continues at coordinate 323,234,393 of NC_090926.1, read as the reverse complement.
TCGCGATCTCAGCGGCCTCCTCCAGCTTTGTGGAGAGATCTCTGGTGAGGGTGTTGACCAGGATAGAGGGTTTCAGGCAGGAGAGGCAGTCATTGTGGACCTGGAATATCACCTCATCCTTCCTGATGTCACAGGTCACCTCTTCCCCCCCGTAAGGGCAGGAAGAGTACACCAGGAAATTCCCCTCTTGCCGGGTGAAGATCCTTTCTGGCGGTATGTCATTGTCACAGTCATCGCAGTCATTGGGGATTGGTCCTATAATTTCACTTCCTAAATCCATGGAAAATTGCTGGTCATCAACCGCCATTCTACTAATGGTGCCTGCGCCCAGAGTGATACTCCTAGGGTTGCTGTTATCCACCAGTATTAGAATGGTGTTGTGTTCTACGTTCACTAATGGTGTTGGGTTTAACCCCAACCCCTGCTGTTGGAGATGGGCATTGAAGTGTACATAAGCGTCTGGATTTTGAAGTTTCTGTCCTCTCTTAATTTTGAAGTCAAGTGGGAATAGTCGGGTCCATCTTGGGATGATGACCTCCTCTCCATTTTGATCTTCAACTGCATACGGTAGCAATTGAGCTGACCAAAATGCCTTTTCAGAATCATCAAAGCCCATGGGGTTGCCCCCCAGTCGGCACCAGGCCTTGTAATTTCTAAGGTCCAAATTAATTGCGAACCGATTGAGAATGTCACTGCCTAAATAGAATGCAGCAGGGACATCTCACATGACCCAACAATTATGTTCTATGCTTTTATCACCTATGGACATTTTTAGCATACAGCTGCTAGGCAGTAGATATTTGGTATTGGGAGTTGCCAGGCCCATTTCCCACTTATCAATCAATTTAAATGTGGGAATGGTCGGATCTTTTGAGAGTTTCCTGAACAACACTTCGCTGAAGAAGCTTTTTCCATTATTCAGGCACACTCTGGTGAAACAGGCTCCCTACCCTCATTTAACTGAACAGGGAGGAACAGCTGTTCTCTCATTTTCTGAATATCAGCCAAGCTTTGAGTCATTTTTTAAAATCACTTTTGACTACAGGACTTGGATTTTCAGATTGGGTATTGGTATAAAATGTCAAGGTATTTCCTTCCAGTGTGGAGTGCCACTTGAAACTGGAAGGAAGGTTGATTTTCAGGAATGGAGAGGAGTTCCCATCACCAGTGTGTTGTCCTGCAGCTATTACTGTAATATCTGGTATTTGATTGTTTTGGAAATGGAACTCAATTTGGTCCGATTTTTGTTCAACCATGTGGCATGTGCCATTTAAACTGACATAGTTGATGCTGTGTTTTAATTTTATTGGCCGTTTAATCTGAGTCCAGAGTACCTTGTTCACACGGTCTATCAGGGGGGCAACTTCCGAAGGAGGTAATTTCCTAATAGACAGGGGGTTCCCTCTGGAGTCACGAATATTACCGGGTGCTTCACATTATGTCACCCAATTTGAATTTCCAGATCCGCGGTCCCCTCGACGGGAATTTCATTCCCTTCGAAGTTCTGGAGTTGTCCAGGAAGAGGGGTGAGAGGTATCTGGTGTCTCCCCCCTTCTTAAATTTAGCTGCTCAAAGGCCCTTTTGGATGGAAGAGTGGCTTGGGATCCAGTGTCCACCAGTGCTGAAATTGCACATTGCCCTTGCACTAAGACGGGGGCACAGAGCCTCCCTTCTTTCTCCTCCAAGGGGCAAAGGAAATTGGCATTTTGGGCAAGCTGGGCGGTCAGTTTCTTTATTTTGGACAATGACACTGTGGGGTTTTGGACAGTTTTCAGTGTCGGAGTTCGGGAATCTGTAAAGAAAATTTGGCATCCTGAAATAGATGGGATTTTGGAATCCCCTTTTTCCATTAGCTCTGTACTGTCCCCCTTTTTCTGGAGACAGTCACTAGAACCGGTTTGCGGGGAGGATCCCTCATTTATCGATATGTTCTCAGGATGACAATTCTGGGGTTCAGGGATGGGCAATTCTGAATCAGTCCCCACACCTACCCAGTTTGGGTTGTTGTCAGGAATCAGGGGTTGTGGTGCAGGAGAAGACGTGTATCACCTAGATAGGGGAAAACACTACAATTCCTAGCAGGAATGGGGAAAGGGTGTAGTTTTCTGAAGCGCGCTGGTAACCAGCTGCAGGCACTTTGCATTAGGAGAATGTGCTCTTAACGGCCGCCCGCCTATGCTCAGGTGTTGATGATTGATGTTGGAGAGCACGGGCGGCGGCAGCAGCGGAGCAGCGAAGTGAGAGGCGGAGGTGGGCAACGGAAGAACTAACGCTGACCATGCGTGGCGGCATTCGCATCTCCCGAGCCGCAGCAGTGAACGCTGGTTAATGTGTGATTCGCTCTCTTCCGTCATGTGCCCTATTAATAGTATTTCTTGTGCTACTTTCTTTGTAAGTCATGGTCACTAACATTCGAAAGGTCATGTATATTTCTCCATGTGTTTTGTGAAAACTTATGTTATGTCCTACTAGTTTATGTAGAGAGAGTCAGGTTAGGTTTCCAGGGTGTTACAGTATCAAGTCAGGAATTGTGTGTGATTTTGCTGTTTTATGTCTAGTTGTTTTCCCTTCCTTACCTTTATTAGTCCATCCCTTTTCCCTAACTCCTTCTTCCCCCCATTGGCTGCCTCGTGGCTACCTGTACTTCAAAAATCCAGGCGCCCGTGCTAACCACGGTGGGAGGGTCGATCCATTCAGCTTCTGTGGTTCAGGAGAGGGGATTGATATCCTCCTCCCTTGGTTCTAATTTGTGACAGAATCATCAGCCCCCGATTTCGGGATTATTGAACCACCCAGGCCAAATGGAGAACCCTCCAGCTTTAGCAGAAGTGCTGAAGGCACTAGAGAATATTTAGGTGGAATTGGTACATGTAAGACAGGAATCTAGTACTCTGAAGGCTCAAGTGCAAGGATTGGTAGCACAAGGGACTCCACTGGAGGAAGCAGGGTCCTCTACCGGCAGAACAGGAGCTAGAGCGTCCACTGTAGTGGTTCAAGCTTCTAGTAGTGTGCCCTTGGCAGCCCCCGAAAGATTTTCCGGAGGCCCTAAAAAATTCATGATGTTTTTGACCCAGTGGCCCTCATTACGACCCTGGCGGAAAGTGACTGACCGGACCGCCACAGCGTAAATAGCGTTTCCGCCATTGCACGAAGGAGCAAATTGCGGCCCATTCCGACCCATCGGGCACGAGCACCACGGCATGGCGGAAGTGCAAAGTCCGCGATGGCGGAAATGACCCCAAAACGGCCCACACCGCCGCCGTACGGCGCCCTAGGTGCAATACCGCCACCCATCACAGCGGGCACCGCAGAGTGCGCCTACCGGAAAGTACGGTGACCGGAAATATACGGAAACGGAAGTTAAAACATGGTCCCGGAACGGGAAACATCCCGCCGTGCACCTATAAAACCACCAAAACCACACAACCACTAAAAACACTACCCCGAGACACACCCCAACCCGTCATCCACCCTAGCGAAACCAAGAAAAATGGGAAAAGTAGCGAAGAAAGCGTGCGACCGCAAGCGGCAGGTCCACTTCTCCCGTGAGGAACTCACCGTGCTAACAGAGACCCTCCAGGAGAATGCTGCCGTCGTCTTCTCCACGCAAATGACCAGGACGGCACTTGCCAACAAGAAGGCCATATGGGCTCTGGTGGCACAGCGGGTAAGCGCGGTGGGGACCGCACCCCGCAACCCACAGCAATGCAGAAAGCGGTGGGACGACCTGCGGATACGCGTCCGCAGCATACTCTCTGCCAACCGCAACATTGCCACAGCCACCGGGGGAGGTCCTGAATCACCCATCAAGTTGACCCCCTGGGAAGAAATCTGTGCCTCCACCATCGGAATGGAGAGCATAGAGGGAGTCGGAGGGATGGAGAAAGGAGTGCAGACATCAGAAGAATCAGGTAGGTGGTCCAGATAAAACAATGCTAAATCCACAATGTCCAATCATGTGAAGTACCATGTGTCCACATAGTGCAACAGAAACACATGTCCAGGAGAACGTCCACACACATCGCCCTGATAGTGCACCTTAAAACCACAATAAATACATAAATAATTAAAAACCCCTAAAACACCCACCACACGTCCAGCAGGCACACCCTAACTGCAGGCTGCCAAACAACTGCACCCTCACCCCACACACAAATAAAAGCACCTCCAAGGCACCGACCCAAATCACCCTCATGTACCACCCCAATGCATGTGATACAATGCCATTCCAATACCCACAGACCCATTAATAACCCTCGCCCTCCTTTACTCCACCACAGGCTCCGATCCAAACGACGAGCATCAGGACACCCCTACCAGCACACCTGCAAAGAGGGCCAAGACCAACGGCCAAAGACCCTCCACCTCAGCTGCACGCATCAAGACACGGCAGCAGCACAAATCAGGTGGCAGCACAGAGGGGGGAACATCAACAGGCACCCCAGCAGCCAGCATGCCCACAACACCACCACCACAGGTCCCCCCAACGGATGCCACAGAAGGCACTGCCTCTGGTGGCAGCAGCACCATAGGTGACACCCCATTGATGGCAGCATGCTCCGACACAGAAGACGGGGATGTCGAAGTCAGATCCATCCATGACCTGTCCCATTCCCCCTGTCTGTCCCATCCCGTACAACATGAGGATACCACGCAGGGGCACCCACAAGACGACGACTGGCCATCCCCCCCAAGCCCTGTGGCAAGGCAACATGAGGTCAACAGCCCCTCTGTGACACCCCCGCAAATGGCCATGGCCCAGCAGAGGCAACAGTCCCTCGACCAGTTAATCGTGCAACAGCAGCAACTGGCCACGCTCCTCAAGGACCATGCCGATGAATGTGGGGGCACTAAGGCAGACATAGAAACATCAACTGAGACACTCAGGGCAGAAATGGAGAGAAGTACAGAGACACTAAGGGCACAAATGGAGAGTAGCACCGAGAGCCTGAGAGTCCAAATGGAGAGAAGCACCGAGAGCCTGAGGGGGGAACTGCATGCGACGTCCAAAGACGTATGTGCCGAACTTGCCGCAGTGCACCGTGTGCTCACTGAGCTCTCACAAACCCTTAGGGACATGCATGGACGTGAGCAGGCAGAGACGTCATCCGTTGCAAGTTCCGTCCAGGGCAGCCCCCAACGTAGATCTGGGAGGAACCTGCGCTCCACAGGCAGGGGTGCCCCTGATACCCGCAGAGGGGGCTTGCAATAGCGACAGCCCACTGACAATGAGCTTCTTTGGACACTGGTGTTCGGGGGGGAGGTAGGAGGGTGGAGGGGGTGTGTTGGGATCACTTGGGTGGCGGGTCGATAGGGTGTTCAACATGATATCACATATGCCATAAACAGTGCACGATCAACCAATGAGATGTGTGGACAATGATCTTTGTGTACTAGGCCATCATAGGCGTACAGTCCATATTGTGCATGTACCAGACACACACAGTGCCACGAGTCCCGTGTCCATGTATCAGCCACCAGGCATGAGTGCTAGAAGCATGCATCAATGAGATGCTGACGAATGTCACGGCCCTCCGGTGCCTCGCAGACTCCTTGAGGTGCTGCCACATCCCCACCCTCATCATGACCATCATCAGGTGCTTGCAGTTCAGCGTCAGGGGGCATGGGCACATTTCTACGTACGCACATGTTGTGGAGCATGACACATGCCATGACCATCTTTGCAACCTTCTCATGGCGGTACAGGAGTGCCCCGCCAGACCTGCTGAGGCAGCGGAAACGAGTCTTCAGTAGGCCGAATGCCTGTTCAATGACTACACGGGTACGTGAGTGGGCATGGTTGTAGTCCTCCTCATGCTGGTCCCGTGGGTTCCGGACTGGTGTGAGGAGCCATCTCTTCAGTGGATACCCAGCATCACCTGTATGTGGACGAGAAACGTATGATGTGGAATGCCATTGCTACGTACGCACCCCCCCCCTTCCTGGCAGTTCATTGCCGCATCACATACCCCACATCATCATGCATGAAATGAGACTCACCGAGTAGCCAGGATCTGTTCCCTGCGTGTCGCTCCATGTAGCGTGGTATAGTAGAGTTCCTCAAGACCATAGAATCATGGGTTGATCCAGGGAATCTGGCACAACAATGTGTAATGATCCTGTTGGAGTCACACACCATTTGTACATTCAGGGAATGAAATTGTTTTCGGTTGCGGTACTGGGCCTCCATGGCATGTGGAACGACCAATTCCACATGGGTGCAGTCGATGGCACCAATGCAACCCGGTATGCCGGCAAGTGCATGGAATCCCACTTTTGTGTTGGTAATTTCCTGCTCCGAGCGTGGTAGAGAGATGTAGTCGTCTGCGTGCTGCAGGAGGGCATCGAGCACTTGCAATAGTGTCCGTGAGAACAGTGGCTGTGAAATGCCATGCAACTGTCCGACTGTGTGCTGGTAGGTGCCTGTGGCCAGGAAGTGGAGTACAGACACCACCTTCAGTAGGGGTGGGATGGCGGTTGGGCTATCTATCATGCTGACAAGGTCAGCCTGTGTCATGTCCACGATGGCGGCTATGGTGTCCCGGTCCAAACGGTAGAGGGTGTGGATCTGCTCATCAGTGAGGTTGAACGGATGTGCTCGGAGGCGTGGGATTGCGGGCTGCCTGCGTGGTGGTAGTGGCTGTGCTGGCGGCCCTTGCTGGCCCTGCCTTGCCCTCCTCCTCCTCCTGCGTCTCCTCCGTGCGGCCGGTTGTAGTTGGTGTTCGTCTTCTTCTTGGAGTTGGAGTACTTGCAGTGCTATCAGGTCCCCCAGGGCCAACATCGCGAGTCCTGCCGGTAGCATTTCGGAGTGGGTGTGGTTGTGGGAGGAGACTGGGTGTGCAATTTATGTGTTTTCAGGCTGTATGGCCTCCACCTGTGGTGATTCATTCCACCTGTGCAAGCTGCTCTCCCCTTTGGCCGAGCACGTCCCGCACACAACGCTGCAATTCGAGGAATGGCATCTTGCTCTTGCATTCATGTATTTGTACCCGATGGCCGTGTAACATTTGTTGATATGTACATTCGGCTATGGTCCCATTGTTTCACATACAATCTTTGCAGTCGCGAACAGACTTGTGATGGGTCAGTGGGACGTAGTACTCGAGTAACGGTGGGCCCTCATGCATCACTGTACCGAGTTGCAACGACGGGCGGGGCGTCCCATTCGTGGGTGAAGGCAGTTGCCATTTTCACACACAGCCGCACTCGATGGATTAATTAGTGATTTCAAACGGCCACAGGTGCCTTTTCGACGTGATGTTGCAAATGAGGAATTCGAAGGCCGGCGCTTTCGGTTTTCAGCTAGCGCCGGGGAGATGCCCACAGGTCTGACTGCAAATATAACGTTCTTTTGTTCGATGTCCTTGAGACAGGGGCCATGGCGAGGAAGCAATGATTGATATGAATAGTTTTGGATGCGCAATAGTGACGTGGGCGATGAGGCCGGACGTTCCCAAATACATGTAACTTCACAACACTGGAATTACGGGCTGGGGCACTGTGGATTTTGCAGGCTGCATAACGCACAGACTCAATGGAAAGTTCGAATGTTTTGTGAGTAAATATTCAGGCGTTTTTATAACAGGATGAGGGAATGATGAATGGATGCATGGGCAGGTGATTTGATACAGGGTTTGCCATGTACAGGGCTTGTTGGAATCTATCCGCCTCCCCTGCGCTATGTGATGCAGGGCTGCCATAGTGGGACCATCGTCTATCTGGCCTTGTTGAGCCCTCCCTGTCTCGACGCGCCTTCAGACACTTGTGTCCATGCACGTTAACATTCCCATCTGATGGAATCTGTTCTGACAGACGCATGCACAGGTACACTCGTTTGTGATGGTGTTTACACCTCGATATAGATAGTTATGAGTCGCAAGTGGTTTCGGGGTGGTGATGATTCATTGGAGTGGGCTAGCATGCATATGACTGTGGATTTAGTGTGATCATTGAAGTGAGTTGTTCGAATGTAGTTCTGATGGCCATTCTGTTCTTTTTCTTTTCTTTTGGTTGACAGGTATCTCCTCCCCTTTTGCCACTGCCATCTGTATGCCACTCCTGCAGATGGCGTTTACTCCCGACACCTGCTGCTTCGTGTTAATCAGTGGAGCAGCATTACGATCTTATGGGACGATCGCCAATGGGCCACATGCCCTTACGCAGTACTAGTGGCTCGGAGCAACATTTCGGCCTTTCAGCTGGACTAGTGCCTCCCCATTGGGACGGCCCTGCGGGTCTGTGCTCTTCCATGTTGCCTTTTCGTACGTGAATGTGGCTCTGTGTACCATGATGGAACAGGGCGTCACACAAGTAGTAGCTGGTCATTCCTTGCGGATGCAGCCCACAATGGTGATATGTGTTTTGGAGTTCATGGACTAATGGCTGTATGGGCTTGGTGATTTAGTTGTGCATTAAATTTCTATTCTGATATGGGCCGTGTAGCGTTCTTCTTTGCGAGTGATGTGGCATATTCCTATTTGGGGAGCGATGTATTGTGAGGAGATCTGCATTGGGTTCCAGCTTCGGAGTTTAGTCGCGTGGTACTGTGCTGGGCGCGTTTGCCTACGGAGCCCAGTGAGGTCAGGGATGGGGGCTGCCAATGTGACTGTTTGAATGTTGTCATGCTCAGGGGCGGGGGAATGGGTTTTGTGTAACAGATGCCGGTCAGCCAGGTGGACTGGTGGAATGTTGTGATTTTTGGAATATTGCTGATCACAGGTGCCTGTGTTTGCGTGCGTTTCGGGGGGGGGACTGTGGTCATGTCCATTGGAATGGCTTCTGTATTCGTGCCATCTGTGCCCTGCAGCTCCCATTGGCCCCTCTTGTGTTTCTTTTGTTCGTTGGCATGCATGGGTGACTTGTACATTTCACTGGTTGCATTGTGACTTCATTGCACCTACGGGGAGTTGTACTTTGTGGGCAGGGAGCGGTGTACAGGCACTCAGTGGGGCCGTTTACGGTTGATTCACGATGCCGTACTTCTCACCATGGCGGATTGGTGCTTTCCGCCATGCTTGATGGCGTTAGGTACATGTCCGCTAGGGTCGGAATTCGCGTACCCTTGCGCCATGGTGGTATTTACGGTTTGGCATGGCGCGCGCGCGCGTACTTGGTGCAGTTAGCGTTGGCGTTCACTACGGTGTCGCTAATGGCTTCGTACTTTGCGGTGACGGGTCATAGTCGCACCGAGCGGTATTCGATGGCGGTATTGCATTTCCGCCATCGTTTTTCGGATTCCGCCAGGGTCGTAATGAGGGCCAGTGTAAGTTACATTTTCTTTGTAAACCCTCTGCATTTGAGACTATTCAAGGGAGGACTGCTTTTGTAATTTCATACTTAACAGGAGATGCGGCAGCTTGGGCGATGCCATTGGTACAAAAAGATGACCAGTTACTTTATCATTGGGCTAATTTTTTGGCAGAATTTGGACGATTGTTTGATCGAAGGGAAGTGGCATTGGCACAAGATAAGGAGTTATTGGCGCTTAAACAGGGTACCAGAGATTTGGTCTCTTATGTGACACACTTTAATAGACTGGTAATTGAAACAAATTGGCCAGAAAATAAACAGACAGTTTTGTTTTATCAAGGATTGAAAGAAGAATTAAAAGACACTATGGCACAGGTAGAGCCTCAGCCCAACACGTGTACAGCTATGATTGACTTGGCATTACGGTCGGATCATCGGATGAATGAACGAAAGGGAGACAGGAAAAAAACAGAGGTGGCACCCTTTGTACGGTTGGATAGGGGAAGGGTGAACAGGAATGGTGAGGGTGAACCTATGCAGATCGGAGGGGTGAGAGGACCATTATCGGCTATGGAAAAGGAGCAGAGAAAAGCGAATAATTTGTGTTTGTACTGTGGTCAATCTGGACATTATATTCGTACTTGTCCAAACACTCCCAAGAAGGTAGGTGGTGGAGAGAAGAGCAAAGGCGAGTCGGGAAAAGGCTTGGGCCGGCCTTAAGGGGAACTCAGGTGGCAGGCTCAGTGGTAGAAAGGTTCCCCACTTGGGTAGCAAATACTACACGAAAAGGTAACTCCCATTTGTATATTCTAGTAACTTTATTTTTTGCTTGCACAAAACAAATGGTGTCAGCCATGGTACTTTATTGACATTGACTTGGCCAAAAAGGTTGGGGTTGCCATTAAGAGAAAAGACTCAGGTGGAAGGGGTGCAGTCGGTGGATGGGTCTCCTTTAATATCAGGACCCATTTGTCAGCAAACTCAACCAATAGAAATGAGGTGTCAGTCAGGACATGTGGAGGAAATCGTACTGGATTTAATTGCAGCTCCCCAGTTTGGTCTTATTTTAGGAATTCCTTGGCTGACTCAGCATAACCCAAGAATTGACTGAGCGGGTAGGGAGGTGTTTTTTGAGAATCCAGAATGTATAGGTCACATTGAGGAGGAGGTGAGTCCGGCATTGCTTTTGGCAGATCAGCCACCGGCAGTTCAAGTGGTGGGGGCTGTGGGGTTACAGGTTCCGGCTCAATATCAAGAGTTTGTGAATGTTTTTGACAAAGGAGGAGCGGAAAGACTGCAACCCCATAGACCATATGACTGTGTCATAGAGTTAGAACCAGGGGCTAAATTGCCATGTAGCAGAATATACGCATTAACGGAGACAGAAAATCAACATCTGCGAGAGTATTTGGATGATATGTTACAGAAAGGATTTATTAGACATTCCACATCACCAGTCTCATCACCATTGTTTTTTGTTCCGAAAAAGAGGGTACATTGAGGACATGTATTGATTATCGTGCATTAAACAAGGTGACGATAAAGAACAGATATCCACTACCTTTAATTTCTGGACTGCTGGATCAAGTAAAGACAGCAGTGGTGTACACAAAACTTGATTTATGTGGAGCATATCATTTGATTCGGGTCAAGGAAGGGGATGAGTGGAAGACTGCATTTAGAACTAAGTTTGGATTGGTTATGCCTTTTGGTTTATGTAATGCTCCTGCGGCATTTCAGTTTTTTTGTGCAGGAGGTATTAAGTGAGTTTTTGGACATTTTTGTTATTGTATATATTGATGACATTTTAATTTATTCCAATTCACAAGAGCAGCATGTAAGTCATGTAAGGGCAGTGTTAAAGAAATGACAACAACATCAGTTATATGTGAAATTGGAAAAAATGTGCTTTCCACGTGAAAAGAGTGGAGTACTTGGCTTTCATATTGACCCCAGAAGGGATAATTATGGACAAAAGCAAGGTGCAAGCAGTTCTGGATTGGCCCACACCCCAGTGTATTAAAGATATTCAGAGGCAGCTTCATGGAATTAATGTGCGCTGAAAATTCCCGCGCAAGCGTGCGAAACCATTGCAGTGCAAGTGCGAAAATCGCAGTGCAAGTGCGAAAATCGCAGCGAAACCCGCGCACATCAATTCATGGAAGCCTGTGCGCGAGTAAAATCTGGGATGTGCGCTGAAAATCTGCATGGCGCACGCCGGCGCACAGGTCATCTAACGGCATGCGCTACCGCCACAGCGAAAGCGCACATAGCGCGCGCACATAACAAAAGTAGGCGTAACACGGGGCGTGACACGCGGAATGGGGAACAACGCGTGAAAATGTGGGCGTCACGGGGGACGTACAGGAGGCAAGTGCGCGGAACGCCCACACGCTCGCCTACAACACGTATTCATGGAATCGAATAGGGCAAAACAGCGCACTGGCAAAGACGCACACAGGCCTAAACATGTCCGCCACACGAAGGCAGGCGGTAGCGTCCCTGCGCATGAAAAGAATGTGCGCCAAAATGTGCGCTAACAAAAAGCACGTATATACAGCTCTGATTAATGTCCCATACTGTGGCCCTCTAGGACAAATGATGTGCAAAGGGGTACGCGACAAACACGGACACCCGCTGTGTCAAAAATAGCGTGTGCGTGTATTTCGGGGGTGCGCGGGAAGTTTCACACTCAATAGGCCTTGGGCGAGCAGGGTACTTGTATAACTGGGGTTCGCGTGAAGTCTTACATGCGATTGGATCTGGGTACGTGTATTTCTGGGGTTCGCGTGAAGTTTCACACGCGATTGGCCCTGTGTGAGTGCGGAACGTGTATTTCTGGGGTGCGCGGGAAGTTTCTCACGCGAAAGGGCCTGTGCGAGTGGGGAACGTGTATTTCTGGGGTGCGCGGGAAGTTTCACACGCGAAAGGGCCTGTGCGAGTGGGGTATGTGTATTTCTGTGGTAAGCAGGAAGTTTCACACGCGAAAGGGCCTGTGCGAGTGGGGTACGTGTATTTCTGGGGTGCGCGGGAAGTTTCACACGCGAAAGGGCCTGTGCGAGTGGGGTACATGTATTTCTGGGGTACGCGTGGATTTTCACACGCGATTGGCCCTGTGCGAGCGGGGTACGTGTATAACTAGGGTTCGCGTGGAGTTTCATACGCGATTGGCCCTGTGCGAGTGGAGTACGTGTATTCCTGGGGTTCGCGGGAAGTCTCACACGCGATTTCAGCAGGGTACGTGTATTTCGGGGGTGCCGGGATGTCCTACACGTGAATTGGCAGTGTGGGTCCTCCCAGGTGTTCCCTCTACACCCTCCACGGCCCCTGCAGGCAGCCCACACGACAGGGGACTACCCTGCACCCCTGGTCATGCCCCGCAGGCAGCCCATCCACCATGGGCATGCCCCCCAGCCAAGCCACATGTCACCTTGCACTACTGATCACCAACGCATGACCCCCTGCACCCCCACCCCCCAGCAGTCAGGGGCACCTGCCAGCAGGCCCCCACACATGTCCCCTGCACCCCGACCCCCCAGCAGTGCAGGGCACCTGCAAGCAGGCCCCCACACATGTCCCCCAGCACCCCCACACCCCAGCAGTGCAGGGCACCTGCCAGCAGGCCCCCACACATGTCCCCCAGCGCCCCCACCCCCCAGCAGTCAGGGGCACCTGCCAGCAGGCCCCCACACATGTCCCCCAGCACCCCCACCCACCAGCAGTCAGGGGCACCTGCCAGCAGGCCCCCACACATGTCCCCCTGCACCCCCACCCCCCAGCAGTCAGGGGCACCTGCCAGCAGGCCCCCACACATGTCCCCCTGCACCCCCACCCCCAGCAGTCAGGGGCACCTGCCAGGAGGCCCCCACTCATGTCCCACACGTCCCCTTGTACCCCCACCCCCCAGCAGTCGGGGGCACCTGCCAGCAGGCCTCCACACATGTTCCCCCCCCGACAGGTCATCATACTCCAGACCCATGCCCCTCATGGCCATCCAAATCCCACCCCAGTCCAAACACCCCACATTGAATTCCCAAAGTCATGATAGAAAATACATAACCAGCATGGCCATGAATCAATGTCCCTCAGACCCACGCAATGGTGACACATGACTGTGAAAAGATCAACATTGTGACATGCACAAAACAAAAGAGATAAGACCACATCAGTAAAGTATATAATAAATGTGTATTCAATAATTAACCAAATGAATAAAACAAAATCACACAATAATGGAAATTATGAAGAAAAAGCTGCATGTCCAAAATATTCAAAAGAAATGTGTGAAAGCAGAATCCAAATCAATCCAAAAGCAAATGGGTCCAAAGAGTCTGTCCGTCCAACCAAATCCAAAGTGTAAAAATAAGACACATCCATTGATCCATGGTAAAAAAGAAACTTAAATGAAGTGAAATCCAGTGTTGAACTATATACAAAGTACAAATCTAGGGTCCATGAGCCCAACCATTGAAAGGAAACCTACAAAAACCCTACCTAATGAACAACTATATACAAAAAGGTGGGGCATTGTCCAAGCGCCCCAAATGATATGAAAACCAAAAGGAAACCTAACACTAATTAACTATATACAATGGCAGCGGGCTAGTCCGACGGCTCACTTCCTAATTTCCCGGGCCAGGGCATCATCGAACTCCTGCTCGATGTCCCGGAGGCAGTCCTCTTCCATGGCCCCGAGGGTTTGCAGGGACGATGACATCCGGACCTCCAGGTCCCTGCGAATTTCCTCGAGGCACTCGGCCCGCCTCAGAGCCCTTTGCATGTTCTCCACCCTGACCATCGTGAGCCGTGCCTCTTCCGCCCGCTGCCACTCCGCATCTATAGCATGGCCTAACTGCTGCCACACGGAAGACACGTGCGCAGGAAGTCTCACATGCCATTTCAGCAGGGTACGTGCATTTCAGGGGTGCGCGGGAAGTTTTACACGCGATTAGGCCTGGGCGAGCGGGCTACCACTCACCGTCTGCCTTGCGTGTAGAAGAATGCGTAGCCAACACCCACCTGCTGTGAAGTAATAGCGTGTGAACCCCAACGCCTGGAAAACACACGCACCGCACCCCACGAAAAGCCCGTACAGAGCGATGGTAATCCACGTGGGATCTTCAAGCCCTGCCAGGGCAACGCCCGTGCGCGATACTTCACAGATGCGCTTACGCGCTAAGGGCCTTTGGTCCAATGGAATAGCGGGCGTGCACTGATGCGCTCACGCGCTAAGGGCCTTTCCTCGAATTACACGTTGACGTGCAATTTTTTCACGTGCCAAATCACTCCGTATCAAGCTGGCCACGCGAAAACACACGGAAGACCACGCTCCTGCCCTGAAGGCCATTTTCCTGCCCCCCAGAGCCCCGAGCACGCTCCCACATGCCATCTGCTGCTGCCTGCCTGCCTGCTGCCCACGTGCCCTGCTATTTGCTGCCTGCACATCAGCCATCTGCAGGGGTGCAGTTGCTGTGACCACCCCTGCTGGAACTGAAGACCCCCAACTGGGATACCATCGGTCCACAGCCCAGCCCCAGGACCCAGTTGCCCACCCACGCCTGCCTCTGGGGTTGCCATGTCAGGCACACCACCATCTGAGACCACTGGCAACCCCCAGCCAGAGAGTCAGAGGGCCACCAGCTTCACTGCCACCGAAGTTGGTGTCCTGGTGGAGCAAGTCCTGGGGCAGTATGATGCCCTCTTCGGAAGTTCGCGCGCCGACAAGGAAGGACGGACCAGGATCTGGACGGACATCGTGACTGCCATCAACGCGGAGGGGGTGGCAGTCCGAAAATTCCAACATGTCAAGAAGCGCTGGGAGGACTTCAGGTCCAGGACACTCAACAAGGCCTGGCGCCTCTTGAAGGCAGTGGATTCTAAGGGGCACCGGGGCCACCTGTCGGAACATCAAATGAGGGTCCTGGAACGCATATCCCAAGCGCTCCACCTCCAGGTCCTTGAGAGGCAGACCCGTCTGGAGTCGAGCGGTAAGTGTACATGATGCATACTGATTGTAAGCTGTGCGTGTGGTGGTGTGCCAGTAGTGTGCAGGTTGCACATGTGGTTTTGTAGGGCCATGTATGGATGTGTATGTACAGGGCCGTGTGGTTAACACATGCAAGTCCTCTCATGTGTGAGACACATGGATGGTGCATGTGTGTGTAAGCTTGCATGCCAAATGCAGATGTGTGAGCACACATGCTTGAGCTTGAATGACTGTGTATGTAAGTTGGCATGGTTGTGGTGTCACACATGGATGTCGGTTCCAGCTGCGTGTATCTGCACCGTGTACATGTGCATGTGTGTGTATTTCACAAGGGTGCAACAGAGATGCAACATGGATGCTTGGGACACTGATATGTAGAAGACTGATTGCCAGATGTGACATGGATGCCGATCTCATCACTGCGACAGTTGGTGGAGGTGTACACATGCATGTAAGTGTGGTGGCGTGTGTGCATGTCTAGTGCACTCCCTGTGTGTCATGTGATGTCTGGCTCACCTTTGGCTGCTCATGCTGTTGTATGTGTATGGATGGTGCTGGCTGTTGCCATATGGCTGTGGAATTGCTCAGGTGTCTGAGTTGACATGCCATGTGTGTTGGAGATTGTGATGCCATGTCTAAAGTTTGACACTGCCACTCATGTGCAACTGGCATGTGTGTATCAGTCCATTGTACAGTGTCCTGATGCCTATCTCTCCATGTCTGCAGCGTCAACTGTTGAAGAGGGCGGAGATGGTACTGTGGAGCACAGCGACGGGGATCACACCACCAGCCGGAGACACAAGGCCCGGCTCCCCTCCCAGGTTGTGATCTCGTCCGGGAGTGAGGAGTCCGGTGCCACCTCCCAGGCCGCAGCTGCCGAGGGTAGGTCCAAGAGGCGAGGTCAGAGTTGGACTCCTCGGCAGCAGGAGGGGCAGCTGAGACTCCACAGGGTCCGACGAAGGAAGATGGCACGGAGTCATCCAGGTTGGTGGGGGGTTTGGTGGAGGAGGAGGCCGCGCAAGGGACAGAGATGGGGTCTGGAGGTGGGTATTCCACTGGTGCCAGTGGTGCAGTGAAGGGACAGGAGGCAGCACAGGCCACCGCGGAGGTGCCTGTGTGTAATCCTGTCCCCGATCCTGTGACTGCATCATCCCGCACCAGCAGGGATGCCTACGTCCAGACCCGTTTTCAGGGAGGGGATCCCCTTACAACAACTGGCCTTCCTCTCCCTGCGGACGTGGCTATCTGGGACCGGGTTGAGCCTGTCCTGGGTGGGGTGGCGTTGTGTCAACGGGACATGCGAGGTGACCTGCAGTCTTTTCATGGGGAGACTGCACGTCATCTCGAATGGCTCGTTGACCACGTCAGCCTACTGGGACAGGTTACCCAGGCCAGATTCCTCTGTTTGCTGAACCTTGCTTCAACCCCCTCCTCACCTGAACCCCCTATGCACCAGTCGTCCTCCGTGCCATCTTCCCACCCATGTATCACCTGGGTACCCTGTGGAGCTGCCTCTGACCGTGCGGCAGGCTGGTGGAGGACACATCCCTGCCACAGTCGGGAGTCGGACGTCCAGCAGGGGTGGCCACCTCAACAACTTCAACCCAGCCAGAGGAGGATGTGCAGGCAGCAGGAGCCAGGGCACGGGCACAGGCACAACAGCAGCAGCAACAAGGTGGGAGCCATGATGGCTCGGGGCCTTCGACATCGGAGGGGCAGGCATCGGCCAGAGGGCAGGAGGACCCAGGACGGGAAGTGTCTTCCGTGTGGCAGCGGTTAGGCCATGCTATAGATGCGGAGCGACAGCGGGCGGAAGAGGCATGGCTCACGATGGTCAGGGCGGAGAACTCCATGCAAAGGGCTCTGAGGTGGGCCGAGTGCCTCGAGGCAATTCGCAGGGACCTGGAGGTCCAGATGTCATCGTCCCTGCGAACCCTCGGGGCCTTAGAAGAGGACCGCCTCCGGGACATCGAGCAGGAGTTTGATGATGCCCTGGCCCGGGAAATCAGGAAGTGAGCCGTCGGACTAGCCCGCTGCCATTGTATATAGTTAATTAGTGTTAGGTTTCCTTTTGGTTTTCATTTCATTTGGGGCGCTTGGACAATGCCCCAACTTTTTGTATATAGTTGTTCATTAGGTAGGGTTTTTGTAGGTTTCCTTTCAATGGTTGAGCTCATGGACCCTGGATTTGTACTTTGTATATAGTTCTACACTGGATTTCACTTCATTTAAGTTTCTTTTTTTACCATGGATCAATGGATGTGTCTTATTTTTACACTTTGGATTTGGTTGGACGGACAGACTCTTTGGACCCATTTGCTTTTTTATTGATTTGGATTCTGCTTTCACACTTTTAAAAAAAATATTTTGGACATGCAGCTTTTTCTTCATTATTTCCATTATTGTGTGTTTTTTTAAATTCATTTGGTTAATTATTGAATACACATTTATTATATACTTTACTGATGTGGTCTTATCTCTTTTGTTTTGTGCATGTCACAATGTTGATCTTTTCACAGTCATGTGTCACCATAGCGTGGGTCTGAGGGACATTGATTCATGGCCATGCTGGTTATGTATTTTGTATCATGACTTTGGGAATTCAATGTGGGGTGTTTGGACTGGGGTGGGATTTGGGTGGCCATGAGGGGCATGGGTCTGGAGTGTGATGACCTGTCGGGGGGGACATGTGTGGGGACCTGCTGGCAGGTGCCCATGCCTGCTGGGGGGTGGGGGTGCAGGGGGACATGTGTGGGATATGTGTGGGGGCCTGCTGGCAGGTGCCCCTGACTGCTGGGGGGTGGGGGTGCTGGGGGACATGTGTGGGGGCCTGCTGGCAGGTGCCCCTGACTGCTGGGGGGTGGGGTGCAGGGGGACATGTGTGGGACATGAGTGGGGGTCTGCTGGCAGGTGCCCCTGACTGCTGGGGGGTGGGGGTACAGGGGGACATGTGTTGGGGCCTGCTGGCAGGTGCCCCTGACTGCTGGGGGGTGGGGTGCAGGGGGACATGTGTGGGACATGAGTGGGGGTCTGCTGGCAGGTGCCCCTGACTGCTGGGGGGTGGGGGTACAGGGGGACATGTGTGGGGGCCTGCTGGCAGGTGCCCCTGACTGCTGGAGTTTGGGGGTGCAGGGGGACATGTGTGGGACATGAGTGGGGGCCTCCTGGCAGGTGCCCCTGACAGCTGGGGATGGGGGTGCAGGGGGACATGTGTGGGACATGTGTGGGGGCCTGCTGGCAGGTGCCCCTGACCGCTGGGGGTGGGGGTGCTGGGGGACATGTGTGTGGGCCTGCTGGCAGGTGCCCCTGACTGCTGGGGGTGGGGGTGCAGGGGGACGTGTGGGACATGAGTGGGGGCCTGCTGGCAGGTGCCCCTGACTGCTGAGGGGTGGGGGCGCTGGGGGACATGTTTGGGGGCCTGCTGGCAGGTGCCCCTGTCTGCTGGGGGGATGGGGGTGCTGGGGGACATGTGTGGGATATGTGTGGGGGCCTGCTGGCAGGTGCCCCTGACTGCTGGGGGGTGAGGGTGCAGGGGGACATGTGTGGGGGCCTGCTGGCAGGTGCCCCTGACTGCTGGGGGGTGGGGGTGCAGGGGGACATATGTGGGACATGAGTGGGGGCCTGCTGGCAGGTGCCCCTGACTGCTGGGGGGTGGGTGTGCAGGGGGACATGTGTGGGGGCCTGCTGGCAGGTGCCCCTGACTGCTGGGGGGTGAGGGTGCAGGGGGACATGTGTGGGGCATGAGTGGGGGCCTGCTGGCAGGTGCCCCTGACTGCTGGGGGGTGGGTGTGCAGGGGGACATGTGTGGGGGCCTGCTGGCAGGTGCCCCTGACTGCTGGGGGTTGGGGGTGCTGGGGGACATGTGTGGGGGCCTGCTGGCAGGTGCCCCTGACTGCTGGGGGGTGGGGTGCAGGGGGACATGTGTGAGACATGTGTGAAGGCCTGCTGGCAGGTGCCCCTGACTGCTGGGGGGTGGGGTGCAGGGGGACATGTTTGGGACATGAGTGGGGGCCTGCTGGCAGGTGCCCCTTACTGCTGGGGGGTGGGAGTGAAGGGGGACATGTGTGGGACATGAGTGGGGGCCTGATGGCAGGTGCCCCTCACTGCTGGGGGGTGGGTGTGCTGGGAGCCATGAGTTGGTGATCATATTGCAACGTGACATGTGGCTTGGCTGGGGGGCATGCCAATGGTGGATGGGCTGCCTGCGGGACATGACCAGGGGTGCAGGGTAGTCCCCTGTGGTGTGGGCTGCCTACAGGGGCCATGGAGGGGGTAGAGGGGACACCTGGGAGGACCCACACTGCCAATTCACGTGTAGGACTCCCCGCGCACCCCCGAAATACGCGTTCCACGCTCTGACAGCAAAATCGCATGTGAAACTTCATGCGCAGCCCAGTAATACACGTACCCTACTCCAATTGCGTGTGAAACTTCCCGCGCACCCTGGAAATACACGTACCCAGCCCAATCGCGTGTGAAACTTCCCGTGCACCCCTGAAATACACGTACCCAGGCCAATCGTGTGTGAAACTTCCCGCGCACCCCTGAAATACACGTACCCAGCCCAATCGCGTGTGAAACTTCCCGCGCACCCCCGAAATACACGTACCCAGGCCAATCACGTGTGAAACTTCCCGTGCACCCCTGAAATACACATACCCAGGGCAATCGCGTGTGACACTTCCCGCGCACCCCTGAAATACACGTACCCAGCCCAATCGCGTGTGAAACTTCCCGCGCACCCCCGAAATACACGTAGCCAGGCCAATCGCGTGTGAAACTTCCCGCGCACCCCTGAATTACACATACCCAAGCAAATCGCGTGTGAAACTTCCCGTGCACCCCCGTTATACACGTAGCCCACTCGCACAGGCCCTTTCGCGTGTGAAAGTTCCCACGAACCCCGTAATACACGTACCCTGCTGAAATCGCGTGTGAAACTTCCCGCACACCCCCGAAATACATGTACCCAGGCCAATCGCGTGTGAAACTTCCCGCGAACCCCAGTAATACACGTACCCCCTCGCACAGGCCCTTTCGCGTGTGAAACTTCACATGCACCCCAGTAATACACGTTCCCCGCTTGGCGTTTGCTGTTTGGCAGCACTGTAAACTGGTCCAGGGTTAGCGCAGCCCTTTGCGCTGAATTGGGAATTTTGATGGATTTTCCTTGCGCGAGGGCGTTCTTGGGGGCGTAACTGGCGCTGCTGCAGGGTCGCTGCGCCACTCTGCGCCACGGCTGGTTTTGGAGGCTTAAATCCATGAATACGCTGTGCGCAGAAATCGATTTTAGCACGCGGCTGGCGCAGACATTCGCAAGTGCACACTGTGCGTCAGCCTCGTGTGCCACTTTTGTGCGAAATTCTATGAATTACCCTGCCAATCTTTTTTGGGTTTCGCTAACTTCTATAGACGATTTATGACTAATTTTTCACAGACTGTGGCACCTATAACAAGATTGTTAAGAAAGGCAACAAGTTTTTGTTGGGATGTGGGTGCTGAAAAGGCTTTTCAAGAACTAAAGATGGCATTCACCTCAGCCCCAGTATTACGACATCCAGATCCTGATAGGATGTTTCAAGTGGAAACTGATGCGTCCAATGTGGCAATAGGTGCGGTGTTATCTCAGAAGGATTCCGAAGGGATTTGGCACCCAGTGGCCTACTATTCACAAAAACTCACTCCATGTGAACAAAACTATTCCATCACAGATAAAGAACTATTAGCTATTAGGGCAGCTTTTTTGGAATGGAGGCATTATTTACTGGGAGCCAAGCAGCAGGTGGTGGTAGTGACAGATCATAAAAATCTACAGTATTTCAAGACAGCTCACACATTGAGCGCTAGGCAATTACGGTGGTCCCAATTTTTCAACGAGTTTGATTTTGTAGTGACCTTCAGGCCGGGGAAAAGAAATGGAAAGGCAGATGCATTATCTCGTCAACAAAATATGGACAAAGTGGTACCGGAGACAAAATCTATAATCCCGGCAGAGAAGGTGGTATGTGCAGCTGTCTCCAAGTTGATGAAGCAAGTGAAACAGGCCATGAGGAATCAAAAGAATCAGAGTTGGGGAGTGAATAATCCCTTGGAAACATTGAAAAATAACCTTCCTTACTATGAGGGCGGTTGTATTTGCCTAATTTGGAACTACAAAGAAAGGCTATGCATTGGTGTCATAACTCACCCTTGGCTGGACATTCAGGTAGTAAGACACAGACTCTAGTAGAAAGATACTTTTGGTGGCCAAATATGAGACGAGAGGTAACTAGGTACGTGCAGGAATGTGAAACATGTGTACGAAGTAAAGCAGATCATACCAAGAAGTCAGGTCTACTTAAACCATTGCCTACTCCCACTAAAATATGGACACACATATCAATGGACTTTATCACAGATTTACCACCGGAAGATCAGTATGATACAATATGGGTGGTAGTGGATTACTTATCTAAACAGGCTCACTTTGTGCCTTGTAGAGGCATTCCAGGAGCAGGGAAGTTGGCTGAATTATTTCTGCAGCATGTGGTTCGACTTCATGGATTACCACGTACTATTGTTTCAGATAGGGGTCCACAGTTTACATCAAGGATCTGGCGGGCCTTCTATCAGATGCTAGGAATAAATTGTGCCCTGTCCACTAGTTATCATCCTCAGACAGATGGACAAACGGAAAGAGTGAATCAGATGCTTGAACAATACTTGTGCTGTTATTTACATGACGGAATGGAGTCGTGGGTTCAAGCATTATGGTTAGCTGAATTCACCTATAATAATACTGAACATGCTTCCCTGGGAATGGCTCCCAATGAGTGCCTGTATGGGCAGGTACAGGAAATGTTACCAGAGCAGCTACCAGATGTAGAAATCCTTCCAATACTCCAAGACAGAAAACAATTGCTTCTGAACATCAGACAGAAGGCTCGAGACAATCTTGAACAGGCAAAGACTCAATATAAGATGTATGCAGATAAACAGAGATGGGAGGCTCTTCAGTACAAGGTTGGGGATAAGGTGTGGCTATCCACACGTAATTTGCCTCTAGTAGGATCTCGAAAATTTGCTCCAAAATTTATTGGACCCTATGAAATTGTCAAAAATGTGTCAGAAGTTGCGATACAATTACGTTTGCCTAAAACTTTAAAAATCCTCCCGGTATTCCATGTGTGTCTGCTTAAACCCGCAGTGCCTAGAACACATGTGCAGAGATCTCCAGCCATCCACAAAGAGGGTCAGTTGGAATATGAGGTAAAGAAGATTTTGGACTCGAAAAGGAGAAGGCAAGTTCTATGGTACCTGATCCAGTGGGCTGGATACGGACTGGAGGACTGTCCCTTTGAACCTGCTAGTGCAGTTCATGCTCCTCGCCTGGTAAGAATCTTTCATGCAAAATATCCAGAAAAAGCAGGTCCTGGGAAGAGCCCTGGAAGGGAAGGTACTGTCAGGAATCAGGGTTGTGGTGCAGGAGAAGACGTGTATCGCCTAGATAGGGGAAAACACTACAATTCCCAGCAGGAATGGGAAATGGGTGTAATTTTCTGAAGCACGCTGGTAACCAGCTGCAGGCACTGTGCATTAAGAGAATGTGCTCTTAACGGCCGCCCGCCCATGCTCAGGTGCTGATGATTGATGTTGGAGAGCACGGACGGCGGCAGCAGCAGCAGCGGAGCAGCGAAGTGCGAGGCGGAGGCGGGCAACGGAAGAACTAACGCTGACCATGCGTGGCGACATTCGCATCTCCCAAGCCGCGGCGGTGAATGCTGGTTAATGTGTGATTCGCTCTCTTCCGTCAGGTCCGGGGCAGACGCAGGAGGCGCCCGGACACTCAGTTAAGTGTTTATGTGTGTTCTGTGTCCTCCTGGGCCGCGGCGGCAACATGTATTGAGCAGCGCTTCACTCGTTGATGTCCGGATGTTATGAGGAAACGTCCGGACCATTAGTTAAGTGTTCTTCCTTGAAGTGTGCCCTATTAATAGAATTTCTTGTGCTACTTGCTACTATGAACCCTATGTTTGGATGCTACGGTCTGATTTACTGCATGGATATGATTGCAAACCAGAAACGACCAAAAGCCTGCTAAAATCTGCTTTCCACAGTCACCTTGTTTTCTCCACAAGGAGAAACCGTTGTGCTATGTGCAGGAGTTTGTGTCAACCCATAACTCGGGCATGTTGTTGTCTCAGTGTCATTGCTTGCTATATGTTTGATGTAGCTTTAAGTCATTGTTTTGTAAATCATGGTCACTAACATTCGAAAGGTCATGTATATTGCTCCATGTGTTTTGTGAAAACATATGTTATGTCCTACTAGTTTATGTAGAGAGAGTCAGGTTAGGTTTCCAGGGTGTTACAGTATCAAGTCAG
Organism: Ambystoma mexicanum; assembly: GCF_040938575.1. Taxonomy (NCBI): domain Eukaryota; kingdom Metazoa; phylum Chordata; class Amphibia; order Caudata; family Ambystomatidae; genus Ambystoma; species Ambystoma mexicanum. Next base: position 323,210,795 of record NC_090926.1, on the reverse strand, counting down.
GAATTGTATGTGATTTTGCTGTTTTATGTCTAGTTGTTTTCCCTTCCTTACCTTTATTAGTCCATCCCTTTTCCCTAACTCCTTCTTCCCCCCATTGGCTGCCACGTGGCTACCTGTACTTCAAAAATCCAGGTGCCCGTGCCAACCACGGTGGGAGGGTCGATCCATTCGGCTTCTGTGGTTCGGGAGAGGGGATTGATATCCTCCTCCCTTAATTCTAATTTATGACTGTTGTGGTCTTTTGGGACCCATTTTTCTTTGGGAGTAATTCCTCCATCCTTAAAGGAGAAGACTTTCTTCCCAGAATCCTCCAAGGATTCTTCCCCTTCAAACTGGAGGACACTGACTTCCTCCACAAAATGGGTCTTTTTGGTCTCTTTGTTTCTCCTACCCACCCTCTGTTACCTGGGTTGCAGACTTTCGGGGGCAGGAGATTTAAGTTCCGGTTTTGGGGTGTCTAGGGGCTTCTCACGTGTGAGGAAGGATGCTTCCTCTAGGGCTTTACATACCCCTTCCTCCCGTGCCTCCTGCCCTAGAACCGGTGGGTTATCAGGGTTCTCTCCCTGTCATTGATCCGGGGTGCCAGACCCTTGGTTGGAGTTATTCTGGGCCGCCATGTTCATCTGAGGGTTCTGCTGAGCCCTCAACATGCGACCCAGATCTTGAGTAAGGTTCTGAACCTGGCGCTTCAGTTGGGACACCAACTCCGGCTGGTACGGGGGTCTAAAATCAACTCTGGGTTGCTCTCGGGAAGGATATCTATCCCTTCTCCCGGAGTAACCTGGGTACTGGGGGTTCCCATGGTAACCCTCCACCCTTGGCCTCCCTTCTCCTGGATTTGGTGGTCTGGACTCCTGAAAGCAGGGAGAGTAAGGAGGGTTGTCATGAATGTGGGGGTTTTGAGGGTACCTAGGGAAAAAGCTTAAACCAGAATTTGGGAGACTACTGCCCTCCTGAAGGAAGTTCCCTGGGGCGATACTCACCTGATTGGATTCACCCCTCGTGAGTCGACACGTACCCCAGGATGGGTCTGTTGCCCTTATACCTGGGTCTGATGTAATTGGCAGAGTTAGGGGGCACATTTGTGGGGAACCCTACCTGACTACCACCTGCTTGTGATTGATCAGAGGGTCTTCTTTGCTTCTGATTTGGTTGGTTTTGAGAAGGTGTATTTTTAGGCCCCCCCCATTTCTAGGTCCGAAATGGGGGCAACCTTCACCTCCGCCACATTGGCAGCAGCGGGGGTGTTGGTTTGGGGGTTTTTGTTGGATTTTTATTTTCTACAGGCCTTTGGTCCTCGTACATTCAGGCTGCTTGCTCTATTACCCAGTCCAGAGTCCTGTCATCATGAAAATCCATTACCAATTGTGTCATGATATATTTTGGGAGTATGAAAATAGGTATTTATAAATTCCCTACTATTTGTGCGCACCCGCCTAGCAGTTTGCGCAAATGCCCGTTTTTAGCTCCTGAACAAATTCTCTTGGGGCCTGATCGTCTCCACACTGCAGATTGTAGGCCGCCTTGTGGGCCTCCTGAGGGTTTCTGTGTGTGGAGAAGTGCTTCAAGAGGGCCACCTTGTAGGTGGACCACTTTGAATGGTTCTTGTTTTACAGCCCAGGAAAGAAGCTGGAGTACTCTGGAGAGGAAGTCCATTTTGCAAATTCTATACAATTCTGATTATTTTTAATGTCAAAAGATGTCATTATCTGTTCATATAGCTCCAGATGCTCCCAGACAGAATATTTGGCATTCTTGTGGTAAAAAGTAATGAAACTTCTAATAGCTTTAATCTGTTGAATGGGGTCTTTCAACAGAGCTCTCTTTTGCTTGTTAGCCTTCTTTTGCCGCTGCACCTGAGTCCATTCGCCCTCAGACTCAGAGCTGCTGCTATTTGAGGTCCCCTCGTTATCCTCTAGGCGCTCCCTAATTCTTTGAGTTTGTGAGTTACCTCCAGAATGACGGGGCATAGTCTCATCTCCCCTGTTGTCCCTTGGGCTCTCTGGGTCACTCCCCTTGGACTTCCTCTTTCGCACAGGAGAGTAGTAGTCTGACTCCTCCCTGCTTCCAGGGTTGGTGGAGAATGCACCCCACTGCCCTGATTGGGTGGAGGTTTTTAAAGTACCCTTGTGAGGCCTCATCTCAGACTCATTTTTCTCTGCAAAGCGAACCAAGTGGTTCCTTTGTAGGTGATGTTTCTGCAGGTCTAGCTCCCTGATTTTCTCCTCATAGGAGCTTTCCTGTTCAGATCCCTCAGCCATAATATTTTTGTACCTGAACAGGGACGCCCGTCCATCAGTCTCTGATGAACGCTGAACCGTCAGCTCAATCATGCTAGGCCTATTTAAGTCAGGTCGCCTCATGGTTTCTGGCTCATATGAACCTGTAGACATGAAGTGAGTAGTGTCTTGGGTATACAAAGGGGTAAATGGTTTTGAGGCCCTTGGTCCAGAGGGCATCATACTGTGATCAGGGGTTGCCCTTACACTCTCTACTGGTTCGGGGTCCCTCAAGTTTTGGTTCGACCTAGCACATTCTTTTTCTAACTTCACAAGTTTTTCCTTTTCAGCCCCTACCTCTTGATAGTAGGCAAAGACCTGAGCCTTTTGCTCTGCTATCAGGGCTTGGCTGACCTCTATTACCTTCTCTTGGTCTGCTACCTGGCTCTGGAGTCCCCTGTTCTCATCACAGAGGGCCTAAATGTCTTTTTGTGCCGCTTGTATTGCCTGAGAACACTGAGACCATTTTTGTTGCAGGAGATACATCTCCTGACTCTGCACATTTTTGGCTTGGGTGGTCTCTTCTAGAGCACCCTCTACTTGTCTCAGGTGCCCCAATAATTTTTCATATTCTCCTTTTAGTTCATTCAGTTCCTGGAGGTCTGACTCTCTTTTCTGTAGGTCTGTTTTTAATTTGCACACTTCCAGGTATAGGGCATCTTTTTCCTGATACAGGGTGCCAACCTGTTCAGTCAGTTCATCTCTTTGTTGTTTTATAGTGCCTACCTTCTGGCACTCTTAATCAAATTCTGTTTGGAAATGGAGTTCCTTAATAATAAATGTATTACTCGCCCCAATTTCTCAATCTGTTTTTGTAAAGTAGTTATCTGCTCTGAGCAGGCTCTGTTATATGTTATTTGTTGATTCAATTTTCGTTGACTCTCTTGCAGAGAGTAAATCTTTTCCTGACACCCCTCTTTTAATGTATCTAATTGGGTCTCTTGCTCTCAATTCTTTTGTCGCTGTACAGCCAACTCTTCTTTGAGCTGCTTGATGCTGTTTTCAAATTCAACCTCAGAATTTTGACACTTGCAATTTTTCTTCCAGCTGTTTTAATTCACTATGGATTTGGTTTAAGAACTCAGACTGGTTTTGTGCAAGGGTTCTACTTTCTTGATATTATTCCTCCATAACCCCCATGTGGAGGTATATATGTAGGCTGTGAGTCAGTCCATTTTAAGCTACTCCTCTTTAATATTCTGAGTCATGTAAAACTCTGTCAATGCTTGATGTAAAAGGCCACTGTCCTGCTACACATCCATGTTCATGGAGGTGACCTGTTGCATCATGTTGGCTATCCAGGCTCCCTGCTCCTGTTCCGCCCATTCCCCTCTAATGAATAGTTTGGACAGAAGGTGCTGCCTAGCTATATGTCACGCTCCCGTCAGCTTCAAACCACACTCATACACCCACAACACAGCACCCACAGTTCCTGTATTCCCCTGCTCTGTCACTCACATAGAGCGGGGGTCACGTGAGCAGCAGACTCCCCGTTTCCCTCTGGGCCACCGCACCCATGCGGGATCCGGTGGGTGCAGGGTCCGGTCCCGGACCTATCCCTTTCTTCGTTGGTGCCTGCCATGGCGCATGAGAGAAGGCATCCGCGGACGATCGCTTCCGTGTCGCGTGGCGCTTGGCTCCCGGTCACGTGCCACAATTGCGGGTCACATGGCGCGGAAGCGTTTGCTATTCAAATGCTAATTCGCCCGCGGTTTCTTGCTTCACAGCTGATCCTTGGAGCTCTGCACGGCGTTTACGGATCTTACCTGCATCACGGATTTACGACCTCGGAACTCTCTTACGGACTTGCCTTAGATTTGTGCTTCTGTTACTCTCTATTCTGATACCATGGACTACCTGATCTCGGACTTGCTACACGGACCGCTATTGGATTACCCTTTTGTCTTGGCGTTTCACCTCCTGCACTTCCTTTTTGCTACCTTGTCAACTCCAGGATACTTACCGTAGACTCTCTGGTTTTCCTCATGACTCAGCTACAGGTGGGCCAGTCGGGGTCTGTACTCTCGGCTGATATACCTCATCCCACTTCCATCTGGGATCCTGCTCACGTGTCCCCCACAGAACTACACCCTAGGCCCTCGGGGGTTAGGAGCTACATCACTACCCCTGTTAGGTAAGCTTGTTACAATCATTTTGTACTCTTATGTTTACTGTGATCCTTTGGTGCTAATTGGCATTTTGCTTTTCAGTGGCCTTAGGGTTCCAGTGTTCCGCGGTTCTGGTCTTCAAGCATCTCCCAGCTCTGGCCTCAATGATTGCATAGAGAGTAATTTTGCATTCTCTCTGTGTGGTACTTGTGGACAGAGGTCTTCCTAATCTTCACGACAATCAAGTATTGACAGACTGTGAAGCCATTGTCGTGTGGGTTATGGAGGGCTCAGATCACATTAGCCTTATCCCTGAACCTCCCTCTGGTAACCAAAATGTGGCCTGAACCCATACAAGCTGTGGATGGTACTGCCCTGGTGTCTGGTCCCGTTAAGCAGCAAACCGCTCCACTCACTCTAGTCATCCAGGTTACACATAAGGAGACCATTAGTTTTGATCTGATTGCCATGCCACAGTTTGGTATCATATTGGGCATGCCATGGTTGCAACAACACAACCCGCTTATTAACTGGAGGACGGGTTCAGTGCCTTTTGAATCTGATATCCCAATCCCAATGTGATGAAACACCATCACAGGCTCTGGGCGCCATTGGACAACTCACTCTAGAAGAAACCCGGGCTCCCTCAGTGGACTCTCATGTAGTGGGTCTAGTAGTCGGGGGCATTCCGGAGGTCTACCAAGATTTCCGGGAAGTCTTTGACCAGGGATCCTCTGAGGTCCTCCCTCCTCATAGGCCATACGACTGTCCCATAGACCTGCTTCCTGATTCAGTGGTCCCGACGGGTCGTATCTATTCACTGTCCCCTTCTGATAACAAGCACTAAGAACCTATGTACATAAATCCCTACAGTTGGGACATATATGCCCATCCTCGTCCCCAGCAGCCAGTCAGATCTTCTTTGTCCCCAAGAAAGAAGATCTCTGCTCCTATGTGGACCACCGCCGGCTTAACGCCATCACTAAAAAAGACTGGTATCCCATACCTTTGATAACCCCCTTGCTGGACCGTCTCACACATACATCAGTGTATGCCAAATTAGATCCCCGGGGGGCCACAACTTGGTTCGTGTCCGAAAAGGGGACAAATGGAAAACAGATTTTTGTACTCGCTATGGGCTTTACGAATACATGGTCATGCCATTTGGACTGTGCAACGCTCCAGCCACGTTTCAGCGTTTTATGAATGAAGTCTTTAGCGACATACTAGATGTGTTCATGGTCGTCTATTTGGACGATATCCTCATATTTTCACAAACGATGGAGGAACACGTCTTGCATGTGCGGGAGGTATTGGCACGGTTACACAAGCATTCCCTTTTTGCAAAGCCAGAGAAATGCCAATTCCACGTCGAAAATGTCGAGTTCTGTGATCGTTTGGTGCTATTTGGCATTTTGCTTTTCAGTGGCCTTGGGGTTCCAGTGTTCCGCGGTTCCGGGCTTCAAGCATGTCCCACCTGTGGCCTCAATGATTGCATAGAGAGTAATTTTGCATTCTCTCTGTGTGGTACTTGTGGACAGAGGTCTTCCTAATCTTCACGACAATCAAGTCTTGACACTATATTAATCTATACGGTGCTCATTATGAAGAGTGTTCTTTCTTTATTTAATTATCTATGCAGGGATAGATCTATACTATGATTTTCTGATTTGATCTAGTTTAGGGTTAAGTTTACTTTATTTTTGCACACAGGCCTGAAACCTATGGTATAAATTTTGGGCTGGCGCTTTTTCAGTGTAACACAGTTTTCTAACCACCAAAAGTATCACTACCTTCAATGAGTTAGCCTGCTGTGTTAAGCTGTCACGGGTGGAAACACTTACTTCAATCACGGCACGAGCCCCCAACGTGTAACGGATTTTAAGACACGGCACACTCCAGCCAGAGACAATGAAGGTGGAACGCAATAAAACACGTCTTTTCAATTTTTATTATTTGAACCCTTGATTCTTTTTTGAAAAGGCACCCAACCCGCCTCAAACTCATCTTAACAAACACCCCGTGTCTCAATGGACCATGAACCAGGCCTGTGTGTAACAAAGAAATATTTATTTATTTTTAGAATTCAAATGAAAATCAGAGCAAAACGAAATTAAGGGCAACAGCCACCACGGTGTGGCAACACAAATGCAAAATCTTATAATACAGTTAATTCAACTTTCTGACATCATCTACATAAACCTTAAATAGAAATGGAAATCAAATCACTTTTCTACACAATCATAGATGGCACAGATGTTATGCACTCCACCTGCAACACTCCCCCAAACACCTGCTAACTAACTTCTGTGTGGATGGAAAAGCAGTGGCAAGGAGTCAGCAAGAAGAGTAAAAGATTGTTTTTTAAATTCTACCCATCACCCGAGAATGGGAGGCTAAAACAACAAATGAAAACCCTCAACATGAGCAAAATGGCACACTTGGATTTCACTGGTTACTTAGAGGTCAGTTTACATTTGCGGTTGGATGGGTAGGACAGAAATTCATGTGGCTGCACTAAATAGACAAGGACGCTTACAGGCTACTGAGCAGGGTACTAAAGCAAAGTGAACACAGGTGAGAAGATCAATTACTGGAGGAAAACAATGCAACAAAAATCACATGCGGCAGAATTGCAATTTCTTTTTTCACTCGGGCTTTAAACTAGCCAACAGCTAAGGAAATGGGCTAAGCAATCAAAATCGGAAATCGTTTTTTGGGATGGGAAACAAAGGACACAGAACAGAGAGCATACTAAGGTGAAGGGAGGACTCTTATGGGATGATGATATAGGTTTTTTGTATGGGAAAAGCAAATCGGATTTTTAAAGGAAAGCAAATGCACAGGCAAAATCGGTTTTGTTAGCACAATGATTAGTTCTACTGAGACTATGACACTATATTTTAAAGACTATTATTGTTAAAGAAAGGCACTTGTCATGAAGAGGTTGAGTTCGAAAATACAGCCAAATCACTGTGAATCTCTTTATAGGGGAATTAATTGACTTATTCCAAATGATACTGGGGATTTACACAGGTAACTGAAGGAAATAAAGAACAAATATGCTAACAGATATGAAAATACACAGACACACAGATCCGTACCCTCTGTCTTCTCTCTCTCCATGATTCCATCTCAAATTCACTTTCCAACCTAGGCTGGCTTCCCTTCCACTCCCAATTTAAATTCCACTTCCTTTGTCTTGTTTATAAATCTCTTCATGACCTTGCCCCTCCTTACCTCTCCTCTCTTCTCTCCTTGTATGCCCCCTCTCGCTCCCTACGCTCTGCTGACCTCTTTTTACTCTCTGTTCCCCCACCTCCTTGTGCCTCTTCTCGTTTCCGCTCCTTCCAGCTCCTTGCCCCCCTACATTGGAACTTCCTCCCTTTCTCTATCCGCTCCATGTCCACCTACTCCTCTTTCCGTTCCTCCTTAAAATCCCCCCTTCTTCACCCCCCTGCCTGACTTCTCTCCCCTTCCTCCTCTTCTTTCTCCTCCCCACTCCATCTTCCTGTGCTTTATCTCTCCCTGTCTCCCCTATGATCTCCACCCTCCCTTCTTCTCTACCTACTCCCTTTTCCCTTTCCCTTTCCTCCATCCCATACCTCTCCTCTCTTCCTCCCCAAATGCAAATTGTTCCACATGCTGTTTTTCTGGTTTGAATCATGTATATTTCATCGCTTCTATGTTCCATGTTTGATGTTTCTGGTTGTTATGCTGTAAAGCGCTTTGGAGTAAAGCGCTATATAAACAATAAAATACAAATACAAATTATTCTAGGGACAAGGTGAACAGAGTACACTGGCAATTTGGGAAATGACTAGGGTTTTTATGGGATTTGAATAGGGTTTGAATAGGATGCAAGGTAAAATAGCAGGATATGCCATTTTTGGGTACTGTGTGATGGGATACTTACAAGACAAGCTTGGGTTTGGTAATTTGGACAGCCAGCAGGGTCTCTAGGCGGTGGGGCCATGGAACTGGTCACAGGCAGCGGGCTCAAGAGATCTGGTTTCTAGGTCAGCTGGTCTCTCCTGGTAGGGAACGGCTGGGTAAAGTCTGGTCACTGTGGACAGCGGGATGAGTCAGCCGGGCAAAGAGTCTGGTCACTGGATTCTCCTAAAGGGATCAACTGCCTTTCCTCATTGCTCCTTGGATTGTTGGGATGAATGTGGTTCTGAATAGGTGATTTTGCCTGGATGGGATCAGCTGACTCTGGACCTGGTTCAGGTGTGTTGGTATCTTGAAGGGTGAATTTTGAATGTTGAAGATCCCTTTGTCTCCCTGTCTACCCTTTAAATAGCCAGAGTGACATCATAGAATTTTACAATATAGGTGGAAACACCCAAGAATCAGTCTTATCCTAGGATAGGCCAGCCTATCGGTCCTCCCACCTCCCCCTGAGCTGATTGGTTCAGGGAAAGTGACATCAGTTTATGTGTATGTGTTTTATGACTTGCTTTGTCTCACCAAAGTTACTTTTTACCTAAATAAGTTATGGAACAAAACTTCATATTTACAATAGTCACCATCATAAAAATCAGATAGGCAGATCCCATATTTCACAAGGAATATGCCGGTTCGAACACCAATTCTGTGTGATGTTGCCTTGTCCTTGGGCACAATTCTGCCGTTTTCAGGAGAAACATATTATCTAAAATTCTACAAATGGCTATACATAAACATAATAGTATTTGGCATAGCTTCACCAAGTTTAATATCTATGCTATTTATACTTCCCCCAAAAATGCATTTTTCCTACCATTTCGGTTCACCACATGCCAGAGAGCTGCACATAGTCTTATTTTGCTTGTCCAACAATCACAATAAAACTGTCATAATATCACATTGCTGCTTATTCAAATTGCAAAGAAAAATGTCTTAAAGTATAAATGTTCTGCATTGTCAATGAGGTAGATTTGCCGAAGATTTTGGCGGCGCTGCCACCCCCACAATCCAAATTGTCTTCCCTGGGTCACCTTGCATAAGCGTTTCCATGACTCCTTGTTTGAAGTCCTCCAGTGGATACTGGGGATGAATGGAGAGGAAATCACACCTACGAGGCAAAACACAGGGCTTCACCCCATCCTTTGTCCTTGGGAGCAGTTCTGCCTGGCAGTCTAGGAGAACCTGTAATTATCACACTGTGAGGTCCATGGGAACAGGGCACCTGCACTTGCAGCCTTAGTCACTGGTAGGTGAGAAATTAGCCTTATTTCCAAACTGGTTGGAAAGAAATTCCTGGGACTCAGCCAGGATGATTTGTCTTTTGGTGGGAAAAACATAGCACTATATATATATCTTTGTAGCCTGCCCACCCCACATGTATAATTGGGTTTCTGTGTGAGCTACAGTGTTATTTCACATTTAGCTTTCCCAAGGTCATTTTCTGCGTGGCAACAACCGATTTACACAGGTTCATTTTTTTTTCTCATGTTGATTTCACCAGATGTGGTTTTTCTCTGCACATAGTTTCCTTTGCATTTAGTTTCTGAAAGGCTTTTTATAGATCTGTTCAGTTTCTAGACACAAAGATATGCTTGAAAATGGTTTCTTGGTAAGTGACATGAAGCAAGAGAGAGCATCTTTCCTTTGAAGTACTTTGCTTGTGTTGGTTAATTTCAAAAAGTAAATCCAAGCCATGTGGACTTAAAACAGAATTATTTTTCTTTTCATGACTTTGCTGATGAAACAATGCCATTCTGGAAGGGATGGCCTTATTTTATGGTGTTTAAAATGAAATACACGGACAGGACTGTGTTTTAATAGAACAAAACTGTTTGATGTTAAGAATGAAAGTAGCACCAGTGCGATGCCTTTTTAAAAGCAGGTCATTTTCCTGTGCAGCCGTGAATGTTTAAAATGACAGTACAGCAATGCACAACCATTTTGAATTTGATTTGTTTTCTCTAGATTCACGTGAATGAAAACAACATGCAGCTATTTTTGGGGTGGCTCTTTTCAACTCTCGACCCATATGTGCTCCACAGACAAAAGCACAGCCATTTTTGGGTAACTGCTGAAATGTAGTTTTTTGTTATAGGGGGGTTCTGCCTTAGGCCTTAAATGTACCCCACACACACTGATTCATAAGTCCCTCAAATTCAAGCTGAAGGGAACTCAGGGCGACCCAGAGGGCTAACATTGTTGATTTGTTCCCATCCACTCCTGTCATCTAGGGGGGGGAGAGCTGGATACTGGATCCGAGAATGGACCGGACGGGGATGGCTCTTAGACGCCCCTCTATGGCGGCTTGCATTCTGCAGGGTCTGATAGGGAGGCATGAACTACAAGACCTCTGGAGAGTCCTGCACCTGCAGGACCAGCAATACACGTTTCATTCATCGGTGCACAATATGTCTTCATGTATCGATTTAGTACTGATCTCTCGACAACTGGTGTGCAAAGTACAACAGGTGGATATTCTCGCCCGCACATTCTCAGACCACTCTCCTATCACTATGCAGATCACATTGGGTGGGAAGGTGCATAATAGTGGCATGGAGGCTTAAATCAGAGGCTCTGCAAGGCACAGTGTTCAGGGCAGATATAAAGGAGAATATCCGGACCTTCTTTACCCATAATGTCCCAGAGGCCATGTCGCATGGCACGATGTGGCAGGTGTTTAAAACACATATCCGGGCTATGGCCATTTAAAAAGAATTCGGGGTACTCAGGGCTATTAGACATGACCTGCAGGCCTGTGAACTTCAGCTTGCATACCTGGTGAAGGCTAATATAGTTTAATTGATTCCGACGGTGTTGTCAGACATCCATGCTAAACTTGAGCAGTTTCGAGGGCAACACGCAGATAGGAGAATACATAATTTGAGAAGCCAGCAGCAGCAAGGAGCCACTGTGAGAGTGATCGCACGGGGAGGATGCTAGCTCAGCTGATATGGACTGAGCACAGTCCTCCACAAGTTGATGAGATCCTTGATGAAAGGGGAGAATATAAATACTTGGACCAAGAGATCCTGGAAGTGTTTAGGTGTTTCTACTGATCCCTATACCAGGCAAATCCATTGCAGGGAGAGCTAGCTATTCACTCGCTACTGGAAGGTATACCTATGTCCTGGCTGTCGGCGAGCACTAGGGAGGGAATCAATACGCCGTTTACCATAGAAGAGATCATGGGCGTAATTAGGAACCTCCCCAGAGTCAAAGCTCCTGGGGCAGATGGGCTAACCGCCGCGTTCTATGCAACATACAGGGCAATACTGGCTCCCCACCTCCTGTGAGTGTGGGATGAGGTCCTGGTTAATGGTGTCCTCCTCGAGTCACTCCGTGAGGCCACCATTACAATTTTGCTTGACCCAGGAGAACTGGCTAATGAATGCGGGTCATATAGACTGCTGTCTCTAATAAACGTAGATACCAAAATATTCTCAAAAATTATAGCAAACAGATTGCTCCCCCTGATGTCGCACTTGGTGAACAGTGACCAAGCGAGATTTATCCCGGGAAGGTCCACAGCGCTAAATGTCCATCAGCTATTCAATGTTATTTCCTGATTGGCCTGAGGAAAAGCGAACCACCCTATTCTACATGGGTTTGCGAGGAGAGCTAAAAGATGTACTGGCACAGGTAGTTAATCCTCTAGATGGTTGTGCGGTCTACATCGATTTAGCCATCCAACTTGACCATCGATTACAAAACCGGAAAACCGACCGCGCCCGGGAAGGGGGCAGAGCGTTCTATGTGCGGCCCAAGGAGAAACCTACACGCCAGTCTGTTGAAGCACATCCCGAACCAATGCAGTTGGGCGTGGTCCGGGGACCTCTCACAAAGGCTGAGCGGGATAGGAGACATCAAGAACAGCTGTGCCTGTACTGTGGGAAGTCTGGCCACTTCTTCTGCAGTTGTCCAGCCAAGCCTCCTCGAAAAACAGTAGGGGCTATGGATGGGGGTAGTAGAGAGACGGACGAGGCGGAAAACTCCAACGCCCGGCAAACCTATAGCTCGGTTTGTCAAGCGCAGAAAAGATCCATCTGACCTCACATTTCGCCATTCCGGTAATCATTGTAAACCCACAACACCCTTCCAGAATGCATGCACTCGAAGCGTTTGTGGATAGTGGCGCAGTCGGAAATTACATGGACTTGGAGACTGCAAGCAGGATAGGGTTACAAGTCCGCTCAAAGTAAACCACAGACAATGCAACCGCAGTTGATGGTACTCAATTGCTTTCTGGCCACGTAACTGAATGTATAGCTGAAGTCACACTGCTCCGCCATGACGGACATAAGGAAGACATCTCATTTGATCTCATCACAGCCCCACAGTTCCAGGTGATTCTCGGCATACCCTGGATGGAGACTCATAATCTGTGAATAGACTGGCGGGCCAGAACCTTGACCTTTCCAAGCGAATGCAACCCCTGTTACGGCAAGGACCGTGCATCTGTACACCCATTACTAGCCTCCCAGAAGACAGCGCCTGTGCTAGGAATAATAGGAACCCTGCCTATCGAATACCCAGACTTCCAAGAAGTCTTTGCTAAGGACCAGGCTAACACATTGCCTCCCCATCATCCCTACGACTGCCAGATCAAATTGGTATCAGGGGCACAGGTACCCTGTAGTCGGATCTACGCTTTGACAGAAGGAGAAGATGCCCACTTATGGAGCTACTTTAATACCTGGCAAATGGGTTCATCCGTCCCTCGAAGTCGCCCGCAGCCTCTCCCCTCTTCTTCGTGCCAAAAAAGGAGGGAGATCTGAGGACATGCATCGATTACCGAGCACTAAACCAGGTCACTGTGAAGAATAGATACCCGCTACTGTTAATCCCAGTACTAATCGATCAAGTAAGGAAAGCACAGATCCTTACAAAACTAGATCTCCGGGGTGCTTATCACCTGGTACGCGTAAAGGAGGGCGATGAATGGAAGACTGTTTCGCACCAGGTACGGCCTTTACGAATATCAGGTGATGCTGTTTGGGCTCTGTAATGCCCCGGCGGCATTCAAACACTTCATGAACGATGTGTTACGGGAACTGCTGGATGTATATGCAGTAGTGTACATCGACGATATCCTCATCTACTCGGCCAACCTGCAGTAACACATGTCACATGTACAGGCTGTACTCCTCATTTCTAGGATTTCTGCTGTCCCCACGAGGCATCAGAATGGACAACAGGAAAGTGGAAGGTCATCCTGGTGTAGCAAAAACGCTGGAGAAGATCAAGAGATCCTACTGGTGGCCAACTTGGCGGGATGATACCATTGATTTCGTTAACACGTGCGGAATATGTGCCCAAAACAAGGCATAAAGACAGAAACCTGCCGGTTTGTTGCAACATCTATCATTACCACCAGCGCCTTGGTATACCGTTTCGATGGATTTTGTCACAGATCTGCCTCCTAGCTCTGGGTTTAATACCATCCTTGTGTTGGTCGACCTTTTCTCAAAAATGGCTCATTTTATTGCACTAAAAGGGATCCCTTCAGCTTCTTTGATCGCATAGTAAAACTACATGGATTCCCATCCGTGGTAATCTCCGACAGGGGCAGTCAATTTGTGGCGCAATTCTGGAAGAAATGCTGCTCCTTAGCGGGAGTGGAAATCCGTTTGTCCACTAGCCATCACCCGCAAACCGATGGGCAGACGGAGCGCATGAATCACACCTTGGAGCAATATCTTTGCGATCTCCTGCACCAAACAGACCACACTTAGGTGGATATTCTATTGATGGCAGAATATGCATACAACAACTCAACGCACGCTTCCACATAGCTGAACCCCTTTCATACATTATATGGGCGGAACCCACAAAATTCGGTGTATGACCCCCCAGAAGCAATCGAGATCCCGGCGGTGAAGACCCTTCATGAACGCATTACCCAGGTAGCCAAGAACGTGGTGGCACATCTAAGAACAGCTAAGGAAACACAGAAACAGTATGTCGATCGTCTCCGTAAAGAAGCTCTGAATTACCAAGAAGGGGACTCAGTATGGTTAGCATCCAAATACATCACTCTAAAGGGGCCCAAAAATGTCAACCTAAGTTCTTAGGCCCTTTCACGATCGAGGCAGTAATCACCCCTGTAGCCATAAAACAAACTCTGCCTCCTCACATGCGCATCCATTCGGTGTTCAATTTTTCGTTACTAAAACCAGTATACCCAGGAACTCAAGCATCACAACTCCCAGCTCTGTTTATAGTAAAGGGGGACAAACCAGAGTATGAGGTGAAACAAATCCTAGATTCCAAAGTGATTAGGAGAACATTGTACTATTGGAAGGGGTATGGGCCGCAGGATAGGTCATGGGAACCAAGTAGGAACATCCACACTCCCCGGTTATTGCATAAATTCCATCAGGACAATTCCACCAAACCTGGGCTTGATCACACACTTTTGGGTGAGGCCTTGAGGGGGAGGACTGTCATGGGTACTAGCCCTGGGCCCACATTTAAGCCCCTCTCACTCATAGAATGTGGGGATGTATGGAAGAGGACAGGTAGGAGCAATATGGGTAGGGGCCTGGCTTGTAAAAAACTCCTTCAGAACATAGGTCCGCCCTTTACTCCATTAGGCTGTTATAATCATGGTTCAGCTTTAACTATATTCCTTTCCTACTTCCTGTTACTGACTTCCTGTGTGCCAATCAGGAACTTGCAGTGCACTCTAGTCTCTGAGCATGGCTGCCTATTTAAGCCGCGGCCAGAGACCAGTCCGTGCTTCGCGTGCTCTCTGTAGCCCAAAGCACACGCTCATTGACATCGGGATCCAGCGTTCTGTTTCTGCCACACCTACTTGTTTCTTCCGTGGCTCCTCGATTTGCTACGCCGATGCCTATGACAGAAGAGAAGACACAGGCAGCAGTGAGTTCGTGCACCTACTTCCCACCTCCCGCACAACAAAACTTTCAGCTTATGTACCTCTGACACCGCGTGAAGTAAGCAGGAGCCGGTTCACATCTCCATCTCCACAGCCATTTCCGAGACTCCTGTAGGGAGGAAAGAACAGCAGTTAGAAGCCAAGAATTCCCTTTTCTGATCAATGCATCCCGCGGCAGTACCCGCTCCAGCTCCACAGCATGTAACTTTTCTCCACCCAGTGAAGTAACTGGATCATCGGAACCCACCCACACGGCGGCTGATTTTCAAACCCTATTGACTTACCTGCAATAGTAGCTACCAGTCACAAGAACCAAGATGGAACTTATAACTTACCTGAGCAGCCTTAGAATCCCAGTGGAGTAACTGGGCATTTCAGCACATCCAGGAGAGACTGACATAATGGGATCAACCAGAGCTCATGGCATCCCATTCGCCAAACCAGCCTCTCCACCAAACAACAACCAGCACCCAAGCAAGCCCCAGGACCGAGTGAAGCAACTGACTTCCTGGGCAGCCGGAGTATAGCACCCCTGCAACTGCAGGAAGGAGAGCGCACCAAACTAAACAGAAAGGTGAGCCACGCCCCAGTACAAGACAGACATTGTATCTGGGTTAGGGGAGTAGAGAAGGTTGGGCAGTTTCCTTAGAGCCATTCTAATCTCCCTTTCTTTCAGCAGATCAGCTTCCCAACCAGCCAGGAGTAGTGTGGTAGCGGGGACGAGAACCGGAGGACTCCATCACTCCCGCAGAGACCCAGGTGAGCATGACAGGACTCTCAGTGTACCCCTTGTGGCACACGAGTAAATGTAAACGAGCGTCCTCCTAGGGTGAACGCGAACAAATATCTACTATCAACTTGTACAGGAATACTGAAAAAAGCATTTTTCAAATCCACAACACTAAAATGAGTAGCTGAGGCTGGAATCATAGTTAATATTGTAGTAACATCAGGTACAATTGCAAACTGTGGGGAAACAACCTTATTAATAGCGCGTAAGTCAATAATAAAACGAAAGGGAATCGCATTATCCCCTTTCTTATAGACTGGTAGAATCAGACTATTACACACGCTCCCTGCAATTTCCTCAATCATACCAATGTGTACGAAATCAGAAATAATACTCTTCAAAGCCTGCTCACCTTCAACCGAAATCTTATTTTGCGGAATACGTGGTAATTTAACACCTGGTTTCAATACAATTTTAACCGGTTCAATTTGTAAAATGCCAACGTCATTGCCATTAACTGCCCATAGACATGTCGGAACCTTATTCAATTCAGGTGGCAAAGGTCTAGACAAAAATTGTGGAACTGAAGTTTGTTGAGGCGAAATCGTTAAATACACTCCATTCAAAGAATAGTAAATCACAGCATTCAATTCTTTCAACAAATTCAATTCCAACAGATTTTTGGCACAATTTGTCGTCAAAAGAAATGGACATGAATCAGTAAATGGCCCCAGTGAAATCGATACCGGTTGAGAGACCGGACTAATCACTGGCGTACCAGAGAACGCTACAGAATTGTTGTTCTGCCCTGACAGGGGAATATCTGGGACCCGTGAATGAGCAATAGAACACTTCTGTGCTCCTGTATCTATCAAAAATAGATGCTCCCTATTCCCCACCTTCATTTCAACATAGGTCCCTTTCTGATAGAGGGGAATAGGTACTGGTTCCAGACTCTGCTTCGGGCTGTGCTAGCGGAACAGTATATCATCATATGCAAGATCCTCAGAAAAATAGATAGTCGAAGGATTATCAAAAATATTTCTATTAACACTATGTTGCTGAATATACTGTGAAGATGACTGTTGATTCTGAGTGAACTGATTTCTACCAGGACCCCCTATCCAAGGACGGCCTCTGGATCGTCTACCCATGGCACCATATGTGCTATTCGATCTCTGCTGAAGGATCGGGCATTGTGCTCGTCAATGGTCTTCCTGTCTACAATATGCACATTGGTTCATGTGTACAGGACCCAGTTGCACATTACTCTGTGATGTAAATTGGCCTCTAAACTGTGTATTCCCACCCCTGGCTCCTCTAGCGATCTGCTGTAACAGTACTCTAGTTTTCAAATCTCTCTTTTCCTTTTCCACTCTTTCCTTCTCTGAATTAACTCTATTTTCATAGTACTGAGCCATATGTTATACTTCAGATTGTGATTTTGCTTGCCAGGCGTTTTCAGAAGTCATAATCTGTGACTGGATTTCAGGCAATAATCCGCGTACAAACCTGTCTACAAATAGCCTTTTCCCTGACTCTGTACTTAAGTTTTGACCACTAAAGTCTGAAAACACTTGCTCAAATCTATTAAAATATTCAGTTGCACCCTCTGACTTCAATTGTACGCAAGCCGTAAGCTTGTCCCATATGATTCTTTTTTCCGGGAAGCAGAGTTTTTAATTTACCTACTATTCTGTCTGGCAACATAAGTATCACCTGTGGTGGTTTCTCACCAGCATTCCTATCCCCATCTATTCTCACCAAGTTAAGCCATGTAGCCCCCATACCTGCCTGATCATCTATAGTTCTAATCTGTTTCCATAAATCAGCAGGAAGAATCACGGGAAACAGCAAATCTATATCACTCAGCGTGAAAACTTATGAATGCAAGACAGATTCAATTTCTTTATAAAATCCTGTTGGATTCTTCCTAATGTCTGGAATTGTTTGTCTAATGGTATTCACTTCCTGTCTAGAAAATGGGACATGAACAAACCGTGAGACATAAAGCGCTTCAATAGTAGTGGCTGGTGTACCTGCTGCGGCATTAGCTGGAATTTCTACTTTCGGAACAAATGTCGGAGGAACCTCTCATTGGCAATTGAAAAATAGGCAATTCTGAATGCTTATTAAGCAACAAAGCTAAATCAAGTGACAAAGTAGTGTTAGAAAAGATTTTGTAATTGTAGGTAATTTTCCTTCCATGTAGCAACCCCTAATCTTTTTGCTGTTGTTTTTCACCTTGTTCTTGACTTTGCCAGAGAAGTGCAGCCTTCTGCCGCACTCCTCTGGGCTTTCGCTCCTTTCTTACGGGGAAACTGACATGCCCTTAAGACAGTCAGTACCGGGGGAACGCTGTTTCCCGTAGTTTCTTTTATCATGTCGCGGCTTTCGTGCAACATGACACAAGAGGGCACTGTAAGCTAAGTTACAGCTCTCTTGGGTCTCTAGCCTTCTACGGGCCCTGGATACTCGTTTAGGATTGTATCTGATCGGTGCAAGTGATTCAGGGACGGGAATGGTGGCAGCGATCGTTTCTTGTGTTTTGAGCTCCTTTTGGCGTTCTAAGCGCGTTTTCCGCGCTTAACCCAAAATGGTGGCCTGGCTCCCAAAATGGCCAGACCACGAGGCTCCTTTGTCCTGTCCGCTGACCGTCTTGCACCCTTCACCTTCCCCAGGTCGAGCCGACCCGGGGCCTTCCTTATGTGGGCATGTACTTTCCCGCGAAACACGGATGCTTTCACGGGCTTCTACATGTCTTGTGTGTGCCTCCAGGATGTGGGCTGGGATGTCTGGTCCCAATACACATCCTGGGTGCCAGAGAGTCTAGGGTGGTGTGAATGCCTGGGACCACCGTGGTCCGTGATTGGTCCACGAATGGTGTTAGTGTTGATGAGCGGATCTCCCATTGGGTCCCCTCCGTTTTGGCGCGAAGGGAACCGTGGGTAAGAGGGGGCTGGAAACACCACTACCATGTCGATCACCTGAGTTCTCATGAACGAAGGAATACAGGAGCCAAGTATCCTGCAACCAAGAGGCTGAACCGAGGAATCGCTGGTGACCCGCTGAAGGACTTCTCCTCTGCACTGCTGTCGTCTTGTGAAACCCTTTTCACCTTTGATCGAACCAGAAGGCCTGTACTGGTACTTCGACCCTTGGAATAGCGGGAACAGCTATTCTCGGCATCTTCACCATCTCCTGCCAGTAAGCCTTCGGAAGCGTCTCTGGGCCATCCAGTTGACTGACCAGCTTACACGGGAGTCTTGCTCTGTAACCGCCGCCAGGTTGTGTAGTATTTCGAGTCCTTGTCACTCTCACACGCTTCGTACACTTGGCGTTCCCAGGTCTGAAGTGAGTAGTGTACATGTGGCTCAGATACACACGGCCGCTCCGTTGCCCTGCTGTGGTAACAAACTGTGCGGGTTTCTTCGATTGGGACGTCTTTTTACTCAACACGACGACGAGGCGTTCCCTGCTCTTCTGAACCTGCCAGCTGCTGAAACTGACGCGGAGAAGCCTGGGTCTGCTTGCATCAGGGACCGGTGAGTAGCATAGCTAGGATCTGGTCGCCCTCCTGCAGGAGCCCATTGCTTTTCCCCGCTGTGTCAAACAGCACCCCCTTTCCGTACTCGCGCTCTGCTTCTGCCCACTGTGGAGGCTGCGCTTGAGTCGCGGAACTTGTTCTTCTTCTTTTGTGCACTAAACTGAACTGCCTGATTTCCCTCGAAAAGCTTCTCCTTTTGCCTGTTGGCACCAGCGCGTGCAGGTACTTTTGAGCACAAGGCTCCACTCTTCGCAGGGCTCGGACTTCCATCTAGTTAGGTGCCTCTGAAGGCGAACTGGGTCTAAGCATTATTTCGCACTGCCTGTCTTCCTTCCCTTTTAGGTGGACTACCCATTTCGTGCATCTAATGCTTGAGACTGTCGTATTTGTATATATATATTGTGTTGATATGGTATGTGTTGGTTTACTATCGTTATATTGTGATTTTCTCGCTACGGTCATTGTTTTAAAGGCCTTGAAATAAATGTGTATATATTTTTAATATAACAACTGTTTGGAGTAGTTTGTAAGTGTTCTTGCTCTGTGTGCTCATTGCGGGCTTTCAGTCACCCCCACCCCTCTTGAGACCTAGTCTTGACCGCCGCGATCGCTATCTTGATTGGTCTGGCTCGTCCAGAGGTTACCCTGTTCCAAGTAATTAGGTTGGCCTTCTGAACTTCAGCGCCACCAGGACAGAGTTCAGAAATCCGTCTTAACAAATTGGTGTACAGCGGTGGGATACGACTGAAGGTATCCAGTGTTGCACACGAACTAAGACATTTCAGGTTATTCCAACCAGGACACGTAGTGAATTGTTGTAGTATAACTTTAAAAAGGCCATAGTCCTATCTAACAGTATGGAAACAAATACCTTGTTAACTTTAAATGCTTCCAAATCAGAAACATTGAAAAAGATGTGTGCGGAGAGAGGTGTTTCCTCTCAAGGCACTAAATTGGAAATGATCCAAAGAATAGTGGCGTGGCAAGAAGCGCAGCTTGACGCTATAACTTCTGAGGACAGTGCGGAAGGTGGTGGGGCTGCTCTCACTGGTAGAACCGACGGTTCTGCCGCTGCACTGATCCATCGCGACCACGAGGACAGGGAGGATGAGATGTCTAATGTTTCCTCTGCCAGTGCTGATGGGGAGGCTATGCTTGAATTCAAGAAGCAAGAGCTGCGGTTTAGGCAGCAGGAGCTTGAATTCAGCATAGCCAAACTAAAAATCGAACAGGCAGAAAAACAAAAAGACAGGGATCACCAGTTGGAACTGGCCAAGCTTCAGTTTGCAAATGGGTCCAAGGGTCCTGGACATGGGTCTGGGGCCTCCTCTCATCCACGGTTTCCGAAAGATCTGCTCAGTGTGTATGAGGAAAGGAATGACATTATGGACTGGCTGAATGCGTTTGAGTATGCATGCGAAGTTCAACAAGTTGACAATGCGGATAAGATTGCCTGGTTACTCAGCAGACTGCCCCATTCTGGCTGTAGTGCCATTATGGAAATGTCGAAGGCTGAGTGAGCTGATTTCGCAATGTTAAAGCAAACTCTCATTTTAAAGTTTGGGAAGACTCCGGCCCAATATTTGAAACGTTTCAGAGAGTATAAGAAAAAGGAAGGTGGTACTTGGGTATCTTATGTCACTGAGTCCTTGAAAAACTTAACTGGCTGGGTCGAAGGTTATAAGGTTTCTACCTTCGAAGGCATGATAAATCTTGTCATGCTGGAACACATTTTTGCATCTTCTTCCCCGGAGCTTAAGCAGCATTTGGCCGATTCGAAGGAGATAGATCCGAAGAAGCTGGCCATTGCAGCCGACTTATGGGTGTCACATCGAGTGTCCCATAAGGACAAAACTCATCCTGGTAAGCAGGAGGAAGGGAAAAAGTCCAAAGATATGGAGGGTGGAGCATCTGATAAATCTTCTTCTCATAAGGGCCACAAAAAGAAAAATAAGGGTAAGACACAAGAGAACTCACAGGGTAGTGGAGGTCAGCCTCCGAAACAGAACTCTGGTTACAATAAGCCTCCCTATGTAAACAGACCCAATGGATCTTGTTTTGCTTGTGGAGCAACTGACCACGTGAAGGGGGATCCCCGGTGTAAGGTTAGACCTTTGGGGGTCCACTCCGCTAATCTGGCCTTCTCCTCCTACGAGGAAGAAGAGATTACAGGAGCATCCTTCTCCTCAGACTCATTTCCCAGCGGGATAGAGGCTGAGGTAGTTTTAGTTTCCCTGGGTTCCTGGGAGCCTAAAGTCGCAGAGGCTTATGCTAGGATTCCGGATAATACCAAGCACTACTTTAAAGACAGTGTGCTGATCAATAGAGTAGATACTCCAGCTCTTAGGGATAGTGGGTGCAGTCGCACTGTAATGGATTCTACCTTGGTAGACTCAGAGGAAGTTGCCAGAGCTACTCTGATGCCCACTAAGTTGGCTGACGGCCCACTCCGTATGTTCCCAGTAATACCTGTAAATCTTACTTTAAATGGTACAGCAGTCAGGATTCCAGTGAGCATTCAGAGAAATGTCCTGGGAAAGGTCTTGTTAGGTAATGATCTCAGAGCTTTTGGGCTCGTAGGAGACACTGCCGAAAGACCCTACACACGGTCTCAAGCACGGGCAGCATTGGCCAAGACCAATACGCCGCCCCAGCCGAAGGGGAAACCCAAGGCGAAAGGAGTCGACAAGTCAAGACGAGGGAAAGAGAATATTCCCCTGAGCTCGCCTACCACTGCGGTGGAGGAAGTTGGTCAATCGCCCGGGCCTGACGAGGAGGTGGCGATGCCTGAAGTATTTGACCCCAACGATCATCCTGAACTAAAAGACTTGTTAGTTGAAGGAGGTCCTGATAGGGACGAATTCAGTAAAGGCCAACGTGAGTGCCCATCTCTGGAAGGCCTAAGGAGACAGGCCTGCTCCCAGCTTGAGGGTGAACCTCCTGGGACGCATAGGATTTATTGGGAAGGTGGACTCCTATATAGTGAGCCCACAGAGTCTACAGAAGGAGACCATAGGAGGTTGGTGGTTCCCCTTGCTGTTAGGCCCTTCCTCCTGCAGTTGGCGCATGAAGTTCCCCTTGCTGGTCACCTTGGTATGAAGAGGACCAAGCAAAGGTTATCCATGCACTTCTACTGGCCCAAGATGGGGGTGCAAGTAGAAAGTCACTGCAGGAGTTGTGCCTCCTGCCAGTTGTCTGGTAAGGTTGGCGCGACAATCCAAGCTCCGTTGGTACCGCTCCCAGTTGTGGGGGTACCATTTGAAAGGGTAGGGATCGACATCGTTGGTCCCCTTGACCCGCAAACATCCTCGGGCAATAGGTTTATCCTGGTGCTGGTCGACCATGCAACCAGATATCCTGAGGCCATCCCATTGAAAACTGTAACTGCCAAGTCAGTTGCAAAAGCTTTACTTGGCATATTTACTAGGGTTGGCTTCCCTAAAGAAGTTGTGTCGGATCGTGGCAGCAACTTTATGTCGAAGTATATGCAGGCTATGTGGAAAGAATGTGGGGTCACCTACAAGTTCTCTTCTGTATACCACCCCCAGACCAATGGTCTGGTGGAACGTTTCAACAGAACGTTAAAGAGCATGATTGGGGCTCTGGAGGAACCTCAGAGAAGAAAATGGGATCTTCTTTTACCATGCTTACTGTTTGCCTACCGAGAGGTACCACAGGAGGGTGTTGGCTTCAGCCCCTTCGAACTTCTGTACGGTCATCCCGTACGGGGACCCTTAGCCATCGTCAAAGAGGGATGGGAGATGCCCACTCCCCCTGTTACTACCAACGTAGTTGATTATGTGCTAGGGCTCAGAAAACGGATGGTACTTCTGATGGGCTTGGCTAGTGATAAATTGAAGGCAGGACAAGCGCTGGTGAAACATTGGTACGACCAGAAAGCTTCCCTCATCAACTTTACACCTGGTCAGCAAGTCCTGATCAAGAATCCCATAAGGCCTCGAGCTTTACAGGACAAATGGTCAGGCCCTTACACAGTGGTGGAGCCCCTGGGTGAGGTTAACTATTTAGTGGACCTTGGAAGGCCTGGACAGGCTCCAAAAGTGTTTCACGTGAATAGGCTCAAGGCTTTCGTCCCAAGAGTCGAAATCGCAGCACTGCTACTGGTTTCAGATGTTGAGGAAGAGGAGTCTGAACCTCTCCCCGACCTGTTCCAAAGCGGTCCTTCAGATAGCTCCTTTGAGGGTGTCCGAGTGGCCCATCACCTGACTTCTGATCAGCAGGCTGAGGTGAAAAGTTTGCTTAGGCAGTTTTCCCCCCTGTTTTCACAGTCGCCTGGTTTGACACCTTGGTGCAAACATAACATAGACACAGGAGACAGTGTACCTACCAAAAGTAGGGGATACAGGATGTCAGACAAAGTACGGTCTTATATTAAGACAGAGGTCAACAAGATGTTAGACCTTGGGGTGATTGAACCCTCTAGTAGTCCTTGGTCCAGCCCTGTGGTTTTGGTTCCAAAGGCAGGCACTTCTGAATTGAGGTTCTGCGTGGATTACAGGGCTCTGAATGCTGTCACCAAGACAGATGCACACCCCTTGCCTCGAACAGATGAGCTGGTGGATACTTTGGGTGCCTCCAAGTACCTCAGCACGTTTGACCTCACTGCTGGCTATTGGCAAATAGCTTTAGCAGAACATGCCAAGGAGAAGACAGCATTTTCTACTCCAAACGGCCTTTACCAATTCCGGGTAATGCCGTTCGGGTTGAAGAATGCACCTGCCACTTTCCAGAGGCTTGTGAATCATGTGTTGAATGGGTTGGACGAATTCTGTCTTGCATATCTGGACGATATAGCAGTTTTCAGTGCCACCTGGGAAGACCATGTGAAACACCTCGGGATTGTGCTCCAGGCTCTTCAGAAAGCACACCTGACCATAAAGGCTAGTAAATGCCAGATTGGACAAGGCTCAGTGGTTTACCTTGGACATGAAGTAGGTGGAGGGAGGATACAACCTCTTCCCAGTAAAGTACAAGCAGTACAAGACTGGCCTACCCCCACTACACAAACCCAAGTGAGAGCCTTCTTAGGACTCATGGGGTATTACCGCAATTTTGTGGCAGACTATGGCACCATAGCTGCCCCTCTGACTGCCCTCACAACTCCGAAGAAACCCAAGAAGGTAACTTGGACCGACGAGTGTGAGAAGGCCTTCAATGGCTTAAAAGACTCCTTGTGCCAGGCCCCTGTCCTCAGGGTCCCTGATTATCAAAGACCTTTTATCGTGCAGACGGACGCCTCTGACACTGGGATAGGAGCTGTACTATCACAGGTAGATGAGAAGGGTAAGGAACACCCTATTGGTTTTATTAGCCGCCAGCTTAAGGACAGAGAGCTCAGATGGTCCACGGTAGAGAAAGAATGTTTCTCTGTTGTGTGGGCCCTAAGGAAGCTGAGGCCCTACCTCTATGGGACCCACTTCACTGTGCAAACTGACCATAAGCCCTTGAAGTGGCTAATGAACATGAAGGGGGAGAATCCAAAGTTGCTTAGGTGGTCCATAAGTCTACAAGGCTTCGACTTCACTATTGAGCATAGGCCAGGTGTCCAACATAGCAATGCTGATGGGTTGTCCAGAATGTTTAACCGACCTGAACAAGAGACTCATCCAGGGGTGGATTAGTTCCCCCTGTCCATAGTCTGGGAGGGGCGAGTGTTAGGAAAGATTTTGTAATTGTAGGTAATTTTCCTTCCATGTAGCAACCCCTAATCTTTTTGCTGTTGTTTTTCACCTTGTTCTTGACTTTGCCAGAGAAGTGCAGCCTTCTGCTGCACTCCTCTGGGCTTTCGCTCCTTTCTTACGGGGAAAATGACATGCCCTTAAGACAGTCAGTACCGGGGAACGCTGTTTCCCGTAGTTTCTTTTATCATGTTGCGGCTTTCGTGCAACATGACACAAGAGGGCACTGTAAGCTAAGTTACAGCTCTCTTGGGTCTCTAGCCTTCTACGGGCCCTGGATACTCGTTTAGGATTGTATCTGATCGGTGCAAGTGATTCAGGGACGGGAATGGTGGCAGCGATCGTTTCTTGTGTTTTGAGCTCCTTTTGGCGTTCTAAGCGCGTTTTCCGCGCTTAACCCAAAATGGTGGCCTGGCTCCCAAAATGGCCAGACCACGAGGCTCCTTTGTCCTGTCCGCTGACCGTCTTGCGCCCTTCACCTTCCCCAGGTCGAGCCGACCCGGGGCCTTCCTTATTTGGGCATGTACTTTCCCGCGAAACATGGATGCTTTCGCGGGCTTCTACATGTCTTGTGTGTGCCTCCAGGATGTGGGCTGGGATGTCTGGTCCCAATACACATCCTGGGTGCCAGAGAGTCTAGGGTGGTGTGAATGCCTGGGACCACCGTGGTCTGTGATTGGTCCACGAATGGTGTGAGTGTTGATGAGCGGATCTCCCATTGGGTCCCCTCCGTTTTGGCGCGAAGGGAACCGTGGATAAGAGGGGGCTGGAAACACCACTACCATGTCGATCTCCTGAGTTCTCACGAACGAAGGAATACAGGAGCCAAGTATCCTGCAACCAAGAGGCTGAATCGAGGAATCGCTAGTGACCCGCTGAAGGACTTCTCCTCTGCACTGCTGTCGTCTTGTGAAACCCTTTTCACCTTTGATCGAACCAGAAGGCCTGTACTGGTAGTTCGACCCTTGGAATAGCGGGAACAGCTATTCTGGGCATCTTCACCATCTCCTGCCAGTAAGCCTTCGGAAGCGTCTCTGGGCCATCCAGTTGACTGACCAGCTTACACGGGAGTCTTGCTCTGTAACCGCCGCCAGGTTGTGTAGTATTTCGAGTCCTTGTCACTGTCACACGCTTCGTACACTTGGCGTTCCCAGGTCTGAAGTGAGTAGTGTACATGTGGCTCAGATACACACGGCCGCTCCGTTGCCCTGCTGTTGTAACAAACTGTGCGGGTTTCTTCGATTGGGACGTCTTTTTACTCAACACGACGACGAGGCGTTCCCTGCTCTTCTGAACCTGCCAGCTGCTGAAACTGACGCGGAGAAGCCTGGGTCTGCTTGCATCGGGGACCGGTGAGTAGCATAGCTAGGATCTGGTCGCCCTCCTGCAGGAGCCCATTGCTTTTCCCCGCTGTGTCAAACAGCACCCCCTTTCCGTACTCGCGCTCTGCTTCTGCCCACTGTGGAGGCTGCGCTTGAGTCGCAGAACTTGTTCTTCTTCTTTTGTGCACTAAACTGAACTGCCTGATTTCCCTCGAAGAGCTTCTCCTTTTGCCCGTTGGCACCAGCGCGTGCAGGTACTTTTGAGCACAAGGCTCCACTCTTCGCAGGGCTCGGACTTCCATCTAGTTAGGTGCCTCTGAAGGCGAACTGGGTCTAAGCATTATTTCGCACTGCCTGTCTTCCTTCCCTTTTAGGTGGACTACCCATTTCGTGCATCTAACGCTTGAGACTGTCGTATTTGTATATATATTGTGTTGATATGGTATGTGTTGGTTTACTATCGTTATATTGTGATTTTCTCGCTACGGTCATTGTTTTAAAGGCCTTGAAATAAATGTGTATATATTTTTAATATAACAACTGTTTGGAGTAGTTTGTAAGTGTTCTTGCTCTGTGTGCTCATTGCAAGCTTTCAGTCACCCTCACCCCTCTTGAGACCTAGTCTTGACCGCCGCGATCGCTACCTTGCTTGGTCTGGCTCGTCCAGAGGTTACCCTGTTCCAAGTAATTAGGTTGGCCTTCTGAACTTCTGCGCCACCAGGACAGAGTTCAGAAATCCGTCTTAACAAGTAGTCAATGCAGTATCGGGCAAAAATGCTCTCTTATAAATGACCATCAAATCTGCGGGACAACAAACCTTTATCTTCACAAACTCATCTTGTAGATACTCCACCATCACCTGTAACACTTTCCTTTGCATTGCCAAAGCATACTGACTAAACGTTTCATGCACTTCAATCGGAGAAATTGAAACATCCAAAATCCATCTAAGAGCGTCTCTTGTGCAAATGCGCATTTCTTCACTCATTGATTTCAATGGAGGAAGAAATCGTTTCTGCACATATGAGGCTTCCAGTCTATTACCATCTAATTAATCTTCCTGTAACCGATCTAGCTCCCTTTTAAACTCAAATACCTTCTCAACATGCTAATGTACTTTCTCTGCAGTGTCCCTTGAGCGGGCGAGGACATTCAAATCCCTCAACCCCTGTGGGACATTCATGTCAGTCAAATCACTCCAAATATCAGCTAATTGCGTTCCAATCCCTTCTATCAAAATAGTCTGTTCGGGAATACTTTCTTGGGCAGAAATCGCAACTAAAACAGCTGATTCTTTACCCTCTTCTATCTATTATTTAGCCCATGTATACAATTCTCTCTTTCTATCTTTAGATACTGTACCACGAGTCACTATTCTTGAATCAGCTCCCGCCCCTTCAATCACTACAAGTGGAGCACAACCAGTTTGAAAAGAAAGTTCAGACAAATCGTGTTCAATAGGTAGCGGAGACACTACCGCTGGCGGTGGAGACGGAATTAAGGGAACGGCAACTGTCGGTAAGGGTGGAGATGCCGGAGGGGGAACAACAACAGGAAGAGGAACAACAACAGGAAGAGGAGGAACAACAACGGGAGGAGGCGCAACAGCGGGGGGAGGCACATAAGGAGGAGGTGCAGTACAATAGTTCTACGTTCATTCAACAGTTTGTTAATTAGTTCATCTGATGTATGAAAATCCTGAGACGTATATATCTTCTGTACATTAAGCTGAAAAGCCCTTTCCATACTTCTAATAGATTCTGACTGTTTCTACTGATCATACAATAGTGCTTTTTCAGCATTAGTCATGTGCCTACGTGCATGCTTTTCTTTACTCTTAAGTTGCTGCATAGCTTCCTTTCTCCAATCTTTAATTGCATCAAATGCTGCAGGCCTAGCCTTTTTCTTCAACAATATAGATTCTAAATACTCTAAACGGGCAATTTTAAAACTGCCATGAACTGGCCACTGAAGTTCAGAAACATGCCTAGTTTGTCTGTGCCAAGTATCATTAAATACAATACTATTTAGGCTGTACTAAACAAGCCAGCGACCCAACAGGTGGCGCCAGTTGGCCTCGTCCCAAAGATTGTCTATCTCTTCAGAATAATAGCCTGAAACAGGATGACAATTTCCCAGGCATGTCAGATCACTGGTGTTACCTGGCATCGTTTGTGCTCATGAGAACAAAACTGCAACCAATATCAGCATTCTTAGGAATCGGGGCACGATTTCCAAATACAAAGGAGGTCCGATCGATTACAAAGGATCATCATGGCTGGCGATTTCGGCAAAAATACCTGCCACGATATGGGGACCCTCGTCAAGACATCCTCTCGAACCGCTTGCTTACCGTCCAGGGATCGGATCGTGCAGTTCTGTCGAGCTGTCGCGTCTCATACAAGGGGCCCCTTCACTCTCCGATCCCGGTGCGATAGCCGCATCTCCTTGTTCAGCGAGGTGACATCAATCTTCAGGCTCCCTATTCGGGCACCATCTGAAAGACCAAAGGAAATATCGATGCTTAGTACCACCAAAATGAAATACGCCAATCACGAGTTCAGAGTTATAAGTATACTTTTTAATCAAAGTACAGATAGCTATCTGGCTCTCAAGTGCCTTGCAGTGTGTACCAGCAGACACCGTGAGGGAAGAGAGCGCTTGACATCACAAAGCATGCATTATTTATAGACAGTCACAATCTCTTCGTCCAGCCCTTCTCCAAATTAATAATTTACAAATAGGGTTCATGCCCAGTTCAAATGTCAAATACAACAATATTGTTTTTACACACTTGACATGTTTTCTTGTCCACAAAATACAATGGTTACAACTTTGTTCTGTCTGGTCATGTTGGTTCTCCAGCTTAAAGTAAGTCCAGTTTCAAGAAACGAATTCAATGGGTTGCACATAGTTTTAATTGTTCAACATTCAGTCCCAGTGTTTGTATAAGGATGAAGCTATTGGTGCAGACAACACTTGAATTGAGGTTCAATTTGGCTTCAAGGTTTCTTAGCACAAGACAAACATTCTGTTCCCAGCAGCCTCAATGTTGACATAGTTCAAAGTTCATTTTGCTCAGCTGAAGCCGAAAAACACATAGTTCAATTTGGAACAGCAAGCAGGAGAAAATCAAAATGGCAGACGATTCTAAAATGGCGGTTTAATAAATTCTATTCAGATCTGTTTAAACACGGTTTTCAGTACAAATGCGAATGCGCTTAGGCCAATGTTCATTATTAGACGGTAGTATGTGAATATAGTTTGACAAGATGACATACTTTTATATATCAGAGATCTGCATATTATTCTAGATTCAACCGTGCAAGACGTCACAGTTTGGCACTTTCTTGGGGTTCACGGTTAATTATACAAAGTCTGAAATATTTCCCCTGACAGACAACACAACTAGACCACGCGGGGTATATTCATTGAAATGAACGCCTGATAACTTCAAGTACTTGGGGGTTCGGATAACTAGAGATAAGGGGGCGCTCCTCTCTTTAAACTATACTTACTGTTTATGAGACGTACATCTCTGACAAACTATTGAGATGGCAGAATGTTCTACTCTCACTAGCAGGCAAACTAGCATTGGTGAAAATGATTCTTTTGCCTACACTGCTGTACCTGTTCATCAATGGGCCCATCTGGCCAGGCAAGGACTTCAATAGTAAACTTCATGGGTCTCTGTCACAGTTTCTATGTTACGCGGGGACAGTATGGGAAAAGTGGGTGGACTTGGCATTACCATACGAGAGGGGTGGGTTTGCTGCACCTAATTTTGAGATGTACTGTTTAGCAGCTCAAGCACATTTTTCATTTATTTATTTGTTTTTTTATAATGCGCCTAATACCATACCTGAGTTTGGTTTCTAAGCACGGATCCGGGAATCAAACCTCTGTTGCTGTGCGTGGTCTTGCTTCCAAGACCAGTGTGTTGACCCTGTGCTATCCTCTGTTCACATCCTTTTGGTACGGTTGGGACCCCTCCTCATGTCCGACTGGAATGTCTGGCAGCTGGCAAAGCCAACATTAAAACTCTCTTTCCTGATAACACGCACACAGATGATTTTATTTCTTTTTATTTTATTGTGCGCATATACATTAAGAAATTGTGTTTCAAAGCGCCCGCAGGGCAATGAGGAGGGAACAGGGGAACAAAAGGCAAATAACATAACACTGATGAACAAGATAGAGGTGGTCCTACTAGACCATGTGAGCATTCGGAACGTGCAAGTCCATGGCGACAGAACAGACAAGGGAAGGGGGTAAGTGCTAGATGTTCCACAGATGGGGAAGTGCCAGAGAGTCTGCTGCAGGCGACAGGAAAGTGCCTCGCAGCGATCACTTGCTAAAGAGTGGTCACATGCCTGTACAATAAGTGCAGGCCGGTGGCACAACACAGGACAATGGGTGCCCAAAGGCAAGTGCTGTGACAGGATGGAGGCTGAGGCGATTGGACGGAGGGCCAGGACCCAGAAGGACTCATAAGGGCCAAGGCCACCAATCTCAACGACTGTGGGATTTAGGATGGGAGGGAGAGGGGGAAGGTGGAGGTGAAGAGGAAAGTCTTGAGGATCTGCCGTATTTTGTGGAGGCCTGGCTAAAGATGGAGAGGAAGGGGGAGGCTGTTCCAGAGGAGGGAGCCAGCTGAGGAAAGAGATCGGCCACCAGCTTGCTGTTTAGAGAAGCGCTTGAAACACACAGAGTAGGAGCCGAAAGCACCTAAAGATCAGGAGGGAGAGTATTTGGTTAGAGCAAGTTGTAGATAGCGTGGTCCCCGGCCTCAGGCGGCCTTATGGATCATGCAGAGGGATTTGAATTTGATCCTTGCAGCAACTGGGAGCCACCAGAGACATTTTAAGGATGGAGAGATATGGTCCCTGGGCTTTGAGGCTAAGGATAAGTCTTGCAGCCCTATTCTGGATCAGTTGGAGAGGGCGGAGAAAGGAAGAGGTAGATTAACAAAGAGGCTGTTGCAGAAGTCCAGCCTAGAGAGTATGTCTATTGACATTGAGCTTCTGGGGAAATGTGAGGAAAGAAGGCTACCTCTGAGGAGGTGGAGTTGAAAATAGGCCTTCTTGGCAAGGTTCACAATGGAAAGAGAGAGAGGAGTCGAAGATGACTCCAGGGTTTCTGGCTTCAGATAAAGGAGAAGGAGGAGAGCCCATAGAGGGTGGCCAGAGTTAGGGGAGGAAAGAGGGATCAGGAGTCCATATAGGAAGGATCTCAGTCTTGCTGGCATTGAGGCAGAGATCATTAGAGGCACACCAGGACTGAATGGCAGATAGGCAGTCAGGAATAGTGGAGGAAGTGGGGTGAGGATTAGAGGGAAGTTTTAAGAAGAGTTGGGTGGTGTCTGCATAACTCTGGAAGTGAGGGGAGAAATTGGAAATAAGGTGAGCAAGTGGGGCGAGATACACGTCAAAGAGCCAGGGTGAAAGGTTGGAGCCTGGGGGACGCCGCAGGTGGAGATAGTGGTGGGAGAGGAAAAAGAGCCCAGGATAAACTGGGAGGGACGGTCAGTGAGGAAGGAGGTCAGCCAGTCCAGTGCCCACTCGGAGGTACCAAGGGTATCATGGAGCCGTTTTATGAGGATGGAGTGGTTGGTCATATCAAATGCAGAGGAGAGATCAAGTAGAATGAGAACAGCGGGTGAGTTAGAGTCAAGAGATGCAAGCGGTTCTTCACAGGTGTTCAGGAGAGCAGGTTTCGTGCCTCTGGATGCTCGGAATCCAGATTTATGTTAGTGTAGGAAACCCTTGGTCGTGTCGTGCACCTTCGATCCTGTATATAGTACCATTTGGGAATGGCGTACTATATTCCAGCAAACTTGGGGAGGCCATCCCTATTACAAGTGGTTGCCCTTGTGGAAATTCCCCCGGACAGGGTGGGACATGGGTCACATCAAGGGGTATTTGAGAAACTGGGTTATCAGGTGCTGCGTAATCTGTTTCCAGAGGAGAGATTCCTTATCAGGTAAACATGGAAACAGGAACACGCAGGTACTGAGACAGAAACCATGCAGTATTACAGGCTCCGGGCAGCAGCATCCAAAATGTGGAAGGCCTATCCTGTGGAACCACCAGAAAATGAATTTTTAGTATACATTTCCAACCGCTAGGTGTGTCGCAGCATATTGTGCAACGTTAAACGGGATTCTCATTGTTAAATAGAGTATGTGAGAAACCTGAATAGTGTGTCTCACTTACTAGTCCCTGGGATTCTGTCATCCAGGTGGCCAAGAAACGGCCATCGCTATTGGATCCAGTTCCTGGCGGTGGACCAGTGGGGAGGATCACCTGGATGGGGGGTCTTCAGGGAGTGGAAGTGCGATGCTGATGGGCGAGATGCAGTACCCCCGTCCTTGTAACCCCCTTTCCCCATCCTACCTCATAGGATATTTAGAGGCTCTACCCCCCCTTTTCCGACATGAACACTTTCTTACACAGAGAAAGACAATGGACTAACACCAGAGCCATTTGCCTGACATGCCCCAACACTAGGGTCACGCAGAGTCAGGCAATTGACCAGAACCACACACACCTGACGGCCCTATACCTTCCCCACAGGGATAAAAGCTGGTGCACGAGAGCACACAAAGAGCAAGGCCGAACGCACAAACGTACAGCTATTCCAGACCAGAAGTTCAAGAGGAGGAGGAAAGCGACATGACCTGAAAGGACAATGAGGATGGAGTTGCCCTTGCCCTTGCCCTTTTCAACTCAGACCCGCAAACCCTCCGATAAAGGAATTACTAGACCGGGGAATACAGCTGCCGTGTGGTGTGACAGGTGTCAACAGTGCATGGGGCCTTCCACATGGATAACACAGGCGGGGAGGCACGCTGGATCCGTGGTACCATCCTTGACTCCAGGGGAGAAACAGACCAGCGGGTTCAACACAGCCGGTGAGTCGGAGAAAGCTCATGCCAAACCAAACTCTGTTGAGCCCAAGTGGCAACATTATATGTGAACAAAGAACTTGTGTTTTGAACCTTTGAGAACACAGAGAAAAGGGCCAGCTGCAGAGTGGTCAGGTGCCACAAGAGTGCTCATTCGAAGGACTCTGGCTGACTCCTTTGTTTTGTGGTGAAACTACAAGTCCCAGAAGGCCCCAGGAGAGGGCAGCGCGAGGGTCTAAGTGGTCCTACAAAGGTCACATAAAAATCCTTTGTACAATCGAAAGTCTCTGACCCATCGATGAGGGAAAAGCTAGGGGAAGGGAAACCCCCTAGCTTCCTGAGAAAATACTGAACGGAGCCCAAGGCCAGAGTGAACTCGATTGAGGGATGCCAGAAGAAAGCTAGGGAAATCTAAACCATGCTTTCTGAAAATATTAAGTAAACCATGAACTGTGTTTAGAAACTCATGAACTGTGTTAATGATGGCTAAGTCAACCCGACGGAGGGAAGCCAAGGGGAAAAGCTAAGAAAGTAAATCCTGAATGCGATAAAACAAAGTGAACTGTAAAATTGGCAAATGTGAACCCGGTTGAGGGATGTCTATGAATTGGAGTGAGATCTGATACACCCGAGAAGATTGTGTCAAGAGTGAAAGGCCATAGTGAACCCAACGGAGGGAGGCCCAAGTTGAAAGATGGATCCGAGCCCTGCAGATGGAGATAGAAGGGGTGAAGAGCAATCGCCCACGGTGCAAGATCACCGAAGGAACTTTTGTTTGTTTGTTATTTTGGTCCAGCAGGCCTTCTAAGGCAAGAGACTTTGGCACAAGGGACCTGGCCCCTGAAGGACCTGGTATCATTACTTGGAATAGTGAAATTCATGATGGAGAGGCCCAGGTGTGTGCTGTGCTCAGAAGTCCCACCTTGTCCCGTGCTTAAAATGTGGGGAAGGGAGACACCAGCCATACCATCCTGACTTATCATTTTGTGAACACTTCTTTCTATTCTGGTGAACATTATCCCACACTCTTTTTGTAAATTAGTGGTAAGGATTGGCAATCGTTTTTTTTAGTACAGGCCCCTATTTATTTGACAAGATGCCACTAGGACTGCCTTATTATTATTTGATGGTCGTAGCTTGCGCCCATTTTAGCTTTAGGTTTAGATTAGGCGTTTTTCTCACCCATTCATACAGTTTAATAAACACCCTTGAACTGTTATCACTTGTGTCTGTCTTTACTGTTGCCAACATGAGTTCCTTATAGGTGGAAATGGGGGGAAGAGCTGGGGGTTGAGATCTCAGAGGAGCAGTGGGGGAGAATGTGTTCCCTGACTAAAACAGTGTTGTTAAATTCTAGAATCAAAATTACTCAGTATAAGATTTTGTACAGATTGTACTATGTCCCAGGTAGACTTAAGAAAATTTACCCTGATGTGGATTGCAGGTGCCCTCGTTGTAAAGAGGAGAGGGTGTATCATTTGCACATGCTGTCAGAATGCTGTCAGTTGTCAGAGTTCTGGAAACATGTTTTAGATACCCTGTCGGAAATCACGAGTCGCACATTGATCTATTGATGTTATTTGGGCAGTGGGAGGGCATTCCTGAACAAAGGGTTAGATCCTTTCTCAATATTAGGTATATGATTGCTAAACATTGTATATTGAAGAAGTGTAAGGCTGTGGGCCCCCCACTGGGAAAAAACTGGATATCTGACCTGATCTGGGCAGAAGACTGCAAAGACACGTACATAGGTACATTACCTGGCACATCCAAGCCAAAAGATATTTGGGGTGAATTCCGAGGCTATCTTGCATGACAACATACCATTTGAAATTTCTCATGGAACTGATTATGCATTGGTTATTGGACTAGGAGATCCGCAGGGCGGACCCTGCTGTTCACTGTGATGGGCATGTGCATGAACCTGGGCTGGCCGTGGGTATGGTGGCCCACTGTTCTTGGCCCAGATGATTGTTATAACTGTTACTGTATAATTGTCTAACTTTGTCTGCCAAGTGAAAAATAAAGATAGAAAAAAAGAGAAATGTGGGGCAGACATTTTATTAAACTCGAAGTGTACCCGCAAGTGTATCTGTGGCTGCTTTGAGAATGGAATTAGGTACTACCTTCCTATATACTATCAGGAACTGTCCTGCAGTAACATATTTGTATAAATAAGCCAATCTTGTGGCATAACAGACATACCTGATATATTCACTATGTTCGATGGGCATGTACACTACCGAGTGGGTAATACAACCCACCTTGGATTGGCAGATTCTGTTCAAGAATATGTGGTAAATATTGGACTGTCTTTGAGTGAGGCTGTAGAAATTGGCTATTATTGACATAAACTTAAGCTCAAGTCTTGCAAATTGGATCGTGTGGGATCCATTGCCACACTTGAGAATAAGTAGCATAAAACATTCAATATCATAAACCGTGTAGTTACCTTATTAAGTCATGTTCTCATACTCTAAAACGCTTCATTATGTACCTGAGATTAAATATCTTACCAGTATTAGAATATTTTGGTGCTTGGCAGAACATCCCTATGGAAAAAAGATGATTTTGTCTGTGTGCCAAATCTATAGAAACCAGGAGGCACATTTTGACGGCATGTGGGAACTTAACTGACCATTTCTCTAAGGGCTATGAGTGTTTTTGCACATGGCCAGGTAGTATTGTAACAGATCAGTTTTGGTCTATGATTGTGGCGGCAGATGCGCATGTGAAACATGCTATCAATGGGTGCTCCCAAAATGCAAATAAGTGGCAGGGATAACTGTAAAGAATAAGTATGGAGGTGGACTTGAGTCCTTAATGGGCCATAGTACATTAATCGGAAAGGTGGTTTTTATCTTGAATAATGTAACTTACATAGGCATTTATAAATGATATAGGATATGAATTTCTTTTTTGTATATGAATTGCTGAATGTGGATTTTTAATAGTGTTGATTTTATGAGCCATCTTTTTTTTAAATAATGGATGACTTTGTTGCACTGTATTTATTGTGATGACATAAATGCAAAAAGCTTAAATAGCCACACACGTTGAATACAAAAAGAAACAACAACAAAATAATAAACTCAAAAAGGTTTGATGAATGCCTTACTATCCGTACCCTAACAAGGATTTCCCTACCTATAACATTTGCTAAAGTAAACACTAACAAAAGGATTCCGTCCCTCACGCTTGTACATACAACAAACTGAACAAAGTAATGCACAGCAATTCAGATATAACAAAATTAACAGTTGGCCTGGTAACTGTTCCTCCTTGAAACCTGGGTGAGTTCCCCTTCCCCAGATTCAATCAGTATTTCAATCAACAGTTCAAAAGAATTAGGAACTCCTGTCTTGCAACACAGTTCTAATAAAGTGTATTTTCTGCCATTAAGTCTCTCCATTGGGCTTACCCAACAGTTCAAAATGATGAGCACGTCTTTTGTCTCTCCACTGGTGGTAGAGAGTTCCACACAACTAATTCTTAGCAACAAAAAATGGTTAACTTCCACAGTGCATCAATGTCAACAAAACTACTTTGGTCGGGATGGTTCTGCAACAGTTCACAATGAGCTTGTGTGGTCTTGCCACTTCTTCTACAACACTTTAAACCACACCACAGTAATTCAATGATTTCTGCCTGGTCCACTCACCTGCTAGGCCTACACTACCAAGTCCCTTGCCTTGGTGTACTCACCTGCCGGGACCAATGCAACTACTAATACTACTACAAGCACTTCTGTGGTGCAGTTTTGCCTTACACAATTTATAAAGTCTTTTGACTTTCCACAACATCAGTGTTGACTACTTCTTATGGTAAAACATAAGACACATTGGTGCTGTTTGTTGCACACTTTTGATTGCCACATGCAATGCAGGTTATGCTTCTATCCTCCTGAACAGCTTCTGTCAGAAGGGCAGCCTTCCTGCCACTGTAGTTCTCCCACTCTTGTTTTAGCCAAGTGTTGATAATGGTTTTCTCTCACTCCTGTTCTTCTTTGGCTTAGGCAATGCTTATTCAGGTCAATTCTCCCTATTGTTTCTTTCTCCCTCTGACAATAGGATCTATAAACAACGTGTTGCTTAAGTGCCCCCTCTTTGCTTTGGCAATGTTGGTTTGATTGATTGATTGATGGATATTTTATTTCTATCGCGCTCGTACACAAGTGTTTCAGAGCGTGAAAAGGCAAGGGAGGGGAACAGGGGAGAACAAAACAGCGATCTTACGAGGCCCAGTGACATTGAGAACGCGCAAGTGCATGGGAGAGGGGGGGGAGTGCATGGAAGGAGGGAGAGGTGGAAAGTGCGAAGCAGAGGAGAAACAGATCAATAACAATAAATAAATAATAAAGGCAACCAACAGTGGTAATGCAGCCAGCAATTTGCAAGTGCTAGGTTTAAGGCAGCAGACAGTGTAGGTCTGATAAGTGCAGGAAGAAAAAGGGGGTGACTGTATGGGTACAGATACAGACCTCAGTGCAAGGGGTGGCCCGGAGTCAGTGCGGGAGGGTGGCAGGGTGAGCAGGTACCTGGGCCTGAAGGACAGAGGGTGGCCAGGTGCAGAGTGCCAAGAGAGAACAGATCAGCAGGGGAGAGGGGGAGCGAAGGCAGAAGAAAAGACGAAGGTCTTGAGGTGCTTCCGGAACTGGAGATGGTTCTCCTCAAGTTTTAGAGTGGCAGGGATGCTGTTCCAGAGGGAGGCCCCAGCCGAAGACAGAGATCTACCCCCAGCTCGTTTCTTTGAAAAACGACTGACCCTGAGGAAGTTGGAGGTAGAGGAGCGAAGAGCTCGAGAGGGGAGGTATTTGCGGAGGGATAGCTGAAGGTATTTTGGACCCAGGCCCCAGAAAGCCTTGTGGACAATGCAGAGGGTTTTGAATGTAATCCTTGCATCCACTGGGAGCCAGTGGAGAGATTTCAAAGCTGGAGAGATACGATCCCAGGGCTTGAGGCCAAGGACAAGTCTCGCAGTCCTGTTCTGGATTAGTTGCAGAGGGCGGAGAGTAGAGGCAGGTAGATTTAGAAAGAGGCTGTTACAATAGTCCAAGCTAGAGAGAACCAGAGATTGGGATACCATGAGCTTCTGGGGAAAGGAGAGGAAAGGCAGAGTATCTCTGAGGAGGTGCAGTTGGAAATCTGACTTTTTAGAGACCTCAGAGATGTGGGCGGAGAAGGAAAGGGTGGAGTCAAAGATGACCCTGAGGTTCTTAGCCTCGCAGGTGGGGGTAGGAGGAGGGCCAAGGGAGGTCGGCCAGAGAGTGAGGGGAAAGGATGGTGAAGGTGTGCTGATGAGGAGGATCTCTGTCTTGCTGGCATTCAGACAAAGATCATTGGCGGAACACCAATCTTGAATGGCAGTTAGGCAATCAGAGATGGGAGAGGGAGAGGAGGTGGCAGAGGGCAGCCTGAAAATTAGTTGAGTGTCATCAGCATAGCACTGGAAATTTGAGCAGAAAGTGGCAATGCAGTGGGCGAGAGTTGCCAGGTATTGGTTGAAAAGCCAGGGCGAGAGGTTAGACCCCTGTGGAACACCACAGGTAGAGAGGAAGATAGATGAAAGGAAGGACCCAAGTTGGACCTGGGAGGGTCGATCTGAGAGGAAAGAGGTCAGCCAGGCAAGAGCCTGATCAGTGATACCCAGGTTTTTACAGAGACGGTTCAGCAGGATGGTATGGTTGACAGTGTTGAAGGCATAAGAGAGATCGAGGAGGATGAGGACAGAGGGAATGTTAGAGTCAAGGTTGGAGAGCAGATCTTCACGGATGTTCCGGAGAGCAGTTTCCGTGCTTCTGGCAGCTCTGAAGCCAGACTGGTGGTCATGGAGACAGCCAACAGAATTGGAATGAAGGTTAAGCTGAGAGAGGGCCAACTTTTCCAGGAGTTTGCCAAGAAAGGGAGTAATAGAAATTGGGCGATAGTTAGCTGGACAAGAAGGATCAGCTGTGGGTTTCTTGAGAAAAGGATGCACAAGGGAGTGCTTCACAGGGTAGGGGAAGGATCCCGAGGCAAAGGAGTGGTTGCAAAAATCAGCAAGGGCAGGAGCCTTAACTGGATTCGTTATTGCCCTCTTTTGGCTTTGGCAATAGTTGTTTGTATTCGTTTTTAGTAATATTGCCCTCTTGTGTTGTTGGCAATTGTTCTGACCTTCAAATACACAATGACACTGCCACTTTCTCCACTTCATATCAGCTTGGTATTCAAAATAATCATCTTTCAGCTGCACATCAGTTCGATATACATAATATTTCCATTGCTGCCACTTTGCTCTTTTCTAAGTTCGGTATTCAAAATAAACGGGCTTGGTCAGCGGGCGGTCACAGTGTGCTCCGGGATGGTGGTATCCGTCGAAATGACCGAATCCCAAAAAAAGTGGAAGAAATGATTGATTTGTTTGGAAATGTTGGTACATTTCAAATGAAATATAGGTGTGTGATGGGCTAAGGGTATTAGTTAAGGTAGAGGAGTGAGGGGGGTTGTAGACAGCCTCCCTGGCATTATTAAAAATGAAAACGGCAAAAAGCAAGTAGGAATTTTGGTTTATCTACCAAAAAAATGCAGTCATTTCTCCATTTGTTTTCTAAAATGTGGTTAATTAATGGACAACCCTCCAGGATCACAGTACACTAGTGAACTCACTGGGTTTGGCTTGCATGTCCATTCGCTCCGCTGCCGTCGGGTTGTCTGCTTCTCCTGCTTCAGGCGATACGGAAAACTGCTTTGCTTGATTTTCTTCGGTCCCCGTGTGAAAACAAAGAAATTGATATGAGGCCGGGAAGCCCAAGGGAAACACACCAACACAGGTTACAAAGAACATACAAAGTGCTTTATTTAAAAGCTACAACAGTTACGAAAAAGTCAATTGACAAACGGATAGCTATTCGGCTCTCAGAGTAACATAACGAACTTCAACGAGAGTTCACTGCGTTAGTGAGAGAGACCGTACATTGGGATACTCATGCTTTTATACTCTTTATCCAGCTCTGGCCAACCCCCTCGCGGGTTAACCATTCTTAGGACCAGGTCTAGGGTTTCTTGCCAGGTCAATCCCATAATGTATGCATTTTGATCAGTTTCGCTGATACAGTTGTTCATTTACACATAGGTCAGGGATAGGACAAGGTCTCAGTTCGCGACCCCAACAAGTGGCCTGCAGGCATATTATTTATTCATGTGTGCGGAGCTCACAACGGCCAGAATCTCACTCGGAATGTCATTCGGCCTCCATTTTGATGTTCAGGGTGACTTCCACATTACAAGA
Source organism: Ambystoma mexicanum (assembly GCF_040938575.1). Classification (NCBI taxonomy): domain Eukaryota; kingdom Metazoa; phylum Chordata; class Amphibia; order Caudata; family Ambystomatidae; genus Ambystoma; species Ambystoma mexicanum. The sequence continues at coordinate 323,170,091 of NC_090926.1, read as the reverse complement.
GAACCTAAAATGGCGGCTAAATCCCAGATGGCGATTTACACAATTTTCATTAAGGTCAAGACCTTGCCGCGGAATCTAATTACACAATGTTTTAGACAACTTGGCGTGGTCCAACACACATTCAAATAATGCAATAGGAGGTATAATATTATTTCGATTCCAACAGACCCTCCTTTTGGCCTATGCCAAGTGCTAACATCATTCCTAATACTTTTGAAAATAACTCCATGTGTTGTCATCCATAGATCCCGAATCATTGTCTGTAATGTCTATAGCCATTAGGTCGTTCATCAAAACCTCTTGTAACACAAATTCTTTAGATGCTGTATCTGGGGCATATATTTTATGCCCTATTGTGCTCACTGCTTGGGCACAACATACCCCTAGCATCCCACATATACTCGGAAGACATTGAAACAACAACAAAGGAATAGCAGGATCCCCAAAATAACCAGAATAACAGAAAGCACCTTCCAACCCCAAGATCGTAAAGAATCCCAAAACCAAGTGCTAAGGTTCCAATCTCCTACAGGGATATGTACTTCAGAACTAAGAGTACGCAAGTTCTGTATTGCTTTAAAAATTGTTGGTGAGGAGTCTGGTACGAAAACACAGCAAGCGGACCCCACTAATTTGCATACTGCACCTCGTTCTGCCAAAATGACATCTAATGCCATCCGATTTTGAAGTGCTACCAATCTTATTGCTTTTTGCTCTAAGGTCATATTGTAGAGTATGTCTGTGGTCCGGTTGATCGTTCTCTCCAGTACTCTTGCTAATCCCCTAATGTTCTCTGAGTTTGTTATTTGTCCCCAAAAGGGCACAACTGATTTCGCTATATCTCCCAATACTTGCCCAGGGGTATCTCTGTTCTTGTCTCACCGTGGGCGAGCCTTAGAAACCTCCAATGTACTAGCTGCAAATACCCCGGGTAACAATATTCCTAAATAACAGGTTCCCTGCCAATCCTTGGGTAACCAGGGAAATGCTAAACTACCACAAACAAAATAAACAGGCCCCCCTACATACAGAGGCCTGTTTTCTCCAGTCAAATTTACAATGTTTTTACAACCTTCAAAATCTCCCATTGGCCTAGTGCCATTTCTTTGTACACAGAAGGGAACCGGGTCAGGGCTATGATTTATAGAATAAGAAGGAGGTACGGCGTCCTTATTGCCTATCGGAGCCATTTTAAAGGAAATTAGAGTTTGAAAGGGAAGAGATAGTTTATCAGACGGCCTAATAGAAGCGACGTTAGGTTTACTTCTATTTGCGAAAAGCGAGCATCCCAGGGGAGTCAATTCATGTTTCTCGAAATCATTCAGATTAGTTCCATCAAAGTTCCCTGCGATGCTATCATTCCATCGGCCAAAGAATAGTGCTCTAAGAGAGGCATAGCAAGCAGTCGTTAAAGGTAAAGGATGTATATACCATCCCAGTCCCTTGTTCCCATGTTGCGGTAAATGAGTACAAATCCAACAATTACTCTTATTAAAAATGGCATGAGTTGCATTCATTACTATCATCAGAGTGTTATTATGATACTTTTGTCTATGTTGGGAGTCTCTAGGGGACAGAGTGTGAAGGTGTACAGAGGGAGTCAAAACAGTTGGTACAATCTCGGTCGGTAGTAAAGGTTTCAGAGGATAGATTTCTTCAAAATACCAAAGTCCTACAGCAGCAGTTGCAAAAATAACAATTATCATTATCAAAACACAGCAGTACGTTTTCGGGGCCCAGGCACATTGTTCATTGTCCAATTTGGTCACCCCCTTATTCACAAGTCCAGTGCGGGGGGGGCAGCAGCGGAGGTGGCAGACATTGTAGTTCCTCAATCGACGTCCCCAATGTTCGTTGCTGGCGACGCTACGGTCGCGCGATTTCTTAGTCCTTCCCAATCCTAGCCAGCAGAATCCCTTTTGTTCAACAGAACTTTCTCATAAAAAGGTGAACTTCCAATCACTTCCTTTTTCCAGATGCCGTAGTTCTATTTCCTTCATCGAAGGTTGTACCTGGTGGTACCCAAAATTGTCTGGTCCGGAAGTAAAGTGTCGTCACTTCCTGAGGGAAGCGACGTGTCGGAGGCGACGGAAGTCGCAGAGCTTGAAACAGTGTTTTCCGGAAGTGATTTTTCAAGAGAGTGCGGAGACGAAATGGACTGTTCCCCAAGCTCCTCGGGCTCAGAGAAATTCTCCGACGCACTCACAGCGCTGTTTGCTACTCCAAGATCAGAGACTGTAGCATCAGCGAGGGGTTCTGCTTCTTCTGTAACGTGTGGCGTCGGGTGAGGAAGTTTCTTGACATGCGTCGCGTGAATCCAGTTCTTCTTTCCAGCCACCCGCACTGCTGTCCTGGTGACCAGTAACACCTGGTGGGGTCCCCGCCAGCGAGGCGCGAGACAGGAAGACCTCTCGTAGGCCTTCACTAGGACCTAACTTCCAGGCTGTATATCGTGTCCTGGGCCCGTGAACCGTACAGGTAAAGCCGAGTGCACCTGGTGATAAATGAAATACAGGTTTTTAGTTAACTGATTACAGTAGTCTACAAGCAATACATTTTCCACCTCTCTCAGGGCTTTAGGTTTTGGGAGATCCCAAATGTTAGCAGGTCTCCCCATCACTACCTCAAATGGAGAAAGCCCAGTCTTAGTCTGAGGTGTGGTACGCATAGCTAATAACACAATAGGTAAGGCATCTGGCCATTTTAGTTTGGTATCAGCACATGTTTTTGCAAGCTTATTCTTTAAAATACCATTGTGTCTTTCCACCAACCCAGCGCTTTGAGGATGTCTAGCTGAGTGAAATCGTTTCTCAATACATAAGGCTGTGCATATCTGCAAAATTACTGCTGCAATAAAGTGGGGACCATTATCCGACCAAATTACCCTCGGGAGCCCAAATCGAGGAAAGAATTCTTTTACCATAATCTTTGCAGTGGTCATGGCGGTAGCATCTTTAACGGGGAAAGCCTCGACCCATTTACTGAAGGCACAAATAATTACAAGAACATATTTCAGATTATTACATCGTTCCATCTCAATAAAATCAAAGTGAATGACCTCGAAGGGAACAGAAGGGGGCCCAAAGCTTCCCCTTGGAGTCACTGTCCCCTTACCCACATTGTGCTGTAAGCAGATCATACAGTTCTGGACATGCCTCTTCGCAGTCTCCAGAATCTTGTCATTTACCCAAACTTGTTCTAACATTTTCGTGATCTGCTGGGCACACACATGCGTAGGACCGTGTGCCATCGTAACCATTGCCAATGCATATGAATCAGGGAGCAACCATTTCCCTTCGGATGTATCCACCCAACACCCTTCATCATCCAGTTTCCCCATTCCTTCAGCCCACCTTTTAGATTCTTCTTTTGTGGCATCAGTTTGAATATCTCGCACAGACCCAATACTTTCATCCATTATGTAAGCATATCTCATTTCCCTCAAGGCATACATGTCCGTGCTAAGGTCTGTGGCCGTTTGTCTGGCTATCAAGTCCGCAAAAGCGTTCCCTTTGCCCACATCATCTATGACCTTGCGATGTGCTGCACATTTCATAATCGCTAACTGTTTAGGGAGTGAGAGTGCCGAGAGTAATTGCACTATCAAGGGGCCATGCTGGATCTTGGTCCCATGTGAGGTCAGGAACCCTCTTTCCGACCAGAGCCTTCCAAAGTTGTGAGCCACCCCAAATGCATACTGGCTATCTGTATATATATTTACTCTACGCCCTTGGGAAAGTTCACAAGCTCGGGTCAACGCTATAATCTCTGCGGCCTGCGCGGAGTTATGTGAAATTCTCTTAGTTTCAACAACTTTGCTCAATGTAGTAACTGCATAAGCAGCTGTAGATGTACCATCCGAAAGTTTGAAGCAGGAGCCATTGCAAAACAGCTCCCCTTCTGCATTATCCAAAGGAGTATCTATGAGATCTATCCTGCCCTTCGTTTCTTGTTCAGTGGTATACAGGCAGTCATGTAATTCTTCGTCACCGCAAACAGTGTTTTGCGGGAAAGGTAAGAGTTCAGCCGGATTAAGAACACAACACCTCTTAATTTGGATGTGAGGGGCAAACAGAATTAGTTCATACCTTGTTAACCGCGCAGAGGTGAGGTGTTGCGTTTGGGTTTTGTTCAATAGAATAACAACAGAGTGAGGTACCATCAAAATCAAATCATGGCCTAGGACCATTCCCTCACTCTCTCTACAGACGCGGCAGCAGCGACAGCGCGCAAACATCTTGGCAAAGCGCATGCGACAGGATCAAGGGCGGAGGAGTAGTAGCCGCACGGCCTATTCTTCCCTCCGTGTTCCTGTGTTAACACAGCCAAAGCACATCCATCACATTCATGCACAAACAACACAAAGGCCTTGTCATAATTTAGAGTACCCAGAACCGGTGCAGAACATAGCGCGGTTTTGAGAAGCTCAAATGATGGTTGATGTTCCATTTCCCATGGCAGTGGCAGAGAAATGCCCTTCTTCGTCAAAGCCAACATCGGTTTTATCACTAGCGAAAAGTTCGGGATCCACAACCTACAGTAAGAAGCCATACCTATTAGGGCTCTGACTTCCTTCTGTGTATTTGGAACAGACCTGCCAGAAATGTGTTTTATTCTTTCAGGTGTCAATCTTCTCCCCTCCTTTGACAGGAGGTAGCCTAAATAGGCGACCTCCTGACAACAATATTGAAATTTTTTAAGCGAAGCTTTGTGACCATTTTTAGATAGATGAACAAGCAACAGTACAGTGCCCTCTTTACGAGCAATCTCAGAGTCTGCAGCCAAAAGCAAATCATCAACATAGTGAAGCAGCGTACAAGTAGGCGGCAATTCAAGGGTGTCGAGCTGCTCTTTCAAAGCTCTACTATAAATGCTGGGACTTTCAGTATACCCTTGAGGTGCCCTGGTAAATGTAAATGAGCGTCCCCCCAAGGTGAACGCAAACAGATATCTACTTTCCTTATGTATAGGAATGCTAAAGAAAGTGTTTTTTAAATCCACAACGCTGAAGTGCGTAGCCGTAGAAGGGATCATTGTTAATATCGTCGTCACATCGGGCACAATTGGAAATTGTGGGGCGACCACTCTGTTAATAGCACGAAGATCAATTATGAACCGGTATGGAATTGCATTGTCACCTTTCTTATATACAGGCAAGATCGGACTGTTACACAAACTACCTGTAATCTCCTCGATCACCCCACGATGCACAAAATCGGAGACAATGCATTTCAAACCACGTTCACCCTCAACTGATATTTTATACTGCGGAATGCGTGGCAGTTTCACTCCATGTTTCAGAACTATTTTAACGGGCTCAATCTGTAATACCCCGACATCATTGTCGTCTACCGCCCACAAACATTCCGGGACAATGCTAAACTCAGGAGGTAAAGGTTGAATGATGAACTGAGAATTAGGAAATTGCTGTGGTGAAACCGTCAGCCGTACTCCATCAGAAGAACAATGAATTACTGCGTTCAATTTCTTTAACAAATTCAACCCCAGCAAATTCTCTCCACAGTTTGAAGTGAGAAGAAAAGGGCAATGGTCCGTAAAGGGACCCAAAGAAACAGATACCGGTGCAGAAACCGGACAGACAGTTGCTATACCAGAAAACCCTACAGAAACATTTGTTTGCCCTGACAGTGGAATGTTTGGAACCCGAGAATGATCAATGGAGCACTTCTGCGCTCCAGTGTCTATCAAAAACTGGTGTTTCCTATTCCCTACTAATAATTCAACGTAGGGGCCTTTCTGATTAACGGGAATAGGTGAAGGTTCCAAACCCTGCTTCGGGCAAATCTAATGAAATACAGTATTGTCGAAAGGAAGCTCTTCAGAAAGGTAGGCAGCAGAAGGGTGATCAAATATGTTCCTCGAGTCCACACTCGAGGTCTGATTTTCCCGTGAAAAAGGTTGCTGAGGATCTTGTAAAAGCTGACCTCTATCAGGGCCCCCTGCTCCAGGGCGGCCCCTAGGTCGTCTACCCATACCCCCAAATGCACTGTTTGACCTCTGGCGAAGGACAGGGCACTGTGCTCGCCAATGACCTTCCTGGCGGCAGTAAGCACATTGATTAATATTCACAGGACCCAAAGGAGCATTTCCTTTTGGGACATACTGACCTCTAGTCTGTGTCGTGCCTCCTCTGGGGTTTCTAACAATTTGCTGTAATAATACTTTGGTTTTCAAATCTCCTTTCCTCTTTTCAATTTTTTCCTTCTCATTATTAACACGGTTCTCATAATACTGAGCCATGTGCAAAACCTCAGATTAAGATTTTGCCTGCCAAGCGCTCTCAGAGGACATAATCTGTGACTGGATGTCAGGTAACAATCCACGTACAAATTTGTCCACGAACAACCTTTTCCCAGACTCTGTACCTAAATCCTGTCCACTGAAGTCAGAAAATACCTGCTCGAATCTATTAAAAAATTTGGTGGCGCCTTCAGTTTTTCCTTGGACACAGGCCGTAAGCTTGTCCCAAATAATTCTTTTCTCTGGAATTATAGTTTTTAGTTTTGCGACAATTCTATCAGGCAAAGTAAGTATTACCTGTGATGGTTTCTCACCAGCTGGTCTTTCCCCATCAATTCTAATCATATTAGCCCACGTATCTCCTAACCCTGGCACATCGTCTATTGTCCAAACTTGTTTCCATACATCTACAGGTAGGAGTACAGGGAATAACAAGTCAATATCACTCAAGGTGAACACAGAGGACTGCAAGACGGACTCTATTTCTTTGTAAAACCCCGTCGGGTTTTTCCTGATATCGGGAACTGATTGTCTAATTGTGTTCACTTCCTGTCGTGAAAACGGGACGTGAACGAATTGCGATACATAATGTGCAGGGATATCCACAGCGGGGGCACCAGTCCCAGCGTTGGCGGGGATCTCAACTTTTGGGACAAAGGTCGGAGGAACCTCTCTCATAGGCAACTGAGATATAGGTACCTCCGGCCGCTTACTAAGCAACAGGTTCAGGTCGAGCGCTAAGGCAGCTGTAGAAGTATCGGGCGAAAAAGCCCTTTTACAAATCCCCAACAATTCTATGGGGCAACTAACCTTCTTTCTTACACATTCTTCTTGCAGGTACTGTACCATCACTTGAATTACCTTTCTTTGCATTTCTACTGTATACTGACTATACGTGTCATATACTTCATCTGGCGGAATCGATGAATCCGAGATCCATCGAACCGCATCTTTAGTACAAATTCATACTTCCTCAGGTGCCGATTTACGGCACGGAAGGAACCGTTTCTGTACATATATTCTATCGTCTTCGTCGTCCTCATCTCGTGACTTTTCAAAGTCTTTCCTAAACTAGAACAATTTTTCAACATGCCCATACACTTTCTGCTCTGTGTCCCTCGAAAGTGCCAAAGCATTCAGATCTCTCACTCCTTGTGGAAGATCTGAATTTTGTAATCTACCCCACATCACACACAAATGAGTCCCCAAACCTTCGATAAAAACATTTTTCTCGGGAAAACTATTCAAATTAGATAATGTGGAAAAAACATTAACTTGATCACCTTTCTCCATGCAATGCTTAGCCCATACAAACAATTCCTGTTTCTTATCTGCAGAAACAGTGTTACGGGTGACGATCTTTGATCCTGCACCTGGATCAACTTCAGTCAATACGGGGCCACTCGGGAGCAGAGGTGTAGGTAAATTTAATAAAGGTGCAACTATCGGTGTAGAAGGAAGGGGCGGTGCGATAGGTGGAGGAACAACAACTAGAGGACTAGGAACAATAGGTTGTACAGGGGGAACAGGAATAACAACAGGAGCAACAGCAGGAATTGGCAGAGCGCCCAAAATAGGAGCATACGGAGGTGGCGCTGAGGCATCAGGCCTGCGTTCGTTTAACAATTTCTCAATAAATTCCTCAGAAACATGGAAATCTTTAGAGGGGTAAATTTTCTGGATTCCAAGTGAAAAAGCTCTATCCATATTTTTAACTGATTCTGAACGTTTTTCTTTATCATATAATAATGCTTTTTCGGCGTTTGTTTTATGACGACGTGCATGTTTATCCCTACTTTTAAGCTGCTGTAACGCTTCTTTTTTCCAATTCTGTAAAACATCAAAGGCTGCAGGTCTAGCCTTCTTCTTTAGCAAGATTGATTCTAAGTATTCAATAAGGGGGATCTCAAAACTACCGTTGATTGGCCACTGAAATTCGGAGGCATGTCTGGTCTGTCTGTGCCAAATATCATTAAATACTATACTTCCAATGCCATACTTACAGTACATAGTACATGCCGGCGACCCCTCCTGTGGTGCCGGGCGGCCAAATTCCAAGGATTGTCGATCGCTGCGGAACAGGGCCCTAAAGCAGCTAGACAATTTCCCAGGCATTTCACAAAAAATTGGTGTTACCTGGTCAATAATTGTGTCTGCAGATACAATACGCCAAATTCAAATTGTCAGGGTTAAATTAAGAGCCGGGTCACGACTGCACCTGACAAAACCTAAGGAGGACCGTACGGTTTATCAAAGAACTTACCTAACGAATTTTACCTTGTGTTTGGTGGTTTTGGCAAATCTGCCCGCCTCAAAAAATGGACCCTCGTCAAGATGCCATGTCAGACCACACGACTATCGTCCAAGGATCGGATCGTGCAGCGCTGCCGAGGTATCGCGTCTAGTTCGGTCGGGCCCGCAGAATCACACCGTCCGATCCCGGTTCGATAGTCTGCGTCAACCTTCAATGATCCGGCATCAATCTTGAGGGTCCCTATTCGGGCGCCAACTGTGAACACAAAGAAATTGATATGAGGCCGGGAAGCCCAAGGGAAACACACCAACACAGGTTACAAAGAACATACAATGTGCTTTATTTAAAAGCTACAACAGTTACAAAAAACTCAATTGACAAACGGATAGCTATTCGGCTCTCAGAGTAACATAACGAACTTCAACGAGAGTTCACTGCGTTAGTGAGAGAGACCGTACATTGGGATACTCGTGCTTTTATACTATTTATCCAGTTCTGGCCAACCCCCTCGCGGGTTAACCATTCTTAGGACCAGGTCTAGGGTTTCTTGCCAGGTCAATCCCATAATGTATGCATTTTGATCAGTTTCGCTGATACAGTTGTTCATTTACACATAGGTCAGGGATAGGACAAGGTCTCAGTTCGCGACCCCAACAAGTGGCCTGCAGGCATATTATTTATTCATGTGTGCGGAGGTCACAACGGCCAGAATCTCACTCGGAATGTCATTCGGCCTCCATTTTGATGTTCAGGGTGACTTCCACATTACAAGAGAACCTAAAATGGCGGCTAAATCCAAGATGGCGATTTACACAGTTTTCATTAAGGTCAAGACCTTGCTGCGGAATCTATTTACACGATGTTTTAGACAACTTGGCGTAGGCCAACACACATTCAAATAATGCAATAGGAGGTATAATATTATTTTGATTCCAACACCCGTCGATCAGAAAATGAGTGTTTATTGCTCCAAAGGCTCTCTGGTGCTCACCTGCCACCAGAGCCTGCCTTGCTGTGGGGAAACCACCCCAACTACACCCTTCCCGCTGCAGATCTCTGTAATCATGATTTTCAGGGGAAAAGCTTTTACAAATTGCACCTCCTGCTGCGTGACCTCTGCAAACAAGGTCTCTGAAGGAAGAGACCCTCTCAGAACTGGTCTGTATGACAAACGGCAGCGGCTCCGGCATCTGTACTCTCCTTCAGCTGCAACTTCAGTGTGGAGCCACGGCAATCACTCCACCTCCACTACTGCTGCTCACTATGGTCGGCACCTGACGGGCCTTTTATGCTTCTCAATCTCCCTTAGGTGTGGGTCATTAATCTTAATAATCTGCAACTAGCAGTTCCGGGCCTCTGCATCCCTCTTCCTCATCCCAGACATTTTGACATTGTGGGACTTGAAGTCCCCAATGTTCATTTCATTCCTTTTAAGGGGATAATTGTTACCAAATTTATTTCTAATCACCTTTTAAAATAAGTATTGTATGGTTTTACTGAATGGTGTTGCTCTCTAGGGAAATAAGAACTTTCAGAATCTAATATGTTCATATTCAAAAATGCATCTTTAACATTCCTCTGTTGAATATGGGAGCGTTCACCTCTACAACTGTGCTTAACTATGGGGGAAAGATTCTTACTCCCAATACAGGATTGGTTAGAACAGTTTTTACCACCATCATGATAATTAGCTTCAGGAAAGAACAGCTCCCTCTGACAGCAAGCCATTACATATTCCGGCATTACTGACTCTTCTTCCTCAGAGGAAGAAAAACACTGCGTTTGTCCTAACAGAGTCCTCCCATTCCCTTGGGGACCTTCTGCTCCCAGGTGATCCTCCCGGATAATAATACCCCAGGGTCATGATCAGCTAGTGGCTGCCCTCCCCTGGCCACCTTGGAGGAGACTTTAGGTAGGGTCTTTGTGAGGACGCTGTAGCATTCATCACATTTCCTATCACATACTCTCAACATTGGTAACTTTTTCCAGCCTCAAATCATTTGTCAGACCATTATTCCTGCAGTGAAAATATTTCAACTGGCTACCTGCAACTGTTCCGCCAACTGCCTTCTGATCCTTATAGCTCAGATACATGCCCTCAAAACAACGCACCTTGAGGGTGAAACTGATGTAAACAAAATACTTAGCAATACATCCTTTCTGTCGCCCCTAAAACACTAAATAAAATAATATCTTCCCTAAAGCAGTTTCCACGTATTACGTTCCTGCCACTCCCACCTTCACCTTCGTGAAATCATGCTAGAAAATGTAAGAAACCATACTACCTACCTCATGGTCTGGGAGAGAAAATACTTAGAAGGATCTACTGATCCTAATTTGAGAGGAAAGGGGTGGACCATAATACAACTGGGTAGAGAGATTGCACGCCCACTACTCTTTTTCCAACTCTTTCTATGTGCTCAATGAAAGAGCCTTTAATCTCCCACTCTCAAATATTTTAAACAAACTGATGCAGCCAACCTTCTGGAATGCTGTAGAATGTGACAAATGTAGTCTTCATTCCTTTGCTCCTCTTTATAAAAGCGTATCTTTGATTACCAACAGCATTATAACGACATTGACCTTCTGCCTTAATCCCCCCTCAAATGTATTCTACACTTACTGCACCATGTCTCTCTCTTACAATTTACCATGACCCATTACCACACAATGCAAGATTATGGTGACGATTGAAGCATGCATTGACTTTCTCTGCTAAAGCCATGTACAACACACACTATCCACCCACATGCTGCCTATTGCCACTCTCACCAAAAAGGTACTTCATGATCTGCACTCGCACACATTCACTCCGTCTCACATACAGGGCCACCACAAGGGATGCGGCAGGATGGACAAACCGCCCAATGCCTCATAGGGGTTCCTATTGCCGCCTCCTTGTAAGTGTTGTCTGTGATCCCAGACTTGGTCAAGCAATCTATCACAGAGAAGCAGGATTGCATACCACACCGGCAGAGTACATTCATTAACACCTACTTCTGATTTATGTGTTGTTTTGCTGTCACCATGAAGCTGGTCTCTGCTCTTTGGCTATTAACACCTCTTCTCACACTCTTGCAGAGACATGGAAGGGTGCATGCTGGCTACAAAAGGAGTACGACTATAGCTCCCATTGTGCCCTTTCTCTGCTATGCTCTGCACACAGAGATCACTTCCCTGCCGCCTGGTCTCTCTGCGGCGTGCTTGAACAACCTGGGCGGTATGCTTCCCGCATGATCTCTGACCTTATTCCTTTCTTTGACCCCACCCCAACCCTAACCCCAATTGCCTTGTCATTTTCTCAGGCAGAAGCGTGTCAAGTGGGTTTATTTTATAGATATTTCACATGTAGTGTAGGGTCACCAGATGGGCTGGGGTACAGAAGTGAACAGTGGTGTGTCAAGGAGGATAACAATAACAAGGTTTGCAATAAAAGCGCTTTATGCAAAACACTTTTATAAAAAGGTTATTGGTACCTGGCAATCTAAACGAATACTCATTTGTCGACTGCAGAAGGATGAAAGATTGAGTAGACCTTGCTAGGATTCAAACCTGTGACCTGCAGAACTCACACAGTTTCCAGCAGTGAGCATGCAACCTGCTGAGCTATCGTAACAGCTATTTCTCCACACATGCGCATACCACAGCATTAGGAAATGCATTTCTCTGGGGGTATGATTTGTCATTAACATAACACTCATTATTATAGTGCTTAGAAGCAGGAGGAATATGTCACTGTCTAATTGTAAACTTGATAATAGTAATGTTATTATTTATTTTAAACATGACTGGAGGGGACAGGAGAGGGTGTGGGTAAGTATCCCAATAAAGGTTTCCTTTTAACTGTGCAATTGATTAAACAGCAGACTTTGTCGCAATTGGATAGCACCGTGAGTCAAAGGTTCAACTCTGACATGGGCCATCCTGCACTTTCCAAGTTAAGATTTCAGCCCTACAGAATCAACCCTACAGCCTTCTAAGGTCGATAAATTAAGTACTGTTACATTTCACAGCAATAACACCTATTTTTTACAGCGCTTCGAAAAATAATTAATCAGGAGTCAGACATGAAGGGCTACACATACAAATGTGATATAATACCAACTATTTTACGTGGGTATGTGAAAATCTAGGGAACAGTAACATCAAAATATGTTGGAGCTCATTTTGGAAGTCGCGTAGCGTAAATGGAGGTGCTAAATACAGGCGTAAAACAGTTACACCTGTCCTAATGCCTCCATTCACACCACAGGGAATTTCCATTGTTTTTGAAGGTGCAAGTTACATTTCCGCCCCCCCCCTTTGCCCCCCGCATTCAAAAACAATTTAGTTTCACGCCCGCATTTGATTTTCATGCTGCCGCGAAACCAATGATTTTCTTTGGCAACCGCCTGCTTTTTGTACTAGTAAAGAGCAGGTGGTTTCCGTAAGCAATCATTGTAAATGCCTCCTGCCATTCTTGCATGGCAGGAGGTGTTTACAATTACAAATAAACGCCATCTGACATTGTGAACACTGCTTACCATGCACACATTGGTACACGCTTGTATGCTGGCTTTTGCCCTTGACATTTGCACCCCACAGTGCCAATGATGACAATTTGGCATCAAGGACCTGATTACGCCTTATTACAGACCTACCAGGTCCTCACTGTCATATTACGACTAGCAGGAAAATGAGCACTGTAGTGTTTTGCACAAAATAACAGGCCTCAGAAACATACAACAATCAAGGAGACTACTAATAAGAAGCTCTTGGGCTGGGGCATCCAGTCTACCTGATCATTATAGACACACACTAATCTCCAGCTGTACCTTTACGAATATGGCACATTACAGAAAACCAAGCTTCACAGGGTGATTTCCACAAATAATGAGGGCTCTATGAAACTGCTTTATTTTCGTGTTCACACTGCCTCGACAATCCTTGACCAAAGGTCACAGAGGCAGTGTCAGGGGTCACAGGGGAGTCACCAGGGGTCTCCGCTCCTACCCCTTGGGAAACCAAAAATGACTTCCATGATTGGAGCCATGTATGTGATCCGAGGGGAGAACATGGTGAGATGCTAGCTCTTGCCTGCCCTCTCTGATAGCTTCGGCCCCTACTTTTGTTTCGTAGCCGCAGTTGGGTGCGTGTGAATAACCCTCTTTACTCTCTGGACTCCGAAAAGCCCTCAATTACTGCTACTAATTGGATCCCACGATTAAACAGCTGGTGAAATGCAGTAAACAAAGCCCCTCTCTGATAGAGCCCTGCTACTGCAGGCAGCCCAGGTGTAACTGTTGACAGATTTACAGTCACATTGGAAGTAAATGGATCCATAAGTATGTTCAATACAAATACTTTCCCCATAATTTTCAGGAGCATTTAGGGGATTATATTGGCGGCTTAATGGTCAGACAGAGGTGATTCACTGAGAGGAGAAAATGGGCAGTGCGCTTTCCATTTCTCCTGTTCTTTATTTAAACTCCACTGAGAGAAAGGAATTTTCCAAACTCAGGCGGACAGACATTTTTCCAAGAGGATTCCATTCCGGAACCTAGTGAGATCCTGTGGCAGCAGCCGCCGGAGCCGACATAGCAGTGGCCAATAGATCCCTCAGAGCCCCCGCCACAGCTGCGGGGCGATGGAGCAGCCACCACAGCAGCAACCACAACAGCAGAAGGAGATGCTGACATCAACGCTGGTGGAGATGCCAGTAACCTTGGGGCCTGAGACACTGGAGCAGACGTTGGTGTTCTCTTCGGCACTAGAAGAGCCGCTGGAGCGCCATGAGGCGGCCCGAGCCCCCACATGACATCACACCAAATCGGCTTGAGCTAAGACAGCGGCTCCACAACCCAGAATGTACCCCTCCATAAAACAGTTCAACCGAGGGGAAAAACACAGTACAGTGGGACACCGCTATCAATCAAAGACAAAAACATGTTACCTTACCTGGCCAGGGTACACAGTGTGAAGGCATCATGAAGTACTACACAGACAGCAGACTTCAAGATCAAACAAACACTTTTATTTTGCTTATATGTCAGGATGGATGAAGCCCTAACTTGCCCTATGCTAATTGGAATTTCCCAACCTAAATAAAACTAAGGAAATCTGTCTGTGTCCAAAACCTATGCTTGCCCTCACAATTAATCTATACAAAGTTTAGGGATGTCAGCAGCCAAAAGAAACAGTGTCCAACATAAAGTTAGGAGTCTCTCACAGCTCTTTTCCCCAAAAATAAAGCAGATCTAGAAAAAAGTCTCAATGTTACCTCGCTTGAGTTCAGGACAATACATATATATATATATATATTTTCTTTTTTTATTAGTTTGTTACAAACTTTATAAAAAGAATATCACACTTTTTCCTACATGAACATTTTTCACTTCTCTGACTCTTTCAGCGAGGAGTCCAATTCTTCCAAGAAAAACGTCATTGCAAAGGTTAACTTCCTGGATTCTCTTTCATGCATTTTTGTTCCACCATTCATCAGCGCTATAAATCAAGAATGTCCTTATTTCATTTCCCCATAATTTGCTTCTCAAACTCGGGCATGAGATCACAAGATGTCTTAGCGTCTCACTCTCATGGTTACAGAATCGACAATTGGCACTCATACTTTCACCCTTTTGCCTTCTCATATTTTTCACCTCTATTATATGAAATAAGTTCAGTCTTAACTTTAGAAAGATTTGTCTTCTCCTCAGGCAGGGAACATTTTGTAAGTACTTAGGTGATTCATTTAGCGCCTTGCTTTCTGGCGGGTAATCTTTCATGCATACGTGCATTGCTCGCTGATCAATCGTCTCAATCCAGTCCATTATCCATATTTCTTTTTTTAACTTCATTGGGATTTTTTTCCAACGTCTCTTTCGTTGTTGCTAGTTGCAACAAAATATTTTCACATTTCAGTTTCCAAATGTCAAAGACTTCTTTTGGGTTGTTCCCGCTTCTTGTTCTCAGTATTTCATGTTGCAGAGCACTATCACTTTCAATGATCTTTCTATATATTGATAGGGTATTCCTTGTTACCCTTGCATTCATTGACAGAAGGACAAGTTCATATTTTATGCATGCATTTGCTGTGCTTTGAGGTACTTGAAGAATCCTCTTCAAAAACATGTTCTCACATTGTACCCAAAGTGAGAACGGGCATCCAAATATTGTCTCCACTCCATGTATTAAGGCAGGAATTACCTTGGCTTTGTAGAAATTCACAATGGGCTTATATGAGAATTTCCCATATTTCTTATGCAGCACAGCCCCCTGCACTGCTAAGGCTTTGCACTTGGTTTTTATTCTCAACACCATCAGTTCATCAGATACACTCGCACTTATTTGCACTCCCAAATAGGTCACTTGAGATGATTTCTGCAGTGTCTCATTTCCGAGTTTCCATTCATATTGGGGTTTCTTTGTTCTTTTTTGACTCTTTAGATCTGACATTTGTATAACCACAGATTTTTTAGCATTTACTTCGAGCCCGTTCTTTTGTAAGTAATTTGCAAGTGCGGTCATTCTTCGCTGAAGACTTATTGGAGTAAGGTCCAATAGGACGATGTCATCCGCATATATCAGCCAGCTCAAGTGGTTCCCATTTACTTTCAGTGGAAATGCCGAGATTTCCTCCAAAGCTTTGCCCACATCAGCTATTAATAGCTTGAAGAGAGTGGAACCTAGAGGGCACCCTTGTTTCACACCTCTCGTAGTGCCTAGCTGTTGTGTCAGGGTTCCACTTTGATCAAGCCTGATTTTTACATTTGTTTTCGAGTGCAGTTCTTTTATAGCCTCTAACAAACTGGCGGGGCAACCCATCTTTGACATTTTTTCCCATAATAGCTCACGGCCAACCCCGTCAAAAGCGTGAGCTAAGTCCACAAATGCTGCATAGATTTGTATTCCTTTCCTTAGCGCATCCATCTTTAGTAGATGTCTGTCTGCAACCAAACGCACCCACTTGATTCACACATGATGTTATACGCTGTAGTATTGACGTGGCAAATACCTTTTCTATCATGTCAACCAGGGCTATAAAACGGTAATTCCTAGGGTCAGATCTATCTCCCTTTTTAAATATGGGAACAATGATTGCAGATTTCCACGATGTAGGAATGACAGTGTCTTTCATTATTTTTTTAAATAATGCTTCACAAAAGTATGCCCATTCATTAGGATGTTCTTTTAGCATTATGTTGGTGAGGCCGTCAGGTCCCGGAGCTCATGACGAACTGTTATTTTTTATTATTTGAAGAATGTCCTCCTTTGAGATTTCGATGTCCCAGCTCAAGAGAGGTTTCTCCACATATCTAACCTTCTTACATTGTTTTTGAAAAAGCCGTGAGTAATGCTCTGTCCACTGCTCTTCGGAGACCATGTCTGTCATTACGGCTCCTTGGGGCCTTGTTTTGTCATTAATCAAGGTCCAAAAGTCTCTCCGATTTTTATTTTCAAGTGCTGCCATGATTCTCTCTGCATCCTGCTGCATAATATGTCTGTGGCTTCCGATCCAGTTGTTATAGCGTGTTTTTATTTTCTCCATCCGACTTTCTAATGAGGCCATGGATCCAAGAGCTCTTATTTTTTGCCTCAGTTCCCTCTTTTTTGCACTAGCACCGGGTCATAAACATGATGCCTAAATATGTTCTTCCCTCCTCTATTAGTGGTTTTAGAGTATTTTTGAAGAAGCGCATCATAGGGCAGTGGTTCACAGCACTGATCTTGTAGTTCCAGTATACTTGTGAGGTCCATGATATTGGTTCTACTCATCCTAAGTCTATTTTGGCGTGGTTAAATGCGCCCAGATACCTAAGGGTTTGGTGCCCTATATAAATAAATACTTAAATAAATAAATACAAGAAAACAAAGAAGTTCTCAAAAAAAGACTCCTAATACACAAAGATTCAAGGGGGCATAAACTGTGCCATTTTAAAGCTTTCATTAGAAACGGCAAAGAGATTTAATCAAAGCCTTTTTCGGCATTAGGAGGTATTAAAATTAATTGACTAGATGATGATTTTGTGTGTTTCAAAACATGCACTGCAACCTTGTATTAGACAAGGAATATCTGTTTTTAATTAAACCAATTTAATGAGGATTATTTAATTTTGATATGAGGAGTTGTAATGGATAGTACTTTAGCATACAATTTACATTCAGTATTAATAAGAGAAATGGGTCTACAATTCTTGATATTCTTGCGCTCTTTATAACGTTTTGAAATAATAAAATAAAAGGTTTGCACAATGTAACCAAGGATTCTCCAGATTTCATAAAACCTAAAAATAAATAAAATAATGTTTGGATAAGTAAATAATGAAAAGTTACAAACCTTGTATTGGCAGACTGTCAGGTCCCAGGGTCTTCCCTTTTCATCACACTATGGATAACTTTGGTGATAGGATTTTGAAGAGAATTAAGTTGCACTTCTTTGTTCAATCATTCTGAGTGAGTTGACATTTTTTCCAAATCTTGATTTTAGACATTTTCCTAAAATAATAGGAATGCATCACTATATGGGAGCCTGGAGTAGCAATCTCATTGTTAAAATTACAAATTGTGCTAACCTTTTGTATCTTTGTTATGTTTTAGATAAGAGGCAGGAAGCTTACTAGCCTTATTGGCTTCCCCAATAATATTAGCCGTAAGTCTCTTTTTCTGCATCTTTTTTGTTAGGTATTTAATATATTTAGTACATTTTCTAATCAGTTAATTTGTTATCTTGCTAAAAGATTTGTTATAGAACTTGTTCTAGTTTTTTTATATCTTTCAAAAGATTATCAGATAATTTTTGAGTATTCTTTTTCTGACTAAAATATTACATTATCAAAAAACAAAAAGGATGCAGGCTACCCCTCCCTTTTCCACGTATTCAACTAATTTTGAGCTATGTTAAGTGGCATGGTTGAAAAATCCACTGCACACAACCAGAAATCTGTTAAAAAAACAGTTTAGTATTTCATCAAAAACATTTTAATAAAAATAATTCATATTACACAACAAAACCCCAGAGGTGACATATCTTTATCAAGTATCATGGATGCTGCAATACATTTTTAAAAACTGTGTCACACTGTGAGGTTAGTATATAAAGGTGACAGTATCTTATACCACAACAATACTAAAAAAAGAGAAAGACTCGTTCTGGTACACATTCAATCTAGAACTATCGAAACACATGTACCACCCATTGTGTATTTTCAGTGAGTAATTCAAATCCTTATACCAATGTAATCACACTCAATACAGGTGTTATTTGATGATATATCTAATACAGAAGAATGGCTCGTTGTGAGAATACTGAATCAAACAAAAACAGACGTCTGACATGTGTCTATTTGGTCAGGCTGTAGTCGACACATTGTGTTTCAAATGCTAATATGAGATATGTCTGTCCTAGGCATTCTCATATGATTGTCAATGGGGCCTTCATCAGGACATAGACTTGTGGTAAATGTATTTTGTTGTCGATTTTCAAAACTCTTTTTTCTGTGTTGGGAACTCTTTATTATTTCCACATGTTTAGGGAAAATTTCTTTATATATGTTCTCTTTCAATAGATTAAGAAGGTCATTCATAGAATTTAGCACACAAGTGGCGCACGTAGCTGGCGCACAGTGTGCGGGTGCGAATCCCTGCGCCAGCTGCCTGCGCTAAAATCCATTTCCGCGCACAGCGTATTCATGGATTCCAGCTACCAAGACCAGCCGTGGCGCACAGTGGCGCAGCGACCCTGCAGCAGCGCCAGTTACGCCCCCAAGAACGCCCCTCGCGCAGGGAAAAGCCATCAAAATCCCCAATCCAGCGCAAAGGGCTGCGCTAACCCTGTACCAGCATGGCAAGCGGGGAACGTGTATCACTGGGGATCGCGGGAAGGTTCACACGCGACTGGCCCTGTGCGAGCGGGGTACGTGTATTACTGGGGTGCGCGGGAAGTTTCACACGCGATTTCAGCAGGGTACGTGTGTTACTGGGGTGCGCGGGAAGTTTCACACGCGATTGGCCCTGTGCGAGCGGGGTACGTGTATTACTGGGGTCCACGGGAATTTTCACGCGATTTCAGCAGTGTACGTGTATTACTGGGGTGCGCGGGAAGTTTCACACGCGATTGGCCCTGTGCGAGCGAGGTACGTGTATTACTGGGGTGCGTGGGAATTTTCACATGCGATTTCAGCAGGGTACGTGTATTACTGGGGTGCGCGGGAAGTTTTACACGCGATTGGCCCTGTGCGAGTGGGGTACGTGTTTTACTGGGGTGCGCAGGAAGTTTCACACGCGTTTTCAGCAGGGTACGTGTATTACTGGGGTGCGCGGGAAGTTTCACACGCGATTGGCCCTGTGCGAGCGGGGTACGTGTATTACTGGGGTGCGCGGGAAGTTTCACATGCGATTTCAGCAGGGTACGTGTATTACTGGGGTGCGCGGGAAGTTTCACACGCGATTGGCCCTGTGCAAGCGGGGTACGTGTATTACTGGGGTGCGTGAGAAGTTTCACACGCGATTTCAACAGGGTACGTGTATTACTGGGGTGCGCGGGAAGTTGCACACGCGATTGGCCCTGTGCGAGCGGGGTACGTGTATTACTGGGGTGCGCGGGAAGTTTCACACGCGATTTCAGCAGGGTACGTGTATTACTGGGATGCGCCGGAACTTTCACACGTGATTGGCCCTGTGCGAGCGGGGTACGTGTATTACTGGGGTACGCGGCAATTTTCACACGCGATTTCAGCAGGGTACGTGTATTACTGGGGTGCGCGGGAAGTTTCACACGCGATTTCAGCAGGGTACGTGTTTTTCGGGGGTGCGCGGGAAGTTACACACGCGATTTCAGCAGGGTACGTGTATTTCGGGGGTGCCGGGGAGTCCTACACGTGATTTGGCAGTGTGGGTCCTCCCAGGTGTTCCCTGTACACCCTCCACGGCCCCTGCAGACAGCCCACACCACAGGGGACTACCCTGCACCCCTGGTCATGTCCCGCAGGCAGCCCACCCAACATGGACATGCCCCCCAGCAAAGGCACATGTCTCCTTGCACTACTGATCACCAACTCATGTCCCCTTGCACCCCCACCCCCCAGCATTGCGGGGCACCTGCCCGCAGGCCCCCAGTCATGTCCCACTCATGTCCCCCTTCACCCCCACCCCCCAGCATTGCGGGGCACCTGCCAGCAGGCCCCCACTCATGTCCCACTCATGTCCCCCTGCACCCCCCACCCCCCAGCAGTGCGGGGCACCTGCCAGCAGGCCCCCACTCATGTCCTACTCATGTCCCCCTGCACCCCCACCCCCCAGCATAGAGGGGCACCTGCCAGCAGGCCCCCACTCATGTCCCACTCATGTCCCCCTGCACCCCCACCCCCCAGCAGTGCAGGGCACCTGCCAGCAGGCCCCCACTCATGTCCCACTCCTGTCCCCCTGCACCCCCACCCCCCAGCATTGCGGGGCACCTGCCAGCAGGCCCCCACTCATGTCCCACTCATGTCCCCCTGCACCCCCACCCCCCAGCAGTGCGGGGCACCTGCCAGCAGGCCCCCACTCATGTCCCACTCCTGTCCCCCTGCACCCCCACCCCCCAGCATTGCGGGGCACCTGCCAGCAGGCCCCCACTCATGTCCCACTCATTTCCCCCTGCACCCCCACCTCCCAGCATTGCGGGGCACCAGCCAGCAGGCCCCCACTCATGTCCCACTCATGTCCCCCTGCACCCCCACCCCCCAGCATTGCGGGGCACCCGCCCGCAGGCCCAGACACATGTCCCCCAGCCAACACGTCATCACAATCTAGATCCCTGGCCCTTACGGGCAGCCTCCACAATCAAACACCCACCCAAGTATTTCATCCACCCACTTAGAAATACCAATTACATGATACAACCCCAATGGCAAGTATGTAAATCAACACATGTCCCTCACATACACACAATGGGTGTAAGTGAATGTCAAAACCCATATCATGATATGCATGAAACCAATGAGATGATACTACACATTGAAGTTTGATGAAAAAAATGTATTAAAAGCAACATAAATGGAATTAAAAATAAACAAACGACAATGGGAATTAAAAACCAAAAGCAGCATGTCTGTAAAATAATGAAAAACCACAAATCATAATCCAAAGGAAAGGTGTCCAAAGTCACAGTTCAAAAAAGTAAATCCAAGGGAAAAACAAAACCGAAAACCATTGCTCCATGGGTAAATCCAAAAAAAACCTATAATCCAACAGTCAACTATATACAGATAAACAATCCAGGGTCCATGATCCCAACTGAAGAAATGAAACCTATCTAAAAATACTACCTAATAAAAAAACTATATACAAAAATGTGGTCCATTGTCCAAAAGGTCCAAAATAAATAAAAAAGCAAAGAAACCTAACACTAACTACATAACTATTTACAAGGGCAGCGGGCTAGTCCGACGGCTCACTGGTTGATGTCATGGGCCAGGGCATCATTGAACTCCTGTTCAATGGCTTGGAGGCGGGCATGTTCCCTGGCCCCGAGGTCTCGTAGGGATAATGCTGTGTCCAGCTCCAACTCCCTGCGAATACCCTCGAGGCACTCAGCCCGCCTCAGCGCCCTCCGCGTGGAGTTCTCCGTCCTGACCATTGTGAGCTGTTCCTCCTCTGCCCCCTGCCGCTCCGCACCTATCTGCTGGCCCAACCGCTCCCACACAGAAGACACTCCCATTCCAGGGTTCTCCTGCCCTCCGGCCGATGCCTGCACCCCTGATGTTGATGGCCCCGAGCCATGATGCCTCCCACGTCGAGCCTGCCGCTGCCTCCGACGCAACTGCCTGTGCCAGCACAACGGCATCCAGGCTAATGGAATCCACCGACGCCATTGTGCACGTGCCCTGCCCGATGATGCCGTCACATCCTCCATCTGCTGGGGTCCAGTTGCTGGTGTGTCCACCCCTGCTGGACCTCCGACTCCCGACTGTGGCAGGGATGGGATCCCCACCGAGTTGGCTGCGTTGGTCGGGGCAGGTCCACAGGGGGCCATGGTGGCATCTGGGCTGGAAGACGGCATGGAGAACGACTGGCGCATAGCCTCCACAGAGGAGGAGAGGGTCGCCAGAGTGGCCGACACATGTACGAAACCCCCAACCACGGCTGCTCCCAACTGGGCCACGTTGGCACGGTGCTCTTCGTGATGACGTGCGTGCTCCCCCCGGGAAGCACGCACGTCATCACGAATGACACCTGTGCGCAATGCGACACCAATCAGGACCTTCTCCATACGGCCAGGGGTCCCCTCGTCCGCAGGTGGAGGGGAGTCAGATGACTTGGACATCCCCCCTGCCTGCGGACGGGCCTGGGGCATCCCTGCTGGTGCATGGTGGTGCAGTCACAGTGTCAGGGACAGTGACATGCATAGGCCCCTCCACGGCGACCTGTTCTGCCTCCTGCCCCTGGACTGCACCACTTGCACCAGCAGGGATGCCCCCACCAGGCCCCATGTGCGGCTCACTAGCGGCCTCCTCGTCCTCTGTGGAAACCACCAACCTGGATGGCTCCACTTCGTCTTCCACCGTTGCAAGCCCCTGTGGGGGCTCACCCACCCCTTCCGCTGCAGCCGTGGGGGCATCACCGCCACTTTGCTCCACAGCGCCGTCTCCGCCCTCTTCTTCACTTTGCGCTGTGTAGAGGGAGACATAGAACACAAGCATCAGGGTACTGTACAATGGTCCCCTAGACAGGAAGCAATAGCAGATGAGTGGCACTGTCAAAGATCACTTCCATCATGTCCCTCCACAACACAAGGGTCAGTGCAGGCAAAACACATGCAGTAACAGGCATGGCGCATACTATGGACATTAGCAAACATGTCCAAGGGACTCTTGAAACATACAATGTTGTTTTGGAACTCACATGTATCATGGGTCATGTCTATCACATGCACACACTTCACCGTACTTTCATCCATCTGGACTCATACACCCCAGACACAGTGGATGCAAGGATAACTAGGCTGCATCAGTGATTCTGAACATTGTCACGGGCATGTGTCATGCATCCATGGCATTCACAAGTCACAGACACGCAGGTCAGACACACAGACATGGACACCATACCTGTACATGGCATCAGCACCCATCCCTCACCCCCACCCATGTCCAGGAACAGAGACTGGCATGCTCTCATGTGTCCATTCCGCATAGGGCTCCCCATGTTACATTTAAACACATTCACCAACCGTGTGCTTCACACATTACTGGTCTCACATGCATGACCATGATGTCCCTGCACAAACACACGTGTACATGGCCTATGTCACACATACAGCCAAGTAACAGACAACCAGCACACTGCAACATGCCCTGTCTCACACAGCAATGCTTGGCCACTTACCGCTCGACTCCAGACGGGTCTGCCTCTCAAGGATCTGGACATGGAGCGCTGGGCGTATGCGTTCCAGGACCCTCATCTGGATGGTACTCATGCTGCCCCGGCCCCCCTCCACGAGGCGCCCGGCCTTTATGAGGGTCCTGGACCTCAAGTCCTCCCAGCGCTTCTTGACTTGCTTGATGTTGCGGGTTGCCACCCCCTCCGCGTTGATGGCAACCACAAAGTCATCCCAGATCCTGTCCCGTCCTTCCTTGTCGGCGCGTGATGATCCGAAGAGGGCATCATAATGCCCCAGGACAAACTCCACCAGGACACCAACTTCCTTCTGACTGAAGCTGGTGGCCCTCTGCCCCTCTGGCTGGGGGTCGCCAGTGGTCTCAGATGGCGTTTGCCCCGACATGGCGACCCCCGAGGCAGGCGTGGGTGGGCAACTGGGTCCTGGGGATGGGCTGTGGAGCGATGGTATCCCAGTCGGAGTCTTCTGTTCCAGCAGGGGTGGACACAGCAACTGGACCCCTGCAGATGGCTGATGTGCAGGCACCAAATGGCAGGGCACGAGGGCAGCAGGCAGTCAGGCAGCAGCAGATGGCAGGTGGGAGCGTGCTCGGGGCTCTGGGGGGTAGTGATTCGGCCTTTTGGGCAGGAGCGTGGTCTTCCGTGTGTTTTCGCGTGGCCAGCTTGATACGGAGTGATTTGGCACGTGAAAAAATTGCACGTCAGCGTGTAATTCGAGGAAATAACCCTTAGCGCGTAAGCGCGTCTGCAGGCATATGCGATTTCATTAGACCAAAGGCCCTTCAAGCGTAAGCGCCTCTGTGACGTGACGCGCACGGGCGTGCATGGGCGTTTCAGCGCACGTGAAAAACTGCACGTCCGCGTGGGAATGTGTGTAATCCGAGGAAAGGGCCCATGCGCGTAAGTGCCGTGACGCGCACGGGCATTTCCCTCAGCACGGGTTAAAGGTGAGCGGGGGCAGCAGTTCGCTGTACGTGCCTTTCGTGGAGACCGACGTGTGTTGCTGCTTCCTGTTGTTTCGCGCACCATCACAACTTCACAGCTATCAAGGACGTATCTCTTCTTTTGGCGGGGGTATTGGCTACGCGTGTTTTTCTGCATCGCGCTAGTCAGACGGTGAGTCGCACACGCTATTCTTCCCACTGCGGGTGCCCCTGTGTATCGCACCCATTTTCGAGGTCATAGTAGCCTGCGTGTCCCACGCGTACGCGTTATTCGTGTTACTGGGTGCCACCGCATACTGCGGGAGGTTGATTCCACGCACGTAGGCTGCAGGGTTCCCTCCCATTGGCACTACTCCATCTGTGCTGGCACTACTACATCTGTGCCATGGTTGGGAGGACACCAAAGGTGAGGGGCGCCTCAGCTGGGCGTACTCCTCGTGGTGGGCGTGGTCGGGGACGTGGCCGTGGTGACCTGGGAATAGGGGACTCCAGGGTGTCCAGGGTGGCCACAGAGGGGGAAGATGCAGGGGTGCGCCATTTGAGCAATGTTGTGCCATGTGTTGGTGCAGTCATGCCACCACCCCCTGTGGTTCCGGGGGATGCAGCTTCTGCATCTGGCACTGGCACCCGTGTGACCCGGCAGTCTGTTCCATTGACTGCCACGGGCCCAAGGGTAGTGGTAGCTGCAGGTGATGCTGTGGACACCGCCACCCAGGCTCAGGGTCTGCCAGCGCAGGGTGTGTTGGCACTTGAGGAGCCCTTGGTAGATTTCCAACAGGTCAGGAGGGAAACCATAGGGGCACGCAGGGCTGCTCTGACCAAGACACGTGTCCCTGGGGCAGTTATGTCATCTGCTACCCTGAACAGCCGGTTGTTGGCAAGTGCAGGGGCAGATGCACCCAACAACACCCCGGTTGTGAGTCTGCCAACCAGGACCGTTGCGGTCAATGACCCTGCCACAGCGGATGTTGCTGCGCAGGGTCCATTAGAGGGCACCCAGATGCCACTGACACAAGTCAGGCTTTTGGTCGTCCCTCCACCTGCCACTCCCTTGGCTCAATCCACCGAACCCACTGGCCATACTGGTCAGGGTGGCATTAGCCAGCCAGGGTCTGCGCCACAGTCCAAGAGGAGGAAGGTTGCACCTGCAGAACAGGCTGGGACCCCACACACAGCCACGACCTCCTGCACGTCGAGGAAGAAGCCTTTCTGCAAGCAGGAACTGGACTTCCTTGTGGACTATGTGTGGGGCCACAGTCGTGACATGGTAGTCGGTGCCAATAGTCAGACTACGGCTGCCTACCGTGACACCCACTGGAAGCATGTTGTGGAACATGTCAGTTCATTCGGCCATGAGGTGCACACGGCGCAAGAGTGCAAAAAGCGTTGGAATGACCTCAAACGCAGCGCTAAGGCTAAGCGTGCCTCAAATTACAACTTGACTCTGGTGACTGGCGGTGGGCCTGCACCAGAGGAGGAAGAGCTCACTCCGCATGAGTCACTCGTTACGGAGTTCATACCACCTGAATTGGTCGAAGGAGTGGGAGAGATGCTGGACTTTGACCAGTGAGTGTTGATGCGTGTTTGTTGAGGACGTGTGCGTTTTACTTGAGGGATGTGTTGTGCATGATTGCCACTACATGTGACGTGTACATGGTTCTGATGTGTAAGTAATGCAATGCTTCCGTGATGCATGTCTGCTCTGCTGGATGCTGGATATGTGGATCAGCCGGGGACTGTCCGCATCACCACTATTGCACCCTACTCACATGCTGGTTACAAGTATACCCCTCCGGTCCATGTTCCAGCTCACTGGCCCTTCTGCATGTGGCGTGGGGTGACCTTCCTCTCAGCCCAGGCACAATGTCATTGCATGACTGACGTGCATGTGTCCTCTGCCTGCATGCGGGTACTCCATGAAGGCATGCTCCCTTGTCCCTCCTCCGCCACTCTGCACCCCAGTTCCACCTTTGCACTGGTCTGCTTCAATCTTGCCATTGTGTACTTTCCTGTTCATGCGTCCTGTGTACATGGTAACTTCCTGAAAACACAAGGGTGTTCCTGAACGAACTAAGTTGAAGATATCGTTTACATAGCTATCAGTAATTATTCAGCTGGTAGCCTGAACAGCAGATTATATCAAATTGTCAGTATTTGGTTTTCTGGTATCAGAGAGATAATAATTACTGATAGCTATGTAAACGATGTCTTCAACTTAGTTCGTTCAGGAACACCCTTGTGTTTTCAGATAGTTTTTGGCTCCATTAAGTTCCTGAACGTGTGGGTGTTCCTCTTTTGTATATATTACATGCTAACTTCCAGCGTACAATCTGCCAGATATATGCTGTGTGGTACAGTCTTAGTACTTGATGCAGGGTATCTCACTTGTACTGTGCATAGGTCAGATGTCCCGCAGGGACATGTGTGCCCATTCATGCTCCATGTGCATTGCACACATGCCCCTATGTGTCCTTGACTGGATGATCACTGTAATACAAGTCCTGGGTGACATACATTGCATGGCATCTCATCAGCTTTCCCATGTCAACTGTGGCTCAGTACTGCGTTGCACACCTGTTTAGGGTCTGACAATCTGTGTGGGTCACAGGCCTCAGCCTGTTTAATGGCCAATGACTCTGTCCGACTGTTGTAGTGTCTTCTTCACACGTGGGCGGCCTACAGAGTTTTCATCATGTGTCCTGCTTACTGTCCCATCATCATTTGCAGTGTTGTCACTTGAATCACATTAAGCTGTTGATGCCAGTCAACACTGCCTGTCAATACACAGGTCGGTCTATGGTCAGCCTTTTGATACCATGCTAGGCATCCCTGCTTTTGTACTTGGGTGGAAGGGTGCTTTGCTTGTAGATATGCTACCCATTGAATGCACAGTGCACGTGATTACTGAATTTGACCTTGCACTGCCTTCACATTTCCTGACACACACCATGGGGTCCTTGTACATGTAGGTAGTGAATGACATACACATTTTCTGCACTGCATAGACCCACTTGTATGCAAACTGCCACCTTTCAACAGGTCTGATCACAGAAGCAATTTAAAGTTGACCCAGCATGCATGCCAGGTTCTATGTTGTGTGTCACATGTCTGCCTGATGTGTTTGTTGTCGGTGTGTGTGTGTGTTGTGTGCTTCTGACATGTGTAGTAACCTTTTTTCTCTCTATTTTTCAGGTGTTGACGCAATGGAGGCAGAGGGTGGTGTTGTCATGCCAGACACAGGGTTGTTACCACTACATCAACCCGGCACAAGTGGTGGTTGTGGGGTGGTAGGCCACGAAAACCCCCAAGTGCTACAGTCCATCTTGTCTCTGGCTGCCTATGAGTCCAGCCCTGATGACGACTCTGACGTCCATGTCGAGTTGGATGAGCATCAAGTCCATGTGTCAGGGGTGAGTGATTGTGATGTGGACACTCCTCTGTCCGCGACACCTGCACTGAGGGATCAGACAGTCTTGGTTCCTCCGCCCGTGGTGGATCGGGACGCAGGGTCACCCTCCACACCAGTCACTGATGTGCCTGGGACATCACGTCGACGGGGGCATGTAGTCGTGCAGCCGCGGGCGGTGCCAACACAGCGAGGACACCCAGTCTTTGGGTCCCGCAGGGGTCAAGCCCAGCAACACGGTCGCCGCGCGCAACCGCAGTATACTGGGTGGGAGCAAGACATGACTGCCAATTCAGAATGGCAGGGGGCAGCAATGGAGAACATCGCTGAGAGCATGGAGCGTGTGGCCCGATCTGTGCTCCCCCCTGCTAGGCAGGTGCTTCTCCAGCAGCAAGCGGCACGGTCCACGGCCCGCTCGCTCAGGCTGGGCATGGCTACCTCAGACAGGGCACGCCAGGCTGAAATGTCGTCTCTGCGTAAAGCAATTGCTGCTCACGCAGAGGCGGACATGGATGCCCTGAGGGAGGAGTATGCTTCCCTCAAATCCACTCTGGGTGTCCTTATGATGTCCCAGAGGCAGCGGGCAGAGGAGAGGTTTGTACAGCTGGAGCGTACCATCTCGGCTGAGCTACAGGCTTGCCGGGAGGTGCAGCGGTTGTCCAGCCAGGCCTTGCAGGAGGAACTCCGAGTTACACGTGCTACCTTGCAAGAGGAAGCACGTGCATCATGTGAGGTTCTGCATGCAGACCTACGTCACATCGCCACACAGAACCAGGCTCACCCGTCCGGCAGACTTGCTGCCGTGGAGGGGCAAGCTGCGGCTAGGCATGGCCAGGCTACTGTGCCACGTCCTCCTTTACAGGATGAGCCAGACTCGGACGACCATCTATCTCCCACATAGGTTGGGCTGTGCAGGCGTTGAGCACATGGAGGTTTTTTTTTTTTGGCTCAGCATCATCGCATGTGGGTGTTGAGCAGCACCCTGTACCACCCCCCTCCTGGGTGCCTCCCCTCCCCCGGGTCGTATGTGGCGATTTTTGATTTCTCTTTTAGTTTAGTTAGTTAAGTTTCTGTTTGATAGTTAGTTTAATTAGGTAATGTAGGTTTTTCATAGTTAGTGTAATTAGTTAATATAGTTTAAAATTGCTTGTCTATTGTGCTTTCATGTGACGGTGCGGTGCTTTGTGGCTTTTGAAAGCATCCACTGTCTGTTCCAGCTGGGCCCTTCAGGCTTGTCTTGTGTATGTGTTTGCTGCTTGGGGTCCTTGACTCACATATGCCACTCCTGCCTCACTTATCCATGGGCTTGCAAGGATGGTTCGGTGTAACAGCCTATTACACAAGGGCTTTGGACTGTCATATCTGTGGCATGTCTGGTGCTGTGCAACTTGTGTTAACACCCCTAGTGGGGATGATTGCGGTGTTATTGACCACTGTTCTGCTTTTGCTAGATGGGGTCTTTCATGATTAATGTGTACATTCATTGCTATGCATTGTGTAGTATGTTTCTTATCTTTACTGTACACGTGCTTGTTGCAATTAATGCCGTAGATAGTGTGTTCCACACTTTGGATAAGAAAGACAGACTGATGGTGTGATTTCTGATGTACGTCTCTAACATGGTCCAGTAATGAGATGCCTGAAGAGACACACACAAATGACTTTAAAGCATTAATCATGTGTTTCATGCCCTTTCTGCAGGGGGATGAGCCTTCAGACCACCTTTGCCAGCAGACATGGCCCATTGGACGTCTGGATTCTGGACACGTTTGTTGGTGCCCACATGCACATGTGTGCGCAATCAGAGGCACAGGGATTGCAGACATACATCCTAGAACTGCTGACGTGTTCCAAGGAACTCCAGGCAAGGTGAGCAGCACAGGGGGGCCACAACACAGCAAAGGTTCCACCAGGCCAGTTGCACATCCAGGCTTAGTAGCAGCACTGAGGGTGAGCTTGGACGAATATTGGTGTTGAAGCACACAATACAGCTCAGATGTGTTGGTGGACTGATGGCTGTTGATTGTAAGGTTGTCTGGGGCACCTGCAGGGGCAGTGGCACATACCCTTCGGTACACCCAAGGTCCATTGAGGCACTTGTATCACCCATGTAGCCTTCCAAGACATGGAAAGGAGCAGCTCACAGCACATACAGCAAGGGACATACTCGGGTGCAGTGCATTTCATTTCCATGTACATTTTGAAACATGCACTGCCTACTTTGTTTCGGTCATGGTGGAACACGACTTGTTCTGAAGTCATGCCTTGCTATATGGGTCTGTCTGCTTACCCAGGGAAGATTGCATGTTGTGTGAATTGTGACACATTGGTGTTCCATTTGCCACGCACCCACCGGCGGCTGACTTACTGCATTGACTGTGTATGACCCATCACAGGGGTAATGTTACATATGGGTACGAAGCATCCACACCAGATTGTCTGTTTGTAGAGTAGTTTGTTGCTATGGGGCATATTTGGTGGTGTGTTTTTGTGTTATGGGCACGCACAGATTATTAACTGTGGCTCTCTTTGCAGCATTGAAGTGCTCCTGTAACCGGACCTGAGAGTGCGCAGGCAGGAGGCCAGCACTCAAAACCAGAGCTAAGTGTCTTGTTGTTTTTCTTTCAAACTGCTCTGCATAGGCTTGCTGGGGGGTGCACTAATGCCTGGATGAATGTGTAATTCAATTTGGTATGTTTTTTTTTCCCTAATCACCCGGAGTCCTATCCAATTCTAAACCCTGTACCCTCTACCTGGTGTTCCTGCTTCCCGTACCTATCCAACCAACGTTCCCTAACCCTCTTTCCCCGCTGGGGCTGCGGATGCCTGTGTAAGCCCCAAGCTTGCAGGCGCCGAAACCATAGAGGGGGTGGTTGGTTTGTGCGACTCCCAAGCCTGAACTCCGGAAGGCCCTGACAATGATGTACAAGTTTGTTAGGATTGTGTATGTGTTCATGCAGGTAGTACATTTTCGTGCATTCCCTACTTTCATGTGTCATTCCTCCTCCCCTCTCCTGCCACTCATTCCAGTTATCCAGTGTGCCAACGCCTGTCCCGACTGCATATCCCTGACCCTCCTTCCCCACCAGGTTCTCAGAGGCCTGTGTGAGTTTGACCTTGCAGGCACCGGGGCCACGGTGGGGGTGGTTGGTTCGTGCCACTCCTGCACCTGTACACGGGAGCTGTGACAGTACACATCCGTTCGTGGTGCATCATTCTATGTTATGTACCACACATGGTTCACATCCTGTTGTGACATTGTTTTACTGTGCTACCTTGGTTGTTACATCATTGTGGTAGTACTTGGCCTTTGTGAGGTACTGCTACTTCAAGTCATCTATTGGAGGCTGTTCTGGTTCGTTTTTCTGCCTTGGATTTTGTGTTTTTGCAAATGAAGGTGGACTCTGAGGGTGCAGGCACCTTTTTACACACAAGGTGGGAGATGGTGACGAAGGGGAAGGGTGATCCTGTGGCCAGGTGAAATTGAGGGTTGAAGGCTCCATGACCCAGGTGCAGTTGTTCAGTGGGTAATGGTGATTTGTGAGGGAGGGGGGGGGTTTTGTTGTTGATAGTTGCCTTGCCCTGCAGTGTGATGGGAACCCTGACATTGTAATTGTGGTATCCTATGTACATGATGTGTTCTGCTGATCAATGCCTGTTCATGTGTTGTGTTTACCTTTCAGGTGTGAGGGGATAGTTGTGGTTTGACATGCTGGGGTGTACACATGGTGAATGTTCACATGTGAAGTGTAGAGGACACTGATGGTCACTTGATTGCACATGCATATGTTGAGTGCATGTCCTTACTGACCCACACACTCTCACTATGATGCACTACATGTACAACCACCCTTGTATATCCACGTGTACACTCTGTCTGCCTTCTGGTGCCCACTGTGTCCCTGCAGCACATGTTCTGTGACCAATTATGGATCCTGTACATGCCTAATTTGCTTTTTGATGTGGTTTGTCGCTTAGATGTGATGCTCAGGGTGTGCATCACACACAATAGCTGTTCACTGTGCTGTGCGCTGAGCAGTGTGTTGCAGGAGTTGGATACAGCACACAGAAGCTGCAGTGTTGATTTTGCAATGCACAATGTGCATGTAAACAGGCATTCATTGTTATGTTACGGCTACAACTTTTGTAATGCATTTGGGAATGACTTATTTTGGGTGATGCCAATGTACATTTTTAACATGGCAATGTGTACCTTATTGGTACTGTGTTGGTGTATGGCTATTGCTTCCCATGTCATGTTGTGGTTTGGGAGGGTTTGAGTGACATAACAGTGATGGTCATGGCCTGTTTTGCAGGTGTGTGTGATTCACACCTTGCATGTCCATGACCCTGGTCAGCCGCTTCTCGAAGCAACGAGCTGGGGTTAGATCTCTCTCCGCGGCAGGGGCCTCCCACTGGAACAGCCTTCCTGCCTCCCTGGAACTTGAGGAGAACCATCTCCGGTTCCGGAAGCACCTCAAAACCTTCCTCTTTGCTTCTGCTTTCTCTCTCCCTCTCCCTTGCTAAATTCTTCACTGAAGCTGCACTGAATCTGCAACTGGGCCACTCTCACCAACCTCGGTCCCTGGCCCAGCCACTCTCCACTTGCACTGCCTGCCTGGCAACCCCTGCAGTGCGGGACTGTCTCTCTATCCCTACAGCCCCCCCCCCTTCCCAGCACTTGTCTGCACTTACCTTTGCAGTTGCCACCAGCTGGCCTATTTATTTGTTTTTTATTCTACTTACCCTGTACTGCACTCCCCCCCTCCCCTTCCCCTTGCACTTTTCCCTTCCCCCTACCCCGGCACTTGCGCAATCTAAATGACACCTGGCCTAGTAGGATCGTTGTCTGTCTTCCCTTGTTCCCCCCTCCCTGCCTCGTTGCACCTTGAAACACTTGTGTATAGGCACGTTACAAATGCCATATCATGTCATATGTCATATGTGTGCCTTTTGGTCACACAGGATAGCTTGTGTTTAAGTAGCTAGGGATGCAGACAATGTGGCGCTTCCATGGCAACAATCCCAGGGTGGTAAGGTTGTGACAGTTGACTGTCTCTTTGTCATCATCGATTGTCACCTGGTATGTGCAGGTCTGTGTGCACTCCGCAGGGGTGGGAGTTTAGGTGAAAAATGTGGCCACAAGCTGGGTCCGGGCTTCCTCGCCACGTGCCCTGTCCCCTCCCATGGGCAGCGCCTGTGCCTGTGGTTGGGGATGTGGGGGCACCACCATGTCCACCGGTATGCCCTGCCGTGTTGCAACATTGTGCAGGACACATGCTGCCACAATGATCCTGCACACTACTGGGGGTGCATAGAGTAGCTGCCCGCCAGAGCGGTCAAGGGAGCAGAAACGTGACTTGAGCACTCCGAATGTGCGCTCCACTATGGCCCTGGTTGCAATATGGGCAACGTTGTATGTTACCTGGGGTGGTGTGGTGGGGTTCCGGATTGGCGTCATCATGTGGTTGCTCAGAGGATAGGCACTGTCCCCTGGGGAGGTGTAAATGGTTGTGATTATTGGGGTTTGTGTATTTTTGTGTGTGTGTCTGACATGCATGCATGTGCAAGGGCATTTGAACTCACCTAGGAGCCATGTGTCGCCATGCTGCCCAGCTTCCAGGGCCCGGCTCAGGGCAGACATTCTGTATATGAAACTGTCATGGGTGGAGCCAGGGTAGTTTGCATAGACAGAGGTGATGATTCCCTTCGCATCGCATACCACCTGTACATTGATGGAATGCCAGTGCTTGCGGTTTCGGTAGATGTGCTCAGTGGCCCTAGGTGGACGTAGGGCCACATGGGTGCAATCTATGGCACCAAGCACTTTGGGGAAGTGTGCCACCCTGTAAAAATCCAGGACCACGGCCTGCCTTTCTGCGGGTGTTCTGGGCATGTATATGTGCCTGCGGACTGAGGGGCGCGCTGTCATGATTGCCAGTACCTGGTGTAGGCAGCGTGACTGCGTGGCCTGTGAGTCTCCCCCCCACTATGGCAGTAGTCCGCTGAAATGACCCAGTGGCCAAGAAATGCAGGACATTGAGCACCTTCTCCAAGGGGCTCAATGCTGGGGAGCAAAGGGTGGGGGATGTAAGGTCATCTTCCCACTCCCTGACCAGGTCTAGGATGATATGGGGTGGAAACCTATACCTGCCGTAGACCTGGTCGTCAGGCATCCCAAAAAGGCTTGTCCGTGGTGCGAAAATGCGTGCCCTGGCTATTCTCCTCCTCCTGCGGTGTCCCACGATCAGTGCTGCGACAAATGGGGCATTCATCGTAGCTGCATATATGTGTTTGTTGTTTGCGCGCCCTTTTATACTGTGTGCGGGGACGCTTCCGCCTGCCTTCGTGTGGCGGACACGTTGACGCCTGTGTGCGTCTTTTGCCGTGCGTGGGTTTCCCGTATTCGAATCCATGAATACGGGTTGTTTGCGTGTGTGTGGGCGTTCCGTGTAGTTCCCTGCAGTACTTCCCCAGTTACACCTTCTTTTTCACGCGTTATTCCCCATTGCGCATGTTACGCCCACTGTTCCGCCCACTTTGGTTGTGTGCGCCGCGCTATGTGCGCTTTTGATGTGCGCGTAGCGCACGCTGTTTGGTGGAGTGTGTGCCCGCGTGTGCCTTGCAAGGATTTGGTGCACGGACAGCGGGAAACACGCGCAACGTCTTCCTTGAATCGCACGCGTGCGCGTGCGCTGGGTTTCTCACGCTTGCTCCACCTTGCGCCTGCTTGCGCTGGGATTTTCGGCGCACGTTTGCTCCATGAATCGACCACAAAATCTCTATCAACATCAAAGGCTCCACCTTCTTTTCGCTTCACCACATTAATCTGGATATATTTGGTGGGTTTAAGTCGGCTTTACTTCTCTCAATCTTCTTGCCTCCTTCCTTACAGAAAGCAGGACACTCTAATGGTATTAAAGGAATCCCACTCATGGAATCTTCAGAGAAAGGTAAAGGAACTGGAAGGCCGATAATAATCTGTACAACTGCAGTGAACAATTAAACCGCTAGAATAGACAAGGATATGATATGATATGATATGGCATTTGTAACGCGCCTATCAAGGAAAGCCCATGTGTTATCTACATATGTGTGACAATAAAGGTTGCAAGAGAAGAATTCTGCATGGAGTCTTTCATACTGGGAATACATTTTGGATCCTTTAGTAGCAAGCAGTTAAATCATTTATTTATAGAATGGCTTGTTGAGTCAAGGTCTAAAGTGTCTTAGCAAGGGCATAGTCAGAAATTATTAATGCTTCAATGTATTAGAAAATTACAACATTTACTAAAGGTTGATTGACAAATATAAAATTGCCATGTAAAGAGAGTCCATTAAGCCATGAAACAAAAGTGAGTTCAGAAAAATCTGGATGCAAGAGCCTCAAACAATCTGTTAGGTTGGTTTTTTCCTTTTTTCTAATACAGTTTAGAATGATTAACCATTGCATTGGTTTTGCGACCCAACGTACAATTTAAAAATATGATTATATTTACCACATAAAATCAAGTTATCAAATTGTTGCGCTAATGTTTTAACATGTTCCCCAAAATTAGTGCAAAGAGAGTTGGGGACGTCTACAAATAAAATACTTAAAGGGACATTATCATCAATCATATCTAGATGAACCCATCTGCCTTCACAATCAGTATTTCAATGAGGAACCAGAAACATGTATTTCTTGTTAATTTATAAGGACATAACATTTCTCTTCCCAGACATTTAGACAAAACTATTTCTCCAACTCAATACATGTGTTACTTTCATTCTAATCCAAATGGGTGAGGAACACAAAGTTGGGGCTCCATTTCTTTGAGGAGGATAGTTTGGCCCTTAATGAAGTTAGAAAAAGCTTTCATATTCAAGTTAGCAGGATCAGAAGTATCAATGAGTTCAGGGTTGATAGATTGTAAAAACTGCTAAAGATCACTAAACATTTTCTTGTGTGACCATTGGATGGAGTGACCAACATTCTTATCAGTTCTAAAATCACCAATACATATAATATTGATTTATCGTTCATCTGATTTGATATTGCACTTTGCTGCTGGGCTCCTTGAGGTTTTTTATTGTTCATGAAATAAGGCAGTAAGTTGATGTTTCTGGGGATTTTAACTTGGGTTTGAATGATCCATCTGATAGGTTTGCCCTAGAACTACGGGCCTCACTCAAAGAGGTGGGCCTTCATCAAAACGTGAAGCCGCCCCCACATGTGAAAGGGTACACCCTTCCCATTAACGATATCAGTTTATATTCTTTGAATTGGACTGACCATCAGTAGGTTCTTTTTATCACTGGTAATGTCCACACCATAATTAGTTCTGCCTTGTCAGTGAAACTATTACTTTTTGGGGTAGGCAAAAACTGTCCAAAGATGCCCTTGACCCTCCAATACAGGCCATTGTAGAGACCTGTGCCCATGCCCAGTAGGATGCCTGATTGACCCGATAGCAGGACTCTGCTGGTTCTGCGGAGGCCCACACTTGGGAAAGGGAGGATGCTCGACTGGCCAGAGAGCAGGCTTCCTGGCAAAGCCAGACCACATGCAATGCTGCCAGTGCCTCCCCAGCACTGTGCCTAATTTGGCCCACTTCATGGGTCTCCTGTGCCGCTGGATGGTAGAGGCCAGTCTGCAACATAACTTGTCACAGGTTGCCATCACAGACACACTGGCCTACCAGGAGCTGTTCCTTACCCCAATGCATGCATTTGTGAGTAGGGATTCCACCTCTTCCTCATCTGTCACCACCTCTGCCCCCCTGATCCCTCGGGTCAGCAGTCCCTAGTGAGACCTACCCAGCCTAGAGCTTGTGCGGGCAGCTGATTCGGCGTCCACCAACTAGACACAGCCAAATGGGAAGGAGCCATGGTGGGGTAGGTGATCCACATGCCCATGTCCCCTACCTTGTTGGACATCCTAGTCATGAATGAGATTTCTATTTGGTTTGTTTCACTGAAGGCCAGATTTGGTTTTGGTACTTTCGTACCTGTGCTTTTTGGACATCTATACCTGGACTCCTGACCCCTGGACTCTGCCTATAACTCTATTTTTATGAACTGTGGACAATTATTTTGGACCATTACCTAGGACGTTGCAGTTTTCCCCTAAATGTTTCATTCACCCTCATGATGGAGCTGGTTCCCTGGTTCCAACCATTCATTCCCTGTACAATAAATACAGTAGCAAACAAATGTTATGTAGCATTATGTGGTGCGTCGGAAGAAGGAGTCGGAAACAACGTGTTTTTGTTTTGTTTTTTAAATTTAAATAATAAAGGAAAGTCCTATCTTGCCCTATCGCTATAGGGGAATACCCAGCATAACTAAATTAAACTAAAGGTGGTTGTTTGTTGTCAGGAAGTCAAAAAACAAAATGTCCTCAGTCCAAACCTAAATCTACCTGACCCACTGTAAAGACTGGAGGGGGCGTCTGTACTTCTCCTCTCTATATTGTAGAGGAGAGGCACAGAGGACGCCAGCCAAGATTCTCTATTAAGGTAGCAATGGACGAGCAATCAAGGCATAGCTTCTCAGGAGGTGATGCAGGCTGGTTCTTAAGTACAGTGTAGTCCCCGAGCCCCCATAAATGAATGTCCACACACTGTATTAGTTAAAACACAGGGGGTCATTCCGAGGTTGGAGGTAAGGGATTACCGGCGCCTGTAAGGGCACCAATGGCGGTAATCCCTTACCTCCGTATTCCGAGTTCCCTTTGCGGGTCCCTCTTTACCTCCTGCTTTTAGCAGGAGTAAATTACGGGACCCGCAAAGTGACCTTGGAGTAAATTACGGCACCGTAATTTACGGTGCCGTAATTACCTCCTTCCCCATTCCCATTGAGCCCTATGGGGGCAGAAATGGGGATGGGGAAGGGCTATGGTGAATGGGGAATTACCGGTCCATCCAACCTTGGAATGGACTGGTAATTACTCCATTCACCATGCCGGTATTCCATGGAGTAAATAGCTCCATGGTTTCCAACCATGGAGCTATTTACTCCATGGTGTAGTCCTAACTCGGAATGAGGGCCACAGTCTTTATATAATTAAGTTCAAGGTTGTGTACACAATCACAATAACTCACTTTGTGCTCAGAAAATCTACAATGGCAAATATATACAGTTCTAAGTGGTACCACAATAATTATTAGATTCCATTAAAGTGCATCAACTGTACTCAGGTCAAATGTCACACAAATCACTTAATAAAGGTAACCAACAATAGAAATAGGAGGAAAGCAGTTGGTTAGAACAATTGGCAGAATACTGGCCTCTACCAATAAACACAGTTTTGTGTGGAGATCCCCCCCACCTTGGCAACCTGTAAAGTAAAGATTTATCACAAGCCTAGTCCATATATTGTTCTATAAGTCGTATTTCCTTCTATAATGTTTCTACCACCCCAATGTACCTGGAATAGCAGAGTTCGACATCGGGTCGTCGACTGATCATTCTTGAGCAGCTCCCTTTAAAGCAGGAGCAACGGATCATCGAGATCCCTTGAAGAAAGTGAACTCGGTGTTGAGGCGGCAGCTTCGGTCCCAGCGGTGCTCGTCGATGACAGAGCGAAGACGTCCTGCAAGGGGCACCTCGATGTTGATAGTTCAGGACTGCAAAGAGTTTGTGAAGAACTATGGCCCAGCAAGAGCGTCGAATCGTCCGGCATCTCTACGGTCGTTGGGTGGTGGGAAACCCACCGGCGGATGCTCCTCGGCACGTTGACGGCCTGGCCTTCTCCGGCAGGATAAGGCGGGCGGCAGTGCCGACGGGCGCTTCTGTGAATCAAAGGTCTTAGGCAAAGGAGCGTTCAGCTCCGGTCATCTGCGGCACGGCATCAAGCGGTCCCCTCTTCCGGGCAACACGGCTTCGACGGGCCTCCAGCGGTTACAGCAGACTTGCAAACCCTGGTCGATGACGGTGGACGGAATGTCCGGTGCTTATCTTCATTCTCCTTGTGGGTCCCAGTCTCCGGACGGCAGCCTTTCGAGGCTCTGACTTCCAGGGCGCTTCAGCGAAGGTTAGCGGTGCTCGATGGGTCCTCGGAGCACAGGAAGAAGGTGCCTAAGCAGGTCCTCTCTTGGATCAGTCTCAACGGCTTTTGGCTTTTGACGAAGGGAGACAGCAGTCAACCTTCTTCTTCAGGATCAGCTTCGAGATTAAGCGTCAGTTTCAACTTCTGAATGATTTCTAGCAGTGAGAGGCTCCCAGATATGCTAGTTGATCCCTCATTCATTCTGCTGGGTCACACTCAGGCAACCAATCACTCAGAAGGGCATTCAGCAGTCAGTCAGCCAATCAGGCATACAGTGCATTCAGGCCATACTCCTCCCCCTCAGACACTCACAACAAGAAATGTGTATTGGGACAAGTACCCAGCCATTCAACACTACACACTGCATTCATACCAGTTTCGGGCAGGGCTGTCTCAGTCATTGTGTCAAACACCAGATACCAGACATCCACAACAAGAAGTGCATATTGGTCACACACTCCATTCATCCAGGTCCCACCCACAGGGTATACCCACAACATACAGTCACTGGGAAGGCTCCAGCCTGTCTGGCCTGGACTTCACAACACGACCATATATGGAACTTCCACCCAACAGCCAGTCATGGGGAAGGGACAGAGTCAAGGCTTCCCAGGACTTTGAGAAAACAAGGTAACAGGCAATAGAAAGCAAGAGGCCACAGGGGCCATCCTGTTTCCTATCAGGAATCAACTGATTCCAATGGCAGCGCCTGGGTATCCCAAAATGGAGGATAATCAGAGTACCTGTCAAATTCAGCATGGAGCTGCCACCAGCCCATACCCTGCTCTGTGGGTCACACACAGGTGCCCAAAAACATAAACTAGGGGCACAGGATTGTACCTCCATCCATGGGTGCCTTAAGGGTATGCCATGGGTCTGTACACCAAGCTGGGGGTGCATAGAGTAGCTGCCCGCCAGAGCGGTCAAGGGAGCAGAAACGTGACTTGAGCACTCCGAATGTGCGCTCCACTATGGCCCTGGTTGCAATATGGGCAACGTTGTATGTTACCTGGGGTGGTGTGGTGGGGTTCCGGATTGGCGTCATCATGTGGTTGCTCAGAGGATAGGCACTGTCTCCTGGGGAGGTGTAAATGGTTGTGATTATTGGGGTTTGTGTATTTTTGTGTGTGTGTCTGACATGCATGCATGTGCAAGGGCATTTGAACTCACCTAGGAGCCATGTGTCGCCATGCTGCCCAGCTTCCAGGGCCCGGCTCAGGGCAGACATTCTGTATATGAAACTGTCATGGGTGGAGCCAGGGTAGTTTGCATAGACAGAGGTGATGATTCCCTTCGCATCACATACCACCTGTACATTGATGGAATGCCAGTGCTTGCGGTTTCGGTAGATGTGCTCAGTGGCCCTAGCTGGACGTAGGGCCACATGGGTGCAATCTATGGCACCAAGCACTTTGGGGAAGTGTGCCACCCTGTAAAAATCCAGGACCACGGCCTGCCTTTCTGCGGGTGTTCTGGGCATGTATATGTGCCTGCGGACTGAGGGGCGCGCTGTCATGATTGCCAGTACCTGGTGTAGGCAGCGTGACTGCGTGGCCTGTGAGTCTCCCCCCCACTATGGCAGTAGTCCGCTGAAATGACCCAGTGGCCAAGAAATGCAGGACATTGAGCACCTTCTCCAAGGGGCTCAATGCTGGGGAGCAAAGGGTGGGGGATGTAAGGTCATCTTCCCACTCCCTGACCAGGTCTAGGATGATATGGGGTGGAAACCTATACCTGCCGTAGACCTGGTCGTCAGGCATCCCAAAAAGGCTTGTCTGTGGTGCGAAAATGCGTGCCCTGGCTATTCTCCTCCTCCTGCGGTGTCCCACGATCAGTGCTGCGACAAATGGGGCATTCATCGTAGCTGCATATATGTGTTTGTTGTTTGCGCGCCCTTTTATACTGTGTGCGGGGACGCTTCCGCCTGCCTTCGTGTGGCGGACACGTTGACGCCTGTGTGCGTCTTTTGCCGTGCGTGGGTTTCCCGTATTCGAATCCATGAATACGGGTTGTTTGCGTGTGTGTGGGCGTTCCGTGTAGTTCCCTGCAGTACTTCCCCAGTTACACCTTCTTTTTCACGCGTTATTCCCCATTGCGCATGTTACGCCCACTGTTCCGCCCACTTTGGTTGTGTGCGCCGCGCTATGTGCGCTTTTGATGGGCGCGTAGCGCACGCTGTTTGGTGGAGTGTGTGCCCGCGTGTGCCTTGCAAGGATTTGGTGCACGGACAGCGGGAAACACGCGTAACGTCTTCCTTGAATCGCACGCGTGCGCGTGCGCTGGGTTTCTCACGCTTGCTCCACCTTGCGCCTGCTTGCGCTGGGATTGTCACACACAGGTGCCCAAAAACATAAACTAGGGGCACAGGATTGTACCTCCATCCATGGGTGCCTTAAGGGTATGCCATGGGTCTGTACACCAATCCAAAAACAGGAAGAGCTGTACTGCCAAGAGTCCGACATGGACTCCTGGGCAGAAAACAATACAGAACACAAATGAAAAAGGACTACAGGACAAGGTCAGGGAGGCCCTGTCCCTCCAATGCATTTCCTGCATCACAGTCACCCCCCCCCAGACTGAGGTGGAGGGTGCCTAATCTCCCACGGGATAGACACCCTCATCCAGACGGTCAACATACCTTCTGGAAAGGACATCTGCATTATCGTGACTCTTCCCTGGTCTATGCTCTATGGTGAAGTCTAGCCCTTGCAGGCTATTGGACCACCTGAGCAGTTTCGGGTTCTCACCTTTCATCTGCATAAACCACTTCAGGGGCTTATGATCTGTTTGGACCTTGAAGCTAGCCCCCGTAAGGTAGGGCCTAAAATGCCTAAGGCTCCAAATTATACTGAAATACTCCTTTTCAACAGTAGCCCACCTAAGTTCTCTACCCTTGGGTTATCTACTGATGAACATGATCGGGTGTTCCCTCCCTTTTTCATCTAACTGGGACAAGACAGCTCCAATTCCGGTGTCGCAGGCATCCATCTGGACGATAAAGGGTTTGCTGTAGTCAGGCGCACACAATACAAGTTCCCTACACAGACTTTCTTTCAAGCCATCAAAGGCCCTCTGACAGTCTTCAGTCCAATTAACCTTCCTAGGCTGTTTGGGTGAAGTCAGAGCTGTCAGAGGTGAAGCTATGGTTCCATAGTCTGCCATGAAATTGCGATAATACCCAGCGAGGCCCAAAAATGCTCTCACCTGGGTTTGAGTAGTGGGAGTCTCCCAGTCATGTACATCCTGTACTTTACTAGGGAGAGGTTGGATTTGACCCCCTCCTACTTCATGACCAAGATACGTGACTTTCCCCTGAGCTATCTGGCACTTGGTGGCCTTGATAGTGTGGTTAGCCCTTTTCAAGGCCTTCAACACCTTATCCAGATGTGTCAAATGCTCTTCCCAGGTGGAACTGTAGATGGCAATGTTGTCTATGTAGGCCACATAAAAGGCCTCCAGCCCACTGAGCGCATGACTGACCTCTGGAAGGTGGCAGGGGCATTCTTCAACCCAAAAGGCATGACCCTAAACTGGTAGAGTCCCTCTGGTGTTGAGAACGCCGTCTTTTCCTTGGCATGGTCCATCAGAGCTATTTGCCAATAGCGTGAGGTAAGGTCAAAGGTGCTCACAAATTTGGCAGCACCTATGGTGTCCACGAGCTCATCGGCCCTGGGCAATGGGTGCGTGTCAGTTTTGGTGACGGCATTGACTCCTCGGTAGTCCACACAGAACCTCCAATCCTTGGTACCTGCCTGGGAACTTGTCTTGGGGACAAGGGCCACGGGACTGGACCAGGAAATGGTTGAGGGTTCAATAACACCCAGATCCAACATCTTGGTGACCTCAGCCTGGATGTGGTTCTTAACTGTATCTGACATTCGGTAGCACCTGATTTTGACAGGCACACTGTCAACAGTGTCAATCTCGTGCCTACACCACGGTGTAAGGCCTGGTGTCGGTGAAAACAGAGAGGCATACTGCCGGAGCAGGCCTTCTGCTGCTGTGTCGTCAGATCTGGAGAGAGATGTACTCCCTCCACTGAGCCATCCTGAGGGTTCCTATGCAGCAAATCAGGAAGGGGTTCACTATCATCCCCTTCTTGCTCTGAAGCTAACAAGAGACATGAGACTTCTGCTTGCCTGTGGAAAGGCTTGAGCCTGTTTACATGGAATACCTGAGGGGCTACCCCAGGGACTCCCATGTCAGCCAGATAATTAGCTTCGCCCATCTTGGAGATGATCCTGAAGGGTCCAGTCCATTTGTCTGCCAAAGCTCTAGGCTTGGTAGGCTTCCTCACAAGGATTTCCTGTCCCGGAGTCCAATCCACTTGCGAGGCTTTAAGTTCATGCCAGTACTTGTTCAACTCCTGGCTGGCCTTGAGATTTGCGGTCGCCTGACCCATCATCTGGTTCATCCTCCATCTGAGGCCTAACACATAGTCCCCCACTTGCTTGGCGGGACCTGGAGGGGTGGCCTCCCAACCTTCTCTGATCAAGGCAAGGGGCCCCCTCACTGGATGTCCAAAGAGTAACTCAAAGGGGCTGAAACCAACACCCTCTTGAGGTACCTCTCTGTAAGCGAACAGCAGGCATGGCAGGAGGAGATCCCATTTCCTCCTCAGGGGCTCTTCCAAAGCGCCTAGCATGCCCTTGAGAGTTTTATTAAATCTCTCAACCAGACCATTGGTCTGGGGATGGTAAGAGGTGGAGAACGTGTAGGTTACCCCACACTATTTCCACATGGATTTCATGTAACTAGACATGAAGTTGGATCCTCTATCAGAAACAACTTCCTTAGGGAATCCAACACAGGTGAAAATGCCCAGGAGAGCCCTGGCAACCGCCTTGGCAATAACAGTCCGAAGGGGTATAGCCTCAGGGTACCTGGGGGCATGATCGACCAAGACCAGGATGAACCGATGTCCACCTGAAGTGGGAGGGTCAAGCGGATCAAAGTAATCTAACCTTGCACCGATAATGGCTTGTGCGATGGTGAGGCAGCTGTCTTGGGATAGGAATGCGCTGGAGGCGTTGATCACTTTTGTCGGATGTGTGGCTGATGAGGCAATGGTGCCCACCTGCTTCTTGGAGTGGTGCACGTTCCGCGGCCCCACTTGGCTTTGCCTCTCAATGGTGGTGTGACGTAAGGGGGCTTCTCCTGCATGCCGTTCTCTCTATTCTCCTCAGGGGCTCCTTGCCCCATTTTCATACACACTTTTTCTTAAAGGGGTATTCCCTTTTTGTGCAGATGGCATGC
The DNA here is from genome assembly GCF_040938575.1 of Ambystoma mexicanum. Classification (NCBI taxonomy): domain Eukaryota; kingdom Metazoa; phylum Chordata; class Amphibia; order Caudata; family Ambystomatidae; genus Ambystoma; species Ambystoma mexicanum. The sequence continues at coordinate 323,125,587 of NC_090926.1, read as the reverse complement.
TTGATTCAACATTGTCTATAGCCAAACAGAAGGTGGACACAATGTTTTGCGCAAGAGGCAGTCCCATGTATGCGGATAAAGTGTCCTGCACAGGGAGTTCCCTTAGGTAATGGGAGTCCTTGTTCCCTAAGGGGAAGTGACTCCCATTGAGGTCCCACTTGCCTAGACCCCTAGGGAGGGGCTTGCAGAGTGGGCTCACCTCCCTAGCCTCAAAGGGGGTGGTTCTCCCTTGGGGAGAAGGGACACATACTTCATTACCATATCATTAAGGAGTGATCTGATGAGTGAGGTGGGGGATTTGTCGCAACATTTGCCGAGATGCACTTACTTCATTTGGAAGAAGTTGTTCAGAAGTTAAACATACAGAACAAGAACATCAATGTTTTCCCGGTGCTGCCCATGTCCTGGTGGTTATCGGTCCAGGCCATTGGCATCATCTTCGAACTCTACATCTTGGATGCCATCATAAGGCATGAGGATTTTGTGCATGATGTGTACATTTTGCAACTTTCAGCACACGACAATGATGTGGCACACCTTCTCTGGGAGGTACATGAAGACATCCATTATCAGATCGGTGCAGACAGCAGAAGCGATTTCTTAATGCACCAAAGGCCCTCTCGTTGAGTGTGTGGGTGCAGGCATTGTTGTAGCAATGCTGTTGCTGATTTCCTGAATTGCACAGTGGTATAATCAGCCAGGGATGGATGTGGTATCCGGCATCACCTGGGGAGTGCAATGGATGGGTTACACTCCTGTACTTTCTAGGTTATGCTTGGTGGTGCAGGAGTGACATGGTTGCACTTGGGGATTTCATTGTTTGGTGCTATTAGGTTGGTGCTCATTCTCCTCATTGTGCACAAACTGTTGAGTGAGTACTCCTCTGAGCTGCTTCTTTAGTTACAATCCTTTATAACAGGTAATCGGTCAGCACTGGTCCAGATAGTATACCTAAAGAGACATCCATAAACTTGAGTACTGGACCAATTGTGCGACACCCAAATACCATTGCTTAAGATTTACACTATCCAAGTTTGGCATATATCTTTTACTGGTTTAGCAGCCAACACGTGTTTCAACCTCCTCAACAAGGTCTTCCTCAGGGCTACAATACCATTCCACATATTCAAATCATAAAACCAGCATACACAAATAGATTACATTAATTATTTTGCCACATGTTAAAGAATACCATTTTTTTTAAAATATATCCCAAAAAAGTATATAACAAAAACATTTTTTAAGAAAATATATAAAGAAGGTAACAATACAAAACAAACACCGGTCCATACATTGTTTCAGGGTTTTGGAGTGAGACAAAGCAATACAGAAAAGAAAAACGTAATTGATTATTGATTGGCCTCCTAACAGGGTTTCAACTCTTCCATGTTTCTAAAAATAGTGTGACCGACCATTTCTAACTTGTGTAGTATCACACCCCTTCACCAATTTAGTGTACTTATTGCCACCACCAACTACCACCTACCTAGAAACTCCCTAAGACTTTTACTTAGGTTGTCAACCAGTGACAAATTCACAGTTTCCCATAACCGTGCACCCATTGTAAAAGCAAGAGGAAATATCGAGGCTGAGTACACAAAAGGAGATACACCAAACACGGGCTAATAAAGATTCACAGATCTTTATTCTATTACTGCGCAGTTTACAAAGAAACAAAACAGATAGCTATCTGGCCCTCATTACATCACAGTGAATACCAGCCCTTCAGTGTGAGAAGTGAGAGGTACTGGACATCTAGACATTCGTGCATTTTATACATTTTTGGTAATAATGACCAGCCCCTCTGCAGGTTAATAATCCTTTGTCTAGAGTTCATGCCGAGTTCACTTATGGCTTGCATGACAATATGCACACGGATCATCTTTGGTTTACATACAAACAAGTTACAATGGCAACAGTGTATTCCCAGATTTAGCAGTAAGCCTTTGCACATTCCCTTCACAATGCAGTTCAGCCAGTGTCCACGTTCGACATTTACTTAACATTGTCTTCGATGTATGTCCGTGGATCAGGCTTATTGGTGCAGACAATCCTTAGACCACTAGTCAGGCATGGGACAAGGTCTCTTTACTCAGCCTAAACATTCGGCCAACGGACAGTCTAACCATTAACTAAAGTACAAGGTTCAGGAAGGCTCAGTTACATGTTGGAACCACAGTCCACCATTTTAGAACACAGAGTTACATTTGAACAGAAATCAAAATGGCGGATGATCCCAAATTGGTAGGCAAAGTCGATCTAAAATCGGAACATTTGAAACGCGTTTTTTCTTCGCAGAGCGACTAGGCTTAGGCCAATATATATACGAAAGGAGGCATGATATGATTTCCCGTTTAACACCATATCGTGTATCTCGATCCAACATCATATCTTATAATTACCGTTGTCTTCCAAACTTGTTTGAAATCAAAGCTTCACTTGCTCCACATCGTACATCCTTACCGCCCACCTGACTGGTAGGTAAGATCAACTTGCTGCATATAAAGAAATGCATCTATATACCTTTTTCAATAGCTAATCCCTACTGCAGGCCCCATTAGACATATTGGAACCACCAATTACTTGTTCCTTATATTCTGTACCTTAAAATGTACAGCTTCAATAATGCCTCCTCAATCCTTAATGCGCAGTCCTTGTATATTCCTTGCACTGTCCTGTCTTGGGTTTCCAATCCCACTCCACACAGAATAACCAATCCTATGACAAGTAAAAACAAGCTATAATCAACTATTGAGTAAGCTCCATTTCATTAACTAAACTGGATCCGTCACCAGAGAAACGGAGGCACCCATGCCTGTTATACTGGTCCTGCGGTCCTTCAATGTTGCGTAAACACTCAAATCATTGTCCATTTATTGTTTTCTATAATGATTGTTCTGTATGTCTCCTCAGGTTCTCAACCCCCTTGTATGGGGGTCCCAGACCCCTCTGTGGTGGTTAGTGGGTTTATGGTTGCCGCTGCAATGAGGATGTTCTCCTCTGATGCTTTCTTCACTGTTGTTAGGACCCTTCTCTGGTGGTCAGTGGGCTTATTGCTGCGACTGCGATGAAGACGTTCTCCTCTGATACTTTCTTCATTGTTCCAATGTCCAGTAGCGACTGCATTACTTCTGGGCCGAGGGAGCTGCTCCCTGGTGCACTCTACACAGTTATGACCTCCAGTAGCCCTGTAGCTGCCTTTGGTGTGAGGAACATTATGTTATTATGTTATGTCCTTCTCGCCACCGCCCCCATATCCCTACTGGGTCTCTCGTACCTCCCTTTACCGTCTCGTGGGATGCGGCACGTAACCGGTCCTTCCTGGGATGGGGTTCCTTGTCAGCGGCCTCTCGTCCACTTTGACGGCTCCTTACGGTCTTGGCTTCACTCTGGGACCTGACAGCCCATGTTGTTGCGATCACGCAACCACTTCTTCCCTTCGGCCTCGCAGGTGGGTCTGCTCTCCTCAGCCCCACAGTGGACTCTTACAGCCTGCCGCTGGCATCCCCTGCACAGTCTTCCTTCCAGCCCTCACTCGGAGTTTGTAACTCACGGGCTCCAGCAGGCTTCGAGCTTCCACGCGATTGGATTTTTCTTTGTCCTTCTTCTCTTTCCCTTGTATCTCCCAGTATAGCATAAAAATCTGCAGATAATGTCTCTTTGGCATTCCCCATGCCTCCGGTGAGCTACCTCGAGGCAGTACTTAATAGTTGGTTGCTCTTCATGGTTTCTGTGTTCTTCTTCATCTCAGTATGTACTGTTCTAGCACTACCACAAAAATACATGGGATTACTCTCAATGAAATGGCTCAGTATGGAAGTGGGGCTAGGGAATGTTGGGGAGTGAACAGGCTTTACCCTAGGTGATCGTCCTTGTCCCCAAACAGGAGTCCCTCCCCATGAGGTCCTTACCCATTAAACCACCCCTAGGGGGACTATTGGGTAGCAGCCGCACCTCCCTAGCCTCATGGAAAAGGGCTCCACCTTGGGGGAAGTGATGTCACCTTGCGAATCATCACAGTAGATCCTTCTGGCTATTTGGAGTGTCCTGCTTAAGACTTTGAAACATCCCATCCATTTATGCCCTACCCAAAATACACGAAAACTTGAGCAATCCACCTGGACGACCCATTGTCTCAGGGTGTGGTTCAGTGTTAGAACCCTTCTGTAAATTCATAGATGTTTTTCTCAAACCCTTGAGCACAAAAACTGAAACATATTTAAGAGATACAACTCAAACCATCCAAACTTTTGAGGGAATTTTTTTTTGATAGTAGTTCTCACCTTTTAGTGACCTTAGACATCTGTTCACTGTATACCAGTATCCCACAGGAACTGGCTACAGAATGTTTACATAGGTACCTGATCAACTCCGATGTCCAAACTAGAGTACCAGCAAACTTCATTATAGAATTACTTACACTTGCTCTATCCAAAAACTACTTCGAATTTGATGGACTGTCACGCCCTCTCACGCAACCCATCTCTCACTTCCCCCCTCACACCTGTCTCCTTCATCAGGCGCTTCTCGCCGTCGTATTTCCCATTCACACCAGCGGGGGAAACACGGCAGGCGGAATACCATGTTGGGCGGACCTGCCTCTTTTCACCCTTTTCCGCGTTGGCGGTTGCCATGGCGCCTCCAGCACAGCCGGCAACGCCAGGATACCAGGACGTACCGACAGCCCCAATCGCTGGCCACGTTGCGCTCCACGCGACGTGCGCGAGCAGTCACGTGATGCGTCACGTGATACCGCTCGCCTCTTCAAAAGAAGCCGGCAAACAAGACTCTTTGCTTCACAGCTACTTCTACGGAGGACTGCCAGGCGTTACCCTTGCTTCTTGTTTTCTCACCTTGCTTCGACCTCGGAACGCTTCTTGGAACTGCTCTTGGATTACCCTTGGACTCTGGCGCGCTCTCGGATTTCCCGGACATCTGACACCTATTTGTACTCTGGACTTGCTATTGGATTGCCCCCTCTGTTTTTGCAACCCTCGGATTGCTTCACGCTTTTCCACAGATTCAGTCTGGTTCCACCAGGTGCTTTCAGGAGTGTCAACTACACCATTCCAGCCTGCTGTGGGTTCCCCTGCATAGGTTCCTTACCTACACTTCACCCCTTTTAGGTAAGCTGGTGTCACTGCATCTTGTTTACTCCTTCTGTCCATTGCCAATTGCCTTTTGAGTGTTTCCTTGATTATAACCCTTTGCCTTACAGTACTCAGGGGTCCTTCCGGCATTCCCGATACCAGGCTGACGACAACACTCCCACCTGTGGCCTCAAAGATTGCTTGAGCAGTAATTACTCTCTGCTCGAGCGGTACTTGGGGACAGAGGCATTACTTAACTGCACGACCATCAAGTTGGACCCATCAAGTTAGAACATGGACAGTTTTATTTCCAATGCAAAGGGACAGCAATGGGGGCTAGTTTTGCACCCAGTTTGGCCATATTATTCATGGCAGACTTTGAAAAAACCAATATCCTATCGGAAAAAAATCCCTTCAAAGACCACATAAAAATTTTGAAAAGATACATAGACGAAATTCTCTGTATCTGGAAAGGGTCCAAATCAGATCTGAATACTTTTTTGGAATGGCTTAACAAGGTTGACCAAAATATTCAATTCACCATGGAGTGCAATGATTCCGAGATCAGCTTCCTTGACCTCAAAATTCAAACCAACAATGGCTCCTTGAAATGCAATTTATTTCGCAAGCCCAGCGATAGAAATACTCTTTTGCATTTCAAAAGTGATCATCCTAGGCACATTAGGGAAAATTTACCCTTCGGTCAATACCTGCGAATAAGAAGGAATTGTACCGAACTTCAAGATTTCTATGCCCATGCCAATGACCTCGATCATAGATTGACCGAGGGGGTATCCACACCATGTAATATCTAGATCAAGGAAAAGAGCCAGATTCTCTAACAGGGATACACTTCTGTTGGATAAAAATGCCAATGGAAATGAGGAACCAAGAACGACCTGTGTTATTACACATGACGCCCACACACCACTGATTCGAAAGTCCATAACCAAACACTGGACTATGGCAAAACTGTGCCTCCCCAATGAACCCATACCACGCTTCGCATAAAAGCGGGGAAAAAATCTGCGAGACCAGCTGGTGCATTCCAAATTCTCAAATCCTGCCCCGAGATTAGAATTGTGGAATTTGAGATCACCAGTAGGTCATTTCCCTTGTGGAAATTGCACATCATGCAAGTTTACAAAAAAGATCAAAGAATTTAAGATCGAGGATAGACACTGGAATTTAAGAAGCATGACAAACTGTAAAACCAAAAATGCCATCTACATCATACAATGCCCATGTGGTTTGAGATATGTCGGACAAACAGAAAGACCAGTCCACATCCGGATCTGCGAACATCGTTCTCGCATAAGATGCAAACATGAGAGTGCCCCCTTGGTTAAACATTATCTTGCAAACAGGCACACAGCAGACGACATTTTATGGTGGGTGGTAGACACCATTACATCTTCCACAAACCTTAAAATGAGTCTACTACAGAAAGAGGACCAATGGATTTATAGAGTTAATTAATTCCATCATGGCCTAAACGAAGAATATACTTGCCCTACCTGATTTGATTAATTCCAAATTGACCTTTTCCATTCATGGCTTATTGACTCTTGCGCCACGGTGTATTCCTTAATGTCCAGTGCGCCTCATACACTTCAATTATTGCTCTACCTAATCTGATTATTCCTAACTTGACCTTTCCCGTTATGGTTTTTTGACTTTTGCGCCACGGTGGTTGCCTTAATGTCTAGTGCCCACACTTTCTGCATTTTTTTACCGTACCAAGCAGTCTATCCCTGCTGGGTTTTTCACATCTCCCAGGACACTCTGAGCTTCACTCGTAACCACGGAGCCAGTTTTTAACAGAGCGGGGAACGTTCCATTATATCGATGGACTTGTCCCACATGACACCATGCAACTATGACTATGGGCTGGTCCCACCAGACGTTGCATCCCTTCTCACTGATTTTCTTCTTTTTCTTTTCCATTGCCATTCCATTCAACGTTAATCTTGCTATCATTCACAAGACTAACACATGGAAGGCACATACAGTAACCCACCCCCAGCTGTCTAAGCGAATTGGTAGCTCCCAAGCACTCGGCATTCTGGGTTAGCAACAAAACCCATTGTTTCCATGACAAACTGGACGCCTCGTACACGGCTCACAAGCAGACGCGACCAACCCGCTCCTCTTCTGGTGCTCCCAGCACTTTCTTACCTTCTGCATTAATTTTCCATGCGGTGAGTATCTACACCCTGGCACATCCAGATGCCCTTGCCTGCAATTTCGCAATTGGTAAAGAAATGACGTTCCTCCAATGTTCATCTTCCTTGTATTTTTCAGTGTCAAACCAACACGCATTTTAAAGGCGGCTCTAACCACGAGTGCTCTCACAAACAGCGACTTCAGCACTACACGAGCACCCCGGGTCCACAGCAAATTGCTGGCTCCAGAACTACAACTTTAAGGTACAGACCGCTTAGGAACCTTCCTGTCTCCTTTTCCCTTTTTCACTAGCTACCACATGACTGCTAGCGCTGTTTACTCTTGTACTCTCCATTGCTTATTCTCCTTGGCTGTACCACCATTCACAAGTGGTCCTCTGGTTAGGAATCCACTAACCTAATAGCACCCCATTTCCCCCCCTCTTTTTCTTGCAATTTTGCATGTTTTCTATTGTTCGCACCATTTCAATACATTTTTTTCTTAGTAACAAGGGTGGATCATTTTCACCTCCTTCCTTTCAGCGTGCCTCCATCAATATTGCTCCTGAAACCGGGTCCCTACTCGAAGACTCTAATCTTGCAGACGCATGTGTTTAAGGAATCTGCCACCGCCAAATCCCATAGGCTGAAATCTCTGCACTGCCCTGTGTCCTATACAGGGTGAGTACAGTGCAGCAAGAATCCTTTTACCTTTTGGCTTTAAAAGTATCATCAGTGCCATTATCCCTTAATGTTTTATAAAAATAGGAATTCCTGTTTACATATTTGGGCCTATAGTATCCATTTCTTGGATTGTGTTTTGTCACACACCTGCCTTACTTCTCTTATACTATAAAACCTTTACGGTTTCTCCTGTTCTTGGACTCTTTACAGATCCAATTGCCCTGAGGAAGGCTCTTCAATCAATTCCAACATTAATGGCCACAAGCCGAAACGTGCCCATAGCACAGCCCATGTATTTTTGATTGTAAAACTGGGGATCTGTGTATGCATTATCTATCTACAGTTTAAAAACTGACACATAGGCACTTTATTCAAATGCTGATCATGAGTACATACAAAGGATAGGTACCTTAGTCCACAAGAAAGTTTGATTCAGTATTTCAAACATTGATTTCAATTGTGCATTTTGTTTGCTTTAATATGAAAGTATTTCTTTTCTTTTTTTTCCTTTATTGCATTTATACCTTGAATTAACATGTTTCTAAATATCAACCATTTAAGTGGTCATCTTTTTGTTTTCCTTTGTTTAAGTTTCTTCTGAATATCTTATGTGTACATTTCTATGGCACTTCTCAGAACCATTATTCTTTACTTAAACTCAATGTATAATGAAAACATTTGAAACCTCCTTTTTTTTGTTTACATTAATAAACAATATGTATGACTAAATATAGACATGTAGTTTGCCCCAATTGTTTACTCTGGAAGTTTCCTATTTTTTTCTGACTTCTCAAGAAGCAGGACATTCATTGTTTGGGAAAATTAATATATTAACCTAGACCATAAACTGTTTGGTCACATGATAGTGAGAGTTACAACCCTGTGTTTATTTTTTGTCTTGCCCCGAACTCTCACTGAACACGCAGGGGGTTCCCCCTCTTTTTGTAAAATAAGCCTTTGAAACAACAGAGTTCACTTTGGAAGGAGCCATTGTACACCTCCCTCCCCCCTGCAATCCCTTTAAGAAATCTGGGCATCCAATAGGCCCGGGAAGTCACAGTGAGCCACCCCCCCCCCCCAGTCCTATGTCTCAGTTAGCCCAGGGCAGCCTTGCCTGGGCAACTGGCAAAAGGCAGGAGCTAAGGGTGCCTTCCTGTGTGCCTGTTCACCTGGCACCCTCACCCTACAATGCGCCCTGACCCCCGGCTACAGCTACTTCAGGATAAGGGGTGTCTTTTATTAATACTCTGCCTTTGTGATAACTTTTTGCCAAAATAAAATGTTGGCAACACAACTAGCCTGCCACACTGCTAGACATTGCCACTAAAATTGTTTTAATGTGAGATTTTGCCACTATACGCTATTGCCATTGTGTGATTTTGCCACTGTGATCGTGATCATATGATATTATACTGAAGTGGGACTTTGCCACTATCAGTTTTTGGCACTAAAACTATTTTAATGTGAAATTGTGCTAATGTGAGAAATTGCCACTATCAATTCTGGGCACTATCCGTTTTGCCACTATCAATTTCACCACTAACACTTTTGTTACTACCAGTTTTGGCACCATCAGTTACCGCCATTATCAGATTTTGCCACTAAGCTTGTTTTAATGTGAGATTGTGCTAATATGAGTATTTGCCACTGAGATTGTTTTAATGTGAGTCTATGCCACTATCAGTTATTGTCACTGTGCGATTTTGACACTGAGAACGTGATCATATTTATTTTATTTATCTATTTATTTATTGTTCGCTTGATAAGCGCTTATACAGGAAGTAAATACTGTTTCAAAACGTCCACAGGGCCACAAGGAGAGGACAAGGGATGAGAAACAATTAAAATACATACAAAATATTAAAAACAGTGGGGGGTGGGGACAGACCTACTATGCCTTGTGAGTGTTCGGAACGTGCAAGTGCAGAAGGGAGAGGGAATGGGATAAGTGCTGGGGTGCTCATGGGTGAGCAACATGTGAAGTGCAATGTAGGGTAAGTGCGAGCCTCCATGGGTGGAGGGTGAGACGAGGCAAATGCTGAGGACAGACAGAAGACGGGGCAGTTTGGTGTGGGAGGTCAGGACCCCGAGGATGCATAAGGACTCTGAACACCAAACAAGCAACTGTGAGATTAGCAGAGGAGAGAGGGAGGGAAGGAGCAGGTAAAGAGGAAGGTCTTGAGGAGCTTCCTGAATTTAAGAAAGTCCTGCTCAAGACAAAGAGGGGAGGGAGGCTATTCCAAAGAAGGAAGCCAGATGAGGAAGGCGATCAACCTCCTTCCCTCTGTTTAGCTAAACGCTTTACACACACTGAGTTGGTGCCAGAGGAGCGCTTCGGTCTACATGGGGAATATTTAGTAAGAGAGAGTTGCAGTTAGTTACAGACAGCCTTGTAGATGATGCAGAATGATTTGAATTTAATACTTGAAGCAACCAGGAGCCAGTGAAGACTTTTAAGGGCAGGAGAGATGCAAACCCTGGGCTTGAGGCCAAGGATAAGTCTTGCTGCTTTATTCTGGATTAGCTGGAAGGGTCGCAGAGTGGAAGAAGGTAGATGCAGGAGGAGGCTATTACAATAGTCAAGGCTAGAGAGATCCAGGGCTCGGGTAACATTGAGCTTCTGGGGGAAGGTGAGAAAAGGTAGAATTCCTTTGAGAAGGAATAGCTGAAAGTGAGAGTTCTTGGCAATGTGAGTGTGAGGGGGGAAGTAGAGAGAGCAGTCAAAGATGACTACAAGGTTTCTGGCTTCAGAAGAGGAAGCAGGGGGATATTGATATTGACATTTTATTTCTATCGCGCTCGTACACAAGTGTTTCAGAGCGCGACAAGGCAAGGGAGAGGATAATGGGAGAACAAAACAGCGATCTTACTAGGCCCAATGACATTGAGAACACGCAAGTGCATGGGAGAGGGGGAGGGGAAAGTGCATGGAAGGGGGAGAAGTGGAAAGTGCAAAGCAGAGGAGAAACAGATAAATAACAAAAAATAAATAAAAAAGGCAACAAACAGTTTTAGTGTAGCCAGCAATTTGCAAGTGCTAGGTTTAAGGCAGCAGACAGGGTAGGTCTGATAAGTGCAGGAAGAAAAAAGGGGGGGGCTGTATGGGTACAGATACAGACCCGAGTGCAAGGGGTGGCCCAGAGGCAGCGCGGGAGGATGGCAGAGTGAGCAGGTACCTGGGCCCGGAGGACAGAGGGTGGCCAGGTGCACAGTGCCAAGAGAGAACAGATCAGCAGGGGAGAGAGGGAGCAAAGGCAGAAGAAAAGAGGAAGGTCTTGAGGTGCTTCCGGAACCGGAGATGGTTCTCCTCAGGTTTTAGAGTGGCAGGGAGGCTGTTCCAGAGGGAGGCCCCAGCCGAAGACAGAGATCTACCCACAGCTCATTTCTTTGAAAAACGACTGACCCTGAGGGAGTTGGAGGTAGAGGAGCGAAGAGCTCGAGAGGGGAGGTATTTGCGGAGGGATAGCTGAAGGTATTTTGGACCCAGGCCCCAGAAAGCCTTGTGGACAATGCAGAGGGTTTTGAATGTAATCCTTGCATCCACTGGGAGCGAATGGAGAGATTTCAGAGCTGGAGAGATACGATCCCAGGGCTTGAGGCAAGTCTCGCAGTCCTGTTCTGGATTAGTTACAGAGGGCGGAGAGTAGAGGCAGGTAGATTTAGAAAGAGGCTGTTACAATAGTCCAAGCTAGAGAGAACCAGAGCTTGGGGTACCATGAGCTTCTGGGGGAAGGAGAGGAAAGGAAGAGTACCTGTGAGGAGGTGCAGTCAGAAATGTGACTTTTTATAGACCTCAGAGATGTGGGCGGAGAAGGAAAGGGTGGAGTCAAAGATGACCCTGAGGTTCTTAGCCTCGCAGGTGGGGGTAGGAGGAGGGCCAAGGGAGGCCGGCCAGAGAGTGAGGCGAAAGGATGGTGAAGGTGTGCCGATGAGGAGGATCTCCGTCTTGATGGCATTCAGACAAAGATCATTGGCGGCACACCAATCTTGAATGGCAGTTAGGCAATCAGAGATGAGAGAGGGAGAGGAGGTGGCAGAGGGCAGCCTGAAAGTGAGTTGAGTGTCATCAGCGTAGCACTGGAAATTTGAGCAGAAAGTGGCAATGCAGTGGGCGAGAGTTGCCAGGTATTGGTTGAAAAGCCAGGGCGAGAGGTTAGACCCCTGGGGAACACCACAGGTAGAGAGGAAGATAGATGAAAGGAAGGACCCAAGTTGGACCTGGGAGGGTCGATTTGAGAGGAAAGAAGAGGTCAGCCAGGCCATGGCCTGATCAGTGATACCCAGGTTTTCACAGAGACAGTTGAGCAGGATGGTATGGTTGACCGTGTCGAAGGCAGAAGAGAGATCGAGGAGGATGAGGACAGAGGGAATGTTAGAGTCAAGGTTGGAGAGCAGATCTTCACGGATGTTCAGGAGAGCAGTTTCCGTGCTTCTGGCAGCTCTGAAGCCAGACTGTTGGTCATGAAGACAGCCAACAGAATTGGAATGAAGGTTAAGCTAAGAGATGGCCAACTTTTCCAGGAGTTTGCCAAGAAAGGGAGCAATGGAAATTGGGCGATAGTTCGCTAGACAAGAAGAATCAGCTGTGGGTTTCTTGAGAAGAGGATGCACAAAGGACAGCTTCAGAGGGGAGGGGAAGGATCCCGAGGCAAAGGAGTGGTTGCAAAAATCAGCAAGGGCCGGAGCGAGGGTGTCAATATGATCCTTGATGGTTTTAGAGGAACAGGGATGAACCTGTTTTGACGAGGCTTTCATAGATCGGACGTGTCTAGCGACCTCGTCAGGAGAGAAAAGAGGAAAGGACGTGAATGATGGTGGGGGGTGGCTAAAGGAGGGGAGAGCCCATGGAAGAAGGCCAGAGTGAAGGGAAGAAGTTGGGTACAGGGGTCCCATTTGAAAAAGGATCTCTGTTTTGCTGGCATTGAGGCAGAGATTATTGGAAGTGCACCAGGCCTGCATGGCAGAAAGCAGTCAGGGACGATGGAAGGGGCCCAGCATAACACTGGAAGTTGGGGGAGAAGGAGGGAGATGAGGACTGCCAGTTGAGTAAGGTAGATGTTAAAGAGCCAAGGCGAGAGAATAGATCCCTGGGGCAAACCACAGGTGGAGAACGAAGTAGGAGAGGAGAAGGTGCCCAGGACGACTTGGGAGGAGCGGTCAGTTAGGAAGGAGGTCAGCCAGTCCAGTGCCCACTCCGAGATAACAAGGGTGTCATGGAGCCTTTGTATGAGGATGGAGTGGTTGATTGTGTCAAATGCAGAAGAGATATCAAGAAGGATGAGGACAGCAGTAGGGGAGTTGGAATACATTGATGCAAGCAGTTCTTCATGTCTGTTTCAGAAGAGCCGTTTCCATGCATCTGGATGCTCGGAATCCAGATTGATGGTCGTGGAGACTACCAACAAGTTCAGTGTGAGAGTTGAGTTGGAACAGGGCCAACTTCTCCAGCAGTTTCCCCAGGAAGGGAGTGATGGAGTTGGGGCAGTAGTTGGCTGAAGAGGAAGGGTCTGCTGATGGTTTTTTAAGGAGGGGGCGGTTGAGGGAGGAGGGGAAAGAAACTGAAGCAAAGGAGTAGTTACAGAGATTAGCGAGTGCAGGGGCAAGAGAGCTAATGTTGTCCTTGATGGTTCTGGGTGGGAGGGGGAAACCTGTTTGGAGGAGACCTTCATGGAACAGACCACTCTGGTGACTTCTTCCAGTGAGACAAGGGTGAAGGAGGAGAAGGAGGAAGGAGGAGGGTGAATGGCCAAGGGAGGCAAGGGGGTGAGGGATGGTTTGGGAGAATGTCTGACAAGGCTGATGTCCTGAGTTTTGGTGGTGAAGTGAGTGAATTGCAGAGGGCCTGAAAAGTGCCTGAATGCAAGCCCTTGTCTTGGCACGGATAGAGAGTCTGTATTGCCTTTGGAGCAGGCGGCAGGCCAGTTTGTCAGAGAATGAGCCTGAGGTTTGCCAATTCCATTCTGCAGGTGTGCAGTTTCGCTTCAGGTCTGCAGGTTCGGAGTCGTACCAAGTGTTGCGTTTAGAGGTGGGTTTCAGGCGGATCCTCATGACTGGGGAGAGAATGTCCTGGGTGTTGGTGATGGACAGGTGGAAGTTGCTGAGAGCAGTGTCAGTGGTAGAGTCTGAGTTGGGAGGGCAATGGGGATAAAGGTGGAAGTGAAGGCAGCAGCTGACACTCGTTTCATTGGACGGGTGTTCGTGAATGAAGTTAGCAGGGCTTTTGGAGGAGTGGTCACAAGGCCATAGGGAACCAGGTGGGAGGAGAGAAGAGTGTGGTCAGACCAAGAGAGAGGGGTAACCAGGGGGATGAGAGAGGGAGGTTGGAGTGGATGAGGATGTCCAGAGTGTGTCCAGTAGAGTAGGATGGACCAGAAGGGAGAATGGAGAGGGATAGAGAGGTGCAGAGGTCAATGGAAAGAGTGGATGCTGTGCCAGGGGAATCCAATTGGATGTTAAAGTCACCCAGGAGCCGTAGGTTGAAGGAGGTTGAGAGTAAGGAGGAACAGAAATCAGCCCATTCAGAGAGTAACAGGGAGGTTGCACCTGGAGGCCGGTAAATGGTAGCAATGGTCAGGGTGGAGGAGGGAGAGATAACCAATTTGCATACCAGAGCTGAGTGGGTAAGATGAAGGAACCCACTAAGGGAATATTAAGGCAACCCTAGTGCCAGCACGGTGAGGTCAAGGCTTGGAAATGACCTTAAAGATGTCAGGTAGGAGGAAGTCAAAAATGGTGACTGAGCTGGCATTGAACCATGTCTCAGTAAGCGCGAGAATGTCAAGGTCAGTGTCTTCAAGAAGGAGGCAGATGTCAGCAGAGTGTTTGGTGAGACAATCTCTGCCTTTGAAGGTTTTCTGAGGTGGAGTACAGGGGCATGGTACTTCAGTCAGAGGTGCGGGGACAGAGGAGGAACTAGGGGGAACTAGAAAGAGAGGCAGGAGAAGGAAGAAAGTAAAGGAGGGATGGCAGGATCCAGTCAAAGAGAAGACGGTTGGCCTGAGGACCCTGAACCAGGATAGGGCCAGTATGTGTCATATATCGCCCATGGAAAGTATGGAGCAGATGGGCGATATGGAAGAAGGACTAGACTCCGAGTCACTGAAAGGTGCGGTCTAGTCTTTCGGTTGTACTACCTACAAGTACCTGAAAATGGAGAACACCTGTGCGTTGCAACTTTCTTGCTGCCTACGTGAGTTCACTACGCTTGCTCTGCCTCCAGTTGTTTCTCTGTGTTTCCCGTGCCTTCCTTCCCTGTTCGTCTGCCCGTGTCTTTCCGTTACCGCTGTTCGCGGTTTCCTCCTCCCGTTTATTCCGCTTACCTGTTTGTTTTCTGCTTCCGCTGTTTTACCGCGCTCTGCTCTGCCTTCTAGTACTCACTCCTGCTTCAGCGTCTCACCTGCCATCAGACGCTCTTTGCTGGGAACACTTTGTTGTCCAAGTTCTTTGGAGTACTGTACTTTTTGTGCTGTTCCGCACTGGATCGTTATTTCCTTATCCACTAAGAACACTTACCAGTGCATGCTGGTTATTGAAGTACGGATGCACGCCGACAACTTCCTGCCAACTACAGCTACACAATCTTCCAGGGTTTTTCGGCAAGGCTTTTCCCTGGTTTGGGGTGGGCTCCCCGGAGTTCCCGCTGCCGGGCTAATTGCTTATAGGCAAAGTGGCCTCCGGGGGAGCTCGCTCCTATTTCGTCAAACAGAAGAATAAGATCGTCAGGACAAAGACAAAGACAGCCTGGAGGGAAAAGCCGGAAAGCTCATCAGACGAATCCGTAAAGACCCACACAGAATCTTCAGGTGAGGAGTGGGCTAGTGGTAAGGAAAGTGTGAGTGATAAACCTACAGAATCTGAGAGTATGGTAGACATTAATGATGCAGCGTGATGAGAAGCCTGCAAAGAGGACTTCACACTTGGTGCTACCATTAATGGGAGAGGATGAGAAAGGGGAGAGAGTAGATAGAAGATGAGGAGTTTATAGGTCTGGAGAGGGGACAGAGAAGAAGATATCATTGACGATTTCTCTGGAGGAAGCACTGACACGGGTGTCTGTGATTGGAAGGCCACGATGTGTACCCAGGATGTCTTTTTTGTGCTTTTTTCATTCATTCAGATTTTGTGAGAGAGGGATAGGTGATAGTGTATCAGTTAGAGAAGATTGGAGAGATGGAAAGTGACATTTTTGTGGCAGAGGATAGATGTGAGAAGGGAACAGAAAGAATGGGGAGCAACAGTGCACAGTCCTGACCCTAACTCACAGGCGGCCTAGTAGTTAAGGAGGCACAATTCAAATGTAGTGCAATAGGTGGGGTGCTGGAATCAAATTTCTTTTTTTTTAAAGGAATGCAATGCAGCGTAGACAGGGATGCAAGATGTGAAAGCACACCCACCTAGATTTGTTTTTTAGAAACATCATATGATATTATTCTGCGATTGAACTTTGCCACTATCTGTTTTGCCACTATTAGTTTTTGGCACTAAGATTGTTTTAATGTGAGATTGTGTTAATGCGAGACTTTGCCACTATCAATTTTGGGCACTATCAGTCTTGCGACTATCAGTTTCACCACTATCACTTCTGCTGCTACCAGCGTTGGCACTATCAGTTACTGCCATTATTCGATTTTGCCACTAAGATTGATTTAATATGAGACTTTGCCACTATCGGGTTTTGCCACTATCAATTTTTGCCAATATCAGTTTCACTACTACCATTTATGGCACACTATCATTTTTGCCCCTATCAGTTATTGCCACTGTCTGACTTTGACTAGGAATGTGATAGTATGAGATTGTACTAATGTGAAACCTTTCCACTGCCTGTTTTGCCACTGCTGGTTTTGTGGCTGTCAATGTTGACACTGTCAGTTTTTAACATTATCAGATTTTACCACTGATAATATAAGATTTTACCACCATAAGGTTTTCCACTGTAGGGTCTACCCGCTGCTCGGTCCAACCACTGTCCAATTTTAACACAGTGAAACCTTCCCAGCGAAAGAGTTTAAGACAGGGAGTTTGTCACAGGGAGTTTTGCCTGCCACCAACAGGTGTCTGTAGTTGTAAGGTGGCCGGCAATGAGTTTCTACCACTGTGTAGCTCTGCCACTGTAGAGTTCTGACACTGCGAAACTCTGCCAATGTGAAAAAGCTCAGCCACAGTGGACATTTTGCCACTTGGAAACCAGGCACTGTAAAACTCTGGCACAGTGTGTCCTCGCTATTATGAGAAATTGTCATTGCGAAGCTCTGCCACTGTGAGTCTTTGCCATTGCAAGTATTTCAACCATTGTAAGTCTCTGGCACAGTGAGTCTTTCCCATTGTGGTCTTCTTCCATTGTGAGTCTTTGCCATTGAGAATCTTTGCCATTTTGAATCATTGCCACTGCGTGTCACTGCCATTGAGAATCCATCCCATTGGGAGTTCTTGCCATTGTGAGCCTCTCCAGTTAGAGTCCTTGCTATTGTGAGTCTCCCCTGCAGTGAGTCCTTGTCATTGGGAAACTATGCCACTGGGAGGTTTCTTAGGTCTTGCCATAATAAGGCTGTACCACTTAGAGACTATGCCACTGTGGGGCCTATCAGAAACCTGAAGGTGTCTCACCCTCTAGTCCCCGGGGATCTGTCATTCAGGTGACCAGGACATGGCCATCGCTTTTGGAATCAGTTCCTGGGTTGGACCAGTGCGGGAGGATCGCCTGGATGAGGGGTCTTCGGGGAGTGGAAATGGGGCACCAGAGGTTGAGACGGGGTATCCCCTTCCCTGTAACACCTTTCCCATATCCTACCAGGTAGGATACCTAGGGACACAATGCCCCCCTTTCCCGACACAAACTCTTTCCCACGGACGGCTCACCGTGAGCGACAATGGACTAACATCAGAGCTGTATACCAGACATGTCCCAATACAATGGTCAGACAAGGTCAGGCAATTACAGATCATTACACACACCTGACTTCAATCACACTTCCCCATGCAGATAAAAGGCAGAGCACGAAAGCACACTCTGAGCGAGGCAAAACACATGAGGAAACAGCAGTTCCAAGATGACAGTTTAATACTAGAAGAAAGACGTAAGACCAGAGAGGGTTGCAAGGAGGGAAGTACCCTTGACCTATAAAGACCATTACTTTCGTGAGCCTTGGAAAGTAAGAAATCTAACACCAGGAACTAAGGCTGATCAAACCTGCACTGTGTGTCAAAGGCACCCGGGGCTCTCCCGCATCGATAACCAAGACGGGGAAGAGTGATTGCCGCTGTGGTACTGTCCTTGGCTCCTACAAGAAAGCAGCATCAGTAAAGACAGCACAGCCGCTGAGTCGGGAAGACTGATAGCAAACCAACTTGTGTTTTGCACGAAGGTTGCAAGCAGCAACATTTTATTAAGAGAACAGTGTGTGAGGCGTTTGTGATGAGCGACACAAATATATTTGGAAACCAAAGGATTAGTTTAACTAAATAATTGAAGTTTGGGAGGCAAAGAAAAGAGTGGCCCGGCGCCACGTGGGTGCTCATTCGAAAGTCTCTGTTAGGTATCCAACTGATGCTGAGTGTGAGAAAAAGGAATATTGAGATCGAAGTGGTCATGCAACAGGTCAAGCTAAACCCTGTGCACATTCAAAAGTCTTTGATAATTTAAAGTACATCACAATTGGTCTGAGCCCGGCAGAGGGAGATTAATTGAGTGGAAGAAAGGGGATCTGAGCCCGGCAGAGGGGGGTATGGGGTGAACCGTACCCCCTAGAAATAATTCTCTAAACATTGTTTGAAGGGGATCTGAGCCCAGAGAAGAGGGTCCAATGTTGAACTTTTGTTTTTGAAGGGATCTGAGCCCAGCTGAGGGGTTTCCAGGGTGAGCACCCAAATTGAATACTGGTAAAAAGAAAAGACATTTTTTGAGTTGTTTTTATACACCAGGCCCTCTGAGTCAAGAGACTTGCAGGAAGTACAGAGGCTTGGACACAGAAGGTCCTGAACTGGGAAAATGGATCTGTAACCTTGTGCCGCAGCAGAAGCCAGAGTGTGTGCTTTGCTCGAGTGACCCGCCTTGCCCCGTGCTGAAAACGAAGGGAGGCCAATGGCCCGAGCATCCTGACATATCATTTTGTGAACACTTCTTTCTTTTTCATGAACATTACCCCACATTATTTGTAAATTAGTGGTAAGGATTGGCAATAGTTTCTTTTTAATATAGGCCTTTTATTTTGATGAGACTCTACTAGGACTGCAATATTATTATTTGATGGTCACAGCTTGTTCCCATCTGTAGATTTAGGTTTAGATAGGCGTTCATCACACCGTTGTAAAAGGTCAATAAGGATCCTTGAACTGTGGTCACTTGTGTCTGTCTTACTGTTCATACCATGCCTTCCTTACATATGGTTTCAGGAATTGTCATACCACCAGAAGGGGAAAATAGAATCTTTGAACTCCTTGACTCTGACCGTGCATCCACTCTAAAAGAGGTTTTGCTCTCTCAACTACGTATCCCGACTTGTCAACAAGACCTGTTAATTAAAACACAAGTACTCTTAGATACTCTTCCACTCTCTCATTATAATATACAACAGTGGGATCGAATAATACTGAAATTCCCACCAGCCTTTACCTTTATTAGGCCTAGTGCCCTAAACCCCCCGTTCGGGAACCTATTTTTTTTGGTACCCAATTACCATCCATTGCGGGCCCATCATGGTTAGAGACCAACCTGCCAAAATCATTCCCTTTGGTGGAATCAGACTCAGAAGAATCAGATGACTTCGAAACTTTATCAGAAGGAGTTGAAACCTGTTTTTTTCTGATTCAGAAAAAAAACCAAAGGAAGAAATGGCCGATATAGCAGCTGCCACAACCCAGTTGGCGGCCCATCAAATGGGAGCCGAATTTAGGATTCAAGATAACTTCACGAAATGAGTTGTGTTGCAAGCCAGACCCCTACTACCACAGGGAATACTTCAGCCATATCTAGAAGGCGAAGATCTAGGGAACTTCTTTCTGAATTTTTAGCGATTAGCTGAACAACTAGGATGGGAAAAAAACTGTAAAAGATGCTATTTGGGTCCCCTGTTAAAATGTGAACTACAGACCGCCTACCAACTACTCAATCTTGCACAGGGAGCTTCCTTTGTATCCATCAAAGAAGGGCTATTGAAAAGAGTAGGGCAAACTTGTAATTCTTACCGGCAAAAATGAAGGGCCATTCGATTAAATCCGGGAGAACCCCCCTGGAAATGGGTGAACATATCAAAAATACTGCAGCCCTTTGGAATACATAACAAATCCCCAAAAGAGTTAAAATGAATGATCACATTAGAACAGTTCACCAATTCCTTACCCCCTTTTTTGCAAAAGGCCGTTTTACAGTGAAGTCAACCTACCCTAGCCATGGCCATTGAAACTGCACAAAACCACTCGGATGCTACCAAACACTTCCACTCAGTACATTGAGGAGAGGAACGTTAAGATTAAAAACCTACCCACTGACTCCAAACTCAGGAAGTTGAAAAATAAGGAAGGGCATATAAAATCAAGGAATGGATACAAAAAAAAGACTAGAAGCCAAGAGATCTGACCCTCAAAACAAATATGAAAGTAAAAGGGAGGAACCTAAAGGAAGTAGACCACCCCCTCTCATATGTTTTCCATGTAGAGAATTTGGGCATTTGGCCAGGCACTGTCGAAAGGTTTTTAAAGACAAACCTATGGAAATAGGCTGTTTAAGGGGAGAAAAGTGGGAAGAACCCGAAGAAGATCTGGAGACTTTCAGCATATCTCTATGTCAGTCCTCTGCTGACTTCACATATGAAAAGGCTTTGGTGAATGGGAAGCAAGTAAAGGCGTTAATTGACTCAGGTAGCAAGCAAAGCACTATAAGAGCTGACTTGTTCACAACAGCAGACCTCGAGAACGCTACCCTAGTTAGAGTTACCTGTGTACATTGGGACACAGAAGTATACCCCAAAATACCCATATACATTAAAATCAGGGGCAACCCCTGTTTAATATCTTCAGTCATCATTCCTGGACTCCCTGAGGAAGTCATTCTGGGGCGGGATTTCTCTACCTTTTCCACTCTCTTGCAGGAAACCCCACCTCCCTATTGAGAGTTTTCACGCCAGGACTGCAGGCACTCAAATTACTACTCCCATAACTCTCTAATATGGGACTGGGAAAAAAAAGAACCCCATGAAACCCCCAGGGTATAAAAAACCTATAAAAGCAGAGTCAACCCCTAGAGACCAATTTGTTGGTTATTTTCGAGAGACTGATAAAACCACAGTGCCTCTATCTATACCGTCCAAAAAAAGCTACGTGGAATATGCAAGAATACGTGAATATATCTCATCCCTGTTCTTTACCCAGTACTAACAGTGAAGAACCTGGAAAAAGAACAGTCATATCCACTTTGTAGAGGGGAAAGGTATGTGAGAAACCTGAAAGTGCCTCACCTGCTAGTCCCCGGGGATCTGTCATCCAGGTGGCCCGAACACGACCATCACTTTTGGATCCAGTTCCTGGGGGTGGATCAGTGCGGTAGGATTGCCTGGATGAGAGGTCTTCGGGGAGTGGAAGTGGGACACCGGAGGGTGAGACGCAGTATCCCCTTCCCTGTAACACCTTTACCCCATCCTAGCAGGTAGCATACCTAGGAACTCAGCCCTCACCCTTTCCAGACACAAACACTTTCTCACGGACAGTTCACCGTGAGTGACAACGGACTAACACCAGAGCCGTATACCTGACTTGTCCCAACACAATGGTCAGGTAAGCTCAGGCAATTACAGATCATTACACACACCTGACTTCCATCACACATCCCCACACAGATAAAAGGTGTAGCACAAAGGCACAGCCTGAGGGAGGCAAAGCACATGAGGAAACAGCAGTTCCAAGATGGCAATTTAATATGAGAAGAAAGACAGCGTGACCAGAGAGGGTTGCAAGTTGGGAAGTAGCCTTATCCTTTAAAGACCGTTCTTTTTGTGAGTCTTGGAAAGTAAGAAACCTAACACCATGAACTAAGGCTGATCAAACCTGCACAGTGTGTCGGAGGTACCTGGGGCTCTCCCGTGTCAATAACCAAGGCGGAGAGGAGCGATTGCCACTGTGGTACTGTCCTTGGCTCCTACAAGAAAGCGGCATTGGCAAAGACAGCACAGCCGGTGAGTCGGGAAGACTGATACCAAGCCAGCTTGGGTTTTCAACCAAGGTTGTAAGCAACAACATTGTATCAAGAGAACAGTGTGTGAGGCATTTGTGATGAGCGACGCAAATATAATTGGAAACCAAAGGAGTAGTTGAACTTTATAATTGAAGTTTGGTAGGCAAAGAAAAGATACCGTAAACAGAGTGGTCTGGTGCCACATGGGTGCTCATTTGAAAGTCTCTGTTAGGTATCCAACTGATGCTGAGTGTGAGAAAAAAGGAATATTGAGATGGAAGTGGTCATGCAATGGGTCAAGCTAAAGCCTGCACTTGAAAGTCTTCGATAATTTAAAGTACATCACAATTGGTTCGAGCCCGTCTGAGGGAGACTAATTGAGTGAAAGAAAGGGGATCTGAGCCCGGCTGAGGGGGATCCAGGGTGAACTGTGAGTCACCCGAGAAAGAATTCTCCGAACATTGTTTTGAAGGGGATCTTAGCACAGAAGAGGGGGGTTCAACCTTGAACTTTTGTTTTGAAAGGGATCTGAGCCCAGCTGAGGGGGATCCAGGGTGAACACCCAAATAGAATACTGGTAAAAGGAAAGGAACATTTGAGAGTTGTTTTGTACGCCAGGCCCTCTGAGTCAAGACACTTGCAGGAAGTACAGAGACTTGGACACAGAAGGTCCTGAACTGTGAAAATGGAACTGTATTCTCATGCCGCAGAAGCCAGAGTGTGTGCTTTGCTCGAGTGACCTACCTTGCTCTGTGCTGAAAGCGTGGGGAAGGGAGGCCAAAGGCCCGAGCATCCTGAAAAATCATTTTGTGAAAACTTCTTTCTTTTTCATGAACATTACCGCACATTATTTGTAAATTAGTGGTAAGGATTGACAGTCGTTTTTTTAGTATAGGCCCTTTTATTTTGACGAGACTCCACTAGGACTGCATTATTATTATTTGATGGTCGTAGCTTGCTCCGATCTGTAGATTTAGGTTTAGTTAGGCGTTTATAACACCCTTGTGAAAGTTCAATAAACAGCCTTGAACTGTGATCACTTGTGTCTGTTTTACTGTTGATACCATGCCTTCCTTACAGGCCATACCAGTACAAGGTTTTGGTCCATTGAGATTAAGCGCATGCAAGGAACTGCACCTGTGAGGCTTAGCCCCTGCAGAATTTGTGAGCTTTCTGCTGCGCATCTGCCGCTGAAGGCCTGGGCACTTTGAGATCATACCACTCTAAGACTCAAACACTATGAGACTATACTGCGGTGAGATTTTGCCAGTGTGAAGTATTGCTGCGCCTCTGAGAGCACACACTGATCTCTTACCCAGGTGACATCAACACCAAGGAAAGTTGCCCTATTTTGACACTCATGCCCCTGTTACACTGTGCCCATGAGACACTGAGATCCTACCACACAGTGCCCCCTAAATATTGTGTCCAAGAGATACTGTGCCCTGAAGTAATCTTCCATGCAATATCCTTCCTGTGCTAATCTGTCCCTACTGCACCCTGCACCCACAATGTCTAGACCCTGCTGCATCAAGCTGCATCCAGTCCCTGATGCATCCAGCCACTGCAATATCCAGCCCTTGCGATGTCCAGTCCCTGCAGTATGCAGACCCTGCAGGATCCACTCCCTGTGACTTCCAAATCATGTTGTACTGTGCCCCTCTGGTCCACTTCCCTGCAGTATTTTCTTTCCCTAAAGTATCCTGCCCGGCGGCACTGAACCCATCATCGATAAAAACTCTGACTGAACAACACACAAATAATTCTACATCGTTCCAGACAACCATGTATGGAACATTAACCAATCAATACACATACATCAAATCCAAACAAGGAGCCAACAACTGACCAGAAAACCCTGTACACCTCAACAAAATGCCACACCCCAGGCAAGACTGACACACAAGAAAACGCCATAAAAGAAGAAACCAGACAGAAGGAGACCAATCATCACAACCCACCACGCCAAGGAACCAATGAACACCAAGGCACACTACATTAAACTGCTTCCGAGTAGAAAGCTCTTTCGCGAGAACACGACAGAAATCAGTTTATCTATCGTGCTACCTTTCAACATATAACACAACTCAACAACTACCTATCCATAATCACTACATCACCACAAGGAAGGATGATGTAAACACAATGGAATATTAACGGACAACAACCTAACACTGGAAACACAAGTCAATGCAATCAAAAGGAAATTTTCCACCTATGCACAATCAAATGGATTTTGCCTTTCCTTACCTTCTCACACAGAACACTCGCTGTCATCTCCCGCATGTCATGAATAGACTACACCAACACCATCTACCTTAAAATGCCAGATTGCCTCACCAAAAAACTACAGCGAACACAGACACAGCAGCAAGACTACTCCTCAGACCCAACAAGAGAGAACACATCACACCGCATTGAGAACCCTACACTGGCTACTAGTCTAAAAAAGGATTTACTGAAAATCCTTTGCATAGCACACAGTGTAATACACAGCCAACGATTGGAATTCATACAGAAAATAATCTCCATCTACAGACCAAAACGAACACTCAGATGCAGCAATGACATAAGCAATACTCGAAACTGAAATATGGGGGACCAGCGTTCTCTTGCATCTCAGCAAGAACACCTACATTTCAAAAAAAGAGCAGAAACTTGTTTCTTTAACTCGCTGACCTAAACAGGAAACACTACTGAGAAAACATACCAACCACGGAAATAGGAAAGGTACCACAAACTATTGTAAAACCAAATCGAACCAAAATTAACTGGACTGGCCCAATGAAAAGAAAGCATAAAATCGACAAACCACTAAATAGGAAATTCCACCTAACCAAAGCAATGCAATTTACAAGAATGCACCACTTCCCTTACCATCATTGCAACTAAAAACCTTCAACTTTCCAATAAACTCACTGCTCAACTGCCAAAAACACATTGTGACGAATCTGGCGAGGTCATCACTTCTTCACCGGGGGCAATCTCCCTTCATGGGGCCAGGGAAAGGCAGCGGCTACCTGACTCTAACACTGGTGGTGGCTATCTCTTTGGGCACCACAAGAGGGAGGACAATCCTCCGGGAGGTGAACTTGAATCGCTAGGTCAAGGCAGGCATTTCCCTGTTCCTTTAGCCTCTGATAACATCCACTTGCCTCCCTATTCCTGTTTGCCATACTGTAGTGTGGGTGTAGAACCTCCAGTCATGACCAATCACAAATGTATTTACATTCCCCTTTGCTTGATAAAACTGAGAAAAGGACTGGAGGACTGGAGTGATGAAGATCACAAGAACCGGAAAGCAAATGCTGCACTCTAGTTGTTGGAAAAGGTTAACAGATGACGGGACATTTAAAAACACCATACCTGGAGAGAAAGAGAGATGCCCTTCTCCTGACGTCGGTTAGGACACCAAAGGAGAGCAGGTTGCAGTGCCGAGCGGAGATGCTGCTGGATGTGCTGTCCGAGGAAGTCTGGAAGTGGAATGTTTTCTGTGCTTGTGCCAAAGACAGCAGGAGTTGTCAGGTGAAGAAGGAAGAAAAGCGGGAACTGGAGTGCAGATGAGACACCATCCCAGCCGGCAAGCAAGCTACCCCGAGAATAATGTGACATGAATGATGCCGAAGCAGTTGACGGAAACCGGTGAGCTCAGTTAGAGAGGTTGGAATGTCGGTGCGCTTCATGACGGATGCTGCATACCGTTGATGAACCTGGTAGGCCCAAACAAGGGAGCTGGGACACCGGGGCGATTGAGCAAAGAGACTAAGACGAATGAAAAGGGGTTGCTGCTCCAATATATGAAAGGTATAATTAAATAGTCTTGGAACTACATGAAAGAGAAGGTGATTACTGATGAGAAGAGTGAATCTGGATCCTGCACCCAAATACTTAACCAATTAAGAAAGTCCTGGCAGAAGAGTAAACCAGGCATACAGTGAGTCCGGGACCAACACCCAAGTGATGAAATAAGAAAGTCCTGGCAGGAGAGTAAACCAGGCACACCGTGAGCCTGGAACCCGCACCCAAGTGACAAAATAAAGTCCTGGCAGGAGAGTAAACCAGGCATACAGTAAGTCTGGGACCCGCACCCAAGTGACGAAATAAGAAAGTACTGGCAGGAGAGCAAACCAGGTACACAGTGAGTCTGTGACCTGCACCCAATTGACCAAACAAGAACGTGCTGGCAGGAGAGTCAACCAGGTATACAGCGAGTATGGGACCCGCACCCAATCAAGATTGCTGAACTTGAAAAAGGGGGAAGCAGTTCCCCAAGTGTGTGGAATCTAGGAGAAGGAAGTCTCCCTCCTCTTTTGCAGGCGAAGTATGGGAACCGTGGTAAAGGCAAGAAAGCTCAGGGGAAGCGGCATACCTCTTGAGACTGTGAATTGTGAAACTGTGAAGGTTGTAAACTGTGGGAAAGTCAACAAAGCTCAGAGGAAGAAGCATACTCCTTGAGTCTGTGAACTGTGAAATTGTGAAACCTGTAAGCTGTGGAAAAGCTAAGGAAGGTCAAGAGAAGAAGCATAACCCTGAAAGATGTGAATTATGGAACTGTGAAATCTGTGAACTGTGAAAAAGCTAAGAAAGCTCCGGGGCACAGGCATACTCCTTGATCCTGTGAATTGTGGAACTGTGAACATCTCAAGTGAAGGGTCATATCCCTTTAGATTGCGGAATGGTAAAACCCAAAAGGCCATCAAGAGAGAAATCGTATATCTTGAGTTGAACTGTGTAAACCAGAAGAAACTCAGGGGAATAGTCATCCCCCTTGAGATTATGGAGAATGGTAACATAAAAGTGAAGAACACTGAAAACATAGGGAAATTCACAGGAAGCGAAGAACTCCTTTAACTGGTAGGACTTTATTGGTTTCTTTTACACTTTGGAACTTTATGTTGTAACTTTGGAAAGGAGCTGCAGGTGATCAGCTAAAAGACATTTCCCCTTCATATTATATCGAGTTTAGTGTGTGAGGGTCAGGTTAGGATTTTGGACACAGGACAGAGAACTTGTTGTTTTGGACATTCTGACACAGACATTCCTTAATTTTTTTGTGGCAGAGGAAAACCCTCCTAGAGTTAGGGATATGTAGAATGTCCCCAACACTCTTTATTTTTATCAACAAAAGTCTTTAACAATAACCATAATGCCACTGTGTCCGAGTCTTACTATTGATTCCTTACAAACTACATATCTCTACCAAAGCACAAACTAAAAATCACACAGGAAACGGCACAGCCCAGCTATAATCTCACTCAACCCAACACACTAAATCTCCAGCACTATGCCACAGACACACAATACAATCGCATATAGACCCACACATCATATATCACCTAACCTAACATACCACCTAGAAGCAAACACAATACACAGTGACCTTTTTTCCAAACTGAGTCTACCAACAGCAAAAAGCTCTCTTGCGCTATCACTCTCCGTCCCACTAACGATCCCCAACCCTCCTTCCTTTTCATATCCCTCTGAGCACCTGGAGACCATGAAAATAGCATTGGTGCACAGTATAAATGTCAATAACATATGACATCCCTCCTCCTGTCCTGGAGCTGCTGCTAGGTAGGGAGCTGGTGTGCATGTTGATGGGCTGCCTGGGATGGGAGCTGGGGCACAAGCTGATGGGCTGCCTGAGCTAAGGGCTAGGGTGCTGGCTGATGGGCTGCCTGGGATGGGGGGGGTGAGGTACAGGCGGATGGACTGCCGGGGGTGGGGACTGAGGTACCCGGTGTTGTGTTCCCTTGGGTGGAGGTTGGGATACAGGCCAATGAGCTACATGAGGTGGGGGCTGAGGTGCATTCTTATGGGCTGCCTGGGTTGTGGGTGGAGGTGCAGACTGATGGGCTGCCAGGAGCGGGGCTAGGGTGCAGGCTGTTTCTGGGCCAACTGTGCCTGGGAAACCATTCTTCTAAAGCTGCCTGAGTTGTAGTGACAATGGTATTTCCTCTGTCAAGGAGCTTTGAAAAGTGAGACTGCTGTTTTTGTTATTTCTATTCTGTCCCCATCATCTTAAATAAGCAGCTCCTTGCCTGTGTAGCTTGTTGTAAGTATTGCATAGGCATTGTGTGTTGAGCTGAGTGGAGGCGAGTGGAGGCAGTCTGTGCAGTCTGTCACCCTATTCTGTGAAATGTTTGTGCATGTGAGCAGTCTTTCCACACTTTCCACACTTCTCTCCTGAAGGAGGAGCTGTGTATATTTGGACCCTTTTTTGCCGCAGAGCACAGCCGAGGCAAGTGGAGGCAGTCTGTGCAGTCCATGCACGTATGTGTGTCAGGGACTGTGGACTGGGGGACGGCCGCCCGCACCCGGAACGTCATCCATTCATCAGTTTCATCTGGAAAACTAAAGGTATTGACTTGCCCACCCCAGTAATCCTTCACGCATTTGCACAAACTGTGATTTGCTCGTCTGTTTATCTCTGAGCTTGTAAGCTGATTCGGTCAGCGGGAGGCGGAAGAAAAACAAAAAAAGAAAAAAAAAGGAAAACTGCTGTGCGAAAACCCGAAGGTTACTTTGGACCGTCAGCACTCACACTGTTTCACCACCGGGAGGGTTTCTGTTTATGTAAATTTAACTGGTAATGTTAAGGAGTTTGACCCGGCCCCTCGCTTCTCACCACATTCTAATTGTTAAAGAGATAAGTGAGTGAGTAGCGCCCCACTAGCCACTTGCCGGAAGGAAGGAAGAAGCTTTGTCAAGTAGGGAGGACATGAATTGGGAGCAGAGGGGTTGTACACCGCTCTAGCACCCCCTACATAACAGATTATTGGAAAAGGAGAAGCAGCTCTCATATTGTCCGTGCGTAATTAAGGCTTGCACTGCATTGTTGTTGAGCGCTTATGACCTTATAGTGCTCTCCTAGTGCACTAGTGCCTTACCTGTGTACTTAGACTCGGGGACTGCTGGCCTTGCGCCTTTGACCCGAGTCTTTTGCCTGACAGAGGTGCTCCTATACCCAGCCTTTTATCTGAACTTGTAAACTTTTGCCCAAAAGAAGATCGGTCTTGGGTACTGCGGGTGATTGGCCTATGACCCGAGTACTGGGGAAAACTTCGATGAAGCTCTCTAACAATGTATGATCTGCGAAGTGCATCTCAGGGTGTGGTAGGCAGTCAAAATAACTAGAATAATGCTGAGGGGGTGGGAAGGAAGACTCAGGGCCAAGAGATGGCAGGCTTAAGAAAAAGCGTCTTCAAGCCCTATAAATCAGGGGGAGGCGTTTTCCTGCCGCCTCCAAGTGTCTACCCTTCAGATAACCTGTCTCCTACAGGTTCGGGCATCCGAGAAATAACAGCGATGCCCAGGCAAGAATTGGGTGAGTCGACCCCAATGAATCAACCCATTCGAGCCCTATTTCAGGGTGATATAGAGTATACACTAACAACTACCATGAAGAACGTGATCTCAACTCAATTTATGCCAGCCATAGAGGCAACGCTGGACTGTACTATAGATGACCCTCCAATTCAAGGGACGGTTGCTGTGCAACCTGAAGACCCCCCAGTTCAATCCACACTTAACGTCAGCGAACCAAGAGATGAGGACCTTCTCGAGCTGGAAATGGCGGCTCCGGTAAACTCAACGTATGAATCTAATAGATCAATAAGAGAAAGGGGCCACGAACAGGGACAAGGGCCAGCTATACTAAAGTCTCCCAATCTGATGCCTGTTCCTCAAATAATGGACACTCAATACCCAGTGAATGTGCGACAGGAATGTATGCCTCCTACAATAATGGCTCTGAACTTTGTTCTACGCTCACTGGTTAAGGTTTTTGAAAACTTAAAAACAGAGGTTCAACAGCATACGGGCATACTGTTAGAGATCTCAAAGGATTTGGAGTTAAATGAAATAACTATGGTGGCCTTAAAATAAGCAATTAACAAAGTAATGGGTGCATCCCTGACTGAACACCACAAAGAAAACCAAGATCAATCAGTGAAAATGGATCATTTGGCTGCACTGTATGGGGAACTAAAAGAGGATATGGGCATCTTATTGGCAAAATCGGAATACCCCATCGAACCCATAGAGGGAAGAGGTAAAATAGGCGCACCCAATACCATTCCGGATCCAATCTTAAATTATACCTTATTGGCAAAATCGGAATACCCCATCGAACCCATAGAGGGAAGAGGTAAAATAGGCGCACCCAATACCATTCCGGATCCAATCTTAAATTATACCCCACTATCAGCATCTGTGATGGAGGAATTTTTACGGTTGGCACTGGTGGCAGATATTGAGTCACCTCAGGAAAACCTGGAAGTTAGGTCGATAATAAATGTATCATCTGTACATTTGGATTTAGAAGAACCCAAGAAAAAGAAATTGAATGCTAAATCCAAGAAGAAAAGGAAAAAAATGGCAAAACTAACAAATGAAGTACCAGACCTCCCTACCAACAACCAAGGAAAACGAAAGAGGAAACATCAGACAACAGATTCAAATTGATTTATGCGGAAAATGAAGGAAGGTTCGACAAAGGAAGAAAAAAAGCAGAAAGAGAAAGAACCTGAAATTGGCTGAGGAAAAAAGGGGAAGAAGAGTGTGAAATCAAAAGGATTGACTGGTCGTATCCCCACCGGAAATTAAGAAATAGTGAAGCTAACAGTGGGCAGTCAAACTGAATCAGTCGAGCCGCCAAAGAAGATTGCCCCAATCTTCCTCTTAGTCAAACGAAAAGGCAAACCTGCAAATCCCCCTGTAAAAATTGTTCCCATTTTTTTAAAAAGACTACATTTGGAAACCCTGCAATGCCGGGAAAAGAACCAATAGTCATCACAAAGAGGGTCAATGCAATGCAGGGGAAGATAATAATAGCGGCAAAGAAGGGCTCCCCTGTGCAAAGATTGAAAACAACCCTCAAGAACAACAGGCAACGGCTCAAACAACAAATGGGAGCGGTTTAAATAACACAGCAAGAACACCCTTGCTGAACAGCAATGCTAGGGTAGTTTTACCGACAAAATCCAGCCAGCAGGAACAGGTAACAGAGCTAAAATTCTTTCTCTCAAGAAAATCACCAGCTTTGCAAAATGATCCACCTTTAAATCGATCCATGATCTTGTCAGAAATGAAGATAATTGTAGCTCTGAAATATTTCTCAACAGCAGACATTGAGGTTGTGA
Organism: Ambystoma mexicanum; assembly: GCF_040938575.1. Taxonomy (NCBI): domain Eukaryota; kingdom Metazoa; phylum Chordata; class Amphibia; order Caudata; family Ambystomatidae; genus Ambystoma; species Ambystoma mexicanum. Next base: position 323,094,341 of record NC_090926.1, on the reverse strand, counting down.
GCTTTCCTTTTGGTTCTGATACCAACACTGCTGAAGTAGTGCTAAAATCAAGACTGGGATTGGATCTAATTCTGGGGGAGGTGGGGGCCTGGGATCAAAGAGGTCTGAGAATCTCACAGGTCTGTATTGGAGCAACAACTGGACAACGGACAAATCCTCACACACATGAACGATCATTGGCTCTGAAGAGTAAGGAGGGAAATGCACAGGTCCCACTGAATATGTGGGAAATGGTTCCTGAAATACTTTTGCAAGTCCACGCAAAATTGGGCATGCTTCAGCAAAAGCTCTAGTAAAGACCCAGATCAATGTACCTTCATGGAATACTAGAGGATATGCCTCTTTTTCTCAGGAGCCAAGGAAAACTCAAATATTCAAAAACTATGACTTAATTTTGCTTCAGGAAACATGGCTAACGTTTAGTGGGGATTGAGGGTTCTCTATTCTCCAACAGTTGGCCCAGGTCTCAGCGGGGGGTAGATGTCATGATGTTTGCCCCTCATGTCCCCAGCCCTCCAAGATGTCAGGCTGGAGCCAGGCCACAATCACCTACATGGCCCTCAAGGGCCTCTCCATCCCTCCAAAGACCCACTTGGAGTCAGACTTGGCGCTTGTGGCACAAGACTCACTCACTCCCATAGGATAACATTGGGGATTGGACTTGTAGTGCTTTGATGGGGACAAGATGGATGCCCCCACATATTTCGGTTCCCAGAACTGCATGTGCAGTCTAGTCTTTTGGGTTTGGTTCAGCCCAGAGACACCTGGGATACCGAGAGACTATTTAAGCCAAGCCCAGGCTGAGAAACATACTTTGTGTTTTCTGCACCTGCAGCGTGACACTCACCTTGTTCGGATCGGTCTCCAGTATGCCTGCATCTTTCTTCTGCGCTCAGCTCCTGCAAGAACAAGAACACCGTTAGGAACAGCCTTACCTTGCGGCGCTTCTGCCCATCATTCATCGCTTCTTCTGTTCTGCTGGCATCTTCGGCGGTGTCATTCCCATCCCGGCATGCTGCTTCCTAAGGAAAAGGGAAAAGAACAGAAAAAAGACATTAGTAAGCATTCCGCAAATCTTCGCTTATTTTTAAAGACTGTACAAGCTTCAAACGCTTACCTGAATCCCAGCCGCTCTGGGGGAACTCTGTCTCTGGAACTTCTCATCCATCTGCAAGAGGGAAAAGACACTCCAGGTTAGTGTGGAAACATCTAGAGGCGCTGCATACCGCGCTAACTCACCGCATTTCTTCTTCATAACCGGAATCCATGCTGAAAACGTTGCGGCACCTAAAAGACACAGAAAAAAAACTCAGTTCAATGCAAATATGAAAGGGTCGCATCGTGCTCTCACTCACCTTCAGCGCTACTCATCTCAGCAGCACGTCGCCATCCCCGGACGCCGGCCATCATCTAAGGAAGGAAAGGAACGAAGTTAGAGAACTGTTCAAAAGACTCATTATACTTACCTGTCGGACTCTTGCCAGTGAAGTAACTAGGCAGCAAAGATCCTGCATCAATCAACGCGCCCCTGTGCTGAAAGCAGGATGGAGAGCACACTTTCCAAGAAAATAAGGTGAGCTGTGCATCAAAGGGAAGGGTTGGACCCCGGGGAAGAAAGGGTTCAAGCACACAGAGACAATAGGGAGTTAAACTCTACCAATCCTGTGTTTCAGGCCCAGTCTCCGGTCGAGTAGACTCCAGGGAAGGGTTTGAGGTCGTAAGAGGTCAGAACAGGCTGAGTGACGTCCCCGTGGATTCCAGGTGAGCGTTACAGAACACAAAGCCTCACATCAAAATCCACCTGGGCGTCATGGAAACATCAGAAACCAACCAGTTAGCCCACATGTTGGGGCAGCTACGTTCCGAAGTACATGCAACCAGGCAAGAGACCAACACCCTGAGGAGAGAGCTCATAGTAGCCAAAGAACGCACTGATAATTTAAGCCGGCAACTTCTCCAGTCACAAGCAGAGCATGCACCATTGCCGGGAAGCGTGCCCTCGATGCCAGCACCATCAGCCAATCCCGTTCAGATAACCCTTCCTGGGGCAGTTCCCTTGGCCCCGCCCGAACGATTTACGGGGGATCCCAAGAGGTTTGCAACATTCATGAACCAGTGCTGCCTGCACTTCCTTGGTAGACCAGGGGCCTTTCCGAATGACCAATCACGAGTCGCTTTTGTGCTATCCTACCTGAGTGGTAGCGCCGCAGACTGGTCTGTACCCTTTGTGGCCAAAGACGATCCTTTGCTGCATGACTTCAAGGGCTTTCAGCAGGAGATGGAAAAGCAGTTCGCCCGTCGTACTCATGGGCAGGCATTAGACAACAAACTTCTGTACCTACGCCAAGGGAATCAAGACCTATTAACATACATAGCCACATTCGATAGACTCGTAGTTGAAGCAGAATGGCCAGTGGGGAAGAGAACCACGCTATTTCATCAGGGGTTGCGGGGGGAGCTCAAGGATGTTCTTCTCGCACAAGTAGTGAACCCCCCGAAACACTGCTCAGAATTCATTGACCTAGTTGTTCAACTGGATCTTAGGTTGCAGGACCGAAGAGCAGATCGAACCAGACCGGACCCTCGCCCTATGTATGTGCATTCAAAGGACAATATTGGCCGCACAACGGAAGGTTCAGGAGAACCAATGCAAATCGGGGGGGTCAAATCCCCCTTGACTAAAGCAGAAAGGGATAAAAGGAGACAGCAGCAGTTATGTCTGTACTGTGGAAGGTCAGGTCATTTCCTTAAAGAATGCCCTGTGAAGCCACCGAGCAGGCGGTAGGGGCCACGGACAAGGAAGATACCATCAAGGAATCGGAAAACTCTGCAGCCCGGCAAGTGTAGAGGTCCACTTGTCGAGAGAAGAAAGTGAACTACAGACCTCCCATTTTGCACTATCTGTGGCCTTGATCAATCACCAACAACCATCTCGGATGCACGCAGTAAGAGCGTACATTGACAGTGGAGCCGTTGGGAATTACATCGACCAGGATCTTGCGGCAAAGATGGGGCTTCCGTTACGCCCTAAATCAACCACCGACACTGTTACCACTGTTGACGGCACAGAAATAGCGTCTGGTCCAGTATCCCAATGCACTGCAGCTTTAACCCTTCTGTGCCAGGATGGACACCAAGAATCTATCGTTTTTTACCACATTAAGGCACCACAGTTCCGGTTGATTTTGGGAATGCCATGGTTGGTAGCTCACAATCCTCGAATCGATTGGCGAGCAAAAGAATTGGCCTTTCCCGAGACTTGCGCCCACACATGTTCTCGCCAAGAGAAACAACCAATAGACACCAGAACCTCCATGCTTGCGACTGTGGCAATCGGCACCCTACCAAGAGAATACCAGGACTTTCAAGATGTCTTTCAGAAAGAACAGGCTAATACCCTGCCACCGCATAGACCATACGATTGCCAAATCGACCTGATACCCGGCGCACAAATCCCTTGTGGGTGAATTTACGCACTCACGGAACCGGAAAACCAGCACCTGAAGGCCTACCTTGACCAATACCTGGCCAACGGGTTCATCCGTCCCTCGAAGTCTCCAGCAGCCAGTCCTCTATTCTTCGTACCGAAAAAGGAGGGGGACTTGAGAACGTGCATCGACTATTGTGCATTGAACCAGATTACTGTAAAAAAACGCTAACCCCTGCCACTGATCCCTGAATTGCTTGATCAAGTCAAAGATGCCCAAATCTACACAAAACTAGACCTGAGGGGGGCATATCACCCTGTTCGTATTAAAACAGGGGGGCAAATGGAAAACCGCTGTTCGCACCAAATACAGCTTGTACGAATATCAAGTAATGCCCTTTGGCCTTTGCAACGCGCCTGCAGCATTTCAATACTTCATGAACGATGTCCTACGGGAATTGATTGATGTCTGTGCTCTAGTGTACATCGACAATATTCAAGTATAATACGCATCAAAGCAGGACCAGGTTAAACATGTCCGATCCGTATTGGAGAAACTCCATCAACACCAGCTATACGCCAAGCTCGAAAAGTGCTCATTACACGTCTCCGAGGTGGAATTCCTGGGCTTTATTCTCAGCCTGAATGGAATCCGAATGGATGTACACAAGGTAGATGCTATCCTGAACTGGCCATCCCCAAATTCATTCAAGGGGGTTCAAAGTATGCTGGGTTTTGCAAACTTCTACCGCCGGTTCATCCCAGGATTTTCGCAAATCGTGCATCCCATCACGTCATTGCTAAGGAAAAGCAACAAAAAGTTCCAGTGGACAACAGAAGCCGAGGAAGCTTTCCAGGAACTCAAAGCAAGATTCACATCTGCCCCAATCTTACGCCACCCTCGCCCTGATCTCCCATACCTGGTGGAAACGGATGCCTCAGGCATGGCTATGGAAGCCGTCCTCTCACAAAAGGACCCTGAAACAGGCCAGTTACACCCTGTTGCCTTCTGGTCGCGTAAATTCACCCCCCCTGAACTCAATTACGCTATCACAGACAAAGAACTCATGAACATTAAGTCAGCCTTTAAGGCATGGCGGCACTACCTCTTGGGTGTCAGACACACAATCACTGTAATAACTGACAACCGGAACCTCCAGTAGCTAAAAACGGCAAAGGCCCAATCCTCACAACTACGTTGGGCTCTTTTTTTTTGCTGAATATGACTACGTGATTACATTTTGACCAGGGGTGAAAAACGGGAAGGTCGATGCCCTTTCCCGTGTGGGAGTGGAAGAGCAAGGGTATCAGACCCCTGACCCAATAGCAATCATCCCGAGTGACAAGCTCCTAGGAATCACAGCAACCATAACTCAGAAAGAATTACATGAAGAAATCCAAAACCTGATGAGTCCGGAGAAATTACAAGCATGGAGTGCACAAGGAGAACATTACATGATAAAAGATCAGTTGCCCTACTTCAGGAATCGTTTATTCTTACCAAACCAAGAACTACGAGAACAAGTCATGTCCGGTTATCATGATTCCTTGATCGAGGGCCACTGTGGAATCGCTAAAAACCTAGCCAAGGTAAAACGAAATTATTGGTGGCCCACGTGGCGTAAAGACATTATCCAATTCATCCTATCTTGTGGAGTGTGTGCTCAAAACAAGTCATCCAAGCAGAAACCTGCTGGGCTATTACAACCATTGGAAATCCCACCAGCACCCTGGCACACGTTGTCCCTCGATTTTATTACTGATTTACCACCCAGTCAAGTGTTTAACACTATTCTTGTGGTCGTGGACCTATTTTCAAAAATGGCACATTTCATTCCTTTAAGGGGCTCCCAAATGCTTCCACTCTGACAAAGGTATTTCTTGAAGGCATCGTACGGCTCCATGGGTTTCCTTCAGTTTTAGTCTCAGACCGAGGTACTCAATTTGTATCTAACTTCTGGAGAAAATGCTGCTCTATGGCCCAGATCGACATCCGGCTATCCACCAGTAACCATCCCCAAACGGATGGTCAAACTGAGAGGACAAATCAGACACTCGAGCAGTATCTGCGTTGTATGTTACACCAAGCTGAAGGAAGCTGTTTCGACCTATTATGGATAGCTGAATATGCTTATAATAATTCCCCACACACCAGCACTGGGCAGACACCCTTTTATACCATGTATGGCAGGCACCCACGTACTTCTGAGTTGGACGTTCCTACAACCTTGGAAATGCCAGCAGTCAAAACCTTGCACGCAACCATTTCTCAAACCTTTAAAAGGGCAGCTGAACACCGACTTCAAGCTAAGAATCGTCAAAAGAAGTTTGCTGATCAACACCGAGCAAAGGCCCCCAACTACCAAGTGGGAGACAAAGTCTGGGAGACAAAATAAACACATGTCCATTAAAGGAACCCAAACTTTCTGTCCAAGATACCTGGGTATTTGTCACCTCCGTGATAAATCCTGTGGCGGTCAGACTAGCTTTGCTGTCAAACATGCAGATTCATCCTGTGTTCCATGTGTCTCTCCTTAAACCTGTTCAACCTGGGACCCGGGTAACACCGCAGCCAGTAGTAGTCGCCGGGGAGCCAGAATTCAAAGTCAAGGACATCCTGGATTCAAAGTACGCCAGATCCAAATTATACTACTTAGTAGACTGGAAGGGGTATGGTCCACAAGACAGGACATGGGAGCCTTGTGAGTACATCCATGCACCTCGCTTGCTTAGACGATTTCATCAAAACCATCCAAACAAACCAGGACCAGACAGAATAGCAAGGCATGAGAGGGGTCTTGGGGGGAATGCTGTCATGATTCCTGCCCCTAATATCCCCAGCCCTCCAAGATGTCAGGCTGGAGCCAGGCCAAGATCACCTACATGGCCCTGAAGGGCCTCTCCATCCCTCCAAAGACTCACTTGGAGTCAGTCTTGGCGCTTTTGGCACCAGACTCACTCAATCCCATAGGACAACATTGGGGATTGGACTTGTAGTGCTTTGATGGGGACAAGATGGATGCCCCCACATATTTCAGTTCCCAGAACTGCATGTGCAGTCTAGTCTTTTGGGTGTGGTTCAGCCCAGAGACACCTGGCATACCCAGAGACTATTTAAGCTACACCCAGGCTGAGAAACATGCATTGTGTTTTCTGCATCTGCAGCGTGACACTCACCATGTTTGGATCGGTCTCCAGTATGCCTGCATCTTTCTTCGGCGCTCAGCTCCTGCAAAAACAAGAACACCGTTAGGAACAGCCTTACCTTGCGGCGCTTCTGCCCATCATTCATCGCTTCTTTTGTTCTGCGGGCATCTTCGGCGGTGTCATTCCCATCCCGGCACGCCGCTTCATAACCGGCATCCACGCTGAAAACGTCGCAGCACCTAAAAGACACAGAAAAAGAACTCAGTTCAATACAAATACGAAAGGATCGCATTGCGCTCTCACTCACCTTCAGCGCTACTCACACCGGCCATCATCTAAGGAAGGAAAGGAACGAAGTTAGAGAACTGTTCAAAAGACTCATTATACTTACCTGTCGGACTGTTGCCAGTGAAGTAACTAGGCAGCAACGAGCCTGCATCAATCAACGGGCCCCTGCGCTGAAAGCAGGACGGAGAGCACACTTTCCAAGAAAACCAGGTGAGCTGTGGATCAAAGGGAAGGGTTGGACCCCGGGGAAGAAGGGGTTCAAGCACACAGAGACAATAATGAGTTAAACTCTACCAATCCTGTGTTTCAGGCCCAGTCTCCAGTCGAATAGACTCCAAGGAAGGGTTCGAGGTCATAAGAGGTCAGAACAGGCTGAGTGACGTCCCCGTGGATACCAGGTGAGCGTTACAAAAAGTAGTCTTCTTCTATCGATTGACTCAAAAGTAATAAAACTGGGAGCACAGATGAAAAGAATAAAATCTAATTTCTGTAAATTCTCTCTACTCCCGCTGGTTAGATTCGACATAGGAAAGGTGGTTCCCATAATATTGTTTGGTTTGGACTATAATCCAATAGCTATGGATTTAGCCTGGGACATAATAGAGGCTAAACTGTGGAAGCGAACCTTAGGCCTCCATAATTGTGTGCCAATAGTCAGCCTTAGATATGAACTTGGTTTATCTTCTCTCAGATCGTGGATGGAGTGGAAGTGGATTTCCCTTTATAGACTTATCTCAGATACTCCGAAGGGCTCTCTGCACGCGGACGTGGCTCTGTCAATGCAACTAGCGAACAATGGGTTCCTGGTAAAATTCAAACTGAAATGCACAGAAATATTGACCAAGTCTGAGTGCTGTCTGGATCTCCTTGTCCAAAATCCCACCAAAGTCAAGGAACAGATGAAGCGATGGGACTGGATAAGCACAACAGATAGTATGAAGAAGGCCAAGATCTCTGCCTCCTTTACAGTGTTGGGTAAACGACTGTCAGTTTTGCCTGCCTATCTAAAAAAGTCACCTGATTAATCTATAAGAACCTCCTTTCTGAGATTCTGGTTAAATTTACTGCCAACTCTGAAGATATTATCCACCAGAGATAAAGAAGGGACCATTAGCGCGATCTGTGACAAGTGTGACAGTGAAGAATGTCAATGAATTAAACATCTACTATCCAGCTGTTCCGGTACTTGGGACATGAGGGTGGAAAGACTTGCTAGGTTTGTTCATGATGTACGCTGGTTAAATACTGAGGAATTCTGGCATAGATTATCATCAGGTAATGAGATATTTCTATCTGCAGAGGTTGTTAGAATCCTTCTGAAACTGAAATTGGTGTTAACCTGATAAACGTACGGAGAGGGGGGAAGAAACAAAATAAACGGGAGGTGATTAAGAAATGTTATGAAGTTTTCTTTGTATGCCATGCTATGAATGAAGTGCCTTTCCTTTTTTGTTCTATTGCCTTTTCTTTTCTTTCTTTCTCCCTTCTTTCTTTGATTATCTAAGCTCTATCTTATTCAATTTCTTCTTTTTAAAAGAAAAAAAAATTATATTTGTTAATTTGATTGCAATGTGTATATTTTTACATTTTTCTATTTCTATGTATATATTGTTGGTCGATGTGTTAAAAGTCAATACATTTGGCTAATGCACAATAAAAAAATAATAATAATAATTGTGTGTTGTCCATTCTTTTGTTGACCCTGCAGTGCTGCTATTAAAGATGTACCAAACTAACCTCACCCGGGATTTGAGTCCCCCGTCTGATTTCCATGACAAGAGGGCAGGTCTATCTACTGCCAAGGTCAGTGCAGAAAAAAGCAAGCGACCAACAAAGTACTCCTTTGGTGAGCCAAGTTTCTTTTCCCAATCCAGACTTCAAATGTATAATTCGAAATTAGCTACACATTCCCATCTCCATGAACAGAAGTTATCTACATGTGTCATGCAGTGTGGAGTTTGTGCAAAAACACCAAATGAGTCCACACAACTGTTTTTGGGCTTCACAAGTCTAACAAGGCCTTGCCAGGCATACCTTACAATCCCACTGTCCCTTTGTATTCATTACTCCCTATCCTTGTCCTAACATCTCTACAATTGGATTATTTCCTTCCTCGTCTTCCCCATCCTAGTACCCTTGCTAGTTGGCAGGACCCAGATCCAGATCCTCACCATGCTCCATGTAGATGGCATTCATGGGGACTTTCAGTTGAAGATCACAACATGTATGGGCAATCTGGCCTGCCTTACTGCAGGAGTAACATTTTGGCGAAGCTCAATTGGTCAGATTGATAAAAGGACAAAGGTGGGAAAGGGCTGGTGAGGTCATGCACGAGAGAGATAAAAGTACAATACCAAGCCACGATCTTCCCTTTCAGGGCGAAAGGTTTATCCTACCCTACAAAAGCAGCAGTGCCCCTGACTATGCCAACAACAGACAGGAGCTACTGCTGGAAGGTCAACTTCAATTTTTCAAACACATGGAAACTATCATCTCCAGACCTTGAGACCTACAAGTCATCTAAGCAGGCTGTTCGATACAGTCTGACTCGTCACCTCTATAAGGAAGGCATGGTGTCAACAATAAGACAGGCACACTTGATCACGGTTCAAGGGTGTGTATTGAACTTTCACAAGGGTGTGCTAAACGCCTATCTAAACCTAAATCTAGAGATGGGAGCAAGCTACGACCATCAAATAATAATAATGCAGTCCTAGTGAGTCTTGTCAAAATAAATGGCCCTATACTAAAAAACCTATTGCCAACCTTACCACTAATTTACAAATAGTGTGGGGTAGTGTTCATAAAAAAGAAAGAATTGTTCCCAAAATAATATGTCGGGATGTTCGGGCCGTTGGCCCCCCTTCCTCAAGTTTGCAGCACAGAGCAAGGCGGTTCACTTCGGCAAAGCACACATTCTGGCTTCTATGGCACGAGGATACAGTTCCATTTCCTGCATCAGGACCTTCTGTGTACAAGTCTCTTTACTTCTTAAAAGTCTCTTGATTCAAAGGGCCTGATGTACAAAAACAAGATACAAAGTTATTTTCCAATAAGTATCCAATTCAGGTGATTCACCCTGGATCCCCCTCAGCCGGAATCAGATTCCTTTTCTATCACAATCGTTACTGCGGATCCCCCTCTACCGGGCTCAGATCCCCTTTTTACATGTTCAGAGAATTTTCTTTCTCGGGTGACTCACGGTTCACACAAGAGACCTCCTCAGCCGGGCTCTGATCCTTCCTCTTCTCCAGTTAGTCTCCCTCAGCCGGGCTCAGACCAATTGCAGTTCACGTTAAACTATCAAAGGGCCTCATTACAACCCAGGCGGTAAGTTCCCAACTTTACCACCATGGTGTAAACTCTGTTTACACCATGGTGGATGGCGGATTTACCGCCCCATTCCAAGGTGAGTGGGGCGGTAAATCCCCATTCCCCATTTACCCTTCCCCATTCCCATTTTTGCCCCATAGGGAATAATGGGAGTGGGGAAGGCGCTAATTACGGCACCGTAAATTACGGTGCCGTAATTAGCACCAAGGCGGGTTAGCGCCTTGCATTTTAACGGCTGGTAGGAGCAGGCGTTAAAATGGTAATCAGGCGTTAAGGGTTAACGGCGCCGACGGCGCCGTTAAACCCTTAACGCCTGGGTTGTAATGAGGCCCAAAGACTTTTAAATATGCACAGGGTTTAGCTTGACCCATTATAGGACCACTTTGATTTCAAGATTCCCTTTTCAACACGGGCCTCATTATGAGCATGGAGGTAATGAAAAAAGGAAGGCGGAATGGTAATACCGGGTCGAGTACCGATCCGGGCCATTACGAGCCTTCAAACCCGGCGTTACCTCCACCGCCTGTACCATGCCCCTACTTACCGGCATGCGCGCGTCCACGTGCCATTGACGGCGTCAATACCAGGATGCCGCTAACAGGAGGACATCACTAGTAAGGCGGGCAAGCATCTACCGGCATCCCGAAGGCGGTAAATAGGGTCTGGATGATGGCGCTAGTACAGGCATCACGGATCACCCGTAAATAGCAACCTGCTGTGTACCCAACTGCCACAGGTGCACACAATCTCCACAGGTGGAGGCAATGGAGCCTGCTCCAGCACAAAAGGAGCACACCCACACACCACACCCCTTCCAACACCAAAATGATCCCACTTGCTGTTGCAATCCTTGTGCTGGAGGACATGCCTGTATTGCTACACCGGCAACAACAACTACAACTACAACAACAGGCAGCACAGAGGAGACTCAGGAGGAGAAGGAGGGTGAGACAGGCCCAGCAAGTCCCACCAGTGCAGCCAATGGTACCACGTAGGCAGCCACCAATCCCTTGCATCAGAGCCAGTCCATTTAACCTAACCCCTGTGCAGATCCACACCCTGTACCGGTTGGACTGGGACACCATCACCACCATAGTGGACATGATACACAACGACATTGTCAGCCTGCTAGAAATCTGCACTGCCATCCCCCCTCTACTGAAGGTTGTGTCTGTGCTCTACTTCCTGGCCAAAGGCACCTACCAGCAGACAGTGGGCCAGCTGCATGGCATATCACAACCACTCTTTTCACGCAGGCTGACCCAAGTGCTGGATGCCCTCCTGAAGCATGCAGGCAACCACATATCCTTACCATGGACTGGCCAGGAGCTCGCTGACACTAAAGTCGGCTTCCATGCACTGGCAGGCATGCCCAATTGCATCTGTGCCCTCGACTGCACCCATGTAGAATTGGTGGTCCCTCATGCCATTGAGGTGGTGTACCGCAATCTTAAGCAATACCACGCCATCAATGTGCATATGGTATGTGACTCCAGCAAGATGATCACACATTGTTGTGCCTGATATCCCGGATCCACACATGATGCTATGGTGCTGCAGAACTCCACGCTACCCCGCTACATAGAGCGACATGCTGGACGACGTGCCTGGCTGCTTGGTAAATTGCCTGACAGGCTTATGGCAGTGCAATGGGGAGGTAAGACCGGGGGGGGGGACGCATACTCCACCTAGGTGAGATGGGGGGACAAATACTCCATCTGGGTGAGATTGTGGGGGGCACATACTCCACCTGGGTGAGTTTGGGGTGGACGCATACTCCACCTGGGTGAGATTGGGTGGTGAGTGGACAAGGCACATACAGTGAAACACTGTAGCCCTGAACATCCCAACCTGAACATGACACATCAATGCCATACATAAGACCAATGCTGCACATCAATGACAATATGCCAGACGTACAAGCAGGCCACCATGGGAATGCCAAGTGATGGATGACAGAACATGATCACACCTGTGGCAATGCCGCTATTGGGAATACATACAGAGTACCACACATCACCAACATGGATGTTTAAACATTGTCCCGCATCCACAGTACACCTGCATCAGCATGCAAGTGAACGCCCTGCATCATCTGGACAATGCAATCCACACCAGCAGAACATATTACCGTACACATTGCGTCAAATGAACCTGCACGCATTAATCCAGGGACATGTGCATGTGAACAACGAATAGCTGCAGCCATGGTAGTGATTACTAAGGTGTCAGGTCTGATATCGACTAACACATACCTCATTGTGCCCCCATTCAGGTGATGGTGGCTATCCCTTGAAGCCGTGGCTACTTACCCGTGTACAGAACCCGCAGAACAGGCACGAAGAGGAGTACAATCGGGTTCATACCCGTACCCGTGCTGTGATCAAGCAGACTTTTGGCCTGTTGAAGGCACGGTCCCGCTGTCTCAGCAGGTCTGGTGGAGCACTCCTTTACGGGCCTGAGAAGGTGGCAAATATCACCATGGTCTGTGCCATGCTGCACAACATGTGCATCTGGAGAAACATACCAATGCCACCTGACATTGACCTGCATGCACCGGGTAAGGAGGAGGATGATGATGATGGAGGATGACCGTGCTGTGCGCCAATCACTGTAATAACTTTATACAAATAAGATTGCTTGCCACAAATTATCTTTCGGCAAATGAGAATAACACTTACCTCTGTGGTGATCGGGATTCTTGAAACTAGAAGCTAGAGGGAATTACCTGAAAACTCCTCCCCAATCCAGCCCAAGGCTAGATTGAGGTGAAATCCCCAGGGGAAACCCCGAAGGGAAAAACCCCGTGAGGAGCTGCTAGAGAGCGTGGATTCCTGTAGCAGCTGGTGGAGTGGTGGAGGGGAAACACTAGTTGAGCTGAATTCCGGAATCTTGTCAAGGTGGTTTCTGATAGAGAAGAATAGAATCTAGATGAGTATGATATCAAATGGAGTAAGTAAAGTGGTAGGGAAAGAGAAAGGATCTTACCCTGAAAAGCCTATTTTCTACTGAGGAGTTCTAGTCAGTCGGAGGTAAGGTTGGTATTAGACCGGATGGTGACAGCCCAAGGAAAAGATTGTTCAGAGCCAGGTGAAAGGCTTGTGGCTCAAAGATACTGAAAGGCTGATATGGATAAAATAGAAACGTTAGATCAAGGAGGGAATCCTAGTGAGAGACTTGATGAACGAAAGTTTGATAGAAACAAAGACACTACCGGAGAGGACAGTCGGAAACACAGGTAGGTGAACTTCCGTTTATCCGCTGTGCTCGAGAAGACTTTGAATTCTGATGAGTCCAAGAAAACGGAAGGGTAAGAAGAAAAGAAGTTAGGTGAGAGAAGAATGATCCTCGGGGAGGTAGCTGCGGAATTACTTCAGGTAGGAAGTTTAGCGAAGGATAGCGAAAACTTACGATGCGCAGCGCGACTCTGAGTAGAGAAGCAACGCGTAGTGCAGAGGATCCTGTTGCCGGAAGTACCATTCCGGAAGCTTGGAGGCGGGGCTAGTCCCGCGGTGTGAGGAGTGAAAACAACTAGAGCGCGGCTTACCGTCTCCAGATCCTCCATATTGAAAGTCCCGATTTCGGGTTGAGCCATAGCTGTTCCCGGTATTGATTTCTCTAAGTGTGCGGCAGTTCGGTTACACAGAACAGTCGTAACAATCACTGATTGACGATTTCTTGTGAACCACAGGGATGCTGATGGGTCTGTACTACACTGGGCACTGGGATCGTATGGATATGGACACAGGGTGTGTGGGGAGTTGGGCACTGTGCGTTGTCATGAATTGAATAAACACACACGAAATGAACAATGGCCAGTCATGATATGATTTTTAACACAACAGGTTTATTGGAAAATTAACAATATAGTGCTAGAACCCTCTACCTCACACACACCCTCCCTCCTCCCCTGACCCCCATCACTCCCAACACCCCATACCCCCCAAAACCCCATACCCCCACAACACCCCAAACACCCCCATCCCTCCTCACCCATTGTCATCCCACACACAATGTGCCATTTGTGAGTTTTGCAAGGTGGCAGTTAGCACTTGCAGAGTGGTCCTGCTACTTCCAGCCTCTCTTCGGGTCTGGGGGCAGTATGTCCATTTGGCGAATGCTGTGCCTGGTCATGAGCACAGGACTTGAGGGAGTTGAGCTGGCAGGTGTGGTGGATGGGGTGGAGGTTGATGGGTGTGCGACCGCAGGCGAAGTTGGTTGTTGCTGCATATTCTCTACAATCCTGCCAAGGACCTGTGTAACCGCAGCTAAGCTGTCTCTGATCACTATGGTGTTGGTATTCATGGCAGTGATGGAAGCCGCATTTGCCTCCCGAATTTCATGGCGGGTCAGTTCCCCATCCGCCACATACTGGCGGACCAGCTCAATCAGACTGTCCTGCCGGGCCTCAACCCTCGTGAGGCGGGTCTCCATGTCTGTGGGGGCTGTGGAGGTGGGAGGTGCAGTGGCAGGGTGGCCCAATGCTGGACTGCCCTCTGATGTGGTGGACAGATGTGGACTGCCCAGTAATATGGCATGGTCTAGCATGGGGCATACTGGTGTGCCCTGGGTGGAGTGCAGGGGTGTGGGCTGGGGACTGGGTCTATGCAGACATACTACATGGATGTTGTTGTCCATGTCGGTGAATTCCTCGGCGTGGCCCTCCACGTCACTGAGGGGGGGCAATGGCTGCTATCTCCCCTATGGAACTGGTGGCAGCGGACTGCGTTCCATCACCCTCTGCCTCTGAAAGTGTTGCTGACTCTGTAGTGGCAGTGTCGTCGGCTGGTGTAGTATCCTCCTCTGCTGGCCTGGGCTGTACTGCTGCCTTGGGTTGCACTCTGGGCATTGGTGCTGCCCTGGAGGTTGAAGGCCCAGTGCATTCTTGTCTGGCCCTGGATCCCTTTGAGGATATCGAGGCCCTTGGGGCAGGGTCCTGGCCTTCACTTTCATGCGTCTGTGCCTGTGGGGGAACAAGAGATGCAGGGCATCAGTGATGCTGTTTCATACAAGATGCATGATTTGGTGCTGTTCAGTATTTCATGTTTCATGCATTGCATTCTTGTAGGTGTGACGCACAGGGTACTTTTAATGGGGGGGGCATATTGGCATACGACATGGGCTCTCCATTCAGTACTGATGTGTACTAGGTGGCATACCGTTGTATTGCGGTTTGCGTGATGTGTGACATGTGATTGATCCCTGTGTGTTGGGTGTCTGTTGGTAATAGGATTGGCACGCAGCATGCATTTCATTGTGCCAGGGTTTGGGCCACCATCTGGACATGGATCTGTATATGTGTTTATGAGGGCCCATGCATTGGCTTGGTTCACTTTCACATCTGTTGTGCTATGTCAGGCTTTGGTTCTCTGGGGTTTGTGGGGACACTCACCTCCATCTCCGATGACGGCACACCTGTCTCCATTTCTCCAATGCCCTCAATCGATTCCATGTTGATCATGGTGCTGCACGTCTCCTCCCATTGCATCAATTTGGTGGGTGAGTGGTCCCCGCTGCCTGTAGCCATGGCCTCCTTGCGGTTTGCGGATAGTATGTTTCGCACCCAGAGATGTAGATCGTCCAACCTTTTTTTGCAGTCTTTCACCGTGCGGGGGGTGGTGCCAACCGCTGTCACCTTCCGTGCCACCTCCTCCCATATTTGTTTTTTTTCACAGTTGGGCTTCGTGTTTCAAGTTATTGGCAAACACCTCATCCGCATGGCCTGCCAGCATATCCGCCAGCATGTTGAGCTCCTCATCGGAGAAGCGCTTCTTGCGCAAGCGGGGAGTGGACTTCCGAGTGGCCTTTGACATGATGGGTTGATTGAGCCTGCTCTCCACTCTGTAGCACTGCTGTGTTAATAGGATTGCAATGGATTGTGTTTTTTAAGATGGCCGCCGGCGCATTTCCTTTTCTGGTGCAATGACGTTATTTGCGGGTTCGGTATTACGAACCCGGTATTTGCATGATGGTATTGCCGGGTCCGTTTTTAAGGGGTTGCTCCTGTTCGGAGGCGGTATTGGCGGGTCCCGTGATGGCGCTATCGGGATTTTGGGGGGCCTTTAGCGGCATGGTGGTGAAACCATTACCGACATGGGGGTTTGCGCGTGCTCGCGCTCTCGTAATCAGCCGCTATTAACGGCGTCGAGGGTGCATGGACGCGCTAATGCCACCATGTGGTTAATGACTACGTTTTTTCCACTATTCTCATAATGAGGCCCTTAGCATCAGTTGGATACCAAACAGAGACTTTCGAATGAGCACCCACGTGGCACCGGACCACTCTGTCTACGGTATCTTTCTTGGCATCCCAAAGTTACTCCTTTGGTGTCCAATTATAATCGCGTTGCTTGTCACATATGTCTCACACACTGTTCTCTTTAGATTTCTCCATACAATGTTGCTGCTTGCAACCTTGGATCAAACACAAGCTGGTTTGGTATCAGTCTCTCCGACTCACCGGCTGTGCATCTTTACTGACGCTGCTTTGTTGTAGGAGCAAAGGACACAGCGGCAATCGCTACTTCCTACCTTGGTTATTGATGTGGGAGAGCCCCGGATACTTCCGATACACAGTGCAGGTTTGTTCAGCTTTAGTTCCCTGTCTTAGATTTCTACTTTCCAAGGTTCGCGAAAGTAACAGTCTGAAAAGGTCAAGGGCACTTCCCTCCATGCAACGCTCTCTGGTCTCACCATCTTTCTCCTCGTATTAAACTGCCATCTTGGAACTGCTGTTTCCTTGTATGCTTTGCCTTGCTCAGAGTGTGCTTTCGTGCTCCGCCTTTTATCCATGTGGGGAAGTGTGATTGAAGTCAAGTGTGTGTAATGATCAGTAATTGCCTGATCTTGCCTGACCATTGTATTTGGACATGTCTGGTATACAGCTCTGGTGTTAGTCCGTTATCGCTCATGGTGAGCCATCCGTGGGAAAGTGTTTGTGTTGGGAAAGGGGGGGCATTGTGTTCCTATGTATCCTACCTGGTAGGATGGAGAAAAGGTGTTACAGGGAAGGAGGATACCGCGTCCCACCATCCGGTATCCCACTTCCACTCCCCGAATACCACTCCCCGAAAGGTGCCATAAGGAAGGGGATACCATGCTTCACCCTTCGGTGTCCCACTTCCACTCCCCCCAAGATCTCCCATCCAGGTGATCCTCCCGCACTGGCCCACCCCCAGGAACTGGATCCAAAAGTGATGGCCGTGTCCTGGCCACCAGCATTATAGATACCCGGGGACTAGCTGGTGAGAAAACTCCAGGTTTCTGACAACTCCCCCTGGTACATTGATGACCCTATACCTGCAAAAAATCCTCAGAAGAGGAAGAGCCTATTCATTTGCAAGAAAGACACCTGCCAGGCCCCGGACCTTCAAAATGGGAAGAGTTTATACTCCATTATCTTCTCAGTGCTAAAGACCTCAGAGAATGTCAATTGGTCCTGGACTTGAAGAAAGCCAATGTGCTCATTAAAACCACTCACTTCCAGATGGAGACCCTCCAGAAAAATAACACAACTAATATCAGTGTACGATTTCATAGCATTACTGGATCTGACCTATGCTTCACTGAACATAACAGTTAATGATCACATCAGCAATTGTTCATGTTAGCAGGGAAAGATCTCCACTACCTGTCTGTCCAAGAGCGCTTATGAAGGTCCTGGAACCCCTACTGGACTATCTTCAGCAGTGAGGCATTTGCATATACCCCTACCTCGATGATTGGCTGACCAATGCTTTTTCTCAGGAGGAGGCCAATCTACCTATGAAGCTAGAGATTAGGATCCTTCAACAACATGGATTACTGATAAACAGAAAACAAATCACAACTCGCAGTTCAGTCCAGGACCTACAATTCATCAGGCCAGGTTGGATTTTCAGTGGGAACTGGTCTGTGTTCAAGGCTACATGGCAACCACCATGATTGCAGTCCCTTGTACTATAGAGCACTTGAGATCTATGATTTCCCAACTCCACAAATGCTGAGAGTTTCATTTTGATCATTCCTACTGTTCAGGAGGAGAGGAAATCGCTGACGGGTCCATAGGTCAGCACTCACCCTCTAGAACCTGTAAGACAAGATAGCTTCACCATGTGAGGACAGGGGGTGCAGGATTCACTTACTCCAACATGACTCAATGATGAGGACTCAGTAAGTTGGCAAAGGGAATTCTGTTTAATGACAAGTACATCAAACAGGGAAAACAAATGGAAATCAGCAGCATTGCGATCACCTGTCTCGCTCCGACTTCCTCGAACTTCAGTTGAACAGCAACTTTTATGCATAAAACTCATCATCATTTGACGTCTAATTCTACAAAACTCGTCATGCAATATAATTGGTTAGGAAAGGTAACTTAAGTGTAGGTGCTATATCTGTATATGGTAACAGAGCATGCGGATTGGACAACTCTTATCGGGTGGGCGTCTACGTACAACCCTCTACATTCACGTGTGATGGACGTCACTACATCTACGATGTCCTATTGGTTATAATATCTGTAGGACTCCAGATAACTTGGTCCATTGTGATTGGTCGGGTTACACCCCTAGACATAAATCCCCATTTTAATTAGCAGCATGCAGAGTGGACACCCAGGTGCCTAGTGTCCTAAATTTCACCCTGCCGCCCTTCCATCAATCTGTATCTTAGGGCTATGTGTCAATTAGTTGGCTGGGTATGGCCTTGGAACTGTAGCCTCTTATCAGGAAAAGTTATGGCATCCTCAGGTTCTGGATGACATCAGGCGATGGTACCTCTTCGCGCCTGGCTGGTCCCGTGTCTATTCACCATGGATCTGCCTCAGTTTCCAGCTTTTATTGTATTTAATTCTACTTCGGCCCAGCCACCTGCCTGGGCCTCTCTTATCTTGACCTTCACGGGCGAGCTGGTATGCTGCAAAGTTTGATTCTTGCGAGTTGACGCTCTCCTCCCTTTCTCTGGGTGACCTCGATTTCCCAGGCATGAGCCGCTCTCTGTTGAGTTTCGATTCCGCTCTTCCTCCCTGTTCTGGCTGGGTTGTGAAACTCGGCCTGTTAGGCCTCGGGCAGCCTAGGCACATTTCTGCTTTACAAAATGTATAATGTACTTCTTGAGGTAGATATATATATATATTTGGCGCATGCCACTTTCCATTATTCTACTAAGCATAGCAAGCAGTATCGTTTTCTTTAGCTTCTTGCGTTCCAAACCTATTTACACGTGTTTCCTTACATTTCAGCATCGTCTCTCTCCTGTGTCCATTACATCTATTTTCATAATTGCTCGCGCTGGAGTGTTATCTTCGATAGCCGATTTGTTCATTTGCGAGTCTGTTCAGGCACTTATGTCATTTCTACTGGCCTTCCATTAAGGCTCTTGGGGTCTCTTTCTGGACCCTATGTAGGTACTCCTCATTTCGTATCAGTGGCTGCTATGGCTGTCTGATAGGGTACCGTGCTGCCCAGGGTTGTCTGGTTATGGGCGCTTCAACAGGTACAGATCTTCTAATGTACACTGGGCAGAGTCCCAGTGCGGCTCTCTGTTGGTTCATTTGCTCTTCATACGTCACGTACCTTGGCGAGTGCCTTCCTGGAAGCTCGAAATGAGGGGCTGGGGTGCAGGTCATGTCTGGGACCTTCTTTACACTACGTCACACCTTCTGAAGAGAGAGCTGTAGTGGTGGCTGAAAGACTCCAAGTGACTTAAAGGGTTTTTCATGTAGCTCCTCTCACCAATCACAATTACATCAGATGCAATGCCCCTGTTTTGGGGGTAAAATTAGAGTCAACCAGGGTGCAGGGGAAAGGTCCCAACAGGTACAATCTAGAGCCTCGAACTGGAAGGAGTTGGCAGTAGTGTTTAGGGCCTGGCTGTCCCTTCTTCCTTTGATAATATAAAGGGACATTCATGTTTGGCCAGAAGATACAACAGAAGTGGCCTATATCAATAAGCAAGGGGGCACCAGATTTCTCATTCTTGTGATTCTTTCTTACCACGGGATGTCCTGGGCGGAGGAACTGCTTTTCACCCTTTCACCATCCCACCTTTCTGCAGTGTCTAAGGTTAAGTCGGAGCTACTCAGCAGTTTCTTTTCATTGTTGCAAGAGCTTTCCTTGCACTCCGTGAAAGCTGACCAAGCAGGTGTCCATTGGTAGACGTGCTTGCCTTGGCAGCCAATATGCAGTTTCTCCTTCTCTGTGAGCCTCCATTTTGGGGGAGATATACTTTCCCTGCAATAACCCATAGGTGCCTGAGGCGCACTTACTGGGTGCCACATTTTCAATTTACTTTTTGCACGCAGCTTTGATTTCATTTTAATTTATTCTCCACTCCTTTTTGTTATTTTAATATATTTATTTGTGTACCTTGGTTCCTTGTAACTGCTACAGCGGTGTGAGGTTGCCTGGGCACCCTTGCGGCTTCAGGACTCCTCTCATTGCTCGCCTTTCTTTTATTTCATTACTGCAAGCCCCCGACAAGTCTGTCCTCGCTCCCCATAGGTACTTGCAGCGGATTGGCTGCTGTCAATACATGTGTATTAGCCGTCACCCCCTCGGCCGCGCAGCGTCCACGTGCAGCAGAACCGTCTTGTCACTGCCGAAGTCAAGCTTACGTCCTGCCCATCTGTCCCCATCCGTGCCTCAGACGGGCTATGGGTCACTCCATTTGTGGTAAACTTTTCATCTCTTTCCCGTGCGTAGCTTAGCTATGCCCCCCTGGAAACAATCTTCCTGGCGATTGGCCCATGAGCCTCCCTCCTCCTTCACGGTCCTCTGCCACCTTCACAGGGATGAGATGTATATTATTTAACGACCGCTCTCTCGTGGAGCACGCACTTCATTGTTTTGACCTCCTACAAGAGCAGTCTCCTGATTTTGCATTTATTACAGAGACCTGGCGCTGGAACTCTTTCATGACGCAACCCTTATGCAGTCGGTTGGCCACTTAAGCATCTCACATTAGAGCGTACGCATATAACATATACCTCAAAAAAGAGTATACATACCGCCACATTTTTCTTTGTGGCTCTGGTGGAAATTTAAAATTCTCACCTGGCTTCAAATATCTCCAAGACTATTTGATTAGTACACATTAACAGGAATACCCTGCACCGCGACCATGAACTACAACACGTGTGTCATAGCCGGCATGGAACACATAACAGTGGGCCACAACATCACACAAACTGAGCAAGACAATGGCCCAAAGTCAATTGCAGGGTATCCAAACTCTTTATGGTGCAACCCTTATTCAGTCAGCTGCCCAAACTCTTTCATGACGCAACCCTTATGCAGTCGGTTGGCCACTTAAGCATCTCACATTAGAGCGTACGCATATAACATATACCTCAAAAAAGAGTATACATACCGCCACATTTTTCTTTGTGGCTCTGGTGGAAATTTAAAATTCTCACCTGGCTTCAAATATCTCCAAAACTATTTCATTAGTACACATTAACAGGAATACCCATTAATTAGTACACATTAACAGCACTACCCTGCACCGCGACCATGAACTACAACATGTGTGTCATGGCCGGGATGGAACACATAACAGTGGGCCACAACATCACACAAACTGAGCAAGACAATGGCCCAAAGTCAATTTCAGGGTATCCAATGTAACTAATGTTTTGTTCAACAACTCTCCAAAGGGTAAATCAGACCCTTAACACCATAACCATAACATACATTATTTAGTATATAAACATTTCTTGATGATGGTGGAAATTTCAGAAAATAAAAAAAAAAATATTATTACTTTGTTCTTAAAAAAAAAATTAAATTCGTTTTTTCATTTATATTGATAGTGTTGCAAAAGTCCATGGTGGCTTTTCCACATTCATTAAGAAAAAAAAAATCAAAATAAAGAAAAAAATGTAAATTGTCACGTTTGCATTATTGCCAAACATAATTCAATCCAAAATAATGATGCCAAGGGAAGGGGTTTCTCGTAGCTTATTTCACAAGTATGCTGCTTGCTCACGTTGTGCCTTTAGTTCCATTGATGTATATAATAATAAAGAAAATGTCTTGCAAAATGTTCCTTTCAGCTCCCCAATTGATGTATATAATGATAAAGAAAATGTCGTGCAAAATGTTCCTTTCAGCGCCCCAAACTAAAGCTTTCTTAAGGTGCACACACGGCAGCAAGTGTTTGCATATTTGCCAAAAACCATTAACTCCACTATTTTGGAGCCAACAGAAAATATATTTTCTTGTAGCTTCTTTTACTTATCTCCCCCACGTTGTAATTTCAGTTCTGTTGATAAAATAACATTTTGTCTTGCAAGTGTTCCTTCCTGCACCCAATACCACCAGTTTGTTTAAGGCAATCATTGAAATTATTAATTTCCCGGACATGTTTGCTCATCATTCACTCGAAGGGCTGGAGGAGAACAGACCTCGCTGGGCCTCTGATGTAACTGTATTACACGGAGCATTTTTTGAAATTCAGGCAGGATCTTTGATAAAATCAAACTCCAAACTTTATCCATGTTCATTCCACATGGGAGACATTGTTTAATACACAAAAAAAACTTGGCACAACAAAAATGTCTTTCATTACGGGTTGCACACTGCCTTTATGTATTCATTTTCACAGTTAATGTTCTGAGTGCATGGAGCTCTGGCGCCACCCGGTGGTTTGCAGAATGTACAGGGTGGTCAATGAAACTGTAAAATGCTCCCATGAAGTTATTGCATTTCATTGACACACACTGCCCCCAACTCCTGCCCCCAACTCCTGCGCTGAGAGTTATCTTTTTACTTATTAATTTGAACGGGGGTCAAAAAGTCAATTCCCAACTAGCAGGGCCCTTTTTGTCTCCATAAGATCTCTGGGGCTTATTCCTCTTTTATTTTTTTTTTGTGCGCATTTACATGAGGGAACTCTGGGGAAATTATTGGTTGCTGGGGACCTCCCTCCCAGAGTCCAGTGGCACATATACATTTTCAACCCTGGAGCTGGCAGGATGTTTATTTTTGAGTCTTTGGGGGAACGGTGGGTCACTCTTAGGCTGCTTCCCCCCCACAGCTCTCCTTACTGTACATTTTTGTAGCTGCAGCTCCTCAGTTGCACTCTGTCCTTTTAAGTTGTGTTTGTCCATATTCCTGGGTTCATCCTCGTCGCCAATGTAATAAAGTCTCTTATCAGTCACAAGGGACACACAGACCAGCTGTGGAGACTGATGTTGTTCCAGGTATGCTTTATTGGTACAATATGTACAGTTCCAGTTACTCTCAGGTATTTACAGTAGTCTGGATGACAGGACAAGGACAGGGATAGGTAGTACAGTACACATGAAGGAGAAAACCCACTGGCCATCCACTCACTCCAGCTCAGGCCCCCAACTGACTCACTCAGAACATTCATACACTGATGCACTCAACATTCTCCTGGCTGCATCATACATCACATTCTATTGGCAATCACTCCAGGCCAGTGACAAAGTACAAGACTATATATAACAGTCATGCATGCCTTTTTCACTTCTTCGGTTCAATCTTCCTCTAATGTCCTAAAGCCCTTGTTAAAATAGTTCATTCTCTGTCATTCTCCCTACCGCTAATCGGATCAGGCCCTCTCTCTCTCTCTCTCTCTCTCTCTCTCTCTCTATCTCTATCATCTTTCATTCAGGACAACATTTCTCTCATTCGACATAAGATTATTATATCACACGGCTATGCTTCCCTGCCTGCCCCTGTCTGTCCTGCTCACCCTCCCATGGCTATCTGGTCCCAATTTCCTGTTTTTTCTGAAGCAAACACCATCTCGTCTACTTTGCGTCTCAAGTCTGCCTCCCCGTCGGACCCCATTCCGCTTAGGATCTTTAAAGAGATCATTCCTCAGATTGCTCCTTTGGTTTCCTCCGCAGTTAATCTTTCTAAGGCTAATGGTGATATTCCTTCTTCTCTTAAACATGCACCTGTTATTCCCCTTCTAAAAAAACCTAATCTTGATCCAGCACTCCCGGCAAATTTCCATCCTATCTCTCATCTACCGTTCTCTATGAAACGTCTAGAATCTCTCATCACCCCTCTGCTCTCCTCTTTTCTTGAGAAGACTGGTTGCATTGATCCTTTTCAGTCTGGCTTCAGACCCAGTCACGGTACCAAGTCATTTCTGGTGTCAGTCTTTTCTTACGGACTGTTCCCAATCTCTGTTTCTGTCCCCTTTCACGTCATCTGCTCTCTCTCTTCTCTGCGTGGTCCCGCAGGGCTCTGTGCTTTCACCCCTTCTTTTTAATGTGTATATCTGCCCTCTTATCGCTCTCATTCACTCTTTTGGTTTTCGTTGCTATTCCTACGCTGACGACACCCAGATTCTGATGCAGTTGGATCTTGCTTGTCCTGATATCGCCTCTCGGTGCCATTCCTTTCTCTCTGCCATCCATGCTTGGATGACACTCAACTGCTCTGCCTTAATGGGGATATAATAGAGGTTCATCTAGTCGGCTCTCATCCCAACGCCTCTCTGTGGTCCGATGCTTTCAGGCCCCCCCGAGTTTGGGCCTCTCCCCCGCCCATCGATTTTTGTTAAAAACGTAGGTGTCAAACTTTCGTCTTCACTTTCCTTCCTCCAGCAGGTGAGTACGGTCTGTCAAACCGTTTATTTCAAACTTTGTGTCTTCCGTAAGGTCCTTCCCTTTCTCCCTGCCTCTCTACATCCCATTGTCGTCTTCTCTCTTATCCCGGGTTCTCTTGACTACTGCAACTCTCTGTACTTGGCTCAGCATAATTATCTGCTTCATCGTCTTCAAATCCTTCCGAATTCTGTGTCACACCTGGCTCGGGTAGCGCCCTGGCTCTCTTCGACCACTTCTGCTCTCGGCGCTCTTCATTGGCTC
Source organism: Ambystoma mexicanum (assembly GCF_040938575.1). Classification (NCBI taxonomy): domain Eukaryota; kingdom Metazoa; phylum Chordata; class Amphibia; order Caudata; family Ambystomatidae; genus Ambystoma; species Ambystoma mexicanum. The sequence goes on along the minus strand of NC_090926.1, from coordinate 323,069,316 downwards.
CTGATTGCTAACAGGGTCAATTTTAAAGCTCTGTGCATTGTTCACCGGGCTTTTTATAAGGGTAGTCCAGCCTGTCTGCAGGCTACATTTGCTCAGTATGTCCCCTCCCTCTTCTTGCGATCTGCTTCTTCACTCTGCATTTCTGTCCCTCATGTCTGGCGCTCACTCGTCGGTGGGCGTTCCTTTTCTGTATGCGCTGCTCGGCTGTGGAACTCTCTTCCACTGTCTTTACACTTGGTACAGCATCATCTCACCTTCAGACGCAGGCTAAAGCCACATCTCTTCTCCTGATCTGTCTCTGGTCCTGTTTGTAGCTGTTTTCCACTTTCATTGCCTAACACCCTGACGCCCTTCCTGGTGTATGTTGCGCTTTACACATTTCCTTAACATAACATAACATAACGTAGGGCTCTTATACGCCTTCCCCCCTTCCCATTGATTTATTTTTTATTTGACTCATTTTTATATTGCATAAAATAGACCAGAGGGTTTCATACTCATAATATAAGTTCAAAATTCATAATAAAAAGTGAAAAAATTTAAACAGTGAGCAAGAAAGATTTTAGATTTTACCTATAAGTCAAAAGCGAAGCAGCCATTCATAAATCAGGAGGTTGGGAGTTCCAAAAATGATTAATGAGAATAGAGCGTGCTTGTTTGAACACTTCAGCTTTTTGAGTGCTAGGGATATTCAAACCAAAGATCTGTTACTTCTGCTAGAGAGACTACCACCTGTGACCTGAATTTTCTGGCTCAAATCAAGTGGTTGATGTAGTGTTATGGCTTTGTTATGGTTTGTTATGTTATGTTAATGGGATGTATACTGTGCTTCACTGCCATTTATACAGTGTCAGGCACTATCATGGAGCTGAAAGAGAGGGTGTTGGGTGAGATCATGGGAGAGAGAGGGTAAAATATAAGCCCAGTCCGCGCCAAAACCGGACTGGGGTTGCTAGTTTCCCCCATATCTTTTCATGCACATCGGATCAGATGTTGTTGGAAGCGATTGATGGCTTTTCCCATGCCTGAAGGTCCATTCCTCTAGCGCAGTGGTCTGCAACCTGTGGCTCTCCAGATGTTTGTGAACTCCTCCCATGACCCCTTACTCTTGACTATTCCGGCAAGTGCTCATGGGAGTTGTAGTCCCAAACAAACATCTGGAGAGCCAAAGGTTGGCAACCTCTGCTCTCGTGTATTCTTCTCAGCACGCGATGTTTGCTCCATCACGGCACGGAGGACGGGTGGAGGATTGCAGCTGGATGGAGCTGCTGGTGGGATGCTTGTGCCTGGATGCTGTTACTTGGAATGTTATCTTGGGGAGGTCTTGGTACCCTAGGTAGGTTTTTTGTACGCGCCAGGAACCTAGGCTGGTGCACAGTCTTTCAGGGGTGTCAAGGCTGACAGGGATGACGTTGGTTTAGTGGTGCTTGCTTTGGTCACTTTTTTGCCCTCCAATGCCATTTCACCTACCTTTATTGTAGGCATGCACTTCTGTCCCGCTGGATTTTAGTGCCTCTTGATTGTTTACTGGGCGTCTGTTGGACAAATGTCTCAGTGGAGGATGTGTTATTAAAAACACCCTGTTTTCAGATTCCTCTCCTTGTTGTGGCTTCAGTGACAGCTTGGTGTTGGTGTGGTCACCCAGCACCCACCATTTTGACAGCAGGGTTTTATAGGAGTTATTGTTGTGTTTAGAGGAGGGCAGCGGGGTGTTAGCCATGTGGAGTGGCATCTATGTTCCTGTGGTTGTTGCTACCCCCGAGCCGTAAGTAGGTTGCGTGGTCGGTCCTCTAAGTTTGATATGCCTGCAACTAGAGTTCATGTCAAAAAAATGACAGCTGAGCTTGCAGTTGAATTACCCTCCCTACTTCCGTAGTCTATATATGCCAGTCTAGAGGCAAGAAAGGGGCCTCTCCTAGAAATATATAATACTGGGACTTTGGCTCTGGCCCCCGTGGAGCAAAGTATTCTACCTACTTCTCCAATGTGCCCAAGGTCGGAGGAGACTCGGCTGTCTGAAGTCCTGGCACAGTGCGCTGGGAGGAGACAGCGTCTCCAGGAATGGAGAGCGGGCTGCTCCGACAACGATGATGATAAATCTGGTTGGAGCATGGTTTCACCTATGCAAAGTGTGGTTTTGGAAACGATGGGTGCATCTATCCCTGTGTCCTTACAATCTCCAAAGAACAGAACAGAGAAAGCTGCCCCGGAATCCTCTATACAACCTCCCCTGGACCCTGTGAGGTTGGATGCCAAGCGAATTGAGCAAATCAGCCATGAGCAATGGCATTGTGTAAAGGAAAATATCACACATGAACTTAATCATTATACTTACTTTGCAGATTTCTGTGCATGGGCTTATCCCTTAGATAAATGCGCATTACAGGTCCTGCCGGACAAGGCTGAACAAATTTAAATTGGTTGGAACCGAGGCTAGTATGCAATTGTTGAAAGATAGTAGGGACATGAATGTTTCAGTTACTGTGGACAGATTTTGTCAGACAGTTTTGAGTGAGGTGAATTTTCTGCATGATAAATTGGTCAACACGCTGAAGGTGATGTCTTATCCCTTAGCAGCTTCATGTTCTGTTATCCCAATTATTTTCAAACAAAAACTGTGTTATTCTAAGAGCTTGTGAGTTAGTAAGGATCGCATGCCTATGATATTGGATAAGTCTTTGAGTGGTTTTGTCATGGACAGAAGAAACTTTATAATCACAGATGTTGAGAAGCAGCAGGGCATGAACCTAAGAAGGCCTTTAGAAATAATGTGCTTGCCTGGCTAAGATCGAAGACCGGGCGAGGGGTCATTAGAACTTCCTACTTTAAGATCCTGGGTAGAGTTGAAATTGACATCTGGTCCCAGAACTATAAAGGTTGTGTCCTTGTGAGGGTGGTGGTAGTAATCTCTTTTTGAGCATTCTTAAAGATCTTCTCAATGGCCGTCCAATTTAAGATTGGTACTTGACCTGGCCTACCACCCATATTACTTCACAGAGGTTTAGCTGTTAATGTATCCTTTATGCTTTTTGTGTGCTATGATGATTGTTTTCTTTTCAGTTCTCTATTGTATTTGCTAGTAGCAGGATACGATATCTTGGCATGTTTTTGATTTAGAGTTTTTTGTTATGTGTTCTGTTATGTATTATGTTTTCCGTCTTCTTTGTTTGTTAGCACTCTGAGGCCTTAATAAATAAACAAAATAAATAAGACAGCTTTGCTGTTGCATTGATGCATGCAGACTGGAAGTACCCCGGACACTGCATAGGGTGGCAGTTTATAGGTGTTCTGAGTGTAGAGCTTGGAGGTATTTGTGTATGAAGAGGAGCCTTGTCCGCCCGTGGTGCTAGGATGCATTGGCACGAGGTGTACTATGTAAGATGGTTGAAGAGGTATACTGTTCTGATGTTTGATTTCTGTTGTGGACGCTGTTTAGTTGCCATGTGTGGGTGGCTTAGCTGGTATACTTATTCTGATGTTGAAATGTACAATTTGGACGGTTAATGCAGAGAGCAGTCACAGACTTGATGGATAGACACTTAAACCACATATAGCAGATCAAAACATGGCATAGCACGGCATGCACAAGGGCATGAGCATCATCACAATGCATTAAAAGTCATCGAAAAACCTGGAAAGGTCCTTGCAACCTGGTGTCTTCCTCATGCTCCTACAGTATCTCCTGCAGAGAGGTCCTTTTTCACTCTCCTTTTCCCTATCTCTCTCTCTTTCTCTCTCTCTCTCACACACACACACCGTCTCTCTCTATCTCTAGCTTTGTCTCTCTCTTTCTCTCTCTCTCTCTCTATATCCCTCTTTTAAATCTCAACTTGACACATTTAACCATATGTTCCACAGGGATCTGGGCATTAGCAAATGCAGGAAGAGGGTAGCCTGGAGACTCTACTCATTACCATAAACTAGATGGTAAAGCTTATGGAAGGCAAGAACATTTGGTTCAGAGAAATAGCTACTTGAGAAATGAAGACAGAGGCACCTCTTTCAACTTCCTTAGAATGTAGGTTAGCAGGCTGAGTGCCATCTCAAACCTCACACTTACTTGCTCAGGTGATTTTCAGAGTGGTCAGCTTAGACCTTTGTCCATCGGGGAAAAGACTGCTGAGGCATGGGGCAGCATTTGCCAGGTGTTAGGCGATTGAGGCAAGGGCCAGAATCCCTGGTCATTTCCTAGAAGTCTACTCAGTTTCTCCCACAAGCCTCAAACTCGTCTCACAGAGTGCACACAGCTATGGGCCAAAATGGAATCCCTCTCACCTGCCTCCCCATCACCTAATTTTTGCAGCGTTCCAGAACTTCAGTTCCAGAAGGATGCTAAAACCTTGTTGGGCTTTCTTCATGGTAAAATGATGAGCAGGTCAACATGACAGTGTATTTTAAACCAGATCCTGGCTCCCGAAAGGATACAGTGCAGCTCGGCCAGGAGAGGTGAAAGAGGATCAAACGTTCTCTTACCCACCACAAACCAGGCAGCAGCATGAAAAGAAGATTTTAATGGAAAAGGAGAACAGTGGGCAGCAACGGAAAACACCACTGCCGCCACCAATATTCTTTAGAAGTAGAGCGTGTATTACACATCAAAATATTTCAGGGGAATAAAACGTTGTATTTTCCTCAGCAAAGACAATTAGTAGTTCACAGTTTGCAATTTGTTAATAATATGAAATTTCAACATTCATTTATCATCAATATAAAATGCAAATAATTTGCCTACATGGGTATGGTCAGGACAACCGCTGTCTGTGATTATACCCCCTAGCCCATGTTGAGTCAAAGCCAATTTAGTGGGATTAGCAAAGAGCACAAATGCAGTCTTTGAAACACTAAACTTTAGATTTGCTGACATCTAGGCTTCGATATCAGTCTAGCAGTTCTTAAGATGATAACAATCATCACTAGAAGAAACGTTCAAGTAGAGCTGTGTATTGTCAGCATATTGATGGATATTCACCCTACGTCTCTGTATAATATCACCATGCAGTTCAATATATAGGTTAAATAAAATCCAGAACAAAATAGATCCCAGAGGGATCAGTGCCAACACTGACTGAATAGCCTGAACCGGAGTAGCTTGACGTCTATCAGTCAAGTAAGATCCAAACAAATATAAACCAGTCCAGCAAGTCCAATCTGCTCAGCTAAGATAAACAGAAGGGACCAGTGCAAAAAGCTGCAGATACGTCAAGCAAGACCAATGGAAAGTGTCTATGATGCAATTAATTGCATCTAATATCTGAAGGGTCGAAGACTCATGTGAGAAACCTGAAGATATCTCACCCGCATGTCCTGAGGGATTTGCCATCCAGGTGGCCAGGACATGATCATCGTTATTGGATATAGTTCCTGGGGGTGGACCAGTGCTGGAGGATCACCTGAATGGGAGATCTTGGGGGGAGTGGAAGTGGGACACCGAAGGGTGAGGCATGGTATCCCCTTCCTTATGGCACCTTTTCCCCATCCTTCCAGGTAGCATACCTAGAAACTCAACCACCCCCCTTTTCCGACACAAACACTTTCTGACAAATTCATCGTGAGCGACAACAGACTAACACCAGAGCCATATACCTGACATTTCCCAACAGAAGGGTCAAGCAGAGTAAGGAAATTACTGATACCTACACACAACTGACTTCAATCACACTTCCCCACACGGATAAAAGGCAGAGCACGAAAGCACACTCTGAGCAAGGCCAAACACATGAGGAAGCAGCTATTCCGGGATGGCAGTTTAAACTGAGGAGAAAGGCGGCGAGACCAGAGAGGAAAACAAGGAGGGAGTTACCCTTGCCCTTTTCAAGAAAGGATTGCAACTTCTAAGACGCCTCAAGGAAAAGAAACATAAGATCAGGATTTACAGCTGACGAATGGTCTAGCATGTGTCAAAGGTACACAGGGTCCTCCCGCATTGACAGCCAATGCGGGGAGAAGTGATTGCCATTGTGGTACTGTCCTTGACTCCGACAGCAAAGCACACCAACAAGTTCAGCACAGCCGGTGAGTCGGGAGAAACTGATAGCAGACCGGACTGTGTCATGCTCAAGGTTGGAAGCGGCAACATTTTATGAACAAAGAACTTGTGTGCGATTGAACCTTATGAAACCAAAATCGGTACCAGAAACAGAGTGGTCCGGCGTCATATGGGTGCACACTCAAAGGTCTCTGTTTGGTACCCCTAGAGCGTGTAAAAATTGAATGGTGAAATCAAAGCAGTCCTGTAGCGGTTTAAGTTGAATCCTGTGCACATTCGAAAGTCTTCAATAGCCTGTGAACTGAAATTGGTCTGAGCCTGGAAGAGGGGGACTAATAGTTTAAAAAGGGGATCTGAGCCCAGAAGAAGGGCATCCGGGGTGAACAGTAAAACTCACCCGCAAAGATATTGTTGTGGCAAATGGGAACTCGACTGAGGGATGCCTGCAAATTAAAGTTGGTCTGAACCTGATTGAGGGAGGCTAATTGTGAAAGAAGGATCTGAACCCGGCTGAGGGGGATCCCGGGCGAAGAGTAAATCGCTGACTTGAATATTTGGAAAGGATCTTTTCTTTGCAGGAACTGTTCTTTGTTGTTTCTGGTACATCAGGCCCTCTGAAGCAAGAAACTTTGAACGAAAGAGACTTGGGCACAGAAGGCCCTGATGTTGGTAAAAGGAACTATGACCTTGTGCCGAAGAAGCCCAACAGTGTGCTGTGCTCAAGTGAGCCGGCTTGTCCCGTGCTAAAACCATGGGGAAGGGAGACCAACAGCCTAAACATCCTGACTTATCATTTTGTGAACACTTCTTTCGTTTTCTGAACATTATCCCACACTATTTTGTAGCATAGTGGTAAGGATTGACAATAGTTTTTTTTTTCGTGTAGGCCCTTTTTATTTGACTAGACTCCACTAGGCTGTTTTATTATTATTTGATGGTTGTAGCTTACTCTCATCTTAGATTTAGGTTTAGATTAGGCGTTTATCTCACTATTATAAAGTTCAATAGACACCCTTGAACTGTGATCACTGTGATGACAGAAACCAGCCTGGAAGGGGTGTAATAGATCACTGTATCTATGCTATCCGATAATTGAGTGGCCACAACCTTTTCAAGGACATTTCCAATAAAAGGAAGACTAGCAATGAGCTGATAATTATCCCTGCAGTTTGGATTTAATGAGGCTTTCTCAAAAAAGGATGAGCAAGTCCTGTCTCAAGAGCTGAAGGAAAACTATCTGGGCTACAGAGATGTATAGCTCAAGGCACAAGAGCTGACGGGTAGAGGCGTTTCCAAATTTTAGCAACAATAACGTGGGTCTGAGTGTAAGCAAAAGAGAGTCAAGTATGTCACAGGAGAGCCAAATACACACCCTTGAGAAATGGAACATGGATTACAATAGAGAAATGAGAGAGGAAGTAATATGAACTTTAGTCTCTTAACTGCGTTTGAATAGACACAATCTTACCAATGAAAACGTTATTGATGTTAGCACATGGATCTGCTAATACCGAGTCCACATCTTCAGAAGACGATTAAGACAATACTTTGCAGCGTGAAAAAGACAACAAGGTTTATCACATTCAAAATTTGATTAGAATCAAAAGCTGACTTAGCTTCAGTAATTACCTTTTTACGTTCAAAACAGGCCTCACGCAGATGAATAAGGGCTATTTCAGTGTTAGATTTCCTCCACATTGGCTCCAAAGGACGAATCTTGTGTTTGTTGGTATTCAGATTAATAGGAAACCTTGCGCTGGAGTCCTGATTGGACTCTCTCGAATTGCAAAGGAGGAAACATATCTGTCACAGATTTATTTACAAGGAAAAGTCAGCAAATAACTAATTCATGTCCGTGTTTTGAGTACTTTTGATTGGCCTGGGGTTAAAAGCCCTTTCAATATCAAAGGCAGGAACAGCATGAAAATGTTTTTAAAAAACATTTAGAAGTCTCCTGCCCTCCAGTGGACAGTGGCTGTTTTAAGGAGATAATAATGGAAATTAAAAGGTGATCTGACCAATCAACATTGATCGGTGGAGATGTGTAAATCACTTTATTGCAGCAATGATAAAATCTCAAATATCTCATTCAGAATGAGGAGGAGCTTGAATTATTTGGAAGAGCTCCAAGGTGAGAATCTTGGAAAATGTAGGTAGAGTGGCAGAAAAACATTCCAGAAACTGCATGGACAAACCTGGTGGACAATATATTAGGTGAAAGGTGATTGAATGCTGGGCTGAGGCTAAAATAGCACAGGAAAGATGCTCAAATGAAGAAAACAGCAGGGATTGTAAATATCTACCAGTAGAATTATTGTTAGTGAAACCAGCAGCTCCATCCCCTCCTTTCCTCAATCTGTCTTTCTGAAGGAAGATCCGCTCTCATGGACGATTTCTTTAAACATGACAGTAAAATGGGAATGGGGGGAGCAAGTGTCCATTAAAAAGAAACATCAAGTGACATCACTTCAATTGTGCCAAAGATCAAAGAAGAAGGGATTGATTGACAGTTAATAAGAACGGCTGATAGTGAGAGTACCGAGTTGTGAACGTAAAGGAGGGGATTTAGTAATAGGAATTCAATTGGAGTGATACATTGTGACATCAATAAACGGTGCTTCTTCAGAGTAGCCAAGATTCCTTCTAGTAGTGGTCCTGGACGTAAAAAGCGGTGCATTAAGAACATGTTGTAACATTTTCATTAGAGAGAGAAAAACATTTTATAATAAATGGTACCTAGGATCTCTACAGCCAGAACATCTGAGTAAAATGCTGGCCCGCTGGAGTCATAAGAAGACAGGAGGGGGTTGTTGATATAGACTCATCTAGTGGTCCAGAATCACTGTAAAGTAGTGCGAAGATAAACAGTAATGCCTAAAACAACTACAGTACAGAACACAGTGAACATGAAGCTAAAATCACCCACTTAACTGGCAGCAGCAGGGGCAGCACAGGTAACACGAGCACTCCCAGCACGGAGTGGCCAGCAATCCAGAGGGCACTGATGAAGGTCAGGCACAGAAAGGTGGGGGGGCCCTCCTGGTGCCCCGACAGGATGATTTCCCCGGGTGCTTCATTTGGGGCCAGCCCATCCTTGAATTCTCACAGCATTGCTGGGCCCAGTGATGTAGGCGCATGCCACAATAGATATGTCCAGGTGGGGATGGAGATGGGTGGTCCAGGTGGCGATGGAGATGGGTGGTCCAGGTGGCGAAGGTGATGCGTGGTCCAGGAGGCGATGGAGATGGGTGGTCCAGGTGGCGATGGAGATGGGTGGTCCAGGTGGTGATGGAGATGGGTGGTCCAGGTGGCGATGGAGATGGGTGGTCCAGGTGGTGATGGAGATGGGTGGTCCAGGTGGGGATGGAGATGGGTGGTCCAGGAGGCGATGGAGATGGGTGGTCCAGGTGGCGATGGAGATGGGTGGTCCAGGTGGTGATGGAGATGGGTGGTCCAGGAGGCGATGGAGATGGGTGGTCCAGGTGGCGATGGAGATGGGTGGTCCAGGTGGTGATGGAGATGGGTGGTCCAGGTGGCGATGGAGATGGGTGGTCCAGGTGGTGATGGAGATGGGTGGTCCAGGTGGTGATGGAGATGGGTGGTCCAGGTGGGGATGGAGATGGGTGGTCCAGGTGGGGATGGAGATGGGTGGTCCAGGTGGCGATGGTGATGCGTGGTCCAGGTGGCGATGGAGATGGGTGGTCCAGGTGGCAATGGAGATGGGTGGTCCAGGTGGGGATGGAGATGGGTGGTCCAGGTGGCGATGGAGATGGGTGGTCCAGGTGGCGATGGTGATGGGTGGTCCAGGTGGGGATGGAGATGGGTGGTCCAGGTGGGGATGGAGACTGGTGGTCCAGGTGGCGATGGTGATGGGTGGTCCAGGTGGCGATGGAGATGGGTGGTGTGTAAATGGAAAGGGAAGGGCTAGAAAACAGAGATTTTCAGCAGGAGTCACCAGGGCCTCTAAAATGTCCAGGCCTCCATTTACTCTCAAATACTACATCAAGGGGGAGAAGCTTTCCAGAAGTGACGCACGACCCTTTCCTGAGCATTTCCAGACATTTCGCAATTCATATAGGATGGGTTCGGCCTTGGGTGGCATGTAGCTTCCCTGAGGTGAGGTTTCCACACGCACTGATTAAAGATTGGAGATCAGATGTGTCCCGCTAGTCGAGTGTCTCTTCAGAACTTTCGAAAGGCCTCCTGAGATGAGTTTGGCTCAGCCGTGGGCCTTCCATCCAGTTCTCACCCTCCTTTGAACGAGTCCATGGAAGCTTCTTGGTGGTGATCTACTCGACCAGGATTTTCGGGGAGCTGGAGACATTGATATGCCAGGATCCCTAGGTTGTTGTTACCCCAGATCTGTTAGTATTTCCTCTGGTTCTTTTGTGTTTCCATTCTCCTGAGGAGTTTTTGTCTGGGGTGTCTTTCGTTGCTAGTCTGAAGTCTCTGATGTGGGTACTTCTCAGACGTTTCTGGCATTGGAATTAAGGACTGAGATGAACGAGACTTTTCTGGAATCTTCATTACTCCCAGCCCTACTCTTGCTTGTCACAGTCCAAACATTTCTCTCCTGACCATCGTCTTCGACTTCAGCCACGCGCAGCAGGAATAATCTAGGTTGTGTGTTCCATCAAATGTAGGTTTATACTACTTCCGGTGGGCGAGGAGAGTGTTTAAAAAACCAACATGTAAAAAGGGTTCCTGTAAGAGATGATGTCACTTCAGCATTAAGGACTGTGGCGTACAGGGGTCGGACGTTTTTGATTGAAATGAGGTCCCCAACTAACAAAAAACTCTGAAGGGAGATATTTTAGCTCCCATCCTTATTATGCAACTCTCTCTCTGTCTCTCTCTTTTTTTTTTATAAATGTGAAATTGAGCCTTTTCAAAGGGAAACTCAACCCGTCCCTCGAGTCCTTGAGACAAGCAATTCAGTTCCTTACAACGCATCAGCACCAAAATGCCACTTGAGGGCGATAGAGAGCCTTACAAAACCCAGCACATATTATAACAGCAAAGCCGGACGTCAAACATATGTGCGACAGTCACTTATTTGTGCACCGATCGTTCACGCACAGGACGGCTCCATGTACTGAGCGACTAGTGTTTGCTTCAACACACCGTCAACCTGACTCGGTTGACAGTATATTCAGGCAAACATACGTGTCTTGGCGCGCAGGTCCGCGCCCTGCTGACCGCCGCCAGTAGGACGCGCCTAAAAGGGGCCTGAGCCCAAGGCGCCGAGCAGAAACGTCCGGCGCCAAAAGTGCTGCGCAAAAACACGGCTCGGCATTCAACAACTATAAACACCGGCCAGGGTGGAAGAGTTCCGGCCAGCTCCAGGGGACAGCCCACCGTGCAGAGGTGCACGAGTGACATAGCAGCGGGTAATGGGCCAAAAGACATTGCAGCAGATACCAGTAAGCACAACGTGGAGATGCACGTGAGAGGAATAGCCAAGAGCTATAGCAACATGAATCGGTGGGCAAACAGCACATTGGCACACGACAAGCACACAGTAGCAACATGCCACAGTGAGTACACATCTAGCAAATACAATAACCATTGAGTAGATAGTGGGTCTTGGGAGGATAGCTCAGTGGCAATGCGCTTGCCTTGAAAGCAAGACGACAAAAAGCAACACAGGTTCAATCCCCGGGTCCACGCTTAGAAACCTCTGGGTATTAAACGCGTTATAAATAACCTATCATATCATATCACTGTGAGTGTGGCACACTCGCACGTGGTGGAGGAATGACAGTACTCCGAAGTGGCTTCCTGCACGATGACATCACCGGCGCTACAGGTAAAGTAATAGTGGACATACAGGTTTCAAAATACAGCATGCACTATTTCTGAAACATACAGTCATGTTTTGGAAAGAAAATGTAAAAATCATTTCGATGGGCTTCTTTACAAGTCTGGTGGTGCGGTAAAAAAAAAGTGCTGATAATTCCGTTGCATGGAATTAGCTCCATTTTTACTGCACCACCAAATTCCGAGTTTGCCTTTGAAGTGGAGGATTTACCGTCAGCATTTTTCCGGTTCACCCTTCACTTTAACACCAAAATCAACAGAATTTACCACTCAGAGTAATTCCTCCAAAATCCCCATGTGTTCCAAAAATGGGGATTGACAATGCCCGCCCACCACTCATGATCCCATGGTAAACCCATAGGACCGAGCGGTGGTAATGTTAAGCGAGTTTGGTGGTAATTCAGTGGATTTACCACCAAACTCATATTGACACCCAATGTCTGTTTGAGGAATAGAACTGCCTATGGGATAGCGGCGGGTCAGACTGCTACTGCCTATGGAGTTAAATGCACCGAAGGGTTAGTAATTATCCTATTTACTGCTAATCTGTATAACAGACAAGATGGATGAGAATGATACTCAAAAAGGCAAAATTCACGAAATTCGGATTTGCCCTAGATGTGATTAGAGCCGTAGAAGAAGGTCGCCATTTTGTGATTTCCCGACCGGCGTGATGCAAAGTAAGGAGTCCAATGAGTGTAGCCACGGGATCTACTATGAGGAATACATAAAAAGGCCGAAGAAAGATAAATTCCCTCTTGGGCGAGAGGGGCCCGTGTTTAAGAAGGTGCCGACTAGCGACAACTGGCCCTTATCCATAGGTTCCTCGAGGCTGAAGTAACTTTGTTATGGTTGCCGGTTCATAATTTGATTATATTGAGCCAATCATTGTTTTTCTTGCGCATCCTAAAAATGGAGAGTCTTCAGAAATCCAGGTCCAGAGACATGTCGACTAAAGACACATAACAAAGTATACAAGAGAAACCGATAGCAGGTGCTTGAGTATATGATTTAAGAAGAATGCATGCACACATCCAGCAGGACATTAGAAAGGTTGGCGGGCATTGATACAGATGCGCTGTTTTAAATGATCTCTCTGGATATTAGTGTGCATAGGAAATGGGGTCAGGGATTAGGCGCTGCAAACGTCCACTACCTAGGGCAAGTTTCGCACACTTAAGTAAGGATAGTGAATAGTACCTTACTTTAAGTGCTGCATATATTAGGGCAATATCCCTTTAAAAAAACAAGGATGAATTGAGGAGTTCTTGCTGCCAGGAAGTGTTTTCTGAGAAGTTGGTTAGGCCAGCCAGGAATGTGAGGCTCTTCTCTGATCTCCTGACTTCATACACACACACTGAGGCTTTATAAGCCATCTCATGTTGGGCCACAATGGCTACAAATAAAGTAACAAGTTACACCAGTTTTGTTAAGCGATATTTAGGGAAATTGCTATGCATTGGCAATGTGTCCTTCTTGCCTCAGAAAGAAAGTTGTGTCCTTGTGAGTAGCATTCTTGCCCTCCTTTTTCATGATATAGCATCCAGTGATCAGACAGCGAGATAAAGTACCAATCTCTTACTCTTTTGTATTTTGTACTTATCACTAATGTTTATTACTCCTAGTCCTACTCTTTGCAGCATAGTACTTACTTTTGGGGTACACCCCCACATTACAGGAACTCTTTTGCTTGGTTTAATTTTGAACACGCCCTACCCTGAAGGGCCCCTCCATCCAATGAAGTTTGCATCACCCATTTATTTTGCAACTGACAAAGCCGCCGCCTCACTTCCTTCAGTGAGTTAAAGGTGCTGGCTGACTGTCCACGCTCAGATTGATGCCCTGCAGCTCTATTTGGAGGGGGACACCTCTTGCCTCGGCCCAAGATGTTGCCATCTCTCCTGTAGATCTTTTTTGAATTTTAACAGGAAGTTGGAGACCATCAGAGGCCAAGTCCTATTCAATGGTCGTCCTAATCCACCTACTGACGCATGCTGCTGCCGCTTCCCTTGAGTTACCTGAAGGACCAACAGTAACAAACCAGTGGTTGGAACTCCTGCCAGGAGAAGGTCTGTTTAGGTATGTAAAAGTGGTCCTTCTGACCTCAAATGGTGGCTTCTTCTGATTGTGGGTGTGGCCTGAAAGCGGACAAAATACATTCTAGTGATTGGGGTCATTTGGAGAACAGCTTGGCGAGAAATGCTACATCAGTCCTAAGGACTAATGATCGGGGGTGGATGGCCAGGAAAGGGTCTTTAGGAGGGCCTCAATTGCTCCCGGTGTACAGGCAGATGTTATAGTCAACAAAACAATGTTGTTAAAGGTCAAGAACTATGGTTTCCACTGGCATGAATGGGGTGTTTCTAAAGTGCCTTAGGGACGAAGAGCATGTTTTAGGGGATACCACTGAGAAGGCAACATTACTGGATATTTGAACATTTTATAGTCCACCCACTAAGTTATGTGCTCTGAACTATTGACCCATGGAAATCTGGATGCACTGCACTGAGTGCCCCCCATTGTGCTTGTCGGGGAGATACTCCTAAAACCAGAGAGGACCCATACTGTAAAAACTGTAGAAGGAGGTCAAATCACTCTGAAGGGCTGTAATGCTATTCTTTGCCAGAGCTCTCAAGTTTCCCATGGCTACGAGTGAAAAGGCCATCCAGTCCTGATTTTGCTTAGAATTCTGGGACTTGCAGTTTTCCTAAATTTCAAATGGGAAAGAAAAAAAATATAATTCCCAGGATCCAAATGTAAAATACCAGACTGGGTTTTCACGCATGGCCACGGGAAACTTGTGATCCCTGTCTTTCCACATCACTTGATGAAGGAGACCCAGTGTCTATATTAGATTTTAAGGCGTTCTGCTCTGCTGAATGTTTTATTTTAATTTTTACATTTTTAAAGCGCTCACACAGCCAAGGGGCATCAAGGTGCTGTTACAGGAATATGTCTCTTAGTTGCATATTTATAACGTGCTTAATACCCAGAGTTTTCTAAGCGCAGACCCGGGGATCGAACCTTTGTGGCTTTGTGTTGTTTTGTTTCCAAGGCGAGCATGTTGCCACTGAGCTATCCTCCCGGGACAATTGACACAGCCACTTGTGTAATCAGCCTACTGCTCTGAAGTCACTGCCTCTGAGTTTGCAGTCCAACATTCCCTATTCTTGGACACCAGTATCGCCAGATGTCCCAGGGGCGGGGAGGGAAGGTGGAGTTGGGGATCTCCAAGCAGAGGTAACAGACGTTTCCAGAGGCAGAGTGGGCCATGGTCATCTTGGCCAGGATGGGGCTACCAGAGGTACCTGCACCCCAGATCTGCTGATCCTAAGTGTGACTCAGTGGATCTATGAGAATGTCAGAAAGGCAGAAAGCAGACACCCCGACCACACACCCCATGAATTCGCGGTATGAAACCTGGAACAGAACATTGAGTTATCCAGGGATTCACGTGTCTACTTTAGGATGGACAGCGCTTCTACAGATCTCCTGGCATGTATGCGCAAATAGCAGCAACTCATAGGACAAGGGGAGCCTCCAGCTCAGATGGTTCCCCTTTCTGTTCTCCACTCCCCTGATGTCCACCCACTACAAGGATATCAGGTCAGCGTCCACCCAGAATCAGCGTGCTCCTCAAGGGCCCAATGATCCTGGATTGGGTGGCCCCCTGGATATTCCTCTAGGGCATTCCCATCGTGCCATCTTTCCTGAACACCACAAAGCAGCCCTGGGTCAGGGGAAGACACGCCTGAAAGGCATTGCATGCCACTGCCAGTCCCCTTCGGTTGGACGAGAGTCCTGCATCTCATGGTAGCCATTGATCCTGATTGGACAGTTCCCAGTGTTGCTGGAAAGCACACGTGGCTGGGCACCTGTGATCTGATCGCATTGACATTCTTTAATGGTAAATATGTGAGATGCAGGTTGCTTTCTGGAGTTTGAGGCTAGAGCTCAGCTTGTGTTTTTAACCTATTTTAAGTGTTCTTTTAACTTATATTTTTAATTAAGAAAACATGTTCGACTCAATTCCTGCGGCAGCACATACAATTCTTTGCGTGGGATGTGTGGCTAAGGGTTTGAAGAAAACGCTCTAATAGCTATTTGTATTGTTGCTTTCAAATTTATTGTAAGATTACAAGTTGACCATTTTCTCAAGTTTCTCTGAATTAACTGCATTTAGAATATTATTTTCTCCAGAATGATTCTTAGTATGGTCGTCAGGTGTCCTTAGAGTGACTATCCTTGTGTTGGCTTAAGGTTTTCTCTGTTAGGGATATCCTTTCCCAATAAGTTCAGATAATTGTCCACATATTTTATTTTGCTTTTGTTATTGATAAAGGTGCTTTGTGCTCTTTTGTACTCTTAAATGGTAACCACTTGCCCTCGACAAGTGTTAGTGGCTCGTCTCTACAAGTGTGAGTGGCTCGACGGGAGGGGTTGTGTAGTGACTTGGAGTTATGGTGGTTTGCATTTTCATTTGTAACATGAATTTCTGGTAATTCATATTTTCAATGTCCACTGGAGTTCTTGCAAGGTTAGGTAATGATAAAGGTTAGGATCCCCATTGTAAGGTGGTGTATCCTAGGAGTGGCTATGTGGCTGGATTGAATGGGCCTTGTTCCAAGGCTAGCGCAAAGGGATTACAGGCACCGGTAAGTACACCGGTGCCGGTAATCCCTTTGCACCCTATTCCGAGGTCCCTTAGCGGGACCCGCAAAGGGTCCAGGGAGCAAACAACGGTACTACAATTTGCGGTACCGTTATTTGCACCTTCCCATTCCCATTGAGCCCTATGGGGGCTCAAATGGGAATGGGGTATGGTATTTTTAATGGGGACTTACCGGTCCTGCAAAGGGCCAAATAGACCGGTAAGTCCCCATTGAATGAGGGCAGACTCGGTACCGTTATTGGAGGCAGCCATGTTTGCTTTAACCTTGATGCAAATGTGAACAAAAAAAAAAAATCGACCATTTTGTGTCGACCATTTGTCCTGTCGACCATTTAGATTTGACCAAATGACCTAGAACCCATCAAGGGTAAAGCAAAACAATAATTTGCTATAGTAACAGTTTGCGCTTTCATGGAGGCATGGGACAGGCACTGCTGCATTTGTATTATCTTGCCTTTGATGGTAGCAGGTGCAAACTGGTTTGAGTACCTGAGCATCTAATAACAGTGCCTGGCAAATGCCTAATACTTATGCTCAAGCCACAACTGTTGGCTTTGCCTATGTTTGTTTTCAACAGGACTTCAGTGAAAGACACACAGGGTGCAACACTACGGAGCAGATCGGGCTCTAGCACCCTCCCGAAACGTTGGGCTTTATTGACTGGACTTCTGCATGGGCGGCACTAGCCCCTGGTTAGGGTGGGCTGAAGCCCTCCCACGTGGAGGCAGAAGTCCTCTTTCGATGTGTCACCAGCCTGTAGCACTCGATAGGGAGCGGCAGCAGCATCAAACATGCAGAGCACAAAAGCCTATCCATGCGATATCAACAGACTAACTTTGATAAAGGCAAAGTCTTAACTTCTAGTCTCAGCTTTAAGATGGCCCACCTCTCCAGAGATTAGCATAGCATTATGAAAGTACATAGCCTTTGAATTGGGGTGAAAGGTACTACTAGCGGCCAAAGGGAAGGTGCAATAGCTATTCAGCTTCCTAGCTGGGCTTAGGGAATTGGGAGGGAAGTGGGAGCAGGGCTGGTTTAAGATGTCTCAGGGCTGGTGGGGGGCTCATTTTTTGTGATATTTGGGGGGCACCTTACAGATTTGAAAAATAGGCCAAGGCACCCGTGGAATGCTTAAATCAATAATGACGTCAAAATAATGCAGCAAGGTGGTTAAAATCTGCAGATTGTCAGCAGGTTTCTGTGTCATAAGACTGCCAACATTGGGGCAGCTGCTTGAGGGCCCATTTCAACTGCAAAAGCTGAAAGACCCAGACACTATCCCTCAGTGGGGAGACCGACAGCGCAAGGGGTTTATTGGCCCCACATTGGCCCTACTCACTATCCGCTTTCAAAACTGTCATCCAGCCCTTGCTGGGCTGACCAACAGAGCCGTGGCCAGATGGAACAGGACACAGACGTTAAACGGTGCCTGGGCTTCGCTGTTAAATAATGCCCTGCAATTACTAACATAAAACATTTCACTGTTAGCACCTGCATTCATATGCATACATTTTTAGGTCATTGAAATGGTGACATGGGGTTAGCACTCTGATGCCATGGCCCTACTGTTTAATTAAGTGGCCTGCACTCACATTCAACACTTTTACCCATGCACTCATCCACCAATCACACAACACCTTGCATGCACGGATGCGTAAAACCAAACACAGCATTGACACAAACATAAACACCAACATGCATGCATGCATTCATACACATATACATTCTCATTTAATTTAAATACATATATACACATCTAATTTAAAATAAAAAACACTTACCATACCTCCATGCACCAGCGCACCCTTCACTCAGACACGTAGACATGCTGCCTGACAGGAGAGAAATCCTCTACCATCAGTCAGCGTGTTCACGCTGACCAACCTCAACACACTGACTGACAGGAGAGGAGTCGTCTCTTGTCATTCAGCATGTCTACGTTGTTAGCTGATTAATGGGAGGCAGCAGAGCTCACTTCTGAGCCCTGCTGTCTCCTATTAATTTAATATTTTTTTGTGGAGCCAAACGGCTTCACAAAAAAAAAACAGCAAAACCATTGCAGGGGCAGAGAGCAGACAGCACAGTCCCCCGTGTGAATATTGGAAATGGGTGGACTGTGCTGCCTTCTGGTCAGGAGAGGGTGCCGCTAGGCCCACGCAAGCGCAAGGCACAAGCCGTTTGCCCCTGTTACACCCCTCGTGACGGCCCTGATTCGGGTTGGGATAAAGATAGGTGCTGCTCTCTCTCTGAGTTATCTGTAGTCGAAATGATAAAACAATATTTTTATAACAGTAAAAAACAAAAAGATTTTTCCTCCCAATACACAACTCAACCTACCAGGTTCAGTATTTTAAAGCAAATGTGTGGGTTTGATTCTGCAACCTGGCCACTTGTAAATCTGTGCTGTAAGCTCTAAGCTACTGGGTCTTATAGCTCAATTTACGAGTTAAGCATTTCCAAGCCAATGGGTGGAATTGGACCTGCAACCTTTCCATAGGTAATCTCATGCTCTAATCTCTGAGCTTTGGGGTCTGCAGTACACAAATTGCTTTTCTATTATGACATAGCTGTCAAAGATGGTATGGATGACGATGCATATGAGAACTAGCAATGCTGGCTGGGATAAAATAGGTGCTGTGCTCCATATATATATATATATATAGGTATTTGTAAAGCAAATAATGATAAAACAATATTTTTATAACAATAGAAAATGTTTACCTCTTTCCACCAAATGCACAGCTGAACCTCCCAGGTTGACTATTGCCAAGCCCATAAGTGAACCTGAACCTGCAACCTTGCCAAGAGCAAACCCATGCCCTATCCTCTGAGCTACTTTGTATCCCTTCAAACATTATTTGCATTGTGACATAGGTTTCAAAGTTGTGATGGATAACGATGCCCCCGGGGCAATCAATGCTGGGTTGAATAAACATAGGTGCTTCTGTCTCTCTCTCAGAGTCATTTAATTGGAAATAAAGATAACACAATAGTTTGATGACAGTAAAAAACGAAAAATGTACCCTACTTCCACCCAATGCAGAGCTCAACCCACCAATTTGAGTATTTTCAAGCCTGTTAGTGAACTACTGGGTCTCGCTTTGAAAAGCATAGCTTTTAGCGTTATGCCATAGCTGCCGAAGATATAATGCACGTGGAGGCATCAGGGAAATAGCAGTGCTGGTTGGGATAAACCTATGAGCTCCTGCCTCTCTCTCAGGATCAGTTGTAATGGAAATAAAAGTCATATTTCTAGAACAGCACACATATTTAAAACTATTATTGTACCTATTTTCTTGGCATACACAGCTGATCCTGCCCAGTAGAATTGAAGACGGAGGTCCAAGTATGGCGCAGCAACTACAGCTTCAGTAAATCCATTCTCTGACCTCTGGGCTGTCGGGTCTCCTTTCTAAAATCACAGCATTTAGAATTACTGCATAGCTGTCAAAGGTGTAATTGATGAACAAGGATCTGGGAACTAGCAATGCTGGCTGCGATAAACATAGGCGCTGCTCTTTCTCCAAGTCATTTGTAATCGAAATAAAGATAAAAGAATATTTTTCTAACTGAAATAACAAATAATGCCATCTATTTTTTCCCCAATGCATTGCTTGACCTTCCCGTTTGCGCATTTACAAGCCAATGGGCCTCATCACGAGTTGGGCTGTAGCCCTTAAATGCGGTGGTAACGGTATTACAGCTGCATTTAAGGGCTGGCCCTATCACGAGTTGGGTGCTAAATGGGCTGTTTTACCTCCAGCCTTTCAGCCTCATCATGACTGGGGCGGTAACGGTATTAGCCCTACCGCCGAACTCCCCGGTGCTAATAGCGCCCGATCACGGGTTCGGCGGTAAAGTAAATCCCCATTCCCCATTGAACCCATTCCCCATTGAGCTCATTGGGGAAAATTTGCGCTCTTACCGCTGGCGGATTTCCCGCCGGCCGTAATAGTGCGCATTTTCGGCGGATTTCCTCCCAGCTCAGAGCTGGGGCGAAATCCGCCGAAGTCCTGATTTGGCGGACCCTTAAATCCAGCGGTAATAGCGCTACCGCCGGATTTAAGGGTTACTGCCAAGTCGTGATGAGGCTCTTCCTCTGGAGGTGAAAATCCCCTGTTTTCGGCTGTATTACCGCCGGCTGTATTAGCCCGCATAATTAGCGCTGAAAATACCCCATTGAAACCAATGGACCCAATGGGGAATGGGGATTTACCGTTAACACCCAACTCGTGATCCGGCGGTAATACAGCTGGACCGGTCGGTGCTAGGGCTATTACAGTCGACTGTATTACAGCTGGGAATACAGCCCAACTCGTGATGAGGCCCAATGAGGGGACTTCAACTGTACACCATGCTAGTGGTAAACACATGGGGCCTCATTACGACCCTGGTGGTACGGAGTGAACAGTGCCGTAAAAGGTGCGGGCGCCGTTCACTCCGTACCGCTGCATTACGAGTTCCCCTCGCGGGACACGGTAATCACACTTGGGAAAACCAGGTGTGCTTACCGGGTCCCGCGAGCGGAAGAGGGAGCAAACAACGGGCCATCTCGTAATGGGCCGTTGTTTGCTCCCTCTCCCATTCCCATTCAGCCCTATAGGGGCTGAAATGGGAATGGGGAAGGACCGTGTCTGGGTCCTTGGAGGGAGGAATTACCGGGCCTTCCGAACTCGGAATGGCCCGGTAAGTCCTCATTCCGAGGACCCGGACCCCGACGCGATTTCGGCGGCAGCCATGCCGCCAATAGCGGCATGTTACCGCCGAACTCGTAATGAGGGCCATACTCTTTACTCTGCACTACGGGGTCTCTGTTCAAACAGTATAGCTGTCAACGTTTGGCTGGATGAAGGTGCACCTGGGAACTAGCAATGCTCTTTGAGATACACATAGGTGAAGCTCTCTCTATATGGTTGAAACAGTAACTACATACAACTTTACCTATTTCCTTCTAACTCACGGCTGAACCGAACCAGGATGTGTGTTGCCAACCACACATCTGGATTTGAACTTGCAAGTGTGCTATTGGTAAACCCATGCTATGACCTGTGGGCTACGGGGTCTCCCTTCAGAAAGCAGAGACTTGTGCATGATGATTTAGCTATCAAAGTTGTGATGGATGAAGATGCATCTGGCAACTGGCAATGCCAGCTGGGATGAACATGGAAGCTGCTCTCTCTTCCTCAGAGTCTTCTGTAATGGAAATATAGATAAAACAATACTTTATAACATTAAACGATTAATAAATAAACATTGTGCTTACTGCCTCTCAATGCACAGCTAACCCCGCCATGTTGACAATATTCAAGCCAGTTAGCCAGTAACCCTGCCACTGGTAAACGCATGCTTTAACCTCTGAGCTGCTGGCTCTTCCTTCACAAAGTGCAGCTTTTTTCATTATGACATAGCTTTGAAAAGGGGTGATGGATGAAGCTGCATCTGGGTTACGAGCCATGTGGTTAGGATAAACATACCTCTCTCTCTCTCTCTCTCTCTCTCTCTCTCTCTCTCAGAGTCTATTGAGATGGGAATAAAGATCAAACAATATTTATTTTTAGAACAGTAAAAAAAAATACATGTTACTTATTTACTCACAATGCAGAACTGAAACCATTGGGTTAAGCATTTTCAAACCAATGAGTGGATTTGAGCTTCTAACCATGCCACTAACAAACAGATGCTCTAATCTCTGAGCTACTGTGTCTCCCTTCAACAAGGATAGCTTTTTGTATTATGACATAGCAGTCAAAGATGCAATGGATGAAAATGCATCTGAGAACTAGCAATGCTGGTTGGGATAAACATAAAGTCATTTGTAAAGGAAATACAGAGAAAACTACTTACCTAGTTCTTCCCAATGCACAGCTGAACCTACCAGGTTGATTATATTATTTTCAATGCTGCGTGTGATCCTGCAGTCTGGCTATTGGAAACACATGCTCTAAAATCAGAGCTACTTGGTCTCCCTTCATAAAATATTGCGTTTTACATTATGACTGCCCACTGTGCAATGGATAAAGATGCAGCTGGGGATAAGCAATGCTAGTTGGGGTAAATATAGGCGCTGCTCTCTGAAAAAAGAGATAAAGATTAAACAATATATTTATAACATGAAAAGGACATTAAAAATGAAACGTTTCACCCATTTCCTACCAATGCACAGAGGAACCTACCATGTTGAGTATTTTCAAGCCAATGAGTGAACCTTAACCTGCAACCTTGCCATTGGTGAACCCATGCTCTAATCTTTGAGCTGCTGGGTCTTCCTTTTGCATTTTGACATAGCTGGCAAAGGTGTTATGGATGAATATGCATCTGGGAAGTAGCAATGCTGGTTGGGATAACCATTGGAGCCGCTCTCCCTCTGAGACTCATGTGTAATGGAGAAAAGAAATATCTATTTTCTCTCAACGCAGAGCTCAATCTACCCGTTTGAGTGGTGTCAAATCCATGACTGTACTCAAACCTCCAAGCATATGACTGGTAAAGCCATGCTCTAGCCTCTGTGCTACTAGGTCTTGCTTTAAAAAATAAACATAGCGTTTTGCATTGTAACAGAGTTGTCAATAGTTTAATGGATGAAGGTGCATCACGGCACTAGCAATGCCGGCTGGGATCAACATAGGACCTGCTCTCTCTATCAGAGGCATTTGTAATCGAAATAAAGATAAACAATTTTTGTATAACATTAAAAAGTTAACAAGTTCCTTATTTCCCTCCAATGGACAGGTCTACTTACCAGACTAATTCCTCGTTACGAGTTAGGCAGTAATTCCGCAATTAATCCGCCGAAAATGAATTGCTGTTACCGCCACTTGGTCAGGGGGAATTTCCGCCTGATTACAAGTGGTGGTGGCAGTGTAATTCCCCATTTATTTTGGGTCCATTATACCCAAAGGAGCATTTTCTTGCAGAATTACCACTGCGGAATTACCACTGTAGTAATTCTGCCAATTCTGCAGATTTTTGGGTGTTGAATGGGAAGATTTACCTCCAGGGTTTTGCTGGAGGTCAATCCTCCACTCAAAACCAAAACTCAAAATTTGGCATAGTGATAAAATTGGCGGTAACTAAGTTACCGCCAATTTTACCACTTATCGCCCAACTCATAATGAGGCCCACGAGTGAATTTTCAAGTTAATGAAGGCAGTTAAGCCAGCAACCTTGCCATTGGTAAAGCTATGCTTAAGCCTCATAGATACTGGCTCTCCCATAAAAAAGCTAGCTTTTTGCATTATGACATGGCTGTCAAATGGGTGCTGTCTGAAGATACATTTGTATTTGTATTTGTATTTTATTTATTTGTATACCGCATCAAGACCCTGAGGCAACTGAGCGCATCACTTACATAGTATATACATTTACAATTTACGAACAACAGTGTGCACGGGAGTATTTTACAACAATATACAGTGAGTACATATATAAGTGGATAATATACAATATGATAATATACAACGGATTTGGGAACTATCATTGCCGATTGGGATAAACATAGGCGCTCCTCTTTCTCATTTGTAATGGAAATAAAGACAAAACAATATTTTTATAACAGTAAACAGCTTTAAACTCTAAACATGTCACCTACTTCCTCCAAATGTACAGCTCAACCGAACCAGCTTGTGTATTTTCTAGCCAATGATTATATGTTATGTTATTTATATTTGTATAGTGCCTACTGCCATTGTTATGGCTTTGAAACACTACCGGTTGGAAGTCCCTTCAGAAGACTGTAGTCTGTGCAAACATTCATTAAAATAAAAAGAGCATTACATTGCACACAAATAGTAATTAGAATTATGTGACTATTCACTTACGAGCAGAGATGGCAAGTTTAAAACTTTATAAAAGTCATGCAGAGTATTGTGTTCAGGGGCAGAGATGACTGCTGTGTCAGTGACTGTGTGACAGCTGCACTAAATTATTAGTGGGACTCAGCTGTATTCTATGGGTTGCAGCACTAGAGGAGGAATGGGTATTATAAATAGTCTATCAACCCCTAGGGCAGAGGTCTTCAAACTGTGGGGCACGTTTTTTTTTTTTTTGTTTGCAGGATTTGGGCTGGGGCGGCTCACATGGTCGGATTGGATCATAAAACAGCTCAGGCACCAATGACAAAGTGTCCAGCAGTTGCAAATGGCTATTCATTTCTTTAGGCACAGAATGTTTGAATAGTACCCAATGGGGTGTTTTTTGTTGAAATGTAAGCAAATTGTGATATTAAAGAATATTTATTCAGCAACAATGGTCAAAACTACTAGCTGTATAGTGAAGTAACTCATCAAACTAGCCCACGTTGGCCAAAAAGAGTGACCCATTTTGACTGGCCTACACTAGCATTTTGTATTTTTGATATGGGCCTTGCCCTATTACCCTATAGGCCAGTCCGAGCCTGGCGGCTCATCTATAATGTGCTAGGGGCGTCCACCCAGTGGCCCCCTCACCCTTTATGGAGGATCCGAGGAGCCAGCCCAGTGAAACACAGAGTACTCCCTCGGTTGCTTTTTCCAGCTGAGGGAGTGCTCCCGGGATGGCTGAACTGTCAAAGGGAAACACTGTTTCCCTTTGACAGTTCAGTACCCCAGCCGCACATGCTCACTGAGCTATGCAAGGCTGGGGGCGTTTTGCTTCGCCAGCCTTACATAGCTCATTGGAATTGCTGGCTGGGGCACTGCATGTCTGTGTGTGTGAGGGGGAGCTCCTGCACCTCCTCGCACATACGGACAGAGCAACCTGGAGTGGGGCATTTCAGCACCCACAGGCAGGTCCCTGCAGAAGGTACGTTTATGTTCATTTATTTTTTTATTTAAATATGTGTATGGATGCATGTATGCTTGTGTTATGAGTGAGTGTATGGTGATGGGTGCTCGTATTTATTTATTTCATTTATTTATTTGCATTTTTAAAGCGCACAACTGCCATCGGGCATCGTGGCGCTGTTACATAAAGCTTACTTGACATGGGCATAATATGAGGACAACAAGAGGCGAATGGTTACAGACATTGCTCGTGTTCCAGGGTTACATGGGAACAGTGACAAAGGTACAGTATGTGGCCATAGCAAAAGATTTGTTACAGACATTATTCGTGTTCCAAGTAGTGGGTTGTTAGGTACATATTTACTAGGATAAGATGAATGAATGATAGTGATTGCAGTGTGAAGGTGTGTGTGTTTGTTTTGGTCTGTTGAGATGATTTTAGCGAGTGGGGAGTGAGGGGGGGAAGGAGGGTTGTACATCAAAGGCATTTTAAAAATGCCTTTGTTGCATAATGCCCCTACCCCCCTGCCAAAATCAGCTCTCCTTATGAGGCACTGTGGAGCCCAGGGAACAGGGAAGGTATTTTTTTTATCTAGCATAGAAGTCCAGTCAAAAATACCATGCTTTCCGCCTTGAGACCCCAGCGCCAATTGTAAACTGATTGGCTTTTTACCCTTTTTTTTAAACGTATGCTATAAATTCAGCATTTTAACTCATTATTTAAAAAAAATCACGGGGAAAACCCCCTCGAAACCCAATTGATTGATTCAGGCTCCCTCGCTGCGTTCGGTCGCTAGGCATTTTTGGGGGAAATATTTATTCCCCTCAATTTAACAAATTCACCAGCTCCCACTGGCCCTCAGACTGTGTTGGGAACGGGGTGGGGGGAGCACAGGGATAGTGGTGGGAGCAGGGTGGGTAGAGCCCAGGGTCTGTGATGGGGTGGAGAGAGCCCAGGGACTGGGTAGGAGTGGTATGAGGGAGCCCAGTGACTGTGAAAGGAGCAGGTGGGGGAGCCCAGGTACTAAACTGGGAGTAGGGTGCGGTGACAGCGCTACATAGTTCATAGCCATTTGTACATACTGTCCATTTGGCATTTTTGGGGGGGCCTGGCATGCTTATATTTTGCTCAGGGGGGGCCCAGGCCAGAAAAGTTTGAAGACCACAGCCCTAGGGCAACAGTCTACTGCTATACCTTTACCTGCAGAACCCATGCCCACTGAATAGCATTCAGTCACATGCAACTTACGTGCACAATCATCAGATATGTCAACGATGCATGTAACACATGTCCTCTTGCCTGTACAATCAGGATATTGCAGTACACGTGTTTCATATTGGATAAACACCTGGTGGTGGCATTGCATAGCCATCTGTAGAGGAAAACCACAGCCTCATCCTCCATGACATCACTTATATCCAAGGCTCTTGGTGCTCTAGACAAAAGCCCCTCACCCACCCACCTGAGTACCTGAATATCCATTGCCCCACCCAGAAGAATCCTGGGCTAGTGGGAATTCTAGTGATGTGTTATGCCCCTGTTGGGGCCCTGCAATGCGCCTGGGGCCCCAGAAGCCAAATGCTAAACCGCAAGCACAAATACAACAGGTAATCAACATGCACACTTGGCCAGTCGCATCCGGGACACATTGCAACCACATCCACCCATTGGGTGGACCCCCGGGTATACTCAGTTGAAAAATCACAGTTTCATATGAGGATATGTATAAATGGCAATATATCTGCGGGAATGACAAGGTAAGAGTATCTGGTAATACCTTTCTGAAACATCGTATGAAGACCATCTCTTACTTAAAAATCAAAGTTTAACACATACATTTGGATATATGGGTGAAGGGCTCATCAGTTTAAAGCATAGCGTATCATGTAGTGACATCAATGTTTGTGTTGTAAAGGGCCTGCCAGTGTTATTTTTATGCAGCCTTCTGAGATGTAATGCCTTGATTGTGCATGTAAATGAGTTCCCGCTGTAATTAAAATAAGACAGGAGTATGCCTTTGCATCTGTTCTTTGCACTTGGGTCCAGTTAATCAAGTTAAAAACAGGTACTAATTAATATAAAACTATTATATAGGCTATTTTTAGGTAATAGATAGCTATTTGTATGATTGGGTAATTGCACCATTTTCCAGCTGTTGCCAGGTCCATTATGGCAGTGCTTGGGAATTGTATATTTCTTGGTTTCTAGCTACTTCTACCATGTAGAAACTTCACTGTTTGTGTTGTATAGGGCCTGTCAGTGTTACTTTACAGCAGTCTGAAATGTAATGACCCAGTTGTGCATGTAAATGAGCTACTCTTGTACTTAGAATAAGGCAGGTGTGTGCCCTTTCACCTGCTCCTTGCACTTAAATCTAGTTAAAAACAAGAACTATCATAGGCAAACGTTTTGGCTTTTGTACAGGTGTAACATAATGTAATGTCTTGCATAACTTCTGTCTGCCACTATTGGAGCCCTCACTGTGCTTGGCTCGGTAAGGAAAAAAGGGGGGTGGGGTTCATTATTGGAACAGTGGAAAAGGCAAAATGGAAACCTGAATTGTGGATGGCTGCAGGTCAGAAATACCTGGTTCCTGAGTGCCAATCTGCCTCATATTGGTTTGAAGACTATGTGGGTATGCTACACCCAAGGAAGAGCTCAGGGTTTGATAGACTACAGTGCTTTGGGTCTGGTTAGCCACTGACGTGGGAGAGTGCGACAGGGCTAAAGATGAGAGTTTAGTCATAGATCGATCAGTGTTGATGTGCTCACGGCTAGGCCTGTGCTGGCTGTCTGTGGGGATTTGTGCGTGTAATGTAAGGTGTAGGAGAACTTAGAGGGGAGACGATTAGTAAGGGGAATGGAGGAGTAAACCTTCCAAAGCAAACCAACCTGCAACCCTTCACTCCCACCACTGGCCTCTTGCATACAGGTCCCATTTTACTAGTTTACACTGCCCCTTCCAATCTCTATTTCTCTCTCTCTCTCACATACACATCGATACACTGGGCCTCGTTACGAGTTTGGAGGTAGCCATGCCCTTAATAAGGTCATGGCTACCCGCAAACCCGGGTCCGGGTCGGGTTCCCTGAATGGGGAAATACCAGGCCATTCCAACCTTGGAGTGCCCGGTATTTCCCCATTCAGGGAACCCGGACCTGGTCCATCCCCATTCCCATTTGAGCCCCCGTAGGTCTCAATGGGAATGGGGAGCATGCTAACAACGGGCCCGTTAATGACGGCCCCGTTGTTAGCATGCTGGCCGCTCACGGGACCCGCTAAGGACGTCTGGTAAAACCAGGCGTCCTGAGCGAGTCCCGCGAGCGGACCCCGTAATGGGGCGGTAATGGTTTAATGGCTCTGGCACCTTTACCGGCCCCTTTAACCCCTTACTGCCCTTCTCGTAATGAGGCCCACTGTATTCCATGTGAACAA
The DNA here is from genome assembly GCF_040938575.1 of Ambystoma mexicanum. Taxonomy (NCBI): domain Eukaryota; kingdom Metazoa; phylum Chordata; class Amphibia; order Caudata; family Ambystomatidae; genus Ambystoma; species Ambystoma mexicanum. The sequence goes on along the minus strand of NC_090926.1, from coordinate 323,040,643 downwards.
ATGCAAGCATCTCCGAGATTGCAGTTGAGGGGAGGGGGCAGTCTGTAAAGATCCAGTAAATTACCACAAACTGCAGGTAAGGGCTATGGGAGGCAAGAACCTAAGGGCTGCTTGCTGGTTGGGGCTGCAGTCACTCATTTTGCCTTCTTTAGCCTGCTGGTTGGCCTCAAAGCTAACTTTACCATGTTCAGGTGCTGTGCTCAGTGGCCTGCTGGGAATTCTGCCCATCTTGAGCAGAGGCATTGGTCGGGGCAGGAGCTATAATCCCTGCTCATATCACCCAGAGGCCTACCTGGCTGTCACCCTCAAGCCCCAAGCTCTTCCCACACAGTCCAAAATGAAAATCCCCCCCTCCATCGCCACCCTCAAACACAAAATCAGCAGGTTTTGAAGTGGCACATGGCATTTGTTATCAAAGTGATGCAGTGACAGCCATGGGTTATGGGGCTGGAGGATATGATGGACATTCCAATCTCTAGTTTGCAGTCTCTATGCCCCCTTTCTAGCTAAGGGGCTCAAGGGGTTTCCTTACTTTTGCTATAGCTAAAATGACGGGAGCTTTATTAATCTGGATTCTAATGGCTGTCCTTCCAAGGGTATGCATGGGGTGTTGGATATTAGCATATGCACAAGGTGTGACATGTTCTCCACATGGGGTCTCTTGGAGCCATGGAACGTTCAGCCTCGCCCATTGGCAGCTATTTACACCACAGAAGAGAGGAATGAGGAGGGAGGCTGTCGGCCTGCCTCTCTAAAGTACATAGGATGTTGACCGGATTGTGCTCTTACACTTACAACTTTTACACAAGTTGGTAAAATGTCTTGGGGAAATTTCAGAGAAGCCAGCAGTGGTACACCACACTCGCTCCTAAAGTGGGTAGGTGCTGTGTATGCCCTCTGTCACCACAAAAGCAATGGTTCATGGCCCTGCCTTGGTCTCATGCTAAATCAGTTGAGAAATGTAATCAGGGGATGTGCAACACAGAGAAGAAAGTTACATGTGATTATAACGAATTGAGAAATAACAAATGCAATTTTACTGGGGAAAAACGAATTTCCCCTCCAAACTCCCTTTTTAATCATGCTTCTAACCGCACCCGAACCACCCCCACACCTTTTAACCCTTTACCCCATCCCCTATTTATTTAGCATTCTGTATTTTTCTCAGTAAAATTGCATTAGTTATTTCTTATTCGATATAATCACTGCATACCAGAGAAGAAGCTTGCAGCTCCCCGAAAAGTGAACAAATTGGCATTTGTGTGGATAGGATCAGGCATTTTGTAAGTGTGTAGGCTACTGTTTTATGAGATGACTCCTGCAGAGTCATAACTGATCCCCAGCCTGAGATATGTGGCAGGGAACGACAGCCGCTGCCTGATCCTGACCCTGGGAGTGATATTGTGGTGGAGGATCACATGGGAGGAGATGGCTGTCAGGGAGATCTGGTGACCCCATCAAGAGAAACGCGGTATTCTTCCTTTCCATGTGAAGATTACCCCTATCTTTCCGAGATTCCTGATGGCATGTTGTCATCATACAAATCCATCCAGTTTATAAAACCCTAAAACTCCTTCTTGCCAGACATCCTAGTGTAAGGAACTCATGGTGACAGCAGTAAAGACAGACACAAGTGATCACAGTTTAAGGGTGTTCATTAAACTGTAAATGCAGGGTGGAAAAATACCTAACCTAAACCTAAATATAAGATGGGAGCAAGCATCGACCATCACATGAAAAATAAGGGAGTCCTTGGGGCATTTTGTCAAAGTAAAAAGCCCATACTAAAAACAAACTATTGCCAATTCCTTACAACTAATTACAGAAAGAATGTGGAATAGGGTGTTCAAATAAAGGAGAAGGTGTTCACAAATAATAAGTCAGGATGTGATTGCTTTGAGGTCTACCTTCCCCATGTTTTTTTAGCACGGGACAAGGTGGGACCTTGGAGCACAGCACACTCTCCAGCCTTCCCAGCATGAGCTAACAGTTCCGTATCAGCTATCAGGTTCTTCGATGGTTAAGTCTCTTTCCAATGTTAGGTTAGTATGTTATGTTAGTATATTGATAACGCGCCAAAGCCGAAAGGCATCCAGGCGCCGAAGACAAGCAATAAGGGCGGCATGAAGTATTGGCAGCAGTGTTATTCATTATTCAGGAATAAGGCAGTTTTCAGCTGTTTTCTGAAAATCAAGTGATTTTCTGTTTTGCACAACTGTTCTGGTAGGGCATTCCATGCCTGTGCTGCTTGCTGGGGAAAGGCGCTGTCATATTCACAGGCTCGCGTTACGTGAGTTACTTCCAGCAAACAGGCCTCGGATGATCGCAGATTTCTTCTGGGTTGGTAGACATTCAGTCTATCTTTCAGGTAGCCTGGGGCATTTCCCAAGATGCACTTGTGACAAATAGACAACAACTTGAACTAGATCCGCCCGATACCGGTAGCCAGTTCAGTTTCTTTTGTGCCGCTGATGTTGGTTCAAAAGCGCTTCATCTGGTATACAATACGGACAGCAGCATTTTGGATCTTTTGCAGTTCTTGAATGTCTGTCCTATTGGCGCCTCCCAACAAGGCATTGCAATAGTCTACGCGAGGGAGAATCACCGCTCTCACTAGTTTAACACGATTTACTACGGAAACCAGTGGGGCGACTTGCTGAAGTACCTTAAGATGGTAGTTAGTGCTTTTAGTAATAGCTACCACATGGGCGTTGCTATCCAGACTGTCTTCCAAGTAGGTGCCTAGCGTCTTTACCTTGGGCACTACCATAATCTGACTGCCATCCATTTTGAAGCTGGCATACACGTGACCCAATCTATCTCTGGCTGGCCGGGGGCCGAATAAAATAAGTTTGGTCTTTGTCGCATTTAGGAAAATCCAGTTAGTTGACATCCAGCTCTTGATGGTCTGATACACTGAGTCCAGCACCAGTTGGCCCTTTTTATGGTCCCCACTGATCTCCAAGGTGAGCTGAAAATTATCAGCACAGTTGCAGAAAAACAGATATAAGGACTCCAGATCCATGCATAGTGGGAGAATATAAATGTTAAACAACAAAGGAGAAAGACAGGCCCCCTGAGGCACACCACAAGTGATGATGTCTACTTCAGACGCACTGTCACCCCAATGGGCTTGCGAACAGCGGCCCTCAAGGAATGACTTTAGTCAACTTATTGCTTCCATGGAGAGGCTCTCCACGGTAGCCATCCGATCCAGGATGATTTCCATGATCTAGCAAGTCAAAGGCTGCTGATAAATCCAACAGCATCAGCAGCCCTGACTTGCTGTGTTCAAACTTGGCGAGCATTTGAGTCTGCAAGTCAAGCAGCGCCCTTTCAGTGCCATGGAAGCTCTGGAAACCAGATTGTTTTTTATGTAGGATACCAGCTCCCAGAACATAAGACTGAAGCTGTAGAGTGGCAACCTTATCAATTAACTTAAGAAAAAAGAGGGTGTTTGTGATGGGCCTAAGGTTAGCCGCATCATTACGTTAACCCACCTTTTTATGGATTTTGGGATAAGGCTGGTTTGAAACAAGGCATTTACGAACCTGCAGAGGAAAGGAGCAAAGCGGTCCTTATGCTCTAATATATTTTTAGATGGAAATAATTCTCCAGGGCAATTAGTGGGATGGATAGTTTTGAGGACATTAAGTATCTCTTCTGTGGTGAAGTCCTTGAACCTGAAACCAGTGAGAGGTTCTGGTTGGGTTTGGGTTTCTTGTTCCGGGCATGAGAGGCCCGTTTGGATATTAACAAGATCCTCTTTCTTCATAGTCTTATTGCGAGCCGCTGTGGTGGCTAAAAGGGGGGAAGCCCTTGTGGTAGATTCCTATATGATCATTTCCTGGGCCTTTTTCAATTTATCGGCAAAAACTTTCTGTACTCTATTACAGTCTTCATTAGTAGGTTTAATGGAGGGGCTGGTAACTGCAGGTTTTTCCCACAACCTGAATAATCTAAAGAGCTCTTTCGTTTGATCCCCGGCATGGTTAATTTGATCGTTATAGAAGCTACTTTTAGCCTCTAAAATCTCAGCCTTGTATTCTTTGTCTTTAAGTTTCCAGGCTGTCAAATTTACCAAGGAATTCTCTCTCCACCAAACATGCTCCACCTGCCTTTTATTAGCTTTAAGTTCTGCTAAGGCTGGGGAAAATAATTTCTGGTGGTTTAGCGAATCTCTGACAGTTCTGGCTTTTAATGCATCAATCTGATCTAACATACCTGTGATGTCTTCATTGTAGGTGTTAATCAAAATCTCAGGACCATCGGAGTCATTGGTTTTGAAAATCAAACCCTTCATACATTCAGCCAGAATGGGGGTGGTGATGACCTTAAAATCCTATTTGATATTTTATGTGCAAATTCATACACTCTTTGCAAAGGGGCTGGGAGCTTCATTTGACATGAAACAATGAGATGGTCCGACCAAATACAAGGGGTAGTGGTAACATTCTCAATCAATATGTTTCCACTACCAACCCAGTCAAAAGTCTCTTTCCTTCGAGACCTGATACTCTCAACAAACAAACACAAAGTTCTATTCTACAAACATTTTGGGTGATGGCTTCACCCTGGTCCCCCTCTTCCGGGCGCAGACCCCTCACAAATCGCATTCAACAAATCAATCTCTCTTAAAGTGCACTTTTTCAGTGCACTTTAAGAGATAACTTTCCACCCCTGGATCTCCCTCGACCGGGCTCGGACCCCAGATGGCAAGGGAGACACTTCCCTTCCCCTTTTCTTGCAATACTTCTCGCATTCACAAATCTTAATGTCTTTTAAAAAAGGTTTTCGGGCTTTGCCCCCTGGTTGTTGGCTTCCCTCTGCCAGGTTCACTGCAGCCGACGTTTGGTTGTCGGCGTCCCTCTACCGGGTTCACTCTCGCCGAGTTTTACAGACAGTTCCTCACGGGACTTTAGACTTTGCCCCTTTTCATTAGCATCCCTCTGCCAGGTTCACTCTTGCTCATCTTTATGAGCCACAGTTCATGTATTAACCTTCATCATACTGGATTTACTTCCCTTAGCTTTCACAATCATCTGCCGGTCAAAGACTTTTGAAGGTACAGAGGATTTTATAAAACCCCTGTATAACCACTTTGACCTTTCTTTGCCTCTTCCCAAGGCCTTCTGGTTACAGTAATCTTTACCGTTGGGTAAGCGCCCAGAGTTTCCTGCGTGGGCAGCCATGTGGTGCCGGACTCCTCTGTTGCAGGGTTTCCCCCTCCTTCGTTAATAGTATCTTTGCTTTTCAAAGTTCAATTTAGCCTTCGGCCACTTTTCGTTCAACACAGTTTGGATTCTTATCGACACAATCTCGACTCACCGGTTGCGATGAACCACTTGGCTTTCTTTCCCCTTGGAGTCAAGGTTGGTACCACAGAGACAAGTGTCTTTCCCCGGCTTAGTAATCAGCAAAGGAGGGTCTTGAGTACCGTTGATATCTGCTGCAACACATGCTGACTATTGTTTGCAGACTTATTATTCCCTCTCTGGAGGTTCCACAGGCTTGGTCAGAAAGGGCAAGGTCGACTCTCTCCTTGTCACCCTCGCAGTCTGCACCATCTTTCTCCTACTCTTGAACTGCTGTGCTGAGTTACCTCTTACGTTGTGCGGTCTGACTTGCTCATTCTGTGCTCTTGTGCTCCTCATTTTATCCCTGTGGGGAAGCAAAAGGGCCGTCAGGTGTGTGTGTTTCTGGTCAATTGCCTGACTTTGCCTGACCCTGGTATTGGGACAGGTCAGGTAAATGGCTCTGGTGTTAGTCCGTTGTCTTTCGTGTTGTGCAAAGGTGTTTATGTGGAAAAAGGGGGGGCAGTGTTTTGGAATACGTGGTAGGATGGGGAAAAGGTGTTGAATGAAGGGGGATACCACATCTCGCCTGTCGGTGTCCCACTCCCACTCCCCAAGGACCACCCATCCAGATGATCTTCCCTCACTGGTCCACCCCCAGGAACTGGATCGAATAGCGATGGCCGTGTCCTGGCCACCTGCATGACAGATGCCCAGCGACTGGCCAGGGAGACACTGTTAGGTTTGTCACATATCTTTCCCCTATGCAAGGTGGATATACCTGTTATTTGGTTGTATTTCCTGTCATTAAGACTGGCCAAAGAACAGGGGTGAAAGATGTCCAGGTACTCTTGCATATTCCACTGACCAGTTTTAATAGGTGGAGGTAAAGTGATTTTATCTGGTTCTCTACAGTAACCTACGAATTGGGTTTCAAAGGCTGTCTTGGGTTTCATGGGTTTTGAGTTTTCCCAATCCCGTACTGGAGCGTTTTAGGAGTTATGACTTTCCTGCCAGGACCTCTGGGGCATAAAATCTCCGAAGGGGGGTGGAGATTCCTGTAGGAGAGTAGAGAAGATGGGGAAGTCTCGCCTCACAATGACTTCCTCAGGGAGCCCTGGAATTATGGCTGATGGTATTTCACATGTCTTGCCCCGGATGTGTATCTGGTATCTTAGGATAGATTTTGTTATCCCTATGTAAACAAATTACTTGGACTAGGGCAGGGACGTCATTTCACCAAAATGCCAGGGGTAGCGGAAGTGACATCACACAACCCTTGACCCTTGGTGACATCACAGGAAGTGATGTCATTTGGCCCTACCCAGAAGTGATATTGCAGGATGCGATGGAACACGGCCTTTCACCCGTTGACAAAACAGGAAGTGCTATCACATAGCATTGTACACTACAAAAAATATGGTTACGATATCGCTATAATGTGATGTACATTTCATACAAGAATGGATCGCCATATGTATCGTTAAGATCAGTGTATTTAGGCCCATATTACCAAATTACTGTGAATGCAAGCAGACGTCCATGACCAAATGATAATGATGTGTTATTATATAGCACTTACGCTTAAGCGCTTTATATAGAAAAAATATACACCTAATATCACCCAAACTGTGTTGGTACTCATTTATCAACCTCAGAAGGATGAAAGGCTGAGTTGAGGCGTTCAAGAACAGACTAAATCAGTGACTCACCCAGTGTGCCTGAAATAAACCTTTAATGAGTCTAGCAATTATTGTATAGAATTCCAGAAAGACACATTATTTGGTATTCCTAATCTTTCTTATTTAGGGTCTTTGTCTTCTTTTTTTAAGGGGCTTTAACAAGAAAGCCAGCCACTCCAGAACTAAAGAGCCACATGGTGCTGGCCACAGTCTATGAGCTTACATTAAAAAAAAAAGAAAAACTTTTTTTCTTTTTTTTCTAGAGGTCGCAAGGGTGACCACAGAGGTCGCAAGGGAGACCTCAGAGGTCACAGTTGCGACCTCTGGCGACCCCTAAATGACGTCCCTGGACTAGGGTTGCGTGGTTTAGGTCTTGTGTTGTAACTAAATCATCCCTTATAGCGGTCTGTTTGCTACCTGCGTTGATTAAGGCTTTTACCTGTTTCCCATTTACCAAAGCCTTTTAATTTTTAACTCAGTAGGGGTTTGACATAAGCAGATACTAAAGGTCTCTAGCTCTTCCTCGGCCTCTTCGCACTCCTCACCCCTTCAAGCAGCCTATTTCCATAGGTTCGTCTTTTATATTCTTTGGACAGTGTCTAGCTAGATGTCCGGTCTCTCTACAAGAGAAACAGACCAGAGGAGGTGGTTTGCTTCCTTTTGCTTCCTCCCTTCTGCTTTCATCTTTAGTCTTGGGTCAGATTTCTTGACCTCAACTCTTTTTCCAGGCATCCCTTCCTTAACTCTTTACGACCCCCCCTTGTTTATCTATTCCCTGGGATGTAGGGCGAAGGATGGGCTTATGATCTCTTTGATCTTCCCTTCGATTGGCTTGCTGAAGTATTTAGCGGCATCCGTGTGGTTTTGCGCACTTTCAATGGCCATGGCTAGGGTAGGTCGATTTAATTGCAAGATGGATTTTTGCAAGAAAGGGGGTAAGGAATTTGTAAATTGTTCTAAAGTAATCATCTCTTCAGTTCTACTAAAGTTTTATTATTTGTCCATAGGGTTACTGTGTTTTTGATCTATTCGCCCATCTCTAAAGGAGTTTCTCCTGGGTTCAACCTAATGGCTCGTAATTTCTGCCGATAAAAGTTGCAGGTTTGTCATACTCTTTTCAACAAGCTTTCCTTGATGGATAGGAAGGAGGCTCCCTGTGCAAGGTTGAGTAGTTAATAAGAAGTTTGGAGTTCCCCTTTTAGCAAGGGTCCCAAATAGCATTTCTTACAAGTTGTTGGGCCAGGCGTTCGAAGTTTATGAAAACATTTCCCAAATCTTTGACATTCGAGATATGGTTGAAGTACGCCTGGTGGTAGTAATGGCCTTGCTTGGAATTCAGTTAGTCTAGTTAGTCTAGTTAGATTCTTCTGGAGTTGATTTTCGGTTTGTATCTAATGGGCTGCCAATTGGGCGATGATATTGGCTAGATCTGGCATTTCCTCTGGGGTGTAAGGGTTCCACCTGTGGTGTCTGAATCAGAAAAAAATCAACTATCGATCCCTTCGCCTAAGGTGTCAAAATCTTCGTCGTCATCTGATTCTGAGTCTGTTAACAGAGTAGACTGGGACAGATTAGGTTTTATCCTGGGGCCTGCATACCATGGAAGCAAAAAGGCTCAGAGGGAGGAGGACTCAGAGCGCCGGGTCTGATGAAAGAAAAGCCCAGTCGGACCCTTTGAATTATTCGGTCCCACGGTTGTATGTTATAATGAGAGAGTGGGAGGGTTTCTAGTAAGACTTGAGTCTTAAAGAACAGATTGTGTGGCCTAGATGGAATATGTAACTGAGAGGACAACACCTTTTTTTAAGGTGGATACACAGTCAGAATCTAGGAGATCAACTATTTTATTTTCTCCTTCCGGTGCTACCACAATTATTAGCATGGGTTTCAATTTTTATCAGTTGAATCATATCCCACCGTCAGGTTTCTTGCACTAGGCAGGATATCATTCACACCTCATATGTATTTAACACACCCATACACCTCTTGTCTCTGATGATTTTGCTTTCAACAAAGATCCAAAGCGATATAATTCTAAAAAGTCTCATACTCCTATGGACTCCAACTCACATGAAGCCTCAAGTACTGAGATGAGGAAGATGAAGAAAGAGTCAATGTGGACTGAAGGAAACACAAGCTAAACGTGCGTACTAGTTGTCACAATAGAAATCAGCTGCGTGGGACATTTAAATATGGTTAACACCTTTCATTCAGTAGGAGAGGAGAAGAGGGATGCAGAGCGGGTGAAGCGGGAAGCAGAACCAGTGGCAGAAGCAGACGCTCGGAGAAGGACAGTGCTGGGAGAGATAGACGCTTCCAAGCAACCCCTTGTGAGCACACATTACCGGAGAGATGTGAGACTGGGAAAAGCGGAGCGGCTGCCTTGGAGGGACCGCTTGAGACACGGTCTTGCTAAACCACCTGCATTCCACCGACAAATGAATGTGGAGCTGGAGCGGGCACCAAATGAGGGTCTGCAAAGCAGGGAAAGCCTTCCCAGAGTTCAGACTTCGCTTCAGCAACGTGCCACGGTCCAGAAACGCCATCAAACATCAGTGAGTCTGGCCACAGGTGTTGGGGGCAGGCATACAAACATTGCATCCTTATTTCTAATACCAACCAAGTAAATTAAAAAAGACAGAATGTACACAAATCCTCATATGAAAGAAGTCAACTTGGGGATGGTTGGAGTAAATATTATCATCAGCAGATGAACATTAATGAAGAAGTTGAAGGGCAAAATCTGTACAAGTCTCCTTATCTGAGATGTTAATTTGTGGAAAATTGGAACAAGCATTGCCACAAGCAAATGAATACTAAAGGGGAAGTTAGCATTCAGAGAATGAACAAGTCTCCACATATGACATTTCAATATGGGGTATGTTGGAACAAGTAGTCCCTGAAGGCAATGAGGTATAAATGGTGAAGCAGCACAACTGTGTTATACTTAAAGGGAAAATTGTGGGAGGTCCTGGTGAAAGAAGCACATCAGGCAGTGAGCCATTTTGGGAGAAAGATACCTGGCAGGAGAGTATGCCAGGGTATCTTCAAGTCCCAGAAGGGGGGATTCCTGGCAGGGGAGTATACCAGGTAATCCCTATAAAACATATGAAAGGGAAAGACATTGTGAAAGGATACCTGGCAAGCGAGTACACCTGGAGATCTGCCAAATCTAGAACAATTCCTGGCTGGGGAGTATACCAGGGCACTATCCTTAAGAATGTGTTGTATGAAAGAGACATTTCTATTACTTCTGAGGAATTATTGTGTGGAAAGGAAACTTTCGGCATCTTTAAAATGTGTTGTATATAAGAGACAATTATTTTTGTTATTTTTTAAAAAGACACTGTTTGCCATTGTTGAGAAAGTGTTCTGTGAAAAAGACATTTCAGCTACTCTTAAAACATCTTTATTTAAAAATGACTTCCTCTATCCCACCTGAAATTAATTGTCCAGGAGAAGGGAACCAAACCATGGGTTCAAGGATTATTGGTTGGGTTTTCATATTTGATTTTTATACACTTTTTGCTAAATCAAAAACAGAAACATTTACCTTACACCTTCGATTGATTGTTTTAGTGTGAGGGTCAGCTAGGTTTTGGACACAAGGACAGTTATTCTGATGACAAGAGACAGACTGATCTTTAGTTTTAGTTGCTTAGGTTGGGAAACTCTCTTTAGGATAGGGACAGAAAGGCCTTTATCCAACCCCTTTATTTTAATAAAGATGGCTGATGTTGAAAACATTACAACTTTGTGTCTGCCTCTCATTTCTGACCCCCTGGAAGTAAGCTGGGCCTACATTTTCAAAAGGCTGCTGTAAGAGCTCCTTTAGTCTGACCTGACCTGTGTAGAGATACACACACACACACACACACACACACATGCATTTGTGAGGCACAGACATGATATGTTTGGGTACTTGCAACCTTTGTCTGGCTGTTTGCCATGTTAGGTCCTTGGGAAGTGTTTATTCATTCATTTATAACTACTTATATCATATAAAACCTCAAGGTTTGTGTTGTATATGGCGTGCCAGTATACTCGAACCTGCAACCCTGCCATTGGTAAACCCACACTGTAACCTCTGAACTACTGTTTCTCCCATCAAAGCTTTTTCATTTATGAAATTGCTTTCAAGGGCCTATGGATGAAGCTGCATCTGGGAGCTAGCAATGCCGGTTGGGATAAACATAGGAGCTGCTCTTTAAGGGTCCTTTGTAATGAATAAAAAGATAAAACAATATTTTTAGAACGGTAAAAGGACATTAAAACTAAAAGTGCAACCAATAGCCTCCCAAATGCATACATCAACCTACCAGGTTGACTGTTTTCAAGCCCATGAGTGAACCTGAATCTGTGACCTTGCCATTGGTAAATTTGCATGTGTGCGCTAACCTCTGCACTACTGGTTCTCCCTTTAAACAACATACCTTTTTACAATATGACATAACTGTGAAAGATGTAATTGATGAAGAGTGCATATGGAACCTAGCGGATTTCACGCTCTGACTGCGTCATTTGTAAAGGAAATATTGATAAAACAATATTTATAACAGTAAAAAGAAATGATGACACCTTTTACATATTTCCTCCAAATGCACAGCTGAACCTACCAGGTAGAATAACTTCTGAGCTACTGGGTTTCCTTTCAAATACCTAACTTTTTGTATTCTAACTGTCATAGATGTAATGGAGGAAAACTAATGTAGGAACAAGCAGTGCTAGTTGAGATAAACATAGGTGCTGCTCTCTCTTAGTGTAATTTGCAAATGACATACATGTAACAAATATTTGTATAACAGTAAAAGAACTACTGAAAGTAAAAATGTCACTTATTTCCTCTCAATGCACTGCCTAACAAAATAGGTTGAGTATGTCCAACCTTGTCATTGACAACCCCATGCACTAACAGCTGAGCTACTGGGTCTTCTTTCAACAACTATAACTTTCTGCATTGTGACATAGCTGTCAAGGGTGTAATAGATGAAGACGCACCTGGGAGCTAGCATTGCTGGTTGAGATAAACACATGTGCTGATCTCTCTCTCCAGGTTATTTGTAATGAAATAATGATAAAGCAATATTTGTATAACAATTAAAACCATACATAAACAAAACGTGCAATGATTTACTTCCAATGCACAGAGGAACCTAGGAGGTTTAATGTTTTCAGACCAATAATTGACCTGAACCTGCAAACTTGCAATTGGCAGCCTCTCATTCAAACCTCTGAGATATTGGGTTTCCCTTTACAAAACATAGATGTCTGCATAATAATGTGGCTTTCAAGTGTGTAATAGACGGAGATGCAACTGGGAACCTACAATGCTAGTTGGTATAAACTTAGGAACTGATCTCTCTTTCAGAGTCATTACTACAGGAAATAAATATAAAACAATTTTTATATAATGGCAAAAGAACAATAGAAACTAAATACAACACCATAAAAACTAAAAAACATTACTCATTCCCTTCCAATGCACGGTTTAACCTACAAGGTTGAGTATTTTTGAGAAAATGGGTGCCTTTCCACCTGCAACCTTGACATTGACAAGACCACACTCTAATCCCTGACCAACTGAGTCTCCTTCGCTTTTTTTGCGATAGGACAAAGCTGTCAAAATTGTAATGGATGAAGATGCATCCAGGAACTAGAAATTCTGGTTGAGATGAACATATGTGCTGACAGCTCATACAGGAGGGATCCAGCGGCTCTTCGCAGGCCAGCTAATGCAAGGCTGCCCGCGTATACCGTTGTACAACCCCCAACTGGGACAACCATACCACGTGACCCGAAGATAGGCGCGCATGAAGGAATCATCAGAGACGAAGGCCTGCTACTCCGACTGCCAGCACCATCCACCGCCTGCGCGCTCCACCTCAGACCACTGCAGAGAGCTTAATGATGAGGGGAGAAAAACGCTGACAAACCGGAGCTTGCAACACACCTGGCCAGAGGTAGGGGGAATATGGGGGAAAGCAAACCTGGCGCATTCCGCCATTAAGACCCATTGAACACTACCCAGTCGAACCCCCCGACCTGGGCCTGAAGGGAGACTCTGATACGAACCTCCAAACTCCACCCTGCTAATGGCATAGCCTCTATAAGTGGCAACTCAATCCTGCCCCTCATCATTGCGCCCGATCACTATGGCACAACAGGAGTGCCCTGACCAAGACAGGCAGAGAAAAAAGATAAGGGCCCGATGAAGACATACACAGGGGCTCACCCACACTTTGATCTATCCAGCTGCGTAGTCAACATCCAACCACCCCAAACAGCCAGGTACCCCACAAAGACTGATCAATCCGGAGAGGGGCACACAGGTTGAACATGCCCCCCAGCTCTTTCAACTGGGAATAAACTGGGCTCCAAAGAGTGCAATCAACCTGTGCTCACAACGCGTTGGTCTATCCACTGATCCCCGATCACTGGGTCATGGCAAATACCATGCCTGACGGGCAACACTACAGGGGACACAGGCGCATATCTGACAGAAGCATCTCTGCGCCGCTCAACATGATAACAGCCTAAAATGTAAGTCCAGAATCAGCTCCAAGCGATCCTAATGGAAACGAGAATAATAGCACAAAGAACACAGGAGACAAACAACTCAGTCCAAGAAATTAAAAGGGACCTATAGGCTGTCCAAATGCACCTAAATGCCCAAGCGGACCGCACCACTAACAATGAACAGCGCCTCAGTGTGCACAAAGACAACAATGAGGCAACCTCTACGGAACTAGATGGCCTAATAATAGAAGTGCAACGCCTGGGCTCCAAAGTGGAAGATCAAGAAAATCGGTCTTGTTGCAACAACCTATGCATCGTAGGCCTACCGGGACAAGTGGACATACCAGACCTAGAGGGTTATATATACCACATTTTCAAGGAAAAACTGCTCATCCAAAATCCAAGGTCATATGTTATTGATAGAGTCCACAGAGCCCCAATTCCTAAACCAGCTGCAGGTGAATGCCCGTGCCCCATTACAATGTACCTCCTCAATTTCCAACCTAAAGTGGCCATCCTGCGAGCCTACTGTGCCGCTGGCACAATCCACGCGGAGGGGGCCGACATTCGCATCTTCAACGACTACTCTGTGGAAGTCACCCAAAGTAGAAGAAGATTCAACCCTCTATTTGAAGCACTGAAAGACTCGAACCATAAATCCTACCTGAAATTTCCGGCCACTTGGTGCTTCCAACTAGACAAACAATGGCACTCCTTTGATGACACGGAGGGGGCATGGCGCTTCCTTCAACAGCACAACATAGTCTCTACCGACTTCCCTACCGAGACGGAAAATGATGGTCAAGTCCACCGTGAAGAGGCCTCACTATGGCACCAACAGCAATGACCGAAAGGAAAGAGATTGCGATCCGGCATATGACCGGAGGGGCCTAGCCTGAAAAATACAAAACCCCTGATCTGAAGCCTGCAACCCCATTGCACTTCCTCACTAATGACTTCCACTCCACACTGCCTCCTACAGTTTCAGCTCTGACCTCCTCAGAGATAGACTGGGACTCCCGATGGAATGACAGATATGTCAAACCAGGACCATGCAACACTCATGCCTCTTTCAACTACCAAATGTATCACAATTAATGCGGGCTACACATCGCCGAACTGCTCAACACCCGGGCCATCATAGGCCCCCATCCATCTATCTGTTTGTTTGTTTATCTGTTTTATTTGTTTGTTTGCTCAAACTACCGATGACCCCTGACAGGAACACGGACATGCAAGGGGACTGCAGGAATGCCCGGCCTCCCTCCCACCCTCCACCCTTTTGTACAGGCTTGCTCAACCCAGTATTGGGATATGGTTTATTACCCTAATGTTTACAACACTGTTTCAAAGTTATTTGCTATGTTCGATTTTTTTGGGAACGTACTACACGCATATGCATGTCATACATGATCGATACTAAAGGCAACCCTACCATACAGATGCCTAACACCAAGTCTTGAACAAATGTCCCCCTCCTTCAGATAGTTGTATGGTGACCGAACTGTGCCTGGTAACCCTCAATGCTCTGGGAATTGGCCATCCTATCAAGAGATGGCAGATAATTAACCATTTGTAGGACCTGCAGAGTGTCATTGCATTCATACAGGAAACACAACTAGATGCACTTGAATCCGGGAAACTATGCCGTGGTTGGATCGGTATAGCGGCACATGCCCCCACACAGGGGAAAAACAGGGGTATCCATCTTGATACATAAACACATCCCATTCCATACGCTCTACACGATTGAGGACACAGAGGGTATATATGTTCTTTGTGAAAAACCTGCAGCGTTTCTCCCATGCTATTCCAGGGGATCCTTGACTCAGGTGGCCAGGGGAGGGCCATCGCTTTTCAATCCCAACCCTGGGGGTGGACAAGCGTGGGAGGATCACCTGGGAAGGGGACCCTGTGAGACTGTGGGCGGAACGCCCGCGTGTGAGACACAGTATGCTCCCTTTTCCAGTACAACCCTGCCCAACATCCCCTCAGTCGCTATAGGTTATTATCACTCAAAACCAATTCACCCACAACGATACCTTTACCACCTTCATCCGGACAAGAACTACAACTCCCACCATCCTTATATTCATCATGCAGAACCAAAAGCCAAAAACAGGAGGAGTCTTTCTGATGATATACAATGGTCGTATCCCAGTGAGAAGAATAGGCCGGGTCAGGTTCCTATTCACCATCGTGTTCCTTCTGTTATTAAAAATGATATACAGTGTGATTCCATGTCACCCCACCTTTTCCTAACAATACCAAGAAGAAGAGGCAACCGAGAGGAATGAAGAGTGCAAACAAGAAACACACTAAGGCACAGAAGACAGACTCTCCCCTACTAACAACAGGATGTCCTGTTAATGAGGACAGGCAGGGTCAGGCAGGCCCAACCCTACCCACACACATGCAGCAAATTAACATCCCACGGTTGCTTAAAGGGAGCCTGCAGGAAAAGGGAATTCGGTCGCTCTTGGGAACCGAGGAGGGAGGCTGCAAGGCTGAGACCGGCAGAGGATCCTTCCCTAAAACCCAAGCACTCAGCGAGCAAGACCAACCACATGAGGAGCCAGCTATTCCAAGACAGCAGTTCAAACGGAGAAGAAAAGCTACTAGACCCGAAAGGATGACAAGGAGGGAAATGCCCTTGCCCTTTTCAACCCAAAGTCATGATGCCTCTGTGAAAGTAATTATAAGACCGGGAATGACAGCTGGCATGTGGTATAAAAGATGAAAGCATTGCACAAGGCCCTCCCGCACTGATAACTACGGCGGGGAGACGTGCCTGCTACCCTGGTATCGTCCTTGACTCCAGAGACAAGAAACGCCAAGGAGTTCAACACAGCCGGTGAGTTGGAGGGAGCTGATAGTAAGCCGGGCTGTGTTGAACAGAAGGTTGCAATCAGCAACATATTGTGAATGCAAGGACTTGTGAACGAAGAACTTGTGTGTTTTTGAACTTTTGTGTTCATTCGAAAGACTCTGGCTGGTACCTTTGTTGAAACTACAAGTACCAGGAGGCCGTATGAGAGGCCGACGTGAGGTGTCAGAGTGGTCCTACAGGTGTCACATCCAATCCCTTGTAAAATCAAAAGTCTCTGACCCGTTGCCAAGGGAAAGTTAGGGGAAAGGAACCTCCCCGCTTTCTGATGAGATTGTGAACATTGTGCTAGAATGGCTATGTGAACCCGACGGAGGGATACCAAGGGGAAGCTAACGAGAGTGAATCCCGTACGGCGATAAAGCAAGTTGAACTGTGTATCTGGCAAATGTGAACCTGGCTGAGGGATGCCTGCGAATTGGGGTGAAGCATAAAGCACCCGAGAACATTGTGTTGACAAGAGTGAACCCCAACAAGGGAAGTCCACAGTGAATGATTGTTGAACTTGTGATTGAAAGGCCGTAGTGAACCCGACAGAGGGAGGCCAACACTGAGAGAAGGATTGAAACCTGGCAGAGGGAGATGCTAAGGCAAAGGGTAATCGCCCAATGTGTTTGTTTTGGAACATCAGGTCCCCTGAGGCAAGAGACTTTTTGTAAAAGAGATTTGGACACAGAAGGCCCTGATATTTGGAAACAAACTCTAAACTTGTGCAGGCGAGGCCCAGGAATGTGCTGTGCTCAGAAGTCCTGCCTTGTCCCGTGCTAAAAACGTGGGACAGGGAGACCACAGCAATACCATCCTGACTCATTATTTCATGAACACTTCTTTCTTTTCTGGTGAACAGTATCCCACACTATTTTGTAACTTAGCGGTAAGGATTGGACATAGGTTTTTCTTAGTATAGGCTCTTTTTATTTGACAAGACGCCACTAGGACTGCCTTATTATTATTTGATGGTCGTAGCTTGCTCCCATCTTAGATTTAGGTTTAGATTTAGTGTTTTTCGCATCCATTTATACAGTTTAATAAACATCATTGAACTGTGTTAACTTGTGTCTGTCTTTAAGGTTGCCACCATGAGTTGCTTACACCTTCTACATGCGCTCATACAGCGGCGAGCAATAAACTGCTCAAACATATATGCGCCCACGATGGCTACTCCATCCTTTTTTACACACGTTTGCAAAATGTGCACACCTATTAGGGAACCTCACCATCATTGGGGGAGATTAGAACACAGTGCTTAGCCCTACACTGGACCGACATGGCACACCCCAGACACAACAAGTGACCCCGCGCCAACACACTTCATTACAGACCCTTATTTCTGATCTTGGACTCACAGACATATGGCATACCCTGCACCCACATTGCCACAAATTCACCTACTGTTCAAACCGCCATGGATCCTACTCCAGACTTGACTACTGGCTAACCCCCATGTCTTCTCTCTCATCAGTAGGACAATGCATAATACTACCTATGATAGTGTCTGGCCAAGCACCTGTACTCCTCCACACCATACTGTATAAGAGTACTAGACCCCCCTTCTACTGAATACAGATAGCATTATAGGCTTATCAATGATCCCAGTATTGCAAAAATCAGATTTATAGTGCTTATTGACGGTAAAGAGTGCATATAGGGCGATATATATTTTTAGGGTCAAAATGACCCAGGAAGTGGAGGGTGTCTCAGGTATTACATGCACATCATGAATATCTCAAATATATTCTGGAAACTGGATAGAAAATTAGTTAAGTACAAAAGTAGATTGGTTTGCCGTTTGGTAGCCGAACATCTAGGCTGAACAAACTGAGATAGATTATAAGATGGATGCCAAATACAAAATGGTGTCTTGAATACAAGTGTGCAAAGCCCTGAATCATTCCGATGGTGAGTAATTTTTTGGAAGCAGTTCACTGTAGATAGGTATGTCTGGGATGGTATATTTAGAATTTCTTGGCAGGGAAAGCAGACAGTGATTGATAGTAAATCAAATAAAGGCATAAGAAGGCTACCAATTAGACAGAACAGCTGCTTACCTCGCAACAGACAAGATGAGCTCATGAGGTTTCCCATGGTATGAGCTGCCAAGTAAATTTGTCAGGACCTTGAGAGCAGATAATAACTGTTTCATGGCAGGAGTTTAAAGATGTGTAATTATGTTTAGCTGAGACTGGAATGGGCTAATCAGTCTATGTGTCAGACGGAGGATGCCAAAAGTGAGCTAATGTGGCTTGGTGAGTAACAGTTAAGCCAACCAATCAAGGACAAGAAGGGCTTTTATTTTGGTTGAAGGGACCTATCAGCTATGTATTCTGAAATTGTATTAAATATTGCATCATTCTCAAAAGGCCTATAAAAGGCAAGATGATTGTAGGCGCTAAGTGCTGCTTCCAGTGTCTTTTGAACTGGTATTAAAGATGAATGTGAATTTGTGCCTGGGCACCCGTTCCTGTGTTCTTGTCTCCAGTGCCAGAGTCCACAGATGTCAGACGGCTTGAGGGAATGCAGAGGGTCCCCTATTACACATGGCGACCGCACAAAGGGACCCAAAAGATCTTTCAAGGACAAGAACCCAGACCTATGCTGACAGAGATAGGAGATGCCCAGGAGAAGTGACAGGGTAAGTGAATCTGCAGTGTGCCCTCAGTTTTCAGGGGAAGTCTCCCTATAACTGTCAGCATAGCATGGCACACTTTGACATCTGTGGATTATGGTATGTATTGAAAGGGGACAGGGGTAAAGAAAACATTTTTAAAAAGTAATCAGTGGTTTAAAAAGCAAAGAGGTAGTTTAGATAAGTAATGGGGTGATGGGGTGTATAAAAGTAATGGTGGTTGTTGACGAAATAACAAAGAGTGTTTATTTGTATATTTAAATAAGAAAGAGAGAGAAATGCCCAGAGTCCTGACCCCCTTTCAGGAGAGGTCATCTCACACTCCAATCGGAGTAAACTTAGGTTACATGTAGAACAGGTTCACATGAGGATATGAGTAAACTCCTGTTAGAGTATATTTAGGGGCAGAGATAAAGCAAAGAGCGCTTGAGAATTAATGTGAAAAGTCAACTCGTTTGTCTTTCTGTCTATGTGTCTGTTTTAAAATTAATGTGTCGAAGAGCGACAATGAGTGTACAAAATTGAGATCAAAATCAAGAAATTATATCATTTATTCAAGAAAGGTGATTTACACCAATCCAAAGTAGGTAGGGATCAGTGAAAAGGGTAGAGGTTTTGAGCAAGCTATTGATGAGGGCGCTCAAATTTGCTGTCTGAAATGCTATGGAGAAAGAACCAGGCAAAATAATGAATTGCAGTCAAAAAATGTGGCTACTTTGCACCCTTGAAACGGGCAGTTGACGGTAGCTATAGGGTTATTTTTTATATATCTCCATAGTTGACAGCTTTAAGATATCAAAAAATCTTGCACGGTAGAAATTTGCCAAACGCCTCATGCAAACGAGGAACAGATAAGATAAGACATGTGAGAGAAATTAATGTTGCCTCAGACAGGTAACTACACAGATAGGGGTTTTAAATCAAATTGACACTAAATCCGACATCAGGCTCTTTCCTGCAGAAAAAATGCAGAAAATGAAGCTAATATGATACATGACATGTTTTAAAACTAGAATTTTGCAAAGATATGATCACTTTTGTATGCAATACGCTGCTAACAAAGGCTAGCGCTGACAGTGCACATTGAAGACTTATGGTCAAAACCACGCTGATAATAGTTAAAAGCTCTTGTTCAAGGTTCAAGCGATAACAGTTGGCAGAGTCAGGAGAATAATGAATGGTTGTAGGAAAAAACAGAAACTGCTTTTGAAATGAAAAACATGGGATAAGTGTTGCAAATTAGAACAGCTGTTAGCTAAGCTTTATATATAAAAAGAGTAGTTTTGTTGCTTGTGTTGGAATGAACGGTAAAATATATGTATGTGTTCTGTAGTAGTGACACTTGATTATGGGTGAAAATGGTTGACACCCACTGAGTAAATTGACAAATAAGTAGATTTTGAGAAACAGCATTTTTTCATGACATTACCACGTGCCGAGAGAAGCACTGGGTGATTTAAAACATTGTGGGGGTAAATTAAACCCTTGGTTTTTTAAGTCAAGTGAGGGTGTATATTTTGAAGAATTTTCATTTTTCCAGGAGAACTATATGTGGTTGAACTGTGTTCTGAATATATTATTTCACACTTAGGAGGCTGCTCCCAATTATTGTACATGTGTGAGCTGGGGGGCCCCCTTGAGTAACTGTTTAGAGTCACACAAGTCACTTCCCATTGTAAAGGGGGTTGTTGGTTATTTTTGAGATTGGTGTTGAATGCTTTTTTGATGAGCAGACACTTGATCGCCCATGATTTGTTGAGTTTATGTTGGGCAAAATAGCCGGTTTTTGTAGATGATGGATGGAATATTTGGAAAAAGCATGGGTCCTGGAGCATTAATGGGCCAATTGCACAGATGAAGAAAAAGGGGAAATGTTTTGCTAAAGAGGTTTTTAGTGCACTTTGAAAAGAAAGACAGATTAACAAATGAAAGCACAGGAAAGTTCTGTAGGTAACTAGAATGGTGAAAATATTGGTAATTGGGAATAGAGAGAAGGCATAGTATATGTACTACAATACAATGTTGAGTCATGGGGTGTTATACATGAATGTTTAAGCATGTACACCAAGACCAGAGCCGATTGGATAGGCGCCAAGAAGGGAAATGGTGTTTCCCTCACCATACAGTATAAACATGCAATATTTGGGTATTTGAAGAAGAAAATGATAAATGTGTCTAAAATCACACACAAAGAGTAAAAATGCAACTATGACTGCAAATTACATTACAAAGTAGGATGATGTAATAGTGAATGACATTGAACGAAGCACAGCAAATATTTATAGGGAATAGCAAGAATAAATAAGATAAAAACACCTTTTTTGGCAAAAATATGGAAATGCATGTATTGATGTCAAATTTATATTTAGAAGGAGGAAGCCGTGGGTAATGAGGGGAAGTGCTTGCAAGGTGCATTGGGGCTAAGGTCACACACAATATGGACAAAGGGGCATGTATATTTAAACAGTTGTGCTGAGAAAACGTTAGATTAAAAAAGTATTTTTTATAGAAGCACACACCCTGATGGTCTGACTTCTAAGAATAAGGAATCCGCTATTTAGGGTTCTTTGCGCGGTTTTGTTAAATGAAAATGTAATTATGGATAAGTACAAGCAGGCTTAGCACTGATAAAAGGAAGAATGAGGGGGGTTAGCACAATTATTGAAGCACAAAATGTATTATTAGTATATGTGATGAATTGATTTATTGGGGAAAGAAATAGAGATGATTTTGGTTAGAATCTCTGTCATGATATGTTTATAAGAGGAGGGGAGTGACAAACACACACACACACACATGCACACATGCACATGCATACACACATGCATGCACACACACAAGCATGCACACACATGCATGCACATGCACACACATGCATGCTCACACATGCATGCACATAAATGCACATGCGCACACACACACACATGAATGCACACACATGCATACACACACATGCACACATGCATAGAGACATGCATGTACACACACATGCATGCAAACACACATGCATAAACACATGCATGCACACACATGCATATACACATGCATGCACACACACACACACATGCACACAGGCACATGAGAAAGCACACATACACATGATGTTGTGGAAGTACAGGCAATCAATGGATTGCAGGCTCAATGCACACAACATACACAGGTAGTCAGAAGAAGGAATTCAATATTGCAATAAGAACACACACACACAGACAGGATGCTTTTGTTTTACATTACGAGTACTAGATGGGAACATTATGTTTTATTGAAGCGAAATATAAGAGTGGCTGTTTTTTTTGAAGAATATAAATAAAGGAGGATGAAGATCTGCTTGCTTACATTCAGGAGCACTGAACTCTTGAAATGCACAAGCCGGGGGGGGGGTGACAATGGAAGTATTTTACCACATTTTATGTAAGGGATTGCCTGGGCAGATACAGAGGCTCTTAAAAACTCTTAAAAAGCAAGTGGGAATGAAAGCAAAACTGTAACCTGAGGTACAGTTGACTATAGTGTGTCACTGTCCGCTGTTGCAGGAGAGAAAAACAGCAAGAAAGACGATGCTAGAAAGCTTGAGGAAGCCAAGTTAGTTTGGAAGAAATTGTAAAAGTATGCCATAGAAGGGGCAGTATTGACAAGCAGAGAAGGATTGGGAATACAGCAAGCAGTGGGTACATCGCAGGTGAATAATCAGCGCCAGATGGACCAATAAGGGAATGGATTTGTGCCACAAGGCAGAGGAATGGGCTACAGAGGAAGGGGTGGTTTGCAGAATAAACAAGGCAGTTTTCAGAATATGTACAATGATAATCAGAATGCGCAAGGACCATTTAACCAAGGGGGACTGGTCAGAGGGGCTCCTCCTGTGTATTGGACATGTGGGATGACAGAGCACATTGTGCACACATGTGTGGAAGCTAAGGTAGGTACAGAATGGGCAATTCTTAGGAGGGGGGACAGCTTATCTTCCATTATATAGCTCACAGGCTAGGGAAGGGTCAGCCCAAGATAAGACAGTGTATCAGATGCAAGCACTGAGAGTGCAACAGGTACAGCAGCGAGAGCAAGGGCAAATGAGTTTACTAGAGGGGCAATTGCAACAAGCCCCCTTACAGAATTAGCGATATGCAAACACAGGAAAGGCATTGACACCCAGGATAGGAGGTGCCACTATGGACTGAGGCAGTCTTTTCACAGGAACAGGGGTAGGCATGCATCCACAACAGGACAGCTCACAGGACGACTTGATTTGTTCCGAGTTATCAATGACGCTAGGCCCCAAGAGGAGCCAAGGGTTAATGTGATGGTAGAAGGTGAAACCGTTGCTTTGTTAGTAGACATTGGGACTGCACGTCCATGAATGAAGGAGGAAAGGTGTCCAATGGTGGGAATTGCCCGGGGTGATTAGGTTTTTTTTGGAGCTTTGAGTTGAGTTCCTTTTTATTGATGAATTACCAGTCCCTATAAGAGAGTGTGACATGACTTATCCTTGTTATATCCATGACAGACACTAGTTAAATATTTTGGGAAGGGATTGGATGATGAACCTTAAACATGAAGATTTTATTTACTGACCAAAGGATAGCATGTTCCACTCCTGGAATACACTTTTCAAACATGGATGAATTTATATTGGCATGAAACAGGGCAAATGGCTATGCAAGTTGTTTTAGTGGAGCCAGAGGTTTTTTCTTATCTTATCATATAAAACTAATGGTCCTGCAAAACCACTGTCACCCATCCTCCATACGGCCGATGCCATGCCTACCCACTTCCTAAGAGAATGCATGGACTCCAACGCTAAAGCCACAAGCTGCTCATTGTATGACCAGGTGCTTGATCTTCATATGTGTCTGTTTAGCAAAGACTCAGCGTCACACACCTGTTTTACAACTATAATGCCTTTCGCTCATATATACATAAAACTATACCTAGCCAACTGTGCCACTTTGCTTAAGGACTGCTCCGAATACAAAGCTAGCCCTATCTTTACCGTTGCACGCCTGTTACATTAGACTGTGTTTGGTTCGCTTTACAATTCTCAATTATTCGCAAACTAGACAACTTGCCTACTGTACTAGCTCTGATTCAGTCATTTACGGATATTTTACCGCATTAGTTGATTATTGCATTACTCTCTATACTGTGCAGTTATGCTATGTGGCATTGCCCTATATTGCTCCGCTTTGTACTTATTTATTTCTGATTTTATCGTTGCTCCCGCCACTCTTTTTCTTGCGCTGAGCATTGTTTTCTAACCCTACTTCCAACTGCTTCAGCCATCAACTGCCTCTCAGCCTAATCTGATTAATATTGTATGTGCTTGTGTAGACAGACTTTCTTCAAACAATATATCCTATTTGTACTTGACCTGCCTACTTGCATATGCCTTGCACAACAATTTTGCCTGAGACAGTTCCTCCTCCAAACTATATTCAAACTGTATAGGTTGTTTCCCACCCGTGTCAGTTCACCTCATACCACCATACTTGCATTTGAACAATGCAGCAATTCTGCCTTATTATTTCTCTCCAAACTATAGTCCGTCCTTGCACCCCCATATAGCCATCACTATCTAACCCTTTGGCCCTTGGCACCTCAACAGCCAGTTAAGAGTCTCATTTGTGTCGACTATGTATCTGCCTACAATTTACACCGTCCTGCTGAGGACTATCGTATACTTAGTCAGCCTCCCTTCTCTCATCATCACATCCATTCCACCTTTAATCACAACCAACCCGTCTGTGTCCCTTCGCAACAACTGCCCTATCCAGATCAATCTGGATACCAAACCATGCAGCCTTCATCAGAGAAATCTCAAACTCCGCGCTAGACTACCAAAAATATTCGAACCCTCTGCCGAATCCCTCAGCCTCTGTTCATCTAATAACAATAGAACATTGAGAGAGCCATTGCCCCACACCAACAACCACTGCTACAAAGCTCCCAACACTGAACATCCAACACACAATCCTCACACTAGCTCTCGACCTACTCGGAACCCCAATTCCATCCCGAATCACCACTATAATACCTAGATACTACCAATAGAAACTACTCAGTCTAACATAAGAGGTGCCCTCATAAATGCCCAAACCATGGTGGCCCACACCACGGAAATAGCTGACCTACTCCAATCAGATAATATGGACTTCCTCGCCATTACCGAATCCTGGCTTCATCCAGCATCAGGCCCAGCAATCATGCTAACCATCCCAGAAAACTACACACTCCTCAGAATCGACCACATCAATTCTCGAGGCGGAGGCCTCGCCATAATTTCTAAAACAAGCCTCGCTTTGAGACTCACCCCCCCTACAAAACCTTGGTTCCTGCGAATCCCTGACAGCCAAGCTTCCGATCTCCAACTCCCAAACCTTGACTATCCACCTGATCAACAGACCTTCTGGCCCCCTAGGATCCTTTGAAGAAGACCTAACCAATATCCTATTGGATAACCTAAAAAACACCTCACAATGCCTTCTCTTAGGAGATTTCAACTTAGGACTACACAACTCCTTAGACCAAAATGCTACACATATTAACGACTCCCTCACTGAACTAGGTTTCACACAAAAAGTGAGGGGCGCGACCCACACCAAAGGTAGGACCCTGGACTGGATTGCAGTTTACAACTGCCAGACCTCCATCACCTCCTTAACACCCCAGCCTTGGTCCGATCACCATCTGATCTAGATGTAGAGGCTTCACTCCCCTTACCTACCGTCAACAACATAGCACCCGCTATTCCCACCAGAAAAAAACGCAATATCACTGCTGATAAACTGTCTTCCCTGATCCTCCCCACTCTGAACTCACTCCCAGAACAGACAGACCCTTTTATTCTGGTAGATGAATACAACAAGATAATTACTTCATCCCTAGATATCATAGCACCTCTAAAACTTAGAAGGAGCAAACCTAAAAAACATGTGAATACTTGGTTCACGCCTCATCTGAAAGCAATTAGACTAGAGAAATGGAAAAGTGAACAAATCTGGAGACTTGATCCTTCTGTCACCAACAAAACTAACCTTCGCAAAATAGCCACCCTCTAAAAAAATGAAATTACTCTTGCCAAACAATCGTCCTTCAACTTACATATTACTCAAGCTAATTCAAGCACTAAAGAACTGTTCACTATCCCTGCTCCTGACACCTGCCTTAAGGATAAGCTATGGTGCACCAACATTCAGAGTGCCTTATCCAACAAGGTAACAACCCTCCAAGCCAAAATCAACAACAAAAAGGAAACTCTCCACCTTGCCCCCAAACCCAACAATCCCCCATGTCACCACACATGTCTGATCCTAATCAACCCCCACCCTGCTTCAATTTTAACAAAGTATCCATCCTAGAGGTGGAAAAAGTCATTGTCACACTCAAACCCTCTAACTGCCACGGCGACCCTTGTCCAGTCCAGATTATAAAGGACACGGCACGTGACCTTTCCCCATTCATTTCCAAACTCATCAACGCCTCCTTCTCTAACCGCCCCACTAGAACTGTTAATGCCAACCTCCTAACGGTGCCCAGATTTAAACGTACCAAGACTGGCAGAAGCAGCTTCCCGGTCAAAGCTGCTCAATACTGGAACTCCATTCCCCCATTCCTAAGGGAAGATGGACATTTCCTCATCTTCAGATCCAACCTCATCCGTTGGATTAAGGAAAACGACTGTTAACATATCCAAGTATGCCTTTTCCAACCTGAACATACCATGTATATTGATCTTTGCATATCTATTTTATTGTGTAATTCACCTACCTGCTCCTCATCTTATTCTGTATATACTGTCTATGCCTCACCTACTACTTACTGCATAAATTGTATAATGTATGCTCCTGTACAGCAGTGTAACCTAATCTGAACAATCTTCTTGATGCTCATTGCACCCTGATACCCCTGGGTCTGGCGCGCATTACAAACAAACAAACAAACAAACAAACAAACAAACAAACAAACAAAGGTGGTGAGCATTCTATTAACATGGCTGTTTGACCTAGTGGAGAGGATGGTGAGAATATTTGTTGAGTTTTTGCTCAGACCATAGATACCTATGGACAAAGAGGGGGGGCAGATAATCCCTCTAGAAATAGAAGCAGCCATAGTGCGAATGAAAATGGCAATGCTCGAATGAATGGACAATGAGAGTAGACCAGTGATAGCACTGGAAGAAGGGTCTAGGTTGATTGATGTCATTGATGATGACATATTTAGAGAAGACTAAAGAAATGATGAAGTGGTGGTTCTTTGGGAGCACCACATACTGGATAAAAATAGAGAGAAGGGGCAATCCTCCAGCGAATGATAAAATTGAAGTAGCAGTCAGCATATTTTTAGGAAGACTTGGAGAGAGTGCCAAATGTCCCATGGACTACAGGCCCTTAGCATATGGATCTATTGAAACAAATAGGGGAACAAAATAAAAAGGTATACACATGAAAAGGATTATAATATGAAACATGAGGGTTTGCGTTGTATTTAGACTAATTAATGTAAGCTAATCATAAATAGATAAGGATAAAAGCACAGAAGTAAGAAGTTCAAAATTAAGAGATTGGTGACAATTCAGGGGGTGAAATAAATAAATCAATGAATGGATATTCAAGGAGTGAAAAGCACAAATGGATAAGATATCCAGATTTGTAAACAAAGCACACAATTGATGGTGCTAGTTATAAATGAGTAGTGTAGTTTAATAAAAAAATAAAATATGATTATTGAAAGGCCAAAGGGGTATGGATGGCAAAGATTGATCTAATAATATGTTATGATTTTTTAGAACTGCACAAAAGAACATATGAGAGTAAGTAACAAAGACATTATTTGTATGTATATGATGGTGTTGATTTATGTTTTACAGATGACAATTATTGTCATTGTTGAGCATGGGAGGAATGTCTACATGGCCTTAGCAGAGTTTAGCAATTTAATGGCAAGAAACATTATATTATGATAGAGGTAAGTGCTAGTGGACAAGTAGAGATAGAAGAGGTAAGTATTGGTTTGCACAGCAAGTGTGTGAAACAATCTATTGATCATTATTAGGAGTAAGAGGACCCAGGTGAGTACAGAGCAAGAAAGGCAGTAATTGATACAGTCCTTTTAATAAAGCAGAATTTTCCCAAGAAAGGTGCAAACAGGTGTGAGCGCAGAATAGCATATATATATATATATATATATATATATATATATATATATATATATATATATATATACACATACACACGAGTATGGCCATATCTAGACAACGAGAATGAAGAAGACTTTGGATAGAAAGTGGAGTAACCTTTTGTAATTCTGGTAATGGTGATATGCCAAATTGGCAAAATACATGAGTTATTTAGGATACGCAAAACAATGTATTTCTTATATGACACACTTGCATGCCCTTAGTAGAATCAATGCTGGGGTCACAATAACATGGGTAGGCAAGCTATAGAGTAGGTAGGATGATGAAAAATGTCAATTATGTCTCAACAGAATAAACACAGCAAAGCAAGAAGAAGACCGTGGTCCCACGTGAGCAGGAGGAGGACTTCAAAAGTACAGAGAAAATGTTCAGCATGGTAGAAAAAACAAAAGAAAGACAGGCCTGACTGATTTGCTACATTAATGGTAAAACATTTCAATGTGCAACAACCATTCTTTTTAACTTTGCAGAAGAGCAGCTTACAGTTCAGTGGGCTGAGAATGCCAAGGAGATGATTTCAGTAAAACTAATTTGAGAAAAGAGCAAAGGTCTACCTTGAGGAAATAGTTGATCGCTTTGCTAACGTAAAGAAATGACTGTACCTCTATTTCGGTTTTCTACAGAGAGCAGCACCCACACCAGCATCTTCTTCTTCAGCTATGGATGCAACATGAAAAAAGGGGAGTTTTTGAAGAAAACACATCCTTTTTTTAACATATGTTTTGAATTTGTCATGTTGTCTGTTTTGTCGTTTATTATTTTATCATAAAATAGGAGACTGAATGACTCTTTGTTTTGAGATTGTCAACCACGGGGAAGATGTTTCCTTAGTGCATCCTGTAGGTATTGGAAGAAAAGAAGGCCCATGAAAAATAGGGCAATGC
This sequence comes from Ambystoma mexicanum, assembly GCF_040938575.1. Taxonomy (NCBI): domain Eukaryota; kingdom Metazoa; phylum Chordata; class Amphibia; order Caudata; family Ambystomatidae; genus Ambystoma; species Ambystoma mexicanum. The sequence continues at coordinate 323,011,561 of NC_090926.1, read as the reverse complement.
AGAAAAAGGTTTTTAAAAAAGAAGATACATCTTTTATTACCTCAGATCATAGCCAAGTCCATGTATCAGCCAGTATGTATTCAGGATAAAGTAACACCAAGACGTGCAAAAAGAGAGAAAGGAGCAGCCACCCTGTTATATGAGAAGAAGAGAAAATGCAGTAGAGATTGTTTAAAAACTTATAGGTATTTTAAGGGTTGGGTTTGAGGAGACAGTACTGATGATAAAGGCAAACTTACTTTTCAAAATAACTAATTCAGTTTTATATTACAGATGGATTACAGTTACCTACTCACCAGGTGATTGATGGCAACCGATCCTGCAAGCAGAGAGAAAAGATCGAGGGACCCAGCTAGATGCCCAGTTACAGTTACTTTGTGTTTAAAAGTTATTCCTACGAAACTCCCGAATCATTGTGTTCCCCAGAAACAATCGAATGCCCCCCTTTTTCTGACTTCAAATCAGACGATTGAGAAATTCAAGTACTTTATGATGAAATGAACAATGAACTTAAAAGGACTTGCCTATGTGTAAAGGGCCTGAGAACATGCTGCAAATCAGCCCAACAGACAAATTTGATGGATTGAGCTTAAAGAAAGTCTGTGAAAAAAGCTAAAACAAGATGAATCGGGTGGAAGATGTGTCAACGGTAGATGTACCGATGGAAGAAAATATGTATGGAAAGAGGGCAGGAAGCAAGGAAATGTCGTGGGGTGGGAGAAAGGGAAAAAGTGGATGAAAACACTAAATGTTGCACGTGGACAAATAAAGAGGAAAATGGGCTGGTGAGTTCCCTCAATGAATGATTTCTCTCGATTCTCGTAGTGGCTAGATATTCACCTGGTGTGTATGTTATGTTTACATTGGGTAATGGGGTGGGATGCAGATAGAAGCAAATAAAATTGGACTTCAGGAAACACATATAAAGGTTCAGACAGGGCAAAATGTTGCAAACGATCTTCTGACAAAAAGGAGATACATACATGTTTTAGATTAAGAGAGTACAAAATGATTGGAGTCACTGTTGACTCTGTAGAAATATTTTTATGATACCTCCCATGTTGAGACAAATTACCACAATGAGGGGGGTGACTGGGAAAAGGATGCATAGATACACTGTATATGGGGGAGGGTGGACACTTGTAGTGGTCGTGTATTAAATAGTTGTCTCATACAGACCAGAGGGGGAGTGTATAAGAGTACTAGACCCCCCCAATCTGAATACAGATAGCATGATCAATGATCTCATTATTGCAAAAATCAGAATGATAGTGCTTTTCTGAAGGTAAGGAGTGCATATAGGGTGATATATATTTTTAGGGTTACAATGATCTAGGAAGTGGAGGGTGTCTTGAGTATTACACGCACATCATGAATATCTAAAATATATTCTGGAAACTGGATAGAAAATTAGTTATGAACAAAAGTAGATTGGTTTGCCGTTTGGTAGCCGAACGTCTAGGCGGAACAGACTGACATAGATTCTAAGATGGATGTCAAATACAAAATGGTGTCTTGAATGCAGGTGTGCAAAGCCCTGAATCATTCTGATAGTGAGTAATTCTTTGGCAGCAGTTCACTGTAGATAAGTACGTCTGGGGTCTGGGATAGTATATTTAGAATTTCTTGGCAGAGAACACAGGCAATGATTGATAGTAAATCAGATAAAGGCATGGGAAGGCTACCAATTAGACAGAATAGCTGCTTACTTAGCAACAAATAAGATGAGCTCATGAGGTTTCCCATAGTATGAGCTGCCAAGTAAATTTGTCAGTACCTCAAGAGCAGATAAGAACTGTTTCTTGTCAGGAGTTTAAAGATATGAAATGATGTTTAGCTGAGACTGGACTGGGCTAATCAGTCTATATGTCAGTCAGATGGGGCATGCCAAAAATGAGCTAATGTGGCTTGGTGAGTGACAGTTAAGCCAACCAATCAAAGACAAGAAGGGGTTTATTTTTGGCTAAAGGGACCAATCAGATATGTATTTTGAAATTGTATGAAATGTTGCATCATTCTCAAAAGGCCTATAATAAGCAAGATGATTTTAGGAGCTCTGTGCTGCTTCAAATGTCTTCTGAACCTGAAGATGACTGTGAATTTGTGCCTGGGCGTCCGTTCCAGTGTTCTTGTCTCCAGTGCCAGATTCCACAGATGTTAGAGGGCTTGAGGGGATGCAGAGGGTCCTCCTTTACAGTACTGGTAGGAATGCCAGAAAAAAGACCTGCGTGGTGACTGAATCTAAGGGCACTGAACTACCCTGACTTCCCCGAGGCTGACACTGATATATGTTGGCAGGCCAACCTGACCCCGAAATATCTCGCTAACAGTTGCTGCAATGCTTTGAAGGCCTTTTCTCAGGGACAATGTATTTCCAGATGGACCCACACAGTAAAGAAATGGTAGGAACGGGAAACACAGACAAGCAATGACATAACACGAAACAAGACAATACATGAACACGCACGCAATCCCATATTACTTACTCAACTTGTCTGGTTCCTGGTGGAACTCAAACATATCTCAACCCAACGGGTTCAAAAATCATTATCCAGCTGGTTGCAGGCCGATTATTAAGACTGAGGCCTGCCCTCTCCATATGATGGCCCTCGCCTCTGCAACAGACAAGCCTCCCAGAGCACACATGGCATCCGGGATCACCAGGGGACCCTTCTTACAACTGAGACAGACATAAACAGATGATTTGCCGAATATGACGGCAAACTATAAACTAATCCTGAAGCGTTACCTCCCAACCGTATCAACTCCTTCCTGGCGGGCCTCCAACTGCAAAAAATAGACCACACCCATATATCTAAACTAGAAAGCCTGATCACAGCCACAGAAATAACCCAGCCTGTTGGCACCCTATCGGCAGGCAAGTCATCAGGGCCGGATGGCCTTCCTATAGATATCTACAAAGCAATGTCTGACCGCCTGGACCCCCTCCTGGAGGCTGGTTTCACAGAAGCCCACAATTACGGCCAACTTCCTCGATCAATGCTTGCAGCTAACATCATAGCCTTTCATAAGAAAGGCCACAACCCGGGGGACTGTGGATTGTACCATCTGATCTCAATGATCAACGTGGACGCCAAAATCCTAGCCAAATGTATAGCGCCAAGAATTGAGAAAATCCAGGGCCGACATGCGACAGATAACGTCAGGTGGCTACTACACGTTATAGATGGACAAAATGATCCAGATGACATTATCCTAACGATCGAGGCTGAAAAGCCATTCAACAAAGTCAGAAGGGACTTTATGTTCCGAGCACTGCAAGTGTATGGCTTCCCACCACTATTCTAAAGGTTGATTAAACTGCTTTATACAAACCCCACAGTGACCACCTTTGGCATTACCTCAGCCCCATTCAATCTACACTCTGGTACCATGCAGGCATGCCCTTGTTGGGAAGGAGCTAGCACCTTTCTTCATTCCCAAGCCCTTTAGAATTAGGCAACACTTCTTTTGACTGTCTCATGCAAATTTAATCAAACACTGACTTTGGTGGGCATTAAATGAAGGCAGTTAGTATTTAAATATAAGGTGCAAATAACTATTAGCTGAATACATTTGTAAAATGTAAAATTCTATTTTGCTTTTCTCAAAGCATGATAGAGAGCAGCAGGCTCTGTGCCAAAAGGAATGTGGCCTGCACTACAAATGGATTGCAGAGCATGCAGTGTTGCGTCACTGAGGCTAAGCTCAGGCAGAGCACACAAAGTGCCTGAGCAGCTGTTTGCTGTCTGTCAAAAGTCCATATATGCTAAATGGGGATTTTAACATGCTCAATGCACGACATGCAAAATTATGGAAAATAAGGATTTAAGGGAAGTTACAGGACCAGACAAAAATATTAGTCAAATGAGAAGCATGGAGAGCATGACGGGGAAAATGTGTTTATATATAAATGTTCATAATATAGCAAATTGATGAAAAATGAAGCTACAGTGTATTATTGCATAGGCTAACAATATGTTAAATAGTATGTCCTAAAACAGACATCCCCGGCCATGGAGGAAGGAAGACTGAAGTATCCATTGTATGGAAACAGGACATTTTGGGATAGAGCCATGCCCATTTCCATAAATGCCACTACAGCAAGTTAACAGTATATAAGGCTCCTCTCTGGCACCAGTCTGGAGGAGCTTGGAGCGGTTGAGGGACAGAATATACCGTTCAGGGAGCAGAGTTCTTTGCACCATCCTCATTTCTGTACAGATTAAACGTGTTATCCTTGCAAGATAAGACTTTTGTCCTTAATTCCCTAGACGGGTGCATTTACTCCCATGGGAGCGTGATTATGGGTACCTGTATAATTGTGGAGTAACCCTGTAGGTTGGGCTACCTTTCACCCCCTCTTACTGCACTCTCAATTGAACCACTAGCAGAAAAGCTCTGTAATGACCCAGGATGGGATGCAATACTACAGGGGGACAAGGAACACAGAGTTTCGCTGTATGTGGATGACCTCCTGCTCTATGTCAGCGGGTGGTGAGCGTCACTTCCATGACTACAATATCTACTACACAGCTATGGCCCCATGACAGGATATAAAGTCAACAGGTCAAAATCAGAAATTCTCCCGCTTAGAACAGATGAGGAGTTGCCCAATTTCACCTCGAGCTGCACAATGTTAAGCACCTGGGAATATTAATTAGCCCCTCACTGGATGCAATCACAGAGCTAAATTACCCCCCGACCCTCCCCAAAATGAAATACGGTCTCTCCAGATGGAACACTCTGCCGCTGTTCCTCGTGGGCTGCATCAATGCGTTCAAAATGAATTCCCTCCCAAAACGAATATACCTGGCTAAGATGCTACCATGTGCACCAACAGCCCAGATGTACAGGGACCTGGACACATGCCTATTCAGATTCCTCTGGAGGGGTAAAAAGCACAGCTACGATTAGAAGTCCTCCAGGCCACTAATAGCGGCGGTGAGCTGGCGGTATTGACCTGGTGTACCTATTACCAATCGGCCCAAATATGCAGGACCAAGCGGTGGCTTGATACGACAGACACAATGAGCTGGAAGCACATAAAACTGTCACTAATGGCACTGTACTCTCCGCTGGAAAACCTAGCCATCCTGCTAAAGAAGCGGCCCGAAAACATACGTTTGTACCCTATAATGAGCTCAACGCTGTCACAAGGGCACAAAATGAGAGCGCTCCTGGGTGCGGATGTTCAGGCTGTGCCTGTGTGGATCTGTGTATGGGCGATTGTATCGACTGGCCTAGCCCACTCGCTACACCCTAGCCAAGACTAATACGGCCAGGGCTTAAGGTAATGGAACTCTATAAGGAAAAATCCCCCATCAAATTTCAGGAAGCCAGCCAGCCAGGTTTTACAACTACAGAAATCAGATTGGCTGTGGTACCATACTCTGCTAGCGGTAATATGCTAAAACATGACAGAGCAAACATTGTTTGCCAACCTATCACCTGGAGAGCTTGAGATGGAACAAAACGTGACTCTTTACCCACACCTATGTGTGTTCTACACCACCTGCACCTCAAACAATACCAAACTAAACCAGACACTAGTGACACAATGGTCCAGTGACTTGGAAATCCCGATTGACTTAGGGGATCTCTTCAATTTCTTTGACGTTATACCCATAATCTCATAGATTTTCCCAAAAGGAAGATTAAATTCAAACTGATCCAAGGACTATAATACACACTGAGCAAACTACATAGAACGGGGCTCGCTCCCAACTAAGCAGGCCTGGCTGTCCCTATTAACCAGAATATGCGCTCTAGAAGGCTCTGTCCTAAAATGGTGCAACAAACCCATATAGGCCGAGTACTTGAGGAGACTGGCAGATAGCTACCTCAAAACTATACTCAATATCATACAATATACGACTTGGCACCTATTGACTGATCCATACAGACACGTACAGAACCACATCTATACGTACATACATATGGAAGTTAGGGAGGGCCTTAGAAGTTGGGTGGGTAGCCACCATGTTCGTGGCGGGAGTAGGGTGTGTGGAAGGGTGGGGGCGGAGGGGTAGGGGTTATGGGGAGTAAGCGATGTATCCCATGGAAATTGTATAATATCTGCACAAGTCTTACGACCACACTTGAAGACATGATGTATGTACTCGTTATCTCTCTTTTGTTCAAAATACTCAATAAAAAGAGTTTTTCACCCAAAAAAATGTGTTGCATTATGACATAGCTGTTAAAGGTCTAATGGGTGAAGCTTCATATGGGAACTGGGAATGATAAACAAAGGTTTTGCTCTCTCTCGCTGGGTCATTTGTAAAGGAGCTCATGATAGAACAATATTTATCTAATGGTAAAAGAACCAAAATAAATGAAACTTTAACTGATGTCCTCCCAATGCACAGAGGAACCTACTAGGTTGAGCACTTTCAAACATGTGACTGGACATGAACCTGAAACTTTACTATTGGTAAACTCACATGCTAACCTATGAGCTACTAAGTCTCCTTTCAAAATGCATAGATGTGTGCATTTAGCTGTCAACGTGCGATGAATGATGATGCACCTTGGATCTAGCAATGCTGGTTGAGATAAACATAGGGGCTCCTCTCTCTCCCAGGGTCATTTGTAAAGCAAATAATGAGAAAACAATATGTTTAAATAAGTAAATAAAATGTTTACGTCTTTCCTCTCAATGCACAGCTGAACCTATCAGGATGAGTACTCTCAAGTCCATAAGCAGCTGTAAGCCTGCCATCTTGTAGGTGGTAAACCCAGGGTCAAACCTCTGAACTACTGAGTCTGACTTCAAATGTTGCTTCTTAATTTATTATGACGTGGCTGAAGATGCACCTAGAAAATCAATATATCTCTCTCTCTTGAAGATTGAGAGATCTACCCACAAAATGATTGTGTTCCAGACGTTGCCAAGCGAGCAGTGTGAAGGAAGACGACCGTGGTCATCCGTTGATATGTAGTTCTGTGAGGCATTCTTCCCCAGTGAGGCAGAATGCCTACTTAGACATTTCGAATGGTAGGGACCCATCTACTATGCACTACATACTACAGATTGCAATTCTGTAGGTTCTGTGGGGGTTCTGACCCTTCCTACTGAGGCGGGGTGCATTCTGTGGTGTGATTTTCTGCGGAAGTGTTTGCCTTGAGCAAGATGACGTGCATTCTTAGGTATGGCAGCAGCCCTGGTGATGCTTCCTTGGAGTGTGTAGGGAGGGGGCAGGTGCTGCGTTCTAGAAGGTGTCATCCTGAAGATGGACTTTATAGAGTGAGCCACAGTGCTTTCCGTGGCCTGTACTCTTATGAGATATCAGTGGGCAGTGGCAGAGAGTGCACTCTGCCACATCCACTCCTATGGGCTATGAAGGCAGCTGCAATAAACACAGAAGGCTGCATTGTGGGTCATGTCTCCAGTGGGGCCTTCCATGCTGCACGACAAAGAGTGCCTCCCCTTGTATGTACTCCTGATGAAGAATTTATCAATGTGCCGGAAATGTAGTCTTGGGCATTTTTACTGAGTGATGCAGATTGAATTCTGGAACGTGTTGTCCAGGGCCATCCTAATTTATTTATTTATTTATTTTTGTATTTAATCCAATCGGATTTTTTACCAAAAGGTAGAAGATGCGAACATGATTGAAGTAACATTGTTGTGAAGTAGGGACGCAGCAAAATGAAAAGAAAAGGTCTTGAATTCTAACGTTAATTCAATTGTGTAAGCGAAACAGTATTCAAGTCTTGAAGCGGTAGCATCACTTTACTAATGTGTTGCATAATGTTCACTGTTACCAGTAACCATGTCGGTTTGTCTCCTCCAATCAGTTTATACCAACAGTTTTCCTCCTCCTGAAGAGTAAAGTTAGAGATGGTATTATTCAAATATAGAGAGCGGATGTCTCGCGTCGCTGTACAGGTAAAGAGCAGATGACAAATAGTTTCCTTTTTTCGTTATGGATTTTCAGAGATAGCAACAATTTGCGAGGCTAAGCCTCTGATTGCCAGAACTTTGTTTGTTTTCAGTAAGTTCAGGTGAATTTTCAGAAAGAAATTGTGCGCTGACCTGCTCGGGAATAAATTGAGATAAGATTGTAGAGTATCCAATTTCTTAAAGAACGGGGGAAGATGAGTGGTGAGTTTATTTTTGCTTGCTGTTTCTAAAGTCTTTATCCAGTCTAGTTCTCTGATCTTTTTTATGACTTTAACTAGATTATTTACAAGCTCGTCTTCACAACTTTCCACTGAATGTAGAAGGGCCACATTCTTGGTTTCCCATTTAGACAGCATTTTATAGGATCCGAGACGGATTTCTTGGTTTATCAGGCGGTAGACGTATGGAGTATCTTTCAGGATGCATTTCCTAGACAGCATAATGCTATTCGAGTCTACTGTTGTTTCCAATGATGAAAGACTGAGTTCGCGTCTAATCAATGCAACTGAAGTTGATTTTGGTAGGCCAAAGATTGTTCTCCAGAAAATTGCTTCTAGTTTGGACCATAACTCTTGAGGGAGATTGGGCATTGCGTCAGCGCCATGCGTTAAGGATGGTATAAGCTTCTTTTTTATAAAAGTCTCTGACCGGGATCGATGAGTAGCATCCAAATTTGGTATCAATGGCTTTCCCTTGCACAGTCAGTTTTTTTGTTTTCTCATAAAGTACCTCTTGCATAGCTTTTTCTTTTGTCGAGCTATCCAGTATGACACCTAGGTACTTAAAGTTGGTAACTCTTTCAACAGTGACTAGACCCAAGTAAAGAGAAATCTTTTCGTTTTTGTTGGTTGATTTTTCGATTACCATCATTTTCGTTTTCTCTTTGTTTATATCCAAATTGTTTTCCGCCATTTATTGCTGTAAGTTTTTAAATTGTCATTGTAGACCTATTGGAGTGTGGTCTAAAAGGATCAAGTCGTCCGCATATAGCAGGCAACTGATCTGCTCGCCTCCAAGCTTTGGTGGAAATTATCGTATTGATTTTTCAGATTCTTGGAAGTCGCCTAAATATGTCCAAAACAGGGCCGGGGCCAGAGGGCAGCCCTGTTTTTTTTTTTTAAATTTATCTTTTTATTAAATTTTTATAAAAGTAGTTAATTCAAACAATCACAATACAATACAAGGGAAAGGAACGCACACGTCAATTCATCAGATCATCAATTCTAGTCACCTTCCCAGAAATCAATCCCCATTCAAAGAACATAATACATTATCAATTCATCAAACTTAACGAAATCACAAACAAGTTCATTTATCAACCATCAAATTGGAGAACGATGCAAGGAGAAGGAGAAGCGAAGAAGAAAAAGAAAAAAAAAGGAGTCTGTGTGATCCTTAGCAATATCAATTCTGTGCAATAATAAACAACATCAAGTCTGTCAGGAGTTCATAAAGTGCCTCATTAAGTTCGGCTGAAAGAACAGCTGCTCTCTGTCCGATACATAGTCCAAGAAAGGGTTCCAGATCCGCATACATTTCGAGAGCTTCCCCTCTAGCATGGCAGTAAGCTTCTCAAGACCCATCAATTCCCACACCTTCACCCGCCAATACGCCACGTGTGGCCCTTCCACTGATTTCCAGAAGCGATCCCTTGTAATTCGTGCTGCAATAAATAACTGAGTGATTAGGGATGCTCTGGTGCCCGTCATCGGGAGGTGACCCGTCTTCAGGCACGTCTCCCAATATTAGTATGCGCGGGTCCATAGGGAGCAGCGTGCCAGTGATATCCTTGATCCTGGAACGGATCTCTAACCAGTAGGCTTGGATGACCGAGCAATGCCACCACATGTGCCCCAAATCACCTCGTTCACCACAACCATGCCAACACGTATCCGGGTACTCTAAATTCATTGCATGCAGCCTAGTCGGTGGGAAGTACCAGCGAAAGCGAATCTTGACAGCGTTCTCTTTTACCAAAGTACACCTAGAGCTTATGTGGGTTCTGTACCATATTCGCTGCCAGGATTCCTCTGGAATTTCAACTCCCAGTTCTTTTTCCCACACCATCATATAAGGAAGTTTCTCGCCCTCTGAAACTTTTTCCAGAATACTATAACAAGCAGCTAACCTATGGGGGCTCTGCCCCTTGAGAATTCTCAGTTCTATGCCAAATGGCGCTCTGTTGGCCGCTTGGCGCGTGTCCCTGTTAGTCAGCCAGTGAGGAAGCTGTATGTACCTAAACCTTTCTACCTCCGACAGGCCAAATTTCTCCTTACATTCCTGGAATGTCAGAGGCTCCTGGTCCGCATATAAGTCCCTAAGCCTTAAGGGCCCATCTGACTTCCAGTTGTGGAATGAGTTGGGATTCAGTCCCGGCGTAAACGCCGGGTTATGAACCACAGGGGACAACGGGCCTAGCCCCGGAGCGATCCCCCTCTGCGCAGCTGCTTTGTTCCAGCTTCGAAGCGTTGCCTATGTCGTGGGCAACAGTCCTCCGTGAAAGCCCTGCGCCTCTCTGGGCAAGAAAGGGAAGTACTCCAAAGGAAAGGGGGCCACTTCTTGCTCAATTTCCTGCCATTTAGGGGTTTCGGAGGAGCTTCCCCATGCCAGCATAGGTGCAACCTGTGACACTCTGTAGTAGCGCAGAACCGAGGGCAGACATATGCCCCCGTGCACTGCCTTTCTCGTTAGGAATTTATATGGGATTCTAGACTTCGTATTTCCCCACACAAAGCGCCCTACCTCCTTCTGCATATCTATGAGGTCCCTTTCCGGAATCTGCATCGGTAAAGAATAGAAGGCGTATAGCAGCTTCAGTACAAGAGACATCTTCACCGGGCTCACCCTGCCCAACCAGGAGATTTCCTGCGAATCCCAACGATGAAGCCACTCTTTGGCTTCTCTCCACAGTGCCGGTATATTTGCTTTAAAGAGACCAGCATAGGTCGGGGTCAGCTTAATCCCCAAATAAGGAATATTCGTGGAAGCCCAGGGAATGGGAAAGGCCGCCTGCACCTCCGCCAGGCCCTCTGGGGATTCAGTTAACGCCATACCCACCGACTTACTAGCGTTCACCCCAAAGCCAGAAATGTTCTCAAATTGGGATAATAAGTTCATCAGGGGTGGGATGGACCTAGGTGCATCGTTTAGGAAACACAACAGATCATCCGCATATAGCACTATCTTATGGCATTGTCCTGCGAACTCAAAGCCCCTGATTTCCCTGCTCAGCCGGATATGTTGTGCCAAGGGTTCTAATGCTAAAGCAAAAACCAGGGGGGACAAGGGGCAACCCTACCTTGTGCCCCTATATAAAAGTATTGCCAAGGTCCAATTTGTATTCACTTTTACTTTAGTGGTGGGGAGCTGATAATTGGAGAGGATTAGCGTCAAGAAACTTGGGACAAACCCAAACCTCTCCAGGACCAGCTGTAAATATCTCCATGACATACTGTCAAAGGCCCGGTGTGCATCCAACGATAACAATGACAATTTACCTGGCAGTCCAGGAGCCAAAGCTATCAGATTTATCGCCCGGCGTATATTATCGTGTGTCGAACGATTACATATAAATCCGTTTGGTCTTTCTCTACTAACGTCGGGAGTACCTTTCCCAGGCGCCCCGCTATCACCCTACTCAACACTTTCACATCCGTGTTCAGCAAAGTGATAGGTCGATAGGATGCACATTCAACCGGGTTCCTTCCAGGCTTCAAAATCAGTGTTGTAGTGGACTCTGCCATAGAAGCAGATACTGATCCAGTTGCCCAAATAACGTTAAAGAGTTTTGTTAAGTAGGGGGAAAGCACAACCCTAAATGTCTTATCAAATTTATTTGTGAACCCGTCAGGCCCTGGGGCCTTACCCAAGGGAAGAGATTGAATCACTGCCTCCACTTCTTCTTTTGTAATTGGCTCTTCTAAAAGCTCACGAGTTACCTGAGACAGCTGCGGCAAATGCGCATCCCGAATAAACGCATCAGCCACATGCAGATCCGTTTGGTGGGGGGCGGAGTGGTCCCTAAAATACTCTTCTATTATACAGAGTTTGTCTCTCTCCGAAGTGACTCTCCTTCCATTCCCATCCAACAATGCTTCAATCTTATTGCGGCTAGCTCGCATTTTCAGCTTGGCCGCCAAGAGCCGATTGGCTTTGTTCCCTTTAGAACAATAGTATTTTTTAGTTCTCATCATACTGTATGCCGCACAGCTCATATGATGAGCCTCCAGGGCCCTCTGGGCTATCCTAACATCCCGTTTCAGCCTTTGGGTGAGCCTGCGTCTATGAGACTCCTCCCTCTTCCAGAGCTCTAGCGCCAGCTGGGACTGTATTTGTTTCCTTACCCTCCCCTTCTCTGCCGAGTATGCAATAATCTGACCCCGAAGCACCGCCTTTGCAGCATCCCATATCGTAGCATAGCGCAATTCCTTCGTCTCATTCTCATCAAAATAATGGGAAACCGTCTCTGAGATGCAAATGCAGAACTGGGGATCCTCCAGGAGGAACTCATTCAATTTCCAGGCGTACGTGGGGCCCGTGGAGTCACTAAAGGAAGACAACGTTAACCGTACCGGGGCGTGATCAGACAAGGCTTTGGGTAGTATATCTACGTCAATTGTTTGGGCTATGAGCTTGTCAGACACTAAGAACATATCCAACCTGGAGAATCCCCTGTGCACCGCAGAGTAGTATGTATATTCTCGCTCTTCTGGATGACAGAATCTCCATACCTCTATAAGGGAGTGCTCCCACAAGAGTGTAGTAAGTGCCAGATAATTCTTTTTGTCAGCACTAGTTGGAGGGAGAGACTTGTCCATCAAAGGGTTAACCACAGCATTAAAATCACCTCCAATCATGATTTCACCCTCTGTATGCTCAAACAGGAGTTTGGACAGAGATGCAATGAACATGTCCTGCTGTGACTTAGGTGCATATAGAGAGACCAGTGTCACCTTCCTCCCCTGTAATCTACCCACAACCAGGACGTATCTACCTCCCACATCTCTTAGCGTCTTATAAACCACAAAAGGGGTTCCCTTACGAACCAAGATGGCCACCCTGCCTCTCTTACTCCCCGAAGAGGTGCAAAATTTCATAGGGTAGAATTTATTATTAAGCCTAAATTCATCAGATAGGAGCAGGTGAGTCTCCTGAAGGAATAGGAGCGAGGAGTCTAGGGTGGCCATGCAGTGCATCAATGCCCTTCGTTTAATCGGAGAATTCAACCCCTGCACATTCAGGGAGAGGCAGTGGAAATTCGGATTAGTTATAGCCATGACGTTGTGTCCCTCAAGCAAGGGTCCATCTCCATCCCCCCTTCGGAATGGCTAAGTAGCAGAATCCCGCTCTGTCCCCACCTCCCATCCCTCCCTCCAACTCCCCATCCCCACTGAGCCCAGGTACTCCTCGGATGCAATAGGGCTGGTTCTTTTCATTCACCAATTTCAAGACTTGCATATCACCACACTGCATAGCAGATGCCTATCAGAAGGACACATACAGCCCCAAACTTGGCAGGCAAATACAAACCCTGACGCGATTCTCGAAGACTAGACTCCTTAAATAACATTGGAAGACAATAAAGAGAAGAACAGAAAAAGTAAAACAAAAAAATAAAATGCAGATCACTTATTGCTTGCCAAACTCGCAATGCAACTGATTTCATGCCACCCCTTAACAATAGGGTAACAATAACGAGCATAATCCGTGTGTCGGGCACCCAACTTTAGAACACCGCAGATTCATCCCGACATATCCCCAATTTAAGTAGTCGTGCACTGGAGATTGCGTAAAGAGGCCTCCTCTGGCGTTATTGTATCTTAACCTTGTCCACAACACCCGGAGCAGAACCCAAGATTAGCAGTCATCATATCAATTTATTTGTGTGGGTAATCCAACCAACAACTCTAGAGGACGAACTCCAGCCCCATTTCAACTTGTGACCGTATCCAAAACAGGGAGGAAGAAGAGTCATTTTTCCCTCAACTTGTTTAAACAACTGTCCTGTATGGGGAGCCCAAGGGCTGCTTCCAGTTGCTCCCTGTCGGACGCCTTGCTGACATCCTTCCCCATTTGGCGAATACCTGCCGCGGTAAAAGGAGTCCGTCCACCCTCCACGGGGGAACGTGAGTTCTTCAACTAGACTACCACCTACAGATCAGGGGGGAATGCTGCCTCCCTGATCCACCCCTTCCGGTGCATTGGATGTTTTTACTAGGGCCCAGTCCCTGAGCCTTAGCCTCCTGTCCCTCGACGTGGAACTAATGGCCGGCCCCTTCTCCATTTCGGCGTTCTTGCCACCTGACTCACAGGCGACGTCTCGCAACCACTCATCCGCTTCTCCCTCGGAGCTGATGACATATGAGCGGTTTTAGTATTCAAACAACAGTCTGCACGGGTATCCCCATCTGTATCGGAACATTTTCGCTTGTAGCCAGGTGGTGACTTTCTGGAGGCGCCTGCGATTTGCCAAGGTGCATGGTGAAAGGTCCTGGAACAGTGATATGACGGAGCCACGGAATTCCACCTTGTCTGCCCTTTTAGCTGCCGCCATTATTTTTTCTCTTTGCCGAAAGAAGTGCACTCTAGTCAGGACGTCCGGAAGAAGGTTACGCTTTTGCTCAATAGAGGAATATACCCGATGGGTCCTGTCCAGGATCAGTTCGTCAGAATCTCGCATTTTCAACAAAGTTTTGAAGAGGTCGCGCACATAGTCAGGAAGCTCCTGATCCTGGACCTGCCTTGGCATTCCCCGAATCCTGATATTATTCCTCCTTGAGCGATTTTAGTCGCCATTTCCTCCAGCCTGTCTTCCACATTCTGAACTCTTTTGGTGAGGTCATCATTCTCCCGCTCACGCTCACAGACCAGGTTCTCCAGATCATCGACTCAAGCCTCAAGGCCGGTCAAGTTAGAGCTTATGTCCGCAATGGACCAGGCCAAAGAGTCTTTTGAAGACTGGATCTCCGACGTTATTGCCTGCGTGATGTCCTGCTTAAGTGCCTTTAGCATTCCCTCTAAGTCGTGTCTAGATATGGCCGGATCAAGGGTTAGGTCAGACCCCTGCGAGGCATGAACCTCCGCCACGATCGACTCCATCTTCTGCGATGTAGGTGCTGCCGCGGTCAGGAAAGTTGTAATTTTACTCCCCCTGTTCTTGTTTCCTGTCTTGGGCATTGCAGAGTGGAGGTTGCTTAAATCAGTCAGGAGCCCGCCGGGGTTCCTCTTGAGAACTATGTCTGTGGATTGCAGCTCCCTTATAACATGTGAATTGGGAATGTTGATATCTCCTCTCTCACCTAAGCGCCTGCAGACACCCAGACCTTATGTGTCTCTCCAGCTGGGTTGCCGGTATTGTTCCACCAGGAGCTCGACCCCCCGACTGGGCGTCAGAGTATTGCTTTCGGGCTCAGCACTATCATCAGGTGGCACTCTCACTCTCCTTCCCCGCAATGCTGCCAATTTCAGGTGCCTATCTCCAATGCGCCCCAGCGCAGTATGAGTAAGGGCTCCCAGCCACCTATTTCAGGCTGCCTGAAGCTGTCCCCCCTCAGCCGGCAGTTCGCGGGGCGGCACGCTCCAGCGCAGCCCGCAACCTACCTCTCCCCTGGCAGGCCGTTCCGTGCCGTCTGCCTCGGCACGCACCAAGCTCCCTCCTGCTGCAGTGTCACTCACTCCCCGAGCAGCCGACTCACGAGCCGCCTCGGGGCTCACAGGCACGGTCTCCCCTCTTCCTCCTGCAGGCCGCTTAGCTGCCCGCGCGCCGCCCAGGAATCTTGCCTTTCCGCTCTGCTCTCGGCAGCCCGCACTGTATCCTGTGGGCGCACAGCTCACTGCAGGCTCGGCGTCTTTCCCACTGCTCCTCCTCCAACTCGCCTGGCCGCCAGCTCGCGCCCCGCTCAGCACCCTCGGCTCTCCCTCCTCCTACACCTCGGGTGATGTCGCCAGACAGGGGGGAGCTGATCGCACGCCGACCAGTCTTCACCACTCAGCACCTCCTCCGGCTCCCGTCTCCGCTTCCCGATACCAGCGCCGAGCCTGGATACTGCACCTCCAATGCGTCCGCCACCTTGCGCGCCTTAGGCTTCTCGGTACACGTCCCCAAACTTCGGAAAAACAGCTCCCCAGCACTCATGAGCTCAACATCAGGGCGCCGCAGCATTGCCAGGCACTCCCCATGTTTTCCATATGTAAATTTAGGGGATTAGGGGTCTCCATCAGCTTTTAAGTTGGTGCCCGTCCCAAAGCTTACAGCAGGCACATCCACATGGTGCCCTGCCTGGCCACGCCCCCCGGGCAGCCCTGTTTAACACCTCTGGCAGTGTTGATCTTTCCAGAGAGGGTCCCTTGTTGATTTAGTCGGACTAGCATGGTCGTGTTGGAGTATAAGGCTTTGATTGGGTCCAAAATTCATGTGGGCATTTCCAAGAAGCAAGTTTCTGCCACAATCTAGAACGATCGACTCGGTTGAACGCCTGTGTTAGGTCGACAAAGGCGATGAATATTCTGGGGCAACCTTCTAGGATCTTACTTTTCAAGGAACTCAAGATGAGTATGTTCGCATTCGTGCCCATGTTCTTTTTAAATCCCGTCTGTAGGTGGTCCTGACAGGGGGCTTTATTGGCCCATGCTGTAAAATGTTGAAGAAGAAGTGACCCAAAGACTTTGCCTATTGAGTCTAGAAGGGCAATTGGGTGATAATTTGCTGGATCAGCCCTGTTTCCCTTTTTGTAAATAGGAACTATATTCGTGCAATTCCATGATGGAGGGATGGATTTGGAAGCAGAGCAACATCTGAAAATTACACCTATAAGAGATGACCAGGCTTCAGGGTGAGTTTTCAAATCGAGGTTTGTTATACCATCCGGACCGGGGGCACGTGGGGGGTTTAGTTTTCTTGTTAGGTCCAGAATGTCCTCTTTGTTGTCTAACCGTATCCATGCGCTGTCACATCTACTCATGTCCTCTTCAGTAGTTTTAGGACGTTGAAAGAGAGTGTTGAAGTAGGACTCCAAGGACGATTCTCCAATTCCATTCAGTTGAGACGGAGGGGCACCTACTAATGTTGAATGTAAGAGGGTCCAAACGTCCCTGGCAATATTCTCAGCATCTTGTTGGTATAGTATATGGCGGTGGCCTCTCAACCATGCTTTGACCGTTTTTTGAGCCTCCCAAATGATGCTTGACGGAGTCTGGGGTTCTAGATTTCGTGCCTGTCTTTTGATTCTTCTAAGATCCTTCTTTCTTTCTGCGACCAGTTTATCATATGCGTGTTTCTGTTGTATTTTAGGTTGCTTTTTCTTTCCCTGTGGAACCTTAAAGGTGTTCAGTAGCGGGATGTAGACCACCACTGTGTTGTTTTCTCGCTTTTTAAAATCCTTCTAAGCCTCCGTTAACGAGCTGATTGCCCTTTCTGTCATTCTGAGTCTTGTGCCTTGGCAGTTTACCTCAAGGTTAGCGATCATTGATGGATTGTTTGGAGGGCTTGAAGACCATGTGGTTTGTAGAAGATTATGGTCACTTGCCGGAGTCCTCACCAGTTCGAATGATGTTATTTGTGATAGTAGAGATCGTGTCACAAAAATATGATCGATCATTGATTTCCAGTGTGCTTTTCCCAAGTCGGAGGTCTGTTGGGATCATAGAAGACCAGGTCAAGATTGGAGAAAGATCTTGATTTCATCAACTTCATCCATTTTCTTGCCCTCTGATCAGTTGGTGGTCTCTTGGGTTTACTCTTGTTGGCTTCAATATTATCCTGGCAGCTGATGTTAAGGTCGCCACATATTACAATGTAGTCGGCTTGGTGGCTTGCTTGGATCCAGTCGATTTCAGTCTCAATCATATTAATACATTTTGTACAATCGACAAATGCACGGTTCCAGTAGGTGGTGATAATAACCATCAGCCTTGTCAAGATTATGTTTTCTTCATGTCAGTTGTTGACCAGTTTAGCTTCACCACCAGCATGAAGTGGTTTTCTTTCAATTTTTGAATCCACGTTAGGCCACGTCCATTGCGGATCGCAATTAGTAGCCCTGCTGTGGGGCGTCCAGTGGAGCCTTTTTTGGCTGAAGCTGTGTTGATCTCGTAGCTGTCTAGAATAGGGGTTTGGAGTAGCCACTTCTCCTGAAGACATATAATATCATAGTCGCTCAGATTTATGGTGCCCGGGACTGTTAAATGGAGAAAGCCCTGGGTGTTCCATGAACACATCTTTTTTGTGTTCTGGTCGATTGCCGGTTGAAAGTCGCTCGCTGTTTGCCTTAATCTTGAGTGGCTATTTTTGGCGTTGAATCTTCAGGGCTTTTGGGAGCCATGACCACATGGTCTGGAGTGAAGTGCTTGGATGTGGTTTTGTCGTGGTGGAGCAAGTCTCATTCTGGACGTTCCTTGGAATTTTTAAAGGTTCTTTTGGGTGCAGGTTCTTAGAATGAGAACTTGAGTCTGTGAGAGAATCTTGGGCTGCTTTTGTGCTGGCTTTTATGGTGTTTTGGTGGGCGAGAATAGATAGTCGAGCTGCTGGTTTCGAACGCAGCACAGTCGACTTTTTTATGGTGGTCAGTAGTGTGGATCCCGTTAACCATCGAGTCCATTCTAGTTCTCTTTGGTGTACTGCGATGTTCCAGTAAATTTGATTTAAGTCGAGCATTTTTTTTGCACGGTTTCCAAGTTCTTTTTGACTTCCAGGTTTCTGTTTCTTTTATTTTCCTGGAGGATTCAGTTAAATCGTAGCCCATAATTTGAAGATCTTCTGCTGCTGCTCTTAAAAGATTGTTTATAGTCGATGATGTTATATATAAGTGGGAGATCGCCTTTGAGCGCTCGTGGCTTGGGTCGACAATCTGAAGGTCTGATGATTTCATCGAGCGTTTTTTCGGAATGTGGTAGAATAATTCAATTACTGCTCTTCTGTTTAGAATGACATCGTCATGATTACCAGGGATCTGTTCTAGCTTGAGTATCCATCGAATTTGTGTTTTTTTTGAGTAGATGTCTGTCTTTGATTTATAGAAAACCTTTGAGGATCCATTTTCATGCTCTCGGACCAGAGGTTTTTTAACTCATTCAGTGGATCGATGATCCCGGGTTCTGCTAAAGGACTTATCGTCGTAGAGCTCCTTCGGCTGGTATCTGGGTTTGTCACGCTTTCCTGCGTCTAGGATTCAATTGTTCTTTCTCGGATGTGAGACGGGAGTAAGGTAATGGGCTTGAGCTTTAGAGTCATCATTATGTTTCATGATCACACGACGTCTGTAATTCTCAAGGGTAAGGAATGGTGACTCTGGGTACTCAGGGTTGTCATTGGTAGTTAATTGAGGTTGAGGAGTTGTTTTTCAATTTCTAGATTTTCTTGGGACTCCCGGTGTAAGCTTGTAATCAAATCAGTTAAATGTTGCGTGATGTTCATCATGTTTTAATTTCCTAGGAAGTCTTCAAAACCTCTAGGAGATTGATTAATTATCTCGATTTCTTCAGTAAGAGGAACTTGGACTTCTTTTACTGTTGATTTCGACTTTGGCTGTGCCATTGGGATTCTTAGAAGTGGTGTGGATAGCGTAATTTTGCCTTTTGCTGTCCCCGGGTGATGGAAGATAGGTTCAAGTGTTAATTTCGCACTAGGTTTCGGTTTTACTCCTATGATTTGTTTGAGGGTCAAAGACTTTACAGTTGGTGAAGTCACTGTTGATGTTAAATCGATGAAAGGAAGAGTTTGGGTGCCTTCTGACTTGGAAGTTACCCTTGTTTGACATGATTGTCTCGTGACCAATGCGTCCTCTTGTAGGCATATAGCTGACGGTGATCGTTGTTCTGAAGCCGGGTCTACAGGGTTTTGCTTTAGCTCTAATGCCATGATATAACCTTCGAGGAAGGTCAATTTGGTTAGCATCGTTGCTTGAATCGATGTATGATCTTTGAGTGCGTCCCCAATTGTCTCATGCAATTTAGTAAAAGGTGTTAAGGCAATTGTTATTGCCGACATCAGAGTGCACATGTCTGTTTTTTTTTATTGCGTTTCGTTAGGTACAGCTGGACTTTGAGAAGATGATCGGATCTTTGCTGGAGATGCTGGCTGCATTATTGGTGTACCTATTAGAGGCGGCATTGTATTAAGTTGGTCTAAAGAATATCTTCGAGGGGGGTTGTAATTGTCCAGGTTTGTGTAGAAAGTGTCTAGGGATTTCTCAAATTGCAGTCTGTTTTTCATTTTCTGAGTATACTTGTTCTCATAAAGGTTTCCCGGATTTGCTTTGCTGGGCCTGTTTGTCTTTTCTGAAGCTGAGTGTATTGCATTTTCCACCTGCTCAGTACTATTGCCACACTAGGCCAGGATGTCCTTTATTCCTCGATTAGGAGTCAGATCACTTTGTGGAGGTGTATTTAACCTAGTAGAGGACTTCTTGTCAAGGAGGGCTGAGTTGGGGCTCTTTAGTGAGTTGGTAGCTTCCACCCTCGTGTTTCCATCTAGGGTAGGACTCCTTTCTTGTGACTCATTTTCTAGGCCATTTTTGTTGCTGTTTGTAGAGGTGTTGTAGAGGTTCGTGCAGTTCAGGAGTACCCGTTACTTTGTTTACCTTCGAGGGTGTTAAGGAGGGTGTGGAAGAAAGATTTTTGTCTGGTTCTGGCTCGCAGGTTGATAGGGCACTCTTAAGGGGTGCAAATGCAGGCAGTGTTTTTCCTTTAAATTGCCATTTATCCTTGCTTATTTTTTGGGTGAGGTGGTCTCCACCTCTCTATGAGGGTAAAGAAGATTTTCGAATTGCAGTAGCCAATTTACACTGCTTGTGTGGTGGTGTATTATCATGTACTGCTTCAAGGATTTTGGCGTCTGTTAATTCTTGACATTTTTCTTGTATTGCTTTGGAGTGTTTACAAAAAAAGTCTGATAGTAGTTTTGGAGGGGTTGAGGTTTCTTTATCCCCTTTCTTATAGCCTTTTGACCCACACGGCCAGATTTGTTGGTCTTGCCCTGCTTTTGACTCATTCTTTGCCTTACCGGAGGTTTTATTGTTTTATTGATTTCATGTGGGGCCTCAATTTCTTCAATCGAGTCTCCCACTTTCCGTGGGGCACTCTGGTATTTTTCATGGGGGAATGTGGAAGGTGTAATTTCAACTTTGTTTGTAGCTCAGCCCAGCGCTTTAGTAGGTTCGGCAGCCGCTTGACTAGCGTGGATCAAGGCTTTTACCGTTAATACGGTAGTAGTAGGAGTCGAGGCTTTCACTTTCCATGGGATTCGCGGGACGCGTGACTCCAGGCGTCTGCGGAGATGGAAAATCCAGCAGTTCACGCGGTTTCAAACCGCTGCGACCAGCCCCTCGGTCACCAAGTTCCCTCGCCGGCATCTCAGTTATCTCGCCCTCCTGGGCGGATCCCGACCCAGGGGCGGCCGGCGAGGGTTCCATTCCAGACCATCCGGGCAGCGCGCAGGCCGGCAAACCCAGAGGACTCAACGCTGCCCCGCCTCCAGGGGACAGCAGAGCTCCGGAGGAAGCAGTACCAGCGTGAGTCCAGGCAGGGGTCATGGGGGAGGCGGGCACTTCTCCGTGAGGCTAGCTCCAGGTGAGATTTTTCTCCAAGGGCGGGGGTCCTTGGTATGATTTTGTGGTGGGTCGACGTACAATGTTGGAGCTTTATGATTTTCACAAGAGACTTTGGGAGGTATTAGTGTGGCGTTTCCCGTATTCAAACGATTTTCAACACTCTCGACACTCGAGAGTTCGGATGATTGTTGGAATTCTGATATAATGTCTGTAATTTCGACTAGGGGCTCCATGCGAGAGCGAGAACTCCTCAAACGGCGTCCTGTGTCACCTTCTAGGACTGGAGAGGGAGTTGGTGGGGCGGCCATCTTAACAGTCTTTGCCGTCTTGCCTGGCATGATTGCAAGACTGCAACTCACCGCCACTCTGCGTCCGCTCCGCGGAGTAAGTGAGTTTTTAAAGTGGTGTCAGGAACACGCCTCCACTGTAGACTGTAGACAGGGACAAAAGACTGGAATAGCAGTAGCAGACTGCAAGATTGCCACTCACAGCCACTCCGCCAGCTCTGCGATTTCCTTTGCCCAAGACACCTCACGCTTGAGACACCCACCACCAACCACATCCCACTTCACATCAAAAAAAGATATATCTTAATGATTTGAAGACCGCTTTACAGGGCACGGTGGGGGGCTCCCCTCCATTGAATTTTTGAACGTTTATAGTAAAATGGTACCGTTAGTTTTTATTTTTTTTTTGTTTAGGATTTAAATGCACAACTGAACGGACATGGACTGAAGAGACCCAGGTTTTCTCTGTGTATTTGATTTTGTTTTTTTTAACCCCTTAAGTGCCAAGGACGAGTATGCTTGTCCTTTTTGCATAGACTTGCATAATAGCCTGGCAGTTAAGTGCAAACCTAGCTAGGAAGCAACAAAGCCCTGAACATGTCATTGAGGGTAACATATTCGGTAAGAGGCGATTAGAATATGTGGCTGGGGATGTTCCATCCATGGGGGCGGGGGTGTGATGCAGGAGCGCAAGGAACCTAGTTGGCAACTAGCAATTGACTGACGAGTTAGGTCCTGAATTCCTTCCTGAGCTGCAAGAGCGTTGGCGTGGTCCGGATTATAGCATTGAAGTCCTAGTCCAAAACATCTGGAGAGCCACAGGTTGCAGACCTCTGGTCTAGACTATCAACAGGGTAAATGCCAGGTTTCGACCTCACGAATAACAGTAGAAAAATAACAGATTTTTTTGAACCTATGTGCCGATTCACTGGCTGAGTTTAAAGATTAAAAAGTCTGTAGAACATATGTATTTTTGACAAACCATTAGACCTACTTTTCAAGCGATAATGAAAGGGAATCGAGGGAATCGTAACTCTTGTTTTTCATTTACACCACTTGCAGTACAGCTAGGCCCTGAGGAAGCATCAGAAGTGGAGTCGAAACACGTTGACTGTCACGATTAACATCTTCCATCTGTTCCTGAAATCAAGTCAAGAACATGCTCAGGAGTGAACATTAACTAGATGCAGACATGCACTAAATGAATGAATGTATTAATCAAGGAGTGATGAAATGTTACCCGGATGTATACCACGCTCGGGTGCCATTTGCAAGGTCTCCAGTTGGCAACTATTGATAAAAAAAAGAAACAACTTGTCCACAGAATGTTATAGTCATTTTTTTCCAAACAAGCACAAGAAAATCGCATACTGTCGCATGAAGAGATGTTATTGAGGTCGCGGCGGAACCCTTCCATGCAAGCGGCAGGGAATGTTTCGATGGAAGTGCTGCGTGCACAGGGCCCTGCATTTGAGGGTGTACCTAGCTAGTTCAGGCAGTTGGGCCTATGCATTTGCTGGCCCTAGATAGCCCTATCTGACTGCACCTGGCCTTATGACACTGCCTCTGCCATGTGATGGCAGTACCTGGCATGCGTGGCTGTCGCGTGGCATATGATGACGCAGGTGGCATTGCGTGCATCCAGACCTACTGGCTTTGCCAGCGCTTGTTTTTCTGCGTACGTACTGGCACTGCCTCTGGCATCGTCGCACCCGGGTCTTGGCCACGCCGTCCGTCGTACGCGGACCCCAGTGGTTTCATTTCTGGTCTTTCGTTGCAGACCAGGTTCCCATGACTCCTGGGTTCCTAAAAAGGAACCGAGTCACGCGACGCATCCTGGAGTTTGAGTAAAGGGAACAGGAAGTGCTGGGATTGTTACAGTGAGAGAAAAAAATAATACTTGGGTCGTTCAGTGAGGGAGGAAGCCAGAGAGAGGGGAAAACGAGCCAGAGAGCAGAAAGCCTGCGAGTCTGTGACAACCACAGGCTGGAGAGGCGGGCGAGCGAGAGGGGAAGAGGGGAGAGAGGCGCGGGGAACTAGAAGAGAAGGAGCGTGGGGCAACGGGCCACAGAGCAGCCAGCCTGGGGGTCTGTGACAACCACAGGCTGGAGAGGCGGGCGAGCGAGAGGTGGAGAGGGGAGAGAGACGCGGGGAACTAGAAGAGACGGAGAGTGGGGCAACGGGCCACAGAGCAGCCAGCCTGGGGGTCTGTGACAACCACAGGCTGGAGAGGCGGGCTAGCGAGATGGGGAGAGGGGAGAGAGACGCGGGGAAATAGAAGAGACGGAGAGTGGGGCAACGGGCCACAGAGCAGCCAGCCTGGGGGTCTGTGACAACCACAGGCTGGAGAGGCGGGCGAGCGAGAGGGGAAGAGGGGAGAGAGGCGCGGGGAACTAGAAGAGACGGAGAGTGGGGCAACGGGCCACAGAGCAGCCAGCCTGGGGGTCTGTGACAACCACAGGCTGGAGAGGCGGGCTAGCGAGATGGGGAGAGGGGAGAGAGACGCGGGGAAATAGAAGAGACGGAGAGCGGGGGACCGGGCCACAGAGCAGCCAGCCTGGGGGTCTGTAGCAACCCACCAAGGCAAGCAGGGAGGCGGGGAAAGCGAGGAGAGAGGAAAAGAAAGAGGAGGACAGGAGCGCTGCTAGACGAGAGATGGGGAAGAGGGCAGAAGAGTAGAGGACAGGATCGGCGAGAGGAGAGCCGTGGGAGCAGGGGATAGACGCAAAGGCAAGGAGTGGAGAAGAAGAGCAGCGGGGGATAGAAAGAGGGCCAGAGAGCAGCGGAGCGTTCACAGCCAGGAGGCAAAGACCGATGCCCCGCGCCGGCAGAGTGCACTGAGGACCGGTTCCAGCAGCGCCGACTCCGGACAGGTATCGGTGTGTGTGTGCGACTGTGCGTATGTGTGTGTACGCCTCTATTGATTACACGCCGGGACATATCCCGTGTCATACTCCCGAAGGGTGTGAAGAGCATCAAACTGGCGTGCTCCAATGGGACAGACCACATCTGTGATCCGCAAACCTCTTTGTTAGATGCTTTGAAAGGGGTGTTTCCGCATCAAACCGGCGTGCCCAAACAGGACGAACGCTTTGCGTTAAAAGCATCTTTCATAAATGCCTAAGAAAGAGACAACGCAGGTTTAGGTGACGAGGATGGAATGTGCACTTTTCTGGGAGTGTGTCGGAACCTCCGTGAAAACTTGGCACCCAACTCCCCCGCCCCCGCAGCGAAATGGAGTGGACAGGCGATTATCCAGCATTGCAAGGAGGAGGGGGGGGGGGCGAGCCACGAAAAAAGTCCTGCTACCCCCCACCCTCTTCCCCCCCAAATGAAGTGGGCGCGATTCCATACGGTCTCATTCACACCTCACAATCAACGTTTTGGGTAACATTAGTGGCAGATGGCATTTTAACACGTACACAAAACAAAACAGAAAACTGCAGGACCATTACAGATGGGGAAACTCAACTATTACAGCTCTGTCCAGATTTTGGGGCAAAATACATTGCAACCTCCTAATTTGCATATGGATTGCACCAGCAGAAGTGACTTCACAGAAAAGGACATTGCAAAGAGCATCATCAGTCTTTGATACTTGGAGGCACCATGGACGGGACTTTAGAATAAGTTGCCATAAGTAAGCCAAGTGGCAAATAACTTTGTGGTGCAAAATACCTAAATCGCACTATTGTTATATATGGAACAAGTCTATAGTCATTAGGCTTTTTTATGGTAGCATGATATATTAACATAAGCTATGAAGTGAATCACGTACAGAGCTGCAGATAAGACACATTGCAATTAAATGATTTGCCCAGGATCACACACTTTGGTGCTGATATGACATCTTCCCCAGTTTATTTGATATAGATATTTAGTAAGGTGTTGCTTTGCATTTCATGTGCTTAAACAATATGTATTTATAACAATGTCTTGGAAGCAAACCGCATTACCTAATAAACCAGCCTTTCATAATAAAGTAACTTTACTCTATATAGATTGTCTTGAACCCTCTCCCTCCCCACTGGGTACACCACTGGGCGGGCAGCTGCTGCCTCCCCATCTCACTCGGCGTAGAGTAGCGCTGCGATATCGGCGGTATGTACTTGCATGAAGTCTGCGCTGCGCAATGGCTTCTCACAGTGCGGGGGTCGCCACGTTAGAACATGGCAATTGTAACAGGCGTGACGCAGTCCGATATGAGCATCATGGGCGCGGGGGTGATACTGCTGCCCTCTCTATAGAATCCTGTGCCACAATCAAATAGGGGGCCCGTGCACTCACTGTGCACGCCTTATTTATTTATACAGTACCCTGGGCACGTAGTCACGTTTGGGGGCTCGAGCTGTTTACCGGAGTTCTGCAATAGACGCGCGCTCACTGTGCAGGCGTTCCACAATTCCACGGGCACACACTGGAAAGGGTTGGGCTGAGAACCAAATAGCTACAGGCAGCAATAAAACAGTGGCCGACAATCCAAATGTTATTTGCTACTTTTGGCCACATAAACGTTGTGGCCAATATTGCATTGTAATGCACATTGGGTCAATACCATGGCTCAAAGCAGCAAGCTGTACAGTGTACTAACTCAGTGAATGGCCCTTGTTGACCACCCAGTATCAGGAGGCTAGCTCA
Organism: Ambystoma mexicanum; assembly: GCF_040938575.1. Classification (NCBI taxonomy): domain Eukaryota; kingdom Metazoa; phylum Chordata; class Amphibia; order Caudata; family Ambystomatidae; genus Ambystoma; species Ambystoma mexicanum. Next base: position 322,985,183 of record NC_090926.1, on the reverse strand, counting down.
GGGGCAACGTGCTTGCTTTGGAAGCAAGACAACACAGAACAATACAGGTTCGATCCCCGCGTTATAAATAACCTCTCATATCTTACCCTGGTCAGTTCAGACATTTCCCCATTACTCTGTAGTATGTTCTCAGTCTGACTCTGTGATATCAGTGCACTGTGCAACCAAAATAAACACACACACACACTTTCTCCCTTTCCAACCTTACAAACACACACACTTTTTCTCCCTCTCCAACCTTTCTCTCAAATGTGGTGAGAATGCTGGTGTATAGTATAAGACGCCATCACGTGGGAATGGGACTTGGGTAAGGGGCCTTCAACCACGCAGAGAGGAGCAGACAGGAGTGGCTTCTAATCTACTGAGCAAAGAACCAGATCTCACTGACCAAGAGATGGGATTCCATAGAGCAACGATGGCGAGTTAGAGAATTCCAGAAGGCTGGGGCCAGGCATGAAATTAACTAACCAACTTTTAAAATGAGAAGGCGAGAGTTCGTAGTTTCCAAGCTGGAGTTGCGGCCCGACACAGAATGATATATGATAAGTCATTTATAATGCGCCTGTACACAAGTGTTTCTAAACTTTAATAGGTTGCCTGACCGGAATGTCGTGCAGGGGGAGCAGAAGAGGGGTCCTATGTGCGCCCTGATGCCTGCTCTGGAAACCAGGCGAGCTGCAGAATTATCTGTATGCCCCGGAGAAGGTACTCGGGTAGACCCGGATAGGACCAGCTGCCCTACGCAGGTCTGAAGACCGCGGCGACAACACGACTCAGGAGACGGAACGGGCGATCTTTCCCTGCAAAAGGGTTCTTGTAAATGCAAGCACCAGCACCGCCTTCACCGGAGGACCTGGAAATAAAAAAAAAACAGGTTTCCGGTGGGATGGCACCAGAAGGGTGTAGACTCCATGTCAGGGGGCAAGGGTACTGCCCCATAGGTCTGCACTATCACACGTACCAAGCACATCTGTCCAGTCTGCATTTAGTCTTCACCTGTTTGGGCCATCGGCACCAATGCAACCCGAGGATAGGCAGATGTTACTTTTGAGACCCTCAACCAAACGGGACAGGTGCTTGGTGTTCACCTAGGAGTGAAACCTGAGGCCAGCACGGCCCACAGATGGTAGGGCTGACAGAGAGGACTACCGGGGCACACCACAATCACGGGCATGCGTACGATTCAGATATGGGAATCCTGGCACTGAGCAGGCTGATAGGCCATTGTGCGTGCAGAGAAGGCTGCACACATTGGGGTGATGTACAGGCATTTCAGGGTTCGGAATTAAGATTCAATGAGCAGGAGCTCAATCCTGGGTTTCGGACATCACCCAATAGGCAGGACCTAACGCTGGGGAACCAGGAGCGAGTGCCCAGCGCCCCGCAAATCTAACTTCCACAAGAGATGCACGCTTTAACTTTTTATATGATTCATTATGTTTAAATGTGTACTAGACGTGCCCTAATTCTACTTTAGAAGCATTCTCAAATACTCAATGTTAATGTCACATATGCATGTTTCTAAGGCAGCGGTGGGCTTGGGGAGCACCTGCATTTTATCACACACTCAACATCATGGGTTCCCGAATAAGGGTGCGCCCGTTCATGTGGTGACTAGGTAGGCACATGTAGGTGCGTACGCGTTCTGTACAGGGAATGCTGTTATTGTTCCCCCTTTTAGCATACATACTCCAGTAGGATGAGTCGTAGGTCGACGGGGGTGGGCCTCCACGGAAAGGAGCAGATTGCTTTGGCTTGTTTGGGGTTGAAATAGATTCGATGGTGTGAAGGACGTAGGGAAACTGCGTGGGTCTGGTATTCATTGTCTACTAGTGATGGCACTGCCCTCTTAGAAAAAGACAATTTCCTGGAGAAAGAGGTTTACATTTGAGCTAATTTGCATACCCACAATGCCGTGCTGGTTTGGCTCAGAACTGGAGGTGAACTTCCAGTGATGGCTACTAGGTGGCTTTGTGGAATGTGTGACATGGCTCAAAAGGACTTTCCTAATATTCGTCGAACAGCACCAAAGTTATAAGCCACTCCAAAACAACCCTTCCTATGGGTATATACATATATATGATGAGAGGCATATGTCTGTGTGGTGCCACAGAGAATAGCACATATATCATATGGCGACCTGGCCACCCTCTGATCTCGGGCCCAGGTCACCTCCCCTGCCAGTTGCACACCTGCACTGCCTCCCTGGCAACCCCCGCACTTGGGGACTGTTCTCTGCATCCCCACAGTCCCCCTCCCAGCCCTTGTACCTGATGTCTGCACTTACCCTTTGCACTTGCACTTGCCACCAGCTGGCCGTATTTGTTATTATTGTTTTATTTATTCTAGGTATCCCATGCACTGTCCCCTCCCCAGTGCTGGTCATTGGGCTGGCTCTCGACTGATTCCTTTCAGTTGTACATGCAGCGAGCATTGTGCATTACACACCAGTGCCAAAGCCGGCGGTAAAAGGCAATGCTGCCGGGCAGGCTTTTTGTTTTAAATGTATTTTTTAAGTAGTCCAGCATTGCTGGATGTCCACTACGAGCCCCGCCCCATCTAGACCATGCCCCTCAGTCACCACCGCCTACCTCAAACTCCTCCCCACCCCGGCCCTTGTGTTGTGGGATCCCCTACCACATATTTTCCATTTCCACCACTGCCCCTCCTCCTTTCCCCTGCATTTGTCCCCTTACCCTTGCCCTAATTCAGGTATAGACTTGTTTTCTTTTGGATAAACACTCTATTGTACCCTTGGCGCCACATAAACACGCACGAACGCACGCACGCACGCACGCACGCACGCACGCACACACTGCATTAGTCTTTTTAGCTAACGTCCCTTCAGACAATATCTAGTTGGGTTTTTTAGAATATCCCTTCTTCCCATTTTATTGCCTGCCTCGATGCTTTTCTCTCTCTTTGAAATGGCACCTCTAGAAGGGCGCCCTCAGCGCAGCACCGCTTTGCTGGTGCTCTGGTAGCAGGCCGCGGCGGAGCACTCACTCCTGTGTGCGTGACTCACTGGCCCATCGGAGCCAACATCTCCTATCTTGATTCCTGTCATGGCTGCTATGGCGACGGGCGGGGGCCTGCTACTGAATGGCAGGAAACAGAAGACATCAACATTTATTTTGAAAAAAATGGGTTAAAAGACACAGATGAGAGCCACATTTAGAAGTCCCAAGGTCTGTTCAATCAGAATGAATGGGGGGAGCGGGAAAGGGGAGGGGTGGAATGTCTGTGTTTACTTTGGCCCTGCGAGAACAGAGGTTCATAACTTTCTAAGCAGAAACGTTCAGGACATTTGTGGCTTTGATAACCATCTTAGCGAGACGCAGAGTCTGGGATAAACAGTTGCTTAGCCTCTGTTGAAATCAGAGCTCACACTAGCCATACGTGTCTATCAAATCAGAGCCCACTCTAGCCATAACTATCGCTCAAACAGGGGCCCCACTAGCCGTATGTGTCACTCAAATCACAGCCCACACTAGCTATGTGTTACTCAAATCAGAGCTCAGACTAGCCGTATGTGTCACTCAAATCACAGCCCACACTAGCCGTACCTATCACACAAATCAGAGACCACACTAGCTGTAATTGTCTATCAAATCAGAACCCACCCTAGCCTTACAAGTCCCTAAAATAAGAGCTCACCCTAGCTTTGTCCGTAAAATCATAGCCCACCCTAGCTTTACATGTCTCTAAAATCAGAGCTCACCCTAGCTTTGTCCCTAAAATCAGAGCCCCCCTAGCTTTACATGACCCCAAATCAGAGCTCACCCTAGCTATACAAGTCCCTAAAATTAGAACCTACCCTAGCCGTACAAGTCCCTAAATCAGAGCTCATCCTAGCTTTGTCCCTAAATTCTGAGCCCACCCTAGCTTTACAAGTCCCTAAAATCAGAGCACACCCTAGCTTTGTCCCTAAAAGCAGAGCCCACCCTCGCCTTCCCTTAAATCTTGTACCTAAAATGAGAGCCCAACCTAGCGTTACATGTCCCTAAAATCAAAGCCCTCCCTAACTTTGCGTGTTCCTAAAACCAAAGCCTGCCCATGCTTTATGTGTTCTTTAAATTAAAGCCCAAACTAACCTTAGCGATTGCTAAAATCCCAGCTCACACTAGCCACATGGGCTGCTAAAATCAAAAGAAGCTGTGTCCTTTTCTCTAGAGAAATCCCAGCTCACACTAGCCACAGGGCGGCTAAAATCAAAAGCGGCTCCAGCCTTTTCCATGGTGAACTCCTGGCACACACTAGCCACAGGGGCTGCTAACATCAAAAGCAGCTCTAGCCTTTTCCCTGCTGAAATCCCAGCTCACTCTAGCCACAGGGGCTGCTAAAATCAAAAGCATCTCCAGCCTTTTCCCTGCCGAAATCCCAGCTCACACTAGCCACAGGGGCTGCTAAAATAAAAAGCAGCTCTAGCCTTTTCCCTGCTGAAATCCCAGCTCACACTAGCCACACGGCTGATAAAATCAAAAGCAGCTCTATCCTTTTTCCTGGTGAAATCCCAGCTCACACTAGCCACAGGGGCTGCTAAAATAAAAAGCAGCTCTAGCCTTTTCCGTGGTGAATCCCAGCTCACACTAGCCACAGGGGCTGCTAAAATCAAAAGCAGCTCTAGCCTTTTCCGTGGTGAATCCCAGCTCACACTAGCCACAGGGGCTGCTAAAATCAAAAGCAGCTCTAGCCTTTTCCGTGGTGAATCCCAGCTCACACTAGCCACAGGGGATGCTAACATCAAAAGCAGCTCTAGCCTTTTCCATTGTGAACTCCCGGCACACACTAGCCACAGGGGCTGCTAACATCAAAAGCAGCTCTAGCCTTTTCCATGGTGAACTCCTGGCACACACTAGCCACAGGGGCTGCTAACATCAAAAGCAGCTCTAGCCTTTTCCCTGCTGAAATCCCAGCTCACTCTAGCCACAGGGGCTGCTAAAATCAAAAGCAGCTCCAGCCTTTTCCATTGTGAACTCCCGGCACACACTAGCCACAGGGGCTGCTAACATCAAAAGCAGCTCTAGCCTTTTCCATGGTGAACTCCTGGCACACACTAGCCACAGGGGCTGCTAACATCAAAAGCAGCTCTAGCCTTTTCCCTGCTGAAATCCCAGCTCACTCTAGCCACAGGGGCTGCTAAAATCAAAAGCAGCTCCAGCCTTTTCCCTGCCGAAATCCCAGCTCACACTAGCCACAGGGGCTGCTAAAATAAAAAGCAGCTCTAGCCTTTTCCCTGCTGAAATCCCAGCTCACACTAGCCACACGGCTGATAAAATCAAAAGCAGCTCTATCCTTTTTCCTGGTGAAATCCCAGCTCACACTAGCCACAGGGGCTGCTAAAATAAAAAGCAGCTCTAGCCTTTTCCGTGGTGAATCCCAGCTCACACTAGCCACAGGGGCTGCTAAAATCAAAAGCAGCTCTAGCCTTTTCCGTGGTGAATCCCAGCTCACACTAGCCACAGGGGATGCTAACATCAAAAGCAGCTCTAGCCTTTTCCATTGTGAACTCCCGGCACACACTAGCCACAGGGGCTGCTAACATCAAAAGCAGCTCTAGCCTTTTCCATGGTGAACTCCTGGCACACACTAGCCACAGGGGCTGCTAACATCAAAAGCAGCTCTAGCCTTTTCGCCGCTGAAATCCCAGCTCACACTAGCCATACGGCTGATAAAATCAAAAGCAGCTCTAGCCTTTTCCGTGGTGAATCCCAGCTCACACTAGCTACAGGGGATGCTAACATCAAGAGCAGCTCTATCCTTTTCCCTGCTGAAATCCCAGCTCACTCTAGCCACAGGGGCTGCTAAAATAAAAAGCAGCTCTAGCCTTTTCTGTGGTGAAATCCCAGCTCACACTAGCCACAGGGGCTGCTAAAATCAAAAGCAGCTCTAGCCTTTTCTGTGGTGAAATCCCAGCTCACACTAGCCACAGGGGCTGGTAAAATCAAAAGCAGCTCTAGCCTTTTCTGTGGTGAAATCCCAGCTCACACTAGCCACAGGGGCTGGTAAAATCAAAAGCAGCTCTAGACTTTTCCCTGCTGAAATCGCAGGTCCCGCTGGTTGTTGGGGATCCTGAAATGGATGCAGACTCCATCTTTGAGGGCTAATGTGATCTAAGTCTGTGCACGCCCTATTCACCGACTGCTGAACTCAGGCCCACACTAGCCTTACACCCTGCCAAAATGAAAGTCAAGCTTAGCCTTTCATTCTGCTAAACTAGCCTACAACGCCATTGGCCGACTGCTGACATCTGGAACCATGCTAGTCTTCGCCTACTACCGAAGCCCCAGCTCGCACTAGCCTTTTCTCTGAGGGCTCAATCTAGCCTTGTTTCCTTACTGACCACTAACATTAGAACTTGGCTCCCCCATTTCCCTCTGCTGAAATAAGAGCCCACCACAGCTATGCCAACTGCTGAAATCTGATCCAGGCCAACCGTCTGAAATCAGTGGTCACCCGAGAATCACAAACTGCCCAAATCAGGACCCAAGCTTTGTTTTACTGACTGTTTATTTCAGAACTCCAAGAAGTCTTCCTGGCTAATAAACGCAGAGCCCACAGTCATCTTAACTAAGGTATACAATCAAGGCCTACACTAGCCTTTAACAATGGTTGAAATGAGGGCTCAGACAAGTCTTTACAGACTGCTGAAACGAGGGGCGACACTAACTGCTACCCTAAACTAAAGCTGGAGCGGAAACTAGGCCAAACTATTAGCCATTTCTGGTTTCTGAAATCAGAGCCCTCGTTAACCTTTATTGATAGTTGAAATTAAGGCTTCGATTAACCTTTGCTGCTACTGAAATCAGAGGCTACACTGACCTTATACACGGCTACGTTCAGGGCCCCCAAAAGCCTTTACCGACTGATAAAGTCAGAGCCCAAACCTGCTTTAAGGAAATTCAAATCCACAATGGCCTCAGTTGTCTGACAGAGCAAAAACCAGCAACCAACCAGGCCAGAACATGAAGGACTGCCTTCAGAGGAGCGAGCTCCTCCTGCAGAAGACAAGCCCAGGCCAAGCTCCCCATTGTAAAATGGCGGATCCACAAAGCTTGCAATGTAATTAGTCATTTGTTTAGTGCCTTTATCCGATTAGTATGACCTCAAAGCACTGTAGGTGAACACCCTCGGGGGACTGCAATTGAAGGTTTGGGAAAATTGATCAGTGGAGTTTAGAATCCGTGTGTGCATTTTGGTCAAAGCGAAGTTGGGTAGAGGTGGCCAGGTCCCTACTAGCTACCCATATCGAGCTGGCAAGAGGATGGCTGCTTTGAAGTTGAGAAGAGAGTATGCGAGAGTAATAGAACTCATTATGCGTCCAGCTAGACCACATTTTTGCTGTGGGGTAGCTGCATTCTAACGGCAGAGGTGTTGTGCGATGTGTCATTGGGAGTGGTGTATGGTTGCAGATGTGTGCAGGTGGGTGACCTTGCCTTCAGCTATCTTCCATAAGCATGGAGTGTGATATGTACCCGTGTTCTCTGGCTGGCTGCCTGGTTTCGTAGCTGTGGCAGGTACTCTCTCATGTACAGCCACATTTATCTGGCCTCAAAATGTGCATTTGCCATTGGCTAGTGATATTTAACTCTTGACGAGTAAGGAATTATGTACTGTGAAAATGTAGATAATGAAGGTGCAGAGACTCTTTATGCCTGGCTAATAGCTTGCAACTTGAAAATGTTACCCCTGTAATATGTTTTTGGACTACATATATTACTTTCGAAGACAAACATGTACCTGTAATTATAATGAAAAACTCCCAGTTTTCCATTTTTACTGATTTGTACACAAATATAGATGTGTATCTGTTTTCTTTCAGTATTTATTTGTTTAATTAAAGAAAAACTCTTGCTTGTTATTCCAAGCTGTCAATCATGCCTTTCAGGCAGTGCTTAAAGTGGGCCGGGGCCTGCCGGGGCCGGGCCCTGGCAGTCTCCAAAAAGTGGGACTGAGCCGGGGCCCTGCCGGGGCCCCCCATCCCACACAACATTGGCGGGATGCATTATCCCGCCGCGGCCTAAGCCGCGACGGGAGATGCGCCCGCCAGTTTAATTTCAGGCGAGCTGACAGAAGTGCCAGCCAGGCACAGCTTTGCTGAGGCTGGCTGGCACTTCTGTCAGTCACTGTAACTTCCCTGATGGCCCCTCATCTGAGGGGTCATCAGGGAAGTTACAGTTCCTTTGTTTGACCCTCAGCGAACCTGTGGGCGCCATGATCTAATATGCAGATTAGATCATGGAGCCCGCGGGTTCGCAGAGGGTGAAAGGCGCCTCGGGCTCAGTGATCTATCTGCTCAGAGCAGAGATCACAGAGCCCGAGGCGTCTATCTCCGTTGGCAAAGCTTTATAAAAGATGCCTTGAATTGTATACGTTTCAAGCCATCTTTTATAAACGTAGAAATATTTCTATGTTTATAAAAGACCGCTTGAAACGTGCACAATTCAAGGCATCTTTTATAAAGCTTTGTCGATGGACAAAGCCACCTCGGGTTTTGTCCGTCCTCAACGCTTTATAAAAGATGCCTTGAATTGTTTACGTTTCAAGCCGTCTTTTATAAACATAGAAATATGTTATAAATCTCTATGCTTATAAAAGGTGGCTTGAAAAGTGCACAAACCATAGTAAGGTAAGCACACAAGTGTGCGTAAATTACTATGGTTTGTGCACTTTTCAAGCCACCTTTTTATAAACCTAAAAATACGTAACATTGGTATGTTTATAAGGCTTGAAAGGTACACAAACCATAGTAGTGTGCATACAAATATATAAATGCTCACATACATTTATATATTTGTTTGCGCACCTTACAATGATTTGTGCACGTTTTAGGCCACGCCCACCATGGAAGCCACGCCCCCAAACGAGGACCCCCCCCTCAATTTCTTACCCCACTTAAAGCACTGCTTTCAGGTCAATGTCAGTGCAAAGTAAGATACCAGAGAGTCCTAAAACGAATCATTTTCCCCTTGGAGGTGTTTGAATGGCTTCAGATAGGTTGCTAACACGCAACAGCAGGAGGGGAGATTTTGTTTTACACTAAATACGGATCCTGACTTTTTAGTTTAAAGTATTTTAATTAAATTGTCAACATAAAATACAATGAAAACAGCATTCAGTGGTGCAGCTATACACAAAAAAAGAAGAGTAGAGAAAGAAATCGATAAGTGATTTGGTTACGGGTCAGTAGCAAATTCACCAAGCTGCTCCATGTTGGCCATGACCTCTAACCAGGATGTACTCGCTGCAGAACAGCGATTCAGTTCTGATTCCGGGCAAGCTCCAGTTGCATGGATCTTCCCTGAGCAAGGCCTCCTCTCTGCATGTCCAGATGCCGGCATCCAAGCACCGAAAGCACAAAAACATAATGTGGATAAAACACAGACGGAAGTGTTGAAAAATAAATACCATAAACGAGGAGCCTTAATGAGCATAGACAGACATAAGAGCAAAGTACCACACAGGCAACGAGGGCTACAATTAAGTTGCAACAATCAAGAAGAAACCAGCCACCAAATTAATTCTGGCCTCACCATCAAATCAAAATCAGTGATACTGAATACTCTCAAAGCAGAATTAAGCCCTATGCATGGCAAAACGTACTTGTGCTGCTCTTGGTGCTTCCTGAAGAGATATTCCAAGAAGAATGCTGTCCCAATCCACATGGTGGTGGGTAGTTCAGAACCCAGCATTGACACATTTGACATTTTGAGCACCTGAGGGTCTCACAGTGGATTGCAGTTTTTTTTAAAAAGGCATCACTCAACAAGTAGTGGCTACCTCTGGGGAACAAAGAGCTAGTACCAGGAGCAGAGGACTGGGAGTGGGAGTGGGAACAAAAGGTTTGATTAGCCTTTAGTTCAAATAATTGATAACTAGTCGTTTAGTTATGGAGTGATCAGACGTGATGAAAGAAAGGGAATCCAAAGGTTTACCAGTAGAAGGGAAAGAGGGTTCATTGTTTTCAAGAGGCCATACCTACACCTCTCGGTAGGGTTGCCTACCCTCAAATGGGGCGCTACGAGAATTTCTCAGTGGGAAGCAGAGACATTGATACTAAGCAGTTGCAGTTGCATAGTGCCACCATAAAACAGTGGAATGATCCAACACACCGAAATATTGCACATCTCTACAAAAATATGTGTCACAATTCAAAGTATGTGAGCATCATACATACAGAGGAGGAGCTAAACCAGAGTGCATTTGCCCACCTTTATCATTGTTTCCATGGGACATCAAGGGACCAAAACAAAGATCCACCCGGACACTACTGCTGATGCTGAGGCATCTACAGGAATGCACCCTCACACTATTACTGATGCTGAGGTGCCTACCGAGATCCTCCCTTACCCTCTCACTACTGCTTATGCGGAGGTGCCTAAAGAGATCGTCCCTTACCCTCATGCTACTACTGGTGGTGAGGTGCCTACAGAGGTCCTCACTTACCCTCTCGCTACTGCTCATGCGAAGGTGCCTAAAGAGACCTTCTCTTACCCTCATGCTACTACTGGTGCAGAGGTGCTTACAGAGATCCTCCCTTACCCTCTTGCTACTGCTTATGTGGAGGTGCCTAAAGAGATCGTCCCTTACCCTCACGCTACTACTGATGCTGAAGCACCTGCAGAGATCCACCGTGACCCGCACACAACTGCTTATACTAAGGAATCTACAGAGATGAAACCCTCACACTACTGCTGATGTGCCTACGGAGAGCCACCTTGACCCTCCACTACTGCCAAGGCACCTACAGAGATCTTCCCCATTCCCTCACACTACTACTGATGCTGAGGCACTTACACAGATCCTCTCTGACCCCCACACTACTGTTAAGGCACCTACCTAGATCCACCCTGATCCTCACACGACTTCTGATACTAAGGCATGTACAAAGATGAAACCCTCACACTACTGCTGATGTGCCTGCAGAGATAAACCCTGACCCTCACACTACTGCTGATGCTGAGGCACCTACAGAGATCCACCAAGACCCTCACCCTACTGCTGATGCTGAGGCACCTACAGAGATCCATCTTGACCCTCCACTACTGCCGAGGCACCTACTGAGGTCTGCCCTGACCCCCCACTGCTGCTAATGCTGTTGCAACTGCAGAGATACACCCTGAAGCTCACACTACTGCTGGTGCACTACAAAGATCAACTCTGACCCTCACATTGATGCTGTGACAGTTAAAGAGATCCATCCTGACCCTCATAGGGCTGCTGTTCCACCTGCAGAGGTGCACTCTGACTCACACCCTGATGCTGATGCTGAGACACTACAGAGATACACCCTGACCCTCACACTACTGCTGATGCCGAGGCAAATACAGAGATACACCCTGGCCCTCACACTACTGCTGATGCTGATGCACCTACAGAGATACACTCTGACCCTCACACTACTGCTGATGCACCTACAGAGATACACCCTGACCCTCACACTACTGCTGATGCTGATGCACCTACAGAGATACACCCTGACCTGCGCACTGCTGCTGCTGTTCAGTCCCACGCAGGTTACATTCACTATTTAAAATGACAATTAATTTCCAGTGACTTGTATTTATTCATGCGCCGCAGAAGAAAGGGAAACTCTCTAATACCCCCCTGCTCCCCTCCCTTTATTATCTGCTCTGTGCCTCTTCTAGATGAGCAAGGATCTGGGGATAGGTTCAGCTGTGCATTTCTCTGTGACAAAGGCTCCAGGTTGTTACCTCGGCCTTGTACGTATCTCGGCCCACCCCCCACCTTGCCTCTTCCCCTTCCTGCCCCCACTTCCACTTCGCCGGCAGACTTCCAGGGGGAAAGTGTGCAACGCCACTTGACTTGAAGCCCAGCCAAGGCCTGCTTGGGGTGTGTCCCTCGGTAGCCGAGGGTTGGGTCCAGGCGGAGGCTTGTTCCTGCAAGTGAGTGGCAAGTGAGTGGGGCGCTTGAGCAAGGCTCTGCGGGCGGACGCGGCAGAAGGGTAGCATAGAGGCACCGACTGCTCCCGGCGGAGCAGCAGGGGAGGGTGGCGCACCCCGGAGCCGCCATGTTGAGACAGAGGGAGGCGACCCTATAACACTGTAGAAATGACCTGAGGCGAATCCCTCCTCTCTCAGTCACAACTTCTGCCAGGGGCTAGTTCATGGAATAGCTAAATGCAATTTGGTTATTTTTAAACTCGTATTTTTTACAACATATATGAGTTATAGAGTGTTTTGATTGTGTAGACAATAAGTGGTACAACGTGTCCTTCAGAAAGAGGTATCCCATTACCCCCACTCTAGTGATAAGCAAGATGGTGATGCATGTGTAACATGCGCAAGGCATCTTGGGAAACATGTATCCATTTGACAACAAATAGCGTTGCACAATTTCACTTCATACCCATGGTCTCCTCAATGCCCTGCCCCTGTGGCACTCGAAATTCTTCACCCCAGCATTCTTCCCTCTAAATTGCTGTGGGGGATTTGTGAGGGTCTCGCTGTTGGTTGTTTTCTTTGATTGGTGGTGATTCCTGCATTATGCACTTGACACTGAAAGGCATGACAGTATACTCGGGATTACTTATTTATTATTGAAACCCCTAGCATTCCATGGTAACTCCGCTTGCATGTCCTGCCTGGGGATACTCTGTGGGAGGAACACTTCCTTTATCTCTCTGGAGAGGGGCTCACAGGAGGGGGTGGGGGGGATAGTGTGGTGATATTTACTGGTTTATCAAAGGAGTCGCGCGTGCCACAGTCGGGGGTTAGCTCGTGCCAATCAAGGCTGGGGTTTTGCAATGTGAAGAGGTCTTGTACAGCGCACCTCTCCCTTTTGGTGGCCTGGTTGCACACGGCCCTGCAAGATGAGGAAGAGGGGGTTCTAAGTGGGATGGAGTGTGGGGGGGGCTGATGCGGATCCTGTTGATGGTCCTGGTTGCACGGAGGTCAATGTGTGCACGGATGCTGCTTCCTGGCCCCAGAAAGCAAGCGGCATAGCGTGAAAGCATTCGCACAGGTGGGCGGTGTTAGCATTGCAGATCAATTTGTGCAGGCCGAGGAGATAGTCACACTTTACCTTCAGGCCATGGGGCCTCCAGCCACTGTGTAAAAGGGGTCTGCATAGGGGTGTGGTGAAGGGTATGCAAGTGGTCAGGTGGAAGCGCTGGGGGCGGAGCTATGTATAGTATTTGAGTGGGGTCAAGAGTTGGCTGAAAGTGTCGGAAGAATGCTGGGTGGGTCGGTTGGCTGGCAGATGGAAGAATGTTGGGTGGGTAGGTTGGCTGGCAGATGGAAGAATGCTGGGTGGGTCGGTTGGCTGGCAGATGGAAGAATGTTGGGTGGGTAGGTTGGCTGGCAGATGGAAGAATGCTGGGTGGGTCGGTTGGCTGGCAGATCTCCATGACGGTCACAGGGGTCTCGGTTTTGAAGCCCATTATAAGCTCCAATGTTGTTATGCATAACAGACATGGCGCCCAGTGTGCCTCTACAGGCCAGGCGGTCCATCGTATCATGTCTGTGTTATTCTAGGAGGGTTTAGCAAAGAGAGCCAATGGAACTGTGTGAAGGCTGCGGTCGCAATCTATGGTGGGCGGGTTCCGGTTTCCTTTCTGCTGCTGTGGCCTCATTTGCTAGAAGGGTTTTGGCCTTATGTTACCGCTACTTGGCTAGATTTATCTTCAGAAGCATTCTGGGTAAAGGGGCATGTTGTTACGGATTGAGACGCTCCATTGAACTTCTACCACTGTTGCGGCCCCAATGGTGCAAAGGCAAAGAGAGGAGCCCGGGATCGGTTTTTTAGTACATGGGGCCACAATGCAAGTGACGACATTTTCTTCTGATGCTTGTTAGGCAGAATCATATGCAGTACCCTTAGGGACCAATTCACACAATTAAGACTACAAGTGGTAATACAATTTCACCTTTGGTACAAGCCTGTACTACACAGAAAGAGTGGTAGCAATGGCTGAGCAGCCAGACTTATCTCAAGAGCAAATGAGCAGTAGTAGAGATTACACAAAGGACTACAATTACTGTGACTCAAGCAAACACTGAATCAAGGTTTCTGGTTAAAAAATGTAAGTACCTATTTTTAAACCATCTGTTCATAAAACACTTCACTTTTATTAAAATAAAACCACACTTCAAATATACTACACACAACCAATTCCCCTTGTGCAGAACAATTCAAGGTAATTACATTGGGATTTGACAAACCGGTGTTGTGAAACAAAGACGTTACCGGGAGTACATATGCGATCATTTTTTGACAGTAATGTCACTTCGGTCTTGATAAGCGTATCCGCGGGGAGAAATGTAACCAAAGTCAAACACACTTAGCACATGAATTTACACAAGAAAATTGGGGATAAAAATCATAGGCAATACTTTTGTCAAGGCAGATAGAATCAGAGGGCACCTTCTAACCAATAGATAAAAGTCAAAAGGCCTGCGCCAGTGTCAAATGTAACAGGGGTCCTGTTGCCGAGGATCGCACGGTTAGAACAGTTCACGATTCAAGATTGCCAGGAGTACTTAGATATTGTCACAAAGGGAGGCAAAAGTTATAAGAGGGAAGGAAGAAAATGACAAGCCTTTGGTGAGGAAGAAGGGTTCACCCCAGTTCCTCGAAGTCGGACACAGTAATTTATTCGTTGAAGAAAGCTGGTGCCACGGCAGTTGTTCCTGGTAGTTCCTGCAGGCTCACGGTTTCTGGAGCTTCAGTCATGGAGACAAGAAGGAGGACATCTGGAGCGATCTTCACTACCCACGGATGAGGCCAGCAGCGAAGCAACAGTGAATAAAAGGTGCGCTCCTTAAAAACAGAGAGGCTCTTCAGATGGCTAGCCAGACCACTACAGCTGTGTGCAGCGATTTCGACCGAGAAGAGGATCGTCTGGCTGTGGAAGATGAGCTGGTTGGTCCTACCAGGCCCAAGGGAAGAAGACTCCGGACTGGATCTTCTCTGTCGTTGAAGGGTAGATAGCTCAGGACTGCAGCAGGGCTTCACCGGGACTCGGGAGTTGCAGCAGCCGTCTTCTCTGCTTCTCTTCAGTTCTTGCAGTTCCAGTGGTGACGCTCACTTCCAGCCCAAGAGTCCTGCCTTTTATGCCAACATCCCCCATTCACACAGCCTGGCTGTCAATCACTCAGCAGGGGGGTTGTCCGGCCCGGACAACCACCTCAGCCAATCAACCAAAAGTGCGACTTGGGTCTACAAGGAGACCCTGTGCAGGGGGTGACTAAACCCCTCCCTCACATTCAGCCCACCTAGACACCCAGATGCCAAAGGAGGGCTTCTGGACAGAAACCTGCCAAAGGTCGGTGAACAAAGACGGCAAACCTGGTTTGGTGCAAAAAGTAAAACACAAGAAGGACTTTAACAAAAAGAAATGGTGATCGACCGGAGCCAAAATAAAAAGTATTTGGTCAAGGGGGATTATGTTTGAGGCTAATACAATAGCCTAAAACGGTACCACGTTTATATACTATAATTGCGGTAGAAAGGATAGGGTAGGTACCACTGCCACCAGCCAAGTCTTAAGGTTAAGAGAGCAAAACAAAGCTCCAAGAGGCGTAGACAAAAAGGGGTAGGAATCAACCCTTTCCAATACTCCATGTAAGATGGGGTGTACTGTGTCTGCAGTTTAAAGTGACTATATAAAGTTAATGACAACTTTACATGTTTCTGGGGGACAGTAGACAGCCTCAGAACAATGGAGTCAGTGAGAAGTCTCAAAGACAACCCTGTGTCACTGCACTGAAGGTCTGTGTAAGACACACAAAAAGTGGGGCTCATGGAGTGGTGTGGCTCCAGAGCCCAAGATCATACAAAAAGTAGAAATACACATGGCAAAACACATGTAAGAGTGGGAAAAAGGCTCACACTATTACCAGGTGGAAAAAACAAACCCCAGAAATCCAGCAAAGCTGCTGAGGGACTCACTAGGTGAGGGAAATTAGCCATAAATGAGAATTCTCCCTAACAATGCTTCCTGTTTTTTATGATGTGCACTTTTTCTTGTTTAGCTCCGGAAAGCCCCCAGCCCTTGCTTCTAACCCCAATGAATACGATAATTTTCTCTGCGCGAAGGTCAGCGCTTTCTTTTCAGGCTGCTCCAGCCCTATTGGTGGTCTTCTCCTGGTTGTTGTGGAGAGACAGTGTTTATAAATGAGTTAGGATGCATATTTAAATATGTGCCCTTGGCTGTTTACCTGCCCATTTCCAGAACTGAGACTACAATAGACAAGGGTGTGCAAACCCCTCTACTGAGAACAAACATAGGTCAAATACCCTGATCTATGGAATTTCTTCCACTCAGAAGGGTCTACAACCACTTTTTTAGCTCACTGCACTCTTCACAAAGTAGAAATATCCATGTTTATATCAGTCTTTGTCCCATCGACCAAGGCAGTCCAGCACCGAAATACTAGGCAAATCTCCTCTGAACAAGAGTGCAATCAGCAAACCAAGACACATGTTTCGGCCTTGTTGGGCCTCCTCAGTGAGGTGAAGCTGAGCCTCTCTAAGACACAATGAGCAAGGGGTCCATGTCTGGATTACCATGGGTTCGTTATGGTGAAACCCAAAGTTTTACAAAGTTACAAAGGAGTGTGAGAGCCCCTCTACTGAGAACAAACATGGTTCAAATACCCTGTTTTATGGAATTTCTTCCACTCAGGAGGGTCTACAACCACATTTGAGCTCACTAGGCCGAAACACGTGTCTGGGGTTGCTGTTGGTACTTTTGTTCAGAGGAGACTTGCATAGCATTTCGGTGCTGGGCGGCCTGAGTGGGTGGGACCAGACTGATATGCAAATGGAATGTTCTCCTCTGTGAAAGCAAAAGTATTATTGTTATTATTATTATTATCATTAGGGTATTTATTGAGCGCAGACATAGCTTCAAGAAACAACAGAGCACTTTACAACAATCACATGGGGAAGAACGCAGGGAGGGAAGCAGAGAAAAAAGGAGCAAGGAGCTAAGAGGGGAGGGCAGGCAATTGGCAATGCAGGATCCAGAAGCAACCGGGGGTGGGGGAGCATACACACCTATCGGGAGCCATGCACATACAGCACACGCTCACCTCTCAATGTAATGTGATGTAATTTGTCATTTGTATTGCACATTTTCCTATTGGTATGGCCTCAAAGTGCTGTAGGTGAATGCCATCAGGGGCCCGATGTTGGGTGGGGATGGCCAAGCCCCTGTTAGCTACCCATGTCAAGCAGGCATGTGGGTGTGTGCTGTGAGGAAGTTGGGAGCATGTGCGAGTACAAGAGACTTGTTATTGTTCTAGCTAGACCGAATTTTAATCATGGGATTTAGCTGCATTCTAACAGCAGAGGTGTTGTGCATTGTGTCTTAGAGTGGTGTATGGTAGCAGGTGCGTGCGGGTGGGTGGCTTTGCCTGCGGCTAATATCCATCAACATGGAGTATAGTACGTACCCTTGAGTCCCAACTGGTTCATTGTTTTTGTCGATGTGGCGCAGAATTATGTCCTGGGATCTGCTGGAGCTTATTCTCTTCCTTGTTCTGCAGAGATCCTTAGATTTTCTTTTTTTTCCAAAAAGCCTTTCATCCTTCTTAGGTTGATAAATGAGTACCAACACAGGTTGGGTGATATTGTGTGCATATTTGTTCTATAAAAAAGAGCTTAAGCGTAAGTGCTATACAATAACATATTATCATTTGGCCTTGGACGTCTGCTTGGATTCACGGTAATTTAGTGCACTTAGGGACAATACTATTTGATGCCACTTCCTGTTTTGTCAAGGGGTGAAAGGGTGATTCCCGGCATGTCACTTTGGGGTGGGATCAAATGACATCACTTCCGGTGATGTCATCAGAGGTTAAGGGTCATGAGGCGGCTGGTGGACCACTTTTTTGAGGTGAGGGGTGGGCCACTTTTATTTGGGTGACCGGGCATATTTCTTTTCCCAGTCTGACCCTGGATGGGAGATGGTGGAAAAGGAAGAGAGGATAGGGCTGGCTGGGGGAGGCAGTAGAGTGTCAGGTGAGGGAACCTTCAAGATGGTTGCGAGCGCTGCTAGCTGAGTGCTGATTGTGCACTTTCTTTCTATACGATGTTGTAAAAGTGGTCATAGAGGGCATAACAGAGTGCTTGGGAGATGGAAGAGTGATGGATATGCAGGGAGGGGCCTTGAATTCTAAGATGACCTACTGGAGTTGCGGTTGTTAGAGATACGGTTCCGGTAGAAGGATCTTTGGGTTTTCTGGATTACTGCCCTGTAGGCCTTGATCTACTTGCTGTAAATTGCTCTAATCTGAGGCGGAGGGTAGGCCTCCCATTTGCGCTCCATGGCGTGGTGTAGTGTTTTGAGGAATTTGAGGGAAGGGGTGAACCACCAAGGGGTAGGGCCTTGTCTGTGGTAAGAACATCTGGTAGGGGTGAGTGGTTTGCGGGCATTGCAGAGCCATAGATCAAAATGGTTGGTAGAGGGCAGACCTCCCTGGAGAGGGTGATTGGGAACGGAGGTACGCAGGGAGTCAGCCACCCCTGGGGTTACTATGGCCTTGTTCCACAGCGAAACACAGGAGGATGGTTCGGTGCTGGTGAGGCGGTGGCGGGGGGAAGTGGTCAAAAGTCAGAATAGGATGGCTGTGTGGTCAGTCCAGATTACTGGTCAGGGGGGAGTGTGCCGATCAGATTGGAGGAGCTGAAAATTACATCTAGGGTGTCTCCTGCAGTGTGTGTGTGGCGCCTGAGATCAGTTGAGTCATGTTGAGGGGTTCGATGTTGTCGAGGAGTGGCTGAGTCATGGGATTGAGAAGGCTACTGAACCAAATGTTGAGATCTTTTAGCAAGGGTATGGAGGGGTGGGTAACCAGGATGGCCGATAGTGAGTCAATAAGAGCATCTGCAAAATTCCTGTTATAGCCCAGAGGTCTGTAATGGAGTAAGAAGTGGTGGGTGAGGGATGAAATGATGAGGAATTTCACTAGGACAGATTTGCAGACTGCATTGCATGTTTGTTCCTCAGAGTGTGAGCCGGTGAAGTTTAGTTTGTGGAGGATGGCTAACCCTCCTGCTCGGCTGGTTCTTTTGTGCACGGATAGTGTGTGGCCAGGAGGAAATGCCTTGTGTGCAATGGGTTGGAAGTCACCAGAGAACCAGATTTCTTTGATAAAGAGGATGTCTGGACATTCAGAGGACATAAGGTTGAATATGTTGTATCTGTTTTTGGCGACTTATCTGGCATTAATAAGGATGCATGAGATTGGGTTGGGTGAGTGGGAATGGGTGGCCTCTGGGGAGAGGGTAGGGGAGGACCGAAGGTTGGAGTGAATGCTTTCAGGGTTAGGGAACTCCTAGGTGGGTTCCCACAGGGGAGTCCAGGGTGCAATTGGGGAGGGGTGAGGAGGGTGGTGAGGGGACGCGTATCAGGAATGGAAGTCTGGGTGATGGTGGGATGAGTGATGGTTCTCTGTTGTCGGGTGGTGGGGGATGCTGAGAGCCATCTTTGAGTGTGTAAGAGGGGTGCTCGTTGTGTTCGGTTTCTTAGGAGGGGGTCTGGTGTTGAGGGAGGGTGGATGGTGTGTATGAGGGCGTAGAAGAGAGGGCCCTAGTATGACGTGCGGGGTCAGTGGCGAGAGGTGGGGCTGGTGAGGGGGCAGAGCGGTTGCTGAGGTCACTGGGAGAGGATTCAGGCGGGGTCAGTACTGGGAGTGTTGCCATTGTAAGAGAAGAGGGATTGTACTGTGTTGGGTGAGATAGGGGACCTCGTAATGGTGTAGGATAAGGGTGCTGGCCGTGGTCTACCTGAAATTATTGTACGATGGTGAGGGGGTGCTTGCACAAAAGGAAAGCAGCATGTATACCCACTTTACAAGTCTAATTTACACTTGACCAAAATGCCCCCGAGCTACAAAAGGAAATAGAGGTCCATGATCCTTTGTGAATTTGCCCTCTACTGCTTTCCTTGTTGAATTGTCACCATTGTATTTTTAGTTCTGGCTATAAACTATTGGACTGGAATACAGCTAGGAGGGAGATGGGTTGCAAGAAGGGTCATAAAGCTTTTGGGTTTTGTTTGGGTATTTACCCAACCACTGACTGCCTGTGTCCATGCTAACTCAGATGACTTCCCCCCACGCCCTACCCCTCCCTGCCCATACTGCTGGTATCTCTTTGAGCTAGCTTTATCAAGCTTTGTGCTGCAAGGGCCGGCCAGTGGTATTACCAAGCAGTCTTCTGAGAGTCAATAGCTTAATTGAAGAAATAAATCAACTTACTGGTAAAATTAAAAAGTCTTAACCAAGTGTGCTTTCAGTCACGTGATCTGTAAGCAGTATGTTGCCCTTGCACTGAAGTCCTGTTAAAAAACAAACATTGGCAAAGCCAACGGTTTTGGCTTTGGTATAGGTATTAAATAGGCATTTGCCAAGCACTGCTTTCATATGCCCAGGTACTTACACCATTTTGAAGCTTCCACTTTATAGCCACCTAGTACTGCTAGGGCAGTGCCTAGCTATTGCCTATACCATGCGTGCATAAAAGCCAAAATTGTTGGCTTTGCCAATGATTGTATCTGAAATGACAGTAGCCTCTCCTCTCACCACCACCCTACTCTGCCCTGCCTTGCCTCAGAATGCTCCCTTACCTGCCTGCTCTTAGGGCTTTAAGTAGCCCAGAGCTAGCCAGGGCTCAGCCCCGGCAGTCTCCACATTTTTCCTTTGAGGCAGGGCTCTACACGGCTCACCGAAAAGACTTTCCCGACCATATCTTTTTCTTCCAGTAATGCAAATACAAAGCTCAGTGACAACCCTGCTCTTCGCCAAAAGATGTCATTATCAGTCATGTTTATTATTATAACTTCAATTGAATACATTTAAGTTGTTTTCAAACAAGTTTGGTTATTGCACCACATATTGAAATATGGTCATTACAACGCTGTTCATTAGTATATACGAATCACCGATTTCTTTCAAACGATCCATGGGAGTACGTGGTACAGTGGCCTTTTTTGATTCTATTTTTTATATATAAATATGTCTATTTTTGTCAATATTTGTAAGCACATTAATTATATGTAATATTTATTTTAAAGTAGAATGTACTCATTCGTCGTGTGAAAACCTGTTTGGGCCTTTTATGTCACTCTGCGTAGGCCAACCTCTTTTAAAGGCTTTGGGATTTGAGTGTGCGCCAGACCTTGTTTAGGACCACCCCCAAAAATGTTCATCACCACGTGCTAGAGCACTGCCTGCTCTCCATTCCTCGTGCACGCGCAGAGAGAACAAAAGACTCTTGGGCAGGTGTCTTTAAAGCAGTGGTCTTCAAACTTTTTTGGCCTGGGCCCCCCCTGAGCAAAGTTTGGGCAGGCCGGGCCCCCCCAAAAGTGCCAGTTGGACAGTATGTAGAAATCGCTATGAACCTTTGCGTGCCGTCACCGCACCCTACTCCCAGTACAGACCCTGGGCTCTCCACACCCTACTCCCACCACTATCCCAGTGCTGCTGCCCATCCTGCTCCCACCACAGTCCCATAACACAAGCATACACACATCCATACACATATAAATACATTTAAAAAAATCGCCATAACGGTACCTTCTGCAGGGGCCTGCGCGTGGTTGCTAAAATGCACCGCTCCAGGTTGCTCTGCCCATATGAGCGAGGAGGTACAGGAGCACCCCCTCGCACATACATACATGCAGTGCCCCAGCCAGCATTTCCAATGAGCTAAGCAAGCCTGGCGAAGCAAAACACCCCCAGCGTTGCATGGCTCAGTGATCATGTGCGGCTGGAGAAATGAACTGTCAAAGACAAACAGTGTTTCCCTTTGACAGTTCAGCCAGCCCAGGAGCACTCCCTCAGCTGGAAAAAGCAGCTGAGGGAGTGCTCAGTGTTAAACTGGGCTGGCTCCTTGGCTCCTCCATAATGGGTGAGGTGGCCAGTGGGTGGACGCCCCCTCACCCATTATGGATGAGCCGGCACACTTGGACTGGCCTATAGGGCAATAGGGCGATGACCATACCAAAAATGCAAAATGCTAGTGTAGGCCAGTCAAAATGGGCCACTTTTTTGGCCAATGCGGACCAGTTTGAGGAGTTACTTCACTATGCAGCTAGTAGTTTTGACGATTGTTGCTGAATAAATATTCTTTAAATATCACAATTTGTTTACATTTGAACAAAAAACAACCCCTTGGGTACTATTCAAACAGTCTGTGACTAAAGGACTGAATATCCATTTGCAACTGCTGGCCATTTTTTCATTGGTGCCTAAGACTGTTTTATGGTCCAGTCTGACCATGTGAACTGCCCCTTCCCATTTCCTCCAATCTTAAAAAAAAACTATATATATATATATATATATATATATATTTTTTTTTTTACATTTCATGCTGGGCTCTGGCGCCCCCCCTGGGATGCGGCCACGCCTCCCTGGGGGGGCACGCCCCACAGTTTGAAGACCTCTGCTTTAAAGTGTGGGGCTGGCCCCCTTAGTGGGGCCCGAAGTATGTCCAGGGGCGGCGCAAGGCTCTTCAAACAGAGAATATGGTGACTACTTTTAACAGAAAACACATGCAGATATGGCATCTGGGGGGCCCAGCAACAATAATTTTACTCAAAGGGGTTTCATTGCATCAATCTTTTTCCTCACGGGGGGAGGCGTAGCTCAAACGGGATTGATAGGTGTAGCACAATGTCATTAAATAAAGGGCTATTTTCATAAATCCCCCTCAGCCTCCAGAGTATCATCAAAATAGCAGAGTGGCAGCCATCTTGACGCTTCGCTCCCGGATCCGCCTGGCAGTCTCCACATAGTAGACGCTGCAGGCTGCCTACTTCTTTTTGCTCCAGCATCCTCCCTGGCCCACATCACACAACTGCGAGTCCAGCTCGGACAATACCAGGGGCCTCACTGGAAAACTCAATTAAGCATGCATCTGCTGGCAAGTGGCAATTGACTTGATGTGCTCTAAGCAGGCAATGCACACTCAATGTTAATGCCCCAGGGTCCAAGGGCAAGAGACTGTTTGCCTTAGCAACAGTTGCGAAGCTGGCTGATGTTCCGATTAGGAAGACGTGTCCACAGGAGGGCATAACCCGTAAATAAAGAAGTGAGGTGACTTCTTGACATACTCAGTGGGAAGTGACGTCACAGGAAGTGAACATATCCGAAAATGAAATGTGCACCTTTCATTTGATTGGTCTTTACCAATTGAGGATTTTATCAGGCCACACATGCAAAATAAGCATTTGTCTTTCAGAAGATTAATCATGAACACCAGACAAATATGCTGAGGGAAGTTTTCCCTATATAGTTGCTGGCCAAATACAAAAGTTGAGCACGTTTTAAACTAAAGAATCTTTATCAAAATAGTCCCTGCATGCAAAATCCCATCAGACAGTTTACACGCACCCTGCTTGTACTTTCATGTGGTCTTGTCTGGCCTCAGAGCCTGGCAACCTTGGTTCAGATCCCTCAATCAGCAGGGCCAGGCTCAGAAGGAATGAATGGTTGAATTACTAGCACAGACATGTTTGATACATTTGTGGTCATTCTTATGTTCCCACAATGCACTTTGTGTTTATCCAAAGCAGCCAGCATCCTATATTCAGGGCACACACATCATTTGACACTTAGCTCTGTCCCCAATACCGACCAGACCACTGACAACCCGGCCCCAGTCCCCCCCACAGCACTGAGTCTCTGGCCCCTTCTGCTCACCCACGAACGGGAGGGGAGGAGTACCCACAACAATAATTTGTGGTTTAGTTCAATCAAGAACTTTACACAAAACACAATCAATATACAAATAGTCAACAATCAATACTGCTTAAAACTTAAAACAATGCAAGCATACATACTGCAGATTAATTGACATTCAAATTTGATTTGAATCCGTAACCAGATATCAATTTCTCTCCAATAATAACGAAGAGCCAATGCAAAGCAGAGCATTAAAAATTCATAATACAAAAAACGTTCAAATGCACACTTGAGGGCATCGCACTCATAGAATACTCATAATAAATAATCATGCCTCATAAGAAACCACATGTTAGGCTCTCATAGGGGACCATTAGCTCCATCCACACATAGGATCAATCAGTCCTAGATCATCTCCAACAGGAGCATCAGTTTATTTCACCAGCCCAACTTCCGCATACGGAGCTCTACTTAGTTCTTCGTACCATCTTCACCCCTATTATACCTTTTGTCAATTCACCACTGCAATCACGCTCTCTCTCCCTGCTATAAACATTAGTATAATTCCAGATTTGCCCAAAGTCATTTAAGATAGTCAACCCTCCGTTAAACCGTCTCAATCAATCAACAGGATTTGTACATGTCGCCACACACGTACAAAGCAATTTGCAGGGCAATGGTGTCTGCATTTAAACAATTGTCCCAGAAGGAATCTGCTAAGATCCCTTCCTTACTATACACCAGACTCCCCAGATTGCGTAACAACATGTCTCGCAGTTTCTGGCTTATCCGTTACCAGTTACCACAGTACACTTTGTCTATTTCGTGCACTCTGGGGATGGCCATCTGAATAATGTGCCTGGACACCGTCCACCAGCAAGTAACCCCCAACTTGTTTCCAGAGTCACAGAAGAGAAGTCATAGCCAGACTAAAGCACCGTTTTCGGGAAGAAGCCACCGACAGAAGTTTGACACCAGATTACACATATCCACTGAGACAATTGACGACTTTGTCCCAGCCCTTAAAAATACACGCGATTTGGAACCATTTGTGATAATTGAATCCATGATCAGGTTATCGTGCACAGCTGTGATTGCAAGACTCAAGAAGCCGCCTGGACGAGCAAAGACCCCAGCTTGATGAAGTGGCCAGTATCGGAAAAACAGTAGAGCAATCAGCAATCTGAATATGCATGGAAGCAGCAAAATCAACTGAGACCCAGGGGTTTGGGGCGGCTGAATCCGGTCGGATCTCGAGATCCGGCTACACATCTGGTGCCGGATCTCGGATCCGGTGAGAGCCGGCCCAGTGACCAGCGCTGGAGCAATCTGAATGTGCATGGAAGCAGCAAAATCAACGGAGACCAAAGAAGAACCACGCACAGGAAGGAAACCAGGATAAGAGGAGAGAATTCTATACGCGTGGTAGCAGGTCGCACTGTAGCAACCTAAGAGAATGACTTGGACGTGGCAAAGTGCATGAACTGCAGCAGCATTGGTCACTGCTATACGTGTGGCATCAGGTCTCACCGTAGCAACCTGAGAGAATGACCTGCACGTGGCAAAGCGCATGAATTACAGTAGTCTTCGGCACTGCTACAGGTGTGGCAGAGAATGATCCGCATGTGGCAAAGTACATGAACTGCAGCAGTATTGGTCATTTCTATGGGTGTGACAGCAGGTTGCATCTTAGCAACCTAAGAGAATGACCTGCACGTACTAAAGTGCATTAACTGCATCAGTATTGGTCACTGTTATAGGTGTGACAGCAGGTTGCATCTTAGCAACCTAAGAGAATGACCTGCACGTGCTAAAGTGCATGAACTGCATCAGTATTGGTCACTGTTATAGGTGTGGCAGCAGGCTGCATCTTAGCAACCTAAGAGAATGACCTGGACGTGGCAAAGTGCATGAACTGCATCAGTATTGGTCACTGTTATAGGTGTGGCAGCAGGTCGCACCTTAGCAACCTAAGAGAATGACCTGCACGTGCTAAAGTGCATGAACTGCATCAGTATTGGTCACTGTTATAGGTGTGGCAGCAGGCTGCATTTTAGCAACCTAAGAGAACGACCTGGACGTGGCAAAGTGCATGAACTGCATCAGTATTGGTCACTGCTATATGTGTGGCAGCAGGTCGCACCTTAGCAACCTAAGAGAATGACCCGCACGTGGCAAAGTGCATGAACTGCATCAGTATTGGTCACTGTTATAGGTGTGGCGGCAGGCCGCATCTTAGCAACCTAAGAGAATGACCTGGACGTGGCAAAGTGCATGCACTTCAGTAGTCTTCAGCACTGCTACCGGTGTTGCAGAGAATGACCCGCATGTGGCAAAGTGCATGAACTGCATCAGTATTGGTCACTGCTATATGTGTGGCAGCAGGTCGCACCTTAGCAACCTAAGAGAACGACCTGGACGTGCTAAAGTGCATGAACTGCAGCAGTGTTGGTCACTGCTATATGTGTGGCAGCAGGTCGCACCTTAGCAACCTAAGAGAATGACCTGCACGTGGCAAACTGCATGAACTGCATCAGTATTGGTCACTGCTATACGTGTGGCAGCAGGTCTCACCTTAGCAACCTAAGAGAACGGCCTGGACGTGCTAAAGTGCATGAACTGCATCAGTATTGGTCACTGCTATACGTGTGGCAGCAGGTCGCACCTTAGCAACCTAAGAGAACGGCCTGGACGTGCTAAAGTGCATGAACTGCAGCAGTGTTGGTCACTGCTATACGTGTGGCAGCAGGTCGCACCTTAGCAACCTAAGAGAACGGCCTGGACGTGCTAAAGTGCATGAACTGCAGCAGTGTTGGTCACTGTTATAGGTGTGGCAGCAGGCTGCATCTTAGCAACCTAAGAGAACGACCTGGACGTGCTAAAGTGCATGAACTGCAGCAGTGTTGGTCACTGTTATAGGTGTGACAGCAGGTTGCATCTTAGCAACCTAAGAGAATGACCTGCACGTGCTAAAGTGCATGAACTGCATCAGTATTGGTCACTGTTATAGGTGTGGCAGCAGGCTGCATCTTAGCAACCTAAGAGAATGACCTGGACGTGGCAAAGTGCATGAACTGCATCAGTATTGGTCACTGTTATAGGTGTGGCAGCAGGTCGCACCTTAGCAACCTAAGAGAATGACCTGCACGTGCTAAAGTGCATGAACTGCATCAGTATTGGTCACTGTTATAGGTGTGGCAGCAGGCTGCATTTTAGCAACCTAAGAGAACGACCTGGACGTGGCAAAGTGCATGAACTGCATCAGTATTGGTCACTGCTATATGTGTGGCAGCAGGTCGCACCTTAGCAACCTAAGAGAATGACCCGCACGTGGCAAAGTGCATGAACTGCATCAGTATTGGTCACTGTTATAGGTGTGGCGGCAGGCCGCATCTTAGCAACCTAAGAGAATGACCTGGACGTGGCAAAGTGCATGCACTTCAGTAGTCTTCAGCACTGCTACCGGTGTTGCAGAGAATGACCCGCATGTGGCAAAGTGCATGAACTGCATCAGTATTGGTCACTGCTATATGTGTGGCAGCAGGTCGCACCTTAGCAACCTAAGAGAACGACCTGGACGTGCTAAAGTGCATGAACTGCAGCAGTGTTGGTCACTGCTATATGTGTGGCAGCAGGTCGCACCTTAGCAACCTAAGAGAATGACCTGCACGTGGCAAACTGCATGAACTGCATCAGTATTGGTCACTGCTATACGTGTGGCAGCAGGTCTCACCTTAGCAACCTAAGAGAACGGCCTGGACGTGCTAAAGTGCATGAACTGCATCAGTATTGGTCACTGCTATACGTGTGGCAGCAGGTCGCACCTTAGCAACCTAAGAGAACGGCCTGGACGTGCTAAAGTGCATGAACTGCAGCAGTGTTGGTCACTGCTATACGTGTGGCAGCAGGTCGCACCGTAGCAACCTAAGAGAACGGCCTGGACGTGCTAAAGTGCATGAACTGCAGCAGTGTTGGTCACTGTTATAGGTGTGGCAGCAGGCTGCATCTTAGCAACCTAAGAGAACGACCTGGACGTGCTAAAGTGCATGAACTGCAGCAGTGTTGGTCACTGTTATAGGTGTGGCAGCAGGCTGCATCTTAGCAACCTAAGAGAACGACCTGGACGTGCTAAAGTGCATGAACTGCAGCAGTGTTGGCCACTGTTATAGGTGTGGCACCAGGCTGCATTTTAGCAACCTAAGAGAACGACCTGGACGTGGCAAAGTGCATGAACTGCATCAGTATTGGTCACTGCTATATGTGTGGTGGCAGGTCGCACCTTAGCAACCTAAGAGAACGACCCGCACGTGGCAAAGTGCATGAACTGCATCAGTATTGGTCACTGTTATAGGTGTGGTGGCAGGCCGCATCTTAGCAACCTAAGAGAATGACCTGGACGTGGCAAAGTGCATGAACTTCAGTAGTCTTCAGCACTGCTACCGGTGTTGCAGAGAATGACCCGCATGTGGCAAAGTGCATGAACTGCATCAGTATTGGTCACTGCTATATGTGTGGCAGCAGGTCGCACCTTAGCAACCTAAGAGAACGACCTGGACGTGCTAAAGTGCATGAACTGCAGCAGTGTTGGTCACTGCTATATGTGTGGCAGCAGGTCTCACCTTAGCAACCTAAGAGAATGACCTGCACGTGGCAAACTGCATGAACTGCATCAGTATTGGTCACTGCTATACGTGTGGCAGCAGGTCTCACCTTAGCAACCTAAGAGAACGGCCTGGACGTGCTAAAGTGCATGAACTGCATCAGTATTGGTCACTGCTATACGTGTGGCAGCAGGTCGCACCTTAGCAACCTAAGAGAACGGCCTGGACGTGCTAAAGTGCATGAACTGCAGCAGTGTTGGTCACTGCTATACGTGTGGCAGCAGGTCGCACCTTAGCAACCTAAGAGAACGGCCTGGACGTGCTAAAGTGCATGAACTGCAGCAGTGTTGGTCACTGTTATAGGTGTGGCAGCAGGCTGCATCTTAGCAACCTAAGAGAACGACCTGGACGTGCTAAAGTGCATGAACTGCAGCAGTGTTGGCCACTGTTATAGGTGTGGCAGCAGGTCGCACCTTAGCAACCTAAGAGAATGACCCGCACGTGGCAAAGTGCATGAACTGCATCAGTATTGGTCACTCTTATACGTGTGGCGGCAGGCCGCATCTTAGCAACCTAAGAGAATGACCCGGACGTGGCAAAGTGCATGAACTTCAGTAGTCTTCAGCACTGCTACCGGTGTGGCAGAGAATGACCCACACGTGGCAAAGTGCATGAACTGCAGCAGTGTTGGTCACTGTTATAGGTGTGGCAGCAGGCTCCATCTTAGCAACGTAAGAGAATGACCTGGACATGGCAAAGTGCATGTACGGCAGTAGTCTTCGGCACTGCTACCGGTGTGGCAGAGAATGACCCACACGTGGCAAAGTGCATGAACTGCAGCAGTGTTGGTCACTGTTATAGGTGTGGCAGCAGGCTGCATTTTAGCAACCTAAGAGAACGACCTGGACGTGCTAAAGTGCATGAACTGCAGCAGTGTTGGTCACTGTTATAGGTGTGGCAGCAAGCTGCATCTTAGCAACCTAAGAGAACGACCTGGACGTGCTAAAGTGCATGAACTGCAGCAGTGTTGGTCACTGTTATAGGTGTGGCAGCAGGCTGCATCTTAGCAACCTAAGAGAACAACCTGGACGTGCTAAAGTGCATGAACTGCAGCAGTGTTGGCCACTGTTATAGGTGTGGCAGCAGGCTGCATCTTAGCAACCTAAGAGAACGACCTGGACGTGCTAAAGTGCATGAACTGCAGCAGTTTTGGTCACTGTTATAGGTGTGGCAGCAGGCTCCATCTTAGCAACGTAAGAGAATGACCTGGACATGGCAAAGTGCATGTACGGCAGTAGTCTTCGGCACTGCTACCGGTGTGGCAGAGAATGACCCACACGTGGCAAAGTGCATGAACTGCAGCAGTGTTGGTCACTGTTATAGGTGTGGCAGCAGGCTGCATTTTAGCAACCTAAGAGAACGACCTGGACGTGCTAAAGTGCATGAACTGCAGCAGTGTTGGTCACTGTTATAGGTGTGGCAGCAGGCTGCATCTTAGCAACCTAAGAGAACGACCTGGACGTGCTAAAGTGCATGAACTGCAGCAGTGTTGGTCACTGTTATAGGTGTGGCAGCAGGCTGCATCTTAGCAACCTAAGAGAACGACCTGGACGTGCTAAAGTGCATGAACTGCAGCAGTGTTGGTCACTGTTATAGGTGTGGCAGCAGGCTGCATTTTAGCAACCTAAGAGAACGACCTGGACGTGCTAAAGTGCATGAACTGCAGCAGTGTTGGTCACTGTTATAGGTGTGGCAGCAGGCTGCATCTTAGCAATCTAAGAGAACGGCCTGGACTTGCTAAAGTGCATGAACTGCAGCAGTGTTGGTCACTGTTATAGGTGTGGCAGCAGGCTGCATCTGAGCAACCTAAGAGAACGACCTGGACGTTCTAAAGTGCATGAACTGCAGCAGTGTTGGTCACTGTCATAGGTGTGGCAGCAGGCTGCATCTTAGCAATCTAAGAGAATGACCTGGACGTGCTAAAGTGCATGAACTGCAGTAGTCTTCGGCACTGCTACCGGTGTGGCAGAGAATGACCCGCACGTGGCAAAGTGCATGAACTGCATCAGTATTGGTCACTGCTATATGTGTGGCAGCAGGTCGCACCTTAGCAACCTAAGAGAACGACCAGCACTTGGCAAAGTCTCATGCTGATGGTGAGTGAAACCAACATACAATATGCAGTATTTCATTTAATTACCTAGATGTTTTCACTTCTGAAAGTTTGGGGTATTGTCTTTCCTTCCTTTAGCTCCTTCTCCACAATAGATTGGCATACAAAAATAATTTTGAGCTAAGGCAGAGACTTTATCCTTTCTAAGTATTTTGAATCTTTACTGAAATGTTTATAGTTGTAGCATCCCAAATTAAGTGTTTCATTATAATTGTTTGAGATGATTATATTATAATTTTTATGAAATTCACAAGCATTTACATTTCTATGTTAATAGGAAACGATGCCATAATGAATGTTCTAGTTGTGGCCAGGTATACATCTTTGCTATATATATATTACAGCGTGCTACACTCGAATGAACTGGGAATGTGCAATGCGTTTATTTGTTTCATATTGTTTATAGGGATTGCCCTGACGAAGGACATAATGTCCGAAATGCATTGGCCATTTCTTCTGCCACTCAAGCAATTATGATGATGCAGAACTACACTAAAAAACCACATAGTACATACAGCCAAGACGATTGCAACAATGTTCTTACCTATTTGTGGAACTTGCTATAGTATTAACTACTAGGGTACAGTCAATAGTAGTTATCATCCTGTCTGTGCTTGCTTTGAGTTGCCTCCATTATCTATACAACTGCATCTCAGAGGCAGAACCCCTACACTGCCCACCAACATTGGCTGCAATATATGTCCCTGCATTCAAGAAATCAAAAAGGAAATAAAATGAATAAGCTGTTCAAAGCTGTCTATCCCATTTCTAGGGCAATGGGAAGGAATAGGATTAGGTGGGGAAAGTGGGTAGCATGTTGTGAACTATAGTTCGCTTATTGGAATTGAGCATTTCATCCTCAGCAGTTACTTTCCATGAAGGGCTCTGCTGTATTATGTCATGCTATGTTAATTAGGGTGACCAGACGTACCGGTTTTCCTGGGACAGTCTGGGGAAATCACCCTCCGTCCCAGGGTCCCAGGTGTTCTTTGGGATTTTATAAACCCCGTCCGGGGATCCCAAGTGTGGGTGGCAATGGTGCCAGTTTTTGCTGGGACCCGATTTGGAAATCCGAAAGTCGGGTCCCGGCGCAACTCTTCTTGCGCGAATGGGGGCGTGAAATGTTTTTTACGCCTCCATTTCCTCTCCCTTCCCCTCCCAGGCGCTCTCCTCCAATGAGAGGAGTGTGCCTGTGAGCACACCCCTCCCCGCACCCTGCAACAGGCCAGCGACATAGAAGTAGGACTAATGTTTTATTTGTATTTACTTTAGTCCTACGTCTATTTCTTTGATCTGTCCTGTTTTTTTAAAAAAAACATCTGGTCACCCTAATGTAAATAGGCTTTTATGTTAAATGCTAAATGTTAAAGGTATTTGTACCGCGCACCGTCACCAACGGAATTGGTCCCCAGGCGCTCTGGCGGATCTGTAAATGATAAGGTGGGATCGGTTAGTAAGGTAAAGAGGGAGAGGATAGTGAGAGGAGTGGTGCTCTGTTGACAGCTTCAACTCGGTATACACCAGATGCTGAGCTTTGGTGCGGGTATTGGATCGGTGTCAGGCCGCATGTGCTGTTGGTCCGGCTTATGTGTTGTTGCAGTGTTGTGAAGTGCGTGCGGCTTGTTGTGCGAGAGATGGCCATGTGAGTTTTTTGAGTGAGATAAGTATGCAGAGTTTGAGCTTATATTGGTTAGTGGGATACCTGACCTTTAGCATGCTAACATTCACAGTTCTGTCCAAGTGTGGCACCTGTTGACCCCCACAACTCTATCTGGAAGCGGCGCAGGCCAATGTTTAGAATCCTATCTGGGTGTGGGCAAGGCAACATTCACAGTCCCATCCGTATGCGGCGCAGGCTAGCGTCTAGAAATCTGTCCAGGTGTGGGCATGCTATCATTCACAACCCTATCTGGATGCTATGCAGGCTGGTGTTCAAAATTCCAAGTGTCGCACACGCCAACATTAAAGTTTCATCTTGACGCGGGCACGCTATCCTTCAATCAATCCCATCTAGATGCGACGGAGGCCAAATCAGTACTGTAGTACTATCAGGGCACCTAGGGTTTGTCCATGGAGCAGCAGACTATACCCCCGCCAGAGGTGTCCAGACCATAGTCTGTAGGAGGAAAGAAAACCAGCAGGGGAAAGAGAAGAGACTGGGAAAGCCCGAAACAGATGCAACAAACACAGGGAGGGAGGGACGCGGCAGGGGAAGAAGGTTTGGTGACAGCATCTGTGTATGCCAGCCCTGCTAGGTTGACGTAGTCCTGCAAAAGAGTGGAGGGTGGATCCTTAAGTGCTGTGTTAATTGGGCTGAGTTTCCAAGGCAGATTTGGAGAATTGTAAGTTTGTACACAATGTATCATTGGAGGCAAGAGGAGCTCAGGAGGGTGCTCGCGCATCCTGGAAGTTTGGTGGCTTATTTGCCGGAGCATCTCTATACTTTCTAGCCCAGCTCAAACTCCAGAAAACGAATTCTGGGACTGCCAGGCCTGACCCAAGAGTGGCCTATTTCAGAATACCATGCATAAAGGTGCATGTTATAAACATAAGGGAAGGCAAGGGAACGGTCGACATGTGTACACTAGCATTGAAAAAGCAAGGTTATCACTAAGCCATGCATGATTCATGGAATTATTTGCGAGTAAAACAATGATGTGCGGGCGATTCTGCGTGCAAATCCCTGTTTGACGAATGGGGATGTGTGGGCAGAATGGCACTCATATCCCCATGTTACACGCAAATAATTCCATGAATCAGGGCCTGAGGGTTCGTGGGGCAGAAGAGAGAGCATGCTCTATTGCCAGGCAAGTACATTTAATCCAATTTACTAAAATGGATGGTATTTGCTTGCGCTTTGGCGTCACTTCCTGCAGGACTGCACATTTGGTATACTAATTAGTCCCCTATTTTTTAGGACTTGCGCCCTACTCTGGTGGGTGTCATCGTTTGTAGCGCGAGGATTAAACAAGGTGCATTTGCATGAACCCCCCTCTGCTTCCAGAATATCATTAACAAACCACCACGAGGATTAACCTGCAGTGGGCGTTGCCACACCGGGCTGGCCTTCCCTTCCTGGCACTCTACAGCCGCACAGAGGCCACTTTGGGCCGCAGGGGTTGTCTGCTTGGCTCTACGTTGAAATACCCAATTTAAAATAACGAGACTGAAAAGGCTGAGGTTTCTTTGGTCGAATTTCGAAAATGCCTTTTCCTTTTTTCCACTTTTTAAAAATAAAATGCAGGGGGAGACCCCCATACCTTCCCCAATCCCTGCATTCCCCATTGCTTTTTTTAAATTCCCCTACCATCTATTTTTTGACTAAAAAAGTGCAAAGAAAATCGAATAATTCCGCATTTTTCGATCTCGTTATTTTGTAATTCGTTTTTATGGGGGACTACCGTCTGCTTTGCTTACACAAAATGTCTTGTAGCTCTGAAAAAATACAGCACTAAACAGGACGTTATGTAGGTAAGAATGCGACATATACAAAAAGGTAAGACATGGGCTCAGAGAATAAAGCATGCGCAGGTTATTCCACTCATGTAAAGGGTTGGGCGTTCTTCTCAGACCAGGGAGTCTAGTCGTCGCAATCTTTTTTGAGCGCTGAGGTTTCGGGAAGGGGTCTCTTGTTGTTCGGGAGTGTAGACTTCCAGCAGGAAACAGCCCATCACTGACTGCCACTTTAAATCCCCCAGGCTCTGCTGGAGCCTTCCAAGCTCCCACGCCCCCGTGCCTTTTATCTGTTTCAACCACGCATGTGGAAGACATTTTATGAGATCTGTCTTCCTAACCTAAAAAAATACACCACCCCAAGCATCTACAGCTGGAGTGGGATTTCTACCCAGAATGCTTTGCACGGGCAGAAATGCTGAATATACACATGTTCAATGAAAAACAGACAGGTTTTGGCTTTCATGACTTCACGCAAAACGTCAAATAATGTCACAATCTAAGGATGGTGATACGCTTTCAGAAAAATACATCTCCCAAAAATTCTCCACAATCACTGAAGTGTTTCTTCGTATGAGAGACTAGTATAGATGTTGGTGTACGCATGCTGGGCACTGGCGCGTCCCTAGAATCACCCAGGGCATGGTAGCTACTCGGCGCATCTCGTGGTCGTGTTTGACAGCCCCTGCCTTTGTGAGCAGCATGACTGAGAAGGTTATCTTCAGGGGTCGAAGTGTACGAAAAGAAAGAGTGGATCTATATTCCCTGCTGGCCTGCACCCACTCCCCACAAACCCCATCACCACGCCCCCTCCCACACACAATACAACCCCCCAAACACATTCACCTGCTGTTCAAGGGAAGTGCAAGTTTCAACTTCCTCCTACAATTTTGTTTTAAAACGAACCCACTCCGGAACGTTTTCTTTTTAAAATAAAAGTATAGGAACAGTAAAACTTAATTAAAAAAAGTAGATGAGCACCACTCCGGACCGCTCCCGCTCACTTCGACCATTGGATATCTTGATGTCTTTAAAGATGAAGTTCTGCTCCGAACCAACACTCATTCTCATTGCCCAAAAAGCCCTACAGCTTACCAAGAAAAGAGAGGGGTCACATTGCATATTACCCGTTGCACTCATGAAGGCGCCACCATGCCCCTTGGCCACACCAGTAGCCCTTTCCCCTCATGCAGGTAGTGGGAGCCTGAGGAGAAGGTCCTCGCGAGCTTGCCTGAGAAAGTTGGAGATTGGTGCAGAGGAAGAAGCTTATATGGCACTGGTAGAGCCTCCAACTATTGATTCCAGGACTGGAATTTCAGGGGAACAGGTGTACACTGAGGCACTGAGGTACAGGCAGCACAGACAGAAGTCTGGGGGAAATCTAAGCTGGTGACTGGGCTCATGGGCGGCGAGGCGGCAGGGCCTGTGAGGGACACCAGAATCAACCAGACACACATGCTCTTTGGAAGGCAAATAAGGCCGCATTTATTACATTTCTTACATCATCAACAAATGCGATGAAGCCGTACATGAACCCCATCACCAAAATGGTTACATCATCATTAAATCATTGTTATATCATCAATTACATCATTTACGTACTAGAGCTTGGGGGAGTGGAGGTGGCCACCCACTTCCCCATGCTCCAGGATGGGCCTGAGGGAAATATGTGACCCCCTAAACTGACAAGATGCCCTCAGGCAGACCGGTGAGGACCGCTCTCTGAGCCCTGGCATGACACCTCACAGTTCCACACGGAACCAAGGATCATAACCTACATCAGCAAAAACATCTCCCTTCCAGTGACCCAAATGGTTGAGCCCCTAATTAAATGCAATGCGTGCCAACCGACCGCAAAACACTGATCTAATAGGGTGGGCGGAAAAACAAACAATTGCTGTCTTTGGAGCTAACCGGTCCCGGGCGGGCAAAAGAGAGGCAGATCCCGTTGTGCCCCCTATCTTTGTACCAGCCTGGGACCCTTTGGCTCTAACATCTGGCGCAGAGCAGCGGCACCTGCTAGTGACGTGCCCTGCCACCTGGTGCTGGTTTGGTCCACCCCACCCTCCCTTCCTGGCCCTCCACCACGCCTCCCAATATGTCGCCCTGGCTAAATGCCAGGGATCCTCCTAGCTGCGAAGGAGAGCTGGCGTTAGGAAGAACATGGTCATCGTGGGCATGAAGTTGATGCTTGGGTTGGTAATGCTGGGTGTGGTGAAGACATTCTGGTCTTACAGGTTATGCTGGTCTTTTGGAGAGAATGCTGGTGTCTAGGAAGGGATGCTGGACTCAGAAATAAAATACTGGTCTCATGTAAAGAAGTGAGCAGGTAATGCTGGGTTTATAGAGGCAAGCAAATTGTTCATACACCAGAATCATCTACCCCCCTCAAAAAACGCAATCCTCTTGGAACCCCAAAATGTTACTGATCTCACTCCATCAATCTGTGTCCTTAGCTTTGGACAGTATCACTCCATTCATAACACGAACACCAAAATCTGCCATCACTGCAAGTCCCAGTGGTTCCATTATCAATTAGCGGGCCTCAAAATAGCGGAAAGTTCATATTGGAAGGATCTGACAACAGTCACGAAAGACCCAAAAGAAAAGAAATTGCTTACGACACACCAGTGGGTATAAACACAATCCAAAACAAAAAGAACTCTGACACAAGCTCACCCAATCAGCACCTAATAGACCTGGAGGAATGCTTTGCATTTGGAAAGAATACACCAAAGCTTGCCAAGAATCATGCATTAAAGAATCCACATACGATCTTGCCAACAACTTGTCTTCGTTCTTTCTGTCTAAGGTGGATGGCCACAAAGCATTGATTAACTCTTCTCCATAGGCATTGTGCCTTCCGTCCTGGAATCCAAAGCTTATTTTACTCTTCTCTGAATGCACCCTAGTTTTATGGAAAGACACCCAAAAAGCAATTAGCAGTATGAAAAATTTGAAAGCGCTAAATCTTTGTACTCGCTGGTCCGATCTCAGACATCTTCAGTGCTTCCCTCCTATCATGCATGCTATGAGTGGTCCTACAATCAGCTCTGATCACACCTCTAATGCTAACTCAGATCCTTCCACACCAGCCAACTATTGACCAATAAGTAACCTCCCCTATGAGACCAAATGATCAAACGGCTGCACGTCTTTAGTGGAACCAAATAACTGTTCCAAAACAAGGCTTCCAGCTTCTGGACAGGGATGCACACAGAATCTACCCTGCTAGACACTAGAGAGGGAATTTTGAAAAACCTGGAAGACAACCAGTAACCAGCAATAATCCTCCGTGGCCACTCAGCATTATATGGCACGGTGGATCACACCAATCCTGTCTCCACCTGCAATCCTTATTGGGAAATGAAGGAACAGCCTTGAAGTGGCGCATTTGCTTCTTGAAGGACCACCCTGCCAAGGTGAAGATGGGCCCTTTCTTCTGCTAAGCCAATCACCAGAAGTACAGGAAAGCACTAAATGCTTTTCTCTTTCACAAGGCTTTGCCCAGGATTTAACCCAATCCCTACGTTGGTCATTCACCTAGAACAGCTTCTTGCTGCATTGTGGTCTCTGCTGCAAGGCGGAGAGAGGAACTACTAATCTTTGGTTTGGGAATGCTGGACTTGGCGAGGGAAGTTTGGAATTAGGGAGGGAATGCTGGTATCAAAAAGGAAATTCTGCAATTGTAAAGGTAGCAGACGCTTGGTTCATGCTCCCTCATACAATGACAATACATTACCCTGTTGTGGGTAAATGGAAGAGATGCACTTTACAAATCCCACGTAAGATACACTTCTCTCCTCTCTTCTCCCCTCCTCTGCTCTCCTCTTCTTTCCTCTCCCCTCGCCTTGCCTACTTTCTCCTCCTCTCCTCTGGTCTCCTCTCCCCTCTTCTCGCCTCCTTTCTTCTCTCCGGTGTACGCCACTTCACTTATCTATCCTCTCCTCTCCTCTTCTCTTCTCTTCTCTTCTCTTCTCTCATTTTCCTTTCCTTTCCTTTTTCTTTCCTTTCCTTCTAAAGGATCCAGGCAAGATGAATACACAGTTTTCAGCATACATTTGTATGTAGTGTCACCAAAATGACAATGGGGCTCATTACGACCCCTGCGGTAGCCATGCCGGGAAAAACGCTGGAAAAAGTGACTCCCCATTCCCATTCGAGTCCCATAGGAATCAATGGGAATGGGGGGGACGGATGCACCGGCACTGTGTGCAACAGTGCCGGTGCATTCGTCAAGGTCTGCGGGCAGGTGCTGTTCCGCACGCCAGGTCAGACCTGGCAGGCAGGAGGGAATCCTGCCTGCAAACTTGTACTTTGCCAGTCCGGTAACAATGGTGCCGGTAGGCCTACCAGCACCGTTGTTACTGGACCGGCAATGTTATAATGAGGCCCATGTGATGACGGTGGGTGTCCAGTTTGGGCCCGATTGCTTTCATTCTGATTGTCAGTTTACCTGAAAATCTATCTGAACTGCCCATCTTCCCTTTTCCCTACCCTCCCACAAACAGTTCAATGTGGTGCTAAGACACATAGGTACACACAGTCAGGGTTGAAAATGCCACTAACTCTAAGTGGTTTACTCCCCCAACGGTGCAGGAATCTCTTATGTCAGCAGAGTGTGGTATAAAGACCAGGCCATCCATTAACACAAGCAATTGCCGTGTTTTCTGGGGTCACCATTGGGCCCCCTAGCAACATACGTTTGTAACTACAGAAAAGGGAGGGGGTATAGAACGGAGGTGTCTTTATGCAGACTACTCCCAGCCTAAGTTCACAGTCACCACAAAGTTTATTGAAAGGCCCCAATCCCTTTAATGTGGCCCTGTAAGGCTGCGCTGGAGGACTGCTATTTTGAAAGTCTGTTTCCCATCATATTCTGCTAAATCAGGCAGAGCTTTACGCTGAGGATGGCGTAACGCTGAAGTTGGCAAGCCAGCGTCATCTTAAGGAGTCCATAGGAATGGCAGCCATCTTTTCTGCTCGCCTATGTTTTCCCAGGATTTCTCTTTCAAGCAACAGGCGGGAATGTGGAAGACTAGACTGCACCTTCACCGCATCACACATTGGGAACTTTCCCCACAAATCGTTATAGCTGGATACTGAACCATCCAGATAAGATCCACCTGTGAGATGCGACCTGGGCAACCAAAGACCGCAGGTGGATCCAGCTTCCCTGTGCTAGCTGCTAAGTGCTGGAACTCTCTCCCCCAGTCATCAGAGCCGAAC
Organism: Ambystoma mexicanum; assembly: GCF_040938575.1. Lineage (NCBI taxonomy): Eukaryota > Metazoa > Chordata > Amphibia > Caudata > Ambystomatidae > Ambystoma > Ambystoma mexicanum. The sequence goes on along the minus strand of NC_090926.1, from coordinate 322,946,073 downwards.
CCTACTTCTGGACTTTTAGATCTAAAGTGAAAGACTGGCTCTTTGCCAAGCAACACTAAAATCGACCTCCACCGTTTCCTCACTCATGCCTGCCACCTCCTCTAACCTCATGTGTTGACCTTACCACTATTTATCCATAGGGTTTGTGTCAGCCTATTACTTCTGTATCAGGTTATTGCTCCTGGTCTTAAGTCTGGATTGTGTGCTAATATGGTCCTGACTTGTCGACCATCTTGTTTCTTTGTTGACTATTTCACACTCAGGTTCTAAGGACACCTGTGTTTTGTTCCCCAGCGACCTCAGCACTTCTGTATTTTGTATTCTGCATGCAGTTCCCTATGCTGGCACGTCGACCATTCTGTAACCTGGCCAACAAGCCATGCGTCTTCTTTTGTTATATGTATGTACCTGTAACAATCACCTACGCTCAAGCGCCCAGATACCTCAGGGTTAGGTGTGCTCTACAAATAATAAACTAAACTTAACTAAAGGGAGCAGAGAGACAAACAGTAGTGGGGACGGGGAGCAGTGGAGGAGAAGGGGGGCACTGGAGGAGGTGTAGCAGAGTGGAAATATCAGTGGCGGAAAAGGGGAGCAATGATGGAGAAGTAGGAAGATCAGTGGGAGGAGCATTCGGGAAGCGTGGGGAGGTCATTGGGGAAAGGAGCAGTGGGAAGAGAGGTGGAGCAGTGGAGTAGAAGCAAAGCTCTGGTGTAGCAGTATTGAGATCAGTGAGCGAGAAGAGCCGTGGGGGAGAAGCTTAGTCGGCTTCAGCCCCTGGCTGGGCAGGGCTGAAGCACTCACGCTTTGAGGCAGATGGCATCACTCTGCTCTGCCACCCAGCCCGTGGCTCGACTGCAAGAGCCTGCCATGTTTCTCACATTGAGAGCAGTGTATGTATTTACGTTTAGACCATTATTAAGGTGATGGCATCAGCAGCAAACCTATAGTGGCAGAGGACAAAAGACTGCCCAAGCCATATCAATAGACTCCCTATGACGAAGCCAAAGGCTTAACCGCTCCAATGATAATCATCTTTGTTAAACGAAATATTCTCTGAATTGGGGTGAAAGATGCATCTAATGGGCCAAGGAACCCTGGGAAAGTCTAATAGCAATTCAACCCCCACAGCTCAGGGGAAGGGGGAAGCAGACAGCACAAAGGCCTTAATCGCACCACTTACTAGCGGCTCTCAAAACTGCCATCCAGCCCCCCAAAACGGGGAGGCTTGCTCCACTACTGGGGACACGAGGAACAGGATGTATTGGGGAGGGGTGTTTAGTCGTGGTGTGCTCTCTGCAGGAGAATAGCTGTCAAGCTGTAGAGGTTATCTAAGGCTCATGGGGTAGCCATGGACTTTATCCAGGAACCAGGCATACTCCCAATGACTTTTAGCGACAGCGTCCAGCTTGTGCGCAGGAAGTTCCTTTTTACTGTCCCCGCCTGCTGGCAATGGATGCGTGGGTGCCCATTCCGCCCTGAAAACGCCTAGTGGTAGTGGGAGCATTTCGAGGAAGACCCATCCTTTTGGATGTTGAATTGATGATAGGATATTCATAACACACATAACACCCAGAGGTTTCTAAGCACTGACCCGGGGCTCGAGCCTGGGTTGCTCCGTGTCGTCCTTCCAAGGCAAGCACGTTGCCCCTGAGCTATCCTCCCACATTGTTCTCACACATGATATTGTAACATTGTTTTTGAGCATATCGATGTGCTTTTATATACCGATTGTGCCATGCAATTAACATATGATGTTGATTATTAAGAAATGTACACACCATTCTACTTCATCTTCTTTACTAAGAAAACACTCGATGCATGTGATTTCTAACATTTGAAAGTGTATTCATTGCTTAGTGCAAAATGTATATTTATTTCGTACAAGAATTACTTTCTCTTTTTTGTCATCATTATTAAAATGGAGAGGATTATTCCTCACAAGAGTAGCTGGATACCGTGTCAACTCATTGGTGGGCAGTGTACGTTTAGTTTAGAGTCGCTGTAGCCAGGGGCATATCCAGGGCACCTGAAATTCAAAGGTATCATTCTAAAATTACAGAAACAATTCGAAAGGCAAGAACCTGGAGTGCACCCCTTTCGATATATATTTGGCATGCGTGGATGTGTCATCACCACTGTGACCCTTACAAATATCACACTCGTAGTACACAAGAAGTGGTTATTGTGGGGGAAATGCAGGAAGAGAAAAGAAGGGGCGTGGGAACTAGAAGCGAGGGTGCAGTGGGCTGGGGGTTTGTGCCGCCGTCAGTTGAGGACATGTGCTCTGGACCGCAAGGGTCTTCTGTCTGGGTCGAGTAGTTCTTCTCTGTATGAGCGGGAAATCAACACTTGATGAGTTCTGACCAGGGGAGCCAACATCTGAATTTCCCTGGGGGTGCTGCTGATCAGATTTTAGGCCACGTGCATTAAAAGGATATGAACGTTGTTAAAGATTGCTTTTCACGGCGGTGCCCAGGGCCCAGAGCTGCCGAGTACCCAGGGCCCTGGGTTCCCACAGATATTGTGGGGCTGGCGGCGGTCACGTGGCCGGCCCCAGCATGTTGGTGTGCTGGGCTCACCCTGACTTACAGGTGGTTGTAGGGCGGGGCCCTGATAGGCCGTGAGGACATGGCCTTGGTGCCAGGGGCAACATGGATGCAATGCAACGAGCATCCAGATGGAGGGTGCCTGGGGAGGACCCAGGGCACCAGGCTGGTCTGAGGCGTCCAGACCAGCAGGGACCTGCAGGACCGTGATCACACACTGTGGGCCTACAGGCCAGGGCTGCAGGACCGTGATCACACGGTGTAGGCCTGCAGGCTAGGGCTGCAGGGCCATGATCACATGGTGTAGGCCTGCAGGCCAGGGCTGCAGGACCGCGATCACAAGGTGTAGGCCTGCAGGCTAGGGCTGCAGGGCTGTGATCACATGGTGTAGGCCTGCAGGCCAGGGCTGCGGGACCGTGATCACATGGTGTAGGCCTGCAGGCCAGGGCTGCGGGACCGTGATCACATGGTGTAGGCCTGCAGGCCAGGGCTGCAGGACCGTGATCACATGGTGTAGGCCTGCAGGCCAGGGCTGCAGGACCGTGATCACATGATGTAGGCCTGTAGGGCCAAAGTGAGAGACGGAGACAACAGATCCATTCTTGGAGTCTGCAGCTGTTTTGTTGCACGTGCCTTTTTATTAGGTCCGTCCCATCTTAATAGGGCAATACTCTTGGGAGGGTCACAAGTAACAACAGATACCCTCCTTGACTTGGAAAAGATATCAGTGAATTTAGCAGACTCTAGTACTGGCATTGAAATGCATGTCACTGGCTAGTGCAATAGTGAGGCTTTTGCACTTTTTAAAGGGCGCCCGGTGTTTCCGGTCCTACAAATAGAAAGCAGGGTCATGGGTGGATTAGTGGGGGTGGGGGGAGCAAGCAGACCCGAGGTTGCTGTTTATTTGACTGTGCTTGCTTTGTGTGAGGTGTGTGTGTCTGTTTGGGTTTGTTTTACTGTAGGGACGTGGTGGGAAAAGTCGGTGTTAGATGGCGGAGATGTTGTAGTTGACAGTCAAGTGTGTTAACGAATTTAACAGTTGCATAACCAAGTAAATAACTGCATATTTTTCAGGGAGAAAAAATGCAGCGCGGAGACAGCTGGATCCTCTCTCTGGCAATCCTGGCCTTTCCGGGGAGCATCGGAGCTGGTAAGTGCTTCCGGTGCGCTGCAGGGCTACTCTCCCCCTCAGCGCGTGAGCTAGTGAGAATGCCATTGTTTCAATTTCAGCCCGATCTACAATGATAACCTATGATAACCTATCCTGTTGACTGGAGTGGTATCATTTTACGTGATATATGTGGAAGTATGTTTATTTCTTTTAACATAGTGTGCTTTTGTAACGTGCAAATCTGCCCCATGAAATGTTGTTACATTTTTGGCTATATGCAATGCTGGAAATGGGAAAAAATTACTCTGGGCCCTCTCCTCCTTGGGAGCTGGAAAGAGTGGAGTTTGGGGAGAGGGGTGAGGGTGCAGAGGCCAGCAGCGATGGATTGTGGCCCCAGGTGAGGTCATGCAACACAGTGGGCCTCATTACGACCCTGGCGGTACGGGGTAAACGGCGCCGTAAAAGGTGCCGTTTACCCCATACCGCCTCATTACGAGGTCCCCTCGCGGGACCCAGGAAGCAACGCCTGGTCAAACCAGGCGTGCTTACCGGGTCCCGCGAGGGGAAGAGGGAGCAAACAACGGGCCAACTCGTAATGGCCCGTTGTTTGCTCCCTCTCCCATTCCCATTCAGCCCTATGGAGGCTGAAATGGGAATGGCTAGGCGAGTGTTACCGGGAGGCCAGGTGGAAAAGTGCCAGGGGAATCAGGGAGTGCAGGGAATGAGGGTCTACATGTTAAGTGCGAGGACAGGGCTGGATCGGGCTCAGGAGGGGTGTTGGACAGGCTAGGCCAGGCTAGGCTAGTAAAAGGCAAACTTTGCTGGTGCAGGGCTCCTTCTTTTTCTGGTCCATCTCCTACCATGGCTATATAAACAAGGGACATGGGCAGTTGACTACCACAGCAAAATATGTTGATCAAAAGACACCATTTTTTGACGTGATCCTACCAAATGTCCACGGAATAGGCCCAGGTTGGGGTTTATTTTTCAGCCATTCTCAACTCTCGTAGTTCTTGCAGGAATTGCTTTGTGTTTTCCCTTTGGAGTGGCAGTCCTTTCTGGCAAGTCAGGGCTGGGGTAGGTAAATGTGGGGGCCGCAGAGTGTGGGGGCACCAGAATATTGTGGCAGCCGGAGTCACAAGCTCAGAGACTGTTGCCTGTGCACAAGGACTGACTCTACCCAAAAGGAAATACCACACCATCTAGCCAACACAACATTGCTATCAGCAAAATAGCAGAAAAACCAACAACCATTAGTTTCTACGCTGGCCGCCTCTGCTGTGTGGACACAGGGACGCAAACTGCGGTGCATAGTACTCACATCCAACTTTGACACAGCTGATGCCCTAATGCAGCTTTGAGCCTTAGATGCACCGTTGTCGGAGTGGTCAAGGAGGGTCCCCTTTATTACGATTGATTCATGTTGCGCACACCATATTGATGAAGGGGGGATTGCAGCAAGCTGGGATAGTGTAGAAAATCCATATGAATTGAATGGAGTTAATTATAAGTTACTTCTAGTATTAGTTATTTAGAATGTATACATAATAGATCTTCACGCATATCGAACAATACAATATTAAAACTGAAAATGCGAATCAAACACAAATCCATCCAATGGGGTGCTTTTTTCCACGGTTAGTTGTTACACATGCATTCTAAAGTAACAGGGACCTTCTTGACGGAAAAGAGAATTAGTTACCTAGTAATAAGGTCTTACGAACAGGGCAAGATTCACAGTCCTTACAAGGGAACAGATGTTATCTAGCCCCTTTTATTAAAATCTTTAGAGGGGATTACTCATTTGTTTGGTGATAATAGACATAAGGCCCGAGGCCAGATTTCGACGGTTAAGTATTTTTCCAGGTAATCAGAGGTTGTATGTGGCCGCAAAAATTAGATTAAGGCGCCAGGAGTATGTGGAATGGAGATCGAAATGTATAGTTCAAAGAAAATCCTGTTTATGGAGACCTTTCTCTATTTGCCAAAATACCTGAGCAGGACCATGTGCAATCATACTTAAAGCTAAAAGCCTTAGGCTAGTTATTGCTAGCAGTGAATTATGTTTTCAATACTAATGTTTAACCATGCACCAATGTCATGTCCTACTACGGACAAATCCCCAAAAGAGGTGTGTTTTGAATATGATTATGAAGATAAGCCTGGACAATGAAAATGGAAGAATTGGGAAAAGATGGGATTTACTTGGGAGTGGATGGTAATAAAAGTATCTGGGAGTGTTTCAAATTGTTGCAAAAGGTATATAAACTGCCAATTGATATTGTATTACTGAGACATGGATTAGTTTGGTCCTGCAACACCATCTAACAGCCCTCCAACTGCACAGGAGGAGCAGGCATAGAGGCATAGAAGTTAGATGTGCCCTAGGGATTCACCTTTTTGTTTCGGTGTAAATGGGGGTACAGATGGAGATCTGGAGTTCAAATAATTTTTGTATAAGAAAAGGAATGTTTAAGATTGTAAATTGTGCATCTATGAACGTTTTTGTGGGTTTTTTGGTCCTTGGGTAATCATGTCTGAAGATGAACAACAACACAAATGGAAACCAATAAAAATTGTCTAATCTTATGAAACCTGAGAAGAAAATGTTAAGAGGAAAAAGAAATGTTGATAATGATTTTATTTCATAATGATAAGTTAAATCCCATAATGCACAAAAAGGTCTGGGAGACCCTCTACCAAGAACAAACCCGGCCAAATAGCCTGTTCTATGGGAATGTGCCCACTCAAGAGGGTCTACAACCACGGTTTAGCTCACTGTACCTTACCCATAATGAATGCACATGGTTTTGCAGCTGACAACTGAAGGCAAGTCCCTGAACGCTCACTCCAGAGAAAATACAACCCGCTAGGGAAGAAAAGCCCAAGTCAATTTTGTAAGGATAACAAGTTTTAATCTCACTCGCAGATGAGAGCAACCGCAAAGAACTCTGCTGATAAGAGCGTGCTGACAAAAAGTAGTAGAAGCAGAATCTTATAAAGAAAAACATTGTCATACAGGACGCAGTACATATAGTCAAATCCTGCACGGATGGTTGGTGGGCGTCAATACATGATCCGCCTGCTCCATAAGAGATGCCAGGCCATTGGTTCCAGCCCAAACTGTCCGTCTTCCATCACGTGGGTGCTGCGGTGATCATCTTCTTTTCATGTCAAAGAACAAATTAACTACACTTCTGACATAATGCTGTTTTATCACTATACTGTGCACCTGGCAGACCTCAAGACGAGCACAAAGGAGGTTCTGGGACACATTAACCTTCACACACACACACTTCACTCACTCCCTTCCTCGCCATCGGGCTCCAAGGTCTCCACCGTCATTTTGAACTATAATGTATCCTTCCCAGCACCTCGCAATACAAATCACATGATTGTTGCTACAACGATGTGCCCTGTCCGTCCTCTTTGAACATTTCAGAACTTGTTACTTTGGGGTTGGTGGTCGAAGGGCACCTGGTGCCATGTAATTCAGGGGTCTTAAGGTTTAGTCAGTTATATGGGCTGGGTCATGCTTTGGCCAGTGTGAGATAACATGCACACCAGGCGTCGGTCTGTGATCACGGCCTTGTAAGGTGCATTGCTCTTGAGTAAAAACACATCTTTGCAACACTGTTAGAACAATGAATAGGTGTTTTGGTGGCTGGGGGAGTGGGCTGTCCTCATGGGAGCTTGGGCATGGCTGGAGATTTCCCTTGTCTCGCAATTGGGGCCTAATGCATGCAATGCTTTATTTGCCGTGCCTGCCGTACCTTCTACCTAGGTTTACTAATATCTATGCAAAACAGTAATGTTGCTTGCACATCGCGCTACACTATGTGGATTGATTATATTTGATTCTATTGATTTTACTGTGCCCCCTACCCCCTGGCCCATCACAGTGCTTCAAATGCATCTCGCCTCACTCTAAAGCACCTAGAGGCGTGGGACAGGGCTGCTCCCTCCCCAACATTCCCTCCTTTCGTTACTTCTACAGTAATGAACTCTTTAAAACCCCTCTGCTCCTGCAGTCTCCTTTCCGCTTCCACGTATGGCTTTATCGGTACCATGCCCTACATACTGACCGTAAACTCTCCACTCTACGCGCATATTCCTCAGGTCAGCAAGTCATATAGATGCACCCCCATCCCTTGCCAGGTCCACCCAAACCTCTGCGTAATTTTCTAGAACAGGGGTTGGAGAAATGATAGTGTGGTATAGAAGGTCAACTTCATCTCTATACGGAATGGGGAACATTTCATATTTAGGACCACTTTGTGGGACATCAGTCTGTACTTCAATATCTTTTGTCTCACAAGGTGCTTTTTCAACCCCAATTGATACCATCATTCATGCGCTTTTAGGTGTCACATTGGCACAACATCGAAGACCCAGTTGACATGTGCAAAAAATAACAAGAATGAACACGATGATGGGCAATCACATCTCCATAATCTCTCCAAGCCACGACGGGGCCCATCTAAATTACAAGGTAAATCAATCACTATCTTGTACTCCTCCCTCTGTCTTCATGCGACCACCCAAGCCATGGACAGCTTCAATGATATGGGATAATGATGCATTCTCTGCATCCTCTGGAGGCACAAATGTGCAGCAGAAATCACCAATGTTTTTGCAAACCCCTCCTTCCATTGCTGTTATCATGTCCAACACATATCAATTTTGCATCGTCATAAATCTCAATGTACGCAACTCAACCTTGATTACATTGAACCGTTCTCTGTATCGTTCACGAGTTGGACAAGCTCCCATCTCACGATCTGCAACCATTTGGCATTTTCTGCAGCCTGCACTCCAGGCAAAAGTAAAGATGCAATAAAGGATTCTGCTGAGCTGAAAAGCCTGTATTCTTCTGGTATTTCAGCAAGCAATTTAGAAGAGTCTTTAGATATGTAATTCGATCTTTTCATCCTCTTTGGTTGTTGGAACAGTCCTTTTCCTGGCAGTATGTGGAGCTCTTGTGTGGACAACAGGCCGTTATTATTCATTTTGGACTTTGGGAAGACTAGTTGGCCGCTCGGCGGGAGGTCCTCCCCCTTCAGATGTTCTTCTGTGATTACTAATAGCGCTGAGTGCAATGTGGCCAGCGAACAACAGCCCCTCCATGATGATGGTAGGTGCAAGTAAGCTTGCTGGCCACAGACCCAGTAGTAATCCAGCATCGCCGCTGTTCCTTTCTTCATGTCTGTGATCAGGAGAGTCTTATTGCAATATTCGTTTGAGCTGACAAAGACTGTACCCTTGCTGCGGAAACAAGTCTTTATTCTTCTTCCTGATGCACTCGCACTGGCTTTTCCATTGTTGCAATCCATGTCAGCTTTGTGATATGCTCTGTCCAGATTTGTGCACAGAAATTGTCCAACGGTGCTATCCTTTCCTTTCTGTATGTTAACAGTCCTTTTGTCAAACAAGGTAGTGTGGTGTCCTGCCAGTTATTATTGACATGTTTACGCCCTTTCACCATCAGATATGGCAGCTCCACACACTTGAGGTCTTTTCAATCGCTGCTGCACTGTACAAGATCTGAACCCACCATTTGCAATTGCACACTATGGGCCTCATTCCGAGTAGGGCGGTAAGGGATACCGGGCACCGGTAAGGAGACCGATGCCGTTAATCCCTTACCGCTCTACTATGAGGTCCCTTAGCGGGTCCCTCCTTTAACGCCTGGTCTGACCAGGTGTTATGGACGGCACCGTTTAAGGGACTTCAGAGCTAATAACGGTACCGCAATTTGCGGTTCCGTTATTAGCGCCTTCCCCATTCCCATTGAGCCATATGGGGGCTCAAATGGGAATAGGGAATGGCTTTTTCAATGGGGATTTACCGGTCCCGCAAAGGTCGGACTACACCGGTAAGACCCCATTGAACCATACCTGTGCCGGACCCATTATTGGAGGCAGTCATGGCGCAAATAGCGCCATGACTACCTCCAATCTTGGAATGAGGCCCTATGTGCCTGGAATGTTCCTTTTATTCTGCATAGCGCAAGATGAATTAGGCATTGTGCCTCTATAATTGGGACTGCTTGCAGTACTAGCACCTTGGGAGCCCCTGATGCATGCGGAATGAGCAAACACACATAACAGCTTCCATTCACATTTTTTCTTCCCACACCACTCATGTCGGAATGCCATGAGTTGATAAACTTGGGATGGCGGATATCCCCAATCACATACAAACCCAGCCCTTGATACGTGTCATACTTTTTTCGTACCTCCCTTTTCATTATTCTATACATGCTTTCAGTGATGGCAGCTTTAATAGTGCTCTCGGAAATTTCATTATATTGCTGCGTATCTGTAGTTAATCTCCTACCTGCTGAAAACAACCTTCTGGTGTGCTTGTTATGTTAATTTCCATTACTATTATTAGCGTACACATTATTACTAACATATGTGACTCTGCTAATATTATTAACATTTATATGCATTGTCGCGTTTGGATAATATACAATCCCATTCCCCCCCTTTATAGGATCTCCCCCATAACATCCTCCCCCAATACAATCCCAATAATACTATCAATATCAGACAGAGACCTGTGATAATGGTCAACCCACAATAATAAACATAGATCCATATTTTCTCATTCGTGCATCTACATCTCGGGTCCCTACTACCAAATTATTTACATTAGTCACGTCCATCTTCTTCTTTCCTGAAATTATAACACAAACACACAAGACAACAAAAAGGAGAGACAAGATGTCCGTTTTACACAAAGAAAGAGAGAAAAGAAAGAGACAAAAAAAGGAAAAAAGCGCTCCTGAAAAAGAAAGATACAGAGCTAGCAGCTAAGCATCAGCCCGCCACTGGAGCGTGCTACCGCACACTTATCACACCTGTAAAGGCTGGTGAGGTAGATGGGGCACAAGTATTGCTACACCTCATTTTTAAGATAATTGGTGTGCCAACATACTATCTGGCGGTGATCTATGAATGTCATAGAGGTGGACCCAATAGCACAACCCCTTGACTTTCATTGCGAGGGGAGTGCACTACACCAACTCGTAAGGCAAGTGGAACCGAGGGTTGCTGCACCTCTGCACAAAATTATGTATGTATATGAAGTCACCAGGTAGAACTGGTTGTGTGCTCATATGCTCGGGATCTGTTGCTGTAGTCGTTGCTACATGCAGTGTCTTTGTCATCTCAATCCTGGGAGGTACAATCTGTCGGGAGACACATTTAATTGCCCTAGTTAGTGTGGTCAAATAATCTTTAAACTCATCGCCTAGCACCGCTGCTGCCCTATGTGCTCCTGAAGCTCTTCTTATAGGGGATATGGGGCATGCACATGCCAACCAGTGACCACTTTGTGAGGAGGAAAATGGTGGTCTTCACTGGGCTGTGTGTGTAAACTGAAGAGGGCCAGGGGCAAACAGTGCACCCAGTTCTTCTTCAACGTAGTACACAATTTGGACAATTTACTTTTGAGGAGCCCATTGATCCTTTCCACAATGCCGGTGGCCTGTGGGTGGTAAATTGAACATATCCAGTGCCTAATGCTGAGTAGTGCTGTGACGTGCTGGAATAATGCATTGAAAAAATATATGCCGTTCTCTGACCTTAAAACCTCGCACACACCCCACTGAGGGAAAACCTCATGTATACAAATCTGGCAGCACACTTGGTATCCGGATGTGCACACAGCCCCGCTTCCACCCACCTTGAGAAACGGCAAACCACTACAATGAGCCGTTACAGCGCTCACCCATGTCAGCGTAGTCTATGTGTAATTCACGGAATGGCCGACTAGGGTGGGGCAAGGTGCCCCATAACGTCTGTAGTGTCATCCCAGTACTGAAACATTGACATGTGGTACAATGTAGGACCATTTCTGTAATGCTTTCCTGTATATCCGGTATACACTATTCCTGCTGTATATCTGCTTCTATGTGCTGCTTCAAACTGTGAGAAGGGTAATGTAACTGTTCAAAGACTATTGCTAGCAGCTCCTGGGCATTGCTGTCTTCCCAGAGCTCTCTTGCCTCCATAACACATCTGTTGGGGATTGCTTGCAACCTCTCCTTAAACACAGCTCTTTCTCCCTTTCAGGTGCCCTTCTTTGTAGCTCAATAATCTGGGAGGTGGGCAATGCTGCGAAAGGTGCTGGATGTTCACTTGTGGGTGGAGCAGTCACAACGTATTCAGCCCTTATTTCTTTTGGCAGATGTGCCCCCATTTTGGCAATTGCATCGGGGGCTGCGTTCCCAATTGATATTTTGTCGGTCTGGTTTGCCTGGGCAGCACACTTGACGACCGCCAGAACAGATGGCTGGGATAATGCTTCTATCAGTATTTCTAGCAGTGCTGCATGCTGCACTAGGGATTCAGCCGTCCTCCGAAACCCCCTCTTCTTCCAGCGGGATAGACCGGCGTGCACTGTTGTGACGTACTCAGAGTCTGAATATATTGTGACATGTACCCTTTGTATGCTCTCAATGCTTCGATGAGCACTATGAGTTCCGCTGACTCTGCAGAATAATGCATGTGCAACCTTTTCATGACCACAGCCTTGTACTCTCCTTCCTCAAATTGTACCACCGCTGCCCCAGTGCGTCTTTTCCCATCCTCTTGATCAATTGTTGAAGACCCGTCAACTAAAAGTATCTCACCCTCTGACAATGCACAGTCCCTGTCTTTGGGGATGTCGTCCTCCTCCCCCTGGTATGTGGCACAGTTGTGCATCGTTAAATCCTCTGTGGTAGGCATGTCTGTTAAAAAGGTGGCAGGGTTCACTGTTTTGCATATAACCACATTAATGTGGTGTTTAGAAATGATAACCTAGTAGATTATGACCTTTCTAGAATGGCAAACTAATAATGTTGCACTTACAATGTAACTGAGCACCCCATTACAATTGTAGATTTTTTTTCTATCGTGAAAGCAGCAGCTGCTAAAGCTAGTTCGCACGGCAACTGCCCTTGCATCACTGCATCCAAAGTGCCGCTAGAATAGGCCAATGGCTTATGGCCCATATTGCTCATCTGAGTCAGTGTGGCTGTCATAAACTGGCCATCTAAATGTGAAAACAAGTAAAATTCCTGCGTGTACTCTGGGGTGGTCAGTACGGGTGCCAAATTAATGACTTCTTTTAAATCGTCAAACTGTTTGATCATGTCTGCCATCCACTGTAATTTATGAACCTTTGTTTTTTGCACTTCCCTAAGGGCCTGCAAAAGTGGCCTTATGTATGCCGCATAATCTAGGATCCATGCCCTACTGTAGTTGCACAGGCCCAGAAACCTCTGCATTTTTTTCAACTGAGGCAGTTTGGGGCTAGCGCGTACCGGCGCTGACCTATCTGGTAGTATTCTTTTATCATTCACCGATATAAACTGCCGCAGATAGAGCACCTCCCGTTTACAATATTGTAATTTGCTTTGTCGACCGTTTACCCCTTACAGGCCAGCAATTGCAGGAGCGCAATGGGATCCCTTCGGCAGTGCTGTTCACTATCACTACACACTAGCAAGTTATTCACGTACTAGATAATCCTGCTAGGCACCTGAATATTCCTTAAATCAGCATGCAATAGCCTGTTGAATATGCTTGGGCTCTCACAATACCCCTGAGCTGACCTAGTATGTTCAAACCACATCTGGCCCGGTGTAAATGCCTCAACTGAGGATGGAGTGGAATCGAGATACATGGGGTGAGGAGGCATGTGAGGAGGAGCTGCCAACTGCCCTGACATGTTGTGACATGATTTCCACTATGTGCAACTAGTTTGGTGTTACAGTGCATGCAGACCACCGTAATGAGAGGGAAACTGATTCACGTGCTTAGAGGCACAAGAATCATGTGCCAATGTGGTTATCGCAGGTGGGTGCAGACAAAATGAAAATGCAGAATTGGAGGCACGTGGAGCATGTGCCAGTGTGGCTGCAGCAGGTGGGTGCAGACAGTTTATTGCTACATGCCGATTAATGTAAGTGGGCGCGCATGCTATCCCTTTATCACTGGAAATGGTGCTGCACTTTAGTATCAAGGGGCGTAATTGCAGGAATATGAGGGGTTGCTGACTCACTGTTGTCCTTCAGGCATGTGGATGGATATTCCGGGGCTGACGGGACTTCAATATGCGGTGGCGGGACATCAGCAGGAGCTCCCTTGAGAGCGTTGAACGCCACGAGAGGCTGGAGCACTGGAACATGTGTCTTCCTGCGCCGCACGCGTCCGTTCGTGAAAAACCTTGTTGCCAAAGTTATATCTAGTGCGAGCACACTGTAATGCTAAACATGCACATTAATGAAACACGGAGCCGGTGTAGGTAGTGTGTCAACTCCTTTAATCATAAGCGGCAACTGCCGAAACATTTGGCGGTAGCCCCGCCTACCCATGCCAAGCCTAGGTGCTCGCCATGGACAGAGAGGACTGTGTCCTCCCTTAAGGCAGAGGATATAGGAAGATGACACTACAGCAGCCATTTTGGAAATTGCAATCTATTGGAATCCTCCCTTATTGACAGCATCTGACCAAAATGAGTGCCAAAAGTGGATTTGCAGGCTGAGAAGGACAAAACCAGCTGAGGAAAGGGACGTTTTCTAATGCAGAACTAAAAGTAATGGAGGATGCAGACTTTAAGGAGGCTCCCATCTGCTCAGTGCACAAAACGCCAAAAGAACTGCTACCAAATGGATCTTACTGGGGAAGAGGATTGCAAGAAAATGTGCTGCAGTTGCTGTGCACCCTGTTAGGAAAGTTTCCCATTTATGTGTAATTTTCCCTCCAGTTGTGTACCCCCCAACTTTTTGCTGCTGTTTAAACACCATAGTCTGACTTTTGGCAGTGAAGCACAGCCTTCAGCTGCACACCACTGGGCTTTCCCTCACTTTATTGTGGGTAAACTAAAGACAGTCAGTATTGGGAGACTTTGTTTCCCTTATTCCTTTCCCATGTTGCAACTTTTCTGCAACATTTTACAAGTGCACAATGTACCTTACAGTACAGTGTGCTTGGGTCTTCCTTTCATTTCCAAAAGCCCTAGACTTCCTCAAAGGATTTTTTAGGAGAAGTGCAGATATGTCTTGGTCAGGACTGGTGGCAGCCTATCATTTCGCGTATTTTTAACCCTTTCTTGCCATGCAAACCACATTTACCGGGGTTGGCACAGGATGGTGGCCTGGCTCCTAAATGGCCATGCCACGAGGTTCTTTGTCTTGTCCTTTGGCCATCTTGCCTCTGTGCCTTCCCCAGGCCGAGCCGACCCGGGTCAGTCCTTATTTGGGCATGCATTCTCCCGCAAAACTCCAAGGTTTTGGGGGTGTCTGCATGCCTTGTGTGTGTGCCTCTAGGATGTGGGCTGGACTGTCTAGTTCCAATATACGTCCTGGGTTCCAGAGAGTCTGGTGTGCTGTGAATGACTGGGACCACCTTGGTCCGTGATTGGTCCATGTCTGGTGTGCCTGTATGTGAGCAGATCTCCCATTGGGTCCACTTCGGTTTGGCGCAAAGGAGATTCACGATAAGAGAAGGCCCCAAACAGCCACACCAGGTCGATCTCTTGAGTTCTCACTGAATCTAGGATAGGATCCAAGCATCCTGAAACTAAGAAGCCGAGCCGAGGAACCGCTGGTGACCCGCAGGAAGGTTTGGCACCCTGAGCCCGCTGTTGTCCCGCTGCGCCCTTCTGCATCAGATCAAACCAGAAGGTCTACAAAGGCTCTTAGACCCATTTGAATAGTGTGACCAACTATTCACGGCACCTTCATCTAAACCTGAATGTAAGCCTTTTAGGAAGTGTCCCTGGGCCAACTAGTGGGCTGACCAGCTTGCACAGGACCTTTGCTCTGAAACCGCTGCTGTTTTGAGGAGACCCTTGAAACTTGGTACATCACAAGCTCTCTGTTCACAACACTCTCACACCGAATTTCGTACACTTGGCATTCCCAGGTCTAGAATAAAGAGAGAGTGCCCTAACCAGAGTACCCACGATTACGGTGTCACCCAGCCGTGGTGACGAACTTCGCCCCTCTGTGCCCTGAAGCCTGCTACAGTGAAACTGGCCTGTTCCATCCACCAGGAGCAGAGAAATCGCCACTGTCTCACCAGGGAATCATCGCTGTAACTTCGCAGCTGAAAGCCGCAGAGCCGCACAACTGCCGCATTTGAACCTGAAACTGAAGTGCACTCGACTGACGAAGTTTGGTCCAGAGTGCGCCAGGTGTCAGTGAGTACCTGCAACCCTTACCGGTGGCCCCTAGCGCATCCATCCACTTTTACGCATGAGTGTCCCCTGAGGGCCACTCACCTTTCCACAGGAAGCCTGTGCTACCGCCCCATTCCCAACTCCTGGAACCTGGTCTGCCTTTTTGGGGAGACCCTCCACCAATAGTGGGAACTCGTTCTTCATCGCCTCACCCACCTTCCTGAGCTGCTACAGCCCCTGCAAGAGACCCCGTTTTCGCCCTTCTGCACTATCGCGTGCACCAGGGTTTACCAGTACTTTTGAGCACTAGGCTCCACTCTTCGTAGGGACTAGCCTGCCACTCAGTAAGGGATTGATTAAGAACTGCCTAAAGTCTATTTGCACTGTTTGCTTCCTTCCTTTTAGGTGGTGGACCCATTCTGTGCTTTAACCCTTTAGGCCACTTGGTATTGTATATATGTGTTGTAGTAGTGTTGTATTGGCTTGATGTATTAATGTTGATAATTGCTTTGTGTTTGAGTTCAAATGCCTTGAATAAATGTACATGTATTTTTAATATATATGCACCTGACTGGTAGTGATTTCTAGTGTCCTTTCCTCTGTGTGCTCATTGAAGTCTTTCAGTCACCCTCACCCCTCCTGAGACCTAGTCTTGATGCCGCCAATGCTACTTTGATTGGTTTGGCTTCACCAGAAGGTTATCCTGTTCCAAGAAACTAGGCTGGCCTTCTGAACCTCTGCCCACCAGGTCAGAGTTCAGATATCCATTTTAACACACCCCCGCACTGGGATGAGATTCACAAAAGGTGGAAGGACCTTCGGGGAGGATAAGAGCACTTGCACTGAAGCACAGGTTGGAGATCATGGCCACTGGAGGTGGAAAAGATCAATCAATGGTGTTGCGTTCGTGGGAGGAAAATATGGCTATCACCCTGGATCATGTCCCCACAGCTAGCTTTGGAATGGAAGTGGTTGGCGCAGAATCCCAAGAAACTCTTGGGGATTATACAAACCTCATACATGTACATTGCAACATGCCCCATACCATGCGAAAAAGACCATGCTGAGCATGTCTGCATGTCAACATTCCTGAACTGGCACAACTGGAGACACATGTCTAAACCAGCAACGCCGATTCTGGAATGTCACAGGACATCAGAATTGGTCAAACATCTTCAGGCCACCAAGGGGCATCCTGTCATGTAGCTGCGCCCTTTCCATACAGTAATGCAAACAACCATTGGGATAACCGTGCCTCTTGTAACATGCCATGTGGGTACACATTCAGCAGTCTTGAACAACACAAGTGGACACATAAACCACTCGCACCACCCAACTCCCTGATGCATAGTTGCATGCCACACCGTGACAACAAGAACCAGTTGACACATTATGACAGCCTATAGCACCGATTCCAAAGTGCAAGTCAGCCAAACCTGAAACATCTCATGCCACATTGCCCCGTGTGTAGCAGTAGCTGGAGCTTTGTGGAGAAGGGGGGAGGAAGAGAAAGATGGCTTGAGACTTACACCACAGCCCCTCAGTCCCCTGGGTATAGCATCTGACTTTGCCGTCTTCTCCAATAGATACAGTACCGTGTTCAGCTTCTCCTTAATGGCAGCGAATGGGTGGTTCTCTCCTACCCCACCTATCAGAGATCAGATATTGGTAACATACCTGAGGTTTAGCTCTATGTTCTAACTCCGCTAGTTCTGAGGTCATATTACTCAGTCTAGGACAAAGCCATGGCTGAGGACAGGGGCTGTGTAGATCCCATTCTGGACCCCCTCCAGGTATATCACAGCTCTCTTGTGATATTAACTGCTAAGCTGGCTTTAATGTGCTGCCGAATGCTCTACTGGCCTAGAGACGGAGTCAGGGACATGACTTCATCATACTGGACAATGAGCGAGTGATCTAGGGAAAATCAGATGGCCATGGGCAATGGCATTGGGCAATTTTAAGAGCAGTGAGGGTTACATGGGGCCAGTTAGGGGGGCAATGGGCCCATTCAAGGGGACATTAGAGGGGCATGTGACAATTCTGGGGTCGAGGAGGCAGTACTGGGAGCCATGAGAGAAACATTACGAACATCAGGGGGCAACCGGTCAGTTCTGCGGCAATGAGAGTAACATGAAGCAAATCAAGGACTATGACCCAGATTTGGGGCTATTGGAGAGACAGGTAGCAAATCAGGGGGCAGTAGAATGTGACGTGAGCCAGTTCTAGGTGTACCGAGAGTGGCATGGGGCAAATCAGGGTAAGGGACTCTTCTAGGGGAAACGGGAATGACATGTCCTATCAGGAGACAGTGGGCAGTTCTAGGGCAGTAAGAATAACCTGGGGCAAATCAGGTGGCATGTGGGAATTGTAACGGAAACGAGTGTGACATTAGGCAAATCAGGGCAGCAGGTGAATATAGTACCGGGAGCCACGGAAGACGTGCCATTACACAAATTAGGGGGCAATGGTCCAAATCTGAGGCCAATGAGCTTGACATTGACAAATCAGGGAGCAATGGGCCACTATTTGGGGAAATGAGAGTGACATGTGAGAAATCAGGGAGGAATGGAGCGATGCTGCAAACCATGGGAGTAACATTGGGCAAACCAAGGGGAAATGTGACATTTCTGGGGGCAATGGGAGTGACATGGGCAATTAAGTGGCAATGGAACAGTTTGGGGCCAATAGGGGTGACTTGGGAAAAATTAAAGGACAGTGGGAAATGACATGGAGCAGTTATGAAGACAATGTCATGTCCTCATGAAATCAAGGGACAATGGGCCCAAACTGCACGCAATGAGAGTGTCATGGGTCAAATCAGGTGCCATCGAATAAGTGCTGGTGCAGTGCAAGTGACATTGGGCAAACCAAGGAGAAGATAATTTGATAGGGCAGTACAATGGGCAATTAGAATGGCCTTGGGCAAATCGGGTGGAAATGGGCATGATCTAGGAAAAATGAATGGCATGGAAAATCGGTGGAATGGGCCAATACAGAGGCAATTAAAGTGCCTTATACAAACCATAGAGCAATGGACCAATTCTAGGGGGATATGAAAGTAATGTGTAAAATCTGGAGGCGGCAGTGGTGCAGTTCTTTGGCAATACAATTAGCATGGGGGAAATCAGAGGGCAGTGGGGCATGACAAGGGGCATCTCAAGGGGAAATGAGAGTGAGATGCAAAAAATCAGGTTTCAGTGGGGCAGTACTGGGAGCCATGTGAGCAACATTAGACACATCAGCAGGCAGTGGCCCATTTCTGAGGACAATGAGAGTGACATTGGGGAAATTTGGGGGCATTGCACCATCTTTAGAGGAAATGAGAGTGACGTGGTGAATCTGTGGCAATGGTCATGTACTGGGGGTCATGGAATAATATTATGCAAATGTGGGGGCAATGGGGCAGTTTTGGGGGCAAAACAAGTGGCATGGTCAGATATTGGGTTGAGGGAGTACGGCGGCCAGGAGAGTGGCATGAGGCAATTAAGAGGACAGTGAGGAAGGGGTTTATAGTGACTTTTTCGACAGTCACTATTTCGACATACGAATATGTCGATCCAAAATTGCTGACATTTTTTTTTCGAATTACTTTTTTTTGGGGGGAGGCGTTCCCCCCAAAACCACCGTTTTTTTTTAAACCATCATTTTTTTTTCTAACTAAACCAAACTAAACCCCACATTGGTATGTCGATTTTTTTACGAAATATTGACTGGATACCTGAGGAATTACCTGGGGGAGTTCTAAAGGAAATGAGTGTAACATAGGGCTAATTAGAGGCTAATGGGCTGCAAGTACTGGGTGAATTGAGAGTTATATGGGGCAAATAATTGGGCATTGAGGCATTTTGGGGGTGGTGGGAGTAACATGGGAAAATCAGGGGGCAGTAGAATGTGTAGTAATTCTACAGGCAACTAGAGTGCCATGGGGCAAAACACAGGGAAATTGGACATTCTTGACAGAAATTAGAGTGAAATGTAGTAACCCAAGTGGAAATACAATAGTAATGTGGACAATGAAAGTTCCTGAAAGGAATTGAGGAAGCAGCGGGCCAGCTCTAGGGGAAATTAGGGTGACTTGTGACAAATCAGGAAGCAGTGGGCAGTTCCGAGTGAGTTAGAGTAACATAGTGCAAATCCGAGGGCAGTGGGATGTGACATGGGGAATTTCTAAGTGCAATGAGTGTGGCATGGGGCAAATCGGGGGCAATGGATCAGTTTTGGGGGCAATGGGAATGAAATGTTACAAATCAAGGGACAAACAGGGAATACAATGACTAGACTTCAAAACTTTGTATGCTTCCTGGTGACATTTCTGGCAAATTGGTCCTAAATATCTGAACAACAAGCTAGATTGGTGAACCCCGCCCCCATCCCTTAGCTCTTCTTCAACAACTAGACTCACCTAAATGTACTTCCTGAAGAAAGGTTTTGGGGGTAGGTTGCTACCTTTCAGAGGCTGGCACAAGCTTCTACAAGCTCTCAGATATGATACCGACCACTTCAAATTCAGGAGTCACTGAAAATGTTATTGTTCCATGCAGCATTCCACGGTTCAAGATATTTACCCATTATACCACTCTCTATTTCTCACTGCTAACAATGTTGTAATGCCTGCATCCTAGAACGATGCAATTTACTTCTTTGCTGTGATAGGTCTGTGCCTAGTAACTTGCTCCACACAACGCTTTTTCCCCCTCCCTTTTATCCCCTACCCTAATCCCTTCTCTGAAGTGATTTTGTAGGCATGTAGTACAAAACCTCAAATAAATACATTAATACTGCGGGACAGACCCATCAAAGGGCAGTTCAGGGGGCCATAGGAGGGATATGCCGAGATCATGGGGAAATAAGCCATTTCTGGGGGTAATGAGAGTGACATAGGCTTAGTCATATGGCACTGGAACATGACTTGGGTAATCACTAGGGGTATGAAAGTGACAGGGGGCAGATCTGAAGGCAATGTGCCCAATACTGCGGCAATGATAGAGGCATGAGATAAATCAGAGGACAGAGGAACAGTTCTGGGGTGATGAAGGTGACATGGGGCAATTAAGGTGTAGGGATTTGTGACTGATGTTGTGCGTTTATAGAGCACACAGGGCATGGCATGGGGGAGCTCTGTGGCAATGTAGGTAGCACTGTGCATAAACATATTATTATTTGTGAATGATATACTTTACTGTGGCAACAATGGCATTGCTTTGTCTCGACTTGTATCATCATTCCTGGGGCAATGTAGATACCAGCACAGGGAGGTGTTTAATGTGACAACACTGGAATGCATTGCACTGTTTAAATGGCATGCCATTGGTAACATGTGATTATCCACCAGTTAGCATGGTGATGTTTAAACTAACTGGCTGCCATATTTACCCACTTGATATGTTGTGCTGTATAATGTGGGCCATTACCAAGTCAGGGTCGGATTGGCTCCTCGGCTTTTCGGCCCGTGGCCGTGTCGAAATCGTCCCTCGCGAGTGGGGGGCCGGTTTGTGGCCATGCCTGGGCCGGTTTGGAGAAAAATTATAAACGAGTACCAACACAGGTTGGGTGATATTGTATGCATATTTGTTCTATAAAAAAGAGCTTAAGCGTAAGTGGTATACAATAACATATCATTTGGCCTTGGACGCCTGCTTGGATTCACAGTAATTTGACAATATGGATCTATACACACAGATATTATTGATACATATGGTGATCCATTCTTGTATGAAATGTATATCACATTAGTGAAATCATAACCATATTTTCGTAGTGTACTTAGGAACAATGCTATTTGATGCCACTTCCTGTTTTGTCAAGGGTTGAAAAGTTGTGTTTCATCGCTTCCCGGGATGTCACTTTGGGGTGGGGTCAAATGACATCACTTCCGGTGATGTCTTCAGAGGTCAAGGGTCGTGAGGGTTGGGCCACTTTTTTTAGGCGAGGGGCAGGCCACTTTTTTTGGGTGACCAGTATTATATCTTGTCCCAGTCTGACCCTGTACCAAGTAGGAACTATCATTGTGCTGCCTTCACCTTTGATAGCCAGTATGAAAATGCCAAGCCACAGTAAAGCACCATCTCCAGAGTGGACCCACTCATGTGGGCCAGTATAAGTGACAACTCACAACATGTTATGTTATGTTATGTTATGTTAAGGTAACTTGTACAGCGCACGTTCAGCCGAAGGCATCTTGGTGCTAGAGAGGGCGGAGACTGGAGATTTAGTCAACGGGGACGACCAAGGAACTAAAACAGAGTAGTTTTGAGTATTCTCCTAAACTGTAGATGATTTGACACATTCTTGATTGTGCTAGGTAGGCCGTTACACATTGGAGCGGCAACGACAGAAAAAGCGCGGCCTCCAATACGAGATCTGCGAAACCTCAGGATCACCAAAAAGCCTTTTTCAGCAGAGTGAAGGTAGCGAACAGGTAAATAGCGGGTGAATTTAGATTGCAGGTACTCAGCCTCCTGTCCATGTAGTGCTCTGTGCGCAATGCACAAGGCCTTAAACCTAATCCGCTGCATGACGGGGAGCCAGTGCAGGGTGCGAAGCACAGGGGAGATGTGAGACCCAAAGGGTGTCCCTGTAGCCACCCGGGCAGCAAGGTTCTGCAGACACTGAAGTCGCTGTATGGTGCTTTTGGGCTGAGCCAGATATAGAGCATTACAATAATCAAGTCTGCTCAGCAGCAAGGCGGCCACCACAGGCGAAAGAAGAGTTGCAGGTATCAGAGGGAGGACCTTCCTTAAGATTTGTAAGTGAAAGTGACCCGCTTTACAAACGGCAGACACTTGATCTTTCATTGAGAGAGAAGATGAAAGGATTACTCCCAGGTTCCTCACCTTGGACACCGGGATCGGAAGGACACCAAGTGAAGAAGGCCAGAAAGAGAACACCCAGAGAGTAGGATCAGGAGGGGCACCAACCACCAACACCTCCATCTTGTCCTCATTAAATTTCAACCAATTGCGACTCATCCACTTGCCAATGGCCATCAAGCACTTATGGAGGCACAACGACACCTCAGCCTGATCAATATCTAAACGTATCAGTATCTGGGTGTCATCGGCATACGAATAGCACCTGACGTCTAGGGAGCGGATGAGACAAATCAATGGCCAGATATAAATATTGATAAGAATGGGAGACAAGGCGGATCCTTGTGGGACACCACAAGATAGGTGGCAAGGGCTCGAGAGGAAAGAAGCCAAAGAAAACACCTGAGTGCGATCAGTCAGAAAAGAGGAAAACCAGGAAAGTACATGGCCTGAGATGCCCATTTCAGATAGGCGAGTCAGCAGGATGGGGTGGTCTACGGTGTAAAATGCTGCAGAAAGATCTAAAAGAATCAGCGCACCCACCCCACCTGTATCAACCAGTCTGACCATGTCATCAAAGACCGAGACCAATACACTTTCCGTGACTCTCCCAGGCCGGAAACCAGATTGAGCCGGGTCAAGTAGAGTGGAAGATTCCACAAAGGAAGAGAGAAGAGGAGAGACCAGAGATTCCAGTAATTTCATAGAGAAAGGGAGTAAAGAGATAGGCTGGAAATTAGAGGGAAGAGATGGGTCCAGAGAGGGTTTTTTCAGGGGAGGAATCACTGTTGCCGTTTTCAATACAGCTGGGATAACCCCCGTTTGATAAGAGGCATTTACAGCCTGATTGAGCTCAGGGAGAAGATCACGGGAGATGACTTTCATAAGTGTCAGGGGCACCACATGGCTGGGAGAACATGATTTAATACGTTGTATCGCCCGGGATACTGTATTCTCAGAGAAGGACGGGAATGAAGACCATTGTGCCATAGTAGGTAGGTTACTGGGGACCAAACTGAAACTTTCATGAGGGAGCGGAAAGATAGACATCTGGATATTGTTACGAATCGTCTCTATTTTAGAGATAAAGTACTGGGACAGGGCATCACAACGGGCCTGGGATGGACTGAGCATGGGGGAGAGATTATCAGACTGGGATAGGGACTTGACTGCAGCGAAGAGACCTTAAGGTTGGCATAAGGCCGTCTCAATTTCATGAGCAAAATAAAGTTTCTTACTAACATGCTTCCTGCTGCTTTGTTGCCCAGTAAAAGAATGCCATGCCACAGTGATTATCTGTCCAAACTAGACACCCCAACCTGGCGTGTCAACTTTGGACAAATATTCGCCTCTCACATAAAAAAAAGTCCTCCTGGCTTCCGTCCCACCCTCATAGTCATCCTCCTCCTCTTCTTCCCCAATAAGACGCCTGCTGCCAAGCTAGCACACATGCATCCATCACTGATCATTCATACAGCAGCCATACTTCATTCAGTCTCACATTCACACACACACACACACACACACACTTTCATATTCAAACACACATATCAGCATTCATACAGCATCATTCATTCTTCATTCACTCTTGCATTAGCACACATGCATCCGCATTCATATGGCATTCATTCTTCATTCACTCTTGCATTAGCACACATGCATCCGCATTCATATGGCACTCTTGCATTAGCACACATGCATCCACATTCATATGGCATTCATTCTTCATTCACTCTTGCATTAGCACACATGCATCCGCATTCATATGGCATTCATTCTTCATTCACTCTTGCATTAGCACACATGCATCCGCATTCATATGGCATTCATTCTTCATTCACTCTTGCATTAGCACCCATGCATCCGCATTCATATGGCATTCATTCTTCATTCACTCTTGCATTAGCACCCATGCATCCGCATTCATATGGCATTCATTCTTCATTCACTCTTGCATTAGCACACATGCATCCGCATTCATATGGCATTCATTCTTCATTCAATCTTGCATTAGCACCCATGCATCCGCATTCATATGGCATTCATTCTTCATTCACTCTTGCATTAGCACACATGCATCCGAATTCATATGGCATTCATTCTTCATTCACTCTTGCATTAGCACACATGCATCCGCATTCATATGGCACTCTTGCATTAGCACACATGCATCCGCATTCATATGGCATTCATTCTTCATTCACTCTTGCATTAGCACCCATGCATCCGCATTCATATGGCATTCATTCTTCATTCACTCTTGCATTAGCACCCATGCATCCGCATTCATATGGCATTCATTCTTCATTCACTCTTGCATTAGCACCCATGCATCCGCATTCATATGGCATTCATTCTTCATTCACTCTTGCATTAGCACCCATGCATCCGCATTCATATGGCATTCATTCTTCATTCACTCTTGCATTAGCACCCATGCATCCGCATTCATATGGCATTCATTCTTCATTCACTCTTGCATTAGCACACATGCATCCGCATTCATATGGTATTCATTCTTCATTCACGTAGACACTCACATTCACCCTTGCACCCATACAGCCTTCATACGCTCTTGCATAAACATGTGCATGTAAAGAACACACACTCTCTCGTTCATGCTCCCACTTACATTTTCTAACCCTGTCATACACACACACATATACATTTTTTTTCTATTTTCCTACCTGCAGCCCTGCTCCGGACTCCTGTGCTCTCTGCCTTGCGCTGCCTTGGCAAGAGCGGCCTACGTTGGCGGGCCAGTCTGGATATTTCTTCTACTGCGTCACAGTAAAAATATATCCAGGCTAGTGCGCCAATGTAGGCCAGTCTTACCATGCACAAACTAAATGGGCATCTAGATTAAAGCAAACATAAATCATGCTTGCTGTACTCTTGATGGCCTTAACAGCATGCAATGTCATGTCCTGGCATACCCCCCTCACCCTAACTGCATTGCACTGACGTTGCAGCCTCATTTCCCCCCTCATCTCATCCTTCCCAGCGCAGACATGCACGCATTCATACACATTCATTAATCCATTTCTCTCATTTTAACACACATTCAAACATTCCGTAATTTCTCCATTTACATGCGCGCACACACATACCTATCTACATTCACTACAGCAATACATTCTCCATACCTACTGCACCAGTCTCGAGGCCGTCTTCCACAGAGGCCCTCCCGCTCCCGCGTAGCATTAAAAGGAACCAGGAAGCACAATGAGCTTCCTAGTTCCTGAGAGCATGCATGGGGTAGCCAGAGTGTCTATCAAACAACGCAAGGGAGGCCTAAGTGTGTGGGGAGTGCAGAGGTGTAGGAGTGTCCTATGGGCACATTTAGGCCTCCGCCTGCATCCCCAGTGGACCGTGCAAGACTGCGGAAGCAAAATGCCCCCGGCCTTGCACATCCCATAAGGCAAGCACGCTGGAGAACTGAAATTGTCAAAGCAAATCCACGTTTCCCTTTGACAGTTAAAGCCAGCCCAGCAGAGTTCGGGGTCTCTTTCCCTCAGATAGCTTTGTCCCATCCTAATGAGCGATGGGGGCGGGGTGGCACCCCATCGCTCATTATGGAGCAGCTGTTCCTGCCTGTACCACACCCCTTTCTCAAACTCAAATCAAGTTGTTTTGAGCAGCTACAAGCACTATGACCAACAAGCAGTAAAAAAAAAAAAAAAACTAAAACATCCGAAAAGCAACAAAAAAGGCCATATCAAACATGAACACCTGGAATGGAGTGATGGAATCCTGGCTGTCAATTACGATCCAGGACTTCTGGCCAATAATCGCCATTATGGCCATGAATCCCAATGGCTCGCAACACTCCCTCAGCAATGCTGAGTGCCCTCCACTGCCTCCACTCACTCTCTTCACTCCTGGGCTTACCTGGCTGCCTCTCTCTACCGCCCCACCTGCTGAGCTAGCTGTCTGTCGCTCGTCCCGCTCCCACTGCCTCCATGTCAGAGGCACCTTCGCCTCCCCTTCTGACCCTGTGCTCTGCTCAATGTAAGCATCTTGCGCCTCCCTCCTTCTTTGTGTAGCCAGCTGAAGCTCGAAACAGAAGCACTATCACCAGTGGTTGAAGTGTGCGGGAGCTGTTGGGACTGGTGTTCCTCTACTGTTTTTAAATTAAGTTTTACTGTTCCTATACTTTTATTTTAAAAAGAAACCGTTCTGGAATGGCTTCGTTTTAAAATAAAAGTGTAGGAAGAAGTTGAAAGTTGCACTTCAGTGCACTGCACTAAACTGTCCCTTAAACAGCAGGCACGTTTCTTTGGGGGTTTGGATTGCACGTGGGAGGGGCGTGGCGATGGGGTCTGTGGGGCGCATGGGCAGGCAAGCTGAGAACATAGTTCCACCACTTATTTGTGTACACTTCGACCACTATCACCCTGAGGCCGCCGAACTACTGTTGCCCAGTGGCCCGCAATTAATGGATGTTCCTTCGAGTCCTGGCATATAGCTCCCAGCTCTGCAGCCAGCAGTTAGTAGCAATATTACAAAGAGCCCCAGGTAATACTGCTTGTTGAGAGCCCATTGCCCTCCTTATATGCCCCTTGCTTCTCTCAGGCCCATAAATCAGCGTTACAGGCTTTTTAGAAGCAGAGGTTCCTAGGGTAATAAAGCTTCAATATTACACAACGAAAGTCCCAGTTCTCATTCATGCATGGGGGTCTATCATTAAATTAAAGATGCCACCATCTTGGTCCTCATCGGTCTTGTAGTAGAGCCCAGGGTACAGTATTAGAAAGCTCAAAAATGCACAGGTGATTACTACCACAAGGGAAGGGTTACTCGTCACTGGTGTTG
The DNA here is from genome assembly GCF_040938575.1 of Ambystoma mexicanum. Lineage (NCBI taxonomy): Eukaryota > Metazoa > Chordata > Amphibia > Caudata > Ambystomatidae > Ambystoma > Ambystoma mexicanum. The sequence goes on along the minus strand of NC_090926.1, from coordinate 322,918,609 downwards.
TGTACGTGGTACATGTAACGCGCATGCGCGGCCCACGGGCCGGCGCATGCGCAGCAGTTAATAAAGGCAGCGCCCGGCGGCAGTTAAGCCGGAGCGCCGGAACAAGCGGACGCCTCCGTTGCCCATCTTTGCGCGACCCATCTGCGCGCAGGGCACACATCCAGGAGGGGCCCGCACTCCACCACGATGGGCCCTCCGATCACCACACTGGCGACGAGGATGGGATACGGCCCACTTCCGTGCCCAGCAGCAACGGAGTGACAGAGTCTGCCGTGTCGCAGACACACGGAGCACCAGCGGCCATTTTCTCTCACCCGCTCCCGTCACACGTGGCGACCGTGGTTGCGGCCCAACAGGGTGCTCGTGCGCCACTCGCCAACAGCGTCGGAAGACCAGAAAAAAAAAAAACAATTTTTGGAACGCCCACAGTCTTGCTGGCGCAAGACTGTGGCACCAGAGAAGAAAGAAGGGGATTTCGCTCCGAACACCACCACAGGCTGCCCGTGAGTACCTGGCACTGAAATGGGCGAAGGTGCTGACGATGAGGGTGCCGCAGCCCCGATTCCCCGCAGAGCCCGCAGCTCCCTAGCCCCCATGCCGGAATTCGATGCCACTGGCCCCCCTTCCAAGCTAGGCCCGAAGTGGCTATTGTGGGTGAAAAGACTGGACATGTTCTTTAGGGCATCTGGGGTTGACGATGATGACGAAAAGATTGCAACCATGATCTATTCTGCAGGCGCTGAAGTCCACAAGATCTACGACTCCCTCGTCATCCCCGTGGTCACTTACGACGCGGTCAAGCAGGCACTCAAAGACCACTTTTTACCCATGGCCAATGTAGACTTTGACAGGTTTGTCATGGGCGCTGAGAAACAATTGGACGATGAGCCCCTGGACAAATTCTGCGCCCGCCTGAGACACCTGGCGACCTCCTGCAGATGGGCAGACGAGGAGGAAATGCTCCGCAACACCGCGCCCACACAAAACAACGCCCCATCGTGCTCGAACTGTGGGTATGACCTCCCTCACAGTGGTGACTGCCCGGCGAAGTCGAGGACATGCGCCCGGTGCGGAACACCGGGTCACTTTGCCAGAATGTGCCGTGCGGCTGTCCCTGTTACAACAGCGAGAGGACCAGAGAGAGTGGGGCGAGGCAGTACTCGCAGAGTGAGAGGCATCTCCTCGATTGACCAGGGCCTGCAAGACCTAGACCTCGCGGAAGAAGAAGAGGAGGAGGAGGAAGAAGTCTTCTTCATCTCCAGCATCGCGAAAAGTTCCAGCACGAGGCGCCAACCCGAGTGCACTGTTAACATCAAGGGCATTCCCACCCCCATCCTTATTGACACCGGAGCTTCGGTCTGCGTGCTAGCCACCAAACATTATGTAGCCCTACCAGGCCCACCAGAACTGTCAACATCCACAGCAAGGATATATGCATTCGGTGGAGACACCCCCCTACCCATCCAGGGTGCATTTGTCGCCCCAGTATCTCATGGACAAAACTCCATCAAAGCAAGATTCTTCATCACCGACGTCAGCCCCCACTCTCTGCTGAGCTGTGCAGCGTCGGAAGCGCTCGACATTGTCCATTTCACATTTGGGGTATACCACGCAGACCTGAAAAGCTTGCTACACAAGTTCGAGAGTCTCTTCAAGGGCATCGGCAAACTGAACGCAGACCCCATTCGCTTGCACATCGACAAGTCCGTAAGGCCAACAGCCCTCAAACACCGCCGAATTCCATTTCACCTGAGAGCACAAGTGGAGGAGGAATTGCAACTGCTAATGGACCGAGACATCATCGAACGGGTGGAAGGCCCCACCCCTTGGGTCTCGCCCATCGTAGTAGCCCCAAAGCCGAAACAACCAGGGTGCCGTGCGCATCTGCGTGGACATGAGACTCCCAAATGCCGCCATCAAAAGAGAGCGCCACCTCACACCCACCCTGGACGATATCGTCGGTGAACTCCAAGGCGCCAAGGTCTTCTCCAAACTAGACCTCAGATCCGGCTACCATCAACTGGAACTACACCCCGAGTCGAGGTACATTACTACGTTCACGACGCACGAAGGGTTGTACCAATACAAGAGACTTAACTTTGGGATCTCATCCGCGGCTGAGGTCTTCCAGAACGCCATAAGAGGAGCGTTGTCCGGTCTGAGGGGTGTCATTAACATGTCCGACGACATTTTAGTCTTCGCCAAATCAGAGAGCGAACACATTAAAAGGCTGGAACGCACGTTTGAGAGGCTCCAGACGGTAGGACTAACCCTGCACCAAGAAAAGTGCGAGTTCCTTAAAGATCGGCTGGAATTCTTCGGGTTCACTTTTCATGCGGACGGCATTTCCCCTGACCCTGGCAAAGTAAAAGACATAAGAGATGCACCTCCACCCACATCTCCAGCAGAAGTTCGGAGCTTCTTGGGGATGGTCAATTACTGCGGCCGATTCATCAAAGACCTGGCCTCCCTATCAGAACCACTGAGGGCACTCACCAGGAATGACGTACCGTGGAAATGGACAGCGACTGAACAAAGGTCGTTCAATGCCATCAAAGAGGCCCTGTCAGAGCAGGAGACAATGGCCTACTTCCACCCCAGCCGGGAATCAGAAATCGTAGTTGACGCCAGCCCTGTAGGTCTAGGGGCAGTCCTCATGCAGGCCGACGAACAGGGAGCCATGAGACCCATAGCGTACGCCAGCAAGGCCCTCACCGACACGGAAAGGCGCTACTCACAAATCGAGAGAGAGGCCCTTGCCATCCTATGGGGGTGCAAACACTTCAGGATATATATCCTCGGCAAACCTGTCGTCGTGGTCACGGACCATAAACCCCTGATTCCCATCCTGTCCGGCATCTCTTCCAAGCCGCCTCCCCGCATCAAAAGATGGATGCTATCGCTCATCGAATACAGCGTCAGGTTGGTGTACCGCCCAGGCACCCACAACCCCGCAGACTACCTGTCCCGCCACCCAGGCACGAGGGACGCCCGGAATCCGGTGGAGTTGTCTGACGCCGGGGACGCAGTGCATCTCGTCGTTGAATCAGCCCTGCCAGTAGCCCTGTCGAGAGGGGACATTGCAGATGAATCGAACGCTGACGAGGCATTCTTGCGAGTGAAAAGAGCGGTAGCCACGGGGGAATGGCGGGACGTCCTCTTGAACAACGCCAGAAGAAACCCAGAGGCGCAGAGAGACCTACAGTTATTGTGGAAGGCTCGTCACGAGCTCTCGGTGTCCACGGACGGCCTGCTACTGCGGGGAGACCAGATCGTGATCCCCAGGTCCCTGGTCACGAGAGTTCTCCAGTTAGCCCACACAGGGCATCAAGGCATGGCTAAAATGAAGGCGCGCCTAAGGCTGAAAGTCTGGTTCCCCGACCTGGAACGCAGGGTGACCGAATTCGTAAGGGCCTGCATCCCCGCCAAGCCGCAAGTCCGGCAGCGAAGAGCCCGCCCATTCAAGCCATGGAACGGAGCGACGTGCCGTGGGGTACTGTTCACGCAGACTTCGGCTCGACCGGTAGAGGCCTATACTTCTTAGTAGTGACGGACCAGTGGTCGAGGTACCCGGAGGTGGAACTCGTGGAATCCACCGCCAGCGATCGCACCATCCTGGCCATGGACAAAATTTTCGCCACCCACGGCTTCCCGCTCGAGATCTGCTCAGACAACGGAGCCCCATTCCAAGGGCAGCCTTTTGCCAGATACTGCGCAGAACGAGGCATCAAGCACCGTAAGGTGACCCCGCTGTGGCCGAGGGCCAATGGAGAGGTGGAGCGTTTCATGCGGACGCTCAACAAAATTTTTCGCATCTCTGTCAATGGAGGGGAAGACCTGCGCCACAACCTGATTGACTTCCTCCGTGAGTACCGATCCACCCCACATCAATCCACCGGAATCGCGCCCGCCGAGGCACTGTTTAAGCGAATACCCAGAGGGTTGATACTGGAAGCGGGTGAACGACACCCAGGTGTGATTGACGACACACAGGTGGCAGCAGACAGGGCCGCGAGAAACGAGAGGGAGACAATGAGGCGGAGGCTGCCGGAAAAAGAGATAGCAGTAGGAGACACCGTCCTGGTCCGAAACAGGAAGCCGGAGGGGAAACTCTCAATGACTTATGAAACACAACCGATGGGAGTCACCCACGTCAAAGGTTCCATGATCACGGCGGCGAACGCGCGTGGGACGGTGACCAGAAATGTGTCCTTCTTCAAACGCATAGGACCAGCAACCTCTGAAGAAGAGCTGGATCCTGGCCAAAGGCAGGCGGCAGAAGCGCCGCCGGAAGACGGTGAACCGCCCGGAGACTCTGACGAGCCAGAGAACCTCGAAAGGGGCCTGCCCAGGTACCCCCGCAGGGAAGGGCGCCGCCCCCCACAAAGATTCCAAGACTTCATTATGGACTCAGCAGCCTGAGAGTGAAAGTCTGTTAAGTATAAAATGTTTTGAGCCACGTTGGCTCCCCATGTTTAATGTTTCGTTGTTCGAGGGGAAAAAGGAGGGATGTTGTGTACGTGGTACACGTAACGCGCATGCACGGCCCACGGGCCGGCGCATGCGCAACATTTAAAAAAGGCGGCGCCCGGCGGCAGTTAAGCCGGTGCGCCGGAACTAGCGGACCCCACCGTTGCCCGTCTTTGCGCGACCCATCTGCGCGCAGGGCACACATCCAGGAGGGGCCCGCACTCCACCACGGTGGGCCCTCCGATCACCACAACTGGCACAAGCTAGCCTTCCTCTTCTTATTCCCCAGTGGCATAGACCGGGCATGTGGCATGGGAGGCAAGGCACACCCTCATTACCCCAGGTCCCAACCTACCATTCTAGCCACAGCACAGGTGTGCGCACACCTGTTCCTATTCCAGACATGTTCCTGACATTTAATGAGGGTGCATATTTCCATGTGTTTTGATGAAACATACATAGGAAATATTTTGCCATTTTCTCCTGTCTCTCGTATCTTGTATACAACCTACTTTGGCAAGATTTCTCTCCTTCCTTCCACCCCGATTACATGGAAATCACCATACCTTCAGATATGTGCTTCCTACCTCCTTCCCCTTATACAAAGTACTGGTTATATTTAACTTGCCACCTTGCGTTTGCTGTGTTCCAGCACCCTGGATTCACCCATCGTCTCCTGCTCACTCCACAGACTTTTCAGGGGCGTGTCTTCGTCTGGAAAGTAGTACAACCCATTGGGCAGGTCTCAGGTTGTCCCATGCTAGGTGCCTCTGACACTGCCTCTGCGACCCCTGGTTTAGGAAGGCAGAGGGAGGGTAAACAAAATAAAATAAAGCAGATTCTTAGATTCCCTTTGTTTGCAGAATTCACCCTGTGAAGTTTGACTTTCTGGTGAGCTATATTTGCGAAGGTGTGGCTGTAGATTAGTGTTTGTCTATATAGTCCAAGCAGAGTGGATGCCCCAAATGCAGAGCTTCTTATTTGGAGTCATCGTGATTGTTTTGTGTTTCTGAGGCCCATAAATGTGTGCAAAAATAATCCACGTTTTGATGTTCCTGTGGCCTATACTTTCCCGTATCCATGTACAATAGTTGCTATATCATATTTATATGTATAATGCTTCATGTCTGACTCCTGCTGATTCCCCCTGTTTCTAAGCGCTGTAAAAATAGGTGTTATTACTATGAAATGTAATAGTACTTAATCTATCAACCTCAGACGGACGAATGCCTGATTAACCCTGCTGAAATATGAATTTGGAAAGTGCAGGCTGGCAGGTGTTTAGAGGTGAACTTTAAACGAGAAGAGCTCCAACTGGGACACATTGGGCCTCATTACAAGTGTTGGCGGTAGCCTTGCCGGTAAAACCGTCAGGCTGCTGCTAAACTTGCAAATTCTTCCGGCCCCTGGCAATGGGGAAATACAGGGCCATTACAACCCTGGCGGACCCTGCATTTCCCCATTGCCAGGGGCCGGAAACGTTTACTCCCCATTCCCATTGAGCCCCATTCAGAATGGTGCCGGTGCATGCGACATGCTCTGCTCGCGGGTGCCGTTCTGCCCGCCATGTTCGACCTGGCGGGTGAAAAGGCACCTGCGAGCAGAACTCGTAGTTTGCCGGTCCAGTAACTACGGTAACGGCAAGCTTACCGGTAGCATAGTTACCAGACCGGCAAACTTGTAATGAGGCAGATTATGCTGTTTAATCGATTGTGTAGTTAAAAAGAAACATTTATTAGGTTATCTACCCATAACCCTCTCCTGTCCCCTCCTTTCCAGAATATAACACTGTTATTATTAGGTTTACTAGTGGGCAACACCATATTCCTCCTGCTTATAAGCACTGTAATAATAAGTGTTCTGTTGATAAGAAATGTAACCCCCAGAGACAATACATTACCCCATGTTGTATGCCCATTTAAGTAGAAATAGCTGGGAAGATAGCTCAGTAGGTAAAGTGCTCACTGCTGTGATCTATCTGTTTTCTGCAGATCATAATTATCAATTCCCCTTGATTCTTCCCCTGATTCTCCAACCTCCTCATCCTCACCTGTGTCTGAAGAGCTGGTATCAGTGTAAGTCTTTAGGGATCTTCTGCAGCTGCTGAAATCGCTCTTTTTTTGTAGAGACGTGTCTTACCCCAGATTGAAGCCACAGTGAACACTGATGAGACAGTGGACCTGAGGGTCCCCTTCCAGGAAAGCCGGAAGGGGGAAAAAAGCCTTCCGCGGCAGAAAACCCCCCAGTAGAATGCTCCACGGAGAACGGTGATCCGGTAAGAAGGTGGTCATTGTCGTTCCGGACATTGTATGGAGCCATGGCGATCATATGAGAGCCTCATAGAGGCACGGAGTGCTCCCAAGCTGGGAAGAGTAGAGAAAGCCCAATAGCATGAGGGAGAGGTGAAAAGCGGACTGCACCAGAAGAAGTACGACCGTCAGATGTAACGAGGATAAGCGAGAGCACGAGAGATGAAAGGTAAAGGTAAACACAGAGATGGGGCGAACCCCAGAAAGTACGCAAAAGAATGGCGAGGAAGCCGCGAGAGGGGCGGACAGAGCACCAACAGAGTGGCGAAAGGGAAACAAAAGAGAACGGCATTCCGATGCGGAATGGAAAAAAGTAGCACTAGCGTTGGCGAGCAGCAAAGGGAAAATACACACTGCAGTTGCAATGCAGTGAGCCACCAGAAGCGATGGGTAGAAAAAGCTCTGGTGGTGGCCATGTTGCCGAATGACTAGACCGCTGCTAGCTGGTCGTAAGCAACGTGATGGCACTCTTCAATGGCTGTGCAATTTCCAACGGTGCCACAGGCTCCATGCACGGGGGAGCATGACACTAAGTTTGAACTCTACCAAGGTCTACTCAACCATGTATGCTGCTGACCATCTACTCAGACATGTATAGTCAATGGCATATATAGCCAGCGGCACATATGAGGACAACCCCAAAGGGTCAGCCTCTTGGTGCTCCTGATGATGATCCATGTATGGAGCAAAACACGTGGAGGAGTCACGGTTCCCTTTCAGTTTGTTTGTTATGAACATTTTGATTAAAATTTGATTGATATTGCCTCTACAAACTTGACATTCTGATGATAGTTTTTCTATGGTAAAAAGAAGAAATAAAGGGTTCTTTTATTTTATTTATCCACTTATAATGCGCCGGAGCCCGCAGGCATCAGGGGGCAGATTGTTACTTAATGCAGTGTGCAGGGTTTTGTGTCAGTTGTCTATTTCTCTGACTTTATCGGGTGCCAGGGGCATGAGGCATTAACTGAAACTGTGCGGCATCACTGGACATTAGAGGATGCACTTGGCATATGAAAGAAGGAACTGGATATATAAAGCTGTGATGTAAATATTCTGACCATACCTATTCTGTAAGGCTATAATAGAAATGAGTTGGCAGTGTCCTCAACGGCTACAATAGCTATACTGCAGTGTGGCAGCACCTGGGACTGTGTGGCTTTACTTGGCACATGATTCATACACCTGGCATGTGAAGCTACAATTGGTATACATTGGCAGTACATGTCCATATATCTCTCTAGTGGCATATGCATGATAGTGCCCCTGGTCTATGTTGGTTCTTAATTTGTCTACCACTATTATAAAATGACCCTCTTGATGGCCTGTCAAGGCAGCACCCTAGTTAAAATGTGGTTGGTATTTACAAAAGTCTTATGTCTACTTTATTACCAGTTTGGTATTTTATGAAATGTAAGCCTGTGTACGTTTTTGCACCTGTCAATCACTTCAGATGATGACATCAGTGTTTAGAGTCATGTGATGTTAGTTCATGTGATGTAATCAGGGTCAAAGGTCTTATGACATCACTTCCGGTGATGTCATATATGTGTGATATCACTTTGAGACCGCTGGCATTTTGGTGAATTGGCGTCCCTGTTTGCAGTCCTGTATTTATAAACTCTACAGGAATGTAATGCAATGTGGAGTGGTCATATATAGTGCCCGTATGCCATTTTGTTGGCCATGCAGAGCATGTCTCTGTAGGAAAAGAGAGGGTTTATGTTAGTTGAATAGCCAGATAGGCAGATGCAAAATATGTGTTGTTGGTGTGTGCAAGAACCTGCGTAGTGCTCCTCTGGGTTTGGCTGTCACACTTGGGAACATGTTGGGAATATTTTATCTGAAGGGGTGAGCTGAAGGTCTGACAGGTTAGTGCACCTGGGGTCTGGGTTAGCTGATAATGTGTTGGTGTGATTGGACTAAAGAGGATAGCTTGGTCATAGCTTGACTCAAAGAAATTGGCTTTTGTGAAAGTTGCTCTCAAAGGCGACGCCTTACAATCCCTTGGATTAATGACTATTTTGGTTGATAATAAAGGTCCATATCCTTGTGGCCATTGGAGTAAATCAATGGATGTCGCAGGTCACTGTATCCGGACGGTAGTAAAGCCTAACCGTCACCATAAACAGTGCAACATTAAAAGAATCCAGGACTCAGCGCCATCAAGATGTGTGTATGTTTAATTACAATGAACAAGCACACATTTTTCAAATCAGGGCCGTGGTTGCAAGAAACCAATCCATAGTCACGCGTGTGACTTTTTTGCTTTCCGGAATAAGACTACTTTTTTGGGGATTATACCCTGTTATTACTACAGTGACAAGAGTCCTATGGATTGGTTTCTTGCAACCACGGCCGTGATTTGAAAAAGGCTCAGGAGAGCCGAAACACGTGTTATCGTACATGGGCTTTTACCAAATGTGTGATTGTTCATTGTAATTAAACATACACACATCTTGATGGCGCTGAGTCCTGGATTCTTTTAATGTTGCATTGGTCATAGCTTGGTTAATGTACATATGATAACGAAATAGGCCTGAGTTAGCAGTGTTTAGAGGGGGTGGGTTTGTGTAGTATAATGTATTGGGAGATTTTAGATGGGAGTCAGTCAAGGAGAATATGGGTAGACAACACATGCAGGGTATATCTAGATGGGGAGAGACCTTGGGCACTCTTTGAATGGAAGTGATTGGTGACATCTGGGGAGATGAGTAGTGGAAGCCTTTGTTGGCATGGTCTGCATGGGTTCAAGAATGGGTACTGTGATAAATCCGTGGACGTCGTCCCTTCTCCCAGAGGGGGGACCCTTCCCATATGGCCACAGCAGTGCATCCACAGTACAACAGTCCCCCTGGAGGTAGTGCACCGTGGGAGGATCACATGGGAGGGATGACCCCCTTAGGAAAAGGGACAACACCACAGGAGAGACGCAGTACCCCGCCGCTCACCTGACTCTAGCCCACCTCCCTACAACCACTATCCTAACATGGTCATGTGTTATGTGCACCCTACCATCTTAGAGAGTACTGGGACAAGGAAGAATAGGAGTTACCTAAGTGGAGACCCCCTTCCCAGTACTGTGACGAAGAAGAACTCCATTGACTCACAAGGGACCAACAAGATCAGTACGGTGATGAGGAGAAAGTGGGGAAACATGAAGAGCACCTCTAGGAACCACATTGAACGGTCTAGTAGTTACTGGCTTCTCATTTGTCCAACCATAGTTGAAATAGAAGAATGAATCCAGGAAGTGTTGTCAAGCCCTCCCTCAAGGAGCAGGGAAACTGTTCTCTGCTGAGAAGGGGCTGTGGACCAGTTTGCCTACCAGAGAGACCTTTGGGGACTGGCAAAGTTCAGAGAATGGAGGGGAAACTGGAGAATTCATCCCTGGAAGCATGCAAGGTTGGAGGTGTCCTTGAGCAGTTTACAGGCAGTGGACCGGAGAAGAAGTAGGAGAAGCGGGAGTGAGGTGGAAGCAACCCACCTGACCGATTGGGCGTGTCCAGACCCTGGAGGCCACCCGAAGGACCGAAACAGTTTTGGGAAGCCGTGGAAAGCCATAAAGGCTCAATAACATTGAAAAGTAGCCGAGACAGGGTCTGGGACCCCCCTGAACAACGGGAAGACCCGGTAACAAAGGTGTTGCTAGGGGGTACTCCAGGGGGCTATAGCCCCGGATCTTTTGGTTGTAGCCCCGGATAGATGCTCAGGAGCTACAATCAAAAGGCTAGCTAGCCCCGAGTCCCGACAGTCCCGACATTATCGTAGCCCTGGATCTTTTCTAGACCTAGCAACACCCCTGCCCGGTAACAATGAAAAGCAGCAGAGACAGGGTCTGGGACCCACCTAAACCACAGGAAGACCCGGTAACATTGAAAAGTAGCAGAGACCTGCACTGGGGCCCACCTGAACACCGGGAAGACCCAGTAACACTAAGAAGCGGCCAGGACAGGGTCTGGGACCCACCTGAAGAGCAGGAAGGCCCGCTATTATGGAGAAGCAACAGAGCCAGGGCCTGGGACCCACACAAATACACAAGAAAGCTGAGAAGCAGGGTCTGGGACCCTCTCCCAGGTGCAGAAACTGCAAACCAGCCCTCGGAAAAGACTGCTATTAAGTAATTCCCTCATCACAATGTCTGGCAGGTTAGTGAACCAGGCCTGTCATATAATAAATTAGAAGTTGAAGAAACCAGGGGAGGGAGGCATCTCCTCTGGTGCAGAGAGACCCTTTGAAGAAGCCAGGGGGAGGCAGTCATCCCCTCTGGTGCAGAGAGACCCTTTGAAGAAGCCAGGGGGAGGGAGCCATCCCCTCTGGTGCAGAGAGACCCTTTGAAGAAGCCAGGGGGAGGGAGCCATCCCCTCTGGTGTTGAGGAAACACTTGGTGAGAAACCAGGGGGAGGGAGTCATCGAATCTGGTGTGGAGAGACACTTGGAGGAAGCCAGGGGAAGGGAGTCATCCCATCTGGTGCCATTGTTCACGTATAAGGAACCAAGGTGAAGGAGTTATCCCACTTTTGATTGTTGGACACTTGAAAACCAGGGGAAGGGAGATACCCCATTTGGATTATTTTCAAGGAACTGTGCAAACCCTCTGTCCAGGGGAAGGGAAGCCATCCTTCTGGACTCATCAGAGACATTTTCTTTAGTTACGTAATAGTGTTAACGGTAGAAGTAGAACTTGACATGACGGTGGACATTTTTACGTTTGGACATTCTGACAGACCCTTAGTTTATTATTTGAGGCCAGGAAAACCATTTTAGCTTTAGGGATAGATAGGATTTCCCTTTGCTTTTGAAGTATAATAAAAATCTATAACCCTCACCCTGCCACCACTGTGTCGGTCTCTTGCTTGTACACCCTTATAGTATGTACAAAGAATTTGGGAATTTTGGTAGTGCCATTCCTTCGGATGGTATTGCAATAGCTAGGTGTATGATTTCTTGCTATTTTGGTTGTGATCTTGTGTTGACTTCAAGGGACTAGATTGTATAGCTTGTTTTACACGGTTCTTCGTTGAATAGCAATGCTTTTAGTTGTTTCATGAAGGTCAGGTGGTCTTCTTTTCACAGATGTTTCAGCATAGAGTTCCAGAGTTTAGTTGGTAGGACGGGGGAGGAAGATCCTCCATGCCGTTGTCGGTGCAAGTTCGGTGCCATTATTAGTGCATCGTTGCTGGGTTTAAGTGTTCTTGATGGTAGGCAGTGTGTGAATTTCCTTGTTGTGGATTCAAAGCTCCTGCTGTGTAAAGGATGGTGGGAGATTATAGAGCTTTGATGTGAATCAGGGAGCTGGGTTGAATTGTTTGTATCTGTTTAGTGGTATGAGTGAGCTGGCTGCTGTGCACTGAACTCTGTTCAGGAGAAGTTCTGTATTACCAAGATAATGATATGCAAAATGACATTTGTTAAGAATGCCCGAACTTAAAAAATATGGTCTCACGTCTCTGATTCAGCATATTTTTATGAGAACGAATGGAGTTATTTGCTGAAAAAGTGGGAAGTGGTTTGTCTGCAAAACTAGCTTGAGAATGTCCACATTCAGCAGTTTCTGTGTATGCAAAAAGGCGTAGACTACAGAGAGAGAGAGAACCGTGGGGAGAACTCAGAGGCTAATCAAGAGGGGTTCATCCCAGGGGGCCATGTTCACATACATATATAAATCTTCAGAGATCTTTGTGCAACTTGCAAGTATATGTTTAATTTCTGACAGGGTCAACCTTAGATCCTTAGGCGTTCCATGAAAAAAATACCTTTTAGCTGAGAAACAGGAACATCTGTTATTTTCAAAGCGATGAAGAGAGATTATAAAAGGTCAAACTTTGGCCTGGCCGAGGAAGCTTGCAAAAGAAAACATTTAAATGAAATACATATATCTCTCCCTTAGTTTATGGAAACCCCTGCCCTAGTCCCAAATGAATTTGTTGAAGGCCCAACCTACAGAGATATTCTGTCGCCCCTATCAAAATTCCCTAAGCTTGCCAGATGAATTGGGTGAGAGAAAAAAACACTACTGGTCCCAATGGGAGCCTCTTAAATGGCTCTAATAATGTCCTCTTAAAGGAGCAGCTTCAGGCGTTTCACTCTGAGAGTGGCGTATATGGCACTTAGAAACAGGAGGTGGGCAGAGGTTTCTAATGGGGATTCACAGACGCATTTGGCTGTGCATCACTGATTCCACTTCCTTACTTGGCCACAAAAAGGAAGTGAGCCTATCTATGCATAACTTAATGTAGAGTGATTGCATGTCTAGGTTAACCACCATGCCACTGTAAGGCTCCCGACAGCACTCTATCTTTTATTTTTGTTTTCAACACGTTTTGGTCTTTACAACATTCAATTCATCAGCCTATACTGTATATCATCTACATCATATGCTATCTATCAAATACATAGAGCGTCTGCCCAACATATTGCAAATGGTTGCATCTTACTCAAACAATCACAAATCATTGAAACAAAAACGAATTAAGAAATGTCATTAATACTGCTGAACATGTTTATATTTCGTATTTAATGACAGCACACTATCTTTAGATCAAAGTATAAAATGTGCCTATGGTTCAGGGCATGATAGGTTATTTATAACACGCTTAATACCTAGAGGTTTCTAAGCACGGACCCGGGGATCAAACCTTCTGTGTCGTCTTGCTTCCAAGGCGAGCACGCTGCACTTGAGCTATCCTCCCGAGGGTAGCCCTCTCCAACATTACTCAATCCCAAAACCAATGATCTGCTTTGAGTATTCGATCGGGAAATCCCATGAATGGCTCATCTCCAGACCCCTCCTGATGTTTCTAAACCAACCCAGCTCTTCAAACCATGCAATCTCAACTCTCGAAGGTGGGTGCTTGAGGCCTAGCTTCATCCGAGTAGGAAGGGTAGAGGCGGCAAGTGGAATCTTTACAATTATTGTTAGAAGGATATTCTCAGCCGCTTGAATAGATGGGCACTTGTTAGGTAAGATTTATATAGGAATTATAAATCTTCCTGACCTGTGTCAACCCCAAAATCTTTAACTTTACTCATGGATTATTTTTCCTTAAACCTCAGTGAGTGGGGACCTTTTTCCAGACTCACATAATTTTTTACCCTTTTCTATAATTTTTAAGACTTTCCATATTGCCTTTTTAATGTTATCCTCTTTGACAAATTTTTACACATACTGCCTATTGTTTCTGGGTTGCCCTTGCGGCTCCCCTTTTAACTTTCTCTGGCTAACCTCGTGAGAACTACAGTTCCCAAGGGCAGAAAGGATCTTTGGATCCCTTTTACATTTCTTTATGTGAAACCAGAACCCCCTCCTTATGTGGAGCGCTGGGGGAATATTGGATATCCCCTTTCCCATTCTAAATGTAACATTTATGTTACAAGGACAAACTTACCTTTAATGGCTGGTGGCAGCGAGTCTTTTTATTAATTTGTTGCACCTTTACCACAGGCTGTTTCCACATCCCCTGGTAAAGGCACCCATGGGTGCTAATTTTACAAAAATGGCCCTTGTCTTCTTTATTCAACCATTTCAGTGTTCCTTGTTTTTCTTGTTCCTTCCCCTGGCATCCAGGGTGGGAAAATCCTTTGTGTTAAGTTGATCTTCTTAGAGAATCCTGTTGATTCCCCTCCCAAGCACCAGAGTGTCTGTGAAGGCAAGAAGCGAGGGGGGAGTCCGGAACTCTGCAGCCCTTTGTCTTCCAGCCTGACTGCGAAAATCCAGTTCAAACTCACAGGCTGGCTGTCCTGAAAGGACTGCCAACCCCCCATGTTTTAATGTTGCATGGCTGTTTCATTGGCTGAGTTCCTGCATAAAAGTTGGATTCTGGAAGCTGAAGAGGCAGTCAACCACTGAAATCAAAGGTGAAAAGGATGATGTAGAAAATGCAGCTGAGACTATTTCCAGCGACTGTAGAGCCTGCTGTGCAACCAGAGCCTGCTGTTACCCTTCCTTCCAATCGACCTTGGAACTCTGGAAATGATGACCCTGAACCAGAGCCTAGTGAGACACACTAGAATCAAGAAGACCTGCATTTTCAGCCATCCCATGTCATGCTACGATTGTGCGGGCTGCAATACCTCAATGCCCTGGGACCTCAAGCCATTGTGTGGTGCATGGTCTTCCAAATTCCGAATCTTGCTAAAACGTTGTGGGCATCCTGCTGGACCTCCAAAGATGCAAATCAAGTCCAAAAAGTCCCCTCACCAGAGGGCCCGACCTTGAAAATGGCGAGAATCTGACCAGCGATATTCAGTCTTCTTCTGGCTCCTTAAAAGGGTGCCAAATCCACAAAGCTGCATGCAGCCACGAAGAAAATCTTGCCTGGGGCCTTCTGCATTAAGCTTTGCTGAAAAAGCCCATCCAGGGTCCTGTCTTCTGTCTTCATGATAAGGAATTCAGCACCTGGGTTTTTGGCTGCAGATCCTGAAGCCCTCCTGCTGCAAACTGTTCATCCGTGCTAAGGTACTGTGTTGGTTGGACATTACTTACCTTAAGTCTCTTGTGATTCATGTGTAGCTTTGGGGTGTTTGCTATGATTGGGAGTCCTCTCATCCAGTTCACGCAGGCTCCTGCTGGAATCCTCCTAGGGAGTCTTCTCTGAAGTCCCTGGACCCTGAACTAACTTTGAAAGTAGAATACTTACTTGTTTGAAGAGTCTTCCTTGGGAACTCTGCCTTGCCTGCAACTGAGTCCTATCTCACCCTGCCTACTGCTGGCTCCTAGACCACTAGAGTACCTCTTCTGCCTCTGAGAGAACTCATGTCATAGAATTGGGAAGGGCTGGATACTTTAAGGTCTCTGCCTTGAAAATTAAAACATGTGTTGAAAAGTTGACTTACTTGTAAACGAATTTGGTTGGAAACTGTAACTCTGAGAGTGAACAGTTAAAAAGTTCATACTTACCTTGAAAGTGTTCTGCCACTTGCAAAAGTATATGTAAAGTTATTACTTACCTTAGATATGCTCTGCCATTCTGAATAGTTGTACTCAAAGTCTTACTTTCCTTAGAAACTATCTTGCAATTCTTCTCTCTGTATGCTGACGATGCCCGCCTTTACATCCGCTCCCCTGAAACCAATCTGCCCCGATCCTAGAGGATGTGATCCGTTTTGGTTCCGAATCTTGCTAAAGGGTAAACTGCTCAAAATCTGTCCTATCTCCACTTACAGACTGCACGCAGCCCCCCTCTGTCCTCAGGGGATTTACATGGTCCCAATCTAACTTCACGTACCTGGGGGTGGTGGTCTCCCGCCACACAGTGGAGCTTCGTGAGGACAACTACCGGAATTACCTCACAAACCTGGCCACTAAAACCGCTAGCTGGGCTAAACTCCCTATTTCCTTAGCGGGTCGGATAGGGATACTTAAAATGATTGTACTCCCCCAACTCCTCTACCGGTTCACTAATCTTCCCCTGTGGCCAGGCGATTACTTCTTCCGGACGCTACGCCACATAACCAACACCTTCCTATGGCACTCCGCTGCAGTCCGCCTTAAATTAACAACATTGACCACTCCTATGGAATTTGGCAGGTTTAGCGCTCCCGACTTCACCAGGTATGGGATGGTAGCCCAGTCCCAATTTGCCTCCCACTGGTTTAGCACCGTTGACCACCTTCCCCCATGTCCGGTTAGAGAAACTAACGGTCAGTGATCGAGTAATTGGCTCCCTTACTCTCAAACCCATTCCAGTCGACCTTGACTCAGCTGACCCGGTTACATGTACATCCTTGGCCCTAACTAAGATCTGGAAACTGGTTGACATGCCTCACCCCTTCCATGGGGACCTCCCGCTCTGAAATGTTTTCCCTGATGTCCCACACATCCCACAATCCACAGTATCTCGATGGGCTGACGCAGGCTTCCTGGCACTCCGGGATGTCTATGACCTGGGCAACTTCCTTGAATGGGCAGACCTCCCACCCCCCCTCAAGCGGAACCCTTCAGTGTGGCTATAATACTCCTCTCTCCGGAGAAATCTCAAAGCCAGATACCCCGACTTCCCTACGATGCCACCCGACGAGCACATAATTGCGGAGCTATGCTCCTTCGATTCTTTTAGGGGGAAGTATCAAGGCTGTATACTGTACTGCAGACTAGAGCTGCCCCCTCCTTCATTAAACTGAGACACAGGTGGGAAGAGGATCTTGGAGTTGAGATCACTGATGAACGCTGGTCCCGAATTTGTGCCCGGACCCACAACGTATCCTACAATTCTAGGTTTAAATTAATACAATTTAAGGTGTTACATAGATTTCATCACACCCCAGGCAGACTACACCATATGTTCAATGAACTCCCCTCCAGCTGTCCTAGATGTGGTGCAGACCAAGCTCCCTACATCCACATGATCTGGAGCTGCCCACAACTGTCACAATTTTGGACTGAAATTCGTACCACATTATCTGCCGTACTAGATCATACCATAGATCCACCCCCACTGCGATGCCTCTTCCACGACTACCCCCAGTTGGGGCACGATTCAAGGAAACTAGCGGGACTCTGCATGATACTAGCTGTGTGTTGCATCTTGATGAACTGGCTTCGGCATAAAGCACCTACGCATGCACAGTGGCTCAGAGCAGTCACATGGGCGTACGATACTGAGGAGGCCTGGAGTAGCTTGCAGCACCCGCACTCGAGACCAAGGGACATTTGGCGGAGATTTTGCAGTTATATGTCCGCCAGGACCTCAAACTCGGACACGGAATCCTCTGCATCCTCCCTGTCCACCCCTAGGGCCGTCCCATGAACTATGTCTCTTGAATCATATATCTGCGACATCAACTAGACCCTGACCTTCTTAATTGTGAAGAGATGTCTTGTTGTTACGCTGTGAGTGTCTCTGTTTACTCGTGTGTTGTCAAGTCAAATAAATAAAGGTTTAAAAAATGAAGAAACTGTCTCGCAATTCTAAAATAAAGTAGATAGTAGGTTAATTTACTCGCCTGTGAATGGGTCCCCCTCTTCCCAAAAGTAATGCTGTAGGTTCCACTGTACTATTTCTGTTAGGATATAAATGAATGAGAGGCCCCAATTGGTTCTTACTTCTCCTGGCCTGCTGTTAGCCTGTCCAGAATAAGTCAGCCTTAGGTTATACTTACCTCTAAGTTGCATATAGCTCCTTTTGAAAAGTGTATAGGTTTTACTTACCTTGTGTTAGCAGTGTGTCATTCAAAAAGAAGTAAAAATGTTATTGCTTACCTCAATCAGTGTTGAACTGATCTGAAAAGCAAACTGTAACAGTATATTACACATTAGGTTTTACCTGCCTGGAATAGCTGTGGGCCATTCCTGAAAAGTGTTCTTAGGTGTAGCTAACCTTGGTCTGCATTGAGCCATCCAAACATAGTGTAATAAGTCTTACTGATCTTAGACTGTGTTCCACTGAGCTGAAAAGTAAGTATAATTGTATATTATACTCTATGTCCAACTCCCTAGAATAACCGTGTTGCCCTGAATCAGAGTTATAGGTTTATACTGCTCCTGGAACAAGTGTTCCACTATTCTGAAACGTATATTGTTCAGTAGACTTACTATGTGATTTCTTGCTGAGCGTCACAGTACAACTGCTCGTGTCTATTAGCCTGTATTACCGTAAGTAATACAAAAAGTAACTATTGGTTTTGACTTCCCTAGAACTAATGTTAGGTGTTCCAAATTAGGTTATATGCTTTGGTCTTTTTACCTGCAGCCATAGTGTTGTGTTTTTTTATAAGGTGTTATATGATCTGTGATAGTACTTATTCCCCACAATATTTATCTTGGCCTACTTAGATTTAAATAAACCATTTATTTTTACAATACATAGTGTGTCAGTGTTTCTTTGGACCATATTTGTATTACAATGTCTTTGTACTGGTTCTACAGCCCTCTCTCCCTCCTAAAATAAGCCTGGCTGCTCTGTCTACGCTACCATGAACTCAGGTGGTACAGCCTTGTACTAAGAGTGGAGTCTTGTACTGCCTCAGTTGAATGGTTTTACTAAGCCCTTAGTTGGACTTCAGAAAAACAGTCCCAATAGCACTTCTCAAGCACATCTTTGGCACCATATGCTGAAAGAGGGTGGTGACTGCTTGGCCATTGAATCAGCAGCTAAAATGGAGGACCTTTCCAGCTGACCTTCCTAGACTCTGAGTGCTATTCACAAGTTGGCATTCTTATGATCGAGTGTTGGAAAACATGATGTCCAGGTAGTCATCCCAGCGTACTACCTCAAGAGGACCTACTATATTGATCCTGGATTTCAGTTGTATGTGCCTGCACACGTCTTAGTTGTTTCACCATTGATAGTAGGATGCTTGGTTTGTCCCTTGTTAGGGCAAATTCTCACTGTGCCCTTAGTGCCATTTTGCAGGGCTCTTACTGGGTTTATTGAAGCCTGAGCCACTCAGTGTGCACTGAGGACTTCGCAGAGAAGATCTCTTTTTGCTGAATTGAACGTGGCCTTAAGGGACACAACTCCCATTAATATGGAACCATTCTGTAAGCTGACATGTTTTTGGGGAACTGACATGTGGCATACATTAGGTCTTGATCAGTGGTACCAGCCCCCTCTCAAAATGTCACTTGATGGTGGCCATAACTACACTAGCCTGTTCCCACTCTTCGTTCCTGCCCTGGAGAAGCTTTCCAAAGATCTTGTTTGCTGCAACCGGGTTGGAGATAGGCCTGTAATTGGAAGACTCATATTGTCGCCCCATTCTTTTGAACTAGAAAATCTCAGTGTTTCCAGGAATGGGGTGTGTAACATTAAGCCAGGAACAAAGAACTGGGGTCCAAATATGGGGTTTACTCAGTGGTCCAAGTGTACGAAAAGAAGTAGAGGATCTATGTTCTCTGCTGGTCTGCCTCGTTCCCCACAAACCCCATCCCTGCGCCCCCTCCCACACACAATCCAAACCCCCCAAACAAACACACCTGCTATTTATGGGAATGTGCAGTGAAGTGCAAGCTTCAACTTCTTCCTACACTTTTATTTTAAAATGAAAGTATAGGAACAGTGAAACTTAAAATGAAAAAGTATGGGAGCACCGCTCCCGACCGCTCCCTCCACTTCGACCTCTGGGTTTACTGTTAAAAAGATCACTTGCAATATGTAAAACTGACCAAAGGATTGAGGCAGACGACACACCCATGCCTCATCACCCAATACTCCTACCCTTTTTCTTCCCACTTTGTATCATCCTTCCTTCTTACTCTTAGCCCTTCTTTTCTTCATCACAAGGACAGCATTTACCGAGCATGCCTTCCATCGAGGTTCCATCAATAGACTCCTCATCCTTTACCCCCTCTGGTTGGGGAGAAGAACCAAAGACTAGGGCAAAGAAGAGAAGGACTCAGAGTAATTGGATCACTGATAAGTCATCTTCGTTCCTCTTGCTCGTCCCAATCCTCGACATAAGAGGAAGTTGAAAGCAAAAAAAAGGTGGAAATTGCACTACAAAATCAGCCCGGAACAACCGACTACAGTGCACCCAAAATAACCCTTTAATTTGTTAATCAGTCATTAATGCCTGACAAGACTGTTGACCTGAAGTTCTCAGGGGTCACCAAGTAGCAGCTTTGCAAATGCCCCCCATGGGGACACCCTTTAAAGCTGCCCAGGAAGCAAATATATCACTAGTAGATCTACCCTGCATTGCTCCTGGAGGAGGAAGCCCTGTAGCCACAAATGTCATATTAATTACAGTACGAATCCACCCGCTAAGA
This sequence comes from Ambystoma mexicanum, assembly GCF_040938575.1. Classification (NCBI taxonomy): domain Eukaryota; kingdom Metazoa; phylum Chordata; class Amphibia; order Caudata; family Ambystomatidae; genus Ambystoma; species Ambystoma mexicanum. The sequence goes on along the minus strand of NC_090926.1, from coordinate 322,898,122 downwards.
GTCAGGGTAGTAGGCTTCTGCCCAGAATGTCCTGGACCAAAGGCGACAAACATTTCCTCACACTCTCTGATGCCTGATTTCCAGTCAAGGTATTGTCTCACCAGCCCCTCCCCCACCCCAAAATCAAGGAGGTGAGGTAGAGAGGAGTTTCAATCTCACACCAACCCTACATTTAGCGGCTCGGGTCACCAGAAAGAGACGTGTATAGCAAAGACGGTGAAGACGCAGATCATCCAAGGGCTTGAAGGAAGGAGCAGGCAAGGCTTTCAATATGAGCAGGAGATCCAATGTGACTAGTTCATTAGCAGAAGTAATAGGGATCCAGGAGCCCTGAAACACCTTTACTGCTGCCAACTGTGCTCTTAGAGTAGAGGAAGCCAACTGCTACCCAAACTCCTCCTGTGTGATTTCTTAAACACTTGCTTGGCACAGTTATTTCTCACAATTTTCAGCTGATGTACACTTTGACACTCTGGCTTGTTGTTAACAAAGTCCCAAATCCTTCTTTGTTGATCACTGGGCTTAATGTTGTTATTGTGACAAAGAAGTTCTCCTTGTTTGTGTCCTTTTGCTGGGGCCCCAGACTCTTCTTTGGTGGTCACTGGTTCTTTCTTTCCCACTGTGACGAAGATTTCCTCTAGTACTCTTAGTATTTGCCTTTGGGTCCCAGAGCCATCTCTGGTGATATGATATGATAGGTTATTTATAACGCGCTTAATACACAGAGGTTTCTAAGCGTGGACCTGGGGATCAAACCTGTTTTGCTCTGTGACATCTTGCTTCCAAGGCGAGCATGTTGCCGCTGAGTTATCCTCCCTAGCCGGTGGTCAGTTGTTTTCTCCTCCCCACTATGACAAGGAAGATATCCTCTACTGCTCTCAGTGTTGGCTTTTGGGTCCCAGACCATTCTCTGGTTATACCAAGTAGCGGGCTTCCCGCTATTAGGTCAGAGAGAGCTTTGTAAACCAGTCTCCCTCCCGCCCTTGCATCCCCTCTGGGTTTCCCATACCTCCCGTTACCTTGTGTGGGTTTGCGGTATGCCACTGTTACTTCCTGGGACTGCAGGTCTTCTCTCCGGCTCTGCTGGTTCACCGCTGTTGCTCCGACTGCTGCATGGTACTTCTCCTATATGTTCTGCTGCTCCTCTCTTGTGCTTGGTCTTCGGCCTGGGTTTGATCTTGCCTCCCACAGTACTTCATTGTTGTCCTCTTCCCTCCGGTCTTTCAGCAGCACCTGGATCTCTGTGCTGGTTTCGCCTCAACACCTGCTGCCAGGCCCAGGAAGGGTTTGACTCGGCCACTGTTGAAACAGCTGGGCGTGATACATTTTATAGACCTTTGTTCCTTTTTTTACATTGTATACAGTTCCTCCCATGCAGATTGCAAAAGTCCTTTGTCTCTGTTAGCAACTTAATACTCATGCTTCCTCTGGGCCACCTCAAACCAGTACTAGCACAGTCATAAACTTCTCTCTCCTGTGCTCTTCCTCATCCTAGTACTTTTGGCTGTATCTCCTATTTTACAACAATAGATAGGTTTACTTTCAATGAAGTAGTTCTTAACAGTGGGAATGGGCTAGGGAATGTTGGGGAGTGAAAACATTTAATAGGGCTGTATCCGAGGTGATCGTCCATGTCCTCAGGCTTTGAGTCCCTCCCCATGAGTTCCTCCCGCATTAAACCACCCCTAGGTGGACTGTTGGGTAGCGGCTGCACCGCACCAGCCTCCTGGGAAAGGAATTTCGCCTGGGGAAAAGTGATGTCATATCAATATGTGGGGAAATGCAGGAGCACCCCCACACACATTTAGCCCTGCAGGTCCCAGCCTGCATTTCTAATGGTCAATGCAAGGCTGGGGACGCAAAACACCCATGGCCTTCAATGGCCCAGTGGGCATACCCACTGTGGTACTTACAGTAAACTTCACCCAGGAACTCCTCCTCAGCTGCTGGTTGAGGCTGAAGACATGCCCAGCCTTTTCACTGGGCTAGCTTGCCTCTTCCATAATGGTTATCAGATTGGTGCTCCCATCACTCATTATGGCCCAATCTGCCCCTTGTCTGGGACATTATGTTTTCCTTGTGAACCAAGACCACCCACCCCCCTGAGCTCTGGGGAAAAGGCAAGCAGAGCATCCAGGATGGCTGAAAGCTCTCGCCAATTCGAAGATCTCCCTGTTTTCAAAGTCCATTTCCCATGAACCAAGAATTGCCCAACGATAGAACTCCCACTCCATCTGACTGACATCTGTTCGGACTGTTGAATCGGGGAGGATACAGAGGAAAGTCCTGTAGCAGCTGAGACCCCTCAAGCCACCTCACCATGCTCTCCCTGGTCTAGGGTGTGGGGGTGAGGGGCACTCAAATCTTCCTAGAGTAGTCTACTGAGGCAGAATCCCGAGATGAGTCAGGAGGTGGCACACAGCAGTAGCTTCAGCTGATGCCTGGCCCAGGGGACCACAAAGACTGATGCTTCCATGTCCCCTGGACCCCCAGCCACTGGTGAGCCATGCCAAAGTCCCTCTTCTGCAGGCCGAGAGCCCAGTCTGCAGCTTGTGCAACTTGTTAGAGGAATGGAGACTCTCCCATTCCTCGGTTTGAAGAGACCCACAATAAATTCCATCTCCTGACTGGGAATCAGTAGGGATCTCTTCAGGGTCAGGACCCAGCTGAATGACTCCCAGAGGTTTCGTACAATAGTCATGTCCATCCATGCTAGGGGTAATGAAGGTGCGTGGTTGAGCCCATCGTTCAGGTAGGTGTGTACACTGTTGCCCTGGGCACGAAACCCCACTTCCATGGGTGCCAGAATAGCTGAAAACATCCTCGATGCAGAATGGTGTTAGACCCAAGGGCTAAGTCAGAAGTGGTGGCTTGACATGTAGTGAAGCAATATAGTCTTCCTGACAATATACCCCTCAAGAGTACAAAAGGACAGTTTGAGGTGAGTATTGCCCAAAATATGAGTTACGCCCTGGTACACCGCTGGCTGCAAAGGAAAGCAAAGGATTAGTAAAATGGCACTAAATAGATGAAAAACGTAAACATGAATACAACAAAGTACTAACTAGGGTGTTGTTTAGATCTGAAAACTCAAAAGGTGTCACCTCTAGGTCGTTGCGCAGCCCTAATGAGGTTAAAAGGGAACACATATAAACTGTGTTATGTAACAAGACAATAAGCACAAGGTGACAAGTAGTAAAGTCCAAAAAGATCACGAGTCAGTGCTATTTTGAACTGTTTTTAAGAATGAGTGCATAGAACAGAACTGCCGACACGTGTTTCAACCCTAAACATTGGGTCTTTTTCAAGGCAAAACTGTGATGGTGACAAACACAAATCAATATATATGGATAATACATGATATCACGAGATTGCATAAAAAAGAAAATGAAATTCAAATATGATTATGTAAAAAACAAAGAGCGGAAGGGATGGGGGCCAGTACCCATCAAAGAAAAGCAAAACAAAAGGCAAATAAACATTGCAACATGTTAAAGCACACAAAGTTATGTTGAAACAGTAAGGTAATTAGACATTGCATGTGAATAAGATGGAAATAAATTTGTTACCATAGGTGGTAGAACATTCATTGGCCAATCTTTGCAAATTCACTTTGAATCAAAGGGAGAAACGCAAACAAGCGACAAACCCGCTCCAGTCTCAAGAATTTGGCTACCAAATCGATTCTCCGCACTTACTTTTCAATTTATCTAGTAAGGTTTTGTCATCTGCTGAACTATCCCTCTTGAATAAAGGTCTCTCATTTGTACCAAGTTGTCACTCTGATCTCATTGATTTTCAAGTTGATTTATTCAAATTTACTCGCAAGCTTAGACTTAAAAAGTATTTTCACCAACAAGTGTCAACTTTTAAGCCACAAGTGGCTTCACCATCACTCAGTAGATTGACCATATCTGATATAGAAGACACACGACTTCTCATGTCACTTAATGAGGACATTCCATCCCCATCCCATACTTTACAACAAGAATTGGGTATTCACCAACATAACTTGCAAATGGTAGAACACAAACCCGATCCAAATTTATACCAGTCAGTACTGACACAAATGTTATTGACACTTTTTATCAGGCAGTCATACAAGACATTTACAAACACATTGATCACCCGCAGTATCTGTCTTCCAAGTCCAATCATACGCTTTCTGAAAAAACTGCTCTCAGCAATCTTGCCCAGGATGCCAGCATTGTTATCAAGGATGCTGGTAAAGGCGGCAACATTGTGATTTTGAATACTGTTGATTATATTGCTATGACTAATGAACATCTCAGTACTCCGGGATGTTACCAATTGTTACCAGGCAATCCTACCTTAGAAACAGTCACCCAATGCAAAACATTGCTATTTGACTGGCATTCATGTGGGACTCTCACAGATGATAAAAAATCTTTCTTATACAGACCCAATCCTGTTATTCCCACAATGTATTTCCTTCCTAAAATTCACAAGGAATTAACAATGCTACCCCAGGTATGACCCATTATGAGTGGCTTAGAATGGGCCACTGCGGGTCTTTCCCAATTCATTGACTCTGCAATTAGGGACATTGTACCAACACTACCAGCATACTTATGAGTAGCCCTCTTTCTCTTCTCTCATTGTTCTCCTGTCTATTGCAGGGGTAATATTCCTGCATCGCTGTCTACCTGGCAATGCCCTTAGTCTGTCCACATAGGGCAGAGAAGACACCTCCCTCTGACCGTGAGATACTTCTTCATATCGGTCAGGTTGCGTGGCGGACTCTGATGCTCTCGGTGCAGATTCGCTATTGTCTGACCACCTTATTCCTTTTTGTCTTGGGAGTCGTCTTTTGCTCCATCCCTCTTCCTTATTTTCCTCGTGCTCCTCCCTTTCAGAGTCGGACATTGTCTGTCCCCAACTAGTGCGACTTCTCATATCCTCTTTGTTCCTACTTAATTCTAATCTATCCAGGGATAGCACACTATTCCCACTACTTCGGCAGACATCCTCAGTGTCATACAGCTGAGTGCTCTCCAGGTGCTCGTCTTCCCCCACCCCTTGGGGTATTTGTTCTAGCCCCATTTCATCATATATTCTATCGATCGTTTCTCTGATGCTTCCGGTGTCGAAATCATCATCAATATTTGCCCTAGACGTGCCTAGTACTGAATCGTACTCAGGAAATAATTCTTCGATGTATTCCCAGTCTACAACTGGAGCGGGTTTTCTAACCTCTTTCCCCAGATATTCAAGATCGCATGCTCTCTGTCTTCGCTTACGTTCTACGTCGTCATCAAATTCTTTGCGTTTCCTCGCCTCTTCTCTGACCCTATCTTCATCCTTTCTCTTTTCATTTCTACGTTCATCTGCCCTTCGAATTTCCTCATCTCTCCGTCTTTTTATTCTTTTCTCACATATCCTTTGCTCTTCCTCTAACCTTTGCTGTTTCTGTTTGTCTTGGTCATTGGCTGCTCTTGGGTTGGGATCGAGCTGTCTCTCTTGCTCTTCGCGATATAGCTGTTCTCACCTTTGTCTGTCTTTCTTTCTTATCCTTTCGTCTCTTAACTCCTTCTCTTTCCCCTTTCTCCCTGTCTCATCTAACCTCTCCTTTTGTTTCACGTCATCAATGCCTTTGCCATCGAGTTTCAATAGAATTTGTCCTCCCATGCCTTCGTCTTTTGTGAATGCTATCTCATCAGTTCTATCTTCGCTTCCCTTCCATCTCTTCCCTTCTCTTTCTTCGTCGAGAGATGCACTTGTCTGTGCCTGCTCTCTTCTTTCTTCATCATGTCTCTCATTGTCCCTTGGGACTGCGGAGGTAATATTCTTGTCCTTATCTTTCCCTTCATTTTTGTCACTACTATGTGTAGGTGACTCATATGTGGGGTTGCTATACCCCTGGCCGCTTTGAGTTCTCTCAGGGTATAATCCCTCGTCCTTACTTTCTTCAGTTTTCGTTTTGGGTGGGGCAGGTGGCGCAGTAGGCGTCTCACCCCGCTCTGTGCATACATTAAGTATCCAATCTGTTGGCGGCTCTTCCTCCTTTCCCTGTTCCTACATTTTCCATAACTTGTGAACAGCAAGGCGTTTTTCTAACTTCTTGCCTGTATATGTGTCATGCAAATATGTTGTCATATGTTGTAAGACGGCTTTAGATAAAGACCCATTTTGTGGCCATGGCATAAACATCTTGTGGGCGGTACCTTTAACCCACTCGGTACTATATTTCTTTAGCTTGGGTGCGTGTTTCCTCTAAGAATTCTTACCTGAGTCCGCCGGGGACTCAGCTCAGACTCAGGTAAGAATTATTTTTTTCCTCCCACCCCACCCGACTTACCTTCTATCCTGCGATCTCCGGCGGGGGACTATGGAAACCTCCAGCCGTGTGGAGACTCGGAGCGGGGCCATCCCCGCTCCAAGCCTCCACACGGCTGGAGGCTTCCATCGTCCCCCGCCGGAGACCGCGGTACTTTTCTTTTTTTTTTTTTTCCTTCCCCGTCCCCCTCCCTTCCGCCCTCCCAACCTCACTTACCTTCTTTTTTCTTCTGATCTTGGGAGCGAACGCGCTGGGAACACAAGTGTTCCCAGCGCATCTGCTCCCGATGGCCGCCATGGAAAGGGAAAGCAGACTACGTTTTCCCTTTCCCGGTGGCCTTTTTTAAATTTTTTAAATTTTTTTTCTGTTTCGAAACAAGCGAAACAGAAAAAAAATGCCATTAGCACCCCGGTCTAACGGGCCGGGGTGCTAATGGAAATAAGACCCGAGGCGGCGGGCCAATACCGCCCCAGATAATGGCCCCGGGGCTTCGTTAAGGCACTTGCTACGCGCGGCCCTGTAACTACGGCCCCAGGGGCTTTATCTGGGCCGGTATTGGCCCGCCGCCTCGGGTCTTATTGCCACACTATTCAGGGCTTCGTCTACATCTGAAAAAAAGAAATTGAAGAGCGTGGCGCCTAGAGAGCAGCCCTGTTTCACGCCAGGCAATTAAAATGTCATCATATTCATTGAGTTATTCTGGTTCTAAACATTAAGGCATAACTGTGCACTTTTTCCTATCAACCGCAATTCAAGATGTTGTCACTTAACCCTACATGTTTCGTTCCATCAAATTCACGCAAAAGATTTTTGGAACTTCTTCAGGGAATTTACAACAATGCCGCTAAATTCCTCGCTGGCACTTGTCAGTTAGCGCAATAACATGTTAAGCATCATGTGGATGCTCAAGAAAACGTTGAACATGTGGACAAACACAATTCATTCAGTGTTGCTTTCCTATTTCTTCCACTAAAGATTAGTTTGCATGTTCCTAAACTTCAAATACGGTGCAACGGTACTGCATTCTCAGCAACTCCTGTGCCACAAGCAAACAGCACATCACGTGCTGTTCATATATATGAAATGATACCTTTATTATTTTGATTAAAAAGGTCATTATAAATGCGTACCACCCTTACTTGTGGGTTTACAGCAAGACATGTGGTCTCTAAGCAGGTCCTCCCCGAATCCCTTTGAACAGATACATCTCTGCTTTAAAGTAGGTCTAACCATATTAGTTAGGTATAGACATTGGTGCTGTTTGACAAATAAAAATTTCACAGCTACCTATACTTACTTATTGCTTCTAATTGTTATATTTTGGGCTAAAGGCTGTGTGCTGGAGAGGGAAGGGGCGAGGGAAGGAGACATATTGTGGTCAGGACAAATGTCCTGTTGTGAGAGGGGTTTATTCTGTATGGTGCTCTACTCTATGTTATGAAATGCTAATAAAATTTGATTTAAAAAAAAAAACGGTGTTGTGTGGGTTCGCATACAGCGACTCAACGTACTTCCCAACTAGCGTTAAGCTGTTTTTGGTATTCAATGTGATGAAGGAGTTCTAAACATTCTATCCGCAACGATAAAAAGTAGTTGCATCTCTGTTGTGGGAACCCATGTCGTAATAATTGGCATTCACAATATTTTGACCACTTCAATTAAAATATTCTGTATGGTCCAAACAACCCAAAGTACTCATTGGCACATTTGGAGAATAAAGTGAAAGCCTTCTGCACTGGGCCTCTTTATTTCTTCAATGATATCGCGATTGTCATCCAAAAAAAAGACACCCCTTATGTTTCTAAAATAGCAGTTCGACAAAAACAGAAGTGATATATAAAATGACTTAATCCCGGCGTCATGCGGCCACTGGCAGGCAAGATGAAACAATAAGGAGAAACTATAAACCGGAGTGTACATGATTGAAAGGATCAGCACACCAACAAAAGAAACTTGGCAATGACAACAGTTTAGGCTTTTGTGTAGGCATGGGAAAGGCCCTTGCCACGTACTGCCGTAATGGTATTAATGGACTATTAATGGTAGTAACTCTCAGAAGACTGCTATAGAATAAACTAGCAGGCACTTCGAGCCCAAGGTTTGATGGTAAGGCTTGATTAAAGCAAGCTCAAAGTGTTCCCATGAGGAGGTGATTTGGGCAGGAAAGGGCAGGAACTGCGTGGGAATGGCCGTAGGCATTAGCATGGCCATGTGCAGTCAATTGGTGTGCAAATAACCAAACAAGACCTACAACCTTTTTGTCCCTCATCATATGCCATCATATGCCATTTCGCCCTATCTGTACTCTTAATGCCATAGTTTCCGCTTATAGGTGGTGCTTAGCACCTAATAGCCCGAACTAAAAATGGAAACATGTGAGGACGAGGTGTCACAGACAAATGAGGACATGAATCAATAACTCTTATAAAAAGTCAAATTGATGCTGGGTTCAGGTTACTTCACAGAGCACTACTGTACAGCACGGGTAGAGACACTGTGAAAGAGGGAATACAATAGTGAACCAGGGAGGAAGACAATATCAATCATATACATTAATGAGGCTTGCACAAAAATGTTAGTTTAATGCTCTGATGAAGTGTTTGCGATGAGGCTATGATAAAATATGAATAAAATCATTATTGAAAATCAAAAATAACCTTTGAGTGATCCATAACATAACAGTTTATGTATGCTATTATAGTAGTACTACAGTTAGATAAAGCATGATTACTCACATATCCAAGAGATATTTTTGCAGAATTACCCATTTGCAAGCCTCACCAGATGCTCCTGTGATTCAATGTAGCAGTAGATAGTTACCAATTTCTGGTCCTTCCCTTTGGTCAGTGCACTACCACTCGGGTTGTCACCATGGCGTTGGCCCTTATGAGGCCTCTACACCAAAGGCTGTTATGGTCATTGTGGCAGTATGGGATGAGGAGTCTGACCAAACGATGGTGTAGTGGTTGTTACACACTTTTATTTAAATCAAATACAATCCTATCTAGCCCTAACTAGAGGTGGTTTCCCTACCTCAAACAAACTAAACACGGGCAGTCAGGAAGTCAGTGTAGTCCAAATCAAAGGTTCACCATCATAGTGCAAACTCCTATTCTATCCCTACCACTTAAACACAAATACTAATTTAAGCAGTTATTTCTACAACCCAGGCGAATGCCTCCCTTCTCCTGGGTACAAGTGTCATCCACAATTGCTACCGCGGGTGGCGGCTCCTTCCACGTTGGAGGCTGCAAACCGGCAGGTAGGGCGGTTTAGTCCCTTCTTTGTGTCTGGTATCGATTCATTGGCCAATCGCAGCACTGCTGGAAGTTTATCTGCCCTTCAACACCGGCAGTCGCTGCGTTTCAACCCTTTGCTGGTTCTCGCTCCAGCGGCTCTGGTTCTAGCGCTCCCCCAGCGGCGGGTTGCTCGTCCCTTATCCTTGGGATAGAGTTTCTTCTCCTTCTCTGTCGGCCGGTTCGTTTTGTCAGTGGCGGCCTTTCCTCTTCCAGTCTCTTCCTTGCCGATCCCTCGGCACTTCTTTGCTTCCTCCTCCTAGTCTTGCCGCTCCGGTGGCGGGCGTTTTTTCTCCTCTTTGCCGCTCTTTTCACTCGCGGTTCTCCAGTTTTCCCTTTTCTTCTTTCTGTTGCATTCTCTCCTGTAATTTCTCTCTTTCTTACCGCGCCTTTACTTCCCTTGGGCCGGTAGTTGCATTGGCTTCCTTCACCTCTAATGGTGTTGCATTGGACTTCCCTCCTGTGTTCAACCCTGTGGATCTCGTATCTGCTTCCAGTCCTACTGTTTACAAGATTGGATCTTCACCTACCTCATTGCCAGAAGTATCCTAAGGGTTTTTCCCACGTGTGGGTTTTTTCCCTTTTGTCCGGCCTGTTCCCGGAAAAGGGGCCCCAGGACGGCTGTCTAATCAGCAGTCACTGTGGCTTCTCACCGAGACAGGCAAGTGCTACCTAAAAAAGAACGGGACTACCTGAGCCGGCGGAATCTACTGAACTCAGGTCACTCTGAAGACTTAGGTGAGGAGAGTGTGGAGGGACGGGAAGACGAAGGGGTTCGACAGCTTATGCAGTCACAACAAGTCTCTCAGGGTGCTGTGTTCTCAAGCTCAGGAAATGTTTCAAGGTTCACAAACAAAGAATAGTTCCCAGGTTAACCACAAAAGCAGCAACATTCAAGGTGGGCCCGGAGAATGACTCCCCAGTTCTTTGGAAGCCTTTTCCTGGCTATTTGAGCTTTAATTTCTTTAATAACTCTTGAGTTCCCGCCAAGGGTTTCTTTCATCCTCTACTTTCTCTACCTTCTTTGAACTTGCTCAACTGGGATGACGAAGAGGCTTGTCAATTGCTCTTCCATCTTCCGAAGCTAGTGTGTCTAATAGAGTAGTTGCATTTTTAACTCGTCCCACTGGGATGATGAAGATGCTTGTCGGTGACTCTTTGGTCTTGCCTTCCACCTTTTATAGAAAAGAAGAAATGTGTCCCATTGCTTTCAAAGGGGCAATGACTCTTGGCGGGATCCAGTGTTGACGGGAAAAAGACAATTTTCTGCATAATTGTCGTATGTCGCAAAAGGTATCCCCTGGCTCACGGACACGTGCCAGGAGGTTGGCAGTTTCCAGGCTGTACGCCAGGAGGATATTGTTCTCGCCAATGATGCTCTCGAAGACCCCTTGGTCAGTACAGTTGATTTTCTTGAGGTCCACTTCCAAAGGATCCGCTTCTTTGACTTGTGGAGGCCAAATGTTGAGCGCCAGCCCATGGTTAATGTAAGTCTCTTTTATTATGTTCTCTTTCTTTACCTAACCCCATTGTACTGAGTTACAACCTTGCTTGCATCTCCTTCTGCTCACTTACATGTCCCACGGCTCCCTTCCGGACATTTTCCCATTCCTATTACCTGCTCTTGGCAGGAAACGTCTCACTGGTTCTCCTGAGGCTGTTCCGTGATGTTAAGTTTCTTCCTTCTTCTCTTGTCGGGGCCCGCTGGTTTCGCAGTTCTTGGCGATAGGTGGTTCGGGTGTTCGTTGCAGACCTGACCTACCAGCCTTTGCAGGTAGCGTGTTATTCACACTTCTTGATGTTTCTTGTATAATTGTCTATGCAGCTCTGCGTTAGGAACGTGCTGGAGGTTTTGGCGCCATTCTCGGACCACACGGTCCACCCACCACAGGTCACGCCATCTCCACACTTTCTCTTAGTTTCAACTGTGCCGGCTCTCAGTTGACTATTAAGATACTCTCTGGCCATCCCATGCTCAGTCTTTTCTACTTCACTCGAACTCTTCTCGATAGGTACACCTTCGTTTCACCCAGTCTTCCTCTCACGGGTTGGTAGGGTGCTATACCATTTTTGTGTTTTCCTGGTCTTTCGCTCGACCTCCAGTTTCCACCTTCTTCTACTTCTACAACTACTACTACTACTACCAATACTGTAAACGTCCTGCCGACCTGCAAGATGCCCTTTCCACTTTCTACTGCTACTGCTACTGCCGACACCCTGTTGACATTCACAACACGCTTGTATGTTGCGACGAACCACACCCTGCATGTCAGTCTTCTTCTCTGGACCCTCTAGTCCTCTCGTTTGATTATTTGCAGTTTAAATAGTGGGGACTGCCCCAGCGTAACGTCAGTTCGATTGACAACAGCTGGTTGAGCACTCTTCCTACTTGATTGTAACATGCTCAGGATCTTCTTTGTCCCTGTACTCATTACAGCAAGATTGTCTGACAGTTTACAATGACACATGGTTTCAGCCTGGATCATAGGCAGAGAGGATTTGGGTGTTGTTACTACCCCGTGGGGTTGGGAGTTAAAAGGGCTGTGTCCCGAACTCATGTTCTTAGCCCCAGGAGGGTAGTTGTTCCCCGTGAGGTCCTCCCACATTTTACCACCCCTATGGGGACTATTGGTTAGCGGCCGGACCTCCCTGGCCTCATGGAAAGGGGCTTTCCTCTGGAGAGAAGTGACACCATCTGGAGAATCGTCACATCATACCCAAAGGGGTGGCCATACATAATAATATTAATAATAGAAGGTTTTTATATGCTGCTCCATGGTAGGCTCCTCTTGTGACTAAGTGCTGTAAACATAACTATCTCAGAAGGAGGAAGGGCTCAGTTGGCCCATCATCTTATGTAAATTTGAGATGTGCAGAGTGGCACGTATCAGAGGCAAACACTTGACCTGAGAGCTATCCACCTGCACTGCACATAGATGTTTGGCTTATTCATTACCCCATTTCCAGTCAGACTCGCAACTGGTCTACAACATTCTATCGGCACATGGTTGGTTGATAAATCAACACACATCTGATATGATACCTTCCCCTTGGTGCACGTTTCAAAACTGTGCTTTCCAAATGATTCCTTTCTACTCACAGTGCTAAAAGAAAGCAGAACCCTCTGATGGCCCTTGTGGTTCACCCGCCTCCTTCGGCTCATCAGTGGTTGCAGATACACAGGAAGATGGCAGACCACACCTTGCGCGACTCCACTTTCTCTTCTGTGAAACATGTACTGGCACATTATACTCCAGGCTCAGATGCCAGTGTCACGGAATCTGCCCATCTCCCTCTCGGGTCGTTTGTGGACAAGAACCTGTTCAGAGGAATGGCCCTGATTATCCTGGCTGCCTTGGTTGTCACTTCGGATGCCAACAAGAATGATTGTGGGGTGATCCTGGGGAAATGACTGAACCCAGATCGTTTGGTCTCCATGTCGGCCAACCGGCTGGATCTGTCAGTCATATTCCCAGCCCTTTGGTCTTGTGTGCATTATCTTGAGAACCATGCAGTGCAGGTCTGCATGGGCAATATAGTGGCAACCCCCTATGTAAATATTCCAGGGGGGTGCAGGGCAGGATGGGCTTATGCACAGATTAAGGCTGTTTACTTTGATTTAGGTTAACCTTGTTAACATGACATCTTTACAAACAAATCTCAATATTACTACCATGCACATGTATTTATTGTCCCTTTATTTCTTATCTAATACTGCATTCTTTAATTGTTCATCCTTAATTTCACCAATTCCCTATCTTTCTCCAAAAATTTGAAGAAAAAAGGCCCTATTTTATTTAAAACAATTGATCTTATCCTGATGTTAATGAAAGCACTTCACTGGATGCTATCACAGATATTACACAATATTTCGGCTCCCCTCACCCCCCCCCCGGAACCTGAAGCCCTGCCGCCACCCCTTGCACGCATGCAGTAGGGTGCAGGGGTTCATCTCCCCTCCCCCCCCACCGCCACTACTCTATCTTTCTTCTGGGCCCTGCTGCCGCCCCTCACTCGTCCTCTACTCTGTGCCATCGCCCCCCCCTACCCCACCGCCCCCGCATCAGTGTAGCCAAGGTATGGCGCCTGGAGGAGTCTTGGGTGTCTCCACCCCCCACACTTGGAAAAACTCCAAAGCGTACTATATATTGCACCAGCATGGATTTGAAGGTGGGCATTGAGTCACACTTGGACCATTCCTGGGGGCGGGTAATGTGTTGCACCTTGATGGAATTTGGGGGTAGACTGCTGTGTAGCATTGGAATTGCTTAGGGGTGGGCAATGTATTACCCTTTAATGCATTTTAGGGGGGGCATGGACTGTCATGATAGAGGCAATGAATTGCAGTTAGATGGACTTGAGAGTAAGCAGAGTATCACACTTAGACGAACACTGAGGATGGACAATATACTGCACTTAGATTGCATCATGAGGGCAGGAAATGTGTTGTACCTGGATGGATCTGAGGTTGTACTATGTGTTGAATATGGATTGTTTAGGGGTGGGCAATGTAATCATGTGTAAATAATGTGGAGGTGGGCTTTCTCTCAGCACCTAAACTGTCCGATCAGGGTAGTGCATTGCAGTTGGGCGGACTTGACAGTGGGCAGTGTACCACACTTGGATGAACACTGAGGGCAGGTATTTTCATGGCACTTAGAGAAATTGTGAAGTGTAGCTAATGTTTGCAATTCGAGGAGTTGTGAAGGTGACCTTTGTATTGCACTTGGATGGATTTGGAGTGTTGGCAAGCTATTGCACTTTGAGGATAGCAAGTCGATGACACTATTTATTGACAACTGTCTATTGCTGGTAATCCGGATATTGGGTGCGGTTAATCCGGGTATCAGCAGAATTCTGCCATTAAAGAACATTTTCATGATAGCTGAATGCATGCAGAATGGTGCCACCTTATAATCTAACCCAGATGTAAGCATAATGCTGAATGTAACGATCCAAGGCATTCCTTTGTGTATAACCACTGCATTTTTCCCCTCGCACCCCATTTCCAATACTCTGGACTTTGGCCCCTCCAAGGGCGTTCAACCTACAGCGCATTTGGACTATACCCATGGTGAAAGGCGCTATACAATGATTAAAGGAAATGACATGCAATAATCAGTAAACCTTTTTCAGAAGAGATTATGACCATTATTACATAGCTATAGATCTAGATGTACTCCTGAAGAATTATGTTTCATTGGCCCTCATTCCAACCCAGGTGATAAGTTCCCTACTTTACCACCATGGTGTAAACTCTGTTTACACCATGGTGGATGGCGGATTTACCGCCTCATTCCAAGGTGAGTGGGGCGGTAAATCCCCAATCCCCATTTACCCTTCCCCATTCCCATTTTTTCCTCATAGGGCATAATGGGAGTGGGGAAGGTGCTAATTACGGCACCGTAAATTACTGTGCCGTAATTAGCGCCAAGGACGCTTAGCGCCTTGGTACTTACCGCCTGCTAAAAGCAGGCGTTAAGGTGGAAATTAGGCATTAAGGGTTAACGGCGCCGACGGCGCCGTTAAACACTTAACACCTGGGTTGGAATGAGGGCCATTGTCAAAAAATGCTTCCAGTTCACCTTCATTCTCTGATGGTGACTTACATTCCGGGAATAGACAATGGGCCTCCTTACAACCCTGGCATTAAGGGGTTAACGGCGCCGTAAAAGGTGGCGGCGCCGTTAACCCCTTAACGCCTGATTACGAGGTCCCTTTGCGGGTTGGCGATTTTAACGCCTGCTTTTTGCAGGCATTACAATCCAACCCGCAAAGGGACCTTGGTGCTAATTACGGTACCGCAATTTGCGGTACCGTAATTAGCGCCTTCCCCATTCCCATTGAGCCCTATGGGGCAAAAATGGGAATGGGGAAGGGCCATGGCGGCATGGGGAATTACCGCCCTGCCAACCTCAGAATGGTGTGGTAATTCCCCATTCCACCATGGCGGACTCCGGCATCGACCATGGTGCTAATAGCACGATGGTTTTCCGCCGGAGTCCTAATGAGGGCCAATATGTGGGCAGACTATGGGCCTCATTACGACCCTGGCGCTAATGGGTTAATGGCGCCGTAAAAGGCTGCGGCGCCGTTAACCCATTAGCGCCTGATTACGAGGTCCCTTTGCGGGACCCGACCTTAAAGGCTGGTCTACACAGCCGTTAAAGTAGGGACCCGCAAAGGGACCTTGGTGCTAAGTACGGTACCGCAATTTGCGGTACCGTACTTAGCGCCTTCCCCATTCCCATTGAGCCCTATGGGGCAAAAATGGGAATGGGGAAGGGCCATGGAGCAAGGGGGAATTACCGCCCCGCCAACCTTGTAATGGGGTGGTAATTCCCCCTTTCTCCATGGCGGAGTCGGTAAGTTACCGGCATGGACCAAAAGGCTACCATTTGGGCTTTCACAGAGGTACGGGCGGGGTTTCTTTATTGGAAGCATATGCTTCCCTTCTCCTGAGAAGTTTTCCTTTGCCCCACCTTCCAGTGATGGCAATCCTTCCTGCATGGGTTCTGCCTCTGGACCTTGTGGCACTCCAGGCTGCCTCCTTCGAGCCACTACTGAAAGTTCTTGTCCAATACCTTCCCTTGAAGTTCTTTTTTTGTTGGTGCCAGAGGTGTTGTTAGAGGGGTTAAGGGGGCTATAGTCCCGGGTCTTTTGGTTGTAGCCCCATATAGAAGCTCAGGAGCTACAACCAAAATGCTAGCTAGCCCAGAGTCCCACCAGTCCTGCTATTAGCTTAGCCCCTGATATTTTCCAGACCTACCAACACCCCTGGTTGGTGCTGATAACTTCATCATAGAGTTTGGTTGAAGAGGGGGCCTTACTCTGGTCAGGGCCATGCCTTGTGCTTTCTGCAAGGTTTGATGTTGAGACTTTCATCTTCCTTTTACCCCAAGGATTTGGCTAGACTTCGTTATCTCATTAGGAGAAATCCTTCCAACATTTAAATTCCTGATTTTCCTTTAGCCATGCTAGATTTGGGTGGACCAGGTAATTTCTATCCAAACAGAAATGTATCTGTTCGTTCATCAGATTTCATTTGGCCAAGGTTAGAAAGGTAAACAAATCCACAGCAAATCCAAGTAGATTGGTGTGACAGACAATGCCTGCGAGCACTAGCAAATTCACATTCTTCACTTGGTCCATGGCAGGTCTACCAGAGGTGTGGCTGCTTCTTAGGTTGAGCTAAAATTGGTATCCATGTGAAATAAAACAGACAGGCTGCCACATGGGCATCACCCTCTACCTTTATCCTTCACTGCAGAGGGCACGCGGATGGTGCAGCCCAGCACTCCTTTACTTCCGAAGTTATGAAGTACACTGATATGCAACCTGCTGCTCTTCTTTAATAAGAGTGTGATGTCTGTTGGCAGTATTTTCAGAATCGTCGTTTTCGTTTGGGCTCAGGGTCCTTGTTGCTTGGTACATCCTCACTTAACATAAATGAGGAGGCAAGAGGATGAGGTAATGCTCGAGTTGCCCAACAGTAATCTTCATTAACAGACTGCAAAGCCGGTCCTTGAGATGTAACCCCAAACAGATTCAGCTATACAGGCCCATGAGAACCTTGACTTACTAGGCCGCAAGACTGGCCCATACGAGACGAACCTCCCACAATGAAACAGCAAGACCAATTGTTTTTTAATGAATGTTTATTTTGACCTTCTTGGGAAGGTTTTGCATGTGACACTATCATGATTTATAATTCGCTGCAATTTATTTGCTACCATGTCCATGCGGTAGGCACTGCTGTG
Organism: Ambystoma mexicanum; assembly: GCF_040938575.1. NCBI lineage: Eukaryota > Metazoa > Chordata > Amphibia > Caudata > Ambystomatidae > Ambystoma > Ambystoma mexicanum. The sequence continues at coordinate 322,880,768 of NC_090926.1, read as the reverse complement.
GCTACACAAGTATGACGTTATACCTTCTTTGCATTTTTTTAAGGTGGTCCGATATCAAAATAATTAATCTATTCTGAAATCTGTACAGTATACTGTTCTTTTGTAACATGTAAGATTCTAAGATAGTTAAATAAAAGATCTTGTCACTTCTGTAAGTCTGTCAGTAAAAATCTGCTTTCTTTATCATTCTCTTGCCAGCCCCGAACTTCACCTGTGTCTGCGTTGGACCATATTGCATAGGGGGGACCTGTGTGGGTGTTGCGTGCTTTGCCAGTGCTGTTTGGGACTCGAACGGAGGCAGTACTACATCGAAGGGCTGCCACAATACGAACCAACTGGAGCAATGCAACTCACACATCGAAGGGGTGATGGCTGTGAAGTGCTGCTACTCGCAACAGTGCAACATGGACCTTGACGTCAAAGGTGACCGCCTTCTTCCACTCATCATGATTTAAATGCTTGACACTGACCCTTGGTTCCACAGGTACCAGAAATGTATGCGGAACACAGGCAGTAAGGTAGGTGAACGCAGCACATATCTCCCATTATCAGTCAGGAAATTAAGTTGATGTACCAAATAACTCCCAAATTGACAAGGGGGGTCCTGGGAGTCTCTCTGCCAGACATTAGTCCTGGTTACGAGAGACTTACCCAGAGTCTTTAGCTCACTATCTTTCACAGAGAAGAAATATCCCAAACATATCAGTCTTTGTCCTGTCCTGGGGCAGTCCAGCACCGAAATGCTAGGCAATTCTCCTCTGAACAAGATTACCAACAGCATCCCAAGACACGTGTTTCGCTCTGGTTGGACCTCATCAGTAGGGAGGAGCTGTGCCTCTCTAAGAATAGTGAGCAAGGGGTCCACGTCTGGATTCCCCAAATAACTCCCAGTAAGAGTCTTCGAGGTAGGTTGGTGGAACATGTAACTCCTATTAGCAGACCACAAGCCTGGTCCTTGAGATGTTACCCCATACACATTCAAGGCAAAGGAAAGGTGGTCCCTTTCAATGGCAGAGATTGTATTAAAACAAAAGAAATATAGAAAAGTAGAAAACAACAACCATATACATCAAGAATGCACAGGAGATGTTGGAAACCATTATGAGGCAAACTTTGAAACAGCCCATCGGTTGATAAACAGTAACATTTTAATTTGAGTTGGAAAAAACAACACAAGGTACACTATGATACAAACAACGATGGCTTATTACCTTTGATGAGGTAGTGAAACTCAGAGATTGTGGACGGTGTTCCATTTTGCTAAAAAATAATAAAACTTGTAAGATTAAAAGCAAATGTAGCGGTGAGTCACTAAGTGAATGACACTATTGAGCACTCATTTAGGATCCTTTCCAGAGGAACCTTAAGAGAGCATCTCTGGCCTCTGTGATATGCGCTGATTATGCTGTAAAAATAAGGGGGAGAGAACTACCATTTAATAGCCCTCTATTTCCCAATCAGGAGACATAAATATAAATATAGGACGACCAAAGCTGTGCTCACCTTACAGTGCATCGTAGTTATGGTGTGGTGTGTTAATAGTGCAATCCAACCATACTGGGAGTACATGTCTAAAAACTAAAAAACAAACTTAATAGCTAGGGCGGTGCCTAGACATGATGGGTGATGGTAGCACATAGCCCCCCATCTTAGTAGAATAAACGTATTGAGCTATAATGCTGATTCGTGATTGCAAGTTATTCAATTTTGTGTGGGCTATCAAAAAATGAAATAATGTAAATGATGTTTTTGAATTCCACCGCTGTGGCTTCTATGGTGTATATTTGGAAATTATCTTAAAAGAATTGGCCCTATTCTCTACGTTTTGTAAAGCTAGCTGGGTCTTCCTGGGAAGAGCATTTGACACCCGTGTCCAAAGACGGACCAGAGCCAGTCTGTAGCATGCCCATGGCGCATCGGGATCTTACAAGAGGACAGCCTATTGCATTTGATCACTAAGCCCTTGTGCGTGTGTTTAAAGAATCTGAATCCAATGTGGTACTCATTTGAAGTGTCTGTTCTTCATTGTAACATTATTTTGATCAGGATGCAGGTGATCAATGATCAACCACTCAATGTCTTCATCAATGGGGTTTTGGTCCAGGAAGTGTCTGCTAGTTTTACATAACGTAGAGCCAATCCGTTAAATTGAATTTTCGCTCATAAGATCACCAGCTGACACACTTGGCAAGTACTAGTGCAGAACGGAGTAAAATATCCTGGTATCTATTAGGGGCAATTCATTAAGATAATTTCCCAAAATATACCATAGATGCCACAGTGGGAGGAATTAACTAACATTGGCCCTCATTACGACCCAGGCGGTAAGTTACCGCCTGGGTCGTACCCTTACCACCATGGTGTAAACTGTGTTTACACCATGGTGGATGGTGGATTTACCGCCCCATTCCAAGGTGAGTGGGGCGGTAAATCCCCATTTCCCATTTTACCCTTCCCCATTCCCATTTTTGCCCCATAGGGCATAATGGGAATGGGGAAAGGCGCTAATTACGCCACCGTAAATTACAGTGGCGTAATTAGCACCAAGGTCCCTTTGCGGCATGGGTTTTAACGCCTGCAAAAAGCAGGCGTTAAAATCACCATCCCGCAAAGGTACCTTGGAATCAGGCGTTAAGGGTCGGCGCCGTTTACGGCGCCGTAAACCCCTTAACGCCTGGATCCTAATGAGGGCCATTATGTTAATTATGTTGATTTTTTGTTAACTCACACAAAAATGAATTACTTACCACCACGTATCTGCATTATAGCTCAACTTCAACGGACCCTGTGTTACCATCATCCCCCATGTCTAGAGACTAATTTGAAAATAGAGAAACAGCAAGTCCATGTGAAAGACAACTCCTACAGTTATACCACAAGTGTCCAGCAGACACTTTTGTTGTAAAAACACAGTACTGTGTTTCACTGAGGGGCATAACCTTCATAAAGAAACTAGCGGGTACTTCAGAGAATAAATTCCTATAACGGGACAGACATGAAGTTACATAAGAGACGTGGCACCCACAAAGCAACAGCAAAGCATGTCTAGGATGAATAGTGCACACATAAATAGAGAGCAAGGCTTGAAATTGTGAAATGGAGATCCTGTAAAGAGATGATGAGATCCATGAGAAACATGCCTTGTATAAGGCAGAGCAAAAGAGGACTATATGAGACAAACAAACAAACATCATTTTATGAGACAAGGCATTTTCAAGAGAGCTTTCAGCGCCATAAAGAGACATTAGGGCATGTCTTCCATAGACTCAAGACAACAAGAAAGGTTCATAAGAAGTAAAACACTTGTGAAGAAATAGAAAGAGAGGTCCATAAGAGACAGAACATGATCGTCCTTTATTCTTATAAAGCAGGAAGGTCCACAAAATACCACAAGATAGATGTTCATGAGGGACATAACTCTCTTAAAAGACCATGAGGTATGCTCCTCTGGCATTTAACTGCTTTGGGGACAGCAAAGCCGATCCACAAGACAGATCTCCCAAATTCTAACTGCAAGAGAAACCTTTAACCGAGAGCTAGAGCGGTCGCCCAGATGCCTCACTTTCATAAAGATTACAGCAAAAGGATGGGTATCCCCTTCATCGTGGACCTGAGGAAAGTGAGAAGTCAAAAACCCAAGGGAAAAAGTCACACGGAACAACCAACAATTAAAATGTATATACGGTAGACTCTTGTAGGTGAAAGAGAGGTTAAGCTCGGTCAGTAATAATTGTTTTATATTCATATTTTATTGAGGTAATACACACAATTGCATAAAATTAGGCAAACGATTAATCATAAAATGTATACAGACATCTGATAGTTCTGAAAACATTCCAATTTAATATTGCATGGGTAAGCAATGTATAATCTATATGTGAGGATGATTTTCCTATGTGAGTGACCCTCAAAAGTGGGTGCTAGATTGCTATCATCATAGCTGGCCAAATGCCCGTATTGTACCTATTTTTCATATGGGTTGTGGCTATATTTCTCTCTGATTATTAATTCAGTGCTCCCTCAATGCATATATGCTGATAAAAAAAAGTGCTGAGTGTCGACTACAAGAATCTTGCATGAATAGATATATTGCATGTCCCAAAATATCTTGTTTATCGTAGTTTCGACGAGTACTTATATCTAATTCAATGAAAAGCTGATATTTGTCTTCCTCAGGGCACAAACACCACAAACCAGCGTTTAACAATCTACATACAGAAATATGTCTAGGAAAGTAAGGCACACACCACCCGAGTACAGCAAATTGTACAGTAGGTTTGAGAAGGGGTACTAGCCCCTGACAAAGGTTCTATAGATTGATTCTAATGACAAAAGAACATAACATATTGGGCACATGATGATTGTATGGATCTCTAAAAGGATCTAGAGAACAATTGTAAGTTTGTAAGTTTTGCACATGAGGCAGGTTTTGTGAATAGTAGTCAAAGGACGCATCATAGTGACACTTCAGCACAAATGCACTTTATATTGGTTTTATATGTGTTTTAAATGGATTAATGTATTTAATATTGGCTTGATTATATGTACTATACCTCCATGTCAAACCAAAGGGTAACATTATTTTTATTGATTGATTATTAAATTATATAACAAATTGAAATCTAATGAGTGCGAGATCTTAGTGCACTCTACCTATACTAGCAGTCCAGGCGGGTTCCTAGTTTAAGACGAGGTCTGTGAGACATTCACCTTCCAAAAAGGGACGGCAAAATGGGTCCACGAGAAACATAACTCTCACAGATTGAGTAAGATGTTGACACATGGTATTCCTCCCGACATACCATTCTGCAATCAGCCACCTCTTGGAGACATACATCATTAGAGAGAGGAAGACAGCTGGCTGGGAGAACATTTGTTTAATCACTGCTTCTTGCAGCTGAAAAAGGAAATGTCTCAACTTTGTACTGCATACATCACAGTTATATACATGGCAACACATTGCACAATAATGTTATGCTAATATGAACCTTATATTTCAATAGGCTTTGATTGGCCCTTTTACTTAAAGGTCAAAGCATCACCTTTTTCCCATTCGACATAAACACTTCATGAAACACATGACTTCCTATACTAATTAGCAAGACTAGGTAGTTTCCCAAAATTCACTGAACAATGGGATATTGTCAAGATACACAACATAAATGGGGAAGAGAGGTCGACACTCTCCCCGAACCACAGAAGCCGAATGAAGTCGACCCTCCCACCGTGGTTGGCACAGGTACCTGATATATAGTAAACAGGACACCACGTGGCAGCCAGTGGGGGGAAGAGGGTTAGGGAGAGGTTGTGGACAGGGTAGGGGATTTTAGGAACACTGGATAGAGGGTGAGGGAAAACCTAGTTTGGATAGGACTGGGGATGCAACAGGAAAAAAACCCTATCCTGACTAATACCTTGTAACACCCTCAACGGTGCATTTCCTTGTCTCTAACATACCCTTTTTGTACTCCTGATACATTCATAACATACTTCTGTAGTACACCTTGATACATGTACCTCGTTCACCCTCTGACAGAAACACTATGTATAGCAAGCAGAATGGAACGTACAATTGGGAATATTCCCATTATGAAAGACGTAACACATGGCCCCAGGGGCTGGCATAAGCAACATTTATAAACACTGAACTTAAAATGGTGATGAACATGGAAACATAAGCATTTTGCCATTCACACTTCCAGCCCAAAGTTTTCGCAACCAATCTCTTGTTAGCAGCACTGGAGAACCAAAGGCATGGGGCTTGTTCAAACGTGAATGAATGTTTACACTCGAGCAAAACAGAACCAGTCCCTTTGTCCGAGGTATGTTGTGCACCTGAACCCCTGAGCACCAGTGGAGAATTAGTAGGCTGTCATGCTGCCTTCCCCGAACCTTACCCACTTCCCCGGCAAATGGCGCCCGGTCGTGCACTTAAAGAAATGCAGTGTACAGTTTCACATTTCACTTATCTTAAGTCCGGGAGGCTCTTGAGCCCTCCCGGATGTAGTATGGTGTAGCCCGTAGCAGCTGCAGAGATTCCTTCTCTCACCACTGTGAACACTCACGCCTGCCGCTTCTGCTTGCAAGCAAAGTCCATCAGCAGACGGCTCCTTCTTCTCTCCGACACAGCTCCGCACCAACACAAAATAAGCCACACCTGCCGTGCGCCCCTCACAAGCCGTTACTAATCAGGATCAGCTGGCCACACGCACACACAGCAGATGACTACTCGACCGTCCCAAGTACTGCTGGGAAATGTAGCTTTTATGTATTAACATGTATTTACAATCTGGCGCATCCTGGGTCCATGCCACCCGCTCCTATTCTTATTCCTGACATTACCTCCTCTCCCAGGGCCCTTCCCAGGTCCTGGTTTACCTGGATGTCGCAGAAGAAACTGTTTAACCAACCTTGGGGCATGTACCACTCCCACTGGCTCCCAAGAACAATCCTCAGGCCCATAGCCTTTCCATTGAATTAAATACCATAGTGGGTGATTCCTTTTCTTGGTGTCTAGAATGCTTTTAACTTCATACTCCATCTGCCCGTCTTTCATGATTGCTGGAGGCTTCTTAGTAGTCATTCCAGGAACTGCGGGTTTCAGTAAAGACACATGGAACACCGGGTGTATAGGTAAAGTCTTAGGCAGACGCAATTTCATAGCAGTTGCAGACACGCATTTAGTAATCTCATAAGGCCCAATGAAACGAGGTAAACATTTCCGTGATCCTACCAAGGATAAATTCTGTGTTGATAACCACACCCTATCCCCCACTTCATATTTAGGACCTTCCTGTCGATGCTTATCAGCTTGAGTTTTATACTGTCTTTTGGCTTGTTCCAAATTTGCCCGTGCCTTTTGCCTGACCTCAAGAAGCAACTGCTTGCGCTCTTGTAACACTGGCATGTTTTCCACTTCTGCCAAATGTTCCAGTATCATATTCTGCTCTTGACCATATAAACATTCATTGGGTGCCATTCCCAGGGAAGTATGGTATGTGTTATTGTAGGTGAACTGCGCCAACCATAAGGTCTGTACCCAGGAATCTCTGCCATCCCCCAAATACCCTCGTAAGTATTGCTCCAATGTTTGGTTCCCTCGCTTTGTCTGGCCATCAGTTTGAGGGTGATAGCTGGTGGAGAGCGCACAATTGAATTCCAGCATCTGACAAAAGGCATGCCAAAATCTGGAGGTAAATTACAAGCCCCTATCTGAGACAATACTCTTTGGCAACCCATGCAATCTTACCACAAGTTGCAAAAATAGCTCTGCCAGTTTTCCCGCCCCCAGTATTCCCACACATGGAACAAAGTGGGCTTGTTTATACAAGAAGTCTATCACTACCCACATTGTATCAAATTGATTATCAGGAGGCAAATCCATAATAAAATCCATAGAAATATGAGTCCATGGTTTAACGGGTTTGTAACGGTTGTAGCCACCCTCTTTTCTTCACATGCTCTGCCTTGTTACGTGCACAATTCTCACACAACCCCAGATAAGTCTCGATATCTTGTCTTAATGTGGGCCACCAAAAAAAAATTTCTAACATATTTTGCATTTTTCTCAGACCTGCATGTCCTGCTAATGGAGACTTATGGCACCAGTATAGAGCTTTATCCTGTAATTCCATAGTTGGTAAATACAATCTACCATGATGATAGGGGAATCCTTCCTGTACTGTTTGTGCCGGATGTCTTTTCCGCCACTCCTGCAATTGTCTGAATGGTAACGCTTTCTTGACCAGCTCAATGACCTGCTTCGTAATAGCACCAATAATTCTTTCTGCGAAATGATGGTCTTAACTTCACCTACTGGATTGGCCAAATTTTGTTGCCTGGATAAAGCATCCGCCTTTCCATTCTTACTACCCGGTCTTAATGTCACCACAAAATCAAATTAATTGAAGTACTGGGACCATTGTAGCTGTCTAGGGCGAAGGGATTGTGCCATTTTGAAGTACTGCAAATTCTTGTGATCAGTTACCACCACTTCCTGATGCCTTGCCCGAGGTAAATAATGTCTCCACTCAAGGAATGCTAACCGAATAGCCAACAATTCTTCATCAGTGATGGAATAATTTTGTTCACACCCCGACAGCTTCTTAGAATAAAATGCCACTGGGTGCCATATTCCCTTCTCATCTTTCTGTGATAAAATAGCTCCTACTGCAACATTACTAGCATCCGTCTCCACCTGAAACACTCTCTCTGTGTTAGGATGTCTTAACACAGAGGCGGTAGTGAACGCTACCTTCAATTCCTGGAAGGCTTTCTCTGCCTCCACACTCCACATAAACCACACCGCCTTTTTTAGTAGTTGTGTAATAGTTGTGTAATGGGAGTGACAATCTTAGAGAAGTTGCTGATAAAGCGCCTATAGAAATTGGTAAACCCTAAGAAAGATTGTATGTCTTTTATGTACTGTGGGGAAGGCCAGTCCATCACGGCCTGAACCTTTTTTGGATCCATCACAATCCCTGTGTTAGTATAAATCCCAAAAACTCCACTTGTGTCACATGGAATGCATATTTCTCTAATTTCACACACAATTGATATTCCTGTAACCTCTTCAACACTGCCCTCACATGTGTTACATGTTGCTTGGGGGAATCTGAATAAATCAAAATGTCATCAATGTAGACAGTGACAAAAACATCAACGAACGCATGCAATACCTCTTGCATAAAAAACTGAAAAGCTCCAGGAGCATTACATAAACCAAACGGCATCACGAGATACTCAAATAATCCAAACTTGGTCCTGAATGCAGTTTTCCACTCATCTCCTTCTTTTACTCATATCAGATGGTAAGCACCCCTTAAATCCAACTTGGTATATATTTTTGCAGCCTTTACTTGATCTAATAGGATCAAGGACAAGGGAAATCTGTTCTTTATGGTTACCTTGTCTAATGCACAATAGTCAATGCATGTGCGTAATGTCCCTTCTTTCTCAGGAACACAAAATAACGGTGAAGAAACTGGAGAAGTAGAGTGTCTAATAAATCCCTTAGACAACATCTCATTTAGATAATCTCGTAGATGCTTATTTTCCTTTTCCGTGAGGGCATAAATTCTACTGCTGGGAAATTTTGCTCCTTCTTCTAATTCAATAACACAATTATAGGATAGGTCCGATGAGGGGGCACTGCTCAGCCACTCTTTTGTCAAAAACTTTATCAAACTCCATGTATTGTGAGGGAATTCCTTCTCCCACTGCTCCCACCACCGAGCCCTCTGATCCTTTCTCAATTAACAATGCTGCGGGGCCTACTTCTGGTAGTATGTGTTCCTGACACCGTTGCTCATCAAACCCCACTGTCTGCTTTTCCCAATCAATCCGGGGGGTATGCAATTTCAAACACGGCATCCCCATAATCAAACCGAACTGAAGTGCTGCTATTAAATCAAATGTAATTTCCTCTTGATGACCACCTACACAAATCATTTCCAATTTCTCAGTCTGTTTCCGTATCGGTCCTGATACTAATGAGGGACCATCTACCCACTGTACTCCTTCTACCTTTTGCTTATCCACTAAAGGTAATCCTAACAATGCAGCAAATGTAATATCCACAGAATTACCTGTCGCCCCCGAATCCACCATCGCCATAACCTCCTGTTTCATCAAAGCAAAACATCACATCACCAGAATGTATAAGTGAGAAGTTTTACCCCCCACTGTATTTGCAATCCATCTGCGAAATCTTACCTCAAATGGGCCTGAGACCTGTGTTCCCCCTAAGGCCGGGCCAACTCTTTTCCCGCTTCCTTCGCACTCTTCTCACCACTCTTCTGAGGAGTATTGGGACATGTACGTATAAAGTGCCCTGCTTGCCCACAATACAAATCCAACTTATTAACCTTGCATTGTTCCCTCTGTGCCGCTGGCAACGGTCCTCTTACACTCCCAATCTGCATTGGTTCCACTTCACTTGTCCTTCCTCCTCTACTCCTGTCTAATCGCACAAATGGCTCTGCTTTCGGTCTCTTTTTATCGCCTTTCCACTCATTCATGCGATGATCCGACCTCAAGGCTAAATCTATCATGGCAGTACAGGTTCTTGGTTGGGGTTCCTCTTGCGCAATCGCATCTTTAAGTTCCTCACATAATCCCTGGTAAAATAACACTGTTTGCTTGCCCACCGGCCACTTGATCTCTATTATCAGTCGGTTAAACTGTGTTACATATGTTACCAGATCCTGAGCTCCCTGTTTTAATCCCAACAACTCCTTATCCTGTGCTAATGACACCTCTCGTCGATCAAATAGCCTGCCAAATTCCGCTAAGAACCCATCCCAGTTATATAACAGAGGATCATCTTTTTGTACCAATGGCATAGCCAATGCTGCTGCATCTCCTGTCAAATAGGAAATTACAAAAGCTGTCCTAGCCTGAATTGTCTCAAACGCTGTGGGTGTGTACAAAAAATGTAGTCTACATTGGGTAAGGAACATCATGTATTTTCTAGGATCCCCTGAAAAGCGTTTTGGCGCTGCCAAAGGTACACTACTAGGAGGTTGGACAATTACCGTAGAATTGTGGCTTGAGGAGGCTCCCATTGCACTAGCCCCCTCTAACGGAGTCCTCTGAGCGACCAAACTCTGTACCTGTGTTTTTAAATTATCGGATTCTTGTCTAGCATGGGCTAATTCCACCTGAATGTCTTGGAGCACCTTTGGCACATCGGCCAAAGGCAGAGGAGTCGCTTTCATTTGGCTTGTGTGGTTGTAAGTATCCCAATATGGGGGTGGCTTATTATGTGAAGATACACAACATAAATGGGGAAGAGAGGTTGACACTCTCCCCCAAACCACAGAAGCCAAATGAAGTCGACCCTCCCACCGTGGTTGGCACAGGAACCTGCTATATAGTAAACAGGACACCACGTGGCAGCCAGTGGGGGGAAGAGGGTTAGGGAGAGGTTGTGGACAGGGTAGGGGATTTTAGGAACACCGGATAGAGGGTGAGGGAGAACCTAGTTTGGATAGGACTGGGGATGCAACAGGAAAAAACCCTATCCTGACTAATACCTTGTAACACCCTCAACGGTGCATTTCCTTGTCTCTAACATACCCTTTTTGTACTCCTTAATACATTCATTACATGCTTCTGTAGTACACCTTGATACATGTACCTCGTTCACCCTGTGACAGGAACAATATGCATAGCAAGCAGGATGGAACGTACAATTGGGAATATTCCCATTATGAAAGACATAACACATTGCTCCAGGGGCTGGCATAAGCAACCCTTATAAACACTGAACATAAAATGGTGATGAACATCAAAACATAAGCATTTTGCCATTCACACTTCCAGCCCAAAGTTTTCCCAACCAAACTCTTGTTAGCAGCACTGGAGAATCAAAGGCATGGGGTTTGTTCAAACGTGAACGAATGTTTACACTCGAGCAAAACAGAACCAGTCCATTCGTCCGGGGTATGTTGTGCACCTGAACCCCTGAGCACCAGTGGAGAATTAGTAGGCTGTCATGCTGCCTTCCCCGAACCTTGGCCCTTTCCCCGGCAAATGGTGCCCGCTCGTGCACTTAAAGAAATGCAGTGTACATACAGTTTGACATTTCACTTATCTTAAGTCGGGAAGGCCCTCCAGCTAGAGAGAGACAGCAAAGGAGGGAGTGGGTGTTCTGATGAGGAGAATCTCAGTCTTACTGGCATTAAGGCAGAGATCATTGGTGGCACACTACTCCTGGATAGCAGACAGACAGTCAGAGATGAGAGAAGGACAAGAGGTGGCTGCAGGTAGCCTGAAAATGAGCTGAGTGTCATCTGCATAGCACTGAAGGTTGGGGCAGAGAGCGGCAATGCGGTGGGCAAGAAGTGCCAGGTATTGGTTGAACAGCCAGGCAGAGAGGTTAGACCCCTGGGGAACACAACAGGTAGAAATAGAGATCGAGGAGAGGACATAGGTTGTCTGGTTTTCTATTGGCAAATGTCCCCTGCCTTATCTTTTCTGACTGTGTTCCAGTTTAGTTTTATGAGTCACACCATTGAAAATCACATATTCTGCTATTAAATGCTGCCAAATTGTCTGCACCTGTCTTCAGCTGCTCTCAGTCACCCTTGGCTGGGGCTCAACCATTTATCTTCGGTTTTCCTAACTCTGTGTTTCTATTGTTCTAAGCACTTGTAAATTCCTATAAGACTTAAATCTTTTATTGATTTGCAAGGCAAACTGTGGAGTCCATTTTAAGATAATGGACGGCTGCTGCAGTCTTATTTCTTTTGTCAGGGAACCATTATTCTGAACACTACAAGTTTTCTGATGTCTAATATCTATTGAGTGTGAATAACATCCTCCATATCTAAACACAGCGTGGCCTAATGTCTGTGTTATTCTATGATAAATACATGTTTTACCTTGTCTCTTATGCAACTATATGATGGCCTTGCTTAACTGGCGTCACTTCTGTCATCCATGGTCCATACCATGGTTATCCTCACTGTTTCCGTTTAGGGTATGGATAATACAGTTGTCTGAGTGCACAATTCTTCTCATATTTGCACTATTGGACCAGGGGGTGGGACACGGCCCCTAAATGGCATAGTCGCCTGTCCGTCATCAGATATGGGGGAAGGATCTACTCCTCTTCAAAGATGTATTCATGAGAGAACTAACTCTCCTAAAGAGACAACAATGCAGGTCTGTGGCAGACAGATCCACGAGGGATGTAATGCCTCTAAATAGACAGCACAAGATGTCTGTAGCAAGCATAGCTCTCATTAAGAGACTGCAAGACATGTCTTTGACAGACAGGCCCATGGGAGAAGTAAGTCTATTAATAAGACAGAAAGGCAGGAACGCGTGACACATAACTCTGAAAAAGAAACAAGATCAGTCCAAAAGATGTAAATAATGTATTTCTTGGATAGCAAAAGTGCTGAAATAACAGAAGACATTACTATCGCAAAGAGAAGCACTAATTTTATTGATCATGGAAGGATGAAAGGCTGAGATGACCATACCAGGATTTAAACCTGCCACAACAAGCTGCACACAGATATCAGGAGCCAGCATTTAGCTCACTGTGCTATCTGACCAGCTATAACTCACACAGCATGGCATCAAGACAGATGCATAATAAAGAGACTTCCTTACAGAGACAGAAACAGCAAGGGACACCAATGATACATGTTTTTCCAATAGCAAAACAGCAAGCTACGTTCATGACAAAGGGAACTCACATAAAGGGATGGACTGGGACCCAAACGAGGCCTTGGAAAGAATTTGAAAAGTGGCCGTACATTACACATTTTCAGCAAGTCCACCCTTTCCTATGATAAAATGTGGAAATAAAACAGGGTAGCACACAAATGAGGCCCAGGGTGCTGTAAGGTCCTGTCTCCAAAGTTCCTTGGGAGCTGCTAAACCCCACAGACCCACAAAGGTGTCCAGTTCACAACTGTTTGTAAATACAGCAGAGTTCAAAACACCCCTGGGGAAAAGGGGAATGGGACAAAATAAAAAACTCAGACAGTGGATCTTCTTCCTTAGGATGGATGTCTGCATGAATGAAAAAAACACAAGGTAAGCTTCTAGTCTGTTAATTTCATCTCCCACTCACTGACCCCAAAGATGTGTAACGGTACCTGAGATTCCTCTGCTGAAAGCCTAGAGCATTAGTTTCACTTTGGCATCAGTGACATTGATATTGTAGTAGAGGTTCTGCTGTGTTTTACAGTATCTACTTGAATGTCTTTCTCCAAAACTATTGCCTGCTTCTTAAAACTGGGTAGAAACTGAAGAAACCCAATTCATAGTAGTTACACTGAAAACTCTTCTGAGTTCTCTTGTCATAAGGCAATAAAAATAGTTCTTTGGATTTTGTTCGTAGACTTGGTAGACTTGGTTGATCCTCACACCATTTGTCCTTTCTTAACCTAACCTGAATATAATAATACTTTCTAATATGAATTTCAGTTGGCAGCGCAAATATTCACAAAGTAATTTCCTTGACAACCTTACGGTTCTGTAGTGTAAGCGTTATCTCTTTATCAAAGTTCCAGAATTAAAACTGCAGCCTATTAAAATCTTTTTTTAAAAAGCTAATTACTTCCTATTTACCTAAACTAAAGCTACTAGGTGAGCAATGCCAGCCCAGAAATGCTAATAGCGTGGGCATCATTAAAAAAAAAATAACAAACTTGGAAATTCAGTCACTACAATAGTCAGGAATGTATACTACGAGAGCTGTGCAGAAAAGTAAACAACAGGAATAAAGAGTCGCCACGCTAGTCAAAGAAAGCTAACTACGTGTGCCGCTCTGTAAGAGAAAAGAGAAACAAACTGAAAATACAGTCGCCACACGACAGGCAAAAGGCTTACATCCAGAATTAGTCACCTACTACGAATCTGACGCGATACGGCCAGGAAGTACTCAGGTTCTGTCGCGCAACTCAAGGAACAGGAACACTATGAAATGAGAAGCAGCCATCGAAAGGTAATGTTGTACACGCAGCCGAAAACATAAACAGGCAGCAGTAAACGTTACGGTGAAAGGCTGTTTCCTGACAGTTTAAGTCCTGCACGCATGCATAGTCAAAAATTAAAATTCAAACCTCCTGCAACTAATAAGCACAAGGGAAAAAAGAAAGATACTTCCTAATTTCTAATGAGAAAACAACTTGAAACTAATTTTAAAAGACAATTAGATCTATTTAAATACATTTTTTAAAGAAAAACTGATATCTTTATCTTTACTTATAAGAGCATCACTTATCTAAATTGGGAAGATGTACACAAATCTTCTTGCTCTTGATAAGATTTCTTCTCAAATAGTTGAAAACTGTTTCTTTTTCCTGCTTCTTCTGCGACTCCAGGCCTGGAAACACAGGACACCAAAACAACAGGACCTATCTCCTTGACAATTCTTAATGAAAGGCAGTTGGGAATGTTCTGCCTAGCCCTTTGTTTAATCTTCCACCAATCAGGACTCTGGGTTCCTTCCACCATCTTGACTTGGGATAACCTCTGCACTCTGGAATGAATATGTTAAGGCCCAAACTACCATAGATTAAAAAACAGGAAATGTATGTAATTCAAATTAAACAAGTGAGTATCAGGAATTAATCATTATTGGCCACATCTGCCCGGAAACCTGACAGTTGCAGAGGCCTACCAGGGAATCTCCAGAGTTCCTTACGGCCCAGTCCACCCCAGCTCCCGTAAGGAGACAGTGAAACAGTGCAGCAGGTTTGTGAGAGCATTCACTCTCATAAGCAGCTGGGGACCATGAGAATTGCAGCACTGCATGGTATAAATCAATTTAACATAACCTAACATCACATAAAGGGATAAGACGGCAAGTCTGTCAGAGAAATAGCAAAAACAATCTCAGGGCAGTTGGCACTAACCCCCCATGAAAAGATGGCTTGCATTTGTCTTTCAGCGTGAAAAGTTTGCCAAAATGTTCAAATGTGACATGTCTCTCGACTTTAACTGATGGTTTTTGTGCAACAGTATCATTTGGCCTGTAATCTTTACAAACTGTGCATGCATTTTCCATGCGATATGCATGCAGCTTGTATTAAAGTATTGCATAGCCCTCAACTGTGAACAGTTGCTCTAGGAGATGATAGAAGCATAACTACACGCTGCTTGCTACTTCATTCTTGCAGTGCCCCATATTAGGCAGCTGAATCCCATGTCAAATTCGGCCCTGCTACCACATAGTGGCTGACGCAGCAAACCACACAGCAACTGCAGCAACATAGAAAGGGGTCAGTACGATATTATTCTTCTAGTCATCACTGACAAAAATGTAATTTCTCTATGATCATGAATGTCTAGTTGGAAGCAATTCAATACACTGGTATCGTGTATGTTCAGACTGTGGTCTGATAAACTGCCAGTCAATCCAAAGTGCTCTGAGGCCATGATTATGGGAGCTAGGTGCTATACAAATATCACTTTATATAACTTAAAGGGACAGCAAGAATGCATCCCACATGTGGTCAGCGAGAGCTGCCTTCCGAAATTAGCAGTAACAAGGCTTCCGCACTCTTCCACCATGGTGTAGCACATGACTGAACAAAGACGGGGTGTCTCCTATATGCCCTCCACATATAATGCTACCCTGATGCTTTCATTCATTTCTCAGACTTTATGTAAAGAAGGAAGAACCACAAAGACTCCACTTGTTGCGCTCCACATCAAAATTGTATTCAAAAAGAAAATTATACAGAATTACTTCATTCCATTTTTTTATGCTTTTTCTCTTCACAATTTTTCAATTTGATTTGTTCCATTTGTTTTCATTATTTACCGATGTTTAAAAAATGCAGATTCATTTTCATTCACATTTGTTACTTTTTGAAGAAAAAAAGATTTTCCTTTGTTTACATTCAATATTGTGGTTAGTTGTTTAGGCTAACACCCTCTGGTTATTTGAGCTGACACCCTCTACACGTGTTTCACCATGCTATGTTTTGCATGGTTCTTCCGGAGAGATTTAGGTAGCTTTTATTTGTGAAAACACTGTCTGTGTTGCCATTAATGCAGTTTTGTGATATGCTTGAAAATGTGATACGTTTCCTAGGTACATTCCTTTGTTGCCTGCATAGTCAAGAGTTGCCGGTTTGGCAGTTCACCACTCGTGCTCTGAGTTCCTATGAGTTCCTTATGGCTGTTATCCTGTTCAATTCTGGCACGATTTTGGGGAGATGCATCGGATTCGATTAAACCAATTTCTCAGACTTTATCCTGAATAAAACGAGGGTTCGAGAGCTGTGTAGTGTGTGTCAGCTGCTTAATGTATGGTGTTGGATGCCACAGGGCTTCAAGGCCAGCAAGAAGTAGGCCAACCTGCTTCTCAAGTAAATAACCCCCTCCCCCCTTCTCTTCCTGTGGTAGGTGAGATGTCCGTGGACACGTCTAGGTTATTGAACCAATCAGAGCATGAATACACTGGACATCAAAGCTTTCTTTCAACATCCCTAGACTGAATGACTTTAAACTGAAACGCAATAAAGTACATACATTAACAGTTTTTGAGCTGTCCGGCAAAATGGTGGCTATGTGGCGCAACGTGACAGGCAGGGCACATTTTCCCCACGTTAGTAGGTACTATACCAACAATACTTTTCATTTATATCCTGAGACCCTCACATGCCTTTTTTGGGAGGTAGGTGGGGGTGGGGGGGTAAGGATTGATGGGGTGCAGGGCACGTGTCCCATTTCTCCCCACTTTAAGGCCCAACATTTGCAAAAGCAGGTAGCATCACATGGCCAACCGGCGCCAGAGAGTCACTCGCCACCCTGCTGCTTGGCATTTAACTAGCAAGCACTGCACTTCACTGCACTTCAGGCAGTAGACCTGAGTTCAGGTCTCGCCTGGGTCAGCAGGGACTGTAAGTCTTGGTCATCCTAGGTCCACCATCCTACAAAATACTTATACAAAACCTCAGGAATTATGCCAAGACTTAAAAAGGTTTTGTATTTGAAATGTGTTTGTATCTATCGTAAAGCGAGCTGAGATACAACAAAATGCTGCCCAAGAAGGGGTCTAGCATGATATTAGACAGGGGATTAGAGAACATGGCTAATGTGGACACATGAGTGGAAGCGGGTATGGCAGTTAGTGCAGGAGAATGTGCTAATGCTTGAAGAGGTAGGTCTCGAACTCTAACTTTCTAACTTTAAGTCTCTGACTCTAACTCTTGACTGAAAGACAGGATCGGTGCTGCGGGGTGTAAATGTGGCTTGGTTATACTGTGGCAAGTTCATATCCTGGCAAGGCTGCCTCAGCTTTTCCTACTTCCGAGTCGATCCACTGAGTCCCAGGAAATTGGTTGATAATAACAACTCCTAGTAGAGCACTTAGAAGGGCGATTTATAAACATGATATTACTCTGGTGCTGCATGGCCTCCTGAGATATTGATATTTCCTTGGTGTAAGGAGGGGTTTGAGAGGTTTCTGCCTCCTATGCCGTGCAGCAGGGCTATACCATGATTTGGTCTTAGAGGGGCAGCAATACAGATGTGGAGGTACAATCCCCACCCTGCAGATTATCAGTTGAGGGGCGTGCACTTGTGCGATGTTCTTTCTACTTTTAGCCTAATGCATAGATCAGTAGAAGCCAACTGAGGTTGCATCAGGACATGCATCTAACGAATGGTCAGAATGTCAACTAACCTAAGCCGATGTTGCATGAGACTTGCTCCCAAGATCAGCAATAGGTGCTCAGGCTGTTGAAACTAGAGTTCGAGGTTGTCGGTATTTACGTCTAACTGTCCCTTCTTATGTTCCATGCAGATGGTCCTCCAATCTCCGACCCATCGGCGAGTAACCTTCCCCTGGTGATCCTGCTTCCCCTGGTGATATTGCTGCTCTTCGGACTCCTCATCGGACTCTTCACCTGGAAACTGAGACAGCGCAACAGGAAGAGGCTACTGTCCCAGCTGAGTCATATGGGGGATGCAGACCTACTGAAGGCATCAATTGTTGGTGACAGCACCCTTGGGGTGAGCATTTCTTACGCTTCCTCTATGCGGTAGTGGCCAAGCTTATGGTTAAGTGATGCCGTCTGGCCTTGACAAAGCGCTGCTGCAGGCTTATTCACATGCTCTAGTTGGCAGCTAGCCATCTAAGGCCTAGTGGGAACATCTGGGAGGTACCGCAGGACAAGCTATGTTCTCTAGGAGACATAGAGCTCTTTCAGATCTAGTGAGGCTGTCTAACCATGACAGAGTATAACCACAAAAGATATGAGTGGAAGATTTTGAATGAATATAAACCCCTGACATTGCTCTGGGAAACCTTCCACACCACCGTTTGTTAGCCCGTCTGCGCCATTGCAAAATGGGTCCAGCCATATGCAAATCAAACCAATGGTAGCAGCCCAGCCCGAACTGCTAGGCCAGATCCCCTCTGCACGGAAACACAAGCAATCCCAGACATGTTCCAGCATTGGTGGGCCTCCTCAGTGAGGTGCAGCTTGGTTCCCTATGGTGCAGCGAGCAAGAGATGCATGTCTGGGCATACCCTCTCTCACATAGTGAGACAAACTATAACCACAAGGGATGGGTGGAAGGTTTTGAATGAATCTGAACCACTGGCATTGCTCTGGGCAACCTTCCACACCACTGTTTTAAGCGTGTCTGAGCCATTGCAAAAGGTGTCCAGCCACATGCAAATCAGTCAGGTCCTGCTACCAATGGTGAACTGCTAGGCCAAGTCCCCGTTGCACGGAAAACAAGCAACCCCAGATACGTTGCAGCCTTGTTGGGCCTCCTCAGTGAGGTGCAGTTTGGTTCCCTATGGCACAGCCTTCCACACCACCATGACAGAGAGTTGCTGCAGGACAAGTGCTGTCTCTAGCTACATTTTATTCCATCTCTTTTTATGGGCCTCATTACCACTTTGGAGGTACATCAGAGACATTTGTGAATTGTCACACTTGATTTGATTATGGAGTGAGAGAGACATTCTCTATGAATTGGATGTCGTGACTTGATGAACTATTACTTTGAATTTTGAATTTTGGACTTTGAATTTCTATTAGCCACAAGGAATCATCGGTTTGGAATACGTTGATGCACGAGAATGTATTTGTCTTATTAATTTGTATTCATTTCTATGCAAATCCTTATGTGAAAAAAGAAAAATGGTTTGTTTATGAAAAATTTGATTATGTAATGTGTATGTGTTGAAAACCTTCATGGTATATTGGATTTCACTCATTTTTCACTATAAAGCAAGTTTGTTTTAAAGATATCAACTGGTTCGCAGGGAGTCATTGATATGTCTTTTGAACCACATAAATCTGTTCATCTTTGTCTTTGTAATTGATGGGATACATATCCCATAGGAGTGCACATAGGGACCACCTGTCAGCACATGACAGGTCTTGTTGTTTTTGGTTCATTTAGCTGTCTCTAGTGGTCTTGAGACATGTTCAGTCCCTCTGCACCTGAAATATAGTTAAAGTTGATTATTGTAATATCCAAATATTCAAATTCTAAAGACTTTTTGAATAATTAGTGATTGACACAGATGAATACAGTAGTGCCCCTCTCTTCCCCTATCAAACTGAAAAGACAGCACATATCCCTGTGCCCCACAGAACATAATGCCAAGCAGTGTGATGAGGCTGCGACCCACCCCACCAATGCAATCCTTTCTAAGGTGATAATATCCCATTAACATTAGCAAATTCACCAGCTGCAGCGTTGCATTCTGACAAAACGAATCTCTGATGTGAAATCTCTCCACTGGCTCCCAGTGGCACCAAGGAAAAAGTTCAAGACCCCCGGCATCGTCCACAAGGCTTCTGGAGCTGTGGCCCGCACTACATCCAACTCTTTCTTCAAAAATACCTTCCTTCTCGAGCCCTTCGCTAAGCTACCTCCAACTCTCTGAGGGTCAGATCACTCTCCTCTGCAGGTGCCTCCCTCTGCAATGGCGTCCCTGCTACTCTCAAACTTGAGCCGCACCACTTGAAGTTCAGGAAGCTGCTCAAGACCATCCTTTTCTCCTGTGCTTTCTCTCCCTCTCTCCCCTGCTGTCCTACCTGTCTGCTGCGCCGACTGGTTGCTTGGCTAGTCTAACTGGGCACCAGGCTCCTCCATGATCAGTCTCCCCTGCACTGTCTCCGGGCCTACCGCGCACTTAGGGGCTGCAACTGTAACCTCTACAGCCCCCTGCCTCCTTGCACTTACCCAGAACTTCACTATCCTGGCTGCACTCACTCAGAGCAATTGCTACCCTGATTGCACTTACCCCTACCCTCTCCCTGGCACTTCCCCCTCTCCTTTCACCCTGCACTTTTGCGCTGTCGCACTTGCTCAATCAGAATGACACAAGGCCTAGTAAGATTGTTTGTCGTGTCCTCCCTCTGCCCCCCCCCCATTATCCTGTCACGTGTACTAACACTTGTGTACAGGCGCGTTATAAATCACATATCATATCATATCATATCAAAGCAAGAATCACTTTTCAGTGGCAAATTGAAATAAATGACAGATGTTGTAACCACAATTTAACTTAGAATGGAATATCGGACCCTAGTCTACAGTGGGGAGCATTTCATGGACCCTTGCCCCCTTCATCAATTTTTCTAGCTCTGCCCCCTTTAACACACTACATATATGACTGTTTTGAATTATGAGTTACATCCCAGATTGAATCATAACCCCACTTCTTGGCGATTTATGCAAAGTCTGTCTGTGTTGTAATAAATGCACATTAAAATAATTCTGCATTGTAAAATGTTGTTAAAGGACACATTTGTTCCTGGCAGGACCTGCTGGATGACAATTGCACCACTGGCAGCGGCTCGGGCCTGCCCTTCCTGGTACAGAGGACAGTGGCGCGGCAGATCACGCTCGTAGAGTGTGTTGGTGAGGAAACAGGTTTTATGGTTCACAATTGTTAAAGAGTGCATGTTGATTACGCATTGCGCAGATGCCAGCGTTATACAGGCCCTGCTGAATCCTTTGAGGAGAGGGAGTGCAGAACCAGCCAATGGGTGGAAGGGGCACGAGAGAGGCCAGAACCAGCCCAAGTATGGAATGGGAGAGAGAGCCCAGAACCCACCCCAGGTGCAAGCTTTGGAATGTGAAAAGGCCCAGAATCAGCCCAGGGCTAGTAGGATGGGGGTTCAAGAAGGAGACTAGAACCAGCTTGGGGGAGGAGCGAGACTAAGTCCAGAACAAGTCCACAACGTAGAGGAGGGGGAGGGGAGGGGAAGGGAGCCCAGAGGTGTAAGTGGGGAACAAGAGGGACTCCAGGGCCAGTCCAAGAAGCAGCATTAAGAAACCAGCATCCTACTAGAGTTCCTCAGGGAAGTCACTGCTTGTCCCCAAACTGAAGAGAATTCCAGTGGCGAAGACGAGCCAGGTCAACAGGTTTTGTATGTGACATGCACCCTTCACCAGTCCTTCAAATGGATGGCTGTAATGTAAAAATGCATCAACTTGTGTACTAGTCACGTGGTCTTGGGGCCCGTCCAGTCAGGACCATAGTTTCCTTCTGGGTGGACGAGTGGTTGGGGCTGAGGAATAGGGTATTTTGTGAGCTGTGAGAGCCCGGCAGATGGCATGCCCAGCTAGTACACCGTTTGTCGAGTCTAATCGGGTAGGGAACAAGTTAGCCAGGCCCAGATCTTCAGGTTGCTATTGTTGGGTCTTTTTGGCCCGCACCCATAATCTAGGAATCTATGTGCTTCTGCAGAGCTACAGATTCTTATAGATGAAGGTTAGCGACACTTCACGAATCTGCCCTGTCTCTTTTTGACTACCATACCATTATAGCAACATCTCACAATACCCACTCTTTTCCAACTTCTTTCTTCTTTTCACCCATACTCTCGAGCACCTTCCCCTGTTGCCCACTCTAATTATTAGAGAGAGAAAAAAAGAGAGAGAGAAAGAGAGAGAGAGACAGAGAGAGAGAGAGAGAGAGAGATCGAAAGAGATGGTCAGATGGTGCGGAACAATGAGTTGGATAGATGAGATTGACATAGAGCAGGGATCTGCAACCTTCAGCTCTCCAGATGTTTTGAACCATGATTCCCATGATCCCTCAATATCAGCTATGCTGCTTAGCATACATCTCAACTCACACGCTCCTGTATTAATTTCACTCACCCGCCAAGCCCCTTACATGCCCATATAGTTCAATGGGCTCTCACCCGCCAAAAACTAAATGGCCCACGGGACCCAAAAGGTTGAGAGCTATGGGTTAGGGCTGATGGATTTTGTAGTCGTAATTGGTTATTTATAACGCGCTTAATACCCAGAGGTTTCTAAGCGCAGACTTGGGGACCGAACCCTAGTTGCTCCACGTCGACTTGCTTTCAAGGTGAGCGCGTTTTCCCTGAGCTATCCTCCTCAGAACATCTGGAGATCCAACGCAGCGCATGGGTAGAACCAGCTATGAGATAGTTCAGTGACTGACTCAAATCAGGCCCTACAGGGAGCAGATAGAAAATCAGGGGTAGGAACAAGACCATGGTGTTAAAGGCAGAGCGAAAATGGTCCGTTTTTGTGGTAAAATAAGAAAATCCAAAGCAGTGCGTGTAGAGTGAAACAAATAATCAGGAGAGGGAGGAGACAGAGGTTGGCAGAGGATGGAGAACAGGCAGTGCAGGTGAGGAGAGGAGCCTTAACCTGCTGAAAGTGTTGTCTCTTGGCCTGGTAGTAGAAGTAGTGCGTCGGCCAGCAAGATTACTCAGTGAGTTAAGTGCTCAGCTTTGATATTGTTATGTGACCTGCAGACAGAGGTTCGAATCCCTCCAAGGCCGACTCAGCCCTTGATCCTTCCGAGCTGGATACATTGATTAACCTTAAAGTGGGTAATAACATCCATGCAAATCCTAGTGTTGTGTAGTTTAAAAACCATTAACATGACAATACTAAAGTGTTTAGGAGGAGGCGGAATGTGGCACAAAGCACTAGGTACAAATGTGACATTAATATGACGTAATTGTCGTAAGAGGAGTGAAAGGAGGAGAGGATCTCGAGATCGAAAATGGAGTGAGACTTTTCCATGCACATTGTGCCTTACGCAACAAGTTGTGGCCTGGCCAAAAAGCATGAGAGAGCCCGAGCGGAGAGACATTGCAGGCAAGTGAAAAGGTTCAAGTGGGGTAAATAGAGTGGAATTCAAAATTAGGGTCAAGGGTCACAAGTCCAGTAGGAAAAGGAAGAGGGAGGAGAACGAAGAGGGGGGAGAAGGAGAGGGAAGAGAAGGAGAGGGGGGAGAAGGCTGATGCTAAAGGTTCAGGGTCAAGAGATCTCAGGTCGCAGCAAAGGTCACTAGAACTTAAGAGGAGGCAGGAGAGGGTGAGAATGAGTCAGGAACAGGTAAGAAGAGGTGGCCAGAAAAGGGGAATGTATGAGAGGTAATAGAGGAAGAGTTTCAGGAAAAAAAAACAAAGTCCAGAGAAGAGCCAAAGTTCCGAGAGCAAAGGGTAAGGAAGGTGGGTGAGAAGAACTAAGTCCAGGATAGAGGGAACAGGAGGATAACAGGGAAGTTGAAAGGTGAAGGTTCAACTCTCCAAGGAGAAACCATTCCGTAGATAAAGAGGGGTGGATTCAGGGAAGCCAAATGAGAGTCGGGTTCTTCCCAGAGAAGCCCTGAGAAACCAAGTGGTCAACAGATGATCAGAAATGCCATTGAATGAGGTGACTGGGCGTTACTGGCAAAGAAGAACCACAGTGCCAAGCCTACACTAAGAAAAGCTGCCCCTTATGGTCTTCATGCTGTCCAACCCATCAGAACACAATGCTAAACTAAGACGGCCATGCTGCATGGCAAAAGCTTGGGATTGTCTGATTATCAGGTGCTGCGCTATTACATAGCATCTGTGAAGCGTGCTTTGCAGAGAGATTGGACCAGGGTTCTTTCACCATGACCTATTTTGTATTAGCAATTCCTCTGCACGCTGGGGTTTGTGTGCTGGGATCTGCCCCAATTAGTTGCAGTGGAGGAGAGAGTTTGGGGTTGTTCTAGCTGCTAAGGTGGGGGGTTTAGGGCAATGTGTGATGTGCAGCAGGGTGATGTGAGGTGACTATGGCCTGGGCGCTTTCCAGGGCTCAAGTCGAGGGTACACGCGGGGGACGCAGTCCACCCACTTTATTCAGAGGGTGGACTCAGTCCCCCCCAGCTAAAATGGGAAACATTGAATGTCCTCTTTGAATTTATGAATTAAAGCCATGTAGGCTGCACACTTTACCACTACACTATATAACCTGATGAACCCCATTTCAGTACTGCAGGTTCCAGGGAAAATATTGGTATTGGTACTTGGAATTTAAAACATGCACACCTTTTAAAGTTTTCAAAAACACTATTAGAAGAAAATATCCTCCCTTGGTTTTGTGCGTGTGTTGATTTTATGAAAGGCAAATGCCATTCGTCCTGTACAACTTAATGAAATGTACATTTTTCAAGTTTATATTCTAATTTCTGGCGATGTCATATCCCATTGCTTTTGTTGATGAGTCCACCCACTTTAATTTTTAGGACTTGACCCCTGGAGCTTTCCACATTCTTGAGTCGAATGAGGCAGGGCTTATTTTTTCAAATGTCCTTCCTTTTTTGAAAAAGACATCTGTGCAGCATTGGACTTAAAATAAACATCCTTTTCATAAAAACGGAAGTCGCACACACAAACATATTACACATGGGCACGAGGTCACAACAACGTCATGATAAGTGATGTGACATACAAAAAATGTGCTGTCGTGTTCTCTTTCTGAGCCCCAAACACTTTTCTCTCCTTGACTTTGGAGGAGGTGCGTGAGCAGGTTGGAGAGTGCTATGCGTTCTCACCCTGCTGGGGAAACAGAGAGGTGTAGTCAAGCTCTGAGACATTACTCTCTCTTAAAATTCGTCTGCTCTTCTCCCCTACACCTTACTATGAACCAATGCTAGTCTGAAGGCGGCAAGTAATGTCAGTTACCTTTTATGTGTTCCCTTCTTCCAGCCCTCCGAGTCTTGGCCCTCCGCCTTCTGCTTGAGGTGCCTCAAAGCGCTTTGCAGCAAGGGCCATGTAAGCCAACAATAAATAATTAAATAAATACCAGCACCAAGCTGGTGAGAGAGGGGGTTCACGGGCAAGAAAGGAAGTAGGTAACCTAGATGTGTGATGCAGAATATAAAATCTAATGTACAGTGGTTTATATAGCACCCTCCTGCTATTTAGTTTGCCTCGCTGTGAGGGGCTCTTTTAGAAAAGGGGGCTTGGGTTGCTAGTAGGATAGCGAGAGAGGTAGATATTTTCCCCCTCTGTGGTGATGATCGGGACAGGTTGGAAGTCCCTGCTTCTGTGGGTCTGGTGGTGACATTTGGGCATGTGGTATTGGAACAGGACAACCCAAGATCTGATAGGTCAAAGCCCTTTGGGTGTGGGTTAGTTGCTGATGTGGGGTGTGTGAATGGGTTAGTGGGTCTGCTGGTGACATTTGGGCATGTGTTATTGGAACAGGACAACCCAAGATCTGGTAGGTCAAAGCCCTTTGGGTGTGGGTTAGTTGCTGATGTGGGGTGTGTGAATGGGTTAGTGGGTCTGGTGGTGACATTTGGGCATGTGTTATTGGAACAGGACAACCCAAGATCTGATAGGTCAAAGCCCTTTGGGTGTGGGTTAGTTGCTGATGTGGGGTGTGTGAATGGGTTAGTGGGTCTGGTGGTGACATTTGGGCATGTGGTATTGGAACGGAAGAAACCAAGATCTGATAGATTAAAGACCTTTGGGTCTGAGTTAGTGGCTGATGTGGGGTGTGTGAATGGGTTAAAGAGGAGAGCTGCGGCACAGCTTTTTTAATGGTGCTGTTGTGGTAACTGATAGGCACGTGGTAGACGTGTGGGAGATCTGTGTGCGCAGTGTAAGAAGAGAGGAGACTTTTGGAGGGAAGTTGGTTACTGGGAAGAAGAGGGTGGTAGACAAAGGAGGGGTACATGTAGATGAGGTGAGACATTGGGTGCCATTTCTGATGGAAGGGATTTGTCACCTACGGGCAAACTAGTTGGTTGATTTGATGGACGTTTGTGGGTAGTATTTGTTTGATTCCCTTTTGGTTTCATGGCGTCCGACCTGATGAAATCATTTTAAAATAGTCTTGTTTGGCACGGGTACCCTGGGTTCCTGGTATGTTCATAGATTTTCATGGAGTGGCACCCATTGGGGTGATTTTGTTGTACATAGGGGTTGTGGCTGTTTAGGGTTTTCTTCTTGTATTGTGCTGGCGTCAGTTGAGTAGATTTCCCTGCTGGTGTCTTGATGATGTTAGTTGAACTGCAAGGTTCATAATTGTTTCCTGAGGGTCAGGTGGTCTTGTTCTGTGCACAGGTGTTTGGGCATAGACATTCAGAGTTTGGTCGCTAGGCGGGAGAAGGAAGATCCTGCATGCCGCTTCCGGGTGGAACTCGGCTCTGTTACTCTGTGCATCACTGCTTGATCTGAGCGTTCTTGATGGTAGTGTGTGAATTGCCTTGTGGTGGATCCAGGGCCCCTGTAATGGAAGGCAAAGTGGGCGATGCACCGCCATTTGAAGTGAAGCCTCCTTTTAATTGGGAGCCAGTGTAGTATGTGGAGTGCTGGAGTGATGTGTTCGTATATTTTCCGCATTAGGAACAATCTCACTGCCGCCTTTTGGACTCTTTGGAGTCTTTTGCATAGATATTCTGGGAGTTCAAAGTAAAGGCTGTTGCTGTGGTTTAGCCTTGATAATGTAAGTGTAGGGTATCTTGCGCTGGATAATAAAGTGTTGAAAGAAGCAGCTCTTTACAATGGCTTTAACCTGTGATTCTAATGTGAAATTGCTCTGCACTGTGATTCCAAGGTTCTTCACAGTTGAAGTGGGCAAGAGCCCATTACGTCTGGCAAGAGGATTGGTGTGGGAGTTTGATGGTGTTGTGCAGCAGATCATGACCTCTGGTTTGTTTGGGTTGAGCTTAATTCTGTTCAAAGTCACTTGCACAAGGCATGTGGTGAGGCCCGGTTTGTTCGTTGTTGCGTCATTTGTGAGTTTGCAAATTATCTGCATCTCATCTGTGAAGTTGAAGCACGTGAGGCATGAGTTGGTAATAAGATCTCCTAGCAGGTTCGTGTAGATGTTGAATAGAAGAGGTAAGGGACTGGCTCCTTGCGGCGCTCTGCATGCCTGGCTGGAGTGGTGTGACCTGAAATGAACCCTAAGTGCAGTTTCCATTCTTTCGATGAGGAATGAGGCAATCTATGGTAGTGCGATTCCCTTTATTCCCATGTACTCTAGTCTGTTTAGTATAATCTCATGACTGATGGTGTAGAAGGCAGATAAAAGAATCGTGGGTGCACTGGTGAGTTGGTGTCTGTTATTTTTTTGGATGTTCTATGTCGGGGCATGGTGTGGATTCTGTTGCTTTAGCTGGCCTCAGCTTCTGTTGTGTCACATGGAATAGGTAGTTCTTTTACAAGCACTCCCATAGCTGTTGGTAGATACATTCCTCGAGAAATTAGCAATGAACATTGTGATTGGACAGTAGTTTGGGTTCGCTATGGGTTTTATAAGGAGAGGTTTGCAAAGACAGTTTTGAGATGAGAGAGTCGTCCCTTACATAAGGGGGCTGTGTTAAGTAGGGCTAGTCGGTGCTAGTTTGGGCTGTTTAGTTTTCATTTTGTAGCTGTTGGAGAGCCTGCTGGCTTGCTGGAGTTGAGCGTGAGAGCAAGTCCTGTCAGGTGAATGGACGAAATGCTGTTAATGCAGCAGTACATGGTTCTGTTTGGAGATCTTCCCAAATTGGGTATAGAGCGGCTGGTCTTTTCCTGACCCAGTGGTCTTGGATTGGTAGAATGTTGTTACTGATGAGTATTGTGATGGCGTTTCAGAGTGCTGGCATAGGTGTCGGAGTCTTGTTGCAGGCTGCAGGTTTTTTTTAATCATTTTGAATACTTCCTCCTGATCATGTTGTGCGTCGTCGTTTCTATCTAAGTAATGGGCTTCTTTTGTTTCGATAGATTCCACTCTGTAGAAGCAAAGTTGCTCATGGTAGGCCAGTTTTGCTTTAGGAAGCTATATTCTTCTCCTGCTTGTATTCGGCTTTTGTTTGTCTTTTTTTGTGCGAGTAACCTTGGGAGTCAACAATTTAATTACTTATTTCTTTTGGGAGGGTTGGAATGGCTTTTTTGGTGCTACGGTGTTCTAGGTGGAGTTTATCCAGTTGTGGATGTCGTTGAGCTTGTTGCTTGGCGTTCTAGTCTGGAGTTTATTTATTTATTTTTATTTATTTTTACATTTGTAAAGCGCCACACAGCCCAGAGGCATCGGGGCGCTGTTGCAAGATAATGACTTAGTTTCAGTGCAAGGAGGGGTAGATAGAGGAGGTTACATCAAAATCGTATCTACCCCTAGCCTCGGAAAAAAAGGACGTTTGACATTACATCGGTTATACAGTTGATAGGGCCCAAGAGGGGTTTATACAAACAGCATCGTTTTTATTGCTTTCCTGAAACACAGGTGGGATTTGATACCTCTAGTCTCGGCGGGTAATAAGTTCCAGTTGGTGGCGGCGAGGACTGGGAAGCTAGTGCCACCTGCTCTGGTTCTGAGGCTTTTTGGAATTGCTAGGCGGTTGGTGTGGCTAGATCTAGTTGGTCTGTTGGAGGGGGGATCAGAGAATCTCTGCGCAAGGTAGCGTGGTGCTGTGTCCTGTCGGCATTTGTGGGTGAGTGCCAGTGATTTGAAAAGGATTTGTTCCTTAACTGGAAGCCAGTGGACGGATTTTCTGGTGGCTGAAATGTGGTCTCTTTTCGAGATTCCTGTTGCTGCTCTGAGGGCATTGTTCTGCACCGTTTGAAGTTTTTTAATGTTTTTGGCTGAAGTGCCTAGTAGGAGTGCATTGCAGTAGTCTAGGCGGGATCCTATGATAGCTCTTGTTTTGGTGAGGGAGTTTTCCTGCGAAAGGAAGGGCCTTGCTGCAGTGATAAGTTTTGAGTGGTAGGCTGCTGCTGAAGAGATTGCGTTGACCTGTCTGTCCATGGTGAGGTTGGAGTCCAGGTAGACTCCAAGGGTTTTGACTGTTTTGGAGACCGAGATGCAGCAGTTGTCGATGATGAAGGAGTCATATTGGAGCCCCATTTTATTGATTGTGGCAGGTGATCCGATGATGAGTAACTCTGTTTTTTCGCTGTTGAGGCAGAGCCAATTCTCAGCCATCCAGGTTTGGATGGTGGTGTAGATGGAGATGAGGGTTTTTTTGGTCGGCTTCATAGTCTCCGGTGAGAGGGATGAGGACTTGTGTGTCGTCCGCGTAGTTTGTGTATGTGATGCCCATTGCATCGAGGTATTTAAATAGTGCCCTTGTGAAAAGGTTGTAGTACTGAGTAGGAGATATGCAGGATCCCTGCGGGACACCGCATTTAATAAGATGTGACTGGGCGCAGGCTGTGTCCGAGAAGACTTTCATTTCTCTGCCCTTATTATGCAGAAGGATTTGGATGCTTCGAGTTTTTCAAAGAGAATGCCCCTTTGCCTCCTTTTCATGGTCTGGTGAAGATCCTTTGATATATCAGTGTTGTTCTCCTTCTCAAGCCAGATGTTGAAGTTGCTCAGTATCGTGAGGTGTTAGTGGTCTACGGAAAGACTGTCTCAGCCAGGTTGTCTGCAAATAAAGGATTGTAAAATGGTGGTCTGTAGCTAAAGAGGAAGGTTATAGTGGATGTGTGCGATGTTGAGAGATTAGGATTAGTCACCTGTAGTCCAGGATGTTGTTGAAGAATGCTGTTTTAACTTTGATAGAATCTCTGTGAACAAGTGCATTTCCTACTTTTCTCTCAGCTGTCTATTGGAATTAGTCTGTAGTCTTCATGTGTAACTGCTGAGTAACCCTCTGAGATTCTGATTTCTGTGATGAAGAGTAGTTATATTGCCAGAAGAATGTTTTTCAGAAGCTCTTGCATTGTCGAGGAGGCATCTGGCTCTAAATGATATGATAAGGCATTTATAACGCACCTATACACAAGTGTTTCAAGGCGCGACAAGGTAAGGGAGGGGGAACAGAGGGAAGACAGAGACGACGATCTTACTAGGCCAGGTGACATTGAGATTGTGCAAGTTCAGGGGAGGGGGGAAAGGGAAAGTGCAGGGGGGATGTTTTGTTGATCCTTTGACTAGAGGGCAGTCGGAAGGCCTATTAATTTGATCAGGGTTGGTCATGCATAGGCTCTTGGTTAGATACATTCAATGCTAAAATGGAGTCTGTCCATGTTCCCATCCCTGCCTCTGCTTTATTGGGGCCCATTGCTATCAGGCATCACAGCACGAGGCACTGATGCACATGCACACTCAGGGTACTGATGATGGAGAATCAGGGCACAGATGATACATATGAGGGACACAGATGATGCACACATATGGCACAGATGGAGCACATACTTACACTGATGTATGCACATTACCATGGCAAGGCTCACACAAGGCACATGTGATGCACTTGTAAGGACACTAATTATACAAAATGTGACAAATCCAGGGAATTTGTCCCTTCTCCCCAAAGGGGGCCACTACCTTTGAGACTAGGGAGGTGACCCTGCTATCCTTAACACACCCTAGGGGACAGGGCAAGCGGTATACCACTGGGACCCAGACACAGAGCAACAGATCCAGCCTCAGGATGAGATAGACAAGCCTGCGTACAAATGCAGGGTGGGCATGGAGGCCTGGAGAATCCTGGAGATTCCAGGAAGGTGGGGAGCCTGAGGAGCTAGGAGCCACCGAGAGGAATAGAGACTCAGCCACCCCAGAAGCAACATCCCGGCGTCTGTCATCCCAGATGCCAAAGTTCTGTCGATTGTAGACAGGAGGAATCGAAGCAAATTACCCCATTGCGAAGAAGTTGGAATCGCGGTTCTGTGCCAATTTGAGAACCCGCCTATCCTGACAAGAATGCCACAGAGAACCAGGTATACAGCAAACGCAGAGGAACAGGAGGAGGGTGGTGAGGCACCAAGATACCCCATGAGGGCGTGAAACCAGGGGTAATCCCCAAAGGGCTAAAATGCCACCTAGCCCACGAATGGCTGAGCATCAAGATACTCCATGAGGGGGCGAAACCAGAGGTAATTTCGATATGGCTGAGAAGCTGCCTACCACACGAGAAGCGGAGCACCAATATACCCAATGAGGGGGTGAAACCAGCAGCAAATCCCTGAATGGTTGACAATCCACCTAGCCCGCGAGGGACTGAGCACCAAGATGCCCCACTCAGACTGCACATCGGAGGTGCAGGTCCCCCTGACATTGCTGGCGCAGTGCCACTTCACTCGAGGTGAGGCCAGGATCAATATGCCGTTTTTTCCAGGCCGCCACACCTTGATGGACATCTGCTGCCACGAGCAGATTTGAAACCTGCTGTAGGCCGGATAATTCCCTGCAAGCTGCACTGAGGCAGCGTTATCCCGATTTCGACGGTAATGCTAAAGAAAATAGCATTTACCTCTCTGCCTCCATTAGGCTCCACGAGGCAGAGAGCACTCAAAGATGGCCGCCCGTGAATTTTCGCCCAGGAATCACAGCCTCTGCAGGCTGGCCTTGCCGTGATTGGCCATCGAATTCCTTTTAGCCAATCACTTTTCGCCGGCAGGCGAACGCCGGCCCACCCACAAAGGCTATCCAACAAGGCAGCCTCCTGTCCCAAGCCTGTCACGAGCCGTACAGAGCCCAGGGCCAAGCTCCATGCCGGATTTCAGCCCACCAGGGCCCTTTCCTCAGCCTCGCTCCACAGCTGCGACCGGGTAAGATCCCCAGCACCATGAACTTTTGCTTTCTCTGACTACTAACACAGTGCCAGCCCATGCTCTAAGCACCACCCATAGCCTCTGTCTAGTATATGTACAATATCAAAACTGTGCTTGTAAACCATATGCATACTTCCCATGCGCCCTCAGCCTTACCCTGTCAGCTCGTGCCCTTGAACATGATATTAGCCCGAACTTGGCCATATTGGATGTGTATGTACACCACAGCCCTTTTAGCCTCATTTGCCTGTGCCCCACTATAGGCACTATAGTTGCTGCTGGGACTATCAAATTTAGTATGGTTGATTCTGCATTGCCCTAGCCAAAAATCGAACATGCCTATTGTTGATTTTGCATCGCCTTAGCTAAAAACGAACCTGCCTATTGTTGATCCTGCACTGTCTTAGCTAAAATCGAACCTGCCTATCGTTGATTTTGCATTGCCCTAGCCAAAAATCGAACCTGCCTACTGTTGATTTTGCATTGCCTTAGCTAAAATCGAACCTGCCTATTGTTGATTTTGCATTGCCCTAGCCAAAATCGAACCTGCCTACTGTTGATTTTGCATCGCCCTAGTGGCAATTGCACTTGCCTATAGCTAAGAAGCTTACCCCCTTGGTGTTCATCTATCATGCTCGTTAGGGTGCTCCTCCTCTTACTGCTCCACTCTCTGCCATCTGAAACAACTATCCTCACTCAGCCACGCACGTACCTGACACGGTCGACCCACCCCCAACCACGTGACACTGTGTCTCGCCTCAGTCCTGGCCCACATACCCTGCGCATGGCGACCTCCGCTATGACACCCACCTCAGGCCTCCAACACCGCACCACTAACCTCAATCCCTACCTCAGTGACCCAGACCTCTGGTTGGAACACTTTGCTAGCAAACCTACGCCGAACCAACCGTGCCCTTCATCTCTTAGAAATAAAAGATTAGGCACCAGATTCCGCATACGCCCTACCCGCTGCAACCTTTCCAAACAAACACGACACACACTCCCGGGCCCACCCTCGGCCCTCAACAACAGCAAACCCCCCCCACAGAGGCGAAACTGCCTGTCATCAAAGGCGCCCTTATTAACGCTAGATCCCTCCCAGCTCACGCTCTAGACATAGCAGACCTTATAACACCGTCAGATCTTGATTTCATTGCCATTGCGGAAACCTGGCTACATGCTGCCTCCGGCCCTTCACTGTCCCTTGCTATACCACCTGGCTTTAGCATATTGAGATGTGACCGTACCTCTGCCTCCCACTCTAGAGGTGGGGGCCTTGCCATCATCCATAAAATCACTTTGGACGTAAGAGCAACAACCAATACCAAACTTGAATCAGCTGAACTATTGTCAGTCAAACTCACGTTAACTCCCAACCAAACAGCCACCCTCCACCTAATTTACCGGCCCCCAGGCCCTGCACCCTCCTTTGTCGGCGACATATCCACCCTCCTCCTTGACAACGCTAAAACCAATTCACAAATCATCATCCTGGGCGACCTCAACTTGGGACTAGGTGACCCTAAAGATCCTACTGCACTTGATCTGGAAAACTCCCTCTCCAACTCCGGCTTCACCTCGCACATCCAAGAGCCTACACACTCTAAAGGCAGGACTCTTGACGGGCTAGCCAGCTCTAATTGTAATATTAATGTCCTGGCCATTACCCCCTGCCTCTGGTCAGACCACCACATTATCACCTTTAATATTGAAGCTGCCTGCCGCATCCCTACCGCGATAGCGCTGGCTCTCCCGACCAGAAACAAAAAGGACATAACCAAAGAGAAACTCCTCCCTCTACTACTCCCCTCACTTAAAGCTGCTACTGATTCCTGTAATGACCCGACTGCCTTAGCTGACATCTATAACTGCAGCATGCTGACAGCTATAGATTCTTTGGCCCCTATCAAACTGAGGAAGGCCAAACCACGTGCTCACTTGAACTCTTGGTTCACCCCACAGCTGAGAATACTCCGTAAAACCAAACATTGCGCTGAAAACCGATGGAAAAGCCACCCTTCTGACGTGCATAAAGACGGCTTCCTCCTGGCCTCGCTCACTTACAAAGCAGCCATTATAGAGGCAAAAAAAGAATCCCTCAATAATCGCATTCTGCATGCTGATTCCAACTCCAAGGAACTATGTAAGATTTTAAAAGAGCTTGAAACCCCCGTTACTCCCCCCGACACCTGCACTAAAGACAGCAAATGGTGTGCCAATATTCAGGCAGCGTTACTGAATAAAATCACCATGCTCCAATCTAAAATAACAGCCAAACATGCTAGCCTGAAACTGGACAATCGCCTTCCCATCCCAGCAGAGGCCCTCCCTCCTGACGTCCCCAACTGCAAACGATTTGCTTTCTCACCGCTCACCATTGCAGAGGTAGAAAACATTATCCTGAGGATCAAACCGTCCAACTGCCAGGGCGACCCCTGCCCGTCCCCAATTATTAAGGAATCCGCCCACGACCTGGCCCCATTTATCAAATCCTTCATCAACGCATCCTTCAAAACAGGATCTGTCCCCGACAACCTTAAGGATGCTTGGGTGATCCCCTTGCTCAAAAAACCTTCCCTCGACCCTAGCACACCCACCAACTACCGACCCATCACCACTGTCCCTTTCCTGCTAAAAATCCTAGACCGTGCAGCATACCTGCAAATCCAAGAGCACCTCGAAGCCAACAATCTTCTAGGCCTTAGACAATCTGGTTTCCGACCCAAACACGGAACAGAGTCAGCTCTACTTGACTTAAAAACCCAAATCGAAGTGTTAAAGGACAACGGCAAACTTGCCTTATTACTCTTACTCGACCTCTCTGCGGCCTTCGACTTGGTCAGTCACCAAATCCTATGCAAGCATCTTCACTCGGCCGCCCATTTCTCACCGTCAGCCACGGCCTGGATCAAATCATTCTTGAGTAATAGATCTATGCGGGTCTTCTCTCAATCTGCAGCTGCTGACCCTTCCCCGATTCTCTGCGGCGTCCCCCAGGGCTCTTGTGTGTCGCCAACGCTCTACAACATCTTTACAAAACCACTTTTTGATGTACTTGACTATCTGGGTGTCTCCTATACGAACTACGCTGACGACACCCAGATACTCATTCCCATCACTGGTGACTACCTGACTGACACTAAGGCCTTGAACGAAGTCTATATGCCTCAATGATGACAACACTGAGCTCCTCATCTTGGGTACTACGCAACGCCTTAGTAAACTTGAGCCATCCTACCAATCATTTGTCATCGATGGCAACACCATCCAAGTCTCGAAAGATACCAAAACCTTAGGTGTCTATCTTGATGCCACCCTATCCCTATCCAGACAAACAAATGCAGTCAGATCCTCTTCAGCATACACCTGCAAACTCATTGCAGCTTGCAGGCCATTCCTGAAGACCCCCAACGCGGTCACTCTGGCTAGAACTCTTATCATGGCCAAAATTGACTATGCGAGCGCCCTCTACCTTGGAACGAGCCAAGAGAATCTGAACAAACTGCAAATCACCCAGAATAACGCTATCAGAGCAGCCCTAAACATCCCACGTAACCACCACATCTCGGAATCTAGATCTAAATTACACTGGCTACAGGTCAAACAGAGAATTTCACTGAAAGCCTTAGGCCTCACCCACAAATGCCTGGCTAACCAAGCCCCACCATACCTCTGTAGCCGGCTATCCCGACACGCGCCCACCCGTCCGCAAAGAACGGCTCAGACCCACTGCCTAACCATCCCGAGGTTCAAACTACAAAAGGCGGGTGGATCCAACTTCCCCGTCCTAGCCTCTAAGCTTTGGAATGCCCTCCCTCCCACATCCGATCCGAAGAATGCTTTAGTGCTTTCAAAGCTAAAACCAAATCCTGGCTCTCCAACCAGCCATGATGTCTGACCAGCCGTGGGAAACTCCTGCTCGAATCTACCTCTTGTAAATATGTATATTGCTGTATGCCTTGTATATTATGTACTGTGTAATGCTTTGAATTTATTTAATTGTATGCTTATGTAACCATGTCTAAATTGCGCCATGATGCCCCCGGGCCTGATGGTGCGCGTTACAAATAAAACAAATACAAATACTAGGGGTTTAAACCAGGGGTAATCTCCGTACCACTGAGAAGCCACCTAGCCCACAAGGGGCTGAGCACCAAGATGCCCCTCTAGGGGTTTAAACCAGGGGTAATCTCCGTACCACTGAGACGCCACCTCGCCCGCGAGGGGCTGAGCACCAAGGTACCCCATGAAGCATTACAGTATTGAGAACTCGAGACCAACTGGGAAGCCACATATCCCATGAGAGGCTGAGTGTCACGATATCCCACAAGGGATGAAAAATCAATAACCTAAGAAGTTCTGGAGAGCCAGGAAAGCCATGGTGGGCTAAAACACAAGATAACCATTCAAGCAGGGGGGAAGAAGGGAAACAGCCGTGATGTGCCAAATTACCAGAGACCCGGAGCAGGGGACAAAGACATTTCCAGTTACGAAGCGACAGGCAAGGACAGAGCCACAAAGCCTGTTGGATCAGAAAAGGAGCACTCTTACAAAACCCTTGGATACACTTGAAGTGTTAGAACTGATTAGAACATTGGAGTGCAGGCCCAGACCAAACTCTACCAGAAAGAGAGCAAGACTAAAGAACGTGTTGTTTGAATTGCACCAGCCTGCGAGAAAACCGAGAACGTTTTGGTGGGGATCAGAAACCAGCCACCAATAGCCAGGCAAAATGTATGTTGTTTTGTATTAGTGGTAGGGACAGGTGATAGGTTAGGTTAGGTTTGGACAGAGAACAGTATTTACTCTAAGACATCCTAATGATCCCTAGTTTGTTATTTTCTTTGTAGTGTAGGGAAACCATCATCATAGAAGCAGGGATAGGAGAGGCATATCACAACACACACACACGCACGCACGCAGGTGCACACACACACAAACACACACGGCACTAATGATGTACACTCATGACACTAATGAAACACACGATGGTCAGTGATGCTGTTTACATGGGACACGGATGGACACGCACATCACTGCTGCACATGTGGGCAATATACATGTTCATGCATCGCCACTGGTGCCTCGGCGCATCACTGATGCATATGCAGGACACTCATGCAATGTGTTCATTTCTTGTTGCCTCACAGGTAAAGGCAGGTATGGAGAGGTGTGGAGAGGCACGTGGCAGGGCGAGAGCGTGGCAGTGAAGATTTTCTCTTCCCGTGACGAGCAGTCATGGTTTCGGGAAACCGAAATCTACAACACTGTGCTCCTCAGACATGAGAACATCCTTGGTAAGTAACACCAGATGGCTGACACGGTATGTTATGTTATGCTATGGTATGTCATGTCATTGTGATGAAATGACCATCGCCAAATAGTTTAGGGATGAACAGGGCTTCTAAACACACACTCAGCACCACACTAGTACTAGAACCGCAGTGTTCTGAGTCATAAAGGTGAAACGGGCACAGCATGAATGGTGCACCTCCTTCCAGTCTAAGATAACATGAGCTGAGGGAAGGCTATACTCTTCAAGAGGGTGTGAGGCAGCCTGGAAGAATCCAAAGCAACAATAGTATGGCAAATACAAAAATAAAAGAAATGTCCAATCAAGGTTCTATAAAATCAGACTTTAATAGAAACGAAAAGACATATAAACTATTAAGAACACTAACAATGCACCCCTGTGGTGGAATATACAGAGAATGCAGATTTTTGGCGAAACAGTTTATAGTCATAAAATCGAAAACCAAAATGTCGAAAGTCAAAAAATCAAAAAAATAATGTTGAAAAAAAAAGTCACATTTCTTTTTTATTATGTTTGTTATTCGAAAAGGAGGTTGCCAGGGACACTTGCAGGGCTACCACCTCAGCAGGCCAAATCCTGGGTACCAGTGTCCAGCAACAGTCAGGCTTTCCTTCAGCTGGTCCCCTCAAAGGTTCCCCACAAGTGGTTAGGGGAATAGTCTGCTCTCTTTTTGCAGGTCCTTGTCTTTATCCAATGAATGGGACTTTTGGCAGCCTTTATCCCATCAAGGTTCCTTCCTGCTCAATCTTCCTCAAGCATTTCTAAGATGGTTCCTAGATGATTATTCAAGATGATTGTTAAAGATGGTTCAATTAAGTTGGGGTCTCACCCCCTTATATAGTCATTTTTCCACAGCAGATTGGTCCCCATTAAGTGTTCTGCAAGTCAATGTCTGATTCAGATTGAGGGGGAGAATTAGAGGGTGAGTTTTGAGGGAGAACACTCGATGGAGCAAAAGACAAAAGTCAACTAGGCCTGTTAATACGATTTAGCTATGTGAGTGGCACATGGTGACGTTTAAGTGTGTTGATGCAACATAGAGGCATTATGATATGCTGCCGGGTCACTTTGATGTGGGAGCATAAAAACGTACTCTGGCAGTGTCATGAAGGAGCATGCCAATCTGATGTTGGGGCATGACGGCACTGAGGATGTGATCGGAGTACATATGATATGATATGGCATTTATAACGCGCCTATACACAAGTTTTTCAAGACGCGATGAGGCAAGGGAGGGGAACAAGGGAGGACGGACAATGATCCTACTAGGCCAGGTGTCATTCAAATCGCGCAAGTGCGTGGGAAGGGAGCAGGGACAGTGCAGTACATGGTAAGATGATAACAATAAGTAAGTAGCGGCCAGCATGTGGCAAGTGCATGGGTAAGTGCAGACATCAGGTGTCAAGGGCTGGGAGGGGGACTGTAGGGATACAGAGACAGTCCCCAAGTGCAGGGGTTGCCAGGTGGGCAGTGCTGGTGTGAAACGCTGGCGGGGAGGACCTGGTCCCGAGATCAGAGGGTGTCCAGGTTGCCAATGCAGATTCCAGATACAACTAGGAGGTCAGCAGAGGAGGGGAGGAGAAAAGGCAGAAGCAAAGAGAAAGGTTTTGAGGAGCTTCTGGAACCGGAGATGGTTCTCCTCAAGTTTAAGGGAGGTAGGGAGGTTCTTCCAGAGGGAGGCACCAGCCTAGGAAAGAGATCTACCACCAACTTGTTGCTTGGAGAAGCGACTGACCCTGAGGGAGTTGGAGGCGGCTGAGCATAGAGCTCAAGAAGAGAGATATTTAAGAAGAGAGAGTTGAAGGTATTGAGGCCCCAGAAGACCTTGTGGATGATGCAGAGGGTTTTGAACTTAATCCTCGCAGCCACTGGGAGCCAGTGCAGAGATTTTAGTCCTGGAGAGATACGATCCCTGGGCTTGAGGCCAAGGACAAGTCTTGCAGTCCTGTTCTGGATAAGTTGCAGAGGGCGGAGAGTAGAGGCAGGCAGATTTAGAAGGATGCGGTTGCAATAGTCCCGCCTAGAGAGAACCAGAGCTCTGGAGACAGTGAGCCTTTGGGGGAAGGAGAGGAAAGGAAGAATACCTCTGAGGAGGTGCTGCTGGTAGTGTGACTTCTTAGAGACGTCAGAGATGTGAGGAGAGAAGGAGAGTGTGGAGTCGAAGATGACCCCACGGTTTTTTGCCTTGCAGGTGGGAGCAGGAAGAGGGCCAAGAGAGGCCGGCCAGAGAGATGCAGGGAAGGAGGCAGTGGGTTTGCCACTGAGGAGAATCTCAGTCTTACTGGCATTAAGACAGAGGTCATTGGCAGCACACCACTCCTGGATAACAGACAGTCAGAGATGAGGGAGGGAGAGGAGGAGGCTGTGGGTAGCCTGAATATGAGCTGGGTGTCATCCGCATAGCACTGAAAGTTGGGGCTGAGAGCGGCAATGTGGTGGGCGAGGAGTGCCAGCTATTGGTTGAACAGCCAGGGAGAGAGGTTAGACCTCTGGGGGACACCACAGGTAGAGAAAAAGATAGTGGAGAGGAAGGACCCAAGTTAGATCTGGGAGGGTCGGTCAGAGAGGAAAGAAGTCAGCCAAGCCAAGGCCTGACCGGTGATACCCAGGTTATCATGGAGACGGTTGAGCAGGATGGCATGGTAGACAGTGTCAAAGGCAGAAGAGCGATCAAGCAAGATGAGGACACAGGAGGTGATAGAGTCAAGATTGGAGAGCAGGTCTTCACAGATGTTCAGGAGAGCAGTTTCCGTGCTTCTGGCAGCTCTGAAGCCAGACTGATGGTCATGAAGACAGCCAACAGATTCAATGTGGAGATTAAGCTGGGAGGCAGGATGGCATGTTTGACAGTGTCAAAGACAGAAGAGAGATCAAACATACAAAGCACATGGCAGCATGACATAACAGAGGAGCACTAGACATGATGTAGAGGGCTGGCAACATGACCCAGAGGCATGTACAGGAGAAGATGGAGGATGACAAACACTGGCGAGTATGATGGCATGATGACGTGGCCAAGGAGCATGCTGTTGATAGGGTGGCATGGAAGCATGATAATATGAGGCATGATGATGTGGGCTACAGTCAAGATGATGTGGCACGTTAATAGGATGAGGGTATGCAGAAGTACCGAGATGGCAACCTGCGATATGACTAGTGGATGTGGGCATGGACTAGATGTCCTCAAAGGAAGAGAATGTAACAAGCAGTCATGAGAACATGATGCTTATACTTTCCAACGTGAAATGCAGCTATCGAGACGAGACAAATCTTCCTGTTGTGGAGTCCAGTGATATCAACTAGCCTGTCCCTCCCAAGCATATTACCCAAACTTGCAGGCAACATGGAAGCCACAGGCCTGCTGCTAGCACAGAGAAATAGGGATCAGGCGCTCCTCCCTCCCTGTCCCTGCCCGTCATAGTATGGCATATAACAAACTATTGGTATAGCACTTATGCCAGCTGAAGGCCACTTCAAATCACTGGGCCTCATTACAACCTTGGTGCTAAGTGCACCAACTTTACCACCATGGTGTAAACTCTGTTTACACCATGGTGGATGGCTGATTTACCGCCCCATTCCAAGGTGAGTGGGGCGGTAAATCCCCATTTCCCATTTTCCCTTCCCCATTCCCATTTTTGCACCATAGGGCATAATGGGAGTGGGGAAGGCGCTAATTACGCCGCCGTAAATTACGGCGGCGTAATTAGCACCATGGCAGGTTAGCGCCATGGATTTTAACGCCTGCTAAAAGCAGGCGTTAAAATCAGAATCAGGCGTTGAGGGTTAACGGTGGCGTTAACCCTTAACGCCTGAGTGTACTGTGACCTGTAATTTCAGCTTCACGGGTAAGGAAGTAAGAGTCAGCCAGGCTTGGGTGGTCTTGCATACAGTTGCTGATCTGTTGTAGCTAGGCCTCTTACTGTGTAGCAAGGTCACCATGCTATAGTTAGAGAAAGGTTCAAAAACAAAAACAAGATTTGCTTGCTTTCCATAGAGCACTCTGTGGGATAAAACGCCTGCAGGCACATGGTTGATGGGCGCATAGTGGACGTTGATGTAAAGTAACTGCCTTCCACTGAGTCTCACGCCGGCTCCTCTGATGGGTGAGAAACACAGGCCTGGGCCTCTGGGAATGCCCTGTAGAAATGAACGGAAGACTCCCGACTCCCTACCTGGCCTCCAAAGCCCAGGAGACAGGTTTGCTGGGTAGGACTAAGAGCTCACAAGGCTTGTGGGCTGGGTGGGACTAAAGACACTCTCCGATGGGAGGCTTCCCTGTGGGCATCGTCGGTGGGAGGCTTCCCTATGGGCATCGTCGGTGTAATGCTTCAAAGCAGGTACCCAGACAGCTCCAGTGTCCTGCCAGATGGCCATGGAAATGGACACAGTGTTGAGAACATTGAGAACTTAGTGCAACACCTGCCTTGTACTAAGCTTGCATTCGGTGATCTAGGCTGCTGGGTGATGAGTGCGAGAGATAGGGAGCAAGCCAATGAGTGAGTGCCACTCCTAACTGCTGGCCTGCATGGAAGTGAAGGGATGACACCTGTTGATACTATTGTCTATGATACTATGGGCAAGAAGGTAATTGTGATGGACTGAAAATCCATGGAAGCGTGTGGGTTGAATTGCAAGAAAGGCACCATATTTGTGGAGAAGACCTTCATGACAGCACTGCCCAAACAGAGAAGAGAAACACACAGGAACACTATCCCAACTGCCCCTCCAACTGTAGCGCTCGAAGAAAACTCATCCACGCTGTTTCGAGCTCTGCTACCTTTCTAGGCGAAGGAGTCATTCAAGCTGAAGCTCCTATGGGGCATAATGTTATATTATGTGATACATGAATAGAGCTTAACGGCCATTTTCCAGGCCCCAAATGGTGTGTGGCTGCTTGGGAGTCCTGTAGATAAACTGTACATTGCATTACAGGAGAAGGGCATTGCAAGATACTTAGACATTTGCTATTGTATGCAAATCCGTTTTTAGAAGTTAGGACTAGTACTGTCAAATTATGTTTAGCAGTTTTATGTGTTGGGTACGGTGGGGGCGGCTGTGCACTTTGTTATGTCAGTGAATATGTGGTTGATGACATGGAGGGCATTTTGCATGGGACTCAGCTAAATGATGTATTCAAATGTGGAGTGAACAGACGTGGCAGTCTAATCCTAGAGCAACTGACCGCATTTGAGGTCTCTGCAATATTAACATTCACGTTACATACACAATTGGCATTACATGCACCTTTGGTCAACAATAAATACTTAAACAGTACTTTACTCTGATGCATACTTGTTAGACCCAAGCCAAAGCATACAACCGATGGAAAGAATCCATATTTCTTTTAATTGAGAAGATATGTCAAGCCATACCGTCGCATTGGATGCCCAACCCACAGATCACAGTCGTCTGGTCTTTGCAGAGTGAGAAGCACTGGACCAAAGTCCAAGCGCACAAGACAACTGGATCAATGCCTGGAAAGAGAATGGCGTTGCATGCCCTCGAAGGCCCTCTAGCTGCACCCCTACCCAACAGAGTACAGCAGAGGATCTTTCTTGCGCTAGTACCACTACTGCATTCACTTTTCACTATATAAAGTGTGTGAGTGAGGGCTAGGAGGCCCGGTTGGTGAGGCAGTTTAGAGGTTCAACATGTGTACAACGCCAAAGATCCCACATAAGAGAGTCAACTCTGGTCAAGTGTATAGGAACACCATATGTGCAGCACATTAAAGTAGGGATTGGTGGGAGGGGGATCAGGGCTTTGACTCGGGAGGATAGCTCAAGGGCAAAGTGCTCGCCTTGGAAGCAAGACTACATGGAGCAATGCCGGTTCGATCCCCGGGTCCGCTTTTAGAAACCTCTGGGTATTAAGCGCGTTATAAAGAACCAATCATATCATATCATAACATAA
The DNA here is from genome assembly GCF_040938575.1 of Ambystoma mexicanum. Lineage (NCBI taxonomy): Eukaryota > Metazoa > Chordata > Amphibia > Caudata > Ambystomatidae > Ambystoma > Ambystoma mexicanum. The sequence continues at coordinate 322,837,292 of NC_090926.1, read as the reverse complement.
CTATGCGAGACTGACTTCCCTGGCTTTTCCAGGCACAGTGGACTGAGCATATATCAGGCCAGTTGGCCACCCTGTTTCCTAGATCCCCACTCACACCTGTGCTTGCGCACACACCAGCAACATGGCGTGGAGGCGGCAGGGCTTTTCTCTGCTGCGCGTTCGCTTGACCGCTTGTGGTGTGTGAGGTCCTGTTCTTTGAGGCCTTCATTTCAGGAGCAATATTGTCAAACTCTAATATATGAAAGCCGCACTTCGGGTCCATATACAAAGGGCCCGGGGATTATCATTTGCATTTCCAAAGGGCTCTGAGGTAAACGTGGCACTTCCCTGCCAGCCCACCCATGCGCCATGAGTAAGAACAGAGGCTCCTCCTCATTCCTCTCTTAGGACACACGTCACAAAGAAGGTTGAGGAGAGCTGCCCCTGATTGGCTCCTACCCTCGCAGATAGAGCTAGTCAGGGGACATCGACACAGGAGGGCAAGCAGATGACCTCAGATATACCTTGCAAGAGGGCATCAAGCAAGAATGATATAGTTAGGAGGGGGTGTGAGGCATGTCTTTGAGGAAGGACAAAGGTGCAAGGAATGCTCACCAAACTATGCCACCAAATTCGGGGAATAATTAGTCTGTGACAGAACGTCAAAGGGAGCCTGAGATAAGAATTATATAGCTAGGATGGAAGAGGGAGAAGCAGCTGAGGTAGGAGTGAACGGTTGGTGTGCATGACACAGGAAGCATAGCAGATGAGACAAACCTGCACTCTAAAGGTGGAGACCAAGGTCTAACGCCATGGGAATTCTTTTGGAGGGTGTCTGATTGGTAGGCAGAATATGCAGCTGCAAGGCCCGGGGAATTGGAGTCTACTGCAGTACTCTGCATTTCTCATTTACAAACACTACCTCTGCTAGAAAGCAGCTACCCATATCCAATTGGCCTAGCTGGACACATACTAGTGGCCTCACACAACCTCCACACCACTAGCATTAGAATGCAGCTACCCACCACAACATTTCGGCCTAGCTTTACACATACATCCAAACTACTTACCACCCTATTTTTCCACTGACCTGGACTACCATCCGCGAGGGCGTTCAATCCACAGCACCTTGAGATCATACCAATGGTGAAAGGCGCTATACAAATGCCCAATAACATAACATAACATATGTGGTCATTCAAGGAGAAAGTGGCAGAACGAACACTGTGTGCTTCCCACCCCCCTCTACAGCTCCACATCACCACAAACACCCACTAAACAAGTCCCTAGAGACCAGTGTTGCCCAGAATGAGTGATCTCTCTCCATGTTTTGCGCTTGCTTTCCGCAGGGTTCATTGCCTCAGACATGACGTCCAGGAACTCCAGCACGCAGCTCTGGCTCATCACACACTACCACGAGAGTGGCTCACTCTATGACTACCTGCAGAGGACCAGCGTGGATGTGGAGGGCAGCCTTCGGCTGGCGCTGTCCATCGTCTATGGCCTGGTGCACCTGCACGTGGAGATCTTTGGGACGCAAGGGAAACCAGCCATAGCGCACCGCGACCTGAAGAGCCGCAACATCCTGGTGAAGGGCAACAAGCAGTGCTGCATCGCTGACCTGGGTGAGCAGCAGATTCTCAAGTTCTATGAATGTACGCCAGCCTTGGCATCAGTCAGAGCTGGCTTTCAAGAATTTAGGCTCCTTATTTATTTTTCCACTTATAAAGCGCACTTAACCCAAGGGCATCATGAGGAGCGTTCACATATTGGCTCTTTATTGCACATTCAGCCGAACTGGCCACTGCCAGCCAAGTTCCTAGCAACACATTCAGGGCAGGTGGCCTGATGCTAGAGCATGTGCCTCAGCGCAAGTGACACAAGCATGTGCTCCTTGAAGTCAGGGCTACATGTGATGCGGGCATGTGCTGTCAGGTTTAGATGTGATCAAGGTTGTCTGTTTTTGTTGTTTTGGCTAAAGCACCACCTACAAGTCAAAACTATTGTATTGCAGTACAGCAAGGCGGGAGGCGGGATGTGAAGTAGGACACAAAGCTTGTGGGTGTTGTTTGGTTATTTACCCACCCATTGACTGCCAATTGCCATGCTTCTTCTTAGGGTCATATCCACCCACTACGTGCCCCTCCCTTCCCAAAACACATCTCTTCATGTCTCTTTAAGATAGCTTTTTCAAGCAGTAAGATCAAACTTTGTCCCACAAGTGTTACTTAATTGCCGCTATGAATGTGCTACTGGTGTAATAAAAAAATCTCCTCATGGCCTTTAGCATCTTAAGTTCTAAGCAGTATCTGTCCTTGCACTGAAGGCCTGATAACAATAAACATTGTCAAAGCCAAAGGTGTTGGCTTGTTTTGTTTATGGGTATTAAATATGCATTTGCCAAGCACCGCTTTTATGTGCCCTGGTACTCACGCCTTTTTCCAGCTGTTACCATATTATGTCCAAGTAGTTATATCACCATGCCATTGCCTGGCAAATGCCTATCCAATGCCCAGACAAAAGCCAAAACGATTGGCTTTGTCGATGCTTGTTTGGTCTGGTTCTTAAACAGACATTGGTGTCACATGTCCAAGTGTGGCATAATGCTCACATGTGATTTCTGTTGTCAGTTGTGGCTCTGATTAAGACATGGTTTCTTGCTTTCATGACATATTTCTGATTTTCAGCTTTGGTTGTGGTACCAGTGGGCTTTCAATGTTTTCAGGTCGAGCTCTAATGCAGGTGTGATTTTTTCTTGTTGCCTGTCACCGACACGAGGCATGTCCCTTGTTGTGAGGTTTGCCTCTGAAACCGGGGTGTGTTTCTTGTTTTGAGGTCTAGTTCTGATGCAGGTGTGTGTTTTTACCGTTTAGGTCAGCCTCATTTTTTGCTTCCGTGCATGGTTCTGCTGCATGAATTCTTTTTTTTTGCAGGTCTGTTTCTTGTGGTCATGTCTGGTGCTGATAGAGGACATTCTTTTAGTTTTAAGTCTGTCTCTGATGCACACAAGAGTTTTTTGACTGTCAGTCCTGATTCAGGTCTGCGTCGCTTTTCAGTCCTGGTTATGATGATGTTTCTTGTTGGGAATCACAGCTGTGTCTTTCTAGCATTCAGGTCTAGATGTGTTGCTTGTGTGTGTGTGTTTCATGTTCTCGGGTATATGTTTCTTGTTTTTCAATCGCCCTTTTACAGTGGAGTGTGGTCTTTTCTTTCAGGCATAGCTGTGATGCATGTGCGTTTTCTCACTTTATGGACTGGGTGTCTTGTATTCTTTTTATGTAGGCCTCTGACACAGTCGTGCTTGACTTGCTATCAAGTCTGTTTGTGAACATGTGTGTTTTTGCCAACATTGCATATGTCTGATTGCCTTCATCTTTCACTGATACAGGTGTTTCCCTTTTAGGAATGTGTTTCCATCATCAAGTTAGGATGTTATTAAGGCTTGTTCCTCGGTTTCTAGTGTTCTCGTCTCTGGCACAACCTCGAACTTCCGTTTTTCTTGCCATGCTGTATCCTGTATACCCATTATGTGCTATGAATTTTTAGGTCTGGATAGGTTGCTGGTGTGTGTTTTTGTTTTTGGTACTGAATCTTATTCGGGAGTACGGTTCTTGTTTTCAAGTCACAAGACTGGCACCGGTGTGGGTTCCTTGCTTTAGGTGTTTCTGTGGCACCTGTCTGTTTGTTTGTCTGTTTATTTATTTATATAGCGCTACAACCCGCAGGTATCTGGGGGCATTACATGTTACTTAAAAATACTTATTCCATTCCATTGTTTGTCTGTTTCTCATTTTAAGGTTTGGATATGATGCAAACATGTGTTTTCTGTTTCCAGAATGGATTTGGATACAGACAGGTATTTTTTGTCGTCAGGCAGTGATGGTTGTGTTTATTTTTTGTGTTTAATTCGTGCTCAGCACATGTGTGTGTGTAAAGGTGTGCTTTTGCTGTGAGGGGTTGCTCTGATGCAGGGCGTGGGTTTCTTGTTTTCAGGTCAGTCATTGATTTGGGGGAAAGGGTATTGTTTTTTCTAGAGTGAGATAGCCTTGTTTCTTGCTGTTGGGCCTGACTGTCTCTGAAGCAGACTTTAGTTTCCTGATACGAGCCTGGTATTGATGGAGCTGTATTTTCTCAAGGACTGGCCCTAATGCAGTGCATGCTCCTTGTTTCCAGGCCAGGCATTGATGCAGGTGTGTGCGTGTTTTTTGCTTGAGTGAGATATAACTTTCTTTCTAGCTTTCAGATCTGATTGACTTTCAAGCAGACCTTGGCCTCCCGATATGAGCCCGGTATTGATGTAGCTGTATGTTCTCAAGGACTGGCTGTAATGCAGTGCGTGTTTCTTGTGTCCAGGGCAGGCAATACTGCAGGTGTGTGCGTAAGTGTTTTTTGCTTGAGCGAGATATAGCCTTCTTTCTTGCTATCAGATCTGATTGACTTTGATTCAGAGTTAGCTTCCCGATATGAGCCTGGTATTGATGTAGCTGTGCGTTCTCAAGGACTGGCTCTAATGCAGTGCGTGCTTCTTGTTTCCAGGACAGGCATTGAGGCAGGTGTGTGCGTAAGTGTTTTTGCTTGAGTGAGATATAGCCTTCTTTCTTGCTATCAGATCTGATTCACTTTCACGCAGACCTTGGCTTCCCAACATGAGCCCGGTATTGATGTAGCTGTATGTTCTCAAGGACTGGCTCTAATGCAGTGTGTGTTTCTTGTTCCAGGTCTGGCCGTCATGCATTCGCAGAATGGCGACTGCCTAGATATTGGGAATAACCCCCGAGTTGGCACCAAACGCTACATGGCGCCAGAGGTATTGGATGAAACGATTCGCACAGACTCCTTCGAATCGTACAAGCAGACAGATATTTGGGCCTATGGCCTCGTGCTGTGGGAAATCACCAGGAGGACGGTCATTAACGGTGAGACGGATATTTGTTGGGTTCTGTATTTATTTATTTCCATTTGTACTATGCGCTGCTGCTGCATACCACTATTGGCCTCAGAGTGCTATAATTGATGGCCAGTGATAATCAGGTGTCCTTCTAGAGAATTACCTGTGAAGCAAGAACATTTTGCGTACCTATATGCAGCAAATCCTAAAAGAAAGTGGGGGAATCATTAACATACGCATGACAAGTCAAGCCAGAGGAAGTGCACAGGTGTTAAAGTGAAATATGGACATTTCACTCAGTTGTTTTTTCTCAATTGAAAAAGGAAACATTTGCCTCTCAGAAGATTAACCACGAACACCAAAAAAATAACTGAAGACAAGAGCGTTTCTATAATGTTGCTGACAAAGTATGAAATACTGTATTTAAATATTCCCAACAAAATAAAATCCTAATTAAATATGTCCTCGTGGGTAAGTGTCCCACCCCTCATCCTGAGGATCTTGGTTCCAATCCTGGCTTTAGCACCATTGCGACAGGCTGAACACCCTACACTACCAATTGAATTGGGCAAACTGTTACTTTAATTCCTCAAAAACCCGGGGGCATGGCTTCCGTCGCCCTCTGAAGAAAGTGGGCGGGCACCGTCCACACATGCGTGTTCCTTCAACTTGAGCCCTGTATATATGTATGTTATGCTGAAGTATTTTACATGCGACTGTGACTATCTTATATTCCGTGTTTGCTCTCATAGGAATACATGATGATGTTGTAAGGCTTCTATCACTCATCAGCACTGGTAAAATAGTACTTTGTATTTTATTTTGCTTAAATCCTTGCTCAAAGAAACTTTGTGAATATCTCAAACCCAATCAAGAGAGATCCTATAGAGACCACATCTCAGCAGTGACAATGGAAAAGGATGCCCCCCGTATGTGGAGCAGTGCAGGTTAGGGAGCGGGAGCAGCCCTTCCTTCCCCAGAGGGACTCCCGGAGTCCAGAGAACCTCCGGCACCTGTTGGCCATGATGTTGTGTTTCAGGGTGACATAGCTCCATTCATCATAATAATAATGATAATGTGGGTTTGTTTGTGGCATTGCAAAGCGTTGTTCCTTATACAATTCCACACCATTTCACCAACCTGCTCCAAATTGTGCATAGTTACCTGTTAGGACGCTCCAGACAATACTGCCTACGTGAAATTTGGACACCCCACCCCGTTCCCTGAATTTCAGCAAAAGCTAACATTTGTGGGTTTGTGGCTGGGCGAAGAGTTCTTCCTGATACAATTCCACACCGTTCCACCAATCCATTTGGCATAGTTACCTGTTACGATCCTCCAAACATTACTGGCTACATGACATTTCGAAACCAAACCTCTTTTCCAAAATTTCAGCAACATTTCTGTGTGGGTTTGTGGTTTGGCAAAGCACTGTTCCTTATACAATTCCACACCGTTTCACTAATCTGCACCAATTCATAGTTACCTGTCAGGGCTCTCAGGACAATATTGGTTTCATGACACTCCATTCCTCAAAATGTGTTTGTGGGTTTGTGACTTGGCGAAGCGTTGTTCCTTATACAATGCCACACTGTTTTACCAATCTGCACCAAATTGTGCATAGTTACCTGTTAGGACCCTTCGGACATTACTAGCTACATGGCATTTGGACACCCCTGCCCTTTCCCAGGATTTCAGCACTTTCACACATTAGATGGTTACCTGAAATCGGCAAAACATCAATGTGGTTGCAGAAGGACTGGTCATGACACGAGGAACAAAACTTGAGGTCCCAAGGCCCTAGGATGCCCGGTTACTGAGACATTTGCACTGCAATGCATCGCAATGAACTGCACATGCCAGGGTGAGGTGACAGGTGGGGAGGGAGCATTGTCGGTCACAGTATGCAGCAGCATGCCAACCGTCGCCTCCCCCAACGTCTGCTCAGCGGTAGGTCAGCCGGCCACACACTCACCCATTCTCAGTGCAGTTTACTTCAGAGTGCAAAGCACATCAAGCGATAAGCAAATCGGAAACAGTGGCCTACAGGATCATTGATTTTCAACGATTGATGGGAGTGTTGTCATGACTGTGCACAGAACCCATTCAGAGAATGGGTACTTTTTGCTAGTAATATTATAATAATCATGTTTTGTGCTGTGATAGCAAATTGGCAATGTTAGCAAGACATCTATAGAGGATAACAATAAAACACAACCAGAGGTGTTGCCACTTGATTAGTAATAGCCACACGGAACGCAGCGGTACGCATACCGATAAGGTTACTGGGCCTAACCAGCATGGATTGTTTCAATACATTTTATAAGATGTGAAAATTGAGGAACAAGTGAACGCTTTTGTATACATATTAAGAGATTATTTGAGTTTTTGGAGAAGTAACTACATGAGTATGTGGTAATTGATGTCAAACGGTTCCATAGAAGAAGTGCCCCGAGGAAGACCTTGTGTAGGGATCGAAACACATGTTGGCTGTATAGTAAAGCGGATATATTTCAGAACTCTCTGTTCTGTATATTGAGTCAATGTGACTGTGAATATATTTTTTGAGTTTGAGTGTGGTGCGGCGCAAGTGGTCAGTTTATTATCAATAGTCCGTTTTTGTGACCATGGGCTCTGGTCACCCTTTTCTGTCCAGTGCTAGCCAACCCACAGTATTAGAACAAGGCAGTTTTGGGCATTTGAGACTACATATTCATTATTATGGTAGATAGCTCAATGGGGTGGTAGCCCATTTTCACGTGTTCCCACTTGACTAGACTCTGAAAGTTTCATTAAAAATTAGCAGATGGAAAAAGACAGGGATTTTAGTTATCCAAAGTCCCTCAATGCAAGAAATCCTATGAACATGCAAGTCCTTGTGTACGTAGGTTGATACAACAATAGTTGTGGAGACATGGCATTTTAAAAGTCCTCCTTTTTTATAGCCCGGGAATGACACCGTCGTCAATCAAGCGTCTTTAGGATTTTCCTGATCAAGCTCTTTTTCTCTCAATGAGAAGAGGGTACAAACACCTAAATCATTTCAGCAGTGATGATGTACCCATAACCTGCTTTCCTCGTACCAAGAAGGGGTAGCAAATTCCAAAATCCTTCCAGCAGTAAAGGAACCTGCTACCCCCTTAAAGATTACAGATGGGTTCCCCACACTACGATGAAGTGTAAATCCCAAACCATTCCAATAGTTTATCTGTCCTTAAACCATCTCTGCCTACAAGAGGGAGCACTGCTTCCAGACATTAAGGAAAGAGCAACCCTGCACTGCTTACCACCTGCCTAGATGGCGTGACTGCATGCAGACTTCTTGTAACAATGAAGGAGATCTCGGCCTATCATCCAATGGAGAGAAATCAACTGTGTCCCAAAAAATTACAACGCCCCTTCCTTCCTACTACTGAGCTGGACACTTGCCCCAAAAATACTTTGAGCAAAGGAGCACCCCTGACTTGTTGATTCCTATCCAGAGAGTTTGTCTACCCCTAAAATCCATCCTTCAATGATAGAGCACCCCTCTGCCTTCGTCCCTCCTAGCAACAAGTCCACCTTAAACCGAAACACTAGTCTTCATTTTAGCAGTTTTTCAGATGTGCCTGGATGGTCCAGACACATGGCCATGAACAATGGGTACGCGAGAGCGAGAAGAGCCTAGACACAGGGTCATGTTCATATCACCCAGCTGCAATGTACGGATTTAAATGACAGGATTCTATGGCCTGGATAGTAATGTTGGCACCACTGTGGGCAATACACCATTGGTCTGTTACAATCATCAGCAGCTTATCACAACTCCTACTTGCCAAGGAAGTAAGAGTCCATATCTTAAAGTCTGTCCACAGTTTTTTTCTGTAATAATGCTCCCCCTTTCCTCTTATGTATTTCTTGATCACTGGGGAGCTCATTACAAACAAAATTTGAATAGCACCAGTCGTCGAAGTGAGTGGAAACGGTTGGGAGTGGTGTTGCACTATTTTACTGTTAACAGCTCCACTACTTTTTGCAACCATTTTGACTATTCCAGAACTGTTCTTTATGTAGTTAAACCACACTTCTCACTTGACCATCTGATATCAGTTACAGCTAAACTGAAATCTATTTCAACTCAACTGGCTGTCAAACAGCATGTGTGCAACCCTTGAGAAATGTGTTGTAAGTTACTCCTGTCCTTCCTACTCTGTCCCCTGCTGGAGTCACAGTTCCACTACTTTTCTGGTACACTCATATCCCTGAAAAGCACCTGAATAGCACTGATGGATATTACTATATGGGACTTATAGAAATGGCTGTTTTATTGTTTGTGGTACTAACTATTGGGAACAGTTGAAAAACTGAAGATGTAACTTTTAAGTATTAATTATCAGTAGACTACAACCTAAGGGGGTCATTCAGAGTTGAGTGGATTCTTCTTATGAAATACCTCTGGAGAAAGTTATCACCTCCACCAATGGTATTTGTGAAACTCTATCAGGTCTATAACAAGGTCGTTTAAAAAGAAATGTAAAAAGTCAGCCCTTTCCACCTTCAAAGTGGAGGTGCAAATGGATTATGTTCATTAGTAGTTTATATCACTGCTGTAAATTTTTATGGACAAAAGGGTCCAGTCTGACCCTTTCATGCAGAACGTGGGTAGGGTGGTGAGGGAGAGCATCAGGGATACTCATCTATTCACCCTCCGTACCCTGGCCCTTTGTAAAACATCTTTCACTGTATTGAAATAAAGTGCCTGCCCTTCCCATCTGTACAGGGAAATGTTTTCTCTCCAAAAATTGGGTCCAGTTTGGGTTTTTTAACTTCACCTCTTAGATGGAAGTAAAAATAAGCAAAGTGTCAGCAGAAAGTCTGCTTAAAATACTGGCTAAGGTAGCCCTATGGAATATGTGAGAAAACTAGGGGTATTCTCTAATGTAGACCCCGAGAATCCTCTATTCAGGTGACCAGGGGGTGTGAGGCTGTCACTTTCAGATCACAACCCTGGGATGGACGAGCGCGGGAGGATCATCTGGGTAGGGGAGTCCGGGGATGTTCTCATGGGAATACCCTAGGCGAGATGCAGTATCCCAACAAGACCACAAGGGAAGGACAGGAAATCCCAGAAGCCTTTGTGGGTTATGTGTGGTTCCATTATCCCTGACCAAGACCTCCCTAAACTCAAACCAAGGGGGAACAACAGCCAAGTAAGACAAATACGTGGTCTAAAGGGAAGTATCCCATTATCTCCTCCTACTCCAGACCACAGGGAATATTATCAAGTCCCGCGTATGTATGCGACTAGGACAGGAATACAAAGTGACCTCATGAGAGGGAAATCTACTCCTTCAAACAAAACACAAGATAGAGGGCTTTCCTATATCCCCGTTCAGCCACCTGTCATTGTTTCAATAAACAAATCCAACCCACATTTTAACTCCCCCTCCCCATTTCCACATAACACTGGGACGAAGAAGAGGTGGCTAGGAGCAATAATGATTACCCATAGAAATAACATGGGCAAAGTAAGCGAAACCTACTTTAAAGAAAACCACTGACCCACTAATATAGTCAGGCAGAGTAAGGCATTTGTAAGTAACCATTCACACCTGACTCCACTTGACTGTGTGTTCAGCTATAAAAGGCATGACTTCTCACAGTTCAATGAGTGAGCTGGGGATGCTGGTTGGAATGTGGAAGCTGTAGCAGAGGAAGCCTGGAAGGTCGGAGGAGAGTGGGATACTGAAACGCTGACCTGGTGTGGCTGGACGGTTGCAGCATGGCGAGGGAGCCGTGCCTCCATGGAGCCGGAGTAAGGTGAGCTGCTCATTGTTGGCCATGTCCAGGCCAGTGCTCGTTCCTCTGGGACACTTGCCAGTCCCAGAGGTGTCTGAGGGGCAAGTGGTGGGACCTTGACCTCCGCCCACAGATCCTGAGGAGCTGCCCACCAGTGCCGCGCTACCTAGAGAGAGAGAAACCCAGTGGCGTGTGTGTGGCTGAAGCACGGCAGAGATCTGAAAGTGAAAAGTGAGCAAAAATGATGTTCTGTATAACTGTGTAAGAGAAGAAATGGTGAAAGGCAACTGAGGTTAATTTTGAAGATGAAAGGCAAAGGAAGAAAGGCATTCTGGGATTTGTAGTAAATTGAACTATGAAACCGCATTTTCAAAAGAAGAAAGGCATTTCGGGATTCGTAGTGAAGAAACCTAACATATGCAAAACTAAGGAGATTGCGATATCAAAGCCAAGACTGAAAGTGTAGTATTAAGCAAGAGGAAAATATGCCCAAACAAAAGTGAACAGTGAAAGAAGGTGCAAGAGTGCACAGGAAAATTGAAAACAGTGTAAAAGGGTGCAACGGTGCACAAGTAAAAATAAAGAAAAGTGCAAGAAGAATAAGAGCAGAGTGAAAAAGGCACAGAACATGTGAAAGAGGCATAGTAAAGTAAAAGGAAGGTGCGAGTGTGCTCAACGGAAAAGGAAGAAGTGACAGAGGCACCAGGTGCCAGAAGAAAGGTGTAAAGAATAAGCAGAGGGGATAGAAGTCAGGGTGGTCATGCCTGGGAGGAGCAAAGAGCCCAGCGTTTTAGAAAATCTCTGACATTTGTTAAAGGCATATCCTGAAAAAGTCAAATATGTTTTGGAATACCATTTGAGAGCATGAAACTTGGGGAAGTAAACCCTGAGTGATAAAGAGGAACTGTTGTGCAGAACCATTGAAGAGCACACAACTTGGGGACAGGAACCCTGAGTGATAAAGAGAACTGTGTTAAATTGCTTTACGTTACATTTGAAGAATTGAAGTTTGGAGAAGAGTACCCCTTCCAGTGGGTGATGGGCAATGAAAATAGGGTGAATGAGAAGATGTACAAAATCACAGTCTGTAGAACACTGTAGTATGCTCATAGACATGGTACCTCATTCCGACCCTGGCGTTAACCAAGGCGCTATTAGCGCCTTGGTTGACGCCGTTATCTTTCCGACTCCGCCATGGTGACTGGCGGAATTACCCCCCCATTCCAAGGTTGGCGGGGTCGGTAATTCCCCATTCACCAAGGGCCCTTCCCCATTCCCATTTTTGCCCCATAGGGCTCAATGGGAATGGGGAAGGCGCTAATTACGGCACCGTAAATTACGGTGCCGTAATTAGCTCCTAGGTCCCTTTGCGGGTTGGTTTTTTAACGCCAGCAAAAAGCAGGCATTAAGTACCAACCCGCAAAGGGAACTCGGAATAGGGCAGTAAGGGTTTAACGGCACCGGTCTCGTTAACGGTGACAGTTAACCCTTACCGCCCTACTCGGAATGACCCCCATGCTCTTTAGTACACTGATGGACATACTCTGTAGTATAGTAATAGGCAAACTATAGACACTGACAATCATAGTCTGTAGTACGCCGATAGAAGGTTCCATGTTATAATGCCCCCTGTGATAAAGTGAGGGATCAAGGGGGAGATCTGACCCTGGGGAGCTCTGGTCTGGCCCAGCATCACAGCAAGCATAGAGCAATAGGATGATGTCATCTGTCATCAGTGAGGGAATGAGATTGACTGACATTGGTTTAAAACTAATAAGATGAGGGGAGGAAGGAAAAGGTGTTTTTCTGTAATACTGGCGTGGGTCTGTTTGTTTTTGAATAGGACTCGGCGTTGGAAGACGAGGCCCAGTCATATGAATGGGCCTACTGAAATATGGCCTGACAAATTCCTGAAACGACAAAGTTGGTGTTGCACACGCTGTGCCCAGTTGAAATATAGAGGAGAGCCTGTTGGCTGAACTGCACGTTTTGAGGCCAAGGAGTTTGTGTTATAAAAGAGAAGGTATGGACGTCTAAACAGCAAGCGCCAACCTGTGTGAGAGCGGAACGAGAGGATCGCCGCTCCTCCTGGCCCCCACCGTCGTGGGAGAGGAGTTCGGTGTCAAAGACCCGATGATGAGCGCAGCTGACTGGGGAAGACCTGAGGAGACGCGTTGTTACGCATACGAAGACAGCTGAGCTGCCGACTGGAGCGAAGCTGACGAGGGAGGCGGAGCCTCAATCGAGAGCTACACTGTTATGCCTGAAGGAGGGAGAGAAATACCGAAGCCATGGACTCGATCGTTTGATCAGTTTCCCAGCTAATCCATAGACTGTAAACCACGCGGCTCCGCAGGGGGAAGCCAGGAAGTAAGTGTCAACATGAGAGAGTGAATGAAGAGAGATACGCAGACCAGAGACTGATGGGCGAACTGCATATGTTTGTTCCGGACTGTTTTGAGAGCCGGCAACCCAAAAATAAGGCATCCTGCCAATCGACGGTGTAGTGTGTGAGTGAAAGAACTATTCACCATTAACTTTTAAATAAAAGAGCATGCGGCACATTCAATGGGAGAAGAGTACGAAGCACCAGACGGAAGGTGGTTGTAACTTTAGTGACCCAAATGACATTATATTAACTCTTTCAAGTGATGTGATCGAAAGAACATACGTCATAAGAAATAAGTAATCTTGAGGGGCAAGGAGTCTTCCGTTCTTAAGTCTACGAACCTGATTGGGTGGAAGTCATAACAGCGATCAAGGGTGCCCGACATTGCCACATATGCCAGCTACCTACTGAACCCTATTTCTCCATATAAGGAAATCCTGTTGTCTTGTTAAAGTGAACTAATTAAAAGCCTGTTTATAAACAATAACCTTGTGTTTGTCCCACCTGCTAAATTGTAACATCCCCTCAAAAATATTGCCATGCAATTGCCGTTTTTTGTGGGGACATTATTACATGGAACATGCAGGAGACACCCCGCAACCCCCAAACCCTTTTTTTTTTCAAGGGGAGCGGGGGACACCCCTGCAACCCCTGCTCCCCCTGTCCCTATATATATGGTCACCTATATAATGTCGCCAGAACCTTTTCCCACCAACATTATATATGGCGACCATATATGTAGGGATATTATTACCCGATACCCGATAGACATGTTCTATATTGCACGTATGAACATCTTCTGTAGTGTAGTAACAGGCAAACTATGGGTACTGGTAGTCACAGACTGTAGTACGTTGATAGACATGCACCATAGTACACTGATGGACATATTTTATAGTATAGTACCAGGCATGCTATGGACACTGGAAGTCATAAACTGTAGTATGCTGATAGGCATGCTATGTAGTACACTGATGGACATATTCTGTAGTGTAGTACCAGGCATGCTAAGGACACTGATAGTTACAGTCTGTTGTACATTGTAGTATGCTGATAGACATGCTCTGTGGTACACTGATGGACACACTCCGCAGTATAACGATGGTCATATTATGTAGTACTATTGTGGGCACATTCTGCAGTATAGAAATAGCCATACTATGTACACTGCTAGTCACAGGGTACAGTACACTGATAGATATATTCCACAGTCCATTGAGGGACATATTCAGTTTTAGAAAGAAGCACATTTATTGTACAATAACCATTAACATGATTTTTACTACTACTGAAGGAGAGATGGAACGCGTGGCAGGACTGTAACAAACCATGCAGGAATATAAGATTAAAGTAATTTTTTTGCACCTTACAAGAGCGAGTGCTCTCTTAATTTTGTGTTCACCCGTTTGTTTCTGTTTAACAACTTTTAAGCAGTACTTAGAGGAGAACACGTGTGTCTAATATATGTGTGTATATATATATTTCTGGTATGCTTTGCATAGGCCGACATCTAGTGGAAGCTGCGGAGTATTACAGTTTGTTTTTCGAAACTCGAAAATGGGCGTCAACACAGGGCGTGCCAGTAATACTATCCCTAGTATGACGTCCACTGTACCCAAGATCCCTCACGCGTCTAGGATCCTCAGATTGATTTTTTCCGCCATACTGGTCGGAAGCATTTTGCGGAGTCCCCTGGCCTTAGCCATACTTTTGCTAGACTTTAAAATAATATTCTATTGACATCCTTTCCCACCCCAACGTCGAACTTCGACACTCGACGCCGGCTGGAGAAGAAATCGACCGTCGGCTGCTGCATGACGGATTTGGGCCTCAGAAGGCCGCTGGCCTCGGCCCGGGCCTGTTAGGCCGCTGGCCTCGGCCCGGGCCTGTTAGGCCGCTGGCCTCGGCCCTGCAAGTAGGGAGAGTGGGGGGTGGTACATACTCTACACTCTTGGTATATAGGTACACCTTTAAACATTTCCTACACTTAACAGCCCGCTGCCTCAAGGTGCGTATGGAGGGTACCCCTTTTCAATTCTGCCCCAAGTGCAATCGCAAATACCCTTGGGTCGACAGGCACGCCACGTGCAATCTCTGCTTGCCGAGGGACGACCCCGAAGCGAACTGCAGAGCGTATAGTAGGTTTAAACCTAAGACACTTAAGGACCGTTCGACGAAGCGTTGGGCCCACCACGCCAGGCAGGCGGCCATGGCAGCGGAGGGCGCCTTCAGCGATGGCAGTGACGCCGTACTTTCGGACGGCGAGGGCATTATGACGTCGAAAGACAGCCGAGCGCAGGTCCCCAACCTCGGAAGGTCGTCCGGCAGGGCGGCTATGGGGAAGACCCCCGGCGACACAAGGGCTTCACATACTACACACACTAAACACACTAAGTCCAACCGAGACTCGACGATGTCGAGTTCTCGGAAAGAGGCACAGACAAAACGGTCCGATTCGGTGTCCTCTGGGCGCTCTCGATCAAGATCGCCGCATGACTCCAGGCAATCATCCACTCTTGCCAAGAGTGCCTCGCTCCCTGGGCTAACAGAAGTTCGATCGTCGGAAGACGAAGACGACTTCCACCCCCAGGCCGTGCTCCAGGAGTCGGAGCCCGCAATTAAAGCCAACGAGGCCCCACGCTCGAAGGACAGGGACACCTCTCCCGATCCTCGACGCCAGGCATCGAAAAATTCCGGAGCCACTAAGGGACAGGGAAAACATTTTTCTACGCACGGGGAGGGGGGAAAACAGCAGAAGAAACTACCTGTACATTCTTCCACACCTGTGAAACACTCCACCCCCCCCTAAACAGACAGACAAGCCCAGGTCTGCTGATAGGTCCCCAACCAGCAAAGCTACTCAAGATAAATCCCATAGACTTGCTGAGAGAGTCATTCCCAGTTCCAAAAAATGGTCCAGTGAAGACATAGATAGGGTCATGTCAAGAATGTCTTCTTTGGCTGATTTTTATGATAAAAATCCAGAACATTTCCTCTCGTATGATGCACAAGGGGCCACACCCTCAGGCTCTACTGATCCTATCCCCCCGAGTAAGAAGGCCCGGTTTGAAGCTCCAATGAGGTCCGAACCCTTCGAGGTACAACCTTACGCAAGACCATACTCATGGTATCAAGGAGAGGCTTCCTTTTGTGAAGACCAAGAATTTGGGTTGATAGAAGAGCAAACCGGGACGGGCTACTATGGGGATGATGAGGACCAGGAGGAAGAAGAGGATGACCCGGAAACATACAGAGTAGATTCCCCGGTAGAGAACGAAGCCCCGGTTACCGACTCCCCGGTCGATAACCAACCCCTCCTAAATGAGGTTCTCGCTCGCGCAGCAGAACATTTCCACATTGACACCCACGGTGTACAGGAGGAAAGGGACTTCGCAGAAGAGTTAGTGGGAGAAAGGAGGCCTGTTGCCCAGACCATCCCTATCCTTAAATCCATTCAGCGGAGAATAGATCCGTCCCTGGTGAACCCAAACCTCACCAGAGCAGTCAATCCCAGGGTTGAAAAACCTTTCAGGGCAGCTCAGTCTGACCCTCTCTATATAAGTTAGTGGGAGAAAGGAGGCCTGTTGCCCAGACCATCCCTATCCTTAAATCCATTCAGCGGAGAATAGATCCGTCCCTGGTGAACCCAAACCTCACCAGAGCAGTCAATCCCAGGGTTGAAAAACCTTTCAGGGCAGCTCAGTCTGACCCTCTCTATATAAGAGGACATCTGAAGCTAGACTCCCTAGTTGTCACCAACACTCGTAAGAGGGCTGGGACACCCTTGTCTTCGTCAGAAGCTCCTCCCGACAAGGAGAGCAAAAAACTATACGGTTTTGGCAGGAAGGTAGCCTCAACGTCCGCCTATCAAGCAAGGATTGCTAACTCCACCACCCTGTTGGCCAGCTACAACTGCCATCAGTGGGAAGAAGTCGCGGCTCTCATATCTTCTGCTCCTGAACCGTTAAAGGGCCAATTAGCTCGGATTTCCACAGAGGGTAGAGCCGTGTCTGGTTGCATTTTGAAAGCAACCTTCGACGCCGCGGACAACGCAGGCAGATTGATAGCAGAAGGTACTGTTTTCAAGAGACATGCGTGGTTACGGCAGTCTGGTTTTAAGGCAGAAACTCAGGCATCATTGTTAGACATACCGGTGGAAGCCGATCTGTTGTTTGGTAAGGCGGTCGAAGACGCACTGAAAAATGCCAAGGACGAATACGAGACACTCAAATCCCTTGGCCAGTTAACCAATAAACCTCCTAACCAGAGAGGGAATAGTAATTTTCGTCGCCCACGCGGCCAAAATTCCCAGAGAGGATCTAACTATTCCCAGGGGCAGGGTACACAGTGGAACAACAACCAACAGTCTACCCAGGGTTACGGCAGAGGTAATAGGAGAGGTTGTGATAAAGGCAGAGGCATCCCCAGCAAGGGAGGCGGCAAGCCTCCACCAAAGCAGTGACGCTCAGTTCAGGGTCCCTTCTCACGCAACCCCAGTAGGGGGACGCATTTCAAACTTCACCCAGGCTTGGGAAGGGATCACATCAGACAGATGGGTGCTGTCAACAGTATCCACGGGATATTGTATAGAGCTACTGCAGCGTCCCCGGAACCATCCTCCACGACAAAGAATACACTCCTTAGAACATCAGAAGATTCTCCTCGAGGAGATCGCCATTCTTCTACAAAAGGATGCGATAGAACTTGTCCCAGGACACCAGGTAAACAAGGGTATATATTCTACTTACTTCCTTGTGCCAAAGAAAGACTTGACAATGCGCCCAGTATTGGACTTACGGCCTGCCAACAAGTATGTCAAGCCCCAAATATTTCGTATGACCACGCTACAAGAGGTAATCCCCCTCCTAAAAAAGGGGGATTACATGGCAACCTTGGATATGAAAGATGCTTATTTTCATATTTCCATGTTCCCAGCGCACAGAAAGTACTTGCGCTTCAAGGTGGACAGTCGGCACTACCAATTCAAGGTACTGCCCTTCGGGATAGCTTCAGCACCAAGGGTATGCACCAAGGTACTGGCGGTGGCGGCTGCACACCTACGCAGGGAGGCAATCCCAGTGTCCCCTTATCTGGACGACTGGCTCATAACGGGGGAAACCCCAGGAATTTGCAGGACAAACATTCAAAGGACTATCGACCTCCTCAACGAGTTAGGCTTCTCAATCAAAGAGAAGAAGTCAAGCCTGGTGCCAAGCACCTCAAAACAATTCCTAGGAGCAATCCTGGATACCCAGGAGGGGTTGACCTTTCCTTCAGAAGAAAGAATTCGGAATATACTACTGCAAATTCCGCATTATCAGTCCGGTCAACAAATAACGGTACGCAAAGCAATGCGTTTACTGGGCATGATGGCGTCATGCATTTACCTGGTCCCCCACGTGCGCCTGCGCATGCGCCCCATGCAGGAATGGTTGGCGAAACAGTGGTCTCAGGCAAGTGGTCAGTGGGACGATCTAGTGGTCGTTTCGCCAACACTGGTACAAAGCCTTCACAGGTGGACAAGAGAAAATCTCACACAGGGGAAACCCTTTTACGATCCCGAAGTACAGGCAGTAGTCACTACAGATGCATGTCTGACGGGGTGGGGAGCTCACCATCTCCACCACACAGCTCAGGGTCTCTGGTCTCACTCAGTGGCCAAGAACCACATCAACCTGCTAGAGCATCTGGCAGTATTCAGAGCGCTTCAGGCGTTCGAGCCCCACCTACTAAACCTGTCAGTGCAAATCCGGATGGACAGCACTACAGCCATGTTCTACCTGAACAAGCAAGGAGGAACTTGCTCGCCAAATCTGTCCAAGCTTGCCCAGAAAATCTGGATATGGGCACTCAGACGGAACATCTTCCTGTCATCACAACATGTTCCAGGGCAGCTCAATTCCCTAGCGGATGCTCTGAGCAGGGACTCCCTCCCAGAGGAACACAAATGGGTTCTTCACAGAGAGGTCGTAGAAGATCTCTTCTCTCAGTGGGGTTTCCCCACTATAGATTTATTCGCCACAAGCGAAAACAGACAATGCCCAGGATTTGCATCCAGGTTCCCCCAACCAGACTCCCAGGGGAACGCCCTGTGGATGAACTGGTCAGGGATGTTTGCGTACGCTTTTCCACCAACTCCTCTCATCAGGAAAGTGGTGAACAAGATGAACAGGGAGTCGATGACGCTCGTCCTAGTTGCTCCCATGTGGTCAAGACAACCGTGGTTCCCACACCTACGCAGTATGGCGGTGTGCGAGCCCATCAAACTTCCAGCCTGATACAACCTACTGTCCCAGCACCAAGGTCAAACAGTGCACCAGCAACCCAACTCAATGAACCTGGCAGCATGGCTCCTGAGGTCATAGAGTTTGGACACCCCAATTTACCACAGAGGTGTATGGACATCCTAAAGGAATCTAGGAAACCAAACACAAGGCACTGTTACTTTGACAAGTGGAAGAGGTTCGTTATCTGGTGCTAGAGTAGACAAATCAACCCAGTTGATTGCACTCCTTCCACTATTGTTACATACATGCTCCACCTGCTAGATGCAGGATTGGTTTTTAACTCACTGAAAGTACACCTGGCAGCCCTCTCGGCTTACACCACTTCCCATAGCAAGGTTTTGTGGTGGAAAGTACCAGTAGTTAAAGCCTTCATGGAAGGAGTAAAGAGACTTCACCCTCCTATTTCAAACCCACCACCAAGGTGGGACCTTAATGTGGTGCTAGCCAAGCTCATGGGCCCCCCTTTCGAACCCATGCATAAAAGCAGTCTCAAACACCTGACTTGTAATACGGCCTTCTTAGTAGCTATTATTTCTATAAGAAGGGTCAGTGAAATTCAGGCTCTGTCAGTGCAGGATCCCTTCTTTACTATCCATAAAGACAAACTGGTTTTACGCACACACCCTAGGTTCTCGCCTATATTTATATCAAAATTCCATGTAAACCAGTCCATCGAGCTTCCGGCTTTCTTCCAGAACCCGCAAAGCTCGGCTGAGGTGAAACTACACACCCTAGATGTGCGTAGGGCGGTCCTCTACTATGTAAATAAAACCAGACCGCTAAGGAAAACAGATCAACTGTTTGTCTCTGTAGCTACAGGCAGAGAGGGGGATCGCGTCTCTAAAGGTGCCATCTCGAAGTGGATTATTAACTGTATCCAGCTGTGTTACTCACTCTCTGAAAGAACTCTGCCTTTCACGCCAAGAGCCCACTCTACTAGAGGCATTGGGGCCACTCTGGCTTTCATTGCAAATGTACCCCTTGACACCATTTGCAAAGCAGCTACTTGGAGATCTATTCACACTTTTACTCAGCATTACTGCATTGACACATATTCCAAGGCAGATACACAAGTGGGACAAGCGGTTCTAAGACACTTATTTGCTCATGACCCTTCTCACATCCCACCTCCTTCTTCTGGTACTGCTCGCTAATCTATGCACAGCATGTGATCTAAGCAGATTCCACAAGCCTCAGAAGGGATACATTACTCACCGTAATCGTATTTCTGATGCTTGTAT
The DNA here is from genome assembly GCF_040938575.1 of Ambystoma mexicanum. Lineage (NCBI taxonomy): Eukaryota > Metazoa > Chordata > Amphibia > Caudata > Ambystomatidae > Ambystoma > Ambystoma mexicanum. Next base: position 322,816,730 of record NC_090926.1, on the reverse strand, counting down.
CTGCTTAGATTCACATGCGACCCACCCTTCCTCCCCTCTGAGAGAAGGCGCATGATGGCTTGTAGTCTTACCTTTCTGTCTATCTGCTTGGATTATCTGTACTCACGCTACTCCTCATGCTACCTCATGTCAGAAAAAATACAATCTGAGGGTCCTAGACGCGTGAGGGATCTTGGGTACAGTGGACGTCACACTAGGGATAGTATTACTGGCACGCCCTGTGTCGACGCCCATTTTCGAGTTTCGAAAAACAAACTGTAATACTCCGCAGCTTCCACTAGATGTCGGCCTATGCACAGCATGTGAATCTAAGCAGATACAAGCATCAGAAATACAATTACGGTGAGTAATGTATCCCATATATATTATCATTGGGCCTCATTACGAGTGTGCCAGTCCGGTAACAACGGTGCCGGTAAACTCTGAGGTCTGCAAGCGGGTGCCTTTCCGCCCACCAGGTCTGAACTGGCAGGCAGAACGGCACCCGCTCGCAGACCTTGACGGATGCACCGGCACCATTCATGAATGGTGCTGGGGCATCTGTCCTCCCCATTCCTATTGAGTCCTATGGGACTCGATTGGAAATGGGGGAGTCATATTTTCTGGTGCCCGGCAATAGGTAATTACCAGGACCGACAGGGATGTAGAGCCAGCAAAAATGACTCAGGCGGCAGCTGTGCTGGTGTTTACCGGCACGGCTGCTGCCAGACTCATAATGAGGCCCATTATCTGCATGGGGTACTAGGTGTTAGCCTTACCCAGAGACTTTGCTTGCCCTCTCAGCCCCCCCTGTTCAAAAATTCAGCTGAGAGGGTAGCTGGCCCTTGGACCCCAATTGGGGTGGTTGATGCTGCAGTCATTTTATCCTCACATTCAAATTGTGAGGCTGTCTGAATAAGATTACATGGTTCATAGTTTACAATGACTTTAAGGATATGGTGAGTGTTGTGAAGAATTAAATGAGCACCGAAACAAGCGTGGATTAGAACTTTAATGATTTAAGCATAGATTCAATTACAGACATAATTGTCAAATATACAGATCTGGTTGACATCTGCAAAGTCCTACATTCTGGGGAGAGAGAATACTCCTTTTTTTCACCAGTCCACAATTCATATTCGAGAATTGACTATTTTATATAACCTCTGATAAACTAATTGAAAAGACTTTTAGTGTTGACATATTGGAACATGGAATATCAGATCACTCTATGATGAAATTGGGGTTGGACTTGGATGCTGTGAGGTCAACCTTCACTAGGTGGCATCTAAAATCTTTTATACCGAATTACTGTGAAGCTTTGGAACATTTAGAGACCTTTATTACATTTTTCTTTGAAGAGAATAGTGGTTCAGCAAATGTATAAGTGGTGTGGGACAGCTTCAAGGTGACTGTTCGTGGGGAATTGATGAACTTGACGTCTCATGCCAGAAGGTCAGGGTTGGGTAAATTGAAGCCGTTGGTGAGCTACAACAGATATATCAAACAGGATAGGATAAAGATGGATAGAGCAAAGAAAGCACTGGGATGTGAAATGGACCTGCAGGTAGAGAAAGGATTGTTTTACATGAAACAAAAATACTGTGAGGATGGGGATAAAGGCGGTCCACTCTTAGCTAACAGTTTAAAAGGCATGGCGAAGAGGTCGTATGTTCAAAGAGTTGAAAATGAACATGGTGATGTAGTGGCGACAAGGGCGGATATTTGTGAAAGCTTTCTGAGCTTTTATGAGTCTTTGTACACTGAATCTCTATTTCCATCAAGGTCCAGTCTTGATGATTTCTTTAGTAAAATTGAAATGCCAAGATTGACTGTGGAAAATGCAGATTAGTGAAGTGGAGATATTACTTGCCATTGGCCAGCTGCGAACGGGTAAATCTCCTGCATTGGACGGTCTACCAGTTGAATTTTAAAGAGCTTTTTGCCCTTATTTGACACCTTTCTTATGTGGGCTATATAACTGCTTCTTGATGGAAGGTTCATTATGCCAATCTAAGGGAAGGAATAATTACCCTGATCTGAAAACCAGACAGGGACCAGTCAAAATGCAGCAACTACAGGCCAATTTCGCTACTCCTTGTAGATGTTAAAATCTTTACTAGGGTTCTGACTAATAGATTGGATAAATATATTGGTGGTTTTATTGACCAATCTCAAGTCGGGTTTATGCGGGGGAGGCAAGGCTATGATAACATCAGAACCATTATAGACTTCTTGGGCCTTCCAGATTGAGAGGTGGGAAAGATGTTGTTTTTTTATGGATGCAGAAAAAAAATTTGATCATGTCAATTGGAAATTCATAGATTATACATTAATTAAAATGGGTTTTGGAGCTATTTTTATGAGGGCAGTTGGAGCTCTAAATTCATCAATTTGTGCTAGGGTTTGGGTGAATGGTGAACTCTCGGCTCCCTTTCCTTTATCAAGGGGCAACAGGCAGGGATGCCCTCTTTCACCCTTCCTTTTTAACCTTGCGCTGGAGCCTTTCACGGCCTATATCAGACAGGAACCGGGTCTGCAGGGCCTAAGGATAAGAGATGGAGAAATGAAAATCCTGTGTTATGCAGATAACATGACTGTGATTTTGGTTAACCCAAATGATGGGGGGGGCAGTTAAAAGAAATGTTTGAGGAGGTAGGCCTTTTTTTCAGGTCACAAGATTAACTGGGAGAATCAGTGGTTTATTCCCCTTGGTTCTTCTTGTCCACGTGGAGACTTGATTTCATGGAATTGTCAATGGGAGGAAACAAGTGTAAAGTACTTGGGTGCTCACCTTGTTCAAGACTTGAAGAGAATAGTTGAAATTAATGTAATTAAATTGCTAGAAGTGCTTCAAAGGGAATTGCAAAAAAGGGATCACCTGACACTTAATGTTTGGTTCGAAGATCAATGGAAACAAGATGGTTCTTTTACCTAAGGTTCTTTACATCATTCAGACACATCCTCTGAAATGTCCAAAGAAGACGCTCAGGCGTAGTGATAGGGTTTTTCAGAATTTTTTGTGGGAGAGGTAAAGAGGCCTAAGATCCCACAATGCATTTTAGTACATGCTGTGTGTGAGGGGGGATTTGGATACTCCAATCTTGGAAACTACCACAGTGTGTTTATATTGAGGAAATCTGCATTTTACCTTACTGAGAGGGGTGATTCAATGCAGCTTTGGATTTCTATAGAAAGGGCTAGATTCTTGTTGTATTCTCTTAGAGATGCATATTTCAATTTAGCTATGAAATTACCCACTACCTAAGCACAATGGAGTTTCAGCTGTGGTGAGAATGTATTGATTCTTTATGGAGCTTCTCTGTGGTATAATCCAGGGCTACAGATTGAGAACAAGACTCTGTGCTGGCAAAGTTGGATAACAAGAGGGATTTTAAGAATTCGTGATGTTTGCAGTTATGGGCAGATGATTTATTTTGACTCTCTTAGAACTCATTTTGGTCTGGGGTGGAGGGAATTAAAGAGGTATACTGAGTTGGAGTCACTTCTGTCACAGACACAAGGGATGTTGGTTGAATGAGCCAATAAGAGCTAGACCAATGGCCTGTAATGTGTTTGACTCGCCGCCTCGCATGGTATCAACGTTTCTGAGAATGATACCTATGGATGTTTCCTGTGCTGCCTCCTGGGAAAGATTGTGGCAAGCATGGACGAAAGAATTGAGTAGGGAAATATCTATCAAGGAATGGAGTTACATGTTGAGAGTGGGACCGAAATCGAAGATGGATCTGCGTCTGCGGTTTAATCGTCAGAGGATTTTGAGCTGTCTATACTGGACCCCGGTGTGTGGATGCTTGAGTTAGGCATGATGAATGAGAAGTCCTGTTGGGGCTGTGGTCAAAAGGGAGATACCTTGTTACACATGTTAGTGGAATGCCCAAGACTAACTTGCTTTTAGGAAAGGGTTCTGGACAGATTCAATACAATTTTTGGAGTGGTATTTCCTAGATCGCCTTGATCTGTGATGCTGCTTTCAGAATTGGGGAGATGTAATGTACCTCAGGGGTACAGCAGTTGGATAGATAAAGTGCTGGTGGTGGCAACTAAGCACATTTTGAGATTTTGGAAAACAAGGAAAAACCGATGGTGGAGGGCTGGCTGTCCGATTTTCTGACTAAATCCAGCTATGAGAAATTCATGATGCAAAAGCAGAAACACAGGGTGATTACTTGGAGATGTGGAGACCATTTAACAAACTGTATGGATGAGGTTATGTTTTCTCTGAAATTAAGTTGTGAGAGTTGAGGCGAGTGCAAGCTTTGTGAGGATGTAGGAGTGTGCGCTAGTTGTGTGTGTTTGTGAGTTGGATTGTATTGTCTATATGTGTTTATATTAATTTTAATCTGTTTAGTAGCAATGCATAGGGCTGGTTGTAAATGATGGCTTTGGGGTATATGACCCCATGAGAAGGAGTTGGAATGATCTCGTGTTTTTTCTCTCCTTTAACGAAGTTACCATTTGAACTGTTATGATGTATCTTGCTGGCTCTGTTTGCAATATGTTTGCTGGCATATCATGAAAATGATAAAGAGTTACAATAAATATATATATAAGGATATGTGGTCATTCTTATATTCCAAAATGCAATTTTATTTATGTAAAGCAGCCAGGAACACTCATTCGTGCTACTTGCCATCCTGACCTTTCTGACATGGTATTCCAAAAATGTGCCATAAGAAATAGTTTATAGGGTTATTGTAGACTTTGATACTGTAATTTGTTCTGTAGGACAAGCATACAATTCTTATTATGACTACAACATGTACTGTTACATATCTGGACAATTCGCCCCTTCTGCTCAGAGGGTCACCACCCCATCTGAGGCTAGGAAGAGGAGCTTGCTCCGCAAGACCCTTCCTAGGGGTCAGGGAAAGTGGGACCTCAATGGGAGTGATTTCCCTCTTGGGAACAAGGACTCCCAGTCCAACAAAGGTATCCCCAAATGGACTACATTGTCCACCACATGGGACTTGACTACAACTACCAGAAATCCTCCTTTCACCCTGTTGGCGTCAGGTAATGCTGGGTTTTATCTGAACGCCGCCATCAAGGAAGAAGGGCACACCCTTTTTGATTGTGATGACATACTTAGAAACAGTAAGAACTGTGAATGGAGAGAGACCTCCGATGCAGGTAGCGACTCCGACGGAGGGAGAAGAATCCTTGTTACACAGAGGTCGAGCACCTGTAAAGGCATCCTGGAGGGATGCCAAGCTGCGGAGCCAGTGGTGGCGTAGCTAAAGCAGGACCCAGTAGCGGGATGTTGTGAGGCAGGTGCTTTGACCGAGTAAGAGGCTCCGGTCGGGAGCAGAAAGAAGACGGGAAGAAAATAGTCTTCCCTGGTGGCGTGAACACTAGAGAACAGTGGTGGGCCTGGCACCCAGCAACCAATGCTGAGGCCAGGAGAAGAAAAGGAGCCCGGGAGCTCCACACAGTGAGTGCCTTTGCTGACAAGATGAGTACCGACCAGGGAGCTAACACTCCCCATGCGAGGACGCCTGTGTGGGCTATAAACATTGGTTTCAAAGGTTGCCGAAACCAACAGAGGTACAGGAGTCGGAAAAAACGGATTGGGCACCTGAGCCAGGTAAACCAGAGTGAAAGATACAGTATATATGAAGGCTGGGGAAGCTCTATAGGTACAAAAGCATGGGAAAACCGAACGGGCAGACACCCTATGAGAAAAGGAGTTAAAGGGATACGTGTGCACGGATATACATCCTACATGGCAATATCTGCACGGGCAGAAGCCTTGTACTTTTTAATTGGACTGAGAACCAATGACCCTACCAATGAGGCACAGGACTTTGGGAAGCCCCAGTGCCATAAAGATGGGAAACAGAGAAGTGTCTGTGAAGTGATCCTGGAGGGATTTGAGTACTGGTAAAAAGCTGAGAAACTAATACAAAATAATTCGTCTTTTCCCGAAGGGAAGGAGAAAATCAATCCAGGTGATGTTTGTGATTTTGATCACCAAGGTTATAACGAAGACTATGAACTGGGCAATTGATTTCAAGCCAGCATTAAGCAGAATGCACTGCAATAATATAAAACATGAACAAACAGGTACTCTTTACAAAAAATACATGTAAAGGGAGAGGAAATGTATGTGGCAGGACGCCACCCTTTTGTTTCCAAGGTATTTAGCTCATAAATCCTCCCACAAATGTGAGCTGTCCCTCAAGTTACTCTGTGAACTGGGCAATTACATCCTAAAGGAACTCTAAGACTGATAGCAAGTCATATACAGCATTTTTCTTTAAATTTAAATAAATAACATTAAGTCATGACAAATTATAATCTGAGTACTTCTTCTTGTTTTTCAAAGAGACATTTTGCAATGTTAGTACAAGTAAATCATTTACTTTTTTTAATATCTTCTTTTGACGAGCATACAGGCTATTTGCCCTTCCTTCTTGGAAAGGGTTGTGCTCAGATTAAAACAAGTATCTGTTTCTTCTGTGAACCCCAACGCAATGTTTCATTTTGCACACCAGCCACTGATTTGTTGGTATTGCTGCTGAAGCCATCTATGTGTTGCAATATGCACCGACACTCTACAAAACGACTCACTAAACAAAACAAAACATTGAAAATAGAAAACCCCATTTGTAGAAACTGCAACCTGTTGCTCTTGCCCCTACAAGAACCCCAGCAGCTCCAAATAAAGCCTTTCTGCATTCCCTCCTCCTCCCGCTGTAGGTACAATACACACTCAGTGTGATGGTGACATTTTTGCAGGACACAGAAGGACAGTATGTGCCTGCAAATGCCGGCCATGTCACCAACTTGGAGGCTGTCTCTGTCAATGCTGCTCTCATGCTGCTCTCATGCTGCTCTCATTCTAACTTTTACCATAATAATCCACAGCGCCCCCTTCCTTCGACATTCAAGATATCTGTGCTTTTTTCTGGCACCTCTTCTATCAGAGACAGCAAGGGGGAGCAAGCAATGTCTTCACGGAGGTGTGGGTTGGAGAGGACAGGGTGCAGGGGTCTGCAGAAACCATCCTTCCCCCCAGAGGACCTTGATAAGAATTGCCAATTCAGGTGATTGCACGTAGTGGCTCTCTGCTATCACATCTTCCCAAATACTAGGGTGAAAGAATCGTGCACAGGCATTACATCCAGGGCAATGCAATAATGCTTTAATGGCATAACTTGCTTTTGGGCAAACAGTCTATTGGGTTCTCAGCTACCATCCTAAGTTATGCCATAGCTCTTAAAATCATCACATTACATAGTAGAGAACATCCGGTGTCAAACCCACCCGATCACTCTACTGTGATCTAGTCTTACTTTTGTGCTGGCAGTCACTGTCAAATTGTAGTCCTACTTTTATGTTGGAGACCTACCCCTGCTTTTTGTTTTTAAAATCTCGCCAACTTACATATTCAATCCTGACTCTTCCTCTCAGCCTTCCTTTTCCAAATCACAACCTTCCTACACGAGTGGTAAGAGAATCGCGAAAGGAAGCAACATCTTTAATGTTGAAACCCATCAAGACACTTAGTAAGGTACCTTGTAAGGAATGAATACTATAGATTATACACGAAGGAGTGGAGGACAATGAATGCCAAATACCTCAGGGGGAAGACGACCTGGAGGATCCACTGGATTGCCGAATGGGCACGCCACAGGACAAAGAACCACCAATGACTAACTTGCCCACTGATAATTAGTGTCTTTACACAGCCCTGCTCTGGAGGGCAGTGGCCAATTTCACTATTAGAATTCCGGAAGCCGAGGCAGTGGAAGATTTTTTTCGAGACGTTAAAAGAGCAGCAGCCTTTTGCACACTGCATTCCTCTCACACTCAATTAAAAAGCAATTACAGCATCACTGAAGGAGCCAGCCCCTACAAGGGTTCCTAGCATGAGGAAAGAAAATAGATATACGCCTGCACCATCAGATCCGATTATATTGGGGAATATCCCACCCATGACTCTCTAGTTGTTAATTTAGCAATGAAAGGATATGCTGCCCCACTTTCTGCTTTGGAGCACACCTTCCCTCCATGAAAAATAAAGTAAACATCTATATGGAATAGGGTACAAAGTACCTACTTTGGCAGATTAAAGTGAAGGTGTGGCCAATGTCAAAACACTCATGACCTACTAGACTCGGACATATTCGAACAATATAAATCCTCTGGTCAAATCAAGGACATGCCAGCCTCACTGCCGGATAGAGTGCAGGACATCGTTCAAGAAGGTCAAGGCACTGAAAAAGCCTTTATTAAAAATGATCTTAGGAGGAGGTGCTGTTGAGCAGCGAAGGAAATGGCTGCCCGACTGTAGAGCTCCGTCTCAGGCAAAATCCTAAAGTAAAAATGTCCCTAAACGCACCTGTTTGCTGAATATTTCATGAAGATGGGTGAAGGGGAAGGTGGGGCGTTTCAGATGACGGACGCTGCAGCCTGGCAGTGAAGCAACAACGAGGGGTTGACTAAAACAAATAGCATCGGAGAAGATCACCCCAGGTGGCAAACTTGGACCTCCCAGCTGTGAGTGTCATGCACCCACATGCATGGCGCTTGTGGAATCAATGGAGACTACAACATCATTGAGTTTGCACATTACATACCCTGGCCGCTCTGCTTAGTGGTCTAGTTGTTTCCATCATGGCCGACCGCCGGGCTGCCTTAGCCAGTTGGCACCTGACAGCTGGCACATTGCAACCCCTTTGGATCCCTCTGCTTTGGGTGGGATGCTAGTTTTACTCTATCAGAGCTCTTTGGAGCCCCACTCTCTCTGTGGCATTCTTTCCGCTCTCTTTGGCTCCCTCCTGCCTTGCCTCCCCTCTGCGTCTCTCTCTCCCGGAGTCTCCCTAGACTCCTGTTCGTTTCCGCTTCTTGCCTTCTCTGTTTCTCTCTATTTTCTTCCGCACGGCTCTGGCACGCACTTCCCTGGCTTTCCCTCTCCATACCTGGCTCTCCTGGACTCGCTCTCTTCACGCTCTTGTCTACAGCGCGGCTCTTTCTCTCTGATTTGTCTACACAGGTGGTTTTCTTCAGGCTCTCCAAGGAGTCCTGCTTACTCACCGCTTACCTTCCTGGATGTCTAGCTCTCTGTTTGCCTCGCTTTGGATCCTTGCTGAGTGTTGTGACCAAATCCCACTTACTCCTTAGAAGATAGGCCCATTTCCTCTCCTTTGTGGACTCTACAGCTTCTGGACACTCACAACACCTACCTTCAGGAATCGTATGAACAAGAGGTTTGTTCTGCCAGCCCTGGTGTTTTCCTCTTGTGGCTTCCTCAGGGAAGGGGCCACTAGCCCACCCTTTATCTCAAGGCAGGCATAGTGGCTTCCCTCCGAGGAAGACAATGTCTCTTAAAAGCAAGTGGTCTGTAATCAAAGCACAGCAAGGCACATCCTTCTCCTATCCGAGCAGTAAAACCTAAAGCAACAAACACATTGGAGCCCCGGAACATCACCTAATGGCTGGAAGTAGTAAAGAAAGAACAGGGCCACAGTAGAATACTGCGGACCCCAGACAGAGCCCTCCGATACCGGCACAAGAGAGAGTTAACGCACAGCCCCTTGGAAACTGAAAAATGCAGTGGATAATACATTGTCTCCGAGCTGTTGATAGTGCAGTGTGGAGGGGAGGAACCTGGGATCACGCTAAGCTGAAACTAAATTACTGCAGGCCCCAGACTATAACAGAGCAGTGAAGACCCAGCGGAGGAAACTCTGCTAACGCCAGAAGGAGACAGAGAAAAGAACCCATACGGGACCATCAGCACTGATGCGACATACAACGCTCCTCCAACTCAACGTGGCCCCATGAGAGAGGAATATATATGAGGAAAGCTGATCAGAAAAACAAGACAAAGGAGTAAATGGTGGCAAGCACAGAAAAACACCCCAAAGCTGCCCAATAAACAAGAAATGCTACTCTGCACCTAGCTGTCAGTAATTGAACCATGCTACGGTCGGAGGCGCCCAATCGTAGCCCCGACGTACATAGTACCCCCAACTAGAAGCAGAATATACTGCCTAGTGCCCAGAGAGGTAGGTGACCCGCAGACACCTCTGCAGGCTTCTACAGACACTGCTTAGCGCAGTATGCTGAGGCTTCAAATACTGAAAAAGGCCAACAGAAACAGATGCTAAAATGACACCACCATTGAGGTCAATCACCCAGATAACCCAACAAGACTGACACCACAGATCAGTATTTCCAAATGGCACCAATGGCAGGATCCCCCTGTCACATAGCCATAACCACTCGGATAGGGCCCAAAAAGACCCTCCTGCCAATGTCATTTAAAGCCAATCAACTGGAAGAAAGGGCACAAAGTGGAGGCTGCACATTAGCACAGATATATTCCTTTTTATGCCAAAGATAAAAAATAAAGTGGGTAAAACACTGCATCAGGGCTGCAGAAAAGGAAGGGGGAACCCTACAAGCAAATGAAAATAAGACCTATTGACCCTGACACATTCACAAAGAACCCTATTGCAACTGGGAGGCCTTAGGGCAGACAAAAAATATTCTACGGGTGCCCCCAGAGGGATTGGGCCCAAGGAAAGATCACCCATTACACCCATTGTCGTTCATGAAACTTGGCAAAGATACTACGGATAAGCTTACCAATAGGAAAAAACAACAATAGGTAACATATACTAAATACCCGAAACACCGAACCACATCAAGCACTGAAAGGGAATACAAGCCTGTCACAGATAATAACAAGAGAACATATCATCACAAGCTGGGCAGCACCAAAACAACAATAATACGTGGCAAACAAAAGCTTGTGGTACAAACTATTTGGACCGGTGAAAGGAACACAGCAACACTTGGGCACCCGGAAAGCAAGAAAGGAGTAGGGGGGAAAAAGGCCCAATGGGCTCCTTCACCAGCTCCCAAACCCCTGCATTAGGTCCAGTCACAGCCTAGTGACAACTCGCCGGTGGCAACGACAGAGAGCGCCTGGGAAGACCACTTAATGACAGCTATGCAGAGAGGTTTCATGTCAATAAACGTTAAACTGGACGACATAGTTGCAACCATAGGCTCACTTAAGTTCAAGGAAAGTGCCGTATAAACGAGGCCGAAACAAGGATTGGTGAAGTAGAGGATAAAGTGGGCCAACATGACCGTGACATTGCAAACCTGAAAAGGGAATTGTCCAAGGTGAAAGGCAAATGCGACAATCTGGAATCGCGATCAAGGAGAAATAATGTGCGCATCATTGGGGTCCCAGATTCGGCCTGCAAAGGCCAAATGGAATAATTTGTTGAGACACTCCTGAGAACTCTGTTCACAACCGCTTCGTTCTCCGATCACTTTCTGGTCGAACGTGTACATCGCACCCATGCCCCAGTACCAAGACCGGGGGCTCCCCCGTGCACTATCATAGCAAGACTATTAAACTATAGGGACAGGGACCTCATGCTGAAATTGTCAAGAGAGCAAGGAACATTACGATATGAGACGAACTATATACACATATATCTGGATTTTGCTGCTGGGTGCAAGCCCAGAGGAGAACATACGACCCGGTGAAAAGACAATTGAGAATACGAAGGGTAGCAAATGTGTTCATATTTCCAGCAAAGCTACGAATTCAACATGGAGGGAGGGCAAACATCTTCGAAAACCCAAAGGAGGCCATGAACTATGTAGAGACATCTATCCCATTCCCACCAGCAATCAGAGATGGAGACCAGAACCAGATCCCGACAGCTGAGAACAAAAGAGAGGAAGCTGGGGACAGAAAACAAATTGGCTCTAATGTATCCTTATGATGATGGTTTGTTGTATTAAAATATTAACAGGCGCAAAGAAGTTTTAGAATGTAGCCTGGGCGGAAGCGTTCAGCTGGCAGCCATAATAACGGTAACTGCTAACAACATGTCTCAGGAAAGATCCATGAGTAACTGAAGAGTTCATCATCAAGTTGGGGTAGATGGTGCGGGTGGGGATGCGGGTGGGGAGTTAGCAAGTTGGGGCCAAATGTTGGGGTGAGTCTCCCAATTGGCAGAGGAAGAACGCCCAACAACTTATGCGGATTGTGGTTTGTTACAAAGAAGTTGGTAGGCATGCAGACAGACAGAAGCGTGACCACCTGATGGTCGCCACTCCATGGGTACGCTGATATAAAGTAGATATAAACAGGTGATTCAACAACACTAATTACGTGGAACAATTTAGGATTAAATAACCCAGTTAAAGTGAGAAAGATTCTGGTGTACATTGAGAGATACTCCCCAAATATTGTACTACTAAAGAAACACGTGTGATGGGACCCACTCATGCAGGGTTTGCACCAAAATGGGGGCGACAAAGATAATATACCACTTACTCCTCTCAGGCAAGAGGAGTTCTGATACTTATACACTAATCATTAAATTTTAGCCCACACGATGTGCAGATAGACCCCGAAGGGAGATATATCGTACCCAAAGGGGAAATAGCAGGGGAAATAATTACTTTGGTAAATACATACAGCACAAACATAGACGACCCCAAATTCTATGCCCACATTTCCAAAATCCTAGGAAGCACACCAGATATCCTGGTGATATGGGGCAGAGATTTTAACACAATACTTGACACACTTAAAGACAGATCTAGCACAAGACAACAGGGTACAACGGCGGCCACACAGACGATAAAGCAATTAATGAACATTTATGATCTAGTGGATGTATGGTGGGAGAAGCACTGTGAAGGGAAAGAAAACATATACTATTCTATGGTCTATACGTGACATGACGCAATCTCACGTATAGACCTCTGGCTGATATCCGCGGAATGGATGCACAGACTGCGAGGCTGCAAGATCTTGCCACACACCCTGTCAGACCATTCCCCATTATTATTAAATATTTCATTGAAGACGATGCCGAGACCCAAGCCACGATGGAGAATGTCACTGGCAGCATTATCAGAAGCCACCCTGGAGAAAACACTCCGAGAAGAAATGGAAAGGTTTTTTTTCTAAACAAATGAAGGGTCGGTCTCGCAATATGCAACGGTATGGGAGGCATTCAAAGTATGGTTACGGGGTACAGCTATATCGATCACATCAGGAAACTTAAAGAGCACCAGAAGAGAGCTGGAGGATTTGGACAGGGGTATACATAAACTAGAAAATGAATATGGTACAACTGGGGATAAGGCCCTATTGGGCATAATCAAAGGAAACCTCTCAAGATTCTGCGAGATCCAGATAGGGAGGTACACCTCATGGTTAAACAGGCACAAGCCCGTAGATATGGAGAAGACCACCCAGAACGATACCTTTCAGGGGTGATTAGAGGGGACACAGACTCAAAGCTGATCGTAGGAATTGAAAGTGAAGAGGGGCAGTTAGTAACAAAAACAGAGGGGATTAACGCAGTCTTTGAAAGATACTATAACAAACTGTATACCAGCGCAGACACTAGCAGTGAGGAAGAAGTGAACCAATACTAGTGCTCCCAAAACTGTGTGACGAGGCCCAGGCGGTGCTTGATAATCCAGTGACACTGGAAGAGATAGAAGAGGCTATAACCACTCTGGCATCGGGCAAAACTCTGGGTCCAGACGGTCTAGTTATGGAACTATACAAGACATATAAGGAAATATTAGTCCCCGCTTAATAAAGGTATGGGAGGAGTCCTGTGCAAATGGTAACCTTCCATCATCTGTGAACAAGGAGGTCATAAGAGTGCTTCTGAAACCGGGTGGACCACCTAAAGATGTAGCTTCCTATCGCCCATTATCATTAATACATGCAGATGCCAAAATATTGCCCATGGTATTGGCAAATAATCTTCTTCCACACATGCTTACCCTGATACACCCAGATCAATTCGGCTTCACCCCGGAAGGTCCACGGCCTCCAATTTACAGGGTCTATTTATGATTGTTTCACAAATAGATCCCAATGCATCTGCAGTTGCAGCCGCACTAGATGCGGAAAAAAGCTTTTGACTCAATCCATATGTTCTGGAATTGCCAGAAATGACAAACTTCTGGAGGGAAGTGGGTGGGGCACTTCATGATATGACAAAGATCCCTCCCATCCTCCTACCCCTCGAATATCTGTTGGGAGATATCTGGAAAGTAAATATTAAAATACACAGACTTTTCAACACGGAATGTGTAATAGGGAAAACATTTATAATACTGCCCTGGAAATCAAAGATTGCGCCTACATTACATGAATGGCTAAGAGAATTAACATATGTGCCTGAAAGGGAAGAGGGGTACACCAGAACGGTAATAGCAGTTAGCAGGCCAAAAGATATATTGGGAACCATTCTGGGATTATGTGAAAGAAACATAAAGGTAAAGAGCAAAGCAAAACAATCCAACACATGTAATGTAAATCCGCTGGACACCTGTTTTTCAAGTAAATAATTGTAACAGCGTGATTATTTGAATGTCATGTACTGCATGTCAACCTGAAACTTAAATAAAGTGTTAAAAAATGATCTTGATGCCGCAAAGACAGCAGGTTAGCAAGTTGCAGGGACAGCTGTCATTAAACAAATGCTTAGCTTTGATGTATAAGATTCCCTCCAGAAACTCTGACCACCCTCATCAATAAGCCTCTAAAGGAATCACGCCCATTGCGGAAGGCGGTGTAGGAGGCCCTTGAGAAAGCGAAGAAGGAACATGAGAACCTAAAGCCTTTACAATACATCACAGGCCTACCAATACAATGCCCGGGGGAGAGGGGGGGTCATCTGCAGACTTTGTCATCGCCAGCAGTCACATACCTGTGATGCTTCCCATCTCTTCTCACAGCCAACCCATGGAAGTTGGGGACAAATTACAACTGGTTTCCAGACAATCGCTTACCGATCACAATACAGGCCACGGTGTCATGGCAGAGGACAGGAAAGAGGGACACCCAGTAAGGGTGCTTCCTCTTCAACAAAGCAATGACTCTGCAATACAGGTCCCCTCCCATGTTAGGCCCGAAAGGGTAACATCAGCCGCGCAGGTATGGGAGGTGATCACCACTGACATGTGGGTGCTGGACATGATAAGAGAAGGGTACTGCATCGAACTGCCATCAAAACCCTACAACATACAACCGCATCATCGACGACTACCCACGGAATACCTTCAGCTCCTTCATGCAGAAGTAGACCATCTGCAACAAAGGAGGGCCATCAAGGATGGGCTATTTCAAGAGAGAAGTGCAGATATCTTCTCAGTGCGTTGTCTATTTCCAAAAAAGCACAAACCATAAGAGCATTCTTGGATCTAAGGCCAGCAAGCAAGTTTGGCAAACCTCAAAAATGTAGGATGACTACTTTTCAGGAGGTCACACAACTGTTAAAATAAGGGCACTACCTGGTGATAGATGACATGTAAGATGCATACTTACATATTTCCAAGTTCTGAGATCATCGCTGTGACTTCAGGTTCAACATAGAAAAACTAAATTTCCAGTTTAAGGTAATTCCTTTTGGTATAGCCTTGCCACTAAGTGTGTTTACAAAGGTACTAGCTGTGGTACCTTCCCATCTGTGCAGGCAGGGGATAGAAGTATACACCTGTCTAGGTTATTGGCTTATAACAGGGAGCAGAACCTCTTGGTGTCTTCCATGCACACCCATGACAATCAACCTTCTTAATCAACTAGGTTTTCCAATCAATGCACACAATTCAATTGTAGCCCGCAGTCACATCAAAAAAAGTTAGTTCAAGTGAAAATACAGTTGAAGCGATGGCGTATCCATCACAGGAAAAAGCACAATCTCCTCAATTGTAGGTTCCTTTTAATTAGCCACTCTTGTCCACAGTCGCGCAAACAGTCATGAAACTCCCATTGATGATGGCTCACAGTTCAATGGTCCAAAGCTACAGGTGGATGGAATGATATAGTGGTAATATTTCCACAAGGTTATTCAGGCGTTAAGGTGGTGGTCTCCCGCAAACAAGTAAAAGGGCCCTCCTTTGTGAATCCACCTGTACAAGTGACAATTACAACAGATGCATCAATGTTGGGGCTGGAGGGCTCACTGCTGCACACTTACAGTGCAGGGCAAGGGGCCCCTCAGCAAACCTCCTTTTACATAGCCATTATGGAGTTACTAGCAATGAAGCAAACACTTTGCACCCTCCACACAATCCTCCTCCACAAGAGCATTCTAACGAACACAGACAACACCACAGCCGTGCTTTACATAAACAGACTAGGTGGCAAAGGCACACACTTCATAATGCTGTCAAATATCACACAGCAGATTTGCCATTCGTGCATGAAAAATAGCATGTATGTTCAAGCCTGACATGTTCCAGGAATCCAAAAAATCCTAGCAGACAGTCTGAGCAGGTTAGTCATTCTGGGACAGGAGTGGAAACTGAACACAAATACACTCAAACAAATCTTGGGGCATACAGACATAGGGCCTCATTACGACCCAGGCGGTAAGTTACCGCCTGGGCCGTGACTTTACCACCATGGCGTAAACTACGTTTACGCCATGGTGGTTGGCGGACTTACCGCCCCATTCCGACCTTGGCGGGGCGGTAAGTCCCCAATCCCCATTGACCCTTCCCCATTCCCATTTTTGCCCCATAGGGCATAATGGGAGTGGGGAAGGCGTTAATTACGCCACCGTAAATTACGGTGGCGTAATTAACTCCATGGTCCCTTAGCGCCATGGATTTTAACACCTGCTAAAAGCAGGTGTTAAATCCGCCATGGCGCTAAGGGACCTCGTACTCAGGCGGTAAGGGTCGGCGCTGTTTACGCCGGCGTAAAACCCTTACCGCCTGAGTCGTAATGAGGCCCATAGACTTATTTGTGACAAATGCAAACACAAAATTCCCTTTCTTCAGGCCCAGGGTCCCTATGCAATGCTCTTTGGACGAGTTGGTCAATGATATTTATGTACGATTTTTCTCCAACTCCATTTCACAAGTTACTCTGGAAAGATCCAGATTGATACTCACTGCCCCCACTTAGGTGTGACAACTGTAGTATGCACACTTTGTGCACATGTCGCTACAACCACCAATCAAATTGGACCCAGTTCCCAATGAGATCATTTGATAATGCATCCCAATCCACGAGCTATGAACTTGGCGTCTTGGCCACTGAGGTCTTAGGATTTGGTCACTAATCTTGCTGCAACGTTGCATGGATATACTTCATGAGGCCAGAAAACCGAACACCAGAACCTACTACTTCCATAAAAGGAAACTATTCTATATCTGGTGGGGAAATAAGCAAGTCAATCCTGGTGACTGCTCTCCTGCGGACAGTGCTACTGATTATCTTTATTCGTTAGACTCTGGATTAGTCTACAATTCCCTCAACGCCCACCTGGCTACTCTGGCAGCATACACCACGTCACAACATAAGCAATTCTGGTAGAAGGTGCCTCTGCTTCAAACCTTCATGGAAGGAATGCAGGAGGGTTCTGGAAGATCTCTGTGACAAAACCTGGATGAGAGCCACCATGAGAGCAGCAGCACTGATGTAATTTCAGCAGCAAAACTTGAAAGGGCAGGAAAGAGGCAGCGCGACAAGATTGTGTGACTAGCATTTCCCTTCCCTGTTTCAGTTTTTATTGTCAAAGTCCTCTGATGTGGTGCATGGAGCTGTAGCTCTGTCAGCTCTAATGCCATCAGTCTTTCTCTAGGGAAGCACCATACGTTTTAGCAGAGCCAGGCTGTCTGGTGTCAGGATCCAGCCAATAGTGGGTTCTTGGGAACCTGGGAAATGGGGGCCTTCCGGAGGGACTCCCTTCCTCCTCACCCTTCCCTCGCCTCCCCCATCTAAGGAAACTGTTCTACGCACTGTTACACTGGTTTGTATCATGATTGTTTATATGCTTCTCCCCCCATTGTATCTGTTGTTTTATTGTAAAGCGCTTTGGGTTAAAGCGCTATATAAATTTAATAAACATAACATAACATTATGACCCTCAGCTCTGGATACATCTGGAACCATGGTACAAGACAAGAAATTCTCTAACTCTCGTGGGAAGCTGGCTTTATGTGTTCACTGATGTGCGTGGCTCTCCACTGGGCATGAAAACACACCCAGTTTCTGGACCATACTGCACTGTTCTGCAGTGTAGCTTTGTAGCAGGCACTCCACAGTTTAAGGACTCCTGCTAAAGGAGCAGCGTCATTGTCATGGTCTGATGCAGTGCAGTCATTGAAAACACTGATTGCCTTGTGCCATCAGGCAGTCCTTACCCTCCTTCTCTGCAACAGACTCCTAATGGCATACTACACAGTGTTTTTTAAATTAAGACTGGACAAGCAGGAGTTAAAACCAACTCCTGGGTATTGTGACGATTCACAAGGGGTTGTCACTTTCCCCCAACAGGGAACCCTTTCCCATAGGGCTAGAGAGGTGCAGCTGCTACCCAATAGTCCCCCTAGCGGTGGTTTAATGCGGGAGGACCTCATGGGGAGGGACTCCCCTTCTGGGGATGAGGTTGATCACCTGTGGGTACAGCCCATTGAATGTTGTCACTCCCCGACATTTCCTAGTCCTTTCCACTGCTCAGAACCACTTCATTGAAATGTAACCCATGTACTGCTGCCATACCAGAGATAAACCTAAAGCCAAAAGTAATGGGACGAAGAAGAACACAGGAGATATGAAGGTCATTGACTGTGCTTGTACTGGTACAAGGTGGCCTCGAGGAGGCATAAGGGGTCAGTTGTTACAATTTGCATGGGAGGAACTCGATACAATGTATAAAATGGAACAAAGGACTACCAAATGTGTCAAGCCCAGACATGTCAAGCACGGCCGTGTCAAGCCCCTCTGGGTCTGGCAGCAGACGAACCAGGTGCTACGAACCAAGTGCTACGAATGAGCGGAAGGAAGAGGACGCCAGTGAAGTGCCATGGTAGTCCACCATGGGTTCTACAGGAGCGAACCCGGGGAGCAGACCAAGCAAGAGAGTGGAGCCACGGAACAGACAAAATAAGTACCCTGCCGCTGACAGAGCCACAGCAGTGAACCAGCAGAGCCATAGAGAAGACCTGCCTTCCCAGGAAGTCCCAGTGATGTACCACGATCCCACACAAGGTAACGGGAGGTACAAGAGACCCAGAGTGGATGCAAGGGTAGAAGCGAGGCTGGTTCACAAAGCTCTCATCTCAGTAGTGGGAAGCCCACTACTTGGTATAACCAGAGAAGGGTCTGGGACCCAAAAGCAGATACTGAGAGCATAAGAGGAAATTGTCCTCATCACAGTGGAAAAGAGAGAACCACTGACCACCAGAGAAGGGTCTGGGACCCCAACACGATTTGTGAGTTTGCTAGCAACAAACCAGTGTGGCAAAGTGTACATCAAGCTGCAAGCAGTGAGAAAGAACTGTGTCAAACAATACCAGATCACTGAGTCATTCTCCTTGTACCGAGCCAGGGTTTGAGTTAAAGACACCAGGGCAAGGCAGTCATTCTCACTAGCCTTGTTGTGAACTGTGCCAAGCAATACCAGGAGAAGGGAGGCATTCCCCTGGCATTTTCATTGCAGGAGAACATTCTTTTGGACACTATCCAGACAACAGGAGAAGGGAGCTATCCTCGTGAAGAAGGAACTTTCTGTTAGTTTAATCTTTAGTTATAGAGTGATGGTAAGAAGTAGGTTGTGATGCAGGACGGTGGAGTTTATTTTGAAGGACATTCTAACTGACCCTTCAGTATTCGTTTTGTGGCAGGGAAACCCCTCATAGAGATAGGTTTTTGGTACTGAAAATAAAAGTGTATAACTGTGAGGAATTTGACCATCCGCACGGAGGGTGTGCGCTCACCTGGGCTTTTTTGAAACTTTAAATGAAATTGAATGCTTGTAGATCAACCTCCGGAAAATGTGTGGGGCTAGTCCACATACATTTGCCTATGCTCACCGCACAACATACACATAGCCCTGTGTGCTCTGGGTGGACACAGCCTACAGGCACAATGCCCCCTGTCATAGTTAGAGCGGCATCTCAGAAGGGGAAGGCAAAAACCTTCCTCCTGCCATGGCCAGCCTAATTAACTAACAAAGGCTCCATGGATCCGCCCTGTCCTTTGTTAGCTGCTGGAGGCAGCTTTGCATTCGAATCAGAGTTAATTCAAGCAGGCCCATGGGAGGCCTGGTCAGAGGACTAACAAAGGACAGCAAAACCCCAACAACCTTTGATATGCACTGTGTTAACCTAAAGCCAGCTTCCGCCTCTCAGTCTCAAGGGCAGTGGCCTGTCATGTCTGAGACTATGTATTTACAGTAGTCATCCCCGCAGAGGGACCCCAATCAGAAGGTGCGAGTATGTGATTTGGCGGCGACCAAAAGTCTCGTCAAAGCTTCAAGGGAGACCTGCCGCTTTAATCAGGAACCACAGGAGCTCAATTAAACAGAGACACCCTTTGATCCACAACAGAAAGGAAGATGGGTGCGACTTAGTATTACATGTTTTCACCCCTTTACCTTGTTCTGTTGCACAGCACTCTGGGTATGACCTCATGCATACAGGAGTTGGTGGGGAGCCAGGATTGGTTCATTAAGGTAGACTTACGCTACACCAATCACTGTGGCCCATTTGGATTTAAAAGAGGGTTGAGCCCCTCTTTTGGACAGATCATCTGAAGACTTTGCAAGGAGTAACGAGAAGAACACATTTGGACACTGGCTGAAGGTACACTCTGCCTTACAGCTTCTGCCAGTGAAGGAAGGCCAGGAGTTCCAAAGAGGGAAGCAAAATCCCTCCCCTAAACATCTCCCAAGGAACAGAGGGAGATAATGAATCCCACAGACCCTCCAGCAGCTCCAGTACCCAGCCAGCACACAGCATGCCATTCTAGGCTCTTAGGCTCTGCAAGCAAGCTTCCTAGGTGGAAAGTGCCAGAGAGTCTCTGAACCAGGACAAGGCCGTTGCCTGCAACACTCTCCTCAGCTTTGGGCTGTCCGCCTTAAATGACAACACAAGCCCAGTGAAGAAGCTACAGTGCATCAACAAGCATCAACCAGCGTCCACCTTAATGGAAATTGAGCCCCTCCAGCTGCAACCGACTGCACCGCTGACTGTTGTTACAGAGCAGTCGCTCACACCATCCAAGACGCCTCAACCAGTGCTTCAAACCCGCCAACCAGCACTGAGACAACAATTCCTGACCCTGAGCCGCCGTGCAGACCAGCCTACAGCCGTCTGTCCAGCCTCGCTCTCCGAACTGCCTGCTGTCTGATATCCGCAGCTGTCTCCCATCTTGAACTCTTTCGCAGGAACTGCAAAGCACCCTAAAAACCGACACGACCCTGTTGAGCAAGAACTTCTACAAGCACAAGATACATTGTGGTGCTATCCTCGTGGTCCTTCTCCGAAGGGCCCTAGTGGCATTTTAAGACCCATTGCTCCTGTTGTCCTGAAACCAAGTATCATTGAACTATTGGGATTCATTACTTTACCGGCTACCCTCCTGTCAGTGCATCCCCTTTCCTTCTTGAAACTGTCTGCCCTCTGTATTCCTTTACAGGGTGTGTTAGAACTGTCTGTTCTGATAATAATAAAGTAGATCTTTTTGTACAACCTTGACTGGACAGTCCCTTTTATCATTGGGTAATAATGGTATTTTCGCTGAGTTGCAACTAACCAATGATCCACGACCTTGCAGAGAGAAGTCTGCCGTTACGTCCACGTTACCAAAATTTGACAAGCAGTTTTATAATTTGCTTGTGTTTCCAATCTGTTTGTATCCCTTCTGGTGAACTAGAGGTGTGGGGCTGATTAATGGTTTAGAACCCGATATTCATCCCTGGACCACTGGTGCCCCGGAGGTTAATTTGTGACAATAACACCACCATGTCTATTAGTCCTGAAAAAATGGACTTAGTGTATAACACAAATTTATAGATTAAATCATTTTAATTTTTATATTCAGATTCAATAAAACATTGTTAAAACAGCTTGTTTTAAAACACACTGTGTACCCAAGATTATGACCCACGTGGTGGGTATAACACCAATCTAATGGGATGAAATATACCACAACATTTACAATAAAAAAATTCACAGACACATGACGATTAACATCCACTAAACATTAAACAAGGTGTCGATTAACAACATATCCCGACATGTTTCAGTTCTTCAGGCTTTCAAATGCTAGAACTTTCTTCAGGGGAGAGAACCTTTTTAATCAGTTTTCACCACCATGTGATCCTGAATCAAGGGGTATGGTAATCCAACAATGGGATCACCTAAAAAGGATAACAACCAACACCACCATATCAGACAGTGAGCCATAAGATTTTCATAATCCAAAGCAAGCCTCTGGACACCATCATATTGATGTCCAAAGGGCTCAGAGACCGTTCTCTATTAGACCCGCCCCTTAGAGCACAAAACTACTAAACCTCTATGAGTGCTAGTAAGTAGCGCTAAGGACACTGTCCAATCGATTAGCAAAAACTTCTCAAATCAAGTTTGTTTCAATCGCTGAGTACTGCAAGTCACCCTCCTGGTTCCAAAACCTGCACATCAAATTAAACACAAACATAACATCTAATAACTAACACAGCACCTTATGATTACAATTATTATATCCTACCAACAAGGCGCTTACATCACCACGTGCCCCTGTCATGAGCTACTCCCGAGGAGCCAAGACTGGCCCAGCGTCCCCGGAAGCAGGCTCATCATCCACACCCCCAGTTCCAGCAGACCCCTACAGGGGCCCTTTGGACCATGTCCTGGCGCCTCTGGCGCCAGGCTCATAAGGAAGCACAGTCCCGGCGCCATGGGCGCCGGACTCATATTCTTAAAGTGTGCAGTAGTGATTGGGTGGACTTACCTGTGGCAGACCATGCTGCATACTCACCTAGAACAATCCAAGCTGGGTGAAGTCCCAGCCACTGGCTGGGAGGGACCAATCCTCTGTTACAGGAACTCTTTTTTTACCTGGGTGGGGCTGATGCTAATCCTCTGACACTGGAACTCTTTTCTTACCTGGGTGAGGCTGGAGGAAGAATACGCACCAAAGCACTTCTCCACTATTTAAACCACGCCCGATAGAATTCACGTGCTTCGCGTTATTCTGCAACAGCAGCAGGACGCTCACTGAGTCGGCTCCTGCATTCCAGGTCCAGACACACCCTCAGCTTCTCGAGCAGCAACCTGTGGATGAAGAAAAGGCACAGGAACATCTACTCACCAGAATTCAGCCACAAGAGTCCAGTCTCCGACAACCTGCAAATAAAGACATAAGGTTAGAAAACGGGCAACACGCTTGCAGCTGCGCTCGCTTACCTTATCCATCCGTGATCACACCGGAGTTCACCGCGGCCTTCGCTTCGGCAGCATCCCAGCACCTGGAAGACAAAAGACATTGTTAGTGGTGTCCGAGCCGAAGGGATCGCAACTCAGTTATACTTACGCGCTTCTTCACGCGCAGCAGCGGCAGCACCGTCCTCAGCATTTTGGCATCTGAAAGAAAGGAAAAGAAATTATTAGAGGTGCCCATTTTGAAGTGGCCACAATTCAGTAATACTTAGGCGCTTCTTCACGCGCAGCAGCGGCAGCATCGCCCTCAGCATTTCGGCACCTGAAAGGAAGGAAAAGACATTATCAGATGTGCCCATTTGGAAACGGCCACAATTCAGTTATACTTACGTGCCACCGCACGTGCAACAGCGGCGGCATCGCCCACAGCATCTCGGCACCTGAAAGACAGAAAAGGACATTATAAAAGGGTGCTCCTTCAGAAGCGGCCTCAGATCTTCTATACTCACGAGCCTCTTCTTGCACAGCAGTGGTGGTGTCGCCAACAGCTCCTCGGCACCTGAAGGACTATTACAAGCCACAAAAGGACACTGAGCCTAAACACTGAAATCATCCAGTGACGTAACTGGATTCCACGCGCCCCTGCACCAGAAGCAGGATGGAGAGCTCGGCTTTACTAAACCAAAGGTGAGAGTTCGTGGAGACCAGTCGAGAACCAAGAAGTGGGAAAAGCAGAAGATTGGTGGGAGAACCTATCCAACCAGCTTGTAATTACCCCTTTTTCTTCCACCTGCAGAAAACTCACCTTACAAGCCAGACAGTCAATATTCGGAGGTCCTGCCCAGAGCGTCTTCCGAGTTCTACGCCTCATCATAGTCATAGAAGCAACTGTAGCAGTCCAGTTTGGGTCACCGCCTCCGTGGGAATAAGGTGAGCGTTACAGAACGCGAAGCCCACCCATAATCTCCTACCCAGGCGCTATGGAAACTTCCGACACAGACCAATTGGCCCAGTTGTTGGGGGAATTAAGAGCTGAAGTCCATGCTGCTCGCCAGGAAACGAATGCCATTAAGAGGGAATTGATAATGTCAAAAGAACGAACTAACGATCTTGCCAGACAGTTATTACAGAGTCAAGTGGGGCAAACTCCTCTACCTAACTCAGGGGGGAATTATACCCCAGTTACTTCAACCAATCCCGTTCAAATCAACCTACCTGGAAATGTGCCATTGGCACCACCTGAACACTTTTCTGGCGACCCTAAAAGATTTGCAGTGTTTATAAATCAATGCCGACTGCACTTTCTTTGTAGACCCGCAGCCTTTCCAACTGACCAGACCAAGGTAGCCTTTGTACTTTTGTATCTTAGCGGCAGCGCCGCTGATTGGTCGATCCCTCTGGTTACACAGGATGACCCAATTCTTCGGAACTTCTCAGCCTCCCAGACGAGTATGGAGAGACTTTTTGCAAGACATTCCCAAGGGCAGGCCCTGGACAACGAACGCCTCTCCCTGCGACAGGGCAACCAGGACCTCTTAGCCTACATTGCATCTTTTAATAGGTTAATTGTGGAAACTAGATGGCCCGAGGATAAAAGGATCACGCTATTTCACGGAGGTCTGTGTGGTCCTTGCCCAGGTCGTGAATCCTCCTCAGGACTGTTCGGAATATATTGATTTGGTGGTCCAATTGGATCATAGACTCCAAAACAGAAAGGCGGACCGATCCAGGTTTGAAACCCGAGTATTCACGAAAACACAAAGCAACGCCAAAGCGGTCGACACCGTTGAACCTATGCAGATTGGGGCCGTAAAGGGTCCCTTGACCCAGAAAGAGCGTGACAGAAGACAACAAATGCAATTGTGCCTCTATTGTGGAAACTCTGGACATTTTCTTCGAGATTGCCCGGTAAAACCACCCAAGAAGACACAGTAGGAGCTTCTGACAAGAACTCTGAAAAGCCTGAGCCGGGAAACGACCTCGCCCGACAAGTGTAGAGGTCCGCTTGCCGAGCTTAAAAACCAGTTCTTTGACCTCACACTTCATAATGCCTATGGTCCTCGTAAACCCAAAGCAACCAGAACGTTTGCATGCTATTAAGGCATACATTGATAGTGGAGAAATAGGAAATTACATGGACCACGAATTGGCTTCCAGGATGAACCTACCTCTTTGTCCAAAGGCGGTTAAAGACGTCATTACCACGGTGGATGGGACTGAAATCGCCTCCGGACCGGTAACCCATACCACTGCTGAAGTGACGTTACTAGGCCAAGACGGGCATCGGGAGGTAATTGTGTTCGACGTGATCAAGGCTCCTCAATTCCAAGTAATCCTAGGAATCCCTTGGTTGGAGAAACACAACCCTCAGATTGATTGGCGAGCAAAGACGATAATGTTCCCTGAGTGTGCACCAACCTGCTATCCACGACCCAGCATTGGCCTAGCGTCAGCAACGACTGATGGTCCACAATTACCTCAAGAGTATCGAGAGTTCCAAGATGTTTTTCAAAAGGAACAGGCTAACACCTTGCCACCTCACAGATCATACGATTGTCAGATAGATCTGCTACCCGGTGCAACTCCCTCTTGCAGTAGGATTTACGCCCTCACCGAGCCTGAGAACCTTCATCTGCGACAGTATTTAGACCAGTATCTGGCCAATGGCTTTATCCGTCCGTCAAAGTCTCCTGCCTCCTCGGCTCTGTTCTTCGTACCAAAAAAAGAAGGTGACCTCAGAACCTGTATTGATTACCGTGCTCTGAATCAGATAACAGTAAAAAACAGATACCCCTTACCTCTGATCCCGGAACTCCTCGACCAGGTGAAAAACGCCTGTATTTATACCAAGCTTGATCTCCGGGGAGCTTATCATTTGGTACGGATCAAGGAAGGTGATGAATGGAAGACGGCATTTCGCACTAAGTATGGGCTATTTGAATACCAAGTGATGCCCTTCGGACTATGCAATGCGCCTGCCGCCTTCCAATATTTCATGAATGACGTCCTCAGAGAGCTCATTCATGTCTGTGTTGTCGTCTACATAGACGACATTCTTGTGTACTCATCTTCGGAAGCTGATCATCGAAATCATGTTAGGGCGGTCCTTGAAAAACTTCGCCAACATAAACTCTTTGCCAAGCTCGAGAAATGTGCCTTTCATGTCACCGAGGTCGAATTTCTGGGATTTATTCTGACACCCAAAGGAGTCCACATGGACTCGAGAAAAGTTGACGCAATCCTCAAATGGCCATCTCCTACTTCCGTGAAAGGCGTTCAAAGCATGCTAGGCTTTGCCAATTTTTACCGCAGATTTATTCCACAGTTTTCACGAGTGGTACAACCCATCACATCCCTCTTAAGAAAAAATAAGCGCTTTGAATGGTCTGCAGAAGCTGAACAAGCCTTCCAAGAGCTAAAGGCCAAGTTCACCTCGGCGCCAATACTGAAACACCCACGCCCGGATCTCCCTTACATCGTTGAAACCGACGCCTCCAGCTTAACAATGGGAGCAGTTCTATCACAAAGGGATCCAGAGACTAACCAACTGCATCCTGTGGCATTTTGGTCTCGAAAGTTCTCGGCGCCTGAGATTAATTACACCATCACGGACAAAGAGCTTTTAGCTATTAAATCCGCCTTTAAGGCCTGGCGGCATTATCTCCTCGGGGCCAAACACACCGTTACGGTGATCACCGATCATCGAAATTTACAGTATCTGAAAACCGCCAAAGCTCAATCCTCCAGACAGCTTCGCTGGGCTCTAT
This sequence comes from Ambystoma mexicanum, assembly GCF_040938575.1. NCBI lineage: Eukaryota > Metazoa > Chordata > Amphibia > Caudata > Ambystomatidae > Ambystoma > Ambystoma mexicanum. The sequence continues at coordinate 322,789,773 of NC_090926.1, read as the reverse complement.
TCTTTGCTGAATTTGACTTCGTGATCACTTACCGCCCGGGCAACAAGAACGGCAAAGCGGATGCTCTTTCCCGAATTGGAATGGGAGATAACGTTGTCAATCCCGAACCCGTACCAATAATTCCTGAACAAAGGATCTTGGGTCTGATTTCTTCGCAATCCATCGAGGATATTGAGGCAAAAACTAAACAACTTGTGACCCCATCAGACTTACAGAGCTGGTTACAAAGAGGAGAGAACTTCACCGTAAACAATGACTTGCCTTATTTCCAAAGACGATTATTCCTACCACATGCCGATTTACAAAAACAGGTAATCTCCTGTTATCATGATTCATTAATGGAGGGTCACCCTGGCATCGCCAAAACCACAGAAAAAGTGAAGAGACACTTCTGGTGGCCTTCATGGAGAAAAGACATAAAAGAATTTGTGATGTCCTGTGGTGTGTGCGCTCAAAACAAGGGTCAAAAGAAAAGGCCGGCTGGTCTTCTGCAACCATTAGACATTCCACCGTGTCCCTGGCATACCTTTTCCATGGACTTCATCACAGACTTACCCTCTTGTTCCGGGTACAACACTATTCTCGTTATTGTGGATTTGTTTTCTAAAATGGCCCACTTCAATCCGCTAAAAGGCTTACCTTCAGCTTCAGTACTAGCCAGAGAATTCCTTGAAAACATTGTCCGGTTACACGGCTTCCCGTCGGTACTAATCTCTGATAGAGGAAGCCAGTTTATTTCTCACTTTTGGCGTAGTTGTTGTCGGTCAGCTCAAATCGATGTAAGACTTTCAACCAGCCATCACCCCCAGACCGACGGGCAAACCGAGAGAACAAACCAGACTCTCGAACAATATTTACGATGCATGCTACAACAGTCTGAAAGCAACTGGAAGGACATCCTTTGGATAGCTGAATATGCATACAACAATTCAGTTCATTCGGGAACCGGGAAGAGTCCCTTCTACATCTTGTATGGAATTCATCCTCGAACCTCCAACCTCGACCCACCTCAAGATCTTGGAACACCCGCCGTAGATCAGTTGCACTCTGTTATTACCCAAGCTTTCAAGGAAGCGACTGCACATCTACAACAAGCTAAAGAAAGGTACAAAAAAGGAGCAGACCAACACCGACGCGATGCCCCTCAATACCAGGTTGGGGATCAAGTCTGGTTGTCCACCAAACATTTGTCGCTAAAAGGACCTCGCACCTTCAACCCCAAATACCTGGGACCATATTCAATTACGGCCATAATTAATCCAGTGGCCGTTAAATTAGATTTGCCAACCCATATGAGAATACATCCTGTGTTTCACATATCTCTTTTGAAACCCATGCAACCTGGAACCAGACTGACCAGACCTCCAGAACCCATTCAGGTGAATGGACAGCCCGAATTTGAAGTTAAAAAAATGTTGGACTCCGATCATCAAATCAAAACTATTCTACCTAATCGACTGGAAAGGCTACGGACCCCAGGAAAGATCCTGGGAACCCTATGACTACGTCCATGCTCCTCGTCTCGTCAGGAAATTCCACCGAACCTTTCCCGATAAACCAAAACCCCCGGGGAGGACAAGTTTGGGAGGGGCCTTGAGGGGGGTGCTGTCATGAGCGCTACTCCTGAGGAGCCAAGACTGGCCCAGCGTCCCCGGAAGCAGGCTCATCATCCACACCCCGGGTTCCAGCAGACCCCTACAGGGGCCCTTTGGACCATGTCCTGGCGCCTCTGGCGCCAGGCTCTTAAGGAACCACAGTCCCGGCGCCATGGGCGCCGGGCTCATATTCTTAAAGTGTGCAGTAGTGATTGGGTGGACTTACCTGTGGCAGACCATGCTGCATACTCACCTAGAACAATCCAAGCTGGGTGAAGTCCCAGCCACTGGCTGGGAGGGACCAGTCCTCTGTTACAGGAACTCTTTTCTTACCTGGGTGGGGCTGATGCTAATCCTCTGACACTGGAACTCTTTTCTTACCTGGGTGAGGCTGGAGGAAGAATACGCACCAAAGCACTTCTCCACTATTTAAACCACGCCCGATAGAATTCACGTGCTTCGCGTTATTCTGCAACAGCAGCAGGACGCTCACCGAGTCGGCTCCTGCATTCCAGGTCCAGACACACCCTCAGCTTCTCGAGCAGCAACCTGTGGATGAAGAAAAGGCACAGGAACATCTAGTCACCAGAATTCAGCCACAAGAGTCCAGTCTCCGACAACCTGCAAATAAAGACATAAGGTTAGAAAACGGGCAACACGCTCGCAGCTGCGCTCGCTTACCTTATCCATCCGTGATCACACCGGAGTTCACCGCGGCCTTCGCTTCGGCAGCATCCCAGCACCTGGAAGACAAAAGACATTGTTAGTGGTGTCCGAGCCGAAGGGTTCGCAACTCAGTTATACTTACGCGCTTCTTCACGCGCAGCGCAGCATCGCCCTCAGCATTTCGGCATCTGAAAGAAAGGAAAAGACATTATTAGAGGTGCCCATTTTGAAGTGGCCACAATTCAGAAATACTTACGCGCTTCTTCACGCGCAGCAGCGGCAGCATCGCCCTCAGCATTTCGGCACCTGAAAGGAAGGAAAAGACATTATCAGAGGCGCCCATTTGGAAATGGCCACAATTCAGTTATACTTACGTGCCACCGCACGTGCAACAGCGGCGGCATCGCCCACAGCATCTCGGCACCTGAAAGACAGAAAAGGACATTATAAAAGGGTGCTCCCTCAGAAGCGGCCTTAGATCTTCCATACTCACGAGCCTCTTCTTGCACAGCAGTGGTGGTGTCGCCAACAGCTCCTCAGCACCTGAAGGACTATTACAAGCCACAAAAGGACACTGAGCCTAAACACTGAAATCATCCAGTGACGTAACTGGATTCCACGCGCCCCTGCACCAGAAGCAGAATGGAGAGCTCGGCTTTACTAAACCAAAGGTGAGAGTTCGTGGAGACCAGTCGAAAACCAAGAAGTGGGAAAAGCAGAAGATTGGTGGGAGAACTTATCCAACCAGCATGTAATTACCCCTTTTTCTTCCACCTGCAGAAAACTCACCTTACAAGCCAGACAGTCAATATTCGGAGGTCCTGCCCAGAGCGTCTTCCGAGTTCTACGCCTCATCATAGTCATAGAAGCAACTGTAGCAGTCCAGTTTGGGTCAGCGCCTCCGTGGGAATCAGGTGAGCGTTACAGCCCCCACTTTAGCACCTTAAGTTTATGTAAAGAAAAGCTCATGCCAGAGTCAACCGCATGCTAAATAGCACTCATAGAGGTATAGTATTTTTGTGCTCTCAGGGGCGGGTCTAATAGAGAACGGTCTCTGAGCCCTTTGGACATCAATATGAAAATCTTATGGCTCACTGTCTGATATGGTGGTGTTGGTTGTTATCCTTTTTAGGTGACCCCATTGTTGGATTACCGTACCCCTTGATTCAGGATCACATGGTGGTGAAAACTGATTAAAAAGGTTCTCTCCCCTGAAGAAAGTTCTAGCATTTGAAAGCCTGAAGAACTGAAACCTGTCGGGATATGTTGTTAATCGACACCTTGTTTAATGTTTAGTGGATGATAATCGTCATGTGTCTGTGAATATTTTTATTGTAAATGTTATGGTGTAGTTCATCCCATTAGATTGGTGTTATACCCACCATGTGGGTCATAATCTTGGGTACACAGTGTGTTTTAAAACAAGCTGTTTTAACAATGTTTTATTGATTCTGAATATAAAAATTAAAATGATTTAATCTATAAATTTGTGTTATTCACTAAATCCATTTTTTCAGGACTAATAGATATGGGTTATCACTAATCATCTTCGTTTAGACAGATGAGCAATTCGATAGACTGAAGGTTGTGTACCTTTTCTCCTTTGTGTACAAATATTTATGGTTAGCCTCGGACCGTGGAGTTAGGTTTCCAGCGGGGTATCAGTGTTCTTATGTATAATGAATAACACCACCATGCCACCTTTGTGTCAGCTTCCTTCTTCAACGGAAGAGTTTAGCCATTTCTTCCATATCTCACTCTCTGGCTGGAAAGCTAGTTCTCCTTCAGATCTCCCGCTTATACTGAAGTCTTTGCAGTGTCAACCGTCGAAAGGATTGATTCTTGAAATCTGGCACTTTAAATTAAAAAAATTTAAAAAGTTGAAATTTGACACTAATATCCTTAGAAACATTTCCCTTTTCACGATCAGTTTTTTTATTGGGGGAACTTGGTGCATTACTGTGCACAACTCCATTATGGTGTTGCACAACGATTGCAAGCTCCTTCTTTGTAATCCATTTTTCATGCGCAAGATTCTATTGCAGTTTCAATTACAACAGGCTTTGATTATCCCGTATTTTCTTTTAGTTTTGGCTTTCGTGTGGCACTGTAAGTGCTGCCTATAAGCTGACACTATCGGATTGGGAAGTGAAGATGCAAGAGAGATAGGATGTGAGAAGGGACGCAAAGTCCCTGGGTGTTGCTTGGATTTCTACCCAGCCATTCACTGCCTCTGGCCATGCCAATCCCTATGGCCACTCTCGCCCTTGCCTGGTTCTACCCATCCAAAATAACACCACCATTTGGGGATCCCTTTGAGTTAGCTCTCTTCTTTTAAGCGGAAGCCAATATTGTTTGTAGGCAATGTTCTGAAAGGTAATGAATCAGTCACTGGTGTAATGAAAATCTCTTAATCATGTGCCATCAGCCACATGTTTTGTAAGAAATGTGTGTATCCTTGCATCTGTTCCTTGCATAGAATTCCTCTTGGAAACAAGCATTGGTAAAGCCAATAATGTTGGCTCTTGTGTCGGCATTCCATAGGTATTTGCCAGGCACTGCCATAACGTGCTCGGGTACTAACACCATTTGCCAGCTGTTGCCATTTTATAACCATATAGTACCACTATGGCAGCGCCAATCCCATGCTTGCAAAAAGTAAAAACTGTTTGCTTTGCCAATGCTTGTCCATCTTGCTCGGTGGAGGAGGAACGTTTGAATGGTTTGGTTGTAAGGGGGTTCTCCTTGTTCATCTGAGCTGGATCAGGGTGATTGGTATACCTCAAAGGCAAGGACTGCGGTGAGCCTGGATTACTCACTGATAACCCTCTCTTAGCCATGCTCTTCCTCGTCACATTGTTTATGCCTGCCATTCCCACTCACTGGTGATAGTCCCAGGATCTCTTGGGGGTGTTTTGAGAGAATTCTGGGTGAAGCACCATCATAAGGAGGTGGGTTTTGAGCTGCCAGATGGTGGACTACCCCAAAAGTAATACTGTGATGACATATATTAGGACTAAGAGTAATGAAGATTACTAGTAACTAATCCCCGAGCTCTCAAATTTCCCATGGCCAACGCGCAAGAAGGCCATCCAGAACAGCTCTTGGTTGGAATTCTGGGACTTGTAGTTCTGGCACTTGTAATTTTTTTCTTTTCCATTTGAAATGTTTGAAAACGACAAGTCTCAGAATTGCAATCAAAAACAGGACTGGGTGGCCTTCTCACTCATGGCCACGGGAAACATGAGAGCTCTACTCACCCAGGCATTGCTAGTCCTGTAGCCAAGACAGCTTTTGGAGCACTACGTAACGAGCCTGTCTCCGCTCTCGGCGTTGGCGCACTCCTTCGGAGTCCTGTAACCGATCTCGCACTGCGAGCGCTTATTACTGGCCCCGGGCGCAGCAAAGCCCATATCAGCGCTGGTAATGTCAGGCGGGGCGAGAATTATAAACAGCGTAATCTCGTGTCAGCGCCCAGAGCCGTGATTAAAGCCGGGTTTACACTCAATCAGCACTGTGTTTGCACAACACTGATTAGGCTGCTAGTGGAGTGATGGAACAGCTGGAAGAGGTCCACTGGGGGGATCCCGGGCGTCGCGCTATGGGCCTTGCAGCCGAAGCTCTCCGTTCCGGCTTTGCTCTCAGCTGCTCAACCACAACGTGAGCGTTTGCAGGAAGATCTCCCAACACTACAATACTTCCTTACCCCACTGGCCGTCATATCTGTGCTGATGTCATGAAGGAGACCACCTGCGTTTGCAACATGTACTTGTGTCCTCTTCGTGCAATTTCCCTGATTAGTTTGGGCTGTTAAGTGTCGCTTGCCACAAGTATTAATCTAAACTATTGCATTAGAGTACAGCTAGGGAGAAATTGCATCTGATGAGGGACACACCACCTTCTAGGTGATGTTTAGTTATTTTTCCACCCGTTTGACTGCCCATGCCCTCATAATCCCTATGACCATTCCCACCCAGTCCCTACCCCACCCCACCCAAAACAACCCCCCATGGGGACTTTCTGAGCTAGCTTTTTCAAGCCTTACCATCAAACTTCCGCATGCTGAAGTGCCTGCCACTATTTTTTCAAAGCAGTCTTCTGCGAGTTAATGACTTAATTGGAGCTGTAAAAACAAAACTGGTGTAATAAAAATGTCTTAACCAAGTCTGTCTTCAGCCACTCCATTTATAAGCACTCTGGTGTCCTTCAGTGATGGCCCCTTAGCCTTGGAAAAGCCAACAGTTTTGGTTTGTGTATAAATATTAGGCATTTGCCCGGCACTGCTATTAGATGCCCAGGTGCTTGGCAAGCGCCTTTCCCATTCGTACACAAAAGCCCAAACTGTTGGCATTGCCAAGGCTTTTTTTTTTAAGAAGTCGCATATAAGAAAATTATGAAAACATTTAATTTTTTGTTTTGCAAAAAGTCAAAATGCTGATTGGCATTTTTGCATGTTAGATACTATTAGCAATTGATTTCTGCAACAGGCAGAGCCAATAGGAATCCATTGGTTTTGTGCGGGGATGAAAATGCCATGCTGGCGTTAAACCACACCTACACACGCCAGAAACGTTCTTCCCTTCCATATATACCCAGAGCATAGATAAGGGCTTTAAACCGGACGTAAACCTTTTTGGTCAGGTTTTAAATACCTTTATTTACGCTTCGGCGGACTCGAACTGAACCCCATTCAGTTGCCTTAATGACCTACCCTTGACTAGGGTGCCCTAGTTTACTCCTTTTGATTTACTTGCTCCCTTATAAAGTGAAGGTCGGCTGCGTACAAGTCAAGTTGTCTTAAAGAGGAGCTGTGAACAAGACTTGCATAGGTCATGAATGACCAGTCATTTGTTAGGAATGGAGGGGTTCTGTTGAGGCAGAGGCTGGCCTATAGGGCAACAGGCCCAGGCCCGAACCAAAAACACAAAATGCTGGTGTGGGCCAGTTTTTATGATCAAAGTGGGCCAGATTTTGGCCAGTTCGCGCCATTTTTATGCGTTAATTCACTCTGCAGCTAGAGTGTTGGCCAGTGTTACTGAAAACATATTCTTTAAAATGAACAATTTGCACCACACTTCATCAAAAAGCTCTCCATTGGGTACTATTCAAACAGTGACACAAAAGGCATGACTAGCACTTTGCAACTGTGGGCCACTTTTTCATTGCTGCCCGAGACAATGTTATGGGCCAGGCCGACCCTGTTTCTGTCCCCGCAGCTAAATGTAGCCGTGTGTCAAAGGGCCTTTAAAGTGAAGCCCCGCTACCGCATGTTCTGGCGGATGAAAGTAGATTTAGGGAAGCACTTTTAAAGGGTGTTCTCTGCTCAGACACTGCTGGATGAAGGTTGAACAAAGAGCTTTCAAGGTTTAATGCCATGACCTGTCATCGTCATGAAGGCAAAACAAAGGGTCTTTAAGGTGAAGTGCGACAGTCCACCAGCTGAGTGTGGGCAAAGGGCCTTTAAGCGTCTAGCTTGAGGATTTGCATGGAGCTGTGTTGGAAGGCCTGAAGCCCAGGAAGGTAAGGAAAAGAAAGGGCTTTCGAGTAGACTCGTTTGAAATGGAGCTGAGTGTTAAATGGGGCGTAAAAGCCCCGTTTGGGTGTTATGCTCTGATGTATCTCTTCCCCGCCCTCATTTTGGTGCAGTGGCAAGGCGGGTGGGGGGACACAGAGCAGAGATAAGATCTACGCCGGCTTTTCAGTGTTTCTTTTCCCGTCTGCATGACACTTTCATGCAGGTGTAATGGATTCCCCTAGCATTAGCACCCGCCAATGTGCAGGCGGATTCCAGAGGAATCCATTTGTTAACCCTGCCTGCAAAGTGTGATTTGCCATTAGCCACCCAGGGCACCAGCTCTGCGGAGCTTTTCAAGGGGTACCCCAAGCTGGCATGGTGGGAGAAGTGTCCTTTTGATATGAAATGCGCTTGCGGCAGCGGGCATATTAAACAACAATAAGTCGCTGGCACCCTATTGAGATCATTACCTCCCCACTGTGACGCGGGAGCGGGTCGGTTTTCATTGGATTAGGGCGCTGATGCTTGCATCAGCGACCTATTCCAATGATTAACTCCCTGCTCTGGCGAGGGAGTGAGGAGATAATCATCTTAATAGGGTGCTGCAGCACCCTATTGTTGTTAAATGCGCCTGCAGCCTTCTCCCACCACCGAAAAGAAACATTTTGCTCCTCCACCCCCACCCCTCCTCGACTAACTGACCAGGGATGCAGGGGGGCGCCAACTTGTTCTTTTTCTGCCCGAGGCGCTGCCGCCACTAAGGCTGGCACTGATTGAGAGCATAGGTTTAGGGGGAGGGGAATTATAAAGATAACGATAAGTGAGTGAGGTAGTTACGGTTGCGGGTATAGTTTAGGGTGGCTTGGTATGGGGTGATCAGGTAGTTAATGAACTGGCAAAAGTCATCCTGGGAAGGGGCCGTACTCTGGCCCCACTCCTAGCTGCGTGGCTCGCAATCGGGTGGAGAGGACTGTTCCGTCAGTCTACCCGGGAACACCATGGCGGTAGGTATTCATGGAGTGGCAAATAGAAGTTACTGCCATTGGTTTAATAAAGCAAATGCCCCCGTCGGGGCAAAAAAGGTCACCCTCGGGTCTGGTGCAATTTGTGGACGGATAAGTCATGATGTAGTATGGAATGTCTAGGAACTCAGGTGGTGGCCCATCTCCTGTTTGGGTAGTAGCTGTGTAACATTTTTCTTTTTAATGTTGCCCAGTGCCCCATTCTCTGCAGCTAGACTGTGGGCGGGAGGGTGAGGGGGGGTGTAAAGTTGTCCCACCCTGGTCTAGTGGTGAGGGCCGTGCCAGGAACCAAATAAAGACATGGCTGTAGTTAGCCCATTCAGTTTATTCATTCACTTCACCTCCTCGCCCCAGAGGCCTGCCCTTGACCTACTTTCAAAGCTAATAGTACTCTGACTGTGGAGAGAAGCCTTACTTTCGTGTATCTCTAAAGCAGCAGGACATCTCTCGAGAAGCGTGTCGCGCAGTAGAGTCCCAGCATGAAGGGATATCACCTGCACGTGGAGCACGTGTAATGGACAGAGTGATGGGGGCTGATAAAGCACTCTGTGAGTACAAGCCCAGGCATGCTCGCTAGACTCTTCATGTCCACCTTAAACGAAACGGTGACGCCAGCTTTGAGGATTTAGGGCAAAGGCCCATTGGCTCAGTGCTCCTCGCGTTCAGGCTAACTTTGACATCTAAGCATCCAGCTCTTTTGAGGTAATTTAAAATAAAAATCAGACCACAAGCATTTTTTTTGCAAACTTGCAAATAAGGGCAGGCTTTTACTATGACTTGAAATCCATTATTTCTAAAGGATCAGGTAGTTATAGTAGACATACATTGTAACAATAACTAACACGCCCGGGACTGGACCCTGTCAGGTGGAGCAGGGACCCCTCGCAACCTGGGACAGAGGCTCTACCAGGGATTAAAAGGCAAAGCCAGCCGTGTCACAGAGGTGGGGAGTGAGAGTTGGAGGGAGGTCCAGTGCCCGAAGCCCCTCGTGTGGCTTGAGTGGAAATACTGGTCCCACTTTGTGTCACACAATGCCTTCCGGTGTCTTTTCTGGCCGGCCTCTGTTTTGTATTTCGGGACTTCAAGTACCAGAAATCCTGGGTTGTATGCCAGACCCACAGCACATCACAGTAGACAGACCCACATGGGGGAAAGGGGCGGGGCTAACAAAGGGTTTTAAAGTCTAATATTTGAGAAAGAATAGCCATAGAGTGGCCGGGAAAGTCATATGAGCGTTAGAACTAATGGAAGTGGGGTAGGGGGATAGAACAAGGAAGAAAACCGTATAAAAAGAGAGTGAATGAGGGAAAGAGTACGGGTTGTATGGATGAGGCCGGAAGGAGTGGAGGCGGACTGAGGAACCAGGCCGAGTAAGGGCAGTGGAGAAAGGTGCAGAGGACTTGGTGGTAGAGTTTGTGCAGAGTGCAGGCAAGCTGCTGGTTGTGAAAGGGAGTGGTACTGTTTGTAAGTTTGAAGCTGTAAATGTGAAAGAGTGTGTCAAAGTGATTGCCATGAGAAGGGCGAGTTAGGAGGAGACAAGAGAAGAGGGATGAGGAGAGAGGAGTGGAGATGGCTGATGAGAGAGAAGTGGAGAGGAGTGAGGAGAGGGCAAAGGAGATGGGTGTGGAGAGAGGAGAGGACAAGGGGTGAGTATAGAGTAGTGGATAGAGAGCGTGAACATTGGTAGGATAGAAGGAGGAGAGCGTTGAAGAGAAACTCAGGGAGTGAGAAAGGAGTGGAGAGTGAAAGTAGAAAAGAGGGAGTAGTAAGATGAGGGAGAGGAGAGAAAGGAAGCTAGGACTGCGGGCCAGGATATCTAACAAGGGCACAATAGAAAACAGGGTTCCTGTTGAGAAAACCTAGGAATTGTTAGAACCTTTAGAAGAACTCTGGAAGGAGCCAGATACATAAGGCTTTGGCCTTTAAGCACTCACCCATAGTTAGCCTTAGACAATAGTTGTTACCAATCACCCTATGGAAAACATAGGTTTTAAGGACTCCTTGGTTAGGATGGAGGGAGTCCACCGCAGGTTGAGAGAGGGAAGCCCATTAATGATCCCTGCCCATAACCTAACCAGAGCAAAATACATACATTTCTCTATTTGTGGAAATAAAAGATCCTTGAACCATCCTTTAGAGTCTGGGAGTTTGTGCTGCCATTCGTGAAACAAAGTCAACATTTACACAGCAAAGAGGAAAGTGAATAGTTTTTTGGGGGCTTTACTTACAACTGATCATACTTGACCACGACTCAGTGCTGGAAATGGGGGAAAAATACTGGTGTTCCATAGAAGAGGGTGAGGGGGGTGCTTCGGGCAGGGTATGGAGCGCAGTAATGGCAGTCATGTGATAGGCTTGTAAGTGTTTAAAAAAAGAACACTCCGTGTTATAGAGACGACTTGAATGTGCCCAAATCACATACATCAACCTGACATATTTATAAATCTGTATGTTTTGCTATGTTACTGGGATTTATACTGATCTTCACTTCTATTTTCATCGTTTTACTTGTTCTGAAAATAAATCGGCAATAAGAAAGGGGAGGGGGACGAACAACACCAATGTGGGTTCCTGGTTGCTTTACATGAAAATAGTTCTGTAGGAATTCAAGCATGAAATCCTTCAGAGGACCTGAGCCCTACTCGGAATGGTCAGCGACTGCATATAATTAGCTGAGGTGTGCACGAGGGATCCCTGGGTTGGAGGCAGGATACAATCAGGTGCTTAGATGCCGGTCTCTGCATGTGTAGAAGACAACCTTCCTGATCACCAGGAAGTCGTGTTTAGAGCTCCCCAGCACATCTGCCTAACCTAAGCGTCCTGCGTACACCTTAATCAGAATACACTGAGCCTAATGTCTTTCTCTCCTGTAGGGATGGTGGAGGAGTATAGGCCTCCCTTTTTCGATGTGGTGCCAAGTGATCCTAGCTTTGAAGACATGAAGAAGGTTGTATGCACAGATCAGCAGCGGCCTGTTATTCCCAACACCTACTATTCAGACTCTGTAAGTAGGGAGTGAGTGAATGAGTGAAGCGTAAATAGAGCTTTTAATGCTGCAGTGTGCTTATAGGAAGCATGGAACTCCTCCGCTTATGGCATTCTCACATTCTCCTCTAACTCCGTGCACCCTGTCCATCCTTCTTTTCCTATCCTGCCCAATATCCGTCATATCTCCACTCCTGCACTTCAGCCTTCTCTTTCTGCCCCCCTCTCTAGGTCTGAGCACACCCTTTCCCCCTCTCCATCCTTCCAGGTCTCGTCTCCACCCCTCAGCCCCTTACTTCTCTTCCTTCTTCTCCATTTCCGGGCAACATCATTCTTTTTGCCTCTCTCCCAGTGGTGAGTTTCCACTCTCTACTGTCCAGCGCTGGCCTTCTACTCTTGTTTCTCCCTCTCCATTCTGAGCACCCTTCTCCTCTTTCCGGTTCTATTTCCTTGCATTTCTGCCCCTTTATCCTTACCTTCTCACCCTCTGTCTCCATTGCTGAGCTCCCTCCTCCTTCGGCTACTTGCTTCCTCTCTCTGATGCATGCATTGCCCAAGAACGGTGGTGAGTCCATGGAGGCACTTGTGAAGTGGTGCTGACATCTATGCAATAATGAACTGATGACATACAGTCATTTATTTTACGTATTGTATTAATTTTATTTAATGATGATTTGCAAGGCACCCACTGCGGGGTGATCACTTTGTGGTGCCGCAAGGAAGGGGAGGGGATTTGGGAAGGGAGTGGAGACAAGACCCAAGGAGGAGACAACAGAAAAACAGAACATTCACTGCCTTGATACATTCCGCCTGAAATGGGAGGGAGGGTGGAGGGGGAAGAGCATTCAGCTGAGAATCCAGCTTCATCAGGGCAGCAGATAATGGCTCTGTTGGGCTTGGGTCAAGTCATAAGTGCTCTGAAGTCAACGTTGTTTTCAGTTTCAGGAGCAATGCATCTAGGTCCACGAAGGAACCATGTCTTTGGAAGGAGAGGTGGAGGGAGGTTGGTCCATGTTGGAAGGGTCCCAATGCCATACATCTCCTGCCATAGCTAAAATTGTGTACTCTCTTTAACCTACCCACATCCTTCCCCCACTTCAACCCAGTGACAACATGGTGGTTGGCACTCCATGCACAACTGCTCCCTTGTCAAGTTCCTTCTCCTATTCAAAAAAGCTATCAATTAGTTTAGTTTAGCTTAGTTTCTTTATTTATACCCCGCGCCGAACCCTGCGGTAACTGGGCGCCAGAGACTTAAAAGCAAGTTCACCAAGTTACAAGCATTTTCATAGTAAACAGGGACAAGGGGCCTCATTACGACCCAGGCGGAAAACCATGGTGCTAACAGCACCATGGTCCATGCCGGTAACTTACCGACTCCGCCATGGAGAAAGGGGGGATTGCCACCCCATTACAATGTTGGCGGGGCAGTAATTCCCCCTTCCTTCATGGCCCTTCCGCATTCCCATTTTTGCCCCTTAGCACCAAGGTCCCTTTGCAGGTCCCTACTTTAACGGCTGGTGTAGACCAGCCATTAGGTTCGGGTCCCGCAAAGGGACCTCGTAATCAGGTGCTAATGGGTTAACAGCACCGCAGCCTTTTACGGCGTCGTTAACCCATTAGCGCCAGGGTCGTAATGAGGCCCAATGACAAGAGAAAAAAAAACGATAAGTGCGGAGGACCAGGGTTACATGATGGTCACAGGGTTCATACACAATGAGGTACAGTACAACGTGCGATACAGTAGAGCCAAATTAAGCAGATGTTAATATTAGCTCTAAAGGTCCAGAACGATGTTTCCCTTTTGAGGATAAGGGGTAAAGCGTTCCAATGTTTGGCAGCTAGGACAGGGACGCTAGAACCAATCAATGGTTTTGCTCCTCAGTACCTGTCAGATTTTATCTCTGTTTACTCACTATCGTGTTCCCTCTGAACCTCCTCTACACTCACCCTCACAGTCCCATACTTTCCTTATGGGTGCCATGTCCCACGTGCCTCCTCTCACTTCTGCTCTTTCTCCCTACTCGCCCCACTCAACTGGAACGCGCTGCCCATCTCAATCAAAGCCAACCCTATGGTGGGTCTCTTTGAAGCTTGGCTTAAACTTCCCTTACTTGCTAAAGAGGGGTCTGCCTCTGCCCTCTCCCCCATCTCCTCTACCTGATCCCACCACTCCCTACAGTGACACTTAATGTCATATAGTCCTTCTCTTAAGTTTGAAGCACTTGCCCCCTTAGATTAAGTCACCTGTTTTCTCTGTTTCTGCTTCTGTTGTTTTGTCCCTGGTATATGTCCCGCTTTGTTCACACCCTCATAAACTGGCACACCACTTGTTCTCATCTTTGTGCTATTGTACAGGCACTCTTTGCGGGAATGCCTCTGCCTTCTGCAAACATGTTACGTAAGTCATTCTTGATTAAAATTGGCATCTCTGTTCTACAAATAAATACAAATGCAAACACAAAAAATACTTGCTATACCAGTTTTGCATAATGACCTCAGGCTGCAAGAACCAGGGCAGTCTGCATTAAACAAGGATGGTACGTTATGCTTTACTCGATGCCCTCCTCGATGCAGGAAATTTATGTATGGCGACATTTTTGCGGCAATATTATCACATGGAACCCTCCTTCCTGCCCCCCACCATCACTGGGGATCATGCTTACCTCTAAGGTCCTGAGCCTTCCTCTGGCAAGTATGACTTTCTATCCACTATATGTGCACATCTGTTGTCACATACATGACTTGGCTCTTCTTTCCCAAAGATTTCTGGGAGAGAGAACCTTGCAACCACACCTCCCCTTGCAGGGCTCCGGCTCGCTTGATTGGTCTAATACGAGGCGGATTGGCAACGTTGTCTGAGGTGGCTTTTGGATGCCAGTGCAGCCCTGGATGTGTAGTAGACTATGTTACTTGGTGTGATGCCACCTTATTAGCTGGTTGAGCCAGTAAGGTGGTATTCAGTAAATAAAATGAGGACTAATTGGGGTCCATTAACATTGCAAAGAAAAGAAAGTAGAAGCAGAGGTATTTGCAACAAAAACAAGAAAATCCCTGCCGATGTATAGCAAGTGGTGAGCAGAGCAGGTGGAGGAAATAGAACAGCTGTCGACGTTTTGAGGAAACTTTAAAAAAAAAAAGAAGTGTTGGCCTGATATGATATGGCATTTATAACGTGTGCCTGAACACAAGTGTTTTTAGACGCGACAAGACAGGGAGGGGAAAACAAAGGGGAGGAACAAATAACAATCTTACTAGGCCTTGGGTCATTCAGATCGTGCAGGTGCGGGGTAGAGGAAAGGGGAGAAGTTCCAGGGGGGAGATGAAGAGGGAAGTGCAGTTAACTCACAAGTGCAGCCAGCAGGTGGCTCATAAGTGCAGAGAGAAGGGACTGTAGCGTTGCAGGAACAGACCCTTAAGTGCTGGGGAGCCCGGAGGCAGTGCAAGGGCAACTGGACATGCAGGAGCCTGGGCCCGAGTTCAGGGGGTGACGAGGTGACCAGTGCGCGGAGCAGTCGGGTGCCTCAGCAGGGGCGAGGAAGAGAGAAAGCGGAATCGAAAAGGAAGGTCTCGAGTTGCTTCTGGAACCGGAGATGGTTCTGCTCAGGTTTGAGAGAGGCAGGGAGGCTGTTCCAGAGGGAAGCCCCAGCCGAGGAGATCTGTCCCAAACTTTCTCCTTGGAGAAGCATCTCACCCTCAGAGAGTTGGAGGTGGATGAGCGGAGAGCTCGAGAAGGAAGATGTTTTGGAAGAGAAAGTTGGAGGTATAGTGGTCCCAGGCCCCAGAAAGCCTGGGACATGAGTGCAACATTGCAAAAGTATTTCCTTTTTTGAGTGTTTTATATATGTCATGTTGGTATATTGTATATATCATATGCTACCTACCCTAAGTCCGCTTGAAGGGACATACAGAGAGGACGGAAAGAAGGGACATGAGAAAAAGCGGGAATAGGAGAGAAGGAAGGTGGGCACATGATGCCACAGGTTGCACATGCCATCTTTCACATGCCCCTGAGCACCTGTATACACTAAGCGTAGAGCATTCCAAAATACAATACATGTATCGAGTTGCACAGCAATGCTGCAGACATCATGCAGGGGTTGTGGCTTCCAGAAAGAGGAGTTACTGGGGTGGAGAAGGGGGGAATATTTCCAGGCGCAATGAAGTGGCTAAAGACAAGATCCTGCCCCTTGTTGGGTAGTTTCAGCCCCATTGGTGAGAGCGCAGGTACAGGGAAACTGCACATTTTAGTTGAGTGTTGTCCATTTCAATGAATCACTCTATGCTCCTCCCTAGACAATATGAAATGCATCTCAATAAAGAGTTGAACACCCATATAATAGCCTGTTGTGTTACACTGGTGTAACAGGGGCCCGCAGCTCCTGTGGTGCGGGGGGCCCCACCAGCACTTGTCCTGGGAGGGGGCCCCATTTGGAGTAAAAAAAAAGCTAAAAAATATGTTTTCTCTTTTTTTTTTTGTAAGTTGCAGAAATAATTTCTTTATGAAGGCAGAGTGAATACAAAAATAAACTTTCTTTTTTAAGTCTGGGGCTACCCCCACGCCATGACATGAAGACCCTAGGCTGTAGGCCTCCATGTCATGGGGTGGGGGAGCCCTATGACTTCAAAAAGAAATCGTTTATTTTTTAAGTCACTCTGCCTTCATAAAGAAATTATTTCCGTTATGGTTCGCTTCTTAACGGAAATAATTTCTTTATGAAGTCAGAGGAACTTCAAAAAGAAACAATTTATTTTTGAAGTAATATTACCTCAACACCATGATGTGTGCGTGTGTGAGTGTATGGTGAAAGGGTGCACACAAATGTGGCTGGGTGTGCGTGTGTGCGCCTACAGCAAGGTTGTCCAACGTACGGCCCGCGGGCCACAATGCGGCCCTCCGAGCCATTTCATGTGGCCCGCGAGGCCATAGCCTGGTTTATTTATTTATTTGCTTGATGTTGTCGGGTCCGTGGACCCGATTAATTCATGTATTTCTGCAATGCTGGGTCCGTCCAGCATTGCAGAAATAAATAAATTAATTGGGTCCACGGACCCGACAAACATTGAGCAAATAAATAAATAAACTGGGCCGTGGCAGAGCTTTGTGACTGCCTCTGGTACCCCCGGGAGGGGGCACCAATGGCAGTACAGGCCATGGCCTGGTTTATTTATTTATTTGCTCGATTTTTGTCGGGTCCGTGGACCCGATTAATTAATTTATTTATGTAATGCTGGGTCTGGCCAGCATTGCGGAAATAAATTAATTAATCGGGTCCACGGACCCAACAAACATTGAGCAAATAAATAAATAAACCGGGCTGTGGCGAGCACTGTTACTGCCTCTGGCAGTACAGGCCATGACCAGGTTTATTTATTTATTTTGTTCAATGTTGTGTCGGGTCTGTGGACCCAAATTCTGGGCCGTGGCGGAGCACTGTTACTGCCTGTGGTGCCCCCTGGAAGTGGGCACCAGGGGCAGTAACAGGCCATGGCCTGGTTTATTATTTTATTTTCAATGTTTTGTCAGGTCTGTGGACCCGAATTCTGGGCCGTGGTGGAGCACTGTTACTGCCTCTGGTGCCCCCTGGCAGGGGGCACCAGAGGTAGTAACAGGCCATGGCCTGGTTTATTTATTTATTTTTTCAATGTTGTCGGGTCCGTGGACCCGAATTCTGGGCCATGGCGGAGGACTGTTACTGCCTCTGGTGCCTCGGGGGCAACAGAAGCAGTCACAGGCCATGGCCTGGTTTATTTATTAATTTGTATGGGTGTGGATGTCCTGTGAGTGCGCTGCTTTCCCTATGTTGCCAACCTCTGAACCCTGAAAAGTAGATGTTTTCATGCTTGACATGCGGCCAACTTTGCACCAGACCTGCAAATGAATTTAACTGGTCTGCTGTTAAATCTCAGTTACCAGTTTAATGGTATCCACTACCGAATAATTGCTAATTTTACTATAGCCAATATGATAGCTCAGTGGGTTGAGCGCTCACAGCTGCGATGTGTGTGCTTTCAGCTTTCAACATTACATTTAACTTCTCTATGCTGTGGAATGCTTTTTGCTCCTTCAGGATATTTGCCACACGCTGATGCCTCTTCAGGCATAGTATGTGGAAAGGTGCTTTCTCTGAAATCATCCTGAGATACACAGGGTGTATTGTTCAATACAAGATTCTTTTCAGCCGAAAGATGGATTTTGATTCTCCTCTTCTGACCCTGTTCTGCTATTCCTTCCTCTTCTTGTTACACATCCTACGAGAATAAGGGTCAGCATTCATCTCTTGCTATCCGAATTGGTTCTGTTTGCTTCAAATGTTTTCCATTAATTTAGTTTGGTGTTTGATGGAAAATTGAAAGCTTGCATTGCTAGGCACATTTTTCCCATCGCTGTGTCTTTCTACTTAATTTATATGACAAAATCATTGCTAAGAAAGTGGCGTGGCGTGTTGTGTAGGGGAGGCATGGTATCACAAGTATAACACGTACACAATATGAAAAACCTTTATTGAAGTTTTCTGGGGTTGGACAAACTCCTACTTTGCCCTATGACTAAGATGGGAGTAGTCTTGAATTGGGTTCACCTTTGGGTGATTAATTTTCCACATTTTATCTTTTGAATGGGATTATGCTTCTTTCATTACCACAGAAGTAATGAATGTGTATTAGAGAGATACGCTGCCATATGGATTGGGCACACTGCACAGGCAGCATCAATCATTAACAAAGAAGTCATGAATGTGTATTACAGAGATAAGCTGGCATATATATTGGGCACATTGCACAGGCAGCATCAATCATTAACACAGAAGTAATGAATGTGTATTACAGAGATAAGCTGGCATATATATTGGGCACATTGCACAGGCAGCATCAATCATTAACACAGAAGTAATGAATGTGTATTAGAGAGATACGCTGCCATATGGATTGGGCGTACTGCACAGGCAGCATCAATCATTAGCACAGGAGTAATGAATGTGTATTACAGAGATAAACTGCCATATGTATTGGGCACACTTCACAGGCAGCATCAATCATTAACACAGAAGTAATGAATGTGTATTAGAGAGATACGCTGCCATATGGATTGGGCACACTGCACAGGCAGCATCAATCATTAACAAAGAAGTCATGAATGTGTATTACAGAGATAAGCTGGCATATATATTGGGCACATTGCACAGGCAGCATCAATCATTAACACAGAAGTAATGAATGTGTATTAGAGAGATACGCTGCCATATGGATTGGGCGTACTGCACAGGCAGCATCAATCATTAGCACAGGAGTAATGAATGTGTATTACAGAGATAAACTGCCATATGTATTGGGCACACTTCACAGGCAGCATCAATCATTAACACAGAAGTAATGAATGTGTATTAGAGAGATACGCTGCCATATGGATTGGGCACACTGCACAGGCAGCATCAATCATTAGCACAGGAGTAATGAATGTGTATTACAGAGATAAGCTGGCATATGTATTGGGCACACTTCACAGGCAGCATCAATCATTAACACAGAAGTAATGAATGTGTATTAGAGAGATACGCTGCCATATGGATTGGGCACACTGCACAGGCAGCATCAATCATTAGCACAGGAGTAATGAATGTGTATTACAGAGATAAGCTGGCATATGTATTGGGCACATTGCACAGGCAGCATCAATCATTAACACAGAAGTAATGAATGTGTATTAGAGAGATACGCTGCCATATGGATTGGGCGTACTGCACAGGCAGCATCAATCATTAGCACAGGAGTAATGAATGTGTATTACAGAGATAAACTGCCATATGTATTGGGCACACTTCACAGGCAGCATCAATCATTAACAAAGAAGTCATGAATGTGTATTACAGAGATAAGCTGGCATATGTATTGGGCACACTGTACATGCTCAGGCAGCATCAATCATGCTTTGTACAGGACAATGCTGGCCTAAATTGGGAATAACCAGCATACACATGTTGCTACAGAGGCATATTTTGAGCACAACCAGCATGCCAATCTGTTACATCAGTGACAGTGCGGTTTTACACTGTGGACACATTGATCATTTAAATGTGTTGTGCTCTACAATGTTCTTGCCTGCTGTTGGTGACATGGAATGTACATGTTCCCCTTTAGAACTGATTGTAAACTTATGGCTTTTTGGCCACTTTTCCTGCTGTAAAATGCACCATTTCAGCCCTATATGTGAAAAAAAATTGTTAGGGGGGTCCCCCTCAAACCCTCACTAGATCGTAATAGTTACGCTCGGTCGCTCCGACTATTTCAGAAAAATATCAACACATACACACTGGAAGAAATTACAAGAAACTAACCTTTGATCACTGTCCCTGACGCCAAAAGCTATCTTTGGGACTGCATGGCTATCACTGCCTGTGATGCTATTGTGTCAAAGGTCACACACCATTGATTGTGAATATACTGCTTTGGTGAGGGCGTTGACTTTTGGCTCGCTGGCCCAACGGGAGATAAAAAGTTAATGCTTCGGCCCCACATTCAAAAAGGTTGGACAAGCCTGGTCTACAGTGAAAGGGTGCAAATATATTGATGGCTCCCTGGGTGTGCCTGTATGGTGAAAGGGTGCACACTTAAATGTATGGGTGGCTGGGTTTGCCTCTGTATATATGGTGAATGGTGTGTGTGCTTGTGTTCAGAGGTGCAACAAAACCTACATTTCGGGGGGCTAACCCTTCAAATGTTGGAGGAGGTGCTAACTTATTTATTTCAGTCCAGTGGGGGAGGAGCAAACTTATTTGTGTGGGGGCATCTAACTTCTTTATGCATTTTAATGAGACTATGCTAGTGCAGCTTCAATGTTACAAGCAGTTGCATCTCTCCTTTAAGTCTGAAAGCACCCACTTATGGACTGCTGGGAGAATGACCGGTCTCCTGTTCCCTCTCTACCCTTCCAATCACTCCCCTGGCATGCAAGTACTAAACCCACATCACAATTTCAATTGCCTAAAACATTTGGGGATTTAATGCAGGTACTAACAGTGAAATGCTGTACGTTAGTAATTGCTGGGCCGGGCCCTTGTTAACAGTGAAACCCAGGTGCCGTTTAACATGTGTCCTTTTTTGTCCGGGAACTGCTCTGTAGCTCAGCCAGGTCAAGTCAACAAATCCCACAATTTCAGGGTGGTTGGGGCAGTGCTGAAGCCCATTCAGCTCAATCGTGTTGCGCCACTACTTGTGTTTAATGCCTTGATTACCTATTGGTAATCTTCATTACTCCTAGCCCTATTCTTCCTCATGCCCGTACTTGTGTATGAGGCAGGACTTGTGTATGAGGCACTCATACACAAGTACTGGGATGTGGTATAGGTACATGTGGATAATGCCTGACTTAACTACCTGTAATCTTCATTACTCCTAGTTCCACTCTTCCACATCCCAGTACTTACCTATGAGGCAAGGAGCCTCATACGTAAGCACTGGGACAAGGAAGAGGGATGTAGAGATAATTCTGGACCAAGGAGCTGATTTTGGAGGTTGTGGTAGGGGATGAGAGGGAGAGAGGGATGTGTGGGGGGGACGGGATTGTGCAATAAATCATAATGGTCGTCCATGTCCAGGCTAAGCAGGCATGATATGTGGTATTAGTGGCTAGAGAGGCATTTTGGTGCAGCCAGTCTAGTCATTGCTCAGTTTGGTACGACTTTTTTTTAACTGGGCATTTCGGATAAAGCAGTCCTGCGTGTAATTACCTGGCTAGACTGACATGTGGGTTCTGCCAGTCTAGCTGTTTCTTACTGCGACATTGTATATTTTTCTGGGCATCTGTGATAAAATAATATGATATGATATGTTATATATAACGCTCCTGTACACAAGTGTTTCTAGGCATGACAAGTCAAGGGATGGAAGACAGAGGGAGGACAAGACAAACGATCTTACTAGGCCTTGTGTCATTCAGATTGTGCAAGTGCGAGAATGAGAAGTGCAAGGGGAAAGGGAGGGGGAGTGCAAGGGAGAGGGAAGGGGAAAACAAGGCAGGAATGCTCTGAGTAAGTGCAGCCAGGGCAGTGCGGCTCTGGGTAGTGCAAGAAGAACAAGGGACTGTAGGGTTACAGTTACAGCCCCTACGTGCCTGGTAGGCCCGGAGACAGTGCAAGGGTGACTGATCGAGAAAGAGCCTGAACTCAGTGAGACCGAGGGTATCCAAGCAACCAGTTGGTACAGCAGACAGGTAGGTCAGGTAGGTCAGCAGGGGAGGGAGAGAGAGAAAGCAAAAGAGAAATGTTGAGCCGCTTCCGGAACTTCAGGTAGTCCGGCTCAAGTTTGAGAGGGGCAGGGAGGCCATTCCAGAGGGAGGCGCCTGAAGAGGAGAGAGAACTACCCCCACTCTCGGCTTGGAGAAGCATCTAACCCTTAGGGGTTGGGAAGTAAGGTCTTTTGGAAGAGAGCATTGGATGTAGTAAGGATCCCGTCCCCAGAAAGCCTTGTGGACAATGCAAAAGGTCTTGAACTTGATCCTTGCAGCCACCGGGAGCCAGTGGAGAGATTTCATGGCTGGAAGGTACAGTCCCTGGGCTTGAGGCCAAGAATAGGTTTCGCAGTCCTGTTCTGAATTAGTTGCAGAGGGTGGAGAGTAGTGGAAGGCAGATTGAGAAAGACGCTGTTGCAGTAGTCCAGCCTAGAGAGAAACAGGGCTCTGGAGACAGTGAGCTAGCTTCTGGGGGAGGTGAGAAAGGGAAGAGCCCCTTTGAGGAGGTGCAGCTGGTAGTGGGACTTCTTGGCGATGTGAGGAGAGAAAGAGAGAGTGGAGTTGATGATGACACCAAGGTTTTTTGCCTCGCAGGAAGTCGAAGGAGGAGGGCCTGAGGCGGCTGGCCAGAGTGAGAGAGGGAAAGCAGGCAGGTGTCTCAATGAGAAGGATTTCCATCTTACTGGCAATAAGGCAGAGATCGTTGGAGGCGGACCAATCCTGAATCGTGGATAGACAGTCAGGAATGAGCGAGAGAGGAGAGGAGGCTGAGAGGAGCCAGAAGGAAAGCTGAGTGTCATCTGCATAACACTGAAAGTTAGAAGAGAAGCTAGAGATCAGGTGGGCCAAAGGGGCCAAGTAGAGGTTGAAAAACCAGCGTGAGAGAATAGAGCCCTGGGGAATGCCACAGGTATAGAGAGATGTGGCGGAGAGACATGGACCAAGTTGGACCTGGGAGGTGCAGTCCAAGAGGAAGGAGGTCAGCCACTCAAGGGCCTGATCTGTGATGCCAGGTTCTCACAGAGTCGATTGATCTAGATACTGTGGTTGACCATGCCAAAAGCAGAGGAAAGTTAAAGAAGGATGAGGACAGAAGGAATGCTGCAATCAAGAGTAGAGACCAGATCTTCACAGGTGTTCAGGACAGCAGTTTCCGTGCCTCTAGCAGCTCTGAAGCCAGACTGATGGTCATGGAGACAACTAACAGATTCAGTGTGGAGAGTAAGCTGGGAGATGGGCAGCTTTTCCAAGAGTTTGGGAGAGGAGAAAGTTCCAGTGCGCAAAAGAGTGATTACAGAAATCGGCCAAGGCTGGAGCAAGGGTGTCAATCTGGTCCTTGATGGTTCTGGAGGAGCGGGCGTGCACCTGTGTCGACGACACTTTCATAGGTGGGACTTGTCTAGAAACCTTGTCAGGTGTTATCAGAGAGAAAGAGGAGAAAGGAGGGGGAGAGGGAGGGATGACCGAAGGGGTGTCGAGAGAGGAAGAGGGATATTAAGAGGAGATAGAGCACCGGATTTCCTGAGTTTTAGCGGAGAAGCGAGAGGCCAAAGCCATACAGAGAGACTGTTGAGGGAAAGGAGAGGTAGAGACCACAACAGGATTGTCCAGTTCCTTGCAGATTTTAAAGAGTTTGGCCGTGTTGTTAGAGGTGGCAGGGACCCAGGCTTGAATATGTGCTCTCTTCTTGATGATTGTTATTGTTTTGACTTGCATTTTGGTGCAACCAGTGTAGGTATGTCTAAATGTGGCCTGGCATGCTTTACTATAATGTTATTACGTGTCTACACCGGTCTACATTCTGCAGTCAGTTGGACATGTTTTCATTGTGGCATGGCATTTTTAATAGCAAAGCATTAATTTTCCTGTGCACTGTTGGTGACTTGCATATATTGGATTGGTGCTAACCTACAAAACAATTGTAAACAGTATGGCTTTTTAGAAATTTTTTCTCAGAAAGTGTGCTGTATATTTAATTAAAAGACATGTTTATATCTTTCTCCTAGTGCAGTGTGCGGCATACCCCTTCAGAAGCACGTATGTGCGTATTGCACAAGCGTGGTAATCTAGGCCGGCCCCAAGTGTGGCGTGACCCGTGATTTGTTGCTGAGTTGGGGGTGGGGGGCCCTCAGCATGGCTTGCAGGGGGACCCCCACATTTTGTGTTATGCCACTGTTGTGTTATATACATCACCTTGTGGTTTCCTTGTTTTCACCACTCTCCCTCTGTGTCACCCTAGACTCTCTCGGCGTTGGCGAAGACCATGAAGGAATGCTGGTACTCAAGCCCATCAGCCAGGCTGACAGCCCTCAGGATAAAAAAGACTCTGAACAAACTCAACAGTTCTGCTGCTATCCCCAAGCAGGAGGAGTGTTAATGTTGACGAGTGAACTCTAACTGCCCTTGGCTCTGACATCTGGCACTGCGGACAGTTTCACAGGATGGACTTCTGAGAGCCCACTATGATATTATGCTCCTTGGCACAAGCTCCTGCACCCATTCTCATTGAGAACTTCTATGGCCTATCGAAAAAAAAGGTATTCTTACTGTGGCGCCCAGCATGCTACCAGAAGCCAATGAAGAAAAACCAAGTGAAAAATCAAAGATCCATTGTCAACACCCATCTTGCCACCAGTGTCCTGAAATCAACCTCTGGTGTGCCATCAAAAGACCTGAAAATGACAACAGGCTGGCAGCCAAGGACCTAAAATCAAAAACAATACATAAATCAAAGACCTATAATTAGCACCGACTGGGTGTCCAAAGACTGACACTCAGCATGCCGTCTAAAAAACCTACAATTGACACCCAGATTGCATCCACGGACCAGAAATCCACATAAAGCATGCCATCAAAGAATTGAAATTGTCAGTCATTGTGCCATAACAACATGACTTAAAAACTCAAGGTGCCGCTGAAAGACCAGAAAGCAACAATCAATGGGCCCCCGAAAAACCTTTGACACTTTTAATGCATCTGCAAAACCTAAAATCATCTACAATGTCCAGGACTCGCAGCTAATATATTAATTTATAGTTAATGGTGTGGATTTGATTCAAATCATCAAGTGGATTATTTACTACCAGGCATAATAGCGGTCAAACAATTTGTAAAAGTAACGCATAAGGCATTTATTCCTTGCGTTAGCAATCCGGGACATTTTCATTCACTTTATAGGAAAAGTTGGGGCACGAAGCAGAATTAACGTTTCCACCGTGCTTTCCTCTTCCGTCCCCGAAGCACGATTTTTTTTACGCCTGCGTGGGATTTTCGTGCCGGTGCCAAACGAATGGAATCCATCTTGATTTAGCACTTGCTGAAAGCAGGCAGGGGCCAGAGGAATCCATTGTAGATGCTGTGGGCAAAGCGTAATTTGCAGACGGCACTTGCATTTTTTTTACAAAGCAGAGCGTAAATGAGAGTAAAGGTGATATGCCCGTTTTTACTCTTTGCTTTTAAACTCTGTTTTGTAGAAGTTGGAAATTGCATGCAGGCGACCTACTTTAGGTAATTGCATGCAATTTGCACTATTAGCAAAATGAGCAGCTCCCTCACCTCCCTAACTCCCAGAAGTGTTTGTTCCCTGGGTGCTTCTCTCCAAGTACCCTTTTCCTTGAGGTATCTTCATACAGTGACTTTTCATAGAGTGCATGGTCTAGCGATGGAGATAGAGTTAAGCAAAGGTTTAGAGCTGGAAATTTAGGGTTGTTTGGGTTGTGAGGATAGAGGGCACTGGAAAGAGGGTATGTGGTTTCTCTGGGGTTTTTCAGGTAAAACAGGAATAAAAGTCAGGGTTAAGATGGGAGATGTTCACGGACTTAGAAGAAAAGGATGACACGTGTACAGACACATTTAAAAAAAACAGCAACTCGAGGAAGACATTTTGGGCAAACAACTCGAGTACAGTAAATATTGCAACTCAAAAATGCACTTGGTGAAAACACTCACTAGGAACGACTTGAAAAAAAAAGAGGAAAAGAAGAGAGTCAGTGCCATTCTGGGTGCAGTTGTAGCTGTCCTGGGTGCCAGGTGAAGTTGGAGGATTATTAGTGTGGGCCATTTTTGGTATTGAGACCCCTCTAATGGGCCAGGGTCATTTTATGGTTGGCCATATTGGCTCGATTTTTAACTGTGGGTTGTATGGCGTGGTGATTTCAAATCTCATCCTTTCTGTGCAACTTTTACTTGGCAGGGATGGCAGTGCTTGCCCAAGTGCCCACTTATCTGCTGTGCGGGTACACTACCTAGCAGAGCCACATTATCAGCCAGTAAGTCCCATCACCTGGCAGGGGGAGGCGCCAGGTCGCAGCTGCATGGCATGGCGCTAGCATTGTCTGGCTGGGAGATGCTCCTCGAAACAATGGGCAGTATCACCTGGCACAGGCCTGTATCACCTGGCACAGGCCTGTATCACCTGGCACAGGCCTGCATCACCTGGCATGGGGTAGCATCAGATGGCAGCATAACCTTTTAGTGGTACGCTTTGACTGGAAGAGGAAACTTTTTCTTGGCTAGAGGTTTTTCTTGGTATTACCCGAATTGACCGATTACAATTGACCTTTTGACCTAATTGACCGAATTACAGTGGTCCTAATGACCTTCTGTACAATTGACCTTTTAATTATTATCTATATATATAGTGCGTTGGTTTTGGTTTACTATAATGTAAGGGGAGTGGCTGGTAGGTTGCAGGGGTTTGGATTGGGTGGGGGGCTGCAGGTGGTTTCCCCCACATATATGTCCTAATAGACCTTTTAAATGTGGTCAATCCCCAATTCGGTCAATTGTGAAAAGGTCAATTCGTATACAACCGGTTTCTTTACATGACTGGGCAGCTTTCTGTTGGGGCAGGACTAGAGTCTTTAAAACCTCCCGTTACACAGCAAGGTCAGCTGATTGAAGACACCTGGTCCATGAGGATACACTTTCCTCAAATCACCTGCATCTTGTTGGGTTCAGTGTGGTCATTATGCAATTCTAGCCAATCATTTTACCGAAAAGGGGATCATAATGTACACATACTTCAAGGTTTGTCATGGTGATCTGTACCTCTGCTCGATTAGTGTGAGATGGGAGAAGTCCTTAGGCTGTCCAGGGGGTGGGCTTAGTTCTCCCTTGACTGCACTCACTGTGGTGGGAGCAGTGAGATCCCCCCAACCCTCTTGAAAGGCTGTAAGCTGACTGCACACAAGCCCATTTCTGACTGAGGCCACAGAGCCTGCATCTCTGCTGATGCCCCATGGCAGATGGCACCCATGTGCAGAGGAGATTCTAGGCCATCCTTGTTTGTTCAGTCTAAACTTTACCCCTGGATAGGAAACACATAGGTTCAACTTTTCACTCACAAAGGCCCCATTTGGGGGCCGGGGGATTTGGAAAATGGCAAAACGGCGAGGCATTTTGCAACCTCCTTTTCAATGTAAACTTGTTCTCTAATGGGAATAGGCAATAGAGCAATGAGTGCTGCCTGATTTTCTACGCAAACGACGCAATGGAAATCAAGGAAGTTCCTTGTCTCTGGACTCTTTTGGGGACTCTTTCCTCTCAGTATTCCACTGAAATGAGGAGTGTCATTACCTGCAACTTGCAGCTTTGTTTTGTGGGCGGAAACAAACTTTTAACAATTGCGTCCTGGGCGAGTCCCTTCTTGCCTGTGCCTGATCCCAAGTGCACGAGCTTCAGCGCGGCCTGGTCCATACTTTGCTGTAGCACCTGCACTTGGTCAGCTGACCCCACTCCGCCCGTTGAGGGCATGCCTGCACTTTTGAGTTAGGCCCCAGATCTGGGTAAGGGTGTGAGGAAGTGTGCCTGGGGAAAGCAATGCTTGCTCTACTCCGCAACACGCAAGCTCTCAAAAAGGACTCTCGAAGGTTCCCATGTCCCTCCAACGAGGTATGAGGTTGAGTTGTTCTGGGAAATGCAGCCAAGCATCCATGCAGCCAATCCTGCCTGTACCCCTGCGCCGCTTACCCAAGCTGGTCTTCCGGCGTCCATTGGGGCGCACACAACCATAACTTATAGTGCAATATGTATTCATACGTGTGAAATATTTATATTTAGGGTATTAGATGCATATTTGTATGTTGTATGTTAACAAAGGTGCAATAAAGAGCTTCTACAAGTGGAAAACTCGCTGCGTTTTCATGTCGGCAAATGACATCTTGGCCAAGGGTTTCCCTTCCTTGCTTTTTCAGTCCTTCCTCCTTCTTAGTCAACTCAGTTCCAACCACATGTGAGCACTGGAAGACCCAGGGAGACTTAGGTCAAGGGTGCATGTTTAACACACCAAAACCGCTGGTAAAACATTCTAGTCCATTCTAGAGGCGTTTACCCGTCCCTCAATTGTTCTTGCAAGTTATTAACACTGGAGCAGCGGAGGAATGGATTTTGGGATGTAGGGGACTGGATCTGGGTGGATGGATTCAGGAATGGCCTATACAACTGGGTGAAGGGATTTTCGAATATAGGAGACTGTTCTTGGTGAATGGATTTTGGAATTCTCTGTATAAGAGGGTGAATGGAATTTGCAATGTTGGCGACTGTATCTTGCTGAATGGATTTAATTAATGAATGCATTAATTGGTGCATTGTAAGGTGCAAGTTGTGGGCACATATACTTGCTAGCACCTCCAAGGTATGGGGAAATGGTACAGACATCTGATTGTTACACATGTACTGAAAGCATTTATATCAGTGAAGTGCCAAGGGGGAGGGGAAGTTTGAAATTAATCAAAAGTAAGTGCATATGGGTGTAAGAATACAAAGTAAGTGCATATAGGTGTACGCATACAAAGTAAGTGCATATAGGTGTACGCATACAAAGTAAGTGCATATAGGTGTACGCATACAAAGTAAGTGCATATGGGTGGAGATCAAGATTCATGTGGATGCATGAAGGGGGAAAAAGAAGAAAGGAGCAGAGGCGTAGTCAGGATTGTCTAATAAGTGAGGCCTGAAGCCAATGCAGAGACGTTGGCATCTGTGAATGCCCACAAAGCTATGCTGAGCGGGCATTTACAGAATTTGGGACTTTGGGTGGGCCTGGCCCACTAAGGCCCTACCCTGTCTACTCCTCTGGAAAGGAGGAGCATGTTGATGACTCAAAAGTTTAGAGCAAATTACTTTTAGAAAAGGAGAGTCTTTAGTCTCTGGATGGATGGTAGGTGGTTCTCTGCAAGTCTGACAGTTATAGGGAGATAATTCCTGTGGCCAATGTTTCTGAGTACTCCCTCCATGGTTCTTTTTTTCCAAAGGCTTCCCCAACAAAGGCCATGGATGTTCTAGACCTAAGGATCCTTGGTGGACAGTAGTACTTCACCTTCTGCTGGAGGCAATGAGGTCCAGAGGAACAGAAGGCTCTGTGTATGATGCAGAGTGTCTTGAAGCTGAGCAGAGCAGGGAGGTGGTGGAAGGAGAACGCACCTTCAATCTACTGACGTCTTCTGTATGGTCTGGAGGTGATGGGTAAGGTATTTAGAGAGGCCTAAGCAAAGTTCGAGTTTTTGGCAATGTTTTGGATGTAAGGAGACAAGCTAAATTGAACATTTTAAACTAGTCCCAGGTTTCTGGTAGCGAAGGAGAGGACAGGGGGGTCCCCAAGCAAAGGAAACCAGGAGAAAGGAAGAGAGGGAAGAATATCATTGTCAAAGCAGATAATTTCCATTTTTGAGGTATTAAGACAAAGGAGTTATCTATTATCCAGTCTTGACTCTGTGGTAAGCAAGAGGAGAGAAAGTGCTGGTCTGTGGGAGAGCTGTTGTGTCTGATAGCAATCTGTTGTCATCTGTCATATGTTTAGAAGGCAGGTGGGAGCGGTGTGATGAAGTCTGCCAGCGGCTCTAAGTAGCTGCAGAAGAGCCACGAGAGAAGATGGATCCTTAAGGGGCACTGCAGATGAGAATGACGGGAATGAAATGTAAAGGCCCAGATATACATGTCTTATAGGCCTATAAAAGGATGGCACTTTTTATTATAACAGTATGGCCGTGAATGTGTATTCCTGTTTACATTTCCGGCCAAGTTGGACCATTAACTGGTTGTAGCTGTTTGGCCAATCAAATGGGCACCTAAAGTATTCAAGTTCACCCTTGTGTCTGTCTAACACCACCTAACCCCTTCTTGGGTTCCATCTTAACTGACCTTTCCTGGCAGCCTTCTAAGCAGGAGCTGTCTTTGCTTTGAAACAGAAATGAGGTCCTTTTGCACATGCTTGCTCCACCCATTCCCTGTACACCCGGTGTGCATAAGGGCAGTTAGCAGGTGTGACTTCTTGGACACTACCCCCCTGACCAACCTGGCTCTCTTAAGCTAGTCAACCACTTCAGGTAGGAGAGGGCAGCAAAAAACTTACATGAAATCACAGAATGACGGTAAGAATATTCTAACAATCTCCAGCAGAACACAGGAGAGAGTCCATGCCACACATACGAAACCAAGAAGCCAGCCACAGACCACGGGTATGTGTCACACTCAATGCTTATGGAAGAGAGCCAAAGGCAAGGCCACCTACCCGCACGCATCTGCTACCATACACGACCCCCAATGACACATCGCACAACACATCTGCCATTAGAATGCAGCTATCCCCACAACAGAAAATTGGTCTAGCTGTGCACACAATGGGTTTTACTACTCTCACGTACTCTCTTGTCAATTTCATAGTACCCATCCACTTGCCAGCTTGATATGGGATGGTAGTAGGGACTTGGTGACCCCTACCCAACATCGCTTTGACCAAAATGCATGCACACATTCTAAACTCCTCTGATCAATTTGACCAAACCTTGGACTGTAGTCCCCTGAGGGCGTTCACCTACAGCATTTTGAGACCATTGCAATGGGATAAAGGCGATTTACAAATGACAAATTACATTACATGTACACAATGCTGACCTGTATTCGTTTTAGTTATACTTCTCTTCGTCAGGACTTTTTAAAATAATGCTTTGTTTATATAAAGCTTTGTTGCATTTCTGCATCTGTACCTGCCACAGTGATCATTTTCCGGAATCTATGTATGTTGTGATTATTAAGGTGCCTTGAAACTAGTTATCGTTGGTCAATTGTGTGCTTAATGAAACTGTTTTACTACTACCGACACTAGATCTGATTTGCAGGTCCCTGTGAGAAAGAAAGGAAAATATTCACTTAAGGGGAGGTGTCTTCGATGCTGATGAAGGTTCAGAGGCTCTTAATCAAGATGGCATGTTCTACAGTGTTGAACGTAGTCGACAGGTGTTAGAGCATGAGGACAGAAAGGGTGTTGCAGTATAAAGGTTCATGATATGAAACACTCAGGTGGAGGATGGCTAATTCTATACCCCGGGCAGGTCTGCATACAGATGGATGATTGTGGAGCAGACTGGGGGTTGACACATTTTCAAGGATCCTTGTGTCTGATGTGTCTATTAGCAACAGGTCGATAATTTGCTACTGCCTTTAACGAGGGCTAGCAGTCACCTGATTTTAAGGATCAGTTATTCGGGATAGTTAAGGAAGGAGCTATGGAGTTAATGCTGTCTTTGATGGTATTAGGGTGGAAACGTTTCATTATTTGGAAATTAGCTCTAAGAGTACATTTGATACCCAGGTTAACAACATGGTTATTAAGCTATTTGAGAAACAGATGCCTAGCTACTTTCGTAGAATACATTTCAAGACAACAGCACAACAGAATATCAGAAAACATCAAATCCAATTACTTATAGACTTGGGTGATGACAATACCTTGACATTGAAAGCAGCAGATAAGGGTGGTGCTATTGGGATCATGGACACCACCTTTTATAATACACAAAATATGCATTTACTGAATGATAGAACAACGTATGTGACAATTGACCAGGACCCTACTGTTGCGATTGCACTATTAATAAGAGACACATTGGAAAAAGAAAACGGGTGGATTAACAACAAAACCCTAACGTTTCTGGTTAAAGAATATCCAATCACACCAGTGTTCTACAGTCTACCTTAGATTCATAAAGACACGAGAAATCCCCCCTCAGACCAATTGTAGCAGGAACAGAAAGCATCTTTGACCCCCCCCTTGCAATTTATGTTGATAAAGTACTACAACCAATAGTACAAAAGACGGAAACATACTTAAAATACACATCACATTTTTATTTATATTTTGAAAGAGATAGATGGTTTACAATCTGATGAAATATTAGTATCTTTCGATGTACAGAGTCTGTACACTTCACATCCTCACCAAGATGGACTTGAGGCACTCGAATGGTCATTATTACAAGAGGATAATTGTAAGGCAAGTACGATCTTTACCCTAAAACCCTAAAACGGACAAAAATCATACTCTATAATAACTTCTTCCATTATAACACACAATTTTATCTACAAGCATCAGGTACCTGCATGGGGTCACCCATGGCGCCTGCCTATGCGTATCTCATTATGTTATAGAGCAAAGGTTGCATTCACACTGCGTACAAATCACAAAAAGCCATGCGTAAGTTGCATGTATTTAATTGATTGTAGGTCAGCCTGACACGTGTTTCGAGCAATGTGCTCTTCGTTTGAGGCTGAACATATCATATACAAATGAGGTTTAAAACCACATCAAAATAATGTTTCCTTTGAGGTAACAAAAACCAAAAGACAGTTTAACAGCGCAGAGAACCGTAAGCAGCATGACAATTCATTTGGGTTGGTGCAAATAAAAAACAATAAGATTTTCGGAATTATGCATTCACAAAAACATAACATTTTACCCATCCATGTAAGTATGGAAACACGTGTCAGGCGGACCTACAATCAATTAAATACATCCAACTTACGAAAGGACTTTTGTGATTTGTGCGCAGTTTGAATGCAACCTTTGCTCTATAACTTACAAATTGTGGCAAGCGTGGCAGGCGACCCACACCTTGCATTTACCCACAGCCGAATCCACTTCTAACATAGTAGTACAAACACTCAGGTTTTCAAATTTCTCCTTCTGCCAAACTATCTCTGTCTCGTAACTCATTATGTACAACCTAGAGAGTCAACATGTGTTGAAACATCAACATTGGTCTACTAAATTGAGAACATGGAAGAGGTATTTGATGACGTGTTCGTCATCTGGAAAGGTGAACGAGCAGATAGATGATTTTCTGAACTATTTGAATTCCCTGAGCAAGCGCATCAAATTTACAATGGAAGTTGGCACTTCCAGATTACATTTTCTGGATGTAGAGTTAGAACTGAAGACGGCACACTCAGCACCAACATTTGTCATGAACCTACAGATGTTAATAACCCCCTACATTATCTCAGTCATCGCCCCAGACATCTAAAAAATAATCTCCCGTACAGTAATTTCTTAAGACTGAAACAGATAGTACTAGATGAGGAACCCCTGAGAACAGAAAATATAAACATGAATCGAAAATACATTTAGAGCGGATACCCGAGTACAATAATTCGGATGGCCCAGAACAAGGCCAGCCAGCAAAGACGAGAAGACCTTCTTATCTCCAAACCAAAAGCAAAGTAAATTCCATTCCTGTACACACTGAAGTACTCAAGTCAAAGTCACCATGTGTGAAAAACTCATGGTGACACAAGAGAGACACAAGTGATCACAGTTCAAGGGTGTTTATTGAACAATGAATTCTGTATGCAGGTTGGAAAACACCTGTTCTAAACCTAATTCGAAGATGGGAGCAAGCGACGAGCATCAAATGAAAATAAGGCAGTCTTTGTGGCGTTGTGTCAAATAAAAGAGCCTATACTAAGAAACCTATTTCCAAACCTTACAACTAATACAAAAGAGGGTGTGGGATATTTCTCAAGAAAAGAAATAAGTGTTCTCAAATAAAATGTCAGCATACAGTGGCTTGCATCTTCCCTCCCCATGTTTTACCCACTGGTGAAGATGGGACCTTGGAGCACAGAACAGTCTCAGGCTTCTTTCTGCACGAGACAGTCCCAATGGCAGTTCTCAGGACTGTTGATGGCCAAATCTCGTTTCCTTTTAAATTCTCTTGCCTTCGAGAGCCTGATGTATCCAATAACAAAACAAACACAAAGGGCCTCATTACGAGAATGGAGGTAGCCATGGAGCTATTAGCTCCATGGCTGCCTCCGTTCCGGGCTCCATTACCGGGTTCCTGCAATGGGGACTTGCCGGGTTACTCCGACATAGGAGGACCTGGTAATTCCTCCTTGCAGGAACCATTCCCCATTCCCATTTGAGCCCCCGTAGGGCTCAATGGGAATGTGGAGGGAGGTAATAGCGGGCAGATTACATCTGGCCCGTTATTGCCTCCCTCTTCCCCTCGCGGGACCCGGAAAGTACGCCTGGTTTTACCAGGCGTGCGATCCGGGTCTCGTTATGGGAAGCTCGTAATCGGCGCTCCCGGGAAAAAAAGGGCCGTTGGGTGATGGTTTAACCCTTGTGGTCCCCCTCTTCTGGGGGTGACCTTTCAAAAACTTGTTCGGGTTCGGACCTGACTCGACTGGTGGCCTCCCTCCGCCGGGTTCCCTATGGTTTTCAGCAAGTCTTCTGCTATTGTTCTCACAAAAAGTCTGTTCCGCAGTTTGCTGTGAACCTCCGTTTCTCGGGTTCGCGAGATCAGGGTGATAACGGCTCACCCCTGGGTCCCCCTCTTCCGGGCCATGGCCCTTCTTTGACAAGCGGGACAGTGTACCTCTCCTGTCTTACAGTGTGTTTTGGTTTCTGCCTCCATCTGGCTTGGATTCCAAAATGACCAGCCGGACAGTGTACTTCTCCTGTCCCCTCCTCGTTAGCACCCCTCTTCTGGGTTCACTCTTCATCTTCACTTTCACTTGTAACGTTTACGGGATTCACTTCCCCTTTTACTTTCACCTTTTCAGGATTCACTCCCCTTACTTTCTCAGGTTTGTAGATCAACTTCTTTTGATTGTACAGGGACTTTGCCTGACCCTAAGTATGACCACTTTGACCTATTCTGCTGGCTTTCCTATGGCCTGCTGTAGTTTCTCTCAGATGTGGATCGACTAGAGTATCTTGAGCTAGCACCCACGGGGTGCCGGTTTCCCTCTGCAGCTGGTCTCCCTTTAACACTTTTACAGTTCATTCACAGTTCCTTGTATGTGGTTCAGAATTCCCACTTTGCAATTCTCTCACTCAACACAGCCCGGTTCTTATTGATTCTCCCTTCGACACACCGGCTGTGATGAACCGCTTGGCTTTTGGCTTTCCGGTAGTCAAGGGCGGTACCACAGATACGGGAACTTCCCTCGCTCCTGCTTATCAGCATAAGGTTGCTCCGTGTACCGTTGACATCTGCTGCAAGACACTTGTGCTATTGTTCACGGTCTTAGACTCTCTTACATGAAGGTTCTGCAGGACTGGGATGAAAATGGTAAGGTCACTTCTCTCATCGCCACCCTCTTGATTCTTGCCGCCTTTCTCCTTCTCTTGAACTGCCGTGTGACAGCTGTCTCATCGTGCTGTCTGCCGTGCTTGCCTTGCGCTCTCTTGCTCCACCTTTTATGCCTGTGGGGAAAAAGAAGGGCCGTTGGATGTGTGTGATTTAAATGAATTGACTGACTTTGCCTGACCCTTGTGTCGGGACATGTCATGTAAACAGGCACATTACAAGTCTGTCGTCTGTTAAAATGTGAGAAAGTGTTCAGGGTGGAAAAGCAAGGTAGTAGAGTTCCTGAGTGTCCTACGGGGTAGGATGGGGAAGGTTTGTGAAATGGACGAGAATGACCGGGATGCAGAACAGAACATAGGGGATTGTGGGAACGGTAGTATTCTGTCATCAGAGATTGGGGTTTCAAAAGATGACAATCAGAGGGACGGGATTGGTAGGGTTTGCGGAGTAAGCAGGAATTGCGGGGTTCATGAAATGAACAAAGGGGATTTTGGGAATCGTAGTGTTTTGTCCGATCAGGTTGGGAATGCGGAAAATGATAATCAGAGGGACGGGAAGAAGAAGGATGGGGAGTATTCAAATGGAGACTGGTGAAACAATGATTCTGGGAATTATGCTTTTTGGGTCTAACCGGGTTTGGGACCTTAGAGGATTGATTATGTACGGAGGGGTTGTTGGATCTGGGCTGGGGAGATCTAATCGGAGGAAGCGTGGCAGAGGTATTATATCCTATAAAGGCTTCCGGGATGACATTCACCTCTTCTCCTACCTCAGCATAATACTGCGTCCCTCTGGGGGTCTTCCCCCGAGCATAACCCTGGGTACCTCTACTCAGATGATCCTCCCCCACTGGTCCACCCCCAGGAATTGGATCCAACAGCAATGGCCGTGCCCTGGCCACCTGGATAAAGGATTTCAGGGCCATACTCGGGAGAACACCCTGAGGTTTCTCACACATGTGACAAGACTTATTAAGAAAAATTGAAGACTAATACAGTTGGATCCCCAACTTCAGACGCTCTTCCCGAAACCTCCACTCATAGCATACAAAAGAGGCCGAAACTTCAGGGACCAGTTAGTAAAAGCTGAGAAACCTAAACCCCATAAACAAACACTACTGCTTAGGAAAACGAAGGGCACACTTCCCTGCCTGCATTGCAACAACTGCAATAATATCATTTGAGGGAATCAAGTAAGTCATCCCTGTACAGGGGCCAAAATCAGACTAAGTGACTTTGCCACATGCGATTCTGAATCTGTCATTCACAGACTAAGTTGTTCATGTGGGATATTTTATGTAGGACAGACAAGGAAGTGAAGGAACAATGGAACTAACATAAAAGCAACATACAAACCAAGAATGTATGTTCCCCAGTAGCGAGGCACTTTTCTGAACAGAGACATGCTGTTGCGCAACTTAAGGTGATTGTATTAGAAGTAGTACGGAAATCCCAGAGGGGAGGGGACCTGAGCCAGACACTTGCTTGTAATAGAAGTAGTACGGAAGTCCCAGAGGGGAGGGGACCTGAGCAAGAAACTTGAACAAAGGAAGCTGTAATGGATTGACAAATTGGATAGCTTGACCACCCATAGCATGAACAAGGACTTCTAATTGAGCGCTTTTCTTTGAAATGTTGAAATGTTTTCAATGTATTGAACATCCACAGAATTTTAGGAATGCATAAAGGCACATGTGTTTATTATTATCATGACACTTATAAAACATTTTAGCATGGCACAAAATATTGGAATGTTGAACTTCTATCAAACAAGTTCATGACTAGTCTATAAATATGATGACCATACCAAAAATGTGCTAGATTGCAAGCATTGTAATGCTTCACCTGAAGAAGTCTAGAGAATGTGGAGGGTATGGCCCCTGGGATACACACAATTTATTTACCCTCAGATGGATATGTTGACAGAATAATGAGGCTATGGTGACTAGACATTAACGACTTATGTTTTGACACTAAGAGTTATGCATCTCTGTTTTAGTATATTTATATATTTTACTATTCCCCTTGCTATATTTTCCTATACAGTAATAGCATCAGGATGATTCAAAACATCCATTTACTTATTAGTGAGCCAAAGTTGATTTTTTCAAAAGATTGAGTGAAGTATACAACGAATCACGGCAATCTGATGTTTCACGTCATCCACCGATACACACATGTGACATCATCACGTCATATAATTGCGTCCACTTTAGTTTCAGCCGTGAATAGTCCGGCACAATTGAGGAACGTCCGTAAATGCATTGGAGGCAGCAGTTGGTGAGTTCTTTTGATAAACAAAGACATGGTTGTCTTTTTCAGTAATAACAAGAATGAAGACCTAATGCATATTTAACTGAAGTATACTGAGATAATATATAGCTGTACTTAAGTGTACATGAACCATCCAGCGATGGATTATCTCTACAAGGAGTGCTTTACCTAATTGATTATCACCAAGAACACCCAGTGAAATACAATCCCTAATGAGGGTAAACTTAAAAACAAGTGTATCCTTATATATAAAAATTGTTTGACTAAACTTGACATCCAGACCCAATAAGTGGTTTTCTGACCAGTTGTACAGGAGAGGGAGTGACCCCTGACCGGCCCATAGAGTCAGAGCTAGCTCTCGAGTACTTTAAGACAAGATAGCTGCACCTTGAGGTGGATGGGGGTGCAGGTTTTTACTCCAACACCAGTCAATAAGGACAACTCAATGGTTTGGCAAAGGGGAGTACGTTTAATGAAAAGTACAAAAAACGGGGAAACTATCAAAACTGGCGCTATGGGCTACGGGATCAGCTAGAAGGTCAGCAATGTCTTCGTCTTCACTAGAGTTACTACATTTCCCGATCACCTCCTCCTCACCTGAATAGTCCAGTTTCTTTCTGCGGGTAAGTCCAATGTATGGTTTCTTCTTTTTTTGAAGATAAGGTCTACCTCGGAAGGAAGCCACCGTGACTCCAAGACAGAGAAAACCCTCGGTGACTCCCCTCTGCGACAGCCAGAGGGGAAAAAGCCACTGGATGGCAAAAAACCCCTGGATCCGGAGTGGTCATAAAGGCAATGGAAGTCGTCAGATCCGTAGCAGGTAGGATTGGTCCTCTGCCGAATACCCAGGGAACGTGAGGTCAGCGTGTCAATGCAGACCGGCTGTAGGAGGTAGCTGGATTCAGGTAAGTACCCCACAGCGTAGAGGACAAGCGAGAACGGGAGAATCCGGGAGTCAGAGGGAATCCAAGAGCAAAGAAGGGCAGCGGGGGAAGCAGCACGGGAAGCAAAGGGAGAAGGCAAGCGGAAACAGAGAGGGGGGTAGAGCAAACGGAACGGGAGGAGAAGGAAACAAACAGACGCCGAACAAGGTGTGAATAGAAGGACAAGACTATCACAGGGAACTAGCGCAAGCAACTGGGCGAGAATGAACTCAGATGCAACGCGCAGAGCCGCCGGCAGCCGAGTGAGATAAACAAAAGGCGGCAGCCATCTTGGAAACAACTAGACCGTGGCTAGTAGACGGAGAAGGAACGTAACAGAACATTTTAATGGCGTCCCTGTTTCCACCTTCGCCACAAACGCCAGTCGCCGGCGGCAGTGACAGAAACATGGAAATTGACAGTGATGCAATAGTCCGTCTCGCTTCAACTCCCAACGTCTTCATGCAAATAGTAACAGTTATACCAAAATTCGTCATCATTGACGTGTAACACTCAAAAGTTTGTCATGCAATTCTATTGGTTGGAAAAGGTAACTTAACTATAGGTACTAAATTTGTATATGGGAACGGAGTGTGAGGATTGGATAAACATCATTAGGTGGGCGTCTAAGCCCATCCCTCTAACATTACTCTTGTAGACGTCACTAAATGTACAATGTCCCATTGGTTCTACTATCTATAGGACTCTAGATTATTTGGTCCACTATGATTGGGTTGGCTTCAACCCCATGCATAAATCTCCACTTTAATTAGCAGCACGCAGAATGGTCAACCAGGTGCAGGATGCCCCAAGATTCACCCAGCCTCCCATCCATCAATCAATACTTTACTGCTATGTGTCAATTAGCTCGCTGTGGTTGGCCTCGGAACTGTAGCTTCTTGTCCAGAAAAGTTGTGGCATCTTCTGTTTGGGAGACAGCCAGGCGTAGGTATCTCTTTTCGCTCGGCTAAGCACACCGTGAATCTGCTTAGTTTTCCTTCTTTTTGTGCAATAAATTCTTATTTGCCTTGCCACCTGCCTAGGCCTAATTATCTCGACCTTCAGAGGGCAGCCTGCTCTGGTCTTAAGTATCGATACTCCGGAGCTACTGTCCGCCTCCCTTTCTTAGCCTGACCTCGACTTCCCAGGCACGGCTGCTCTTGTTGAGTTTCAATTCAGCCGTCATCTCTTCTCGTTTTAGCTGGAATATGAATCCTGTCCTGTTTGACCCCTAGTAACCTGAGTTAATTCTGCTTTTTGTATAAAGTGGACTCACACTTATATAGTGTGCTTTGTTGAGGTAGATATATAGGTGGCGCTTGCCACTCTATTCTTCTACTAAGCATAGCAAGCCGCACTGGTTCCTTAGCTTCTTGTGGTTACACGCATATGTACAGGCATTTAGCTGGTTGAATAGCTTCATCCTGCTTAACAGTTTAAGTTTCTTTGTATTTCAACATCGTCTCTCCTTCTAAGTTCATGATGTCCTTATTCGTGACATTTTGTCTCTGTGTGTCAACTTTTGATTATCGTTTCTTTCATCTGTGAGTCTGTCTGGGCCCTCGCAATGTCACCATTCATCTTCAATTAAGGCCTGTTGGGTTTCTTCCGGGACGGTGTTTAAGCATTCTTCATTTCGTGTCATTTGTTGGTAGGATTTTCTTAATGGATACCTTACTGCCATGGTTGTCTGGTTTTTGGCACTTCAATAGGTATTGTTCTTCTGGTGGGCACTGGGCAGAGCCCTAATCCAGCTTTCTGTTGGTTTATTTGCTCATCATACGTCACATATCTCGGAGTGAATGTTCCTGGTACTTCAAAATGGGCGGCTGGAGTGCAGGCTATATTTGGGACCTCCTCTACACGGTAATCCCTTCAGGTGGTATATTGTACATCGATTTCAGAAACTCAACAAGGGTGAAATTGAGAACCCCATGGGACTCCATTTCTTCTATTGAAGTTAAGACTATTGTCTTGAAAATTATGGGAAGAATGCAACATGTGATATTATGGAATAGATGACACTTGTCATTTTAATTTAATAGGCCACATAATCTTGTGAGATTCACCGGCATGTCCCAACATGCCTGAAAATAATGGCTACAGCATGGACTGTACTTCTTTGACCTCCACCAAGTGACTATTAAGGGAGCAAAACCATGACAGATTTTTGCCTGATGTCATCACTAAAAATGAGCTTTAACACATCTTCCAACTAAAAAAGTGTATTCTCCTTTTTAAGTTTGTAGATCACTGTGCAGTACCACGCACGAAAGAGAAAACTATCACTAGCTCCTGAGGAAGGGAATTGTCTTCCCGAAATGCGTAGAGCATATCATTGACTGCTTGTTGATTTAGAAAACCCTTATTTTTTCTGTAAAATTTGTGAACATTTTCTTGTGACATTTTTGTTTCTTCTTTACATTAACTATTTAAACAGTCAGGATTGTGACATATAACCTTGAGTGAATCATTTTCATTTTAATTGATTCTATATAAAGTCCTAACTGTTGATTGTTGGACAATCCTAGGTGTGCAGCGGATCGGAGTGCTCCACAAATATGTGGGCACCTGCTTGTTTGTCTCATTGGTATTACAACCCACTTCCAGGGTTGGTTTCTCCCCTGCACCCTTCTACTAGTTTAGATATATTAACCTAAATTTACACGGTGGGCTAAAAATCAAGGTGGGCAGTATAGCCTGTGTTCCTAAACTGGCTTTACTTGGAATCTGGGGGGAAAGGTACAAGGTACCTGCACTGGTGATCCATTCATGTTTTTTTTACCATGAGTGTGAGATCAGTCGGAAACCGGCTTGAAAGAGGTAAACCTGCCTCCAAGTCTTTTGTTGGTTCTTTAGGCAGGTCAGTCCAAGGTAGGGAAGTCATTTGGAGATTAGAAAGTTGCAGCTGGAGTTGGGGGAAGTAAGATTAAAGCTTGTGTCCAAGGTGTGACCCACCCCATTTTGGGTGGAATCATCCGATGGCCATATATTCAGGGCCAGAGTCACAGTTGCTATGAAATAATTTGGATGAGCTGTTGGTAGAGCAATGGAGCCATATATTAAAGTCTTCCATAATGAGGATCGAGTTTGAAAGTTTGAGATGTTGTCTACCCGTTCTCCCCCAAAGAGTATCAATCAGTTCACCTGGAGGCTGATAAAAGGTGAGTAGAACACAATCCATCCAACATTTAGGGTAACATGTACCTAAGTGCATGCAGATTTCTTTGTTTTTTGGGATATTAACTGTAAACAGCTTGATTTATTTAGAATAACTGTTTAAAACCATTGGGATATCGTTTCTTCCTCTCTAAGGCTATGTTTATGTATGTGAATTATCTGTAGGATCCTCTATTTCACCTTGAAGACTGTATATATTATGATTTTTGTACTTCTCTTACTGTTTGTACTATGTGTATTGATGAACTGCTATTTGAGTTTTACAAGCTTTTTTCATTAGGAATAAACAAGTTAATTTTGACATAATTCAATTCAGTTGAGTGTGTTTGGGTCTGTATGATTTAAGGAACCTATATGAGGACATAGGGAGATATGTTATCAATAAACACATGTTTATGAGCTCTTTATTAAATAGGGAGTTCCTGTTAGGACACCCCACTAGTTGTGAAGTATACACACTCTTTGTGTGATGTCCTTACTTTGAGTTCATTACATTGTGGAGACAACCCATAACTAATATGAATATTGTTTGAGTTTTGAGGCTTATGCCTGTCAGGACACCCCCCTCTTTTTGTATATTGATAAAAGGTGAATAGTCTGATACACCTATGATTGAGTATTCACTTACAGATGACATTTTCAAAGGAAGAGGCAATGTTGGTGAGAAAGGATAGTGTTCAGGATGCAGATGGGGTAGATCGCAGCAATGCAACCCCCAAATATATCTAGCATGTTGTTGATGAAGATCTGGTAGTCTGACAGTGCAGTGTAATTATCAGAAAATCATGTTTCAGTCAGCCAAAGGAAATCTGTCTCAAAATATTTTAGCTAATTGTGCAAATAAAACTCATGTTTGTTGACAGATCCATCGTTCAAAGGATGGATGCGTGCAGAGGGCAAGGTAAGAGAGGGAACAATAAAATGTTTGTCAAGAGAAGGGACAGCTGGGGGTCTCAAGAGGGTAGGTAGGAGGGAGTGGAATATGAGAAGTTTCTTACAGCTAATCTGAACCATAATGGTGACATTCATATATACATTAATGACTAGCATCATGTACATTGGTGAGACATGCAGGATATTCCACTTTTTATCACCATTTATTACTATGTTCCCAATAGGAGTGAGTTAGGCTGGCATGAGAGAGTCCCAAACCACAGGATCATAGAAATAGAACAGGTTGTCTGTGACTGTCTCTCTGGAGGTGATGTTATTGTAAGAGTTGACTATTGGCAGCCCACGATTGCATTTATGGAATTGCTTTTTAAGTTCCTTTTTTGCATTTTTAGAACAGCAGCTACAAAGGAGATGAGCCATCATTTCTTTACAATGCAAGATTACGCATAGGGGCTAGGTAGAGTGGAGAAGGGTAAAACAGAAATACATTGGGGAGAATGGAGGGGAGAACAAGTAGGGGGCACGTGTGCACTGAGAAGGGAGCATTGTGTAGGAGCAAGGGGCTGGGTTGGGACAGAAAGGGCTAGCTGGAAGCCAAGATTCTAGAAGAGGTGCAGCAATGTAGACTGTGTGTGGCACAGGGGAATACAGGAGCCATGAGATGAGGAACTAGAAGGAGCTGAAGGATATGGCAAGTGGGACAGCAAGGCGAGGAAAGGTGAAGTGGAAGGGGTTAGGCAAAGCATCAGGTGGCAGGTAGGAAGACTGCAGTAGGGTCAGGAAACTTCCAGGGGCTCAGCAGCCCTAGGAGTTGGCAATATTGCACCGATCTGGAGAGGGCAAGCAAAGGGACACAGCAAGGACTGTCTGGAAGAGGTGACAGTTTAGGAGGAAGGTGAATGGAGGGTGAAGGAAGAAGAGAGACAAACACGGGAGTAGGAGCTGAGAGGAGAGG
Organism: Ambystoma mexicanum; assembly: GCF_040938575.1. Lineage (NCBI taxonomy): Eukaryota > Metazoa > Chordata > Amphibia > Caudata > Ambystomatidae > Ambystoma > Ambystoma mexicanum. The sequence goes on along the minus strand of NC_090926.1, from coordinate 322,746,167 downwards.
CTAATGAAGATTGATGTAGAGCGGAGGAGGAGATAGGCGAAAGGATGTAGTTGAGAAAGAGAGGGCAAGAAATGTTACAGAACTAGGTGGATGCTTGGAGAGCAGGAACATAAGAAGCAAGAGGAGGAAGCTACAGAGGCATAAGGTAGAAGAAGCAGATGAAACAAATGGATCTTCGACTTTGAAAAGCTTCAAAAATATACACACACCTGACTTGCATTAAGCTTCCCCACATGGATAAAAGGCAGAGCCCGAGATACACTCTGAGTGAGGCAAAGCGCACAAGGAAACAGCAGGTTTGAGGTGGCAGCTAAACGAGAGAAGTAAGACAGCAAAACAGAAGGGAATTGCAAAGAGGGAAGTTCCCATAAGTTTTTGACAAGGAACCGTTACTTTCCAGAACCCTCGAGAATAGAAAGCGTGAGACCAGGAAACCAGGCGGAAGAATCCTGCATTGTGTGTCAGAGACACCCGGGGACCCTCCTGCATCACTAATCAAGGTGGGGATCACTTATCAAGGTGGGCAGTATAGCCTGTGTTCCTAAACTGGCTTTACTTGGAATCTGGGGGGAAGCTGGGTTCACGAGACATGAATAGATGTTTCTGTCCACTGCACTGGGACTGGGCCAGAGAATCATTGCAACAATGTGCAGGTCTGCGGATCACCCACGATTTAGCCAATGGACTGCTGAAATGGATAGCTGTATGTCTATCGAACGGCGTATTTATAATGCCAGAGTCTGTCCAGACATTTCAAAAGGTGTGGGGCGGATGGGTTAGGGAGGTTGAATGACAGGTGAAAGATGGGTGGTGTGACTCACCGTAGGTTGACTGCCCCGGACAATGCCTGTAATAGTTACTTTTACAATGTTGCATATGATTCCTGTGTATATGAGATTGATGAAACAATGCCGACACCACCAAGTGTTTTGTTTGTTGTAATGTTACCTAAAAGTAATAAAAAAAGAATTATAATAATACAAAAAATCAAGGCGGGGAGATGCAGCAGCCCCCGTGGTACCATACTTAGCTCCAAGAACAAAGCAGCATTGGTGAAATCAACACAGCCGCTGAGTTGGGGAGACCGATACAAGGCTAGTCTGTGTTGAAACCAAGGTTGCAAGCAGCAACATTGTATGGCGAGCGCTGGAACGAAGACTGTTAAAATGCATGTGATAAGGGACGCAAGTAAAGTTGAAATGCTGATGAGTAATAATATCTAGTTTTATATAATATTATCTAGTTTTATATAGTGCTACAATCCCGCAGGCATCTGAGCACTAAAATAACAGTTAATATTATTATCCCACAGCATGGTACTCAATTTATCAACCTTGGAAGAATGAAAGGTTGAGTTGGCCCTGCTGGGATTCGAAGCTGCATAAGCAGGCTGCACACAGATGTACGACATGGGCACTCAGCTCCTTGTGCTATCTGGATTGATTGAACTTTAAAGGCAAGATACAATACCGTTAATAGAGTGGACCGGCACCGCGTGGGTGCTCAATCGAAGGTCTCTGTAAGGTATCCAGCTGAGAAGTAGCAAAAGTGAATGTGAGCAAAAGGTTATATCAAGAAGAGAACGAGTAATTGTGAATCGAAGTGGTCCTGCAACGGTTCAAGCAAAATCCTGCGCACAACCGAAGGTCTTCGATTTTGATGAAGTAGATGAATTGGTCCGAGCCCGACAGAGGAAAACCAATTGAAGGTTTTGTGTTAAAGTGGTTCTGAGCCCAGCGGACAGAGACGTGGGGTGAACAGAACCCGAGAAGTACACTTGAAAACTTAAGAAGAACAGAACGTTAATGTTTATTGTGTTTCATCAAGCCCTCTGAAATAAGAGACTTTGAATGGCAAAGAGACTTTGGCACAGAAGGCCCTGACGTTGAGGTTTTTAACTGCATCCCTGTGCTAGACAAGCCAGAGAGTGTGCTAAGCTCGAGTGTGCAGCCTCATGCCGTTCTGAAAACACAGGGCAGGGAAGCCAACGGCTTGAATATCCTGACATATTATTTCTTGAACACTTTTCTTTTGCATAACATTGTTTCCCACACTGTTTGTATTTAGAAGTAAGCATTGGCAATAGGTTCATTAGTATAGGTCCTTTTATTTTGATAGACTCGACTAGGACTACGTTATTATTATTTGATGGTCGTAGCTTGTGCCCATCTTTAGATTTAGTATTTTATAGGCATTTTTCAAACCCAATTGAAATTCAATCAACACCCTTGAACTGTGATCACTTGTGTCTGTCTTACTGTTTGATGCCTTCCTTAAAGCTCCCAGTGTCATGAATCACTGATTCTGCCCATTCTGGATGACCTAGTCGCTCCAGCGCCATGTTACGGCATCCATTTTCACCTTCAACATGGCTGACGCTGTGGGGAAACCCACGGTCTAGCATCCTGGTACTACTTGCAGCTTCCTTGAAAAGTGCCATGCCTCCCCCATGTCTCAACGCTCGGCTTGACCATGCTCAGCGCTTCGGCAGAGTTGTTTCCTGGACTCTTTCTACCTTCGCTCTGCCTTCTGCTACCTTTCCGGCTTCACTTGCTTGCAAGGTATATTCTTGTTCCTTACATTCCTTCCTGGTGAGTTTGGCCTCGTGCCGCTCCTTGCTTTCACCGCTTGCTCGCAGTCCTCTGCGCGAGCCGCTTCTGAACTTCCCAGACATCTGTTTTCCTTCCTGGTGTTCTTATCCTATTATCCATCCTGGAATCCTCCCTGGAATACTGAACGTTCCCCAGACTGAACGTCTCCACCCTGGGCAGGAGCCTGGGGTACTGCCTGCCTGGTACCTACCTGCAAAGTGGAGTCGGAGGAAACTCGCCCATTCCTTCATGAGACCCGCACCTCCAGGAAAAAGGAGAAACCTGTGACCACAAAGAAAAGGACGTCAAAAACCAAACAGGTGAGCCAATAGTCTGAGGAATCAGATTCTGACAGCTTGAGACGCCGCAAACCTAACATTGTACCCAGGATGGAAACCGCTCTGCAAGACCTCCTGTGAGGCATACAGGAGTTATCAACTGAGGTTCAGAACATCAAGGCCGAGAATGCAGCCCTAAAACAACTTGTTTTGTCCAGGGATTCGGCTTATCAAGAGAGTGCATCAGTAGGCGGCATTGTGGACAAGTATGATGGCAACCCTAAGGCATTGCGATCGTTCCTTGATTCATGTCTGGTACACTTCACGTTTAAGCCCTACTATTTCTAGACTCCTAGGGCCAAGGTAGGCTTTGTGATTTCCCACCTCTCCGGGAATACCCTTGCATGGGCTACGCCCCTGTTGTCCGCAGGTGACCCATTACCAGACAACTATAACAGCTTCATTGCTTCCTTTAGGGCCATGTTTGACCGCCCAGAAAAGGTGTACTCCACACAAGAGAAACTGCTGGAGTTTCAACAAGGAAATCAAGATATGTTGTCGTATGTGACTCGCTCCAAGCAATTGTCTAAAGATGCTGACTGGACCACCAAAGCATGCTTTACCCTGTTTCGACGTGGCTTAAACGAGGAAGTCAAAGATGAATTGGCTAGAGTGGCCCGTCGTGGATCCTTCCAGGTCCTTCTGGACTTATCCTTGCAAATCGATTTCAGGATTCAAGAAAGAAAAGCAGAAAAAAGGAAGACCTCCACAGAAACCCTCACCAGGATACCCCAGTCCCAGAGAGCCAGCTGCAACATCCTCTGCAGAACCTGAGCCCATGGAACTGGGTTCTTTACGGGGGCCTCTAACTTCACAGGAAAGGACACGTCGAATCAACAGTGGTCTGTGTAAGTATTGTGCATCTGACAAACACTTGGTAAGAAACTGCCCGATAGCCCCCTCAAGACGTTCGGGAATCGCCAAGTCCTGAACCCAACTTCGGTAGACAGATTCCTGCTCCAACTCTTCCTTCTCCATGGGCTCAATCTTGAGAAGCTCCTTGGTGATCCTCCAGGTAACCCTGACTATGGCCGATAAGGGATCCTATCCCGTCCTGGCCTTGGTGGATTGTGGGGCCATGGGCATCCTCCTAGATGACGAATGGGCACAGAGACACCAAATATCAAGAGAACCTAAGGACGTTATTCAGGCGGTTGAAGGGATTGATGAGAAACCTTTGTCATCAGGACCAATAACTCAACAAACAACAGAACTCTTGCTTTCCATTCACAATCACCAGGAGCTACTGCGATTTGACATAATAAAAGCGGCTCATTATCCAGTGGTTCTGGGCATGCCCTGGCTACAAAGACATAACCTGTACATCAACTGGGCTGCATAATCTTTATTCCTAGGATCTGAATTCTGCCTTTCACATTGTCTTTCCCAGAAGATTCAACACACCATATCAACCAATAGTGGAATCCCGGAAAAGCAATCTATCACCGTTTCCAACATTACTCAAGTACCTGAAGCTTACCATAAATTCTCAGATGTATTCTCTACGGACATTGTACAATCCTTACCTCCTCACCGACCGGAGGATTGATGTTCATCCTTTCGGAGCCCGAGAAGAAATTCCTATGAGAATACCTGGACACTAACCTATACAACAGAACCATTCGTCCTTCCAAGTCCCCTGCTGGAGCCTCACTGTTCTTCGTACCCAAGAAAGACACCAAGGAACTCCAACCATGCTTGGATTACCGGGGTCTGAACCAGTGTACCCTAAAGGACCGATATCCCTTGCCACTCTTATCAGACATATTGGAACCCTTACATGGTGCAGTGATATTCACCAAGCTGGATTTACGGGGTGCCTACCATCTAATCCGTACAAGAGAGGGCGATGAATGGGAGACCGCCTTCCAAACACCTTTTGGACATTTTGAATAGCTAGTCATGCCATTTGGTCTTGCCAATGCCCCTGCTGTATTTCAACGTTTTATGGACCAAGTCTTCTCCGATATGTTGTTCCTTTTTGTGATTGTCTATTTAGACGATATACTGGTTTACTCCAACAACCTGGCCTTGCATCAAGAACATGTCACCTTTTTTTGCAACGATTACAGGACCATCATCTGCTGGCAAAACCCGAGAAATGCATCTTTCGTGTGTCCACGGTGCGATACCTGGGATTCGTTCTGAGTCCACATGGGGTGGCAATGGATCCAGCTAAGGTTGACGCCATTGTTTCATGGCCTGCCCCAGCCTCAGTTAAACAAGTACAGTCATTCCTGGGCCTTGCTAACTTCTATAGGAAGTTCATTCCGACGTTTTCATCCATAGTTCAACACATTGTTTATTGAAGAAAGACACGCCCTTCCGATGGTCATCAGCTCAAGGGACCGCTTTCCAGATGTTAAAGGACAAGTTTAATCAAGGACCCATCCTGGCTCAACCAGACACAACTAAGCCCTTCCTGGTGGAGATTGACGCCTCGGAATATGCAATAGGGGCAGCAGTGGCGTAACACAAAATCTGGGGGCCCCCCTGCGAGCCATGCTGAGGGGGCCCCCCAACTCGGCAACAAATCACTGGTCGTGCCTCACTCTGGGCCGGAATAGATTATCACACTTGCGCAACAGGCGCAAACGTGCTGCTGCAGGGATATGCTGCACACTGCAGTAGAAGAAAGATATAAATATGTGTTTTATTGCGATATACAGCACACTTTCTGAGAAAAATTGCCTAAAAAGCCAGAGTGTTTGCAATTGTTTTGTAGGGTAACACCAATCCAATAGATGAAAGTCACCAACAGTGCACAGGAACATTAATGCTTTGCTATTAAGAATGCCATGATCTTTAAAATCTGCAAGGAACTGGTCAATCCTGTTGCAGTCTTTACCTCTCCTGTTCCCTCCCAGGCCCTCTGTATGGCTCTGTCATCTCACTTCTCCGCTAAAACTCAGGACATACTGACCTCCATCTCCTCTTCCTCTCCCTCTCTCGGACCCCCTTAGGCCATCTCTACCTCTCTTCCTCCTTTCTCCTCTTTCTCTCTGACAACACCTGACGAGGTTTCTAGACAAGTCTGATCTATGAAAGCGTCATCCAAACAGGTGCTCCCCTGCTCCTCCAGAACCATCAGGGACCATATTGACACCCTCGCTCTAGCCTTGGCCGATTTCTGTAATCACTCTTTCGCCACTGAAACGTTCCCCTCTCCCCTTAAGCACTCCCTTATGCACCCACTCCTCAAGAAGCCGTCTGCCAATCCTGCCTGCCCGGCAAACTATCACCCAATCTCCATCACCCCTTTCCTGGGCAAACTGTTGGCCAGCTCCCAGCTGACTCTCCACACAGAATCTGTTGGTGGTCTCCATGACCTTCAGTCTGGCTTAAGAGCAGCCAGAGTCACAGAAACTGCTCTCCTGAACACCCGTGAAGATTTACTCTCCAACCATGATTCCAGCATGCCTTCTGTCCTCATCCTCCTTGATCTTTCCTCTGCTTTCAAAATGGTGAACCACGGCATCCTGATAGATCGACTCCATGAGTACCTGGGCATCACGGATCAGGCCCTTGAGTGGCTGACCTCCTTCCTCTTGGACAGCCCCTCCCAGGTCCAACTTGGTGCCTTTCTCTCTGCTCCATCCTCTCACCCTGGTTTTTCAACCTCTACCTGGCCCCTTTGGCCCACCTGATCTCTACATTCTCCTCTAACTTTCAGTGTTTGCAGATGACACTCTGCTTTCCTTCAGGCTCCCCTCACACTCCTCTCCTCTCTCACTCATTCCTGACTGTCTATCCGCGATTCAGGATTGGTGTGCCTCCAACGATCTCTGCCTAAATGTCAGTAAGATGGAGATCCTTCTCATTTGGACTCCTGCAGCTGCTTTCCCTCAGCTGCTTTCCCTCTCTCACTCTGGCCGCCCACCTTGGGCCCTCTTCCTTCGCCATCCTGTGAGGCAAACCGCCTGGGTGTCCTCTTTGACTCCACTCTCTATTTCTCTCCTCACATCTCGAATGCGGCCAAGATGTTCCACTACCAGCATCTCCTCCTCAAAGGGACTCTTCCCTTTCTCACTTTCCCCCAGAAGCTCACTGTCTCCAGAGCCCTGGTTCTCTCTAGGCTAGACTACTGCAACAGCCTCTTTCTCAATCTGCCTTCCTCTACTCTCCACCTACTGCAACTAATCCAGAACAGGACTGCAAGACTTATCCTTGGCCTCAAGCCCAGTGATCCTATCTATCCAGCCCTGAAATCTCTCCACTGGCTCCCACTTGCTGCAAGGATCAAGTTCAAGACCCTTTGCATTGTCCACATGGCTTTCTGGGCCTGGGGCCCGCACTACATCCAACACTCTCTTCAAAAATATCTTCCTTGTCGAGCCCTTCGCTCAGCTACCTACAACTCTCTAAAGGTTAGACGCTTCTCCAGGCAGAGAGTGGGGGGTAGATCTCTCTCCTCTGTAGGTGCCTCCTTCTGGAATAGCCTCCCTGCCCCTCTCAAACTTGAGCCGGACCACCTGAAGGTCGGGAAGCAGCTCAAAACATTCCTCTTCTCCTACAGTCCCTTGTTCTCCTTGTACTACCCAGAGCCGCCCTGCCCTGGCTGCACTTGCTGCCCTGTTTTTCCCTCCCCTCTCCCTTGCACTTCCCCCCTCCCTTTCCCCTTGCACTTCTCTTTCTCACACTTGCATGATCCGAATGACACAAGGCCTAGTAAGATCGTTTGTCTTGTCCTCCCTCTATCATCCCTCCCTCGTCTTATTGCGCCTAGAAACACTTGTGTACAGGCGCATTATAAATGACTTATATCATATAATTTGATCACAGATGCCCAGAAAAATATACAATGCTGCAGTAAGAAACAGCTAGACTGGCAGCACCCAATGGCAGTCTAGCCAGGTAATTCACTTAGCAGGACTGCTTTATCAGAAATGCCCAGTTAAAAAAAAGTCATACCAAACTGAGGAATGACTAGACTAGCTGCACCAAAAAGCCTCTCTAGCCATTAATACCACATATCATGCCTGCTTAGCCTGGACATGGACAGCCATTAAGATTTGTTGCACACTCCTGCCCCCCCACATCTCCCCTCTCCCTCCCAACCCTACCCCAACCTCCAAAATCAGCTCCTGGGCCCAGAATTACCTTCACGTCCCTCTTCCTTGTCCCAGAGCTTACGTATGAGGCTCTTTGCCTCATAGGTAAGTACTGGGATGAGGAAGAGTGGGACTAGGAGTAAGGAATATTACAGGTAGCTAAATCAGGCATTACCTCCATGTACCTCTACCTCATCCCAGTACTTGTGTAGGAGGCAGAGGGCCTTATACATAAGTATTATCTCATACACACTGGGACGAGGGAGAATAGGGCTAGGAGTAATGAGTAATCAAGGCAAATAACACAAGTATTGGTGCAACACCATTGAGTTGACAGGGATTCAGCACTCCCATTCCCCCCGCCCTTCCCCCCTGAAATTTTGGCCAATGTTGACTCGACCTGACTGACCTTCAAGCAGTTGCCAGACAGAACAGGACACAGATGTTAAATGGCACCTGGGTTTCTCTGTTAACAAGAGCCCAGCAAATACTAACATAAAGCATTTCACTGTTAGGTACCTGCATTCAAATCCCAAATTTTTTAGGCAATTGAAATCGTGATGTGGGTTTAATACTTGTATGCCAGGGGAGGGATTGGAAGGGTAGAGGGGGAACAGGAGACCACTCATTCTTACAGCAGTCCATAAGTGGGTGCTTTCAACCTTAATGGAGAGAGTTAACTGCCTGTAACATTGAATCTACACTAGAATAGTATCATTAAAATGCGTAAAGAAATTAAATGCCCCCAAACAAATACGTTTGCCCCTTCCCCACCACCCATGAAGTTAGCGCTTCTCCCAACATTTGAAGGGTTAGCCCCCCGAATGTAGGTTATGTTGCGCCCCTGAACGCAAGCACACACACCATTCACCATATATACACACGCACACCCAGCCATCCATACATTTAAGTGTGCATTCTTTCACCATACAGGCACACCCAGACAGCCATCCATATATTTAAGTGTGCACCCTTTCACCATACAGGCACACCCAGGCAGCCACTTGTACATTTAAGTGTGCACCCTTTCACCATACAGGCACACACACCCAGGCACCCACCCATACATTTAAGTGTGCACCCTTTGACCATACACTCACACAGGCAGCCACGTATACATTTAAGTGTGCACCCTTTCACCATACAGGCACACCCAGGCAGCCACCCATACATTAAAGTGTGCACTCTTTCACCATACACTCACACACGCACATGTCATAGGGTTGAGGGGAGCCCTAATACTTCAAAAAGCAATTGGGCCTCATTACAACTATGCCGGTCTGGAAACAATGGTGCCAGTAAGCTTACCGGCACCGTTGTTTCCAGACCGGCATATTACAGCTCTACAGGCGGTTGCCATCCCGCCCGGCAGGTCAGACCTGCCACGCAGAATGGCACCCACCTGCAGAGTTTTCACAGAAGCACCGGCACCGTTATTAACGGTGCCGGTGCTTCTGTGGTCCCCATTCCTATAGAGTCCGATGGAAATGGGGACTTACCATTTGCCGGCGCCTGACTTCCCGGACCGCCAGGGTTGTAATCCCTGGTGTTACCGGGAAGTCGGCACCGGTAAATCATTACTGGTCCGGTGGCAACCTGCTGGTATCACTGGCACGGTTACCGCCAAACCCGTAATGAGGCCCATTGTTTTTTTTTAAGTCACTCTGACTTCATAAAGAAATTATTTCCGTTAAGGACCGAACTATAACGGAATGAATTTCTTTTTGAAGGCAGAGTGACTTCAAAAATAAACAATTTCTTTTTTAAGTCATAGGGCTCCCCCCACCCCATGACATGGAGGCCTCCAGCCTGGGGTCTTCCATGTCATGGGGTTGGAGAGCCCTCAGAGTTGAAAAAGAACGTTTCTTTTTGTAGTCACTCTGCCTTTATAAAGAAATTATTTCTGTTACATAAATAATTTCTTTATGAATGCATAGTAAATTCAAAAAGAAAAAAATATATATTTATTAAAAAAATATTTTCTTTTTTTTTCTCCAGTGGGGCCCCCTTCCAGGACATGTGCTGGTGGGGCCCCCTGCACCGCGGGGGGCGTGGGGGCCCCTGTTACGCCAGTGAGGGGCAGTATTGAAACAAGAATTGAAAGCTAACCATGAAGAACCCATCACCTATTTGTCCCGGACATTGCACCTTAGCAAGACACATTATTCGGTCCTGGAAAAAGAACTGCTCGCCTTCCAGCAGGCCTTCATGGAATGGCGCCATCTACTCTTGGTTGCCAGACACCCAGACAGGTACGGACCGATCATCAGAATCTACAGGTCTTACAATCAATGGAATGCAGAAATAGCCGTCAATCTCATTGGGCCTTCTTCTTTGCTCAACATCAGTTCCGCATTCAGCATGTACCGGGAACGTTCAACGTATTTGCCGATGCTCCATCTAGACAGCCAGATTACGTACCAGAAGAAGCACGCACCTTTCCCAAGATGTTTGCGGATACAGTGTTCATAGCCCAGGCCAAAACGCTTTTGGACAACACACAGGCTGAGATTCCAACTTCAGATCTTTGGAAGGAGTATACTGAAACCAATCGCTTAACCTTGTCTGCCAAGGATGGATACCTCTTCGAGGAAAAGAATCTGGTTGTTCCTACACAGACCACAAGAACTAAAATAATAAACCTCTGCCATGACACATATCATTCCGGGCATCGTGGAATCAAGGCCACCCTCCATACCATCCGGAGGAATTTCTGGTGGCCAAAGATGATCAAAGATCTACAAGCATACATACAGGCATGTGCTTTTTGAAACCAGAACAAGACAGACAACAGGAAATCAGCAGGTCTCCTTCTCCAACCGGATCTGCCATCCCGACCCTGGGATGAGATAATAGCCACAGACTTTATAGTAGATCTTCCCCCTTCCAAAGGTCACACTGCTATTATGGTTACTATCAACCTTTTTTCCCACATGGCCCACTTCACTCCTCTGCTCAAGCTACCTTCGGCACAAGAGATGGCAGAGATTTTCATGACACACATCTTTTGGCTGCATGGCCTACCTACCAAAATCATCTCTGATCGCGGACCCCAATATGTCTCCAGATTCTGAAAGGGTAAATCAAATCCTTGAACAATATCTATGCTGCTTCGCATCAAAGGTACAGGACGACTGGTCAGTGTTAATACTAGTAGGTGAATTTGCCTGCCACAATTCCGATCACTTTGCAACCAAGACTAGTCCCTTCTTCTGCAACCAAGGTTTCCACCTGTCTGTTCTACCCACACTCTTGCCTCATACCAGTCCAGTTCCAACAGTTGATTCCTGGATAACACAGTTTGTCTCGATACATAAGGATGTAATAAGGATGTAAAAGAACATCTAGTAAAAGCCAGGATGGACGTAAAGAAATATGCAGAGCCAAACAGCGACCTGGCCCTTCTAATACCGTTGGTGATGAAGTCTGGCTATCTTCCTGACAATTGCCCAGGCACCTAAGGCCCAACAAACTGGCACCAAGCTTCTGTGGACCATTCACAGTGACTGAAATCATCAATCCTGTGGCCTATTGCAGCGATTCCACCGGATCCATCCAGGCAAACCAGCGGGATCAAAATCTAGAAGGGGGCATATTGTCATGAATCACCGATTCTGCTCATTCTAGATAACCTGGTCGGTCCGGCGCCATGTTACGGCGTCCATTTTCACCTTCAACATGGTCGACGCTGTGGAGAAACTTGCAGTCTAGCATCCTGGTACTACTTGCAGCTTCCTTGAAAAGTGCCACGCCCCCGCGGCTCGGCACGTCTCAAAGCTTGGCTTGTCCGTGCTCGGCACTTCGGCAGAGTTGTTTCCTGGACCCTTTCTACCTTCGCTCTCCCTTCTGCTACCTTTCCGGCTTCACTTGCTTGCAAGGTATTTTCTTGTTCCTTGCATTCCTTCCTGGTGAGTTTGGCCTTGCGCCGCTCCTTGCTTTCACCGCTGGCTCGCCGTCCTCTGCGCGAGCTGCTTCTGAACTTCCCTGGACATCTATTTTCCTTCCTGGTGTTCTTATCCTATTATCCTTCCTGGAATCCTTCCTGGAATACTGAACGTTCCTCGGACTGAACGCCTCCACCCTGGGCAGGAGCCCGGGTTACTGCCTGCCTGGTACCTACCTGCAGGGTGGCGTCAGAGGAAACGCGCCCATTCCTTCATGAGACCCACAGCTCCAGGAAAATGGAGAAACCACCTGTGACCACAAAGAAAAGGACGTCAAAAACCAAACAAGTGAGCCAACAGTCTGAGGAATCAGATTCTGACACCCAGCCAGGTACCTGGCTCCTCTCAAAGCTGCCCACCACGGTGCAGCCCGTCTCATGGTGGGTGCCAGCAGATTTGACCACATCACCCCAATCCTACATGATCTCCACTGGCTCCCCCTCCACGCAAGGATTCTCTTTATTACCTGGCAGCCAAACTCAGGAGGATCGCGCACCTCCCATAGCCTGACTATCAAAAGGTTAGAGTCCACGCTTATACGTAAGGAAAGGACCAGAAAGCAGTCCTTCACCTGCTATGCCCCACCACTCTGGAACTCACTCCCAATGAGGGCTTGTTCTACCCCCTCCATCATGCAGTTCTTCAAAATCGTGAAGACATGGCTCTTTCATCGCTTCCACCCAAGACTGAAACCCTGACAATCCTCCACAGTACTGTGTTACTGTTAAAAATGCTAGCGGGATGGGTTAGTAATAAGACTTAAAGCAGTAGCTGTAGGGAGCAAACAGTGGAGGAGAGGGGACACCAGAAAGCTTATGTAGTCATAATTCAAAGAATAAGACAGAGGAAGAAGGAGAGAGACAGGCAGCTTAATCCATGGCCAGAGTAAAGGTAGGCAGAGAGCTGAAGATGCTAGAGGACAGGGGGAGAGGAGAGACAAAGGTAATTTAAGAGGTGGATAAGTCACAGCGGTTTGGTGGATAGGGTCAAGGAGAGTACCCAGAGGACGTGAACCAAATTGATGTGAGTAGAAGGGACAGAGGTTGTTAGAAAGATTTCTCTAAGTGTAATTTTCCCTCCATAATATGGAGGCCCCACACTTTATGCTTTCGTTTGACTGACATAACCTTACTTTTTCCAGTGGGCACAGCCGTGGAACACAGCCTTCAGCTGCGCTCGCCTGGGCTTTTGCTCATTTGTTATGTGGAAACCGACACATCAGTCAGACTGTCAGTACTGGGAAACAATGTTTCCTTTAGTCTTTGACTTTGTTGCCATTTCTTGGTAACTTTTTATCTTTGTGCCAAGTACCTTACAGTACAGCGCACCGGGGTCTTTTCATTTTATATCGACCCTCTAAGGAATTTTTGGTGGTGAGACAATTAGGCCTAGGAAGAACGGATGGCAGCAGTTTATTTTACTGGTATGTTTACTTCTTTTTATCATACCAATGCCGCGTTTATTGCGTTTGGTCCCCGACAGTTTCCAGTGCCGAAAATGGCCGTGCCACAAAGTCTTTTGTTCTGCCCTTTGGCCATCTTGTCCCTTAACCTTCACCCAGTTTGAGCTGACCCGGGATTTCATTATTTGGGCATGCAGCAAAATTGAATCTTTTGTGGGCTCCTGCATGTCATTTGTGCTAGCGCCCAGGAAGAGGGCTGGGACTTTCTGGTCCCAATCCACACTACTGATGCCAGGATGTCTGGTGTGCCTGAATGACTGGGACCACCATGAACTGTGATTGGTCCACGCCTGGCGTGCATGCAAGAGAGCAGATCTTCCATTGGTTGTCTCAGATTCGAGTGTGCATTAAATCTTGGATAAGAGAAGAGGCTCTGCATCCATTCCAGGTCGATCTACAGTGTTTCACACTGAACCACGAAAGGAGCCAAGGATCCTGTAAGCCGACGCAGATCCATGGACCCGCTGGAGATGCAGTCGAAGGTTTGACACCCTGACGCCGCTGCTGTTGTTCCATTGGACCCCTGCTTTGCCATCGATCTTAGAAGGCCTGCAAGGGCGCTTTGACCCTCTGGAGTAGTGGGAACAACTACTTTCATCACCTCCTGATTTACTGCCAAAAGAGCCTTCTCAGAAGTGTTCCTCAGCCATCCAGTGAACTGACCAGCTCTACCCCGGGATATTGCATATGAGCGCCGCCATTCCGAGTTGCAACTTGAAACTTGGGAAATCGCTAGCCTGTGGTCCTCGGCCCTATCCCGCCAAATTTCAAAGGCCTAGCCCCTCTGGGTCATGAATGAAGAGAGTGTGCCATGCTGCAAGCCTTTGCAGTACCTGCATAACTACACTCTGGTGACAGTCGCTGTGGGTGTCTTGCCTGCCTGCTTTCCTTTGCCCCGAGTCCTGCTGCACTGGAATTTTCTTCATCTTCCCTTCATGAGCGGAGTAAAGGTTTCTGTCCCGTCATGGACGACCATCCTGTCCCGCATCTCCTGAGAGCGGGAACGACGAGAAATGGCAAAGTTTGGTCCGGAGTGTGCCAAGGGGTGGTGAGTACTTGCTTAACTTACCGGTTGCCCGTGGCACATTCATTGCACTTTTACGCACAAGGATTCCTTAAAGAACCTCACTTTGGCTGTGATAGCCTGCTCTACTTAGCTATTCCCGAACCTCGAAAGTCACTCTGCCTGCAAGGGCAGACCCTCCTCAAATATTAGGACTTCATTCTTCATCACCTCAAGCCCCTTATTGAACTGCTACCCCCGCCCCTTGAAGAGATACCATTTTCACTCCTTACGCACAACCTCACATCGTAAATGCACTTCTGTACTTTTGGGCACAAGGCTCCCCACTTTGTAGGGTTGGACTGTTTAAGTTAGGGTTTGGATTCTGAAGTCTGCCCAATGCAATCATTGTATGAACCCCCTTCTGTTAAAGATTGTGGATGTGCTTTCCCCCATCTTGCATTAGGCTAAAAGTGATTGTATAAATGTTAAATAGTTATACGCTTATGTGTAATTGTTTCGCTATTGCTGTGGTTAATCGTGTTTTATTATAAGGCCTATAGTAAAAGTGTATGTATTTGTGATATACACCTGTCTAAAAGTATTTTGTGGCTCCTTACTGTGTGTGCTCATTGTGGACTTCTGATCACTCTCACCCCTCCTGAGACCTAGTCTTGTCCGCCGGCAAGCTACATTGGTCTGGCTTGTCCAGAAGGCTCCCCTGTTTCACTAAACTAGGGTGGCCTCCTAAACCTCTGCCCACCAGGTCAGAGTTTAGAAATCCATCTTAACAGATTGGTGTTCAGTGGTGGGATAAGATCGGAGGTACCCAGTGTTGCACAATGGTAAAGGACCTCGGTTACACTTACACAGGAAACACAGTGACCTTTAGTTAATTTGTAACTGTAAACCACTTGCCTCACTTATAACATGGAATCGATTGCTGACTTTTCTTTGTGTGCCTCGAGGTCTGAGACACTAAGAAACAGTTGTGCCGAAAGAGGCCTCTCGACCACTGGCACGAAATCGCAAATGATCCAAAAGATCCAAAAGATCATGGATTGGCAGGAAAGCCGAATTACAGCTTTAGCGTGCTATGATAGTGCAGAAGGTGTTGGGGCTGCCCCAATAACAGTGCAGAAATCCTTATTGCTGCCATAATAGAAAGGGATGGTGTAGATAGGCATGATGTAGTGTTCCAAATCTCCTCTGCTGGCTCTGAGGCTGAGGCCCTGTTGGAATTCAAGGGAAAAGAAGTGCAGTTTAAGCAGATAGAGCTTGAGTTTAACATTGCTAAACTGGAGGTAGAGAAAGCAGAGGGACAAAAGGACAGGGATCACCAATTGGAGCTTGGTAATGGGTCTAGCATCTCCTCTCATCCAAGATTTTTTAAAGGTCTGCTTAGTATGTATGATGACAAGAATGACATCATGGACTGGTTAACTGCATTTGAGTATGCACGTGGGGTACAAGAAGTTGTGGATGCTGACAAGATTGCATGGTTGCTCAGTCAACTACCCCATTCTGGCTACAGTGCTATTATGGAAATGTCTATGGCTAACAGAAAAGACTTTGCAAAATAAAAGCAAACTCTGATCTTAAAGTTTGGGAAGACTCCGGCTCAATACATGAAAAGATTGACAGAGTACAAAATGAAAGAAGGTAATACTTGGATCTCATATGTGACTGATTCCTTGAAAAACTTTAATGGTTGGGTGGAAGGTTACACGGTCACCACCTTTGAGGGTATGATTTGTTTAGTCCTGCTTGTTCCCCTGAGCTTAAGCAACATTTGGCTGATCCTAAGCAGATAGAGCCAAATAAGTTTACCATTGCAGCAGATGTATGGGTGCCACACAGGGTGTCCCATAAGGACAAGCCTGCTTCTTGTAAGCAGGAGGAGAGGAAAACGCACCAAGATAAAGAGAGTGGGGGTACTGATAGATCTTCCTCCCATAAGGGCCACAAAAGGTTTAACAAGGGTAAGCACCATGAAAATGTTCAGGGTAGTGGGAGTCATACTCTCAAGCATAGCACTGGGTACAGTAAGCCTCCCTATGTCCCAAGACCCAATGTATCTTGCGTGGCTTGTTGAGCAAGTGACCATGTGAAGGGGGACCCCCAGATGTAAGGTCAAAACCTTGGGGGTCCACTCTGTGAACCTGGCCTTCCCCTCTGATGAGGAGGAAGAAATAATCACAGGGGCATCCTTCACTTCCGACTCCTTCCCCTGTGGGGTAGAGCCTGAAGTAGTCTTAGAATTCCTGGTATCCTGGGAACCTAGAGTAGCTGAGGCCTATGCCCGTATACCTGACAATACCAAGCACTACTTTAAAGACAGTTTGCTAGTGAATGGGGTTGGCACCCCTGCCCTTAGGGATAGTGGGGCCGTCAGAACTGTGGTGGATTCCACATTGGTAAACCAAGTATAACTTGCCAGGGATCCCTAGATGCCCACCAAGTTAGCTGATGGCCCCTGTCCCATGTTCCCAGTGATGCCTGTTACTCTAACTGTGACTGGAGGAGTGGTAACGATACCTGTGAGTGTACAGGGGCATGTCCCTGTAAAAGTGCTTCTGGTGAATGATCTCCGATACCTAGGTCTTGTGGGAGACACAGCAGACAGACCCTGCACAAGGTCACAAACCAAGGCTGCTTTGGCCAAGACCAAAGCCGAGCCAAAGGGTAAAAGCAAGGCTAAGCTAGTCAAGAAAACCAGATGACGGAAAGAAAATATTCCCCCAACTCACCTACCACTGAGGTGGAGGTAGATAGCCAAGCACCTGAACCTGACGAGGAACAGTTGCTGTGTGAAATTCTCAACCCCCATGACCATTTTGAACTCTGAAGTTTGTTGGCTGAAGGTTGTCCTAATAGGCAAGAGTTTAGTAAGGCCAGCGTGAGTGCCCATCTTTAAAAGGCCTAAAGAGACAGGCTTGTGCCCAACTTGAGGGTGAACCTCCTGGGAAACATAGAATTCATTGGGATGGTGGGCTCCTGTACAGTGAACCTGCAGAGTCTATTGAAGGCAACCATAGGAGGTTGTTGGTCCCCCTTCAAGTAAGACCCTTCCTCCTACAATTGGTGCATGAGGTCCCCCTTGCTGGTTACCTTGGGATCAAGAGAATAAAGCAAAGGTTATCCATGCATTTCTATTGGCCCAAGATGGGGGTCCAGGTCGAAGGACTTTGTAGGAGTTTTGCCACTTGCCAGATTTCTAGGAAAAGTGTTACAACAATCAAGGCTCCATTGGTGCCACTGCCTGTTGTGGCAATGCCCTTTGAGAGGGTAGGGATTGACATTCTTTGTCCCATTCACCCTCAGAAATCCTCTGGCAACAGATTTATCTTGGTTTTAGTTGACCATGACACCAGATATCCTGAGGCCATCCCACTGAAGACAATGACTGCCAAGTCAGTTGCTAAAGCTTTACTTGGAATCTTTACTAGGGTTGACGTCCCTAAAGAAGTTGTGTCTGACAGAGGCAGCAACTTCATGTCCAAGTACATGCAAGCCATGTGGAAAGAGTGTGGGGTCACTTATATGCTTTCATCAGCTCATCATCCACAAACCAATGGCTTAGTTGAGAGGTTTAATAGAACTCCTAAGAGCATGATTGTCGCTCTGGAAGTACCCCAAAGGAGAAAGTGGGCTCTCGTCTTATCATGCTTACTCTTTGCTTACAAAAACATCCCTCAAGAGGGTGTTGGTTTCAGCCACTTTGAGCTTCTGTTTGGTCGCTCTGTTAGGGCACCACTGGCCATAGTCAAGAAAGGGTGGGAGCTCCCCACTCCTCCGGTCACTACCAATGTAGTAGATTATGTGTAGGTTTAAGGAAGAGAATGGTCCTCCTGATGGCTCAGGCCAGTGACACGCTGAAGGCTGGTCAAGCATTGGTCAAACATTGGTATGACCAGAAGACATCTCTTATTCACTTTACCCCAGGCCAAGAAGTCCTCATCATGAATCCTATCTGGCCTAGGGCTCTCCCGGATAAATGGTCAGGTCCTTACACAGTTGTGGAGCAGCTGGGCAAGGAAAATTATTTAGTGGACCTTATGAGGGCTGGTCAAGCCCCCAAAGTGTTCCACTTAAATATACTGAAGGCTTTCATCCATAGGGTTGAAATAGCTGCACTACACTTGACATCTGACATGGAAGAGAAGGAATCAGAACCTCTTCCTGATTTATTCCAGGGTAGTCCTTCAGAGGGCTCCATTAAGGGTGTCAAAGTGGCCCCTCACATGACTGCTAACCAACAAGAGGAAGTAAGAACTTTGCTGAGGCAGTTCTCCCCCCTTGTTTTCACTTACTTCAGGTTTGACACCTTGGTGCAAACATTACATTGACACTGGGGATAGTGTTCCTTCCAAATGTCAGGGTTGTAGGATGTCAGACAAAGTGAGATCCTACATCAAAACAGAGGTCAATAGGATTTTGGATCTAGTGGTGATTGTGCCCTCCAGTAGTCCATGGTCCAGTCCTGTGATTCTAGTACCAAAGGTGTGTACTTCTGAATTGAGGTTCTGTGTGGAATACAGGGCTCTGAATGCTGTCGCCAGGACAGTTGCTCACCCGCTGCCAAGAACTGAGGAGTTGGTGGACACGCTGGGTGCTTCCAGGTACCTCACCACTTTTGACCTCACTCCAGGGTATGGGCAAATTGCCCTAGCAGAACATGCCAAGGGAAGACATTATTCTTAACTCAAGTTCAGGGTAATGCCATTTGGGTTGAAGAATGCACCTGCCCCTTTTCAAAGGCTAGTGAATCATGCTCTAAATGGATTGGATGAATTCTGCCTAGCGTATCTGGATTATATTGCAGTTTTCAGTGCCACCTAGGAAGATCATGTGAAACACCTGAGAATAGTGTTGCAGGCCCTTCAGAAGGTCCACCTGATCATAAAAGCCATCAAGTGTCGAATTGGTCAGGGCTCAGTGGTCTACCCTGGGCATGAGGTTGGTGAGGGAGGATACAGCCTTTACCCAGTAAAGTACAAGCAGTACAAGACTGGCCTACCCCCACCACCCAAGCCCAGGTGAGAGCCTTTTTGGGCCTCACTGTGTATTAACAGAATTTCATGGCAGACTATGGGACCATAGCTGCCCCTCTGACTGCTCTCACTACTCCAAAGAAGTCCAAGAAGGTTTCTTGGTCTGAGGAGTATGAAAAGGCCTTCCATGGCATAAAAGTCTCCCTGTGCCAGGCCCCTGTTCTCAGGGCCTCTGACTACAAACATTCTTTGATTGTGCAGGCAGATGCCTCTGACACTGGGATAGGTGCTGTTCTATGGATCAGGTTGTTTGACAAAAGTCAAAAAGTTTGCAGCAGAATTGTCCATAGTTGATTCCATCACAAATCTGTTTGACCTTTGGTGCAACAACCCAAATCCCTGTGCTACAAGCAGCCTCATACTAATCAACCCTCCCCTACTTACCTTTTCGCTGGCTGCTGGTGCTTCTTCTACAGCCCTGCAGCGTCAGTTCCATCCCTCTAACGTGGGTCGGAGCTGACGCTGCAGGGTCCCTTTTTCTTATTTTGTTTTTGCTGCGTTCCCTGCTTCCAATGTCAAGGAAGTGGGGGACACCCCCACAGCCCATGATACCAAACATGGTGGAGCGGGGGACACCCCCGCAACCCCTACTCCTCATGTTGAGTATTTTGGCCTTCGAACAAATGGTACTCCCCGAATTCGGTCAAAACGTCCGAATGGACATTTTTATTCGAGAAAATTGGGTATTACCCTGTTCTATCACATGTAGATGGGAAAGGCAAGCAAAACCCAATTGGATTCATTAGCCGCCAGCTTAAGGACAGAGAGCTCAGGTGATAAACTGTAGAGAAAGAATGTTTCTCTGTCATGTGGGCCCTAAGGAAGCTGAGACCCTACCTCTATGGGACCCACTTCACTGTGCAAACTGACCATAAGCCCCTAAAGTGGCTGATGAACATGAAGGGAGAGAATCCAAAGTTGCTCAGGTGGTCCATTAGCCTGCAAGACTTTGACTTCATCATTCTTTTGCCCCTTGAAACATTGTGTACAGGTGCGTTATAAATGCAATATCATATCATATCATACCATTGAGCACAGGACAAGTGTCCAACATAACAATGCTGATGGATTGTCCAGAATGTTTACCCGACCTGAACAAGAGGTCCATCCAGTGGTGGATTAGTTCCCCCTTGTCCTTGGTCTGGAGGTGCGAGTGTTAGGAAAGATTTCTCTAATGCAATTTTCCCTCCATATTATGGACCCCCAAACCTTTTGCTTTTGTTTGACTGACCTAACTTGACTTTTTCCAGTGGGACACAGCCTTCCTCTGCTCTCCCCTTGGCTTTTGCTAATTTGTTATGGGGAAAGTGACACGTCCTTCAGACTGTCAGTGCTGGGAAACTATGTTTCCCTTAGTCTTTGACTTTGTTGCCATTTCTTGGTAGGTTTTTATCTGTGCGCCAAGTACCTTACAGTACCCTCTAATGAATGTTTGGTGGTGAGACAAGTAGGCCTAGGAAGAACTGGTTTATCATACCATAACGCATTTAACGCATTTGGTCCCTGACGGTATCCAGTGCCGAAAATAAATGGCCTTGCCATGAAGTCTTTTGTTCTGTCCTTTCACCATCTTGTCCCTTAACCTTCCCTCAGGTCGAGCTGACCCAGGACCCCCTTATTTGGGCATGCAGCCTCCCAAAAAACCTAAATCTTTTGCAGGCTCATGCATGCCACATGTTCTAGCACCCAGGAAGAGGGCTGGGACTGTCTGCTCCCAAGCCACACTACTAGTGCCAGGATGTCTGGTGTGCCTGAATGACTGGGACCACCGTGGGCCATAAATGGTGCACATCTGGAGTGCATGCAAGAGAGAAGATCTTCCATTGGTTGTCCCAGATTCACGTGCGCATCGAATCTTGGATAATATAAGGGGCTCTGCATCCATTCCAGGTCGATCTACAGTGATTCACACCAAACCAAGAAAGGAGGCAAGTATCCTGTAAGCCGAAGCAGACCCGTCGACCCCACCGTAGATGCACTGGAAGGGTTGGCACCCTGAGCCCGCTGCTGTCTTGTCAGACCCCTGCTTTGTCATCAATCTTAGAAGGCATGCAAGAGCGAATTGACCCTCTGGAGTAGTGGGAACAACTACTCTCGTCACCTCCTGATTTTCTGCCAAAATTGCCTTCTCGGAAGGGTTTGTGGGCCGTCAAGTTAACTGACCAGCTCTACCCCAGGATATCGCATAGGAGCGCTGCTATTCTGAGTTGCGACTCGAAACTTGGGAACTCACTAGCTTGTGGAACTCACCCCTCTCCTGCCAAAATTCAAAGGCGTAGCTCCTCTGGGTCGCAAATTAAGAGAGTGTGCCTTGCCACACGCCTTTGCGGTCCCTGTGTCACTACACTCCAGTGATGGTAACTGTGGGTAACTTGCCTGCCTGCTCTCCTGCGTCCTGAGTCCTGCCACACTGGAATTTTCTTTGTCCTCCCTTTGTGAGCGGAATAAGGGCTACTGTCCCGTCACGGGCGACCGTTCTGTCCCACAGCCCCTGAGAGCCGGAAGGACGAGCAATGGCAGTGTTTGAACCTACGAGCGACCTCGACTAGACTGACTAGGTTTGGTTCGAAGTGTGCCAAGGGATGGTGAGTACATGCTTAACTTAGCGGTGGCCCCTGGCACATCCATTGTAATTTTACACATAAGGGGCCTCATTACACGGTAGGCCGTAACCATGGCGCTATTAGCGCCATGGTTGCCGCCGGTACCGTACTGAGTACACCATGGTGAATGGTGGAATTACCGCCACATTCCAAGGTTTGTGGGGGCGGTAATTCCCCATTCACCATGGCACTTCCCCATTCCCATTTGAGCCCCCATATGCCTCAATGGGAATGGGGAAGGCGGCAATTACGGTACCGCAAATTGCGGTACCGTAATTGCCTCGAAGGTCCCTTTCCGGGCCCGTTCCTTAACGGCTGGTAAAACCAGCCGTTGAGGTCGGGTCCCACAAAGCGACCTCGTAGTAAGGCGGTAAGGGTTTACCGGTACCCTTACCGGTAACGGTAAACCCTTTCCGCATTCAGTGTAATGACGCCCACAGAGTCTTTAAAGATCCTCACTTTGGCTGGGATAGCCTGCACTCCCTAGCCATTCACGAACCTCGAAAGTCGCTCTGCCTGCAAGGGCAGACCCTCCTCGAATATTAGGACTTCATTTTTCATCACCTCAAGCCCCATCTTGAACTGCTACAGCCCCTTGAAGAGGTACCATTTTCGCTCCTTACGCACAACCTCACATCGTAAATGCACTTCTGTACTTTTGAGCAGAAGGCTCCCCACTTTGTATGGTTGGACTGCTTAAGTTAGGCTTTGGATTCTGAAGTCTGCCCAATGCAATAATTGTGTTAACCCCCCTTCTGTTAAAGATTGTGGATGTGTTTTCCCCCATCTTGCATTAGGCTAAAAGTGATTGTATATATGTCAAATAGTGATTCGCTTGTGTGGTAATTGTTTCTCTATTACTGTGGTTATTCATGTTTGATTATAAGGCCTATAATAAATGTATGTATTTTTGATGTACACCTGTCTAAGAGTATTCATTGGCTCGTTACTGTGTGTGCTCATTGTGGGCTTCCAATCACTCTCACCCCTCCTGAGACGTAGGGCCTCATTATAAGTCTGGCGCTCCCGTAATGAAGGGGGCCGGTACGGGACCGGCCCCCTTCATTCTGGGAGCGCCGATTACGAGCTTCCCATTGCGGGACCTGGATTGCACGCCTGGTAAAACCAGGCATGCTTTCTGGGTCCCGCGAGGGGAAGAGGGAGGCAATAACGGGCCAGATGTAATCTGCCCGTTATTACCTCCCTCCCCATTCCCATTGAGCCCTATGGGGGCTCAAATGGGAACGGGGATGGGTTCCTGCAAGGAGGAATTACCGGGTCCTCCTATGTCAGAGTAACCCGGTAAGTCCCCATTGCAGGAACCCGGTAATGGAGCCCGGAACTGAGGCATCCATTGAACTGTTAGCTCCATGGCTACCTCCATTCTCGTAATGAGGCCCCTAGTCTTGAATGCCCCCAAGCTACCTTGATTGGTCTGGCTTGTCTAGAAGGTTCCACTGTTTCATTAAACTAGGGTGGCTTCCTAGACGTCTGCCCACGAGGTCAGAATTTAGAAATCCATCTTAACAGAGGTCTGTATGTGGAAAGCACAGGACTAAGCGGACATTAAGGAGAAGTGGGACTAGGAGCAGTGATTGAAGAAAGCACAGAGACTTAAGAGAGGGAGGGCAGACATGGTGGCAAGAGTAGTGAATAAAGTAGAGAAAACAAGAAGGGCAGTGAGAGCACCATGGGGTCAGAGAGGGAAGCAAGATAGCAAGGTAGGTTGGTAATAGTGCTTCATTTGTGGGGTATTTGCCAGGACTGAGCCCTAGGACATATTCCTGAGCATCAGCCCGTTTTCTCTAGGACTCATTTCATTCATGATGTGGTGTTTTGGCAACTCTATTATTTTAAATCCCACCTAGTCATATTCACACTACAAGCAACAATTGGGTGCACAGGTAACATAACTGGCTTTTACGGATGGATGGTGGGTGGTGCTAGAAAGCTCATCCAAGATGGCAGTCTCGTTGAGCTTCGTTCTCTGCTCTGATTAATCCTGGTAAACAGCAGCTTTAGAGGCAGCCCAGTGCATTCTGTCCGTGCAGTCGGGGTGAGGAAAGTGACTGGCCGAACTGTGCATTTCTCGGGCCTTTGCTCTGCTGGTGCAACTAGCCTGACACTGCTCCCGAAGCGAAGCAGCCGCTGTGGTGCTGGGTTGCCTGGTGGGTGAGCGGGCTCCGAGCCCGGCTCCCTTGGCGTGGAGACAGCTGGTGGCGAAAGCAGGTGCCCCCCGACTGCGGAAAATGATCTGTCCCCCCATTCCTCATCCAGGTGAACAGGGTGTGCTGGCGGGGCCCGGCCATGGCTGGAGGGGAGCAGCAGCCTGGAGGAGGACCCCCAGAAGGATGACAGCTGAGGAGCAGAGCCGGAGTGGAGTGCCGCAGAGGCCTGGGGCGGAGGCTGTCTGGAGACCGCTCCCGGCACCTGATATGACTTGGGCCGCTGATTGCATATCACATACTCAGAGGCCCCAGGTGACCTGCCTGGCCTGGTGCAGCCTTGGCTGGAACCCTCTGGGCGAAAAAGCATTTGGGACCCCCCAGCCCACAGGTGATGGCATGAAAGGCATGTAGGGAAGTGGAGGACAAGCCAGGAGGCCGGGTGTCCCAGAGTGGCCGGTGGAGCGAGTGAGGCGGCGTCCCCGAGGAGGTTGAGGTGCTGGGTCCCCGTGACCTCCACTCACCCACCCCCACCCCTCCTCGGCAGCATGTTTTGGTGGCAGGTTTTGTCAGAAAGCAGTGGCCGGCACCTACATCTGGCTAGAGCAAGGCCTGGTTGGAGTCTGTCCTGGAGTGGCTGAATTTTGGGGCGCAGGGAGGCATGAGCCTTAGTCTGTGTGGGGTGCCAATCTGGGCTGAGTGGCTGCTATCCCATTGTCTGTGGACATGTGGGTACATGCTGGTTCTCCTGTGCTGACACCCTGAAATGGCCTGCGAGCCTACAGTGTTAAGTGGTGTGGGACGCTTTGAGGCCCTGAGTGGATGCGGGACACTGAGGCCTCAAGGCCGGGATTTGGATGGTGAGGTCCACAGTGGCACACCGTTGAGAGGTGACTTGAGCCCGTGATCGCCCCCCAACTATCTTTTCCTGCTGGCAGTTTGGAGCTCCGCGCCCTTGATCCTTCCACTGCTCATTCCTGTGAGAGGGTCCGCTGGTCCTGCCATGGGGAAAACAGACAAAATGCAGAGGAATCTTGCCTTTGAGGGGTGCCCTTTGTCCAGGCCCCCCCCCAGACTTAGCCTGAGGCAGGGGAGCCGGAACTCAGCACCAGAGATGGACATTAGCGAGATACTACTGGACCTTAAGGCAAGCATCATGGGGATGGATGCCAAGCTGGACTCGCTCTCCTTCAAGGTTGATATGTTACAGCACCAGCTGGACAAGCACAGTGACCGCTTGGACGAAGTGGAGCACAGGGTGTCAGAAGATGGATCAGCAACCCTTGCGGCCAGGGTAGCAGCTATGGAGGTGCAGCTCAAGTCGGTATCCGCCAAGAATGAGAATTTTGAGGGCAGGGCCCGTAGTGACAATATCCGTTTGGTTGGTATCCAAGGGCATATCAAGATGGAGGAGTACGTTGAAACCCTCTGCAAAGAGGTCTTTGGGGGGACGGAGCTCTCCACCCTGTTTGTGGTTGAACGGGCTCACCATATGCCTGCAGCATGACCGGAGCCCGGGACGGCCCCCCGTCCCATCATTGGCCGCCTTCTGAACTATAGGGACCGGGACGCGATCCTTCGATTGGCCAGGTAGAAAGGGGACTTTCAATATGACAGCTATACATTTCAGATCTAACCAGATTTTTCTGCAGTGGTGCAGGCATCGAGAAGATTTTTTGTGGGGGTTAAATGTTGCCTCAGAGCCAGCCGTATTCCATACTCCATGTTTCCTGCAAAGCTCTGCATCCAGCAAGACACAATTCTTCGGGTCCCCGGAGGTGGCAAGCTTCTGCCTGGACAAGATCAGCGGCCGACATAGCCCCAACAATTCAAGTCCCTGAAATGGGGCCAGGAACCAGGGTCGGGAGGGCCAAGGAGACTGCTGAGGTCTGGCCGTTGATGTGGCCGGCCCGGGTGGAGGGCAGACAGGATGTCTGACAGCTGACTATGTGAAACTGGCATTTCTACCCATCAGGTCCGGCTGCCTTGAAAATATGTTTTTGCTACCCGTGGGTAGCTGAGCCAGCACAGGCTTGGTCGGGCACTAGCGCCCCGAGCACAGCATTGTTCATGGTTTGTGGTTTGGGGTATCTCTCGGGCGGGTTGGTGGTGGGGGTCTGGGAGTGGGAATGGAGGGAGAGGGATTGCAGGGCTAGGTTGGGAGGAGGGGATGGGGGAGTGCAAATGGGGGGGGATTGTATTGTTATGATTGTCAGGAATCTGATTCTTAGCCTGGTTGTCCCTCTGTTGTTCTATTTGTCAGGAGCCCGATTCCTGCCCAGCGGTTCGCTGGCTGATAAAAAACTTGAGGCAGCTGCATAAGTGGCTATGGGGAGCCTGGCTCTGCCGACTGGGTGCTAGTGAGAGAGGATGGCCTTCCAGGTAGGTACATGGACTATTAGGGGGGGGTTGCCACTCCAAAATCAGGAAGGTTGCAAGTACCTCCATAGGCACAGGGTGGAGTTGGCCTTCCTTCAGGAGACCCACCTTCCCCTGACCTCGGAACACACCTTGGTTCCCATTGGGGATACCACCAGTATTTCTCATTCTATTCTTCCTATGCAAGGAGGGTGTCCATACTATTAGGTAGGGGGTTACGTTTTGCATGGTCTCAGTGGCAAGAGACAAGGAAGGGAGGGCCCTGGTGGTATGTGGTGTCCTGAAGGGGGTGATGGTGGCATTGGTGAACTCATACAGCCCAAATGTAGATAACGGTAATGCTGTTGACTGGGTGATGGTGCAGCTGGCCAGGTGTCAGGAAGCCACCATAGTGTGGGGTGGGGATCTAAATACAGTATGGACCCCCTAATGGATAGATCTGGGGTGGGCCAGGGCTCTGCGTCCAAGGCGAGTTTACAGGTGCAGGAAATATGCAGAATTTACAATCTTGTGGATGGTTGGCGGAGGAAGCTCAGAGATGAGCGTGACTACACTTTCCACTCCTGGGTTCACAGGACCAGCTTCAGGCTTGATTACTTGCTGGTGTCCCGTGTGGGGCGGTCCACATGGGAAGATTGCTGAATTCTCCCCCGGACCCTGTCAGACCACTCACCTGTGATCCTTGAGTGCTTGCTGGGTGAAGGGGCGGAGGGGAGCCCACTCTTGGGGATTTAAATCTGATGCGCTGCAGGACTCTATGTTCTGCTGGGAACTGCAGGACGAGATCAATAACTATTCTGAATATAATGAGGGCTCTGTCTCCTCGCAGGGCGTACTCTGGGAATGTTTTAAGTGCTATATCACAGGGGTGTCTATGGTTAAGGAGAAGGGGATTCTCTGGAGTATCAGGGGTGACCTTGCGGCAGGCGAGGCATGGCTAAGCAGCTAGAGGGTAACTATACGTCCATGGCAGACCCCAGGACCCTGGTGGAGCTCCACAAGAAGCTTGATGGGTTTAGGGCGAATACCAATTGGGAGATTCGGTTCCTAGCAGAGGCCATCAGGTACGTCAGTATGGGGAGGGGCAGAAACCATGGGCTCTATTATCTCGGCTGCTGGCTACTGAAAAAAGGCCTCTGCAGGTGAACTACATTAGGGAAACCCAGGTTGACCCCCTGTATGCAGAGGAAGGCATTGCAGCAGAATTCTGCGCTTTCTATAAGCACCTGTATGGGTCGAGGTACTCGCAGGAGCCGGAGAGTCTGTGGCACTACTTGTAGGACATGGAACTGTATTGGGTGGAGCATCAACTCTGCAAGGCTCTCAATCGGGAGATCTCGCTGGAAGAGATTATGGCTGTAATCAACGATCTCCCGGGATCTAAGTCCCCGGGGCCCCACGGCCTATCTGTGGAATTTTGTAAGGCATATTCCCCCATCCTTGCCCCCGTTCTCCTGCGGGTGTATGCAGAGTCACTTGTGGCTGGGACACTTCCCGTCTCGTTGCGTAAGGCGAATATCGTGCTTCTACATAAAAGAGGAAACCAGCTGAGGACTGTACTATACTCACCTCTACTCCCCGTGCGGCATGTGGCCGGGCTGGCGATGATGTGAGAGCTAGCCCATCATTAGTGGGTGGACAAACTGGGTATTGTCACCATTGGGGATTTTTTTATCGATGAGTTTCTCGCTGTTCAGCAGGCGAGAGAGAAAGGGGGCGATTTGGCTCTGGACATCTTTCTGTACTTTCAGGTGTGGTACGCGCTCACTGCACTATTCCCCTTGTTTTCCAAACAACCCCCCACGTGGGCTTTTTTACAAGGGGTGATTCTATCTCGAGGATAGGGCCGCTTGGTCTCGCGTCTATACAGTAGCCTTATGCTAGACATGCTGTGGGAGGGGGAGGCGCTGAGAGGACAATGGGAGGAAGTACTGGGCAGGGGCATAGCGGGTGAGTATTTGACATGTGTGTTGGGACAAAACCAGAGGGTATCATTAACTCCAGATTTAAGTTGATGCACTTCAACTTTTTACACCAGGTTTATCACACCCCAGCCAGGCTCCATATGCATTTTACTTCTGCCCCGGACTCCTGTGCCAGGTGTGGAGCTGCTACGGCAGGGGTTCTTCATATGGCCTGCGAATGTCTGCAGATTTCCAGCTTCTGGGCCAGGGTACTGGAGAATGTTTCTCTGATCATTGGGGAACAGCTGGAGCCGGATAATGTGCTCAAGCTTCGGGGATGTACGAGGTCCCTGCCGCGGGGGATGAAGCATTTGGCAGCGCTGTTATTGGTGGTGGCTCGTCAGGGCTTTAAGTGGGCCGGGGCTCCGAAATTTCGTTTTGAGGCGGGGCCCTGCCGGGGCCCACTAATCTCCCCTGGCAGCCCCGGCCACTACACGAAAAGGCATTGTTTTCTACAGCCTAAAGCTCTCGCTCGTGAGCGATAGCTTCAGGCTTCAGAAAAAAATGCCTTTCAGCCATAATGGTGGCGCCGCACCTGCGAGGCATCCCTTTAATCAAGTGATGCACGTGGGCCGGCGCCACCATTATGGAAAAAACGTGAGGCCGCTGGAAGCAGAGGTTTTGCTTTCTAAATACTGAAGCTCCCGCGGATTCGCGGCAGTTTCAGTCTTTAGGAAAAAGGCCTCTGCTTCCAGTGGCCTCACCCTTTCAGCCTTAATGGTGACGCTGCCCCCCCTCCCCCCGGCTGGCGAGGGGCAGCACCACCATTAAGGCTGAATAGGCGAGGCGCTGTCCCCTGCCAGCCAAGCCTATACAAAATAAATGCAGAGATCAGCACCCTCTACCCCATTGGGGAGAGGGTGCTAATCTCTACAAAAGGCTGCCTGGCAGGGGTGCCAGTAGCCCATTGAGCCGGGGCTCGTCAAGGGGGCGTTGCCTAACGGGCCATGAAAACCCCTGTTGTTAGGCCACGCCCCCTCGATGAGCCACGGCTCGATTTTTAGTGCCACTTAAGGCACTGTGGCTCGTAGAAAGGTGGCCATGGCCTGGGGCAGGGGCCACCCTCCTAGTCTGCTGGTGTGGCTGCAAGACGTGGCATACTGTCATGACGTGGAGACTGCTTTTATTCTAACTTTACCGCTGCACGCCCGACCACCAGAGGTTTGGGCTCAGTATGTACAATATTTCATTACAGCAGCTGATTAGTACTGTGGCGTGGAACTGTGGGCAAAGTTATTATCATATATTTTGCCAATGCACATTGTATTATGTTTGGGTGGGATCGTACTCCTTGTATGTTTATGTTATTGTTGCAAAACTATAACACATTTTTTTTTAATAAATCTATGGCTGGCTCATTGTAATTCTTAAACCTGATGAGCCAGGCCGGCGCTGCTGTGCTAGTTATCCGTTTTAATTAATACACTGAGCTATAAGGTGACAGAGCTGGGTACATGTGTAAACCATGCTTGCTGTCAGTCAACAGGACATTGGTGCTGCTAAACTTCTATAATAACCACCAGGCTCAGGTGTGCGTGTGTGCAGCAGGCATGCAGTTATGACACCAAGCACAGTGAGCTAGTTGAGTATGCAGGTGGGCAAGCCTGTAACTTTCTTGTTTGCTAAATCATCAGGTTTTAATTTGGACCATCGACTGTTCCTAATTCCTCATATTAATTCATTGGTTAAACTCGCTAATTTGCACCTCTTCTCTTTAAGAGCTCTGAAACCTTTCCTTTCGGAAGCCATTTTTGCGCAATCTTTGGTTTTATTCTGGATTGATGTTGGTAATTTCTTACTGCCGCAAGTGCGATTCATACTCTCAACGTAATCACGGAAGTCGCATGTACACGACCCTCCCCCCTTGGTTGGCGCATTATGCCTGCTTGCATAAACAGGCCACCTCGAGGAAACCAATGGGGGAAAACGGTTAGGAAGTGGTTATTGATAGGCACAGGATATAGGAAAACCAGCGAGAGGATTAGGGAAAGGACATTGAATTGGTATGGGGGACTGTAGGAAAAGCACCACCTGCACATTCCCTTAGTTTATTACACACACAAATTATCCTCACATAAACTCTGATGCCCGGGGAAGCAAACACAACTCATATTCACATAATTCCTGCATAACATGATATGACTGTTACTCTGTGTGACGAATCTAGCGAGCTTTTCACTACTTCTCTGGTGGAAATCTCCCCTCATGTGGCCAATGAAAGGCGGAAGCTACCTGACTCTGACCCTAGGGGTGACTATCTGTGGGAGGACCACATGGGGGAGGACAACCCTCCGGGATGCGATGTGAGCCCACTGAGTCAGAACAGGTCTTTACCTGTACTCCTTGGTAACACCCATTCACCTTTCCCCCATTCGTGTATGGCATATTGTAATGTGGATAAAGAAGCTGCACTGTTTTCTGATCACCGACCCTTTGTACATCCCTCCCCCTTTAATACTGAGATGAGGCAGAGGAATGCAGTGATGAAGATCACTTAAAGTAGCAAACCAACGCCGCGTTCTAGTCATTGGAGGATGTTAAGAGGTGCTGGGACATTCAAATATGAAACACCTAAACAGAACCAGAGACTCAGTCCTCCCGACGCTTGTTGGGACATGGGAGGAAAGTGCCCTGCAAGCCAGAGCGAAGAAACTGGTGTCAATGGTGTCCAAGGAAGCCTGGTATAAGAGAGTTTGCCGCCGTGTCATCACAAGCAGCAGGAGCTGCAAGCGAAGTAGAAGTCAAGGTGGAAACCGAGAAGTCGACATGACATGGTGCCAGTCAGAAAACGAACAGCGGAGGGCGCAGTGAGATGCGAGCGACACCAAAGCTGCCAAAGAAGACCAGTAAGCCCAGAGAAGGAGAATGGGATTCCGTGGTGCTTCAGGGTGGCTGCTGTGTACTGTTAGTGAACAGTAGAAACCCAAATAAGGGAGCTGGGACACTTAGCACAATTGCAGAAGGGTCAGTGGCCCAACATATGAAAAATATTCTTACCTGGATATAGAAACAAGTGAGACTCACACGCAAGGGATGAGACAAATACCCTTGGCAGGCGACTAAACCAGCCGCACAGGGAGTCTCAACAGTCCTCCCCTGGTTGCATGAACCCCAATGATCACCTCTCAGTAGATTATCTTTTAGTTCTTTCAACAGAATGGATTTAGTTCTTACTTCCACAACAACAGTATCATACAACCATATAAAGGACTGAAGGACCAAGTTTAATGCCACTTATGGGCTACTTCCACTCTTTATTACCTCCTCGTTGCCTGCCACCCAACTGTAAACAGGTGATGGGGGATCAGAGCCAATTTCCCCTCTCTCCACCCTCCCAACCTTGTTAGTCCAGTGAACATCAGTGTCAAATGGTGCAAAACATGACTCATTCACTCCCCTTTTTGGGGAGTCGAACAATCTTGGGGAGGCACTTAACCTGACAGTCGAGGTAGGGACTCCCTCTAGGGCCGCAATCTCTTCTTCCAGGCTAATGCAAATGTCCTTCAAAGACATACTTGCACTTCTTTTGCACGTATTTCTGCATCCCAAAGAACTGGCCCTAAAATGTCAATTCCCTCCATAATGCTCCTGGCTGTACACTCCATAGTTGCATCAGAAATAGGTTGGACAGACTTGACCACCTCACTATAGGTTCTCGACGTAGCCATGGGGAAGAAATATGTAATCTTTCCTTGTTCTCCACCATTATGGACTTGCAGTGTAGATTCCATTTCTTCGTCTAATTGTGTCTGTTCCAAGCTTCTCAGATTATAGTGTCTTGTTTTACGATTCGCCATTTGACCAAACCAAGGCGAGGTAGGTTTCCCAAATGAAGTCCACCACTTGACGCACTAAAGCCTGGAAAGGGGATCTCAAACAAATATCTATAGCTTTGTCACACTTCCACACTTATCTTAACCGCTCCTGTAAACTCCCCGAAGCGGACTTTCCTGTATTAATGCCTGTCCCTCTCAGTAACCCAACAAGCCACACCATCCCTCTGACTATGTTGGCTGCTTCCAATGCGTCAGAAGGTTGCAATTTCCTCTATAATACGACCAATTTCGGTTCTTACGTAAAAAGACAAGGAAAGAGCATACAGAGGGGCTGAACTCACTCCACGTCCACCAATTTATGACGAGCGTCTAGCTGCACTACGAAAGGCACCTGCTCCAGCATAATCACACTTGGTCACTTAGCAGCAGTATCCGACACTCAACACAGCTCAAAGGGTATATAAGGTAAGAAGCCCTGCAGTCACTGTGTAACAAAAAAAGAAAAAAGGGCATATATAGCGTGGGGCACCGCATATACTCACAACTCAAATGGCCAATCATTCTTTCAGCTCCTCAGTGTTGAGCTCTCAGCGCACAACTAGCCCCCACCCAATGAGGCGTGAGAGCTGCTGGGAGCAATAAAGAGAGTCAGGGAACGAGCTGTGACCTTATGTGAAGGTTTCTCAACAGTTTCAGACTCTACTTCGTAAATTGGAGGTTCGACAGAACCGCGTTTCAACAAGCTACAGGCAGCAAGCTACCAGCTTCAAGTAGAAGAAAGGTCCTAGCAGCGTCTGCTCGACACTCTCAACCCGCACCAAACATCACAATCTGGCTGCTTCTGACAGTTCTCTCTCCAATCTATCAGATCACCAATTTCACCAAAGTGGAACAATGCTGCATGAGTGGTCTTCTTGTTAGTGGAAATGACCCAAACCCGAGTGAGACTGAGAGGCTTAAAAGCCCCCCTCCGGTGCAGGCCATTAGAAAGCAGTGAGCAGGGAGAGCAGTGTGAGCAGCAGTAGCAGAAAATGGAGGAGGGAGAAGACGCCGGGATCACTGTTAAGCAGAGAACAGTAGCCGGTCCTGAGAGGGTCTTTGCCTCCAGAAGCCTTAAGTGCAGAGGTTGCACAGCGAGAAGCGTGATAGAGGGAAGCTTGCCCTCTGAAGACCTGTTTTGCAGAGGCTCTGCAGCGGGAAGCTTAAGTATGCAACGCTTTCTTCCCCAAGAGGCAGTCTACGATGGCCGGCGAGCACCACAGAGCGTCTGGAGCAAAGCAAGCTCCTTTTACAAGTGGCACGGACGACCTCTGACCTAGAGTAGCAGTTTAAAAGAAATGAGGACAATATAAGCACACCCTTTTAGAGGAATTTGTTGAAAGGATCTAAAAAGTATGTGAGATAAGTAAAGGATTCAAAAGTAGATTTAAGGTGCAGAGGAGAGAAATGCAACCTTGACACCCAGGTTGAACAAAATACAAAAGAACAAACAAGTTCCCAATTGGGAATTCATGTCCCCTGCACACTTTCGTATGTCTGGAATACCAGACCAATAATTCATATCTTAAAGACACAATATTTCAAGTAAATGATTATACTATAAAGATTTAAGGCAAAAGTCAGTTTTGGAAAAAAAACATTCAATCAGATTATATCACAAGAACCAAGCTTCATTGTATTCATGGTGGTATAACTGTAGAGGGCCCAACGCGTTTCTAGTGTATACACACTCTTCATCAGGGGCAATTCAAATTCTGGAAAAAATGTATATACAATATTTACATCAGAGTGCAGAAATATAATTATATAATTTCATATAATTTCATCAAATTAGAAACAAATAATCACTTATTTCGACCCATGTTTCGTACAACAACTTCTGGCTGGAATATGTTACAAAAAACCAACAGTTTCTGCTAAGATCTTTGGACTACATAAGGAAAAATCAAACCAAGTGATGTATTAGATACATAATTAAACTTATACCAGTATGTGGTGGGACATAATATATCCTCTGGCTATAACTACCAGACCTAAGGGTGATAATGGTCAAGAGAAAAGATGCCTCAATTTCATGGGGCTTGAACGGCCATGTAAAAAATGAATTAGCAGAATGTCAAACAGATAAGAGAATCTCAAAAAAGTCTAACCTTGTGATGTTTTTTTTTTAAAGTGCTTCTGTATTCAAAACCTTGGATTCGCTGTAAAGTAGATCCCACTCGTGCGGGGATGAACAACAATTCTACATTGGAAAAAAGAGAGAATTGCTTTTTGTAGAGGAGAGGAAAACTATAGTAGCCTCTAAACAGTCCGTTTAAGAAAGTAGAATTACCAGCAAAAATGACACTTACTCAAATATGCACGAAAACTCCAGAATGGAGGTCCAGACAGGGTAAGTACATGCGTTAAACAGATCTTCAGCACAAGGCAAGATCTAAAAAGGTAAGTAGAGAGGAAGATATGGGGACCAATTCAGTGCTGTTAGATTAAAATCTTAACCTCATGCAGAGGTAATCCAAAAAGAAGAGGAGGATTCAACATTATTTAAACAATCTTACCTTTAGTCACAAGCGATGTACAATGGAGGCAGGATTCCAGGGAGGATGTCCGTCTCCATTGTCAACGCCGCAACACATTTTATGCCGTGTAGGCGAATGATGTCATCACGCGCATGCGTATATGACGCAATCCGAGAGCAACGGGTGGAAATCACAACGTTAAAAGTGAAATATCGGGGTCTAATATATAGCAAATAGCAAGTTGAATATGTCAGTGTCGACAAATACAAAAAGATTACATAGGTTAGGTATTTTGTGCCCGCGACCGGCCTGCTTACAAGATGACGTCATCACGCCAACGTGCGGGTGATGTTATATGTAAACCAAGCGCCGCGTAAATTTTAAAAAAACATTGAGGAAGGTTCTAAAACCCTTTGTTTGAAATCAACAAGGGTAAAAATCCTAACATGATTTTAAGACATATCCAAACTTTGGATGGCTAGCTATTAGGGGAGAGGGAGAGAAAATTATTTGTGAAAAATGTCTTTTATTCTCATCACAGTGGTGGAGAGAAAGAGGGAATGAATATCCATAAAAGGGACTAATTTGGACTCTCCCGACAGGAAGAATTTAAACAGACAGTAGTGAAAGTTTCCAGATCTAACAAAATAGTCATTATAGTCAAGACAGTAGATATTCCCGGAGGAATGAGTTGCGTCTAATCAGTGGGAGAGACAAGAGGGAATACTCGTCTACACTATATTTGTGGATGTTCGCCTCTTATGTGTAGGTAAATCTAGATATCCATATAAGTGAAGGAAAAAAACAACAGATGTTCACAGTATTCTGCCCATACGTGGGGTTCACATTCTTATGTGGAAATTTGAGTCAGATGTAGGCAAACATATTTGATGCAATATTAGTTAGTACAGACTAGCTGCACAGACAGCATGTTAACTTCAACTTCATGTCTACAGTAATAGTAATCCTCAAAGATCTGAGGCAAGTTTCATAAAGCATTTATGAATAAATTTAGATAACTGCCCACAACTCGGTTCACATTCTAACGGCTGGTGCTATGTTTGAAACAGGTGCCAAAGTAATGGTTAGAAGACCTTGAAAGGAAAAGAAGGAGGAAGAGAGGATGTCCAAATCTGTTGGATGTGTATTTAGATGAATGGTCCCAGGTAATAATCCTCATTAAGACCAAGAGGGGACATAGCGTCAAGTTTGTGAATCCAACAGAGTTCGGGTTGAGCAGGTAATTTTGGTAGATCGCCACCCCTTGGGAGGGGATGTATCACTTCGAGTATTGCAAAACACATTTGTGAGATGTTATGATTGTTATCTCTGAAATGGCGGAATACCGGTGATTTCAGATGTTTCATTCTTATCTGGGACTTCTGTTCAGTCCATCTTTCTTTAGCATGTCTGCTCGTCTTGCCCATGTAGTATTTACCGCAGGGACATCTGATGGTATAGATAACATTTTTTGATTCACAAGTTGAATAGTTTTTCAGGAGAATCTTTTTCCCATTGTTTGGATGTCTGATGTGATCTCCCTTTATAATGTTTGAGCAATTTTGACAATTGAGACATGGGAATGTTCCGTTTTTCTGTTTACTGAACGTCTTCTGGGTAGGTTTCTTTGGTCTTTCCGCTTTAATCAAAGTATCTCGAAAGTTCCTCCCTCTTTTATAAGCCAGCATGGGAGGAGATGGGAATAGACGATTAAGGTTGGGGTCCGATTTGATTAGATCCCAATTTCTATTGATGAT
Source organism: Ambystoma mexicanum (assembly GCF_040938575.1). Classification (NCBI taxonomy): domain Eukaryota; kingdom Metazoa; phylum Chordata; class Amphibia; order Caudata; family Ambystomatidae; genus Ambystoma; species Ambystoma mexicanum. The sequence goes on along the minus strand of NC_090926.1, from coordinate 322,709,561 downwards.
TTTCTTTATCTGAAAACTTTGTGCCGAGTATTTCAATGTATAGATGAGATTAGCATCAGTTTGTGTTATCTGCTGATTTAATAGGGCTTCCCGGGGGTTGGCTTCTGTTCTTGTGATGGCTTGTGTCACCACTTCCTCAGGGAATCCTCTTTGTAAAAATCTCGATCTCATAGTGTCAAACTCACTCTGGAGTCTTTCTGTGTTAGATGTTATACGTTTTCCACGTAAGAGCTGGCTATATGGGAGATTCTCCTTTAGATGCCTTGGATGAAAGCTGTTGTAATGCAAGGCGTTGTTGACGTCCGTAGGTTTCCTGTACATAGATGTTGATAATTCCATGTTCTTCCACTCAACAGTGACGTCTAAGAAATTGACATGTGGTCTGCCAATTTCGATGGTGAATTTGATACATGGATTACATTGGTTAATATATTCCCAAAAGTCCATCAACTCCTGTTCTGTGCCATTCCAAATACCAAAGATGTCGTCTATGTATCTAGTCCAACTGTATATCTTGTCTTTCCAATGAGGATAATCCAAAACATATGTCTTTTCAAAGTGGAACATAAAAATTTTGGCATATGAAGGAGCCACAGCTGAGCCCATAGAGGTTCCAGATACCTGAAGGTAATATTGATAATTAAATCTAAAGTAATTGTTGTACAGAATGAGGTTAATAAGTTCAATCGCAAAGATCTTGTGTATCTGAATGTTATCATTGCGTAGGAGAAACCATTCTAGGGCAGGTCATGTGGAATTGAAGTGTATAAGCTACTTACGTCCATTGAAAACACTAAGGTATCAGCAAAGTCTATTTTCAGAGTACTGATTGTCTGCAAAAAATGTGTCGTGTCCTTAAGGTACGTAAGGTATTATCTGTACCAGTGGTTGGAGTGCGGTGTCTAGATACCGCCAAGGGTTGGAAAATACTGTTAGTTCCGGCCACTATGGGCCTAAAAGGGGGGTCCTTGGAGTTTTTATGGATTTTAGGTAATCCATAAAAGACAGGAATCATTGGATTCGTATTGATGAGAAATTCTTCTGTTTTATCCGAAATCCAGTCCATTGAGCTAGCTTTTTCTACCACCTTTTTGATAAGACTGCATATGTTGTTTGTGGGGTCATTGTCTAATGGGAGGTATGTTTGTCTATCTTCTAGTAATTTTAAACACCCAGCATTGTAGAAGTTCGTATCCATGAGTACCAAGGCTCCCCCTTTGTCTGCCTGTTTAATAGTGAGAGAGTTATCTTCCGCTAGATCTTTAATTATTTTAAGCTGGTGTCGATGGATATTTTGTTTAATAGGTCCATCGTATTTAATCCTCCTTAGGTCTTTTGTGGTTTTCATTTTGAATAGATTAACCAGTGGGTTATTGATTTGCGGATGGAAAGTACTTCTGTTTTTCATTTCCAGGTAATCATGTTCTTTTGATGTATTAGTTTGTCCAAGATTATCAAACAAGATCTTTAGCTACATTTTACGAATTAACTTGAATAAATTAATTTCTTTTTCAAATAAATTGGTCGAATTTGTTGGTACAAAAGAAATCCTGAGACTCATTGTATCAATTTGTGCTTTAGATAGTTGTTTAGAAGAGATGTTTATGATTAGTGGTGAGTCTATTTGTTCTTTTGGCGTGGCTTTCTTTTGATCTCGTCTGGTCGGACGTCTCCTAAAAAAGGCTGTGCTGGATTTGGAGGAATCGGAGTAACTGTTGTTCCTGGTATTGGTACCTGGGCGTCCGCTGATATGGGAATCTGAATTGGATTAGCTAGACTTGTACTGGGCTGTTCTTCCTGTTCCCCACTTGTTATTGCACTGCTACCAGTATTGTTATTGCCGGGTGGTTTCCTAGGAGCTCCAGGAGTGCCCAGGCGGGGTTTGTAATTACCGTAGTATTCTTGCCACGTATACACTATTTCCCTGGCGTAGTCTAGCGTATCTCTACGGAATTTATGAATTGTCCGCTGTTCTATGTCGCGTTTGTAGCTTTCGAGTTTGCTGTTAGTATCTTCTAAGATGGTGTGAAGTTCAGCGGCCGATTTGAGTTTAATAAGCTGTGTGGATACTTCTTCAATCTCTTGATTGATAGTGTGCAGCGATTTTGCTAGTTCCTCTATGGTGAGTAGTATTAGATCCAAAGAGCATTTGTTCAGGATAAATTCCCACCTCTTCACAAAATGTTTGTTGTCTTTACATAATGTTGGGCGAAGATAGACTCTTAGTCCCCTTGGTATTCTTTTGGCCTTAAAGTATTGGGTCAAAGTTGTGGCGTGTAATCTTTGAGACATTTCTCTCTGTATTAGCCGTTCCAACCGTTGAATGAGAATGTCCGGATTTTCTTTATTAGTTGCCTCTGTGCTGGTGTCCTTAATCAAGCCTAGAATTCTCTCGGCTTCTTCATCCGTAAATGCTAAGGTAGTTGCAGATTTGTCTGTTAAGGTATTGATTTTTGAAAAATAATCTTTTTGTATTTGTCAACACTGACATATTCAACTTGCTATTTGCTATATATTAGACCCCGATATTTCACTTTTAACGTTGTGATTTCCACCCGTTGCTCTCGGATTGCGTCACACACGCATGCGCATGATGACGTCATTCGTCTACACGGCATAAAATGCGTTGCGCCGTTGACAATGTAGACGGACATCCTCCCTGGATTCCTGCCTCCATTGTACATCGCTTGTGAATAAAGGTAAGATTATTTAAATAATGTTGAATCCTCCTCTTCTTTTTGGATTACCTCTGCATGAGGTTAAGATTTTAATCTAACAGCACTGAATTGGTCCCCATATCTTCCTCTCTACTTACCTTTTTAGATCTTGCCTTGTGCTGAAGATCTGTTTAACGCATGTACTTACCCTGTCTGGACCTCCATTCTGGAGTTTTCGTGCATACTTGAGTAAGTGTCATTTTTGCTGGTAATTCTACTTTCTTAAACGGACTGTTTAGAGGCTACTATAGTTTTCCTCTCCTCTACAAAAAGCAATTCTCTCTTTTTTCCAATGTAGAATTGTTGTTCATCCCCGCACGAGTGGGATCTACTTTACAGCGAATCCAAGGTTTTGAATACAGAAGCACTTTTAAAAAAAAAAAACATCACAAGGTTAGACTTTTTTGAGATTCTCTTATCTGTTTGACATTCTGCTAATTCATTTTTTACATGGCCGTTCAAGCCACATGAAATCAGTATGAGGCATCTTTTCTCTTGACCATTATCACCCTTAGGTCTGGTAGTTATAGCCAGAGGATATATTATGTCCCACCACATACTGGTATAAGTTTAATTATGTATCTAATACATCACTTGGTTTGATTTTTCCTTATGTAGTCCAAAGATCTTAGCAGAAACTGTTGGTTTTTTGTAACATATTCCAGCCAGAAGTTGTTGTACGAAACATGGGTCGAAATAAGTGATTATTTGTTTCTAATTTGATGAAATTATATGAAATTATATAATTATATTTCTGCACTCTGATGTAAATATTGTATATACATTTTTTCCAGAATTTGAATTGCCCCTGATGAAGAGTGTGTATACACTCGAAACGTGTTGGGCCCTCTACAGTTATACCGTCATGAATAAAATGAAGCTTGGTTCTTGTAATATAATCTGATTGAATGTTTTTTTTCCAAAACTGACTTTTGCCTTAAATCTTTATAGTATAATAATTTACTTGAAATATTGTGTCTTTAAGATATGAATTATTGGTCTGTATTACAGACATACGAAAGTGTGCAGGGGACGTGAGTTCCCAATTGGGAACTTGTTTGTTCAAGAGTAGCAGTTTGCCAGGTCGCGAGGAGCCACTGAAGCAGAGCAGCTGTGAGCAGTGAGTTCACCAGCTGATAGTGACCCCAGAGCTCTCTGAGACCACTTGCATGCCCAATACAAGTAATTACAAAGTATCAAACACTTGCTTATGAGTAGAAATAATATTAAAGTCAATTTTGAATACCGAACTATCAGAAAACAGTGAAAACAATATTTTTCAAAAAGCAAATGACTGTTACTTTAAGCGTGTGAGTTTGTTGAGAATTCGGCAAGCAGCAAGATGAGGCAATATTATTGGAACCCAAAGCAAACAACCATTGCCCCAGCCAAAAAGTAAGACAATTTATAACCAACAGATATTGCCAAAGGCAGGAGGGTACGAATGAAAGTCCAAAGGTTTTGAAGCTTGTTGCCCATATTTGAAGAAGTGTATAATAAAAGTTGTTATAATCCCACATTGCCAAAACCAAGGAAGAAGCAGAATAAAACCTTATCCATGTCAGTATTTGGTTCCTTAAACAGTGGGGAAACAAAAGTGGCAAGAAGGCTGCCCTTCTGGAAAAGGTTATTCAGAAGGAGAGGAGCATAACTTGCAGAGGTTTTGGAAAGTGCAAAAAAATACTAAATAGCACCAATGTGAATTTTGCTTTCGCTGATGAATTGCTAAAAGCCTGATGTTGTAAAGTAATGAAAACGGTGAAGCTGATCTTAACCACAGAAGCACGTGTTGTTTGTGAATTTCTATTCGGGCAGGGGAGTATACCCGAATGGCAATCCTTTAAAGTAATAGGCCTGGCATGGGAGTACAACAGGTGTGATTGAAGTAGTAGGCCTGACATGGGAGTAAACCAGGTGTGATTGAAGAAGTAGGGCTGGCATGGGCTTAAACCAGGTAGAAGCCGATGAAGTGCTGTAAATTGGTGCTGATAAGATTTTGATAGACTTTTTGGTGCTGAAGAAAGAACTGTAAAAGTCTGCCGCAGAGGAGTTGTATTTATTCAGAAATAATAAGTTGTTGCAATGCATCCTGACAATTTATGTTGCTACCCACCAACTAAAACAGTATTCTTTGTTTATGTGAAGAAGACAATTTTGGATCTTTCTATTTTACAAGGAAGAGAAACAACCTTTGTATTGAACCACTGGAGTTATGGAACTTTACTGTTGTCAAATTTGAATCACAAAGAACTCGGTTGGAACTTTGGTACAAACCAGAATTTCCTTGTTTCTTTTTTTGGAACTGTGGAGCAGAATCCTATTTGAATCTGGGGACGGGGAATTCATCGAGATTATAAAGAGAAACTGTTATCATATTGTGAAGTTAAATGTTATATATGTTATTGCTTTTGAACTGCATGCATTACTTTATTGAGTTACTGTATGCATAAGTGTGAGGGACAGATATCCTTTGTTAGAGTGTTTCCTTTAGTTTCTTTCAGGCAGGGAAATCCAAGTCAGGGTAGGGATAGCGAGGCTTGCAGCCAACCTTTTGAGTTGATAAAATGGCATCTTTTGAAAAACATTCACAAAGCTGTCCATCTCACATTTCTGACCCCTCACATCACTTAGGAATAGCCAAGACATAGGCGCAGTTAATCAGCCGCTTCTATTGGCCTGGCATCTAGGCTGATGTGAAAAAGATTGTACTTACTTATGCCCTCTGTCAAAATACCAGTTCCCAAATACCTCCTCCAGCTCCACTACAGTCTTTACCCATCATTGATGGGCCCTTTTACTGTACAGGTATGGACATAGTTGGACCCCTTGATCCATCCAAATTGGGGAATCGCTATATATTGATGATCGTGGATTATGACACTCAATATCCTGAGGCCTTCCATTACATAATAATACATCCCAACAAATCTTGAAACGCCTGATCCCATTATTTTCGCAGGTTGGTTTCCCAAAGGAGATCCTAACGGAACAGGAGACAACTTTTATGAGTCGGTTAATGTCAGAGGTGAAGATCTTACATGTTAATGTTAAAGATTATTTATATCACACACTATCACTACCAGAGTGGTCCCCTGATACTCTGACTGATCTTAAAGGTAAAAGTGTGGGATGGCTTAGTATGGTATAGCGGGAAGAGGTAGAGCGAGAGTTATGATGACCTATTGACAGCTTCAGTTCGTTTTGCACCGTTCATTGAGCCTGGGTGCAAGTTACTGCTTGGTAGACTCCCATGTGCTGTTGTGCGGGACTATGTGTGGTTTGTTTTGTTGTTGCAGTGTAGTGAAGTGCATGAAGATTGCTATGCATAGAGGAGGTTGTGTTTGTTTAGTGTTTGAGAGCTGTATGTAGAACTTGAGATTTTAGGGTTTGGGTTAGTGGGGCTTTTTTCAAACCTCGTTGGTTCGGACACCTGTGCTCAGCGTCTCTGCCGTGCTATGTAGTGGACGTTTTGTAGCAGTTCATTTGCGGTTCTGCTCAAGGTGATGGCTTTTCTCTGCAGCTGACTAGCGGTCTGTACCTGTCTAACGGTCTGTGGCCATGAGGTGCTGAAGGCCTCCCCTCCGCCCCGGGGTGGAGATGGGTATGGTTGACGGGTTTGCTCTTAGGTTCTCAAAGGGTGTGCCTATCATTTCCCCCCTGAGCTCCTTGGGCGGGATCCCTACCCTCCAAGTACCAGGTGCTCTAAGGCCTCCTGGGGTGCCAGTTACTGGTTAATGCTCCCCCATCTGAAGCTATGGTGCCTGTCCCTAGGGTGATGTCTAAAGTGGAGGTATTGTTTCTGAGTGGGTCTTTCCTGGGCCCCCTGCCTGGCTTCATTCTTCCATGTATGCTTGTTGAGGTGTGTTCTGTTTCCAGTGGTGTCTTTGTTTTTTCTAGTCGTTCCAGTCTGATTCTGAGGTGAAGAGCCAAGTTTTAAGCAATTTTCAGAATTTTAGGTGATCCTTCGTATTGCGTATTTCTTTTGGGAGGGTGTTCCAAGTTTTTACTGCCAGGTGGGAGAATGACGACCATCCAAGTTTTTTCTTGTCTATGGTTTGGTTCTAGGTGAATATCGGTGCTTGATCTGAGTGGTCTTGTCGCTAGGTAAACTGTTATTTTCTTTTGCAGGAATTCTGCTCCTTGGCCATGGATTGCTCTGTGTGTTATGCACAATGTTTTGAATGTGATTCGTTGTTAGATAGGCAGTGAATGTAGCATGTTTAGTGCTGGGGTTATGTCCCTTCGTGGTAGTCTGAGGAGATGTCTGGCCACTGCTTTTTGGTTATGTTGCAGTTTCTTTAGCAGGCGTTCTGGCACTCCGAGGTATAGGTTATTGGCATAGTGTATTCTGTACATGATGAGGGATATGATGGTAAGTGTTTTATGGGTGAAGAAGAGGAATTGTAGGATCATTTTTACTGTGTGCAGGAAGAAGAAACATTTCTTGATTATTGCGTTTTACTAGTGGTTCTAGTGTTAGTTCGTTGTCCATTAAGACTCCAAGGTTTTTGACTGTTTTCGAGGGCGTCAGTGCAGTTCCTAGTTCTGCAAGTCCTGGGAAGTAAGGGTTGTTTTCCTGGTTTTTGGGTATAACCATTATTTCTGTTTTTCCTGGGTTGGGTTTGAGGCTGTTTGTGTTCATCCATTCATAGAGTTCTTGTAGACAGTCTTCCAATGTTGTATTCATTTTTGTGCGCCTTTGATTTTGTTGATGATTTGTGCGTCTTCAGTGTAGTTGTAGCCTGTAAAGCTGTGTCTTTTTATGAGCTTGATTAATGGAGTCAGGTAGATATTGAAGAGCTAATTGGATAGGGACGATCCTTGTGGTACTCCACAGTTGATGTCCCTTGGAGTGGATTTAAAAGGTTTTATCTAGACGGTTTCCATTCTATTGGTTAGGAATGATTTAATCCAGAGTAGGGCTAAATCGGTTATTCCTATTTCTTCTATTCTCTTAATGAGGATTTTGTGGCTGACTGTGTTGAACACTGCAGAGCGGCCCAGTAGTATCAGAGCTGAGTTTGTGTCAGAGTCTGCATTTGTTTTTAGATCATCCCAACTCGAGAGGAGTGCTGTCTCTGTCCCTCTCTTAGCTCTAAAGCTGACTTGTGCCTCGTCCAGCAGTTGGTATTTTTTCTATGTGCTCCTGTGTTAGTCTGTAAATGTAGGTTTCTAGAAGTTTGGACGGGTAGCGAATGTTGGAGATAGGTCTGTAGTTAAAGAGGTCTTCCACATTGCCTGCAATGTTTTTGAGGAGTTGGTTGATGTATGCTGATTTGAATGATCGTGGTACTCTCCCTGTTGTTGTGAGTGATAGGTTAAAGAGGTTTCTGTAGCATTGCGAAAGTGTGCCCTGTGCAAATGATTTGTGGATATCTGGATGGCAGAGGTCCACACGGATGCTGCTTTGTTGCTACTTCTTACTAGCTTGACGAATGTCTCTACTGATATTTGGGGGAAGCTTTGGAGCTTGTTCTGAAATTCCACGGTTAGGGGTGTGGATTGTATGTTTTGGTTGACTGGTCTGCTTTGTTTGGTAGATTGCGCTAATTTTATTTTTTAAGTGGTCTGCAAAGTTGTTGCATAGTTTCAGTGAGCGTACCAGAGTTTTGTTGCAACGCAGTGGGTTCCTCATTTCGTTTATGATGTTGAACAGTACTTTTGGGTGTTGGCAGCTTTGGTGATTCAGTTCTCATACTATTTCTTTTTGTCTTTTGAATTTCCTTTTTGTATGATCGGATTTGTCGTTGATTCTGTGGTTTTATTGCCTTGTCGTATTTCTTCCTCTATTCTAGTTCCAACTTGTTGTTGTTTCTCTTCATGGCGCTGAGGAGGGAAGTAAACCATTTTGCCATTGCTCTCTTTGGTGATGGGGTCAAAGGTTTTTCTGGGAGATGCTGTCGATTGTTTCGGTGATCCATTTATGAATTAGGTCTGTTTTTCCATTGAGGTCGGTTTCGTCCAGGTTAGTGGTTGATGGTTTTGTGAGTTTGAGTTGTTCTATTAAGTTCCTACATTTCATGTTCTTCCTGTTTCTTTTCATGATAGTCAGACGTTTTTTGGGCTGGTTGGCTGCTTTAGTAGGTAGCATGATCACAAATGTGATGATGAGGTGGTTGCTCCAGAGTATCTGAATTGGTCGTGCAGTGGTGATAAGGCTTTTGTTGGCAAAGATTGCGTCGAGCGTGTGTCCCACTGTGTGTTTTGCTCCTTTCACTAACTGACATAGTTTCATTCTCTTGAGTTGCTCGACTAGCGATTTTTGCGAGTTTGCGTTTTCTTCTTCAAACCAGATGTTGAAGTCCCAGAGGATTATTAGGTCTTCATGTTCGATGGCTAGGTTGGTGATGGCTTCTGTGAAGGTGTCAACTAATGCTGCGTCGTATGTCGGTGGTCTGTAAACCAGAACGAATTGGAGGTTTGTTTTGGGGTTCACTGTCAAATGAAGCATTAGGGATATGCAGTTTTTGATATTTAGTGGTTCATCTGCTTTTATTTTCAGATGCTCTTTGTATGCTCTTGCCAGTCGTCCTCCTCTTTTTTCTTTCCTATTTACCTGTAAGCACTTGCAGTTGTCGGGTAGGCAGCTGTGTAGATTGATTTTGTAGTTGTCATCTGCCCATGTTTCTGTGATGAATAGGATGTCGATACTGCCGTCGCAGTAGGTTGTAGATCTCTGTGGTATGTTTGGACATTGATCTTGCATTGATTAGGTTGCAGTGGATCCTTTCAGCGTGGTTTAGTTTACTTTTTAATATCGGCTTTGTCTCGTGGTTGTCGTGTTGGTCTGCTTCCATTTTGCTCTCAGGATGTGATGGTTGTTTAGTGCAATCTGTTTCATCGTCGAGTAGGTCTGCTAGATTCATTATTGGGTTACTGATTTCTTCTGGTTCCTCCCTCCACCCTTCTCGCACACAGGTGTTGCCTGTTTTGCTTGAATCTTCTGCACTGCTCCCCCTGCCCCCAAGCCTACTTCTGCAGGAGTCTGTCCTGATACATTCTGGTTTCACCATCACCGTCATGTGGCCAATGCTGGATTGACTTTTATGGACTTCATTGATTCACAGTGCACCACCCTTTCTCAACTCTCATGCTGGGCTTCCTTTGCATCTTGTACTCATGGTGGCCCTGAATCATGCTGTTCCAATCTTTATCTTGTATCCTGGCTTGCAACATTATGTGTTACTACTGACTTCTGCAATTGTATTCGCTCTTTCCTCTTGCTTTTCAACTCTTTTTGACTGCTTACAATCTGTTCTCTCCTCCTCTCCCTTTCTCCCTTTTCCTATCTCGTCCCCTCCTCTCCTTACTTTCTTCCATGCCCTTACTCCATCATAATTGTCCCTGGATCTAGTATGATAGCAACCTCATCTGTCTCCTCCACTCTCCCCTTACTTCCCCTCCCCTCCAGCACTATCTGAAATGTCATCAGGCCTAGTACGATAGTCACTTGTTTTGTTCCTCCCCTCTCTCTGCACCCCTCTCCTTCACCTTTTATTTTCCTCCGGCTCTACCAGAAATGTCATCAGGCCTAGTACAGTAGTCGCCTGTCTGTTTCCATTTCCTTCCCACTCTCCCCCTCACTTCCTTATCTATGTCTTAGCTGTTGCACTATGTGAAATGTCGTCAGGCCGATTACGATAATTTCACATCCTTACTGTTCATGGCCTGTAAGAATGTCATTGGATTTTCCCTTGTTCCCTCCCTTGCCTTGCAGCGCTTTGAAACACATTGTTTAAGGCGTTATATGAATAAACTATCATCATATCATATCATATATTTTGTTGTAGTTGATGGAGGTGTCCTTGTGATTTTGTGATATATGGAGTGAGGGTGTCGATTTCGTTCTTCTTCCTTCTGGGTGTTTCTGTTATTTTTCTGCGTGGTTCCGGTAGGTTTTTGGTGCACCTAGCGACATTGGTGGTGTTGAGTTGTTCTGCTGGGTGGTCAGTTGTGAGGCATAGTGTTAGGTATAGCAGCTTTTCTCTTCTCATGACGTTTGTTCTATTCCCCACCGTGTTTGTGGGGGTGTGTTCTGTATTCGCGGTTGAGTCTAATGGATGAGCGACATGGTGGGATTCACTTTGGCTTATTCCTTGTCCTGTTTTTCTTTGGCGTCATCCTGTTCTGTGTCGTGGCATGTTGCGGTCCTTAGGGGTAAGGTGGTTTAGAAGTTAGAGTTCAGGTTGCAGGGGCGGTAGCCCACATGCAGCACCTTGCAGGGTTGGGAATGTGGTGGGCCTTGGCTTCCTTGCGTTGTGATTATAGATATAGCTGTGTAATCTTGGCAGTCTGGTGGCTTCATATGTGGGGTAGCAATCAGGTAGGGGTGGGAGGCTGCTGGCGGAGGAAGTGACTTGGGGGTCCTTACCCTACAGTTAAATTTTCTCAGGGATAGAGTAGGGGGAGTCCCACGCTTGAAAGGATTCTAGGGTTATTGTTGGGGAGTCTAGCTATCTTGCAGGAGCAGTGTCAAAGGAGTTGCCCGTGTTGCGAGATAGAGTCCTAATGGTCCACTTGCCTGTGTAGGGTGTATCCCAAAGTGGAGAGGGGTTCAGGTTTCTTGGTGTAGCAGTGAGAGCAATTCACTTGGCGGTTGGTTGGTTGGTTGGTTGGTTGGTTGGTTGGTTGGTTGGTTGGTTGGTTTGGGGTGAAGAAAGTATCTGACCTGAGCTTCAAATATATTTGAGACTGAGATCCACCTACCATCAATTATCTTTTCTGGTTTGCTGGTAGTGGGTCTGATGTCTGGGTACAGCGGTTGGGGGGGTCAGCTAACTACTATTTTCCCGGATAGTTGGAGAAGGCCCAAGTTTCAAAATATAGCAGTCAGGAAATGTGGACCTAGATATGATTTTCCTGGATAGTGGGAAAAGGCCTTGGTTTCAAAATATGGCAGTCAATGAAAACACACACCTAGATTTGATTTTCCTGAATAGTGGAAAAAGGCCAGTGTTTCAAGATATGGCAGTCAATGAAAACACACACCTAGATTTGATTTTCCTGAATAGTGGAAAAAAGGCCAGTGTTTCAAGATATGGCAGTCAAAGAAAACACACACCTAGATTTGATTTTTTTCTGGATAGTGAGAAAAAGGCCTAGGTTTCAAAATATGGTGGTCAGTGAAGAAAACACCTAGATTTGCTTTTCTGGTGGGTGTCTAGTGTACAACTATAGGTGGACGACAGTGGTGTGCTTTGTGTAGTAGAGAAGTGGTGCTTGTGGTGTGAAATAATCACAGGTTATAGGCAAATTTGAGTGGGGGTAGTTTAGTGACGAACAGAGAGAGCTGTCACCAGTTTTTGTACCTTGCCTACCTAGTCAGTTGCTGCTGGTTGACGGCTGCCAACTTCCCTGCTGACACCTGCAGACACCACCTGGAGCTGCTTTCATAGGAGCTGCCCTTTGCCTCTGGGCATTTAGAGGGCAGGTAGTGAGGCATAAGTGCTCCCCGGAGGAGGAAGCGGGCATGAGACAAGGACCTAATGCGCACGCAGCAGTGCACAGTTATTAAAACAATATTTCACTAAACTTTAAGGGTCGGGTGCTCACCTGCACCTTTCTCGGGCCTCTGCTACTGTGAAATGGTGGATGGTCACGCAGAGGCACCAAGTCCCTCGACGTGTGTTGTGGCTTGGGAGGGGAGCCAATCAGATGTTTAGGGGCTGGTTGGGAGGCAAGAGTGCGGGCTAAGGAGAAAGCAGGCAGGGGACAAGGGCCTAATGCTCATACAGTGCGGCACAGTTAGTAAAACAATATTTCACTAAACTTCAAGGGTCAGGGGCTCACCTGCACCTCTCTTGGGTCTCTGCTGCTGTGAAATGGCAGATGGCCGCGTAGAGGCACCTAGTCCCTCACCGTGTGTTGTGGCTTGGGAGGGGAGCCAATCAGCTGTTTAGGGGTAGGTTGGAGGCAGGGGTGCAGGTGGAGGAGGAAGCGGGCAGGAGACAAGGACCCCTCTCAGGGGACAAAACTCTCAGGACCTTTGTCTACCACCCACAAACCGACAGATTAGTGAAACGTTTCAATTAAACCCTTAAGATAGTTATTCAGAAATTGGTAGAGGCTTATGGCAATAAGTGAGATATTATGATATTTTGGTCCCTTTTTGCCGTCCGAAAAAACACCACAGTCCTCAACAGGGTTTTCACCATTTCAATTACTATATTGCAGGGAGCCACAGGGTGTCCTTGACATGTTAAAGGAGACCTGGGAAGAAAGGGAGGCGGCCGTCTTGCCAATCTGAATAACAGCCCAAAGTTGTTTTTTTTAAACATGACCACCTTGAGAGTGATAGTTCAAGCCCACATAGTTAAAGCACAAGAAAGCCAAAAGACCGCCCATAATAAGAAGGCTTTACTTGGGGCTTCTTTCTATGGGACAATAGGTCCTTGTTCGCCTACTGACATACGAGAACAAGATGTTATCTGAATGGCAAGGACCTTATGAGGTGTATGAGGTGATTGAACAAACAGGACCATATAACTATCAAGTCTCTCAACCTGATAGAGGAATTAAGACCTATATATATCATATAAGCATTCTTAAGGAATGGATAGAAGGCCCAGTGGAAACCACAACAGTGGTACTGACTAGTCTCTTAACAGAGGAGTTAGAACAAAATACTTTGATTCCTTCCCATCCACCACAGTATCAAAAACAGGATCTACGAAACTTATTAGAACAGTTTCCAGATGTCTTCAAGAATGAACTAAAAAGGGTAAAAGGGGTTTTTCACTACATCTGTACCCCCCTGCCACAAGGGAAGGTTATCCATTTAAAACCCTATGTAATCCTTGAAGCAAGAAAAGGAATAGTCAGAGAGGAAGTGGAGAAAATGCTGAACTCTGATATTATTGAGCCATCCTAGAGTCCTTGGTCCATTTTGATATTACTCTTTGCCAAGCCAGATCAGTAGTGGAAGTTCTGTATTGATTTCTGAATGGTGAACCTGGTATCCCAATTCAACAGTTACCCTATACCAAGGATAGACGATCTGATTGATCAATTGGGAGCTGCTGTTTTCCTCTGCATGATTTATTTGATGAAAGGATTCTGCCAAGTAATCGTTAACCCAGAGAACAAGGAGAAAACAGCCTTCTACACCCCTACTGGACTATACCAGTTCAAAGAATTGCCTTTTTGACTACACTGGGCACCAGCCACATTTCAAAGGCTGAGGGACCAAGTCCTTCGACCATGCTCCTCTTACTGTTGGGCTTGTATTGATGATATACTCATTCACAGCAGAACGTGCAACCATCTCTATTTATTCATCAGAGTTATGAGGTGGGTCGTCCTCACCGCCAATCCAAAAAAATGCCACTTGCCACAGTGAGCAGTCAAGTATCGGGGATTTTATGTGGGGAATGGGCTTGTCCAGCCACAAAATGAGAAGGTGAAAGCTGTTCAGGAAATCCCAGTGCCCAAAACTAAGAAGGTTTAAGAGCATTCTTACAGTTAGTAGGGTATTATAGATGATGCATCCCTAGTTATTCTTCTATTACTTCCTACTTCACAGATAAGCTCAAGGACGATGAACCCCAAAAGATAAAGTAGAGCATTGAAGATCTTAATTGTTTTGATAAACTCAAGGGCATTTTGTGCAGCGAACCAGTGTTAAAAGTAGCCAATTTTGACAAAATGTTTATCTTAGAAACAGACGTTTCACATGTTGGGTTAGGGTCTGTGCTTTCCCAAGACTACGATAGCATCGAGCAGCCGATTCTTTACATCAGTCGGACGTTATATCCCAGGGAAAATAACTATGCCACGATTGAGCTTGAGGCATTAGCCATAAAGTGGGCCATCACCGATTTAAAATACTACGTCACGGGTAGGAAATTTAGATTGGTCCCTGATCATTCTCCATTGACATGGATGAGCCTCTGCAAAGAAACCAATGCATGAGTCATGCGCTGGTTCTTAGATATGCAGCCCAATTGTTTCATGGTAGAACACCGAAAAGGAAGAGAACAGGGGAATGTAGACTTCCTTTCCCATTTCCAAATAGATGCTGAGAGACCCAGCAGCATTAGGGATGGGTATGTGCTGAAACTGATGGTGTCATCACTCCTTTCCTGCGGGTGGCCTCTCCCCATGTGGCTAGGGGACGGAACGCGCTACCTGATCCTGACCCTGGGGGTGGCTATATGAGAAAGGACCACATGGAGGAAGGCAACCCTAAAAGGGATAACATGGAATCATCAGGTGGAGACACGTACCCCCTTCCCATAAAAGGGATGTTTCCCCCATATCTCAAGCTTTTATGGCTTATTATAAGAGTTCCCTCTGACTACCCACAAAACCTATTGATAACCTCTTCCTGTATCATGTGAGAAGAAAACCAAGAACTGCCCAACATTTTCATGCATACGGGAATGCTGAAACGAGGAGGCTGGCAGAGAAGTGCAGAACGCACTCTAGTAGTTACGAGTGTATGATAGGTGCTGGGTCATTTAAAAGGCAGAACCTGAATGGGGGAAGAGAAAGCTACCTGGGGAAGATGTGTCTTTGCAGCATCGACCGAAGGACTAACAAACTGCTGAAGAGAAGTCTGTGGAGCCAGCCGGCTCAAGGGGAAGTAAGAAGGAGGAAGGCTTTAGGAGATGGTTTGCCGAGCTGGGACTGCACCAGAAAAAGGCAAGTCTGGTTGGCGGGTGTGGGGACTGCAGAGCAGCACCTACACCGCTTGCACACAGAGAAGAGTTTGGCGGGAGCCGTGAAAGACATGGAAGCCGGCGGGTGAAGCTCGATGAGCATGCGATATGAAGGCGTGACACCAAACCGCTGCTTCCTGTTTACCGGGAGGGAACCGAAGAATGCCACAGAAAGCCAATGAGTCCTAGGGAGGGAGATTGGGACACCGGGGCGGTTCAGCAATGCTACCAAAGAACGTTAAAAGGACAGTGAAGTGAATGAAAGAGAATATATGATTGCTACCGGAAGGTGAACTAATAGAGGTAAAAGTAACAAAGCCAAGTTTACAAGTGTGTAAAGGAAATCACATGAAAGCCCTGGCAAGAGAGTATACCGAGGTTAGTATAAGAAACTGATGATCAGGGCGAGCCCGAATATATTTTGACCCGGAAACAGGATTTTTAATGAGTTAACTTAAATTAAACATCACAATATCATTCATCAATTTGATGTGGAACATTCACATACAATTGCTAAACAAAGTGCAACACAGGAAAGACAATATATAGCAACAATACAGTGTAAACATTGAAGAAATAAGAGCTGCAGGTGATAATTTATACAAATGCAAAAGGGTCCCTTTACATTTTGTAGGGAACACATGTCATTATGTATGTTCACTGAAAGAATCAGTTTAATGATCAGTATTTACAATCAATACTGTGCAAAGATTTGGTTGTTGACATGGCTGTTTTTTGCCCATAGGATGCAGTTGAAATGTGCTGTGGCTGGAACGGCCTTCATCAGGACAGACAAAATAGATAGGTGTTTGCTTAATGGATGTTCCTGTGTGAATCGGGCAAAGATAATCATGCACGACAGTTGATGGTTCACTATAGCTTGTGTGTGAAGAATCTGAAGGTGTGCGTGGCTGAATGGATCAGAAATTCCAGGTAGAGCGTTGTTGCATTGGTCGCTGTTGGAAAGTATCTCTGCCTGTTCTGGGCAAAATAGGTCAGACACTCCAATGAAAAAACACTACCGCCTGCACGCTCCGGATACCTTGTTGCCTGGATAGATCAGGGATTTGCTAGGAGCCCTCTAATTTCTACAGGAGAGTATACCAGGCAGAGCTAAGTTTACAAGTGTGTAAGTCGATCACATTAAAAGCCCTGGCAGGCGTGTATACCAGGCACAGTTAAATGTGCAAGTGTGTAAAGTAGATCAAATTAAAAGCCTTAACGAAGAGTACACCAGGCCAAAGTCAAGTTTGCAAGTGTGTGAATCAAATCACGTGAAGAAGTCCTGACAGGGAACACCAGGCGAGAGTCAAGACTGTGAGCAAAGTTGAATTGAAGTAGAAAAGAACCGGGCAGAGGAGTACAGAAGGTGTTGAGACTTGCATCTAAGTTGTGTTGAATACATGGTGTTTTATTTTGTGTGTTGACAGGAGAACTCCAAGGGTGATTTGTGCCCTTAGGAGTCTTTAAGTCTTTTGAAGAGGAACCTGGGGAAGGGAGCCATCCCCTGGGACTGTGAGCCTTATCCATTGGGAAATTTTGTGTTAGAGTACATATATTTATTTTGAACTTGAACATTTGTGCACCTATCAAGACCAGAGACAATATCCTTAGCATCTTAGAGTTACTTTTAGAATGTGACGTTGAGGATAGGAATTTGGACACAGGAGAGTTTGCTTTGGACATCTAGACATTGGACAGACCCTTAGTTTTGGTTAAGTTAGGGCAATACCTCCTAGAACAGGGACAGTAAGGCATTTTCCAACCCCTTTTTATTTAAATTAAAGGTTATAACCACAACCCTGAATCCTCTGTGTCTGTGTCTCATTCCTGGCACCTCACAGTATTTTTAGGGTTATGTATATATTTAATTGGCTATGAAGGTGTGTAGAAGGGATTGTGGGATTGGCTAAGTATATAAGTTAGATAAAGAGGTACACGGGCATGGAAAGGGAACGAAAAGTGGCAGCATGCCAAAGGCCGCCTAGAGGATGTAACCATTCACTGGGGGCATCCACTGGCTCTCGTCGACAGTCGTGGTGCCAAGCAGGGATTAGCGGTCCACTCCATTAGTCCACTCCATTAGTCTCACCTTGCAGGGTTACCTTTGACCCCTCTCAGGGAGGGTGGGCTGATGGGGGCGATTCCTCAGAGGGAAATCACACAAGAGGAATAGCAAAGAAGGTTTTTAGAGTGGGTAATGCGGTACCAGACACAGATGTGTTCTCAAATCAAGATGGGGTGAAAACTCGGATCAATGAACAAATAAACTGCAGATCCAAATACGTAATTTATGCGATAATATGTGTCTGCAACCTAATATATATTCGGAGCACCATTCGGGAGCTAAGAACGAGAATTAGGGAACACCTATCTGCAATTGGAAGCCAAGATAAAAACCTTCCATTGTCCCATCATTGGCAAAACCATCATCAGTTACAGAACAAAAAAGACATCAGTTTGTGGGCCTGAAGAGAATAAAAATGGGCAAACGTGGAGGGGATCAAGAATTACATATGCGGCAGGAAGAAGCCAGGCTCATTTGCTCATTTTTAGGAGGGAACTATGTTACCCATAATCCTTCACATTTGATATATGTTCACATTAGAATAGACACTCTTACGAAAAATAAACAATACAAACTTTGCGAGGGATTCTTAGAAATAAAATTAATGCCAAATGTGATTAATATCATAATAACATTTTCCGGCAAGGATATATGTTTTTTTTAAAAACTGTTCACTGTACAAAAATGTACTCACAATGAGTAAATACAGGAGGAAAGGGGTTAAGGTAACCCGTTACAAAGTAGAACATGGGAAGGTATCCCAAAATATGGCCGCCACCCTAGAGGTGAGGAAAGTGACGAGCGACTTAGGGAAAATTAGTTCTGATAACAATCAGTGATCGTCGGGAGAGAAGGAACCCGACGCTTGGAGCAGGAAAAACAGAATTTGCAGGTAAGCCCTAGGATTAGGTGGGAAGCCCACCCTCGGCTGCAGGTACGTTGGTGAATCGTGCCACAAAAACGATAAGGGAGGTTTAACAAGTACAAAAGAGAAATGCACGCAGATTTCATACACGCGCGACATTAGGGGGACGCGACGTTCACGAGTCGGCAGCAATCAGTTTTACAAACATTGCCACAAAAATGATCCTGTTTTGAAAATTAAGGGGGGTTTAATAAGGGCAAATGGGAAATGCACGCGCAATCTGTATATGCCAACATCAGGGGGACATGACATTAGCGAGTTGTAAACATAAACAGCTCACTTCAAAGAGCACATAGACATGGAGCCAAGCTAATTAAAACGATTTTGGATGTTAATAGACTAAACCCTAATTTAACATATGTTTGTATTTAAACATTTATGCTTTTGTGTGTAGGTGGGATTGAACCCAGGGCCTCTAAAAGGCGATAATAGCACAAGAAATTTACTTAACAATGGGTGCACCGCAATCTTATAAAAAGGGTAAGAGATGCTATTACACAGTACTATGGGTATAAAATAACAAGGTGACATTCTTTCTGCTATCTAATGATGGTGACATATATATCATCTCTTTAAGTGACATATAGGTTGTAAATATACAAATGGCAAGAGAACCTCATTCCCCCTCCCCCTTCCTCAGCTCTGCAACACTGACACATGCTTATAATATGGATTACACAAGATGCACGTGGTGTAATGTATTTTTGTAACATGGTTTTTGGAGACTCATGGTGTGGGTTCAAAACACAAGGAAGTCACATTTTTTATTATGTGCTAAATAACTGAGGTGTATGTTACATATGAACCTTATTTTTGCATTGTGTGTTTGTTTCTTTTTCTTTTGTATGAATATGAATAGCCTGGATTTGAGAAAGGCAAGCATAGACGCCGAAACACGTGTCATCCAAGAGGGGCTAAACCTTTAACAAATAAAACAAATTAACCAAGAATTATCAACATCAGAAATAACGGCTGTTTGGAATCTTTTATTCACTTATTTTGGTGCAAAGAAGTGCAGGCACAGGAGTGCTTTTTTCTCAAAATTTACAGACGTAGTAGAGGAACTCAGTGTCTCCGTGGTGGCCTACACTCCTGCGACAAATATTAAAATAATACAAAAAGAAATACAACACACAAGGGAAGAATCAAAATTACAAGGAGCAAACAAAAACAGGTTGCGAAGGTATGAGCATATGATATCTGTACAAAAAAATTCCTCAAAATCAAAGTAATGTTTTTAGAGGTATTGTGTTGTGTTTTACAAATAAAAAGGGGTCCCTATTGGGATCCCTTAAATAATCTGCCTTCGTGTCTGTGTTGCATTGTGTAGAATAAGGTAAGAAATCAGCGCGTAGCCGTCTCCTGTTCTAACATCTTTTATTTTGCTAGTGTAATAGCACTCCTTCCTGTTCAGCTGCTCTGGGGTTTTGGGATGGTTACAGCAATGGGTGCACCGCAATCTTATAAAAAGGGTAAGAGATGCTATTACACAGTTCTATGGGTATAAAATAACAAGGTGACATTCTTTCTGCTATCTAATGATGGTGACATATATATCATCTCTTTAAGTGACATATAGGTTGTAAATATACAAATGGCAAGAGAACCTCATTCCCCCTCCCCCTTCCTCAGCTCTGCAACACTGACACATGCTTATAATATGGATTACACAAGATGCACGTGGTGTAATGTATTTTTGTAACATGGTTTTTGGAGACTCATGGTGTGGGTTCAAAACCCAAGGAAGTCACATTTTTTATTATGTGCTAAATAACTGAGGAGTATGTTATATATGAACCTTATTTTTGCGTGGGGTGTGGTCAATCCCTGGTCTGGGTTAACCCTTGCCCCAGAACAGGGCCAGAAAAGCAGGGGCTACAGTGAAGTGTTGAATTCCATGCGGTGCAGAGGGTTTTGAACAGCACTGTGTAGTAAACAATGTGGAAAGAGGCAGAGCAGTCAATATGAATCATAGATCTTCTTTGTCCACGATTACAATCACATCATCCATGGCCTGGATGTTGTTTGTCTCAATGCTGGATCTGGGTCAGAAGCAGGACTGGTAAACTTGTAGATTATGCTGGATGATCTCTTCATGTATTTGGAGGGCAGCAGAATTGTTGATGATCTTTCCAATGAAGGTTGATAAGGCTGTAGTTCAGTAGGTTATTGGGGTAGTGTGGTAGTGTGTAGTGTTAGCAGGGAGAGAATCTGATCAGTTTTCAATGTGTCAGTGAATATGTCTTGACTGAGATGTTGATAATGTAGAGAAGTGAGTGTGTTTCCTTGTATGTTCTTTAGGATGGAGGCTGAGATACATCATCCTCGAAGCAAGGGACCTTAAGAGAAATGAGCATGTTTGTGAACTCTTCCAGTTCCCTGCCATCCTTCCTGATCATACCCCAAGATGGTTGAAATTCAGGACCTTACAGCTAGAAGTCATTCTGCAGCGTCCATCTTATGTATGTGGTTTAGGGACATAGATCCTAAACAACACTACTTAAATTATATTGACAACTATCGCAGATCCTGGTGACAGATTAGTTAAAAGAAAGGGAGCTACGCTGAATCTTGCTGGCTCACAAATGTTGAGTACGAATCAGTAACATAGTGGTCCATTGTGATGCCTTCCAAGCAGAAACAATCCTGCATCACCCAGAAATAGCAACTCCTCCATCTACAGACAAATGCAACACCAACAATGTGTTATTCTCAGGCAAAACAGGCATGATCATGTGTCACATAGACAGCTTCATCCCTACATTGGCCATTCTTCTCCACACCCTCATGAAAGCTTGGAGCGACTAAGTTTCAGATTATCATGCCGGCAGAATTAGCCAACATCCCTGCAGACCCCAGAGCAACCTCCTTGTAAGATGACTGCCTCCCCTCTTCCATTGTAAATATTATCACAGGGGAAGCACTTCCAATGCTCCTACATGTTATCAATGCCTCTCTCTCGTAAGATTGCTTCTGCAATGCACTAAAGGCTAGTCAAATTCTGCCTCTGATTGACTTAAAATTTAAATCCACCATACCCATCTGGAAATACACCCTCCCTAGCTGTTACTAAAATGTCTAGATGTCGATGACAGAGAAAGAGAATCCTGCAGCTGTCATCTCCACAGCTGGATTATTAACTCTAAAGGTGGCATCCAGAATTAGATGCAGTGCATCAAGCACTTATTGCATGGCATCCAGAAAAGGGCACAGTATTTCAGGCGTGAGACCCATAAGTTTGCCGCTTTCGGCATCTAGCACGGAACCCAATACTTCAGAGGTGGTACACAGAACTAGAAACAGCACTCCAAATGTGCCCTCTGAAAAACAACGCAATATGGTAGATGAGACCATCAGAAATGGACCCTATACTTCTGATGTGACCCCCTGAACTAGAATGTTCTCCAGATGAGGTCTCTACAACTGCACACAACGTACAGAATTGTACATACTTAGATATATATGTAAAGATGCACGCTCCTTTTGGAGATTAGTAAAAGAACCTTTATGCCAGCAATCTCTTCAGTCCCAGCCAATTAAAACAGAATGCTGGGTGGTCCATTTTTCTGAAATATACTGTAAATCAGGCATAGTCCCAGAGTCACTTTCGTATGAAACGTGTTGGTGGAGGAAAATTAAGGTACACCTGCTGGATGTTAAAAATATGATCAAAAAAGGTAAAGCCTCAAATGCTCCAGGACCAAATGGCTTGGCGAATGCCACTCTGAAATCTAACATTAACCTTTGGTCCGCTTTCCTGAATGTTTTTTTCCAGGATATTTTTAAGTCCAATGATCTCCCTTCTTCTTGGAAGAAAGCGTTGATTGTGGTTAGATAAAAGAAGGGCGATAGGTTAATTCCATCAAGGTATCCTCCTATCTCATTGCTGGATTCCTCAAGTAAAATCTTTGGGGCATTCATTTTGGGAGAACTCCAGCTTTGGGCATCATGAAATGGCTGCGTTGATAATTACCTATCTGGCTTTAGACCCGGCCTAAATACCTCTCATAATTGCTTTGGAATTAATTTACTGCAATCAAAAGTAATACAAAAAAATGGTTATTTTTTGTGCCTTCTTAGAAATATCCCAGGCTTTTGATCGAGTAAATCGTTCCATTCAAAAACTGCATGATTTAGGGTACCCTTCTAGACTGATTGGTATGCTAATTGCCTTACACTCAAACGCCAAAGTGAAGATTTGTTTGGATACAAAGGGCAACTTTTTCCCGATGGATAAACACCCTGCGGTTTGCGCCAACGCTGTGTGTTAGCCCTATTTTTATTGAACTTTTATATAAATGAGCTGGCAAAGCCCTTACGGAATTTAAACAAGTTGGTTTGGTTTTGTTTAATTTATTTATAATGCGCGCCACACCCGTAGGTATCTGGGCGCATTACAAGATAATGTGATTTCTTAGTTACACAGGCAGAAGTAAGCGGCACAACAAATTATCTAACAAAACATACAGAGTAGTTTCAAAATATTACATAGTAATTACAAAAAGGAAAAAGCAAGGCCGGAATTCTTGCACACAAAAAAGGAGACAGCATCTGAAATGGTCCATTAACCACACACGTTTGGAAGTGGTTCCTAGTTTTAAATACCTAGGAGTTGAAATCTTTCAAAGACGCTCAGGTCGAATGGACTTAATCAAGAGGCAAAATAAAATTTGATTCAACTCTTTCGAATTATCAGCATTTGATCAAAAAGTATGTAAAGCTCTTCCGGTCTGAAATATTATCATCAATAGTCAATTCCATGTCTGCTTTATGGGGCAGATACAGGACTTCTCACTAATCAATGGGGCAAACTTGAGTCTATGTTATTGAAGAGACTGCTTTTAGTGCCAAAGGGAACGCCTATGGCAGTTCTCCGACACAAGATGGGCTTGATTTCTCTTTAGGACTGTGCCGACTGGAGAAGACTGCAACTATTAAAAGCCATTATGCAGCCCCCTGAAAACTCTTTAATGTTTGAACTGCGTATGGTATTGTTCACAAGTCCCTGTAAAGTTCTCAGAGACTGGGTATATGACTTGTTGTTAATCATGAGAGGATACAATCTAGACCCACTAGCTCTGATGATTCCATCAATAAATATAAAAAAAGCTCCTCTTTGAATTTGATTGGATTAGGAATAGAGATTCAGCTATGATTTATCGACTTTTTTATCATCTTAAATATGAAACAAGAGCTTTTAACACTCCGCCTTTTTGTTCAAGACAACATACATTTAGACAACACAAATTTGATATGTTACATTTTAAATTGAATATTTTTCTGATGAAGGAGGTTGCTGGTACAAAACAGGACATCCCTCGCTTGGGGAGGGCTTGTAGTTACTGTGCATTGAGCGTTGAAACTCTTTTTCATTTGATTATAGGATGCCCTGTCTTGTTTATTTGTATTTGTATTTATTTATTTGTAGAGCGTGCCTGGCCCAAAAGCACCTGGGCGCATAACTTATGTTGCAGTTGCATATGAACAACAGAGTACATTTACAGATATTTACAAAGAGCATGAGCGCATATCTTATGGTGCACTTACATACGTGCTACAAGGTGCAATGACACATATTTACAATAATCATGAGCGAAAAAGTACACAGTGCAGTAAACAGTACGTAAAAACGAAAAGGATTATACCTCAGGGAGGCAGCTAGAAATTAATGCCGACTGAAAAGTACCATAGTAAGAGAGCTATTTTATGAATACAAAGTTAATGTACAGCAAGACGGCTTAAGACATCTTGGGGCACCCGCCATGTCTTGGCTTGGTTCTTAAAGGAGTGGAAAGATGGCTCATTCCTAGTGGGGTTGGGCAATGAGTTCCATAATTTAGCGGCGAGGACAGGGAAACTCACCTCGCCCGCTTTTTGAAGTTTGTATCTGGGTACGTTGAGACTATGCGTTTGGGCAGATCTCAGTGGGCGAGTAGAAGTATGCTGAACAAATCGATTTACCAAGTAAGTGGGGGCCTAATTGTTCATACATTTATGTGTGAGGGCGAACGTTTTAAGTGATATTCTTTGGGTGACTGAAAACCAATGAAGGCTTTGTCTAGTGTCAGAGATGTGATAAGATCTGGGAAAGTTAAGAACAACCCTAATGGCATTGTTTTGAGTAACCTGGAGTTTGTTTAGGTTGCGTTGGCTAGTCCCTAGATACAGTGCATTGCAGTAATCTAATTTGGACATAACCAGTGTTCTGGCGAGAGTAATGCAGTTAGGCGTGGTCAGGAAAGGGCGGCAGGCTGAGATTAGTTTGCATGTGTATGCAGAGGCTGCAATAACAGCATTAGTTTGTCTGTTGAGCGAAAGTGTAGAATCGAGGTAGATTCCAAGGGTTTTAGTATTATTAGAGACCTGGATGGTATTACCCTTGATGTTGAAGGCTTTGAAGACTGGGTCCAATTTGTTGATCCGGTTCTGTGAGCCGAGGATGAGGAGCTCTGTCTTGTCATCATTGAGACAGAGCTCGTGTTGGGCCATCCACGCCTGTATCACTTGATAGACCTCATTCAAAGCCTTGGTGTCTATAATGTGGTCACCCGTGATAGGAATAGGTATCTGAGTGTCGTCCGCATAGTTGGTGTATGTGACATCCAGATAGTCAAGTATGTCAAAAAGGGGTTTGGTGAACACATTATAGAGTGTGGGTGAAACACAAGATCCTTGGGGGACCCCACATAGGACTGGTGATGGATCGGCAGGGACGGAGGGGAGAAGACCCTCATGGACCTATTGTTCAAGAACATTCTAATCCAGTTAGTGGCTTTGGGCCTCATTACGACCCAGGCGGTAAGTTACCGCCTGGGCCGTGACTTTACCACCATGGCGTAAACTATGTTTACGCCATGGTGGTTGGCGGACTTACCGCCCCATTCCGAGGTCGGCGGGGCGGTAAGTCCCCAATCCCCATTTACCCTTCCCCATTCCCATTTTTGCCCCATAGGGCATAATGGGAGTGGGGAAGGCGTTAATTACGCCACCGTAAATTACGGTGGCGTAATTAACTCCATGGTCCCTTAGCGCCATGGATTTTAACACCCGCTAAAAGCAGGTGTTAAAAGCGCCATGGCGCTAAGGGACCCCGTAATTGGCGGTAAGGGGTCGGCGCAGCTAACGCTGGCGCTAACCCCTTACCGCCAGGGTCGTAATGAGGCCCTTTGTCAGAGAAATGAGCAGCATTGTTGAGGTGTTGACAGAGGATATGGTGATTGACCAAGTCAAATGCCGCTGATAAATCGAGAAGAAGTAGCAGGGCTAATTTGCCATTATCTTTGAGGTCCTCAATCGGTGTCTTGAGCTCAATAAGCGCAGTCTCGGTTCCGTGCCTAGGGCGGAAGCCGGATTGTCTAAGGCCTAGGAGATTGTTAGATTCCAGATAGTCCTGTATCTGCAGTTAGGCCGCACGATCTAGGATTTTAAGTGTGAAAGGGACGGTGGTGATGGGCCTGTAGTTAGTTGGTATGTTTGCGTCCAGTGTCGTTTTTTTAAAGAGGGGAATGACCCAGGCATCCTTAACGTTGTCAGGGACAATACCAGTATTAAAGGAGGAGTTAATAAGGGCCGTGATAAAGGGGGCTAGTTCATGAGCAGCTTCCTTGATGATAGGGGCAGGGCAGGTATCGCCCTAAAAGTTAGAGGGTTTAAGTTTGTTGATGATACTTCGCCGCCACCTCTTTGGCCTTTTTGTGTGTGATGTTTGTTTTTTAAACACTGAGTGGTTCTGGGCCAGAATTTTAAATAGAAATGCACTTTCTTTAGATATTTCTATTAAGAAATGTATTATCTCTATGCTGAACTAATCAAATTGCTTTTTTTCTATTGTATCACTAATTTAATTCTGGTCAATTCTCTTTTTCATCTAACTTTTGTATTTACTGTGCGTTGTGAGTTGTAAATCATTTAATTGTATTGTATTTGTATTTTTATTAAACCTTTTGATTTAATTTACAACTGTTTTGTATTGCAAAGGTTTCGTTTAACCAAAGCAATTGATAAAATAAATAGATATGAACAGTGGGGATGTTTTGCACCAGAGCATTCTGAGCAGCATCATGGAAAATAAGTGCTGCACAGCTTGAGTTGTCTATGGTGTCACTCGGAACTCTCGCTGTGGAAACGTTTCCTATGTTGATGTCATCCAGCTACTAATGTTTTATGGGCAAGCTGCAGCCTGAAAAAGGCAATTGTTTGGGACAGGAAGGAATCCTGCTGTTTCGGCATCAGTAACAGCTGGCTTCTTTGCTGAGGCGAGCTCCTGTTTCTGAAGTGCCCAGGTTCATCTTCCTGTACTAATGAAGGCGGAGCTAAGCGCTTGAGGAAGCTGCTGGACAGAGCTTTTTCTGGCAGTATCTCCAGCATCAGTGGAAGGCTCTTTCTGGTGGTGTGACTTCTTTCTAGTGCGCACTTACTTTGGTGGTGCACTGTTAGGGCATCACAGCTTCCACTTTCCGCTGTTGGATTCAGAACGACGACTGGTTTCTATAAAGAACAGATCTTAAAATATGGCACCCAGAACTAGACTCAACAATCTGGACACGGCCTCGAGAACTGGACATAATGCTTCAGAAGTACCACCTGCCCATTTTTTAAGTGCCACCTGCTCTAACTCTCTCCCTTTGCTGCCCTCCAGTTGCATAGTCGGGCCTAATCATGGAGTGAAACGGCCCAATTCTCCACCGAGACATCTCCTACGAGAGCCTCCGAGGAAATGTGGACTATTGGGAGGCAGGAATAGATTGCAAGTCTCAAGCAGGTGGTGGTGGACTTCAGAGTTGTAGAGACCGCCACCCTGGTTAATGGATCAACCACTGATCACTGTATGGCCTGAGACTCTTCTTTGTTGTAACCGCCCTTTGCGTCCTCCACACGTTCCTAAAACTCCCAAACGCAACCATGGTCCTCATCATGCCTAGACCAGTGTAGCACCTGAGGAAGCCACCCAGGCATCAGCGTGTGAGGCACTGGTCTCTCAAAGCATGGGCCAGTCCTACTCAGGGTTGGAGAGTGACAGAGGCTGCCTCCTAAACACCCCCCAGGAAGGTGCTTTCCTCAGACTCTGATGTGCTTTGTAATTCCAGAAACCCCAAATAAATTAGGGGTGTCTACAAGGTAGCGCAGGAAAGTGCATTAACCGGGGACATGTCGGCAGATACTGTAGAGGAAAAAGGGGAGAGCCGTTTACATGGGCCCTTCCTGTTCAGGACCCTTTCTCGCTTGCTGTCTTCCAGCTAACTGTCAGGCCTCGTTTCATTGCACTGTCACCCTCTCATTCCCAGCCATCCTCACTCTCTACTCCTCCCTTCTTGCTTTTCTCTTTCTCCCTCCCATGCCTCGCCCTCCTTTCGCTCGTTGCAGTGGCCTCATATCTGTACGCTCTAACAAAAACACCTACATTCACAACAGAGAAGCATCCCCTGAGCTACTTAAAATCGGATCATGACTTTCGCGATGACCTTTTTTCAGAAATATGACGATATTGGAAATGGAACGTGACACGGAAACGATGGCTCCTTACAACATGAGGGTCGCGCCAGTCACGTGGTGTATGCTTCCCTTGAGTACTCTGAAGAAATGAAAATCAGGCTTGACACAGCATAAGAGAGGGACCAAGCTTTCAGTGTGTGAATGTGTGGTATTTTCGTGTTTTCACTTTGCTTGTGCGTGACATGTCTCTCCATTTTGTGTGATGCTTTCAGTGACGCAGCCACGGGTTTGGTCAGAAGGACCCTGGTGCTGAGAGGTGAAGATAATGTGGTGGACAGAAGAGAGCAGCCGGTTTGCAGGAAGGAGATGAGCAGGGGAGTTGCTAGGTCTGGAAAAGACCCGGGGCTACGCTGATGTCGGAACTGTTGGGACTGGGGGCTAGCTAGTCTTTTGGCTATAGCTCCTGAGATTCTATCCGGGCTACAACCAAAAGATCAGGGGCTACAGCCCCCTCAGCCCCCCCCCTAGCAACGCCCCTGGAGATGAGGCAGGCATGCAGATAATGTCTATGAAAGGATATCGCGGAAAAGGAAAGGTTGCTGTGTGTGGAGCAACAGGCGTCTTGCACTTGACCAATACATCAAGCCAGTCTATTTATTACAGCTCAAGCACCTCTCCTATGTGTACTATTTAAGGAATGCACCCACGGTGCCTCACTGCGCAGGCACAAGGAAATTAGAAAGGGAATTTAGCCCTGAGGTTGTGATCTCACCTGGAATTTACAGGCAATAGTAAATGTCCTACTCAAACGTGGAACAGATTTTACTAAAGGTGTATAGAATTATGCAAAACAGTGTTCATTTGTGAGCAGTATACAGTGAAGTTGTCTGTTGCACGTTGACAAATGCCTGTTTGAGTGGACTTTTTTTTTTATTACAAATATTCCTGGAATCAAGTGGATCGGATCCAGCTTCTCCCACACAAAAAATAGAAGCGCGAGCGAAGCCAAGGCTCGACATAGCCCATATGCGACGCACTTGGCGGCGGCGCCGTCTGCCGCTGCACAGACGTTCTAGCAATTACTGGAAAGAACGCGCAGTGAAATTGTTCTAAGGCCTTCTTCACACCGGACATGCTAGGAGTGGACTCCGATCTAATCCCGGGATCTGCAGCGAGAAAGGCTCAACAGACGCTTCCTGCAGATAGCGCGCGCCAAGTGAACTGAGGAAATTGAAGATTTCTGGAGCGATTCTCCTTTTTCCTTTCTAAGACGTAAACATATAAACTGGCGAACATCCTTTCTTCGTGTTGTTTCTGTGCTTCGAAACAGTGCACATCGACTACTCTTCTCGCGTTCGCTGTTTACGGGCAAAGCATTGCACTTTCTGCCAAGGTGGTTAGCAGTGTAATATATGTCAACGAGATAAGACATTGTGCTTGCTTGTTAGCTTTGCTGTATGGAGAATGCCATCGATGCCCAGCCACCGTCAAGGTAGGGAAAAGGGTTGCCTACTGATGACATCACCAAGCACGACACTTGGTGGCTGGTGGCGTAACAACACTGGTGCATAATCGTGCATCTATGCAGTGAAACGTCCACCCTCGCAGCGCCAACATAGGGAGACAGGCCTAAATGGCCACCTAGGTAAGGGTCACCATACAGCACAAATCCCTCTGCAAACCCCCACCCTCCCCAAGACGTATCAAGCGTTAGAGACACACAACCACAGAGAGTGACATAGGGCCTCATTCCGAGATTGGAGGCAGTCATGGCGCTATTTGCTCCATGACTGCCTCCAATAATGGTACCAGCACCGGTCTCGTTCAATGGGGACTTACCGGTGTAGTCCAACCTTTGCGGGACCGGTAAGTCCCCATTGAAAAAACCATTCCCCATTCCCATTGAGCCCCCATAGGGCTCAATGGGAATGGGGAAGTAGCTAATAACGGTATCGCAATTTGCGGTACCGTTATTAGTTCTGAAGTCCCTTAGCGGGTCCCGTCCATAACGCCTGGTCAGAACAAGCGTTAAAGGAGGGACCCGCTAAGGCAACTCGTAGTAGGGCGGTAAGGGATTACCGGCACCGGTCTCCTTACCGGTGCCCGGTATGCCATACCGCCCTACTCGTAATGAGGCCCATAGACGTCATTACTCGTACTACAGTACCGACTTCCATCTCCCCAACCTCGTAAAAGACCCTGACAGAATGTGGATCTGAACGTTGCTGGCTGTTTTTGCCAAGACAAGCAGCTTTTTGAGTTCATAGCATGTAAAAAATGGCATTGTTTCAAAGAATGCATTCCTCAAACAACTTTAATGCAAAAACGTGTCTGTTCCAACCCAACTCTCCCAGTGTTGTTGTGTCTGAACCAGCAGAGTATCTTTCGCAAGGCCTAGTGCTTACGTATGGGTTGGTTTCAATGGTCTGAACCTGCCAATAGTGAGCTTTTCGTACTGCTTTGAATGAAAGAATGTTCTGCCGAGCCATTGAGGTCCCAGTAATGTCCACTTAGTACTGACCAGTGGGAAGCCAAGAAGTTTTCACAGGGAACCTGACAGGTGAAAGCTCAGAGGAACCGAACAAGGAGATTTATGTATTTATTTATTTATTTACAGCGCCAGCAGCTCGCAAGCATCAGGTTGCAAGACACAAGGTTCAATTAATTAACTGGTAGTGACCCTTACAATAAACGTTATTTCTTAGTAACTCTGGGGCTCCCTGTTATCAAAGGAATGTGAGTGGAGAGACCATTTTCATATGATTGTCAGGATAACGCATCCCAGTATGTAAAGATGGTGATATACCCACAAACCCAAGGAAGGAACCTGCGGCGTGTTGGGAAGGGGACGAAGTCTTCCCACACCCTCAAGCACTTCAGAATAAGGCAAATACAGTGGAAAGTAATGTGAGAGACTAGGGGAGGGCAGGGTGCCCTTAAAGACTCTACATGATCATATTATTGCATGCTTTATAGATGTAGTGCACATGCTAGAGCAAACACCATCTTAGTAGCAGCCATATTGAAACACAAGGCCTAAATGCAGCACAGCAGCTAGCATCTCAGGGGTAGGCCTTTACCATAAGGGAAAAACCAGGTTCTATCCCGCGCACTGATGAGAAAGGCCAGAGCCACAGAGATCTATAAATCCTTCATTGCTCGAAAAAGATGCCAGCCGCCATGCTCGGGCAAGAATGTGCCCTGCAAGGCTAAGGGAGGAGGGCTGTGCACCTCTTTAAGTTATAGCACCCAAATGCCCTAACCCTAAGACCCCTGAATTCCAAGGTAGCAGGCAGCCCCAGACCACTGATCGTAAAACTGCTAGACCCCCAACCCCCTGCCCAAGATTGATCAAGAAAGATCAGAAAGCAGGGCCCTCTTATCTTCACTCTTGAGTCACGTGAGTTGTGCCTCAGGGAGCAGGGAGGGTTGAAATTAAAGCCCAGAACAAGAGGTGCCGGAATGCCTGCGAGCGTGGGAAGTGTGTGAGTTAGTATGACCTTGGCTTTCCCCTGGGCCCCTGTCTGCTCATACCAGGTGCACTGCTACATAGATAGAGATTTGTTTCGTTTGCCACTAATTGTCAATTACTGAGCTTGAGATGGATGATGAATGCAACATTGCCCACGTGGGAAAAGATGGACGGACCAGGCTGGGACCAATGGCCTGGTGTACCCTATGGTGCAGGCTGTACATGTATAGGGTCGCACCAACCAGCCGCGCAGGTTTTCACTGTATGTAATTATGTCACTGATGACGCTGTGTACCTTTATAAGGTTCTGTTCTTGCACATTTTGGCACACATTCCGCAGCAGCAGAGTTCTTTGTTGGTGCATCAATTTTTGTGGAAATAAACTTTGTTTTCCTGTGTTGGGCCCTCTTCCCTAGTGGGTTGAATTTTTTCTGGTGTGGGCATCTGGGGTGTGTTCCTATATTTGGTGACCCCAATGTGATGCCAGTGACCCCTGTGTCAACGCAGGCTTCCAAGCTGCTTCTCTGACGGGGCCACGCCCACCTCCAGCATCCAGTCCCAAGCGAGCAACTCGCGGAGGTGTGCAGGAGCTGCTTTTACAGAATTCCTGTCTGCTCTTTGGAGTGGAGCACTTCTCCTGGCAGAATGCAGGCTGTTATTGAAACCCTGTGATGGAGGAACTCTTAATTGAACATGTAGACGTGAGTACACCCCTTGCAAGGGATAACAACGAAGGGTATGGTGTGAGGGAGTGTTGTGTGTGTGAATGTAGGAAGAGTGTGGTATGGCCACGTGGCGAGATTTATTTTTATTGGTATTTTTGGTAATATAAGAAGATTTTACAGAGGAAAATCACGAGTGTAGGGAGCCTTCCTGAATGAGAGAGGATGATGGCGCCATTTGTTTTGTGACAAGGAGATGAAGGAAAAAATAGGACCTCCATATAATTAGAGGACTCAGTGGTAGTAGTGGACGGTTATTGTTTTAGCTTGTTATTTTGGCTTGTTTTGGTGTATCACAAATTTTGTGCCAGAGGTAGACCAGTGTTGATAATATGTTTTGAGGGTGTGTAGTGTGACAGTGTGGGTGTATGTGTGCGTGGGAAGGGGTAGGCAGAAGAGCTCACAGGGGGCGATGGAGACGGTGGGAGCCGTAGACTGTTAGCGACTGTGGTGATAAAAGCATGCTCAGCAGATATTTGTGGAGGGTGGGGTCTTTGAGCACGTAAAGTGCAAAGATGAGAGGGGTGATGCCTTTGGAGTACATGTATAGTGCATGACCGCTGTACAGGGATAAGATAGAGAAGTACCACAACCAGTGGATGGTAGAGACACAAGAGAGGATGCCCTGCTCCAGGCCAGAGCAGGGCACATACAATAGAGGGATACTAGACCACACGGCCACATTTCTAGCTGCTAAATTTAAAGGTAAACAACTTCAAAAGTGAAAAGAGATACTGGATTTATGGAAGATGATACAGGATGTGGAGGACCCTGATGAGATGGGACTCAAAATATCAAAGGGGTTGCTATAGATGCATTGTCCGTGATGGCAGGGGGAATGGGACTGCATCCCCGCCCACAGGGCTTTACCTACTCGACCAGCCATGGGGTATACAAACCCCACATACATGCCCACCCTGACGACTGCCCCACCTCCCTACATATCGACACCAAGTGCCATCCTGCCCCATATAGTAAGGCTTAGAAGGAGGAGTTTACTCGGGTTGAATTGGCTCGGCTGAGAGCTACTCAAGAGGAGGGGTTGGACGAGTGGAGAGCAGGAGACATTTTGTTTCGGTTATACAGCACGGCCATAAAGGATAAGCACATTGAGCTGCAGGTAGGTGGTGAGGGGCACGGGACAGTGAGGACCGACAGGGACACAGATAGAGAGCTGAGGGAAGACAAATGGGACACCGTGGATGAGGTTGAGGACGATGAAGGGAATGTGCAGCAGACACAATAGCTTATGCCACTGCTGGAAAGTTTTTGGTTTTTGGGGACCGTAATTAAGGAATAGGTCTGGCCGGATGGCAGTAGCACGGGAAAAAGGAAGTGTTGCACATAAAGAAGGGAGAAGTACAGGTACCCAAATGCCGTTATTGCATAAAGGTTTAGGCAGGACACCCTACGTGCCCTGGGCGCAAATGAATAAGAACAATTTGATTAACTTGCTCCTGCCCCTTACTTCCAGGGCCGGAAAAGGGATCTACGCCTTTGAAAATCAGACCGCAGGGATTCCCTTAGCAGTGGGGGACATACTCGACGCAATTGTGGGGGATCAGGCCGTAGATGTGAGGGTTAAAGCAGGATATCCAGGATTAAAATTGGACAATGACACATACGATGGCACGCCTTTTAACAATATCAGGGTGCAGCTTTTGGACTTGCTGCGATGAACGTACCCCGACACACCAGAACTGCATTCTATTATGCAATATACCATGGGGGACGATGAAGACCCTGCGCAATATGTTATTAAGGTTCAGTTCAGTGGAGACTGGGGACTGGTGGGACAAATAAGTTCCTCTTTTTTATTTTTTTATTAAAAGGGGTTTACCCAAGGAAGTGCAGAAGGCACTTGAGAAAATAGTGGGCATTGAAGCAAAGGTCTGGGCTGAGATTCAAACCATAATCATACATCATTATAAGAAAATAAAGGGGCACGAGAAGGAAGCAGTCCAAAGGCTGCAGGCTGAGGAAGCAAAACTAGTACAGAAAAGGCTAGCAAAAATAACAGTTATGGGGATGGTACCATCAAATACACACACAGAGGTGGCAGAGCAGATATCAGCATCTCCAGAGGTGAGAATAGCAGCATTTTGGCCAGGAGGAGGATAAGGACAGTGGTGAAGTGGACCTCAGTACCCCAATACAGAGTGGCAGCAAGGAGGTCAGCAGCGCAGGGCAGGCGACATCCGAGGAAGAATGGGGGGATTGAGAGGTATGGGGCCTCAGGGGCAGGCATGGGTCCCTCGCAATGCTGGAACTGTGGGAAGTGGGGACATTTTGCAATGGAATGCAGGAGCAGGCAGTGGGCGGGATACGGTTCTTATGCCAATTATTATCCACTATCCCAGCCCCAACCACAGTTGCAGCTCCCAAGGCCAACCGCCATACCATATGAAATACATCAGGCGTACACCCAACTACCGCCATGACCCCCAGGTACACAAGGACAGAACCCACAGATGACACAACCACCCTGTCTCTGCTCTTCATTGCCACAGCTCCAGGGATCCTCAGGTGGGCAGGAGCCCAGCCTGCATCGTCCGCGCTGCCAGGGAGGGAGAACGAAATACACGCCGGCACCCAAGCGTGTATCCTGGTAAGGTGTGCCTCCCTGCATACTGCAACGCTCACCTTGCCCCCACCACCCTGATAGGTGATCCAGTTGCTTTGGGGGTGCTGATTTGGACACTATTAGCAACTTTTCACTCTTGCATCCGAGCCCGAAACACGAGGAGCAGCCGGCGGAGAATGGCAGCCATAGCTGTTGTTACTGCTATCGCCTAGCAACAGAAGCCACGCTGTAAATTGGTCCTGCAGCCCATTTCCTGTTCTGTGCAGCACTGGAAGGCGTTAGCCGGCCTGCCCACAAAGGCACCCACTAAGGCACAGGCCTGTCTGTGCCAGTCCGTGACGGGACGTGCCACCAGTAGGACTTTCCAGCACATACTGTGAGTACTTTGCCAATGATCATCTTGATTTTCACCCTGTCGCCAGCATTATCAGATGCTCTTACATACACTCAGATTGTCCACGGGCTTCGTACCTTTGGTGCCACAGAAAATCTAGTAGCCCAATGCCCAGTTAGTTTCTTTAAGGCACCTCCTTGCTTTATTACCGTTGTCAATTCGCACTGTGGTTCCTCCCCCGGAAGTCGGATTTTATGTTATCGTCCAGCTACATTTCTACATGTTTAATCCCTATATCACACAACTAAAATGGCGTGCATATGTCTAATCCAGTTTTTGTGACAGTGTTTGATCTGCCTTGCACCCCTACGGCCGCAATGTAAGCAGTGGATAACACTTGATCCAGGTCATACTGACGTGGTATCCCGCTCATCCACTGCCAGTACTAAATTGCTATATAGCCCACCGTATTACAAAAGGGCACGCTGACTGACCACATGACCTGCTGGTGTATGCTTTAGCCATTAACTAAGTATATAACTGCATGACCTTCTGTACCAGTGTTGATATTAACACGTTTCACCATCCCGGTAAAAACAGCTTCCTACTGCCTTATGTGTCAAGCACTGTGTTAGATTAACTCTTTACTAAAGGTTTTGTGTACAGCGCCCAGTCCCACTATACACTGTAACGTGAAGTGCACACTGTTAGCCTGACCACTACATTTATGTGTATTGTATTATTTAATGACTGCAATTGTGAAATTTACTGTGATTACACCATCCTACTCTCTAATCTGAAATATATTGTGTTAAATTAATCTAACGTCCAAGGGACTTGAGTAGTGCCAACACTCATCACATACCTCTATATGGGGGCACGCTTAATATTAGCTTGAGCCTCTTTGTTAAGTTGTACACCACTTCTCAACTATGGATGCCTCGTAGTCGTGAGCCTTAGCTTTGATACACCTCTAACCCCATCTAGCAGTTAATGATGATAGGCTTTTTACTCGCCACCATGTATCCATTATGTTTTATAAATGACTGCTTACCCTGCACAGGCAGCCATTATATCTCCCAGGGAAATGGTCTCTCTGGAATTACCTGCTACCGGCATCATCCCATCTCGTGTCCTACCTCATTGCCACCCTCCACACCACCCTTCCTACCCAACCTAGGCTATAAAAATACACTAGATAGCATTAACTCAGAGCCTATTACCATTACTTCCATGACAGCCCCGGATTATGCTCCTACCAATCTAGATACATTTGCCACTTATCCTTTTCAGGGTAATACCAGACTATGAGGACTAAGATCACGGCCCAAACACACTCATGTTAATTGCTCAAGAATAGATGCTGGACAGCCCCATCCTGATCCTAGCCCGCTTCAGGTCAAGCAACAGCTATATAATCCTAACACCCTTGCCAACATCCAACATCACAAAAAAACCACCTAAAACCGCCGCTAGCATCAAACTATCCTGCGAAATCAAAGAAACCCAGGTACCAACCATAACCACCCTGACTCCACCAGAACCTTCACTTAACCTCAAAGGCACTCTCATTAATGCCCGCTCACTTGGAGCCCATGCTATTGGGATACATGATCTCATCATTGACTAAAAACAGGACCTCCTAGTGGTAACAGAAACATGGTTACACCAATCTTCTGGCCCCCTACTGTCGCTGGCCATCCCATCAGGCTACAACATCCTATGGTCTGATAGACCCAATGCACAGGGAGGTGGTGTGGCTATAATAGACAAAACCAGTGTGCAAATCAGGGCCTGCCCACTTGAAGAAATAGAAGGGTACAAACCTCTCCGAGCCAAGCTCTCACCCAACCCCAAAAAAACAACTAAGATTCTCGTTATATACAGATCACCAAATAATAACACTAATCTGGATCTTGATATCCCTCTCCTATTAGCTCCCCACATCAAACCTAATACGAGATGCATTATCCTTGGAGACATCGATCTAGGCTTCAAGGACAAGCAGGATCATAAAGCAGACACCTTCTATGCTGCCCTTAAAGAAATGAACTTCATACAATTAGTGAACACTACCACTCACAACAAGGGTAGAATACTTAATTGGATACTTGCACTCAACTCCCAGGTATCTATTGACTCGATTGCACCCCTTGATTGGACCGATCACCATAGTGTTAACTTTACACTATTCAGCAATGAGACATGTCTGCCTAAGACCAAGGCAGAGGACACCTATGAAACAAGAAATAACAGTAGGATAACAGTAGAAAATCCTTCTCCTATCCTCAGTGAAGCACTCTCATCTAACATTGCCTCAAGTAATAACCCTGATCACCTCGCAGATATCTACCACAAGTGCCTGACCACCACCATTGACCCAGTAGCACCTATCACAATTAAAACACATTGTGCTGATAAACAAATGAGCTTCTGGTTCAATGATGAATTAGTAGCGCATAGGCGCACTCAAAAATCTCTTGAACACATCCATAAAAAAATCCCCTACCATAGATTCAGCCAAAGCCTTCACAGAGGCCAATAGAATATACAAAGCTTCCATCATAACCCATAAAGCTAACTCATATAACACAAGCATTAGCAATGCCTCCTCTAACTCCAAGGAGCTCTTCAGCATCCTTAGAGAACTAGAAAACCCAACCCCAATTACCACACCGCCAATTCCAGTAAAGTATGGTGTACCACCATCCAAAATACGTTAGCCTCCAAAATCAAGTTCCTACAAAAAATAAATTACCACTAAAAGAAAGACTCTAGCTGATAAAAACAACCCAGACTCCACTCTCAACATTACTAAGGATAAGGCTAGCACACTCTTCCACTTTACGCCAGTGAACCAAGACCTAGTGCTAGATACCATATCCAAATTAAAGCCTCCAACTTCAAAGGGGATAAGTTCCCAGCCCATTTAGTCAAACTATGCGCCCCTACTCTCATGCCTATCATTACTAATTTCGTTAACGCCTCCTTCAATATGAACAGAGTTCCGGCTAGTATAAAAGACGCATGGGTTACCCCACTTCTGAAAAAACAATCTTTGGACCCAACAGTACCAACTAACTACCGACCCATCACCACGGTCCCATTCCTGCTTAAAATTATAAATAAAATAGCTTACACCCAAATTCAAGCCTATCTTGAACAAAACCTGCCCCTTGGAGCCAGACAATCGGGATTTTGACCTAACCATAGCACCGACACGGTACTCCTGGACTTAAAAAACCAGAGGGACACCATTAGGGACACTGGTAAACTTTGCATACTATTACTATTAGATTTATCCTCAGCATTCGACTTAGTAGATGACAACAAACTCTGTGCTACACTAGCGAATGACTTCAGCTTCTCCAAAGATGCCACTCTCTGGGTGAAATCCTTCTTAGCTGAGCGCATATCTAGGGTAGCCATTGGCAAAGAGGTGGCAGACCCTATCCCAGTCCCCATAGGTGTACCCCAAGGGTCATGCCTATCGCCCACCCTTTACAATGCGTATACTAAGCTCCTATTTGCGCCTCTGAATGCCATGGGTGTCATCTATACCAATTTTGCAAATGACACTCAGATCCTTATACCAATCACAGGGAGTTACAACCATGACACTCTACTTATCAACAAACAATGTATGCATTAATACAAAATTGGATGGTCCTGAACAGCTTATGTCTCAACGATGAGAAAACAGAGATACTCATCATAGGCTCCCCAACGAAACTCAATGCCCTCCATTCGGCCTATAGATCAGTCAACATTGATGGTACCCCAATCCCAGTATCAAAACAGGTAAAAACCCTAGGCGTCTATCTAGACGCTAACCTAACTATGTCCAAACATGTAAATGCCCTATCCTCATCTATCTCCTACACATCTAAATTAATTGCCCTCAGTCGCCAGTTCCTCTCACCCAAAAACTGCATTATTCTAGCCAGGGCACTAATATTATCCAAGTTGGACTATTGCAACATACTCCTGCTAGGTACCTCCAACGCCAACCTAGACAAAGTACAACTAATGCAAAATAAAGTTGTACAAGCAGCCCTAGGACTAGAAAAGTCAGACCATATATCCAACATTAGGAGGGAGACCAACTGGCTACCCATTAAGGCCAGAATCATCTTCAAAGCATTGTGTGTCACCCATAAATGCCTTGCCAAGAAACCACTGTCTTACAGCAATAACACAATAATCAAAAAAGAATCCACCAGAACGCTCAGATCTACCAAAAACTCACTCCTAGTGGTCCCTCGCTTCAAATGCTCCAGAGCAGGGGGAAGCAGTTTCCCAGTCATGGCCCCTAAATACTGGAACTCCCTCCCACTAAATATCAAAAATGAAGATTCCTTCCGTTGTTTTAAAAAGCTACAAAAAACTTGGCTATTTAACCAATATTAGCCAGTTCATACT
Source organism: Ambystoma mexicanum (assembly GCF_040938575.1). Lineage (NCBI taxonomy): Eukaryota > Metazoa > Chordata > Amphibia > Caudata > Ambystomatidae > Ambystoma > Ambystoma mexicanum. Next base: position 322,670,226 of record NC_090926.1, on the reverse strand, counting down.
GTCATGATTCCTGCCCCTCATGTCCCCAGCCCTCCAAGATGTCAGGCTGGAGCCAGGCCACAATCACCTACATGGCCCTCAAGGGCCTCTCCATCCCTCCAAAGACCCACTTGGAGTCAGACTTGGCGCTTGTGGCACCAGACTCACTCCCTCCTATAGGATAACATTGGGGATTGGACTTGTAGTGCATTGATGGGGACAAGATGGATGCCCCTACATATTTTGGTTCCCAGAACTGCATGTGCAGTCTAGTCTTTTGAGTGTGGTTCAGCCCAGAGACACCTGGGATACCCAGAGACTATTTAAGCCACGCCCAGGCTGAGAAACATGCTTTGTGTTTTCTGCACCTGCAGCGTGACACTCACCGTGTTCGGATCGGTCTCCAGTAGGCCTGCATCTTGCTTCTGCGCTCAGCTCCTGCAAGAACAAGAACACTGTTAGGAACAGCCTTACCTTGCGGTGCTTCTGTCCATCATTCATCGCTCCTTCTGTTCTGCGGGCATCTTCGGCAGTGTCATTCCCACCCCGGCACGCCGCTTCCTAAGGAAAAGGGAAAAGAACAGAAAAAAGGCATTAGTAAGCATTCAGCAAATCTTTGCTTATTTTAAAGACTGTACGAGCTTCAAACGCTTACCTGAATCCCAGCCGCTCTGGGGAAACTCTGTTTCCGGAACTTCTCATCCATCTGCAAGAGGGAAAAGACACTCCAGGTTAGCGTGGAAACATCTAGAGGCGCCGCATACCACGCTTACTCACCGCACTTCTTCTTCATAACCGGCATCCACGCTGCAAACCTCACAGCACCTAAAATACACAGAAAAAGAACTCAGTTCAATACAAATATGAAAGGGTCGCATTGCGCATCGCGCTCTCACTCACCTTCAGCGCTACTCATCTCAGCAGCACGTCGCCATCCCCGGACGCCAGCCATCATCTAAGGAAGCAAAGGAACGAAGTTAGAGAACTGTTCAAAAGACTCATTATACTTACCTGTTGGACTCTTGCCAGTGTAGTAACTAGGCAGCAACGAGCCTGCATCAATCAACGCGCCCCTGCGCTGAAAGCAGGACGGAGAGCACACTTTCCAAGAAAACAAGGTGAGCTGTGGATCAAAGGGAAGGGTTGGACCCCGGGGAAGAAGAGGTTCAAGCACACAGAGACAATAGGGAGTTAAACTCTACCAATCCTGTGTTTCAGGCCCAGTCTCCAGTCGAGTAGACTCCAGGGAAGGCTTTGAGGTCGTAAGAGGTCAGAACAGGCTGAGTGACGTCCCCGTGGATACTAGGTGAGCGTTACAGATACCCAGTATCACTCTAGCCAGCCACTGCCGTTCTAGAATGACACCATCTAATGAATGTAGGCTACTAGAATATGAAACAAATAAAACAAATGTAACCATAACCAATGTGATTTATATGTATTGTTGTTTGTATGTAAATGTATTGTGAATACTACTGAATATTATCAAGATGTCTGTAACTACGCCGTGATACCTCAGGGTTTGGGCTTAAAACAAATGCAAAAATAAAATTAAAAATAAAAGATCACAAAAGAACACCAAGTACAGAGTGGCATGCCAAAGACTGTCACAGTGCCGAATGGCACCGCCGTAACCTACCGAGGGGTGAGCATGGTGGGGAACAACCCTTGCATGTTCCCTGGTACCAACACATACCCTGACTAGGATCAGCCACAGAGAACTCTTGCATGCCCAGTCCTGTCCAGGACAGTCTACCCTGACGAGTAACCCTTGGTGGGCTCTGAAATAGGTAACAAGCAATTTATCTTCATGGTTGACACAGGTGCCACTAAATCATGCATCAGTGAGGGAAGCTTTCCACAGGTGAAACTCTTGACATGCAGGGCTTCTTTGGAGCTGTTGTGACATTTCCCTACACAAAAGAAGTGGATATTAAAATGGGAAGGAAGTTGATACGGTTACCCCTGTTGTTTTCTGCGAGCTCCCATATACACTTGTTGTGGCAAGACCTGTGGATGAAATTGAATATGACCATCTCCTTCACAGACCAACGGGTAGTGTGTGCCACCCTGGGTATATGTGCCATGAGAGCCATGATCATCATACATGCACAGGGAGGAGAGACCATGGTTTGCAGTATTCCCTTGCACCCGGATATGTTTGTGTATGGCATAACACTGCTACAAATCACAGGTCAAGCCCTTGATTTTTGTTACCATGTGGCGAGTGGTGTAGCGGGGAAGAACACAATAACCATTACCAGAAAACACAAGCTACCCCTTCCTCCTGTTTCGTTGGTTTATAGCCTGTTAAATGCCTCAACTGAGCAGTTCAAAGATCACTCAACTACACACTTAACCCTTTAGGTACACACATTTCCTAAAGCATATTTGATGTTATAGGCGGCATCAAGCCGCAAATGTATTTTTAGAGTTAAAAACCTTTTACAGACAACATATATCACAAAACATATATATCATATTCTAAAAACGAAAGTTGAATCAGTGCAATTGTGCAAAATAGGATTATTTAAGGCGCCACGATTTGTTGTGCAAAATTAGCAAAGTTTTCTACTATTCCATGAACATTGGACTCAGGGAGTGTAGGAACAAAGCTTAATCCTTTAACACATTACCAGAGAGTACAGTGAGGTCCCTATGGGACAACTAGGACTATTTAGCTTCTTTTGTCACTAGACTCTGATTGTTTTGTCATTGCTTGGTCTAACAAGTTCTCAGTTCCCTGTGGGAGTCTGGTTATATAATATCCCTTTGTTTGCTGTTACGGCATGTACTCATAATGTGATGTCGACACACAGTGTTTCAGCCTTTTTATAGAACATTCACCCATCCGTTGCAATGTCTACACCAATGTCTTGTAGGCCTTCGTCAGGACAAAAAACCTATTTTGGTTGAGCTACAAGGTCTTCTCTAACCCGTTACAGTGAATTGGTGTGTAAAAAACAGAAGCAATAATGTGAGTTGGAGTTTCTTTTTTCATGGAACTAGTTATTTGCATGCTCTGGCATAAATTGGGCCAACTACTAACCTCATTTCGTAGTTCTACATGGGAATATATGTTTATTTCTTCTTGCGATGCCTCAGTCATCTGGCATCATCTGCAAAACAATAGTCTATGGTTTATATCCATTTTGTATATCCATTTTTATATGTGTCTATTTATATCCTGAGATAGTGCCTCATTCACCATTCATCATTTAATATTGTCCTGCTCGAGTCTCTTACTGACCTTATCATTGTCGTAGCCTGCTGGCAATTGACATGCTTTCATCTACAATTTCGTCGTAGGATATCTTCTACCTGTAGTTGACCCTACAAAGTAAGCCGGATTATCATGTGAGTCATCCCACTTCACATCAACATTTGGACCACAGTCGTCTAAATACAGCAAGACCTCATTGTCTACTTCATTCAAAAAATCAATCAGGGACTCCCCGCCCGCGAGTCACATTTGTGGTATAACTAACCTCAACTGGGTGATGGTCACGGGTGCTCTTTTCAAAAACCTATTGTACAAGCTTATATATTAATACAAACAATCCAGTTTATGTAACGCTCACCTGATTCCCACGGAGGCGCTGACCCAAACTGGACTGCTACAGTTGCTTCTATGACTATGATGAGGCGTAGAACTCGGAAGACGCTCTGGGCAGGACCTCCGAATATTGACTGTCTGGCTTGTAAGGTGAGTTTTCTGCAGGTGGAAAAAAAGGGGTAATTACAAGCTGGTTGGATAAGTTCTCCCACCAATCTTCTGCTTTTCCCACTTCTTGGTTCTCGACTGGTCTCCACGAACTCTCACCTTTGGTTTAGTAAAGCCGAGCTCTCCATCCTGTTTCTGGTGCAGGGGCACGTGGAATCCAGTTACGTCACTGGATGATTTCAGTGTTTAGGCTCAGTGTCCTTTTGTGGCTTGTAATAGTCCTTCAGGTGCCGAGGAGCTGTTGGCGACACCACCACTGCTGTGCAAGAAGAGGCTCGTGAGTATAGAAGATCTGAGGCCGCTTCTGAAGGAGCACCCTTTTATAATGTCCTTTTCTGTCTTTCAGGTGCCGAGATGCTGTGGGCGATGCCGCCGCTGTTGCACGTGCGGTGGCACGTAAGTATAACTGAATTGTGGCCGTTTCCAAATGGGCGCCTCTGATAATGTCTTTTCCTTCCTTTCAGGTGCCGAAATGCTGAGGGCGATGCTGCCGCTGCTGCGCGTGAAGAAGCGCGTAAGTATTACTGAATTGTGGCCACTTCAAAATGGGCACCTCTAATAATGTCTTTGCCTTTCTTTCAGATGCCGAAATGCTGAGGGCGGTGCTGCCGCTGCTGCGCGTGAAGAAGCGCGTAAGTATAACTGAGTTGCGAACCCTTCGGCTCGGACACCACTAACAATGTCTTTTGTCTTCCAGGTGCTGGGATGCTGCCGAAGCGAAGGCCACGGTGAACTCATGTGTGATCACGGATGGATAAGGTAAGCGAGCGCAGCTGCGAGCGTGTTGCCCGTTTTCTAACCTTATGTCTTTATTTGCAGGTTATCGGAGACTGGACTCTTGTGGCTGAATTCTGGTGAGTAGATGTTCCTGTGCCTTTTCTTCATCCACAGGTTGCTGCTCGAGAAGCTGAGGGTGTGTCTGGACCTGGAATGCAGGAGCCGACTCGGTGAGCGTCCTGCTGCTGTTGCAGAATAACGCGAAGCACGTGAATTCTATCGGGCGTGGTTTAAATAGTGGAGAAGTGCTTTGGTGCGTATTCTTCCTCCAGCCTCACCCAGGTAGGAAAAGAGTTCCAGTGTCAGAGGATTAGCATCAGCCCCACCCAGGTAAGAAAAGAGTTCCTGTAACAGAGGATTGGTCCCTCCCAGCCAGTGGCTGGGACTTCACCCAGCTCGGGTTGTTCTAGGTGAGTATGCAGCATGGTCTGCCACAGGTAAGTCCACCCAATCACTACTGCCCACTTTAAGAATATGAGCCCGGCGCCCATGGCGCCGGGACTGTGGTTCCTTATGAGCCTGGCGCCAGTGGCGCCAGGACATGGTCCAAAGGGCCCCTGTAGGGGTCTGCTGGAACAGGGGGTGTGGATGATGAGCCTGCTTCCGGGGATGCTGGGCCAGTCTTGGCTCCTCGGGAGTAGCGCTCATGACAGCACCCCCCCTCAAGGCCCCTCCCAAACTTGTCCTCCCCGGGGGTTTTGGTTTATCGGGAAAGGTTCGGTGGAATTTCCTGACTAGACGAGGAGCATGGACGTAGTCATAGGGTTCCCAGGATCTTTCCTGAGGTCCGTAGCCTTTCCAGTCGATAAGGTAGAATAATTTTGATTTGATGATCTTGGAGTCCAAAATGTTTTTAACTTCAAATTCGGGCTCTCCATTCACCTGAATGGGTTCTGGAGGTCTGGTCAGTCTGGTTCCAGGTTGCATGGGTTTCAAAAGTGATACGTGAAACACAGGATGTATTCTCATATGGGTTGTCAAATCTAATTTAACGGCCACTGGATTAATTATGGCCGTAATTGAATATGGTCCCAGGTATTTGGGGTTGAAGGTGCGAGGTCCTTTTAGCGATAAATGTTTGGTGGACAACCAGACTTGATCCCCAACCTGGTATTGAGGGGCATCGCTTCGGTGTTGGTCTGCTCCTTTTTTGTACCTTTCTTTAGCTTGTTGTAGATGTGCAGTTGCTTCCTTGAAAGCTTGGGTAATAACAGAGTGCAACTGATCTACGGCGGGTGTTCCAAGATCTTGAGGTGGGTTGAGGTTGGAGGTTCGAGGATGAATTCCATACAAGATGTAGAAGGGACTCTTCCCGGTTCCCGAATGAACTGAATTGTTGTATGCATATTCAGCTATCCAAAGGATGTCCTTCCAGTTGCTTTCAGACTGTTGTAGCATGCATCGTAAATATTGTTCGAGAGTCTGGTTTGTTCTCTCGGTTTGCCCGTCGGTCTGGGGGTGATGGCTGGTTGAAAGTCTTACATCGATTTGAGCTGACCGACAACAACTACGCCAAAAGTGAGAAATAAACTGGCTTCCTCTATCAGAGATTAGTACCGACGGGAAGCCGTGTAACTGGACAATGTTTTCAAGGAATTCTCTGGCTAGTACTGAAGCTGAAGGTAAGCCTTTTAGCGGAATGAAGTGGGCCATTTTAGAAAACAAATCCACAATAACGAGAATAGTGTTGTACCCGGAACAAGAGGGTAAGTCTGTGATGAAGTCCATGGAAAGGGTATGCCAGGGACATGGTGGAATGTCTAATGGTTGCAGAAGACCAGCCGGCCTTTTCTTTTGACCCTTGTTTTGAGCGCACACACCACAGGACATCACAAATTCTTTTATGTCTTTTCTCCATGAAGGCCACCAGAAGTGTCTCTTCACTTTTTCTGTGGTTTTGGCGATGCCAGGGTGACCCTCCATTAATGAATCATGATAACAGGAGATTACCTGTTTTTGTAAATCGGCGTGTGGTAGGAATAATCGTCCTTGGAAATAAGGCAAGTCATTGTTTACGGTGAAGTTCTCTCCTCTTTGTAACCAGCTCTGTAAGTCTGATGGGGTCACAAGTTGTTTAGTTTTTGCCTCAATATCCTCGATGGATTGCGAAGAAATCAGACCCAAGATCCTTTGTTCAGGAATTATTGGTACGGGTTCGGGATTGACAACGTTATCTCCCATTCCAATTCAGGAAAGAGCATCCGCTTTGCCGTTCTTGTTGCCCGGGCGGTAAGTGATCACGAAGTCAAATTCAGCAAAGAATAGAGCCCAGCGAAGCTGTCTGGAGGATTGAGCTTTGGCGGTTTTCAGATACTGTAGATTTCGATGATCGGTGATCACCGTAACGGTGTGTTTGGCCCCGAGGAAATAATGCCGCCAGGCCTTAAAGGCGGATTTAATAGCTAAAAGCTCTTTGTCCGTGATGGTGTAATTAATCTCAGGCGCCGAGAACTTTCGAGGCCAAAACGCCACAGGATGCAGCTGGTTAGTCTCTGGATCCCTTTGTGATAGAACTGCTCCCATTGCTAAGCTGGAGGCGTCGGTTTCAACGATGTAAGGGAGATCCGGGCGTGGGTGTTTCAGTATTGGCGCTGAGGTGAACTTGGCCTTTAGCTCTTGGAAGGCTTGTTCAGCTTCTGCAGACCATTCAAAGCGCTTATTTTTTCTTAAGAGGGATGTGATGGGTTGTACCACTCGTGAAAACTCTGGAATAAATCTGCGGTAAAAATTGGCAAAGCCTAGCATGCTTTGAATGCCTTTCACGGAAGTAGGAGATGGCCATTTGAGGATTGTGTCAACTTTTCTCGAGTCCATGTGGACTCCTTTGGGTGTCAGAATAAATCCCAGAAATTCGACCTCGGTGACATGAAAGGCACATTTCTCGAGCTTGGCAAAGAGTTTATGTTGGCGAAGTTTTTCAAGGACCACCCTAACATGATTTCGATGATCAGCTTCCGAAGATGAGTACACAAGAATGTCGTCTATGTAGACGACAACACAGACATCAATGAGCTCTCTGAGGACGTCATTCATGAAATATTGGAAGGCGGCCGGCGCATTGCATAGTCCGAAGGGCATCACTTGGTATTCAAATAGCCCATACTTAGTGCGAAATGCCGTCTTCCATTCATCACCTTCCTTGATCCGTACCAAATGATAAGCTCCCCGGAGATCAAGCTTGGTATAAATACAGGCGTTTTTCACCTGGTCGAGGAGTTCCGGGATCAGAGGTAAGGGGTATCTGTTTTTTACTGTTATCTGATTCAGAGCACGGTAATCAATACAGGTTCTGAGGTCACCTTCTTTTTTTGGTACGAAGAACAGAGCCGAGGATGCAGGAGACTTTGACGGACGGAAAAAGCCATTGGCCAGATACTGGTCTAAATACTGTCGCAGATGAAGGTTCTCAGGCTCGGTGAGGGCGTAAATCCTACTGCAAGGGGGAGTTGCACCGGGTAGCAGATCTATCTGACAATCGTATGATCTGTGAGGTGGCAAGGTGTTAGCCTGTTCCTTTTGAAAAACATCTTGGAACTCTCGATACTCTTGAGGTAATTGTGGACCGTCAGTCGTTGCTGACGCTAGGCCAATGCTGGGTCGTGGTTAGCAGGATTGTGCACACTCAGGGAACATTATCGTCTTTGCTCGCCAATCAATCTGAGGGTTGTGTTTCTCCAACCAAGGGATTCCTAGGATTACTTGGAATTGAGGAGCCTTGATCACGTCGAACACAATTACCTCCCGATGCCCGTCTTGGCCTAGTAACGTCACTTCAGCAGTGGTATGGGTTACCGGTCCGGAGGCGATTTCGGTCCCATACACCGTGGTAATGACGTCTTTAATCGCCTTTGGACAAAGAGGTAGGTTCATCCTGGAAGCCAATTCGCGGTCCACGTAATTTCCTATTGCTCCACTATCAATGTATGCCTTAATAGCATGCAAACGTTCTGGTTGCTTTGGGTTTACGAGGACCACAGGCATTATGAAGTGCGAGGTCAAAGAACTGGTTTTTAAGCTTGGCAAGCGGACCTCTACACTTGTCGGGCGAGGTTGTTTCCCGGCTCAGGCTTTTCAGAGTTCTTGTCAGAAGCTCCTACTGTCTTCTTAGGTGGTTTTACCGGGCAATCTCGAAGAAAATGTCCAGAGTTTCCACAATAGAGGCACAATTGCATTTGTCGTCTTCTGTCACGCTCTTTCTGGGTTAAGGGACCCTTTACGGCCCCAATCTGCATAGGTTTAACGGTGTCGACCCCTTTGGCGTTGCTTTGTGTTTTCGTGAATACTCGGGTTTCAAACCTGCATCGGTCCGCCTTTCTGTTTTGGAGCCTATGATCCAATTGGACCACCAAATCAATATATTCCAAACAGCCCTGAGGAGGATTCACGACCTGGGCAAGGACGTCTTTAAGTTCACCACCCAGACCTCTGTGAAATAGCGTGATCCTTTTATCCTCGGGCCATCTAGTTTCCACGATTAACCTATTAAAAGATGCAATGTAGGCTAAGAGGTCCTGGTTGCCCTGTCGCAGGGAGAGGAGTTCGTTGTCCAGGGCCTGCCCTTGGGAATGTCTTGCAAAAAGTCTCTCCATACTCGCCTGGAAGGCTGAGAAGTTCCGAAGAATTGGGTCATCCTGTGTAACCAGAGGGATCGACCAATCAGCGGCGCTTCCGCTAAGATACGAAAGTACAAAGGCTACCTTGGTCTGGTCAGTTGGAAAGGCTGCGGGTCTACAAAGAAAGTGCAGTCGGCATTGATTTATAAACACTGCAAATCTTTTAGGGTCACCAGAAAAGCGTTCAGGTGGTGCCAATGGCACATTTCCAGGTAGGTTGATTTGAACGGGATTGGTTGAAGTAACTGGGGTATAATTCTCCCCTGAGTTAGGTAGAGGAGTTTGCCCCGCTTGACTCTGTAATAACTGTCTGGCGAGATCGTCAGTTCGTTCTTTTGACATTATCAATTCCCTCTTAAGGGCGTTCGTTTCTTGGCGAGCAGCATGGACTTCAGCTCTTAATTCCCCCAACAACTGGGCCAATTGGTCTGTGTCGGAAGTTTCCATAGCGCCTGGGTAGGAGATTATGGGTAGGCTTCGCGTTCCGTAACGCTCACCTGATTCCCACGGAGGCGCTGACCCAAACTGGACTGCTACAGTTGCTTCTATGACTATGATGAGGCGTAGAACTCGGAAGACGCTCTGGGCAGGACCTCCGAATATTGACTGTCTGGCTTGTAAGGTGAGTTTTCTGCAGGTGGAAAAAAAAGGGGTAATTACCAGCTGGTTGGATACGTTCTCCCACCAATCTTCTGCTTTTCCCACTTCTTGGTTCTCGACTGGTCTCCACGAACTCTCACCTTTGGTTTAGTAAAGCCGAGCTCTCCACCCTGCTTCTGGTGCAGGGGTGCGTGGAATCCAGTTACGTCACTGGATGATTTCAGTGTTTAGGCTCAGTGTCCTTTTGTGGCTTGTAATAGTCCTTCAGGTGCCGAGGAGCTGTTGGCGACACCACCACTGCTGTGCAAGAAGAGGCTCGTGAGTATAGAAGATCTGAGGCCGCTTCTGAAGGAGCACCCTTTTATAATGTCCTTTTCTGTCTTTCAGGTGCCGAGATGCTGTGGGCGATGCTGGCGCTGCTGCGCGTGAAGAAGCGCGTAAGTATTACTGAATTGTGGCCACTTCAAAATGGGCACCTCTAATAATGTATTTTCCTTTCTTTCAGATGCCGAAATGCTGAGGGCGATGCTGCCGCTGCTGCGCGTGAAGAAGCGCGTAAGTATAACTGAGTTGCAAACCCTTCGGCTCGGACACCACTAACAATGTCTTTTGTCTTCCAGGTGCTGGGATGCTGCCGAAGCGAAGGCCGCGGTGAACTCCGGTGTGATCACGGATGGATAAGGTAAGCGAGCGCAGCTGCGAGCGTGTTGCCCGTTTTCTAACCTTATGTCTTTATTTGCAGGTTGTCGGAGACTGGACTCTTGTGGCTGAATTCTGGTGAGTAGATGTTCCTCTGCCTTTTCTTCATCCACAGGTTGCTGCTCGAGAAGCTGAGGGTGTGCCTGGACCTGGAATGCAGGAGCCGACTCGGTGAGCGTCCTGCTGCTGTTGCAGAATAACGCGAAGCACATGAATTCTATCGGGCGTGGTTTAAATAGTGGAGAAGTGCTTTGATGCATATTCTTCCTCCAGCCTCACCCAGGTAAAAAAAGAGTTCCAGTGTCAGAGGATTAGCATCAGCCCCACCCAGGTAAGAAAAGAGTTCCTGTAACAGAGGATTGGTCCCTCCCAGCCAGTGGCTGGGACTTCACCCAGCTCGGGTTGTTCTAGGTGAGTATGCAGCATGGTCTGCCACAGGTAAGTCCACCCAATCACTACTGCACACTTTAAGAATATGAGCCCGGCACCCATGGCGCCGGGACTGTGGTTCCTTATGAGCCTGGCGCCAGAGGCGCCAGGACATGGTCCAAAGGGCCTCTGTAGGGGTCTGCTGGAACCGGGGGTGTGGATGATGAGCTGCTTCCGGGGATGCTGGGCCAGTCTTGGCTCCTCGGGAGTAGCGCTCATGACAGTTTGGTTGTTAAATCCAATTCCTCTTTTGGCAGACCACTCCATGTACTTTCTCTTACGGTGTATTCCAGACTGTATGGACCAAACTGCTCACTACATCCCCATCCAAATTCCCAGAACTTTTCCTGTCGTTGCCACTCAATGTTTCCACAACACAGACAAGAGTTTCTCATCTCGTGTCAGTTATTTATGTGCAGTGCACTCATGGACATGCACGTCCCATCGTTCCGCCATCATGTGGTGAGGCTTTGTACTTAGAGGGCTATATTGGTACTATGTTTACAAAACATAATTGGGCATGCCATACGCTTTCTCCATATGCGTATCATTAATGTATCGACAGCCTGCTTATTGCAGTGGAGTTCCGGTTGATGGGGGAGCGTTATATTAAAAACCAGTGGCGTTCAGCGGTATGTCGATCATATATCAGAGAAACTGAAAAATTGAAAAAATTAAATATTGATTCATTGAAAAAGTTGAAAAATGTTTTAAAAGAAATTGCGCTACCATTATGGAGACCATCTTAGCTCGCAGGACAAACCATATGCACTGCCCCATCACACCCTAATCACCTCAATGGCAAATAGCAGATGTTATTGGTGATAAGGGGGTCGGGTATCACCCTGTTGTCTCTGCACGCTGAGCTATTGCCATTCCCAGAGGTTGCTTATGTAAGGAGTGTGGTAAGGAGTGTGTACCCCTTTGGTTCTATACAACACTTCCTCATTTACATCTCCTACATGTGGTCACAGAGTTACATTCTCTAGGGGGACAGTCCTCCCGCTAGCTCCTTCTCACGGGGCCATACTGTGATGCTGGAAATGCATCGGATGGATAGGGCCTCCATATCCTTGTCCTTTACTGCTTTTTTATCATGTGTTCTGTCGTGTTTTCCGCACAGGAGTTCATGTGGGACTCCTGGCGGTGCAGCTCTCTCCTTTGGTTTTGGTGAACAGACCAATGGGATACCCTTATGGCACCCATGGTTAGGGGTGCAACCCTGTGCCCCTAGTGTATGTTCTTTGGCACCTGAGTGTGACCCACAGAGCAGGGTACAGGCTGGTGGCAGATCCATGCTGAATTGACCGGTGCCCTGAGCGTCCTCCATTTTGGGATGCCCAGGCCCTGTCATTGGAATCGGTAGATTCCTGATGGAGACAAAAATTGCCCCCATGGCCTCTTGCCTTCCATCGCCTGTTACCTTGACCTTCCCGAAGTCCCGGAAAGCCCTGCCTCTGTCCCTTCCCCCTGACTGGCTGTTGGGTGGAAGTTCCATATATGGTAGTGTGGGGAAGTGCTGACCAGACTGGCTGGAGCCTTCTCAACGACCGTATGTTGTGGGGACGCCTGTGGGTGGGACCTGGGTGAATGGAGTGTGTGACGAATATGCATTCTGTGTTGTGGGTCTCTAGTATCTGGTGGTTGACACAATGACTGAGACAGCCCTGCCCGAAACCGGTATGAATGCAGTGTGGAGTGTTGAATGGCTCGGTACTTGTCCCAGTACACATAACTTCTTGTGAGCGTCTGGAGAGAAGTGAATGGCCTGAATGCACTGTGTGCCTGATTGGCTGCCTGCCTGCCTGAATGCCGTTAGTCGTGATTGGATGCTTGAGAATGACCCAGCGGAATGAATGGGAGATCAATAGTATATCTGGGGACCTCTCACTGCTAGGAATCGTGTTCAGAAGCTGAAGTCCACTACGACAAGTAACTGGAGTGAAGCTTGACCTTGAAGCCCTGCTGGATGAGAAGAATTGCTGTTGCTCTCCTTCACAATCTGAAAGCTGCTGTGTCTACAAGGACGGACCCAAAGAGGACCTGGTAAGGCGCCCTCTTCCCGAGCTACGAGGGACCATCGTGCACCAGCTGATCTTTGCCTAAACTCCCTGGTAGACAGAGCTTCGACAGGCTGCTGACCCGATACGGGGACTGCTGTGGAACTCCAAAGAGAAGCGCCCGGACTGTTGTCCGTCACTGTCGACGACCGGCATCGCCGACTGGAGCTGCCGTGCTCCCGTTTTGCCCAAGAACTTAATTGATCCAAGGACACTCTTGTCCGCATTGTCGCCGCTGTATCCTGGTGGAGAAGGCCTGACCGTCGACGTGCTGAGGAGCATCCGCCGCTGAGTTTCCTGCCACCCAAGGACCACAGAGATGCCGACGACTCGACGCCCTTGCTGGCCCACAGTTCTTCAAACTCTTTGCGGCCCAGAACTATCGACACCGAGGTGCCCCGCACGCCTCTTCCTTGCATGACGTTTACGCTTCCCCGTCAACGAGCACCACTAGGAACGATGCGGCCACTTCAACGTCGTAGCTCGACTTGTTCTCCGTCGGACGTTCAACGACCCGTGACTCCTGCTTGAAAGGGAGGACACTCAAGAAGGGCCGTCGATTCCCCGACGAGGAACGCTACAACGCCAAGGTACTTTGGGGTTGCAGAACTGTTGGAAAGTCTAGTGGGAACAATATGTGAACTGGACTTGTGATACATCTTTGCTTTACAGGTTGCCCAGGTGGGGGGATCTCCACACCGAACTGTGTCTAGGTAGCGGGACCAGTATTCTGCCAATTGTTCAACCATCTTGCTTTCCTTCCTCTCTCTACTGCTGGTTTCCTCTTTATTTTTAACTGTGTGTCATTCTGACCTTATGCACTTTAATGAGATCTGATAACGTTAGTGGTACCACTTTAGAACTGTATATATTTACCATTGTTGATTTTCGGAGTACAAAGTGAGTTATCGTGATAGTGTATGTGACCTTGAATATTAATTATATAAAGACTGTGATTTACAGTGTGCGGACATTACTTTGTGGGTGCTTGGGCACTACACTGTACTTAAGAACCAGCCTGTATCACCTCCTGAGAAGCTAGGCCTTGATTGCTCGACCACGTACCAATAATAGAGAATCTTGGCTGGGGTCCTCTGTGCCTCTCCTCTACCATGTAGAGAGCGGAAGTACAGATACCCCCACCGGCGTCTTTACACATACCAAAAATCTTAACACTCTTGCCCACCTTAGCCACTGTTATCCTTTTTCTTGTATAACATTTTATTCAACATTCTCACAGAGTACCCTACATTTTGAACCTATCTCGGACCCTTGTTGGACATTCCTCAAAGAATGGTTAGAACAACAGGCCGTAATGCTGTTCAATGGGGTTGTCCCTGTTTTATACTTGTATTCAGACCAGTTCTTACACTGTACACACTTAAATGATGTATAGTGCAAAAATTCCTTGGTGATGTTTAATCGAATAATCCCGATTCTATACTTGTATTCAGACCGGTTCTCACACTATCTAGTCTCTGGATCCATCATTGTTCTAATCTGCGTAAAGACAGATCTCTGAACCCCACCCCTCCCACCTCCTGCCTCTCTGGGTAGCTTTTATTGCTTGTATCACAAACCAAGACAAATCAGTATGACTGTGTTTCTTGATAGAAAAATGTTCTATTAGAGCAATAGTCTTCAAACTGTTTTGGCCTGGGCTCCCTCTGAGCAAAATTTGGGAAGGCTGGACCCCCCAAAAATGCAAAATGGACAGTATGTATTGCACGCTGTCACCGCTCCCTACTCCCAGTATAGTGCCTGGGCTCCCCACCTGCTCCCATCACAGTTGCTATGCTCCCTCATCCCACTCCTACCCAGTCCCTGGGCTCTCACCACCCCATCACATACCCTGGGCTTTCCCCACCCTGCTCTCACCACTATCCCATGGTTTTCCGCCCATCCTGCTCCCACCATAGTCCCTGGGCTCCCCCATCCCGTTCCCAACCCAGTCCGAGGGCCAGTGGCGGCTGGTGAATTCTTTAAGTGGAGGGGCATAACTATATCCCCCAAAAAAGGCCTTAGCGGCCAAGCGCAGTGAGGGGGCCCAAACCAATCAAGGGAGATTCGGGGGGGTTTCCCCCCATGAATTTCTTTTTTTTTTTAAATAATGGGTTAAAATATTGCATTGTAGAGCATACTTAAAAAAAAATGGGTAAATAGCCAATTTGCAATTGGTTCTGGGGGGCACAGGGGGCAGGCATGACATGTTTTACTGGACATCTATGATAAATGTCCAGTAACCATCCCTGTCGCCTGGGCCCCACCTGGCCTAACACAATCCACATGATTATGTGTGTATGCAAGGAGCTGGGGTGCCCAGGGTGAAAGCATGATATTTCAGACTGGACATCTATGATCGAAATCCAGTAAAAAAAATACCATCTCTGTCCCCTGGGATCCACAGCGCCTCAGTAGGAGAGCTGATTTTGGCAGGTGGGTAGGGGGATTGTGCAACAAAAGCATTTCGGCATTTTTAAAATGCCTTTGTTGTACAACCCTCCTTCCCCCCTCTATTCACCACTTTCCAAAATCAGCTCAATGGACCAAAACAAACTAACACACACACATTCATACAGCAATTACTCTATCATTCACACAAGAATCCATCACCATTCACTCACTCATAACACAAGCATGCACATGTTTAAATTTAAAAGAATGAACATAAACACACCTTCTGCATTGGCCTGCATGTGGTTTCTGAAACACCCTGCTACTGGCTGCTTGGTCCGTATGTGCGAGGAGGCGCAGGAGCTCCCCCTCGCACATACAGAGATGCAGTGACCCAGCCAGAATTTCCAAAGTACTATGCAATGCTGGCGAAGCAAAACGCTGCAGCCTTGCATGGCTCAGTGAGCATGTGCGGCTGGGGAACTGAACTGAACTGTCAAAGGGAAATAGTGTATACCCCAGAATGAACATAGAGAACTTAGGAGTGCACTCCTTACAAGCTTGTGGGGGCTGCCACCGGCTGCCACCGGTGGTAGGTCATTTTAAATGTGGCCAGTGTTCGGTGTGTAATCTCACTAAGAATATGAAAAATATCGCACTGAAGGATATTGTTTGGAAAATCAAGGAGTTCACGAATTGTAAGACCAAGTGGGCAGTATATGGAATAAAATGCCCCTGTGATTTGATCTACATTGGGAAGGCGAAAAGAGAGATACGGCAACGTATCGGCGAACACAGGTCGTGCCTCAAAAATAAAGTACAGGACAAACCTCTCGTAGAATATTTTTCTATCAAGAAACACATACATACTGATTTATTTTCGTTTGTGGGAAAGACAATAAAAGCTACTCCGAGTGGGGGGACAAACATCTGTCTTTACGCATATTAGTCAAAATGTTGGCATAGGCGCCCCTCTCCGAGAACGAACACAGCCCATTTACCAGTTCTTTGGGAAGGTACCCTCTCGACAGTCTGCAGCCACACTTTAGCCCACTGTACCTTTCACAGATGGAAATAACCATTTGCATATCAGTCTTTGTCCCTCCCACACGGGCAGTCCAGCACCGAAATGCTATGGCAATTACCTTCTGAACAAGAGTACCACATTTTTATTATTTCAAGGGCCTTAGGTCTAGTCACCCTAAGTTTTCCAGGGTCATCCAGACGTGGACCCTTGCTCACTGTGCTCAGAGAGGCACAGCTCCACCTCACTGATGATGCGCAACAAGGCTGAAACACGTGTATGGGGTTGCTGTTGGTACTCTTATTCAGAAGGGAATTGCCATAGCATTTCGATGCTTAAATGCCCTATATACCTGCTAAAAAGATGTATATATACAATGGTCATGGACAACAGCCTGTGTTAAGAATCAACCCTGTTACCTCAAATGATGAGCCTAGGATTGCAAAGTGAACTAATGGAGAAAGCTATTTTCATGTGCAAAATAAGGGAGTACCCTGGCCTAGGATCAAGGATGCTATTTCGCGAGATGGGTTCAAGGCACAAAGTGAGTCGAATGAACAGACCACGTGCATAAGACATATTTCTGCTAAGATTAGGAGAAACAAGGACATTTGCAAGTGCCAAGTATTGAACAATCACAAGGATAAAAGCCCATGTGAGGTGGGGTGAGCAAGTCTCTAAAGGCCAGCAAGGGTAATGGCACCCTGTTTAATAAAATCAAATAGTCCGAAATAAGAGGCTGAAGTTGGCAAATTATGGTCTCCAAACACATGACTCAGAAGTCAAAAACAAGGGCTATTCATTAAAAGCCGAGATAGAGATAGCGGTCTGCTCCTACTCCCTCAAATGTTCCAGAACAGTGAGCAGGCAACAAGGTCAACTACAAACAGAAGGCCCTGGCTGAGGATCAGGTCAATAACATACAGGGCCTCAATACGAGGTGGGCGGTAAGGGATTACCGGCACAGGTAAGGGCACCGGTGCCGGTAATCCCTTACCGCCCTACTACGAGTTCCCTTTGCGGGTCCTTCCTTAACGCCCGGTTTTACCAGGCGTTAAGGACGGGACCTGCAAAGGGATATCGGGGTCAATAACGGTACCGCAATTTGCGGTACCGTTATTGCCGCCTTCCCCCTTCCCATTGAGCCCTATGGGAGCTCAAATGGGAATGGGGAATGGCTCTGGTGAATGGGGAATTACCGGTCCCGCCGACCTCGGAATGGACAGGTAATTGCTCCATCCACCAGACCGGAGTCAGAACGATTTTGGAGGCAGCCATGGTGCTACTAGCAAAGAGTGCAGCTAAATGTTTAGTATGAGAGATTTTTCCTCGATGGGGCATGTGCGATGTATTAAGGTCAGATAATGGCAATGAACTTTTTAAAGACATTACTGGGCCTTAAGCATCGGATGTGCACTATTTACCACCCCTAGGCCAACAGCGTTGTGGAATGGATCAACAGACTATTGAAAAGCAAGCTGTCAAAACTATGCACCACATTAAAGAAAAACTTGGTGCACTGTTTGGCACTTGCTTTATTCAGCTTGCACCCACATCCCTGCAAAGGCCACCATTTATCACCCCATGAAGTGGTAACAGAGTGCTGTATGCATACGCCTCTCTTTCATGTTAGGCGAGCGTTAGGTGCTCACAAGCCGGCATCCATTTTGGGGGATTAATTTAGCAACTAGCTGTCCTCCCTAACGAAGGCCATACAATTTCTCTCCCGATAGATTGCACCACCCTGGACAGAGGAAGCCAGCGGCGCTGAAACTGACACACCAGCAATGTCACACCCCCTCTGAATTTGGTCCCTGGCAACTGGAATTTTATTTAAAACTTTGTCTGCAGGTGGTCAGAACCCAGCTATAACGGCCCCTTTCAAGTTGTCTATGCCACTCCCCTTGCTGTTAAGGTGACGGAACTTTGTTACTGAGTACATCTCTCTGATGTCTGCAAAGCACTGCAGCATGAACATGAAGAAGACAATTAAATTACCCACTTCCATCCATCCTCACAGCCCATATGCTCCTTACAAACGAATACAAAAGAACATTGCCCGATATCCTCAGCTACACAATCCCCATGTACAAATTAAACAACGCTGCTATGCATTACATTTGCACAGGAAGTGCACTCTCGCACTTCTCCATACTCTATCCAATCATCTTCATCTTTCTCTTTCTCTCTCTCTCCTTTTTTCTTTTGTAATAACGTGCCTTTACAGGAGGTTTTTGTGATGGACTCAACGGGCTCCAACAATTCGCTGTACATTACGAAGAATACTATTTATGATACTATGTCAAGGTTTTCCTACTTGTATTGATCTGCTTTGCATTACATTGCTGAATTGTTCACCGTATCAATGTTTGGTTAGGCATCTATTGGGGATGTATTTTTATATGGGGCGAGCATATAAAAGGGGTGGGAGGTGTATACCAAATGCTACAAGTAATGGGCCTATCAAGTATGTCAATATCACTAAGGGTATAGACTCTAATGTGTCCCCACACAACACTGTGGCCACGTACCCCCAGCAGCGAATGTGACGGCAGTGTAGTGAGGTTTTTTTCCTCATCTACCAATCCACAAGTAGACGTTGAAAGGCACGTCTTCCATTAACCAATGGCAGCAAAGTGAGGTTGGCCCGCATCAACCAATCAATTAACAGACTTTGGAAGGCACGTCTCACACTAACCAATTATAGCGCGACTTTCACGCCGCACAATCAGAGGTGGCCACTAATCGAGCCGCCTTTAACCATTTTTTTCTTTTCTAAAACCTGTGCGCCATAAAACTTATCGGAGCACGGGCAAACAGACTGATTCAGTAACCAAGCAACTCTGAACGCTGAAACAAGGTAAGAGGGAAAACAGTATTATTGCGAAACCCGACAGCGGATTTTGCAATTTCCTTTCTAAAACGCGATGTTGTTTTGTCCCTGTCTAGTCGCCCTTTTCAGAATGGATTAACCACTACAGAGGCATGAGTCTCACAGGCCGCTGTCTCCTACTTTCCATTAAGTACTCATTCCATGACAAACGGGTCCTAACATCAATTAAAGTGAACGCATTCGCATTCCAAATACAAATTCAAGCTAGGCAGATCTTAACTACCTTACAGCTTTGTTTATTTGTTAATTAACTCTTTTTACTTCATTTTCTTATTTTCATTCACTTTAATCTCAACCCAATAGTCCATAATGACACATGCAAGTTTTTTCATGCACCTCTTTTGTCTATTATTATTATTTTTTTCTAAGGTCAGCAACACGGAAGTCAAGAGCCTTGCGACCATACCTGTTACTTGCAAAAATGATCGAATACGGCAAAGTTTGCTCTCACCTTTCTGAAAAAAGCACAGCCAGTCAGTCAGGTAGGCTACTTACATTTGACCTGACGGAATTTTTAACAAACAGAAAGACTTAAAGCGCTCTGAATTGTTTCTTAACTAAAGTCCATATCCAATATTTTTCACATTGGCTGCTTTTACTGCCACACCTTCTGTGATGTTGCCCCGCTGCTGAGATCTTTTCTGGCCTATTGCCTCAGATGTTCTGCCCCGTTTAATTTCAGTAAGCTCCTCATCTGGCCATTCTAATTAGGACTACAGTCAGATTTGTATGGCATATTTTGCCCCTTTTTTTGGCTTAAACTCACTTTGCAAGCAATCATGATTGAACTCAGTACCTAAACCATAGAGCATTTTATGTTTTACCAAATATCAAAATATCTTTTGTCTGCTTCACCACAGGGTTCAGTTGTTGTCTCTTTCGCCCTGAGGAAGGCAATTTTTGGAAGTTAAATGCCAGACAAGTGGCTTATTTGCCGAAACGTGTCCCTGATGTCTGTAAGTATTTTGCGTGTCAAAAAAATATGTTAAGACACCTACACATTGGCAGACCTGTATAAAGTCATTAATTGAATATTTACTACAACTAAAGTGGAGATACATACTTCTTATGAATTGAAGTTTTTAAAAAAACTGTTTTGCATTCTAGTATGATGTAGATACTGTTATTATAAGTTTTTCTTACTATCAAATGACCTATTCTGTTAATGTTCTTTTTACATATATGCTTTGTTGTCTAAATGTAGACCCTCTCTTTTTTGTAACACAATACTCATTAAAATAAATGTTATTCTCCTTCTTCGTTTCAATACCATCTTGATTGCTTTTAAAGTTTGACCTAGCCATCAAATTACTTTTTTGAGTGATTTCGCTATTGACACACTCCACATTTAAATCATTATCTTCATTAGCATTCAAATTACTTTATCACAGCAGGTTGGACATTATTGTGTTTGAATCACGTTCCCCCATGTCAATGAACAGGTCAAAGGTAACAGTACTGTAAATAGAACAAAAAAAAATGAATATGTCAGCACTTTTGATAAAGTACACAACATAGCTTTAGCATGTAGAAAGAGGTAACTTACAAAGCCCAAGTATGATGAATAGCGTGGACATGGTTTAGATACAATAGAAGACGTCACCATCCATAACCTTCGAATAGGAGCTAGGTAGGAGAAAAAGGGTGAATGGAAGTTCTTATGCATGTTTGTTGATACCACACGCGTCAGGGGCACCCAAGGTATTACTAGCACAAGAATTACCAATTTTAGAGGCTCAATGCTTAGTTCATCTGGCACTGTGTACGCTGCGAGGCACTTTCGAAGCGAAGGGTGTGCAACTAGAAGTTATGGACCCTGATTAACTATTGTGCACTCAAAATCCTATAAGCATCACGTGTTTGCGTAGGCCATACCTGAAAGTGCAAGGAATAAAGTACGTGGCAAGAAGCATCAATAAGCTGCTGGCAGGAGGGCTATTGGGGTTCGGAGATGAAATGTTGGCCCAAGTGAAGACCACATGTGCACCATTCTGGAGCTAACACATTGCAAAGCTGACGTGGATCGAAGCAATGGAAAAGCCAGTAAAAGTGCAAAAGGAAGAGAGTTATGGATAATGTTTTTATAATGAAGGAACTGTTTTCATAGGGGCCAACCAAAGATGCAACAAAACATTGTTCATTCCAGACCTGAAAAAAGGCACTACTGCAGTAATGGAGCATTACTGGGTTTGTGGACATCAGGCATTCTTGCACTTCTCACCATCATGGAGTGGTTACTGCTCACTGGTTACATTGCACTCAGCGCTTCTCATGATCCCTGAAGATCACCTCACAGTGGGATCGAGGAACTGGCTTACCCCAACAATTGGGGGGCCCACCAAAAGCACGGAACAGCCCCCCATCTTCCGTATCTTACCTGAAAAGGAAAAGAACCAAAGGCTGCGCAGGAAAAAAGATCCAATTGCTTTTCTGCAGACTCCTCTGACCTTCTCAAAGAAATACCCGTTGAATATAGACTGTTCAGCAAAGAAGAACATGTTTTCGTATCTCTCCGACAGCCTGGGGTCCAGACAGCCACAAACTGTCATGACCCTCAGCCCTGATCCCCACTGGCAAGCCCATTGGCCAGGTGGAATCAGGGCTCAGATCACCAATAAGGCCTGGCATCCACTTTTCAGGCCCTCTTGGGGCCAGGCTCATCAGTAAGGAAAGACATCTGATTGAGGAACTACTTTATTTAGGCTTTCAGCCAACATGGAGGCATCCACATAGCTTGATTACTAGAACCAAGCTATGCGGTCTAGTGTTTTGGGTGTGGTGGCCTAGGGACTACTTTACCTGGACTACTTTACAGTGGCTATTTAAACCACACCCGAACAAGACAACACGCGTCGTGTTACTTTGCTTCTAGCAACGTGACGCTCACCGTGTCCAGCTTTCACACGAGCCTGGTGAATTACGGACCTGCAGAAAAACCAAGAACATTGTTAGCAGCAGAATCTTACCTGCATTCATCATCCTTCACTGCTCGCAGCTCCTGAGCAGCTCTGTTGGTGGAGTTCACCGCCCGGATCGAAGGACCTGAGAAAAGGAGGAAGACATCATTAAAGGAGGTAGTGGAGACATTACAATCACAAAGCGCTTAAAGACTTACCTGGTTTGTTGCTTTTCGGCCGGCATAGCTCTGGAACTGTCATGATGCATACCCCCGGGCATCCAGACCACGTCCATCATCCCCAGGAGCAGGCATCATGTTGCCTTGAGAAAACCCAGCAACCCCTGCTAGGGGCTGTCTGGGTTCAGTCCTGGCACCTATGGCACCAGGCTCATATGGGACATCAGTCCTGGCACCATAGGCGCCAGGCTCATAGGTGCACACTTACCTGATGCAGACCATGCTGCAAGAAGATCCAAGCCCATGTGAGGCCTGGAAGGGACAACTTTACCTTAGGGACTATTTTGTTACTCGGGTGTGGTCGGGGAGGAATACCTACCTGGGACTACTTTGGAGGCTATTTAAACCACGCCCGAAGAGCAGCACACGCTTCGCGTTATTCTGCATCCAGCAGCGTAACGCTCACCATGCCAGCAGCAGCATCCAGCCTTCTGCCACGCCCGCCTCGAACCTGGAGCACCTAGAAAGAAGGAAAGAAGCAAAGGTTAGAACAAGAGTATTACCTGATGTCTTACCTGATTCCGGATTCATCGCATCTTCAAACCAGAGGAAAGACTTTGTTTTAAACACGTCGCATCGCCAGCAGCAGCGCCGCACCATACTCACCGTTCCACGCAGCATCTCTTCGATCCAGCGCTGTCTCCATCTTTACATCGCCGAATCCCGGCACCTAAGGGGGACAAGAAACAACAAGGTGAGCAGAGAGAACAGACAGAGACAATCTCTTTAGCCGCCATATGCTTACTTGATTTTACTGCCGGAGGTATAATTCATCAGCACGCCACATCTTCTTATGCCGCACTTGTAAGATAAGGAGAAGGCAGCAAGTTAACCCTTGGCATTATTTACCGGACAGTGTTGGGTAACACAGACTTTTACCGGAACGCTTTCAGCTGTCAATCTTCTTATTGAGTCAAAGCTGCAAGATAAAAGAGGAATTGGACAGGAGTGAATTCCAGACATTTTGAACTCTTACGAACTATATACTTACGGCTCTTCGCCAGGACCTTTTGGAGTCAGGATTCGTCTAAAACTCTTCCAATATCTTCAGGCCAGTGAAGTAACTGGTCATCAACGCTCCCCTGTGTGCTTCGCAGGATGGAGGGCTCATCCTTCAAGAATATAAGGTGAGATTGCTGAGAGGGCGCTTCAGAGGTGATTAGTGGGGAGGACAGTGGGGGTGCTATCACTTGAATCCACAAGTGGCTAAATCCATCTCTCCACTTGTAGGAGAATATTTCTACGGGCCAAGCAGACAAGATTAGGAGGGCAGATCCAGTCAGTCATCGCTGCACTACGCATCACGTGGGTGGAGGCCGCAGCAGTCCGGGTCCGACCGACGCCCCTGTGGGAGCCAGGTGAGCGTAACAGAACGCGAAGCCTATCTACAAATCCCCACCCGGGCGTTATGGAAACCTCAGAAACCGACCAACTGGCCCAACTATTGGGGGAATTTAGGGCGGAAGTGCACTCTGCTCGCCAAGAGACTAATGCCCTCAGAAGAGAACTAATTGTATCGAAGGAGCGCACAGATGATCTCGCTAGACAACTGCTGCAAACTCAAGCTGGACAAGCACCCCTACCTGGTTCCGGGGGAAAACCAGCTCCTGTGTTATCGAGTAACCCTGTGCAAATAAACCTATCAGGAAATATTCCATTAGCTCCACCCGCACGCTTTTCCGGTGATCCCAAAAGGTTCGTCGTGTTTATGAACCAATGCCGCTTGCACTTTTTATACAGACCCGGAGCCTTCCCAAACGATCAAGCCAAGGTAGCCTTTGTATTATCATATCTCAGCGGCAGTGCAGCTGATTGGTCAATTCCACTAGTTACTCAGGATGACCCAATTCTTCGGGATTTTCAGGGCTTTTGTTAGGAGATCCTCTGCACACCAGTCCACCCCACATCAGAACACTGCGCACATTCCCCCAACATCTCCTCCCACGGTTCGAGGCTCAAGTGATTCGGTGAACCCAAAGGACCGAAAACACCGTACCAGCTTTGGTGTACAGGCTCGATTGCAACCCTTTCTGCATTGGCAATTGCCTTGGAGAACGTATAGCAGAAGGGGCGGCGTTACGTCTTCACGTCGGTCACGTGATCCAGTGTGGCGTTCCTCACGTGACCTTGGTGGACGTCACATGACCCAGAGACACACAGTATAAAGGTCTGAGAGACAGAATGCTCATTGCTTCTCAGCTGTCTTCAGACCCTGTTTGGCTTTACGAATTGCTCCTTGTTACTGTGATCACGGAACTCTACCTCGGACTCCTTCGGACACCCCTTTGTACCTTTGCTTGGAACTGTTTACCTGTTGCCGGATTTTTGGACTTCACCTCGACTTGTCTTTGGATTATCCCTTGATACCCTGCTGAACTTCTACGCCATTTCCCTTCTTGCGATTCAAGTCAAGCCCTCTCTCCTACAGGTGGCTAACCCTACATCCACGCTCACCTGCGGTTCTACTATTCCAGGGACCGCCGCATCATCTGAGTCTCGAACCTCTCTACTAGGTTACCTGGGTTTCCCTAACACCAGATAGGTAAGACTCTTTAGATCCTATTGTTTACCTGATTGTATTGTAATTGCCTGGTACTTAACCTCGTTCCCTTTTAACAGCAGCATCGGTGTTCCAGAGGTTCCGTGGATCTGGGAAGACTTCTCTCACCTGTGGCCTCAAAGGTCGCACAGCGGGTTTCTATTAGTTCCCCTGTGCGTCACTTGGGGACGGAGGTCTCATCGGTCTACACGACTCTCAAGTCAGAACAGACTGAGAAGCCGTTCAGTCGTGTTTTGACGATGCAGGGATCCACGGAAGAACCCATAGCTGCCTTAGTCCAGGCAATTACAATATTAAGGGCAGATATGGCCGCCGCGAACATGGTGATCCACCAAAGGTTAGATTCCATACAGAGTGTTCAGCATTCTCTTCCCACAGACCCTGAGTTTGGAGATGCTAGCCCCTCAACTACACCCCCTCCCTTGGCTACTACTACAGTCCCAACTCCGGTGGTCCTTCCAACCCCTTCCCCCCTGGCTGGTCCTGAACGCTATCAAGGTGACCCCAAGAAATTCAGAACCTTTGTTAACCAGTGCAAGTTACATTTCTTATGCAGACCTTTGGCCTTTCCTACTTCCACTGCTAAAGCCGCTTTCGCCCTTTCCCATTTAGCCGGGACAGCTGCCGCTTGGGCTAATCCCCTGCTGGAGAATAATAGCCCAGTCCTTTATGACTTTGATCTGTTGGTTCTGGAAATGTCTCGAGTATTCGATACCCGACACAAGGCACAGTCTCGGGATTTGGAGTTGTTAGAATTAACTCAGGGTAGAAGGACTTTGATACACTACATCACCCGGTTCAATCAACTAGTTTCTGAAACATCATGGCCAGAAAATAAGCGGGCGGTGGTCTTTTATAGGGGGTTGAGTAACACCATGAAAGATGCTTTAGCAGTGATCCCTTCTGTGCCCACTCAGTATCAGGAATTGGTTGATCTCGCCCTGCAGATAGATGCACGGCGATCGGAGCGTAGAGCCGAATTGGGGGTCTCTTCCCTTCCTACTCTTGCTAGTACTCCTGCTCCCAGTACAGAAGAACCTATGCAAGTGGGAGGTTTACGTAGTCCTATTACGACATCTGAGAGGGAACGTAGGAGGGTGGATAATGCATGCTTTTATTGTGGCACCACTGGACATTTTGTGAAAGAGTGTCCTCGACGTCCCAAGAAGAGCCAGGTTTTTCGGACAGCTCGACCTTAGATCCGGAGAACAGGTCGAGTGTTCCGTCATCATCTCCGGATACCCCTCTTGCCTTTGCTCGTGTTTAACCCATCTCTGTAAAGGCCACTCTATGTCCCTCTACAGGCCTTCTTCATGCAGTCAATATCATCATTGATTCAGGTGCTACTGGTAATTACATAGACATTGATTTGGCCCATTCCCTCAACTTACCTCTAGTGGTAAAAACACGACCTGAACATGTCCAAGCCGTAGACGGCTCTGCGTTAGTTTCTGGTCCTGTTAGACACCAAACTGCACCTCTCTTGTTGAACGTACAAGAAATACACACAGAGACCTTAAGTTTTGATTTGATTACCACACCTCAATTCGGTATCATATTAGGGATCCCATAGTTACGTGAACACAATCCGCTGATCAATTGGCAGTCAGGCACTGTGCTCTTCGAGTCCAAGGTCTGTCAGAATTATTGTCTCCCGGTCCATCAAACCACTGACACACCTTCTCGGGCCTTGGGAGCCTTAGCTCAACTCACGCTGACTGTTGACGATCCAGAGATTGCGCATTCTCATACTGTTGGGGGCTTGGTCTCTGGGATTCCACTGGAGTACAAAGCATTCGAATCAGTTTTCGATCGTGGCTCTTCCGAGGTACTTCCTCCACATAGACCATATGACTGCCCAATCGAAATACTCCCTGATTCCACTATTCCTTCGGGCAGGATCTATTCCTTGTCCCCTTCGGAAGAACAAGCGTTGAAAGAGTATGTACAGAACGCCCTTCGTTTGGGACATATCCGCCCCTCTACTTCTCCAGCGGCAAGCCCTATATTCTTTGTACCCAAGAAGGAGGGGGATTTACGTCCTTGTGTGGATTATCGGCGTCTTAACACTATCACAAAAAAGGACAGATATCCAATCCCGTTAATCACACCACTTCTAGATCACTTATCACATGCTTCTATTTTCACCAAGCTTGACCTACGCGGCGCATACAATTTAGTGCGCGTTCGCGAGGGAGACGAGTGGAAAACTGCTTTCTGTACTCGTTACGGCTTGTATGAATATCTAGTCATGCCCTTCGCCCTATGTAATGCCCCGGCCACATTCCAACGATTCATGAATGACATATTCAGGGATATTCTGGATGTATACATGGTTGTGTACTTGGACGACATCTTAATCTTTTCTCGTAGTCTTGATGACCATGTAAAGCATGTCCGAGAAGTACTATCCCGTCTGAGAGTACATTCCTTATTCGCCAAACCTGAGAAATGTCAGTTTCATAAAACGTCTGTTGAGTTTCTGGGTTTCCACATTACCCCAGGGGCGTTATCCATGAACAAATCTAAGGTCAAAGCAGTATTAGATTGGCCAATACCTCAAACACTCAAGTCCTTGCAGGCCTTTTTGGGATTCGCCAACTTTTATAGACGTTTCATTTCTTCCTTTTCCACTATTGTTGCCCCGCTCACGGCTCTGACAAGTCCTCAGGTACCCTATCGGTGGCAGAGAGAACATCAGGAGGCTTTTGAGGTATTGAAAACCGCCTTTACCACTGCACCAGTGCTCCAGCACCCCAATCCTGATCTTCCGTTCATAGTTGAGGCGGATGCCTCTTCTTTTGCTCTCGGTGCGGTACTGTCTCAAACATGTCCTACAACAGGCAAGTTACACCCAGTAGCATACCATTCCCGTAAGTTTTCCAGTACTGAGACTCATTACACCGTTACGGAGAAGGAACTCTTGGCTGTCATGGATGCCTTTCGTGTTTGGCGCCATCATCTTCTGGGGGCCAAACATCCCATCACTGTATACTCAGATCATCGGAATTTACAGGATCTGGCTTCATTGAAGTGCATTAATAGCAGACAGGTCCAATGGCATCTTTTCTTTTCCTCTTTCGATTTTCGTATTATGCATCGTCCTGGCACTTCCCATGGAAAAGCAGATGCCTTGTCACGTTCCCCGGGGGGGGTCGAGTTGCCAACCTTCCCTGACACTGTTCTCGGAAAGAGTCATGTGATTTGTCTTTGTACACCCTCATTGTCATTATTAGACTCAGTCCGAGCCTGGACTAGCAATCATTCCGATCAGTTGCGAGAATGGGACCCAGTGTATTCTGATGGATTACCTTTCGTACATGAACGTCTGTTCCTTCCCACACCTGACACACGTAATCTGGCCCTTGAGTGGTCTCATGATGCTCCCTTTAATGCCCATCCCGGTCAAGAGCGCACTTTAGATCTTCTCAAGCGTTGGTGTTGGTGGCCCTCTATGAAGCGAGACGTAGAATGTTATGTCAATTCGTGCGCAGTATGTGCTCAGGCTAAACATCGAAGGGGTCGACCGGTTGGGTTGTTACTTCCGCTTCCGGTACCTCCCAGGCCCTGGCATACGATGACTATGGATTTCGTTACCGATCTCCCCAAGTCGAAAGGCTTTGATTCCATCTGGGTAGTGGTGGACACGTTCACAAAAATGGCTCGTTTTGTTCCTTGTAAAGGCATTCCTTCGGCCCCGGTCTTGGCGGACTTGTTTTTTGAACATGTGTTCATGTTATTCGGCCTTCCTTCGGTCATTATATCCGATCGAGGATCACAGTTCACCTCTCGGTTCTGGAGGCCGTTGACGAAATTACTGGGCATTGATACCAGGTATTCTTCGGACTATCATCCTGAGACCGATGGGCAGACCGAAAGGACAAATCAATCTATGGAGCAGTACCTTCGCTGCCTTATATTGCAACATCAGACCTCCTGGTTGGCCCTTTTACGGCTTGCTGAGTTCGCGTACAATAATGCGGCTCATTCGGCTACTGGTTATTCTCCCTTTTACGCCCTCTACGGCCAACATCCCAAGGTCTTGCCGGTCCCTGATGCTTCTAGTTCTTCGAATCCTGCGGCCACGACATGTCTTAGGGATCTGTCTGCTGTACATGCTAGTACTGTGGTTCACCTCACTGAAGCAAAGGCTTCTATGAAGGCCCGTGTGGATGGCAAACGTCGAGCTGCTCCCCCTCTGGTGGTGGGTTCTAGGGTCTGGTTGTCTTCACGTCATCTTCGCCTAGTGGGTTGCCGGAAATTGCTACCTCGTTTTGTCGGCCCGTATGTGATCTCTCAGGTTGTGAATCCGGTGGCTTTTCGTCTAGTGCTTCCTAGTTCTTGGCGTATCCATCCTGTGTTCCATGTCTCCGTCCTCAAACCTTGTCCTGATTCCGTCCGTCTTCGAGCCCCTGTTGCGCCGGTGTCCCTGACCTCTCCTGATGTCTTTGAGGTGTCGGCCATTTTAGGGTCCAGATGGTTTAGGGGTAGGCTCCAATATCTGGTGGATTGGAAGGGTTACGGCCCGGAGGAGCGTTCATGGGTTTCCGCCTTGGATCTGAACGCCCCTCGGCTGGTGGCCCGCTTCCATAAGGATCATCCGTCCTGCCCACGGGGTCGTGGGCCGTTGGGGGGGGGCTATGTTAGGCGATCCTCTGCACACCAGTCCACTCCACATCAGAACACTGCGCACATTCCCCCAACATCTCCTCCCACGGTTCGAGGCTCAAGTGATTCGGTGAACCCAAAGGACCGAAAACACCGTACCAGCTTTGGTGTACGGGCTCGATTGCAACCCTTTCTGCATTGGCAATTGCCTTGGAGAACGTATAGCAGAAGGGGCGGCGTTACGTCTTCACGTCAGTCACGTGATCCAGTGTGGCGTTCCTCACGTGACCTTGGTGGACGTCACATGACCCAGAGACACACAGTATAAAGGTCTGAGAGACAGAATGCTCATTGCTTCTCAGCTGTCTTCAGACCCTGTTTGGCGTTACGAATTGCTCCTTGTTACTGTGATCACGGAACTCTACCTCGGACTCCTTCGGACACCCCTTTGTACCTTTGCTTGGAACTGTTTACCTGTTGCCGGATTTTTGGACTTCACCTCGACTTGTCTTTGGATTATCCCTTGATACCCTGCTGAACTTCTACGCCTTTTCCCTTCTTGGGATTCAAGTCAAGCCCTCTCTCCTACAAGTGGCTAACCCTACATCCACGCTCACCTGCGGTTCTACTATTCCAGGGACCGCCGCATCATCTGAGTCTCGAACCTCTCTACTAGGTTACCTGGGTTTCCCTAACACCAGATAGGTAAGACTCTTTAGATCCTATTGTTTACCTGATTGTATTGTAATTGCCTGGTACTTAACCTCGTTCCCTTTTAACAGCAGCATCGGTGTTCCAGAGGTTCCGTGGATCTGGGAAGACATCTCTCACCTGTGGCCTCAAAGGTCGCACAGCGGGTTTCTATTAGTTCCCCTCTGCGTCACTTGGGGACGGAGGTCTCATCGGTCTACACGACTCTCAAGTCAGAACAGCTTTCAAACGAGCATGGAAAGACTATTTGCCCGGCACTCCCAAGGACAGGCCTTGGATAACAAACTTTTGTCCCTACGACAGGGTAACCAGGATCTGCTAACCAATATCGCAACCTTCAATAGATTGATAGTGGAAACCAGATGGCCTGAGGAAAAATGAATTACATTGTTTCATCGTGGACTTCGGGGAGAACTTAAAGACATCTTGGCTCAAGTTGTGAACCCACCTCAGGATTGCGCAGAGTTTATAGACTTAGTGGTCCAGCTGGATCATCGACTCCAAAATAGAAAGGCTGATCGAGCTAAGTTCGAATATCGGGTATTGGTTAAATCCAACGTTGCCCCCAAAGGAACAGATCCATCAGAACCTATGCAAATCGGGGGGGGTCAAAGGACCCTTAACTCAAAAGGAAAGGGAAAGAAGAAGGCAGATACAATTGTGTCTGTACTGTGGAACCTCAGGACATTTTCTACGAGATTGCCCTATAAAACCACCCAAGAAGGTGGTAGGAGTTGCTGATAAAAGTTCAAAAGAGCCTGATTCGGAAATGACCACGCCCGACAAGCGTAGAGGTCCGCTTGCCGAGCTTAAAGAAGGACACTCAGACCTCGCATCTGCTCATACCAATGGTCCTAATTGATCCTAGACAACCCTCACTTATGCACGCAGTAAGGGCATACATTAATAGCGGGCCGTAGGGAACTATATGGACCACGAATTGGCTTCCAGGACAAATCTACCTCTCTGCCGAAAAACCACCTCAGATATCATCACCACAGTCGATGGAACTGAAATAGCCTCTGGGCCTGTAACTCATTCCACCGCAGAGATGACACTATTGGGTCAGGATGGGCATCGAGAGACTATTGTGTTTGATCTAATCAAAGCTCCACAGTTCCAAATAATACTGGGGATACCTTGGTTGGAAACACATAATCCTTGTATTGATTGGCGAGAGAAGAGAATAACCTTCCTGGATTGTGCACAAACCTGTTACTCAAAGAAAAATCAGAACGCAGGCCTGGCCACAGTAACCAGAGCAGTCATGCAACTACCTCCAGAATACCAGGAATTCCAGGATGTCTTCCAAAAGGAACAGGCAAACACCTTACCTCCTCACAGATCGTACGATTGTCAAATCGATCTCATACCCAGTGCACAACCCCCTTGTAGCAGGATCTATGCCCTTACGGAACCTGAGAACCTTCACCTACGACAATACTTAGACCAGTACCTTGCCAATGGCTTTATTCGCCCTTCCAAGTTTCCTGTATCCTCAGCTTTGTTCTTCGTTCCAAAAAAGGAAGGTGACCTTAGAACGTGCATAGACTACCGCGCACTAAATCAGATTACGGTAAAAACCTGGTACCCATTGCCTCTGATCCCCGAATTACTAGACCAAGTAAAGGATGCTTGTATCTACACTAAGTTAGATCTCTGAGGGGCATATCATCTGGTACGTGTAAAGAAAGGCGACGAATGGAAGACGGCCTTTCACACCAAGTACGGTTTATTCGAGTATCAGGTGATGCCCTTCGGGTTGTGCAATACACCAGCAGCCTCAAGTATTTTATGAACGATGTCTTTTGTGAACTCATTGACATCTGTGTTGTTGTATACATAGACGATATCCTTGTGTACTCCTCCTCAGAATCAGACCATGTTAAGCACGTACGTGCAGTCCTTGAGAAACTACGCCAGCACAAGTTATATGCAAAATTGGAAAAATGTGTTTTTCATGTTACGGAAGTTGAATTCCTTGGATTTATCTTGACTCCTAAAGGAGTCCGAATGGACTCACGAAAGGTGGACGCAACTCTCAAGTGGCCATCACCTAGTTCAGTTAAAGGGGTGCAAAGCATGCTCGGATTTGACAATTTCTACCGCAGATTCATTCAGGACTTCTCCCA
This sequence comes from Ambystoma mexicanum, assembly GCF_040938575.1. Classification (NCBI taxonomy): domain Eukaryota; kingdom Metazoa; phylum Chordata; class Amphibia; order Caudata; family Ambystomatidae; genus Ambystoma; species Ambystoma mexicanum. The sequence goes on along the minus strand of NC_090926.1, from coordinate 322,637,887 downwards.
TGTTGTACATCACATCACAGCACTTTTGCGAAAGAACAAACGTTTCTTGTGGACTGAAGAGGCTGAAAAGGCCTTCCAAGAGCTGAAAGCGAAATTCACGTCTGCGTCTGTCCTAAAGCATCCACGCCCAGAGCTTCCATACATAGTGGAAACTGATGCATCCAGTTTAGCCATGGGAGCTGTCCTGTCCCAGAAGGATCCTGAAACTGGTCAACTTCACCCAGTGGCATTTTGGTCCAGAAAGTTCTCGGCACCCGAGTTACACTATGCGGTTACCGATAAAGAGTTATTAGCCATCAAATCCGCCTTTAAGGCTTGGCGACACTATCTTCTCGGTGCCAGGCATACCATTACTGTAATCACCGATCACCGGAACTTGCAGTATCTAAAAACAGCCAAGGCCCAATCATCGCGCCAACTTCGATGGGCATTGTTCTGTGCCGAATTCGATTTTGTGATCACTTATCGACCAGGCTGTAAAAATGGCAAGGCAGATGCCTTATCCCGAATAGGAATGGAAGAAGCATATGCAAACCCGGAGCCGGTGCCTATAATTTCTGAAAAAAGAATTCTTGGCATAACTACTTTACAGACCCTAGAAGACATTTATTTAAAAATCCAACAACTCTTCAATCCAGCAGCCCTGCAGGACTGGGTAAAGAAAGGCCCGGATTACTCAGTCATCAATGACCTACCCTACTATCAAGGGCGACTATTTCTACCACACAAGGAATTACAGGAACTTGTCATCTCCAATTATCATGATACCCTAATGGAAGGTCACCTAGGTATCGCAAAAACGGAAGCCAAAATTAAGAGGCAATTCTGGTGGCCCACCTGGCGAAAAGATATAAAGTCATTTGTGATGTCTTGCGGCATTTGCGCCCAAAACAAGAGTCAGAAGAAAAAACAAGCTGGCCTTTTACAACCTTTGGATATTCCACCTACACCATGGCACATCTTATCTTTAGACTTTATTACTGATCTACCTCCATGTAATGGATTTAACACCATTCTAGTTATCATGGATCTTTTTTCCAAGATGGCCCACTTTATTCCTTTGAAGGGATTACCTTCTGCTCCAGTCCTGGCCAAGGAGTTCCTCGAAAAAATTGTTCGAATACACTGGTTTCCTTCTGTATTGGTCTCTGACCGAGGTAGTCAATTCATTTCACATTTTTGGAAGAAATGTTGCCAATTGGCGCAAATCGACGTAAGGTTATCAACCAGTCACCATCCCCAGACCGATGGTCAGATGGAGAGGACCAACCAGACCCTTGAACAGTACCTTCGTTGCATGCTTCACCAGACCGAAAGTAATTGGAAAGATATTTTATGGATTTCCGAATATGCATACAATAACTCTGTACATTCAGGAACCGGACAAAGCCCCTTTTATACCATATATGGACACCACCCTTCGAACCTCAGAACTCGATTTGCCTCAGCACTTAGAAATGCCTGCAGTTAGTCATTTACATTCTACTATTAGGCAAGCCTTCAAGGAAGCGACAGAACATTTGAAGCAAGCAAAAGAGAAATACAAGAAAAATGCTGATCTACATAGAAGTGAAACTCCACAGTACCAAATCGGAGATCAGGTTTGGCTAGCTACAAAACACATACCTCTGAAAGGAACTCAGACTTTTAATCCTAGATATTTGGGACCTTACACCATTAAGGCCATTATCAACCCGGTGGCCGTCAAACTGGAATTACCCTCCATTATGCAAATTCATCCTGTCTTTCATGTTTCACTTTTAAAACCAGTTCAACCAGGAACAAGATTAACCAAACCACCAGATCATATCTTGATAGATGGAGAACTTGAATTCGAGGTGAAAAACACCCTGGACTCCAAGGTGGTTAAATCAAAACTTTTTTACTTAATTGATTGGAAAGGTTACGGGCCACAGGAAAGGTCATGGGAGCCTAGTGACCAGGTTCATGCACCACGATTAGTGAAGAGATTCCATCGGGACTTCCCAGACAAACCAGGACCAAGGGGAGGAACGACTTTAGGAGGGGCCTTGAGGGGGAGTGCTGTCATGATGCATACCTCCGGGCATCTAGACCACGTCCATCAGCCCCGGGAGCAGGCATCATGTCGCCTTGAGAAAACCCAGCAACCCCTGCTAGGGGCTGTCTGGGTTCAGTCCTGGCGCCATAGGCGCCAGGCTCATAGGTGCACACTTACCTGATGCAGACCATGCTGCAAGAAGATCCAAGCCCATGTGAGGCCTGGAAGGAACTACTTTACCTTAGGGACTATTTTGTTACTCGGGTGTGGTCGGGGAGGAATACCTACCTGGGACTACTTTGGAGGCTATTTAAACCACGCCGAAGAGCAGCACACGCTTCGCGTTATTCTGCATCCAGCAGCGTAACGCTCACCATGCCAGCAGCAGCATCCAGCCTTCTGCCACGCCCGCCTCGAACCTGGAGCACCTAGAAAGAAGGAAAGAAGCAAAGGTTAGAACAAGAGTATTACCTGATGTCTTACCTGATTCCGGATTCATCGCATCTTCAAACCAGAGGAAAGACTTTGTTTTAAACGCGTCGCATCGCCAGCAGCAGCGCCGCACCATACTCACCATTCCACGCAGCATCTCTTCGATCCGGCGCTGTCTCCATCTTTACATCGCCGAATCCCAGCACCTAAGGGGGACAAGAAACAACAAGGTGAGCAGAGAGAACAGACAGAGACAATCTCTTTAGCCGCCATATGCTTACCTGATTTTACCGCCGGAGGTATAATTCATCAGCACGCCACATCTTCTTATGCCGCACCTGTAAGATAAGGAGACGGCAACAAGTTTAACCCTTGGCATTATTTACCGGACAGTGTTGGGTAACACAGACTTTTACCGGAGCGCTTTCAGCTGTCAATCTTCTTATTGGGTCAAAGCTGCAAGATAAAAGAGGAATTGGACAGGACTGAATTCCAGACATTTTGAACTCTTACGAACTATATACTTACGGCTCTTCGCCAGGACCTTTTGGAGTCAGGATTCGTCTACAACTCTTCCAATATCTTCAGGCCAGTGAAGTAACTGGTCATCAACGCACCGCTGCGTGCTTCGCAGGATGGAGGGTTCATCCTTCAAAAATATAAGGTGAGATTGCTGAGAGGGCGCTTCAGAGGTGATTAGTGGGGAGGGCAGTGGGGGTGCTATCACTTGAATCCACAAGTGGCTAAATCCATCTCTCCACTTGTAGGAGAATATTTCTACGGGCCAAGCAGACAAGATTAGGAGGGCAGATCCAGTCAGTCATCGCTGCACTACGCATCACGTGGGTGGAGGCCGCAGCAGTCCGGGTCTGACCAACGCCCCTGTGGGAGCCAGGTGAGCGTAACAGGAACTCCATCTGCGCTGGGAACTCACTGCGACCTACGAAAAGAGAAAAGCACAGGTCAGTGAGCACAAGACATTACTGCGCTACGCAAAGCGCCTCCTTACCGCATCATAGCGCTATAGCGTGCCATCATCTCCCGGTGAAAACCAGCATATCCAGTTCTCCAAGCAGACACTCCGCGCTCCTAGGGAGATAAAAAAGAGACATTTAGAACAGAGAAAATGCATGCAAGAATTACGACGCTATCAATCGCAGTAAGACCTACCTGAAAGAAACTACAAGGGCAGCAGTCAGTGAAGTAACTGGACCGCCCGCACCCACAAAAGGCAAGGCACCCCTGCCCAGGGAGCAGGACGGAGAGCCCACTGATTCCGACAACCAGGCGGAATCCCATCGACACCGAGACCACACCAGGGAATCATTGGGAAGGGCACCAACGACCAACTGGCTGGGTGGCGTCCCCGTGGATACCAGGTGAGCATAACACAAACGCCAAATGGCTCCAGATTTTGCAGTGGGGGGTCATGCAGCTGGGGAATGACACAGAACAAAGTCTCAACGCAATAAAGGTTGAGATGCGTGCCATAAGAATGATGACCCCCAGAACAGATATGTGATTGACCTGCTCAAGGCGATGAAAGGAGGGGTTTACTGGAAAATTGGCGATTCTTGCTGCACATTCGTGCCTCCAAATGATGCAGAGAACGGCTCTGTGACACAAATAATAGGAGCACTACAAACCCTCGGCTCGCACATGCGAACTGAAGCTGGCATACAAGAGAAGGACTGGTTTGAGGACTTTTTCACATGGGCACCATCCTGGATGGGGGCGATCGTGAAAATGTTGGTGCATGTCCTCGTGTTTGTGTTGGTCCTTTTCTGCACTTGTCAACTGGGACCCTGAAGTTGTGCCAAAGCAGTACCTAACAGTGCCATGAGTATGGTTTCAATTGGGGTTTCTAACGCATCTTGTGGTACAAAAGACAGTGCTGTCCAAATTGATGACCCAAACAAACCACACATGGTGGTCATAGAGCAGCACCTGCATCCACCCACCAGCACTATCACCACACCCCCACCTAACCGATAGCATGATACAGAACTGGGTGGATTTAGCAGGCGATGGGGGCTGTATATATGTGACTTGTACCCCTGAGGTGTATGCCCAATCTGGCCAGAGTTTGTGTAGCGTATGCAGAGCTTGGCTTCCAAAGGAGGGATCACCACCTTACTTGGAGGCTGAGAGATTGGAGGTGGAACGCTATCGGGGAACAAATAAAGATGGGCTTTTGGGGGAGTTTGTTCATTAACGTAGAATTAACAAAAGTGGGAAATTTTGGAAAGGGGACGCAGTCTTCCCACACCCCTAAGCACTTCAGAATAAGGCAAACACTGTCGAAGGCAATGGAAAAGACCAGGGGGAGGAGGTGCCCTTAAAGACTCTACCTGATCATGTTATTGCATGCTTTATTGCTTTATAAATGTAGTGCACATGCGGGAACAAAATCCATTTTAGATATTAGCAGCCTTATTGAAACACAAGGCCTAAACGTAGTGCAGCAGCTGGCATCTCAGGGGTAGGCCACAAACACAAAGGAAAAACCATCTTGTATCCTGGCACTCATGAGAAAGCACAGAGCCACAGAGATCCATAAACCATCATTGTTCTAAAAAGTTGCCATCCACCGTGCTCTGGGAAGAATGTGCCCTGCAAAGCTACGGGAGGAGTAATGTGCGTCTCTGTACAATACAATCCCACGAGAAGGAGGCCATGGACCTCCAACCCCATCAGTCCCAATTCTAGGTTCTAGCACCCAAATGCCCTAGCCCTAAGATACGTGAAATGCAAGGTACCAGCCAGCCCCAGACCACTCATCATAAAACTGCTAGACCCCTGATCGATCAAGAAAGATCAGAAAGCAGGGCCCCCTTGCCTTCACTCTTGGATCAAGTGATTTGTGCTGTGGGGTGCAGGAAGGGATGAAATTATAGCCCAAAACAAGGGTGGAAGACCTTGGAGAGGTTCCCGCCTGCATGGGAGCGAGGGAAGTGTGTGAGTTGGTATGACCTTGGCTTTCCCCGCGGTCCCCAGTCTGCTCGTACCAGGTGCACTGCTACATATATAGAGATGTGTTATTTAGTTTGCCACTACTTGTCAATTACTCAGCTTGAGACGGATTACGAAGGCAACATTGCCCATGTGGGAGAAGATTGATGGACCAGGCTGGGACCAATGGCCTGGCATCCCCTATAGAGCAGGCTGTCCATGTATAGGGTCTCACCAACCAGCCGTTTGGGTTTTCACTGTATGTAATGATGTCACTGATAACGCTGTGTACCTTATAAGGTTCTGTTCATGCAGATTTTGGCAGAACGTTTTGTGGCAGCAGAGTTCTTTGTTGGTGCATCAATTTTTGTGGAAATAAACCTTGTTATCCTTGCAAGAGGTGTATTGGGCCTTCTTCCCTACTGGGTTGTATTTTTCCTGGTGTGAGCATCTAGGGGGGGCTTTCCTACAGGTGGTATGAAGTTATTGCCAATGTGCGAATATGAGCACTATCACAAAAGAATATCCTAATCATTATTGTGGAAAAAGATATTCCTGGTATTCATTTATACTATTCAGAGCATTTGGAATGGGAGCATTCAAGTGTATCAAATCCACAAAAGTGCATCTATTATAAAAACAAAGTGCAAAGTGTTAATATACAAAACTCACAAGAAAAACAAATTACACCACATTTAGAATAATATCCAAGGAAATAAAAATCCTTACAGTTAAAAACACAAGAACTTGCCTATGGAATGAGTAACAATTGCTGATTACAAATTCAAAAAGAAATTATATACAATTTTGTAATTTATGATTTCATTTGCAGTCTGTTAATAAATGCGCCCATTAAGCATGGGGCTCACTGCAACTTTGCTGGTTTTCTGGTGGTAAATCTGCCAGAATACTGCCAAATTGTATTACCATTACCGCAACTCGGTCCGGTGGAATGTCAAGTGGTGGTAGACAGTGTAGATCCCCATTCAAGGGATTCCCATGGGACTCCATGGGGGATTCTGACAGTATTATAGGCGCCGGTATTACCAGTGATTTTTGCAGGCAAGATAGCGGAATGAACTCCAGCTTTTAGCTGAAAGTCATTGTGGCCACCTCAACGGTAAACTCAAAGTTGACCAGTGAACATTAATACTGAAACGTTAATTCCCCACCGGCCAACCTGTAATCAGCCATTGTTTCCAAACACATTGGCCCTCATTATGAGTCTGCCGGTAACAGGCAGACTCCTGTTGCCGGCACCTGATATCCCAGTGTTAGTGGTATATTATGGGTGCCGCCAACAGCGGTAAGTTCCCATTCCATGGAGTCCTAAGGGACTCCATGGAATGGGCTTGCCCCTATAACCAGCACCAGTAGTAGCGGTGCCAGTGATAGGGGCAATTCTTTGCTAGTAGGTGCCTGAATTCCTGGCTGGTCAGGCCTGCCAGTAGTTCACTGCCCCTACCGGCAAGTTGAAGTGTGCTGGTCCAGGAAAAATGCCGAAACCATTATTACCAGCCATTTTACCGGAATGTTTCCCAGACCGGTACACTCATAATGGTTATGAATGTTCAAAGCAAACTATTTTCGACTCTAAGGATGTATTCAGTCAAGCCCACTGGTATAACGGGGCCCCCTGCACCGCCTGTGGTGCAGGCAGCCCCATGCTGCCCATGCCCAGCACAGGGGCCCAGTGTAACAAGCTTGGCGGTGGGGGGCCCTCTCATCAGGGTTTGCAGGAGGGCACCACCCATTGTGTGTTAAGCCACTGATCAAGACACCTAGCCTTCTGGATATCTGGCATCACATCCTAAGGCAACTCACTACCGGCATTATCCGCCGGTACCTCACTGGAACTGGAACTATTGCACATGATCTCTAGATAAATGAAGGATCCACCCTAGCATAATTTTCTGTTAGTTTAGTTTTCTCAGTTCAACCTGGACTCATTCATTGAGATTCTGTGATCCTGTGATATGATCACTTCATATTGGCAATCTTTGAAATCCACATGTCTGACCCAATCAACATGTAGCTCTTTGCTCTGCTTAAATGGGCCATGAATGGGAATGAGAGACAAGACTGAAAGGCAATGTATTTGGTAGATTTAGGATTTAAATATACCTGGAGCTGGGACGTGGACAAAAGTCAGGCAGGCAGCCATATTCGGAACATGTAACATGCCAAGCAATTCTATATCAGTCCCTAGATCAGGGGTCTACAATCTTTGGCTCTCCTGATGTTTGTAACTTTGATACTCAGCACTAACCAGCATAGTCAATGTGCTGCCTATATCTTGGATAATACAATCATGGGACAAAAACCCTCAAAAGAACACTGTAGATCCAGAGAAATGCCCTGCTTCCCTGCCAACACCATCCGAATTCTACACCTCTCACACCAGTTTATCGCACATAACAGCGCTCAAGCAACCCTACTGTAGAGGAGGTCCCAAGTACAGCCCGCACTCCCGCCATCCATTTTGAAGTACCAGGAACGTTCACGCCAAAGTATGTGACGTATGACAAGCAAATAAACCAGCAAAGAGCCGCAGTGGGGCTCCGTCCAGTACCCATCAGAAGAACAACGCCTATTGAAGTACCAATACCAAGGAAAACATGGACAGTAAGGTACCCATTGAGAAAACCATATCAACAAATGAAACGAAATGAAGATCGTCTAAGTACAGTCCATGATGAAGCCAAAAAGGTCTTAATGGAAGACGAATGGTGACAGCACAAGAACCCAGACTGACTCACATATAGAAGGTATGACGACCAGAGAATGACGTAAAGAGTTGAAACGCCATGGACAAGGGACATTGTGAACCTAAAGTGAAAGAACGATGTCAAATGCAAGAAGCTTATGCTGTGAGCATGACGAAGATGTTCAAACAGTTTACGCATGTACATATGCTTGGAACCTCAAGAAACCTAAGAAAATCGTGCAGCTTGCTATGCTTAGTAGAAGACAGATTGCGGCAAGCACCACCTATACATATCTCCCTCAAAAGAAGCACGTTATATAAGTATACATCCACTATGCATAAGTGCAGAATCATCCAAAGGTTACTAAAGGCCACGCAAGGAGAGCTTCATATTTAACAAATCAAGACGAAGCGGCAGAAAAAACGAAACTCAGCAGTGGCAAATCGTGCCAAAAAAAGCAAAGGTCGTATCAGTTAAAATAGACGAACAGTAGCTACAATTAATTGAAGCAAAGAACAGAATATCCTGCTCAGAAAGGTCACGATAAGAAACTGAAGGCAGGTGGTGGATGAAACGAAAATCAAATACATGAATTGCATGAAGAAGACGCAAATTCACGGTGTCTGAATCACGTGACCAGCCGAGCGAGAAGAAGTGAGACTTTCACACCTACGCATGGCAGTGGGCCAGGCGAAGATAGCAGAACTTTTCCAGACAGGAGATGCAGTCTCGGGGCCAACCACAGTGGAATAATTGACCATGGCCACTAAAGTGATGATTGAATGTAACAATAATCGGAGGAAGGTCGGGGAGCTGCCGGGCGCCCTGCACATGGCCGACCATTCTGCATGCTGCTAAGCAAAGTGGAAAAGTATGAGTGGGGATGGTGCCAACCCAGTCATAATGGACCAAGTAATCTAGGGTCCTATAGTTAGTAGAACCAATGGGACATCATACTTTTAGTGACTCTACAGTAGCCATTTTGAAGGAAGGGCTTAGTTGCCCCACCTGACAGTGTTTACCCAATCCCCTTACTCCGTTATCATATACAGATATAGTACCTATATTAAAGTTACTATCCTAGAACCAATAGAATTGCATGCCAACTTTTAAGCGTTAAATGTCACTGATGACGAGTTTTCAGTATAAATGTTATGTTTTTTATGAAGTTCATTGGAGTTGTGAAGCGAGAGAGAAGATCAAGCATCCGCTGATATTCATATGACTCCCCGTTTTTTGTACTTGTCATTAAACTGACTCCCTTTGCCAAATCTTTGAGCTGTCAGTATTGATTTGATGCTTCAGTATAATTCTGCATCCCCATCCATCTCACGGGTCTTGCTATTCCATCTTAAAGTGCTATTGGGCAAACCCCAGCTCTATGGGCCGGTTGGGGGTCCTGGTGCACACTTGGTAGCAGAGGATGGTTTATCGATTATCGATTAGATAAGACACCCATTGACCGTCGACATAAAGTAACTCTAGGTCCTCAGCAATATCACAAGTCCTTTGCCATCCGACTGAGTAGACTGTGAAGCTCCCCGTGGATAGTGGTTAGAGTAAAAAGCAGAACCTGCAGGCAGAGGTCAGAAGGGACCTGTGTTTCCCCACGTAACCCCTTCTCACTCCTACGGGCAGCTGAGCGGGGGAACGGCAGGAGAGGTGGTGACGAAGGCAGTGATCCCGAGCATCCAGAGAGGAAACATACGAACGGTGAGTGAAAAAGATTAAATGCTTTGGCAAAAAGTGCATGCCTTAGAACAAGTAAGGGAAAGGTAATGGAGGGAGGAGGGAGAACAAAAATATAGTTAGAATTAGAGTAGAATGTATATATATATATCTATAAAAGGGGAAGGAAATAGTGATTCAAAGAGTGACTAAGAAGAGAAAGGATCCCGGGGAGGACACCCGAGAAGAGAGAGGATATCGGGTGGGACACTCGAGAAGAGAGAGGATACGCCTAAATTCCTACACTTTAATATAGCGGCTAGAAAAAACTTGCATCGATAGTCCTGAATAAAAAAGGAACAAATAGGTAACCACATCGGTTAAAGACGCTTGTGAAAGGGATGAGTTTACACTCCATGTTGAGGTAACATTAGGGGCAGAAGTCTGTGTAACCAGCTGGAGTTCGTCTAGTCTGTTAATGTCTGTCTTATGTGTTATTTGTTGTGATGTCATAGGACCACATTTTTCCTTCAAGGAATTAGCATAAAAATACGCGATTGGATTGTTGAAATATTGTAGAATACAACCTGATGTTTGTTGATTAAAATAGAAGATATCAAATTTTGTGGAAAAAACGGGATTGAAGCTTGCAATGATTGGTGCTCGCTCATACTGTTGAAATTGTTTAAGTAACAAAAGACATAACAAGCGTTATATAAAGAGAACGTGAACAGATTTAAGCATGGAAGAAATTACTCCATTAGTGCACCTGTGCAAACAGTTGCCAAAACTTGCACCTAAGCTGAAAAAGTACAGTGCAGAATGGGTTAAAGGAACCGCAAACAAAATGTTTATGCCATGGCCCCAGGGTGGATCGTTATCTAAGACGGTCCTACTGCATATGATGACATGCTTGCACGCTACATACACTGGAAAAAAGTTAGACAAACGCTAAGCTAGTCTAGAGCTTTGGAAGATGTATCGACAGGATAAGGAGGAGGAGCCGCCATTAGATTGGATACTTAACATATGCACAGAGGGGGGGTGAGATGCCTTCTGCGCCACCTGCCCCATCTGAAATGAAAACTGAAGACAGTAAGGACGAAGGGTTATACCTGCTAAGAGAACGTAAACCAGCTACAGGGTATAGCAACCCACCATATGAGTCACCTACGCAAAGTAGTGACGAAAACCCTGAAAAAGACAGAGATAGATAGATCACCTCTAAAGTCCTGAGGGACAGTGAAAGACACAAGAACCAGAAAAAAGACCAAACACAAGCAAGTACATCTCTCGACACAGGGAGAGAGGCAAAAGATGGAAAGGAAACGAGGATAGAACTGATGAGATAGCATTCACACAGAAAAAATGGATGGGAGGTCAGATTTTATTGAAACTCGATGGTAAAGGCATTGACGACACGAAACAAAAAGGGAAACTAGACGAGTTACAGAGAAAGGAGAAGGAAAAGAAAAAAAAAGGATTGAGAGATGAAAAAAATAAGGAAAAAAGACAGGCAGGGACGAGAACAGTTATATCAAGAAGAGCAAGAAAGTTTACATGATCATAAACAGAGAGCAGCTAATGATCAGGACAGACAGGAACAGCAAAGAATAGAAGAAGAGGAAAGGATACAGGAGAAAAACCTGATCCAGTAGTAGATTGGGAAGATATAGAAGAATTCTTTCCTGAGTACGATTCAGTACCAGGCAGGTCTAGGGCAAATATTGAGGATGACTTCGACAAAAGAAGCATCGGAGAGACGATCGACGGAATATATGATGAAATGGGGCTGGAACAAGTACTTCAAGGTGAGGGGGAAGACGAGCGACTGGATAGCACTCAGCTTTATGATGAGGAGAACGTTTCCCGAAGTAGTAGGAATAGAGAGTTGTCCCTTGATAGGTTGGAAATCAGTAAGAATAAGGAGGATGCGAAAAGTTGCACAAGTTGGGCACAGACAATGTCAGACACCGAAAGAGAGGAGCATGAGGAAAAGGAGGAAGAGAGGAGATGCGAAAAATGATTCTCAGGAGGGAAAGGGATAAGGTGGTCAGATTCTAATGGGTCTGCACCAAAGGCATCAGAATCAGCCACACAGTCAGACCGACACGAAGAAGTATCTCACGGTCATAGGGGGGTGTCTCCGCCACCCTATCTGAGCCGGCTAAGGACATTGTCAAGTAGGCGGCGATGCAGGAACATTACACATGCAATAGACAGAAGAACAATGAGAGAAGAGAGAAAGGGCTATGCGTCTCAATTTCCGTTGCTCGAGAAAGGTGGAAAAAGACCACAGTATATTCCATGGCCACACATGGATCAGGAAAACCTGAAAGATAAGCTTCCAATGTTGACATGGGGAGCTGGAAAATGGACATACGAGCTAGAAAAATGATGGGAGGGAACACGTTAGCTATAGGGGATATCAACGAGCTTTTAATCGCCATACTTGGTGATAGAGCAGACGATGTGTGGAAACGGCAGGTTACCCTGGTGTGACCAAAGTTAATACTGCGCATTATGGCGCACCGTTCAACAATTGCAGAGCCACGGTATGGAAAGCATTACGATTGCTATATCCAGATATTTCCGACATGGGAGCCATCATGACTCGGAAAATGAAGGAGTCGGAAGACCCTTTGCTTAACATCCAGAATTTCGAAGCCGCGTGGGTACTCGAGACTCGTGAATCTTGGGGGAAATCTATACCTGTGTTTTACCACATATTATGCCAAGGGCTGCCAGATCCGGTACAGAAACAGGTCAAGAAATTGTTAGGAATCGAGGCCAAACCGTTGTCTGAAATACAGTTGACCATAGCGCACTATTGCAGGCTGCTGCAAGAAAAGAATCGCAAAAAAGAGGCTGCACGAAAGGGTGAAGAGGCAAAATTAGTGCAGAAGAAATTGTCAAAGTATGCCATTGAAGGGGCAATGATAACTGGCACAGACGGGTCAAGCATACAGCAGGTCAATAGTCCACAGCGGAATATTCAGGGCAATAGTGGGTTTTACCCCAAGGGAAGAGGATTTAGGGAAAGAGGATTGCAGAGTAATCAAGGAGGCTTTCAAAACATGCAAAATGTCAATCAAGATATGTCAAATGGGCAAATAATCAGACCACCACCAATATGTTGGTTGTGTGGGATGACAAGGCATCTAGCACACACATGCAGAAGTCAAGGCATAGTGCAAAACGACCAAGGAACAAGAGCAGCTATGGTGAAACCACCTGTGTTTTTACAACAAGGAGGGAATGGAATTTCACAGAATCACACGGTACAACAACAAACGCCAGGAGCGCAGCAAAGCTTGCAACCTCAGAATGTGATAAGCTTTCCACAAGGTCAGTCGCAACAGTCGCCGATGCAACTGTCACAGACAGTAAGTGCAGGACAGGCTGTGAACCCTGGAATAAGAAGTAACACTGTGATGGATGAAGTCCATTCACTAAAGGTGGGACAAAGTTGTATATGGACTAGGACAGCTCACTTGGAACCCTGATGTGTTCTATCCTATCAGTGACACCAGACCCTCACCAGGAACCAAGGGTGGATGTCTTTATAGGGGATAAGGAATATTCCTTCTTAGTTGACACAGGTGCAACATGCTCATGTATACGTGAAGGCACATTTTCTCTATCTGGTGATGCTATAAATACTCAGGAGCTACAAGTCGTGTTCCTTTTACAGACGCACTCCAGTCTCCATCGGAGAATGTGATATGAATGTACCACTATTATATTCACGACAAACCCCAGTAAATATCTTGGGTCGAGATCTAATGACAAAGTTAAACATGACAATCTCGTTCACAGAGAAGGGCATAATATGTTCAACTCCAGGAATGCATTATTTGAACGTATGCAAGAAGATTAGAGCATATGCAGGACACACAGCTATGAGAGCTACCCCATTAGAGCCATAAATATTTGCGTATGGAATACGTGTGCTAATGGCAGGGCTGCCAGGCCTTACAGAAAAAACTATGAGGATCCCAGATGAATTTTTGTTTTAGGCCAAGAATACCTATGCACGAAGAAAAGGGACAAGTATTTCTCTTGGTGATACACACAGCCGCGACACGAGTGAAAATGGCTTTGATCGATGGTTGTGATGATGAAGGCCAACAATGGTGCACAGTAATCGCCATAGAAGAAGGGTACAGATTGACTGATGTCACAGATGACGATCTGTTTGACGAGCAAACAGATGGAGGAGAAACAACAGTTGAGGTAAATCTCACCTTCTGGGTGAAAATGATCAAAAGAGAAGTGCCTCAAAGAATGATGTTAGCACAGAACCTTCCTGAATATTTTGAGGACGATATGGCCCAGGTGCCTGTCTCAGTATGGACCACAGGCCCCTATGACGTAGGCTTATTGAAAGGAGTCGGAGAAGTAAACATTAAACTGAAGCCAGGAGCAATTCTACCAAAAGCACGACAATATCCCATGTCCAGGAAAGCAGATGATGGGATTTTTAAGACAATTTTGGCTATGATGGAGCAGGGCATTTTAGTGACATCAGTCATCATGCAACACTGCGGTTTACCCGATTAAAAAATCAAAGGGGGGGTCTTGGCGTTTAATCCAGGATTTACACCCGATAAATGATATTGTAGAGGCCGAGTTCCCTTTAGTCCCTAACCCGGCTACAATTCTATGTAATATACCTGTTGAGGCAAAATATTTAATGGTGATTGATTTGAAAAATGCATTTTTCTCAATCCCATTGCTCCTAGACTCACAAGATCTGACATCATTTACGTTCAGACAAATGCTTCTGAAAAGCATGAGGCTTCCCCAGGGGTACTATGAGTCTCCCACTAATTTCAACAGAGTCCTGCAGATGGACCTAAGTAATATTGCATTAGAAGGTGTTGTCTTGCAATATGTGGATGACATCTTGATTTGCAGCACTACAGAGGAAAGATGCAGACACGATTCAATTCAGCTATTGACCATGTTGGCTGAGAAAGGATATAAAGTTGCCAAAGAGAATTTACAATATTGTCAGCAAGAAGTGCTGTACATAGGCCAGCTAATCTCAAATAAGGGGAAAAGGGCTGAAGCCATACTCAACACAGCCAAGCCACACACGATAAAGCAGATGCAGAGCTTTTTAGGTCTTTGCAATTATGTCAGACATGGGTCTTTGACTACAGCTCATATACCAAGCCCTTGTTACATGCCCTAAAGAAGGCACAGATGACAAAAGGGAAAATTGAATGGTCTGAGACCATGGAAGAATGGTTTGCCGAACTCAAGAGAGCCATTTGCACAGCACCAGTTTTAGGGATTCCCAATTATGCAGAGGAATTCTACTTGTTTTCACACACGAATGGCAGTGTTATGACGGCAGTGCTCACACAGAGACCCACATTGGGGTACAAACCCCAGACATATTATAGTGGAAATTTGCACCCAGTGATGAGAGGTCATTTTCCTTGTGAACAAAGTTTAGCTGCCGCAGCGTTCGCCATAGAAAAGGCTACAACCATTGTGATGGGATGCTCGTTGACGTTGTACATCGAGCACGCACTATTTGCTATTCTTGAGAAACCAAAGGGCACATTGACATCTCAGAGAGCTTCTGCCTATGAAGTGATCATATTGAATCCATCGATTAAAATAGTCAGATGCAAAATAGTGAACCCAGCCATGTTCATAGCAGAGCCAGTCACTGAAGGAGAGCCGATCCATGACTGCGCACATTATGAGGAATTCTATGACGAAATTCCCAGAGTGAAAGAAAATGCACTGGCAGAAGGAGAAATTGTCTTCGTTGATAGTTACTCGAGAATCAATCAAAACGATGGGCAAAGATATGCAGGCGCTGCTGTAATGAAGCACACAGCAAATGGAGAATTTCGAGTACTCATTACTGCACAATTACCATCACATTATTCAGCACAGGCTGCAGAATTATTGGCATTTATACTTGCCATCGCGAATCACGCAGATCAGGAAGTAACTGTGTACATTGACTCTGCCTATGTGACATCAACAGTGCACTCAGGCTTAGCGCGCTAGAAAAGGAGAGGCTACCTCCGAGCGGACGGCATGCCAGTACAGCACGCAGCCCTATTGGACAGGCTCATCAAGGCACTACCGCTCCCAGTGGGCATAGCGGTCGTGAAATGTGCCGCCCACGCGAAAGGGACATTTTATCTCACGAGGAAATCAAGCAGCAGACAGGGAAGCCAAGCGTATGGCATCCGAGGGTGAGACGATCATGGATGTGGATGTGGAAATCAATGATGTGAATGAAAAGATTATTGTTGCACGAAGTAAACCTGACAGCTACAATAACATGTGACAAACCCAGTTAATGGAACTCCAATGGGAGGCACCACAGGAGGAGAAAAATCTCTGGAAGCGGTGAGGGTGTTCTTTAAACCCCTCCGTCACAAACACAACTTAATGGAAGGGAAGAGAGATCGACACTCTCCCCCGAAACACAGAAGCCGAATGAATTTGACCCTCCCATGTGGTTGGCACAGGCACCTGGTACAAATAACAATAATCTTTTCATGATCGTACGAGCGCAGTCACCCTTCCATGTCCGCCCGCCGCCAACCGCTCCCTGGAATCAGAATAAGCCATACCTGCAGCATGCCGTTGCCTGCTAATAAACTGTTCTCAATTAGAGACAGCTGGCAACGGGCGCGCGTGCAGGACTACCCGGTGCACTGAGGATGCTGGGTAATGTAGTTCCAGGTCCTCCCAGCGCTCTATCGCCTCAATATGCAAACCTTAGCACTCCCCTTCGGTGCCAGCCCTTATTCCTGACAGCTTGTGGCGACAGGACAGCACTGGTAAACCAGTGATGCCTATAGCCCTGTTAAAATTAGCATTGGGACAGTTACACTATCCAGCACACATGACAATGCTCGCTGAAGACTGATTCATACCGAATTTAGCAGAGCACGTTTCATTTTAAATTACTTGAATTGCATGACATCTTGTCTTACTGTAATTTCAGGCCAGCTGCAGCGACGAGGGTACAGGGCAGCACAGAACACAGAAGGAGATACTACAAGTGACCAAGTTCAAGGATTACGTATTTCATCAATCTTCCCTGGAGACATCGTCCTGGTGAAGAACCACATGAGAAAAAAGTGGGACGAGCCAAGGTTTAATGGTCCCTTTACAGTGGAAGACTCCACTCCCTCTTCAGTGAAGCTACAAGGAAGACGAGCCTGGATCTTTTTGGGTGACATCAAGCCATACATCGGAGAAGGCCCCTGCCTGCACCCCACCGCAAAGAGAATACGGATTACGGGGATGAACTACAGCACGTGCAGACGAGATCCATGACGAGGAAGAAGGACGCATGACCGGCAGCAAAGCAAAGACAAAGAACTTTTTGTGCAAAGTTGTGGCTTCCTTTGAGACATTCTCCTGAACAAAAGAGGTTATGGACATATAAACGGACACTCTGTACATCCTAGTTGCAGGGTGAAGAAGAAAGGTGCACATGTAAGCCACAACACAGTCTGTTGACTTTGAACTTTGGATTAAGGCACATTGAAGCCTTGACGGGAAAAGAATATGCCAAATTTTGATTGAGGACACACAAATTGGAACAAAATACAGTATCCTAATTCTTTCAACACAGAGACTTTGTTCGGAATCATTTATAGTGCCCCACAGTAGCGACATCACCAAGGACGTGTTAAAATATTTCGATCTAGTCCTAAGATCGTACCCGTCACTGTCATGCCTCACTCACCTGTTGAATATGGTAGCAGGAGTCCATATGCTTTCAGAACGGCAGCAAGACAGTTCTATAACAGGTGGAGGCTATTTTCCAAACTCCCAGCGAAACGGCATTGCATTCCTGCTCCTAAAGTCACGTGATCGCGTCTTTGGCTCAGCAGTCACGTGCTTTTGGTACGTATTTAGGTCCTGTTCTCTAATCGCCCCGCGCTTCTGATTGTTGCAACTTTGTTTCCTGCTGGCGGTTTGTTTCCGTGCAGACCGTGTCCTTCAGCCATACGCTTCTTAAAGCGTTCCCGTTTCCATTCCTGGATTCCGGATCAATTTCCACGCTATTTCCTTACCTGAGCGTCAAAACCGATTGCTGCACCTCGTGGCGACTTCCCGAAGCCGTTTGCTGTTTTCCACGGAGGTGTCTTCGCCTTACCTGCCGTAAGGTATACTTCTAGCACATGTCCACTGCTGTGTGTTATCATTCGCTTATAAACTTCAATGCTACTGTCGGAGCTACGGGAGTATTTACAGCATCTTTCTTAGTTCCGTGTCCACCAACATTCATTTACTGACATATAAGTACTGTGTCCCGGTTGTGATTACTTTATTTTCCAATTTGGCATCAGGGGTGAATAACGCACTACTGAATAGACAAAGATTTCTGTTTTGAACTTCTGGAGATGCCAGGACAATTTGTTTTCCAACATTAATCAAGGTGATCTACGTTCTGACAACCAAAGACTCTTCCATTTATACACTGCTGGAAATACCAGGTTAATTTTGTGTTATGTTTAGTGCACCGAACTAAGGACGCTATCCAGAGTGCATCTACCCGACTCTAGTTCGGCCCTCGTTCCATTCGGGATTAGTTTCCTACTAACTTCCCCCCTTCCTTTCCTTTGTGTTGGTGTTTTGGATTTATTTTGAACATTGAAGTTCACCTCAACTCAAAAAATCACTCCTACAGGTTAGTATAGCATTAGTGGGATTTAAGGAGTACAGCTAATATTCTTATTACTTACCTTATGTTTCTGGGTACACAGATTGGAGAATGTGCATAGTTATTCATCCTTTCAATTGATTCCTCGCTCTAGCCGTGTTTTGTATCGGACAGTGGGTGTAATCAAGGGAAAGGATTCTTCCTTGAGGATTCTTCAGTGAAGGTTAAGAAGAAAGAATTTGGATTCATATTGTATCCTTCAATGTTAACTCCACCTGTATCCTTTATGGTGTATACCTTGTTCTAGTTGAATTGAGGGCCGCATGTCAGTCACTGGTGGGAGACTCACCAGTATCACTGACTTTCTTCAAGATCCTGAAAACGAAAAGACTACAAGGAGGCTGCATACTGTAATTGCCAAGCAGTTCCTCCTGCTTCCTGAATACAACGAGGAAACACCAAATGTCCCAAGCAGAGGATGATCTTATCAACGTACTCTTCTTTCGTTTAATTGAAGACTGTCCAGATCTTGTCGGAAGAACTACAGATGTTTTGACATTTCTTCGAGACCCAGCAAATACAGAACATTTAAGCATAATCCTGAATGGAATAGTTATCCAAGTTGCTCTTCACGCACACTGAAATTTCAGAAACTGTTCACAGTGAGTGAGGGCCAAACAGTCCCAAACTTCAGCCAAGGCAGGACAAATGTCCATGTCAACAGAAGATAGCAGATTGGCAGGTAACGTCTTTTTTTCGCCTAATCAAGGATTTTCCAGAACTTGTGGGGAGACCTGTCGGTATTGACGTCCTCACGTTCATCAGAGACCCAGTTAATTCTGCGCAGATGGCCATGCTCTTGCATGGTATTGTGATGCAAGTAGAACATTCTAACCAGCAGCAGAACTATCTGAGAAGATTTTAAACTTTCCACTGAGGGACAGATCGAAAGGGTATCACCAGAGACTTCACTTGAGTATACTGAGAAAACGAGATGTCTTCGGGAATGAAGCAAATAAGAGGCTCCGATTGGGAACTCATATATTTTGAACATGTACAGTAAAGAGACCTGATGAATCATTATCTGATTTTGACATTTCCCATAGCCTAGCAAGAGAACTGTATCCAGATATAATAGACAATCCATTGTTCAGACAAAGAGGGACAATTGTTTTAGTACCTGCAACACACAAACAGAACCGGCAGAATCCAGAAATAATATTGTTTAAGAGTGTATTAAAAGATAGCATCTTTGAACGGATGATCGAGATGGTGATTCAAAGCAGCAACCTCGTCCTCCCTCAGGAGCAGAGACGCTCATATTTTTCTGGAAGTAAATGCTGTAGATTGACCTATAGGGGTATTATGTACTTATGTATTATATTCATCATTGTTTTACTGTCACTGACGATTAGAATTGCATTTTGTATTGGTGCACAAAGTGTTCCAATTCCAGTGCACCCACCTAATGATGCACGCATGAAGCCTACGAAGGCACCCAGAACTTACATAGTCATTCCAGTTTCTAGGAGGTCTGATGGTGGAATGAATGAACTTGCGATGGATGTGATTAGCAATGACACACACACATTTATGGCAACAAGCCAATTGGAAAGCCGGAGACAGGGTCGGCAAAGTATGAATGGAAAAAGGTTACCGACAACCACACGCATGCAAACATTGAATGCACACACACCAGGCCTAGCGTCAATAACTGCAGAACCACAGGCCAAAGAAGAAAGGGAGGTTGGACAACCAACAACAAGAAGCTTTACGATTGGCAAAGTTAAGAGCCACAGGAAGGAAGCAGATCTCATGAAGAGACAAAACAAGTTGGAGAGGAAACCAACAGAAATAACATTAACGAACACCCCTGATACAACACTGATGGAGACAAAGGCAAGCCCAGAGGAAATCTCACAAGCACAGATGATAGCCGAATCAATATGGTTGTTCATAACCAGAGCCAAGAAAATGAAAGAGGATAAAGAAAGAATTGCCAGACTTTCCTCCACTCGACTGGCACAGATGAAGGTACCTGCACCATGGATCAGGATACCTGAGAATCCTCCAGCAAGAAGAAGCCATACGGATGCATTCAAGGATGTAGTTGTAGCAAACTACATGAAAACCTTAAGAATCAAGAGAAGCATACAAGGAGATGACAGTGAACTAAACGATTACTTGGACAGCACAGCACATTTGGAAAACAACACCTGGTACCAACACATGAAGGAAGTTGGAAGACGAAGTTCAGAGGGGGAATGCTTTGTTTGTACACTCCTACCTTACAGCATGGGGAAGTCAAAGATCTTCGTAGCTGTAGAAATTGATGTCCAGACAGCACACTGTCTGTTGCACGTGGCAATGTGCAAGACCAGAGGCCAGTTCATGGGTAGTGATGCCTCACTGAAATGGGCAACTGAAGCAACCGATTCAAATGAAGATGACTATGTCCAGAACATAAAAACAAGAAACAATGGAAAGACAAAACACATTGTGATCCTGGAAGCCTGGAGAAGCCTGGAGTTAAAGGAGCAGACATCAAAAGAGAAGCGAACCAGAAGCTAAATGTCCAAGAAAAAACTCCAGAAGAGGCTCGAAGTTGGAAGAACAGAGGCCAAATGCAGATTTGAGGAACAGTGCTTTCCCCAGACGAATGGGAGAAAGGAGTAGTGTTTGCAGAGCATGGATGGTCATTGGAGCCTGTAAAGAAGCAATTGAAAACACACAAAGGATATGCAAGCCTTTGTGGCCAAGGCTTGTAAAGCTGCTAACATGGGTCGAAGATAGAGGAGGACCCCTGCAGATAGTACTATTGGAAAGCTCAAAACTGTGCTTCAGGAATAATGGCACGAGGAAGAAGGGAGAGAATCAGAACTGCGGACGAATCTTTGATGCTCCAGGAATGGTGCATGGAACTGCAGTAATTATGGACCATTACTGGGCATGTGGATCCAAAGCATACATCAGACTGCCGAGAAACTGGGGAGGTACATGCACATTAGTGAATGTCCATGTTCCAGTGTTGGTGATTCCAAAAAGTGATCTGAACATTGACAGTTTCCCGAAAGCAGATTCTCACCTGAGAAAGAAGAGATCTGTGGAACTGATGAACCGAATACAGAGAGATAATTACTTTTCTGCCAAATCAAAAGAAGCTTTTCATGCGATCGCTTATGAACACAGGCTGTTCAGCCTCACCTCATCAGTGTTCACGACAATCTTCATGCCAAGAATTCAGGTTGGAGCTAATACTAAATGGTTGCAGATAACCAGGTGGGAGTTACTGCAAACCATCAACACGACCATAAAAGGATTCAACACAATTAAAGAAGAGTTAAGGGCAATCTGACTGATGACTCTCCAGAACAGATATGTACTTGACATGGTCACAGCAAAGGATGGAGGTGTTTGTGCAAAAAATGGAGAATCATGTTGCACATTTATACCATCTCATGATGAAGAAAATGGAACTCTAACAGAGGCCATAGGTATGCTGACGTAAATACAGAATCAGATGATTGATGAAACTGACGAAGTTGACGATGACAGATGGTTTGGATCACTGTTTTCATGGGTTCCACAATGGATGGCAGATGCATTCAAGTTCCAAGGAGCCCTGCTAGTGATGGTATTGCTTGGATTTTGAGTTATCAAGATAATAATCTCTCAGTGTCAGAAAACTGCAAAAAAAGCTACAGGGATGCAAATCATGATTGATGTTGAGCCAGGATGGAAGCCCAAAGACCTGACTGACGAATAAATAAGAGACTTTGTGAAGGCCAGCATTCATGCACCAGAAGGAACAAAGTTTCTATATCCCAGGAAGCATAGAAATTATGTGGGAAGATGGGTTTACTGTAGCCCAAATGGACAGTTTCAACTAATGACATGGAACAAGGACGAAAAGAACAGCAGGAAGTTTAAAAGGAGTTATAAAGATATGGACCCCAAAGAGACATTTCTTCAGACCATCATGTATAGACCCAGAAGATGAAGAAAGAATAGACCCAGGCGATGAAGTGAAGGTGAATACAGAGGAACCAAAGAATATGGATCCAAATGAAGAGATGAAAGTGGTCGATGAATCGCCCAGAGGGGGAGTGCAGAGGAAGTCCCAAGTACAGCCCGCACTACAACCGTCCATTTTGAAGTACCAGGAACGTGCACGCCAAAGTATGTGACGTATGACAAGCAAATAAACCAGCAAAGAGCCGCAGTGGGGCTCTGTCCATTACCCATCAGAAGAACAACGCCTATTGAAGTACCGATACCAAGGAAAACGTAGACAGTAAGGTACCCATTGAGAAAACCATATCAACAAATGAAACGAAATGAAGATCTTCTAAGTAGAGTCCCTGAAGAAGCCAAAAACAGCTTAATGGAAGACGAATGGTGTTACATCCCACTACCAGCGATGGTCACTGTGGCATTGTGGTAAGCATTGTAATTCATTGCTATTTGCTTCCCCGAAGATGGCGGTGGAGTTCCCCTCTCGTGCTGTAGTAGGAGGTACAGCCTTTGCACGCACGACGCCGGAGAGAAGTCACGTGACACCATTTAGCGGTCGCGTAACAGCAACTCAACGCGTCGCTACTCTCCAGAAGGACGCTCCGTGAGTGTACGAATTCTAGGGAATTCTTCCTCTGCTTTTTCTGCTTCCTAACCTCTTATTTCTTGGTTTAGAACGGACGAACCATTATCAGCGCTCTGCAAACACCGCCCGGAATCTAACATCAGGAATTTCACTAACTCTCAATCCAATTCGAACCAAGTGTCTCTCCTAGCTTCCCGCGGACGAGTCTTTCCCCGATCACCTCAGAAACACTCCTGCCCTAAACCGCTCTACTTTGCTAGGTAGTAAATACTTATTTCAATTCCGCTGTTTGTTTTGACTTCTAGAATCTTTACTAATCTGTCTTACCTTCTGGCAGCACTTGGGTCCGTTCCGTGGCCAGTCCGCGGTCCAGGCAACACGTATCCTTGCTGTATGCCCATTCAAGTCCCTCCAGTAGGTGGCAATTTGGTACTTCCTTCTCTGATATCTTGCTGCCATCGTTCTCTTCTTACCTGTTTCCTTTCTCCGCTATACAGTTCGAGAACTCCCTTGGGTTCCCAGAAGCTGATCCTGTTAAAACCACTGAGAAACCAGTTTACTTCCTTTAGGTAGGGGGTTCCTAATCTTGACTCCTACTTTCTATCTATTCTAGCCTGCACTTGCTTTAACCTTTCTTTTCTTATCACCTACCTTTTAGTGGGTGGTTCAGTCCGTCAACGATCCCCCAATTCATCTGGAATACTGAATTTCGACTACCAATCGAGTCCAGCTCCAGGTCCCGAAGAACCCCAAACCTCCGAAGATCTACATCCGTTCCAGAGCAGGGTTTTCTGCCCCAGAGGGTTTCTCTGGGAGTACTCCTCTCCTGGTTTGCTAAGGAAGCAGGGTGGTAGAATTTTCAGGGGAATTCTCACTGTCCTCATTCAAGGTCATCAAGGCAGGTTAGTGGATATCTACCTTTATTTTTGGTTTCACTATCTAATTACCTGTTTACATATAGAAACCTAATAAATGGTGACATCACAAGAACCCGGATTGACTCACATATAGAAAGTATGACGACCAGAGAATGACGTAAAGAGACGAAATGCCATGGACAAGGGACATTGTGAACCTAAAGTGAAAGAACGATGTCAAATGCAAGAAGCATATGCTGTGAGCATGACGAAGATGTTCAACCAGTTTACTCATGTACATATGCTTGGAACCGCAAGAAAGCTAAGAAAATCGTGCAGCTTGCTATGCTTAGTAGAAGACAGATTGCGGCAAGCGCTGCCTATACATATCTACCTCAAAAGAAGCACGTTATATAAGTATACTTCCACTATGCATAAGAAGCAGAATCAACCAAAGGTTACTAAAGGCCACACAGGGAGAGCTTCATATTTAACAAATCAAGAATAAGCGGCAGAAACTAAACTGAGCAAAGGCAAATCGTGCAAAAAAAAGCCATGGTCGTATCAGTTCAAATAGACGAACAGTAGCTACAATTAACTGAAGCAAAGAACAGTATATCCTGCTCAGAAAGGTCAAGATAAGAAACTGAAGGCAGGTGGTGGATAAAACGAAAATCAAATACACGAATTGCATGAAGAAGAGGCAAATTCACGGTGTCTGAATCACGTGACCAGCCGAGCGAGAAGAAGTGAGACTTTCACACCTACGCATGGCAATGGGCCAGGCGAAGATAGCAGAACTTTTCCAGACAGGAGATGCAGTCTCAAGGCCAACCACAGTGAAATAATTGACACATGGCCACTAAAGTGATGATTGTAACAATAATCGGAGGAAGGCCGTGGAGCTGGTTAGTAGAACCAATGGGACGTCGTACTTTTAGTGACGTCTACAGTATCCATTTTGAAGGAAGGGCTTAGTTGCCCCCCCTGACAGTGTTTACCCAATCCCCTTACTCTGTTACATATACAGATATAGTACCTATATTAAAGTTACTTTCCTAGAACCAATAAAATTGCATGCCAACATTTAAGCGTTAAACGTCACTGATGACAAGTTTTCAGTATAAATGTTATGTTTTTTATGAAGTTCGTTGGAGTTTTGAAGCAAGAGAGAAGATCACGCATCCGCTGATATTCATATGACTCCCCGTTTTTTGTACTTGTAATTAAATGGACTCCCTTTGCCAAACCGTTGAGTTGTCAGTATTGAATTGATGCTTGAGTATGAATCTGCATCCCCATCCATCTCACGGGTGCTGCTATTCCATCTTAAAGTGGGCAAACCCCAGCTCTATGGGCCGGTTGGGGGTCCTCGTGCACACTACAACTATCCTCACTCTCAGGGGAGACCTCCTTTGTAGCAATCCCGGTAGTATGCCTACACCTGGCCCTACGTTCTGCATACACATATCACCACAACACACCTAAAACATATCAGCATCCAAAAGATGGGTTATGCCTGTTTGCATGTATCATCTCTTTAGGTATCACAATTGGCCTCTCCCAATGAATTCACCTTTACCCTCTCTTACAGGCGCTAGCCACAAGTGATCACCAAAATGGCAGTAGTCGTGCTACGCAAGACCACTTTACATTACATGCAAGATGGTGTTGTCAGGTATAACCCTGTCTTCCTTGACCACAATCGTGGGGTAGCTGTTTGTGTTGTTCAGTGTGTGATGTGAAGGTCAAGGAGGTGGTGAGGGTGTTGTGTGTGAGTGTAAGCTTGCCATACTTCAAATGTATGGTAGTGTGAGGTGAACGGTTGATGCTAGTGATGATGTTCTTTGAAGGATGCTAATGTAGCGCACCGTCTGTATCACTTAGTATACGAGGATGAGAGTAAGATATTTGTTGGGTGTGATAGGGTCATAACCCTGTCAATTGAGAAAAGACACTGTCAAGTGTGTTCATCTACCCCCTCCTATTTTATAGGATTTAAAAAAGTCCCAACTCCCTCCTTTTTTACACAAACACTGGGCCGAGGAAGAGGGTGACTGAGAGTAACTAGACTAACTCTCTCACATCGTACTGGACATATCCCGTTAATTGGGTCAGGCAAAGTCAGGCACTTTACACTAAATGCATACACCTGAAGCCAATTAGCTCTCCTCACACGAATAAAAGGCAACACCTCAAGAAACACTCTGAGCAAGGTGGGACACGAGTACGAGCAGAACTTCTGGGACGAGGGCACAACTACTGGAGCAGAGCAATGGACCAAGGGACGAACGCAGCGTGCCGAAAACCCCAAGAGTTCCCTAGTGGAGGTCGTTGTCTCCGATAGATCGCAAAAGACACATGGAGAAGGCCATATCCCACAAGTGAAGATTGCATTGTGTTCCAAGGATGTCAGCAACCCTCCTGGGTGAATGACAGAGTTAGGGAGGTGAGGCCAAGTCTGTGGTACTAACCTTGACTCATGAACTGAAAATAGCAAACCAAGAAAGAAGCACAAAAAGCCAGTGAGTTGCCAAGCGACCTGAGACACCGGTGTGTGTTAAAGTGAATGAAGTAGCAACATTACATCACAAGTGAAGGCTGCACGTGTGTGGATGAGATGCAAAGAAAGGCAGACCTGTGAATGAACTTTGAAGTAAAAAGCAACTGTGAGATCAGTGAGTAGTCTGGTAAAAGAACCACGCACATTTGAAAGTCTTCAACATCCGAAAGTGGTCCGAGCTCGATTGAGGGAGACCCGAAGTACAATAAGCTTGAGGAAGGGAGCCCCCTTCCAAGTTTGTGTTGAACTGGGACGTGAGAGGTCTGAGCCCGACATAGGGGGGCCTACGTGAACTGTGTGCTGTAAGGTCTGAGCCCGGCAGAGGGGGACCTTCGTGAACTTTACATTGGAATACATTTTGAAAGTCAAGCTGTGAGGTCTGAGCCCGTCAGAGAGGGACCTTTGTGAACCTTATGTTGGAAAACATTTTGAAAAGCAAGAAAGAGACTTTAACATGGAAGGCCAGGCAGGCCTAAATCCACGGTTTGGAAATGCTTAGAGTGTTGGAAACCGAGCCAGAGCGTGTCATCCTGCCTACGAGGACAGCCTTACTCTGTGAGGTGTAACATGAGGAGTAGAGCTGGTTCAACTACCTTTATTCTTTTGAACACTGATTTTTCCTATTGCATACATTTCCACTTTTTGTACAAGAGATAGGACAGGCGTTAGGTTTTTGCTAGTTTAGGCCATTTTTGATTTGACTAGGATTGATTGTTTATCGTTTGATGGCCGAGACTACTTCCGTCTTAGTTATAGGGCAAAATAGGAGTTTCTTGTGATACCATGCCTCCCCTACAGCAGACATAAAAAAAACGTTAGGTTTCTTTGCAGGATCACACAGTGTTCTGGGGATGTTAACTGTAACCCCTTTCCTAGTGGTTGCAGACCTCTCTGTGGACTGAACCTCCCCCAATTTAGTGTCCTCTTTCTTTGTCTGCCTCCTCATCTCCTCCCCTGTGCCTCTGTGCAGGACTTCATCTCATTGCTCCCTCTGGCTTCTCCCTTTCCCTTTCCTCCTCAATGCTCTGCAAAGCTTTGTCTGAACCTCTTTCATCCCTCTCATGTCTCCTCTCACCCACTCCTCCTCTGGTTTTATGAATCTCTCTACTTTATTCTCACTCTCTGCGGTTCCAAACCTCCTTCTCTCCCTCCTCTTTCATGTCCCACTCCTCCTCACGGTACCATCTTGTCACCTCTTCCCTGGCTGCTGCCCTTGCTCTTTCTGATATTCGTGCTGCATCTTTCATGCAGCTCCTCTTCCTCCCTTTTAATTCCATATCTCCTAACACTGCTTCTTTCCTCCTCACTGCTTCACTATGCAGTGTTCTTCTCCTTTTTGCCACCAAATTCGGACTGTGACACATTTCCACTTTTCTGCCTCCCTATTATAATTTGGCTAGCTCTCCGGCGTGCCTCCTAATGCTTGGTTTGCTCTCACTTGCTTTGGTGTTGCAAGTGGGTGCTGTGATTAGTTCCCTCATCATGGTGCTAAAACCTAACCTTTCCAGATATATACTTGTTGGGTGGCCCCTTGCGTGGCTATGCAACCTAAGGGTTTCTTAAAGATATCTACCATCTTTGATTTCTTTTTTAGTTGGAGTAGCAGCCATTGGTGCACTGCATGCACGGGGTTCCTGTGTTTGTAAACAGTGGATGAATCCAAGCTTTCCTTTTGCGACTCCAGCTAAAACTGGTGGTGAGGGATTCCGCAAGCCTACGCCAATGCCAGCAGCTGCACCGAAGTCTTTGATGAAACCATTCCATAACTGGCTAAATTCCAAGGAAGCCCATGGCTGTGCTCTTACAGTCTGCTGTGTTTGTGGCTTGAAGCCTTTGTTGTTTGTTTGATATATCCTTTTCTCCAGCATAAACAGTAAGGGCCTCATTACACGGATGGCGGTAAGGATTTACTGGTATCAGTAAAATACCGGTACCAGTAAATCCTTACCGCCTTACTACGAGGTCCCTTTGCGGGTTGGGGGATTTAACGCCTGCTTTTTGCAGGCATTAAAATCCAACCCGCAAAGGGACCTCGGAGCTAATTACGGCACCGCAGTGTCGTAATTAGCGCCTTCCCCATTCCCATAGAGCCCTATGGGGCAGAAATGGGAATGGG
Source organism: Ambystoma mexicanum (assembly GCF_040938575.1). NCBI lineage: Eukaryota > Metazoa > Chordata > Amphibia > Caudata > Ambystomatidae > Ambystoma > Ambystoma mexicanum. The sequence goes on along the minus strand of NC_090926.1, from coordinate 322,609,312 downwards.
GAAGGGCAATGGTGGAAGGGGGATTTACCGCCCCTCCAACCTTGGAATAGGGCGGTAAATCCCCTTTCCACCAAGGCGGTGCCGGTATTTTACCGGCATGAGCCATGGCGCTAATAGCGCCATGGCTCACCGCCTACCGTGTAATGAAGCCCTAAGTCTTTTTTGAAACAGGTCACATTCCAGGGGAATTTACCGAACCTTTCTGGATGGTGACAGATGTCTTTACCTTGGGTTAACTAGTAAGTTCTCCCTGAATCTGAGTAGTCGGAAACACTTGATTATATGTAGGGTGATGATAATGATTCACCGCAAGGAGACCCTATTGGGCTTCTACAGGCTGTAGAGACAAAAGGCTAAAGATGGATTGGGGAGCATGGGGGATCCTCCACGTACCGCCTCAGGGGCCTGCATGACAGTAGCCCTGCCACCTTGGTTTCTCGACCCCAGCCTAAGACATGGAACTTCATCACAAGCACTAAAGGATACAGCTGCCTGAGCTTTCATAGATGCTGATGGATGGTGTGGTCCTTTGGTGGGTGCCTCGGCCGTGCATGTGTTTTGGTGACTATGGTATGCATCCTTTTGTCAATTTGTTGATCTTCAGGGTTGGTTGGTCTTTGTTGATCAGTTTAGTTGTGTTATCAGTCAAAGCCATGTTTGAATGGGATATCTGTTATCTGGTTGACTGCCAGCATGGGTGAGTCAAGGGGCGCTTTCAAGATATGATTATGCATCTGTGTACAGCAGCTGAGAGCCCTGGCATTGGTGTGGTTGCTTGAAATGGGCCTTGGAATGTCTCCTTGCTCACGTGCCTATTTGGTATAATTTGTTTTATTACTGTCTTGCAAAGACTCAGGTATTGAGCATTGTCTAGTGCAGGAAGTTGTTCCTTAATGTGTAAATTCCTTGAGGCATCGAGTTCAACACGCCCTGGCATTTTTATTTATAAAATGGCACCATCCATATAGGTTTTATGATACAATTTCTCTTTAAATGAAGCCCATCCCTAATGAGTAAGTTCCACTCAGCAATGCTGAGTGTCTTGCAATTCTATGTCTGCCTGAGAACTGTGATGAATCCCAGGATATTGTCCCTTCTTCCATAGTGGGAGCCCCTTCCCCTGAGGCCAGGGTGGTACTCAGTGGGTGGATCTCATGGGAGGGAATCCCTCTGTGGAACTGGATCTGATTATCAGGGAAGAACGTGGTATACGGTGAATACACCATACCCTCCCTCATCTCCCTACCCTATATAGGGTAAGATGATTCCAACTCTTACTTGTACCTATGTAAGTTAGAGCATCCAAACATCTTCCAAAGACTTGAGACAAGGAAGAGTAGGGACTACCTGTATGAATCATGCTGAAGTTCTGAGATGAAGAAGATTCCAAATAACCCAGTTGAGAGGAATAACATCAGTACCGGGACGAAGAAGAGGTGCAGAGAAACAGATAGCGCTTGGCAGAACCAACTACAGCAGTCTAGTCAATAAGGACATCATTAATCTGCCGATACATAAAAAGGGAATATGGACTGAAGAGTTTGTTCATCCCTCCCTTAATGAGCCGCAAGCAGGTCGGCGGAGTGGAGAAGGGAGACCAAGGGAACTGAGGCGAAGATGAAGCCTCCAAAAAGGGTTCAAGGAAGAAAGAGCCTTCCCCCTGCTGGAAGCAGACCACTGAGGCCTGCCTGAGAGATGGGGGTGTGCCACGCATGCTGGAAAGGCAGCGTAGCAGCAAGCAGTAGCTACAGAGATATCATGGCTGGGGCGGATGATGCAGAGAGCACAGGGCAGAAGAGATTGACTATTCATGATAGGGACTCTGACAAATCTGTGGATGTCTACCCTCCTCCCCTAGGGGTAGACCTTTCCCATGGGGCTAGAGTGGTGCATCTTCAGTACAATAATCCCTCTGCTGTTGGTGTACCGAGGGAGGATCCCATGGAAAGGGAAACCCCCTATGGTATTGGGGACGACTGTTTTCAGGAAACACAGTATTCCCCTGCCTTGATACATCCAATCCCTTCTCAAATACCAAATCCTCCTCCCCCTATAGGTAGAGAAAAACCTAAAATACAAGAGAATAGTAGGTATCTTGCCTCTGACTTGGAAATGAGTACTGTGAAGATGAAGATCATGGAGAGTCCGAGGACCACTCGGAGGAAGCAGAGTGAGTGGTCTAGCTTTTCTCAAAATGTCATTTGCCCGAACGAATACAGCTGGCCAGCGCGGGAGTTTAAAAGGAACTCAGCTGTAAGACAGTGCGAACAATCCTCTGAGGAGGAATTGCGGGACTCCAGCACCGTGTCGGCAGGGAGAAGTCAAAGGCGAAGAAGCCGCGAAGCGATGAGAGGAAGAACCCGAACATGGTCCAAGTTGGAGGGATTATTTGGGTTGCTGCCGATACCTACCTAAGGGCACCACAGGCTCTGGTGAAACGCTTGCAAGGCAGGACATGCAACCGGGCAGAGAGAGATGCCGGCTGAACCGCTGCAGATCCAGCCATTCACCAAAGAGCTGCCGGAGCCTCGAAGAGCAACACAGAGACTGGGGAAACGCTGGTACCTATCAAGAGAAGGAAAACAGGTACGTGGGTTTGCCAGGAAGCATTCAAGATCTGTGAGAGCTAGAGAGTGTATTTAGACACTGGAGAAAGAGGATCTGCAAATGACAGTATAAGAAGGTTGGGGACCCTTAGAAACCCCAAGAGAAGTGAATCATATGTTTGGCAGGAGAGTGACGGGTTTATTAACGGGCCCGTTGTTAGCTCCCTGGTCCCCTCGCGGGACCCGCTAAGGACGTCTGGTAAAACCAGACGTCCAGAGCGGGTCCCGCAAGGGGACCTCGTAATAAGGCGGAATGGGTTTAATGGCGCCGGCACCTTTACCGGCGCCGTTAAACCCATTCCGCCTGGGTCCTAATGAGGCCCCGAGACAACTGATTCAAAGTTCAAAATAACATGGTTTATTAAATCAAATGTCAGGATGGTAGAAGGCCTAACTTGCCCTATGCTGAGGTGGGATATTTTTACCTGAACGAAATTATGGAAAGTCTGAGTGAAAGAGTTCAACTTAAAAGTCTGTCTGTGTCCAGAACCTATCCTTGCCCTCACAACTAAAGCTAACGTGTAGGGATGTCAATAGTAAAAGAAACGGTAATTAACACAAAGTTCTGAGCTTCAGGAAGGTTCCACAAAAGTCTCAAGATTACCTTTCTCAGGTTCAAGGCTCCCAACACAATCCTCAGGGTTCCCTTCCACAAATGCCAAGCCACAGCTCAAAAGAAAAGGGTCTTCAGGCTTTGTTCTCAGGACACCATTTGCAGTTCCTCAAGTCTCAGGGTTCCATTCCCCAAGACTTTAACTCAGCCACTTGTAGTTGTACAGTCTTTCAACACAACTCTAGGTCAACCTGACCCTCCTTATGGATTGCATCACCAGTTCACTCACACTGCTTCTCCTTGGTTTGTTTCACAATGTCTTTTGTTTTCACGATCTACGACTCACTGGTCCAGGCGCAGTTGTCAGACTACATGGTTGTCATGGTCATGAAGTCAGGGGCACAGGCATGCAGGGGTTGCATGCACAGGAGACCTGGCTGGACACTGTACTGGCGCCGTTGGCGCCAGGCTCATGAACAAAAGTAAACAAGAACATCCATTTAACACCAAAAAGCTTTTATTATGGACATAGCACTTCAGATGAATTAACCTTGAACATTCCATCCATTAAGCAGCCCCAAGTGTATTCTTGGGTGTGGCTGCTAAAGGATTGCCTTTGCACATACTCACTCTCTAGGAGTGGCAGGGTGTGGCTGGTAAGCCGGCCCTAATGGGCGTGCCCACGATCCCAGCTATATAAGCTGCCCCGATCCTCAAGACAGATGCTTCGCGTTATTCTGCACTTGCAAGCAGTGTAACGCTCACTGTCGCCCCAGGTCAGGCTTACCTTTGAAGATCCTGCTTCCTGGACATCCTGGTTCCTGCCAGCATACTTATCAACTGGGGGAAGCTGTTCTTACCTGTACATCTCTTCGGCGAACCAAGTAATCATCTTTACACTTTCCGGAACGCCAAAATCTTCATCTTGGCACTGCAGCACAACACGCTCCATCGTGGACAGCAGCGCCCGCAAGGAAAAACAGAAGACAAGGTTAGACATCGAAAAAACAGTCAGTTTAAGGTTGCGCTTCGCCATACTTCGTGCTTTTCCTTAAACCATCACTTACCTGCTGTCGAACATTGCGGTAGCATCCATCTTCCATCCGGCCACGTCTCACAGCGGGCATAAATAGGAGCAACATACATTAAACAGAACGAACAGCATCACAAGAGCTCAAGAGAGACTTACCAATCATAAGGAGAAGCATAGTCGCAGCTGGACTGGACTAATCCGTATCAGGGATCAGTGAAGGAACTAGATCCCATTCGACACGCCCCTGCCAGAGTAGCAGGAGGGAGAGCTTATCTTCCACGATTCACAGGTGAGCTTTATGGGCGGCGTATGCTCACAGAAACAGTACTTTGGGGTGAAAGGTTCGAGAGGTACAACAATCACAGATTGGCGCACTCACACACTCTTATCGCCATGCAGGAGCAGCATCACCATGTACCAGCGCTCACAGGTTTTCTATTGAGGGAGAGGCCTGAAGGGGGTGATTCAAGTTCAGGGAGGGCTGCACCTGTGCCCCAACGCCTCCGCAGAGACCAGGTGAGCGTACAAATGGTCCACCCATCACAGCTCGCGCACCCAGAATCCCTAGGCTCTTCAGCCCACACAGGTTCCTCTGTACTTGCCCCTGTGTCCAGAGTCACATTCCCTTAGTTTCTGTTTGTCGGCCTCTTGGCTTTATGTGCAGTTTTACACTCTTCTGGTTTCTCCTTGTTAGCTCTTGGTTTTGTCATAACATCTCACACACATCTTGCCTCCCTTTGGCTGTCATCTGCTATTTGCTTCGCCCATAAAGATTTATTCAATTCAGTATTCAATATGCTTAATTTCAAGTTTTCATTCAGTTCGGTATTCAATATGCATAATTTGGCTTTGTTTCAAGTTCTCATTCAGTTCGGTATTCAATATGCATAATTCAAATTGGTTTCAACTTTTCATTCAATGCAGTACTTTCTTAGTTATGCGCAGCCCGTTAGGCACGCCTCGACTTTTGAGTGGCTTTCCCTGACACTCACCGGTCCTTGGCGCTCCTCTCCGATGGCTCCTGCTGCTTCCTTTCTGCTTCTCAGGCCGGCAGGCCAGCCTCTGTGAGCCCCTCTTGCGTGCTGGGTGCTGTCTTGCACACGCCGGCAATTCTGCTGCCTCTGCACAGACGCAGACAGCATCCTGTCTTCTTTCCTGCTCATTCTCCAACACGTAGGCTCCCACACCTGTGGCAGCATAACGGCCCAACTCGCCTTGGGCTCCACAGGTCCTCTAGGATGTCGGACGGCTTTATGGCTCCTTCTCAGGTTTTACCATGGTTGCCACCTCACGAAAAAGGGGGTCCACTGCGGGTCTCTCCCACACAGGCCTCCATGTTGCTCCTTTTGTTGCTCCTTTGGGCTCCTTTTATACACCCGCAACCACTTGACAGGTTGCAGGTGTAACCTCCTAATTGGACTTGCCTGACCATAGTTAAAGGGACATGCCTGGCCTTCACAGTACTTTGCAGGCATCTTCCTCGTCCCAGTAATAGAGTGGTGAAAGGAGTTACTGGTGTTCATTACTCCTAGTTTCCTCTTCCTCATCCCAGTACTGTCATAGGTAAAGTGTGGGAAAATGAGGGGAAATGTTGTACAATAGCCTATAAAAGCTGGGGGAGGGTTAGGTTGGTCTTCAATAGGGAAAGGATGATACCATATCTTGCCTGTGGGTGCCCCACTCCCAATCCTCAAGGACGCCCCACTCAGGTGTTCCTGCCTCGATTCTCCATCCCCAGGGCCAGGATCCAAAAGTGATGCCCTTTACCGGGGCACCTGAGAAGAGGATCCAGGGGGAGTAGGAGTGAGAATACCCTCACGTTTCTCAAAACCCGTACACCTTCCAGAGATAGTTTCACCCTGTGACCAATCCATAGAATTCATCCCCTCTCCCCAATGATAAGCCATCCCTTTTGGAACTTGGGAGGTGAGCCTGCTACACCTACCACCCATTAGGGGACATGGAAAGCGGGATCCTACTGGGGGTGACCCCCTGAGAAGACAGGTCATCCCTTAGCAGGCTTTTAAGCCTTCCATTTATGTTATGGCTCATTAGAAAATGAGCTCTGTAGTATTTGAAGGTGGATAACTGCACAGCGGAATTGCTTTCTCTTCGTGTCCCATCCCCACCTTCAAATAAACTGAACATTTTCAAAGTGTAAGCGTGAAGTGAACTTGCTTTCACACCTCATTTTTACTGCTTTGTGATTTGGAATTAGTCCCTTAATGTTGTGAATTATGTATGACCAGGCAAAACATACACTCAGCAACCTAGGGACAGCCTGATGCATACACAAGGAATGCACCTACAACATTTTAAGATTGGAGCTGGGCTGTTTGGGGTGGGGAGAGCAAGAGAAACCAGTGGTTGGGGGCAAGAATTCTTTAAACAAAATGGTGCATTTTGCTGTATTTTAAGAGCACCCTCTTTGTATTGGAAACTAGAGTTTGAAAGTGTACATTTCACAGCAGTGCTTTGGTTGCAATATATCTTTGAATAAGATTCATGCAGTCTATAACCTGCACATTTTGGTTAGATTTTAGGGTCTGGCAGGGTCATTCTGTCGTTGGCCTGCCTGACCCCAATTCAACATGGCCATCTGTTTTACAGGAATTCCCATCATAGTAGATCTGAGCTGCTGCAGCATTACAAAGGCGTCTGCATGCATTGACATCTCAGACTCAGGCAGGAGTGGCAGTAGTCATCAACAGGTACAGATCATTTCCACTCCTGCCAGAACACTGGCTGATCATAGCTTAGAATTTAGCTCTGCGAGCCGGGCTAACAAAATCTCACACATTCTGATTTTCTTCACCAGGCTCCATGGTTTCACCCCACTTGCGTAATTGCATCATCATTTTTGCACGCAGGTAGCGGATCGTAAAATCCAAATGTTTTGCTTTTGTGCCCCATCGTTCTCCTGTTTCAAAAACCGCTTCTCTTTGCCGTACTCGTTGGCGCACACACGTCCCACATTTCGCTTCCGTTTCAGGGGACGCGTGTCAGGCAATTTGTGTTTGTGCGCATTCAGCTTTCTTGTATATTTCGCGCACATCGTACGATTCCTTTTCTTGTGCTCATATGCAGCAGCAAGATTCGGTCTTGGCTTATGTGAAACAGGCATTTCTTATTCACGAGCAGGTGCTCTACACCATGCGTCGGACCACGCAAACTGCATGTTTCTGTATTATGAGGATGCGTGTTACATCACACATCCTTCTGTGTAACGGAAACAAGCGGCTGACTACTCATGCACGCGCTATGTATGAAGTTTGACTTCCGGAATGAGAAACGTACGTTTCTTGCGTGCACAAAACCGAAGCGCACATGAAGTAGCCTGCCGAGATTGCTTACCTTGTCTGTGACCCTGGATATATAAATGCGCCTTATTTGATTTGATTTGAGCATTTGCAACACGCACAAAGACAGAGGTGCACCAGTCTTCACCACAGCTCTTCTATTCTTGCCAAAAGCTGTGACCAGAAATCTGTAGGATTCTTGAAGGTTCAACAATAGCAATTAGCTTCATCACAGGAAATCAAAGAGATAGAAAATAGGGAATTTGCTTTCTTATGGTTAGAAAGACAGGCAGAGCTTTTAGTGAATACTAGCCAGCACACAAGGAGAAAATCAAATCGGTTTTTAGAATATACAATGCATGGGCAATGGAAAGGGAATGTAAATGAAAAATCGTTTTGACCACAAAATAGGGAAAGAGGAACAGAAACAGAAAATCGTTTTTTGGTATGTCAATCTTAATTTCTAAGGCTGCAAATGACAGGTAGACTCTGGGGAAGGGGTTAGCCCACAACAGGGAAATCGTTTTTGGGTTAGGCTAACAAATGCAAAGGGAAAATACAGTGGCAAATGGAAATTTGTTTAGCAGGGCCCAATTTAAACACAGGGACAAATTAGTTTCTCAGATCACCATGGGATTAATTCTTTTGGGGGCAACACTTTATAACTATAACAGTTAACAAAAATACTGGGACAAAGATTGCTGGTTTCGAATTCCACCAATCCCGATCCCGTAAAATTCAATGGGGGAATTAATTGATTAACCTACAAACGTACCAAGGATTTGCACAGACAAATGAGGGGTTTTTCAATGGGAATATGCTATAATATGCAGGCAAACAAGAGATTCTTCTATGGGGAGATTACTAAAATGCACTGGCAATTGGGGTTTTGGTGGGTGATTTTCAATGGGGAAATATTGGTTGCAATGTTACAAGAATGAAGGGCTTATGCAATTTAGGGCTGGGGTTATTGCTTACATAGCCAGCCTTTGTTTAAGGTTCAGGAAAGCCAGCTGCATCGCAGGACACTCTGGAAAGATAGGGCAGGGGTCTGGTCCCTCCACTCTCAAAGATGGTAATTTTCAGCAGCCTTCTCTCTGTCCTCCTTTTTCTGTCTCCCCGTTTTTTGTGTGTCTCTGTCTTAGTGCAGTCCCCCTTATATAGCAGAAATTACATCACTAATTTCACAATCTAGGGGAAGTACCCTGCAATAATCCCTGCTGCTAGGATTGGACAGTTACCCTCTCTCTCTGCCCCAGTCAGGATTGGTTTAGGGTTTTGGAGCAACATCTGTCTTTTCTAATTTGTTATCAACCTTTGTTCTCAAAACATATTTTCTGTTTTAGCTGATCATGAGGAATTAGATAAGCCGACCGCCAAATCCTTACAATGTGGCATGGTCAATGAAGATGTAAGTTATTAATCATGTCCCTAATTTCATTTTACACCGTTTCGCCAACTCTCACATTGGTAACATGTTCAGATCAGCCAGAAACCTAGTCTAAATGGCCATTACAGTTACCAGAGTCACAGGTAGATGCATTTTATATCCCCAAAACCACCTGGAAATTACATGAAAAATGGTATAAAAATGAACTCAATCCACAGTATGGTTGCTGCGCAAAATGCCTAATATAAAAATAGTCTTTTAATTTAATTGTGGGTTTTCTTGTTCAGCAAATGGGATGGCTGCTTCATCCCACACAGCCATCTGTTCCCCTGGGCCAGCCTGTGACCAGAGGTTTTTATGAGTCTCTTTGAAGTTAGTGTGTGCTCTTTGCAGTGGGTGCAATAAGGTGTCACCTTTTAGTCATGCTCCAACCAAGGATGGCTTTCTTTTGAAGTCCCTGCTTTCCTGGTCAGCTGGTCTGGAGGATACTGACTTTTGATGCATTCAACAGCACCACATTCTATTGTGGGGTTATTAGATGTGAGATGTGACATCCAGGCCGAAGTGGGGCTTTCCTTTGTGAAGTTTTGTCCTCAGCCAGAACAGGTTTTTCCTGAAGACTAAGTGTCTCTTCAAATGTGAAACATACTATACATTGCTTTGGTGAACCCACACATCATGTTTTGCTTTCCTGAAATTTTCTTTTGAGCAGTGATATTTTTTTCTATTGTGGCTTTTAAAGCCATTTTTATTTGCAAACACATGTGCAGGCCGTTTTTGCTTTCAGTGTTTAAAAATCCTAATGTCCATGTCACAGGATTCTTTGATTCCTCCTTCTTTTGTAAATTTTACCAATCCTTTGTTTGATGACCTTGACCACTTGGGTGTCACCTACACTAACTATGCAGATGGCATCCAGGTCCTCATACCCATCACTGGGAATTATGACCTGGACACAAAACTTCTAATTAAAATTGACCTCATCATTCAGGCATGGATGGCCACTCATGGCCTTTGCCTCAATGTTGAGAAGACAGAACTACTTCTAACCGGTTCCCAAGCTAAACTAAACAAAGTTGACTCCAAATACAATTCCTTCAACATAAACAGCATTAATATCCCGGTCTCCAAGGGAGTTAAGACATTAGGATTTTATTGACCAAGCAAGTAAATGCGACAGCCTCTGCTACAGCCTATATCTGTAGCTCATAAATACTAGCAGACCTTTCCTTTCAACAGCAAGTTGCTCTGCTCTAGCCAGAGCACTTATTTGATCAAAACTGGATTACTGGAACGCACGTTACCTAGGTACCAATAAGCAAAACTTGAGCAAACTTCAATTGCTGCAAAACAATGCGCTCAGAGCTGCCTTCAATATTCTGAGATCCCACCACATATGGTGCTGGCTTTCGATTAAGAACAGAATATAACTCACACCCACAAGTGCCTTTCCAATTCAGCGCCTAAGTATTTGATAGACAGATTTACCAAAAAAACAATCTGACCGGCCTACCAGAGCCACTCAACTACATTGCCTCAAAGTCCCAAAATGTAACTTACAAAAATCTGGAGGCAGCAGCTTCCCTGTCCTAGCTTCCAACCTATGGAATTCCATACCTTTAGCTCTAAGAGTGGAACCTTCATTATCTCGATTCAGGACTCGTAAATAAATTGGCTCTCCTTTCCGGAGAACTCATAAACCTATCCTCTTGGAGACTTATTGAATGGTCCCTAGCCCTACTGTAGCTTCAATTGTACAGCTTAATATTGTATCACCTTTTACTTTAATGTTAACTGTCTGCTCTGATGTACCTACGCTATCTCTGTATATATCTGCTTTTACCTACCACTTTCTGGATACTTGTATTATATTGTACTGTATATCTGTTTTTACCTACCACTTTTGGATATTTTTATTATATTGTATTGTATATTGTATCCACACATTGTTGTAACCATTTCTGCAACTATTATTATGTACACTAAGCAACGCGCCTAGTTACCTGAGGATCAGGTGTGCTATATAAAAAAACAATTCAGTTCAATTCAATGAAATTGCTGCTTGTCCATTGATATTTCCAGGTAGGCCCTTTTCCCCATGGCTCTTTAACGTCACATGAAACGTAAGGAAAAGCCAGGCCATTTTTGTTGCAATGTTTAAATGCCTACCATTAATGTGAACACAAAAGCAAAAGCCAGGCCGGTTTTGTTGCAGATTTTAAATGCCAGCCATTCAGGTGAAAGGGACTTCTGTTTGGGGCCTTTAAATGCACCCCACAGAGCACACATATTTATACTAATCTGGGTGAGGCTCCCTGATACCTGTTACCTTTGTGCCCCCAGATGATTGGCACACAGGTTACAGGTAAAATACAAACCACCTACTATTGGCACATCCCTAATGGTTGATATTAAGAACCAAGAGAGGCCTACAATGCAGGCCTCAAATAAAAGTGAACTGTGTGAAGTTTCTCATTTTGCACCGCACTAAACTATGCACCATTGGCCAGTCCTTGGTGGTTGCACAAAGGTTCATGTTTGGTCTGGCAGGAAATGCACTGGGGCACAAATCTAACATGCAGGTTTGAAATAATTTGCGTGCATGAAAATGGGCTGTGGCAAGTGGAATTTGAATACCCACGTGAAATCCCTTTGAGGCCAGGATGGGGGGAAACGCATAAAGAGACGCTAGCTTCTGCAGAAGGGGTGGAAATTGAATTGGTGCAAAATCCACTTGTTTCGCACAGCTGGCCAAAATTTCACCTGGCCCTAACCATAGCCTTGTCAAGTATGGGAACTTCTGATTGTGCTGGTGAAGTCTGTCACTTTGAGATTTAAAGCTCAAGCCCTACCAGATCCCTTTATGCATAATCTGTATACAAAGCAATTGAAGAATATTATATATTTAACATGAAATCGGCCCCCTTGATGGCCACAGTATCGGGCACATTTAAAACATTTATTTGTGGAATATGTATATCTAAAGGAGATAGGATCCAGAAAGACATACACATGGGATTACATTAATTAGAAACAGATATGTCTGTTACAACAACGCTATAGTAAACACACACGGCAAGATATACTGTCCTCACTTCAAGACCAACTGTTCCAATGAACACATCATATGCTGTTTTTTGCAAATCCTCTGTGCAAATGACAAAAAGTTGGCCCTAAGGAGCCCTTTACATTGGAGAGCAAGCGTGACGGCTCCCCGCAGTCAAATTACAATGTTTTAATAAAACTAGCTCCTACATGGTTAATGCTAGCATGTATGTTTATGCTGGTGTTAAATTAATGGATTCCTATGGAATCATTATGCAAATAGCACCTTCTAAAATCAGGCGGATTCCGTAGGAATCCATTGTACACAAAGTGTAATTTGCAGATGGTATGTTCATTTTTTTGTTAACAAAGCAGAGAGTAAAATCAAAGAGTGCAGGCATTTTGCCTGGATTTTGTCTCGCTTTTTCCACTCCATTTGTACATGTGTACAATTGCGTGCAGGGGAACAAACAGCACTTAAGTGCTAACGTTGGTGTTCCCCAGTGGAGTAACTTTGCTGAAAATATTGGCGGGAGACATGACATCTAAAGGAAAGGGACCCCCTGCTAAATGAGGGGGACAAAATGGTGTGCCACGAAAGCTGGGGACAAACACCCTTGAACCGCCGGCCAAAAAATTACACACATGTGTAGGGGAATGATGCAAGGGCCCCACAGGAATTATTGGATATACAGAGCTATGCTACTCTATTGAATAAACATGGATAAGAGATTATGTTGGCGGGATTGCACTGCCTGAGGGAGTGAACAAGAGACCAATGGATCAAATGGGTGGGATCAATGAAGGAGCACAGCAACTGAATTTAAACAAGCACCCAAACTTTCCACCAACAACTGAAGTCAATAGATAGACCAACAACATTCTGGATTTAGCTCTGAGGTGGTTGATTCCAGATAGCAGACATGTATTAAATGCTCCTGCAGAAAAATATTTCAGTCTTTGCAAACTTATAAACATGCTGAACCATGAGCGTGTATGTGGGTTGGATAGTGCCACTGTTCAGTAACTGTGCAATGCGTAGCACTGCCTACTGAGGATGTGTACACACCAAGCCAGCTTCCCCAGCCTCCACATAATGCTTGGTACCACACTTTGGGGCTGCACTGGTGAAGGGTTGGTGTTAGATGGCCCAGAATGCAATACTCACTACTGTGTAGCTGAACGACAGTCTGGTGAGGGAAGCAATCCTCTCGTTGATGACAAAGTTCTGTCGAACAATGTGACCCCGGGCAAATCAATATCTCTGAATGCATTGTGATGCTGCAGTGGTGGGATTGATAGGGGGAACAGGACTGGGTTGAGATAGGGAATGCAGTCCCACACAGGAAATACAAATCTTCACAAATGGATTGGACTCTCCCTCTCTTCTGAGTGCAGCAAACGTGGTTCAACACAGTACTGCATTGCACACATACAGCCACTTCTCGTTTAGAGGATCAAGCAAATGGTTCCTCTTTTACTTGGAAAGTGTTCACCAACCTCTGTCTTCTTCAGTTCCCTTCCTGCTCCAATGCCCTCTGACTTCCTGCACACAGTTTACCGTTTGCTTACAGGTGGTTTTGTTTCTCATAGTTTCTTGGCACTGCTCCATGAGCCTGCCAGTGAGTATCGGCACCCATCTTCCTGATGGCAGAGGCGGATTCTAAGGGCTCCTGACTAATTCACTTCACAAGTTTCTATTTCCAGTGTCACCTTTGATCGAACACAGCCCCAGAATGTACATCTGTCTCACACACACACACTATGGACCTGATTCATGTCATTTTTTGCACAGTGAAAAGTGACTCTTCACTGGTGAAAAGTGACTTTGCACTGCCAACAAATACCCTGATTCATGGAACAGTGCAAAGTGTCTTTTTGCCGTGCAAAGTGACATTGCAGTGCAAAAAGACACTTTACACTGTTTCATTGGCAGTGCAAAGTCACTTTGCACCGTGACAAAATTTCCATGAATCTGGCCCACAGTCTGGTGTCGATATAACAAAAATCAAAGTTAGTTTGGGAAAGCATTGAACACACATCTAAATACACCAACCTAGGAATAACTTGGAATGCCTTCCGAAATGTGACTGAGTATTCAGGCGTATGCATCCATATGGCAGTAAAGTCGGGGCACAAAATACATCAAACACTACACTAAAAGGGACACCAGCAAACACCAACCAACAATACTTGCTGAGTAGAAATAGAGCAGCAAGCGTAGACACACACAGAAACAAAATCCTTTCTGCTTTATGTTTCAACTAACAGGTGTTCACTGTTACCGACTCAGTGATTCTTCCTGGTAAGATAGCTCAGCGGGTTGAGCGCTCCCTGCTGCGATCTGAGCGTGAACTGCAGGTCGCAGGTTCGAATCCCGGCAAGGCCAACCCAGCCTTTCATCCTTTCGAGGTTGATAAATGAGTACCAATTTCAGTTGGGTGATATTGTATGTAAATATGTGCTCTGTAAAGCGCTTTGGATAATGGTGCTATATAAATAACACATCATTATCATTACACTTTCATTGACTTTGGAAGGGCCAACAGCTGAGACAACCCAACCAATGGGCAGCGCGAGGCTGGCTGGATGGTCCAGCCAGGCGTGCACTGTCCAATTAATTAATTGATGCAGCGGCTGTAATTTAGACACCGGCCCTGCCCTGCCACTGCCAAATGATGGGGGGAAGGAGGAATGCATGCCACAAAATTTGGGGGGAACTTGTCCCCTCGGTTCCCCCCCTATAATTACGCCCATGGTGTTCCCCTCCATGCAATTAGCACATTTACCCAAATAACCCCCTTAGAGTAACTGGTACTCTTGTGAATGTTAGGTACGGGCATAGGTGTGCAGGGACGTTTATGTCTGGCAGCAGAGACGGGAGAAGAGGTAGGAGTCGCATTGTGGAATGCCTGCCGTCTCACCCGCTGGTCCTCAGGGATCTGTCCTCCAGGTGAACAGGACACGGTCATCGCTTTTGGATCCAGTTCCTGGGGGTGGACCAGTGCGGCAGGATCACCTGGATGGGGGACTTTCGGGGAGTGGGAGTGTGACCCCGGATGGTGAGACTCGTTATCCCCTTCCCTGTAACACCTTTTCCCCATCCTACCAGGTAGGATACTTAAAAACTCAACCCCACCCCCTTTTCCGACATTAACACTTTCTCATGGACAGCTCACCATGAGCGAAAACTGACTAACACCAGAGCCATATACCTGACACTTCCCAATACAAAGGTCAGACAATTACTGATCATTACACACACCTGAATTTCATCACACATCCCCACACGGATAAAAGGCAGAGCACGAAAGCCCACTCTGAGCAGGGCAAAGCGCATGAGGAAGCAGGTTCCAAGATGGCAGTTTAATACGAGGAGAAAGGCAGCGAAACCAGAAAGGGTTCCAAGGAGGGAAGTGCCCTTGAAATTTTCAGACTGTTACATTCGTGAACCTTGGAAAATAAGAAATCAAAGACCTGGGACTAAAGCTGAAGAAACCTGCATTGTGTGTTGGAGGTACCCACGGCTCTCCTGCATCGATAACCAAGACGGGGAGGAGCGGTTGCTACAGTGGTACTGTCCTTGGCTCCCACAACAAATCAGCACCAGAAAAGGCAGCGCAGCCGTTGAGTTGGAGAGACTAATATCAGACCAGCCTGTGTTAGAACCAAGGTTGCAAGCAGCAACAATGTATGAAGAAATCTAAAGAGAACAGTGTGAGAAATATAATTGAAAACCAGAGGAGTGCCTGAACTTTGGAGGCCAAGAAAGATACCGTAGGCAGATTGGTCCGGCACCACATGGGTGCTCACTCAAAGGTCTCTGTTACGTATCCAACTGGTTAGCAACTGTCTAAAAGGAATTTTGAGATCGAATTAGTCCTGCAACGGGTCAAGCGAAACCCTGTGCACATATGAAAGTCCTTTGATAGTTTAATTCCAACATGCAAACAGAAATTGGTCCGAGACCAGCTGAGGGAGACTAATTGTGTAAGACAAAGGACCTGAGCCCGGCTGAGGGGGATCCGGGGTGAACCGTGAGTCACCTGAGAAAGAATATTCTCTGAACATTGTAAAAAGAGGGATCAGAGCCCGGAAGAGGGGGGTCCACAGTAACAAGCATGATAAACAAGGGATCTGAGCCCAGCTGAGGGAAATTCAAGGTGAATCACCTGAATTGAGTACTTATAAGAGGAAAGGAACTTTGTGTTTTGTTTTGGTAGATCAGGCCATCTGAATCAAGGGACTTTTGCCAAATAAAGAGACTTGGGCACAGAAGGCCCTGATGCTGGTAATGGAACAGTATCTTTGTGCCGCAGAAGTGTGCTTTGCTTGAGTTAACCGCCTTGTCCCATGCTGAAAACATGCGAAAGGGAGGCCAAAGGCCTGAACATCCTGACATATCATTTTGTGAACAGTTCTTTCTCTTTCATAAACACTACCCCACACTATTTATATTTAGCGGTAACAATTGGTAATCGTTTTGTTTAGTATAGGCCCTTTTATTTTGGCAAGACTCCACTAGTACTGCATTATTATTATTATTTGATGGTCGTAGCTTGCTCCCATCTGTAGATTTAGGATTAGATAGGCATTTATCACACCCTTGTTGAAGTTCAATAAACACCCTTGAACTGGGGTCACTTGTGTCTGTTTTACTGTTGATACCATGCCTTCCTTACACTAAGGAGGCCGGTGGCAGAGTGCATTGTTTCAGTGATGCATATTGTATTGTATTTGTTATGTATATAGCACCCTTTCCCCATTTGTATGGCCTCAATGTACTTTGTGGTTGGAACTCCATTGGTAACCACAGTCCATGTGTAGGAGGTTCTAAGAGTTTAAATTAAAAGATGCTTGTGTGCATTTTTGATACGTTAGGTCTTAGGTCGGCTGGCTAGGCTCCGGTAGCAGCGAGCCGGTCAGGCATGTGGGTGGGTGCTGTTGGTGCTAGGATAGAGTGCTAGTGCTGAAGATTCGACGTGTGCCTAGCTAAACCAAATTTCTTTTTCTGTTGGTTGTTGCTGTATACTAATGGCAGAGGTGTTGAGATACGTCAGGAGTTTCAGTGTGGACGGCTATGTGTGCTGCTAGACCAGAATAACACAGCCATAGCTGCATTCTAGGGTGCATGAATGGGTGGCCGTGCCTGTGACCTGTGTCCACAAATGTGGTGTAAGATACACATACCGTATGCTTGGAGGGAGTTCGACTGCAGTGTTCTTTTTTCTTGGTCCAACGCGATTGGTTGGTCTCGCTATTCGCGGTCTCCCTGGAATGAAAGTCTGAGCAGTGGGAGAGGGGCCTGGAGGGAAGAGGGGGCGGGGGATGAGGGGAGGGCGATAGTTTGTTACGGTGTGTCTCTGCGAACGCTACCGGCATCCATGGGGTATTGGTGGATAGGAGTGTTGTGTTTGGGTCAGAGTTTTTGTACACCTATCGAGAGTGTTGAGTGGGGGAGGGTTTCAAGTGCTGGAAAGGAAAAGCCAGGTTTTGAGGGCCTTTTTGAATGCCAGGTGATTGTCAATATTGCAAATGTGCAGGGATAGGGAGCACCAGATGATCAGCGCTTGGACGGAGAAAGAGGATCCGCCCAGTCTGGAGGAGTTGTAATGTGGGACCACTAGGAG
The DNA here is from genome assembly GCF_040938575.1 of Ambystoma mexicanum. Taxonomy (NCBI): domain Eukaryota; kingdom Metazoa; phylum Chordata; class Amphibia; order Caudata; family Ambystomatidae; genus Ambystoma; species Ambystoma mexicanum. Next base: position 322,591,756 of record NC_090926.1, on the reverse strand, counting down.
AGATGCTGTGTGAGATCTGAGAGTCGTAGAGGAGTTGTAGCGAGTGATTTTGTCTTTAACAAATGAATTCCAGGCCGGTGTTGTGGGTAGCCCGGTGGGTGATACACATGGCTTTAAAGGCAGTGCAGTGACCAATAGGGACCGAATGGAGGACTCTTAGTGTAGGGTTGATGTGTTCTCTGGGAGGTAGGTTAATGAGCAGACGGGCTGCAGCGTTTTCGATTCTTTGCTGTTTCCTTGACTGAAACGCTGATGCGTCTAGGTAAAGGCAGTTTGCGTAGTCTAAGTGGGAGAGTGTGATGGTGGAGAAACAGTAAGGATAGGTGTGTTAAGGGAAGATACGCCTGAGAATGCATTAATGGAAGAAACAGGTTCTGGATACAGAGTTGATGTGTTGGGAGAGGGACAAATCCGTATCCAGTGTGCATCCGAGGTTTCACCTGGCCCACATCAACACTGCCGATACACTTTCTCTTCTCCAGTGGACAATGCACAGAAAGGTTCAGAACAGGGATGTAAAGTACGAGACCAGGCAGGATACAGCGGGACAGTAGTTTTTTTCTGCACATTTTTGTAGAAATTGCATCGGTTTGACTGTTTTGGTGATGGGGTAAGTTTTATGTTGTCTATGAAGGTGGTTTAAGTTCCGCCTTTTGAAAACTACGATAAGGGCTGATGTTGAATAAAATTCTCTTAATTCTTGACCTTCCTACTGTATTTCACTGACAGACATACTGATGTTGGACGGTCACAGCATTAACTCTCTCATTTGCTGAGTGAAAATTCTATGACAAGACTGAAGGCGAGTATTATGCTTCAACTTCAATTTATTACTCTTCAGCAGTTTCAACAAAACACACAAGAAAACTCTGAAAAGTGTCCATAATAAACGTTTCCTTTTCTTAAACTACAATTCCCAAGATCTCTGTAGTCCAGCCTTGCACAGCCCAACTATGACACACATCCTATCTCTGGGCTCCTCCTCTTCTTTTACTGCTCTTCAGCAGATAAGTACCGCTTTAGTACCTCTCCATATAACATAGCTTGTTTAGTGCAATATATGTGACTAGGAGAGATGATATGAGTACAACGTTGTGTAGAGAGCATATCAGCATGTTTATGTAATTGTTTTAGAAATATATACATAAATCCGGAGCAGAAAGCTATGAAGGCGCAGCGAATATATCTGACAGGGCAGAAGCGTCGGGCGCACGCACGCCCTCGGGGAGGAGGAGCCGGAGCGCAGTTGCAGTTCAGAAGCGACACAGGAGTGAAGGAGACTCCAGGCCCGGTGGTGAGTAAATAAGCCATTAAACGGATAAAAGGAGATCCATCCTTAAATACTCGACATGAACGAGAGTTCGGAGTGCCGAATCAGCTGATAGACAGCTGCAGAGCGGGCCAATGACCCGCGAAGTACAGAAGATTGCTCTTCCCACAGAAGCAGGCTCACTATCCTGCTAAAGGCCACACAGCCACCAGGAAGTGGCGGATTGGGCATGAACAGCCCACTTTACAGGCAAAAGTAGGTCTGGTGCAAGCCACAAATAAAAAAATAAATAATACGGTTTTCTGATTTTAAATAAATAAATAAATAAAATAGGAGAAAAATAAGTATATCTATATATAATCAGAAGCATCAGAACAGGCGGCATGGGCGTGCATAAGACACCTGTTACAGGTATCAGGCACACAGCACGTTTGAGAAAGATGTCAGAGTTTGAGTGGAGCAAGGAGAATCAGCCTCTAGATCTCGCTGCCAGCTTCAAGGAAGTGCTGGGAAGCTTGCTGGTCAATGCAGTGGCGCAAGGGGTAAAACCCCTGAAAGAGAGGCTAGAGACTCTAGAGACAATGCTGAATTAGCCTTGTGAGAGCACCAAGGAGACCGGAAGCACGCCCACATAACCCTTGAAGACAGGGTCGAAGGGGAGTATTCAGGCCCGAAAGAGGAAATCCTCTTACGACCCCCCGGGCTCAACATACAGGGAGAAACAGAAGACCCCGGAGGCAGCCAACGCGTTTGCTAAACTTAAAGACGCTTTCCTATAATGCCAAGCAGTGGCGGGCCTCACGACCCCCACTCCAGGGGAAGATAATACAGGAGAGGATGGCCTGGGCTCAGAAGAGGAGCCGGCAGAGGGTGACCTGTCCTCTCACAAAGGAGAGGAGGTAGCAGAGGAAGAATGGGAGAAACCCAGCGGGGGAAAGAGAACCCGCAAAGAGAAACACCTAGAGGAGGGGCATGACGACACAGTGGACATGTTTGACCCGGACAGTATCCGGAGCCATAGATCCTCAGACTGGCAGCCCTCTCCCAGGGTCGCACAGTATATGGCCATGGGATTGCGTAAAGCTCTCGACAAGGAGGTGAGGCAATGCCTGGGCGTGGAATGCCCGCTCCCAGATCTTCCAGGAAAGGTAGCAGAGACCCCCGAGCTGGATCCCAAGATGTTGACCTTTGTGTCTAAGACCAGTAGGAATGCGCAAAAAGGAATTGACAGATCGTGAAGGAGCTGTCAGGAGAAGGTTCTAGACTTGTCAGGATCTCTTGCCAAAATTATGGACTTAGCAGAAAGGGTTAAAGATACTGGAGAGGAAGTAGACCCCGACGCTCTAACGAGCTGGGCACAAAGGGCGTTCTGCCTATTGGGCAATGCAAACTGTGCCATTTCTTCTGAGAGAAGGAGAGGTCTGCTGCTTAAGATTGATCTGAAGCTGAGCGACCTCGCTTCATATGAAGCAGAAGAAGGAGCGCAGAGCCTTCTCTACGAAGAGACATTTGGAAAGGAGATGGGCCACTTCGTTGGCACTTATACATCACTGGAGAAGGCACAGACCTCTATACTCAAGGTGTTTCTGAACAGAGTTTTTGCCGGGACCGGCCGCTTCAGGGGTTGTGCGGCCGGTCGTTCGCAGGGAAGAAGAAGGCCCCCTAATCCCAGAGCCCAATACTGGGAAAACAAACAGCAGGACACCTTCTTCCTAGCCAGTGGACGTTTCCCTAGAGGGCACAGAGAAGGAGGAGCTGGTCGCAGACAAAGCTTTACACCAGGTGAGAGAACAGAGTTATCCTCCAGTAGGGGGAAGGACAAATATGTTTTGGGGAAATTGGCACGCGCTTTCCAGTGATGCTTGGATTTTGAAAACCGTAAGAGGTCTGCAGCTGGAATTCATACAGCCGCCCATACAGATAGACTGGCCACACCAGCAGCGCTCATCACTAGCAGAGCAACAATGTTTAGATCACAAGCTATTGTGCTACTAGTGCAGAAAGACGCCATAGAGGAGTGCACTCTATTCCCCAGCTTTGTGAGCAATATGTTTCTAGTGCACAGGAAGGAGACGGTTCGGCCGGTTATAAATCTGAAAGAATTAAACAGCTGGATCGTGTACCACCATTTCAAGATGGAGGGAATCCATCAGCTCAGAGACTCCCTGAGAGAGGGAGACTGGCTGACGAGGTTAGACCTCAAAGACGCCTACCTCACAGTACCGGTGCAGGAGGATTTCAGAACGTTTCTAGCTTTTCGCTGGAACAAGCAGCTCTGGCAATTCAAGACAATGCCATTCGGGCTTGCATCAGCTCCCTGGGCGTTTACCAAACTGATGAAGCCAGTAACAGCGGCAATTCGCGAGAAAGGCATCAGGCTAATTATATACCTAGACGACCTGCTACTACTAGCAGAAGATCGTCACGTGCTGATGTATCAGACAGAATGGGTGCAAGAGTTACTTTTGTCACTGGGTTTCCTAGCAAACATGGAAAAGTCAGACACCAAGCCAGCGCAGAGACTAGATTTTCTGGGATTTGTCCTGGACACCAGGAAAGCAACGCTAGAGCTGCCAGCTCGCAAGATAAGAGATATCAAAAGGGAGATCAGAGCATACCTGGGCAAGCAAGTGATCTCCCTCAGAGATCTGGCGAGGATAGTGGGGTTGTTAGCAGCCTCCATTCAGGCCATATTTCCAGGCCCATTACATTACCGAGCCGTGTAGAGACTGAAGATAAAACACTTGCAGCAAGGTTTAAAGTATCATCAGCAAGTACCTTTAGATCAGGAGTCCATCATGGCATTAGAGTGGTGGTTGAAGAATATGGACGCCTGGAAAGGCGCGCCATCTTCAGAGATCGTCCAGACCTAGTGATAGAGGCAGACGCCAGCCGCGCTGGTTGGGGGACGAGATGCAGAGAGTTAGAGACAGGAAGGAAATGGAGCGAAGAGGAACATCGCCTGCACATAAACTGCCTAGAACTCCTGGCAGGATCATTTGCGATCACAGCTTTCACGAGAGGGAAAGTGAAGTAATGCATAGCAGAACTAGCAAAGGATTTTTGGCACTTTTGCCTCCAGTCACGAACATCAGTGACGGCAGAGTACCTGCCCGGAGCACTGAATGCAGTGGCAGACTGGAACTCCTGTTACCTGGCAGACTCCAGCGACTTGAGAATTGATCCAGCAGTATTTCAGGCTTTGAATGTGAAGTGGGGCCCAATACACATAGACCTCTTTGCATCGTGGCTCAATGCTCGGACAGCTCTTTGCTTCAGCTGGAGGTTGGACCCGGAGGCTCAAGGCACGGATGCATTCCTTCAGGAATGGTTGGGAGGCCCGCACTACGCATTTCCCCCTTTGTGATGCTGAGCGGAGCTCTAGCGAAGTGTCAGAGGGAGAGAGCGGAATTAATTTTAGTAGCACCTCCGTGGAAATCACAGGCGTGGTTTCTGATGCTAACGGAGCTGACAGCAAATTGGCCTCTGGTCCTTCCAGAAGGAGACCGACTGCTCACAGACCCAGCTTTGTCTTATCATCCTCTGAGAGTGAAAGGGACTCTCCCGCCCGCTCATCGCGTGCAGGATCTCAGGAGACGCTGGGCGCTGCCAGGCATTTCGGTCCAGGCTGCAGAGCTCATCGCAGAATCCTGGGCTCCATCCACTAGGAGGAGCTACGACATGGCTTGCCAAATAGTCAAACTGGTGTAAAGGGAGAAATCTTCATCCCATTTCAGCACCTGTAGTAGAGAATTTGAATTTCCTGGCGCAATTGTTACAGGACGAGATAGCATTTTGCACCATAGGTGTTCACAGATCGGCAATTTCAGCAGGACACTTGCCAATTGAAAGAGTCCCGGCAGGGGAACATCCGGCAGTGCTAAGGCTCATAAGAGGAGTTAGATATAAAGTACCACCAGAGCCTAGGTATACTACTGTATGCAACATAACAGTGGTGCTGCAGCTATTAGAGAGATGGCCATCAGATAGATACCTGTCAATAAAACAGTTATTGGGTAAATTAGCGATGCTGTTGTGCTTAATATCATGTAAGCGAGTATCAGATGTCAAGGCGTTGGAGATTAATAGGAGATCTTTTGGTTCGGAAGGAGTGACTTTCTCCATAGTCAAGAGGACTAAGACAGGGACCGATATGGCCCTTTATCCGTATTTCCTGGGTAACCCAAAATGGTGCGTAGCAAGATTCATTAAAGAATATGAAAATAGGACAGCAGTCTATAGAGAGATGGGTTAAAGAAGTCATGCAAGCAGCAGGCATTGATTTGGGAATGTATTGGGAGCATTCAGTAAGAGGCGCAATGGCTACCAGACCATTTACGACAGGTGTTTCACTGAGAGAAATTATGTTAGCAGCTGATTGGGCTAGTGATCGTACATTTAAAGATTTTTACTTTAAGCCGATAGAAGGCCGAGCCGCTGCAGTGTTGGGGAAGATTTGAACAAGCATAATGCTCGCCTCCAGTCTTGTCGTAGAATAAAGATTACCCCTGCTATCTGCGCAGGGAGTATTAATTCTATTAAAAACTAGGAGGTGAGCATTAAATTCCCACCCGATCATGTACTGTTTATAATGTGATATCGATGGATTGCAACAGTACATGGACACCACCCTAAATATGTTTATTGTATATTCCTTAGGGGAAGAGCAGAAGAGTAACTGAGAGCAGTGAGCGGCACCATCAGATTTTCAGTTGAGAAAGGGGAAAGCGAGAGAGCAGCATTACCCCTTTGACGAGTTGGAGTCTTCGCATGGTTGGTCGGGACATGGTTATAAAGTTCAAGAGTCAGTTCAGAGCACTGAACAGAGAGGAGGAGCCCATGGACACAATGTGTGTCATAGCTGGGCTGTGCAAGACTGGACTACAGAGACCTTGGGAATTGTAGTTTAAGAAAAGAGACACTTTTCAGAGTTTTCTTGTGTGTTTTGTTGAAACTGCTAAAGAGTAATATATTGAAGTTGAAGCATAATGCTCGCCTCCTTGTCTTTAATAGAATTAATACCCGCTGTGCAGCTAGCAGGGGTAATCCTCATTGCCAGTCCAGACAGAAGTGTGCTGGCCAAGGCAGAGGTAGACCGCTCTGCCGCATGGAGACAGGTCTGCCGGTCCATGTGTTGTTCAAATGATTTACAAAGCCATTGGAAACATGTGGTGGCTGCCAAAGGGATGAGGCACCAACAGTTCCAGGCTTATCTGTGAACGTTTATATATGAAGCGTGGCCATCTATCATCAGCCCACCCACCCTTCATTGCTTCCTGTCCCCGCATTCCATGATGTAACCAAGGCCAGCCACGGCACGAGGGACTTTCCACTAGTGACATAGACAGGGGAAGACCCACCCAAAATCTGTAACTGCCCACTCAGCAGCGCTGTGTGGGCATTTACAGATGTTAATGTCACTGTGGAAGGCCCAACTACAGTAGCTTCAGGCCCCACTTGTTAGACAATCCTGCATATGCCTCCATGTGCTGTAAATAATAGAAAAACAATTGAAAACTCGAGTTGATGAAAGGGTACTTCACACTAATGGCGATTTTTATTTTTTTATTTTCACACCTAGACAGCAATAATGAGTGAAGTGAAATGCACCGTTTACATGCCAGGAAATGCTGACTGCAGGAACAGGAACGCTGCTGAATCAGTCAGCGGAAGAACGTCTTCGGGCACCACCATTGCAGTCTATTTCACCTGTGGTCATGTTGCTTCAAATGTCCCTTAAGGTATTCACGCTATTAATATGTGAATGTCAGTGTTTTTAATGTGCTTCGTGTTCCATTCTGTTACACAGCAAGGCCTTGAAAGACAGTGAAGGGGTACAGGGAAAATTATAGTAGGTTTGCGAGTACATCTCACTTACTGAAAAAAGCACCACAAGCCGGGGGACTTGAAACCTGTCGTGGAAAACGCTTGTTGGGGGTGAATTTAATGACACACAACGCCAGGGCCGTCATTTCACCAAAATGCCTGGGGTAGTGGAAGTGCCATCACAACACCCTTGACCTCTGATGACATCACAGGAAGTGATGTCATTTTACCCCAACCTGAAGTGACATCATGGGAAGCGATGGAACACGACCTTTCACCTCTTGACAAAACAGGAATTGGCATCACATAGCATTGTCCCTAAGTACACTATGAAAAATATGGTTACGATATCACTGTAATGTGATATACATATCATACAAGAATGGATCACCATATGTATCTTTAATATCAGTGTCTATAGGCCCATATTAACAAATTACTGTGAATGCAGCAGACGTCCAAGGCCAAATGATAATGATGTGTTATTATATAGCACTTATGCTTGAGCGCTTTACATAGAACAAATATACACACAATTTCACCCAACCTGTGTTGGTACTCAAATATCAACCTCAGAAGGTTGAAAGGCTGAGTTGGCCTTGCTGGGATTCATACCTGCAGATCACACACGCACATCGCAGCAGCGAGCGCTGAAACCACTGAGCTATCTTACCTGCTATAGCTATCTTACGTCTATAGTAAAATGAGCAATTACATGTCTGAAAGTCAGAAAGCAAATTCCACTCTGCAGTGGATACCATTGAACTGGGAACTGAGATTTAACAGCAGGCCAGTTCATCTGCAGGTCTGGTGCAAAGTTGGCCACATTTCAAGCCTGCGTGGATCTACTTTTCAGGCTTCAGAGGTTGTCAAAATACATACCATTGGGAGGGTTTATAAATGTGTGTTAAAGAATTTAGAGTAGCGTATGGAAAGCAGCGCACTCACACGGCACCCCGTACTCTGGGCACTCGTTACCTCATACATGCAAACAAACATTACAACAAAGCATTAATTGTGGCACAATTAAATCCAGGGCCACTTGATGTGGCATGGTTAATCATTTCAACAATGTACACAGGCTTTTAGGCACAAGGATTTTGTCAAGTGACCGAGGACACCGAGATGGAATGTCTTGTGATGATCGTAACAGAGATAACGGCAGAAAAAAACTGCAACTTGCGAAAAAAGCAAAATATATAGTCCAAAATGGATGCTTATTCTACTCTAAATGCTTTTTGGACGTTTATTCTGCATTGTGAATTCGAGGTGTTTAAGAACAGACAAAATCAGTAACTTACCCCCTGAAGTGTGCCTGAAATAAGCCTTTAATGAGCCTAGCAATTATTTTCTAGAATTCCAGAAAGACACATTATGTGTTCTTCCTATTCTTTCTTATTTAGGGTCACTGCTCAAAGTGTTGCACTTGTGGAACCCCTTGTTTTTTTAAGAGGCCTGAACAAGAAAGCCAGCCACTCCAGAAACAAAGAGCCACATGGCGCTGGCCACAGCCCAGGTGCTTCCATTTAAAAAAGGGGTAGCAATGGAGAGCACAGGGGTAGCAAGAGAGGACTCAGGGGTCGCAGAAGGTGCAACCCCTGGTATCCCCCAAATTACATCTCTGAAACAACCCTGTGGCCATATGGCTTAGGTTTGAATGAAGATTTTGACTATGGATTCCACAGGAGTCTCAGGGCTGAACACAACGTTCCATGCATTTTGAATAGCACTCAATACTGGCAGCTGAAGCAGGTGGAGCCAGAGGGGAGGGGTTTGGTCGGCCCTCCTGCCTCCCCCACTGGTGGCTAGCTCACGTCCCCATGCTGCCTGCAGGGCTTGCATTCAGTCAGGACGGGCACTGACTGAGCTCAAGCCTGATAGTAAAAAAAGAAAACCTGTGAGTGTCAAGCCGAGTGCAGCGCAGCTTGGACCCTGCACTCCCCACTCCAACCTGAGACTCATTGATCTGTTCCCCACTGCCTTTCCCCATGCTGCCAATTGCCCACCCTCCCCTGTTAGCTCCACTCCCCGTTTTTCTCTGCCTCCCTCCCTGTGTGCTTTCCCCTGTGATTGTAAAGCGAAATATATAGTCCAAAATGGATGCTTATTCTACTCTAAATGCTTTTTGGATGTTTATTCTGCATTGTGAATTCGAGGTGTTTAAGAACAGACAAAATCAGTAACTTACCCCCTGAAGTGTGCCTGAAATAAGCCTTTAATGAGCCTAGCAATTATTTTCTAGAATTCCAGAAAGACAAATTATGTGTTCTTCCTATTCTTTCTTATTTAGGGTCACTGCTCAAAGTATTGCACTTGTGGAACCCCTTGTTTTTTTAAGAGGCCTGAACAAGAAAGCCAGCCACTCCAGAAACAAAGAGCCACATGGCGCTGGCCACAGCCCAGGTGCTTCCATTTAAAAAAGGGGTAGCAATGGAGAGCACAGGGGTAGCAAGAGAGGACTCGGGGGTCGCAGAAGGTGCAACCCCTGGTATCCCCCAAATGGCATCTCTGAAACAACCCTGTGGCCATATGGCTTAGGTTTGAATGAAGATTTTGACTATGGATTCCACAGGAGTCTCAGGGCTGAACACAACGTTCCATGCATTTTGAATAGCACTCAATACTGGCAGCTGAAGCAGGTGGAGCCAGAGGGGAGGGGTTTGGTCGGCCCTCCTGCCTCCCCCACTGGTGGCTAGTTCACGCCCCCATGCTGCCTGCAGGGCTTGCATTCAGTCAGGACGGGCACTGACTGAGCTCAAGCCTGATAGTAAAAAAAGAAAACCTGTGAGTGTCAAGCCGAGTGCAGCGCAGCTTGCACCCTGCACTCCCCGCACTCCCCACTCCAACCTGAGACTCATTGATCTGTTCCCCACTGCCTTTCCCCATGCTGCCAATTGCCCACCCTCCCCTGTTAGCTCCACTCCCCCTTTTTCTCTGCCTCCCTCCCTGTGTGCTTTCCCCTGTGATTGTAAAGCGCTCCGTTGCTTCTTGAAGCTAGGTCCGCGCTCAAGAAATACCATAATAATAATAATAATAATTATTATTATTATAATGGGTGCCGACTTTTGATTTTCAGTACATTTAAGTATTTTGTATATGCTACATCCTTTACCCCCAATGCTGTAAAAGTATAAATATTTGCACCAACAGGTTTTAAATACCTTAAAGTATTTTGTTAAAACATGGGATTCTATAGTAAGATGTCTAAAGGAGCATAGCACAGGAAAAAAGTTAATCCTCCTGCAAATTTGCACCTGAGGCGGATTTAAGTCAGAGCCAGGACTGCATATGGCCTTCCTTTGAGGCCTTCTCTTTTTTGCATGTCTCACCACCAGACTATTTACAATGGGAAGTGATTAGTGATTTGAATAGCTAACTGGAAGTGACCATTGCTGTGGCACTATTGTTCTTAGAATTATAGAAAAAACAATAAGCAATTTAAGTGTGCTAAGTGTGCTTGTTGGGTAATTAGAAATTAGTACACAGCAAGCAGCAAGCTGTGTGAAACACTTACCTTGTCATGCATTGCATTTCACTTTTATTTATTTTATTTATTTATTTGTTGTGCGCCGAAAGCCTGCAGGCACCGGGGCACCACAATGAGACACATACAAATGACAGAAGACAAAAACGTGAAAGACAGGATACTTGGTGAGCCAAGACAAAGATGGGAGCTGTCTAATTAACTAGCAACATCTGTCTTCATTTCAATAGGAGTGTTTTCATGGACTTTCTGAATGTGAGCTGATTGGGCTCCAGTCTCAGGTTCAGGGGGAGTTTGTTCCAGCTAGAGGCTGCACAGTTGGGAAATGCTCTACCTAGACCATTTGCTTTCTTGTGCGGGTTGACCACAACGAACCCCTGAGCTTTGGACCTTAATGCACGAGCAGGCGTGTATCTGACAATTTTAGATTTAAGGTAGACTGGTGCTTTTCCATACAGGCACTTGTGGGTGAGTGTCATGTATTTGAACAAAACTCAGTCTTCAACCCTCAGCCAATGCAGCTCCCTTCTAGCATTGCTGATGTGCTCAGACCTGATATTTGTTTGATTATCCTGACCGCGTTATTTTGGATTTGTTGGTATTTTGTCATGCATTGTTTACCAGCACCCAACAGAAGTGTGTTACCGTAGTCCAGGCAGGATAAAATGGTTGCTCTGGCTATGGTGGTGCAATTTCCTTCATTAAGGAGGGGTTTGATTGCTCTCAGCAGCCTAATGTAATATGAGCAATTTTTGCTCACGTATATGGCTTTGCCGTCTGAGCTCAAAGAAGCTTCCAGGGTTGTGCCTAGCATTTTAACCTTGCCCACTACTTTGATATGTGTGTTTTATATCATAAATGATTCATATTTGGGTGATAGTTTAGCCCTCGCTTGAGGAGAGCCGAATGACATCAGCTCTGTCTTGTTACCATTTAAGCACATCCAGTTGTGGTCCATCCATGATTCTATGATGTTATAGAGGTCCTTAACTTATTGGCTGTCCTTATCGTTGTCCCCACTACTCACGAGAATAGTCAATGCCTCTTTTTGTGATCAAATGGTCCCAAAGAATATCAAAAAGGTCACTATTACTCTGTTGGTGAAGAGGCCTAATCTTGACGGACGAGAACCTGCTAATCTCAGACCTATTACCAACTGCAACTTAACTCTGAGAGTAATGAATAAGATCGCCACTGCACAACTAAAGTCATTCGTAGAAGCCAATGAGATTCTGCATCAACAACAATCAGGTTTTCTTGCTGCACACCGCACTGAGACAGCTATGCTCGACCTGCAGACACAAATGATGGGGATCATTGACAAGGGTAAGGCAGGTCTTCTTATCTTGCAGGACCTTAGTGCAGCTTTTGACCTGCTGGACCACCAGCTACTACAACAGGGACTTGAGAAAGTTTCCAATTGCTCCTAAGAGGCAATCAGCTGGTTGACCTTGTTTCTCACGGACAGAAAATCCAGAGTCCAATGGGGAGATACATTCTTGCATGAGTCTGACATCTTCTGCAGCGTTCCACAAGGGGCAAGTCTCTCACCGCTGTATTTCAACCTGTACCTACGATTCCTTTGTGAAGTGCTGGATAACTTCAAGGCCTTCTTTACCAACTATGCTGATGATACTCAGCTAGTAGTGGAATTGAGCGGGGACTATGATAAGGACAGCCAGACACTTTGTGTCTGTGTAAGATTATTTGAAGTTTCCCAATAATTTACATGCTGGAACTTGTAGATTCCCATTCCCGATGGGGAAAATAAAACTCTAATCATGGGGGAGGTGGCATTTTATTAGTAATGTAGAGTGTAAAAACTGGGGGTAAAAGCATTTACTATCACTTTTAGCACCTACAGATTTTATACGATTTAGCTGTGGAAGTTGGAGAGCAGAGGAGACTTAACGTGTTTACATTCTTTTACAGGTTCCCCTGCCAAATTCGCTTTATTTTCCACCAGCATGTATTTTTATGCTGGTCCCTTCAGAACGTGCAAGTGAAAAGAGAGAGAGAAGGGGTGAGGAAGTGAGGTTGGGGGTAAGTGCTAAGTGTACCAGGAGGGAAGTGTTAGGGGGTGTATGGGGTGTGCAGCTGTGAGTGCCTAGGTGAGTAGTCAGCTGCCAATAAATAAGTGCAGGCATGTGGTGGTATAGGCCAATGGGTGCCAAGGCAAGTGCTGGGAGTGGGGAGAGTCTGAAGGCGATTGGGGGAGGGAGGCCAGGGACAAAGAGGGGTTAGAGGGGTTTCATAAGAAAGGCGTAAGCAGAGGGAGCTGCACAGGGCTCAACTTTGGCCCCTTTTTTCAGTCAAGACTTAGGTGTCCATTGACGCCCATTAGTCAGTTTGGCACCAGTGGCCATACCAAACTTTGAAGTAAGCCACAGTTGCTAATTTTTCAAGATGCCTACTAACACTTCCCCAAGCCTGAGCCCAGCAGGTGAGGAGCCAGAACCATGCAGCTGCGGAGTTCAAGCACAGTTTTGTTTTCATGACAGTGAGCAAATGTTCACTTGTAGATTGACAACAGGGGCAGAAAGACACTCCTGCCCATGTTTTTCAAGGAGTACGGCGGCAGCTGCCACCACTGCCCCTGTGTACTCGGCACTTATGGACCACTCACAGGTTTTAAACAAAACAATATTATCAAGGCTGGCACTATGATATTTTTTTTCAACCTGTGAGTGGCGCACTGACAGAGTTGCCATGGAAACCACATTGGCCTTGCTACACTGCTTATGTCGAGTGTGCTGCCTGGCCATGCACAGTGGCCCTGACCCCCTGAAGAAAAGAAGACCTAAGGTAACAGTTGTGTGCATTGATATATGTATTATGTGTATATGTATGTGTTTGAATGCAATGCATTGTATGCACGTATGTGTGTATGAATGACTAGTTAAGTGAGTCTGTAGCTGTGCATGTATGTATGCAAGTGTTTTTTTGTATAAGAATGTGTGTGTGTGTGTGCCTGTGTTTGTATCATCTCTGCAAGGAATTTACAGGGGACAACAATACAGCTTGTATGGTTGTTTACCTTAAATCCCTTGCAGGGCACTGCTGGCATAGAAAGGTTGTGTGCCAACATCTTCATAACTGTGATTTACTGTGACTATTCCTGGCATAGATCGGTTGTGACCCACAACCGAGCTATGCCAGTAATGGTCATTATTAATCACATGCATGAAGCTGCTGCCACAACCTAGCTATAGGTTGATAGATTGTCCTATTTATATCAGTAAAGGTCACTTTAAATCAAATGCGTGAAGCTGCTACCACAACCTATCCATGCCAGAAGTGGTCACTTTACTGGTCACTTTAAATCACATGCATGATGTGCTTCAGCCTTCATGCATGTGATTTAAGGTGACCACTACTGACATAGACATGACACAGGTCCTCAGCGGTCAACTATTGTTCTCCCCAATAAGCAGCGCCGTTATGGATGTTCCTATAGACAACTCTAACATGTATTTTATCGCATGTAATATGACTGTGAATGTATGTGCACAAGCCCTATTACTAAGGATAGAATTTTGTATTTTTGTTGATTGTTCTAATTTATTTGTCGGTATGAAATCAAGTGCTATTGCAACATCATTTATAATCAATTAGAACTTTTCTAATGACCTCTTATTTACACTCTGTATGACCCTTGATATGACCTTATATGTCTTTGTAACCCTTTAGCATTTGTTATGTAAATAAAAATAAATATAAGGAATATAGCTCCAATCATTTTTAAATGGCTGAATATGCTGATCTCGTATAGTAATGTTATATAATATCACTTTTTGGTAAAGATTGGGGTATCATAAAAGATGATGCATCTCTGTATCTACATTGAGTCCTGCTGCACAAGTGTCCATTATACATATCCTTTTCGACATTTTAGCAATTTTTGTCAGTTTCCTCTTCTGTGCAGCATTTTGACATGATCCAGCCCAAAGTATGCTATGTTGTCCATGGATTCTTGATTGTGTTCTTGTCGAAAATGATAAGCCAGTGGAAACCTGAGGTCTTTATTTCTTATAGATCGCAAATATTCTGCTATCCTTTGTTTTAGAGGCCTAATCATACCTCCTATGTATATTTTGGAGCATATAGATTGGATGCTATATACAACATATTTTGTGTCACAATTTATAAAGTGGGACATTTTTTGAGTAGTGACATTAGGCATTTTGATTTCTTTCTTTCTGTTGTCTGAATAGGGACATTTTAAATTTTCCACACTTAAAGTTTCCTAGGAGTGTTTTCTGATTCCACATTTGGGGGATACTAATGTCTTCTTTTGCAACTGTATAATGTGACGGGCTCAGCATATATTTTAGATTTTTTGCTTTCCTGAATGTGAGAGAGAGAGTACTGTCTAGGTATGTCAGTAGATCTTATGCGCCCAGATACCTCAAAGTTAAGGTGCGCTATAGAAGTGAATAAAACAAACAAACAAACCCAGACATACAATTGACCAGTGTTTAGACAAGATGTTCCTTATTTGTTGAGTATCTGAGCTGTACCCGATTTTGAATCAAACTTTATTGAGTTTGGTTGATGCACTTGGTTTGGGTTAATTACTAAGCAAGTCAGCTCTTGTCCTTAGTTTTGTTTTTTGATACATTTTGTGAAGAGGCCGGTGATCATGCTCTCTTTCTTTGAATTGTTGGACTGAATTCCTTGCATGTTTTTCATATTACACGTTGTTTGTACAATTTCTCTTAATTCTTAGAAGTTCTCTGTATGGTATATTTTGAATTACGTGATTTGGATGATTGCTCTTGGCAAGTAAAATGCTGTTTCCTGCAGTTGGCTTAACAAAGAGTCGTGTGGATGGTATTGTTTTCAATATAAAGAACCAAATGCAAAAAGTTTATTGATATTGTACTTTCCTGTAGGGTGAATTTTAAGTTGTATTCATTCTCATTTAGGTAGTTGTGAAATTATTTTAGTTCCTGTTGGCGTCTATTCCAGATTATTAATATATTGTCGATGTAACAACCCCAATTTATAATATGATTCTTAGTTTTGAATGCCGGATGTTGCCAGGCAAACTCGATCTCAAAATGGCCTAAGCATAAGTTGGCAAATGTGGGGCGAATTTCGCACCCATAGCCGTACCCTGTTTCTGCGGTACAGTTGGTTGTTAAATGTAAAAATATTATTTTGAAGAGTGAAATTGAGCATTTCTCTAATCATAAAATGTTGTTGGTAATACGAGATGGATCAGGTTTTTAGAAAGTGATGTGTGGTTTCAATAAGTTTATTATGCAAAATACTGATATAGAGTGAGGAGACATCAAGTGTCACTAGTCTGTAGTTAACTTCCCATGTCACTAGTTTGAGTTGCTGGATAACATCTTTAGTGTCCTGTATATATGAGGCCAGTCCTGCGGCTCCAGGTTGCAGGTGTTGATATATGTGTTTGGAAATGGGTTTTGTTAGTGATCCAATACTATTGATGATTGGTCTGCTTTGTGGAAAGGTCTGGAAAGGCTTATGGATTTTGGGGATAAAATATATTGTTGCTATGGTCGGGAATGGATTTTTCATAAAATCTGATTCTTCTTCTGTGAGTAGTCCAATTTCCATCCAATGAGTATTCATGGTGTTCCATTCTTCAATTATTTGGGTAATAGATTAGCTGTGAGTCATTCATAGCAGTGTTCATGACTGAGATGTTGAAGTGCTGATTCGACATAGTCTTGGGTATTCATAAGGACTGTGTTTCCTCCTTTGTCCGCAATCTTTTTTGTAACTGCAGGATTTTTACTTAAGTCTGCCAATTCTTTTTTTCCCTTAACGTTAAATTGTGTTGTGTTTTAGGTTTGTTATTCGAAAAGTAATGCTTTATAGAACATATCTATAACATTATTTGTTGCTAAATGTGGAACAAACTGCTATTTAGGTTTTAGTTGAGTTTCTTCTGATAGTCCTGTTGTAATGCAAAGATCATCAGAAAGTGATTGAAGTGTGTGAACTTCATTTAGTTCTTGTATGTTAAGCAAATTCACAGTGTCTTCTATTTGTGTTACTGTTAATTCTGGAGCAATTTTTGGGGTCTGTAGTTGTTTTCGTAATGTCATAGTAGAGAAGTACTTTTTCAGTTTCAGGCATCGGCAGAATTTGTACAGATCCGTATTGATCATAAAATAATCAGATGCGCCCGATGGGCACAATGATAGTTCTTTGTTGAGAGCCGACATTAGTTCTGGTGAAAGGACCATGTTAGTTAGATTCACTATTAAACTATTGTGTTTGGGTATAGGCTTTTAGATCTTGTGCATATTCCTTCACAACTTGATTCGAGATTTGGAGAGGCTGACCCTGCACTCCTACCCCTCCTGCTTCTCCTCCTCTTTGGGTATATGATTGAGATGGTATTGATCTCTGCTGGTTCTTGTATGGATAGAATTGTGGATTGGTCCTTGTATTTTGTACTTTATGTATTCCTCTAAAAAAGAGTAGTGTTCTGCTGTGACTGTGGGTGGTAAAGATGTTGCTATGGCTATTTCTTGTTCCGTTTCGCTTGATGTCTCCACATCGGATGATTGGGTTGAAATTGGAGTTGATGATGGGATTATTATTTTTGTTTTGGGTAACACTTTATAGATTCTTCATATTTGTGGTTTTTGGAAGGTGTGTACCCGTTTGAATTTGTAGTCCATCTCATCTCAGAAAAATGTCTTTTTGTTTTTTAGCTTCCAATTCCTGTTTGTAGTTGAAAAGTACATCATTCATTATTTGGTAGTTTTTAAATGTAGCTTCTGGTACGTTAAGTTTTTCTATAGTTTTCTTTATAGTTATGATTTCCTCAGTTATTCTTTGGTGTGCCTTTTTGGCATTCTGTATTAGTCTGTGCATTATCTCCTTTGATGTATTTATCAATAATATCTCCCATTCTTTAAGGCCGTCCACATCATCCTCGTCAAATGAGGGAAAGATACAAATTCTTAGTCCCCTGGGTATTCTTCCAACTTCTAGATATTTTTCCATTGTTTTAACTTCCCACCATCTAGATAATTCTTGTTTTTGGAGTTGTTCTAGTTTTCTAAATAATTTCCTTAAGGATTTAGTGTAAGAGTCATTGGTAACTTGTGTGGGCAATTGTTGCCCCAGAAAGAGCAGTTCAGCCTCTTGTTAGTGAGATTGATAATGTGTAGACATTGCTGATCTTTTGTTGTTTTCTGATATTTTTGGTTTTATATTTGTATTTTGTTTCTCGGGGATTCTGCCTCAGTTGTGTGAAGAGAAAGATCTTTTGATTTAGCAACACAGCCTTATTGCAGCTGGTGGCGATTCCTATTAAGGTTGTACTCATGAAATCATGGGCTATTTTGCAGGTTGCATGGTCGGATTCTGCTGATATCGAGGCTGTCCGATATCTATGTATCTTATTTTAAAAAGAAAAATGAATCCAAATTGTTGCACCAGTTTAAATTATTTGAAATGTGTGATAGTTTGCACAGTAAGTAAATTAAATTCGTCGTAAGGTCATGATAGAGTTCAAATCATTTATGTTTCCTTGATAAAGTTCAAATTATTTGTGTTCCCCCAACACATGTTTCTCCACCTGTTATGTTTTGGTTCATCAAGAGGGTGACAACAGTACCAATCAAGTATATAGCCTAAACAAAAAGTAGAAAATTAAAGTAGACAAAAGAACTTCTTAGTTGATATTGGTCTTACATGGTAAAAAATAATAGAGAGAAATTTCTTTAGCTTTTGATTTCAGACTTGAGCCATATATTTTGTCACCGATACTTACTATTTTGGTTGGTTTTTGCGCTCTGTATGTATTCCAAAATAGCCATTTGCAATTTTGAAAGCACATGTATTGATTAAGCTAGTTATTATGTCCAATTTGCAATGTCACGTATTGTGTATTGTCGTATTGCTCGTAACTTTATCCAATTCTACTTTCTATGAAAATACAGACAAATGTATGTCTATGAGTTTGGTAGAGTCTTATATGCATTTCTAAATCTCGATTTACAAACCTTACATGTGAATGCGCTTGTGCACATTGCTCGCGCTTACCTGGAGTCGGATTTTTAAATTGGTTTCCCTTTCAAAAAATGTGTGGCATGGTAACCACGAAAAATTCAAAATGCCTGCTTATTTGTAGTCATGTGATGACTTGCTCTGCTTTCGTTTTTGTACTTTTCTTATCCTGTATCAAACAATAATTACCAAGGAAGGAATCACGTCTTACACTGGAGCGGAGTATAAACAATCGGTCTATGCCTGCTCTCCCTCACCAATCAATTACAAACAAATGTTTTATGAATACCACTGGCCTCTAGATGAATTCAGGGGAAATATCATTCAGATATTTAAGTCCTTTTAAAAAATATACTCCACCCTCATATAAAGAAATTTTTTGATAATACTCTATATGTATTATGTAACCTTGTGTATTCCGATTGACATATGATAGTAAATTCTTTGATCCGACCTGTACACTGTAGATAAAAGAAATCAATTCACATGTAATAGTAATGTGTTATTTCCTATTTTTTTGTTATCTTTTTGAAATTGATTAATAAAAAATGGTTAACTATAACTAAACATTTATGTTGCATTATAAAATCAGAGACATATGCTGTGCAAACCATGACCGAAAGCCGGGGGCAATATGAAAAAGGAAGGGATACTTTTTTTCATATTTATTTTATTTTGTTTACAGCGCAGACCTAGCTTTAAAGCAGCAGAGTGCTGTACCGGGTCTGGGTAGCCAGTATTTGGGCTGGCATCCTTTTTCACAGTCGCAAAGTACTGTGAGTTGCGGTCTGTGCACCAATTGGGATTAGTCCTTGGTCAGGTGTTGTAGAAAAACCCACATTTTGAGATATTTGCAAAACTGGAGAATCGTGGGGACATTCCGAGCCAATACCGGGAGTGCGTTTCAGAGGGTGGGTGCGTGACAACAGAAGGATTGTTTGCAGGTCCTCTCTTTCTTTGCGGATGAGATGTGGTTCAAGTCGGTTGGACGATTTGCTGTGCAAGGAGCGTGTCCCACTAGATATGTGGAGATTAGCCCACCAGATACGCTGAAGTGCTACTCGTGACTGCTTTGTAGATGATAGATACAGTCTTGAACAGTATCCTGGTTTGCAGAGGAAGCTAATGTAGTTTGTGTAGGATGGGGTGATTTGGTTGAATTTCCACATACCCTGCATCATGGTGGACTGCTTTTAGGGGAGCAAAGTGAGGTTCTATGTTATTTCACCGAATGAATTTTCATTGTGGGACATTTCATCGCCGATTTTTCATCACCAAAAACCCTGCTTTTTTTTCTTATTTTATTTCTGGGGGGGTTTCCCTACCCAGACCACCCCCCCCTACTTTAATAATCATACCCCAACCCCTACAAAACACCCCCCAAAAAATATTTCTTTTAAAAAAGGGTTTTCGGCGATGAAAAATTCGCTGATGAAATGTCCCACGATGAAAATCCATTCGGCGAAATGCGTGTATACCGCAAGGTGAGTGGCTAGGAGCCCTAATAGTAGGGCATTTCTCCCATCGATGTGCTAGACCACAAGCGCCTGCACTACAGTCCAGAAGTCCTGCAGTGGGATGAATGGTTTGATTTTGAGAAGGGTGGAGATTTGGAGCCTGACCGTTTGGGCCTTCTTGGCTATGTGTTTCTGGAAAGACAGGCTGCTGTCAATGGTGAAGCCTGAGAACTTAGCTGATTCTGAGAATTTCAGATTAAATCCTTCTAGTTGCATATCATTGAGCCATTGTTTAACAAGTTGTTGTTCAGCAGGGGAACGATAAAGACGAACTCAGTCTTGGATGTGTTAAATTTGAGGTAGGTAGACAACACCCATGATTGGATGATGTCTAAGTAATCACAGAGATCACTGATGTCATGTGGGCTTTTTATTCTCATGTACAATTGAGTATCATCCGCTTATTGATGGGTGGCTATATCGGCAGCTCCATGTAAAGGTTAAAAAGGATTGGTGAGTGGATGGTGGCTTGGGGGACCGCACAAGAGATTGGCAGTCTGTTATAACGCAATTTGTTAATCTGGATGGCCTGGTGTCTGCCCAAGAGGTAGGAGGTAAACCAATTCAGGACATTATCAGGACAGTACCATAGAATCTCATCCTGTCAGTGAGAAGGGAGGAGTCAATGCAATGGTAGATGGTTTTGAATGCAGTCAAGAGCTCAAGGAGGACGGGGAGGCATGAGTCGCCCTGATCCATGATTTGGAGAGCATGATCTACCACCTGGCTGGTGACTGTCCCGAAGGTACACTTAGGTTTGCAGTTGTTCAATTCTGGCGACTAACTATGTAGCAACTATTTTTTCCAAGATCTTGCCAATAAACAGGAGATTCGTAACGGTTAGCTAGTTGACCAGGTCGTCTTGGTTTAGGGTATTTCTTTTCAAAAGAGGTCGTATGAGACCAGTCTTGAGGGTGTCCGCAAATGAGCCTTATGTGAGGGAGGGTTTGTGATGATTCTGCCCCCATGAACCAAGTCCCACCTATGGTTACACTCGCCAGGTCACACACAGTCATTTTCTTGTTGCCAAAGTTGGTGCGGCTAGCACTTGTGTGGTTGTCTGGTCCAGGCAATTGAGGTAAGGTTTCCATCATGCACCCAGCTTGCATTCCCTCTTAATCTCAGTACTCAGGGCAAACCTAGCACCCACATTTCATATTCGTCAAGGAATGGAAGCACTAACCCAATGAGAAAGCACTGGTGTGGAAGCATTCCTTATTGCAGGCGAATCTCAGTTTTCATGTGCGATGCATAAAGACCCTTGCCTTTGCTTGCACAGATAAAATAAAAATACCAACACTCGCCTCTCGTAATCAGAAGCTCGGTCTGAGAGACATATAGTGTCTGCATAGGGCAGTGATTTATGCAGCAGAGCAGCTAGTCAGACACTTCTGTCTGACTCCAAAGTAGCAGCAAATCTTTTTAAACCCTTTGCTGTCCCTGGAGAACAATAACGTCATTACCGTCAGGGGAAAAAGGTTGTTGCCAGTTGGGAAACACAAGAGAGAAACCAGGCAATCTTCCCGACATCCGTTTAAAAAGGAAAGCCAATCTCTAAGTCCAATTTGACAAAGTCACATTTTGTGGCCCAACCTCTAGCTAAAGGCCACAAGGGACTCCCCTGGAAACAGCAAGCAAAAAGAAATTGCCTGATCCCAGCAACACAAGGGACAACATCAGAGAGGCCAACCACTGATTGACTAGGCAATCTGGTGATAAGAGCATGTCACGTCAATTGTGGGTTCACTTCCTGTCTGTGACATCACTTCTTGTCCATGACATCCCTTCCTGTCCATGGCACCACTTCCGTTGGCCATCTTCATTCGGCCCAACATCCAGCTAAATGCCACAAGAGACTCCCCTGGGAACACCAGACAAGGAGAAATCACCTCATCGCGGCAACATCAAGGACATCAGAGAGCCCAACCACAGATTGTCCAGGGGATCAGGTGATGAGAGCATTTGACGTATTATTTATTATTTATCTGAACTCCCAAGGGGCTTCTAGTCCAGGGTGTCCCAGTTAATGGTGAAACTGTAAAGAATGAAGATCAGTCCTTGAACAGCCTGTTTGCCTGTTCACCTATGAGCCTTTGCTTTTGCCTTTTTTATCTGCTGCACCTGTGAGTACCCCTAGCTTGCTGATTACTGTGATTTCTCTCCACACTGCAGTGCACACTTACAATGCAGTCGCTCCTTCTGTTCCTGCTGCTACTCCTACTTATCTTTCTCTACACTTTCCCCAATCATGCTACAACTTCATCCTTTCCTAGCCCTATCATAAAACACATGTCTGGAAACTCCCACTACTCCATCTTGCACCTCCTACTTCCAACAAACAAAGCCAACAAACAAACCACACACACCCACTCAATACCGATCCACTTTGCCTCTCTTCCTCTGAGACTCATATTCTCTATTCTTCCTTACTGCATCAACTGAACATAGCACTCTGGAATACCCAGTCTGTATTTAACAAATCTTCCTTTATCACTGACTTATTTTATGCCATCTCTCCTCGACTAGATCTCCTTGCTATCGCTGAAACCTGGATTTCTCCATCTGACACTGCCACCCTGCCAACCCTACGTGATGTTTAATGATCCTTCATTCAAAGTGGGGGATGAGAGGAGGAGTAGGAATGAGAAGGAATAACATTGGAGGGGCAGGGAGAGGATAGTGGGAGGGAGAGAAAGAAAGAAAAACTTGGAGGCGGCAAAGTGAGGAGAGTAGAAGGATGGGAAAATAAGGAATGAACATCAGGGCACGCAGTCAGTAGAAGGGCATGTGAGGAAAAGGTTGAGGGAGACCTAGGCAATTGGAAAGGGTAATTACTGAGATCATTTTTCTGGTGGGACCCTAGGTTAGTATCCACCTAGTAGACCCTGGAGGAAGTAAGAAAGATAAGGTGGGTGCATTTATACAACGGTCTGGGAGCACGTCTACCAAGAACGAACACTGCCAAATAGTCTGTTCTAGGGGTAGGATCCAATTCGGGAGGGGCTACAGTCACATTTTAGCTCACTGTACCTTTCACAGAGGAGAAATATCCATTTGCAAATCAGTCTGCCCCCACCCACCTGAGCAGTACAGCATCAAAATGCTAGACAATTCTCTTCTGAACAGGCGTACCAACAGCAACCCCCGGCACGTGTTTCAGCCTAGCCAGGCCTCATCAGTGAGTTGAAGCTGTGCCTCTCTAAGCACAGTGAGTAAGGGGTCCACGTCTGGATTACCCTGGGTAACGTAGGGTGAAACCCCAAGTCCCTAAACATTTATACAAAGGTCTGAGAGCCCCTCTACCAAGAACGAACACGGCCAAATATCCTGTTCTATGAGCAGGTTCCAAACCAAGTTGTAGCTCACTTTACCTTTCACAGTGGAGAAATACCCATTTGCATATCATTCTGGTCCCACCCACCTGAGAAATCCAGCACCGAAATGCTAGGCAATTCTCAGCTGAACAAGAGTACTAACAACAACCCCAGACGCGTGTTTTGGCCTAGTCAGACCTCATAATTGAGGTGAATCTATGCCTTTCTAATCACAGTGAGCAAGGGGGTCTCAGTATGGATTACTCTGGTTAACTTCGGGTGAAACGCCAAGTCCCTAAACATTTAAACAAAGGTCTGGGAGCACCTCTACCGAGAGTGAACATGGACAAATAACCTGTTCTATGGTTTGAGTGTCCATTACTCTTAGTCGCCTCTTCCTCGTCCCAGTACTTTCAGAGGTCAAATATGGGGAAATGAGAGGAGAGGTTTCACAGTAGCCTATAAAGGCCGGGGAGGGGTAGGTTGGTTGTCAATACGGATATCGTGTACCAAATGCGTATTTTGCCCACTCCTTGAGGCATCTGTGGCTGAAGAAGTCTTACTACCTGTACACAAATGTTGTGCTTTACTGTGAGGACATGTTTTAGATTTTTTATGTGTTGTTAGTTTTGGTGCCTTGTTAAGTACCAGTGTACTGGTCGACTGGGTTATTTCGACTTTTTCTAGTTGTTTGGATCATCCTCTATCACACAGTTCTTGGTGCGTCTTTTAATTGATTGCCCATACATGACAGCCTGTGAACAATGCTGTCGCTTCTTTGTCTTCTTTCCTTTCTTTCTTAATGCACTATCAGTACTTACCATGTTCATGTTCAGCATATCCGATGGAGGGTTTAAAGGGAGGGTGATTTTTTTGCTAAGTTTGTATTACCTGCAGTTATTTTGCCACCATCTGCACAATCAGCTCCTTTAGCAATAATTTCCTGGCCATGACACACGTTACTTTCGATACTGTCTGTGTTTGTGCTTTGTTCTTTTAAGGTTTTTCTATGGCGGTTTATGCTTTTAGGAAGAAGTATGGATTGTATGTCTAGTTTGTTTTCCAATCTTACACATCGATCTACTACTGATGTTAATAATGTTTAAACAACTTCAAACATCGCATTTGAAGTGAGGTTTATTGAACTGACATTGCTGTTATTCAACGTTTGTTCGTGCTCAAGCGAGGTGTCTAATATATTTTCACTAAGTGTGCAATGTAGTTCGTGGTCTAAATTGATAGCCATATTTGTAGATATCTTGTTATTATCCGGTAGAGTGCCGGAGACAGGAGGTGTATCATGGTTAAAACTAGGCGTTGCAACAAGTTTGGCAACAGTATTGCTTGATAGTATAGACTGAGTCTGACCTGGGACCAGGGCCGGTGCTATCAGTAGGCAAGGTTAGGCGCTTGCCTATATGTTGGAAATGTTAGAGCAGCAAAATGCTGTGTTATTGTTAACACTTCCTGCCGCAGCCTGCATGTCTAGTGATAGCACCGACCCTGCCCTGTTGATAGTTACACTGTCTGGAGCATCATCAGACCAGCAGGTGCCGTGAAGGCTGGGAGGGGATTGGGGTCGGGTCAGGACCACGAGTGGCATGGGCATGGCTGGTACCTGCGCAATACGTATTAGCAGCAAGCAATGAAGCACCACACGTGCTCCCTCGATCGATCCAATCGTCGACTATGAATGCTGTAGTGCATTGCGACGACCGCAGCGCATGCCAGTGAGGACCACTGGACCGAGGTGCCATGCCGACTACTACCGACCAAGTAAGTAACGGTACCAGTGCGCAATTCACACGTTAATCGCCTTACTTGCAGAACACAAATGCTGACATTGAAGAGCTATGTGGCGCTGCAGCCCACGACTCGAGAATGTGCGTCGTAATAACCCTTACCTTTGTACCATTACCAGGCTTGTCCACATATATGCTCCTCTTTTCATGATTTTGGCACATATTGGCACCTCATGCTGTTGCCTGCTTCAATACTAGCATGCATTATATCTATTTATTTTTTCATTTGTAGAGCACCTAAACCCTCCGGCACCAGGGCACCATTGCAGACCAGTTACATTTATACACAAGCTTGATTCATAACAGGGGGTATATCAGTAATCCATTGGGAATAGACATTCAATTAGGAAAAAGAAGTTCAGGAAATTCAAGACATAGATTGCATGCAGGGCAATGTCCTGATCAACAGTAGTTTAGGCAAAGAGCCAGGTTTTCAAGATTTTTCGGAAGGACCAGTATGAGGACTCTGCTCTTAGTTCGGCTGGGAGGTAGTTCCAGTGGTTATCTGCAACTGCTGGGAAGCTCCCCCCACTCCTTGGGCTCTTCTTATGGCTAGTTGGTGGGCATGGAGGGATCTTATTGGTCTGTTGGATGTGTTCTTTTAATTTTCTGGGCCAGGTACTGCGGGGTAGTCTTACTCAAACATTTGTGGGTTATAGAGTGAGTCTTGAAGATAATCCTTTCTTTAATCGGGAGCCAGTGAGTCTTTTTTTTGGCGGCTGCAATGTGGTCCTTTTTGGGGATGTTCAGTGCTGCTCCAAGGGTATTATTCTGTATTACTTGCAGTTTATTTAAGTTCCTTTTGAATGTGCCTTCAAATAGGACGTTGCAGTAACCCATTCTCGCTCCTGTGATTGCTCTGGCAAGGGTCATGCAGCTATCTGTGGTGAGGTATTGTCTTGCTGTGTTGATTAGTTTTGCTGTATAGTCTGCTGATGACGCAATAGAACTGACTTGTCTGTTGAGGGATAAGAAGGCGTCAAGGTAGACACCAAGGTTTTTATTGAATTTGAGACAGGGATCTGAATTCCATCTATAAGGAAGGATGTGAATTGAGGGCTGAGTTTCTTTAGCACTGCGGTGGAGCCTACCAGTAGGATCTCAGTCTTGTCGTTGTTTAGACACAAGTAGTTAGTTGCCATCCAAGACTGGATCAGTGCCGCCACCAGCGAAACCAGACCCAGGCCCAGCGTCAGGCTCAATGCCGTCACCTGTCCAGGGCTCCATGGCCATGTCTCGGGGCTGAGCGCGGCTAATGTGGGGGGCGGTGCCAGCGGGGAACCTTCGTCCCCTGAAGTCCTCAGTGTGGCTCAGCGGCTCTGCTGCATGCATCCCAGGAGCGAGCGCTCCGGGTCGGGCCTAGTCTGAACGCTGCAGCCGCTGTCAGTGCTGGGGGCTGCAGAGGCTCATTCACCCACTGTCACTTACAAATCTGGATTGGATTATTGATATTCCTATTGTATACGAGTTATTTTATATCATTCACAGTTTTCTAACTGGCTCATTTTCCATTACATTGAATGGGCTGATATAGTGTTGCTTCCTGCCCAAAAGGCATCCACTCCTGGGATGTCTTTGAGCTTGCTTTACTAAAGCCTTACCATACAACTTTGCACTTGTAGTGCCTGAAAATGTTTTTTCAAAGCAGTCTTCTGAGAGTTATTCACTGAATTTGAGCTGTGCATGTGCTACTGATATAATAAAATTGTCTTAACAGCCCTGCCTACAGCCACTTGATTTACAAGCACTATGCTGTCCTTCACTGAAGTTCTGTTAAAAACTCCACAGCGGAAGATGTGAGCAATGTGTTAGGTGGAGGTAATGGGTTTACAGCAATCAGTAACAAAATTAAGACGGTTGGTTGAGAACGGTTAGGATCTGAAGTGGGGGGCACCAGTCTGAAAGTTTGCCTAGGGTGGCAAAATTCCTTGCACCGGCCCTGCCTGGGCCAAAGGTTGAGGACAAAATGTGCATATTTACGACCTCATACTCACTCTCTATTACACATTCAGTTTCATTAGCTTCAGCCGTAACTCTGTCACACAGATATGGGGTCTGTTAACATACACTTGTTGACCAATCTTTCCCACTGTGTGGTACACTGCAGTATATTAGCATCAAGTGGCACAGGTATAGCCATTTCTGAGTTTCCGAGAGCACTACGGATGCAGATACAGGGGACATGTTATGTGGGAACATAGGTTGTAGTTCATTATTTTGTACGCCTTCTGTGGCTGTATCGTTTATCTCATTGGCACTGCTAATTTCTAAATCACCACAAAGCGCTTTTTCTCCCAAAATGTGACCGTTGGCTATACATTCTTTGTCATTCGCGCCAACAGATGATATCTCCTGCGTCCAAGAGAGGTCCATATAATCACAGGAGACAGTGGGACTCATAATCTTTTATAATAATTTAGAGCCTACACATTGCAGGGACTGATTCAAATCTCACATAATCTCCTTCGAGACTTGCTCCAGATGCACATTTGGCCCTGATTTTTGGGGACAATATTTAGTCATTTTAGATTAATGTTTAGTGGCATTAGAGGACAAGGTAGTCAATATCACATTAGGGATACAGGTTTTCCGATGTCTCAGAGGAAAAATACAGCTGCTGCTGGTCTCATTTGGCAGACTGTTACCTGCATCAATTTCTACATTCGAAATTTCACCAGAGTTTTCTAGAAGACGATTGTTTCCCTCAGCAGCAGTGCTTTCCTTCATGATGGTAGGTCTAATAATAATAGATCACTTTCCGAACTCAGACCCCACTCCCTACTCCCCCTCAACCCGCAAACTGCCAACAGCTCGATGCATGTGCCCAGATGCTTGCGGCCTGGGCCGCTGGTTAAATACTGTTTCTGGGTTAAAAGGGGAGCAGCCTATCGCTGTCACTAGAACTTACCAAAAATAAGCTTTAGTGGGTGAACTAAATATTTCAAATCCACAATGAGATTATTCAGCAGCACCCTGTTCGCCGTCACCTTGCTTAATGCTAAGTCCAAAATCGAAGGTTCAAAGTCAACACAAGTTTTCTGGCTCCTGCAGCTCCCGCAGCCAACAGCACTCGACTGATGCACTCAGCTCGATGCGCATTGTTAAATCAAGGCCGTGCAATCAATTTGGTTAGCATCTGTGAGAACGCTTTGAATGATGGACATTCTGAGATAAACTTCATCATCAGAACCTATTTTCAGTTGCTCTGCAATTTTATCTTGGGACGTCTCACTCTTGTTCTTCTTGAATTCTTCATTTACCTTTTTCCTTGCAGCTTTATCCTGCTATCCATCAAGTATCAAAAAACGTAATAAAACTGTTCCAAGCTTAAGGCTTCTAATACCTCAGGCAGCATTTTCTTTCCCAACCACAGTGACAGAGTGTTTTTAACCCTTTCTCCGAGTTTAATTGGTGTTTTCCCAAGACCCAATCTTTATTTTCTGAACTTTTGGCAGTGGAAATTGCTAGTCTGACCCACCCGCTGCAGCAGGCAGCAAAAGAGGCGGTTTCTAGGAGGTTCAACAGGCGGTAGAAGGTCTGTAAGTCTTCTTTTAAGAGGGCTCCTAAATAGCATATTTTCAGCTCATTCCTCCATTGAAATGGCTGCGCTAGCCATTCAAAGTTCAAAAAGAAGTTCCTTAGATCATCTCCCACCTTGTAGGGTTGTAAGACTCCTTGGGGAATATTGGGTTTTTCTTGGATGGTTATAGTCTTTTCAACCCTGTTTGTAGTCTTTGTTCAGCTTCTACGTGATGGGTGGCTAGTCGAGCGATCAGAGCTTCTAATAATGTCATTGGGCCCGGGGAGGATAAGGCGTCACTTAAATCCCCTTGAATTCAGACATCAAAGACAATTCTGGTTCTTCTGTGGCATCAGATCTCACTTCCACATCCCTTTGGCTGGCGGAAGAGAGGTCCTCTTTTCTTGGCTCTCCCAGAGAGGAAGGGAAAGAGGTGGAATGGTTCCCCTCCTCTAACCTTATTGGACCTAAAGCTTTGGATCGAATATAGGTTCGGGAGCCCCTGACTGATAGAGTGATTTTATCTCTGTGATTCAATTGATACATGGCCAAAGGAAGGGTGTCAAGGATGACCTGGGATCTATAGAACAAGTCTTGGCACTTAACCGGTAGGTGTAACTGTAAGGCACTTACCCTCTTAAGTGCCAACTCTCTATCCTCATCTTGAACATTTACAATAGTGTCCTTCCCCACTTTATGTTGGATTATTAACCACATAAAGGTCCCTCAGTTTGTATCAACTGAGTGCATCCCACCCTGACACCATTTGTGAAGGCATCATGAAGCAAGACACAGACAACATATTCAAAGTTCACAACAAAATAGTTTATTAACTCAAATGTCAGGAGTACTAGAAGGCCTAACTTGCCCTATACTGAGGTGGTATCTCCCTACCTGAACAAAACTAAGGAAATTCTGAGTCAAAGAGTCTGTCTGTGTCCAAAATCTATCCTTGCCCTCACAATTAAAGCCAAACAATGTGTAGGGATGTCAATCATACAAAATAATTGGTGATGAACACAAGGTTTTGAGCTTCTTCCAGCTCTTAGCTTCCTCTTGAGCTCCCTTTCCCCGAGTTCAAGAAATTTGCAAACAACTATCTTGCTCAAGTTCAAACAGTTCCACACAATCCTCGAGGTTCCCCTTCCAAAGTTCAAAGTAACACAGTTCAAACATAAGGGGTCTTGAGGTCCTGTCCTCAAGACAACATTTGTAGTTCATCACGTCTCAGGGTTCCCTTCCTGAAGACTTCAACGTAGAAATCAATGTTTGTTTCAGTCTTTCAAAATGTAACTCAACTGCAGGTCAACCTGATCCTCCTTCTGGTTTTCATCACCAGCTCACTTACAGTGCTCCTCCTTGGTTTGTTTCACAATGTCTTTGGTTTTCACAATGCAGGGTTCACTGGTCTAGGCGCAGTTATCAGGCCAAAATGGCCCACCCATCACAGGTCGCGCAACCAGGACACCTAGGCTCTTCAGCCCATACAGGTGCTTATGCATTTGCCCCTGTGTACAGATTCCCATGCATTTATTTCCTCTTTGTTGGCCTATTGACTTTATAAGCAGTTTTATAGTCTTCTGGCTTCTCTTAGTTAGCCTCGTGACTCTGCCATAACATATTAGACAACTCTTGTCAGTCTTTAGCCTTGTCACACTGCATCCATTCATAAGATTCACTTTATGGGGGTCTTGTTCATGCCCCACCTTTTGTTGCACTCCTTCACACTTGCTCTTTTCCCCATAGGTTGCCCTTATGTGGGCACTTTCCCTTTTGACTTTCATTAGCTATTTGCCTTGCCTGTAAAGTTTTATTTTAACATAGTATTCAACATGTTTAATTTCAGGTTTTCAGTCACTTCGGTATTCAATATGCATAGTTTAGCAATGTTTCAACTTTTCATACAGTTTGGTATTCAAGATGCATAGTTCAGCTTTGTTTTAAACTTTCATTCAGTTCGGTATTCAATATAGTATTCTTTGAAACTTTCATTCAGTTTGGTATTCAATAGAGTATTGTTTTAAACTTTCATTCAATTCAGTATTCTATATGCATAACTTATCTTGGTTTGAAGCTTTCATTTACGTGGCACTTAGTTATCCATGCAAAGCCCGCCCGGAGCGCCCCGGCTTCTGAGTGGCTTTCCCTGACACTCACTGGTCTTCAGCATCCTGCTCCAGTGGCTCCTGCTGCTTCCTTATGCTTCTCTGGCTGGCGCTCCGAACTCTATGAGCCGTGCTTGCACGCCAGTTGGAATCCTGCATGTTCCGGCAACTTCGTTGCTTCCGTGTGGAGATGGATGGTGTCCTCTTTTTCTCCTGCTTGTTCGCAGCCCCAGCTGTGCGATCTCGGTCAAAGAGCGTCCCACACCTCAGAGGTTGAGGCCGGCCCTCTGGCTCCTCCTCAGGTCCCACCACAGCCGCCTCCTCACGCAAAGGGTCCGATGGTCTCTCCTACACAGGCCTCCCTGTTGCTTCCTCTGCTGTTTCACGGGTCTCCCTTTATACGCCTGCAACCACTTGACTGGTTTGCAGGCATCTTCGTCATCCCAGTACCAAAGTGGTGAAATTAAGTTTGAGTGTTAGTCACCTCTTTCTCATCCTAGTACTTTCAGAGGTCAAATGTGGGGAAATGAGGGGAGAAGTTTTACAGTATCCTATAAAGGCCGGGGGAGGGGTAGGTTGGTCATCAACAGGGAAAGGGGGATACCATGTCTCTGGATATTTTCCTGGTTAGTGGGATAGGGATAGCAATATCCCATAACTGCCTCTGGGATAGAGGGTTCTTTCCACAAAGGAAATGTGGAATAATGTGTCTCAACTGAGGGCATCTCATTCCCAATCCCCAAGGACCCTCCACCCAATCCTCCCTCGCTTCTCCACCCTCAGGGTCAGGGTCCAAAAGCAATGGCCTTTCCCTGGCCACCTCAGAAGAGGAGCCAAGGGGAGTAGGTGTGAAAATGGCTTTAGGTTTCTCACATACTCTTCCCGTATAAGATCGGCTTCCCGCACAGGGGACTGAGGTTGTTGGACTTTGATTGAGCAATAGATAGGTTCCCACTTGGGAGGGGCTGCAACCACGTTTATGCTCACTGTACCTGTCACAGAAGGGAAATAACCGTTTGCATATCAGTCTGGTCCCACCCACCTGAGCAGTACAGCAGCGAAATGCTAGGCAATTCTTCTCTGAACTAGTGTACCAACAGCAACCCCAGACACGTGTTTCGGCCTACTTGGGCCTCATCAGTGAGATGAAGCTGTGCCTCACTAAGCATAGTGAGCAAGGGGTCCAAGTCTGGATTACCCTGGTTAACTTCGGGGGAAACTCTGAGTTCCTAAACATTTATACAAAGGTCTGGGAGCCCCCCTACCGAGAACAAACACGTCCAAATAACCTGTTCTATGGTTAGGTGAGACACCAAGTCCCTACACAGTTATACAAAGGTCTGGGTGGATTAAGGCCCTCACCACTAGCCAGCCAGATTCTAGACAGTAGGAGTTACCACTCTCTAGTGACCACCTTGGTGGTTAGGGAAATATGGGCTAGGGTGGAGGGAGACCCAGGGCAGGCGAGAAAGAGAGAGAGAGACAGTCCTTAGTTGAACCCTATTCAAGTCTTTAATAAAAACCCTTGCACCGTCTTTTAGATTTGGTAGGGTTGGCATGTTCTTGGGGCTATCTATGTCAGCAGCAACAGCACTTCACAATGGCCTGACAGGGACGCCAAAACCATCAATGCTGACATGGGGATGACATCACAGAGTGCCGGCACCTCTGCTGAGTAAGAAAGGCGATTGAGAGACTGAAAGGAGAGGGACAGTGAAAGAAGGAAGGGCGGCGTTCACAGTGTATTGAGCGTGTAGAGTAGTGGGAGTGAATAGTAGTGGGAGTGGAGAGAAAGGAGAGTGGGAGTATGAAAATGGAGGAGATTAAAAGGAAGTAAAGAACATCAGGGTGTGGCGTATCAGGGCTTGGGAGGAAAGTGTTGACTTGGACCTGGGCAGTTTGAAGGCTCCAATTCCTGTTATTCCTCTTCTTGTGGGACACCAGGTTAGGATCCACCTAGAAGAGCCAGAGGGAGTAAGACCGATAATGTGGTTGCCTTGAAGAGCTCACTACTAGCCAGCCAGAATCTAGATAGTAGGGGTTTACTAGTAACCACCTTGTGGTTTAGGGAAATGTGGGATAGGGTAGAGGGCGACTCATG
Organism: Ambystoma mexicanum; assembly: GCF_040938575.1. Classification (NCBI taxonomy): domain Eukaryota; kingdom Metazoa; phylum Chordata; class Amphibia; order Caudata; family Ambystomatidae; genus Ambystoma; species Ambystoma mexicanum. The sequence continues at coordinate 322,558,816 of NC_090926.1, read as the reverse complement.
GAAGATGAGAGAGAGAGAGGGACGTATCCTATTAAAATTCATAATAAAAACCCTTGAACCGTCTTTGAGTCTTGGTGTGTTCTTGAGGCCATCTGTGACACAAGACTGTGTTACAACAACTGAACAGGGGGGTGATTCGGTCCCTGAGCACATGGTACTTGGAACATTCCTGTTGGGGGCAGAGGTTTTTTAGGTCTGTGGTCCCCCAGGGAACTGAAACAGAATGAAATGTGCCTCTGCTTGCCTAGTTGAGGAGATTTGCATTGTTGTATGCTTTATTTTATATTTATTTAAGGAACAGGGATGTCAATTTCGATCAGAAATGACCTACAATAAGACATCTTCCGATGGCAGAAATATTCCCACAAAGGGTGCTAGCACAATAGCATGAAGAGGAGAAGAATTAGTGAGCCAGTTGATGAGGGTATAAAAAGTTAGAACATGCACCTGGGGCAAAACAAAACAAACTGAAACAAAATGTCTAAATTACATCAGGTGACTTTCAAAGGTAACATTAACCTAAGGGGGCAAGTGCTTCAAATTAAAGTGTAGTACTAAATAAATATACAAAATAACATTATGATATGTCACTAGAGTCAGTGGTGGGGTCACGTAGGGAGGATGGGGTAGATGGCTGAGGGAGCTCTGTCTTTAGCAAGTAAGGAAAGTTTAACCCGAGCTTTGAAGAGATCCACAGTAGCACAGCCTCCACTGATGCCCCCAGCGGCCGCATGAACGTTTTCAAACAATGGAGCCGGAGGAAGCAGAAGTGAAGAAATGCGCATGTGAACGGTACAGCACTCACACGCTGCAGCGCTGACGGTAACACAGCACCAAATCAGAACCGGTTGCTCACGCAGAGTGGGCACCGGTGGAATGCTGTGGAGGTGATCTAAATGGTGGAGGGGCTCGGGAAGCAAGAGAGTCACTCCAAGAGAAACGATGACCCAGATAAGGTGAGCAAGCAGCACAGCAACTCCGCGTAGCATGGGCTAGCCTCTGGACAACAACACGTGGCAAGCGAAAGGAACGCTGTGCTATGGCAGAGACACAGTGAACAGTACTAACAATAAATGTGCAGCGGGCCCTGGCGAGGTGAGGAGTGCATCATACGCCATCAGTAGTCAGCGGCCGTATTAAGATCTAAGCAAAGCACACGCTTGTGTGCAGGGCCTGCAAAAGGGCAAGGAGAAAACAAAGTGGTAATTTGGCAAACAGTTGAGGACACCATAAAGAGACCCCCCTGATACACACCCACAGTAAACACCAAGAAAGAATATGGCACTTGTAGAACAGATCAACAGATACCGTGGCCACTGGTCGATTTGCACAAGTGGCCTGCACCCAAGAACACGGCATAAAGCAAACTGAAAAAAAAAAAGCTGCTGGAATTTTGCTGTACGTCTGGCCAGAAGTAACAGTACCCACCACAGGCCTGGACAGTCATAGAGGAGGAAGTGATAGTAAATTATGCTCTACAAGTAAAAGCAAGAGGAAGGAATATGGGATTGGGAAACTGTGCCTGAAACAGATTCACCAGACGGAAACACGGCCAAAGCCCTGAACTCGACAAGGGCCACAAGAAAGGAGCCAGGCTGACAGAGACCTTCCGCCAAGCCCGGGGAAACAACACTCCCGACTGGACATTAGCTGCTAGGGAGTAGCAAGAGTATTCATATGCCTCCCAAGTCCCCCAAAAGTAGAGTCAAACAACCCACATTGGACACTTATGTTACTCGGACAGGAGCAGGAGACTCTATAACTAAAGCCACCTTGTCACACGGTACCGTGATGGAACCGATGGGGGGAGACCGACAAGTACTCGCACCGATAGCAGCCCTGAAGATTGCCCTGGAAACCAAAATGGATGCCATCAGTATAGACGTTAACCCTGCTAAAACAAGACGGGAGAGCGCTCGCAGAATGAACAGGAACGCTGGAGAAACAGGTGGCAGTAAACACACAAAGCCTCAAAAATGATGCAGGAAATATATCAATCTTGCAGCAGCAAATGAGGAATCTGGAAAGTAGGGTGGATGATGCGGAAGGACGTTCGAGAAGAAATAACTTTCGTATAGTAGGACCTCCGGAGGCCGCAGAAGGGACTAACGCCGCAAACTTTGCAGAGAACATGTTCCTACAGGAAGCGTACCCAGGTTCTCTCGCCCAAGGATTCACTGCTGAATGAGCACACAGGTCCCTTGCCAGAAAGCCACCACCAGGCGCCCCACCACGACCCATTTTAGCTCAGATCGTGAACTATAAGGACAGGAAAAAGATCCTGGAATACTTCAGAAAGGGGGCAAGATACAACGAGCATCAGCCCAGATTATGGCAAATCCGGACTACACCCTACAAGTACAAAAACTAAGATTGCACTACACCTCAGTGAAAAAAAGATTACGCAAATCTAACCTAAAATATATGCTGTTTTACCCAGCCAAGTTATAGGTAGTACGATATTTTTCAATGCTCCTGAAGACGCGCACAAGGGGATGGATGAGACAAACCTGCCATCATACGCAGAGACACAATTGAGTGACAGGGTGAACGAGTGAAATAGGCCCCATACAGAAGATGGAATATGTACAGCGGAACTGGCGCATAACCCAATTAGACCAAGATAAACTTAAGAGGAGGCTTCTTTGTTCAACCTCTGCAGCAGTAACAGGAGCGTCCGAGAAGCAGGATCAAGAGAACAAAAGCTTGCTAAGGGAAGCAAAGGTCTTTCCCCCAAGATACAGTTAAGTCCTGGTACTTACGTTTACATACCCACCCATCGCACACCCAGGGCCCAAAGTCGAGGTTAGCGGGCTTGGATGTGAGAAGCGGGAATGCCTGAGCATGAGGTACATGGCTGGGCATCAGTAGAAGGGAGGGGGGAAGTTCGGGATGGGGAGGGCAAGGGGTGGTCAGCCTATACAAGCAAATATGACACACATACCATAGATGTGATACCACCAGCAAATAACACTTAAGTCTCAGCATGGGAGGGGAACTTAAAATAATCACCTGGAATGTCAGGGGTCTTAACAGATACATGAAAAGAAATCGAGTAATGACATACTTGCGGAGGAAAAAAGTAGATATAGCGTTACTACAAGAAAGGTACCTCACCAGAGAGAAACATAACTCCCTCGCTAAAAAATGGAGCGGCAAAACACTAGGATCACCAGATTCGGCATATGCTAGAGGGGTAATTATCTTGGTGGTGCCGACAGTGCCACTTAGGATACTTATCACAGTAACAGACAAAGAAGGCAGGATGGTCCTAGTACATGGTTTCTTAGATAAATGCGAAATGTGTATGCTTAACACCTATGCCCTGAATCACGACACAGCAGCCTATTTCCTTTCATTATACCCCAAGCTTGGCCCATATAAAAATTGTGCTTTAATCTGGGGGGACTATAACTGCACAAGAGACCCCAGGTTGGATAGATTAGACGATAAACACAAATATCCTGCTCCCCCTGCAAGGCACTGAATGCTTTGATAAAAGAATTTGATCTGGTGGACGTTTGGAGGGCCCTCCATCTGTGCTCCTGGGGATACACATGCTACACACCCCAGCTTGATTTACATACAAGGCTGGAACACATATTCAAAGGAAGAGAACCATTGAGTGAATTTACCACTGCAGAACACAAAGCCCAGATACTGCCAGACCATGCACCAGTGCTAGTTACATGGAGACCACAACCCTCAAGAGCGCGGATACCGACCTGGAATCTTAGAGGTGAATCAGTGAAGGATGATTTCTTTAGGGAACACCTTAGAAAAGGCATTGAAGAGTACTTTGAACACAACACGGGGAACATGGCATTGGCGGGGATGCTGTGGGAAGCCTTTAAAGTGGTAGTCAGAGGGATGGCAATAGCTAAGGTGGGCGGGATGCAAAAGGTGATAGAGGAGGACCTAACCAAAGCTGAAGCTGCCCTAGAACGTACTGAACGGCTGGGAGCGGGACTAATACCCAAGGGCATGAAGCCAAAAGATTGAGACTAGAATCTGAAAAACACTGGGACAGGTTAGGCGCGCTGAACTACGTGAAATATGTAGAAAGGGAACATGCTGAAGTGGACAAACCAGGAAAACTGCTTGCCTGGCTATGCAAGAGCGAATCGAATCGTGAGATGATACATGTGATAGAGAACAGGGAAGGGGTGCTATGTATGACACAACATGAGATAAACAGTAGGTGCTGCGAATATTACAGAGTTGTATACAAATTCATTGGAGGTACAACCCTCTGAAATAGCAGAAGCATTAGAACAAGTATACCTCCCAAGACTAGACCCCACAGTAGCAGAGAATTTGGAGGCCCCCATAACTCTAGAGGAACTTGAAGCCACCATTAGAAGGTCTTCCTAGTAAATTTGATAAAAAATATCTGATGGAAGTTGCGCCCCCACTGTTAGAGATGCTGAATGAAGCATACGCTACGGTAGCCCTTACACTAACATTAAGACAATCCATAATTCTACCACTACTTAAACTGAACAAACCAGAAACGGATTGTGGGTCATATAGGCCACTATCACTGATCAATCAAGATGGTAAAATACTCACAGCCCTATTAGCTAATAGGATAAAAGGAGCCATAGCACAGCTTATACACACTGACCAGACGGGCTACATATCAAAAATGAATATTACATGGAACCTGCACAGGTTACACCACACGATAGACCACACCAAAGACAACAATGAACCGTACGTGGTGGCATCGCTAGATGCGGTCAAAGCATTTGATTCAGTGAGATGACGTGGCTTCTGGCTACTCTATGTAGATTTGGCATGGGACCAGTATATACCAAATGGGTATGGCTGCTGTATAGCCAGCCAGTAACCACAGTTAGAACAGGCAATCAGATCTCAGAAACATGGACACTCTAGAAAGGCATGAGGCAAGGCTGGCCGTGGCGCGGCATGCTGTTCATATTAGCCCTAGAACCTCTAGCAGTGTACCTCCGGAAAGAGTACAATGAAGCGGGTATATCCATACACAGCGAATGGAATCTGATTTCTTTATACGCTGATGAGATTCTTTTATACATTCAACATCTCGAGACCAATTTGCAGTATATACTAGAAGTGTTAGAACGGTATGCTGAACTCTCAGGCAACACGATTAGCAGACACAAATCATGCCTGTTTCTGCTACTGGGATATAGTCGAGTGGAGGCAGATAGGCTCCCAGCAATACCACTAAGAGGGGCAGTAGACACATTCAGTTACATTGGGGGTAGATATTTATCATGATCCCAAGATAGAGCATGCATGAAACACACAGACAGCGATGGAGGGGGTGGTGCAATCCATACGTTTCTGGTCCAGACTGCCACTCTGCCTGATGGGAAGGGCAACAATATTGAAAATGATAGTGCTCCCCAGGTTCCTTCATTATTTTAACAATGTACCATACAATATCCCAAGGTCCTTTTTTGTCAAGCTAGCCATGATATGCCACGGGTTCCTCTGGCACAATACGAGATGTAGACTGGCATTGGCGAAGTTATAAAGACCATACGAGCCAGGAGGTATTAGGGTGCCCAACTTTGAGATGTATTTTGTAGCTTGCCAGTTGCAGTTTGTAACGGGATGGGTGCCAGATGAGCCCACTCAAGATACACCCCTTCTGGAACCAGCTAGCACACATACTTTTTAAAAGAGGTAGTATGGAAACATAAATCGAACATGCCTGAGCCTCCGCTCCTACTATCACTAGGAAAAACCATATGGGTGAGAGCCTGCCGTTTAATGGGAAATGCAGCCCCCTATTCCTCCCAGATCCCTCTGGTGACATTGCGACCAGGAGACACAGAAAGCAAACTTCATGTGCGTAAATACTGGGAGCCCAAGAGGGTGGCAACAATTGGAAACATACTGCTTAATCGGGAACTAGCAGACATTTGCACAATCACGGCCAACACAGGCTTACACATGGGGCAACACATCACACACACTTCTCTGCTTAAGGCGTTCATTCAGAAATGGCCACAAACTACAGGAAGATGGCAGACAGATGAGGCAATGAAGGCACTCAATAATACCTCAGAAGGAGGACACATAGTGGCAACGCTCTATGAGCTGTTCATAACCCATCATAAAGATCAGAGGGGGCAGACACGCCAGCAGTGGGAAAAGGACATGCAGGAACAGTTCACAGACAGTAAAATTAAGCGTGTGCTCTCATACCATAAAAAGGTATCCAGGAAAGCGAGACTGCAGCTCATCCAATTATATGTGACCCATAGAGCATATATAACTCCCCAGAAAATCGCAGGTTTTACAACAGCAACTGAACAACTCTGTCCGAAATGAGGTACCGCTAATGCTGATGTGGTACATATGTTCTGGGCCTGTAGGGAAATGCAGCGCTTTTGGAAGGAAACTGCACAGATGTTGGCAAAGGCAGCTATAACTTTGGACATACAATCCCCCGCGGCATGCTTATTAGGCGTCTTCTCATGACCAAAACACAAGGCACACATCACCAGGCTAAAGGATTTAGGGTATGTGCTAGCTAAATGCAGAATAGCAATGGGATGGAAGGCATGAAGAGGCCCAGCAGTGCGGTTGTGGTGAAGGAATCCTTCAAAAATGGTCACAGGCAGAAACAGAACTGTGGCAGAGTGCTGCCCGAATGGAGCAATGTGGAGGAAACTCAGATATAGAACTATGGTGATCATTTCTCCAAGATCTTTTCTCAACAGCACAAGGGAGGACCCAGATGAAAGAACTGGACCAAACAGCAGGAGACGAGGGAACTAATGACACTACAGAGGTGGCATAGTGGATAGGGTTCAGATGTATATGACAACGGAAGATAGGCTGACGAGGGGAGGGAGGGGGTAGTTGGGCGATGTTGTTTGTAAATTACTGAGAAAATGTTAATAAAAAGTAAAAGAAAGAAAGGGATGAGTAGAGGATAAAATGCCCACTCAGCACTCACACTTCTACAAACCAACAGACAACACAATCATAAAGGTAAAACAGGAACAGATATACCTCCTTTGTCTTTTGTGGTAACATAGGCCGATGAAAGGCTATACTCTCAAGAGGGGTGTGAATATGGTTCAGTAGCAACCCACACAGCAAAGCATAACAGTCCAAAATGAAGGAATGTCCAATCAAGGTTCTAGAAAAATATAGATACTTTAATCAAACACACCATTTACAAAATTAACTAACTAAAAAAGACTACAAAAACCCATTCCGGTAGAAAGAACACAGAGTATGCAAATATTGCAGATGCAGCACTGTGGGAGGGGGAGAAAGGACAATTAAAATATAATGTTCAAATGATATGTTCTTGAGGTGGTTGCAAAAGGGATTAAAATGACCTACTCAGACTCTAGGGCCCAAAGATGGACATGGGGGCAGATATCAGCCAATAATAGGTTTGAAAATATCTTGGCGGTTTGATGGCATTGAACCAAGCTTTTCAGAATCGTTAAGTTTGAAGATGCAACCATTGCGGCACTCCAGTGGCAGGCCGACTTCAAGTCAGGTCAAAAGGGAGATAGCTTTGGTTTCGAAGTGTATATCGGGCGGTCACCAGGTTTGGTTCGACAGTTGAGGTTTGACAGCGAGTTGGTTCAATGCAGAGGCTCAAAGGTTGATGTTCGGGGGAACACTGGGGTCAATTTGATCAACTCATGGGGGCGGCAATGTAGAAGCTGTTTGTTTGAATGGTGCATTCAGCAATGCAAGGCAGTGGTACTTCTTTGGTTTGAGCCGAGGCAATGACACTCTTCAGCTGGCACGTTGCAACGTGAAACAGGGTCAAATGTGCAAATGACAGTTTGCAGAACAATGACTGCCAATAGCAGCTACTGAGGGCCCTGATGATTTGCACAGCATCAAACATGCTTGAAACACGCATGGCTCGCAGCAGTTCAGTGTCAAGCAGAAAAGGATCCTGGCTTTTACTGGTTTTCAGGAGCTGTGATTACCACTCCAGGGTCTTAAAGGCCAAGATTAGTTCTTTTCTCAGGCTCCCAACCACTGTGGAGGCTGATACACACCTTCAGGGGTCCTACAGCATGGGGAGGTCCTGGGCAACAGTGTGGCAGGTAGAAATGCAGGTCTTGATCCAGCAGCAGAGTTCACCCGCAATGGTCCCTGGGGATGGTTAGGAAGAACAGAGCATGTCTCTGCCTTGGAGCCCCTGTCTGTACCTCACAACTGGTGGACTTCAAAAAATGACTTCCCTCCCAGCAGGGCCCAATGAAATATTCCTCAAGGGTTGGAGTCCAAAGATGATTTAAAGAAGTGGTGGGAGATCCCTTCTTTTAAAGGTAAAACTCCACAGGCGATTTTGTTAAAGATAGCCTGCTTTAGGGATCCAGTCTCTGCTCTTGAAGTGAGTGGACCCTGCCCTCTGACATCATACCCAAAGTGCTTTGCGCTAGTAGAAGTGAAGGGGACAGGGAGAAGAGAGAGAGGCAGAGAGAAACAAAATACATCCCCAAACTGTACAGACCTCTCCATGTCTACACTTAACCCATGACCCTGCCTTCTCAATAGGATCAAAGACCCCTTTGGTATGCAGCCCCCTTTGTGAGACTACCTCTTTTCACTGGCTGTTCCCTTTGATTCCTGGGATTTTTAAAGCTTCTGTCTCTCTCAGTCTGCCTCTGTAGTCCCTTCTGTGCTCCAGAAATCATCTTCTTGCTCCATCTCTGCTCTACTAGCTACTGCTTCTACCCTGTCTTTGCATCATTTGGGCCTTTCTAAGCCTCTGTTTAGGGTTAAAAGGAGAGCAAAGAGATTTTATATCTATATTTAGTCTGCATATAAACTCCACCTACCTAGGTCACAAATGAAGAAGTCTGCAATGTAAGCGGATGGAATGCTGGGTATTGTAGTTTTGGAATTACAAATCTTCTTCGACAGAGCAAGTGAAACAACCGTGAGGAAATGTTAGAAGGAAATAAGCGGGCAAGATTCAGATGGAAACGAGGGGTTGAAAAACATCTACGTTATGAATGGGGGTCCACTGGCTATCAATCAATGCAAAGTTTGTATTGGAAGTTGATAGACGAGCGGAAGGGGATTGCTGGGAAGCACAAAGGTAAGAGAAATTAGGACCGGGAGAGACCGGGATAAATGTAAGGATTCAAATAGAATAGTAAGCATAAATTACTCGATAACTCACGTAGTGCAACCACCATAAGCAGTAGCAATGCACTGCGGTCTTGGCTTCTGCATCAAAAGTACTGTTTCCGGGTGTGAGGGAGGAGTCTCCCGTGTTCCTTTCGGCGGGACTGGAACTATACCCTGATTATGGGACGCCATCTTGGGAGAACTCAGACAGACTGAGAATAAGTGACGCCAGCGATGCCACAAAGACCAGGTCCGTCGACCCTTCATAACAGCATGCCCCCTTCCAAGGGAGGTGTACCCCGGTTTACCCGGGTGACACCGGTAAAACGAGCGAACCAGTCGTGGAGCGTGAACAGCAGAAGCAGGTTCCCATGAACGTTCCGCAGCTTAGTATCCCTTCCAGTCCACTAAAAACTGAAGGATCCTCCGTCGATAGCGAGCATCACATATCCCTGAAACTTTGCATTCAGGGCCAGAGTTCGTCAAAATCGGGGGAGGTGTACCTGAGTGAGTCTGATGAAAACGATTTCTGATATCTGGTTTCAATTGAGGCACATGGAAGGTAGGGTGAATGCGTCTCCAGGAATGCAGAAGTTGCAATTTATAGGCTGCTGGACCCTTTCTTTCCAACACTGTGAACGGTCCGTAGTATTTAGGAGATAGTTTGGAAGGGACTAGCTGTCTGGGTACGAATTTGCTCGCCAACCCGACACGATCTCCTACTTGTATATCCAGAGCTGGGATCTGGTGTTTATCCGCCTGTCTCTTGCTTGCTTCTTGGGCAGCCAGTAGAGCTTCGATTGCTTTATGATGTCCCTGTTGGATTCCCTCCACGAGTCTCTCCAGATTGGGTAATGGCGAAGTTTGTGGCATAGATGCCAGGAAAACTGATGGATGAAACCCATAAGTACAAAAAAATGGACTGGAACGAGTAGCCGAATGGTTTGCGTTGTTGTACGCGAATTCTGCTAGTGGTAATAACTCCTTCCAGTTGTCCTGGGCAGACGATATATAACATCTGAGATAACCTTCCAGAGTCTGGCTAAGCGTTCGGTCTGCCCATTAGTTTGTGGGTGGTATCCCGAACTTAAGGCACAAGAGGTACCCAAAGTGCTGCAAAGATGATGCCAGTATCGTGATATATATTGTGGACCACGGTCCGAAATGATGGTTTCTGGCAGTCCGTGTAACAAAAAGATACCATCCAGGAAAATCCAAGCCATTGTGCTCGCTGAAGGCACCGAAGGGAGAGGAATGAAGTGCGCCATCTTCATTAAGGAGTCCACGGTAACCATAATCGTGGTACAGTCTTCCAACGGAGGGAGATCCACAATATAATCTGTAGAGATTATCTGCCATGGTTTAGTGGGAAGTTGCATTTGTGTCAATTCCCCAATAGGAGGTTTACGCAATGACTTTGTCTGAATACAAATCGGGCAAGAAAAGATATAATCCTGAACGTCTTTCCGAATCATGGGCCATCAGAAGTGCCTTTGGACCAATTCCATTGTATTCGACAGTCCTCTGTGTCCTGCAGCTCGAGAGTCATGACAAAGCCTTAATACTTCTCTGCGGAGTTTTTCCTCCGGTATAAACATCCTGTCTTCTTTAAAGAGTAATCCTCTACTGCAGGTGAGTTGATGCTGTGTAATAACGTCTGCATTAGTGGGCACCCAGGTTCTAATGCTGGTCTCTACTTTTTGTAGAACATTATGCACAACAGGAATGAACATCGCCTTGGGGAACAAAGGTTCATGTTTGAATGCAGTCTTTTCCATGAGATCCCTACGGGATAGTGCATCAGCCTTCACATTTTCTTTCCCTGGTATAAAGGTGAAGATGATGCGGAAAGGTGAAACAAAATGGGCCCATCTTGCGTGACGACTGTTGCACGTCTGTGCGTATTGCAGAGTGCGGAGATTATGGTGATCTGTTCTCACCTCTATGGGATGTTGGGCTCCTAAGAGGAGATGACGCCATTCTTCAAAGGCACGTTTTATTGCCAATAGCTCCTTTTCTAGGACTGTGTAGTTAAGCTCTGCTGAGGTTAAGGTCTTTGATAAATATGCAATGGGTCTCTCGTTGTTTCTGTGATGTGGTTGTAGGAGTATAGCGCCTACTGCATAATGAGAGGCATCAGTTTTGACTATGAACCGCCTTCTTTGATCAGGGACTGCCAAAATTGGTGCTTTTGTAAATAAATCCTTTAAGGTTTCAAAAGATTTCTGAGTCTCTGAAGTCCAAATTTATGTAACACCTTTTTTCAGAAGGTGAGTCATTGGCAAGGTAAGCAAGGAAAAATGTGGTATAAAACGCCTATAAAAATTGGCGAACCCTAGAAATATCTGAATGTCCTTAGCAGATCTTGGCGAGGGCCATTCAGTGATTGCAGAGACTTTCGCTGGGTCCATTGCAATACCCTGTGGAGATAGTATATATCCTAAGTACGCGACGGTAGTTTTATGAAACTCGCACTTCTCCAATTTGCACAATAAATGGTTTTGTTGTAGTCTATGAAGGACTTCGCGTACATGTTGTATGTGCTCAGTTAATGAAGATGAAAAGACCAGAATATCGTCCAGGTAAATAATGACGTAGTGAAGAGAAATGTCTGCAAAGATATGGTCCATGAATCTTTGAAAGACTGCCGGGGCATTTGCTAGGCCAAAAGGCATGACACGGTTTTGAAAATGTCCAAAGGGTGTTGAAACGCTGTTTTCCATTCATCTCCTGCCCGTATGCTGATCAGGTGATAAACTCCCCGCAAATCAAGTTTAGTGTTAACTTGAGCACCTCTGGTCGCCTCCAAGATGTCTGGAATGGGAGGCATTGGATACTTGTCTGGTACAGTGATTTTGTTCAGTCCCCTAAAATCTATACATGGGCGGAGTTCTGTAGTGTTCTTCTTTGGAATAAAAAACAAGGAGGCTGCTGTCGGCGAGGTAGATTCGGTGATCAGGCCGTTCTGTAGATGTGTCAAGGAGTTCCCCACTTCTCACCTGGGTCCGTTGTTTGCCGGTGGCTTCGATCGCTGCCTTCTTGAGAACGGACCTGGTCTTGAACAGTGCTGCACGAGTCTCGTCTGGTTCCAGGTTGCGTTTAGTTCCGGGAGCGCCGAGTCCAGGAATCCGGGAGTCTGGGAAATGCTAGTAAGGCTCGGAATCAGGAAGGGGGGAAAGGGTCAGGAGTGGGTAATAGCACTGGGGCAAAGGAAACAATACCGCGAGCTACAAACACACGTCTGAGGGCTACTTTGCAATAGCATTGAGACGCGCGGAGCCGCGGAAGGCGTGGTCTATAAATAGATCACGCTGCGTTCAGTTCAGCGCATGGAGCGAGCAAGGGCTTCAGCTCTGGACGTCCATGTTGGAAGTAGTACGGAATGTAAGCCCCGTTGAGACAAGGACCAGGAGGTCCAAAAGGGGCGTGATCTGAAGTTCATGACAGCATGCCTCCTCCAAAGGCCTTTTCCTGCAGGTTTGCCCGGGTGTATTAGGTGAAATCTTCTGAGCAACCGAGGAGCCTTGATATTTGAAACAGGTTCCCAGGTCCTTTCGCTAGGAGGATATGCTTTCCACTCCACTAGGTATTGAAGATGGCCCCGCTTATACCTGGAGTCACAAATCCGGGACACCTCATATTCCAGTTGGTTGTCAACCAGTAGAGGAGGAGGTCTACTGGATTTTCGAGAGGATTGGATGTAGGGCTTCAATAGGGATGTGTGAAAAACTGTATGGATTCTTTTCCAGGAGTGAGGTAGCTTGATTCGATATGAGACAGGATTGATAATCTCCTTGATGGGAAATGGACCATAGTAGCGGTGAGCCAGCTTGTTTGGTCGCAAGTGTCGGGGGAGTCGTTTTGATGACAATCACACTCGGTCACCGACCGTATAGGAAGGACCTGGTCTTCTCTTGGAATCCGCATACCTCTTGGTCTGTAATCTGGCTTTCTCTAAGTGTTCTTTAGCCTCCCGGTGAATGTTGATAAGAGTTTTGATCCAGGAGTCAACAGTAGGTACTGGTGAAGGGTAAGGAAGAACCGAGGGTAACGGAGTGGCGGCGAGTGGCAGTCTTGGTCTGCTACACCTACTTCATTCCAGTCTTTCTTCAGTGCCAGTTTCTACTAGGGGGCGTGCTTCTACTACAAAAGCCTATTACCTCCGCGGAGCGGACGCGGAGTGGCGGCCAGTGGCAGTCTTGGTCTGCTACCCCTACTTCATTCCAGTCTTTCTTCAGTGCCAGTTTCTACTAGGAGGCGTGCTTCTACTACAAAAGCCCATTACCTCCGCGGAGCGGACGCGGAGTGGCGGCGAGTGGCAGTCTTGCAGTCATGCCAGGCAAGCCTGCAAAGACGACCTCTCCACCGCAGGCACAAACGGAACCAGAAGACGACATGGGCCGTCGTCTAAGGAGTGCTAGTTCAAGTGCTAGTGCCAGAAAAAACACAGCACCAGCCACTGCAAACCCCCCCTTTGATACAAGCCAGTCTCAGGACCATCCTACTCGAGACTCAATGCAGAAAAACCCATCAAAGTGGGTTAGTGACAAAGCCTCCGTACCGTCTACTTCCCAACCTTCTTCAACCCACGAAAAGAGTGCTCCAGACTTACCCAGCAACGCACGGGCGTCTTCGTCCAGGGCGTCCCCCCCGCGGGTCGGGGCTGAGGCTGGCGGGCATCCTGACGGCTCAGCGATTCTACGCCGACTCTCGGAGGCGCCAGCGATTTCCATCCGCCCGCTTCCCGCCACAGTCACGACCGATGCTCCGCCGTCTCCCGGAGGGAAGACGGCGTTGAGATCTCTGGACGGGCTGTCAGGTGACGTTGCGGACGCTGGGGAGGAGGCGCGGTCGCGGACCGGGTCTGCCTTCGTCCAACAGAGGAGAGAGGACGCGGAGGAGACGGTCGCCCTGGACGGGGGCCAGCGGCTCACCTCAACGGCACCGACGCGGCGCGAGTCCGCACGCATCTCGGCAACCCGGGCGTGCGATTTGCTGCAGGCCCCGCCCTCTACCGTATTGACGGTATTAGCCCAGATCCATCAAGATGCAAAGTACACCGTAAACGAAGAGGAAGACCTGCATCTCTTACCCGACGTTGATCTTACATCTTCATCATCCACTGCCGCGGACGAAGTCCTCTCTCCAACAAACCAGAAAAAAAGACCACGACTCACTGGTGTCCCTTCAAAAAAAAGTAAAAAAACACAGGAAAAAAAACAGAAAAAGAAGACTTCTAACCCACCAGTAAAGCAAGGTCCCAATGGCCACCCCGAAAAAGCAAACAAGAACTTCAATTTAAACCCGACAAAAAATTTGAAAAAAGGAACAAAACAACATCAACAACCGCTGAAACTTCTAACGGATTTCTTCCGTAAACACTCAAAGGCTTTCCAAGGCTTAAGCCAAGACTTGACCGATGAGGAAATACTGGAAGCGACCTCTGAAAGCTCCCCTCCAAATAAACAACGCAGACTGAATTTCTTACCAAATACCCCTGCTTCGCCCCAACCAAAAGCAGTAGACCACCCCACGCTATCTTCAACCAAAGAAAACGAGCAATTCGTAGTGTCACCCCCAGCAATACTCGTCACTTCAAATCCTGTCTCCCTTTTCGTAGGTCTCACCACAACTGAAGGTGCTGCTACAACAACGCCGTTAGTACCCCGGCTGTTAAATAGCATTGACACCACCATAGACGTTTTGGTGTCAACCGAGGCCAACATTGGTCCTTTGTTCCCTAAAGAGAGTAATCCAACACTCCTGGACCCTACGCGGCTGGAAGGAGTATCCCACGAGACGCCCTCAAACCACTTTACGGCTAGCCAAAGCCCATCCACTATAGACAAAATTCCATCGGCCCACCTAACCCCATTAAAAGAAGCCCTAGAAAAACATGACTTGGTCTGTCACGTCGAGGAGCAAACACCAGGGAAAGACTTAGTGAAAAAGCCCTCCCCCTCGGGGCGAGACGAATGCATCAGAACGAACAATTCACCCCCTGGTCACTCGCTGAGTAAGAAGCTTCCTCAAACGCTCAAAGCTAACTTACAATTTGAGAGACCCTTGGACACCTTCTATTCCAATCTCAACATCTACAATAACCAAAGAAGACACTCATTAGACCACCCCCCCAGAATGTCAAATACAGGAACCATACCTTCAAACCCATTGACCTCACGGTGTAGCAGTTCCCCCTCCCAAAGCTCAACAACCTCAAAAGACCCACCACCTAAAAAACTTGACATGTGTACTCTGATGTCGGCTTTGACAATCGCCCTCGCCCCATTTACCAAACTTTACGAGACCATCGGAGACACCCTGAAGGATCAAATTTCAATACAGGTGGCCATGTCAACTAAATTGACTTTCCTTGAAGGGTACATAATGGCCCTAGAGCAGAAACAAAAGCAGGGGGATCCTCCGAAACCACAGTATCCTACACCACCTAACGACAAAGGAAACGATGTCGAAAAAGAAGCGCCCACGCGGCCACTCCACATACCACATGAAGCGAAAGCGACTCAAACTGCAGTATTTATTGACCTAACAACGACTTCCAATTTACAACCAATGACAGAAAAAACCATAAAAGACCCTCTAGGAAGCCTAACAAAACTTACGACCACCTCAACCTTAGAATCAACAGTCCTAAATCAAGCACCTACCAAGGCTAAACTCCCACCACTGATAAAACTTTTAGCAACTCAACCAACCCCACTGTTAATACCGAAGGTTAAACAAAGACCGCCTCTTGAAGAAAACGACCTACTTAACCCCTCACCCAGAGGGGTCCAGGAGTTCTTAAACCAAGAAGAGTTGATGAACATCACACAGCATTTAACAGAGAAATCTACACCTCTTTCAATGAAAGAAAACCCCACGTTCGACACAACTACGTCACCTGCCCAACGACAAACCGGACCCAACGCAGAAGATTCCGGACCTGAGTCCCCATTTCTAACTTTGAAGGACCGTAGAAGGACTACCACCAGGAAACAAGATGAAGAGAGGAAATACCATTCCCATCACTCAAATCACAACACAAAGAAAAGACCCTCGCCCCAAAAGCGAGAAGAACGATCGCGTTCCTATCGCCCGCAGAACCGGAACGACCGCTATGATGAAACTAACCGCCTTCCTTCTGACGTTGGACGACTACCATCTCGTCCACAAAGGCCCTCTAATAGACTCACGACAACGAATAAAACAACCAGAGCCTTACCGCAAAAAGATCCTCACATTAGATGGATCCTGAAGCTTGAGCAAACTCAAGAAAACCAAGACAGAGTAATCTTAAATAGAAGATCAGTCCTTGACCTTTTCAGCTACATCCCCAAACTGTGTGAGCTGAAATCCGCGGACATCCGGATAGTTGACCCAAGCCATAGGCATCACAAGGCGATTTCCCATCTTTACATTTCATCCTCTGCTACGAATAAAACACTAAGAGCAGCAGTCGAAGACCTGCAAACCATGGGTTACGACCTAAGAGAATCGACAAGGGAAATAAAAACCCGTAAAAATGAGGTACCAGAACCCACCGGGAACCGTACAAAGGGGAAAATTGACCCAAAATATGTCCATCAACACCAACATCATCTCACGAAAAGTGTCAAAGACATTGGAAGACGAAAAGAACCCACAATCCCAACTGTCCAGAAAGATCCTCCGAAACTATCCATTAAACAAACCGGTTACTTGCCTCCATCAGGCGACCACCCTCAGAAAACGAAGCTTTCCTCAGCACCCCAAAGAATTAACCAGGAGGAACGGCAACCAACAGATTTAAGGAAAATTCAAAGGAAGAGTCAAAATGAGACCTATTCAAACGTGGTTAAATCCACGCCAGCCTCCATCCTTGAGACAATGTGGTCATGGCTGCCTAAGGCCTTGAAGTCCCAGCATCAAAAATAGCCATCAATGTACCATACCAACGGCGACACGTCCAAAGACCCATGCAGTCGGACTCACGACCGAATAAAACTATGCTCATGGAACACCAGAGGCTTCCACCATCTAACCACCCCGAGCTCTATTGACTGGAACGAATACGACATCATTTGCCTCCAAGAGACCTGGCTCCTTCATCCTCCGATCATCGATGGGTACGTGACCAACATAGTCGCAGCCAAAAAAGGCTTAACAGGTAGACCAACTGCCGGCCTACTTGTTGCGATTCGAAGCGGTCGTGGTCTAACGAACATAGAAAAACTGAAAGAGACCCACGACACGCTGATGATAAAGCTAAACTGGTCGTTTGCCACAGAGAACAGCTTAGTCCACTCAAAGTCGATGGTTATCATCACTATATACTGGAACCCGGCTACGACTAACACTTCAAAATTCATCAAAGAAATGGAACGAGACATCGACTGGATTTACTTAAACCATCAAGTCGACCACATACTCATATGCGGGGACCTCAACATCAAATGTCACAACCCTGACAACCCTCCTCTTGCCAAATCGAAAGACCCTCCTATTGATCAAAGGGCATCTAAATGGCTAAAGCTAATGGAATCTAGAACTTTCCTAAACCTCGACCACACTTTCCTCGACTTAAAGAGGCTCCCAACTTGGGAAAGAGCCAACTCTAAATCCACAATAGATCACATCTTCGTCTCTCGGCCACTACTAAACTTGGTAACTTCATTCAATGTGAAAAGAACAGAGGAGAGTGACCATAACCTCCTAGAAACCACCTGGATCTCGGTGGTGCCAAACAAGATCACGATGCCAAATAACATCGATCTAACATCGCAAGGCACAAGATTGAAAATGACGGAAAAAGCTGTAAACTCATTAACAACAGCTTACAAAGATCTTACCTCACGAAACCAGCCGTCCCCGGCTGATTACACTCCTCTGTTGACAGCCTTCAGAATCCCACGTGGAAGGAACAGGGAAAACTGTCCACAGCGGAAGCACACATTCGATAAACTAATCCAAGAGAATCCGCATACCTCTTGGTCTGTAATCTGGCTTTCTCTAAGTGTTCTTTAGCCTCCCGGTGAATGTTGATAAGAGTTTTGATCCAGGAGTCAACAGTAGGTACTGGTGAAGGGTAAGGAAGAACCGAGGGTAACGGAGTGGCGGCGAGTGGCAGTCTTGGTCTGCTACACCTACTTCATTCCAGTCTTTCTTCAGTGCCAGTTTCTACTAGGGGGCGTGCTTCTACTACAAAAGCCCATTACCTCCGCGGAGCGGACGCGGAGTGGCGGCGAGTGGCAGTCTTGGTCTGCTACCCCTACTTCATTCCAGTCTTTCTTCAGTGCCAGTTTCTACTAGGAGGCGTGCTTCTACTACAAAAGCCCATTACCTCCGCGGAGCGGACGCGGAGTGGCGGCGAGTGGCAGTCTTGCAGTCATGCCAGGCAAGCCTGCAAAGACGACCTCTCCACCGCAGGCACAAACGGAACCAGAAGACGACATGGGCCGTCGTCTAAGGAGTGCTAGTTCAAGTGCTAGTGCCAGAAAAAACACAGCACCAGCCACTGCAAACCCCCCCTTTGATACAAGCCAGTCTCAGGACCATCCTACTCGAGACTCAATGCAGAAAAACCCATCAAAGTGGGTTAGTGACACAGCCTCCGTACCGTCTACTTCCCAACCTTCTTCAACCCACGAAAAGAGTGCTCCAGACTTACCCAGCAACGCACGGGCGTCTTCGTCCAGGGCGTCCCCCCCGCGGGTCGGGGCTGAGGCTGGCGGGCATCCTGACGGCTCAGCGATTCTACGCCGACTCTCGGAGGCGCCAGAGATTTCCATCCGCCCGCTTCCCGCCACAGTCACGACCGATGCTCCGCCGTCTCCCGGAGGGAAGACGGCGTTGAGATCTCTGGACGGGCTGTCAGGTGACGTTGCGGACGCTGGGGAGGAGGCGCGGTCGCGGACCGGGTCTGCCTTCGTCCAACAGAGGAGAGAGGACGCGGAGGAGACGGTCGCCCTGGACGGGGGCCAGCGGCTCACCTCAACGGCACCGACGCGGCGCGAGTCCGCACGCATCTCGGCAACCCGGGCGTGCGATTTGCTGCAGGCCCCGCCCTCTACCGTATTGACGGTATTAGCCCAGATCCATCAAGATGCAAAGTACACCGTAAACGAAGAGGAAGACCTGCATCTCTTACCCGACGTTGATCTTACATCTTCATCATCCACTGCCGCGGACGAAGTCCTCTCTCCAACAAACCAGAAAAAAAGACCACGACTCACTGGTGTCCCTTCAAAAAAAAGTAAAAAAACACAGGAAAAAAAACAGAAAAAGAAGACTTCTAACCCACCAGTAAAGCAAGGTCCCAATGGCCACCCCGAAAAAGCAAACAAGAACTTCAATTTAAACCCGACAAAAAATTTGAAAAAAGGAACAAAACAACATCAACAACCGCTGAAACTTCTAACGGATTTCTTCCGTAAACACTCAAAGGCTTTCCAAGGCTTAAGCCAAGACTTGACCGATGAGGAAATACTGGAAGCGACCTCTGAAAGCTCCCCTCCAAATAAACAACGCAGACTGAATTTCTTACCAAATACCCCTGCTTCGCCCCAACCAAAAGCAGTAGACCACCCCACGCTATCTTCAACCAAAGAAAACGAGCAATTCGTAGTATCACCCCCAGCAATACTCGTCACTTCAAATCCTGTCCCCCTTTTCGTAGGTCTCACCACAACTGAAGGTGCTGCTACAACAACGCCGTTAGTACCCCGGCTGTTAAATAGCATTGACACCACCATAGACGTTTTGGTGTCAACCGAGGCCAACATTGGTCCTTTGTTCCCTAAAGAGAGTAATCCAACACTCCTGGACCCTACGCGGCTGGAAGGAGTATCCCACGAGACGCCCTCAAACCACTTTACGGCTAGCCAAAGCCCATCCACTATAGACAAAATTCCATCGGCCCACCTAACCCCATTAAAAGAAGCCCTAGAAAAACATGACTTGGTCTGTCACGTCGAGGAGCAAACACCAGGGAAAGACTTAGTGAAAAAGCCCTCCCCCTCGGGGCGAGACGAATGCATCAGAACGAACAATTCACCCCCTGGTCACTCGCTGAGTAAGAAGCTTCCTCAAACGCTCAAAGCTAACTTACAATTTGAGAGACCCTTGGACACCTTCTATTCCAATCTCAACATCTACAATAACCAAAGAAGACACTCATTAGACCACCCCCCCAGAATGTCAAATACAGGAACCATACCTTCAAACCCATTGACCTCACGGTGTAGCAGTTCCCCCTCCCAAAGCTCAACAACCTCAAAAGACCCACCACCTAAAAAACTTGACATGTGTACTCTGATGTCGGCTTTGACAATCGCCCTCGCCCCATTTACCAAACTTTACGAGACCATCGGAGACACCCTGAAGGATCAAATTTCAATACAGGTGGCCATGTCAACTAAATTGACTTTCCTTGAAGGGTACATAATGGCCCTAGAGCAGAAACAAAAGCAGGGGGATCCTCCGAAACCACAGTATCCTACACCACCTAACGACAAAGGAAACGATGTCGAAAAAGAAGCGCCCACGCGGCCACTCCACATACCACATGAAGCGAAAGCGACTCAAACTGCAGTATTTATTGACCTAACAACGACTTCCAATTTACAACCAATGACAGAAAAAACCATAAAAGACCCTCTAGGAAGCCTAACAAAACTTACGACCACCTCAACCTTAGAATCAACAGTCCTAAATCAAGCACCTACCAAGGCTAAACTCCCACCACTGATAAAACTTTTAGCAACTCAACCAACCCCACTGTTAATACCGAAGGTTAAACAAAGACCGCCTCTTGAAGAAAACGACCTACTTAACCCCTCACCCAGAGGGGTCCAGGAGTTCTTAAACCAAGAAGAGTTGATGAACATCACACAGCATTTAACAGAGAAATCTACACCTCTTTCAATGAAAGAAAACCCCACGTTCGACACAACTACGTCACCTGCCCAACGACAAACCGGACCCAACGCAGAAGATTCCGGACCTGAGTCCCCATTTCTAACTTTGAAGGACCGTAGAAGGACTACCACCAGGAAACAAGATGAAGAGAGGAAATACCATTCCCATCACTCAAATCACAACACAAAGAAAAGACCCTCGCCCCAAAAGCGAGAAGAACGATCGCGTTCCTATCGCCCGCAGAACCGGAACGACCGCTATGATGAAACTAACCGCCTTCCTTCTGACGTTGGACGACTACCATCTCGTCCACAAAGGCCCTCTAATAGACTCACGACAACGAATAAAACAACCAGAGCCTTACCGCAAAAAGATCCTCACATTAGATGGATCCTGAAGCTTGAGCAAACTCAAGAAAACCAAGACAGAGTAATCTTAAATAGAAGATCAGTCCTTGACCTTTTCAGCTACATCCCCAAACTGTGTGAGCTGAAATCCGCGGACATCCGGATAGTTGACCCAAGTCATAGGCATCACAAGGCGATTTCCCATCTTTACATTTCATCCTCTGCTACGAATAAAACACTAAGAGCAGCAGTCGAAGACCTGCAAACCATGGGTTACGACCTAAGAGAATCGACAAGGGAAATAAAAACCCGTAAAAATGAGGTACCAGAACCCACCGGGAACCGTACAAAGGGGAAAATTGACCCAAAATATGTCCATCAACACCAACATCATCTCACGAAAAGTGTCAAAGACATTGGAAGACGAAAAGAACCCACAATCCCAACTGTCCAGAAAGATCCTCCGAAACTATCCATTAAACAAACCGGTTACTTGCCTCCATCAGGCGACCACCCTCAGAAAACGAAGCTTTCCTCAGCACCCCAAAGAATTAACCAGGAGGAACGGCAACCAACAGATTTAAGGAACATTCAAAGGAAGAGTCAAAATGAGACCTATTCAAACGTGGTTAAATCCACGCCAGCCTCCATCCTTGAGACAATGTGGTCATGGCTGCCTAAGGCCTTGAAGTCCCAGCATCAAAAATAGCCATCAATGTACCATACCAACGGCGACACGTCCAAAGACCCATGCAGTCGGACTCACTACCGAATAAAACTATGCTCATGGAACACCAGAGGCTTCCACCATCTAACCACCCCGAGCTCTATTGACTGGAACGAATACGACATCATTTGCCTCCAAGAGACCTGGCTCCTTCATCCTCCGATCATCGATGGGTACGTGACCAACATAGTCGCAGCCAAAAAAGGCTTAACAGGTAGACCAACTGCCGGCCTACTTGTTGCGATTCGAAGCGGTCGTGGTCTAACGAACATAGAAAAACTGAAAGAGACCCACGACACGCTGATGATAAAGCTAAACTGGTCGTTTGCCACAGAGAACAGCTTAGTCCACTCAAAGTCGATGGTTATCATCACTATATACTGGAACCCGGCTACGACTAACACTTCAAAATTCATCAAAGAAATGGAACGAGACATCGACTGGATTTACTTAAACCATCAAGTCGACCACATACTCATATGCGGGGACCTCAACATCAAATGTCACAACCCTGACAACCCTCCTCTTGCCAAATCGAAAGACCCTCCTATTGATCAAAGGGCATCTAAATGGCTAAAGCTAATGGAATCTAGAACTTTCCTAAACCTCGACCACACTTTCCTCGACTTAAAGAGGCTCCCAACTTGGGAAAGAGCCAACTCTAAATCCACAATAGATCACATCTTCGTCTCTCGGCCACTACTAAACTTGGTAACTTCATTCAACGTGAAAAGAACAGAGGAGAGTGACCATAACCTCCTAGAAACCACCTGGATCTCGGTGGTGCCAAACAAGATCACGATGCCAAATAACATCGATCTAACATCGCAAGGCACAAGATTGAAAATGACGGAAAAAGCTGTAAACTCATTAACAACAGCTTACAAAGATCTTACCTCACGAAACCAGCCGTCCCCGGCTGATTACACTCCTCTGTTGACAGCCTTCAGAATCCCACGTGGAAGGAACAGGGAAAACTGTCCACAGCGGAAGCACACATTCGATAAACTAATCCAAGAGAAAAAGAGAGAGTTAAGGAGAACTAAAAGACTCGCTCTGACACTGAACCAACCTTCAGCAGCATCTGCCGTCTCAACAGCCGTAAAAACCTATAAAAACTGGCTGAGAGGCCATCGTCATAACCTTCTCCAGCAAGACGCCGAAAACATCCTCAGGGCAATAAACGGCAACCATGCCAGAGACTTCTGGACTCTCATTCATTCGGCTACTCCAGGAGCCCCTCCTGACCAACTAAATGGAATTGCGGCCGCAGTATGGGAGGCCCACTTCGAAAACCTATTCAAAGAACCGAAGTTTACGGAGAGTAATACGCTTGAAACTACCTCCGCATGGATTAACATCACCGACCAGGATGACATCCTAACACAGATAAGAAAATTAAAACCGTCGCGCGCACCAGGCCCGGATGGGATAACAAACGTCGATCTCAAAACCCACCCTGAAGCGTGGTCCCATCTTTTGAGTATTAGATTTGCTCGCTGCGCAGCTTCCAGATCAATACCGCCATCATGGACCCGTGCGAACATAGTTCCAATTTTCAAAAAGGGTAACAGAGCCGACCCAACAAACTTCCGTCCTATAGCCCTTTTGGACTCAATAGGTAAACTATTTGGATCCCTCCTCGTGCAACATTTCCTTAGGTGGGCATCCAACGCCCCCTGCCAAGATAACTTCCAAACAGGATTCAAGAAGAACCTGGGTACGAACGCCAACATCCTGATATTGAACACACTAAAAAACAAGATCCTCGAAGGCAAACCTAACCTATACATCACGTTCATTGACCTCACACAGGCCTTCGATAAAGTGAACCGTACTAGATTATGGCAGAAACTAACAAACTGGAAATGTCCAGCCGAGATCTTGAACCTGATCAAAGCCTTATACTCAGGCACGTCAATGAGAGTAAGGTTAAATCAACAAGGGGCCCTTTCGGGAGAGATAAAAACATCCAGAGGTGTCAAGCAAGGCTGTCCACTCGCCCCCGCGCTGTTCTGGACTTACCTTGGAGACTTTCAAGACTCCAAAAAACTAATCCGCTCCTTCCCACCAAAACTGGGAGGAGCCCAGATCAGCCGCTTATTGTACGCCGATGACTTGATCCTATTGGACCAGACTCCCATAGGACTCCAACGACAACTAAACAACCTCCAAAGGTACATGGACGAAAACAACTTAGAAATCAACGAGTCCAAAACCAAAATGATGAGGCTCCAAAAAACATCAAAGAAAGCGGAAAAGATCAATCTTCGTCTCGGCGCCACTCAAATTGAAACGGTCAACAGTTTTAAGTACTTGGGAGTTACGTTTGACAGCTCTGCGAAAGACAAATCAATGCAAGAAACCCTCATCGACAAAGTTAAGAACCTATCGATCCAGGGAAAGGCAATCGACCTTAAATTTGGCCGTTACTCTTTAATCCCAGTAAGGGACTTTTACAAAAAGAAGGTGATCCCCACGGTAACCTACGGAGCAGACGCCATGCCCAACCTTCCGGCAGAGCTATGGCCTAAATTGGAAGCGCTATTCTGGAGGAGAATCCTTGGTCTCCCGAAATCGACACCAATAGCACCGCTTAGGAGAGAACTCGGTCTTTTATCTCTGGGAACCTTGGTCGCGTTGAACAGTGTCCTACTTTACAGGAAATGCATTATGCCAGGGACCCCATACGCCTACCGCCTGATAAACCAGGAACTTGAAATGAAATCATGCAACTCACTCTTGAAATGGGAATCAAACATGCTTGCCCTCCTACATTCAGCCGAAAGCTGCAAGGAAGTGCTGATAATCAACCCAGTAAAAACTTCCAAAAAAATTAAAGAGTGGGATTGGATTCAAACCACAGAAACAGCAAACAAATATAAACTCATCGGCCACCTTCCGCCTATCTTTAAGAAACAGGATACATTGCAAACATACCTCAAACTTTTCCCAAGTAGAGCAGCCCGTCTCTACTTCTTGAGAATTCGCCTAAATCTCCTAGAGACAAATGAAATCCTGGCAATTAGAGGTCTATCAAACACAAGTCAATGCCGTTACTGTAAATCCCCTACTGAAAAAGAAACAATTCGTCATCTTCTGCTGAACTGCCCCAAGACTCGAGATATCCGTCGTATCTACTTGAAGAACCACATCTCCGACTTCTCAGCGTTAGACGAGGAAAACTGTCGGAACAAGTTGATCGCAGGTGACAAGGCTGGCTGGGCCCTAGCCACGGTAAACATTATGCAACACATCATCAACTTAAAGCGTCCCTCAGAGGCATAGCCGACCGCTGTTCTCCTGTCGATCTTTCCAAACAAAGGGCTGACACAAGTTAGGCCTCTTTACACCCGGTTCTTTTTGCCGGCTCAGAGCAGCTTGCCGGGCCGCCACACGCTCCAACAGAAGTCGTTTTCCTCTTCGAGAACCTGCACTTACTTGAACCAGACACTGAATTTGAAACCATCCAAATGGATCTTCAGTCATTTTTGTTTTGTAAAAAATCCGAAGTGATTAAACACAAAAAAAAAATAAAAAAAAAAAAAAAAAAAGAACCGAGGGTAAAACCGATGGATGGAACCCCTGACTATAATAAAAAGGGCTGGTCTGTAGCGCTGAGTGTTCGGAGTTGTTGTAAGCGAATTCCGGAACGGCTATCAGGAGAGACCAGTCATCCTGGACCTTGGTGGCGAAACATCGGAGATATTGTTCCAGGGTCTGATTTGCACGTTCTGTGGCTCCGTTGGTTTGGGGATGATATCCTGAAGAGAGGGCACGTTGGATTCCTAAAATCCGACAGAGGTGTTTCCAGAATTGTGAAATGTATTGGGGACCCCAGTCAGATATAATCTTGGAAGGAAGCCCATGTAGTCGGAATATGTGTTCCAGAAATATTCCAGCTAGCTCTGAAGAGGAGGGTAGTTTCATCAGTGGCGTAAAATGGGCCATATGGGTGAACAAATCTATGGTGACCATGATGGTAGTATATCCTCGGGAAGGTGGTAACTCCACTATGAAGTCTGTAGCGATGATTTCCCATGGTTTAGTGGGTAGAGTGGGCTGCAGAAGAAGACCCGCCGGCCTTTTGTTATCATGTTTATTTTAGGCACAGATCACACAAGCCTGGATGTATTGCTGTACGTCAGACTTCATTTTAGGCCACCAGAACTGTCTCTGTATAAGACGGAGGGTGTTGGTGATACCTCGGTGCCCAGAATGGAGTGTGTCATGACAAAGGTTTATTATTTTCTGCTGTAACTTCCGTGTAGGAATGAGCAGTGCATTGTCCTTGAATAAGTAGCCTTCCTTGGCTCTTAATTTCCACTGGTTTCTTCTCGAAATGTCCTTCCATATTTCCGAGGATTGGGTTGCGATCAGACTTCTTCCAGGAGGTTAACTGCTTGGGCTACGAAGATCGTGGGAGAAAACATTTTAGGATATGCCTTATCTTCAGTGGTCACGTAGTCAGAACGGCGAGACAAGGCGTTAGCGATCATGTTCTGTGATCCAGGGACATGAGTGATGTGGAACTGATACTGGGCAAAAAAGTAGGCCCAACGTGCCTGACGACTGTTCCTGCACTCCAGTGACTGTAGAATCTGAAGGTTTCGATGATCAGTACGGACTTGGACAGGATATCTAGCTCCCAGAAGTAGGTGTCGCCATTCAGTGAAGGCTTGGCGAATGGCTAACAGTTCCTTTTCCAGGACGGAGTAGTGTGTTTCACTTGGAGTTATGGTTCTTGAAAGATAAGCAACGGGGTGTTCCAAGTCGTCCTCCATTTTCTGCTTCAACACTGCTCCTATAGCGTAATTATAGGCAACTGTTTCCACTAAAAAGGGTCGACTTGTATCGGGTTGAGCCAAAATAGGAGCTTGTGTAAACTCGGTCTTCAAACGCTGGAATGCAGTTTCTTGTAATGTTGACCAGACAAAAGGGGTATCCTTCTTTAGCAGAGCCACTATAGGTTGTACAATCTCGGAAAAGGTGGCTATGAACTTTCGGTAGAAATTGGCTAGTCCTAGGAAGGATTGGACTTGTTTCACGGACATGGGAGTAGGCCATGCGAGAATGGCCTTTACTTTTGAAGGATCCATGCCAATCCCCTCTGGACTAAGGATAAATCCCAGATAGTGCACAGAGGTAACGTGAAACAAACATTTTTCAGGCTTGGCTAAGAGGTGATGTTCCCAGAGTCTTTGTAGAACTGCCTTTGCATGTCCTTCATGCTTCAGAGGATCCTTGGAAAAAATCAATATGTCGTCCATATAGACAATGACGAAGAGAAACAACATGTCAGAGAACACCCTATCCATAAAACGTTGGAATACTGCTGGGGCGTTGGCTAGTCCAAAGGGCATGACCAGGTACTCGTAATGGCCAAAGGGTGTTCTAAAGGCGGTCTTCCACTCGTCTCCTTCCCGGATACGGATCAAATGGTAGGCACCCCAGAGATCCAATTTGGTGAATATTATTGCACCTCTCACGGCTTCCAGGATATCCGATATCAATTGGAGTGGGTATCGGTACTTAAGAGTGCATTGATTTAGGCCACGATAATCGAGGCAAGGTCTGAGTTCCTGGATATCTTTCTTAGGAACAAAGAATAACGATGCGCCTGCTGGTGATTTTGAAGGTCTTATGGTACCATTTTCATGGTTTGTATCAGATATTCTTTGAGGGCCTTTTTCTCGGGTTCGGAAAGGATAAACATCCTACTGAAAGGGATCACTGCCGAGGGTTCTGTTTCAATTGCGCAGTCTTTGGGACTGTGTGGAGGTAAGGCCTGGACTATGGCAGTTGAAAATACATCGGCAAATCCTTGGTAGGCCTCCGGAACCTGTATTATATTGGAAACCATGAGTGGAGTTTCTTGCTCCTTCGGTGGTTCCTCAGGGGTGTTAAAAGAGGTTCCGGGGATAGACAATGAGACCTACAAAACTCTGAGCCTAGGAATAGTGATCCTGCTGTCCAGTTTATATACGGATTGTGTTTTTGTAACCAGGGCATACCCAATACCATGGGGTAGTGGGCGGACTTAATGATATCAAATCTGATTAGCTCTTGATGGTGGTTTATTGAGAGCTGGATTTCCTTGGTCTGTAGGCTTATGGGTCCTGAACTGAGGGGTCTTCCATCGATGGCTTCCACAGGCTGCATGGTGCTTCATGCCTCATATGGGATTTGATGACTGACAACCCATTCCAGATTTATGAAGATTCCCATAGCTCTGCAGTCAACCAAGGCCAGAATGGGACAGATCTTACTCTTCGAGGGTGAAAGAAATGCCTGGAGAATGACCAGTTTGTTTTGTCCGGGAGAGTTCAAGGATGGAATTGATGTGGAGCAAACATCTCTCTCCCGAATCTCTGCTCCATTTAAGATCGGAGCTGGCGTTTCCCGAACGCTGAGTAGGTGCCAGAGGACACTCCCTCACCAAATGTTTGTCTGAAGCACAATACATACACAAACCCGTATTAATCCTTCTCAACCTTTCTTGAGGTGATATGGGTCCACGAAAGGCTCCAATTTTCATGGGTTCTGGTTCTGGGGCTGGGCTTCGGTTTGCGTCCGTTCTGACTGTGCTCTCAAAGGACGTCTTGGGTGGGTTTCCCCTGGATTTCTTCTTTTCAGCCTTCCTTTCCTGGATGCGTAAGTCTATTTGCATGGCAAGGTCCATTAGTGCTTGGAATGAATTTGGTCGAGCCACCCTGGCCAGTTCAACCTTGATCTCATCGTTCAGGCCTCTCCTGAACAGGGTAAAACTAGCCTCAGAGGACCAGCCTGCTTCCTTAGCCAATTGTTTAAATCTGGTCACATAAGTGAGCATATCTTGGGAGCCCTGTTGAAAGTCCAGCAAACGTTCTTGGGCAGTATAGACCTGCTCTGGACGGTCAAACATGCTTTTAAGGGCCTGTATGAACCCATCATAGTTATCTAGGAGGGCATCGCCGGAGTTAACAAAGGGTGTTGCCCAAGTTAAGGCGTTGCCGGAAAGGTGGGATATGATGAAACCCACCTTAGCCCTAGGAGTCGAGAAATAACAAGGCTTAAAGGTAAAGTGGACTAGGCATGAATCCAGGAATCCGCAAAGTGTTTTTGCTGAACCATCATACTTGTCAACAATACCACCCAACAGGACACCCTCCTTTGTGGCAGAATCCCGGGATAAGACCAATTGTTTGAACGCGGCGTTTTCCGCCTTTAAGATTTTGGACCTCGGTTGATAATTCTTGCATGCGTCGCATCAGGTCCTGCACGGCGGCTTCCATCTCGTTTTTAGGTTCGATCGGGTGGCTTCTCAAACTGAGAAGGAATTCCCCCCTTCTCACCTGGGTCCGTTGTTTGCCGGTGTCTTTGATCGCTGCCTTCTTGCAAACGGACCTGGTCTTGAACAGTGCTGCTCGAGTCTCGTCTGGTTCCAGGTTGTGTTTAGTTCCGGGAACGCGGAGTCCAGGAATCTGGGAGTCTGGGAAATGCTAGTAAGGCTCGAAATCAGGAAGGGGGGAAAGGGTCAGGAGTGGGTAATAGCACTGGGACAAAGGAAACAATACCGCGAGCTACGAGCACACTTCTGAGGGCTACTTTGCAATAGCATTGAGACGTGCGGAGCCGCGGAAGGCGCGGTCTATAAATAGATAACGCCGCATTCAGCGCATGGAGCGAGCAAGGGCTTCAGCTCTAGATGGCCATGTTGGAAGTAGTACGGAATGTAAGCCCCGTTGAGACAAGGACCAGGAGGTCCAAAAGGGGCGTGATCTGAAGTTCATGACAAGATGTGCATGAAGATATTCTTTCAGGACTTCTTTCTCTTTAGCGGAAAGAATATACATGCGGCTGAATGGCAATGGGCAATCTGGAATCAAACCGATTGCACATTCATCTCTTCGATGAGGCAGGAGTGATGAGTATTCGGTCGGAGAGAAGACTGATTGATATTGTTGGTATTCCGGAGGGACAGAAGATATTTTATTAAGTACTCTGCTGGTCGCACTACCATTCTTTTGCCCGTTCTCGTGTCCCAAATATTGATGAACACAATGCTCCGAACCCAGGAAAAGGGTTCCCGCAGACCAATTAATATACGGATTGTGCATCCTCAACCAGGGTAACCCTAGTATGACCAGGTAATGAGCAGTTCGGATAATATCTAGGATTAATGTTTCCTGATGGGAGGAAATGTTCAAGGTTAAAGAACAAGTATGGTCTTTAATGGGACCAGAGGTTAGTGGACTACCATGCTTTCCACTGGAATTTCTATGGATTTAGCCAGTCTAGGTATACCATGTTCTCTGGCCCAGGAATCATCTATAAAATTCCAAGCAGCACCACTGTCAATCAGTGCGGGGACTTTTTCAAGACAAATGTTATTCCAGGACAACGATATCTCAAGCACGATCATGGTGTTCTCCGAAGGAGTAGAAAGGTGAGATGGATCCATTAATAGGGAACCGGTAACTGAAAGAAAGCCCTGCCCCGTCGTTCCCTTCACGGTCGGGCTCTGGCATTTCCCGTCTTCCTTTGCGGGGCAACTGTACACTCTTTAACTGTGTGAGTACTGGCTCCGCAGTACATGCATAGACCCTGAGATTTACGTCTAGCCCGCTCGTCTGCAGAGAGAGTCCCTCGAGTGATCCCTAACTGCATAGGTTCCTCTGAGGAGACGGGCTTATTAGAAGGAGAAATACCTTCAGTCAGCTGTCTAAAGCTGCGTCCCTTCTTCTTTTCCCGATGTCTTTCTTGAAGACGGCAATCTAGTTGCATAACTAGAGCAATAAACTCAGACATATTATGAGGCCGAGGGACCCTAGACACCTCATCCTTAATTTATTCCGAAAGGCCTCTTCTAAAGATGGTGGTTAGGGCATCGTCGGCCCAAGAGGTGTCAGCCGCCATTTGTTTGAATTTAGTAATATAGGACAGCATGTTCAGGTTCCCTTGTTTGAAATCAAGTAAACGCTCTTGGGAAGCGATGGTAACCTCTTGTCTCCCGAACATGCTCTTAATGCTGCTACAAAAGACAGGATAAGAGTTGAGTATGGGATTATTACTAGTCACTAGCGGAGTAGCCCAGGCTAAAGCTGCACCCGTCATTTGGGCTATCATATGTCCTACTTTATCCCTATCTGTAGGGAAAAACGCTGCTTTGAAGGCAAATTGAACAGTGCAGGATTCTAGGAATTCCTTGACTAGATGTGGGTTTCCATCGAATCGTCCACAAGGTAAAGGTCCCGGAGGGACTTCGGAGCTCTGAGCAGAGTGACCCACTAGCTGACGTAGGTTGGTATTCCCCTGCTTGAGTTGTTGCATCTCTGTGGAGAGTGCTTGCATAGCTGTAACTAACTGCTGCACTTGTTGCTCCATGATGACTTACCCCTTCAGTTATATCTTCCACCTGTCAACGCTGAGTGGAGGTCTGCGCACTTGTTATAGGCGTTGCTATCTGTTATATTTATATTGATTAGCAGTTTGTTTACAAACACTTCCACCTCTGCGTTGACAGATAGATAATGTAATCCGAAGCGTCGTCTACCTTGTCTTCAGGAGCAGCTAGCAGAGAAGAGAAGTTCACCTGACACACTCTCTATATGCCTACAACTGAGGCAACAAGAGAACGCGGCAGGGAAACCCTTGAAAGGGAAAAAACCCTGTGTAGCTTGAGAGCGATGAGCAGGAGG
Source organism: Ambystoma mexicanum (assembly GCF_040938575.1). Lineage (NCBI taxonomy): Eukaryota > Metazoa > Chordata > Amphibia > Caudata > Ambystomatidae > Ambystoma > Ambystoma mexicanum. The sequence goes on along the minus strand of NC_090926.1, from coordinate 322,527,050 downwards.
AATCGGGATCGTCGCTAGTGAGCGCTGACAACTCCCTTTGAACTGGAAGGTGTAGAACTTGGTGACCCTCTAATTCACTGGATTGGTTCTATAATGAAAAGGAGAGTTAGTACGGCAACAAGATATTGATCCTTATGTAAAAATAGGGTAATGATGATACCTTTCCTGTGAGCAGGAATAACTGTAAGGAGTGCCGAATGAATGGGAATATTGTAAGCAAGATAAACGCTCAATTCCTTTAGAAACAAAGAACGGGAAGGGTTTAAAATGAGAGCAAAGAGATGTTGTATCTATATTTAGTCTGCATATAAACTCCACCTACCTAGGTCACAAATGAAGAAGTCTGCAACGTAAGCGAATGGAATGCTGGGTATTGTAGTTTTGGAATTACAAATCTTCTTCTACAGAGGAATTGAAACAACCGTGAGGAAATGTTAGAAGGAAATAAGCAGGCAAGATTCAGATGGAAACAAGGGGTTGAAAAACACCTACGCTATGAATGGGGGTCCACTGGCTATCAATCAATGCAAAGTTTGTATCGGAAGTTGATAGACGAGCGGAAGGGAATTGCCTGGAAGCACAAAGGTAAGAGAAATAAGGACCGGGAGAGACCGGGATAAAGGTAAGGATTCAAATAGAACAGTAAGCATAAATTCCTCGATAACTCACGTAGCGCAACCACCATAGGCAGTAGCAACGCACTGCAGTCTTGGCTTCTGCATCAAAAGTACTGTTTCCGGGTGTGAGGGAGGAGTCTCCCGTGTTCCTTTCAGCAGGACTGGAACGATACCCTGAGTATCGGACGCCATCTTGGGAGAACTCAGGCAGACTGAGGATAAGTGACGCCAGCGACGCCACAAAGACCAGGTCCGTCGACCCTTCATAACACTAGGCTTGTACCAGAGTCAAGGATATCACTTTGTTACATAACCCAACTGATCAGTATTTCTGTGGCTCTGTGCCGGAACTTTCCAGTTCCTTTTTCCATCCTTCTGCAGATATTCTATAGAACTTTGGGCTGTGTCACATGTGGTAATTCAGAATCACTAGAAGGACAAGATGGCAAGTTGAGTCCAGAATTTCTATTTTTCCTAAAATAATAATCCCAAACTGGCCCATTAAGTTCCCTCATGTAGTAAATGAAAAGGAGTCTAAGGGTGCATGTCAAGATGTCCTAAATCAATTAAAGTCCATTGTCTAGATAACCTAATCTAGTGTGGATTCTGTCTCTACCACTGTAACAAAACAAACAAACAAGATTCTAACTTCAGCCAAGGTAAAATAAGTGCCTTTACTCGCCTGATTTTTACCCCTTTTGAGGGTTTCAGATTTTGCACCCGGCCTTAGAGTTTAGCTGTAGTTCCCCTGACTTGGAGTTGGATCTTGGTTACCCCACCTTAGGTTTGTCATTCTGGTACCCCTCCTTGGGGTCTGACTGTTGTGATGAATCCCACAGATCCCTCACTGAAGCCCTGCCTATAGTCTCCTCCAAGGTGGCCAGGGAAAGGCAGACGCTTCCAGATCCTGACCTTGGGGGTGGTGTACTTTGGGAGGATCACCTGGGAGGAGACAATGCCCAGGGTGGTGAGGAGATTCTGTGGGATGAGACACAGTATTTGTCCTTGAAAGGGGAGAATCCTTTAAAGTTGCCAAAGTATGTAATGGCGTATTATCGTTATGAAGTACCTCAACCACATATTAAATCTTTGGATATGGGCACAGCTAAAAGAATATCAGGAAAAACCCTAAGGATAAAAATTTCATTTGAGACCCCTAACGATAGAAATCCCCCTTACTTTCAAAGGTACAGTGAAAGGAAATGTATAACTGTTGCCTTAAATAAACTGTCCCCCTCTGATGATGTATACTTAAATACATTTAAAGGAAACAGATATACCCTTACAAATCGGAAGTTGCTAATAAAACCTAATGTTGTTGTTGGGGACTACAAGTCCCATAATCCTGCAGGTACTGGGACAAGGAAGAGGACTGAAGAGCAATGTTGTAGTAGTAGTCAGGCAATTAAGTCTGATAGCCCACACCTGAGGGAAGCTGAGAGGCTTAAAACGTCCTCTCAGGTGCAGGCCACAAGAACGAGCTGGAACTGTGGCTGGAGTGCGTGCAGCAGTAGTAGAAGTAGGAAGTAGAAGTAGGAAGAAGCAAGCACAGTGTTGCCAATCATGGCAGAAGTGGGAAAACCGAAGGGATGCCGAGATTTTGATTCAGCAGATTTCACCTGCCTGTCCTGTGAGGGTCTTGTTCCCTCAAACCCTGATATGCAGAGGTTGTGCAGCGTAAGGCGTGAAGGAGGACTGCTTTTCCTCATGTTAACCTGATTGCAGAGATCACGCAGTAGGAAGCATGTCGGAGACCGTGGCCAGACGTTGCTAAGTCGTGGGTCTCGGGAGCGAGAGGAGCTCCATACTTACATGGCCGGACCAGAGATGCCTTCAGCGAGGAAGGGTGTGGGTCCAACATGAAGCCAGAAGTCGCAGAAGTCCTTCAACACGCGAGAGAAGGAATACAGAAGCCAGTGAGTTTATTATAACCGAGCGTTCTGATTCCTGGCGTAAGCACTGCTGGCAACAATATCCAGAAAAAATATCCGACACGTAAGAGCAAAGTGATGTTAACTTGACCCTTAATTGTTTAACAATGGAATACTTGAATTGTAGCACTTGCATATAAACAATCAGTCTCACATTCACTCGCGTAAAACCAAAACGCAGTGAAACTTCATTGTGGAACTTTAATCTTGTGAAAACATCTAAAAGAATGGTTGTGTGTGCCTAATAACGTTTCCGGAAGGAAAAGTAACTGTTGAATATGTACCAAAACTGTTAAACAATTCTGACAATAGAAGTTAAGTGGTTAAACATTGTCGTTACAAGGTGTAAAGAACAAGCATTTCCCAAGCCAAGAGCAAACATAGCGTTTACCATATTAACACTGAAATCAGCCTTTCCCAAAGACAATGCATGGTGTAAACCATACTGTGAACCAAATAGAACACCAGCATTGCCTTAGCCAAGTGTGTACAAGCATTAACTGAAGCCAAGAGAGTGACACCAAATCCTCTGGGTAATTATCCTGGCTAGCAGAATCCAAAGGAATAGAGATAAGGTTGGGGAAGGGAAACCTGTTCCTCATAACTATACTTTAAAGCTGATGCAACCTATATTACCAAAGCCAATATGAAGAAGACAGAGTTGTGTCCTAAAGGCAATTTTGGGTTGTCAATGTTACAGACAGACAAAGAATGGCAGAATGGCAAAGAGGCTGCCCCCCTGAAAAGAGAATATTCAGAGGAAGAGTGCCTTGCTTACTTGGCGGTGTTGAAGTACCATGAAGTGAATCTTGTTCTATCTGAATCCTGTTGAAGTTACAATGTATTGAAGCTGTGATAGTGTCTTTGGTTGTCAGTAGATTTGATACTTCAGTAGCGCAATTGAAGGTAGAATACTATGAGGTAAAAGGAGTAGATCCTCCTGTTGAACCTTTGCAGAAGTTACTTGCAGTTGAAGGAGAAATACTATTAGGTAAAAGGAGTAGACCCTCATGATGAACCTTTGCAGATGTTACTTGCGTTGGAAGGTTACTAAAGCAGAAGTGCTATGAAGTAATTCTGACAAAGATACAGCCTGTTGCCATGAACATTACAAGAGGTTGTGTTTACCTTAACATAACAAAGAGTTGTTGTATTTCTTTTTGGACAGCTGGAAGTTGTGGCAAACCTTCTTGACTGACAATAACATTGCTACTGTTTGATGAAGTGGAAACTTTTTATTCCAGCAAGAAGGTAAGCTTTTCTGTTGTTTAAACTTTGGGTAACAGAATGTTATCTTGACATTGAAGGAGCCATGAAATACATTGTGGGCCTGATTCATGCAAGTGTTTTATAATGGTGTAATCCCATAGGAAAACGTTCCATGAATCAGACCCTGTGACTTTATCACAAACCCAGATTTCCTTCTTTTCCTTTTTTTGTTGAACATTGGAATTGGAGTGACCTTGAAACCTGGGGAAGGGGAGTTCACCCAGGTTACCAAGAAAGATTGTGAATAGCATTGTTGATGTTATTATGAATTGCCATATATTTCTATAAGTGTGAGGGCCAGAAATCCTGTTTTAGAGTGCTTTCCTTTGGTTTTGATAGGCAGGGAAATCATTGTCAGAGTAAGGATAGTAAGGCATTTGATAAAATGTATGATTTAATAAAATGGCATATTTTAAGAAATCATCCAAAAGTTGTCTGTCTCACATTTCTGACCCCTCACACTGTGGTTACCCCACTTTGGGGATTGGTTTCGATTTCCCAGCCTTGGGGTTAAGTCTCTGGAACCCCGCGTTGGGGTTTGGTGTTGGTTACCCTGCCTTGGGGTTGAGTCTCCGGTACCCCGTCTTGGGGTTTGGTCTTGGTTACCCTGCCTTGAGGTTGAGTGTCTGGTACACCGCCTTGGGGTTTTGTCTCTGGTAGGCCTTTCTGTCCTCCTCCCAGGTCCCTGTGGCAACTGTGTACCTTCTCTCTTTGGGCGGGGCTCCTCTGGGCAGGCGTTCAAGTAAGCTGACATGGCATTGCTTTTCCAGATCCTCTCCAGCACTCTGTGTCTTTCGAAGCTGCTGCTTCCATCCTGCTGGGTTCCTATGGGGTTTCGGTATTGGTCTCTTGCCATGCCGTTCCTGCACCGCTTGAGCAGCTTTGACTGCTCCACGATCTTGTTGGTGGAATTCTTCCACGTGATGTCTTGGCAGAAACACTCAGCATTCTGTGGGCTCAGCGGCCACTACTGAATAGGGGAGGTTTCTGCTCCTCTTCAGTTCAGCGGCTCTGCTTCCTCCACCGCTTTACTTTTTAGCAATGCTCATTAGGCCTTTATCCCTCCGACAGCGTGGGTGTGGGTCTGTCTCCTGCTTTCTTTTCTGAAAGTTGGAGGGCATCAGAAACATGCCAGTCGTCTGTGTTTGCAAGTTAGTATAGAAATTAACTCCTATATAACCAACCAACTATTATAATTTTGTTGCAAGGGAATATAATGTATATCCCTGTTTAGGGATTGGCTGTCCTCTGAGGGCGGGTCACTCCCAGTGGGATCTTTAGATAATTTAGTTTCACAATATTTCCTCAGGTTAGCTTCATACCTTTTATCTCATTCGTCAAAGTCTTTTGACTGTACGAGGAATACTTAAACTCATGCCTTTTCCCTCGTATGACCACTTTGACTAATTGTTCCCTCTTGCAAGGCTTGTTTACTTCTCTCATTAAATCACAAAATTGCTTCAGGCTTCTCTCGCGGATTCTCATCACACGTGCAGCCCCTGCATCCTTCACCACAGTTCAGGTTACAATGGGCCTCATTACGACCCTGGCGGAAGACCATGGTGCTATTAGCACCATGGTCCATGCCGGTAAGTTACTGACTCCGCCATGGAGAAAGGGGGAATTACCACCCCATTACAAGGTTTGCGGGGCGGTAATTCCCCCTTCCTCCATGGCCCTTCCCCATTCCCATTTTTGCCCCATAGGGCTCAATGGGAATGGGGAAGGCGCTAAGTACGGTGCCGCAAATTGCGGCACCGTAATTAGCACCAAGGTCCCTTTGCGGGTCCCTACTTTAACGGCTGATCTACACCAGCCGTTAAGGTTGGGTCCCGCAAAGGGACCTCGTAATTAGGCGCTAATAAGTTAACGGCGCCACAGCCTTTTACGGCGCCGTTAACCCATTAGCGCCTGGATTGTAATGAGGCCCAATGTCTCTCACTCACTTTTCCACAAAACTCAGCGAGTGCTTCAAACACTTATCGCATCAGACATTCATGCAAGCCGGCTTGTCTTCTCACTCACTGGCAGTTATACTGTATCGGATTCTTTGTTCGTCAAGGTTTTCAGTCAGGCGCGGCGCACCTCCTTTCAAGCTCCATCGTTGTATGCGAGGAAGGTGCTGCTGTTACCTTCTGCATTCATCTTGCTTGTCTTGCCTTTTTAGAGTCTCCCTCCACCGAGTTCGTACCCTTCTCCTCAAGATCTACAGTTCACAGAGAAGACTTCCATATGCCGGGCTTGAGCATTCTCTCCAAATTCACGGTTTTCAATATGCGAGGAAGGTGCTGCTGTTACCTTCTGCATTCATCTTGCTTGTCTTGTCTTTTTAGAGTCTCCCTCCACCGAGTTCGTACCCTTCTCCTCAAGATCTACAGTTCACAGAGAAGACTTCCATATGCCGGGCTCGAGCATTCTCTCCAAATTCAAGGTTTTCAATTATATGGGGCCTCATTAGGAGTTTGGCGGTAGCCTTGCTAGTAAAACCCGGCAGGCTGCCGGCAAACTTTCTGAAAATATCTAGCACCCGAAAATGGGCAATTGCTGGGGTATTCCGGCCCCGCCGGACCCGGTAATTGCCCTTTCGCAGGTGCCGGAACTGTGCCAGTGCTACAGGCTTGCGGTGCTCGTGGCTGCCTTTCATTCTGCCAGGTCACAACTGGTGGAATGAAAGGCACCCGTGTACACAACTTGGAGTTTGCCGGTCCGGCAAGCTTACGGGTACCGTTGTATCCGGACCGACAAACTCGTAATGACTCCTCATCCTCCCGCACTGGTCCACCCCCAGGAACTGGATCCAACAGCGATGGTTGTGTCCTGGGCACCTGGATGACAAATCCCTGGGAATCCGTACGTGAGACACCCTCTGGTCTCTCACAGTAGCCGCCGCCAGGTCTTATTTCTGTTTGCGCCCGGTAGCTGCCATGATGTCTTGCCTGGTGTTGAAGAAATGTATGCGCGTTATCACATCTTTCAGAGGAGGTCCTCCATCTCCTGTGTAGTCTATGAGTGCGGTCAAGCAGCAAACTGTTTTTTGTTGTTTGGCAGAAGCATTTGGAAGACTTTACCGACGTATTTGAGGGCCTGGTCAGGTATCAATGATTTTTTCTCTGTGCCCTGTTCTCAATGTCTTCCTGTTTTGTCGCCATAGCTTCTCTCACCCCTTCTAGAGATTGGACTCAGCACTGTAGATCCACGATCACCATCGATTGTTCCGTCGCCCAGTCCTCGACCTCCCTGAGCCTTTGCTCTGCCTCCATGACTCGGCCATCTAGCCATGCCATTTTAGCAATCTTAGCCGAGAGCTCTGTCATGCAGTTCCTAAGTTCTGACTTGATCTCTGCCATGAGTGCCTAAATGTCCTCTTTTGCCGCTAATTGCCCTGGTGTATCCAGAGGTCTCTTCGGGGAATGGACCATAGCTCTCACTGTCTCTGTCTTTTTTCCTTTCTCCTGGGAGTGAAGCAGGGCAGGTATGCCCGTGCTTTTATTTGGTTCTGCTGCTTGGCCATTGCTGTCACCTGAGTGTCATATGGCGCGGGTATCCGTGGGTGTCACTGCCAAGTATTCCTCTGTCTGGCCTTGTGCATCCCAGGCTCTAATGACCACTGCCCCCTCCTTCTTTGAGGAGGACTATGCCCTCCGTGTTAGGCTCTGCTGAGCTGGGGACCCATGAGTTTTATCAGGCCCCCTCGGACTGGGATGCCGGTCGTACTCTGCAGTGCTGGGTGTTGCATCTGATGGCGGGCCTTGCTCTCAGCTCTAGGCAGCAGCCAGCACAATCCTCAAATGGGCATCTCCCCTGGGCAGACCCAGAGCCGCTCCCACGTCCAGGCCACCAGTCATAGTGGCAAGAATCAGTGACTTTGTCTTCATATTGACCCAACCCGCACCAAGGCCCTCCCGTTAGTAGCTGGTGCTGGGGCTCAACCTCCCTCAGGCTCCTCCCCAGAGCATTGTGGCCACAATAGGGCTGCACTGGAAGTTACTGGACGCCCGCCCGGGGCCTCGACTCCAACTCCTCCAGCAGCGGGAGGTGAGTGAGCGCTCCCAGACCCGCTCACCTCCACCTCTTCTGCGATGCATACCTCAACTGGGCTTCTCCACTCACAACACCTGCCAGGACTGCAGAGGTGAGTGCGCGTTAGGGGGTTGATGCTGTAGTTTCTGAAGCCTCGAGTTTTTTTTCTCATTAAGACGGCACTGATGCTCTCCGACTGCGCTCTTTATGGCCTGCTTCACATCTCGCTGAGCATCTGATGTGGTCATCAGAGCAGCAGACGGGGTCGGCCTGGAGGGAAGGGGCATCCAGCTGCCACCCAGAGTTCCGGCGGGATTCCCCAGACTAGTTGCAATTTCGGACGCACTCCACATCGGCGGCCTGCTGCATCATGATGAGCGTCATCTTTGTTCCTGCCCGGGGCTGCTCACGCCAGATCTTCCACAGCCTCATTTGTCTGGATATGCTCATCCCCGACCACTGTCAGCTGCTCTGCTGCTTCCTTGGGTGATGCCTCAAAGGGCCTGTTTCATTTTGGCTCCGACTCCGGCTTTCGATCTGCATTGCGGGCTGATTTCCCATGCTCCGCATGGAGGCTTTCAGAGGGGCGTCTCATCGTTGGCACTCGGAGCCACGCCCCCAGGTAGAGTTTCTGACACAACCTTATCAAGCATGCCCTGCTCCCCCACTCATGTTTGCAGCACATGAAACGAAGCTAATGGATGCAGAAGAGAGGGAGCTAGACACAAATAAACCCATAAGAGCATTGGTCCCCCTGGAAGACTACTTTATCAGCAACGTCTTCTTAGTTTGGAGAAAGGAAAAGATCAGACCAGTAATGCATTTGAAAGCGTTCAACGTGTATTTGGTCTATAGATATTTCAATATGGAAGGCATTCCCCTCCTCAAGGATCTGTTGCAGACCGGGCACTGGCTAGTTGGTCTGGACCTCAAAGATGTGTATTTAGCGGTCCCGATCTTTCAACCGCATCGGAAACTTCCCGCAGTTCATCTGGGCAGGACAGACCAGGGAACTTTCCAGTATGCCCGTTGGTCTGTCCTTAGCGCCATGGTGCCTCACAAAGCTTCTGAAGCCAGTAGCGGCCAGGCTCTGTGAGCAAGGCACCAGAAGGAACAGTTATCTGGACGATATGGTCTTCTTGTCACAGGCAGGAAGCTCTTGATGACACAAGTTCAGAGAGCAGTGTCCCTCCTGCAGGATCTGGGGTTTCTGATATATTGGGAGAATTCAGATCTAGCACCAGCATACTGCTGGATGGAATTCTTAGTGTTTCAAATGGATACAGTGGCAGCATTGCTCGGCCTGCCGACACACAAGATGCAGGTGACTTGCAAGGAGATCAAAGCGATGCTAACAAGAAATGACACTTCCCTCAGGCAGCTGGCAATGCTAATAGGACTGTTAGCCTCCACAAGCCATGCAATATTCCCGGGTCCACTGCATTATCGCACCGTACAAGGGCTCAAGATACAGCATTTACGCAAGGAGCTGGGGTACAATCAGCTAGTACCAATATCCAACGATGCCAGGATGGAGATACGCTAGTGGTTAGACCACATGGAAGCCTGGAATGGGAGAACGATTTTCGGGAACCTCCCAGATGTAGTTTTAGAGTGAGACGCCAGCAGATCAGGAAATAGAGCCTGATGCGGCTCGGTGACCACCGGTGGTAAGTGGACAACCACAGATGCACATCAGTTGCTGGAGCTCCTAGCGGGTTTATTTGCTATTAGAGTGTTAACCCTGCAAACTGTGAAGAGATGTGTCCTTCTCTGTGTGTGAGATACATAAATCACCTGGCAGCTAATTGACCTAACCAAGGATGTTTTTCATCTATGTCTGGAGAGGAACATTTCAGTGATGGTGGAATATCTGCCAGGGCTAGCCAACACAGTAGCGGACTGGAACTCAAGGTTCCTGAGAGACGTCAGCAACTAGAGGCTGCACCGGGAGGTCTTCTTGAGATTGATGAGGATGTGAGGTACGTGCAGCATGGATCTATTTGCTACACGGACCAACCGCAGCTGCCAAAATTCTTTAGCTGGAGGCCAGGCACAAAGGCAGCAGCGACGGATGCCTTCGTGCAGCTGTGGGGACCAGGAAAGGAGTACGAGTTCCCCACTTTCACCATGATCACTCATACTCTAGCCTTTGTGCACAGAAATAGAGCCAGAGTGGTGATGATTACCCCATTATGGCCTAGGCAACCATTGTTCCCAGACCTCCTGGAGCTCTCAACAGAGATGCCGATTCAGCTGCCCCAGATATAGCAAATCCTGCAGGGCGCCGGCACCCGATTGTGCTGGACGGGTTGCTGACCCTGGTGGCATGGATGATTTCCGGAGTACCTGGAAAAAGCCAGGACTGTTGGAAGATGCTAGACAATTCATTCAGCGCTCCTGGGACCTGGGGATTGCAAGGTCATATAAGGCAGCATGGCGTAGTTAGATTAGTTGGTGTGGGTCAAGGGGTGCAGATCCCATTACAGCAGATGTGGTTGCATTAGCTAATTTTCTAGCAAGCCTAGCGGCAGAGAGTATGGTTTATAGAACAATCAATGTGTATAGATCAGCAAGCTCAGCAACACATGACGTTATTGAGGGAGCCACACTGGGAGAACAGCCCTTCATAAAGAGAGTGATGAATGCGTTCAGCTCATGAAGCCTGCGGCTCCCAAACACTCCCAACTGTGGGATGTAAATACAGTGTTGAGACTATTTCTATCTTGGCCGGATAACGGTCAGTTGTCCAAGAAAGCTCTAGCAGTAAAGTTGATGACGCTTCTATGCCTGATCTCATGTAAGAGAGTTTCGGACATAATAGCGCTGGAAGTGACAAGTAGAGGTTTTTCTTCAGGAGTTATGTTTCACATTACTAGAAGGACCTAGACCAACATCACAACCGCGTCATACCCGGTGAAAGGAAGCGCCCCCAATTCAGCACGATCCTCCCCGCAATGAGAGACAATAAGGGACTCTCCCGTAGTGGGAATAAGACCAAGACAGAGTGCGGGTGAGCGTAAGTGGGAGTTTATCCAAGGATAAGGCATGCAAAGAACTCTGCAACCTACGAGAGCGCTCTGTCTGACAATAGCAAAGACAGGCGTATTTCTAATACAGAAAACGTCATCAACACCTAAACACTATAGGGGGCACAAGTTAATTGGGATTGGGTATCGTCGACTAACTATAGGTGTTGCTGCAGCATGGTTGGTCTTGGCAAGACGACGTCACTGGTCAGCCTCGTGGGTTGGGTTGGGCCTGGCAGGCCGGCTTGAGGTCATCCGTGCGGTGTTGGTGCGCTGGGGCAGCCTGTGACAATGATGAATACCTTTCCTGTCTTAGTTGCCCTAGGCCATGCACACTGCAGTTATTCAGAAAATGACATTTACGTTCACTAATAAATTGTTCCGTAGCTTATCTTATAAAATAAACGCAACACATGAGGAATGCACCTCGTGAGAGGTCTGGTGGTTGTTGGTTGGGGTGAGATTTACCTGAGTCTTATTGACCGGTATTTTAGGTCGCGGGACGGGGCTCTGGGACCTGGGCCGAGTGATACATGTCTGTCTGCTGCGTTAGAAGTTATTATATAGATGGGTCTCTGTGTCTTGTCCCAATGATGGGGGTCGTCCTTACACGGGGTCAGGATTCTTGGGGGGGTTCGTGGGGATTTATGAGAGGGTGCTGGTAGATCAGTGGGTTCATCCGTGGGTTTATTACCGTGCTGTAAATAACACAGGTGGCGGGCTGTGGCCTTGGTTGCGGCGCCGGGGCCTCTGACTCTCTGAAGTAACGCCAGCTTGGTTGGGGGAGGTGAGGGAGCGCAGCACAAGTCTTAGCTTTTTTATCTGGCAGGCTTGGTGGGGTGGGAGAGGGAATGACCTTGCATATACTCACAAAGGTATTTTCCTCGTGCGTTGCTGATCAGTGAATGCAGAAGTTTTATACTGTTCTGCCTCATTTTAACGTTATTCAGACACACATATACATATATATATATTTCATTTTCGTTACACATTTCTTTAATACAGTCGGTTCCAGTACCTTTTCATTACCTAACATTATGTTCACTACATTGTGTGCGTATTGTATGTACATTAGACGTTATACGAGGGATATCTAGGTTATGGCCTACAGAGATTGATGCTCGCCGCTTTGGGTGATTCAGAAAACATATATGAGTTCAAGTTTCTACATACTATTGAAAAACACTTTTACAGATAGAGGTTACACGTTTGGTCAACATCTTTCTCCGTGGTTATAGCAGCATTAGTCCAGACCTGGAGGGATATCATATAACGTTACATTTTTATGGTTCGTTCACATTTTAAACAGAGGTAGTTCATTAACACCAATACTTGAACTATTTTCTACCTTCTTCAGATAGTGATGCTTCAGCTTTTTTCCCCGTTGCCCCGGCCTTGCGGTCTGGGTCATACGGGGTGCAATATCACATTGTTACTAATATAATGTTGCCGTGTTGGCATCTCGGGTTTAGCTCATCTCCGACTTTCTCATGGGAACGCGCTCGCAGCGGATCTGCCAGGGCTGCTGAGGCGGCAGAGATGCATGAAAGGCCCTCCAAAGGTGGGGGCCTCGTTACAGTGTGCTGAACTCACACCATGTTTGCTGTGCACGATGGCGTCTAGGCCTAACTTAAGTTTCGGTAAATGCAAAGACAGGGTGCGTGTGGGCAATGTCGTCGGCGGGTGAACCCCCCTCCACCTGGGCCCGGGTGGCATGAGGGTGCTCCCACCGAGCCATGGTCCTCACCTGGGGAGGGAGCTGTAGGTGAGGAGGGCCTCGTGGCCATTCCTCCCCTACATTTCCCCCCTTTCGTTACTTAAAGTAACGAATTTCTTTAGCTCTTCTAATCTTCTACATTCTTGTTCTTCTAACACTGCACCATCCCATGCAGGGGTTCCTTTTATAGGCATCCATGCTCTGCACACCCCCCTTAAGCTCTCACCTCTCCTAGCATACTCGTCTGGTGTACATGTCAAATATATACAGTCGCCGGTCTCTTCCAGATCTACCCAGACCTCCTCATACCATTCCAGTTCTACGTCTCGTGGTTCTTTAATCGTGGTGTGCCATAGCTTATCTACTATGTACTTGTCACGGCACATAGGCACTAACTGGTACCTGGGGGTGTTGTCTGTTCCTGTCTGCACGTGTACTTCTTGTGTTGCTTTAATTGTACCACCGGAGTTGCCCATTGTAACCATCATCATTGCACCGTTAGGGACTGCATTAGCACAACATCGGAGGCCCACCTGGCACAGGCAGAACATCACAAGGATGATCACCACTATTGGTATCAGGAACTTCATTGTCACTCCAAGCCATGAGGGAACCCAGGAGAAGATATTGTCGAACCACGAGCTATCCTCAGCTCCACCTTCCATTTTCATCTTCTCGCCCAGGTTATGTACTGCTTCAATAACGTGGGACAGGGACCCATTTTCTGCGTCTTCAGAAGGTACGAACGTGCAGCACGCACTTCCTATTTTTCGGCAAACACCTCCATCGATAGCTGTCAACAGGTCTAGAACATACCTGTTCTGCATGGTCATTAGTCGCAGAGCTCGTAGTTCCACCTTTATTATGTTGAACCCTTCTTCAGTGTCATTGGCCAACTGGATCAGTTCCCACCGTGTGATCTGGAGCCATTTTGCATTTGCTCTTGCTTGGACACTGGACACTAGTGAAGCAAAGAATGTTTCCACGGAGCTGAACAGGCGATACTTGTCTGGGATCTGTGCCAATAAATCAGATGATGCTTGTGATATGTAGTTCGAGGCTCGCTTGTTTCTTGAGAGCTTTTCTTCCTTCCCCCCGGAGGACAGGACATAAAGGTGCGCTTGTGTAGTTGGAGAAGCTGCATTCTGGTTCAAGCCTCCTTTCATCATGTTACTTCTGTCAATATGGCTTTCTGGAATCACCATTAGTGTCGAGTGCAAGGTGGCCATTGAGCAGCTACCACTCCATGATTGGGGAAGGTGCAGGTACGCCTGGTTTCCGCATACCCAGTAGGTGTCCATTAATGCTGCTGTCCCTTTTTTCATATCCGGGATGGTGAGAGTTTTGTTACAGTTCGTGTTCGTTCCCATTGCCATTTTTCCTTCTCCCTTGAAACATAGTTCGTTTTGTATTTCACTTTGTAGCTTGAAGGGTTTCTCCATCGCTGTTACCCATGTTAGTTTAGGGATGTGTTCTTTCCATATTGGCAAGCACGTTCTTTCCATCCACCGCAACTTGTCCGGTTGGACACCTTTCAGCGCTTCTGCCTTGCACAGCACTTCTTCGTCTTTCCATTTGTTTTCGGAAAACAGTGTCCCTTGTATTGCAAAGAAAGGTTCTTTAAGGCAGATCACTCCAGACGCTTGCGAATAGCACGTTTTGTTGTTCTGTACCATTCTGAAAGAGACATCGTGTGCTTGGAAAGTGTTCTTTATTCTACACAGCGTGAGATGAAGGAGACATTGGGCATCCACAATGGGCAATTCTCGTGGCAACAATACTTTAGGTGTGCCTGATGCATGGGGGATAAGTGAGCAGACATAACAGCTCTCATTGGTTGTTTGTTTAGCTGTTGTGCTCATATCTGCATACCATTTATTTGCTTGGTGAGGGTGTCGTGGGTCTTCCATTTTGTCTAACCCTAGCCCATAATACTCATCATACCCTTTTCCACCAGTCTCTCTTCTCCGCCTACTTTTCTCCCTTCTTCTGTACCTTCTCGTTATAGGAGGTGAAGAACCAGGCCCCCCTTCCTCCCTCCCACCCCCCTTTTCTAATTCTTCATATAGGGGCGTGTGTTCTGCCATCATAATCACTTTTCCATCCTCATTAATAAACAAGAGATCGTTGTTTGAAATTGGGGCGGGAGGGATCGTGTGGTTGTTGTATGTTCCAGGTTGGGACATTGTGTCATTATCTACATTTTTGGTTCTCCATTGTGAGAGGACAGCAGTGGGTGGTGTAGTATAGTATCCCCACACAAAGTGTGCTCCATCCCAGATCAAGAAATCACCTTCTTTGATACCTACAGTCGGAATTGTTTTCGTTCCAGGAGCAAGGGTGGTGTTGTTCCCCCCTCCCCCCTCGTTCATCTCGGTAGAGATGAACGCTATAATCCAGTGTAACACCAGACAAAACATTGAGATGAAGAACACGATAGCACACATTGATAAACCACATTCAAATGAATATGTTAATCTAGCCACTAACATTTCTCTAAATCTAACATATCTATTAGTTGCAGGCTGCCCATTCGATGCCATGATAAATCCTGTTTGAGACACAAAAGTTCATTAAATACAAACATGTAAGCATTTCCACATTGTAACGTTTCGGTGATAAAATATAGGGTTGGGTGAGGAAGGGGGTTTGTTGACAGACAAGGTAGCTTTCAGTCAATATTATTTGTAACTTACTATATATATATATAAATAATAAAAAAAAAACATGACATTTCTAAAAACAACAATAATAAAAAACATCTTAAATAGTACAGGAAGGGGAAAAAAAAAAGAACCCCACGCAAAACTTTCAAAAATTGTAAAAAGAAAATTTACATATACATGTGTACATGTTTTAGTCCAGGACATTTGTTGCGCGCTAATTGTGTTCACTGTTCATCTCATGAAGCACACGAAATTCAAATCATTCATTCCGCACAACTTCATCGTCCGCTGTTGCCTGTGCCTCATCCTGCACCTCACTCTCCGCAGCGCTGTAAGCTTTACGTACATCTGTCAAATGCACCCAATATCGCAGGCCCTTAACCTTTACTGCTGTAGGCGTGCAAAACACTACCTCATAGGGGCCATGGAAGCGTGGTGCGTTCCACCTCCGCACAAAACTTCTAACATATATAAGGTCCCCAGGCATTAGCTGTAGTGGTTTTTCAGGCAAACCGTTTGGTTCAGTCGCGTTCCCCTCCTCTCTTGTCGAGGGGGGGGCTAGTTGCTTTGAAATTACGCGCGCTGCCCTTGTCAATTTTCGCAGGTATTCTGTGAACTCCTCCCCCAATATGGCTGCGCTTCTGTGTGCATCAGAACGCTCACGGAGAGGCGAATGCGCTGTGTGCATTCTTCTTCCCGTGACGATCTCGTGCGGGGACAAATGGTGATCCTTACTTGGCTGGTTTCGTAACTCAAACAAGGCCAAAGGCAGGCAGTACATCCAAGTCTTTTTAAGGGAAAAACAAAGTTTTGATAATCTGCTTTTTAACAGGCCGTTTATCTTTTCTACGACGCCATTACTTTGAGGATGATAAATCGAACATAATTTGTGCTTTATTCCCAATAATGTAGTCACTTCTTTAAAGAGTTCATTAACAAAATGCGTCCCGTTATCTGAGCGAATAACGTCGCAAATTCCCCAGCGCGGAAACACTTCCCGCACTAGGAACTTCGCGGCGCCCTTCGCGTCAGGGCGGGCACAAGGGCCTGCCTCCACCCACCTCGAAAATGGACATACAACCACAATCATGTATCGAGCCCCGTTACACCTTTCTCCCATGTCTACATAATCAATGTGGAGCTCTCTGAATGGGCCACTTGGTTTTGGTATCGTACCCCTTAGTGTACGCAATGTCATACCTGAGTTGTAAATTTGACATGTCGTGCATTCTAGAGCTAACCTTGTGACATGTTCCTGGAGGCAAGGTGTAAACCAATCTTCTTGTATCTCTGCCATTATGTGTTTCTTTGTGTTGTGTGCAGGAAAGTGTAGTTGTTGAAATGCTATTTCTAACAGCGTGATTGGCATTACCACTTTTCCTGAACTCTCTTGTCGCCACAATAAATCAGTCGGTGATTTGCTGCATCCTCTCTTAGTCCACAGCAATTTTTCCTCTGCACTAGCTCCCTCTTGCAGCTCTATTATCTCCTGTGTGGACATCATGTTGTATCCTGTGGGGACTTCTTGGCTTGCTGTGTGGTGCAACATGTACTCTCCTATTTCACCTTTTTGTAGATATGAAGCTGCTTTGGCAGCGGCGTCTGCTGCCGCGTTCCCCAAAGATACAAAATCTGTATTGGTGGTATGAGCTTGACATTTTACGATGGCCACTGCCGTGGGGTCTTGCAGGGCCTCAATCAGTTCTTTCAATAATTCTGCATGCTGGACTGGCGTTCCGTCTGCTCGTCGGAACCCTCTCCGCCCCCACCGGGCCAACCCACCGTGAACTGTTGTTGTCATGTATGCTGAGTCTGTATATATGGTCACTGCGCACCCCTTGGCGGCATGCAATGCTTCTATTAGCGCTATTAGTTCTGCTGCTTGCGCTGAATAGTGTGATGGGAGGCGGTGTTGTACTAGTATCTCATATTCATCTTCCTCTAATCGTACCACTGCCATACCCACATGCTTTTCTCCTGTCTCCATGTCTATTGATGCTGACCCGTCCACAAAATACACCTCACCCTCGGTCAGGGCATTTTCAAAAATCACTTGATCCTTACTTTCGTCACCTATGTACGTGGCGCAGTTGTGGTTTTGCATGTCCTCTATGGTGCATGCCTCTGTGATGAATGTGGCTGGGTTCACTGTTTTACATCTTACTATATGGATGTTAGCGCTGGACAGTATTATCTCATATGCTGTGGCGCGTTGTGTTGTCAATGTGCTCTTTGTTCGCTCTAATATTGCAAAAAGTGAGTGTTCCACGAACAGTGTCACCGGGCAGCCCATTACTATCGTGGCACTTTTTTCAATTGCGAACGCGGCTGCAGCTAGGGATTGCTCGCACGCGAAATGACCTTGCATTACTGCGTCTAGGGTGCCGCTATAGTAAGCGAGTGGTTTGTGCCCTAAAGATGTTTTCTGTGTCAGTACTGCTGTCATCAATGTTCCTTTGCAGTGTGAAAATAAGAAGAATTCGCGCCCATAATCTGGGTTTGCTAGTACTGGAGCGCTTGATATCAGCTCTTTTAGTGAGTTAAATGCTGTGTTCATCACCTCTGTCCATTCTATGTGTTTGTGTTCCTGTTGTGCTTCTTTCAGTGCCTGTAGCAAGGGCCTTGTGTACGCTGCATAGTCCAATATCCATGCTCGGCAATAGTTACACATACCCAGAAATTTCTGCATCTCTTTTACTGTTTTGGGCTCCCCAATTGTTCTAATCGCCTGTGCCCTGTCTGGTATAATTCGCTTGCCATCCTTTGATATCAACTGACCCAAGTATAGGACCTCCGTCAGACAGTATTGTAACTTCCCCTTGTCCACCTTGTACCCCTTATTTGCCAATAATGTCAATAGTGTTATCGAGTCCTGTCTGCATTCTTCCTCAGCCTGTGCACAAACCAATAAATCATCAACGTACTGAATCACTGTGCTTTCTACAGACAAATTCCCCAGATCTTCATGTAGTACCCTGTTAAATATGCTTGGGCTTTCGCAATATCCTTGTGGTAGTCTGCAGTGTTCGAACCTCCTTCCTCCCAATGTAAATGCTGTCAAGTACCTGCTCTCTTCTGCCAAGGGAATCGAAAAGAATGCATTTTTTAAGTCAATTACTGTGAAGTGTGATGCTATTTTTGGAATGTTGCACAGTATTGTCGCCGGGTTCGGGACTAAAGGGAACTCCTTCATTACCACATCGTTCAATGGGCGTAAATCTTGTATCATCCTCCATGAACCCCCCTTCGCTTTTTTGATTGGGTAAATGCATGTGTTGCATGGGGAGTTTGAGGGCACTATTATACCCTGTGCTAGCAGTGCTTCTATTGTCTCTCTGATCCCTTCTTCTGCTTCTCGCGACAGTGGATATTGTTTCACCCGGGGCAGTATTGCTCCTTGTTTTACTTTTATCACCACAGGCTGAACTTCATGTAGCAACCCTACATCGTGGGGGCCATTAGTCCATAAGTTAGCGGGTACTGAACTCATGTCTTCATCAAAAAATGTATGCGGTGCTCCTACTACCGCCATTAGTTCAACTTTAGTTTGTCTGGCTGTAACTACGATGTCGCAGGGCATTGCCAGT
The DNA here is from genome assembly GCF_040938575.1 of Ambystoma mexicanum. NCBI lineage: Eukaryota > Metazoa > Chordata > Amphibia > Caudata > Ambystomatidae > Ambystoma > Ambystoma mexicanum. The sequence continues at coordinate 322,508,214 of NC_090926.1, read as the reverse complement.
TCCATCACTACTTCACCATCTCCCTCAGTGTCAGAAAATAGCTCCTCGTCCGAGAGCTCTCTCAGGGGGATATTTGCATTTGTACACAATACTGTCCGCCACTCACACCCTTCCATGTCAATACCAATCACGCATATTCTGTTTGCTGATACATGTATTGCATGCAAATCCAATGATAGTACTTCCCCAAGAGCAGTGTCAGGGCTTGCTATGGGACGAAAAAGGAATTCTGCTGGTATTCTCCACTCCACCCTTTTTAGTTCTGGTACTATGAGAGCCAATGTTCTCATGCCTTCAACAAGCATCTCCTCATTTCTTGGTACCCCTCTGATCTCTTTTATTGTTGTGTGGCCGTGTATTACTGCTAATATACGGAGGGGGCATATGCCTGGCGTTGAACATACGATGCCGCTCCCTGTGAATGATATGGTCATGTTTAGTTTGCTCAAGAGATCTCTCCCCAGTAAGTTGATGGGAGAGTTTTCATAGTACAGTAAGGGTGCTTTCACTGTTTTACCCCCCACTGTCACATCCAATACCTCTGTGTAAGGAACTTCAATTACAGCCCCAGAGAACCCCTGCGTCTCTAACGTTCTATTAGATAACGGGAACCGGCCCTCTCTAATGCATGATTTCTCCGCTCCCGAATCCACCATGAATATGAATTGCTTGTCTCCTATCTGCGCTCCTATCAATGGTTCCTCTGATGCATTGTGGGTCGTAGACAGTACTGGACACGCAAGTGCTCTCTGTGGGCTGTCCTATGCGGGGTGTCTCATTGCCCCCCCTTGATCGAAAATATTCCCCGAAACTACTGACACTCCACTGTAAGGTGCGGGGGCTGGTGCCCCATTGGCTCCTGTGGCGAAAGTATTACCAGGCGTGTAGTGCACATTGTCATTATTCTGTGGGCTGGTTTGTGTTCGGTATTGATGTCCGTGTAGTTGTGCGTTACTCCTTTGTACTACATTGTCTGGTTGCTGGTATTGTCCCATGGGGAGGCCGTAGGGGCTTCCTGGATGGGGGTGTCCGTACTGTTCTATCTCTTGGAAACCGTTGTTTTGTCTGCTCCTACATTCCCTTGAGTAATGCCCCCATCTCCCACAATTCCAACAGCTCCCCTGTGGACCTCTGGGACCCTGCCACCCATTTCCTCCAATTCCTCCATACCCTTGTCCTCCTCTTCGCCCCCTGTACCCACCTCTTCCTCCTCTTGGGGCCCACTCTTGCCACGTTGGACCTCCGTTCTGCTCCTGCTCTGTCCACTGTCGTTGCCCTTGTCCTGCCCAATTCGCTGCTATTCTTCCTTGTATTGCTATTTGCCCCTCCTCTCCTTCCTCTCCCTCCCGTATGAGTGGGAGTCCCGCTACCGCTGCTGCGACCTTCACCAATTTTGATTGCACCAACTTCGCCTCGTCCGCCAACCTTTTCTGTGCTATTTCCCTCTCTCTTTCTTTGATCCTTTTACAATGGTGTACTATTATGCTTTGGATCTCCGGCCAGCCTTTTGCCTCAACACCTGCTATTTTATCTAGTGCCTTTTGCACTTCCTTTGGGAGCCCTCTTTTAATGATGAAGTAAAATAGAGACGTGGATTGGTGCCAGGGCGTACCCGTTTCCGCTCTCCACATCTCCTGCACCCGGAGAATGTAATCCATAGCGTCCTCCCCATCATTCATGGTACATTGCATTACTGACTGCAGATCAGGGGTATCTGGGAAAGTTTCCCGCAGTGCGTCCCACACCCTTGCTCGCACGGTGTTAAAAGAAGCCCCATCATGGCGATCACACTCCAAAGTTACAGCTGGAAAACCCGCTTTAGCCCACACTCTGTCTGCCTGATCCCCTACTGAGGACACTAGTAGGCTTTTCACATCGCCTACTGCCAGCGGTATACCCGCGGTATGTTTTTCAAATGCATATATCCACTTGCTTGCCCCTCCTGACAGCTGTGGTAGTAATTTCATTAAGTTAGCCTTGTCCATCTGAGCCCACGGTATATAGTTCGGCCTCCCACCTCCCCTGTGGAGTAATGGTAGTTGTAATTTCCCTTTTGCCGTTGCAGCTTCCTTTTCCTTGGTCACTGCTGACTCTAATGACGCCATCTTCCCCACCCTATTTCTTAGTCGTCCTATCCATTCATCCTCTATAGTCCCCAGTGAACATGCCCCATCTAGCTCCTCGCCTTCTCCGCCTACTGCCATGCTCAATCTATCACTCTCATCCCCCCCTCCTCTGACATCACATAACAAATCCTCTCTGATCCCTCTCTCTCTCGAGACATCACCAATGCTTCCTTCTGCTGTCCCTACTTCTATTATCCTGGTCGGTTCTTCCTCAATTCTGAACAGTATTTCCCCCTTTTTCCATCCTTCCTCAATTTGTCTACTTTCGCTCGACGCTCTAGACGTGCGTCCAGATTGTGTGGGGGCGCACGCTGTGCGTTCACATATGTCTTTTATTCTTGAGAGCTCATCTCGTGCCACTGTAAGCCTCGACTCTAAGTCACTCGTTAACTTCTCTATGTCCACTCTCTGTGTGCCTCCCTGGGTGTGCTCTCTAGTGTTTTCGTATGGTGGGGGTGCAGTTGGTCTTTGTGGCGTGCTGGTTGAAGGGGGAGGCACGTAAATCGGGTCGCTATATCCTGTTGCAGGGGCTGGTTTAGGTAATATTGGGTACAACATAACCACTTCCGCAGGCTGTTCTGTACTTAACTGTTCCTTTTCCTCTCGCGGGATCATTAGTGGATTGTCTGTGGTGGAGGGTAAATCAATATTTGGTGCTGGGGCTTTGGGTGGGGGTACTTCCTCAAACAATCTCCAGAGATCTAATATCTCCTTCCTAGTCTGCCATTTTTTCCCCTTATACTTGAGGCGAATACAGGTACATACCATATCGAGAACGCTTTTGTCAAAAGACCCTCCTTCTGGCCAAATCTGGGGCAACCCCTCCCCTTTCAATTCTGTTAACCATTGATCATGATATTTATTTATGCGTTCAGCATATCCCGGCAAGCTCTTACAAATGTGTGACAAGGGAGTTTCAGCCCCCATCCTCTAAATCGTCAGCGCTACCGCGTTCGCCTTCGTAACTTTTAAATAGGTGTAAATATGCGTACGTATACCTTTATGGCACAGACAAGAGCGGACCTCTCAAAATTGTCACCCACTGTAATTCAGTGCACAAATCTCTTCTCACTCACCATATCTCATCTCTTTCTCATTCTCAGGCACACTTATGTGATTTCACTGGCAATCGATCTAGTACTGGTTATGTCCACACTCTTTGGCACCACCTCACGGCCACCTGTTCGTCTCTAACACTCGTACGGTGCGCGCACCCTTCACAATGCTTTCCACTCACACTCTTTGTCTTTCTCCTCCCTTTCCTCCCTAGCCAGCTGTCCCTGTTTCCCTACTAAGGTTACTGTGTTCACGTCTGTACGTGCCACTACTGAGTCCCCACTTTTTAAGATGTTCTAACTACTTCATACCCTTCTCATTTTCACCCCCTACCCCGTGGAAATGGAAAAAAAAAGAAATAGAGAGAGAGAGAGCACAATCACTAAAAAATATTCCCGGTGTCTCCTTTTGCTAGACACCAATAACTTATTTCTCACTTCTTCATATATTCCCAGTACTAATTTAGATAGTACTATGCGGCGCCGCCTTCCACCCCCTCTCGGAGCTAGGTTTCCGTCACTTCTACCACGTCACTTATTTCTTACTCCTAATGGCCATATGCAAAAGAAAGAATAAAGAAAATTTCAAGACCCGTCTGTAGTAGACCCCCGATATTCTTCTCCTCTACCTGTCCCCGTTCTGTTATTCCCAATTCCCTTTCTTTTCCCCTTGACGATCACTCGCACTCGGTACTCACGTGCCCGTCTTGAACCGATACTCTCCGAAACTGGGTCCGTCCAGGCGGCGTCACCGGTAACTCAACGGTCAGCCCCTGGCTCCGGCGAGCGGCACTCAAAGGGGATTTTTTTCCAATCGGGATCCCGTACCCTTTCTCATTGAGTGCGCACTTCTTATTGTGCCGGTCGCCGTTGGCGGGCGGCCTCCCGGAGACGGCTCACCGTGCGTATCCCTTCTCGACCGGAGATTCTCGTGCCACAAGGGGGTCGTTTAAGAAGGAGTTAGGAAAAATAGTTTGGAGATATCACGCTATCGGGGTCACCACTGAAAGGAAGCGCCCCCAATTCAGCACGATCCTCCCCGCAATGAGAGACAATAAGGGACTCTCCCGTAGTGGGAATAAGACCAAGACAGAGTGCGGGTGAGCGTAAGTGGGAGTTTATCCAAGGATAAGGCATGCAAAGAACTCTGCAACCTACGAGAGCGCTCTGTCTGACAATAGCAAAGACAGGCGTATTTCTAATACAGAAAACGTCATCAACACCTAAACACTATAGGGGGCACAAGTTAATTGGGATTGGGTATCGTCGACTAACTATAGGTGTTGCTGCAGCATGGTTGGTCTTGGCAAGACGACGTCACTGGTCAGCCTCGTGGGTTGGGTTGGGCCTGGCAGGCCGGCTTGAGGTCATCCGTGCGGTGTTGGTGCGCTGGGGCAGCCTGTGACAATGATGAATACCTTTCCTGTCTTAGTTGCCCTAGGCCATGCACACTGCAGTTATTCAGAAAATGACATTTACGTTCACTAATAAATTGTTCCGTAGCTTATCTTATAAAATAAACGCAACACATGAGGAATGCACCTCGTGAGAGGTCTGGTGGTTGTTGGTTGGGGTGAGATTTACCTGAGTCTTATTGACCGGTATTTTAGGTCGCGGGACGGGGCTCTGGGACCTGGGCCGAGTGATACATGTCTGTCTGCTGCGTTAGAAGTTATTATATAGATGGGTCTCTGTGTCTTGTCCCAATGATGGGGGTCGTCCTTACACGGGGTCAGGATTCTTGGGGGGGTTCGTGGGGATTTATGAGAGGGTGCTGGTAGATCAGTGGGTTCATCCGTGGGTTTATTACCGTGCTGTAAATAACACAGGTGGCGGGCTGTGGCCTTGGTTGCGGCGCCGGGGCCTCTGACTCTCTGAAGTAACGCCAGCTTGGTTGGGGGAGGTGAGGGAGCGCAGCACAAGTCTTAGCTTTTTTATCTGGCAGGCTTGGTGGGGTGGGAGAGGGAATGACCTTGCATATACTCACAAAGGTATTTTCCTCGTGCGTTGCTGATCAGTGAATGCAGAAGTTTTATACTGTTCTGCCTCATTTTAACGTTATTCAGACACACATATACATATATATATATTTCATTTTCGTTACACATTTCTTTAATACAGTCGGTTCCAGTACCTTTTCATTACCTAACATTATGTTCACTACATTGTGTGCGTATTGTATGTACATTAGACGTTATACGAGGGATATCTAGGTTATGGCCTACAGAGATTGATGCTCGCCGCTTTGGGTGATTCAGAAAACATATATGAGTTCAAGTTTCTACATACTATTGAAAACAACTTTTACAGATAGAGGTTACACGTTTGGTCAACATCTTTCTCCGTGGTTATAGCAGCATTAGTCCAGACCTGGAGGGATATCATATAACGTTACATTTTTATGGTTCGTTCACATTTTAAACAGAGGTAGTTCATTAACACCAATACTTGAACTATTTTCTACCTTCTTCAGATAGTGATGCTTCAGCTTTTTTCCCCGTTGCCCCGGCCTTGCGGTCTGGGTCATACGGGGTGCAATATCACATTGTTACTAATATAATGTTGCCGTGTTGGCATCTCGGGTTTAGCTCATCTCCGACTTTCTCATGGGAACGCGCTCGCAGCGGATCTGCCAGGGCTGCTGAGGCGGCAGAGATGCATGAAAGGCCCTCCAAAGGTGGGGGCCTCGTTACAGTGTGCTGAACTCACACCATGTTTGCTGTGCACGATGGCGTCTAGGCCTAACTTAAGTTTCGGTAAATGCAAAGACAGGGTGCGTGTGGGCAATGTCGTCGGCGGGTGAACCCCCCTCCACCTGGGCCCGGGTGGCATGAGGGTGCTCCCACCGAGCCATGGTCCTCACCTGGGGAGGGAGCTGTAGGTGAGGAGGGCCTCGTGGCCATTCCTCCCCTACACCGGCTTTTCCAGACCAGCCTAAGCTGTACATTGGTAGATGCCTCAAAGTGTATGAGGTGGTAACGGCACAGATCAGACTGGACAGATAATCACAATTACTAGTAAGACTAACTAAACCGCATAAAGCAGTCTCATGCGCTACCCTAATGAGATGGGCCAAGTGGACCATGGAACAAGTAGAATAGATACCCAAGGTTTAAGGGCATACTCAGCTAGAGGAACTATGGCATCCAGGGCTTTTTGGCAGGTGCCAGTCTAGGAGACATTATGAAAGCAGCAGACTGGCCAGGGGACTCAGTGTTTAAAACATTCTACTTTAAACTGATAGACCGAGTTGCTTTGTTGGTGGTAGGTAAGCTTTAAACAAACATAATACGAGCCTCTGTGTTTCCCATAAAATTCAGATTTTCCATACTTACGTTCAGGAAAGTCATGATTCTATTAAAGACACAGAGACGAAGTATTATCCCACCCCTGTGATGAGTTGTTGATTGAGTAAAGTGTTATTTAATGACTGCTTGAGATTTGTTTAATGAATATCATGAAACGTAATGACTTTTCACATATGCTAAAGACTGTTATAGACTGTATTACCTGTGGCAAAAATATATGGCATTGAAGAACCCACCCAATTGTAATTATGAGTATATTTGGCTTGATTTCAGAAACGGAGATGAAGGCGACGTATCAGAGCTTACTGTCTGGAAGGGACGAAAGTTCATGAAGTTCTGGATGTTTTCCATAATAGAAAGGATGCAGAGAAGAGTTGCATCCAAGAAAGAGGTGGATGTTTCTGGTTTAATGGACGTTATATATTGAGAGTGCGGTAGGAGTGTTCCACGAAGAGTTCCACAGCAGAATGGTGGTCTGTCTTCTGTGTTGTTTCGAAAGAGGAGGAGCATATTTTTGAAAAGCTGATCCCCTCGCGCAGCAGAGTGTGGCAGGAGTGTTCCACGGAGAGTTCCATGGCGGCAGGGTCGGATTGTCCCATCTGCTACTCTGCCCGGCCGGTTTGAAAAAAAAAGTTTGAAAAAACGTTTTTTTGAAACAAACAAAAAGCACCCGCAATAGCATAATTCATCAAAGCAAGGTAACACACATTACCTTGCTTTGATGATTGATTTGCATGCATGATGTGTGCATCATAAATGATGTGTGCATCATAAATTATGATGCATTCATCTTTCACATGCTGCTGCAGCATGCGGCCAACTCTACACCAGACCTGCAGATGAACTTAACTGTTCTGCTGTTAAATCTCAGTTACCAGTTTAATGGTATCCACTACAGATTAATAGCTTATTTTACTATAGCCGATTTGATAGCTCAGTGGGTTAAGCGCTCACTGCTGCGATGTGTGTGTAATCTGCAGGTTGCAGCTTTGAATCCCAGCAAGGCCACATCAGCCTTTCATCTTTCTGAGGTTGATAAATGCGTACCAACACAGGTTGGGTGATATTGTGTGCATATTTGTTCTTTAAAATAGAGTTTAAGCGTAAGTGCTATACAATAACATATCATTTGGCCTTGGATGTCTGCTTGTATTCACAGTAAATTGACAATATGGATCTATACACACAGATATTAATGTTACATATGGTGATCCATTCTTGTATGAAATGTAAATCACATTAGTGTGATTAAGAACAATGCTATTTGATGACACATCCTGTTTTGTCAAGGGGTGAAAGGTCGTGTTTCATCGTTTCCTGGGATGTCACTTTCGGGTGGGGTCAAGCATCGAGAGGCGAGGGGTGGGCCACTTTTTCTTGGGTGTCCGGGCCTATTTCTTGTCCCAGTCCGACCCTGCATGGCGGAACGCTGGTCTGTCTTCTGTGTTGTTTGGCAAGACAAAGGGCCTCATTACGACCCTGGCGCTAAGTGAAAAACGATGGCGGTAAATGGTTACCGCCATCGTTTTCCGCCAGGTCCAATCATGACTCGTGACCGTAAACTACGATGCCAATAGCGGCATCGTAGTTAACGCTGCCGCTAACTGCGCTAAGGGTGCGCGCACGCGACCGCCCACACCGTACTTAGCGCCATGGCGGAAAGGTAAGCAAATGCCGACCCAAGCGGACATGCACCTAACACCATCACCGAGGCCGCTAAGTACCTTACCGCCATGGTGCAAATAACGCCATCGCGAACCAACCGTAAAGGGCCATGTCAAGTGAATGCAGCTGCCACAGGTGCACAGAAACAGCACAGGTGAAGGCAATACAGACTCAGGGGAGTACAAAAAGAGCACACCCCACCCCTACCCACACCCAGTCACACTCCACAATGATGCCAATACGACTAGCAATGTTGGGGCTGGAGGACCTGATAGCAATGCATGTGCTACTACAACAGCAACAACAACAACAGGCAGCACAGAGGAGACGCAGGAGGAGAAGGAGGGCAAGGCAGGCCCAGCAAGCCCCACCAGCACAGCCAGTGCCACCACACAGGCAGCCCCCAATCCCACGCATCAGAGCCAATCCAAACAACCTCACTGCTGAGCAGATCCACACCCTCTACCGTTTGGACCGGGACACCATCACCGCCATCATAGACATGACACACAACGACATCGTCAGCATGATAGAAAGTCCAACCGCCATCCCCCCCTACTGAAGGTAGTGGCTGTACTCCACTTCCTGGCCACAGGCACCTACCAGCACACAGTGGGGCACCTGCATGGCATTTCACAACCATTATTCTCACGAACACTCATCCAAGTGCTCGATGCCCTCCTCAAGCACACAGACGACCACATCTCATTACCACGGACTGCCCAGGAGATTGCAAACACCAAAGTGGGTTTCCATGCACTAGCCAGCATACCCGGTTGCATTGGTGCCATCGACTGCACCCATGTGGAATTGGTGGTTCCACGTGCCATGGAGGTACCGTACCGCAACCGGAAACAGTTCCACTCTATCAACGTGCAAATGGTCTGTGACTCCAACAAGATCATCACACATTGTTGTGCCCGATTCCCCGGATCAACCCATGATTCACTGGTCCTGAGGAACTCCACAATACCACGCTACATGGAGCGACATGCAGGCCCAAGATCCTGGCTACTCGGTGAGTGCAATGTCATGGAAGTGGGCATGGGAATGACGTACCAGTGCATACTCCACCTGGCAGAAAGGGGGGGGGGGATGATGCATACTCCACCTGGCAGAAAGGGTGGGGGGATGATGCATACTCCACCTGGCTGTGAGTAACACAGAGAACGGAGACAGAGGAAGGGCACTCACAATGCACACAACCCCTCTGCATACATAGGGTGATGGCATGCAAAACAGGCCATGGCAGCAATGAGCATATACTGGTTGCATTGTGTGAATCAATTAGTGCATGTAGAAGTGAGCCAAGGTAACAGTTCCATGCCAGCCATGGTGGAACATCATGTTCCTGATCAGACAACATGACTGACACATACATTCTCGCCTACATACAGGTGATGCAGCCTATCCCCTGAAGAGGTGGCTCCTCACACCAGTCCGGAACCCGCAGAACCAGCACGAGGAGGACTTCAACCGTGCACATACACGTACTCGTGTGGTCATAGAGCAGACATTCGGCCTCCTGAAGGCACGGTTCCGAAGCCTCAGCAGGTCTGGTGGGGCACTCCTGTATGGCCATGAGAAGGTGGCAAAGATCGTCATGGCATGTGTCATGCTGCACAATATGTGCGTCAGACGGAATGTGCCCCTGCCCCCTGACGCAGAACTGCAACCACCTGACGATGAGGATGAGGAGGGTGCAGATGGGGCGCCACCACATGGAGGAGGCGATGCACAGGAGGGGCGTGCCATGCGCCAAAGTATCATCGACCACTGCTTCTAGCACACACGGCTGGTGTTTATCGCATGGAGACTGCACTTGGGGCACTGTGTGTCTCTGGGACATGCACACTGTGGACTGTACACCAATAAAGCACACATACGCAATGAAAATGTCCACACATTTCTTTTTTTGAAAGAAAAAAGTGTATTGGAACTATGAACTGTCGTGTCACACCCCCTCCCACCTCCCCCCTGCACACCCCAACACACCCCCTCCCACCTCCCACCTCCCCCCTGCACACCCCAACACACCCCCTCCCACCTCCCACCTCCCCCCTGCACACCCCAACACACCCCCTCCCACCTCCCACCTCCCCCCTGCACACCCCAACACACCCCCTCCCACCTCCCACCTCCCCCCTGCACACCCCAACACACCCCCTCCCACCTCCCACCTCCCCCCTGCACACCCCAACACACCCCCTCCCACCTCCCACTTCCCCCCTGCACACCCCAACACACCCCATGTAGGTGTCAACAGATGCCTGTGACAGTGTCCACAGGCCGTCACAAGCCCCCTCTCCCGGCCCCCGGGGCACCCCTGGCTGTGGAGCGCAGGTTGCGTCCGGAACGTCGCACGGGGCTGCTCTGCGCAGAACTGGCAGTGGAGGATGTCCCTGGCTGCCCCTGTGCATGCAGCTCCTGTACTGTGTGGGTGAGGTCAGTGACCGCACGACGCAAGCCCGCAAGTTCGGCACAGATGTCCCTGGACATGGCCTGCATGGCATCCCTCAGGGTGGCAGTGCTCTGCGCCACTTCGGCCCTTAGTGTCTCCGTGGCCTGTTCAATGCTAAACCTAGCCCCCACACATTCCGCGGCATGCTCATCCAGCATTGCGGACAGTTGATGCTGCCGTTGAGTGATGTCCTCGAGGGACTGCTGGCCGTGCTGGCCCATGGCCAGTGCAGGTGGAGTGATGGAGGGGCTGCTCCCCTCCTGTGGAGTGTGGACAGGGCATGGGGTGGAAGGCCACTCCTCTGCCTCAGTGTGCCCCTGTGTGTCACCCTCATGGGGGCTGGCGTCTGAGAAACAGGGGGAATGTAGTTGGTCAGTGGGGCTTCTGACCTCCTGCTCCATGTCCGAGTCAGAACATGCAGCTGTTGCGGCTGTCTCCCCGATGTTGCTGCTGGCCGCTGACCCCCTGCCTTCTGTGGCAGGCAATGTCGGTGGAGGTGGAGCAGCTGCTGCTGGCCTGCTGCCAACAGGGGTGCTTGCCGGTGGGAACTCCGGTATGCCTGCAGTGGGACCTGCTTGTCGTGGGGTCTGCCTCACTGCAGCTGAGGTTGAGGGTGCAGGGACGTTGTTGTTGGACTTCGCTCTCTTCGGCGCAGGGGTGTCCTGGTCCTCTGGGTGTGATTCTGTGCCTGTGGTGGAGCAAAGGTGGGATGGCGTTATTGATGGGTCTACGGACTTTGGAATGACAATGGTTGACATTATTTTGGCCAGTGGATGAGGCAGATTTCAGGCAGTGCCATGCAGGTTGTCTCCTTAGTGTGGTATGTGGATGCAGGTATGCGGGTGCCAGCAGTGTATGCAGGGTGGTGCTCGCATGTGGCTATGGGCAGTATTGATTTGTGTTGCATTTACACTCTAGGGCAACCTTGTGCTACACATGATTGGACTGCTGTGACTATGGCATGTCTTGTATGAGGCACCTACCTTCATCGCCTGATGTCGGGGCTCCCCTTTCCATCCCTCCAACGCCTTCGATGGATTCCATGCCGATGGTGGTTGCACAGATCTCCTCCCACGGTTGGAGTTTCAGGGGGGATTCCGACCCTCCACCGGTTCCCTGGGCAAGGTTGCGGTTTGCTGAGATGACGGCTCTGACCCGTATGCGCAGGTCATCCCAGCGCTTCCGGCACTGCTGTGGGGTGCGGGGTACGGTCCCCACCGCGCTGACGCGCTCAGCCACCAGGGCCCAGATGGCCTTCTTCTTCCCGATTGCTGTCCTGGTCATTTCAGGGGAGAAAACAACACCTGCGTTGTCCTGCAGGGTCTCCGCTAGCATGCAGAGTTCCTCCCGGCTGAATCGCTCCTGGCGCTGGCGGTCACATGCCTTTTTCACGGATTTTGGCATTTTCGGGAACTTGGATGGGTGGGTGTTTGGTTGGGACAGGTGTCAGGGTTGGGTCTGGTGTTGTTTGGTAGGATGGCGATGGATTGTGTTTTTAAAGATGGCCGACGGGCTGCTTCCCGTTCCCACGCGATGACGCTATTTCCGGTTTGGCCTTTTACGGCCGCCGCTAATTACGGTGGCCGTAAATTACGGTGGCCGCTACTTACGCTGGCGGAGGGCACCTTGCTCGCTTAGCGATGCCGGTAGGGGCCTTTTCCGCCATGGCGTTAATTGCATTACCGCCATGGCGTAATGCTCGTGCGCGATGGGTCGTGATGTGGCGCTCTTTACGCCATCGTCCCACGGCGTAAACGCTCATTACGCCATTACGGTAATGACGGGCGATTACCGCCAGGGTCGTAATGAGGCCCAAAGACCCTTTTGTTGAAAAGTGCGGCAAGAGTATTCCACGGAGAGTTGAACAGTGGAAAGCTGGTCCGTCTTGTGTGTTGTTTGGAAAGAAGAGGAGCCTTTTGTTGAAAAGCTGAACCCCTCGCGGTGAGCCATGGAGTGCGGCAGGAATGTTCCACGATGTTCACTGGTGGCCCGGTGACTGGTGGCTTGTAATTCCGGGCCTGGCTATCGATCTACAGCTCAGCCACTTGCTGCGATACCGATTGCTGAGATTATGTTAATCTTGCTCCAAAGGCTGTGGTGCTCGGTAAGAAAACCATGTCATATCCGGTTCTCTTGTTTGCAAAACGTGACTTTTATTTGCGCTTTTCTTGGTACTATTGATTATATGCGAAATTACCCCGTTTTCAAAGGGGTTTGATCGTATATACATCGGACGTGTCTCTCTTTCCCTCTTTGAAACATTGCATATTGAAACTACACAAAAATACCAGGGAAATTACACGCCAAAGCAAATAATAATAATTTGTGGAACAATACCCCTACAAGAAAGAACAAGCTTGCTATCTGCTCTCGTGCTAAGGGCCATATATCTAACCCTCAGGTGATTAGCTCCCTGTGAAAAACGGCAATTAAAAATAGGGGTGCTGCCACTATCATGTCCTCTTTTCTCTGTAGAATCAGTGGCGCAATCTATGGAAATACTTCAGGATGGCGATACAAATCCACCTCAAAAGGAAAATGCTGAAAGTAACAATACCATGAATATCACTGACCCCTCACTTACGACCATTGATAGCAATAATTCTTTATTGGCTTTGTGTTACACTCTGCGCGATACTCTCGCAGATGAACACCAGGCTCAGATGGCTCTGAAGGTGCTAGAGCTAGCTTGCAAAGTGTGACTGAAAATGCAGTCCCTTCCACTGCGCCTGTACCATTCATTGAAGTTAATAGCGATCAAAGACTGTCAGTTACACTTAACCTGATTCCTGCGAGTGAGGTGTCTAGCATCTCAAACACAGGGCCTCATTACACGGTAGGTGGTAAGGGTTTACCGGTACCGGTAAAACCTTACCGCCTTACTACGAGGTCCCTTTGCGGGTTGGGAAATTTAACGCCTGCTTTTGCAGGCGTTAAAACCCAACCCGCAAAGGGACCAGGGAGCTAATTACAGTACCGCAATTTGCGGTGCCGTAATTAGCACCTTCCCCATTCCCATTATGCCCTATGGGGCAAAAATAGGAATGGGGAAGGGCAATGGGGGAAGGGGGAATTACCGCCCCACCAACCTTGGAATAGGGCGGTAATTCCCCTTTCCTCCAAGGCGGTGCTGGTATTTTACCGGGCACCTTGGTCCACCGCCATCCGTGTAATGAGGCCCACAGTCCCTGGTGTGATGATGACGGTACTACAGTACTACAGTTCGCAATGAAAGTATTGCTGCGCCTGAGTGGGAAAATATTGGATGAGGTTGTGCAATCACCTAACTCCAATTTGATTCCCGAGGAAGGTGATAAAGTTCATGACAAACGTATTGCAGCTGCTGAATTACAAGCACACTGTCCGGCACAACAGCGGCAGGGAGTGTGAGGAACTCATGGTGGCAACAGTAAAGACAGACACAAGTGATCACAGTTCAAGCGTGTTTATGAACAATGAATGTTTAGAAGTGGACTCAAAGCTCCTCCCCCATGCTGCCTATATGTTGGAAGCCACAATGTGAGACACTTGCAGTACCAGTGAAAATACTTATACCGAAAAGAATCTTGGAAGTAAGGTTCCCATTGAGGAAGCTATACATGCATTCACGACAATATGATGGTCATTTGAATGAAATCCCGGAGGAAGCCTGAAAACTGAGCAAAAGATAAGATCAGTGACGTCATGAAAAGCAGAGGTGACGCACCTAGGGAAGAAGAGACTGAAGATTATTGACATGCTATAGACACTAAAGAGGAGGTGTCAAAGATGAGCAACATTTCGGGCTCGAGATGAAGATGCTCATGCTACAGAAATAATGAAGAAAATATAAAGTCATTTTACAATTGTACAGATGCAGTAACCCAAGCAGACAAAGTATTCTTAAAGGCTGGCTATGTAGTGAATAGATTGCGGCGATGCGCCAACGTATATGCATAGGAATGTATGGACCATGGATGATTCCACAACGCATTTTAGCAGAGCTGGATCCCGTGAGTGTGAAGTTGGAAAGCAATTGAATTACAGAGGTGGATCGAAGAAAGGCTTGGCTGGCCCAGCACCAGGAAGTCAGGCCACTGTGAGCCTGAATGGTCGTGCAGTCGTTACAGAACATGTGAAAAGAACAAAACTCCTGTCTTAGCTGAGGAGCGAGAACATTGAAGACATCAGAGGTTCATCATTTAGTAGTATATTTTGAATGCAAAAATACTCTAAATATGGGCCTCATTACGAGTCTGGCAGTATCCGTGCCGGTAAAACCGGCAGTCTGCCGCCTGACTCGTGATGAATTACCACCGCCTGACTTGCTGGAATAACCGTGGCATTACAGCCCCAGCAGTCCGGTAAGTCAGGCGGCGGCAATTGTTACTCCCCATTCCCATTCGACTCCCATAGGACTCAATGGGAATGGGGAGGACGGAAGCACCAGCACTGTGCGCAACAGTGCCGGTGCTTCCATCAAAGTCTGATGGCGTGTGCCGTTCCGCCTGCCAAGTTCAGACCTGGCAGGCAAAATGGCACCCACCAGCAGACTCGTAGTTTGTCGGTTCATAAACAACAGTGCCGGTAAGCTTACAGGCACCGTTGTTTCCGGACCTGCAGACTTGTAATGAGGCCCATGGTCTGCAGTCATTGGTTGGATAAAAATAGATATTGGGACGAGCTGTATCGAAACCAAGAGACAGAGTATGCTTATACTCCCTCTTATTTTCAGTTGCAGAGAACATTTCCACAGCCAAGTTCAAAGCCTTAATTGACTAGCAGAAAGCAAGAGTTATGATAGATAACAGGCTAATTGGTGGGAAGCTATGACCAGCCCACCAGCACCTGGATGCCAGCCTGTGTGCTGCTTGTGTGTGTGGAATATTACAGAGGGGTATGAGGGTGCCACCCAATTATAGAGGGTCACGTAGTAGAGAGCCCTATAGTTTGTATAACAAATGGGACGTCATGTATTTGATAACATTTGTAGATACCTGCAGTAGAGGAGGGCTTAGTTGCCCCACCTGATGTTAGAGACCCAATCACCTTCCCTGGCAAGTATGGAACGTATGCCTAGATATTCCCCGTAATCCCATTACTTCCCCAAGTAGGTTTTTGTAGCTTGCAACATAGGTTGACGTCAATGATGACATGTTTTTAGTATTTAGGCTAAATTCTTTATGAAATACATTGAGTGAGAAGATCGAGTGAGTTCTTTGATGTTCGTTATACTCTGTATTTTAGATAATTGATATTAAAACAGACGTACTTTTCCAACTTCCTGAGTCAGTTTGATTATCGATGTTAGAATATATTCTGTATTCCCATCTTTCTCAAATAATTGTTACCTCGTCTTAAAAGGCTTGTGTCGGACACACAAGTTCACGTCGTAGCAGAGAGATGATGGTTAAAAATCCATCAACCTAGTAAGCTTTGGGGTCCCGTAAATCTCGGACGTCCTCCACCATTTAGCTGGAGGAACGTGAAGCTCCCTGTGGATAGCGGCCAATGGTTAAATAAAACTTGCAAGTACAGGTGGGACGGGACTCTCGTTTTCAAGCGGAATCTCCTTCCAACTTGTACAGGAAGCAGAGCGGACCGAAGGCTGAAGCTGCTGGTTGAGGAGGAGCCGATCCCGAGGGTCGGAATTCAAAAACGTTAATGGTGAATAGGCTGAGGGTGCAAACTGAATGAGCACTGAGTGGGGAAGAGTGATAAGGGCAAAGAGTAACAGAGGGTTGGTTGGGGTATTTTATTTTGGGTCAAAGATGAAGAGCGTCATAGTTTAAGACGAAGAGCATCATAGTTTAAGGCATATAGACGAGGAGTGTTCTATATGATAAGCCTGAAATCCTACATCAAGGATGTTTATAAGGAACTTGTCCTAGAGTTCAAGTGGACGTCCTTAGGCTAAGAACGATCAAGGATCATTAAAGAGGACAGTTCATACTCCGATCTGAGTCATTATTAGGGGCAGGAATAGATCAAGAGGAGCGTTTACGAAAGTATATGTGGGCCGGCCAGTCTGTCAGTTAGTCTGTCTGTCTGTCTGTATATTGTATATGATGTAGGTGGTAAAGAAATGAAGTATTGAAAAACAAGGAAGAAATAGACTGTGATGGGAACATTGAGATTTGAAATGTAATTGCTTATTTATTAGTTGACCGCTGATGTTCAGTGAATAAGTAAAAGTGAAACAGAGGATTGGAGCTGTGATGATTGGGGCACGCTCATATTGTATTAGTCTTTTTGAGGAAAGCATTTATCTGTGTAAAATAATGGTAAGTTGTGACAGTCGATTGTGAGTAAGACATAATGGAGGACATTACTCCGCTTATGCACTTGTGCAGACAGCTGCCAAAACACACACCTAAGCTCAAGCAGTACAGTGCAGAAAGGGCTAAGGGTACTGCCGATAAAATGTTCATGCCATGGCCACAAGGGGGATCACTGTCTAAAGCAGTTTTACAACACATGACGACATACTTATATGTAGCATACACTGGAAAGAAGCTAGAAAAAAGTTTAGGTAACTTAGAGCTTTGGAAAATGTACCAGAAGCAAAGGGAAGACCCGCCTCCTGAAGACTGGATGCTTAACCAGTCTAAAGAGGGGGGGGTGAAGAGCCTTCTTCTCCCCCTACTATGACTGAAATAAATGGCAATAGTACGAAAGATGAAGGATAGTATCCTTTGAGAGAGCTTAAGGCAGCGACAGGATACAGCAACCCAATGTATAAGTCGCCTGCATGTAGCAGCAACGAGAGTCCAGAAAAGATTCCAGAAAGAGATGTTATCCCTAAAGTCCCACAGGACAAGGAGAGAAGTGATAGACCAGGTATGTCTCTAGATCTAGAGAGAGAAATAAAAAGATGGAAAGGAGAGAAAGACAAAGGGCCTCATTACGACCCTGGCGGTAAGGGGTTTACGCCAGCGTTAGCTGCGCCGACCCCTTACCGCCAATTACGAGGTCCCTTAGCGCTATGGAGGTTTTAACACCCGCTTTTAGCGGGTGTTAAAATCGATGGCGCTAAGGGACCATGGAGTTAATTACGCCACCGTAATTTATGGTGGCGTAATTAACACCTTCCCCACTCCCATTATACCCTATGGGGCAAAAATGGGAATGGGGAAGGGTAAATGGGGATTGGGGACTTACCGCCCCGCCAAGGTTGGAATGGGGCGGTAAGTCCGCCAACCACCATGGCGTAAACGTAGTTTACGCCATGGTGGTAAAGTCACGGCCCAGGCGGTAACTTACCGCCTGGGTCGTAATGAGGCCCAAAGCTGAAGAGGTAGCGCTCATACACAACAAATGGATGGGCGGTCAGATATTGCTCAAACTTGATGGAAAGAGCATTGAGGAAGTAAGACAAAAGGAAGATCAGGACGAACAAGATAAAAAAGACAAAGAAAGAGAAATGATTGAAAGAAGACAAGGCCAAAAGAAGGAGTAGACAAAGACAGGAACAGCTGTATCAAGATAAACAGTTGTAAAAACAGGAAAGAGCAGAGGAGCAAAGGAAGTATCATAACAGGCAAAGAGCAAATCAAGAACGAGATGGGCTAGAAAAGAAAAGAGAAGAAGAGGAAGAACAGAAATTAAGAGATAAAAGAATGCAAAGATGCAGAGATGAAGAAGTGCATAGGGCAAACGAGAGAAGCGAGATGAAGAGGCAAGAAAAGGAAAGCAAAGAAACAAAGACAGTTTGATGAGGAAATGGAAATCAAGAGAAGAGAAAGGGCACGCGACATTGATTGCATAGAGAAATAATTAATGGAACCTAATCCAGTAGTAGCATGGGAGGACATAGAAGAATTCTTCCTGACATATGAATGCCAGGACTGTCTAGAGCAGATCTAGAGTATAATTGGGATATAAGAGGCATCGTAGAGAAAATTGATAAGGTTTATCATGAAATGAGGACCAAAAGTGAATAAACAAATAAAGGAAAAAATGATCGATTTGACAGTGCACAGTCGCAAGGCAAAGAGGGAGGTTTGTTCAGCCTCGAGCATGGAGCCTTGTCTCTGGACAAGTTGATTCTCGATAGAGATGAGAAAGAGGGAAGCCACACTATTTGGGGACAAGATATGTCAGACGAAGACAGAGATACCTTCCGTGGGGAGGAAGGAGCTAGAGCATGTGGTACTGAGGGATGTTTTCAGACAGACAAGGAAGTAAGATGGTCAGATCTGGACCTACCTAAATTGAGGACGCCAGAGCACCTGGCGTGGCCAGATCGACCTAAAGGGCAATCCCATAGTGTGAGGGGGGACGTGCCACCTTATGTGAGCAGGTTAAGGTCATTACTGGGAAGAAGATGGTGGAGAACCATTGTCCCTTCTATGGACAGGCAGACAATGGGAGACTAGTGCGATTTTTGGAACTCACAGTTCCCATTGTTAGAAAAAGGAGGGGTCAGACCACAGTATATACCATGTCCCCAAATGGATAAGGATAATTTAAGGTGTAAACTCCCGAGTCTGACGTCGGTTGCCGGAAATTGGATCTATGAGTTAGAGAAAATGACAGGAGGAAATACGTTAGCTATAGGGGACATTAAGGGTCTTCTAGCAGCTATACTTGGTGAGAGAGCTGAGGACATTTGGTCAAGAGCAGGATACGCAGGTGTCACTGCCCAGAACACAGCTCATGATGGAGCGCTGTTTAATAATTGTAGAGCGTCCGTCTGGAAAGCATTTTGGGTACAATATTCTGATACGTCATATAAGTGAGCTGTTATGGCACGTAAGATGCATGAAGGGGAGGATCCACTTATTTACATCCAGAATGGCCAAGAGCAATGGAGCTTGGAAACGCGCGAGCCGTGGGAAAAATCTATACCTGTATTCTATCATATATTATGTCAAGGGCTACCAGACAAGGTACAGGGACAGCTCAAGAAGCTGGTGCTTGATGATGGGTGTCATCTTTGTTCCTGCCCGGGGCCGCTCATGCCAGAGCTTCCACGGCCTCATTTGTCTGGATCTGCTCATCCCGACCGCTTTCAGCTGCTCTGCTGCTTCCTTGGGTGATGCCTCAAAGGGCCCGTTTCATTTCGGCTCCAACTCCGGCTTTCGACCTGCATTGCGGGCTGATTTCCCAGGTTCCGCATGGAGGCTCTCAGAGGGCCGTTTCATCGTTGGCACTCCAAGCCACGCCCTCCAGTTAGAGTTTCTGACTCAACCGTATCAAGCGTGCCCTCCTCCCCCAATCATTTTGTAACACATGAAATGCAGCTAATGGATGCAGAAGAGAGGGAGCTAGACACAAATAAAGCCATAAGAGCATTGGTGCCCCTGGAAGACTACTTTATCAGCAATGTGTTCTTAGTTTGGAGAAAGGAAAAGATCAGACCAGTAATACATTTGAAAGCGCTCAACGTGTATCTGGTCTACAGATATTTCAATGTGGAAGGCATTCCCCTCCTCAAGGATCTGTTGCAGACCGGGCACTAGCTAGTTCGTCTGGACCTCAAAGATGTGTATTTAGCTGTCCCGATCTTTCAACCGCATCGGAAACTTCCCGCAGTTCATCTGGGCAGGACAGACCTGCGAGTTTTCCAGTATGCCCGTTGGTCTGTCCTTAGCGCCATGGTGCTTCACAAAGCTTCTGAAGCCAGTAGCGGCCAGGCTCTGTGAGCAAGGCACCAGAAGGAACAGTTATCTGGATGATATGATCTTCTTGTCACAGGCAGGAAGCTCTTGATGACACAAGTTCAGAGAGCAGTGTCCCTCCTGCAGGATCTGGGGTTTCTGATATATTGGGAGAAGTCAGATCTAGCACCAGCATAGAGGATGGCATTCTTAGGGTTTCAACGGGACACAGTGGCAGCATTGCTCGGCCTGCCGACACACAAGATGCAGGTGACTTGCAAGGAGATCAAAACGATGCTAACGAGAGAGGACACTTCCCTCAAGCAGCTGGCAAAGCTAATAGGACTGTTAGCCTCCACAATCCATGCAATATTCCTGGGTCCGCTGCATTATCATGCCATACAAGGGCTCAAGATACAGCATTTATGCAAGGAGCTGGGGTACAATCAGCTAGTACCGATATCCAACGATGCCAGGACAGAGATACACTAGTGGTTAGACCACATGGAAGCCTGGAATGGGAGAGTGATTTTCGGGAGCCTCCCAGATGTAGTTATAGGGTCAGACGCCAGCAGATCAGGATGGAGAACCTGATGCAGCTCGGTGACCACCGGCGGTAAGTGGACACCCGACAAAGTCCAGATGCACATCAGTTGCCTGGGGCTTCTAGCGGGTTCGTTTGCTATTAGAGTGTTAACCCTGCACACTGTCAAGTGCTGTGTCCTTCTCTGGATGTGAGATACATAAATCACCTGGGAGCTAATGGAGCTAACCAAGGATGTTTGCCATCTATGTCTGGAGCGGAACATTTGAGCGATGGTAGAATATCTGCCAGGGCTAGCAACCATTGTTCCCAGACCTCCTGGAGCTCTCAACGGAGATGCAGATTCAGCTGCTCCAGATACAGCAGATCCTGCAGGGCGCCGGTACCCAGTTGTGCTGGACGGGTCACTGACCCTGGTGGCATGGATGATTTCCGGAGTACCTGTAGAAAGCCAGGACTGTTGGAAGATGCTAAACAATTCATTCAGCGCTCCTGGGCCCTGGGAATTGCAAGGTCATATAAGGCACCCTGGCATAGTTGGATTAGTTGATGTGGGTCAAGGGGTGCAGATCCCGTTACGGCAGATATGGTTGCATTAGCTAATTTTCTAGCAAGCCTAGCTTGCTAGTATGGTTTATAGAACAATCAATGTGTATAGATCAGCAAGCTCAGCGGCACACGCTGTGATTGAGGGATTTACACTGGGAGAAAAGCCCTTCATAAAGAGAGTGATGAAAAGCGTTTGGCTCATGAAGCCTGCGGCTCCCAAAAACTCCCAACTGTGGGATGTAAATACAGTGTTGAGACTATTTCTATCTTGGCCAGATAACGGTCAGTTGACCAAGAAAGCTCTAGCAGTAAATTTGATGACGCTTCTATGCCTGATCTCATTTAAGAGAGTTTCGGACATAATAGTGCTGGAAGTGACAAGTAGAGGTTTTTCTTCAGGAGTTATGTTTCACATTACTAGTAGGACCAAGACCAACATCACAACCGCGTCATATCCGGCTTTTCCAGACCAGCCGAAGATGTGCGTTGGTAGATGCCTCAAAGTGTATGGGGGTCATTCCGAGGTTGGAGGTAAGGGAAAAACAATGCCGGTAAAGGATTACCAGCATCGCTTACCACTATGGGCTATTCTGACCAACCAAACTGCTATTTACGGCATCGTAAAGTACGATGCCGTGAATAGCGGTCAGGGCGCGCGCACGCGACACACCAAGCCGACATTAGTGGCATGCCGTAACCCGGAGCTGATCCCAAGTAATGCGGACATGCAAATAAAGGCCTCCTGAAGGCCGAAAAAGACCTTATCGGCATGGAGAAAATACTGGCATCTCCGAGAAGGTGTTAAGAACCCTGAGCAGTGTTTACAAGTGCCCAACACTCCCCACTAGAAGTAAAAAGGGCATAACTAAGGAAAAACTCCTCCCACTATTACTCCCTCCCCTCAATGCGGCCACCAACACCTGCTCTGATCCCACCTCCCTAGCAGACATTTATAACCAAACTATGCTCACGACCATAGATTCTATAGCACCCATCAAACTTAGGAAGGCTAAACCACAAGCACATCTTAACTCATGGTTCACCCCACAGTTAATAATGCTCCGTAAAGCTAAACGCTGTGCTGAAAACCGCTGGAAAAGCCACCCTTCTGATGAGCATAAAGATGGCTTCCTTCTCGCCTCACTCACATACAAAGATGCTATCATCACTGCAAAAAAAGAATCTCTTAACAATCGCATTCTGCAAGCTGATT
Source organism: Ambystoma mexicanum (assembly GCF_040938575.1). Lineage (NCBI taxonomy): Eukaryota > Metazoa > Chordata > Amphibia > Caudata > Ambystomatidae > Ambystoma > Ambystoma mexicanum. The sequence continues at coordinate 322,485,712 of NC_090926.1, read as the reverse complement.
CAAATACAAAGGAACTCTTCAGAATCCTAAAAGAGCTAGAAACCCCAATCGCCCCCCAGACACTTGCACGAAAGACAGTAAATGGTGTGCTAACATTCTAGCAGCCTTACTAAATAAAAACTCGATGCTACAATCCAAAATCAAAGACAAGCAGGACTGCCTGAAGCTCGACAACCGCTCACTCTCCCCTGCCAGGGCCCTCCCTCTAGACACTGCTAACACCATACCATTTGCCTTCTCACCGCTCACCGTTACTGAGGTAGAAAATATCATCCTGAGAATCAAAGCATCCAATTGCCGAGGTGACTCTTGCCCAGCCCCCATCATTAAGGACTCTGCACATAACTTGGCCCCATTCATTACGGCCTTCATCAACTCCTCCTTTAAAACAGGCATTGTCCCGGACAACCTTAAGGACGCTTGGGTGATCCCATTGCTCAAAAAACCATCCCTAGACCCAAGCGTACCTACTAACCTCCGACTGATCACCACAGTACCGTTTTTGCTTAAGATCTTAGACCACACAGCATACCTTCAGATCCAAGATTACTTGGAATCTAACAATCTGCTAGGCCTACGACAATCCGGATTTCGTCCCAGACATGGGACGGAAACTGCTTTAATAGACCTAAAAACCCAAATTGAGGTATTAAAGGATAAGGGCAAACTTGCAATGCTACTACTGCTCGACCTTTCCGCCGCATTTGATTTGGTCAACCACCAGATCCTATGCAGGCACCTCCACTCTGCTGCCAATTTCTCATCTACTGCGGCCTGGATCAACCCCTTCCTGAGCAATAGATCCATGAGGGTCTTTGCCCCCTCCGCAGCCGCGGACCCCTCCCCTATTCACTGTGGCGTACCTCAGGGATCTTGCGTGTCACCTACACTTTACAACATTTTCACAAAACCACTCTTTGATGTGCTTGACTATCCGGGTGTCTCCTACACTAACTATGCAGACGACACCCAGATACTCATCCCCATCACAGGTGATTATCTAGCTGGCACCAAGGCCCTCAACGACGTCTACCTGGTCATCCAAGCCTGGATGGGCCAACACCAGCTATGCCTAAATGACGACAAGACAGAGCTCCTGATCCTGGGCACCACGCAACGCCTGAGCAAACTAGAGCCATTCTATCAGTCATTCACCATAGATGGTAACATCATACGAGTCTCGAAAGATACCAAAACGTTAGGTTTTTACCTTGACGCTACCCTATCCTTATCCCGACAAATAAATGCAGTCAGATCTGCATCTGCATACACTTGCAAACGTATTGCAGCTTGCAGACCGTTTCTCACCACCACTAACAGTGTCACACTAGCTAGAACCCTCATTATGGCCAAAATTGATTATTGTAGTGCTCTTTACTTAGATACCAGCCAAGAGAACCTGAATAAACTCCAAACTACCCAGAACAATGCCATACGTGCCGCCCTAAACATCCCCCGCAACCACCATATTTCAGAATCTAGAACCAACCTAAAGTGGCTTCCTGTCAAGCAGAGAATTTCACTAAAAACAGTGGCCCTCATGCACAAATGCTTGGCTAACAAGGCCCCTATCTACCTCTTCAGTCGGCTGTCTCGCCACTCGACCTCCCGACCTCTAAGAACTGCCCAGACTCATTGTCTATCAATCCCGAGGTTTAAATTTCAAAAAGCGGGGGGGCTCTAGCTTCCCTGTTTTAGCCTCCAAACTATGGAACTCCCTCCCCGCTACAATCAGAGCCGAAGACTCATTCAACACATTCAAGGCCAAAACCAAATCCTGGCTTTTTGACCAGCATTAAGACATGCTCTCGCCTTTGGCTTACATATTCTTGACCGCTGACATCCGTTACGATTTCTTTCTGGTATATCCACTGTTAAGCCGTAGCGGCACTGAAACCTCTGTATTATTTGTAAATAGAAACTCTGTTAATATTTCGTTCAATGTAATTTTTTATGTCTGTATATATGCATCTCTGTAACCTTGTAAAAATTGCGCCCAGATGCCTACAGGCCTGATGGTTCGCTCGTTACAAATAAACAAAATACAAAAATACAAATACAAATACAGATGCACACAATCAGCACAGGTGGAGGCAATGGAGTCAGGGCCAGTAAAAAAGGAGCACACCCACACACCACACCCCCTCCCACACCAAGATGATACCAATAGTGATAGCATTACTGGAGCAGGAGGCCCTGCTTGCAAGGCCTCAACAACAACAACAACAACAACAGGCCCCACCACAGAGGAGACACAGGAGGAGAAGGACGGTGAGACAGGCCCAGCATGCCCTACCAGTGCAGCCACCGTTACCACGCTGGCAGCTCCCAATCCCTCGCATCAGAGCCACCCAATTCAACCTAACACCTGAGCAGATCCACACCCTGTACCGGCTTGACCGTGACACCATCACCACCGTAGTGGACCCGATACACAACGACATAGTGAGCCTCATAGAAATATGCACCGCCATTCCCCCTCTACTGAAGGTAGTACCTGTCCTGCACTTCCTTGCCACAGGCACCTACCAGCACACAGTGGGGCACATGCATAGCATATCACAACCCTTATTTTCCCCGATACTGACCCAAGTGCTGGATGCCCTCCTCAAGCACACAAGGGACTACATATCCCTACCACGGACTCCCCAGGAGATATTCGATACAAAAGTTGCCTTCCATGGACTGGCAAGCATGCCAAATTGTGTAGGTGCACTCGACTGCACCCATGTGAAGTTGGTGGTCCCGCATGCCATGGAGGTGGCAGATCGCAACCGCAAGCAATACTACTCCATCAACGTGCAGATGGTATGGAACGCCAGCAAGATCATCACACATTGCTGTGCTCGATATCAGGATCAACTCATGGTTCTTTGGTACTGCGGGACTCCACGCTACCACGCTATATGGAATGACATGCTGGACGTCGTGCCTGGCTGCTTGTTGCCTGACCGGGCCATGGCAGTGCATCGGGTTGTGAGGTGGGTGGCTGCATACTGCACCTGGGTGGGAAGGGGGGCGGAGATGCATACTCCACCTGGGTGAAAATGTTGAAGCCAGTGCACGATGTGCACCTCACCGAACACTGTGCCCCAAAGCATGAGAAACGGCACATGACTACCAAATCCCCCAGTGATGAAGTAAGGCCGACACCTAACACTACATGACTAACAGGTAACCTGGCCGCATTCAACAACACATGCACCACTCATCGGCGGCCCTCACACATCGTAAGTACTTCCAGCACTATGCACTGCATATGCACTACGTTGCTGCCTCCAGCATATCACCACATGGACAGTCATCCCTGGGAGTGCATTGAGGTGAGCCCAACAGGGATACCACAGCGTGTCACTGGTTCCACACACCCATAGGAGTGCTGCAAGTCACCATGGTACTGATCAATGCAGAATGACGAAATATGCTACTGACTACAGCCAACACTCCCTACTACCAAATCACACAGAACACAGCACATCAATGATTTTAACCCAAGACTGCTGCATGCATATAAGATGCACGTGCTACAAGATGTGAGTGCACACCATAAACCATCTTGAAGATGCTACCCCCTCCATCATTCCATTGCACGGAACACATAGCGGGGCCAGAAATGGGGTCAATGCATCCAGGGACATGTGCATATGGGCAGAAATCACCTGCTGCCATGTAAGACTAGTTCAGTTATCCACCATGGATGTACAAACATTTACCTTCATTCCCCTCTCATGCAGGTGATGGTGGCTATCCCTTGACGCCATGGCTCATGACCCCTGTCTGAAACCCACAGAACAGGCACGAGGAGGACTACAAACGTTCCCATACCCGTACACGTGTGGTGATTAAGCAGACCTTTGGCCTGTTGAAGGCACGATTTCGTTGCCTCAGCCGGTCGGGTGGGGCACTCATCTACAGCCATGAGAAGGTGTCCAAGATCCCCATGGCATGTGTAATGCTGCACAATATGTGCATCCGTCGGAACGTGCCCCTGCCCCCTGACATGGAACTGCTACCACCTGATGATGATGAAGGGGAGGAGGAGGAAAAAGGGGCAGGACAGCATCATGGTGCCGATGCAAAGGAGGGACGTGCCATGCGGCAAGCATTGATTGGACAGTATTTCTGACACACAAGTCAGCAGAGGGTGTGAGGATGTGAGGACATTGGGCACTGGGTGTGGGGATACATGTACACTATGCACTGTGCAATATTGAATGACACATGCGCAATGATGAATGTCCACTCTGGTTTTTGTAGATGAACAACCAGTGTATTGAAATTGAAGGTTCAAACGTGAAAGACAAACCCTCCCCCACCCTCCTCCCTGCCCCCTCCCACCACAACTCTCAAACACACCCTCATCCCTCTCTCCCTCCCACCACAACTCCCAAGCACACCCTCACCCCCTCCCCCTCCCACCACAACTCCCAAACCCACCCTACCCCCATCCCACTCCCACCACAAACACACCCTCGCCCCCCTCCCCCTCCCACTACAACAACCCCACACTAGTCCCATAAGGACCACATAGGCCACATGTGGATGGCAGCATTGTCACTGTGTGCTCCCAGAGCCAGAGGGAGGCATGTCCTGGCGGCGCATCGTACGTTGGGACCGACGGAGCGGGCTGGTCTGGGTAGAGGAGCATAAAGAAGGTGTGTCCTCCTGCTGGGGCTGTCGTGCAGCCTCCAGAGCATCTGCTATCCGGCCAAAGACCTCACAGAGCCGGTTTGTGCTGTCTGTAATGACCTTGCCCAGTGCCCTCAGTTCATTCCGCCACTCCTCCCTGGCCTGCCGATTGTCTTGCAGGAAGTCATTGATGAGGCCTGTGAGCTGCCGAGCCCGCTCTGCATCAATGGCTGATGTTGTTGGCCTGCTGGGAATCGGGCTCACATGTCTTTCCGGCGCTTCACTAAGGGAACTGGCCACAGGAATGGCATGTCCCTGTGTTGCTCCTTGCCCCATTAAACCCAGGTGTGTCACTCTCACCAGAGTCACTGTATGAGACCTGGGGTTGGTTTGAGCATCAGGGGTGTGGACGATCTCATATGTGTCCTCCTCAGTTGCTCCCCATATGGATAAGGGGCTGTCAGCAACATCGAGGGGGGCTGTGGCTGCAATCTCCCCAGCCACACTAGACTCCTCAGAGCGCGCCGTAGGGCATGTGTCTGCCACCAGTGCAGGGTGGGGTAGGGGTGGGGGTGGGGGTTGTACACCCTCCACGGGCCTTGCTGGAGCCACTGGTGTGCCTCCAGGTGTTTTCCTACTCGCAGGTAGACGGCTGGCCCTGACTTGCCCCTGGAGGTGCAGGGCCGGTTGCTTGCCTGGTCCTCGCTGTCATGCTCGCTGCCTGTAGGCATTGAAGAGAGGGACGGCATGAGTGATGATTTGAGAGCCAGCATTTGGACATGCCTACAATATCACAATCAGATACTAGTGGGTTATCAGCATTTGGGTGGTGAACAGCACATTATTCTATGTTTGGGTGGTAAATGCATGCATATGTCTGTGTCACTCATGTTGGCCGGGTACTGTGCTGGCTCACATGCACACTGTTTACATCAACTGCCCTGTGTGCCTTACGGAATGGGCCTCTTTGTGTGGTATGTGTCATATATATGTTACGGCCTCGCACCTGGCACTAGCCTGGGTCTCACTTGTTTCGGCATGATTTAAAGGGGGGGTGGCTGACCATGCCGTGACACCTAGCCCAGCCCTTAGCAGTGACTTTCATAACATTTACGTTGGCAGTATTGACTTTGGACACTCACCTCCATCAATGGATGACGTTGCTCCGCACTCCATATCTCCAACCCCTTCGATGGCTTCGGGGCCTATCATGGCCGCACATGTCTCCTTCCACGGCATTAGTTTCATGGGCGAACCTGGCCCTCCTCCTGTCTCCAGGGCCTGGCTTCTATTAGCCGAGAGAATGCTCCGCACCCTCAGCCGCAGGTCGTCCCACCTTTTTCTGCAGGCCTTAGTGGTGCGGGGGGTGTTGCCCACGGCGCTCACCTTCTGCGCTACCATGGCCGAGATCTCTTTTTTTTTTATTACCGCCACCATTCGCATGTCACTGCTGAAAACGGTGTTGGCATGCTCGTGGAGGGTATCCACCATCATTTGGAGCTCCTCAGGGCTGAAGCGCTCCTTCCTGAGGCGGGCAACTCCCTTTTTTGGTGCTTTGGGCATTCCTCCTTGATGATGGGATGTTTCCACTGTGTTGAAAGTTTGCCTGGGGTCCTGTCTGGTGAGGATGGCAATGGATTGTGTTTTTAAAGATGGCCGCCATGCTCCTTCCAGTTCCTGTGCGATGACGCTGTTTCCAGTTCCGCAATTTAACGGTGACCGTAAATAACGGTGACCGATATTTACGGTCACCGCTAATGCCGCATTAGTCGGTAGTGTTCGCAACGGTGCGATTCATGCCGGTAGAGGGTTTTTCAGCCGTTTTTGCAGCATGGCGCTAGGTTCATTACCGGCATGGCGCAAAGCTTGTACCTGCAAACTCGTAATAGGGCGCTTTTAGCGGTCTATTGCCAGCTCGGACACGCTATTTGCACCATGCCATTAATGAACGGAACTTACCTCCAAACTTGGAATGAGGCCCTATGAGTGGGTAACGGCACAGATCAGACTGGACAGAGAATCACAATTAGTAGTAAGACTAACTGAACCACATAAAGCAGTCTCATGCGCTACCCTAATGAGATGGGTCAAGTGGACCATGGAACCAGCAGGAATAAATACCCAAGGTTTAAGGGCATACTCAGCTAGAGGAGCTGTGGCATCCAGGGCTTTTTTGGCAGGTGCCAGTCTAGGAGACATTATGAAAGCAGCAGACTGGCCAGGGGACACAGTGTTTAAAACATTCTACTTTAAACTGGTAGACCGAGTTGCTTTGCTGGTGGTAGGTAAGCTTTAAACAAGCATAATACGAGCCTCTGTGTTTCCCATAAAATACAGATTATCCATACTAACGTTCAGGAAAGTCATGATTCTCTTAAAGACACAGAGACAACATACTATCCTGCCCCTGTGATGAGTTGTTCAATGAGTAAAGTGTTATTTAATGACTGCTTGAAATATGCTTAATGAATATCATGAAACGTAATGACTTTTCAGATATGCTAAAGACTGTTATTGACTGTATTACATGTGGCAAAAATACATGGCATTGAAGAACCCACCCAATTGTAATTATGAGTATATTTGGCTTGATTTCAGAAACAGAGATGAAGGCGACGTATCAGAGCTTACCGTCTGGAAGGGACGAAAGTTCATGAAGTTCTGGATGTTTTCCATAATACAAATGATGCAGAGAAGAGTTGCATCCAAGAAAGAGGTGGATATTTCTGGTTTAATGGACGTTATATATTGGGAGTGCGGCAGGAGTGTTCCACGAAGAGTTCCACAGCATAATGGTGGTCTGTCTTCTGTGTTGTTTGGAAAGAGGAGGAGCATTTTTTTTGAAAAGCTGATCCCCTCGCGCAGAGCTGCAGAGTGTGGCAGGAGTGTTCCACGGAGAGTTCCATGGCGGCAGGGTCAGATTGTCCCATCTACCACTCGGCCCGTGGTCGGGCCAAAATCAACGCCTGGGCCGGTTTGAAAAAATAGGTTTGAAAAAAATAAGTTTTTTTGAAACAAACAAAAAGCACCCGCAATGGCATAATTTATCAAAGCAAGGTAACACATGTTACCTTGCTTTGATGATTGATTTGCAGGCATGATGGGTGCATCATAAATGATGTGTGCATCATAAATTCTGATGCATGCATCATTCACATGATGCTGCAGCATGCGGCCAACTTTACACCAGACCTGCAGATGAACTTGACGGTTCTGCTGTTAAATCTCAGTTACCAGTTTAATGGTATCCACTACAGATTAATAGCTTATTTTACTATAGCCGATATGATAGCTCAGTGGGTTGAGCGCTCACTACTGCGATGTGTGTGTAATCTGCAGGTTGCAGCTCCGAATTCCAGCAAGGCCACCTCAGCCTTTCATCCTTCTGAGGTCGATAAATGCGTGCCAGCAGAGGTTGGGTGATATTGTGTGCATATTTGTTCTTTAAAAAAGAGCTTAAGCGTAAGTGCTATACAATAACATATCATTTGGCCTTGGACTTCTGCTTGCATTCACAGTAATTTGACAATATGGATCTATACACACAGATATTAATGATACATACGGTGATCCATTCTTGTATGAAATGTAAATCACATAAGTGAAATCATAACCATATTTTTCAATGCTATTTGATGCCACTTCCTGTTTTGTAAAGGAGTGAAAGGTCGTGTTTCATCGCTTCCCGGGATGTCACTTTCGGGTGGGGCCGAGGTCAAGGGTAGTGAGGTGAGGGGTGGGCCACTTTGTCGTCGGTGTCCGGGCCTATTTCTTGTCCCAGTCCGACCCTGCATGGCGGAACGCTGGTCTCTCTTCTGTGTTGTTTGGCAAGACAAAGACCCTTTTGTTGAAAAGCTGAACCCCTCACGGAGCGCCGCGGAGTGCGGCAAGAGTATTCCACGGAGAGTTGAACAGTGGAAAGCTGGTCCGTCTTCTGTGTTGTTTGGAAAGAAGAGGAGCCTTTTGTTGAAAAGCTGAACCCCTCGCGGTGAGCCATGGAGTGCGGCAGGAATGTTCCACGATGTTCACCGATGGCCCAGTGACTGGTGGCTTGTAATTCCGGGCCTGGCTATCGATCTACAGCTCAGCCACTTGCTGCGATACCGATTGGGACACAGTACTGAGATTATGCTAATCTTGCTCCAAAGGCTGTGGTGCTCAGTAAGAAAACCATCTCCTCTCCGGTTCTCTTGTTTGCAAAACGTGACTTTTATTTGTGCTTTTCTTGTATTATTGATTATATGCGAAATTATCCCATTTTCAAACGGGTTTGATCGTATATACATCGGACGTGTCTCTCTTTCCCTCTTTGAAACATTGCATATTGAAACTATAAAAAAATACCAGGGAAACTACACGCCAAAGCAAATAATAATAATTTGTGGAACAATGCCCCTACAAGAAAGACCAAGCTTGCTATCTGCTCTCTGTGTTCAACAGTGGCGATGCTTCCGTTAAAGTCTGATGGCGGGTGCCGTTCCGCCTGCCAGGTCTGAACGGCACCCACCAGCAGACTCGTAGTTTGTCAGTTCAGAAACAACAGTGCCGGTAAGCTTACAGGCACCGTTGTTTCCGGACCTGCAGACTTGTAATGAGGCCCATGGTCTGCAGTCACGTGGTTGGATAAAAATAGATATTGGGACGAGCTGTATCGAAACCAAGAGACAGAGTATGCCTATACTCCCTCTTATTTTCAGGCGCAGAGAACATTTCCACAGCCAAGTTCAAAGCCTTAATTGACTAGCAGAAAGCAAGAGTTACGATAGATAACAGGCTAATTGGTGCAAAGCTATGACCAGCCCACCAGCACCTGGATGCCAGCCTGCGTGCTGCTTGCGTGTGTGGAATATTACAGAGGGGTACGAGGGTGCCAACCAATTATAGAGGGGCACGTAGTAGAGAGCCCTATAGTTTGTAAAACCAATGGGACGTCGTGTATTTGATAACATTCGTAGAGACCTGCTGTCATGAATCGCAGGGTGTGCCCCTTTTGGGCTTCATGGTCCCTGTCACAACAGGCTTGTACACATTAATACTTCCAATATGGCCGTCCAGCGTATTCCCTTCTTGCTCCATGCGTTGGACGTAGCCTTTCTCTATTTTTAGACCACGCCTTCCGTGGCTCCGCGTGTCTCAGTGCTATTGCGAAGTAGCGACCAGACGTGTGCTCCATGGCTCGTGGTTCTTCTCTTTTTCCACACCCGCTTTCCCTTCCTTGACCTCCCCCTTCTTCTTACCTACTGGATTCGAGTTCTAGCGAACTTGCATTGCCTCCTGGATTTCTGGATTCGGCCTCTTGAAAAACTGAACACATTCTGGATTCGGCAGAGACACGGGCCGCCTTCTTCAAAACCCGCTCCATCTGTAAGAAGGCATCAACCAAGGACGCCGGTAAAGAACGGACGCAGGTGAGAAGGAGGGAACTCCTTGACAGTTTGAGACGCCACCCGATCGAAAGCGATATCGACATGGAGGCTGCCGTGCACGATCTGATGCGTCGTATGCAGGAACTATCAACCGAGGTACAGAATCTGACAGCGGAGAACGCCGCTCTCAAACAATTGGTCCTATCCCGGGATTCTGCTACAAAAGAAAGTGTTATACTGGGCGGCATCGTGGATAAATACGACGGCTCAGCAAAAACCCTTTGTGCATTCCTGGATTCGTGCTTGGTTCACTTTACCTTCAAGCCTTACTACTTTGCGACCCCCAGGGCCAAGATGGGTTTTATAATCTCTCACCTTTCCGGGAATGCCTTGACTTGGGCCACTCCCCTCGTTAACTCTAGTGATGCCCTCTTGGACGATTATGATGGGTTTATACGGGCCCTTAAAGACATGTTTGACCGCCCTGAGCAGGTCTACAGCGCACAAGAACGCTTGTTAGATTTTCAGCAAGGGGCCCAGGATATGCTCACGTATGTGACCCAATTTAAACAACTGGCAAAGGAAGCTGACTGGTCCACCAGGCGAGTTTTACCCTGTTCAGGAGAGGGTTGAACGAAGAAATTAAGGATGAGCTTGCCAGAGTGAAACGACCAAGCTCGTTCCAGGCACTAATGGATCTTGCCATGCAGATTGACTTCCCTATCCAGGAAAGGAAGTCAGAAAAGAAAAAATCCAGGGGAATCCTTCCAAGGTATCATTTGAGGGTACCCCCAGACCGGACATCAACCCAAGCCCAGTCACGGAATCCGAGCCCATGCAGATTGGGGCCTTTCGTGGACCCATATCTCCACAAGAGAGAATGAGGAGAATTCATACGGTCTTGTGCATGTACTGTGCTCAGATAAGCATTTGGTTAGGGAATGTCCTTTAGCACCCCCTCGGCGTTCGGGAAACGCCAGCTCCCGATCCTAGATGGAGCAGAGCTTCGGGAGAGAGATATTTGCTCCACGTCTATTCCATCCTTGAACTCTCCTGGACAAAACAATTTGGTGGTACTACAGGCCTTTTTATCACCATCCAAGAATACAAACTATTCCATTTTGGCCCTGGTAGACTGCGGAGCTATGGGAATATTCATCGATCATGAGTGGGTTGCTAAACATCGGATTCCCTACGAAACACGACGCACTATGCAACCTGTGGAAGCTATCGACGGAAGACCCCTCACATCAGGGCCCATGAGCCTGCAGACCAAGGAGATCTAGCTTTCAATAAATCACCATCTGGAGTTGATCAGGTTTGACATTATTAAATCAGCCCATTACCCCTTGTTATTGGGCATGCCCTGGCTAATGAAACACAACCCATATATCAACTGGTCTGCGGGTTCTCTATTCCTAGGCTCGGAGTTTTGCATGTCTCACTGTCTATCCCTAGAACCTCCATTAACACACCCAAAGGAACCAACAAAGGAACAACAGACAACACTAATGGTATTCAATGTCATGCAAGTTCCTGAAGCCTACCAAGCATTTGCTGATGTGTTTTCGACTGCCATTGTCCAGGCCTTACCCCCACACAGGCCTGAAGACTGCACAATAGATACGGAACCCTCTGCAGTGATTCCCTTTGGCAGGATGTTCATTCTTTCCGAACCCGAGAAGAAGGCCCTAAGAGAATACCTGGATACCAACCTTGAAAATGGCACCATAAAACCTTCGAAATCTCCTGCTGGTGCTTCTCTATTCTTTTTTCCCAAGAAGGATACCAAGGAACTCAGACCCTGCCTTGATTACCGCAGGCTAAATCAATGCACCCTCAAGGACCGGTACCCGTTACCCCTGATTTCGGATATCCTGGAAGCCGTGAGAGGCGCAGTAATATTCACCAAGTTGGATCTCAGGGGCGCCTATCATTTGATCCGTGTCAGGGAAGGGGACGAATGGAAAACCGCCTTCAGAACACCCTTTTGCCATTATGAGTATCTAGTCATGCCCTTTGGACTGGCTAAAGCCGCAGCAATTTTCTAATGCTTTATGGACAGGGTGTTTTCTGACATGCTGTTTCTCTTTGCTATTGTATGTCTGGATGACATACTGATCTTCTCCAAGGACCCTATACAACATGAAGAGCATGTGAAGGCAGTGTTGCAGAGACTCTGAGATCATAAACTCCTGGCCAAACCTGAAAAATGAGTGTTTCATGTAACCTCCGTTCATTACCTAGGGTTTATTCGTAGCCCAGAAGGAATTGGTATGGATCCTTCAAAGGTAAAAGCCATATTGACCTGGCCTGCTCCTACATCCATGAAACAAGTTAAATCTTTCCTGGGACTTGCCAATTTCTACCGGAAATTCATATCTAATTTCTCCGAGATAGTACAACCGATTGTTGCTCTCCTGAAGAAAGACACACCTTTCGTCTGGTTAACACCACAAGATATGGCGTTCCAGCGTTTAAAAGCAGAGTTTACACAAGCTCCTATCTTGGCTCAACCCAATACTAGCCGTCCCTTCCTGGTAGAAACGGACGCTTCAAATTACGCCATTGGCGCAGTCCTGAAACAAGAATTAGGAGATAAACTGGAACACCCAATTGCTTACCTCTCACAAACCCTGACTCCTAGTGAAACACATTATTCAGTCCTGGAAAAAGAATTGTTAGCCATTCGCCAAGCCTTCACTGAGCGGCAACATCTACTTCTGGGAGCTAAACATCCAGTTCAGGTCCGTACGGACCACCGGAACCTCCAGATTCTACAGTCTTTGGAGTGTAGGAACAGTCGTCAGGCGCGTTGGGCATATTTCTTCGCCCAATACCAGTTCCATATCACTCATGTTCCAGGATCACAAAACCTGATTGCTGACGCCTTATCTTGACGACCTGACTACGAACCCACTGAAGACAAGGCATATCCTCAGATGTTTTCCCCCACGATCTTTGTGGCCCAGGCAGTCAACCTCCTTGAAGAAATTAATTCAAGCCCAAACCCAATCCTCTGATCTGTGGAAGGACACATCCAAAAGAAATCAATGGAATATAAAGGTCCGGGAAGGTTATTTGTTCAAGGACAATGTATTGGTCATCCCTACAAAAAAACTACAACAGAGAATAATGAATCTCAGTCATGATACCCTACACTCCGGACATCGTGGTGTCACCAATACCCTCCGTCTGATACAAAGGCAATTCTGGTGGCCTAGGATGAGACCCGACGTACGGCAGTACATTCAATCCTGTGTTGTCTGTAGCCAAAATAAACACGATAACAAGAAACCAGCGGGCCTTCTACTACAACCTACACTGCCAACAAGGCCTTGGGAGATTATCGCTACTGACTTCATTGTGGAACTGCCACCTTCCCGTGGGTACACCACCATCATGGTTACCATACACTTGTTCACTCATATGGCTCATTTTACGCCCCTGCGTAAATTACCATCCTCTTCTGAACTAGCAGGAATCTTCCTGGAACACATATTCCATTTGCATGGACTCCCTTCCAAGATCATATCGGATTGCGGACCTCAATACATCTCACAATTCTGGAAACATCTCTGTCAATGCTTAGGGATCCAACGTGCCCTTTTGTCAGGTTATCACCCTCAAACCAACGGAATCACAGAATGTGTCAATCAAACCCTGGAACAGTATCTTCGATGCTTCGCCACCAAGGTCCAGGATGAGTGGTCGCTCCTGATACCCCTGGCTGAATTCGCCTACAACAATTCTGACCATTCGGCACTTATGATCAGCCCCTTTTATTGCAGTCAAGGATTTCATCCATCGGTCCTGCCTTCTGTTCTTCCTCAATCTACACCAGTACCTACAGTTGACTCCTGGATCGAAACCCTTGTCAACATACATAAGGAAGCCAAGGAATTCTTGGAGAAGGCCAGGAAACAGACCAAGAAATATGCAGATTCCAGAAGAAGACCTGGCCCTTCTTATGCAGTCGGTGATCAGATCTGGCTATCCTCAAAATTAATACCCCGACATCTACGACCTAGTAAACTGGCCCCTCGGTACTATGGTCCATTTTCCATTAAAGAAATTATAAATCCTGTTTCTAATCAGATCAAATTGCCAGAATCCTGGTAGAAGATACACCCAGTCTTTCACACATCTTTACTGAAACCCTACTATCCATCCTCTCGAAAATCCTCCAGACCTCCTCCTATACTGGTCGATGACCAATTGGAATATGAGGTATCTTGGATTTGTGATTCCAGGTATAGAAAGGGGCCAGCTTCAATACCTGATTGAATGGAAAGGATATCCTCCTAGCGAAAGAACCTGGGAGCCTGTCTCAAACATCAAGGCCCCACGGCTGCTCAGAAGGTTCCACCTCATCCACCCGGGCAAACCAGGAGGGAAGGGCCTTCAGAGGAGGCATGCTGTCATGAATCGCAGGGTGCGACCCCTTTTGGGCTTCATGGTCCCTGTCACAATGGGCTTGTACACATTAATACTTCCAATATGGCCGTCCAGCGTATTCCCTTCTTGCTCCATGCGTTGGACGTAGCCTTTCTCTATTCCTAGACCACGCCTTCTGCGGCTCCGCGTGTCTCAATGCTATTGCGAAGTAGCGACCAGACGTGTGCTCCGTAGCTCGCGGTTCTTCTCTTTTTCCACACCCGCTTTCCCTTCATTGACCGCTCCCATCTTCTTACCTCCTGGATTCGAGTTCTAGCGAACTTGCATTGTCTCCTGGATTCCTGGATACGGCCACCTGGAAAACTGATTGCATTCTAGATTCGGCAGAGACACGGGCCGCCTTCTTCAAAACCCGCTGCATCCGTAAGAAGGCATCAACCAAGGACGCCGGTAAAGAACGGACTCAGGTGAGAAGGAGGAAACTCCTTGACACCTGCAGTAGAGGAGGAAATAGTTGCCCCACCTGATGTTAGAGACCCAATCACCTTCCCTGACAAGAATGGAACATATACCTAGATGTTCCCTGTAATCTTATTACATCCCCAAGTAGGTTTTTATAGTTTGCAACGTAGGTTGACGTCAATGAGGACAGGTTTTTAGTATTTAAGCTAAATTCTTTATGAAAGACATTGAGTGAGAAGATCGAGTGAGTTCTGTGATGTTCGTTATACTCTGTTTTTTAGATAATTGATATTAAAACAGACTTACTTTTCCCAACTTCCTGAGTCAGTTTGATTATTGATGTTAGAATATATTCTGCATTCCCATCTTTCTCAAAGTATTGTTACCTCTTCTTAAAGGGCTTGTGTCAGACACACAAATTCACGTATAGCAGAGAGATGATGGTTAAAAATCCATCGACCTAGTAAGCTTTGGGGTCCTGGAAATCTCGGACGTCCGTCACCATTTAGCTGGAGGAACGTGAAGCTCCCTGTGGATAGCGGCCATTAGTTAAATAAAACTTGCAAGTCCAGGTGGGACGTGTCCCTCGTCTTCAAGCGGAATCTCCTCCCGACTTCTACAGGAAGCTGAGCGGACCGAAGGCTGAAGCGGCTGGTTGAGGAGGAGGCGATCCCAAAAGTCGGAAGTCAAAAACGTTAATGGTGAATAGACTGAGGGTGCAAACTGAATGAGCAGAGTGGGGAAGCGTGATAATGGGGAAAGAGTAACGGAGGATTGATTGGCGTATTTTATTTTGGGTTAAAGATGAAGAGCGTCATAGTTTAAGATGAAGAGCGTCATAGTTTAAGGTATATAGACGAGGCGCGATCTACATGATAAGCCTGCAATCCTACATCAAGGATGTTTATAAGGAACTTGTCCTAGAGTTCAAGTGGACGTACTTAGGCTAAGAACGATCAAGGAGCATTAAAGAGGACAGTTCATACTCCGATCTGAGTCATTATTAGGGGCAGGAATAGGACAAGAGGAGTGTTTACGAAAGTATATGTGGGCCGGCCAGTCTGTCAGTTAGTCTGTCTGTCTGTATATTGTATATGATGTATGTGGTAAAGAAATGAAGTATTGAAAAACAAGGAAGAAATAGACTGTGGTGGGAGCATTGAGATTTGAAATGTAATTGCTTATTTATTAGTTGACCAATGACGTTCAGTGAATAAGTAGATTGAAGTAAAAGTGAAACAGAGGATTGGAGCTGCGACGATTGGGGCACGCTCATATTGTATTAGTCTTTTTGAGGAAAGCATTTATCTGTGTAAAATAATGGTAAGTTGTGACAGTCGATTGTGAGTAAGACATAATGGAGGACATTACTCCGCTTATGCACTTGTGCAGACAGCTGCCAAAACACACACCTAAGCTCAAGCAGTACAGTGCAGAAAGGGCTAAGGGTACTGCCGATAAAATGTTCATGCCATGGCCACAAGGGGGATCACTGTCTAAAGCAGTTTTACAACACATGACGACATACTTATATGTAGCATACACTGGAAAGAAGCTAGAAAAAAGTTTAGGTAACTTAGAGCTTTGGAAAATGTACCAGAAGCAAAGGGAAGACCCGCCTCCTGAAGACTGGATGCTTAACCAGTCTAAAGAGGGGGGGGGTGAAGAGCCTTCTTCTCCCCCTACTATGACTGAAATAAATGGCAATAGTACGAAAGATGAAGGATAGTATCCTTTGAGAGAGCTTAAGGCAACGACAGGATACAGCAACCCAATGTATAAGTCGCCTGCATGTAGCAGCAACGAGAGTCCAGAAAAGATTCCAGAAAGAGATGTTATCCCTAAAGTCCCACAGGACAAGGAGAGAAGTGATAGACCAGGTATGTCTCTAGATCTAGAGAGAGAAATAAAAAGATGGAAAGGAGAGAAAGACAAAGCTGAAGAGGTAGCGCTCATACACAACAAATGGATGGGCGGTCAGATATTGCTCAAACTTGATGGAAAGAGCATTGAGGAAGTAAGACAAAAGGAAGATCAGGACGACCAAGATAAAAAAGACAAAGAAAGAGAAATGATTGAAAGAAGACAAGACCAAAAGAAGGAGTAGACAAAGACAGGAACAGCTGTATCAAGATAAACAGTTGTAAAAACAGGAAAGAGCAGAGGAGCAAAGGAAGTATCATAACAGGCAAAGAGCAAATCAAGAACGAGATGGGCTAGAAAAGAAAAGAGAAGAAGAGGAAGAACAGAAATTAAGAGATAAAAGAATGCAAAGATGCAGAGATGAAGAAGTGCATAGGGCAAACGAGAGAAGAGAGGTGAAGAGGTAGGAAAAGGAAAGCAAAGAAACAAAGACAGTTTGATGAGGAAATGGAACTCAAGAGAAGAGAAGGGGCACGCGACATTGATTGCATAGAGAAATAATTAATGGAACCTAATCCAGTAGTAGCATGGGAGGACATAGAAGAATTCTTCCTGACATATGAATGCCAGGACTGTCTAGAGCAGATCTAGAGTATAATTGGGATATAAGAGGCATCGTAGAGAAAATCGATAAGGTTTATCATGAAATGAGGACCAAAAGTGAATAAACAAATAAAGGAAAAAATGATCGATTTGACAGTGCACAGTCGCAAGGCAAAGAGGGAGGTTTGTTCAGCCTCGAACATGGAGCCTTGTCTCTGGACAAGTTGATTCTCGATAGAGATGAGAAAGAGGGAAGCCACACTATTTGGGGACAAGATATGTCAGACGAAGACAGAGATACCTTCCGTGGGGAGGAAGGAGCTAGAGCATGTGGTACTGAGGGATGTTTTCAGACAGACAAGGAAGTAAGATGGTCAGATCTGGACCTACCTAAATTGAGGACGCCAAAGCACCTGGCGTGGCCAGATCGACCTAAAGGGCAATCCCATAGTGTGGGGGGGGACTTGCCACCTTATGTGAGCAGGTTAAGGTCATTACTGGGAAGAAGATGGTGGAGAACCATTGTCCCTGCTATGGACAGGCAGACAATGGGAGACTAGTGCGATTTTTGGAACTCACAGTTCCCATTGTTAGAAAAAGGAGGGGTCAGACCACAGTATATACCATGTCCCCAAATGGATAAGGATAATTTAAGGTGTAAACTCCCGAGTCTGACGTCGGTTGCTGGAAATTGGATCTATGAATTAGAGAAAATGACAGGAGGAAATACGTTAGCTATAGGGGACATTAAGGGTCTTCTAGCAGCTATACTTGGTGAGAGAGTTGAGGACATTTGGTCAAGAGCAGGATACGCAGGTGTCACTGCCCAGAACACAGCTCATGATGGAGCGCTGTTTAATAATTGTAGAGCGTCAGTCTGGAAAGCATTTTGGGTACAATATTCTGATACGTCATATAAGTGAGCTGTTATGGCACGTAAGATGCATGAAGGGGAGGATCCACTTATTTACATCCAGAATGGCCAAGAGCAATGGAGCTTGGAAACGCGCGAGCCGTGGGAAAAATCTATACCTGTATTCTATCATATATTATGTCAAGGGCTACCAGACAAGGTACAGGGACAGCTCAAGAAGCTGGTGCTTGATGATGGGTGTCATCTTTGTTCCTGCCCGGGGCCGCTCATGCCAGAGCTTCCACGGCCTCATTTGTCTGGATCTGCTCATCCCGACCGCTTTCAGCTGCTCTGCTGCTTCCTTGGGTGATGCCTCAAAGGGCCCGTTTCATTTCGGCTCCAACTCCGGCTTTCGACCTGCATTGCGGGCTGATTTCCCAGGTTCCGCATGGAGGCTCTCAGAGGGCCGTCTCATCGTTGGCACTCCAAGCCACGCCCTGCAGTTAGAGTTTCTGACTCAACCGTATCAAGCGTGCCCTCCTCCCCCAATCATTTTGCAACACATGAAATGCAGCTAATGGATGCAGAAGAGAGGGAGCTAGAAACAAATAAAGCCATAAGAGCATTGGTGCCCCTGGAAGAATACTTTATCAGCAATGTGTTCTTAGTTTGGAGAAAGGAAAAGATCAGACCAGTAATACATTTGAAAGCGCTCAACGTGTATCTGGTCTACAGATATTTCAATGTGGAAGGCATTCCCCTCCTCAAGGATCTGTTGCAGACCGGGCACTAGCTAGTTCGTCTGGACCTCAAAGATGTGAATTTAGCTGTCCCGATCTTTCAACCGCATCGGAAACTTCCCGCAGTTCATCTGGGCAGGACAGACCTGCGAGCTTTCCAGTATGCCCGTTGGTCTGTCCTTAGCGCCATGGTGCTTCACAAAGCTTCTGAAGCCAGTAGCGGCCAGGCTCTGTGAGCAAGGCACCAGAAGGAACAGTTATCTGGATGATATGATCTTCTTGTCACAGGCAGGAAGCTCTTGATGACACAAGTTCAGAGAGCAGTGTCCCTCCTGCAGGATCTGGGGTTTCTGATATATTGGGAGAAGTCAGATCTAGCACCAGCATACAGGATGGCATTCTTAGGGTTTCAACGGGACACAGTGGCAGCATTGCTCGGCCTGCCGACACACAAGATGCAGGTGACTTGCAAGGAGATCAAAACGATGCTAACGAGAGAGGACACTTCCCTCAAGCAGCTGGCAAAGCTAATAGGACTGTTAGCCTCCACAATCCATGCAATATTCCTGGGTCCGCTGCATTATCATGCCGTACAAGGGCTCAAGATACAGCATTTATGCAAGGAGCTGGGGTACAATCAGCTAGTACCAATATCCAACGATGCCAGGACGGAGATACACTAGTGGTTAGACCACATGGAAGCCTGGAATAGGAGAGTGATTTTCGGGAGCCTCCCAGATGTAGTTATAGGGTCAGACGCCAGCAGATCAGGATGGAGAACCTGATGCAGCTCGGTGACCACCGGCGGTAAGTGAACACCCGACAAAGTCCAAATGCACATCAGTTGCCTGGAGCTTCTAGCGGGTTCGTTTGCTATTAGAGTGTTAACCCTGCACACTGTCAAGTGCTGTGTCCTTCTCTGGATGTGAGATACATAAATCACCTGGGAGCTAATGGAGCTAACCAAGGATGTTTGCCATCTATGTCTGGAGCGGAACATTTGAGCGATGGTAGAATATCTGCCAGGGCTAGCAACCATTGTTCCCAGACCTCCTGGAGCTCTCAACGGAGATGCAGATTCAGCTGCTCCAGATACAGCAGATCCTGCAGGGCGCCGGTACCCAGTTGTGCTGGACGGGTCACTGACCCTGGTGGCATGGATGATTTCCGGAGTACCTGTAGAAAGCCAGGACTGTTGGAAGATGCTAAACAATTCATTCAGCGCTCCTGGGCCCTGGGAATTGCAAGGTCATATAAGGCACCCTGGCATAGTTGGATTAGTTGATGTGGGTCAAGGGGTGCAGATCCCGTTACGGCAGATATGGTTGCATTAGCTAATTTTCTAGCAAGCCTAGCTTGCTAGTATGGTTTATAGAACAATCAATGTGTATAGATCAGCAAGCTCAGCGGCACACGCTGTGATTGAGGGATTTACACTGGGAGAAAAGCCCTTCATAAAGAGAGTGATGAAAAGCGTTTGGCTCATGAAGCCTGCGGCTCCCAAAAACTCCCAACTGTGGGATGTAAATACAGTGTTGAGACTATTTCTATCTTGGCCAGATAACGGTCAGTTGACCAAGAAAGCTCTAGCAGTAAATTTGATGACGCTTCTATGCCTGATCTCATGTAAGAGAGTTTCGGACATAATAGTGCTGGAAGTGACAAGTAGAGGTTTTTCTTCAGGAGTTATGTTTCACATTACTAGAAGGACCAAGACCAACATCACAACCGCGTCATATCCGGCTTTTCCAGACCAGCCGAAGATGTGCGTTGGTAGATGCCTCAAAGTGTATGGGGGTCATTCCGAGGTTGGAGGTAAGGGAAAAACAATGCCGGTAAAGGATTACCAGCATCGCTTACCACTATGGGCTATTCTGACCAACCAGACTGCTATTTACGGCATCGTAAAGTACGATGCCGTGAATAGCGGTCAGGGCGCGTGCACGCGACACACCAAGCCGACATTAGTGGCATGCCGTAACCCGGAGCTGATCCCAAGTAATGCGGACATGCAAATAAAGGCCTCCTGAAGGCCGAAAAAGACCTTATCGGCATGGAGAAAATACTGGCATCTCCGAGGTGTTAAGAACCCTGAGCAGTGTTTACAAGTGCCCAACACTCCCCACTAGAAGTAAAAAGGGCATAACTAAGGAAAAACTCCTCCCACTATTACTCCCTCCCCTCAATGCGGCCACCAACATCTGCTCTGATCCCACCTCCCTAGCAGACATTTATAACCAAACTATGCTCACGACCATAGATTCTATAGCACCCATCAAACTTAGGAGTGTCATCGGCTGCAGAGGTTTTTCAGAACATTATTCGAGGTGCCTTCGCAGATCTGGAGGGTGTCTTAAACATCAGCGATGATATTCTGGTGTTCGCGAAGACCGAGGTGGACCATCTGAGAAAGTTGGGAAAGACCTTTGAGAGACTGCAATCGCTAGGTCTAAGTGTGAGTTCTTGCGCCCTTCCATCGAATTCTTCGGATTTGTTTTTAAAGAAGGGGGTGTGTCACCAGACCCGAGGAAAGTCCAGGATATTAAGAAGGCAAAACCTCCAGAGTCGGCATCTGACATAAGGAGTTTCCTTGGCATGGTGACATACTGTGGGCTTTTCATCCAGAACCTTGCCTCAAGGTCGGAACCGCTCAGGGCTCTGACGAAGAAGGAGTCAGTCTGGCACTGGGGCCCACTCGAGCAGGTGGCCTTTGAAGACATCAAAAGCGCCCTGACAGCTGAGGACACCATGGCGTTCTTCGATCCGGCGCTAACATCAGAGATCGTTGTGGACGCCAGTCCGTTTGGTCTAGGGGCTGTGTTAACACAGGTGGACCGGGACGGGAGCATCCGCCCAGTGGCCTATGCCAGAAAAGCGCTCTCTGAAACTGAACAAAGATACTCGCAGATTGAGCGTGAGGCACTGGAGGTCCGACATCTGTGGGCACCCATTTTCTGGTACTCGTCGATGAATAATCACGATATCCGGAGGTGGAGTTTGTCGAATCGGTGGCCTTCGAGCATGTGGTCGTGGCGGTGGAGAAGGTGTTTGCAGCTCATGGTTTTCCCCACCCCTTGTGCTCAGACAACGGATCGCCGTAACAGAGTGAGCGGTTTGCAGAACTCATGGAGAGCTGTGGGGTCCAGCACCGAAAGGTATCCCCACTGTGGCCGAGGGCAAACAGAGATGCTGAGAGACTGATGCGAACACTTAACAAGACCTTCAGGATCGCACAGGGACAAGGACAGCCACTCCAGCGAGCCCTGTATCAGTTTCTAAGGGTATACCGCAACACCGCACATGCATCCACGGGGGTAGCTCCGGCAGAGGCCCTGTTCAAGCGATGCCCCCGGGGTCTACTACCCGAGGTTGGGGAGAAGGAGCCCGGGGTTATTGACAGTCAACAGGTCGAGGTAAACCGGCGGGTAAGGATTGAGCAGGAAAACCTGCGAAGAGGGCTCCGGCCCCAGCGACTGGAACCGGGGGATGAAGTCCTCATCCGTAATCGACACCCTCACGGAAAGCTCTCGCTCCCCTACGAGCCAGAGCCGTTGGATGTGGTGGGCGTAAAGGGATCCATGATAACGGCATCCGACAGAAGGTCCGCTGTCACACGGAATGTCAGCTTCTTCAAGAAACTGGGTGATTCAAGAACTGAACCGCCGCTGGAACCAGACTTGATGGAGATACCGGAGGACGGAGGAGGTCCCTCCAGCACACCTGCGTCCCCTGCCCGGGAGACGTCTGCTGAAAGACTTCACGTGCCGGAGGTGAGCGGGAGGTACCCTCAGAGGGCTGGGTGAGGGAAACCCGCTTACCTCAGCGATTATGTTTTGGGACAGTTGGTTGATCAACTTGAGTAAGGGGATCCAGGTGGTTGACAATAAAGGGGTTTGGGCAAGTTGTGTTGTGAAGTGGAACAGTTTATGTGTTTGTGTAGTTTGCAGTGTGTGTTAAAAGTGTTTATGTGTTCTCCCGAAAAAGGAGGAGTGTGGCGCTGCCCCGTGACTTAACACGCACGCGGCGGTGTGACTTTGCACGCCGCCATATGCTGCATAAATAAACGGGGTGTTCCCGGCCGCATCAGAGCGACTGGGAAGCCCGAACTGCAAAGACGTGTGTGTGTGTGTCTGTGCAGGGCGGGGGCTTACGGGACTGCATGGGGGCCCCTACTGACCCCCAACAGGGAGGAGGGCATGCTTGATACGGTTGAGTCAGAAACTCTAACTGGAGGGCGTGGCTTGGAGTGCCAACGATGAGACGGCCCTCTGAGAGCCTCCATGCGGAACCTGGGAAATCAGCCCACAATGCAGGTCGAAAGCCAGAGTCGGAGCCGAAATGAAATGGGCCCTTTGAGGCATCACCCAAGGAAGCAGCAGAGCAGCTGACAGCGGTCGGGGATGAGCAGATCCAGACAAATGAGGCCGTGGAAGCTCTGGCGTGAGCGGCCATGGGCAGGAACAAAGATGACGCCCATCATCAAGCACCAGCTTCTTGAGCTGTCCCTGTATCCCAGTGCATAGTGCTGGAAGCCCTTACGATGTGTGAGGGCCGCCGGTGAGTGGTGCATGTGTTGTTGAATGCGGCCAGGTTACCTGTTAGTCATGTAGTGTTAGGTGTCGGCCTTACTTCATCACTGTGGGATTTGATAGTCATGTGCCATTTCACATGCTTTGGGTCACAGTGTTCGGTGAGGTGCACATCGTGCACTGGCTTCAACATTTCCACCCAGCCCCCCTTCCCACCCATGTGGAGTATGCAGCCACCCACCTCACAACCCCGATGCACTGCCATGGCCCGGTCAGGCAACAAGCAACCAGGCACGTCGTCCAGCATGTCGCTCCATATAGCGTGGTAGCGTGGAGTCCAGCAGTACCAAAGAATCATGAGTTGATCCTGATATCGAGCACAGCAATGTGTGATGATCTTGCTGGCGTTCCATACCATCTGCACGTTGATGGAGTAGTATTGCTTGCGGTTGCGATCTGCCACCTCCATGGCATGCGGGACCACCAACTTCACATGGGTGCAGTCGAGTGCACCTACACAATTTGGCATGCTTGCCAGTCCATGGAAGGCAACTTTTGTATCGAATATCTCCTGGGGAGTCCGTGGTAGGGATATGTAGTCCCTTGTGTGCTTGAGGAAGGCATCCAGCACTTGGGTCAGTATCGGGGAAAATAAGGGTTGTGATATGCTATGCATGTGCCCCACTGTGTGCTGGTAGGTGCCTGTGGCAAGGAAGTGCAGGACAGGTACTACCTTCAGTAGAGGGGGAATGGCGGTGCGTATTTCTATGAGGCTCACTATGTCGTTGTGTATCAGGTCCACTACGTTGGTGATGGTGTCACGGTCAAGCCGGTACAGGGTGTGGATCTGCTCAGGTGTTAGGTTGAATTGGGTGGCTCTGATGCGAGGGATTGGGAGCTGCCAGCGTGGTAACGGTGGCTGCACTGGTAGGGCATGCTGGGCCTGTCTCACCCTCCTCCTCCTGTGTCTCCTCTGTGGTGGGGCCTGTTGTTGTTGTTGTTGTTGTTGTTGAGGCCTTGCAAGCAGGGCCTCCTGCTCCAGTAATGCTACCACTATTTGTATCATCTTGGTGTGGGAGGGGGTGTGGTGTGTGGGTGTGCTCCTTTTTTACTGGCCCTGACTCCATTGCCTCCACCTGTGCTGATTGTGTGCATCTGTATTTGTATTTGTATTTTTGTATTTTGTTTATTTGTAACGAGCGAACCATCAGGCCTGTAGGCATCTGGGCGCAATTTGTACAAGGTTACAGAGATGCATATATACAGACATAAAAAATTACATTGAACGAAATATTAACAGAGTTTCTATTTACAAATAATACAGAGGTTTCAGTGCCGCTACGGCTTAACAGTGGATATACCAGAAAGAAATCGTAACGGATGTCAGCGGTCAAGAATATGTAAGCCAAAGGCGAGAGCATGTCTTAATGCTGGTCAAAAAGCCAGGATTTGGTTTTGGCCTTGAATGTGTTGAATGAGTCTTCGGCTCTGATTGTAGCGGGGAGGGAGTTCCATAGTTTGGAGGCTAAAACAGGGAAGCTAGAGCCCCCCGCTTTTTGAAATTTAAACCTCGGGATCGATAGACAATGAGTCTGGGCAGTTCTTAGAGGTCGGGAGGTCGAGTGGCGAGACAGCCGACTGAAGAGGTAGATAGGGGCCTTGTTAGCCAAGCATTTGTGCATGAGGGCCACTGTTTTTAGTGATATTCTCTGCTTGACAGGAAGCCACTTTAGGTTGGTTCTAGATTCTGAAATATGGTGGTTGCGGGGGATGTTTAGGGCGGCACGTATGGCATTGTTCTGGGTAGTTTGGAGTTTATTCAGGTTCTCATGGCTGGTATCTAAGTAAAGAGCACTACAATAATCAATTTTGGCCATAATGAGGGTTCTAGCTAGTGTGACACTGTTAGTGGTGGTGAGAAATGGTCTGCAAGCTGCAATACGTTTGCAAGTGTATGCAGATGCAGATCTGACTGCATTTATTTGTCGGGATAAGGATAGGGTAGCATCAAGGTAAAAACCTAACGTTTTGGTATCTTTCGAGACTCGTATGATGTTACCATCTATGGTGAATGACTGATAGAATGGCTCTAGTTTGCTCAGGCGTTGCGTGGTGCCCAGGATCAGGAGCTCCGTCTTGTCGTCATTTAGGCATAGCTGGTGTTGGCCCATCCAGGCTTGGATGACCAGGTAGACGTCGTTGAGGGCCTTGGTGCCAGCTAGATAATCACCTGTGATGGGGATGAGTATCTGGGTGTCGTCTGCATAGTTAGTGTAGGAGACACCCAGATAGTCAAGCACATCAAAGAGTGGTTTTGTGAAAATGTTGTAAAGTGTAGGTGACACGCAAGATCCCTGAGGTACGCCACAGTGAATAGGGGAGGGGTCCGCGGCTGCGGAGGGGGCAAAGACCCTCATGGATCTATTGCTCACGAAGGGGTTGATCCAGGCCGCAGTAGATGAGAAATTGGCAGCAGAGTGGAGGTGCCTGCATAGGATCTGGTGGTTGACCAAATCAAATGCGGCGGAAAGGTCGAGCAGTAGTAGCATTGCAAGTTTGCCCTTATCCTTTAATACCTCAATTTGGGTTTTTAGGTCTATTAAAGCAGTTTCCGTCCCATGTCTGGGACGAAATCCGGATTGTCGTAGGCCTAGCAGATTGTTAGATTCCAAGTAATCTTGGATCTGAAGGTATGCTGCGTGGTCTAAGATCTTAAGCAAAAACGGTACTGTGGTGATCGGTCGGAGGTTAGTAGGTACGCTTGGGTCTAGGGATGGTTTTTTGAGCAATGGGATCACCCAAGCGTCCTTAAGGTTGTCCGGGGCAATGCCTGTTTTAAAGGAGGAGTTGATGAAGGCCGTAATGAATGGGGCCAAGTCATGTGCATAGTCCTTAATGATGGGGGCTGGGCAAGAGTCACCTCGGCAATTGGATGCTTTGATTCTCAGGATGATATTTTCTACCTCAGTAACGGTGAGCGGTGAGAAGGCAAATGGTATGGTGTTAGCAGTGTCTAGAGGGAGGGCCCTGGCAGGGGAGAGTGAGCGGTTGTTGAGCTTCAGGCATCCTGCTTGTCTTTGATTTTGGATTGTAGCGTCGAGATTTTATTTAGTAAGGCTGCTAGAATGTTAGCACACCATTTACTGTCTTTCGTGCAAGTGTCTGGGGGGTGATTGGGGTTTCTAGCTCTTTTAGGATTCTGAAGAGTTCCTTTGTATTTGAATCAGCTTGCAGAATGCGGTTGTTAAGAGATTCTTTTTTTGCAGTGATGATAGCATCTTTGTATGTGAGTGAGGCGAGAAGGAAGCCATCTTTATGCTCATCAGAAGGGTGGCTTTTCCAGCGGTTTTCAGCACAGCGTTTAGCTTTACGGAGCATTATTAACTGTGGGGTGAACCATGAGTTCAACCCCACAACCATCAAACTTAGGAAGGCCAAACCACAAACTCATGGTTCACCCCACAGTTAAGAATGCTCCGTAAAGCTAAACGCTGTGCTGAAAACCACTGGAAAAGCCACCCTTCTGATGAGCATAAAGATGGCTTCCTTCTCGCCTCACTCACATACAAAGATGCTATCATCACTGCAAAAAAGAATCTCTTAACAATCGCATTCTGCAAGCTGATTCAAATACAAAGGAACTCTACAGAATCCTAAAAGAGCTAGAAACCCCAGTCGCCCCCCCAGACACTTGCACGAAAGTCAGTAAATGGTGTGCTAACATTCAAGCAGCCTTACTAAATAAAATCTCGATGCTACAATCCAAAATTAAAGACAAGCAGGACTGCCTGAAGCTCGACAACTGCTCACTCTCCCCTGCCAGGGCCCTCCCTCTAGACACTGCTAACACCATACCATTTGCCTTCTCACCACTCAACGTTACTGAGGTAGAAAATATCATCCTGAGAATCAAACCACCCAATTGCCAAGGTGACCCTTGCCCAGCCCCCATCATTAAGGACTCTGCACATGACTTGGCCCCATTCATTACGCCCTTCATCAACTCCTCCTTTAAAACAGGCATTGTCCCAGACAACCTTAAGGACGCTTGGGTGATCCCATCGCTCAAAAAACCATCCCTAGACCCAAGCGTACCTACTAACTTCCGACCAATCACCATGGTACCGTTTTTGCTTAAGATCTTAGACCACGCAGCATACCTTCAGATCCAAGATTACTTGGAATCTAACAATCAGCTAGGCCCATGACAATGCGGATTTCGTCCCAGACATGGGACGGAAACTGCTTTAATAGACCTAAAAACCCAAATTCAGGTATTGAAGGATAAGGGCAAACTTTCAATGCTACTACTGCTCGACCTTTCCTCCGCATTTGATTTGGTCAACCACCAGATCCTATGCAGGCACCTCCACTCTGCTGCCAATTTCTCATCTGCTACTGCCTGGATCAAATCCTTCCTGAGCAATAGATCCATGAGGGTCTTTGCCCCCTCCGCAGCCGTGGACCCCTCCCCTATTCACTGTGGCGTACCTCAGGGATCTTGCGTGTCACCTACACTTTACAACATTTTCACGAAACCACTCTTTGATGTGCTTGACTATCTGGGTGTCTCCTACACTAACTATGCAGACGACACTCAGATACTCATCCCCATCAAAGGTGATTATCTAGCTGACACCAAGGCCCTCAACGACGTCTACCTGGTCATCCAAGCCTGGATGGCCCAACACCAGCTATGCCTAAATGACGACAAGACTGAGCTCCTGATCCTAGGCACCACACAACCCCTGAGCAAACTAGAGCCGTCCTATCAGTCATTCACCATAGACGGTAACATCATACGAGTCTCGAAAGATACCAAAACGTTAGGTTTTTACCTCAACACCACCCTATCCTTATCCCGACAAATAAATGCAGTCAGATCTGCGTCTGCATACACTTGCAAACTTATTGCAGCTTGTAGACCGTTTCTCACCACCACTAACAGTGTCACACTAGCTAGAACACTCATTATGGCCAAAATTGATTATTGTAGTGCTCTTTACTTAGGTATCAGCCAAGAGAACCTGAATAAACTCCACTACCCAAAACAATGCAGTACGTGCCGCCCTAAACATCCCCCGCAACCACCATATTTCAGAATCTAGAACCAACCTAAAGTGACTTTCTGTCAAGCAGAGAGTTTCACTAAAAACACTGGCCCTCACGCACAAATGCTTGGCTAACAAGGCCCCTATCTACCTCTGCAGTCGGCTGTCTCGCCACTCGACCTCCCGACCTCTAAGAACTGCCCAGACTCATTGTCTATCGATCCCGAGGTTTAAACTTCAAAAAGTGGGGGGCTCTAGCTTCCCTGTCTTAGGCTCCAAACTATGGAACTCCCTCCGCGCTACAATCAGAGCCGAAGACTCATTCAAAACATTCAAGGCCAAAACCAAATCCTGGCTTTTTGACCAGCATTAAGACATGCTCTCGCTTTTGGTTTACATATTCGTGACCGCTGACATCCGTTGCGATTTTCTTCTGGTATATCCACTGTTAAGCCGTAGCGGCTCTGAAACCTCTGTATTATTTGTAAATAGAAACTCTGTTAATATTTTGTTCAATGTCATTTTTTATGTCTGTATATATGCATCTCTGTAACCTTGTACAAATTGTGCCCTGATGCCTCCGGGCCTGATGGTTTGCACGTTACAAATAAGCAAAATACAAAAATACAAATACAGGTGCACAGAATCAGCACAGATGGAGGCAATGGAGTCAGGGCCAGTAAAAAAGGGGCACACCCACACACCACACCCCCTCCCACACCAAGATGATACCAATAGTGGTAGCATTACTGGAGCAGGAGGACCTGCTTGCAAGGCCTCAACAACAACAACAACAACAACAACAACAGGCCCCACCACAGAGGAGACACAGGAGGAGAAGGAAGGTGAGACAGGCCCAGCATGCCCTACCAGTGCAGCCACCGTTACCACGCTGGCAGCCCCCAATCCCTCGCATCAGAGCCACCCCCTTCAACCTAACACCTGAGCAGATCCACACCCTGCACCGTCTTGACCGTGACACCATCACCACCGTAGTGGACCTGATACACAACGACATAGTGAGCCTCATAGAAATACGCACCGCCATTCCCCCTCTACTGAAGGTAGTGTCTGTCCTGCACTTCCTTGCCACAGGCACCTACCAGCACACAGTGGGGCACATGCATGGCATATCACAACCCTTATTTTCCCGGACACTGACCCAAGTGCTGGATGCCTCCCTCAAGCACACAAGGGACTACATATCCCTACCACGGACTCCCCAGGAGATATTCGATACAAAAGTTGCCTTCCATGCACTGGCAGGCATGCCAAATTGTGTAGGTGAACTCGACTGCACCCATGTGGAGTTGGTGGTCCCGCATGCCATGGAGGTGGCAGATCGCAACCGCAAGCAATACTACTCCATCAACGTGCAGATGGTATGGAACGCCAGCAAGATCATCACACATTGCTGAGCTCGATATCAGGATCAACTCATGGTTCTTTGGTACTGCGGGACTCCACGCTACCACGCTATATGGAACGACATGCTGGACGTCGTGCCTGGCTGCTTGTTGCCTGACCGGGCCATGGCAGTGCATCGTGTTGTGAGGTGGGTGGCTGCATACTGCACCTGGGTGGGAAGGGGGGCGGAGATGCATACTCCACCTGGGTGAAAATGTTGAAGCCAGTGCACGATGTGCACCTCACCGAACACTGTGCCCCAAAGCATGAGAAACGGCACATGACTACCAAATCCCCCAGTGATGAAGTAAGGCCAACACCTAACACTACATGACTAACAGGTAACCTGGCCGCATTCAACAACACATGCACCACTCATCGGCGGCCCTCACACATCGTAAGTACTTCCAGCACTATGCACTGCATATGCACTATGTTGCTGCCTCCAGCATATCACCACATGGACAGTCATCCCTGGGAGTGCATTGAGGTGAGCCCAACAGGGATACCGCAGCGTGTCACTGGTTCCACACACCCATAGGAGTGCTGCAAGTCAACATGGTACTGATCAGTGCAGAATGACGAATATGCTACTGACTACAGCCAACACTCCCTACTACCAAATCACACAGAACACAGCACATCAATGATTTTAACCCAAGACTGCTGCATGCATATAAGATGCACGTGCTACAAGATGTGAGTGCACACCATAAACCATCTTGAAGATGCTACCCCCTCCATCATTCCATTGCACGGAACACATAGCGGGGCCAGAAATGGGGTCAATGCATCCAGGGACATGTGCATATGGGCAGAAATCACCTGCTGCCATGTAAGACTAGTTCAGTTGTCCACCATGGATGTACAAACATTTACCTTCATTCCCCTCTCATGCAGGTGATGGTGGCTATCCCTTGACGCCATGGGTCATGACCCCTGTCTGAAACCCACAGAACAGGCACGAGGAGGACTACAAACGTTCCCATACCCGTACACGTGTGGTGATTAAGCAGACCTTTGGCCTGTTGAAGGCACGATTTCGTTGCCTCAGCCGGTCGGGTGGGGCACTCATCTACAGCCATGAGAACGTGTCCAAGATCCCCATGGCATGTGTAATGCTGCACAATATGTGCATCCGTCGGAACGTGCCCTTGCCCCCTGACATGGAACTGCTACCACCTGATGATGATGAAGGGGAGGAGGAGGAAAAAGGGGCAGGACAGCATCATGGTGCCGATGCAAAGGAGGGACGTGCCATGCGGCAAGCATTGATTGGACAGTATTTCTGACACACAAGTCAGCAGAGGGTGTGAGGATGTGAGGACATTGGGCACTGGGTGTGGGGATACATGTACACTATGCACTGTGCAATATTGAATGACACATGCG
The DNA here is from genome assembly GCF_040938575.1 of Ambystoma mexicanum. NCBI lineage: Eukaryota > Metazoa > Chordata > Amphibia > Caudata > Ambystomatidae > Ambystoma > Ambystoma mexicanum. Next base: position 322,454,419 of record NC_090926.1, on the reverse strand, counting down.
CAATGATGAATGTCCACTCTGGTTTTTGTAGATGAATAACCAGTGTATTGAAATTGAAGGTTCAAACGTGAAAGACAAACCCTCCACCACCCTCCTCCCTGCCCCCTCCCACCACAACTCTCAAACACACCCTCATCCCTCTCTCCCTCCCACCACAACTCCCAAGCACACCCTCACCCCCTCCCCCTCCCACCACAACTCCCAAACCCACCCTACCCCCATCCCACTCCCACCACAAACACACCCTCGCCCCCCTCCCCCTCCCACTACAACAACGCCACACTAGTCCCATAAAGACCACATAGGCCACATGTGGATGGCAGCATTGTCACTGTGTGCTCCCAGAGCCAGAGGGAGGCATGTCCTGGCGGCGCATCGAACGTTGGGACCGACGGAGCGGGCTGGTCTGGGTAGAGGAGCATAAAGAAGGTGTGTCCTCCTGCTGGGGCTGTCGTGCAGAAGGTGCAGCCTCCAGAGCATCTGCTATCCGGCCAAAGACCTCACAGAGCCGGTTTGTGCTGTCTGTAATGACCTTGCCCAGTGCCCTCAGTTCATTCCGCCACTCCTCCCTGGCCTGCCGATTGTCTTGCAGGAAGTCATTGATGAGGCCTGTGAGCTGCCGAGCCCGCTCTGCATCAATGGCTGATGTTGTTGGCCCGCTGGGAATCGGGCTCACATGTCTTTCCGGCGCTTCACTAAGGGAACTGGCCACAGGAATGGCATGTCCCTGTGTTGCTCCTTGCCCCATTAAACCCAGGTGTGTCACTCTCACCAGAGTCACTGTATGAGACCTGGGGTTGGTTTGAGCATCAGGGGTGTGGACGATCTCATATGTGTCCTCCTCAGTTGCTCCCCATATGGATAAGGGGCTGTCGGCAACATCGAGGGGGGCCGTGGCTGCAATCTCCCCAGCCACACTAGACTCCTCAGAGCGCGCCGTAGGGCATGTGTCTGCCACCAGTGCAGGGTGGGGTAGGGGTGGGGGTGGGGGTTGTACACCCTCCACGGGCCTTGCTGGAGCCACTGGTGTGCCTCCAGGTGTTTTCCTGCTCGAAGGTAGACGGCTGGCCCTGACTTGCCCCTGGAGGTGCAGGGCCGGTTGCTTGCCTGGTCCTCGCTGTCATGCTCGCTGCCTGTAGGCGTTGAAGAGAGGGGCGGCATGAGTGATGATTTGAGAGCCAGCATTTGGACATGCCTACAATATCACAATCAGATACTAGTGGGTTATCAGCATTTGGGTGGTGAACAGCACATTATTCTATGCTTGGGTGGTAAATGCATGCATATGTCTGTGTCACTCATGTTGGCCGGGTACTGTGCTGGCTCACATGCACACTGTTTACATCAACTGCCCTGTGTGCCTTACGGAATGGGCCTCTTTGTGTGGTATGTGTCATATATATGTTACGGCCTCGCACCTGGCACTAGCCTGGGTCTCACTTGTTTCGGCATGATTTAAAGGGGGGGTGGCTGACCATGCCGTGACACCTAGCCCAGCCCTTAGCAGTGACTTTCATAACATTTACGTTGGCAGTATTGACTTTGGACACTCACCTCCATCAATGGATGACGTTGCTCCGCACTCCATATCTCCAACCCCTTCGATGGCTTCGGGGCCTATCATGGCCGCACATGTCTCCTCCCACGGCATTAGTTTCATGGGTGAACCTGGCCCTCCTCCTGTCTCCAGGGCCTGGCTTCTACTAGCCGAGAGAATGCTCCGCACCCTCAGCCGCAGGTCGTCCCACCTTTTTCTGCAGGCCTTAGTGGTGCGGGGGTTGTTGCCCACGGCGCTCACCTTCTGCGCTACCATGGCCGAGATCTCTTTTTTTTTTTATTACCGCCACCATTCGCATGTCACTGCTGAAAACGGTGTTGGCATGCTCGTGGAGGGTATCCACCATCATTTGGAGCTCCTCAGGGCTGAAGCGCTCCTTCCTGAGGCGGGCAACTCCCTTTTTTGGTGCTTTGGGCATTCCTCCTTGATGATGGGATGTTTCCACTGTGTTGAAAGTTTGCCTGGGGTCCTGTCTGGTGAGGATGGCAATGGATTGTGTTTTTAAAGATGGCCGCCATGCTCCTTCCAGTTCCTGTGCGATGACGCTGTTTCCAGTTCCGCAATTTAACGGTGACCGTAAATAACGGTGACCGATATTTACGGTCACCGCTAATGCCGCATTAGTCGGTAGTGTTCGCAACGGTGCGATTCATGCCGGTAGAGGGTTTTTCAGCCGTTTTTGCAGCATGGCGCTAGGTTCATTACCGGCATGGCGCAAAGCTTGTGCCCGCAAACTCGTAATAGGGCGCTTTTAGCGGTCTATTGCCAGCTCGGACACGCTATTTGCACCATGCCATTAATGAACGGAATTCACCTCCAAACTTGGAATGAGGCCCTATGAGTGGGTAACGGCACAGATCAGACTGGACAGAGAATCACAATTAGTAGTAAGACTAACTGAACCACATAAAGCAGTCTCATGCGCTACCCTAATGAGATGGGTCAAGTGGACCATGGAACCAGCAGGAATAAATACCCAAGGTTTAAGGGCATACTCAGCTAGAGGAGCTGTGGCATCCAGGGCTTTTTTGGCAGGTGCCAGTCTAGGAGACATTATGAAAGCAGCAGTCTGGCCAGGGGACACAGTGTTTAAAACATTCTACTTTAAACTGGTAGACCGAGTTGCTTTGCTGGTGGTAGGTAAGCTTTAAACAAGCATAATACGAGCCTCTGTGTTTCCCATAAAATACAGATTATCCATACTAACGTTCAGGAAAGTCATGATTCTCTTAAAGACACAGAGACAACATATTATCCTGCCCCTGTGATGAGTTGTTCAATGAGTAAAGTGTTATTTAATGACTGCTTGAAATATGCTTAATGAATATCATGAAACGTAATGACTTTTCAGATATGCTAAAGACTGTTATTGACTGTATTACATGTGGCAAAATACATGGCATTGAAGAACCCACCCAATTGTAATTATGAGTATATTTGGCTTGATTTCAGAAACAGAGATGAAGGCGACGTATCAGAGCTTACCGTCTGGAAGCGACGAAAGTTCATGAAGTTCTGGATGTTTTCCATAATACAAAGGATGCAGAGAAGAGTTGCATCCAAGAAAGAGGTGGATATTTCTGGTTTAATGGACGTTATATATTGGGAGTGCGGCAGGAGTGTTCCACGAAGAGTTCCACAGCATAATGGTGGTCTGTCTTCTGTGTTGTTTGGAAAGAGGAGGAGCATTTTTTTTGAAAAGCTGATCCCCTCGCGCAGAGTTGCAGAGTGTGGCAGGAGTGTTCCACGGAGAGTTCCATGGCGGCAGGGTCAGATTGTCCCATCTACCACTCGGCCCGTGGTCGGGCCAAAATCAACGCCTGGGCCGGTTTGAAAAAATAGGTTTGAAAAAAATAAGTTTTTTTGAAACAAACAAAAAGCACCCGCAATGGCATAATTTATCAAAGCAAGGTAACACATGTTACCTTGCTTTGATGATTGATTTGCAGGCATGATGGGTGCATCATAAATGATGTGTGCATCATAAATTCTGATGCATGCATCATTCACATGATGCTGCAGCATGCGGCCAACTTTACACCAGACCTGCAGATGAACTTGACGGTTCTGCTGTTAAATCTCAGTTACCAGTTTAATGGTATCCACTACAGATTAATAGCTTATCTTACTATAGCCGATATGATAGCTCAGTGGGTTGAGCGCTCACTACTGCGATGTGTGTGTAATCTGCAGGTTGCAGCTCCGAATTCCAGCAAGGCGACCTCAGCCTTTCATCCTTCTGAGGTCGATAAATGCGTACCAACACAGGTTGGGTGATATTGTGTGCATATTTGTTCTTTAAAAAAGAGCTTAAGCGTAAGTGCTATACAATAACATATCATTTGGCCTTGGACTTCTGCTTGCATTCACAGTAATTTGACAATATGGATCTATACACACAGATATTAATGATACATATGGTGATCCATTCTTGTATGAAATGTAAATCACATTAGTGAAATCATAACCATATTTTTCAATGCTATTTGATGCCACTTACTGTTTTGTAAAGGAGTGAAAGGTCGTGTTTCATCGCTTCCCGGGATGTCACTTTCGGGTGGGGCCGAGGTCAAGGGTAGTGAGGTGAGGGGTGGGCCACTTTGTCGTCGGTGTCCGGGCCTATTTCTTGTCCCAGTCCGATCCTGCATGGCGGAACGCTGGTCTCTCTTCTGTGTTGTTTGGAAAGACAAAGACCCTTTTGTTGAAAAGCTGAACCCCTCACGGAGCGCCGCGGAGTGCGGCAAGAGTATTCCACGGAGAGTTGAACAGTGGAAAGCTGGTCCGTCTTCTGTGTTGTTTTAAAAGAAGAGGAGCCTTGTGTTGAAAAGCTGAACCCCTTGCGGTGAGCCATGGAGTGCGGCAGGAATGTTCCACGATGTTCACCGATGGCCCAGTGACTGGTGGCTTGTAATTCCGAGCCTGGCTATCGATCTACAGCTCAGCCACTTGCTGCGATACCGATTGGGACACAGTACTGAGATTATGCTAATCTTGCTCCAAAGGCTGTGGTGCTCGGTAAGAAAACCATCTCCTCTCCGGTTCTCTTGTTTGCAAAACGTGACTTTTATTTGTACTTTTCTTGTATTATTGATTATATGCAAAATTATCCCATTTTCAAACGGGTTTGATCGTATATACATCGGACGTGTCTCTCTTTCCCTCTTTGAAACATTGCATATTGAAACTATAAAAAAATACCAGGGAAACTACACGCCAAAGCAAATAATAATAATTTGTGGAACAATGCCCCTACAAGAAAGACCAAGCTTGCTATCTGCTCTCTGTGTGCAACAGTGGCGATGCTTCCATTAAAGTCTGATGGCGGGTGCCGTTCCGCCTGCCAGGTTCAGACCTGGCAGGCGAAACGGCACCCACCAGCAGACTCGTAGTTTGTCAGTTCAGAAACAACAGTGCCGGTAAGCTTACAGGCACCGTTGTTTCCGGACCTGCAGACTTGTAATGAGGCCCATGGTCTGCAGCCACGTGGTTGGATAAAAATAGATATTGGGACGAGCTGTATTGAAACCAAGAGACAGAGTATGCCTATACTCCCTCTTATTTTCAGGCGCAGAAAACATTTCCACAGCCAAGTTCAAAGCCTTAATTGACTAGCAGAAAGCAAGAGTTACGATAGATAACAGGCTAATTGGTGCAAAGCTATGACCAGCCCACCAGCACCTGGATGCCAGCCTGCGTGCTGCTTGCGTGTGTGGAATATTACAGAGGGGTACGAGGGTGCCAACCAATTATAGAGGGGCACGTAGTAGAGAGCCCTATAGTTTGTAAAACCAATGGGACGTCGTGTATTTGATAACATTCGTAGAGACCTGCTGTCATGAATCGCAGGGTGTGCCCCTTTTGGGCTTGTACACATTAATACTTCCAATATGGCCGTCCAGCGTATTCCCTTCTTGCTCCATGCGTTGGACGTAGCCTTTCTCTATTTTTAGACCACGCCTTCCGTGGCTCCGCGTGTCTCAGTGCTATTGCGAAGTAGCGACCAGACGTGTGCTCCATGGCTCGTGGTTCTTCTCTTTTTCCACACCCGCTTTCCCTTCCTTGACCTCCCCCTTCTTCTTACCTACTGGATTCGAGTTCTAGCGAACTTGCATTGCCTCCTGGATTTCTGGATTCGGCCTCTTGGAAAACTGAACACATTCTGGATTCGGCAGAGACACGGGCCGCCTTCTTCAAAACCCGCTCCATCTGTAAGAAGGCATCAACCAAGGACGCCGGTAAAGAACGGACTCAGGTGAGAAGGAGGGAACTCCTTGACAGTTTGAGACGCCACCCGATCGAAAGCGATATCGACATGGAGGCTGCCGTGCAGGACCTGATGCGTCATATGCAGGAACTATCAACCGAGGTACAGAATCTGACAGCGGAGAACGCCGCTCTCAAACAATTGGTCCTATCCCGGGATTCTGCTACAAAAGAAAGTGTTATACTGGGCGGCATCGTGGATAAATACGACGGCTCAGCAAAAACCCTTTGTGCATTCCTGGATTCGTGCTTGGTTCACTTTACCTTCAAGCCTTACTACTTTGCGACCCCCAGGGCCAAGATGGGTTTTATAATCTCTCACCTTTCCGGGAATGCCTTGACTTGGGCCATTCCCCTCGTTAACTCTAGTGATGCCCTCTTGGACGATTATGATGGGTTTATACGGGCCCTTAAAGACATGTTTGACCGCCCTGAGCAGGTCTACAGCGCACAAGAACGCTTGTTAGATTTTCAGCAAGGGGCCCAGGATATGCTCACGTATGTGACCCAATTTAAACAACTGGCAAAGGAAGCTGACTGGTCCACCAGGCGAGTTTTACCCTGTTCAGGAGAGGGTTGAACGAAGAAATTAAGGATGAGCTTGCCAGAGTGAAACGACCAAGCTCGTTCCAGGCACTAATGGATCTTGCCATGCAGATTGACTTCCCTATCCAGGAAAGGAAGTCAGAAAAGAAAAAATCCAGGGGAATCCTTCCAAGGTATCATTTGAGGGTACCCCCAGACCGGACATCAACCAAAGCCCAGTCACGGAATCCGAGCCCATGCAGATTGGGGCCTTTCGTGGACCCATATCTCCACAAGAGAGAATGAGGAGAATTCATACGGTCTTGTGCATGTACTGTGCTCAGATAAACATTTGGTTAGGGAATGTCCTTTAGCACCCTCTCGGCGTTCGGGAAATGCCAGCTCCCGATCCTAGATGGAGCAGAGCTTCGGGAGAGAGATGTTTGCTCCACGTCTATTCCATCCTTGAACTCTCCTGGACAAAACAATTTGGTGGTACTACAGGCCTTTTTATCACCATCCAAGAATACAAACTATTCCATTTTGGCCCTGGTAGACTGCGGAGCTATGGGAATATTCATCCATCATGAGTGGGTTGCTAAACATCGGATTCCCTACGAAACACGAAGCACTATGCAACCTGTGGAAGCTATCGACGGAAGACCCCTCACATCAGGGCCCATGAGCCTGCAGACCAAGGAGATCTAGCTTTCAATAAATCACCATCTGGAGTTGATCAGGTTTGACATTATTAAATCAGCCCATTACCCCTTGGTATTGGGCATGCCCTGGCTAATGAAACACAACCCATATATCAACTGGTCTGCGGGTTCTCTATTCCTAGGCTTGGAGTTTTGCATGTCTCACTGTCTATCCCTAGAACCTCCATTAACACACCCAAAGGAACCAACAAAGGAACAACAGACAACGCTAATGGTATTCAATGTCATGCAAGTTCCTGAAGCCTACCAAGCATTTGCTGATGTGTTTTCGACTGCCATTGTCCAGGCCTTACCCCCTCACAGACCTGAAGACTGCACAATAGATACGGAACCCTCTGCAGTGATTCCCTTTGGCAGGATGTTCATTCTTTCCGAACCCGAGAAGAAGGCCCTAAGAGAATACCTGGATACCAACCTTGAAAATGGCACCATAAGACCTTCGAAATCTCCTGCTGGTGCTTCTCTATTCTTTGTTCCCAAGAAGGATACCAAGGAACTCAGACCCTGCCTTGATTATCGCAGGCTAAATCAATGCACTCTCAAGGACCGGTACCCATTACCCCTGATTTCGGATATCCTGGAAGCCGTGAGAGGCGCAGTAATATTCACCAAGTTGGATCTCAGGGGCGCCTATCATTTGATCCATGTCAGGGAAGGGGACGAATGGAAAACCGCCTTCAGAACACCCTTTTGCCATTATGAGTATCTAGTCATGCCCTTTGGACTGGCTAAAGCCCCAGCAATTTTCTAATGCTTTATGGACAGGGTGTTTTCTGACATGCTGTTTCTCTTTGTTATTGTATGTCTGGATGACATACTGATCTTCTCCAAGGACCCTATACAACATGAAGAGCACGTGAAGGCAGTGTTGCAGAGACTCTGAGATCATAAACTCCTGGCCAAACCTGAAAAATGAGTGTTTCATGTAACCTCCTTTCATTACCTAGCGTTTATTCTTAGCCCAGAAGGAATTGGTATGGATCCTTCAAAGGTAAAAGCCATATTGACCTGGCCTGCTCCTACATCCATGAAACAAGTTAAATCTTTCCTGGGACTTGCCAATTTCTACCGGAAATTCATATATAATTTCTCCGAGATAGTACAACCGATTGTTGCTCTCCTGAAGAAAGACACACCTTTCGTCTGGTTAACACCACAAGATATGGCATTCCAGCGTTTAAAAGCAGAGTTTACACAAGCTCCTATCTTGGCTCAACCCGATACTAGCCGTCCCTTCCTGGTAGAAACGGACGCTTCAAATTACGCCATTGGCGCAGTCCTGAAACAAGAATTAGGAGATAAACTGGAACACCCAATTGCTTACCTCTCACAAACCCTGACTCCTAGTGAAACACATTATTCAGTCCTGGAAAAAGAATTGTTAGCCATTCGCCAAGCATTCACCGAGCGGCAACATCTACTTCTGGGAGCTAAACATCCAGTTCAGGTCCGTACGGACCACCGGAACCTCCAGATTCTACAGTCTTTGGAGTGTAGGAACAGTCGTCAGGCGCGTTGGGCATATTTCTTCGCCCAATACCAGTTCCATATCACTCATGTTCCAGGATTACAAAACCTGATTGCTGACGCCTTATCTTGACGACCTGACTACGAACCCACTGAAGACAAGGCATATCCTCAGATGTTTTCCCCCACGATCTTTGTGGCCCAGGCAGTCAACCTCCTTGAAGAAATTAATTCAAGCCCAAACCCAATCCTCTGATCTGTGGAAGGACACATCCAAAAGAAATCAATGGAATATAAAGGTCCGGGTAGGTTATTTGTTCAAGGACAATGTATTGGTCATCCCTACAAAAAAACTACAACAGAGAATAATGAATCTCTGTCATGATACCCTACACTCCGGACATCGTGGTGTCACCAATACCTTCCGTCTGATACAAAGGCAATTCTGGTGGCCTAGGATGAGACCCGACGTACGGCAGTACATTCAATCCTGTGTTGTTTGTAGCCAAAATAAACACGATAACAAGAAACCAGCGGGCCTTCTACTACAACCTACACTGCCAACAAGGCCTTGGGAGATTATCGCTACTGACTTCATTGTGGAACTGCCACCTTCCCGTGGGTACACCACCATCATGGTTACCATACACTTGCTCACTCATATGGCTCATTTTACGCCCCTGCGTAAATTACCATCCTCTTCTGAACTAGCAGGAATCTTCCTGGAACACATATTCCATTTGCATGGACTCCCTTCCAAGATCATATCGGATTGCGGACCTCAATACATCTCACAAATCTGGAAACATCTCTGTCAATGCTTAGGGATCCAACGTGCCCTTTTGTCAGGTTATCACCCTCAAACCAACGGAATCACAGAATGTGTCAATCAAACCCTGGAACAGTATCTTCGATGCTTCGCCACCAAGGTCCAGGATGAGTGGTCGCTCCTGATACCCCTGGCTGAATTCGCCTACAACAATTCTGACCATTCGGCACTTATGATCAGCCCCTTTTATTGCAGTCAAGGATTTCATCCATCGGTCCTGCCTTCTGTTCTTCCTCAATCTACACCAGTACCTACAGTTGACTCCTGGATCGAAACCCTTGTCAACATACATAAGGAAGCCAAGGAATTCTTGGAGAAGGCCAGGAAACAGACCAAGAAATATGCAGATTCCAGAAGAAGACCTGGCCCTTCTTATGCAGTCGGTGATCAGATCTGGCTATCCTCAAAATTAATACCACGACATCTACAACCTAGTAAACTGGCCCCTCGGTACTATGGTCCATTTTCCATTAAAGAAATTATAAATCCTGTTCCTAATCAGATCAAATTGCCAGAATCCTGGAAGAAGATACACCCAGTCTTTCACACATCTTTACTGAAACCCTACTATCCATCCTCTCGAAAATCCTCCAGACCTCCTCCTATACTGGTCGATGACCAATTGGAATATGAGGTATCTTGGATTTGTGATTCCAGGTATAGAAAGGGGCCAGCTTCAATACCTGATTGAATGGAAAGGATATCCTCCTAGCGAAAGAACCTGGGAGCCTGTCTCAAACATCAAGGCCCCACGGCTGCTCAGAAGGTTCCACCTCATCCACCCGGGCAAACCAGGAGGGAAGGGCCTTCAGAGGAGGCATGCTGTCATGAATCGCAGGGTGCGACCCCTTTTGGGCTTCATGGTCCCTGTCACAATGGGCTTGTACACATTAATACTTCCAATATGGCCGTCCAGCGTATTCCCTTCTTGCTCCATGCGTTGGACGTAGCCTTTCTCTATTCCTAGACCACGCCTTCTGCGGCTCCGCGTGTCTCAATGCTATTGCGAAGTAGCGACCAGACGTGTGCTCCGTAGCTCGCGGTTCTTCTCTTTTTCCACACCCGCTTTCCCTTCATTGACCGCTCCCATCTTCTTACCTCCTGGATTCGAGTTCTAGCGAACTTGCATTGTCTCCTGGATTCCTGGATTCCTGGATACGGCCACCTGGAAAACTGATCGCATTCTAGATTCGGCAGAGACACGGGCCGCCTTCTTCAAAACCCGCTGCATCCGTAAGAAGGCATCAACCAAGGACGCCGGTAAAGAACGGACTCAGGTGAGAAGGAGGGAACTCCTTGACACCTGCAGTAGAGGAGGAGGGAATAGTTGCCCCACCTGATGTTAGAGACCCAATCACCTTCCCTGACAAGTATGGAACATATACCTAGATGTTCCCTGTAATCTTATTACATCCCCAAGTAGGTTTTTATAGTTTGCAACGTAGGTTGACGTCAATGAGGACAGGTTTTTAGTATTTAAGCTAAATTCTTTATGAAAGACATTGAGTGAGAAGATCGAGTGAGTTCTTTGATGTTCGTTATACTCTGTTTTTTAGATAATTGATATTAAAACAGACTTACTTTTCCCAACTTCCTGAGTCAGTTTGATTATTGATGTTAGAATATATTCTGCATTCCCATCTTTCTCAAAGTATTGTTACCTCGTCTTAAAGGGCTTGTGTCAGACACACAAATTCACGTCGTAGCAGAGAGATGATGGTTAAAAATCCATCGACCTAGTAAGCTTTGGGGTCCTGGAAATCTCGGACGTCCGTCACCATTTAGCTGGAGGAACGTGGAGCTCCCTGTGGATAGCGGCCATTAGTTAAATAAAACTTGCAAGTCCAGGTGGGACGGGTCCCTCGTCTTCAAGCGGAATCTCCTCCTGACTTCTACAGGAAGCTGAGCGGACCGAAGGCTGAAGCGGCTGGTTGAGGAGGAGGCGATCCCAAAAGTCGGAAGTCAAAAACGTTAATGGTGAATAGACTGAGGGTGCAAACTGAATGAGCAGAGTGGGGAAGCGTGATAATGGGGAAAGAGTAACAGAGGCTTAATTGGCGTATTTTATTTTGGGTTAAAGATGAAGAGCGTCATAGTTTAAGATGAAGAGCGTCATAGTTTAAGGTATATAGACGAGGCGCGATCTACATGATAAGCCTGCAATCCTACATCAAGGATCTTTATAAGGAACTTGTCCTAGAGTTCAAGTGGACGTACTTAGGCTAAGAACGATCAAGGAGCATTAAAGAGGACAGTTCATACTCCGATCTGAGTCATTATTAGGGGCAGGAATAGGACAAGAGGAGTGTTTACGAAAGTATATGTGGGCCGGCCAGTCTGTCAGTTAGTCTGTCTGTCTGTATATTGTATATGATGTATGTGGTAAAGAAATGAAGTATTGAAAAACAAGGAAGAAATAGACTGTGGTGGGAGCATTGAGATTTGAAATGTAATTGCTTATTTATTAGTTGACCAATGACGTTCAGTGAATAAGTAGATTGAAGTAAAAGTGAAACAGAGGATTGGAGCTGCGACGATTTGGGCACGCTCATATTGTATTAGTCTTTTTGAGGAAAGCATTTATCTGTGTAAAATAATGGTGAATTGGGACAGTCTTTTGTGAGTAAGACATGATGAAGGATTTTACTCTGCTTATACACTTGTGCAGACAGCTGCCAGAACACACACCTAAGCTCAAGCTGTACAGTGCAGAATGGGCTAAGGGTACGGCCGATAAAATGTTCATGCCATGGCCACAATGGGCATCACTGTCTAAAGCAGTTTTACAACACATGACGACATACTTGTATGTAGCATACACTGGAAAGAAGCCAGAAAACAATTTAGGTAACTTAGAGCTTTGGAAGATTTACCAGAAGCAAAGGGAAGACCCGCCTTCTGAAGACTGGATGCTTAACCAGTGTAAAGAGGGGGGTGAAGAGCCTTCTTCTCCCCCTACCATGACTGCAATAAATGGCAATAGTACGAAAGATGAAGGATTGTATCCTTTGAGAGAGCCTAAGGCAGCGACAGGATACAGCAACCCAAAGTATAAGTCGCCTGCATGTAGCAGCAACGAGAGTCCAGAAAAGACTCCAGAAAGAGATGTGATCCCTAAAGTCCCACAGGACAAGGAGAGAAGTTATAGACCAGGTATGTCTCTAGATCTAGAGAGAGAAATAAAAAGATGGAAAGGAGAGAAAGACAAAGCTGAAGAGGTAGCGCTCATACACAACAAATGGATGGGCGGTCAGATATTGCCCAAACTAGATGGAAAAAGCCTTGAGGAAGTAAGACTAAAGGAAGATCAGGACGAACAAGATAAAAAAGACAAAGAAAGAGAGAAATGATTGAAAGAAGACAAGGCCAAAAGAAGGAGTAGACAAAGACAGGAACAGCTGTGTCAAGATGAACAGTTGTAAAAATAGGAAAGAGCAGAGGAGCAAAGGAAGTATGATAACAAGCGAAGAGCAATTGAAGAACGAGATAGGCTAGAAAAGAAAAGAGAAGAAGAGGAAGAACAGAAAGTAAGAGATAAAATATTGCAAAGACGCAGAGATGAAGAAGTGCATAGGTCAAACGAAAGAAGAGAGGTGAAAAGACAGGAAGAGGAAAGCAACGAAATGAAGACAGTTTGATGAGGAAATGGAACTCAAGAGAAGACAAAGGGTATGCGACATTGATTGCATAGAGAAATAATTAATGGAACCTAATCCAGTAGGAGCATGGGAGGACATAGAAGAATTCTTCCCGACACATGAACCAATGCCAGGACTGTCTAGAGCAGATCTAGAGTATAATTGTGATATAAGAAGCATCGTAGAGAAAATCGATAAGGTTTATCATGAAATGAGGTCCAAAAGTGAATAAGCAAATAAAGGAAAAAATGATCGATTTGACAGTGCACAGTCGCAAGGCAAAGAGGGAGGTTTGTTCAGCCTCGAGCATAGAGCCTTGTCTCTGGACAAGTTGACTCTCGATAGAGATGAGAAAGAGGGAAGTCGCACTATTTGGGGACAAGATATGTCAGACGAAGACAGAGAAACCGTCCGTGGGGAGGAGGGAGCTAGTGCATGTGGTACTGAGGGATGTTTTCAGACAGACAAGGAAGTAAGATGGTCAGATCTGGACCTACCTAAATCGTGGACGTCATAGCACCTGGCACGGCCAAATCGACCTAAAGGGCAATCCCATAGTGTGAGGGGGGACTTGCCACCTTATGTGAGCAGGCTAAGGTCATTACCGGGAAGAAGAAGGTGTGGAACCATTGTGCCTGCTATGGTCAGGCAGACAATGGGAGACTAGTGCGATTTTGGGATCTCACAGTTCCTGTTGTTAGAAAAAGGAAGGGTCAGACCACAGTATATACCATGTCCCCAAATGGATAAGGATAATTTAAGGTATAAACTCCTGAGTCTGATGTCGGTTGCCGGAAATTGGATCTATGAATTAGAGAAAATGACAGGAGGAAATACGTTAGCTATAGGGGACATTAAGGGTCTTCTAGCAGCTATACCTGGGGAGAGAGCTGATGACATTTGGTCAAGAGCAGGATATGCAGGTGTCACTGCCCAGAACACAGTTCATGATGGAGCGCTGTTTAATAATTGTAGAGCGTCAGTCTGGAAAGCATTTTGGGTACAATATTCTGATACGTCGTATAAGTGAGCTATTAAGGCACGTAAAATGCAGGAAGGGGAGGATCCGCTTATTTACATCCAGAATGTCCAAGAGCAATGGAGCTTGGAAACGCGCAAGCCGTGGGAAAAATCTATACCTGTATTCTATCATATATTATGTCAAGGGCTACCAGACAAGGTACAGGGACAGCTCAAGAAGCTGGTGCTTGGTCCCAGTATCTATTTTCATCCAAACACGTGACTGCAGAGCATGTTGTAGAGGCTTTCTGCATTTAAAATACTATTAAATGATGAACCTCTGATGTCTTCAATGACGTCTTCAATGTTCTCGCTCCTCACCTAAAACAGGAGTTATGTTCTTTTCACACGTTCTGTAACCACTGCACGAATATTCAGACTCACGGTGGCCTTGACTTCCTGGTGCTAGGCCAGCCAAGCCTTTTTTTGATCCACCTCTGTAATTAATTTGCTTTCCACGCAGACAAGCCCGGTGCGTCAGTCACTGAGATGTCTGCGCCGCCCTCCTCCTCCAAAAAGGGGGCGTCAGTAGTCAGACTCACATGTGTATTTCAGGAGGGAGTTGAATTGAAGTTGCAGTGGGGGCAGTTGGGGTGGGCGATGGTGGGGTGGTGGTGCAGGTGTGAGGGTGTGGGGGGGTGTTGAGTTGGGGTTTTGGGATTTTGGAATTGTGGGGGTAGTGTGGTGAATTTTCTTGGATAGAGGTGCATGTTAATTCATGTTAATATAGTTCACATATAATTAATACAGCTGGTGGGCATAAGAAAAACACATGACTGAACATTGCTTCTTGAGTGTGTGTCAATTTAATTTATTACAGTGCCCAGTGTTCCCCATTCCCAGTGCCTTTTGTTTCCCAGTCCATCATGGAAAAGATCTCAGCGGCGATCCAGGGGAACAGTGCACCAGTGGAGACAGAATGGCTGCAATTCCATAACGCCTTTTGTAACACTGGAAACAGAGAATAGAGTGCTAAAAGGAATACGGACTCGGCCCCGCTAGAAATTCAGTTTTGACAAAGTGGCCTTGCGCAGAGGGAACCAGTGCTTTTTGACACTAGTAAACCCGACAGGGGCCCCAGATGGTTGTGTGACAGGAGCCCACTGATCCGTCCAACCCAAGAATGCACCTTCAATGGAGGAGTACGAGGGTGGGGTCAGGGGGGAGGGAGGGGTCGCCAAGATGTTGGGTAACATAGCTTTTTAGATGTAATGGAGGTGTGCCCCCCCATGTTGTTTTCTTTTATTGAAAGTTCCCTGTTTCACATAAATGTTAATAAAAAATACATTTTAAAAAAGAAGAAAAAAAAGTATTGTACAATCAAATCTTGGCGTGCTACACATCCTTCATTCACATTGTGCCGTGGGAGATTTGCAGCATCTTCCCCATCCTGATCCTCAGGTGGCATCAGGTCCATGTCAGTGGGCCGGGATACGTTGCGCCGGATGCACATGCTGTGCAGCATGGCACATACCAAGACCATCTTGCCCACCTTCTCAGGCCTGTAAATGAGTGCCCCACCCGACCTGCTGAGGCAGCGAAACTGGGCCTTCAACAGCCCAAAAGTCTGCTCAATCGTGACACGAGTGTGTGCATGTGCACGGTTGTAGTCCTCTTCGTGCCTGTTGACTGGTTGCCTGATGGGGGCCAGGAGCCACGGCTTCAGGGGATACCCAGCATCACCTGCAGGGGCGCAATAGTTAGTGTACTTGTGAATATTTTTGTCATTCCTTGTGTGCACAGCCTGTACAGTGTTCATGATCACATGCCACAGATTGTTCATGACTGCACTTGACATTTCCTCATAGTAAGACCCATGTAAGTGTACTTGGGGATGATCCATGGTTGTGGGGTGGGGGTGGGGGGGTGTATGTTGTTCACATCCCACGCACCTTTCCATCAGATACAGCACTCACACAAATTAAGTCAAAATGTCCCTGATGCACTCACATCTGATGGGTGTGTTGCAAATGAAAATTTACTATACATGTACAGTGCATTATGACACTTTTGCCTGATGTGCTTCATGATACACAGTGGTTTGCTAATCATGCTTTCGATTACTTGATGTCACCATATACATGTCCATCAACGCCTTCCCCCATATGATTAAGGCACAATGGAATTGGTGGTATGGTCCGCTGGTGAAGGGTAACCTTCTGTAATAAGGCTGGGTGTGTACTGGCATGGTGGAACTGAGGTACTGTGGATGGGTCCTGCGCCACTTGATCATATGTTAGTGGTGGTAACTGATTGATGGTTGCAATAGCTTCCATGCTTGACCCATTGCATTTGGAAGTGTTCCTTAAGGTGCCTGGACAGGTATACTGGTCTGCGGGGTACCTGTAGGGTGGGTGCAGTGACAGAGATTCCCCTGTGTGGCAGTTGCATTTAGCTCAGGCATGGCTGCATGACCCGTGATTTACTTTGCTGCGCTCATGTATTTCATGCATTGTGACTGCAGAGTGGTGCATTGTGGCACCTGTGGTTCATGTCTGATGATGTTCCTGATGCATGTGCTGTTGTGGGCACTGTGTATGTTGATTCCATGTACGCGCAGCTGTGTAGGCATGCCACATCTACATCCATTGGCTGTGTCCCACATTCTGTTGAATTCATTGGGGTCACAGTTTTAGGCAGCCAGGACGCTGTGCCCCTTCTGCCCCCAAACAACACCCCTGATGGCCCAGCCAACAGACAGGTTGGCTATGCCTGTGGTTCCTCCCCCACTCAACACCCCTCATGGCCCTGTGGTTAGACTTACCCAGCAGCCAGGTACGTTGTGCAGCGTGTCATGCCATGTAGCAGGGAAGCGTGGAGTTGCGCAGTACCCTGGCATCATGTGTGGAGCCTGGGAATTGTGCACAGCAATGCGTTATGATTCTGCATGCATCGCACACCATTTGTACATTCAGGGAATGGTAGAGCTTCCTGTTGCGTTACACTACTTCCACAGCATGCCGGACTACCAGCTCCACATGTGTGCAGTTGAGGGCACCTATTAGGTTTGGCATGCCTGCCAGTGCATAGGATGCTATTTTGGTAGCATTCACCTCCTCCGCAGTCCGTGGTAAATGAATGTGGTCCCTTGCATGTTTTAGGAGGGCATCTAGCACCTGGTTAAGCACACAGGAGTAACATGGTTGTGAGATGCCATGCAGCTGCCCCACTGTGTGCTGGTAGGTACCTGTGGCAAGGAAGTGTAGCACAGACACTACCTTCAGCAAGGTGGGATGGCTGTCTGGATGTTGATGAGGCTCACCAGGTCATCATGAATGAGGTGCACTATTGTGCATTGGTGTCCCTGTCCAGGCGGTAAAGGGTGTAGATCTGTACAGGGGTTAGGTCAAATGGACTGGCCCTTAGGCGAGGGATTGGTTGCTGCCTGCGGGGTACAACTGCCTGCACTGTTGGTATGTGCTGGCCCAGTCTCGCCCTCCTTCTCCTCCTTCAACTCCACTGCATGCTCTGGTTCACTGCCTGCTCAAGGAGTAGCAGTGCAGGCATGTCCTCCAGCCACAGTATTGCAACTGCTAATGGTAGCATTGTGGATTTGTGAGGGGTGTGGTGTGTGGGAGTGCTCCTTTTGTGCTCTGCCAGACTCCATTTCCTCCACCTGTGCTGATTGTGTGCATCTGTGGCAGGTTTCTACAAAGCAGATTCCTATTAACGGCTGCCCAGCAATGCTGGTGTTGATGGCATCATGGTATCCATTCTTACCAGCATCTCCATGCCGGGAATTGCATGTCCGTGCGACTCTTAATGTGCTCTTCCTTGCGGCATTCCGGTGTCACTGGCATGGCTGCCGCGTGTTCACGCACAAACCAGCAAGGGGGAGTCCGCTCACATCGGGTACCTGCCGATGCCGGTGACACCGGCATCGCTGCTCGTAATACGCTGGTCTGGTAAATGATGGCAGTATTAACATACCGGCATCGATTTTACAGGACCAGCAAACTCGTAATGAGGCCCAATGTCTTTTTTAACAGTACTTCAGGCTTCATACCTGATTGTAGCTTCCCTCTGCCAGGTTCACTCTCGACAACTTTTACAACACACTGTACATGCGCTCATTTCACCAAGCAGGATTCATTTCCCTTAGCTTTGCAAACATCTGCAGGCCAAAGACTTTTGACGGTACAGAGGATTTTACAAGACCCCTGTATGACCACTTTGTCCTCTTTTCGCCTTTTCCCAAGGCTTCTGGTTCAGGTAGTTTCTGCCATTGGGTAATCACCCAGAGTTTCCTGCTTGAGCACTCACGTGGTGCCAGCCTCCTCTGTTGCTGGTTTTTGTCACAATCTGGAGAATGACTTGAAGTCACCGTAAGGGTATTGTCCAAATGCTTCACTTTCCCACCCGAGGCACCACTCTCCTCACCTGAGTCTTCAGGGTCTGAGGCTCCGACGCCGTGTCTGTGGGCAAGGTAATCCTTTTTACTCTTCGTTGTGAATGCTCTGACACGGAATGAAGCCGTGGTGGAACTCTGTATTGGTTACCACCTTGGCTCCGTTCCCGTATGCAGGCGGGTAAGGGGAAAAAGCCCAAAGGCGGAAAAAACCCCTGAGTTGTAGTCGTGGATTGCGATGAGAGATGTAGTTGTCGCTGTAGTGGTAGTGAAATTCAATTGCCTCGGGATCCTTTAGGTAAACAAATCGAAGATCCTTCCGGAGAGGAAATGACAAGGAAGGAAAGAACACTGGCAAGTAGCCGGTAAGCGTCAAAACGCAGCAGCAGAGGGAAACCGGCAGAGGAGAGGAGACGGGAAGGAAGGAGAAAAGAAGGGAGAGAAATCCCCAGAAGGGGGAACAAGAGCGAGCGAGAGAAAAGCACTGGAAGCGTCTCACCGTGAAAACGAAAGGAGACGGTTGCAACGCAAGGAATCATGGGAAGCAGGAAGTAAATAGGCGAGACGAAGAACAGAGGAAAAAACACTAGACCGTAAACAGAGAAACGTGAAAAAAACGTGGTGGCAGTGTTAATGGCGGCGAAGCCGTAACAACGGCATCCATCGCCAACCAAGAGGGTTCATGACAGTATGCCCCCTCTTACTGCCCACCCCGCCCGGCTTACCAGGATGGCTCTGATGAAATTTAGCTACTAGGCGGGGCGCTTTGACAAAATGCACAGGTTCCCAGGAATCTTCAGACCTGGGATACCCCTTCCAGGAAATGAGATATTGTAAACGTCCCCGGTAGTAGCGGGAGTCACGGATTTTAGAAACTTCATACACCTCCTGGGAGTCTCTGGGTGAAATGTCTTGCAAGGGTTTAGACCTAAAATGTGGTTCAGTTCGTGATTCTTTGAGAAGGGAGGTATGAAACACCGGGTGCACCCGGCGAAGGTAGGAGGGTAGTTGAATCCTGTAAGCCACCGGGTTGATTCTTTCTAGGATGGGAAACGGACCCAGGAACCGAGGAGACAACTTGGAGGACCGGATCCACCTTGGTAAATATTTGGTCGAAAGCCATACCTTCGTCCCTTTAGTCCAAGTGGGGGCCGTTTGGCGATGTTGATCAGCAAGGGTTTTGTAGGTTCTAAGGCTCCTCGCTAGACTGTCTCTGGCCGTCCGGTGAGCCTCAGAAATTTCCGATAAAGCAGCTTCGGCAGCAGGAGAGTTACTGGTGTGAGAAGCAATGGGCCAAATGGACTTGGGATGAAGTCCGTAGTTGCAGTAAAAAGGAGAGATACCCGTGGCAGAGTGTTTGGAGTTATTGTAGGTGAATTCTGCCGTGGGGAGGAGTTGTACCCAATTATCTTGGAGTCTATTTATGTAGCATCTGAGATATTGTTCCAGAGTGGAATTGAGTCTTTCCGTCTGACCATTAGTCTGGGGATGGTAGCCAGATGAAAGAGCACGGTCAATACCTAACCGGGAACACAAAGCCTTCCAGAATTTAGAAATATATTGGCTTCCCCGGTCCGAAGTAATCTTATCGGGCAAGCCATGAAGACGAAATATATCTCTGGCAAAAACTTCGGCCATGCGATTGGCCGTAGGTAAGCCCTCCAGTGGAGAGAAATGGGCCATCTTGGTGAATGAATCTATAGTTACCATGATGCAAGAACAGGACTCTGATAAGGGTAAATCCACAATGAAGTCAGTAGACAAGTTCCCCCATGGCCTTTGTGGTATGTCAGGCTGAGTGAGGAGACCTAACGGTTTGCCTGTTGGATTCTTTGCCATAGCGCAGACTGGGCATGCTTTTATGTATGACTGGACTTCTCGTCGAAGATTGGGCCAGAAAAACGAGCGTTTTATGAGTTCAATGGTGTTTGCCTGGCCTCGATGTCCTGCAACTCGGCTGTCATGGCACCAGTAGAGAATCCTCTTGCGGAAATGTCCTGAAGGTATGTAAAGTCGGTTCTTGTAGAACCAGAGACCATCTTTGGTATGAAACTGAGACGCCAAGCATTTGTCTCTAAAGCAGGGTTCAGAGTCTGAAGCTTCTTTGAGTTCCTGTAGAAAAGTGTGAAGAGGTGCCACTATGCGAGTAGATGGAAACATAAGTGCGGTAGAGAGGTGGCCCGAACCAGCAACCAACTCCTTGCGAGACAAGGCGTCGGCTAGGACATTCTGAGAGCCTGGTAAATAGGTAATGGTGAAATCGTATTGGGAAAAAAAATAAGCCCATCGCGCCTGGCGAGAGTTAGCACATTCGAGGGACTGCAGGACCTTTAGATTCTTATGATCCGTGCGAATGATGAAGGGAATACTGGCACCCAATAACAGATGTCGCCATTCCTCACAGGCCAATTTCATAGCTAGTAACTCCTTTTCAAGGACGGTATAGTGAAGTTGACTGATGGTCAGAGTGCGAGAGAGGTAGGCGACTGGATGTTCTATACCTTCGAACTCCTGGAGCAAGGCAGCCCCGATGGCCTCGGAAGAGGCATCAGTTTCCACGATAAACTGTTTAGTTTGATCGGCCTGGAGCAATATGGGTGCTGAGCAAAACAAAGTTTTGAGATGTCTGAAACTAGACTCTGCCGTCGATGACCACACAAAGGTTCCAGATGATTTCTTGAGAAGTGTGGTTATAGGTAGCACCATCTCGGAGAACCGGGGTATAAATCTTCTGTAAAAGTTTGTTAAACCCAAGAATCTCTGAACCTCTTTGACAGAGGTGGGAGAAGACCACTCTAAAATGGCAGACACCTTGCGAGGGTCCATGGAGATACCCCGGTCAGACAAAATAAACCCCAAATAGGGAATGCTCGAGACCCCGAACTGGCATTTTTCAGGTTTGGCTAGTAAACTGTTCTCCTTAAGTCGAGAAAGCACTGACCGGACATGCTCTTCGTGTTCTTCCTTGTTGATGGAAAATACAAGAATATCGTCTAGATAGATGATCACTGAAACAAATAAGAGATCCGAAAACATGCGGTCCATAAATCTTTGGAAAACCGCGGGAGCATTAACTAGCCCAAAGGGCATGACTCTATATTCAAACAATCCGAAGGGTGTTCGAAAAGCCGTCTTCCATTCATCACCCTTAGCAATGCGCAATAAATGGTATGCATTGCGAAGATCCAGCTTAGTGAAAATGTGAGCACCTTGAACCGCCTCAAGAATGTCTGTGATGAGTGGCATAGGATAGCGGTCTCTGACAGTGACCTTGTTGAGACCTCTATAATCAATGCAAGGTCGTAATTCTTTGGAATCCCTCTTGGAGATGAAGAAAAAGGGAGCTCCGGCAGGAGATTTTGAAGGTTGAATGAGGCCATTGTGCAGATTCACATCCAGGTAAGCTCGTAAGACCTCCTTCTCGGATCTGGACAAGGAAAACATACGACCGAACGGAACCAGTGCGTTGGGCTCAAGATCAATAGAGCAGTCCTCAGGACGATGGGGTGGTAAAGGTGCTGGCTTGACTTCTGTGAAAACCTCTCTGAAAGCCTCACCAAGATGTGCCATATTATGGACAGTTGAGGATTCCTGACAAGAAGCAGGGGTGACCTGTAGTTGTAGATAAGATTGTTGAGGAATACAATGCTTCTTGCAAAACTCAGACTCGAAACGTAGCAAATTAGATACCCAATCTATTTGTGGGTTATGTCTCCTGAGCCAAGTGATTCCCAAAATAACTGGAAAATGGGCAGCTCTAATGATGTCAAATTTAAGACTCTCCACATGCTGGGAAATTCGGACTTCTAGCTCCTCAGTCGTCTGCGTTATGGGTCCTGAAGACAAGGGAGTACCATCTACACCCTCCACCTTCTGGTCTTCGAGTCTAGCTAGCCTTTTGAGGCCCACCTTGTCAACCCATAAGGTATCAACGAAGTTACCGGCTGCTCCGCAGTCTAAGAGTGCCAAAGTCTCTACGAGCTGATCTTGGATCATCACGCTGATGTTGATAACCATGAGTCTGGAATCTTCTGGTGTCTTCTTTGTGGATACAGCCAAAGAAACGTAGGGACTGGAAGATTTAGATAACCACCGGCTTTCTGTCCCTTTTAAAACCGGGGTGATTCGTTTCCCGAACGCCGTGGAGGTAGTTCGGAACAGTCCTTGAGCAGATGTTTGTCAGACCCACAGTAGGCGCAAAGCCCTCTTTCTCTTCGTCTTCTTCTTTCTTCCATGGTAAGTGGTGCTCGGGTGGTTCCAATCTGCATAGGTTCTTCACTCTGTTTAGAAGATGGAGGAAGAGTGTTGGATGATGTCCCTATGGTAGAGGGATTTTCTCTGTAACGTCTTCTTTCATTACGTCTCTCATGGAGACGATGTTCAATCTGTAGGACCGAGGATAAAAGATCCGAAAAAGAGGCAGGTCGGGGAGACCGGGCTAGTTCGTCCTTTATCTCCTCTTTGAGACCTCTACGGAAAATGGCAAATTGTGCCTGTTCAGGCCAACCGGCCCCTGCCGCCAGAGTCTTAAATCTAGTAATGTAGGTGAGGAGATCTGAGGCTCCCTGTTTAACATCCAGGAGATCCTCACAAGCAGTGTAGGTGAGTTCATGTCTTTCAAAGGATTCTCTGAGAAGAATCTTAAAATTCCCGTAATTCTGTAGAACCGGGTCTTCTCCTGTCACAAGAGGTGTAGCCCACGCAAGGGCATTGCCCACCATATTCGAAATGAGGAAGCCAACCTTAGCCTGATCAGAAGAAAACATATGAGGGCGGAAAGTGAAGTAAATAGTGGCAGCTTCCAGAAACTCTTTAAGTTTTTTGGGAGAACCGTCGAACTTCCCCGAAGATAGGGCCATAGGTGGCAATTCTGGGGAAGGGGAAGGTTCTTTGCCCAAAACCAATTGTTTTAATACCACATTTTCTGCCTTAACAGTCTGAAGCTCTTGAGAAAGGGACTGTACAGCTTTCCATAGTTCTTGGATTTGATCCTGCAACTGTTCTGGAGTAGCCTTTGGTATCTTCGGGCGTTGCAAACTGTCACAATCTGGAGAATGACTTGAAGTCACCGTAAGGGTATTGTCCAAATGCTTCACTTTCCCACCCGAGGCACCACTCTCCTCACCTGAGTCTTCAGGGTCTGAGGCTCCGACGCCGTGTCTGTGGGCAAGGTAATCCTTTTTACTCTTCGTTGTGAATGCTCTGACACGGAATGAAGCCGTGGTGGAACTCTGTATTGGTTACCACCTTGGCTCCGTTCCCGTATGCAGGCGGGTAAGGGGAAAAAGCCCAAAGGCGGAAAAAACCCCTGAGTTGTAGTCGTGGATTGCGATGAGAGATGTAGTTGTCGCTGTAGTGGTAGTGAAATTCAATTGCCTCGGGATCCTTTAGGTAAACAAATCGAAGATCCTTCCGGAGAGGAAATGACAAGGAAGGAAAGAACACTGGCAAGTAGCCGGTAAGCGTCAAAACGCAGCAGCAGAGGGAAACCGGCAGAGGAGAGGAGACGGGAAGGAAGGAGAAAAGAAGGGAGAGAAATCCCCAGAAGGGGGAACAAGAGCGAGCGAGAGAAAAGCACTGGAAGCGTCTCACCGTGAAAACGAAAGGAGACGGTTGCAACGCAAGGAATCATGGGAAGCAGGAAGTAAATAGGCGAGACGAAGAACAGAGGAAAAAACACTAGACCGTAAACAGAGAAACGTGAAAAAAACGTGGTGGCAGTGTTAATGGCGGCGAAGCCGTAACAACGGCATCCATCGCCAACCAAGAGGGTTCATGACAGTTTTCCCCCTCTTTCCTCAATCGTATCGTTAAGGCTTTCAAAGTTCAAATTAGCCGTTGGCTACTTTTCATTCAACACAGTTCAGTTTCTTGTCATTATCCCCCCGTCTCACCGGCTGTGATGAACCGCTTGCCTTTCTTTATCCTTGGAGTCAAGGTTTGTACCACCAAGACCAGCGTCCGCCCCCGGCTTGGTTATCAGCGGAGGAGGGTCTTGCATACCGCAGACACCTGCTGCAACACACGCTGGCTACTGTTCACGGTCTTATGTTTCCATCTACAGAGGTTTCACGAGCCTTGATAGGAAAGGGCAAGGTCACTTCTCTCCTTGTCACCCGCTTGGTATTCGCCGTCTTTCGCCTCCTCTTGAACTTCCCTGCTTAGTTAGTTCTCACGTCGTATTGTCTGCTTTGCTTGTCTTGTGCTCTTGTGGTCTATCTTTTATCCCTGTGGGGAAGGGAAAGGGCCATCAGGTGTGTGTGATTCTGGTGAATTGCCTGACTATGCCTGACCCTTGTATTGGGACATGTCAGATAAACGGCTCGGGTGTTAGTCTGTTGTCTTCAGTATTGTGTGAAAGTGTTTGTGTCGGGAAAGAGGGGGGGCAGTGTTTTGGAATATCCTACGTGGTAGGATGGGGAAAAGGTGTTGAAAGAAGGGGGATACCGCATCTCGGTGTCCCACTCCCCAAGAACCACCCCATTCAGGTGATCCTCCCTCACTGGTCCACCCTCAGGAACTGGATCCAATACCGATGGCCATGTCCTGGCAACTTGGATGATAGATCCCTGGGGACTAGGTAGGGAGACACCTTCAGGTTTTGTAACGCTCACCTGGTATCCACAGGGACATCACTCAGCCTGTTCTGACCTCTTACGACCTCGAACCCTTTCCTGGAGTCTACTCGACTGGAGACTGGGCCTGAAACACAGGGTTGGTAGAGTTTAACTCCCTATTGTCTCTGTGTGCTTGAACCCCTTCTTCCCCGGGGTCCAACCCTTCCCTTTGATCCACAGCTCACCTTGCTTTCTTGGAAAGTGTGCTCTCCGTCCTGCTTTCAGCACAGGGGCGCGTTGATTGATGCGGGCTCGTTGCTGCTTAGTTACTTCACTGGCAAGAGTCCGACAGGTAAGTATAATGAGTCTTTTGAACAGTTCACTAACTTTGTTCCTTTCCTTACTTAGATGATGGCCGGCGTCCGGGGATGGCGACGTGCTGCTGAGATGAGTAGCGCTGAAGGTGAGTGAGAGCGCAATGCGCAATGCGACCCTTTGGTATTTGTATTGAACTGAGTTATTTTTCTGTGTCTTTTAGGTGCCGCAACGTTTTCAGCGTGGATGCCGGTTATGAAGAAGAAATGCGGTGAGTAAGCGCGGTATGCAGCGCCTCTAGATGTTTCCACGCTAACCTGGAGTGTCTTTTCCCTCTTGCAGATGGATGAGAAGTTCCGGAGACAGAGTTCCCCCAGAGTGGCTGGGATTCACGTAAGCGTTTGAAGCTCGTACAGTCTTTAAAAATAAGCGAAGATTTGCTGAATGCTTACTAATGCCTTTTTTCTGTTCTTTTACCTTTTCCTTAGGAAGCGGCGTGCCGGGATGGGAATGACACCGCTGAAGATGTCCGCAGAACAGAAGAAGCGATGAATGATGGGCAGAAGCGCCGCAAGGTAAGGCTGTTCCTAACAGTGTTCTTGTTCTTGCAGGAGCTGAGCGCAGAAGAAAGATGCAGGCCTACCTGAGACCGATCTGAACACGGTGAGTGTCACGCCGCAGGTGCAGAAAACGCAAAGGGCCTCATTACGACCCAGGCGCTAAGTGTTTAACGGCGCCGTAAAAGGCTGCGGCGCCGTTAAACACTTAGCGCCTAATTACGAGGTCCCTTTACAGGACCCGACCTTAACGGCTGGTTTTTCTAGCCGTTAAAGTAGGGACCCGCAAAGGGACTTTACCGCAATTTGCGGTACCGTTATTAGCGCCTTCCCCATTCCCATTGAGCCCTATGGGGCAAAAATGGGAATGGGGAAGGGCCATGGCTGCATGGGGAATTACCGCCCTACCAACCTCCGAATGGGGTGATAATTCCCCATTCCGCCATGGCGGACACCGGCATGGACCATGGTGCTAATAGCACCATGGTCCTCCGCCTGGGTCGTAATGAGGCCCAAAGCATGTTTCTCAGCCTGGGCGTGGCTTAAATAGTCTCTGGGTATCCCAGGTGTCTCTGGGCTGAACCACACCCAACAGACTAGACTGCACATGCAGTTCTGGGAACTGAAATATGTGGGGGCATCCATCTTGTCCCCATCAAAGCACTACAAGTCCAATCCCCAATGTTATCCTATGGGAGTGAGTGAGTCTGGTGCCACAAGCACCAAGTCTGACTCCAAGTGGGTCTTTGGAGGGATGGAGAGGCCCTTGAGTGCGATGTAGGTGATCGTGGCCTTGCTCCAGCCTGACATCTTGGATGGCTGGGGACATGAGGGGCAGGAATCATGACAGCACTCCCCCCCAAGGCCCCTCTCAAGGTGGCTCTTCTGTCTGGTCCTGGTTTGTTTGGATAGTTTTGATGAAATCGTCTAAGCAAGCGAGGTGCATGGATGCACTCACAAGACTCCCATGTCCTGTCTTGTGGTCCATACCCCTTCCAGTCTACTAAGTAGTATAATTTGGATCTGACGTACTTTGAATCCAGGATGTCGTTGACTTTGAATTCTGGCTCCCCGGCGACTACTACTGGCTGCGGTGGCGTTGCTACCCGGGTCCCAGGTTGAACAGGTTTAAGGAGAGACACGTGGAACACAGGATGAATCTGCATGTTGGATGGCAAAACTAGTCTGACCGTCAAAGTGTTCCTTTAATGGACACGTGTTTAGACGCCAGCCAGACTTTGTCTCCCACTTGGTAGTTGGGGCCTTTGCTCGGTGTTGATCAACAAACTAAACTTCTTTTGGCAATTCTTACCTTGAAGTAGGTGTTCAGCTGCCCTTTTAAAGGTTTGAGAAATGGTTGTGTGCAAGGTTTTGACTGCTGGCATTTCCAGGGTTGTAGGAATGTCCAACTCAGAAGTATGTGGGTGCCTGCCATACATGGTGTAAAAGGGTGTTTGCCCAGTGCTGGTGTGTAGGGATTTATTATAAGAATATTCAGCTATCCATAATAGGTTGAACCAGCTTCCTTCAGCTTGGTGTAACATGCAACGCAGATACTGCTCGAGCGTCTGATTTGTCCTCTCAGTTTGACCATCCGTTTTGGGATGGTGACTGGTGGATAGCCGGATGTCGATCTGGGTCATAGAGCAGCATTTTCTCCAGAAGTTAGATACGAATTGAGTACCTCGGTCTGAGACTAAAACTGAAGGAAACCCATGGAGCCTTACGATGCCTTCAAGAAATACCTTTTGCCAGAGTGGAAGCATTTGGGAGCCCCTTAAGAGGAATGAAATGTGCCATTTTTGAAAATAGGTCCACAACCACAAGAATAGTGTTAAACCCTTGACTGGGTGGTAAGTCAGTAATAAAATCGAGGGACAACGTGTGCCAGGGTGCTGGTGGGATTTCCAATGGTTGTAGTAGCCCAGCCGGTTTCTGCTTGGATGACTTGTTTTGAGCACACACTCCACAAGATAGGATGAATTGGAAAATGTCTTTACGCCACGTGGGCCACCAATAATTTCGTTTTACCTTGAATAGGGTTTTAGCGATTCCGGGGTGGCCCTCGATCAAGGAATCATGATAACCGGACATGACTTGTTCTCGTAGTTCTTGGTTTGGTAAGAATAAATGATTCCTGAAGTAGGGCAACTGATCTTTTATCATGTAATGTTCTCCTTGTGCACTCCACACTTGTAATTGCTCCGGACTCATCAGGTTTTGGATTTCTTCATGTAATTCTTTCTGAGTTATGGTTGCTGTGATTCCTAGGAGCTTGTCACTCGGGATGATTGCTATTGGGTCAGGGGTCTGATACCCTTGCTCTTCCACCCCCATACGGGAAAGGGCATCGGCCTTCCCGTTTTTCACCTCTGGTCAAAATGTTATCACGTAGTCATATTCAGCATAAAAAAGAGCCCAACGTAGTTGTCGTGAGGATTGGGCCTTTGCCGTTTTTAGGTACTGGAGGTTCCGGTGGTCAGTTATTACGGTGATTGGGTGTGTGGCGCCCAAGAGGTAGTGCCTCCATGCCTTAAAGGCTGACTTAATTGCCAGGAGTTCTTTGTCTGTGATAGCGTAATTGAGTTCAGGGGGTGTGTATTTACACGACCAGAAGGCAACAGGGTGTAACTGGCCCGTTTTGGGGGTCCTTTTGTGAGAGGACGGCTCCCATAGCCATGCTTGAGGGGTCCGTTTCCACCAGGTATGGGAGATCAGGGTGAGGGTGGCGTAAGATTGGGGCAAATGTGAATCTTGCTTTGAGTTCCTGGAAAGCTTTCTCGGCTTCTGTTGTCCACTGGAACTTTTTGTTGCTTTTCTTTAGCAATGACGTGAAGGGATGCACGATTTGCAAAACTCCTGGGATGAACCGGCGGTAGAAGTTTGCAAAACCCAGCATACTTTAAACCCCCTTGAATGATTTTGGGGATGGCCAGTTCAGGATAGCATCTACCTTGTGTACATCCATTCGGATTCCATTCGGGCTGAGAATAAAGCCCAGGAATTCCACCTCGGAGACGTGGAATGAGCCCTTTTCGAGCTTGGCGTAGAGCTGGTGTTGACGGAGTTTCTCCAATACGGATCGGATGTGTTTAACGTGGTCCTGCTTTGATGGGGAATATACTAGAATATCGTCGATGTACACTAGAGCACAGACATCAATCAATTCCCGTAGGATATCGTTCATGAAGTATTGAAATGCAGCAGGCGCATTGCAAAGGCCAAAGGGCATTACTTGATATTCGTACAAGCCATATTTGGTGCGAAAAGCGGTTTTCCATTCGTACCCCTGTTTTACGCGAACAAGGTGATATGCCCCCCTCAGGTCTAGTTTTGTGTAGATTTGGGCATCTTTGACTTGATCAAGCAATTCAGGGATCAGTGGCAGGGGGTAGCGTTTTTTTTATGGTAATCTGGTTGAGTGCGCGATAGTCGATGCACGTTCTCAAGACCCCCTCCTTTTTTTCGGTACAAAGAATAGAGGACTGGCTGCTGGAGACTTCGAGGGACGGATGAACCCGTTGGCCAGGTTTTGGTCAAGATAGGCCATCAGGTGCTGGTTTTCTGGTTCCCTGAGTGCGTAAATTCGCCCACAAGGGATTTGTGCGCCGGGTATCAAGTCGATTTGGCAATCATATGGTCTATGCGGTGGCAGGGTCACACTGCTACGTAAGGCATACTAATTACATCGCCTCACCTGTTAAACTGCTTTCTTCTTCTGTTCCTGATCCCTCAATCAACTCTATTCTCACTGCCACATATCTTGCACTTTACTTTACTGCTAAAGTCTCTTCTTTCCGATAAGCTATTGAATCTTCTCGCACTTAGGATAGTTCTCTATCTTTTGTTCCTCTTTTGGAATCTCCTAAGGTAACTTTTACTGGGTTCACTCATTTTACTATTGAAGATACTCGTTGTCTTCTTGCTCGTGCTCACCCTACTTCTTCCCCTCTGGATGCTATACCATGATATGATATGATTGTTTATTTATATAGCGCCTATACACAATGTGTTTCAAAGCGCTTATACCATCTACACTTATAGCTAAAATCTACCCTGCACGTGTCTCTTATCTGACAATTTTATTTAATTCTTGCTTATTGTCTTCTACTTTACCGTCTTCATTCAAGCATGCTATTATTGCTATCTTGAAAAAACATTCTGCTGATGTATCTTCTGTTTCTAATTTTCATCCTATTTCACCACTTCCATATCTTTATAAAATTCTCGAGCACGTAATCTACACACAAGTTTCTACTTTCGTCTCTCATAATTCTACCCTCCCTCGTTTTCAATCTGGGTTTCGTCCAAGATATTCTACTGAGACAGCTCTTCTATCTGTCCTGGACTCTTTACATTCTGCACGACAGGCTAAACGGTCTTCTCTCCTTATACTTCTTGACCTCTCTGCTGTGTTCAACACTGTTGATCACACTCCTTTGCTGTCTGCACTTTCTTCATTTGGTTTTTCTGGTTCTACTCTAGCCCGGTTCCAATCATATCTATCCCAGAGAACTTTCTCATTCTCTTTGGCGGGAGTCTCCTCTGAAACATATTCACTTACTTGTGTTCCTCAAGGCTCAGTCATTGGTCCTTTTATTTTTTCTCTCTACACTTCTTCATTAGCTGGGGTTATTTCTTCTTTCGGGTTCTTGCATCACCTCTATGCTGATGGCACACAGTGTTTTCTTTCATTCCCACACTTCACTGGCGATATTCATCATAAACTCAGTGCTTGTTTACTGGCTATGCAATCATGGATGTCAGACCATTTCTTAGTGCTCAATGCTAAAAAAACAGAGATAATTTTCTTCCCTTCTAATTCTATTTCTTTGTCTTCTTTACCTTCTTCTATTTCATTTCCTCCAACTCAACTACCCACTTCATCAGTAGTTCGTAACTTAGATCTCTTTCTTGATTCAGACCTTTCTTTCAGCCATCATATTTCACTATTTGCTCGCTCTTATCGATTTCATCTGTACACCATCCGGAAAGCCTGTTTGTTTATGACTTTCAAAGCCACAAAGTTACTTGTGTCTGCCCTAATCTTTTCACAACCTTTCTACTGTTCTTCTGCACTCTTTGGACTTCCTATATCTCATTTAGCTCCGCTGAAATCTATATTTCACGCTTCTATTTGTGTCCTTTGTCAATTGGCTCCTCGTGACTGTATTTTGTCTTCTTTGGTTCATCTTGGATGGCTCTCTTTTCATCCATGTTTAAAGTTTAACTTTTATCTCTGGTTTTCAAAGCTCTCTATGGTCTTGCTCCTCCTTATCTTTCTTCACTTGTCTCTTTTTATCTTCCTTCTCGTTCCCTTTGGTCTGATTCTCATTATCATCTTGTAGTTCCCCCTCCTCCTCGTGCTCAATCTCGTTTTCGGTCTTTTTCTCGCCTTGCACCTTTAAATTGGAATGCTCTCCCTCTCTCTCTCCATTCTATCACTGTCTATTCATCCTTTCGGGTCTCTCTACGATCCCGTCTTCTTTTATCTGGTCAATGAGGATATTTTGCAATTGCTGAAATACTTTGCGCCTCATTACGACCCAGGCGGTAAGTTACCGCCTGGGCCGTGACATTACCACCATGGCGTAAACTACGTTTACGCCATGGTGGTAGGCGGACTTACCGCCCCATTCCGAGGTCGGCGGGGCGGTAAGTCCCCAATCCCCATTTACCCTTCCCCATTCCCATTTTTGCCCCATAGGGCATAATGGGAGTGGGGAAGGCGTTAATTACGCCACCGTAAATTACGGTGGCGTAATTAACAACATGGTCCCTTAGCGCCATGGATTTTAACACCTGCTAAAAGCAGGTGTTAAATCCGCCATGGCGCTAAGGGACCTCGTACTCAGGCGTAAGGGTCGGCGCTGTTTACGGCGCCGTAAACCCCTTACCGCCTGAGTTGTAATGAGGGCCTTTGTGTTTTAAATATTTACTTCATTATTTGTACTGTTTTTGGTTCTTATTTTTGACGTAAGGTGCTATATAAAATCAAATAAAATACAAATACAACTGTAGCACAAAAATGCCACTCATGCTCTCTCGAGAATTAAACTACACAATTGATTTAATAAGCTATGCCCATAGGATGCACATAGACTAATAGCTGGTTAGAACTACTTATCTCTATCTCTCGCTCCAGGATACCACTTTTTCTCTCACTCTCATCTTACCAATTTCCCAATTTCCATTCTCTTTCAAACTCTTCTTCTCACATCTCTCTATCACGGGCACCATTAGAGCTGATACTTACCAATTAAACCACTGTCTCTAGGTCTTCATCAAGTGTTCACCCGCTCATAGACAAATCAGATAACTATGTACACAGATTGTGAAATAATACTGTTTCTTTAGCTGTCCAAGTAAAATGTTGATCAGTAAAGTTTATGTTATGTAACTATAACGCCAAGAAGTCATGCAGGTGGCAGCAGTACGCGGTATAAGTACCTTTAACATAATATAACACAATATCTCTTTACTTGTTAATCTTCCTTGCGTTTTTTCTTTTGTTTGAAACAGTAAACGCTTTGTGCTAAATGAGTTTCAGAAATTGTGTCTCTCCACGTACACCAATTCTATATCAAGACACAGAGGCTCGGATTATGCTTCCTCTCAACTTTACTATTCGAGCAGCATCCTCAAAACAATAACAATAACATACAAATGCGAAAACTGCAATCCCATAAATTTAGAGTCTTTTTGTAGTTCGTAATGTTATTAGTCTTTCCAACATGTGACCTTAAACCATCAATAGGCACCATCCATCCCTATAAATCCTGTCCACCATTTTATGTAATCCTCTTTCTTTGCTGCTCAGGCACCTAGTTAAGTACCTTGACATTACTTCTCTGATTGTGATGTGTATCGGATTGAAGTCAATATTGAAAGTGATTATTGATTGTTTTAATGCGAGCATGCACAGCGTGCAGGGTTAGAAGAACATAGCAGAACATATCTGCAGGATTGAGGGACAGTGTATCTTTAAAACAGAGTAGATCGCGATGGAATAAACTGTTCCGGCGACCTTACAGATTTAGTAAAGGGGACACTGCAGTCACAGAATTGCAATGAGCATGACAGGACTTCACAGAGTTCCGGCGCTCCTCATTAGCACTTCCGTGACCACTGGGTAGTGAAAAAAACCCAGGGAGACAGACACTGGATGAACGGAACGTTCTGTTTACACTGATATTTGATTTCCTAACAAGCTTAATATTTTTCCCTGGAGGCACGGCACGAGACCGTGTGAGGGATAAAGTCAGCACGTGTAGCGCGAATCTCAGGCACAACGCCAGGTAGTGGCAAGAAAAAGCAAACCAATATAAATGAAGTTAGCAAAGAAATTACAGCCGCAAGACCACAATATGAACGTTTATCTACCCTAATAATACATATTTTGGATGGGTGCAGGCTCAATATACCTGTTGGTTTTGTCAGACAGTGGCACATCTGTCCCCATTCGATGTCCAGCGCCACTGAGGAAGGGTGAACCCAAGTGAGCCAAAAAGGAATACAGCCAGTTATGGGGCAAATACTACACCAATCCCTGGGACAGAGTCTGGGACAAGGCTCACAACAGCTGGCAATCGTGGAGGACTGGCTAAAGTTCTCCAAAGGTATGGAGGAACTTAGAGGGACAAGTGGACAAGGAACGGAAAAGGGTGGAAGAAAGAAAGCCTGCAAGGCCAAAAAGGCCAAGACCTCCTGGGCTCGCCACTGAATGGAAAGGGAAAGAGGAAGGCAGAAAGCCAAAAGAATAAAGAGCGCAAATGGCAAGATGCAACCTCAGACAGTTCAGAGGGATATAATGAGGATGATTGGGAGTCAATCATCAGAGGAAGAAGTTGAGATTATGTCCTCAGAAGATGAGGAAAGTAATGGAGCTTCTAAGAAAAAGAAAGTGGAAGACAAGGAAGAATAAGCCGGGGACGAGTTTGACACGGATGTCTTCATAATGGGAACCACCGACTAAGATAGCCGCATACATGAAGAGAAGACTCAGAACCCCATTGGCAAAAGGAGCCAGAAATAAATTGAGGGTGCAGTGCCCAAGACCACATCTACCAGAAGGCATAGTGGAGACACCAGATATTGACGATCGCATGGTCACATTTATGGGGAGATACATTAAGGACATTAAAAAAGGTCTGGACAGGTCCTGGCACTCATGCCAGAACAAAATGCTGGACATGATTGGGCCCCTAGCAAAAATCATGGAGAAAAAAAAATGAGGCAATAGACCCAGCTATATTGTCTCGATGTGCCCAGAGAGTGATATGTTTACTGGGCAACGACAATAGTGCTATAATGGCAGACAGAAGGAGATCAATTTAGTTTAAGATCAATCCCAAGCTCAGCGAGCTGGCCACGTCAGAAGTGGCTACATCCACCAAAGGGAAACTCTTCAGAGACATGTTTGTAAAAGAACTAACCAAATTAGCAAATTCATACGAAGCAATTGATAAAGCCCTGGCTTCCTTAAAAGAGTGTTTGGCAGACAGGCTTTTGCCCGGGCTGGAAGAGGCAGGGGACACTCCGCCAGCCGCTACACAAGCAACAGGTTCCATATCGACAGATATCATTAAAAGAAGATGAAAAGAAGCCCAACCTGTTCTTTCTTTCGAGAGGAAGAGGAAGAGGGTGAAGACATGCAGAAAATCAACATCAACCTAACTTAGGTGAGAATGCATGCGCAAGCGAAAAAGTCAGACGCACAAACTCCCGCCGTAGCGGGACGGTAACAAAGTTTTTAGAAAAATGCAGAATGATCTCAACAGGTGCTTAGGTTTTCGACACCATAAAGGGTTTTCACATAGACTGGCAAAGTATTCCATGGCAAGGGAAATGCCCAAAGACACTAGTGCTCAGCATGGCAGACGAGGAGTTGTTAGGCACAGAAATAGGAGAGCTAGCTCAAAAAAGCTGACATAATACAGGGAGCAGATATGAAGGACAGCTTTATAAGCAATATGTTCCTAGTGAGAGGTCGCCAAAAGATGAGACCAATAATAAATCTTAGAGAACTGAACCTCTTTATAATATACAGACATTTCAAGAAGGAGGCATACACTTTCTGAGGGACATGTTACAGCAAGGGGACTGGGTAGCCAAGACAGAGCTCAAAGATGCTTATCTGACGATTCTTATGGCAGTAGAACAGTGAACATTTCTGATATTTCGGTGGCAAGGGCAAATATGGGAGTTTACATGCCTACTGTTCGGGCTAGCATCAGCCCCATGGTGTTTCACGAAAGTGATGAAACCAGTAGTAACCTTCCTCTGGGAAAGAGGGGTCAGACTGATTATTTATCTGGACCGCATTTGTATAATGTGTCAGGACAAACTACTGATCAAGGAACAGGTGGACAACACCTTACCTCCTGCAGCAACTGGGGTTTATAATAAACTGGGAGAAATCAAGCCTACAGGCGGAACAGAACATGGAATTTCTGTGTTTCAGGATAGATACAGTGTGGGGAACGTGAAACCTCCCTCTGAGCAAAGTAAACGATATCAAAAAGGAGATATGGAGCAGACTAGCCCGCAGAGGACGCCTGGCATTGTCAATCCAAGCGATCTTCCCGAGTCCGCTCCACTACAGGGCCCTCCAGAGATTGAAGATCCAACACCTCAGTAGGGGCGCATCCTATGAGCAAAGGATACCCCTTTCTCTAAAGGCAAAGGAGGAACTGGAGTGGTGGCTACAATACATGGATGCTTGGAATGGAAGGGCAATATTTGGCTCATCCCCGGAACTAGTGATAGAATCTGATGCCAGCAGGTGGGGATGGGGAGCCAGATGTGGAGATCTCTCGACAGGGGGCAGATGGTCAGAAGAAATGAGCCTCCACATAAACTACCTTGAACTCCTAGCAGGCTCTTTTGTGGTAAAATATTGGACACAGGAGAGGGCATGATGTTGCGTGCTCCTCATGACGGACAACGTGTCAGCAGTCATATATATAAATAGACTAGGAGGCACAAAGTCAAGAATGTTAGCGTTGCTAGCAAAGGAATTCTGGCACCTATGCCTGCAGAGAGAGATATCAGTGATGGCAGAATACTTACCAGGCCGTCAGAACGAGGTTACCCACTGGAACTCAAGATTCCTCAGTGAACACCAGTGATTGGAATCTGGAAGAAAGAGTCTTTCAGATGCTGATGATGAGATGGGGTCTGTGCAGAACAGCCCTCTTTGCATCGAGATTGAACAGGTAAATTACTTGTTTCTTCAGTCGGAGACATGACCCAGAGGTGGAAGTGATAGACGTATTCCTACAACAATGGGGTCCGAGCAAGGAATATACATTTTGTGCCTTGAAACACTTGTGTACAGGCGCGATATAAATAAAATATCACCTCATATCCTCCATTCAGGATGATTGCGAGGACACTGGCGCAGGTGAGGAGACAGCAAGTATCCATGGTGCTGATTATGCCAGATTGGAGGGGTCAATCATGGTTCCCGGATCTGCTAAGGATGTCCCACGAGAACCTAATAGGACTACTGAGGTTCGATCTAATAGTGAAGGACCCCGCAGGGGGAGGTCATCCTCTGGTGAAGACAGGCAGCCTCAATTACATTGCATGGGCAATTTCAGGGATACTGGGCTAGAACAGGATTATCGGATGAGGCTGAACAGATTATCGAAGAAGCCTGGGCGCGTGGGACCCGGAAAGCATACAGAACACCTTGGTCAAGATGGCACAATTGGTGTGTGGAAAGGAACGTGCATTCCACTGGAACAGATGTGGTACATGTAGCCAATTTTCTGGCTCCATTAGCATCTCAGGGCAAAGCATTTAGGATGATCAACACAGCTCGTTCAGGTACTTCAGCGGGACACCCGAGAATAGAAAGGATACCAGTGGGAGAACATCTTCTGATTTGCAGACTTTTGAAAGTGGTTAGAATAATTAGACCACTGAGACAGAAATACACATTGGTATGGGGCATGGATAAAGTCCTAAAAATGCTCACATCATAGTCAGATAACAATGAGCTGACAAGGAAGCCGTTATCAGCCAAATTGGCTATGCTTCTATGCTTACTGTTGTGTAAAAGGGTATCAGATGTCAGGGCGCTAGAGATCAATAGGAAAACCTTATCTCCACAGGGAATGATGTTCGATATTGTGAAAAGGACAAAAACCTGGTTGAGATCAATATCATATGAAGCATTCCCAGATCAACCCCAAGGTATGCCCAGTGAGATGCGTTTCAGCTTACAAGCCCATGCCTAGGGTGACTCAGTTATTCATAGCCATAAGGAAATCTTTCGGGGCAGTAGCATCAGCTGCACTGGCTAGATGGATCCAGTGGGTTATGTCACAAGCGGGAGTAGATACAAATTGCTATGGAGCACACTCAGTGAGAGGAGCAATGCCCGCTAAGGCTTTTCTGGCAGGGGCCAGACTGGAAGACATTATGAAGGCAGCAGACTGGTCGGAAGAATCAACTTTTAAAACCATTTATTTTAAGCCATGGAAAAAGGAGCAATGTTGGTGGTAAGTAAGATTTGAACAAGCATAATCCGAGCCTCTGTGTCTTGACATACAATTCAGATTTTCAACACATTCATTCCAGAAAGTCATAATTCTATTAAAGACACGGAGGCGAAGGATTATGCTTCTCTTTCCATTTTACTACTTCAGCAGAAAATGTACAACCAATAAAACATGATAACAAAACTCATTAAAAAAACTACAATAACCATTGTTTTTGAGTCTTTGGTAGTTCTGTTCTTATTGGTCCTCAAACTGACCATATGATAACTTTAACCAATCAACATAGTCCTTGTCCTTAAACCACACTGTCCCTCTACTTCACTTCCTCTCTCTTTGCTCAGTCGAGAATGCGTCCAGTGAACTTTGCAATCCCGTCCATTCCATGAAAACACATCCTCAATTTCCTGATTGTTTGGTATCCGCCACCGCACCTAACAGAAACACAAATGTAACCGGTGACTGTAAGTCGAAAGAGGGTGGGACAATCGTAAATTCAACCACAATTTCCATCTATTATCCCTTAGTGCATTTAACAAGATCCGTAACACTTTAATCTATTCATCATAAACCATTAAAAAAATTGCAGAAAAACATCTAAAACATTTCAATATGTTTTCATTCCATTCATTGTTATTACGATTCATAGCGTGGGATAATCATTCGCCTCTGTGTCTTTAATAGAATTATGAGTTTCTGGAACAACTGTGTTGAACATTCAAATTCGATGTCAAGTCCGGGGGCTCGGATTATGCTTGTTCAAAGCTTACTCACCACTAACGATGCCACACTTTCCGTTGGTTTAAAATAGAATGTTTTAAAAGTCAATTCATTTGACCAATCTGCAGACCTCATAATGTCTACTACTCTTGCTCCTATGTTGAATGCTTTGGTAGTCATCGCTCCTCTTGCTGAGTGAGCCCCATATTTAACTACATCAATGCCTGCCTGTTCCATCACCCATCTAAGCCACCTGGCTATGGTAGCCGGTGTTATGGCCTTAAAAGGTTTACAAATCACTATTGTAACTGTGACACTACTGGAGGTCTAACTTCCCTCATTATGTCCTCATCTGCTGATAAGCATGGGAATCATTTTGGTTGTCTTGGAAATGATTCATAAGATATGGATCTCAAACATGTCTTAGTCCTCCTCGTTATGAGGAAGGCCACTGCGTTTGGTGACACACTCTTTCTGTTGATCCCTAGTGCTCTAATGTCTGATGGCCTTTTACAAGCCAATAGACATAGTAGCATTGCTAGATTGCCTGAAATGGCCTTCCTGGATAGTTCCTGGTTATCTGGCCATGATAGAAATTATTTCAAAACTGTATCCACATCCCACAATTGAGTATATTTTTCACGAGAGGGTCTAGTCATCTTTACTCCCTTTACTAGTCTACAAATCAGGGGATGTTCTCCTATTGCTATGCCTTCGATCCTGGGGTATCATGCTGATATCGCTGACCTGGCCGTATTGATTGTTCTATATGCCTTCCATTGGGCTGCCATCTCTGCTAAGAAATTGGCTACATGTACTACATCCATTCTGTATGTGACTTCAATCCAGCACTCCAACTAAGTCAATCCCTAGTCTGGGATGCCCAATGGAAGCCCTTATTTATATATTTTTTATGTCAAAGTTCTTTAAATCTGGATGATGAACCCTTATATAACGCCCCTCTCTTTGGATCTCCCCGACCTCACTGAGCCAAGAAGGAGGTTTGTTTTGCAAATTAAAAAGTTTATTTGAAGAATTGAACAATATATATATTTCACACTTTTATGAATAGAAACAATATCTGAATAGCACATTTATGAATATGAACAGTGATCAGTACTGGGTAATATTACAATATCAACAACTCTTTAATTACTTAGGAATAGGAACAGGAAGGATAAGGTAGCAGAGAATACTTTATATTGGTTCAAGGAAATGCAATGATGGGAAAGAATGCAACACAGAAATAAATTTGATATGGTTTCAATGAAAACAATGTGGTCCCTTTTCCCCCTGTGACTACTCACTAGCCCCACGATGCAATATGAAGAGATGGAAATGAGAGCACACAGGTTTCAAGAATACAATCAATAATGCAGTTCAATTCCAGTGCCCCCAGCAAGCTTAGAGAGAATAGGTATGATTTTCACCGCACGGCGGTCTGTGTGGCCTCTTGAACTGGATCTGATGGGTTCTGGATACAGCACTGCTTTCTGGGTCTGGACCTTGGTTCTAGCACAGGGTTCTTAGCTAGAAGCAAAACAGCTCAGCCAGGCTGTTGAATGGTTTAGTTAGGCCCGGTGGAAGTTTAGGGGTTAGAATCAGGTTGCAAAAGGTTCTGAAGGCCTGCTGCAAAGTGTTCAGTTTGGGTTAGGCCTCTGCTTCAGGGTTCTAGAGTTTGGTTCTAGAGTTGGTTCTAGATCTGGAGTCTGGAGTCTTCCTGCAGGGTGCTGCGCCAAGAAATCAGTTGAGTCGTGGAAAAATGTGTGTGTCCTATCTGTCCTCACAGTCCCTATTTTTGTATTTCCAAAGTGGGTGGGGTGGCTGATTGTACAATGCCCAACCCTCTAAGGATCTGTTAGGTTAGAGGATTTCCTATCCCCTGATTGGAGAAAGGATCAGCATGTTAGAATGAGTCAGAGTGATGCTGTGTTTATGGTCCAAAAGAAATCCCCCCTTTTGCTTTTACCTAGAAAATCTATTTTTTCCCAAAAAACATATTTCCCAGATACACAAGTTGTTGAGAATACATAATTACATGACAGATTGCTTGAGGTGCATTTCTGTTCAAATCCCATGTTTCTACGAGCTTGGGTTCAGAAATGACAACATTTTCGCGCTTTTGGAGGGTTTCTCAATATTCATTCTGCACCAAATTTGATACATGCATGCATATCCTTTCTGAGCATATTACTGTAAGTTTCCATGTTTCTAGCATAAACACAGTATCTACAATATGAATAAATTCCGGGGTTTAGTCTCAGAACATCGCACAGAGTCCATCTTAGTCTTGCACTGAGTGAATTTTTCATTTTCACACTCTCAAAATTTTACATTTTTGTCAGCTCGGTACAATTTGTTATAAGCACTTTTATAAAACATACATTTGCTTTCAATTCACTTCACACAATGGTTTGTCTCCGCCTCCAGGGTCTGGGCTGACTCAGAGGTCACATGTCCTGTCTTCCTGCCAGCAGTTTTTTGACAGTTACACCCGAATTTAGCATATTCCTATTCATCCCAAAGAATCTATTGTTCCTTTCTCCGTGCTGCAGAGAAAATCCCCTCCATTTTTGATTAGCATGCCAATGCAACATCCTTCTTCTGGTGGGAATGACAAGGTGTGAAGGGTTCTCAGGGGAAGCAAGCCTTTTGGAGTTTTAACTGCATCAGGTTACTTTCTGATCAATTGTAACAAAGTTCCTTGTGAAAAAAAATAACTATATAAACTTAAAATAAGCAACATATCTTTAAATCAAGTCTTTTTCAACGTGAAATCACTGTGTGGCACTCTTCTATGGCATTTCGATGGAATTCTCTTCTTTGGCATAGTTTGAGTTCAATTGTTCAACTTTACACACCTGAAAAATTGAAATGGTTTTAAAACGCCGGCTTTCTGGTAGAGGTGAGCAACGGTATTACACCCATTTTGACAGCTGTCTTTCCATCAAGTATCTTTAAAATAGGATTTTGTTCTGAGAACATATGATTTTTGCTGACATGGTATTTGTGTGGATTCTTGCAGTAAATGATGTGGAACACCCAACAAAGAGGTTGGATCTTTTAGATGATTTGTGAGCCATGATTATAGCAATTTTTGACAATCAAGAAAACGGATTTTCAAACAGCTCTGTGTTTCTTTTTTAATCAGCATTGCTATTTCCAAGTGGTTTCAGGCTACTTTGTGGGTAGCCCAATGGTGGGTTTTGGCATTGATCTCTTGTGCTAACTAAGATAGGCAAAAGTAGATGGTGGCCTATTTTTCAGGTTTTCACTGCGCAATTTCTGGTGATTTCTCACAAGCAGCATGCTTTCTGGTGGCCATTATGATGTTTCTGCTGCCAGCAATGCACAGTGATGTTGCAGGGCTTGGATGAGTGGGTTGATACATCCCACAATTCCATCGGGATGAATACTCCTCTCCAAACACCAGCTACAACATTTAGCCCATGCAGACTTGTAAGCCCTGTGTGTTCCTGGGGCCCAGGATTCATTCATGATGATTTCAGCCTCATTAACCCAAGATCTCCTGAAATCGCCCATGCGATTAGATTGAGTCTGCCTGACCTCACTAGTGGATGTCTGAGGTCCCTGGGGTCTCGTACAGTGAACTCGTACCTGGGTAGAGCCAATCCGGCGTAACTAGAACTAGCGATGCTTTCTGCCGCCTCACATGGGCTAGCGTCCTCGCTATCATGGAGAAAGGTGGAAATGCGTAGTTTGTCTGTTGACCCCATGGTTGAAGGAAGGCATCTGTCACTTACACCTCTGCGTCCGGTCTCCAGCAAAAGAACCGGGTTAATTGTTTGTTCAGTCTTGATGCAGAAAGGTTGACCTGGCATGGTCCCCATCGAGTCATTAGTTCTTGAAATACCTCCTCGTTCAGCTTCCAATCGCTGGCGTCCCTGAGGTATCTGGAGTTCCAATCAGCCACCTCGTTCTGATGACCCGACAGGTACTCTGCCGTCACTTTCCTCTGAAGACAGAGTTCCCAGAAATCTTTCACTAATTTTGCCAGTAGTTTGGATCTTGTCCCACCCAGTCTGTTCATGTACCTTACTGCCAAAACATTATCTATCTTTAGCAGGACACAACATTGTGCCTTCTCTTGAGTCCAGCATGTCATTGCGAAGGACCCTGCCAGGAACTTCATACAGTTGATATGGAGTGTCATCTCCTGGTCCGACCACTTGCCCCCTGTCGACAGGTTTCCCCATCGGGCTCCCGAGCTCCATCTGCTGTTGTCAGATTTGATGACCAGGTCCGGGGATGAGCCAAAAATGGCCCTCCCGTTCCATGCATCCATGTGGTGTTGCAACCATTCCAATTTTTCCCGTCACTTCTTGGGAGATGGTAATGTTCGTTTCGTATGATGCGCCCCTCCTGAGGTGTCTGATCTTTAATCTCTAGAGTGTCCTGTAATGTAGTGGTCCTGGAAATATCACTTGGATCAATGACCCTAGTCAACCCACTAACCTTGCAATGTCCCTCAGTGACATTTCTCCTCTCGCTAGGGTGTGTCTTAACAGTTTTTTGATATTGTTCACCTTGGTAATGGGTAGGCTGAGGGATCCCTGAATAGAGTCCACTATGAATCCCAAAAATTACATTGACTGTTCCGGCACTATCTTGGATTTATCCCAATTTATTAGGAAACCCAGGTCCTGTAGTAATTTTATTGTCATCTGCACCTGTACTTGAAGTGTCTCTTTCTCCTTCTCCTGATACATCAGTCATATATCGTCTAGGTATATTATGAGTCTTATTCCCTGACTCCTGGGGTGCGTCACCACTGGCTTCATTATCTTGGTGAAGCACCATGGTGCGGATGCCAGGCCGAAGGGCAGGCATCGAAATTCCCATGTCGACTCTCCCCAGATAAACCTTAGGAATCTGCAATGTTCCTCTGCAATGGGTATAGTTAGATATGCGAACTTTAGATCTATTCTGGTGAACCAATCTCCTTGAAATAAGGTACCTCTTAATAGATGTATCCCTTCCATTTTTAAGTGTGTGTACACCACAAATTTGTTCAAACCCTTCAAGTTTATAATTGGTCTTGACTTGTGTTTCCCTTTCACAAGGTACATGTTGCTTATGAACCCTCTTGAGGAATATGTTACCTTTCTTATGGCATTTTTGCTTTCTAGCCCTCTCAGCTCTTCCTCCAGTAGTAATTTGTCTTCTTTGTTTATCTCTAAACTCCTTGGAGGATTCCTCTGTTGAGGGATATCGAATAAATCTATGTGAAGACCTTTCACAGTTTCTATTATCCAAGTATCCCCAGATATAGTGTGCCAATTTTTTTTTATAAACCCTGCTATTCCCCCCCCACTGCTTGGGTAATTAATCGTGGGTTGTACGCTCTCACCTGAGGTGTTTTGTTGACACTCTCTGTGGCGGCAGTTTCTACCCCTTCCTCTGCCCTTTGATGGGAAGAA
Organism: Ambystoma mexicanum; assembly: GCF_040938575.1. Classification (NCBI taxonomy): domain Eukaryota; kingdom Metazoa; phylum Chordata; class Amphibia; order Caudata; family Ambystomatidae; genus Ambystoma; species Ambystoma mexicanum. Next base: position 322,410,952 of record NC_090926.1, on the reverse strand, counting down.
AGGGGCCTGCCTTTGTTTCTCTTGGTCTCACCACTGCGTTCTGTCATGGTAGGATATGTTAAAGGGGAACCGGCCAGCCGAGCGACCCCTGCCTCTGCTGGCCCTCCTGAAAATCTGCCTTCTAAACACTCTCTTGAGTGATGCCTGCGCTTTGTCCAGCGCTGCATAGGAGTTAGCGAACTTTGTTAGCTCTTTGATAAAGAAATCTACGAAGAGCTTTCCCTTTGCGGTCGAAGCTGACTCCGATGAAACTAGTTCACTTAACTTCGGCTCTATCTTTACTAGAAGGGATCTTCTTCTCTCTGTGGAAATCGCGTGATTGGCGTTACCCAACATTCAGATTGCCCTCTGGGCCCACCCATTCATAATCGTCCGGTCCACTGGTTCTCCCTTTTCTCTGGCTTCTTCGCCAATCTACAGTATCTTGGTGAGGGGCCCCGTCATGTCTAGCATTTGTCATGGCATGACTGCCAGGACCTATCTAGTCCTTTTATCACGTCCTTGGTGTACTTGCTCATGAACATGATCATTTTCTCATTGATCTCGGGTGTCTCCGCCACACCTTCTGGGAGATGAGGTCTCAGGCATTGTGCCTTCATCTTACTCCTAACATCTTTAGCTAGGGGCGCCCTCAGGCGTTTTTCTCAGGTAGGCCGCTATTTTATTTTTGGTGGCTCCCATTCGGAACAATGTGGGTGTATCAGTGCCTCTGGATCAAAATCGTCCCCTGCACCGTCCACCTCTGTCTCCTGCTTCTTCTTTTTCTTTGGCGCATTATGGCCTTCTTCTTCTGAGGAAGATATGGAATATACCTCCTCCTCCGAATATTCATCTTCCAGTCCTCATCTCCTTCAGCAGAGCAGAAGTGTCTGAGGATTTATCTTACCACCTGCTAGGCTCCACCTTAGATCTCACTATCCTTCTCTTACCACCCTTCTTCCTCTGTGGTGTGGCTGGGGGCGGTGGGGTTCCTCTGCCCTGCGGGGTGCCTTTCTGTACCTTTTGTTTTCCCCTGTGCTTTTAGCCCTTTGATCTCCTCCAGGCCCTGTGAGAACTTGAGCCAGTCCTCCATCAGAGCTATCTGCTGTGGCCCCTGTCCCAATGAGGCCCCCAGGGCTTTTTGGAGGACCGTAGTCATCTCCAAATGGCTCCTCTTATATCTATATTGTATTGATTGCCTGGCTTGTTTCATATATATATATATATATATATATATATATATACATATATATATATATATATATATATATATATAACTTTGTTAAGGTAAGGAGACGACATGGTTAAGTTGCCCTACTAAAAACCTGTGCAATTCACTAAAAAAACTTTACAAACGTGACATTATGGTTCAGGGTAAAACCGAAAACCCCCTGAAATTTGCCAGTTAGGGTAGGCTAAGTAACCATACCTGCCCACCCCACTGTGCACTGCTAACACTAATACCCAGGACATGAAGAATGACATCACAAATGTCATTGATGACATCACTGATGATATCCCATGTGTAGCCCCTTTGTTTTTGTTCACTGCCATATATATATATTAAAGGGATGTTATGGTTCAAAGTAAAACCGAAAATCCCTTGACATTCACTCGTTATGGTAAGCTAAACCATAACTCGCACCACCTACGTGCATTGCTAAGACTAACACCCAGGACATCAAAGATGACATCACAAATGTCATTGATGACATCACATGTGAATGTACTTTTCATGAAAAGTCTGCACAAGGGAGTCTTATTATAATGTTGATAAAAGAACTGTCAAGGGTCATTGGAATAGATGACATGAGCTATGTGGTTCATTAAGCAATGCATTGACATAAATACCATTCTATTATGAAGTTCTTTACAGTTTAATAATGTAATCATGTATAGACATAAGCATTGTATGCAGCATACATGATGAGGGTGTGTTAGGGAGAATTCTCTGTAAAGGGTAATTTCCCAAACCTAGTGAGTCCCCCAGCAGCTTTGCTGGATTGTTGGGGTTTATTTTTTTCTCCTGCTAAGAGTGAGACTCTTTTTCCTCCCACTCATGATTTGAGGTGTTCCTTTGACTTTGTATGTGTTCCATGGTCTAAGGGGTCCTTTTCCCCATAGGGTTTCATGTGTTTTTGATATGTGGGTTACACAGCACCCTCTGTGCCGTAACCCAGGGGTGTCGTAGCGACCCCCAAACATAGACTCCATACCCTGAGACTGACTACTGTCTCCCAGGGCATGTAAAGTCACCAAACTATGAACAGAACCAGTACAAACCATCATATTGTGGACGTACTGGTTGGGGCAATTCGATTGCCCCGGGGTCTGTTGTTCGAGGGGGCACTGTCCAGTCCCACCCGACCGAGTTTTGGCTGGTGGCAGTGGATACTACTTTTTATATTCAACCGCGAATATTTTTACCTATGGGATTTTCCCATTGTTCGAGGCTACCACTTTTTAAAATAGCCTCGAACATACCGCCGGTTTATTAAATTAATATAAATTCACCGGTTGGTATTTTTTGCCGAAACTTGGTTCCAAAATGGCGTTTGTGTTCGCTTCTGTGACTCCAACCCAAGTCGAGCCCTTTGTTCCACTTTTTGGCGGGCTTCTCCACAGAAGCCTCCAAAAGTGGTGCCACTTTGTCTGGGTACCACAGGGGGTGGGGGAGGGGGTTTAGGCACCCTGGACTGAGTTGCCTCTGCAACTCAAGTCACACTCTTGTGTGATTGGCCCAAGTGGTGAGCCGCCCGGCTCACCACTTAGCATGTTTGAGTGACAGCTATTCTGAATGAATGGTGGTTTTCTGCATAAAAGCAGGGCTTTGGGGACTGGAACTTGAGAAGTCGCCACAGGACCTAAAGAATCCGAGGAGGGAGAAGCCGAGCCGACCTGCAATGACGACACCACCGGTGGAGCCCTACTGAACCGTCTCACCACTTTTCCCGACGACAGAGGAGATCTCCAGCCCGGAGAGTCTTCTTCCTTTGACTGGTGGGGATAACCAGTTTGCCCTTCTTTTCGCCTTCCTGGACCATCTCGTGGCCGCCTTGCCCATGCCAAGCACCCCGGCAACCGGAATACCACGGTTTACCACTACCGCGAAGAAGAGGGTGGTACTTTGTAACCGGGAAACTCCGTGGCTGGTTTCTTCCCTGGCAGTGCAACGACCTTCAGCTTTCCTCCACGTCGAGACCTCCTCTTCCTCTGGACGAAACACTGACTTGCACCCGCTGCCAGGAACAACTGCCCCTGCTGGATGGTTCTTCCCACTTTCAGGTACTGTGTCCCGCCTGTTTTCCCTTGCGACAGATCGTTCGGGGTGACAGTAAATCCTCGTCTTTCTAACCTGGGTTAACCTGGGGCCCGTTAACTAACTTTTCCTGACTTGATCTCAATCTTATGTGAACTATCTACAAAGACTCTTTGGGCATAACCCCAGTGTGTTCCTGGACACATTTTGCTTGCTCTCTCTAAGAGTGGGCCTGGCATTTGAACTTCCTTGCTCTCCAGTCGACTTTGGCTAAACTGCCTCACTGTGGTTCTTTGAAAGGTATTGAAATTTGTGTGCTTTCATAACTCTGCCTTTTCCCTCCCTTTTTATATAACTTATTATTAGAGTGCCATCTTAGGTTAAGCGCTCACCTCTGTCTGAAAATAAGTAGTGTTTCTCACTGAGACTTGTCTAATAAGTAATCAGGGTTGTATATATATATATATATTAGTGACTGTGTGTGAATTTACTTACCTCTTTTTGTGCTAGTGTAATTTACAAATGTGTCTTTAAATAAATAATTATATGCTTTTACACCAAAGCTCTGGTCAGTGTTTGCTTGTGCTACTGTATCTCTGTACCTATTGTGTGTACTCTATATACTTCCTAACTCATCTTGAGAGAAGTCTGACTGCTCAGCCACAGCTACCAGGTAAATCTGGGTGGTACAGACTGCTACCAATTGGGTTTACTGCCAACCACCTGTAGTCCTAAATATTTTGCAGTATACATTTTAGTGTGCTTATAGATACCTTAGTGCAACTAACCACAAAGCTTAGCACTAAAGAAGCATTTTCTAAAACATGTCAACTATGGAAAGCTATAGTCAAGAGTCCCTTGCTACAACAACTGCTGATTGTTTAAGAGTTCTCTGTAAGCATGAGAACCTCCTGACTAAGGGCAAGAAAATTGAGCTAATAGAAAGGTTGTTAGCAAACCAAAGTCTGGATGGTGGTTCAGAGGAACCTACCACTCCAGCAACTGTAGATGACAGCAATGATATTGATATAAATGTTAGTATTGATAACTTTGAGTCAGAAGCAGAAGAGGAGGTGGAAGATGTTAGAGTTGTCTCCCCTGGGCCTCTACCTGCCCTGCCAGCTGTCCCTACTGGACCTTTACCAGGTCCCACACTTAATCCTCAATATATGGAACTAGAAAAAAGAAGCTTGAATTAGAATTCAAAAGAATTAGTGCTCAAACAGAAAAACGGCACCAAGAACTAAGACTCAGAGAAATGGGGCTCAACCATGAGCTAGACATTAAAAAATTGTCTGTGGAAAGTGCTTCTCTCTCCGAATCCTCTAGGAGTTCCAGTCCCAAAAGACCCCGGATACCTAAGGAGCAAGTGGGTATGTATGAGCCTAAATTGGATGTGTTGGACTGGTTGAGTTTGTTTGAATATAATCATGGGCTCCAGAACATTACAGGAAATGAGTTACTTTCCTGGTTGTTCTCTAGGCTCCCCCCTGTTGCAACTGATGTGGTAATGGAGTTGGGGGAGGAGGATAAGAAGGATTATGAATGTGTGAAGCTAGCTTTGATAGCTATATTTGGGAAGACCCCTTCCCAGTACCGTAAGAGGTTTAGGACCCTCAAAAAGCATGATGGTACCCCTTGGGCTACCTGGGTGAGTGAAAGTTTGAAGAACTTAGAGGGATGGATTAAGGGTTACAAAGTGAACACTTATGAGGGAATGAGGAATCTTGTGATGTTGGAGTCAATTTATGACGCCTGCTCTCCTGAGCTCAGACAGCACTTGGCTGATTCAAAGAAATTAGATTCCAGGAAACTAGCTAAGGCTGCTGACTTGTGGGTGGCCAACAGGGCTACTCACAAGAACCCCGGGGTAACTCAGAAAAAGGATGAGGGGAAACAGCCAAAAAAGGACTCCAAAGAGAATTCTAATAATTCCAATCCCAAAGAGGGCCCCAAACAGAACAATAAGGGTAAGCTACAAGGGAAACCAAATCAGAGTAGTGTACCCTCTGGTAGTAAACCAGAAGGAGGTCAGAGCAAGCCACCATTCCAGAAAGCATTTGGTAAATGCTATGTTTGTGGTTCGCCTGACCATGTGAAAGGAGATCCGAGACCTAAGGGTAAACCTTCAAGGGTAGCCGTCGCTCCAGAGGAGGAAGTACAAATGGCAAGTGGAAACTTTCTACTGCTGGCTGATGAACCCATTGGAGTCTCAGCCAGTGTTTCTTTAGTGTCTCTGGGTCTGTGGGAAAAACAGAATTTAGATGTCTATAACTCTATTCCAGATAATACCAAAGAGTATTATAAGGACAGTGTCCAGGTGAATGGTCAGGAGACCCCTGCCGTTAGGGACACTGGAGCCAGTATAACTGTGGTGGATACATCTTTTTTTCAGGCTGAGGATGTTGCTAAGGCACCCAAACACCTCACCAGGTTAGCTGGAGGGACTGTGCAGATGCTTCCCCAATTACCAGTTCTCATCCAGTGTAATGACATGACTGTGAAGATACCTGTCAGCATACAAAGTGAGGTACCAGGAAGGGTTCTGTTGGGTAATGACCTGAAAACCCTTGGAGTAGTGTCACATACCCCCAGACCTCCTAATAAAAGATTACAGGAGCTCACCAGACCTGCAAGGGAGAGAACCATGAGAGGTACTCCCAAGGAGATGATGAAGAAAGATATCACTCCTACTCCACTGGAGTTACAACTTGCTATCACTGAACAAAAAGAAGCACAGGGGAAACCCAAGACTTCCAAGGAACAGCCAACAGCAAGCACTCCAGTGCTTCCAACAAGGACTTCCCCTAGGTTGTCCAAAGCTACACCTGTAACTCCACCTCCAGCCGAGGCTGAGAGGGAGGTGCAGCCCTGTATGGTGGAGCTAGACTCTGAAGAAGAGCTAGTGGAAGGCCAAGAACTCATTGGAGATCTGGATCCTGTTAACCATCCTGAGCTGCAGTCTTTACTGGCAGAAGGTGGACCCAACAGGGCAGACTTCAGTAAGGGACAGAGAGAATGTCCAACTCTGGAAGGTCTTCGCCAACAGGCAGCTTCTCAGGCTGATGGGCAAGAGCCTGGGAAGTATAGGTTGCACTGGGAAGATGGCCTCTTCTACAGTGAACCAACTGAGTCTGCACCTGGAGACTACAAGCGGCTTGTAGTACCTCAGGAAAACAGACAACAGTTCTTGCAACTGGCCCATGAGATTCCTTTGGCTGGTCACTTGAGTTTCAAGAAGACCAAGGAAAGGCTCTCACTCTACTTTTATTGGCCAAAGATGGGGGCTGAGGTAGATAAGTTTTGCAAGAGCTGCCATACCTGCCAGACTTCTGGTAAGGTTGGGTCCAAGAATGTGGCACCATTAGTGCCTCTCCCAGTTGTGGGAGTCGCATTTGAGTGGGTAGGGATTGACATTGTTGGTCCCCTTGATCCCCCAACCTCCTCAGGCAACAGGTTTATCCTTGTTGTAGTAGACCATGCTACTAGGTACCCTGAGGCAATTCCTATGAGGACTGTTACAGCTCAGGCTGTGGCTAAGGCCCTCCTTGGTATTTTTTACCAGGGCTGGGTTTCCTAAGGAAGTAATCTCCGACAGGGGGTCAAATTTTATGTCCCACTACATGAAAGCCATGTGGAAAACCTGTGGAGTTACTTACACGTTCTCTACCGCCTACCACCCTCAGACAAATGGGTTGGTAGAAAGGTTCAACAGAACCATGAAGAGCATGATAGGTGCTTGAGAGGATCCCCTTAAAAGAAAGTGGGACCTTCTATTACCCAGCCTTCTCTTTGCTTATAGAGAAGTCCCTCAGGAGGGAGTAGGTTATTCTCCCTTTGAACTTCTTTATGGCCATCCAGTCAGAGGTCCATTGGCCCTGATTAAGGAAGGGTTGGAGAGTGCTCCTTCCCCCAAGCCAGTCAGAGTGACTGACTATGAGATAGGTCTCCGGAGGAGGATGTCACAAATGATGGCAGAAGCAAGTGATAACCTGAAAGCTGGACAAGCTTTGGCCAAACATTGGCATGACCAAAAGGCTAACATGGTTGAGTTCACTCAAGACCAACTAGTTCTAGTTATGATTCCAACAAGGCAGAGGGCCTTGCAAGATAAATGGATGGGACCCTTCAAGGTTGTGGGTAAACTTGGAGAGGTAAACTATCTGGTGGACTTGGGCAATCCCAAGGAGGCTCCCAGAGTCTTCCACACCAACCGACTAAAAGCGTATGTCTCCAGGCCTGAAGTAGGAGCCGTGCTTCTAGCTTCAACAGAAGAGGAAGAAGAGAGTGAAGCTCTCCCTGACCTTCTCAGAGGCTTACCCTTGGACGAAAGGATTGAAGGAGTAAATCTCTCTTCAAATCTGACACCTGAGAAACAAGAAGAGTGCAAAGCCATGTTAAACCAGTTTGCCTCGCTGTTCTCACTTTCACCAGGCTTGACCCCTTGGGGACAACATGATATACTCACTGGTGACTGTCTGCCAGTCAAAAGCAGAGGATATAGAATGTCAGAAAATGTAAGGACCCACATCAAAGGGGAGGTCAAGAAGATGCTTGATCTCAGGGTAATAGGGCCCTCTACTAGCCCATGGTCTAGCCCAGTGGTGTTAGTACCAAAGGCAGGATCCAAAGAATTGAGATTCTGTGTGGACTATAGAGCTCGTAATGCAGTCACCAAGACTGATGCCCACCCTTTGCCAAGGGCAGATGAGTTGGTGGATAGACTTGGTTCGGCCAAGTTCGTCAGCATATTTGACCTTACGTCAGGCTATTGGCAAATAGCCCTGACAGACCATGCCAAGGAGAAAACTGCATTTTCTACCCCAGTTGGCTTATACCAATTTAAGGTTATGCCTTTTGGATTGAAAAATGCACCTGCAACATTCCAAAGGATGTAAATGAGGTTCTGGCTGGGATGGAGGATTTCTGCATGGCATACTTGGATGACATTGCAGTATTCAGCCAATCCTGGGAAGAGCATGTTAACCACCTAGGACATCTTTTGCAGGATCTGGGACAGGACAATCTGACCATAAAGGCAAGTAAATGCCGAATTGGTCAGAGTAAGGTGGTCTACCTTGGGCATGAGGTAGGAGGTGGAGAAATAAGGCCTTTGCTCAGTAAGATTGAAGCTGTGCAAAATTGGACAACACCTACTACTCAAACCCAGGTGAGAGCCTTCTTAGGCCTCACTGGGTAGTACAGGAATTTCATAGAGAACTATGGGACCATAGGTTCTCCACTGAATGTAATCTCCTCTCCAAAATTCCCTAAGAAGGTCAAATGGAATGAGGAATGCAATCAGGCCTTTGAAAACCTGAAGAAAGCTCTTTGCCAAGCACCAGTATTGAGAGCTCCTGACTACCACCAAACTTTCATTGTGCAGACAGATGCTTCTAATGTAGGTATAGGTGCAGTCCTTAGCCACCTGGATGAGAAAGGTAGGAAGCACCCCATTTGCTTCATCAGCAGAAAGGTGAAGGATCCTGAGACAAGGTGGGCAACTATCGAAAGAGAATGTTTTGCTATTGTGTGGGCACTGAAGAAGTTTAGGCCATACTTGTATGGTTCTACTTTTATCATTCAGACTGACCACCAACCCTTGAGATGGTTGATGCAAATGAAAGGGGAAAATCCAAAACTATTGAGATGGTCAATCTGCCTTCAAGGGTTTGATTTCACCATTGAGCACAGGTCAGCATGTCACCACCAAAATGCTGATGGTCTCTCTAGGATGTATGTCATCGACTAGAGGTATGAGATTCATCCAGGAGTGGATTAAATCCTCCTGTCCCTTAGTCTGGGGGGCGGGGGGCGAGTGTTAGGGAGAATTCTCTGTAAAGGCTCATTTCCCACACCTAGTGAGTCCCCCAGCAGCTTTGCTGGATTTTTGGGGTTTATTTTTTTCTCCTGCTAAGAGTGAGACTCTTTTTCCTCCCACTCTTAGACATGATTTGATGTGTTCCTTTGACTTTGTATGTGTTCTATGGGCTATGGGGTCCTTTTTTCAATAGGGTTTCATGTGTTTTTGATATGTCGGTTACACAGCACCCTCCGTGCCGTAACCCAGGGGTGTCGTAACGACCCCCAAACATAGACTCCATACCCTGGGACTGACTACTGTCTCCCAGGGCATGTAAAGTCACCATTGGCTTTACTAGTCTCAAATTATGAACAGAACCAGTACAAACCATCATATTGTGGACGTACTGGTCGGGGCAATTCGATTGCCCCAGGGTCTGTTTTTCGAGGGGGCACTGTCCAGTCCCCCCGACCGCGTTTTGGCTGGTGGCAGTGGATACTACTTTCTATATTCAACCGCAAATATATCCCTATGGGATTTTCCCATTGTTCGAGGCTACCACTTTTTAAAATAGCCTCGAACATATTGCCGGTTTATTAAATTAATATAAATTCACCGGTTGGTATTTTTTGCCGAAACTTGGTTCCACAATGGCATTTGTGTTTGCTTCTGTGACTCCAACCCAAGTCGAGACCTTTGTTCCACTTTTTGGCGGGCTTCTCCACAGAAGCCTCCAAAAGTGGTGCCACTCTGTCTGGGTACACAAGGGGTGTGGGAGGGGGTTTAGGCACCCTGGACTGAGTTGCCTCGGCAACTCAAGTCGCACTCTTGTGTGATTGGCCGCCCGGCTCACCACTTAGCATGTTTGAGTGACAGCTAGGCTGAATGAATGGGGGTTTTCTGCATAAAAGCAGGGCTTTGGGGACTGGAACTTGAGAAGTCGCCACAGGGCATAAAGAATCCGAGGAGGGAGAAGCCGAGCCGACCTGCAACAACGACACCACCGGTGGAGCCCTGCTGAACCGTCACACCACTTTTCCCGACGACAGAGGAGATCTTCAGCCCGGAGTGTCTTCTTCCTTTGACTGGTGGGGATAACCAGTTTGCGCGTCTTTTCGCCTTCCTGGACCATCTCGTGGCCGTCTTGCCCGTGCCAAGCACCCCGGCAACCGGAATACCACGGTTTACCACTACCGCGAAGAAGAGGGCGGTACCTTGTAACCGGGAAACTCCGCGGCTGGTTTCTTCCCTGGCAGTGCAACAACCTTCAGCTTTCCTCCACGTCGAGACCGCCTCTTCCTCTGGACGAAACACTGAGTTGCACCCGCTGCCAGGAACAACTGCCCCCGCTGGAGCGTTCTTCCCACTTTCAGGTACTGGGTCCCGCCTGGCTTCCCTTGCGACAGATCGTTCGGGCTGAGAGTAAATCCTCGACTTTCTAACCTGGGTTAGCCTGGGGCCCATTAACTAACTTTTCCTGACTTGATCTCAATCTTTTGTGAACTATCTACAAAGACTCTTTGGGCATAACCCCACTGTGTGATTCTGGACACATTTCGCTTGCTCTCTCTAAGAGTGGGCCTGGCATTTGAACTTCCTTGCTCTCCAGTCGACTTTGCCTAAACTGCCTCACTGTGGTTCTTTGAAAAGTATTGAAATGTGTGTGCTTTCATAACTCTGCCTTTTCCCTCCCTTTTTATATAACATATTAGAGTGCCATCTTAGGTTAAGCGCTCACCTCTGTCTGAAAATAAGTGGTGTTTCTCACTGAGACTTGTCTAATAAGTAATTAGGGTTGTATATATATATTAGTGACTGTGTGTGAATTTACTTACCTCTTTTTGTGCTAGTGTAATTTACAAGTGTGTCTTTAAATAAATAATTATATACTTTTACACCAAAGCTCTGTTCAGTGTTTGCTTGTGCTACTGTATCTCTGTACCTATTGTGTATACTCTATATACTGCCTAACTCATCTTGAGAGAAGTCTGAATGCTCAGCCACAGCTACCAGGTAAATCTGGGTGGTACAGACTGCTACCTGTAGTCCTAAATCTTTTGCAGTGGTCCCTATGGGAACTGCACAGGTTTCTGCCTAACAAGGTGCAATATTCATAATCTTCCCATGTTAAATAGTGAAATGGTAAATGCTTTCTTATTAGAGTTTTGTGTACTGTGAAAATGTTATAAGTAGCTAATGAAACCCACTTCCTATATAATTTCATTATTACACACAAAACACAAAGACATAACAACAAATAGAAATATGAGTATATACAGTGAAAGTGAAGTACGCAAAAAAGCAGCAGTAGAAGCAGACATTTTGCATAACCTACCTGATTATTTTTATGCACAGAAATGATTGTTCTGGTTCAAACCTACTACTTCCCTTTGAATAACTATCACATGATGTGCCTGCACCCTAAAGAGAGTAATGCAAATACAAATATGAGCATATCCACAGAAAGTACAGTAATAAAAAAAACAGCAGACCAATAAGAAAGTGTTGATAACCTTACTGATTGTCTTCACACACAGAAAGCATTGGTACCTTTCAAGTGCGTATTCTCCCTATGTATATGTTTCATATGCTAAGAATGAACCCCAAATGAATTACTGAAAGAACATAATTGAAGTGTAAGTCTACAAATATAGTACTTTTAGATTTTTTTGTTCCTAAGTATTACTGGCTAAGATATATTACTAAAGGAAAAAAGAGGGAGCCAGACATGTTATGTCATCAGTGATGTCATCAATGACATTTGTGATGTCATCTTTGATGTCCTGGGTGTTAGTCTTAGCAATGCACGTAGGTGGCGCGAGTTATGGTTGCTTAGCTTACCATAACGAGCGAATGTCAAGGGATTTTCGGTTTTACTTTGAACCATAACATCTCTTTTAAAAAGTTTTTTTGCTGAATATATATATATATATAATATATATGGCAGTGAACAAAAACAAAGGGGCTACACATGTGATATCATCAGTGATATCATCAATGACATTTGAGATGTCATTCTTCATGCCCTGGGTATTAGTGTTAGCAGTGCACAGTGGGGCGGGCAGGTATGGTTGCTTAGCCTACCATAACTGGCGAATTTCAGGGGGTTTTCGGTTTTACTTTGAACCATAATGTCACGTTTGTAAAGTTTTATTAGTGAATTGCAAGTTTTTTAGTAGGGAAACTTAACCATCACGTCCCCTTAACAAAGTTTTTTTAATGAATTTTACAGGTTTTTAGTAGGGCAACTTAACCATAACGTCCCTTTAACAAAGTTTTTTTTTTACTGAATTTCACAGGTTTTTAGAAGGGGAACTTAATCATAACATCTCGTTAATACAGTTTTTTCACTGAATATACACTTTCATCATGTGATTTTGGGAGATGTGTAGTATAATTTCCTTACTTTATATACATGTAACATAAAACATACTGAACCCCCTCGCTAATGATATTTGAAAGTCACGGACTGAGCGCCTGTCTGCTGACGGGCTCAGACAAGGCCAACAGTACCCAAACAGTCAGGGGGTATCTGAAATTGTACTATTGTGTTATATGAAAAATGCACAACTTTGAAAAAGGACACAAAGACATTATAAGTACTAATAAATAAATAGGTGAACCAAAACGTCTGAAACAATAACCATGCATTTAATGACCATGTAGAATGAAATGGATTATACCATAACAAAAAAAGGGATGCATCCAACGTAATTACCTCACAGAAACTGTGCAGCCAGGAACGACAGTAGACGCACACAGAACACGAAGACAAATTACAACAAAATAGTAAGTTAACTTCATTTTTCTTATATGTGTGTGTACCTTTTTTGTATTAGGGGCAGACAAAATAATGTGTTTCTGTTGTTTTGACACAGAAATGTGCAATACTTTGGAGTGGCTGGAGGAGAATTTTCCGATTGGGGAAATGTCCGAAGACAGCGATAATAATGGTACACACTACTCTGCATAAGCAAATTAATGGTCAGTAGTTTATGGGCATTTAACATATATATATTTATTATTAACAGACCAGGTAAAAAAAAAGAAAGGCCAACAAACGACACAGAGGAAGACAGGCTGAAAAGGATAGAAGTGAAAATGGACATACTAAATGACAATTTTAACAGCTAAAGGCAATTTGTGGAGGAATATGTGAGAGGAAAAATACAATATCACTGTCCCACCTGCACCTGCCCCCTTCTCCATTTTCTAGTGAACCATCCCCAAACCTTCAAGAAGAAAATAAACGTTTTGATGAAACATCCATCCCTTCATCCCCTCACAAATCATCCCCTCACAACCAGCCCGTGTTAAACCCTAATTCCCCTATATTTGTTTCAGTATCTACTTCCCCCTGTATTTCTCTTGATTGATGTGTGTGTGTATTGAAAGTTTTTTTATGTTAGTTGTAGTGGAAGGGTTTGAGGCAAAACATTTTTTTTTAAAAAAGAGTTAAAATGTCTGCGGACAGCGCGCCTGTTCGAGCTAGCCGTAAGCAATAGAATATGGATGTTGTAACGGCAATACACCTACCCGTACCAATGGCAACCAAGATGGAACTGATCTTAGAACGCACCATCTGTTCAAGTTGTGCGTAAATGAACAGAATGGGACGTCCTAAGGACATTATACCTCTCCGTACTGCTCACAAACGACACAAACTCACAAACGACATAAAACATGTTCTTAGAACACACCAGGTGTCCAGGATGTCTGTAAATGAACAAAATGGAAGTGTCCTAAGGACACTATACCTGTCCGTACCACCCGCAGCCAAGATGAACTGTCCGTAGAACAGGCGCGGTGGCCGGCATGTCCGTAGTCAAACAAAATGGAGGTGTCCTAAGGACAATGTTTCTGGCCGTACAGTAAGCAGATCATGTACGCACATGCGCACTACACTCATAAGTACTGTGAACATCGTGCCTTTCCGTAACTGTCTGTGTCACTTCTGTCACACTTTTAATTATTTTCAGGACCCGAACACTGTCCGTAGAACACCCGCGCGCCTGCGCACATCCGTTACTCTGCATTTGTTGTCCACCGGGCACCCATTTCCCTCGCGGATGTGTTCAGGATGTCATCATGTGACTGCACCCACGCTGAGTGTGTGGACTAATTTGCGCAGTTTGTCTGCTTCCACAACATTTCAAAAGAACTTATACAAACATGGGAAATGATTTTACAGTATAAAATCACCATTTCACATGTCCCATACAATGGCCCTACCTTTGAACATATTGTTTAGAATTTTTGCAACGCTTTTGAGTGATCAATATGGTCACGAGCTGCACCCCTCCACCCCTATAAATGGCCACACCCCGAGCTCATCTTCATTGTGTTTCTGGCTATAGCAGATTGAGTTGTGCTGCCTTTACTGCTGTAGTGAACATTAGCCGACTAATCCTTATGGCATCCATGGCTAGTGTTGCTTCATTAGCCTTAGCACCACCCCCAAACCCTCCAACGCCACCAACTCCCCAAGGGCCTGCAGAGGGAAATACAGGTGAGGATGTAGAGAGCGAGGATAAAGAGGAAGAAGAGAATGTGGTGGAGGAACTGCGCACTACAAGCACTCGTCGGGAGTCGTGGGTGTGGCGGTTGTTTACAGTTTATGGGAACGTACCAAAAGCACGTGCGACTGAGGTCAGGTGTAACCAGTGCAAGTTGGTGCTGAGTCACGGGAGACCTGGTGCGTACAGCTTTGGTACGACAACCATGAAGCGACACCTAACTTCGTTCCACAGTGCGGACATTCGCAAGGTGGTGCCATGTGAAGAACGTAGTAGATTGAGTTCCTCCGCAGCATCCTCCATGTCCGATCCTCTCACCACAAGAGACACTACTGTGTGGGAGCACATCCCTCCAGCTCCCTCACAAGCCATTCGCGATGCTGTTGACCGTTACCTTTCGAGGGTCACAATATTGTGTGTGTACTGCGACACAGTACTCTGCAGGGGGGAGAGTCTTCGAAGTGTTTTGAGGCTACGGTCACGGAGCACCAGAAGGACGGCTCCCTACCTAAGTAAAGCCCACCCTACATCTTTCTCTCTGCACCTGCTCTTTCTTATCCCTGTGGTTGGTGTCCCTTCCTTACCCTCCTTTGCCTTCCTCTCCTAGTGTGTCATGTGCTCAAAAGCAATAAACTGGAAAACAACAAAAATGACAAAAAAGGCTCTTTTCAGAACCGCCTTTCTCAGTTTAACAATAGAACTATCAAGTGACTGTTTTAGGCCCCCGCGCATTTTTCAAAAAGCCCGCGGACAGTCATAGGATGCACAAAAATGGAGGGTGCAAGCAGAGCAAAACCAATGCACTTTTTGCTGGGAGTAAGTGGTGGCTCTGAAAAGAGCCTTTCGGTGGTGTTTTGTGTGTTTCAAAAACTGTAGATTGGAAAAAACGGACTACCAAATAGGTGACTATGGGCCTCATTACACGGACGGCGGTGGACCAAGGTGCTATCAGCACCTTGGTCCATGCCGGTAAAATACCGGCACCGCCTTGGAGGAAAGGAGAATTACCGCCCTATTCCAAGGTTGGTGGGGCGGTAATTCCCCCTTCCCCCATTGCCCTTCCCCATTCCCATTTTTGCCCCATAGGGCATAATGGGAATGGGGAAGGTGCTAATGGTACCGTAATTAGCTCCCTGGTCCCTTTGCGGGTTGGTTTTTAACGCCTGCAAAAAGCAGGCGTTAAAGTCTCCAACCCGCAAAGGAACCTCGTAGTAAGGCAGCAAGGGTTAACGGTCACCGGTACCATTAACGGTCACCGTTAACCCTTACCGCCGTCCGTGTAATGAGGCCCTATGAATCCAAAAAAGGTTGCAATGCATTTTGTACATTGCGAAGAAAAATCTGATTGCCAGCATATGTGAGATGGACTCCATCTCTGCGAAAAATGAAAGTGCTGCGAAACAAAATGTTTTCATTGTGGAATGAGAACATGCCAACATCTCTTAGAAAGGCACAAACAGCCTTATTAACATTGTGCCTCGCTTTCTCCATTTGTGGACCAAATGCAGAAGAATGCAGCCATATTTGTCTTTGTGCAATACAGGAAAAAACTATTTGGCAATTTGGAAACATGTCCATGACCTTCGCAAGTCCTTCCTTCATTGCAAATTGCAAAGAAACTCCAGAGACATGGCCTAAACTGTTTCCTCCGTAATGAATAATAATTATATCTGGATGAAGCTCTGTCTGCAAAGTAGCACAGAGAGGTACCAAGTCCAGCCACCTCATTCCACGCACGCCATGCCAGTGCACTTCCACATGAGGAAATCCAAGATCTGCAGATAGACCGCAACTTTCTGCACGCACCTTCAACCAATGTATCCATGAGTCTCCCAAAATCCATATAATCTGTTTTCGAGCACACAGAGCCATGGCTGTCTGGTCTCCTGTCAGGGAAAAGACGTCTCACTAAATTTCTCCATTCAGAGAACACGCACTGAACTTTACTGACCAATCCCTACCTTCGCACATTCTCATTTGCATGCGTCTCCACCCCAGAATCCCGGTTGGTAATACGCGCTGCCTGCAAACTACCGCCATGTCCGCGGACACATAGAGGATCAGAGCGTGACGACTGTACATTTAAATATTATTCCCCTTTTCCCCTTTAAGGTGGGCTCTGAAAAGAGCCGTTTTTCTTTTCTGGGCAGATGCCTCACAGACACCAGTTATTTTGTTTTTTTAAAATACTTTTTCTTCTTACTTTACTCCTACAATCATTACAGAACCTTCTCCAAAGCAAGCCTTACATTCCAAAAGAACATGGCATTTCCCAAAGAAGATAACGCAACACCATCTGCTTCAAAATAAGCCGCATTACTGGGAACAATGTTCTTGTGGCTGCAGAAAAACATACCAGCGCGTAATATGAAAGCATGCATGCCGCGGTTGATGTTACACCTCCCAATACTTTGATCAGGACAGAAAACAGAACTGTTGTCCCATTTTCCTCTAGGGAGTAACCCAGAAAAAATTACTTTTGCAGTTGGAAAGATGTTCATGACTGCTTGAACCAACTGTTCCAAATCTTCCAACAAAGTACGTGAACTCACGTAGTCCAAATGGAAAGCACCGTAGTGCAAAAGTACCACATGGGGAGTGGTCATCCTACGCATGTCTCTGCAAACTTGGAGAATTGCTGCAACATTGCGATCAGTCTCAGCGCTCCACACCACCTCCACTCCTCTCACATTGAAATTGTGTGCCATATGCCTACTTTCGGAATAGTGCTGTAAACCATGGACAAAAATATCACCAAGCACCAAAACCCTGACTCTCCCCACCTCTGCCATCTTCAGTATATGCAACATCTTTCGACACAAAAGAGCAATGTGAACATCTGATTGGCTGATGCGTACAGTCCCCTTTCCATGCTGGATTTGCTGTAGAACCCCGTATGTGACACGCCATACCCGCGGACAAGCGCTGTCTATATGCGGCACATAACTCTTAGCCAGTCCTTCTACCCTTTCCACATCACTCGCGAATCCATTCCCTCATTGGACTCAGCAAAGCAGTCACACAACCATCCACCAATCACATTCAACATCCCTACATCTAACTCTGTCATCAAAATTTCGCACTTCAAATGTACTATTGATCACTCTGAATGCAAGTTGCATATCATTGCAAAGCACCTACTTCAAAAACTACTGTGCAAGTGTCGCAGATTTCTACCTACAGCTCCATGCATGCGCACATGCATAAGTATAAAGTACAGGTATGCATATGCATATTTTAATCAGAGAACATGTGCAACCCATATGATTTCATTTAAACAAACTAATGCCACTAAATCTGCATAGCCAATACATACTAACACTCCCCCTTTAAGTGCAAGACTTCTGATTTTTCATTGACAAACCGCACTACTACTTACTGTCTTCCGCATAACCTATACATACGTAACAACCCTCCCTATTTGGAGCGAAACTTGATTTTCCATTAGAAAATGTCACCATTGTTTACTGTGTACCGCCTACATTAATGCTACTTCCAATGTGATCGTATGAGAAAAATAAATGCTCCCGATTGCTGTGGTGACATCTCCCTCTGAGGGTCTCCCAATTTTTCGGATTCCTACTTATGATATGAAAGTAGTGAAATTTTTCCCATGTACGATAATGACCTATCACTTACAAACCTCTCTGCTATGGACAACACAGCTTAAAAAAAACAAGGGATTTTCATAAACTAAAAATTGTACTCATTTGCGAATCATGTTGAACTAACATACTACAAATAACATACAAAGGCACCACAGTGAAGTGAAATGCACACATGCACTATGTTGAGATATCAAAGGAGAATACTCTGACGAAAGATGCTAAATTAACGTGTACAGTAACATCACTGCTTTAAACACACAAAGTTACTAACTTCTTCTTTTTACAATCACAGTGAAGAATACTCTCCTGAAAATCAACAGCATCTACACTGCAGACGACATATCTGAAGAAGCCTGGTCATTTCGCAGAAAAAGGTAAGTACAGTACTACCTTTCTATTCTTACTGTTCCTCAAAGAGACTGTGTGGGTTATTTATTTAATTTGCGCACCAAAACAAACATTGATTGCTGAACCATTCTATCCACAAATCCCCATTTATTAAACAAAGAATAACAGGCAGAATGGCTCACAAATCCCTGTGTTTTTGGAACTCAAATAACATACAGACGCCTTAGAATGTTAGCACTAGAAAACAAATAGCTGTTTCAATTTTATACAATTACGTTTACTATTAATGCTTCTCCTCCCCAGTAGCTCACTTTATACTCTCATATGAAGCACATTGTAGTAGTATAGAAACAGAAAAATAGCCTTCCCAAATCATTGTAACAGCCCAATGCACATTCACACACCACAACAAAGAGCTTCCCCATCAAACTCATGCACGCATGCACACAGCACAGATACATTGTACAACAGACCAATCCATGCCTTCTTTTTTCAACAGACCCCAAAGAATGCCTACCAAAAAGCAAGTCCATCTGTAGCAGAGTTTGTAGAGAAAGTTGGAACAAAACAGCTAATACAGTCCTTAGCGAAACAAAGGAAGCTTCAACTACCGAAACTTTACCTCTCCATCAAAATGTGGCACAAAACACAAAACGCTTCACAAGAAATCAGCTACCAGTACTGCTAACAATGCTCCTATTAATCCTGATATAGTAACAAGAACCCATAGTAAAAAAAAGTGTTTTAGCAAAAATGTTTCACCACAGAATCCTTCAGAATCTAATAAGAAGAGGACCGAAATCATCCTCAACCCTTAAAACGTACCATAGAAAATTAATCCTACCAGCTCTCGTGGACAGTGCAATCCTTCTCAAAAGGAAGTTGTTTATATTAGTGTTCAATAGGATGAAACCACTAACAAAACTAAGTACTAAACTACAAAAGAAACGTATCAATAAACGGAATGTCAACAAAAATAACTTCTTACATATTTGTGGAGTTGAATGGAGTCACACAACAACCACAGAACCATATTTTAATGAAGAAGCATACAAACAAAATCAAACAAACACAATTGCCATCCATAGCAGTGGAAGAGGGTATGACAAAATCAATAATACCATCATGGAACAAGAAACATTGCTTACAAAAGTATCCCCTGAAAACCCAGAATTACCTCTCGATTCAACTGAACCAGACCGTCCAGTATACAAATGGCTGTGCACGTCAATGTGTAACATTCCTAACAAATCTTTCAATTCTTTACGTCAGTTTCTCAATTAGTATGTGAAAGGTAGAGACAAAATTAAAATGAAAGTGCTGCAAAATATGGATATCTGCCCAGTGCGCAAATACACAGGACTACAAGGACATTCATTAGCCTGCATTTCAGGACCTATTTGCAAAAGCACCTGCCATGATATCAAAAGGATATCAATACATCATTCAAATGTAAGAAATCTAGTGTATAAAATATACTATGCTAAAAGTCCAGCGTTAGAATTAGCCAATTTAAATAACACTCTTCTGCATGGTACACCCAAATACCTACAAAAAGAAATCGAGCGTATCCTGAGAAAATATTTTGGAAGTGAAAGCCACTTACAAAATGCAATACTTTTAGAACAGACTAGCAACAATTCTACACATAGCAACCTTCTCTTACACACATACAAAAAAGAAATACTAAAATTTAAAAGTGCATCAGCTGAAGTACCAAACCGTGTGTGTGTGTTGCCGCAGAACATTTTACAAAAAGAACACAAAAAATATTGACATAACATACAAAATAGAAGACAATGAAGATTCCAAATGGTTTGAATTAGCTCTTTACCTTTTAGCAGAAAACAAATACCAAATAAGTGAATCCCTAATATGTTACAGTTACTGCACTACAAAACTGGACAATAACCAAACTCCTTCACGTGCTATCACAAATAATTTGGAATTGTTCCCACTACCAAAACCCCTTCAACAACTTAATTTGTATGAGAGCATCATAATTCAAACAGTTCACCCATTTCAAGCAAGTATACGCCTTCAACCAAAAACAGCAAAATTACCTCCCTCTGAATTGGTGAAAGGCATTTGTAGCAAAGTAGTTTGTTTGCCATTAGATCTAACAGAAATTGTACACACTCTAGGAGTGCAACGTCCAATAGAGCATTCTTTAATTGTCTTGGTAAATGGTGTGCCAACAAAAGACAAAAAAAATTGGCAACAACTGGTGGACTTACATAAAGTTAGACAAGCCTTGCAATATCTGAAAGACAATAACGAATACTACAAAGAAATAAATATTGAAGAAAGCTTAAGGGAAACAGCTGAAATAATTCAAGAGTCATCAGAAACTGGTCAATTTGAACTTCTGGATCCTGCTGCAGTATCCACTCTTTTGGACCATTACACAATTCATCCATTGCATTCCAATGAAAGCATAGATGATGCACTAGAAACTTACCAAATGCGACAAACCAAAGGGTCACCAATGAGCATATGGGAAAAAAGTATAGAAGCATGTGTGTTTCCACTGCTATTTCCTACTGGCAAAGGCGGAAGATACGATGATAGACCCACTCAGATTACGGCATCAGAATACCGCTCATTACGAATGTATTCGCAAGATCCCAGATTTAGACAAAATGTGGAATACATATTCCACCTACTCTTTGAAAGTGAACTAGCAACCCTATGTTATGGAGTTGCACACATTTTGAAATCTGGAACCCACTTTCAAAATATGTCAGCTACGCAATTACTACAAAAAGTACAAGAAAAAGATGAGGTTTTACAATCAAGTATAACAAATTTGTTTGCAAACATGCGTGGTACAAAAGAATACTGGTTCCGACGGCACAGAGATGTACGTTGTATGATCAGAAACCTTGGCCCACCAACTTTGTTTGTTAGACTAAGTTGTGCAGAATGTGCATGGGAAGATTTACATGAGTTCCTACGCATATCAAACAACAACAAAACCAACATAGATATATTAACACCTGGAGAACCTTGCTATCTAGATCCAGTTAATCTGTCAAGATATTTCCATCATCGTTGCATTGCTATGCTACACTTTATTTGTAATAAAACTGTTCCTCCCCTCGGAGAAGTGCAACACTTCTTTTGGAGAAAAGAATACATGCTTGTATGGATCAAAGGTGCACCTAAATTTGGCCACGACAGTGATGCCACTGTTTTGCAGTTCATCCAAAAATATGTCACTTGTGAAATCCCTTCACAACGGACACATAGTGACCTGCATGGACATATTTTACAATTTCAAAGACACAAATGTGGCAAATATTGTTGTCGCAAATACAAAAGCAAAGGGAAATACTACACCAAATGCTGCTTTGGTTTCCCTAGACCAGTTACAGAAACAGGTGAAGTGAACAACTTCATGTCTTCAGTTCGACATAGTGTTAAAGGTAAATCACCTAAGAACACGTATTACATAAAAAGAACAGAAGAATCAAAATAGATCAATGATTACAATACAATCATTGCCCTCTTATGGAATGCAAACATAGATGTGCAGTACATTGCAGACAATTCCACTGCAGTTGCATGATATGTTACAGCCTACTTAACAAAAGCAGAAAAAACAGAGCTTCAAGACCTCTGGAATTACCTATCATCAGAGAAAACACTATCTCAGAAATTGTACAGCCTAGGCATAAAAATGCTCTCTCATATAGAATGTGGTGCATATGAAGCGGCAGATCGTTTAACCGGTACTGCTTTGTATGGAAAATCAGACAACATAGTATGGCTAAGTCTTGGTCCTGCTAAATCTAGAATAAGAGTTCTGAAATCATATGAGGACATAGAAACAATTGCCAGAAATGATCCCAACAGCCAAGACATTTTAAAAAACAATTTACTAGACACATACTATCCGAACAGGAGTAGTACTTTGGAAAGCATGTGTCTATACCACGTAGCTCAAAACTTTGCATACAAAAATAATATAAAACCCGATGAAGCAAAGGTAGATATAGAGTGACAGATTGTGAAGGCAGCTTATTGAAACTTACCAAACAAAACTTAATTAATCATGTCAAATTGTCATTAAAAACTCCTCAAAAGAAAGAACTATATTACATGTCTCTGCTACAACGTTTTAAACCATGGAGAAAAGAGGAAGAGATATTAGATAACTATGACTGCTATGAAGATGCTTTCAAAACAAATGAAAGCGCTATCACCGATGGGAACTTTACGCAGTACAAAACAATGTTGCAAAATGAACAGCAACACGAAGAAGAACTTCAGGCCGAACTAGATAAGGACACTTCCGACAGTAGTCAACCTTCTATAACAGGAAGCCAAGAACCACTAGGACAGCCACTAATAGCAAATGAGGCAGAATTAAGTATGACAGAAGTGGCAAACACCATGTGTCACTATGAAGAAGATATAGAAGACTCAACTGTACTACAAGCAGAACTTAACAAAGATCAGCGCACCATTTTTGAAGAAGTAACAAAACAAATTGCACATGGTGTACAACACGAAAAGAAAGAATGTACCTGCCAAAATTACAAACCTATACTGCTGTGCGTCAGTGGTGAAGCTGGGTCAGGAAAAACATTCTTAATCAAAATCATCAGCAAGTTCCTACAACAATTGGCAAACAACAAACTGTCAGCTGTTGTAACTGCCCCCACAGGTTTAGCTGCCTACAACATAGGCGGTGTCACTTTACACCGATTACTACTCCTTCCAGTAGAACACCAAAACAAATTAGACTATTACAAACTTTCTGCAGAAGCTGCAATGGAACTATGCAGAGTATTAAAACAAATGAAAATGCTACTAATAGATGAAGTGAGCATGGTCTCCAACCTAATGCGGCTTTGATTCACCTCAGATTGCAAGAAGTACTTAAAACAAAGTATGACGAACTCTTTGCAGGGAAACACATTATCGTTTTCGGAGATCTTCTACAATTGACAATAGTGAAAGGTGAACCTATTTTTAAAACCTTAGGACACAAACTCTGCCGTAAAACTGTTGGCAGCATAGGAAATGTCAACCTTTGGCAACATTTCCAATAAAATGAATGAACAGAAAACATGCAGCAATCTACAGATCTCACTTATGCCAACATTTTAAAAAGTATTAGAGTTGGTGTACTGTCTCAAGAAGCACATGCAATATTGAAAAACCGGCACATTCATGCACTTTATGGCGATAATGCATGTGCTACTGATGTTATGGAACAATTAGCGCACAAAAATGTCAATTGTATGGCCTTAATGCCAACTCTTGCAAGCTGTTTCAAATTCAATGAAACAATGTTAAAAAAAGAAATGCAACCAATAATGGAAATTTGCGCCACAGACAAACTAGACGTACATGGTATGACACTACCCATGTGCGAGCAAGCCACAACAAGACTAAATACCTTAGAAAATTCAATTTGGGTTGGAAAAAATATTAAAATTATCCTTAAATTGTAGAGTAATGCTTAAACATAACCTTGACGTGGCGCAAGGTCTAGTTAATGGGGCACTGGGTACAGTTGTTGGCTTTCAAACATACCCACGTGACAACAACATTCAGTTTGTCAATATTCGCTTTGACAAACTTTCAGAAGTGAAAAGGATAGGGCCCTCAACTGCTCGATTCCTTCTCTTCAAAGACATGTATGTAAGTAGAGAACAATTTTCTCTAACTCTTGCATATGCAGTCACCATTTATAAATCCCAATGTCTTGCCCTAGACAAAGCATTGATAGATATAGGAAACACAGTCTTTAAAGAAGGCATGAGCTACGTAGCACTATCACGCTTACGTACACTAGACGGTCTAGACGGTCTATTTCTAATCAACTTTGATGTAAGTAAACTGAATGCTGATATTCCTTGCATTTTAGAATACAATAGACTGCGTTCACTGTACACTGCCCATCTGAAACAATATCCTGTTACAGAAAAAGTAAAACGTGGTAAAAGAAAACTAATTCAAACAGAAAAAACACAATCTGACGGCAAATCCTTCAAAGAAAACAAAAGAAGCTAAAACTTCATCAATTACCACAAGCAAAGAAGAACCTATTAGGGAAAGTAAATCAGGTACTTCTTCAAAGAAGGAACAAAAACTCTGAAGAAAGCACTCAGAGACAGAACTAGCTTGTCCATTCAAATTTGCAAATGAAACTGGTGTAAGTTGCTATGCAAATGTAGCAATGAATATTCTATTTCAATTGCCACCAATTGTTAACAATATTTACATACACAGTACAGACCAATTGTGTTTGCAAATGTTAGTGCTTCATAGAAATGCAACAAACAATCCTGACAACACGTACAGTGTTCACGGAATAAGACAAGAATTGGACTGCTGTGCTGGAATGGTGAGATTCACTATAAACTCACAAGAAGATCCACAAGAATTTCTAATGTACTTCCTACAAGTACTGGAAAACAAAAACATACCTATAAAGGAAATCTTCCAGATTTCATACATGTGGAAACATACATGCACTCTCTGTAACAATGTGATACAGGAACAAATCCCAAATGGGCGATTTGTGTATGTATCCATACCTAATTGTGAATCCATTCCATTTCAGCAACTTGTACAGAATGCAAACCATGGCAGCTTGTGTACTATGTGCAATTCAGTCAATTGCTCCACCTTACTGATACAAACACATAGTAACTACATAATACTTATGCTTCTATGCTATAATGCAGATGGTACCAAAATCAACTGCAAGCTGACTGGATTCACACACGGTCAAGTGTCACTTGGAAAGAAAACCTCTACAACAATAGGTGTAATCTACCACGCAGGAGCTACAACCAATGCAGGTCACTACACTGAATACATTAAAAAGAAATGTGGATGGTTCAAATGTAATGATAGCACCATTACTCTAAAGCAGAGATTGCCAGCTAATCTTACAAATGCGTACCAAATCTTCTTAAAGCCAAAATGTAATAACTAATGTGTACTTCAACATTACCAAAAAATCAAGTAAAAGTCTATAAACAGTTAGAATATGCCAACAGGTATCTAACTGCCCAAGAGTGTATAACAACCACACAGATAAATGAATACCACAGATCCGTAACAACAAATGCACAGTTAGAATACGCCAACAGGTATCTAACTGTTGTTATAAATCTGCAACAAGGCAACAGACATAACTTTAATCAGAAAGAACAAGGAAACACTCAAAGAAAACAAAGAAAGAGTTTGTAGCATAGCAAATAAAGGGTTTATTTAATCCGACAAGGATTTTTTTTTCCCCCAGACCCAAGGATTTGAAAAACAAACACATAAACTGAGCAAAATGCACAGTACACTGGTTTGTAAACTAAATATGAGGGTAAAAAAAAGCTAAACTGCCTATTATACAATGTAATAAGTTTTCATAAAATACAAACACTAACATGATCTTTTCTTTTATCACAGAAATTAAAAAAGGATATTTCCGCCAAGTACTAAAGTCAAGTAAGAAATATATGGATTCTGAACAAAGTAAACAGTAAGTATAATTACAGTCATGTCATACATATTCGAATCTACACGTCTAATCTATGGCAGTAATATGGTGCAATGGCTGTAGGCTGGGCCTAGCGTCTTGGATGTATACCTACACCCTACGGCCAAGCAACCAAGACTATAGGTCCTACCCACAACCATCGCAGCATATCAAAACCATGGTGCTTGTAATTTCACTACTTACAAGTTTACTCTTGGGTACATGGTCTGCAGCCATGCACCTAAGACGCTAGGTCGTGCACACAACCACCGCACCACAGCACACCCATGTTCACTTATAACCTCACTGCTTATGACTTCAGTCTTGGGTGCATAGCCTTTGGCCATGCACCCAAGACTCTTGGTCTTGGCCATAACCACCACAGCATATCGCACCCATTGTGGCTTCTAACTTCACTACGTATAAAGTTGGATTTGGGAGCATGGCCTTCGGCCATGCACACAAAACGCTACACCCTCCCCACAACCACCTGAATGATGTTTGATAGTACGAGTGTAGCTATACCTGTAATATGCTTCAGTAGTTGTGGCCACAGGCTACAGTCTTGGGTGTCAGGCCATAGATTTTTCAATGTATGGGTATGCAGTATATAAAATCCATAGTAGCTTATAACTGCAGTGCTTATAACTTTGTTCTCGGGTGCAAACACTCTACGTCCTGGCCACAACTACCACACCATATCACACCCATTGTGTATAAATGTGCAGTTGGCCATGCACCCATGAGTGCAGGCCCTCCCCACAGCCACCTGAGTGATGTTCAATACTACGGGTGTATCTATAGCTGTGATATGCTGCAGTGGTTGTGGCCAGGGCCTAAGTCTTAGGTGTATGTCCATACACATTTCAATGTATGGGTGTGAAGTGGCTTACAACTCCAACGCTTATAGTTTCGTTCTTGGGTGCATGGCCTTTGGCCATGCACCCAAGATTCTACACACTCCCCACAACCACTACAGGTGTATCCATTGCTGTGACATGCTGCGATGGTTGTGGCCAGGGCCTAGAGTCTTGGCCATGCATCCAAGACTCTATGCCCTGGCCACAACCACCGCAGCATGTCACACCCATGGCGGCGTACAAATCAATAGCACACCCATAGAAAAAAATTATTTAATTACGGCATGTACTCAATTTCAATGTTTGCTAACACCACGTGTGTCCTCAGAACAGTTTCAAGTTGCCTGAGCACAGCACCGACTGAAATACTACCCTTATGAGACCCCTCATTTTCTGTACTTACAAACATCCCGAACAAGGCAGGGATAGGGAATACATAATTAACACCTACCGCCTGAACAAATACAGTTTTTCACCCATCTCTTACTGTCTGAACCTCCCCAAGCACTCTGACACAGCAAAACAGTTTTCGAAATAGCATTTTGCTGCTGGTCGCCACTGCGCTGTCGGCGGATCCAAGATGTCGGGCGCATTCAAACAATCTGACGCAGAACACGTCTCTCTGCAGCCAATCGGCAGAGAAGTCACGTGTACGCGGTCATGACGCCAGCCCCTAAGCCAATCTGTATCTTGTCCGCGGAGCGAACAGGGAAGTGTGACGGCGAAGCGGACATAGATATTACTCATTTTTTTAGACCAACTTTTTGGTCATTTTAAAGAAAAGTACTGCACGGATTGTCACCAAATTTACAAAAGCATGCTTTCGGGACCAAGCCCCTGCCCCAGCCACAAATTTGGTGAAAATCCGTCCAGCGGTTTGGTCTGTAGACGTGTGCAATGTTTTTCCCCCATTAAGTCTATGGGAAAAAAAGACGTTTTGGGACCCCCCTATAACTTCCCCTCCCCTGGACCAAACATCACCAAACTAACTTTGCAGAACAATTCAGAGTGGCCCATATACTTCTTTTGCAACGTTTGGTGAGGATTCATCCAGGGGGAGCGAAGTTATAAGCCGCCCAAAAAGTGCTCTTCCTATGGAAACAGCAACTTAACCATAACTACACAGCCACTAGCGTGGCTGTGTAGTATATATATGTATATATATGATATGGCATTTATAAAGTGCCTATACACAAGTGTTTCAAGGCGCGACGAGGCAAGGGAGGGGATCCGAGGGACGACAGAGACAGCAATCTTACTCGGCCAGGTGACATTGAGATCATGCAAGTGCAGGGGAGGGGGGAAGGGGAGAAGTGCAGGGGGGAAAGGGGAGTACATAAGATAACCGTAAAATACCGGCACCCACGAGCAGACGTCGACGGATGCACCAGAACCATTCATGAATGGTGCCTGTGCATCCGGCCTCCCCATTCCCATTGAGTCCAAAGGGAATGGGGAGTAATAATTACTGGCACCCGGCAATGGGCAATTACCGGGTCCGGCAGGGCCAGAATGTCCCGGTAATTGCCCCTTGCCACGTGCCGGTAATGTCATGACTCCGGCAGCAGCCGTGTCGGTATTTACCGGCACGGCATCCGCCATTGTCATAATGAGGCCCAATAAATAAAACGTGCGGCCAGATGGTGGCAAGTGCGGCCAGCTGGTGGCAACTGCTAGGGTAAGGGCAGACATCAGGTGTCAAGTGCTGGTAAGGGGCTTTAGGGATACAGAAACAGTCCCTGAGTGCATGGTTGCCAGGGGGGCAGTGCAGGTGTTCAATTGGCGGGGAGGGGGCCTGGGCCCGAGATCAGGGTAGCCAGGTAAACCAGTGCAGTTTCAGCCAGCTGATCAGCAAGGGAGCAGAGGAGAGAAAGCAGAAGCAAAGAGGAAGGTCTTGAGGTGCTTTCGGAACCAAAGATGGTTCTCCTCAAGTTTAAGAGAGGCAGGGGGGCTGTTCCAGAGGGAGGCCCCAGCAGAGGGAAGAGATCTACCACCAACTTGTTGCTTGGAGAAGCGGCTGACCCTGTTGGAGTTGGAGGCAGATGAGCGAAGAGCTCGAGAAGGTAGCTATTTAGGGAGAGACAGTTGAAGGTATTGAGGCCCCAGGCCCCAGAAGGCCTTGTGGACAATGCAGAGGGTTTTGAACTTAATCGTCGCAGCCACTGGGAGCCAGTGCAGAGATTTCAGTCCTGAAGAATTACGATCCCTGGGCTTGAGGCCAAGGACAAGTCTTGCAGCAATGTTCTAGATGAGTTGCAGAGGGCGGAGAGTAGAGGCAGGCAGATTTAGAAAGAGGCTGTTGCAGTAGTCCAACCATGAGAGAACCAAAGCTCTGGAGACAGTGAGCTTCTGGAGAAAGGAGAGGAAAGGAAGAATACCTCTGAGGAGGTGCAGCTGGTAGTGAGACTTCTTAGAGACGTCAGAAATGTGAGGAGAGAAAGAGAGTGTGGAGTCGAAGATGACCTTGAGGTTTTAGCCTCAAAGGTGGGAGCAGGAAGAGGGCCAAGAGAGGCCGGCCAGAGAGCTACAGGAAAGGAGAGAGCAGGTGTGCAGATGAGGAGAATCTCAGTCTTACTGGTATTAAGGCAGAGATCATTGGTGGCACACCACTCCTGGATAGCAGACAGACAGTCGGAGATGAGAGATGGAGAAGAAGCAGCAGAAGGGATCCTGAAAATTAGTTGAGTGTCATCCGCATAGCACTGAAAGTTGGGGCAGAGAGCAGCAATGTGGTGGGCAAGAAGTGCCAGGTATTGGTTGCAAAGCCAGGGAGAGAGGTTAGACCCCTGGGCAACACCACGGGTAGAGATAGAGATAGATGAGAGGAAGGACCAAAGTTGTACCTGAGAGGGTCAATTGGAGAGGAAAGAAGTCAGCCAAGCCAGGGCCTGATCGGTGATACCCAGGTTATCATGGAGACAGTTGAGCAGGATGGCATGGTTGACCATGTCGAAGGCAGAAGAGAGATCAAGTAAGATGAGGACACAGGGGGTGTTGGAATCAAAGTTTGAGAGCAGTTATTCACTGATGTTCAGAAGCACAGTTTCTGTGCTTCTCACAGCTCTGAATCCAGACTGATGGTCATGGAGACAACCAACAGATTCAGTGTGAAGATTAAGCTGGGAGTTTGCCAGCTTTTCCAGACGTTTGCCCAGGAAAGGAGTGATGGAGATTGGGCGATAGTTAGCCGGGCAGGACGGGCCAGCAGAGGGTTTCTTAAGAAGAGGGTGCACAAGGGAGTGCTTCAGGGCGGAAGGAGTGGTTGCAGAAGTCAGCCAGAGCCGGGACCAATGTGTTAATGGGGTCCTTGATGGTTTTGGAGGAACAGGGGTGGAACTGTTTTTACAAGACTTTCATAGATCGGGCTTCTCTAGAAACCTTGTCTGAAGAGAACAGGGGAAAGGAAGAGAAGGAGGGAGGAGAGGTGGCCGAAGAAGACCCAGGGGAAGAGCTGGGAGTAGTGGGGGCAGGGTGAGAGGAAGAGAGACAGGACAGGATGTCCTGAGTTTTAGAGATGAAATGAGAAGCGAGGACCGTGCAGAGGGCCTGCGAGTGGACAGGAGAGGTAGAAACTGCAGCAGGATTGGCCAGCTCCTTGCAGATTTTAAAGAGTTTGGCCGAATTGTTAGATGCCGCAGGGATGTGACTTTGATGTGGACAGAGAGCCGGTATTGCCCTCGGAGCAGGTGGCAGGCCAGTTTGTCAGAGGATGTACCGGAAGCACGCCATTTCCTCTCGGCCACCCTGCACTTGCGTTTAAGGGTGGTGAGGTCTGAGTCATACCAGGAGTTGCACTTGGCTTTGGGCTTCAAGCAGATCGTCGTGACAGGGGCAAGAACATCAAGAGTATCAGAGGTAGCAGAGAGGAGCATGGAGAGTGCTGTGTCCGGGTGTGAGTCAGCCAAAGGGGGAGGAGAGGGTGATAAAGTGTCAGAGAAAGCCTCAACTGGCACACGCTTCATGAGTCGGATAACCAAGAAGGTGGGTGGCAGTGCTGCAGTTGGCTTGGCCTGAGGGGTGGAGAGAGTGAGCTGGGAGGAAAGGAGCAAATGATTACTCGAGGAGAGAGGAGTGGTGAGAGGGATAGAAAGAGGAAGGTCTGTAGAGATCAGAACATCCAAAATGTGCCCTGCAGAGTGAGTCGGGCCAGAGGGGAGGATAGAGAGTGAGAGAGAGTCGCAGACATCACGAAAGAGTCCAGGGGAAGGACAGGAAGCATCCAGGTGGATGTTAAGGTCTCCAATAAGGAGGAGTTGAGTGGTCGAGACCAGGAAGGAAGAGGAGAGGTCCGCCCACTCAGAGAGGAAGGAGGAGATCTGACCAGGTGGCCGATAGATGGTAGCCACAGTAAAGGAATGACTGGGACAGAGTGAGAGCCTGCAGACGAGACATTCAAAAGAAGAGTAGGCCTGCATACGAATGACAAAAGGCAGGACTCCACTCAGGGAAGATCAGGGCTACACCCCCTCCAGAGTGGTGAGACCTGGGCGCGGAGAGGATCTTTTAGCCGTCAGGGAGGAGAGTGTCAAATCTTGTGACAGAGCTGGCTGTGAACCATGTCTCGTTGAGACCGAGGACATTAAGGTCAAGTTCTTCCAGGAGGCGGCAGATGTCAGAGGAGTGTTTGACAGCTGAGCGAGAGTTGAGAGTGGCAATATGGAGAAGGTTGCCGTACTTCAAAGACTTCTGGGTAGGGGTACAAATCAGAGGTATGCCTGCCCTGAATAAGTGTAGAAGAAGCCCGAGGAGGGGCAGAAGAGGAAGGAGGAGAGGGCAAGGTAGCCAAGGAGGAGACAGCAGGGGGAGTAAAGGAAGCTGTGGAGGGAAGAAAGGGGACAGCAGGAGAAGACAGGAAATTGATGAGGCGCAGGAAGCGTCTATCAAAGAGGAGAAGGTTGGCCTGAGGGCCTTGGACCAAGACGGTGCCATTCAGGTAAACATTAATGATGACCTTAGAGGAGTGAAAGGTACCACCATTAATGGGAGAAGAAGAGAAAGGTGAGAGCACAGAGACCATATGTAGAGTCCATAGGTCTGGCAAGGGAACGACAAAGAGAATGTTGGTGAGGGTTTTCCTGGAGGAGGCGCTGGTATAGGTGTCAGCGATAGGGAGGCCTGGGTTGGAGACCAGGATGTCCTTTTTAAACTTCTTCCTACCAGATTTAGTGAGGAGTATAAGTGATTTCAATCCGGCACACACCCAAGTCAAGCCCGGCATGTAGTGCACAATTGGAATCCTTATTTTTTTTGTCTATAAGTTCAATATTCTGAACGATATACCGCTCACATCACACCCTTCTCCTGAGTCCCACCCAGTCACACTGAACCAGGAATCTGGCTAGTTTGCAAAGGCAAATATTTATTTATGTATTTAAAATGTAATCACAATATGTTTTAATAGATAAACAACAATCATCAATGGGGTGACAGAACACAGAATAATATCCTTTAATACACTAGGAATCAAGTAATGAGCACCAAAAACATATGCAGCACAGAAAAGAATACTTTTGTGTTGGTTTGGACAGATGGCACTATGGTTAGAGGTTCCACCTGCAACACCCCTCAATCTCCCAATAGGCAATTAAATAGATGTGAGGAGAGAACAGGTATTCGGGAATAGCACAAATCAAACCGAATATCAGTCCCACCTTCCCCCTTCAAACACAAGAGAAAAACGGAATTGACTTTTCAGCTGTCAGAATGCCTTTGAAATTGTCTTTAGACTTGACTGGGCAAAAACACCAAATGTGGTCAGAAATACTTAAATTGTTATAAATTCCTATGGGAGCCGATTTGAACAGTTGCACACAGTCACAAACAATAATTTAGTCCAAAGAAAGCATTTGAAATCTCAAAGTCCAAGTAAGAAACAATTTAAAGCTATTTCACACATGTAAAAATATTTCAGAATTGTAATTTGTGGCAAACTTTACCTTGCACGATTTTTGCTATAACGGGAGAGTAGCACTGTGTTGGGTTCTATGGATAGCTATGGATGTAAGGTACAAGTAGGAGTTGAATTTTCGTTTCTATCATAAAAACTGAGGGAGTTAGAGAGGTTTTAGTAAAGGTCATTTTTATAAAATAGGCGCGAGAATGGAAAACGGAAATGCACTTTGAAAAATGACAAATGGGTTTGATTACACTAGATGATGACTATGAAAATGCGAATACCACAGAGGGATCTTACAGTGACGTGATCAGTGCTGTGGATACTCTACTTCTTCAGATGAGAAAAGAGTCAGCGCAAAGATAGTTCTAACAATACTGGTTCTGAATGAAAGAGGGGATGGGTTTGAGGTTGGAGTAAGCCAATGCAAGTATACTATGGGTCACTGTTATACCTATTAATACTTACAGTCCTTTGCAATTAAATGGGACCGTCAGTTCTGGTCATTGAATTGGGTCTGGTCTAGGACGGACAGCACTTCAGCGCAGGACTGGATCAGCTAGGCCGGTCACCGGATTTGCACAGGATCGGCCCGCCTTGTTCTGGGTCTTTCAATCAGTTGGATAGCGAGTTCCTCAGGAAAGCCTAGTGGTGGCAAGCCAGAGAATTTCAGGATACTGGTTCAAAAGGCCTTCTCCCTCCACAGCGCTCCGCTGGGTGGGGAAAATAAGTTTGAGTCTTTGGGACTTGCAGAAATCAATAGCTCTCTATTGCTGGCAAGAGTCTTGGCATCTGGATCTGGAAGGATGTTAAAGATGGATGTAGAATGCTGGATCAGAGTGCTTCGCCGGAATCAGGAAAGTGAGTGGATCTGTGAGTCCCTATGTGTTGTCAGTTGTCTCTATTTATGCTTAAAAATGACATCACAAAGTGGTTGTATGGGCCAGCTTAGCTAAACTTGCACCTGTGAGCTGGGATAGGATCAAAACTTCATCTCCGCCTTGCATTTAGGTGATTGAATCAAGGCCGGATGATGTCACATGTTATGGTTTGCTTTACATTCCTCAGAGACCTCGCTTTAGCCACTGGTCTCAAAATCGGATTTTATACTAAACACACATTTCTACATTGGGCACCTTTATACAAATCACACACAAAGATGCCATATTTTATGTAGCATCTGTTGCTCAAAATCCTGCAGCTGTGGGGTCTTGTTTCAACTTTCTACAGAATTTTGTCCTTTTGCTATGAACACAATTTCCAAACTTTATGCAAATGTCCACAAATGTGTGTGTTTGACATAGGGATGTGCGTGTAATTTTTCACAATTCTAACATTAATACATTTTGCATAAACCCACATATGTTGCCATTCCTGTCCAGAACATGTCACACAGTTCTACCGCCTCTTCACACGTGCAGCCAAAAAATAGATTCACAACTCTGTCCTTGGTATATTTTTCACCCTTTTGGATGACATGTTATGAATCTTTAAGAATTGTTCTTTGTTCATGTTTAGCAACAGATGGTCCGCCCCCTTTTGTCTCCCTGCAGTCCAGGAGCATCCCCCTCCTTGTTTGTTGATTCCAGGAGCCATGTACGACCACCTTCACACCTCCGTTTTCTGGGCTGAAGCTCTGTCATTGTTCCTTCTCTTTCTATAGACAAAAGTCTGAGCTAACCCGCAATTAAGATCTCCGGGTGAGTTTCTGCTGAGAGGAAGGCCCTCCCCCTGGGATAAACCTGCTTTTCCAGTTCTTGCAGCTCAGCCAGGCTAATTGAATTCTTAAATCCAGCAAAACCCAACTTGTTGCATCAAACATAAATACATTACTTTCTTGGCTTTACATATGGGGTATCAAAACACAACTAAGATCTGTATTCCTTTTAGCAAAAATCCTTTTTATGTTTGCTAATTCAGCAGACATTTTAGTTTTGGATCACTTTAAAGTTTCATCAGTAACTCATCTGACAGCTGTCATACAGGTAGCCCAGGGTACTGCACCCAGATTTTGACAGAGGCTGTCAGTTTACAGACAATCCAGTTTGTCTGATGAATGTTTTGCTCTTCACATTAGGACTGTGTATGTTCACAATGCTTCATTAGATACATGAAGTTTAGCACCAGGCAAGATTTTGAATGTTGAGAAGTGTTGTGTTATAGGTATTTTGGAGTTTTTAGCAACAAAGCAAATGTCATTTTTAGGCACATTTGGGGCTTCACTTGCAAAGTGCTGCTTCTCTCTCTGCACTCTGTTTGCTGGTCATGGAGCCCACTGGCACATTTTCTGTGGTGTGTGCTCTAACCCACCACATAGGCACCATAGGTGGCAGGTTGTGCATCCCTCTTTTTGTGTGCTGCAGGATGCAGTTTTTGTAGGATTTTGTAGGTTTTTGGTGCGCACAAAGGTTTTGCCGCCATTGTTGCTGTGTCTTTCACAATAACTGGCAGGGCGATGCCGCATAGCATAGCGGAGTGGGTCTATACATCCCACAGGAGAGCAGGATAGTCAATAGAGAAGCAGTTTGAAAAGATAGGAGAGACAGAGAGAACCATAGAGTAGGTAGTGGGAGAGAAGAGGAAAGGTGTTGGAGGTGGGTGCAAGCAGACAAGACAGAGGGAGACAAGTAGACAATTGGACAAGACGATGGGGGCTTGGATAATGGTAGAAACGTTTGCTAGAAGGATGCTATGATAGGAGGCAGAACCACAGAACGGTACAACCTTCAAATGCAAATATTAAATACCGTAGAAAACACACCTAAGGCTGAGAATCCTGTAAGTGGGGAAAACGGCCTAGGTTTCACAGTGCAATTTTAAATACATTCAGAATGCAATTTTTTTTAAATACCAGAGAAAAACACACCTAAGTCTGAGAATCATATAAGTGGGGGGAAAACGGCCTAGGTTTCACAATGCAATTTTAAATACCGGGGGAAATAAACACACCTAAGACAGAGAGTCTGCTATGTGGCTGGGTTTACAGGGTAGAGTGAGGCTCCATTCCTGACCCAGGCCAATCCTACCTGAGTAGTCGCTGCTGGTTGATGGCTGGCCACTGGCTTCCCTCTGCTGACACCTGCAGATACGATAGGGAGCCGCCCTTTGCCTAGGGGCCCTTAGCTGCTGGGGCTGCATCGGCAGAGGGCTGCCCTACGAGGGTCAACAATGACCGGTGACCTGGGCAATCACGGGGATAGCTAGGAGGTGGGAGGAGGGTGAGGTAGGGAGTTGGAAACGAAGGAGTGGGTCAAGTAAAGTTGCCCTGCACACGGCCCTTGTGGGACCTCAAAAACACTACTACTTGGCAAGAACAGGGCCTAAGAGGGTCCAGAGCACACAACACTAACTTGGGTCACCTTGGGTGAAAGTGGACAGACACAGGCAGTGCCGGGAGGACACCAACACGGAAGGGAGAATCAACCAATCACCGGAGGGCTGGGAGGATATAGCAGGTTTTACCTGGGACTGTGCCCGTCACTGTGAGTGTTGCGGTATCTCTCTGTGGCCTGCATGGGCGCTGTGTTCTGTAGTCATGCAACCCGATTATATAGAACGTTGCGCTCTGAAGGGAAATGAGCAGATTATGTCTCCTGACTTCTGAGGATCAAAATTCTAAAGATATGCTTCCTGAGTGATCGCTCTTATGATATCACACTTTCCTAACGGTCCGTGGAATGGTGGGAGCGCCGGAACTATGTGGTCCTGTCGCACTCCCCTTTCCGTGACCATAGTGCCATCTGTGGTTCCCTTCTGAGGTTGCGGTCGCCGCAGCACCAGCCCTATCGCGACCCCAGCTTCAAACACTTACAATCAGCTGCAGATATGCTCAGCCAATCCTAAATTGTGCACATCCGTGCAAGTTTGCCGTTTTACCCACAAAATGTCTCAACACACATTCATAATAAGAATAATGAAAAGGGCACTTAACTCGGTGCCAAGCAGCAAAGAACGAGGAAGTGAAGTAGAGGGACAGTGTCGTTAAGGACAAGGACTATGCTGATTGGTTAAAGTTATCATGTGGTCAGTTTGAGGACTAATAATAATAGATTTACCAAAGACTCAAAAACAATGGTTATTTTAGTTTTTGGAGTTTTGTTATCATGTTTTATTGGTTGTACATTTGCTGCTGAAGTAGTAAAAATGGAAAGAGAAGCATAATCCGAGCCTCCGGTCTTGACATAGAATTCAGATTTTCCACACATTCATTACAGAAAGTCAGAATTCTATTAAAGACGGGGAGGCAAAGGATTATTCTTCTCATCCTTTACTCAAACTCGAGTAGCATACAGAATAACAGTTTAACTCATCAAAGAATAACAGATCCAAAAAACTACATTTCCCATACAGCCTTTTGTGTGAAGTTCATTCTTTTGATGTCCATGAAAAACAAAAATCACGTGACTCCTTTCACCAATCATAACATATACTGTCCTTTATCCTCCTTTAGACTCCTGTGTCCTTCCTCTTTCTTTGTCTGTGTCCAACTTTAATTTCAACCTTGCCTCCCAACCATTAAACGCTGTAATCCTCGACCTTCTTTTGCTCATGTTTCCATAAACAGTGGACCTCATGATCCATTAGATTTATTCTCCAGCCTAGAACCTGAAACACAAACCATATTTCAGACTACTGTCCCAAGGGTGGGTAATCGACATGAAAACTTTCCCATATATCTTTTGACAACAATACCATCTTTTACATTATTATCATCACAGAATGCAACACATTCACATTTACAACATCGATTATTGGGTGTAATAATCCTTCACCTCCGTGTCTTTCATAGAATTATGACTTTCTGTAACGTATGTGTGGAAAATCTGAATTCTATGTCAAGACACGGAGGCTCGTATTATGCTTGTTTAAAGCTTACTTACCACCAACATAGCAATTTTTTCCAAAGGCTTAAAATAAATTACATTATTTCAACCAGTCTGCTGCCTTCATGATGTCCTCTAGTCTGGCCCCTGCAAGGAAAGCCTTAGAGGCCATTGCTCCTCTCACTGAGGGTGCCCCATAGGAATCTGTATCTTCTCCAGCCTGTGTCATCAATCATCTAATCCATCACGTGGCTGTGGCTACTGCCCTTAACGGTTTCCTTATGGCTATGAATAACTGATTTACCCATGGGGGTCTCCTTCCCCTAGTCATGGACTCATATGCTGTAATAAATTTCACTGGACATTATTTTGGTTGTTCTGGGAATGCTTGATATGATATTGATCTCAGCCGTATTATGGTCCTCTCCACTATATCAAAGGTTATACCCTAAGGAGATAATGGGCCTCATTACGACCATGGCGATATGGGGTTAATGGCACCGGTAGAGGTGCCGGCACCGTT
The DNA here is from genome assembly GCF_040938575.1 of Ambystoma mexicanum. Classification (NCBI taxonomy): domain Eukaryota; kingdom Metazoa; phylum Chordata; class Amphibia; order Caudata; family Ambystomatidae; genus Ambystoma; species Ambystoma mexicanum. Next base: position 322,372,842 of record NC_090926.1, on the reverse strand, counting down.
AACCCCATTCGGCCTCATTACGAGGTCCGCTCGCGGGACCCGCTCCGGATGCCTGGTTTTACCAGACGTCCTTAGTGGGTCCCGCGAGCAGCCCAGCATGCTAGCAACGGGCCCGTCATTGATGGCCCCTGTGTCATGATTCCTGCCCCTCATGGTCCCCAGCCCTCCAAGATGTCAGGCTGGAGCCAGGCCACGATCACCTACATGGCCCTCAAGGGCCTCTCCATCCCTCCAAAGACCCACTTGGTGTCAGACTTGGCGCTTGTGGCACCAGACTCACTCACTCCCATAGGATAACATTGGAGATTGGACTTGTAGTGCATTGATGGGGACAAGATGGATGCCCCCACATATTTCGGTTCCCAGAACTGCATGTACAATCTAGTCTTTTGGGTGTGGTTCAGCCCAGAGAAACCTGGGATTCCCAGAGACTAATTAAGCCACGCCCAGGCTGAGAAACATGCTTTGTGTTTTCTGCACCTGCAGCGTGACACTCACCGTGTTCTGATCGGTCTCCAGTAGGCCTGCACCTTTCTTCTGCGCTCAGCTCCTGCAAGAACAAGAACACCGTTAGGAACAGCCTTACCTTGCAGCACTTCTGCCCATCATTCATCGCTCCTTTTGTTCTGCGGGCATCTTCGGCGGTGTCATTCCCATCCCGGCACGCCGCTTCCTAAGGAAAAGGGAAAAGAACAGAAAAAAGGCATTAGTAAGCATTCAGCAAATCTTCGCTTATTTTTAATGACTGTACGAGCTTCAAACGCTTACCTGAATCCCAGCCGCTCCGAAGGAACTCTGTCTCCGGAACTTCTCATCCATCTGTGAGAGGGAAAAGACACTCCAGGTTAGCGTGGAAACATCTAGATGCGCCGCATACCGCGCTTACTCACCGGATTTCTTCTTCATAACCGGCATCCACGCTGAAAACGTCGCGGCACCTAAAAGACACAGAAAAAGAACTCTGTTCATTACAAATACGAAAGGGTTGCATTGCGCATCGCGCTCTCACTCACCTTCAGCGCTACTCATCTCAGCAGCACGTTGCCATCCCCGGAAGCCGGCCATCATCTAAAGAAGGAAAGGAACGAAGTTAGAGAACTGTTCAAAAGACTCATTATACTTACCTGCCGCACTCTTGCCAGTGAAGTAACTAGGCAGCAACGAGCCCGCATCAATCAACGTGCCCCTGTGCTGAAAGCAGGAGGGAGAGCACACTTTCCAAGAAAACAAGGCCTCGTCTCCAGTTGAGTACACTCCAGGGAAGGGTTCAAGGTCGTAAGAAGTCAGAACAGGCTGAGTGACGTCCCCGTGGATACCAGGTGAGCGTTACAGAACACAAAGCCTCACATCAAAATCCACCTGGGCGTCAGGGAAACGTCAGAAACCGACAAGTTAGCCCACATGTTGGGGCAGCTACGTTCCGAAGTACATGCAGCCAGGCAGGAGACCAACACCCTAAGGAGAGATCTGATAGTAGCCAAAGAACACACTGATGATTTAAGCCAGCAACTTCTCCAGTCACAAGCAGGGTGTGCACCATTGCCGGGAAGCGTGCTCTCGATGCCAGCACCATCAGCCAATCCCGTTCACATAACCCTTCCTGGGGCAGTTCCCTTGGCCCCACCTGAACGATTTATGGGGGATCCCAAGAGGTTTGCAACGTTCATGAACCAGTGCCCCCTGCACTTCCTTTGTAGACCAGGGGACATTCCAAATTACCAATCACGGGTCGCTTTTGTGCTATCCTACCTGAGTGGTAGCACCGCGGACTGGTCTGTACCCTTTGTGGCCCAAGACGATCCTTTGCTGCATGACTTCAGGGGCTTTCAGCAGGAGATGGAAAAGCTGTTCGCCCGTCGTACTCATGGGCAGGCATTAGACAATGAACTTCTGTCCCTACGCCAAGGGAATCAAGACCTATTAACATACATAGCCACGTTCAATAGACTCGTAGTTGAAACAGAATGGCCAGTGGAGAAGAGAACCACGTTATTTCATCAGGGGTTTGGGGGGAGCTCAAGGATGTTCTCGCACAAGTAGTGAACCCCCCCGAAAGACTGCTCAGAATTCATTGACCTTGTTGTTCAACTGGATCATAGGTTGCAGGACCGAAGAGCAGATCGAACCAGACCGGACACTCGCCCTATGTATGTGCGTTCAAAGGACAATATTGCCCGCACAACGGAAGGTTCAGGAGAACCAATGCAAATCGGGGGTCAGATCCCCCTTGACTAAAGCGGAAAGGGATAAAAGGAGACAGCAGCAGTTATGTCTGTACTGTGGAAGGTCAGGTCATTTCCTTAAAGAGTGCCCTGTGAAGCCACCGAGGAGGACGGTAGGGGCCACGGACAAGGAAGATACCATCAAGGAATCGGAAAACTCCTCAGCCTGGCAAGTGTAGGGGTCCACTTGTCGAGCGAAGAAAGTGAACTACAGACCTCCCATTTTGCATCTGTGGTCTTGATCAATCACCAACAATCATCTTGGATGCACGCAGTAAGAGCGTACATTGACAGTGGAGCCGTTGGGAATTACATTGACCAGGATCTTGCGGCAAAGATAGGGCTTCCGTTACGCCCTAAATCAACCACCGACACTGTTACCACTGTTGACGGCACGGAAATAGCTTCTGGTCCAGTATCCCAGTGCACTGCAGCTTTAACCCTTCTGTGCCAGGATCGACATCAAGAATCTATCATTTTTGACCTCATTAAGGCACCAGATCTCCGGTTGATTTTGGGAATGCCATGGTTGGTAGCTCACAATCCTCAAATCGATTGGCGAGCAAAAGAATTGGCCTTTCCCGAGACTTGCGCCCACACACGTTATCGCCAAGAGAAACAACCAATAGACACCAGAACCTCCACGCTTGCGACTGTGGCAATCGGCACCCTACCAAGTGAATACCAGGACTTTCAAGATGTCTTTCAGAAAGAACAGGCTAATACCCTGCCACCGCGTAGACCATACGATTGCCAAATCGACCTGATACCCGGCGCACAAATCCCTTGTGGGCGAATTTACGCACTCACGGAACCAGAAAACCAGCACCTGAAGGCCTATCTTGACCAATACCTGGCCAACGAATTCATCCGTCCCTCGAAGTCTCCAGCAGCCAGTCCTCTATTCTTCGTACCAAAAAAGGAGGGGGACTTGAGAATGTGCATCGACTATCGCGCACTGAACCAGATTACCGTAAAAAACCGCTACCCCCTGCCACTGATCCCTGAATTGCTTGATCAAGTCAAAGATGCCCAAATCTACACAAAACTAGACCTGAGGGGGGCATATCACCTTGTTCACGTAAAACAGGGGGACGAATGGAAAACCACTCTTCGCACCAAATACGGCTAGTACAAATATCAAGTAATGCCCTTTGGCCTTTGCAACGCGCCTGCAGCATTTCAATACTTCATGAACGATGTCCTCCGGGAATTGATTGATGTCTGAGCTCTAGTGTACATCGACGATATTCTAGTATATTCCGCATCAAAGCAGGGCCATGTTAAACACGTCTGATCCGTATTGAAGAAACTCTGTCAACACCAGATATACGCCAAGCTCAAAAAGTGCTCATTCCACATATCCGAGGTGGAATTCATGGGCTTTATTCTCAGCCCGAATGGAATCCGAATGGATGTACACAAGGTAGATGCTATCCTGAACTGGCCATCCCCAAATTCATTCAAGGGGGTTCAAAGTATGCTGGGTTTTGCAAACTTCTACCGCCGGTTCATCCCAGGATTTTCGCAAATCGTGCATCCCATCACGTCATTGCTAAGGAAAAGCAACAAAAAGTTCCAGTGGACAACAGAAGCCGAGGAAGCTTTCCAGGAACTCAAAGCAAGATTCACATCTGCCCCAATCTTACGCTATCCTCGCCCTGATCGCCCATACTTGGTGGAAACTGACACCTCAAGCATGGCTATGAGAGCCGTCCTCTCACAAAAGGACCCCCAAACGGGCCAGTTACACCCTGTTGCGTTCTGGTCACGTATATTCACAACCCCTGAACTCAATTACGCTATCACAGACAAAGAACTCCTGGCCATTAAGTCAGCTTTTAAGGCATGGCGGCACTACCTCTTGGGTGCCAGACACACAATCACCGTAATAACTGACCACCGGAACCTCCAGTACCAAAAAACGGCAAAGGCCCAATCCTCACGACAACTATGTTGGGCTCTTTCTTTTGCTGAATATGACTACGTGATTACATTTCGACCAGGGGTGAAAAATGGGAAGGCCAATGCCCTTTCCCTTATGGGGTGGAAGAGCAAGGTTATCAGACCCCTGACCCAATAGCAATCATCCCGAGTGACAAGCTCCTAGGAATCACAGCAACCATAACTCAGAAAGAATTACATGAAGAAATCCAAAACCTGATGAGTCCGGAGTAATTACAAGTGTGGAGTGCACAAGGAGAACATTACATGATAAAAGATCAGTTGCCCTACTTCAGGAATCGTTTATTCTTACCAAACCAAGAACTACGAGAACAAGTCATGTCCGGTTATCATGATTCCTTGATCGAGGGCCACCCCGGAATCGCTAAAACCCTAGCCAAGGTAAAACGAAATTATTGGAGGCCCACGTGGCATAAAGACATTATCCAATTCATCCTATCTTGTGGAGTGTGTGCTCAAAACAAGTCATCCAAGCAGAAACCGGCTGGGCTATTACAACCATTGGAAATCCCACCAGCACCCTGGCACACGTTGTCCCTCGATTTTATTACTGACTTACCACCCAGCCCAGAGTTTAACACTATTCTTGTGGTCGTGGACCTATTTTCAAAAAAGGCACATTTCATTCCTCTTAAGGGGCTCCCAAATGCTTCCACTCTGGCAAAGGTATTTCTTGAAGGCATCGTACGGCTCCATGGGTTTCCTTCAGTTTTAGTCTCAGACCGAGGTACTCAATTCGTATCTAACTTCTGGAGAAAATGCTGCTCTATGACCCAGATCGACATCCGGTTATCCACCAGTCACCATCCCCAAACGGATGGTCAAAATGAGAGGACAAATCAGACGCTCGAGCAGTATCTGCGTTGCATGTTACACCAAGCTGAAGGAAGCTGGTTCGACCTATTATGGATAGCTGAATATGCTTATAATAATTCCCTACACTCCAGCACTGGGCAGACACCCTTTTATACCATGTATGGCAGGCACCCACGTACTTCTGAGTTGGATGTTCCTACAACCCTGGAAATGCCAGCAGTCAAAACCTTGCACACAACGATTTCTCAAACCTTTAAAAGGGCAGATGAACACCTACTTCAAGCTAAGAATCGCCAAAAGAAGTTTGCTGATCAACACCGAGCAAAGGCCCCCAACTACCAAGTGCGAGACAAAGACTGGCTGGCGTCTAAACATGTGTCCATTAAAGGAACCTGAATTTCCGTCCAAGATACCTGGGTCCATTCACCGTCACCTCTGTGATAAATCCTGTGGTGGTCAGACTAGCTTTGCCGTCAAACATGCAGATTCATCCTGTGTTCCACGTGTCTCTCCTTAAACCTGTTCAACCTAGGACCCGGGTACCAACGCCACCACAGCCAGTAGTAGTCGCTGGGGAGCCAGAATTCGAAGTCAAGGACATCCTGGATTCAAAGTACATCAGATCCAAATTATACTACTTAGTAGACTGGAAGGGGTATGGTCCACAAGACAGGACATGGGAGCCTTGTGAAGTACATCCATGCATTTCGCTAGCTTAGACAATTTCATCAAAACCGTCCATACAAACCAGGACCAGACAGAAGAGCCACTTTGAGAGGAGCCTTAGGGGGGGAGTGCTGTCATGATTCCTGCCCCTCATGTCCCTAGCGCTCCAAGATGTCAGGCTGGAGCCAGGCCACGATCACCTACATGGCCCTGAAGGGCCTCTCCATCCCTCCAAAGACCCACTTGGAGTCAGACTTGGCGCTTGTGGCACCAGACTCACTCACTCCCATAGGATAACATTGGGGATTGGACTTGTAGTGCATTGATGGGGACAAGATGGATGCCCCCACATATTTCGGTTCACAGAACTGCATGTGCATTCTAGTCTTTTGGGTGCGGTTCAGCCCAGAAAAACCTGGGATACCCAGAGACTATGTAAGCCACGCCCAGGCTGAGAAACATGCTTTGTGTTTTCTGCACCTGCAGCGTGACACTCACCGTGTTCGGATCGGTCTCCAGGAGGCCTGCATCTTTCTTCTGCGCTCAGCTCCTGCAAGAACAAGAACACCGTTAGGAACAGCCTTACCTTGCGGCGCTTCTGCCCATCATTCATTGCTTCTTCTGTTCTGCGGGCATCTTCGGTGGTGTCATTCCCATCCCGGCGCGCCGCTTCCTAAGGAAAAGGGAAAAGAACAGAAAAAAGGCATTAGTAAGCATTCAGCAAATCTTTGCTTATTTTTAAAGACTGTACGAGCTTCAAACGCTTACCTGAATCCCAGCCACTCTGAGGGAACTCTGTCTCTGGAACCTCTCATCCATCTGCAAGAGGGAAAAGACACTCCAGGTTAGCGTGGAAACATCTAGAGGCGCCGCATACCGCACTTACTCACCGCATTTCTTCTTCATAACCGGCATCCACGCTGAAAACGTTGCGGCACCTAAAAGACACAGAAAAAGAACTCAGTTCAATACAAATACGAAAGGGTCGCATCGCGCATCGCGCTCTCACTCACCTTCAGCACTACTCATCTTAGCAGCACGTTGCCATCCCCGGACGCCGGCCATCATCTAAGGAAGGAAAGGAATGAAGTTAGAGAACTGTTCAAAAGACTCATTATACTTACCTGTCGGACTCTTGCCAGTGAAGTAACCAGGCAGCAACGAGCCCGCATAAATCAACGCTCCCCTGCGCTGAAAGCAGGACGGAGAGCACACTTTCCAAGAAAACAAAGCCCAGTCTCCAGTCGAGTAGACTCCAGGGAAGGGTTCGAGGTCGTAAGAGGTCAGAACAGGCTGAGTGACGTCCCCGTGGATACCAGGTGAGCGTTACACCCCGTTGTTAGCATGCTCCCCATTCCCATTGAGCCCTATGGGGGCTCAAAATGGAATGGGGATGTACCGGGTCTGGGTTCCCTGGATGGGGAAATACTGGACCCTCCTAGGTCGGAATGGCCCAGTATTTCCCCATTCAGGGAACTCGGACCAGAGTTTGGAGGTAGCCATGCCCTTACTAAGGGCATGGCTACCTCCAAAATCGTAATGAGGCCCAATGACTTTCTATTGATCTCTAAAGCCTTTACGTCTGATACCCTCTTGATGACAGTAAACATAATATCATAGCTAGCTTGGCTGATAATGCCTTCCTAGTTAGTTCGTCATTGTCTGTCCATGATAGGAACATTGTCAAGACTTTGTCTGCGTCCCATACCTGTTCATATTTATGTTTTGGGGGTCTAATTATTCTAACCCCTTTCAACAGTTTGCAAACTAAAGGGTGTTCTCTCATGGGTAACCCCTCAATTCTCGGGTATTCGTCCTATACGCTTTGCCCTGGGATGCTAACTGTGCCAAATAATTAACTACATGTACTACATCTGTTCTAGTGGGAGGTATGTCCCTTTCCACACACCAACTGTGCCAACCTGACCAGGCCATTCTATATGCCTTCTTGGTCCCAGGTGCCCAAGCCTCATTGATAATCTGTTCAGCTTCTTCCGATAATCCTGGCCAAGTCCAGGCTCCCCTGAAATTGCCCATGCAATGTAGCTGAGGCTGCCTGTCCTCACTGGTGGGTGACCCTCTCCTGTGGGGTCCCTCACTATGAGGTCTAATTTCGGCAATGCTATTGGATTGTCGTAGGTCATCTCTAACAGGTCTGGAAACCATGCTTCACCCCTACAATCTGGCGTAATCAGGGTTGTATACGAATTGTTCAAGTAACAATTACTTGAATTACAATTGACCTTTTCACAATTGACCGAATTGTGAAGGTCAATTTTAACATATATGCAGGGGGAACCCCCCGCAACCCCCCACCCAACGCAAACCACCCCCAAAACCCCTTATATATATATATATATATATATTCAGTCAATTGTGAAAAGGTCAATTGTGACCCTTAAAATCGGTCAATTGTTAATTCTAACAATTGTAAACAAACAATTTGGGTAATACCGTAATCAGTACCATAGAAACTCGCTGTCTCCTCACCTGCGCTAGAGTCCTCGCGATCATCGCAAAGGGAGGGAAAGCGTATTCTCCTCCGGGTCTGGTCTCCAGTTGAAAAACTGAGCAAGTTGCTTGTTCAACCTCGATGCAAAGAGGTCTGTCCTGCATGGACCCCATCTCTCTATCAGTGCCTAGAAAACACTCTTGTCCAGCTTCCAATGGCTGGTATCCCTGAGGAATCTGGATTTACAGTCAGCTACCTCGTTCTGACGGCCCGGCAGGTATTCTGCCGTCACTGATATCCCTCTCTGTGTAGGCACAGAAGCCAAAATTATTTTGCTACCACCGCTAACATCCTTGACCTCGTGCCTCCCAGTCTGTTTATATAATGAACTTCTGACACGTTGTCCATCTTGAGGAGTACGCAACATCGTGCCCTCTCCTTTGGCTAGCATTTCACCGCAAAGGATCCTGCTAGAAGCTCTAGGCAATTTATGTGGATATTTAATTCTTCTCCTGACCATCTGCCCACTATCGACAGATCTCTGCATCTGGCTCCCCATCCCCACCTGCTGGCATCAGATTCTATCACTAGGTCCGGGGATGAGCCAAATATTGCCCTTCCATTCCAGGCATCCATGTGCTGCAACCACCATTGCAGTTCATCCTCCGCCTCTATAGACAGGGGTATCCTTTGTTCGTAGGATGTTCCCCCTCCTGAGGTGTTGGATTTTCAGTCTCTGTATCGCCTGTATTGACAAAGCTAGGCATCCCACTAGTCTTGCTAGCTCTCTCAGGGATATCGTCTCTGATGTTAATCTGTTCCGTATCTCTTTCTTTATGTCATTCACATTGCTCAGAGGGAGGTTTAATGTTCCCTGTACTGTGTCTAATCTGAAGCCCAGACATTCCATGGTCTGGTCTGCCTGCAGGCTTGACTTCTCCCAGTTTATTAGGAAGCCCAGTTGTTGTAACAGATCTATAGTAAGTTCTATCTGTTCCTTGATCAGCGTTTTATCCTTGCACATTATACAAATGTCGTCCAGATAATTGATTAGTCTGATCCCTCTTTCTCTGAGGAAAGTCACTATGGGTTTCATCACCTTTGTGAGGAACCAAGGGACTGATGCTAGATCGAATGGTAGGCAGGTGAATTCCCAAACTTGCCCCTGCCAGCGAAACCTCAGAAATCTCTGTTGTTCCGCTGTCATAGGTATGGTCAGCTAAGCGTCTTTGAGATCTATTCTCGCAAGCCAATCCCTTTGTTGTAAAATGTCTCTCAGCAAGTGTATGCCCTTCATTTTGAAATGTCTGTAGACTACAAACGTATTTAGTTCTCTTAAGTTTATTATCAGCCTTGTCTTGTGAGGGCCTCTCACTAAAAACATGTTGCTTATGAAGCTGTCTCCTATGTTTGTTACTTATTTTATAGCATCTTTCTGTGCTAGTTCTCTTATTTCTGTATCTATTAACTCTTTGTCTGCTGTCCTGAGCATTAATAAGTTTGGCCATTTCTCTTGTTTTGGTAAACTTATCCAATTTATGTGAAAGCCCTGTACGGTGTCTAAAACCCAAGCATCTGAAGAGATCAATCTCCATTTCTCTACACATTTCGCTACTCTCCCCCCTACTGCAGGAATATGCATTTGTGTTTTCTGCGTCTGTGCATTTCTTCTCACCTGTGTTCAGCTGATGTTGGTTTCCGGGGTTTCTCCATCCTCGCCCTCTTCCTCTTCCTCAAATGGGTTTGGTTTTCTTTCATCCTGTTTCCAGTGTTCTATGTCACTTTGGAACTTGTTACTGTTGAAACGGCTGGCGGAGCAGCCCCTGCCTCTTCCAGCTGTGACAAAAACCTGTCTGTCAAATACAGCTGTGACAAAAACCTGTCTGTCAAATACTTTCTTCAGAGAGGCTTCTGCTTTCTCTATCGCCACGTACGAGTTGGCAAATTCTGGTACCTCTTTTATAAAGGCATCTCCTCCCTTTCACTGAAGCTGCTGCCTCAGATGTGGCCAACTCACTCAGTTTGGGATCAATTTTGATCAGAATTTACCTTCTTTCTGCCATAATCGCGCTGTTGGTGTTACCCAGTAGGGAAATAGCCCTCTGGGCCCAACCTGATAAAATAGTTAGGTCGATAGGTTCATTTTTACCTTTCGTCTCTTCTGCATCTCCATTAACTCTGTCCAACCACATCTAACTTTTAATCCTGACATGATTGCCAGGATCTGTCTAATCCTTTCTTTATATCCTTCACGTACTTCCCCATGAACGTGACCATGCGGTAATCAATGTCTGGGGTCTCTGCGATGCCTTCTGGCAGGTGTGGCCTTGGGCTTTCGGCCCTCAATTTGTTTCTGGCTTCTTTTGCCAGCGGTGTTCGTAGCCTCTTTTTTATATACGCCGCAATCTTGGATTGCGGTTCCCATTCTGAGGACCTAGGGTGTATGAGTGCGTCTGGATCAGATTTGTCTCCGGCCTCCTCTTTGTCCTCTGTTCTCTTTTTCTTAGGAGCTCTATCTTCTTCTTCTTCCGAAGATATAACTTCTACCTCTTCCTCTGATGATGGGCTCCCCAATCATCTTCGTCATACCCCACTGAGCTATCAGAGGTGTCATCACGCCATTTATGTTCTTTTCTTTTCAGGCTTATAGCCTTGCTTTTGCCCTAACTTTTCCATGGCAGGCTTTTTTCCTTCCCCCTTTAACCATTCCTGTACCCCTTATCCCCTTCAGCTCTTCCATTCCTCTGGAGAACTTAATCCAATCCTCCATGACTGCTAGTTGTTGAGAACTGTGCCCCATGGAACGACTCAGGGCTTGCTGCAGTATCTCCCCCATGCCAGGTTGCAGTCTTTTCTGGCTCACTTGATCCCTGCCTTCTGCGCTCGAGCTGGACATGATGGGGTTAATGGGGACAGTAGTGCCACTGTATGAATCAATAATCACAGGAGTCTTGGGCCTTTACCCGTCTTATTATCTTTAGGGCAAATTGTCAGTTTTGTGGCGTGTTCAATGCTTGTAAGTTTCTTTTGCAGTGGCTGCTATGACTTTTTTGGCTACTAGGTGGCGGTGTTGTAGCATTTATATACTCTTTTCTCAAGCTTTTCTGCTTAGAGACCTTGAACGCTCTGATGCGTTCGCTCCTGTCTTCCTTTCCCTCAGCGAACGTTGGGAAATTGACAATTGCGAGTAACTCTAGTGTTCCGAATTACGGGCAATCTGTAAACCTGTCATGGAAGTAATCAATGAGGAGCCCCAGAACCCTAAAGAGTCACTGTCGTGCTCCTCGTTGCTTCCGTGACTACAGTGCCCTCTATCGCCTACGCGTTCGCCAGAACTGTTCGTCCCGTCGCATTCGCAATCGAAGCAAAAAGTATTAAAATCCTGCGGATATGCTCAGCCTCCTCTCCTAAACGCTGCACGCGTTATCCCTCGCTGCGTTCAAAATAATAAAGCATATAATTCTCATCAACCATAAACACTTTCATCAGTAAGATAACGTAATATTAGATATTTAACTGGCTGCCCGAGCCGCAAAGAAAGAGGGAGGACATGGGAATGTAAAGGAGGATAAAGGACAGTGGGGGCCATTATGACCCAGGTGGTAACCATGGCGCAGTATTTTACCGATTCCGCCATGGTGAATGGCGGAATTACCGTCCCATTCCAAGGTTGGCGGGCGGTAATTCCCCATTCACCATTGGCCCTTCCCCATTCCCATTTTTGCCCCCATAGGGCTCAATGGAAATGGAGAAGGCGGTAGTTACGGTACCGTAAATACCTCCAAGGTCCCTTTGCTGGTCCAATCCTTAACGGCTGGAAAAAAACAGCCGTTAAGGGAGGGACCCGCAAAGGGACCTCGTAATTAGGAGGTAAGGGGTTAACGGCGCCGCCACCTTTTACGGCGCCATTAACCCCTTACCGCCTGGGTCATAATGAGGCCTAGTATATGTTATGATTGGTGGAAGGAGTCACGTGGTTTTTTTTTTTCATGGACATCAAAAGAATGAACTACACACAAAAGACTGTATGGGAAATGTTTTTTGGATGTGTTATTCTTTGATGAGTTGAACTGTTATACTATATGCTGCTCAAGTTTGAGTAAAGGATGATAAGCATAATACGAGCCTCCGTGTCTTGACATCGAATTCAGAATTTCCATTCATACATTACAGAAAGTCATAATTCTATTAAAAGACACGGAGGCGAAGGATTATCTCACCCAGGAATCGAGGTCATGTATTGTTAATGAGATGTTTAATATGAGCATAATGATGTTATGATGATATGTTTACAAAAAGTGAATCTTCGGATGTTGTTGCTCATGTCGATTACCCAACTTTGGGCCAGAAAACTGAAATATGGTTTGTGTTTCAGGTTCTATGGTGGATAATAAAGCAACAGGATCATGAAGTTCTTTTAAGAGAACAGTTCTACAGCATCGGCCGGTTGGAATGCTACAGTTCAGAAAGGATCAGGCAAAGAAAGGGGATTACATACAATGGTGGACAGGATTCATAAGGATGTACAGTGACTATTGGTGGTTTAAGGTCACATGTTGGAAAGACCGATAAGATTACGAACTACAAAAGACTCTAAACTTATGGGGATTGTAGTTTTCACTTTTGCATTTTATTGTGTTATAATGGCACGTGGGTAGTGGCACGTGTGTGTATAGGGACTGTGTCATGATGCCTACCTCCAAGGAGCCAGGTTCAACCCAGCAACCACAGAGGCAGGCATCATTTCCCCCAGGGAAGTGCCAGCGGGCCCAAGCTGGGGCCCTTTGGACACAGTCCTGGCGCCTTAGGCGCCAGGCTCATGTTGGACCCCTGTCCTGGCGCCTTAGGCGCCAGGCTCATAAAGCTAGACATGTGTTCAAGTGTTTTAAGGTGCACTTACCTGATGCAGACCATGCTGCTACATCCAGGCCCTCTTGAGGGCTACTTTACCTGTGGAACTACTTTCCCCTGGGTGTGGTCGGGGAAGGATACATACCTGATCGGTGGAAGGATACCTGGAACTTCCTCCAAAGCTATTTAAACCACGCCCGATCAGCAACTCTCGCTTCGCGTTGTTCTGCTCCTCGCAGCTGGACGCTCACCGTGTCAGCTCCTGCATCTGGACTTCAGCCACGCCTGTCAGCATCCTGGGTCACCTGCTAAGAGAGAATTGGAGAGAAAGAAGACCTTACCTGCTAAAGCTGCATTACGGGGACTTCACACCGACGATCCTGAAAGAGAAGACATCATTTTAAAAGCATTTCACTTCGATCGCTGCAGCGCTGCATTTCACTCACCTTTCCAGGGCATTTCCATCTTCAGCAGCGATCGTCCGGATCCGCAGCCACTTCCCAGAGCCTAGAGAGAAAAAGACAAGAACACAAGGTGAGAGAAGGAAGGGAATAGGAAAAGCTCAGTTTCCTTCTAAGACTTACCTGTTGGGTCATTCCCATTTCATTTCGGGTCCTGCCGCATCCTGGCATTCCGGACCCCGGCCCCTATGGGGAAAAAAGACAAAGGGCCTCATTACGACCCAGGCGGTAAGTTACCGCCTGGGCCGTGACTTTACCACCATGGCGTAAACTACGTTTACGCCATGGTGGTTGGCGGACTTACCGCCCCATTCCGACCTAGGCGGGGCGGTAAGTCCCCAATCCCCATTTACCCTTCCCCATTCCCATTTTTGCCCCATAGGGCATAATGGGAGTGGGGAAGGCGTTAATTACGCCACCGTAAATTACGGTGGCGTAATTAACTCCATGGTCCCTTAGCGCCATGGATTTTAACACCTGCTAAAAGCAGGTGTTAAAAGCACCATGGCGCTAGGGGACCTCGTAATTGGCGGTAAGGGGTCGGCGCAGCTAACGCTGGCGTTAACCCCTTACCGCCAGGGTCGTAATGAGGCCCAAAGACATTGAATGAGCGAATGCAAAGACATTACCCGAACGCTCATCCAGAACTTACCTGTCATTTACTGGAACTGCAGGTTTCACTTCGGGTCGGCACCATATCTCCGGCATTCCGAACCCCGGCCCCTAAGGGGAAAAAGACATAAGCGTTAGCGCTTGCTGCAATAAGACAAAGAACATTATTATTAAGCTTGAACTTTTGAACTTGCTACAGAACTCTTACAGCGCCTTACCTGAATAGTCAAGCTTATTTGAACTCCCATCAAACCTCAATCCAGTGAAGTAACTGGGTTTCAACGCGCCCCTGCATCAGAAGCAGGATGGAGAACTCATCCTTCCAGACCCTAAGGTGAGACTTCACGGGGAATCAAGGAAGGGTATCGTGGAGGGTTGGAAGGGAGTGGGAGACTTGAGCATTGTTCCGTCAGTAGGTAATACTCCCTTTTCACACACAGGGGAATATTCCTGCGAACCAGTGAGGCTATCTTCAGAGTCCTGCGCTTCATCAGCACTCGAAGCCAGACCAGCGCCTCCGTGGGAATCAGGTGAGCGTGACAGAACGCGAAGCCTACCCACAATTTCCCACCCGGGCGCTGTGGAGACTTCCGAGACAGATCAGCTAGCCCAGCTTTTGGGGGGATTACGGGCAGAAGTGCACTCAGCCCGCCAGGAGACTAACGCTCTCAAAAGAGAATTGATCCTATCCAAGGAAAGAACAGATGACCTGGCCAAAAGGTTATTGCAGGCCCAGGCAGGGCACACTCCTTTACCTAATTCCGGAGATACTTCCACATCAATGGGTTTGGATAACCCGGTACAAATCAATCTACCCGGACACATGCCTTTGGCCCCGCCTGAACGTTTTGCGGGGGATCCCAAGAAATATGCCGTCTTTATGAACCAATGTCGTTTACACTTTCTATGCAGACCCGGAGCCTTCCCTAACGGCCAGACCAAGGTAGCCTTTATACTATCTTACCTCAGTGGCAGTGCTGCCGATTGGTCTATTCCATTGGTAAATCAGGATGATCCCATTCTCCAGAATTTTCAGGGTTTCCAGGCCAGCATGGAAAGATTGTTTGCTCGACACTCTCAAGGACAGGCCCTTGATAACGAACTGCTATCCTTACGACAAGGTAATCAGGATCTTCTGTCCTACGTTGCCACCTTTAATAGACTGGTTGTGGAAACTGGATGGCCAGTAAACAAAAGGATCACATTGTTTCATCGAGGCCTGCGCGGAGAGCTTAAGGATGTTCTAGCTCAGATAGTAGATCCACCCCAGGTCTGCGCAGACTACATAGATTTGGTGGTTCAACTTGATCACAGACTTCAAAATAGAAAAGCAGATCGGTTCAAGTACGAAACCCGAGTACCGATCAAAACCCACGCTAACTCCAAGAGTACCGACGTATCCGAACCTATGCAAATCGGTGGTGTTAAAGGACCATTAACACAGAAGGAACGAGAGAGAAGGCGGCAAATGCAACTTTGCCTGTATTGCGGGACTTCCGGTCACTTTCTTCGAAATTGTCCGGTTAAACCACCTAAGAAGGTGGTTGGAGCCACTGATAACGGTTTATTGACAACTTATTCGGGAAACGACCTAGCCCGACATGCGTAGGGGTCCGCTTGCCGAGCTTGAAAACAAACTCTTTGACCTCGCATTTTGTCATGCCAATGGTGCTCGTGGACCCAAAACAGCCTCAGCTGTTGCATGCTATAAAAGCATACATCGACAGTGGAGCTATTGGAAATTACATAGACCGTGAATTGGCTTCCAGGATTAAGCTCCCTCTCCGCCCGAAAGTAACCCAAGATGTCATTACTACAGTAGATGGAACCGAAATAGCCTCAGGGCCGGTAACGCATTCCACTGTTGAAATGACTCTGGTGGGTCAGGATGGACATCGGGAAGCAATCGTGTTTGATGTGATCAAGGCCCCACAATTTCAAGTAATTCTTGGAATTCCTTGGTTAGAAACACATAATCCCAGAATTGACTGGCGAGCAAAGAAGATAAGTTTTCCTGATTGTGAACCAACTTGTTACCCAAGAAGTCCAGTTATGGGTCTAGCCTCAGCAACTTCCACCCCTGTACAGCTACCGTCAGAATACCAAGAATTCCAGGACGTTTTTCAGAAGGAACAGGCTAACACGTTACCTCCCCATCGGTCTTATGATTGCCAAATCGATCTGGTACCCAATGCTCAACTACCTTGTAGTAGGATTTATGCTCTTACGGAACCTGAGAACCTACATTTGCGTCAGTATTTAGATCAGTACCTAGCCAATGGTTTTATTCGCCCGTCCAAGTCTCCTGTCTCCTCAGCTCTGTTCTTCGTGCCGAAAAAAGAGGGCGACCTTAGAACATGTATAGACTATCGCGCCCTAAATCAAATAACGATTAAGAATCGTTATCCTCTGCCCCTGATCACTGAGCTTATCAACCAGGTGAAAGACGCTTGTGTGTACACCAAGTTAGATCTCTGAGGAGCTTATCACCTGGTGCGTATAAAAGAAGGCGACGAATGGAAGACTGCATTCCGCACCAAATTTGGGCTCTTCGAATATCAGGTGATGCCCTTCGGTTTGTGCAATGCACCTGCCGCCTTTCAGTACTTTATGAATGATGTTCTTCGGGAACTTATCGACGTCAGTGTCATTGTTTATATCGACGACATCCTGGTGTACTCCTCTTCAGAATCCGATCACAGAAAACATGTCAGGGCAGTTCTTGAGAAATTGCGCCAGCACAGACTATTTGCAAAGCTCGAAAAATGCGTTTTTCATACCACAGAAGTGGAGTTTCTCGGATTCATCCTGACACCTCAAGGAGTCCGAATGGACTCGCGAAAGGTGGACGCCATCCTCAAATGGCCATCTCCTAGCTCGGTGAAGGGAGTTCAGAGCATGCTCGGCTTCGCCAATTTCTATCGAAGATTCATCCCGGAATTTTCCCGAACAGTCCAACCCATCACAGCTCTCCTAAAGAAAAACAAACGCTTTGAATGGACTCTTGAGGCCGAACAAGCCTTTCAGGACCTGAAAACCAAATTCACCTCTGCACCTATATTGAAGCACCCGCACCCAGATCTCCCTTACATTGTGGAAACCGACGCAACCAGTTCGGCCATGGGAGCTGTCCTGTCGCAAAGAGACCCAGAAACTAACCAAATACACCCTGTGGCCTTTTGGTCCAGGAAATTTTCTCCTCCTGAAATCAACTACGCAATTACCGACAAAGAGTTACTGGCTATTAAATCTGCTTTCAAGGCTTGGCGTCACTACCTTCTCGGGGCAAGACACACCATCACCGTAATTACGGACCACAGAAATTTACAGTATTTAAAGACGGCCAAGGCTCAATCTTCACGACAACTCCGATGGGCTCTATTCTTTGCGGAATTTGATTTTGTAATTACCTATCGCCCTGGCTGCAAGAATGGTAAAGCGGACGCCTTATCCCGGATTGGCATGGAAGAACCCAATTCGAGTTTAGAACCTGTGCCAATCATACCTGAACAAAGAATCTTAGGCCTAACTTCATTGCAAACTATTGAGGACATCCGAACGCAAGTAAAACAACTTCTAGACTCTTCAGCCTTACTGGAATGGAGTCAAAAGGGTCCTCATTACACCGTTAAGGATGACTTACCCTACTTCCAGGAGCGGTTGTTTCTGCCTAGTAAAGAATTGCAAGAACTTGTTATTGCCCATCATCATGAATCATTAATGGAAGGACACCCTGGTATCGCTAAAACGGAGGAAAAAATCAAATGCCACTCCTGGTGGCCTTCTTGGAGAAAACACATAAAGTCTTTTGTATTGTCTTGCGGAATTTGCGCCCAAAACAAGGGTCAAAAGAAAAGGCCAGCCGGCCTGCTTCAACCCTTGGATATTCCACCGGCACCATGGCACACCTTGTCAATGGACTTTATAACTGACCTGCCTCCTTGTGCTGGTTACAACACTATTCTTGTAATTGTGGATCTATTCTCCAAAATGGCCCACTTTATCCCTTTAAAAGGTTTGCCTTCAGCTTCCACCTTGGCCAAGGAATTTCTGGAGAATATAGTTTGCATACATGGTTTCCCTTCCATATTAGTCTCGGATCGTGGTTATCCCATTTTTGGAAGAAGTGTTGCCAGCTAGCACAAATAGATGTGCGGCTATCCACCAGCCACCACCCCCAGACCGACGGACAAACCGAGAGAACCAATCAGACTCTCGAGCAATATCTTCGGTGCATGTTACACCAATCCGAGTTAAATTGGAAAGACATCCTTTGGATCGCAGAATATGCATACAACAATTCAGTGCATTCTGGAACCGGACAAACTCCTTTTTATACTTTGTATGGTCACCATCCTCGGACCTCTGATCTAGATCCACCTCTGACCCTGGAAATGCCCACAGTAAATCATCTGCATTCCACAATAACCCAAGCCTTCAAAGAAGCTGCAACTCATTTACAGCAAGCCAAGAAAAAGTATAAAGAAAACGCTGATTTGCACCGAAGTAAAACTCCTCCTTACCAAGTTGGAGATCAGGTATGGCTAGCAACAAAACATTTACCCCTCAAGGGCCCGCGAACCTTCAATCCCAGATTCATAGGACCTTATCCCATCAAGGCTATAATCAATCCTGTGGCCTTTAAACTGGATTTACGGTCTAACATGCGTATTCATCCAGTTTTTCATGCATCACTTTTGAAGCCAGTACAACCAGGGACCCGACTGTCCAAGCCTCCTGACCCAGTTCAAATTGAAGGGGAATTAGAATTCGAAGTTAAAGACATTTTAGACTCCAAGGTGTTAAAGTCCAAACTCTTCTATCTTGTTGACTGGAAGGGATATGGACCTCAGGAGAGATCGTGGGAGCCTAGTAACCATGTTCACGCACCTCGATTAATACAAAGGTTCAACCGGAGATTTCCGAACAAGCCAAGACCCCCGGAGGGAACAACCTTGGGAGGGGCCTTGAGGGGGGGTACTGTCATGATGCCTACCTCCAAGGAGCCAGGTTCGACCCAGCAACCCCAGAGGCAGGCATCATTTCCCCCAGGGAAGTGCCAGCGGGCCCAAGCTGGGGCCCTTTGGACACAGTCCTGGCGCCTTAGGCGCCAGGCTCATGTTGGACCCCTCTCCTGGCGCCTTAGGCGCCAGGCTCATAAAGCTAGACATGTGTTCAAGTGTTTTAAGGTGCACTTACCTGATGCAGACCATGCTGCTACATCTGCCAAAGCAGCTTCATATCTACAAAAAGGTGAAATAGGAGAGTACATGTTGCACCACACAGCAAGCCAAGAGGTCCCCACAGGATACAACATGATGTCCACACAGGAGATAATAGAGCTGCAAGAGGGAGCTAGTGCAGAGGAAAAATTGCGGTGGACTAAGAGAGGTTGCAGCAAATCATCGACTGATTTATTGTGGCGACAAGAGAGTTCAGGAAAAGTGGTAATGCCAATTACGCTGTTAGAAATAGCATTTCAACAACTACACTTTCCCGCACACAACACGAAGAAACACATAATGGCAGAGATACAAGAAGATTGGTTTGCACCTTGCCTCCAGGAACACGTCACAAGGTTAGCCCTAGAATGCACGACCTGTCAAATTTACAACTCAGGTATGACCTTGCGTACACTAAGGGGTACGATACCAAAACCAAATGGCCCATTCAGAGAGCTCCACATTGATTATGTAGACATGGGGGAAAGGTGTAATGGGGCTCGGTACATGATTGTGGTTGTATGTCCATTTTCGAGGTGGGTGGAGGCAGGCCCATGTGCCCGCCCTGACGCGAAGGGCGCCGCGAAGTTCCTAGTGCGGGAAGTGTTTCCGCGCTGGGGAATTTGCGACATTATTCGCTCAGATAACGGGACGCATTTTGTTAATGAATTATTTAAAGAAGTGACTACATTATTGGGAATAAAGCACAAATTATGTTCGATTTATCATCCTCAAAGTAATGGCGTAGTGGAAAAGATAAATGGCCTGTTAAAAAGCAGATTATCAAAACTTTGTTTTTCCCTCAAAAAGACTTGGATGTACTGCCTGCCTTTGGCCTTGTTTGAACTGCGAAACCAGCCAAGTAAGGATCACCATTTGTCCCCGCACGAGATCGTCACGGGAAGAAGAATGCATACAGCGCATTCGCCTCTCCGTGAGCGTTCTGATGCACACAGAAGCGCAGCTATATTGGGGGAGGAGTTCACAGAATATCTGCGAAAATTGACACGGGCAGCGCGCGTAATTGCAAAACAACTAGCCCCCCCCTCGACAAGAGAGGAGGGGAACGCAACTGAACCAGACAAATTGCCTGAAAAACCGCTACAACTCATGCCTGGTGACCTTATATATGTCAGAAGCTTTGTGCGGAGGTGGAATGCACCACGTTTCCATGGCCCTTATGAGGTAGTGTTTTGCACACCTACAGCAGTAAAGGTGAAGGGCCTGCGATATTGGGTGCATTTGACAGACGTACGTAAAGCTTACAGCGCTGCGGAAAGTGAGGTGCAAGACGAGGCACAGGCAACAGCGGACGATGAAGTTGTGCGGAACGAATGATTGGAATTTTTGTGCTTTATGAGATGAACGGTGAGCACAATTAGCGCGCGACAAATGTCCTGGACTAAAACATGTACATATGTATGTGTAAAATTTCTTTTTATTACAGTTTTTGAAAATTTTGCGTGGGGTTCTTTTTTTTTTTTTTTCCCCCACGGTGCTCTCTAAGATGTTTTTATTATTTTTGTTCTTATAATGACATGTTTCTTATTATTTATATATATATATAAAGGTACGAATAATGATGATTGAAAAGCTACCTTGTCTGTCAACACACCCCCTCCCTCACCCAACCCTATATTTTATCATCGAAACGTTACAACGTGGAAATGCTTACATGTTTGTATTTAATGAACGTTTGTGTCTCAAACAGGATTTATCATGGCATCGAATGGGCAGCCTGCAACTAATAGATATGTTAGATTTAGAGAAATGTTAGTGGCTAAATTAACGTATTCATTTGAATGTGGTTTGTCAATGTGTGCTATCGTGTTCTTCATCTCAATGTTTTGTCTGGTATTACACTGGATTATAGCGTTCATCTCTACCGAGATGAACGAGGGGGGAGGGGGGAGCAACACCACCCTTGCCCCTGGAACGAAAACAAGTCCGACTGTAGGTATCAAAGAAGGTGATTTCTTGATCTGGGATGGATCACACTTTGTGTGGGGATACTATACTACACCACCCACTGCTGGCCTCTCACAATTGAGAACCAAAAATGTAAATAATGACACAATGTCCCAACCTGGAACATACAACAACCACACAATCCCTCCCGCCCCAATTTCAAACAACGATCTCTTGTTTATCAAGGAGGATGGAAAAGTGATTATGATGACAGAACACAAGTCCCTATATGAAGAATTAGAAAAGGGGGGTGGGGGGGAGGAAGAGGGGCCTGGTTCTTCACCTACTATAACGAGAAGGTACAGAAGAAGGGAGAAAAGTAGGCGGAAAAGAGAGACTGGTGGAAAAGGGTATGATGAGTATTATGGACTAGGGCTAGACAAAATGGAAGACCCACGACACCCACACCAAGCAAATAAATGGTATGCAGATATGAGCACAACAGCCAAACAAACAACCAATGAGAGCTGTTATGTCTGCTCACTTATCCCCCATGCATCAGGCACACCTAAAGTATTGTTGCCACGAGAATTGCCCATTGTGGATGCCCAATGTCTCCTTCATCTCACGCTGTGTAGAATAAAGAACACTTTCCAAGCACACGATGTCTCTTTCAGAATGCTACAGAACAACAAAACGTGCTATTCGCAGGCGTCTGGAGTGATCTGTCTTAAAGAACCTTTCTTTGCAATACAAGGGACACTGTTTTCCGAAAACAAATGGAAAGACGAAGAAGTGCTGTGCAAGGCAGAAGCGCTGAAAGGTGTCCAACCGGACAAGTTGCGGTGGATGGAAAGAACGTGCTTGCCAATATGGAAAAAACACATCCCTAAACTAACATGGGTAACAGCGATGGAGAAACCCTTCAAGCTACAAAGTGAAATACAAAACGAACTATGTTTCAAGGGAGAAGGAAAAATGGCAATGGGAACGAACACGAACTGTAACAAAACTCTCACCATCCCAGATATGAAAAAAGGGACAGCAGCATTAATGGACACCTACTGGGTATGCGGAAACCAGGCGTACCTGCACCTTCCCCAATCATGGAGTGGTAGCTGCTCAATGGCCACCTTGCACTCGACACTAATGGTGATTCCAGAAAGCCATATTGACAGAAGTAACATGATGAAAGGAGGCTTGAACCAGAATGCAGCTTCTCCAACTACACAAGCGCACCTTTATGTCCTGTCCTCCGGGGGGAAGGAAGAAGAGCTCTCAAGAAACAAGCGAGCCTCGAACTACATATCACAAGCATCATCTGACTTATTGGCACAGATTCCAGACAAGTATCGCCTGTTCAGCTCCGTGGAAACATTCTTTGCTTCGCTAGTGTCCAGTGTCCAAGCAAGAGCAAATGCAAAATGGCTCCAGATCACACGGTGGGAACTGATCCAGTTGGCCAATGACACTGAAGAAGGGTTCAACATAATAAAGGTGGAACTACGAGCTCTGCGACTAATGACCATGCAGAACAGGTATGTTCTAGACCTGTTAACAGCTATCGATGGAGGTGTTTGCCGAAAAATAGGAAGTGCGTGCTGCACGTTCGTACCTTCTGAAGACGCAGAAAATGGGTCCCTGTCCCACGTTATTGAAGCAGTACATAACCTGGGCGAGAAGATGAAAATGGAAGGTGGAGCTGAAGATAGCTCGTGGTTCGACAATATCTTCTCGTGGGTTCCCTCATGGCTTGGAGTGACAATAAAGTTCCTGATACCAATAGTGGTGATCATCCTTGTGATATTTTGCCTGTGCCAGGTGAGCCTCCGATGCTGTGCTAATGCAGTTCCTAACGGTGCAATGATGATGGTGACAATGGGCAACTCTGGTGGTACAATTAAAACAACACAAGAAGTACATGTGCAGACAGGAGCAGACAACACCCCCAAGTACCAGTTAGTGCCTATGTGCCGTGATAAGTACATAGTAGATAAACTATGGCACACCACTATCAAAGAACCACGAGACGTAGAACTGGAATGGTATGAGGAGGTCTGGGTAGATCTGGAAGAAACTGGCGACTGTATATATTTAACATGTACACCAGATGAGTATGCTAGGAGAGGTGAGAGTTTAAGGGGGGTGTGCAGAGCATGGATGCCTATAAAAGGAACCCCTGCATGGGATGGTGCAGTGTTAGAGGAACAAGAATGTAGGAGATTGGAAGAGCTAAAGAAATTCGTTACTTTAAGTAACGAAAGGGGGGAAATGTAGGGGAGGACTGGCCGCGAGGCCCCCCTCACCTACAGCTTCCTCCCCAGGTGAGGACCATGACTCGGTGGACGCCCCCTCATGCCACCCGGGCCCAGGTGGAGGAGGATTCGCCCGCCGACGACATTGCCCACACGCACCTCGTCTTTGCATTTACCAAAAATCGAGTCAGGCCTAGATGCCATCTTGTCTAGCAAACACGGCGTGAGTTTAGCACACTGTAACGAGGCCCCCACCTTTGGAGGGCCTTTCATGCATCTCTGTCGCCTCAGCAGCACTGGCAGATCCGCTGCGAGCGCGTTCCCATGAGAAAGTCGGAGATGAGCTAAACCCGAGATGCCAACACGGCAACATTATATTAGTAACAATGTGATATTGCACCCCGTATGACCCGGACCGCAAGGCCGGGGTAGCGAGGAAAAAAGCTGAAGCATCACTATCTGAAGAAGGTAGAAAACAATTCAAGTATTGGTACTAATGAACTACCTCTGTTTTAAAATGTGAATAAGCCATAAAAATGTAACGTTATATGATATCCCTCCAGGTCTGGACTAATGCTGCTATAACCACGGAGAAAGATGTTGACCAAACGTATAACCTCTATCTGTAAAAGTGTTTTTTCCATAGTATGTAGAAACTGGAACTCATATATGTTTACTGAACCACCCAAAGTGGCAAGCATCAATCTCTGTAGGCCATAACCTAGATATCCCTCGTATAACGTCTAAATGTACATACAATACGCACACAATGTAATGAATGTAATGTTAGGCAATGAAAAGGTACTGGAATCGACTGTCTTAAAGAAATGTGTAATGAAATTGAAATATATATGTGTGTCTAAATAACGTCAAAATAAGGCAGAACAGTATAAAACTTCTGCATTTACTGATCAGCAACGCACGAGGAAAATACCTTTGTGGATATGCAAGGCCATTCCCTCTCCCACCCTACCAAGCCTGCAAGATAAAAAAGCTAAGACTTGTGCCGCGCTCCCTCACCTCCCCCAACCAAGCTGGCGTTACTTCAGAGGCCCCGGCGCCGCAACCAAGGCCATAGCCTGCCACCTGTGTTATTTACAGCACGGTAATAAACCCACAGATGAACCCACTGATCTACCAGCACCCTTTCATAAATCCCACGAACCCCCCAAGAATCCTGACCCCGTGTAAGGACGACCCCCATCATTGAGACAAGACACAGAGACCCATCTATATAATAACTTCTAACGCAGCAGACAGACATGTATCATTCGGCCCAGGCCCCAGAGCCCCGTCCTACGACCTAAAGTACCGGTCAATAGGACACAGGTAAATCTCACCCCAACCGATAACCACCAGACCTCTCACGAGGTGCATTCCTCATGTGTTGCGTTTATTTTATAAGATAAGCTACGGAACAATTTATTAGTGAACGTAAATGTCATTTTCTGAATAACTGCAGTGTACATGGCCTAGGGCAACTAAGACAGGAAAGGTATTCATCATTGTCACAGGCTGCCCCAGCGCACCAACACCGCACGGATGACCTCAAGCCGGCCTGCCAGGCCCAACCCAACCCACGAGGCTGACCAGTGACGTCGTCTTGCCAAGACCAACCATGCTGCAGCAACACCTGTAGTTAGTCGACGATACCCAATCCCAATTAACTTGTGCCCCCTATAGTGTTTAGGTGTTGATGACGTTTTCTGTATTAGAAATACGCCTGTCTTTGCTATTGTCAGACAGAGCGCTCTCGTAGGTTGCAGAGTTCTTTGCATGCCTTATCCTTGGATAAACTCCCACTTACGCTCACCCGCACTCTGTCTTGGTCTTATTCCCACTACGGGAGAGTCCCTTATTGTCTCTCATTGCGGGGAGGATCGTGCTGAATTGGGGGCGCTTCCCTTCACCCTCTTGAGGCCTGAATGGAACTACTTTACCTGTGGAACTACTTTCCCCTGGGTGTGGTCGGGGAAGGATACATACCTGATCGGTGGAAGGATACCTGGAACTTCTTCCAAAGCTATTTAAACCACGCCCGATCAGCAACTCACGCTTCGCGTTGTTCTGCTCCTCGCAGCTGGACGCTCACCGTGTCAGCTCCTGCATCTGGACTTCAGCCACGCCTGTCAGCATTCTGGGTCACCTGCTAAGAGAGAATTGGAGAGAAAGAAGACCTTACCTGCTAAAGCTGCATCACGGAGACTTCACACCGACGATCCTGAAAGGGAAGACATCATTTTAAAAGCATTTCGCTTCGATCGCTACAGTGCTGCATTTCACTCACCTTTCCAGGGCATTTCCATCTTCAGCAGCGATCGTCCGGATCCGCAGCCACTTCCCAGAGCCTAGAGAGAAAAAGACAAGAACACATGGTGAGAGAAGGAAGGGAATAGGAAAAGCTCAGTTTCCTTCTAAGACTTACCTGTTGGGTCATTCCCATTTCATTTCAGGTCCTGCCGCATCCTGGCATTCCGGACCCCGGCCCCTAAGGGGAAAAAGACATAAGCGTTAGCGCTTGCTTCAATAAGACAAAGAACATTATTATTAAGCTTGAACTTTTGAACTTGCTACAGAACTCTTACAGCGCCTTACCTGAATAGTCAAGCTTATTTGAACTCCCATCAAACCTCAATCCAGTGAAGTAACTGGGTTTCAACGTGCCCCTGCATCAGAAGCAGGATGGAGAACTCATCCTTCCAGACCCTAAGGTGAGACTTCACGGGGAATCAAGGAAGGGTATCGTGGAGGGTTGGAAGGGAGTGGGAGACTTGAGCATTGTTCCGTCAGTAGGTAATACTCCCTTTTCACGCACAGGGGAATATTCCTGCGAACCAGTGAGGCCATCTTCAGAGTCCTGCGCTTCATCAGCACTCGAAGCCAGACCAGCGCCTCCGTGGAATCAGGTGAGCGTGACAGACTGTGAGGTCATAGTTGGCCTAAGTGGAACGTGAGTGTTCAGCGTGGGAGTGACGGTTGGCAGTTGATGGTTAGAGGTTGCATGAAGGGGTGTGAGGAACCTGGTGTCCGATGTTTGTAACTGTCCTATGTGACTTTCCTGCCCTACCGTCTGTGAACCTGAAAGAGTACCGAACCAAGGGACAATAGAGCTAACCTTATAACTAACCTTACAGGGGGATGTTCTTCGTTACTACACTGGCGACGAGGATGGTTAAAGGACAGTAGGAAGTCAGCCCTGCTGTGGGGGGTGCAGCTCATCCAGGACACCGCCCCCGCGAGCTCCCCACACTGCGGAAAAAGGAGGCACGGTTTCTTGCCAGTGTTTCTTGGAGCACACCAGCATTTGCTCGGTCATCAGCCAAGGAGAGCATCTGATTCCACTGAGCTCAGTCCATGACTAGGTGCCTGCTGAGAGATAAGCCGCTGCAGAAATTTCCCGTAGTTGTGGCTGCGTGTTGCGCCAACCCTGTGCCAGACCGAGCAGGCGTTCTCTGTTGCGGAGCATGATTGGCAAGGGAAGAGAAAGCAGGGACGTGCACAAGCCATGGAGGCCACGCTGTTCGTAAGCCGTGCATCCGGTGAACAAGGTGGCGAGCAGTATGAAGGAGGAGTACTGCATGCCTGTCAGGCTGCTCCAGATGGGGCTTGGAAGTCTGTTTCGTCCTGGCAAAGAGCTTCTCGCCACAGAGAGATGGCCCGGGAGGTGCAGGGGCGTCTTCTTCGGCCTGGCAAGGTACAGATGGGAGTTCCTTGCCAGAGAGATGGCCAGCATGTGGTGATGTCACCTACTGTGAAAGCAACATTGTCCGCCCACGTGAGGAGCCCTTAGTGCGTCTGCGCACAGTGTGGTCGAAGTGAAGAGTTCCAGAGTTCCGCATTCCGGCGTTTTAGCCTATCAGAGGGGTGATGAAAGTCTAAAGAGTTCAGATGTTTGCGCTCAGCAGTGCCCAGCCGGGGGTGACAATTCCTGAAAGTGGAGCGGACTGGACCATGCCTTGGGGTAGTTCGTGGATACTGGAGGACGTCATTTGTTGTGATACGTTGTGGAAGTAAGTGTCCCTTGGGGCTGTCTATTTTTGTTGTTTGTCTATGCTTGCATAGCATAAGGGTTAGGATTATTTCCCGGGTAGGAGGTTATTTGATATGTGTTTCGATGCCATTGTTATGTTTTTCATAGTGTGTCTGTGTTGTGGCCTCATATTCCCATTCCTTAGGTTCCCAGGTTTCCGTTTTATTACCTTGTATGAGTTTAAGGGGGTTTTAAGTCAGTCTTGCGTGGCGTTTTGAAATTGGGTTTTAGCGTGTGCATCTGCGTAGCAACTGCGCGGATGTATTTTGGTTGCAGGTTTGTTTTTCCTGCGAGGTGTTTGCGACCTGAACATGAGGGTCGGGGTGACGACCTGAACATGAGGTTGGGGGTGTTCTTATAAGGAGTCAGCAAGAAGTTTCCCTCTTATGTACGCACGTTATTTTGGAAATTAAGGGACTTTGGGGTCCAATGCTATATGCTGACTGGTGTTAGCACATTGTTGTCTGGCATCGTGGAGTTACCAGAGACATTTCAAGTGGAGCTTCCAGGACTTTTCATTGTAAACGTGCATGGTGTCAATTTCTGGCATGCATCGTTTCAGTGTGTTTTCTTCCAAAAGTGAACCAAGCTTCAGCTATACGTTTGTTGAATAGGAAACTGTGTCAGTGGAGTAACATTATGGCTTTAGACATGTGCGTTTGGTTGCGTGTGCGAGCATTGTGGGATTTGTATTTGGTGATGCGATTAGTTTTCAACGAGTGCTGTTGTACGTGGGGTGCGTTTGTAGTGAACGCGGTTGTGGTGAGTAGTGAATTTAGTTTAGAGTTGATCACTAGTTAACGAATAGCTAGTGTGTTGATCACTAGTTAAGGAATAGCTAGTGTGGTGAAGTTCACAGCGAACGTTGTTGTGAGCAGTGAGTTAATTATAGAGTTGATCACTACTTAAGGGGACACTAGTGTTGTGATGTTCAATGTGACGCGGTTGTGGTGAGTTGAGTATGAAATTGATCACTAGTTAAGGTGATAACTAGTGTGGTGAGGTCCACAGCGAATGCTGTTGGGTGAGCGGTGAGTCAATCACTAGTTGGGAGACAATTAGTGTTGAGGTTTTGTGTTATACATTGCTGCGATCAGCACAGGTATCGTAGGTGTAGGAGACAATTGGTTTGGTCAATCAGTGTGGTGAGGTGTTATGCATGCTGAGGTCAGCAGGGGCATAGTTGAGTCCAGTGAGTTTCTGGGGTTTTTTGGTCAGCCTGTATATTGCCAGTGTATTGTTAGTGTCAGCAAGCGCGTTTGGTTGGGTGAGGCATTTTGGTAGTGGTTCATATTTTGTGGTTCAGCTAGTTGATGTGCAGTTGGACTGTTTGTTTTCTCTGGAAATTGGCATTTTCCCAGGTTGGGTTGGTGCTTGTTCTGGATACTTCCTTCAAAGGAATGTGAAGGCAGTAGTGGTGACCGGTGTTGTGGTGGAGCGGGTGGTGGTGCGTGCTTGGTTACGAATATGCCAGTGGGTGTTGCGACTTGATGTGTAGTTTGTTAAGGATATCAATCAGGCACACACACAGGTCTCGCCTAGCATGTAATGCACAAATGAAATACTTATTTATTATGTCTATAGGTTCAATATTCTGAATGATATACCACTCATATCACACCCGTCTCAAAATACCCCTCAGGCCACAGTGGATCAGGAATCGAGCTGGTTTGTGAAGGTAAATATGTATTTATTTATTTAATATTCAAATCACACATACATTTTTATATATATATATATATATATATATATATATATATATATATATATATATATATATATATATATATATATATATATATATATATATATGGGCCAGCAATCACCAGGTGGTGACAATACAATTCAGAAAATAAATAAAGCAATTGAATTTACTTATAGTAATACAGAATAGAAAACACATGAAAAATAACAGTTTTGGTTTGTGAACAGATAGTGTTTAGGTTAATATTTCCCCCTGCAAAGTTCTTAGGGCACAAATGAGCAAGTCTGCACACGTGCAAGTAAGCAGCAGGTATTCAGGAATGAAAGACAATGTCTAGAGTCTGAATGCAATCTTCCATCCCCAAACAAGAGAGAAAAGTGCTTTTGGAAATTGACACTTTTAAAACTGACAGGTGAAAATGGCTTTCTGAACAAGAAAAAGTGTGTAAAAATGCTTAAATGTATAAGAAAAATTCTTATGAGAGCAATACTAAACAGTTCCTAACACACATGAGCTACAAGATAAACAACAGCACACACTTTAGATCGGAATGGAAGTTAAGAAACACTTTGAATGGGAAAAAGACACGTGGGAAACTTTTGTAAAATGTAGATTCGTGGCAAAATGTCACTATGTGATTTTTAATAATAACGGTTCAAATACACTATTCCGTTGTGGATGTAGCTGCAGATCTTAGGTTTCAGTGAGAGTTGAAATTACGTTTCTATCTATAAAATTGAAGAAGTTAGGAAGTTTTAGTGAGAGACATTTTTGAAAAAATTAGCACAGAGAAAAGTATAAACTCGGTTTTGTTTTAAAAATGACAGATTGGGTTTATTTACACTATATTAAAGACTATGAAAAAGAGAATGTCACCCGTGAATCTCTACAGTTACGCGCGGCCAATTGTAACTCTTCACATGTGATACTCTGGTTTCCGTTCTGTATGGGAATTACTTTATTTAATCCAAATCACTAATGGGTTATGGTTTAATGATACAAATGAGAAAGATCAGAGCAAGAATGGTTCTGACAACATTAGGGTTCTGAAGTTAAAGATGGGATAGGTTGAGATTAGGATAGGACAATGCAAATATACTATGCGTCACTATGATTCCTGTTGATACTTACAGTCCATTGTAATTAAGATTGAACTGTCAGGGTTCTGGTCATCGGATCAGGTTTACCGGCAGCAAGGTAGCTCTGGCAGGATAGTCAGCTGGGTGGTTCTGGTCAATTGAACGGCACCTCAGACTGGCTTTGGATTGGATTGGCCCTTCTGGTCCCTGCGAGTTTCAGCAGGCAAGCTTTAATGGTAGCAAGCCAGACTGGATCAGAATTATTTTCACTTAAGTTTGGGATGGTTGGATCTGGGCCTAGCTGAAAAGAGTTCAGCAAATGCTGGGCCTGGGTTTTGCAAAGGAGTCTGGAATCAGCTGCAAGGTGAAGAGTTCTGGAACAAAGCGCTGTGCGGAAATCAGGATGTGGTCAGGAAGCAGTGTGTGTCTATGTGGGGTGAAGATCCTATATTTATCCTACCAAGTGACATCACAAAGTTTATGGTATTGGTAGAATTTGAAACCACACCCCCACGGTTGTGAGTGGCCAAAGGCACTTGTCTTGTTCTGGTTGGCAGTCAGAAAAAGCTG
Source organism: Ambystoma mexicanum (assembly GCF_040938575.1). Classification (NCBI taxonomy): domain Eukaryota; kingdom Metazoa; phylum Chordata; class Amphibia; order Caudata; family Ambystomatidae; genus Ambystoma; species Ambystoma mexicanum. Next base: position 322,342,028 of record NC_090926.1, on the reverse strand, counting down.
TCATATTTTATGATGCGATTTAGGAACTCCCACATTCATTTGAACCACAATTTAACTTTCCCATAAATACACATTTTTATAATTATGCCCTCTACTAAAATCAGACACATGCATTACATATTTTATGGGTTATCCTGGAGTCCAATTCCCATCTCTGTAAGAGCTACCTTTGTCGTTCTGTGGAATTTGGTCCATTTTAATCATAACGGTTTGGCCTAACAATTTCTAATTCCATACATATCTGGGCGATGACGCCTAGAACATGGGTATACAATATCATATTTGCAACATTAATAGTTTTGCCACAATCAGTGTTTTGGTGTATCTTTGGTTCCTTATGTAGTAAAAACTCCTACCAAATCTTCAAATGTCTAGCACAAGTTCAGATGTATAAGTATGTATTTTTCACTCGTCTACTTATTTTGGCTGCCCTGTTAAATGTCATAAATAATAATAATACTTTAATGTGATACAGATTGAAAGTAATTCAAACTTTACACATATTACAAATTACATAGAAAAATAAGCTCTTTAAAAAATATATAAACATAAATATATACATCAATACATAGTTCCTTTACAAACATCAAAATTACTTCAAAAAGAAAGTACATTAAAATACAGAATGCTATGTAGCCAGTTATTCTTGGCTACTTGTTAGCACACGTTGTGATGGTTATGCAGGAGTTATACACCCCTACCAGAGACATCGTGCCTCTATACCCATTACCTGTGTAGGATAAGAATTTCCTCTTCTCAATCAGAGACACTCGAATATTAGTAAGACCTTCCCATTAGGACATTTTAAATCAAGGCGCCCATAACTTTTTCGATCTGTAGCCATACATTATACAACGCAATGTAGAGATGCATGTTAGAAGTATTAGTACAGTAGAGCCAAAATTGTCTTTCACATATAGTTTGCGGGTCATGCACAAATTCCCCAAGATATTTAGTAATTGAGGATCCCAATACAGAGCACTCGGTTAATACCTGCTTAGCGGTCTGCAAGCATTCAGGGAGGTTACATAGACGACATACTCGCTCAGCTGTAGAGATCTTTTTTCTGGATCCTAAATTATACAAAGTTGGTAGTTGCTCCAGGCGGAATAGAGTAATAAACCGTCTGAGCCTTATGGAGGGGCAGAGGTACAGATAGGCTTGAGGTTTCATAAAATTGTAGAGTCTATATTTAACAAAAGCACATGACTTTAAACTACTCAAGTGTGAGAAGTTCTCCAGCCAGTCCCAGAAGTCTACCTTTTTACCAAGCGCTGTTAAAACATCCTGGGAAACAGTTGCCCCTCTATGTGTCCAACCTATATCTCTGAGAAATTTGATCATATCTTTCTGGAGGGGAGACGTGGTATCTTTTTACTCACTTCTTGATGTAGGATAGCCAATAACGGGTTAGGAGAACGGCTCTTCATCTTGAGATAGAAGCCCGCCCTCTTTTTAAGAACCAGTGCTTTAAGTGAAGGAAGACCCAGCTCAAGCCTAATCAGGGCCATAGGGACACTCGGAGGTAATCCCAGTATACCTCGCCAACATTTTCCCTCCATCACTTGCAACCAGGCCAGGTTGAATGAAGCAAGGGCTTCCAGCCCATATGTAATCATGGGTGCAAACACTTGAATGTATAAGTGTCTCGTCCCCCATAGGGTAAAACCGGCCTGCTTGCAGGTGAATGATGCAATTAAAGCTGTTACTTGCTGCGCCCTAGTTATTCGCCCTTGTCTACACAGGGAATAATCGCCCAGCGGTTCAACTTCAACACCTAGATACCGATAGGAAGGGGAATATAGAATATTGTTATTATGCACCCAGAGCTCGACTCGGGATACTCTCTTCTTCGTAAATCTGATCACCTTTGTCTTGTCTAGGTTGATCGACAAACAATTAATCTTAGCATATTCCCATAGAGTCGCCGCAGAGCGCCTAATACCAGCTATAGTGTTATCAAAGATAACCAGGTCGTCTGCATATGCTAAGACTGTGCACGGTTCTTCCCCCATTTTGGGTGGGCAGTTATTTGCCTCGGCCAGTGCTAATGGGATATCATAGACGTATAGATTATACACCAGGGGTGCTGTTACGCATCCCTGTTTTACCCCCCTATTCTGTCTCACCTGTCTAGTCATAGTGCCTTCTTGATTTAATCTGAGGCACACCGTGGTATTATAATGTAACTGTCTTAGATAGTGAAGGAGACCTGGTGGACAACCCATGGCTTCTAGTTTAGTCCACAGCCTCACTCTTGGAATGGAGTCAAAGGCAGCCTTGAAGTCAATGTATAGTGCATAGAGCGGGGGCTGTCCCTTGCTAAGCGCCCGCGTTCGGAGCGTATCCATCACCCACAGGTTGTGCGTGGTAGAGAAGCCACGGCGAAAACCACATTGGAATTTGCTAAGAATGTTGGTGTGTTCTACCCAATTCTGCAGCTCCATAAGCAAAAGTGCTGCAAAAAGTTTTCCCGTGGTATCAAGCATGGAGAGTAGCCTATAGTTATTTGGATCCATGCGGCTACCCTTTTTGAACACCGGCACCAATGTAGCCGTTTGCCATGAGCAAGGAGTTGTCCCCTGGGCTAAGACCTTTTTGAAAAGTATAGAGAGGAGGTGTGCCCAAAAAGCAGGATGGCTCTTAATAACTGCATTGGCCAACCCATTGGGGCCAGGAGCTCTGGAAGCTTTCAAGGTGGCTATTTCATTAATTATGGCCTCTTCCGAGACATCCAGGGGCGGAGGAAAGGGAACCTTTACTACTGATGTAATTGGATCACCCGCCTCTCCAGAATTACGGTCTAGTAAAAATTTAACCCATGTTTCCTCTCCAATGGGGTTATCTAAGTGGCCCTTGACCTTCTCTCTATTCTCATTTAATAGTAGCCATATATTACGGGAGTTTCCAGAGCAGATGGTTTTAACAAGCTTTTGGTTTCTGATATTCCTCTCTAATGTTCTGATCTTCCTAATACTAGCTCTGTATTTATTTTTGGCTTTTCTGACTTTGTCATAATAGGTGGCTCCCGTTATATGCAAATGCCTTAGACCCCGCAACTCTGCTCTTAACCCTCTCTTGGCGTCACGTATACCCTTATTATAAGGGGGAGTAGAACCTCCCAATTTTATCATGTATCTTTTTTTTATAGTGGCATGGAGACCCGAGAATCCCAGGATCCATTTTTCTATTTCATTTGCGGTCATCTGTTCGAAATGAGGGAGAGACCCCTGGGCGGGAGATGAAAGTGCTTCAGTAGCCACTCTAATGTTTCTCTCCGACCATACTATTCTGGTTCCTGCACAGTTAGTTTGAATATTGCCAATGTTCAACTGAGTGGCGGAGGGGAGAGGGAGGCGGAGTGAGCAAAGAAGTAACGCATGGTCGCTCCAGTTATTGGGTATAACCCTCATGTCAGTAACTATGGACTGCATTTCGGGGCACATAAATATGTAGTCCAAAGTGCTAAATGATGTGCCATTGGACCATGTGTGTTTCCCCGACTGGTCACCCAATGTTCGACCATTAATCATGGTTAATTCCCATGTCTCAAACAGTTGTAACCACCCTAACCCTTTGCTCTCCCTTTTCCCATGAGACATCAAACATGTTTCACTCAAGACAGGGTTAGGAGAAACCAAATGATCGCCCCTCATATGGCAATTAAAATCCCCCATGACCACTACCGCTAAGTTACCCGACCTTTGAGTCCAAGATGACAATAACTCATGGAAAGCCTCTTGTAGTGGTTCTCTTGACAACGCTCAAGGGGGATTATAAAGGTTAATTAATAGGAATCTACTTTCCCCATTTTCATTTGGATAGTCCACCTCAACCGCCAGGAGGTAATCAGCGGCTTTGGACTGAATCTTCCGAGAGTTGACTGTGTTTACCACCCCCGTGAGTAAACCCCCATATGGGCGTCCCTTGTCCCCTCTTTTGGCAAGTGACTGATATACTACAAAAACATCAAGCAGTAGTGGATTCAGTGTCCATGTTTCCTGGAGACATATGCAACTATGCTTAGCCAGCAAGTCCACTGATCCTTCTGGCCTCAGGAGATGGACAAAGCCTCGACAGTTCCACGATTTAAGAAAAAGGCTTCAATGGTTCTGTGTGATTCGCGGGAGAGCTTCCAACAATGATTTAAGAGCTTGCTGTATTTCAGTAATCGCCGAATTTTGCAGTGCCACCAGATTGGATCCTTTGGCCAAGGGGGCTTGTATATCAGTGGTCTCAGTTTCCTCACTTGAGTCTCTCTCCTGTGGATCAACATCAATGGCAATATCTACCGCTCCATGGGAGTTGGGGACCTGTAGGGGTTCAATAAACAAGAAGTCATCGGATGTCATAACTCGAAGTTGAGGAATGTAGTGGAGTCTAGTTAAGAATTCTGATCGCGACAACCAAGGATTTTTTCCACTAGGATAGAGGTTCTTGACGTAACAGATGCGACTCAGATTACATCCCTCATCTGAGCTTCTTTGTGCGGGCAGAGTAGGCTCAGGTGCTTCTCCTATTCTGCCTGGCCCTGTGGGATCTTCGGGATATAATGTAGCACTGTAGTCTAGGTCTTGTTCAGAGTCCACCCGTGAGACTTCATCTAGATCCACCACACTAGACTTCTCTCCCGGTACCAGCCAGTCTGTCAAAGGCCCCTTTGCTTTTATAGATCGAGCTGCCGCTCTTGCCATTCTTTTTCTGGCTTTTTTAGAGCGAGGTTCCGGGGCTGATTGAGGTCGTTAATACTTTCTTGTTTTTGAGTGCCCTTTTGGCTAGTCTTCGTTGTTTCCGTGTGGGAAAGGTCCCAGGACTTTGTGCGATCTCTTGATCTTCTACATTTGCTACTGGAAGTTCCTCAACTAGGGCATTGTCCTTAGGGACAGGATGCTCGGCAGCTTCCTCAATAATCATTTCCGGCTCTTCCATCTCTTCCACAATATGGACTGCCTCCGAAAGGTTCGCTTCCACCTCATCTCGAGGGAAGTCGTTAAGCTCCAATGCCCTCGTAATGATGTTAGTATTAGTCAATATACGCCCTGACATTTGCAAGAGTATTTTAAGTGCAAATTGTAAAGAGGCTACTGACGATTGGAGCTCGGATATTGCCGTAATATTGGCGTGCGGGCTGTTATCCTCTGCAACCTCGTTTTCAGGGCCGTCCTCCATGGAGGCCATCGCTAGATTTGGAGAAGCAGATAGGTGACCACAACTGGCCTCAGAATTAAATACCTCCAATGTTGCACTGATGCTTTCTTTTTGATGAGGTAAATTGTTAGCTGCCCTCTGTGGATTGTGCGATGCCATACCTCTCTGAATACTCAGGCAAAGGTCAAGTAATGAGTTGTTATCAATGTCCTCAAAATTCGTGGAATTTAGTGAGATGCTGCCATTAATGCCTGGTACAGCTGTTTCCTCATTGATTGTTGAATTTATTTCCGGTGGTGGATTCACACCAAAAAAATCTGTTATAGCTCCTTGTGCCACAGGCATAGGATTTATTGAGTTCTTCTTGCATTTTTTGCCTTTCTTATTGTTCTCCTTGCCTTCTTTCAATGGTGGTGTCTTGCCTTTCCGCAAGTTATAATTCGACTGGGGAACTCTTTTCCCCCGCTGCATGTCCACAACGTGACAACACAATCCGTAGGAAATTTCTTTGTCAGAGTCCTACTTCAATGATAACGGTACTACTCGGTGCACCACCCCAAAGCGGTCACATCCAGGACCAATGCCGGGTGTGCCGCCGGTCAGTACAGTTCACGTGCCTACTGCCCTGTACCCCTCCAAGTCCCCACGCACCCCTACTGTCTGTTTTCCAGAACCCTAGGGGAGCGGTAATCAGGGATGTCAGGAATACTAACCCCACCTGATCCCACCTCCACACTCCCACTCCTCGCTGTCACTCCTGCACTGGTCTCGCTGTTCTCCCGGCAGGTACAGCGACAGCGCAGAGGAGAGTAGGCAGGTCAGAGAGGGTGGGTATGGGGTACCTGCGGGATACCTGGGCCAAATACAGTAGGCCACTAATTGGTGTTTTTGGTGGTTTTTACTGCTCAACTATGCAGAAAGCCTCCTTTCCTCCTTGCCTCCCTGTGTCAAGCCGCACCTCGCTTTCCACTACACATACAGTGAGGCCGCTTCAGACACTCAGGTAGCAAAAACAAATGATATTAATGAAGTATGTGTTTGGCCCATCTAGCGGTGCACTAAAACATTCGGGCACCGCAGGAAGTTGGTGGTGCTACTGGGGGCTAGTGGCAGGAGACTAATGCACACGCCTCCACTAAGCACCTCACCAGCAGTACTAGCCCTAGGACTGAACCAGTACACGGACCACAAACCAAGCACCTAATCCAGCGCCAGCGCCTGCGTTCGACACACACCGCTGCCGTGCAACACAGTCCTCCGCTCTCGCTCACAGCTTCCTAGCAACTCGGCTCGGCACGGCTCCAATCACCCCGAGCCCCGAGACCTACTTGGCGTCTGCTTCCGTGCGCACAGCAGCCTCGGGCTTCAGCGTCTCGGCTCCCACGGCTCCCGCGCCACACAGCTGGGCTCTGCCTTCGCGGAGCTTCGGCACTCGGAGCTCAGAGCTCAGAGCACAGCGTATTACAGCGTATCCTGTGTTTCCTGCAAACTTGGGCTTAGAGGAAGGGACCTGCACAAACCACAGAGTCCACTGAGTCAAGCCGCAGTGTCGCCCGTACACGAATCGCAATCACAGCAATCACAGCCGCTTCTGACTGAGGCTAAATGTCATAATGTTCTGAGGCAAAATAAGCAATTTACATTCCAAATCCATGCCAGGTTTTTTTTTCTTACTTCCCAAGTGAGCAAATGGCCACTCCTTTGAAGTTCACTGAGAAACCTCCTCCACATCCTGCCTTCCTGGGAGCAGTTTAGTGTCAACATGAAGTGTCATCTTTCCCAGGCTGGACACTGTCCAATCTGAATTAACCAGTTAACTCCAACTGGGTTTCTTTAAGATTCACCTACAATCTTTCATTTAAAAGATATAAAATGAACAGAGTTTATAATGGATTTTGACAATTAAAGGAATTAAGCCCTTCACAAAAAAAACATGCTTTAAACAGGTGAATTGTGCACTTCTTCAGAGAAAAAAAACATTTAAACAGGTTTTTTACATCAGAGTTTCCTTTGCAGCATACACACATTTAACTCAGCATTGTTCTGTCTTTGAGTGCTGGGATTTGTTTTGCATGAAATACATTTCTTAGTTGCTGTCAGTCGGTGAGGCCCGGTTTCTTCTGACTGTACTGGATGATCTGTGGTTTCAGCACACTTTTAATTTCCATATTTCACTTGGAAAATGACTGAATTTAGCGCCAAAACAGCACTTTGAAGGTTGCAATTTGTTGGGAAAGCTGCATTTTAAAAGGCATTTTCGGTTTTTAGCCACTTCTGTGGCCTTGCTTCATGTTACATGTAAGAGCACCCACTGGCATTCTCCTGCAGTGAGTTCTGTTTTTACACCAACTTTGACTGTGTGGCAGGGGTGTGCAGCCTTTTGTGATTATGAACCATGCGCAATTTTGCAGCTTTTCTGCATGCCCATGGGTTAGCGCGTCCGTTTTTGGATGTTTCTTTCCCCATTGGCAAAGTGGTGCAGTGGGGCATGTCAGCGTGGGTAAAAATATTCCACAAAGCCCCCCCCCCGACTTCGGCGTGACTTTCAGTCATGGGGAAGTCAGGCACGTGGGATTTTTCTTTCTGTCCCGGTGCAGAAATCCGGTTGCTTCTCCCATCAGCGATTGATGTTAGCTGCTCTCCTCGCCGGTTCTGTGTGGATCGACACTCCGGATCTCTTGGGTTTTTCCCCCCGGTCCCTGAGGAGGTCCTCCTTGGTGATTATGTATATTTAGTTCCAGTACTAGAAAACAGAACATAACGCGGTTATAAAAAATGTTCCCACTAGTGTACCCAGGGGGATTTCAGCAGTGGGATAGACGCATGCTTTCAATAACAATTGATAATATACCCTGCATGTATTTAATGACAGTCTTAACAATTTCCTTGCATGTAATCAATGAAAATTTAATAATTTTTCTAGATGTCCGGATTCTCTCCCTCTGGGTTTCCGGTAGACTCTTCTATTTGCCGAAAAGTATGCCTGAGATGGCAACTCTTTAACTGGTTTATGTGGACCCACTTGTCTTACCCTTCTGTCAAATTGCCCTTGGGGATGATGCAGATTCTATAGGCGATTGGTGAGATTCTGTCCACAATTTCAAAATGACCCTGCCAGCTTGGCAGGAATTTGCACTCCTTGGCTTGGTTTCTTTGGAAATTGTACAAGTAGACCCTGTCTCCTACTTGATATTCCTTTTTGGTTGTCTTAAGGTCATAGTGGGTGTTCATACTGTCTGCAGATCTTTCTAGTTTCCGCTGAGCATACGCAAAAGCATGGTGAAGGTGTTTTCTCAGATTCTCAACATACTCATGAGTTGTGGAGGCATTTATCAAGATCTGCTCTTGGGTTCTATAGAGCAGATGCTGGGATAGCACCATCCTTTGTCCAGTCATCAGATCAAATGGAGACATTTTTGTTGCAGAAGAAGGGGTAGATCTGATGGCCATCAGGACAAGAGGTAATCAAATATCCCAACTTGGCCCAGAGTCTGCCATGAACTTTTTTAATATGTTCACAATGGTTTTATTGTACCTCAATATGTTCACAATGGTTTTATTGTACCTCTCAACTCCACCACTAAGGGACTGGTGGTATGCAATGTGTAGTTTCCTTTTTACCCCAAGTATCTCCCACATCTTTGTCATCACTTCGCTGGTGAAGTGACTACCTCGGTCTGACTCAATCCTTTTTTACCTTGGGGTAGTCCAAAACGTGAGAAGATGTGATTGATCATCAGGGCAGCTGCTGTTTCTCCCTTGCAATTTGGGGCCAAGAGACATTCCACCCATTTAGTAAACAAGCACGTTACGGTTAACATGTACTTGTTTCCCCTAGAGGAGCGAATCACAGGCCCGATGAAATCAACCTGCAAATCTGACCAAGGTAGTGTCATCCCCCTCTTTTGGAGGGGAGCACTGTGTGTGAGTGATGTTGGCTGAAATTGTGCACACACAAGACACCCCTTCACGTATTGGTCGAGGTCCAGCCCCATGTGTGGCCAGTATGCAACCTCTCGCAAGATTTCTAATTTCGTATGAAACCCAGATGACCGGCTGTGGCTGCATCATGGGCGTGACTTAGCATCAGGCTTCGGACTGAGGTAGGGACCACCCACTGGTCACAGCCAGATATGGATCTCCTCACCAACAAACCGGCTTGGATTCGGAACATTTTTTGGACATTTCGTCAACACTCTGAGGTCCTCTTTCCCAACGCAATCGGTATCCGTCAGGGGAAAGTTTTCAGGGTCTTCAATGTGTTGATAAAACTTACCAATTATTGGATCCCTTTTTTGAGCCGTGATTAAATCAGCATCTGGTGTTTCCTTACTCCACTGGGCAGTTGAGAGTTCATTGTGAGCATTTGTCTGGGACCTAGTGATAGCAGTGACCTGGGTTTCCCCTAACGGGTACTCGATCTCAAGTAGATCCCCTTGGATGGCTCTGGTCTTTGCCAGCTGATCAGCTAAGTCATTTCCAGTTGTGTCTGGTCCCTCTACTTTAGAATGACCCTTGATCTTTTTCCAGTAGATGGTCATCCCACTAGAGTTGACCAGATCATCAATATTTTGTATTAATTTTCCATGTTTTAGTGGTTTGTTGTTAGCACATAGCATGCCTCTGGTTTTCCAATTAACCAGGTGCTCCACGAACCCGTTCCGGACATAATCTGAATCAGTGATTATGACCAGTTTGTGGAGTTGGTTTTGGACAGCAGTGCGGATGGCTTGATGCACAGCCATCAGCTGTGCCACTTGACTACTACGGGGATTGATTTTGTACCCAGCAGAGGGTTCTGGGGCATCGTTCACCCAGGCATTTCCCACACCGGCCACTAGTTCCTCTTCCGCGTTGTTGTCAACATGGTAGGAGCACCCATCCACATAGACAGTGGGCATTCCCTCACGCTTGTCTTCTTCATAGACTTTGTGTGGGGAATTGAGGTATGCCTCATGTTGTCCTTGATTTTAAGACTTTCGTCCTCAAGACAGTTTTCTCTGGCACAATCATGCAAGTCAGCCAGACCTTGCCCGAGGGGACTCTTCTTGTTTTGGCCATATATGACCTCCACAGGAAAGCCTTCAATTGACAGAATCCAGGAATTAATTTGGGAATTAGTCACATTTCTGGCCCAGATTCTGTCAATTTGGAGATATTGCAGAGTGGAGTGGAGTCTCCGTTATGATGTGTTCCCCCTGGATGAATCGACGGTAATTCTTCAATGCCCACACCGTTGCCTGGAGTGGCTTCTCACAATCGTTGAACTTTTCCTCCACAGAGGATAAAGTCTTACTCGCATAGGAGATGACTTTATTGACCTTGTCATGCTTTTGGTAGAATACTGCAGTCAAGCATGTATTTGAGAACGCTATCTCCAAGAAGAACTTATTGTTTTTGACAGGGTAAGCTAGGCAAGGTGCTTGTGAGACGCTTCTTTTGAGTTGTCTTACTGCCTCGGCTTGTTCTGGACCCCACTCCCACTTGACCCTCCCCTTCAACAGGTGGATCAGGAGTCTGGTGATCTCTGTGTAATCCTCAATTAACTTTCTGCTGTAATTAGTCAGTCCAAGGAGGCTTCTTAGCTTACGCAGAGTTGTGGGGTCTTTTAGTTTCAGGAGTGCTTCTACTTTCTTTTCCTGGGGACAGAGACCCTCAGGAGTTATCTCATGCCCCAAGAAATTGACACAGGTCCTGCACCACTGTGCCTTTTGGAAAGATACTTTTGCTCTGGCCGCCCTCAACTCTGTCAGATCATAACGGATCTCTGCTATGTGTTCCTCCACAGTTCAGCTTTTGATCAGAACATCATCTACATATGCCAGGTTACCCCTTTCAACCAAGTCAGGCATGGCCTTATGCAAGAAGATATTAAATTCATTGCCGGAGTTTATGTATCCGAAGGGAGTCCGGGTCCATGTGTACTGCTGCCCCCGAAGGTAAAGGCCAGCTTGTATTGGTCCCCCCTACCGACAGGTTCGGTCCAGTACCCATTGGTCAGGTCAATGGCAGTGTATACCTTTGACCCCCGGATCTGGGCCAGCCCTTGGTCAATGTAGGGAAGAGGTCATCGGGAAGTGTGGACCTGTTTGTTTAGCTCCCTCAGGTTGGCACAGAGTCTTCACTGGCCGTTTGGTTTCAAAATCCCCAGCACCAGATTATTGAAGGTGATGTGGACTGGGCGAATTATCCCACGGGACTCAAGGTTTTTAATTATTTCTGTGAGGAACTCCATGGATGCAAGAGGCAAGCGGTATTGCTTCACAAACACTGAAGTCATACCAGGGTCCGTGGGAATTGTTGTTGTATGGATTTCGGTGTGACTACAGTCATATGAGTCCACCACAAAGAGATCCTGAAAATCTAAGAAAACTTGTTTCAATTTTTGCTTTTGCTCCAGGGTCTCACAGGCAGCAGCTAGGTTGACTCTATCTTCAACCATCTGCCTGAAGCCCGGAAAGACTTCTGGTTTGGCTATCTCAGCAGCCTCCTCCAGCTGGGTGGAGAAGTCCCTGGTTAAAGTACTGACTTGGATTGATGGCTTCAGGTGGGGGAGGCAGTCCTGGTGGACTTGAAAGATGACCTCATCCCTCCTGAAGTCACAGGTCTCCACTTCCTTGCTGTAAGGGCAGGAAGAGTACACCAGGAAATTCCTTCCATGCCGGTTGAAGATCCTGTCTGGTGTTGTGTCGTTGTCACTATCACTGTCAAAACAGTCATTGGGGATTGGTCCTATCAGTTCATTACCTAAATCTATGGAAAAATGTCGGTCATCAAGCGCCATTCCAATAACGGTGCCTGCACCCAGAGTGATACTCCTAAAGTCGCTGTTATCCACCACTATTTGAATGGTGTTGTATTCTGTATTGACTAGTGGTGTTGGGTTTACCCCCAACCCTTGCTGATGGAGATGGGCTTTGAGGTGAACATATGCATCAGGATTTAGCAGTTGCTGTCCTCTTTCAATTTTTACTTTAAGTGGGAATAGTCGGGTCTGTTCTGGGATGGTGACTTCTTCAAGCTGAACTTCAACTGCATATGGCAGCAGTTGAGCTGACCGAAATACTTTCTCTGGATCATCAAAGTCCATGGGATTATCTGCTAATCGGGACCAGGCTTTGAAGTTTATCAGGTCCAAACAAATGGCAAAGCGATTGAGAATGTCACTCCCTAAAGAAAATGCAGCAGGGACATCTCGCACGACCCAACAATTATCTACTATGCTCTTGTTGCCTATGGAAATTTTGAGCATATACCTGCTAGGCAAGAGATGTTTGGAATTGGGAGTTTCCAGGTCTGTTTCCCATTTGTCTATCAATTTAAATGTGGGAATGGCTGGATCTTTTGGGAGTTTTCGGAACATGGCTTCGCTAATGAAGCTCTTACCATTGTTCACGCACACTCTGGCGGGAACAGAGTCCTTCCCCTCATTTAACTGAATAGGGATGAACAACTGTTCTTTAATCTTCTGAATGTAAGCTAATCTTTGAGCTGGTTTCTCATCATTTTGGACTATGGAAGTGTGATTTTCTGGTTGTGAATTGGTGTAGAATTTCAGAGCATTTCCTTCCTGTGTGGAATGCCACTTGAGACTGGAAGGAAGGTTAATTTTCAGAAATAGAGAGAACTTCCCATCACCAGTTTGTTGTCCTACTGCAATTACTGTCACGTCAGGGATTTTGTTGTTTTGAAAGTAGAACTTAATTTGGTCAGGTTTTTGTGCACCCAGGTGGCATGTGCCATTTAAACTAACATGGTTGACGCTATATTTTAATTTTATTGGTCGGTTAGTCTGGGTCCAGAGGACCTTGTTTACGCAATCTATTATGGGAGACAATCTACGCAGGATGTCATTCCCCAGTAAACATGGTGTGCCCTCTGGAGTCACAACTATGACCAGGTTTTTCACCTTTTGTCACCATCCGCAGTCCCCTCGACAGGAATTTCATTCCCATCGAAGTTCTGAAGTTGTCCAGGGAGAGGGGTGAGAGAGATCTGGCATCTCTCTCCCCTTCCTGAATTCAGCTGATCAAAGGCCCTCTTTGACAGAAGGGTGGTTTGGGATCCAGTGTCCACCAGTGCCAACAATGTACATTGCCCTTGTATTTGGACCGGGGCATAAAATCTCCCCTCCTTCTCCTCAAGGAGGCAAAGATAATGTGCATTTTGGGCCAATTGGTGGGTTAATTTCTTGACTCTTGATTCTGACACAGGGGTAGTTTGGGCAGGATTTTGAGTGGGGGCTTGGGGATCTGTAAGAAAAATGTGGTAGTTGGATATTGGGGGAGTTTTGGGCTCCCCTGTTTCTGATTCTGGGCCACCCCCCCCCTTTTTTGGAGGCAGTCACCAGAATATTTTTGGGCACGGTGGTTTTCTGGCTGATCATTCTGGGGTTCAATGATGGGCGGTTCTAACTCAGTCCCCACATTTACCTCAGTCTTGATTAGGATCTCTCGGACCCATTTTTCTTTGGGAGGAGTTCTCCCATCCCTGAAGGAGAAGATTCTTTTCCCAGAGTCCTCCGAGGACCCCTCTCCTTCAAATTGGAGGACACTAACCTCCTCCACAAAATGGGTCTTTTTAGGTCCTTTATTTCTTCTACCCGCCCTCTGTTCCTTAGGTTTCAGACTTTCGGGGGCAGGAGATTTTGTTTCCAGTTCCTGGATTTCCAGGGACTTTTCACAAGTGGGGAAGGAAGCTTCGTCTAAGGCTTTGCACACCCTTTTTCCCCATGCCTCCTCCTTTGGAACCGGTGGGTTATTAGTGTTCTCTCCCCGTCATTGCTCTGGAGTACCAGACCCTTGGTTTGTGGAGTTCTGGGCCGCCATGTTCATCTGAGGGTTCGGCTGAGCCCTCAACATGCAACCCAGATCCTGGGACAAGTTCTGGACCTGGCGCTCCAGTTGGGACTCCCGCTCTGGCTGATACGGGGGTCTCTGGTCCATCCTAGGTGGATCACGGGAAGGGTAACTGTCCCTTCTCCCATAATACCCATGGTTGGGATAGTTCTGGTAACCCTCCACCCTTGGCCTCCCCTCTCCTGACTTGGGCTGTCTGGGCTCAGGAAAGTGGGGAAAGAAAGGAGTTTTTTTTTTTTTTGCAGGTTGAAGTTTGGCAGGTACCGGGGAAAGAAGCTCAACCCGGCATTTGGGGGATTACTGCCCTCCTGGGGAAAGTTAGGAGGGAAGTTTCCTGGGTTGGTAGCTACCTGGTTGGATCCCCCCCTTGGGCTGGGGGAGTCCACACAAACCCCAGGATGGGTTTGTTGCCCTTGTAACGGGGGCTTATGTAGTCTGGGGAGTTAGGGGTCCCATTTGTGGGATTATCTCCCTGACTACCTGTTTGGGATTGGCCCGAGGGCCTTCTGATTGCTTGGTTAGAAGATGGATTCTGTACAGGAATATTTTTAGGGCCCCCCCATCTCCAGATATAAAATGGGGGCAACCTTCACCTCCGCCACCTTAGCAGCAGCAGGGGTGTTGGCTGGTTTGGGGGTTTTATTTGTATTTTTGTTCCCTACAGGTTTTTACACTTCATAAATACGGGTCGCCTGTTCAATGACCCAGTCCAGTGATCTCATCTTGTGAAAGTCCCTCACCAGCTGGGTCATGATGTATTTGGGGAGTGCATGGAAGAAGGCATTAATGAACTCCCTACTGTCTGTGCGCACCCTCCTGGTGGTCTGCGCAAAGGTATGTTTTAATTCTTGCACAAATTCTTGTAGGGTCTGATCTTCCCCACACTGCAGATTATAGGCCGCCTTGCGGGCCTCTTGGGGTTTCCTATGGACAGAAAAATGTTTTCAGATGGCCGCCCTGTAGGTGGACCATCTTGAGTGGTTCTGATCCTCCAGCCCCGCAAAGAAGCTGGAGTACTCAGGGGAAAAGATCAATTTTACATATTGGATGCAACACTGGCTATCTTTCAGGTGGAAAGTATCCATCATCTGCTCGTATAACTCAAGCTGCTCCCAGACTGAATAATTGCTATTTTTGTGATAGGGCGTTATGACACTCCTAATGTCATTGATCTGTTTCAGGGGATCTTTTAGTAGAGCCCTCATAATTTTGTTGGCCTTTTTGGTCTTAGTCACCCGAGTCCACTCATCCTCTGACTCAGAGGCACTGCTACAGGAGGTGGCTATCTGATCCTCTAGGCTCTCCCTGATTCTGCGAGCTTGAGAATGGCTTGCAGAATGTGGAGGCCTAGTTTCTTGATGCCTGTGGTGCTCAGAAGAGTCTTCTGACTCTCCCTTGCTTCCAGGATTGGCTCAGTACCTCCCCCCCACTGCCCTAGCTGGGAAGAGGTCTTTAAGATACTCTTTTTGGGCTTGCTTTCCTGGAGTTCCCCACCAAATTTTACTAACTGGACCTTTGGTAGGCGGTATTTTTGAGGATCCAATTCCCTGATTCTCCCCTCACAGGAGTCTTCCTGATCAGACAGGCTAGCCCCAATATTTGGGGATCTGTACAGAGACACCCGTCCATAGATTTCTGGGAGGTGCTAATCTGTCAGTCCCATGTTGCCAATTCTGCTGAAGTCTACCATCCCCATGGCCCTTGGTTCATATGAGCCAATGGACATGAAGATGGCAGAGTCCATGGTACTGAAGGGGTTAGAGTCCCTGATTACAGGGGTCCTGATGTTATGCTCAGGGGTTTCCCTGTCCCTCCCTACCTCTTCTCTTTCAGCCCCTATTCCCTGTGACATGCCAAAATCTGACTCTTTTGCTCCTCTATTAAGGCCTTACTGGTCTCAATGATTTGCTCTTGCATGGCATCTTTTTGTGGAGCCTATCGTTCTTTTCACATAGAGCCTCATTGTCTCTCTGTGCTTCTTGCCTGGATTGGAAATACTGGGCCTATTTCTGCTGCAGGAGACTCACCTCCTGAGTTTTATCATTATTGGTCTGGGTGTTCTTTTCCAGAGCATCCTCCACCCGCCTGGTGTGCTCTAGTAGCTTCTCATATTTGGTTTTAACTTCACTAAGCTCCTGGAGGGCTAGCTTTCTTTCCTCTAACTTAGTTTTTAATTGGCTGACTTCCTGGCCTAAGGCGTCCCTCTCCTGACTTAGAGTGCCCCTCTGTGCAGCCAGGTCATCCCTTTGTTTTTTAAATGCATGGGATTTCTGGCGCTCCTCATCAAATTCTGCTTCAGATTCTAGATCTTTAATAATTAATTTATTGTTTTCCTCTTTTAATTTGTCTATCTGGTCCTGTATGATCACCATGTGCAGACTCTATTAAAAGTTAATTGTTGTGCCAGCTTCTGTTGACTCTGTTGTAAAGAGTCAACCCTTTTCTGGCACTCACCTTTCAATGCCTGAACTTGGGTATCTTGCTCTGCCTTCTCCTGCTGTAGGAGAGCCAGATCGTCCTTTAGTTTTGTCAAATACTGCCTAGCCACTGTTTCTGATTCTTGGCTCTTCAGTAGCCTTTGCCCTGCAGAGTCTAGATCAGTTTGGATTTTCTCTAGCGTTTCCACCTGCTTCTTTGCCAGAACTATGTTTTCTGCATGTATAGGTAGGCCGCTATTGTGGCAATTTCTGTCTGCTCCTCCTTAGCTTTTGGGGCCATGTACAGTTCACTAAAAGCTTGGTGTAATGGGCCCTTGTCCTGTCATGTATCTAGGTCTATCGCAGTGGCCTGTTCTTTGATTTCCTGCAGCCATACCTGTTCATTCTGTTCGGGTCACTCACCCCTGGAAAACAGTTTGTGCAGGGGGTGTTCCCTAGCCATATTAATCTCTACTGGGATCGCCATTTTGGAAATATCAATTTCCTTATGACTTATTTCAGGGTTAATTTACTTTTGCAAACAGGCCTGATTTTTGGAGTATTTATTTTGAGATGTGCTTATACAGTGTAATACAGTAAATGATCCCAGCAAGGTGTCTGTATCCTGCAGGCTAGTATGCTGTGTTAGACTGTCACGGGTGGTATCTCGAACTCAGAATCATGGCACATGTCCCCAAAATCTGGTAAGGATTTCAATCAGGCGCACACCCAGGTCTCGCCTAGCATGTAATGCACAAATGAAATACTTATTTATTATGTCTATATGTTCAATATTCTGAATCATATACCACTCATATCACACCCGTCTCAAAAAAAACCCCAGGCCACAGTGGACCAGGAATCAGGCTGGTTTATAAAGGTAAATATGTATTTATTTATTTAATATTCAAATCACACATACATTTTAATATATATATATATATATAAATATATGGGGCAGCAATCACCAGGTGGTGACAATACAATTCAGAAAATAAGTAAAGCAATTGAATTTACTTATAGTAATGCAGAATAGAAAAAACATGAAAAAGAACAGTTTTGGTTTGTGAACAGATAGTGTTTAGGTTAATATTTCCCCCTTCAAAGTTCTTAAGGCACAAATGAGCAAGTCTACACAAGTGTAAGTAAGCAGCAGGTATTCAGGAATGAAAGACAATGGGCCTCATTACACGGAAGGCAGTAAGGGTTAAAGGTGACCGTTAACCCTTACCGCCTTACTACGAGGTCCCTTTGCGGGACCCGACCTTAACGGCTGGTGTAGACCAGCCGTTAAAGTTGGGACCCGCAAAGGGACCTTGGTGCTAATTACGGTACCGCAATTTGCGGTACCATAATTAGCTCCTTCCACATTCCCATTATGCCCTATGGGGCAAAAATGGGAATGGGGAAGGGCCATGGAGAAAGGGGGAATTACCGCCCCGCCAACCTTGGAATGGGGTGGTAATTCCCCTTTCCTCCATGGTGGTACCGGTACGGTACCGGCGGCAACCATGGTGCTAATAGCACCATGGTTTACCGCCTACCGTGTGATGAGGCCCAATGTGTAGAGTTTGAATGCAATCTTTCCTCCCCAAACAAGAGAGAAAAGCGCTTTTGGAAATTGACACTTTTTAAACTGACAGGTGAAAATGGCTTTGTGAACAAGGAAAAGTGTGCAAAAATGCTTAAATTGATAAAAATTCTTATGAGAGCAATACTAAACAGGTCCTAACACAAATGAGCTACAAGATAAACAACAGCACACACTTTAGATCGGAATGGAAGTTAAGAAACACTTTGAATGGGAAAAAGATACGTGGGAAACTTTTGTAAAATGTAGATTCGCTGCAAAATTTCACTATGAGATTTTTATTAAAAACAGGTCAAATACACTGTTCCGTGATGCGGTTTTTAGTTCTGGATGTAGTTAAAGATCTTAGTTTTCAGTGAGAGTTGGAATTACATTACTATCTATAAACTTGAAGAAGTTATGGAAGTTTTAGTGAGAGGCATTTTTGAAAAAATGAGAACAGAGAAAAGTAGAAATTTGGTTTTAAAAATGACAGATTGGGTTTATTTACACTATATTAATGACTATGAAAAAGAGAATGTCACCAGTGAATCTCCACAGTTATGCACGGCCGATTGTAACTCTTCACGTGTGCTACTCTGGTTTCCGTTCTGTATGGGAATTACTTTATTTAATCCAAATCACTAATGGGTTATGGTTTAATGATACAAATGAGAAAAATCAGCACAAGAATGGTTCTGACAACATTAGGGTTTTGAAGTCAAAGATGGGATAGGTTGAGATTTGGATAGGACAATGCAAATATACTATGGGTCACTATGATTCCTGTTGATACTTACAGTCCATTTGTTTGTTTGTTTTATTTATTTATAACGCGCACCTGACCCAAGGGTATCTGGACGCTTGTGTGAAAGGTAATGTCTACATGGCACAGTATATACATTTTTATACAAGATAGATGCGATTTATACAGAGAGAGATAGTTTATATAGTCTGGATAAAATTACATCAATGTGAATTTAGATTGGTCAGTATACAAGGAAGATATGTCATAACATTAAGTCATAGCAGTAGTAACAGTGGACTGTAGCGTTTAAGTTTTGTTGAGTATCCACGTGATAACGTGTGTCCTAATTTGTCAAATGCTTGAATACTTTGAATGTTCTGTGGGAGTGTGTTCCATAGCTGAGCGGCTAGTACTGGGAAACTGGCGCCACCAGCTCTTTTTAAGTTATATCTAGGCACCACCAGACATGGTGTGTTGGAAGATCTAGTGATTCTATTGAGCACTTTCCAAGTGATTTTGTCTGTGAGATAAGGAGGGGCTTGACGATTGAGCGCCTTGTGAGTGAGGCAGATAGATTTTAGGTCAATGTTTTCTTGTATAGAGAGCCACTTGTGTTGCTTTCTAGTTGCTGACATGTGCTCTCTTCTGGAGATGTTTAATGCCGCTCTAAGCGCATTATTTTGCATAATCTGCAATTTATTTGTAATGGATTTATTGGCACTTAGGTAGAGACTGTTGCAATAATCCAATTTGGATTGTATAAGAGCTCTAGCTAGTGTGAGGCAGCTGGTGGGTGATAATAGGGTCTACAGGCCCTGATCAATTTGCCAGTATTGGCAGTGGCAGAGGAGGTCATGTTTAACTGTTTGATTAGATTAGAGTGGGCATCAAGGTAAAAGCCTCATGTTTTTACATTTTTGGCTATGGGTATATTATTCCCATCAATTATGATACTTGAGTAGTTAGGACTCAGCTTAAGAAGGTAGTTAGGTTAGCCGACTAGAAGTAACTCAGTCTTGTCATCATTCAGGCAGAGATCGTGTGAGGCCATCCATGCCTGAATGATGGTGTAGACTTTGTTAATCCGAGCGACATCTGTATCATAGGTTCCTGATAGAGATAGGAGTATCTGGGTGTCATATGCATAATTAGTGTAGGTGACACCCAGGCGGTCCAGTTTGTCAAATAGTGGCTTTGTAAAACTGTTGTACAAGGTGGGCGAGATGCAGGATCCTTGTGGGACTCCGCAGGTGATGGGGATAGGATCAGCAGCTGCCGAAGGTGAGAACACGCGCATAGTTCTGTTCGCAAGGAAAGATTGGATCCAAGTGACTGCAGAGCTGGAGAAATGAGCTGCTGATGATAGGTGATCACAAAGTATTTTATGGTCCACCAAATCAAAAGCAGCTGAGAGGTCTAGAAGGAGTAAGATGGCCACTTTGCCTTTGTCTTTCAGGTCGTCGATCTGGCTTTTGAGATCAACAAGGGTGGTTTCTGTTCCGTGCTGCGGTCTGAATCCAGATTGGCGGGTTCCGAGTAGTTTGTTGCATTCTAGATAGTCTTGAATTTGCAGGTAGGCAATTCTATCCAAGATTTTCAATAAGAAGGGAACTGTCGTAATCGGTCTATAATTGGTGGGTATAGCCGGGTCTAGGGTCTGTTTCTTCAGTAGTGGGAGAACCCAGGACTATTTCAGATTGCTTGGGACAGAGTTACTGGAGAAGGAGGAGTTTATGAGTTTTATGATAAATGGGGCTAGATCTCTAGCTGCGTCTTTGCAATTAGACGGTTTAAGAGATGCAATGATTTTTTGAACTTCAGGTATGGAGACCTTATTAAATTTGAAGCCTGAATTGATGTGTAAGGTCGAAGGTAACGTTGGAGTATTAGTTGTAAGTTGGCTCCTTTTGTTGGGTATTTTGGTCTGGAGCACGTTACTTTTGTTGGATAGGGCGTTTTGTATGCTGGTGCACCAGGGTTTATCCTTAGTGCACGTATCTGCCGGGGGGTTAGGTTTCTCTAGTTCTCTTAGGATGTAAGTAATTCTTTAGTGCTGGAACCTGCTTGGCTTATTCTGTTATTGAAGGTTTCTTTTTTATTCTGGATTATCTTACTTTTGTAGGTGGCAGTGATGGTGGCAAGATTGGTTTTATTTTCAGGGGTGGGGGTAGATTGCCAGAGTGTTTCCAATTTTCTCTTTTCTGTACGGAGTATTTTTAGTTCTGGAGTAAACTCCGAGTTCAGATGGGCTTTAGGTTTGCTTTTGCACAATTTTAATGGGGCAATAGCGTCAATGGCTTTGGTCATGGTCTTGTTGTAAATGGCGATCAGTTAGAGACATTGGTATCCGGTAGGGCATTGACTATGGGGACTACCAACGGTAGTAGGGTCTCTGCTGTGATATTTCATTTGTTCCTTGTGAGACAAGGAGGTGCGATCATAGGCTTTTTTCTTTTCCAGGTTGTTTACGTTCATTTCTAGGGAGATGAGGTGGTAGTCTGACCATACTAGTGGTATAGAGTCTATTAAAGTGATGTTACAGTTGAGATCTGCTACCCAATCAAGTATCCTACCTTTCTCATGGGTGGGTTTGCTGCTAATTTGGGTATAGCCTTGTTCTGTTAATGTGGTAGCTAGAGAGATAGCGTGTAGGTCGCTAGTGTCATTGTAACCAAGGTTGAACTCACCTAGAATGATGCTTTGCGCCAAGGGTTTGGTAGTGTCAGCTGCTAGGGATGTAATGTCTTCTTCGAATGACCCCGGAGGTCCTGGAGGCCTGTAGATAATGTGAATAGTGATAGCATTGTTAGGCGAGATTTGGAACTTGACTGAGAGAAGTTTACACAATGCCAGTGAGGAAGGGGGGTGGCTAGTCTTATATTGAGGGCAGATTTGAATATGATGGATATTCCTCCTCCTCAGGCATTGGGCCTGTCCGCTCTGAGGACGGAGTAGTTGTAAGGGACAGCTAGAGCAATGGAAGGGCCTGCTGCGTCGTGAAGCCAGGTTTCTGTCACCGCAAGGAAATCGAGGTTGTTATTCAGAATGATGTCTGCAATTTCTGTTGCGTGAGCAACAAGGGATCTGACATTCAGTAAAGCTCCTTTAGTGGGCTGCGTCTGTGTACCCTTCAGGGATGGGCTAGGACTAGTATCGACTGGCTTTTTGGTTATGATGGTGTGAGTTTTGTTTTTCCGCCTAGGTTTGTTATTAATAAATTCAGTGCAGACTGTGCGAGTGGTCTTATGGCTGTATTTAGCAAGTGATTGACTGCTGGATGGTAGTCTGCTACCTAGTCTATCATTTTGCTTACTTATGTCAGGGAAGGTGGTGGGTGTAGCTGATGGCAGAAGGGTTGTCTTGACTACAGTGGGAGATAGGGATGTGCCATTCAATGTAGGTGTATCCTGTTTGGTGCTAAGTGTGGAGACTGGATATAATGTGGGTGCAGTTTGTACGGGGAATGGGGTAGTGAGGGGAGGAATGGGGTAGGGCAGGGGATAGGGTAGTGGCGCTGACATCCCAATCTGCCTAATCCTTCATCAATCTTGATGAAGGGTCCTTTTGTGCATGGGATGGAGTGGGGTATAATGCAGAAAGGGAATATAATTATAATTAGCAATACCTACATAATGTGGATAAGGTTGGCTGCCTTAGGACTAATTGCTGTTGCGAGATTGCTATCATCTACTGATGAGCTACATTCAAATTGGTCAAAGTTATGGGATAAGCTGTTTCAACAGAATAATTGCTGCATATGATTCAGTCCGTAATTTCAGGGTAGGCAGGTGCAGTTAAATAACAATTACAAATGATTCAATTTCAGTTGCATGTTAGGCTGAGTTAATAGTCTAGTCAGGTGGCAGCTGGTTCAACTTTTTGCATGCATACATAGTTTGGCATGGTAAAAGTTTGAGCACAATCACAGTATAGACTAGATAGTGGTAAGGGCCGGACAATAAATGGGTGGGCTAGTACACCGTACTCTGATAAAGGAATAGGCTACCAGAGGAGGAGCCGAGGAGGCTAGACATACAATTATAGTCAGCTGTCTATGTAGGTAGTCTAATAACACGACCAAGCAGTGTTTAAGTAGGCAATCAAACAATATTCATTCAATTTAATGTTGAGCCTCGGGCATCAGCATAAGATAGATAACATTGACCAATTTGTAGTAAACATAGTTAAACAAGACTAGGAGACTGTAAGGAGCATAAGGGTTAGTCAGTACAATGTGTGATACTGGCATATGAAGAGGTTATAGTCATAAACATAGATGAGGCATAAAAGCACCATAGTATGGATAGAGGGTGGCAATAATACTCCCCCGTAGTAGACAAAAAGTAGACAAACATGACCGTGCAAAGTTATAGACTAGCAGTTACAAGAGTAATGTTCAATGTGTTCAGGATCCGAGAGAGTCAGTGGCTCACGAGTCTTAGCTCTGGCATATGCAGCTATGGTAGCAATGTATTGAGTTTGTGTAGCCGTTAGTGTCCCAAAGATGCCGGAAGTGTGAGGAGATCAGCAGAGTTTATCGCAATTGATAACATCAATACAATATTCACTATTTAGGAGCACTGGTCAATACTAGCAATTGGCTGATTAGGATACGGCAGTGTCATACCTTTAGAAAGCAGGAAGAAGGGGCTGGGCCACGCCGTGCCTTCCATGCGCCAAACAGGTGCAAAACAGGGCCTTTTCCTGTGGGCCTTCTCCAGAAGGGCCGCAGCCGGCGTCTTCCGCCTGCTGGCGGATTGGTGCTGACCAAATGCACCTCGGTTACTGGGCAATGTGGATTGCCTTGGTCAGGGCACCCGCCATTTTAGAATCAGGCAGAAACGGGCTTGGAAGGCACAATGAGCAGAATAAGGTGCTTCCTTATTACGGTGGGGTGGGTGCCATGGGGGGGCAAGGCAAAAGTGAAGATTCAAATGAAAAGTGCCTTATGGCACCATGATCAGCTCACCTCACACCGAGGGGGGAGTGGGTGAAGCGGGGTAACAGCAATCAGCTGTTTGAGATTGCCGTGTATCTGCTGAAGTTGCAGTGAGGCTGCTGTTGCAGAGAAGGGCTCCTAATTAAGACTGGACCGTCAGGGTTCTGGTCATCGGATCGGGTGTACCGGCAGCAAGGCACCTCTGGCAGGATAGTCAGCTGGGCGGTTCTGGTCAATTGAGCGGCACCTCAGATTGGATTTCGATTGGCCCTTCTGGTCACTGGACATGGTAGATTAGCAGGATTTGCGAGTTTCAGCAGGCAAGCCTTAATGGTAGCAAGCCAGACTGGATCAGAATTATTTTCCCTTAAGTTTGAGATGGTTGGATCTGGGCCTTACTGAAAAGAGTTCAGCAAATGCAGGGCCTGGATTTTGCAAAGAAGTCTGGAATCAGCTGCAAGATGTAGAGTTCTGGAACAAAGCACTGCGCGGAAATCAGGATGTGGTCAGGAAGCAGTGTGTGTCTATGTGTGGTGAAGATCCTATATTTATCCTACCAAGTGACATCACAAGGTTTATGGTATGGGCAGAATTTCAAACCACACCCCCACGGCTGTGAGTGGCCAAAGGCACTTGCCTTGTTCTGGTTGGCAGTCAGAAAGAGCTGTCATATTTTATGATGCGATTTAGGAACTCCCACATTGATTTGAACCACAATTTAACTTCCCCATAAATACACATTTTTATAATTATGCCCTCTACTAAAATCAGACACATGCATCACATATTTTATGGGTTATCCAATTCCCATCTCTGTAAGAGCTACCTTTGTCATTCTGTGGAATTTGGTCCATTTTAATCATAACGGTTTGGCCTAACAATTTCTAATTCCATACATATCTGGGTGATGACCCCTAAGACATGGCTATACAATATCATATTTACAACATTAATAGTTTTGCCAAAATCAGTTTTTTGGTGTATCTTTGGTTACTTATGTATTAAGAACTCCTACCAAATCTTCAAATGTCTAGAATTAGTTCAGATTTATAAGTATGTATTTTTCACTCGTCTACTAATTTTGGCTGCCCTGTTAAATGTCATAAAGTTCTGAGGCAAAATTAGTAATTTCCATTCAAAATCCATGCCTGTTTTGTTTTCTTACTTGCCAAGTGAGCAAATGGCCAGTCCTTTGAAGTTCACTGAGAAACCCCCTCCACGTCCTGCCCCTCCTCTGGGAGGTTGGGTGTCCAAGCCTTCCTTTGTCCTTGGGTCAGCCAAAGATGAATGGCTAATGAGGTCTTTGTTCTAAACATGCAGGAAACTCCAGCACCCATTAAAGGATAGTTCCGGGACTTTTTTTTATTGTCCCTACGGTTCGGCCATGTGTTTTTAAGCATAAATCGGTAGATCGTAGAAAACTTTCCTATGGACCTTACCCGACTTTTCGTCCATTAACGCACTCGAAATCAGCTGCCATTTTGTGATAATCCTATCATTTCCCCCCATCGACCTGGCTCACCTGCGTTTGCGGCACTAAATCATATCCCCCGCCCCTGAAACAGACTTTATCAAAACATTCATATTCCCCGCCTCTATCCGTGACGTGACTGTGCTGCGTAGGCAAACGCACCCAGGCGTCTTCTACGCGACTCCACACAGAACCCGGAAACCAACACAGATCAGCTCACAACACAGCGCGCCACAATTCGGAATATGAAACTGTACTTTTAAATCAAACCGCAAGATTGTAAATTTGGTAAAGTACATTTATTTGACATCAAATGTTTAGAGAATATTCAGCGATTTGCATTTTTATTTGCTCTCGATCCAAAATAGTTCGTCTTGAGGCAAGCGATGTTCGTGTGCAGTACACAGGGTGTTGGTTTACGATAAAATAAGCTCTTCGGTCGCACTGATAATCGCATGGCTGTTCCAACAACGAGGCACTAGGCCACCACAACGGTATGTATGTTGCATCTAGCCATTAGTACCGCGAAAGGGCATACTTGTACTTGGCGATCGTCCCATAAAATGGTCAGGGTGGTAACGTTGTTCACGCGGAGAAGCAACTGGCGGTTGTAAAAGCCATCCGCCGGTGTCTGGTACTCGTGACACATACAATAATGAAGGATGTACCTGTTTTAAAAACATAAAAAATGAAATTAGTCTCACCATCAGATCTTTATTAAAATTATTCATTTTATATATTAGGTCGGGAAATTATTTCATAGCTAGGACAGTGCAACTGGGTATTATACGTCATTTCCAGTAACCCACCCCCTCTCCTCCGCCTTTTTCAGAGCCGCCTGAGCGCCAGTGGACCACTTCGTCACTGATATGATATAATATGGCATTTGCAACGCGCCTATACACAAGTGTTTCAAGGCGTGGCGAGGCAGGGAGGGGGGGGACAAGGAGAAGACAGACAACGATCCTACTAGGCCAGGTGTCATTCAGATCGCGCAAGTGCAGGGGTAGGGGGAAGGTAAAAGTGCAAGGGGAAGGGGAGGGGGGAAGTGGAGTACAAGGTAAGTAGCATAAAATAATAAATACATAGGGCCAGCTGGTGGCGAGTGCAAGGTAAGTGCAGAACAAGTGCTGGGAAGGGGGGGCTGTAGGATACTGAGACAGTCCCCCAGTGCAGGGGTTGACAGGAAGGCAGTGCAGGTGGAGAGTGGAAGGGCCCAGGACCGAGGTCGCAGACAGTGGAACCGTTGTAGCAGGGGAGAGGGAGAGAGAAAGCAGAAGCAAAGAGGAAGGTTTTGAGGTGCTTCCGTAAAAGGAGATGGTTCTCCTCAAGATAGTGCGCGGTACAAAACAATATGCCACATAGAACGAACAAGTACAACTTAACCCGTCTTTAAAGCAACTGTATAGTAATTAAATTGCGGTATAAACTCATCTAAAGAGTTACTTACATTATAGTTGCATTTTCCATTGTGTCTGTGCGTAGGGCAGCCCCGAAATACCACTCCTTCTATGCCGACGTTATTTCTTCTAATGAACGAACATTAAATGGCTTTTGTTTCTGAAATTATATTCATTATCGTTTACGTTATTGCACCACACCCCCAAAAAGAAGTCTTTCGGGATGGTCCCGGCCTGTCAAGGTCAAATAACAATAGAACCTTATACTGAGTCGTGGGCCATTCCGGCACCCGAGCAAAAAATCAAAGCAGCTGACCTTCACTTTGAACGAGCACACATTCCTAGTTAGCTACATTCAGTGTAAGGCCATCTCACAGGACTTGAAATTTACACTCCATCTTTGCATTTTGTCTGCGTGCATTTGCAGCCCCAGAGAACCATAAATACGGAGACATTCTATATTTTTTGAAAAATGATTTATATTACTGTTTGGTTTAATTTAATGCGCAAATGAACAAGGTTGGATAGACACATTGCATGTACACTGAGCAATCACTTTTATTTACACAATACATAGCTACACATATTCAATCGGCCTGCGACATGAGGAGACTCCAGAGCAAAGTCACAGGTGACACCCGGGTGGTTCGCACAACTGCACGGTGAAGGGAGGGGCAAGGGTGGAGAGACACATTGCATGTACACTGAGCAATCACTTTTATTTACACATTACATAGATACACATATTCAATGGGCCTGCAACATGAGGAGACTCGAGAGAACAGACAATCAAATTACAATCATTTAAACCGTGATGTGTATTTCTCAATGAGTTCTGCTTTAGGTGGACATGGAACAGAGGCAATGTTGGGTGGCAATGCAGTTGTCCCCTGCACAGGTTCGTTCACAACTCCATGTATGTGCCTATCTAGGACATCAACAATAAGTCTCTCAATAAACTCATATTGCATATCCTCAAACACTGGTTTGATCACCCATTGTTTACTTCTTTTAGTGAAGGCCTTATTGTAGCGAAGCGTCCCTAAAGTTCCGGTCGTCCTACTTTGTTGACGGCCAACATTATGGTTATGTGCCAAGACCACTAGAAGAGTCCGATTTATCATGCCCTCCATGCCAAAATGCAATCGTTTTGGCCTGTACTTTAGGCACATATTGTGGAACACCTCCAAATCTCCTGTGTGGCAGAATTCCGTGAGTCCCCTCAAATCTCTTGTTATAGTTTTATCAAATACAATCTTTTCAATGGCTTTGTGAGTGGGTGATGAAGGAATCAACCACTTCTTCTTCCGTGCCTCCTCTGTGGACAAATGGCCATGTTCACAATTGTGGAAATGTTGGTTTGTGGTCCAGCGGTGAACGTTGCTACAGTGTAGCATTACTGACCGCCATTTTTCCAGTAGAATTTCCAACGACCCTACACATGTTTTTGAGCTCCACCAAAGATGGTTGCTGATTGACTTGGACCACTGTGAAATACCTTGCATATCTTTTTTTTTACCTGCAGCTGACATTTTTTTATTGATTGTTTTTGCAAGATGCCATACGTCAAATTGGTGATTTATATTTTTGTACTCTTCTCTCATTGTCTTGGCAATTGAAACGTGTCTGTCCGTGGCTATCAGGTCGATCACCATTCCCCGCGATTGTAGTTCTTGCAATGATGCTACAAAGCCAACTTTCTCCATGGCCACTGAGGATGTACTTTGTGACACCTGCACGACCACCGAACTTACAATTTTCTTACTTTCCATGTCCTGAAAGTGGTAGGTGCAGTACTTGGCTGAAAATCCTGGGCTGTCGCACTGTCCATCACCGGCTAGCCTGCCCGCGAATGTACCATCAATAGACATTTTTTCCATTCTGCAAGCTTCGCTAATGGCTGGAAATAGATAATCGATTTGGTATTTGTAGAACTGAGTTTTCGCAATGAAATGGATTCCCACAAACTGAAAGAAATACTCTAACTTTTTAAAACTTGAACCACTAAAAAGTGCGGCCGCTGCACAAAGTAGATTGCCTGCTGGCAGTTGCCCCAGCATGGGTTGTGCAGACCATGAGAAAGGATGATATTTTGTACAGGTGGCATGTATTTTAAGGTTAGTGCCTCGAATTGCACGAGTCACATTAATCAATGGCTCGGCACATACTTCCCCACCAATCGAATGCCCACATTTCATCCTAATAATAATATCAATCAAACAACTATCGAATACAATGAATTTGGCCTCTTTCCTTATACTGTCACTCTGCATCCCAGCTGGTTCGGCCTGTAACGTTGAGGACATGTCACTCACATGAAAGGTAGAATCTCTGATATCGTCTTCCGCTATGTTCAGTGATATTGATGGTGTTTCATTGTCGTCCACTTCATTCTCTTCCATTGCAACATCTGTTCCTTCTCCGGCGATGGGTGAATAAAACAATTTCTTCAACTTTCTCGCGGTCTTAGTTTTTGCGGGTGTGGATTCTGTGAATTGATCTCCGACTGCATCCGAACTACCAGGAGGACATTCACTATCAATGGCTGGTGGTGGTATAGCTCCGTTGTCAATCACTTCATATTCTTCCCATTGGCATGATGCATCTCCAGTCTCAAGTCCCTGCCAAAAGGTTTGACAAGCAACATCTCTCGTTCGCTTCACTGTCTGTGTAGATCTAGTTCGTACACCCACTCGCAACTAGAGGACAGATTGGAAAAGGGATGTTCAGTTTAAACACAACTTACAGTATTGAACTATTAACAGTGAAAAACAACATAATATAGTGACCAGGACACTAACCTTCTTTTGCTTTCTTTTCTTTGAAACTTTCTTGCCTCGAACTTCAACATCAAGACGCTGTTGCTCCGACTCGTGTGTGCATGTCTCCACTTCCTCTTGCGCTGCAACGACTATATTTTCATGATAAGCACATCCATCACGCACTGACGCTCCATCGACTCCCTGAAACATAGAACTTTCATTAGTATGTATAATAATATTGAAAACACAAAATGTACTTGGGGACCAATACCCACGTACATCTCAATAGCAAAACACGAATGAACGCATTGTGTAGAACATTCAAACGACAATTATTCACGCATTGTTGATCTAGTTAGATGGAACTGTCAAGATCCATACCTCGGTCTCCGCATAGACTTCCATTGATGATATTATTGAAGATGACGCTTCAGCAACTCACTGAAACACAGTAATTGCATTAGTATGGTTTTCTATTTTGTTAAAAAGAACATAAACTTGGTGCAGGCGTCAACGGCTCATCTAAATAGACCTGCACAAATGATCAGTTGTCTAAAATAAGTAATGGATATCTAAATATGATTCGATTTGCTCGATCGTTGGAAGTGTCACCACCCAGAGATCTGCATCAACTACTAGGGGTGATGTTCTTGTAGAAGAAGCTCCGTCATCTCCCTGAAACATAGGACTTTCATTAGTAATGAACACAATATTGAAAAAAGAAGACACATAGGAGGGCGACGACAGAAGGACATATCAATGGCTAAAA
This sequence comes from Ambystoma mexicanum, assembly GCF_040938575.1. Lineage (NCBI taxonomy): Eukaryota > Metazoa > Chordata > Amphibia > Caudata > Ambystomatidae > Ambystoma > Ambystoma mexicanum. Next base: position 322,311,946 of record NC_090926.1, on the reverse strand, counting down.
ACGAAAGAAACATTGTGTGTAACAATCACGCTACAAGAATGCAAGATCTGATGATCTCCATTGATGGAACTGTCCGGAAACGTACCTCGAGCATCTGAGTGACATCAACGGTTGTCGTCAATGCGTTGGACTCCTCAGCATCTCCCTGAAAGACAGTACTTGCATTATTTTGGATAACAATAATTATAACTGAAAACAGAGGACGAGTACTAGGGTGTACCATTAGGTAAAATAATTACACGATAAATTAAAACTATTGATTTACATGCCTAAAACAAGTCAGTGGCAGAATAGCTAAGTAAGATTACCCGATAGGCGCTTGAAGTGGCTGATGACTGCAATAACGACACGGATGGAGAATCTTCCGCCTTCATATTGAGTGGATACATAAATGGGGAAATTATTGTTAGCTAATGCTACACACTACCGCAAGGCCGAGAGCTAAATCCGTAAACTTGACTCACCAGTGGAGGGATGTGGACGAATAGAGTGGGAATAGCGGTTGAGAGCAATTTTCGCTTCGCTCGCGGTGTGTTCTTCTTTATTAGCAATGATGTGGAGTACATGTCTGAGCTAAAGTGCCTGCTGCAGATGCGGTATCGATCACCCCTCTTGTCCGCAAAGACTTCTAGGACTCTACTTTCAAGCTCAGACGGTGGATATCCGCAATATCGGACCCATTCTCTTATCTGATCTATTGTCTTAGGGAAAACATGCATTATAGTACCTTCAGATTTATTATGGGTCTTCGAAGGGCAACCGCCAATGGAACAGGCAGGCATTGTGGAAAGTTCTGAAAAGTAAAGATCAACAATTCTCTATGAATACCAATGTGTTAAAAAATTAAATGACACATAAAAGGTTCAATGCAAGGTTCGTTTTGCTTCTTGGAACTATACACGTTATTCACATGTGGATAAGTATTTGAATAACTTTAAAAAAATAGAAAAATAATTTGACTAAACTCAGAACATGTGACTAGTTCCTTGCATGTACTGTCTTGAACGAAAAGAAAACATGGATGCAATTTGATGACTACTAGCAAATAGAAATAAATTAAAAAATTGGACGCAAAATGATTATGGTACATGGCCTTACCTTGACGAACAAACAGTTAGATGCAGGGATCAGAGTAGTTTCTTGTCGTAGAACAGGGAGCAGTTCACAGGTTGCAAACTGACGAGTTTGCTCGAAGTGGTCACGGAAGTTCGCAGAGATGAAGAGCAGATAACCAGCACCTTCACGGGTTGACTAGCAAAGCGCAAAGAAGTTCTCATTAGAAATATGAAGTGGGTTATAAAGAATTCGAAACAGGGGTGTGTTTGTGAATGAATGACGTGAATATGTCGTGGCATTATGCGGTTTGCAGGGGGGCGTCCAGCGTGAGGGGGGATGCTTGGCAGGAGACACGGGGTCTGGAGGTAGACATGGGAACAACAACCCATGCTCTATAGACCACTTTGAAGTGTACATGGTCTTTGGCACCTCTTGGCCTTTATCGCTCCCTGACAGCTCCACTTGCCAGCGCAAGTACCCCGGTGCGAACTGCCTTTGATAGGGCGGGGGTGGATTGGGGGGGGTGGTCGTGCAGACAAGACACAGGAAGACTTGTGAATGGAGACACACTTATGTGGATTGCAGGGGGGCGTCCAGCGTGAGGGGGGATGCTTGGCAGGAGACACGGGGTCTGGAGGTAGACATGGGAACAACAACCCATGCTCTATAGACCACTTTGAAGTGTACATGGTCTTTGGCACCTCTTGGCCTTTATCGCTCCCTGACAGCTCCACTTGCCAGCGCAAGTACCCCGGTGCGAACTGCCTTTGATAGGGCGGGGGGTGGATTGGGGCGGTGGTCGTGCAGACAAGACTCGTTTGCCGCAGGGCCTCACCAAGGAGAGGCCATCTAACTGCATGTAAGAGGCAGGCTGCAGGATCTAGTACATGGAAGGCAGGGGGGTGAGTTTATAAATACCTCACCCTCCCAGGAGAATATATGGGTGCAGTTCACCCTGGAGACCCTGGATGCCTAGGCAGTTAGTCAGCAGCAGGCTGGCCTGTGGTGGCAAGGCGGCACGGGCCAGAGGGGGTCATCTATGTACCTGGTGCCCAAAAGGATGATTTATTATGATCAACCATATTATTTACCTATAACCATGTTTTGTATCAATAAAATCCAACGGCCTTTTATTGCCAACGCTTGAACAAAGTGGTGTGGTAAGTATTTTTGGGGGAGGAGGCAAGGCCAGGAGGCTTGATGCCAAACCCGCAAAATAACATATGTATGTCTGCTGCATATGGGTTCAACGGTTATGTGGATTGAAGGTGGGCGGCCAGCGTGAGGGAGGATGCTGGCCGGAGACATTTTGTGTGACAAGACAAGGCACAGGAAGACTATTCAATGGAGACACACTAGATTCATTTAAAAAATCAAAACAACCATTGTTAAAATATATGTTGGGTTTTATTTTAGATCTTAATTTCAATTGAACATAAATAATAAACATTACACATTGTAAAGTTCCGGTTGCAGCACATCCAGGGAAAATCCGCGGTATTGTCCACTGTCGCTGGGGAAATGTTGTCTAATGGAAAGTACCGCACAGGCAGGTATTACTCTCCGAACGCGGTGTCCGAGCCTCCCGTGAAGCCACCAAGTGAAGCAACGATAGGCCACCAGCCTGTACCACCTGTGAAAAAAAAAGATGCAAACTGTATTAAAATGACAAAACTTTCTTATCAATGTCGATTCAGGTAAAAAATGTCATTCTGCTTTGAAAAAAATTCTATCTAGAAAATGCACAATATGGAACCAATTTACATGCGTTCGAATGATATGTAGATGTAATTTTATATGTGGGAGACGACCATGAAATAGTAGTGGCATCACTGACATCACAACCAGAGTATACTTACTCGTTACTCGGATTACGCGGACGAACAGTGCCGCGAAGTTTGTGCATAAGCACCATCATCATCCTCAACACGGTCCGTGAGAGGCAGGCTTCCCTGAACTCTGGCAGCTCGGTGATGCATTGCGGACTTGGCTCGCCTTCCGAAATGTAGGCCAAGCACCCGGAATTTTCACGGCAGCAGCAGTTCTCCTCCTCAGTTGGCATTAGCTCGCACCGATTGCACGTGCACCAGGTGGAGACACCGTCCATGCGACATGGTCCAGGCTCTTCATCCGTTGACTGGTCCTCCCAACTGCCGTCCGAATCCCCATCGTTTTCGCGTGCTTGCCTTTCCAGTAGTTCCTCCTCGGTGTACTCAGGCTCGTACATATACGGCATTATTGTAGCCATTGTGTGGTAAAGAAAGTAAAATAATTTACAGAGATGGTACAGGTGTTCACAAGGCCTAGAAGCGGCGAAGGTAGCTGACCAGAGCACAGAAACGAGTCACAGAATACTCAAAGTAACACAGAGAGTAATGGAATCGAAAATCTGCTGCTGTGTGTTGTGAAACGGTGTGTTTATACTTATTGAGGAAAGAGTCGTCCTGCCATTTCCATGGCGACACTTCATTAGCTGAGGCGCAGCGATTGTTGACACGAAACGTGCTTTGGCGTTGGGAAATGGGCGGTACGCGTCTGCTGATGTCAGGCTCAGGGGCGGGGGATTTGATTTAGTGCCGCAAACGCAGGTGAGCCAGGTCGATGGGGGGAAATGATAGGATTATCACAAAATGGCGGCTGATTTCGAGTGTGTTAATAGACGAAAAGTCGGGTAAGGTCCATAGGAAAGTTTTCTACGATCTACCGATTTATGCTTAAAAACACATGGCCGAACCGTAGGGACAATAAAAAAAAAGTCTCAGAACTATCCTTTAAGCCTTCCTGGGAGCAGCTTAGTGTCAACATGTAGTGTCATCTTTCCCAGGCTGGGCACTGTCCAATCAGAATTAACCAGCTAACTCCAACCTGGTTACTTTAAGATTCACCTACAATCTTTCATTTAAAAGCTATAAAATGAACAGAGTTTATAATGGATTTTGACAATTAAAGGAATTAAGCCCTTCACAAAAACATGCTTTAGACAGGTGAATTTTGCACTTCTTAAGAGAAAAAACACTTTTAAACTGAGTTTTTTTACATCAGAGTTTCCTTTGCAGCATACACACATTTAACTCAGCATTGCTCTGTCGTTGAGTGCTGGGATTTGTTTTGCATAAAAAACATTTCTTAGTTGCTGTCAGTCAGTGAGGCCCGGTTTCTTCTGACTGTACTGGATGATCTTTGGTTTCAGCACCCTTTTAATTTCAATAGTTCACTTGGAAAATGACTGAATTTAGTGCCAAAACAGCACTTTGAAGGTTGCAATAGGTTGGGAAAGCTGCATTTTAAAAGGCATTTTCGGTTTTTAGCCCACTTCTGTGGCCTTGCTTCATGTTAAATGTAACAGCACCCACTGGCATTCTCCTGCAGTGAGTTCTGTTTTTACACCAACTTTGACTGTGTGTGGCAGGGGTGTGCATCCTTTTGTGATTATGAACCATGCACAATTTTGCAGCTTTTCTGTGCGCCCATGGGTTAGCGCGTCCATTTTTGGCTGTTTTTTTCCCAATTGGCAAAGGGGTGCAGTGGGGCGCATCGGCATGGGTAAAAATATCCCACAAGTTGGATGTTTTTTGGGTCATTGTGTGCGGTGAGGTTGGGCCGATGGGTTGATTGTGCTTTGTGTTGCTCGGAATGAGCGGGTCAGTGCTCGGGCGTGGCAGGCTTGAGGCCCTGGGGGCAGCCCAGGGTAGAAGGTGTTGGGTGCACTTGTGGACTGGTTGGTTAGGTAGTGTAGCTCGGTAAGAGTTGTGGAACGCTCAGGTGTGGCAGGCCTGGAGTCTTGGGGGGGCAATTCAAGACAGGGAGCTGTGTGTTTTTTTTGTTCTCGTAGGTTGCTTGTCGGTCAGGTGGTAATAGGTGGGAGTTTTGTATGCCCTTTTTCCACGTCGGTGGGTAACTCCCATGTTTTCTATTTGTGGTGAATTGAGGGGTGTGGGCCTAGTGGTGTTAGTTTTAGCTTGACTATAGTGTAGTGTCAGTTTAGGTCAGCCTGACGATTTTGTGGGGGTTCCTGGCAGTTTTCGTAAAGGTCCTTTTTTTAGTTTGGTGAAGGATGTATTTGTATTTCTTACCCTTGTACTTCAGCGTTACTTACGTAGTTGGTCACTTAGTGGTAAGGTTGGAGTGTTAGTCCTTTGTCATTAAGAATGCAGTTTTGCGGGTCATCGCTTCATTTTGGTGTTGTGTTAAATGTCTAACGGAGGGGGAAGTGTTATAATTGCACGTGGGTAGTGGCACGTGTGTGTGTTGGGACTATGAGGTCATAGTTGGCCTAGGGGGAATGTGAGTGTTCAGTGTGGGAGTGACAGTTGGCAGTTCATGGTTAGAGGTTACCTGAAGGGGTGTGGGGAATCCGGTGTCCGATGTTTGTGACTGTCCTACGTGACTTTCCTGCCCTACCGTCTGTGAACCTGAACGAGTACCGAACCAAGGGACAATAAACATACATGCCAACCCTCCCAATTTTTTATTGAAAAATCAGGCTATTTTTTATTGTCTCCCACCTAAAATAATGATGACCTCAATGCAATCCTATGGGAAAAAAAACATTTTCACGATTGCTGTTGTGAAACCTCCCTCTCAGGGGCTCCCGAATGTTGGCATGTCTGAATAAAGCTTACATTGTAACTTACCTTACAGAGGGACATTCTTAGCTACTACATATTGCTATTGTTTTGATGATGCTGCTTGAATAGTAATGTTGAGAGGAAGCATAATCCTTCGCCTCTGTGTCTTTAATAAAAATATGACTTTCAGTAACAAATTTGAATTCTATGTCAAGACTCGGAGGCTCAGATTATGCTTTATCTTCTCTTTACTAAACTCGAGCAGCAAAATTTAAACAAACATCAATCATGAAAAACCAGAAAAACTACAATTCCAATAAAACCCAAGATATTTGTAGTTCGTTTTTCATTGGTGATCAAAACACGTGACTTCTTAACACCAATCACCACTACTTCTCCTCTATAACATGCCAGAAGTCCTTAGTCCTTCCTCTTTCTTTGCTGCTCGAGCAGCCGAGATAAGTACCTTTATATATTTTTCCTAATATGGATGATTATTGTGGAAGTCTGTGACAGGTAGATTAGTGGATTTAGCAGCGCGCGCGCGTAGGTACGCTTAAGCGCTCTCCGAGAGGGATTTGGCGGACTATATCCGCAGGAGATAGACGCGACCGGACCTTTTCGTTCCGGCGTCGGTTTCCCTTCGTGCCGAGACTCGGCATACACGGAGGTTCGCAACGGCGCTACGGGAGTTCCGGCGTCGTTGCGAACTTGCGTGTGTGAGAGTTCTCGCAGTTTACACGGGGATCCACGTTACGGCCTTTTTAAGTTCACAGCCCTTGAAATTCTGAAGTAACGCGTTGACAGCGGGAAGCTGCTTCGTGTCGTGCGAAATTTACAGCAGGATTTGCTGGCCGCGGGCGCCATCTAGTGGCGTTTTATGATACCGCAGGCACAAGGTTGACTGAAGGTTTTTTAACCTGCTTAAAACACCGAGCCCTCATTCTGTCCGCTGGGAGGAGGTACGAGAGAGTGTGGCAGCTGATTGACGGGCACAGCCCCAAGTAAAACTGTTAGTGGAGACTCGCCTAGCTACACCATTACTATAATTGTGACGGGGGCAGCCCAAGTGAACTGCATAAGCTTTACATAAGTGCTAACAAGCCGGGTGAAGATGAGTGATTATTCAGACGACTCTCAAGGCCCTCATGTCAGTGGGCTGCGCATGAGTCAGGCAGTCCAGAGATTAGAGAGTGCCGGGAGCTCCCGAGAAGACAGGGGCATTTTGAGGAGCCTGGCCGCGTTGTCGCGGGACAAGCAACGCAAGCGGAAAGGGGGAAGAAAGCATTCAACCCGCAGGGACCGTAGCGCCCAGACCCCCCCGGGTTCACCCCGCAAGTCCACGGGGAAAAGGAAGGCGAGATCTCGCACAAGGCGGGCCACAACTTCTAGCGAATCAGACGATGATTACTGCAGAAGCAGTTCAAAATCTGAGGGCTACACCTCATCCGATTCTCAAACCTCCCCAGAAGAGGCCGAGAGCCCACCTAAGAACAAAAAGGGCAGGAGGGAAAGCGAGGATCCTATCAAGGACGAGTTTGATCCCGATGATCTAGTACATCCCCGGTCCAATGAATGGGACCCTCCAGAGAAGATCGCCGAATACATTAGGCGACGCTTGAGAGCACCGCTAAGTAAACAAGCGAGAGCTAAATTGAGGGCAGAGTGCCCAAGGCCTAGAGTGCCAGACGGAGTGGCAGAGACCCCTGAAATTGATGACAGGATTCTCACGTTCCTGGGCAGGTACGGCAGGGACGTCAAGAAGGGCATCGATAGATCCTGGCGCGCCTGCCAGGATAAACTGCTGGATTTACTAGGGCCAGTTACTAGAATTTGGCAATTGGCAGAAGAGGCAAAAGCGAAAGGAGAGCCCATGGATCCGGATGTAGTAGCAGGCTGGGCGCAGAGGACCCTCTGTCTGCTGGGGAACGCCAATACAGCATTGGCGACCGAGAGAAGAAGGTCCATTCTTATGAAGCTAGACTCCAGACTGGGCGAAATGGCGGCTTCCGAACAGGCTATGGCGGCAAAAGGCAAGCTGTTCGGGGACACATTCATCAAGGACATGGCAAAATTCGCCAGTACTTATGTGTCGCTAGATAGAGCTCAATCTTCGTTGAAGAAAATCTTTGGCCGGAAGGTTTTCGATAGGGCTGGAGGAAGAAAGGGCTGCTCGTCCAGCCGTGGTCAATTCAGAGGCTCCTTCAGGGACAGAACTTCCTGGCAGCAGGAAGACCGAAGATCCAACCCCTTCTTCCCTTCCAGGGGAAGAGGCAGGGGTAGAGGCTGGAGGGGCAATAGTAGACAGCAGCATCAAGGTAATTCAGGTAAGAGATATAAAATGCGCACAAAGTTCGCATGTGAGTATTCCTCCAGTAGGAGGAAGAGTGCGTTTGCATGTAGAGAAATGGGAAGAATTGTCTTCAGATGTTTGGATAAGAGAAACCGTGAGAGGTTTTCAGTTGGAATTTTGGCAAGAGCCATATCAGGTAGAGCTGCCGAGGCAGATTCAGTTCAGCAGAGAAGACGAGGGCCTTCTAGACAAAGAGGTGGAGTTGCTCAGGCTCAAGAACGCAGTGTGCCCAGCTTCAAGAGACACAGGAGGTTTTGTAAGCAATATCTTTTTAGTAAAAAGGAAGAACAAAGTAAGACCGGTGATAAATCTGAGGGGTTTGAATTACTTTCTAGTATACAGGCATTTCAAAATGGAAGGTATTCATCTTTTGAGGGATGTTCTCCAACAGGGAGATTGGTTGGCACGAATAGACCTCAGAGATGCATACTTGACGGTTCCTATACAGGCAGAGCAGACGAGATTTCTACAGTTTCTATGGAAAGGTTGGAAATGGGAGTTCAAATGCCTTCCGTTCGGGTTAGCTTCAGCACCATGGTGTTTCACCAAATTGCTGAAGCCAGTGGTAACATTCCTGAGAAAGCAGGGGATCAGGTTGATTATTTATCTGGACGATATCTGTCTGATGTGCCAGGACAGGGGAGTGCTAGTTCAGCAGGTCCATATGACTACAGGATTGCTCCAGCAGCTGGGATTTCTAGTGAACTGGGAGAAATCGGAGCTAGAGCCAGCGCAGGAGATGGAATTTCTGGGGTTCAGCTTAGAGACGACTCAAGGCGTTCTCAAGCTCCCGTTGGACAAAGTAAATTCAGCGAAAAAAGAAATCAAGTGTATGATGACAAGACGAGAGGTTTCTTTGAGGGAGATAGCGAGGCTAGTAGGACGTCTGTCATCATCAATTCAAGCGATATTCCCAGGTCCGCTGCATTACAGAGCGTTGCAGAGACTGAAGATAGAGCACCTTCGGAGAAGCCTATCTTACGAACAGAAAGTGGAATTATCGCAGGTAGCGAAACTGGAATTGGAATGGTGGTACCATCACATGGAAGCATGGAATGGCAGGGCGATATTTGGCTCATCCCCGGACCTAGTGATAGAATCCGACGCCAGTCGTTGGGGATGGGGAGCCAGGTGCGGAGACCAAGCGACAGGAGGGAGATGGTCGAGCGAAGAGCTAGGTCTCCACATCAATTGCCTGGAACTTCTAGCGGGCTCCTTCGCTGTTCAGTGTTGGACGCAGGAAGGAGTCAAGGCTGCCATTCTGTTGAAAATGGACAACGTTTCGGCAGTCAGATATATAAATCGGCTGGGCGGAACAAGGTCAAAGAGGTTGACAGAGATGGCCAAAGAGTTTTGGCAGATATTTCTTCAGAAGGGTATAACCGTGAGAGCGGAGCACTTGCCGGGGGATCTCAATCAGGTAGCAGATTGGAACTCGAGGTACCTGAGGGACTCCAGCGATTGGCAGTTGGACGACTCAGTGTTTCAGGAGCTGATGCGTCGCAGGGGTCCGTGCCGGACGGATTTGTTCGCCTTCAGGCTGAACAAGAAAATCTCCAGATTCTTCAGTTGGAGACCAGATCCGGAAGCGGCAGCGACAGATGCATTTCTGCAGGTTTGGGGTCCAGAAAAGGAGTATGCCTTTCCCCCCTTCGCCATGATAGCGCGCACAGTAGCGCAAGTCAGGCGTCAAATAGCCACACTGATTCTGATAACGCCAGACTGGAGAGGGCAGCCTTGGTTTCCGGATCTTCTGGAGTTGTCTTTCGAACCTCCGATTCGGTTGCCGGTCAGAGAAGATATATTGCTAAATCCAGCTGGAGAGCTGCAGCCGTTGGTCAAGTCAGGGAGTCTGAGCCTCTTAGCGTGGGCGATTTCAGGAGAAATTGGACTAAGCCGGGACTTTCAGGCACGGCTCAAGAATTTATCAGAGAATCCTGGGCTCCAGCTACAGGGAAAGCTTATAGACTGGCATGGACTAGATGGGATCATTGGTGTGTGGAGAGACAGGTTGATCCCTTACGTACAGATATAGTACACGTTGTAAATTTCTTAGCAGCACTAGCAGCACAGGCGAAGGCCTACAGGACGATTAATAATTATAGATCAGCAATATCTGCAGGGCATGCATATATAGAGGGTAAGCCAGTAGGTGAGCATCCTCTGGTATGTAGGCTTATGAAAGGCATTAAATGCATGAGACCTCCTACACCTAGATATTCTCGCTTATGGGATGTCAGTATAGTGTTGAGAATGTTCGAAGCTTGGCCAGACAATGAGTTCTTGTCTAGGAAAGCTTTGTGGGCTAAATTAACCACATTGCTATGTCTTATTTCTTGTAAGAGGGTATCTGACGTGAGAGCTTTGGAAGTAAACAGGAAATCTTTTTCCCCATTAGGAGTGGTGTTTTACATAGAGAGGAGAACAAAGACGAGCATTAAATCCGTTGAGTACATGGCTTTCCCGGACAGGCCCAAATTGTGTCCAGTCAGATGTCTGAAAGTGTATGAGGAAGAAGCGAATAAAGTGAGGCCTGCGGGGGAATGTCAGTTGCTGATAGCTATCAGAAAACCTTTTAGAGCAGTGGCATCTGCCACTTTATCTAGATGGGTTGGGTGGTGCATGGAGGAAGCAGGTGTAGATGTGAGTCAGTTTGGTGCACATTCCACTCGAGGTGCTATGGCGTCATCTGCCTTTTTGGCAGGAGCACGTCTAGGAGATATTTTAAAAGCTGCAGATTGGTCTAATGAAGCAACATTCAAGAATTTTTATTTTAGACCTGTGGAACAAGTAGCGTCGTTGGTGGTGAGTAAGCTTTAAACGAGCATAATCTGAGCCTCCGAGTCTTGACATAGAATACAGATTTTCCATACATTCGTTACAGAAAGTCATGATTCTATTAAAGACTCGGAGGCGAAAGATTATTCCACCCAATTCAATCGCAACGATGCAAGTGGATGATGTGATATTCATATATGTTGTAATATTTGTATTGGAGGATGATAATGTTAACGATGATGTTATTATACGGTTAATGTTTTGCGATTGCCCACCCGTTCATGATGAGATCGGTAACAGTTTTATTTGTTTCAGGGACGGAGCAGAAAACGACACCGTGAAGAAATACCAGAGAGAATTAAGTCGTCTACCGGTTGGGGCGCAAGTTGTTGGATTAGCAAAGGAAAGAGGAAGGACTAAGGACTTCTGGCATGTTATAGAGAGAAGTAGTGGTGATTGGTGTTAAGAAGTCACATGTTTTGATCACCAATGAAAAACGAACTACAAATATCTTGGGTTTTATTGGAATTGTAGTTTTTCTGGTTTTTCATGATTGATGTTTGTTTAAATTTTGCTGCTCGAGTTTAGTAAAGAGAAGATAAAGCATAATCTTTCGCCTCCGAGTCTTTAATAGATCATGACTTTCTGTAACGAATGTATGGAAAATCTGTATTGCATAGTGTTTTACTTATGTACAAGGTCCCATATGTACATCAAACACTGCTTTTATACATGATTTTGTCACCGTCTGTGAGGGTCTTGGTAAAGGTTAAAATGTGCCTTGCTCTGTGTTCAATAAAACGTTTTAAATCAGAATTAATTAGGGTCCATCCATTGCTCCAGCAGCAAAAAAAGAGAGCAATAGAGTTGGTCATGAGTTGTTAAGGAGGGAGCAGGATCGAGATTGGTGGAGAAAGGCATGTGACCTATGACAGCGAGCATTCGAGTTTTCAACTACACAAAAGACTAACTACCTTCGTAGTTTTTTCTTGTTGTTTCCCGTTATTAGTGTCCATTGTTTTGCTGCTCGGGTAATATAGATGCGTCGATATGATGCGTTTATTTCGGTATAAACGTTTTTATCAAGCCACAAATACCAATAAATAAATAAATACCATTAATAAACAGCGTAGCAAAAATTAACCCAAATTCCTGTCTTAACCTAGGATCTAGAAAGTAGTATAGATATAGGCAGCAAAAAAGCAATGTGGACATGCAGGCTGCACTAAGTGATCGTGACGGCCATCTGGGAACGGTCGGGAACTTCTCAATGTACCACAACCGCCAGTTTTCAGAACCACCGGTGAGATGTTTTTACACGGTGGGTCTTTCAAATGTTGTCTTTCTGTAAAATGGTTCACATGTGTCCCTTTTCTATGTCGACATACGTGTCTGGTCGGCCTGTGGGTGCCCCAGTGGTTTGCGTGCGCATATCCGCGCTCTGTGTTTGATTCGTACGTGCGCGCTCGCGCTGGTTTGCCTGTGTGCTTGCTGTTATGGCGGTCTCTCGGGCTCGCGGTCCTCCGTTTCTTCTTGCTCTGGTACTTTTGGCTTTAAGCGGTGCCCCTCGTGGTGTTCACGGTGAGTGTTTGTATGTTGTAGTAGAGCTGGTGCATGGAGGGCAACGTTGCGATCCGAGTAGAGATGAGAACAACATGGCGGCCCGGAGCGGCTGCACCGAACTGCTGTATGTATAGAGTAAGCTGTGGTTTGCGTGTGAGAGTTGGGGCAACCTGGCAGGGGTGTATTGGATGACATGAGGGGATGTTGCTATAGAAGGAGTCTCCGTTGTAGTGCAAGTGTAAAGCCATGCAGTACTTGCAGTTTAATAGTTCTTTTTTAAATATTTTTTTAAAGATGCTTAAAGTCTAAACACTGCATGTTCAAACAGTCGACGGGACGTGCATTCCCACTTCTGATGTTTGAAGGACATACACACCAGGTGGTTGATGGGGGCGGGGAGATGGTGGTGTGGAAACCTTAATGGGTGATTATACAGGTCAGGAATGTAAACACGTGTACAGGTTGCCATGGGGTTGAGGGTGTGGGGCTGATTGCACTCAGGGTTCGAGATGCTTCTTTAGCCAAATGTGGTTTTGTTCCACCACTTAACCTTATGATACTCGTAACTTTGCATACTGCACTGTCTGTTCGGCTGTCGTGATTTTAGTAATACCTCTTTGTGTATTAAACGCCAGCATTGTACAATCTCCTCCTGACACAATGTATTCAGCCTTGGGTCAACTTCTTTCCCTTGTGGCAGCCTCATATCCACTGCATGTGTATCCCACCCAACGTATCACTGGTCTTGTCCCTGGAATGCTATTGTAGGATGTTGCCCCATGCATGCGCCAACATCCTGTATGGCGACTTTCACTTATCGGCCCTGTGATTCATGCAATCTGTCAGCCACTTGTCCAAACAGAAAATGAACAAGGATATACTCCTGTTTCACAATGGTACTTAGGCTCGTATCCCATGTTGAAAGTGTTACAATTGGGTTTAGTTGTGTATGTTCATAGTAAATTTGTAGTTGAGTCAGTGTGTATAATCAAGTCAAGGCGCCAGGCTTGCAGTAAAACCTAAACATTGGGTAATTGTTCGTGCCAACGCGTACCCAACAAACACTTGACGTGATTGATATGAAGTTTTGGCCAGCCAAACGTTTTAGTCTTTCGGCAGCTGGTCAAGCTGCAGACTGAGAGTGGTTGGTTAAATTACTACCTTGACGAGTGACTGCTAAGAATCCCACTCGGCAAGTTGCGGAAACTGTCTACGTTTCCCCAGTGAATACGGTTGTGAGGGTTTTTTGCATGCCTCCACTCCGCCTCCATTAATAATTTAAAGCCTTGTAGGCCCTTCAGAAAACGGGCCACCCCTCCCTTAGGCGTATAGAGGGGTTAGACTTATTCAAAAACTAGTAATTGCTTAAACTAGTTATAGAGGATAACACTTACAACAAAGTAGTTTGATGTGTAGTAGCAGATACTAGACACATTTTAACTGTCAGTTAAAATGTGTCTAGTATCTGCTACTACACATCAATTCATTTCTTCTTACTAATGTCAAGACACATCTGTTTTGTCGTCTTTTTGGTTAACAATTGTAACCCTATTTTATGTATGTTTTTAAACATGTTTTTTCAATTAAACTTTTTTTTTACAAAGTCAAGTGTGATCCTCTATAACTAGTTTAAGCAATTAACTAGTTTTTGAATAAGTCTAGCCCCTCATATACGCCTAAGGGAGGGGTAGCCCGGTGTCTATTCCTTTTTAGCCTCAAGTTGATACCCATTTTTGCCTTCTAGCACCAGGCCCCTCTACTTTTTCGGCCCTTCAGAAAAGACATTGTTTGAAACTTTGGACAAATGTATGTGTCGTCTGAACTGTAGTAGCCGTTTCATTTGGAGAATATGCATTTCGTGTGTCTGCTTTGAGAATACATGTTTAGTTCGTGTGTTTATTAAGTGGTGGGTTGGTCTTTTGTGTACCTTTTTGGCGGGGGAGGGGTGTCCAAACCATTTTGCACTGCTCATTGCAAAGAAAGGGGCACGACGGTTGTATCTGGATTGTTTATTATGCACGGCACGACTTCTGGTTTGTGCCCTTTCACACCATGGCTAACCTTTAAACCCTACACTATGGATCCTTTATTAATGTATTCTGGGTCCATAGCCCGTGGGTCTTTGGGCAAAGCTCCACCCTTTACGTTCCTTTGTGGGACAGTCACTGCAAAGGTCACTCCAGGCTTCACTGGCCCTTTCATTCCAGAGTATTCTCGGTCTTTACTGTCTGAATATCCGATCGAATATTTGAGTGCCTCAGAAGCAAGAAGAGATTGGCACAACAGCAGCAGTTTTCAATTAGAAACCGGACAACTTAAGAGTTGACATTTTATTTCATTATATTTTGTCTGTCCGTGTGCCTCTTTTCTATCTCTTCGGTATGTGTGCTTCTGTTAAGAAAGAAAGGGACGATTTTGACATGTTTCAGATTTTGGTGTACTGTAAATTAACATTGTTTGGTTGTCATTTGGCGTTTACGTGTTTAAGTTATCTGAACAGTTTTTTCCAAAAGAATTTTCATGTCCATGGAATGGTCCGTCCTTCCAGTGTGTATGTCCACAGTCCATCTGTCAGATCTGCTCCGTTTGAATGACCTTGCGCCTTAGGATTGATTTAATTAGTACGGGGACCTCATGAGACCTGCTAGGGTTCAGGACCGGGGCTTTTGTTCTCATTTAACTCCCAGGGTCTCTGCCCTCCCTGTTTGCATAATTGGTGTTTTTGGAGAAGATCTCGGCACCTGCTTATTTACTCTTAGCGAGAGAAGGGACTACAGCAGTACGAATCCGTCCGGAGGACTTGTGTGCTCTTTTACTTAGATTTATAACACGTACCACTGCCTGCATTTTGCATGGTCTCCGGGTGGTTTGGCGCATCTGAAAGGTTTGGCTGGGTCAAACTATTCTCTTATGCCTGCCCCCACACACCCGCCTTCGCTCCCAGTGAAAGACAGTTCATCTTGAACGACCACCGTTACTTTGTCATTGTCGCCCACAGCATGCAGCTTTATGCAATATCCGTCTTCTAATCGCCCACCATTCACATCTCTGAAGGGACACGAAGGACTTTAGTACCTCCCGTTACCTGCATACGCAGCAGTGCCTGCAGCAATTTCGCCTTAATTGTGCTTAAACGCAGAATACAAACTTGGGACCTAGATGGAGCAGGGTTATATGGCGGCTGAGGAATGGGCTTTGTCTCCAGCACATTATTGAAATAAACAAATCGGTGCCTGCAAGATGTGACAATGGAGCATTCCCAGCATGCCCCAGGTTCGAATCTCTGTGGGGTGGGAGTGAGAAAAAAAGGGGCCCTTCGGCTGCCGTCCAAGAACGGTGCTTCCAAAAAAAAAGTAAAGGAACGTCGTACCCTAATTCCCACTCATTTCGACCTCTTGAATTGGGTTAATGGAGAGAGTTGAACATTTTTTTCACTCGTTGCTGTGTTTTCTTAACGGTTGTGTTGGATGGCGACTGTTCTCGCCAAGGCTGGCCTTGGGGCAGGACCGTTTGGGCACCTGCCCGGGGCACCATTGGCCAAACTCCAGCTCGGGGAGTCTTTCAAGGGCTGCCTCAAGCTGGGAGAAGGTGCAGAAATTAAATGCATCCCCAAATTTAATAATGGAGTGCTGATGCTTTTGCATCCGTGCTCTATTGAGATGATTAGCGCCCTGTTCTGGTGCAGGAGTGGGTCGGTTTTCGTTAGAATAGGGTGCTGATGCATTAGCATTGGCACCCTAACTCACTGCTCCGGTGCGGGAGGTGAGAGTTAAAACAATGTGGTCCCCCCCCCGATATTGGCAGGGAGGTGCCACGTTTTTCTTTCACTGCCCAGGGCCCTACTGTTGCTAATGCCGGCAATGTTTCTTGCTCACGCGTTTGCACACTTGTTTCTGATTCTTGTTCCTTTTATATTTCAGCCTTTTACTTGATGTAGTTGAGTATATTTCTGATTGCTTGAGTACTCACTCACACCTTTATCTTGTTTAGCGCATATGTAATTTACCACTTACTGCCGCCCACATTTATATATCCTCCACCATGACCATCACATGTCCACTCTTATGGAACTAAAAGCTAAGTAGGGCCAGCTCTTCCTTCCCACGCTAAATAAAGTATGTGATCTGGGGTAGAGAATAGTCTCGGTACCAAACATAGCGAGTCAGCAACTTCTTCCTATACCACAATTTAGGCCACCATGGGCCCTCTTCCTTCACCATCTACTGAGGCCAGAAATCTTGGGATGATCTTGGACTCCTCTCTCTCCTTAACCCCTCACATCTTAGACCTTGCCAAGAAGGCCCACTTTCAGCTTCACCTTCTTAGAGGCATTCCCCCTTTCCTCACCTTCCCCCCCAGAAGTTCAATATCTCCAGAGCTCTGGTCCTTTCCATGCTGGATTACTGCAACGGCCACTTCCTCAAGGCCAGGGACTGTATCTCTTTCGAGCTCTAAAATCTCTCCACTGGCTCCTGGTGGCTGCAAGGATCAAATTCAAGACACTCTGCATTATTCACAAGGCTTTGAGGCCTGGGACCACGCCATCTCCAACTTTCTCTCCTTAAATACTTACTTGCTAGCTAGCTCCAACTCTCTGCAGATCAAATGCTTCTCAAAGCGGAGAGTGGGGGGCAGATCGCTCTCCTTGGAAGGTTCCCCCATCATTTGAATAGCTTCCCTGCCCCTCTCCGACATGAACTGGCAGCCTTGTCCCTCATGAGTCTTATAGGTCACCAGGCCCTCCGCCCAGCTCCCACTGCCTTCTGGGCCCCCTGCACAACGGCTGGGTGGCTGGCACCCACCCTTGGGACACCACCACCCTAGCACTTAGCCGGGGGCCTCCTTGGCCCCACATGCTACTAGCCCCCCTTCTTGGGCTCCCACTAGCACTTGCTGTTATCCCCTCCTGCACCTCCCGTCACTGTACTTACACGTTCCAAATGCCACAAGGCCTTGTAGGACGAATTGCTTTGTTCCTGTTTATTTACTCCCTCCCCGCTTTTGCCTGGTGGTGCCTTACTTTTTGTTGTATAGGCGCCTTACATTTTTAAATATTTTTCATTAAAGCTTTATGGTTCAATAAAAAACTTATCTTTCCATTCAAAATGTATTTCCCCCTCAAAAAGAATAGAAGAGAGGAAGAAGAAAGGAAGACCTTAGTTTTCAAAACGGTGGAGGAAAAATGTGCATCGGGTACATTAGTATCATTATTTGCATTCATAAGTCATATTTACGTTAGCAATTCCTTAGTTATCCTGTCAATAGGAGGGAAGAGTTCAAAGTGGGTAATGCGTAATTCCATTAATTAGTTTTTTGATCGATTTCTTTGGATATTCGTCCCCCCCACCCCAATAGGATTTCATTCAAACATTGTATGACCGCAATGATCAAGGCTTGTGAATTGGCATGATTATCCAAGTCTAGATGGTTTCAGCATCTTTCAAATGTCTAGCTTCAGTCAAGTCTACAATGTATCTCATGCGGATCTCTGAGTCCTGTACCGAATAGGACAATGTGTTGTGTTTCACGTTTACAGAATCTGCATTTTGAATTAGGGACTTGTACATAGGATTTTAAGATTTGTCTTGTCAGCAAGATGCTAAGCCGGAATCTCAAAAATTGGGATCTGTACTATTGAGAGGAAAACACCTGAGGTAATTGGGGACTGAGTCGTATGCGTTCGTTTCGATCATCATTTGACTCAGATGCTGATGGGGCCCGCCTTCTGTGTTCCCATCCAGTCGTTTCCTTCAAAAGTTTCTTCACTTTTCCAGGGTATAGTCGCATGGTTTCCAGACCAAAACCCAAGGAATTGATTATGGCCAAACATGTTTTCCCCCATAAGTCAAAGAGATTATTGTTCCTCCACTTTCTATCTTGTATGAAGATAGAATAAAACTCACATTTGGGGTAGTATGCATTTCCTAAAAAGGGATAATATTTTCCAAACCTCAAGGGCGTACATGGATGTCAGCCCTAGCTCAAATCGGATCATTGCTATCGGGACATTCTGAGGGAGTCTTCAATATTTTCCTCCAGGAAAAGGCTTCTAGGATGTCCCATTTTTTTTTTTTTCCCCGGGGTGAATGTACAAACTTCTGCTCTGTAGGTCAAGCATGCCATGTTGTAAAATGCTAGGATCGGGAGGATGGGAAGTCTACAATGTTTTTGTAGATCATTTTTTGGCCTTGGCTCCAGCTGGCATTTATACGTATACAGAGGAATACTACTGATGATACCTGGGAGAGAATCTCATTCCCCAGGTACCATTAAAAGCTGGCTTTCTTTTTGCCCTGACCAGAGGAGTAGACTAGGATGGTAGTTTTTTCCATATTTATCTCCAAACCGTTGTTTTGCATGTACTTTTGGAGGTCCGTAAGCGCTCCTATGGGCTACATCGTCTGTATATATGATTTGCGGTACTGCTTGGCCATTGATATGTGGTGGAAAGGTGTTTATTTGATTTCCACCATTTCTTGGGTCTGCCAAGAAGAAATTCAATAGGGTGGCTGGGTGCAAAGAGGCATCCCTGCTTTAACCCTCGATGAGTGTGGATTTCTTTAGTAAGGGTACCCTGATCGTTGAATATAATTTGGACTCTGGTAGAGGACTAAAAAGGTCCTTATAGGGCACAATATTTCATCAGGGCATTTCCCCGCCTCGATTTCTGCCCATAATGGAGACCTGTCAACCATGTCAAACGCCGCCTTTAGGTCGATGAAGGCGATGTATATTTTATATTTCGTTGTCGGTGCACTGGCCTTTTAGGTTTGTTGTAAACGGATTTAGTTCCGTTCCTACTCCAGGGACAAACCCTGAATGGCGTGGGTCAAATCCATTGGTATCCTTTATCCACTTTCTCAATGGTTTTAGTAGCAGGGCTGCAAAGAGTTTACCCAAAACGTCAAGAAGAACTATTGGACAGTAGTTTTCCTCCTTTCTTAAAGATGGGTGCAATAATGGCTTTTCTCCATATCAAGGATGGTTCCTGATCTCTGAACCTGGATAAATGGGATCCATACCTCTGTGGCTTTTTTTATCATCTGATTTTGTTCAGCCATCCGGGCTGAGTGCATTCAATGTGTTAAATTTTTCTTAGACTTGATCTAGAGATTCTCAATCAGGATGGTCCAAGGATAGTTCAGCTCGTTCTTTAGGGATACTAGATCCCAACCCAAATAGATTTTCTTCATAGAAATTACACCAGGCCTCTTCTGTCACCACGTTAATCAGAGGAGCTCATTTTGTAGTGGTGGGATTGTTTAGCCATTGCCATATCTGTCTGAAGTTCTTAGCATGGCATCTGCATCATTTTGAGTTGGTGTTGTGCCAGTTCCTATATCTTTTTTGCTTCTTCAAGAATGTAAAGCAGAGGTTACTTTCCAGTTTCTTTATTGCTCTCAGATCTTTGTTAAGCAGTTTCTTTTCTTGTTTTATTCTATCCTCGACTATGTGGAGCAAATTATGATTTCCTTTCGTTTTAGCTATGCTGGTGAATTGTGGCAATAGGGGTACATAATTTGTCACCCTTCTTCCCATCTTTAACTGTAAAGATGTCTTGAGGTTGTAGTCTTAAGCAGGTTTTTGTATTATTTGCCTCTACTGTAGGTCCCCATTGCTCCTCTTTGATGTAATTGTTTCTGTTCCATGTTATCTTCAGGTGAGCATGGTCACTGGTTTCTTTGTTGGTGATCTCCAGCTTGTTTGTATCTCCCTGTATGCCTAACGAGACACAGTCCAGGTATGACAAATGCGTGTGGGTTGGCCATGTCACTTTTGGTGGTTGATCTCCTTTCGTTTGGCTATTCAGAAGAAAAAAGTATTTGTATTGCATTTGTCCTGAGGCATAGTGCAGCACGTTGCAGGCGTTCAGTGCTATACTCCCCATCTTCATCAATTATGATTCCTTTTTCGTCGATTTAAGGGATATTTAAGTCTCCTCCCAATATGATGAATCTCTCCACGTACATTCCGGTGAAGGTCTATTGCCCCCGTTATTAGGTGCAAGAGAGGAGCAGCTTTTTCGTTACAGGTTTCCAATAATCATTATTAGGCCCCATCTAGGTCTTTTATTTCTCAGTTTTTAGAATCACATATATCATTTGCAAAAAGGGGTTAGGGTTATGGACCCTAGGTACTTGTCAACACCGCTCGTTATTAAGGTAAGCAGGCCATCAGCAGGTCTCCCTTTCCCATCATCATAGGCTGGATTTAGGTGTGAGGAGTTGCCACCCAGGTTTAGGGGAAGCCTGAGGCATGTTTCCTGGAGGCATATTATATCCGTTTCCCCTTGTGATATTGTTGCCTTTCAGCAAATGTCTATGGCCTCTAGTGTTCCAGTATCTGAGAGTCCTTAACCCTTACAAATACCCAATAAATAAAATCGATGCCAGGTCGGCAGTTTACCATGCAAATGAAATATTTGATTTTATAGAGGACAATGGGCTAGACATTTTCTTTATCACTGAGTCTCGGTTTAATGACACGTCTTTGGCAAGGTTTAATCTTTTAATCCTAGAGGGGTACTTGATACAGTTTATTCATACTACAAAGGGGGTAGGCAGTGTAGCTGTAATTTTACAAATAGTTTGAAAGTCTTCCGTCTTGACTCAATAAAGTGGGGTGACTTGTCACAGGCGGGCCATATAACTATATGGATTACTCAGTTTCGTATGTGGTGCAGACCCTTTGGATCAGATGTGCCCTTTTAGGAAAGCTTAGACTGACTTCTCTCATCTACAGGGAGCAAGCATAATATTGTCTGCTTGGGTTACTTTAACATTTGGCTGGAGGACCTTTTAGCACCAGACTCCAAGGAGGTTTTTGGAAATTGCAAAGAGTTAGAATATGAAGCCCCTTGTTGTCACCCCCTCTCACTCACAGGGCCATTGCTTTGACCACTTCTGGCTAGGGGCTCAAATTTTGCAATTACTTACTTTTTGCCTGTTTCATGGTTTGACCATTTTGTAAAGATGTTTTTCTTCAATAACATTAAGGGGAATGAAATGTTATCTGATACAAGTATTACAGTCTTATCCCATAAACCCAAAGACCTGGCAGGAATATCAGGTCTGTAGCTTTAGGGGGACTTTGGACTCCATAGAACCTTCACTAAAATGGGGTGAGTTTTTATTTGCGCAGAGGGCATCAGTGACGATGAAATCTGTGCTAAATAGGCAAATCAGCTACCAAGAAATATACAGAATAAATCGAAGCATTGGTTTTCACCCACCCTAGCCTTTCAGGAGATAACATTTAGACTCAGTAATGGAATGAACATGGAGGAAGCTTAAAAACCACAAACGGGGAAATGGATGTTAAATTAGCGCTGAAACTATAAAAAGATGCCATTTTCAAAGCCAGGTCAGAGTTCTCGGATAATGAGATTCAGGCCGTTAACAATTGCCCAAGAGAACATTGCTCAGTCATTGCTAATTTTTGTCATCCGAGTAGGAACCCTCAGTAAGGCAAGCAACATTTTTCCTTAATGAAAAATATTTAATTCAGGAGAAGATTGTTCAGAACAGTAACTCTGCTCCCAATTCGCTCACAAGCTCTCTCCACAGGTATCTGTGACAGAACCCGGTTGCTTGAAGGATCAAATTCAAGACCATAAGGCTATCTGGGGCCTGGGACTGCACTATCTGCAGTGCTCTTACTAAATACACTCCTTCAAGATCCATTCTATCCTCTTGCTCCAGCTCTCTGCTTGGAGAAGCATTTGACAAGCAGAGAGCTGGGGGCAGATCTCTCGCTTCGGTGGCTCCCTCTTCTGGAACAGTGTCCCCCTCGCTTTGTCTTGCGGATCTCCTCAAATTCTGCAAACAACTCAACTTTTCTCTTCTCCTCCTTCCCACTCTCCCTCCCTTGCTAGCCATCCCCACAGTCATTGTGATTGGCGGCCTGGTCCCACAAGAGTCCAATAGGGTCCTGGCCATCTGACCAATCGCCACCATTATCCGCTCCCCCTGCACTGGCCATGGCCTTTCATGCTTGGTGGGAGTTTGTCTCAGGCTTGCACTTACCTGGTGGGTGGTTGACCTCCCTCTTCTCTTGGGATGTCTTTACCCTGCATTTGCACGCTTCGAATGGCACAAGGCCTAGTAGGGCCGCTGTTGTATGATTTATTCTTTGTCATTTATTGATTACTTGTTCTCTTGCTCCTTTTTGCCATGTGGTGCTCTGAAACGTTCTTGTTGCATAAGCTCCTTATAAATAAAAAAAATAAAAACCTGATAAGTTTCCATGTGCCAGGCCCTCGTTTGACTTGGTGTCAGAGGACACCATCCTGTCTTTGTTGCAGACACTAAAACCCACTAATTTGCTTTTTGAAATTCCAGCATGCATTACGTCTTACTATGGAGATTACACCTTTCACGATGCAATTTGTGAATGCATCCCTCTCACAAGGTACTGTTCCACTGAAACTCAAGAATTCAATTATAACACAGCTATTGAAAAAAATTGGAACCCAATTGAGTTACTAAATTATTGGTGGCAGGTGCATGGCCAGGTAAAATCCTGGAAAAGTAGTTGGCTTCAGGATGAGAGGGGTGCATTTCTGGACCCCTTTCAATTTGGGTTCTGGCATTAAACGTGTTCTGTGACAAGCTCCTCTGGATTTCTGACCAAGGGGACTTGTCGTTACTGATAGTTGGGCCTCTCTGCAGCATTTGACACAATAGATCATGGGCACGGGGTCCTACTGAAGTGTCTGAGGGAGGTCGGGAAGGTCTCGGACCATGCTATTAAATGGTTTGGTTCTTATCAGATCGCCAGCAGCAACTGAGGTTGGGAGGGTTCATTTCAAACCCTCTCCCTCAGTGATGTGGTGCACCTCATTGGTCATTGTCCCCATTGTTTAATTTGTATGCAGCTGCTTATGGATATTCTGAGGAGATGCAAGGTCTGCTTTCAATCGTACACTCGCGATACTCTGTTCTTCATTAAGCTGGGTAATTTTGAGGCCTCTTTTGGTCAGATAGTGTTTGGAGGAGGTTAGCAAACTGATATCCTCAGATTGGCTTGAACTCAATCTCAGCAAAAAAGAAGTGGCTTTGTTTGGGCTGAAACATCTCCTTAGTGCTGCGAAGCATCCACCTTCACCAAGCTTTTTGGACAAAAGCCTTGATTTTTGCCACTAAAATTTAAAAATCTGTTGCATCTGGCAAGTTAACTTAGGCTTCGCTAAACACAGGTAGGGGCAAACATTTAGTATGTTTTATGTATGCTTATTATGGCTTGCTCTTCCATTTGTGCCAGCTCAAGATCATGCCGCAGCAGTGGGAGTTCTGATTAACTCCCTGTTTGATTATTGTAACAGCTTAATTAGCGGGCATCCCTCAAACACCTGTACCGAATGCAGAAGACACAAAATGCAACGGTCAGACAGATCTCTAAAGTTGGCAAATCTTCCCCAATCTCAGCACTTGGCCGTTCCTTTCATTGGTTCCCTGTTGGCGGCTGGATCGATTTTAAGATTCTGTGTTTGATCTACAAATTCTTTTAAATAAAAAAAGGGCCCCACCATCCCTGGCAGGTAAAGTGATTAGATACCAACCTTCTCGGGAACTGCGATCCATGGAGAAACTTCTATTGGTGATAAGTGGATAGTAGTGTACGGTCCCAGATTGTGGAATAGCCTTCCTTGGGAATTTAAGAAAACTGAATCCCTTTTCAGTTCTGTAAAGCAATTTAAACATATTTTTTTAAAATAACTTTGGTTGAAAGTGTGAGTGGCTGGTAGATGCATGTTCAGATTGGCAAAACCTGCCCTTTATCCAGTATGACCTGTACCTAGATGCGGTTAAGTCTATATAGATGCGCAATACAAATATTCCAAACCAACGTGCAAATTCTGTGCATTGTATGATTATTTATTTTTTTGCACACGTTGCTTGTAGACAGCTTCACGGATCAAGGATATTGACTATTTCAGTCAAGAAGGGTGAATACTCGTTTAAGAATTGATGAAATGTTGGTCTGTGCTCCGAAGGCCTTTGTCATCTGGATTCTGCTGATGTGACTGAGTGAGATCTGTGTTGGTCAAAGGGCCCGGTGTCTTGAACATTTTAGAATGTAACATTTATGTAGATCATTTGTTTAGTTTGTCAATATTGGTCTAACTTGCCATGCCAATAGCACCTTGTGTTACAGGGCTGGAAAGTGTTTCCAAGGCCAGGAAGTTAATCTGGTAATTTCAGAACCTTGGACCTAACCCAGTCTAATGGTTTGTCCATCGTGGTTCTTGTGGCTAAAACTGGACACCTGGTAATAACTTTGCTCTGCTTGAATTTGACTGTGTGAATGTGTTTGGGGAGAGGGGAGTGAACCAACCTCAGTTGAGAAGCCTTTTTATGTACAATCTGCAGGTTAGGTTTGGTTTCGGTTAAGTGGTGAGGGTTTGCTTTTTCGATGTTGATTTTAGGAGTATTTTTTATTTTTTTATTGATATTTCTTTGGGGTGAATTGTTTTTTGAATTCTTTCTCATTTGGAATGTCTTTCAAATTGGATGGTTTTCTTACAATTACATAGAGCCCCCGGTTAACCAAGTTTGCCATATAAACTTAATATATTTCGAAGTAATCACTTGTCTGCCTCAGTTACTCCATTGGCTTGGCTTTCTTGCTTCACTGGGCTGGAGTCGACGCACTTGATTCTACACCCATTCAAGATTGATCAAGCACTCGACCATCTTAATGCCCACCCAGTGCCTGAACAATTCACGTTCAGTTTGTAGCCGTTTCTACTGCACGCACCCACGTTCTCTCCGTCGGACTCCATTCTGGATATCTCAGGCAAGGGCATAATCTGTCAAACGGCAGACGAGACCACGGGCACAAGTTCAGGGTGCACGCTTTTGGGCGGTGTCATCCGTTTTTTGTAGAGGGTGGATGCGGTCACCTTTGGGTCACCTTTGGGTCACCTTTGGGGTAATGAGTCAAAAAGGTAGTTTGCACCCTTTAATTGAATGGCTTAATGTGTGTTCGGCTGCTATGATCGCTGGGCAGAGAGTGCAGCCAAAACGAGTTTGGAATGTATCCTAATGGGATTTTACTCTGCATGGAATACTGCAAAAAATATTTTCGGCTCTAAATGGTTGCATCTTTTTATAGTTGACTGTATGACTATAAACCCCTTTCTCCAACAGTACGGTACTACTGTATAAAAAGCGAAGTCAGTGCTGGCACCCCCTGTTGTGTAAAGCGCTTCACACCTCTTGAGCTTGGTGCACTGTAAGCATTGAATACGTTTGCAGGCACCGTTTTTTCCTTTTCCCTCTTTCATTTGTGGATTAATTTTCTGAGTGTGAAGGGTTCGTTTGTTCTGTTTACTTCGTTTAGAAAAGGACCATTGAATGAACGTTGCACATTAAGTTATGATCACTTTCTGTGATGTCCCTTCGCGTTACGTATGTTAATGCCCACTCCTTCTTTTTTTACATTTTTTTAATATGACTTATTTTCTGGAAGACATACGGGTGTAACTTGCACAGTATGATTATGTCTCTTACGTTTATGGTGTCTGGTTGTGGGAACTTAATGGCTGTTATTTGATCCTTCAGAGGTCACACACATTGTGGTGGCTTCTGTTCATTAATGGTCATGGTTCACTTGACCTGTTACTGTAGTCCATGGGTGCACAACATACGGCCTGCGGGCCAGTTGCGGCCCGCCATGCCGTTTTGTCCGGCCCGCCAGCAACAAAGACTTTCCTAATGGAGGGCGGCCCGCAAGCAGCATCGGCCACCCTCCATTAGGAAACGTTTTTGTCTTCCGGCCGGACAAAAAACGGGCCCTCATTGGCTCGGGGCACAAGCACCACGCAGCTCCTACGAGCCACGTAGTGTGTGTTGCACCAATGGAGGGCCAACACTACGGCTGGCGTGGCCAGTAAGGCTTGATGCTGGAAGGCATTTTAGCCTTGCCCCGCCCACGCCAGCCGTACCAGCTAGCCTGTCTTCCAGCACGTTGTCCGGTAAGTATTGTCCGGTAAGTACATATTTTTTTTGGGAGGGGGGATGTTTGTGTGTCTCTGATCTTTGTGCTGCTTGTATGTTGAGATGCGGGGATGGGGTGTGTGTCGGGTCTGCCTGAATGTAAGTTGTTTGTGTGCAAGTGCAGTGTATGTTGAGATGCTGGGGGGGATGGGGAGGGTCGTGTCTGCCTGAATGTTTGTTGTTGTTGTGTGCACATTCAGTGTATGTTGAGATGCAGGTGGTGCGGGGGGAGGGGTCCTGGTCTGTTTGGGTCCATGCTTGTGAGTTTGTTTGGTGAGTTGGGGGGTGGGAGTTCGGGTCTGTATGGGTGCATAGTGTGTTGGTCTATGCATGTGGGTTTGTGTGGTGAGTTGAGAGTGGGGGTTCGGGACTGAGTATGTATGCATGGTGCATGCTTGGCATGGGGCATAGTGTTTGGTTGGGAGGGTGGGGGCCATTGTGTTTAGTTGAGGGGTGGGTGTCTTGGGGCATAGTGTTTGCTTGAGGGGGTGGGTGTCTTGGGGCATAGTGTTTGCTTGAGGGGGTGGGTGTCTTGGGGCATAGTGTTTGCTTGAGGGGGTGGGTGTCTTGGGGCATAGTGTTTGCATGAGGGGTGGGTGTCTTGGGGCATAGTGTTTGGTTGGGGGGGGTGTGGGCCATGGGGCATAGTGTTTGGTTGAGGGGTTGGTGCGATGGGGCATACCATTTCTATGGACTTTATTACTGAGTTACCCCTTGTTCAGGTTATAATACAATCCTTGTAGTAGTGGACTTGTTTTCCAGGATGGCTCATTTCATTGCCCTCAAAGGACTTCCCATGTCATCAGTTTTAGCAAAGATGTTCCTAGAACAAATTGTACGCCTTCATGGATTTCCATCAGTAGCGATCTCTGTCAATTTGTCTCCCAATTCTGGAGGAAGTGTTGTAAATTGGCTAAAGTTGAAGTACGCTTATCCACTAGCCACCACCCACAAGCTGACGGTCAAACTGAGAGAACCAATCAAACCCTAGAACAATACCATAGATGTCTTCTCCACCAAATAGATTGTTCTTCGGTGGATCTCTTCTGGGTAGCAGAGTATTCTTACAATAACTCAGAACACACCGCCACAGGGTATACCCCTTTTTACGTTCTAAACTGTCTACATACTCGGACCTCTACTTTTGCTCCAACAGAATCCTTAGAGATGCCAGCGGTACAAAACCTTCATGAGAACATTACCCAGGTAGAGAAAGAGGTTCTGAGACATTTAACTAAGGCCAAGAAAAGTCAAAAGAAATGTGCAGATGCTCTTCAAAGAAAATCTCCAGGTTACAAAATGGGAAACAAGGTATGGTTGTCTTCTAAACACATTGAACTTAAGGGCCCACGTATATTTCAGCCTAGGTTTCTGGGTCCATTCTTTGTGGAAGCAATTATCAACCATGTAACAATAAGGTTAAACCTACCATCTCGCATGCAAATTCATCAGGTATTCCATGTTTGCTTGTTAAAACCAATGAACCCGGGGACCAGACTACAACCATCACCCAAACCCAGGATTATAGAAGTTGAACCGGAGTTTGTAGTGAAAAATCTTAGATTCCAAGATTGTCAAAAGGAAATTGTTCTGCTTAGTGGATTGCAAAAGTTTTGGTCCATAGGACAGAACTTGCAAACCCACTTCCAATATTCATGCCCCCAAATTGCTGCAGAAGTTCATCAGAATCACCCCACTAAGCCAGGGCCGTAGAGTCCATCCTTGAGAGGGGTTTTGAGGGGAGGGGGAACCTGTCATGATCCCATTCGGTGGCCATGGTACTCATTTGGGCATTCAGGCTAGGCAGAGAACATTGGGTCATTCAGCGGATCAAAGGTGGGTGTCCGCCTGGCACAGATGGCATTTACACTATTCACAGAATCCACTTCCATAGATTCCCATGAGATTCAGCAGTAATTTCCTACACTTAACATGGCTGCTGCAAGACCATTTACATGTAGCAGCACTTCATATTTGCAGAGGGAGCTATTTAAGCCCCGCCTCTGCTGGGACACGCACTTCGCGTCTTCTCTGCTGACAGCGGGTAACGCTACCGGCGTGTCTCCTCACAGAACCTGTTGAAGAAAAAAGATATCAGAGACATTAGTTTTACAAATAGTTACAGAATACCTTAGTTCATAGAATAACGTAACCTATCTGGAGTTATCTGATGCAGTTATCTTCAGTATCAACATTTCTTCGTTCAGTCAGCATCCTCCATCTGAAGCTTCAGCCTACCATTTTCAATTTTTTGTTTGTTTACCCAACTTCTCTTGGTGCAGATGGGCACATGGAGGGGGGGAGGGCAGCCCTCTCGGGAAGGGTTGCATGAGGTGCCCCCACTCCATTTGGGGTGGGGGCAGAGGGCCACCTTAAAATGTGGGACAGGCCCCCCCAATGGATGGGGCAGAGGGTTTGGGCACCCCTGAGGGCAGATGGGCCCATCTGCCCCATGGAAAGTTGGGTAAACAAAGAAAACCATTGAAAATGGTAGGCTGCATTTTAGGGGGGGCGGAGGGGCACTCTAAACCACCAGGGAATTTTGTAATGTAAAGGGGGTTGGCCCTCCCCCTCAGACCCCCAACCCCAAATGGAGCGGGGGGCATCTCATGCAGCCCTCCCTGGGGGCAGATAAGGGGGGCATCTCATGCAACCCTCCTTGGTTAGGTGCCCCTTCCCAGGGGCAGATGATCACCCATCTGCCCCCCACGGGTCTCCATAGGTGTGGCCCCATGCTTTGGGCGGTTGGCGCTTACCTAGTAAGCATCCCCCCACATCACAAATAGATACTGGTGGTCTAGTGGCATTGCTGGCTGAGGATCGAGCACTCCGCGCCTGATCCACGACCAGCATTGTTTTAAAAAAAAGGTGGTGTTGGAAAGGGGAGAGTCTCCTTTCCAACAACACCTCCCTCGATCTCCGGCTTTTAAAAGCCAGGGATCGAGGGTGAGGGAGAAGGGCTCTTACCTTCCCTCTTCACCGCGGCTAGCGAAAATGGCTGCCACAGTGAATTTACTTTGTTGCATGTCGCTGTGCATTACGCACGCCGACGTAAAACTGAAGGTAATCCAACCCCTGGGCCGCGAGGAGGGACCTCCCCGTCGCATAGCCTGGGGATTGGATTACTGTTTTGTGCGATCCCTGCTTTGCAGGGATCGTACAAAACAAAGTGCCTTAAAGGACAAGCTATCTCGTCCTTGGCAACAGGGAGGGAATGCAAAGGACGAGATACCTCGTCTTTGGCACTTAAGGGGTTAAAAAAAGAAATGCATGCAAATATTTGAACAAGCCTAAATTGCATACAAATGATTGAAAACAATTCAGATTGTCAACACATTCGTTCCAGAAATTCATAATTCTATTAAAGACAGAGGCGAAGGATTATGCTTTGCTTTACATTTTACTACCTCAGCAGCAAATGTACAAACCAATAAAACATAACAAAACTCCAACAACCATTGTTTTTGAGTCTTTGGTAGTTCTGTTCTTATTGGTCCTCAAATTGACCACATGGTAACATTAACCAATCATCATAGTCCTTATACTTAAACAACACTGTCCCTCTACTTCACTTCCTTTCTTTGGCTCAGTCGAGAATGCGTCCAGTGAACTTTGCAATCCCGTCCATTCCATGCAGATATGTCCTCAATTTCCGGATTGTTTGGTGTCTGCCACTGCACCAAATGGAAACCTAAAGTAACCGGTGACTAAGTCGAAAGAGGGTGGGACAGTCGTAAAATCGACCATCTATTATCCTTTTGTGCATTTAACAAATCTGTAACGCTTTAAATTATTCATAAACCATTTTAAATAATTGCAGGAAAAAAACATGCAAAACATTCCAGTACCTTTTACATTCCATTATTGTTATTACGATTGATAGGGTGGTATAAACCTTTGCCATTGTCTTTTATAGAATTATGACTTTCTGGAACAATTGAAAATCTAAATTCTATGCTCGGATTAGGCTTGTTCAAAGCTTACTCGCCACTAACGATGCCACACTTTTTGTTGGTTTAAAATAGAATGTTTTTTAAGTCAATTGACCAATCTGAAGACCTCATGTCTTCTACTCTAGCTCCTATGTTGAATGCATTGATGGGTATCGCTCCTTGCTGAGTGAGCCCCATATTTTACTATGTCAATGCCTGCCTGTTCCATCACCCATCTAAGCCACCTGGCTATTGTAGCCGTTGTTATGGTCTTGTTTACAAATTGCTATTAGTAACTGAGATGCTCCTGGTGGTCTCACTTCCCTTGTCATGTCCTCATATGCTGCTAAGTGTATGACCGGGCATCATTTTGGTTGTCCTGGAAACTATTTGTAAGATATGGATCTAAAACCTGTCTTAGTCCTCCTGGTTATGAGGAAGGTCACTTCGTTTGGTGATAGTCTTCCTGTGGAGCTCTAGTGCTCGAATGTCTTGGCTTTTACAAGCCAATAGACATGGTAGCATGGCTAGCTTGCTTGAAATGGCCTTCCTGGATAGCTCCTGCTTATCTGGCCATGACAGAAATTTCAGAACTGTGTCGACATCCCACAATTGAGTATATTATTCACTAGGGGTTCTACTCCTCTTTAATCCCCTTACTAGTCTACAAATCGGGGGATGTTCACTTATCGTTATGCCTTCGATCCTGGGGTGTCCTGCTGATATCGCTGACCTGGCCATATTGATTGTTCTATGTGCCTTCCGTTGGGCTGCCGACTGTGCTAAGAAATTGGCTATATGTACTACATCCGTTCCATCAGGATGGATACTCCTCACCAACCAGCTACTCCATCTAGCCCATGCAGACATATACGCCCTGTGTATTCCTGGGGCCCAGGATTTGTTAATGATGCTTTCAGCCTCATTCGATAGTCCTGGCCTAACCCAAGATCTCCTAAAATCGCCCATGCGTTTAGGTAGTCTGCCTGACCTCACTAGTGGATGGCTAAGGCCCCTGGGGTCTCATACAATGAACTCGTACCTGGGTATAGCCAGTGATTTGTGGGGTGATAATTCCAGTAGACCTGGGAAACCACACCTACCCCTCCAATCCGGCGTAACTAGAACAAACAATGCTTTCTGCCGCCTCACATCGGTTAGCGTCCTCGCTATCATGGAGAAAGGAGGAAACGCGTAGTTTGTCAGACCCCATGGTAGAAGGGAGGTGTTTGTCGCTTCTGCCTCTGGGTACGGTCTGCAGCTGAAGAACCGGGTTAATTGTTTGTTCACGCTCGATGCAAACAGGTCGACCTGGCATGGCCCCCATTTGAGCCATTAATTCTTGAGACCCCTCCTCGTCCAGCTTCCAATCGCTGGCGTCCCTGAGGTATCTGGAGTTCCAATCGGGCCCCTCGATCTGATGGCCCGGCAGGTTCTGTCATCACTGACACTTTCCTCTGCAGACAGAGTTCCCAGACATCCTTTGCTAATTCTGCCAGTAGTCTGGATCTTGTCCCACCCATTCTGCTTATGTACTCGACTGCTGAGACATTGTCCATCTTTAGCAGGACACATTGTGACTTCACTTGAGTCCAGCATTTCACTGCGGAGTACCCTGCCAGTAACTCCCTGACAGTTGATATGGAGAGTCGTCTCCTGATCCGACCACCAGCCCCCTGTCGACAGGTTCCCACATCAGGCTCCCCAGCCCCATCTGCTGGCGTCTGATTCGATGACCAGGTTCGGGGATTAGCCAAAAATGGCCTTCCCATTCCATGCATCCATGTGGTATAGCCACCATTCAAACTCTTCCCTCACTTCTTGGGAGATGGTAACATTTGTTTCGTATGATGCTCTTCTGAGGTGTCTGATCTTTAATCTCTGGAATGCCCTGTAATGTAGTGGTCCTTGAAATATCGCTTGAATCGATGACGCTAGTCGTCCCACTAACCTTGCAATGTCCTTCCGTGACCTTTCTCCTCTCGCTTTGATATCGTTCACCTTGGGAATGGGTAGGCTGAGAGATCTCTGAATAGAGTCCACTATGAACCCCAGAAATTCCATCCACTGTTCCAGTACTATCTTGGATTTCTCCCAATTTATTAGGAAAACCAGGTCCTCCAATTTATTGTCGTCTGCACATGTACTTGGAGTGTCTTTCTCCTGACACATCAGACCTATATCGTCTAGGTATATTATGAGGTCGAAGGGCAGCCATAGACTCCCATGTCGACTCCCCAGATGAACCTTAGGAATCTGCAATGTTCCTCTGCTATGGGTATAGTTCCATATGCGTACTTAAGAACTATTCTGGCAAGCCAGTCTCCTATATTTAAAGTCTCCTTTAAGGTATCTCTTAATCGGTGTATACCTTCTATCTTGAAGTGCCTGTACACCACAAATTTGTTCAAACACTAAGTTTATAATTGATCTTACCTTGTGTTTCCCTTTCACAAGGAACATGTTGCTTATGTAACCTTTTGAGGAATCTGTTACTAGTCTTACATTATTTTTGCTTTCTAGCCCTCTCTGCTCTTCCTCTAGCAATAATTTGTCTTCTCTGTTCAGCTCTAAACCCCTTGGAGGTTTCCTCTATTGAGGTGTCTCCTAATCTATGTGAAAACCTTGTACAGTTTCTATTATCCAAGTGTCCCCAGATATAGTGTGCCAATGTTTTGTAAACTCTGCTATTCTCCCCCCTACTGCTGGGGTGATTAATCGTGGGCTGTTCGATCTCACCTGAGGTGTTTTGACGCTCTGTGTTGCCAGCTTCTACCCCTTTCACTGCCCCTTGATGGGAAGAAGGGGGTCTTCCTTCATCCTCTAGGTCTCACCGCTGCGTTCTGACCTGGTAGGATCTGTTAAAGTGGAATCGACCTGCTGAACCACACCTGCCTCTGCTGGCCCTCAGAAAATCTGTCTCCCAAACACTCCGCATAGGAGTTAGCGAACTTTAACTCTTTAATAAAGCAATCTCTGAAGAGCTTTCCCTTTGCGGTCGACTCCGAAGAAGCTAGTTCACTTAGCTTCGGGTCTATCGTTGCTAGAAGAGATCTTTTCTACATGGTGATCGCGTGGTTGGCCGTAACCAACATGTGGTAAGGCCCTTTGATTTGAGAACTTGAGCCAGTCCTCCATCAGAGCGATCTGCTGTGGCCCTTGTCCCAAAGAGCCCTTGGGCTTTTTGGAGGACCATCACTACATGGCTCCTCTTCTAGGTAATGTTGAGCCTTTCCCTCACCACTGGAGGAGCTCATATCTAAACAGAACACTGGGGATTTTTAAATATATATGCCAGGAGTTTTTATAATTTCTTGGAGATTGAAAATATATCTTTATTGTGTTGATTGCCTATATATCAATTTGGTTTTACCTGGGTCTGTGCCTGTCACTGTTTGAGGTATCTCTCTGGCCTGCAGGGGCGCTGTGATCTGTATTCGCATAGCACGATTATACAGAACATTGTGTTCTGAAGCGAACGAGCGGATTGTCTCTGGACTCCTGGAGCTTAAACATAAGCTTTTGGAGTGATCGGACTAAAGATATCACACTTTCCTAACGGTCCGTGGAATGTTCGGACCGCCAGAACTACGTGGCCCCGTCGTTCTCCCACTTTTGTGACCGTAGTGCCCTCTAATGCTCCCTTCAGAGGTTGCGGTTGCAGGGGCACCGGCCCCGTCGCGACCGCAACTTCAGAACATTCACAATCAGCTGCAGATATGCTGCGCCAATTCTTTGTTTTGCGCATGCGTGCAGGTTTGCCTTTCCACACACAGATTGTCACTTCAACATACATTCATCATATTAATAAATTAAAAGGGCACTTAACTTGCTGCCAAGCAGCAAAGAAAGAGGAAGTGAAGTAGAGGGACAGTGTGGTTTAAGGATAAGGACTATGCTGATTGGTTAATGTTATCATGTGGTCACTTTGAGGACCAATAAGAACAGAACTACCAAGGAGTCAAAAACAATGGTTATTGTAGTTTTTATGAGTTTTGTTATCTTTTATTGGTTTGTACATTTGCTGCTGAAGTAGTAAAATGGAGTGAAGCATAATCCGAGCCTCCGGTCTTGACATAGAATTGTATACAGCTTAGCACACTGAACTACGTAATTGATGTGTGGGTTCCAGGTCGGATTTAATGTGAACAGACTTATTAGATATTTGTATACAGAAACGGTTAGTTTAAATCAGAATTGTAGCTCTAAATATACCATGAATTGTAGGGTGTAAAGGCACTGGTGGTTGAGCACACGTCTTTAATTCAAGCTTATATAAACAATGGAGGTTTGAATCCTCTGCAATGATTCCAACCATATGGAGGTCAACATTGTAGTGATTTGAACTCAAATTCCAGCAGCACAAATGGATAGTAAAAGTGTAATTAATCTTATTTATATAAGGCTTTATCGAAGTACTGTGAATAAAAGTACCCAACTAAAGTTGGTACTCATTTATTGACCTCGGGAGGATGACTGGTTGAGTTGGGCATGCTGGGATTCGAACCTATAGATTGCAGTGAGCGTTCAGCTCGATCAGCTATTTTACCGGCTAAGCATGTGCGACCCAACTTTAAGTTGGGCTCAAACTAGTTTCACTATAATTACATTAATGTTCACACTAGTTTCACTATATTTACATTAATGTTCACTAACTTGAGCTGGAGTTGATTGGACTACCCCTTATGTTAATTGGTGAGTGTGGCGAGATCTGCATCCAATTGGCATGGTAGAGCAAAAATACCTACAGGTATGATCCTTGGAAGGAAGGTGCTAAAAAGCCCCTGAAATAGTTTTGGCTGCGCATTCCAGTATACCCAAAAAAGGCCACCTGTAAGGGCCTTTATAAGTGAAAAAAACCAAAAAAGCGGGTGCTGGGTTTCGAAATATCAGCGCTCTACCCTGCTAAATTAGTGGCACAACTGATTACTCTAAACAGCCAGAAATCAACATCTTAATGAAAGTATGTAACAGTAGAGCATAGACTTTCAGGAGTGTTTTAATTCTTCCATTCATATAGTCTGTACATCCGATACGTGTTTCGACCCCCCCACCCCCTGGGTCGTCCTCAAGGCTATTAAATATACATTATAGTATCCAGAAAACAAAAATCAAATTTAACATGTTTTGTGTTTACATAATAGAAATTACAGTATAAATCCTAATCGGACAAAATGTGTATTACGATATTGATATTATAAAAGGTAAGTAAAGAAGTCAAAACATGTTGCGTACCCCATGGTATTTTGTCAAGAGAAGTGTTGAGGAAGCGGGTAAAAAACAAAGCATTCTAATTATTCATATTATAAATTTGATACTTTTCTGAAATCAATCAGTAATTCACCCGAAATTATTGAAGTGTAGCTCAATATATTTTGTAATGAAATAGCTCATATGGGTGTCCGGTCAAATGGTCGAAAATAAAAGATCGAATGACCATTTGATCGAAAGTCAAATGGTCGGGGGAAAAAAAGGTCGGATTTTTTTATTTATATATTTTTTTAGTTTTGTTTGGTAAAATTAATATAGAAAAGGTGGGCTGGGGGAGAACCCCCACCCCATAAAATTAAAAAAAAAAAAAATCGACCTTTTTTTTCGACCATTTGACTCTCAATCAAATGGCATTCGATCATTTGGTTTTCGACTAAATGACCTGCAACCGCTCATATGCTATGGTAAGTGAAATAAGGGAAGGGGGTGTGTACCCACATTAGCCGAGCACACCGGACCGTCTCCAATATTAAAGTGTAGAACCCTGATTAAGACTCTTAATAGTTTAGTGCCATATGATTTATCAGTGGTGGGATAACCAAGCATGTTACATATTCCCTACACCAAAGATAAGTGTATAAAGACAAGAATCCAATATGGTAAAATGAGTCTGCTCACCCAGTCGGATTATAGTCAGTCCCTAAAGAAAAGAACCAAAATGTTCACTGTTTTAGAAAATGTATGTATAGCAACATTTTGATTTAAATTTAAATAACCATAAAAGCTTAAATAATGTACCAGGAATAGATTTCTGTAGCAACAACAACACAGGAAATGCTTTCCGAATTCATCCCGTTCATTGCTCAGTATGTATTCACAGCATGCTGTATAGGGAAACGGATAAAGTTTTGGTGCGCATTAGTGGGAACTCGTCCAAAAATATTAACTTGAAGATGCCTAGAGATCAGAAAAATGATGGGACAGGATGTTAAGAATTTCTTACCATTTTCCACATAATAGACCAAGAAAGGATTCTTAGACAGTGAGGTGCCTTCATGAAGGTTCTCGGGTTAAATCCCCGAGCAAAGAATTTGCATGGTGGTTGTCAAAATCCTGACGTAGTAATCTCGTGGCAGCCAATCTACATACCCCAATCCTGTTTCTTTTTAAAACGATAGGGCACACTCTGGCATCATGGAAATATACACAGGTGGCTAAAACGCAAGTTCAACTCAACTGGTGAGCATTGATGGTGTAGAGAATATGAGGAATATCTTGCCTCCAAGTTGAGTGGGAATTTGAGTTCTGGGATTCGGGTGTGGGTTCTCCCCTCCCCAATGGAAAATAAGAATGAATAGAAATAAAGTTGTGGTGATTATTTTTGT
Organism: Ambystoma mexicanum; assembly: GCF_040938575.1. NCBI lineage: Eukaryota > Metazoa > Chordata > Amphibia > Caudata > Ambystomatidae > Ambystoma > Ambystoma mexicanum. Next base: position 322,275,100 of record NC_090926.1, on the reverse strand, counting down.
TGTAATTAATGGGTTTAGTTTTGCACGCTATCTTGAACATGTTTTTTTCAGACTTAAGATGCGTTGGCTGGGTTATATAAATCTTTCTGAGATGGTGAGGGAGCATTTGGGCAGGTTCCTTTTGGCATCTAATCAAATTATTCAGCACTATTTTTGGCAACAAAACTCCAGGTGGTGTTTAAAGCTCAATCCTCTTTCAGGCATCACAAATTCTTAAATCCTACTAGACCTGCAGGTCGAGTTACTTTGTGTTACATACTGAATCCAAGAGAAATGCACTCTCCCCATGGTAACGGGTGACAAAATATTTACCATGCTTTCTGTAAAATGGTGCGTTTCACCATAAGCACAGTTTATACCTGGTGCAATGGTGCCACCAAAAAACGACAGGCACACAAACCTATTTGCCACTTACTGCAAATAGTTTGTTTTCAGTACATTTCTAAAGTTTTGAATATCCACAAATTTGCCAGCAAGGTTGCTTACCATACAAATGGAACTCGCCCTTCATTAAATCTCCTGGCCAATGTGAGTTGGCTAGTAGATTTTGCAAACCCTGTCTTACTGTATGAATCGTTACTAGGCACTAAGATCATTTGTGGGCAAGCTGTTATGGCATTCATAAGTGCTAAGACAATACGTCATGTCAGTCATTGCCTTCGCTCTCATGAACCTATTGGACAAAGGAATGAAGTTGGTGAGCTTAGAAATGGTCTCTCTGGGTAGATTTTGGGGGAGCATTTGCACGCGCTGTCTAGTTTTACTCAATGCTTTTTTCCAAGTAGTAAAATTGATATTGCAAGTGCCACAAACGCAAAGAGCACTGCAGGCTTCGAAATGACTGGGAGCTATCTAGCTCCTGCTTCTAGCCTAGCAGAGGCTGGTTAGCCAGAAAACCAACCGCTACCAGGAGCTACTTCTGGCTCGCAAGGACAACTGGTGCCTTGCAAACATACATATGTGACATTAACTTCTAGTATTTGAGATTGGTAACAAAGAAGAATTGGGACACATCTAGTACACATTTGAACATGGGTCATACTTTCAAAAGTTTCTCTCCTGTGTTAGAATTACAGTGCGCTGTATACTCTGTCCTGGTTCTCCAGTGTTCGCTCCTGCGTACTGCTGGGTGATGTACAACTCCAGGAGCCGGTTTTAGCCCCTGCTCACTGAATCTTAATTTCGAACCCTGCACTGCTTTGCATTCTGCCATGAATTTGTATAGCCTTGGCCCACAGCTTTTCATGAAGACCATGGGCCATTTTCTAGCCATTTTTGTACAGCAATTGAATTTTGATATGGTAGTGTGCAAAAAATGTTTTAAAGGTGCTGCGTAAGAGTACTGTATGGTATGCACAGCTGGGATTCAATTTGGCTTTGCAAGATGTGTTGCCCCGAAGCTTAGTGCATTTAGCCATTTGCATTAGTTTCCAAAATATATTTACCAACACCTGTGGTGTCTTATAGGCGTCTCCTTTGCTTTCAAAAAAGTAACTTCGTTGCTAATCTGCTAGGTTTGCGCTTTATGCATCACATGCATCACATGCATCACATGCATATATGGCCGGATAGCTCGCTGCACTAAGCTGGTTGTCTTGTAGACCTTGGTGCGTGGAGTCCTGCTTTCGGTTTTACTTTTTAGTAGCCTCCCCTCCTGCAGCGTAACAGTAATGGAAGAGATGGCTAACATTAAGCAGATGCAGCAAGCTTTTGGCCCGCACTTGCCTGTGTTCCAACGGCTGCAATGAGAGTACACCTGTGTCCCTCAGTGCGCATTTTCAGACCCCGTGCCACAATGCCCCTCCTCCATGTTGTGCACGGTTCGAATTAAAATCGTGGCTCCTTGAGGCTCACTAAGTAAACCCAGATGGGTTGTACTCTATAGTTTCACACAGTACTGTGGCAATGCTGCACGACAGCTCATTTTACGTCACCATTGGATCCATTGGAAGATTAGTGCATTAAGAACACCGCCTGTCCTCAGTTTGAGGCTTCTGGATAATGTATGCATTGAATATACTGTATAGGGTAGGACCATCTCAAACCCGAAAGGGAGATCCTCGCTTCCCAACTAATCAAGAACCTGAATATCTAATGATAATGGTCCACATTCATAACATTAAAAAAATCATCTAAGCGTGTCTGCTGCAATTTAAGGTGACTTAAAATTACTCCTGAAGATTTTCTAAAGCCAAACTGTATCGATTAGTGTGCAATGCCCCACATCTTTCAGGTTATTGCACTGCATCTTTTGATTGTATAGCACTTTACACCCCTGCCCGGATATTTCATAAACACGGGGGGCTGGGAAGAGAAGGATAGGTGTCAACGTAACGAAACTGTACAAATTCAGCAGTTTCATCTGCCAATACAAGTTGAGAGTGAAAGTTGGAGCGCAATGACTAGGGGAAGCTCTTGTGTTTAATGGATATCCTTGTCATGCAAGTTCGGTCATACCGAGGAAAACCTGGGGAAAGTATGCAAACTAGCATTGGGGCACATTTCCCCTGAAGTGCCTCATGCTTTAAGGGGTGATGCCTGATACTCTAACTACGTTTAGCTCCAGTTTCTCAAATATTTATTCTAGTCCCCAAACAGAAGTGGGTATCTAGTAACATTTTGATCTTTTAGTGGTGTTTTAGAATACCGAGGCTAAGCCTCATTACTACAATTTCTCTGGTTCAAAGTGTAGTCACGGTTTGGGTTGCTTCTTGATCATTTGCATTGCCACAGAAGAGTTGGTATCACGAGTTCAGTGCTACTTCCCGTTTTTCATGAAAATGGCTGTACTATGGTCACGACCAGATGAGGAAGTTAGGAAGTTAAGTGTTTTTGCTTGACTCCTTACAGAAAAAATCTGGAATCGTGTTGTGCCATATTTTCATACATGGCGCCATGTGTTCATACCTAGCCCTAGTAAAACTGAACCCAATTTGTGAAACATCTACATCAATAACATGCCAGCACCTCTGAAGTAAGCCAGACCAGACATTCCATGAACTAGAAGAATTATTCTCCACTATATGGTATCACTGTTCTGTACACACTACCAAATCCCCAAAACATTCGGATTTCGCAGTTGGACTACTGCCAAACAAATTACTTCTGAATCAACAAGAGTAAAAGTAAAATAATCACCCTATGGACTCAAAACTAGATGTTGGCGAACTGCAGAAATTTGCTAAATTGAGCAACTGGCGAATCTTGGACAAAATTGACAGTTTCTGATGTTTTCTGACCTGACATTTTGCCAGAAATTTTTCTCTCCCCATTTTCAGGTCAGAAAAACAATTTTGTAGAACAATTTCAGGCAAAAAAGCAAAATATTAAGTCTGCTGAAATGAAGCAACATTGGAGGTGAATTTCCCCATTTTTTGATGGCAGTAATTTTATCAGGCCCCACCCCAAACGAGCGGTGGATGAAACGACCAGAATTTTATCTGCAGAGAAATTGGAGAATTCCGCCAAATGTGGTTGCTTCACCATTTTAACATGTGTAGCGAAATTTTCCATTTTGTATGTTTTCCCTATTTCCAGGAAAAAATAAAATGTCTAAAAGTTGCAAATTGGGAAACTTTCCCACTCTGCCAGCAAAGCAAAATTGGAGGAAAATGTCACTAGTACCTTTTTTTTTTTTTTTTTTTTTTTTTTTTTTTTTTTTTTTTCACCATCAGTAATTCCGCCCAGCCCTAGTCAGTGAACATCAATTTTTTATTTTTAGGTGCAGTCTTTTCAAGTTGGATGCGTTTTTCTAGATTTTCCATTTTTGGAAAAGGCACACTGACGAAAAGCTGCTGCTTTGGTGCTGTGAGATTTGCAAACCTTTATTGAGGGGAAAAAAGCATCCCAGAAAGTTGTGTTCAAATATGGATTACACTCTGAAATATGAAGGAGGTATTTGGGGTCTGCAAGCCATCTCTCAGCTTAACCTTCATTCCAATTCTGTTGGTTGTCTCCATGACCACCAGTCAGGCTTCAGAGCTGCCAGAAGCACGGAAACTGCTCTTGTGAACATCCGTGAAGATCTGCGCTCCAACCTTGACTCTAACATTCCCTCTGTCCTCCTCCTACTCTCTCGTCTGCCTTCGACATGGTCAACCATACCATCCTGCGCAACCTTCTCCGTGATAACCTGGGTATCGCTGATCAGGCTCTGTCCTGGCTGACCTTTCTCTCTGATCGACCCTCCTAGGTCCAACTTGGGTCCTTCATATCAATTATCTTCCTCACTACCTGTGGTGTTCCCCAGGGGTCTAACCTCTCGCCCTGGCTTTTCAACCAATACCTGGCAACTCTCGCCCACTGCATTGCCATTTTATGCTCAAATTTCCAGTGCTACGCTGACGACAGTCGACTCATTTTCAGGCTGCCCTCGGCCACCTCCCCTCCCTCTCTCATCGCCTAACTGCCATTCAAGATTGGTGTGCAGCCAATGAGATTTGTCTGAATGCCAGCAAGGCGGAGATCCTCATCGGTACACCTGCACCGTCCTTTCCCCTCCCTCTGGCTGGCCACCCTTGGCCCTCCTCCTATCCCCACCTGCGAGGCTAAGATCTTTGGGGTCATTGTTGACTCCACTTCTCCGCCCACATCTGTCTAAAAAAGTCAAATTTCCTACTGCACCCCCTCAGAGGTACTCTGCCTTTCCTCCCACCCCCCCCACCTCCCCCTCCCAGAAGCTCATGATCTCCCAACCTCTGGTTCTCTCTAGGTTTGACTATTCTAACAGCCTCTTTCTAAATCTGCCTGCCTCTACTCTCTGCAACTAATCCAGAACAGGACTGCGAGACTTGTCCTTGGCCTCAAGCCCTGGGATCGTATCTCTCCAGCTCTGAAATCTCTCCATTGGCTCCCAATGGATGTAAGGGTTAAATTCAAAACACTGCATTGTCAACAAGCCTGGGTACAAAATTCCTTCAGCTATGCCTCCGCAAATACCTCCCCTCTTGAGCTCTTAGCTCCTCTGCCTCTAACTCCCTCATGGTCCGTTGTTTCTCAAAGAAACGAGCTGGGGGTTTAGCTCAGGCTTCGGCTGGGGCCTCCCTCTGAACAGCCTCCCAGCCACTCTGAACATTGAGAAGAACCATCTCCGGTTCCAGAAGCACCGCAAGACCTTCCTCTTTGCTTCTGCCTTCGCTCCCCCTCTCACCTGCTGATCTGTTCTCTCTTGGCACCGTGCACCTGGCCACCCTCTGTGCTCCGGGCCCAAGTACCTGCTCACCCTGTCACCCTCCTGCACTTCCTCCGGGCCATCCCTTGCACTGGGGTCTGTATCTGTACCCATACAGTCCCCACCCCCCTTTTTCTTCCTGCACTTATCAGACCTACCCTTTCTGCTGCCTTAAACCCAGGACTTGCCACTTGCGGGCTGCACTACCACTGTTTTTGCCTTTATTATATATGTTTCTCCTTTGCTCCGCACTTTCCACTTCTCCCCCTCCCCTTCCATGCACTTTTCCCCTCCGCCTCTCCAATGCACTTGCACGTTCTCAATGTCACTGGGCCTTGTAAGATCGTTGTTTTGTTCTCCCCTGCTCTCCTCCCTTGCCGTGCACAAACACTTGTGTACGAGCGCGATATAATTAAAATATGAATTAACCAACGAGAAGTAGCCCATAGTAAGTGCTGGAGAAATGTCTTCAAATCCTGCAATGCTCACTTGAAAGCATGTTTTGGAATTTTGTGCAAGCATTCTACAAGAAGCTGCCATGGCGAAACACAGAGCTAGCCCGAAAGAAACAAAATGATTCCGAGAAATTGAGATCGTCCTGATTTTACATACAGCTTGCAGATGAAGCTGGAACTTTAGATCTAAAGTGACTCCTGCTTCTTGGCAAACAAGAATAATCGGAAGCTTTTACTAAGAACACGCCAGTGAAAATCTGAATTATATTCCTTTGTAAAATGCCTTTTTATTACTTAAAAGGAAAGCCAGGCTTGCATACCTTTAACCCAAAACATGGCCATGGATTGCATCATGGAGACCAATGAGTTATTGTGATCATTGAACTTGCGTAATATGCCAAAAAAGCCAGTAGTGTGCGACATTTGCAGTAATGCATTTTATGTACACGAATGCTTTGACTCACATTACCAGTGATTCAAGTCTCGAACATTGCGGCATGCTAGAAGGCATCAGTGGTAGACTGAGTAAAGACTTATGCACGGCAGTGTCCTCTTTATTTATTTTTATATTACTTTGTCTATTATTGATGAACCTGCAAGCATTAACTTTCGGTCGTTTTTGGTCACTTAAGGTACTGGGTATGTAAAATGTAAGTAATTCCTTTTCAAGCACCAACAATGTTTGCAAGTTAGTGTTTGCAGACCCATGACATTAGAAATGAGACTTTGCCCCCTGCAGGAGGCGTAAGAGGTAGGTAGGTCTGGCGAAAACACAGCAGCAGCTTCTGTTTGTGCAGCACCAAATGATTCTGGAGGTAGACACGATCTAGAGGTAAGCAGACCCTGCTGCTATAAGGAACAGACCAGGGTCCGATCCAGGCATCGGCAAGTGTTGTTCCCGCAGCAAACAGTCTTCTCCTTCAGCGATGGGATGGACACAGTAGGTCAGAGGCACTGACTGTGATCTCAAATGATCAGTAAGATATGGTCTTGGGTTCTCCCCTGTGGGAGTTTATAGGTTGCCCTATCCAAAGCTATTGCCTTTGGGTCTGCCATGGATGAGAATTAAATGAAAGTATACAGTTGTCCTTGCCGGCGCCTCCTGTCCTAGCAATCTACTTCCCTAAACGCATATACTTTTTCTCTTTATGGGTACACTGGCACCCAATGCGCCAAAAAAACAAAATTATACAGAACAAAATGCCTCAAGTTCTCAATCCAACTAAAAAACAGAACTACTATCAAAAACAATGTAGTCATTGCTTGTTTTTATATAGCACTTTCTGACCCATCCTTTTTAATTTCGTAGGTCTATCATAAATCTCAAATGCATTGGACAAAATATAAAGGGTAAATGGGCACATAGTTGATTTTTGGGCTGCAACACCAAGATTTCAACCAGAGTTCCACAGAAAATGTTGCGGCGGGAGGGGGTTGTGTGGGTGGAGTTTTAATGCAAATTAGACAGAATATTTGAGTGCAACAGACTTGTAGAAATATTTTAGGATTTTACTTGCTTTAATAGAATTTATTTTTTTTAAAAATGCCTTGTGCTAATTTGGCTTTGCAGTACATGTGAAATGCTACATCCTCGCATGCAGCACCCTGGACCCGATTCAGAGGTGCATGCAAAAACACTGATGTATTCATACATGAACACTTTCTTCAGAAGCACTGATGGAGTACTAATGCGGCCGTCTGCCATCAAAGCCACGACTTAGGCATGACCCTGGTTTGCTGCTGACTACAGCCTTAGCAACCATGTGAAATGCTGGGCTGGTACTGCAAGGGGATTCTGCTCTCAAGAGCACAGTTTTAGCACGGTAATAAGTGGAGTTAAAAAACGATAACGGCGAGGTGCCGATAAGGGCTGCTTCACTTTTCCTTTGTTACAGTGGCATTTCCGAGACTGCAACAGCGAAGTTTAATGGAAGCTTAAACTTTCTTAAACTAGAAAAGTGGCAGTCTTTTAGAAAATGTTTGCAGTGCCACTGGAGCACATCAGGTTGGTATATTTATGCAGCTTTTGCTGCTGGGAAGCAAGACCTTTTCCCTCCCATATTTCCACCCACCCCAGAATGGTGGTGCTGGAAACTGCAGAGAATGTCTGCTTTCAACAGTCATTTGCACGAGGTCTGAATTGGTCCCTCTGGGTTAAATCACACAGACAATTCTAAAATGTAGGATTTCACATTGCCAGCTGAATGTACGTACAGCGTACATGTTTGATACCTACGAATGTGCCCACTGTGTTAAGATTTGAGCCTTTGTCCATTATGTTAAATGCATCTCTGCCTCAGGTGCTGACTTCACTGGGCTGTTTTCTTTTATGTTGGCCCCCTAACCAAGATGCTTCTTGGAATTCCATTTATGATGCAGTGACTAAGTTATCAACTTTGGAACAAGGAAACATGGGTATTGAAGCTCCGAAGTTCGACCAAATTGTTTCCAAGAAATGCATAGCTTTATCTCCCTTGCCTGCTCAGCGCTCAGACTTTCCACCAGTAGCGATTTCTATGTTAGAATCTAAGTGTGCAGATGGTACAGTCGCGCTAGCTACTAAATATCACCTGTGCAAGGCCTTTGGGAGGTTAGCTATCTACCGAATTGCTTCCCATCTTCTTTTACTTGGTGTCTTTGAAACCCCCTTTCAAAGATTGGGAGTCAAAGGGAAGTGCATTACCGCAGCACAAGAAGGTCCCATCTATGATAAACTGCATTTGAAATATCTCATGTTTTGCTTAACTCTCTGGAGCGAAAAATCCAGAGATCAGATTCCTGGGAGGGAGTTTTGGGCAAGTAGTGGGGTAAATAGCATGTGTCTGTGTGCATTGCTTGTGCAAACCCACTTGTGGTGCCAGATCACCTCTTATCTGAAACCCAAATCTATACTTGGTTCATTTGGTGTCTCGTTCCATCTCCACACCAAAAAGTTTCTTTTTGTATTTCTTGTGCTTGTCTACCAATGCGATTAAGGAAGCTATTTTGTTGCAATCTGACGTTTGAAGATGTGATTGTGCACTGTGCTAGACAACGACCAACCAAATATAGCGATGATTTGACATGTTCTCAAAGCAAAGGAAAATGAGTGACACTAAATGGCAACCCTGAGGACTTGAAGTCTAAAACGCTTATTTAGGCAATCCACTGTAGACTTAAATTGGCACTCTACTCATTGCCCCCCCCCCCAAACTTAACTCTGCTCTTATCCTCCTAAATTGTTAACAATCCCCATTACTAGAACTTGATTGTCGCACCCCCTTTTCTCGATATGTGGTCTCTCCCCACCAGCTGCTGAATAATTGTTTTTTCTGGCGCCACTGATCTTGTTCCCTGGTCCCTCCACCTTCTGAAATCATCATGGCTCTGGCCACCGCAGTTCCTGCATATTTAGGAACATGTGGGCGCTGAGCGGGGCATGAGTAATGAGCAAGGGATACAGTTGCAATAGAAGATTACTGTACATAATCCAGTTATTGCCCCACTGCCTCACTTTTCACAATATGTGGACATAATCATGAATGCTGAGACAGATCTCCGCCAGAAACAAGAAAACTCAGAGCAGAGTAAAATGCAGCATCCTTTATTCTGTGAAGATGGTACCCCCAGCTATTTGTATTTTATGTTTTAAATAGCGCTTAAGCGCTGTACAATTTTTAAAATCACAACACCGTACAATAATAATGATGGGTGTACATCAGGTAATTGGTGCTGGTAGCTCACAATCAGGAAGTGTTAAAGATGCATTTTAAGAGGAACGGAAAGTACAGTAGTCAGTAATAGAACGAATAGCTAAAGGGAGGGCATTCCAATGAAGGGGGGGGCGAGTAGCTGAAAAAGAGGGCGCGACTGCGCACAAGATGGGCGTGGAACATTTAATCTAAAAAGACTAGAGGAAAGCGAACTGAGCCCAGCCCTGCCAACCTCACACTAAACTCTGGTAGAGACTGCTTAACTCTGGTAGAGACTGCTTATAGTGATTCACAAATATAGACTGTCCCATTTGTCTACATAGTAGATGACCGCCAAAGAATTCTCATTGCCTCTGCCCAAGATACCTTGCCTCTAATGGATCTCCCATTAATAATAGGAGGAAGTGATACACCCTCCTAAATTGTAAGCCTTCAAACTCAAAACCCTGATCAGTGGCTGAGAAAAGACACTGCTGGTTTAGATCACTCTTCTTACCGTAAGTTCCGGAGGTTGTCGCACACTCACTAACCGTTCAAGCCAAAGGAGGCAGAAGTCCCTTCTTTGCATCTAAGTCAGTTTGCACTTGTCTGGACCACCCAAGCGCAAGAAGAACTAGTTTAGCGGAGAATGAATGAATAAAGACGACATTTTAGGAAGGAAACCCTGGCCTAAATTTGCTTTGTGTTACTGAGACAAGCCTCACCCATAAGGGCCACAACTCTCCCAACCGCCTTACTGGGGAGATTGCCACCAAAGGCAAGGTTTTCAGGGTTAACCATTTCAGATCCAACTGTGTCAAGGCCTCATAGGAAGCACCCAGGAGGGATTTCAAATCTACAGGCAAGTCCTATGGATGCATCAATTTATGTCTGGGAGGATTGAGCAGTATTAAGCCTCGTATGAACTTTGGTATCCGTTTGAGAGCACTAACTTCCGATTGCTACGGACAGGCTCTTTGACTGCCTGTTAAACCTTCAGGGATTGATCAGCCATCTCCCTCTTCACTCCAAAAGAAAGTCTAGCACTTTAGGGATTCCACAGAAGGGTCCCCAAGGTCGGGAGACCACCCCAGGAGTGAATGGCCAGTCGTGCTTGTAGCACCTGCTAGAGCAGTGGTCTTCAAACTTTTTAGGCCTCTTTCTCCCCCCCGCACCCTCTTCAACAAAATGTGGGCGGGCCGGGCTGTCCCCAAAAATGCCAAATGGACAGTAAATCCAAATGGCTATGAACGATTGTGTGATGTCCCTGCACCCTACTCCCAGGGATTCCACCCCCCCCCCCCCCAACCAGCTCCAATCAGTCTCTGGACTCGGTTATCCCACTCCTAGCCCAGTTCTTGTGCTCTTCCCCACCGTGACCCTGGGCTCCCCCACCCTGCCAGATAAGTCATGGCGACCAAGCCTGAACCAATCAAGAGGGATTTGGGGGTTGTCCCCCGTGAATTTCTTTTTAAATAAGGTGTGCAAATGTTGCATTTTAGAGCATACTTTTTCAGGAAAAAATGGGTAAAAAGCCAAACACTTTGCAATTGGTGCTGGGGGGCACCTGGGGGCAGGCATATTTTTTTTTTTTTTTTTTTTTACTGGACATCTGATGGCCGGTAAAAATATATCCTTGTCCCCTGAGCCCCACAGTGCCTAACACAATCAACATGATTGTGTGTATTCAAGGCGCTGGGGGGCCAAAGGGGAAAGCATGGTATTTTTGACTGGACATCTATGATAGATATCCAATAAAAAAAACACCATCCCTGTCTGCTGGGCGCCTCAGAAGGAAAGCTGATTTTGGCAGGTGGGTAGGGGATTGTGCAACAAAAGCATTTTTGAAATGCCTTTGTTGTGCAACCCTCCTTCCCCACTCTATTCCCCCACTTGCCAAAATCAGCTCAACTGACCAAAACAAACACACACAGCACTCACTATATCATCCACACGAGCACCAAATCACCATACACTCTCATAACACAAGCATACACACATCCACACGCATTAAATAAAAAAATAAATCAACACACGCGTACCTTCTGCAGGGGCCTGCACATGTGTGCTGAAACGCCCCGCTCCAGACTGCTCTGTCCATATGTGCGAGGAGGTGCAGGAGCTCCCCCTCGCATATTCAGACATGCAGTGCCCCAGCCAGCATTTCCAGGGAGCTTTGCAAGGCTGCAAAGCAAACACCGCCAGCCTTGCATGACTCAGTGAGAATGGTTCCATGTGTTAATATCCCCGCAAAAATATCGCGATACAAAAATATCGCCATATTTTTGTGCGATATTGACCCATGGACCCTGCAGGGGACACCCCTGCAACCCTGGCATTATTTTTAAATCTGCAGGGGACACCCCCACAACCCCCGCTCCTACTAAATATCCTCCCCAAAAATATCGCCTATGGTGAAGCAAACAGCCATATGTATGTCAATATTTTTGGTGGGGATATTTTGTAGGGATACCGTGAGAATGTGCAGCTGGAGAACTGAACTGTCAGTTCATCCAGCCCAGCAGCATTCCCTCCTCCTAGAAAAAAGCAGCTGAGGGGGAGTGCTCAGTGTTTCACTTGGCTGGCTCCTCGGCTTCTCCATAATGGCTGAGGGTGCCACTGGGTGGATGCCCCCTCGCCCATTATGGATGAGTCGCCAGGCTTGGACTGGCTTATAGGGCAATGCCTATACCAAAAATACTAAATGTTAGTGTGGGCCAGTCAAAATGAGACACTTTTTTGGCCAATGTGGCCCAGTTTGCTGAGTTACTACACTATGCAGCTAGTAGTTTTGACCATTGTTGCTGAATAAACATTCTCTAAATATCGCAATTTGCTTACATTTTAACAAAAATAACCCTTGGGTGCTATTCAAATAGTCTGTGACTAAAGGAATTAATATCCATTTGCAACTTTTTCATTGTTGCCCGAGACAGTTTTATGCTCCAGTCCGACCATGTATGCTGCCCCTGCCCATTTCCTCCAGTCTAAAAAAAAAAAGAGTTTGTGGTAGAGGAATGCCACTTAAAACCCTGGACGTCTAGTTTCTACAGCTGACCGACCTATGCCCCTTATCCCCTTGGCCCTCCACTGTCTGGAGGACCCCTGGTAGATTTGCTGATAGTCCCTGCAGGAGAGACACTACGGCCAATGGGGAACTAACTGAATCATCGGTTTCCTCCCTGATCGCCTTCAGCAGAAGCATGTGAGAAAAGGGGAAGGAAAATGGCAGCGTCTGTCGCAAAACCAAATGCAGAGCATTGCACCCCATTTTAGAGTTCTGAAAATTGAGGACCAAAGAGCGAAACCGCCTTCTTCCCCTGTGTAACAGTTGATTTGTAAAATCCCCAACAATTGCAGATCAAGGTAAAAAGATTTGCGAGTTGGCCCATCATAAAGGGGTGAAGTGAATTCATCGAGCTAAGTGATTGTAACTGTTTTACCCTGCAGCCCATCTCACATCACCCAATGCGTTGTTATTTAATTCTTTACAGATTGATTTAGAATGTGGTTTGGTGATTAGCCCATCTATTTTATTAAATAGAAACCGCTCATGAATGATCACTATACAGAAATCGTATCTTGGTGTAAACCTAAACATGGGATGGTAGACTGTGGTCGACTGGGCAAATTGGAGACAGTAAAACTGGATACCTTGGTACACATCTCGCTTCTACACTTGTCCAACCTGTCTGATCCTGGGCAAATTTACTTCAAACTTTTTAGGCTTCTGCCGGCCCCCCTCCATGAGCAAAATGTGGGCAGGCCGGGCCCCCAAAAATGCCAAATGGACCGTCCAAATGGCCATGAACTATTGCGTGCTGTGCCCGCACCCTACTACTAGTATAGTCTCTGGGCTCCCCCAACCTGCTGCCATCAGTCTCTGGACTCCCTCATCCTACTGCTTGGCCCAGCCCCTGTGCTCTCCCCACCCCGGACGATGGGCTCTCCAAACCCTGCTCCCACCACTATCCCATGTCTCACGCACAATCAAGCATAGTATTTTTGACTTGACATCTTTGGTGGATATCCAGTAAAAAAATACCTTCCCTGTCCCCTGGGCTCCAGTGCCTCAGCTGATTTTGGCAGGTGGGTAGGAGGATTGTGCAACAAAAGGATTTTTAGAATGCCTTTGTTGTACAACCCTCCCTCCCTCCCCCCAACCCCCTTCTCTATCCCCCACTCGCCAAACCAGCTCAATGGACCAAAGCACACACAGCAGTCACTCTATCATTCACACGAGCACCCATCACCATAACACTTGCTCATAACACAAGCATACACGCATCCGTACACATTTAAATAAATGAACATAAACATACTTTCTGCAGGGGCCTGCGTGTGGTTGCTGAAATGCCCCTCTCCAGGCTGCTCTGTCCGTTTGTGCGTGGAGGCGCAGGAGCTCCCCTCGCACATAGACATGCAGTGCCCCAGCCAGCATTTCCAATGAGCTGGCGAAGCTAAACACCCCCAGCCTTGCATGGCTCAGTGGGCGTGTGCGGCTGGGGAACAGAACTGAACTGTTGGAGGGAAACAGTGTTTCCCTTTGATAGTTCATCCAGCCCAGGTTCCCGCAGCTAGAAAAAGCAGCTGACAGTGCTCAGAGTTTCACTGGGCTTGCTCCTCTGCTCCTCCATAGTGGGTGAGTGGGGGCCACTGGGTGGACGCCGCCTCGCCCATTATGGATGAGCCGCCAGGTTCTGACTGGCCTATAGAGCAATGCCCATACCAAAAATGCTAGTGTGGGCCAGTCAAAATGGGCCACTTTTTTGGCAAATGTGGGCCAGTAGTTTTGACCATTGTTACTGAATAAATATCACAATTTGCTTACATTTTCAAACCAGTCTGTGACTAAGAATATCCCTTTTAACTGAGGCCACTTTTTCATTGGTACCTTTGACCGTTTTATGCTCCAGTACGACCATGTGAGCCGCCATTGCCCACTTCCTCCAAGCTAAAAAAAATTATTTTTTTAACATTTCATGCTGGCCTCTCGCGCTGCACAGTTTGGAGACCTATGATTTAGGGTCTAATGTTCCTTGACTTCTGAAACTGCAATAGACTATAGATGTTTCAGATAAGTTGGCACTGAAATATATCAAACAAGCTGTTATCACTTATCTAGTCCTAAGATGATGGTACTTGGGCAGTTGTGACTGCATTTGTCATATGATGATAGCACTTGAGCTTATGGACCTGTACCTTGTGTGTGATGATTACACATTGCTTATGAGGATTAACCTGGAGTAAAATGGCTTCACTTAAGCATATTTTTCAAAACCTTTTATTTTCTTATTCTTTTGTGAAATCCCTTCCTCTGATTTCATGGGGGTCAAAGGTAACTTATTGTCAGTTCTGCTACTCCAGACGCAATGGTAAATTGACATGTATACGTTCAGCTGACTGACTTTTTGAACCCTTCTATACAAGTGTAATATGTACACAAATGTTCTTCCACTCCCTAGCCCCAGGGGCTGGAAGGATATTATTAATCACCTCTAACTTCCCCTTCACTAGTACTATCCCCCGTCATCCAGTCTGACGTACTGTACTCGCTATGCTGCGCAGACACAGCGATTTCGTAATCCCTTTAAGTTTCCAAACAGAAATGTACACCTAATAGAACTTTAATTCCATGGCCAATGCATACTAGCACCGTGGACTGGCAATGCTCCCTTCTGTACACAATGGCTTCTATGCCCTCGACCTAGGCCACATAGGAACATACCCACACACAGTACCTTGGTTCTTCCAAACTGTGCAAAAATCTGAACAGAAAACCTATATAACCCTCTCCCACTAAGCGAACTGCCTCCCCCATATCTTTTAGATATGCCAGATTGTCTTGAGACCATGCAAATTGCAGCACTCTGTAGTACAAACCACAGTAACCTAACTCCAAAGAGGAAGGAACATCCTGCTCAAGTGCTTTGGTGTCTTGTTCAGCACCTCCTGCATATTCCGTGCAGTTAGACACAACAGAGTTCTGGAAGATGTTGTCCCTCACATCCATTTTGAAGCTGGATCAGGTAAACCCACCATACGGGTTTATATATGCTTTCGTTAGAAGTGTATCCTGAGCATGGCCGATTGACCCTGCAGAAATGCGAGTGGACCTGCAGTGCTTCCGACGCTGCAGCCAATTCCCTCCAGTTGAGTGGTGACTGGAGGGAGCCGCTGTCCCTGGGTGGATTGTCAATCCGGAGTGGCCTGCCGTCCTAAGCCACTGTCATCAAGCGTAGTGGTGATCACTGTTGCTGTGGATTCAAGGAAATTCCCCTGATGATTGAGGAACCAGGCACCACTGCAACTTAGAATTAACAGCTGGGGAGATCAAAATCGGCTTATTGTAAGTTGGCCTTGTACATTATCCATCCGGCCAATAGGTAGATCAGGTGCATCAAAGTGAATCTTGATCACTAAACCACCCCAATATAGTGGCTGCCATGTAGCCGTACATAGTCACCCAGCATCTTGCTGGCTGGAGGTAGGAAAGTTTGAACAGATGGGATATCCAGAGGGATGGCGCTTGTCTCAGGGAGCAGGACTCACCCTAGTGCTGTATTTAATGTCCACTCATATAAATGCTGCTCTCTGGACAGGCTGGACCTGGTACTTCTGGTTATTTATAAGAAACCCCAGTTGCTCTCCCAATTGTCAATTTCTGGGGTTGCCTTGTCTCCTTCTCTGACCTGCCACGTCAACCAATCGTCAAGATAGGGTCGTTCTGGATGCTCTCCTTGTGCAGATAAGCGATCACTGGTGCCAGCACTTTGGTGATTATCAGGGTATGGGGGGGGGGGTAGATTTTTTTACATGAAGCAGAGACACTTTTTAGGATGGACGTCATGGAGAACCAATAAGGTGAGGATCGGGAAAACTGGAGTGTTAATATGGTGAAATAATTGCAGGATATCCAATCCTTAAAGTTTCTCTAAGTACCAACTAACTGGAAGCCCCCCAGGGCTCGTCATGACATGTATCACGTGCAAATGGAACCACTGGCCTTTTTCCTGGAGTAGCTGTGCTCTCCTGAAGTAATGGCTGAATGCTTTCCAGGAGACCATAAATGCGCACTAGATCCCATGGGCCATATGTTTGTACTATTTCCTGTTGTAACAGATGTGAAACGAGGAAGATATTTTGACTGTTTTGCCGCAAATGTTTGTATTTTTATTTACTTGATCATAGGAATCTCATAGTCGCTCAAGAAGTCTTTCTCGGAGTCGGATAGGTTTCATTAGGGTGGGTCTGGACAGCATCTCCTTTTACCATCCGGGTCTGGATACTTTTTTGTTCATGCTTCAAAGTGCCCTTTCCTTTTCTACAGCAGCAGTAATTGCCTCATCATTAAAGCCTGGTGCTCTTGGATATAGGCAGCTGAAGAGAAGACTCCCGGGGCCTTGTCTCTCTGTTCACGGGGTGGTCTGTCATCCCCTTGACTATATACGCCCTGCCTGGTCCTCTCCAGGGAACACTTATTTCAATGCAGTCCTCCTTTTTAGGAGGGTGATCTAGCCTCTATTACAAAAGCCCTGTAGTGATTGATTTTACTGAAAAAGATCCCCGTGTAGGCAACAGCATTGTGCATTCCATAGGCAGGGCAGCTGGCTATCTCCACACTAGCCTGTGACCATCCATTTGATTCCTATAGTGAGTCTGCTGCTTGCATGCTCCCTTCCCATGTCAACTGTAACCACCAGACTGGAAATGTCAATGTTCCTGCTGGCAACAGCATGCCCTCAACGGGGGACCTGGGCTTTGCCAACGTCTGCATACAGCTCAACCTCCCCACCACTTTTTTTGTTTTGTTTCAGTGATCACTATGAGCCGGTAACTAACATGCTGCTTACCAGCCCTGCTGCTAAGCCTCACTTCCGCGGAAGGAAAGAAGAAACAAGAAGTGAGGCGGCCACATCGAGGTATTTTGGTCCCAGAGGGAGTAGTTTTACATACTCTGCGACAGTGGTGCTAGAAACAAATGGGTCTTGAATACGCTTTTGTGGTGAGGTAACAAACCCCATATTTAGGAAGTGACGAGGGACTGGCTGTGAGCTAATGTCTCGTTGCAATGTTGCACATAGTCCTTTGAAACATGCTTCAATATATTCTAATGATCTTTCACAGGAAACCTACTGTGTTTGTGTGAGCCTCCTATGGCTGTTCTCTCTAGCTCTTGGTCTAGTGGACTTACCTTCCAGCTCGGCCGTGAGGCTGACCCCTTGCTTCCATCACCATGCACTTATAATCTTCACCCTATTCGTGGTCCTGGTGAAGGCTGGACCCCTGTCGAACGTTTGCGAGTATCACAGGATTGAGTTCAAAGTAGAGCCATTGTCCCTAGACACCAAATGGTGCTCAAAGCCTAAATGACTCGCCTTGACCTGCCTCCGTATAAACAAGCATTGACAAAGCCAACCGTTTGTGCTTTTGTATAGGCTGGGGCGAGGCACTTGCCAGGCACAGCACATAGTGGTAGTTACTTGTCCTGATGATAGCAGGTGCAAAATGGTGCAATACCTGGGCATCTAATAGCCGTGCCTGGTAAATGCCTAATCTATACACAAGCGAAAACTGTTGGCTTTGCCAATGCTTCTTTTTAACAGAACTCCATTGATAGACCCGCAAAGTGCTTATAAATCGAGTGACTGAAGGCAGACCTGGTAAGACATTTTTATTACACCAGTAGCATGTTTACAACTCCAATTAAGTCCTTAATTCTTAGACTGTTTTGAAAAACACTGGCAGGCACGTCGGTGCAAAGATTGATGGTATTGCTTGAATAAAGCAGAGTTCCCATGAGGAGTAGTTTTGGGTGGGAATGGCCAAAGGGATTAGCATGACATGGGCAGCCAATGGGTTGGAAAATGACCAAACACCTATTTACCTCCTCATCTATACTCTAATGCAAGAGTTTCGTCTTAGGATTGCTATATGAACTATTTGCAACCAGTGAATGTGGTCACTTTCTTTTGGTTAACTGCTGCTTTGTACTTGCCCTCACACTTGTTTTTCTAAGAGTGTTATTGATGTATTGTGTATATTATGTATAACCTTTTGAAGACCAGTCTTTTCTGGCCCTCCTCTCTTTAATATCCCTCGGGTTGCGTCATCCAGCTTGGCTTTCCTTTTGCTGCGGTCGGTGCTCTGACGGCTGCTTTAATACGGCTCTCCTCCTTCAGTCTGTGCTGCTCTCATACAGTGATCCTTAACTCATGCACCTCTGTGCTCCGTGCCTGTTGGACTACTATCCACTTCCCAATTTGGGGTTACTTCCGCGGACTTCCTCTGTACACCACATTCCCTCTGGAGATGACCCAGGCGTGAGTGTCTTGATTGTTGGAAAGGTTTAGTGACCCAGGGCTACAGGGCGGTCTTCCTTGGCCGGGCCCCAGCCATCTCGCTGTCAAGCGTGGGCTGAGCTCCCCACGGAACGCGGAGCAGCCGAGCTAGCGCACAATAGTTGTTCATTTCAACCCAAAGGCAACACCGCCTTTAAGAACAAAGCTCGTCTCTTGTCTCGTTGTTGTTTGGACGTGTCGGGGCAGCGCCCATGGGCGGGGTGTCTCTACCGGAGTACATTCACTTCTCTGAAACCAGTTTTGAAATGTGTTGTACCTGCAGCGAAACTCGTATACTTTATCAGATCCATCTATTTGCAGCTCCACGCAACATTTAAACAGAAAAAGCCCTACCCGCCGTTGAGAGACTCCGCAGGAACACATATGCGTGCCTTTTATTCCAGGCTCTAAATATGATTTTAAGGTTTGGTGTTTTACATTGTACTTTGGGACGTTGAGAGAAAAATATTTCTCATTTCTGCCGAGTAATGTTTGATATAAAAATAAAAGCACGATGCAGGTTTTGATGCCTTGCATTGTATTATCTGAAAATACTATGCAGAGATGCAACAGAACTGTTGCTTACGAAGTCTCAGACATCATCGTCAAATGGGGGGGTGGGGAGGAGTTTGAAATCACGGAGAGTAAGCAGGAGCACAGATTGTTGGGAGAAATGTTTAACTTCAAAAAAGCCTTGTCTGTCGTCCATGCATTCTTTCCATTTAGGAGTTCCAATCTTCCCAACGAGCAGCCCTACAGCAGAGCTTCGTCCTTGTTGTGGGTGATGCTGCCGAGGCCGCAGTTTGTTAAAGGGAGTCCACTAGCTAGATGTGTACCTTATCGGGAGCCCTGCTCATATAGGAAATGCCTTTGAACTGTCGGTTTGGCATCTGCCGGCAGAGTTCTAAAATCCGATTAAAGAGGACAATTTGTTCACGTTTAGATTTTCTTTTAAAATTTTCTACAAAAATGAATATCTGAAAACAATTTTAAAATCAAAACCTGAACTACTCCATACAGTGGCAGCAATGTTTTAGTGGAGTTCGTCTATTACTCGTTATACCTAGTTTCCTTCTCTAAAAAAAACAATAAGCTTGGAGGACCACTTTTTCGTTTTCTCTGCTCATTATTAGTACAACTTTTAAGCTGAAGGTTTGTCCTTTTTAATCTGATTTTAGGGCTCGACGTTTTAGTGTTACTGCTAAACTGTGGGGGCTTGCAGTTACTACCAGAATGCAGGTATTTTGAAGGCACGTCCAAAATTCCATTAGGCCACTGCTACCTGGAGCGCAATACACATTTTTACAAGACATTCCTGGAATGATTTAAAACCTCCACAAGAAACCCCCGTTGGGCAAGCTAACAATACTTCGTGTTTACGCTCCCTTTCTCTTTGTAAGTACTACTTTACAGTGTATGCTGAACATACAAATCTACAGTCACTACCCACCAGAAACTAATTACTTGGAAGAAATGGTAATTTTTGAGCGTGATCTGTTAGATTCACTTGTGATGCTTCCTTTAATGAGGTTAAAGACGTTTTGTATAATGCCCTAAGTAAATGACCCACGCGTCACCAGAATACATTGGGCATAAAATTGCATTTTAACGTTCGAGCTGTGTATGGGGCAATATAAATTTACGGTTCACTGCCTCTGGGAGTACCATTAAAGGCAGTTATATTTGATGCCCACGTTTTTATGGAGCATAACTTTAATACCAACAAACTAAATAACATTTTTACTATATATGAAGCTTCAACACTATTGTTCCAAGCAAATAGTTTCACCCCTTTTGAGGCCAGTAAACTTGAAAAACTCTGGGCTCGGCCAGATGAGTGAGACTCTCTTTGCAGATACTCATTTTGTGGAGTCTGCTACTGGAAGAGCAAGAGCCCTACTTCTGCTACTGGAAGTGCATTAGAACATAGCTTGTCACAATTAAGCATTTGGGAACTGGTTTTCCACCTGCGGTAAGTGAACTTCATTTGCTACCAGAAGATGTGCCAAGATTTATCAGACTGGCAAGCATGCCAAGATTTATCAGACTGGCAAGCGCTTCCAAGTGCCCTCATGCAAGTTTGTTTCCTTCGTGCTGTTTTGAGGCACATGTTCACATCGGAGGGTTAACGCTGTAGGTGTGTGTACGCAAGCAGTCCTGGCTGCACTCATGTCGTGGAGGCCTAATGGAAGGTTCTTTATTTCCCTTTGTACAGCGCTAATTGCGCGCCCCAGAGATGGACTGGTCTACAGGGAACTCTGTACCCGATGGCCCTCTTGCGAGGGCACACTGCTTTTCTGCTATTTCAGCCCGCTCTCCCAGCCACTGTCGCTTCAAACTTTTCTCAATTCCCACATAAATTTGAAGTACATTTTTTATAAATCTTACTTGGAGGAGTTGGTCTTTCCCTCCTATTTTAATGTAGGACCATTTTGCAAAACCTTTCCAGGGCCACCTTTTGGTTCCCAGTGACCCCTGAAGATAAGCTAAGCGAATGCAAATCTGGAGCACGGCTAAACCAAGACCTTCACTATCATTTCCACTATCACCTTACCACCCATCTACTGACCATTCACCCCGGCAAAGTCATGACTTGGTGTTCCTAGAATGGAACCACATACCTTCCACGTCAAGCAAGCGCCCACTCTCATGCAGTTGGGGAAGAGAAATTGAGGCCCCCTTCTTCAATGAGCACCTTCACCCCCTGCAAGGTACACCCCCACATCAGCCCTGTGTCTCCTAACTAAAAACTTCTACAGAACTCGCCCGGGTGTTCCACACAAGCTCTAAATGTTGTCTGCTATCACGTATGTTAGGCTGTTAAGATATACTTTGTTGCAAGAAATGTCAATCCCCTAGACGACCTTATCCTAGCCATCTAATGTATGCCTGGAACCCCTGCTGATGTACGCAGAGCTCAGTTCTCCCTATTTCATGCGCAAGAGCCGTCCAGTTAATTTGGTTTCTTGCAATTCTGTATGCTGGGATGTGTAGGCCTACGTTTAAAAAAAAAAAAAGGGACAAAACGAAGTCAAAGAATTCCAAGAAAATAAAGTTGGGCTGTATGGTGTTCTCATATTTGGAAACTTCAGTGCTCTGTGGATAGCACTCATATTACTTTCAGAAGGTAACATCACAATCAAAGAAGCCCATATAAAATACAGCACTGACATATTCAGTCCAGAAACATAACTCTCAGCACTTCTTATTGGTAGTTGGCATGTAACATTTGTGGTTGAGTAGACTTATCACCCAACCTATATGATAGAAGGTAGGGTTAAGGCTGCCTCTCCCTCCCGGATAAGTTTTGTTTGCTGTGGATAAGAAAAATGGGGGTTTGCATTCCATCCTGGATATGACCACCATTAATTCAATCGGTTCTCCCAAGTGAGTATTTCAGAAGGTTCACCTTGCAATAACTTTTCTGGCCCCCAAGAAACCAGATTAGCTCTGCCATGGATCCAAGGGATGCGTGCTTCTGCATTACTGATCTTGACCCCAAGTGGTAAGTTCCTTTTTGTTTTTGTCTCGAAAGTGGTTAATACTAATAAAAAATCTTATATTGGGTTTGCGCTTTGTTCCGCTACCCCCACTAATTTGTACCATAGTGTTTGTTGCCGCTCTCAGCAGGGTTTCTCCTCTCGCCCACCTTAAATGACTATATTGTGTGATGACCCTTGCTAGAGCAGTTGGACATAGACCATTTCGCCCTGCTGCTCCTTTCTGAGTTGACCCGACGGGTCGGCACCTCCATTTCCTCTGCTAACCTAGCACTTCTCTTTAAACGCGGATGTTTTGTACAGAGTATGGTTAAATGTTTCTTGTCGCAGGGACGTCTCGTGCTATAGCAATTTAATGGCTTCGCCTTTCTCACCCACCCTATGATTTGGTTGTCTAAAAGGTTCCGAGTCAGATGGCTTCCTGTTTGAAAATCTAAGTCTGTGACCCCCTGCCCCTAGGGGTTCACCACTGTTCCGTTTACATGCCTCTGCTACTTTGGCTTCTTGCAGTCCTAAATCTGCTAGGATCCCATCTCTGGGGATGTCCAAGAGGGCTTTCTGTAGTTGTCCCAGGAGTTGAATCTGCTAGAAAAGGCACCCTCAATTCCCACGGTATCTCCAGATCCATTTAAAGCAGTGGTATTCAAGCTTTTTCATACTGAGCCTCCCCAACCAGAGTAAAAGTATTGGGGCCCCCTAGTGGTCCCAAATTATGTCTGGGAGGCCCATGCTATTTTTTTTTTTTTCTTCTCATGGAGTCAAGTTACAAGCATATATGTGAGAAACGGTATACAAAATGTTCTCGTTCTTCTTTTCAGTTATTATTTCAATCCTGCAAGAAGCCCATGAGTTTTAACATTTATAACTCCCCCCCCCCCTTTGTCTACAGTAGAGCGAGTAACATTTATCCTTGTTCATCCCTCCCTTCCCCCCCCAACTGGGCTGGTTCCGTTTTCTACACTATTAGCCAGTGCAAATGCAGTTCGGGCGTTGTCGGCCTATGTTAGCGATTGCTGTGGGCCAATTCGAGCTTCTGTCTCTCCAGGGAGTTTTAGTTCAGAATCGTTCTCATCAAGTTTGGTCTGTGGAAGTAGGCTTCCCTATCTGCAACAAAGTCTATGAATGGGTTCCACACTTCCCTGAATTTCAAATATTTGTTGTCTTTTATAGACCCTACCTTTTCCATTGCTCGTATGTGCCATATTTTAACCCACCAGCACGCAACCACTGGGCTTTCACGGTTTTTCCAACCTTGGGTCAGTGTTATTTTTGCTGCGTTTAGTAGCTGCGTGATCAGGGTTGCATTATTGCCTCTCTGCATAGACCCCTTCAACTGCAGTTCCTAACAGTATTACCTTTGGGTCGTGTGGGAGTTGTCGCCCTGTGATTTCTCTTATGTCCCAATATTTCTTTACAGTATATTTCAACTTTAGGGCAGGTCCACCACATGTGGTATAGGTCCCCTCTGATAACACATTGTCTCCAGCAGTTGGTGGGGGGTGGGGGGGTAGGCGGGGTTCATTATGTTTAATCTGTGTGGGGTTAGGTACCATCTTGTGTATAGTTTATGAGGTCTCTTTAATTGTGGTGCATTTGGATGTCTTCTGAGCCCTCCTCCAGATTTGTCGCCATTCCTCCTCCGTGATAGAGGATCCCAGATCTTTCTCCCAATGAGATTTGATCCTCCATTCATGCGTTGTCTAGCAGCTTATATATTCTTATTGCTTTGTGGGTCTGGCCTTCCTGAAGGGTGAGTTCCAATCCTATGGGAGTCCTGGTGGCTGCCTTTTTAACCCATTCCTGGGAAATCCAGTGCCTGACTTGTATATACGTGTACCTATCCTTTTCCCCTATACCAACATGTTTGCCTGCATTCCTCGAATTGTAGTGGGGTTCCTTCGTGGTAGAATTATTTCAGGTGAATCGGGTGCGGTTTAAAAAGGATTTAAGATGACTGCTTTTAATAGAAAATGTTATCAGTAGCAAATCTGCTCATTTCATATTAAAAATGAATCTTGATCCCTTTTTTTTTTAAGTGTATGGCCCCCCTGGACATGCTTTGGGTCCACCCAACTGCAGCCTCCTCCAGTTTGAAGACCACTCATTTAAAGTTTAACTCCTGGGATTACATTTCGGGGGTTCCACCATCAACCAGTCAGTTGAGGGTACAGCTGCAATGTTTTTTCTTTAACAAGCAGGAGAGACTGGCAAGAAAGGGGGCACTCGTCAGCTTAAATTGCTTTTCTTGGCAGTGAATATTTGAAGTGTGCTGTACACCATGTTTGAAACTAAAAATGCTCAGAAGCATGAACTGACCCGTGATGTCGGCTTTTCGTTGAAGCACATCGTTCACATCAGTCTTTATTTTGCCTACTCAAATGTGTGTTCTGTCAAAGCTTAAGCATTGTTTGTGTAGTAATGTCACTCCGAGCCGAACATGAGTAATACTTTATTACAGGCAGTGCCAGCTTTTGGATCTGTAAAAGATGAAACTCTCTTCAAATTGAGCAATCCCTGACAAATGCGTTGCTCTTTCAGCTCATCAAAGTGGCATAGCTTAGTTCAAACCACAAGTAAGGGCACCCAAGAAACCAAAACTCTCTCAAACATATTGTTAAGTTACTTATGCACAAGGAAAAGGGATGCTAGTTCGACTTTTTGGTGGTCTGCATTCCTAGCGTTGAGCAGCAATTTTATGTATTGTGCATTTTTAAGGCGCTTATACATCAAATTGTGTTTCAAAAGCTGTCTCCATTACGCCATCTCCCGCAACCGACACTGCCTCCCTATTACTGTAATGTCCAGTCCACTTGCATGGTCAATACTACCCTCTCTGGGCCCACTACTATTGAATCCCTCCCTCCGCATACATTGAACCCACCTACCTTGGCCTCACCCAACCCAGCCGCCCATGCCTCTAAGACACACTTGCAACACCTACCACTTGATCCTAGCCTTGATCAATGCATGGCCACAACCTCCTAATTAACAACTTTGATGCCCTAGCCATCACATAAATGTGGCTGCACACAGCATCTGCCCCAACCCTGTCCTTTGCCGTCCCAACAGGTTACGCAATCTTTAGAAGCGACAGACAGAAATCCAGAGGAGGCGTATTGCGAAGAATCCTCTACATGTCGGGCAAGTCAACTCTTAACTCCACAACTGTGACATCCTCTCTCAAGGTCGGCACCTCAAACACCATCTCTGTCCATCTCATCTACCGCCCACCTGGCCCTATCCTCTCATTTGAAAAGGACGTACTTCTTATCCTTGTTGATGTTAAGCCTTCCTCACAAGTACTGCTACTGGGTGATCTTAACCTAGGCCTCAACAACCCTACCGACTTAATTGCATCCTCACTAGCCAGTGCTATACCCACCGTTGCCTTCAATCAACGTATTCTCGACCCCACTCACATTAAAGGGCGGTCACTTGACTGGCTAGCAGACATCAACTGCCATATTTCTGTCACAGCTGACTTGCCTTGCCCTTGGTCGGACCACCACATCACCTTCTCACTTCCCCCTGGCCCCCTCGCCAAACATTCCACCGTCTCCTTGCCACCCAGCTCATGCAAACTAGCCTCTCCCTATTCCTTAGTGTCCTTAACCCCGAATTGCTGTACACCGTTGACCCCACACACCTAGCGGATCTCTAGTCTACTACCATAAAGCTACCACTTTCAACACCAGGATAGCCAATGCTAGCTCTGACTCCAGGGAACTGTTCACCATCCTTGGAGAACTGGAGACCCCTTTGCCCCAAGCTTCCACCTTAACCAAAGATTCAGCTTGATTTGATAGCAGTCAGAAGTCTGTTTCTTAAAATTGACACATTGAACAAGAACATTCTTGCTAAACAAGTCTCTTGCACAAGAATTTCAACGCCCACTCCAACACTTCAGTAACCCCATTGTTCAGCTTCAAACAAATCACTACAAGAGACCTTACGCATCCTACAAAGCCTCAAGCCCTCGAGGTGTAAAGGAGAGGTCTGCCACACACCACTGATCAAAGATTGTACCGAAATACTAGCACCATTTATTATGGCCTTCATCTGCGTCTCCTTCACCAAGGGGGTGGTACCCTCCTCCCTTAAGGAAACGTGGAAACCTCGGTCCTTCCGCTTATTTAATAAAAACACACTTGACCCAGGTCCCCCAACAACTACCGTCTCGGGAGGATAGCTCGGGGACAAGTGCTCACCTTGGAAGCAAGATGACACAAACACAGGTTCGATCCCTGGGTCCTTGCTTGGAAACCTCTGGGTATTAAGCGTGTTATAAATAACCTATCCCATCACAGTGCCCTTTCTCCTTAAAATTCTCGACCGAGCCGCCTATGTTCAAATTCAACGACATCTCGAATCCAACCAAATTCTCGGAAATCGCCATCAGGTTTCCATCCAGGACACTGTACCGAATCATCACTCCTAGACCTGAAAAATCAGATGGATGAACTTTGAGACAAAGGGAAGCCTGCTCCGCTTCTCCTCCTAACCGTTGCCTTCGACCTTGTCAAACATAACCTACTCTGCCACCATCTAACTTCCTCAGCATCCTTCTCCTAGGAAGCAGCGTCTTGGATCGTCTCCTTCCTGGAAGGAAGAAATAGTAGTGAGTCTTTGCACAGAATGTTTGCGCCTCCCCCTCACCTTAGGGTTCCTCAAAGGTCATGCGTCTTGCCTACTCTCTCATATTCACGAAGCCCCTCTTCGACCACTTGGATTCTCTCAGCGTAGCTTACACTAACTATGCCGACGACACTCAGATTCTCCTTCCTCTTACCGGCTCCTATCCCGACTATGCTGCCACCCTGAATTCCACTTATTCCACTATCCTGGCCTGGACGGCATCCAATGGCCTATACCTCAATGATGAGAAAGCAGAACTACTCGTCACTGGTTCTGCTGCTGTGCTAAAAAAAAAAAACTGGACACTGTAATCGGCCTTCAGCATTGGTGGCTCGATGATCCCAGTCTCCTCAACAGTGTACACCTAGGTGTCTACCTGTACTCCATGCTCTCCCTAAACTGCCAGGTTGGTGCTATATCCTCTGCAGAAGCCTATTCAACTAAGCTCATTAACAGTGCAAGACCTTTCTCACGAGTTACAACTGCCTAACTATCGCCCGTGCCGTGGTTGGTACTAGGTTAGACTACTGCAATGCCCTATTCGTCGGCACCTAGTCCCTCAACATAAACTTCAGACCATACAAAACTCCCTTTACGCCACGCTTAATATTCTTAGACCCAAACATATCTCAGCTGCCAGTAAAGCGGTACACTGCTCCCCATTTAAGAAAGGATCTCCTAAAGACACTCTCAATCACCCACAAATGTATCTCCAAAAAAGCCCCACCATATCTGGCAAAAAAAACACAAGTCACAATCGTCCAGGCCTACCAGAAGCCCATATACCGATAGGCTGCTTCAACCTAAATTCAAACGTGCAAGAGTAGGTGGGTCAAGCTTCCCAGTCATTGCTGCAAAGCAATGGAATTCCCACCCACATTCTCTAAGAGCAGAAGAATCCTACTGCGCCTTCCGCAAAGTCCTCAAAACGTGGCTGTTCAACTAACCTCACTTTTGCATTACAATGTTTATGTAACCACCATGTAACGACTACACATGTCGGTACTCTTGCCTTCGGGTTCCATGTAATTGGATTTATGTAATTGGTTTTTTGAACGCCCCGATGCCTGAGTTTGTGCGCGCTTTACAAATGAAAAAGAAATAAGTGCCGACAGGATAAAGGGGAGGGACATGGGACAAAGGCAATAATAACTGATAAGGTGCGGTACTACTAGGTCTTGTGAGCATTCAGAACGTGCAAGTGCAGGGAGAAGGGAAGGGGACGGGGGTTGAGGGGTAAGTGCTCGGAGTTCCACAGAGGGAAGTGCCAAGGAGTCAGTTGTGTGTAACAATAAGTGCCTAACGGAGATCGCTTGGTACAGTGTGATTCCCCTGCCAATAAGTGCAGGTCTGAGGGAAACTCAAGCCAGAGGGTGCCCAAAGGCAAGTGCTGGGGTGGAAGGCTGAGGGCGATTGGGCGGAACGCCGGAACCCAGGACCACACATGGCCACAGGCCACCATTCTCTGCACCTGTGGGGTATTAGCACAGGAGTGAGGGGGGAAAGGAGGAGGTGGAAGAAAGTCTCGAGGATCTTCAGGAATTTGAGGAGATCCGGCTTAAGACTGAGAGGAGGGGGGGGCTGTTCCAGAGGAGGGAGATGGCTGAGGAGAGAGATCTGCCACCAGCTTGCTGCTTAAAGTGCCTGACATGCAGAGTTGGAGCCGGAGGAGTGTAAAGATCTAGGAGAGTATTTTGTGAGAGCAAGCTGTAGGTAGATGGTGGAGGGGGGGGCCTTGGTGTCAGCCAGCTTTATGGATGATGCAGAGGGATTTGAATTTGATCCTTGCAGCAATTGGGAGCCAGTGGAGGGATTTTAGGGCTGGAGAGATACGGTCCCAGGGCTTGAGGCCATTTCTGGACACGCTGGAGGGGGTGGAGAGAGGAAGAAGGTAGGTTAAGGAACAGGCTGTTGCAATAGTCCAACCTAAAGAGTACCAGGGCTCTAGAGACATTGAGCTTCTGGGGGAAAGTGAGGAAAGGAAGGATACCTCTGAGGAGGTGGAGGTGAAAATGGGCCTTCTTGGCAAGATCCGGGATGTGAGGGAGGAAAGGGAGAGGAGTCATTTGCAGGCGAAGAGGGAGAGCCCATAGAGGTTGGCCTGAGTGAAGGGAGGAAAGAGGGAGTGGGAGTCCAATAGGAAGGATCTCAGTCTTGCTGGCATTGAGGCAGAGATCACTAGGACTGGATAGCAGATGGGCAGTCGGGAGTAGGCAGTCTGGAATGGTAGGGAGAGCATCAGCGGGAAGTTTGAAGAGTTGGGGGTTGTTTGCATAACACGAAGTGAGGGAGGAAAGTGTGAGCAAGCAGAGCGAGATGGATGTTCGAGCCAGGGTGAGAGGTTGGAACCCTGTGGAACTCCACAGGTGGAGATGGAGGTAGGAGAAGAGAAAGAGCCCAGGATGACATCGGAGAGACGATCAGTGAGGAAATAGGTCAGCCAGTCCAGTGCCCGCTCTGAGATACCAAGGGCATCATGGAGCTGTTTTGTTGCAAAAACATTTGAAGGAGAGACAGAAAATTGCATCAGCGTTTATCATTGCAAGCAGTCTTAGAGCTAGAATTGAGAACAAGCGGCTCCTAGCAAGTGTATTTCTCTATCGTAGCTCATCACAGGAGTATAGGTCACTTAAGCTAATAGCAGGGTACCCAATCTGTATATAAAAGTGAAAATGTGTTTGTGGCAGGAATTGTGCGTTGATCCTTATACTATTCCACACTATTTCACCAATATGCACCTAATTTTGCATAGTTACCTGTTGGGACCCTCTGAACATTACTCGCTACATGACATTTGAACTCTCCACCCCTTTCCCGGATTTCAGCACCTTCACACATGACTGTTGCCTGGAATCAGTGTACCATCAATGTGATCATAGACAGACCGGTCCCGACGCGAGGAACAAAACTGAGGTCCGGGCCCTAGGATGTACGGTTTCCAAGATATTTGAACTGCAATGCACCATAATGAACTGCACCACGCCAGGGTGAGGTGACCGATGGGGAGAGAGCACAGAAGGTCTCAGTATGCAGCAGCACACCAACTCTCGCCTCTGTTAAGGATTCTAATTGGGGCGTCACACACCAGACCAGGACTCTTGCCACTAGCCTTAGATGCAGCGCAACAATTAAAACACTTACTTCATTTCCTAGAATTCAGATTGAGCTGGAACCCAACCCGTCACAAACCCGCTTTTACAAATACCCTGGTTCACAATGGACCATGAACCAGGCCAGTGAGTGGTAATACAATATTTATTTTAAATGTTGCTGTGGCTCAGTCTGGTTAAATGGAAAAGAAAGAAAAGAGCGCACGTTTCTTGTGTTTAATTTCACAATGCTTTTGGGTAGTTTTTAATGGCTCTGGCAGTTCTCCAAGTTGAGGCAGTTTAATTTTCCAGGCGGCGCAACGCATTCCTTTCGTTTCTCCATTAAATTTCAGAGCCTTGCAATAAGCAGAGCTGAAGCTGCTGAACGCGATCTCTGTGCTCGCAACCGTGCATCCTGAAGTCTGGCTGCACGTCGCTCTGCTGCTTCCTCGGCACATATTTGAGCCATTCTAAATCGGAAACATTAATATGGAATCGTAAAATCTTCAGTATAGCATGTGTTGCTTTTACGTCCAACAGATGCCGTTGTTTTTCAGAAAAAGCATGTTTTTACCTGTCACGGGTGTGACATCTATGTTTAGTAGGTGTATAAAAACACACGCCTATTCGAATGCAACGTTGTGTAAAAATTTCAAAGCAATCGGTGAACTTTCAGAGATTTAGGATTTTGAACAAACATTTGCATTTTTATTTATAGATTCAAAGAAAATCACTATTTAATATTGTGCAGCAATCCCCAATGGGATGGTAATTACAAGGTAAATTGATTAAATAATCTTAGTTCGACCTTCTACTATAACCTATCCAAAACACAAATGAATCGGAGCAATTTTACTTTCGGGTAGATGGCACCAGAGTTAAGATTTCCCTCTGCAATGCTCCCTCAACCCCCTATTAATCGAATTTTGAGTGGATAGAAAGGAGCAGCAAGGAGTCTGTTATACTAGGCAGTAAACAGAATTAAGATCCGACCTTCCCCCACGAAATGGGATTTTAAAACCTTGGCAATGGCATAAAATACCACTCGGAATGACTAAATATTGAATTTAAATGTTCAGTTAAATGAATTATAACAGTATAAGGGATGTAAGAACACTAGCAACCACAACGCAAGGTACCAACAACGGGCATACAATTAAAAATTCAACTTTGAAGCTACAACACAGTGCAGCTAAATCACACACACAGAAATTGCATTTGCTAATTTACACAGGTTTAAATGTCAAAACTGTTTGAAAAACGGGTGAAATAGACCAAGTCAGAATGCAGTTTTTGTGCTCCATGTCAGATGCACATCATAAGGATGATATGAAAGTGAAAGAGTGACTTTAAATTAATGACCGGATCAGATTCTCAATGGGAAAAGAAATTTGGTTTTAAAAATAAAAGCAGTTGACAGAGAAAATCGGTTTAAAAAGGAAAGGACAAGTCTTACAGAAACTATATTTTAGTGGCTAGAAAAGAGACGCCACCTGTGACACAGGTTACCTTGCAAGTGTAACCCCTTTGCGCCGTGTGGCTCTTTATGTGGGAATTAGTTTAATCAAAATGGTACTAAAGACTTAAACAAGACAGAAATTAGTGGAAGAATGGCACTAACACTTGGAGATCAAGGACAGGATGCACAGAGAACTCTTGAGGATTTCGGCTAAGGCAGTTATGGGATTTCTATGGGATTGGACCTTATACCTGGTAACGGATCAAGGGAAGCAGTTTGTGGCTGTTGGAAGGAAAATACTCACAACAAGCACTTGAATGGGGTATTTTGGACAGCGCACTGGGTTTCTGGACAGCAAGGCAATATCTGGTCACTAGTCACAGCGGCAAACTCTCCCAGAAGAAAACAGCTGGGTAAAGGTCTGGTCACGGCACAGCGTCCCCTCAGCTGGATAGTGCGGGTGGCAGGGCAAGCAGGCAGCACTGGCTATCCCAATGAGGATTCAGCCACCTTTCCCCTTAATCCCAGAGTTATTGGGGATTTTTTTTTTCTGGATCAATGGTCCTGCGTGTATAGGGTCAGCTATGATTTGGCCTGGCAGTGGAATTCTTTTTTTCTTTTTTAATTCCATTTGGTTAAAATAACCTTTTACAAAATGTCATAATCACAATTATACAAGTTACTCACAATTCAATCTTGAAGCAATAGAAAAAAAAGAAAAAATCTCATTATTTAAAACTCACTTGCAAAAACACTTAAGGACACACATTCAAATAAAATCACATAACCATCCTATTTACATATGAACTAAACTAAAGAGTGAAAAGGAAGGAAGGAAGGAAGGAAGGAAGGAGTGAGGAACAGACGAAAAACAGGAGCACAAAAAGGAAATATGCAGAACGGGAGCAACGCCACAGAATTGAAAAGGGACAACCTTACACCCCCCCTCTAATCACAGGTGACTGCATTTTCCCACCTTTGACACCTTTCCCACCTTTGACTAACA
Source organism: Ambystoma mexicanum (assembly GCF_040938575.1). Classification (NCBI taxonomy): domain Eukaryota; kingdom Metazoa; phylum Chordata; class Amphibia; order Caudata; family Ambystomatidae; genus Ambystoma; species Ambystoma mexicanum. The sequence continues at coordinate 322,242,774 of NC_090926.1, read as the reverse complement.
TTATTCGGGGTCTTGCAGTCAATCTTCCAAAGATCTTTGGTTTCTTCTCTCCTTGGGTTAGACACCCTTGAATCTTAACTCCCTTATCAGATCTCTGACTTCTCTCTAACACCAGAACATGTCCGGCAGAAAGTATGCCGTTCCCAGCCTGAGGCTTGCAAAAGCCACTAGTTTCGCCGCCCATGTTCCCTCACATTCAATTAACCATTGTTTTTATGAATTGCTCTTTTGGGTTTTTGCATACATTGCATAAAGCAATTGCCTTTATGCCTAGACCTCTTCTGGACAGGATCTCCCCTGTGTTTACCACATTCAGGCGCACTCTAAAATTGTTTCTGCAGCCTCCAGTCTGGGAATTTAACCAGGTATTTGGGCAGGTGGCCCTGCTTTTTATCAATCAGCAAGAATGGACATGGATGCGCTGCAGATAGCATTTTATCAGTTGTAACTATCTAGTCAATTTCGTCCGAGGCTTTCTCCATTAGATTCTCAATTAGGGTCTGACGGTTTGTCTTTATTTGCCAGTTCTCCCTCTACCCATGTTTTCAAACCAGTGAGCATCTTCAACCTTTTTCTTTCCCAGATGCGAGTTGATATCTGCATATGGCGACCCCTCATTTGCTGTTCTCAAGAGGCGATAAAAGGAAATCAACTTCCATCCTGCTTTGGCCTTTAGAGAAAGACGCAATTCAAATCTGATGCCCACCATAGACGGGCTCATGGGTAGTCCAAGAACATTTTTCCACAAAAGACCCTCCCATTTTCCCAAGTTGCAAAGCCAAAGGAGGGGCTTTGCTTCTAGTCAATAAAGGACCACTGGAATAACTTTTGCCTGATAGTATCGGATTACGGGGATGATTTTGAGACATAAATTAGTTTTCAAAAAGTGTTTAGCCGAGTTTGCTAATTAACACTTTTTTGATTAGCAAACCGACCCATTTGATAAGCAATTTTGTACTAATATTGTTAGTCACCAGAAGTTATTTGTACCCAAGACATGAAATGAAAAATACAGCAGTTTTGCTTACAGCTAAAACGAGACATTAGTGAGCGGAGACAGGGCTTGCAAATTCTTTAAACTTCAGCTAGACCTGCAGGCTGGGTAATTTAATTTACCTATCCAACCTAAGAGAAATGCACTCGACCCATAGCAGCGGAGGAAAACCAGTTTAAAATGTGATTTCTGTAAAATGGTGCATGTCACGAAAAATCCACTTTGTTTGGCACAGTGTTGCCACAGAGTCCAGGCTCTGAAAACAGTTTGGCCAGCTGTCTCCTGCGGGTGGTAATATATAATACAATCATAATCATTTGCTTAGCATCTAGTCTGTTTTGTGTATTCCTTATGTAAGCGGAAAGAGACTACTCAGCGTGGATTGCGTACCAGGCAGAGAACTGGGCAAACTATGTGGAATATTGTAGTTTGTGGTCATCTCACTTTCAGGGTACCTGGAATAAAGCAATAGGGTGATAATATAGAATATCAAGTACGATGGTTGCCCTTGTGATTAAGTGGAATAGAAAATGCCCAAGAGGTTTATGGTTGTAATGGTGCAAGTACTGGGGCTTGTCTAGAGTGGCATAGTGTGCCCTCACTTGGGGTATCCAGCCCTTGATCTGCGGAAGGATAGAAAAGAGTAGCAGAGGGAGATTGTGAAGGAAGGTTCAAATGCACATGAAAGACATGCGAGAAAAGAAACCAGGTGTAGGGATGGATTTGGTGATAGATGTCGTGCTTGTATAGTCACTGTATGAGCTTCAATGCTTAAAAATTGGTAAGGCAGGCGCTCTGTTACCAGTCATTAGCTTCTCCTCCAAACGCATGTTTTCGTGATTCCATCAATCTTCAGGGAGGCTGAGTTTCTTTGCGGTTTCAGGCGTGTCTTAATTTCTTTTTCAGGTGTGGCAAGTTAATTGACTGAGGATTCTGGTACTTATATTTTTCGCATTTGATTTTACTGGCAGGTGACTGGAAACAACTTCCATAGCACAAATTTTCCCCTTGATTGGGGGGGGGGGAGCCATGGTTGTGGCTCTCCACTGTAAGGCATGATGGCCCTGTTGCTGCAGCCTCAACTGTGGTGCTGCCCCTCGCCTTAACTCTTCCCCCCCCCCCCCCACCACACAGTGGAGAGGGACCCAAAGGAAGTACGTTTGTGGTGTGAGTCTCTTTGAAAAGGATTACGGTAACTGCTTTTGATAGCAAGTATTTGGTTGTGTAAGGGGCAGCAACTATATTTTTACTGGTTCAGTGTGAAAATGTTTTGCAGTTTTGGGTCAAATGAGTGCTGGTCAGAAGGGCAAATGCTTATTTGAAGGAGTTCTTACCTTTTTAGGGCAGTTTCTAGTTCTTAGAGGGACGTACTGGAATTATTACGGAAGTGGTTGTGCGATGAGCTTGAGCTCTTATACCATTGAAATGTGGCATAGTTCTTGTCGGTGTTATTGTAAAATATCGGACCTCAGGGAGAGAGAGAACTGGGATCGTCCCTGCAGACTGGCACAACTGAGCCCAGAAGGGACTATTCATGTCGGATGAGATGGACATGCCGGGGTTTGGTGGGAGCTGCTATTTGGGCCATCTCTCATATGGATACTACCCAACATTCTGTTTTTCGGCATACCAGTTTCGAGTCGAAGATCCGGTAAGCAAAATATGGGATAGGAAACTGGTTACCCCTCCCTTTACATTACACACAACTTGTAGATGCAATACTCTATGCTTTGCTTGCTTCCCGCATGTAGCCAAGCAGAGGGTTTCCTTATTCAAAATATAATTGCATTCATTTTTTACTAAAATGTGTTATTTATTATAACTTACATGGTGCAAACCCATTACACAAAGCAAACCCATTTATTGCCAATTAATGGCAAACCAACTACAGCAGTCTAAAAAGATTTGTGCAAAGGGGTTAGTAAGATGTGACGATCGATTGTGACACCCTATCTGATACAATTTTGACGTGCTTCATGGAAGTCGAAGCAAAGGATAACATGAGATACCAACTCTAGTGTATGCTCCCACCTTTGAGCAGTAAACACGATTTGACCCTGTTCAAGATCTTGCCTTGGGTTTCTACAACGGACATAAAGTTATTATGCAGAGACAACAATATTCATGTGTTCTGCAGGCCAAGAACAGAACCCTGAGCAACATTAATTGTGAAGGAAACGTGGGAAGAAGACTTACCGGCCCAGGGCACAGTGTAGATCCAGTCACTTAAGTAGGAGCGGAACCAATGAAGTACAGAGCTGGAGAAGCCCACATTGAAGACTAGGATTATTGAATGGGTTGAACGCTGCAGAAAGGTCAATAAGAATAACACTAAAAGGCTTTGGCGTGACTGACAGAAAGGGGTCTAGAGTTTTGGAGTATACCACCCACACCAGTACTTTAGAGAAAAATGGATGAGCGACACGTTGGGGTGGCCTTTAGCTTGTAGGTTCCATGCTAAAATATTAGCACTAAGGTTATTACGTGCTGCCAGGAAGCCTGAGGATTAACCGGGCTTTGTGGCCACTGGGCCCCTCTTAGGTGGTGCTTGGTTTATGCCACACCACCAATTTCTAACAACCTCCCTGAGGCGGGTTTGCCTAGTTTGGTTGACGGATAAAGCTGCAAGGTGAACCGAGATCAGTTTACTAGACAACCTGCTTTATGTAAAATTACAGATTATTGAAGAGGGACCAAACTTAATTTGCCATATTTTGTGAAATGGAGAATTCCCTCGCAGGACAGTCTTTAGGCTCAAAGTGGAGAAAATGGGATTAAAACATAAATGATTCTTCTCCAAAATGCACTCGCAACAAAAAAAATGGTTCTGAGCAGTTTGAAAAAAAAAAGGCAGGCACGATAGTATTAAAACCGATCACCACATGCATTTGATTCAAAACGGACTCTTTATGTACCTCGCTAGACATAGAAGGGGACATTTTTGTGTTGGGTGGATTTGGAAATCCTCCACACAACCTTTTAAAAAACCTAGGCGGAATTACATTTAAAACCTGTGGAAACCTACTTTAAAGTTGCCTCCCAGCATAGGCACCTTGTACAGGTGGAGTGGAGACATGGTATTTTTCAAGTGCTACTCTGCCAATGCAATGTCTTTAAAGTGCTAAGGTAGTCTGGGTAATGCAATTTCAGTCCAATTAAGCAGTAAGTTGCGTAGTATGGGAAACGATTTTCAAATGAACAGGCTCTCGGGTAATCTAGTGAACAACGCTTTTTGGATGAATTCCTGGTCTTTTCATATTACGTCTAGTCATCCTAATGCAGATTACGTCCAGCTGTGGGTTCAGAAAGTGAAATGTATTTTACTTCAAAATATTTCCCAATACTTTTTAAAAATATATATATCCCTTTTTTAAGAGGTTTTCAACTGAAGCCAGCTGTAGGCTTTAGTTCGTTTTTGGTAGAGGGATAAAACAGATTGAGGTTAGGATGGCCCATCACTGACGCGAGTTTACACGTTTCTAAGAAGCGAAAACTAACCTTTTTGATTTTCAAGGTGCTATGTCCTGTTTTATGCGGAATAATTGGGAGGGCCGTTAGTATTGAAAGGTGAGGTCGTCTGGCTAATTGCCCTCGTGGGGTGCCAGCATAAAATGAGAAGTGGGGGTAGGAAAGTATGCAGAGAAGCGGGATGATGGTACCCACTGCTTACATTTGCAGACCTTTGAGGGTTGTTTGTTTTTCTCAAAACACTAAAGGTTCAGGGGGTGGCCCAATAAAAATCAAATAAGGTAACGGAAGGAGTCGAGTGTTTTCAAGTTCAGATTGTGACACGTAGTGCTGAACTACCATTGCTATTGCCTTGAAGCCCTTTAATGGGAATGTAGCAAACTATAGCCTGCACATTACATCACACATTGCATTAAAATAAGCTGGTCTGGTAAAGCTGACTAGTACAGCAAGTAGCCTCCCTAAATTATGAGTGGGGGGAGTACAAGGAGTTTGGCTGTGCCAGAGATGTGACCATCTCTCCCAGAGCAACAGGTTGCAGCATAGCCCCAACTGTCCGTGGATAGGCAATACATTCCCATGTGTACACTGTACCATGTCGCCACTGTAGTCGTTTAATAGTGTATAGGGTGCACCGAAAACGGGTGAATTGTGCCCCTGCTAGCTGTTTCTAGACCACAGCTTGCAAAGTGGAGAAGGGGACGCATTGGGGCGAAAGAAGGGGCACCAAATCAATGACAAACTGGGTAAGACAAACTTAAACGAATAAGGTAAAGGGACGAGGGGTAGTCATTGAAGCTTGAATGCTTAAACTCCAATATGCATGGAACATGAACGAATAGTGTTGAAAGTCACGTCCAAATAATTTACTTGAGGGAAGTTAATATATGCTATACCTTGCAGTGTATGGTTGCTTGATGGGGGTCTAGAAGTGCTCAAACAACTTGAAGCATGGAAGCTTGCTTTGTGTGAGAAGGCATTTAATGTCTAAGGCTCGCATTGGGACTACTAAGCCACAGGGCCGAGAATAACCAGTCCCCCCCCCCCATGGGCTGTGGGGTACGTGACTAGGAATTTAAACTTGGGAGTGGGAGTGAAAGGAGGCCCAACTTGCAGGAAACTGTGCACGTCTTAGCACCCTTCACTTGCACAGTTTGCCCTTATTGCATTTACTATAGCCTTGTAGGTTATGATGCCTATTTTCTGGGCAAAACATTAGACTCGCCTAACGCCGTTTCGGGATCAACGAATTTCAAGCCGGCTCTTGTTTGCTTAAGGCTCGCCAATATCATCTTTGTGTTGGGCTGTGCTCTTACAATGTAAGTGGGGATTGTAGGTCTCTCAGTTGACTAGAATATTACGTTATAAGGATTTCATACTGCACCAAGTTGTCACTGTAGTAGTCCGGGTGCCCGGGCTTGTCTTGTCAGTGTATTGTGGCCCTGCTAGGTGTATCCAGAAATCAGTTTGCAGAATGAAAATGAGGATGTGAAAGCTACATCAATGGGAAAGAGGAAATTGTCCCCACTGACAGTGGGGAGGGGCGCAGTGGGGGAACATCTGTGATTGTGTAGATTTATGGTTTAGAATAGATGGGTGTATCCTAGACTATGGCATCAATTAATGTGTTTACATGACTTATTTGGATGATCGGAGACGTGTCCTCTGCGAAATATCTGGATGCATGAAAGCTGTAATATGCTCAAGCGATCATGGACGTTTTTTGTGTGCTTATTTTCCCTAGGCATACGTGCAACTTGTACAGCAGCTCAAACTTCAGAACATGTATTCTGGGACTGCCATGCTTTAATGCAATATGTGGCCTAGTCAAGGCTAGACTTCAAAAAGATGGATAACGAAGTCCAGGGAGCAGTTGGCACGTCCCAAATTGACTGACCGTCTGAATTGACATCATGGCATATTTATAGTGCGAGGTGTTGCTTGTACCTGCGATGCTAGTTTGTTTTAAATACCAAGGAGAAAGAGGACTAAACTGTAAGCAGATGGTAAATAAATACTAAGTAAATATTAAGAAAATGGCAACACTCGTTTTACCAAAAATTTAACCCAACTAAGGAAATATTTTTTTTAAATAAATTCTAAGAATTTAGAACATTATCACAAAAGCAAATGTGGTGGAAAATATTCAGTGGTAATCGAATATCATTGAACATAGCGTCCATACACTTTTTGCAAAAATTGGAACTGTAAAGTGCGAATGACATGCACTTCAATTGGAGTTTAAAATTGGATTTAACGAAAGTGATGTATGAAATGGGAAATATTGATTGAGGATTAACATCCTTTCTTTAAGACTTGAAATACACAAGGGTATCAGTGATATCCTTACATACCGAACTAGATTTGCTGAATGTATGTAGCCTCTATTTTTAGGCTGTTTGACACTTGCCAGAAGGCTTTGCCACATCTTAAAAGGCAGGAAGTTGTAAATATGAATGTACATTTTTAAAGGTTGACATTTTTTTAACTGATACAAATAAAGGTTTTATTATATTTACCAAAAATTCTATTTTTACTTTCTGTATTACCTAAGGCCCGATTGAAGGCCTAAGCCAGATAAAGTGGAGTAGACTGTAGCAAGGAGAAAGCTGAAGACTGCGAAACGCATGCTCGTGGAGAGTAATTGGAGAAAGGGGTAGATTTAAACCTTTCACGGTTAGTCTTTCCTCCACAATCATTTTCTTTTGTCGTGATTTTGGAAAACGCTGCGTACCATGCCTATAGGCATGGGTTTAGAGAAAGTAAGATACAATATTTGTACCTGATTAGAATTAAATACATAGCTTTACCCCAAAGTAAATCGCATTGTAATCTAAACGTGACATAAACCTCCCAATGTTTGTGGGTATACTGGAGGTGAAGGAGCCCTTAGTCCCATTGCAGGCCTGCCAGTCGTGCAGGATTTGCTGTTGGGCTATAGACTCTTTAATTGCTACGCCCAGTTAGATCCATGGTGTGCCTGCTATTCCAGAGGATAGCTTGTTGAGGGAGCTTCATGACGAAAACCGTAGCTCTGTAGTGGCACGGTGAAGATTAAGAAAAGGGAATGATGGAAAGAGATGGGACAAGCGGGAGGGTGGGCGAACATGTGAGATGGTTGTAGTGGCTCGGAGGGGTAAAGTAAAGGGAGTGCCTGAAGGGACAGGCTACTGGGTGGGAGGAGAGGGAAGAGTGAAGGTATAGGAACTGACGAGGGGGAAAAGCGAGGGCTAGAAGATGGGTGAAAGGCATGGAAGCAGGAGAAGCAAATGGTGAAGCTTCTAGGTGGGGGGCAATCAAGTGAGCAGCAAAAAATGGGTGGGGGTTGAAGGCACACAGGCAAGATATGGGCATGAGATGAGGCAAGTGAGAGGATGGGTGAGGGGACAAGCTGGGTGCTAGCAGGTGAAGTGTGGTTAGCGACAGGAGACCCACCAGTCTCTTCTCAGAGCCTTCTGTCCCTGGGCCCATAACCCAGACTGTACCCCCTAACACTCCGCACAGAAGAATGGAAAGACTGTCCCTAACCAGAATATTCATGGAGTCCAACTTGGCTTAACTCTGCTAGACCCAAAACCCACAGAATGTAAAGGGTCTGCAACCTTTGGGTAGTCTGGATTACCAGACTTCCACGTTTGGATTAGCCTCAGTGATTTAGGGTACAAACCCATGCTTTAAATAATTTATTAGTGTGGGAGTACCTTCACTGAAAATGAACATGGTTCAAATAACGTGTTTTTGGAATGTATACCACTGTCTACAACCATGTTGGCAATCTGTTTGCCTATCTGTCTGGTCCACCCACCCAGGTGACCCCCTTCCTCACTGTGCTTTCAAGAGACTCTTGCTTCTCACTGAAGAGGCCCAACAAGGCTGAAACACGTGTCTGTGGTTGATGATGATCTTGAGAGGAGAGTTGCCTTGTATTTCTGAGTTGGAATGATTGTTGGTGGGACCAGACTGATTTTCAAATGGAGATTTCTCCTCTGATGGGTGCAGTGAGCTAAAACGTGGTTATAGACCAACCTCAGTGGGATACATCCCATAGAACAGGTAATTGGAATGATGTTCATGCTTGGTCGAGGGGCTCCCACAGTTTCATAATGGTATACATGGTACCCAGACTCCTACAGTGCTGAATTGGCGCGATATAGATGCCTATAAGGCACCGGAACAAAAGATTAGAGACTTTCAGCAGGGCTTGTGTTGTCCTAGTTATTAACCTATCACCAAAGCATCTCACAATGGAAAAGTGGTACTGGCCAATGCCCTCCTTCCTCTGCTAAATCTGCGTAATGGGATGCCTCAGGTATAATCTGAGGAAACGCCGTGCATTGTTCATATGGTTTAAAATGGTCCAGTGGGGGTAGAGGAGGAATTGCCCCAACCACCCCTGTATCTTCCAGCAATCACCAGGAACAGGACTTGAAATGTTCTACAGTAAACACAAGGGAGAGTCATCCTATTACGTCTTGTGTGCATACACACAGCACTAGGGCAGAGGGAGAACCAAGACACCACAATGGTTTTGTTCATAAACCAAAAGGACACTTTATTCCGCTGTCTGTTTTCGGACGCATTGTCTTGCACCTCACTGTTGGATCATTGCCCCACTTCCTGGCACTGCGACACGTAGAACCTGACCAGTGTGTGCACTTTAGGTATAAAATTCTATTTCTTTATCCTATGCTTTTCTAATGATGGTTTAGGTGTGTAGCTGTAGTGGGCATCAGTTTGTTTCAGCTGTTGCTATCTGTTCTGCACCTGTTTGGGGATGCATGCTCAGATCCTGAGCCCACACTGACTTGTAATTGAAGACCTTTGCGTTCAGAGCCCCTCAGTCCCCTGGCATAAACGTCTAGTGCTTATGATGTGGATGGAGTGCAGCTATTGAATGTGCTGGTTTTATTGCTACTGGTTCTGCCTCTCTGCAAACTCTCATTTCCTCTGTCTTCGTCTGCGGATTAGTGAGCTCCACTTTCTGTTTTGTTTTGCAGCTTTAAAGTGTCTGTGCTCCAACTGCAACAACTTCACCTGTGAGACGGACGGCGCATGCATGGTGTCCATATCCAACTTGGAAGGTGTGGAGAACCATGTACGGACATGCATCCCCTCCGCAGAGCTTGTTCCCCCTGGCAAACCTTTCTACTGCCAGAGCACGGGGGACATGCGCAACACGCACTGCTGCTACACTGCCATGTGCAACAAGATCGAGCTTGTGGTGCCCAGTGGTGAGTAGGACGAGCAAGCCTTCAGCTGGTCTTCAGAGACTAAACATGGATTGTTGACTTCAGAGAAAACGTTCTCCGTTTTCTCTGAAGTCAACAATCCATGTTTGGATACAACATATCCGAGTTGTATAGCATTATTTTATGTCCTCAGGCTTGCATATGTCAATGTTTCCCCTATGCTATTCCCATGCCGTTTCAATGATGGTAATCAAACTACCGGACCTCCATGGTGTGGAGACTGGGGTTTGGATATTTTAACTGAATAATTCATAGTAGAAGCTTCGGGTTACTGCACCTTGTTGGTGGATGGGAGTGAGGGGAGAATTCACGTATGAGAATCGTGTGCTGTACTTTGAAGCATGCTTATCTCGTGGCAAAAAAGCAGCGGCAGAAAGCCGATTAAAAAATTAAAAAAAAAAAAAAAATGCATAATGCATTTTGAACTGGTGCATATTCTGCCGCAACATTGACCTAGAATCCCTTTCCGCAAGGTTCTTTGTGAGTGATCAAGTTGGTGAGCAGGTGCAAGTGGATCTAGGTCACAAACCTTAAGTCCGCCCACCTGTCAATCACTGCTAAACTGCTAGTGCCTTCCTGTTTTGCTACCCCTTTTGCCTGCTTAAGCAGCCCTCCAGCCTCTTTGCAGTTGGGGGGCAAGTGGATCTAGGTCACGTGGCCCAAGCCCCACTCACCTTCTTAGCCCTGCCTCTTCCTTTCTGCTTTTCTTGCTTAGATCAAGTGTGCCTCTTGCCTGGGCATCCGAAGTGAAGGGTAGACTAAGAAAAGGGCCGTTCCTGTTTGTAACGGCAGGACCCAGGGCCAGAACCCCTGCTCAGCCAACAGGTAAGCATGCGCAGGCACGCGTTTTCTCCCTCCGTCACCTTGGGCCATCCCCATCATCGACCCCTACTCCAAGGCATGGACTCTGCAGTGCAGTAATCCCACCCACATCAGCCTCAAGCCCATCAGCACCCCCTCACTGTCCACAACATGGAAGTTGATGCTCGCCAACATTTGCTCAGCTATCGCCCATGCAGCAACAATGCCACCAAACCGATAAAGGACATCCTCAGCCTCACACAGCACACGAAAGTTGACATCCTCAACCCTTCACTACAGCGCTCCTCTCCTACTTGACTGGTTTGGCCACCTGGGCGTGCCTTTCAACATTCAACATCCTGCACCCCACCCCGGTCAAGCACTCGCAGCAGAAACTCATCAGACAAACCTTCAGGTCCTTCAATAACTTCCTGGTAGAAGCCCTCAAGGAAGACCTCACCTCGCATGGACGGAGCGCCCCCCAACCGAACTGCGACTCTTTACTGGAAGCACTCAACGCCACCCTCTCAGCCTCAACCGGCACGTGCCTCTGAAACAACGCACATGCAAACCAAAACAGTCAGCACTCTGGTACACGCAAGAACTCCACTTCAGCAAAAGTCATCTGGAAACCAGAGAAAACCTGGGCCTGCTCCAGGACCGAATCAGACCTGGCGCTCCTGAAGGAACTTCGAGCAACCAGCCGACAACTAATCGACACAGCCAAGGCCTCATGCTATCAGAACACCATAGCAGATTCAACAACAAAAGCAGAGCCCACTCCGAAGCAGTCAAGCACTGTCAACCAGTTACCCAACCCTGCCTTACCACACTCTATCGAAAAATCCACAGACCATCAACACCTTCGACAAAAACGGCAAGATTCACCAGCACATACACCAGGTCTGCATCCACAGACCCACCTCTGGTCCCTCCTTATGAAATCTCCACACCCTGGACAACGTTCAAGACATTCTACAGAGGACCTGGTAGAAGGCCTGGCCGCTCTCAAAGCCACATCGTATACAGACAACATCCATCCCTGCAGAAGCTCTCCTTCCCTACCTGGATCAACAGCTCCCTAACGCAAGGCACTTTCCCATGAAATATAAATATAGGACAAATAATCCTACCTCTACTAAAGAAATCTACCCTGGATCCCAACAACCAAGTTAACAATTGCCCCATCACTCAGGTAAGATCATCTAAAAAGCGTTAGCCGCATAACTGCAGCAACACATCGACACCAACAATCTCCTCCAAACCTACCAATCTGGGTTTAGACCCAGATGCAGCACAGACTGCAACCATACAGCTGGTATACGCCCTCAACATCCTTAACGGCCACCCCTGCCTCCTAGTTATATTCTGCTGCTTTCGAGAGAGTAGACCACCAGGTGCTCACGGACACCCTACATCAACGCATGGGGATCAGTGACCTTGTCCTACGCTGGTTCAAGTCCTACCTCCCCAACTGCCAGCAGTTTTAAGATGGACTCCTAGCTCACCAATGCTACCAGTTACCTGTTGAGTCCTGCAAGGTTCCATCCTCTCCCCATTGATCTTCAATCTATACGTTGAGCCGCCCTAGCTGCGCACAACAGCCACATCCACCAATTCGTTGACGAAACGCAGCTTATACCTCCAGATCAACTCCATCAAGGACATGCACAAACTCAACACCTGCCTCACTTATCCAGTCTTGGATGTACAGTGCATACTTAAAGCTCAACCCATCCAAGACTGTATTCCTACTCCTCACGAACACACAGACCTACAAACCTGGCTATCGGCTATGAACCCTGAGGGCTTCACACCCGAGCGTCTACTGTGCCAAATACCTCGGGTTCCACATCACCCTCTCCTTCAAGACACACACATAGCTAAGAAAACAGACCGCTTTGTGTGGGCTTTCCCTCTTGCGGAAAGTCAACCCTTTACTCCCTTTGGACAGCTTTAGATCCACTGTTCAAGCACTGGTCCTATTCCCACCTAGATGGGGTAAAGTCCTCCTTAATGCCTCCCGTCCTCCCTTGTGCCCCTGAGAAGTGTCCTACATGCGGCTGCACACCTCCATAAAGAGTCTACACAGGTACAGCAACATCACCCCAGCTCTCATTGACCTTCACTAGCTCCCACTGCGCGTAAGGGTTACCTTCAAGGCGTATTTATTGAGCATTCTTTAGGTGCCTATACACAATGTTTCCAGGCGCCGCAAGGCAAATGTGTGGGGGGAGGAGCAGGGGAGTAAATGAGAGGCAAAAACAGTAAATATACAATCGTGGTCCGTCTAGGCCTTGCGGCATTCGGACGAGCACATGCTGTGGAGAGAAATGTAGGAGGTAGGGAAAGGATGGGTGTGGGAAATTGCTGTTGGGAGACCGGGAGGGCAGTGAAGAAGGGAGCCAGGTAGGAGGCCACTGGCTATCTGTTAGGGTGGTGGAACCCCCAAGGAATGGAGGGTATTGGTCCTAGCGGCCCTGATAACCTGAGGGATTCCTGTGGGACCACGCCGCCAGTCTCAGCGGCAGCGTGGTAATTATCAGGGAAGGAGATTCTGGAACATATGGAGGTCTAGCTCGAGTTTGAGGGGGGCAGGGAGGCTGTTCCAAAAGAGGTACCAGCCGAAGAGAGACCTGCCCTCCCACTCGCTGCTTGGAGAAGTGTTTGACAAGCGGAGAGTTGGAGGTAGAATAGCAGCCAGCTCTAGCAGGGATGTATTTAGGGCGGGAAAGTTGGAGATGGCATGATCCCATGCCCCAGAAAGCCTGGTGGATGATGCAGAGGGGCTTGAATTTGATCGTCACAGCCACTGGAATCCAGTGGAGAGATTTTAGGCAGATGCAGTCCCTGGGCTTGAGACAAAGGATAAGTCTTGCAGCCCTATTCTGGATTAGTTGAAGGGGGGGGGGCATAGGGAGGAGAGGGGGAGATTGAGGAAGAGGCTGTTGCAGTAGTCCAGCCTAGAGAGGACCAGAGCTCTGGAAACTTGAGCTTCTGGAGAAAGGTGATGAAAGGGAGAGTGCCTCCAAGTAGGTGAAGCTGGAAATGGGCCTTCTTGGCAAAGTCGAAGATGTGAGGAGTGAGGGAGGGAGAGAGCAGAGTCGAAGATGACCCCATGGTTTTTGACCTCACAGGATTGTGATGGAGGATCTGTCTTACTGGCATTAAGATAGAGGTTGTTAGTCGCACACCATGCCTGGATGACTATCAGAAAATCGGGGATGAGAGGAAGAGGAGGTAGTAGAGGGAAGTTTAAAGGAAAGCTATCAGCGTAACATTGGAAATGAGAGAAGGATATCAGGTGAGCAAGAGGATCGAGCTAGATATTGAAGAGCTATGGCAATAGGAGAGAACTCTGGGGTACACTGCAGGAGTGAGGTGGTAGAGGAGAAAGGGCCCAGTTGCAATTGAGCAGGGAGGTTGGTGAGGAATGAGGTGAGCCTATCCAGTGCCCGTCCATGATGCCAAGGGTATCTCTCAGCCGTTTTATGAGGATAGAATGGTTGACCGTGTCAAAGGCAGAGGAGAGGTCGAGAAGAATGAGAACAGGAGAATTAGAGTCAAGATTTGCGAGGAGAGCAGTTTCCGTGCTTCTGGATGCCTGTAATCCAGATTGGTGGTCATGGAGGCAACCAACAAGTTCAGTGTGAAGGATCAATTTGGGAGGACCAATTTATCCCAAGAGTTTTACAAGGAAAGAGGTGGTGAAGATAGGGCTGATAGTTAGCCGTGCAGGAGGGTCCAGCCTTATAGATGCCTGCTGCATCTAGAAGGCAGCCGCCCTCAAGTCACCCAGCTATCTTGTGGAGAAACTGGGCATCTCCAGCGGAAAGGGCACCACCAGAAGCCAGGACACGTGCAGACTTTAAATCCGCAGCTGCGAAAAGGAAAACTAGAAAACAAGCCTTCCCTGCCTACACCCCAAGACTATTCTGGAACCTCCTCCCTATCAGCATCAGACTTGCCCCCACGCTCCTACAATTCAGAAAATAATTCACGCCCACCTCTTCAAGGAGTCTCTCCTCAACACCTAGGCCATCACGTTGCCCCCCCACCGCTGCGCCACCTGACTAGACACGGTCCACCCCTCTCTGCCACCCTGTACAGCTGTACCCCTCCTATGTATCCTACCCCGCAGTATATTACCTCTGAAAAGTGCTTAGTTATGCATCTGTACTGTTCTATACCTCTGTAAAGCGCTCTGTTGCTTCTCAAAGCTAGGTTGGCGCCCAGTAAATACCATAATAATCCAATGTTTGTTTGCCAGTTGAGCTCTTCTGTGTATTAGATGTTAGTGTGCATCATCAGCACTTTCTCAGTGTATTACACCCAGCAGAGCATGAGCCTAGACCTTTAACTTGGACAAAGTTACTCTTACCACTTGTTGAAAGCTTGCCAGTGAGAATGTTATTTGTTCCCCAGGATAACGCCTAGTGCGCTATTTTTTCAGACCTTCAGTTGGCACGTGCCGAGCATGCCGGCTGTCTTCTCGTATGAGATATATGATAGGTTATTTATAACGCGCTTAATACCCAGAGGTTTCTAAGCGCGGACCCAGGGATCGAACCTGTGTTGCTTCGTGTCATCTTGTTTCCAAGTCGAGCACGCTGCCACTGAGCTATCCTCCTGGGCCAATTGTAACTAACCTACAAATAACCATGGCCACCATGTATGGAAATTGTAAAGGAACTACACAGCTTCTTCTCTATTTCCAGTGTGAGTTATGCAGAACGATGGTGGGTGAGGGAGATAGGTGTGGCTTTTTTTTGGGGGGGGTTGTAGAGTAATGGCAGGGTGCAAGGGGGGTTGTAGAGTAATGGCGGGGTGCAAGTGAGGAGCAGGTAGTTTGCCAAGCTGATCGACGGTTCAGTATTTGTTCCCTTACTGTTGGCTAATGCCATCGGATTGGCCGAGGTGCAACACCTTTTTCTAGTAATTTGTATTGGTGCTACGGTTAATTAAATAATTCAGGAGCTAATAGCTCATTGATATCGGGTATCCACCAGGAAGCATGAACTGCCTGTGGTATTAGGAGCTAGTAAGATTTAGAATTGGCATTTAAAATGATAGCTTTTTGTCCATTTATATAACTCATTATGCTTTAAATATTTCCTTGATGTGTTAATGCTATTAACAGTCCCACGCATAGTTAATTTCATAGAGGTCTGTTTCCATGGCACCAGTTGGCCCGTGGAGTTAAAAGGTAGCTCCTGGGTGCTGTTGGTATCAACCAATTCTGTTTCCTACTTCTATCCTGGCATTTAGCCCAATTTTAAGTGAAAGAAAGGAACTAAGGTCATGCAAGCCAAACTAATTTCCCCAGTGTTGAAACATGTAGTCAATTGAGGGGACCGTTAACATTGACATAGTTCATTGGAAACTAGTCGCCAACTTAGTCCCAAGGCACAGAGGTTTGTAACCTGTTAAAACAAGGTGACACTTCACATGCTGTCGTCTCTACAAAAAGTTGGGGCTGGTGCAAAGTCAGTTGCATGGTTGTCTGACAAGACGCTGAATGTTCCCCCAGCTGCTTTTCTGTGTGATCCATAAGGCAGCTGCGCCGTAGTGCGTGAGGGGCAGTGGGACACTTCTGAGCTGATCTGCTACTTTGTTTCATAAAAGCCACTTTTTTTATATCTAGTGCTAGAATTAATGGTGTTGAACATGAACACACTTTGAAGTACATGGCCTTTGCACTAAATCTACAACTTCATGGAACACATGAATCACCTTTTTTAACGTTAATCTGCGGTTTCATTAATTTGGCTTTTTGTTTAGAGTATGGTGGTTTTGCATAAGATGATTGCATTTTGAATGGCACATTTTTTTTTTACATGTCTACAATTTTGGCATTGCCTGGAGTCCTAGTGAGCACGAAAAGTAGGCCAAACTTGTATTGGTGAGTGTGACTTAGCAGGAAGCCTTTAATTTGGCCAATGATTTATAGTACCAGCCACACTTGAAGGAAAATAAAAACAGTATTCATTGTCAACACAAAGTAATAATGTTGCTATTGGCGTTTGTAATGTAACAGCTTAGAGGTTTCTGGGTAGGATTTATAATTTAAGACTGCTTCGGTGTCTCGCAATAACCCCTGATCAAATGTTGACCAAATGTAGAGGTATGTTTCCAGTTACTTGGGCAGCTTTAGGTGTTATAGGAAAAAGTCCTGGCAGAAGATTTAATGGGCAAGTCTATAGTTTGAAGGCAGTATTAGGGTTGCAGTAGGTATGTAAATACCTGCTGGATGACACCTAAAACAAAGGACAGTTTGCTCAATGCGGCAGTTGGAGAGGGCGAGCAAAAAGTAAATGTAGTCTTACCCCAAAACTCCCAAGGAAAAAAGTAACAAATCCAGGTGAGTGTGAAGACCTAGTTAAGGTGCTGAAGAGCCCCAAGAGGTGTGAGTGCAGTAGCACATTTTTGGGTGTTAATAGCGTTCAGCTGGTATTGGTCTAGAGAGCCCCATCCATCACGCGCATACCTATCCCCCAGAGCCCCAACGTCCTTCTCATCCCCTGCCTCACCCCAGGCCCCTAGCCCCCGCACTCCCAGGCCCCCCCTGGTTTCTTTTGATCTCCTTAAGCTGCCAATCCCAAAGGGCCCCCTTCTCTTGAGCCCCACCTATCGTCCCCCAATCTCCCAGGGGCCCCCCTTCCCCTCAGTTACCAACGTACTTGCCGGAGCCCCGTTTACAGTGCCAACTTCTGACTTCATTGTTGCTTTGCCATTTTCAATTTCCAAAGATGCACTTCCCATTTCCCCCACCCACTTTTGGAGTTGGAAAGGTCTTCCAAACCCCCCTAACCCTCCCCATTAATATGGGCCTCCCCTGAGTCTAATACTCCTGGGCGCCGTTCTTAATAAACTGATGGCTGTGCAGTTCCCCTTGTGGTATCCGCCAGTACTTTCTAACGGGAGCACCAGGTAACATCCGCTGGGCTTGTCTGTAAGAAAAACATCACACATCAGTACAACATTGTAAAGATCCAGCTCCCCTCGGCAGTGCAAAGGAGCAGGAGCTCCTCGGACCAGCGTCCGCCCCTGCAGGAGCAGCGGGTACCCACCAGTAAGCTTTCTGGTGTAAATGCCAGAATTAAGGCAAGCACTACTTTGCAGCGCCTTCCCCGCGATGCGTTCATTTTGATAGCGGCATCCGCCTCTGTTTATTCTTGAATGCCTCATATTTAAAGGAAGCAGCGCCATCGTGCTTCCTAACAGCACCAAATCGTGGCAATTTGTGCCCCCGCATTGGAATCGCCATTGGAGTACACGAGGTACTCGAAATTCAAAAATGGCCGACTCCTTTACCAACACCAGATCAGCCTGCCCAGGACACCTCTCCAGGCTACACTGATAGGCTGTCCTGCCTACTTCATCCCCCATTGGCTGCCGGCAGGCAGAGCCGGCCCATTACATCCAAGGCCCACGGCTACAAGGCCAGCACCTGTTTGGTTCCTGTTTGTGCCTGTGTCCGCCAGCTGCCAGTCCCTTAACTGCCACACACAAGGTAATCGACCTGGAACCAGTGACATATGCTTCTCGCCCTATTGAAAAATCGAATTTAGATGACCCTATGCCTATGCACTCTGCCAGTGTCCTTTGCTTTTGTGCCTTGATTGCTAAAAGACCTTTGCTCTTGTGCCTTGATTGCTAAATCGAATTTAGGTGACCCTATGCCTATGCACTCTGCCAGTGTCCTTTGCTTTTGTGCCTTGATTGCTAAAAGACCTTTGCTCTTGTGCCTTGATTGCTAAATCGAATTTAGGTGACCCTATGCCTATGCACTCTGCCAGTGTCCTTTGCTTTTGTGCCTTGATTGCTAAAAGACCTATGCTCTTGTGCCTTGATTGCTAAATCGAATTTAGGTGACCCTATGCCTATGCATTCTGCCAGTGTCCTTTGCTTTTGTGCCTTGATTGCTAAAACCGTAACCCTTTGCCTATGCACCCTGCTAGTGACTACAACCTCACTGTACTAGCCCTTCTTGCCCTACATCACAATGTATCTCCATGCGCTTTATACAGTGTTACTGAGATCAATATTGTACCTCTTGAACAGCCAAGGCCCAACCATCCTACCAGCACCTGAGCCCACATACAACCCATACACACTAACTGAAATGACCCCCTCCATACCTTGCCCTGTTCTCATGAGGAACCTCAGACTACGGGCTAGGCTCCCAAAGCTCTATGACCCTCTACCTAAACCAGCCTACAACAAGGTGACTAGGAATCCTTCCCTACACCCTCTTCAATTGAACAGTAGACTCCACCGTGAGCCCATCCGTGACCAGAAAAATACAAATGAATCCATGCCTCCACCCTCAAACCTAGTAGATTTTAGGACCAAGGGTGCTCCAATAAACGCCCGCTCTATGGTAGCCCATGCATCAGACATTGCCGACCTGCTACATAATGAAGACCTGGACTTCTTAGCGGTCACCGAATCCTGGCTTCACCCCACGGCAGGCCCTGCAATTATGCTAGCGGTACCAGATGACTACACGCTATTAAGACTCGATCGTACCACCTCTAGAGGCGGAGGTCTTGCCATCATAGCCAAAACCAAATTCTATATCACAATTGAATCGTCCACTAATGTGAGCTCTTGCGAATCTCTAACCGCCAAGGTAACTCTATCTAATACTCAAACCATCTCCATCCACCTTATCTACCGACCACCGGGCCCTCTAGGGTCATTTGAAGAAGACCTCACAGACATCTTATCAAATAATCTTAAAAATTCCTCACAACGCCTCTTACTAGGAGACTTCAACCTCGGATTTAGTGACCCCGCAGACACAAATGCAAGTACTATTAACACCCTAGAGGAACTGGGTTTCACCCAGAAGATCAGAGCCCACCCATATCAAAGGAAGAACTTTGGACTGGCTAGCGGTGCACAACTGCCCAGTCCTAGTCTCTGCCATTCTCCCACAGCCCTGGACAGATCACTTGATCTCATTTTCCCTAGAGGCAACCCCAGCACAAGCTAACAGCATAGCTCCAGCCGTCCAATCACGAAATAAAAAAAACATCACTCCCGAAAACCTGATCCCGCTTATCACACCTACCTTGAATGCCATCCCGGCTCGTACAGATCCATTCACGATGGTGGACATATATAACAAAATCATGCTCTCATCCCTCGATGCTATAGCCCCTTTGAAGCTAAAAAAGAGTAAGCCCCGGAAACACATCAATTCCTGGTTTTCACCTCACCTCAAAGCCCTCAGACAGGAAAAGCGACGCCATGAAAAAATCCCCGATTCAAGTGCCTGACTCATGTATCAAAGATAAAAACTGGTGCACGGGCATACAAAATGCCCTAGCGTACAAAATCTCTTCCCTTAAGACTAAGATAAGCATAAAAAAAGAATCTCTGCTCGCCTCTACTAAGCTGAGTACTGACATCCACAATAAGGTTCACCTGACCCAATCAGCTCCCCCAACGCACAACCCCCCCTTTAATTTCCATAAAGTATCCACCAAAGAGGTAGAAAACACCATTCTTACCCTCAAACCGTCAAATTGCCACGGAGACCCATGCCCTGCTCAACTGATAAAGGATGCAGCCCGTGATCTCGCACCATTTATTACCAAACTAATAAATGCGTCTTTCACATCAGGCTCCGTACCCAACAATTTAAAACAGTCCTGGGTCCTCCCTCTGCTTAAAAACCCGAATTTAGACCCATCCACTCCAACTAACTACCGCCCCATCACCACAGTACCATTCCTTCTTAAAATCCTCGACAAAATAGCTTACCAACAGATCCAACATTACCTTGAGCACTTCCACCTCCTAGGCGCCCGACAATCTGGTTTCAGGCCAAAGCATGGAACCGAAACTGCACTCATAGATCTCAAAGCACAAATAGACGAGCTGAGAGACCAGGGTAAGACAGCACTATTGCTACTCCTTGATCTCTCTGCGGCCTCCGACCTGGTTGACCATGAGATCTTGTGCAACCACCTACAAAAAGCTGCCCACTTCTCTCAAGAAGCAACCAATTGGATCCAATCCTTCCTTAAAGGATAGTTCCGGGACTTTTTTTTTATTGTCCCTACGGGTCGGCCATGTGTTTGTAAGCATAAATCGGTAGATCGTAGGAAACTTTCCTATGGACCTTACCCGACTTTTCGCCCATTATCGCACTCGAAATCAGCCTCCATTTTGTGATAATCCTATCATTCCGCCGCATCGACCTGGCTCACCTGCCTTTGCGGCACTAAATCAAATCCCCCGCCCCTGAAACAGACTTTATCAAAACATTCATATTCCCCGCCTCTATCCGTGACGTGACTGTGCTGCGTAGGCAAACGCGCCCAGGCGTCTTCTACGCGACTCCACACAGACCCCGGAAATCAACACAGATCAGCTCACAATACAGCGCACCACAATTCGGAATATGAAACTGTACTTTGAAATCAAACCGCAAGATTGTAAATGTGGTAAAGTACATTTATTTGACATCAAATGTTTAGAGAATATTCAGCGATTTGCATTTTTATTTGCTCATGTTCCAAAAAGTTCGTATTGAGGAACGCGATGGTCCTTTGCTGTACACAGGGTCTTAGAGCATCTCACAATACAGCACCACAATTCGGAATGTGAAACCGTGGTTTAAAAGCAAACGGCAAGATTGTACATTTGGCAAAGTACGTTTATTGGACATCAAATGTTTAGAGAATATTCAGCGATTTGCATTTTTATTTGCTCATGTTCCAAAAAGTTCGTATTGAGGAACGCGATGGTCCTTTGCTGTACACAGGGTCTTAGAGCATCTCACAATACAGCACCACAATTCGGAATGTGAAACCGTGGTTTAAAAGCAAACGGCAAGATTGTACATTTGGCAAAGTACGTTTATTGGACATCAAATGTTTAGAGAATATTCAGCGATTTGCATTTTTATTTGCTCTCGATCCAAATTAGTTCGTCTTGAGGGAAGCGATGTTCGTGTGCAGTACACAGGGTGTTGGTTTACGATAAAAATAAGCTCTTCTGTCGCACTGATAATCGCATGGCTGTTCCAACAACGAGGCACTAGGCCACCACAACGGTAGGTATGTTGCATCTAACCGTTAGTACCGCGTAAGGGCATACTTGTACTTGGCGATCGTCCCATAAAATGGTCAGGGTGGTAACGTTGTTCACGCGGAGAAGCAACTGGCGGCTGTAGAAGCCGTCCGCCGGTGTCTGGTACTCGTGACACAGACAGTAGTGAATGATGTACCTAAAAACATAAAAAATGAAATTAGTCTCACCATCAGATCCTTATTAAAATTATTCATTTCATAGCGAGGACAGCGCTACTGGGTGTACACAAGTGTTTAAAGGCGTGGCGAGGCATGGAGGGGGGGGAGTGGAGTACAAGGTAAGTAGCATAAAATAATAAATAAATAGGGCCAGCTGGTGGCAAGTGCAAGGTAAGTGCAGAACAAGTGCTGGGAAGGGGGGGCTGTAGGATACTGAGACAGTCCCCCAGTGCAGGGGTTGACAGGGAGGCAGTGCAGGTGGAGAGTGGAAGGGCCCAGGACCGAGGTCGCAGACAGTGGACCAGTTGTAGCAGGGGAGAGGGAGAGAGAAAGCAGAAGCAAAGAGGAAGGTTTTGAGGTGCTTCAGTAAAAGAAGATGGTTCTCCTCCAGATAGTGCGCGGTAGAAAACACTATGCCACATAGAACGAACAAGTACAACTGAACCCGTCTTTAAAGCCACTGTATAGTAATGAAATTGCGGTATAAACTCATCAAAAGTTACTTACATTATATTTGCATTTTCCATTGTGTCTCTGTGTAGGGCAGACCCGAAACACCACTCCTTCTTTGCCGACGTTACTTCTTCTAATGAACGTGGCTCATCGTTTCGTTTCTGAAATTTTATTCATTATCTTTTCTTAGTCTTTCAGGATGGTCCCGGCCTGTCAAGGTCAAATCACAATAGAACCTTATATTGGGTCGTGGGCCGTTCCGCCACCCGAGCAAAACATCAAAGCAGCTGACCTTCACTTTGAGCGAGCACACATTTCTAGTTAGCTCCAGTTAGTGTAAGGGCATCTTGTCTGCGTGCCTTTTTTTTTATTGTCCCTATGGGTCGGCCATGTGTTTGTAATACGGAAACATTCTATAATTTTTGTAAAAATGATTTATATTACTGTTTGGTTTAATTGCAATGGGCCTGCAACATGAGGAGACTCGAGAGAACAGACAATCGAATTACAATCATTTAAACCGTGATGTGTATTTCTCAATGAGCTCTGCTTTAGGTGGACATGGAACAGAGGCAATGTTGGGTGGCAATGCAGTTGTCCCCTGCATAGGTTCGTTCACCACTCCATGTATGTGCCTATCGAGGACATCTACGATAAGTCTCTCAATAAACTCATATTGCATATCCTCAAACACTGGTTTGATCACCCATTGTTTACTTCTTTTAGTGAAGGCCTTATTGTAGCGAAGCGTCCCTAAAGTTCCGGTCGTCCTACTTTGTTGACGGCCAACATTATGGTTATGTGCCAAGACCGCTAGAAGAGTCCGATTTATCATGCCTTCCATGCCAAAATGCAATCTTTTGGGCCTGTACTTTAGGCACATATTGTGGAACACCTCCAAATCTCCTGTGTGGCAGAATTCCGTGAGTCCCCTCAAATCTCTTGTTATAGTTTTATCAAATACAATCTTTTCAATGGCCTTGTGAGTGGGTGATGAAGGAATCAACCACTTCTTCTTCCGTGCCTCCTCTGTGGACAAATGGCCATGTTCACATTTGTGGAAATGCTCATTTGTCGACCATTGATGTACGTTGCTACAGTGCAACATTACTGACCGCCATTTTTCCAGTAGAATTTCCAACGACCCTTCACATGTTTTTGAGCTCCACCAAAGATGGTTGCTGATTGACTTGGACCACTGTGAAATACCTTGCATATCTTTTTTTTTTCCTGCAGCCGACAATTTTTTATTGATTGTTTTTGCAAGATGCCATACGTCAAATTGGTGATTTATATTTTTGTACTGTTCTCTCATTGTCTTGGCAATTGAAACGTGTCTGTCCGTGGCTATCAGGTCGATCACCATTCCCCGCGATTGTAGTTCTTGCAATGATGCTACAAAGCCAACTTTCTCCATGGCCACTGAGGATGTACTTTGTGACACCTGCACGACCACCGAACTCACAATTTTCTTACTTTCCATGTCCTGAAAGTGGTAGGTGCAGTACTTGGCTGAAAATCCTGGACTGTCGCATTGTCCATCACCGGCTAGCCTGAAGCGTTTGCCCGCGAATGTACTTTCCATTGACATTTTTTCCATTCTCCAAGCTTCGCTGATGGCTGGAAATAGATAATCGGTTTGGTATTTGTAGAACTGACTTTTCGCAATGAAATGGATTCCCACAAACTGAAAGAAATACTGTAACTTTTTAAAACTTGAACCACTAAAAAGTGCGGCCGCTGCACAAAGTAGATTGCCTGCTGGCAGTTGCCCCAGCATGGGTTGTGCAGACCATGCGAACGGATGATATTGTGTACAGGTGGCATGTATTTTAAGGTTAGTGCCTCGAATTGCACGAGTCACATTAATCAATGGCTCCCCACATACTTCCCCACCAACCCAATGCCCACATTTCATCATCATAATAATATCCATCAAACAGCTATCGAATACAATGAATTTGGCCTCTTTCCTTATACTGTCACTCTGCATCCCAGCTGGTTCGGCCTGTAACGTTGAGGACATGTCACTCGCATGAAAGGTACAATCTCTGATATCGTCTTCCGCTATGCTGAGTGATATTGATGGTGTTTCATTGTCGTCCACTTCATTCTCTTCCATTGCAACATCTGTTCCTTGTCCGGAGATGGGAGAAAAAAACAATGTCTTCAACTTTCGCGTGCTCTTATTTTTTGCGGGTGTGGATTCTGTGAATTGATCTACGACTGCATCCAAACTACCAGGAGGACATTCACTATCAATGGCTGGTGGTGGTATAGCTCCGTTGTCAATCACTTCATATTCTTCCCATTGGCACGATGCATCTCCAGTCTCAAGTCCCTGCCAAAAGGTTTGACAAGCAACATCTCTCGTTCGCTTCACTGTCTGTGTAGATCTAGTTCTTACACCCACTCGCAACTAGAGGACAGATTAGAAAAGGGATGTTCAGTTTAAACACAACTTACAGTATTGAACTATTGACAGTGAAAGACAACATAATATAGTGAACAGGACACTAACCTTCTTTTGCTTTCTTTTCTTTGAAACTTTCTTTCCTCGAACTTCAACATCTGGACGCTGTTGCTCCGACTCGTGTGTGCATGTCTCCACTTCCTCTCGCGCTGCAACGACTATACTTTCATGATAAGCACATCCATCACTCACTGAGGCTCCATCGACTCGCTGAAACATAGAACTTTCATTAGTATGTATAATAATATTGAAAACACAAAATGTACTTGGGGACCAATACCCATACGTACATCTCAATAGCAAAACACGAATGAACGCATTGTGTAGAACATTCAAACGACAATAGTTCACGCATTGTTGATCTAGTTAGATTGAACTGTCAAGATCCATACCTCGGGCTCCGCATAGACTTCCATTGATGATATTATTGAAGATGACGCTTCAGCAACTCCCTGAAACACAGTAATTGCATTAGTATGGTTTTCTATTTTGTTTAAAAGAACATAAACTTTCTGCAGGCGTCAACGGCTCATCTAAATAGACCTGCACAAATGATCAGTTGTCTAAAATAAATAATGGATATCTAAATATGATTCGATTTGCTCCATCGTTGGAAGTGTCACCACCCAGAGATCTGCATCAACTACTAGGGGTGATGTTCTTGTTGAAGAAGCTCCGTCAGCTCCCTGAAACATAGTACTTGCGTTAATAAAGAAGGAAGTATAGCGGATGTAATCACGTCATTTGATCTCGCATGATTGATCTGTCAGTATCCATACCTCGAAATGCATAAGAACATCAAGGGACGCTGTAACTGCGGTGCACACTTCTGCAAGCTGTTGCGCCGACCCGTAACTGCATGCTCCCCCTTCCTCTTGGACTAATGCTCCATCGACTCCTTGAAACATAGGACTTTCATTAGTAATGAACACAATATTGAAAAAAGAAGACACATAGGAGGGCGACGACAGAAGGACATACCAATGGCTAAAAACGAAAGAAACATTGTGTGTAACAATCACGCTACAAGAATGCAAGATCTGATGATCTCCATCGATGGAACTGTCCGGAAACGTACCTCGAGCATCTGAGTGACATCTACGGTTGTCGTCAATGCGTTGGACTCCTCAGCATCTCCCTGAAAGACAGTACTTGCATTATTTTGGATAACAATAATTATAACTGAAAACAAAGACTAGAGGACGAGTACTGTGGTGTACCATTAGGTAAAATAATTACACGATCAATTAAAACTATTGATTTACATGCCTAAAACAAGTCAGTGTCAGAATAGCTAAGTAAGATTACCCGATAGGCGCTTGAAGTGGCTGATGACTGCAATAACGACACGGATGGAGAATCTTCAGCCTTCATATTGAGTGGATACATAAATGGGGAAATTATTGTTAGCTAATGCTACACACTACCGCAATGCCGAGAGATAAATACGTAAACTTGACTCACCAGTGGAGGGATGTGGACGAATAGAGTGGGAATAGCGGTTGAGAGCAATTTTCGCCTCGCTCGCGGTGTTTTCGTCCTTATTAGCAATGATGTGGAGTACATGTCTGGGCTAAAGTGCCTGCTGCAGATGCGGTATCGATCACCCCTCTTGTCCGCAAAGACTTCTAGGACTCTACTTTCTATCTCAGAGGCTGGATATCCGCAATATCGGACCCATTCTCTTATCTGATCTATTGTCTTAGGGAAAACATGCATTATAGTACCTTCAGATTTGTTATGGGTCTTCGAAGGGCAACCGCCAATGGAACAGGCAGGCATTATGGAAAGTTCTGAAAAGTAAAGATCGACAATTCTCTATGAATACCAATGTGTTAAAACATTAAATGACACATAAAAGGTTCAATGCAAGGTCCGTTTTGGTTCTTGGAACTATACATGTTATTCACATGCGGATAAGTATTTCAATAACTTTCAAAAAATAGAAAAAGTAATTTGACTAAACTCAGAACATGTGACTAGTTCCTTGCATGTACTGTCGTGAACGAAAAGAAAACATGGATGCAATTTGATGACTACTAGCAAATAGATATAAATTAAAAAATTGGACGCAAAATGATTATGGTACATGGACTTACCTTGACGAACAAACAGTTAGATGCAGGGATCAGAGTAGTTTCTTGTCGTAGAACAGGGAGCAGTTCACAGGTTGCAAACTGACGAGTTTGCTCAAAGTGGTCACGGAAGTTCACAGAGACGAAGAGCAGATAACCAGCACCTTCACGGGTTGACTAGCAAAGCGCAAAGAAGTTCTCATTAGAAATATGAAGTGGGTTATAAAGAATTCGAAACAGGGGTGTGTTTGTGAATGAATGACGTGTATATGTCGTGGCATTATGCGGTCTGCAGGGGGCCGTCCAGCGTGAGGGGGGATGCTTGGCAGGAGACACGGGGTCTGGAGGTAGACATGGGAACAACAACCCATGCTCTATAGACCACTTTGAAGTGTACATGGTCTTTGGCACCTCTTGGCCTTTATCGCTCCCTGACAGCTCCACTTGCCAGCACAAGTACCCCGGTGCGAACTGCCTTTGATAGGGCGGGGGGTGGATCGGGGCGGTGGTCGTGCAGACAAGACACAGGAAGACTCGTGAATGGAGACACACTTATGTGGATTGCAGGGGGCCGTCCAGCGTGAGGGGGGATGCTTGGCAGGAGACACGGGGTCTGGAGGTAGACATGGGAACAACAACCCATGCTCTATAGACCACTTTGAAGTGTACATGGTCTTTGGCACCTCTTGGCCTTTATCGCTCCCTGACAGCTCCACTTGCCAGCACAAGTACCCCGGTGCGAACTGCCTTTGATAGGGCGGGGGGTGGATCGGGGCGGTGGTCGTGCAGACAAGACCCGTTTGCCGCAGGGCCTCACCAAGGAGAGGCCATCTAACTGAATGTAAGAGGATGGCTGCAGGATCTACTACATGGAATGCAGGGGGGTGAGTTTATAAATACCTCACCCTCCCAGGAGAATATACACTAGATTCATTTAAAAAATCAAAACAACCATTGTTAAAATATATGTTGGGCTTTATTTTAGATTTTAATTAAACATAAATAATAAACATTACACATTGTAAAGTTGAGGTTGCAGCACATCGAGGGAAAATCCGCGGTATTGTCCACTGTCACTGGGGAAATGTTGTCTAATGGCAAGTACCGCACAGGCAGGTATTACTCTCCGAACGCGGTGTCCGAGCCTCCCGTGAAGCCACCAAGTGAAGCAACGATAGGCCACCAGCCTGTACCACCTGTGAAAAAAAAAGATGCAAACTGTATTAAACTGACCAAACTTTCTTATCAATGTCGATTCAGGTAACACATGTCATTTTTCTTAGAAAAAAATTATATCTAGAAAATGCACTATATGGAACAAATTTACATGCGTTCGAATGATATGTAAATGTAATTTTATATGTGGGAGACGACCATGAAATAGTGGTGGCATCACTGACATCACAAACAGAGTATACTTACTCGTTACTCGGATTACGCGGACGAACAGTGCCGCGAAGTTCGTGCATAAGCACCATCATCATCCTCAACACGGTCCGTGAGAGGCAGGCTTCCCTGAACTCTGGCAGCTCGGTGATGCATTGCGGACTTTGCTCGCCTTCCTGCAGACTTTGCTCGCTTTCCGAAATGTAGGCCAAGCACCCGGAATTTTCACGGCAGCAGCAGTTCTCCTCCTCAGTTGGCATTAGCTCGCACCGATTGCACGTGCACCAGGTGGAGACGCCGTCCATGCGACATGGTCCAGGCTCTTCATCCGTTGACTGGTCCTCCCAACTGCCGTCCGAATCCCCATCGTTTTCGCGTGCTTGACTTTCCAGTAGTTCTTTCTCGGTGTACTCGGGCTCGTACATATACGGCATTATTGTGGCCATTGTGCGGTAAAGATAGTAAAATAATTTACAGAGATGGTACAGGTGTTCACACGGGCTACAAGCGGCGAAGGTAGCTGACCAGAGCACTGAAACGAGTCACAGAATACTCAAAGTAACACAGAGAGAGGAATGGAATCGAAAATCTGCTGCTGTGTGTTGTGAAACGGTCTGTTTATACTTATTGGGGAAAGAGGCGTCCTGCCATTTCCATGGCAACACGTCAATAGCTGAGGCGCAGCGATTGTTGACACGAGACGTGCTTGAAATGGGCAGTACGCGTCTGCTGATGTCAGGCTCAGGGGCGGGGGATTTGATTTAGTGCCGCAAAGGCAGGTGAGCCAGGTCGATGCGGCGGAATGATAGGATTATCACAAAATGGAGGCTGATTTCGAGTGCGATAATGGGCGAAAAGTCGGGTAAGGTCCATAGGAAAGTTTCCTACGATCTACCGATTTATGCTTACAAACACATGGCCGACCCGTAGGGACAATAAAAAAAAAAGTCCCGGAACTATCCTTTAACAACCGCACGATGAGTCTTCTCATTGTCAGCAGCAGCCGACCCTACACCCATCACTTGCGGCGTGCCTCAAGGATCTTGCGTCTCCCCTACACTTTATAACATCTTCACGAAGCCTCTCTTTGATGATCTAGACGATCTGGGTATCACCTACACAAATTACGCCGATGATACCCAGATCCTCATCCCGTTGTCGGGGGACTATGACAAGGATTTGGCCTTCGTTAATAAAGTGTACCTCATCATCCAGGCATGGATGGCCACACACGGTCTATGCCTGAATGATGACAAGACGGAACTCCTTATACTTGGCTCAACACACTACCTCAACAAGTTGGGCCACAAATACTCCTCATTCATAATTGACGATAACAAGATCAAGGTAGCTAAGGAGGTCAACACCCTTGGCTTCTATCTAGATTCCTCCCTCACCTTCAACAAACAAGTAAACGCTATGGCCTCCGCCACTGCGTACACTTGCAAACTCATTAGGGCAGCCAAACCATTCCTCTCCCCTACCAACTGTACCACCTTGGCCAGGGCTCTGATCCTGTCCAAGTTGGACTATTGCAACGCTCTTTATGTAGGATGTAACAAATATATCTCAAACAAAATCCAAATCCTCCAAAATAACGCCCTTAGAGCTGCCCTCAGTATCCCAAAGAAAGCCCACATCTCTGATTCCAGAAGATCCGTCAACTGGCTCTCCACCAAAGACAAGATATTCCTTAAATCGGTGTCTTTGATTCATAAATGCCTCCACCAAGCAGCCCCTCAATACCTCATCTCCAGATTTACTAGACCCACCTTCTCTCGCCCCGTGCGAACGGCCAATTCCAACCTTCTTCTGGTACCCAGGTTCAAACGAACTATGTCTGGAGGCAATAGCTTTCCAGTGAAAGCAGCGCAATTTTGGAACTCCCTTCCTCCTACCTGCAGGGAGGACCTACCCTACCGACGTTTCAGAGCCAGAACTATCCATTGGCTTAAAACACTTGACTCATAACGACATTAAGCCAATGACCTTCCGATGCCTGGATGCGCCACTACCACCTGACTCCGCACCTCAGTGCATGTAAATATGTATATAGTACTGCTTAAAGTGTATATGTTCCTCCCCTCATTTTCGGCGTGAAACTTCCTGCACTGTAACCACAGCGGGACCTCACCCTATTGTATGTAACTATGTTTTTGCAACCCTCTTGCTGCCTCTGCGCCTGGTTACCCCTGGGTTTGGTGCGCATTATAAATAAATAAATACCTAAATTGGTTTCTGGGCTCCCCTTGTAGACCCATGAAGGTTTCGGGAGATGGCCCTTGGGGTTCATGACTGTAGCCTAAACTACAATGGCCGCCAGAAGATGCTGCACGCAGTGATCCTATCAGGATCTGAAGTCCAAGAAGCAAGTGGGAAATAGAACTCCACCCCTGCATACTTACCATAGCCAAGGGCAGCCACAGTGCCATGAATTTCAATGTCCTCCAGGAAGTTGAACAGTGATTAAGACCTAGGCTTCTTGATGAACGAGAAAAAGTCAAGTCTGAACCCCAGCCACGTAAAACTATTTTTGGGGGCTCTGATTGGGACCAAAGACGAGCTCTACTATCCATCTGTGACGACCTCAGAACTAACGCAGACTCAAACACTACCTCAGCCCTTATTCTGCTCGACCTCTCCGCAGCCTTTGACACAGCCACAAAACCCTGACTAGAAGACATAGGCATAACAGACACAGCACTACGCTGACCAAATCATTCCTAGCAGACAGAACAGAAACTGTATGTATCAAACCTTTCAAATCCACTCCACGAGTTAACGACTGTGGAGTGCCACAAGGATCCTCACTTTCTCCAGCATTGGATCTTTCATGGATTCACATGCTTAGAATATTCCCCGTCGACAGACTGGGAACCCTCGGTACGATTTATAAAGCAGTTTCCCATAGGAAAACGTAGGACACAAGTGTCAATCTGTCGTTTTGGGCCCTCGCACGCATGCCCCACTAAGACGTAGCAGTATAAATGCCCCGCGGCTCCCTTCAGATTGCAACCGTCTCCAAAGTAGTGGGAGCACCTCGTGTAGTCTATTTTGTCTAGGTTGTGCTGTTGGAGTTTCTCCTGATGTCAGGGAAAGTGCTGTTCCACCCGTGCGCTACGTGCGGGTTGAAGGTGTACGAGAGGGACGGACATATGGATTGCATATATTGTCTACACCCTCATCATTCGGCAGACAAGTGCGACACATGTAAGGCCTTCTCCCAGAAGGCTCATAAAGATCGAAGACTTGTGGCATGGTTAAATGATGGAGCGGGGGCATACCCGCCTTCGGAGGAGGGCTCTACGCGCAGCGTGGTCTCAGTGTCAAAATCTTCAGGGGCTCCGCGCCGCTCGACATCGTCGGAACCCCCGGTGAAGAAATTGCGACCGGCGGAGAAGGAATCATCGAGGCCATTCTAAGGAGTCTTCGTCGAAGAAAGCCTCGTCATCCTCATCTTCGACGAAGAAAGACAGAAAAGGAAAAATATAAATCCTCCTCGGGCGATCATCATAGATCGACCTCGAGTCGAGATGCAGAGAAGCGTAGGTCGAGTTCGGAAAAAGGCAGCAACGCCTCGGGGACCTGCACGACCACCACCGTCGACTGCAGGGCAGTCGTCGACCACTTCTCTGCCACTGACACAATTGGTCTCAACCGTTCCTGGACTGCAGACGGTAACGACGACGACGTCGACGACGGGGCCAGCTGTAGCTTCGTCGACGGAGATCCCGCAAGAGGCCTGGCGACCAGAGGTATAGGACCCGGTTTTGCCAGAGACACTACTGCAGCAAGAGGCCTTGTCGGTGTCCTCGGAGATGAGGATGTGAGAGTAGCTGGCCCTGCAGACCTCTGATTACGAGAGATTACCAGGCCTCTCTCCGGGAGCATTCCGGGGTCTACCCCTCTTCTCAATCCGCAGTCACTCTTGTCGCTGGAGGTCTTCTCCACGTTGCAAACGTTGCTGAAGACACTGGACGAGAGACTACCTCAAGCAACTCCGGCTAGATCGGCCATCGACGACGCGGGCCCGTCTCGTCAGCCACCTCCATCAACCCCCACGTCATTGCCAGCGGGTGGAGACCTCTCGGCTCCACGCCGCGAGGAAAGAGAGCTGATGGATTCGGACAGTAGAGCCTTATCGGATGTGTCGCTTTCCCCCTCCAGGGATCCAACCTGGGAGTCCGAAGCAGAATTGGAAACCCCGAGAAGCCCGGCTCACCCGTCTCCCCCGGACGACATTGGGTCATTTCACACCATCGTGGCCAAGGCTTGTACAGAATTCGGGCTGGCCCAGGAAGAGGAGAAAAAGGACTGTTTTCTTTTCGACCACACGGGAAAGAGGAGAAGGTCAGTGTTTTCAATACCCATCCTGGATCATGTGTGGCAGGAGGGGTTACAGACCATGCGCCACCCTTTCTCGGAACTGGCGATAAAAGGTCGTCTGGAGAAAAAATGTAAGGCTCCAGAGGCTACCCCCAAGTGCCTCTCCTCCCAACCAACTCCTCACTCAGTGGTGTCGGCAGCGGCGGCGAGAAAGGCGAGGGCCCAGCACAAGTGCACGACCCCCCCGGAAAGTGTGCCAGAAGACAGGATGCTTTCGGCAAAAAAGTGCTGTCGGTAGGTGCTACCATAGTGAAAGCGGCCAATTCTCTGGCCATAGTAGCCAGATACGACATGGGGATGTGGCACCGACTAGCTCCTATGCTGGAGCATCTCCCGGAAGAACATCGTAAGGCGGCGATGTTACTAGTCAGGGAAGGTGAAGAGGCCTCCAATCATGCCATAAACATCGCGGTTGACCTCGCGGAATCGGGGTTTAAGCAGGTGAATAACGGTGTGGTTCTCCGAAGGCAGGCATGGCTGAAATGCACCAACTTCCGACCAGAGGTGCAATACAAGGTGCTGGATATGCCTTTTGAGGGAGACCACCTGTTCGGCGAGAAGGTGGACGAGGCCCTGAAGGGCATGAAAGAGGACTCGGACACAGCGCGTTCCTTGGGGGCCCTCCAAAGTGGTCGAAGTTTCCGGTCTTTTCGTCCCTTCAGGGGGACATCAGGAAATTCCAGATTCTCTGCATCGAGAGACAGATCCTTCAGTAGGCCAGCATAGCCCTCTCAGGGATACAGACTGGCTTTTCAAGCGGCAAAACGACGCTGAGACTACCAGGCCCCCAAGAAGAGAACCGGTTACTCGTCGACGAGGGATAAGCAGACCAATGACCAGCAATGACGGGCATCGGAACATTCTGGGAAGGCAGGGTATCGTGCTACATCAACGAATGGGAGAAAATAACAGATCGATGGGTGTTGGACACTGTAAAATACGGACGTTCCCTGCAATTCAAAAGTAACCCTCCGCACATTCCACCGGCGTTTGTAGCTCAACCCCATCTGAGCGTGTTACAGCAGGAAGTAGCACTTATGCTACAAAAAGGGCTTTATTCCCGATACTTTGTGGTGAAAAAACCAAATGGAAAGTGGCGTCCCATTCTAGACCTACGCAATCTAAACAAAACGTTGAAAAGTCTAAAATTCAAAATGCTCACGCTCCAAGAAGTGATCCGGTGAGTTCAAGGGGACTTTCTGGCGTCTCTGGACCTGCGGGACGCGCACTTCCACATACCGATGTGTCGGTGACACAAAGTTCCTAAGGTTTGTGGTAGGGCGGACTCGCTACCAGTTCACAGTACTTCCTTTTGGGCTGAAAACCTCTCCCAGAACGTTCACGAAATGTATGGCCCCAGTGGCGGCCTGGCTGAGAAGGCAAGGCTGTCATGTATACCCGTATCTCGGCGACTGGTTGGTCAGGGGGTCCTCCCCTATGTCGACTCTCTCGTTTGCAGGCCACCATGCACCTCTTACAACGGCTGGGGTTTGCGGTAAACTTCGAGAAATCCTGGTTAACGCCGTCAAGAAGCTTGGTGTTCCTGGGCGCACAGTTTGAGACCCAGTCAGGGTTAGTGAAGCTATCCCTCGACAGAATCGCCAAACTCAATCGATTAGCAGGTCAGCTGAAAATCAATACCAGACTGTCAGTGAGAAAATATGTCAATTCTGGGCGCTATGCCGTCCTGCATTCCTCTGGTGGGCAACTGCCGCCTGTTCATGAGGCCGGTTCAAGAGTTTCTGGCGGACCGGTGGACGCAGGCCCAAGGGCTCTGGTCGGACAAGCTGACCACCGACGATGACAACCTCCTACTAGCTCTTCAGTGGTGGCAGAGCTTCCAGAATCTATCCAGAGGGGTACTCCTACAGGAGCCGGAGTTTCGGCTAACCATAGTGACGGACGCGTCCCTGACAGGCTGGGGAGCACACATGGGCACTCTACAAACGCAAGGTCGTTGGTCTCGGAGGGAATCTCTCCTGCACATCAGCGTTCTGGAACTGAGAGCAGTGCGCTGGGCCCTGAAGTCGTTCCTGCCGCACATCAGAGGGTCCATAGTGAGAATATTGACAGACAACACGACAGCGATGTTTTACTTGAGGAAGCAAGGGGGCACGCGATCCAGAACCCTTTCCACCGAGGCTCAGAAGGTGTGGCATTGGGCTCTGAAACACGATATATCCATCGTAGCTCATCTTCCGGGTATACGGAACGAGCAAGCGGACTCACTCAGCAGAAATATGGACCAAATTCACGAATGGGAGATAGACAGCGTTCCGTTGTCGAAGGTCTTCGAGAAATGGGGGCGGCCTCTGCTGGATCTCTTTGCTACGAAGAGGAACAAGAAGTGCGAAATGTATGCCAGCAGGTGGCCACAGGAAGGCTCTCTGGGGGAAGCGTTCTCCGTCCCGTGGACGGACAAGTTCCTCTACGCCTTCCCTCCGTTCCCTCGAATACGGAAAACTCTGCAGTGGATACACAGGTACAGGTGCCGGCTCATCCTAGTGGCACCGTGTTGGCCGAGGCAGCTGTTGTTTTCCGACCTGCTTCACCTGTCAGTGGATCAACCAATAACATTCCCGAAGGTTCCCAATCTCCTGTCCCGGGACGGGGAACAGTGTGGCATCACAATCCAGACAGTCTCAATCTCACAGCTTGGCTCCTGACTTTTCGGAATTTGGTGCCTTGAGCATTTCGTCGGACTGTCGGAGGATCCTACAAGCAGCGCGAGCCCCTTCCACCAACAAGTCGTACAAGTGTAAGTGGAGAAGGTTCTGTACGTGGTGTCAAGGACAGACGGGAGTGCAACCTCTAAGGGTCATTCCGGAACAGCTTCTGCCGTATCTGCTACACCTAGCGAAGAGCAGATTATCTTTTTCACCAATAAAGGTACACCTGGCGGCCATCTCTAGGTGCACGAGGAGAAGGAAGTCATCTCCCTTGTTTAGTGACAGGTTGGTGAAACACTTCATGAGGGGTTTGTTCTGGACGTTCCCTCCGGTTAAACGTTTTCCACCAACGTGGAGCCTTAATATGGTGCTAGCAGGGTTAATGAAACCACCCTTTGAACCAATGGCCACATCGTCGATGAAGTTCTTGTCATGGAAAGTGGCCTTTCTAATAGCTATAACATCAGCTAGGCGGATCTCGGAGTTGCAAGTGTTGGTCATAGATCCTCCATACCTAAGGTTTTTTAAGGACAAAGTGGTTTTGTCAAAGAATCCTCGTTTCATTCCAAAGGTTCCTACGGCTTATCATAAGCACTCATCCATTGTCCTGCCCACCTTTTTGTTAACAAATCCTCGTTTCATTCCAAAAGTTCCTACGGCTTATCATAAGCACTCATCCATTGTCCTGCCCACCTTTTTGCAGCCCCCTCATCGGCTGCGGAAAAAGTCCTACATACCTTGGACGTCAAGAGAGCTCTAAAATGTTACCTTCATCGGACTCAGCAACTTAGATCTGTGCAACAACTCTTCGTAGCATATGGTCCTTCGGCGAAAGGAAAAGCAATTTCAAAGCAGGGACTGGCCCGATGGGTCTCGTCGACGATTGCCTTCTGTCATTCAAAAGCAGTAAAACCGCTACAAGGGCGTCCGAGAGCTCATTCCACAAGGGCAACTTCGTCGATGGCGTTGAGGGCAGGAATCCCGCTGACAGTGATTTGCCAGGCGGCGGCATGGTCGGTGCCTCACACATTTACCACGGCAGCATGCAGACGAAATACAAATGGGAAGATCAGTCTTGTGCCATCTGTTTCAATAAGGTAAGCCCTTTTCAAGAAGGGTCTGTTCTTATTTCGACATATTTATATGTGGGTGTATATAAGGATGTATGTGTATATATATTATTGATCTGTGCATGTACTGTTGCGCATTTTAAATTGGCATCCTACGTAAGCGTGGTTCACTATACATATGCTTAGAAGGGTGCCGGATTGCATTCACACCTCCTTTTTCAGGATCACTGCTGTGCATTCTATTCTAAGCATGTGAATCCATGAAAGATCCAATGCTAGAGAAGGGAATAGTTTCTTACCTGTAACTCCATTTCTCCAACATTGGCATCTTTCATGGATTCACATGCGCCCGCCGGCCACCCCGGAATGCAATCGTCTTGTATATCTAGGTTTCACCCCATTCTGCTTTGGAGGGGTCGAAATCTGAAGGGAGCCGCGGGGGCTGGGCATTTATACCGCTACGTCCTAGTGGGGCATGCGTGCGCGGGCCCAAAACAACGTACATGGGACACAAGTGTCAAATGTTTTCCTATGGGAAACGGCTTTATAAGCGTACCGAGGGTTCCCAGTCTGTCGACAGGGAATATTCTAAGCATGTGAATCCATGAAAGATGCCAATGCTGGAGAAATGGAGTTACAGGTAAACTATTCCCATCTCCACTATATGTCAACATCTATCAAAATACAACATTACATGTTACAACTACGCAGACGACACTCAGATCTACAAAATCAAAGACACCAATGCCGACCATTCAACCCTAATCGACTGTCTAAAAGAAGTCTTCAACTGGATGGATGCCAACAACCTGAAAATCAACCCAGGAAAGACAGAAGTCATGATCGTATCCAAAGACCAAGAGAAAGAAACCACCATCCCATGGCCTATGGAAATGGGAAACACTGACACCATCGAAGGTAGTAAAAAAATCTGGGAGTCCTAATGGACAAAACCCTAACCCTGGAACCACAAATAAATGCAACAGTGAAGAAATGCTTTTTTCTCCACACGGCAAGAAGAATTCTACCTTTCCTCTCCTTCACGCACAAAGCACTCACTATCGTCGCCCTAATTATGTCAAAAATCGACTATGCAAACAACCTCTACCTCGGAATACCAGAATACCCCCTGAAGAAACTGCAACGGATCCAAAATGCAGCAGCAAGACTACGCCTCAAACTATCCAGAAGAGACCACCTCACTCCAGCCCTAAAAACACTACACTGGCTCCCAGTAAAACATCGCATCACCTTCAAAACAATGCGCATAACGCACAGGGCAATCGGTGTACAAGGAGCAGAATTCCTACAAAGGAAAATAAGTCTACAAACCAACAAGGCCCCTCTGATCAAGCAACAAAATCCACCTGGAACTCAAACCATACCTTAAGAAAAAACCTGGAACATCCCAAAAGAAATAAACACTGAAGATCACCGAAAATTCAGGAAATCACTAAAAACCTGGCTCTTCAACACCACAGACTAAATCGGGAAACCAAAACCGGAAAAAGGATGACCAAACCGGAAAGGACACATACATCCCCGACCCGAGAAGGTAGCTCCCACGGCGCCTGGACGGGTGACACCGGATAGACTGGAACACAGGCGACACGCACAGAGACTGAGTCAACTACCCCAGACAATCCCACCAACACTTTCGCCTGCCCCTTAGTTACTGCTGGGTACCACAGTAGTGTGGAATTGTCGAGATATTGGCAATCGCCACACTACCCGAGAGGTTGACATTGGCGGGTGCACTGGCCACAGGAATATGAAGGGAGGATAAGGGGAGCTATGAGAGAGCATGTTAGAGGTGGGGGCCAGAGGAGTAAGGAACCTTCTATACCAGTCGTACCCAGATCAGGACAGAGCCGCATCAGGGGAGACTATGCAAGCCGAGCGCCTCAATTCAGGATAGAGATGCAAACTAACCAACCCTACTAACAATTTCCCTTTCTGCATACACCTCTCAAACTCCAAACCAACCAAAACCTACAGCACAACAAACCGCACAAACTTCACTACATTGCATCAACAAAACAAAAACACAGTCTTGCACAACAGTACACAACTACCGGCTGCAAACACCCCCGGCCCAGCCAACGGACCCACCGGGCTGTGGCCGCCAACAGCACATCACTGCTCTCTTGCACTTTTCCTGCATCCTCCCACTAACTCAACCTCCCCTCCTCTTTCAGAGCCGCCAGGGGACCACGCCGGTGGTGATAGTGCGCAGTACAAATAACCTTTAACATTAACATACCCTTTAGCACATTCCTCTTGCGGTGGATACTTTAGAGTTTACACACTCAAACATGTGCTCCAAAACTGAATTGAGACATTGGTTCACAGTGGCTGTTTAAGAGTCACAACCACACATGCAATGCAACAAGAAACGAGATTAGGGAACTTAGCTTCGTATTGTGCTGCAGTAGAGGCAGATCAGCTACAGACTTTGGTCCACTGCCCGTAATGAAACGACAGATGCCGCTACAAGAAAGCAAAAGTACGTGAGTCTGCGTTGCCATACAACGTTTCAGTTACACATTCTGAGCCCACTACATGCGGATGTAGGCTAATGACGGTGCCGGTGCCCCGACACACAAGCCATGCGTTGCTGTTGTGGGGTTCTATGCTCCCAAAACCCCTCAATAGTGTCACACAACTATGAGCGTCCCAGCGCTCCATGCACGCTTGGTTGTACTCCTTTTGATGTCTGCTTGAACGGCATGCGTTCGTTTTCGAGTGCCCTGATCACGATCTCCCTTCTAAAGTTGACCGCGTTCTAAGCTGTGGCTAGAATGTTTAAAATAAACTTATCTGTTGTGTTGCGTGGTGCCTGCAGGATTATCAGGCGGGGAATGGCCCGCGGTTCACAGCCTGCAGGAGCCCTCAGGATACACGTCTCTCCGGTGTCCATGAGCACAAGCAGGGAACTTCAGGCACGTTGCGCGGAAGCATGGCCGTCGTCCTGGATGTTGCACGGATGCTTGGGCGGCGTCCTGATTCCTAGAGGCTCGTGGGCACGCGAGCCCCCTGGGAAATGTAGTCCCTTGGTCTCTTTTTCACACCAGAGGGCTCTTTGTCCACATCTAACCTTTATCCTGCACATAACACAAAGCAAGGTTCTGTAATAGAGGCTTCTCCCTTTTTTCCTATACCCATACCCATGTAATACTCTGTCCTTTACCACAATATGCTTAACACTTGCGCCAATCACCTGTGAGCCCCTGACATGAACAAACAAGGGGGCACACACTCTTTAGGGCTGTCCAAACTGTCACAGAGCATATGGAAATGGGCTCTCAAACACAAGCTGTTCCACCTGTCACAAAACGTTCCAGGCAAACTCAATCGTCTGGTGGACGTACTCAGCAGAGACTTCCACCTTCCTGTAGAGTACTAATGGCAACTACTTGAAGACATTGTACTCCGTCTTTGTAGACTGGGGCTTCCCAGAGATCCACTTGTTAGCAACTCTGGAGAACGCACAATTCCCAGGTTACTCCTCCATGTACCCTCAGAACAGCTCCAAGGTGAACGGTCTGGATAACATTGGTTCCTCCGATTACCCTACTCAACAGACTAGTGCACAAGATGCACCAAAAGTCAGTCCGAATGCTCCTGGAGGCCCCGCTGTGCACCCACCAACCTTGGTTCTCCCATCTAATGACAATGTCGGTCGGTCTCTCCCATTAAACTTCCTGAAACCACTCTCCCTCGATTTTCTCACCGACCGCAACTGAAACTCCTAACCGCCCACACCCCACCTTCAAATCCCCTGTGGCAAACCCAATAGCCCTAACACGCGCATCCATCCACACCCACCCGAAACCCGCCAACCTTTCTGCTTGCCCACTTTTCCCATTGATCATCAACCACCCCACCCCACTCCCCGTTTCCACCCTCTTCCCCCCAACCCCTTCCGCTGCAGCTCCTACATCAACTTCACCTACCGAAGTGAATTGCATCCTATTTAATGCCCGATCTGTAGCAAGAAACAGACACAGCATCTTTGACCTCCTCGCCTCTGACAAACCAGGCCTGGTTTTCATCACCAAAACTTGGTTCTCTGACGACTTTGCACCAATGAAACCTCCCCCCCCCACCTAAACCCCCCCCTTCCCCCCGCAACCCCCCCCCGCCTACTCCCTCATCCCACTGAACCGTCCCTCTAGAGGAGGGGTAATGGCATACGTCTTCAAGTCTCACTTCCACGCCTCAATCATCGACAATCAACCTTCCATTCCTTCATGCGAATCACTCCTCATTAAACTATCCCTCTCCCCCGTCGTCCTCACACAGCTTCCTAATCTACAGACCCCCTGGCTATGATGGACAATTCTCAAACAACCTCTGCGACTCTATTGCCACCCTTCAACTGAACCATCCCAACCTCACCCTTGGAGATTTCAACATATAGCTAGACATCCCCACCAACCCTATGACACTCTCAGGTTGACGGTCTAGACGCGATTAACCTCCAACCCCACAAACGGCCCGACTATAAAGGACACTCTTGGTGCCATCTTTAGCTCCCATGACCAGATACATCTAAACCCACCCACCACTATCATCTGGTCCGATCACTTCATTGTTTATTTCGCCATTCGCTCATCCGACCCGCTTCCCGTACTCGAACCTCCGAATCTACGCAAATGCTGGAAAAAACAGTCATTCCTGACCTAGCCGACGCACTCCTCCACCTACCTACCTGCCAACTCAATAAACCACTAACCCCCCGACGCCTTTGACTCATGACTCAACACCTCACTAATGCGACTCACACCCTCTTGCAAACCATAAGCCCGCCGTGGCCTGTTACCTAGATGGGTTCACACCTGATTTGAAGACCCCTAAACAACTATATAAATACCTAGAACGCAAATGGCAGAAAGACAAAACCCAAAAGAGCAGAGCCACCTTGGCCCGACACCTTCATCAGTACAAGGCCGAAATCCGGAAAGCAAAAAAAGCCCACTACAACTCCCAAATCCTAAACTGCAAAAACTCCAGCAAAGAACTTCACAAAATAATCACTGAATTCACCAAACCGTCATGCACTACCACCGTCCCGACCCCCTCTCAATCACTGTGCGACTCACTCTCCCTCCACTTTTTTACGCCACGGCTCTCGAAAGAATAAATGCACTAACAACCAAACTGGCTTACATCCACCAGGCAACCCCCCCCCCCCCCCCCCATACCGGCCAACCCACCGCCTGCGACCACTGCACAACCAACGTTCAACTCCTTTAGCCCAATATCACCCAACCAATTTCCCAAACTTCTCTCTGCCCGCAAACCATCCAGCTCTCTGCTAGACCCTTGCCCGGCCACAACCCTCAAAGAAATGTTCGCCTCTACCTGCGCAGGAGAACAAGCAAGATCCATCATAAATGACTCCCTTCCCTTGGGTATTTTTTCCCGACGCATTCAAAACTGTTAATGTCAAACCTCT
This sequence comes from Ambystoma mexicanum, assembly GCF_040938575.1. Classification (NCBI taxonomy): domain Eukaryota; kingdom Metazoa; phylum Chordata; class Amphibia; order Caudata; family Ambystomatidae; genus Ambystoma; species Ambystoma mexicanum. The sequence goes on along the minus strand of NC_090926.1, from coordinate 322,201,022 downwards.
AATAAAAAAAAAAAACCTTCCCTCGACCATCTTGAGCCCAAAAACCACCGCCCCATCTCAAACACCAGGTTCCTTGCCAAACTCATTGACTGAACAGCCTACTCCCAACTAAATGTCGAAGCCAACAATCTCCTAGACCCCGCACAATCAGGTTTCAGAGACCGACATGAAACTGAAACCACCCTAACCTCAATCTGGGATGACCTTAAAAACACGGCAGACTCCTTCTTGACCTATCCGCCGCCTTCGACTCAATCACTCAATCCTCCTTGACCGCCTCCACTCCCTAGGAATTTGTGGAACCGCTCTCAAATGGATAGCTTCATTCCTCAAAGATAGATGCCAACTAATGATACTCTCCTCCTATTCGTCCCAAGCCCGACCAGTCAACACGGGAGTTCCACAAGGAGCACGCCTATCTGCCCTCCTGTTCAATCTCTACTTGATCACCCTTCCACCAATAATTCGTTCACACACCATCCTGTGTTACAACTACGCTGATGACACTCAACTAATTATAAACCCAACTGCCAACCTGACCTCGCCTCCTGCCTCCTCGACATAGAGCTTTGGATGACCTAATGCCACCTCTTGTTAAACCCCTCCAAAACTGAAATCATGGTATGTGGCAACTCCGAACTTCTTCCACACCCACTACCCTGGCCATCTGCCATGGGCGACTCACCGACTCCCTCTAACTCAGTAAAAAACCGTGGATGCACCCTTGACTCTGACCTAACACTCTTGCGCCAAGTCAATAACATCTCAAAGTTCTGCCACTACCACCTTAAAACTATTGGGTGCATCTTTCCATATCTCTCCTTTCCCAACAGACTCTCCGCGGTCCAATCAATTGTTATATCAAGACTGGACTACGCTAAACCCCTCTACCTCGGAGTCCATGCTTACCAACTGAATAAACTTCAAAGAGCACAAAATGTCGCAGCCAAACTGCTACTAGCGCTCGGCCCGAGAGACCACATCTCCCCAGCCCTTAAAACTCTGCACTGGCTTCCAGTGGCCCAAAGGGTGACTTTCAAAACCTTACGCATTTCTCATCGAGCATTGCATAAAACCAGACCTCAATATCTTCAAGACAAGCTAAACCCCCATCACCTTCCACGTACTCTTAAGATCAAACTCAGCTGGCCGCCTAGTCATACCTAAAACAAACTCAGTCAGGTTAGGCGGATCATCATTCTCAGCCTTGGCCCCCACACACTCCCACCCCACATCCGCCTACCCGAAGATCTGATGTCCTTCTGCAAACTACTGAAAACTTGGCTCTTCCCCTAAAAAAAAAAACAATGTGTACGCTAACTAACCCAAACTGAACGGCATTTCGATGACACCAACCCAACAAACTACTATATCTTGAATAACAAGATCCATAACGATACATCATCAAGATCCATGCGAGAAATCGACAACTAATTTAAAGAGTGTATGGAGCGGATGAGTGTATGGAGCGGATGAGTGTATGGAGCGGATGAGTGTATGGAGCGGATGAGTGTATGGAGCGGATGAGTGTATGGAGCGGATGAGGATGTTGTGCATAAAACTTCAAAATACATGGAACGGATTTGAGTGCGTGGAACGGATTCGAGTGCATAGAATTGCGTGACTTACATGGTTTGGAGTGCATGGAACGTTCGAAAGAGCATGTAACCCATCATATCACATCACCACACTTACTCTTCTTTACACAACCATTCAACTAGAACACAGATACTATGACACCATTCGGTATATCTGTTCTCATACCAACATCTACTTCATACTACCCATGAGGGTCTAACTAAACACTGCTGGTTACACACCCCCCAGCCAGGCGTTCTCTTCAGGCCTAAGGCAGCCACAATCGGTCTAGATAAATCCTGCCAGAACAAACACATACTCTTGATCTCTCAGCCACCACACCTAACTCTAAGAAGCCGCAATTGCACAATTGCCACACCAGCTGCACACACATCCAGTGCTCACACGCACCTTTGACTCCCTCTACTGACTTGAACTTCGGTTCCCAAGGGCGTTAACCTACCGGCGCCGTCAGACCATACCAATGGTACATAAGGCGCTATACAAATGCAAAGTAACATAACATCTATGTGCCAGCACTAGTGGTACATGCTCTCGTGATGCAGACTTTGCGTGTTACCAGACTTTAGTCCTACAAGATTTAGGAGTGCGCCAAACTGAAGTGGAGGATTAAACCAGTTATAACTGCTTCTCTGGAGTAATATTGCTTGGACACTGTTGCACTGGTTCAAAAAGGTAGCTTGTAGGCTTTTGGCAGTGAAACATCCGCAGCTGAACGTCCGGTGTCAGTCTTGGTTCTCTTAGTGCATTGAGTTCAGGATCCAGTGATCTACTAAGGAATGGGGCCACAACCTCTCCAGATATACAAAATGCTGGACTGTGGATAATCCTGTCCATTGGAGTGCATTAAGCAGTCAAAGGTTTTGGTAGTCAACCAATCCTCAAAGGCTGGCCAAATACCTCATGATCCAAAACGTTGATACTAAGCACTCCTTTAAAAAAAATAAAAAAAAAATTGTTGTAGCTAGATTAGATGCTTTGAATAAAGCAGAATGTGCTTGTTTTTGCTCTTAAGGTGCAGAGGAGAATTAATCGTGGCATATGGGTTGTATACGAAACAAACGAGCAAAAGGTTCCCTATTGGGGAAACTCATGTCCCCTGCGCACTATCTGTGCTAAAAAATAAACCAAACATTTAGGGGCGACTGTGTTGTCTATGTGGGACTTTAACTGTCGGTTGGTAATAAGTGTATGACTTTTCAAAATGTAATATTAGCAAATGGTAATTAAACAACAATGTGCTTAAATATCAACCATATGAACATTCAATTAGTAATTCAAGCTGAATTTATTTTCATTATTTCATATAGCCCAACGTGTTTTGAGAAACTCTCTTCATCAGGGGCGAGCAATCATAGTTTTTGTATTTTCTAAAAGAAAAAATGTTGTATCAGTTTTGTTCCTACTTAATGAATCTGTTCCAGAATTCAGTTACCATAGTATTCCATTTATTACACAATTTACAACTGTAGGTAGAGCTTAGCAACATCTATTGCACCAACAATATGTTGTGCCGAGTTTTGGAAATTCGTAATTTCATATTCACAAGTGATCATACATCTCCATAACAAGAGTTGTTTTCCGGCCAATTAGTTGGTTAATCCCCATGTTCTTTTTTTTTTAAGCTAAAATGAGTGTATTCAACCTTGATTATGCCTTAATGTTGCCTAATAATGAATATATTACTGAATCATAGATGTAAAACAATTATCAGTTTAAAACTTCTAACCTCGAAAGACACGGGAAAAGCATCGCACGTGGGCTACCGCCCCTGCAACCACAAAGGAAACTTAAAGAAACATAAACCGACTAATTTACAAGGAACCTGACTCCGACAATCCAAACATCAAAAACGGAACTACCGCCAGCAGAAGAGAAAACTCTATATCTAACACCATACCTCACAAACCACTCGCCGGAACAAACCAACCCAATGAACGAATCAAGGACCGACAACGGAACATAGCCACGCAGAAAAAGAACAGACCAGGCCAGAGGGAACAAGAACACGATCAACGCCCGAACCCATATATCACAAAAACACGAGGACCCACCCTTCATCAGCCACAAAATATAGAAGAGGAACTTGAAGAAAACAACCTAAGGCTTAACCTTTAACAGCTATTCGACGACAAAAACACAACTGTACCACCACCACCAATACCAGAGACCTGCATGGAAGAAAACAAGAACGCCAGTCAAAAGAAGACACCGATAATAAAGCACAAACCAAATCACACCATAAAAGTCAACTGCAACCTAATAAACGCAAGATCGATGTCAAAACACTGAGATCTTCAACCTGCTGTGCAACAACGGTATTGACATCCTATTCATCACAGAAACATGGCTGGATGATCACACTCCAAAGCTGCCTTCTCATCGACTTCAAATGCCTACAATTAAGCCGAGGGGGGAAAAAAGGAGGCCTTGAAATAGCATTCAAAGAACACCTGTAAATAAATACAGACCAACCTCTAAACATCGAGAACTGCAAATCTATGGTCTCACACACCTATCAGCAAACCCAAAATCAAACATTAAAATCCTACTGACTTACAGACCGCTGACATGCGATGCAACCTTCATTTCAACATAGCAATCCAACATGAACATCTGATAATCCTAAGGTTCTTAAGTATATGGTTTGAAGAAAAACTTACCAACTCACAAAGTTCACTAATCGGGCAACTGGCAACCATGAAACTACAACTGGTCAAAGGAGCGACTTGCACAGCAGGACACACACTTTAGTCAATTTTCACCAACAGAAAACACATCCCCACTGCACCGCCGATACAGATACTCTGGAGCGACCATCTCGTCGTCCCTTTTGTAATCACACTTCCAACTGAAGCTACCACCCAGCCCCTCAAACTCCCAAACACCACAAAAAGAAACTAGAAAACCATCAAAGCGAGCAACCTAATAGAACAACTTGAGCTAACAAAACCATCCGCAACCAAAATGACAAGGCAGACATAGACGGAAAAACAGACATACTACATAATTGGATTGCTGATACAATCGAAAGCATCTCCCCGGAAAAACTGTTTACCCCTTCAAGAAAGAGCATTGGCAAAATGGTTCACCCCACTACTGAGCGCCATGAAAAAGAACCAGAAGAAACAAACTAGAATGGAGGAATGAATAAGACCAATGTATGGAAACTCCGTTCCAAAGGCAAATCCGATCGTACAAGAGGGAAATTCAAAAGGCAAAGAAAAGGCACCATGACCGAATCATCAAAGCCACCAACACACAAAGAAATGTTCAACATCATAAACTAAATGAGAAACCCACCAGGTTGCGACAACTCGGATACCTTCACAGAAATTATGCAACAACCTAGCAGACCATTTCAAAAATAAAATCCACAACATCCGACAAATCATACAAAACGGACCATCCAATCCTAACACGCAACCAACCAGATCCGAGGAGCCAGAGCACACACACTTAACGCAAATATCAGACATTTGTCAAGCTGGTAAGATAGCAGGCTCGCCCATGGACCCTTGCCCACCAGACATCTACAAATTAATCCTCCCACAAGGAACACCATTAGAATACTAAAGACGATTCTAGAACCTGTCACTCGCAACACAGGGACTTTACCACAATCATACAAATCAACGTTTATCAAACCACTCGTTAAGAACACAAGTGGCAACGTGGAAAACCTCCAACTACAGACCGATCGCAAACATCCCTTACCCGGTGAAACTCCTAGAAACCTACATATACAAACTAACCCAAGAGCACGTACAATTCTCCAGCATGGGGTCTGGCATGGATTCACATGCTCATGATTATTCCCCGTCAGGCCGGGAACCCTCGGTATAGAAAAAATCAGTATCAGTTTAGTTTCTGATCTGTCTTTCTCAGTAGTAACCAATCACTGGTCTCTGGGTCATACTGCCCCCAGCCAATGACTGCCCTCTCCCTAAGCCCCGCCCCTGGCAGCCATCCTCAGATTTTTACCGCACGTTCAAGTTTTGGAAGTCCTCGTGCTTAGCTCTCGAGCTTTTGCTGCGTTTTCGTGCTTTTTAAGGAGATTTTCTCATTTTTTTCAGTTAAATAGAGCCTCAAGCTCCACCGTTTCTACTTCCGATCAACGGGGATCAGTTTCGGAGTTTCTACGCCCCTCAAGGGTGAAGATTTCGTCGAGTTACGCTTTTTGAGGATTCCAGAAGTTCCGAGGCCAACCCCGGACATGGCCCAGGAGAAAGGGAGCTTGACGCCCGGGAAGCTATTCAGGCCTGCCCTGGATGCCAGCTTCAGAACGTTTTCAAGGAGGACGAGCATTCGTTATGCCTCTGTCTCCATGAGGACAAGACGCACAAGCAAAAGGACTGCGCGTTTTGTGGGAACATGTCGGAGCGGACCATGAAGGATCGCCACCTCCGTCTCGCCAACTGGCTGGAAGGTAAGAGCCCGCCAGGCGAGACAAAGAAAAAGAAGCCCGAGCGGTCTTCTAAGTCCTGTGAGGGTGCTCCGGCGACGGGGGCCCAGCAAAAGTCTAAGCACCGCGAGTCCGCGGGCACCGGGAGCACCGAACGGTCGGACTCCTTGGCTGCCAGGCAGGGCGCACCCTCCCTGGCACCATCGACCACGAGCCAACGCTCTGGCTCGGGTAAGAGGAAGTCCGAGAACCCGGCGAAGCTTCTGGAGAGGCCCCGGTCGATCTCGAAGATTCCGGCATAGGGGGAGCGAGGCTCGGACCCTTCCCCCACCTCCCCCAGGAGAAGGCCCCAGGCGTACAGAAGGTGGCGTTGGCCTTAATTAACCCTGCTAAGACCTTGATTGAGGATGTTGCCGCGGCCCTGGCTCAGCCGGTGGAGGCTACGCCAGTGGAGGCGCCTTCAGGTACCAGTCTCCCTGGCACCGCCGAGGGAGTCGTCTTTCAGGCCAATTGAGAAGACCCCCACGAAGTCTTTGTTGGAAAGGGGGGGAGGGGTTGGTGGCCATTGTGGATACGGACACGACCTCTGAAGAGGAGCTCATCCAAGTCGTGGAGGAGGCCCAGCCCATCGGGAGGGATCCCGACGAGGGCGACGACGACGGTGACGCAGACGAGGCTCCTCAAGAGCCCTCGCTCCCGTAGTTTCCGGCGCCGCAGGACACCTGGCGGCCATTTTGTCAGCCATCCAGTCCTTATGCTCGGAGATAAGGACTAGGTTGCCCCTTCCCCCGATGGAGGAGTCTGAGCCCGACCCGACGGAGGAACCGGAGCCAGGACCTTCGGGGAGCCCACCACTTAAGAGGACGACGACGCATCCTAGGCCTCTGCGGCCTGCTCTGCCTTCCCCCGGTCCACTACCCCCGGCGATGATACAGGCATGGACACGACTACGACGGGTACGGATTACGACTGAGGCAACGACGAGACGTGTCCCCCATCGCCCCCCTGCCGGGGCATCCCCGCCCGACGAGATTGGATCCTTCCATGCAATGATCTCCAGGGCATCCGAGCTCTTCCAGCTCTGCCCTGTGGAAAAGGAGGGGTTCCTTTACCAGCGGCGCAAGGCTAAAAGGAAGACGGTCCTCGCCGTACCGCTTCTTGATGACATCTGGTATGAGGGGCTCGCCCTCCTCAAGAACCCTGCCACGGCTCCTGCGAAGAGGGACCGGTACGAGAAGTACCTGGTCCCCGACGCTGCCCCCTTGTGCCTTAGGGCGCTACCTACCCCGGACTCGGTCGTTTCGGCGGCGGCCAAGAAGAAAGCGGGGGGGGGGGGCCCCCATCGGCCTCGACTTCAACCTCCCCTCCGGACGGCGAGGGGAGGAAGCTGGATGCGATGGGACGACGGGTCATCTCATCTGCAGCGACGACCATCAAGGCGGCCAACGCCCTGGCCATCGTAGCCCGCTACAACGGAGTTGTGGTTCAAGATCGCCCCTCTGTTGGACTTCCTTCCGGATGCCAAGAGGGCTGAGGCCCTGGAAATCTTACAGGAAGGTGAGATTGCCTCGGACCACGCCATTACGGTGGCTACGTACATCGCCGACACCGGTTTCCGTCAGTTGGGCAACGGCGTTTGCCTGAGACGAGGATGGCTCAAGGCGACGGATTTTCGCCAGGACGTTCAGACCAAGGTTTTGGACATGCTTTTCGATGGGGACCACCTTTTTGGCAAGGCGGTTGATGAATCCCTTCAGGCGATCAAGACGGACATGGAGACGGCCCGTGCACTGGGTGTGCTCCAACAGCGACGGCCGCCCTTTCGGAGCTCCGAAGGCAGACAGGGTGCCTCCAAGGGAGCCGGCAGCAGCTCTTCTACGTACCATCAAGCGGCAAGGTCTTCGTCGCAGGAGGCCTACAGGGGAGGCGGCAAGTCAGGTGGATCCCGCCGTCGTCGCCAAGGAGGCAAAGCGGCCTCCAAGCAAGATTGAACCAACCGCCGGGTCGGGCCCCCGCCCAAGCACCCCGGTGGGAGGCCGGCTGGCGAAGTTAGTCGGTGTGTGGGAGTCCATCTCCACCGACCGTTGGGTGCTGGACGCCCTGGCCCTGGGGCACGCCCTGGAGTTCCAGAAGAGGTGCCCCGCATTCCTCCCGTGGCCAGGAAGGAAAATCACGTCCCTCAACTGCTGTTGGAAGTACGTGCGATGCTCAGGAAAGGTGCCATTGAGCTCGTCCCGAAGAGGCTTCGGGGCTCCGGAGTTTACTCAAGATACTTCCTCGTGAAGAAGATAGGAGGATGGCGTCCCATCCTGGACCTGCGACGGCTAAACAAATAAATCAAGGCACAGAAGTTCCGGATGGTCACCCTCCAGCACGTGCTGGGACAGCTGGAGGGCGATTTCCTGTCGTCGTTGGACCTGGATGATGCATACTTCCACATCCCTATTCTAAAGAGACACTGAAAGTTCCTCAGGTTCGTGGTCAAAGGGCGGCACGACCAGATCAAGGTCCTCCCATTCGGATCAAAATCGGCGCCCAGGGTGTTCACCAAGTGCCTAGCACCAGTGGCGGCGCGGCTGCGCCTGCAGTGGATCCACGTCTACCCCTATCTGGACGACTGGCTCATACGGGCAAGGACAAGGGAGCTCGCCGTGGAACACACTGCGAAGACCGTCCATCTGCTCACGGACCTGGGGTTCTCCATCTTTCCAAAATCCCACCTGGTCCCGTCGCAAGTTGCCCTGTTTCTGGGAGTGCAGCTTGACACAGTGGCGCGGCGTGCCTCACAGTCGGAGGAAAGGATAAGGACCATCCTAGGAAAGGTGCAACGTCTACTGGCCACGGACGTGGCCAGAGTGAGGTCTATCAAGTCCCTCCTCGGAATGATGTCCTCCTGCATTTATCTGGTGCCCCACTGCAGAATTTGGATGCGGCCCTTGCAAGAATTCCTCGACGCCCACTGGATCCAGACGATGGGCAGCTTCGAGGACAGGATCCCGCTCGACGAAGCGTTCCGTCAGGCGATACGATGGTGGGGTGTCCGCGCTCATCTGACAGCGGGAACAGGTTTCCTAGCCCCGGCCCACCAGGTGATGGTGACGACGGATGCCTCCCTGGAAGGTTGGGGAGCGCACACCGGGGTCTCCACGCGAGAGGCCTTTGGTGCTCGGAGGAGAAGGCTCTCCACATCAACATCTTGGAACTCCGTGCAGTGTTCTGGTCCCTCAGGTCCTTCCTCCCGTTCCTCAAGGGCAAGGTGGTGAGGATCTTCACCGACAACACCACCATGATGTTTTACATTCGGAAGCAGGGTGGAACCAGATCCCCTGCCCTGTTCAAGGAAGCCCAGGATCTGTGACATTGGTCCGTCGCCCAAGGGATGTTTCTGGTACCCTTTCATCTGGCAGGGATAAAAAACACCATCGCCGACTCACTCGGCAGAGAGCTGCGCTCGTGTCACGAGTGGGAACTGCGCCAGGATCAAGTGGACCGACTCTTCCGACGATGGGGCAAACCCCAGATCGATCTCTTCGCGACGGCGGCGAACTCCAAGTGCCGGAGGTTCGCCAGCAGGTTTCCCCAACCGAGGAGCATGGGCGATGCTTTCTCGTTCCCCTGGGACGGCCTGTTCCTTTATGCATTCCCGCCGTTGCCGTTGCTACTCCGGCTCGTCAACCAGCTCAAGAGGTCCCGGTGCAGGATGATCCTCGTCGCACCGGCGTGGCCGAGGCAGATCTGGTTCCCGGACCTTCTGGATTTGTCAGCGTCCACGCCAGTCAAGCTGCCGACGGACGCAGATCTTCTCTCCAGAGAAGGAGGCGCCATTCTTCATCACGAACCAGAGTCGCTGAACTTGCAGGCCTGGCTCCTGCAGCACTAGAGTTTGGAGGATACGACATCCCGGCCGCCTGCAGAGAGGTTCTTGCAAAGGCCAGGGCATCCTCAACTCTCAAGTGCTATGGACATAAATGGAAGAGGTTCTCTGTCTGGTGCCGTGCACAGAAGATTAACCCTCTGCGGGTTACGGCCCCTCAAGTATTGCCGTACCTACTGTCTTTGGCCAAGGCTGGCCTATCTCACGCTTCCATCAAGGTACATCTGGCTGCCGTCTCGCGTTACACCAGAACTACAGGACGAGCGTCCTTGTGGTCATCGTCTGGTGAAAGAATTTATGAAAGGACTGTTCCGATCATTCCTGCCGGTGAAGGCCCCTGCCCCGGCGTGGGAGCTGAACGTGGTGCTAACTAGGCTCATGGGGGGGGGGGCCCCCATTCGAGCCTATGCATTCAGTGGCGTTGAAGTTTGTCGTGGAAGACCGCATTCCTCGTGGCCATCACCTCTGCACGACGATTGGGAGAGATCCAGGCCCTGTCTTGCAAGCCTCCATACTTGACTTTTCACGACACAAGGGTATTGCTGAGGACGCACCCCTCCTTCATGCCCAAGGTGCCGTCGGACTTCCACCTCAACGAGCCCTTGGTGTTGCCAGTTTTCTTCCTGTCGCCTTTGTCGCCGGCTGAGAGCACTCTGCACTCGCTGGATGTAGCTAGAGCGCTGAAGTTCTACGTGGACCGCACAGAGTTTTCGGAAGACATCACAGCTGTTTGAACTTTGGACCTGTGAATCAAGGGAAGGCTCTCTCGAAGACTTCCATTTTCCAGATGGCTCTCCGGCTGCATCATACACTTTCACCGGTTGGCAAACCGACCGTTGACAGGCCGTCCGAGGGCCCATTCGACCAGAGCGATCGCTGCTACTACGGCGTTCCTGTTTGGTGTGCCCCTGCTCAACATCTGCAGGGCTGCTACGTGGAGGTCGACGCACACCTTCACGAGATTCTACTGCATCGACCGGGATTCCAGGGAGGAATCCAGAGTCGGCCAGGCAGTGCTGCACAACCTGTTCGCCTAAGGTGAGCCTGGTGAGGAGGTAAGAGTTGCTTAATGACGAGTTGTTGTATTGCTTGATATTGAGCCTTTTGCCACCTCCCGTGGTTGTGCATGTGTATACTGCCATGTATTCTTATATTCATGAGCATGTGAATCCATGCCAGACCCCATGCTGGAGAAGGAACAAGTTACTTACCTGTAACTGTTGTTCTCCAGCATGGGTCTGGCATTGATTCACATGCGAACCCTCCCGCCTACCCCTCTGCGGCTCTTCACTTGGTCATACTGCCACTTCACATGCTACCAAATCTGAGGATGGCTGCCAGGGGCGGGGCTAATGGAGAGGGCAGTCATTGGCTGGGGGCAGTATTACCCAGAGACCAGTGATTGGTTACTTCTGAGAAAGACAGATCAGAAACAAAACTGATACTGATTTTTTCTATACCGAGGATTCCCGGCCTGACGGGGAATATTCATGAGCATGTGAATCCATGCCAGACCCATGCTGGAGAATAACAGTTACAGGCAAGTAACTTGTTCCTTAGCACCAGTTGCTGGACCAAGCACAGGTCTGCTTCAGACCCACGAGAGGAACCGAATTGACACTCGTGTCCATCTGAGATGACCTAAAGACAAACTGCGACTTCGACACAACCTCTGCCCTCTGATCCTACTTGACCTCTCTGCAGCATTCCACACAGTAAGATGGCTAAAAGGGACTTGGCACTACTCTGGATAAAATCATGCCTAACGGACAGAAGTGTGGATAAAGCCCTCAAATCTGCTCCACGAGTGAAAGACTGCGATGTACCACAACGATCCTCACCATCACCACAGTACTTCAGCATCTACCTGACTCTGCTAATCAATAACTTTAAAAAATGCAATCTTACGTGCTACAACTACGCAGCCGACACTCCAATAATCTACAAAATCGAAGATACACAGGAAGAAAACGCAACTCTATGAGAATGCCTCAAAATAATCTACGACTGGATGACTGCCAACAACGTCAAAAACAACCCAGGAAAGAGTGAAATCATGAACGCCTTCATACTGTGGCTGATAGAATTGGAAACCGCGCCCACACCATCGTATGTAGTAAAAAAATCTGGGAATCGTAATGGACAACACACTAACACTAGAACCACAAGTGAACGCAATAATTAAGAAATGCTTCTTCCTACTTCACTCAAAAAGAATCCTACATTCCTGCCCTTCACCCACAAATATGACAATCATAGCCCTCAGGTCAAAATCGACTGCGCCATCTCGGAATGCCTCCTGAAGATACTGCAACGCATCCAAAACACGGCAGCTAGACTTCTCAAACTATCTGGAAGAAACCACATCACACCAACGCTAAAAATGCTACACTTGCTTCCAATCCAACAACATATATCACTTTCAAAACAATGTGCATAACACACAGGGCAATCAGCAGCCAGGGAGCAGAATTCCTACAAAAAAGTGACCATCTACAAGCCGATGATACTCCTTAAATCGAGCAACAAAATGTCTAGAACCAAAGCCATACGCTAGGAGAACTTGGGGAGCCTCCTTCTCCCACCTCGTGGCAAAAGCCTGGAACAACCTCCCGAAAGAGATGAAACGAAAGACCACTTAAAATACAGTGTTTTTTGGAAGAGTGGAGTTTGTGGCGGGACTCCCTCTCTCCTGCGCACCCTTTATTTGGTTGTTAGTTGAATTAGACCTGCAGCCAGAGTCATAGTTTGTCAAGGAACCAACTCCGAGGTTCCTACTGTCTAGAAAGATTGTGGGGGGAGTGACAAACTTTTGGACTGGAAAGGCGCTGGTTGGGTTTGATAGTCCAGTATTTGTTTGTAGGTAGTTTGCACAAGAAAATAGATGGTCCAGGTTGTTGGTGTGTTAAACATGAGATTTATAGGTTTATTCCTTGTTATAATCAGCACCAATGAAAAACATCATTGGATGTAAATGTAATATTCATAACATGATGATATGTTACACAGCCGACGCGCGTTTCAACCTAAGTCTTTTTCAAGGCTGTGTTTTTGGTGAGGTGGTGATACGGTATACCCAGTGTAGTGACATTCCAAGCCAATTAGTATTAAGGATATTTCATTCACATCCATTATGCATACATAATTTAGGCAGTATCATGAAACATAGACAAGCCAATTGTGATTAGAGCAAAACAGTACAGTGTGACACCCAGGAGAGGTGATTTACCATGTTGAGTGATTGCAGGTGATAGTGACAGTAAAAAATATAGTTAGTCGGACAGGGCAAATTCACAGTTTTTAGAAAATCAAGTGCAAATTCACAGTTTTAGTTTAGCAGAACGAAGAGAGACCAGTGTACCCAGGGAGAAAAGAACACAACAGAGGATAATAGGTTAGGTTTGGGTAAGTAAGGAGCTGGGTAGAATTCCCACATAGTTTCATAGAATTGGAAGAGTTAGAATCTTACCCAATTGGGTTTGGTGGTTGAGTTTTCAAGTGGAATGGGCTGGTCCTCCCAAGTGTGGGTGCCAGAGGGCTGAATAGCCGTACTGAAAAGGAAAATAAGTTGGAGTAAGTGATAGTCACCTGGAGTCTTAGAAAAATGGGCATTGCTGTAGTAGTGGCGTGTTGTCCGAGCATGGTGGTATTGGGATGAAAAGGCCTGTTGTGTGTTGGAGGGTTATCAAGTCTGATAGTGTGATTAGACTTTTAATTGTTTGCGAGTGCGCGGTTAATAAGGAGGGAGCTTTAGTTACAGAGATATTTATCTTATTATGTGCACAGTATGTTGGTAAAACGTGCTTATTATAAGGCGCATTAAGTAAAGGGTCTAAGTGATTCTAGGGCTGTGAGCGACTCCTCAATGTTGGTGTCAGCCTACATAATATAGGTACTCGGATTAATGCTGCAGTCAAGCAGCAATTGGTGAGCAGTACTGAATGTACAGTGAGGGCTAGTGTTTGGACAGAAGGCAAAAATAAAGGGAGATTGGCCCCGGAGGCGTCCAAAGTGGCGCAGTGATTGTCACGTGTTGGCGCTTACCTTGGCCGGGTTGAGCAATGCTGGTGTGTGGAGTCGTGAGTCAGCCAACATTGGAGTTGCACTCCTTCCTGAAATTATGGAAGCAGCGCTGTGGTTGGTGCCATCAACAAGCAATCTGATTCGCTTGTTGCAAGGCGCCCACGGATTGGCTGCAGGGTTCATGTATGTCATGGGGCTTGGAATAGCTTGTTCAATATAATTGTTACGAGTTTTAAAGGGTTCTAAGTCTGATAGTATGACTAGGATTCCAACTGTTTGCGAGTGTCCGGTTAGTGTGAAGGGAGCTTTTAGTTAAAAAAGGGGGGGGGGGGGGAACGAAAGACGATGTGCTTGATCGGGGTGTTTGTCGTATTGTCTGCACGTTGTGTTCATAATATGTGTTGTTGTTTGGCGCATTAGATTTGGGAGGGCTGTTAGTGACTCCTCAATGTTGGTGTCACCAACCTAATAAAAATGGTTGGCTTAACGTTGCAGCCTGGCAGCAGCCTTTGGACAATGATGCATGTGCAATGGGGGCTCACAGTTTAACAAATTGGTGAAAATAAGGTGAAACGGTCCCGGAAGCGTCCATAGTGGCGCGGCGATTGCCCCGTGTTAGCGCTTACCTTGGCCGGGTTCGGCACTGCTGTTGTGTGGAGTCGTGGATCGGCTATCATGGTGTAGCACTTCTTCCTGAAGTTTATGGGAACAGCGCTGTGGTTGGTGCCAAAAACAAGCGATCTGATTCGCTTGTTGCAAGGCGCCCACGGATTGGCTCTTGGGCTTGTGGATGTCATGAGGCTTGGAATAGCCTGTTCTGTAGAGTTATTATGGGCGATGTTGGGTCTTATACCCTGGTTAGTATTGCGATTCGTGGCTGCGCGAGTGCATGGTGTGATAATTCTGTTCAGGTTGTGTCATAATGGGGATTAGTCCAGTTGAGAAGGGACTATAAAGTTGAGGGGGACTGTGTCAGCCCATGATGGGCGATGGGTGGGAATGATTGTGGGTGCATTTGGGCAAGCGTGTCAGACTATAGTTGGCATAGGGCCCACTGGCGTGCAGTTGGTTGGTAAGACGGCTATAATGAGTGAAGGTCTGGTTGGGGGCAATTAATGAAGGAGGGGCACGAGAGTTTACTATTGTGTCCGAGAGTAAAAACATGGGGTGAAAAGGGGAATTCAAGGTTATTCAAGGGGGTTGGTGCCCTCATGATGACGAAGGGGTACCGAATGTGGTAGTTTGGGTTCCAGAAGTGCCAAGGAGGTCATTAAGCAAATTAGTCAAAAAATGTTTTGACATGTACAGCATGCATACTGTCTATATGAGTAAAATAGACACTGTTATAAAAACACATGGAAATCATGGTCACTGTTCAGTCCAGAGGTAACTGCTCGATATTTGCATATCAGCTTTGCTTCTCTCTGCCGTAGTCGGAGTTCCCTGTCTCCACCTCTCACGTTGATTGGTATTTTTTCCAGGCCCACGAAGGTGATGTCATCCTTGTTGTCCCACTGGTGTTTCTCCTGCCAGTGTAGCGCCAGTGGATATCTGGTGTCCTGAGCGTGAAGGGAATTCAAATGTTCCCTGATCCTTGTTCTGAGCTCTCTTATCGTGCTTCCAATGTATTTCCGGTTACAGACACAGTTGATAGCATACACCACAAATTTAGACTTACAGTTTATATATTGCCCAATGGTATGTGTGTCAGTGGTGCTGAAGGTTAACATTTTAGTTGTAGTGGCGAATTTACACATAGAACAGGATCCACATTTGTAGAATCCTACTGGTTTATTGCTGGTGAGCCAGTTGGTGTCAGTTTTGGCAATGGGTGACATAAATGACGGACTGAGAATGTTTTTTAGTGTTCTGGCTTTAGTATAGGTTAAAATTGGTTTATCTGGGATCCATGCCCTAATGTCTTCATCAATTGTTAGGATATGCCAATGCTTCTTAAGGATTCTCTGTACTAGATGGCTGTCACTGCAAAATTGCGTGATGTACCGTATTTGACTGTCTTTAGTTTCTTCTTTGTTGGTGCGTCCTCTGGGGGTCAGGAGTGTGCTGCGTTCCCTATTGTTGGCCATAGTTATAGCTGATTGGATTGATTGCTCGGGATAGCCTCTCTCGAGGAAGCGTTTGCTGAGTGTTGAGCATTCTTTCCCAAATGCTGGTAGGCCACTACAGTTTCTTTTAGCTCGAAGGAATTCCCCCTTCGGGATATTGTTGATTATAGATTTCTTGTGGCAGCTTGAGGCATGTAGAACAGAGTTGACCTCCGTGGGTTTCCTGTAGGTTGTGGTTGTAAGACTTGTGCCTGATGGTGTGATGGTGATGTCCAAAAAGTCAATGTTTTCCTTGCTTGAGGAGCCTGTTAGTTGAATGCCAAAGTTGTTTTGGTTCAAATAGAGTTCAAATGAGACGAGTTCTTCTTTTGTTCCACACCAAATCATCAGGATGTCGTCAATAAATCGTATCCAAGTGTGGATCAGTTTGTTAAAGTCTTGGTTGGTGAAGGCATGTGTTTGCTCGTAGTGGTGCATAAAGAGGTTAGCCATGGAGGGTGCATACGTGGCCCCCATGGCTATGCCTTTCGTTTGTTTATAGTACTGTTGGTTAAAGAGGAAAATAGTATTCGTTAGTGAGAATTCCAGGAGCTCCTTTGTGAGTTCCAGGTGTGACCAGAACGAGGCTGATGCTTTTGTGAAGGCATAATCGATGGCTTTGAGAGCTAGTCCATGGTCAATGGATGTGTACAGGGCTTTCACGTCCAGAGTGACGAGAGTGTAATCATTGCTCCATACAATTTATTTTAGGAACAACAGGGTATGCATTGTGTCCCGTAGGAAGGTCGGTATCTTGGGTACTTCAGGTGCCAGGACATTGTTGATATATTTGTTTAGAGGTTCAGTGATCCAACCAATCCCGCTTAGAATGGGTCGTCCTTCTGGTATGGGGTCAAATTTCTTGTGTATCTTGGGCAAGAAGTATATTGTTGGCATCCTGGGATGTGAGGGTTGTAGGTACTTCAATTCATCGTCTGACAGAAGTCCACGTCTATGCCATTTGGCCAACATCCTGTTTGCTTCCGTTGTGATTTCCTTTGTCGGGTTCATGTTCAAGGTGTCATAGCAGCCGGGGGTGGTGAGGTGAGTGGTGGCCATTTTGATGTAGTCAGCTCTATCCATTATGACTACGTTGCCGCCCTTATCTGCTTCCTTAATTACAATTTGATGGTTATCTTGTAATTTTTTGAGTGCGAGTCGTTCCTTGTTGGTAATGTTGTCCACTCTTCTCGAGGGATTTGATTTTAGACGATCCTCTATTGCTTGGAGGTCTCTTGTAACTGCCTGGTTAAAGATGTCAATTGCATTGTCCCCTTGCAAATTTGGGGTGAATTTGGATTTCTGCTTCATTTCCGGTATTTTAAGGTTGCTTTCCTCAATGTTTAAATCCTGTATAGTCTGTGACATGGTCTGTCTTTCACTGTTAGGTAATTGGTCCAGATTCGTCAAGAGGTGAGTGTATTCTAGGTGTTCCATGTCTAAAGTGCTCAGGGGCACTGGTATAGTTCTGGGTTGTTTCCATTTGATTTGTTTAGCAAAAAATTTTTTGAGCTTTAATTTCCTGACGTATTTGAATAGATCAATTTGAGCATTCACAAAGTTGGTGTTTTTGGCTGGTGCAAATGAAAGTCCTTTGTTTAGAATTTCTGTATCATGTTCAGAGAGGATATACTTGGAGAGGTTTGTCACTAGATGTGTTATCTTGGTGCTTGTTGCTGTAGCTGTGTTTTGGATCTTGTTAGCCTGATAGCGCTTTCTTGTTCTTCGTGCGCGTTTCTTGGTCCCCGCTCTCTTGCCTCTCTTGGTTCTAATCTTGGTGGTATGTTGTCCCGGGTAGGGCCTAAAAAACGAACTTGTTTGTTGTTTTTTTGTTGTTGTAGCTGATTTTGCTGTGGCGCTCTGGTTCCTTTCCTGTATCGCTGAATTTCGTCCAGGAAGTTGTAGCCAACACTCCTTCTTAGCTCATGTTGTCTGGACAATCTTGGTGTGACTCTGTCTTTTTCTTTTTCGGTGGGGGTCGCTACTCCATCTGTTTCTCCTTGTTCTATTTCTATCACTTGATCACAATCTTCATTTTCTTTTGATTCCTGTTCTGTTTCTGGTTCACTGTCAGCGTCAGATGTCGCTGGGGTGCTCGATGCAGAGCTATCTTTTGAATTATTTCCTTGTATGTTGTCAAATTTAGGTTGAAAAGTAAAAACTCTGTTATTCTGATAATCTCTTTCATCCCTTGCGAATTTCCTGCATTTCCTGATTTTAACTTCATCCTGGTGATTTCTTAAAATTTCATACATAGTTTTGTAGTTTTTGTCTTTAGTAGCCGCAGGGGCATTGTTGGTCTCGATGACCTCCTTGAGTTGGTCAATCTGTACAACCAATCTCCCATGCGCTCTATCCGCATGTTCTAGGAGCAATTCCATCATTGTTTTGGAGCCCATGATTAGGTTTTCTTCCCATTTGGCAGCTAGATCTGCGTCATCAGGGTCAGTGAAGTCCGGAAAAATAATAATTCGAAGGCCTCTTGGGATTTTCTCTTGTTCTAGGTAAGTTTGGAGGGTGAATCTCTCCCAAAATTTATTTATTTCCTTGGACAATGCAATTGACATCTTTAACCAGGCAGTTACAAGAGACCTCCAAGCAATAGAGGATCGTCTAAAATCAAATCCCTCGAGAAGAGTGGACAACATTACCAACAAGGAACGACTCGCGCTCAAAAAATTACAAGATAACCATCAAATTGTAATTAAGGAAGCAGATAAGGGCGGCAACGTAGTCATAATGGATAGAGCTGACTACATCAAAATGGCCACCACTCACCTCACCACCCCCGGCTGCTATGACACCTTGAACATGAACCCGACAAAGGAAATCACAACGGAAGCAAACAGGATGTTGGCCAAATGGCATAGACGTGGACTTTTGTCAGACGATGAATTGAAGTACCTACAACCCTCACATCCCAGGATGCCAACAATATACTTCTTGCCCAAGATACACAAGAAATTTGACCCCATACCAGAAGGACGACCCATTCTAAGCGGGATTGGTTGGATCACTGAACCTCTAAACAAATATATCAACAATGTCCTGGCACCTGAAGTACCCAAGATACCGACCTTCCTACGGGACACAATGCATACCCTGTTGATCCTAAAAGAAATTGTATGGAGCAATGATTACACTCTCGTCACTCTGGACGTGAAAGCCCTGTACACATCCATTGACCATGGACTAGCTCTCAAAGCCATCGATTATGCCTTCACAAAAGCATCAGCCTCGTTCTGGTCACACCTGGAACTCACAAAGGAGCTCCTGGAATTCTCACTAACGAATACTATTTTCCTCTTTAACCAACAGTACTATAAACAAACGAAAGGCATAGCCATGGGGGCCACGTATGCACCCTCCATGGCTAACCTCTTTATGCGCCACTACGAGCAAACACATGCCTTCACCAACCAAGACTTTAACAAACTGATCCACACTTGGATACGATTTATTGACGACATCCTGATGATTTGGTGTGGAACAAAAGAAGAACTCGTCTCATTTGAACTCTATTTGAACCAAAACAACTTTGGCATTCAACTAACAGGCTCCTCAAGCAAGGAAAACATTGACTTTTTGGACATCACCATCACACCATCAGGCACAAGTCTTACAACCACAACCTACAGGAAACCCACGGAGGTCAACTCTGTTCTACATGCCTCAAGCTGCCACAAGAAATCTATAATCAACAATATCCCGAAGGGGGAATTCCTTCGAGCTAAAAGAAACTGTAGTGGCCTACCAGCATTTGGGAAAGAATGCTCAACACTCAGCAAACGCTTCCTCGAGAGAGGCTATCCCGAGCAATCAATCCAATCAGCTATAACTATGGCCAACAATAGGGAACGCAGCACACTCCTGACCCCCAGAGGACGCACCAACAAAGAAGAAACTAAAGACAGTCAAATACGGTACATCACGCAATTTTGCAGTGACAGCCATCTAGTACAGAGAATCCTTAAGAAGCATTGGCATATCCTAACAATTGATGAAGACATTAGGGCATGGATCCCAGATAAACCAATTTTAACCTATACTAAAGCCAGAACACTAAAAAACATTCTCAGTCCGTCATTTATGTCACCCATTGCCAAAACTGACACCAACTGGCTCACCAGCAATAAACCAGTAGGATTCTACAAATGTGGATCCTGTTCTATGTGTAAATTCGCCACTACAACTAAAATGTTAACCTTCAGCACCACTGACACACATACCATTTGGCAATATATAAACTGTAAGTCTAAATTTGTGGTGTATGCTATCAACTGTGTCTGTAACCGGAAATACATTGGAAGCACGATAAGAGAGCTCAGAACAAGGATCAGGGAACATTTGAATTCCCTTCACGCTCAGGACACCAGATATCCACTGGCGCTACACTGGCAGGAGAAACACCAGTGGGACAACAAGGATGACATCACCTTCGTGGGCCTGGAAAAAATACCAATCAACGTGAGAGGTGGAGACAGGGAACTCCGACTACGGCAGAGAGAAGCAAAGCTGATATGCAAATATCGAGCAGTTACCTCTGGACTGAACAGTGACCATGATTTCCATGTGTTTTTTATAACAGTGTCTATTTTACTCATATAGACAGTATGCATGCTGTACATGTCAAAACATTTTTTGACTAATTTGCTTAATGACCTCCTTGGCACTTCTGGAACCCAAACTACCACATTCGGTACCCCTTCGTCATCATGAGGGCACCAACCCCCTTGAATAACCTTGAATTCCCCTTTTCACCCCATGTTTTTACTCTCGGACACAATAGTAAACTCTCGTGCCCCTCCTTCATTAATTGCCCCCAACCAGACCTTCACTCATTATTATAGCCGTCTTACCAACCAACTGCACGCCAGTGGGCCCTATGCCAACTATAGTCTGACACGCTTGCCCAAATGCACCCACAATCATTCCCACCCATCGCCCATCATGGGCTGACACAGTCCCCCTCAACTTTATAGTCCCTTCTCAACTGGACTAATCCCCATTATGACACAACCTGAACAGAATTATCACACCATGCACTCGCGCAGCCACGAATCGCAATACTAACCAGGGTATAAGACCCAACATCGCCCATAATAACTCTACAGAACAGGCTATTCCAAGCCTCATGACATCCACAAGCCCAAGAGCCAATCCGTGGGCGCCTTGCAACAAGCGAATCAGATCGCTTGTTTTTGGCACCAACCACAGCGCTGTTCCCATAAACTTCAGGAAGAAGTGCTACACCATGATAGCCGATCCACGACTCCACACAACAGCAGTGCCGAACCCGGCCAAGGTAAGCGCTAACACGGGGCAATCGCCGCGCCACTATGGACGCTTCCGGGACCGTTTCACCTTATTTTCACCAATTTGTTAAACTGTGAGCCCCCATTGCACATGCATCATTGTCCAAAGGCTGCTGCCAGGCTGCAACGTTAAGCCAACCATTTTTATTAGGTTGGTGACACCAACATTGAGGAGTCACTAACAGCCCTCCCAAATCTAATGCGCCAAACAACAACACATATTATGAACACAACGTGCAGACAATACGACAAACACCCCGATCAAGCACATCGTCTTTCGTTCCCCCCCCCCCCCCCTTTTTTAACTAAAAGCTCCCTTCACACTAACCGGACACTCGCAAACAGTTGGAATCCTAGTCATACTATCAGACTTAGAACCCTTTAAAACTCGTAACAATTATATTGAACAAGCTATTCCAAGCCCCATGACATACATGAACCCTGCAGCCAATCCGTGGGCGCCTTGCAACAAGCGAATCAGATTGCTTGTTGATGGCACCAACCACAGCGCTGCTTCCATAATTTCAGGAAGGAGTGCAACTCCAATGTTGGCTGACTCACGACTCCACACACCAGCATTGCTCAACCCGGCCAAGGTAAGCGCCAACACGTGACAATCACTGCGCCACTTTGGACGCCTCCGGGGCCAATCTCCCTTTATTTTTGCCTTCTGTCCAAACACTAGCCCTCACTGTACATTCAGTACTGCTCACCAATTGCTGCTTGACTGCAGCATTAATCCGAGTACCTATATTATGTAGGCTGACACCAACATTGAGGAGTCGCTCACAGCCCTAGAATCACTTAGACCCTTTACTTAATGCGCCTTATAATAAGCACGTTTTACCAACATACTGTGCACATAATAAGATAAATATCTCTGTAACTAAAGCTCCCTCCTTATTAACCGCGCACTCGCAAACAATTAAAAGTCTAATCACACTATCAGACTTGATAACCCTCCAACACACAACAGGCCTTTTCATCCCAATACCACCATGCTCGGACAACACGCCACTACTACAGCAATGCCCATTTTTCTAAGACTCCAGGTGACTATCACTTACTCCAACTTATTTTCCTTTTCAGTACGGCTATTCAGCCCTCTGGCACCCACACTTGGGAGGACCAGCCCATTCCACTTGAAAACTCAACCACCAAACCCAATTGGGTAAGATTCTAACTCTTCCAATTCTATGAAACTATGTGGGAATTCTACCCAGCTCCTTACTTACCCAAACCTAACCTATTATCCTCTGTTGTGTTCTTTTCTCCCTGGGTACACTGGTCTCTCTTCGTTCTGCTAAACTAAAACTGTGAATTTGCACTTGATTTTCTAAAAACTGTGAATTTGCCCTGTCCGACTAACTATATTTTTTACTGTCACTATCACCTGCAATCACTCAACATGGTAAATCACCTCTCCTGGGTGTCACACTGTACTGTTTTGCTCTAATCACAATTGGCTTGTCTATGTTTCATGATACTGCCTAAATTATGTATGCATAATGGATGTGAATGAAATATCCTTAATACTAATTGGCTTGGAATGTCACTACACTGGGTATACCGTATCACCACCTCACCAAAAACACAGCCTTGAAAAAGACTTAGGTTGAAACGCGCGTCGGCTGTGTAACATATCATGTTATGAATATTACATTTACATCCAATGATGTTTTTCATTGGTGCTGATTATAACAAGGAATAAACCTATAAATCTCATGTTTAACACACCAACAACCTGGACCATCTATTTTCTTGTGCAAACTACCTACAAACAAATACTGGACTATCAAACCCAACCAGCGCCTTTCCAGTCCAAAAGTTTGTCACTCCCCCCACACACTTAAAATACAGAACTGCTCAAAACCTGGCTCTTCAAGACCTCGGAACCAGGCGGAAACAACAAACAATAGAACCGGAAAAATGCAAAGAGCCTGTCGACAAAAACCTGTGACGGTACAGATAACACCAAGAACCAACAGAGAAGGGGACCACCTGCAACAACAAAGACTAGGCAAGGCAGAACCGACTGAGAGAAACTACCCTATCAGGACAGAACAATAGCTAACCAGGCTGACACGAACAGCATGCACAATTATCAACCTTCCCCATTACCAGGCATCCCCTGACAGACATGACAACATTACCCCAATGTATAAACCACCAACGCAGCTTTGCATCCAAACTATCAACTATTGCCTCACACTACCAAGACAGCCATCCTCAAACCCACTCTCCATATAAGCTAACCTGCCAGCCTAAAATAGACCAATAGAGCTACACTAAGATACCCTCACCCAAGCTAGTAATAATAAAATGGAATGCACTAGACTGACCCGCACGAAACCCTAGCAGACTTCGTGGAGATGAACTGACATCCGAAACGACTTATCCGACACACAACGAAAATCAACAGACATAGATATGGTGATTCCCTTCCGTCAATCTGGACATGGTGGCAAGGACTGAATCTGAACCACGTCCCACACAGCTATGGGTATGGGCCTAGGTCACAACTAGATAGATCCACAGGGATCAGTTTGCATCAGGCACAGACTGGTATGTAAGGGCCAGCCTGAGAAACAGCAAAGACAGAATTGTGGAGACCAACTACAGGTATCGATCGGAACTGCAATATTGAGTCTCGCCGTCAACATCCACCTTGTTGGTCACCTTGCTCTAATTTCACCACTTGCACCCTGCAAAGTTGCTGTGCAATATCAAGGTATCTGAATACCTCTATCCCTTTGCCCCGTGTGAATCTGCCCATCGCCTCCATTGCCATCAATGCGGTGAATGGCCGCCACGTCCTTTGCATCATCTTCGGGTGCATTTGCCTGACCAGCCTCTCCTAGAATCGGATTGGCTGCGGCGCACCATTTCCGCCCAACACCGCCACCGATAGGCGGAAGCCGGAGCACGGAAGCTCCTCGCCGAAGGGCCGAGCAAAAGGGCCTGTCCTATGCCTGCTACAGCTGCAGCCACATCGGGAGAGGAAGGCAGGAGCCTCCTCTCCAGCGCCACGAGACCAGCCCAGCATATGGGGATCTGCAGGTATCGATCGGAACTGCAATATTGAGTCTCGCCGTCAACATCCACCTTGTTGGTCACCTTGCTCTAATTTCACCACTTGCACCCTGCAAAGTTGCTGTGCAATATCAAGGTATCTGAATACCTCTATCCCTTTGCCCCGTGTGAATCTGCCCATCGCCTCCATTGCCATCAATGCGGTCAATGGCCGCCACGTCCTTTGCATCATCTTCGGGTGCATTTGCCTGACCAGCCTCTCCTAGAATCGGATTGGCTGCGGCGCACCATTTCCGCCCAACACCGCCACCGATAGGCGGAAGCCGGAGCACGGAAGCTCCTCGCCGAAGGGCCGAGCAAAAAGGCCTGTCCTATGCCTGTCACATGCCGTACTAGCCGCCTCCGAAAAACCCCACTCGCCTTATTCAGTGGACCAAGTCGTGAGTAGGCTAACTTTCTAGATTTATAAACACATAACGGACCGAGTCTCTCATACTCAACCAAACTCCATTACCTTATGTGTGCAACAGTGCACTCCCTGCCATAGCGCCCCTGATTGTACTCGAACTACCTAATGTTTTTGTATTAACTACCTCTGCTGCACATTGTTCATATTCTGCATTGCCAACCTCTGCGCACCCGTAACCGTGCCAGCACTGCCTGCCATAGCGCCCCTGATTGTACTCGAATTGCCTAATGTTTCTGTATTGACTAACTCTGCTGCACACTGATTGTTCTACACTGCGCATCTGTGATTGTGCGAGCACTACCTGCCACAGATAATGCTCCCCTGACTGTGCCCTGACTGTGCTTGCACTGCCTGCGGACCCGCTTCACCTACCCCACAAGTAACTAAAACACGCACCTCTAATGCATACTCCCCCAGCCACCCACACTTCCGCACATCCGCCCTTCCTCCGATGCTCCTACCCACCCCTCTGCGCTCTCATTCTCTGCTCCATCTTTCGCCCGCCACTCATCCTTCCAGAGCCTAGACCATCAGCTCTCATCATGTACTCCACCTCCACCACTATACACCATATCACACCTCCTCACAGTGACTCCAACCCACCCGGTCTCCCCCTTAGGAGACACAGACTAAGAACCCGCACCGAGTCATCTCTCACCTTTCGCAACTCTCCACCATCCACCTTCAACAGGAACTCGAAGCTTAGCCTCCGCACCCACATCACTCTCCCACACTCACACCAACCTGTCCACGCTCATATCCCACATCTCCCCTCCCCCAAACTCATACCTCATCCCTTCTCTCTCACTCAGGCCACCATCACATCACCTACCCTGAAAACCAACGCTCTGCCTCCACCACCAGGTAAACCCACCTTAAAATGTGCACTCATCAATGCACACTCTATTCACGCCCATGCTATTGAGATCAATGACCTCATTACTAGCCACAAACTAGACATACTTGCCATATCTGAAACATGGCTCCATGAGGCCTCCAACCCATCCATACATCTCGCCCTCCCCCAGGACTATTCCATCCTTAGACAGGACCGTAAATCCTCCAAAGGCGGGGGCGTAGCCCTCCTCTTTAAGAACTGCCTCTCCATTAGGTTGTGTGACCAACAATGGGACAACAACGCCGACCTTCTCTACGCCAAATTATCTCTCTCCCCTAACTGTACCATCAACCTTCTAGTCCCATATAGACCACCAGGCTCTCCCCCAGAATACCAAAAGCAAATTCTTCAAATCATAGGTAGTAACTTGAAACACTCCACCAAAACCATCCTACTTGGTGACCTTAACCTTGGCTTAAACGATCCCAAGGATAAAACTGCCGCACTCTTGGCAAAGGATCTTTCCCACATGGGATTCGATTACAAAATCACCAGCCCGACTCATTGCAAAGGACGGTCCATTGATTGGATAGCAGATCACAACTGCTTATCATCCATCACTTCCATTGCACCCCTTCCTTGGACAGATCACTATCTCATCCAGTTCTCCATCCCTACGACACCCACTCGCAAAACCACCACTCACGCCCCCCCCCGCCAAAGTCAGAAGTCCAAAAAAACTCGCCGCCACTAACCTGGCCCCGTTCCTTGATATCCCTGAACTTAAACATCCGTTCAATCAAGATCCCACCTCGCTAGCCAACACTTACAATAATGCCCTCGCCCAAGCCATTAATTCAATTGCCCCACTGGAAGCAAAAAAAGCCAAAAAATCTATGCACTCCAACTCCTGGTTCACAGAAGAACTAGCCGTCATACGACTCAAAAAACGGAAAGCCCTAACCAACTGGCAATCCAATCCCAACCAAGCCTCCCTCGACGAGTTCAAAGAAATTGCACGGTCCTATAAAAGCGCCATTTTCAAAGCCAAATTCGAATCTTTCAATCAAAGAATATCCAAAGCTAGCTCCAAATCTAGAGAAATATTCTCTATCTTCAAAGAACTTACCTCCCCGACGAAATCACCAAGGACGAAGCCTGGTGCACAAGCATCCAGACAGCACTCCTTAGTAAAGTCAAAATGCTCCAAGACAAAATTGCAGCCCAACGAAAAGCACTCAACGCTTGCCCCGCACCCCCCCTCAACACATGCCCGGAAATACCCCTCTTTGCTTTCAGAGAAGTCACAGAGCCAGAAGTCTCTACCCTACTCAATAACATCAAACCTTCAACGTGCAAAGGTGACATCTGCCCGCCCTCCATCATCAAAGAGTGCTCGACAGCCCTCACACCTATCATCACAGCATTCATCAACGCCTCCTTCTCCTCAGGCTCGGTACCGCATTGCCTAAAAGAGGCCTGGGTCCGCCCCCTCTTAAAAAAACCATCCCTAGACCCAACCTCCCCCAACAACTATCGCCCCAACACCACCGTCCCCTTCCTCCTCAAAATCCTTGATAAAGCCGCCCACAGCCAAATACCTGGAAACCTACGCCATCCTTGGCAGAAGGCAATCCGGATTCCGCAAAGGACATGGAACTGAAACTGCCCTTCTAAACCTGAAAAATCAAGTCACCAAAATAATGGACACAGGCAAACCTGCTCTCCTCCTTCTACTCGATCTGTCCGCAGCATTCGACCTAGTCGACCATAACATCCTCACATCTCACCTCTCCAATGCAGCCCACTTCTCCCACAAAGCAACCCTCTGGATCACCTCATTTCTTGAAGGCAGGGCCATGAAAGTCTATTCTGACCAGGCCAACGCTCCCCCCACCACCATAAGCTGTGGAGTCCCACAAGGCTCCTGCACCGCACCAACCCTCTACAACCTCTTCACTAAACCCCTCTTTGACTTACTGGACGCTCTCGGCATAGCCTACACCAACTACGCCGATGACACTCAAGTCCTACTCCCACTCTCTGGAGACTACGTCAAAGACTCAGAAGCTCTCATCAACATCTACTCCACAATTCAGACTTGGATGGCAATCAATGGCCTTTGCCTTAACGCAGACAAAACTGAGATCATCATCTTAGCACCCAGCGAAACTCTCTCCAGACTCAGCAAAGAATACTCACATGACCGTTGATAACATCATCATACCGGTCTCCACTGCTGTCAAAACACTAGGAGTCTACCTGGACACCACACTCTCTATGACAAGACAAGTCAATGCCATCTCCTCTTCATCCGCAATGACCACCAAACTCATCCTTGCCATAAAGCCCTACCTCACCACGCCTAACTGCCTCTCCATCGCCAGAGCTACCATAGGAGCCAAACTAGACTACTGTAACGCCCTCCTAGCCGGCACATCGGCAAAAAATCTAAAAAAGCTCCAAATAGTGCAAAACAATGCGCTCCGCGCTGCCCTGCACATCCCCAAATCCGACCATGTATCTCAGGCCCGGAGAGACGCGCACTGGCTTCCAGTCAAGGAAAGGATCAATTTCAAAATACTCACCCTCACTCACAAATGTATCAATCATACTTATCAGAAACCATAAACAGGAAATCCACGCTCCGCCCAACAAGAAGCCAATATGACAACCAACTCCAAGTTCCCTCTATAAGAAGAGCTAAAGCTGGAGGCATTGGCTTCCCACACATAGCTCCCAAGCTCTGGAATGACCTTCCCACCTCCCTCAGAGCCGAGCCATCCCTACTATCCTTTCGAAAGGCCCTCAAAACCAAACTCTTTACATAACCAGCGCGCTCCACCCCCACCCAAGCTGTACCGCAAACACTTTTGCTGACGAAAATGTAACAAACGCAATGTAACAAAA
The DNA here is from genome assembly GCF_040938575.1 of Ambystoma mexicanum. Taxonomy (NCBI): domain Eukaryota; kingdom Metazoa; phylum Chordata; class Amphibia; order Caudata; family Ambystomatidae; genus Ambystoma; species Ambystoma mexicanum. The sequence continues at coordinate 322,172,451 of NC_090926.1, read as the reverse complement.
TAACGCTACTGTAAACGTATTGCCTTGTAAATATCACCTTGCATGCACATACTAACCCAAAACGCATGCATAGTCTGTAATTCATAATGCCTATACCCTAATCTACCTTTACTCTCTGCAACCAGACAAGTGTCTTCTGGAATGTAACAGCGCCACGATGCTCTCGGGCTGATCGCGCGCTTTAAAAATCCGAATAAATAAATAAATTTATGGACAGAGATGAGCGACCGCCTTGTGTCATGCTGAAACAGGATGACTTTAAGGACGAAATGTCATCTAAAGCTTGAAAGACGCACAAATGAATGTGCGTCTCTTTAATCAACAATGCTAATAACATACCCTACTAAAACATCACTGCTCTTCTTGCACACCTTAAACCCCAACCAAACACAACCATACCTCTTAAACCACAGCAACCCGGAAGCACTTCACTACACCAAAACACCACACAGAGCCTTGCACAACATATCTGTGGTCTAGTTTACATTTAGGTCAGCCTAATAGCATATCTTTGGGGTAATTACATTTAGAAAGTCTGTCTAATAACATATCTGTGGTGTAGTTTCACTTAAAAAATCTGCCTAATAGCTTCTGTGGTCTAGTTTGCATATAGCAGATCTGTGGGGTAATTGCATTTAGAAAGTCTGCCTAATAGCATATCTGTGGTATAATTCCTTTTAGATAGTCTGCCTAGATAGCCTATCTGTGGTCTAGTTTGCACTTAGAAAGTCAAGTGGTCTAGTTGCATTCTGAATATGCATTCTGCGGTATATTTGAACTTAGAAACAGTGAATAATTTCAACCGGCGGTTCAGTTGATCCTAGTAACTGAATAATCACACTGGGTGGTATAGTTGAAATCAGAAACCCACCCAGTGTTATAGTTGAACCTAGAAAGCGCAAATAATCGCTGTGGTACACCCGTAGTACAGATAATCATAGTGTATACAACTATCATCCGGTGGTATAGTTGAATACTAACCATCGACCATCACCAACCAAAACACAGTTCAAATTATTCCAAACCATGAGTCCACCCAACCCACCAAGGTCCGCCGAAGATAACCCCCTCGTGCCCGCCTCCCTTCCCGCCCCCCTACCTCCCATCCCCAAGCCATCCTGCCCTCCACCACGTCCCCTACCCATGCCCTATCCAAACACCAAGCCAGAGGAGCACGATGGTGAGCCAATCATCCTAAATCCACTGCACCTCCCATCCCCTCCACCCACCGCCTACTATCACACCTGCTCCCCCTCCACCCACCCGCCCACTATCTTTATACCCTTTGCCCCTGCTCCCCCGACTAACGACCCGTCTAGCCTCACAAGCACACCCACCCCCGCTACCATCCTCCCCCCACTCCCCTTACCAACTCCCACCATCATCTCCTTCCCATCCCTAAAAATTGCACGCCTCACCCTGGCAAGAACGGTAGCTGCTTCCCTTTCCCCCCTCGATTTCCCCCCCCCACCCTCTCACACACCAACTGCAACAAAAACACTGAAGAGAAAACGTACTAGGCCCCCCTCAATCTCTCAGTATTAATCGCCACTCCTGTCCCGACCCACCTCCCTCTTCCTCCCAATCTCAGTCACCACCCACCCCCCGCCTCACCCTACCTGAAACCCCTCTCCCTTGAATTCTGACCGACCACAACTGAAACTCCTAACCCCCCGCACCCTTCCTTCAGAACATCCAACCTAAATCCAATCAACCATTCACCCCAGTCCAACCTCCCCCCCAACCACCAACTCAACTGCCTGCCTACTCTTCCCATCGACCACCAACCAAGCCCACCCTCTTGCTCCCCATTTTCCACCATCTCCCCTCCCACACCCCCTCTGCATCCCCCTCATCCTCCTGCACCAAAGTAAATTGCATCCTTTTTAACACCCGATCTGTAGCAAAAAACAGACTGCGCATCTTTGACCACCTTGCCTCTGATAAACCAGACCTGGTCTTTATCACAGAAACCTGGTTCTCTGACGACTTCGCCCCTATCGCCAGTGAAGCCTCCTCACCCCCCCCAAACTACTCCCTCATCCCACTGAACCGCCCCTCTAGAGGAGGAGGAATAGCAATCGCCTTCAAATCCCACTTCCATGCCTCAATCATCGACAACCAGCCTTCCATTCCTTCCTGCGAATCACTCCTCGTAAAACTATCCCTCCCCCCTTCGTTCTCCCACAGCTTCCTAATCATCTACAGACCCTCTGGCTTTGATGGACAATTCTCAGACAACCTCTACGACTATATTGCCACCCTCCAACTAAACCATCCTACCCTCACCCTTCTAGGAGATTTCAACATTTGGCTTGACATCCCCACCAACCCTATGACCCACTCTCTGGTTGACGGCCTAGACGCGATTAACCTTCATACCCACATAAACGGACTGACTCACTATAAAGGACACACACATGATGCCATCTTCAGCACCCACAACCTGATACACCAAACGCCCCCCCCACCTCGATCATCTGGTCTGATCACTTCATTGTTTCTTTCGCCATTCGCTCTCACAACCTGCTCCCCTTACCTGAACCAGAACCTCCGATTCTATGCAAATACTGGAAGAAACCAAAAATCACTCCCGACCTAGCCGATGCTCTCCTCCAGTCTCCTCCCCCTACCAGCCTACCCGACGAATGCCTAACCTCTGACGCCTTTGACTCATGACTAAACACCTCACTAATCCCACTCACCCCCTCTTGCAAACCATCAGCTCGCCATGGCCTTTTCCATAGATGGTTCACACCAGAACTGAAGACCACTAAACAACTCCAAATTTCTAGAACGCACATGGCGAAAGGAGATGACAGCCAATAGCAGATCCCCCTTAGCCCGGCACCATCGCCAATACAAGGCCTAAATCCGGAAAGCTAAAAAAGCCCATTTCAATTCCCGAATCCTAAACTGTAAAAACCCCAGCAAAGAACTCCACAAAATCATCGCCAAATTCACCAAACCATCATGTACCACCACCACCCTTCCCAGCCCCTAACAATCACTGTGATTCACTCTCTACACTTTTACACCACAGCACTCGAAAGAAACAAATCTCTAACCAACAAACTAGCTCCTACACCCACCACGAAATCCACCCACCTTACCTCCCATCCCACCGCCTGCGACCGCTACCCAACCAACATTCGACTCCTTCATCCCAATATCAACTGACAAATTTCTCAAACTTCTCTCTGCCTGCAAACCATCCGGCTCCCCGCTGGACCCCTGCCCAGCCACAACCCTCAAAGAAATGTTTGCATCTACCTGCGCAGGAGAACACGCAAGAACCATCATAAACGACTCATTGTCCTCGAGAATTTTTCCCGATGTGTTCAAAACCGTTCATGTCAAGCCTCTTCTAAAAAAAAAAAAAACCTCCCTCGACCCTCTTGAGCCTAAAAACTACCGCCCCATCTCAAACACCAGGTTCCTTGCCAAACTCATTGACTGAACCGCCTACTTCCAACTAAATGCCGACAATCTCCTAGACCCCGCCCAATCTGGTTTCAGGGCCCGTCACGGAACCGAAACCACCCTAACCTCAGTGTGGGATGACCTTAAAAACACTGCTGATTCTGCGGGATGCACCGCACTAATCCTTGACCTATCTGTTGCCTTCGACACAATCAACCACTCCATCCTCCTTGACCACCTCCACTCCCTGGGAATCCAAGGAAACGCTCTCAAATGGATAGAATCCTTCCTCGACAATAGGAGCCAAATAACCCTACTCTCCACCTATGCTTCCCATGCCCAACCAGTCAACACTTGAGTTCCACAAGGAGCATGCCTATCGGCCCTCCTGTTTAACCTCTATATGTCTACCCTCCCACGAATAATCCAATCGCACAATATCGTGTGCTACAACTATGCCGATGATACACCACTAATCCTAAAACCCATGAATTCAAAACCCTACTGCCAACCCGACCTCTCTTCCTGCCTCCTCGACATAGATTTATTTATTTATTCAAATTTGTTGAGCGCACATCAGCCCAAAGGCATCGTGGCGCTTGTTAGATCTCTGGATGACCACAAACCACCTCTTGCTAAACCCCTCCAAAACTGAAATCATGGTATGTGGCAACACCAAACTTATTCTGCACCCGCTTCCCTGGCCTTCTGCCATGGGCAAACCCCCGACACCATCAAATTCAGTAAAAAATATTGGATGTACCCTAGACTCAGACCTAACCCTCTCGCGCCAAGTTATTAACGTCTCTAAGTACTGCCACTATCACCTTAAACCTCTTGGGTGCATTTTTCCATACCTCTCCTTTATCAACACTCTCCACGGTCCAATCAATTGTCTTGTCAAGACTGGACTATGCTAACCCCCTCTACCTCGGAAGTCCACGCATTCCAACTGACTAAACTACAAAGAGCACAAAACGCTGCAGCCAAACTGCTTCTAGCACTTGGCCCAAGAGATCATAACTCCCGAGCCCTCAAAACTCTGCACTGGCTTCCGGTCGCCCGAAGGGTGACCTTCAAAACCTTATGCATCTCTCACTGAGCAAAGCATAAAACTGACCTCAATATCTTCAAAACAAACTAAAACCCTGCCATACTCCACGCACTCCAAGATCAAGCTCGGCCGGCCTCCTAGTCATACCTAAAACCAACTCAAATCGGGTTAGGTGGATCATCATTCTGAGCCCTCGCTCCCACTCTGTGGAACACACTTCCACCCCACATCCAACTCACCGAGGACCTCCTGTCTTTCCGCAAATTACTGAAAACATGGCTCTTCCCCTAGAGTCGACTCCTAATTCAAACTGGACAACAGCAATCAATGACCTTAGCCCAAAGCTGCTTTATCATAGTGTCTGTGGAACGGACAAAGTGTGTGGACCGGATGGAACGGGCGAAAAACGTAGAGCAGATGAAGTGTGTGGAGCGGATGAAGTGCATGAAGTAGGGTGAACGTATGGTATGCATGGATCGAATGAAGTGCATAGACCAGAAAGCATGCATCGAACCGATTGAACAGATGGAGTGTGTAGAACTGAGGGAGTACATGCGACGGAAGAAAGGCAGAACAAATAGAGAGCATAAAATGGACATTGTACAAGAATGGTTGGAGTGCATGGAACCGGTTGGAGTTCTAACTACGGATGGCTCGGACTCAATGGATGGAGTTGAACAGACGAAGCCACCGGAACAGACTGAGTGAATAAAAGAGTGCAAATCTGTGAACCTTTTATTCTATCTCGAGCACCTACTGAAACCACCATATCACATCACCACGTTTACTCTCTTCTATACATCACCACTCAACTAGAACACAGCGATACTATGACACATATATCACCCTGCCAGAACGAACACATACTCCTGATCTTGCAACCACCACACCTAGCGCTAAGAAGCAGCTATCACTCGAGTGCTACACCTGCTGCGCACACATCCGGTGCTCACACGCACCTTATGACTCTCTATTGACTTGAACTACGGTTCCCAAGGGTGTTCAACCTACCAGCGCTTTGAGATCCTACCAGTGGTACATAAGGTGCTATATAAATGCAAAGTAACATAACACACGACTGACATGGACCGGATACCACACCAAAAAGCTCAGTGAATGGTGAAAACCAAGCTGAAGCTGCCAACAGCACATCACAGCTCCCTTGCTCTTTATCTAAACTTTGCCCTACTAACATACCCTAACTGATCCACCAGCCTCCCCTTTCTTTCAGATCGGCCAGTGCGCCAGGGGACCACTACGGTGTTGATAGTGTGCAGTATGAATATCCTTTAATATTTACATTAACCTCTATGGTGAGCTGTGGGAAAACCATGAATGCTTTTATAAGTGGTGGATGACAGTATTCCAGCATAGGTGCCTCAAAGGAAGAATTGGAGTTTGGATCTAAGAGGGTGAAATCACTGTAGCAGCCATATGGTGTCGCAAAACAGAAATCCAAAAGGTTGTCTCATTGAGAATGCAGACAATGTCATTTGGAAAATCTGGAGCAGGGCGGTGAGAGATGGTGCGAAGAGCAGTGGGGCGAGAGCTAACCGAGGTGCTACCAAGTAGGACAGCAGTCACCAACTGATATATTGAGATCTATTTGTTTGCAAATAACTCCTCTACATTTGATTTGTCTTTCAACTTGAGCTTACTGTGGCTTCTATGTAATTGGCACCATTATCTGGAACAATGCAGGGTATCAAGCAATGCTTCCAGGGGTCCATTAATGTGAAGTGGGTGATAAGGAGAATTCTAATTTCTATGCCAATTCCCTCTGGCTCCAGCATGTCTGGCAGGGCAGGAAGCGAGGGAGGTTCCCGAAACCCCTGTGCTTAGTCTCCTTGGTTACATGAATGCACCCAAAGGTGATTGGCCGGCTTGCTGTCCTTGGACAGCCACCCTACTGTGAGTGACAGCCAGGCTGCGAATGGATGGGAGAAACTTGCATAAAAGGCAAGGTCTTTTGCAAGAAAGGCAGAGTCGACCACTAGATGAATGAACCGAAGAAGAAACTGAAAGAAGCTTGCTGCACCCTCCTGGACTGATGGTTAGCCCGGTGAAGCCCTGCTGCAGTGTTGAAACTTAGAATTTCTAAACGACTAGAGAAGCCCGGAAAGGACTTCTCCCCGCCCCCCCCTTGGGTCGGTGGGACCAACTGACACCAAGACTAACTTGACTGGGACCCCTATCCCTGCTGGCTGTAATGCTTTGCTGCTGCTGGAACCGAGTGCCAGGGGACAGGAACACCAGAATCGAGTGCATCATTTTTAAGCTGGAACCGAGCTCCAGGAAGATCCTCCGGACTCCCTCGAAGCGGGACTAACCAAGCCTGAGCCACCTCAACAGAGTGCTGGACCCTAGAAGCAAGGAATGTCCACAAGGTGTCCAAGAACGGCGGTGGTGCTATTTGCGAGTATCTGAAACCACAAAGTGTTGCTGATTTGAATTGTGCCCATTGCTGCTGCTGACCTTCAAACCATAGTGCAGGAGGCCCCAGACGTCCTCCCTCATTTACCCACGACTGAGGCCCAGAAACAGTATCTGCAGCACTACAACAGGAACAGAAGCCAGCTGGATCCTTTTCTTCAGACTCAAGGTACTGTGTAACTAGGGGTGCTTGTCTCTTGTGTTAGCTTGATTGCGTTCACTGGAGACTTGCATTTGCTGCCCTTTGCGAAGTTGCTTGCATCTTTGCTTTTCACAAGTCTCCCAGCTTGTGGCCCAACAGTGTTTTTTACTACAAAACCTCTCTATAAGATTGTGCAAGACTTTTGTGCTATCTTCAAGAAGTGCCTGAGCTCCCCTAGACTTTGCTCAATTGACATTGGCTGTCCTGGCTCCCTGAAGACTATTCTTACCCTTTGACTTTGTGTTTAACTGTCCCTCAAAAAGTCATACATACTTTACTTGTATATCTGGGAAAGGGTTAACTTATATTTCATTGGGTGATTGTAAAGTACTTCTCTGTTTGGAGAAACTTGTTAACCTTTTCCTTTTTGCCATAACTTCAGTAGTGCATTTTAAGTGTAAAAAGTGATATATTAATGTCCAGCGTCCTAGCAATTGAAGTTACCTCAGGGTGTAGGAAGTGTGTGTGACATCCCAAAAGGGTATCTACTGAACTGAAAGTGTATTTTTGAAGTTTTTTAAAAAAAATGTTTTATTAAACTGCTGTTTATTATAAACTTTCTCCAGCATGGGGTCTGGCATGGATTCACATGCTCATGAATATTGTCATGATGCCTACCCCCGGGGAACCAGACCAGGTCCAGCAACCCCGGAAGCAGGCATCAAGTTATTTTGAGCAAGCCCAAAAACCCCTGCTAGGGGCTGTTTGGGTGCGGTCCTGGCGCCTATGGCGCAGGCTCATATGGAGACAGTCCTGGCGCCATGGGCGCCAGGCTCATAGAGTAGAGCTTACCTGATGCAGACCATGCTGCAAGCTTACCTGATGCAGACCATGCTGCAGAGCTCCAAGCCAAATGAGGCTTGGAAGGGACTATTTTACCTAGGGACTATTTTTTTACTCGGGTGGGGCTGGGGAGGAATACTTACCTGGGACTACTTTGGAGGCTATTTAAACCACGCCCGAAGAGCAGCACACGCTTCGCGTTATTCTGCATCCAGCAGCGTAACGCTCACCGTGTCTGCAAGCCTGCATCCAGTCTTCTGCCAAGCCCGCCTCGAGTCTGCAGCTCCTAGAACAGAAGGAGAAGAGGTTAGAATAAGAGCAATACCTTCGATCCTTACCTGAATTCCGGATCCACCGCGCCTTTGAGCTGGAAGAAATAAGTATTTTACGCGCGCCGCCTCGCCTGCTGCAGCGCCGCACTGAACTCACCGGCCTTCGCAGCATGCTCACGATCCACCGCATCCTTCTGCACGTTCCCGCCGCACTTTGGCACCTAAGGGGAACACCAAAGGTGAGCCAAGGGAAAAAACAGAGGCAATAGTAAATGCCCCCATAGACTTACCCGATTACCGCCGGGGCTATTATTCCTCTTCACGGGTCGGCGCAGTCTCCATTGCATCATCGCCGTACCCCGGCCCCTAAGGGGAAACAAAAGGACAACAAGGTGAGACTAAGGGACAAACGAGGGGCACACTTCTCACCACAATAGACTTACCTAATTTTTACCACCGGAGGCATTATTACCCGAACTTCATATTTTCTCTCCACACCTGAATAAGGGAGCAAGCCACAGGTTACATTCTGGCCTTATTTTATTGAACTGTGTAGGATTAGCCAAATCCTTACCTGAACTTCGTCAGCTAGCACGAGGAACTCTTCACTGGGGTCAAGCTGCAAACTGCAAGGAATCGGACAAGAGTGAAAGTCGGACATGTGAACTCTTACGAACTACATACTTTTCGGAGTCAATATTGTTCTGGAACTCACCAATTCCTTCGAGCCAGTGAAGCAACTGGTTATCAACGCGCCCCTGCGCTCAATGCAGGATGGAGAGCTCATCTTTTCAAACCATCAGGTGAGACTATGAGGGGACATCAAAGGTGATCTGTGGGGAGAACAGCGGGGGTGGGGGAATTTACGCTCAACCCCATGGGTGGTTAATTCCTTTCTCCATTTACAGAAGAATATTCCTACGGGCCAAGCAAACGAATCTAGGTGGGCCAATCCGTCATCTCGGCCCTACGCGTCACATTGGTGGAGACCGCAGATGTCCAGTTCAGATCGACGCCTCTGTGGGAGCCAGGTGAGCGTAATAAATATTCCCAGTCAGGCTGGGAATCCTCGGTAAAGAAAAAAATCAGTTTGTTTTGTTTCTGAACTGTCTTTCTACTAGTAACCAATCACTGGTCTCTGGGTCATACTGCCCTCAGCCAATGACTGCCCTCTACCTAAGCCCCTCCTCTGGCAGCCATCTTCAGATTTTTTTTTTTTTCTTTTTTTTTTTTGGTTTACAATTTTTATTTTACATAAATAAACATGAACATGAATAATCCAATAAACACACAGCCACTCAATTCAATGTAAATAAGCAACATATCACAACCAATTTAAAAATAATCATCAATGTACTAAAAATAGAACCGGTTGAAGAAGAAAAAAAAAAAAGAAAGGAAAGAAAGGAAAGAGAAAGGAAAAAAGATAGCAAATGCAGGAAATAAGGACTAAGAATACTAATTGCATGAACCATACAACAAATTCAATAATAAAACAACCAATGCACATCCTATAGATGTCATACAACACAATAGTGTACAAGGATATGTATATATTGTCCCAGATCAAAGTTCTGCTTTACTCATAGGCATCAAGAAAGCAGCCCCAAATGTCCCAAAACTTGTCAATGTCATCAGTGAGTTTGTAAATGGCTCTTTCATATGTCGAAATTGTAAGAAGCTCCTCCACCCAATCATCAATGTTGAAAGAATTACTCGATTTCCAGGACCTCAAAATGAATTTTTTAGCAACCATACATGCACGTAGCAGCCAAACTTTCTTTCCAAAGTCAATTTCCTCCAGAAGAGAATCATCGCCTAAAATCAATAATGAGGCATTCATGGGGATTGCAATGTTTAAAACCAAGCTTAATCTCTCACATACCTTTTCCCAGAACTGCATCGTTTTAGGACAGGACCAAATCAAGTGACTCAGAGATCCTCTAGAACATTTACATTTCCAGCAAAGATTGTTGTCTAAAAGTTGTCTCCTGAATAGTTTCTCCGGCGTCCAATAGGCCCTAAACAACAACTTTGTTTGAGAAGCTCTGAGGGACCAATCCAAGCTCACCAAACGAGTGTTCTCACAGCACCTTCGCCAACATCTGAAGTTCACATCTTCCCCCAATTCCTCCGCCCACAGAGCAGGTAATCTCGGATCACCTTTCCGAGTAGCTTTTATGATACTATACATGGTAGAAGCAGGGTGAGATGCACTGAGGCATACAGTTATAGCTACCCAGGCTGGACTCTGAACAGTCAATTGTGGCACCTCAATACAAGCCGAAATAATAATCTTCAACTTTCGATATTCGGCAAATGAGCATTCCGTCATATCACACCTCTGGCCAAGCTGAGTGAACGTTAACCAGTTCTCCCCATCAAACAAATCTCCAATGTATTTGATACCAGCCACAAACCATTCCGTCCAAAACAGTGTTTTGCCCTGATACTTCAAGGCTGGATTATTCCATATGGAGGCATCTGGATGTAAATATGGATCTGCACTCATACGGATTGAGAGTTCACACCAGCAGTCTTGTAAGAATGAAGTAAGGGCGCTGATTTTTCTTGATTTATTCCTTCGAGTGGTTAGCAGAGCTCTCGGGTCTAATTGGGATACAGCACTGCATTCCCAAGATAAGAGGTCAAAATGCTCAGACTGTACATCTCCAGAGTCAATAACTTTGCACAAATGTCGAGTGGAAAAGGATAAATGGTAGACTGAGAAATTAGGCAAATTCATTCCCCCCAATTTTAATGGGAGTTGAAGTTTCCAGATTGCAAGTCTCGGAGGCTTCCCATTCCAAATAAAGTTCTGCATAATCCTATTGACCTCCTTAAAGATGTTTCCTGGTATCTCAATGGGGAGCATGCTCAGGAAGTAATTTATCCGAGGAGCCAGGTTCATCTTCAAACAGTTGATTGTGCCCCATGTCAATAATTTCAAAAGACTCCACCTCATCAAATCTGATTTTAGAGTCGGAAGAATCCGAGCAAAGTTAATGGCAGGTAACTTCACTATGTCTGCTCCAATCCATATGCCAAGATATTTCAACTTTTCAGCACACCACCTGAATTGAAATTGAACACATGTATGTCGTTGACACAACCCATTGATTCGAAGGATCTCGGATTTACTCCAGTTAATCTTATATCCCGATATCACGGAGAAGGAATGAATGTCTTGCATCAAATAAGAAATACCAACAGCCGGGTCTTGAAGGGCAATCAACAAATCATCAGCATATAACCAAACCAAATTATTCCGACCATTTCCAATTACCGGTTGAAGGCGTACATCCGCCCTTAAGCTCACTGCTAGAGGTTCCATAGATATAATAAAAAGGAGAGGTGAAAGAGGGCAACCCTGCCTTGTACCACGATGAAGCTCAAACGGATCGGAAATAAGGCCATTCGTCAGCACACTTGCAGAAGGGTTGGTATATAACAACTTAACCCATCGCTGGAAATCTTGCCCAAATTTCATCTTCCCCAAGCATGCAAATAAAAAATTCCATTCAACACGATCAAATGCCTTTTCAGCATCCAGGGAAATGACCGCACTGGCAATTGGTTGATTATGCCCTTTCTCAATGGTCAATAGCAGGCGCCTCATGTTGTCCGCCACTGCCCTGCCAGATACAAAACCCACTTGGTTCTCATGTACCAGAGTTGAAACCACCCTATTTAACCGAACAGCCAGGATCTTGGCCAGTATTTTGCAGTCAGTTTATCAGACTGATTGGTCGATAATTCTCACATCTGGTAGCAGATCTCTTTCTTCCTCATCACTGTAATCAATGCATGTCTCATTGAGTCCGGCAGTGAACCAGATTCAAAAGCAGCATTAAAAACATCACACAAAAGCTGTAGTGCGGAATCAGGGAGGGCCTTATAAAATTCATTAGGTAGTCCATCAGTGCCAGGTGATTTACCCATTGTTAGTTTTGAAATTGCGTGCTGAACATCATCTATTTCCACCTTCCCTTCTAAACTCATCGCATCATCTGTTGTCAGGCTAGGGAGAACATGAGAGTCAAGGAAGTTTTCAATTTCATCATTTCCACAGGACAGATCTGAGGCATAGAGTTTTTCATAGAAGCCACGGAATGAATTGTTAATCTGTTTTTGCTGCGTCTCCAATGTGTTAGCAAGACTCCTTATTGCAGGAATGAAACGATCGCTTTCAGCCATCTTCAGCCGATGTGCCAGCAATTTCCCTGCCTTCTCACCATTCTCAAAATAATTAATTTTTTGTCTAAACAGTGCATAGTCAACTTGGCTAGAGATGAGTTTGTTAAGTTCATACTTAGTTTTTCGTAGTTCATTCTTTGCATTTTCATCTCTGCTTGCTGCAAACAGAACATCCAGGCGCTTAGCTTCAGAAGAGAGTCTCTGAATTTCTTTCGTTCTCAATTTCCTTTCTTTGCCAGTTTTTGAAATCAGTATCCCCCTAACAAAGCATTTCAGAGCTTCCCAAACTGTTGAAAGTTGAACATCGGCAGTCCTATTAATTAGAACGAAGTTATCAATTTCTTCTGTCACCTCCTGTCTGATCTGATCATTTTTCAGTATATAAGAGTTCTTTCTCCACCTTGGAGATTTAACCAAAGAGTATTGCAAGGACAATCGCAAGGAAATAGGTGCGTGGTCAGATAGGGCAATAAGGCCAATAGCCGAATCATAGCAACTGGAAGTCACTCGGCCAGAGGTCAAAAAGAAGTCAATTCTAGAGTATGTGTCATGACACTGTGAATGAAAACTATAATCCCTGTCCGACGGGTGCTCCAGCCTCCAGATGTCAGCCAGGTTGAACTCCTCAATCAAATTCTCCAAGGATCGTTTGCATCTATTTGGTGTCCTAGTATAATTTCCATTTGATCGATCCAAAGCAGAGTCCATGACCTGATTGAAATCACCACCCACCACAATGGAGTCCATATTAAAACTTTGAAGCAATTGAGCCACTTCATGAAAAAAGATCGGGTCATCCAAACTTGGTGCATACAGATTGCATAGTAGAATGTCCACACCTTGAATTCTCACCAGAACGCAAATAATTCTTCCTTCTTTGTCTCCCTTGCTCCTGATGACTGATATAGGCAGATTCTTTTTAATAAGTATCGAAACACCTCTTCTACTAGAGGAATGATTAGAAAAATAAGTATCTCCAACCCAACCTCTTTTCAATTTTTCAGCCTCTGGGTCTTCTAAATGCGTCTCCTGGAGGAATGCTATGTCACAAGAGCATGAACGCAGTTGAGATAAAATCTTAGTCCTTTTCACCACATTGTTGATTCCATTAACATTCCATGAGACAATATTCAGATGATCCACAATTTTAGTACTCATGGTACAAGTAGAATTTCGAGATATATTATAACATATGCAATTACAATCAAAGAACAGGATATAAAATGAGAATAGAAAAGTGAAAGGAAAGCACATACCCACAAGGGGCAGCAAACTACTAGAATACGCTACAAAAATGGTAACAAGTAGATGGCACACTGTACAGATACAGCAGCCAGGCAACTGAAGTATATTGCCTACTGACAATAAACTCACAGTAAACTCCAAACTCAAGTCTCCCATCCCCACCCTAAATCAGCACACAAACCTAAGATTTAATTCTACTATGCCCGCATATAACAAGGACAACCCATTCACAATAGATAAGCACAGAGCAACCCGTCACTAGTATCAGCCTTACCCCCACATAAACTATTAGACCTCTTCCTTACAGGCAGCATTAGAATATAAAGACAAATCTGGCTACAACTCAGTTATATGTTAAGTTCTAAACTCACATATATTTGGGCCAAGCAGACACAACTAAGCACATTACATTGAGGCGCCAAGTCGCAATACTTCAATGAAGCAAAGAGGAACAGCTACAATATTCCAACAGTTGAGGCAATGGACATAGGATGATAACAAACCCATGGATCAAAGCACTTATATGTTGATTGGATATGATCATAGGTGTTGGGCAGTACCAACAGGAAAGGTCCCTGATGTGGGTAGCATCAGCTTACATGTAAAAATACACATAAAACCTCAGCCATGAAGCATATACATGAATAAAGAGGAGCAAATATAAAGAAAGCAGTTGGTGTGCAGATAATGCATATATACATACACATTTAAGTTACCTAGATCAAAAGCATCTTATTCATGCATACACACCACCAACTTATATCAGTCCAGTCCACAGCTATTCTCCTCACAGCCAATACAACTCCCACACAGTGCTGTAAGCAGTGCCCCTAACCCTCAACCCCCAATCAGAAAAGGCACACAATTTCGAATAACCATTCAAACACCAGCATAGAACCCCTCAATGCGGCACCCAAAGAATAATGCAATACATAGCAAGTAATAATACCTATCTGATGTGCACCTACAAAGATCAAGGATCCATGACCATGGCCGTATTACAAACATCAACACCCCTTCAATAAAAATAGGCATCCCACTAACTGTCTATCTGACTGTACTAATCTTGACCCTGAGTCGTCCACTAACCATGAAAATATAACGTAGTGAGAGCAGCCATAAGGGAAAAAGAGAAATTAACATCCAATGGACCAAGGCAGCAGTGCTGAAGGTGTTTAAAAGACAGATCAGCATGAGGAATATTGGTCTGGGTTTAAAGATGGCACTTCATATGTCAGTGGTACTGCATTGCCCTATAATTATAATAGAACTGCCACATTTGCACCACCATAAAGTGTACACATCAGCACCACTATCCTGCATCAATTGATCTTTCTGCCTTTAATGTTTTTGTTTCTCTACACATGTCCAGCTTATTTCAACTTGGACATGTTGCATGACCTATGGGCAAGCACTCTCCTAAGGAAGTGGATCAGCGGCGAGCAACCTGGGTTCAATACTCGATCAAGCGTGGAGTGCGGGATAATCAATCGCTTTAATGTAATCATCCTCAAACATTGCCCAATCCGTTAAAACATGAGCAACATAAAACTCGCTGTGCTGCCCAATGTGCAACTCACAAATAGCGTATCGCCAATATGCCATTGTCATCCCTTTACCGTCGCATAACCTGCCACATTGTCAGCATGTATGCCGATCAGGTGTATCGTGCCTATAACCATCTGGAAAATGGGAAAGCTATCCATTACCCAGAATACATGGTAATAACATTGCCCAAAAATAACATCAATATAAAATGAGCACCATCCGTGGCAAAATGTACTCACATATAAGCCCAAACGCATCCTCGGGCAAGAGTAAACGCCCAGAAAATGCAGAAAACGCATCCGAGACCGGGAGCAAGTGACGCCGTATGAATCCGGAAATAAGTAGGCCGTCGTCACTCAGCACGCAACGTCGCGTGACACAACAACAAAGGTCCCTTACTCGAGTAACCCCGTACTACGCCCATGGCTGCCGGCAACAGAGAGATAACACGCGCAGTACACGTTTAAACTGCCGTAATACGAATATCAGCAAAATACAATTAAAGTAAGCCATTAACAACAATATTATGTAAATGAATGACCATGTAATTAATTTAAGAGCAACAACAAGAAAAATCACGTGAACAATAAATAAACAGCAGTTAAATTAAATACAATTCGGCCCCTCAAAAACCATTAAAGACCATATTGACTCCCTCGCCCCAGCCTTCGCTCATCTCTGCAGATATTTCCCAACTGCCCATAAGCACTCCCTTGTGCACCCTCCGCTAAAAAAACCTCTGCCGCCCCCCTCCATTCTGGCAAACTACTGCCCCATGTCCATCACTCCTTACCCTCCACACTGAATCTATTGGTTGCTTCCTTGACCATCAATCTGGCTTTAGAGCTTCCAGAGGCTCTTCTGAAAACATGTGAGGACCTGCTGTCAAATCTTGACACTAACACTCCCTCTGTCCTCGTTCTCCTTGACCTCTCCTCTGCCTTTGACATGGTTAACCACAACATTCTGATCGCGCGCCTATGTGAGACCCTGGGAATCACAGGTCAGGCTCTGGCATGGTTAACCTTTCTCTCAGACACCTCATCCTAGGTGGAACTCTGCGCCTTCTCCAGTGTGGGGTCTGGCATGGTTGCACATGCTCATGAAAAATTCCCTGTCAGGCTGGGAATCCTCGATAAACAAAAGATCAGTTTCGGTTTCACTCCTGAACTGTCTTTCTCCTAACAACAAATCACTGGTCTCTGGGTCATACTGCCCAAAGCCAATGACTGCCCTCTACCTAAGCCCCTCCTCTGGCAGCCATCTTCAGATTTTTACCGCATGTTCAAGTGTTGGTAGTCCTTGTGCTGTAGCTCTCGAGCTTTTACTGCGTTTTGCAAAGAGTTTACTTTTATATTTTCGGTCAATCGAGCCTTAAGCTCCACCGATTCTACTTCCGATCAACAGGGACCTGTTTTCAGAATTTTCAATGCCCCTCAAGGGCATCTTTTTGTCGAGTTTTCCACTTATCAGAGGATTCCAGAAGATCTCTGAGGCCTACCCTGCGTGGACATGGCCCAGGACAAAGGAAGCTTAACACCTTTGGGAGCAAGGCTGAGCGAAGCAGTGACCCTACGCCCAAGGTCTTGAAGGCCCTTATTCACCCTGCTATGGCCTCGATTGAAGGAGTCGTGGCAGTCCTGGCGAAACCTACGGAGGCTTCCCCAGTGGAGACTGCTCCAGGGGCTAGAGTTTACCTGCCACCCTGTAGGGAATCTTCTTTTCTGCCTATTGAGAAGACCTCGTGAAACCCCAGCAGGGGAAAGGGGGGCACGGTAGCCATAACGGACACGGATACGACCTCTGAGGATGAGTTGGCTAGTGTCCAAAGGATCAGGGACACGAAGTCCAACGAATCCAGGGCTCACGGGAGCGATCCCAACGAGGCCGACTAAGGGCAACGGGGGAGCAGATGAGGAAGATAGGGCTGCGGAGGGCCCCACGCCCCAGCCGTCGGTCCCGGTTGCCGCCGGTGCCCATACCAGGGGACAATTCAGGAGCTATCTTGATGGCTATACAGGCCCTGTGTACGGAGATAAGGACAAGGATGCCCTTACGCCCCACCGACGGCCCAGCGGAGCCTGGACCGTCAGGGGGTGGGGGGGGCGGGGGACCCACCTAACAAGCGGCGATGAGTCCATCCTACTCCCTCCCCCCCGCCCCCCCAACCCTCTTGCTGCCTTCACCCCCATCCCCTTCTCCGCGGGATGAGACGGGAACGGAGAAAGACGGTGGTGACGACTGAATGGACCTCCCATCACCACCTCGTCGGGCCTCCCCCCGCCCCCCTGACTAAATTGGCTCCATCCATGCCATGATCGCCAGGGCATCGGAGCTCTTCCAACTCGGCCCCGAAGAACAGAATGAGGGCTTCCTCTAGCAATGGCGGGAGGCCAAGAGGAAGACTGTCCTCTCAGTCCCGTTACTGGATGACAACTGGGACGATGGGGCTGACACTCCTGAAGAACCCCCCCACCCCCCCCACCCTTCCGACGGCGAGGGGAAGAAGCTGGATGCCATGGTACGACGGGTCATGTCGGGAGCGATGACTATTAAAGCGGCCAACGCCCTCGTGATCATGGCACTCTACGACCGGGAGCTGTGGTTCAAGATCGCTCCCCTTCTGGACTTCCCCCCGGACGACAAGAGGGCTGAGGCCCTGGAAAGCCTACAGGAAGGAGGCGAGGTGGCTTCGGACCACGCCATTACGGTGGCCACAGACATCGCTGACACCGGTTTTCGCCAGATGGGCAACAGCGTTTGCCTTCGCCGGCGCGGTTGGCTCAAGGCCACATATTGCCGCCAGGACGTACAGACCAGGGTTCTGGACATGCCCTTCGACGGGAACAACCTGTTCGGCCAGACTGCGGACGAGTCACTGCAGGCCATCAAGGCAGACATCGAGACGGCTCGGGCCTTGGGCATTCTTCAACGACAGCTGTCCTTTCAGAAGGTGCCTCCAAAGGATTTGGCAGTGGTTCGTCGTACCGCCAAGCGGCCCGCTCCTCATCGCAGGAAGCCTACAGAGGATGCGGCAAGACCGGAGGATCACGTCGTCGTAGGCGGCGGCAAGGCCGTGACGAAACAGGACTGAACCGGCCGTGGCGTCGGGGGGGCCCCCACCAGAGCACCCCGGTGGGAGGTCGGCTGGCGAAATTAGTCAGCGTGTGGGAGTCAATCTCCACTGACTGTTGGGTGCTAGATGCCCTGGCCTGCGGGCAGACTCTGCAATTTCAAAAAAGGTGTTCCCGTATTCCACCCGTGGCCAGGAAGGAAAACCACGTCCCTCAACTGCTTCTGGAGGTACGAGCGATGCTAAGAAAGGGAGCCATAGAACTCGTCACAAAGAGGCTCCGGGGTATACTCGCGGTACTTCCTCGTCCGGAAGAAGACTGGTGGTTGGCGACCCATTCTGGACCTTCGTCTAAACAAGTACATCAAGTCCCAGAAATTACGGATGGTCACCCTCCAGCACATGCTGGGACAGCTGGAGGAAGGCGACTTCCTATAAACGTTGGACTTGGAGGATGCCATCTTCCACATCCCCATTCTAAAAGGACATTGAAAATTCCTACTATTTGTGGTCCAAGGGCGACACTATCAGTTCAAGGCCCTTCCCTTCGGATTGAAGTCTGCGCCCAGGGTGTTCCCCAAGTGCCTAGCACCAGTGGCGGCGCGTCTGCAGGGGATCCAGATCTTCCCCTACCTGGAGGATTAGCTCATCCGAGCAAAGTCAAGGGAACTCACCGTCGATCACACAGCGAAGACCGTCCAACTGCTCACAGATGTGGGATTCCGATCAACTTTGCGAAATCCCCTTGGTACCGTTGCAAGACGCTGTGCTCCTGGGAGCCAGACTCGACAGTGGTGCGATAGGCTTCGCCGTCGGAGGAAAGGACAAAGGCCATCCTGGGCAAGGTACAACGGCTGTTGACCATGGATGTGGCCAGGGTGAGATCCCTCAAGTCCCTACTCGGAATGATGTCCTCGTGAATCTACCTTGCGCGCCTATGCAGGCTGCGGATGCGACCGCTGCAGGAGTTCCTCGACGCCCGTTCAATGCGGGCGGCTTCGAGGACAGGATCTCGCTCAACGAGACTTTCCGCCAAGCGATCCGGTGGTGGGGCACCCGCAAGCATCTAGCGGCGGGCTTGGACTTCCAGACCCCGGCACACCAGGAGACGGTAACGACGGACGCCTCCCTGGAGGGATGGGGGGGGCGCACACCAGAGATTTCCACACACGAGGCCTTTGGCTCCCGGAGGAGATGTCACTACACATCAATGTCCTGGAGCTCCGTTCCTTCCGTCCCTCAGGGGCAAAGTGGTAAGGGTCTTCACCGACAACACCACCATGATGTTCTACATCCAGAAGCGGCAGGGCACCAGATCCCCCTGCCCCCAGCCCTATCCAAGGAAGCGCAGGATCTGTGGCACCGGGTCGCCCAAGGGATGTTCCTGGCACCCTTCCATCTGGCAGGAATAAAGAACACCACGCCGACTCACTCAGCAGGGAGCTGCATTCGTGGCACAAGTGGGAGCTACGGCAGGATCAAGTGGATCTCCTATTCCGACAATGGGGGAATCCCCAGATCGACCTATTTGCGACTGCGACGAACGCCAAGTGCTGGAGGTTCGCCAGTAGGTTTCCTCAGCCGGGGAGCATGGGCGATGCCTTCTCATTCCCCTGGGGCGGCCTATTCCTGTATGAGATTCCCCCCACCCCCCTTTGCCATTGCTGCTGCGACTCATCAGTCAACTCAGATGGTCCCGGTGCAGGATCATCCTCGTCGCACTGGCATGGCCGAGGCAGATCTGGTTTCTGGACTTGTCAGCGTCCCCCTGGTCAAACTACCGACGGATGCGGATCTTCTTGCCAGGGAAGGAGGCGCCATCCTCCATCAAGACCCAGGATCGCTGAACCTGCAGGCTTGGCTTCTGCAGCACTAGAGTTCGGAGGGTACGAAATCCCAGCGGACTGCAAGGAGGTGCTTGCAAAGGCCAGGGGGTCCTTGACTCAAGTGCTATGGACACAAATGGAAGAGGTTCTCTGTCTGGTGCAGTGCACAGAAGATTAACCCTCTGCAGATTACGGCCCCTCAAGTGCTGCCGTACTTGCTATCGCTGGCCAAGGCGGGGCTGGCGCATGCTGCCATCAAGATCCATCTGGCGGCTATCTCCCGCTACACCAGAACTCCGGGTGGTCATCTCTATGGTCTCATCGCCTGGTGAAGGGGTTCATGAAAGGACTTTTCCGATCGTTCTGCCGGTAAAGGCTCCGGCCCCGGAGCTCAGCGTGGTGCTGACCAGGCTCATGGGGCCGGCATTAGAGCCGCTGTGGAAGACAGTTTCTTGTTGCCATCACCTCCGCACGACGAGTGGGAGAGATCCAGGCCCTCTCCTGTAAACCCCCATATCTGACATTCCACGAGATGAGGGTGGTGCTGAGGACACACCCCTCCTTCATGCCTAAGGTGCTGTCGTACTTCCATCTCAACGAGCCCTTGGTGTTACCTGTTTTCTTCCCGTCGCCTTTGTTGCCGGCTGAGAGGACTTTGCACTCGCTGGATTTGGCTAGAGCGCTGAAGTTCTACGTGGACCGCACACTTTTCAGAAGACATCACAGCTGTTTGTGAACTTTGGACCTGTGAACCAAGGGAAGGCCCTCTCGAAGGCTTCCATTTCCAGATGGCTCTCTGGCTGCATCGTGCACTGTCACTGGTTAGCAAACTGACCCTTGCCCGGCCTTCCGTGAGCCCACTCAACCAGAGCGATCGGTGCTACCATGGCATTCCTGTCTGGTGTGCCCCTGCTGGACATCTGCAGGGCTGCTACGTGGTGCTCGACGCACACCTTCACAAGAGTTTACTGAGTCGACCGGGATGTCGGGGAGGAGTCCAGAATCAGCCAGGCAGTGCTGCGCAACCTGTACGTCTGAAGGTGAGCCTGGTGAGGCGGTAAGAGATGCTTAATGTTGAGTTGTTGAAATGTTTAATGTTGAGCCTTGCCACCTCCTGTGGTTGTGCATGTGTTCTGCTATGTATTCTTGTATTCATGAGCATGTGAATCCATGCCAGACCCATGCTGGAGAACAGTTACAGGTAAGTAACTTGTTCCTTAAGTTACATTCATGTCCAATTACTCCTTTCCATACATCAGTTTACTTGTCAAATTGATGATCGTAATTTAGAGCAGGGGCAAAGTACAATCTCTTCTCACTGCTTTATCAGTACATTATCAAGATAGTCAATTACTGCACAAGTTAACCTAAAATTCTTGCTGACAAGCAGAACGTACCACCACTCTTGCATATTTACGTTTGATGGAGCAAATTCTCTTAAGACATTTCTTTGAGCATTCAAGGCTAAGCATTCAATATCCAAGTGTTAAGACTCAACTGAGTTCTCACAAAACCGATCTTGTTTGGAGTGTTTTTATGTTTCAGGAGCAACATTTCTTTTGTTCGTTAAAGGTTTAGTCGTCTCAAAAACTGGTCTTTATGGTATTTTGAAGGGAATTTTTCCAAATATTTTGGTATTTGATTCACACTGCATGCGTCGGCTCCGGTGTTTAATCTTGTATAGAGTTTTGATCTTTTATTACCAGTTTATATTCGGTCAAATAGCTTTAACTTTTTCTTTGCCGAGCAGGGGTTATTCAACAAAATATCCATTTCAGTGCCGCCATAGATAAATTGCTTATGAATTTTTTCTTTCCAATCCTTTAGCATACCAAGATAAGGTTTCCCAGGAGTTGGATTCAGGATCTGATCAGGTGTTTGGATAGATACTATGAGCATTTTCCTCCGCATTGCCACCAATTTCCAGAGAACTGTTGAAAACATTCTAGCCTAAATTCGTAACAAATGGCAGCAATCGATACATTTGGTGGCAGCCGGAGAACTATCTGCCAGAATTGGCCCTCAAGGTGATTCAAAATTGCACGATTTATATTGAAGCCAGCTTCACTGACGAAGGTTATGGCTGCCTCGACTTTCAGCCGATAGAACATACTTGCTGGTTTCAAGGTGAATTTGCCATAGTCTGCATGAAGTTTTGCGCCTTGTAATGCTAGATTTTTCATTTGCAACTCCTGGGTCCACTCCCTTCTCTTATTGATTTGTTAGAGAATACCTAGGTATCAAGTACACTCTGTATTTTCTAGAGGTTTACCAGCTGTGAACCATTTAAAGTAGTTTCCTTTTCCCCAGCTTCGTGCCAAAAGAGACGATTTTTGATTTATTTTTATCTTTTATCTGCAAATTGTTTTTCTGCAAGTAGTTTTCGAGGTTAAGTAATCTCTATAAGACAATTTGCGTAGTGTCTAAAATCACCAAATCGTCAGCATAGTTTGCCCAACTGATTTGGTGTCCTTTAATTCTCTGTCTTCACTAATGCTGCAGGCAAGTCAGAAATGCACAATTTGAAAATTGATGCTGCCAACACCTTGTCTGTTGCGTTTTGTTTTATTTATTTTCCTGTTAAATCTCCTTCAGCATTGATTCGCACACGAATCGTTGTATTGGAATGAAGAACTTTCAGAGCTTCTAAAAGATCTTGCGGACATCACTACTGCTTTAGGTTTTGCCACATCATTTTCCTATTTACACTATCGAAAGCTTGGTGTAGATCGATAAACGCCAAGAACAGGTTTTTCCCTCCTTTGTCTCGAGTTTCAATATGTTTAACAGATGAATTTAGCTCAGTCACCACTCCTTTTGTGAAGCCTGTTTGACACACGTCGACAATTCCAAAGTCATTTGCTAATCTCTTTTGTCTTTTTTAAAGAAAAGAGGCAAAGATCTTACAGATGACATCTGACAGTGCAATCAGGCGGTAGTTGTTGGGGGGGATCATGCCGATCTCCTTTTTTTATAAATCTGTACAACCACCGCTGAGGAAGACCGAAGTGTCCTCGTTTTGGAGATTTGTCTAAAGGGGACTTCAATAAAGGAGACCCATTGCTTTGTTATTTTTTAACATATTTGAGTCTCCATCGGGACCTGCCCCTGATTTTTTAAACTTAATTGCTTCTGTTATGTCATCTAAAATGTAACAGACGTTCCATGATACTTTAATCTCCGCCATGGGAGCGGCATCTTGAGGGGTAGAGCATTTAAACACATTTGTATGTTTTACCCAGACGGCATTCACTCCGGAACTCATGTTAGCATTCTGGGATAAGGACCCTTTGTTAACTATTGCCCAAATATTTCTGCTATGATGGGTACATATTAGTCTTAGCCTCTGCTCTCTACTGGTCATGAATCAGTTTAAATTATTTAAGCCAGTTACGATAGCATAACGTCTGTAATTTTCTTCTCTGCAACATTTTTGCTAAAGGGATATTTACATTCATGCTCTGTTTGAAACGGCTTTTCGTTCTTTTAAATTGAGATAAAAGCAGAGTGTAATTTAGCAGACTCAATGTGTCTTTATTTGAAATTTGATTCGTCAGGTCCTCGATCGCCTTATTCATTTTTTTGGTCGATTTTAGACCTTGCTTGATCACTACATTGCGCACAAAATGGCCACAAATTGGAGACAAATCTGTTTTCCAGGTCAACTTCACGGCCTCATGATTGCTATTTTCCATCTTGACTATTTCTAGATGTTTAATTTTACTTGGGAGATTTTTTCAATCCCAAATGTAATTGAGCGGTTTGTGGCTGTTTCTATGGCAGGTGAAAGACGCTGTGATGTCGCCTCTTGTGTGACCATTTAGCATTTAGCAGTTTTGAATCTCTAGTTCGATCTCCCAACGTTTACCACGTTGCATATTTCTGTCATGTGAATTTACATATAGATCTTTCTTTAATCCCTTCCCATCGAATGAGAAGTTTAAGTCTTCACACACATTGATGGATAGATTAGTGAATTAACTTCCCAGAGGAAATCTTCGCAGGGGTCCAATAAGTATTCACAATTCAAGAGTTTCATTGTGATATTAGTTTGCCTAGTACTTTGTAGAAATGTTTATTGTAAGAATGTTTGGATTTGAGGATTTTATTACTGTCCAATTTGTACTGTTTCTAATCATTGTCAGTAGACCAGAAAAGGACTGCCTGTCTGGTGGTTCTTTGCTGAATTTAGGAGGATTGTGTATCCATCGCATACCGGTGTCACGCAGCCAGGTTTTTTGAAAGCATATCCGTGAATGATCACCCTTTTTTAGCCCGGCCTCTTGAAATAAATGCAAGGAGCCTCGGGTGTTCAGAGATGAGGGAACACTCGACACTTTGCATCAGGGTGTTGAGCTAACAGCGTCTCAATCCCCGCTCATCAACATTTTTTGAATTCTGTTGGTTGTCACTTTGTCTGTTTACAACATAGTCGTCTCTTTTGTCTTCATCCCTTTCCTTGACAAGGACTCTCCTTTGTTCATTGTGGGACAGATTTCTTCTGTTTCTCACATTAAGGTTCAAGGGAATTTTGGGTTTTCTATTCTCAGTTTCGATGTAACTGGTGAGTTCATAGCCTAAAGATGGAAGTTCATTTCTGGCATCTCTTAACGTTTTTTTGATCAATTGGGAATGTATGTGCAAAATGACCCAATCTGATCGATTTTTCTGACGCATAATGTCTTCAGATGTTATGGTTCTCAGTGAAGGTACACATTGGAAAAGATCCATTACATTACGCCTAATAAGTGTTGCATATTGCCCCCTTCTAGGCTTATTTTAAAACTGACTGTAAATTAATAATTTTAATCAAGAAACCAGAGTGTTTTTGAATACCCGTCACTGTAAATCTGTTACAACCGTTCAGCTCACATTGACCCCTTTTGAGATGAGCCTGGCTGCTCGGTCACTCTACCAACTTGTGTAGTACAGGCCTATACCAAAGGTTGGGTTACCCATTGCCAAGAGGACAAGGCTGGTGTAGTCTTCCCACAGGGTTATTACATACAATCTTGCCTAACAGTGATAACATTGACTGTCCTGATAACACATTCACAAAAAGGTCACTACCTTGCCACGTGGCAAGGTAGGGTAAGGGTAGCTATTCCCTTACAGTAAGGGAAGTTCCTGTAAGGGAAGCTATTTTCATCTTGCTTGTGTGACCAGTCTCCTATGACCAGAAATGGTTATTAGATCAAGTTAATGCAGTGACACTCCAGAACCTTGTAATTTAGTGCATAGTTATACATCAAATATGTTGATTGCCTGCGTTCTTTACAAAAATGTACAGCCTCCTTCATCAAAAGTTTGAAGCATGCTAGTTCTGTTTTGGTCGTGATCACTGTATCCATAAAAAGTAACAGTAGCGCAGACAAACGTTAATCTTTGGCACGTTTGATCTGCACGTATTGGGCCTAAACTATTCAAAAACTAGATGGTGTGCCATGGTTGTGGTTTATCTTTTCATGTAGGATCAGGAACGTGTTTGTCCATTGGCCAGGTGGCCTGTACCTCACACACGATCGCAGCCAATTGCCATAGCATATCTTTAAAGATCTAATGCTATTGTGACGTTAATTTAAAAAAAAGAGAAAATGCCACTCTTGGGCTCCAAATACAAAGTCAAAGGCCGTTTTAAGTTGCAAACTCAATGAATAATCTTTCATTCCTTACCAAAAGGCTTGGCCATCACTGAATATAGGGTGAAATATTGCACTACGGTACATTTGCCCTTTTGTTGAAAGGCTAGCTTGGAGAGAAAATTGCGTTCACATGTTCAAAGCCTCAAATTTATCCTGAATACCCTTGCCAAACACATTGTCATATCACTTTGTTTGACCTCTTTTAAGACCTCTCCACTTAAACACATCCATGAAACGGATATCTGCTTTGTTTTTTAGACTGGAGTTCTTCCTGCATTGTAAATAACCTCATCAACTTTTCCTGAATTCTTTGGCCACCCCTGTTTTTACTTACCTGTCAGTGTATCTTTGCCTTATATTTATATTTATTATACAAATATAATGGACTTTTTATTTATGTAACTCAATGTGCAACATATCATGAACTCTCCACATCCTTTGAGTTGGGCCTGGACTGCTCAGCAGTGACTATCACTTGGAGCATGAGGCAATCGTTAGTAGTAATATAAAGTCTATATCGACAGATCTGAGAGGCCTTCTCTGAGGGTCTTGTCAGTGAGGTATTGTCCTCAACCGTCCCACGCTCAGGGTTGTGGTGGTACCGGTTCTGTTAAGGGGGGGTCACGGACCGCATTCCCTCTAGTACCGGCTTGTCTGAGCTTCCTCCATTGGAGGCTAATTTTGAGACTGGTTCGAAGATGTCGACTAAGAATCTGAGACCACCCAGTATTAGCTCTGCCGAGGTTCCTTGAAAGGCTAAAGTGCTACTTAAGCCTCTGACTCTCCTGAGGAGGCAAATGCCTCAGCTGCACATGTGACACAGTTCTCTTCAGGTGGCGACAAAAGGCGGCCAACCTGCGTGGCCTACGGCGGCCATTTTGGATACCTCCCTTACACCTATGTTCGCAACGTCTGGTGCTGGGAGCATTCATTTCGGAAATAGTAACCTGTTCCGCCCTTCTTTAACCGGCATGTGGGCTACGCTGCCTCATACT
Source organism: Ambystoma mexicanum (assembly GCF_040938575.1). Classification (NCBI taxonomy): domain Eukaryota; kingdom Metazoa; phylum Chordata; class Amphibia; order Caudata; family Ambystomatidae; genus Ambystoma; species Ambystoma mexicanum. Next base: position 322,145,758 of record NC_090926.1, on the reverse strand, counting down.
GTCTTGCTCCCTCCTGCTTTTGCTCCTCTGATCTATGTGGACCCGGCCGTCTTTTCACTCCTGTTCTACCCCGGCGGTTCCGATTCAGTTTTTCTTTTAAAACCTTAGGCAGGAGGCGTGGAGGGACCAGTCTTCTGTTTCTGCCTCGTTGGGATGAGGCTTAAGCGAATGAGGCTTAAGCGAATGAGGCTTAAGCGGATGAGGCTTAAGCAGATGAGGACGCCGATGAGCAGCCCTGCTCGGTGAGTCTTCCATGACTGGGAGGGGCTTGTGTAGCTTTTACCCAGGGATTCCCCTGAGGTGCCTCAAGGGACTAATGGGTGCACCAGAGTGTTCTGAGGGTCCCTCAGAGGACCTGCCAAAACCGGACGTGGTTCAGAGGTTCACCATTTGAGTGCTAAGGTTCAGCTCAGTTCATCTTTGGCTCTGGATACCGGGGTGTGCCCTGAGGTCTCCGTTTCTGGTACTTGTCACACCGAGCCACGGCTCGAGGCCCCTCTTGAGGGAGCTATATGTTCCGGGTTAAAACCCAAGGTTCCTCTAAATACAGTACCGACATTCGAGGGATCCTTGAAGGGTCCTATCGGTAGGATACATTCCTCAACCATGTTTCTTGTCCTGAGGGGGACAGTGGTCTTATTTCTCCTATGACTCAGTTCTCTTCAGGTGTTGACTAAATGGGGGCCCAGCCTCCTTGCTCCACGGCAGCCATTTTAGATGCCTCCCTTAATAATACCAATTTACATCAACTTTCATGTCGACTGGTGCTGGGAGCTTTCCTTTGGGGCCGAGCAGTTTTTCCACGCTATGTGGACAACCGGGCCAGTTTGTTGGTCCTGGCGGCAGCTTCAGCTTAGGCCCTTTGTACTGAGGTTACGGTCTCAGACTCGGTCCTTCTGGGGGATCGGGGTGTTTCAGGGTCGCCGTGCGCACCGATCTGAAACTCCTGTTGATAGCCCCGCCTTAAGGAGCAGCGGCAAGGTGGCTGTTTTTTCTCTCAGCCATCAACCTCCTCTACAGGGACAGATAATCTCCCTGCCGACAAATCACCAAATTATATATTTTGACGGTCACACTACACTTCGGTGGGAGGACAAATTTCGTCTCATCTGGAGGCATGGCAAACCATCACCAAAGACTGGTGGGGTTTGTCCATCGTTTCGGTGGGTTTTCGCTTGCCCTTTCCTCCTACCCCACCCTTCAAACCTCTCTTCCGGAAATTCAAGTTGATCACGCCCTAACCAAATAAAGTCCTCTCTTTGGAAGGGCGATTGTCTCAGTGTGGCGGTCTTCCAGGATGCGTAAATGTACATTCTGACTTGGAGCCCGTATATGAAATATCTGCCTTTCTCTGGAGCCCGCATATGAATTATCTGCGGTATTCTGTGGGAGCAGAACACTTGAGATTGGGTACTCTTTTTGATGTCTGCTCAGCGAGACGCACCGGAAACTACTGAGGGGCCCCGCAGCAGTCTCCCAATACCAGATCTTCCAAGGTTCCCCATTTGGGGATAAGGCTAACCCCAGTTCTGCTGTGGCTTTGGATACCAGGGTTCGCCCTGAGGCTTCTCCCATCTGGAGCTAACTGTACCGAGTCTTGGATCAAAGCCCCTCTCGAAGTGGCTATAAAACAAGGGTTAAACCTGAGGTTGCCCCTGGTTGGGGCTAAATCGGTCAACTGAATTGAGCGTCCCTCATCGAGGGTCCTGGCTGTGCGGTATATACCTAAGCCTTTCTGTGTGCGCGGCCATGGTGATGCCATTTCTGTCGAGGGGGCAAAGGAAGGCTGTCATGTACCACAGACCTTCCAGTACCGGCTCTGCCGAGAATCCTCCAATGGAGGCCAATTCTGGGTAAGCCCCTGACGTGTCTAGTAAACACCCTGGATCTGCCAGTACTGGCTCTGCCGAGGTTCCTTTTTCAAGGCTAAGATGGTACGCAAGGCCCCTAACTCCCCTGGGGAGACCATTGCTTCACTTGCTCCCGTGACACAGTTCACCCCTGTTGAGTGATAATGGCGGCCCCACCTCTGCGGGCCACAGCTGCCTTTTTGAATACCTCCCTTAAAGTGAGGTTTTATATCAACAAGGAGGGCGACACTCTCCTCTCCTTGTGGATCTTGTCATGCAAATTTGGGCTGGGCCATCCAGTATATTGTTTGGCTCCATGCTCCCCACATCCCGGGTCACCTCAATGTGACGGCAGATTAACTCAGGCCAGTCAGCATCGGTTAAGAGTGTGAGATGAACAGCAATTTCATCTCCAATTTTTCCAGCAATTGCGCACACCAGAGGTGGTCCTCTTTGCAGCTCGTGGGTCAACATGAAAGCTTATGTTTTTCCCCTCATTGGCTTCTACCTACTGGTAGCTCTGTGCACATCAAACTGTTGCCAAAGCAGCTGCGTGGGCTTTCCCCGCCAGCTTTTTTGAAACATTACTGCTTAGACCTGAGCTCCAGGGCTGATGCTCAGTTCAGGCAAGCTGTTCTCAAAACCTCTTTCAGTAAAGGAGTTCCATCCACCTGTTATTCTGTAAAGAGTGCTTGGTAATCTCCCAAATGTTTGTAGGAAAGAGGACTGGACGTAGGAGTATAACAAATACTCACCGTAGTGACTACCTTATTCCTAGTACATAGTCTACGCCCGCCATCACCTCTAATAAGAATCCTCTATTATTGATTAAATGGTCTCAGACCTGGCAATGGAAAAGGAATGAAGGGTGATGCGCGGGGCGGAGCAAAGGAGGGTGAGGTTACGGCCGCGTGCAGTACCCTGCGTAGAAAGAGGACAATTTGATGCTTTTTTTACAAAAGTGCGCCGGTCCCATCCCACAGGACGGAATGTCCCAAAAGTATGGAGGAAAGGGGACTATGGACTAGGAGTAAGGTAGTCACTACGGTGAGTAACTTTGTCAATATCACATAGTAGGCTACCAGTTGGCCTTGGGGATCAAAGGATGATCATTATGGTCCCTGAAAGTATTGGGATGCCTTGTCCATTTTGGGAGCTCATAACTACACGTTTTAAACTGGTCACAATAAACACTTGTGCCGTTTATTGAAATGGATGATTGGAGAGATTCAGAATATTTTTCTCTGAGCACATTGCAGTATCGCTCATTCTTTTTGCTTAACGTTTTAGTGGAGTTCGACATCGGCCAACAAATCTTGCTGCAACTTTTCTTTTCAAACATTCATCGAGTGCATTAAGAAACTTGCAAATGCGGAGGTTCTGGAATTCTACCTAGATGGCACGAGTGACCTTTTAGTCTTCAGACAATTTACGATCAGTTTTTTCACCTGACCAGGATTCATAATTCTTTGAGTCAGTCCTTTATACTGGATTCCTCTGACTTCATGCATGTTAACGATGGATATTTCTATTCACCAATTCAGTGGTACTCAATTTATTGACCTGGAAAGGATGAAGGGCTGAGCCTGCTTGGCTGCAGTATTCAAATTTGCAGAGTGCAGCCTGGCCCAATGTCTGAAGTCACGGCTTAACTTGTGAGCTGTGCAAGTTACTGTTAATGTTCTTAATGTTCTCCCAACTTTTTTTTTGGTCTTCATAAATGTTGCCTCTTTAGGTTTGAGCTTGAGCACAAGTGCCCATGACGTACACTTCCTCATTACCCACAATGGTTATTGTGAGAGGGTTATTGTGAGAGCAACATAACCTTAAGCATATTCATAAACTGCAGGTGCATTTTTAGTTGCTCCTAAAGAGCAATGATGCACACACTGACTTGTGGCAGCGATATCCGCATTTTACATCTTTAGGTGCAACTGCGTACACCTTGACCCTAATTGTACTGCATGGTCGCCTTTTGTCTAACGCCTTATAAAACCCTCTCTCCTGCTCGACGGCTTTGTTGGCCATCTTCTGGAATCTATTTCTGGAATCCAAAGCACAAAAGGCCCCGATGAGGAGGAGGAGGATGCTGCTGCTGCGACTGTTGCAAACTCCTGCAAGGCTAGGCTGTTCCCGCTCAACTAAGGTCTTCCTCCTTTAAAGGAGAAACCAATTGAGTCCTGCACCTGGATTCATGCTGTAAAGCTGTTGACCCTCTAGCTCGTCTGAATTATATGGAGCAGGGACTACAATGTGCCAGGACAGCCTCCCCGGCAGCGCAACCTGCTGTGCAACCTTGTTGATGGACACTGACTTTGTGACGCCATTGCAGATGATCTTACCAGATCAAGGGTCCTTGCTGGACTCCTTTGCCCTCCTTAACAGTTGCCTTCATGCAGACCCTTGCTGGTTCATTAAGGCTGCTACTATTGGCTGCTGCAAAGGATTCTTCCTTCCTCATGGGTCGAAGTAGTGGTCCATCACTGGAAGAATTGAGATTGAATCAATGACTCACTGGACCCAGCTCTCATCGAAGACCACCTCTGCACCCACAACTCATGTACTCCAATCACATCAACCAACAGTGAACATGGTCTTCAATGGCTTAGGTTTATCTGGAGTAGTTTATTTTAGTGGTTGTGATTTAGATGAGCTTGCTTGCATACTCCTCTTTGTCCTCTGCCCCACCTTCCCCTAAATGCCGAATAGGATTTTAAGTCCTCCCTTTGGTGGTCAAACCTGGGTATAGGAATTTCATCTGGAGCCCCCTAGAGACCTCCACCTAGAACTCCGGGGTTGGTGGCGGCCGCCTTAATTCAAGGAAAACCTGTGATACCATCTTACGAATTGTTGTCATAGCTGTGCTTAACAATTGTATGTTAAAACCCATTTTGGAGAATTTGGTAAAACCTTTGCGCATCCTCTGTTTCCAAGCTAGGTACTTACCTGAGACTATTGGTAATAGAATAAGATAACGGAAGGTGTTTTTGCCGTGGGTTGGTTTTTTTTAAGCAGGTTATTCCTTTTCGTGAAAGGAACAGAGTTCGGTCTTCTGCGCCAATCCTTATTTTCAAGTAGGTGTCTTACGTTTGAAATTGTAAGTAGGGAAAGAAACCAGTAGACTTTGCATTAATCCATAATTCTCTCGATGAGCATTTTGTTTTTTTTAATGAAATGCCAGTCCAGTTTTGCTTTGTTTAAGGGGCATTGGTACTATGGAGTAACACATTACTGTTATGACCTCAACATAGGAGAATAGTGTGTTTCATGACCAGGGTTCATCAGGACTCTTCTTTGTTCACATTCTGCTATTAGAAGATTATTAGGCCTCTAGTAGTCTTGTCAGAGTAACTTGGGGGCTGGAGGATGACTGCTGGGACTCCTGGAGTATCTTACGCAGTTGGCAGCTACTGTAGGCGATTTCAAAGTTGTATAGCAACACCCCTAGAACAGACCATTTTGCACCCTTTCAATTCCTTTTTTGTGTTTTGACACCCTAATGTTCGCTCGTGATTTTTCAAATACATTCTTTTGCTCATTCTTTTGCTATGTACAGTTTCCTGTTGTATCATGTTTGCACTTTAAAAATACCCTGAATAAAATTGAAATAAAGTGCAAGAGAGTACAGAAAGATTCCTGAACTGTGTTCAGTATTAAAGTTTGGGTCATAGAACGGCCAGTACTTCAAATAAGGAATGTTCTGCTTCGTCGCTTCATGATATGCAGGCTTGCACTGAAAACTCACTCTGATCTGTAGCTTAAGACCTCCAATCTCAACATGTCTGCCTAAGTAGATTGATAGCACCTGGATCTTCCTCAACGCTGGCACCATGAGCATGGGACATTCTCAGCTTCTTCTAAAAGGGAGCACTAGAGAGGGAAAAGTGTAAGCAGGTCGACCCCCTTTTAACCACTAGATGAGCAATGTGTTCTATACCCTAGGTTATGCATTTTAATTCATAGTTTTACCAGCAGTTTCAGTGTAACATTTGCATTATGAATGCTAATCAAATAAGAAATATGTTATTTTAAGAAATCTGTATTTTAAAGAAATCTGTATTCTTTCTCAATACCACAGGCAATGTGAAGAATCGCACTCCTAGTTGGGGCCCTGTGGAGCTGGTGGCAGTAATTGCAGGCCCAGTTTTCTTGCTCTGCGTCATCCTCATTGTGGTGGTATTCTTATTCCAGCACCACCAACGAGTTTATCACAACCGTCAACGACTGGACATGGAGGATCCTTCCTGTGAGATGTACCTTTCGAAGGATAAAACATTGCAGGACCTTGTCTATGACTTGTCTACTTCTGGGTCTGGCTCAGGTAAGCCTTTTAACACTTCTGAAACTCGATCGTTTTCTTGGCACACTATCTGTGCCTTGATCATTTTGATCGCTTATGTTGTGTTTTTTAGAATAGCCTGGACCTGTGAGTGTTTCATGGCGCCCAGGAGGCAAGTGTATCTTGAAGTAAGACTGGCCGCTGCACTAAACAATCCTTTCCATTTTAAAACAAACTTGAACATCTGTAATTTTAACTTGGTTTACTTGATTTTTATTTTGGTATTGATACGGTTAGGCAGAAAGCTCACTTTCAATGTATTGCGTCTCTTCCGCAGATCCTCGTCAGATAGATCAACCCCTTCCAGCTGCTTGGAAAAAAGTTGACTGTGCATAGTGGACCTTAACTGACTCAGTGCTCAATCGTCTGGTCCTGACGTGATGGTGTTGTGTGTGTGTGTATGTATATATATTTTTTTTTTCTTTTTTTTTCTGGAGCTTATGGATCTGCTTAGATTCACATGCTCTGTATAGTCCGACATCTGGTGGAAGTCAGAGTATCACTATTTCTTTTCGAAACTCAGACGTCGACAGGGCATGATGGTAATACTATCGCTAGTGCGGTGTGTACTGTACCCATGGTCCTTCACGCATCGAGGTACCTCATTGTTTTTTTCTGCCATCGAAGTCTGTTGCAAATGCAGAGTTCTCTTCTAGGCTGATGCCTTTGACTTACTAAAGTTGTACTTGTAGACTTCCTTTGTTTGCCTCACCGCATGACTGCTGCAACCACTCGACTGCTCCTGAGGCACTACAACGTTGTCGACTGTTCGATTGATGACCAGACACGGCAGCCTTTACGGGCCTCGGCCATTTACAGTAGGAGAGGTGAGAGGTTCTTTATACTGAACTCTTTTAGAGAATGTTTATTCCATCATCCCCTTATTTTCGCCCATCTGCCCTTTTAAAATATAATGGACAAAACACCATTTAAATGTTGCCCCTCCTGCTACCGTAAATTCCATTGGAAGGACACAGTGAGTGTGCGATCACTGTCTCCCGAGGGATCACACCGAAAAGCATTGCAAATTGTTCTGCTTTTCCAGCCAAAAACCCCAAAAGATTGGCTGACGAAAGCGCTGGGCCGCTCACACCATGCAGGCAGAGGCCTCCGTAGATGTGACATACTCCAGCGAGAGCAGTATGGGGGTCATGAGTGACGCCAAGTGCGTACTGGGTCTGTTGGAACCCCAAGTGCGGGCTTCTTACTCCAAGAAGCAGGCCGGCTGTCCTGTGATGAAGAAGACCCCCGGCGGCCAGGGCCCACACAAATGCACACACTAAGGACATAACCCACGGCCGGTACTCGACAACACTGTCGAGGCCCATGCAGTTACCGGGAGAGAGCCTCTGGTTCCTCACTGTCCTGGGCCATCGCGCATGCTTTCGCCTCATGGCAGTTCCAAAAAACCGAAAGGGAAGGTCTGTTCAGACACAGCATATAAAAAGGCACGCCTTTCGTGTGCCGAACAGGCGGCAAAGGGCATTTCGGGTCCCCCCCAAAAATGCAGAAAATACAAGCCATAATTAAGGAACATGTCAGTGCACCACTACTAAAGGTGAGGTTGCTGAAAAAAGTTGACATCTGCAAAGCTGCTACATGGAGCTTGTCCATACGTTCACACATTATTGCATTGAGACACTGTAAAGCAGATTCACAGGTGGGACAAGCGGTCCTTAAACATCTTTTTGCCGCTGTACCTTCTAACTTCCCACCTCCTTCTCCAGATACTGCTCACTAATCTATGCAGAGCATGTGATCTAAGCAGATCCACAAGCTCTAGAAGGGATGCATTACTCGCCATAATCGTATTTCTAGTGCTTGTATCTGTTTAGATTCACGCGCCTACCCTTTCTCCCCTACTGGTGTAGAAGACGCATAGATGTTTTTGGGTTATCACTATCACATCTGTACTCTAGCTATACCTCATGCAACCACATGTCAGAAACCATCTAAGGGACGGCGACGCATGAAGCACCATGGGTACAGTAAATATCACACTAGGGATAGAATTACTAACCTGCCCTGTCGACGTCCGTTTTATGATTTTCGAAAACAAATATTGTAATACTGACTTCCACTAGATGTTGGATTATGCAGAGCATGTGAATCTAAGCAGATACAAGCACCAGAAATACGATTACGGTGAGTAATGGATCCCATATACACTGTGTCACTACACCCTGTATCTCGGTTCCTCTTTTCTGCATTCCTAGGCCACTGCTCTAGGAACACTATTAATTTTTTTGATTTCAATCATTGACTTTTCAAGTTGTTATTATAACATTTTTCTTTTGCGAGCTGCCATGTCCATGCCTTGATTCTTTGGGGTTCAGCTGCTGCTCAAAGATGTCCATGAGGGGGTGCGCATCCTGTGTGAAAATTAACCCCAAGTCTCTTCGGGAGTGGGCAGCCAAGCTTGCAGTGTGCTGACCGCTGTCGAAGACACCGCTGCGGTCGACCATGTGGTCTTTAGAGGCCGGAACGGGGGCTGGGGGGGACTATGCTTGACAAAGGGAGAGGCACCGGCGCAAGGTGAAGAAAAGATCCCACTTGCAGTGCCATGCATCTTCGTCCTCCTCTCACAAAAAGAGGTGTCACTGACGCGACTCGGTCATCTTCGGAACTGGGTAAGTCGTCGACGGGCCGACATCCAGGCAAGAGTAGGAGGACTTTAAATCACAAATATTGGCTATGTTCGAGGAGGCGGCTATGGGTGCTGTCGACCCGACCCCTGCTCCAAAACAGCAGGCCCTTGTAGCCCCAGTGGCACCCAGTGAATCCAGCCCCAAGCTAGCACCGTTACTGAAGCCATCTGCGTCAGTGGAGCCTTCGGGCACAGTGCTGAGCAAGGCGGCCAGGTCTCCGATGCTGGCACCTTCACGCCAACTTCAGGCCTGATTATTCGCGACACAGCGCCGGCGCCCAGAATTCTGCTGATGCCGAAAGCCATTCCCTCGACAGACCATCAGCGATCGATCCTTCGCACCTCTCTATCGATCCAATTTCTTTATGTTGATGGTGCAGATTTTCAGCACAGAAGAAGGGGAAGACCAGGGTGGTGTCGACCTGCATGTATTCGTGGGCTGGCGGGGTGGACTACTTCGCTGATCAGGCAGACCTCATGGCTTTTGCAAAGGGGACTGCATGACACCAGTGGGCTAGATAAGTCTTTGAATGTGAGTTAAAACCTCCTCATCCATATGCCCATACACCTGCCAAATTTAGGTCCCTTGTGGACAGAGTAGTTGACACCCTCAGGCTTAATGCTTCTACTGTGCCTGTCCTGGGCTACAAGCACACTGATATTTTTGATGAGGGTCCCACCACGGAAGGGAATATGCCACTCAACCTAGCTATAGCTGACCCAATAGCCTCCTTGTAGCAACGGCCGTGCTCCAGTCCCCTAGTTAATTCTAACTTACCCAGCAAGTACAGGCCGGGAAGAGGGGATTCATCTTTTCTGTCCTCTCACCCTACACCAGAGGGGTTGGTCATTCAGGTGGCAGCAGTATCCACCAGAGCAGCTTCAGTCTCTTCTAATTTACCTGCTGACAGTGAGTAAAAGAAAAAGTGGATGCTATTTTAAAAAAGACCTTCTCCAGGAGCATGGCCTTAAAGTCTACTAATGTTTCTCACGCCTTTGCGAAATATTATTTTGGCCTATGGAAGGCTGTTGAGAATGCAGCCCAATACGTCCCTGAAGGGGAATTGCAGGACGTGCAGCTGGTGGAGGATGGAAAAGAGGTGGCCAGGCAGTCCTTGCAAACGGGCCTGGACATGGCAGACTGCGTTGGTTGATGCGCTACTCATGATTTTCTCATGTCCAGAGTAGGATGCTGGACATGCCCTTTGATGGGCAATGCATCTTCGTCCTGAAGGCCGATGACTCCTTGGAGAAAATCAAGGAGTCCAAACTTGCCACAAAGCCGCTGGGCCTAGCTGCACTGCAGCCGGCACGCCCACCTTCAGCTTTGCTTCTAGGGGCAGAGGCTACAGGTGCTACCTCCCCTATGCCAGGAAGGTGCAGCTCTAACAGCCAGGGGCAGAGGCGTTTCCCCCGCTCCGCATGGGGCAGCGGGGCCTCAAGAGGCCAGCAGGCCGCAGCGGTGCCGTCCTCCAAGAAGCTTTGATTATTCTCGTCCCACAACTCACCGGTTAGAAAACGGCTGTCAGAGCATTGGCCTTAATGGCAGGAGATTACCTTTTGACGCCTGGGCCCTCAAGCTCGTATGCTTGTCTGCTCTTAAGAACCTCTGAGCAGACCCCCACCATGTTTTTGCCAGCCGGAACAGGAGCTCCAGCAAGAACTGCAAGCCTTGTTGAAGGGTTCTGTGGAAGAGGTATCGCCCGAGCAAATAAGTTTGGGCTGGTATTCCTGGTATTTCCTGCTACCCAAGAAGGGGGGGTGGTCTCCATCCCATCTTGGACCTCCGTGCCTTGAACAAGATCCTGAGGAAAGACGCAGAGATGGTGACGTTGAGAGATTCTCCATGCTCTCGAGTTACAGGACTGGCTGGTGTCCATAGTTCTTCAGGATGCTTACTTCCATGTGCCGATAGATCAAAAGCACAGGAGGATCCTGAAGTTGCTTCTTAGGGGTCAAGCACTATTAGTTCAAGTGCTTTCCTTTGGGTTGACCTCTGCACCAAAGATCTTCACCAAGCTCGTGGCCATAATCTCAGCTCACCTCGGGAGATCCAGGGTCCACGTATTCCCATACTTGGGTGACTGGCTGGTCCAAGGGAGGTTGGCGGATCAGGTCGGGTCTCATATTGGGGACACCTGCTAACTAGTCCACAGGCTAGGCTTGTCCCTGAACTTGCAGAAGTCCCACAAAACACCATTTCTGAGGCTCCAATTAATCGGTGCAGTCCTAGACACTCGGACAGGAAAGGCCTTTCCACCCGAGGAGTGGGTTCTCCGCATTGCGCTGATGGTGTGGCTGTTCCAGGACCACCTTACCAGCGGCTTCCTTCCTCTGCCTCTTAGACCCCAATGCCTCTTGTATTTTCCTAGTGCCAGACGCCATGCTGCGAATGAGAGTTGTAATTGCTCCTACGAGGTCAGTGATTCCAGCACCTCCGAACCCTGAAGGACATCCTCGAGGTGACCAGGTCCGTGGTCAACAACCTTTCTTGATGGGCCAACGGCAGCAATTTACTAGTGGGGGGGGGGTACATTTCTGGCCTCTGTGGGATTAAGTTCGAGTGGTCACGGATGCATTCTTCAAGGGTCGGGGAGCTCACTGCGAGGACGTGCAGGTCAGCAGCGGAAGCCAGAGGGCACATCAACAGGCTGTATTTGCGAACCATCAGGTTAGCACTGAAGGTGTTTGCTCTGTCTCTGAAGGGGAAGCATGTCCTGATCTTGACTGACAACACAGTGGCCATGCACCACGTGAACAAGCAGGGTGGGGTGCGCAACCTCCCCAGAGTGGCGATGCAGCTGTGATTCTGGCTATTTGAGAACCAGATCTCGGTCTCTGCAGTTTATCTGGCAGGGACAGAGAACCGTTTGGCGGATGCTCGGAGTAGGCAGGGCATGGTCTCACATGAGTGGGGAAGTGTGCCTGGAATCCCTCATCCTACATGTGTGGCTTTTCAGAGGATGGGACATGACTGAGACCTCTCAGAGGTGCTCGGGGTATTGCTGACTGCACGCAGACCATCTATATGATCTCTGAAAGCATGCAGGTTAAGATTTGAGGCGTGGTGCGGGGAACTCTAGATTGAACCAATCTCTTGTCCCACCACCACAGGGAGTTTCTTCTGTCACTGGCCTCTTCACGCCACCACAGTCAAAGTATACAATTGGCAGTTTTGCCTGTCTTCAAAAGCTCTTCGGATCAAGGCGCTTTCATCACGTTCCCGTTTTATGGCCCAATTTCTGAAGGCCCCTGCGAATACATTTCTGCCTGTTCCTTTTACTGTCCTAGACCTGGATTTGAACCTGGTTCTGACCTTCCCAATGGCGGCTCCTTTTGAGCATTTGCACTGCTGTTCCTTGGGACTGCTTGCAGCCTTTTTGGTTGCCATCACTTCGGCCAGGCGGGTCAGCAAGTTGCAGGCTGTTTCTTACGAACCACCATTTCTGGGTTTTTTCTGTCTGCGAAAAGTTAGACCGGGGTTCCTGCTAAAGGTGGTATTGGGATTTCCATCTTTCTCAGGCGATAGATCTTCTTGTGTTCTGCACCCCTCCAAGGAGGAGCATTTTAACCAGTTCGACCCCAAAAGGGCGTTGAGTTTCTATGTGGCAAGGACGGCAGAATATAGGAAAACGGACCAGTTGTTTGTAGCCTATTCATTGTCAAGAAAAGCAAAAAGCCTAGCTGTATCCAAACAGACCATTTTGTGATGTATCATACCATGTATCGCAGAATGCTACCACTCTGCAGGCATACAATTGCCTCCTGGCATCAGACCCCACTCAACCAGAGGGGTCTGTGCCTCTACAAAGAGGGGGTGGAGGAGGTTCCGGTTAGGCCATGCAAAAAAAGTTGGATGAACTCATCAAACGAAGTCTGGCGCTCTCCGTGAAAGCTCTCATGGAGCTTATTCGTTAATTCTGGTACAAATTTGTGCAAACTTAATCAGTTTTTATCAAACTTAAAATCTATATATTGATTCAAAGAGCTGATGTCCAGATAAAATTCAAAATGATTTCAGGAACAATTCTTAATTTGCAACTTATAAACCACTAGATATCTTCAAGCAAGAAGCAGACTTGTTTAGTTTTTCGTCTGGAACCTTCTTCAGGGCGTTAACCACACTACTAAATTCAACTTATTCTTCAGTTACAAACAATCACTATGATGGGTAAACAAATCAAAGGATTCAACAAAAGATGCATTGGTCCCATATGAGGGAAATCACAAGTCCGATATGGTACAAAAAAGATTCAGACTGTTACACAAGTCCATATATGTTAATACCACAGTCCGCCATTTTGGAGATAATGAATCAATATGTGAAAAATAATGAAGTAAATAAATAGAAGTGTACATACCCATTAATGTTTCCCAAAAAGTCAGAAGAAATGGTTATGGGAAAGAAAACAACATGGCATCTTCATTAGATAAGTGTTACTCTAAAGTTGTATAATTGAGCATAAAGTTCACAGTGCTATGCATGTCTAAAATGAAATCAAATTACCTTTGTGATTTCTTATGGTGCCTAACACCAATACAAAGTGGTGAACTCTGTACATCCAACGGTTCAACTGCAAGTGATCTAGGCAAAGATAACATACTCAATGAATTGCTGCTAATCATTAAGAGAGACATATGCGTGTTGCCGTGTGCCTTCAAACAAAGATTCGAGGCTTACCCGTTAAAATACGCTCTTGTATGTTTTCTCAGTCTATGGCCGTTCTGTTAAGAGATAATGGGTGGGCCTTATTAAAATACGAGCGTTAAATTAACTTTCTATATCTATTGCTCAACGAGCGGGCAGGCTGGACTTACCCTAGTGTTCTATAGTACTACAGCACGGAGACCGGAATACTGTTTTGCGAGCAAGCGTCGGGAACACTGATAGAAATTGTGTTTGGGTTCCCATGGCAACCCCGTTCTGCGTGCACAATCGCGTAGCACGTAGCCATGCCTCGCCTCCCAGGTCCCCATGGAAATGGGGAGACTGGACGGTAGGGGTGTCCATGTGAATGTTAGGTTATGTAAGTTAAACTTTCTTCCTCTATTTGTTATGCTCGCTCATGTGTTTTCATTAATACATTTTGTTATGGGTATGCTTGAGAATGTAATGTCACATGTCTGCATTATTAAACTCGTATTCGAGGCGAGTACAATCTTCATCAAGATATTTATACGAAAAGGTAATAATGAGATGAGGCTATTGTCAGACAGGATACAAGAAATCCCTTTCTGAGCCAGCGCCCGTTCTCCGATCCACACTTGTGAATGGTTGTGAAAATTTAACAAAGCCATAAGTGATGGCAGAGAGTGGTTGGTGCATCAATGCATAATACAATCAATCTTTGCATGAATCATACATGATGGGAAATGCCTTCCTTAATACACTTGTATCTCACTTAGGTACTACATTACATCAGAGAAAATTAATTCAGAAAAAATAATCCCCAGTTAATATACTCCTCACAGATCACGAGCATGCTTGTAAGAAGCATGCCCAGTTGATTTCTTCATTCAATCCTCGTGGTGTTGGGCACCCCAAATTCTCAATCCAATAGCATTCCCTCCTGTCAAGTTTCGTTCGAATGTTCTCGTGTGGATCATTACTTTGAACTACCTCCAATACCATAAAACGAATTTGTGTTAAATTATGTCTCTTTGAGCCAATGTCTTGCGACTGCAGAGTTAAAGTTCTTATTAAGTATGCACGAGCGATGCTCGTTCCAGCGGAGCTTGCTTTTCTCTGGGACTGACCCACATAGAATGTCCACAGGGACACTTAATGCCATAGATAATGTTTGTTGAGTCGCAGGTGGCAAATTATTTCTGCATAATCCTTTTCCCGGTGTGAGGGTGGTTTATAGTCTATCCTTTCAGCACATAACTGCAGTTGCTGCAATGTAGACACGGGAAGGTTCCAACGTGTTTGGTGTCTAGTTGTTTGGTTGTCTAGTTTGCACTAGGCTGTCTTGAAAGTTTCTGCTGCGTTGATAGGCAAATGCTGGTGGTTCTTTTAAAAAGTTCCTCTGTCCTTTGATCTCAGGATAACACTTGCCAGTGCTTCTTTATGATGGATTTAATGCGACTGCTTTGTTGAAAATCTGGTGACAAATACCAATGATGGTTCAGTTTTTACTTTCCTTGTAGCTGTTAGTAGTTCATTTCTGTTCTTTTGGTCCACCTTGCGTTTTGCATCTGCTATCTCTTCCTGTTTGTATCCACGTCTTAAGAACTTCTCACTCATTTCTTGGAATTCTTTGTCATAATCCCTCGGATCACTGATGATACATTTTACTCTGAGCATCTGGCTGTATGGCAGATTTTTGATTAAGCTTGGTTCATGAAAACTTAGTCTGTGAAGTAAATTGTTGCAATCTGTTTTTTTTGTATATATATTGGTCTTGTATTCATGTTCCATGGATTGTACATTTACATCAAGAAAATGGATGCTGTTCCGGGAATGTTTGTGAGTAAACTGGATTCTTTCATCGATTGTATTCAGATATACAAAGAATTCCAACAAGTTTACCTCTGTACCTGTCCAGATACCAAATATGTCATCTATAAAACGAACCCAAATAGCCAAAAGTGGCTTCCATGTTTGATGGCTTAATAGATCATCTGACTCATTTATGCATATATGTGTTAGCATATGAGGGGGCCATTGTGGCTCCCATTGCAGTCCCGGTTATCTGCATATAAAACTGATTTTTGTATTTGAAATAGATGTTTGTTGATATCAAACGTAATAAGATAATAATGAATTCCTTGTTTGCTTCTGTCACCCGTGTTGAAGAGTAACCATTCAATTGCTTCAATTCCTGAGTCATGTGGGATTGATGTGTATAAGTTCCTTACGTCAACAGTAAACAAAATCTGTCACGGTGAATGTGGTACTGTAGCTAGTAGCTGAAGGAAATGCGTTGTATCCTTGATATAAGTTGGAGTTTTCTGGGTAAGAGGTTGTAAAAAGTAGTCTATGTACTTTCCAATTTGCTTTAAGTAGCTGTTAATCCCAGCTACTGTTGGTCTTCCAGGAGGTTCTGGTTAGGAACATCTGTATGGCGGCAACCTATTGCTCATTCAATACATTTCTCCAGCATGGGGTCTGGCATGGATGCACATGCTCATGAATATTCCCAGTCATGCTGGGAACCCTTGTTAAAGAAAAAATCAGTTTTAGTTTCATTTCTAAACTTTCTTCTAACAACCAATCACTGAGCTCTGGGGTCATACTGCCCCCAGCCAATGACTGCCCTCTACGTAAGCCCCTCCTCTGGTAGCCATCTTCAGATTTTTACCGCACGTTCAAGTTTTGGGAGTCCTTGTGCTTAGCTCTCGATCTTTTACTGAGTTTTTTTCACTTTTTGGTTTACTCTTTTTCGGTCAATCGAGCCTTGTGCTCCATTGATCAACCTTCGATTAACAGGGACCAGTTTTTCAGATTCTTCCGCGCCCCTCAAGGGCAGATTTCATAGTTTCTTCGTAGAGGCTTCCAGAAGATTCTTCAGGCGTCCGCTGCGTGCACCATTTCGGAGGAGAAGGATTCCACCCCCGTTCAAGCTTTGCTCCAACTGCGGCTTACAAAATGTTTTCTTGGACGACAAACATTCCCAGTGTCTTTACTGCCTGTATCCTACACAAAAGGAGGAAGATATGCATTTTGCCATACATTTTCGAAACGCATGTTGTAAGCGGCTGAAAGAGTGGCTGCAGGCCAAGGCCTCTGCACTGGGTGGTTCCCAGGGGCATTCCTCTCCTGGATCCGGGAAAGCCGAGTGGGCTTCTAAGTCCTTTGAGCGTGCCCCACCCATGGGGGCCCAACACAAGGCGAAGCACTGGGAGTCCACTGCCACCTGGAGCACCGTTGCAGCGGCCTCCTCGGCGGCCAGAGCATGTCCGACGTCTCCAGCTACTTCTGGCTCCAGTCAGCGCTCAGGATCGTCCAAGAGGATGTTGGACCATCCGGGCAAACTCAAGGTGGCCCCGCAGACTGCCAAGGAGAAGTCCAAGACCGACCTGCCCGAGATGGCCAAGGGGGGAAATCAGTGCTCTGACCCTCCCCCTAAGGAGAAGACCAAGCGTGACAAGGCGTACGGGGCAACGAAGGCCAAGCGGGACAAAGGACTGGTCCCGACCGTGAAGGCCCAGGTACGCCCGATGAAGGACTCGCCTTCCATCGAGGTGGTGGCGGCGTCCCGCTCCGTAGGGCGCATCCCCGAAGGCAAGAGTGCCCGCCCTGCCAGGAGGGAGTCTTCATTCCAGCCCATAGAGAATACCCCGGTCGTCTCCCTGAGACTGTCCCTTCTGGACACAAAGAAGGAGGGGGTCTTGGAGGTCCTCCAGGGCACGGATATACTCCAGGGCACGGATGTCCCCTTGGAGGAGCTCCTCATCTGCCTTCAGACCATCCAGGAGGAGGAGAGGGTCGGGATCGGCACCATGACGAGGGTGCAGACTAAGGCAGCGACAATACCATCGACAAAGGCGACCGGAGAGCTGCATGTCGTTGAGGGCCTGGGTTCTCTGCCTACTTCCTATGCTGCCGCCACCTAGAGAACTCTAGACATTCTTTCTACGCTACATAATCTGGTTTCTGAGATACAGATTAGGATGCCTATTGCGCTGGCCGAACCTCTGGCGAAAGGGGAACCCCTGGCCAAGAAGAGGCACCCACTGCCTCCTTGCTGACCTCTTCACCGCCCCCCCCCCCCCCAGGGATGAAACGGACCCTGACAGTGACAGGGTTGGACGACAAAGGTTGGATGGGGGACCTCCCGCCTCCCAGATCCTCCCCTCCGGACGAGATAGGCTTGCTTCATGCGATCTTCAGAGCTCTTCCAGCTCGCTCCAGAGAAGGAGGGCTTCTTGTACCAGCGTCGCAAAGAGACCATACTTTCGGTCCCACTCTTGGAGGACATTTGGGACGAAGACCTGTCTCTCATGAAGAACCCTTGTACGGCCCCGGCGAAGAGAGATCGCCTTGAGAAGTACAGGGTGCCAGACTCTGCGCCGAAGTGCTTGCGGGCCCAACTGTTGCTGGACTCTGGTCTTGGCAGCAGCCAGGAAGTCGTCAGGCTATTTTTCCTCGGCAGCGTCCACCCCTCCGGACAGCAAGGGGCAAGTAGTTCGATGCCATGGGACGACGTGTTATTTACTCTGCGGCGACGACCATCAAGGCCGCCAACACCCTAGCTATCGTAGTGCACTACGACCGGGAGCTGTGGTTAAAGATCACTCCTACCCTGGATTTCCTCCCCGATGACAAGAGGTCTGAGGCGTTGGAAATTCTGGCAGAAGGCAAGGTGGTGTCGGACCATGCAGTCACGGTGGCCAGACATCGCAGACGCTGGAGTCTGCCAGGTGGGCAACAGCGTTTGCCTTAGTCATCATGACTGGCTTAAGGCCACCAACTTTCGACAGGACGTCCAGACAAGGGTTTTGGACATGCCCTTTGACAGAGCATCTGTCCGGGAAGGCTGTAGATGAGTCTCTACAGGCCATCAAGGCAGACGCAAACGGCACGTGCCCTGGGCACGCTACAGCAGCAACGGCCGTCCTTTCGATCCTCAGGAGGCAAGTCTCCCCGTTCTGCCAAAGGTTACGGCGGGACTCTTTTCGTACTTTCCCACTCCTCGGCCCAAGAGACACACAGGGGCCGTTCCAAGTCTTTCGGAGGAGGAGGTCGTCCTTGCCAGGGACCCAAGGCGGCTAGTCTATGTCCATGCAGGAATGACCTGGCCGTGACGTCGGGCCCCCACCCTAGCACCCTGGTGGGAGGCTGGCTAACTTTGTCACCGTGTGGAAGACCATCTCCACCGACCGTTGGGTGCTGGACTCTCTTGCCCACGGACACACCCTGGCATTTCAACTGAATTGTCCCCTAATACCACCTGTGGCCCGTCAGAAAAACCACATCCCTCAACTGCTGCTGGAGGTTCGGGCCATGGTAAAGAAAGGGGTGATAGAGCTCGTCCCAAAAGGGTTCCAGTGCTCCGGAGTGTACTCAAGCTACTTCCTCATGAAAAAAGACCTGGGCCTGGAGGCCCATTCTCGATCTCAGATGACTGAAAAAATACATCAAGTCCCAGAAGTTTCGAATGGTCACTCTTCAGTATGTGCTCGGACAGCTAGAAGAGGGAGACTTTTGGTCCTCGTTGGACCTGGATCACAAGGGGCACCGCAATTTTCTACGCTTCGTCATTCAGGGGAAGCATTACCAATTCAAGGCCGTTCCCTTCGGATTAAAGTCAGCGCCTAGGGTTTTCACCGAGTGGCTGGCGCCGGCACATCTGCGACTGCAAGGCATCCACGTCTACCCTTAATTGCACGACTGGCTCATGCGGGTCAGTTCAAGGAGCATTGCCGTCGATCACACAGTGAGGACTGTCTGCCTACTGACGGATCTGGGGTTCAGTGAATTATGCAAAGTCCTGCTTGACTCCATCGCAGGACGTGCTGTTCCTGGTTTCCCGGCTCAACAGTGTCGTGCCTGACGTCACCGTCTGACGAGAGGGTGGAGGCCATTCTGGGCAAGGTGCAACAGCTGCTCGCTCTGAAGATCGCCACGTGAGGGCCATCAAGTCTCTGCTCAGCATGATGTCATGCATTTACCTCATCCGACTCTGCAGGCTGCGGATGCGGCCACTGCAGGAGTTCCTCAATGCCCGTTAGATTAAAGTGTCCGGAAGCTTCCAGGACAAGATCGCTCTCGAAGTTTTCACGCCAGAGGCCTGTGGGTACCGGAGTAAAAGATGCTGCACATCAATGTGCTGGAGCTACAGGCGGAGACACCATTCCTGGTGTCTCTTGAGGGCAAGGTGGTGCAGATCTTTACCAACAATACCACCACAATGCTTTACATCAGAAAGCAGGGGGTCACGTCCCCACCGTTCTCCAAGGAAGCGCAGGACTTGGGGGTATTGGGGTGTCGCTCAGGGGGTGTTCCTCATCCCATTTCATCTGACAGGAGTCAAGAACACGGCCGCAGACTCTCTGAGCAGGGAACTTCGCTCATGCCAGGACCTAGTGGAGAATCTGTTCTGCAAATGGGGCAATCCCCAGATCGACTTGTTTGCGACAGCAATGAACACCAAGTGCCAGAGGTTTGCCAGCAGGTTTCCCCAGCAAGGGACCATGGGGGACGCATTCATTCCCTTGGGGGCCTATTTCTGTATGCGGTCCCTCCGTTGCCATTGTTACTTCGAGTCATCAATCTACTCGGTGTCTGTGCCGGATGATACGGGTCGCACCGGCGTGACTGGTAGATCTGGTACCCGGACCTTCTCAGCATGTCCATGGTGCCACCAGTCAAGCTGCCAGTGGTCGTGAATCTTCTTGCCGGGCAGGAAGCACCATTCTTCACCACGGTCTCTGAACCTGAAGCCCTGGCTCCTGCCGTGCTAGAATTCGGTGGCTACGATCTTCCGGCGGACTGCAAGGAAGTACTCGCCAAGGCTAGAGCATAGTCTACTTTGAAATGCTACGGACTCAAGTGGAAGAAATTTACTATTTGGTAAGAAGATTGATCCACTGAGGGTCAAGTCTCCTCAGGTACTTCCATATTTGCTGTCGTTGACCAAATCGGGACTGGCCCACCCCTCCCATCAAGGTTCATCTGGCGGCCGTCTCCAGCTACACCAGATCCCAAGGACGACCTTGTGGTCGCACCGATTGGTCAAGGAATTAGTCAAGGGACTATTCTGGTTGTTCCCGCCGGTGAAGGCTCCAGACGCAGTGGTAGCTCATTGTGGTGCTTACTAGGCTCATGGGACATCCGTTTGAGCCTATGCATTCTGCACCACTAAGTTTCTGCCGTGGAAAACTGCTTTTCTTGTGGCCATCACCTCTGCACGCAGAGTGGGGGAGATACAGGCCCTCTCCTGTAAACCACCTTACTTGACTTTCCAGAACATGAGGGTGGTGCTGCGGACACACCCCTCCTTTATGCCCAAGGTGCTGTTGGACTTTCATCTAAACGAACCCTTGGTGTTACCTATGTGTTTTCCGGCACCTCGTCGCCGGCTGAAAGGACTTTGCACTCGCTGGATGTGGCTAGAGCGTTGAAGTTTGTGGCCCGCACAGTGGTTCTGGAAAATCTCTCAGCTCTCTGTGAATTTTGGTTCTGTGAACCATGGGAAGGCCCTATCCAAGGCTTCCATTTCCAGGTTCGCTCTCCGGCTGTATCACCCACTGTCACCGTTTGGCAAACCGACCACTGCCTGGCCTACGGAGAGCCCACTCTACCGGAGCGATCACTACTACAAAGTATTCCTGTCTTGTGTGCCCCTGCTGGACATCTGCAGGGCTGCGACATGGAGGTCGACGCACACCTTGACGAAATTCAACTGCGTCGACAGGGAGTCCAGTGTCAGACAAGCAGTGCTGCGCAACCTGTTCGCTTGAAGGTGAGCCTGGTGAGGAGTTAAGAGATGCTTATATTGAGCCTTGCCAGCTCCCTTGGTGGTGCATGTGTGTACCGCTATGTATTCTTCATTCATGGGCATGTGAAGCCATGCCAGACACCATGCTGGAGAAGGAACAAGTTACTTACCTGTAACTGTTCTCCAGCATTCGTCTGACATGGATTCACCTGCAAACCCTCCCTCCTACCCCTCTGCGGCTCTTCTTGGTCCTACTGCCACTTTACATGCTACCAGATCTGAAGATGGCTGCCTGAGGAGGGGCTTAGGTCGAGGGCAGTCATTGGCTACGGGCAGTATGACCCAGAGCTCAGTGATTGGTTGTCAGGAGAAAGACAATGAAACTGATTTTTTCTTTACTGAGGATTCCCAGCCTGACTGGGAATATTCATGAGCATGTGGATCCATGCCAGACCCATGCAGGAGAACAGTTACAGGTAAGTAACTTGTTCCGGTGGGGGTGCTGATGCTCTCTTCGGAAAGGCAGTACTGTAAGCTTTCTTCCCGCCTCCATTGTTCCGCTGTTAGTCCATCTGATGAGGAATCTGTGTGAAAAGGGTAATCCATTGAAGGAGATTACTTGCTGCAGATTCCTCATCACCCCTCCTGTCTGTCCCCGCTCAGGAAGCATTATCAGTTGGTGTATGTCTGCTCTTGAGAGAGGGGAGTCTCGGTGATTGTTCCAGAGTCGCTTGCTTTTCTGGCTGGCAAGCTATATGCCATGCTCTTTGTTTAAAAAACAAAACACGTTTCTAAAAACTTCTGCTCATCCCGGCAAGGATCTATGTTTTTCTATTGGCTAGTTGGCCTTCTTTTTCTCAATGGTTTCCTCTGCAGTGGCTGACCTCGGGGGGATGGGACGGAGGCAGGAACTGAGGTGCAGGGCATAGTGACGCAGTATATATATGCTGATGTCACATCCTGCGCGGACGATTGAACCACCGAGTCAAGGGAGAATAGCTCTGGGGCAACACGTGCACCTTGGAAACAAGACAAAGCGGAGCAACAGGTTTGATCCCCGGGTCCGTGCTGAGAAACCTCCAAGGTATTTAGCGTGTTATTATAAATAACCAATTACAAGGCAGATTGATGATTGACGGCTGAGTTGAGGGCCACTAGGGCCGACTCCTGTTGAAGTTTTTTTCCGAGCAGTTGAAGCTGTAAGGGGATATTTTTCTGAGAAGGATTCTGCGGGAGAAGAACCTATAACATTACGGTAAGTAATTTCTCCTTTTACCACCTTGGGTAGCCCCTTGTACCTCTTGCTTTTCTGGGTTCTGGAATTTTTCTCCTAGCCACGCATAATCCCTAGCCCCACATGCAAGACTCCACATGCACCCTATACAGCAGTGATCTTGGGCCAATGGGGTGATCACGTGGTGGACTTGCAAGTGGTAGTAGCCCCCAAATGGTGGACAAACAAGTACGTGAGCTTTTGTCAACCCGCCAATGCAGGTAATCGCAACTGATGCACTGTTGACAGCTGGGAGACGCAGTGGCAAAACCTCACAGCGAAGGTGGTCCGTGCAACAAGTCACACATAAGTGTGTTCGAGTTTATAGCTGTCAAGATGGCATTGTGCTCTTTTTAAAGTTGTGGGGGGCAGGGTGATCACAAACCACCACACCACAGCCATGTTTCATATCAACAAACAGGGCAGAACACTCAAATGCATTGTCCCAGTTTGCTCAAAACTTTTGGCAGTGGCGTCTCACGAGTCCCATTCAAACACAGGGGAATGTAGTTGTCTAGCAGAGGTGTTCTGGTTGAGTGGTGTGGAGATATGGAGTCTTTGGTCATCTTCTGGGCGCTGTGGGACCAGGTTGGTGGCATGGCAGGACATGTAGGGAATGGCAATTTAGTGTACACTTTCGTCTTTAATGCTATTCTGCTTCGCCCTGTGTTACATAGTAGCTCCCAATCTTTATATCCAGCATCTTAAAGATGATTTGTTTATTCCATAACGGATATTTGTGAAAAATTACAATGACCTCAGGAACACAACCATTTTACAGAGGGCCACCATGCCCATCAGACCATGGTGGGCCTTTCCAGAAAGCCACTGCTTCTCTTTAAGGATGGCATCCTTCCTGTGATTTAGACTGTTTCCTCCATTTCATGAAATATCTAAATGCCTATGTATGGGAATGATTCAGTCTCCCATTTCACTCCCCGGCCTGGAAGGTGCTTTTTCTCCCGACTCTGTAGCGGGAGCAACAGACTTTCCTTATTGATAGAAAGTCCTGATCTCCCAAAGTTCCCCAACACCTTCCATATAATGGGTATGTTAATCAGTGGGTTATTGACTTTTGGTCGATGGCGTACAACGATCTACTATGCGTTACACCCTCTGCCAGTATTCCTGTGTGTTGCCGAAAGTAGCATGCCATGGTTTCCAGCGCCATAGCAAATAGTGGTGAGACGGGGCAATCCCGTCTCATGCTGTGCCTCGCCCCAAGGACCACTGCTCAGATACCCAGGATCCCGTCTTTGCCCGGGCCATCCGGCTTTTATACAAGAGCCTGAACCATCTCCTCATCCGTTAACTATCCCTGATGCTTCCAATACCATGAAAAGCCCTGCCCACTCCAGCAAATCAAACGCTTTGACTGCATCTCGTGAGGCCAATGCCAAGTCTGCATCAGACTGCCTCACCAAATCTATCACATGATGTAGCTGCCTTAAATTCATAGTAGTATTCCAGCCACCCACAAGTCTGCACTGTTCATGGTGTACCAGACTCTGTGCCACTTGCACAATCTTCTCACCAAGATCTTAGTATACACATTCAACAATGAGATGGGCCGATACAGCAGCCTTTTACCCTTTTTAGAACTATAGTACGTGCTTCCTGCATCGTTTCCATAAGGGTTCCCACCTCAAAAGCGTGGTTGTATACTCTTTAATTGCAGTACCAGCAGTCCTGTGAATTTAGGATAATAATCCACGGGAAACGCATCACTCCTAGGTGTCTTATTTCTTTGCATCAGTTTAATGGTGTGTAAGATTGGTTTCCTCTATAGGTGCTGCCAAGCCCTCGTGAAATTCCCATGCCAGTTTAGGTAGCCTCACAAGTTCAGCCGGCCCTCTGCTTCCTCCTAAGAGAAAATGCTACCTGGAACGCCCCATTTATGTCTTGTGTTGCCACCATGTCCGCTGCTGCGTTGAGAACTGTTTTCTTTTTTTTTTAAACTGATCTGGGTTGTTCCTGTTGCACTAGCTGTGCTAAAAGGAGGCCTGCTGTATCGCTCTCCCCGTGAATCCTTACATTGTATTGGCTCCATTCGAAGCTCACGAGATTCCCAGGTGCAATTTCAATGCCTGTGCGAGCTCACCCCAACCTGTAGCCCTTTCACCAGCTCTCCCTCCAGTCGCGTACTCTCCCTCTTCCTCAAGGAGTTTTGCAGCCTCTGTCACCCCTGCTGCTTTTGCTTTGCAAATCCCTCTTGTATAATTTAAACGCTTCCGACTGTACCCCCCACGTCATCCACTGAACCCTAGTTCAAGTCAAAGAAGGAAGACATCGCTTCTACTAATGTCCGACTGAAGCCTATATCTTTTAGGGCTTCCACTTGTAATCAATACAACGGAATGGCCAGCCTTACTTGTCTATTGAGGGTCACTACTAGTGGAGAGTGGTCTGACAAAATTCTCACTAAATCTAAACCGGAATAAGAGGAATTAACCTTTGAGTGATTAGAGTAGGCATGTGTCAACCCATTTGTTTTTTTTTTCACTCCACAAATCCACCAAGTCTAGTTCTACCCTGTGCAGCAATGCCGATGCTTGCTGCTTGGAGGGGCCCAAACTCCCAGTTCTGTCGAGCTTTATCCATGGTGCAATTAAAATTCCCTGTTCCCCCCCACCCCCTCCCCCGAAATAAAAAAAAATACCTGATCTGTACCCTCAAACCATCGCTGACACTGAGGGGGGGTGAGGGGGTTAGTAGTCCTAGTCTTTTTGGGGCATACGAGTTAACCATACAACGCTCCCTTCCTTCAATACTGCCCATCACCACTCTGTTTCTTCCCTTTGTCCACCATTTTTGTATAATGTTTTAGAAAGGTCTTTATTCAAGCCTGCATCTCTGCAGCATCAAACACAGCCAAACTTTTCAAAGTCTGCAAGGAACGGGCCAATCCTGCAGCAGCCTCTTCTGTCACACCCACCCAGGACCTTTGCTCGGCCCTGGCTGCACACTTCACCACTTCACCACAAAAACCCAAGACACCCCATCTTCCTCACCACAGCATACACCAACACCGGAGCCTCCCTACCCCCCCCTCCACTTACCCTCTCTTCTCTTGCACCTGTCACACCTGATGAGTTAACCAGACTAGTCTAATCTATGGAGGCCTCATCCAAACAGGTGGACCCCGGCCCCTCAAAAACCATTAAAGACCATATAGACTCCCTCGCCCCAGCCTTCGCTCATCTCTGCAGATATTTCCCAACTGCCCATAAGCACTCCCTTGTGCACCCTCTGCTAAAAAAACCTCTGCCGCCCCCCTCCATTCTGGCAAACTACTGCCCCATGTCCATCACTCCTTACCCTCCACACTGAACCTATTGGTTGCTTCCTTGACCATCAATCTGGCTTTAGAGCTTCCAGAGGCTCTTCTGAAAACATGTGAGGACCTGCTGTCAAATCTTGACACTAACACTCCCTCTGTCCTCGTTCTCCTTGACCTCTCCTCTGCCTTTGACATGGTTAACCACAACATTCTGATCGCGCGCCTATGTGAGACCCTGGGAATCACAGGTCAGGCTCTGGCATGGTTAACCTTTCTCTCAGACACCTCATCCTAGGTGGAACTCTGCGCCTTCTCCAGTGTGGGGTCTGGCATGGTTGCACATGCTCATGAAAAATTCCCTGTCAGGCTGGGAATCCTCGATAAACAAAAGATCAGTTTCGGTTTCACTCCTGAACTGTCTTTCTCCTAACAACAAATCACTGGTCTCTGGGTCATACTGCCCAAAGCCAATGACTGCCCTCTACCTAAGCCCCTCCTCTGGCAGCCATTCTCAGATTTTTACCGCACGTTCAAGTGTTGAGAGTCCTCGTGCTATAGCTCTCGAGCTTTTTACTCCGTTTTGCGATTTTCTAAGAGTTTCACTCTATTTTTTCGGTCAATCGAGCCTCAAGCTCCACCGATTAACCTTTCCGATTAACGGGAACCCGTTTTTGGATTCTTCAGCGCCCCTCAAGGGCGTATTTTCGTTGGAAGTTTCTTCTAGGAGGATTCCAGTGGCTTCGAGGTCTAGACAGCGTGTCGTGGCGGAGGACGACGACTTGACGCCTCTCCACAGCGTGTCGTGGCGGAGGACGACGACTTGACACCTCTCCAAGGTTTGCCCCGCCTCTATTGCCTACATTCGGATCAGTCGTATGTGGAGGACGACTGCGTGGCTTGTCGGGAGATGGTGCCGCGCACGCAGGCCGACCGTCGCAAGCGCCTCAACGAGTTGCTGCAGGCCAAGGCCCTGGCTCTGGATGAGTCCCGCCAACATGCCTCCCCTGCCTAGAAGAAGAAAGCTGCGCAGTCTTTGAAGACCTTTCAGGGCTCCCCTCCCGCCGGGGCCCAACATAAGGCCAAGCACTGCGAGTCCACTGCCTCCGGGAGCGCCGTTGTGAGGGCTCCTCGGCAGCCAGGGTGAGTTCAGCGTCTTCGGCACCTTCGACCACTGGAAGTCGGACCATCCGGGTAAGCTTTTGGAAAAGACCTTGCCCGATGGAGGAGGCCAAGGGGGAGTGGGGCTAAGACTCTTCAACCCCCCCCCCCCCCTTTTTAAGGTGAAGGCCACGCCAGGACCACGAAGGCCCAGGTTCATCAGTCAAAGGCCCACACCTCCATCGACGTAGTAGCAGCGTCCCTCGCGAAGGCCGTGGGGCAGTTTCTCAGGGCACGGCCCCTAAAGCGAGGGTATCTCTGCCTGCCAGGAGGGAGTCTTCATTCAAGCCCATCAAAGTCTCGGGAGAAGGTGATGCCCATCATTTCACAGAAACCAAGAAGGGGGTGGGGGCACGGTAGTCCTCCAGGGCACGGACATTTCTTCGGAGGAAGAGCTCACCAGCCTCCCAGTCCTACAAGAGGGGAAATGTGTCAAGAGCAGGCCCTACGAAGGGCGTCCCGACGAGGGCGACAACAAAGACGACGAGGGGACCGACTAGGAGCAAACGGGGCGGTGACGGAGCGGATCAACCTAAGCCGCAAACGCCCCGGGCCCCGTTGCCTCCACCCCAGCAGCCACCTGGGGATATTTTTGTGGCTCTGCATACCTTGTGCTCAGAAATCCATACAAGGCTCCGAGGCCATCGTAGGAACCACCACCCAAGAGGAGAGTTCACCCCCCCCCTCTGCCTTTTTACCCCTCGCCTCCCTCTCCCCTACCGAGGGATGACACAGAACTGGACATGGCAACGACTGGCACGGATGACAGGGGCCTGGGGCATCCGCCCGTCTCCGCTGGCCAGATAGTCACCGCCTGACGAGATTAACTCTTTCCACGCCATGATATCCAAGGCCTCGGAGCTGTTCCAGCTCATCCCGGAGGAGAAGAGGGTTTCCTTTACGAGCGCCGGGAGGTGAAGAGGAAGACCGTACTTTAAATCCCGTTATTGGATGACATTTGGGACGATGGTTTGTCCCTCCTGAAGAACCCTTCATTGGCTCCTGCGAAGAGGGATTGCTACGAGAAGTACAGAGTGCCGGACTCTGCGCCCAAGTGTTTACGGTCCCAGCTGTCTCCAGACTCTGTGGTTTTGGCGGCGGCCAAGAAGTCTTCGGGCTCATCCTCGTCGGCGGCCTGGTCCCCCGGACGGTGAGGGGAAGAAGGTGGATGCCATGGGGCAAAGAGTGATCTCGTCGGCAG
This sequence comes from Ambystoma mexicanum, assembly GCF_040938575.1. Classification (NCBI taxonomy): domain Eukaryota; kingdom Metazoa; phylum Chordata; class Amphibia; order Caudata; family Ambystomatidae; genus Ambystoma; species Ambystoma mexicanum. The sequence continues at coordinate 322,117,624 of NC_090926.1, read as the reverse complement.
TAACGACCATCAAGGTCGCTAACACCCTCGCCATTGTGGTGCGTTACGACAGGGAACTTTGGTTCAAGATGGCCCCCCTCCTGGACTTCTTCCCGACGACAAGCAGGCTGAGGCATTGGAGATTCTACAGGAAGGCGAGGTGGCTTTAGACCAGGCCATTACAGTGGCCACGGACATTGCCGACACGGGATTCCGCCAAATGGGCAACAGCGTTTGCCTTCGGCGAGGCTGGCTGAGGCCACGAATTTCTGCCAGGATATTTAGTCAAAGGTGTTGGACATGCCTTTCAACTGGGACAATTTGTTTGGAAAGACTGGACGAGTCTCTTCAGGCCATCAAGGCGGACACCGACGGCTCGTGCCCTGGGCACGCTTCAGCGGCCGTCCTTTCGGACTTCTGGAGGGAAATCACAAAGTTCCTCTAAAGGATTCGGGCAGGTGTCTCGTCCTACCATCCGCCCCCCTGCTCATCAGCCCGGGAGACCTACAGGGGCCGCACCAAGTCTGGAGGACGACGTCGTCCCCAAGCCGGCTCTTCGAAATTGAAACAAGACTGAACCGGCCGTGGAGTCGGGCCTCCACCCGTGCACCCCGGTGGGAGGCCTGCTGGTGAATTTCGTCAGCGTGTGGGAGACCATCTTCACCGACCGTTGGGTGCTGGATGCTCTCGCCCACGGACACACCCTAGAGTTCCAACGGAAGTGTCAAAGGATACCACCAGTGGCCAGTCAGGGAAACCACATCCCTCAGCTGCTGCTGGAGGTACAGGCCATGTTAAAGGGGGCGATTGAGCTTGTCCCGAAGAGGTTCCGTAGTTTACTCGTTACTTACTCGTCTGAAAGGACCGGGCGGTTGGAGGCCCATTCTGGACCTCCGCCGTTTGAACAAGTACATCAAGTCCCAAAACTTTCAGATGGTGACCCTTCAGCACGTGCTAGGACAGCTGGAAGAGGGGAATTTTCTATCATCGCTGGACTTGGAAGATGCCTAATTTCACATCCCCATACACAAAGGACGGCGCAAGTACTTAAGCTTTGTGGTTCAAGGACATTACCAGTTCAAGGCCCTTCCCTTCAGGTTGAAGTCGGCGCCACGAGTGTTCACCAGGTGCCTGGCCCTGGTGGCAACGCAGGTGCGCCTACATGGGATCCACGTGTACCCGTACCTGGACAACTGGCTCATCCGGGCGAACCACAAGGACATCGCCGTCGACCGCACGACGAAGACGGTCCAACTCCTGACAGGGGTTCTCGATTAAATTTTGCAAAGTCCTGCTTGGCTCCATCGCAGGACGCACTGTTTCTGGGAGCCCGTCTCAACAGTGTTGAGCATCTCCGATGGGGGAGAGGGTTGTGGCCATCTTGGGCAAGGTACAGCGGCTGTTGGCCCTGAAGGTCGCAAGGGTAAGGTCCATCAACTCCCTACTCGGCAGGATGTCATGCATTTACCTCATTCGAATGTGCTGGCTATGGATGCGTCCACTGCAGGAGTTCCTCGACGCCGTCTGGATAGAACTGGCAGGGAGCTTTGAGGACAAGATCACACAAGTGTTTCCGTTGAGCAATGCAGTGGTGGTGAGTGCGGGCACATCTGTCCACATGCGCAGATTTCCAGACCCCACCTCATCAGGAGACGGTCACGACAGATGCCTCCCTGGAAGGATGGGGCGCGCATTCCCTAAGTCTTAATGCAAGAGGCATGTGGCTGCCGGAGGAGAAGTCGTTGCACATCAACGTGCTGGAACTGCGGGCAGTGTTCTGGACCCTCAAGTCCTTTCTTCCGTCCCTCAAGGGCAAAGTGTTCCGGGTCTTCATGGAGAACATCACCACGATGTTCTACATCCGGAAGCAGAGGGGAACCAGATCCACGGGGCTCTCCGGCTTGGCCGAGATGAAATGGTACCCGGACCTCCTGGACATGTCAGCGTCCCATCCAGTGAAGCTTCTGGCGGACGCAGATCTTCTGGGCCTGATTCTGCACCACGACCCAGGATCGCTGAACCTGAAAGCATGGCTTCTGCAGCACTAGTTTGGGGGCTACGATCTCCCAACGGATTGTAAGGAGGTGCTCGCCAAGGCCAGAGCTTAATCTACTCTCAAATGCTATGGGCTCAAGTGGAAGAGGTTTGCTGTTTGGTGCCGTACTAGAAGATCGACCCTCTACGAGTCACTGCTCCGCACTATCAAGCTACACCTCAGAGGTACTCTACCTTTTTCTCACTTTCCCCCAGCGGATCAATGTCTCCATAGCCCTGGTTTCTCTCTAGGCTGGACTACTGCAACAGCCTCTTTCTCCCTTCTGCGTTGCGCCCTCTGCAACTCATGCAGAACAGCAAGACTTATCCTTGGCCTCAAGCCCAGGGACCGCATCTCTCTGGTGCTGAAATCCCTTCACTGGCTCCACGTGGCTGCAAGGATCAGGTTCAAGACCCTCTGCATTGTTCACAAAGCTTTGTGTCCTGGGACCTACCTACCTGCAACGCTGCCTACCTAAATACTGTCCCTCACGACCCCTCTATTCATCTACCTCCAACCTTCTGCGAGTGAGCTGGTTCTCAAGCGGATATTTGGAGGTAGATCCTTAGCATGTGCCTCCCTCTGGAATAGCCTGCCTGCTGCCCTCCGTTTTGAGCCTGATCTTCTTAAGTTTTGAAAACTCCTCAAGACCGTCCTCTCCCTTTTACCTCCCTCTTCCCTGCTAACCTAGTTTTCTGCTCTTTCCTCTCCCCCTTTACCTTACAGCTTGCTGACTGGCCGGCTGGTGTACCTCAGGGTTTCTTAGGTCCCTGGCACCCCTGCCCGTCTTTCGCACTTGCCTCAGGGCCTCACCCACACTCTGCACTTGAGAAATAACCCAAGAGTGGCTTTCTGCACTTAGTCCTAGTCTTGGTTTGTTTATCCTTGTACCCAAATTGCACCTTTAGATATAGGTTCTAGCTGTGTTTAGTCTCGTACTCAAATTGCATTGTCAGGTATAGGCCTTTTCCCCACTATGCAGGACTCTTAAATCTAGCTGTGCCTAGTCCTGTACTCAAACTGCACTGTTAGGTGTAGGCCTCTCTCCCACTATACAGGAGTCTCGAATCTGGGTGTAGCCCCCATCTCTGCTTGGTATATGCAGATACCTGCTTCACAGTGAGGTAGGCCCACCGGTATAGGCATCTCTATTCTAGAACTGGACATATATTTCCCCAGCCGAGCAAGCTCGCAACCTACGATACATCTATCACACTACTAGTGTGGACACAGGCCGCAGGCACGGCCAAGCATCCATCCATGCATGATGGAACACTCCTACGGCTAAGCACATCCGGCCTAATGCACACATAGCCGTCCGGGTTGAAACAACTGACGTACCTCAACACCTCTGCCACTAGCATACATCGACCGCCACCCGAAAGGAATCTGGTATAACTGGCCTCACATACTCTCAACAATAACAATCTATCTCGCCAAACCCTCAACAGCACCCACCCATGTGTCTGACCTCTCTTGGGCTGCTTAAGTCGAGCCTTGCCAGCCCGCACCCCCCCCCCCCGCCCAAGTCCTAGAACAGCAACATGCACACGCATCCCCTAAGCTAATCTCCCTAGAATTTCCATCCACATTGGCGTTCATCCTAGGAAAAAGCGCATTGAGGCCACACAAGTGGGGAAAGAGCGCGATATAAATAACTAAATACAATACTTACACCAGTCTCCACTGACCGGGTGCACTTGGACCTCCACCCTCCCTGTGACAGTCTGTGTACTTGCACGAGCTGTACGCACTGTGCCTGAAGATCGGCTCTTTTCTCCCTTGTCTTCACCCCCTTAATTGCACTGGTAAAACTGCAGAATTGCTTTAAGGCCCATTTTCTGTATCTCAAACTTTTAAATGTATTTTCCGCACTTACTCTGCCTGTGCAGACTTTCGTCTTGGAATTTCAGGGGCTCTGAGCAACTGTTTTTCCCCCGCGTTTCCACCCTGCTTTAGCACTTTCAAACACTTGCTTGTGTATAGGCGCTTTATAAACAATACCATACAATCTATTGATATTGGCACCCCTGGGGCTATCCAAATCCGAACCCCTCTCACAAAGGACAAGTATGAAGAACCGTACACCATACTGCCCCACTTTAACTGTATAGTATACAGATCCTTCCTCTGCACATTTCTTGCAGCAGTGCTATTTGTACACTGTTGCGTTGCAAAGGTTTCCCCATCCATGTCCTTTCTGTTCTTCCCCAGCCCCCCCACATTCCATGTGCACAGTTTCAATGCTTTAATCCCCATCTTTGAGTAAGGCTTTCCGTGCATTTGCCAGGTTTGTACTTTTTTACCGTATCTAATGGTTTGCATGAACCATTAGATCTAAAAATGCTACCACCAAAGGTTTGAACACCAAAAGTTTGATCCTTTGGTAGCATTGTAAAAAAAAAATAACGGGGGACTATGGGTGTTCCTCCCCCCTATCACCCCGCTCACTATACTTTATAATATAGTGAGCAGGGGTTGCGGGGGGAACCCCTGCAGCCTTCCGTTAAAAAAAAAAAGAAAAGGACCTTTGCGTCATGGGTTTCCGATCACGGAAGTGAAAGGGCACTGGCGCCTCAGGGACCCAGCGTGTGAAGAAGGTAAGTGGAGTTTGTTTATGTTGGGGGGGGGGGGGGTATTGGGTGTTGGGATATGTACATGTGTTCGCATGAGAAAGGTGCAAAGTTTTGGTAGTTCGCACCTTTCTCATGCGAACTTTCCAGCCGCGGCAAAATCATCCGCGGTTGGATCACGTAGATCCCATTTGCCCATATCCATTGTAGCAACTTGACGCTTTGTCTGTTATGTGTAATTTTCAGCTCCCTGTACCCTCATCCCCCCCCCCCCCAAACTGCAACTCCCACCTGGCCGACCCTTCCCACTTCAAACCTTGACCTTTCAGTCTCCATCCACCTACCTTCATTACCCCTCCTTGCGATGCTCAACCCTGGGGCCTGGGGGCTAGACCTGTCGTAAGGTCCTGGCCTGCCTGACCAGAAGTTCCCCCTTTTCGTTCATCTGCCTTTGTTCCCTCAATGTTCAATCTTCCAACCCTGTTCACCAACTCTTAGTAGCCATAGCTCAGTTGATATGGACTCCTGGGCTTCGGGTGACTCTGGCCTGCGCCGCCTCTTCAGTGCCACGCTTGTCTGTGCTCCGGTGTCCTGGTGTCCAGCCAGTTCCAGGCTTCCCGGGGTGATGTAAAAAAAGGCTACATATCTAACGTTTTGCAGGAAAAAAGCATTCCAGGTTTTCGTCATGTAATGGCTGCATCACCGCATCAAAGGAACACCTTTGTTTCTAGACTTCTTGCGTGAAGTCCAGGGATTTGAGGATCTTGGCATGTCCAACTTCAAAACGGCCATGTTTGTTGTTCTTGGAGGATAGCATCTGCTGTGGTATTTCAGAAATTGCTCTGGCCAGTACTCTGCGCTCTTTCTACCGGAAACTGTTTCGAGTCGTCTCGGGTTCAACATTTCCAGTATTGGCTTTACCACTTAAAGTTCTGCGCTGGGACCCTCCAGCACTTCCACCAACCTTATTGCATCTACAGGAGCGTGCCTCTGCATCCTCTGCTTTCAGCTCCAGGGCTCTTGTTGCGGCTACCAATCCCTTCTTGGTTTTTCAGTAAGGCCAGTTCATCCTCCACACAATTCACCAGTTGTTCCACCTCGGTCACTTTTACTGACCTTCCGTAGGTCTGCTCATACTAGGGTGACATCCACACGACCTCCTGAATCTTTCCCTTGAGTGATCAGGATTGCCACCATCAGTTGTTCCATAGTAACCCTGCACCAAACCCTGCCCCGTAGTGTGGGAACCAGCGCTACTTTCACTTGCCTCCATCGCAGTTTTTCCTGGCTTTGGGTGACCCTTAAACACTGTGCGATTCGTAGTCTGTGGATCCTTCACCAGATTTGTGCCTGTTCCACCTTGAGTCTGCACACAGTTTATCAGCCGAACAAAATTCCTATTTTGTTACTCGTGTCTGGGGATGCCCCTGGTGATTGTTAATCTGTTGCTCGACTTGCCATGATTCTCAGTTCCAGTCCCCCTGGGAGATGGCAATTAAGCTTGTATTTTTTTTTCTCCCTTCCGGAAGGTGGATCCATCAATCGTTCTGATTCCCAACACCCAGGGGTGCCGCTGTCTCCTCTAGGCACCCTATCTGTGTCCCCTTTCAGTACATTCAATGTTTTATGGTTAATCCAACTTCTACTCCCGCTGCCGATCTTCTTTGGAGGTTGGAGGCTGGGGGGGCGGGCCCTGAGTACTGGGAACCAGTTTAGTTGTCCCCAGGGTAAGGGGGGGGCAGTGGGGCGGAGGTGGTTGCGGGGGCAGCCACATGGCCGTCACCACCAAGCAGGCTGTCTCCCCACACACCCTCAGTGTTTTTCTTGGCCTGGGCTCTCCATTTAGTTTCTCCCACCCACCTCTCCCTTGGGGCAGCACAACCCTCACCAGTGCCACTCAAGTCCTGCTTTGCGGTCCGCTGGTTGCGCCCTCTGTGCTGCACAATACCTCCCTGCTATATGGCCTGCGATCGTCCGCCATTCACCCTCCTAGGGCCGTGAGCCAGAGGGATTTTCCTCTGTGGTGGCCTCAACCGACCCAGTAGACTTGATGCCGATGCCTCCTCTGCACTCTGGGACCTGTTTGTGAGAGGGAGGGGCGGGGTTGCCTCTGCCCTTAGACTGTCGTCCCACCCCCTTCCCCCAAAACGCAAGTGCCTCCTTCTCTGACCCCTCATTCACACAAGCTCCTAGCCTCTTATCCTCGCAGGCAAATCTGTCACAGTCCAGGCGCTGCTACCAGATCCTTCCACACCGCCATGCAGGGTGGTGGACTCTGTCACTCTTTTTTTTTCGCAGTGAGCAGAGTACCACCACCTCAACACAGCTACATCCTTCTCTATCTCTGCCTCCACGGAGGGGGCTCATGCTTTGCCTCCCCAGCAGCCTGGATCTTCTACCTGGGCCTCTGATCAGGGGTCCAATCACTGCCTCGTACCTTATGGTATCTGCTGCGGTGCAGAGTGCATCCCACCAAGATGGCTTTTGGCACCAAGCCTCTTCCGATCCTCTTTGCTCTGCCATTGGTTTTGCCACTGTCCCTCGGTTTCTGCCGTGGGCAGGGAACTGCTAGGAGTGTTTATTTCCCTGTTTCGGTGGAAAACAGAATATTTATAACAGGATTTCTGATGTTTGTTACTATGCTTAGAATCACATGCTGTGCATAGTCTGACATCCAGTGGTCACTGCGGAGTATTGCATCTTGTTTTTCAAAAGCCGAAAAGGGGACGTCGACCATAGACGTGTCTGTAATATTATCCCTATAGTGACATGTAGTGTACCCAAAATCCCCCACGCGTCGAAGTCCCTCAGATTTTTTTTCCGCCCAGAATACTGGTCTCCTTATGCGGAGCTCGTAAGAGACATTGCCATTACCATTTATTCGACCCTTGGTCATTTTTTGTCAGTTATCAATAATCCATACGCCTCCAGCCCTCTTTCGACGGCTAAGCAACTTCCCTCCGAGTCAAGATCTTTGGCGGTGGACTTAACAGGGGCGATCCTCTGCCGAACACGTGGCCCAGCCTCGCCGGCCTACACAGTAGGGAGAGTGGGAGCTGTTGGGGACATTTCTTTTTTCTTCTAGAAGTAGACTTTGTGGAGAAAATAATTAAAGAAAAACCACCTACTAGTCAGGCCTTAACTTTCTTGCCTCAGTCAAGAGACGCCTCGTCCTATCTTTATCCACGCCTGCATTGGTTAGAGGGGTCAACCCGTGAATTGAGAAGCTTTTTAACCCCTCACCGTCAGACCACCGATAAATTAGGGGTCACTCCATACCTGATTCCTTAGTAGTAACTACCATGAGGAAAAGGGCAGGGGTTCCGCTATCTACTAGTGAAGCACCCCCAGACAAGGAGCTGAAGAAGCTTTATGCCTTGGGAAAGAGGATTACATCCTCAGCGGCTTTCTCCACACGGATTGCCAACAACAATACTTTGTTGGCAAGCTATGCTGATGCCCAATGGGGAATGTTACCCGAAGGCCTACAAGAAGCTCCTGAGCCTTTACGAACCTGTTTGTTAGCCATTGTGGCAGAAGGTACTCTGGTAAACCAAAGCATCATTAAGAACACTCTAGAAGCTGCGGAAACGGCTGGCCGGTCACTAGTCCAGGGGGTACTTCTTAAGCGTCGCGTTTGGCTCAGGAACACGGGTTTTAAGCCAGAAACCCAGGCGTCCCTCATCAGCAAACCCCTTGAAGACTAACCACTTTTTGGCAAGGCGGTTGACGACGCGCTGGAGACAGCTAAGAAGGAATTTGAAACCCTGAAGACTCTGGACGAAATCACAAGACCTCCTAATAAGCAAGGTTACGGCAACAAACTCCTTTTTCGTGGCCAACGACAAAAGCAACAACAATAATACTCAACAAGCAACTGGTCCTACGCTCAGGGAACCGGTGGACAATATGCAGAGAGGGGACGTCGTGGCAAGGGAAGAGGTTGGGGCCCCACTCCCAGAGGCTCCCCGGCTACTAACACCAAATGACCCGAAAGTTCGGGTCCCCTACCATGCATCTCTGGTCGGGGGCCGGTTAACATCATTCCTACAAGCATGGGAGGGAATTACCACAGACCGCTGGGTACTGTCAACAATAGCCCACGGTTACTGCATAGAGGTCAGTCGGTCCCCAACATTCAGACCCCCAAGGGGAAAGACGCCTTTCACCGGAACACCTCTCCATCCTTCTTCAGGAAGTGTAACTGCTACTGGAAAAAGGGGCAATGGAGGTCCTGCCTCGCACAGGTAAAGGAGGGTATTTATTCAGTGTACTTCCTTGTACCCAAGAAGGATTTAACCATGCGCCCTTTACTAGATCTGCGCCCATCGAAGAAATTCATAAAACCCTCATAAAACCTCAAATTTTGTATGGTGACTTTGCAGGAGGTAATCCCCCTGCTCACATAGGGGGATTACATGGCAACACTGAACATGAAAGATGCATACTTTCATATTTCAATGTTGCCAGCGCACAGAAAATACCTCAGGTTCATGATAGGCAAACACTATCAGTTCAAGGTGCTACCCTTCGGCATAGCTTCAGCGCTGAGGGTATTCACGAAGGTACTGGAAGCGGCACACCTGCACAGGTTGTCCATTCCAGTCTACCCTTACCTCAACGACTGGCTCATAACAGGGGATTCTTTCGAAACATGCTTTTCAAATACCTAAAAGACTGTAGACCTTTTTGTTCCACCTGGGCTTCTCCATCAACGAGAAGTCCAGTCTAGACCCCAGCCAAGTCGAGCAATTCCTAGGGGCTCTAATTCGAACAAAGGACGGCCTTGTCTTCCCCTCCGAGAGGGTCCAAAATATGCTGTTTCAGATCCCTCAATATGTAGCTGGTCGAGAAGTGACGTTACGCAAAGCCATGCGACTGCTAGGAATGATGGTGTCATGTATTTATTTGGTACCTCACGCGCGCTTGCGCCCAATGCAAGAGTGGCTCAATAGCCAGTGGTGTCAGGCCAGCCGACAATGGGACGATCTAGTGGTGGTCTTGCAGGCCTTGGTTCTCTCACTGCGATGGTGGTCGAAGGAAAACCTCGTGTTGGGGAAACCATTCGGCACCCCCACAGTGGAAGCCACTCTAACCACAGACACATCCCTCACAGGATGGAGGGGGTTCACCTATCCCATCAGACTGCACACAGAGTTTGGACTCAGAGTGTGGCGTCCAAACACATAAACTTGCAAGAACTGCTGGTGGTCTTCAAAGCACTGAAGGCTTTCCAGACAGACCTACAAACAGTGCTCGTCCTCAGACGGCACCACAGCCATGTACTACCTGAACAAGCACGGGGGCACTCACTCTCCAGGACTGTCCAAGCTGTTCCAGAACATCTGGAAGTGGGCTCTCAAACACATGTTCTGGTTATCTCAACATGTACCAGGGGAACTCAATCTTCTGGCAGACGAACTCAGCAGAGACTTTCGTCTGCCCGCAGAGTACGAATGGCGACTACACGAAGACAGTCTCCAACGTTTTCGCAGAATGGGGCTTCCCAGAGATCGACCTGTTCGCAACTCTGGAGAACACCCAATGCCAGGGTTATGCCTCCAGGTACCCCCAGAACCGCTCCAAGGGGAACGGTTTCTGGATAACATGGTCAGGGAAATTTATCTATGCTTCCCACCGCCCCCCCCCCCCCCACCCCCGACTCTCAACAAGATGGTGCACCAGAAACCAGTTACCATGATACTGGTGGCCCCCATGTGGGCTCGACAACCCTGGTTTGCTCATCTAATGAAGATGTCACTGTCTCCTCCGGTGAAACTACCCTGACCGTACAACATGCTGTCACAGGACAGGGGCCGAACGCTGCACCCATGCCCACAGACCCTGAACTTGGCAGCCTGGCTCCTGAAGTCATAGAATTTGGACATGTACAGCTCCCAGAGAGATGCATGAACATTGTCAGAGAGGCAAGGAAACGGAACACTTGTTACTGCTACTCTAGCAAGTGGAAACAGTTCTTCATCTGGTGCAAGTCAAAGAGCATCAACCCCGTTGACTGCTCTCCCACACAAATTGTTCTTTAACTGACTCACTTGTTGGACTCAGGATTAGTCTTTAATTCCATTAAAGTTCACCTAGCTGCACTTTCCGCATACACTACTTCTCAACATAAGGTGTCATGGTGGAAAGTTCCAGTTATTAAAGCCTTCATGGAAGGAGTGAAAAGAATTCACCCTCCTATATCCAACCCAGCTCCCGGATGGGACCTGAATATGGTACTAACCAGGCTAATGGGCTCCCCCTTTGAACCCATGCATAAAGCAACCCTTCACAATCTCACTCTTAAAACTGCTTTCTTAATAGCCATCACCTCCATTAAGAGTGAGTGAACTACAAGCGCTCTCTATACTAGATCCCTTTGTAACAGTTCGCAAAGATAAAGTGGTTCTACGCACACACCGTAGGTTCGTACCGCAGATCATTTCAAAATTCCATGTCAACCATTCAGTAGAACTACCAACGTTCTTTCAAAACCCATCTAACTTAGGAGAAAAAAAGCCTGCACACACTTGATGTGCGCAGAGCGGTCATGTTTTATATGGAAAGGACTAGACCACTGAGAAAGACTAATCAGTTCTTTGTCTCGGTGGCGGCAGGAAGAGAAAGATGCAGTTTCCAGATCCACTATATCTAGATGGATTGTCCAATGTATCACTCGGTTTCTCTCTTGCTAAGAGAACTGCCCTTCAAGCCAGGAGCACATTCCACTCGAGGCCCTGGCGCATCCATAGCATTCATTGCAAATGTTCCCCTGTCCATTTGGAAGGCGGCAACGTGGAGTTCTGTACACACCTTTACAAAACACTATTGACTAGATTCCCATTCTAGATCTGATTCCCAGGTGGGACAAGCAGTACTAAGACATCTTTTCTCTACTGTTCCTTCTCACAACCCACCTCCAACTCCGGGTACTGCTCACTATTCTATGGACAGCATTTGATTCTAAGCAGATTAACAAACATCAGAAGACATGCATTACTTACCGTAAAAGCATTTCTGATGGTTGCATCAGCTTAGATTCACATGCACCCACCCTTCCTCCCCGCTCGGATGGAAGGAACATAGACGTCTTATTACTTTCTCTTTTCTGTACTCACGTAATAAAGCTCCCTCATGGCAGAATAATACAGAGGGACCTCGACGCGTGAGGGATTTTGGGTACACTACACATCACTATATGGATAGAATTACAGACACGCCTATGGTCGACGTCCCCTTTTCCACTTTCGAAAAACAAGATGCAATACTCTGCAGTGTCCACTGGATGTCAGACTATGCACAGCATGTGAATCTAAGCAGATACAACCATCAGAAATGCTTTTACTGTAAGTAATACCTGTCTTTCATCGGGCGGCCTTCGGGCTCGAGCTCATAACGTCCACATCGAACAGTGCTGGCCATGCTCCATGTGGACTGTATTCTTGGGTGAAGGGACTCCAATTAATAACCTGGCACAGAGGGCAATCCAACGCTCAGAATAGGGTACGCTTATAATATTGAACCTACTTGTCACATTTCACTCCTGAAAATATTTGAGATGCAAACACAATAACACACAGTAACATTGTACATTTTAGCAAGTTTGAGCTTGATTAAAAGTCCATCGAAAGAAAATCAGGGATACAAGCTAAAATACTACTTCTTGGTGGTAGACTTTAGGGACCCAGGAAAATGTTACTGTTCAGATGAGCACCCTCAAGAATCCCTTTTGAGGTGTATAGTAGTTGAGGAAAAAATCCACCTAAGTAGTAACTGACAAATCAATGCGCAGAACTGCTGTTAGGAAGTTGTCTGTTCTACCCCGCAGTTCGGGAGAAAGGAGTAACCAACCCTAGTGTACTTCAGAGGAGACCCCCCACAAATATTTGAGCTACAGGTTTGTGAACTAGAGGACCCAGGGAAGAAGGGAGCAAAGCAGGATTCAGACCAATTTACGTCAAAGACCAAAAAGGTTCAAAGGGCCTACAGAACCCAGCGACCGGTATCGCATGTAACCCACCAGCCCATGGCCCAGTGGTACGTACTCGGTGACCGTTTTTCAAATGGACTGCTTGGGAACTGAGGTACAACCTGGTAAGTGCATGTCTTCATTTGCAGGTGACTGTCCGGTCGCCCATTTGTAAAGCAGTTTTTGTGCTACCCTCTGAAAGGATCCTGCAAGTAACCCTCGAGGGTGAAGGATGAAACACCTGCTAAGAATGGGAAGCCAAACGTGGGAAGTGTGGTCAGAGCAACAAGGTTTAGCTCGGGTAGATGTTTTAAATGGACACAGGTCCACACACATAAATGCAAATGCAGAAAATGCACAACAGATATACAGAAATATATATTCACTTAGTCGCACATAGTAAACTTCTTCGGTAATAACAAACAGGATTAAAAAATATAAAGTATATTTGAAAACACTAAAGACTATACAAGGACTCTCCTGAACCCAATGTCTCAGGGCCCTTACAAAAGCTAAATACCCAACATAAAATAACGGGACTGGGGAGAACCAGGATACCCTTCAACCCAACAAGCAGATACGTACCTAGTAGCATGCACAAATAAGTGCAGTGTCTTAAACACACATCCCAAACCTAGCACATGTGGAAGAACCTAGACCTGATGGTCAACACATCATGTCATGGGATATAAAACGGAAACTCCGATTTACCCAAAGGAAAAATCAGTTAAAAATAATCACTGAAGCACAATTTGCCATTCGCACCCCCTTTCCATTTCTCTCTGATCACACCAGCAGACGCCCTCTCCTCCATACCACGCCTCAGAGCATCTACTTGCATAGGCAACATCTGCCCTGCTCACATCATCAAGCTCTGTGCTGAACCCCTCGCCCAGATAGTTGCCAAATTAATCAATGCCTCCTTCAGCTCATGTACTGTTAACATCTTCATCAAAGATGCTTGGGTCACACAATTGCTGAGAAAATCCTCCCACGACCCCACCATGCCAACCAACTACCGTCCCATCACAACAGTTCTCTTCTTGAATTCTCACAGCCGATCTACAACTCCAAACCCACCTAGATACCAACAACCTACTCGGCTTGCACCAGTCGAAGATTCAGACCTAGACATAGCACCGAATCCGCCCTCCTGGATCTCCAGATCCAACTCTATCACATCCGAGACATCAGCAACCTTGCTATCCTCATGCTAGTAGACCTCTCGGTGGCCTTCGACCTTGTCGAGCATGGCATACTCTGCCACCGCCTCCTTACCTCCATCAACCTCTTCCTTGAAGCGGCTACATGGGTAAAATCCTGAGTGAGCAATCTCCAGGATCTTTTTCGGAGATGAAGCCGCTGACCCCAATCCAGTCTTACGGGATCCCACAATGGTCCTGCCTCTCTCCCACACTGTACAATGTCCACCTAGCCTTTGATCACCTGGACATCCTGAACATTTCCTACTTGCGACGACAGGCAGATCCTCATAAAACTCACAGGTTTCCACGAGCTTGACTCTGCTAACATCAACTGCATCTACAGCATTATTCAAGCTTGGATGGCTAACCATCAACTCTGCCTTGATGATGGAAAAAAAAAACTGCTGATTGTCGGCTGTCCATGCCGCCTCAAACACCTTGACCCCTGCCTTTGCCTCATTTTTCATTGATGGCAATAGCATCTCAGTATCGCAGTGTCTAGACCCTTGGCGTCTACCTTGACGCTGAACTTGACATGCACAAACACGTGAAAGCGGTTGCCTCCATGGCAAATTCAACCAAACTCATTAACCTCTCCAGAAAGTTCCTTACTCTGTAACTGCCTTACCCTAGCCAGAGCCATCAGCGCAGGGACCTCCACCAAAAACCTGAACAAACTTCAATTAACCCAAAACAAAGCACACTAGAGCAGTGTGGGGCCTCAAACGATCTGACCACATCTCCTTAATCAGATGCGAAGCCCACTGGCTTCCTAACTGGGCACGCATTGATTTTAAAATCCTGTCCATCACTCATCAATGCCTCCACAACACCCTGCTAACTCACCCACGGCATCACCAAAAAGTCCAATCCACGCAACCTGCGTTCCTCCACCTTTCCACCCCAGATCGTCCAGAAAGAGCAGGAGGATCTAGCTTCACCACCATCGCGCCTGCACTGTGGAATTACCCCCCCCACCCCTATCGGAGGTGATCCCTCCTACCTGACCTTCCGCAAACAAATCAAAACGGCTTTCCAACAAGTTTGCATGGTTTTGTACCAGATAACCAACATTGTCTTAACATGTAACCATGTACCTGCCTATTGTACTCTGCCTGTGTAATTATAGCGCTGTGATACCCCTGGGTCTTGGCCGCTAACAAATACAATAAATACATTAATAAATATTAGTACCCGGCGAGAGATAATCGGAATGAAAGAACCATTCTGATTGGCCCTCACCGGGGCATTACCTGGCCGGGAATCCCTCTGATTCCATGCCTTTGTCCCTGGCAGGGGGTGTGGCAGCCCCTCGGCCAATGAGGAGGCTCGAAGCGTCTTTCAGATTAACCAAAGGTTTAAAATACCTTCTCTTGGATAACTGTGTCCTAGAGTAGTAGAGTGAAATTGACTTTACTTACATTTTTAACATTCTAGACCCAGCAGACGCCATCTTACTGGAGTAAGGGTGCTGGAGGGGTTACTTAGTATCACCTTTGTCCAGTGTCATGTAACATTTTTGTTACCCTTTCTACAATTAATTCCTGGTGGCAGTGGTTTACTTTTTTCTACCATTGAGTGTTTGTACCATGGTCTGCAGCTGCAGTAAAGCACCCATGGGTGCCCATTTTGTCAAAATGGCCCTGGTCGTCTTTTTTCGCCATTTCTTGTTGGAAAGGTCCTTCTTGAGATTTACTCTGCGTGCCAAACCAGGTTTGGTCCCTGTTAGTTTGGTCTTTGGCAGGATTCACTGGTGAAACCTGCCTCTGGCTCCAGCATGGGTTGCAGGGCAGGAAGCAAGGGAGGTGCCCTGCGCTTAGTCTCCTTGGTTACAGGAATGCACCCAAAGGTGATTGGCTGTCTGGCTGTCCTAAGAGGACAGCCACCCTGCTGTTATTGACAGCTAGGCTGCGAATGAATGGGAGAAACCTGCATAAAAGGCAAGGTATTTTGGACAGAAGGCAGTCGACCACTGGATGAAGGAATCCGAAGAAGAACTTGGAAGAGACGCTTGCTGCAACTCCTGGACCGTTGGTTTGCCCGGTGAAGCCCTGCTGCAGTGCTGAAGCTCTGAATTTGCCCTGACCAAAGAAGCCCTGCAAAGGACAACTTCTCCCCTAGGGTTGGCGGGACCAATCGACCCCAAGATGAACTCACCTGGAAATCCTCTCGAAGCTGTCTGTACTTCCATTTGCTGTGCAGGAACCGAGTGCCGGGGAGAGGAACACCGGAATAGTCTGACCTCAGCTCCAGGAAGATCCTCCGGACTACCTCAAAGGTCTAACCAAGCCTCAGCCACCTCAAGAGTGCTGGACCCCAGAACCAAGGAAAGCCCACAGGGTATCCGATAACCGCGGTAGTGCTATTGGCGAGAAGCTGAAACCTCAAAGTGCTGCTGATCTGAAAATTGCATTTGCTGCCTCCGACCTTCAAACTGCAAAAATGCACTAATCCCCAGACGTTCTTTCTTGTCCCCATGACTGATGCCTAGGAACAGGATCTGCCATACTACAACAGGAACAGAAGCCAGCTGGCACCAATATCTTCAGTCCTTAGGTACTGTAAACAAAGGGGCACTTCCCTCTTGCTGTCTAGTTCGCTTGCTCTCAGTTGAGACTTGCATTTACTGCCTTTGGTAGAGTTGCTTGCAGCTCTGCCTTTCACAAGCCTCCCAGCTTGTGGCCCAACAGTGATTTCTTTTTCAACAAAAACTCTCTAACATTGACTTTTTACTTAACTTCACGAAGTGCTTCAGCTCCCCTAGACTTTGCTCAAGTGACATTGGCTGTCCTTGCTACCTTTTCTAACCTCCTGACTTTGTTTTGATCTGTCCCTCCAGAAAGTCATACATACCTTACTTGTATAGCTGGGAAAGAGTTAATCTACATTGCATTAGGGGGTTCAAAAGTGCTTACCTGTTTGAGAAAAGTGTTAACCATTGTTTCTTCCTCTAACCTTTTCATTTTGACACCAAAATCAGTATTGCTTTAAATGTACCAGTGACATATCAATGTCCACGGTGTCCTAATTGAAGCTACCCCAGGGTATAGGAAGTGTCTGTCATCCCAAATGAGTATCTATTGATTTACTGAAACTGTATTTTGAAGAATATTTAAGTGTTAAATATTTGCTCCCTTCTAAAGAAGGCTTATTCAAACTGGCTGTTAAATTAATAATAAACCTTGAGTATAAGTGTTATTTGGATACTTGTCACTGTGACTCTGTTACAAGCCTACAGCGCATGTTGACCCCTCTTGAGATGAGCCTGGCTGCTCAGTCACTGTACCTACTTGTGTTGTACATGCTTATACCAAATGGTGAGTTAACTATTGCCAAAAGGACCAGGCGTGATGTCTCCCACAGGGTACTGCATACAATCTTGCCCAACAATGGCGCTATACAAATAACCTATCATAAAATGGAAAGCTGAAGCTCCAAAAAGAAATTCTGCCTTTAAACAAGTGCACCAGGAAAAACCTGGTTTACTGCCACCAACCTGTTCCAGGCACATCAGAAAGGCAAAAGGGATGCTACAGAAAACTGAGGTAAAAGGGGTACAAAGTACCCCTTCAGCACTTCACTTTAAGGTAATGTGTACTGCTTTAAAACACAGGAAGTCCTGAAAGGAAACACTGTATCCCTGCACTGGTGACCGGTGCCAGTTGAGCAGGGTAGGTAAAGCCTAAAAAGGCTTTTCTTACCATCAAAGTCAGATTATGGTTCCAGGCATTGCAACTAGCTGGAGGCTCCATTGATGTCAAGAGAATGAAAGGTGCAAAAGAAAACTCTTTACCAGTCTGCATAGCTCTTGCCATTGCAGAGTTGAAGATGCCAACAGGCACACATCACAAAGTTTATCCACTTCTTTTTTTTTGTAGCAAAAAGGCCAATCTGTGTAGCAGATGCCTGAAATACTAGTTCTGTATCTTGTAAGTAGAAAGCTATTGGAGGTGGGAAGTCGCAGGGGGGGGGGTGGGTCCAGCTGGAAGGGACATGAATGTTGGCCAAACAATGATCTCCACCTTGTTGTTTAATACAGTACAGATAAACTTGTTTAATACAGTACGGTTAAGGGCAGAATTCCACCATAAAATATAGTATTGTATTGAAATGGGTTATTTGTAGGATTTAAGGCTGTCTAGGTCATCCAGGCTTACTTTTTGACCCGATCCTTTGTCACCACTTGTTGCTCTGTCATTGTCTGAGATTGTGTTAAATGTCCTCCTTTGATTTCGGACTCCCCATCATCCTCTCTCCCAAGCTAGATCTCACAGGCTTGCATCTCGAACCTCAACAGTTCAGCTTATGTACTTTCAGGCTCATGTTTTAATCCCCTCTTCCCAGCGCCCCTTCCCCTCTGAAAATCACGGGCTCATGTCTGTTTATTTTCCTGTTTACAGGTTTACCGCTTTTTGTACAGAGAACAGTCGCACGAACCATTGTCCTGCAGGAGATTATTGGTAAAGGGCGCTTTGGCGAGGTGTGGCGTGGGAAGTGGCGAGGCGGTGATGTAGCTGTGAAAATATTTTCTTCACGGGAGGAAAGGTCCTGGTTCAGGGAGGCTGAAATTTATCAAACGGTAATGCTGCGACATGAGAACATTCTTGGCTTCATTGCAGCTGATAATAAAGGTAAGAACCTACTGTGGACAGCACTGTCTTGCTATCCTTTCATCTTTTGGTCTAGAATTCTAATTCTATGGAATGAGGTCTGGTGCATGTACCTTATTTAAGCTTATGCTTATTGGTATCTCGTGTACATTCTACCTGTGCAATTAATGCATATAACTGTGCCATGCTCCTAAACCTATAGTCTTTGTAAATTGTACTGTTTATCTCTGCTGTTATCACTTCCATATCTACTAGTGACCCTCTGGATTTACAACACTATCTTCCCACTGTGTCAAACAGCCTTTCAACTTTGCTCTGCAAGTTTCCCTGCCTGTTCTTCCCTGTTCCTCCTCCTTTCTGTACTGTGTACTACTATGCATCCCACTTGTACGTTTTGCCGCGACATCATCACTAATGGCACCTCCTTTTGATGACAGATAATGGGACGTGGACTCAGCTCTGGCTGGTCTCGGACTATCACGAGTACGGCTCCCTGTTTGATTATCTAAACAGATATTCAGTGACCATAGAGGGAATGATCAAGCTTGCTCTGTCGGCTGCCAGCGGCCTAGCCCACCTGCACATGGAGATTGTGGGCACACAAGGTACGCTCAATTTGTCATGTTTAACTGTGCTTGAGTGGAGATGTAACTTTTGAGCTAACATTTTTGTTTTGAGATTTTGTAGTCTGAAATAATTTCCCGGGCTGATAACTTTATTGTAGCTTTGTAAGCTGGTCAGAACATGTATTCTGCCGCTAATATGATTAAAATATGTACTAGTTTGCAAGTAGTTCACTGTTGCTTGTTCACTGGTGTCCATAATCATGCAGACGTGTGTTGAGTTGATGGTTTAATGCGAGTGGAGTCCTACAATGTATTGAATCAAATAAAATGCCAAACTATCGCTAACGCATTGTTTTAAATCTAAAAGTTGGCTTGAAATGTTTCTGTTCACTGAGGGAGTTTATTTTCTTTACTGTGCAGTGTTTTTCCCCACATTTCTCTAGCGGCAGGAATGTGTCCCCTCTGTTTCTACAGGCAGGACCATGTGGTGTTCACTGAAGTCCATGGTGTTTATGGTTCCCTGTTCGATAGTGGGGACTTTTTGCCCATAATCTGTGGTGGAACTTGCCCTTTCCCAGTTGTCTGGAGGTAGCATGTTTTATCCTAGCTCACTGATGTTTTCCTTGGTTCTTTCAAAGCAGAGGTATGTGTTTCATTCATCCCATGTCGAAAAAATGTGTTGGCTTGAAATGTTTCTGTTCACTGAGGGAGTTTATTTTCTTTACTGTGCAGTGTTTTTCCCCACATTTCTCTAGCAGCAGGAATGTGTCCCCTCTATTTCTACAGGCAGGACCATGTGGTGTTCACTGAAGTCCATGGTGTTTATGGTTCCCTGTTCGATAGTGGGGACTTTTTGCCCATAATCTGTGGTGGAACTTGCCCTTTCCCAGTTGTCTGGAGGTAGCATGTTTTATCCTAGCTCACTGATGTTTTCCTTGGTTCTTTCAAAGCAGAGGTATGTTTCATTCATCCCATGTCGAAAAAATGTGTGGTTTCTTATTCCCCAGAGGTAGTGGCCTTCCCCTAATTTTTTGAGCCAATAAAGTTTTTCCTGTGCTATAGAGATCTTGATATGGGCTCTGTCATTAAATGCCTCACCGGTTGTATTGTCAATATCTTTCTAAACTGACTAGAGTTTACATGCTGGTTGTCAGTCCAGTTGTTAGACCACAGGAGGGCGTAAGGAAAGCAAATTTGTATAAATGCGCTTCTACACCACTGTTTAAACACAGGTCTGGACCAACTTGGTTTGACATTTCCTCCCAAATTATTTTTATTAGCAACAAGAGACCACCAAAATGACACTGATATGTAATCCAGCGAGATGGCAGTTAAAGGGTAGCCATGCTCTATGCTTAGTCTGTGTGATCCATATAGGGGACTGTGCCCACTAACATTGGTCTGTTCATGCAGACCACAAGTTGACCATTTGTGATCTTGTCTTGCAGGCAAGCCAGGCATCGCTCATCGTGACTTGAAATCAAAGAATGTTTTGGTAAAGAGGAATGGCATGTGTGCCATTGCTGACCTGGGCCTTGCCGTGCGGCATGACTCTGTAACGGATACCATCGACATTGCACCCAATCAACGAGTGGGAACTAAACGGTATGGGACCACCTGTAGGTCTAATGAAGTCACACCAGAAAACCTGTGGAGTGGAATAAATCTTGATCTTTGATCCTTCCTACTTCGTTCCCCATTGTCCTTTGTGTGAATATCAGCTTTCCAGCATACCAACACATTTTTACAATCGGCCATTTGTTCTGTCGCCAAGTATTTTGAAAGAATCAGTTAGTTTAGCATTAAAACTGAGGGGGGACTGATTGCTTCAGAGTTTAGAGCAAAACCTTCTTGTGGTATAAACATTGAAATCCTTATGTGGATACATTGGAACATAGGATATATTTGAGGATGCAGAAACTACATGTGCCTTTCACTCTAGGTGAAAGGGAAAGGCGGGTTTGGGTAGTGCAAGGGATAATCCTCAATACCGGATCTAGCCTGCTACATGTAAATTACTTTTTGGTTAAAATCCATAAGGTTTGTCGGAGCATCCCTAAGAGAACCAGCCAAGCAGCCTTTTAAAAAAAAAAAATGATGTACCGCCCTAAAGGCTGTCCATGTGACTCTTTGGAGAAACAGTACTGGAGTAGTTTGGCAGATGGAAAATATCAGTTTACTAGGTGCAGGAATGGCCCATTTGGTTCCTGAAGCAGGATTCAAAGCATCTTACTTCTCACATTGGTAGTGTCCAAGTACCAACCAGCATCCAATCTCCCGTTTTGAAAATTGGAAAATGTAGCTACAGGCATTATGAAACCTATACATAGCAACAATGCAAATCGGGTTAAGACCTTTTCATAAAATGGGTGTGTTTCGCTAGTCATTTTATAAAATGCTTCAGTTTATAGATCTGTTTTCGATTGGTCAGTTTACAGCAACAACGTACACCATGCAGTGTACAGAAACAACCTACACCATGTTTTGTTCAACAAATTGCATGCTGAAGGCAGAGGATTGGCAAATGAAGCAGATGTCATGAGATGATGTAGATCCTTTTAACAAAATTGTCTAAGCAGAGATGCAACTGGTAAATGGGGGAAGGATTCAGTTTCCTAACAAGTGAAAACCCACAATGATCAACAAGCTCTTTTTATGTGTGAATCTATTTAAATGTGGTGTGCTGATGACAGAGGGGTTATTCACATTAAAACAAGACACTGTTGCATTTGAGTTTTACACTTACAACAAAAATGCAAATGACCTCTAATGAATTTGTGAAAGACACACTGACAAGCAATGATATGAGAGGTAAAGGTTGGGTCCTCGACTGTATAGACATTTTAACAATATGTCCCACAATTCTCACAGGCAGCAACTAAAGATGATCCGGATCTCAATGCTATTCATGACTAAACGTTTCAGGGTATATTCAACCTGTCACTGTCATCCTGCTTCATAATTTAGACGCTCATCCAACCGGTCTGTGGCTCACAGAACACTTAAATATTTGTACATTCGAGGACCTTGCAACCTCAAATCCTTTGACTTACATGTTTGGTACTGTTTCATATACTGAGCAAGTATATTTATATCTGTTCTCACTTCAACTCTAGTACTATGCTGAACGGCCTAGTGCATGCCATTCTACACAATTTATGTAGTGCTTAGTCCTGGCTCATTAAGTTCTCAACAGCCAGACTCAAATGGCTGTAAAAGCATTCCTTTTGTGTATATGTGGAGAACGTTTATATAGGGCAATCTGCTACTTCTATAAAGTTGCAGTGTGCTAAAGTTGATAATGCCAACAATAAGGTAATGGTACTGTCCAAATTAACCACTTGTCTGATACTTCCTATCATGCTTCAAATTAAAGTTTCATTACACCATTATGTTCTGAAACAGTGGTGTAGTGTGAAATGTTTTTTTTTTTTTGTAAAGTGATGGTAGTTTGTTTGGGCAGCGTTTCTTTCTTAACCTTGAAATTCCCAACCTTTGTAGACTTTTATTTCATTGATCTATAAAGTGCTTTTGTGAACACGCTCAACATTAATGATGGTACAAAAATAATGCCCAATGAAATGATCGAATGAATTTAGCTTGAGGAAGTGGGTGACTGTTGGGCAAGAATTGATGTAGTGTAACCCTGGAGGAGACTACAGAACCTTTAAAAAGGGCAATATATGCAGCATCCAAATACAGTTTAAAATGCTTGATCAGAATCAATACAAAAGTAGTAGATGCTCTTTAGAGATGCTTGTTACACACTTTCTAACTAGGACAGCAATTGCATTTATGGATCACTAGTGCACTTTGTAAATTCTAAGTTTGCAGAATGGAAAGGGTAAAGGAAAGAAAAAGGTTAAAACGTGTTCTCGGAGCATGTGAGCACTTTAAATCTTCCATTGACGTCTAGATAAAAACCTTTCCCAGTAATATCGGTTTAAAACCAATGTATCACCTATGAGGGACAGTAAGAATCAAAGTCAAATAGAATACAGGAGTCTGCAGGGAGCCAGGGCGGCCAAGGTGAACTGGAGCAAAGTCCATGGAGCTAAGGCACTTCTTAGATAGTAAAAATCTTGCGCAAAGTTAGTTTGTTGAAGAAAAATCACTGTAGGGTCACAAGCTTTTACATTTGTGAAAGTTGGAGCTGAGATCAACTCTAGAAAAGCAGTTACTGCATGTCTCAACTGAGAAGAGCAAGCTACAGACACTGAGGGAAGTACCCCAAGTCAGAACAGTACCTTTGGTTAGAAGAAGAGGGTCCTGCTGGCTTCTGTCTGGTTGCAGCGATGCAGATCCTGTGTTCCTGGGCCTCAGTCGTGGGGACAAGAGGGAGGACGTCTGGGGACTCCTGCGGCAGCAATTCAGAGGTCAGCAGCAGCAATATGCTCTTTTCGGATCAGCAGCACTTCGCGGTTTCCGCGCTCGGTAAACCGCACCACCCCTGATCTTGGACATTGGTTGGGCTTCCTTCACTCCTTGAGTCCTGCACTCTGGTGAGGGGACTGAAGCTCTGGTCATCCTGCTTCTGGTGCATCCTGGGGAGACTCTTGGAGCTTTTGGTCAGCGCACAGGTGTTGCACTAGACTATGGATTTCTCAACCCCTGGCACTCAGTTCCTGCAGCAACAAAGAAGTACAGCCAGATGGGGAAGGTGTTCCAGTGGACTTAACCTCAGGGTTAGTTGGTCCCACTAACCCAAGGGAAAAATTCGTCCCTTCCAGAGCTTCTCTTGTCGATCAGAAAGTTTCTGAACAGCAGCAGGGCTTCACCAGGGAGTTCAACGGTCCAGGAAGATGCAGCAAGTTTCGTTCATGGTTTCTTGGGGGATGTCCTTCCCAGTGGTCGACTGTCTTCAGTCCCAAACCCTCGCCTTTTAAGCAAGTTTCTCCCATTCATGCACAGCCTAGCTGTCACTCAAAGAGCAGGGTGGCTGTCCTGAAAGGGTAGCCAGCAAGCCTATTGGGACTGGGTGTATTCAGGCATTCCTAAATACAAAGGACAGGGGCATTTCGGGAACCTCCCTCACTTCCTGCCGTTCTAGACAAACTGGAGCCAGAGGCGGGTTTCAGTACTGAAGTCCGCCAAAGGCAAAACTAACAGGGTACAACCTGGTTTGGCGCGCAGAGTAAAACCCAAGAAAGACCTCCCAAACAGAAAAGGATGAAAAACGAAGACCGGATGTCATTTTCACAAAATGGTCACCCATGGATGCTTAACTGCAGCTGAGGATTCAGCCTGCGGTAGAAAAGCACAATGGTAGGAATATTAAACCACTGACATCAGCCATTTAAAGTAGTGAGGGTATCATATAAAAAATTTACACGAATAACTAGGAAAAGGGGCTAAGTAACCCCCCAGCACTCCACATAAGATCAGGTGTGCTGGACCTACAAAGAGAAAAGTTAAGGAAAGTAAATTTCACTTTACTATTCTTGGTAACAGTAGTTCTCACAAGAAAAGGTATTTAAACTTTTTGAGAAATCTAAAGCATTTCTGACAATGCACTGAAGGTGCTGTCGCCATACAAAAAGTAGATGCCTATGGATTTTGTCAGACTCCAAAAACAAAGGAAACCCATACTCCAAATCAGATCAAAACACGAGAGAGTAAGAAAAAGGGCTCGCTCACTCCAGGGTTTTTTTTTCCAAACAATTTTTATTATTTTTAAACAAACAAAACATTACAGCCTTTTTTGGATGTTCATAATCAATATCAACACATCATGTAATATTATAGGAGATGGCCCCGAACACGGCAGCATGCACTGCCCACGGATCAGAGCTCCATGCCCTTGTGCAGCGTGTGGGCAACCTGGAGAACAGGTCGGAGGAGACAGAAGGGTGCGCCAGACGCAATAACATTCGTTTTGTGGGTCTGCCAGAAGGAATGGAGGGGCAGGAGCATGGTTTCAACATATTCTGTTGGGTTAGGCCCCTTCATTCCGTCTGGCAGACCCACAAAACGAATGTTATTGCGTCTGGCGCACCCTTCTGTCTCCTCCGACCTGTTCTCCAGGTTGCCCACACGCTGCACAAGGGCATGGAGCTCTGATCCGTGGGCGGTGCATGCTGCCGTGTTCGGGGCCATCTCTCCTTCAAGTTTCCAGTGCGGTCTGCAAGCATCCGCACATCCTGTCTCAACAAATGAACTTCCTCCTGGACCGCTCCGATTTTAAGGTCCAGACCCACTTTCAGATCGTTCATCGCCAGGCCCAGTTTGGTCTCCCAGGCAACTTTCAAGTCTGCAATCGCTGTCAGCACTTCCTGGATCGTGCCCGGTGTCTGCGCCACTGCCATAGTGGTATCCTTGCTTTTGCCCCCTTCTGCACGTGGAGGCGTCTTGGCATAGGCCTCCAGCGTGGGCTGTTTGTTTTTGGGTCTGACGATTTTAGTAGACATCCTGCTATACTGTCCGGGCGTAGGCCAGCTGCGTCAGCTTACGAGCGAGAGTCCACGTGGCGTCAGGCCACTCTTGGCATTTCAGGGGATGTTGCAGCTGTTTTAAGGTGTGTCCTTATTGCCTGCTCCACACCCAGAGTGGGCTGTGTCCTCCCACGTACCTCCGCCTGCGCAGTGTCGTACCACCGGTCCCTGCTGTATTTCTTCCAGTGGTCATGTGTACCCCACTGACCCAGCGCTCTCCCTCTACGGCCCTCTGTTGGCCTCAAGGCCGTCCAGCCCACAGTCCAACCCTAGGTGCTGTCCTCACGGTCCTTGACTAGGGAGGCTCTTTGAGATTCGTGGTGCACAGATGGAAGTTATATCACCGTTTCTCTGAGCACAGTTCAGGTGATCCACACGGACCTGGTGGCTGCTCCTTTGTCTGCGGGCCGTTTTCCTTAAGTAGTTCTAGGCCAAATGTGCTTGTGGTTGGTGGGCCTTCCCAAGGCTCCTTCGGGCACTTACATCCCCAGTTACATGCAATCTTTCATCTCCTGTCCCATCTTGCATCTGGAGGGTGTGTGCAATGGCTCTCTGTTGTGCCTGAATACTCACTCAAGCGTTAAGATTAAAAAGTCCTAAAGTCCAGCAAAAGAGCTGGGTGTCTCTAAGGTTGAAGGGAATTAGCACAGAAATAAGAATTCTCCGTAACGGTTACACATCTTTAAGCTGTGAGTAGAACAGAGAGAGAATAGGGAAATATCCAATAGGGTAGATTATTGTTTTGTGGCAAGAAGAGAAAGATTGGAAGTTGTATTGTGCACAAGGTGGTAGACTATCAAAAGTGAGATTCAGAGCAGAGTGGGAGAAGGTATGTGAGTTGTGACTAAAAGAGAGCTAAGAGCTGTCAAGACCATTAATACATTTGAGGACAACACACAAAGTGAAGGAATTTGAGATTCAAATGAGCCAAGATCTAGATTGTAGAGCAGAGGATGGAGGTGAAAGGGAAAACAGAGTGCAAATGGAGGAATTGAAGAGCTTGGAGAAGCAAGTTGGTAGGTAGAAAGCCAATCGGCAAAGTGAAGCAGTAGTTGAGACTAGAAGAGGCAAGCATGGAACAATGAAAGGGTTGAGCCTAATGAATATTATAAAGCTAAAATCGGCATGAGTGAGATTGGAAATGCAGGTGGAAAAGGGAAGTGTAGAGTCAGAAATTACTCCTAAATTACACACAGACTGTGAAAGAGGAAGAGCAGAAAGGGAGAAAGTAGTAGGAGGTAGGAGGGGGTAGTAAAAGTGAGAAAGAAAAGGCATTGAGATATTCAGATGTAGGAAGTGGACGTGCATCGAAGTCTGGATAGTGAGTGAGCAGTATTCTTAGTATGAACAGAGTTAGAAAGCGAAGAGAAAGAAACAAAGATTTGAGTCAGTTTAGCCGTAAAATGGTCCAAATGAGTGTAGCGGAAATACGTGTGTAGTGAAGAGAATAACTGAGTCCTGATGAACACCATACAGTAAAGCAAGAGAAGAACAAGTTACTTTCTTACCTGGTAACGTTCTTTCGATGGGATGGTCCGACGACGTATTCCATATCTATGACATGTAATCGCCACAGCTGTGCTGCTTCGGAAACTTTTTTCGGCGTCTGCGTCCTGCGTCGATGACCTCCTCCGACGTCATCCGATGTGATAAGTAGGACGCACGACGCCCGTAGCCTCAGTTGTAGTTTTTTTCCCCCAGAACGTGTGACATAAGTCAACTGCCAGTCCGACACAAAGCCTTGCGGAACATAAGCTGCAATCGCAAAAGAAATTCTGCAGCGGGGAAGGCAGGGCGGGAGCGATATGGAATACGTCGTCGGACCATCCCATCAAAAGAACGTTACCAGGTAAGAAAGTAACTTGTTCTTCGAGGGGATTGGGTCCTCCGACGTATTCCATATCTGACAGACTCCCAAAGCAGTACCAGAGCAAGGAGGAGGGAAAGAATTTTTAGAATCAAAATTTAGAATAGCCAATCAAATAGCAGAGCAAAGGACCGCCTTGCCAAAGGCCAGATCCTGCCCTCGGATGGAATCGAGGGAATAGTGACGTACAAATGTATGTACTGAAGCCCAGGTGGCTGCATCACAGATGTTGCGAATAGGAACACCCCTCTGCAGTGCAGTAGATGCAGCCACACCCCTGGTAGAATGGGCCCGCAAGCCAGCCGGTGGGTCCTTACCCGCCAAACGGTAACACTCCGAGATGGCTAAAATAATCCAGCGAGACAGTCTGTTTCGTCACAGCTTGCCCCAAACGCTTCCCAGCGTAACCAATAAAGAGTTGATCGTCCACTCTGACCCGGGACATGCGTGAAACATAAAAGCTTAAAGCTCTCGTAGGATCAAGCCTATGGAGCCTCTCCTCTCCTCTTCCTTACCAGGATGCGGAGGAGGATAGAATGCCGGAAGAACAACCTTCTGGGCCAAATGAAATTCCGACACCACCTTCGGAAGAAAAGAAGGACGAACACGAAGGACAACCCTGTCCTTGTGAAATACAGTGAAGGGAGGCTTAACTGAAAATGCCTGTAACTCACTCACTCTGCGAGCGGAAGTTACCGCAACTAAAAACAGTTTTCAGAGTTAACAGCCTCAAAGGGCAAGAATGTAAAGGCTCAAACGGAGCACCCATAAGAAACCTAAGAACAAGGTTTAAATCCCAACCAGGCACCAGGAAAGGTGACGGAGGGAACACATTAGTGAGCCCTTTCAGAAACTGTGACATTAAAGAGATTTTAAAGTAAGAACACTCTTCAGACGAGCGCTTAAAGATGGACAGCGCCGCCAGGTAACCTTTAATGGTACCCACTTGCAAGCCCCTGTGGGCCAAAGAAAGTAAAAAGGACAGAACCATGGGGATGTCACATGCAAAAGGATCCACATTCTGAACTCTGCACCAGTCGCAGAACTTACGGCAACGGTACAGAGACCTTGTTGCTGGCCTTCGGGCCGAAAGCAACACCTCCATCACGTCTTCAGGGAGGTCCCAATCCTTATACCTCAACCTCTCAGAAGCCAAGCGTGAAGGTTGAGGGATCTGACCTCTGGATGGAGAACCTGACCCCCCCCTCCCATGAGAGCAGATCGTCTCGGTAGGGAAGACGACGTGGAGGGCAGATGGACAAGTTGAGAAGGTCCGGGTACCACGTCCTCCGAGCCCACGCCGGAGCAATGAGGATCATCCGGGAACCGAACTTCCGTAACCTCCGCAGCACTTGCGGGATGACGGGGACTGGAGGAAACGCGTACAGCAGTGGGAATGACCACTCCACCACGAACGCGTCTCCTAAGGCCCCTTTTGGAGGAAATTCCCGCGAGCAAAACCGTTCGCACTTCCGGTTGACACTGGAGGTGAAGAGATCCACTTGAGGGGTCCCCCAAAGGGCGAAGATCTCCAGGAGAATCTCCTGAGCCAACTCCCACTCGTGAGAGATCGCGCTCTGCCTGCTCAGAGCGTCCGTCGTCACGTTTTCGGCTCCGGCCAGATGAACTGCCGAGATCGAAACTTCCTGCTGGATGGCCCAGAACTCGAGCTGCATCGCCTCCATGCACAGAGGAAGTGACCCTGCCCCCCCCCCCTTTTTGTTGAGGTAGTGCATGGCCACTGTGTTGTCCGTCAGGATCAGGACATTCTTCCCTCGCACAGACGGCAGAAAAGCCTTCAGGGCTAGCCTGACGGACCTCAGCTCCAACAGATTGATATGGAGTCTGGACTCCGACGGAGACCAACGACCGCTGACTGTCAGCCCGTTGGCATGAGCTCCCCATCCCGTGAGGGATGCATCGTTCACGATCGTCACCTCCGGCCAGGAAAGCCAAAATGGAGCCCCCTTCATCAAGTTGCCTTCGACTGCCCACCACAGAAGGTCCCGGGCGACCGAGGACGGCACCTGAATCGAGTCCGACATCCTGCCGGAGGACTGCGACCATTGCGTCTTGAGTGCCCACTGCAAAGATCTCATCCGCAGGCGAGCCTCTGGCACCAGAAGAACGCAGGAAGCCATGAGGCCGAGCAACCTCAAGAACTCGAACGCTGGGAGCGTCTGGGCATGCTGAAACTTGTGCACCATCTGCTGAATGCGAAGAGCCCTCACCTGGGGAGGAAAACACTCCCCCAGCGAAGTGTCGAGCACTGCTCCGATGTACTGGAGCCGCTGTGTTGGCGTCAAATGGGACTTCTTTAAATTTAGGGAGAAGCCCAGCCTGTGAAGGGAGCGACAGGTGACCGATAGATGATCCAGGACTTGCTCGGGAGAGCTCCCCCTGATCAACCAATCGTCCAGGTAGGGGTAGACGTGAATCCCCCCCTTGCCTGAGATGCGCTGCCACCACCACCATGAGCTTGGTGAAAACCCTCGGGGCGGAGGTCAATCCGAACGGCAGGACCCGAAACTGAAAGTGCGAGTCGCCAACCGCGAACCTCAGGTGGTACTTGTGCTTGGGATGGATCGGCACATGGAAGTAAGCATCCTTGAGGTCGAGTGACACCAACCAGTCCTGAAGCTGAAGGGCCTGGAGGACTTGAGAGAGAGTAACCATCTTGAACTTGTCCTTCCTGAGGAGTTTGTTCAAACCGCGCAAGTCCATGATGGGTCTCAATCCCCCGTCTTTCTTGGAAATCAAAAAATAAGGGGAATACCATCCATTGTTCCTCTCCGCTACAGGCACCAGTTCTATGGCGCCTTTCTCCAGCAGGGCTTGAATTTCCTGCGCAAGGAGCGGATCCGGACACCGCAAAGAGAGGTTCCCCGGTGGATTGTCGTGAGGCCTGTGCCGAAAGGGAAGACAGTAGCCGTGGGTTATGATC
Source organism: Ambystoma mexicanum (assembly GCF_040938575.1). NCBI lineage: Eukaryota > Metazoa > Chordata > Amphibia > Caudata > Ambystomatidae > Ambystoma > Ambystoma mexicanum. The sequence continues at coordinate 322,087,445 of NC_090926.1, read as the reverse complement.
TCCAGAACCCACACATCTGAAGTAATGGCTTGCCACTCTACAAGATGCTGCGCCAGCCTTCCCCCAACCGGCGAACCATGGGACATGGCCTAATGACTGAGTGGGAGCGGCTGCGGCGTTACCTGAGGGCAAAGAGGCAACTGCCCGAGCGGCCTTGGCACCACGGGTACCCTGTCCACCTCTGGTACCCCTGCGTCTCGCTTTACTGAAGGACGAGTAATAGCGAAAGGAACCACCCCTCCACTGCTGTCCCCTAGGACGAAAAGGCAGAGGTTGACGAACTGCAGCGCCCAACGACTTCGCTGCAGCTTTCGAGGTCTGCAACCTCTCAAGGCTCTCGTCAGCCTTGCTGCCAAAAAGGTGCTCACCGTCAAAGGGCATGTTGAGTAGCCGGGACTGCACATCCGGAGCAAACCCCGACTTCCGCAACCACGCAAACCTGCGTATCACGGTGCTCGCCGCCATGGACCTACTGACGCATTCAGCTAAGTCCAAACCCGACTGAACGGACTCACACATAGCATCCTTACCATCCTGGACCATAGCAAGGAAACCATCCCGTTCGTCCCCTTCGGGAATATGTTCAGCCGCTAACGCAACACAGTTCCACAGAGTGTGCGTGAAACGCGACAAGGCACAAATGGAGTTGGCCGCCTGAAGCGCCATACCACCAGAAGAAAACACTTTCTTCGCCCAGCCATCAAAACGTTTGTCGTCCCTATCAGGAGGGATGGTAGGGTACGACGCCTGCTTCGCTGGGGCCGTGGCCGCCTGCACCACCAAACTCTCCGGAGTGAGGTGCCTGGTCAAGTAGCAGGGGTCGCCACTGGCTGGACGGTATTTTCGCGACAAGGATCTGCCCACCGCCGGGAGACTCTCCGGAGCAGTCCAAGCCGCCGAAACCGCCGCCACCCTTCTCTGTAAAGCCATATGGAACGGCAGAACCGGGTCAGTTGGGGGACCAACATCAAGGATGTCCGTCAGATCATCCTGCACAAACTCCCCTGGGGGAGCAGACCATCCCAAGTACTCAGAAACCCTAGCCATAAGGCGCCGGTACGAGGAATCGGCATGAGAGCCAGGCTCAGGCCTACAAAACTCCACCTCCGGAGAGGTGTCCTTTCCACTGGCATCATGCAGTGACTGTCTCAACTTGTCAAACTGACTATGGCCCGAGACAATTTCATCCGGAACCTGACTAGGAACCAGGCCATCAGAATCCTCATCCGCCTCTGAAATATAGTCCAGGTGGCGAAAAGAAGGCACCCTAGAGTGCTTGCTCTTAACCAGAGCCTTCCTAGGGGGTCCACCCGTGCCACGGGGTACCTCCGACACGAAAGGCGTCGATGGCGTCGAGCGAATCGGCGCCAGCGTCGAGAGAACCGGCATCGGCGCAGAGAGGATCGACGTCGAGGAAATCGACGTCAGATGCAGCGCCTCCAGAATCGGCGGCGTCGACACAGCCCTCGAGGCCGGAGCCCCGAGCGTGTCCCTCGACGACCCGAGCGTCGACGGCATCGACGACTTCCTCGGAGCCAGAGCCTCGAGAAAGCCTGTCGACGCCCTCGACGCCACAGACGTCGATGCCTTCTTCGAAGACCTCACAGGTGCACACGGTCTCGAACGCGTCGAGGACCGGGACCTGGAACGGGTACGTCGAGAACGAGTCCCCTTGTCCGAACAGGACCTCTCCCGTGACTCGTGCCGACCACTCTTGCGAGCGGTGTCTCTCGACCTCACACGACCGACCCCACTCGGGAGCGCGGACGGCTGAGTACCCTGCGACTCAAGAATCGCCAGCATCTTCTTCCCGAAGGAAGCCATTCCTCCGGCGTCGCACGGCTGGAGGGGAAGCGACGTGCCGGGCAGAGTCCTCCGAAGAGGACCTGCAAGATGACCGGTGTCGGCGCTTCCGAGAATGCCTCGAAGAGGCTGAGGAGTGGCGAGACCGACTCCTAGAAGGAGACCCACGAGACTTCCGACGATGATGCGGAGAGTCACCCCTCGAATCATCCGTCGAAAGCCCCGCAGACTTCGACTTCCGGGGCTTGGACACCCGACCTACCGACAACTTCTTCTTACGTTGATTTGATAAGGTAGAGAAGAGTGAAACCATTGCAGAACTGAACTTGTAAAACACAGGGATGAAAGAGTAGAAAGACTACTAGTGTGATCTGCAGTCTTGGATGCTGCAGAAAGATCAAGAATTAGAATTGAAGATTGTGTAGTGACAGGCAGATGGGAGCAAGTTGGACACACGGAGAAGAGCGCTTTCTGTAGAATAAAGACCAAACCCAGATTGATTCTGCGGGAGAAGAGAATGGGGGTTTGGGGGGGGTGCTTGTAGGTAGGGCCTGGCGTAGATGAATCCTTCAAGGATTTTTGACCACAAGTAGACTTTTGCTAAGGTGAAAAGAATTTAGAGGGCTTCTTTTAGAGGAAAAATTACTGCATGCTTAAAATCTGTAGGAAACTGATGAAGAGTGGTGTGTTTATAAGCCATAATTTGTAGTAAGAGGCGATGGATAGATCATAGGAATTAAAGGTGATGGCAAGTGATCAGGAGAAGCACTAGGATGGGCGCGAAATAATCACTGTACATTTAAAGGAGGGGTGAAGTTGAACAATACTCTTGGGGAAAAATAATTGGTTAAATCAGAAGGGGAAAGAGGAGAGACGGATCAGGTGAAGGAAGGGAGAAGACGGAGGTGAAGAGTTGAATATAAGAGAAATATTGCTTTATGCACAAGGACGAATCGTAGGATGTGTAAATAGGAAAGTAGGTTAAGCATTTGTCCAGATCATTTTCTTCAACTTTTTATAGGTATTATAGTGTACAGTGTTGCCTTGTTTGTTGGTTTGATAGATGCGTTTGCTTGTTACATATATGGTACCTTTGATGGGAGAGGAAGGTAGTGAGTGAAGTGGGTGTGTATGTGCTGTTCGGAAACTTGTGTTGATGATCTTTTAAGTATTTACACTACGCCCATGACCACTGTCAATTTGTACATGTGTGGCATTGAGAGATAGTTGAATGAATGTTTTTGTCATGTGCTTGGTATTTGTCCATGCATGCGTTCTCTGCAAATATGAATGAGTTTAAATCGGTTGCACCCATGCATGTGTCATTTGGAAAAATGCTTCTGAATGTTTCTTATATGCCTCACTTGTCTTTATTCATCCGCCAATTGCATGTGTGAATTTTATTTTCCATGCCTGGTATGTACGTTTTGCTGCACATGCTAATCCTGTTCCTTGCCAACGTGTTTAGTCGCAGCCCTATGTAAAGGTGTCTGCGCACAAGTCTTGTGTGCACTTGCCTAAGTCGTCATAGGCTTTTTTATTGCCTTACCTGTGTATTATGTTGGGGCCCTAAAGTGCAGGATGATTATCTGCATGTGCATCATCTACAAATGCTTGTCAATTGTGTTCCCCTTATGTGCATTGTTTTTTAGACACTGCCCAGTTGTTTGTGTGCATGCGTCATATGTAGATTGGTGCAAGTCATGATCTATCTTCCTAACCACTCAACTATACATCAATCTCTGCTTACTTTTTGTCTTTCCTTGCCCCTGCCCCCTTCCCTCCTCCTGGACTGGCCAATGCCTGCCTGCATTGTACATTTTGAGGGTCTATGTAAAAATCCAAGGCAAACATTTGAGTATTCCTTTTACATAAAAACATGAATTAAACCTAATTTCATAGGTACCAGTGTCCTGCAACCGACACTGGGTCACAATCGCAACACCATAATATCTCCGGCTAAGGATGTCCTTTCCCTCCTGCCCAAATTTCAGGGATCACGCTCCCAAGTGCATTCCACTTCTCTTGAGCATCATAAGTCATTTTACTACCAATTGCCAGCAACGTACAGCAAACTCACTTTCCGTACATCATCTATGCTTTCTAAAGCACAATATCCAAAATGTAACCAGTGCTCAAAACTGGATTGCAAAGTGGCTTCCAGAAGAGTGGTTAATGTGGTATGCCTTTTCCCATAGGGGCATCTTTCTTTGCCTAGATTTTGGCAGGTATTATGTTAATATTGGAGCCTCTTTGAAGGATGAGTTTCTTTTCTCATTAAAAGCATACATCAATAAATAAAATTAAAGTGACCTAGCTGTTGGTACTATAATATTCTTCTATTAATTGCTGCTGAGCACATATTGCTTGTATCACTTCTAAATGCTCTCTCATGTTGACATCTGTTTGAATATCTAACGAGGTTGCTGATGCTTTTGTTGCTTCTTGTTTGATTTGCTGCAGATACATGGCCCCCGAAGTCTTGGATGAAACAATAAATATGAAACACTTTGATTCCTTCAAATGTGCTGATATCTATGCCCTGGGGCTGGTCTATTGGGAAATTGCTCGTCGCTGCAATGCAGGAGGTAAAAGGCTCATATAAAAAAATACATGTCCCTGTACACCCTTGGAGGGAATCTGTCATTTTAAAGCCATTTACCCGTATTTCCACCATATTCTTCTGATCTTGAAACGCTCATGTTTATAATATCGACAATGTGTCTCGGTTAAATGGGCATTGTGATTGATTATTCAATCTCTTCCCCCACACTCCCACCTTCCAGGGGTCCATGAGGAATACCAGCTTCCGTACTATGACCTGGTGCCCTCGGATCCTTCTATCGAGGAGATGAGGAAAGTTGTCTGTGATCAGAGGCTGCGACCAAACATTCCCAACTGGTGGCAAAGTTACGAGGTAAGTGTTTTTGCCGGTAATTCAACTTCATGCATCTCTTTCTGAAGCTTAACAGTAACTGAGTAGATTAAATTGGCATTTAGGATAGAGCAACAATTTCTTGGTTTCACTTGAAAGGTCAGCTGAAACCTGTTTATCCTTTTAGTAAATACTATTGGCCAACAAAAGCTCCTGTTGTCCAGCTCCAGCAAATGATCATACCTACTCAGTAAATTCTAATCCATTGGCACATTTCAGCACCTCTCGTAATGTTGCAGACTGCACAGTGGTGCAAAAGTGAATCCTGCAGACCAAGTGCCTCACATCCTTGTTTTGGAAAGGTTTTGGTGGAGCAGGAGTTGAAGTTGAACTGACCCTCAAAACCAGTTGGTTTTGAGGGTCAATGATTTGAGTTTCTTTAGAGGCAGAACGCAGGAGCTAGGTAGTTCTCTAGCTGCTCCGACGTTTCAGAGTAATTTCACTTTTATCGTCTGAGTCACTCTTGTGGTAAACAAGGGAGTATCCAAGACCATAGGACGACGCATAAACAACCAGCTGTTCCTATGCCCTATGTGAACATTTTGTGGGTAAGAATGACTTTGTAAAGGTGGATAACATGAACTTTAAAACCTCAAATGCCTGTCTGATTGTTTTTTCCATATCCCAATACACTTTACCCAGTATGACTCTGCCAAATTACTCTTATGCACTGAAAGACGGGCAGAAACATCTGGGGTGTTTCACAGTGCTACTGCTCTGGTCATTAGAGGGGCAGGGGAGCTGGACGCAGAGAATTTGGCTGTTGGGTTTTACTCGGACAGAATGGGACCAGTGGCATTCCCAAACTGCAGGTGTACTGGGGTTGTGTACGGGAAAACCTGGACTCTACCAAAGTCATTCTACAATTGTATATTGGCATACTGGGATTCTGAGCAAAATGGGGAGATATTGGGATTTTACAATTTGGTATGTTCTAGAGGAAATATTTACAGAGGACATACTGAGATTGTGTAAAGTGGGAGCATGTTGCAATTTTGAAAACTGCTATAGTGTACTTGGATTGTAACACTGGATCTATTCAGACATGCTGTAAAACTAAAAATACACTTGTCCAGCCACAGTATATTGCTAGTTTGGTCAAAGGTGAAGCTTACTGGAATTGTCAAACTGAGGGATATAGTGGGATGGTCAATCCAGCTTGACATATCTCAGTTTGAATTGCCATGGCCTTGTCAATCTGAGTTTACTGGGAGGTACAGACTGGAAAAACGTTGAGATCGCGCAAACTGGTACTATATAAAGATTGTCAAAACTTTAGTATACTTAGGTTATCAAACTGGTAATAATTTTATATTGTTCAAACTGAGTACAGTTTGTCAAACTGGCACTACACTTGGTATGTGCTAACTAGTGAACTGCGACCGAAAACCAGAAACTAATGGAATTTTCCACTATACATTTTGTTTTAAATAAATCTTTAGACTTTTTTGAATGCATTTTTGAATGAATTGATTGTTTTAGATGAAATGTTTGAGGATTATTCATGATGTAAAATTTATGGAATTATGAGAATGTTATTCTTATGTTTTTAGTACCATTTAGTATAACAGTTTTAATAAAAACTGTATATACTTACAACAAAAAAGTTATGTAGTCTGATTGTTGCAGCTTCATGGGCATGTTTCTGAAAAGAGGGGTTTGTGGGTAAGGGGGGGGGCAGAACCTGAGGTGTTGATGGGGGTGGGTGTTTGACCCCTTTGTGCTTTGGTTTTGGGATGCTCGTGTTTTAATACAGAGGGGCAAACTCTCAGTTCTATTAGATGCCATTGTCTACCGATAGCCACTGATAGGAGGGTGCGGGTGGGCAGCGTTGGGCATGATGGGGTTAAAGAAGTACAGGCTGTGATGGAAGCTCTGTTGCAACAGTGGTGAAGGGGTAGTGCTAGCAAATGGAAGGTTGCAGTGTGATGTGTTGGTTGGAGTGTTGCTCTATGTAGGGTAGAGGTGAATGATTGGCTCTTGAGGAGTCCTCTTTGGAGTTTATAGGCTTGAAAAGCAGTGTGTTAGGTCTGCTGTCTTAGGGGGGAGGGTCCTGTTGGAACAACCCTATTGGTCTGGTCTTTGGGGATGTAGTCTGTGCTAGTTAATGATGGTTTTATAAAGAGCCAGGTTTTGAGGGCTTTTCTGAAGGTCTGTGGCATGCTCTCCAGAGCATAAGGTTCATATCTTGGTTTCCAGGAAAGAGATGATATACCCTCACCTTCCTATGAGGCAAAATGTCATCTTCAACTCCACTCTCTCCTGCTCTCCGCACACCATGGACCTTGCCAAGAAGGCCCACTCCCAGCTGCACCTCCTCAGAAGTATTCTACCTTTTCTCACCTTCCTCCAGAAGCTCACTGTCTCGAGCCCTGGTTCTCTCCAGGCTGGACTATTGCAACAGACTATTTTTCTCAATCTGCCTAACTCTACTCTTTGCCCCCTGCAATTATCAAACAGGACTGCAAGACTTATTGTTGGCCTCAAGTACAGGGACTGCCTCTCTCCAGCCCTGAAATCTCCCCAGTGGCTTCCTTGCTAACTTCCTGTCTGCTGCACCGACTGGTTGCTTGGTATCCTCTGGGTCTCACCTGCTACCCGGGTACTCCATGACATTTCTTTCCTGTACTGCTGCCTGGCCTACCGTGCACTTCGGGGCTGTAACTGTAAACCCCAAAAGCCCCCCTGGCTCCTTGCTCTCACCAAGAGCCATGCTGCCCTGATCGCACTCCCCCCTTATCCCCCCCCTTCCCTGTCCCCTGCACTTCCCCCTCCCCCTTCCTTCTGCACTTGCACGATCCGGATGTCACAAGGCCTAGTAGGATAGTTTCTCGTCTTCCCTTTGTATCCCCTCCCTTGTATTGGGGCGCCTAGAAACACATGTGTACAGGCGTGTTATAAATCTCATATTCTCCTTGCCATTTGTGGGACTGCCATTAGGGACAAAATATTTTTGTACTGGTGTCTACAAAATAATTTAGATATTGGCTGATTCCAAGTTCCTGCCCTGGAAAGTGCAGTGTGGGATAAAAACTGTTTGCATTGTATTCTTCATTTGTAGCTAGTGGAGTGTTCTGAGCGCCGGGCAGATGTTTTCTATCTTTCCAGATAAGTCTAGCTTCTGCGTTTTGTGCTCTTTGTAGTTAATATTCTGTGAGACATGGCAAGAGCCTTTTGGTACAGTGTAGAACTAAACACGAAACCGGAAGCCATGAAACCATCAATCACAGACCTGACTGCTACTAGCATAGAAAGGACAGATGAAATCCTAAAATGGATCACAATAGAGGACATTGTACCAGAAAAAACGTTCTACCCATCACGAAAGAAAACCATGGCAGATGGCTCACGCCACATCTCAAAGCACTGAAAACAACAAACTGGAAACTACTAAAAGAATGGAGAAAAAATTACGACCAACATAAACTACATACTAAAGACCGATTAGACTATCTAAAACGGAAATTCTCAAAGCCAAGAAGACATACTACAATGAATAGGCAACACCCAGAAAAAGATTTTCAAGACCATAAACAAGATGAGAAACTTATCTATGTGCAAGAACACACTGATCACTACACAAAGCATGCAACAACCTCTCCGACCACATTAGAACAAAATCACAAATTCAGCTAATCATACCAAGCAAGCCAAAAAAGTCTCACAGACCACCTCAACCAGTAAACACTGGAGTAAATAACCGTACTAAATCTCTTCCCACTGATCTCGACTGATACATTCATCAACCTGGTGAGCAAAAGCAACACAGCAGGTTCCCCAGCAGTTCACTGCCCATCAGACGTCTACAAAACCATCCTCGCACAGGAAACACCGGCAGAACACTACCACAACCTCCTTCAACCTTTCACTAGCAATAGGATCAGTGCTTCAAGCCTTCGTATCAGCCTACATCAAACTACTCCTTAAAGATAAAAACTACGGACCAATTTCAAATATACCGAATATACTAGAAAGCTACATATACAGCAAATCTTGGAATGGGTGGAAAACGACCAGCTGCAGGATCAGGCACAAGTGGGCTTCAGACCCATGAGCGGAACGGAAACCGCGCTATTTGGGACAACCTAAAGACCAACACAGACTCCAACACTACCTCTGCACTTATACTACTCTATCCCTCAGCAGCCTTCGGCAGTTGACCACGACACTCATCAAAAGACTAGACCATATTAGGATTAGCAAAGCTGCTCTCATCTGTTTCTATTGCCGGGAAATATTTGAACCAATCTGGCTAGAGCCATTCAAATCAGAACCTCAAACACGTGGAGTCCCACAGGGCTCTTCACTGTTACACTTTAACATCTACATGACTGATCAACTTCATCAAAAAACATGGCCCTGTCTGCTAAAACTACGCAGACAACACCCAAATCATCTATAAAATCAACGCTGGTGAAGAGAAAAACATAATACTAAACTGCCTCATTGAACTAAACTAATGGATAATCACCAACAACCTAAAACTCAACCCAGACCAAACCATGATTACACCCAATGACCTGGCAAACAAACGGCATATTAAATGGCATGCCGAACTAGGAAACTCGCCAGAACCGTCCAAGGTGGTCAAAAATACTAATGGACAACACGCTAACACTAGAACCACAGTAGTTAAGTGCTGCTTCCACCTATACACGATTAAAAAAATACTTCCCGTCTCCTTCACACACAGAACGCTCGCCATCTCTTGTCAAGAATAGACTATGCAAACATCTACATTGCAATGCCAGAATACCTGTTGAGGAATCTATAACTAAAACAGAACGGAGCTGCAAGAACACTCCCTTAAACTCACAAGAAGTGTGAACGTATCACACCAGCACTGAGAACGTTGCATTGGCTGCCATTCAAAAAACAAATCTTCAAAACGCTCTGTATAACACACACAACAATCCACGGCCAAGGATCGGAATGTATAGAGGAGTAAATCGCCATCTACAAACCAACATGAAGATCCAGCAACATCTGCCTTGAACAAAATACTGAAAACAAGTTTTCTGTGGATCAGCATTTTCCTGCAGAGCAGTGAAACTCTGTAACTCGCTTCCAAAGGAAATATGAACAGAGGATCCCCTCAAGTCCAGGAAACTATTAAAAACATGCCTCTCTAACTCTCGGTGCCGAAGAAAACCACAGTGACAACAAATCCACCCATCTCAATGCAAGCGAACTCTGCGAGAATGGACCACTCAAGCGAAAGGGCCAACCCATGGGAACAAATCCAAACTGACAAACCAACCCTAATAACTATGTAACATGCAGCCTATCCACCACCAATTGCATAACGGATTTGACATAACCTCAGGCACAACGCCGATACCACTCTACCATCTCTCCACAACACCCAACACACACACAGGAAACATCCACAGCAAAAATACTAATTTACCAAACTCCTACCAGCACAGTGACTTCTTTTTAACTGAAGCTACCAACAACACCAACTATCTTGTGCTTTCCCTCCCAACCCCATTAACCTTCACAATCCCTTTTTTTAGATCTGCACGAGCACCTGGAGACAATGAAAAATGGCAGTGGTGCACTGTACAAGACCCAATAACATCATCCAACCTGGAGAGAATTATGTCTAGGATGGCCATGGCTCTACGTGAGTCAGTAAATGACATGGTGCAGCAAATGGATTGGAGCTGAACAAAGCCTCTTATTTCTGTGACTTTAAATTGTGAGGCATTAGGTTTTTGATTGTAGGTGTTGGGGGCAGGTTCAGATTTCTTCATGCAAAGGATTTGTGGGTTGTATGTTGGCTTGTTTTCTTATGTATCATGATTTCTTCTTTAGTTGGGTTTAGTTTTAATTGATTGATGGTCATTGTTAGGATTTTCCTCACACACTCTCCAGGGCCCAGATACATACTCCTCACTAAGGTTTCCTTTAAGTATGCCAGGCTCTCTTGGGTTAGGGAGGCAGTGGAGCCCAGACCTTACTCTCAGGAGTTGAGCAGGAGGAAGGGGGGCGGGGGGGTCAGACAATAAAGAAAACACTGACAAATACACAAAGGATTGTCCACATAATGTTCCAAGTAATACCTAAACTTGTATATAGTTGTCCTAAACCATATCATAGTAAAGACAAAGGAAAAAAAATCAGAGCCAAGTTAAACCGTTTAAAGAATCTTTACTCCATGTCCACATTGATATTAGTCTCTGCTTTTTTCTATTTTTTTAGAATAGGAAATCAATGAGACAAAGGCTTGTGGAAAATCAGTGCTGGTGTTAAAAGTCTCTCCTTTGGGAAAAGTACAACAGTTGCAGTCCCTGTCCAGATCAGTGTTGGGATGGCTTTTCAAAATCGGCCTGGAGGGGGATTTGGGGAGGCCACCCAATTAAGGTTAACGGGGAAGGCACTGAATTTAGCCACACCGTATCAAGCTAAAGTAGCAGACGGGCAAGACGTGGCTTCAGGAGGGCTGTCAGTGGTATAGGGCTGTGAGTTCACACAGAGCCACACCAATAATTCTAGTTGGGCAAGTATACAAATATACAAAAGCTTATTAGGCCTTTGAAATACCACACTAAGCGTGTGAAATGTCTAGTCCAATATTGTCAGTTATAAAACAGATGATCGACACCCTTGGGAGAAACAGAATAGCATTCAATTCAATGACCAGTGAAACATGGGTAAGTACTGTGCATTGGAAATGGAAAGAGTACTTCAGGATAATCCTAAAACAGCCTCCCTAGCTCTTACAAAGATGGATTTCTAGAATCTGGCCTGGTGGACAGATTTTAGGAGTCCACGCTAGTTGTTACTTTGCATTTATATAGGGCCTTATGTACCATTGGTATGATCTCAAGGCGCTGGTAGATTGAACGCCTGCGGGAACCGTAGTTCAAGTCAGTAGAGAGCCATAAGGTGCGTGTGTGCACCAGATATGTGTGCAGCAGGTGTGGCACTCGTATGGTAGCTGCTTCTTAGCGGTAGGTGTGGTGGTTGGAAGATCAGGAGTATGTGTTCGTTCTCGCAGGGTGATACCGGACTGTTTCTGGCTGCGTTAGGCCTGAGGAGAACACCTAGGCTGGCGGGTGTGCAGCCAGCTGTTTTTAGTTAGGATGATGGGGAGTATGCGGCAGGTGTTGGTATGAGAACAGCTATACCGAATGTGTCCTAGTATCGCTGTGTTCTAGTTGAGTGGTGGTGTATAGAAGAGAGTAACCAGGAACGCTGAGAGGTTAGCCAAAACCCAGTCAGAGGTACATGGATGAGCAGTGAAGGCTTAGTCTCGGGATAGTGGGAGTGCGGCCTGGAGCCCTCAATCAGTCCACACAGTATGGCACACGATTCAGTTTAGACAGTTATAAACATTTTTATTGTATGCCTTTAGAACACACGGAAAATTTAAACTGACTTGTACTACTATGACACAACACTCTAATAGAAATATAAACAATCACTATTTGGTCCACTTAATAGATATCCGATAACTTAATCAAAGAATCCAGGCAAGTAATGTAGATGCAATTAAATGATGGGAACCAGTCACAAGTAGAGCATCCTAACTTTAGAAGTCCAAACCCTAAGATGAATGGGACCCAGCACCCAAAGGTCACAGGGTCCAACACAATGTTTCTCCCAGCTATGAGTTCTCTTTAAAGGATACAATGGGCTTGTGGTAGTGATTAGTTTCCATCTAAGTTCTGCAACAATTTACCCAAGGATCGGTAAGTGCTCTCCTTTCTTCCAGACCCCAGGCTAACCCAGGGGCAGTACACCCGACCCATGTTCGACAAGCAAAAATACGTGCAGGTGAAACCGGAGACAAAGGAACTTGTTTCCAATGTTCTCATATGTTAAGTTGATTTATAGTTTGGTTGGTTATACTGGGGGAGCAGGAAGGGTGTGGGGGAGAAATTGGTTGGCAAGCCGGTTGGTTTGTTGATGCCTTTGGCATGAGTCTTTGGTTGCCGCTCAATGGTTTCTACCAACATTCCTTATTGTGGTTCGTTGGCCAAGCTCGCCTCCTCTACAGGCCTGGATGCTGACTTCACCTTGTGATTTTGGTGGCAGAGGTTTGGTGGCTAGTGTGCCTGGTTACTCTTCCAGGTTAGTCGTGGCAGTTGGGTGTGGACCTGTTGTGCGTTCGGCTGCTGAATGGGTGCACAGCTGGTGTTCTAATTGAGGAAGTGGTGCTTGACCGGGTGGCCCTAGTTGTGTGGGTGGGCAAGTTACGGTGGTGATTACGTTTTAATGCTTTACCTGTGAGTTTTCCTTGATGTATAAATTGCATGTTATCCCTAAATCTGTCTGACTGGGCGGCCTTTTCTTCATTGATCACTCAAGTTGTTGAGCACGGGTGGGTGGGGAGGGCCTGGGCGCTGCAGTGTTCTGGTCCTCTTTGATATTTGCCGGTGTTATCTGTGACAGCATCCCTTGGGGTTTCTTTTGGTCTGCGATGTTTTTTGCTGTTGATGTCCCTTTGCGCTTGCCACTGTTGAATAACCTGGATTTTAGTAGTGATGTGATTTTCTGTCCAATTTCTTTGGGCGTGGTGTACAAAGGTTAGCAATTAGGCGTGCGAATGTGTTTTGTCTGAGTTTTTTCATACTGTTTTGTCACTATTTGTAGATAGTCTCTTGATCTGATCTTCGCTTGGAGGAATTTGGCTTCTTGTCTGTGTAAGGCTTTGTGTGCGATGCAAAGGACTTTGAATCTGATTTTAATTTTTTTTACTGGCAGCCAGTAAATGCTTTTCAGAGCTGGGGTGATGTGGTCTCTTCTGTTTAATCTTAGTAGAATCCTGGCTGCAGTGTTTTGGACCTTTTAAAGTTTCTTGGTGATTCTTTCTGGCATTCCTTGGTAGAGGCTGTTTGCATAGTCCATTCTTGTTAGTATCAGGGATATGTTTGTAAGGGCTGTGTGGAAATGAGGGGTATGGTAGCAATCCACTTAGTAGTCTTAGACGGTAGAAGCACTTTTATCCACGGATAGTCCGTTGTCCAGGAGTATTCCTAGGTTATTTATTATTTACTATGTTGGAAGTCTCTGGTTGTGTTTCCATTATGGCCGGCCACTCCATTTGTGGGTTGGGTGCAGCGTTTTCTGTAGGTGAGAACCATATCTTTGTTTTTGCTGGGTTCAGTTTGAGGTTGTTCATTGTCATCCAGTTGATGTCCGAGGCAGTGATTTTGTTCCTGGGTCATGGTCGTCTTCACATTGAGTTTTCGTCTGCGCATTTGTAGGCTGTTAGTCCGTGGGTTCAAATGATTTTCGTCATGGGGCAGAGTAGATGTTTAAAAAGCAGGGGAGAGTGGCTGGATCCCTGTGGAACTCTGGAGGAGATGTTTTTGGTGTTTGAGGTGAATGTTGGTAAATGGGTTATTTCTCTTTGATTTGTGAGGAATGACGTAAGCCACCTTGGTGTGGATTCTTGTATGCCACATTCCAAAAGTCATTTTAGTGTTGCATGGCTGTGTCGAAAGCCACATATATGTCCAATAGTATGAGGGCCGATTGGGCGCTGTTTGCATTTATTTTTAGGTTGTCCCATTTCAATAGGAGTGTGCTGATTCTGTTCCCCTCATTAGTCAAGTCAACTTGTGACCGGTCAAGTATTCAATTTGTTTCAATTTATTGAAGTAGGATCTTGTATACATTGTTCACCAGGATCTTCACTGGGTAGAGCAGGTTGGACATTCCTTCTTACTTACCAAGACTGCTGCAGGACCCTTCCTCCCAACTCCCCACTCACCCCCCCCGACAACTTAAATTTGACCATGTCTCATTATGGATCACCTTGGTGTGTTGCTGGGGGCTTTATTTTCCATCCTTTGTTCTGGTGCGAGGTGCTCAGGAGTTGCAGGTTCGAGGATTTTACACGATGCAACACCTGTCGGCGAAGAAATGCAGAATCCACTGATGCAGGCCTTGTTGTGCCACTTGACCGGATGGAGCAAGGCCAGTTCCAGCGATGACTGTTTGCAGGTGACAGGCATCCTTCCATTCGGTCACAAACTGCTTTAGGACATGTTCCCTTGAAGATATGAAGCTGGAATTCGGGGAGTCGGTGACTTATGGCACAAGTTGGCGACCACCATAGTTCCAGACTCTAATGCGGAACGGTGACCCTTCTGGCAAGTTGGCCCGTGTGAGAGCTTGTCAGACCACAGAGCAGCCCATGGCTGGATCCTCCGGGTTTGAGACTAGTTGGTAGCACTACTCCAAGGACCGAAGTACTGATGGGGTGGGGGGGGGGGTTTATGGTTGTCTACAGCGATCAGGTAGAGGAGCAGGGCTTCACCTGGCAGGACACTGGAGAAGATGCGGGCCACTTTGAGTCATGGCAATATGCTTTTCTTCGAGGGATTCTTGGCTTCAAAATCGATCTGAAGAATAGTTGGCTTCAAAATCGATCTGAACAATAGTTGAAGTCCTCCTCTTATCCAAATTCTGAGCTGGAAACAAGTCCAAGCCCACCAATGGTAAGCATGTGCACCATTCAAACAGCCATTAGTTGTTCAATCTGGGACAACGACTAGTTTCCCATCTGCCCCTGATGCAGACTTTCAGGCATTAAGGATGTGACCTGGGACTAGACAGTGCCAAACTGCTCCCTGGGAGAGACACATGTGCTTACACACACACACTTTCCTGGGCAGGTGCATGACCTTTCTAAGGACTTTACTGACCCGAGCAAGCAGGAAGGTGGCCAAACGCCAATATGGCCAAAGAACAAGCAAAAATCTTAGGTCAAAGCTATTTTAGGGCAGTAGCCACATTTAGTAGCCTTACGCGATATGCACACCAAAAATCAAAAAATTGTAAAAACGGAACTGCTGCCACCAGTTTTTCTTTAGGCACTGTGTGTGCAGAAGGAGACCGACACACAGGTGGTATGTTATGTTTTATGCAGCGCACCGCTGCCACCTAGGGGCAGTGTCCAGGTGCTCACATGGCTCTCTAAGCGAGGGCCGTGGGGAGGTTAATGGAGATGGGGTGAGAGGATAGGTTCAGAACCAGGATGAACTGGCGTCTGTGTTTTGCATGTGGGAGTTGGTGCAAGAGGCTTTGTGCGTTGTAAGCATTTGTGTACGATTCAGTTCCTCGGGTGTGTGGAAGTGTTTGTATTGGTGTTGTCGGGTTGTGGTGTTTTGGTAGTGCGCACTGGTTAGTGTCCATAAGGGGTCCAGAGTCCCAGATGACTGTAGCAGTAAGATAAGCCGATAATTTGGTGTATATTGATGGTTTTAAGGACGATGGGTGGGTAGCTCTAGATGTGCTTCACCATCTGGAGATGCTGGGTGTGAACTTGGTATTCATTTTTGGTTTGTGTAGTGTGGCTAGCCCAAGGTCTGGTGTAGTGGCGTAATGTTGGTGGAGCAGGAAGGGGAATATGGATTAGTAAATCGGTCAGTATTGTTGGTGCCTCTGGTGCAGCTCTTTGAATGCAGCTTGACGATACCTAGCTATGTTCTTGGTTGTGGTTCTCTTCGCTCTAGTTTGTATGTGGTGGTATCCCTTCGAGGTTGTCATTGTCTGTTGCAGGTTTTGAGCTGTTTCCTGAAGGTGATGTCTTCTGTGGTTCGAATTTCTTTGGATATGGCGTTCCAGATGATAACAATTTTCAAATTTCCTTTTTTCGTAGTGTCTTGCCTCTAGAGGACATTGCTGCATCTTCATGCTCTTCCTGGGTGGTACTGGCTAATCTTGTCTTTTGAGGAATTAAGCTCCTTGTCTGTGCAGGGCTTTGTGGGCGATGCAGAGCACTTTGAATTGGATGTGCTTTTTTTTTTTTTTACTGGTAATCAGTGTAGGCTTTTCAATCCTGAAGTGATGTGCTCTCCTGTTTTGTTTTGGTAGGATCCTGGCTGCTGTATTTTGCACCCTTTTGGAGGTTATTTTCAGCATTCCTAGGTAGAGCCTTCTTGTGAGTATCGGAGATATGATTGTGAGGGTTCTTTGGGGGTAGGGGTAATCCTCTGAGCAGTCGTTGGAGGAAAGAAGCAGGACTTGCAGTTTCAGCGATTGACCGTTGTCCATGAGTAGTCCTAGGTTCTGTACTACGTCGGTAGTCTGAGTTCCCATGCTGATCGGCCAGTCCAGTTGTGGGTTCCCTCCATCGAATCCTGCAGGTGAGATCATTTCCGTTTTTGCTGGGTTCAGTTTAAGGTTGCTTGTCATCCAGTTGTAGATGTCTGTGAGGCATTCATTGAGACTGTTATTTTGTTTCTGGGCTCTGTTTGATTTCACAAATGTCATCTGCATAGTTGCAGGCAGTAAGTCTGTGGGTTCGGTTGCTATAGACTTTGCTTTGGTATTTAAAGAAAAAAGAGCGAACCTCTTTCCCTATATCTGAGGGGGTTCCCTGCCTCAACTACAGTGCTAATGGGCCTGTCAGGATGTCTTAGTAACTTAGTTCTTGGTCCAGGAAAGTGACTCCCTGCTCCTGGACTGGGTGGTACAGCGCAAGTTCCTTGCCAAGGGTGAATGACTCCCTTCCTGTGGTTGTACTTCACAAACAAAAGGATTGCAGATCCTCTAATGCATCAGAAAGTTCACTATTTTGTTATCCCACATGGAATGACTCCCTTCCCCTGGATCACTGGTTTGGTCCTTCTTGCTGGCTCAACTATTAGGAGAATTACTCCCTTCTGGCTTTCTTTGCCTTTGCCCTGAGTTCACAACACCAGCGGCAATGTCTCCCGATCACTGGCTCCATTGTATACTTAGTTTCACAGTTCAGCTCTCTACTGGTTTGTTCTGGCAGACCTGGTTCACTCCCCTGCCAAGTACTGCCCCTGGGAAGATAGCGTGTACTGGTCTTCCCTTGTGGGTATGGGTCCTAGTCCCGTATCTCCTTATTATGTGGTTTTGGCAGACCAGGTTGCTTCCCTTCCAGGTACTGGCACAACGATTATGACTTGGGTTTGGGTTCTTGGGAGTGGGGTGGATATACTTGACGCTTCCTTGGTGGCAGTGACTGCTTGACGAGGGAGACTCCCTCTAACTCTAGGTTTTCGTGCAAGTCCCAGACGTCAGTGCTCTCAGGTAGCTGATGAGTGAGATAAACTAGTGGTTAGAACAAGAGGTTACAAGTGCTCTGCATTGGTGGACACAATCAAAGTGAATGCTGTCCAGGCAACTGCCAGTACAAATAACACTAACTACAGAAGGATCAATGCTGGGAAGGGGAGCTCGCCATCTGGAACTCGCAGCCAAAGAGGCATGGTCAAACACCTAAATCTATGAGCTTCTAGCCATCTAGATGGCAGTAGTATCCTTCCAAACCAGAATAACCAACAGCATGCTGGTTAACCCTGACAACACCACCCCAATGTCCTACATAAACAAGCGGGACAGAACAGTTTAGTGCTATACCTTCTAGCGCATGGTATATGGAAATGGTGCATCAGGAGAGGATTTGCAACCAAGCACAACATTTTGCCGGGAAGAACGGTCCAGTGCACGATCGAAGCAGAGTGCTGTAACAAACTTACTAGTGGGAAATCAACAAACACATTCTGATAGATTTTTCAAAAAATGGGACATCAAAAGTGGATCTTTTTGCTACAACCTAGAACACCAAATGCCCCGGTTTTGTATCCAGGTACACCAGAAAGGGTTGCTGTGGAACACACTATGGATGAACTGGCCTGGGACGTTTCACACCTTTCCTCCGACTCCACTTCTCAGTTGTTCACAAACTACTACACAAAACTTACTGATACTTGAAGCCACATGTGGGCACAACAAACCTGGTGCATGCATATCTCTAGGATGGCAACGCCACCACCAATCAAGATACAAGCAAGGCACCACTTACACAGCAACTCGTCCAATTGACACATCCATGCCCTCAAACATTGAGCTTGGCTCCTGAAATCATAGTTTGGCGATTGAAAACTCCCAGAAAGATGTATGGACGTTCTAAGGGAGGCTATAAATCCCAACACAAGACACTGCTACTTTAACAAGTGGAAACGTTTCATAATTTGGTGTAAGGGAAAAGTGAACTCCATTGACTGCACTCCCACGGGTATTGTAATTTCTGATGCTTGGTAATCTGCTTAGAATCACATGCTGTGCATATGGTCTGACATCCAGTGGTAATCGCAGAGTATTGCATCTTGTCTTTCAGGGACTGAAAGGAGACGTCGGCATAGGCGTGTCTGTAACACTATCCCTATCGTGACGTGTACCCAAAATCCCTCACGCGCCGAGGTCCCTCAGATTGTTTTTTTCCCGCCCAGATAACTGGTCGCCCTATAGCGGAGCTCTTACTAGAGCCATTGTTCATCTGACCGAATTGTCGGCTATTCCCCATTAAGTCACTTCAACTACAAGAACATCTTCGACGAAGTCTACGGGGGATTAGTCTACGGTTGTGTATTTCGGTGCCTAAGATCCGGCGGCTGGATTTTCCACATGGTCAGGCCTTCTGGCCGACCTATACAGTAGGGAGAGTGGGGTCAGGATGGCCATATTGTCGGTATGTCTTTCCTCCTTTCCCCTCTTTTCCCCTCTTTTCCCTTTTGGTCTGGTCATCCTTCCCTTTAGCTATGGAAAGGACTGCTTTTTTAGATTCTGCCCTAAGTGTAGGGCTAGATATCCTTGGAAGGGACGAACACAGGACATGTAATGCCCGTCTCCCCCTAGAGCACGTCGAAAAGCGGTTTGCGGCCTGCAAACTCCTTCGGCCCAAAACCCTTAAGGAGTGCTGTGTAAAGCTGTGTACGGTACGTCACGGGTGGATCCCTCATCCCCCACTGCCACACCCACTGAGAGTGATGGGGGAGTACTTCTGATCTAACATCCGTTGCGGATGTTAGACCTTGAGGCGGACGCTTCTAGGTCCGCCACGCCAGTCCCCGACCCTTTAAGGCCTGACTCTGGTCTCTCTACAGGGACAACACCCGGCGACAGGGGCGTACAAGCGCATCGCACTAGGCACACAACCCCTATACCGATTTCGACATCTTTGTCAAAAAAGGTGAACGCGCCAACAGGGCCGCCCAAAACTTCGCCGGTTTCCTCGGATCGTTCTGATCCAAAGCCTTCGCCGCATCCGCAGCAGCGTCTTGCGACTGGGTAGTTCAAATCAAACAAGGGCGCTACTCCAAAAACTGCAAACGTTGAAGCGCGGAAGTCTGACGCTTCGGTCTTAAAGGCCGCGGTAGGCCCGAAAACTATGGCTAGGCCTCTACCCGAAAACCGGCCGCTAGGCCCTCTAGCACAGTTTACCTGCCGGTAAACCATCGGAGCCTTTGTCTCACGCCGATTCAGTGACTATCGAAGACTGCATCGAAAGAATTAACAGCGGCGGTGGGTCTTACCCCGGTTCTGCCCAAAGTTATGGGACAAGCCGCAGAAAGTTTCAGATGCGGATTGGGATCCTGATTCTGAAGACTCTTACGAAGATAGCCAGGAGCCTCTCTCCGACGCCCTAAAGGACTCTTTTCGATGCCGTAGGGGGAAACGTCGTTTCTCCACTCACAGGCCCGTTTGGGTCCTCTAAATTGACTACAGAGAAGTTCGAAGGGTGTATGGATCGGCTGGGGAGGATTATCAGTTTTTCTGACCATCCTCTGCCGAAAAGGGCTCGAATGGACCCTAATCTCAAGATTGAAGACCAGTCTCATGCCTTCCAGCAGGAAGACGTTGTCCACATGGACACATATAGGGACATTTATAATGAAGAGGAAGCTTCATTTCTTCAAAGTTATGAGGAAGAACAACAGGATACTATGGACAACTGGAGGAAACCCAGCAGGAAGGGCTGGACCCAGGGACACAGCAAGATCAGACTCTGATGTTTTGTGCCTGGATTCTCCTCCGTCCACCACGGCTCGCCAGGCCTCTCCTGTGGATGACGAAATGGCATTCAACTCCATGTTGAAAAAAGCAGCTGAATACTTCAAAATTTCCACTCAGGAGGCGGTGCTTGAGCAGGATTTTGTGGAGGATATCCTTAAGGAGGAACCTCCATCTAGCCAGGCCATACCCCTTATCAACTCTGTGAAGAGAAGGGTGGCTCCCTCATTGATATTGACAGCTTAAACCCGGGCAGTAAACCCAAAAGTCGAAAAATAATTTCGGCCCTTCACTTCCGACCCTCTATACATCAGAGGGCACGCCATCCCAGATTCATTGGTAGTGACTACCACTTGGAAAAGGGCAGGAGTACCCCTTGCCACTGGGGAGTCACCGCCGGACAAGGAATCTAAGCGACTGTATGCCCTTGGCAAATGTGTCAAGTCAGCAGCCGCATACACTACGCGATTGCTAATAATACTACACTATTGGCAAGCTATGCTGACGCCCAATAGAACTTGCTCCAGGAAGGCCTCCAAGTGCTTCCTGAACCCGCAAAATCAAAGCTTCTCGCCATTCTAATGGAGGGAAGACAAGTTAACCAGCATGTGATCAAGAACACTCTTCACTGTGGAAACTGCAGGCAGGTCTCTGGCCCAAGGGACCCTGCTGAAGACACGCTTGGCTGCGTACATCTGGTTTTAAACCGGAAACTCAAGCCTCCCTCACCAACAAGCCCATTGAGGACTCGAACCTCTTCGGGAAGGCGGTGGATGAGGCTTTGGAAACGGCCAAAAAGGAGCATGAGACTCTGAAATCTCTGCAACAGATCACACAGAAGCCTTCCACCCAGACGGGTAATAACTCTCGGCGGTCCTTTCGAGGGCAAGCCCGTGCTGGCCAAAACTACGGCACGGAAAGCTTCAACTCAGGACAGACATCTGGAAACACTGCATGCTACCCAGCAAGGGGTCGGAAACGCAGCAAAGGCAGAGGCCCCGATACCAGAGGAGCCACAGCCTCTGATCAGAAATTACCACCAAATCCAGGTCCTCTCCCATGTCACCCCGGTCAGGGGGCGATTAACATCTTTCCTCGTGGCATGGGAGGGAATAACTTCAGACCAGTGGGTCTTAAAGACGGTCGCCCATGGTTACTGCGTGGAATTCGCCCGACCTCCACAATTCAGACCGCCGCGCTCACGGCGCCTTTCACCGGACCATCTGGAGATCACGAACCAAGAGGTGGAAGCGCTGCTGGGAAAGGACGCCATAGAAACCGTCCCTATTCTTCAGGTAAACGAGGGTATTTATTCAGTGTACTTCCTTGTACACAAAAAGGATCTCACCATGCGCCCTGTTCTAGATCTGCGCCCAGCCAATAAGTTTATAAAACCCCAGAAGTGTTGCATGGTAACTCTGCAGGAGGTGATTCCATTGCTGAAACAAGGGGATTACATGGCAACATATTTAAATGTTGCCGGCGCACAGAAAATACCTGAGGTTCATGATCCAGGACAGGCATTACCAGTTCAAGGTATTCCCCTTCGGCATCGCCTCGGCGCCAAGGGTATTTACCAAAGTCCTGGCAGTGGCGGCGGCACACCTGTGCAGACTATCGGTCCCAGTTTACCCTTACCTCGACGACTGGCTCATTACGGGGGACTCGTTCATTTGTTTTTCGAACACCCAAAAAACAGTAGATCTCCTGTTCAGTCTGGGTTTCTCAATCAATGAAAAGAAAGTTAGTCCCCAGTCAAAACAATTTCTGAGAGCTCTAATTCGGACGAAGGACTGTCTCGTCTTCCCCCTCGAACGAGAGGGTTCAGAACATGCTTTTTCAGATCCCTCAATATGTAGCCAGTCTGGAGGTAACTGTGCGCAAAGCCATGCACTTGCTAGGAATGATGGCGTCATGCATATACTTGGTTCCCCATGCAAGAGTGGCTCAACAGCCAGTGGTGTCAGGCCAGAGGACAATGGGAAGATCTGGTAGTTGTCTCTCCAGCCCTCGTTCTCTCTCTGCAGTGGTCAAGAGAAAACCTCTTGAAGGGGAAGACCTTCAGCCACTCATGACAGACGCATCTCTCACGGGGTGGGGGGGGGTGTCACCTGCTTCAGCAGGCAGCGCACGGGAGTGTGGTCCCCTCAAGTACCATCCAACCATATAAACGTACTGGAGCAATTGGCGGTATTCAAAGCACTGAAGGCCTTTCAGATGCAACTGCAAGGGAAGACAGTGCTGATCCTAACGGACAGCACTACACCAATGTATTACCTGAACAAACTGGAGGGGGGCACTCGCTCTCCAGGGCTATCCAAGCTGTCCCAAAACATTTGGATATGGGCTTTCAAACACAAGATATTTTTGTTGTCCCAACATGTTCCAGGGGAACTCAATCTTCTGGCAGACGTACTCAGCAGAGATTTTCCTCTGCCAGAAGATTAAGAATGGCGGCTACACGAAGACATTATATCCAACGTCTTCGCAGAATGGGGCTTCCCATAGATAGACTTGTTCGCTACTCAGGAGAACACCCAGTGCCAAGACTACGCCTCCAGGTACCCCCAGAACCGATCCAAGGGGAACGGTCTCTGGATAACATGGTCGGGGAAATTTGTCTACGCTTCTCACCCCCGCCCCCCCTCGACTCCCCTTCTCAACAAGATAGTGCACAAGATGCACCAGGAACCAGTTACCATGATACTGGTGTCCTCTTGTGGGCCCGCCATCCCTGGTTCGCTCACCTGATTGAAATGTCCCTCTCCCCACCAGTAAAACTACCCTGCCCGTACAACATGCTGTCTCAGAACAGGGGGGAGGGTGGGGTGGAGACCCTACACCCATGCCCACAAACCCTGAACTTAGCAGCTTGGCTCCTGAGATCATAGTTTGGACACCTTCAACTCCCTCAGAGGTGCATGGACATACTCAGGGAAGCGAGAAAACCGAATACACGTTATTGCTATGCCAGCAAATGGAAACGTTTTGTCATCTGGTGCAATTCCAAGGGCGTCAATCCCATCGATTGCTCACCCACACACATTGTGCTGCAGCTAACCCATCTGTTGGACACTGGGTTAGTCTTCAATTCCCTAAAGGTTCATCTGGCTGCTTTCAGCCTGCACCACATCACAACAAAAGGTGTCGTGGTGGGAAATACCGGTGATTAAAGCCTTTATGGAAAGGTTAAGAGGATTTATCCTCCCATTTCTCACCCAGCCCCTGGATGGGATCTGAATGTGGTTTTGACCAGGCTCATGGAGCTCCCTTTGAGCCTATGCATAAAGCAAGTCTGAAAGACCTGACTTGTAGAACAGCCTTCCTAGTGGCTGTCACTTCGATCAGAAGGGTTAGCGAACTACAGGCTCTTTCTGTTCTAGACCCCTTTGTTACAGTCGACAAAGATAAGGTAGTTCTGCGCACACATCCCAGATTTGCGCCTAAATTTATCTCAAAGTTCCATGTGAACCAATCCATCGAACTACCCACTTTCTTCCAGAACCCTACTAACATGGCTGAAAGAAGCCTACACACACTGGATGTGTGCAGGGCAGTCATGTTTTACCTGGAAAGAACGAAACCACTCAGGAAGACTAAACAGTTCTTCGTTTCAGTGGCAGCTGGTAGAGAAGGGGATCCTGTCTCTAAATCAGCTATCTCAAGGTGGATTGTCAAATGCATCACACTGTTGCTCTCTTGCTAAGAGAGAACGGCCCTTCAAGCCTAGAGAACATTCTACTCTAGGCACCGGGGCATCTATAGCATTCATTGCAAATGTTCCTCTCGAGTCCATTTGCAAAGCGGCAACCTGGAGTTCTGTACACACCTTTACAAAACACTATTGCCTAGACACTCATTCTAGGTCTGATTCTCCGGTGGGACAAGCAGTACTAAGACCTCTTTTTCTCTACTGTTCCTTCTCACAACTCACCTCCAACTCCGGATACTGCTCGCTAGTCTATGCACAGCGTGATTCTAAGCAGATTAACAAGCATCAGAAGACATGCATTACTCACCGTAATAGCATTTCTGATGATTGTATCTGCTTGGATTCACATGCGCCCTCATTACCTCGCCACTCGGGGTGCGACAAACAGACGTCTTAATACTTTCTCTCTTTATGTACTCACTATAGCCTTGGGCTCCCTCATGGCATAAAAAATACAATCTGAGGGACCTCGGCGCGTGTGTGACTTTGGTTACACAACAGGTCATGATAGGGATAGTGTTACGGACACGCCTATGCCAACGTCACCTTTCGGTCCCTGAAAGATGAGATGCAATACTCCGCGGTTACCACTGGATGTCGGACCATATGCTCAGCATGTGAATCTAAGATACAATCATCAGAAATGCTATTACGGTGAGTAATGCATGTCGTATCGATTACGCTTGTTGAATTCCGGGTTGGTCTTAAATCTATTAAAGTGCATCTATCAACGCTAGCAGCCTATACTACATCACAACAAAAATTATCCTGTTGGAGGATACCACTGATTACAGCATTCATTGAAGGGTTAAACGCATCCACCCTTGTGACCCCCAGTAGCATTCCCTCCCCCAGAGTGGGATCTTAATACAGTTCTACAAAGGCTCATGGAAGCCCCTTTGAGCCCATGCACAAAGCTTCTTTAAGAGAAATCGCATAAAAGGTACCTTTTCTAATGGGGGTTACGTCTATTTGAAGTGTCCACGAATTTCACCAAAGTATATTTCAAAATGTCATGTCAACCCATATATCGAACTACCTTGCTTCTTCCCCTCAACCCGAATGCAATTTATTACTGGTAAAACCTATATTGCAAGACCCAGAATACAGGGTTCGAAATTGAGGGATCTGGGAGCTATTTCTAGCATAGTAGAGCCTGGTTAGCTTGAAACCAACAGTTACTTTTGGCTCCTGTGTCCAACTGGTGACTTTCACTGAGACGTTTACTTTGAGTACTTGAGAATTACAACACATCTAATACACATTTAAACACGCTCTCGCTTGCATCCCTCATTTCAATCGGCTGTTTTCTGCTTCATTGGATGAAACCTATACCGTTGCACTCAAACAAGGTAAGCCTTGTGGCCCCCTCCTTTGCCACATGCATTGATCTGAGTGGATGTAACCACGTTGCCTTAACTGTTCTGCATTATTTTTTCGTGCACCGCACAGAAACTCGACCGTATATGCACAAAAGCATGTGTTTTTTTTCCCCTGCATTGTGCTGCTTGCAATGTAATATTGCACACTTAAAGCTTCAGCTCACTATTGTAGCAGCCCTTCTCCCTTTTAAAGATGGCTGCATGCTACTTGCCAAGCCTTTTCCGGTCCCCCACCTTTGGCTACCTTTGTTCTTTATCAGCCAATCAGTGGGACTGGGAGGCGGGAGCCGGCCCACTGCCTTAAAGCCCCACTTCTGGGCCCTGCCTGCTCCCTATGCTACAGGTACGCTTTGCCCCACCCCCCCCCCAGCCCCCCGCGCTAGCCTCCCCTGCCCCGGTTGCCTCTGATGCTATGTGTGCCCCCACCCCCGGTAGCCTGTGATTCTGTGCCCCCACCCCCAGTAGCCTGTGATTGTGTCCTGTCCCACCCACCCCACCCATGTCGCCGGTGATGCTGTCCCGCCCACCCCACCCATGTCGCCGGTGATGCTGTCCCGCCCACCCCACCCATGTCGCCGGTGATGCTGTCCCGCCCACCCCACCCATGTCGCCGGTGATGCTGTCCTGCCCACCCCACCCCACCCATGTCGCCGGTGATGCTGTCCCCCACCTGTGTTTGCTATGTGTCCTCGCCCCCCACCCATGTCGCCTCTGATGGTGTTACCCCGAGTCTCCCCCCCCACCCCCAGTCGCCTGTGATGGTGTCCCCAAACCCCCTGCCGCCCGGTCACCTGACACCTGTGATGCTGTGTGTCCCCACCCCCCTGGTTGCCCCCCGTACCCCCCCCCCCCGGTCGCCTGTGATGCTGTGTGCCACTCCCTCCCCCCGTATCTCCCCCCAGTGATGCTGTGCTCCCCCCTCCACCCCCACCTGGTCGCCTGTGATGCTGCCCCCGGTTGCCTGTGATGCTATGTGTGCCCCCCCACATCCCCCCGGTTGCCTGTGATGCTGTGTCCCCCACCCCCCCACGGGTTGCCTGTGATGCTGTGTCCCCCCGGTCGCCAGTGATACTGTGTGCCGACCCCCCCATATGTCCCCCCGGTCGCCCGTGATACTGTTCGTCCACCCCACCCCCACCTGGTTGACTGTGATGTATGTGTCCCCCCCAACCCTGTCGCCTGTGATGCTGTGTCCCCCAACCCTGTCGCCTGTGATGCTGTGTCCCCCAACCCTGTCGCCTGTGATGCTGTGTCCCCCAACCCTGTCGCCTGTGATGCTGTGTCCCCCAACCCTGTCGCCTGTGATGCTGTGTCCCCCAACCCTGTCGCCTGTGATGCTGTGTCCCCCAACCCTGTCGCCTGTGATGCTGTGTCCCCAACCCTGTCGCCTGTGATGCTGTGTCCCCAACCCTGTCGCCTGTGATGCTGTGTCCCCAACCCTGTCGCCTGTGATGCTGTGTCCCCCCAACCCTGTCGCCTGTGATGCTGTGTCCCCCCAACCCTGTCGCCTGTGATGCTGTGTCCCCCCAACCCTGTCGCCTGTGATGCTGTGTCCCCCCAACCCTGTCGCCTGTGATGCTGTGTCCCCTCCCCTCCCAACCCACCCTGTCGCCTGTGATGCTGTGTCCCCTCCCCTCCCAACCCACCCGGTCGCCTGTGATGCTGTGTCCCCTCCCCTCCCCTCCCAACCCACCCGGTCGCCTGTGATGCTGTGTCCCCTCCCAACCCACCCGGTCGCCTGTGATGCTGTGTCCCCTCCCCTCCCAACCCACCCGGTCGCCTGTGATGCTGTGTCCCCTCCCCTCCCAACCCACCCGGTCGCCTGTGATGCTGTGTCCCCTCCCCTCCCAACCCACCCGGTCGCCTGTGATGCTGTGTCCCCTCCCCTCCCAACCCACCCGGTCGCCTGTGATGCTGTGTCCCCTCCCAACCCACCCGGTCACCTGTGATGCTGTGTCCCCTCCCAACCCACCCGGTCACCTGTGATGCTGTGTCCCCTCCCCTCCCAACCCACCCGGTCGCCTGTGATGCTATGGGTGCCCCTCCCCCGGTCGCCTGTGATGCTATGGGTGCCCCTCCCCCGGTCGCCTGTGATGCTATGGGTGCCCCTCCCACGGTTGCCTGTGATGCTATGGGTGCCCCTCCCCCGGTTGCCTGTGATGCTATGGGTGCCCCCCCCCCCGTTGCCTGTGATGCTATGGGTGCCCCTCCCCCCGGTTGCCTGGGATGCGGTGCTGCAACAGCACCCCAAGTCCCCCCCCCGGGTCTTCTGTGATGCTGTGTAGGCACCATATTTGGACTTTGGCATCTGTGTGCTGCTGCTGCCCTGTAACTTGGGGTAGGCACCATGTATTTGCCCACTGATTTGACTCTGCATCTGTGTTGCTGCCGCCCTGTAATAGGCAGTCAGGCTTAATGGATGTCATCACCTGTACTTCTCTCTTGCACTTGGCGTATGATGTATTTTTGCACATTCCACGATATTGTAATCCACCTCTTGCGCTTCTTTTCTTTGTAACATGAAGCACTGAAACCAATCTCAAGTTTAATCGCCTAGCTACCTCAGGGTTTTGCGCGCTATATAAATAAATAAAACACAATAGTTTATACAAAATGGATGACAAGTTAAAGTAGCTTCTAGTTCCTTCCTACTGGGTGATGCCTGACACCCAGGAGCTGGTTTTAGCTCCTGCTCATTGAATCTCAATTTCGAACCCTGAAAATATGACCAAATAAAAACTACAAAAACAAATATGCAAACAATACAAATGCAGTAGTTCTTCCAATTTCGTAACTCGCGGGATACAAAAGGGTGGCGTTATTTTTTAGTTGAAGCCTACAAGTATGCAGAGAGGCCCTATTTCGAATATATATATCTATCTGAGGCTTGTGGAATCTGCTTAGATCACATACTGTGCATAGGCCGACATCTAGTGGAAGCTGCGGAGTATTACAGTTTGTTTTTCGAAACTCGAAGATGGGCGTCGACACAGGGCGTGCCAGTAATACTATCCCTAGTGTGACGTCCACTGTACCCAAGATCCCTCACGCGTCTAGGATCCTCAGATTGTTTTTTTCCGCCATACTGGTCGGAAGCATCTTGCAGAGTCCCCTGGCCTTAGCCATACTTTTGCTAAAATTTAAAATTATTTATCTATTGACATCCTTCCCCACCCCAACGTTGAACTTCGACACTCGACGCCGGCTGGAGAAGAAATCGACCGTCGGCTGGCCTCGGCCCGGGCCTGGTAGGCCGCTGGCCTCGGCCCTGCAAGTAGGGAGAGTGGGGGGTGGTACATACTCTACACTCTTGGTATATAGGTACCTTATACATTTCCTACACTTAACAGCCCGCTGCCTCAAGGTGCGTATGGAGGGTACCCCTTTTCAATTCTGCCCCAAGTGCAACCGCAAATACCCTTGGGTCGACAGGCACGCCACGTGCAATCTCTGCTTGCCGAGGGACCACCCTGAAGCGAACTGCAGAGAGTGTAGTAGGTTTAAACCTAAGACACTTAAGGACCGTTCGACGAAGCGTTGGGCCCACCACGCCAGGCAGGCGGCCATGGCAGCGGAGGGCGCCTTCAGCGATGGCAGCGACGCCGTACTTTCGGACGGCGAGGGCATTACGGCGTCGAAAGACAGCCGAGCGCATGTCCCCGACCTCGGAAGGTCGTCCGGCAGGGCGGCTATGGGGAAGACCCCCGGCGACGCAAGCGCTTCACATACTACACACACTAAACACACTAAGTCCAACCGAGACTCGACGACGTCGAGTTCTCGGAAAGAGGCACAGACAGAACGGTCCGATTTGGTGTCCTTGGGGCGCTCTCGATCACGATCGCCGCATGACTCCAGGCAATCATCCACTCTTGCCAAGAGTGCCTCGCTCCCCAGGATAACAGAAGTTCGATCGTCGGAAGACGAAGACGACTTCCACCCCCAGGCCGCGCTCCAGGAGGCGGAGCCCGCAATTAAAGCCAGTGAGGCCCCACGCTCGAAGGACAGGGACACCTCTCCCGATCCTCGACGCCAGGCGTCGAAAAACTCCGGAGCCACTAAGGGACAGGGAAAACATTTTTCTACGCACAGGGAGGGGGGAAAACGGCAGAAGAAACTACCTTTACATTCTTCCACACCTGTGAAACACTCCACCCCCCCCTAAACAGACAGACAAGCCCAGGTCTGCTGATAGGTCCACAACCAGCAAAGCTACTCAAGATAAATCCCATAGACTTGCTGAGTCATTCCCAGTTCCAAAAAATGGTCCAGTGAAGACATAGATGGGGTCATGTCAAGAATGTCTTCTTTGGCTGATTTTTATGATAAAAATCCAGAACATTTCCTCTCGTATGATCCACAAGGGGCCACACCCTCAGGCTCTACTGATCCTATCCCCCCGAGTAAGAAGGCCCGGTTTGAAACCCCGATGAGGTCTGAACCCTTCGAGGTACAACCTTACGCAACACCATACTCACGGTATCAAGAAGAGGCTTCCTTTTGTGGAGACCAAGAATTTGGTATGATAGAAGAGCAAACCGGGACGGGCTACTATGGGGAGGATGAGGAACAGGAAGAGGATAACCCGGAAACATACAGAGTAGATTCCCCGGTAGAGAACGAAGCCCCGGTTACCGACTCCCCGGTCGATAATCAGCCCCTCCTAAATGAGGGTCTCGCTCGTGTAGCAGAACATTTCCACATTGACACCCACAGTGTACAGGAGGAAAGGGACTTCGCAGAAGAGTTAGTGGGAGAAAGGAGGCCGGTTGTCCAGACCATCCCTATCCTTAAATCCATTCAGCGGAGAATAGATCCGTCCCTGGTGAACCCAAACCTCACCAGAGCAGTCAATCCCAGGGTTGAAAAACCTTTCAGGGCAGCTCAGTCTGACCCTCTCTATATAAGAGGGCATCTAAAGCCAGACTCCCTAATTGTTACCAACACTCGTAAGAGGGCTGGAAAACCCTTGTCTTCGTCAGAAGCTCCTCCCGACAAGGAGAGCAAAAAACTATACAATTTCGGCAGGAAGGTAGCCTCAGCGTCCGCCTATCAAGCAAGGATTGCTAACTCCACCACCCTGTTGGCCAGCTACAACTGGATCAGTGGGAAGAAGTCGCGGCTCTCATAGCCTCTGCTCCTGAACCGTTAAAGGGCCAATTAGCTCGGATTTCCGCAGAGGGTAGAGCCGTGTCTGGTTGCATTTTGAAAGCAACCTTCGACGCCGCGGATAACGCAGGCAGATTGATAGCAGAAGGTACTGTTATCAAGAGACATGCTTGGTTACGGCAGTCTGGTTTTAAGGCAGAAACTCAGGCATCATTGTTGGACAAACCGGTGGAAGCCGATCTGTTTGGTAAGGCGGTCGAGGACGCACTGAAAAATGCCAAGGACGAATACGAGACACTCAGATCCCTTGGACAGTTAACCAATAAACCCCCTAACCAGAGAGGGAATAGTAATTTTCGTCGCCCACGCGGCCAAAATTCCCAGAGAGGATCTAACTATTCCCAGGGGCAGGGTACACAGTGGAACAACAACCAACAGTCTACCCAGGGTTACGGCAGAGGTAATAGGAGAGGTCGTGGTAAAGGCAGAGGCAGCCCCAGCAAGGGAGGCGGCACGCCTCCACCAAAGCAGTGACGCTCAGTTCAGGGTCCCTTCTCACGCAACCCCAGTAGGGGGACGCATTTCAAACTTCACCCAGGCTTGGGAAGGGATCACATCAGACAGATGGGTGCTGTCAACAGTATCCACGGGATATTATATAGAGCTACTGCAGCGTCCCCGGAACCATCCTCCACGACAGAGTACACTCCTTAGAACATCAGAAGATTCTCCTCGAGGAGATCGCCATTCTTCTACAAAAGGACGCGATAGAACTAGTCCCGGGACACCAGGTAAACAAGGGTATTTATTCAACTTCTTTCCTTGTGCCAAAGAAAGACTTGACAATGCGCCCAGTATTGGACTTACGGCCTGCCAACAAGTATGTCAAGCCTCAAACATTTCGTATGACCACGCTACAAGAGGTAATCCCTCTCCTAAAAAAGGGGATTACATGGCAACCTGGATATGAAAGATGCTTATTTTCATATTTCCATGTTCCCAGCGCACAGAAAGTACTTGCGCTTCAAGGTAGACAGTCGCCACTACCAATTCAAGATACTGCCCTTCGAGATAGCTTCAGCACCAAGGGTATTCACCAAGGTACTGGCGGTGGCGGCTGCACACCTACGCTGGGAGGCAATCCCAGTGTACCCTTATCTGGACGACTGGCTCATAACGGGGGAAACCCCAGGAATTTGCAGGACAAACATTCAAAGGACTATCGACCTCCTCCACGAATTAGGCTTCTCAATCAACGAGAAGAAGTCAAGCCTGGTGCCAAGCACCTCAAAACAATTCCTAGGAGCAATCTGGATACCCAGGAGGGGTTGACCTTTCCTTCAGAAGAAAGAATTCGGAATATACTACTGCTAATTCCGCATTATCAGTCCGGTCAACAAATAACGGTACGCAAAGCAATGCGTTTACTGGGCATGATGGCGTCATGCATTTACCTGGTCCCCCATGCGCGCCTGCGCATGCGTCCCATGCAGGAATGGTTGGCGAAACAGTGGTCTCAGGCAAGTGGTCAGTGGGACGATCTAGTGGTTGTTTCGCCAACACTGGTACAAAGCCTTCACTGGTGGACAAGAGAGAATCTCGCAAAGGGGAAACCCTTTTACGATCCCGAAGTACAGGCAGTAGTCACTACAGATGCATGTCTGACAGGGTGGGGAGCTCACCATCTCCACCACACAGCTCAGGGTCTCTGGTCTCACTCAGTGGCCAAGAACCACATCAACCTGCTAGAGCTTCTGGCAGTATTCAGAGCGCTTCAGGCGTTCGAGCCCCATCTACTAAACCTGTCAGTGCAAATCCGGACGGACAGCACTACAGCCATGTTCTACCTGAACAAGCAAGGAGGGACTCGCTCGCCAAATCTGTCCAAGCTTGCCCAGAAAATCTGGATATGGGCACTCAGACGGAACATCTTCCTGTCATCACAACATGTTCCAGGGGAGCTAATTTCCCTAGCGGATGCTCTGAGCAGAGACTCCCTCCCAGAGGAACACGAATGGGTTCTTCACAGAGAGGTCGTAGATCTCTACTCTCAGTGGGGTTTCCCCACTATAGACTTATTCGCCACAAGCGAAAACAAACAATGCCCAGGATTTGCATCCAGGTTCCCCCAACCAGACTCCCAGGGGAACGCCCTGTGGATGTACTGGTCAGGGATGTTTGCGTACGCTTTTCCACCAACTCCTCTCATCAGGAAATTGGTGAACAAGATGAACAGGGAGTCGATGACGCTCGTCCTAGTTGCTCCCATGTGGGCAAGACAACCGTGGTTCCCCACCTACGCAGGATGGCGGTGTGCGAGCCCATCAAACTTCCAGCCTGGTACAACCTACTGTCCCAGCACCAAGGTCAAACAGTGCACCAGCAACACAATTCAATGAACCTGGCAGCATGGCTCCTGAGGAGTTTGGACACCTCAAATTGCCACAGAGGTGTATGGGCATCCTAAAGGAATCTAGGAAGCCAAACACAAGGCACTGTTACTTTGACAAGTGGAAGAGGTTCGTTATCTGGTGCCCGAGTAGACAAATCAACCCAGTTGATTGCACTCCTTCCACTATTGTTACATACATGCTCCACCTGCTAGATGCAGGATTCGTTTTTAACTCACAAAGTACACCTGGCAGCTCTCTCGGCTTACACCACTTCCCATAGCAAAGTGTTGTGGTGGAAAGTACCAGTAGTTAAAGCCTTCATGGAAGGAGTAAAGAGACTTCACCCTCCTATTTCAAACCCACCGCCAGGGTGGGACCTTAATGTGGTGCTAGCCAAGCTCATGGGCCCCCCTTTCGAACCCATGCAAAAAAGCAGTCTCAAACACCTGACTTATAAAACAGCCTTCTTAGTAGCTATTACTTCTATAAGAAGGGTCAGTGAAATTCAGGCTCTGTCAGTGCAGGATCCCTTCTTTACTATCCATAAAGACAAACTGGTTTTACGCACACACCCTAGGTTCTCACCTAAATGTATATCAAAATTCCATGTAAACCAGTCCATCGAGCTTCTGGCTTTCTTCCAGAACCCGCAAAGCTCGGCTGAGGTGAAACTACACACCCTAGATGTGCGTAGGGCGGTCCTCTACTATGTAAATAAAACAAGACCGCTAAGGAAAACAGATCAACTGTTTGTCTCCGTAGCTACAGGCAGAGAGGGGGATCGCGTCTCTAAAGGAGCCATCTCGAAGTGGATTATTAACTGTATCCAGCTGTGTTACTCACTCTCTGAAAAGAGACTGCCTTTTACGCCAAGGGCCCACTCTACTAGAGGCATTGGGGCCACTCTGGCTTTCATTGCAAATGTTCCCCTCGACACCATTTGCAAAGCAGCTACTTGGAGCTCTATTCACACTTTTACTCAGCATTACTGCATTGACACCCCTTCCAAGACCGATACACAAGTGGGACAAGCGGTTCTAAGACATTTATTTGCTCATGACCCTTCTCACATCCCACCTATTCTGGTACTGCTCGCTAATCTATGCACAGCATGTGATCTAAGCAGATTCCACAAGCCTCAGAAGGGATACATTACTCACCGTAATCGTATTTCTGATGCTTGTATCTGCTTAGATTCACATGCGACCCACCCTTCCTCCCCTCCGAGAGAAGGCGCATGATTGCTTGTAGTCTTACCTTTCTGTCTATCTGCTTGGATTATCTGTACTCTTGCTACTCCTCATGCTACCTCATGTCAGAAAAAATACAATCGTGAGGGATCTTGGGTACGGTGGACGTCACACTAGGGATAGTATTACTGGCACGCCCTGTGTCGACGCCCATCTTCGAGTTTCGAAAAACAAACTGTAATACTCCGCAGCTTCCACTAGATGTCGGCCTATGCACAGCATGTGAATCTAAGCAGATACAAGCATCAGAAATACGATTACGGTGAGTAATGTATCATATATATATATATATATATATATATATATATATATATATAAAAAAAAAAATCTGGACGATCATTCCACCAATGGCAGCCCGTGGTTCAATCATTCTTCTGCCAAAATGGGTGTAACTATGCTTTGCGACCTGCAAAAGGTATTTTGCCCTTCATCGAAGTGCTTCCACTATGGTCAGCCAGCCCAATCAATTCCATGCTAAAGATTTGTTTACGTTTTTATTTATTTTTTGGCCAAGAAGATGTACTGCCAGATTTTTAAGTGCTTTAAATATGGCTGTTTTTTTGCAATGCCCAAATAAGTAGAGGCACAATATTGAGTTCTAGACAGTACCACAGCCTGGACTAGGGTTTGTACTCATTTGTCTAGTAAATGACCCCTTTAAAGTGTGATTTTCACAACCATATCCACCTGTGGGGCAAAGGCTAACGCAGCTGCTGTATCTGTGATTTTAAAACGGAGCCGAATATTATGTTTCACTGCTGAATGCAGCCGACAAATCTCAAAAGATCATGGTTGTAGGTGCACATTGATCTCTTCTGGTGCCACTAATTTCTCATCCCGCCCCTCCCTCCCCCCCTCTGGGGCAATCCAACGAAGAGCCCGAATCTTTAAGTGACTTTCTGTTACATCCGTGCTGGATAAGAAATCAAAACTTTTAAAAGTTGCAGATCGTTGTGTAGATACAATAGCTGGAATTTCATGTTCCGATTTCAGCTGCTATTAAATCACACATTTTCACCTAGAGCTTAGACTACACGTAGCACCACAGCAACTTTTATTGCTACACAATATTGTGTAGATACAAAGGAAAGAGCAGATACACTTGTGGGTCAAGCAATTTTGAAACTATTCTGTTCTTGCTTCTCACCCACCACCTGCTTGACGTACTGCATGCTTAATCCAAGCAGATTTGCTTGCGAGCCCCAGAAGACGAATATTACTTAACCAGTATTTGTTTTTCTATGGTTTTCATCTGCTTGGAATTGCATGTGCCCGACCAACCTTCCTGCATTGGAGGAGCTGAATAATAGGCGGAAACAACCTTGCTCATTTACAGACACCAATATTCAGAGCATGAAAACAATTTTGAGGATGTCGATGCATGAAGGATTGTGTGGTTCCCTGTACGCGTAGGGTAGGGATAGTGTGACCTGAATGCCCCTGTCGATGCTTAGTGTTTCGAATTCAAAAAAATATGTAATACTTTGAGCCACCCACTTGATGGCGGACTATGCAGAACATGTGATTCTAAGCAGATACAAACCACAGAAAAACTTACTGGTGTGACCTCAAAGAGGTGGACCGAGTGGTCTCACAAATAGCTGATACCGCCTGCACGGAATGTCTGCAGACACACCACGGGACCACGCAGCAGAGCGAAGCCGAACAAGGGTTCACTGGGAACATAGAAGCCTTACACCCCAGGAAGAACCAGTGATGTGCTGCGACCAAAGGAAAGGTAACTGGAGATAAGGGATGGGATTGTGGGTGTGTGAAACCAGCATCTGGAGTGCTTTCCCTAGTTTTACTAATTGCACTGAAAATCAGAATTGTGAAGCAAGCTTCGGCAGTTTTCTCCCTCGTCTTAGTAATTGCATTGAGAATAAGGACTGTGAAGCAAGCCACAGGAAGCGATCTCCCTCGTTTCATTAATTGCATTGAGAATAAGAATTGTGAAGCAAGGCTCAGGAGTGATTTCCCTGGGTTTAGTAATTGCATTAAGGATAAGAGCAGTTGGGAGGAACTTCTGGGAAGAAATCTACATCTCAAGAACTGTTCCAACAATAACCAAAGTGAACAGAGCCTCTGGAGCAGCATCCCTTGTCATAGTGAGGGGGACAGGATTGTTAACATTGGCGATAAGGAGTGTAATGTATTCAAGAGTGCCCTCAGAGAAGCCTGGAGGGAACTAGAAGAGCTCATAAGAACTATTGTGAAAAACAGATGATCACTTTGAGTCACAGAACCAAGAGAAGTGAGTCATTCTCCTGGGTTGCATTTGTTGAAACAGTTAAAAGTTGTAAAGAACTGTCAAGAGAAGGTTGGATTTGTGGAGCCAGTAGAACGGAGCCTTTCTCCTGACCTTTATCTTCAAGAAGAACTGAAATAAAGACTTTCAGTACACCGGCTCCCTTTACCTTTTCAAGCTGCAAGCAGGTGAGCGCAGTGTGTGGTCCGCTCCCCCAACCCCGTACCATCATGGCGCTGCCTTTTGCAGTGGGACCCTCGCAGGCTGTTAGCCGCGTCCCAGATTCCCGACTGAATGTCCCGCCTCCCGCGACCTTCCCCTGGCCCCTATTGGCCAAATCCTTCTTATCCTGGACTCTACCTGGGCAGTCCTCTGCCCAGCAGCCCCTGCAGCTAAAGGCTCTGAGGCAAAGGTCGGCTCCTGCATTGGCAGCTCCAAGGTGTGTCTGCAGGTGTCAGCAGGGGAAGCCAGTATCCAGCCATCCACCAGCATCAACAAAGAAGGTAGGGGTGGCCAGGGTGGGGAGTAGAGCAATCACTCTACTCTGGAAGCCCTGCCACATAACGAACCTACTTAGATTTTGGCAGTACTGTGATTGTTAGCTTGTGCCCTCTAGGATAGTACGGCGATTGTTAGCTTGTGCCCTCTAGGATAGTACGGCGATTGTTGGCTTGTGCCCTCTAGGATAGTACGGCGATTGTTGGCTTGTGCCCACTAGGAGAGTACGGCGATTGTTGGCTTGTGCCTTCCAGGATAGTACTGCGATTGTTGGCTTGTGCCTTCTAGATAGGATTGTGAATGTTAGCACGTGCCACATTTAGATCGCATTGTGAACATTGGCCTGTGCCAGACCCAGACAGAATTGTGAATGATAGCAAGTGCCACACTTGGATAGAATTGCGAATGTTAGCAACTAAAACACTTTGATAGAATTGTGAATGTTAGCGAATGCCACATTTAGATAGAATTGTGAATGCTGGCTTGCTTTGCATCTAGACGGGATTTGAAGGTGGGCCAGTGCCACATTTGGATATAATTGTGAATATTGGCGTGCATCATATAGGGACAAGAATGTGAATGTTGGCGAGTGCCGGATCTAGATAGAAATGCAGAGATATTCACGTACCACATTTAGAAAGAATGTGGAAATTTAGCACACATCACTTCTAGACCAATAACCAACCCACTAACAATTTCACCCCTCTGCATAAATCTCTCAACCTCTAACCAAACACAATCACAAACCTAAAGCACAACAAACCGCACAAACTTCACTACACTGCAACAACAAAACAAACCACACATAGCTTCGCACAGCAGCACATGACGGCTACTGACCGGAAAGCACACCCAAGCTCAGCGAACAGTGTTAACCGTACTGAAGCTGCCAACAGCACATCATTGCTCTCTTGCACTTTTCCCGCTCGTCCCCACTAACTCACCCCTTCCCCCCCTCCCTTTTCAGATCTGCCAGAGCGCCAGGGGACCACTCGGTAGTGATAGTGCATGGTACAAATATCCTTTAACATTAACTCTTGGACTGATCCTTGTTTGACCAGTCCACTGTGTTCCAGAAGCGTCCTAACCGATAAATCCTAAGTTTACTTTTCTTCGTAAAATAAGTGTTTTAGCATTAACACCCCTTCAGCTGCCCCTTAAGGTTTTCAAGCCCTTCTAACCAAATTAAATATTTTTGACTACTTTGATTTTCTCCATGCGGCAACTGAAGAAATGCTATTGGGCTTTCTACAGGGGATATAAACTTCAGTTATGACCATTATGAAGTCTAACACACCCCTGTTGGCACAAAGACCTTTTCTCAGTTGCTCTCCAAAGGGGAGCTTTTGACTGTTTCTCATCACTTTTTTATGGGCGAAGGGCAGCAACAGAATTGGTTCTGGAAGAATGCAGTCAAGGATTCTAGCTCTGCTCCTTCATTATACTCCTTTACGAGAGGTGATACTAAGACCAATTCTCGTTCTGCCCAGCCTAAACCAGTTCCTTTTGGTTGACACCTTCCACATGTTGCGGTTGCCATAAATTACAGCAGCTCTCCAGTCAGGAGAATGGATGCTTAATTCCTTAATTATATTCTAAAAACAGTTATTCACAGCAAGATGAGTTAATTCTAGTATGTCTTTCCTTTGGTCTCAGTGCAGCAATGAAACCTTTTACTCATACCTGGACAACTGGCTCGTCAGAGCTCCATTCCAGTTTTGCACTTGTCAATGTGTAAAAGACTTGCAACATTCCTCACGACCTGGGATTGTGCATAAATACTCTGTAGTCCTCTCTCGTCCCATCTAAGCTCATTCACTTTATAGGTGCAATTCTGGACACCTTAAACGACTCCTTTCTGCCTCTGTATAGGATACTTGCGCTACAACGGACTATCCCTCGGGTGCTGATACAGGAGAAACTCTGATGGTTCTAAAGATTGCTGGGCTTCATGGCCTCTTGCATTTATCTGCCTGCAAGACTAAAGATGAGGTCTGTTTAGTGGCAACTCTTCCCCGGAAAACTGATGCCAGTTCTGGAACCCCAGTCAAAATGTATCTCCATCCCCACCCATGTTGGTTAATCCTTGATTTGATTAAACAATCAAGACAACCTCCTAGAGGGTCTTCCCTTTTGCATGCTCTTTCACAGGCCCCCAATAACTGCACACTCCTCTGAAGCTGCAGGCAATGAACTTTCCAGCTTTATTTAGTCTCATGAACTGTGGAGGAGTCGAGACTAAAATAACCACATCCGCATTCTAGAACTCAGAGGCAACTTCTTCCCTCCAAAGTTATTTCGATTTAGAGGCAGGTGGTGCATATTTCTACAGACCATGACACTGCAATATTTCATATAAGCAAGCAGGAAGGAGTTTGATCCCTCCCATCCTTTTAGCTTCCCGAGCTAATTGGCAGTGTGCCCTCTCTTCATGATTGTGTACCACGGAAGCAAAGAAGAATGATGCCGGACTTGCTGAGCAGGCCATTCTATGTCCTCATGAGTAGGAGTCTAACCAGATTTTCCTCAGATGGGGTGGTCCACAAGTGGACTTGTTTGCAACTCAGTGGAATACCCTATGCCCACTCAAAGGCATGGCCCGCCCACCCTTCACAACAGTATATACACTGCTTACAACAGCCTATGTGTAATGGTGGCGTGAGGGGACATATAGAACCTAAGGTGGTGGTCGGTTGATGGTAGAGGGGCAAGGCTAGTGCAAGTGGAGGCGACGATGTTAAAAGAACCTGAATGACCATGCTAACATTCATTCCAATGTAATGGGGCATTTCTCAATCTTTTTTCTTCAGCTTATTTGTCGCACACGCTTAGATCTCATTTCTAGATTGCAGTAAAGCAAGAAACGCCCACTTTGGTGTTTCCCAAAAAGTAAGCTTGTGAACATGTCATTTAAAGACCTATACTTTACGTTCATTAAGTGTTTCCTTGCTGTATTTATTCATGACAAAATAACATTACATAAACATTGAAATCACCTGTTTACCTTCCTATCCAGTGTCCCCAATTGTCCTGTGTGATTGTATATGTTTATGTTGGATGTGGTTGTATAGGGAACATAGCTTGCTTATGGAATGGGAGAGGGGGGGGGGTGGCAAATAGAATGTTCCTGTCCCTCGGCACTCCACAGGAAGGCTGGGTCATAGAGAATTGTCTTGCTTTGGGGACATTTTCATTTCTATCCCCTGTGGCGGTTGGGACCTGCAAAGAACCTACAAGAGGTATTGTAAGGGGGAGAGAGACCATGCTGACCTGAGGTGTGGTCTTGTATTTAGTAGAGGGATGCATTTTATTGCTGCCCTTTTGTAGCCATCTTTTAACACACTGGTTTATTCTCCGACTTCAGTTGTCTGTGAACATTTCAAAGTTTTCACTGTGTACATTAAGCAATTATGATCATTTGAAGTCCTGGCTAACTCCCAACCCTGCCCGGCCGTGCTCCTGATCCCCCTAGAATTTTATTTTTGCTGCATGGAGCGGCCTACCGCTTCCCTCTCTGCAATCAGAAATGCAATTGATTTGTATCTTACAAATGTTTCTCTGCTAGTGTAAACCAACGGGGTCATTTAAAGAACACAAGTTGCATTTCCAAGGAGACAGTTCAAACCATAATTGAGCCAAAAAATGAATGTTTCCTTTACAGTGAGTTTTTCCTTTCCAGTAGGGATTTTGTCTGATTTTTGTTTTTTTCCCTCCCAAACAGGCATTAAGGGTGATGGGAAAGATGATGCGCGAATGCTGGTATGCCAACGGTGCTGCTCGGTTAACTGCCCTTCGTATAAAGAAAACCCTCTCGCAGCTCAGTGTGCACGAGGATCTGAAAATCTAATATGGATACAAGATCTGCAGTGCTGCCGTGATCACATACACCTGTTTTGAGGCCTACCTCGTGTTTCTGCCTGAAGCAGGGTTGGACAAAAGTGGCAGTGGGAAGACCTATGATCAGCAGGAAGAGCACACAATTTATTCTTTCAGGCTGGAGTAAAGAACGGAGACCTTTTTGTAATTTCCTAACAGCATGACGACTTGGACATAGCTTTTCTTCGGTTCTCCTAATGGCTGTCTTTGATTTTACAAATGGGATTTCCAGTGTTCATTTGATACTGGCACTGACTCAGGCTAAAATGCAGTGCATACGCAACATTCATAAACCAGTCAAAGCCACCTCCTGTCCCAAAATGTCGGGGCAATGTGGGTTCTTAAAGCCATGTCTAATCAGAGGTTTTCCACGGAGTACCATGTCCTATGCAGGCGGCAGGAACGAACTTCCCATGCATTTGGAATAAGTACTCTCAGATTTTGTGAAACTTATTGTTCTTGCTTGGAAGCCTCAAAAACGAGAAACCTGGCAGGTAATTTATATGTAAACCACACATCCATGCATGTGTGTGGATGTGTGCCACCTCGGCGTGTGTGCCTTTTCTGCATTTGTGGGTGCACACATGTCATGCGTCCATGTGAGCTTGTGTGCATGCCCAATCTCCATCTTAGACTTATGTGCTCAATGTCACCAGGGTGTGGAATCGGGGTTGGAGTCAGGCTGCTTCTGAAAGTTGTGAACTTATTTTCGAAGATGGCAATATTGCACCATAAACTCTTGAAGAGGGCATCCTCCTAATCACATATTTTAGTACACTGTAACCAGCTTGTAAGAGAGCAGCGCTGTATTGCCATCTGAAACGGGTCCTGTCCGTGGTGTACAGTGCCACCACCCAAAAAGGGCCAACCCTATTGTCACAGCCATACTCTTCCCCAGCCACTGAACAATGTGTGTGGATTGTCTGCTTGATATGCCACCAGCTTTTGAAAAAAGGAGGTCTTTGCTTTTCAACAGGGGGAAGGGAGTAATTCTGCCGTTTGTGTACTATGGGCCTTCATATCAGTCACTTTACCTCAACTCTGTTATGACGTCTATGATTTAACAATCAGGTAATACCCGTTCTTGCAGCTTCTCCTGCCATATTGCTGTTTACCACCTCCTCTCCCTCAAGGATCGGCTGCTTTATATGGGGTAATGTGGTGGGATTGAATGTATTTTCACAGCCTGGATCTGACTCTGTTACGAGATGGAGCACCAGGGAGACCCTCACGTGACTTCGACCTCTAAGGTAGTAAGACTAATTGGCTTAAAAATGTACATAATACATAATGGGAATGGGTGTTGGCTAAACTGATGCTGGTATTGGCTGGAAATGCCCCAGGAATTGGCTCGACACAAGCAGGGTATTGGCAGTACACAGGATGGTGTATTGTCTGTGCACATGCTTGGTACCCATACCCTGTATTTTATAAACATTTGTGTACGTTTCTGAGGGTGGAATGGTGCATGATTCTTTTTTTACTACACTAAAATTCAGGTGGAAATTTCCTTGAGCTGCTCCTGCGACTGGGTCGGACAGTTTGTGGTTGGAATAGAACTCGGGCCGTGAATACAGAAGTTGGTTGGGATGAGAGTTGAGGGATGGGAGTTTTCGTTTTAACGTCAACAGTACAATAACTCTGAAGCCATAAATTTTAACTGGAGTGGTTTTGATTATTTTTTTATGTTTTTGAGAGGGTCTGGATTTTAACTTTTTTTAATAAATATTTTAATTCTTTGTAAAAAAAAAATACAAAAAAAATACAAAAAGTATAATTATTACCTCTCGGCCTATGGTTTGTATTGTAAAGAAAAATCACAAAACCAAAAGCGCAGGACCATACACTACAGTAAGTACCCAACGTGCAGAGTGGTTGTACTTGCACCTGCATGCTTTTCTCAGCTGGATTGGCGCTGTGCACATGGTTCCATTGTTTGTTTTTTAAGGTCTTGTTCCCACTTTGCTGTGTTTGTTCAGGGTTGTTTATGATGTGAGCCATGTGTGGGAGTTCTCTGCATTGTATGCAAAACTTGGTCTAGTCCTGCCTCCCATGGACACTCTGACTTTGGAAATGTGAACTTATTTACAATTGGTACGAATTTGGGCATTTGTGAATGTGCTGTTTTTGCCCACTGACTACTGAATAGTTTCCAAGCCAGAGTTTACGGTACAGATGCAGTATATAAATTGTGAACCATTTTGTTAATAAGGAGTATGGAGCTGGGTGGAATGCTCAAACCACTCTAACTGAAAATGCAAGCTGCACCATGACATTCTAAGCCTGGCATTGCTGCTACGCCTCCTAAAACACCGTTAAATGGATTTCCTGCGTACCTCATTGTTACCTGAACATTACATGGTATGCTGAAGGCAAAATGTACCCCAGTATTCCAAGTCAGTTTAGACATACTGTACTTTTATGTGGCGGTGCTTTGCTATTCCGAAGAGAAATCAACAACTCAAAATTCTGTCTAATGTAAGCAAGATATGGCATAGAGCCATATAACAGCCACACGCACTGTACGAATCCTGCAGGAACTCCACACAGAAAATCCATAGCAGGATTGAGAACTAATGCATCGGTCATTCATTTCTCCAACTTTGGGTCAGGAGAGTTCTTTGATTCAAGCAGTGCCCACGACAAGCTTTCAGCGCCACTGCAGCCCACTGAGGTTTTTCTTTTTCAAATGAGGGGGAAGGATCATTCTTTTTTTCCAATGTGTATATCAGCCTCTACAGGAAAGTGCATTCTTGATACTTCTCTTATTTTGGTTTTGTACATTTTGTTACAATGGACTGTAAATTAGCCACTTTGACACTTTACCTCCTCAGTATGCAAATGTAAATACATTGTAAAATAGAAATCTTTTTGTTAATATAAAAACAAGGCTGTCAAATTTCTGCTGTACATTAAAAGTTTGTTCTAGTCATGGATTGCTGTGTGGTCTCTTGTAGTAGATACTGGGTTAACTATTGATGAGTTAGATAGTTGATTCCCCTTAATGCAAGGTCAGGAAATCAGCTATTAACTATTTTTGCCGTATCTGACAAGAATGTTGTGCTTGCCTTGATTGTAGGGTATGCCTATAGTCTCAAGCTAAAACCATGTTCTCCTGTAGGTACTCTACTGAAAATGTGCATATGCAGTGTGACTTGTAGTAGGAGTGGCAATTGTAGAGACACACATGGTTTGCAATGCTAATCCCATTTGGATGTTTCAATTAAGCCTTCTGAAAAGCTTCTAATATTCTCCAGCATTGGCTCAGTAATAGATTCACATGCTGTGGATATTCCCAGTCGACAGGCTGGGAATCCTTGGTTAACAATTTTTCCATATTACTAAAGAGAAAAAAACAAGGTATTATGCAGTCCAT
Organism: Ambystoma mexicanum; assembly: GCF_040938575.1. Classification (NCBI taxonomy): domain Eukaryota; kingdom Metazoa; phylum Chordata; class Amphibia; order Caudata; family Ambystomatidae; genus Ambystoma; species Ambystoma mexicanum. Next base: position 322,043,077 of record NC_090926.1, on the reverse strand, counting down.
AACCCTCGTTATGGTTGCTTTTGGTCCCATCCAATGTGACATTGAGTATGTAGCCCCTCCCCTGAAGCCTCTTTTCAGATTTTTAACTGCATGCCATGCTGGAAGGAGTCCTTGTATTTTTCTCCTCAGAGAAATTTACTTCAGAACCCCTTGCTTCAGCAATTTCTTTCGCAGAAAATCACAGTAGCGTCAACCGCCTTCAACAGATGTCCTTGTTAGTTCTCTGGGATGGAAGGTACTTCTAAGAAGTCCCTATTTAGGGCCTGCTCTACATGTCGCCTAAAAGGTATTCAAGGTTGACAAACGTGCATAGCGCATATATTGTCTGTACCCAAATCACTCGATTGAAGAGAGCAACATCTGTCAAGGATTCAATGCCAAACACTGAGGGACAAGTCTGTTGGCTTAATGAGGGGAATTAAAAAGGGCAAGTTCTGAGGAAAGACCAGCCCAAAGACCTAGACACCATGAGAAACTGTGCTTTGACGCACAGTTTATGTGCCAGGCCTCACAAACATAGGCTGACGGAAATCGGCGCAAGAGCCCTGTTTACACCTGTGAGAGATTTAATCAAAATCCCTGTCCATGGTTGCTACGAAGCAGCCTATCGATGCCATCCACGAACCAACCAGCTCTACCGTTGACGGCTCACCGTTCAGCAAAACGGGCATAGTCTGCGATCCCACGCCCATTACACTCTAGGGAAATGTCGAGGGACACCCGAACCATTGTCCAGAGGAAAATAATCATCCGCAGTAGCAGTGTCCGCTGACAACACATTCTGCACCATCTAAGGCATCACTGTAATAAAGCCACTCATAAGCTTTCTCGTAAGTTCCTTAAGTCAAGCTTTATTGTAGTTTATTTCAAGTTGTTATGGAGAGGACCACTGGGTCCCATCACCCAGGCTGACGGGTCCCCTACTGACTGAACTGGAAACCTCACATGAACTTGCATCCACACATTCCACCATGACTTAACTTTCTCTCACTCACAGCAGGTACTATACAACACATCTCCCGTTAAAGAATGAACACATTTGAACGCACACTGCAGACTAGTGCCAACATTTACATGACTCTCATACCTCTCCTGACAGATGTACCCAACCAGGCGTACCAAACTTCCTACAGATGTGGCAACAAAACCAAACACTTCAGACTTATGTAAAACCCCTTGTAACAAGAACAATACTCCTCCCGCCCATTCGTGCCACGAATGAGCATCAAGCCTGCCACACTAGAGTACACACCTGCCACCTTCATGGGCAACCAATCTACGTTCCTCCGGCATCAGTAACAAACTTACCACCTCTGTCCATCCCTGCCACAGACGGACCTCCAGGCTGCCACCCGAGAGCACTGCCAAGCCTCTGGAAAAGCCAATAGGTTGCCACATCTGAATCAGCACGAAGTTGTACTAACCTGCAGAATAACATTAAATCTAGTGACAAAAGGGCGCACACACAGCTTGGACTGTGACACCTCCCACCGGCTCACTACTTCAAAATTCTGGCCAGGCATCATTGAAATCATCACACATCACGAACGATCACCATCCTGCACCCAATTGGCAGATAAGTGAGTCGTACATTAATCTCACTGTACCTACATAACAAAAGTACAGTATTAAGATTCAAAAATAAAAGCAACACAATACAATTCATTTCATTAAATCCCAACTTAACAAATCAGATCTTCAGTATCCACACACACAATTGGGCGGGCGGGTGTCCCCTGCCACCCTAACTACTCCTAAGCTTGCATGTGGAGCGTCCACTCTTTGTGGAATGAGTCTACTCCTGGTGATTGTCCAACAAAATCACCGTCCTCACACCAAAACACCAATAGCCTTATTTGCGTGAGCATACTAACTGGTATTCCTACTATATTCCTGATCGCCATTAAGTCATCCGAACAATAACACTTCTGTCTAATGTGGAAGGTGCTACCTTCCGTACTCTTAAAACACACCTACCTTTACCAAAAACATATGCACTTGCACAATTGGAGGGCGCTACCTCAAGTTCACGTGGGATACTTGCCCACGTAAATCACACGCCGCCTTGCATGAAAAGAATAACTTCTGATGCTTGTTAATCTGCTTAGAATCATATGGTGTGACATCCAGTGGTAACCGCGGAGTATTTCATCTCGTCTTTCGGGGTTTGAAAGGGGACGTTGGCATAGGCGTGTCTAACACTATCCCCATCATGACGTGTAGTGTACCCAAAATCCCTCACGTGCCGAGGTCCCTCAGATTATTTTTCTCCATCCAGATATCTGGTCACACTATAGCAGAGCTCTTCATAAGAGACATTGTTTATCTTTATACTGACTTGTCGGTTATTCCCCCATAAGTCACTTCGACAGCGATTCAAGCAACTTCGGCGAAGACTGCGGGAAGTTTCTACGGCGGTGGTTTCGGTGCCTAAGATCAGGCGGCTGAGCCATCCACTTGGCCGGGCCCTCTGGCCGGCGTACACAGTAGGGAGAATGGGGTCAGGTGGCCATATCTTTCATTAGGTCTTTCCTCTTCCCCCCCTCTAGGTCTGGTCATCTTTGTTTATACCTTTCGCTATGGAAAGGACACCATTTAGGTTCTGCCCTAAGTGTAGGGTCAGGTACCCGTGGAAAGACTAGCACAGAACGTGTAATTCTTGTCTCCCTCTAGATCACGACGAGGAGCGGTGTGCAGCTTGTAAGCTCTTTCGGCCTAAGACCCTTAAGGAGTGCCGTGTAAAGAGGTGGCCCGCATATGGTATGTCGCGGGCTGAACCCTCTTCCCCACCCCCATACCCGCCGAAAGTAACGGGGGCACTGATGACCAGACATCCGTGTCGGATGTCATAGACCTTGAGGTGGACACTTCTAGGTCTGCCACGCCTGTCCCCGACCCCTCAATGCCTGACCCAAGTCTCGCTTCAGGGACAACACCCAGCGACAAGGGCATACAAAAACCACGAAACACACCACCCCACCACCGATTTCAACGGTTCCGTTAAAAGGTGAAAGCGCCATTACAGGGCCATCGAGAATTTAGACTGAGTCCTCTGATCGGGTAGATCAGCCTTCCCCTGCATCCGTAACAGCGTCTTGCAACTGGGCACTCCAAAAACAAGGGCGCTACCTCTAAATCAGGTTTATACGCCGAAGTGCCGTCATTCGACGCTCCGGCGCCCCCCCCCCCCCCCCCCCAAAGGGCCCGGTAGGCCCAAAGCCTACTACTAGGCCTCCTAGCCTTTCCACAGGCGCAAAATCTGCCAGGCCCTCTGATGCTGCGGTAGGTGGTAAATCTAACGATGGGCCTTCTGACCCATTAACTCACGCCAGTTCGGCAGAGATTGAGGGATGTATCGCGAGGATTACTTCGGCGGTTGGGCTGGTACCCAAGGCACCGTTAAAACGCATGGAGCGTGCTGTGGACTAAAACGCCATGGTGCCCCAATACTCGCGAAACCTACGAGGACAGTCTTGTGCCTCTTCCAATACCCTTGGGGAAAAATTTCAACGCCAAAGAGCAAAGAACGAAATTGTTCCACCGTTGGGCCCTTCTGGTTCATCTAAGTGGACCAGGGAGAAGTTTGAAGGGTGCATGGACTGCCTCGAAAGGATTCTCGTGTTCTGAGCATCCTTCCCCCAGGATCTGGTGAAGACCCTCTTTTGGGGTCAGATTCACGTTTCCAGGAAAATCTTAACTCTCAGCCCTCGGCTTCTGTCCACCATGAAGATGTGGTCCAGATGGACATTTACTGGGACATCTACAGCGAAGAAGACCCTTACTTCCTGCAGGACTACCCTGAGGTCCAGGCGGATGCCATGGACAACTGGCGGGAAAACCCAGCATGTGGAAACGGAGCCATGGATGCTCCCCACGCGACATCAGGACACTGTTCTATGCCTGGATTCTCCTCCAACCACCCCGGCTCTCCAGGCTTCCCCTGCAGACTATCAAATGGCCTTCAATGCCATCTTAAGGAAGACAGCCGAGCACTTTCAGATCACTACACAGGAGGCGGTACCCGAACTAGACTTTGTGGAGGACATTCCCAAGGAGAAACCACCCGCAAGCCAAGCCATTCCCCTCCTAAACTCTGTTAAAAGAACATTGCCCCCCTCCCTGGTCACGCCAGCTCAGACCCGGGCAGTGATCCCAAGGGTGGAAAAACTATTTCGGCTAGCTCCTTCGGACCCTCAATATCTTAAAGGCCACGCCACCCCGACACCTTGGTAGTCACTACCACTCGGAAACGGGCAGGGGGGTTACCCCTTGCTACGGGGGAGGCACCTCCAGATAAGGAATCCAAAAGGTTGTACGCCCTAGGTAAGCGTGTTACCGCGGCAGCTGCATACACCAAACGCATACCGAATAACACCACGCTGCTTGCCAGTTATGCAGACCCACAATGGAACCTTGTACAAGGACGTCGCCAGGAGGTTCCTGAACCCGCTAGGTCCAGGCTGCTCACCGTCGTGGCCGAGGGCAGGCAGGTAAATCAGAACTTAATCAAAAATTCAAGGGGAATGGGTCCTCCGACATATTCCATATCTAATGACAGTAATCACCACAGCTGTGCTGCTTTGGAAAATCTGCGTCGATGACGTCGATACGCCGCCCTCGAGGACTTCCTCGGACGTCACTGGATGTTATAAGTAGGACGCACAATGCCCGTAGCCTCAGTTACGTTTTTTCCACAAACGTGTTAGCTTCGGAGATCTCGGCGCACCTCGACTCTTTGGAGTTTCTGTTCTTTCTCGGTTCTTCGAACCTGTTCGTATTGTGAAAAGTATATCCTTCGTGATGTCTACCTCGTCTTCCACCCTGTGTCCGGGCTTTAAGAAGTGCAGGGACTATGGGTCCAAGATGTTGGTGACGGACTAGCATGGCGCGTGCCTCGGGGAGGCCCATGACACGGATGATTGTGTTGACTGCCAGTCACTTATGTCTAAAGCCTTGCGGGAGCGCAAGAAGAAGCTGTCGGTAGGTAAGGTGTCCAAGCCATGGATGTCGAGGTCTGCGGGGGTTACGACGGACGATTCGAGGGGCGACTCTCTGCATCGTCGTCGGACATCCAGTGGGTCTCAGTCCCGGAGTCGGTCCCGCCACTCCTCTGCCTCTTTGAGGCACTCCCGGAAGCGCCGTCATCGGTCGCCTTCCCTGTCCTCATCCGAGGACTCGCCCGTCGGCGGGTTGCTTATCCTACCAAGCATGCGACGCCAGAGGAATGAGCTTCCTTCGGGAAGAAAACGTTGCGATTTCTCAAATCGCAGGGCACTGGTCCGTCCGCGCCTCCGAGTGGGGTCGGTCGTGACCGGTCGAGAGACGCCGCTCGCACGCCTTCGGGCTCGGGTGGTCGGAACGATTCGCGGGAGAGGTCCCGCTCGGTCAAGGGGAATCGTTCTCGTCATGCCTGTTCCAGGTCCCGGTCCTCGACGCGCTCGAGACCGTGTGCACCTGTGATGTCTTCGAGGAAGACATTGACGCCGAGGTAATCGACGGACTCTTTCGAAGCCCCGCCTCCGAAGAAGTCGTCGGCGCCGAGGCTGTCGAGGGACACGCTCGGGGCTCCGTCCTCAAGGCCTGTGTTGACGCTGTCGGCGCTGCGTTAGACGCCAATTCACTCAACGCCTTTCAAGGCTGTTTCGATGGGGGTACCCCGGGTCTCGGTGGAACCCCCTAGAAAGGCTCTAGCCAAGGTCAAGCATGGCTTTGTTCCACATTCTGTGCCTTCATACCGCCATCTTGAGTTTATTTCAGAGGTGGATGAGGGCTCTGATGATGGCATGGTTCCTGATACGGTGCCAGACGAGATTCTCTCGGGCCATAGCCAATTTGAGGACCTGAGTCGGTCCCTGTACGACGCCAGTGGGCTGGACACCTCTCCGGAGGTGGAGTTTTGTAGGCCTGAGCCTGGCACTCATGCCGACTCCTTGTACCGGTGCCTTATGTCTAGGGTCAGAGTACTTGAGGTGGTCTGCTCCCCCCCGGGGATTTTCTTCAGGATGACCTTACGGATATCCTCGACCAAGGTCCACCAACTGACCCGGTACTGCCGTTCCATATGGCTCTACAGAGGAGGGTGGCGGAGGCGGCTTGGACTGCTCAGGAGAGTCTTCCGGCAGTGGGCAAGTCTTTGCTGTGAAAATACCGCCCAGCCAGTAGCGACCCCTGCTACTTGACAAGCACTCCACTCCGGAGAGTTTGGTGGTGCAGGCGGCTACGGCCCTGGCAAAGCAGGCGTCATATCCTACCATCCCTCCTGTTAGGGACGACAAGCGTTTTGACGGCTGGGCGAAGAAAGTGTTTTCTTCCGAGGGTATGGCGCTTCAGGCGGCCAACTCCGTATGTGCCTTGTCACGTTTCACTCACACTCTGTGGAACTGTTTCCTTAGCGGCTGAACATATTCGCAAACGGGATGGTTTCCTTGCCATGGTTCAGGATGGCAAGGATGCCATGTGTGAGGCCGTTCAGTCGGGTTTGGGCATGGCAGATTGCGTCAGCCAGTCCATGGCAGCGAGCACCATAATACGCAGGTTTGCGTGGTTGCGGAAGTCGGGGTTAGCTCCTCGTGTGCAGGCCTGGCTCCTCAACATGCCCTTTGACGGGAACATCTTTTTGGCAGCAAGGCTGACGAGAGCCTTGAGAGGTTGCAGACCTCCAAAGCTGCAGCGAAGTAGTTGGGCGCTGCAGTTCACCAACCTCCGCCTTTTCATCCTATTGGACAGCAATGGAGGGGAGGTTCCTTTTTGTTGTTACTCATCCTTTGGTAAAGCGAGAGGAGCTGCCAGTCAAAGGGGCCACCGTAGGAGTACCAGAGGTGGAAAACAAGGTGGTGCCAAGGCCGCTCGGGCTGTTGCCTCTTTGCCCTCAGGCAACGCCGCAGCCACTTCAGCTCAGTCATGAGGCCATGTTTCATGGTCCGCCGGTTGGGGGAAGGCTGGCGCAGCATCTTGTAGAGTGGCGCGCCATTACTTCAGATGTGTGGGTTCTGGAGATCATAGCCCACGGCTACTGTCTTCCTTTCCGGGCGGAGGCCTCACGACAATCCACCAGGGAATCTCTTTGAAGAGTCCGGATACGCTCCTTGCGCAGGAAATTCAATCCCTGTTGGAGAAAGGCACCATAGAACTGGTGCCTGTAGCGGAGAGGAACAAGGGATGGTATTCCCCCCTTATTTTCTGATTTCGAAGAAAGACGGGGGATTGAGACCCATCATGGACTTGCGCGGTTTGAACAAACTCCTCAAGAAGGACAAGTTCAAGATGGTTACTCTCTCTCGTCCTCCAGGCCCTTCAACTTCAGGACTGGTTGGTGTCTCTCGACCTCTAGGACGCTTAATTTCATGTGCCGATACACTTCCAAAGCACAAGAAGTACCTGAGGTTCGCGGTTGGCGACTCGCACTTTGTTTCGGGCCATGCCGTTCGGATTGACCTCCGCCCCGAGGGTCTTCACCAAGCTCATGGTGGTAGTGGCAGCACACCTCAGGAAAGGGGGATTCACGTCTACCCCTACCTGGACGATTAGTTGATCAGGGCGCGCTCTCCCGAGCAAGTCCTGGATCATCTGTCAGTCACCTGCCACTCCCTCCACAAGCTGGGCTTCTCCCTCAACTTAAAGAAGTCCCATTTGACACCAACTCAGAGGCTCCAGTACATCGGAGCAGTGCTCGACACGTCCCTGGGGCAGTGTTTTCCTCACCAGGTGAGGGTTCATCACATTCAGCAGATGGTGCACAAGTTTCAGCTTGCCCATAGTCTCCCCGCGTTCGAGTTCTTGAGATTGCTCGGCCTCATGGCATCCTGCATTCTTCTGGTGCCAGAGACCAGGTTGCGGATGAGATCTTTGCAATGGGCACTCAAGCGCCAATGGTCTCAGTCCTCCGGCAGGATGTCGGACTCTGTTCAGGTGCCGTCCTCCTTCGCCCCGGACCTTCTGTGGTGTGCCGATGAAGGGGGCTCCATTTTGGCTACCCTGGCCGGAGGTGACTATCGTGACGGACGCACCCCTCAAGGGATGGGGAGCTCATGCCAACGAGTTGACAGTCAGCGGTCGTTGGTCTCCGTCGGAGTCCAGACTCCATATCAATCTGTTGGAGCTGAGGGCCGTCAGGCTAGCCCTGAAGGCTTTTCTGCTGACTGCGAGGGAAGAATGTCCTGACGGACAACATGGTGGCCATGCACTACCTCAACAAAAAGGGGGGGGGGGGCGGGTCACTTCCTCTGTGCCGGGAGGTGATGTAGCTCTGGTTCTGGGCAATTCAGCAGGAAGTTTCGATCTCGGCAGTTCATCTGGCCGGAGATGAAAACAAGATGGCGGATGCTCTGAGCAGGCAGAGCGCGATCTCTCACAAGTGGGTGTTGGCTCAGGAGATTCTCCGCCCTTTGGGGGACCCCTCAAGTGGATCTCTTTGCCTCCAGTGTCAACCGGAAGTGCAAGAGGTTCTGCTCGCAGGAATTTCCTCCAAAAGGAGCCTTAGGAGACGCGTTCGTGGTGGAGTGGTCATTCCCACTGCTGTACGCGTTTCCTCCAGTCCCCGTCATCCCACAAGTACTGCGAACGTTATGGAGGTTCGGTTCCCGGATGATCCTCATTGCTCCGGCGTGGGCCTGGAGGATCTGTTACCCGGACCTTCCCGACTTGTCCATCTGCCCTCCACGTCGTCTTCCCTGCCGAGACAAACTGCTCTCACGGGAGGGGAGGGGGGGGTGGGGGTCAGGTTCTCCATCCAGAGGTCAGATCCCTCAACCTTCACGCTTGGTTTCTGAAAGGTTGAGGTATAAGGATTGGGACCTCCCTGAAGATGTGATGGAGGTGTTGCTCTCGGCCAGAAGGCCCACAATAAAGTCCCTGTACCGTTGGCGTAAATTCTGTGACTGGTGCAGGGTTAAGAATGTGGATCCTTTTGCATGTGACATTCCCATGGTTCCGTCTTTTTTTTTTTCTTTGGCCCACAGGGCTAGCAAGTGGGTACCGTTAAAGGTTACCTTGGTGGCGCTGTCCATATTTAAGCACTCGTGTGAAGGGTGTTCCTATTTTCAAAATTCCTTTAATTTCTCAGTTTCTGAAAGGGCCCACTAATGTGTTCCCTCAGTCACCTTTCCAGGTGCCCGGTTGGGATTTGAACCTTGTTCTCAAATTTCTGATGGGTGCTCCGTTTGAGCCTTTGCATTCATGCCCTTTGAGACTGTTCACTCTTAAAACTGTATTTTTAGTTGTGGTCACTTCCGCTCCCAGAGTGAGTTACAGGCACTTTCAGTTAAGCCACCCTTCACTGTTTCATAAGGACAGGGTTGTCCTTGCAGTTCGTCCTTCCTTTTTTCCGAAGGTGGTGTCGGAATTTCATTTAGGCATTGATTTGGGCATTCTAAATTTCTGGTTTCTAAATTCTTTTCCCACCTCCTTGCATTGCTACTGCTTTGGGAGTCTGTCATTAGATATGGAATACGTCGGAGGACCCAATCCCCTCGAAGAACAAGTTACTCTTAACCTTGTAACGTTCTTTGGATGGGATGGTCCGACGATGCATGCCACATCGCTCCCTCCCTGCCTTCCCCGCTACAGAATTTCTTATGCGATTGCAGCTTACGTTTCCGCAAGGCTTTGTGTGGTCAGACTGGCAGAAGACTGGTGCCACACGTTCTGGGGAAAAAACTACAACTGAGGCTACGGGCGTTGTGCATCCTACTTCTAACATCCAGTGATGTCGGCTGTTGGGAGGACCTCGAGGGCGGTGTATCGACGTCATTAATGCAGGACACAGATGCTGAAAATGTTCAAAAGCAGCACAGCTGTGGTGATTACTGTCATTAGATATGGAATACGTCATCGGACCATCCCATCGAAAGAACCCACCTAGGAGTGCACTACGCGACATGGGCACCAACCCCCGAGGAGCCGCAGCCTCTGGTCAGAAATGACCAACGGATCCAGGTCCCCTCCCATGTCACCCCAGTCGGGGGGCGATTAACATCTTTCCTTGCGGCATGGGAGGGGTTAACTTCAGACCAGTGGGTTATAAAGACGGTCGCCCACGGGTACTGCGTGGAATTCGCCCGACCACAGTTCAGACCGCCACGTTCACAACGGACCATCTGCAGATCCTGAATCAAGAGGTGGAAGCGCTTCTGGGAAAGGACGCCATAGAAGCTGTCCTTATTCAGGTAAACAAGGCTATTTATTCAGTGTACTTCCTTGTACCCCACAAAGGACCTCACCATGTGCCCTGTTCTAGACCTGCGCCAGGAATATGTTTATAAAATCTGTTTCGTATGGTAACACTACAGGAAGTGATCCCACTGTTGAAACGGGGATTACATGGCAACATTGGACATGAAAGATGCATACTTTCATATTTCAATGTTGCCAGCGCACAGGAAATATCTAAGGTTCAGGATAGGGGACCGACATTACCAAATCAAGGTACTCCCCTTCAGCATCACCTCGGCACCAAGGGTGTTTACAAAGGTCCTGGCAGTAGTGGCAGCACACCTGTGCAGACTATCCGTTCTGGTTTACCCTTGCCTCGACGACTGGCTCATAACAGGAGACTCTTATGACCCATGCTTTTTGAACACCCAGAAGACCGTAGACCTTCTGTTCAGTCTGGGATTCTCTATCAACGAGAAGTCCAGTCTAGTCCCCAGTCAAGTAAAACAATTTCTGGGGGCTCTAATCCGGATGAAAGACAGCCTCGTCTTCTCCTCCGAGAGGGTTCAGAACATGCTTTTTCATATCCCTCAATATGTAGCCAGTTGCGAGGTGACGGTACGCAAGGCCATGCGGCTGCTAGGTATGATGGCATCATGCATATACTTGGTTCCGCACACGCATCCCATGCCAGAGTGGCTTAACAGCCAGTGGTGTCAGGCCAGCGGACAATGGGAAGATCTGGTAGTTGTCTCGCCAGCCCTTGTTCTCTCTCTGCAGTGGTGATCGAGGGAAAACCTCTTGAAGGGGAAGTCCTTCACCACCCCCGCAGTGGAAACCACTCTCACGGCAGACTCCTCTCTTACAGGGTGGGGAGGGGGCTCACCTGCATCAGCAGACAGCGCATGGTGTGTGGTCCCCACAGGTAGCATCCAACCATAAAAATCTGTTGGAACTGCTAGTGGTGTTCCAGGCACTGAAGGTCTTTCAAACACAGCTACCGGGGAAGATAGTCCTGGTCCTGACAGACAGCACCACAGCCATGTATTACCTAAACATACAAGGGGGCACACTCTCCAGGGCTATCCAAGCTGTCCCAACATGTTCCAGGGGAACTCAACCTTCTGGCAGATGTGCTCAGCAGAGATTTCCCACTGTTCGAAGAATACGAATGGCGTCTGCACGAAGACATGGTCTCCGTCTTTGCAGATTGGGGCTTCCCAGAGATCGACCTGTTAGCTACTCGGGAGAAGTGCCAAGACCACGCCTCCAGGTATCCCCAGAACCGCTCCAAGGGGAACGGCCTCTAGATAACATGGTCAGGGAAATTTGTTTACTGTCCTCCTCCGCCCCACCTGCTCAACAAGATGGTGACTGGTTCCTGGTGCATTGTGTGCACTATGATATTGCTATCCCCCATGTGGGCCCGTCAACCCTGGTTCGCTCATCTAATGGAAATGTCCTTCTCCCCACCAGTAAAACTACCCTGCCTGTACAACATCTCAGGACGGGGGGGGGGGGGGGTGAGACCTTACACCCCTGCCCACAAACTCTGAATTTAGCAGACTGGCTCTTGCGGTCAGAGTTTGAACACCTTCAGCTCCCTCAGAGATGCACGGACATACTCGGGGAAGCTATGAAACCGAACACTCGCTATTGCTATGCCAGTAAATGGAAACGTTTTGTCATCTGGTGTCATACCTAGGGTGTCCATCCCATCGATTGCTCACCCACACCCATTGTGCTGTTCCTTAACCATTTGTTAGACTCAAGACTGGTCTTCAATTCCCTAAATGTTCATCTTGCTGCTCTCTCGGCCTACACCATGTCACAACAGAAAGTGTAATGGTGTAAAATACCGGTTATTAAGGCCTTTATGGAAGGGGTTAAGAGAATCCATCCCCCCGTTTCTCACCCAGTTCCTGGATGGGATCTAAATGTGGTTTTAACCGGACTCCTGAGATCTCCCTTTGAGCCAATGCATAAAGCAAGTATAAAAGACCTTACTTACAAGACAGCCTTCTTAGTGGCTATCACTTCTATTAAAAGGGTTGGCGAACTACAGGCCCTTTGTATCCTAGACCCTTTTTGTTTCAGTCCACAGGGATAAGGTGGTGCTGCACGCTCATCCCAGATTTGCGACTAAATTCATCTCTATGTTCCATGTGAACCAATCGATCGAACTACCCACTTTCTTCCAGAAGCCCACGAGCATGGCCGAAAGAATCCTTCACACATTAGATGTGCGCAGGGCAGTCATGTTCTACCTGGAAAGAACGAAACCATTGAGAAAAACAAACCAATTTTTCGTTTCAGTGTCAGCTGGCAGAGAAGGGGATCCTGTCCCTAAATCGGCTATCTCAAGGTGGATTGTTAAATGCATCATGGTGTCTCTCTTGCTAAGAGAACTTCCCTTCAAGCCTATGGCATATTACTTGGGGCACTCATAGCATTCATTGCAAATGTTCCCCTCAAGTCCATCTGCAAAGCGGCAACCTGGCGTTCTGTACCCACCTTTACAAAACACTATTGCCTAGACACTCATTCTAGATCTGAGTCTCAGGTGGGACAAGCAGTAGTAAGACCTCTTTTTCTCTACTGTTCCTTCTCAAAACCCAACCCCAGGTACTGCTCGCTAGTCTATGTACAGCATGTGATTCTAAGCAGATTAACAAGCATCAGAAGACATGCATTACTCACTGTAAAAGCATTTCTGATGATTTTATCTACTTAGATGCACATGCACCCTCCGTGCCTCCCCGCTCGGGGTGTAAAGAACATAGATGTCTTACTACTTCTCTCTTCATGAAATCACTCACAATAGCCTTGGGCTCCCTCATGGCAGAAAAAAATACAATCGCAGGGACCACTGCGCATGAGGGATTTTCAGTACACTACACGTCACGATGGGTATGGCGTTACAGACACGCCTATGCCGACGTCCCCTTTCAGTCTCCGAAAGACAAAATGCAATACTCTGCGGTTACCACTGGATGTCGGGCCATATGCACAGCATGTGAATCTAAGCAGATACAATCATCAAATTCTATTACGATGAGTAATGCATGTCATCACTAACTTAATTTCACTTCACTCAATCCTGCAAGGTGCTACCTTCCACTCAGTCTCAATTCATACGATCGGAAGGCGAGACCCCCTGAGCATTATCATGTCAACATTTCTTTTGTACATGTCATTTCTGCACCCTTGCCTGAACTACAAATTCGAGGGGATTGTAACGCTCACCTGATTCCCACAGAGGCGCTGACCTGTTCTGGACTGCTACCAATTCTTCTACAAAGCGCAGGGCCTGGAAGATGGACTGGACTGGCTCTCCCCCGAATCTCGTCTGTCTGGCTCGTAGGATAATTTTTCTGGGAAAGGTGGGAAAGAGGGAGTTAATATCTGCTGGAAAGAGTATCTGCTCCCCCCTATCTCCCCCTTCTAAATCCCCTTGTCGCTAGTTCAGTTTTTGTGGGCTCACCTTATTTTCTGTAACAATGAGCCCTCCTCCTGGTGCAGGGGCGCGTTGATTCCAGTTACTTCACTGGGCGCGATTCCTCTGGCTGTTCGATCCCACTTCGGAATTGCCGTAAGTATGCAGTCTTTAGATTATATTAAATGTCTTTTCCCCTTCGGGGCTGGGGTCTAGAAAAGGCAGAAAGGCCCTTCTGACCCGAATGGAGGATTGAGTTCAACCAAAATCTGGTAAGTCCTTAGGTGAGTATTCCCTCCTGTATCAAGTCCGATGCTCACCTTCTCCCCTTTTGCAGGAGCCGATTCGCTGCCGGCGTTGAAACCGCTGTTGGTCGTGGTAAGGCCTCGTAAAGATAAGTGGAATAGGTGTGGCACCGGGTGAAGCGGAGCGCTTCTAATTGTGTCTTTCCCCTTTTTGCAGGTGCCGAGGTGCGGCAAGCTTTGTAGCCGTTTCTGCACGTGGCGCGGCCACGATAAGGTAAGAGAAAGCGGCGCTGCGGTGAGCGTTGTGGTGCGCTGCTAACCTTGTGCTTGTCTTTTGCAGGATTGTCAGAAGGTTTCCCGAGTGCAGGATTCCGGTGAGTAAAGCTTTGGATGCTTGTCTTTTCTCTCCTTTTGTCTTTCAGGTGTTCCAGGAGCTGCGGGCGTGTCAGGAACCAGGATGCAGGAGCCGACTCGGCGAGCGTCCTGCTGCTGATGCAGAATAACGCGAAGCACGTGAATTCCTTCGGATGTGGTTTAAATAGCAGAGGAGTGCTTCAGGTGAGTATCCTTCCTCTGGCCCCACCCAGGTAAGAAAAAGAGTTCCTGAAGAGGAACAATAGTTCCTCCCAGCCTAAATGGCTGGAGACCTCAGCCAGACTGGATTGCTCTGGGTGAGTAAGCAGCATGGTCTGCCTCAGGTAAGTCCATCCAAGCATTATGACATGTTTTGACCAAATGAGCCTGGCGCCAGGACTGAAGCCTTTTATGAGCCTGGCGCCAGGACTGAAGCCTTTTATGAGCCTGGCGCCAGGACTGAAGCCTTTTATGAGCCTGGCGCCAGGACTGAAGCCTTTTATGAGCCTGGCGCCAGGACTGAAGCCTTTTATGAGCCTGGCGCCAGGACGTGGTCCAAAGGGCCCCAGTAGCGGTCTGCTGGATCCGGTGATGTGGGTGATAGGTCTGCTTCCGGGGACGCTGGGCCTGGCCTGGCCCCCCTGGGAGCAGCCATCATGACAGCGCCCCCCACCAAAAGATTGTCTTCCCAGGGGGTTTTGGTTTATTTGGAAAGGTTTGATGAAATTTCTTAATCAGCCGAGGAGCATGGACATGGTCACAGGGTTCCCATGATCTCTCCTGAGGACCATAACCTTTCCAGTCAATTAGGTAGAACAGCTTTGACCTAATTACCTTAGAGTCCAAAATGTTCTTTACTTCGAATTCAGGTTCTCCATCCACTTGAATGGGTCCCGGAGGTTTAGTTAGTCTGGTTCCAGGTTGCATAGGTTTTAAAAGTGATACATGAAACACTGGATGTATTCGCATATGAGTTGGTAATTCTAGTTTAACAGCCACCGGATTAATTATAGCAGTAATAGGATATGGCCCCAGATACTTCGGATTAAAAGTGCGAGGTCCTTTGAGTGAGAAGTGTTTGGTGGACAACCAGACTTGGTCCCCAACCTGGTATTGAGGTGTCTCGCTCCGGTGTTGATCTGCACCTCTCTTTTTATCTTTCCTTGGCTTGCTGTAAGTGTGCAGCTGATCCACGGCGGGTGTTCCGAGATCCTGAGGAGGATCGAGGTTGGAGGTTCGAGGGTGGATTCCATATACTGTGTAGAAGAGACTCTGCCCCGTTCCTGAATGAACTGAATTGTTGTATGCATATTCAGCTATACAAAGAATGTCTTTCCAGTTGCTTTCTGACTGTTGTAGCATGCATCGTAAATATTGTTTGAGAGTCTGGTTCGTTCTCTCAGTTTGACCATCGGTTTGGGGGTGGTGGCTGGTTGAGAGTCTTACATCAATTTGGGCCAACTGACAGCAACTACGCCAGAAATGGGAAATAAATTGACTCCCTCTGTTGGAGATGAGCACCGACGAGAATCCGTGTAACCGGACAATATTTTCAAGGAATTCTCTGGCTAGTACTGAAGGTAAACCTTTTAACGGAATGAAATGTCATTTTGGAAAATAGATCTACAATAACGAGGATGGTGTTGTACCCGGAGCAAGGGGGTAAGTCAGTGATAAAATCCATAGAAAGGGTGTGCCAGGGAGATGGTGGAATGCCTAGCGGTTGAAGAAGACCAGCCGGTCTTTTCTTTTGACCCTTGTTTTGTGCGCACACACCACAGGACATCACAAATTCTTTTATATCTTTTCTCCACGAAGGCCACCAGAATTGTCTTTTCACTTTTTCTTCTGTTTTGGCTATGCCAGGATGTCCTATCAATGAGTCGTGATAGCAGGTAATAACTTGCTTTTGGAGTTCAGAGTGTGGAAGAAACAGTCGACCTAGGAAATAAGGTAGGCCATTGGTTAAGGTAAAACCAGTTCCTTTTTGTATCCAGTTCTGCAAATCAGTTGAATTTAAGAGTTGTTTAACTCTGTCCTGGATGTCTTCAAGTGATTGCGAAGAAGTCATGCCTAAGATTCTTTGGTCAGGAATTATTGGTACCGGTTCAGTGTTACCGATAATGTCCCCCATTCCAATTCGAGAAAGGGCATCTGCTTTACCATTCTTACAGCCTGGGCGGTAAGTGATTACAAAGTCGAATTCGGCAAAGAACAGGGCCCAACGGAGCTGTCGAGATGATTGTGCCCTGACGGTTTTCAGATACTGTAAATTCCTATGATCAGTAATCACCGTGATGGTGTGTCTTGCTCCAAGGAGATAATGACGCCAGGCCTTAAAGGCGGATTTAATTGCCAGCAGTTCCTTGTCAGTGATGGCGTAGTTTATCTCAGGAGCCGAGCATTTCCGGGACCAGTACGCTACGGGATGTAATTGGTTGGTTTCTGGGTCTCTTTGAGAGAGAACGGCTCCCATAGCTAAGCTGGACGCGTCAGTTTCGACGATGTAAGGGAGGTCCGGACGTGGGTGTTTCAATATAGGTGCAGAAGTAAACTTCTCTTTTAGTTCTTGAAAGGCTTGCTCGGCTTC
Organism: Ambystoma mexicanum; assembly: GCF_040938575.1. NCBI lineage: Eukaryota > Metazoa > Chordata > Amphibia > Caudata > Ambystomatidae > Ambystoma > Ambystoma mexicanum. Next base: position 322,026,303 of record NC_090926.1, on the reverse strand, counting down.
TTTGGACCATTCAAAACGTTTATTCTTTCTTAAGAGTGCCGTGATGGGTTGCACCACTCGTGAAAACTCCGGAATGAATCGGCGATAAAGATTGGCGAAACCTAACATGCTCTGAACACCTTTTACGGAACTGGGTGATGGCCATTTGAGGATAGCGTCCACTTTTCGTGAGTCCATTTGGACTCCTTTAGGTGTCGGGATAAAACCCAGAAATTCGACTTCGGTGGCATGGAAAACACATTTTTCAAGTTTTGCAAATAATTTGTGTTGACTTAATTTTTCGAGTAATGCTCTGACATGATTTCGATGATCAGCTTCCGAAGAAGAGTATACGAGAATGTCATCTATGTACACGACAACACAAACGTCAATGAGCTCCCTGAGGACATCATTCATAAAATATTGGAAGGCAGCCGGTGCATTGCACAGTCTGAAAGGCATCACTTGGTACTCAAACAACCCATATTTGGTGCGGAACGCCGTCTTCCATTCGTCGCCTTCCTTGACCCGCACCAAATGGTAAGCCCCTCAGAGATCTAACTTGGTGTATATGCAGGCGTCCTTCACCTGGTCAAGAAGCTCTGGGATCAGAGGTAGTGGCTATCTGTTTTTGACTGTTATCCGATTCAAAGCACGGTAATCTATGCAGGTTCTGAGGTCACCTTCTTTTTTTGGTACGAAGAATAATGCCGAGGATGCAGGGGACTTTGACGGGCGAATAAAACCATTGGCCAGGTACTGGTCCAGATACTGACGTAAATGAAGATTCTCGGGCTCGGTGAGGGCATAAATCCTGCTGCAGGGAGGAGTTGCTCCAGGTATTAAATCTATCTGACAATCATATGACCTGTGGGGCGGTAGGGTATTGGCTTGCTCCTTTTGAAAAACGTCCTGAAATTCTTGGTATTCCGGCGGTAATTGCAAGCAGTCAACCGTTACTGTAGCTAGGCCAGTGCCCGAAGCTCGTAGGTAGCAGGTTTGTGCACACTCTGGAAAAGTTATCGTCTTTGCTCGCCAATCAATTTGAGGATTGTATGTTTCCAGCCAAGGAATTCCCAGAATTACTTGAAATTGCGGTGCCTTGATCACGTCAAACACTATTGCCTCCCGATGCCCATCTTGACCTAACAATGTCACTTCGGTAGTTGAGTGGGTTACCGGCCCTGAGGCGATCTCGGTTCCATCCACTGTGGTGATGACATCCTTGATGGTTTTTGGGCAAAGAGGCAGATTCATCCTGGAAGCCAACTCGTGATCCACGTAGTTTCCTATAGCCCCACTGTTGATGTACGCCTGAATTGCATGCAATCGTTCTGGCTGCTTCGGATTTACGAGAACCATTGGCATAATGAAGTGCAAGGTCAAAGAATTGGTTTTCAAGCTCGGCAAGCGGACCTCTACGCTTGTCGGGCGAGGTCGTTTCCCGGCTCACTCTACAGGATTTTTATCAGAGGCGCCTACTGTCTTCTTGGGAGGTTTCACCGGACAATCTCGAAGAAAATGCCCCGACGACCCACAGTAGAGACACAGTTGCATTTGCCGTCTTCTGTCACGCTCCTTTTGGGTCAAGGGGCCTTTTACCACCACAATTTGCATAGGGTCATTGGCGTCGAGGCCCTTGGAGTTACTCTGGATTTTCGCGAAAACCCGAGTTTCAAACCTGGATCGATGTGCTTTCCTATTTTGAAGCCTGTGATCCAATTGGACCACCAAGTCAATATATTCCGAACAGTCCTGGGGTGGATTTACAACCTGGGCAAGGACGTCTTTAAGTTCACCACGAAGACCTCGATGGAATAGTGTGATTCTTTTGTCCTCGGGCCATCTTGATTCTACAACTAGCCTATTGAAGGTTGCAATGTAGGCCAAAAGGTCCAGATTACCTTGTCGTAGGGATAGGAGTTCATTGTCCAGGGCCTGCCCCTGGGAGTGTCTTGCAAACAGTCTTTCCATACTAGTCTGGAAGGCTTGAAAATTCCGAAGGATTGGATAATCTTGGGTTACCAATGGAATTGACCAGTCAGCTGCACTGCCAATGAGGTACGAAAGTACAAAAGCTACCTTGGTCTGGTCATTCGGGAAGGCCCCAGGCCTGCAGAGAAAGTGCAATCGACATTGATTCATAAATACTGCGAATCGTTTGGGATCTCCTGCAAAACGTTCAGGTGGTGCCAATGGCACGTTTCCGGGTAGGTTGATTTGAACTGGATTAGTTGCAGGCACGGGTGAAATTCCCCCCTGAATTGGGTAAAGGTGTCTGCCCCGCTTGACTCTGTAACAGCTGTCTGGCAAGATCATCAGTTCGTTCCTTGGACACTATCAATTCCCTCCTGAAGGCGTTTGTCTCCTGGCGGGCAGCATGAACTTCGGCCCGTAGCTCCCCTAATAGCTGAGCCAGTTGGTCTGTCTCAGAAGTTTCCATAGCACCTGGGTAGGAGGTTATTGGTAGGCTTCGCGTTCTGGAATGCTCACCTGATTCCCACGGAGGCGCTGACCCGTTCTGGACTGCTACCAATTCTTCTACAAAGCGCAGGGCCCGGAAGATGGACTGGACTGGCCCTCCCCCGAATCTCGTCTGTCTGGCTCGTAGGATAATTTTTCTGTAGGTGGGAAAGAGGGAGTTAATATCTGCTGGAAAGAGTATCTGCTCCCCCCCATCTCCCCCTTCTAAATCCCCTTGTCGCTAGTTCGTTTTTTTGTGGGCTCTCACCTTATTTTCTGTAACAATGAGCCCTCCTTCCTGCTTCTGGTGCAGGGGCGCGTTGATTCCAGTTACGTCACTGGGGTATTTAGTGGGCGCGATTCCTCTGGCTGTTCGATCCCACTTCGGAATTGCCGTAAGTATGCAGTCTTTAGATTATATTAAATGTCTTTTCCCCTTCTGGGCCGGGGTCTAGAAAAGGCAGAAAGGCCCTTCTGACCCGAATGGAGGATTGAGTTCAACCAAAATCTGGTGAGTATGCCCTCCTGTATCAAGTCCGATGCTCACCTTCTCCCCTTTTGCAGGAGCCGATTCGCTGCCGGCGTCGAAACCGCTGTTGTTCGTGGTAAGGCCTCGTAAAGGTAAGTGGAATAGGTGTGGCACCGGGTGAAGCGGAGCGCTTCTAATCGTGTCTTTCCCCTTTTTGCAGGTGCCGAGGTGCGGCAAGCTTTGTAGCCGTTTCTGCACGTGGCGCAGCCACGATAAGGTAAGAGAAAGCGGCGCTGCGGCGAGCGTTGTGGTGCGCTGCTAACCTTGTGCTTTTCTTTTGCAGGATTGTCGGAAGAAGGTTTCCCGAGTGCAGGATTCCAGTGAGTAAAGCTTTGGATGCTTGTCTTTTCTCTCCTTTTGTCTTTCAGGTGTTCCAGGAGCTGCGGGCGTGTCAGGAGCCAGGATGCAGGAGCCGACTCAGTGAGCGTCCTGCTGCTGATGCAGAATAACGCGAAGCACATGAATTCCTTCGGGCGTGGTTTAAATAGCAGAGGAGTGCTTCAGGTGAGTATCTTTCCTCCGGCCCCACCCAGGTAAGAAAAAGAGTTCCTGAAGAGGGAAAAATAGTTCTTCCCAGCCTAAATGGCTGGAGACCTCAGCCAGACTGGATTGCTCTGGGTGAGTAAGCAGCATGGTCTGCCTCAGGTAAGTCCATCCAAGCATTGACATGTTTTGACCAAATGAGCCTGGCGCCAGGACTGAAGCCTTTTATGAGCCTGGCGCCAGGACGTGATCCAAAGGGCCCCAGTAGCGGTCTGCTGGATCCGGTGATGTGGGTGATAGGTCTGCTTCCGGGGATGCTGGGCCTGGCTCCCCGGGAGCAGCCATCATGACAGGGATTGGGTCCTCCGACGTATTCCATATCTATGACAGTAATTACCACAGCTGTGCTGCTTCGGAAAATCTTTTGGCGTCCTGCCTTTGACGTTGATACGCAGTCCTAGAGGGCCTCCATCGAGCCGATGTCACCGGATGTTATAAGTAGGACGCACGATGTCTGTAACCTCAGTTCCGTGTTCGCTTCGGAGATCTCGGCGCGCCTCGGTTCTACTGAATCCTGTTCTTTCGGTTCTTCGAACGTGTTTGTGTATTGAAATGATGCCTTCGGCTTCTTCCACCCCGCGGTCTGTTTTTAAGAAGTGTCGGGTGTGCGGGTTAAGATGTCGTTGAAGGACACGCACGACGCTTGCCTCTGGTGCCTCGGGGAGGACCACGATACAGATGACTGCCGACTGCCAGTCGCGTACATCGAAGGCCTTGCAGGAGCGTAAGAAGGTGTCGGTGGGTAAGCCCCGCAAGTTGTGATCCACTGGACTTTCGACGGACGATCCGCCTGTTGGTGGGTTGCTTGTCCCAACGAGCATTCCACTCCTGAGGAATTGGATTCGTTCCGAAAGGAGATGATGGTGATTTTTCAATCGCAGGGCTCCGGTCCGTCCGTCCGTGCCGTCGAAGGACGTCGGCCGTGACCGTGCTAGAGACACCACTCGTACGCCTTTGGGCTAGAGCGGTCGTCGCGACCACCGAGCGCCTTCGAGGTCCCGGTCAGACAAGGATGGTCGCTCTAGACATGCCCGTTCCAGGTCCTCGACGCCCTCGAGACTGCGTGAGCCTGTGAAGTCTTCGAGGAAGACATCGACGCCTGCAGTGCCGAGGTTGTTGAGGGACTCTCGTGAGGCTCCGCCTCCAAGGAAATCGTCAACACCATCTGCGCCCAGGCTGTCGAAGGACACGCTCGGGGCTCTGCCCTTGAGGCCTGTGTCAACGCAGTCGAAGTTGTCGGCGCCTCGCTCGACGCCGATTCAGTCGACGCCTTTCGAGGCTGCTTTGTCGGAGGTACCCCGTGGCACGGTGGAACCCCCAGAAAGGCTCTGGCTAAGAATGTCTTTGTCCCTTTTTTCTGTGCCCTCTTTCCGACCTCGATTATATTTGAGGGGGATGAGGGATCTGAGGAAGGTTTGGTGCCTGACGAGATTGTCTGGTCACAGCCAGATTGAAGGCCTGCGTCAGTCACTGCACGACGTGAGTGGTCTGGACACCTCTGGAGGTGGAGTTCTGTCGGCCTGAGCATGGCACCCAGGCCGAGTCCTCGTACCGGCGCCTTATGTCGAGGGTCACGGAATACTTGGAGTGGTCTGTGCCACCTGTGGATTTTCTGCAGGATGACCTGACGGACATCCTCGACCAAGGTCCTCCAACTGACCTGGTACTGCCATTCCATATGGCTTTGCAAAGAAGGGTGGCTGCAGCTTGGACTGCTCCGGAGAGTCTCCCGGCAGTGAGCAAGTCTTTGCTGCAAAAATACCATCCAGCCAGTAGTGACACCTGCTACTTGACCACGCACCCCACTCCGGAGAGTTTGGTGGTGCAGGCAGACACGGCCCAGCAAAGCAGGCGTCGTCCCCTACCATCCCTCCTGATGGGGACAACCAGCGTTTTGATGGCTGAGCGAAGAAAGTGTTTTCTTCAGGGGGTATGGATTTACAGGCAGCCAACTCCGTGTGTGCCTTGTCACGTTTCACGCACACTGTGGAACTGTATTTCCTTGGTGGCTGAACATATTCCCGACGGGAGGAACAGGTTGGTTTTCTTGCTATTGTATAGGATGGCAAGGATGCCATGTGTGAGGCCGTTCAGTTGGGTTTGGACATGGCAATTGTGTCAGCCGATCCATGGCGGTGAGCACTGTAATACGCAGGTTTGCATGGTTGCAGAAGTCAAGGTTTGCTCCTGATGTGCAGGCCAGGCTCCTCAACATGCCCTTTGTTGGTGAAGATTTTTTTGGCAGCAAGGCTGACGAGAGCCTTGAGAGGTTGCAGACCTCCAAAGCTGCAGCAAAGTCGTTGAGCGCTGCAGTTCACCAGCCTCTGCCTTTTCGTCCTAGGGGACAGCAATGGGGGGGAGGTTCCTTTCAATATTATTCATCCTTTAGTAAATCGAGAGGAGCTGCAAGTCAAAGGGACCACTGTTGGAGTGCCAGAGGTGGAAAACGGGGTATTCGAGGTGCCATGGCTGCTCGGGCAGTTGCCTCTTTGCCCTCGGGTACTGCCGCAGCCGCTTCAGCTCAGTTATGAGGCCATGTCCCATGGTTTGCCGGTTGGGGGCATGCTGGCACAGCATCTTGTAGAGTGGTATGCCATTACTTCAGATGTGTGGGTTCTGGAGATCATCGCCCACGGCTACGGTCTTGCTTTCCGACAGAGGCCTCAAGACATTCCACCAGGGAATCTCTTTGAAGAGTCTGGATCCACTCCTTGCGCAGGAAATGCAATCCCTGCTGGAGAAAGGCGCCATAGAACTGGTGCCTGTAGCGGAGAGGAACAAGGGATGGTATTCCCCTTATTTTTTGATTTCGAAGAAAGACTGGGGATTGAGACCCATCATGGACTTGCGTGGTTTGAACAAGCTCCTAAGGAAGGACAAGTTCAAGATGGTTACTCTTTCTCAAGTCCTCCGGGCCTTTCAACTTCAGGACTGGTTGGTGTCTCGACCTCAAGGACGCTTAGTTTCATGTGCTGATCCACCCAAAGCACAAGAAGTACCTGAGGTTCGCGGTTGGCGACTTGCACTTTCAGTTTTGGGTCCTGCTGTTCGGATTGACCTCCGCCCCGAGGGTATTCACCAAGCTCATGGTGGTGGTGGTGGCAGCGTATCTCAGGAAAGGGGGATTCACGTGTACCCCTACCTGGACGATTGGTTGATCAGGGCGCGCTCTCCCGAGCAAGTCCTGGATCATCTGTCCATCACCTGCCACTCCCTTCACAGGCTGGGCTTCTCCCTCAACTTAAAGTAGTCCCATTTGATGCCAACCCAGCGGCTCCAGTACATTGGAGCAGTGCTCGACACTTCGCTGGGGCAGTGTTTTCCTCCCTAGTTGAGGGCTGATCACATTCAGCAGGAGTTTCAACACGCCCAGAGTCTCCCGACGTTCGAGTTCTTGAGATTGCTCAGCCTCATGGCATCCTGTATTCTTCTGGTGCTGGAGGCCAGGTTGCGGATGAGATCTTTGCAGTGGGCCCTCAAGATGCAGTGGTCGCAGTGCTCCGGCAGGATGTCGGACCCCGTTCGGGTGCTGCCCTCGGTCACCCAGGACCTTCTGTGGTGGGCCGTTGGAGGCAATCTGATGAAGGGGGCTCTGTTTTGGATACCCTGGCCGGAGGTGAGTGACGATCGTGACAGACGCAGCCCTCACAGGATGGGGAGCTCATGCCGAGTTGACAGTCAGCGGACGTTGGCCTCCGTCGGAGTCCAGACTCCATATCAATCTGTTGGAGCTGAGGGCTGTCAGGCTTGCCATGAAGGCTTTTCTGCCGACTGGGCGAGGCAGGAATGTCCTGATTCTGATGGACAACACAGTGGCCATGCACTACCTCAACAACACAAAAAAGGGGGTGGGGGTGCAGGGTCACTTCCTCTGTGCAGGGAGGCGATCCAGCTCTGGTTCTGGGCCATCCAGCAGGAAGTTTCGATCTCAGCAGTTCATCTGGCCGGAGACGAAAATGAGACGGCGTACGCTCTGAGCAGGCAGAGCGCGATCTCTCACGAGGGGGAGCTGGCTCAGCAGATTCTCCTGGAGATCTTAGCCCTTTGGGGGAGACCCCTCAGGTGGATCTCTTCACCTCCAATGTCAACCGGAAGTGCGAAAGGTTCTGCTTGCGGGAATTTCCTCCAAAAGGAGCCTTAGGAGACACGTTCGTGGTGGAGTGGTCCTTCCCACTGCTGTACGCGTTTCCTCCATTCCCCGTCATCCCGCAAGTTCTACGGAGGTTCGGTTCCCGGATTATCCTCATTGCTCTGGCTTGGGCGACGTGGTACCCGGACCTTCTCGACTTGTCCATCTGCCCTCCATGTTGTCTTCCCTACCGAGACGACCTGCTCTCACGGGAGTTGGGTTAGGTTCTCCATCCAGAGGTCAGATCCCTCAACCTTCACGCTTGGCTTCTGAAAGGTAGAGGTATAAGGCTTGGGACCTCCCTGAAGACGTGATGGAGGTGTTGCTTTCGACCAGGCGGCCGGCAACAAAGTCCCTGTGCCGTTGCCGAAAGTTCTGCAACTGGTGCAGGGTTAAGAATGGATCCTTTTTCATGTGTCATTCCTGTAGTTCTCTTTTTTGCTTTCATTGGCCCACAGGGGCCTGCAAATGTGTACTGTTAAAGGTTACCTGGCAGCGCTGTCTATATTTAAGCGCTCGTCTGAGGAGTGTTCTTATTTTAAAATTCCTTTAATTTCTCAGTTTCTCAAAGGACTCACTAATGTGTTTCCGCCAGCACCTTTCCAGGTGCCTGGTTGGGATTTGAACCTTGTTCTGAAATTCCTTATGGGTGCTACGTTTGAGCCTTTACATTCTTGTCCTTTGAGGCTGTTAGCGCTTAAAACTGTGTTTTTAGTTGCGGTCACTTCCGCTCGTGGAGTGAGTTGCAGGCACTTTCAGTTAAGCCATCCTTCACTGTGTTTTATAAGGACAGGGTTGTTCTTAGAGTTTGTCCTTCCTTTCTTCCGAAGTTGGTGTCGGAATTTCATTTCAGCCAGAAGGTTATTCTTCCGGCATTTTATCCTCCTCCACATCCTGGTAAGGAAATGGAGAGGCTCCATAGGTTGGATCCTAGGAGAGCTTTGTTTCTACATTTCTCGCATGTCCCGTGTCAGAGTGGACGATCAGCTCTTTATTGGTTACGTTGGAAGACGTTTGGGACAAGCTGTGACTAAGCAGACTTTATCTAGATGGATTATCTTGGCAATTTATGAATGTTACCGCTTGGCGAGTGAGGACCCTCCGGTAGGCTTACGGGCCCATTCTACTAGGCGGGGGTGGGGGGGAGCAATGGCTGCCTCTACTGCCCTGCAGAGGGGTGTTCCTATTCTTAACATCTGTGATGCAGCCACTTGGGCTTCAGTCCATACCTTTGTACGTCACTACTCCCTTGATTCTATCCATGGGCAGGATCTGGCCTTTGGCAAGGCGGTCCTTTACTCTGCAAGTTGATTGGGCATTCTGAATTTCTATATTCTAAATTCTTTTCCCTCCTCCATACGTTGGTACTGCTTTGGGAGTCTGTCGTAGATATGGAATAAGTCTGAGGACCCAATCCCCTCGATGAACAAGTTACTCTTACCTGGTAACGTTCTTTTGATGGGATGGTCCGACAACCTATTCCATATCCCTCCCTACCTGCCCCGCTACAGAATTTCTTATGCGATTGCAGCTTACATTTCTGCAAGGCTTTCTGTGATCATATTGGCAGTGGTTTGGTGCCACACGTTCTCGGGAAAAAACTGAGGCTACGGGCGTCGTGCGTCCTACTTAGAACATCCAGTGACGTCGGCTCGACGGAGGCCCTCGAGGACAGCGTATCGACGTCATTGACGCAGACGCCGCAAGATTTTCCGAAGCAGCACAGCTGTGGTGATTACTGTCATAGATATGGAATACGTCGTCCGACCATCCCATCGAAAGAACATTACCAGGTAAGAGAGTAACTTGTTCATCTCTACCACAGACACTTAACATGTTGCCCTACCATTTTGTGCAAAAAATTGTAATCTCTAATTTACACAATTCAACTTCTTGTAACGCCATATAGTCCATAACTTCCTAAATACTAATAAATGACATTGTTACCTACGAGTCCTTAGCACTTACAATAATCCTGCAATTCCTCAAAAGAAATTAGGACTAGGTACATTTTATTTTTACATAGTGCTCTTGTTTGACTTTGAACCCTAAATGTCCTTAGGCGTTTAGCACCTGTATGCTGAAAATCCTCAAAATGGTTATCTTTAACAATGAGAATCCCCCATTAACCATTTAAAGTACCAACCATTCCTAAAAAAGTCTGCTCATTCACACTCACTAACTTAATAGCACTTAACCTCACTGCGTTGCACATCCCCTTACTTACTCCTACGTCCTGTCCCCTTTCCTCCGTACTTGTGAGACATTCCATCCTGTGGTACGGGACCCGAGTGCACTTGTAAAAAAAAGCATCAAACTGAAAATGTGTCGTTCTCTTTTTACGCGGGGTACCCCCACACTCCTTAGCTCTGCTCTGCGCATTGCCCTTCAGTCATTTTCTCCGTGCGGTCGGGCCGGACGTGCTTGCATCACCGGGGAGAATTTTTTTTTTTTTTTCCCGTTGTCCTCTCCTGCTCCAGTCGCATAGTCCTCAGTCTATGCCAGAGCGTCTGGGATTTGCCAAATGTTCTTCTTGCAAGCATTGCTTTGCTAGGGCAGATCTCCATTCTCTCTGCTTGGAGTGTCTGGGACCGGATCACAGTTGGGACTCGTGTTTCTTCTGCAACTCCCTTTCGGTCCGGGCAATTCAATATCGTCTTCACAGGTGGGAGGAAATGAATGTTGCTCCATTGTATTTTCAACTCTTAATTGATGGAAAGAGACGCCTGGTAATTTCTTTACTGTTTGGGGCACCCCAGCCGGGGGACTCCTTCCCGGGGCCCTCCAGGTCCAGGAGGGGCTTCAAAAGAATAGGCGTTCCAGGGTTGTCTCCGAGGGTTTCTGTGAGGGGCCTGCCTATACCGGATCATGATCCGAGGTTCACCGATCAGGTGCTAATAGTCAGCATAGTCATACTAAGGCGTTGGGTACCAGAGTTTGCTACGAGGTCTCTTTGTCTGGAACTTCCCACACAGACACCAGGGTGCGCTCTGAGGGTTTCTGTACCGAACCACGGTTCGAGGCCCCTCTCGAGGGAGCTATTAAGACCAACTCTGTTCCGAGGTTCCTCTTAACAAGGCGAAGGTGTTTACCAACAGAACTGAGAGGCCTGTAAAGGTTTTGTCTTAGGTGGATTCCTTAACTTTCCTGCGCTTGCGGAGGTACCGGTTCTGTTGAGGGGACACAGGGAGAGGTGGTTGACTATAACGCCTCTGTTACCAGCGTTGCCGAGGTTCGTCCTTTTGGAGGCTAATTCAAGGGACAGGATGTCCAGTAAACATCCAAGGCCCCATAGTACCGGCTCTGCCGAGGATCCTTGTGTCAAGGCTAAAATTTCAGTCAGGTCCCCTGACCAATCTTTGGAGTCAACTGCCTCATCTACACATGTGATGCAGTTCTCCTCAGATGTTCACAAAATGGCGGGCCTTCCCACGTGGCGTACGGTGGCCATTTTGGATTCTTCCCTCACACCCAGGCTATTGACGGTGGGTGTTTTGAACCTTCTTTACGGTGGACAACCATTTCCAGGCGACCATGTGAATCCGTTTCGTCCTTCCTATGACTGGCATGCTCGAATGCCACTACCACATTCGATCTTGCTTCCTCCATTTGCCCCATTGGTTTATGTAGATCCGGTTGGTGGTGGGCCCGCTTGGCAGCCCTCCTCACTGCGTTCGTGGGGTTATGCTCCTCATAAGGCCTCTGCCCACTCCAGCGCCTAAGGTCTCGGCAGGGGATGCCTTTTTTGGGAAATTTCATAGTCTAATGAACTCTGATCCCCTGAGGGAGTACTTAAAGGGCCTTGTTGGAGAAATCTTCCCTCAGACTCTGTTGCCTGCCCTGACAGTTCCTGTCACGGCGCCTGTCCCCCCCGGCTGCAGCACCTCCTCTCCCTCCTGCCTCCCTTGTCACCGGTGGACAAGACTCCGGCAGAGTGTGATGTCAATCTGACGCCGGTTGCGTCTCAGCCGGGCACCCGGATGTTCTAGACGACCCTTTGGCGGATCAGGACAGTGTGGACCAGCCCCGTTCTGTCCAAGCATTTCACAACCGGGTTCTTGACATGACACTCCTTGACATACCTGTGCCTGAGGCACCCGCTCCACAGGATAGGGTGTTTTCCGGGGTGCTAACCTTGTCTCCACAGAAGTGTACTGGCCTGTTCCTTCAGAAGTATGTCCTGGCCGGGCCCGCACGGTCTGGGGAAAACCCCACACCAGGCTGCACATTAATTGATGCCCATTACAGGCTTCACACCTCTGAGGAAGTAACCCTGGTGCCATGTCTGCTCTGGTCCTTTACGGTGGTAGCAGCCACCACACTGCAATCCAAGCTGGTCTGTGTCTTCCTCAGCTGCGGCTCCAAGGAGGACAAATTGCTCTATTTCTTGGGCAAGAAGATTTTTGCCAATTACAATTGCATCAGGCCAACACAGAGCTCATCCTGGCGGTGGTGAATATGAAACTGTGGAGAGATTTGGCTCACTGTTAGGCTCACCTGATATCCCGGGGGTGTCTGGAAGGCTCTGAGTTCTGGAACCCTGGATGTGTAGTTGCCCAGTGCTGATTAATGAATCTTAACTATTTGTAGGGTGAGCTATCCGTCCTGCGTTTCTTGTGCAGGGGCGCTTGACGTTTGTTGGTGAGTTGCCTGAGTTGCTTCTCTGGTGCAGTATGCCTTCCTTGGGCCCAGGCCTGCTCTGACCCCAAATCTGCTGATAGGCAGGTAGGTTTGTTAATTGTAAGTCTTTGTACTGTTTATGGTGGGAATTCGTTTGTCTTTATCTCCTTTTCGGGTGTGAAAGTCTTGATGCTGGCGTGCCGGATGGAGAGGCACGTTTCTAGGTAAGAGAAAGTGCGAAGCGCAACGCCTTTGTCTTTTGAAGCTAACCTGTGTTTTCTTCTCCTCCTAACAGGCCGCTGTGGTGCTGCGAGTGGATGAGAGCGCAATGGAAAAACAGGCCCCCAGAATCCGTTAATGTAGTACAGTGCTGTGCAGTTGTTTAATATTAAAAGCGAACATGAATATGTCGCTTTTCCTTTGCAGATGTTGCTGTGGTGCTCTGGATGGAAGCGTGGTGTAGCGGGATGGAATTCAGGTAAGACTGTTGGAATTCGATGTTTTGGAAGCGTGCGTTCTAATATTGTTTTTCCCTTTCTCGGTATTGCAGGTCGCAATGTTCGAACAGCAGCTTTGGTAGCAGTTTGCCGGAAGTTATTAAACTAGTACTCACAGGTGAGTGATGTTTCTTCTTCTCTCGGTTTCCACAGGTTGCAGCCCAGTTGAGATGCTGAGTGCTGGATGGTGTTTCCTCGGGTAAAAAAGAATAATCTTGTTCTTGCAGGATTACAGGAAGATGCTGAAGACCAGGAGCTGGACACAGTGAGCGTCACACTGCTGGTTGCAGAATAAAACGAAACATGTTCTGCAGTCAGGATGTGGTTTATATAGCCCAGGTAAAGTAGTACCGCGGGAAAGTAGTTGCAGGCCTGCCACACCATGGCTTGGTTCTTAGAACTAGACTGTGTGGGTACTTCCATGTTGTATTTAAAGGCCCATGTACATAAATGGGACCTAGTTTGAACAGCCCTGCCTTCCTACACTTCCTGGCTTACAGGCACCTACCAACGCACAGTGGGCTAGCTGCATGGCATTTCACAACCACTATTCTCACGCATGCTGGATGCCCTCCTGAAGCACACAAGCACCCATATATCCCAACTACGGACTGCCCAGGAGATAGCCGAAACCAAAGTAGGCTTCCATGCACTGGCAGGCATGCCCAATTGTGTTGGTGCCATCGACTGCGCCCATGTGGAATTGGTAGTCCCCCATGCCATAGAGGCGGTGTACCGCAATCGCAAGCAATACTGCTCCATCAATGTGCAAATGGTATGTGACTCCAGCAAGATCATCACACATTGCTGCACCCGATTTCCTGGATCTACACATGATGCCATGGTACTGCGCAACTCCACGCTACCCTGTCACATGGAGCGACATGCTGGACCACGTGCCTGGCTGCTCGGTGAGTTGCACAACAGGGCCATGGCCATGGCCATTCTGTGGGGGTACTGATGTGTTCGGATGCACAAGGGGTGGGGCCTACTGCACCCGGGTGGGAAAGGGGGGGAGAGGAGAATAGTGCACCTGGGTGGCACAAGCCAGTGAGTGGAGAATGCATGCAGAGCTAAACACTCCTCACCTGAACCAGCTAAACAGAGCATAACACATCACTGGGCCACATATCACAAATATTGCATATGGATGACAACAAGTAAGAAGCACAACTAGGGCACCATGGTGATGGCAAGCAATGCATGACTGAATAGGATGGCAACCGTGGCAATGCGGCTAGTATGACCATGCATAGTAAAGAATATACAGCATGATTTGGAGGCCAAACATTTTCGCACTACCACAGCACATCTGCCAGAGCATGCATGATTACACCCTGCATCATCTATTGAACCTCATCCAGTGTACCACACCTCATTACAGTTTACATTGCATCGAGGTGACTATTTTGTACACGTACAGGGACATGTGCATGCCCACACCAAATATCTGCTGCCATGACTGTGCTCCCTGAAGGTGGCAGTTCAGAGTGACACGCACCTATTTGTATCTGCTTGCAGGTGATGGAGGATATCCCTTGAGGCTGTGTCTACTTACCCCTTTGCGGAACCCGCAGAACAGCCATGAAGGGGAGTACAATTGTGTGCGCACTCGTACCCGTGTTGTGATTGAGCAGACCTTTGGCCTGTTGAAGGCGCGGTTCCGCTGCCTAAGCAGATCTGGTGGGGCACTCCTATATAAGCCTGAGAAGGAGGCGGAGATCACCATGGCCTGTGTCGCGCTGCACAACAGGAATGTATGATATGGCATTTGTAACGCGCCTATACACAAGTGTTTCAAGGCGCGATACCACTGCCACCTGACATTGACATGCATGGGCCGGGTGAGGATGAAGGAGACGGAGGCGAAGGAGCCCCCATGCCAGTACGTGATGCACGGGATGGCCATGCTGTACGCCAAGGACTAATTGACGAATACTTTTTAAATGCAGTGACCATAAATGTAATGTGCCTGTGACACACTGTCTGCGTGTGGACATGCACACTTGTTTTGTTAGAATTGCCCCACTGTGCACCATCACAGATTAAATGTACATGCTCCAAAATAAGTATGTCCGGCCAATGATTTTCTTGCACACAACGGGTGTATTTTCAAGACACCTGATAATGTGAACAAAATCCCCTCACAACCCCCCGTGAACACCCTCACCCACCCTACAAACCCCAAAAATACTCAAGTAAACTCCCTCACCCACCCTACAAATCCCAAATGTCCCCATATGTCCAACAAACACTGGTCCCTTCACCAACGTACATTTTCAAAATGTCATTGTCTGCCCACTCTATTTCTTTGCAATTTTGGGATCTGGGGGTGCCATGGTCAAGCACCGTGCACTACTCCGCGTCAACCGCACAGGGCTCGATTGGGCTGAGGTAGAAGGGGTTGTGGCAGTGGAGGTATCGATGATCAGTCCCATGCCTGCCCCAGGGTGTGGGCACTGCGGTTGAGGTAGATTCGCAAGCAGGGCCTGTGTAAGTGCCCCCATACACTCCCTCATGGCACGTGTCAATGCCTCAACAGCAGCAGTGGTGTCTGCAATGGCTGTGGCAATGGCCCTCATGGAGTCATTCCCGTTGGATATTTGTTGCCGCATGAGTTCGAGCATCGACTCCTGTCGGGCCTCAACCCTTGACAGGCGAGCCTCGAAGGAGGAGTCGGCTGCAGGAGTATTGGTGGGCGGGGTGGTGGTAGGCAGGGTGGAGGATGGCCCCTGCGTGGGGCCCACGTCCAGGGCACAGTCCTCCTCAAAGAGGCCTATGTCTGAATCTCCAAGGTCCGAGTCGTGGAGGCAGGGATCTTCCATGCTCTCGGCCTCTGTAGGGTGGGGGTAGGCTGGTAATGGGGCTTGGGGTGGGTGTGCCGGACATGTCACTCTCATTCTCCACTTCTGTATCCACGTCGTCTGCGGTGGCTGGCGGAGCGGGAATGGAAACGCCTCCCACTGTTGTGGTGGCTGCTGCTGTGCTGTGGCTGCGGCTGCAGGTGTCTCCTGCAGGGTTACTGCCCGGTGTTGCGCACTGCCTGTTGCTCTGGGCAGTTTCTTGGGCTGGGGGGTGGCGGTGGCCCTGGTCCCTTGCCGTGCAGTGGATGAACTTGCACCACTGTCCTGTATTCCATCTTCCTCATCGGTGCCTGGGGGATAGAAGAGATGCAGGTCATCAGTGATGGTGTCACATGGCAGCTATGATGTATTGCGCTGCGATATGTTCATACATTCATGCATCAAATTATTTCTGGGGTGTGGCATTTGGTGTTCAGTGGGGGCATGTGGGCAATTAATGCATGGCTGGTGGCATGGCATTGGTACGGTGTCTGTGTGGTGAGTTCCATGGGCAAGGTTGGGTCATGTTGCACTTGTGTTGGCATTGGCACTCAGCATGCGTGTGTTGCAGGGTGTGCCACACATTCTTGATTGGATATGTTGATGCGGGCCTGGGACATGCATTGCCTTGCCTAGTCGCACTTCCACATCACTTGTGCCACATCATGGTTTAGCCTACATGGATGTGATGGGTCCCTCACCTTCTTCTGTGGATGATGCGGCGCCCGCCTCCTGGTCTCCAATTCCCTCGATGGATTCAGGGTCAATGAAGGTACTGGTGGTCTTCTCCAATGCCGTCAACTTCACTGGGGAGTGTGGGCCCCCGCCTGTCGCCATTGCGGCCCTCCTGTTCCCCGCCAGGATCTTCCTCACCCTGAGGCGGAGGTCATCCCACCGCTTCCTACAGTCATGCACACTCCTTGGGGTGGTTCCCACTGCTGACACCCTCTGTGCGACCTCCTGCCAGACTTCTTTTTTTTTGCTTTGGGCCGCATGCTTCATGTCAGTGCTCCTGATCGTGTACGCATGCTGGGCCAAGGTGTCAGCAAGCATGCTTAGTTCAGCGTCTGAAAAACGCTGTTTTCTCTTCCTTTGGGTCACCTTCTTGGTAGCCTTGGACATCCTGCTTCTATTCTGCCACAGAACAACACGTAAGAACAGGTGGTTGTGGAGGATGGCAATGGATTGTGATTTAAAGATGGCCGCCGGCCCATTTCCCGTTCTTGCACGATAATGTCATTTCCGGGTCCGTTTTTTGCGAACACGGTAATACCGTGCCGGTATTTAGGGGTTATGAGGTGGTAACGCTATGGGCGGGCCCCGCAATGCCGGTATAGGGGGGGGGGTTGGTGGCCCTTTACCGGCATGACGGTATTGCCACTACCGGCATGGGGGAATGCGCGTGCTCGAGCACTCGTAATCACCCGCTGTTAGCGGGTTTATATGAGCACGGACCCACTCATTCCGGCATGCCGGTAATGAACCCGTTTTTACCGGGCAACTCGTAATGAGGCCCAATATCTTCTCTCTGAGCACTGTTTCAACTGCATCTGAACACTTCCAACATTGCATATCCCTTCCTTTTCTTGCCGGATTCTGTCTCTCATAAGATTGTAGGAATTCCCCTTCCAACTGACGGCACACGCAGCTGGGTCATTTATTCTAATCTCTATATTATTAATTGTTCTTCCTTGCACAGCGTATCTTGGGCGGGTGCAACCTGTTTATGAAGCTAACTTCTTGGAGCCAACCACTTGTCGATCAGCGTTCCACTGAATTGCCAGTGGCCACTTCTGATGTCATTTCGCCACCAGATGGAGTCCCGCACAGAGCTCTGCATTTCCAACCATCGGCCCAGCATCGAGCCCGACGCCATACCTCCATGTAAGCGTCCACTACTCACATCAACATGCTTGCCCCTTCCATTTCACATATTCAAACAATGTGCGTTGCGGCCAGCATTTTTCTTGACAGCGCAGCTTTAAGAAGTATCCAATACTACCCTGTTTTGTGGCTACTGGCAGCTCCCTCCAATGGGAGCAATATCAGCCGCCACTCTTTGCACTAGCACTGCTCCTTCATCATTTCGCACTGCGCCTTCGTACATTACACTTTGAAGACATACATGACCCTGCACTGGCTGTAAATCACTTGTCCTTGCCCTTGAAAGCATGTCTTCTGTATCTTCTCCCCTGGGGGCCTGCGCTGCCTGCGCAAGGGCTTCTTCTCCCTTGGGCCTGTGCAGGGGCTACTTCTCCCTTGGGGACGCTGCCTGCGCACAGGCTTCTTCTCCCTTGGGTCCTGCGCAGGTGTCTGCGCTGGGACTTTCTTTACCTCTCAACTTCTGGTTGCAGTGTTGGGCTATACTTTCTTCCCCTTCCAAATCGAGCCAAACCCCTCCACCCCCCTGGCCCCTTTCTTTTTCCACGGATGATGGGACTTCTTTGTGGGGGGGGGGCAGTCGTTCCTCATCTCTTCTGCTGCCCTCCCACCCGCTAAGCAGACTGCTTCCTCTCCTTGTTTGCATGTAGGTTCTTTTTACTCAGTATCCCACCTTCGTTGCTGGTGTAATAAGCCGCTTCATACGCTTTCTTGTAAGTTCCTTAAGTCAAGCTTTATTGTAGTTTATTTCAAGTTGTTATGGAGAGAACCACTGGGTCCCATCACCCAGACTGACAAGTCCCAACTGGAACTTTCACATGAACTTGTATCCAAACATTCCACCATGACATACCAACATTCTCTCAGACCACTCACAGCAAGCACTAGAAAACAATCACGCTTGTTAAGTCTCAGCAATCGCCCGCAACAAGTACGCAGTCAAAAGAAATTGCACACTGCATCCACAGCTGGTCACACCAGCGCTCAGTCCACATCCACAAAGGTGGTACACTGCATGTCGACTATCTCACATGTACCTACCACAGGAAAAGAAGAGACTGAGCATGCAACATCTCGGAAAGGATCCCCAGCAGAACCACATCAGGAATCTCCAGTTTTTTCTGACTCCATCATAATGGAGAAAAGAGCAGGCACTGAACCGCTGCAGGCCCCACAACAAGTGCACAGGCCACCTACACCAACACAGTGGCCAAGCCTGTCTGCATACCCAACTGAACCATTACTGAATCCCCAAACCCTACTCTTGTTGCAGGTGTTGTCATCTTTGCAAAGCCTGTTCTCTCAACTTAAAGGGATGGTCTAGTAAAAATGTTTATTTAAAAAATAGATAGGCAACATAAAAAAAAATACTAACATTCTCCGTTTTAAAACTTCCTATGTAAAATTTTGAGCTATTCAAGCTCAAAATTCGCAAAAGCAAGCACGTGCGCATCCATTTTGTGAAATGGAGGCCCTCCTGTGCTGGCTTTTGCGGCACTAATGAAGGAAAAGCCAGCCAGCTGTAGTAAACAAAAGCTACCGCTGGGTGGCTTTCCCTTCATTAGTGCTGTAGGCGGAGACCGGAGACCAGAGACCAGAGCAGGAAAGCTGCAGCTGAATCTCGGTAAGTGCTATTTTTTTTTAAAAAAAAAATAAGCACTAGCTGCGTATTTTTTTCTAAGTTTTCCGGGCTGGAGGAGCCCGGAAAACTTAGAAATAAAACCGCAGCTTTAAAAACGTATTTATGTTTGCGGTCGCTTTTGAAGTGACCGCAAACATAAATACAACGTTATTGTGTTGGAAAACGCTGCGGTTTTTCTTTCCAAGTTTCTCAGGCTCCTCCGGCTCGGAGGAGCCTGAGAAACTCGGAAAGAAAAACCGCAGCGTTTTCCAACACAACTGCGTTGTTTCTGCCTGAATCTGCTTACCCATTTGGGGTTCTCGGGCTCCCCACGGGAGCCCCAAATGGGAAAGCCGATTCAGGCAGAAACAACGCGGCATTGCGGAAAACAACCGCGTTGTTTCTGCCTGAATCTGCTTTCCCGTTTGGGGCTCTCGGGCTCCCCACAGGGAGCCCGAGAGCCCCAAATGGGAAAACAGATTTAGGCAGACACAACGCAGCATTTAGCATTTCCCATTTGGGTCTCTCGGGCTCCCCACGGGGAGCCCGAGAGCCCCAAATGGGAAATCAGCTGTAGGTAGAAACACTACGCGGCATGTAAACATAACCGCGTTGTGTTTCTGCCTGCTGTGGCTTTCACTTTGGGTCTCCGGTGCTCCCCTGGGAGCACCGGAGACCCAAAGTGAAAGCCACAGCAGGCAGAAACACACGCGGTTGTGTTGGAAAACGCTGCGTTTTTTCTTTCCAAGTTTCTCAGGCTCCTCCGATCCGGAGGAGCCTGAGAAATTTGGAAAGAAAAACTGCAGCGTTTTCCAACACAATAACGTTGTATTTATGTTTGCGGTCGCTTCAAAAGCGTTTTTAAAGCTGCGGTTTCATTTCTAAGTTTTCCGGGCTCCTCCAGCCCGGAAAACTTAGAAAAAAAAACGCAGCTAGTGCTTATTTTTATAAATAAATAGCACTTACCGAGATTCAGCTGCAGCTTTCCTGCTCTCCGGTCCCCGTCCTCCGCCTACAGCACTAATGAAGGGGAAAGCCACCCAGCGGTAGCTTTTGTTTACTACAGCTGGCTGGCTTTTCCTTCATTAGTGCCGCAAAAGCAAAACCCAGCACATGAGGGCATCCATTTCACAAAATGGATGCGCCCATGTGCTTGCTTTTGCGAATTTTGAGCTTGAATAGCTCAAAATTTTACATAGGAAGTTTTAAAACGGAGAATGCTAGTATTTTTTTTGTTTAATGTTGCCTATCTATTTTTTAAATAACATTTTTTACTAGACCATCCCTTTAACACAAGGCTTCCTCCAACCCTACAAGTTCCAGTCTTGGCAATGGTTTCTATGCAAAGACCAGCATCACTGAAAATGTCAAGACCCGGGTTGCCGGGAAGATACCCATCTCCCCACAGATCAAGGTCCTCCCAGACCGCCATTCTCTCCTCTGCATCAACAAAAGGTGGTAAGGTGCTAGCTAGGTGCACAAGCTCACAACCCACCGCGTCACCGGAGCTTACCACATCATTCCCCCTGCTGACACAAGAAGGGGAGTTCACAAATACAGACACAGTGAGAACCCATGGGATACAGCATCCACTACTACAGGGTCGCCATCCAGGGATGACCAGTGGGACAGTGATAACCTAACGGGTGACCCACCAGATGAAGTACCCAGGCAATCGCCAACATAGTTGGGGCTTTCCGCTCAATGATATCCAAAGAGTGCCTAGAATTTGGTCTTACGCCATTGGAGGAGAACAACCGCTTTCTTTTTGACCAAATGAATAAGACTAAAATCCATGGTGCCCATCCCTATCCTAGACCAGGTCTGGGAGGAAGGGCTCCGCCTTATGAAGTGTTCCTTCAGAGAGCTGGCCATCAAAGGCAGACTAGAAAAGAAATGTAAGGCCCCAGAGGCCACGCCAAAATGTCTTGCAGCCCAACCTACACAGAATCTGTGGACTCGGCCACAGCGGCAGGAAGGCCAACTCACACGTGCCAAAATGTACAGTGCCACCTGAGAATGAGGGACAGAAACTTAATGTTTTTGGTAAGTAAAGTGCTAACAATCGGAGCCACTCCAGTTAAAGCAGCGAAAGCATTGGCCATCATGGCCACATATGATCATGAAATGTGGCATAGTTTAGCTCCTAGCCTAGAGCACCTGCCCGAAGAGAAGCGTGAGGAGAGGATAGCTAGTTTAAAGAAAGAAGAAACCTCCAATCCTAACATAAATATCACTGTTGACTTGGCAGAGACTGGTTTTAAACAGATCTGCAACAGAGTGGTGCTACGTAGGCAAGGATGGTTTTGTTGCAAGGATTTCAGACAAGAGATGAAGCATAAGGTCATAGAAAAACCTTGCAAAGGCGACAACCTTTTTGGCCCAAAGATAGATGAGGCGTTGAAGGCTGATCACCTATGGCGTTACTGGGCAGTAGTACTTTTTGTCCATTTAGAGAAGCGTCAGAAAGAACTAGCTCATTTGCAAACACAAGAAGCTCAAGAACATACACAAAGACTTCATACTAGTTGCAAGGATACAAAAGAAATGTTCAGGGCTACCCGCGCTCAAAATACTCGGGCTCCCAAAGAGGTAGACGAGCAAAATGTCAAGTGTGGCTGCAAACACAATATAGAGCAAGTAGGGGGAAATGTAACCCACAACATCCACTGGTGGCTTAGAGGAACTGACAAATGGGTACTAGAAGTCATTCAGTAGGGACATCTGCTAGAATTCACCACTCAGTGAAACAAAATCTCCTGTTATAAAAATCACCACATCTCAAAGCGCTCCACAGGAGGTAAACCAAATGCTGACGAACAACACAGTGCAAAGGGTGTTGCAGCATCTCCAGGGCATGGGAGTCTACTCCAGATACTTTGTCGTAAAAAAGACAGGCTGCAAGTGGTGCCCGATACTCGACCTGTGAAAATGAAACACGATCATCAAACAGTGATTCAAAATGGTAACGCTGCAACAGGTTATATGGGTGGTACAGCTGCAAGACTACCGGTCATCCCTAGACTTACAAGACACATTTTCATATCCCTGTACATCGGAAACACAAAGTACCTGATATTTGTAGTAGGAAAAACAACACTACCTGTTCAGACGTTGAGCTGGTACGGGCACCAGACATCACGGGTGCCCAACAGTCCATTTGGGAAATGCACCTCTTACTTCAACAGCTGGGCTTTGCAATAAACTTCAGGAAATCTTCAATACAGCTATCAAAGAAGCTTGTGTTTCTTGGAGCGGAATTCTCCACAGCAGAAGCTCTTTTGAGACTCTCGCACACAGAATGGAAACCCTCACATCACTTATACCCACCTTCAGGTCAGGAAAAGGGATGTCAGTGAGGCTACTGGGGACCATTTCCTCCCGCATTACCCTCATCCCAAACTGCAGGCTACACACGGGGCCCCTGCAGGAGTTTCTGGACAGCAGGTGGTCCCAAATCACAGGGTCCTGGGAAGACAAAGTAAGTTACTCCCCAGATCATGTGCAAGCTACAATGGTGGTTGCACACACATTAGCCATAGGTTGCCCGTTCCATGAGCCAATACCCCAAATAACGATACTAACAATGCCTCAGTGGAAGGCTGGGGTGGGGACGAGGTACACGTAGGGCTCCTCCATATCAAAGGGCACCTCCACATCAAAGGACTTTCGATGGCCAAAGAAACTAACCTACACATAAACGTCCTAGAGCTGAGGGCAGTCTGGTGGGCTCTAAGATCCTTTCTGCTATTACTCAAGAACTCTGTTACGAGTACTCATCGACAAAACACCACCACAATGTACTCTCAGAAAACTGGGAGGGACACCTTGTCCCAGAAGGCGCAGTAGGTATGGCACTGGGCCATCTGCAACAAGATTGTATTACAGATGCACCACCTCTCGGGGTTCAGAATTCAGAGGCCGACCACTCAGTAGGGCAGCTACTCAGTGCCATGAGAGGGAGCTAAAAGGTCAACTCAAGGTGTTTGCTTAATGGGGTCGCCTGTCTGTGGACCTGTTTGCAACCGAGCAAAGCAGAAAATGCGTGCAGTTCGCAAGCAGGACACGGCAGCAGTGGTCAATGCCTTTGCCTTCACATGGACCAACCGGTTTGCCTATGCTTTTCCTCTGATACCAGTTATTCGCAAGACTATTCAAACAATGAGTATACTCTGCAGGGTGACCCTAATGGCACCCAACTGGCCACGCTAGACCAGGCATTCAGACCTACAATTGTCAGAACCCCAGCCAATTCATCTACAAGGTCACACTGATATCTCACAGAACCAAGGCAAAGTACTGCACCAGAACGCACAGTCACTCAAGTTGACCACATGATTCCTGACGAGGCAGAATTCTACCACTTGGCCATACCCCAGGAATGTAAGAACATCCTTTTGTGCAGTGAAAGCACCATCTACCAATCTCTCATATCAGTTAAAGTGAAAGAGGTTCTGTGCACAGCAACACAATATGCATCCACTCTCAGCGCGGCGCGAACAAATCCTTCCATATCTCCTGTCTTTAAGAGCATGGAGATCTCTCAACATGCATCAATAAGGTGCAGCGACGGACTAATCAAACTCTTCCTACAGGGGTTGTTTCGATCGTTTCCTCCCATGACAAAAGTGCCTCCACAGTGGAGCCTCAACATAATCCTTGCTGAACTCATGAAGCTGCCATTCGAACCATTGGCTACCGCGCACCTACATTTTGTATCATGGAAGGTTGCCTTCTTAATATCCATTGCAGCCTCCAGAAGGGTTTCTGAATTACAAGTGCTAGCAATAGTTGAACCGTATCTAAGGTTCCACAGAGATAAATTGGTCCTTTTGAACCAGTCCCCACTTAATTCCCAAAGTTCCCTCTGATTTCCATCGAAACTCAGCAATTACGTTGCCTACTTTTTTCCAAGGCGCTAAATCCCCAGTGGAGATTGCGCTAGACTCCCCAGACATTAAAAGGGCAATCAATTACTGCCTAGACAGGACCAAGTCCTTCTGGAACTCAAAACAGCTTTTCTTCGCTTGCAGACCATCAAACAATGGACCGCCTACCCTCTGCAATCTCCTTTTGTCACGCAAAAGCATACAAGCCTTTAAGGAGAACAGCTCATGCTTATTATACAAGGGCACCAGTAGCATCCACGGCAATGTGGTCCTGTGTTTCCCCACTTGGGCTGCCCCGCAAACATTTACGAAGCACTGCTGCCTCCAGGAGCGACCTGCTGTGGAAGCCAAAATGGGAAGACCGGTCCTTCAGTGTCTGTTCCAGTAAGGTAGGCTTTTCCTACGGTCTACCACCAACTAAATGTATACTGTGCTATATTCTATTCACAGCATGTGAATCTAATTATGAAGGATCAACTGCTGGAGAAGGGGTATGTTTCTTGCCTGGAACTCAATTTCTCCAGCATTGTCATCTTTCATAGATTCACATGCGCCCTCCTGCAGTCCCTCGAGTAAAAGCCTACTTCAAGCAGATCTAGTTAGAATCCGAAGAGAGGCTACATACTCAATGCCCCATTTAATGGGACCAAAAGCACCCATAATTAGGGTGCATAATGTTTTTTGTTTTCCTTTTTTTCTGCAATGGAAAAAGGGTTAAACAAGGTTCTCCAGCCTGTTCATGGGGAATATTCACAGCATGTGAATCTATGAAAGATGCCAATGCTGGAGAAATTTAGTTAAAGGTAAGAAATGTACCCCTTACTCTGTGGGCATGGGGCCTGGCTTATGCCTGCACGCTGTACCAAGTCACTTCATGTTTTCATAAAACGCTCGTATGCTTTTGTTTGGTAAGTGTACTGTTCCAGATAAGACATTAGGTAACATGAACTCTGTAGGAACAAATGCAGGACCATCCACACCCCAGCCAGCTAGTTCTCTGACTGCTATCCATGGAACCCACACTGCACCCATCCAACAGTCTTCCACAAGATTCTAATCCTGCATCTTAAGATCAAAATGCCCCTCATACAAAGCATGCTAAAAGCCAAGGTGCATTGAAGATGCTGCCTTTCAAGAAAGTGTTTAAAAGCACAACCAAAATGTGCCCCATGTGTATTGCTAATTACAATGTTCACTTTATTTTGCCTTCACCTATTCTGCTATCTGCCTACGAAGCCCCTTTAGGCCAGGTCCTCAATAGTTCAGTTTTGCATTGCAGAAAAAGGGTTTGCTCAGAGCACATGGTTGTTTAGTTAGGAATTTGTATTCGGTTTCTGACTCGGTTTTATTTTCTTCACTCCGTGTGAATATGTAACCAACAGTGAAACTGAAAAACTGATCCCATGTAGCGAGTAAGATATTTAACGGGACAGGTGTATATTCCGAAGAAAGCGGTGTGCAGCTTGTAGGTCACAGGTTCAAATTCGAATTACACCGCCAATCTGATTACTAGTATTGGTGACAAAAATGGACCCTAAGGATTTGAATAAACGCCTGTTTGACTCATTCATTCGAGATATATTGCCGCGCTGTATGTAAACATGCCCAGTGGTTGGCCATGAACATTTCCCTTGCTAAAACATTTTGGATGTTAATAGATTTATTTGATTGATCACTTGTTAGGTGCTTATACAGCAAGTAAAATACTGTTTCAATGTACCCAAAGGGCAAAGGAAGGATAACAAGTTATTGAAACACATTATTTAAAAGTAGTGAGGAAAAAGGATGAACCTGCTATGCCTTGTGAGTATTCAGAATGTGCAAGATCAACCAGGCTAAGGGGGTAAGTGCTGGGGTGTCTGGGCTCATGAGTGAGCCACAGATGAAGTGCGTGGTTTGGTGAGTGCTACTTTGCCGGAGCCGCGCTAGGTTTATGTGCAAACCTCCATGCCGTAGGGTGTGCCAAAGCAAGTGCTGAGGGTAGACCGGAGCTGGTGCGATTGAGTGTGGGCGGTCAGGGGCCCTGAGGATGCATAAGGGCCCAATACAAATCACAGCAACTGTGAGATTAGCAAAGGTGTGAAGGGAAGGAGGTGGTAAAGAGTAAAGTCTTAAGGAGCTTCTGGAATTTAAGGAAGTCCTGCCCAAGACGTAGAGGGAGGAGGAGAGTGTTCCATCGGAGGGAGCCAGTTGAGGAAAGTGATTGACCACCTACCCTCTGTTTAGCAAAACACTTTATATACAAAGATTTGGTGCCAGAGGAACATAGTGGTCTAGAGGGTGTCAGGCTGGTAGTCCCAATCTTGACTGGCGCAGAGGAAGCACAAACTCCTACCTCCCCGTAGGATCTTGGCACCTGGGAATGGTAATTACCACAGGCCACGCAACCCACCGGGGAAAGAGGGTTAGGGTCTGTTGGTTGGATGGCTAGAGGGTTTCAGGATAACCAGAAAAAGGGTTAGGAAATGGTAGTGGATGGGAAGTGGGAATTTAGGGTAACATGCTCCTCGGCTCCTTCTGCTGGTTCTTGATTGGTGCCTCACTCCGCCCTTGCTCCCATGCACACCTCATTCACACTATGTGCAAATATTATATGGAAGCCTTTGTATTGGAGCTTCTAACCAAAACACTGTGGGCCGTTGGCCTTTATATGCAGTTTTGTGTTGAGCTATTGCCTGGTGCTCAACCAGCTACTTTAGAGATGCTGTGCACCAATTATGCACCATAAACAAACATGGATTCAAAGTGCACCCTGCATTACACTTTGTGCAGAATAAACCTCCCCTGCATTAACGCCATGCAGATCCTCCCATAAAGAATTCCTCAGTGAGCTGAAACAAGAAATACACAGAGCTGTGGTTTTATGTCTGTTTTTCGGCCTCCCTGGCTAGTCTGTGCAGTTTTGACAATGTTCTGAGAGTTCTGCAACACCGCTGGAAAATGTTATGTTACTTTGCATTTATATAGCGCCTTATATACCATTGGTATGGTCTCAAGGCGCTGGTAGGTTGAACGCCCTCGGGAACCGAAGTTCAAGTCAGTAGGGAGAGTCAAAAGGTGCATGTGAGCACCGGATATGTGTGCAGCTGGTGTGGCATTCGTGTGATATCTGCTTATTAGCGGTAGGTGTGGTGGTTGAGAGATCAGGAGTATGTGTTTGTTCTGGCAGGTTTTAATCCAGACCGATTCTGGCTGCGTTAGGCCTGAGGAGAACGCCTAGGCTAGAGGGTGTGGAACCAGCAGTGTTTAGTTAGGGTGATGGGGAGTATGAGGCAGATGATGGTATGAGAACAGATCTACCGAATGGTGTCATAGTATCGCTGTGTTTTATTTGAGTGGTGGTGGAAAGAAGAGAGTTAGCGTGGAGATGTGAATATGGTGGTTTAGGCCTCTTGAGATCGAGCCCACTCCAAAAGTTCCATGTGCTCCATCCGTTCCGTGTACTCTGATTGTTCCGAGCATTACAACCGTTTCAAGCACTCAGACCGTCCCTTTCAATGCTCTTTCAGACGTTCCATGCCCTCCAAACCATTCCATGTAAGTCACGCCATTCTATTCACTCCAATCTGTTCCAGGCACTCCAATCCGTTCCAGGCACTCCAACCCGTTCCAGGCACTCCAACCATTTTATGCACTCCAATCATTTTATGCACTGCTCCCTTAATTCGTGCTACCCACGTTATCCTTTCTCCATGCATCATCCATCCACATACGCCACCTTCACACATTCACACAAAATACCAAAACAAATATGAGTGTGTGCAGCAGCGTTTTACGTTTCTCGGTGCACTCCGGAATGCGTTAGTCTACTTGCCCGTGATCACACGATCTCGGCTCGGTAAGCACGTTGCCTGTGGTTGGTTTCACCTAGAGCTTACACGTATTGCCCAACTCAAAGCATGCAAGTATTGGTTTAATGCATGCAAGTCATGCAGGTCTCATGCATAACCGTCTTGCGTCTGCCCCCTGTCCGGAACACTGCTTTGTATACATTCCTAGCCGCGTATTAGGCATGCATGCGGCTTCAACTGTTCCTAACTTTCACTCGCGGTAAACAAGCAGTAAGAACTTATTTTGATTATGAACCCTGGGCTTGTGAATATCAGGTGGGAGCTTGTGCCCTGCGTAGGCGTGCCTGCCGGAGCTCTGTATAACACGTCGGCTCCCTCTGAGATCCGGAATTGTGAGTGCAGTCTCTTGGGCATGGCTTGCACATGCACGATGGCTTCGGCGTGGCACTTTCTCTACCGGCAGGCCTGTGCACAACACGGCCTGCTGGGTAGTGTAGTCTTTGGGCTGTTCTCCATCCCTGAGCCTTCTTCCTAAAAAAGGGATGGAGAACTCACCTGGAGAACAATGTTGTGGTCCCAAATGCAGGATTAACCCTTCCAGAGCCCCCCATTTGTACCAGCTACATGTGCAGCCCTGACGGAAGGAGCGTATTTAGCAAGATAAAGTTGAAGACGGTGTGGTCCCTGGGCCCAGACAGCCTTGTGGCTGTTGGAGAGGAATTTGAATTTAATCCGTGTGGCAACTGGGAGCCAGTGAAGGCTTTTTAGGGCAGGAGAGATGCGGTCCAGATAGATGTCTATAATTCTCTTCCCCGCCACCCCCATGATAAATGGCCTTGGCCAGTGTTTCTTTACCATCTTGAACATCTGTTCTATTGGATTGGATCCATCATGTATTCCTGCAGGCCATTTTTGCCAAAGCCCAGTTTCACGGGTCTGGCTTTGGTGTTGCGTGGAAACACTTTCCTAGGTCAGCTCACATTCCTCTTATGCCTCCCCCCAAACTAGCTTCTTGCATGGGAGAGACAGCCCAGCCACTGTGTAGTCACCCACCAGGGCCTGCTCTGTTCCATCCTGAGACTCTGCGCTCCCCCCATCCCCACCAGCCTGCTTCCTGCTTCTTACATTGGTCTTTCTGCCCCTTCTGGGTCTGTGCTGATTCCTGATGGGCTGTTGTTCAGAAAGGGTGTTATTCTTGGAATGTGTTTGAAAGTGGGCAGTACTGTTATATCAAAAGTGAAATCCTGGTTTCCTATTGCTATTACTGCATTTGATGTTCCATGGTTGTTCTTATCTAACTATTATGTGCATATAAAGTTTGCTATGTGATTGCGCCGGAGGCGACCAGTTCTGAGTATGTGGGCTGTAGCACTCTGAATCTGGTGCGGCTTGATGTATCCTAAGGTCCTCTCCTCTAATCGCGAGAGGGAGGGAGGGAGCGAGCGCGCGCGAACTGCAGCGGATCCTGTGCCAGCCGAGGAACTTGGGGAGATGCGGTTCCAGACGTGCCTGGCCTGCCCCGCTGCGGCTTTGACCCTGATCTCCGCTGCCGCAACCAGAGAAGACGGCTGATCAGGCAACCGGCTCCCAAGGCGTTCAAGGCAGTGACGCTTGGAGCGCGGTAAGAGGGAGAGAAGGCAGCAGTGGATTTGCAGTGGGAACTGGTGTAGGAGGGGGCGCAGACTCATTATACTTACAAGAGGAATTGATTAAGATCAGTTCCTCTTGTTTCTCCAATCCGACTACTCTACCCCAGTCTATCCCCACCCTCCCCTTTCCATATCACTAATTGACAAACGGCCCGTCTACCTGGTGCCACACAAGAACAAACTACATTGCATTAGTTTGATTTACGGTGCCTGTACTTGACGCATG
Organism: Ambystoma mexicanum; assembly: GCF_040938575.1. Classification (NCBI taxonomy): domain Eukaryota; kingdom Metazoa; phylum Chordata; class Amphibia; order Caudata; family Ambystomatidae; genus Ambystoma; species Ambystoma mexicanum. Next base: position 321,996,643 of record NC_090926.1, on the reverse strand, counting down.
GTGGTGTCCCCCCTGAGAATATTGGTGTGATATTGTGGTAGATAGCACCAATGTAGATGGAGCAGTAGTCGACTACATCGGCTCAGGATTCCCACATTTTGCCAACAACAGCGAGTCGATATTTTAGAATACCAGTTAACAACAATTCAGGCGACTGCGGGCGTAGTGCCTTTGATCCTGAAAGAAAGAGCACCCGTGGATAATTATTCTTGAGCCATTGACTAAAGGGTATTAACATTGTGCTAGTCTAATTGGTGATTTGCAAGAGCCTTGGGAGAGACTTATATCTGAGTCCCCACCTAATCATTTAGGGACACCAATCTGCGGCCAGAGTGGTTTTCTTACAATAAGAATTAGGCTGAAGAAGGTATACTCGGTGTGAATCAATTTTTGACAACTACCTCACCTTAACAAGTTTGCAATGATGCAGGTGAAAGGTTCTGCACAGACCAAATATAATTTGCGAAAATTAAGGAAACAACCCAGCAAGGAGAGCTCTGAGCCGGTTCAAGGCTAAAAAAATAAAGTTAAGAACCCCATTCACGCGGATCAAGTGGTGATCACAGAATTCTTTCCTCTGAATCCTCCTCTGGAAATTAATTCTAACATTATTGAAGAGATTCCTGCTCCAGTACCTAGTGCCAGCGGCTCATGAATTCTACCAACTATGACGACATTGACAACAATTCCTTACTGGAGTTATGTTTAAATATCCAAAAGGGAATGTTGTCACAAATACCATTGTCAGTAGAAAACTGTGCACCTTCTCAGGCCAAAAGCCCCTCCGGTGAAGTGTTGGACTCACCTAATCCTTTGGGGCGCTTCAGACGACTATCGCTTCTCCTAATCTGGTCCTGACCTCCATGGAAGACGGACCAGATAAAGAAATAGAAGAGTTAGACTGTCCCGTACCTATGGCAAATGAGATTGTGGAATTACAGTCTTCAGTGGCATCATTACACTTTGCTCTTAAGATCTTGCTACAAATGTCAGGTCGAATTTTGGCTAATACCGTTACCCTCATTCCGGCCCAGGAACAGTCGGGAAATAAACGTGAAGAGGCTGAAGACCATCTCTCTAAAGTCATCCAAATTGCGGAGGAGAACAATGATCAGCAATACAATGAGATCTCTTCGGATCCTGAGCATAGTCCTCTTGTATAGTATACTTCTCTCGGAAGCAACGTCGTTGATGTTTTTAACCTACCACTCAGCCACTATCAGAGGCAGATTTAATACTCCCCGTCATGCGCTCCAAAAAAGCTAGGAAACGAGCAGCAAAAGCAAGGAAAAAGAACCCTCTAGCTGAGGGTCGCTTAACCAGCTGACTGGTAAAGGACCAAGAGAAGCTGGTTGATTTGGTCAAAGATGACGAATTATTGGACATACCTGATCATAGTGAAGACGAAAGGGGAACATTATCACCTGCTGCATCAGTGAAATCATTAAGTACAGGCTGTAAATCGATGGAGACATCACCAATAGTGGAGGAAGACCCCAAAGAACCTTCCGATAATCACATGTGTCTGATAAAGAACCTATACCAAAGTGGCAAAAACAAATGGCTAGCTCGATCTGAATTATTAGTTGGGTTTAATTCGGTTCCACAACTTCGTGTTCTCACATCCGATGATTTTCTATTTGTTGAGCCACTGAAGGGTCCCAATCCGAATGTTTCTGCATTACATTGTACATTTTTATCCACAGCCAAGATTATCAGAAAATATAAAGACGAACTGAGGTCGGTAGACGTTGACATTGTACTGCACTAGGATCGACTTCATTCAGGTCGACATCAGAGGAATTGATAACACCACTAAAGGACCAGGTTCTATTTCTTCTGAAGGAAAACGATTGGAGATCGCCGAAGTACAGCAAATTCTAAAATGGTTGTTGGAGTCTCTCCCGGGTATACTAGCCAACAATTGAGATTTCACCATCCTCACATGGAATTACAGAGGCTTCACCCACTTGCTAAGCGCGGAGGGCTCTTCTAAGGTCCTGACTAAACACAGTTGCTTCTGCTTGCAAGAAACTTGGGCGATCAACCCTCTGGTATTAGATAGTTTTGTGGTGCATCAAGCATATGCAACTAAGGGAGAAAAGGGCCGCCCTTCTGGGGGCGTACTTGTTGGGGTTACAAATTCATTGGCCTCCAGACGAGTAAACTGCAATCAGGAGAATAACATCATGGCAGTTGAGGTGGAATTGGGGCGTGAGTTTAGCCCAGAAAGGTTCCTCCTTGTTAATGTTTATAACCCACCTGGAGCAGTAAAAAAGGGAACTAATTCAAGAAGCATTGCAGGAGGTAATGACATCTTGGTCGACAAAACATGAGAACTCAGCAGATGTAGTTTTGGGTGACTTTAACTGTCATATGACAGGTGCAGGAATGTATTCTTTGAATCAAAAGGTGAATGACAAATGTACAATGATTCACACCAAAGAAGATGCAGAGGGGCAAGGTTGGATATGGCTATTTGAGTGCTGGGAACTTGAAATGAACAATGGCCGCACCCTCAGTGTTTCTCCGGGCAAACAGACATGGTCTAATGGTGTTGCATTTAGTACATTGGAGTATAGATTTTTTTTGCCCCAACATGTTGTATCAAGTTGCTGATATGGAAGTGATCTGGAACAATTCGAGTGACCATGCGATTCTCCGAAGTATTTTTAACATTTCGTAGGGCACCTCTACACAAAGTAATATTGGCACAATAAAGGTTAATGACGCTGGGACTAGAATAAATTGGTCAGACAAATATCAGACGGGCCACTGAATCCTTACTTTATGAGGATATCCCTAGCCTAGATGATTTTTATGCTATGTCCATTAATACAATTGAATATTGAGTCTCGGCGTTCTGGTAAACATGCTACATCTACTAGGGGACCAATGATAAGCGAGAAAGGTAATTCGCAGCCATTTAATAAAGAGATTAGAGACGCTAACAGGGGCCTAAGAGCCGACCTTTGCCGAATTAAGATGAAGAACCTTCCTATGCCTCAATATAGTGTTTTGGTCAGAAAAACAAAAAATAGATACAGGACCATTATTAAGAACATTAAAAAGGCTGCAAGCAATCGTGCGCATCAGCAACTAGTCCAAACTATTTGCTCTAAAAACCTGCAAAGTATTTGGGCACTACTAAGCGAGTCCAGGGGCAAGAATAAAGACTTACTAGTCAATCCTATAAGTAAAGATGTATGGGAAAAGTTCCTGGAAGAACATAACTCTGCTATAGTGGTGGATGAAACTAGTCCATTAAGTAAAGCCCTGCCATATCGTCCTTTTGCTGTCTTACAGAGGGCAATATTTGCCAAAATTAAAGATTTAAAATCCTCAAGAGCTCTTGGCCCTAATGGGCTGGCCAATGTTGTTATTAAGAACTATCCTGAGTTTTGGTCTAGCCTATTATCCATTCTGTTTGAAAAGATCTTGGAACACGGAAAAAATCCCTATTCCTGGCGTTCTGAGATCCTCCTCCCTTTTTTTAAAAAGGGAAATCGATTAGACCCAAGTACTTATAGACTATTGTCTATGCTAGATGCACAGGAAAATTATTTGCAGCTCTATTGAGTGAAATGCAGAAATGGGTGGACAATGTCAACATTTTGTGCAAATTCCAAAGTGGGCGGGAATATTCTACGACTCACAACCTTGCTGTGATGGATATCTTATGCACTAGAGCGCTCACTAGGGAGCAGCCACCACTCTATGTGTTGTATATCGATTTCAAGGCAGCATTCGATTCCATTCCTAGGGACCGATTGTGGTCAAAATTAGAATCTATTGGGTGCCCTAAGGGACGATTATATTATCTCAGACTCCTCCAACAAAATACTACGGTCAGGCTCAAACTAGATCAAGAAGGGCATTTGACAAATATGGTTCACCAGAATAGGGTAGTCGAACAAGGGTGTGTCACTGCACCACTAGTTTATAGCCTATATATTCATGATATACCAGCAGCAATTTAATTGTCCCCCCCAAAATTGGAGATTCCCCCTGCACTGTATTAGCCTATGCTGATGACTTGGTTTTGCTAGATAATACCATAAGTGGATTTAGAAGATCAGCGATAGCACTATGGGACTATGCCAAAAACAACAGTTTGATTATCAACGTTGACAAAACCAAGGTCATAAGATACACCTATAAAAGAGCCAGCTGTGTCAATTTTATGGTGGGTAATACAAATATTGCATATACACTGTTCTATCGATATTTGCAGATCGAATTATAACCGCTTGGTGACTATAATGCCTGTAGACAAATACGTATTACTAGAGCCGCTCAAGTCTCTGCCCTGATGGCTAGATTTTCTAGCAAACAGGGCGGATTTACACTGTGGGCCACTCGGCATTTATATATCCAAGTGTTTATCCCAATGATTACCTACGATCTAGAGGCGCTTTGGACTTTGGATCTGGTTTGGCTTCCGGTCATCGAAGGCAAATTCTGGCGTCGGATCTTGGATTTACCTCCTGGAGTTCCAATGGCCCTCATAAGGTTAGAACCTGGTCTCCTCTCCTTGAAAGCGACAGTTTTAAAGAAGAGAGCAGGTTTTTTCCTGAGGACGACCAGTGGTACTACCAATCCGTTATTGATGGCCGTCCAGCAGGAACTAGGCAAAAGTCGCTCTATTAGCGTTTCATATGAGCCTATGATTAAATTTCTAGCAGAGAGAGGTTGGATTCACAAAGAGCTAGCTACTCGAAAGCAACCCAAAATGCACTCTTAACGGGTCGCTTTATGGGACTGGTTAGAAAACTATGCTCATTTGAGTAAGCTAAAGAGATACCAGTTTGTTCAACACAGACATTATGACTTTATGAAGCCGCAATCATATTTAAATCTTTGTCCAGCCAAAAGACTTAGGCGATTAATTATTTTACTAAGATTGGAACAACCTCCTACCAGGATGAATTTGGGCAGTAGAGGAAAAAAATCCCGATAGAAGATCGGATTTGCCGTCTCTGTAACCGAGCGGAAACCCTTGAGTCAGCCAGACATTTATTAACTGTCATACCATGGCCAATACAATCCAGTCACTATTAGGTAAATACATACACAATATAGAAACCATTGGTGAACTGTCTTTTTGGCAATATTGTACGCGATCTGGGAATATGAGCTTATTAGTGGCCTTATATAACATATGGACAAAGATAGAATCCAGACTGGGTCCTTTGATATGAAAGCGTAACAAAGTAACAATTCTGCTACTCGTGACAGCTGATAACCTGATTGAGTATGGTAGAATATTAGAGCTGATATTTTACCCAGTGCAGGAGTTCCATAGGAGAATAGTGCTAGTTAAAATATTAGCACTTTAGTCTCGTTAAGTGCATAGGGACATTTTCACATTAATATTTAGTTCTAGTATATTGTGTAAATTTGGATAGGCAATATTTATGTTTAAACATGTTTTTGTGATGTGTATGGTTTGATATTGAAATGTCTTTCTTTAAGGTTGTTTTAGTATTCATGTCATGTATATATAGACATTTTTTATTCTGTATTTTAAATGTTTGTTTGATACGTGTAAAGTTTAATTTGCTTAGACTAAATCACATTAAACTAAATTAAATAAAGTTTGATGTGTAGCACTGTTGCTTGTCCCTCCCCATCTCCATTGGTCACTGGCTTCCCTCGCCAGTTGTCCAAGGAAAGGAGGGTGCCTTTTTAGATGAGCTTCATATCACCTGTGATGCACTTTTTCCCTAGCATGTTTCTTGTTTGCAATTATTCTATTCTGGATCCCTGCCTTCAAAGATGCCTCTGCTTTTTAAAATAGTTTAAGGCAAAGACTGGTCAAAGAGCTCTCACAGCCGCTGGGGGCATCTGTGTGGCTCCAACTCAAAACCCCCCAGGAGCTTAGTTGGTCCTGGCACCAGAAAAGACAGACTGAGTACATGTAGCTGTAATCCACAACACAGCCATCCCCTCTGTTCCCTCTTTTGCATGAACTCAGTTTTTGGATACAGCCACTACTGTTTTATTGGAAGTGTGTACACTTGCTATGTTGCCCTGGAAGTTCTCTGCATTCAAGGATTGCAAGCACCAGCTGATGGTCTCTGATCCATACCTTTGTTTGGTGCTTGGACCCGGGCATGCCAGTGGACCCCCCAGTGCATTGTTATACTGTGGACTCTTCAGGCCCTTTGGAAGGGTCATAAACATGCACTGCTTTGAGCAAGGAAGGCAGGGGCAGTTTTCCTGAACAGATACTACCAATATAAATCCCCCCTCCATATTGCTCTGCCCTTAGGCTGGCAACCTCATGGGGAGTTTGCTGAAAGTACAAGAAAAGGTAAGGAGAGGCCACCAGGGGTCATGTGGATGCAGGAAGCCTGATCCCACAGCTCCAGACTGCTCGGACCTGGAGGGGACCTGCCCCCCTCCCCTGCTTCTTGACCCCCGATTGTGCATTATCCAGCGACCCCAGGGGCGAAGTTTGGTGTCCCCATAGGGGGAACAGCAGAGATTTATCCCTCTGCATTAGAGCCGGCAGCGAGCGAGTTCCTGACCCGTTCTGAGACTCCAGAGGAACGAATGCTGCAGGCGGGGCTCGCAGGCATTGCAGGCAGTCGTACAAGGAGCTGGCTGTGGTAAGGGGGACCGGTGACGCTTGAATGGTCTCTCCCCAGGTGGGGTGAGCACAGAAGACTCTTGGAGTGCCCCCAGCACCTTCCACCGGGTTCTGTTGGCAGCGGCACCCGCTGGATGCAGACACGGGGCGGACACTGCAACGACTGACGCAGATGACAGCGACATCTATCTGCCTCTGAGGACCTCTCCGCTGGATGAAGTGAGTTTGTTCTTTGCCATGGTCGCCCGCGAATCAGAACTCTTCCAGCTCACACCAGAGGACATGAAGGAGGGCTTCCTTTATCAACGCCAGGAGGTGAAAAGGAAAACCTTCTGGCGGTGCCTCTCCGGGAAGATGTCTGGGATGAGGGCCTGGCACTGCTAAAAAACCCTGCCTCACCCCCGCCGAAAAGAGACCAGCTGGAGAAGAAATACCAGGTGCCGGAGTCTACACCGAAGTGTCTGTGGTCACAGCCATCACCAGACTCTGTGGTCTTAGTGGCTGCGCGGAAGTCGTCCATCCAGTCATCCTCTGCCTCCATTCCTCCGGACAGCGAAGGGAAGAAGTTGGATGCCGTGGGTAGGAAGGTCATCTACTCAGCGGATATGACAGTAAGGCGGTGAAAGCTTTTGCGATACTGGCCAGATATGACCAGTAGTCATGGTACAAGATAGCCCTGCTACTGGAATTCCTCCCCGAGGACAAATGGGTCAGGGCGCTGGAGAGTCTCCAGGAGGGCAAGGTGGCCGTGGACATTGTGGACACAAGGTTCCGCCAAATGGGGAACAGGGTCTGCCTCAGTCGTCGTGGCTGGTTGAAGGCCACCAACTTTAGGCAAGAATTTCAGACGAGGGTCCTGGACATGCCGTTCAGTGACACTCTTTGGAAAGGCTGAATATGACTCGCTGGCCATCAAGACTGACAGGGGGCCGTGCCCTGGGCATGCTGCTACAGCAGCATCCGTCCTTTTGTGCCTCAGGAGGTAAGTCAGGCAAATCTGACGAGGTGGCCGCCGTGGTTGCCAAGGCTCCGAAGGCAGCACGAAGGCCTCCAAGCAGGATTGAACCGGCCAAGATGTTGGCCCCCCACCCCCCTCCTGCACCCTGGTTGAGACCAGCTGGCGAACTTCGGCAGTGTGTTGGTAAACATCTCCACCAATCTATGGATGCTGGACGCTCTCGCCCACAGGCACACTTTGGAGTTTCAGCAAAAGTGTCAGCGGATACTGCCAGTGGCTCAGCAGGAACAACGCATCCCTCAGCTGTGGCTGGAGGTTCGGGCCATGTTAAAAAAAAAAGGGGGCAATAGAGCTGGTCCCAAAGCGGCTCTGGGGCTCCAGAGTTGACTCCAGATACTACTTAGTCAAAAAGAAGCCCGGGGGCTTGAGGCCCATTCTCGACCTACGACTCGGCAAGTACATCCAGTCCCAAAAATTCAGGATGGTCACGTTGCAGCACATGCTTGGCCGACTGGAGGAGGGGGGACTTCCTGTTGTCACTGGATCTAGAGGACATGTACTTCCATGCCCCCATTCACAAAAAACATTGCAAGTACCTACGCTTTGACGTACAGGGAAAGCACTAACAGTTCAAAGCCCTTCCCTTCGGACTGAAGTCAGCGCCCATAGTCTTTACGAATTGCCTGGCACCAGTGGCGCCCATCTGCGCCCTACAAGAAATACACGTGTACCCATACCTTGACGACTGGCTCATCCGTGCCAAGTCAAGGGAGATCGCTGTCGATCACATGGAGAGGATCGCCTGGCTGCTGACGGATCTGGGGTTCTCTGTAAAAGTCCAGCTTGATTCCATCGCAAGACTCTCTTCCTGGGGTCCAGGCTCAACGCTGTCTTCTGCCTGGCAGCTCCCTCGGAAGACAGGATAGCATCCATTTTGGGCAAGGTACGATGGCTGTTAGCACAGAAGATCGCCACAGTGAAGACCATCAAGTCGCTGCTCGGCATGATGTCGTTGTGTATCTACCTGATCAGACTCTGCATGTTGCGGATGCGACCCCTTCAGGAGTTCCTGGACGCTTGTTGGATCCAGGTGTCCGGAAGCTTTGCAGACAAGATCGTCCTCGATGAGGAGTTCCGTCGAGCGATAAGGTGGTGGGGCATGTGCTCCAACATCGGCGAGGGCACAGATTTCCAGAGTCCTTCTTACCAGGAGACAGTCACCACAGACGCTTCCCTGGAGGGCTGGGGAGCACACATCGGACGTCTCCACGCCTGAGACCTGTGGCTACAAGAGGAGAGGGATCTCCACATCAGTGTCCTGGAGCTACGGGCAGAGTTCTGGGCCCTCAAGTCGTTTGTTCCGTCCTTCAAGGGCAAGGTGGTGAGGGTCTTCATGGACCATACCACCACAATGTTCTACATTGGGAAGCGAGGGGGCACCAGATGCCCAGCACTCTCCAGTGAGGCGCAGGACTTGTGGCATTTGGCTGTCACCCATGCAATGTTCCTCATTCCTTTTCACCTGGCGGGAGTCAAAAACACCATTGCCGACTCCCTAAGCAGGGAGCTACGCTCTTGCCATGAGTGGGAGCTTCGGCAGGATCAGGTGGACAGGCTCTTCCTCAGGTGGGGCAAACGTCAGAGCGACCTGTTTGCGACAAACTCCAAATGCCAGGGATTCACCAGCAGGTTCCACCAGCCGAAGAGTTTGGGGGACGCATTCTCCTTCCCTTCGTTGCCCCTCCTCCTGCGAGTCACCAATTGACTCAGACGGTGCCAGTGCAAGATGATCCTCGTCGCTCCGGCGTGGCAGAGGCAGATTTGGGACCCGGACCATCTCAGCCTGTGGACGTCCCCACCAGTCAAGCTGCTGGTGGTTGTGGATTTTCTCACCAGAGAAGGAGGCGCAATCCTACATCACGACCTAGGATCGCTGAACCTGAAGGCCTGACTTCTGCAGCCTTAGAGTTCCGTGGGTACGAACTTCCGGTGGACTGTAGGGAGGTCCTTGCCAGGGCCAGATCGTCAACTCTTCGGTGCTACGGGTTCAAGTGGAATTGATTCGCGATGTGGTGCTGGACACAGAAGATAAACCCTCTGAGGGTCATGGCTCTCAGATCCTTCTGTACTTATTGTCCTTGGCCAAGGCAGGGCTGGCACATGCCTCCATCAAGGTGCAGCTGGCGGCTATATCCCGCTACACCAGGTCTCCGGGACGGTCTTCTCTTTGGTCAAGGAGTTCCTTAAAGGACTGTTTCGATCGTTACCGCCGGTGAAGGCGCCCACCCCGGCATGGTAACTCAACATGGTTTTGACGAAGGTCATCGGGGTGGGGGACCTTTCGAGCCTATGCATCAATCCCCTCTCAAGTACCTTTTGTGGAAGACCGTTTTCCTCGTGGCCATCACCTCTGCCAGGAGAGTAGGTGAGATCCAGGCCCTGTCCTGCAAGTGGCCTTATTTGACTTTCCACGATATGAAGGTGGTGCTACAGACGCACCGCTCCTTCATGCTGAAGGTTCCATCAGAATTTCATCTCAACGACCCTTTGGTGTTGCCTGTGTTTTTTCTGACGCCTTCAATACCTGCTGAAAGGACTTTGCACTTGCTGGATGTGGCGCAGGTGCTGAAGTTTTATGTGACTTGCACAAAGAGTTTCTGGAAGACATCTCAGCTTTTTGTAAACTTTGGTCCTGTGAACCATTGGAAGGCCGGTTCCAAGGCTTCCATCTCTAGGTGACTCTCCGGCTGCATCACTCGTCACCGGCTGGCAAACCGACCGCTCCCTGGCTGTCCGAGAGCCCATTCTACTAGACCGATCACTGCGACAACAGTGTTCCTGTCTGGTGTGCCCCTGCTGGACATCTGCAGGGTTGCTACGTGGAGGTCTGCGCACTCCTTCACGAGATTCTACTGCGTCGAAAGGGATTCCAACGAGCAGTCCAGGGTCGACCAAGCAGTGCTGCGCAACCGGTTTGATTCAAGGTGTGCCTGGTCCGGAGGTAAAAATAATTGCTTCTGTTGAGCCTTGCCACCTCCCGTGGTTGTGTATGTTATGTACTGCTATGTATTCTTTATTCATGAGTATGTGAATCCATGCCAGACCCCATGCTGGAGAAGGAACAAGTTACATACATGTAACTGTTGTTCTCCAGCATGGGTCTGACATGGATTCACATGCAAATCCTCCCTACAGCCCCTCTATGGATCTTCTTGGTCATACTGCCACTTTACGTGCTACCAAATCTGAAGATGTTTGCCAGAAGAGGGGCTTAGGGAGAAGGGAGTCATTGGCTGGGGGCAGTATGACCCATAGCTCAGTGATAGTAGTAGAAAGACAGTTTTTTTTATTTTTTGAAAAACAATTTTTACAAGAAAACATTATTTTAATACATAGGGTCCTTGTCCAAAAGAGAGATTTCTCAACTTCAGAGAGGTTTCCCATAGTTAATTCTCAGCAGGCTTGTCTAGTCAGAGTTTTGAAAATAATCCAACCACCATCAACCATGCGGATTTCTCTCCACTCATAAACTTAGCCCACGATTCTTCCTCGCTGTAGACGTAAAGGTCCTTGTTAAGTTTTTAAGTGAAAGTGAAACTTGTTTTTCTTTTATCGAGGATTCCTGGCCTGACTGGGAATATTCATGAGCATGTGAATCCATGCTAGCCCCATGCAGGAGAACAACAGTTACAGGTAAGGAACTTGTTCCTACCTCTCCTTCACCGACTGAACCCTCACAATCCTATCCTTGATAGTCACAAGAATAGACTATGCAAACAACCTCTACCTAGGAATGCCAGAAAGACTTACTAAGAAACTCTAACGGGTACAAAACATAGCAGCCAGAATCCTAATAAGACTAAACAGAAGAAATCACATCACCCCAGCGTTGAAAAGCCTACTCTTGTTACCAGTAAAAAAAGCACATCAAATTCAAAGCACTCTGCATCGTCCACATAGCATTACACAAACAAGGAGTGGAATTCCTCCAGGACAAGATTAGCCTGTATCACCCTGGAAGGGAACTAAGATTCAGCAACGACCTACAAATAGAGGCAAAACCTTACGAAGAAATTAAATTCTGCGGAAGAGCGTTCTCGCATCTTATAGCTAACATCTGGAAGAAAATACCCAAAGTAATTAGAAACACAAAAGACCACATCAAATTCAGGAAACTGCTCAAAACCTGGCTATTCAACAGACAATGACAACCTAGAAGGGACACCGGCAACAACAACACTGCAGTCAAACAACTAGAGAGGAGATTAGATGGACCAAAAAGAACCACAGACAAGAACCTGGCTAGATGGCTTCAAGCAGCATCCAAAGGCCCAGTCAAGAGATACTGACCGACTTTACTAACCTTTCCCTTCCTGCTCCTGTTACATAACTGATGCCACTACACCAGATCTTGGACTAAATGACCTCCACATGAACAAAACAAAGAACCACTGCTATGTCCGCACCTAGGGTGAACCACCCACATAACCCAAAACAATGCAACTACACACCAAGATACCGGATAACCTCACAGCTACAACCACCAGTGACTGTGGATCCATTATGGACACGATCTAACCAGGGCACAAAATCAACCTGTCATAACCACATAACACTCTAACTCCAACACAAAACACTATCACACACCCGAGCCACGGAATATTAACCATCCAGTTAAAATGAATGAGCCCTCGCAAACGACCACATGCAAAACACCCACATACTCCAGTTCCTCCTGGTTCTGAATCTATCCTCTCACCCTATTCCCTACTAACCTCCCAGCCCCCCCCCCCACTTTTTTTTTTGCAGAGCCATGCAAGCGCCTAGAGACTGCCCCTGGGTGGTAGCGGTGTGCGGTACAAATCGACATAACCTGTGCTAGAAGGCTAGAAGTGAGGCTAATCAGCTCATCTCCTCTTGCAGAAGGCCTGACCTGGAAGCTCTCATTGCTAGGTTTGATTTAAAACCTAGCCTTGGCGCATGCGTTTCATCAGATGAGGTGGTAGCCCCAAATTGTCTGGTTTCTTGCAGGGTCTTCTGGACAAGTGGTGTGCAGGGTCCTGTCCCTTGTTGGCACCCTACTTCACAGAAGAAGCGGGTAAAGCCCCAATAGCACCCTAATTCACGGAAGAAGCGGGTAAGGCCCCACTGGGTTAATTGGCACTGATGGTGCTAATTTACTGGCTGTCAGCATATAGATGGTCAACAGCTGCAGTGCCCCACAGTGGTGTTCAGACCCAGTGAAGGTGACTTTTCTATGTCAAAATTCGGAGCATCAAGGAGGTGTTAATTAAGGTGGCGAGCTGCGTCCATGTGGAGTGGTCTGCAGATGAGCCATGGGGCTATGCATGCTGAGCCCTGAGGATTGCCCGAGTGCCCCCCCACTCCCTTGGGGAGGGCACTCAGAAAAAGGTTCCATGGGACCAGTCGACCTGATCGTGGGCCTGTGGGTGCACAGGGAGTGGCGTTTCCTGCTAGATTCACCAAGAGGGCTTCTCGGCCCAACATCACAGCGCCCATAGAAAGTGCTGTTGGTGTCAAATGTGAATGCCAGTTCCGGACCACCAATGCCTAGAACTCACTGTTTTCGTGGCCCTCAGACTCTGCCCCTGCCGAGGGGCTTCACCTGAGTGGCCTCCCAGTTTTTCCTGCACAGGGGCTGGGATTTGGCCAGATGATAAATTCTCTGGAGCCTTGTGCTTCTCACGTAATCCAAAGTTTTGTATGGAAAGTGCTTTGACCAGTACAGTTGTCTGTACCCTAATAATTGGTGAAAGCATGTTCTTCTGTCTGTCCATGCCCTGGTTTGCAAGGTTTCTAGTCAAATGTTAATGGGGGGGGAAAGGGATGGGAAGGGGAGTGAAGGGGGTGCCATATTGACAAATATTTGTAGAATTGTTTCATTTGTTGAAGATGATCAGAATTAACAATTCTAAAAAAAATGTCTGGAAAGAAAAGAAAAGGTAAGAAGCCCATTCCATGTGTCATCCCCCTAAACTTGAGTGTCTTTCTGCTTCTAGTATACAGTGATGTGTGCCTGAGCCTTGAGTTTGTGCACATTCCCCAAGAGGAGCTAATTCCTGCACTACGGATGATGGGCTAGAATATTCACATACCCTATGCCTCCAATGCTCCAGCAGATGGCAGACTTTCTTGTTATACTGAAGCAACTTGAGGTATTATTGACTGAACTCAAGGGGGTTAACTGTTGACTTCATTGAATGCTAATATCTGGCAGAGAGACTCCCAGGACCCCCCTTGTTTTTTTGCACAGTTAAGTAACTTTGGGTCCCACTCTAAGGGCCTCATTACGACCCAGGCGGTAAGTTACCGCCTGGGTCGTACCTTTACCACCATGGCGTAAACTATGTTTACGCCATGGTGGTTGGCGGACTTACCGCCCCATTCCGAGGTTGGCGGGGCGGTAAGTCCCCAATCCCCATTTACCCTTCCCCATTCCCATTTTTGCCCCATAGGGCATAATGGGAGTGGGGAAGGCGTTAATTACGCCACCGTAAATTACGGTGGCGTAATTAACATCAAGGTCCCTTAGCGCCATGGATTTTAACACCTGCTAAAAGCAGGTGTTAAAACCTCCATGGCGCTAAGGGACCTCGGAATCAGGCGGTAAGGGTCGGCGCTGTTTACGCCGCCGTAAACCCCTTACCGCCTGAGTCGTAATGAGGCCCTAAGTTACTAGCGGAATCCAGACGTGGACCCCTTCCTCACTATTGTTAATGTTAAAGGACATTTGTACCGTGAACTATCTCCACCGGAGTGGTCCCCTGGCACTCTTATCTTAGAGAGGCACAGCTCCACCCTACTGAAGGGGGCTGGGGGGCGGGAGGTGTGTGTGTGTGTGTTTTTTTTTTGGTGGGGATACCGACCTCAGAACAGCAAAAACATAATTGAGCAAAACTCAAATACAGTGATCATGAATCCTGCAACTGTGTTTAGGATGCTAGCCCTTCTTCCACTTTCCAGTGTCCAAAACATTGGCATCAACTTCCGACACATCCACCATCTTCACATTCCCATCCTTCAAGTGTGTTGGCTGTCTGCAACGCTAGCCTATGCTGCACTCATTCGATTTTGCTCAATTTAATCTCCTCAGCTTATTATTCTTATTTTCTGATCCGCAATTCCCTGTGCACCCCATTTACCCACTCCCATACATGTAGATGCCATATGGACCCATGCTTATGGCTTTGCTGAAAACCTCCACAACCTTCATAGGCTCAGCATACTTGGACGGTTTCTTTTCTGGGAACCTACCCTTTGAATGCATTGTTTACTCCCATGTATTCCTCATCTTTGAGGTCTCTTTCCAGCGGCAGCAAAGCTGCTTCCAAAAACGTGTTCCCCCAGTAGAGGGCACCATGCGTCGTCTCGTGCCCCTCGACAGCCTCTGTCCACTCGAGTACGACGTCACCGTCTGTATATATATGACACACTGTGCCTGTTACTTCAGTTCAGTTTTTTTAGCTGCACAGTTTGCTTTGGATCGGTCCATTGAATTGTCACTTTGACAGTTATTTGTAATGTCGACTCCAAAAATTGGATTAAGAAATGCGCGGATTGTGGGGTCAAGATGTCCATCACTGACCCACACCGTGTTTATCTGTGGTGTCTCGGGCTCGAGCACAAGACTGATGACTGCAGTTCCTGTCTGTCCATGACTTGGAAGGTGCTAAATGAGAGGAAGGGGAATCTCGCTTAGTGTAGGCCTTTATCGAAATACCCATCAACTCCATCGAATGAAAACATCTTCAGATGTAAGGAGCTTGAGGGGAGGGTCACCAAGAAACGCTTGCAGTCTCAAAGTGTTTCACGCCACTCGTCCTAAACTGGTCGTAAGAAGGCCAAGAAGTCGGCGTAGGGCCAATTTGTCCTTCGCTGCTCCTGAACGCAAAGCATCTTGCCCAAGCAAGTCTGCCTATAAGGCATAGTGGGAGAATGTGTCCCCTCCGAATGTAAAAGATTTTTAAGAACTCGGTTTTTCCCGCCCCTTCTAAAGAGAAGAAGGCCCATGACCCCCTCATAAGGCTGAGATGGGGTCTGCCAAGCTTTTTCCTTGTGCACCCTCGAGCCCAGTCTCAAAACCTTCGACCGCTTGAGTAGACTTGAAACTTCAACATGGAAAGGTCTCAACCTCATTCCTCTGTCACTCCATCGAGTTAGGGGTCAGGTTCTTCGGTGTCAAAGCTGTTGATGTAGTCGACGGAACAAGTTAATGTTTTTAAACCTCTCCCAAAGAAAAGACTTTCAAGTCCATGTCTTCTATTTTTGAGGAAGATGATTCTTCAGATCAAGACACCCCTCCTTTTCGACTTCAATTTGGTACCCCAAATGTCCCTGATTTCAGAGGAGTCTAGAATGGCGGATCTAATAGACTCTAAAAGATGCAAGTGGTTTAGATTGATCTCCTGCGGTGGAGTATGCTTCTTCAGACCCTACAGATCATGTAGAGGCCTCTTACAAATTAGTGACCGAATGCCTGTGATGGGGAAGGCCCGCCCCTGTTTATCAGCAGGATGACCTTACTGATATTCTAGACAAAGGCCCACAAAAGGACCCTATCGTACCTTTTCTTGCTGCCTTAAAGAGCAGTGCATTGGCTAATTGGGAAACTCCAGATACCAAACCTGCAGTGAGTAAGAACCTCACTAGAAAATGCAAGGCATCTAGTGTGGATCCAGACTTTTTGTCCTGAAAGTCTGGTAGTGCAGGCTGCTACCTCATCAAGAGCTGTTGCCTACTTGACTATTCCGCCGGACAGGGAAAAGAATTGATATGCTGGCTGAGGGTTTTCTCTGCCAGTAGCATGGCGCTGAAGTCCATCAATTCTACTTGTGCCCTGGCCAAATTTACATTCACTTTATGGGATGTTATAGCTATGGCGGCGGAACATATCCCAGAAGGGGAGAAAAGGGATGGTTTCCTAAATACTAAAGATGTAAAGGAGGCCATGTGCAAGTCTCTACAGTCTGGGCTGGATTCTGCCGACAGTGTCAGCATGGCTATCGCTGCTAGTACTGTTTTAGGCAGGTTTGTCTAGCTGCGTAAATCTGGCTTTGGCTTTGCACGTGATGTTCAGTCCAGATTATTGAACATGCTCTTTGATGGTTCCCATCTTTTTGATAGCAAAGCAGAAGAAAGTTTGGATGCAAAGTCGCTTGGCGTGTCAATAAGGCAACCACAACAGCCCCATCATATTCATCAAGGTTGGAGGGTTTGCCCCTTTCCATATTGTACATCTTTGTTACGCTCACCTAGTCTCTACGGAGATGTTGGGACGCAGTTGCAGCCCTCCCGGGGGTGAGGTCGCTCAGGTCTGACTTCACCCTCTGCGCTTATGTGGTGACTGGTGGTGATAGGTGATGCTGCTCGGTCCTGCTCCTGCGTGGAGAATAGGGGGCGTGAGTATGCCAGCTTGTGCGCCTGATGCCCTTCTCCCAAACGGTGGTACCCGTGGGATGTGCTGTCTCTGGAAAGCTCACCTGTTCATTAGTTTTGGCGAGCACTCCATCCTGCTGCTTCTGGCAGGGGCGCTTGTATGATCTGGACCGAGTTCCTTCACTGGTCCCTTGCACGAGGTAGTCCAGTCCTGCTGTGACTAAGCCACTATACTTCAGGTAAGTGTTCCTGTTTGCCTTTGTCTTTCCTCGTCTGTTTTTGTTGTATTGTAAAGTTCATTGTCTTGTATTGCTATCCGTTCCACTTTTGATGTTTGCTCTTTTGCTTTCTTCCCTTGCAGGTGATGTTGCCATCCCGGCAGAAGCTGCGGAGCTCGAGGCGGCAGCCAGAGGGAATGAGGAATTAAGCTGCAGCGGTACAGTAGCTGGTACATTGTTAACTAGGGGGTGCGTGGGTTTCAAATGCGGTCTGGCCCTAGGACGGATGTTCGAACCTTGTCTTTCTTCTTATTCACAGGGTCCAAGTTTGTGGATGTGGATTGCGGTGCTGTGGCGTCTGGATCAAGATCACTGGATGTTAGGAGATGAGTCTGCAGATGAAGCGATGAAGCACCGGTTTCCTGGAGGTGAGTATGCAGGAAAACTCCTGGTTTCAAAGGTAAGTAAACTGGTCCAAGCGGTGTTGAGCATCACGTTGCATGCGAGTGCACAGTAGCTGAGCTTCTGAAGTCATGCCCACCATGTTCAGCCTGCCTGCCGCACCCGATGACTCAGCACATGAAGACCAGGCCTAGGGAGCGACACCTGATAAGT
Organism: Ambystoma mexicanum; assembly: GCF_040938575.1. Lineage (NCBI taxonomy): Eukaryota > Metazoa > Chordata > Amphibia > Caudata > Ambystomatidae > Ambystoma > Ambystoma mexicanum. Next base: position 321,978,861 of record NC_090926.1, on the reverse strand, counting down.
CAGCACATGAGGATGTTCTCTGGAATAAAGGCTTTCAGCTCCTGGAAAGTTCTTATAAAATAAAAGCACTCCTGCACTGAAATAAAGTGTTCCTGCTCACATCTTTATATGAGCCTGGCACCAAAGGCACCAGGACTGAGTCCAGCCAGGGCCCCTGTGTTTATGGGTCCCAAAGGGACGGGACATAAGTGAGTCAAGTGACCCATTGCCCCCATCACTAGATGGTGTGGTTTTTGTGTTCTGGGACCTGTGGCCATGACAATCTTTTGGAAGAGCAAGGGGTCAGGCCAGCCAAAATCGCCAGCAAAGAAGATTGCCTCAAGGTGGATGAGGTTGTGGTGGAAGGACTTCCCCAGCAGCAACCTCCTTACCATCAGCTGCCGCCACAACTACCCCAAAACCTCTCTGAGTCCTTAGTCCACATGACTATTGCTGGGGGTGGGGAGGGGGCTCACTCAGCATTTGGAAGAATGGTGGGGTATTACGTTTGATGATTGGGTCTTCCAAACAGTAGCCCACGGTTACTGCCTCCCTTTCTCAAAAAGGCCTACAGATCATCCACAAGGGAGTCACTCCAAGGTTCCAGATCTGTTCCTTCTCCATGAGTTTTCCATCCTGCTGGAGAAAGACGCCATAGAGCTGGTACCTGTAGCAGAAAGGAACCAGGGGTGGTACTCCTAATATGTTTTGATCCCCAAGAAAGGAGGAGGTTTGAGACCCATTTTGGCCTTCAGATACTTAAGTTCCTCAGACAATTTCAAAATGGTTACTCTTTCTCGGATCCTACAGGCCCTCCAGCTCCAGGATTGGATGGTATCATTGGACCTTCAGGATGCTTACTCACGTGTGCCTATTCATCACAAGCACAGGAAGTACCTGAGGTTCACAGTTGGCAGTTCTCAGTTTCAGGTTCTGCCATTTGGGCTCACCTCCACCATGAGGATTTTCACCAAGTTATTGGGGGTTGTGGCAGCAAGTCTCAGGAGGGGAGGGATTCACATCAACCCCTACCTGGACGATTGACTGATCAGGGCACGTTCCCTCAAACAGGTCCTGGAACATCTCGACATCACCTGCCACACTACACAGAATAGGCTTCTCCCTCAATGTCAAGAATTCCCACATGCCTTCTCAAAAGCTCTAGTTAATTGGAGCAGTCCTGGATGCTTCTTCAGGGAAAGCCTCACCACCCGAATTGAGAGTTCAACACATTCAGTCGATGGTCAGCAAGTTTCAAAACGGCCAAAGACTTCAGATTTTGTTTTTTGAGGTTTCTGGGCCTCATGGCAGCCTGCACTTTCCTAGTGCCAGAGCCTTGTTTGAGAATGAAGTCCCTCCAATGGCCCCTCAGGTCCCAGTGGTCCATTCTCCAGCAGAATGATAGATCTATTGCAGGTCTCGAGCCAGGTTGCGCAGGATCTCCTGTGGTGGGCCTGCGAGGAGAACATACTGAAAGGGGAACCCCTCTGGCAACCATGGCCAGCGATAACAGTAGCTACAGACGCTTCCCTAACTGGTTGGGGAGTCCACTCCAACGATCTGACGATCAGTGGTTGTTGGTCTCCATCAGAGTCCAAACTACACAGCAACCTTTTGGAGCTGAGCGCAATCGGACTAACTCTGATGGCCTTTCTGCCTTCTGTACGGGGCAAGAATGCCCTGATAGAAAGCAACACAGTGGCCACATACTACCTTTCTAAGAGAGGTGCTGTAGAGTCACTGTGACTGTGCAGAGGGGCAATGCAGCTCGAATTGTGGGCACTGCAGGAAAGTCTCTCTCATGGCTGTTCACCTTGCCGGAGAGAACATAGCAGCAGATGCTCCGAGCAAGTTTAAAAAACATGATCCTAGTTGCTCCGGATTGGGCCAGGAGGACATGGTACCCAGACCTTCTGGACATGTCGATCTTCCCTCCAATTAATCTTCCCCAAAGAGAGCACCTACTCTCGCAAGAGGGAGGTTGCATTCTTCAACCAGAAATCAGGACTCAGCAACGTTTTTGTACTGCTGCAATTGGAATATGTTTTGAGCTTGTGCAAAGCTAGGAATGTGGACCCTTTTCCTTCCGACACTGATGGTGTCCTTTTTGCATGATTTAGCCTGTCAGGGAGTTCCGGTTGTCACTGTAAGGGGCTATCTAGCAGCACTTTCTGTTTTTAAGCACTCTCCAGAGCAGGGATCCTATTTTGAGATCCCTATTGTAGTTCTATTTTTGAAGGAACTGCTTGTGTTCTCACCCTTTTGTTGTACCAGTGTGGGACCTGAATCTTGTACTGAAGTTCCTCATGGGTGTTCCTTTTGAGCCATTACATTCATGTCCTCTAAGAATGTTAACCCTCAAAACTGTTTTCTTAATGGCCATTACATCGGCATGTATAGTTGGTGAATTACAGGCTCTTTCGTGTAAGTCTCCTTTTACCACCTGTTACAAGGAAAAGGTTGTTTTGAGGACTGATCATATCTTTCTACCTATGGTAGTTTCAGAATTTCACCAACTGCATCCCTCCAAGGAGGAAGAGAAGCTACATCATCTTGATCCTAAGAGGACCTTCAGTTTTTACATCTCCAGGTTGGCTAAACTGAAACAAGACGTGGGTTATAGACTAGGACTAGCTGTGACCATGCAAACCTTGTCCTGCTGGATTATACTATGTGTATCAGAATGCTATAATGTTGCAGTTAAAGGCGTTCCTACCAGCTTTCGTGCACACAACTAGGGGTGTGGGAAATTCATTGGCTTTACAGAGAGAATTACTGGTACAGAACATCTGTGCTTCTACTTGGTCCTCTCTGCACACATTTACAAAATATTATTGCCTGGATGCTGTGTTGGGACAGGAGGTAAGATTTGGTACGGCTGGTTTACACAGCGTTAATGACAAATTCTAGTTTCCACATTATACTGCTTTGGGAGTATATCAAAGATGAGGAATATGTGGGAGGGCACAATCCATTTATACAAAAAATTACTTAATCCTGGTAATGTTGTTTTGATTGAATGCTCCTCCCATGTATTCATCACCCCTCCCATCCTACCCCTCAGTAGAATATCTGTGTATTACACCGTCCTCTCGTTTACTGTCTGGTCTTTTTGACCTCGTGAATATCTGTGCGCTTGAAGTGAGGAAAACTAGAATTGAAGTAATGGGCGCATTGCTTGTTATATATACAGATGGTGATCTACTTGAAAGTGGACGAAGGCCGTCTGCATGAGTCGATGACGCCTTGCCCTCTACTGGAAGAATACATTTTCTGAAGCAACTCAGCTGTTGCTGGAACGAGATATCAAAGATGAGGAATACGTGGGAGGAACATCCAATCGAAAGAACATTACCAGGAGTAACTAATTTGTTGTTTGTGACTCTAAATTCAAAATTCCTCTTCCTAATAGAGTATCTTGATGGAGTGCACTGTTCTTGTGTAACTTGTGCTTTGACAAAACCCTGGCGAACCCTTTCTGCGCATTATATATTTGAATTCTTACTGGCTGTATGGGTTCAGGTTTCATTGTTGGTTACATATTCACGCTGAGGGAAGAAAATAAAACAATCAAAATGAGTAAACCTTGCTGACTAAGCAACCAAGTTTTATCAGCAAACACTTTCTGCAGTGCAAAACTGAACTGCAAGAGTCCATTCTTGGTCTGCCAATCCTCCTATAAATTAGGCGTGTAGCTGACTGAGTTCCCATTAGTTTGTTGGTAGAACCTAGTCTGAATGAGCTTTGTAGGCAGATGCCAGAATTGGTGAAGAAAGAGGCAGAGCAAAATAGAGAACATTACATCCATGTAGTGGAGGCAATCATTTGGGAGTGTTAGGTCTTTGTCCTTTTTGTTTGTTTGATGTGGGTGGAAAATCTAACTCTGTGCCAAACCTCTGTTTGGTTAATTCTTTATGTAAGATTGGGGATGTTTTTGGAATAGTTTGCCCGAGGTTGGTCGAGGCACAAGCAGGGCGGGGATGTAGGTCTTTACTTTGTCTGTATTTATTTAATAGTTTTTTTAATAATGTGCCTAATACCGTACCGGAGTTGTATTTCTAAGCGTGAATCCGGGATTCAAACCTCTGTTGCTCCGAGTGGTCTTGCTTCCAAGACAAGCGCATTGCCCCTGTGTTATCCTCCTTCACCATACATTCATTTGACCACTTTTACTTCTTCATACATTTACTTCTCCTGTCTTTCAATTCTTGCATTCACCTTGTCATTACCTGGGGAGACCTGTTGTTCGAGTTTCTTTTCTAACCCCTATTCTTCCACCCTGTCACCCTTAATACTAACCATAGCCATCTCCATTGCCACCCTCACATTCTGAAGATGCAGACAACGTAAAGTCATGAAGTAAATGTATGAAAAAGTAAATGTCTAGCAAAGTGAGTATAAACTTGGTAACTGCAGATAAAACTTTTTGGGTGAAATAACGAGGGGGAGGGGGTTGAATAGCTACTAAATCAATGCCATTCCTCCAGCTAATTCGACGCTCTCTATCACCAACCCATTGAATATTTAGACTTACTGTGCACATACAAACAGGCACCATTTTGTAGCTATGGCAGAAACATTGGGCCTGATTGGCAGCACGTTAGACACATGCCCCAAACCAGATGACGAAACCTTAAAAAGCCCAAGCGCTGACAAGAGGGAGACCTGTGCCGTTAATTTTCCACAGAAACATTCATTTGCTCTACATCTATTGCCAATACATTTTATCCTGAGAAGGAATGTATCCTACAAGACCATGAGACGGTGCTAGGCACCTCACTGTATGTGTTATCACAACCAGGCCAGAGCAATCCTCTGACCCCCACCAAGCCAACTGCAAGTTATAGCCCCTACAACGTGAGTCCCAAGACCCCTGAATTCCAAGATACCAGCTGAACGCAGGCCCCCGCCTAGACAACCATAAAAGATCTAAAAGAATGGTCATCCTATTTGTACTTTAACATCGTATGATTTATAATGCGAGGTGTGGGGAGGGATAAATTGTAGTTCAAAAGCGAGGGTGGAAGCCTTGGACGCCAGATGACGCAACTGGGATGAGTGCAATGTGTGAGGGTCACAGTGACCTCAATCTACCCCCTGTACCAGTCTATTATTATGCCAGGTGCCCTGTGTAGCACAGAGTAGCACTGTTAGAATAACACATTTAATTGTCTCATCGACCTTGGTTCCCTGGAGATGAGCCCAGCTGACCCGACGTGATGGAAGACGGACAGACAGACGGACGGATGGGCCTGGCATCCCCTATGGAGTAGGCTAACCATGCATAGGGTTGCACCAACCAGCCATGTGGGTTTCTACTGTATACCGATGACGCTGTGCCCCTTTTCAAGATCTTGCTTGTGCCTTTTTTTTGTTCGGGATGTTCCTGCGCAGCAGAGTTCTTTGCTGACCTATTTTTTGTATAATTAAAACTTGTTATACTTGCAAGAATCTCTTGATCTTCCCCCCCCCACCCTCCCCGAGTGGTTTGTATTTTTTTTGGTGTCAGCGTTATAGGGGTGTGCCTTCAATTAGTGACTGATGTGATCCCAGCGCCCTGCGTACCTGCAGAGGTGTCCAGGCAGCTTCTCGCCCACCTACAGCGACACATCCCAAAAACACGTATTCCCCATTGGCCGTGCAGGAGCCGTCTTTGCAGAATTCCTGTCTGCTCTTTGGACCGGGTGCGGCTGTGAGGAGAGTGCAGGCCGGTGTTGTTGGAACCCCGTGACAGAGGAGTTTAAGTAAACACGTACACGTGAATATAGCCTTGCAAGTGATAAGTAGGGGTTAGATGTATGGAAGAGTGTGATGAGCATGAGTGTGCAGAGAGAAAAACTATTAGTGTGTTGTGAGTGTGGCTTGTTTTATTTTTTGGTATTAATCTTTTAAGGAGAATATTACGGAAAGGAAAATGGAATGTTAGGGAGTCACCCAGAGAGGGGAGAATGTGGTACCACAAGCATTGTATAATGGAGGAAAAAAAGAAATTAATAGGAGCCCCTTATAATTAGAGGGCTTGGGAATAATAGTACTTATTTTAGCTTGTTTTGTGTTTTTATTGTGTGGGTTGAGGGCCCAAGGAGTAGTACTGTGTAATTGGCTGTATGGTGTGTGTGTGTGTGTGTGAGTGGGGATGTGGTAAGAAAAAGGGGGGTGTAGAGGAAAAGTTCTTTTTTTTTTTAAATGTTTAATTTTTTTTTACGGGAGGTAGAGGATGAAAAGTTAAGAATAGTAACTGTGTGCGCAGCGTGTTAGCAGAGGCGTAACAACAGCAAGGGCGCGACCATCACTACCATGGGAGGAGAAACCCCTATAGAGTATGTGTGTAAGGCCCTACTGCTGTATCGAGACAGACTTGAGAAATACCATAAGTAGTGCGTGACAGAAACAAGAGGGGGGATGCCCCGCTTGTGGCCAGAGCACGGCTCTCATAATAAGGGTATGCTAGAGCAAATGCTGATATTCCTAGCAGCTAAATATAAGGTGAAACAATTACAAAAAACTAAAGAAATACTAGATCTTTAGAAAATGTTCAAAGACACAGAAGTGTGTAATGGAAAGGATGGACCCAAGTGCGATTGCCCAGGAAGAGAGGGCATGGCAGCGATAGAGCATAGCGGAATATACCCGCTGACAGCCCACCCCGCAATGGGCTATACTAACCCAACATATGCCACAGCGCCCCCTTTCCCCATATGTATCCCATCTGAACGCCCCAGCACATGCCGATGTCAATAATAGGGACTTGGAGGTGGCATTGTCATCAGCGAGAGCAGAATTGAGTAGACTGTGAAACAGTGCAAAACGTAGTGAAAACTGACAGACCAGAAGAGCAGGCACCAGATGGATGGAAAGCAGGAGATTTCCTATTCAGGATACATAATAAACCCATAAAAAACGTACATGTAGTGCAGAGGGGGAAGGAAGTGAAGGAGCGGACAGCCTAGGAAATGACCATGCTGACAGGTGGAGTCCATTTGAGTCTGAGGGTGACAAGGATGAGGAGGCAGAACAAGTGCCTTAACTGACTCCTCGGGTGGAAAGCTTATTGGATGGGAGGTTTGGCCAGATGCTGGTAGCAAGGAAAAAGGGAAGTGGGAAGAAAGCAGAGGGGAACAAAGTATGAATGCAAATGCCTCTTACACATAAAGGGACCAGGAGGCCTTATGTGGCAGGGGCCCAGATGGACAAAACCAACCTAATAAGTGCTCCGGGCTCTTTCGGCGGGCATGGGTAAGTGGATCTATGCATTTGAGAAACAGACTGCAGGAGTGCCCCTAGCAGTCGAGGTCATCAAAAGCCTATTGGTAGCTACTATCGAAGATCAGGCTGCTGATGTGTCGATAAAAGCAAGATACCCAAACATAACTATGGGAAAAGGATACACATGATGGAGCATCCTTTAATAAGATTCGAGCGAAGATATGGGATGCGCTACAGCAAGCATTTCCTCACACACCCGACCGATGCAAGACCCCGCTCAATTCATTCTTAAAGTTCAAGAGATGTGGAGAGCGGAGACTGGTAATTAATGGGATCAATCAATACCCTTTTTCTAATTCATTGTTAAAAAGGGCCTAGCCAAAGTGGTCAAATGGCACTAGACACAATTGTGGGTGTTGACGCAAAGGGGTGGCCTGAGATACAGAGCCTAATAGTACACCATTGCAGAAGAATCAAGGAGTGTTCCAGGGAAACAACTCTGAGGCGGGAGGCAGAGAAAGCAAAACTATTGCAAAACAAATTAGCTAAAGTTGCTGTGGAGGCATCAGTGTCAACGACAGCACAGACCGAAGTGGCTGGATATGCTCCGAATTTCGCCAAAGCTAGAATAGCCGCGGTGTGGTTGGATGGAGGACATGGACAATGGGGGTGGGGGAGAAATGCACAGTACCCCGGCCCACAGTGGCAAGGAAGACCGCATTGAGGAAGAGGTGGGTTCTGAGGGAAGGGGGATTTGGAGGAATGGGACCCAGAGGGGGAGGAATGGGGCCTTCACAATGTTGGAGCTATGGAAAATGGGGGCATTGTTCAATGGAGTATAGTAGCAGACTGGGAATGGGGTACAGTTATGGTCATCAGAATTATGGTCCACCAGCTCAAGTGCCCACCCCACCCCCAAGGGCCTGTAGACCCAGGCATGTTTATCTCTGGCATAACAGTACTTGTGTAGGCAGTGCCACATATTACCAACGCTTGTTGGAGAGTGCCAACAGATTTCATGTTTTGCCCTGTAGTGACCCACCAGAATTGGTGGCAGGTACAATCTTGTCCCTAGACTTAGAAGGGTTGGTGTTATCTGCAAAAAGAGTGGTTGTGCTGGGCACAGACAGGCAAGGGTACAACTGGCCAGTGGTACTGTGCATTGATCCCACCATACCCCTCACGGAGGTAACAGATACCGAACCTTTCAAAAACAATGATCCTGACGGAGAGATTAGATTTGTATCCCCTGTGAGATCATGGTTCGGTACAGAAGGTTGCAGTACCCCCTGATGGCTGTTGTTGGGTCACCTCCTTTCAGTGAGGTAGACTTGAAGTATGTACCTGAACAGTTGTGGACTACCAATCCACATGACATAGGGCTTTTAAAAGAAGTGACACCAGTACACATCACACTGAAGGCTTGAGCAGTATTATTCCGGGTGAAGCAGTACCCACTATCAAGAGAGGTGGAGGAGTTAATAAAGGACACGATGCAGGCCCTGCTCAATCAAGGGATAATGGTGCCATCCACCTCACTGTGTAACACGGCAATCCACCCTATCAAAAAGGTAAGGGGGCAATTGGAGAATCATCCAGGATTTGCGCCCCCTAAATTATGTGGTACAGAAAGTGTTTCCGGTGGTTCTGAACCCGCCACCATTTTGTGCAGTATCCCCAAAGAAGCAATACACTTTACAGTGGTGGACCTGGAAAACGCCTTGTATTCAATACCCTTGCACCCCGACACACAGTATCTCACCGCCTTTACCCATGGAGGAAAGAGCTACAAACACTTGTTTGCTCCAAGGGTATTGCGAGAGCCCAAGCATATTTAACAGAATATTGCATGCTGACCTAGGAAACATTAAAGTGCTCAGCATGGTCATCCAGTACGTGGATGACTTATTTGTTTGTAGCGACAGTGAGCAGGACATCTGTAGGGATTCTATCATACTCCTACAACTCCTGGCCCACAAGGTTGGCGGTGCCAGACTCCAGTATTGCCAATTGGAAGTGCTGTACTTGGGACAATAAATATCCGCAAACGGCAAAAGAATAATACCAGACAGAGCGGCATTCGTGCATGCCACACCCAGAGCTCTGTCACGATCCATGCCCCTGATCCCGTCAGGTAGAACAGCCTCCTGGCAGCAGTGGGGCTAAAGCCCTTCACACCAGCCCCAAGGGTCTTAAAACTCCATCAGAAACATACGTGGAGTCAGTCCTGGCGCTATTACACAGCTCAGTTCTTTAGAACCAAGCCCTGCGGTCTAGTGTTTTGGGTGTGGCTGGGCCTGGAACTACTTTACCTAGGCTATTTAAACCACATCCAAACAGCAGAACACGCTTTGCGTTATTCTGCACTCCTGCAGCGTAACACTCACCGTGTCCAGCTCCTGATCATCTGCTTCTCTGGTGGCCCGATCCTGACGCCCTAGATCCGGATTCCATTAATGACCCATCTCCGGGTTTCACTGCAACCTGCAAGGGAGAAGGAACAAGGTCAGCATTAACAAAGCACTTACCTAGGCAAGGGGGGGTCATTCCAAGTTTGGAGGTAAGTAACTGCCCTTACCAGCATGGAGTAAATACCGTGTCCGTGTAGGTCAGAGCCCGCTAATAGAGGGCTATTACGACCTCGCAGGCACGAGCTTTGCGCCATGCCGGTAAAGTCCCCAAAAAGGCCCTTAGCGCCATCAAGTAAAGCGCAGATTGCACTATCCGCATGAAGCAAGACGGCATTAGCGGTGACCGTAAATAAGCGGAACCAGAAGTAGCGTCATCGCAGAGGAACGGGAAAGAGCACGGCAGCCATCTTTAAAAACACAATCCATTGCCATCCTCATCAGCCAGGACCTGTAGGATATTGCTGTGTGTGAAATCCAATCCACCACAGTTCGCAGGTCTGTTAAAAAGGGCACCTCCCGCCAGCGCAATGAGCACTTTAAAGAAGATGAATTGACCATGCTCGCAGAGACCCTGGAAGAACATGCAGATGTCGTGTTTGCCCAGAGCCTCAAGAGGGAGGCCATAATCAGAAAGGAGATCTGGGCACTAGTGGCACAAAAAGTAAGTGCAGTTGGCAACACCCCCCGCACAACCAAGGTCTGCAGGAAGAGGTGGGATGACTTGCGCCTGCGAGGCTGCAACATCCTCTCGGCCAACAGGAGTCAGGCCATGTCAACTGGCGGAGAAGCAAGCTCTCCCATAAAGCTGTCCCAGTGGGAGGACATATGTGCAAGCCTGATCAGCATGGTGGCCATTGAAGGCGTGGGAGACATGGAGTGTGAGGCCACGTCATCTGTGGAGGGAGGGGAGTGTCCTAAGAAAACACTGTAATGCAGAGTCTCATGATAGTCCACCAATATGTCCGTCTAAAGAGGCAAGCTATGGCTAAATGCACACACATTCCCAGCATAGTTGTCATATGCAGCACAGACACATGCAGATGCCTACAGCAAGGCAATGCCATACCTTCCACAAACCACACTAAGATGTTAATGGCATAAGTCACACTGCATGCAGGCCACAACAAATATGCATGTCACATAGCATACGTCTTCCCCAACATGAGTGACCCCAACGTATGCCTGCATTACCCACCCATATAGCGAGCAACATGATCATCCAAACCCAGCTGCCTATTACCCTCTATTGTGTAGATGAGCAATGATACAAATGTATGCATGATGCTTCTCCAACTATCACTCATGCCGTCCCTCTCTTCGACCCCCACAGGCTCAGACCATGACAGCAAGGCCCAGGACTCACCCCCACTGCCAACCACACCCCGGAAGAGGGCCTGTGATGAGGGCAACAGGCCTTCAACCTCAAGAGGACAACACAAGCCTTGCCATGCACCGCAGAGGAAACCACCTCCGGATGCCGCAGCACTGGTGCAGCCAAGGGCCCTCGACACCCAACCCACTACTCCAGCAGTCACACAGGCAGAGGACACAGCTGAAACTGCACCCTCTGCAGAGTCCAGTTCAGTCAGGGAAGCGGCAGCCACAGCACCCCTGGCTGAGGGCGAGGTGCAGGAAGAGGTGTGGGTGCCCGTGGAGGACGACCCCTCTGACCTGACCACACCACCACCCTGGAGCAGTGTGGGGGCAGGGGGGGGGAACCAATAGTTGATGTGCTTGACACCCAAGCACCCTCCACGTCCACAGGTATACCGGCGGGGGTGCTGCGGCACGAGGTGCGCCCTGGTGCGACAATTTGTAAATGACAATGTCCAAGCAAGGCAGGAGTGGCGAGAAAACACTGCCTCTCTGGGCAAGATCATTGCCGAGAGCACAATGAGACTGTGCAAGGAGGTCTCAGCCCTACGGCAGGTCCTCAGCCGCATCGCTGATGCTAACCTGTGTTCTTGTCTCTTCTTTGTACAGGTTGCATTGATTTTCCGGAGTGATGAGCGATTGAAGCGCTGCTTGGGGGCCATTCCGAGTTTGGAGGTAAGAGAAAAATGATGCCGGTAAAGGATTACCGGCATCGCTTACTGCTCCGGGCTATTCCGACCTAAGACCCCACTATTAGCTGATGCTATGGAGGCTGAACTTCCAGCACCCCAGATGGAGCAGGTTAGCAATTAACACCAATAAACAGCGCAGCGCTCTGCGCATCAATAACTCGCCGTGGTCTTCGCCATCGGCGCGGCAACTCCGAGATCGCAACCATCCATGTGAAAACGAAAAAAGACATTGTTAGGGAACAGGGTAGTGGAGCAAGACGCAGAGAAGACAGAGAAAATGGAGGGAAAGAAAGAGACAGAATAAAGATGGAAAAGACATTATAACTCACCTGGAAGACAGCAAGCAGAGTCTGAGTCACAGCCGGTCTGGACCCGACATAAGGGCACACGGACCAGTGAAGCAACTAGGTGTACGGAACGCCTGCACCAACCACGCGCCCCTGCACAGAGACGCAGGATGGAGAGTTCAACACACAAAAACCTAAGGTGAGCAATAACCCCAAGGGAGGAGATTTGGACCAGAGGCAGGTGGGAGTCCACCCATCACAGACCCAGTATCTTACCCCTCCATTCTCCTGTTATAGGCGCTACCCAACGTCTGGCACATAACCAAGCAGAGAGGGGTCGGGGATAGCGCTTAGACCTCCATCCAGTATCGTGTGGCGCCCCGTGGATACCAGGTGAGCGTAACAGAACGTGAAGCCTCAATTAAAACATCCACCTGGGCGTTTTCAGCAGGGGAGAGGGGGAGCGAAGGCAGAAGAAAAGAGGAAGGTCTTGAGGTGCTTCCGGAACCAGAGATGGTTCTCCTCAACTTTTAGAGTGGCAGGGAGGCTGTTCCAGAGGGAGGCCCCAGCCGAAGACAGAGATCTACCCCCAGCGTGTTTCTTTGAAAAACGACTGACCCTGAGGGAGTTGGAGGTAGAGGAGCGAAGAGCTCGAGAGGGAGATATTTGCGGAGGGTTAGCTGAAGGTATTTTGGACCCAAGCCCCAGGAAGCCTTGTGGACAATGCAGAGGGTTTTGAATTTAATCCTTGCATCCACTGGAAGCCAGTGGAGAGATTTCAGAGCTGGAGAGATACGATCCCAGGGCTTGAGGCCAAGGACAAGTCTTGCAGTCCTGTTCTGGATTAGTTGCAGAGGGCAGAGAGTAGAGGCAGGTAGATTTAGAAAGAGGCTGTTACAATAGTCCAAGTTAGAGAGAACCAGAGCTTGGGATACCATGAGCTTCTGGGGGAAGGAGAGGAAAGGCAGAGTACCTCTGAGGAGGTGCAGTCGGAAATTTGACTTGTTAGAGACCTCAGAGATGTGGGCAGAGAAGGAAAGGGTGGAGTCAAAGATGACCCCGAGGTTCTTAGCCTCGCAGGTGGGGTAGGCGAGGGCCAAGGGAGGCCTGCCAGAGAGTGAGGGGAAAGGATGGTGAAGGTGTGCCGATGAGGAGGATCTCCGTCTTGCTGGGATTCAGACAAAGATCATTGGCGGAACACCAATCTTGAATGGCAGTTAGGCAATCAGAGATGCGAGAGGGAGAGGAGATGACAGAGGGCAGCCTGAAAATGAGTTGAGTGTTGTCAGGGTAACACTGGAAATTTGAGCATAACATGGCAATGCAGTGGGCGAGAGTTGCCTGGTATTGGTTGAAAAGCCACGGCGAGAGGTAAGACCCCTGGGGAACCCCACAGGTAGAGAGGAAGATAGATGAAAGGAAGGACCCAAGTTGGACCTGGGAGGGTCGATCTGAGAGGAAAGAGGTCAGCCAGGCCAGAGCCCAATCAGTGATACCCAGGTTTTCACAGAGACGGTTGAGCAGGATGGTATGGTTGACCGTGCCGAAGGCAGAAGAGAGATCGAGGAGGATGAGGACAGAGGGAATGTTCGAGTCAAGGTTGGAGAGCAGATCTTCACAGATGTTCGGGAGAGCAGTTTCCGTGCTTCTGGCAGCTCTGAAGCCAGACTGGTGGTCATGGAGACAGCCAACAGAATTGGAATGAAGGTTAAGCTGAGAGATGGCAAACTTTTCCAAGAGTTTGCTAAGAAAGGGAGTAATGGAAATTGGCTGATAGGTAGCTGGACAAGAAGGATCAGCTGTGGGTTTCTTGAGAAGAGGATGCACAAAGGAGTGCTTCAGAGGGGAGGGGGAAGGATCCCGAGGCAAAGGAGTGGTTGCAAAAATCAGCAAGGACCGGAGCAAGGGTGTCAATGTGGTCCTTGATGGTTTTAGAGGAACAGGGATGAACCTGTTTTGACGAGGCTTTCATAGATTGGACTTGTCTGGCGACCTCGTCAGGGGTGAAAAGAGGAAAGGACGAGAAGGATGGTGGGAGGGTGGCTAAATTAGGGTCAGCAAGCACAGATGGAGAGGGGAGAAGAGGGGTGTGGGTGGTGAGGGTGAACAGGATGTTCACCCTCACCACCCACACCCTGGGTTTTTGAAATGCAGTGAGAGGCAAGGGCATTGCAAAGGGCCTGGGAGGCAACAGGAGGGGTAGAGACTGCAGCAGGGTTGGCCAGCTCCTTGCAGATTTTAAAGAGTTCGGCCGAGTTATTAGATGCCGCAGAGACACGAGCTTGAATGTGGACTCTCTTCTTGGTGAGGATAGAGAGTCGGTATTGCCTTCGTAGTAGGCGACAGGCCCGTTTGTCAGAGGATGAACTGGAAGTCCTCCATTTCCTCTCAGCTGCCCTACACTTACGTTTAAGTGTAGCTAGGTCAGAGTCATACCAGGAATTGCACTTGGCTTTGGACTTCAAACGGATCCTCATGACGGGGGCCTCCTAGGCACCAGACATACCATCACAGTAATCACCGACCATCGCAACCTACAATACCTCAAGACAGCAAAGGCTCAATCATCCTGTCAACTCTGATGGGCTTTATTCTTCGTAGAATATGATTACATAATCACGTACCGACCTAGAGTCCAGAACAGAAAAGCAGACGCACTATCCCGCATGGGTATTGATGAGAACGCATATTCAACCCCAGACCCGGTGGCCATTATTCCAGGTGACAAACTACTAGGGCTTACAACAACATTATCTCTGGACGAACTCCAAATGGAAATTCGGCTCCTAATGAACACCGAGGCTCTACAAGACTGCACCACTCAAGGTGAACATTACACAACAAAGAACCAACTCCCGTATTTCAGAGGGCGTTTATATCTACCGAATAAGGCACTACAAGAACAAGTCATTTCTGGTTATCACGACCCCCTGATAGAAGGACATCCAGGAATTGCCAAGACCCTAGCCAAGGTGGAAAGAAATTATTGGTGGCCGACCTGACGAAAGGACATTACGCAGTTTATTCTGTCATGTGGCATTTGTGCACAGAATAAATCCCAGAAACAAAGACCTGCAGGCCTTCTTCAACCCCTGGAAATTCCACCTGCACCTTGGCACACACTCTCCCTCAATTTCATCACAGATCTGCCTCCCTGTCAAGGGTTCAACACTATCCTAGTGGTTGTTGACCTATTCTCTAAAATGGCCCATTTCATTCTGGCTAAGGGTCTACCAAACGCATCCAGCCCTGCAAAGGTGTTTTTAGAGCAAATCGTACGATTACATGGTTTCCCCTCCATCCTGATTTCTGACTGAGGGAGTCAGTTCGTGTCTAACTTCTGGAGGAAGAGTTGTGCAATTTCCCAAATCAATATTCTTCTGTCCACTAGTCAACATCCCCAAACTGATGGACAAACAGAGCGGACAAATCAGACACTAGAGCAATACCTACGGTGCATGTTACATCAAGTGGAAGAAAGCTGGAAGGATGTGCTGTGGATAGCCGAATATGCCTACAACAACTCGCTACACACCAGTACCGGACAGAGTCCATTCTATACTGTATATGGAAGGTACCCACGTACTTCCGAATTAGATACCCCCTTGGCCTTGGAAATGCCCGCGGTGAAGACTTTACATACGACCATCACTCAAGCCTTCAAAAAGGCGGCAGAACACTTGATCCAAGCCAAAGTAAGACAGAAAAGATTCTCTGATCAACACCGAAGAAAAGACCCAGACTACCAAGTCAGAGATAAAGTCTGGTTGGCGTCTCGGCACGTGCCCATAAGAGGAACTCAAACATTTCATCCCAGATATCTAGGGCCCTATACCATCAAGGCTATTATAAATCCTGTGGCAGTAAAATTAGCTTTACCATCAAATATGCAGATCCATCCCGTATTCCACGTGTCGCTCTTAAAACCAGTCAGCCTGGAACCTGGGTCAAAACACCACCAAATCCGGTACTGGTTAACAGAAAACCCGAATTTGAAGTCCAGGACATCCTAGATTGTAAACTCACCAGGTCCAAGTTATATTACTTAGTGGACTGGAAGGGATACGGCCCTCAGGACAGGACATGGGAGCCCAATGAGCACGTCCATGCGCCAGGCCTGGTAAGACAATTTCATTGGAACCATCCAACCAAACCAGGGCCAGACGGAGGAAATACCTTAAGAGGGGCCTTAGGGGGGGGGAGTGCTGTCACGATCCATGCCCCTGACCCCCTCAGGTATAACAGCCCCCTGGCAAAGGTGGGGCTAAAGCCCTTCACACTGGCCCCAAAGGCCTTAAAACTCCACCAGAAACATACTTGGAGTCAGTCCTGGTGCCTTTGGCGCCAGGCTCATTATCAGGAATAAAGCAATACCGGTTTTGGACCTTTATGCAACATGGAGGCCTATTACACAGCTCAGTTCTATAGAACCAAGCCATGCGGTCTAGTGTTTTGGGTGTGGCTGGGCCTGGAACTACTTGGCCTGGAACTACTTTACCTAGACTATTGAAACCAAACCCAAACAGCAAAACACGCTTTGCGTTATACTGCATTCCTGCAGCGTAACGCTCACTGTGTCCAGCTCCTGCTCATCTGCTTCTCCAGTGGCCCGATCCTGAAGCCCTAGATCTGGATTCCATTAATAACCTGGAAGAACAAGAACAGCGTTAGCGAGCAAGAACACTTACCTGTGAAGTAACTGGCCTTGAATCCATCATGCGCTTCGCTTACCTCGCCCATCTCCGGAGTTCACCGCAACCTGCAAAGGTAAAGAAACGAGGACAGAATTAATAACAATTCTTACCTGGGCAAGCAGCGAGTCCTGGCAGCACCCTGTGCTTCTCTTACCTCGCCCATCTCCGGGTTTTACCGCAACCTGCAAGGGAGAAGGAACAAGGTCAGCATTAACAAAGCACTTACCTGGGCAAGCAGCGCTTCGATCGCTTCGATCGCTCATCACTCCGGAACATCATAACAACCTTTACAAAGAAGAGAAGAGAACACAGGTTAGCAATTAACACCAATAAACAGCGCAGCGCTCCACGCATCAATAACTCACGGTGGTCTTCGCGGCAACTCCGAGATGGCAACCATGTCATGATGCCTGCTCCCGGGGAGCCGGTTCAAGCCCTGCGTCCCCGAAAGCGGACATCCAGTCCCCAAGGAAGGACCCAGCAACCCCATATAGGGGCCCTTTGGACTACTTTACCTAGACTATTGAAACCTATGGTGCCAGGCTCATAAAAGACATCAGTCCTGGCACCATAGGCGCCAGGCTCATTATGGGAGTGCTTGGGTGCACTTACCTGATGCAGACCATGCTGCAGAATCCCGGCCTCCTTGAGGCCTGAAAGGAACTACTTTACCTGTGGGACTAATTTACCATCCGGGCGTGGTCGGGGAAGGATACATACCTGATTGGAGGAAGGATACATACCTGGAACGTCTTCCAAGGCTATTTAAACCCCACCCGAACAGCCACACGTGCTTCGCGTTGTTCTGCATCTAGCAGCTGGACGCTCACCGTGTCTGCTCCTGCATCCTGACTTCTGCCACGCCTGCCAGCATCCTGGATCACCTGCAAAGGAAGAGAAGAAGAGAACAGAAGAAGGAAAAGTCCTTACCTGCTAAATCCGCATCCCGGAGACATCTCGCCGACAATCCTGAAAAGGAAGACTTTTATTTAAAAGCTCATCGCGTCGATCGCTGCAGCGCCGCATTCCACTCACCTTTACAGGGCGCCTCCATGTTCAGCAGCAATCATCCGGATTCGCAGTCACGTCCCAGCGCCTAGGGAGAAAAAGACCAGAACAAAAGGTGAGAAAGAGAAGGGAATAAGGAAAGCTAAATCTCCATGTTAAGACTTACCTGTTGATTCATTCCCTCTTCATTTCGGGTCCGCGCCGCATCCTGGCATTTCCGGACCCCGGCCCCTAAGGGGAAAAATAGACATCAGCGTTAATGAGCGAATTAAAAGACATTACCAAAAAAACGCTCATTAAAGACTTACCTGATTTCTACAAGGATTTCACCTCTCATCTCGGGTCGGTGCCTGTTCCCCGGCATTCGGTACCCCGGCCCCTATGGGGAAAAAGACACTAGCATTAGTACATTAATGCATGGACACAAGGGGAACCTCTTATCAAAACACTTACCTGGAAGCCAAGCAAGTTTGGTTCTCACCAATCCAAAAATCCAGTGAAGTAACTGGATACCAACGCGCCCCTGCATCAGAAGCAGGATGGAGAGCTCGTCCTTCCAGACCCTAAGGTGAGACGCTACGAGAAATCACAGAAGGGTTTCTAGGAGGGTGAGAGGGGAAAGTGGGAGGCCGATTGCATTACCCCGCAGACAGTTAATGCCCTATTTTCGCCTACAGAAGGATACTTCTGCGAGCCAGACAAGCCAGATTTGGGGGCTCGGTCCAGTCCGTCTTCCGAACCCTGCGCATCACCTTAGAAGAGGTCACAGCAGCGCGAACCAGGCCAGCGCCTACGTGGGAGTCAGGTGAGTGTAACAGACCATCCCTGTGAAAACAAAAAGAGACATTGTTAGGGAACAGTGTAGTGGAGCAAGACGCTGAGAAGACAGAGAAAACGGAGGGAAAGAAAGAGACAGAATAAAGACAGAAAAGACATTTTAACTCACCTGGAAGACAGCAAGCAGAGTCGTAGTCACAGCCAGTCTGGACCCGACATAAGGGCATACGAACCAGTGAAGCAACTAGGTCCACGGAACGCCTGCACCAACCACGCGCCCCGGCACAGTGACGCAGGACGGAGAGTTCAACGCACAAAAACCTAAGGTGAGCAATAACCCCAAGGAAGGGGATTTGGACCAGAGGGAGGTGGGAGTCCACCCATCACAGAACCAGTATCTTAACTCTCCATTCTCCTGTTATAGGTGCTACCCAACGTCTGCCACATAACCACGCAGAGAGGGGTCCGGGACAGCACTTAGACCTCCATCCAGTATCGTGTGGATACCAAGTGAGCGTAACACCTGTGATAGTGAAGGGCATGCAAACATTTCTAGGGTTGTGCAATTACTGCAGAACATGGATACTAGACTATGCAGTTTACGCAAAGCCGCTCCTGCAGGGCCTCAAAGAAGCACAGAAAGGTAATCAAAAACTCGAATGGACATCCGACATGGTACAACATTTCAATGATTGGAAGGAAATAATATCCACAGGCCCAGTTTTTGCCACCCTAGACTATCCCCAAGAATTGTACATATTCTCGCATTGAAACAGCAAACCTATGACCGCCGCACTGACCCTAAAAAGTACAAAGAGCCACAAGACATTGGCCTATTGCAGTGGTACACTCCACTCAGTTATGCAAGGGCAATTCTCGTGTGTACAACCACTTGCTGTGACTGCCTTCGCCATCGAAAAAAAGTTCCACAATCATGATGGGATGCTCAGTCACTATGTACGTGGAGCATTCGGTATTCACCATCCTAGAGAGATCACACAGAGAGCATCGGCATATGAAATTATCCTCTCCAGCCCAAACTTTTATGTTTGCGATGCAAAACAGTGAATCCTGCCATGTTTCTGACAGTAGTGTGTACAGATGAAGACTTGCAAATACGTGCCACATATGAAGGGGAGGAGGATGACATTCCCAAAGCAAAAGATAGCCCATTGGAGGAGGGGGAAGTGCTGTTTGTTGACGAGTCAACAGCAATTGATCAGGACACAGGACAAAGGCATATGGGCACAGCAGTAGTGCGCCTCAAGGGAGGTGAATATGAAACACTAATGGTGAAAAGACTACCCATGCACTATTCAGCCCAAGCAGCGGAGCTTGTGGCGCTCATCGAAGCACTACATGCATCACAAGGTTGCAATGTGACCAGCTATTCAGACTCGCCATATGTCACTCCAACGGTGCATGTTGGGTTGTCACAATGAAAGAGGGGCTTCCAGAGAGCAGACTGTTCCCCAGTGCAACATGCCGCACTACTAGATATGTGGATTTCTGCATTGCCAGGACCCTCTGTTGTGGCTGTCATCAAATGCACCGTCCACTCCAATAACAGACGAGATTTCATTGGGAAATGCTGTGGTCAAAATAGCGGCCTATCTTCCTGTGCCAGTAATTTCCGAATACGTCCTGACGATACCAACACACGATCATCAAGACATACTGTATACAGCATTGCCTGTTGCACAGCTTATTGAGCTGCAAAGCAAAGCGCCAAAAGAAGAAAAGGAAATGTGGTCCAAGAGAGGGTGTAAACAGTCCCGGGCAGATTTGTTATGGTGCCATCAATGCTTTGGTAAAAGAGTAATGCCATTTAAGTTTTAGCAATAGCTTTTGACCAACTTCATCCCCCTGCCCACAGCTCGAAACAACACATTGCAGCAGACATACAGGAGGATTGGTTTCTCCCCAATCTTCAGGAGCACCTCACAAACATGATAGTACATTGCACTACGTGTCAAAATTTCAGCACAGGCATGATGCTCCGGACCTTGCGAGGCACCTTGCCCTGCTTTATTGGCCCATTCTGCGAGCTACACATAGATTATGCCGACATGGGGGAAAGATGTAATGGGTCTCGGTACCTGATCATTGTGGTTTGCCCCTTCTTGTGGTGAGTGGGGGCAGGTCCCTGTGCACACCCAGATGCCAAATGTGCTGCCAAATTGCTTGTCCATGATGTTCTCCCCCGATGGGCTGTGCGCAATGTGTTAAGGTCCAATAACGGTACACATTTGTTCAATGAACTCTTTAGAGATAACAGCATTACTTGGCATTAAGCACCGGATGTGTTCAATTTATCACCCCAAGCCAACGGCGTTGTGGAGTGCATCAACGGTTTGCTCAAGAGCAAACTATCTAAACTATGTACCACATTAAACAATAGAACTGGGTGCACTACTTACCCATGGCCCTTTTCCGTTTACGCACAAAACCTAGCAAGGACCACCATCTATAACCCCATGAGGTAGTAACTGGCCGGCATATAAACTCACCCATATTGCCTGTTGGGAAAGCATCAGATGCCCATAAGGCAGCAGCGGTCCTAGTTGAGGGCTTTAAAGAGTATTTGACAAACCCTAATGCGTGCCATTAAATGCATCTCACGACAAATTGCTTTGCCCCGAACGAAGGGCCCACAGGTACCATGCACACAGCAGTGGCAAGGCCCCAGCCTGCACCACTGTTCCTGCCTGGCAAAAGGATATACGTGTGTAGTTTTGTTGAAAAATGGAACAACCCAGATTTCATGGCCCATTTGAGGTCATTTACTCAACCCCTCTGGCTGTAAAAGTAAAGGGGTTCCACTAAGGGATCCATCTTTCAGATGTACGAAGGACACCCCCAATGAGCACACAACCACCCTGAGTACATCAAAACATACCTGTTCTCCCACCTCGGCTCCACCTGCTCTTCTGCGTTCGAAGAACACAATCCAGTGCCACCACCAGAATTTTGCATCCTCCTGTGAAAAGCCAGTATGAAAAACTGCAAGGGAAGAAGAGATCAAACTATCAAGACTTGATTAGGGAAATACCCCAAGAATAGCAATTGTTCTGCTCAGCTGAAACCTTTTTCGCCTAACTCTTGCTACCCGGCGTACAAGCAGCTGCCAATGCAAAATGGCTGCAGATAGTGCGCTGGGAACAGGTCCAGTTGGCAAACATTGCGCATGAGTTCAAAGTCCTAAAGGTCGAGCTGCGTGCCCTAAGGGTGATGACAATGCAGAACCGGTACGTCCTCGACATGCTAACAGCGATGGAAGGTGTATGCCAAAAAATCTGTGATTCATGTTGCACATTCCTGCCTCCAGAAGATGCAGAGAAGGGAATAGCAGCCGTACACGGTCTGGGAGTGCGCATGAAACAAGCTGGTATCAAAGGGGAGGATCTGTTTGACATCGCCTTTGATTTGGCTCTATCCTGGCTATGAGCAATCGTGAAGATGCTGGTACAGTCATTGTGTTCATCTTGGTCATCTGCACCTGCCAATGGGACTCGGGTCTTGTGCAGAATCAGTGCCTAGTAGCGCAATGATGATGGTTTCAATTGAGGCTCCAAAAGCACATCGCAATAAAAAGATACTGAAATACAAACAGACCACGCCATTCCTCGAATGCTCCTGATTGACTACGGAGATGAATTAGACCACTTATACCACACCATCATTGTCCTACCCCCTGACCCTGAAAATTATGAGGCAGTATGGGTTGATCTAGCAGGAGATGTGGGATGTATTTATGACATGCACACCCGCAGAATATGCGCAAGCAGGAGAAAGTTTGCAGTCAGTATGTAGGGCCTCGATGCCAATAAAGGGAAGTCCACCATTTTGAAGCTGCAGTGGGAAGGGAGAATGAGCGCATGCATATGGGGAAGTTTGTTACTGTAGAAGTAATGAAAGGGGGTATGTTGGGAAGGAAATGAACCCCCCCCCAGCCTCTTTAGGGTGAGGTGAAATCCCATGAAGAAACCTGTGATGTGCCAGGTGAAGGGGGGGCTGCTAACAGACCCTTGACGAACATAATATTATGTAAACTGTAGATGTTTAGACTTGGTACACGCATATTAACAGGTGCCATTTTGTAGCTATCGCAGAAACATTGGGCCTGCATTGCCGTGTATTAGACACCGGCCGCAAAACTGAAGAAGAAACCTGAATAGGCCCAAGCACTAACGAAATCGAGATCTGCACCATTTGTTTCCACAGAAACCCTCTTTTGTTTTTGTTCTACAACTGTTGCAATACATTTGATCCCGAGAAGGAATGTATCCTGCTAGACCATGAGACACTGCTAGCCACCTTGCTGTATGTGTTATCACAACCAGGCCAGAGAAATCCTCTAACCCCCACCAAACCAATTACAAGTTATATCCCCTACAACTGTCTGAGTCCCAAGACCCCTGAATTCCAAGATACCAGCTGACCCCAGGCCACCGCCCATAAAACCAGACAGCCATAAAAGATCTAAAAGCATTGTCATCCTATCTGTACTTTTCCATGGTATGATTTGTAATGCGAGGATGGATGAATCATAGTTCAAAAGCGAGGATGGAAGCTCTGGATGCCAGATGTTGCAACTGGGATGAGCAAAATGTGTGCAGGTCACAATGACCTCGAGCCTCCCCCTGTGCCAGTCCATGACCATGCCAGGTGCCCTGTGTAGCAAACAGTTAGCACTGTTAGAATAACACATTTAAGGGTCGATTCATGGAATTAATGTGCTCCGAAAATTCCTGCGCTGAGGTGCCAAAACGTGCAATTCGCAGTAAAAGTACGAAAATCTCAGTGCAAGTGCGAAAATCGCAGGGAAACCAGCGCACATCGATTCATGGAAGTCCGTGCGTGAGAAAAACATTGGATGTGCGCTGAAAAAGTGCGCCGCGCACGCCGGCGCACAGGTCATCCAACAGCGTGCGCCACGGCCACTGCGAAATCACACATAGCGCGGCGCACATCACAAAAGTAGGCAGAACACGGGGCGTAACACTCGGAATGGGGAACAACGCGTGAAAATATGGGCGTCACGGGGGAAGTACAGGAGGCAAGTGCGCGGAATGCCCACACGCTCGCCTACAACCCGTATTCATGGAATTGAATAGGGCAAACCAGCGCACGGTCAAAGACGCGCAGAGGGCCAAACAAGTATGCCACAAGAAAGCAGGCGGTAGCGTCCCTGCGCCTGAAATAAATGTGCGCCAAAATGTGCGCCAACAAAAAGCACCCATATACAGCCATGATGAATGGTCCATACAGTGGCCCTCTGGGACAAATGAGGTGCAAAACACGGACACCCGCTGTGTGAAAAATAGCGTGTGTATGTGTTTCGGGATGCGCGGGAAGTTCCACACGCGATTGGCCTGGGTACGTGTACTTCGGGGTGCGCGGGAAGTTCCACACGCGATTGGCCTGGGTACGTGTGTTTCGGGATGCGCGGGAATTTCCACACGCGATTGGCCTGGGTTCGTGTACTTCGGGGTGCGCGGGAAGTTCCACACGCGATTGGCCTGGGTACGTGTACTTCGGGGTGCTCGGGAAGTCCCACACGCGATTTCAGCAGGGTACGTGTATTCCGAGGTGCATGGGAAGTTTCACACGCAATTTCAGCAGGGTACGTGTATTTCGGTGGTGCCGGGGAGTGCTACACATGATCTGGCCGTGTGGGTCCTCCCAGGTGTTCCCTCTACACCCTCCACGGCCCCTGCAGGCAGCCCACACAACAGGGGACTACCCTGCACCCCTGCACCCCTGCTCATGTCCCACAGGCAACCCATCCATCATGGCCATGCCCCCAGCCAACCCACATGTCACCTTGCACTACTGATCACCAACACATGTCTCCCAGCACCCACACCCCCCAGCACTGTGGGGCACCCCCCACCAGGCCCCAACTCATGTCCAACTCATGTCTCCCAGCACCCCCACCCCCCAGAACTGTGGGGCACCCTCCTCCAGGCCCCCACTCATGTCTCCCAGCACCCCCACCCTCCAGCAGTGCAGGGGCACCCTCCACCAGGCCCCCACTCATGTCCAACTCATGTCCCCCATCACCCCCACCACCCAGCATCCAGGGGCACCCTCCATCAAGCCCCCACTCATGTCTCCCAGCACCCCCACCCCCCAGCAGTGCAGGGGCACCCTCCACCAGGCCCCCACTCATGTCCAACTCATGTCTCCCATCACCCCCACCCCCCAGCATCCGGGGCACCCTCCACCAGGCCCCCACTCATGTCTCCCACCACCCCCACCCCCCAGCAGTACAGGGCACCCTCCACCAGGCCCCCACTCATGTCCCCTATCACCCCCACCCCCCAGCATCCAGGGGCACCCTCCACCAGGACCCCACTCATGTCTCCCACCACCCCACCCCCCAGCAGTGCAGGGGCACCCTCCACCAGGCCCCCCACTCATGTCTCCCACCACCCCCACCCCCCAGCAGTGCAGGGGCAGCCTCCACCAGGCCCCCACTCATGTCTACCATCACCCCCACCCACCAGCAGTGCAGGGGCAGCCTCCACCAGGCCCCCACTCATGTCTACCACCACCCCCACCCGTGCAGGGGCAGCCTCCACCAGGCCCCCACTCATGTCCCCCACCACCCCCACCCCCCAGCATCCAGGGGCACCCTCCACCAGGCCCCCACTCATGTCTCCCACCACCCCCACCCCCCCAGCAGTGCAGGGCAGCCTCCACCAGGCCCCCACTCATGTCTCCCACCGCCCCCACCCTCCAGCATCCAGGGGCAGCCACCACCAGGCCCCCACTCATGTCTCCCACCACCCCCACCACCCAGCAGTGCAGGGAGACCCTCCACCAGGCCCCCACTCATGTCCAACTCATGTCTCCCTGCACCCCCACCCCCCAACAGTGCAGGGGCAGCCTCCACCAGGCCCCCACTCATGTCTCCCACCACCCCCACCCCCCAGCATCCAGGGGCAGCCTCAACCAGGCCCCCACTCATGTCTCCCACCACCCCCACCACCCAGCAGTGCAAGGGCAGCCTCCACCAGGCCCCCACTCATGTCCCCCTGCACCCCCACCCCCAGCATCCAGGGGCAGCCTCCACCAGGCCCCCACTCATGCCTCCCACCACCCCCAGCAGTGCAGGGGCACCCTCCACCAGGCCCCCACTCATGTCCAACTCATGTCTCCCTGCACCCCCACCCCCCAGCAGTGCAGGGGCAGCCTCCACCAGGCCCCCACTCATGTCTCCCACCACCCCCACCCCCCGGCATCCATGGGCAGCCTCCACCAGGCCCCCACTCATGTCTCCCACCACCCCCAGCAGTGCAGGGGCACCCTCCACCAGGCCCCCACTCATGTCCAACTCATGTCTCCCTGCACCCCCACCCCCCAGCAGTGCAGGGGCAGCCTCCACCAGGCCCCCACTCATGTCTCCCACCACCCCCACCCCCAGCATCCAGGGGCACCCTCCACCAGGCCCCCACTCATGTCCAACTCATGTCCCCCATCACCCCCACCCCCCAGCAGTGCAGGGGCAGCCTCCACCAGGCCCCCACTCATGTCCAAATCATGTCTCCCATCACCCCCACCCCCCAGCAGTGCAGGGGCAGCCTCCACCAGGCCCCCACTCATGTCTCCCACCACCCCCACCCCCCAGCAGGGCAGGGGCAGCCTCCACCAGGCCCCCACTCATGTCTCCCACCACCCCTACCCCCCAGCATCGAGGGGCACCCTCCACCAGGCCCCCACTCATATCTCCCACCACCCCCACCCCCAGCATCCAGGGGCAGCCTCCATCAGGCCCCCACTCATATCTACCACCACCCCCACCCCCCAGCATCCAGGGGCACCCTCCACCAGACCCCCACTCATGTCCAACTCATGTCTCCCATCACCCCCACCCCCCAGCAGTGCAGGGGCAGCCTCCACCAGGCCCCCACTCATGTCTCCCATCACTCCCACCCCCCAGCAGTGCAGGGGCAGTCTCCACCAGGCCCCCACTCATGTCTCCCATCACCCCCACCCCCAGCATCCAGGGGCACCCTCCACCAGGCCCCCACTCATGTCCAACTCATGTCTCCCTGCACCCCCACCCCCCAGCAGTGCAGGGGCAGCCTCCACCAGGCCCCCACTCATGTCTCCCACCACCCCCACCCCCAGCATCCAGGGGCACCCTCCACCAGGCCCCCACTCATGTCCAACTCATGTCCCCCATCACCCCCACCCCCCAGCAGTGCAGGGGCAGCCTCCACCAGGCCCCCACTCATGTCCAAATCATGTCTCCCATCACCCCCACCCCCCAGCAGTGCAGGGGCAGCCTCCACCAGGCCCCCACTCATGTCTCCCACCACCCCCACCCCCCAGCAGGGCAGGGGCAGCCTCCACCAGGCCCCCACTCATGTCTCCCACCACCCCTACCCCCCAGCATCGAGGGGCACCCTCCACCAGGCCCCCACTCATATCTCCCACCACCCCCACCCCCAGCATCCAGGGGCAGCCTCCATCAGGCCCCCACTCATATCTACCACCACCCCCACCCCCCAGCATCCAGGGGCACCCTCCACCAGACCCCCACTCATGTCCAACTCATGTCTCCCATCACCCCCACCCCCCAGCAGTGCAGGGGCAGCCTCCACCAGGCCCCCACTCATGTCTCCCATCACTCCCACCCCCCAGCAGTGCAGGGGCAGTCTCCACCAGGCCCCCACTCATGTCTCCCATCACCCCCACCCCCCAGCAGTGCAGGGGCAGCCTCCACCAGGCCCCCACTCATGTCCCCCAGCCAACATGTCACCACAATGTAGATCCCTGGCCCTTATGGTCAGCCTCCAAATGCCAAACACCCACCCGAGTATTGCATCCACCCACTTAGAAATGGCAATAACATGATAGAACCCCAATTGCAAGTTTGGAAATGAACACATGTCCCTCACATACACCCAATGGGTGTCAGTGAATGTCAAAACCCATATCATGATATGCATGAAACCAATGAGATGATACTACACATTGAAGTTTTAAGAAAAAATATGTATTAAAAGCAACATAAATTGAATAAAAAATAAACAAACAATAATGGAAATTTTAACAAAAAAAACCAGCAGGTCCGTGAAATAATGCAAAACCACAAATCATAATGCAAAGGAAAGGTGTCCAAAGTCACAGTCCACAAAAGTAAATCCAATGGAAAATTAAAATCGAAAACCATTGCTCCATGGGGAAATCATAAAAAAAATTGAAAATCCAAAAGTCAACTATATACAGATAAACAATCCAGGGTCCATGATCCCAACAGAAGAAATGAAACCTATGTAATAACACTACCTAAAAAAAAAAAACTATATACAAAAATGTGGCCCATTGTCCAAAAGGTCCAAAAAAAATTCAAAACCAAAGGAAACCTAACACTAACTACAGAACTATTTAAAAGGGCAGCAGGCTAGTCCGACGGCTCACTTTGGGATGTTCTGGGCCAGGGCATCATCGAACTCCTGCTCAATGTCCCGGAGGCGGTCCTCCTCCATGGCCCCGAGGGTCCGCAGGGCCGTCCACATGTTCACCCCAAACTCCCTGTGGATTGCCTCGAGGCACTCGGCCCGCCTCAGGACCCTCCGCATGGAGTTCTCCGCCCTGACCATCGTGAGCCGTGCCTCTTCCGCCCGCTGCCGCTCCGCATCTATGGCGTGGCCCAACCGCTGCCACACGGAAGACACTTCCCATCCTGGGTCCTCCTGCCCTCCGGCCGATGCCTGCCCCTCCGATGTCGAAGGCCCCGAGCCATCATGGCTCCCACCACATTGCTGCTGCGCCTCTGCCCGTGCACTGCCTCCTGCTGCCTGCAAATCCTCCGCTGGCTGGGGTGCAGTCGTTGATGTGGCCACCCCTGCTGGACGTCCGACTCCCGACTGTGGCAGGGATGCCTCCTCAACCAGCCTGGCCGCACCGTCAGAGGCAGCTCCACAGGGCACCCAGGAGACTGATGGGTGGGAAGATGGCACGGAGGACGACTGGCGCATAGGGGGTTCAGTTGAGGAGGGGGTCGTAGCAAGCCCCATCAAACGGAGGAATCCGGCCTGGGTGACCTGTCCCAGTAGGCCGACGCGGTCAACGAGCCATTCGAGATGACGTGCAGTCTCCTCATGAAAAGACTGCAGGTCACCTCGCATGGCCCGTTGACACAACGCCACACCAGTCAGGACAGGCTCAACCCGGACCCGGATAGCCACGTCCGCAGGCAGAGGAAGGCCAGTTGTCGTGAGCTCATCCCCTGCCTGAAAACGGGTCTGGACGTAGGCATCCCTGCTGGTGCAAGATGATGCAGTGACAGGATCAGGGACAGGATTGCACACAGGCACCTCCGCGGCGACCTGTGCTGCCTCCTGTCCCTGGTCCTGCACTGCACCACTAGCACCAGTGGAATCCCCACCTCCAGACCCCGTCTCTGTTGCTTGCACGGCCTCCTCCTCCACCAAACCCCCCACCAACCTGGATGACTCCGTGCCATCTTCCCCCGTTGGGCCCTGTGGGGTCCCAGCTGCCCCTTCTGCTGCCGAGGAGTCCAACTCTGACCTCCGCCTCTTGGACCTCCCCCCAGCAGCACGGCACCGGCCTCCTCACTCCCCGACGAGATCACAACCTGGGAGGGGAGCCGGGCCTTGCGTCTCCGGCTGGCGGTGAGATCCCCGCCGCTGTGCTCCACAGCACCTTCTCCGCCCTCTTCATCAGTTGACGCTGCAGACAGGGAGAAATAAAACACAGGCATCAGGGCACTGTACAATGGACACATACACACATGACAGTTGCACATGAGTGGCATTGGCAAACCTCAGACATGGCATCCCAATCGCCAACACACATGTCATTTCAACTTGCACACATGAGCCATACCACAGCCACATCGCAACTGCCAGCACCATCCATACACATACAACAGCATGAGCAGGCAAAGGTGAGCCAGACATCACATGCAACACAGGGAGTGCAATACACATGCACGCACACCACCACACTTGCATGCATGTGTACACCTCAGCCAACTGTCGCAGTGTTCCGATGGGCATCCATGTCACATCTGCCAATCAGGCTTCCACATCCCGCTGTCACATGCATCCATGTTGCATCACTGTTGCACCCTTGTCAAATACACACACATGCACATGTACACAGTGCTGATACATGCAGCAGAAAACTACATTCATGCGTGACATCACAAACATGCCTACTTACATACACATTCATCCAAACATGTGTGCCCACACAACTGCATTTGGCATGCAAGCCTACACACACAAGCACCATCCATGTCTCACACATGACAGCCCTCGCATGTGTTAGCCTCACGGCCCTGTACACCCCCACCCATACTCGGCCCCATACAAACATATGTGCAACCGGCACATCACCACACGCACAGCTTACAATCATGATGCATGTACACTTACCGCTCGACTCCAGACGGGTCTGCCTCTCAAGGACCTGGACGTGGAGCGCTGGGGATATGCGTTCCAGGACCCTCATCTGATCTTCCGACAAGTGGCCCCGGCACCCCTTAGCATCCGCTGCCTTCAAGAGGCGCCGAGCCTTGTTCAGGGTCCTGGACCTGAAGTCCTCCCAGCGCTTCTTGACATGTTGGAAGTCGCGGACTGCCACCCCCTCCGCGTTGATGGCAGTCACGATGTCCGTCCAGATCCGAGTCCGTCCTTCCTTGTCGGTGCGCACACTTCCGAAGAAGGCATCATACTGCCCCAGGACTTGCTCCACCAGGACACCAACTTCCCTGGGACTGAAGCTGGTGCCCCTCTGCCTCTCTGGCCGGGGTTTGTCAGTGGTGCCAGATGTTGAAGTGCCCTACATGACAACCCCAGAGGCAGGAGTGGGTGGGCAACTGGGTCCTGGGGCTGGGCTGTGGAGCGATGGAATCCCAGTCGGGAGTCTCTGGTTCCAGCAGGGGTGGTCACAGCAACAGCACCCCTGGCTGATGTGCAGGCAGCAAATGGCAGGGCACGTGGGCAGCAGGCAGTCAGGCATCAGCAGATGGCAGGTGGGAGCGTGCTCGGGGCTCTGGGGGGCAGTAATTCGGCCTTCTGGGCAGGAGCGTGGTCTTCCGTGTGCTTACGCGTGGCCAGCTTGATACGGAGTGATTTTGCACGTGAAAATCCTGCATGTCTGCGTGTAAATCGAGGAAAGGCCCTTAGCGCGGATGCACGTCAGCACGCATATGCGATTTCATTGGACCAAAGGCCCTTAGCGCGTAAGCGCGTCTGTGACGTGACGCGCGCGGGTGTTTCCCTCATTACACGTGATGACCGAGCACACGTGGTAAAACTGTCATGTGTGTTTGTGTCCATTGTACCCTGATGCCTGTGTTTTATTTCTCCCTGTCTGCAGCGTCAACTGATGAAGAGGGCGGAGAAGGTGCTGTGGAGCACAGCGGCGGGGATCGCACCGCCAGCCAGAGACGCAAGGCCCGGCTCCCCTCCCAGGTTGTGATCTCGTCGGGGAGTGAGGAGTCCGGTGCAGCGTCCCAGGCCGCAGCTGCCGGGGGGAGGTCCAAGAGGCGGAGGTCGGAGTTGGACTCCTCGGCAGCAGAAGGGGCAGCTGGGACCCCACAGGGCCCAACGGGGGAAGATGGCACGGAGTCATCCAGGTTGGTGGGGGGTTTGGTGGAGGAGGAGGCCGTGCAAGCAACAGAGACGGGGTCTGGAGGTGGGGATTCCACTGGTGCTAGTGGTGCAGTGCAGGACCAGGGACAGGAGGCAGCACAGGTCGCCGCGGAGGTGCCTGTGTGCAATCCTGTCCCTGATCCTGTCACTGCATCATCTTGCACCAGCAGGGATGCCTATGTTCAGACCCGTTTTCAGGCAGGGGATGAGCTCATGACAACTGGCCTTCCTCTGCCTGCGGACGTGGCTATCCGGGTTCTGGTTGAGCCTGACCTGACTGGTGTGGCGTTGCGTCAACGGGCCATGCGAGGTGACCTGCAGTCTTTTCATGAGGAGACTGCACGTCATTTCGAATGGCTCGTTGACCGCGTCGGCCTACTGGGACAGGTCACCCAGGCCGGATTCCTCCGTTTGATGGGGCTTGCTACGACCCCCTCCTCAACTGAACCCCCTATGCGCCAGTCATCCTCTGTGCCATCTTCCCACCCATCAGTCACCTGGGTTCCCTGTGGAGCTGCCTCTGACGGTGCGGCCAGGCTGGTGGAGGAGGCATCCCTGCCACAGTCGGGAGTCGGACGTCCAGCAGGGGTGGCCACATCAACGACTGCACCCCAGCCAGCGGAGGATGTGCAGGCAGCAGGAGGCAGTGCACAAGCAGAGGCGAAGCAGCAGCAGCAACGTGGTGGGAGCCATGATGGCTCGGGGCCTTCGACATCGGAGGGGCAGGCATCGGCCGGAGGGCAGGAAGACCCAGGACGGGAAGTGTCTTCCGTGTGGCAGCGGTTGGGCCACGCCATAGATGCGGAGCGGCAGCGGGCGGAAGAGGCACGGCTCACGATGGTCAGGGCGGTGAACTCCATGCGGAGGGCCCTGAGGCGGGCCGAGTGCCTCGAGGCAATCCACAGGGAGTTTGGGGTGAACATGTGGATGGCCCTGCGGACCCTCGGGGCCATGGAGGAGGACCGCCTCCGGGACATTGAGCAGAAGTTCGATGATGCCCTGGCCCGGAAAATCCCAAAGTGAGCCGTCGGACTAGCCCGCTGCCCTTGTAAATAGTTCTGTAGTTAGTGTTAGGTTTCCTTTGGTTTTGCATTTTTTTTGGACCTTTTGGACAATGGGCCACATTTTTGTATATAGTTTTTTATTTTAGGTAGTGTTATTAGATAGGATTCATTTCTTCGGTTGGGATCATGGACCCTGGATTTTTTATCTGTATATAGTTGACTTTTGGATTTTCAATTTATTTTATGATTTCCCCATGGAGCAATGGTTTTCGATTTTAATTTTCCATTGGATTTACTTTTGTGGACTGTGACTTTGGACACCTTTCCTTTGCATTATGATTTGTGGTTTTGCATTATTTCACAGACCTGCTGGTTGCTTTTGTTAAAATTTCCATTATTGTTTGTTTATTTTTTATTCAATTTATGTTGCTTTTAATACATATTTTTTCTTAAAACTTCAATGTGTAGTATCATCTCATTGGTTTCATGCATATCATGATATGGGTTTTGACACTCACTGACACTCATTGGGTGTATGTGAGGGACATGTGTTCATTTCCAAACTTGCAATTGGGGTTCTATCATGTTATTGCCATTTCTAAGTGGGTGGATGCAATACTCGGGTGGGTGTTTGGCATTTGGAGGCTGACCATAAGGGCCAGGGATCTACATTGTGGTGACATGAGTGGGGGCCTGGTGGAGGCTGCCCCTGCACTGCGGGGGGGGGGGTGGGGGTGGTGGTAGACTTGAGTGGGGGCCTGGTGGAGGCTGCCCCTGCACTGCTGGGGGGTGGGGTGCAGGGAGACATGAGTTGGACATGAGTGGGGGCCTGGTGGAGGGTGCCCCTGGATGCTGGGGGGTGGGGGTGGTGGGAGACATGAGTGGGGGCCTGGTGGAGGCTGCCCCTGCACTGTTGGGGGGTGGGGTGCAGGGAGACATGAGTTGGACATGAGTGGGGGCCTGGTGGAGGGTGCCCCTGGATTCTGGGGGGTGGGGGTGGTGGGAGACATGAGTGGGGGCCTGGTGGAGGCTGCCCATGCACTGCTGGGGGGTGGGGGTGATGGGAGACATGAATGGGGGCCATGTGGAGGGTGCCCCTGCACTGCTGGGGTGTGGGGTTGATGGGAGACATGAATGGGGCCTGGTGGAGGGTGTCCCTGGATGCTGGGGGGTGGGGGTGGTGGTAGACATGAATGGGGCCTGGTGGAGGGTGCCCCTGGATGCTGGGGGGTGGGGGTGGTGGTAGACATGAGTGGGGGCCTGGTGGAGGCTGCCCATGCACTGCTGGGGGGTGGGGGCGATGGGAGACATGAATGGGGGCCTGGTGGAGGGTGCCCCTGGATTCTGGGGGGTGGGGGTGCAGGGGGACATGAGTGGGGGCCTGGTGGAGGCTGCCCCTGGATGCTGGGGGGTGGGGGTGGTGGGAGACATAAGTGGGGGCTTGGTGGAGGCTGCCCCTGCACTGTTGAGGGGTGGGGGTGGTGGGAGACATGAGTGGGGGCCTGGTGGAGGCTGCCCCTGCACTGCTGGGGGGTGGGGGTGATGGGAGACATGAGTGGGGGCCTGGTGGAGGGTGCCCCTGGATGCTGGGGGGTGGGGGTGCAGGGAGACATGAGTTGGACATGAGTGGGGGCCTGGTGGAGGGTGCCCCTGGATGCTGGGGGGTGGGGGTGCAGGGAGACATGAGTTGGACATGAGTGGGGGCCTGGTGGAGGCTGCCCCTGGATGCTGGGGGGTGGGGGTGGTGGAGGCTGCCCCTGGATGCTGGGGTTGGGGGTGGTGGGAGACATGAGTGGGGGCCTGGTGGAGGCTGCCCCTGCACTGCTGGGGGGTGGGGGTGGTGGTAGACATGAGTGGGGGCCTGGTGGAGGCTGCCCCTGCACTGCTGGGGGGTGGGGGTGATGGGAGACATGAGTGGGAGCCTGGTGGAGGGTGCCCCTGGATGCTGGGGGGTGGGGGTGCAGGGAGACATGAGTTGGACATGAGTGGGGGCCTGGTGGAGGGTGCCCCTGGATGCTGGGGGGTGGGGGTGGTGGAAGACATGAGTGGGGGCCTGGTGGAGGCTGCCCCTGCACTGCTGGGGGGTGGGAGTGATGGGAGACATGAGTGGGGGCCTGGTGGAGGCTGCCCCTGCACTGCTGGGGGGTGGGGGTGATGGGAGACATGAGTGAGGGCCTGGTGGAGGGTGCCCCTGGATGCTGGGGGGTGGGGGTGGGGGTGGTGGTAGACATGAGTGGGGGCCTGGTAGAGGCTGCCCATGCACTGCTGGGGGGTGGGGGTGATGGGAGACATGAGTGGGGGCCTGGTGGAGGGTGCCCCTGGATGCTGGATGCTGGGGGGTGGGGGTGCAGGAGGACATGAGTGGGGGCCTGGTGGAGGGTGCCCCTGCACTGCTGGGGGGTGGGGGTGGTGGGAGACGTGAGTGGGGGCCTGGTGGAGGCTGCCCCTGCACTGCTGGGGGGTGGGGGTGATGGGGGACATGAGTGAGGGCCTGGTGGAGGCTGCCCCTGCACTGCTGGGGGGTGGTGGGAGACATGAGTGGGGGCCTGGTGGAGGCTGCCCCTGCACTGCTGGGGTGCAGGGAGACATGAGTTGGACATAAGTGGGGGCCTGGTGGAGGGTGCCCCCGGATGCTGGGGGGTGGGGGTGGTGGGAGATATGAGTGGGGGCCTGGTGGAGGCTGCCCCTGCACTGCTGGGGGGGTGGGGGTGATGGGAGACATGAGTGGGGGCCTGGTGGAGGCTGCCCCTGCACTGCTGGGGGGTGGGGGTGATGGGAGACATGAGTGGGGGCCTGGTGGAGGGTGCCCCTGGATGCTGGGGGTTGGGGGTGGTGGTAGACATGAGTGGGGGCCTGGTGGAGGCTGCCCATGCACTGCGGGGGGTTGGGGGTGATGGGAGACATGAGTGGGGGCCTGGTGGAGGGTGCCCCTGGATGCTGGGGGGTGGGGGTGCAGGGGGTCATGAGTGGGGGCCAGGTGGAGGCTGCCCCTGGATGCTGGGGGGTGGGGGTGGTGGGAGACATGAGTGGGGGCCTGGTGGAGGCTGCCCCTGCACTGCTGGGGGGTGGGGGTGGTGGGAGACATGAGTGGAGGCCTGGTGGAGGCTGCCCCTGGATGCTGGGGGGTGGGGGTGGTGGAGGCTTCCCCTGGATGATGGGGGGTGGGGGTGGTGGGAGACATGAGTGGGGTCTGGTGGAGGCTGCCCCTGCACTGCTGGGGGTGGGGGTGATGGGAGACATGAGTGGGGGCCTGGTGGAGGCTGACCCTGCACTTCTGGGGGGTGGGGGTGGTGGTAGACATGAGTGGGGGCCTGGTGGAGGCTGCCACTGCACTGCTGGGGGGTGGGGGTGATGGGAGACATGAGTGGGGGCCTGGTGGAGGGTGCCCCTGGATGCTGGGGGGTGGGGGTGTAGGGATACATGAGTTGGACATGAGTGGGGGCCTGGTGGAGGGTGCCCCTGGATGCTGGGGGGTGGGGGTGGTGGAAGACATGAGTGGGGGCCTGGTTGAGGCTGCCCCTGCACTGCTGGGGGGTGGGGGTGATGGGAGACATGAGTGGGGGCCTGGTGGAGGCTGCCCCTGCACTGCTGGGGGGTGGGGGTGATGGGAGACATGAGTGGGGGCCTGGTGGAGGGTGCCCCTGGATGCTGGGGGGTGGGGGTGGTGGTAGACATGAGTGGGGGCCTGGTGGAGGCTGCCCATGCACTGCTGGGGGGTGGGGGTGATGGGAGACATGAGTGGGGGCCTGGTGGAGGGTGCCCCTGGATGCTGGGGGTTGGGGGTGGTGGTAGACATGAGTGGGGGCCTGGTGGAGGCTGCCCATGCACTGCGGGGGGTTGGGGGTGATGGGAGACATGAGTGGGGGCCTGGTGGAGGCTGCCCCTGGATGCTGGGGGGTGGGGGTGGTGGGAGACATGAGTGGGGGCCTGGTGGAGGCTACCCCTGGATGCTGGGGGGTGGGGTGGTGGGAGACATGAGTGGGGACCTGGTGGAGGCTGCCCCTGCACTGCTGGGGGGTGGGGGTGATGGGAGACATGAGTGGGGGCCTGGTGGAGGCTGCCCCTGCACTGCTGGGGGGTGGGGGTGGGGGTGGGGGTGATGGTGGTGGTGGTGGTAGACATGAGTGGGGGCCTGGTGGAGGCTGCCCCTGCACTGCTGGGGGTTGGGGGTGATGGGAGACATGAGTGGGGGCCTGGTGGAGGGTGCCCCTGGATGCTGGGGGGTGGGGGTGGGGGTGGTGGGAGACATGAGTGGGGGCCTGGTGGAGGCTGCCCCTGGATGCTGTGGGGTGGAGGTGCAGGGGGACATGTGTGGGGGCCTGGTGGAGGGTGCCCCTGGATGCTGGGGGGTGGGGGTGCAGGGGGACATGAGTGAGGGCCTGGTGGAGGCTGCTCATGCACTGCTGGGGGGTGGGGGTGATGGGAGACATGAGTGGGGGCCTGGTGGAGGCTGCCCCTGGATGCTGTGGGGTGGGGGTGCACGGGGACATGTGTGGGGGCCTGGTGAAGGGTGCCCCTGGATGCTGGGGGGTGGGGGTGGTGGGAGACATGAGTGGGGGCCTGGTGGAGGCTGCCCCTGCACTGCTGGGGGGTGGGGGTGGTGGGAGACATGAGTGGGGGCCTGGTGGAGGCTGCCCCTGGATGCTGGGGGGTGGGGGTGGTGGGAGACATGAGTGGGGGCCTGGTGGAGGCTGCCCCTGGATGCTGGGGGGCGGTGGGAGACATGAGTGGGGGACTGGTGGAGGCTGCCCCTGCACTGCTGGGGGGTGGGGGTGATGGGAGACATGAGTGGGGGCCTGGTGGAGGCTGCCCCTGCACTGCTGGGGGGTGGGGGTGATGGGAGACATGAGTGGGGGCCTGGTGGAGGGTGCCCCTGGATGCTGGGGGGTGGGGGTGGTGGTAGACATGAGTGGGGGCCTGGTGGAGGGTACCCCTGGTGGCTGGGGGTGCAGGGGGACATGCGTTGGTGGGCAGTAGCGCAAGGTGACATGTGGGTTGGCTGGGGGGTATGGCCATGGTGGATGGGGTGCCTGCGGGACATGTGCAGGGCAGGCCCCTGTGGTGTGGGCCACCTGCAGGGGCCGTGGAGGGTGTAGAGGGAACACCTGGGAGGACCCACACGTGCAATTCACGTGTGGTGCTCCCCGCGCACCCCTGGAATACACGTACCCTGATGGAATCGCGTGTGATACTTCCTGCGCACCCCTGAAATACACGTACCCTGCTGCTTTTGCGTGTGATACTTCCGGCGCACCCCTGGAATAAACGTACCCTGCTGCTTTTGCGTGTGATACTTCCCGCGCACCCCTGGAATACACGTACCCTGATGGAATCGCGTGTGATACTTCCCGCGCACCCCTGAAATACACGTACCCGTCTGCTTTTGCATGTGATACTTCCCGCGCACCCCTGGAATACACGTTCCCTGCTGTTTTTGCGTGTGATACTTCCCGCGCACCACTGGAATACACGTGCCCTGATGGAATCGCGTGTGTTACTTCCCATGCACCCCTGATGTACACGTACGCAGGACAATCGCGTGTGAAACTTCCCGCGAACCACTGAAATACACGTTCCCCGCTTGGCGTTTGCTGTTTGGCAGCCCTGTGAACTGGTCCTAGGTTAGCGCAGCCCTTTGCGATGATTTGGGATTTTGAAGGCTTTTCGTTGCGCGAGGGCGTTATTGGGGGCGTGACTGGCGCTGCTGCAGGGTCGCTGCGCCACTCTGCGCCACGGCTGGTTTCGGAGGCTAAAATCCATGAACACGCTGTGCGATGAAAAGGATTTTTTCACACGCGGCTGGCGCAGTTTAGTCGCACGCGGACACTGTGCGCCAGCCGCGTGCGCCACTTTTGTGCGAATTTCTATGAATTACCCTGTTAATTGTCTTTTCAACCTTGGTTCCCTGGAGACGATGAGCCCAGCTGATCCCACGTGATGGAAGACAGACGAGGCTGGGGCGAATGGCCTGGAATCACCTATGAAGTAGGCTGGCCATGCATAGGGTCGCACCAACCAGCCGTGCAGGTTTTTTCTTTATACCAATGATGCTGTGCCCCTTTTTAAGCTCTTGCTTGGACCTTCTTTGCTCAGAACGTTCCTGCTGGCACACCTATTTCTTTTGTATAATTAAAACTTGTTATCCTTGCAAGAATCTCTTGGCCTTTTCTCCCTACTGGGTTGTATTTTTCCTGGTGTGAGCGTTTAGGAGGGTGCCTTCACTTCATAACGTTGTCTTTTGGTTTGTATCCTTGCCCATTGATGATCTGGCCTAGATAGTCATCTTTTTTAGCCTTAAACCTGCGCTTGGTAACCTCAGTTGTCTGTTTAATTCTATAAGAAGTCTAACATTTTCTGCTTCTCCCCTTCCATATGCTTAGCTATCATCCTGATATACAATGGATCATTCAGCCCCTTTCAAGATGTGACTCGTGGCTCTCTGAAATACAGCTGCTGCCGATGCAAGTCTGTACGGAATTCCGCAATTTCGGAACATCCCAAATGCGAATGATGTGAGGTATTTTAATTTAATCGGGTGAAATGTGGCAGATAAGTGTAACCTGAAAGTATTCCGTTAACACAACCCCTCCGTGGGCTGGTCCAAAAATCCTCTTGCCTGCAAGTGTTGCGCACTGCAAGGACTCATCCATGGCCTCTTGTGTCCTTTGTCAACCCTTTTTTTCCTGACCAGGCCCTCTCCCCTACTTCTGTGCTAGGCGTGGTGTGCATCCTCCATTACCCCCCAGGCCCTGCCCCAGCCCACCCCTGTGCCCTGATTGGTTGATTCCTGAGGTGGGGGGCTCAAGAAGACTGCTTCTTAATAGAACCTCACAAGGCAGCCTTGCCTGGGCAGCTGGCTCAGCAAAGGGCACCTTCCTTGGGCACCTCCCACACCGGTTTGCCTGGTCGCCATGGCCGACCCAGCCCCTGCCATGCATCAACATGTCTGCTGTGACAATTGGGTACGAAAGTACACCCTTTTGTATTGTAGTACAGTTATAGGCTTGTATTTTGAATCTCACTGTTTTGTGCCACCACCTTGCATCATTTTCCACAGGGATAGTGGTGTAGGCCTGCATTTTGAATATCGCTGTTTTGTGCAACCACCCTGCTTCTTTCCACAGGGATGGTGGTGTAGGCCTGCACTTTGGAAAATACTGCTGTTTTGTGCCACTAGTATGTATCTGTTTCCATCGGGATCTGGACACTGGTCTCTTAACCCACACTCCTGCCCTATTCCACCTCCCTTGCCTACACAGTACTTCCTGTAAGAGATCTGTCTACACTCCCAACTGCTATTGTGGCTCTCGCCTGATTGCGTTGCTGCTCTTTTCTGTTCCCTCAATCGAACACTTCCCTCCCTTAGAGCCAAGGTTGCAGGTTCCCCATCATCCCTAGCATCTCTAAAGTTAGACGTACACCCTGGCGTACCAGAAACTCCTGCACATTGTTGTCCAGACCCCATCCCTACATACCACCTCACCTCACTATCCTGGACCCCCAAGAGAAAATAAACCCGCCCGAACATCCCAGACCCACCCTCCTGCCTCTTCCACTCATGCCTCCCACCTGAATGTCCCACGCCACTGGCACTTCAGCCTGACCTCAACCAGACCCCTGCTCCGGGCCGCCCTACATCCAGCCCTTCACGTAATCCCTCCTCTCATCCACTCCATCACGAACCACTCTTTGCATCCCTAAACTCGTTCTGGGCAAGCAAGCAAAGCCACAACCCCCCTCACCCAGTCAACCCTCACTCCCCCACCCGCAGGCACTCCAGAATATCCTTAAAAACAGACACTGCACTGCCCGGGTGCATTCTATACTTCAATCCTCACCCTATGTTGTATTAATGATTTCATAGGTGCAAATAATTGGAATTCCTGATATCCATTTACCTGTCAGGCCTACATTTTAATGTCTCCATTGTTATGTAAAGTGGGCTTAGTTCTATATGAACAGCCAATCAAATTTAATGTGAATTTTTTAAGCTGTAAAAAGTACTATCCTTAGGGTTTTACCACGTAGTATTTCCCCTGTCCCAAAAGGGGTCCTACAGGGAGCCTCCCTGTATCCCCTCCAATATCTACCTCAACCTACTTCCTGCACTCATCCAAACTCATAACCTTATCTGGTACACCTATACAGATGTCACCCAGATCATCCCCAGGATCCCTAAATCGCCAGCCTCCTCCTGCCCTCTTCTCCTGCCTTTCTGAATTCAACCACTGAATGAGTACACCACCTCCCACTCCATGCAGTAAAAACAGAAATCCTAATCTGCAGAAAATCCTCTCTCCTTCCCCAACCTATCCACTGGCCACAATCATTAGGGCCCATCCCTGCAGCATCTACTTTTGTAAAAATCTCAGATGCATGCTGGACTCTAGTCTATCTCTCTCTCACCACATCAACTCTGTCCAGAAGCTGCCTCTTCCACCTACCCATCCTCATGTGAATCTTCCGGTACCTCTCCTACCCACACCGAATGGTTGCTATCCTTGCCATCATCCTCTCGCGTATAGACTATGCAAACTGCCTTACTTGGGTGCTGTGAGAAATTAGACCATCCACACGGTGGGTGTGCAATTGGCTGCGTTTTTTAGAAATGTTTTATTAAATGGAATGATGGTAGACCAACCTCAAGAAAATGTATGGGGCTAATCCACACACATGTTCCTTTGCGCACAGCATGACAAACTCATAGATCCATGTACTTTGGGTGGACACAGCCTACAGGCACAGTCCCCACTGTCCTATTTAGTTGGGATATGACAGCCAAGGGTACACGATGCATCTCCAGAAGTGGAAGGACCTAATCCTCCCTTGCCTTGGCCAGCCTGATTAACTAACAAAGGCTCCATGGTTCCGCCATGCTCTCTTGTTGGGCCCCTCAGCTAGTGGCAGTGGTTTGCATTCCAATTAGAGGGTAATTCAAACAGGCACACGTGGGGCTTAGCTGCAGAGGTTTACAAAGGAGACAGGAAACCCCAACAACCTTATATAGGCACCTCTGTCAACCTGAAGCCAGCTCCCACCCTCAGTATTGATGGCGTTGAACGGTCCTGTCTGGGGCTGCATGTTTACAGTAGTCCTCCCCGCAGGGTGACCCCATTCATAAGGTACGAGAAAGTGGTTTGCAGGAGCCATAGAGTATGGTGTCTCCACAGCTTCAAGGGAGACCTGCTGCTTTATTCGGGAACCACAGAGAGATCCATTAACCAGAGAAACTCTTTAATCCAAAACAGACAGGAAGATGGGTGGGACTTAGTATCCCATGGTACAGTCTGCTTTACATCTTCTGCCAGTGAAGGAAGGCCAGGATACCCAAAGAGGGAAGCAAGATCCCTCCCCTAAACTTCTCCCAGGGAACAGAGGGAGAGACAGAACTCAGAGAACTCTCCAGCCGCTCCAGAACCAGTACCCAGCCTGCACAGTGTTCCCTGCTAGTTTCTGCAGCAAGCTTCCTGGATAGGAAATGCCAGAATGTCTCAATTTACAGCCAAGGACAAGGCCTGCAACACACTCCTCCGCTTTGGGCCATCCACCTTAAAGGACAACACGAGTCAATTGAAGATGCTGTGAGAAATGCCTCAACGAACATATACCACTGTTCGCCTTAAAGGACGTTTTCAAGCCAGTTGACTTCCTTGAGCTGCAATCGACTTCAACGCTGACTGTTGGCAAGCTGCAGTCACGTAAAAACATCTAGATATCTCGACCAGTGCTTCAGAACTGCTGAACGGCACAGAGATGTTTCCGTACCCTAAGCTGATGTGTAGGCTAGCATGCGCTTGCTGAGCTGTCTTGTTGCCTGATATCCGCAGCTGGCTCCCATCTTGAATTCTGTCACAGAAGCCTGCAAAGCGTCCTGAAGCCTATTCGACCCTGTCAAGCACAAAGAACACCTACAGCACAAGGTAGATTGTGGTTCTGTCCCCCTGGTCCTTCCCTGAAGGCCCCTGCACCATATTAAAGACCCATTGCTCCCTTAAACTGTTGTGATTATTAACCATACCAACTACCCTGCTGTTGGTATCCAGAGTGCATCCTATTTCCTTCTTTGAAACTATCTGTCCTCTGCATTCCTTTACAGGGTGGGTTGTATTTCGTACTGTTGCTGTAACTGTCTGTTGTGATATAAATAAAGTAGATATTTTTGATACAACCTTGACTGGACATTCCCTTTTATCATTGAGTAATAATTGTACTTTCGCTGTAGCCTATCAG
Source organism: Ambystoma mexicanum (assembly GCF_040938575.1). Taxonomy (NCBI): domain Eukaryota; kingdom Metazoa; phylum Chordata; class Amphibia; order Caudata; family Ambystomatidae; genus Ambystoma; species Ambystoma mexicanum. The sequence continues at coordinate 321,936,558 of NC_090926.1, read as the reverse complement.
CAGTCAAACTTTGCAGATTGTTGATAAAAGCTTCAGAACGTACTTGAAATGGGAATCATAAGATCAATGATGACAACCTGTCTGTAACGATTAGATATAGTAGGCCAGCATGTCATATTCCAATCTAGCAATAACGCAGCCTTTATAGATGACCTAAGCACACAATTGCTTCAAAGACAATTGCACATTAAGAACTGTGAAGGCTAGCACATGTACTGCTTTAGAGGAAATTGTGTAGTTTAGCACATGTTTTTCACATAGATGATCTGTTAAGGTTAGACCGATTGGAAGGTAGGTTGTGTGCTGCACTTAGATGGATCTGAGTGTGGGCATTTCGGGATACAGCTTATGTTAGCCCATCCATTGCGCTTGATTTATGTTGGTATCCTAGTTATTGCACTTTGTAGATCCATTGTGACGCATAAAGATATGTGCAGGTGTCCTTGATGTTACACTTAGAAGATGTCTGATGGTAGCCTATTGTGAAACTTAGAAAATATATAATAAGACTATAAGGGTAGCCTGTCTATTGAATTTGGAGAATCCTATGATCCCTACACATGAGGTAGCCTGTCTGCCACGCCTAGAAGATGTACTAAGATAACTGCTCTATTTGCACTTAGGCTTTGAGGGTAGCCTGTCTATATTGCTTAGAATAGCCTATGCGGGTAGCTTGTCTTTTCACACAGACGATCTGATCGCACAGCACAATCAAAGATAAGCTTGATCTGAGCTTAAGGTATGTATAAACGCACCACTTCAGTGGACATCTTCTGCAGGCATGGGTTTCCATCCGCACACTTTAGAATGCAGCTATGACTATGATAAATTTAGTCTAGCTGGACACAACGGCTTTGCTGCCTCACACCAAACTTGCCTCAACACCTCTGCCATTAAAATATTGTGAAGACCTACGACAATATTCGGTCTAGCTGCGCACATAACAAGTCTCTTGCACTAGGCCAATGTCGTGAGCTCCTTCAGAACCAATCCACATGCCTGACCTCTTTGGTTGCTTACTGGAGCCTAGTCAGCCCACCTAATCTTGACCAAATGCACACTTGCATTTTAAACCTTGTCTGAGAATGTTCGTTCCCACACATGGACTTCGGTCCCTGGGGCTTTATCAGCACAAGTGCGTTGAGGCCATTCAAAAACTTGAAATACTTTTTGAGGAGCTCTGGGCCTGCTGTACACAATCATGTGAATATCTTTCTATAGCGCTGAAAATCTCCAGAGAAAGGGAGACTTCCAGAAACTCCTTGAGACGGCACGGTACACAGAGCGAGGTGCAGTCCCGCGATACAGGCAGAAACAGTTGTGGGAGCACAGGGAAGCAACGTCGATGCAGCCATATTGGTCCCGAACACAGCGACCCACCAACGCACGCAGGCCGTACTGGCCGGCAGCATTCTCGACTCATTGGGACCCGGTGCTGAGTCACTGGGGATAGGCTTCAGACAGGAGCCTAAAACAAAAAGAACATAGCCCTGACTGCGTGGACTGCCGGCAAGTGAAGCCCAGCACTACAAAGCGACTGCAGGTGGAAATAAATCTTAGTGCTTCCTGATGGGAGACAGCGGTCCGGCTCGGACATCCCCTGCGGTCACCTCACCTTACCTTAAATGGGTGCAGCAGAGTTCCTCGATAAGTTAAAATCAGAGGCAGAGCACGCTGGGGGCGAAACTGTGTCTTTTATACAGGGGTGCCAATGCCCGCGGTGACGGTATCAGGGAGACCAATGTACAGCAAACCAGACCCGGGATAAGGGGGGGTTAGATGTACTGATGGCGGCCAGGAGTGGGATGCAGTGGCTGTGAGGAACAGCAGGTGATTTAGCTCTCACTCGGGACTGCACAGCGGGGTGCCAGACCCCAAGATGGAAGCCGCCTCAATTTCAGTGAGAGGACTCTGCGCTGCCCCTGCTGGCTGCGATGTCGAGGGCACAGCAGGGCAAAGAGCGAGTCGGTAAAAGAATAGTTCCATGATGCTGGATTCATGACTGATGTTGACCTGGACCTAGGCTGTACTCTCAACAAGATCTGAAATGCACAGCATAACTTTATTCTCAGAGTTTTTGTATCAATGGAGTCTGAAGGCACATTCAGAACGGGCTCGTGATTGGGGGGTTCTGTGCAGTCTTTTTGAGGACCGGATCCCCGGTTACATCTCACACAGCTATGAAACTGCTTGCCACCCTTTGCCCCCCTTTAATCGTCCTGCCTCTGCTTTACACCCAGGTCTGAGTGGTTGGACTCATTGGCACATAGGCAGTGGGCTGCTGAAACCTTCTGGGATGGTGTAATTTCCCTCCCTTACAATTTGCTTGAAGGAAGCTGCCAACCCTGTTTTCGGCGACCTGGAATGTCTCGTCCACCTGACTTGTCTGCAATTATCTTGCTGTTGGGCTGCCTGGTGAGTTTGTCGTGCATTCTGCAGTTTCCCCATGCATTGCAGTTTCTCCATCCCTCTCCCTCTTTCCATCGCTCTGTTCTCTCCCTCCATGGTGCTCTCCATCTCTCTTATTTACTCTAACTGCTACTTTCATTTATCCTACTTCTCTCTCGAAGCCTGGAAGGAAAACGTTAAACGATCGTCTGGTCTCCAATCGAGAACTGCCCATCGCTGACACCTATGTCAATGCTTCGCCCAGGCAGACTGTCCAACATCCTCTTTGTCGCTCCCTCTCCGGACCTATGGACTCACCACATGGTCTCTGTCTTCTCCCCTTTCTCTTTGTCGCTCTTTTATGGTGGCACCAGATGGGAAGTACTCTTGGCATGTTTCTCTTCCTCTAGGTGCATCATAAATGTATATCAAAATGGCACTGTCATGGCCCAGGGCTCTCAGCCCACTCTCGTCCTTATTGATAGGCGTCTTCTATCTCTCATCAACTTCCTCCCTTCTCCAACCACTCCTGTCATCCACCCCTCTTTCCTTCTCTGCCACTGATGGGCATACCACATCCCTGTACCCCTCCTCCGAAGACCTTTAAAGGTGGCAACCAGCTTCACCTAGCTACTCTTGCTCTGCTGTTAAACACTCCCTGATATCTGTCTCCTTCTTAAAGACTTTGACATTCTTGCTCTTACTGAGACATGGTTCACTGCCAGCTCTCTGCTTTTGACATTCTCCGCCCTGAGGCCTACAAGATCCTCGCTAAGGCCTGGTCTAACCGGCCCGGAGGCGGAGTGGGCTTTATCTTCCCTGAATGGGTCCCTGCTACTATCATTCCCACTCAGACCTACTCTTCCTTCAAATGCCTCATCTGCAGGCTTGATGTGCCTCCAACCCTCTCATTGACTCTCGCCACCATATACAGGACTCCTGTGTCCCCCTACCTCTCGGAGTAGTCTTCTCTTCTTTCCTCCACCTCCAAGCTTCTCCTCCTCAGAGACTTCAATATTCACCTTTACTCTCCTGATTCGGCCACTGGACTCTTACGCAACCTATGTGACTCTACCTCATCATTCAGCGCTTCGGTGCAACACACTCAGCCAGACATACCTTGGATGTTGTCATCTTAGCAGACATCCCCATCTCCAACCCTCTCCCTAAACCGCTCTCCTGGTTTGACCATGCTGTCCTGTCCTCTCACCTGGATCTCTTAGGTCCCCCAGCTAAATCTCTGCCTGCACTGCCAGTCTCCTTCTCCGTCATTAGACCGAAGCAGCGACTGGCCGTTGCTGCTTTTTCCCCCCTCCCATGCACTCCCACACTGACTCTGCCCTCGCTAATCTTCACCTCTCTATCACCAACTCCGTGGACATCCTTTCCCCTGTCATGAGATCCGCATGAAGCCTACCTCCAAGCGCAACACCTGGTATGACTCCGACCTAGCCTCTCTGAAACGCAAGTGCAGAGTTGCTGAGCGGAAATGACGGGCATCAGGCATATCCTCTGACAGAGTGGTCTGCTGCCTGCTCCAAAGGCAATACAGACTCTCCATCCGCTCGAAGAAGAGGGCCCATATCCAAGCCTGCATCTCTGGGGCCACTAACAACATGGTCAAACTGTTTAAAATCTGCAAGGAACTCGCAAATCCCACTGCGGTCTCCACTTCTCTCCTGCCATCCCTGACCCTCTGTACTTGATTGGCCTCCCACGTCTCAACCAAAACTCAGGACATCCTGTCCTTGCTCTACTCCCCACTCTTCTCCCTTCCCAGCTCCCAGGTCTCCCTTAACCTCCCACCCCCTTCCCTCATACTCTCCTCTTTCCCGCCCATTGCTCTGGACAAGGTCTCTAAACAAGTCCTCTCTATGAAAGTCTCGGCCAAACAAGTGCTCCCCTGCTCCTCCAGAACTATCAAGGACAACATTGCCTCGCTTGTGTCAACCATTGCCGATTTCTGTAATCACTCATTTGCCATTGGCTCCTTCCCGCTACCCCTCAAGCACTCCATTGTGCATCCTCTCCTCAAAAAGGCACCTGCTGACCCTGCCTTCCTGGCTAATTACCACCCTATCTCCATTACGCCCTTCCTGGGCAAACTCCTGAAGAAGCTGGTTCCCAACTGATCCAACACACTGAATCTGTTGGTTCTCTCCATGACCACCTGTCTGGCCTCATACCAGCAAGAGGCACAGAAACTGCTCTTCTAAACACCCTTGAAGACTTGCTCTTAAATCTCGATTCCAACTCTCCATCCATTCTTCTCCTTCTGGATCTTTCTTCGACCTTTGACACAGTCAATCATGCCACTGACAAATCGGTTCCGTAACACCCTTGGCATCACGGCCTGGCTCTGGACTATTCCTCTGACCGATCTTCCCAGGTTCAACAAGGCCCTTTTCTGTCCCCATCACACTCTCCACCTGCGGAATCCCTCAAGGCTCTACCCTCTTGCTGTGGCTCTTCAACATCTACCTTGCCCCTCTGGCCCACGTGATCTCCTCCTTCTCTCCTCACTTCCTGTGTTATGCAGATGCCACGCAGCTGTCCTTCAAGCGTCCCTCTACTGCCTTGGGACTCCAGCTCCCTCCTTCCCTCCTACCCTCTGGCTGTCCTCTATGTGTCCCCTCACCCTCTTGTGAGGCAAAAAACCCTGGTCTCATCTTTGACTCCTCTATCTCTCTCCCCTTCTCTCCTCACATCGTAGGGTTCCATGTGATAATATCGCTGCAAAAATATCGCCATACAAAGATTTCACCATATTTTTGCGGCTATATTACCCCATGGAACCTGCGGGGGACACCCCTGCAACCCCCATATATTTTAAAAGGGAGCGGGGGACACCCCTGCAACTCCCCCATCCATTTAGCTCATAAATTATCCCCACCAAAAATATCGCCTATGGCCGTTCCCGACGACCATATGTACGGCGATATTTTTGGTGGGGATAATATTACCCGATACCCATCGTAGACCTTGCCAAAAAGGCCTACTATCGGCTCCACCTCCTCAGAGGCATTCTCCCTTTCCTCACCTTCCCCCAGAAACTCAATGTCTCCAGAGCTCTGGTCCTCGCTAGGCTGGACAACTGCAACAGCCTCTTCCTCAATCTTCCTTTGTCCTCCCTTCGCCCTCTTCAACTAATCCAGAATAGGACTGCAAGTCTTATCCTTGCCTCGAGCCCAGGGGCAGCATCTCTCCAGTCCTAAAATCTCTCCACTGACTCCCGTTTGCTGCGAGGATCAAGTTCAAGACCCTCTGCGTCATCCACAAGGCTTTCTGGGGCCCGCTACACCCAATTCTCTCTCCCTAAATACCTCCATGCTAGAGCCCTTCGGTCTTCTAGCTCCCACTCTCTGCCAATTTGATGCCTCTTTAAGCAGCGAGTGGGGTTCAATCTCAGAGCTCCGCAGGAACCTCCCTCTGGAACAGTCTCCCTGCCCCTCTCATGCTTGAGACAAATCTCCTTAAGTTTCGGAAGCTCCTCAAGACCCTCCTTTTCTCTTCTTCCTTCCCTCTCCCCTGCTAACACCCTTTTCTGCCTCAGTGACTGGCTGGCTGGTTCCCTATGACTTCTAGAGGGCACCAGGCCCCCCTGCCCAGTGCACCCCCTCTTTGCATTTAGCATATGGACCTGCACCCCCTGCAATCCCTGGCACTTGCCCTCCTGCCTCCCCTTCACTCTCAGTTAGCCCATGTGCCCCTCCCTCCTCATCCTCCCATTCACTTGCACTCTCTCCTCTTTACCCTTCACTCCCCCACCCACCCACCCTAGCACTTCGCATTTAGCGTAGACCAGCACTCCTCCCCCCACAGCTCTTGTTACTGCACTTGCACGTTCCGAATGTCACAAGGCCTAGTAGGACCGTTGTTGTTATCTTTCTCACGCTTTCACAATCCTGGTTTTTCCCAATATCCACCTAAATCCTCGTTCTTCGAAACTACACTGCCGAACCTAAAATCCCCTTATACCAATTACAACTCACCTGACACTATCACCCTATGCACAACAACATTCCTACCTGATGAATACACCAGTTGTTAGGGAGAATTCTCAAAAATGTGCTAATTCTCTTCACCTTAGAGACCCCCAGCAACCTTGCTGGATTTTGAGGACTTGATTTGTTTACCTAAAGTGTGTGACCCTTTTTCCCACTCTCTCATGTGTTTTGAAATGTGTTTTACCCAGTGCTTAATTTGTAAAAAAATAAGTGCCAGTCCCCAAAAAATATTGGCCCCATAATACTGGGCACGGTGCCGCCCGCAGTGCGGGCGCGGCGCTGGCACGCCGCCCAGACCAGTTCAGTGCTAGACCTAGATCGGCCCACCACCAGCCCATCACACTGCTGCTGCTTCATGTCACATGTTTGGCGCTGCATGAGCAACTGCTGGCACAGGCTAGTAGTGGGATGGATGGGGAAGGGCACACATGGTTTGAGAAAGAATAATGCTTTAAAGTTGGAAAACACATGTTATGGTAGGTGTAGTGGTTCCAGCAGTCCGGCAACCCCAGAGGCAAAAGAGTGCCAAAAAATGCCAGAGGCAAAAGAGTGGGGTTATAGCCCCCTCGATCAATCCCCCCTTTAGCAACGCCTGCTCCTCCTCACCCCCGCCCACAGACTCAACTGTCCCAAATGTCAATAAGGTAATGCCCCAAGGCCTGGCCCAACAGGGAAACAGGGGTCTCTTTTGTATGCTAACGTGGGCATGTTTCATCCCTTAGTGTTAGTGCAACGTGCTGTCGGCAGTATTGACCAATTTTACTTTCACAGTGTACGTGAAAAAGCAACATTAAACACGCACTTTCCCCAAACTAAAATCTCAGTTACTATGAATTAACGTATACATTATTATATGTATTGGTGAATTATACAGATTAACTATTCAAACGCACCACTGGCATCCAAAGTGCACAAACTGAACATTATTCTGTGTTCCATGAAGTAAATGTTGCTATCGATAAATCGTTCATTGTGTTTGAAAAGGCATTTTAAGTCCCGGTGCCTATTTGAGTCCCCCCTTCTGGCCTTTCTGATCATTGCCGGCAGGGGGCCAAATTAGTGCAACTGCACCAGTGTCACAAACTCACAAATGAAGAATGCGGTGCTGCATTGCATTTTTTGGCTATTCTGCTCCACTGGTGCTAAACTGCACTGTGCACAAGGCAATATTGTGGATGATGGGGATGAATTGCACTGGGTGACATGTTCAACTGTTTCATTTTCATTTTTTCTAAAAATATTAATGCGTCATTGATGCCGGCTCACATCCACCACACATTAAAAAGAAAGCCACATACCAAGATGAACGTCTGAACCACTGACATATACCATCACAATGTTTAATAATGGCCTGGTCGAATTAGTGGCACCTGACAAGAGTATAATAACACAGAATGGCCATTTAGTGCTATTATTGTTTGTATATATTTGCTTGCATAATGACGTGAACGGTAGGGTAGCCACCTAACTTGCAGGCATGGAGCCCTACTGCCTTCCCCCTTCAGACTGCGCCCTCTCTCTAAGCAGACCAAGACAATAAATAGGAGGTTTCTGGCTGATTGAACCCTTTATATACCTCCCTCGCAGTGTCGGTAGAACGGACCGTGATAAAAACCACCTCTTAAAACTAAATTCGTCACACACACACACGCTGTTGCCATAACTGGGCCACCCCGTAAGGCAATTCCTGTTTGGACCTGTGACAGACATGGCACGTCCCTTTTGGCACAGCGGGCGCTCAACTCACTGAGCTATCTTACCAGCCGAAGCCCCTTAAGCACAAAAACTCGTGGCAAATAAAATTGTTGTTCCTGTGCACTGCATTGGATGGAACAACGAGCAAAGCAAATCACAATCCATGCATGTATTGTAACGCAGCACATAAACCCCTCTCATTCCAGTTCCTGGCAATAACCCCCCTGGCGTAATCCATATGGCTAAATGGTCTTAAAACGAGTTTGGCTTGGTGGCCATCCACATAGTGCTATGCTGGCGTGCTCCCCACCCCCACTTAGGCATCCACACCAGCTGGGGAAAACAAGCTTGAATAAATCACACCAAGACATAGTGACGCATATGGGGAACAAACTCTCTGCCCCACGCGTGTAATCCTACCAAAGAAGGGATCTTTAACACTGAATGAAAAATGGGAGCAGGTGCAAAGCCATCCGAATGAAACATCGTAACTTAAAGTGTCCTGGCCATCACTACAGTGATTGTAATAACACACCCCATGCCCAATTGAATTCAAAAGAAACTACGGTTACGTCGCCCATTTCCCATATGACCTTACTCGAGGTGACGGATATTAATGCGTTAATATTAATTAATTTGCGATGCTAGACTGCAGTCCCACAACATTATTTGTTTCCTCTTGCTAGAGAGCCTAATTAAAAACGCCTGTCTTGTTCATGGCCACTAGTAGCCAGTATGGCGATCGGTCTGCAAAAAAAAAAAAAAAAATCGATTCCAAGTTTATTCCTGCAATGGCTGTTGCAGCATGGAGAAAATGCGCAGCTGAGCTTAACTGCCAACAGATAATTGTCAAGATACATATGTGGGGGGAGAGGGGCTAAACCCACATGTGCACTTTTTATAAAAGATTTTCAGAACACTGAAAAGGCATGCGTCCCAGAGGCCAAATGCGACATGCCTGATGATAGGTAGCTCGAACCCTGCATGTGGTTTCTGATAGACTGATGCTCTACACGTTGAGCTATTGATGTCCCATGCGCAACTAGCCATCAGCTTTACAGTAAAATAAATAATCAAATGCAAAGCGCGGCTGCGCCAGCCATGCCCGACTGCCCATGTACGGCCAATTCACAACATGGCTTTCAATTAACGCGGTTAACGCGCTAGCCCAATTAATTCCCACGGAAGCAGATGTCACGGGTTATCCAAATAACACCCGCGGCCCGCTCACCATCACCCAGGGCGTAACTAATGTTTAACCCTTCGTCGCAACTGCCTGCCGAGCCACCTTTTGAGCAGGGCAGGCCCATCGGCAAGCCGAGAAAACATTTGCACACACCCAGCTGCCGTACCATCCCACTGCTAGGACTATGCTAAGAGCAGCAGCCATAACACTGCTCCGCTCGCATTGCCCCGCGGCCTGCCTGCCAGCTCGGGTCAAATCCTGAGCCTGCGGCGGCCGCGGACACACGACCAGCGGAGCAGGCAAGCAGCTGCCTGCCCCCTGCATGCGCCAGTCTCCACAGCGTGCCACACCGGCCGGCCGCAGTCAAGGTTGGGGGGCGGTGGGGGGGCTTAGTTCTTACCGTTACGTTACTGAGTTGAGTTGAATTTACACCGCACACTAAGCCAGCCAGCCAGGCCTTCTTGAGCTACCTGCAAGTAGGCTGCGCACAGGACCACACGTGCAGGGGCAGGCTTTCCTTCCTCACGAGTCACGCCACTCCTTAACAAAGCAAGTGTGCCTCGTGAGGTGAAGGTGGCCTGCCTCGACAACAACAACAGACCCACGTGATCCACCCCCACACAACATCCTGTCATTTCACTGGCTGGAGACTCAGATGAACAGCCAATGAAAACTGTACATTCTGTGTTACTATACAGAATTTATCAAATACTGCATAGTAACAACAGAATGTTGGTTTCCATTGGCTGTTTGTTGCTATACTCCCAGGCCCAGCAGCCAGCCATGGCCTGCAACTGCAAGCAGAGCCACAGAGCAGACTCGTAATGATTTATGATCTTGGAACTTTGGAAACTGAACAAACAAAGTAATTGCACGTGCCCCAGCCATGTTCCGGTCCCCAAAAAAGAGTGCCGGTGTTGGGCACCGGCAACCACCCCCACAAATTAAGCACTGGTTTACCCTTGTGTTTTCTTTGGTTATGGAGTTTTAGACAACTCCATAGGCATCATCTTTTCATGTGTGTCACACAGCACCCTCTGTGCAGTGACACAGGGAAACCTTTTCAGGCTTTCCCAAGGTTTAAATACCTAAGTAAAGTGAAATTGACTTTACTAGTCTTTTTAAATTCCTAGTCCCAGCACATCCTATCTTACAACAGAGTGCTGGAGGGGTTACTTAGTATCCCCTGTGTCTAGATACTCATGTAGCAGTAAAATGCTACCCTTTCCTATCCAAATGGCTGGTGGCAGTGGGTTTACAACAAACTACCATGATTTTTCCCTGACCATGAACACCAGTAGCGTTAAATCGCCAGAGCCATGTTTTTCAAGATGGCGTCTGAGCCCCTTCTGTAAAAACAGGTCCAGGTCTTCTTTTTTCGCTGTTTCTTTGTGGAAAGGTCCTTCTAGAGTTTTGCTCTGCGCGCCAAACCAGGTTTGGCTCATTTGTTCATTTGCCTTGGGCAGGCTCCAGGACTGAAGACCGCCTCTGGCGCCCGAGTGTCTGGGGTCGGAATGAAGTGAGGGAAGTGCCCGCAACTCCCTGTTCTTAGTCTCCTAGGAGACCCAAATGCACTCTGGCATGATTGGCTGGCTGACTGTCCGGCAAGGTCCGACTCACTTAGTTCATTTCGACAGAGAAGCCCTGCAAGGACGACTTCACCCTTTGAGTTGGTGGGACCAATCAACTCGACACTAAGCCATCTGGATACCATTCTTAGAGCTGGATGTATTTTCCTCAGAGTGCTTCAGGAAACCGAATAACCAGGGAGAGGGACGCCAGTATGTGTGCTTGACTACAGCTACCGTAAATTGAAGATTTGCCAGTTGCCAGCTTTTTGACCAGTCCCAGTGCAGTGCAGGAGTCCCGCAACGTCCTCCCTCTTGTCCCCACGACTGAGGCCCAGGAACAGTGAGATTGCCAGGAACTGCCAGGAACAGAGGTCACCAGCTGCTTCTTTTTCTTCATTTGTAAAGGTACTGTAAAATCAGACTGAGTACTTACCTCTTGTGGTGAAAGTGCTTGAAACTTTCCCAACTCACAGGCCTAATCAGCTTGTGACCCAACATATAATTCTTCTTGCTACAAACTACTCCTAAGAACTTGTGCCGGGACTTTTCCAGTTATCTACCAGAACTGCTTTACCTTATCCAAGACTTTAGCCCATTGACTTTAGCCTAACCTATTGAATTTAATCGACTCTTCTGGTGGACTCTAAATACACTGTCTAAGAATAACCTGTAACCTTTGATGTTCTGAATAACCTATTCCTTTTTGCTCCTACTTCAAAGTATTCTGAATGCCATTTTGCTCCTCCTTCAAAGTAGTCTGCCTCAGAATCTTAATGTAAATAGTACTAAAGTATATTTGTGTATCATAGTTAACTGCCTCCTTCTAGTGCATGCTTTATAACAGACTGTTGAATACATTAATAAGTGCTTAACCAAGAAACCTTCAGTGTAAGAGTTTATTTGAACACCTGTGATTGTAGACCTCTGTGTAACATCCTTACAGCTCAAATTCCCTCTTGAGATAAGCCTGGCTTCTCAGCTCCGCTACCAAAAACTGTGTAGTACAGACTTATACCAAAGGTTGGTTTTGCTTGCACCTGTAGTCCTAGTTGTGTGTAGTGGTCCCAAAGGGTACTGCACACAAACCTTGCTAACACCAGTGAAGCCAGGAGTTTTTGCTGTGGCACACCGCAATAAACTCACCCGCGCTCACTGGCCCCTCAGACCCTCGCACAAGAGAGACCATGAATAATGAGACAAATGCACCAGGGAAGCCAGCAGCCCTCGCTGTGGCACACCGCAATAAACTCACCCACGCTCACTGGCCCCTCAGACCCTCGCACAAGAGAGACCACGAATAATGAGACAAATACACCAGGGAAGCCAGCAGCCTTAACTCACCTCTTACTTCTAGCCCTTTCCCAGCAGTTTTAAAGATCTCAAGATAAAACCCCTGCTCAAAGTCCCACCCTTGATTCCCCCCTCCCCTTCTCCCCTTCTACCGGCCAATTAAAGATCTATCTCAAAAAACCTTCTTAATAGCTCATCTAATCGACCAAACAGCGTACATCCAGCTATGCCTTTTCATAGAAACCAACCTCCTCCTTGACTAAGCCCAATCCGGCTTCAGGCACCTACAAGGAACCTAGTTGTGCCTAGTCTCCATCTGGGATGATCTCAAAAAACCTCCGATTTGGATTGGAAGTTTGTGCCGCTCTAATCCTTCTCAACTGCTCAGAGGCCTTCGGTATTATTGACCACCTCACCCTCATGGACAGACTCAACGCTCTCTGCATCAGGGATGCGACCTTGAAGTGGATATCTTCCTCTCTTCCTTCCTCTTCAACAGATCCCAAATAATACACATGCCTCCCTTCTCATCTCCCTGCCCTGTTACTCAGTATCATAGGGTGCCTCTCTCTGTTCTCTTTAACCTCAACCTGAGCCCCATCGACACTATCATCTGCTCACATGCCCTATCTTGCTGCAACTATGCAGATTACTGAGAAATCATCTTTGAGATCCCGAAGGACCCTGCCAACACCACCCGACCTCAAATTATGGCTCACAGAAATCAACCACTGGATGACTACTAACCACCTCCTTCTCAACCCTGGAAAAATGTAAATCATGATCTGCAGGAAGACTGCCCTCTTGCCTTCAGCCCACCCCTCAGTGGCTCTCTAGGCCCTCCCCTTTCTACCTCCAACACAGTAAAAAACATTGGATGCCCTATGGACTCAGACCTAACACTGCTACAGCACATCAGCTCAGTGTCGAAATCCTTCTATCTACACCTATGGATACTGTGCATCTTCCCCTACCTGACCTTCCCATAGTCGCCACAATCGTGGCTATCGTCCTCGCACACCTAGACTATGCCAACACACTATACCTGGGTGCCCTGCATCACAACTTGGGAAATGCTAACAAGTTCAAAACACTGCAGCAAGGCTCCTTCATGCCCTAGGCCCCAGAGAACGTCTCGCCCACCCTTTGTGTCCTTCACTGACTGCTAATCAGGCGACGATCCACCTTCAGGGCAATTTACATCATGCACCGAGTCCTGCACAACACAGGACCGGAATATCTTCAACACAAGCTCCAACCCTACAGGCCCACAAAAAACCTGAGATCAGGCACAGCTCTTCTGCTTGTCATCCAAGTTGCTAAATCGACCAGAATAGGGGGGGTGGGTCGTCTTCCTCTTTCCAAGCTCCCATTATCTGGAACTCTATTACATTTAGCATCCACTGCATAGAGAACCACCTAGCTTTCTGGAAGGCCCTCAAGACCCTGGCTCTTCCCTTTGGCATCTTGATGAACGTAGTCCACCTCCTGGGTGAACTATCACCTCCCAACAGGTAGGTGGGGGCACCAATGAGTCTCTTGAGACAAGACAGTACCTAGTGCTCACAGAAAGGATTCTAGCTGATCCGTGTGATAAGATCTGCATACCCTCATCGCAAATAGAAATCAGCCTCCACTCTTGGGTATGTATAGCACTCCATCTCAATGGAACATCGACGTTTCCTTCCCAGGGTGCCGCCGCCCATCCACATACATCGGCAACAATTCACTACTCTACATCATAACACAAATCAGGAGTGTATCCCTGCATTGCATTGAATATTTGAGCACAGCCCCCATAAAACCTGCATACTCGATTTTAAATGTATAACTGTACACTAGACTATAAGAAGGTGGGATGGCAAACCTGTGGATGATATCGGGCGCTGGGAGGATTCAATAATCCATGGATTTAGCTGATTTGCTATAGGTTTAGATCAGGTCAGAAGAGTCATGGTGATGTTAGTCATTTGTTGTTTTATTATAGTTATCAACAAAAACACCAGAGCAATCTCAAAACATTAAGTTGGCAGGAAATGCAAGTTTGTTCAACATAGGTGAGTTCACACAGCCGACGCGCGTTTCGACCTAAGTCTTTTTCAGGGCCAAATGAGTAGAGATATGGCTCTGGAAGGAGCTGATGGGTGGTCCTCCCGAGTCAGGGTGCCACTGAGGCTGGATAACCAGATCTGGTGCTGTGTCGACGTGGCAGAGCCGAGAGAACTGGGTCACCCGGCGGAGCGTGTGGAATATAGCTTATGTTCTGAATTCAGCTGGATACCTGAGATATCCATTGCGTCTAAATTTAGCGAGATTCTTTGAGCTAAACACAGTTTAATTTTCAGCTGCATATCTGAGTTATCCACTGCTTTTTAATTTTAGCTGCACATTTCAGTTAGCCACTGGTTTTCAAATTTAGTGAGACTCCCGAGCTAAGCACTGTGTCAATCTTCGCTGCTTATTTTGAGTTGGCCGCTGCCTTCTAATTTGAGTTGGATCTTTGACTTAGCCACTGCTTCTAATTTTCACATGATATTTAAGTTAGCCACTGCATTTTAACTTTAGCTGGATATCAAAATTAACCACTGTTTTTCAATTTCAGAGAGACACTTGAGTTAGCCACTGCTTTCATTACCCAGATGCAGTAGTCTTTATATCATGCTGACTAACTCACAGGCCAGAGGCGAATTGTGGCGCACCAGAAGACTGGCCAACCTCCCTGCTCTCACCACAAATCTTGCTCCCCACTTGTAGTCTGCACATGCTGACACACTATAGTTTGAAGACATGCAATCTGTGCCAGGCACCTGGGATTATACCTGAGATGTCCAGAGATTACTTTGTGTCATGCTACCCTAAATACCTGTATCAGTTCGTGCGTTGCACTATGCATCTGAAATAAAGAGCGGAAAGTGGGGCTGTCTTATAGATCGATTGCATTTTGCCTCAGATATAAAACTATGTATACAGACATACTGTAGGCCATAGTATGTCATTTCTGTGGTGCATTATGCACGTTATGTGAAAGGTGAAAAGATTGTACCAAACTTTGCAAAGAAGTGTTGTCTTTACCTTGTGCCCGAAACACTTTACCCTCTGCTACTCGTTCTTTTCCTGCCCTCTTCTCCACAATGTAAAAGTACCTGGTTGTAACAGCGTCTTGTTGCCCTTGGGTTTTGTGTGCTTAATAAATGTAAAAATAAATAAATAAATGGCAGACTGCATTTGCAGATCATGCACTATATGCATGTGATTTAGCAGAAACGAAGTGGATCAAAGATCAAACGCAATCGAGCAGATGGTTCTGTGGAGGCTTAGATTAACACAATTTCTGGGCTGGCAGTTTGCCGCAGTGTAGCCTGGATGAAATGAGTATGATGTACACTATGCACTTTAATAAGACTCTGCATAACAGGGATAAACCTAAATGTCTGTACATGATTGTTTAAACATGGACATGTTGCAATTGGTATAATGGATTTACAAAGAAATCGCTAGCATGGAGCGCAACATGATATAAGTCATGGAATGGTGATAAAAGTCATTCTCAGTGTGTAAGTCACGGGGCAAGTAAGAGGGTTACGATTATGTATGTGGATATCAGAAGACTGGGCACTATACAATATGTTAGCAGGAACGCATGATGGAGTCTAATCTCGAAATATTGCATTGTAAATAAAAGCATGCCTTATGTTCAAAGATGCCCCTCAGCGTGTATTATAATGAGATAGGAAAGACATCTGAGCAAATAGAACTGACAAGGGGCAGTTATGGAGGGGTCACAGCACAGCATTGATGTTTACTGTGACAAAGCCCAGAACGGATGAAACGTGTTAGTGTGATTTATGTTTTTCTTTCATCCACCTGGAGACTTATAAAAATGAGATTTGGATTATACATAATGAACTGAGCAAAATGGTTTGATTGAAGCGAGTGCCAGCGATACACCGAGGGGAGCCCTGCTGAAATTTTGTATATGTAATGTATATATATATATATATATATATATATATATATATATATATATATATATCTCTCGATGTTAACGACATTGTCTCCTATAACGATTTTGGAAATGTATGCATATAATCTCCAAAACTCGATATATCGCCCAACTCTAGCCCTCTGCCCCATCTACCGTCACCTTTACTGACACCACAGCCCCCTCCACCATCCCCCCTCCCACCTATACACTCCACCCCCACGTAAGGCCTCCACTGAGGAATCCCGTCCACTACCTTTCCAATCCTCCCGCTCCCCCCCCAACCCCTTGCTTGCATCTCCAGGGGCCAACTATGCCCGCCCTACCTTCCCACTCTCATGCATTCTCATCAACGCCAGATCTGTCGCAAAAAACAGATGCAACATATATAACTATCTCCTCTGAAATCCCAGTATACATGTTCATCACAGAAACCTAGTTCTCTGACTTTCGACCCATCACACATGGGGCATCACCCCTCCCCTGACTACACCCTTGTCACTCACAACAGGTAGCAGAGCAGACAGGATTGCCATCCTCTACAAACCTCCCCAATCTCACACTCTGAGGCACAGGCATGGAAATCAGAATGTGAATCGCTCTTAGTGAAATTTCTCATCAACCCGTCACACACCCACAGCTTCCTACTCATCTACAGACCCCCTGGCTACAACAGACACTTTGCTAATGCCCTAAGTGACTCCATAGAGGCCATCCTGTTCTCCCACCCCTCCCTCACCCTACTAGGAGACCTCGACATATGGTTTGATACCCCAGACAACCCCACGACATTACTGCTCCTGGACAACCTGCAAGCCCTCAACATGACTCAGCAGGTAACAGGTGCGACTCAAACAGCAGTACATACTCTTGATGCAATTTTCAGTTCCACCAATCTTATCTCTACGCTCCCCCCACAACACTTTCATATGGACGGACCACACAGCCATCCCTTTCATGCTCCTCTCACCCATCCATCTTCCACGCATGGCTAACACTGGACCATCCACCCATGTCCCACAATGGATTAAGTTCATAACAACCCCAAACTTGTCTGACTCCCTGCCCTCCCTAACATGCCAGTCAAAGGAGGACTACCTTCCATCAGTCACTTCGACTGCGAGCTTTCCAAAGCTCTCCTACCTCTCACCCCTTCACGATCAACCCTCAGCAGGCCCCTGACCCAGGTAGTTAAACCCCCCGCCAATCCCTTAAAACACAACTATTCCCTGGAACGCAGATTGTGGGTCGACCCATCTCCCCAAAGCATAATAGCCTTTGCCCATTCAGACCCATGTCTAGGAAGCCGAAATCCGGAAGGCCAAAAAATCATTTTACGTTAACAGAACCTCCAACGCCCGTAATAGTAGCAAGTAACTCCACAAGATCACAGAATTCATGCCTCCACTTGCACATCTTCCCCCCCCAACCTCATCGCAGATCTCACAACCTCTGTAACGCCCTCTTGGACCATTCATACAACATGGTGCTAGAAAGAACCTACACCATCAGCATGAAACTAGCACTCCCACCACCTACACCCCCATCATGAACACTCTAACCTGCCCCCCCCTAATCTTATCCTCTTTCTCTCCCATCTCTAGACCTGAATTCCTTAAGCTACTGGCAAACAGCCGTCCGACTGGATCCTCGAGAGACCTATGTCCTCATGCCCACCTCAAATAAATCTTCCTCAACCTGTGCAGGCAGAATTGTAAGATCCATCCTGAACTCCTCCCTCACTTCAAGCATTTTCCCAGCAGCATTCAAAATATCACACATCAACCCCCTCCGTTTCTTAGCCAAAATCAATGACCGAACGGCCTACTCTCAGCGTTGCACTTTCATGGAAGCCAATCACTTTCTCGACCCTGCCCAGTCTAGCTTCAGGCCCCTTCATGGAACTGAAAAATCCCTAATCTCCATATGGGATGACCTCAAAAATACTGCAGACACTGAGGGCTATGCCACACTCATACTCCTCGACCTCTCAGCGGCCTTCAACACTATCGACTACAGCATCTTCATTGACAGACTCCACTCCCTCGACATAAGGGGCACAGTACTAAGGTGGATCTCTTTATTCCTCGCCAACAGATACCAAATCACCCACCTCAACCACCCGCCCCATCTATAATGAAGTCCTTCAAGGTGCTTGCCTCACCTCTCCTCTTCAACCTCAGCTTTCCTTTCCAACCTCTACATGATACCTCTGCCCGCACACATGACCTCACCTGCTATAACTATGCAGACGGAACATAAATCATCTTTAAGATTCCAAAGTCTATCTCCACCACCCACCCTGACCTGGCATCCTGCCTCACTGAAATTGACTGTTGGTCAACCACCTCCTCCTCAATCCCGGAAACACAGAAATCATGGTCTCTGGAAAGACAGCTTTCCTCCCACAACCCAAACCCTGGCGTTCTTCCTTAGGCACCCCCCTGGCCCCCTGCTGCATCCACTGTAGTTAAAAACCTGTGTTGCACCATGGACACTGACCGGGCACAATCACAACACATTAATACTTTTTCTAAATCCTGCTACCTACACCTCCTCATTCTCACTCATCTTCCATTACCTTTCCCCACAAAGTCGCTGCAATCTTGTTCAATGTCCTCTCCCGCGTAGACTACGACAACTCCCTCTACTTGGGATCCCCTGCTTATCAACTCAGAAAGCTCCAAAGGGTCCAGAACTCTGCAGCTAGGCTCCCCCTTGCCTTCAGCTCCAAAGAGCACATCATAAACCCACCTCCACTGGCTCCAAGTCGGACTGCAGGCTTCTTTCAAAGCCATGTTCATCACTCACTGTGCCCTCCACAAGACAGGCCCAGAATACCTTCAATAGAAAACCTCCAACTATCAACCCAACAGAAACCTGCGTTCAGGCACTGCACTTCTCCTGGTGATGTACCCCACACCCGCTCCTCCTTCAAATCAAGCAGTATAGGAGGCTCAACCTTTTCCATCCAAGCCCCCACTATCTGGAATTCAGTGCTGCTTAACATACGTGCTTAGAGAACCATCTGGCCTTCCGGGGCCCTTAAGACATGGATATTCCCCTTTGGGCCCTGACAAGCCCTGCCATCTTGAGCTGGTCAATCACTCCAGACAGGTTGGTAGAGCAATGAACTTCCATGCATTCACCAAATGACGATCCGAATAATCTAATAATCTCCAGCAGAACACAGGAGAGTCCACGCTGCATCTACGAAACCAAGAAGCTAGCAACAGCAGACTGGTATGTATCACACTCAATGCTTATGGTAGATAGCCGAAGGCTAGGCCACTCACTTGCACACATCTGCAGCTATACTCCATTCCCAACGACTTAATGCACAACACCTCAGCCATTATAATGCCGCTATCTCCCACAACAAAATTTCTGTCTTGTTGGACACACAATGCATCTACTAATCTTGCACTCTCTCTTGTCAACTTGTAAGCACCCATTAATTTGCCAGCTTGATATGAGTAGCTAGTAGGGACCTGGCCACTCCTACCCAACATCGCTTTGGCTAAAATGCATACTCATTCTAAACTCCTCTGATGAATTTTCCAATACTTGGACTTCGCTCCCTCGAGGACATTCAACCTACAGCACGCTGGGACCATACCAATGGTGAAAGGCGCTATACAATTGACAATTACAATACATCACTTCTGCCAGTAGAATGCAGCTGAGTCCCACGAAAATAATTTGGCTCAGCTGGGCACATAATCAGTCTCCTTGACTCGCCTGACAGCTTATCACAGCACCCATCCACTAGCCAGATCTCCATAGGTTACTACCAGGGACTTGGCCACCCCAACCTACCTTTGTGCTGGCTAAAATGAACACAAACATTCTAAAATCCTCCTTTCAATTCTTATACCTTGGACTTTGGTCGTCCAAGGGCGTTCACCCACAGCGCTTTGATGCCATAGCAATGGAATTAGGAGCTATACAAATGCCATATAAAATGCATAATTAATCATGCCTGTGATAGTTGGTATTTGTCAACACAAATGTTATTGTTGAAGTCCCTAAGGACCACACATATCCTTGCCACCCCCCCCTCCCCACATTGTTCTTGAGTACTACAACAACATGAATCACCCACGTGGTGGACGCTATAGTTTCTGTGATCTTCTCCCAAACTAAATGTTCCACTTCTGCCTACAAAGCCAAGTGTATGTTTGTTGTCTTATGTGCTATAGTGCGAGCGCCTGCCTTCAATATGATGTATCCTCTGAGGCAATCAATTGAGGATGTGAGCACTTTGGGGTACATTTCTCACATCGCTGGTTGCTCATTTTGTAGTCTTCACGAAGATTCTTTCGTGGGATCCAATTTAATGTTTACTGATGGTTTGTTTCTCCTTCAACTCCATCAACTTCAACTCATTTCTTTGTCATGTATGGTTTTATCGTGACCACCCCATTTCGGAATTCAGTTGACATATGGACGTATCAAACTGTTAGAATGCGCGTGCCTTCAAGCCCTCCAGGGTTTTGTATTTTTTCATTTGTACATTCGCACTTTGATTCGCGAGATTTTTCAAGATGTTTCTATTTCTCTACAGTGATTATATAATAAGGCAAGCAACTATCGACCACCGTTGATACTGGAATGCCCCCCCCCCCCCCCCTACTTGCACAACACTGCTGGGGCACCTCATTTCTGCAAATGTGTCTGATAGTCATTACTCTTTATTCATCAGATAAGTCCATTCTCTTCATTTCTTTCTTCAAAGTGACCGTGACGCTGCAATTGGAACAGCTGTGATTTAATGCTAGACAGAATTGAGAACTGGCAGTGTGACCATTTATGCCATGCCTGAAACACCTTTGTTCTGATCTGTGTATCTTGAGTCTTTTTTTCTTTTCCTGTAAGTATTTCATGTTGGGGCACAATCTTTCTGGATTTGCTGAATTCATCCTTTTTGCCAGCCTCATTGTTCATGAGGTTGATTTGAGGCACAAGGATTGTTGCACGTTTTTTCCTGCTATCTTTCTCTTTCCTTTGGCCTCAGGGCCTAATCCATGTAGACTTTTTTCCTTCTTCAGCAGTTAGCCCTTCATGATCTACTGGGCTGAGATAATTCTCCCAATACTCCCTCAGCTCTGTACAGGGAATGACTTGGATTTGGGAGGAAACAGACAGGGGGTTCTGGTGATGAGCCTGCATGCTCCTTTGCATACGTTTTTACAGTCCTCTCACAAAGAAATTACTTTCACGTCTAGTCTCCACTGTTCTGGGGCCAGAGTACAGACACTTTGCACTGGTGCAAGTACAAAGTTGCATGGTATTAGCAGTAGGGCAAGGTGTGCCCTATTTCCAAGAAAACTACTGCCATAGTGCAAAAAGAAAATACATTTTCAATGCTTTTTTCACCAAGGCACAGTTCTCGCTAGGGCTAGTACCATTCCTTATTATTCCCCCATGTCTCATCCTGAATTATTAAAGGGCCTTTTGTAGTGGAGTGTTTGTGCGTTTGTGGCAGTTCTAGTGAGAAAAGGGCGGGACTAGTCATGTCACCAAAATAGCAATAGATGAGTAATTTCCAAAGTGTCATTCTATGGTGTGTGATGTTATTTTATTTTTTATTTATTTGGAGCACTGATGTCATCACGCTAGTTTATAAAATATTCAATAATGAATTTATGATGGATTTTAATTCCTATGGTCTCATGTGAAAGATATTTTTCAGGTATTAAAATAAATGTAGTTGGGATCACTCTTAAGTGTCCCAAAACATTCCATATTCATATTATGAAACCATATTGGTACTCTTAATTAGGTGTTCCACAGGAAGTAAATCCTATCAATATAACATTTGAGCAATTTCTATTTTGCTTTAATTTGTAAAATATGATTTATATATTGGGACTAAATTGTTGAAACTATTTACCTTGAGATAACTTAATTATCGTGTCCATTAGGTCTGTAATTGTGATCACGGTCAGTGTAATACGTTCAGTTGTTGGCAAATGTATGCTTCCAGTTTATGCAGTGCATGTTCAGGAATTGTCTAGCTGTAGAGAAGGATGTCTAGGATGGCATTTTACTATTCTCTGACAAAGTACCTGTAAAAAGCAGGTAAAGCAGAAGCCTTCAAGGAGCCTTGTGATTGGAATATCTCTGCAATTGAAGCAGTGTTTTGAAGTAAGCAGAAATGAACTCTGGGTGAGTTTGTGGATACCTTTTTATAGCAAGAATGAAAACATCTGTCTTGTGCATGTATATAGTTTTGCAACGTCACTTCCTGGAACATTGATAGCATGACGTTATGTTCGTGTCTACCTCCTTGTGTATTAAGACGGACCAAAGAGCAAGTATTTTTGGTCATTTGTACATGCTGATAATTTTTGAGTGAGGTAAGAGTTAATTCACCCTTTGGTACCTTTGTTAAGCTAACACTAACTGTGTTTGTACCTTCCACGATTTTGCAGTGGGTTGGTGCAATTCTCTGTAGCTTTTGGCCTTGTATACGCTTAGTTTTCTTTGTACATGTCCAACTTTGAATAGTTTGGTGAATTCTTCAGCCAGGTCTTTGCATGTCCGAATCCCTTTTTGTCTTGGCAACTTGCTAGTTTTCCAGTTTGTGGTTCTGTATTGCGGTGATGGGGGGGTGGGGGGGCTACTTCAAGATGTCTTTCAAGTTGCTGAGATCATGGTACAGCAGAAAGTCATAGCCCTAATGTCTCACTTAAATTTACTTGATATTTTAAAGTGCTTACATGAAGTAGACGGCCAAATAGTGAGTGACCTGTCTGTTTTTAAAGGTACCAGCCACGTTTATTTTCTTCTTGGCGCTCGAACACTGATGTATGTTGTTCTTTTCTTGATAGGCTTCCATACATTCATGCCGCTGTTTTCACGTTGGAACTGACCAGCATTTTCTGCAATACGTCACTAAAAACTACCTTTATTGCAATGTTGACTAATTCGGCTCCATCATGTAAAAATGGATTTTGAAACCGTGTAAATTGAATAACGGAGCAGTAAAACTGGAAGGATAATGCAATAACAAATTGCTTAAACATGCTTGCTCTACCCCTGCCATGCTTGATGTCTGTCCAGATATCTGGTCAAGCACTGGCTCTTTTAAATAAGCGTGTATGTGCACGGCCTACTTAAACCTCCAAAGCTCTGTTGATTAAGTGCTTAATTGGCTCCAAAAGCCAATGAATACAAGATTCGTTTTCCTGACAACCATGTTCCTTCTTTAAACGCTTTGCATGTTGCAGGGTTGTTCTTTCAATGCACCCAGTTCGCCAAGATAGTATGCAACCACCCCAGAGTCATTATTAAAGTTAATGCAAAGAAATACCCAATGGTTGCTTCCACGGATGAAATTCCATTCTCCACATCTAACAGACTTTATTGCTTGCAACAAAGATTCCACCATTGCCATGTGAATCCTGCATCATTTTAGATGCTGTGGAAGGCTTCCTTAATGTTGTTAAACGCCTTTGTTTATTCGGACATATTGTGTTTCTCCATGTTTGCTGGCATTATGGTTTGTAATTCTGCCTTACACATGTCTACATGTAGATGCCCCTTGAACACTTCCAAGGAGTAGGTGTACATTTCAGGAGTACCCGCTTCATCAGTCAAAGCCAATAGCACAAAGTAAACCTTTCATACGTGCAGATAACCAGGCTGTGAGACAGAATTGTTTACATATACTGTTGAGACATTAGCAGTAGATGCACAACACGATAGAGACCCAAATCTAATGTTGCAAGACATTTTTATTAAAATATCCATCCGTGCCAAGAAAGTCAAATGAACTGAAAGATATGTTGGGGTTGATATTATTGGCAGAAAACCTATTCAAGTTATTTGCTTTGGCTCTTCTCTCAATGTTGCATTGAAAATAATCTAGTTTGGAACACACTCAGGATAAAAACATGTAATCACGACCTGTCCCCTTTCATACGTACTGATTCTGTGCTCTGCAGTCAAAGTAGTAGAATGTGTTATCCGTTCAGTTTTGCAGAGAAATCTACTTTTTGAAAGGATGTGACACTATTTGCTCTTGTGAGGGGCCAGAAATGAGCGGTGGACACAAAGTGGTAGTGTTCAACATCGGACATTTTTATTAAAAGAGTTGGATAAAGGCTTCTCTGTTCCTAAACCAAATCTAAAGATTGGTCTGTGTCTTATCAAATTTCTATAAACTGTCCTTGTGTCCAAAAAACATCTGACCCTCACACTAGAAAAGAACTAAGAAGCTCTTCCCCTGGATTATTTCAGGAAGGATGGCAAAAGTGTTTTCCCCCAAACAATGTTTCCTTAAGGAGGGCAAGGATGTCTTGTCCATAAAACAAGGTCTCAAGGCTGGCAGCATGGTCTCTTTTAACCAACTGTTGTTTCAAGGATGGCAAAAGGCTCTTTTACACAGCTTGCTTCAAGGATGCCTTCCTGGTTTTCTCTGCTGCCAGGAACTTTTCAGTAGATCCTTTAGATCCCCTGCTATACGCTCCTGCCAGGTATCCTTTCAAATTGTCTTTTTCTTTCATACATTTTACGTGGGTTTCCTGCTATACTCCCCTACCAGGAATCCCCTTCTGTGTTCTTTAGATCGCTTGGTGTACTCTCCTGCCGGGTATCTTTCCCCAAAAAGGCTCACTTCCTGATATATCAGGACTCCTTTCAATGGTCTTTGTTTTCTCAGTATAGCACAGTTGCACTCCTGCTTTGTCTATACTTCATGGACTTTAGATATTACTTGTTCCAAGCTTCCCCATATGAACTCGAACATATGAAGACTTGTTAAAGTTCTCTTTTCTTCAGCAGTATTAATTTGCTTATGCCAATGCGTGCTCCAACTTTCCCCATATGAACTTCTCAAATATGGAGACTTGTGCACATTTTGTCTTTCAGCTTCTTCATTGACATGCATCTGCTTATGATAACATTTGCTCCAGCTTTCGCCATATTGCTATCTCGGGCATGAGGAATTGTGCAAAGGCTGTTGTTCTTATTTACTTGGTCGGTATTCAAAATACACACTTAATTGTTCGTGCGCCTGTCGGTATGCCCTGAAGTTCCCACCATCACTGGGCCAGCTCACCGGTGTCTCATAGTGTTTCTGGTTCCTTTGCGGCTCTTCCCTGGACCCTGCGACGCTCCCCTGGGTCTCCCGCCACTCCAGTAAGAAATGCTGACAAGCGACAGCTTGAAAGTACTTGTCTGCTTCAGCATGATCTACTCATATGTGTCACCTGCAGTTCTGCTTCCTGTTTTGCGCGAACTGCTTCTCTTTCTCTTTTCTCTGCTTTCTGAATGAAAGTGAAAACCATCTTTAAATGTCCCATGCTGCTGAACTACATTGCAACAATTAGTCTGTGTGTGTTAGCTTAGGTTTTCTTTCAATCCATACTAGCTCCTCCTTCCTCGTCTCAGTACTTGAGGTGTTATGGGAGTTGAAGTCCATTGGATTAATAGGACTTCCAAGGTGCTTTTGTTTAGGATTTTTACCTAGTACAAAACCATCAGAGACAGGAGGTGTTGTGTGTGTTATGGGCACATGCATTGTGAATGGTATTCATCCTAGAATGATTGTTAGGAAAGGGATTTGGAATTTTGTAACTGGAGGGTTTTGTATAGTGACAACATGCCATCAGGAATATTGGATTTATTTTGTTTTTTTTATTTATTTTTATTTTGGTTGGCTGACAGAATCAACCTTGCAGAAATTCCTATCATACAAATCATGTTATCATACAATTTCATCTCAATTTAAGACATTCACATATATTCTTAAAACGAAGTTATTTTGTTAAAACAACAAACAATTTTAATTAGTATGGAAGCAGATAAAAGCTAACTGGAATGAAATAGTATATAGGAATTATGGGGTCTTCCTCACTTCTCAGGGAAGAATAATGCATCCCTCCTGATCGGTCACTACATCACCCTCACAGCCATCACCTCCCATATGATCCTCCTTCATAATACCACCCCCAGGGTCAGGATCAGGATCAGGTAGTGGCTGCTGTCCCCTGGCCGGAGATCTCAGGATATGGATTAGTGATGACTCCATAGGGTTCATCACACTATTCTGTTGACATTCTTTTAAAACTGTACTTTGACATTTGGAGGTTTCGGTCATTGTATGAGAAGACGCCTGCCGTGTCGCAGGGTAGCTTGTTCTGAATGTTTCAGCATGCTTGCATCATGCAATGTTATGGACTGTAATTCATCTTCCTCATGACAATCCTGAAAACATGTCATCACAGTTGCTATTATGTGCATCAACAACAAAACCTGATCAAGGCATTCATATTTGAGATGATTTTGGAACTTGCTTCGTCTGTGTTTGAAAGCACTACATTGCTAACAGATTTTAAATCAACAAGCCAAAATGATCAAGGCCTCCATGTCTCTCAGTTTTAGGAAATATAAACTATTTTATTCATATATCGCAAGTTAACAACTTTGCAAAACCTGGTGTACATGTTTGAACCAACAGACAGTTCCTAAATCAACATATACCGAATTCATCAGACACAAACCTTCTGTTCAACATAAATCCATGACAAACTTGAACAAACATATGGTTAAAAGTGCAAAAGCTCCTGATACATCTGGGGATCCCTAAACTCTTATTAGTCCTTGTATTGATTGCTTCTTAAAATTTGACCCTGGATTTCATCTGTCTAAAGAGCATCAGGCGGTGCTCCAGCCAATCACGGCCTTCATCAGGACACAACTAGGAGATCTCAGGCTGGGGATCAGTGATGACTCCACAGGATTGAACCAGGACCTGCCAATGCTCGTATGTAGGCATGATACTACATACGAGCATTGGCAGGTCCTGGTTCAATATTCCGTTCACGAGACGGTAGAACGTGGTTACCAGGAACTTTCCTATGCTTCCAGGAGGCTGCATGAGTGACAGTTGACCTCTTGGGAAATATTGCAATTCTCATTAATTTTGAGACAGCTTCATGCAAATAGCAGGATTGGGCGACTATTGAAAAGGACAGGCAGAGCAAGTGGTCTGTTCTGGAGTCCACAATTTGACTGGCTACTACCAGAAGAGACATGAATACATTGGGTTGTTGGTAAAAAAAAACGGGCTATGTCCTGATGAAGGCCGCTATATGCTGGAGCACCCCCTCATGCTCTTTAGACATCTGAAACACACCGTTTTGACTTTTAAGAAGCAACCAAGACACTGCAGAAAAAGGGGCAAGTCAAAAATAAAAGGACTAATAAGAGTTTAGGGGTCCCCAGATTTATAAGGAGTTTTTGCACTTTACACATGCATGTCTGTTCCAGTTTGTCTGGGATTTATGTTGAACAGAAGGGGTTTTGTGTCTGATGAATTGAGTTTATGATGACTTATGAAATTTGTCTAGGAACTGCCTGTTGGTTCAAATATGTGCACCCCTTTTGCAAAGTTTTTAACTTGTTATCTGTGAATAAAATAGTTTATTTTTGCTAAATTTGAGTGACAAAGTAATATTGGGTGGAGTTGTGTGACATGGAGGCCTTGATCATATTTTGTTGTTGATTTAAAATGTTAGCAATGTAGTGCTTTCAAACACAGAAAAAGCAAGTTCCAAAATCATTTCAAATATGAAGGCCTTGATCATGTTTTGTTGTTGATGCACATAATAGCCTGGAAGACTAAGGCCTACCAGGCACCCTAAGTGTATAAATACAAGATTCTAAAGACATTAGCCGTGTTTAGTTCTTGGAGACAAGTTTGCTGAATACTGTGTTCATGTTAAACAAAAAATCGTTTTTAGTAAGTGTTTTCAGGGATTTTCTCCATCATATCTTCTCATATAACACCTTTTGAGTAATGGATTTTCTTTGTGGCTCAGCATCTGCACAAAGGCATTTTAATACAGTCAATACATTCTGTCTGACTTGCACATTCTTGCAGATTGTGTTTTAGGAGGTTTATCTGCTCTTCCTAAGACATTGTGCACATTTATTATAATGTATTCTTTGTAATGTAATATTAAGCATCTTTTGGATTGATGCACCCACTCAACTTCATTTTCCATTGGATACTTCACTTGGCTGAACAGCATCATGAATCTACTGACTTGATCTTTGGTGCAAAGTATTGTGCAAGTAATGCCTCCTAGCTTCAGGTGTATCGCAAAAGAAGCTGGCATTTTTTGTTGTTGTAATTCCGTAAGGGTACTATGGGATCTTTTACAAGGAAGCTCCTTCCTTTCACAGTGCTCTTACCATGATAGTAATCTGCCAGTTTTCTTTTTGTATCAGGCCTGTAGTCTGTGTGCACTTACTGTAACAGGACAGAAGCCTGCAGGTGTATTTTGAAAGTGTTCTGCAAGGTATTAATTATCCCTTGTTTCAAATTCTTACAGCAGCATGTAGTGTTTCAGTAGATTGTGAGTTAAAGCCTCCTTTTATTAGTGTTGACACAATCCATGAAAATGTGTCTACATCACTTGAGCGTTTGGATGATGGTTGATATACCTGGACAACACCTTCCACAACTTCAGTCACATGTTTGTACCTGAAACAGATATTCCAAACTAATCATTGAAAAAATAAATAAAAATGAAGCACTGAACCTGAAGCACTGAACCTGAAACCCTAGTGATGTGATTGTGTTTTGGTACAACACATTGTCATTTTTGAGTTCAGAGTAAATATTGTTAGGACCACTCTTGTAGGCCTGACAATATCTTTCAAATGAGACTTTATCAAATTCAAATCTGTCAATATAGCACAAGTATCGAACGTTTCATTTTGATTGTCATTAATACTAAACCACCAGCCATACAGTGACAGCATGGAAATTATGAATCTCTTGGTGTTTTCTGATGACACAAGATCAGTTCTGCTACATTGCAGTGCTCCAAAGTCACGTAGTGCATTTTCAGGAATGGATGAACACGAAGCTAAAGAACCTACAAAATCGACTTGGGTAATCATACAAAGAACAAACCGCTGTAAATGAGGAGTAGAAAGAAAAGACAAATGATCTAAACCTGGAAAACGATAAACTGTGAGATGAGGTAACCCAAACAAAAGAAAAACTGGAATGACCAACACACTGGAGGAGACTTGAAGAAGGCAGAGTGTGACAGTAAAAGGCTTACAAATATGCCTGTGCTAGAAAATACTTAACCATCTTTGGGAAATACCCAAGAGAAAGGAGATGACTTGGTTATAATATACTTCACAAACAAGAACATGGAAACCTAGTGCAAGCCACACAAGACAGCCTTGCTAAAGGGGCAAAGAAGTAGCGGGCTTATCACACAGGCAATCATCCAATCTTCCTCAGTGCACTGAGTGTAGAAAGCAAGGGCATATCGAGGCTGAGTACCACAAAAGGAAATACACAAAACATGGGCTATAAAGATTCACAGATCTTTAATCTACTGTACAGTTACAAAGAAAACAGAAATACAGATAGCTATCTGGCTCTCAATACATCACAATGAGTACCAGCCCATCAGAGTGAGGAGAGAGAGTGCTGGATATCTAGACATTCGCATATTTAAAAATTTCAATAATAATGTCCAGCCCCTCTACAGGTTAATAATATGTGGTCTAGAGTTTGTGCCGGGTTCACTTATGGCTCATAGAATAATATGCACATGGATTACTTTGGTTTGCATTTCTAACAAGTTACAATGGCAAAGTGTATTCCTGGATTTAGCAGTAGGCCTTAGCACATATCCCTTCACAATGCAGTTCTGCCAGTGTCCACGCTCAACATTGGCATTACATTGTCCTGTGTGTTCGCGGATGAGGCTTGTTAGTGCAGCAGACAATCCTTAGACCACAAGTCATGCTTGGGACAAGGTCACATTACCTCGTATAAACATTCGGCCCTCGGACAGTCTAACCATTAACCAGGCACAAAGGTCGGGAAGGCTCGGTTACAAGTTGGAAGCACAGTCCACCATTTTAGAACACAGAATCACATATGAACATAAATCAAAATGGCGGACGATCCTAAAATAGCGGTGAAGTCGATCTAAAATCGGAACTTTGCAACGCGGTTTTCTTCGAAGAGCGACTAGGCTTAGGCCAATATATATCAGAAGGAGGCACAATATGATTTCCCATTTAACAAACCCTCCTTTTGGCCTAAACCAAGCGCTAAACTACTTTTAGTCACTTTACGAGTAACTCCATGTTTCAATGTCCATACAATCTGAATCACAATCATCGGAGATATCGATCGCCATAAGGTCTGCGACAGAAATTTCTTTCAACACAAACTCATTGGTCATTCTCTCTGGGGCACGTACCTTTTGTCCTAATGTTCCCATCGTATGTGCACAACATCCCCCTAACATTGAACATATGGCAGGAAGACATTGTATAAAGCAACAGCAGAACAACAGAATACCCAGAATAGTCAATAAGACCGAAAGTAGCTTCCATCCCCAAGATCGTAAGAAGTCCCAGAACCAAGCGCTAAGATCCCAATTTCCCTCGGGAACGTGCACTTCTGAACTAAGGACGTGCAGATTTTGTATAGCCTTAAGATGGTTGGGGAGGAATCTGGTACGAAAATGCAACAAGCGGACCCCACTAATTTACATACTCCACCACGCTCAGCCAGGATGACGTCTAATGCCATCCAGTTCTGTAGTGCCACTAACCTTATCGCTTTCTGTTCTAGAGTCATGTTATAGAGTATGTCAGTGGTCCGGTTGATAGTTCTCTCCAGTACTCTCGCTAGTCTTCTGATATCCTCAGAGTTTAATATTTGTCCCCAAAAAGGTACAAAAGATTTCGCTATGTCACCCAGAACTTGTGATGAAGTATCGCCATTCTCATCCTGTCTTGGACAAGCCTTAGAGATTTCTATAGTACTTGCTATGAATACCCCTGGTAACAGAATCCCTAAATAATAGGTTCCCTGCCAATCCATAGGTAGCCATGGGAAAGCTTCATTACCGCAAACAAAGTAGACAGGTTCGCCTACATACAAAGGTCTGTCCTCACTGGTCAAGTTCTCAACGTTGGTGCAACCCTTGAAATCACCCACTGACTGAGTACCATTCCTCTGTATGCAGAAAGAAACTGAATCGGGGCTGTGGTTGACAGTTTAGGAAGGCGGCGTGGCATCCCTATTGCCTATAGGAGCCATCTTGAAAGAGACCAGAGATTGAAAAGGCGAGGCAGTCTATCAGAAGGCCTAATGGAAGCAACATTAAGCTTACTCCTATTTGCAAAGAGTGAGCATCTCAGGGGCGTTAAAACTCGTTTTTCAAATTCATTCAAATTCGTTCCATCAAAGTTCCCTGAGATGCTATCATTCCATTGGCCAAAGAATAGTGCCCTTAAAGAAGCATAACATGCAGTAGTCAAAGGCAAAGGATGAATATACCAGCCCAACCCCTTGTCTCCATGTTGCGGTAAATGGGAGCAGACCCAGCAATTAGACCTGTTTAAAATGGCATGTGTCGCATTCATGATAAGCAATAGTCTGTTATTGTAGTAACTCTGTCTGTGTTGAGAGTCTCTAGGAGATAGAGTGTGCAGATGCACGAAAGGTGTAGATACAGTGGGTACATTGTAAGTGGGCAAAAGAGTTTCAAAAGGACGTACTTCTTCCATATACCAAAATCCTAAAGCAATTACTATTGTGAAACCGGTTAATATGATTACAAGTAAACAATACGTTTTAAAAGACCATGTATTCAATTGTCCATTGTCTATACTAGCCACACTATCACTTGTTTGTTCCCTATGGGTGGAGGTGGTAGCAGGCATTGTTTCTTCAAAACGAAAAGCTACAGAGTTCTTTTGCTGGCGATCTCCTGATCGCGCATTTTCTTAGTCCTTCCATATCCCTAGCCAACGACTTTCCTATGTCTGCAAAAGACAGGGCCAAAAGACAAGCCCTATGGTGATATTCCTGGTGGCACAGCCGAACCGTGCAGTAAGTCTAGCTCCGTGGACGCAGATTGTACCTTGTGGCTCCTGGTATAGTGTGATCTGCGAACAATGTGTCGTTGCTTCCTGATGGAAGTGGTGGATTCACAAAGGAACTTAACAATGGTGAAAAAGGATCTGTAGGAGAGTGTGGAGATGAAGCGGCTGTTTCCCCAGGCCCCACGGGCTCAGGGAGTGTCTCCGAAGCACTCTCAATACTGCTGAATGCTGAGTGATCGTTGGGAGCAGAGCGAGTAAGATTTTCTGTATCTTCTGTATCGCGTGGCAAAGGGAGGGGAATCCTCTTGACATGCAACGCATGAATCCAGTGCCTTTTTCCTTCCATCCTGATCGCAGCCTGTGTTGCCAGGAGAACTTGGTGCGGGCCTCTCCAGCGGGGTGCAAGACGGGATGCTCGTTCAAATGCTTTCACGAGCACCCACTGCCCATGTCGGATGCTGTGACCTGGCCCCTCGTATTTTACTGCATGGGTTTCTTGCACCTGTTGGTAAATCAAATACAGATTTTTAGTTAACCAGTCAAAGTAATCAGAAAGAAATACATGTTCAATATCCCTCAGGGCCCGGGGCTTTGGGACATTCCAAATGTTAGCTGGCCTACCCATAACCACCTCGTATGGGGAGAGCCCAGTCTTAGTCTGTGGGGTGGTGCGCATGGATAATAACACTATCGGTAAGGCATTTGGTGCCGGCACACGTCATAGCGAGCTTTTTTTTCGAATTTCCATTATGTCTCTCTACCAATCCAGCACTCTGAGCATGTCTAGCCGAATGGAACCGTTTATCGATCTGTAATCCTGCGCATATCTGTAGAATTACAGCAGCGATAAAATGTGGACCATTGTCCGACCAGATGACCCTTGGCAAACCAAACCTAGGAAAATATTCCTTAAAGATGGTTTTTGCCATTGTCATTGCTGTAGCATCTTTCACATGAAAGGCTTCAACCCATTTATTAAAAGCGCAAATAACAACCAAAATGTACTTTAAATTATTACAGCGCTCCATTTCAATGAAGTCAAAGTGGATGACTTCGAAGGGGACAGAAGGTGGACCAAAACTACCCCTTGGTGTCGATGTGCCCTTTCCTATATTATGCTGTAGACAGATCGTTCAACTCTGGACAAAACGTTCAGCGGTTTTTGAGATTTTATCATTCACCCAAACATTTTCTAACATTGTACACACTTTCCTTGCAGATGTGGGTGGGCCCATGGGCCATTGTGACCATCATTGTAATGCAAGCGTATGGCAGCATCCATTTTCCTTCTAACTTATCCACCCAACACCCGTCATCATCCAATTTTGCCAACCCTCAGCCCATTGTTTGGTTTCTTCTAACTTGGCATTGTCTTGAATGTTCTTTACAGATTCAATGCCTTCGTCTATGGTGCAAACATTTGTGGCTTCCCTTGCAGTGTATATTTCTGAATAGAGATCAGTGCCAGTTTGTTTGGCTATCCGGTCAGCAAAAACATTCCCTTTTCCTACATTTATGATTTACTGATGCGCTGCGCATTTCATGATTGCTAACTGAGTGGGGAGTGCAAGCGCTGAAAGTAACCGCACTATCAAGGAGCCATATTGGATCTTTGTTCCATGTGAGGTCAAAAAACCTCATTCTGTCCAAAGTCTACCGAAGTTGTGAACTACCCCAAAAGCATACTGGCTATCAATATATATGTTTACTCTAAGCCCTTCGGAAAGTTCACAAGCTCGAGTCAATGCAATAATCTCTGCAGCCTGCGCTGAGTTATGCATGATTCTTTTGGTTTCCACAATCGTGCTTAGTGTGGTGATGGCATAAGCAGCCGTGGATGTTTGAAACAGGAGCCATCACAAAACAGCTTCCCTTGTGGGTCGTTCAAAGGAGTATCTTTCAGGTCAATCCTGCCTTTAGTCTCTTGCTCTGTGATGTAGAGTCAGTCATGTGACACTTCGTCACTGCAAGCAATATCTTGCGGGAAAGGTAATAGTTCAGCCGGATTCAATACACAACACCTCTGAATTTTAATGTGCGGTACGAACAAGATCAATTCGTATCACGTTAATCGTGCGGAGGTGAGGTGTTGTGTTTGTGTTCTGTTTAATAGAACATCTACAGAGTGAGGTACCAACAAGGTTAAAGCATGGCCTAGGACCATACCCTCGCTCTGTTTTACAGAAGCACCATAAGCAGCGACAGATCTCAAACATCTTGGCAAAGCGCATGCAACAGGATCAAGGGCGGAAGAAAAGTAGCCGCACGGCTTATTCTTCCCTCCATGTTCCTGCGTTAATACAGCCAAAGCACCCCATCACGTTCATGCACATACAACTCGAAGGCCTTTTCATAATTTGGTGTGCCCAAAACTGGTGCTGAACACAGTGCAGTCTTGAGCAGATCAAACGCTTTCTGGTGTTCCAAGTTCCACGGCAATGGCAAAGAAATGCCCTTCTTTGTCAAAGCCAACATTGATTTAATCGTTAACGAAAAGTTCGGGATCCACTGACTACAGTAAGAAGCCATCGCTATCAAGGCTCTGACTTCCTTCTGTGTGTTTGGGACAGACATGCTAGAAATGATTTTAATCTGTTCAGGCGTCAACCTTCTTCTCTCCTTTGATAGGAGATAGCCTAAATAGGTGACCTCCTGTCGACAATATTGAAACTTTTTGAGTGAAGGTTTATGTCCATGTTTTGCTAGGTGAATAAGCAACAACACGGTGCCCTCCTTACAGGCACTTTCTGAGTCAGCAGCTAAAAGAAGATCATCTACATATTGAAGCAATGTACAAGTGGTAGGTAACTCGATTGTATCAAGCTGCTCTTTCAAAGCCCTGCTATAGATACTTGCACTTTCCGTGTACCCCTGTGGCGCACGAGTGAATGTAAACGAGCGTCCCCCTAAGTTGAACGCGAACAGATATCTGCTATCCTTGTGTATAGGAATTCTGAAGAAAGCATTCACTAAAGTGAGTAGCAGAAGCCGGGATCATAGTTAGTATCATCGTCACATCAGGCACAATAGGAAATTGTGGAGCAACAATCTTATTGATAGCGCGTAAATCAATGATAAAACGAAAAGGAATTGCATTATTGTCTTTCTTATACACAGGCAAAATCGGACTATTGCACACGCTACCTGCAATTTCTTCAATTACCCCACGGTGTACAACATCGGAGACTATACACTTCAAAGCTTGCTCACCATCAAATGAAATCTTATACTGAAAAATACATGGCAACTTAACTCAGTGTTTCAAAATAATTTTAACAGGCTCATTTTGTAGAACACCGACATCATTGTCATCAATCGCCCCCATAAACACTCCGGAGCATCACTAAATTCCGGCGGCAAAGGTCTAGTCAGGAACTGAGAGACAGAAAGTTGCTGTGGTGAAATCGTCAAACGTACTCCATCCGAAGAACAATGAATTACCGCATTTAATTCTTTCAACAGATTCAACCCCAACAAATTCTCTCCACAGTTCGTTGTCAAAAGAAATGGACATTGATCCGTGAATGGACCTAGTGTAATCGGTACCGGCGAAGAAACCGGACTAACCACTGGTGTACCAGAAAACCCTACAGAAACATTGGTTTGCCCTGACAGTGGAATGTTTGGAACCCGTGAAGGATCAATCAGACCTTCCAGGATTTTGCGGCATGAAATGGCAAATTTTGCAGCATAAAATGGCAAATTTTGCAGCACAAACCTTTATTTATTTTGGCATTTTTGCGGGACATTTTGTATTAACTGGAGGATGAAAGATTGCCACATTGCAGGAAATAGGCAGAGTGCAAGTCTACAAGAGAGCCAGGGTATCATTATTATGTATCTTTTGTATTAATTTAATAGGAAGAGTCCCAGATGTCTCTGGCTTGGAAGAACAGTGTTTGATTTGGCACATTTCTGGTTTAATGTTCATGCCTATTTAATAGAATTAATTAAATTGATTATTATCAGTTGAATTGCTGAAAATATTCCCTTCTATGTTCTCCAATCCCCCAAACACCCACACACCTCTCTCACCAACACAACACATCTCACCAACTCTCCATCACAACTTGCATTCCTTAACCTCTCACTCTGTCATACAAATACTCATGTGCTATGTCACACTGTCAAGTCACAATTTCCACTGCCCAGCCCCTGCCACACTCCAAATCATACTCCCAACTCACACGTTACACTCTACAATTCCTCCCGCAATATACAGTCCTTCATTCTTTTGTGCTGCTTCTGCATCTTGCATCCTTTCTCCCATTCTATCGCACTCTTCCCTCATCCTTTTTCCCAATCTGCAGCTCACTGCATCTTTCTGGCCAACCACTTCCTCTCTGCTTTCTGGCTCACTGACCACACGCTCCCTCTACTTTCTGTACCTCTGCTCGCTCTCAGATTTCTGGGCCACCACATCACTGTTTCCTCTGTTCTCTTGTGCAGTGCTTCCTCTTCTGACCCACTGCTCTCCCTCTGCTTTCTTGCCTATTACGTCACATCTCACCCATCACTCGCCCTCTCTCTCATAGTGTAACCATTTTTTCATTTTTTTAAATGTAGATTTTGACCCAGTTCCTCAAAAAATGGGTCAGTTAAAAAAAGAACAGAGGATATGCTATTTTTAGACAACCCATTTTTGGAAATGAGCAGGTCACCTTATTGTCAAAGGTGACTGGTGCATTTCCACAGGCTTGAGCTGTAGTACAAATTGTGCGCTGGCCAGCTGCCTTGAATGGCGTTCTGGGTTGTTTGACCGAAGTGTAATTATTTGCGGCAGAATTGACCGTAGTCAATTTCGCTGCAAATTGATTTGCACTTCAGCCAAACAACCCAAAATGTACCTTTCACCACCACGCCACCTCCTCCCCTACTTAACTGCTCGGTAGCTGCTTCTTCCCCTGCAACCCTGCGGTTCCAGATCAATCCCTCTACCGCAAGTTGGATCGAACTCCGCAGGGTCCCTTTTTCGTTATTTTCTTTTTTTTCTGTCCCCGCCTCCAATTTTGAGGAAAAAGGGGAAAACACTTATGTGACCACCCCAGACCAAAAATACTGAACATGGGGAGCGGGTGACTCCCCCGCAACACATGTTCAGTATTTATAAAAATCGATCGAATAGTACTGGACGAAATAGGTCAAATTGTAACATTTGATCGATTTTTGTCATCAAAATGGGCAGTATTTTGAATAGAACCGCTCTCCCGACAGTGTTCTGCAAGCTCCCAGCGCCTTTCATGGGGACAGGCCCTCCAGGTGCGTGCCACTGTAAAATGCAACCCAAAAAATGCATTTTTATCCTGTTTGAGGAACAGAAATGCAAGCGACACAGCAGCGGTTCATACCTTAAAAGAAATGCATGACAGGGTCAGGAAAGACCCTGTCATACAGTGGCAGCCCCACATCCCATGCGCGTAGGGTTGCCTACAATTTCTGCACATTTAAAAGTGCATCTTGCTTGGAAATGAGGGATGCGCTTTTAAATTAACAGAAACACCACTTTATTTGATCAAGAAGGTGAAAAAGGCCATCTGAATGGGCGCTCATATAAAATGTGCCCATTCATGTGTCCCTTGTGGATTGGGCTGCACTTTTTTGGGGTGCAAGTGATGAGATGTGTTAGCGCATTTCATTTCTTGTGTAAAAAAAGTTGAGAACCTGGCACCCTGAGTATTATTTTTTTTAAAACAGTAATTTTTGCAGATTACTTTTAAAAAAAATGTAAAAAAAAACATTTTTTTAAAAGATGCTATTTTTGCACAAAACTGCCTTTTTTCTGGCATTTTGCGCAAAATGGCTGTTTTCGGGGCATTTTGCAGGATCGCAAAATCGCTAGAAACTGGAGGGTCTGATCAATGGAACACTTCTGTGCTCCTGTATCTATCAGGAATAGATGTTTCCTATTTCCCACTATCATTTCAACATAGGGACCTTTCAGATTAACGGGAATAAGCGTTGGTTCCAAACCCTGCTTCGGGCAATCCTAGCGAAACAATATATTGTCAAAAGGACGGTCTTCAGAGAGATATGCAGTAGAAGGATGATCAAAAATGTTTCTATTAACCACACTCGGTGACTGATTGTCTTGTGAAAAAGATTGCAAATTCTGAGAAAACTGGCTTCTACCCCCTGCCCCAGGGCGGCCTCTGGATAGTCTACCCATGGTACCAAATGTGTTATTTGACCTCTGCTGGAGGATCGGCATTGTGCTCACCAATAACCCTCTTGTCTGCAATAAGCACATTGGTTTGCGTGTACAGGACCCAACGGCACATTACCTTGTGGAGCATACTGACCCCTAAACTGTGTACTACTCCCTCTAGGTCCTCTAACAATCTGTTGCAATAGAACTTTCGTTTTCAGGTCTCCCTTTCTCTTTTCGATCCTCTCTTTTTCATTATTGGTTTGGTCTTCATAGTACTGAGCCATATGCAATACTTCAGACTGAGACTTAGCCTGCCAAGCGCTCTCAGAAGTCATCATTTGCGACTGGATGTCAGGCAACAATCCACGCACAAATTTGTCTACAAATAGTCATTTTCCAGACTCTGTGCTCAAATCTTGTCCACTGAAATCTGAAAATACTTGTTCAAACCGATTAAAGAATTTGGTAGCACCCTCAGACTTCCCTTGGACACAAGCAGTAAGTTTGTCCCAAACAATCCTTCTCTCAGGAATTATGGCTTTTAGTTTCGTCACTATTCTATCAGGCAAAGTCAGTATTAACTGTGGCGGTCTCTCACCAGCTGGCCTATCTCTATCTTGTCTAACCATATTATCCCATGTGTCCCCTAACCCTGCCGCATCGTCTACAGTCCTAATTTGTTTCCACAAGTCAATAGGTAGGAGCACGGGGTTTAACAAATCTATATCACTTAGAGTAAATACTGACGACTGCAAGACAGATTCTCTCTCTTTATAGAACCCTGTTGGATTCTTTCTAATATCTGGGATGGATTGTCTGATGGTGTTCACTTTCTGTCTTGAGAACGGAACATGAACAAACTGTGATACGTAATGTGCAGGAATATTGTAAGCAGCAGTACCTGCTGCGACGTTAGCTGGAACCTCAACTTTTGGGACAAATGTCAGAGGAACCTCTCTCATAGGCAACTGAGAGATAGGAAACTCAGAACGCTTACTGAGCAACAGAGCTAAATCGAGCACTGAAGCAGCTGAAGGAGTGTCAGATGAAAAAGCTCTCTTGTAGATATTCAATAATTCTGCAGGACAACAAATCTTTCTTTTTATACATTCATCCTGCAGGTATTCTACCATAACCTGTATCACGTTCCTCTGCATTTCTGGCATATACTGACTATACGTGTCATATACTTCTATGGTAGTTTTAGAAAGGTAGCGGGCGCCCCTCTCTCGCAAGAACAGACATGATAACCTGTTCAGTGGTTATTAACCACTTGAGAGTTCGCAGCCACTGCTTTTACTCACTGTGCCTTTCACAGATGGGAAATATCCATTTGCATATCAGTCTTTGTCCTGCCCAGGGGCAGTCCAGCACCGAAATACAATGGCAATTCCAATCTGAACGAGAGTACCACCAGCAACCCCATACACGTGTTTCACCCTTGTTGGGGATCATCAGTGAGGTGAAGCTGATGCCTCTCTAAGCACAGTGAGAGGGAGACCACGTCTGGTTGCCCCCAGGAGACCTAGGGTTACCAATCCCAGGTTCCTTAACAAATAGTTTTAGAAAGGTAGCGGGCGCCCCTCTCTCGCAAGAACAGACATGATAACCTGTTCAGTGGTTATTAACCACTTGAGAGTTCGCAGCCACTGCTTTTACTCACTGTGCCTTTCACAGATGGGAAATATCCATTTGCATATCAGTCTTTGTCCTGCCCAGGGGCAGTCCAGCACCGAAATACAATGGCAATTCCAATCTGAACGAGAGTACCACCAGCAACCCCATACACGTGTTTCACCCTTGTTGGGGATCATCAGTGAGGTGAAGCTGATGCCTCTCTAAGCACAGTGAGAGGGAGACCACGTCTGGTTGCCCCCAGGAGACCTAGGGTTACCAATCCCAGGTTCCTTAACAAATAGTTTTAGAAAGGTAGCGGGCGCCCCTCTCTCGCAAGAACAGACATGATAACCTGTTCAGTGGTTATTAACCACTTGAGAGTTCGCAGCCACTGCTTTTACTCACTGTGCCTTTCACAGATGGGAAATATCCATTTGCATATCAGTCTTTGTCCTGCCCAGGGGCAGTCCAGCACCGAAATACAATGGCAATTCCAATCTGAACGAGAGTACCACCAGCAACCCCAAACACGTGTTTCACCCTTGTTGGGGATCATCAGTGAGGTGAAGTTGATGCCTCTCTAAGCACAGTGAGAGGGAGACCATGTCTGGTTGCCCCCAGGAGACCTAGGGTTACCAATCCCAGGTTCCTTAACAAATAGTTTTAGAAAGGTAGCGGGCGCCCCTCTCTCGCAAGAACAGACATGATAACCTGTTCAGTGGTTATTAACCACTTGAGAGTTCGCAGCCACTGCTTTTACTCACTGTGCCTTTCACAGATGGGAAATATCCATTTGCATATCAGTCTTTGTCCTGCCCAGGGGCAGTCCAGCACCGAAATACAATGGCAATTCCAATCTGAACGAGAGTACCACCAGCAACCCCATACACGTGTTTCACCCTTGTTGGGGATCATCAGTGAGGTGAAGCTGATGCCTCTCTAAGCACAGTGAGAGGGAGACCACGTCTGGTTGCCCCCAGGAGACCTAGGGTTACCAATCCCAGGTTCCTTAACAAATAGTTTTAGAAAGGTAGCGGGCGCCCCTCTCTCGCAAGAACAGACATGATAACCTGTTCAGTGGTTATTAACCACTTGAGAGTTCGCAGCCACTGCTTTTACTCACTGTGCCATTCACAGATGGGAAATATCCATTTGCATATCAGTCTTTGTCCTGCCCAGGGGCAGTCCAGCACCGAAATACAATGGCAATTCCAATCTGAACGAGAGTACCACCAGCAACCCCATACACGTGTTTCACCCTTGTTGGGGATCATCAGTGAGGTGAAGCTGATGCCTCTCTAAGCACAGTGAGAGGGAGACCACGTCTGGTTGCCCCCAGGAGACCTAGGGTTACCAATCCCAGGTTCCTTAACAAATAGTTTTAGAAAGGTAGCGGGCGCCCCTCTCTCGCAAGAACAGACATGATAACCTGTTCAGTGGTTATTAACCACTTGAGAGTTTGCAGCCACTGCTTTTACTCACTGTGCCTTTCACAGATGGGAAATATCCATTTGCATATCAGTCTTTGTCCTGCCCAGGGGCAGTCCAGCACCGAAATACAATGGCAATTCCAATCTGAACGAGAGTACCACCAGCAACCCCATACACGTGTTTCACCCTTGTTGGGGATCATCAGTGAGGTGAAGCTGATGCCTCTCTAAGCACATTGAGAGGGAGACCACGTCTGGTTGCCCCCAGGAGACCTAGGGTTACCAATCCCAGGTTCCTTAACAAATAGTTTTAGAAAGGTAGCGGGCGCCCCTCTCTCGCAAGAACAGACATGATAACCTGTTCAGTGGTTATTAACCACTTGAGAGTTCGCAGCCACTGCTTTTACTCACTGTGCCTTTCACCGATGGGAAATATCCATTTGCATATCAGTCTTTGTCCTGCCCAGGGGCAGTCCAGCACCGAAATACAATGGCAATTCCAATCTGAACGAGAGTACCACCAGCAACCCCATACACGTGTTTCACCCTTGTTGGGGATCATCAGTGAGGTGAAGCTGATGCCTCTCTAAGCACAGTGAGAGGGAGACCACGTCTGGTTGCCCCCAGGAGACCTAGGGTTACCAATCCCAGGTTCCTTAACAAATAGTTTTAGAAAGGTAGCGGGCGCCCCTCTCTCGCAAGAACAGACATGATAACCTGTTCAGTGGTTATTAACCACTTGAGAGTTCGCAGCCACTGCTTTTACTCACTGTGCCTTTCACAGATGGGAAATATCCATTTGCATATCAGTCTTTGTCCTGCCCAGGGGCAGTCCAGCACCGAAATACAATGGCAATTCCAATCTGAACGAGAGTACCACCAGCAACCCCATACACGTGTTTCACCCTTGTTGGGGATCATCAGTGAGGTGAAGCTGATGCCTCTCTAAGCACAGTGAGAGGGAGACCACGTCTGGTTGCCCCCAGGAGACCTAGGGTTACCAATCCCAGGTTCCTTAACAAATAGTTTTAGAAAGGTAGCGGGCGCCCCTCTCTCGCAAGAACAGACATGATAACCTGTTCAGTGGTTATTAACCACTTGAGAGTTCGCAGCCACTGCTTTTACTCACTGTGCCTTTCACAGATGGGAAATATCCATTTGCATATCAGTCTTTGTCCTGCCCAGGGGCAGTCCAGCACCGAAATACAATGGCAATTCCAATCTGAACGAGAGTACCACCAGCAACCCCATACACGTGTTTCACCCTTGTTGGGGATCATCAGTGAGGTGAAGCTGATGCCTCTCTAAGCACAGTGAGAGGGAGACCACGTCTGGTTGCCCCCAGGAGACCTAGGGTTGCGAGAGAGGGGCGCCCGCTACCTTTGTAAAACTATTTTTTAAGGAACCTGGGATTGGTAACCCTAGGTCTCCTGGGGGCAACCAGACGTGGTCTCCCTCTCACTGTGCTTAGAGAGGCATCAGCTTCACCTCACTGATGATCCCCAACAAGGGTGAAACACGTGTATGGGGTTGCTGGTGGTACTCTCGTTCAGATTGAAATTGCCATTGTATTTCGGTTCTGGACTGCCCCTGGGCAGGACAAAGACTGATATGCAAATGGATATTACCCATCTGTGAAAGGCACAGTGAGTAAAAGCAGTGGCTGCGAACTCTCAAGTGGTTAATAACCACTGAACAGGTTATCATGTCTGTTCTTGCGAGAGAGGGGCGCCCGCTACCTTTGTAAAACTATTTTTTAAGGAACCTGGGATTGGTAACCCTAGGTCTCCTGGGGGCAACCAGACGTGGTCTCCCTCTCACTGTGCTTAGAGAGGCATCAGCTTCACCTCACTGATGATCCCCAACAAGGGTGAAACACGTGTATGGGGTTGCTGGTGGTACTCTCGTTCAGATTGGAATTGCCATTGTA
The DNA here is from genome assembly GCF_040938575.1 of Ambystoma mexicanum. Taxonomy (NCBI): domain Eukaryota; kingdom Metazoa; phylum Chordata; class Amphibia; order Caudata; family Ambystomatidae; genus Ambystoma; species Ambystoma mexicanum. Next base: position 321,893,426 of record NC_090926.1, on the reverse strand, counting down.
TTTCGGTGCTGGACTGCCCCTGGGCAGGACAAAGACTGATATGCAAATGGATATTACCCATCTGTGAAAGGCACAGTGAGTAAAAGCAGTGGCTGCGAACTCTCAAGTGGTTAATAACCACTGAACAGGTTATCATGTCTGTTCTTGCAAGAGAGGGGCGCCCGCTACCTTTGTAAAACTATTTTTTAAGGAACCTGGGATTGGTAACCCTAGGTCTCCTGGGGGCAACCAGACGTGGTCTCCCTCTCACTGTGCTTAGAGAGGCATCAGCTTCACCTCACTGATGATCCCCAACAAGGGTGAAACACGTGTATGGGGTTGCTGGTGGTACTCTCGTTCAGATTGGAATTGCCATTGTATTTCGGTGCTGGACTGCCCCTGGGCAGGACAAAGACTGATATGCAAATGGATATTACCCATCTGTGAAAGGCACAGTGAGTAAAAGCAGTGGCTGCGAACTCTCAAGTGGTTAATAACCACTGAACAGGTTATCATGTCTGTTCTTGCGAGAGAGGGGCGCCCGCTACCTTTGTAAAACTATTTTTTAAGGAACCTGGGATTGGTAACCCTAGGTCTCCTGGGGGCAACCAGACGTGGTCTCCCTCTCACTGTGCTTAGAGAGGCATCAGCTTCACCTCACTGATGATCCCCAACAAGGGTGAAACACGTGTATGGGGTTGCTGGTGGTACTCTCGTTCAGATTGGAATTGCCATTGTATTTCGGTGCTGGACTGCCCCTGGGCAGGACAAAGACTGATATGCAAATGGATATTACCCATCTGTGAAAGGCACAGTGAGTAAAAGCAGTGGCTGCGAACTCTCAAGTGGTTAATAACCACTGAACAGGTTATCATGTCTGTTCTTGCGAGAGAGGGGCGCCCGCTACCTTTGTAAAACTATTTTTTAAGGAACCTGGGATTGGTAACCCTAGGTCTCCTGGGGGCAACCAGACGTGGTCTCCCTCTCACTGTGCTTAGAGAGGCATCAGCTTCACCTCACTGATGATCCCCAACAAGGGTGAAACACGTGTATGGGGTTGCTGGTGGTACTCTCGTTCAGATTGGAATTGCCATTGTATTTCGGTGCTGGACTGCCCCTGGGCAGGACAAAGACTGATATGCAAATGGATATTACCCATCTGTGAAAGGCACAGTGAGTAAAAGCAGTGGCTGCGAACTCTCAAGTGGTTAATAACCACTGAACAGGTTATCATGTCTGTTCTTGCGAGAGAGGGGCGCCCGCTACCTTTGTAAAACTATTTTTTAAGGAACCTGGGATTGGTAACCCTAGGTCTCCTGGGGGCAACCAGACGTGGTCTCCCTCTCACTGTGCTTAGAGAGGCATCAGCTTCACCTCACTGATGATCCCCAACAAGGGTGAAACACGTGTATGGGGTTGCTGGTGGTACTCTCGTTCAGATTGGAATTGCCATTGTATTTCGGTGCTGGACTGCCCCTGGGCAGGACAAAGACTGATATGCAAATGGATATTACCCATCTATGAAAGGCACAGTGAGTAAAAGCAGTGGCTGCGAACTCTCAAGTGGTTAATAACCACTGAACAGGTTATCATGTCTGTTCTTGCGAGAGAGGGGCGCCCGCTACCTTTGTAAAACTATTTTTTAAGGAACCTGGGATTGGTAACCCTAGGTCTCCTGGGGGCAACCAGACGTGGTCTCCCTCTCACTGTGCTTAGAGAGGCATCAGCTTCACCTCACTGATGATCCCCAACAAGGGTGAAACACGTGTATGGGGTTGCTGGTGGTACTCTCGTTCAGATTGGAATTGCCATTGTATTTCGGTGCTGGACTGCCCCTGGGCAGGACAAAGACTGATATGCAAATGGATATTACCCATCTGTGAAAGGCACAGTGAGTAAAAGCAGTGGCTGCGAACTCTCAAGTGGTTAATAACCACTGAACAGGTTATCATGTCTGTTCTTGCGAGAGAGGGGCGCCCGCTACCTTTGTAAAACTATTTTTTAAGGAACCTGGGATTGGTAACCCTAGGTCTCCTGGGGGCAACCAGACGTGGTCTCCCTCTCACTGTGCTTAGAGAGGCATCAGCTTCGCCTCACTGATGATCCCCAACAAGGGTGAAACACGTGTATGGGGTTGCTGGTGGTACTCTCGTTCAGATTGGAATTGCCATTGTATTTCGGTGCTGGACTGCCCCTGGGCAGGACAAAGACTGATATGCAAATGGATATTACCCATCTGTGAAAGGCACAGTGAGTAAAAGCAGTGGCTGCGAACTCTCAAGTGGTTAATAACCACTGAACAGGTTATCATGTCTGTTCTTGCGAGGGAGGGGCGCCCGCTACCTTTGTAAAACTATTTTTTAAGGAACCTGGGATTGGTAACCCTAGGTCTCCTGGGGGCAACCAGACGTGGTCTCCCTCTCACTGTGCTTAGAGAGGCATCAGCTTCACCTCACTGATGATCCCCAACAAGGGTGAAACACGTGTATGGGGTTGCTGGTGGTACTCTCGTTCAGATTGGAATTGCCATTGTATTTCGGTGCTGGACTGCCCCTGGGCAGGACAAAGACTGGTATGCAAATGGATATTACCCATTTGTGAAAGGCACAGTGAGTAAAAGCAGTGGCTGCGAACTCTCAAGTGGTTAATAACCACTGAACAGATTATCATGTCTGTTCTTGCGAGAGAGGGGCGCCCGCTACCTTTGTAAAACTATACTTCTATGGTAGATATTGACACGTCTGAAATCCATCTAATCGCATATTTTATGCAAATTCGTGTTTCCTCACTCATTGACTTACAAAAAGGAAGGAACCGTTTCTGTACAAAAATAGCGCTCAAACTATCACCATCAGTTTCTTCATTCTGTAACCTTTCTAACTCTCTCCTATACTCAAAAACCCTCTCGACGTGCTCATATACTTTCTCCGGAGTAGCTCTTGAATATGCTAAAACATTCAAATCCCTCAACCCTTGTGGGAGATCTACATCAACCAGTCTGTTCCACATCACAGATAAATGAATTCCCAGTCCTCCGAAAAAACATTTTTTCACAGGAAAACTTTCTAGATTAGAGAGTGTGGCAAAAACGTCAGATTGTTCACCCTTCTCCATGCACTGTCTAGCCCATGCAGTCAAATCGCGCTTTCTCTCTTTAGACACAGTATTGCGAGTTACAATCTTTGATTCCGCTCCCTTATCAACTACAAGTGGGACAGAATCACTCGGAAGAGGAAGAGTAGACAAATCTTGTACAATCAGTAACAAAGGTGCTATCACTGGCGCAGAAGACAAATCTACCAGACCCGTAACAGTAGAGAAAGGTGGAGGTGCAGGTGGAGGAGCAACGATAGGAGGAGGAACAATAACGGGAGGAAAAGGAGTAATAGGATGAACAGGAATTACTACGGGAGGAGGAACGACAGCAGGAAGATGTAAAGCAACAGGAATAGGCACATATGGAGGTGGCGCAGTGGCACCAGGCCTTCGTTCATTTAGAAGTTTGTCAATTAATTCAACACAGACACATGAAAATCTTTAGACGGATATATTTTCTGAATGCCAAGTTGAAAAGCCCTATCCATATTTCTAACTGACTCTGATTGTTTATTTTGATCATACAACAACACTTTGTCGGCGTTGGACATATGACGGCGCGCATGTTTCTCTTTACTTTTAAGTTGCTGCATAGCTTCTTTCTTCTAATTTTATAATACATCAAATGCTGCAGGTCTCGCTTTTTTCTTCAACAATATAGACTCTAAATATTCTATACGAGGAATCTCAAAGCTACCATTGGTTGGCCACTGAAGTTCGGAAGCATGTCTAGTTAGTCTTAGACAAATATCATTAAATACTACACTACCAATGCCATGCTTACAGTACATTGCACATGCCGGCGACCCTTCCTGTGGCGCTGGATGGCCAAATTCCAAAGATTGTCTGTTCTTGCAGAATAATGCCCTGAAGCAGGCAGACAATTTCTCAGGCATATCAGATTCCTGGTGTTACCTGGTCAATAATTGTACTCGCGAGAACAATGCTCTAAAACAAATGATCAGGATACTTAAGAATCGGGTCACTACTCACCTGATCAAAGAACTAAAGGAGGTCCGATCAGATAACTAAGGACAAATAAGGACCCTCGTGGTTGGTGATTTCGGCAAAACTGCCCGCCTCGATATATGGACCTGTTAGGCAGAAACCTGTGCAGTTCCCTTGGGGAACACTGCAAAAGATTTAAGACTACAGGTAGAGCAGTAAACCCCTTTGGTAGCAGTCTGTACCACCCAGATTTACCTGGTAGCTGTGGCTGAGCAGTCAGACTTCTCTCAAGAAGAGTTAGGCAGTATGTAAAGTATACACAATATGTACCAAAACACAATAGCACAAGCAAACACTGACCAGAGCTTGGTTTCAAAAGTATATAGTTATTTATTTAAAATACACATAAGTTAAAAACACTCTAGCAAAAATATAGTAAAAGCACTTCAACACAGTTATAATGAAAGTAGATTCAATCCTTTCTCCTATCTAGACAACTCTAAGTAAACACCACTTAATTAAAACAGAGGTGAGTGCTTAACGTTAGATGACACTCTAGTAGTTTCCAAGAAAGGGAGAGAAAAAGCAGAAATGGGTTAGACACACCACTCTAAGGTCCAGAGCACTTGCAATAGGCTTAAAGAAGAATAAAGTCACAGGTGAGCAAAAGTCACTAGGCAGGGCCCACTCTTAGAGTAGCCGGAGCGAAAATGTGCCCAAGATCACACTGTTAGTTAGAGATTCAAAGTCTTGCAAAGAGTCAAAAAGAGGTTAGAGTGGCTCAGAAAGTTTAGCCAAAGTGTCCCAGGCACTCCCAGGTTCGAAAGCCGGGGACTAAATCTACCCCGTACAGTCGGTAGCAAGGGAAGCCAGGCAGAACACAGTACCTTAAGCGGAAAGGATCCTCCAGCGGTGGCAGTTGTTCCAGGCAGTGGCAGCGGGGCTCGACGTCGGTCAGGGGAGAAGAAGTTCTCGCTGAAGAGCAGAAGAAGAGGGTCGTTGCACTGCCCGGGAAGAAACCAGCCGCGGAGTCCTCCGGTTAAAGGGTTGGTACCGACTTTCGCGGTATGGGGGTAAAGTGTGGTATTCCGGTTGCCGGGGTGCTTGGCACAGGCAAGGCGGCCACGAGATACCTCAAAGAACGGAAAGAAGGCGAAAACTGGTTGTCCCCACCAGTCAAGGGAAGGAGCCACTCCGTTAAGAGTTCTCCTCGGTCGTCGGGAAAAAGTGGTGAGACGGTTCAGCAGGGCTCCACCGGGTGGTGTCGTCGAAGCAGGTCGGCTCAGCTCTTCCCTCGTCGGATTCTTGGTCCTGTGGCGACTTCTGAAGTCCCAGTCCCCAAAGCCCTGCTTTTATGCAGCAAACCCCCATTCACCCAGCCTAGCTGTCACTCAACCATGCTAAGTGGTGAGCCGGGCGGCTCACCACTTGGGCCAATCAGGACGGAGTGCGACTTGAGTTACCAAGGTAACTCAGTCCAGGGTGCCTAAATCCCCCTCCACCCCTCCTAAGTACCCCAGACAGAGTGGCACCACTTTGGAGGGCTTCTGTGGAGAAGCCCGCCAAAAGTGGAACAAAGGGCTCCACTTTGGGTCAGAGTTACAGAGGCGAACACCAACGCCATTTTAGAATCAAGTTTTGGCAAAAAGTCCCAACCGGAGTTATAAAAATAAATATATAAACCGGCGGTATGTTTAAGGCTACCGTAAATAATTAATTAAATGTGTTAGCCTAAAACAATGGGAAATCCCATAGGGAAATATTCGCGGTCGAATATAAAAAGTAGTTTCCACTGCCACCAGCCAAAACTCGATCAGGGGGGACGGAGACGTGCCCCCTCGACTAACAGACCCTGGGGCAATCGAATTGCCCCAGCCAGTACGTCCACAATATGATGGTTTGTACTGGTTCTGTTCAGGATTCAAGACTAGCAAAGTCTTTGGTGACTTTACATGCCCTGGGAGACAGTAGTCAGTCCCAGGGTATGGAGTCTATGTTGGGGAGTCCCTAGGACACCCCTGGGTCACGGCACAGAGGGTGCTGTGTGACCCACATCACAAAAATACATGAGGCCCTATGGAGTAAGAGACCCCATAGCCCATTCAACACAAGGTTTAACCAAGAAAACACACTTCAACATGTCCAAGAGTGAGGGTAAAAGAGTCTCACTCTTGGCAGGAGAAAAAAATTAAACCCCAGAAATCCAGCAAAGCTGCTGGGGGACTCACTAGGTAGGGAAATTCAGCCTAAACAGAGAATTCTCCCTAACACTCGCCCCCCCCAGACTAAGGGACAGGAGGATTTAATCCACTCCTGGATGAACCTCATACCTCTAGTCGATGATATACATCCTAGAGAGTCCATCAGCATTTTGATGGTGACACCTTGACCTATGTTCAATGGAGAACTCAAAGGTTTTCTTCTGCAAGCTAACGGACCTACAGACCCTTTGAGGAACATCAGTCTTTTTGTTATAGGGGATCTGGTTGACCAGTCCCTCAGAAGTTGGTACAACTTCTGAACCTATGTTAGGCTTTTTCAAGGGGTCCTTATAAAGGATTCCCTTAGATCTAGAGGGGCCTCCAAGGTTCCTCACCACCTCTCTTGTGGGAGCAGGTTGGGTCTTAGGCCTCTTGGTTGGAGGGGTTGGGGTTAGGCAATGTACCTGCTTCCCCTTCCTCTTAGATCTACCCTTACCTATTTTAGGAGTTTCCCCCCTAATATTAGGATTTGAGTTGGGGACTTCAGTAGAAGGTCCAACAGTCTGAGGGTTTTTGGCCTTAGACTTTTCTTTTCTGGTTTTCCACCAGCACTGAGAATTACCAGTTCTCTCAGGTCCAGATAGGGGCCTAGTTGGTCTATCCACCTCTTCCTCAGAAGCAGGGGGAGTCAGAGACTCTGAGACTAGGGGAACAATGATGGAGCTTGGTTGGGGCGCCCATGTTCCTAGCATACTATCCTGAAATGTGCCTGGGTTAGAGGTCAACTTACTAACACCAGGGCTTGTAGTGGGGTTCTCAGTAGAGGGTCCCACAGGCTTAGAAGGGTCCTTCAAGGTAGCCTTTCTAGCCAATTTGGTTAAGTTCTGCTTCTCCATACTGGGAGGCCTGGGGGTATGTGACACTACTCCTAGAGTTCTTAGGTCATTCCCTAACAGGACCTTCCCAGGTACCTCAGCCTGAACACTGACAGGGATCCTTACTGTCATGTTGTTACATTGAATGAGGGCTGGTAGAATAGGAACCATTTGGACAGGGCCTCCAGACATCCTAGTGGGACCTTTGGGTGCTTTGGCCACATCTTCAGGTTGAAAGAAGCTTTCATCCACTACTGTTCTGCTGGCCCCAGTGTCTCTCCTGGCAGGAGTATCCTGGCCATTGACAAGAACACTGTCCACATAATACACCTTAGAGTTAACAGGTAGGGAGTTATACACAACCCTATTCTGGGGACTAACCAGACCCATAGGCTCTAAGTTTACAGTAGCTTGAAGACCCAAGGGTTCTTCAGCAAAGAGTTCAAAGTGGGCACTAGCCATCTGTACTTCATCCTCAGGAGTGAAGGCTAAGGAGACTGTGCTGATCCCTGCAGGTTTACCCTTGCACTTGGGATCTCCTTTGATATGGTCAGTACCCTGACAGACATAGCATTGTCCAAATGCTCTCTGGAAGGGTGGCTTGTTCTGACCTCCTTCTGGCTTGTGGCCAGAAGGTACAGTAGCCTGACTAGGTTTCCCATGTGGCTTACCCTGGTTATTTTGTGGTTTGGGGCCCTCTTTGGGATAGGAATTATTAGAATTCTCTTTGGAGTCTTTTTTAGGCTGTTTCTCCCCATCCTTCTTCTGAGTTACCCCAGAATCCTTGTGAGTGGCCCTGTTGGCAACCCACAAGTCAGCAGCCTTAGCTAGTTTCCGGGAATCTAATTCCTTGGAATCAGCCAAGTGTTGTCTGAGCTCAGGAGAGCAGGCATCATAAATAGTCTCCAACATAAACAAATTCTTCATACCTTCATAAGTGTTCACCTTGTAACCCTTAATCCATCCCTCTAAGTTTTTCAAACATTCACTCACCCAGGTAGCCCAAGGGGTACCATCATGCTTTTTGAGGCTCCTAAACCTCTTAAGATACTGGGAAGGGGTCTTCCCAAACCTAGCTATCAAAGCTAGTTTCACACATTCATAGTCCTTCCTATCCTCCTCCCCCATCTCCATTACCACATCAGTTGCAACAGGGGGAAGCCTAGAGAACAACCAGGTGAGTAAGTCATTTCCTGTGATGTTCTGGAGCCCATGATTATATTCAAACAGAGACAACCAATCCAACACATCCAACTTAGGCTCATACATACCAACCAATTCTTTAGGCATCCGGGGTCTTTTAGGACTGGAACTTCTAGAGGAGCCAGAGAGAGAAACATTCTCAACAGATAATTTCTTCATTTCTAAGTCATACTTGAGCTCCATTTCCCTTAGCCTTAGTTCTTTGTCAGTTTGAGCATTAAGTTTCTTATACTCCAATTCTAGCTTCATTTTCTCTAGTTCAAAGTACTGAGGACTAAATGTGGGACCTGGTAAAGGTCCAGTAGGCACAGCAGGTAGAGCAGGCAGAGGCCTAGGGGGGACAGTTACAACAGCCTCACCCTCCTCTTCTGACTCTTCCTCAGAATCATCAACATTTTGCTCCATGTTAACTTCAACACTGTCATCTACAGTTGCTGGAGTGGTAGGTTCCTCTGAACCATCACCCAGACTTTGGTTAGCTAACAATCTTTCAATCAGCTCCATTTTCTTGCCCTTAGTCAGGAGATCCTTATGTTTACAGAGTACTCTTAAACAATCAGCAGTTTTGGCTGCAAGGGACTCTTGACTATAGCTTTCTATAACTGACATGTTAGAGGTTTTACTTTTTCAGTGCTAAGCTTTGTGGTTAGTTGCACTAAGGTATCTAAAGCACAATAAAATGTATACTCAATACAAATCCCACCGCTGTACACCAGTGTTAGGCAGAAACCTGTGCAGTTCCCTTGGGGAACACTGCAAAAGATTTAAGACTACAGGTAGAGCAGTAAACCCCTTTGGTAGCAGTCTGTACCACCCAGATTTACCTGGTAGCTGTGGCTGAGCAGTCAGACTTCTCTCAAGAAGAGTTAGGCAGTATGTAAAGTATACACAATATGTACCAAAACACAATAGCACAAGCAAACACTGACCAGAGCTTGGTTTCAAAAGTATATAGTTATTTATTTAAAATACACATAAGTTAAAAACACTCTAGCAAAAATATAGTAAAAGCACTTCAACACAGTTATAATGAAAGTAGATTCAATCCTTTCTCCTATCTAGACAACTCTAAGTAAACACCACTTAATTAAAACAGAGGTGAGTGCTTAACGTTAGATGACACTCTAGTAGTTTCCAAGAAAGGGAGAGAAAAAGCAGAAATGGGTTAGACACACCACTCTAAGGTCCAGAGCACTTGCAATAGGCTTAAAGAAGAATAAAGTCACAGGTGAGCAAAAGTCACTAGGCAGGGCCCACTCTTAGAGTAGCCGGAGCGAAAATGTGCCCAAGATCACACTGTTAGTTAGAGATTCAAAGTCTTGCAAAGAGTCAAAAAGAGGTTAGAGTGGCTCAGAAAGTTTAGCCAAAGTGTCCCAGGCACTCCCAGGTTCGAAAGCCGGGGACTAAATCTACCCCGTACAGTCGGTAGCAAGGGAAGCCAGGCAGAACACAGTACCTTAAGCGGAAAGGATCCTCCAGCGGTGGCAGTTGTTCCAGGCAGTGGCAGCGGGGCTCGACGTCGGTCAGGGGAGAAGAAGTTCTCGCTGAAGAGCAGAAGAAGAGGGTCGTTGCACTGCCCGGGAAGAAACCAGCCGCGGAGTCCTCCGGTTAAAGGGTTGGTACCGACTTTCGCGGTATGGGGGTAAAGTGTGGTATTCCGGTTGCCGGGGTGCTTGGCACAGGCAAGGCGGCCACGAGATACCTCAAAGAACGGAAAGAAGGCGAAAACTGGTTGTCCCCACCAGTCAAGGGAAGGAGCCACTCCGTTAAGAGTTCTCCTCGGTCGTCGGGAAAAAGTGGTGAGACGGTTCAGCAGGGCTCCACCGGGTGGTGTCGTCGAAGCAGGTCGGCTCAGCTCTTCCCTCGTCGGATTCTTGGTCCTGTGGCGACTTCTGAAGTCCCAGTCCCCAAAGCCCTGCTTTTATGCAGCAAACCCCCATTCACCCAGCCTAGCTGTCACTCAACCATGCTAAGTGGTGAGCCGGGCGGCTCACCACTTGGGCCAATCAGGACGGAGTGCGACTTGAGTTACCAAGGTAACTCAGTCCAGGGTGCCTAAATCCCCCTCCACCCCTCCTAAGTACCCCAGACAGAGTGGCACCACTTTGGAGGGCTTCTGTGGAGAAGCCCGCCAAAAGTGGAACAAAGGGCTCCACTTTGGGTCAGAGTTACAGAGGCGAACACCAACGCCATTTTAGAATCAAGTTTTGGCAAAAAGTCCCAACCGGAGTTATAAAAATAAATATATAAACCGGCGGTATGTTTAAGGCTACCGTAAATAATTAATTAAATGTGTTAGCCTAAAACAATGGGAAATCCCATAGGGAAATATTCGCGGTCGAATATAAAAAGTAGTTTCCACTGCCACCAGCCAAAACTCGATCAGGGGGGACGGAGACGTGCCCCCTCGACTAACAGACCCTGGGGCAATCGAATTGCCCCAGCCAGTACGTCCACAATATGATGGTTTGTACTGGTTCTGTTCAGGATTCAAGACTAGCAAAGTCTTTGGTGACTTTACATGCCCTGGGAGACAGTAGTCAGTCCCAGGGTATGGAGTCTATGTTGGGGAGTCCCTAGGACACCCCTGGGTCACGGCACAGAGGGTGCTGTGTGACCCACATCACAAAAATACATGAGGCCCTATGGAGTAAGAGACCCCATAGCCCATTCAACACAAGGTTTAACCAAGAAAACACACTTCAACATGTCCAAGAGTGAGGGTAAAAGAGTCTCACTCTTGGCAGGAGAAAAAAATTAAACCCCAGAAATCCAGCAAAGCTGCTGGGGGACTCACTAGGTAGGGAAATTCAGCCTAAACAGAGAATTCTCCCTAACAGGACCCTCGTCAAGATGCCGTCTCGGACCGCAGGCTCACCGTCCAGGGATCGGGTCGTGCAGTACTGTTGAGGTATCGCGTCTCATCCAAGAAAGGGGCCCCCTTTTTTCACCGTCCGATCCCGGTCCGATAGCCGCGTCAACACTTCAAGGAGGTGGCATCAATCTTGAGGGTCCCTATTGGGGCACCATCTGTAAAAGCAAGGAAATATCGAGGCTGAGTACCACAAAAGGAAAAACACCAAACACGGGCGATAAAGATTCACAGATCTTTAATCTACTGTACAGTTACAAAGAAAACAGAAATACAGATAGCTATCTGGCTCTCAATACATCACAATGAGTACCAGCCCGTCAGAGTGAGGAGAGAGAGTGCTGGACATCTAGACATTTGCATATTTATACATTTCAGTAATAATGTCCAGCCCCTCTACAGGTTAATAATCTGTGGTCTAGAGTTTGTGCCAAGTTCACTTATGGCTCATACAATAATATGCACATGGATTGCTTCGGTTTGCATTTCTAACAAGTTACAATGGCAAAGTGTATTCCTGGATTTAGCAGTAGGCCTTAGCACATATCCCTTCACAATGCAGTTCTGCCAGTGTCCACGCTTAAAATTTGCATTACATTGTCCTCGATGTGTGTTCGCGGATGAGGCTTGTTAGTGCAGACAATCCTTAGACCACAAGTCATGGTTGGGACAAGGTCTCATTACCTAGTCTAAACATTCGGCCCTCGGACAGTTTAACCATTATCCAGGTACAAAGGTCGAGAAGGCTCGGTTACAAGTTGGAAACACAGTCCGCCATTTTAGAACACAGAATCACACATGAACAGAAATCAAAATGGCGGATGATCCTAAAATGGCGGCGAAGTCGATCTAAAATCCGAACTTTGCAATGCGGTTTTCTTCGTAGATTGACTAGGCTTAGGCCAATATATATCAGAAGAAGGCACAATATGATTTCCCGTTTAACATGAGGACATGCAAATCAACGGATAAAAAGTCAAAGCCCAGGCCCCACTTGGAGACAAGATAGCACAAACACATCCTCGGGTGTTGTACTACTGATGGACTCAAATGATGAACATCTTAACAAAAAAACGCTCTTCCTAAGACAAAGCGCTAGGAAAATCCAGTGCCCAAAAATTCAATAAGCAAGGTAAGCAGCAGAAAATCCCCCTTCCAAGACCCTCAATATACAGTGATTCACACCGGGAGAAAAGGTATACAACGACTAGGCTAAAGTGTGGGAGCAATGGAAGAACTTACCCAAACTCACCAGAATCAGATTTCCATCAACAAGGATAGTACTTTCCAGCCTGCTTCCAAGAAGGTACAACAGCCCTGACCATATGCACAGCATTAACCAAGAGATTGCAAACGCGTGCTCAGGTATATCAGAGGTGCACATTACACACCATCTATATGAACACGTGCATCTAATCTAAAAAAAAAAAGGACTGAAAACATTTTCCAGGCTGCTGAAAAGACAGTCCTGGATCAAGCGTGTCTGATACAAACCACTGCATCAAGGCAAACCAAAGGCTGGTACATCAATGAATCAACATGAGAAAAGACCAATATACATTGTCCGCAAAGAGATGCAATAGCATCCCCAACCCAGCAGCAGAGATTTACCCCACTAACAGAAGGCAAAATAGGTGGCGAGTGCAACCCCAGTCCAACCAGCGTGGGACCAATATACCAAATGGAGGCATGCACATGCAGTTACAGAAAGGGAATTACCAAGCCACAAAGACTATCCCAAGATGGTGACGGAATGGCAGTGGCACCTCTCGGGTCTGCCTCAGCAGTGACGGTCTCTTGCAGATAAAATCAACTGAATGCAAACTACAGTAACGAGTGTGAGAACACACCTCCATGAATGGAAAGGCAGGCAAAAACATACTCGCTGTAGAACAGATTTACCCAAGAATACCGGGTACCACAGCAAAATAGGCATTGAATACATATAAAGGCAGCATATACAGACAATGAACCCCACCCTCCTCGTAACACTGAATCCGCTGCCTGATATCCCGGTGCCACCAGGACATTACAAGTCCCGCCAGCCCGGGATATCAGGCAGCGGGTTCGGGAAGTGCCCATTCCCATGGAGTCCCATAGGACTCTGTGGGAATGGGTTCACGGCTTCTGTGAAAACTCTGCTGTCTGGGGCCATTGCGTCCAACAGGTCAGACCTGCTCAGCGTGACGGCTCCCGCCCACAGAGTCAGAGTTTGGCGGTTCGCAAAGGGTGCTGGTACGTTGCTACCGGCACCCTTATTTCTGCACCGCCACACTCATAATAAGGCCCAATGACATGAGAAATCAAATAAGTATTCTGAAACGAGGGTACAGAGCAGAAAAAATGTATGAACAGTAATAAGCTAGTTCTGCATATTTTGTATAGCCACATGTAGGCATTTATTGGTTTATACAGGTTTGTGAGTTTATGGATGAGTGTGTTTTGCTTTGGTATTATGGAAATGTGCAAGAATGTCGGTATGTGTTTGTGCATATATATATATATATATATATGTCTAAGGCATGTGAATCTGCTTAGATTCAAATGATTTGCAAGTGCTGCCATATGATTGTTGCTCTTAGTATCACATCTTGTTTGAAATTGAAAACAGGGTGTCAATGGGGGCGTTCTTGTCACATTATCCCTATACTGCGGGTACATGGACTCATGATCTTTCCTCTGTCAGCTGTCTCAGGTTTTTCTTCCTCTTTCCATTGATTGTCCATGATTTCGAGAAGCGGAGAAGAACTTTACATCTCTTGCCGGTTGCCAGGTTAACACTGTTCTCAGAAGATCAGCGTTTTACAAAGCTGCAGCGGACAAAGCCTTCGTACCCTGTAATCTTTGGTGTACAGCTGGGAGAGCGGGAGTGGAACTTTATACACTTTTCCACGAGACCTAGAAGACACCTCTAGGCTAAGTTAATGTTTGTTTATTGATTTCTAGGGCGCACCGAACCCGTAGGTAACTGGGCGCAACATGAAAGAATACTCAAGGCTTGTTACATAGGATAGAGTTACATAGTCAAATAGTTACAAAGGCATACATAATGGTTATACATACATGATACATAATAGTTATACATACATGCGGTTAGTTGCATAGGATAATGTTACGTAGTCGGGTAGTCTATAGTGGCATGGCAGGTGATGGGGTTGGGAAAGCAGGGAGATAGCAAGCAAGTAAGCCTATATAGAGAGCATACTAGTGTAGGGCCCAGAGTGGTCAGATGTCATTGGATCGCAACCAGTTCAGTGTGTTGCGCCTGAAGGTCAGGTAAGATTGTCAGATGTTGTTAGTTACGCTCTATTCCAGACCCCTAGATGTAGAACACCCCCTTTAAATTTGCCCAGGGTGTGAGAGACTGTAGTGGGCATGGTTGCAGCCCTCCTGGGGGTGAGGTTGCTCGGGTCTGACTTCGCCCTCTGTACTTATGTGGTGACTGGTGGTAATAGGTGATGCTGCTCGGGACTGCTCCTGCATGGAGAATAGAGGGCGTGATTATGCCAGCTTGTGCGCCTGATCCCCTTCCAGATCCCTTCTCCCAAACCGTGTTACCCGTGGGATACGCTGTCCCTGGGAAGCTCACCTGCTGATTAGTTTTGGCGAGCACTCCATCCTGCTGCTTCTGGCAGGGGCGCTTGTATGATCTGGACCGAGTTCCCCCACTGGTCCCTTGCACATGGTAGTCCAGTCCTGCTGCGACTAAGCCACTATACTTCAGGTAAGTGTTCCTTTTTGCCTTTGTCTTTCCTCGTCTGTTTTTGTTGTAGTGTAAAGTTAATTGTCTTGTATTGCTGTCCGTTCCACTTTTGATGTTTGCTCTTTTGCTTTCTTCCCTTGCAGGTGATGTTGCCGGCACGGCAGAAGCTGCGGAGCTCGAGGCGACAGCCGGAGGGAATGAAGAACCAAGCTGCAGCGGTACAGTAGCTGGTAAGTTGTTAACTAGGGGGCGTGCAGGGTTCAAATGCGGCGCAGCACTAGGACGGATGTTCTAACCTTGTCTGTCTTCTTCAGAGGGTCCAAATTCGTGGATGCGGAGTGCAGTGCTGCGGCGTCGGGATCAAGATCACTGGATGTGAGGAGATGAGTCTGCAGATGAAGCGATGAAGCACCGGTTTCCTGGAGGTGAGTATGCAGGAGAACACCTGGTTTCAAAATGTAAGTAAACTGGTCCAAGCGGCGGTGAGTGTCGCATTGCACGTGAGTGCACAGTAACGCAAAGCACCGGCCTTAAGGATGGAGCATCTTATATAGATGAGCTTATGCAGCCACACCCACCAGGTTCAGCCTGCCACACCCGATGAGTCAGCACATGAAGATCAGGCCTAGGGAGCCACACCCGATGAGTTAGCACATGAGGATGTTCTCTGGAATAAAGGCTTTCAGCTCCTGGAAAGTTCTTGTAAAGTGAAAGCACTCCAACACTGGAATAAAGTAAAAGCATTCCTGCACTGAAATAAAGTGTTCCGGCTCACATCTCTATATGAGCCTGGCACCAAAGGCGCCAGGACTGAGTCCAGCCAGGGCCCCTGTGTTTATGGGTCCCAAAGGGACATAAGTGAGTCAAGTGACCCATTGCCCCCATAACTAGATAGTGTAGTTTTTGTGTTCTGGGGCCTGTGGCCATGACACTAGTCCTCATCGGAGGAGTTAGACGCATTCTCATTTGCCTCCCTGTGACTAGTTCATGGGGTGTGAGGTGGTGGTCTGAGCTAGGCTGATTTCTTAATGCATATAATGCAAGGGACAGGCAATGCAGCCACCCCATTTTCAGTGTCAGTTTCAATTTGGCTATTCTCTCTATGAGCAGACTGTTGAGTCTCTCACATATTCTGTTCACTTGTGGGTGATGAGCAGAAGAAAACGTATACTTAATGCTCAATAATAAGCTTATTTGTTCAAAAACCTCATTCACAAAATGGGGGCCATTATCTGATCTCAGCACCTCACATACCCCCATCTAGGAAATGCTTCTCTGACTAAAAACTTTGCAGTGCAAGTGGCATCAGGGAGTGTGTATGGACCGGCCTCAATCCACCTGGAGAAGGGGCACTTCCACTATCATATACCTTTATCCATTACAGACCTGCAGCATATCAACATAGTCGATATATAAATACTGAAAAGGACCATTAGGTTGAGGAATTACTCCTCTAACTGTTCGCAATGTGTACCGAGCAGTAAACCTTTGACATACACTGCAATTCACTACATAAAAAGCAACATGTTCTAACCAGTTCAGCACGAACCAGTCCTCCGCAATGGTTGCTGCAAGGCTTTCCCTAGTGACATGTGCAGGGTAGTGTAGCTGTTCTAACGCCACCCTTAATAAGGCAACAGGCATCACCGGTTTACCAGTGTTGTCTTGTTGCCACAATGCTTTCGAAGGTGATAAAGAACACCCCCTTCACGATCACAAGTCTTTCTCTTCTTGTGGAGCTTCACCCGGAACTTCCATCAATTGCGGCCTAGATAAATGGTTAAAGCCTTCATTCACAACCAGTATCACAACAATTTTCCCTTTCACATCCGGCATATCAAAACTCATTATATCGAGAGAAGATGTAACCCTTTTGGTCTCTTCATCCGCAGCTTGGTTTCCACATGAAATAAAGTCAGTCCTCTTAGTATGTGCTGCACACTTCACTATTGTGATGGCTACTGGGAGTTGTAGTGCTTTAATACGCCTATCCAATAATGCCGCTTGTTGCACTAGTGGCGTCTGCTCAGATGTAGCTGCTCCTTTTCCAACATGCTAGCCCTGCGTGCACGTTTGACGTCATGTAGGCAGAGTCACTCTACACGGTTATTTCCTGGTCTGTGTGATTCTCGAGCGTGACAATAAGTGCCACTAATTATGCAGCTTGCGCTGAAAAGTGAGACGGTAGTCTTGCACTCGTCATCACTTCAAATTCCCCATTATCCTTGTGCTTAACTACAGCAGCGCTGAGTGCTATCAGTTTGATCGATCCTTGAAGAACCATCAATAAACAGAATCTCCCCTGCTGTTTGATGAATAAAAAAAGGCATTAAAAAAGGCAATTTGTACAGCTCCAGTTTTAGGAATTCCCAATTATTCTGAGGGGTTCTTTTTCTTTACACACACGAATGGAACAATTACGACAGCAGTACCCACATAGAGAACCACATTGGGGTACAAACCCTAAAGAGTTTTCCTTCACTCTCGGGATCTCAGCACAGAATTCCTCATAGTTTGAGCAATCATTTATATGCTCGTCCTCTGCCAGTGGTTCAGCTACAAACATGGTAGGATTCACTATTTTACACCTGACTATTTTGATTTACGGATTCGATATGACCACCTCATAAGCAGAAACTCTTTGAGACGTCAGTGTACCCTTTTGTTTCTTTAACACAACAAACAAAGCATGCTCGACAAATAAAGTAATGGAACACCCCATCACTATGCTTGCAGATTTATTGATCGTGAACTCCGCTGCTGCCACCAATTGTTCGCAAGCGAAGTGACCCTTCATTACTGGGTCCAAAATCCCACTATAATATGCTAAGGGTTTGTACCCCAATGTGGTTCTCTGTGTGAGTACTGCTGTCATAACTGTTCCATTTGTGTGTGAAAAGAAAAAGAACCCCTCAGAATAATTGGGAATTTCTAAAACTGGAGCTGTACAAATTGCCTTTTTTAATGCCTTTTTTAATTCATCAAACCCCTCCACCTTTTCCTCAGTGCATTCAATGTTTTCCTGATTCACCTGTGCCTTTTTCAGGGCCTGCAACAAAGGTCTTGTGTATGAACTATAATCGAATACCCATGGTCTCACATAATTACACAGTCCTAGGAACTGTTGCGCTTGCTTTATCGTGTGCGGTTTTGACGTTTTCATTATCGTCTCAGCTCTTTCAGGTGTAACTTTCTTTCCTTTGTGTGAAATTAACTGTCATATGTACACCTCTTCTGGACAGTACTGGAATTTCTCCTTATCCTCTTTATATCATTTGTCTCCTAGTCATTAATCATTAACTGAATCGAGTCTCAGCTGCACTCCTCCTCTGTCGTGCTGCAAACTAAAATGTCATCCATGTATTGCAACACGACACTTGGCAAATCAATATTGCTTAGGTCCATCTGTAGGACCCTATTAAAGATCGATGGTGACTCACAGTACCACTGAGGTAAACATGTACTTTTCAACTTCGTCGGACGAAACGTGAATTCCATCAAATCTTAAGAATCCTTATGCAAAGGGATTGAGAAAAACGCATTTTTCAAGTCAATCACCATAAAATATCACGCTTCTGGGGGAATACTACATGATATTGTCGCCGGATTAGGAACTAGAGGAAACTCTGTTTCTGCAATGTGGTTAATCAGCCTCATGTCCTGAATTAAATGGCATGACCCTCCACCCCATGTTGATTTTTTGATAGGGTACACTGCAGTATTACATGGTGAGTCTGATGTCTCTAAAATGCCTTGGTCCACCATAGTTGATATAGTCCTAAAAATCCCCTTGTCTGCCTCTCTGGACATGGGATACTGCCTTGCTCGAGGCAAAATTGCTCCTGGTTTCAGTTTAATCTTACCTTCTCCCACCCCTTCAACAGGCCTATGTCATAGGGGCCTGTAGTCTATAAGGAGATTGGTATCTTCTCCGGGTCTTCATCAAAGAATGCAGGACGTTTCCGCACTATCACCATTTTCTGCAGGACCTCTCGTCTTTCTGTCCTGATCCAATAAGTGATGCTCATTTCAAACACCACTTCATCGTTTGATGGCTCACCTTTAAACATATCCTCGCCAGTGACATCAGTCAATCTATATCCATCCCCAATAGCAATTTCTGTTCTCTATGGTCTGCCCTTGTCCCATCCTTTGATCATAGCCAATTCCCCTCGTACTATGTCTGCCTGTAATTCCAATGCAACCCCTCCCTCTTGGTCCATGGGTATCTGTGGTCTAAACAGAAATTCATCCGGCATCCTCATAATCTTACCCACTAAACCAGGTAGCCATGTTAACAAAATGCGTACCCCATAGTGAAAAACCTCAGGTTCCAATGGCATCCCCCACAAAGCTTCCTGCCCTGTGAAGGCCATAATGAATTCACTTACATTTAAATAATGTATTTCTGGTGTTGAACAGACTATGCCTTCATCAGTGAAGGAAATCGTCATATTTATCTTCGCCATTAAATCTCGGCCCAGTATGTTGACTGGAGTCTGTCTCGAATACAATAGTGGGATCGACATATCGAATTCTCCTATAGAGACTGGCAATTTTTTAGTAAAGGGAACTCTACTTGCAGCTCCAGAGAACCCTTGAGCATTCATGCCATTTCCCGCCAATGAAAATATTCCCTCTCGTATACATGAGCGAGTTGCTCCAGTGTCTACTAAAAAAGAAAAGGATTTGCCTCCTATTTTAATGTCAACCCTTGGTTCCTCTTGAGGATCTGGGGTAGCAGATGGTACTGAACACATAAAGTCACCCTGTGAGCTGTCCTATTGTGGGTACATACTTATTCCCATACCTGTAAAAGGATTTCTACCCTCAATGGTAACACCTCCTACTCTAGGGGTCAATAAATGCCCTGTGTTTGCACTCTGCTGTATCTGCATAGGTGTGTACTGTGACTGCCCTTGTGGCAGATTCAATGGTGCTTGCTGTGATTGCAAAGCATGCTGTGTTTGCGGTGCTTGCGTCTGGTACACTGTCTGATCGTGGGCGAACCCTACCCTATTTTCTGGGCTATATGCTGGAGGATAAGCTGTTCTCCCCCGCCACCTTGAGAATTTCCCATTCTGCACATACCCTTGGCTCCCACATGTTCGTGCTATACGTCCTGTCATTCCACATGTCCAACCTACAGGATGGAATCTCCTAACATGTCCTCCCTGCATGCCTTGGTTATCAGTCTGTACATTTTGAAAACCACCTTGGTAATTTTGAAAACCTCCCTGATTATTCTGAAAGCCTCCCCTTCCTCTGAGACCTGTCCCTCTGCCTCTCAACACAAACCCATTTCCTCTTTGATCCAACTGCTGTTGGTTATTCACCTGTGGCATACCTGCTGTCTGCTGTGATCCTGGCCCTTCTCCACTAGTCAGCATCACCCCTTCTGTAGCATATTTCGACAGCTTCTTCTGTACTAATTTAGCTTCCTTGATCTTCATAGTATCCTCTTTCTTCCGATTTTTCTCTTACAACAATCTGCAATGGTCAGATGTATCTCTGGCCATGGCTTCACCTCCATACCCACTAGCTTCTTGAGCTGTCTGCACCTGGTCTGACAACCCCTGACATGATGTATGATAGAATACAGGTATATATTTCCCCCACGGCTCCTGTGTTTCCAAAGACCACTGCTCTCGGAAATTTTGAATGTAAGCAAGCAGATCCTCCCCTTCCTGCATCTTACGTGCCGTTATAGTTCCCATATCTGCCATGTCAGGATATTGTACTCTAAGCGCTTTCCAGACTGCCACGCTACAATTATTAAATGGCACGCCATTGTGCGCTGTTCTGTGTGGTAACACTTGAGTATTCTGTCCTCGTCCAAATATCGTCCGCCCTCTCCCCAAGGATGGCAGCTAGGAGACCCTTAATCTCCCCTATGGCTAGAGTACTTCCTCCAGTCATTTTCTCTAATTCATATATCAATTTCCTGGCGCCCGAAGTTAAACTCGGTAGCTTACACCTTAAATTATCCTTACACATCTGGGGCCAAGGGATATACTGCGGTCTGGCCTCTCCTTTTTCTAACAAGGGACACTGTGAAATCCCAAAATCGCAATCGCCCTCCATCGTCTGTCTATAGGAGGGACAATGGTTCCCGTTCGTTGTTTTCCTGGCAACAACCTTAATCTGCTTACGTATGGCAGCGATTCTCCCCCTCTCACTATGGGATCACCATTTCGATCATTTTGTACATGCCATAGGCTCTGGCGTCCTTTCTTTAGGCAAGTCTAGTACGGACCATCTAACTTCCCTGTCTTTCTGAAACATCCCTCGGGACCACATGCATCAGCTCCTTCTTCCCCACGAAAGGTTTCTCTGTCTTCATCTGACATGTCTTGTCCCCAACTCATTTGACTGTCCTCTTTCTCATGCCTGTTTGGAGTCAGCTTGCCCAAAGACAACGCTCGATGCTCTAGACTAAATGGACTGCCTCCCCTTATCCTATGACTGGGAAATCTCAAATCGATCATCTTTCCATTTATTTTTCAATTCACTTTTTGTCCTCATATCTCGATAGACTTTGTCAATTTCATCTCCTATGTCTCCTATCTCAAAATCCTCCTTTAGATTTACCCTTGAGGGCCCTTGCATCGATTCTTGTGCTGGAAAGAATTTTTCTATGTCTTCCCATGCTACTACTGGATTCGGTTCCATTAGTTCTTTCTCAATGCGATCAATGTTGTGTGCTCTCTGTCTTCTCTTTCGTTCCATCTCTTCATCAAATGCCCTTTGGTTTTTTGCTTCTTCTCTAACCCTTTCTTACTCTTCGCTTCTCTCCTCTCATTTGCCCGATGCACGTCTTTGTCTTTGTGTCTTAGCATTCTTTTCTCTCTTAATTTCTGTTTCTCTTCTTCTCTTTTCTTCTCTAGTCTGTCTCATTCTTTGATCGCTCTCTGCCTATTATCATATTTTCTTTGCTCCTCTGCCCTTTCTTCCTTTCTCAACTGTTCTTCTTGATATATTTGTTCTCATCTTTGTCTACTCTTTCATTTATTTGAAAGTTTGTATAGGGCATGCGCTGACAAGGACAATATCAATACGTTCAGCAGGCTAAATGCTCAAACTGAATAACAAACAGTACCAAAGATTTGCAAGAGTTCCAAAGAAGGAAAATACATCTTCAGAAACAGTTAAAGCACCTGTTGGGCTGGTTATTTAATACAACAGAAAAGAGTCATGTGTTCGGCCCTTCTTCATAGCCAACACGTGTTTCAACCCTCTTGGGTCTTTTTCAAGGCTGGGCCTGTATGACAAATGCATCCAATAATCCTGTGTGTCCACAAAATGAAACAAAACATCATATTCCCTGCATCAATAGGGGAAGGAAAGAGAAAAGGGGGCATGTTTAGATTCCCATCATTTGTTGACACAAATTATATGTCCGCATGTAAATATTAGAAAGTCATAATATATCAAAATTGGTAGCACACATTACAGAAATCAAATTTTGTATTAAACCCAGAAAATGGGATCAATGAGATGTTGCATCCATGTTTCATATAAACAACACAGAAAAAAATGGAGAACATACAAAACAAACAAGAATAGAAAAGGAAAAGTACATCACTAAACATTGTGAATAACACCAATGATATGTAAAACAAGTTTTGCTAATGGAAATAGTCTTGCATTGCAATGTGGCAGAGCCTAATGTGCTAGAGCCCCACCAAGTGCTTAATACCTACAAACTAGGTGGATAACAAACCACAATGTAGGACCCTGAAATACGTGCTCCATTATACAGATTCCCATACAAACTTTCAAATTCTGTTATTTGCAGGTTGGGATTTTCCTGCACTTCTACGGGGGTGTAGCAGACTGCTTTGATTGTATTTCCTTGGTCCTTTCCGTACTTACTACCGGAGCGCTCATTACCTGGCAATCCCACAATATACATCTACTCTTTCATTTAGTCTCATCTTCTTTCAATCGTTTCTCTCGTTCCCTGTCTTTTTTATCTTGCTTGTCTTGATCTTCTTTTTGCTGCCCTTCCTTGATGCTCTTTCCATCAAGTTTGAGCAATATCTGACCTCCCATCCACTCATTCTGTATGAACGCCATCTCGTTAGCTTTGTCTTTTTCCCCTTTCCATCTCTTAATTTCTCTTTCTATATCTAGTTACACTTGATCACTCACCTTTCTCTTTGTCCCGTGGGATTTTAGAAATCACATCCTTTTCTAGAGCTCTCTGAGTTCTCGTCACTGCTGTAAGCAGGCGGTTCATATGTTGGGTTACAATACCCTGCCGCTGCTTTAAGCTCTCTAAGCGCGTATACTCCTTCGTCTTTTGTACTATCGCCATTAACTTCAGGCGCGGTAGAGGGCGCAGAAGGCTCAACACCCCCCTCATTACACTGGTTAAGCATCCAGTCTTCAGGAGGTGGATCTTCCCGTTCCTCCTGGTACATTTTTCTAAGCTAGCTAGCCTCATTTCCAATTTCTTCCCCGTGTACGCTACGTGCAGGTATGTGGTCCTGTTTTGCAAAACTGCTTTTGAGCGCAATCCCCTTTGTGGCCATGGCATGAACATTTTATCTGCCGTGCCCTTAACCAATTCTGCACTGTACTGCTTAAGGTTAGGTGTGTGTTTTGGCAACTGTTTGCACAAGTGTATGAGTGGAGTAATATCCTCCGTTGTGACAAGTTTTAATTGACTGTCGATACTTACTGTTCTTTACACATAAAAATACCTTTCAGAAAAACACCACAATATGAACGAGCACCAATCATTGCCTGCACCAAACCTCTGACTCACTTTATTTCAATCTACCTACTCGTTCAATACTCTCAACAACTAAATAAATCATTATTTTTATTCTCGTCTTTTAAACACAATCTGCTACTCGTCGCTCTTCGACATCTCACTTTTTCCTTTACACATAAAATACATAACATACAATACACAGGGACAAAACTGGCCGGCCCAACATATATTTCCTGCCAACACTCCTCGTGGCTACTCATGCCCCTAAATTACTCCTGATAGGGAGTGTAAATGGTCTTCGCTCACACAATCTATTTGTGCGCAGCCTAGTTTCACCCACTTGGGTTTTAAGACAAATTCCTTCTAAATGTTCCTGAGTGTAGGATTCGGGGCTTATTTTATGGATCGCTCCTCGTCCATATATCTCCACTTGATGCTCTTCGTCATCCACTTAATACCCAACCAACCCTCTGTTACTTATTCCCCATCATTGCTTTCCCCATGCAATATTCTTTTGCCACATTTCTGAATCTACTCACCATTTGTTTTTCAGCTCCTGACCCTCGGGATCGTCTCCTCCTTAACCGTCCACTTAGCATTCAGTCTGCTCAGCTATCTGTAGAAACCGGGAGGGGATTCCATGAAAGAGGGACCCGCCACACCTATCTTTTAGTGACTTTCAAGTTTTTACTACTGGCTGCTATCTACAGGGAGCCTCGTGGTTCTCCAGCCAAAGGGCAGAGGACACCCGATAATCCGAGACCCTTAAAAGCTTATTGGGCCGATGGGTACTTTAACAATCACCTCTTCTACCACGTGAACCCATAGACCAAAGGTCCTTTAAGATGAGGCAGCAATACCTAGAGGTGAATGGGGATGCAGAAGTTACTCAAACATCAATAATCAAATGACTCAGGAAGTTGGCAAAACCTAGCTCTGTTTTAATATCAATTATCTAAAACTGGGAGTTACAACAGACATCATCCAATGTTTACTCGAGCTATTATCGACTCACTCATTGCATTTCACAAAAAACATAACTTTTATAGTAAAAATTTGTCATCACTGACGTCGTACTATGTGGCAAACTACTAAAACCTATGGAGAGTTGTAGTTAGTTTACAAGGAACATCTAAGTATACGTTCTATACTAACAGGGGTAGTGATTGCATCTCTAATTCAGATGGGCAACTTAGCCCATCCCTAGTGACAGGTTATCTTTATCGTCATAAAATACACAACGATTAATTAGTTAGACAAACTATAAAGCTCCCTCATACGTGGCCCTCTACAATTGGTTGGCACGCTTGTACCTTTCTGGAATATTCCACACTCTAGCAGCACGCAGGCTAGCATCCCAGGTGCATGGATGGTTGGCGTGGTCTTGCCTCAACACCCAATGAACCCCCCTCTATCATCACTCCTACAGTCTGCCAGTCAATTAAGGCTTTGAACTTGGCCTTGCAGAAGCTCTCTGTGCCTGAGAATAAAACTGAGTATCTTCTTGGTTTCAGTGTAGCTCGACCCAGTGTCTATTTTGATCTGACCATGTGACTTGGAAACCACTCTTTCAAGGCTTTTGCAGCATTTAATATTATTAAATGATGAACTCTTGATGCCTTCATTGTTTTTTCATACTGCTTTGAACAAAAGTCTGTTTCTTTCTCACGTTCATGTAAATACCGGGTAGACAACCAGGCTCATGGTGGCCTCAACTTCTTGATGCTGGACCAGCCAGTGGTGGCTGGTGAGTTTGAAAGCTGGTGGGGCGTACATTTCCCAAGGGGAATGTTTGAGCGTGCGCCGCGCGCGAGCCCACACCACCCAATGGAGGTGTGGGGGGTTCTCCCGAAGGGAAATCTTTGGGGAAATGGCCTCCAAAATGTGCACCGAAAATATGACAAAGCATTAGGTTTTACATAATGGTGGTACATTATTCTTAAGTGTGCAAGTGTAATGGTGTATTTTACAGCAGCTTGTATTGAGAATAGCTGGTACTATGGTACTGAGGCAGGCCCACTTTGGGAGTTTTGCAAGAAAGATGCATTTTTGGCAAATCAGTCCTTTGGGTCAGATTTTATTAACAATTAAGGGGACAGCAATACGGCTAGCTAAAGAAGCGAAAATGTCTGAAAATGGCGAATTGAACTTAAAAAGCGTCATTCCTGTTTCTAACTTATTGTAATACTGTAAAGTTAACTCTTTCCTGTTTCGAGTGCAAGGTTTGCTGAAAATCAAGACACACGATATTTAAAAAAGCTGTAATATGTGCGGTCTAGCAGTTGTGGACTGTGAAATCAGGACTCTATTCCAATCCCAGCTACCCAAACTGAGCAAACAGTGTGATCTTGGACAGAAGGGTCAATGTGTCTGTGTTTACATCAAGTGATCTCCAAAGATGCAGACTGCGTAGAAAGAGGGGGTCTCTGCTTTTAAAAGCTATCGAACTAAAAACAGGTGAGAATCTTGCAGGTGTGCACAGGTGATCGCTAAGCAGCACTCTACAGACTTCCTGCATTTGCAATGACATGCTTTAATTGGAACTGTATTTCACAATTTCAGCAAATCTCACCGATTAGTGAATGGTGTGCTTCTGGAATGGCTAATGCAGCTAAGAAAAGCGCTCTAATGCTGCGGATCACGCCACTGGGTTTATCTATACGCTCAAGGCATATCCATCCGCTGACACAGTCCTTCTGTAGCCACTAAAACTCTGCATGCACGGACTTACGGGCTAATGTTCAGATCACTAAAAGTGAGCCTACGAGTTCCACAAAGCGTGGTTGGGTAAATAGCCAGACTGATTGTCCTGCTGACTCGTGACATTGTTCCAGTTAGCAGCAACATGCAAACAGCGGGGGAGTACACCTTAAATACAAATAAGAACAGATTTCTGCAGGACAGTACTCTTCCATGAGCTAGAGAGACGCAGTCGCGGTTTGGGGGTGCATGCTACGCAGAGCCACACTTGCCCAGCCTTTCCTTTAGATCGTCCGGCACGCTCGCAACACTGCCCATATCCCCCTACCTGAATCTGGCGAGGAAGTTAACGTGGGAGTCGCGGGCTACTGTCCTGCCATCCATTTGGAAAAGTCTTGCAGAAGAAGGAAGAAGTGATGGCCAAGGAACTTGTTACACCTTCCCCCGCTTGCAGGAGCCGAGCACCTAACATCCAAGCCCGGGCTGGGAAGCTGGCATGTCACACGAGGCGCGCGCGTCCAGGAGAACCGAGCGACAAGCTCTCGCTGCCCTCCGCAGGTGTCCCACAGCTCCTTGACGGAGGGGCAGCGGGCACTGGTGCCTCGGGGTCCCATATCCTCCTCGCCCCCGTGCCCAGCCCGTCCCACGAGGACCGGAAGTGGGAGAGCAGCGTGGAACAATACAGTAATGTCATTGGCTGTTTGCCAGCCAATGCAAGGGTTGTCATTGGCTGGCAAACAGCCAGTGACATTACTGTAGGGTGGGAATGTTTGCGCACATTTGATACTGGCGGGGCCAATTCAAGGGCTTACGTAGAGTGCGTGGAGGTACGAGCTCCACGCACTCTACTATAGTGAAAAAGCAGCGTAAAATGGGACGCGCCCCGCTGTGGCAGCCGGCCCGACAATGTAATACTGTATTGTTGTCACGCCCCCGCGGCCCGCGCTGTTAAATGCAAGAAGATTCAGCCAGAATGCAAGACTAATATACTGGGGGATATTAAAAAATAATTGGCTAAGTTTCGAACGCTAGAAGAGATTCTTCTGAATCTTTATACTGCTTCTGCTCTTTATCTGCTCTGCTTTCTGGGCCCCCCCCCCGCCCTATGATAGCAGCCGCCATTGGGACCAGCCACGCCTTTCTTGAATTTCTCCTTCACCATTAGTTATTTTCCAACTGCGCCACACTTAAATCCCTTCCAATAATGGGGTTTCAAGCCTTGCTAAAGCGAATCATGGAAAATCCAGGTTCTCTGCATTCCTATATGTATACATAAGCGCATCGCAACAATTATTCACTACTTAGCCAGCCTTATGATTACATCATGATTCCTGCCCCTCATGTCCCTAGCCCTCCAAGATGTCAGGCTGCAGCCAGGCCACGATCACCTACATGGCCCTCAAGGGCCTCTCCATCCCTCCAAAGACCCACTTGGAGTCAGACTTGGCACTTGTGGCACCAGACTCACTCACTCCCATAGGATAACATTGGGGATTGGACTTGTAGTGCATTGATGGGGACAAGATGGATACCCCCACATATTTCGGTTCCCAGAACTGCATGTGCAGTCTAGTCTTTTTGGGTGTGGTTCAGCCCAGAGACACCTGGGATACCCAGAGACTATTTAAGCCATGCCCAGGCTGAGAAACATGCTTTGCGTTTTCTGCACCTGCAGCGTGACACTCACCGTGTTCGGATCGGTATCCAGTAGGCCTGCATCTTTCTTCTGCGCTCAGCTCCTGCAAGAACATGAACACTGTTAGGAACAGCCTTACCTTGCAGCGCTTCTGCCCCTCATTCATCCCTCCTTCTGTTCTGCGGACATCTTCGGCGGTGTCATTCCCATCCCAGCAAGCCGCTTCCTAAGGAAAAGGGAAAACAATAGAAAAAGACATTAGTAAGCATTCAGCAAATCTTCGCTTATTTTTAAAGACTGTACAAACTTCAAACGCTTACCTGAATCCCAGCCGCTCTGGGGGAACTCTGTCTCTGGAACTTCTCATCCATCTGCAAGAGGGAATAGACACTCCAGGTAAGCGTGGAAACATCTAGAGGCACCGCATACCACACTTACTCACCACATTTCTTCTTCATAACCGGCATCCACGCTGAAAACATCGCGGCACATAAAAGACACAGAAAAAGAACTCAGTTCAATACAAATACGAAAGGGTCGCATCGCGCATCGTGCTCTCACTCACCTTCAGCGCTACTCATCTCAGCAGCACGTTGCCATCCCCGGACGCCGGCCATCATCTAAGGAAGGAAAGGAACAAAGTTAGAGAACTGTTCAAAAGACTCATTATACTTACCTGTCAGACTCTTGCCAGTGAAGTAACTTGGCAGCAATGAGCCTGCATCAATCAACGCGTCCCTGGGCTTAAAGCAGGACAGAGAGCACACTTTCCAAGAAAACAAGGTGAGCTGTGGATCAAAGGAAAGGGTTGGACCCCAGAGAAGAAGGGGTTCAAGCACACAGAGACAATAGGGAGTTAAACTCTACCAATCCTGTGTTTCAGGCCCAGTGTCCAGTCGAGTAGACTCCAGGGAAGGGTTTGAGGTCGTAAGAGCTCAGAACAGGCTGAGTGACGTCCCCGTGGATACCAGGTGAGCGTTACAGATTACTTTGTTTGCTTGCGTTTCTGCATCTGGTCAAGTGTAAAATGGCTGCATTTTCTCAGTGTTTCTGGAGCATTAGCATCTTCATCTCGAGCCCCGAAATGTTGCTCATCTTTATCACCTATCATCTCCTCTTCAAATCTCATAGAATGTCTATATTCTTTCACCTCGTGCATCTTTTCTGGGTGCGTAAACTCTGCTCCGCATGACGTCACCAGTCTTTTTTTTTGTTCAACTGCACGTTTCGCCATCTCTAGTTCCCAACATATAGGCAACATGGGGGCGGAGCTTTGGATGGTGGTACTTGGCTCCTCCTCTACGATATATGGACAAGAGCAGGTTATTTGAGTGTTACAGCACAGAATACAGCTCATGATGGAGCGCAGTTTAATAATTGTAGAGCAGCTGTCTGGAAAGCGCTTAGGAGTACAATATCCTGATACGTTAGCTATGGGTGCACTTATGGCACACAAGATGCAAGAAAATGAAAATCTGCTTGCTTATATTAAACATTTTCAGGAATGATGGACCTTGGAAACTTGAGAGCCTTGGGGGAAATCTGTGCCAGTATTTTACCATATTTTGTGTCAGGGGTTGCCAGAACTGGTACAGACACAGCTCAAGAAACTAGTGGGAATTGAAGCGAAGCCACGGGCGGAGATACAGCTGACTATCGTGCATCATTGCCAATTGCTGCAAGAGAAAAATAAGAAGAGATAGGATACTAGGAAACTTGAGGAAGCTAAGTTAGTCCAGAAGAAATCATCAAAGTACGCTATAGAAGGAGCAGTACTAACAAGCGAAGAGGGGCTTGGAACACAGCAAATAGCAGATGCGCAACAGGCAAATAATCAGTTGGATCAAGGAGAAAATGGGTTTATGCCGATAGGCAGAGGTACAGGCTTTAGAGGAAGAGGCGGTTTTCAGAATAATCATGGTGGTTTTCAAAATAACCATGGCAGGTTTCAGAACCCGCAGAATGATAATCAAAATGTGCAGTGATGGCAATTGAGGAGATTCCCTCCTATATGTTGGACATGTGGAAAGACAGAGCATATTGCGCAAACATGTAGGAGCCAAGGGTATGTACAGAATTGGCATCAAGAGCGGGGGGGCAGCTTATCCTCCAGCATATAGCCCACAAGGAAGGGACTGGTTTGGTCCAGATCAGACAGTTTAACAAGCAAAAGTACAGCAGACACAACAGGCGTTAAAACAACAGCAAGCACCATTGAATCCGCTGCAAGGGCAATTGCAACATGCACCCATGCAGATACAGCAGAGTGCAAACACGGGACAGTCATTGACTCCAAGTGCATGGGGTGTCATCATTGCGAGAGGAAGTCCTTTCACAGGCATGGGAATAAGCATGTACCCACAATAGGAAAACTCACAGGGTGACTTGATGTAGTCAGTACTATCGGTAACACCAAATCCTCAAGAGAGAAACCAAGGGTCAATGTTACCATAGGAGGGAAATCTTTTTCTTTTTTAGTATACACTGGAGCAACTTGATCTATATGAGAGGGAACGTTTTCGTTATCAGGAAATGCCGTGAATGCTCAAGGCTTCTTTGGAGCTACAAGTAGAGTTCCTTTTACTGATTAATTACCAGTCTCTATAGGAGAATGTGATATGTCTGTGCCTTTATTGAATTCAAGGCAGACACCAGTTAATATTCTGGGCAGAGGTTTAATGATGAAATTAAATGTCAATTTCACTCACTGATGAGGGAATAGTGTATTCCACTCCAAGGATACATTATTTAAACTTGGGTGAATTTATTATGGTAGTTTACAGGGCAGATCACTCTGTGAGGAGTGCCATTAGAGCCAGCAGTTTTTCTTCTGGGGTACGTATTTTGCTATCATGGTTACCTGGCTTAGTGGAAAAGATTATGAGAATACCTGATGAATGTTTGTTCCGGCCACAGATACCTATGGGTGAAGAGGGAGGACAGATGTTTCCCTTACAGTTGCAGGCAGCTATACTATGTGGGGAATTAGCCATGCTTGAAGGATTTGATGTCGAGGCAGGCCATGGAGAACGGTTATTGCCATTGGGGAAGGGTGTAGATTGATTGACGTCACAGATGAGGACATGTTTTGGGATGATCCATCAGATGATGAAGTAGTATTCGAAATGAGTATTACATATTAGGTCAGAATAGAGGGAAGGGAAATCCCACAGAGAATGGTGATTGTGCGGCAGCGCCCTGCATTTTTTGATGATGGCATGGAAAAGGTCCCAACCTTTTATAGACTACAGGCCCTTATGACGTAGGCCTATTGAGTGGGGTGCGAGAGATTAAGATTAAATTTAACCAGGAGCAATTTTATCTCGAACAAGGCATTATCCAATGTCTTGAGAGGCAAATGAGGGTATTTTTAAGACTATGGGCCTCATTACTACCCTGGCGTTAAGGGGTTAACGGCGCCGTTAAACCCTTAACGCCTGATTCTCACTTTAACGCCTTCTTTTTGCAGGTGTTAAAGTCCAACCCGCTAAGGGACCTTGGTGCTAATTACGGCACCGTAATTTACGGTGCCGTAATTAGCGCCTTCCCCATTCCCATTGAGCCCTATGGGCCAAAAATGGGAATGGGGAAGGGGCCATGGTGAATGGGGATTTACCGCCCCGCCAACCTTGGAATGGGGCGGTAAATCCGCCATCCACCATGGCGGAATCCGGCATGGACCATGGTGCTAATAGCACCATGGTCCAACGCCAGGGTTGTAATGAGGCCCTATATCAGCTATGATGGAACAAAGCATTTTGGTGATGTCAGAGTTACCGTGTAACACGGCCATGTAACCTGTGAAAAAGTCGAGGGGGGAGGGTTGTGGTGCTTAATTCAGGACATGAAGCCAATTAACCAGATTATAGAGGCAGAGTTTCCTTTAGTTCCGAATCCTGCGACGATTTTATGTAGTATTCCTACGGAGGTGTGATATTTCACAGTGATTGACTTGAAAAATGTGTTTTTCTCAATCCCGTTGCACAAGGACTGTCAAGACCTCATGTCATTTATGTTCCGCCAGACTAAGCTGAAAAGTACTTGTTTGCCACAGGGGTACTGTGAGTCCCCATCGATCTTTAATAGAGTCCTGCAGATGGACCTAAGCAATATTGATTTGCCAAGTGTTGTGCTGCAGTATGTAGATGAAATTTTAGTTTGTAGCATGTCAGAAGATGAGTGCAGGCAAGATTCAATCCAATCGATGACTTTTCTGGCAGACAAGGGATATAAGGTAAGGAGAAGCTACAATATTGCCAGGAAGACGTATTGTACATAAGTCAGTTGATTTCACATGAGGGAAAGAAGGTTACACTCAAAAGAGCTGAGGCAATTATGAGAATGTCAGAACCGCACACAATAAAGCAAATGCAGCAGTTGTGGGGATTATGTAACTATGTTAGAGCATGGGTATTTGATTATAGTTCATATATGAAACCTCTTTTGCCAGCCTTAAAGAAAGCCCAAGTGAACAATGAGAAAATAGAATGGACTGAGGAAATGGAAGAGGGGTTTGAGGAGTTGAAAAAAGCTATTTGTACAGCGCCAGTTTTAGGAATTCCCAATTATTCTGAGGAATTCTTTTTGTTCTAGCACACAAATGGACCAGTCATGACAGCAGTACGCGCACAGAGAACCACACTTGGGTATAAACCCTTGGCATATTATAGTGGGATTTTTGATCCAGTTATGAGAGGACACTTCACAGCCGCGTTCGCCATTGAGAAGCTTGCAAGCATCGTTATTGGGTGTTCCATGACTTTCTTTGTTGAGCATGCTTTGTTTGCTGTTTTGGAGAAACCTAAGGGTACTCTGACATCCCAGAGAGCTTTTGCATACGAGGTAGTTATATTAAACCCAGAAATTAAAATAGTCGGGTGTAAAATAGTGAACCCTGCCACATTTGTAGCCGAATCTGTGACAGGACGAGCAGGTTCATGATTGCACGAATTATGAGGAATTATGAGGAATTCTATGATGAAATCCCAAGGGCAAAGGAGAATGCTCTAGCAGCGAGGGGGGGGGGGGTTCTCTTTATAGATGGGTCTTAAAAGATTGATCAAACTGATGGAGAAAGAGGCATTCAGGTTCAGCTGTGATAAGGCACAGAGCTAACAGGGGAATTTGAAGTGGTAGCAAGTGCAAGACTAACGTCACAGACTGCAGAATTGGTGGCACTTATTGTCATGCTTGAGAATCATGCAGGAAGTGACGGTGTACAGTGACTCCACCTAAGTGGCGTCAACTGTACATGCAGGGTTAGCCCGTTGGAAAAGGAGGGGCTACCTCAGAGCTGACGGTACTCCAGTGCAACACGCAGCATTATTGGACAGGCTTGTTAAGGCACTACAACTCCCAGTAGCCATCGCAATAGTTAAGTGTGCAGCACATACTAAGAGAACTGACTTTATTTCACGTTGAATTCAAGCCGCAGACGAAGATGCCAAAAGGGTTGCATATTCACCAGATATTTCAAAATGTGATACCCCTGACGTGAAAGAAAAAGTGGTCACAATTATGATTGTAAATGAAGGATTTAATCATTTGTCAAGAACACAATTGATGGAAGTTCAAGGTTGTGCTCCACAGGAAGAAATGAGCTGTGGACACAGAGTTTTTCCTTATCCCCTTTGCATTGTGGTGACAGGACTGCATTGGTAATGCGGTGATGCCTGTAGCCTTATTAAGGGTAGCGTTAGAACAGCTTCACTACCCGGCGCATGTAACTAGGAAGCGTCTCGCTGCAACAATTGCAGAAGATTGATTTTTACTGAACCTGTTAGAATACATTGCATTGTATGTAGTGAATTGCATTGTATGTCAAAGGTTTACTGCTGGGCACACATTGCGAACAATTAGAGGAGTGATTCCTCGACTAAATGATCCTTTTCAGCATTTACATATTGACTATGTTGACATTCTGCAGGTATGTAGTGGATATCGGTATATGATAGTGTGCACCTTTTTAAGATGGATTGAAGCTGGTCCATGCACACATCCTGATGCCACTTGCGCTGCAAAGTTTTTAGTCTGAGAAGTATTTCCTAAATGAGGAGTATGTGTGGTGCTTCGATCCGACAATCGGCCCCATTTTATGAATGAGGTGTTTGAGCAAATTAATCTTTTGCTTAGTATTAAACATAAGTTTACTTCTGCTTATCACCTGCAAGCGAATGCAATATGTGACAGACTCAATGGCCTTCTCAA
This sequence comes from Ambystoma mexicanum, assembly GCF_040938575.1. Taxonomy (NCBI): domain Eukaryota; kingdom Metazoa; phylum Chordata; class Amphibia; order Caudata; family Ambystomatidae; genus Ambystoma; species Ambystoma mexicanum. Next base: position 321,859,284 of record NC_090926.1, on the reverse strand, counting down.
AGAGAGAATCGGCAAGTTGAAATTAACACTGATGAAGGGGTGGCTGTATTTTCTGCCCCTTGCATTATGTGCATTGAGAAATCAGCCTGGGTCGAACCACCACCTCACACCCCAAGAATTAGTAACACAGAAGCGAATGAGAATGCCTCGGACTCATCCATCGAGGACTAGGAGTGATGCCCAGACAACTGCAGAATTGTTAGGAAATGGGTTATATGTTTATTTAACATGTATATACCTCTGTCATTTCAGATCAACTCAAGCATAAGGGGTGACAGTCTCAGGACACAGATGAAGACCATTCAGCAACTGGATCCAAAGAACTACCTGTTCCCAAACTATTTAGTGGAGATCACATATTGATCCACAATTTCACAAAGAAGTGGCACAAGCCCCGTTTTTGTGGCACCTGGACCAAATGGGTTGGCTAATATAACATTAAAGAGTCAACCAGAATTTTGGGCAAGTTTGCTAAAAATATTATTTGAAAAGGTACTAGCCCATGGCATTATACCTCCTACATGGCAGACTGCTATCCTGATCCCGATTTTTAAGACGGGAGATAGGATGGACCCTAACAATTATAGACTGCTTTCTTTGCTGGATTACACTGGTAAATTATTTGCATCCATATTGCTGGATACATTACAGGCAAGGGTGGACAAGTCGAAGCTACTGTGCCATTTTCAATCAGGCTTTAGACAAGGTTATTCCACAGCGCATAATTTGGTTGTTATGGATTTTCTTCGTACTAGAGCCAGATCAAAAGGTAAACTTCCACTCTATGCTCTTTTTGTGGACTTTAAGGCAGCGTTTTACCTTATACCTAGAGAAAAGCTTTGGGCAAAACTCAAGCTAGTGGGCTGCCCGAGGGGCTTTTATATTATCTCAGGTTATTACATCATAATACCAGTGCGTCCCTGAAATAAGATACTCAAGGGAATACGACCAAATACATAAACCAAAAAAGGGGTTAAACAGGGTTGCGTCACAGCCCCTTTAGTTTACAATCTGTTTGTGTATGACCTTCCAATTGCGATAGTCTGTATACAAGTGTCACCTATGATAGGCTCACTGCCCTGTATTGGCCTATGCAGATGATTTAGTAATACTTGACCACACTTTTAGAGGCCTCCGTAAATCAACAGAGTCACTTTGGTCGTTTGCTGAGGCCAATGAGTTGATTATAAATTGTGATAAAACGCAACCGGAAAATCGTGTGCACTAAGGTACTGATAAAAGAGCTAGAGATCCTGTATACACCAATGTATAAAATCTGGGAATAGAACTGAAAAGGGTAGTCACCCTGCTTGTAAACAAGCTTGTTCAATTAAAGCTGCCCAGATTATTGCCATGGTGCATCAATTTCCCCTTATATATGGGGGATATACAGTTTGGGCTGCCCGGCAGCTATATATTCAGGTAGTAGCTCCAAGTACAATCTATGGCCTGGAATCATTACTATGTATGGATCTAGAGTGGCTACAGCTCATAGATGGTAAATATTGGAGGAAAATGCTGGGTTTACCGAACTGTATACCGATGGCAATGATAAGGCTAGAGCTAGGATTGATATCACTTAAAGCTAGCGTGCTGAAAAAACGAGCAGAAATGCACATTACTATGTGTAATGACCCTAATAACAGACTGCTACTTGCCATGCAACAGGAAACACTTAAAGAAGCTACGACATGTCAGCTAAAAAAAAAGTATGGTGGTATTCTTTAAAGAGATATGTTGGATACAGAGGAAGGGGCATGACATTGTGAAAATGAAGCAAGCACTTGCTAGATGTGTCGAATTGTGGGACTGGCTGGAAAACTATGCTCATTTGAACACTCTAAAAAAGTACCAGTCGGGATCCCACCTATTATATAGGTTTATGAAAACCCAGCAATATATTAATCTTTACCCATCCCCAAGACTTAGACGTTTATATTGCTACTGAGATTGAACCATTTACCAGTATTGTCAATAACTGGTTCATTTACCAGCGTATTATGGTCTGATCGATGGTGTAGGATGTGCAAGAATAAGGATGCTATAGAAACGGCTAAACGTGTATTATCTGAATGCCCTAGCCTCACCAAGACATACACCAGACTCTATGGGAGATATGTACATAATCTCGATACCATCAAGGATATGACTTTCTGGGCACAGTGTCTAAACACAATTAACATGAAGGTATATATCTCAATGTATAATGTTTGGCAAAGTGCAGAAAACCTCTTGGAAATATCTATATAACAGTGATTTGATGCATGTCACAGCTCCACGATGACTTTCTTGTTAAATTGGAAATAATTGTAATATTGGATGTTAATATTTTTCAAACCAGATAATTGAACTCACTATAGACCTACATATGTTATTTTATTTTGTTAGAAATTATATTTTAAATCTTGCATCTCCAATTATTATTGTTGATGTAATTATAGTGTATATGTATTTTTAATTGTTTTGTATTATTGTGATAAGATTGATTTTTGCACAAATGAATTTAAATATTTGTACTTATTACATGTGAAAAGTTTACTTGTAAACTATAACACATTAGTATTACTATAGTGGAGGACATTACTCCATCTGCAGTAAAGGTTCTAGGAAGGCACGCCTGGATTCACCTGAATGACGTGAAGCCACATGCTGGTAAAACCGGGACACCCCCACCTGATTCGGAAGCAAACCAAGAAGAAGCAGTTCAGCACGTGTAGACTCAATCGATGACAAGGAAGAAGGATGCAAAGATTGTGGAATAAATAAATGCAAGTGTGCATTTGGACTGTGACTCCCCTGGACACTCCTTATAGATATTATAGCAGGAAGTGAGAAAGTTACTATTCTTGATTCACAGGAGCTTGTTGACATTGGACCCTAGGAAGTGCTAAAGTAAATGAAAAATGCCCGATGTAGACTTCCTTTTTGATGATTGGAAAAGGGAGCCGTTCCCTGATTCATTTCTCACTGAGTTTTTCTTTGGACGCATACATGGTCCTGTCTGATGTTGATGTCCAAAGATTCCTTCTTGCGGTCTTTGTTTTTGTACTCAGAGCTTATTCTGCTCTTGTTGGGCACAGTACTGATGTGCGCACTTTTGTGCAGAATCCTAAAAATGGCCCAGTGATAAGAAGATTATTGGCAGCAGTAATCAAACAGATTCCGAGGCTGCCTGATTAAAAATGTTTTTTCCTTTCTAAAAAAATAAGTACACAGGCACAATGAGATTTATTGAACATGATGCGGTTAAAGAAAGTTAGCAAACTCAATGACATATGGAGAGACATCATTGGTGGAGCGTCATGTATTAGTGTATAATTTATATATGCACAGCATCTGTTATTGTTTTACTATTTTTACTGATTCATGCTGCATATCTTGTTGGTTCCAGAAAGATAGAAGTCCCTCTGATTCTCCCCACTCCACTGTCCTATGTAGAGTTAGAGTTTGAAAGGAAGCCAATGCCATATGTGATAGTTCCTATACCAGTGACACATGTAGGGCCACCCATTTCTCTGACAAGTGTTCCTATGAATCCCCCTGTAGGAAGAATATATACTGATGTATTCAATCAGACGCTTATGAGAGCTCACCTGGCAAGAAAAAGTCCTAAGAGAAGTACAAGAGAAGACAATTATGAGTTTAATGATTATTTAGACAGCACAGCACATTTGGGGAATAACATGTGGTATCAACACATGGAATAGTTTGGAAAGAGAACCTCTGAGGAGGATTGGTATGTGTGTGCTCTCCTACCTTATGCTATGGGAAAGTCTAAGATATTCATAGCTCTAGAAATATATGTCCAAACAGCACATTGTTTAACTCACCTTGTACTCTGCAATACAAGAGGTCAATTCCAGGGCCGAACAGCATCTTTGATCTGGGCAACTGAATGGACAGCACCAGAAGAAGATGATTATGTTCAAGATTTGAACACACGAGAAAGACCACACACCAGAGATCATGTGATAAGATATGAACAGCCAGGCATGAAAGGAGCAGGAATCAGATGGGAGGCACATAAGAAGCTCAATTGCCAAGCAAAGACTGATGAAGAAATACGAAGATGCAAGGAAAGAGGACAGATGCAAATCTTGGGAACAGTACTTTCTCCAGATGGCTGGGGAGAAGGTATATTTGTATGCAGAGCTGTGGCAGTAACTGAACATCATAAACCAGTTAGACCGCATGGAAAAAGGATGCAAACCTCTCCGGCCGAGGCTTGCGAAGTTGCTGACATGGGTCGAAGACAAAGGAGGCGTGTAACCGATAGTGCCTCTGGCTAGTGCAGAATTGTGCTTAAGAACTAATGGCACAAGGAAAATTGCAGAAAACCAACAATGTGGGTGAATCTTCGATGTACCAGGTGTGAAGAATGGGACAGTAGTGAGAATGGACCATGTGTGGACCCTGCGGATCCAGAGCGCATATGAAGCTACTCAGAGATTGGGGAGGACTATATTCTATGGTGATTATCCATGTTCCAGCATTACTGATTCCAAAGAGTGACCTGAACATTGGTGAGTTTCCAAAAGTAGATGCTCACCTGAGTAAGAAGAGATCTGTTGAACTCCTTGATCGAATGAAGAGGGAAAATTACTTCTCAGCTAAATCGATAGAAGCTTTTGATCCTAGTCCATATAAGCACAGACTATTTAGCAAAACTGCTTCAGTTTTTACTATTATCTTTATGCCGGTAATTCAGATGATGGTGAATGCCAAGTGGTTGCAAATAACCAGATGGGAGCTCTTGCAGACGATCAATACTACTATGAAGGGATTCAATGCTATCAAGGAAGAGCTGAGAGCCATAAGACTGATGACTCTCCAAAATAGATATGTCCTGGACATGATTACAGCTATGCATGGAGGTGTTTGTGCCAAAATCGGAGAATCATGTTGCACATTCATACCTTCTCATGATGACGAGAATGGCACCTTGACAGAGGCCATAACAATGTTGACAAACTAGCACATCAAGATGGAAGACGAAGTGGAAGATATTGCTGATGACAGCTGGTTTGCGTCAATCTTCTCATGGGTTCCACAATGGATGGGAACATTTTCAAGTTCTTTGGAGTCCTGTTAGTTATGATCATTTTTGGATTCTGTGTGGTTAGGATTATAATCGCACAGTACAACAAGACTGCAAAGAAAGCAACAGGAATGAAGATCATGATTGATGTTGAAGCTGGATTCAAACCCAAAGAGCTGACAGATGAAGAGATCAGAGACTATGTAAAGGCCAGTATTCACGCACCTGAGGGAACAACATTCCTGTATCCAAGAAACCACAAGAAGTATGTGGGAAGATGGATTAACTGCAACCAGAATGGACAGTGCAGCCTTATGACTTGGAATATTTATTGATGAGCATGTGAAATCAGCAGGATGCCTGAAGGGTGTACTAAAGATATGGACTCCGAAGAAACATTTCTTTAGATGAGGATGTCTAGATTTGAAGACTGATGGGAGAGTGGTCGATGAATCGCCCAGAGGGGGAGTGTAGAGGAGGAGCCAAGTACCTCTACAAGAAGTTCTGCCCCTATTCTGCCTATATGTTGGCAACCATAAATTGTGATATGTGCAGTACCAGTGACAATACCAATACCACGAAAAGCCCTTGAAACAAGGTATCCAGTGAGAAAGCCCTATATGTATCCACAAAGGAATGGTGAACTTCAGAAGGAAGTTCTGGAAGAAGTGGGAAATTGAATAAAGAAAGAACTGGTGGCGTTCTGTGAAGTTGAGGTGACACACGCAGAAGAGATATAAATGAAGCATGTATAAAGACTCTATAGAATCTGATGGCGAAGTGTTGAAGTATGTAACATTTTGCCCCTGAAATGAAGATTGTATGTGTGGAGAAGCACTAGAGAAAATGCAAACCCATTTTACAATTGTACAGATGCAGTAACGCAAGTAGACAAAGTAATCATAAGCCTGCCTATGTAGTGAATAGATTGCAGCTATGCGCCAATGTATATACATAGGAATGTATAGAATCTGGAAGTTCCACAACACACTTTAGAAAACTTGGACCCTGTGAATGGAAGAATTGGAAGTGTGGCCAGCAGAATAATAGATGACGGCGAAGGAAGATTGGAGAAAGGCTTGCTTGGCCCAGTGTCCAGAGTTGGGGCTGCCGAGAGCCTAGCCATGTACTCAAGAAGAAAATGTGAGAAGCAAGCTCAGTTCCTGTTTGAGGTGTAATGAAAACCATTGAGGGTGCCAAGATGTCTTCATTTAATGGTATTAAAATACAATGAAAAGCTCGAAAACGTGGTCTCCAGTCACATGCTCGAGACCATGCTTCACTCCCTTTTATACTCGGGCGCGGTGATCCTCTACAAGGCCGAGTTCAAAGGTATTCATTGATTGGCAGACCGCAGGAGTGATGATGGGCTGATTGGAAGGTGAGGCATGACCAGGCCAAACGCCCCAGTACCTGAAGTCCCAGTTGCGTGCTGCTAGCGTGTGGAATCTTGCAGAAGGGTACTAGCGTGCCAACCAATTATAGGGAGCCACGTATTAAGGAGCCCTATAGTTTGATAAACCAATAGTTTGTCATTTATTTTCATGACAAAGAAGATGGCTTGCACTTGGGATGGGCTTAGCTGCCCACCTGACCTTAGAGAGCCAATCACATCCCTGTAGCCCATAGAAAGTATATGTAGATGTTCCCTGTTGACCAACTTTAATCCCGAGTACAAAATAGGCCCATTGACCTGTTCTCTGGGAAGGAACCCACTCAAGAGTCTGCAGCCACACTTGAGCTCACTGTACCTTTCACAGATGGGAAATAGCCATTTGCATATAAGTCTTTGTCCTGCCCAAATGGGCAGTCCAGCACCAAAATGCTATGGCAATTCCCATCTGAACAAGAGTACCAACAGCAACCCCATACACGTTGGGCACATAGCCTTGTTGGGCATCATCAGTGAGGTGGAGCTGTGCCTCTCTGACCACAGTGAGCAAGGGTTCCACGTCTGGATGACCCTAGGAAACTTAGGGTGACTAAACCTAAGTCCCTTAAACAATCACAAAATAGTCTATAGGCCATAGTGAGCTAAAGTGTGGCTGCGGACTCTCGAGTGGGTACCTTCCCAAAGAACAGGTCAATGGGCCATGTTTGTTCTCGCAGAGGGGCGTCTATGGACCCACCTCTACCTCTTATGAGGATTCCACTTCAAACCCCCGCACAAACTCTCATCCACGATAACCACTACACCTACCTCTATCCAGAGGTCTCCCACCTTCCCAGCCCCTTCACACAAACACCAACAACGCATAAAGCTACCTTCACCTCTCCCTCCACCATAAACCCTATGCCATCCCAGAGGAACACCTAATCTTCAAACATATCTCGGACCCGGCACCAAATCCCTGCTTCCAATTCTACGACATTACAAACACTAGCCATCCACCTGACCACCTCTAGCAGGCCCCCCTTCATTACAGCTATCACTGTTCCAGCCTTCACCCTTTCCCGCATCTATATACTCCCATCACACCCCACCAGGAATCTATCCTCCCCTTCCCTCCCGCTCCCTCGCAGAATGTACACCTTCTTAAGTCAAACCCAACTAATTGGTGGTCTAAAGTGCATTCTGATCAATGCCAGATCCATTGCTAAAAATCATCACAACATTTATGACCTAATCACATTGGAAGGCCTCTTCATCGCCGAAACCTGCTTCTCCCCAGTCTTCCCGCACATTGCACATGAACCCTTCCCTCCACAAACCCTTCGTCTCCATCTCACACTCAGAAAGCTTGCAACTCAGACTGCAAATCAGTCCTGGTCAAATTTCAGCTGACCACCTCGCAAACGCACATCTTCCTGCAGATATATAGACCACCGGGATAGAATAGATGCTTTGCAGACTCCCTTCTTGACTCCTTAGCAGTCATAGTGGTCTCCCACCCTCTCCTCACAATACTAGGGGACTTGACATACCCCATAAGCCTATGACATGATCCCTACTGGACAACTTAGAAATCCTACATCTAACACAACTAGTCTCAGGCCCTACACACTCTGCAGCTCAAGCCCATGATACAATCTTTAGCTCACCAGACCTCATCACCACACTGCTACCCTGCCCACTGATCAGGACTGACCACGCAGCCATCCTCATCAATCTTTCCACGACAGACGCTCCCTCCCCTCTGGTAGCCCTGCCTCAACCCTCATGGACAGACCTTTGCTCTCTTGGAATCAGGGACACAGCTCTGAAGTGGGTATCCTTCTTCCTCTCCAACAGATCCCAAATGATACACTTGTCTCCTTTCTCATGGACACCCCTCCCCGCCCAGTCACCCTTGAAGTGCCACATGTGCTTCCTCGTGTCCCCACTGCTCTTTACTTGAGCCCCCCATCCTGCACTCATTCGCTCCCATGGCCTAACCTGCTATAGCTATGCATACGTCACCCAAAGGAACCCTCTGTCACCTCACCTGATCTCGCAACACGCCTCTCAGAAATCGAGCACTGGATAACTGTCAAACAACTCGTACTCAACTCAAGTAAAACTGAGATCATGCTCTTGGGAAGACCTCCCTCTTTCCCCAACCCACCTTGTGGCCACTCTCTGTAGGCCCACTACCTCCAACAAAGTAAAAGACCTCTGATGCATTATGGACACCTGACCCAATCACATCAAATTTATCATTTGTTTCTGAAGGTGAGCCTTTGTGTGCCCATGGTGCTAGGATGTATTTTCCTGGGGTGTGAAATGTAACTTGGTTGTAGAAGTGTAGTGTTCTTATGTTTGCCTGTTATAAGGGGTGTTAATTATCATGTGTGGGTGGCTTACTTGGTATGTGTATTTAGTGTTGGAACATACAATTTGAGTGGGTTAGTGCAGGGAGTAGCCCAAGACTTAAATGGGCAGATAAACCTAAAAACACATGTAGCAGATCATAGCTCAGCATCACAAGGCATACAAATAGGCATGAGCGTCCTCACAATACATTAGAAATGTTTGGACCAGTGTCCTCTCTGTGCTTCTACCACTGGCCTTTTGCAGACAGGTCCCATTTCACTTTCTCAAACAGCCGTTGCTGCCAGATCCTGTCTGTCTCTTGCTTACTCTCTTGCTCAAACAGATACATTTGACCCTATGTGTCAAAGGATCTGAGAATTTGTGCTGCCAGGAATATGATGGCATTTATCAGTCAATTGGGGCAGAGCCAGAATCCCTGGTCCCTTGCAAATGTTTGCCCTAGTGACTCCCACAAGCCTAAAACTCCTCTGACACCGTGCACACAGCCACAGGTCAAAAAGGAATTTCTACCCCTATCCATCCCCCGCCACTCCCCCCCCTCCGTCCCATCCTCACTCATCTGCCACACCTCATCTGGTTTTGTGCTCGTTCCATAACTTCGGTTCTCCAGCATTGGATCTTTCATAGATTTACATGCTGTTTGAATATTCCTCGTTGTCAGACTGGGAACCCTCTGTAACATTAAAGCAGTTTCCTTTTGAAATGAAGAAAACTGCAGTCACTATAGGGTTTCCTCTGTGTTGCTTTGGGCCATTTACCCACCAGCCAATAGACAGTGCCTCCTATAGCTCCAGCCCTGGAAGCCATCTTCAGATTCTTTACTGCATGTTCAGTCCTGGGAGTCCTCCAAAGTTCCCAATTCACTTGATGTTTTCTTCAAGAAAGATCAACCTACAACTTAAACTTTTACATCTTCTGAAAGCTACAGATAAGTATGTTACTAATATGGGGTTTGGGAGCTTCTATACTCCCGCTGGGGGAGGCACACGTTTATTCTGTGTTCCTTCTGGGTAGATTCTGTAGAAGTGTACTTTCCTCCCCTCACCCTCACTGATCAAACTTGGTCTCCTTATAGATAGATATATGTGTATATTACAGGCATAAGTAAAGACATTACTCCCTTTGCTCTGCCCACTACTTTGATTCTGGCTCATTAATTAGTCTTTGCTAAATGATTTTACCACACTAAAGCGGTTTGTATTCCAAATGTGCTTGGTGCTTCTGTAATCCCCTGTTTAAGGTGACATTTGGCTAATCTACTTTTCACTTTATTTCAAAGGTATTCTGAAGGGCATGACTTATTATCCCACAGTAAGCATAATCAAGGGGAAGCCTTGTGTGCCACGAGGCTTCATCTACAAGGCAGGCTAGTCTACAAGAGAGCCTCATCATCGATAAAGTCTTGTCAACAACAAATTTGTTTATGAGAGAGCCTCGCCACCTAGAAAGGTTTATCAACAACAGGCTTGTCTATGAGAGGCCGTCGTCTAAGAGAAAGGCTCATCAATGACAGGCCCATCTATGAAAGAGGCTCATCTATGTTGTGGCCTTGTCAATGAGAATGGCTTGTCCATGGCAAGCTCGTCTATGAGAAACTTGTCTATGAAAGTCTCACCTACGAGAGAACCTTGTCAACGAGGAAGTGCATCAATGACATGCTCATAAACGAGCGAGCCTCTTGAAAGAGAATGATCATCTCATCAACGACTGGCTCGTTTAGGAGAGAGCCTCATCAACAACAGGCTTGTCTAAGAGAAATGAATCAACGATATTAGTCTATGAGACAGCCTTGTCTACAAGACTGGCTCCTCAATTGAGTAAGACTCTTCAACAACCACCTTATCCTTGAGATAGTCTAGTCTACAAGAGAACCTGGTCTATGAGAGATCCTCATCTATGAGATAGGCTTGTCTACGAGAGAGCCTAGTTAACGAAAGGGCTCGTGCCAAGAAAGGGCTCATCTATGAACAGCCTTGTCTACAAGAGAGGCTTCTCAACAACAAGTCTAATCAACGAGACCGGCTTGTCTACTAGAAAGCCTCATCAACCGATAAACATAGTTAACAAAAAAGTCTCATCTACGAGTGTGCTTCATGTATTGAAAGTGCTAGTTAACGACAGACTCAGTTAAAGAGATTTGTCTACGAGGGTGATTGATCCAAATGAGAACCTAAGCTACAACAGGACAGTCACTGAAAAATATGCTATAGGAGTGGATTTCATCTTTTAGGAAGCCTGGTCTACAAGTAATCTTTTTTCTACAAATTCCTCGTCAATATAGGCCTTACTATATGATAGAGCTTTATCTATGACACGCTTACTCTCACACAGACTCTTCTAATAAAGGCTGGATTTGCTACAAACGTCTCCATGATGCCTTCCTCTGAGGGGCCTCGAATATGGCAGTTTTGTCAATGGCCATCCCTCTACAAAAGCCCTAGCCTAGAACAGGCCTGTTCTGTTATGGAAACCCGTCTTTGTCAATTTGTCAAGATGCCTATTTTGTGACTCAGACTCAATAAAACATGTGCTTGGCGGATGGGGAGACAACAGCCCTCATCTAGGAAAGACCTCTTCTGCAAGATGCATCATCATCAAAATCCTTTTGTACGGGAAGCCTTGGTGCCAGCAGATTTAGCTGTAGAAAAAAAGCAATTCATTGCGGCCGCATTATCCTTGATGATTTATGCAGGGAAGGCCTCTGCTAGGTTCAGTGGCAATCGACAATAACGCAGCCTTTTCATTTCTTCCACTTTGAGCGTAGCACTTCTCTGAAATCAGCTGGGGCTGCCGCTCAACATACGCCTCCCAGTCATACGGGATGCATTATACATCTTGGGCAAGAAGTATGAAGCTGGATTTCAGCCCTATGGATCTTCCCATATATGTTGCTGCTCTGCTCAACCCATAGGCAAATCCAACAAGTTTCATTGCTGCCCGGTGCCACCCTTCCGTTTTGACACCACAGTGGGAGGATGCTTGCCGTTGTTCCGACATCCAATGGAGATGAATAACATCAGTCAACTAGGTGTTTTTTATATTGGCCCCATGGCTGCACCCCCATTTTAGTGCTAAGGCTGCCAACTATTCCCGCTGATGACAAGCCAGCAAACATCTCTTCAGGCGCTTCAACTAGTGCTGCTAGCACTCCTGCCCAAAGGAGCTGTGGAGCAAGTTCCTCGTTCTGAGGAACATCAGGGTGCCTAATCACGCTATTTCCTGGTCCCAAGTAAGGTTTGGTGGGTGGATACCCATCTTCAAACCTACGCTACATATTCTTCAGCTCACTATCATTTGAAAGGATTATGAAAAATACATGTTTTGCCCACCTTACCAAGGATTTCTTTTTCCATCATCACTGGACATGACAGGCACTTATTCCAGGTTGCCTTTCACCACAGTTGTCGCAGGGTCTATGTATGTGGTGGCAGGCTGCTGTTTTCAATTAAAGATCCCTACAACAGGTCCTTGGTTATGCCCTCCCAGCACATGCTGTTTTTCTGGGAGTGCAATTGGACAAGGGCTCTGGCACCGCTACCTTGCCCTCTGACAGGGTCAACACCATTCTCTTCAAAAATCCTAATGCAGCAACTAGTTGTCTTAGTCCGGACACAAAACCCTCTCCCAGGGATGGTGTGTGCTTCACGTGCAACCTGTCCAAGAGTTCCTAGATGCCCACTTGCAGTGGATCACTGGTCATTGGGACGACAAGTTGAAAGGCACCAGCCTCCTTTCATCACACACAAACCACCAGGCCACAGTTATGTCCATGGAGAGATAGGAGCCCACACCTAACGGTCTCTGGTCTGAAGGACATACATCCTTGCACATAGGTGTCCTGGATTTGAGGGCAGTGCTCTGGCCTCTGAAGCCCTTCGTCTCAGAAAGCCTTTCATGTGTTTACAGACAACACAACCACATGTTCTATATCCGGAAGCAGAGTAGCATCAGATCAACTATCCTGTCCGCCAAAGCTAAACCCTTCTGGAAATGAAATCTTTTGCACAGGATGTTCTGTCTTTCTTCCACCTACCAGGCATGCCCAACTCCATGTCTGCTTCCCTCAGCAGGGAACTGCCATGAGCGGGTGCTACTCCACAGTCCAGTTAAGTGCATATTCCATAACATGGTGGACATCTGAAATAGACCTGCTTGATAGCCGGGGCAAGCCAAATTGCCTTGCCTTTGCAAGTAGATCCCTGTAACCAAGCAGCCTGGGTGACACAGTCACAATTCCTTGGACAAACAGGTTCCTCTCATACCTACATTCTTGTACACCTTCATGCAATGGCGGTGCAACCTGAGTCTAATGAAGCTTGAGTGGCCGAGACAGTTTTCATTTTCATTGTTTCTGGCTTTTTTAACAGCACTGCCAGTCCAGCTCCTGACAGTTTTCAACCTTCTGCCCAAGGATTAGGGATTGGTTGCCTTCAGGAACCAGCCTCACTCAACGTATGACTTGGCTACTACTTCCTTACAGTTTGTCCAAGTTTACATGGCCTAAGAGTGCAGAGACATTTTGGCAAAATCTCCAGTGCTCACTGCCGTTTCTTGCTATGACTGTAAGTGAAAATATTTCAGAGTTTGGTGTGCTAGACATGGAACAGACACCTTCCACTTCCATTCACAACAAGTTCTGCCTTATTGGCTCTCCCTAGAACTCAGCGGTATGGCCCACGTCTCTCATAAGCTCTTTGCTGTGGTTTCCCTCTTTACTCATTAACACACTTCTTAAGATCCTGCTTCGGATTTCCACCAGTACTAGCACTGGCTACTGCTTAGGAAAACAGTGGATGTGACATCTTTTTCAGTGTCTACATAGGACAGATATCAAATTCCTATCACGGAAGAGGGCTTTCTTAGTCCCCATCGCCTTGGCCAGAAGGGTCGGCAAAATGCAGGTGCTATCGGTTTAGCCGATTTATCTTGTTTACCTCAAGTGTAAGGTCCTGTTGATGTCGAACCCTATGTTTATGCCTACTGTACCCTCATCGCTTCCCCTCTATGAACCTTTGGTAAGCACTAGGTTGCCCGTTCCAAGCCATTCCGAAAGTCTTAGCTGCTGTTCGTGGCATTTGGACGCACATCCATCCGCAACAGGCTGTGCAGGTCTTCCATCTCCTGATGGCTTTCTGCCTGCATTTATTTTGTTCACCTGGCCAACTGGCCTCTTCACAGTCAGCCAAAGGCACATTCTACTAGAGCAGTCTCATTTACCACTGCCCTCCCTTTTTGTGGCCCCCGCGTGAAGATCTGCAGGGCAGTGATATGGAGGTCTGTTCATACCTCCGCCAGGTTCTACTGTGTAGACAAAGGGCCTCATTACGACCCCGGTGCTAAACCATGGTGCTATTAGCACCATGGTCCATGCCGGGGTCCGCCATGGTGAATGGCGGAATTACCACCCCATTCCAAGGTTGGTGGGGCGGTAATTCCCCATTCACCATGGGCCCTTCCCCATTCCCATTTTTGCCCCATAGGGCTCAATGGGAATGGGGAAGGCGCTAAGTACGGTACCGCAAATTGCGGCACCGTACTTAGCACCCAGGTCCCTTTGCGGAACCCTACTTTAACAGCTGGTAAAATCAGCCGTTAAGGTCGGGTCCTGCAAAGGGACCTCATAATCAGGCCTTAAGGGTGTAACGGCGCCGACACCTTTTACGGCGCCGTTAAACCCTTAACGCCAGGGTTGTAATGAGGCCCAAAGACTTGATGGAGGTGTCCTGAGTTCAGCAGGCTGTCCTTCAACATCTACTCACCTGAGGTGAGCTTTGTCCTGACGGTGAGCCTTATCCTCCTCCAAGCTTGGTATTGCATGCATGGAGATCTATGTGTACTGCGGAATAGGACAAAATGACCGAGGACATAAAGTCTGAGGCCCAAAAGTCCGACCCCTGTTTCTTCGCAGATATATATGTGGGGGATAAAGCTAATAAAAACTGATATAGGGGTAAGGTGGGAGGGCTGTGTGGGGTCTACCCCCAACATATATATTTGCAAACAAATGGGAAACAAAGAGAAAAAAAAGTCGGACTGTTGGTAGTCAGACTTTTGCATTCGGTCCTTTCACACAGATCCGTGTACTGCTATATGATCTATTCAAATAGCATTTGAATCTACGAAAGATCCAATGCCCGAGAAGGAATAAGTTATTTTCCTGTAACTCCTGTTCTCCAGAATTTGTATCTTTCATAGATTCACATGCAATCCTCCCTCCTACCCCTCATATGGCTCATCTTGAATCGTTTTAGCACTATCTCGTGTGCTATGAGAATATGAAGATGGCCTCCAAGGGTGGAGATATAGAAGACACTGCCTATTGGCTGAGGTCTAAATGACCCAAAACAACACTGAGAGAACACTAAGTGACTGCAGTTTTCTTCATTTCAAATGAAACTGCTTTAACGTTACAGAGGATTCTGGGGTATTCCAACAGCATGTGAATCTATGAAAGTTACCAATGCTGGAGTACCGGATTTACAGATACGTTACTTATTCCTTTTTAAATGATGAGCAGGAAAGTTTAGAAGGAGGAGTCTGGATTCCTCAGTCCCCCAAGAAGATGGGTGCTCCATCCCTTAGGCCTATAGGAATGCTTGCCATGGCTGGAACATTGAAGAGAAGTATGCTGACATTGAAAGAGAGGGTTGAGGTGGGGATGGAATAGGTGAACCAGTTACACTGCAAATTCGAATTTGTAGTACTTCCTAACACTTACCAGGCACTGTTCTATGCACAAGATGCTATGAAAACATTGTCCCAGAACCAAGCAATAATATCGGGGCAGGAGCAGGTCTGCAGTATTTTCCTATCTTTAGGGACTGTCCTTCCAGAGATAGGGAGGGGCTGTCTGGGATTATCAAATGCACAAGATGAGAACTGTTCCCACAGGGGTTCTACTGGAGCAAGGAGGGAACCACCTCAACCATCAATAGGTATTTGCACATCAAAAAGGGGAGTAAGACTGATGGGCTGCCTTTCTAGTGCAAAGTGAGGTTGCCTGTTTGTGCCCTAGTATTTGCACTTTTACCCTAGTTGGTATGATTACTGGGATGATTGTAATTTTGAAGCTAGCTCCAAAATCTACAAAAAGACAGCACTTATATTCATGTGGGCTCCTATTGTTTGCCTGGTCATTGTTTGTAGACTTATGACAAGCAGGCGCTTTCTGAGTCCCAGCTTGCCCTTGGCTCACAATTGCAGTCGGATCCCGTCTTCTTATTTCATGTATTCTCTTGACACACAGGCCTTACATGGTCTCCAGCTTTACTCTTGACTCTTTAGTGCCCATTAGCCCCTTTTATCTGTACATGCTCTGCTTTCTAGTGACAGATATGCACTTCATGGTCTCCATCTTTGAACATGCCTCTTCAGTACAAGTCTTCCCTTTTGTCTTTGCATGCGCTCTTCTTATATCATGCAGGCCCGTCAGGGCAATGTAATGTACAATATAGGGGATAGCTCTGCTCCCTTGAGCTCGACCTTGTAAGGTGCAGTATGTGAAATTTAGGGGGGGAAATTGCTCTGCTGCCTGAAGCCAAACCATGTGAGTGGAGCGTGCCCTGCTGTAGCCCATGCTGTACCGTTCTGTGGGAGTGAAGCTTGGTGTGGCCCATGCTGTAAGCATTCTGTCTGAGGGAAGCTTACCCTCCTATGGTGTTTGCTGTACCCTATTCTGTGGAAGTGAAACCTGCACTGCTATGGCCCATGCTCTGCCTGTTATGTTATTGGGGTTTATACCACACTTTGCTGCCATTTGTCAGTGTCTCTAGGCACTCAGGATGATCTGCAAGAGAGAGAGGGGGTGGATGAGGTTGTTTGGGACAGAGGGGAAATGAAAGATTGCTGTGTTGTTGTGTTGATTTGTGCAGACTAGAAGTACCACTTCACAACATTCATAACTGGTTTAGTTCTGTTTTGGGCAGTATTGCCCCTAAAGAAACCTTTCAAAAACTCACACAACCGCTACTACGACTAAAGAACTGTGTTCAAATCTTTGCACATTTCAAAAAGAAATTTGCTCCTTTCCCGAACAAATGGAGAGTAAAGGTCGGTCACTCACTCCTCACTATTGACACTCCTCTGATGCCCTATATCAACTCATTGCCTACATTTTCCTTTGCCTTCTCCCTGTAGAGGACCTACTCGCTACCATTGAGTCATGCATCCCAACCTGATATCCAGAGGATCTGTGCCCTCCCAATTATTACAAATCCATCATGAAATACCTTGACTTCACACCTATTTTCTTCTCCTTCCTCAATGTCTCCATCAACAATGGAAGTGTCCCAGCTCTGTTAAAATCTGCTTACATCAGGCCCATGACCAAAAAGCCCACAGAAGCCTCAAAATACTTAATTAGCTACCACTCACACACTCCTTTCATCTGGACACTAGTGGTAAAATTCTAATACGTTCAACTGTGGAACTTCATTGAAATGAATGGCCTGCTGGATGAGAGGCAACATGTTTTCAGACCATCAAAGGCTACAGAGTCAGCTCTGTGCGCAATCTGGGAGATAATTAGAAACAATGCTGAGAAAGATTCCACAGAGCTTTTTCATCCTACTGGATGACTCAACTGCTTTCAACCCCACCGCTTACAAGTTCTCATAAAAATAAAAGACTTAAATTTATTAAAATTAAAGAAACTGCTCTACTCTGTAATCCCTAGTTCCTCACAGACAAACTAAAACCTTACCTCCCATCCTGCACCCTAAGATCAAGCTCTGCCCTCCTTCTGGTGATCCCAACCACCAACTCGGTCAGGATCGGAGGATCCTCGTTCTCAGCCTTGGCCCCCACTCTGTGGAACTCGCTTCCACCTCACATCATGCACACCGAAGACTATTTGTCATTCCACAAATTACTAAAAACATGGCTCTTCCCATAATTCCAATGATCACCCTAAAGATACATCCAAATTCCCCAGCAACCCAATGAAAAACATCACAAAATGAGACTAATAAAACAACCCGTTGCTCCTACCGGCATGATAGGATGGAGTGGAGGGAGTAGATGGATGAGATGGAGGGATGGAGCAGACAGAGTCACGCAACTGGTGGAGCGGAGGAATGGAAGAGTAATAAGAGTTGATCGAGCGAATTTGGTCTGGATGAAATATATGGAATGGACGCAGTCGAACAGAATGTATGGAATATTTGGAGTGAACTGAATGAATAGATAAAAATGCGTGGAGTCGATTGATTCGGATAAGTAGAAGGAGTTGGCTGAATCGGACTGTATGTATAGTGTATAGATTTGATAGAATGAAACGAGTGGAATGACTGGAACGAGTGCAATAAATGGAGTAAGGTGGATAGACTACAAAGAATAAGTGAGCAGAGGAGTGGGTGGAGTCGACAGAATGGTTGGAGTAGGTGGAACGGATGGAGCAGGTGAAACCGATGGAATGGGTAGAATGGATGAAAATGACTGAATGTATAGAGTGGGTGAAGCGGATGAGTGGGTGGAACGTATGGAGTGGATGGAACGCATGGAGTGGATGGTTGGATAGAATGGACAGAGTGGATGGAACAGATAGAGTGCATGGAACGGGTGGATGGAATGGAGGGAATGGATGGAGAGGATGGAAGGAATGGAGCGGATGGAAGGAATGGAGCGGATGGAAGGAATGGAGCAGATGATGTGGATGCTGCGTATGTTGCAGATAGAGGCAACAACTGTTCACCATGATGTTACCAAATATCTGTATCACCTATATTCTATGTACCTGTATCCCCATATATATATATATATATATCTGCATCCCATATTTACCTCTATCCATCCTGTCGCTTTATATATGTATGTCGCTATGTACGTCCCCACCGTCCTGCTCACGTGCCTGGTCTCAGCCGTTTTTACTGATAACCACCATATCACACCACTACTCTCCCTCTCTTCTATACACCATCATTCAACTAGAACACAGCTATACCCCTGATAATTTGGCCTAGCTGTTCACATACAAACACAACCCCACAAACTCCTCATCACCCTAATAAAACACAGCTAGCTGAAGCACATTCCGGCCAGCATAGGCGTTCCTCAGGCCTAACGCAGCCAGAACCCAGTCTGAGTGTCCACCCACCAGACTGAACACATCCAACCGATTTCCTCAGCACGCCTATCGCTAAGAATCAGCTATCATCCAACAATTACACCAGCTGCACACATATCTGGTGCACCCATACGATATCTCTCTCTCTCTCTCTCTCTCTCTCTCTCTCTCTCTCTCTCTCTCTCTCTCTCTCTCTCTCTCTCTCTCTCGACTTGAACTGCGGTTTCCGAGGGCGTTCATCCTACCAGCGCTTTGAGTTCATACCAATGATATATAAGGTGCAATATAAATGGCAAATAACATAACATAACAGGCAGAACTGAAACCACCATCATGGGTCCCCACAAATCCAAAACTCTCCAGCTAACCTTAAGAGAACCCTAAGCGTCCACATGATCATCCCTTCTGTTCAACATCTACATGACACCATTGGTAAACCTAATTACTGGATCTGGCATCACCAACTGCAGCTTTGGGGATGACACACAAATAAACTACACACTTGGGAACAGTCAGTCAACAAATGCTCCAGATATTAAAATGTGCCTTGCATATGTCGACACATGGATGACTGCCAACAGGTTAGAAACCCTGCCAAAACTGAACTGATGCTCTGCAATCCAAAAATGTCCATCGCCACCACACTCCTTTGGCCTGGCAAGATGGGCCCAGCCCCATCCACCACCATGGCAAGTCACCTTGGGACCCCAATGGACAGCAAACTCTATGGACAACACCCTCACATTCGAACTACTGGTCTGAGCCATCGTCTAAAGATGCTTTTTCTAACCTACATTGTACACCACATCTTATCTTACTTAAAATTCCCCCACAGAACCATTGCATTGATTTCTTTAGATATTCCAATCCAGATAGTACTAAACAGCCTCTGTCTCGTGCTCCTGGACTACCTCTTGAGGAAGCAACAAAGAGTCCAAAATGTAGTGGCAAGACTCCTCCTCATAATCAAGAGATTCATACATATCAAACCAGCACTATGCATCCTTTATTGGCTGCCCAACCAGAAAAGGATTAATTTCAAACCTTGTGCATTGCATACCACTCCTGCCAAGGAAGAGGCACCTTCAGAGGGACGACCCAGTGCTACCCTCCTTCTAGCATACTAAGGCCCAGCAACGCTGCACTAGTCTTACTCGCAAGCTTCAGTAAGAAACAACAGGGGGGATTCTCATTCTCCTTTCTGGCCACAAAACTCTGGAACACCATACCTAGAGATCTCCACCAGGAAGAGAACCACCTGATGTTCAGGAAACCGCTCAAGCCATGGTTCTTCTACCAACTCTGAAAGAAAACTGCAACCAACCGGAGGAGGAGGGGGTACATGTGCAATCACACCTACCTTGTAGCATGAGTGACAGGCAAAAGGGGGGAGCAACAATGTCAGAAATGCATGTCCAGAATGGTGGTCCCTGTACATGCAGAACCCACCTACGCACCCTTCGCAGGCCGCAACACACAGGAGTCAGACATGACTGGAGATGCATCATTCACTGATCATGGCCATTTCAACCCCAGCCGGACAATGAACTACAGGTACCAGAAAGTAACAACCGCCCCCCCCCCCCCTACCCTCACATGTAATGGCAGTGAATTGGTTGACATGGCCACATAGTGGCCTTAATTGTATGCCCAGGGTCAAGCCTGAAGATGACTTAAATCAACAACAAAGACCATGGTTGAAGTACATACACAGAAAACTACACGGTACAGTGATGTGCAATTAGCTGTGCCTATCCAATGACACGTGCATAACTGGAACAGGCTGTCGAGGCCAACACACACACAGTATAAGCTCTGGGGTTCTGGTTAAGACTAGGTGCAGGGCCCACAAACACCGATGTTGCCCATGGCATGGCTGTAAAATGAGGCAACCAATGACACCCCCATACATGGGATGAGGCACTGCCAAACAACTATTGAGGGACACTACCCTGCCATCAGACCTGGCATGCACTCCATACACCAGGAAGAACACAAGCCATCATGGATGCCACACATGCCACCTTCACATGTAACCCAGACTCCCATCAGGTACCATGCATGGTAGCAATGCATAAGGCCAGACCCCTTCCTCCCCTGGCATGCTGCCCTTTCAGTCAGATACCAATGAGCAATGAGTGTTGGTTGTGAGCTGTGTGCAAGTATTACCATGTCAGACTGGACACCCCCTGAGCAGTGCAATATTCATGCAAGGACTGGAATGTGAAACAGTGTGTTGCAATGAGAAATGGGACATGCATGCAGAGACTGACCATTGAGATGCTGCCGTGACACGCAATACCACTGCTGAGCATCATAATTCACACCTGTGTCTTACCCCTCGTAGGATACTCTTGATACCCGCTGCTTCCATGGCCGATGTCCCGTCTTAGTAATCCCCAGACGCTGCAGGAAGTGCCATTTAATAGGGCCCAGGTGAGAACCAGGGTGACCATAGAGTAGACCTTCGACCTCTGCAAGGCCAGATTCAGATGCCTACACCGGTCTGGGGGTGTACTGATGTACATGCCAGACACGGTGGGACAGATAGTCCTGGCCCATGCACGTGCGCACCGAGCACATGGATGCCAGGCATGGGTGCAGGACCCAGCAAGAACTGCTTGACAACTGTTTCTGAGTCCACTCTCCATTTAGCACATCCCCTGCACCTTTGGTGATATCCTGCATCATCACAACACACACTTGTATGAAAATAAGGAATGTCCTGTCAGTGCCTCAGGTGAAAAATGTTTTATTTGCACACATTCCCTTCACCAAAACAGATTCCCCATTCAACTACTACTCACCCTACCCCCCCTAAAATACCCACCCTCAAAACACTTTCCCTCAAAACCACTGGCAGTGTTCGACTGTCATTTCCTGTCCCTCTTGGCCTTGGTGCCTTCTCCTGCTCCTTGGCAGCGAGATGGCGCATTGGGGTGCTGGGGAGGGGGCCCTCTCTGGGGGTCAAAGAGGTGGAGGGCTCAGACCTCTGCGCCTGGATGTACTGCAGAGTCACCAGGATGGCCTGTTTGAGCGACTCAGCAGAGGCAAAGGATACCTCAGCCAAAGACACTGATGGTGTGCCACTTCCATCTGTGGGTGATGGTGGCGGGGCTGCTGCAGCTGATGGTGGTGTGGCTGATGGTGGCTATGAAGGAACTGTAGCCCTGCCCTGCTGCTTGGGCCTGCTGGCAAGGGGTGTGGCCTTCACAGGTTTGGCTGCAGCTGCTGTTCAGATGTCGAGAGTTCAGCCCGGTCGATTTCTGTGGACTGTGTGCCCGTTTACCATCTGGGGTTCATGTTTGCAAGCTTGCATTACACTCATGCAACATAGTGTGTGTTCTGCTCCTTTCATGTGGCTTCTTTGGTGTCTTTGCTCAGATTGTGCTCCTACATGTAGGTGGTGTGAGTGCACATTGCCTGTTGGCCTGCCAACGTGCCCTGTTGTGTATGCGGTGGGCCAACAGTTCATGTCATGGACTCCCTTAGCACACATGGGCACCTTATCATGTGTCCATGTTGTGGGGCTGTACATTGTGGTTGCAGTGCTTGTGCATGGCTACATCTATCTGCATCCCCTGGCATATCTGTGTTATCTGACCATTTGCTGTGGTTGACAGTGTTGGACCACTTCCCTTGAACATTAGGTGGTTCTCTGCTTGGGGTTGCATGTATTTGGACACACCATTTGGATTTACATGGGGTTTGTTGTTCTTGCCACCATCACCTTGGATCCCTACTCCAGCCTCTGCCGTCCCGACTCCCTCAATATCCCCCAATTTTGTGTAGGATGGGGCTACACGCCTCCTCCCATGACACGAGGTGGAGGCGTGCCCCCGTCCCTCCTCCTGTGGAAGCGCTCTCCCTCCCACGTTGCGAGATGAGGCTCCGAACCCTCAGCCTCAGATCGTCCCACATCTTCCGGCAGTCCCTGATTGTGCGGGGGACAGTCCCTATGGCCGTGACCTTCATCGAGCTCCTGCCAAATGGCAGATTTCCTTTGCTGGCTGGTTTTAGTGTGTCTGGCCTCAAAGAGTGCCTCAGAGTGCTGCACCACTGCCTCCGCTAGTGCAGTAACTCTGCCTCATTGAATTTTGATTTTCACAGCATGAGGTCAGGCACCCAAGTCTTTGTGCTGTCAATCATAGAGATGGCACCTTGTTTAGCAGTGGATGGCAGCAGGAAATGGGAGATTTGGGGTGAATTGAGTTTTAAAGATGGCCGCCAGTGAACTTCTGTGTTCTGGTGGTGATGCTAATTCCAGTGCTGGTAATTCTGGCGGTTTCGGTGCTGGTATCGGAATTACTGGCACACTTCTGCCGGTAATACCAGCGGATGGCTACTAATGCCAGTAATACCGGCGTGCTGGTATTACCGTTTCTAGTGGAGAGGTGTGCGCGCCCTGCAACTCGTGATACAACAGTAATTCGGGTGATCGCCCCACCGGTAACAGGAATACCAGCACACCAGTATTCCCGCTGTTTTACCGGCAATCTTGTAATGAGCCCCTTTGAGTGCAAAGTTTGATGGTAACGCTTGATTAAGGTGAGCTCAAAGAGTTCCCATAAGGAGGTGTTTTGGGCGGGGAGGGGCAGGAACTGGGTGGGAATAGCCATAGGGATTAGCATGGCCATGGGTGGGCAATTAACCAAAAATACCTACAAGCTGTATGTGTCCTTACTCATATGCCATTTTTCCCTATCTGTAGTCTAACAAAATAGTTTTGCACGCGACACCTAGTAGCCCAAACTAAAAATGAGCCCTCTGAAAAGACAGGGCTATGCTATCCTATCAAAGATTTGGCCAATGTTTTTCACACAAAACACAGAAATAAACAAGACATTTCATGAATATTATAACAAATTGTTTAAAAAAGAAGTATCATCATTAGAGGGTATTGGTAAAATCTCAGTGATAGTTAACCTTGTGAAAGCAGAAGAGACAGACTTTCTGAACAGCAAAGTGCACTTGGAAAAAGTCAAAAAAATGTAAAAGAATTAAAACCCAGTGAAGGCCTGATGGATTCATTGCTTGCTTTTACAAAGACTTCAGTAGAATATTGGTTATCAGTGAAATTTACAATGGTTAAAAGGATACAGACATCTTCCCTGCTACACTGAAAGAGCACATGGCAGTGTTGTTCCCCAAACCAGACAGGGACCCTTTAAACTATGGTAAATACAGACCCATGCTACTGACAAACGTGACTCCAAAATACTTACAAGGATAGGGACAAAAAGGTTGGTAGATTTTTGTGGAAAAAGATAATTCACCTTAACCAGGTGGGATTCATGAAAGATCGTAATGGAAATTCAAATATCCACCAGATAGTCAGTGCTGTCTATCACACCAAGGGAAAGCATTAATCGTAGCCTGCAGGTGAGACCCGATGCAGAGAAAGCGTTCGACAATGTTCATGGGTAATAACTAAACTGCGACACTTCAACTTGTGCGAGAAGTTTTGTGAGTCTGTATTTAAGCTCTATGACATGGCCTGTACACCAATTGATGCTTCTTTGATACAATTACGCTGGTAAAGGGCACAGAACCGGGGTGTCCCATCTCCAATACTATTTGTAATCGCTCTAGAATGTCTGGCTCAATCCATAACAGATGATAACACAAACCATGGGACCAAGCTATGCGGTGCAGTGAGCAAGGGAATGACATGTTGCTCACCATATCAAATCCAGATGAAAGCCTAGATGTCCTACTCCACCTTGTGAAAATGATTATGTTCCTTTTCAGGATGCAAACTAAACTAGTCCAATGATCCCCTCTCTCTCATGTTGAATGAACAGCACCATGATAAATTCCCACTGAACTGGGCGAGGAAAGAGATGATGTAGCTGGGAATGTTGCTCCCACTGAAGAAACTGAACTTCTTCTCATATTCTGGCTTGGCTGCTGGTGGACATCGGGATTGTGTGCGTGTGTGTGCGAGAATAAACACATGGATGATGACCGATGAATATCCTCCCACATATTCTATACCTGTTCAGATCACAGAGTGTAAAGATAAAGCCCTCGGTCTTTATAAGCCTGGAGAAGAAACTAAAAGGCTTGTATGGGCGGGCAGGAAGAAAGCCCTTCTATCATTGGAGATTATTATTACAGTGTTTTGTGAAGGCATCATGAAGCAAGACACAGACAACCTATTCAAAGTTCAAAATAAAAACATGTATTAACTCAAATGTCAGGATGGTTGAAGGCCTAACATGCCCTATACTAAGGTGGGATGTCCCTACCTGAACAAAACTAAGGAAAGTCTGAGTGTGAAAGTTCAATTTAAAAGTCTGTCTGTGTTCAAAACCTATCCTTGCCCTCACAAGTAAAGCTAAACAATGTATAAGGATGTCCATAACACGAGTAATGGTGATAAAACAAGAGTTCTGAGCTTCTGCCAGCTTTTAGCTTCCTTTTCAGCTTCCCTTCCCCAAGTTCAAAACTGTTCCACAAAACCTTGGGGTCCCCTTCCCCACGTTCAATGCAATACAGTTTCACAGAAAAAGGGCTTGAGGATTCCGTCCTCAAGACAACATCAAAGTTCAGCATGTCTCAGGATTCTCTTCCGCAATACTTCAACTTGCCATCCCTGCATGGCTTCCGTCTCACAGTGTTCAAAACAATCTTTCCTTCTGCATCAGCTTAATAACTCTTTCCATTTTTTCTTTCCTGGTTTGCTTAAACAGGGTCTTTCGCCTCCAGAGTTGAGGGTTCCCTGTTCTAGGCAAAGTTGTCAGACCAAACGTTCCACCCATTGCAGTTTGCGCAACCAGGAACCTTAGGCCTTTTTACCCACACAGGTTCTTCAGCTTTTGTTTCGATGTGGATGCTCCAATTCACTTGGCCTTTCCTTGTCAGTCTCTTGGCTTTGCCACACTGCGTTACACAACTTGGACCAATCCTTGGCCTTGCCACACTGTGTTAACTTACAAGAGTTCACTTAGTGGTTAATTAACTCCATTACCACCTTGCCATTATGCTCTCTTGCAATCTTCCATTCTTACTTTCTTGCCGCTTACTTGGTTTTCATAAAACAATAGCTGTAGTTCATATGCATTTCTCATTTGTTATAACTTTGCTCATAAAAGTTTCATTCAGTCCGGTATTCAATAATTGTTTTGTTTGCGTTGCCATTTCTATTTCACCCAACCCGCGATCTTGGGTTTGTTTCATCAATTTCATATAATTTAACTTGTTCGGCACTTGCCTCTCATTCCCCAAAGGCCCCAGGAGTGCCCATGGTTTGAGTGACTTGCTTTCCTAACTCACTGGTCTTGTGAGTTCTTTCCGGATGGCTGCGATGCCGGTATTCAGCCTCACTCGTTGATCTCCCTTTGCTTGCGAGCTCTGCTCGCTCTACTGTGGCTTTTCGGACCCCTGCTGTCAGCTACTCTCTGCTTCCGCGGATGCTGGCAGCTTGCTTCCTTTCTTCCTTCCTCTTATCCGCACGCAGCAACGGCACGGCTTCGACAAAGGAGGCTCCCAAACTTGTGGTTCCTTCACGACCTGGATTCTCACGGACACCACAATTCCTTTGGGTCTTCTGCCTGCGCCCTGCCTGTGCTGCAGGAATCACCACAGCTGCCTACTTCCAAACTGGACTCCCTGCTGGACTCTTCCACATGGGCCTCCCTGTTGGTCTGTGTGTTGCTGGTTTCCTCCCTCTTTATACACCTGCAACCCCATGACAGGTTGAAGGTAGGAGTCTTCAATTAGAATTGTCTGACTGCAATTATAACAACATGCCTGACCTTCACACCTTCACAACTTCTCTGTAGGCATCTTCCTCGTCCCAGTACTAGAGTGGTGAAATAGGTTTCTAGTGTTCACTACTCCTAGTCTACTCTGCCTCATCCCAGTACTGTAGTCGGTTGAATGCGTACAATTGAGGGGAACTGTTGCACCATAGCCCATCAAGGCTGGGGGAGGGTTAGGTTGGTTTTCACAGGGAAAAGGGGATACGCCTGGGGTGCCTTGTTCCCAGTCACCAAGGACCCTCCACCCAGGTCATCCTCCCTAGCTTCTCCACCCGAGGGTTGGGATCCAAGAACAATGGCCTTTCCCTGGCCACCTGAGCAGAGGATCCAATGGGAGTAGGACTGAGAATACCCTCAGGTTTCTCACAGGTTATTGAGTTTGGACCTCTCGTTGGGAAGCAGTGGAGAGGTTTATAATTCAGAGAAGTCTACACAATCTCGATGTGCATACTGGCTTGGGGCATGGTACCCAAAGAGCCAACCTGGGTGATAAAAGAGAGGCACAATGGCACATATACCTCCCTGCTCTAATATTCTCTATTGCTTTAGGAAATTCCTGGGTACAACTCTCATCCTCATTTGACTGACTGACTGTTCATCTACATTTGGGTACGTCATTCTGTTTCTCTGTTCATATATCGTTTAAGAAATGTATGCAAAGAAGCATTATTGGCCCTAAATAATTGCTATGGTTTTCTTACTTTCCGTACCCTAAACAAAATTAGGTTACATGCAAACCAGAAACCAGACCATAATCCTACCTGCACGATTGCAAGGCCATTAAATGACCAGGATCCTAACCTTCTTGCTAAATCGGAAGTCATGAACAGAAACCTGGTTCAATGCTAGTTCCACCTCTGTGTTCCACCTTCTGGCCCCCCACCCCCCTGATTTCCAAATGTAATGGATTAATCCGGAAACCCATTGAGTGGGGGGTGTTGCAATTGTTTAGAATTCTTCCCAGACTTTAACAAATTATGAATCCCAAACCTGGGATGAGGTATCCCAGATCTGTGTTTTAATTTACATTTATCACCCAAATGCTCCCATTACACTGCCCTCTGCTATCAACCTCTCGGATCTGCCAGTTTGTCTCTAGAAAAACTGGATTAATTTTTAGGAACTAACACCCTAAAACATTTCAAGCTAATCATCTTGGGGGCTTTTAACCTTTGGTACAATGTCTCAGACAACCCAGACATGATTAAACATAATTAATTACTTTTTTCACATAGTGTGTCTGGACTTGTTTCTCCCCCCTCTCATTATCAAGGACACTGTCTTGATCTAATGTTAAATAAAGACCAAGGGGTTATTTATCACGAGACTGTGTCAGTATCTTTAGGATCCAAAAATACCCCTCCACATCCATTAGGACTGGCCACCCCATTGGCCTTGCCTCACACAGCATGAAGGATTTAAATAACATTTCCGGAATGGAACTCTCCTCAGTGTTGACACCTTTATCACTGAATCTTGCATGTGAAGATTTCTTTCAGTCAAATATGGCGTAAAGTCTGTAATAACATTGTCCCTTTTACACCTAGACATATAAAAAAGAAAGTTAACAAGAAGTACCATACCTACCTTTGGGTCCTTTAGCAGGATTACTGCAAAAAAGAAAACGTGTACAGAAAAAACAATGATCTTGCCTCTCATAGTGCTGCAAGTACAGCCCTTTAAAAAATATGTTCTCTGCTAAGTCAAGCTTTTTGCAAAATGACATCAATGTGGCAATCAATAAGCCCAAAGAACTCTTCGATGTCATCAGAAAATTATACAACCCCTCATGCATATCATCAACTTTGCCACCTACTCGTCTATTGGAAAATGAGTTTTATGAATTTTTCTTCAATAAAGTCAGTATGATTTCAAACAACATTGACGTTCATATCCTTGCCTCTCAAATCTCTATACCTGAAACAAATCCCACGATATCTGCTTCTGCCCCTACTTTTAAGTTTGCTCCAGACTCTTTTGATCAGATACTTACTCTAATTACGACATTGAAACTCACAAATCATGATTGCGATTACTTACCTGCTTGCTTAGCTGAATGTCAGGCTACTGAGTTAAGTGAATTCATTACCTGTTTTGTAAACTCTTTCCTTTCCCAAGGAATGGTTGCTAGGGAGCTTAAAGGATCAATGTTAACCCCTTTCTTAAAGAATCCCTAATTGGAGCATACAATGCTCCAGAACTATTGCCCCAGTGCCGGCCTGCAAAGGTTCTCGAGAAGGTAGTTACTGCCCAATTGCAACATTTTATGGAAGAACACTACCTTTTTAATCCCCTCCAATCAGGTTTCAGGACGTGTCATGGAACTGAAACCGCAGCCCTGACCGTCTGGTACGATAGTTTGAGATCAGCTGATGGGGTGATTTCACCTTGCTGGTCCTACTCGACCTTTCGGCGGCAGGTGACACTATCAGCTTCAACATTTTTAAGTCCAGGCTTATTGAAGTTGCTCATGTGTCAGAAGACTGCCTAAAATGATTTTTTTATTTTCTATCCGAGTGAAGCCAATAGGTTAAGATAGGAGTTCACTATTCTAGGCTATTACCAGTACCTTGTGGGGTTCCCCGGGGTTCTTCTTTGTCACCTTTATTGTTTAATATTTACATTTAGCCAGTTATGAGCATCTTTTCAAAATTTGATTTACATTCCCATTCTTATGCAGATGACACACAGATTTCTTTCTGTGCATGTAAATAATTAATTTGATTCTCTTCAATGCATTTCTGATGGTGCATTGGAAATAAAAAGTTGCATGATGTCCAATATGTTGCATTTGATTCCTTCAAAAACTGAGGCCTTTCTTCTTGGCCCCAAACATCTTTTGAGTAATCCATCTAAATTGCTTCCGTGCCCTGCCTTGTTTGTGCTTCCTACAAACACTTTGGCTGTATCTGGCAATCCAACCTGGACTGCAATCACCAGGTCAGCGAAACAGTGAAGACTATCTACTATTGCCTCAGACGTTGGTGACTGATCCTGTCTCTTATTCTGGAGAACGACCGACCAGTAGTTGTTGGCTCAATGATCAACTCTAAATATTTTCACAGGAATCCCAGCACAATAAATTCATTGGGCCTTATTCTAAGTGTGCCGGTCCAGAAACAATGGTGCCGGTAAACTTACCAGCACTGTTGTTTCCGGACCGGCACAGTACAACTCTGTGGGTGCCGCAGGATGGCACACGCCCGCAGAATTTTCACAGGAGCACCAGCACCGTTAGCAACGGTGCCAGTGCTCCCGTGTCCCCATTCCCATAGAGTCCTACTCAACTGACTCTATGGGAATGGGGACTAAAGAAATTACCGGTGCCTGACTTCCCGGCCGCCCGACTTGGAATAGCCCAGTGGCACCAAGAAGTCAGGCATCGGTAATTTGTTATGGGTCCGGCGGCCACCCGCTGTTAGCACTAGCATGGTTACTGCCGGACCCGTAATCAGGCCCATTGTCTACGAAATGCCCAAAATGCAGATGTAACACTTTTGTTTCATGTGCCAAAATTTGCATCCATCTTTTCCCATCATAAAGCACTTCACTGGCTCTGAGTACAACAGAGGATTCTTTTTAAGGTTCTCTGTCGTGTACTTAAGTGATTTTATGGCTCTACTCCCACCTATTTTGCAGCTTAACTTGTACCCTATCACCCTGTTCGGCTACTACGATCTTCTGATCAGCACCTTTTAGTTGTACCATCATCTCACTTTCTGCACAGAGGTGATAGGTGTTTCTCAGTGGTGGTTCCCCGTACATGGATCTCCGCAAAAATGATTCCTTTTTCACATTTCGGAAAACACTTAAAACTTCTCTTCCAATAATTTCATATAATACTGTTCTTCTACCTTGTATAGCTCCTGCGTCCAGAAACATTTTGTTCTGTCTGGTTTTTCTCCTTTGTCAGAGTAATTATGTGCATTACAAATAATAAAATAAAATCATCCAGTGGTTTGCATATGAAGGTCATATCAACAGATGTGTGCACTTGGTCAGTGCCTCCTTCACCAATCTTGGCAAATCCACTGCTGAAACTTGATGATTCACAAGTACTTTGAGCGTGCAATGGGGATAACCATCATACACCAGAAAATGGAAGGTGACAAGATGATGTCCTTCCAAAATCTCAGGACTAAACAAATTACTCATGAAATAGAAGGGACAATATTTGAAGTTGAAGTTATTACTCCCCACTCCCACATTTTTCAGCTATCCTCTGATCACTTGCTACTGGCGCAAATATACAAAGAACTGTAAAAGAGTAGGGGTTGAGTGTGGATATCGTATATACTCCACAACGTTTAGTGCTATGGCTGTGATGGAAACTTTAAGCTCTAAAAGCGCAGTGTGACATTGAGCGGCAATTGCTTGCATTGTGAGAACCAACAGGCAGGTCTAAGCCACATTCTATGGGGCAGTGGTAAGATTAGAGTTGTGGGAAACCTTGTCCGTTCATTAATGAAAGACGAGAAATTAACATCTCCCCAATGTTGCTATTTAATGAGTTGGCCAGCGTGTGCTCAGTGGTCAGGAATGACAAACTATGGATAACGAGAAGCATAATGGCAAGCAAACACAGTATTCTGCATCAATGGAATACCAACAGTCATATCGCCACCACCTAGGTGACTGAGTTGGCCAAATTGGCCTCACTCGAACGATTGCCTTATATGCCACAAAGAAAGGAACATTGATATAATCTAATTGATGTGACTTATGTATGCTTGCTAACTATCTAACATGGAAGTTAAGTGAAAAATACTACTGTGACTGCATGCACCCCTTAAACCCACTCTTTTTTCCCAAAAACCTCCAACGGTGAACTTCATCCCTTTCATGAAATAACCTGTCTAGTGTTTTGATGGCATTGATTTTATTGTGGACAACAATGGTTAATGTTTTTGCAACCTGTTGGGCTATTTGACATGGTAATCAAGATTTCAAAATAAAGAAGGACATACCTAGACATTTTGTTGCCACATGGTCCTTCCAAGATATACTACACCCAACCCACTACTTTTGACCTCATTACTCCAGGATTCAAACCCGCTCCCTGCACACAAGCTTACCACTAAATGTTAAAAAATTGGCCAACGGTAGATTTCATTGCATTTAAAAGGAGTAAAGTATGCCACTGTTAAAACTAAAATAAGTCTAGCATTTGTATTGAATGGCAGCTATCCATGAAGGCAACCTTAGCTTCAGTCGCAAAGGTTTGCATTCTACTTGCTTTCTCTCACAGATTCCCCATGTTTCCTTTGGTATTCAGAAGTGGCTTCTTCTCAGCGCTTCACGGTACAAAATCTGATTAATAAAAAAAGAAATGCCTAACATTGTATTGCATGCTCGCAATTCATGAAGGCAACCTATGCTTGAGTCGGAATAGTTGACACCCTCCTAGCTTTATCTCCCAGCCGCCGCCACTAACCTTTTTTCTTTGGAACTTGTGATGATCCTCCAGATGGTGTCACTTCTCCCAAGGGGGGAGGCCCTTTCCATGAGGCCAGGGAGGTGCAGCCCCTAACCAACAGTCCCCCTAGGGGTGGTACAATGTGGGAGGACCTCATGGGGAGGAATTCCCCTCCTGGGGATAAGGACGTGAGCCTGTGACACAGCCCCTTTAACTCTGGACCCCATGGGTAATAGCAACACCCAAACCTTCTCTACATATGATCCAGTCGGAAACCTTGTGTTTTTGTAAACTGTCAAAAAATCTTGCTGTAATGAGTAAAGGGATGAAGAGGATTATGAGCATGTTACAACCAAGTAGGAAGAGTGCTTGACCAGCTATTGTCAATCAAACTGATGTTACAATGGGGCAGTCCCCACTATTTAAACCAAACATCAAAGAAGGACTCTGGTCGGTTCGGAATCGACCGAGAAGACGAGAGGGTCCAGAGAAGGAGACCGATCTGAAAGGTGTGATTGGTCAGAATGCATAAGTGCTTTGGGGATGTCAGCAGAGTGTCAGCATTAGCAGTAGTAGTAGTAGAAAACAGAGAGAGTATCTTGTAAGTCTGCAGGGTATCTACAGTAGTAGCAGTAGTAGAAGAAGATGGAAATCGGAGGGCGAACAATAGTCCATAGAAAGGCAAAACCAGTCCATTGCCCTGCCAATCCAAGATAAGGAGACCGGGGTGATACGAAGGGTAATCTATAGAGAAAAGGTCAACTGAAGTAGAAGAGACTGAGCGTGGGACGCCCAAATAGTATCTTGATAGTCGACCGAGAGCCGGCATAATTGAAACCAGTAGAAAGTGTGGTGGTGGCATGACCTGTGGTGGGTTGATTGTGCCATCACAGAACAGCCCCAGGTCGAACCCGTGAAACGTTTGCCTCCTAGAACAGGGAACAGGTACGGGAGAAAGTCTTGGAGGGGGCCGCTGGATATATAAGTGAATGTCAAAGCATATACAAAAGACACTTTGAACCCTGGGATGGTGCTAAAGCATTTGGCTCCAAACATAGAAGACACGGATCCTTTGAAAGTCATCCTCGAGGAGATTAACTTCCGGACTCAGGGGTTTTCGAGAGCATCATTTGTGAGAACAGTATTCTGCTGGTGTACAGCCCGGAAACAGCCAGCCTTTGGGACACGTGACTGTGAACCAGAGAATACCTTTTGCGACATCCGACAGAGCGCAAGAGGGTGTCTTCCTTTCGTTTTTCATCAATACCGGATCCTACCAAGAGTCAGTGCCCCTTTGAAATGAACGGGACACACATTGTTCCTAAAAGAGAAGGAAGAGAAGTCTTTGTTTCAACTCGGTATGAGAGTTACTGGTCTTAAGATACCAAAGAGCAATCGACAAGCCTCTTCCTCATCCCAGTGGAGGAAAATTAAGGAAAATAGAGAAAGTATAGAGCAGAAGAAGCCCTTGGGGGGAACCACACAATTTGTTAAAGAAATTCAACATAAGATAGCCGGGAAGAGGTGTATAAAGAACTGGGGAGCATGCTAGTAGAAGAGAGTCATCTCCTAGCCCCACATGGAAATTGTGGAATTTTGTTTCTTTTTGAAAATGGTAACTGTTCCTTTGTTGGTGAACCTTGGAACATTTCCTGAGCTTGAGAATGCTGCACCTTGAGAGACTCGTACCCAGTCCTTCTCCTGGAATTTAGAAAGAACTCTTTTTCTTAGATTGGAATTTGTGTTTAAGTGGTAGGGGTAGAATATGAGTTTGGACTAGGACAATTACCTTTTGTTTTGTGCTACACATCCTTCCTGACTGCTCGAGTTTTAGTTTGTTTGAGGTAGGAAAACCACCTCTAGTTAGTGATAAATAGGTTTGTTTATTCTATAAATAAAAGTTTACAGCAACCTCTATACCACCGTTTGGTCAGGCTCCTCATTTCATGCCACCACAAACTCTGAAGCTGCTGGTTACACAAATACAATACATTAATTAGAGACTAAGGGCCTCATTACAAGTTTGCCAGTCCGGGAACTACGGTACCAGTAAGCTTGCCGGTACCATAGTTCCCGGACCGGCAAACTACGAGATGTGCTCGCGGGGGCCTTTCTGCCCTGGCGGGCAGAGCAGCATCTGCGAGCACAGCATGCCGCATGCACCGGCACCATTCACAAATGGTTTCGGTGCATGCGGCTTCCCGATTTCCATTGAGCCCTATTGGGCTCAAATGGGAATGGGGAAGAATTTTTTCTGGCGCCCTGGAATGGGCAATTTCCGGGTCCGCCAGGGTTGTAATACCCCAGTAGTTGCCCATTCCAGGGCGCCGGAAAAAAAAAAACTCCGGCGGCAGCTGTGCCTGTATGTAAATCCTGGCTGTCTGCCAGGATTGTAATGAATCCCTAAACCTTCCAAATGTTAGAACACCTCCTTTCAATTAGGACATTAATGGATTTCTACCTCAAAAGCAATTTCTAAATTTCAGGTAAACCAGCAGATTGAACTTATAGTTTTCTTTTAAGAACCACAATCTAATGCTGAAAGGAATATACATACAATAGAGATATTAGGAGATCAGTATTTGGACATAACAAAATGTATTAGCAAGACTAGGCATTTTTGTAGGATTCAGTTCACATCATACAGTCGGTTCTATTGGCAGGACACATCTATCCGGATGAAACGTGCAATGGATAGTAGAGTGTTCTAAGTAAGCTAAGAACAAACTATAGCGCAAACCCTGAGCTCATTCATTAAGAACTACATGCCCAACTATTGCATAACATTTGTAGAGCAGCTAATTGGATTTTGGATTCCAAGCCCTTATATAGAGTCAGCTGAGGAATTAATTGCAAATATTATTGATACCTTTGAGTCATCTTCAACATAGATCACAGTATACCTTCCAGGGGGTATTGTTACTATTGTAGCCAATACAGATGATCTGGTGGAGACCAATATCCCAGAGGTTGCATCTGACAGTTTCAGAGCCTCTATAAACACATTCTGCTTTATTCTCTATACAGGATTTCAGACCTCAGTTCTCACAGAGAGGACATGTTCATTTTCAAGATCAAGAATGAGGTTTGCAGCAATAAGCCATACCCCCTCAAGTTTGAGCCCTGTGCTTTTGCACGTTCTTCCACAGAAGCTGAGGCCGGTCCAGAACTGCACAGGTCCTCTGTTCGTGACAGAAGTGTCAGTGTGCACAGGAGCTCCAGGCATTATATACACCCTCCAAACGGCATTTCCATATGGCCAAAACATAGTGAGTAGGCAGAAAGAGGGGCTTGGGTGGCTGTCAGCAGGGGAAAGGCCTCAACCATAATCTTTGAGGTGGCAAATTAATAGCAAAGCTTTAAGAGCTACACAGAACTGCAGAGCTCACTCGCATGCAATGCACACTTCAGGAGTGCCGGTGCTCAGCCCTTACTATACAGTAATTGTCAGGTCTGGAGACTGGCAAACACTGGCACAAATTAGGCACTGTACAGAGCCCTGGCCTGAACTCTAAATGTTCACATCTAACGAGCCAAGTGTATACATACACAGGGTCAAGTCTATTTTTTCGTGCACCTCAACTGTGTTAGATCTTCAATAATTGTACACATTTGGATTGTATGCCTGGTTGATGTAATTAAAGAACTACACACTCCTCTTTTTCACCAACTGCTGATCCTACTTCCACTCCTGATCAATTGCAGGCCGGTCCAACCTGACATACCTGATCTGACTACACCCCCAGACCAGGGCCAAGACATGGGCACTGATGACTAAGCACACGCACTTTCATTATATAAGAGCATCATGATTTTATGATGGGAATTCCAAATGTGGCGGCACATGGCCCTTATTATCCAGTGAAATCCTGACATTGCAGGTCCATGGTGAGGAATGAATGTGTGCCTCGCCAGCCCAGTGCCATGTTCCTGCTCTAAAGCGTTCACGCAGTCGCAGGCTCTTGTTCCTTCTCCATGATCTCTGGCTACTGCTAGAATCTAGGGTGTGGCACAGCTGATTTGTAGTACTCTGTATCTCCTTTCATTATGGTCTCAGCCAGTATCCGGGATATAGATCCTACGAGGCTTTCAAGTTTATCCCTGGGACTCTGGTTCAATCCCTCTGGCTATCTCCCATGGCAAGGTTCTCACTCTGGGTCCCTCTCAGTCTTTCAGTCGATTTCTCGGTTGCTCTCTCTCTCCATCCCTCTCTCCCTCTCGTCGGGACTAGTTCTCACCTCGAGGGTCTGGCTCCCTCCTTGGACCTGACTCTCTCCCAGGGTTATGTTCTCACCCTGGGTCTCGGCTGGTCTCTGTCGCTCCCTCTCCCACTGCCTCTTCCTATCCCTCTCCCGCCTCTCCCACTCACCGTGCATGTTCGTCTGCATCTCTCCTGCTATCTCTCTCTCCAGCTAACTCCCGCTCTCCATCCTTCACTTTCTCTCTCCTCTCCTTCTCTCCCTGAGGGCCTGGCTCTCTCCCAGGACCTGCATCCCTCTCAGGGTCTGGCTCTTCTCTCGCCCTGCAAGGAATAAAGTTCCCTTTCAACCATATATAGTTCATTGTGCCCTCTCTTCGGGCTCTGGCCACTCTGTGTCTCCTCAGTTCTCATGGTCTTTTGATTGGATCTGCTCTCACTCCTCTCCAGCTTTCCTTTGCACTCCTACTTCCCTTCTCCTAGAAAGAGGAAAGACTCGCCTGTATCCTGCCTGGGACAGGTGCTTCCTCCTGGATAGTGGTTCTCTGCAGCAATCTGACTTGGAGTGAGGCTTTGTACTTCAGAAATTGTGAGGGAGGTTTCTTTTTTTATTTGGAGGATAGTTTATGGTCCAGTATTTGCAGCAGCCTATTACGTAGTATTTTGGCCATTTCTGATGTATAAATCATGTGTAATACACAGATTTATGAGCCCTCAAGTCACTTTAATGTCTATTATTGTGTTCATAGGGAGCCAGTGGAGTTGTCTCAAGGCTTTTATAATATGTGGCAACCTTTGCATCATGAGCAAGATTCTGGCTGCTGAATTCTAGGTGCTCTGATACTGGGCAGCACCATATTGAGCTAAACCAAGACGTGCGACATCGCAATGTGCAATTTGAGAGAATAAAAAAGCATTGACCAGAAAAAAGGTGAGGAGTCATTTCAGAATTTTTAGCTGGAAATAAGCCGG
Organism: Ambystoma mexicanum; assembly: GCF_040938575.1. NCBI lineage: Eukaryota > Metazoa > Chordata > Amphibia > Caudata > Ambystomatidae > Ambystoma > Ambystoma mexicanum. The sequence goes on along the minus strand of NC_090926.1, from coordinate 321,822,077 downwards.
GGTACGCTGCGTGGTGTGGGGGAATAATTCTTCTCTGACGAAGAAAATGCCAATATTTTGGAAACGTAGTCCGTGAAAACGTTGTGGTGAAAATAACTCTGCAGTGAAAAACATGCCAAGCAAAAATTAGTCAAAAGATGCAGCTGAATAAATTAGTCAATAATGTAGTGCTGCTATGGTCATTGTTAGGGTTAAGGAGAGTTTAGTAGGCATGTGATTTTCTGCTTTAGTGTTAGAATAGGGGTTAGGGTTAGGGTAAAACCTTTTGTTAGAATCAGAATAAGAATTAGGGTCCGTGTGGTTGCTCCAGGGCCTGTGATGTTGGAGTTTAGTTAGTGGTTAGGGTAGATTAAGTGTCAGGGTAAGTGTTAGGGTAGGGGTTATGGTAAGGCTAGGGCTCATTGAGTAATGTTTTGGCTAAATGTTAAAGAAAAGGATGGGGAGGTTGGCGAGTGCTGGTGATCTTGACATAGGATAGGGGTTAGGATAAAGTGAGCATTAGGGTGAGTGGTAGAGTTGTCATTTGGGTAAGGCTAAGGTTAGGGTGAGGGTTTGGGTGAGGGTTTGGGTTAGGGCTAGGGCAAGGGCTAGGGCAAGGGCTATATAATTTGTGGCGAGCGGGTGATAGTGATTGAGTTAGGTTCACCTTCTATTTATTTTGTATTGAGTAACATGCAAAAAAAATGCTTTAGCATGCTGAAGGGTTAGTGTTCTGTAAGGGTTCAGGGCAGAATAAGGGTTGTCATTAGAGTTGGGGTAAGGTTTAGGAATGGAGTTGGGTGATTGTGGAGGTTTTGTTAGATGTTTGTATCATTGTTAGGATTACAGTCTTGTACTTTTGTGGTTTTAAAAATAGCTTTTTTGGATGTTGTGTTACTGACAACATGTTCACACTTTGCATTGCTTGTATTGAATGACTACATTTTTTTAAATTACTTTTTGCTGACTACTTTTTCACATGGCTACATTTTCCTGGGGACATTTTTCACATAGAACTGAGATTTCTAACCTGTGATACCGGCTGTCGGTATGGATCAAGCATAGTGTTACAAGTAGCTTTTGGCTGGACATTTTTGACAAGATATAAGGGGTTTTATTTGCATTGAACTTTGGTCTGTTAGTGTTTGTCCCGTTGCTGACTCGTGTCATGCAACTGGAGGACCCAAGTCCACCATCGTTTTTAATGGTAATCTATGCTAAGTAGTATTTACACATCACCTGCATAGGCTTGGAATAAAATGCCATGCCTATGCAGTACTATGGCCAGTGGTTCCAGATATAAATGAAACCGAGTTGGCGAGGGCACCAATCCTTAGAGCTTTAAACATTCTTTTTTTCACTCTCTTGATGCAAATTGCCCCAGTGATATGGTTTGTGATCTATCTAGCAAGAATATTTTAGCCGGTGTAGCACTGCATGCTGAAAAGCCCATTCAGACAAGACGATGTATGTAAACAGCCTACTTGATGGAGTCAAAGGCAGCTCACAAGTCCAAAAGTTTCAGTGCCTCCACACCGCCAACGTCCACCTTTCTACAGATGTCATCCATCATGGAGAGTGTCACGTTGCAACATGACTCTTACAGCCCTCCCACATAATTAGGTGGGCAGCCTCTGTTTTGGGCCACAATAGTAAACATGGGACGTTGGGCTAGGGATGGGGGTGGGACTACGGTGTCACGTGGGTTCAGGGTTTTGACAGTTGACCGTAACTCAAGAGGAACAAAGAAGCATTATAACACTCTCCGTGTGTGCGTGTTTATGGCCTCATTGGGTTTGCCTCGCCACCCTGTTTGATGAGCCCTGAGATATTGTTGCAGAAAGAAGCTCACATTTGTCCACGAGGAAGAGGCACAAACGAATCCAGTACTGCACATTGAAGCAGAATCCACACGTGTGAAGAGAGAGAGAACGCTGTAGAGAATGGTGGCCGTGGCCCGGTGAGGTAACTGACAGGAGGGTGATTTCGAGCATGTCTTACGTGTGTCGGCGCGCCTCTGAGAGCTGTCAAAACCACAAGTAGGTTTTAATAAAGAAACATTACCGGAAGCCCGTCACTGTCAACAATTTGCATTTGTGTGCCCGCAAGGTGCGCACAATTCTCCCGCACCCGTATTAAAAAAATAAACATTTAAAAAAAGGGGGGGGACTGAAACAAGTCGGAAGCCGGCACTGTTAAAGAAAGGAAAAAATGGGTCTTTGAATGCACATGTTTCTTCCATTTCAATAACACATAAAGATTAATAAGGGAGAGAAGGAAACAACACATGAAGGAAGCCTGGCCCTGTTAGAAAGAAAAAAAAGAAATAACGAGCAAAGATCCTCATGAGTAACACAGCAAGGATGCACAGCCCAATGTAAAGAAAAGTTTCATGAAATCTCACACACATGGCGAGACAAATGAAAAGTGTGACACCCCACCACACACTATGTCTGAGGAAGATCCCCATCCTACAAATGGAGGGTCCGAAGTACTGCATTTACCACATGCCTTTGACATCAGAGATACCAGCAATCTTGGACCACCCTGGGCGACCTGGCTGCGAGATTTTAACTTGTATGTAGGGGGCATCGGGCTCAAAGATGATACCAGGCTTAAAAACACGCTATCTATGGCAGTGGGTCCTGCAGTCAGAAATATTGTAGGAGAATTAATCAATCTTGACACTTTTTCGTATCAGGAGCTACATATCAAATTAACAGAATATTTCACTCCACTCACTAACGTGGATTATGAAAGACACATCTTCCATAACACACATCAAGAAAAAGTTGAATCTCTAGACAATTTTGCAATGAGATTACGCATCAAGTTGAAGCATTTTGAATTCCATCGATATTCTAATGAGGAAGTTCTCAGGTCACAAGTAATAGCAGGGTGTGATTCTCAAGGCTTCTGCAAAAAACTCTTGCAAAACAGCGATCGCTAGATGAAATACTTGCCCTGGCACACATAAAAGCTGCAGTGGAATCTCAACTGGACAGTTTAGGAAAAGTCACCATACAGAAGAAAACTCCTGAACCGGAAACTGTTAACAAATTATTCTCCCCAGCTAACGCATTATCAAGGTGCACTGAGGCAACTTGTTACAGGTGTGGATACGAGTATCCTCACACGGCGGAATGCCCTACCCTAGGACAAAAATGTGCTGCATGTGGAGGTTATGATCACTACAGGGTCATGTGCAAGAATGCCCCCCTCCAACACGCTTTCTGGAGAAGTTTTACGGGAACCAAGAAAACTTGTGTCCGCGAATCCACAAGAAGGAAGTCCACAAACAGACTTACGATGGCAATGGCAAGAGGACAGTGACAACAGGAAAGTGTATCCAAAAGAAATACACAGGCCTTTTGACAGGTCCCGACACATCAGATGCGGCTCTATGTCCGATACATTGAAATTAAGTCGCCTTCTAGTTGTGACACTTTATAGGGCAAAGTGAGAGTTCAGAAAATAATCTTTTAGGTTCTTTGGACACATATTCTCTGCAAAAGGAATGAAACCAGATCGAGAGAATGTTGCAGCCCTTAATTCTGCTCAACCATCACAAAATGTATCAGAGTTACGTTTTTTCCCTGGGCTAGCAAGCTATTGCTCCAGATATTTACAAGACTATGCTAGAGTGAGTAATCCACTACGTTTACTAACGCGGAAATATCAAACATTTGAATGGACATCAGAATGTAAAAAGCATTCAAAATCATTTGTGACAATGGCCCTCATTACGACCCTGGCGGAAATCGAAAAACGATGGCGGAAACGCTATTTACGCTGTGGCGCTCCGGTCAGTCGCTTTCCGCAAGGGTCGTAATGAGGGCCAATATCAGCAAGGCTGAAGACATGGTATACTTTTATACCGATCGGAAATCTGAAGTAATTGTTGATGCCAGCCCAGTAAGCCTGGGTGCCATATTAACACAATGTGGACCCACAGACCCATCTGGAAGACTTATAGTGGCATACGCAAGCAGAAGCCTTACAACCTCCGAACAGGCTTATTCTCAAGCCGATAAAGAAAGCTTGCTGGTAGTTTGGGCCTGTGAATATTTTCACCTCTTCTTATACGGCGAAATGGTCACAGTCATCACTGACCAACAAGCACTGCTCACAATTTTTGGTGACCCTAAGGCAAGAATGCCCCCTCGGATAGCAAGATGGGGATTACGTCTTCAAGATTATAAATTTGATGATATACATCGGCCTAGGAAGGAAACACTCCAGCGGATTACCTCTCAAGACATCCAGCAAGACCCCCTCAAACAGGCCCATCAATAGATGATAACTAGATCCACTACATTGTACATCATTTTCAAACACTACCGGTGGACTGGGCCACCATACGCAAAGAGACAGAAAACGACAGGACTATCAATGTAATGTCTCATTGTATCTGCACTAATAGAACATCAAATGCCAAACAACAAGGTAAACAGAGCAAGAGTCTGTGAGAGACAATATAAAAGCCATGGATCTTGTCAAAGATGAGCTGACGGTCATTGAGGACTAGATCATTTAAAAAGGATCTAAAGTCATGATCCCATCATCACTATGTGAAAGGGTGGTTGCATTAGCACATGAAGGTCACTGGGGAATCACATCTACAAAACATCTCCTTTGTGAAAAGATATGGTTTCCAAAGCTGGATGCTATGGTGGAAGAAGTTATTGGTAGTTGTGATCTGTGTGCACTAGTGGTTCCTCCACCAAAACCAAATCCCCTACAGATGTCAACACTTCCCGGCGGTGTCTGGGAAGAAGTGGCTGTAGATTATTTTGGACCATTCCAAAACAGGAATACGTTCTGGTGCTCATAGATGAAAATTCTCGTTTCCCCGATGCTCAACTAATTGACTCGACCACTGCAACATGACTAATTCAGCTATGGTCCTTATGTTATCTATCTATGGCACACCCAAGGTCCTGAAATCAGATAAAGGACCCCCCTTCACAGATCATGACTTTGAACACTTCGCCAAATACATGAGGTTCATTCACCAAAGAATAACCCCACATTAGCCTCGAGCAACTGGGATCATTGAACGATTCATGGCCAACATTAAGAAAACCTTAAATTGGCCAACCTGATCAACAAACCCTCTGACCTCATGTTCCAACGAGTCATAAGAACCAGATTACCGGAAGCACAGAATCAAGAGTAAATCAATCCCCTCGAACAACAAGTCAAAAATCATGATGGAGAACAGAAGGAGAAAATGAAGAGAAGAGCAGGCACTCGAAGAGGAGCACAGGAGTGTGACGTGACCATAGGAGACCAGGTAGTGGTATGCCAGCGAAGAACTACTAAGGAAGACTCAACCTTTGCCCCAGAAATGCCAGTGGTGACTGCCAAGAAGGGCCACATGATAACAGCACCTGGAGATCACCAACGAGAAATACCACGAAACTGATCTCGATTAAAAATCGCATACCGGAAAAATGGAAGCTGTCAAGTGACAGTGCTGAAGGATCCTTTTCAGATGACTCGTACCAAGGGGACAGTGAACATTCTGAAGAGGAAGAACAGTGTCACGAAGGGTGCTCACCCGTCCAAGAACTCCCTTACCCCAGAAGGCCCCAACAGCGTTGTATAAAACCCATAAGACTGATTGAAGTGATGGGGTGAAGTGGAGTACAATGCAATACTCTAAAAGGGAGGGAGAAGTCATGTTGCAACGTGACTCATACAGCCCTCCCACATCGTTACGTGGGCTGCTTCTGTTTTGGGCCACAATAGTAAATAGTAAATGGTGATTGTCAAGAAGATTGTTTTTCTCAACACCTGTTTGGATTTGAGAGGTCCCAATTGACCCTACTATTTTTGACCCAAAGGTGGAGCTTTGTTATAGATGTAACCCTGAATGGGTTGTTGTGTGACCCAGCTCTGTTTTTTTAATAAATGCATTACCACCGCTTTGTTACAAACAATTGTTTTAACCACGGTGAAGGGTGCCAGCTGCTTACCAGCCACATTCCACGTGGCCTCAGTGTGACAATGTTGCATCAGCGTTCTACCAGCATTCATAGATGACCATCAGAACTGGATGACTTTCAGCCAGTCACTATACATGCCTTTAAGCATTCAAGATTTGTTTTCTAATAGTTGGGGTGTAACTGTCTTAACTGAAGCTTTTTTAACTTCGAGTTGCCCTTTCCCGACTTCCTTCGTCTTTTAATACCGCTGTTTTCATTGCTGACATCTTTATCCCCAAGAATGCATTCTTTTGTAGGCTTTTTTCCTCTTGAAAACCTGAAGTGGTTTAATGTCGTTGAACTGTTTAATTATTTATTGAGTAAGGCTGGATAATTAAAGATCGGAATCGTCTATTTCCTCTGCGAGGTCAAGGCTAACATTTCTGGAGAAGATTGTGTATGTAAGTAGTGGACACCTCCTACCCCTTTTGTTGGCCGGAACTTTTTTTCTCAGGCATTAGAGACTTATGCTCGGTAATAAGGCAGATGATAAATGATCAGCCCAAATTAGTAGTTGAGCAGGATTAAGTGATACCAGCCTGGGGTCTGCTTTTATTGCATTCAGGGCAGACCTTAAATCATGTTTACGGCCAGATGCTAATTATGCTAGTCCTGTGGCTTCAATTATAGAAATACGATGCATTACGTTGTTAGCAGAACAATGTATGAAGGAACTTAGAAGGTGGAATGTCAAAGAAGAGGTAGCTGTGGTAGGGAGATACCATGACTAACACACCAAGCACGCAGAAGACCACAAAGACACCATTGATGGTGGGATGAAAATAAACAGTAACTGCTACAGATGTGGTAGTCGCTCACACCTAGCTAACAAGCACAAGAGAAATAATTCTTGAAATGCACAAAAGGGCATTTTGCCGAGGTTGCCTGGTAAAAGAACAGCACATGAGTACAGTAGCTATGGTAGCAAGTGACGAAAACGCTAAAGATGTGGACAAAAGAAACAACCCATTAATTGTATGCGTTTTGGTAAAACTTGACATGACGTGAAGCAGTAAACCACACTGCATAAGTAGATGGGAAGAAGAGAACACTTTCAGATGATTCTGAATCCGACTGTACCTTTGCATCAGGAGATGTTTCACTGACCATGTCCCAAAACTGCGCGAGAAAGAGTTGCTGTCTAGACATCGAGCCAGGAGCATACGAAAGATACAACATTGGATTGTGAGGATACACAATGTGTTACTCCAGCTTTAAACAGAAAGGTGCGTGAGCAAAGTTATAGAACCAAGGAGACGATCCTCCTTTTTACGGTCAATGGAGCCAGGGTTAATGGGAATAAGGCTTGGCATCTTGCAGCCAGTACTTACCATTTAAGATGTCCTGAGTGTGGCTCTAGTCCAAAAATAGCCAGCAGTATTTTGAAAAGATGCAGGAAACTTTAAAAACTCCATACATACCTTACTTATGAGCGAACCCATTCCAGGGAAGAAGAAAGGATGTGGTGCCTCTCACTGCAAGGCAGGAAGTCTGGGAGCTACTGCAGGAAGGATGTGGTGCATCTCACTGCAAGGCAGCAAGTCTGAGAGCTGCTGCAGGAAGGATGTGGTGGCTCTCACTGCAAGTCAGGAAGTCTGAGAGCTGCTGCAGGAAGGATGTGGTGCCTCTCACTGCAAGGCAGCAAGTCTGAGAGCTGCTGCAGGAAGGATGTGATGCATCTCACTGCAAGGCAGGCAGTCTTAGAGCTACTGCAGGAAGGATGTGGTGCATCTCACTGCAAGGCAGGAAATCTGATAGCTACTGCAGGAAGAATGTGGTGCCTCCCACTGCAAGCCAGGAAATCTGAGAGCTGCTGCGGGAAGGATATGGTGCCTCCCACTGCAAGTCAGGACGTCTGAGAGCTACTGCAGGAAGGATGTGGTGCCTCTACTTCTGCAAGAAGGATGTGGTGCCTCTTATTACAAGGCAGCACATCTGAGAGCTACTGCAGCAAGGATGTGGTGCCTCTCACTGCAAGGCAGGCAATCTGAGAGCTACTGGTGGTGGCTCTCACTGCAAGGCAGGAAGTCTGTGAGCTACTGCAGGAAGGATGTGGTGCCTCTCACTGCAAGGCAGCAGGTCTGAGAGCTACTGCAGGAAGTTAGTGGTGGCTCTTACTGCAAGGCAGAAAGTCTGGGAGCTGCTGCAGGAAGGATGTGGTGATTCTCACTGCAAGTCACGAAGTCTGAGAGCTGTTGGAGGAAGGATGTGGTGCCTCTCACTGCAAGGGAGCATGTCTAAGAGCTACTGCAGGAAGGATGTGGTGCCTCTGACTGCAAGGCAGGAAGTCTGAGAGCTACTGCAGGAAGGATGTGGTGCCTCTCACTGCAAGGCAGCAAGTCTGAGAGCTACTGCATGAAGGATGTGGTGGCTCTCACTGCAAGGCAGATAGTCTGAGAGCTACTGCAGGAAGGATGTGGTGGCTTTCACTCCAAGGCACGATGTCTGAGAGCTACTGCGGGAAGGATGTGGTGCCTCTCACTGCAAGTCAGGATGTCTGAGAGCTACTGCAGGACGAATGTGGTGCCTCTCACTGCAAGTCAGGAAGTCTGAGAGCTAATGCAGGAAGTATGTGGTGCCTCTCACTGCAAGGCAGAAAGTCTCAGAGCTACTGTAGGAAGGATGTGGTGCCTCTCACTGCAAGGCAGCAGGTCTGAGAGCTACTGCAGGAAGTAAATGAGGGCTTTGACTGCAAGGCAAGAAGTCTGAGAGCTGCTGTAGGAAGGATGTGGTGCCTCTCACTGCGAGTCAGGGAGTCTGAGAGCTGCTGCAGGAAGGATATGGTGCCTGTCACTGCAAAGCAGGAAATCTGAGAGGTACTGCAGGGGGCATGCGGTGCCTCTCACTGCAAGGCAGGAAGTCTGAGAGCTACTGCAGGGAGGATGTGGCGCCTCTCACTGCAAGGCAGCAAGTCTGAGAGCTACTGCAGGAAGTATGTGGTGGCCCTCACTGCAAGGCAGGAACTCTGAGAGCTACTGCAGGAAAGATGTGGTGCCTCTCACTACAAGGCAGCAGGTCTGAGAGCTACTGTAGGAAGCTAGTGGTGGCTCTCACTGCAAGGCAGAAAGTCTGAGAGCTGCTTCAGGAAGGATGTGGTGCCTCTCCCTGCAAGGCAGCAAGTCTGAGAGCTACTGCAGGAAGGATGTGGTGCCTCTCACTGCAAGGCAGGAAGTATGAGAGCTACTGCAGGAAGGATGTGGTGCATCTCCCTGCAAAGCAGGAAGTCTGAGAGCTAATGCAGGAAGGATGTGGTGCCTCTACTTCAGCAGGAAGGATGTGGTGCATCTTACTGCAAGGCAGGAAGTCTGACAGCTGCTGCAGGAAGGATGTGGTGCATCTCACTGCAAGGCAGGAAGTCACAGAGCTACTACAGGAATGATGTGGTGCCTCTAACTGCAAGGCAGGATGTCTGAAAGCTACTGCAGGAAGGATGTGGTGCCTCCCACTGCAAGGCAGGAGGTCTGAGAGCTACTACAGGTAGGATGTGGCGCCTCTCACTGCAAGGCAGCAAGTCTGAGAGCTACTGCATGAAGAATGTCTTGGCTCTCACTGCAAGGCAGGTAGTCTGAGAACTACTGCAGGATGGATGCGGTGCCTTTTACTGCAAGTCAGGAAGTCTGAGAGCTACTGCAGGAAGTATGTGGTGCCTCTCACTGAAAGGCAGAAAGTCTGAGAGCTACTGCAGGAAGTATGTGGTGGCTCTCACTGCAAGGCAGGAAGTCTGAGAGCTACTGCAGGAAGGATGTGGTGCCTCTCACTGCAAGGCAGCAGGTCTGAAAGCTACTGCAGGAAGTTAGTGGTGGCTCTCGCTGCAAGGCAGGAAGTCTGAGAGCTACTGCAGGAAGGATGTGGTGCCACTCTCTGCAAGGCAGAAAGTCTGAGAGCTACTGCAGGAAGTTAGTGGTGACTCTCACTGCAAGGCAGGAAGTCTTAGAGCTACTGCAGGAAGTATGTGGCGGCTCTCACTGCAAGGCAGGAAGTCTGAAAGCTACTGCAGGAAGGATGTGGTGCCTCTCACTGCAAGGCAGCAGGTCTGAAAGCTACTGCAGGAAGTTAGTGGTGGCTCTCGCTGCAAGGCAGGACGTCTGAGAGCTACTGCAGGAAGTATGTGGTGGCTCTCACTGCAAGGCAGGAAGTCTGAGAGCTACTGCAGGAAGGATGTGGTACCTCTCACTGCAAGGCAGCAGGTCTGAAAGCTACTGCAGGAAGTTAGTGGTGGCTCTCGCTGCAAGGCAGGAAGTCTGAGAGCTACTGCAGGAAGGATGTGGTGCCACTCTCTGCAATGCAGAAAGTCTGAGAGCTACTGCAGGAAGTTAGTGGTGACTCTCACTGCAAGGCAGGAAGTCTTAGAGCTACTGCAGGAAGTATGTGGCGGCTCTCACTGCAAGGCAGGAAGTCTGAGAGCTACTGCAGGAAGGATGTGGTGCCTCTCACTGCAAGGCAGCAGGTCTGAAAGCTACTGCAGGAAGTATGTGGCGGCTCTCACTGCAAGGCAGGAAGTCTGAGAGCTACTGCAGGAAGGATGTGGTGCCTCTCATTGCAAGGCAGCAGGTCTGAAAGCTACTGCAGGAAGTTAGTGGTGGCTCTCACTGCAAGGCAGGAGGTCTGAGAGCTACTGCAGGATCTCATGGAAGTGGACAGGCATGGAACTAGTTGATGCAGCCTAAAGGCAGAGCACCACAGTGCTCTCATGCAAAGCTGAAACCAAACTCTAGAGACTGTCTCTCTGTGTCAGAAGCCTGAACAGCATCATTACCAATATCCACCCTCTTCCAAATACCACAGACTTCATATTGCACCTGAACAAAACAACATGTTTCGCACAATTTTATTTTGGGGGAGTCTGTCACCAGATTAAGCTCCATCCAGAACCCAAACCATGAACAGCGTACCAAACCAAAAGAGGGTGGGAGACAGTACAGCAAGATGCCAATTGGCCTCCAATACAACATGTACACGGGATCATATTGAGAAAAGTATACACGATGTCTACTTCCAATATGATATTCTGGTCCAGAGCAGTTGTGTTTATTTCTGGACCTTTCGGAATACTGTGCAAGGTTTGCATTCCTCCCTTAATAACCTTGACAAGATCACTCAGTACATTGAAGGGCACATTATGGCTTGCACATGGGCCATGAAACATTTTAGGAGCTACATTTGGGGTGGGAAATTCTGCCTGTCAATGGACCATGAACTCTTGATGCACATGCTGACCCCTGGTGGTACTAGAAATGTGCTTTTGAGATTAGTCTGGCTTGTGGCCAAGCAACAGAAATGTGCATTTGAGATGAAATATGTCTCAGTCTGATACACTAGATAATACTGTCTGTCCAGACTTCCTTCCTGTGAGGAAAACCTTGCCGGCTGCAATAAACATGCATGCGTAGTGACCAGCATACAGGATGCCTTAGCAGACACCAGAGAAAGCACCAGTGAGTGGAATGAGTAAATGAGTCGCTGTAGAATCAGTTTCAACAAGCGTCGAATCACACACTCTGGGAGGGCGGCTGACAGAAGATAACCTAGAAAACAAACTACTGCCATAATGAATAATGGCTGCAGAAATCAATTCTGGGGTGTTCAACAGTGGCGCCAATTTAACTCCACCATCATCTCTTCCAAAACAAATTCTACTCACTATCACAAACGTTATATGTTTACAAGCTGCTATGGATTATACCATTCCAGAAATAATGGGCAGGAGAAAGGGAGAAAATGTAGACTTTGTTTTAGCAATGCTGGATGAAGGAAATGTATTAGAAGATACTCTCTGGGTGACCCAGCTGTCGCAAGCCTCAACCATCTAACTTGACTCAAGTTGTGCCCCCTCATTCTGGTGACTGTCCAAGTCTAGCTGTCTAGGTTGGGCATTGGCACCCGTTCCCTGATTGTCAGGTTGGACACCATGAAGCAGAGGATGTACTGCACTACTACAAGGTTTTTCAAGGATGTACTGCACTACTCCTCATCTTGTTTGTTTGTTTGTTTTATTCACTTATAATGCGCACCAGACCCGAAGGTAATAGGGCGCAGAAATACAGGAAATGCAAAGCTTACATATATAGTTACATATTGGTACAAAATATATGCAGACAGTATGAATAATACAGTAATATATATACAGGATATAATACAGGTTGCAGGTAATATATAAACAGAGTCATAACACAGGCAAAAGGGTACAAGGCAATCAGTAATGTACAGGCTGGATCTGTGGTAAAGATATATACAGGATTACGTGGGCATGGGGAGGTAGATAATGCTATGCATGGATACATATAGTGTACGACTAGTGGCAGTACTGCCGGTAACAGTGCACAGATTAGGGATATTCAGGACATATCTATGTCACATTTATCCACTAGTAGACGGGAAAGGGGAGTAGTAGGTGTAGGGTAAGTAAATACAGATGGTAGGGGGTGAGGAGGCCCTGGCTAGTTGGTAGATTGTTTCAGGTGATTGATGTAGTTGGATCTGAATTTAAGGTAGGATTTCTCAGCATGTATAGGGTGTGGCAGTGAGTTCCATACTTGGGCCGGCCGGACGGGGAAACTGGCACCTCCGGCCTTGGTCAGTTTGAATCTTGGTATGATAAGAGTGTTGGCATTGGAGATTCTTGAAGGTCTAGAGGATCTTCTTTCTATAAATCTATCAGTGAGATAGCGAGGAGCCGCCTTGTTCACGGCTTTGTGCGTGAGGGAGGCAACTTTCAGTAAGATATTGTCATGGGTCGACAGCCAGTTGTTATTACGCCTTATCTTAGAGATATGTGATCGTCTAGGAATACCAAGAGCTGCTCTCAGAGCGTTATTTTGTAGGATTTGTATTCTATGTGTGATGTATTTGTTGGGTCCAATATATCATGTATTGCAATAGTCGAGTCTAGATAGAATGAGGGCTCTAGCTAGGATCATGCAATTGTCGTTTGAGAAAAAGTGTTTACCTGCTCTAATGAGCTTACATGTGTAAGCTGTGGCTGAGGCCAGTGATTTCACCTGTTTGTTAAAGGAGAGGGTGGCATCTAGATGGAAGCCTAGGGTCTTTACTTCATTGGCTACCTTAATAGTGTTCCCGTCGATCTCAAAGGCAGAGTAATCGTGGCCCAGTTTCTTGAGGTTGGAGTGTGTGCCCAAAATGATTAACTCTGTTTTGTCATCATTCAGGCATAGACAATGCGTTGCCATCCATGCCTGGATGATGAGATACACCCTATTTACCAAGGCCAAATCCTTATTGTAATCCTGTGAAAGTGGGAGGAGGATCTGGGTATCATCTGCATAATTAGTGTAGGTGATAACAAGAAGGTTCAGATCATCAAAAAGGTGCTTAGTAAATATGTTGCATGATGTCAGAGATACATAGGAACCCTGAGGAAAGCCGCACAAAATGGGGATCTGGTCTGCTGCATCTGAAGGGGAGAACACCCTCATTGTCCTTTCGCTAAGGAAGGATTCAACCCAAATTATAGCTTCTTTAGAGAAGTGTGCAGCAGAGTTTAGGTGGTTACAGAGGTCTTTGTGATCTACAAGGTCAAATGCGGTCGAGAGATCCAGGAGTAGGAGGAGGGCTGTTTGACCTTTGTCTCTTAACTCATCTATTTGAGCTTTCAAATCGATGAGGGCAGTCTCTGTCCCATGTTGTGGACAGAAGCCAGACTGCCTTGCACCTTGGAGCTTGTGGTGTTCTAAGAATTTATGGTTTTGGGCATATGCAATCTTGTCCATCTACGGGCGGGAAGTGGAACTTGACCTTTAGAATTCCAAATGCCCCATCAGTTCTTTCCACATGCCCTTATAAATCCCTCATTTTATTGTTCCTCATGCACATTTTGAGGTCCCAGATGGGTGCAAAGAACAATGGCATGAAAGTGTGGCCAGAGAAGAGATGGAAGTGTAATATAAATCATTGATACATGGTACCACTAGTTCCTTTGCTTTTTACAGAACTTACCTTTAGTTGAAAGGCTCAAGAAACGGGTCCTTGATGCTTTTTCTTTCTCCTGAGCCAAATATAGAATCTGATCAGGCCGGACATTCAGGCATTGCCAGTTTCCCAGGTCTCAGCTAGGCAGACACACACACAGCGTCCTGGCTCTGCAGGCCATTAAGGTGCTCAGGTTGCAAATGCATTATTTTTTATCAGTGGTAGAGCCTTTCATATGCATGATGGAACATTTCCAACTGAAAGAGCTCGCAAAGCACCGCAAATCTGTGATAGATAAAGTGAGCACCAACATTGCCCATTTAAAGATTTGTTTATATCATGATGTCTACTATATTGACATGCAAAAAAATAAAGTTGCTTTAAGTCACTAATGAAATGTTTTCAACCTCATGAATAACGACGAGTTGGACGTTTCTGACAAAGAATCTGCATATCTATCTTTGTTTATTAAATAACTTTTTTTATTAAATGTCTTAAATCACTGAAAGTATCTGGGGTGAACTAGATTTTTCAGGTTGGAATAATCTTGCATTCTGGGATTTATAGTTTACCGTTCAGGACGTGAAAATTAAAGCCACAATGATATTCCTTTGGTTTAACATATTGCCATAGATTTACATGCTGTCTTGTGGCTTTATGATGCAATTTGTCTTTTTTGTAAGTAAACTCTATAAGACATGAACTCCAACTATTTGAGCCAAAGTTTGTGATCCTGGTCACCATGCCCCCCTACACCCGCTCAACACCTGTATCCCACTGCCCCCCCCTCTCCCCGTCCTCGGTACGACCATCCCGCTACATCCTTTTTGGCAGCCAGAGTACGACCAGTTCCTTTTTTCCACTTCGACCAATGGTCCAGAGTCACATGCAGCATGTCAGCAGAGAATGAATGTCAGGCACTAGAGATACATTTGCAGGTGCTTTGTGCAACAATGATTGTGATTTTCACATTGCTTCTCGTTTCATCCCTGTACACATGCGTTTCCCTTCTGAGGTATCTGTGTGTGGTGTGAGGAGGTGGAATGTGCAACTCGGGGCTGCGTGGTGTGCAAATGGAAAGTCAGGGACTGCTGGTGTGGAAGGTTGAAGGGATTGTGGAGGACAGAGAGTTACTGATGTTACATAACTAGAATCCAAGTTCACGTTGCCGGTAAAATGCCCTTTTGCAGGCACATGGAGTCAAGGGTGGATCCTTGGGAGTGTGCCTGCACTTTCTTGCTTTGTTGGTTGCTGCTTCCAATTATTAAATCTATTCTTCCTTGCCTGGAGGGGTTTTGGATGGGAGGTCAAGGCAAAGTGGAAGCAGTTCAGTGCCCATACAAAAGTGGGAAGCCTGTGGTGTCATAAAAACTGGACTTGGTGGAATTGAATTCTGTAGGTGTGGACAGGATGGAGATGTGCCATAGAAAACCTGGCTGAGGATTGCTGAAAAGGTAGATTGAAACTTTCAATGAAGCCTTCCCATTATAGACGAGAATGCCCCTTTAGCACAGACACGACCTCGAGGAGAGGAGGAATGGCCTTGAGGATGGTAATACCACTCTCAATGGCCCCCTTGATGAACTGCTGGATGCAGGTGGAATTGCTTTGTCAGACAGAGATCCTTCTCGTTGGGCACCCCTGCTCCCTTTTCCCCTCCCACTCTCTGGCTGCCCTCCATGGGCGCCCTTCCCTCATCCTCCTGTGAGGCTACAATACTTGGTGCCTTCGTGTCATCATCAACCCCTCTCTCTCGTTCTTTCCTCACATCACGGACCTTGCCAAAAAGTCCCACTTTCAGCTGCACCTCCTCAGAGGCATTCTCCCTTTACTGCAACAGCTTATTCCTCAATCTGCCTAGCTCTTCCATTCGCCCTCTTCAATTAATCCAGAACAGAACTGCAAGACTTATCCTTGGCCTCAAGCCCAGGGACCGCATCTTTCCAGCCCTTAAATCTATCCACTGGCCCTCGGTTGCTGTGAGGATCAAGTTCAAGACCCTCTGCATCATCCACAAGGCTTTCTGGGGCCTGGGGCCCCATTACATCCAACTCACTCTCCCTAAATACCCCAGATGGAGCCCTTCAATTGCCTAGCTCCAACTCTCTGCAGATCAGATGCTTTTCCAAGCAGAGAGTGGGGGGTAGATCTCTCTCCTCCACAGGTGCCTCCCTCTGGCATGGCCTCACAACCCCTCTCAGACTTGAGCCACATCTCCTTAACTTTCAGAAACTTCTGAAGACCTTCCTTTTCTCTTTTTTCTTCCCTTTCCCCCTCCGCTGCTAATGTCCCTGCCTCCCTCCTGACTGGCTGGCTGGTTCCTTCAGAGTCTTCCGGGCACCAGGCTCCCCTGTAGTCCAGTCTACGCTAGACTTGGTCTCTCTTAATTCCCCCACTCCCCCGCTCATCATGCACTTGGCCTTCCGGGCCCCTCCCCCACTCTAGCCTGGCTAGGCCTGTGCCCTTCCAGCCCCGTACCCCACACTTAGCTCATGGAACTTCCTTCCTCTGCACTCTGCTTTGCCCAGGCTCTTTCCACCTGGCCTCCCCTGGCACTCGCTTCTCTCACGGGCCCTTCCAACCTGACTGGCAACCCCTCCCCTCTTCCCTTTACTTTCTCTTACTGCATGTGCGCAATCCGAATGCCTCAAGGCCTTTGTCGTATGGCCACTTGGAAGATTTCTATAGCAAGGGGGTTGCCCTACCCTCTATGAATCTAAGAAATGCACACAAAAAATCAAGTGCACACTGGTTTTTAGACCCTGGTGGGTGCCCATACAATTTTGGCAACCGTTGTTGGGAACAACATGCTTGCTGTTAACAAACACATATCTCACGATCATGTAAAAAAGTTACATCTTTTAATTATTCATTAGCTGGTGCTTTTTTTCATTTGCAAAATATTTAAGTTTTAGTATACACATGACAATACATGATGTACATTGTGGTAAACAAACATATAGTTAGAAATTCACTATAGCATGATTATGAATGACATAGGGTGTGGATCATCCACTTGTACATTTAATAGGCAATTTGCTTGTACGAGGAATGTCTCATGTCAATAGGTGTAGAAAACACAGGATTACATTACAATGCCTTGGAAGATTTCAGCAGTGGAGGAGATGCCAGAATATAGACGCCTGTAGCAGAATAGACCTTCATGGGTGGCGAAAGTAGTGATGCTCCTCGACTCTGGGTGCAGTTCTAGCTGGTGGTAGCCTTGGATGAGATCAAGCTTCGAGAACATTGCTGATTTGTTTAGCAGCACAATCATGAGCTCTATGCACGGACCAGGATGACGCTTTCTCTGAATGGCAGCGTTGGCCAACCTCATATCTATGCATAGATATAGGCGTTGGGTACGAAGACTAATGGGTATACCCAGGGAATTGGACCTGTGGCTGGCTCAATGATGCCGTTGTTGAGTAGTTGGTCCAGTCCCTTCAAGACAGCTTCCTGCAGGTGGAAACCTACTCTCCTGGGATGTTGGGGAACCGGCTTGATGGATTCATCAATATGTAGTTTGATGGGTGCTCCTTTGAGTCTTCCGAGCCCTTTTCATATCTGTGGGAATTTCGCTAGAATTGTTTCCTTGGTGATGTGGTGCCGTTCTTCTCTGGTAGCGTTGATTGCATATAATTGCTCTTTGTTGTTTCCTGCGAGTGCGGACGATTGGAGCACTTTGCACCCCTGGAAACGGATATCAATGAGTCCCAGACAGCATGCCGTGTGGTAGCTGAGGAGTCAGCGACCTTTAGTCTGGCTTCCGATGACATGGATGGTGGTATCTAGTGTTAGCCCATTGTGCATCAGCCGTTTTTTCAATCCTCCGATTGAATGAAGAGGTAGTGCTGCTCCACATTGAAACAATCTTGAGTTGGCTCTTTCAAGCTCCGGTCTATCGGGCATCTGTAAGAATTCTTGTTCCCCCACAATATTCACTGTCGCCCCTGAGTCAACCAGAAAACAGAATTGCTTGTTCCCTAGGTTAACCGCTATTCTCGGCAATTCCCTCGCTTCTTGATCGTCCTGGATGAGGTTGACATATTCATCCAAACCGTTTTGGTCGAAGACATCCGCTCCACGATATGTGGTGTTTTGGTAGTCGGCATAGTCTTGATGTGTATTTGGGGGCTCATCATACTTGTCTCCAAAACAGGAGTACTGGTCATACTGGTCATAGCTCTGATCATAGTCTTGTTGCACGACTTCCTCTACCTCCTTGACATATAGTTGTTGTCCTTGGTAGTACGGCCTGTTCTGGTAGGCTCTGGGTTGGGGGGGGTCGTTGGTATGTCCTGTTCTGTGGTCGCAGGTTTATTCTTGGGGTGGGGAATGGTCTCATTTCTCTGCAGACAGATTGGAAATGGCCTTCCCTGCTGCGGTTGGCACATCTTTGTGATAGTGCTGGGCAGTTCCCTGAGTGTCGGAAGTTCATTCCATGCCGGTATATTTGTCTCTGTGTCCTGAGACACATTTGGTTGGGCGCTCTGTTGGGCATGGTCCCTCTGTCCATGGGCCGTTGAGGTGCTAGTTGAACGGCAGCAATTGTTTCCCCCTTTTCTTGCTTTGCGTTGGTTTTCCCGTTATGGAAGCTGCTTGTGCGTCTACCCTCTCAGAGATTCTTGCCAATTCACTCACTTCGTTGATGGAGAGGGGCTTCTTCAGCAGTTGTTTTCGGAGTGCGAGTGATAGGCATCCTTCTATCACCCGTAGCCTTATTGCTTCATCTACGGAGAATGCATGGAACTGGCAATGGGTGCTCTTCACTCGGAGGTGGGTGAACAAGTAGTCAACGGTTTCCTCAGTTTTCTGTGTGCATTGGTTGAACATATATATATATATATATATATATATATATATATATATATATATATATATATATATATATATATACATATATTTATATATACATATATATATATATCATAGTCCCTGTTGGGATTGATGACAAGTTTTCTGTTGATGGAGGCAATCAGCGTGGCAAAATCTTTTTGTTCCACTGGGGGAATGGTCTTGACAATGGTTTTCATCTCACCGCCCCCCAGATTAATGTGTCAGTGGTGTTCTACTTCCACTTCGTGCAGTGCTGGTAGAATGTTGGAGGGGAGCATTGGCAGGAATCAGCAGGGCTTGCTTGCACTTACTGTTGTGCTGTCTGTGGTCCAGGAGGCAGGGTCTCTTGCTGCCACGTGTCTTTTGCTGTTTCTGCTGCTGGCAGACTGCCGTGTGGCTATGTGGTGGATTGCCACGTCTTTGTGTGCCTTGGCGGGCACACCACACTGCTGTTCGGCTCGGGATCGGGCTTGTAGGAATGAAGACGTGGTTGCCTCTGGAAGGAGTGGAGTATGCCGCAGGACCGCCGGCACCCGGATTGTGGAGGCAGGATCACCTCGGCTGGATGGACGTGTGCAGTGGGATCACTGGGCACCTGTGGAGGACTCCGGTGCACGGGGGATAATCCTCATCACCAGTTGTTAGTAAGGCCTTCAGCACTGAATTAAGGATGCAACACTGGAGGGCTTTGTCACACATCTTCTTTATTGCTTGTATCAATCTAAACTGCTGCATCTCCCCTTGGCTCCTCCCCTTCCTGCTCCCGCTTCCCGTCTGAACTGCGTCCCTCCCTTAAAGGTGCAGAGACCTACAACAGCCTGTTGAGATGAACAGCCTTTCTGTGAGGTGTGGCATATATGGGGAGCAGGTAGTTGCGGACCTGGTCCCCTCTTCTTAACGGCAGGCCCCTCTTCTGCCCCCTCAGTGAGACTATGGAGGCATACACATTACAGGGGGCCTAGCTGGCCTCATCAGGAAGAGAGATAGCACAACCCTGCTGCCTGCTTGGAGAAACTGCTGCTGCCAGGACACTGCTTGAGCCAGTGCGACTGCCCCATCAAGGGTTTGAGCTGTTGCAGTGCACACATACTGGCTGTCAGTTCGCGATAGAATCACGCTTCGCACTCTGGTAATTACACACAAATGCCTGTCAAACTCAGCTCCCAAATACCTGTCCGATAAATTCAGCAAGTACCAACAATCTCGGCCTACCCGATCTGCCCACTCCCATCGCCTATTAGTACCAAGGTTCAACCTAAAAACAGCAGGAGGTGTCTGCTTCCCATTTAAAGCAGCCAAGCGCTGGAACTCTCTGCCTCTCTCTCACAGACTAGAACCATCCTTCCCGACCTTCAAACCAGAGTACAAAGCTGGCTTAGCGATAAGCCTATCTGATGAGGCTTTGTCTTCCTTCTTGCTGCTGCTCCCTTAGGTCCTCCTCTTATGATTGCCTAACGCACATGCTATCACTTGTAATGTTCGTCATCAGACCTAACTGTAACCACAGGTCTTCCTATCTATTGTCAACGCTTTATTTATGCTTTTAACACTACCCTGTAACTTTCTGTCCTCAGACCTAACTGTAACCACTGGTCTTCCTAACTGTTGGCAACGTTTTATTTATGCCTGTAACACTGATGTTTTCCAGCGCCCAGTTACCTCAGGGTTCGGAGCGCGATGCAAATAATAAACAAATATAAATACAAATACTCATTCAGTTAGTGCTTGTGTTTGGATATATGGAAGCACAGAAAATTGTGTGACTGTTTCTGAGATCTGTAGGTAACCACTTTAACTTTTACCTTGTCTGGCTCACACAATCCTTTCATTTTTTCTGAAGAAGGGAATCCTACATGTTTTAGCAAACCTGTTTCTATTCACTGACACATTATCAGCTTGATTTATCACACGCGTTGGTGCATCGCAAGTCAGAGTTATTGAAGAGAGTCCTAGTTTAGCCCATAACAGTCAAAAAAACAGCATTCTACTTTTGGTTTTTTAAACCAAGGATGAAGGAGTCTACTTTACTGTTTCAATTATAAACTGTTTAACCAGGAAACGAGGATTAAAAAACCAGCTTCCCACATTGTGTGATCCTCCGTGAGTCACTTTATCTCACTGCACCGTTTTTTCCTTAACTACCAAAAAAGGCATCACCCGGCAAGGATACAATGTATTGTTTTCTCTAGAGAGCATTGCTTGACCAGAGTATTACTCCATAAATAATTATAATATTAACTATTTAGAGTGCACAGTGTTATTTGAATTGTTTCTGTTCACACATGGGAGCATTGTTTTGAGTCATGGTTCTCTCACCAAAAGGTTAAACAAATGATATATTACAATGGTAATGACAAATGTGTTCTAACTATATGTTTATTTACAAATGCACTCACGTGCTACTCTTTGGCATTGGTACCCAAGGACAGAGATTTTCTACAGATATCCCTGATGGTCCGCCACAGTAGGAATGTTTTTGTTTTGTTTTACTTTGCTCCGCAGTTTCTCTCCCACGCTTGGTATCTGAAGTATTGAACGGTCTCATGTCATTAGATTTCTCATCCTTCATTAACAAATGTGCTCAGGTCAAGGTGAGGAAAATGGAAAGTTAAACTTTTTTGTTTTTATCTGATAGGCCTTCGCTGAGAAATGTTATTGTCCCTTTCGATCGTTGATGTATTTCCGATCATACATCAATCCATCTTAAAAAAGAATCCTATGCATCTGACCTTAGTTTTCCTCACTTTTATTCATGTTAAAACGCCTGCCTGTGCACTGCCATGTTGTGGCAATCTTATGCGTTGATCTATCGCCCTAAATTCAAGTGCCCTCACGGCAGTAATATAGATCACCCACCCCTAAAGCTGTCATCACTTGACGCTTACACCCCTGTTCACGCCAATGCACGTCTCATGTGAACGTCCTCTGTGCGCAATCTATTGACGTGTCTCTATGGAAATGCCAAAACGCCTCTTTCCTCGACAATCATAAACAAACCATTTCTAATCACATAACTTAGGAGTTTCTTTTTCCTTCGTGTCACTGTATTTATTTTCGAGTCTCCCTGACTTGTTTCTGCTCTGTTCAGTTATCTGCCAAGTACGACACACTGAGAACAGGTACTTTTTCTGCCGATAATTAGCTCAGCAGTCATTTCTTATACTATGTACAAATGTCTCTACAAACCATATTTTAATTCTACTTTAACATGGCATGTTCTGTACATGTGTCCCTGTAAACTTTTAAAATGTGTCAGTATAAATCTTGTCTTTGCATGATTGGTTTTTCTAACATGGCTATTTTTTCACTTGTTTTTCGTTAACATTGAATTTTAATGTGAAACCTAATTAGTTAATTTATGCAAATAAAAACATTTCTATTTATCTCACTGTTGATTTTGTACTTCTTCAATAGTCAGTACCTATGGGTATTATTCAGCCCTACATGTACGAGCCGGAATATTCAGAAAAGGAAATCTGTGAAAGAGAAAAAAGTCAAGACTATGGGGAACTGATGCTAGACGTGACAATCAACCACCGGAGCCTGAATCCAGTCGCATGGAAAACAATTCCACCTGGTGTGCCTGCTATCGTTGTGAGGTGATGCCAGCTTTGTAGGAAAACTGCTGCTGCAGAGAAATCTCTGGCTGCTTGGCCTACATTGCCAAAGAAGACACACCACCGCTATGCGTTACCGAGCTGCATGACTTCAGAGCAGCCTGCCTTACAAGATCTGTGTTGAGAATAAGGATGGTCCTTATGCACGAACTTCGATCTACAGTTCATCCTCGTAATCCAAGTAACAAGTAAGTTAACTCAATATATGTTGTGTGTTTGACAACAGAGACAGCTAACATTGCTTGTTGTTCACCTATATCAATGTAACTTCTATGGGTCACTGACGAAAATTTGTGGTAAATTTAATACATTTCTTTTTCTAATCTCAAACCCTAATATTCAATGTTATAATTAATCAACGTCTGTACAATTACCTTTCTTTCACTTGTAAGTTAAAAACCATATTTCCCCCATCTACCAAACTGTTTTTGATCGAATGGGCGTTCACATTTTCAGTTGATACCCACTTCATATCCCAAGCACTGTCAGTACTTTCCACGAAAAGATACTTAATAAAGCATCACATTGCCTTACATTTCAAACAGTATTTCAAATATAATACATGCAATGATTGGGTTCATTCAGTCTGTGAACAGGTAACATAATGAACGGTTTGGAGTGTTTGTGGAATACCTGCATTGATATTTTACTGCACAAGTTGCCTTTGTGGCACATGGTTCATACAATTATAACTTTAGGTTAGTTTGTGTATCCCTAGCTTAGGGATACACAAATAGTTTGGTGTTAAGTGTGTTGATTAACATCTCTGTGTTTATGTAGACCGCACTGATGGAAAAACAGACCGTTACCATGGAGGAAACAACAGACACGTCGAACATCCACATGGTGAGGCCGAGTGACTTGCACATAAATCTATTTTATCGCTTTTGATGTGGTCTAAGTTATAATACTAATGTACATTTTCTATTTAACAATGGTCTTTATATATGTATCAATTATAGGGCCAGGATTGTACATCTATCACTATTCCGGAGTCAACAGCAACCGCACTCACCATTCAAGTTATTTTTTTATACCAATCCTTCAGATGCGAGATACCACTTGTGTGGTCTCCAGGCACTCAGGCAGATCCATAATGCAAGGAGGGGGGGTTAGTGGTTAGTAGGGTTGAGTGTGAAAAGAGCAAGATTGTGCACTTCCGCGATCTGACTGACACCTGGCCTAGTAAGATCGTTGTTTGTCTTCCCTCTGTTCCCCCTCCCTTGCCTCTTCGCGCCTTAAAACACTTGTGTATAGGCACGTTATAAATGCCATATCATATCATATCAAGATAGCACACTGCATTGCTGTGGAGGTAGTTTGAGAGGTGTATGCAGATGAGTGACTTTATTTGTATGGATTGTTGTTGCCACAACTGGAAATCCACCTAAGTGCAGAGCAACCCAGAAATCTGTCTAAGTGGCATGTAGGCTTCTATGTAAATAGCAACCATTTTGGGGGAGATTTTGCTTTTACAATCTTCGACAATCACAGCTAGCATATCGCAACCACAGTGCCACTTCTGCACAATCGCCCACCTTTACCGTAAGCATGCAGATAACTGACACTGCTATCATCGTGAGCAGGCTCATGTTGCTACATAGCTGCTACTCAAAGTATTAATTGTATACCCATTCGTCCTAAGCTGCTATGATAACATTCTGCTTATCTACAATTGCATACTATTGCTGCCCATGTGTTAGCATTTATTGCTCCCTGGTGTTCACTAGAGGTGAGTCCTGCACACTCTTCAACAGTCCCGCCTATTGCACTTGATTTGTCTGTGCTACACAAGACCATCATCCCAGGAGGGCATGGCCATGCCGCCTTGTAACACGAAAACGGTATGACATATCTTCTCACTGTACTAGTAATTGGATTCATCTCCTCCTAGCACAACTGCTCCCAATATTTACTGTGTTGGTACGTTTAAATGTCACCTATACTGCATGGCTGTACGGTACTATATTCAATATGTAATGATATTACTGTTGCTTCCACTTAACCGTCTAGTATAATTTGTATTACACCTTCCTACTGCGCTGCCTATCTGTATAGACCCTTAGCCTGTACTGCGATATACTGTGTTAAACAATGCTACAGACCGTGTTTCCTGTATAGATCCTTAGCTTGTAATGCTTTAGACAGTGCTTAACCATGCTACAGACCGTGTTTCTTGTATAGACCCTTAGCTTGTACTGCTTTAGACCGTGCTTAACATTGCTATAGACCTTGCTTAGATCCTGTATAGACCCTAGCCTATACTGCTATAGACCTTTGCTAAACAGAACCTAGACATGTTCCAACTCTGGCTAACTACCTCTACTATACTAGTTAACCTAGTTTTGCTCACACTTCACAACATGGCAGTCCCTGCCCCTAAGGCACTTCTACACTGATGCTATCAATAATCCCACAATGGCACACACAAATCTCACTAACAAAAGGGAGACGCTCCCTATCTATGGCTACAGTATTGCCTTGCTCAGACAGCATCAAACCGACCACCTTCCTACCTGACCTCGAACAACAAGTTACTAAATTGACGACACTAACGGCACACAGACCCACCTCAGACCATCCACTACTGCCTGACCAACGGATAAAACCTTATTCCATCAAACCCACACCTAACTTACCTTGCCTGACTGCAACTAGAAACTGCAAACCTGGCCATAGACTCCCTAAAGGACGTCTCCCAGTAACCAACAGTCTCCACTTAATCAGCTTCAAACCTATACCTAATCTACCTTGTCCTACTGCAATGAGAAATTGCAGACTCGGCCACAGACTACTTAAATTACTATCAAACCAGTAACCGACCAGAAAAGCAACAACATAACCAACAAGTCACCTTCTAAAACAAGCCTTCCTGGCAATAACTTCAACGCTACTAAACTGGCTTCTGAAAATATCATTACCGCCATCAAAGGAGGCCTTATTAATGCCAGATCATTAACAGCCCATGCGTTTGATATTAATGATCTCATACTGACCAATGACCTTGACCTACTAGCTTTTACAGAGACTTGGCTCCAACCTACATCTGGTCCACTGCTCTCACTAGCCATCCCAGACCAGTACACTATTATCAGGCAAGATGGAAACACAGCCAAAGGCGGGGGCGTTGCCATCATTGCAAAATTCTCCCTAGGCCTTAGGCAGGTCCCTGTCCAAATATACCCCTCAGGAGAACTCCTTTCAATTAAATCACCTTTATCTCCAATACAAACCATAACAACTCACCTGATCTACAGACCTCCAGGCCCTCTATCCTCATTCGAGGAAGACCTATCACTACTGCTCACAACCAACTCCAAGCTTGGGTCTAAAATCCTTCTCCTAGGAGACTTTATCCTAGGACTCCATGACACTAAAGATCTCACTGCACTAGCCATCAGCAATAGTATCGCTGAATTAGGCTTCACACAACGAGTCTCACAACCGATCCATAACAAAGGCAGACAGTTTGACTGGATCGCAGACACTAATTGCAATATTTACATATTCTACCTCATCACGAGTTTGGCGCTAACCCTTAAATGTGGCGGTAATGCTATTACCGCTGCATTTAAGGGTCCGCCATATCACGGGCTTGGCGGATTTCCCCACAGGTCTGAGCTGGGGGCAAATCCGCTGCAATTTTGCCAATTTTCAGCGCTATTACCGCTGGCAAAATACCGCCGGCGGTAATAGTGCTGAACATTCTCCATTGGGCCAAATGGGGAATGGGAAATTCCTGAATGGGCCCAATGGGGAATGGGGATTTACCGTTCCGCCAAACCCATGATCCGGTGCTAATAGCACCGGGGGGTTTGTCGGTAAGGCTAATAGCCCCAGCGGTAATACCGCTGGGGTTAGCGGCCAACTCGTGATGAGGCCCATTATCTATCCAGCCTTGCGCATGGACAGATAACCATGCCATCCTATTCACCTTACAAAAGAGCATTAACCCCAACCCTGACAAACTACTGGCACTGCCCAGACTAGCTAGAAACATGCAAAATGTAACAGCGCACAAGCTACTCCCACTTCTTCAACCTTCCACAAACTCCACCACTGCTAATGAACCCAAAGATGACCCCACTCATCTCGTGAACCTCTACAATGTTACTATACTTGATGCCGTCAATGAGATCGCACCTCAAAAACTGCACAAAGCCAAACCCCACGCCCACATGAAGACTTGGTTTACCCCTCACCTAAGAACTTTGAGAAAAAATAAGAGCAGCTGAAACAATTTGGAAAAACCTCCCCTCTACAGCCAACAAAGAAAACTTCACAACAGCATCCTCCACTACAAAACTGTGATTTCCCTAGCTAAATGTGAATCCTACAATGAAAGGATCCAGAAGGCGAAGTCCAACAGCAAAGAATTATTTAACATACTTAGAGAGCTAGAAACTCCCACTGCACCTCCTGCATCATGTGCCAAAGACACCACCTGGTGTCACAACATTCAAAAAGTGCTCTGATAAAATTGAGCTCCTTCAAAAGAAAATTGAACCAAAAAACCTAGCCTAGTCAACAACCTACCCAAACTGACAACCCAAACTCCTCGCCAGAGCAATCTGACCTATTCAAATCCCCCTCTCTTAGCATTAAGGAAGTTGAGGAGATAATCTTCAGCCTAAAACCTTCCAGATGCATGGGTGACATCTGCCCAGCATCAATTATAAAAGAAACAGCAAAGGAGCTTGCACCTTTTTTACCTCATTGATAAATGCCTCATTTACAACTAAAACAGTACCTACCAACCTCAAGGACGCCTGGGTTATGCCTCTTTTCAAGAAACCGTCCCTTGACCCAAATACCCCGACTAACTACAGACCGATCACTACAGTGCCATTCTTTCTTAAGATTATTGACAGAGTGGCCTAGCTGCAGATCCAGCATCACCTGGAAAGGAAAAATTTACTGGGGCAACGACAATCAGGTTTCCGTCCCAGGCATGGCACCGAAATAGCACTCATAGATCAAGTAACCCAAATAGAGGCAATAAAAGATAAATGCAACCTTGTCCTCCTTCTAGTACTAGACCTATCAGCTGCCTTCGACTTGGTGGACCACAAAACTCTCTACAGCCATCCCTCCTCTGCAGCCCATTTTTCCAATGACGCCACTACTTGGATTCAATTGTTCGTCAGCAACAGAACTACTAGAGTGTTCGGCCCGACTGCAACTGCCCCACCCGCTGCAGTCACATGCGGGGCACGTCAAGGCTCTTGTATCTCCCCTACGCTTCATAATATATTTACAAAGCCTCTATTCAATGACTTAGACCACATGTGTATCTCATATACAAACTACGCCGACGACACCCAAATTCTTAACCCCATCACAGGCAACTACATAACCGACTCCATACAACTTAATGACATTTACCTCATCATCCAAACATGGATGGCGACACATGGACTCTGCTTAAATGACGACAAGACAGAGCTACTCCTAGTAGGAACCCAAGCCAGATTTAACAAACTCAACAACCAGTTTAACACTTTCAACATTGATGGCAACGACCTCAAGGTCTCGAA
Organism: Ambystoma mexicanum; assembly: GCF_040938575.1. Taxonomy (NCBI): domain Eukaryota; kingdom Metazoa; phylum Chordata; class Amphibia; order Caudata; family Ambystomatidae; genus Ambystoma; species Ambystoma mexicanum. The sequence continues at coordinate 321,794,189 of NC_090926.1, read as the reverse complement.
GGATGTCAAAACTTTAGGCATGCACATCGACTCAACCCTCTCTTTAGCTAGACCTTCATGCTACTGCCTCCACTACTGCTTATACTTTCAAGCTCATCAATGCTTGCAGACCCTTTCGGACCGCTGACAATTGCCTTACCTTAGCCAGGGCATTAGTACTTACCAAATACTACTGCAATGCCCTATACTTGGGCACTAATCAACACAACCTAAAAAAAGCTGCAAACATATCAAAACAATGCCCTCAGAGCAGCAACTAACTTTCAGAGAACATTCCACATCTCAGAGCTTAGGCAGAGTGTTTGATGGCTCTCAATAAACCAAAGAATCTAATTTAAGACCCTCTCTCTTACATTCAAATGTTTGAATAATCAAGCACCCATGTACTTGTGCGATAAATTCAAACTCTACACAACGGACCGACTGACCAGATCGTCCCAATCCAACGCCCTTATCATACCTAGGTTTAAGCTCCAAAATGCAGGTGGCAGAAGCTTCCCGGTACTTGCAACCAAAACTTGGAATGGCCTACCCACTAGCATCAGATCGGAACCTTCTTACCACAAATTCCGAAAGAGTGTCAAATACTGGCTCGTTTTGAATGAAGCCTAACTGCCCACTCGTTATCCCTGCTCTGCTTATTGCCAACTGCACCAACATGCTGCAACTACTACTAAACACTTCTGTGTATATATATCTTGTTATGTAAATACTCCCCTTCGCATATGTAAAATGTATCATGCAACTTCAAATATGTAAACAATGTCTATGTAACTGTGTAATTCATGTAATCATAGGAAATGTGCCCAGATGCCTATAGGCTTGACGAGCTATATAAATAAAATACAATACAATACAACACATCTTTATTATTGATATTACTTTGATATAGGACAAGGAAGGCACTTCTACAACGTACTACTCTTCTACTGCAACCGGTCTGGTGGATGAGGTATAACTACTGAGAATGTATTGAATTAAATGAATTGTGTTTTTTTAATTTGAAATATTGTCTGCAAATTGCAAAGCGTTAAATCACCCACCTCAATGTATTTCTCACAGAAGCAAATGCCACAATGAAAGAAAAACTTAATATAAACCTACTTTGTTACTGAATTAAAGACACTTTCACTAACTATATGAATGGAGTATGTTGTTCATAAATGTTAGCTGCATGTTTAAGATTGTAACCATTACAAAAATAGGTCAACTAATCATTTAATGAATATATTTTGCAGGATGATCACACACCAACTCCCGGCGACATCTCTGAAGGTTATCAGGTACACTTTCAAATCTGTCATTTTGAAATGTCACATATACACACTCTTTGACTTTATGTCCATAATAATGACAAAATTGTAATCAGACGATTAACCGTATCTATTTAGAAATGTTTAACTTATATTGTCAGGTCGACAATCATTACATCAACTGTCTAACAATGTAGTTTGTGAGATCAATTATTTTAAAATTAGATTGTTTAACAATCTGATCATTTTTGTTGAATTTGTTATGTCTAAGGAATGTACTACTGAAGTGGTCGAAACTGAAGAGACCCATGGACCAGAGGTATACATCAGATATTTATAATTTTAAAGTTATCATCATTTATAACATTCATGTCATATTTTTAATTTTCTAATGTTTACCAGAGTGAAAGTGGTTATATTTGTAGATTTGTATCTATAAATGATGAAGTTGAAGAGGATATTACATGGTTAATACAATTAACTGAACCATTAACTGATTTTCAGCTCAGCCTCCTGGTCGCCAAATCAGAATTGAATTTTCCAAGGAAATTCTGAAAAAAAGGGTAAATAACAAACAATTTTGGTTTTAAGTAAGTTGTTTATGAAGTATTGTATTGATATGACATTTTGAGGTTGTCATTCACATATTATGCATGTGTGCAAAAAAAAAATAAGCATGTTTTGTTTCATCCATTAAAGATTTAGGAAGAAGAGGAGCATGAAGACACAGACAATAACACAAACTAATGATGTGGCTTGCCAAACTGATGTCAATTGGGAGCAGCTACTTTTTGAAGCTCAGCATGGTGCAGTCAAGATTCACAGCCACGATGCAGATGTTCTGTGTCCGGAGTTTGAATGGAATGCCACCAGTGACCCATGGAAAGTAAGCATGGATCATTGTTACAGCACAAGACATCACCCTGAAGATAACAGGCGATTTTTCCGAATTGCTTGCGGAACCGCTCACACCATCCACACCAGCTAAAAAATTACAATCTAAGAAAGAGAAAATGTTCACTCTTTCCCCAATACATTTGGAAAATCCAAAAATGTCACAAACAGAAATAAGTGAAGCAACTTTGCCAGTGATCGACGATTGTGCTTGTGATCTGGACTTCACTCTTCCGATTGTTAAGGACTTATCCACCCCCAGGGAATCGCATACCAGTGTACTGCAGCGTGATTGGCTGTTACAAGAGCCAAAATACATTATATTCGACTGCTGCCTCATTCAGATTATGAAAATGATAAGATGTGATCATAAATTACATAGGAATATTTGTGAGGAGCCATTGGTGAACTTTACTCGTATAATTAAAGGCACAAACTTGAAGATGAAGGGTAGCTGTGTACACAACTATAACATATTTTGATGGTCTGCTCAACCTATACCTGGAAAAGAGCCTGCTAAAACTTTACTTTGCTCATCTGCTTTGCTGTTTAGCTGATCAACGTTCAGTAAAATTTCAAGTTTCTGTACATTTGTGGGACTTGAGTTCCTTGCAAGAACCCAATACTACAGCTATCAGAACACATTCTTGTTCCCATCTATTAGCCAGGCATGGACACTCGAACAAATCTCTTTGGACTATGCTTTCGATGGAAAAAGGTTCAGGCTTGTAGGTGATGGACAATGTGACAGTCCAGGTTTTTCTTCGGAGCCGCGGCGAGTTTTACAGGAATGGTCATGCATGAGATGGGAGGGGGCTCCGCCATTGGCACAGTGTCCATGTTGGGGGCATTCTGCAGTGATGTTTATCGGTTGGACGGTTACTTGTTGGATCATCAAAAAAAGAGGAGTCACAGACAGGATATGACATGGGAGGTGTGTGACTGGTTTAAGAAAATAGACACAAAACTACAGGCATACAGTGGATTTATGGGGAATTGTAGTCCCATGTAGTGGAAGTTTTGTTTAAGTGTTTGTTTTATTGTTTGAAAAAAAGAAAAAATGTAAAACAAAAGTTAAGATTTGAAAAAAGGTGCTGTGAACAGTGGCATTAAAGAGTTTAAGCATATAATGCTTGCCTCCGTGTCTTTAATAGAATCAAGACTGCCGGCGCTAGAAGCCTGGGTAATCATCAGTGGGAGTGCATGCGCTGTGAGCATCTCAGGTTTAGACACTGGGCCCTCACGCATGACTTTGAAACGGCAACAGCTCCTCTTCAGCCAGCCCTGGCTACAGCCTTTGAAATGCAAGGCCATGGATCTGCTCTTCCTCCATTGGCATCCACATATTTGTATAAAGGCTGGTGACAGCCTTTTGGGCTACAAAGTTTTCATATAGAGGTGCTTCCCGCCAAAGGAGAGCTTTTATGTAGTATTATAGGTAAAATATGATTTTTTCTTTTTTTAAATAGTCTGTTCACATATTGATTAGTCTGTCAAAATCATAACAGAATGTGTTTAAAAAACAACTAATAATGCTGATTTTACAATCTCTGCAAATAGAACTCTCGTTTACCCATGCCGTGCGTGAAGTGATTATTCTGACCTAATTCTTGGCCGTCTCGTCATCAGTGCAGCATCACAATGCCACCTTGCTCTGTATTCCTCACTACAGGGCTTGTTGGTGTGTGCACGCCCTCGACGCCCACGGTTTCCCAGCCGGTTTGGAGATTGCTCTATCATCTCTTTGCCAGGCCATTCAGAACGCTAGCCTGTATTTTTCAACTTCAGACATTCATGCAGAAAAATGATGTCTCAAGCACTTTCTGTGATTCCCTGACACGGTGTCTAGTCAAATGGTCGACAGACAAATGGTCGACAGACAAATGGTCGACACAATTTGGTCGAGAGGTGAAATGGTTGAATTTTTTTTTTATTTATGTATATCATTTTTAGGTTTTCGTTTAGGGGAAAAAAAGGGGTTTTTACCAAAAAAAAAGGGGGTTGGGGAGGGACCCGGGAGGGACCCGGCCGCCCAAAAAAAAAAAAAAATTGAAAAAACAAATTGAAAAAACAAAAAAAAAAAATTCGACCATTTGACCTGTCGACCTTTTGGTGTCGACCATTTAGATTCGACCAAATGACCTAGAACACCCTGACACATGTATGAATCTCATTTTCATATCAATGAATGTTTTGCATATACCAAGGGCATAAACACAAAAAGACAGTTGTGTGTTATTCTGTTGCCCGTTATAGATGTACCTCTACTTTTTTCTGTTGACCCTTGTGTGTCCTCCCCACAACACAAATATGATTTCTGGCGATGCCACTGTCCAGGGACAGTGTCATGACCTTTCAATCTTTCATTTGAAAGGGGCCGCAAGGGGGCGGGGTGTGGCAGCAACTCCCCAATGCTGCCAGTCAGCAGTCTTATAACACAGCAATATATTCTTTTCTATATTACTTTTATTCTGGAACTTTAAAAGTGCGGTTTGCAGCGTTCGTATGAACTGCATTTGCTGGAGCCCTTCAGGCCATCGGGTCCCTCGGGGTAACTTAAGTGTTATCACCTCCTTGCCTTGTAACACTGTTTCCTCCACATCAGCCATTTGTTGACAAAGGAGGATTTACAACTTTTCAGTGGGCATTTAGTCTTTCAGCTGCCTGCTGGCTCGCCATATGGTGGTAATCAGTGGCTATTAACGCCCAGCTGTATTTCTTTGTCTCCATAACAGTGGGTGCCTCAGACTGTTTTCCACTCCAAGTAAGGGGGACCCCAAATCATCATGTTGAAATAGGCCCCCAAACATCTTCAGCCTCAGCCTGCCACCGTTGTGATCACTGCCCTAAGTCCTGCCCGATATTTTGCATAACCACAGGCCCCCAAACCAACACTATTCCAATGTGATTTAGTAACACAGAGATATACAAAGTTGTGTTTCCCAGTCTTGATTTGCGTTGTGTTCGCATTGCTGTTGGCTTGAAGGAACCACACCCAGAACGGGGCGCCCACTGTAATCTTTTTCGGTAGTAAAACAGGTTCAAAGGCACACAGGAAATCCCCCGTTAATCCCTGTGGATCCGGGCGCAGAGGTGGCAGCAGCAGGTGTCATCGTTGGCTAATCTCTGGGTGGCAGCCTGCGGTGCTCAATTAAGACGCGGTGATTACAGGCGTTGTTGCGGCTGATCTCCCAGCACACTGGCCGATCCACACCTCTCCCTGCACGGGAGGCCTGTGCAGGCAGCTCGCGGCCCGGATGAGCCAAATCCCCTAACAGTATTATGGAGCCGGCCGGGGAAAGATGTTATGGTTAGCAGGAAGATACAGTCAGCGATGTGCAAGGTAAATCACATTGCTCCAAGTAATACTTTACAGGAAGTAGGCAGTTGTTTCATAGGCCATCGGCACCAGCATCCAGGCTAGTACCTCGCTCTCCTGCTCTGCCTCACCAACTGACAACTGTGGAACCTTGATACTTAACCACACGCCAACATTCCAGCTAAAATACACTGACGACATCAGAGCCTTGGCGGCAGGTGCCGACTATAAGAGACTTCCAGTCACACTGTGGGGGGCGGACGGGTCTCTGGGTTCACCAAGCTGCACCAAGCAATGTGTTACTGTTACTGGGGGTGAGTTGAGGAAGGGGTGGAGGGTGCAGTGATGGAAAACGGGTGGCCGACGTAAAGTAGAAAGTTAATGGAATGAACGAATGAATAATGGTACGTTTCAGGGTGTGGGTACATTAAGGGCTGTAATACCACCCAACGGTGTTAGCGTTAGCGTCCACCGGACCAGTGGTGTTACCGCCGAATCACAGGTTGGTCATTAACAGTAAATCCCCACGTGCTAATATAACCAGCGGTAATACCACTGAAAACAGGGCACTAAATGGGATTTTCACCTCCAGAAAAAGGGCCTCATCCAGAGTTGGGCGGTTCCCCCGACTGGGATACTGCCCAACCTTATTTGCATTACCGCCCACCCGTCTGGCAGTATTAACGCCAGGTCACGGGTTTGGTGGTAAACGTTATTCCCCATTCCCCATTGGGTCCATTGGACACAATGGGAAATTTTCAACGCAATTACCGCAGACAGTATTACTGTGCGGTTATTTTCAGGCTGCAAATCAGCATTTTTCCGGCATTGATTACCCCAGATCTGAGCTGGGGGTAAACACGCCATACTCATGATTGGGGCGGACCCCTGAATGCAGCAGTAACCCCATTACCACTGCATTTAAGGGCTAGCGCCCAAATTGTGATGAGGCCCTTTGTCTATAGCAATGCCTTGAAAAGAACACACAATACGTCATAAAATAGCCTTCCAAAATAAACTAACCTCACACAATATAAATTGTCATGGAAACATGTTGAGCAAAAAGAGTATGGGCCTCATTACGAGTTTGGAGGTAGCCATGCCGTTTTTAGCGGCATGGCTACCCCCAAACCGGGTACCGGGTCCCGCAAAAGGGGACTTACCGGACCATTCCGACCTTGGAGGGCCCGGTAATTCCCTTTCGCCGGACCTGGACCCGGTACATCCCCATTCCCATTTGAGCCCCCATAGGGCTCAATGGGAATGGGGAGGATGCTAACAACGGGCCCGTTAACGGGTCCTGCTCTGCATGTCTGGTCTGGCCAGGTGTCCAGAGCAGGACCCGTTGCAGAACTCAGAACGAGGCAGCCCGGTACGAATGGTGCCGGTCCCTTACCGGCACCGTTCATACCGGGGCCGCACTTGTTGTAATGAAGCCCTATGGCTTTAGCTTCACTTTCCCTATCCCGCATGGAAGGTCACAGTAGCACCATGCAAAGCCTAAACCTACTAATAATCCTCCTCCCTCCCAACAATGTCTAATTGCTCCCATTATAATGCTCTGTTGACACAGAGCAACGTGCTAAAATGTTTCACAGACCCTCTGGGAAAGCTGCTTTACTGGCCAAACTCCAATTTTCACACAAAAGTGTGAGCGAGAACTGGAAAGGCTTTTATTAGGCCCAAAGCAAAGTCTGGACTTTCCCCCCTCCTAGAGAGAGTGTGTATGGACAGAACCTATCAATTCGGGACAGTCCCGCAAAATATGGGGCGATAGGCCACCCAGGGTATCCAGAAAAAAAACATATGCGAGTATGGAAGGCTCTGTTATGGCTAAAACGCAGGCAACCACAGATGTGGAAGATGCAGGAAAGGCCTGTCTGGGTCGTCTTCCTGCATCTGCCGGGCAGGAGGATTTCTAGAAAGTACTCGCCACACTGCAAATGCCACACTTCAAAGTGAAAAAAGGAGGTCTGCGTGTTCGAAGAGGGACGCCCTTAGCATGTTCAGGGTGTCAGGTGGCATAAGCATCAGGTTCTTTTCCCAGTAGCAATATGGTAAACCACGCAGTGATGACTGGTTGAGCCTACTTCTATATTAAGGGTTTTCTCTCCCCCCTGTGGTGCCGATGGGAGTTGATCATGGAAGGTTGATCGGATGGGGTATTATTGGTCGTTGGAGACGGATATCGATTTCTATGGCCAATATTCTAGGAGTGTAGTTGGCTAGGCACCAAGATTGTATGAGTAATAGGGTGCTATTCCTGGCAGTGATAGCGCATGGTGATGCATGAAGGTTGTGTGAGATGCAACAACAGTTGGAAGAGTGTTTTTCCCCGTATCCACGGCATGTGATCACAAAGTAGTGGTTGGTTGGACCCTAATGCAGTTGGAGAAGGGTTTCTCCTGGAGCCGGAGTGCACAACCTAGGATCAAAGTAGTTGGGATGCACAGCGTCGGAGTAAGGCCATTCCCGTGGTGGTGAGAGCACATGATCATGTATGGAGGATTTTTTGTGAGGAGCCAATGACAGTTGGTAACTCAGTTGATGTTCACGGAGTATAGTTGAGCAGGTCCTAGGGGGATAAAGGAAGGTTTCTCCTGGTTCTGAGGTACACAGTCAGGGGGTATGGTTGTTGGGGTGCCCGATGGCGGGGACTGAGGGTCCTTCTCCCATTGGTTAAAAAGTGATTGATCAAGCAGGAATGTAATGTGTCAAGTCAAGGGTGGTCGGAAATGTTTTTTCTTTGCAAAAGGTGATGGGGGACGAGGGGGATTTCTCTCCTTCCAGCAATTTAGAACTTGATCATGCATTGGGGGTTGTGTGAATTACCAATGGTGGTTGGAAGAATGCTTCTTCCTGGTAGCAATGGAATGTGATCATGGAGGAGTGGTCAGTTAGGGCCCAAGGCAGTTGGAGAAGAGTGTCTCCTGGTAGCCGGGGCGCAGAACCTGGGCATTTTGGATGTTCGGGGTGCCTGGCCGAGGAGGTGAGTCCTTCCCCTGGAGTTGAGAGTGCATGATCATGCCTTGAGTTAGGACACCTGAGCTTGTTTATTCAGCCCCGACAATGGGGATGGTGGGTTACCGCTTGTCTGTGCTGTGGGTAGTCAAGTGCGCACGGGGGACGCTGAAACAGATCAAGGGTGGGCTGATTGAGTGCATCATTTTGGAGCAAGGCTCCCAGCACAACCCTCTCGATATTCCATGGTGAAGGTGCCCCGGAGCAGTGGATTAGTTTTGAAGGGTGAACTACTTGTTTACCTCTTATCTGGGATGTGTTTGGTCTCTTATGTTATGGGTAGTGTTATCTGCTATGGTAGACTTCCCCCTCCCCCTAAACGCCCTAGCTTTTTTTGCATCTTGGTGAGGGTAACTGGCTATTGTTGGTCGTTGTTAGTAGCACTAGGCCGTTGGTGGGCAGGAGGCGGTCTTCATGTCGGCAGTCTGCCCACATTGTCATAGCCGCGATAGTCTGTATTTGCTGAAGAAGCTCATGGGAGAGGTGATAGGGTGTAAGCGATGTGAGATGTGGACTCTCAGACTGCAATGTATGGGTATAGAAACTTTTCCTTCCTAGCCGTATCGGTTGTGCTCAGGTATTTCATAGCGAAGCGCGCATGGCCATGTGCAGGCTTGGGTAGAGGTAGTCCAGGGTGAATAGAGGCACCAAAGGCTGAGAGGTGTATAGAGGCCTTTTTGCGCTGTGACCTTGGGTTTAACATGGGACCGGAGGAATGTCAGTGGGGATCAGAGCCTTTGGGGGTATATCAGGGTTGGTAGTAATGGTTGCCAGGTGGAGCTTGTGGGTTTGGTCTACCAAGTAGGCATGCTCAGGGTACCACAGAGGTGCGGGTGGTGGGAAAGCACCAGAGGTTGGCTGAGGCGGGTAAGGGCCCCCAGAGCCGGGTGTGTGCTGGCGGTTGAAGGTTGCTACAAACTGAAGTGTGCTAATGTCGGGAAGTGTAGCGTTTGGTGAAGGGCAGCAGGCGAGGTGGTTTTGTGCTCTGCCTACCACTGAAGTACAGGTTTCAGGAACATACTGTTTGTCAGGCGAGTCCGGTATGGTTTTCATGCCGCAGGCATGGCAGCGAATGGGGTGTGACCATCAACAGAAAGTTGGTGTGCAGGTTCTGTCCCCTGCATTCGAGATCCTCACATAGGCCAGCCAGTGTGAAGGGGGAGCAGGGATTACAAGTGCTGCTTTAATGGTTTTATCTTTTCTCCATTAGATGAGTCTGAGTGGTATGGCGATTATTCCGGTCTGCAGATTGCGGCATCTAGGGCAAAAGGGGTTGCCAGCGTTAATTCCTGCACAGGGCCAATTCTGCAGTGAAGGCGTAGGAAACGTCCTAGTTGGATTACGCCAAGGCCGGTCCCCGGGACCAGCGATGGAGAGGCAGTTGCTCAGTGTGTCTGGTGGATGTGCAGTTGGTGTCCTGTGGGAGGAGATCTGAATTCCGAGTTAGTGTGGGGGGGGGGAGTGCCCCTAACCGGTAGGTCAGAGTCGCTGTTGCGGTAGGATGAGCACATTGCATTGAATTTACGCTGATGCCCATTATTTTGGCGTATTGGTGGAGAGATTTTCCTCTTAGTTGGGGAGTCGGGGCTCAAAGCGTTATGGTGAAGGAGTCATGGCAGGCACTCACCGAACAGTGCTTAACTGGTAATGGCACAGGGGCGGGGAGAATGGGACTGGGAGTTTGGTTGCTACACAGGGGTCTCTTCGTTCCCCAGGACTGCTCTTTGGGCGTGTGGGAGATCGGCAGAACCACTCCCCCACGCATAGGTATCGGACGGGCTTGGGGACGTCAATGAGCTTTTTGATGACATGCATTCTCTGCTGTTGTATTTTTGTATGTAATTGCGGCCAAATGCCTTACAGAATGATTACTGTGTCTGTCTCTGTCCTTTGACTTGCCCCCTGCACTGCCCAGTCCTGTCTGTATCTTCATCTAGCATCCGCCGGCTCTCAGGGTCTTCGCCTGCCGGGCAGAATGATTTCTAGAATGTACTGCGCCAAGCGTGAAACACTAGAAAGTGTGTCATACTGCAAATGCCACACTACAACCCTGCCCCAGTATTATAAAATAGATTGCAATATAATCCAAAAAGTGTATTATTAACTTTAAATAAGCAGCTTAAAAATAATGAGTACACACACCAAAGTGTATCACAATATAACAAAAAATCATTCACTTTTCATTATCTCATGTATATTTTCATTATCTAAAGTGCACACTGCTCGACTTTGCTGCCTCAAAAGCCCTTATTGCTGCTGCCCAATCTATATCTGTAGTCATTTTGCCATCGATTGGGCATGGAACTAGAGTCAGTAGCCTCTACCCAAATGTTGCCCTCTTTATTGTAACTGCGTTCGTAAGAAATCAAAAGATTAACTTGCATGAAAAAGAAAGTAAGATGACAAAGTACTGCATGTGGCCCTAAACATCAATCAACAGCCTATAGATATAGGTTCGGGCATAGGCACATCCTCTTCTCAAAGCAGACATAACTCTAGAAGGCGTAAGTAGAGGGGAATGATCCCTTGTGTCCCCATGTTATATAAATATAGGTTCGGGCATAGGCACATCCTCTTCTCAAAGCAGACATAACTCGAGAAGGCGTAAGTAGAGGGGAATGATCCCTTGTGTCCCCATGTTATATAAATATAGGTTCGGGCATAGGCACATCCTCTTCTCAAAGCAGACATAACTCTAGAAGGCGTAAGTAGAGGGGAATGATCCCTTGTGTCCCCATGTTATATAAATATAGGTTCGGGCATAGGCACATCCTCTTCTCAAAGCAGACATAACTCGAGAAGGCGTAAGTAGAGGGGAATGATCCCTTGTGTCCCCATGTTATATAAATATAGGTTCGGGCATAGGCACATCCTCTTCTCAAAGCAGACATAACTCTAGAAGGCGTAAGTAGAGGGGAATGATCCCTTGTGTCCCCATGTTATATAAATATAGGTTCGGGCATAGGCACATCCTCTTCTCAAAGCAGACATAACTCGAGAAGGCGTAAGTAGAGGGGAATGATCCCTTGTGTCCCCATGTTATATAAATATAGGTTCGGGCATAGGCACATCCTCTTCTCAAAGCAGACATAACTCGAGAAGGCGTAAGTAGAGGGGAATGATCCCTTGTGTCCCCATGTTATATAAATATAGGTTCGGGCATAGGCACATCCTCTTCTCAAAGCAGACATAACTCGAGAAGGCGTAAGTAGAGGGGAATGATCCCTTGTGTCCCCATGTTATATAAATATAGGTTCGGGCATAGGCACATCCTCTTCTCAAAGCAGACATAACTCGAGAAGGCGTAAGTAGAGGGGAATGATCCCTTGTGTCCCCATGTTATATAAATATAGGTTCGGACATAGGCACATCCTCTTCTCAAAGCAGACATAACTCTAGAAGGCGTAAGTAGAGGGGAATGATCCCTTGTGTCCCCATGTTATATAAATATAGGTTCGGGCATAGGCACATCCTCTTCTCAAAGCAGACATAACTCTAGAAGGCGTAAGTAGAGGGGAATGATCCCTTGTGTCCCCATGTTATATAAATATAGGTTCGGGCATAGGCACATCCTCTTCTCAAAGCAGACATAACTCTAGAAGGCGTAAGTAGAGGGGAATGATCCCTTGTGTCCCCATGTTATATAAATATAGGTTCGGGCATAGGCACATCCTCTTCTCAAAGCAGACATAACTCGAGAAGGCGTAAGTAGAGGGGAATGATCCCTTGTGTCCCCATGTTATATAAATATAGGTTCGGGCATAGGCACTTCCTCTTCTCAAAGCAGACATAACTCGAGAAGGCGTAAGTAGAGGGGAATGATCCCTTGTGTCCCCATGTTATATAAATATAGGTTCGGGCATAGGCACATCCTCTTCTCAAAGCAGACATAACTCTAGAAGGCGTAAGTAGAGGGGAATGATCCCTTGTGTCCCCATGTTATATAAATATAGGTTCGGGCATAGGCACATCCTCTTCTCAAAGCAGACATAACTCTAGAAGGCGTAAGTAGAGGGGAATGATCCCTTGTGTCCCCATGTTATATAAATATAGGTTCGGGCATAGGCACATCCTCTTCTCAAAGCAGACATAACTCGAGAAGGCGTAAGTAGAGGGGAATGATCCCTTGTGTCCCCATGTTATATAAATATAGGTTCGGGCATAGGCACATCCTCTTCTCAAAGCAGACATAACTCTAGAAGGCGTAAGTAGAGGGGAATGATCCCTTGTGTCCCCATGTTATATAAATATAGGTTCGGGCATAGGCACATCCTCTTCTCAAAGCAGACATAACTCGAGAAGGCGTAAGTAGAGGGGAATGATCCCTTGTGTCCCCATGTTATATAAATATAGGTTCGGGCATAGGCACATCCTCTTCTCAAAGCAGACATAACTCTAGAAGGCGTAAGTAGAGGGGAATGATCCCTTGTGTCCCCATGTTATATAAATATAGGTTCGGGCATAGGCACATCCTCTTCTCAAAGCAGACATAACTCGAGAAGGCGTAAGTAGAGGGGAATGATCCCTTGTGTCCCCATGTTATATAAATATAGGTTCGGGCATAGGCACATCCTCTTCTCAAAGCAGACATAACTCTAGAAGGCGTAAGTAGAGGGGAATGATCCCTTGTGTCCCCATGTTATATAAATATAGGTTCGGGCATAGGCACATCCTCTTCTCAAAGCAGACATAACTCTAGAAGGCGTAAGTAGAGGGGAATGATCCCTTGTGTCCCCATGTTATATAAATATAGGTTCGGGCATAGGCACATCCTCTTCTCAAAGCAGACATAACTCTAGAAGGCGTAAGTAGAGGGGAATGATCCCTTGTGTCCCCATGTTATATAAATATAGGTTCGGGCATAGGCACATCCTCTTCTCAAAGCAGACATAACTCGAGAAGGCGTAAGTAGAGGGGAATGATCCCTTGTGTCCCCATGTTATATAAATATAGGTTCGGGCATAGGCACTTCCTCTTCTCAAAGCAGACATAACTCGAGAAGGCGTAAGTAGAGGGGAATGATCCCTTGTGTCCCCATGTTATATAAATATAGGTTCGGGCATAGGCACATCCTCTTCTCAAAGCAGACATAACTCTAGAAGGCGTAAGTAGAGGGGAATGATCCCTTGTGTCCCCATGTTATATAAATATAGGTTCGGGCATAGGCACATCCTCTTCTCAAAGCAGACATAACTCTAGAAGGCGTAAGTAGAGGGGAATGATCCCTTGTGTCCCCATGTTATATAAATATAGGTTCGGGCATAGGCACATCCTCTTCTCAAAGCAGACATAACTCTAGAAGGCGTAAGTAGAGGGGAATGATCCCTTGTGTCCCCATGTTATATAAATATAGGTTCGGGCATAGGCACATCCTCTTCTCAAAGCAGACATAACTCTAGAAGGCGTAAGTAGAGGGGAATGATCCCTTGTGTCCCCATGTTATATAAATATAGGTTCGGGCATAGGCACATCCTCTTCTCAAAGCAGACATAACTCTAGAAGGCGTAAGTAGAGGGGAATGATCCCTTGTGTCCCCATGTTATATAAATATAGGTTCGGGCATAGGCACATCCTCTTCTCAAAGCAGACATAACTCGAGAAGGCGTAAGTAGAGGGGAATGATCCCTTGTGTCCCCATGTTATATAAATATAGGTTCGGGCATAGGCACATCCTCTTCTCAAAGCAGACATAACTCTAGAAGGCGTAAGTAGAGGGGAATGATCCCTTGTGTCCCCATGTTATATAAATATAGGTTCGGGCATAGGCACATCCTCTTCTCAAAGCAGACATAACTCTAGAAGGCGTAAGTAGAGGGGAATGATCCCTTGTGTCCCCATGTTATATAAATATAGGTTCGGGCATAGGCACATCCTCTTCTCAAAGCAGACATAACTCTAGAAGGCGTAAGTAGAGGGGAATGATCCCTTGTGTCCCCATGTTATATAAATATAGGTTCGGGCATAGGCACATCCTCTTCTCAAAGCAGACATAACTCGAGAAGGCGTAAGTAGAGGGGAATGATCCCTTGTGTCCCCATGTTATATAAATATAGGTTCGGGCATAGGCACATCCTCTTCTCAAAGCAGACATAACTCTAGAAGGCGTAAGTAGAGGGGAATGATCCCTTGTGTCCCCATGTTATATAAATATAGGTTCGGGCATAGGCACATACTCTTCTCAAAGCAGACATAACTCGAGAAGGCGTAAGTAGAGGGGAATGATCCCTTGTGTCCCCATGTTATATAAATATAGGTTCGGGCATAGGCACATCCTCTTCTCAAAGCAGACATAACTCTAGAAGGCGTAAGTAGAGGGGAATGATCCCTTGTGTCCCCATGTTATATAAATATAGGTTCGGGCATAGGCACATCCTCTTCTCAAAGCAGACATAACTCTAGAAGGCGTAAGTAGAGGGGAATGATCCCTTGTGTCCCCATGTTATATAAATATAGGTTCGGGCATAGGCACATCCTCTTCTCAAAGCAGACATAACTCTAGAAGGCGTAAGTAGAGGGGAATGATCCCTTGTGTCCCCATGTTATATAAATATAGGTTCGGGCATAGGCACATCCTCTTCTCAAAGCAGACATAACTCTAGAAGGCGTAAGTAGAGGGGAATGATCCCTTGTGTCCCCATGTTATATAAATATAGGTTCGGGCATAGGCACATCCTCTTCTCAAAGCAGACATAACTCTAGAAGGCGTAAGTAGAGGGGAATGATCCCTTGTGTCCCCATGTTATATAAATATAGGTTCGGGCATAGGCACATCCTCTTCTCAAAGCAGACATAACTCGAGAAGGCGTAAGTAGAGGGGAATGATCCCTTGTGTCCCCATGTTATATTTGACAGATGGGAACGCCCCTTTAACCTGGAAGTCCCACCCCCGATGTGACATCATGTTGGTCACCTAGTAGTCCCGCCCTACCGGAAATCCTATTCCGCATGTGACATCATGTGGACCACCTGGAAGTCCCACTCTCTAGGTTGTGGGTAAGTGCCATTACCATTTTGATGGTAGTAGTCCATGTGAAGCCCTGTTTGTGTACCCCATGCACCGGTTTATAGGGTGATGATATGATGCGGAAATGATGTACATGTTGTTATTGACCCCCACAGGTATTCCCCCAAGGTCCGGAAGCATGTCATAGGGTTTATAGTGCACTAGGGCGCTGGGGATATGATGCAGGCATTAACCTGTGATGTTTTGGGCTAGGTAGGATATAGGTAGTGCACTTGTAACCCTGAAATGGTGCGCTAGGGTGCTGTGGAGATGATGTAGGCATGATTCTGCCCTAGGCGTGGAGTAAAAGGTGTATATATACAGAAGTCGCGCCGGAGAGAGGTATGCAGCACTCTTGAATACTTGGCTAGCCTGGTGGATTTGACGTTGGGTGGAGGTCACACTATACAATGGTTAAATAAATCTCCAGAATCCTGGTACGGTTGGTGATTTTGGGGTGTAAAAGAGGCTAGTCAGTACTGAGTTGTACTATGTTTTGTGTTTCTTTGCATTAAAAAGTGTTATATAAATCCAGGTTGGGGGCGTGGGGGGGGTGTGGCCAAGCGCCGTAGCAGATGGCTGCCTAATTCCTGAGCTCCCAGGCTGGCACAAATACAAAATCTTTTCCGTGTGGCAACCTGATGATTTATTTTAAAAATAACTCACAAATGAGATTGCATGTCACAGCAGAAGGTTTGTGAGGCTCCGTGTTTGCCAGCGAACACCATTTGAGAAGTTCCAGGAAGCTGCGTGGGTGAGGAGGTGAGGCCTATCAATCAGCAGAGGTTGCGCAGATAAGAAGCCATCAAGTCCTGTCAGCTGTTCATCTAGTGCAACAGAAAGACTCTGGTGCCCTTGGGAAGCACGTTTGCTTCACGACACGGTTCAGAGTGTTAATACATACGCTTGGGTTATTATGCAGCCAATGACTTTACAAATGAATATTCATATTTTTTAAGGCTAGGCTCAGAAAGAGAAACATTATATTTTTATCAGCATATGCTTAACAAGACCTCATGATTATAATGAACTCTTTTTGAGTAAAAGCATACCCAGAAAATTAACAAGAATATTTAATACTGAGGGATTTTGGCAGATGGCAAAAATATCTTAAAACAAAACTGTATCTTAAAACAAAACTGCAAATCCTTCTACTTGATAGCTCTGCAAATAATCAAGTCCTAGAGTGCATATTATTTTTAATGAGATTAACAAACCCCGAGTGCCTATGCTTTATCATTAATGGTGTATATAATATAATGCCTCATTCTGCCTTGCCTTTGCCAAATTTGCGAGAAATTAAAGCGGCTGCTAAACTATAAGAGACACCCTGTACTACTAACACGAAAATCTAAAACAACCTTATTCCGTGTGCATCATATTAATACTCTGTAGAGAGGAGCGGCACATTGAAAATAAGCGTGCACAACTGGGCACATTGCAAAATAAGTGCGCACAACTGGGCATATTCGAAAATAAAGCGCACAACTGAGCAGATTCGAAAATTAGTGTACATAACTGGGCATATGGGAAAATAAGTGTGCACAACTGAGCACATTGGAAGATAAGTGTGCATAACTGGGCAAATTGGAAAATAAGTGTGCATAACTGGGCATATGGGAAAATAAGTGTGCATAACTGGGCATATGGGAAAATAAGTGCGCACAACTGGGCACATTGGAAAATAAGTCCACACAACTGAGCACATTGTAAAATAAATGCACACAACTGAGCAGATTGGAAAATAAGTGTGTATGACTGGGCATATGGGAAAATAAGTGTGCAAAACTGAGCACATTGGAAGATAAGTTTACACAACTGTGCATATTGGAAAATAAGCGTGCAAAACAAGGGATATTGGAAACTAGGTTTGTACAGCAAGGCACATCAGACAATAAGTGTGCACAACTGAGCATTTTGGAAAATAAGGGTGTATGACTAGGCTTCTGGCTATAATATCTATTGTGAAGCACTTTCCCATTCAGTGATACTTACCCTGTTTTAACATGTCTTCAAAAAAGGGACAACCCAAAGAAATATCTGCCACACCCATCAGTAACGCCCCCAAGAGACAGAAAAGTGACTCTCCTACACCTAAGGAAGATACGCAAGATCCAGTCATGCATGCTATCCTAATGGAGATTAAGTCTCTTAAACCATTTATGGAAGCCACAACTGCCAAATTGCAGATGCTCGACGATAAGTGGTCCACATTTGAATCTAGGATAACGGAAGTGAAAAGAAGCGTGAGTGATGCAGAGGATGTTGTGGGTAGAGTACAATCGTTGGAAAATACTGTCATATCTCTACAGAAGCAGACAGAAAATTTAGAAAACAGGAACAGATGGAATAATATACGTATTGTTGGTCTTCCAGAGAACATTGAAAACAACAACCCTACTCAATTCCTTTATCACAAGCTCACCACATTATTGGATCTTACCACACATCCACTGTTCAATATTCAAAGAGCCCACCAGCACCAGATAGGGCCTAGAAATCCCTCCCGTAATGCTCCAAGAATTATGATCTTTGCTATACTGGATTATACTCACGTTATGCTCATTTTGGATAAGGCAAAACAGAAGAAAACTCTTGTATGGGAAGGCTCCAGAATCTTCATAACTCAGGACATCTCCAACATCAGAGCAGCAAGAAGGAAATAATTATTGGCATTTAGACCTGCACTGAGACAGCGTAATGCTAGATATGGGATCATACATCCAGCATCCCTAAAAGTCACTCTTAATGGTCATATGTATACTTTTCAAGACCCAAGAGATCTGCGCAGCTTTATTCAAGGTCACAGAAGAGAAGAAATGGACACATCCAAACCGCACATGTGAATTAAATATTAGACACAGAAAGTTGGTGTTTTATTAGGATAGTTAGGCCGGTATGGAGCACCAAATGGCCCATCTGCATCTGTCTCTCCACCCCCTACCTATTATTGACTGTATAAGAACATGGTTTGGAGTGGCTGTATCCAGTTAGCCGCTACTCCTTTACATATAGGTCTAGTGTTACGTAAACTGCAAAATTCCATGTTCTTTCTGTTTGTCCTCACATTCCCCCCTTTCTCTCCCTACATTATGTGTACATTACGCTATCAATTTAAACCTTATGAGTACTTATATTCTTCTGAATGTCCACCATGTTGCTTAACACAACTTTGTGGAATGTCAAAGGCCTTCACAATCTGGTTAAGCGGCAAAAGATTCTTTCCCATCTTAATAGGACTAAACCAGCCATAGCATGCATACAAGAATTACATCTCTCTCAATTGGAAGCTGCCAAAATGAAACGGTTATGGGTAGGGAAAGTTTTTGCTAGCGCAGCTTGTGGAAAGAAAAATGGAGCAATCACCCTTATTAGTAAACACCTTCAATGCAAAGTTATATCGACAGAGTCTGATGACGTAGGCAGATGGGTGTTAATCAAGCTTCTCATTCAATCTGTCGAATATTCCATTCTAAATGTTTATGGTCCTAATAATGCTGACCCCACTTTTTGGACTCAACTAAGAAACCATATATTTAAATCTATCCCAACTAATCTTATAGTATGTGGAGATTGTAACAAGATTGTAGACCCTCTTCTTGATAAAAAAAAATCTAACGTACGCTTTAAAAACACTTATTCCAATGTACAAATCATCAACTTTGTATCTGAACTAGGGCTTATTGATTCCTGGCATTTAGTTCATCCTACAGACCTAGAATATACTTTATACTCTTCACCACAAAACTCTTTTTCAAGAATTGACTATGTTTTTATCTCCAAATCAATGACTAATCGACTGTTAGATGCTACAATAGAACCCATAATTCTGTCTGACCATGCCCTTGTCCATGTTCACTTATCTAATTCACATTACATGCACCAACAAAACAGGTAGATATTTAACTCAATACTTTTAAAAGATAGTTTATTCACTGAATTCATACAACAACAACATACCAACCCTTTTACAAAAAATCTAAATGATGATACCTCCATCCATAACAAGTGAGACTGTTATAAAGCTGTATTAAGAGGCCAAATCATGTCTTATGTAGCTCAAAAAAAGAAAGGTCTTAAACAAAAATCTGATGATATCTTCAAAACTATTAAACACTTAGAGGCAGAGTATATTCGCACTAATACTAATTCTATTCTCACGCAAATAACCAAGTTAAAAATCCAATATAACAATCTGATTACGCAATACTCCTGTGCCAACCTCCTAAAGTATCATCAAGAATGTACCAATTCTCCAACAAATCAAGTAAATCATTAGCTTCATGCCTTAAATTTAAAAAGGATAGGGCCAGAATTACGGTAATAAAAGATCAAAATGGAAATAGAGTTCTTAAAGAGGAGGAAATTCTACAAGCCTTCTCCAAATTTTATCAGAAATGATATTCTTCAGAATCATTACCCAACAACACTCATGCTGCTGACTTCTCAGAAATATACATTGTGATTGATACACCACCATTAATTTCCAAACCTTAAATGAACCGATACAAGTTAATGAAATGTATCAAGCTATAAAAGATCTTAAAAATGGAAAAGCCCCAGTACCAGATGGATTCCCGTTAGACTTTTCTGCTCACTTCAAAGATTTTCTGACTCCGAAACTCCATGAATTCTATTCCTCCTTCATCTCTAATGAAAAAGCTATGGGCTCTTTTTCTAAAGCAATGTTTAGTGTCTTTCCCAAATTAAATACAGACCCGGAATCAGTTCAAAATTATAGACCTATTTCCCTAATCAGTACAGATTGTAAAATCCTAGCCAAAATCCTAGCTAATAGATTAAATCCCTTTCTCCCGAACTCAATCAAAAATGACCAGGTAGGATATGTCAAGGGAAGATTATCTTCCGCAAATCTTAGACTTTTCACAAATATTATCAACATAATTAAGACTTCCACTAATCATTATGCAGCTATAGCACTTTATGCTGAGAAAGCTTTTGACAGGGTGGAGTGTGATTTCATGTTCAAAGCTCTTCGATGTCATGATATCCCCAATTCCTTTATTTCAATACCGAAAACTTTATATTCCAACCCCAAAACGGCAGTTTTTGTAAAGGGACATATATCCTCCTTTTTTCCTCTTAGCAGAGGAACCCGGCAAGGCTGCCCACTATCCCCTCTTCTGTTCATCCTTGCTATTGAACCATTCCTAGAGGCAATCAGACAAAACAAACACATCATTGGAATCCCACATGATCAGATCCATGTAAAAACGGCTGCATATGCAGATGATGTTTTACTTCTATTACAGATTACACATTTTTGTCTTGATCATTTACTCACTACCATCTCGCAATTTTCCTTAGCATCCCGACTACAAACTTAATATTGAAAAACCCGAAATTCTAAGCACTGAACATATATTGTACCAGACACCACTGCTCCAATCTAGGAATGAAATGTTGTCCCACAGGGATTACATATTTGCATATCTTGTGCATATATATAATAACCTCCTCAATTAAAGATACTATAACACAAAACACCATGAACATCCTTAATAGAGTCAAAGATCTCACCAACTCATGCTCTCCTTTGTTTTTGTCATGTGGGGAAGGTTGGAATCCATGAAAATGTCGATTGCTCCAATTGTCTTTTATTTACTATACGTGCTCCCTATCTCCTTTCCTGCTACGTTCTTTAAATCCCTGGATACATACATTTTTAAGTTCCTTTGGGGAAGAAGAAACACAGAATTTAACTTTATAAACTTAAAGCCCCTAGGACAGATGGTGGTGTTGGTCTCCCTGATTAAAAAAAAATATCACATAGCGTTTGTTCTACGTCAAGCTCAACTATGGTTTGCACACACTTTGTTGAGTCCACCAAATTGGCTTCTTATTGAGAGAGCAATGGTTTCCCCTCATATCCTAGCGGATTGCCCATACATCAAAAGATCCAATAGATTTATAGTAAGTAGTAGTATTAACACTACCATTATTTATCTTAGAACATATCTACTGCTAAAACTAAAACATCACAATTTGTATCCCCATATATTTGGAGAAATCTGCGAATTAAGATCAATAAAAGAACTGTATGCTGGAGACCATGGCTCTCTCATGGCATTAGATTTGTGGGACAGCTTTTTATTAATGGAATACCTCTTACTCTTAATGAAATGGTAATCAAATATCATATTCCCAAGACTTTTATGCACCAATACTTAAATTTGTTTGATGCGATTGTAGGTTATTATGATGTGTATTTGTATTTTGTTTATTTGTAGTGCGCACCTTGCCCGGGGGTATCTGGGCGCATGTTTAAAAGGCAGTTACAGGTTACGACAAAACATAACAGCAAACACAGCAGTCGACAACATTTACATATTTTTACATATTGCATTGCAGGCATTGCATAGATAGGAGACGGAGAGGGCCTGGATAAACAGTACAACCTTTTATAGAGAGAGAGCAGGTGAGAATGTGGGTGCTAAGAAGATTAACTCAAAGTGTCCAAGACATCCTGTTCATGTAGCCACCGTTTGGTTTTGGTTTTAAAGGAGTGGACGGAGGGAACATTTCTAAGAGCATTATATAGAGTGTTCCACAGTTTAGCAGCAAGGACTGGGAAGCTTGAGCCTCCGGCAGTCTGTAGCTTGAAACTGGGTATGGATAAGGTGTGCGTCTGAGCAGATCTCAGGGGTCTGGAAGCTGTATGTTGAGTGAAGCGCAAGGATAAGTAAGTGGGGGCAGCATTGTTCTGTGATTTGTGAGCTAGGACAAGTGCTTTGAGAGATATGCAATGAGGGATAGGAAGCCAATGCAAGTTACGTCTAGTGTTGGAGATGTGAGAACTCCTAGGGACGTTGAGAGCTGCGCTTATGGCATTATTCTGTGTGACCTGGAGTTTATCAAGGTTTCTTCGACTAGTCCCTAAGTAGAGGGCATTGCAGTAGTCAATTTTGGACATGATGATGGTTCTAGCAAGGATCAGGCAGTTGGTAGTAGTCAAAAAGGGGCGGCATGCTGTGATCAGTTTACAGGTATAGGATGATGCTGAAACTACTGCGTTTGTTTGTCTGTTAAGGGACAAAGTAGAGTCTAGGTAGATACCCAGTGTTTTGATGACGTTGGAGACTATAATATCGTTCCCGTCAATGATAAATGATTTGTATTTGGGGTCAAGTTCAGAGAGTTTGGAGTGCGAGCCGAGAATAAGTAGCCCCGTCTTTTCATCATTAAGGCATAGCCCATGATGAGACATCCAGGCATGGATGACAGAGTAGACAGTATTGAGTGCTTTGGAGTTGGTTACATAATTGCCTGTGATAGGGATGAGTATCTGGGTGTCGTCCACATAATTTGTGTAGGTGACACCCAGATAGTCAAGTATATCAAAGAGCAGTTTAGTAAACACATTGTAAAGTGTGGGAGATACACACGATCCTTGTGGGACTCCACATGGGACATGAGCTGGGTCGGCTGCGGCTAAGGCAGAGAAGACCCTCATGGATCTGTTTGGCAGGAAGGAGCTGATCCAAGATGAGGCTTCATCAGAGAAGTGAGCAGCAATCTTGAGGTGGTGGCAAAGGATTTGGTGATCGACCAAATCAAAGGCTGCTGAAAGATCAAGGAGGAGCAAGAGCGCCTGCTTGCCCTTGTCTTTCAGGTCCGCGATTTGGGTTTTCAAATCAATTAAGGCTGTCTCTGTGCCGTGTCTGGGACAGAAACCGGACTGTCTGAGCCCTAGTAGATTATTGGTTTCGAGGTACTCCTGTATTTGGAGATAAGCCGCTCGATCCAGGATTTTAAGCAGGTAAGGTACCGTGGTGATGGGCCTATAGTTAGAGGGGTTACTGGGATCGAGATTAGGTTTTTTAATTAGGGGAATGACCCAACCATCCTTGAGGTTGTCAGGTACAGTGCCAGATTTGAAGGAGGCATTAATGAATGAGGTAGTGAATGGGGCAAGGTCGTGTGCAGCTTCCTTTATGATTGGTGCAGGGCAAGCGTCACCGTGGCACTTGGAAGGCTTGAGTTTTGAGATAATATTTTCAACTTCCTTAATGGTCAAGGCTTTAAAGCTAAACGGTTTGAAGGCGTGTTTAGGTGAGGGGGTTTTGTAGGACAGAGGGTTACCTGTTAAGTCCGAAATGTGGCATTATTTGGTGTTGAGTTTGGCTTGGAGCATGGCAATTTTGTCTAGCAAAGGCTTTTGGATGTTGGAGCACCACTCCGTGTCAGGGATGCATGTAACAAGCGGTGCAACTGGAGACTCTAGTTCTTTGAGGATCTTGAACATTTTCTTAGTATTGGATTGGGCTTGATATATCCTATTATTGTACACTTCCTTCTTTGCGGCTATGATGGCTTCTTTGTATGTGTGGGAAGCCGTGGTAAGGTTATTTTTGTTAACTAGGGAAGGTAGGCTTTTCCAAAGGGCCTCAGCTTTTCTTTTTTCTTTACGCAGGCTGTGAAGGTGAGGGGTGAACCAGGAATTAAGGTGGAGGTGAGGTTTTTGTTTGCGCAATTTGATGGTGGAAATGGTGTTGAGAGCTTTTAACTTAACATGATTGTAGGAGTTAACTAATACTGTGGGGTCCGAGCAGGAGGAAGATACAGTGTTCAGTAGAGGGAGGATAAGAGGGAGAAGTTTCTCAGCCGTGATAGCCTTCTTGTTACATGTGTACATGGGAGGGGCAAGGTCAGGTTGGACTAGAGGTCATGGAGAATAGTATTTTGTGATGATCAGACGACGCGCAAGGTGACACAGAGGTTACGTTAAGCGCACAGTTCATGTCTGCGACCAAGTCAAGAGTGCGACCCAGTCAAGAGTGCGACCCTTAATATGGGTGGGCTCACTGATATGTTGGGTAAGACCAAAGTCGGCCATAACCCTCGCTAAGTCAGTGGCTTTGGCGTCATTTGTGTCCTGATAACCTAAGTTAAGGTTGCCCAATATAATGATTTGCGAATTGGGCTTGGTGCTAGTGGCTAGGATGGATGAGATGTCCTCCACAAATGAGGAGGTGGGGCCCGGCGGCCTGTATATGAGATGCACTGTGGAAGTGTGCTTAGGTGAAATCGGCAGTTTGATAGAGTAGTTCTGTTGATGGTATCTGCAGGCTGTTGGCAGCTCTGAGATTGAGCAAGCTCTTAAATATAAAGGCTAATCCTCCCCCTTGGTTTTATTGGTGTCCCTGTCACACCTGATAATGGAGTAGTTGTCAGGGATGGCCATGGTCAAGGCAGGGCTAGAGGCCCCATGCAGCCAGGTTTCCGTGATTGCGAGAAAGTCAAGGTTTTCTGTGATGATGAAATCCGCAATATCTAGGGCATGTGCGGGGACAGAACGTGCGTTGATGAGCACGTCTTTCAGTTTGGGAGCAGTGATGTTATTGTGGTCGGGAATGATGGAGTCGGTTTTAGGAGCTGAGAGGGCAGTGGATGTATTGGCATTAGAGTTAGGGATTTTGTTGAGGGTGGAATTGTTAATGTGGTAGGACCAGTGCTGACATCTGGATGCTAATCTTTGGTTTCTGACTGAGGTGGTACATGGTTGACTAGGTAGGTTGGGTGAGGTCCATATGACGTGGTGCGTTAGTGGGGGACTAAAGGCAGTGGTGTGAGCCTGAGATCGAAAGTAATGATGACTTGCAGCAGGATACACTATGCCGATGTTGGGTACAGAGTGAGGTCTGACAGGCGTAGCTATGTTCTTGAGTGTAGTGAATTGGCGAGGCGGTGGGTGGTGCAGGTGCGAACCGAGCCTAGCATTTCTAATCTGAGAGGGGCATGGTTCATTGGGAGTGGGTTTGGTGGTGAAATGAAGTAACCAGACGGCCGTCGCATTTAGATAAGAATTGGGTCCTGTCATGAGGAGAGAGTAAAGTGGTTCGTGAGGTATTGCAATACAGGTAGTTGGAACGTGCGAGACGAGGTGCAGGGTGGTGATGGGGAAGAGCGGTGACCAAGTTGGGGCCTGAAGTGTGAGCAGTAAGAATGTGGCGAGGTGTAGAATAGACAGGTGTGCAAACTTTGACGTGCTACCATGTGACGAAAGGTAGTGTAAGTAGGTATCAAATGTGCAGAGCATTTTAGGGGCTGAATTGGTCGTAGATTGTTAGGTAAAAAAAGCGGCAATCAAATGGGGACAGTCAAATGGTGGGCTGCACATAGGTTCAAATGAACAATCAAATGCAAGCAGTCAAATGTGCAGAGCATTTTAGGGGCTGAATCGGGATAGTCAAATGGTGGGCTGCACATTGGTTAAAATCAACAATCAAATGCGAGCAGTCAAATGGGGATAGTCAAAGGGTGGGCTGCACATAGGTTAAAATCAACAATCAAATGCCAGCAGTCGAATGTGGACAGTCAAATGGTGGGCTGCACATAGGTTAAAATTAACAATCAAATGCGAGAAGTCGAAAGGTGGGCTGCATATAGGTTAAAATCAACAATCAAATGCGAGCAGTCAAATGGTGGGCTGCACATAGGTTAAAATCAACAATCAAATGCGAGCAGTCAAATGGTGGGCTGCACATAGGTTAAAATCAACAATCAAATGCGAGCAGTCAAACGGTGGGATGCACATAGGTTGAATGCAGTGGTCAGATACCTCATTCAGTACAGTATAATGTTAATGCAGATAAATAAGTGTTGAAGTAAGGCAACAGTGAGAGTCAAGTGGCAGGCTAATCAAAGCTCATGTAGACTTGTGGCAGTTTTCACCGCCAACGTAGGTAGTTGAATGACAGTTAATAGTGAGATTGTTAGTTGTAATGTGCATTACCTTTGGATGTACGCGGCAGGTAGATGGCGGCGACAACAGGGTCTAATGTGCTAATTCATTAACATGGTATGTATCAAGATAACAAAATGCAACATTTGCTCAATCAAAATATGAATGCCTCAACTTTTTACAAAATACTTATATCTGTGTCAGAGAATACAGCTCCATGGAAAAGCCAATTGGATTGGGAATCAGATTGCTCTTTGGTGGATTCTCAACTGAAATGGCCTCTGATCTGGAAAGAAATTTCTAAAGTTATTGTATCAGCAGGTTTGCTCCAAACTCTATATTTCTTTCACCACAGGGCCTTTATAACTCCATCTATTCTATTCAAAGGAGGTTTCTCACCAGATGAACATTGTTGTCGCTGCCTCTGTACGATAGGATCTTTTAAACATCTAATATATGAATGGATTCATCTAAAAACATTTTGGAAAGCTGTTTGGAATGTGTTAAAATCAATTTTTCACTTGCAACCAGAATTGTGCATTTAATTTCTATACCTAGGAAGCACAGCCATTAGGCCTGCTATTTGTAAAAACAAGGGGTTCTTGTTTGATGTTTCTATTGCAATAGCTATTCAAACTATTACCTCAAATTAGAAAGAACTTAAACAACTGGACTGTAAAATATGGTGGAACTCTATTTGTAACATTCATAGAATGGAAAAATGCAATGCCGCATCCCCACTTCTATTAAGCAAACACAAATTGAAATGGAGGTCGTTCACGGAATATTTACAACATACAGTACATAGCCCTTAAAATGTAATAGCAAGTCGATAACCCCATCCCCCCTCATTTCTGTCCGTCCTGTTTATCCTGTTTTGTCCTTCATGTTTTTAACTTTCAATAATATATACAGTATATACCTACTAGTTTATCTAGAAAATATTGCCTAAATGTTTCATTTATGCATTACGACATATCTTGTTTAATTCTGCATGCCAGGCCTTCATTACATTATCAATTTATATCTTAAATTGTTTTTAATAGGAGATATTTACATTGAATTGATTTTTGTATGTTCAAAGTAGCCTTGTATGCCAATGTATCTAATAATAAATATTGAAAAAAAATAAGTGTTATATAAATCCTAATATTTATGACCTGTTTGTTTTGTATAAATAAATAATAATAATTAAAACAATGAATAATAAACAAAACACCCATCTGTAATGTGGTACAGATTTGCTATGCCCAGGGCCTGGTGTGCGGCCCCCATGCATGTGTTTGTTCATAAGGCCTTACTCGCAGCGTTATTGCAAGGTCAGGCCCTGATGCATCTGTGTGAGCCACTTTCAGCTCCTATTTATACCCGTACAAGCCATTGATATTGATATTGATATTTTATTTCTATCGCGCTTGTACACAAGTGTTTCAGAGCGCAGCAAGGGAGGAGAACAGGGGAGAACAAAACAGCGATCTTACGAGGCCAAATGACATTGAGAATGCGCAAGTGCATGGGAGAGGGGGAGGGGAAAAGTGCATGGAAGGGGGAGAAGTGGAAAGTGCAAAGCAGAGGAGAAACAGATAAATAATAAATAAATAATAAAGGCAGCAAACAGTGGTAATGCAGGCAGCAATTTGCAAGTGCTAGGTTTAAGGCAGCAGACAGGGTAGGTCTGATAAGTGCAGGAAGAAAAAGGGGAGCTGTATGGGTACAGATACAGACCCCAGTGCAAGGGGTGGCCTGGAGGCAGTGCAGGAGGGTGGCAGGGTGAGCAGGTGCCTGGGCCCGGAGGACAGAGGGTGGCCAGGTGCACAGTGCCAAGAGAGAACAGATCAGCAGGGGAGAGGGGGAGCAAAGGCAGAAGAAAAGAGGAAGGTCTTGAGGTGCTTCCGGAACCGGAGATGGTTCTCCTCAAGTTTTAGAGTGGCAGGGAGGCTGTACCAGAGGGAGGCCCCAGCCGAAGACAGAGCTCTACCGCCAGCTTGTTTCTTTGAAAAACGACTGACCCTGAGGGTGTTGGAGGTAGAGGAGCGAAGAGCTCGAGAGGGGAGGTATTTGCAGATGGAGAGCTGAAGGTATTTTGGACCCAGGCCCCAGAAAGCCTTGTGGACAATGCAGAGGGTTTTGAATTTAATCCTTGCATCCACTGTGAGCCGCTGGAGAGATACGATCCCAGGGCTTGAGGCCAAGGACAAGTCTCGCAGTCCTGTTCTGGGTTAGTTGCAGAGGGCAGAGAGTAGAGGCAGGTAGATTTAGAAAGAGGCTGTTACAGTAGTCCAACCTAGAGAGAACCAGGGATTGGGATTCCATGAGCTCCTGGGGGAAGGAGAGGAAAGGCAGAGTACCTCTGAGGAGGTGCAGTAGGAAATGTGACTTTTTAGAGACCTCAGAGATGTGGGCAGAGAAGGAAAGGGTGGAGTCAAAGATGACCCGAGGTTCTTAGCCTCGCAGGTGGGGATAGGAGGAGGGCCAAGGGAGGCCGGCCAGAGAGTGAGGGGAAAATATGGTGAAGGTGTGCCGATGAGGAGGATCTCCGTCTTGCTGGCATTTAGACAAAGATCATTGGCAGCACACCAATCTTGAATGGCAGTTAGGCAATCAGAGATGAGAGAGGGGGAGGGGGTGGCAGAGGGCAGCCTGACAATGAGTTCAGTGTCGTCAGCGTAGCACTGGAAATTTGAGCAGAAAGTGGCAATGCAGTGGGCGAGAGTTACCAGGTATTGGTTGAAAAGCCAGGGCAAGAGGTTAGACTCCTGGGGAACACCACAGGTAGAGAGGAAGATAGATGAAAGGAAGGACCCAAGTTGGACCTGGGAGGGTCAATCTGAGAGGAAAGAGGTCAGCTAGGCCAGAGCCTGATCAGTGATACCCAGGTTTTCACAGAGACGGGTGAGCAGGATGGTATGGTTGACCATGTCGAAGGCAGAGAGAGATTGAGGAGGATGAGGACAGAGGGGATCTTAGAGTCAAGGTTGGAGAGCAGATCTTCATGGATGTTCAGGAGAGAAGTTTCCGTGCTTCTGGCAGCTCTAAAGCCTGACTGGTGGTCATGGAGACAGCCAACAGAATTGGAATGAAGGTTAATGTGAGAGATGGCCAACTTTTCCAGGAGTTTGCCCAGAAAGGGAGTAATGGAAATTGGGTGATAGTTAGCTGGACAAGAAGGATCAACTGTGGGATTCTTGAGCAGAGGATGCATAAGGGAGTGCTTCAGAGGGGAGGGGAAAGATCCTGAGGCAAAGGAGTGGTTGTAAAAATCAGCAAGGGCTGGAGCGAGGGTGTCAATGTGGTCCTTGATAGTTTTAGAGGAACAGGGATGAACCTGTTTTGACGAGGCTTTCATAGATCGGACTTGTCTAGCAACCTCGTCAGGGGAGAAAAGAGGAAAGGACGAGAAGGATGGTGGGGGGTGGTGGCTAAAGGAGGGTCAGCAAGCACAGATGGAGAGGAGGCATGTGGGTGGAGAGGGTGGACAGGATGTCCTGGGTTTTTTAAATGAAGTGAGATGCAAGGGCATTGCAAAGAGCCTAGGAGGCAACAGGA
Source organism: Ambystoma mexicanum (assembly GCF_040938575.1). Classification (NCBI taxonomy): domain Eukaryota; kingdom Metazoa; phylum Chordata; class Amphibia; order Caudata; family Ambystomatidae; genus Ambystoma; species Ambystoma mexicanum. Next base: position 321,764,448 of record NC_090926.1, on the reverse strand, counting down.
GGGGTAGAGACTGCAGCAGGGTTGGCCAGCTCCTTGCAGATTTTAAAGAGTTTGGCCGAGTTGTTAGATGCCGCAGAGACACGAGCTTGAATGTGGACTCTCTTCTTGGTGAGGACAGAGAGTCGGTATTGCCTTTGTAGAAGGCGACAGACCAGTTTGTCAGAGGATGAACAGGAAGTCCTCCATTTCCTCTCAGCCACCCTACACTTACGTTTAAGTGTAGCTAGGTCAGAGTCATACCAGGAATTGCACTTGGCTTTGGACTTCAAACGGATCCTCATGACAGGGGCAGGAGCATCAAGAGTATCAGGAATTGAAGAGTAGAGCAGAGACAGGGCTGTGTCAGGATGTGAGACAGCCAAAGGTGGAGGGGGAGGGGAGAGAAAGTGGCAGCAAAAGCCTCAAGTGACACACGTTTAATGGGCCGTATGTCCGAGAAGGTAGGTGGCACTGTTGGTGTAGGCTTGGCTTGGGGGGAAGAGAGGGAGAGATGAGAGGAGGGAGCTATCGCTCCATGAGAGAGGAGTGGTCAGAGGGATGGAGAGGGGGAGGTCAGAGGAGATCAAGACATCGAGCGTTTGCCCTGCAGAGTGAGTAGGGCCAGAGGGGAGGATGGACAGGGCGAGGGAGTCGTAGAGGTCACGGAAGAGTACAGAGGAGGAGCAAGGAGAGTCTAAATGTATATTGAGGTCACTGAGGAGGAGGAGTTGAGTGGTAGAGGCCAGTAGAGAGGAGGAGAGGTCCGCCCACTCAGAGAGAAATGAGGTGATTTGAGCAGGAAGCCGGTAGATGCTAGCCCAGTAAGAGAATGGGTAGGCGAGCGAGAAAGCCTACAGACAAGGCATTCAAAAGAGGAGTAGGTCTGGGTGGGAATGATAGAGGCAGGAATCCACTCAGAAAAGATCAGGGCTACCCCCCTGGCCCCCCGCCGGACCGGGAGGATCTGGGTGCTGAGAGGATCTTGTAGCCATCAGGGAGGAGAGTGTCAAAGCTCGTGATAGAGCTGGCCATGAACCATGTCTCAGTAAGACCAAGGACATCAAGGTCTAGTTCTTCAAGGAGGTGGCAGATTTCAGAGGAGTGTTTGACAGCAGAGCGAGAGTTGAGAGTGGCAATATGAAGAAGGTTGCCAGCCTTAAAGATCAGAGCCAGCTGTCAAATAGGGGGGCTGATGTAATGCTGTGCAAGATCCTCCGCACTGTTGTGAAAAGCATGTGATTTATTTTTATATTTCTTTATTGACATTTTGTTATGTTCACAACTTCATTATCATATGTAGCACACTGTTGTTTATAAAACTGCCATATCGCTGCCTTGTTACCTGGAGACTTCTTAACTTCATAAAACTGCCAGCAACATATCAACGTTTCAGAACAAAGAAAACACAAAACAAACAAATAAAAACAACATCAACTGTCTGTTTGGGCATATAATTTATCACAAGAAGATTTTAATGTGGGGAGGAGCGCGGGCGGTAAGGGGGAGGGGACTGCAGGAGGGCCTAATCTGAATTCCGCGCACATCTCACTTCAGATACCATTGTGGTAGTTTCTAGTAACAACCGTGTGGGCATGTTCACGGGGGCTTATCATCGGAGGGGTGAAACATGCTCCATGTTAGTTCCTTCCAGGCACTTAACGCCACACTTGAGTCTTCAGTGGATCTGGCCACGCTGTCCTCCCAAGACCTGGATTCGCCACCCACCCACTGCTCTAGTTCACTGTGCCATTTGCAGTATTGTGGTCCAGAAGGTCTCTTCCAGGCCATTACAATAGTTCTTTTGACTAGTACACATGTTAAGTCCAGGGGTTTCGCTACATGTTTGAGTTTGGCCAGTCTAGGGTAAATTCCTAGTAGGCATTCACCGGGGGACCACACATACCTAGACATACCTGCCTTTTTCGCAGGTCTGCTTTATTTTAGCCAAGAAGTTCTGTACCTTTGTGCATTCCCATAGCATATGGATTACATCTGCCTTGTCCGTATTGCATCAAATGCACCTGGGTTTTGTTTGTTTGCTAAATTTCGCTATCCCATGCAGTGTAAAATATGTGCGGTACAGAACATTTAGTTGAATTAGTCGGAACCTGGGGTTCCTGGACACTTCCTTGGGAAACGCTAGAGCCCTGCCCCATTCCTTTTCGGTCATCTCTTGCCCAAGATCTACTTCCCACCTGGATTTCAGTTCTACGCTGCAGGGTTTAGGGACATCGCTGAGGTGGCTGTACATCTGGGACACCGGTCTCCAGCCCTCCCCAAGGTTATATAATAGTGTTGTGAAGGGGTCTTCATCAGGTTCTTCAGGCCTAGCCTCCCATTTGTTCTGTGCTATTGTACGGTTCTTTTGGTACCATAACAATTGACCACTATGTATGCCATCTTCTGCCTGCAGTGAGGGAAACTCTCGAAAGACACCCTCAGCGTTTCTTTCTGCATTTCTTTCCCAGAGTCTAATGTTCTTCAGGTCAGCGCTAGTTTTGCATAGGTCTGAGATCATTGGAGCCTCTGGGGAGTACGGGTGTTTTAACAGTAAGAGCAACTTGGATCTGTGCCATATTTTCCTCCCCAGGGTAACTTAGTAAGGTGTTTTACTCAGGAGGTGTTGGGGTGCCCAAATAAGTTCCTAGGTTTATCGGGGAAATCATGTGCTGTAATAGGACAGTTTCAGATGTGACTTCATCTGATAGCCACTTGGTTACAAAGCTAAGTTGGGCTGCTAAATAATATTTTTCTAGGTTTGGAAGTTGGATTCCACCCTGTCTGTATGGTAGGACCAATGTGGACAGTGCGAACTTGTCCCTGCCTTTTCCCCACAAGAACTCTCGAAATATTGCCTCAAGCAAGCGAAAGAAGGGGGTGCCAATGGCGTAGTGTACATTTTGGAATCGTATAGAAATCTGGGGAGAACAATCATTTTGATGATTGAAGCCCTACCCATCATTTATAGGGGGAGCTTAGCCCAAAAACCTATTGATTTGCACAGCGCAGGAAGCGCTGTCTTGATGTTGTGTTTGTGTATTAACCTGTTTCAACAAAGGTTTTGCCGTTCCCCTTGTTTTAACATTCCCTCTCTCTCACGGTTAGGGGATAACCAACATTTTCATCATATAAAGGAGACAGTAATTACATTCCCTCATTCAACACTGATCTTATCATTTTGTATGATACTATACAACCCTCTTTGTACCAATGATCTTGAAAAAATAGACCTAGTACCTAGTTATTTTTTTGCAATATCAAAAATAGTTTATTTTAATAGATTAAATCACAACCCAATATTTTCTTTTATAAAACTAATCTAAAAAACAGAATTTACATTAAAATAGACCCTACAACACAAAGTGGATACATATACAATACAAATTACTAGTTTCGCACACATACATTCCTATAACATGACAATACAATACAACAGCATATAAAATTTATATAATGATTTAAACATTTCCAATCCCTGAGTATTATTAGCTCAGATTAAACAGTCCCGACATGTTTCAGTTCCTCATGGCGCTTGGTGCATGAACCTTCTTCAGGGGAAGAACGCTTTTATTATTATTCTCCACCATGTAATCCAGGGCCACAACAATCCTCTTCAAACCGTACTCCTATAATTTATTGAATACACAAAACAAGAATGGGGTATCACTACAGATCTACATCATCACAAATACATAAGTCAGCTCTATAATACTAAATATACTACAGTACCATTGAAATATATACCAATGTACTGATCAAATTCAATACAACCAGAAAAAACCACTACATACCTCACATGTAGGATTACTGCAGTGTAGGTGTGCCGCAATGCACCAGAATAACCACAGACCTCTTAGATAAGTCTGGTACTATTTTCTTAATGGTTCTTAAATAACCAGGAACCAGATTTCTGCTGAAAAGGAACATCAAACAAAACAAACAGTGGTGTGAACAACAACAACCACTGCTTCCTCACTTTTTCAACACCGTCACGTGACCACACAAACTAAAGTGAGTATAGAAAACCAAGCCGCTCCAGGTGGAACCCCATCGTGAACCACTATCATTCAATGTGGGCATGCCATCCATGAATTTACCTGTGGTGCTGCTAAGACTACATCCTTCACCGTGGCAATATCACCAATTCAAAACAATATATAAATATATACCTATTATATCACACCACCACTCCTGCGTCAAATGCTGAGATTGTTTACGTATTCTTCATCGCTGGTTGGTGATCCAGGAAAATATCCTACAACGGAAGAAACTGGATAAATGCTCAAGCCTCACACTATCGTGTATATTTCTAAAACCACTACATTATGATTAGCTTAATATAAACCATTATTAGCAACAAAAATTCAGATTATGCTTGCGTATGACGATGACCCGTCATTTCATACCCTGTAGTGGCGTCTACAATACAATATACTCAATGTCACTCGTAGTTACCTTAAATAAGGACAGAAGCTTCACCCAATGTGACTCCGGGAACCCCGCAGTCGATTCCGATTAGTGCGACAGTTCGGCTGTTAACCACCTACTCTCGCGATGAGCAACAGTTAAAGTACTCTATAGCTCAAACATAAACGAAGGACTAACCTTCTTTGTTTCGTGATGCGTCAAGCCTACTATTGTGGGAAACATAAACAACGGACTAACCTTCTTTGTTTAATAAACATAGACAGCATGTCCCACTCAACCCTGGTTCGAGGGCCGACAAGTGAACACCGATTCCAGGTTACAAAAAATGTAGCCCAACCATTATGGTAGTCATTATCAGCACAAACGGCGGCTGCACGCCGGCACAAATCTCATCTTCAAATCAAAAATGTGAATCAAATAGCATCCATCTATAGCGGTGGGCACATTAGTGATCACAATTGCAATTAGCACAGGATTACATGATGGAGAACTTAAAATCCACTAGACAATTTCGAAAACCTAGGGATTATAGCCCAACTCGGATCTGAATAAAATTGATTATCGGCAATCGAAATTTATCACCAATCATATAGTGATGCATACAGCCCATTGCACAAGTACATTACTCTACTAAAACATAATTGACTCTTCACGTTATATTTTCGAAGTCTCAACATGTACCATTTTTCTATTCAGTAGATCATATTAAGTCTTCATATTATACACTCATTACCAATGAGATATAACCATATCTCCACACGAATGTATCAACATCAATGGTCCATTTCTCTCTGAGTGTGTGACCAATCAATTTCTTCATTAAGACCAATAATATGACTTTGGCACTTGTAAATCATTTTTTGTTCAAATACAATGAGTTTGTCATCTATTTCTGATTTGTTTTTACCACAAATTTTCTTTAAGGTGTTTGTGTATTAATTCAGAAGTATGCATTATATTGACCCCGAGGTATCGAAATTAGGTTGTTTGCCACTGTACTCCCACCGATGGGAGCTCATCTTTGCCCTTGCTTCTCAAGTTTGCCAGGGGAAACAGGCAGGATTTTGACCTACTAAATTGTATCCCTGAGACTTTAGCATAGTTATCTAGAACTTCCAGTATGGTCGGCAAGTTAAGGTGCGGGTCCCTAACATATAGGAGAACATCATCAGCATAGAGGGACATAATGTGGTCTACACCGTCCACCCGTATGCCTGCATCAAAACATTGTTTCCTGAAGTAAATGGCGATGGGTTGTAAAGCATGGTGGATAACGGGCATCCTTGCCTAGTGCCTCTGCATATATCCCAGGCTACTGAGACATCTTTCCCGGATTTCACCCTTGCTCTTGGCTTGGTGTAAAGTATTTTGACCCATCTCACGAACCTCCGCCCAAGGCCAAAACATTCAAGAACAGCCATCAACCATTGCCAATATATGGAATCAAATGCCTTAATGGCATCTAACGCCAACAATGCATATGAGCCTCCGTTCGGGGCAGTTTGGGCTATGACATGTTGGAGTCTGCGTAGATTCATAGTGGTATTGCGTCCCGGTACAAATCCACTTTGGTCAACGTGTACTATTTCCCCAATCAGTCCGGAGAGCCTCTTAGCTAGGATTGTGGTTAATATTTTCACATCGCAATTGAGCATTGCGAGTGGGCGGTACGAGCCACACTCATCTGCAGGCTTATTGGGCTTGAGTATCGGGACTACGAGGGTCTCTCTCATGCTGTCGGGTAGGATCCCTTGTTCATATGCCTCCTGGAAGACCTTGTGTAGTAGGGGTATCAAGGAGGGTTCGTAAGCTTTGTAGAATTCGGAGGGTAGCCCATCGCTCCCGGTGCCTTACATGTGGTCATGGACTTAATTGCTTCAGCTATATCGTCTGTCGTGATGTCTGCATCTAGGGCTTCAGCTTGTGCAGGAGTTAGTCTGGGCAGTCCTATCTCTTCTAGTGTATTCACAATCTCATCCTGGGGAATTTGGTATTTGGGAGTACAGTTGCTCGTAGAAAAGTTTAAAGGTGTCATTGATACTCTGTTAGGTTTGGGGTAGATTGCTGCTATCGTCTTTCATTGCAGTGGTTGGGTGCTTAGGGTGTTCTTTCTTGCAGAGCCATGCCAGCAGGCGGCCGGGTCTGTCCACTTCCGTGTGCGCTCTAGCGGTTATAGTAACATAATCGAACTTAGCAAGCCTACCCCAAGCTTCCGTACATTCGTCTCTGAGTGTTTTAAGTGTATCTTCCTCCTGCTGGGTATTTGGGGGAATGGATTCTAATCTCTCAATTTCTTTTTCTCGTTGGCCTAGTTCTGCTTGTAGTAGTTTCCTGATGCCACCCGCTTTGGCTATGATTTCCCCTCGTACCACAACTTTCAGGGCACCCCACAGCATGCTCATATGTTTTACACTTCCCATGTTTACCTCTATATAGCTCGCAATGGAGTCCTGGAGTTTGTCTCCGAACGCCTGGTCTTTCAGAGCCTCTATAGGCATTCTCCACATTGGAATGGGAGGTCTGGGGTCAGTGCTGTTCCATTCCACTAGTAGGGGTGAGTGGTCTGAAATGGATCTTCCCAGATATTGCACCTTTTCTATTTGGAATAGGTGTTCCTTGCTTATAAAGACATAATCTAGCCTAATGTATACACCATGGTGAGGTGAAAAGTATGAATAGCCCCGCTCCCCAGGGTACAGTTCTCGCCATGTGTCTGCTAGTTCCAGTCGTTCTACCATGGTAATTAGCGCGGTTGTGGCTACTGTTTTACTCTTTGGGGGGTAAGGACCTTTCGAGTTCTGGATTTTGTATGCAATTAAAATCTCCTCCCCATATGAAGAGGCCATTTCTATATTGTGTAAGTCTGGCATACATTGAGTTCAGGTGGGTTGGGATGTTATTATTGGGGAGATATGTGTTCACTCTGCATATTTCTACTTGTTCAATATATCCCCATATTATCACAAACCTGCCCTCAGGGTCTTACTCAGTCTTGGTTAGTTGAAAGGGGAGTTGAGGGTTAATCCAGGTGAACACCCCTCTGGCATACCTGGAATAAGTGGTTCCAAATCCCTGTCCACCCCAATGTTCCCGCAATTTGTCCATGGATTCTTCTGTGCAATGTGTCTCCTGTAGTAGTGCTATCCCTACTCCCTTTCTCTGTAGGTAGGATTTGATTCTGTTCCTGCGGAGGTAAGTACCCAGCCCCCGTACATTCCAGGTCATCACCTTAATTTTTGCTGTCATGGCGGTTCAGGGGGGAGGTCCAAGGTACTTAGGGCCTCATTACACGGATGGCGGAGAACCATGGCGCTATTAGCTCCATGGTTCATGCCGGTAAAATACCGGCACCGCCTTGGCGGAAAGGGGAATTACCGCCCCATTCCAAGGTTGGCGGGGCGGTAATTCCCCCTTCCACCATTGCCCTTCCCCATTCCCATTTTTGCCCCATAGGGCTCAATGGGAATGGGGAAGACGCTAATTACGGTACCGCAAATTGCGGTACCGTAATTAGCTCCCTGGGTCCCTTTGCGGTTTGGTTTTTAACGCCTGCAAAAAGCAGGCATTAAATCCCCCAACCCGCAAAGGGACCTCGTAGTGAGGCGGTAAGGATTTACCGGTACCGGTATTTTACCGGTACCGGTAAATCCTTACCGCCATCCGTGTAATGAGGCCCTTAGTCTCTTATCATGAATACCCACAGATGCATGCAGGCAGCAGGAGCGCCCCACCACCCCGAGGCCCATTCCCAGCAGGCCCGCTCCCTCCCATTGACTCCCCCATATCGCTGCCTTGTTACCTGGAGACTTCTTAACTTCATTAACCTGCATTCCAACAAATGGAAAAACAAAACCAAACAACAGAGAACTGTCCCCAGCAGCTGCTTCCAACATGCAACACTCAGGGGCTCCCAAGATTTCTGGGCCATTCCAGGCCATTCGACGCGGGTGGGGTGCAGGCAACCGGCCTGCACAAGTCCCAGTGGGATGGGTCGTAGCCAGTAGCGTGTGTGGGTCGTTAAGCTCCTGTCCGATAGCGCTATCTTTGTTGTTACAGCGTTGGGTGGTCTTGATTGACCTGCTTCATGTGTCGGTTTGGGTGCGCTTGGCTTGTCTCTTGGAGTTAATTGTCAGTTCCTCTTGCGTCCGCTCATGCTGTATTTTCTGCATCGTCAGCTAGGTTGTTATGTTCGGCCACATGTTTGCTGCAGCTGGAGTCTCCAAAAATATTGTCTTTCCTTTATAAATTATTTTGAGGCGTGATGGGTAGAGTAGCATGTATTTGAGGTTAAGTGTTCGTAATCTCGCCTTCACTGGTATGAACAAGTTCCTTGCACGCTGCACTATGGGGGGTGTAGTCCGGGTACATGACAATCCTAGCGTCATTTCTCCTAATCTCATCACCTTCCCTTGAGAATCGCAGTATTGTTTCTCTGTCGCGAAAGTTTAAGATTTTCGCAATCTTTGGGCGTGGGTATGAACCCGGTGGGGGTAGTTTTTGTAGGGATCTGTGGGCCCGCTCTACAGAGAATCCATGGGAGAGTTTTCCTGCCCCGAGTTCTTGTTGTAATATTGTCTCTACGAATTCCGTTGAGTTTGGGCCTTCCATATCTTCCGGAATTCCTAGGATACGGATATTATTGCGACGGGCACGCCCCTCCGCATCTTCAGACCTTGCCTCAAGCCTTGCCACTTTCAACTCCAGTTCCTGGACTTTAACTTTCAACACTTGTGTATAGGCGCGTTAGAAATGCCATATCATATAATATCAAGTCTGAGGTGGTCTCAGCGGTGTCCTGTAGGTCAGCTTCTGTCCTAGTCACTCTTTCTGCTAGGTTGCGGGCATCTTGGTGCATCAGCTGCATTTCGGACTTGACTTCTTCTATTTTGGTGTCAATAAATGTTCGAAGTGCCGCAATAGCCTGTAATACTTGCGCATCCTTGGGGTCTGCATCAGGGTTGGAGGTTTCCCTACCAGTAGTGGCGTCCTGTTGCAATTGCTGTTTGGGCTTAACCGTTGTGAAAGAATCAATTATTGTTGGTTTAGTTTTGTTCTTAGAGGGGGACACCTCTGTTGCAGATCACTCAGGGTACTACGTTGGGGCAGACGTCAGGGTTTCAGTTGCCCAGTTCATGGTGTTGCCCATGTGGGGGCTTCAAGCGATTAATTGATCTGTTGCCTGGGCTCGGATTGGTCCACTTCAATGTCCTCTGTCCATATAAGTTCCAGGAGTGGAATGGGTATGGTTTGTCCTCTTCATTCACTATTTCAGACTATTCTCTGATCTACATCGTATAGGTATCACAGTGGGTTCCCAGTGCATTGTTCAATATGGGTGGCTCTTGCCAGTTTAGCATAGGCATATCATTGGCTCGTTCCTGGGAGTGTGGGGTTGGGAGAGCAGGTGTGGATCGATTGATTATGTCGCAACTTGATTAAAGTGGTACGTTTTCAGTTCGTGTTGCGTTGGTCTCAAGTCACTCTGCTGTCACGGCTGCCTGTAACCTGAACACCATGGTGGGTCTGGCTAATGATTATGGCTGGGACATTTCTTTGGTCATGGTCTGTTTCTTGGTAGCGCAAACATCTGTCATTGTAATGTTCATGAATGCGCGTGGCCTCAGGGCGGCAGTTGACGTGGGACAAGGGTGATGTCCTCATTAGCCGCCGGTTATGGTCGTGCTTCGTGACTTCCCCCAAGGGGGTTATGGGGATGTTTTTAGGGGTTTGTGAAGTTGCCCGCGTTCAGGCACTCTTTAGGGCAGGATCCTATACTTCCGCGTTCGGTATGTTTGTTATAAACTGAGGTCTGGGTTTCCCTATATGAAGCATGCAGTCGGGTAATGACTTATCCTTGTATTCCTTGTATTAATGTATGTTCGTATGCCCCGTTATGTTGTATGACCTGCGTGCCTTGGGGATGGTGGCGTATAACAGTGCTCCTTTTAATTGTTCAGGTGCACCCCACTGTGTTCTGCAACGGTCCCCGCCGCGTACTACATTGTATATCCGGCCTCGCTGAGCAAGCGTTCCTGGAGTCAGCCGCCTCGGCTGTGGGCTGGGGACCAGAGCGCCAGTGCGTGTGGGGGGTCCAGTGCACACCCCTTTCCCCACTCACCGTTAGCCTCAGTCCGGTAGTCGTAGACTGCAGTGTCCTGCCCTCCAGTTAGGGCAACGCTCTCTTTCCCTTTGTCGCATTAGGTGTCCCGGCTTGGCTGGTGCATCCGCTTCTGCCTCCCGTTCTTTAGCAGGTGTCCACTGTCGGGTTCCCGCTGTTCTTCACGTCTCCCTCCTGGCCGCACATGATCCTCTCATTGTGGTCGTCTTCTAGTGGGGCGTGGGGTTCCGCACTCGTTGTTGTCCCTGCAGGGGACCGTGCTTTGGTTCCGAAGCCCGCTCCCCGCTCCCCACGTGTGGCGTGGTTCAATTGTTGGTCTCTGCGTTCCGACGCCGCCCCACAGGGTCCAGTGCCTCGCGGTCACTCCGGACCTCGGTATGTGTTCCCCGGCTCTGGTCTTGAAGCGAGCTGGAAACTTGTCCCGTGTCGGGCGGTTGATGCAATGTGCCCCTGCTTGGCTTGACTGGGTCACACTGCTGGATCACGCCACCTCGCTGCCATGTCGCGTCCCAGATACAGCATCGCCATTTTGTGTGCCGCAGGGGCGCCTTCTTGTATGCTGTGTTTTTTTCTTTGCCAACTCCGATTTCATCCGGCAGTGGGACCGGGTGTGGGGAAAAGGTTCTTCTGCCCACAGATGTAGGTTTAACTGTCCATTTTAGTGTTCCGACGCCATAACTCGATCGAATGCAGGTTCACGGACAGGAGCTCCACGGGTTCCCTTCCTCACACCATGCGCGCTGGCCACGCCCCCCGTGAAAAGCATGTGATGTAATGTGTTCAAGCTATTGCTGAATCGTAAAGAATGCAGTGTTAGTATTTTCTACAACTTTGAGTCTATGCCGGGGGAAAGAAAAGTCCAAACAGCTGTTTCAAGGTTGCGCATAGGAACACATGATATACCCCTGATGAATTCTAAAGAGATGCTGCAGCGTCACTGCAGATATATGTGGTCTGTACCCCTGTACAAATCCTTGTGATATAATGGAACTGCCGCATGGCAGCGTCACCCAGCATATGCGTAATCTGTCAGTCTGGGGAAGGAGGGAGGATGCTCGGATATGCGTGTTCTGGCAGCCTTGTGGGGAAATTCTTGTGATAAAAATGTAACAGGTGGTGTACTCCGGCACAGGGGATACTGTAGCATTTATAGTATCTATCTGTACTGGGTGCACACTTTGCAGATAGTGGAATACAGTGATGTCATTTAGAATTATTTGAGACATGAATGTTCCACTAGCTACAGTTGGGATGACAGGATGGGAGAACCTTACTGAAAGGATGTTATCTATTTAGCTCCTGCCTTTCCTACTTAACTTGCCCTGTAACTATAAATAAATGTACTCATTTTTATATACATAAGTTTCCAGTACTTTACCTGATTTCTGATGAGTTCTTACCATATTCCAATACTACAAATGGCGACGAGGATGGGATCAGGAGGCGCTTTGTTGGTCCCAGATGAACTATGATGAAGCCTGCTGATCCCAAGATAAGGACCCATTGGAGAAGTACTGAGGGTCCCATAAATATACTTAAAAGCGTGATGAAGAGAGAGCCTGCTGAAGATGTCTTTTGATTCCTGCCATGATGAGCCCAGCAGTGATAAAGCCCAGCGCAAGTTCCTGTGATTGAGGATTTAATTAATTATCTGCGCATGGTATAAATCCTGCAATATAATTGGCAGGCAGCTGGCACGCAGTGTTTGCCAAAGAATATTCTGTGAGCCCACTAATAAGGTACTGCACTACGCTGTCTGAATGGAAGTGCTGGCGCTAATCTACTGAGAGTCTGTCACTGGGCAAGCTATATATATAAGCCTGACATTTTAGTCTCTGAGACTGTTACAGGGCAGGTTAAGCTACATTGCATAGTTTCACTGGATCGTTGCAGCATGATGCTATTCAAATCTGCGTGAGATTGCTTCTACAGTGTTTGCGTGTCACAATAACTCTCTAGTGTAATATATGTGGATGCGGAGTGTCTGCAATTGCATATTACAGCTTTTACAATACTGTAATGACGGTGCCAGTGATCCGCACTGTTTAGTGTATCTAAATGGCTATTAACTGGAGAGCGATTCGGATCCGAGCGCTGTTTGACCGATGAGAGGTCATATTGATGAGGATGTGCACTGCGCATTGTTTGTGTGTTTGTTTGTTTGTTTGTTTATTGATTTTGTATGGCGCGCCAAACCCAAAGGTAACAGGGCGCAACAGAGAACAGGAAAATATGAATACTTAAAAGCTTAGTTACAGGGTAAGGCACAATATGAATATAAAAACATTACATTTCGGCAAACCAAATTACAAGATTTACATATATACAGTCAGCAGATTACATTTCGCCAAATCAGTTAGGGAATATACATATATGCAGTCAGATTAGATAGGGTCTGTTAGTGTAATAGAGGCAAGGTTAGTCATGGGGGTCGTTGGAGCATAGCCAGGTGAGAGTGTAGTAGGATTGGTCTGTTCTGATGTTGAGTGGGAGAGCATTCCAGTATTGGACAGCCTTGACTGGGAAGCTGCTGCCGCCAGTTTTTTTTTTGTCTGAATTTAGGTACCTGCAGGCAGTAGGAGTTGACCATTCTGGTAGTGCGGATGGTAGTTTCTTTTACTATTCTGGCTGCGAGATAGGCGGGGCTGCGTTATTTAGGTATTTGAAGGTGAGTGATGCCGTTTTAAGTGAGATTCGGTCACAGATTTTGAGCCATTTGTGTTCTCTTCTCTTGTTGGAGATGTGTTCCTTGGATGGTAAGTTTAGGGCTGTTCTAAGGGCATTGTTTTGCAATGTTTGAAGTTTGTCGGTAATGTATTTATTGGCTCCCAAATATGAGGCATTACAATAGTCATGTTTGGAGAGTATTAGGGTTTTAGCGATGATGATGCAGCTGGCTTGGGTGAGGAAGGCTCTACTTGCCCTAATAAGCTTGCACGTGTAAGCAGTGGAGGATGCTAGTGAGTTCACTTGTCTCTTTAGTGTCAATGCTGAGTCAAGATGAAAGCCTAGTGTTTTCACTGTTTTGGCTACTGTAATAGTATTGCCATCAATATTGAATGCTGTGTAGTTGGAGTTGAGTTTTTTTAGGTTGGCGTCGGAACCGAGGAGCAGGATTTCGGTTTTATCATCATTCAGGCACAGGCCATGCGTGGCCATCCATGCCTGAATGATGAGGTTTATTTTGTTTACCAAGGCCGTATCGGAGTCAAAATTGCCCGAAAGCGGTATGAGGATCTGAGTGTCATCAGCGTAATTCATGTATGTGACACCCAGGCTGTCCAATTTGTCAAATAGGGGCTTGGTAAAGATGTTGTATAGGGTTGGGGAGACGCAGGAACCTTGGGGTACACCGCACATTATTTTGATGGGGTCTGCTGAAGCCAAGCCAAAGTGGAGAAGACTCTCATAGTGCGATTGTCCAAGAATGAATGGATCCAGGTTATGGCCTCCTTTGAAAAGTGGGCAGCCGAGGCCAGGTGTTCGCACAGGACCGTATGATCTACCAGGTCAAAGGCCGCCGACAGATCGAGGAGGAGTAGCATAGCGGTATTTCCTTTGTCGTTGATCTGTGTTTTACAATCAATTAAGGCTGTGTCAGTACTGTGTTGTGGTCTGAATCCAGATTGGCGGGCACCTAGGAGTTTGTGAGTTTCAAGATATTGTTGAATTTGTAAATATGCTACTCTGTCTATTATCTTTAGCAGGAACGGTACCGTGGTGATGGGTCTGTAGTTAATAGGAATAGCGGGGTCTAGAGTTTGCTTCTTGAGGAGAGGCAGAACCCAAGACTCTTTTAGATTGCTTGGGATGGTGTTGGAGGAGAAGGATGCGTTAATCAATTTGGATATGAAAGGGGCAAGGTCCCTGGCAGCGTCCTTCATTAGCTGGGATGGGCAGTTATTGCCTTTACAGTTGGATGGTATGAGTGATGTGATAACCCTTTCTGTTTCTAGGATGGAGATTTTGGCGAATCTGAAGACATCCAGGCCTGGTGGGTTAGTTATTCTGGCATGAGTGCTGGGAGGTGACTCGTTGGTAGGTAGGGAGTCTTTTTATAGGGCAATTTTAGTTTGAAGAGTTTTGATTTTATTTGTTAGGGCATTTTGGACGCTGTTGCACCATTGTTTGTCTTTAGTTATGTTATCGGGTGGGGGTATAGGGGATTCCAGCTCCCTTAGGATAGCAAATAATTTCCTGGTGTATTGGAATGTCTCAAGAAGCTGGTGGAGCCGTGCAACGCTGTTGCCAGCGAGCTCTGATACACCCTTAGTACGCAATATCGAGTGGATCAACGTTTCATCCTCTGCGTTCATCTAAGTACAAAACATTAGAGGAATGGACACAAGAGCATAGTCAACGTGATGACACATACGGGAAGGAAATGTTTCCTGAATGCTTTCGTGCCTTTCACTTTTAGAGCGTAGTCAGCGTGATGATACATACGGAAAGGAAATGTTTCCTGAATGCTTTCGTGCTTTAATTTTTCACTGAAGCAACTTTCGGATGTCATTAAATTAAAGGTTTTTGTTCCTGCGAGTCGGTACAAGTCGTCTGAGGAATCGAAGTGTGTCTCATCTTTGTTTTCCTTTTTCTGGAAGTTTAAGGAGAAATGAAAGGGACTTTTGTTTACCTATTCATCGGGCCAGTGACTCAGGCGGCATATGCTGAAGGAGTATTCATTTCAGGATTCTTTCCTTCCATTTTAATTGTCGCAATTTGCAGGTAATAATAATGGCACATATGATCTTTGTGCAAATGATAGACTGAAATTAAATTTTGAAGACATGCAGCTGTTCCTATTTTTTTGTGAATGCATTCAATTTTTTATGCTTCATGTAGGTGGTACTAGTAGTGTTTTCTTCATGGCATTTCTTCGTGCAATTCAAGGAAATTTTTACTGTTGTGATACAAGTTATGTTTTCCATTTCTGAATGGAATTTAGTGCACGTAATAGTTCTTGTAGTTCATGTGATGCAATGTATTGATGTTATATATGGTTCTAGCAGTTGTAATACTGTTATGATGTGTTTGTTATGGAGTAGATACTGCATGTACTCATATTTTAAAGGGTGACTGGATGCTGTGAATGATTCATGTACCTGGTTGAGAAGGTGTGATGTTTGTGCAAGGGTGCATTGTGTGAGTATTCTTATATAGTAAAGCCTAACAATAACCAACAAACAACAAATAACACAAAAGAAAAAAAAATAATCTATATATATATATTTTTATGTGTAGTGTTTAACTATTTTTGCAGGATTTTTAGGATGGTCATCGCACTGCATTTATGGACTGATGATCCCAAGGTACTGTAATCCACATTGCATGAATGGCAGATGTTTGAATTATCTCTTTATCTCTCTGTTAAATAATGATGAAGATAAACTCACTGATAATACTATGCAAGTGTATTAACATGTTTGAGGTTTTGCAGGTCTACAATAGTCTATGGATTGTGAGCTTCGCCATGGACGTTTAGGTACTATGGATTTATAAGCAGAAGTGATAGTTCAGTTATGAAAATGTATTCACTTTTGTAAGGATTGATAATTGTTATGAGTTCATTTGGTGTTGCAAATAAGTTGTAAATCCAGCAAACCAATGAAATGCATTCATGAGATAGTATGATGTGTGTAGCAAGGTATGTGATATTGTATAGTGCAGCAATGTGATGGGTGGTTGCAAAATCATTTGGATGGATATAAGCACACATCCATTGTGGAAGATTGGTGCCACGTAATGAAAGTGTGTATGTTAGTGCACTATTATCTTGACGGACATTGGTGCACACTTATTTCTATGGTTTGGTATTATGCTACTAATAGTTCTTTCAACAATGCATATGTGCGTGGGTTACGAGTTATTGAATGCGGCGTGTAATAGGAAAATATGCACATTATGGACTTATAGACGTATGGTTGGTTGAATGTATGTCTATTATGCACCATTAGTACCCGGCCGGGAATCCCTCCGTTGGGATTCCATGGCCTTTGTCCCCGGCGGGGGGCGTGGCAACCCCTCAGCCAATGAGGAGGCTCGAAGTGGGGCCATCCCCGCTCCGAGCCTCCCCGCGGCTGAGAGGCTGCCCTCGCCCCCTGCCGGGGACTCGGGTAAACCTTTTTTTTTTTAAAATTCCCTTCCCTCCCTCCCACCTGCCCCCCCACTTACCTTCTTATTCCTCCATCCCCGGCGGGGGACGAGGGAAGCCTCCAGCCGTGGGGAGACTCGGAGCGGGGCCATCCCCGCTCCGCGCCTTCACACGGCTGGAGGCTTCCTCGTCCCTCGCCGGGGACGCAGGTACTTTTTTTTTCTTCCCCCATCCCACTCCCGCCCTCCCAACCCCACTTACCGGGAGCGGACGCGCTGGGAACACTTGTGTTCCCAGCCCGTCCGCTCCCGATGGCCGCCATGGAAAGGAAAAACGGACTCCGTTTTCCCTTTCCATGGCAGCTGCCATTTTCTTGGTCATTTCTTTTTTTTTTCTGTCCCGAAACGCTGCAGCGTTTCGGGACAGAAAAAAATGCTTTTAGTGCCCCGGTAACGCACATATTGTGGGACGGGGTACTAATAGCAATATGACCCTCGCGGCGGGGGCATTACCGACTCAGGTAATGCCCCGGGGCCTTCGGTAAGGCCCTCGCTTCGCTCAGGGCCTATACCTATGGGCCCCGGGGCATTACCTGAGTCGGTAATGCCCCCGCTGCAAGGGTCATATTGCTTAGTTCTAGGATTCTATATATTTCTGAGCTGAACAGGTGCTGTTAATGAGTTATTGAATGAAGCGCTTAATTTTGAGATTTGTATGGAATTAAATGAATGTTCTACATATCAGATGTATGTAGGCATATTGGAATTATATTTAGCATGGTGAGTTTTAACCGTGATGACGTTAATGAGTTTATATTGTATGATGTTGTTTCATGGTTGTTGTTTCAGTAAGCAATTAGTTCTGACCGAATATGAATTTTCATGCCCAGATGAATATTGGATGGCTGGGTGATATTTGTGATGCCTGGATGGATATTAGATGTGATGCCCAGATGAATATCAGATGCCCAGATGAATATTGGATGCCCGGGTGATATTAGTGATGCCTGGATGGATATTAGATGTGATGCCCATATGAAAATTGGATGCCCAGATGAATATATTAGATGTGATGCCCGGATTAATATCGGATGGCCATATGAATATTGGATGCCCGGGTGATATTAGTGATGCCTGGATGGATATTAGATGTCATACCCATATGAATATTGGCTGCGCCTATGAATATTGGATGCCCGGGTGATATTGGTGATGCCCGGATGAATATTACATTGTGAAATTCATATGAATATTTGATGTCCGATTGACATTGATGATGCCTGGATGGAATTTATACTTATATATATATATATTATGAGTAGTGACACCGTATGTTTGGTATAAAGTGTGCTCGTGTCATGAAGGTTTTAATGAGCCCTATGCAAATGTGTTATGAATGGTGAATAATCGGCCGTATGTTTGATTGGCCGTATGAAAGAGATGTTAATGCACGAGTGTTGGGCGTATATTTGAGCATGCTTTTATCGCAGTTATGCTGTGTATTATTATTACTTTTCTGAACCAGTACATTGTGGCCACACAATTTTTTTTGCAAGATTAAATGCATTCATTGTTGGCTTAAGACCTGTTTACACTTGGACAGAATTCCTTATCAGTCTTCTGTCGCTGTGTTTCTAATACGCACTGTTTCTCCTTTCCAGTTGCGTTGTTTATATGTGATCTTTGTTTTGTAAGTATCTTTTCTTTCTTTTCCTACTTTTATGTGTATTCTATAGGCAGGGGTATGTGTGTGAACTGTATAATTGGATGGCGCAAATGACAGGTTTTTCTGAGAATGGTGGTGTATTGTAGTTATGGCGTTGATGTAGTTACGATAAGAATGTAAATTTGATGGTATGTATGGATGTTAGCAAGTTACCTGATGGTTGCGTGAGTACGCGGTTGTGCTGGGTGTGGCAGACCCTTGTCTCCAGGTGGCAGATGGAGTGGGAGGAGATACGTGTCGGTGGCTGAGAGTGTGGCAAAGAATGTATGTGCTCGGAGGTGGCAGCTGTGAGGCCCGGGAGTAGCAGTCCTGGGCAATTGTTGAATTATGTACTTGGTTGTGTTGAATGTTAGCTACGTGAATGTGGTATACACTTTTATGGTTGCGATTGTTGTATGGTTTACAGATGTGCAGAACTGTGGGAATCTTGATGGTCTCTGAATGCCTGGTCTGTGGTATCTTGTTGTGTGTTCAGTTGGAAGAGAGGGAGATGTGTAGCATTTATAGTATCTATCTGTACTGGGTGCACTCTGTGCAGATAGTGGAATACTGTGATGTCTTTTAGAATTATATGGGACATGAGTGTTCCACTAGCTACAGTTGGGATGACAGGATGGGAGAGCCTTACTGAAAGGATGTTATCTATTTAGCTCCTGCCTTTCCTACTTAACTTGCCCTGTAACTATAAATAAACAAACTCATTTTTATATACATAAGTTTCCAGTACTTTACCTGATTCCTGATGAGTTATTACCATATTCCAATACTACAGATACATGTGTTCTGGCGCATAGTGACTACTGTGATTGATTGATTGATTGATTGTTTATTTGTATAGCGCCTATACACAATGTGTTTCAAAGTGTTTCAAGGAGGAAGGGAACATTGGAGAAATACATGCACATTCTTACAAGTCCTTTAAACAATACAGAATGTGAAAAATGTACTATCAAATCATAGCAGATAGCACAAGTGCAAGGAACAGTAAGGGAGTGGAGGGGGTGGAAGGAGGGAGACAGAACTAGCAGTAGCATTACTATGCCTGACGGCAATTGTTGCAGTGCAAGAGTGACAAGAGGAGAGGGAAAGAAGCGGGGTGAGGGGAGAGGAGTGAAGGGGTGAGGAGAGGAAGCAAAACAAGAGACTATCAAAAGGTCGACTGTAAAGATAGTGCTGGGGGGAGGGGTAGGAAAGAACAGAAGGGAAAACGGGGGGACGGACAAGCTGTATCAATGTCAAGGGACCGGTGATAAGAGTACGTGCTTAGGGCAGAGAAGAGGTAAAGTGGAGGGGTTGTGGGAAGCGGGGAGGTGGCTGCAAAGACGGACGGCTACGAATTACTATGCCTGACAGCAATTGGGGTAGTGCAGAAAATGACAGACGGCAGTGAGGGAGGGGAGGGAGAAGGTAGTGAAGAGGGAGGGAGAGAAGGAAGTAGGGGGGCATAGGGTGTGAGGGCAGAGGAAGGAACAGGAAAGGGGGGGAGAGAGAGAGGAGAGCAGTCACCAAGGGCAGAAGGGAAGAAGGAAGAAAAAAGGAGGAGGAGATGACAAGGAGACAAGGGAGACTGGAGGGGGCCAGGGGAGACAGGTGGACACTCACGGGGGGCATTGGGGGTACACAGACACTCACAGGGGGCATTGGGGGTACACAGACACTCAGAGGGGGCATAGGGGATATGCAGACACTCACGGGGGAATTGGGGGAACACCAAGACTCACGGGGGGCACAGGGGAAACACAGACACTCACGGGGGCATTGGGGGTACACAGACACTCACAGGGGGCATAGGGGTACACAGACACTCACGGGGGGCATTGGGGTACACAGATACTCACGGGGGTATAGGGGTACACAGACACTCACGAGGGACATTGGGGGCACACAGACACTCACGGGGGGCACAAGGGGTACACAGACACTCACAGGGGCATTGGGGGTACACAGACACTCACGGGGGGCATAAGGGATACACAGACACTCACGGGGGACTTCGGGGTACACAGACACTCACAGGGAGGATGGGGGTACACAGACACTCACGGGGGCATTGGGGGTACACAGATACTCACAGGGGCATTGAGGGTACACAGACACTCACGGGGCTGGAAAGCGGCGTACCATGGTGGACAGGGGTAGACAGGGCCTTTGTTGTGGGCGTTCGACAGTGTGGCCACCTCCCGCCTCCCGGTTGCAGCCATTGGCTAAAGGGGGCCAAGGCAACCAATGGGAGAGGGAGGGAGGAGCTGGCCCAGAAGATGGAAGCAACATTCACAATGAAACAAGCAAAACAGCCATCATGGAAGGCATGATGGTAACAGGCAAGTCAATTGCTCAAACAATGTAATCCCAAGTGGGTAATGCAAGGAGTGCGGAAATGCACAACAAACAAACAAAGCAAAGTATGCACGCATGATGGAAAGGTGCATTTTGAGTCAATTTGCAGCGTCGCTCATCGCATCACGCATAAAAGTTCCAAATTGCACATTCCTTACCCCCTTTGAAGCGCATCAGTATTAGCAGTCCAGCGCAGGTGGAGGGTAATGGGGAGCAGAGGGAAGGGGCTCATCCAGGTCAGAGAAAGGAAAAGAAAGAAGGGTGGATGGAGGGAGGGCCTCGTTGTGAGCCTTCTACAGTGTGGCTGGCTCCCGCCTCCCGGTTGCAGCCATTTGGCTAAAGGGGGCCAATGCAACCAATGGGAGGGGGAGGCAGGAGCTGGCCCAGAAGATGGAAGCAATGGTGACAACAAGTAAGACGGACACAAGTGATCACAGTTCAAGGGTGTTTATTGCACAATGTATTCTGTATGCAGGTTAAAAAACGTCTATTCTAAACCTAACTCTAAGATGGGAACAATCGTCGACCATCAAATGAAAAATAAGGCAGTCCTAGTGGCATTGTGTCACAACTAATACAAAAAAGGGCGTGGGATGATTCTCAAGAAAAGAAAGAAGTGTTCTCAAATGATATGTCAGGATGCGATAGCCTGAGTCTTCCTTCCCCACGTTTTGGACACAGGAAAGATGGAAGCTTGGAGCACAGTACAATCTCTGGCTTCTCCAGCACGAGGCTACAGTTCCAATGGAAGCTTGCAGGACTGTCGATGGCTAAGTCTTGCTTCACTTGAAAGTCTCTTGCCTTCGAGGGCCTGGTGTGTTCCGCGAACAAAAACAAAAGTTCCTTTAACAAATGAAAGTTAGTTTCCAATGTTAGTAGGGTGATGGTTTCACCCCTGGACCCCCTCCCACGTCCTCTCTGGGCGCTGACCCTTCTCAATTTGTTCACCACAGTTCATGTAGGGTGATGGCTTCACCCCTGTGTCCCCCTCTTCTGGGTGCTGATCCTTCTAAATTGTATTCCACAAATTTATATCTCAATTGTCTTCTTACTTGAAATTTGGAGGATAGCTTCACCCCTGGATCTCCCTCCATCGGGCTCGGACCCATCTTGACTGGTGGTACTCGGTGTGGGCTTCACCCTTGGATCTCCCTCTGCCTGGTTCAGACCTTTCTTGACTGCTAGTACTTGGGTGGTAGCTTCATATCAGCATCCCTCCTTCGGGTTCACTCTTGCTGTTTCTTAGCTTTGCTTTCACTTTCAATCTCAGGCTGACAACTTTTTACCTTTGGATCCCTCTCGGCCGGGCTGCGACCCTTCTTTCTTAGACTCCCTTAACCGGGTTTACTGTGGCTCTCAATCAGGGTGAGAGTGGCTCACCCTTGGGTCCCCCTGTTCTGGGCTCTGACTGCTCTTAACTTTTAATGTTCTCTTTTTACACATTTCAATGTTTGCAGGCTTCACTTCCCTTTCTTTACAATGCTTGTAGATCAAAGTATTTCGATTGTACAGGGATTTTGCCTGACCCTCAGTATGACCACTTTGACCTGTTCCGCTGGCTCTCCTTTGGCCTTCAGGTATCTGTAGTTTCTCTCATATGGGGCTTGACCGTAGTCTCTTGAATTAGCACCCAAGTGGTGCCGTTTTCCCTCCGCAGCTGGTCTCACATTTAGAGTTCTTTCAAGTTCATCAGCTTTGATTCAACAGTTGCCACTTCGCGATTCTCACTCAACACAGTCCGGCTCTCACAGGGCTTTAAGTGGGCCGGGGACTGCTGGGGCTGGGCCCCGGCAGGGTCCGAAATTTCATTTTGAGGCGGGGCCCTGCCGGGGCCCACTAATCTCCCCTGGCAGCCCTGGCCACTACACGAAAAGGCATTTTTTTCTACAGCCTGAATCTCTCGCTCATGTGCGAGAGCTTCAGGCTTCAGAAAAAAATGCCTTTCAGCCGTAATGGTGGCGCCGCACCTGCGAGGCATCCCTTTAATCAAGGGATGCACGTGGGCCAGCGCCACCATTATGGAGAAAACGTGAGGCCGCTGGAAGCAGAGGCCTTGCTTTCTAAATGCTGAAGTTCCCGCGGATTCGCTGGAGTTTCAGTCTTTAAGAAAAAGGCCTCTGCTTCCAGTGGCCTCACCCTTTTAGCCTTAATGGTGACGCTGCCCCTCCCCAGCTGGCGAGGGGCAGCACCACCATTAAGGCTGAATAGGCGAGGCGCTGCCCCCTGCCAGGCAAGCCTATACAAAATAAATGCAGAGATTAGCACCCTCTCCCACATAGGGGAGAGGGTGCTAATCTGCAAAAGGCTGCCTGGCAGGGGTTCCAGTAGCCCATTGAGCCGAGGCTCGTCAAGGGGGCATGGCCTAATGGGCCAGCAGGACCCCTGCTGTTAGGCCACGCCCCCTTGATGAGCCCCGGCTCGATTTGTAGTGCCACTTAAGGCACTGGGCTCTCCCCTCGACTCATAGGCTGTGATGAACTGCTTGGCTGTTGCCTCTCTGGAGTCAAGGCCGGTTCCACGGGTGCGGGAGCTTCCCTCGCTCCTGCTCATCGGCATAGGTTTGCCCCGTGTACCGTTGACATCTGCTGCAGGACACTTGTGCTATTGTTTGCAGTCTTAGGCTCTCTTCCACGAAGGCTCTGCTGGTCTTGGAAGTGGGCAAGGTCACTTCTCTCCTTGCCACCCTCTCAATTCATGCCGCATTTCTCCTTCTCTTGAACTGCCACATGGTAGCGTCTCATCGTGCTGTCTGCTGTACTCGCCTTTCTGGTTCTGTGCTCTCTGGCTCCACCTTTTATCCCTGTGGGGGAAGGAAAGGGCTGCCAGGTGTGTGTGCTTCTGATCAATTGTCTGGCTTTGCCTGACCCTTGTATTGGGACATGTCAGGTAAACGTCTTTGGTGGTAGTCCTTTGTGTTGTGCGAAAGCGTTAGAGTTAGAAAGGGGGGGCAGTGGTTTGGAATGTGCGTGAGAGGATGGGGAAAAGTCAAAGGAAGGGGAATACAATGTCTCACCTGTCGGTGTCCCACTCTCTGAGGACCCCCCTCCAGGTGATCCTTCCTCACTGGTCAACCCCCAGGAACTGGATCAAATAGTGATGGCCGTGTCCTGGCCACCTGGAAGACAGATCCTCAGGGTTTAGATAGGGAGACACCTTCAGGCTTCTCACACTACATAGGACGGAATGTCTCAAGAAGAAGGCTGCCAAAATCGTCTATTTACATCTCACCAGCAGAGCCTTGCGTTAGAGAACTGCCACACCATCTGCTAACCCCACTCACGCTTAGAAAGAGAAAACATGCCTGATCACCCGGAACGAGAAGTAAGTGTTTTGGCCGCTCTTAAACGTTTAAAAATGTGAGTTCTGTTTATTATGTTCTTTAGTTATTTATTTGTTAATTTACTATCTTCTAGATATATGCAGCCCCCTCTTTCTATGATTGTAAAGACTTTTCAGTAAGATCTGGTGAGCTACCCTTCTTCATTTTGGTTATTTATTTAAAGTCTGTAAGAATTAAACTTTTTTAAAATATTTTTTTTAGAATATAATTGTTTACATTTAATTTACTAGTCTGTATTTTGAAGTTAATGTTGTTTGGGTTCTGATGCCTTGAAAGCCTAAAAATCAGACTGGTTGTGTCTTTTTTTAAAAAGCTTGTAAACAAGGATCTTGCCTTGTGTGTTGTGCTCTCATACTGAGTGATGCAAAAAACAGATGTTGGTGCCTTGTGAATCGAAGGCTGTTTATATGTTTCCACAGTTCAAGAGAGAGCCAGCAAGGGCTTTTGTTTTTCTTTTTACTTCTGTCGTCAGCTTAAGGCATGTGTGTGTGTGTGTGTGCCAATATTGCACAGGGCCTCTTTTTTGTCTTTTTTTTTAAAGTATTGTTTGTAAACATGTATCGCTCCTAATATCCTTTGATCCTGAGAACTGCTTAATGACTAAAACAGATGTGTCCACGTGGTGTCTTCCAGTTTGCTCATTCTCTGCAGCGCGCGCTTACAAAGGGCCTTGTGTCTCTGCAGTTAGCTCAGAGGGTTTTTGTAACTACGGCCCAGTTTTGGTTTAGCTGGAGTTTTTTTTTACAATATAACTATTTATAATTATTTACATGTTATTTTATTTTTGCAAAGTCTGCTGATGAACTTCAAGACAGAATGGATGTAGATGCCCCAGTTCTCTCAAGCGTTGCTTGATATTCTTGCTCAAAATGGTGTTAATCTTTATGGTAAAAAGAATTCCATTTTTTTTCTTATTCTGTAGTATAAGAATTCTATTTTTTTAAGTGAAATGGCCCATGTTTTGAACATGCTGTGATTGTATATGGTCAATGTTTTTGCAGTCTGTCACAGAATATTAGAAACATTGAAAATATTAGTTAGCTCATCTTTATCACTGTGAGACTTTTAGATTTTGGGCCTCATCACGAGTTGGGTGGTAGCTCCGGCGCTATTAGCACCGGGGCTATTAGCGCTACCGCCAAAACCCCCCATCGCTATTAGCGCCGGATCACGGGTTTGGCAGAGCGGTTATTTCCCATTCCCCATTGGGCTCATTCGGGAATCCCTCATTCCCCATTGGGCCCAATGGGGAATTTTTGCGCTATTACCACTGGCGGATTTCCCGCCGCCGGTAATAGAGTGAAAAATCGGCGGATTTGCAGTGGATTTGCCCCCAGCTCAGATCTACCAAATCTACCAAAGTCATGATCTAGCGGACCCTTATATGCGGTGGTAATAGCGCTACCGCCGCATTTAAGGGTTACCGCCAGACTCGTGATGAGGCCCTTAGATATGTAAACCCTGGTTGTCCTGTTTGTGTGTATAATTATTTCTTCTTAGGGTAGCTTGCAGAAACCAGATTGTAGACGTGTCCATCTGATATAATTTATTTATTTTTTATTTAAAAAGAAAATGAGGATTTGGACAGGGACCTGCCGGCAGCATAGCCCAAGCATCCATTAATAAAGTTATGCTGTCTAAACTCCCAACCCCTAGCATGCCTCATGTGTATGCAACTCTTTAAAAAAATAAAAATAAAAGATTGTTTGTAATTATTCATTGCATCTCATTTCCTTGGGGCTCTCAACCCCTATGATCTGTAAAACAGATGTGAGTCCTGTGTTTTGGAGAAGCTGTTTGTCTATCTGCAAGGCGTGCTTGCAAAGAGCTTTGTGCCTCTGCAGATAGCTCAGGGAGCTTGTGTAACTACGGCACAGTTTTGGCTTAGTTGGTTATTTTACAATATAATTATTTACAATCTTAATTTCTTTATTTGAGCAGACTGACGATGAACTTCAAGACAGCATAGACGTCGTTGCTCAAGGATCTCAAATATTGTTAGAAATTTTTGCAGGAAACAGTGTTAATTTTTATGGTAAAAAGGATTCCATTTATTTTTTCTTGTTCTGTAGTATAAGAATTCTGATTTTTTTTAAAGTGAAATATCCCTTGTTTTGAACCTGTTGTGACTGTATATTTTCAATGTTTTAGCAGCTCTTCCCAGAATATTAGAATAATGTAAAATATTAGTTAGCTAAGTATTAACATAGACAGGTCATCTTTATTAATGTGAGGCTTTTAGATTTAGACATGTAAGCCCTAGTTGTCCTGTTTGAGTGTAGAATTATTTCTTCTCAGGATAGCTTGCAAATAGCATATGGTAGGCACGTCCATCTGATTTGATTTATTTTTTAAACATGTTTTCCTTGTTAAAAAAAAATAAAAAAAAACGTGGCTTTGGACAGAGCCCTCTCGGCAGCATAGCCTAAGCATCCGCTAATAAAGTTATCCTGTCTAAACCCCGATCCCCGAATATCTCATGTGTACGCACTCAGCAATTAACTGTTTAAAATAAATAATAAAAATGTATTTGCTTTTAGATGCTGTTATAGAGGATCACTCTTATGCAGTCAACCCCTGTAAACGTTTTGATGTTTGGTGCTCAAAGACCGTGAGAGACACACTCGTTATCTTGAGAGGTAATTAATGGCGTCGTCAAGAAATGCTAGTTAAAAATAAAAATAAAAGGGTCTAAATCTGTCTGTGTTTTGCAGTATTTGTTTTCTTGCAGCTGTAATTTTTTTGTGTGTAAAAATATGCTTATTTAGTAAAAGAAATAATATGCAACTCCCTTTTGAAAGCTGTATTTTTCACTTGTTTCATTCTAGAATACCCAATTTTAAAGTCATGAAATGTTTTCTTTTAAATTTCAGATTCCCACCCTCCTGCAGCAGGATTGTCTGGTGACCCTATGCTGAAAAGGAAAAGTTCTGGTGGCAGGAACGCACGGTACGTTTGTATGATTATGCAGCTGCTAACAAAAGTTTTGTTTTTCTTACCTATGCAGGTTAATATCTGCATATATCTCTGTACCTAGTTACACAATCTTTGTTTTTTAATTTTGTTTTAGGCTCTGGGGCGGATATGAGGAATCAGAATGTTTTCTTGCAGCTGTATTTTGTGTAAAACATGTGTATTCAGTTAAAGCAACATGGAGCCGCATTTGAAAGCTGCATTTTTCACCTCTCTCTTCCAAGAATATCCAAGGGTAAAGTCTTTAAATCTTTTGTATTTATTTCAAACTTACACCATTCTGCAACGGCAGATGTTCCGGCGCAGAAAAGGAATTGCCCTGGTGTGGGTCCGCATGGTACACTTGTATGGTTGCTCTGCTGCTAACAAAACAACTTTTTCCCTATGTATACAGGTTAACATTTGCATGTATATCTCTAGTTCTTTACACATATCTTTTTTTGTAAAAAAAAACAAAATGTGGGTGTGTAAAATATGCTTATTAAGTTAAAACAACATGTGGAAGCTATATTTTCACCTGTTTCTTCCGAGAATATCCAAGAGTAAAGTCTTGAATCCTTGTTAAAAAATTTATTTCAGGATCTTTGGGCAGGCATAAGGAAGCAGCCCTAGCACGTAAGACCTCTGTGGCCCTACCAGCAGACATTCAGAAGACTTTAGGTCAGACACATACACAACACCTGCACACAGCCACCGCATAATGTTATCAGGAATATAATGGCATCCAAACTGTTTTTAAAAAAATAAAGCAGTTTGCTAACAAGCTCAGGAGGTCCAAAGTGTTACAGAATTCTCCAAGCACTCCTTGCGCTCAAGTTGTCAAAGCCTGTGACATACAAATACCCCATCCATATCGACCCTCTACACCTTTGTATAGGGATACAATTTTAGCCATGGAGGTTGTCGGCAACTGGGCATGGTTCTCTGGGTTGGGGTAAGATTATACCAGCCCTTGTTTTTTCACCCGTGAGTTCCAGAACCCCTTTAGCACCAGCAGTTGGCATCCCTCGGCCAAGATCTCCTGGCTGTGGTGAAACTTCACTACCCCATGTGTTTTCACCCACGATCCCCAGCAGTGAGCGGGATGTTAATATTCCCGAAGTTTTAGAACAGCCCTTGGGGTACATCATTGCACCTGCAACACCATATTCTGAGGCTGTGATAGTTTTTACGGACTCACTCTTAAAAGAGTCTTTGCTAGTTATTACGAATTCTCCCATAAAAATAGAGCCAGAGGAATTTGTATATGCTTCTGTCATTTACGGAATAAACGATGCACCAAGACCATTGGATCTTTCTTGCAGAGGACCAAAAAGTGTAAACAAACTGCAACGTACAATGATTATTTCTATCTTAGACAATAATAAAATGGAATTTAAGCCACATACGTCTAGACAGGTTAATTTGCCCAACACTGGGGTAAATACACCAGTTTATAAACAGAGTGTGATACCTAAATGTTTATTTGTAGAAATCCAGATCCATAAAATGTTTATTAGACCTG
The DNA here is from genome assembly GCF_040938575.1 of Ambystoma mexicanum. Taxonomy (NCBI): domain Eukaryota; kingdom Metazoa; phylum Chordata; class Amphibia; order Caudata; family Ambystomatidae; genus Ambystoma; species Ambystoma mexicanum. The sequence continues at coordinate 321,735,953 of NC_090926.1, read as the reverse complement.
CATAACAGCGCAAACCTATGACGCCGGTAGTATAGATTAAGACATAACACTGTTGAGGATTATTTAGTTGATATGCGTAAGCGTGTTCCTAAAGCCAAAGGCGTCTTGTATAACATGAAATCTAAAAAAAGATTACAAGTCCTAACAAAAAAACCTGCCCTTTACTCTGAAAAGAACATGCAGAAAAAGAAATATCAGTTAAGCCTTGTAGAAGCTATGCATGGTTCTGCTGGGCCACTAACTACATGAAGACATGGGCTATTGCTCGTCCACAGCACAAAACCTACAGAACTAAATGCTGGCCATAAGCCCTCTGTGTCTGGATTGGGGGATCTGATGACACCACCTCGTCATGCTGAAAGACCACGTTTACCCATAATAAGTTTAGCCGACTGGGGTTTAAAGTGGCTGTGCTTCCAAAGGCAAAAGAAAATGTTCTTGAAACGTTTTAAAAAAGCAAAAACTATCATTAGCCAATGCGCAAGGAAAGATTTAGCGCTCCGACCCCCAAACACACCACAGCCGCCCAAAGCGGACATATCTCTTTTACAGAGTATGGGAACATACCAGAGAGATTCACCAAAATATGAAAGTGTTGAATACTATGAAGTTTTCTCTTATCTAGATTTGGTAACATCCACAGGCCACGGCCTATTAATAATAACAGAAGTGGTTGAAAGGCTTGTTTTATGCATCCTTGAAACGGTAGGCCCTAATGACTTTGTGCAGATTCGTTTAGACAGTTCTACTTTAAACAATCCTCTTTTCACCAGGTGTTCATTTCTCCAAGCCTTTGTTTCGGAGTTCTTCGAAAATATTCAAAGACTGTTACAAAGTAAGGCAGAGCTCACCATAAGGGAGCCTTTCAGGAATGTGTCAGTGGTTGTGTAGTGTACAGGCCAATAAAGAAAACACTTAACAGCATGGTTGTGGCCAAGAAGAGGTGTTGGTTCTTAGACTTATATATGGGCCCTTAAACATCTGTATGGTTGGGAGCATTGTAGGTCTCTTGGAGGCTAGAGCCGTTACAGATGGTTATATAAAGACAAAGGCTTTGGAGGCCCACAAGGTTCTTGTTATACCCACAGATTTCATGGTTGGTTTCAACGACTTGAGTTTATTTGAAGATTACTTCGGAGTACCAATGAAAATTCTATATAATGAAGAATGCAAAGGACACATGTGCCCCAGGTGTGAAATTGAAGCTGTCTCTATGGGGGACCACATGTGTTACATGACTCCCCCCAAAGATGTGCCCAAAAAAGAGGAATACAATGGGCCTCATTACAAATCAGGCGGTCCGGAAATAACGGTGGCTGGTAAACCCGCCGCACCGTTGTTTTTTGGACCGCCTGATCCCGACTCCTGCAGGCGGGAGGTGATGTTCCCGCCAGGTCAAACCTGGCGGGTTTAATACCGCCCGCCTGCAGGCGGATGAGGAAACACCGGCAGCATTACGAGATGCTGCCGGTGTTTCCATGATCCCCATTCCCATTGAGTCCTATAGGACTCAATACGAATGGGGATTAACACCATTCCGCCTCCGTGATTCCCGGAAAACCGGGGTTGTAATGCCCCGGTAATTCCGGGAATCACGGAGGCGGAATGGTAATATGAGTTCGGCGGTAACCAGGCGGTTTTACCGCCTCGGTTACCGCCAGACTCGTAATGAGGCCCAATGTCTTTGATGTGGAGTGCATGCAAGAGACAGGCATTCACATTACAAACCATATTTATGTCAGATATCGAACAGGGGATAAGAACTGGGAATTTGAATGGCCAGACTGCATCAGCCGTTTTGTTACAACCTTTGTGGCTCAAATTCAGGGGCTATAACTTTCTGGCTCACAACAGCCAAGGCTATGATGTTTTTTTTCCTAATACAGCAGTTGATTAAAGAAAAAGTAGCCATCAAGCTCATAACACAGGGTGCAAAATTGAAGCTCCTAGAGGTATCTGACATTAAAATATGCGTTATCGGAAGTTTTCATTTCTTGCCCATGAAGTTAATTAAGCTGCTTAAAGCTTTTGGATTCCGAGGTCCGAAAAATTACGTAGGGCCTATTCCCCCATGGAGTGTTAAAGTTCTGAATTCATGATGGCTGAAGAGAAGGAAGCATTTCACAAATGGTATTCAGAGGCCCATAAGCGTAATTTTGATTTTAAGAGGGAGATAAAAACCAATTGCTGTGAAGATGTACATATTTTGAGAACAGCCTGCAACATTTTTGGAGACGGTATCATCGAGCTGACCCGCAAGGGTCACCCTCTGAACCCGGGCACTCCAGAGATGGTAAAATATGATAGCTATGTAGAACCTTCCACCTTTATTACATTAGCTAGCATATGTATGCATATATACAAACAATTGTTTCTAGAGCTGGAAATGATAGCCCTCACACCCCCAGACTTGTACCATGGCAAAAAAAAATGCTTCTCCACACCTTCCATAGAGTGGTTGATGTATGTGTCTGATCAGGTCAATGTACCTATACAACATGCTCTGTGCAGAGGGGAGAAAAAGAGTGGGCCCAATTTTCTAGATGGTCATGCTTCTGTAAATGGGGAGTCCATAGGCTACACATTTAACAGCTGTTATTTTCACAGGTGCCCTCGTTGCTATAATAAAGAGGACTATAATACCCTGACAGACTGTACCTATGACTATTTACACAGAAGAATGATTTAAAAAAAGAGTTTTTCGTGAGAACCGAGGTTTGTGCGTTATCACGCTTTAGGAGCATGAGTGGACAGAGATGTTGAAAAACGATGAGAGGTTAAAAAATGTTCTCAAACAGAAAACTCTACCAGAAGCCCTAGAACAACGTGATGCTCTTTTTGGTGGGCTGACTAATGCTGTCAAGCTCTACCACGAAACAGCGACAGGTGAAAAGGTTCATTGCTATGACTTTACCAGTCTTTACCCCTTTTGTGAACAATTCAAAACCCTACCCTGTAGGGCATCCCCGTATCATCTATGAAGATTTTGGGGATATTAAACAGTATTTTCGCTTGATCAAATACCAGGTGTACCCGCCTAAGAAACTTTATTTTCTGGTGCTCCCATAGTGGGTTTCTGAAAAGTTAATGTTCCCTCTATGTATGACCTGTGCAAAGACAAAACAAACTGAAACATCCACACACAGTGATGAGGAGAGGTCGATCACGGGTACCTGGTGCACTGTTGAGCTGGAAGCAGCCTTGCAGAAAGGGTATCAATTGGGGAGGATTCATGAAATATTGCATTTTGAGAACGTCACAGTAAAACTGTTTTGCGGTTACATGAGCCTGTTCCTGCATGATAAATAGGAGGCCTCAGGGTACCCCAAGAGCTGTAAGGACCCCTCCTCCTGACAGCGTTACATAGAAGAGTATTACAAACATCAGGGGATCCGGTTGGCAACCCAAATTCATTGAAAATAACCCTTTAAGGTACCAGTTAGCTAAACTATGTTTAAACTCAGGAATAAAGGTGACTCCAGCGCCAGTGGAAATTAATTTGATTGTTTTATTGCACAATCAAAGCATTTTTTGAATACTTAGCCCTCTTCTAGCTAATCCCTGCTAGCTGATATCAGCTAGCAGGGATCAGCTGTAAAACAATCAGGGAACAGCTATAAAACGATTGTGCAATAAAACAATCAAATTAATTTCCACTGGCGCTGAGTCCTGGAGTCACCTTTATTCCTGAAGCTATTTGTGGACGGTTAGGGCTTAACACCCGTCCAAATCCAGTGACCTGCGACAATTGGTGTAATTCAGTGGATGTAATAAGGGTTCTCTTTGCAAAGCGACATTACAGGGATTGTAAGGAGTCGCCTGCCTGAGCAACTTCATAAATAAGCCCCATACGTATGTTTAAATTCTTTGTGGGGTAAATTTGGGCAGAGATTTTATCTCCCAAACACAATTTTCATAACCAACCCCAACTTAGCTTTTTGACACAGGCTATGAATTTTCAAGTAGTTCCTAGATGAGTGAAACAGCGTGCCTCTGCTGGAAATATGTTCAAGAGTACCTGGTGTGTTCCAACAGTATAAACATTTATATTGTCTGTTTCTCAACTGCCCATGCCTGTTTTGAGTTGTACAAAGTAATGGACGCTCTCCAAGAGTGCTGTTTGGACCATGATTCCGACTCTGTCATTTTTGTCCATGCCCCGGTCAGGAAACCCTCCTATGAGTGATTATCTGAGCAATTTAACAAGCGAATTAGATACGGATGAACACATTGTAGAATATGTTATTGCAGGTCCCAAAACCTATTCATATGACTCATCCTCAGGGGCAATCTGCATGAAGGTAAAAGGCATCACTCTGAATGTTAGTAACAGTATAAAAATCAATTTTGATAGCTTGAAGGAGTTGGTGCAGGAGTACTCTTTAAAAAAGATGACTAAAACTATTGTGGTCCAGCAGCCCTGCATAGTGCGTAAGAGAAAATGATGGGAGGTTAGCACCCAACGCTACAAAAAACTTTGAGGGTTGTATTTGATAAATGCATGCTCACAGATGATTATAAGACATTATGGGCCTCATTACAAATCAGGCGGTCCGGAAATAACGGTGGTGGTAAACCCGCCGCCACTGTTGTTTCCGGACCGCCTGATCCCGACTCCTGCAGGTGGGAGGTGATGTTCCCGCCAGGTTTGACCTGGCGGGTTTAATACCGCCCGCCTGCAGGCGGATGAGGAAACACCGGCAGCATTACGAGATGCTGCCGGTGTTTCCATGATCCCCATTCCCATTGAGTCCTAATACGAATGGGGATTAACACCATTCCGCCTCCGTGATTCTCGGAAAACCGGGGTTGTAATGCCCCGGTAATTCCGGGAATCACGGAGGCGGAATGGTAATACGAGTCCGGCGGTAACCAGGTGGTTTTACCGCCTCGGTTACCGCCAGACTAGTAATGAAGCCCTATGACTATTAAAAATAAAACATTGTGTACAATGGACACCAGGTTACAGCACCCTTTTGTATGCATGTTAGCAGGCCCTTCCTGCAGCGGTAAAAGCTATTTTATTAAACAGCTTTTAGAAAATGCCCCTGCAGTCAGGACGTGCATGCCAAATAATGTTTGGTTTTACACCTGCTGGCAACCCGTGTATAACCCCTGCATAATGAGTTGGCCACTAAACTACCTCATCTGAGATTCCCTGAATGACGTTTGTTTGCTACCCCTGCACAATGTAAATATGATCATCATAGATGATTTGATGATGGAGGGTGGGAATAATCCTGAAATGGAAAAAGCATTCACTCAGTATTCGCTTCTTGTAACCTTTGCATCTGTTACATTGTTCAGAATGTATTCTACAGGGGAAAGGGCAACCGATCCATAACATTAAATGCCAGTTATACAGTGCTGCTTCAGAACGCTAGAGATAAACAACAGCTCTCTGTCCTAGTGAGACAGATGTACCTGGGTAACACCCAATTCTTCATGGAGATTTTTGAAGACGCTAACCTGAAACCTTATGGTAACCTATTGGTGGATTTAAAAACAAACAGTTTAGAGGACCACACACTGCATGACAGTCTTTTCCCATCTGACCTACCTGTGGCTTACATACAAAAGACTTCTAGAAAACACCTCTAAAAATATCTTTCCTCATTAGTACCACCAACCATCCAGCATGACAGCACGTATACGTATGAACTTTGCTCTCCTTAAAATGCTAATAACAACACCACTACAACAATGAAAGGCCATTCTGTGCTCAGCTTCTGATGATCTAGTAGTTGCTATAGCTGAGATTGCCCCCAACACCATAAAGGGAAATGTTCCATTATCCACCAGTCAGTTAGGAGGCTTAAAAAATAAAAAATATCATCCTCAATGAACTGGGTAACAAGAGGGCATCCCTAAAAGCTAAAAGAAAACCTTTAAAACAATCCAGGGGTTTCATAGGATCGATACTAGGTTTTGCTTTGCCGCTGATTACTAAACCTTTAGGGGGTGGTTAATGGAGTACATCCAAAAGATGTATTTGGTTGACAAAGACCAGCTGGATGGTTTGAGTACCCAGAACCATGAAGAACCTGATATTCGAAAATCAGCCACCCTAGTGTTCGACAAGAGATCCTAAGACATCATAATTTATCAGACTACAACAAGATGACCCGCTATACAACTATTCTCCAAAAATACTTAGACAGGCCAAAAATTAGAAGAATAAACTAACGCTGTCCATGCTCCCGAAGATTCTGCAAGTCTCGCCAAACCACCCACATCTGCCCCTGCTTTGATCCCGATATGGTAGAAGTTCTGGATACCATTAACCCACGTTATCGCAAAAATGTGGGACTCTTGCTGAACAAAATGGGGAATGAAAAGGGTGTGGGAACTTGGAATGACAAGGGGGAATTTGTTTGAAAGGTTCAAACGTCCATGATCTAGTTCGCAACATTACCAATCCTCAGGCCTTTGTAAGACACAAAAAACCTAGAGATGTGAGTTGTTTATTGTTTATGCAGGTAGCTGCCGATTTAAACATACCCGCCACTGTCATGATTCCTGCCCCTCATGTCCCCAGCCCTCCAAGATATCCGGCTGGAGCCAGGCCACGATCACCTACATGGCCCTCAAGAGCCTCTCCATCCCTCCAAAGACCCACTTGGAGTCAGACTTGGCGCTTGTGGCACCAGATTCACTCACTCCCATAGGATAACATTGGGGATGGGACTTGTAGTGCATTGATGGGGACAAGATGGATGCCCCCACATATTCCGGTTCCCAGAACTGCATGTGCAGTCTAGTCTTTTGGGTGTGGTTCAGCCCAGAGACACCTGGGATACCCAGAGACTATTTAAGCCTTGCCCAGGCTGAGAAACATGCTTTGTGTTTTCTGCACCTGCAGCGTGACACTCACCGTGTTCGGATCGGTCTCCAGTAGGCCTGCATCTTTCTTCTGCGCTCAGCTCCTGCAAGAACAAGAACACCGTTAGGAACAGCCTTACCTTGCAGCGCTTCTGCCCATCATTCACATCATTAATCGCTTCTTCTGTTCTGCGGGCATCTTCGGCGGTGTCATTCCCATTCCGGCAAGCCGCTTCCTAAGGAAAAGAACAGAAAAAAGGCATTAATAAGCATTCAGCAAATCTTCGCTTATTTTTAAAGACTGTTCGAGCTTCAAACGCTTACCTGAATCCCAGCCGCTCTGGGGGAACTCTGTCTCCAGAACTTCTCATCCATCTGCAAGAGGGAAAAGACACTCCAGGTTAGCGTGGAAACATCTAGAGGCGCCGCATACCACGCTTACTCACCGCATTTCTTCTTCATAACCGGCATCCACACTGAAAACATAGCGGCACCTAAAAGACACAGAAAAAGAACTCAGTTCAATACAAATACGAAAGGGTCGCATCGCGCATCGCGCTCTCACTCACCTTCAGCGCTACTCATCTCAGCAGCACATCGCCATCCCCGGACGCCGGCCATCATCTAAGGAAGGAAAGGAATGAAGTTAGAGAACTGTTCAAAAGATTCATTATAGTTACCTGTCGGACTCTTGCCAGTGAAGTAACTAGGCAGCAACGAGCCCGCATCAATCAACACGCCCCTGCGCTGAAAGCAGGATGGAGAGCACACTTTCCAAAAAAAACAAGGTGAGCTGTGGATCAAAGGAAAGGTTGGACCCCGGGGAAGAAGGGGTTCAAGCATACAGAGACAATAGGGAGTTAAACTCTACCAATCCTGTGTTTCAAGCCCAGTCTCCGGTTGATTAGACGCCAGGGAAGGGTTCAAGGTCATAAGAGGTCGGAACAGGCTGAGTGATGTCCCCGTGGATACCAGGTGAGCGTTACAGAACACAAAGCCTCACATCAAAATCCACCTGGGTCTCATGGAAACATCAGAAACCGACCAGTTAGCCCACATGTTGGGGCAGCTACATTCCGAAGTACATGCAGCCAGGCAGGAGACCAACACCCTGAGGAGAGAGCTGATAGTAGCCAAAGAACGCACTGATGATTTAAGCCAGCAATTTCTCCAGTCACAAGCAGGGCATGCACCATCAGCCAATCCCGTTCAGATAACCCTTCCCGGGGCAGTTCCCTTGGCCCCGCCTGAACGATTTACGGGGGATCCAAAGAGGTTTGCAACGTTCATGAACCAGTGCCGCCTGCACTTCCTTTGTAGACCACAGGCCTTTCCGAATGACCAATCATGGGTCGCGTTTGTGCTATCCTACCTGAGTGGTAGCGCCGCGGACTGGTCTGTACCCTTTGTGGCCCAAGACGATCCTTTGCTGCATGACTTCCGGGGCTTTCAGCAGGAGATGGAAAAGCTGTTCGCCTGACGTACTCATGGGCAGGCATTAGACAACGAACTTCTGTCCCTACGCCAAGGGAATCAAGACCTATTAACATACATAGCCACTTCAATAGACTCATAGTTGAAGCAGAATGGCCAGTGGAGAAGAGAACCACGTTATTTCATTGGGGGTTGCGGGGGAGCTCAATGATGTTCTCGCCCAAGTAGTGAACCCCCGAAAGACTGCTCAGAATTCATTGACCTTCTTGTTCAACTGGATCATAGGTTGCAGGACCGAAGAGCAGATCGAACCAGACCGGACCCTCGCCCTATGTATGTGCGTTCAAAGGACAATATTGCCCGCACAACGGAAGGTTCAGGAGAACCAATGCAAATCGGGGGGTCAGATCCCCCTTGACTAAAGCGGAAAGGGACAAAAGGAGACAGCAGCAGTTATGTCTGTACTGTGGAAAGTCAGGTCATTTCCTTAAAGAGTGCCCTGTGAAATCACTGAAGAGGACGGTAGGGGCCACGGACAAGGAAGATACCATCAAGGAATCGGAAAACTCCCCAGCCCAGCAAGTGTAGGGGTCCACTTGTCAAGCGAAGAAAGTGAACTACAGACCTCCCATTTTGCACTGTCTGTGGTCTTGATCAATCACCAACAACTATCTCGGATGCACGCAGTAAGAGCGCACATTGACAGTGGAGCCATTGGGAATTACATCGACCAGGATCTTGCGGCAAAGATGGTGCTTCCGTTACACCCTAAATCAACCACCGACACTGTTACCACTGTCGACGGGACAGAAATAGCTTCTGGTCCAGTATCCCAATGCACTGCAGCTTTAGCCCTTCTGTGCCAGGATGGACACCAAAAATCTATCTTTTTTGACCTCATTAAGGCACCACAGTTCCGGTTGATTTTGGGAATGCCATGTTTGGTAGCTCACAATCCTTGAATCTATTGGCAAGCAAAAGAATTCGCCTTTCCCGAGACTTGCACCCACACATGTTATCGCCAAGAGAAACAACCAATAGATACCAGAACCTCCACGCTTGCGACTGTGGCAATCGGCACCCTACCAAGTGAATACCAGGACTTTCAAGATGTCTTTCAGAAAGAACAGGCTAATACCCTGCCACCGCATAGACCATACGATTGCCAAATCAACCTGATACCCGGTGCACAAATCCCTTGTGGGCGAATATACGCACTCACGGAACCAGAAAACCAGCACCTGAAGGCCTATCTTGACCAATACCTGGACAACGGGTTCATCCGTCCCTCGAAGTCTCCAGCAGCCAGTCGTCTATTCTTCGTACTGAAAAAGGAGGGGGATTTGAGAACGTACATCGACTATCGCACACTGAACCAGATTACCGTAAAGAAACGCTACCCCCTGCCACTGATCCCAGAATTGCTTGATCAAGTCAAAGATGCCCAAATCTACACAAAACTAGACCTGAGGGGGGCATGTCACCTTGTTCGTGTAAAACAGGGACAAATGGAAAACCACTTTTCGCACCAAATACGGCTTGTACGAATATCAAGTAATGCCCTTTGGCCTTTGCAACGCGCCTGCAGCATTTCAATACTTCATGAAGATGTTCTCCGGGAATTGATTGATGTCTGAGCTCTAGTGTACATCAACGATATTCTAGTATATTCCGTATCAAAGCAGGACCACGTTAAACACGTCCGATCCGTATTGGAGAAACTCTGTCAACACCAGCTCTACGCCAAGCTCGAAAAGTGCTCATTCCACGTCTCCAAGGTGGAATTCCTAGGCTTTATTCCCAGCCCGAATGGAATCTGAATGGATGTACACAAGATAGATGCTATCCTGAACTGGCCATCCCCAAATTCATTCAAGGGGGTTCAAAGTATGCTGGCTTTTGCAAACTTCTACCGCCGGTTCATCCCAGGATTTTCACAAATCATGCATCCCATCACGTCATTGTTAAGGAAAAGCAACAAAAAGTTCCAGTGGACAACAGGAGCCAAGGAAGCTTTCCCGGAACTCAAAGCAAGATTCACATCTGCCCCAATCTTATGCCACCCTCGCCCTGATCTCCCATACCTGGTGGAAACGGACGCCTCAAGCATGGCTATGGGAGCCGTCCTCTCACAAAAGGACTCCGAAACGGGCCAGTTACACCCTGTTGCATTCTGGTCACGTAAATTCACACCCCCTGAACTCAATTACGCTATCACAGACAAAGAACTCCTGGTCATTAAGTCAGCCTTTAAGGCATGGTGGCACTACCTCTTGGGCACCAGACACACAATCACCGTAATAACTGACCACCGGAACCTCCAGTACCTAAAAACGGCAAAGGCCCAATCCTCTCGACAACTACGTTGGGCTCTTTATTTTGCTAAATATGACTACGTAATTACATTTTGACCAGGGGTGAAAAACAGGAAGGCCGATGCCCTTTCCCATATGGGGGTGGAAGAGCAAGGGTATCAGACCCCTGACCCAATAGCAAACATCCCGAGTAACAAGCTCCTAGGAATCACAGCAACCATGACTCAGAAAGAATTACATGAAGAAATCCAAAACCTGATGAGTCCGGAGCAATTACAAGCGTGGAGTGCACAAGGAGAACAGTACATGATAAAAGATCAGTTGCCCTACTTCAGAAATCATTTATTCTTACCAAGCCAAGAACTACAAGAACAAGTCATGTCCGGTTATCATGATTCCTTGATCGAGGGCCACCCCGGAATCGCTAAAACCCTAGCCAAGGTAAAACAAAATTATTGGTGGCCCACGTGGCGTAAAGACATTATCCAATTCCTCATATCTTGTGGAGTGTGTGCTCAAAACAAGTGATCCAAGCAGAAACCGGCTGGGCTGTTACAACCATTGGAAATCCCACCAGCACCCTGGCACACGTTGTCCCTCGATTTTATTACTGACTTACCACCCAGTCAAGGGTTTAACACTATTCTTGTGGTCGTGGACCTTTTTTCAAAAATGGCACATTTCATTCCTCTTAAGAGGCTCCCAAATGCTTCCACTCTGGCAAAGGTATTTCTTGAAGGCATTGTACGGCTCCATGGGTTTCCTTCAGTTTTAGTGTCAGACCGAGGTATGATATGATATGGCATTTATAACGCGCCTATACACAAGTGTTTCAAGGCGCGACGAGGCGGGGGGGAACAAAGGGGAGACAGACAACGATCATACTAGGCCAGGTGTCATTCAGACCGTGCAAATGCAAGGGTAGAGGGGAAGGGAAAAGTGCAAGGGGGAAAGGGAGAGGGGAAAGTGCAGTACAGGGTTAGTAGAATACAAGATAAATAATAAGGGCCAGCTAGTGGCAAGTGTAAGGTAGGTGCAGACAAGTGCTGGGAAGGGGGGCTGTAGGGATGCAGAGACAGTCCCGCAGTGCAGGGGTTGCCAGGGAGGCAGTGCAGGGGAGAGTGGCTGGGCCAAGGACCAAGATCGGTGAGTGACCCAGTAGCAGATTCAGTGCAGTTTCATTTATTTTAGCAGGGGAGAGGGGGAGAGAAAGCAGAAGCAAAGACGAAGGTTTTGAGGTGCTTCCGGAACCGGAGATGGTTCTCCTCAAGTTTCAGGGAGGTAGGAAGGCTGTTCCAGAGGGAGGCCCCGGCTGCGGAGAGAGATCTACCCCCAAATCGTCGCTTGGAGAATTGGCTGGCCCTGAGGGAGATGGAGGCTGATGAGCAAAGAGCTCGAGAAGGAAGATATTTAGGAAAAAAGAGTTGAAGGTATTTTGGCCCAAGGCCCCAGAAGGCCTTGTGGACAATGCAGAGGGTTTTGAACTTAATCCTCACAGCCACTGGGAGCCAGTGTAACAATTTCAGTCCTGGAGAACTACGGTCCCTGGGCTTGAGGCCAAGGACAAGTCTCACACTCCTGTTCTAGCTGAGTTGCAGAGGGCGGAATGTAGAGGCAGGCAGATTAAGATAGAGGCTGTTACAGTAGTCCAGCTTCGAGAGAACCAGGGCTCTAGAAACAGTGAGCTTCTGGGAGAAGGAGAGGAAAGGAAGGATAACTCTGAGGAGGTGTAGCTGGTAGTGTGACTTCTTAGAGACGTCACATATGTGAGGAGAGAAAGAGAGTGAGGAGTTGAAGATGACCCCGAGGTTTTTTGCAATGTAGGTAGAAGCAGGAAGAGGGCCAAGAGAGGCCGGCCAGAGAGCTGCAGGGAAGGGGTGTGCCGATTAGTAGAATCTCAGTCTTACTGGCATTAAGGCAGAGGTCATTGGCGGCACACCATTCCTGGATAGCAGAAAGACAGTCAGAGATGAGGGAAGGAGAAGAAGAGGCCGAGGGTAGCCTGAAAATGAGCTGGGTATCATCCGCATAGCACTGAAAGTTGGGGCAGAGAGCGGTGATGCGGTGGGCAAGGAGTGCCAGATACTGGTTGAACAGACAGGGAGAGAGGTTAGATCCCTGGGGGACACCACAGGTAGAGAAAAAGATGTCAGAGAGGAAGGACCCAAGTTGGACCTGGGAGGGTCGATTGGAGAGGAAGGAGGTCAGCCACGCCAGATCCTGACCAGTGATACCCAGGTTATCACGGAGACGGTTGAGCAGGATGGCATGGTTGACAGTATCAAAGGCAGAAGAGAGATCGAGCAAAATGAGAACACACAGAGTTTTTAGAGTGAAGGTTTGAGAGCAGGTCCTCACGGATGTTCAGGAGAGCGGTTTCCGTGCTTCTGGCAGCTCTGAAGCCAGACTGATGGTCATGAAGACTACCAACAGATTCAGCATGGAGATTAAGCTGGGAGACGGCCAGTTTCTCCAGGAGCTTGCCCAGGAAGGGAGTTATAGAGATTGGGCGATAGTTAGCCGGGCAGGAGGGGTCGGCAGGAGCCAAGGAGTCGATGTGGTCCTTGATAGTTTTGGAAGAACAGGGGTGGACCTGTTTTGACGAGACTTTCATAGATCGGACTTGTCTGGAAACCTCATCAGCAGAAAAAGGGGAAAGGCAGAGAAGGAGGGAGGAGGGGTGGCTGCTGAAGGGCCAGATGAAGAGCAGGGAATAGAGGGGGGGAGGTGATAGGAGGAGAGTGAGGACAGGATGTTCTGGGTTTTTGAAATGAAGTGAGAGGCCAGTGCCGTGCAGAGGGCCTGGGAGGGGACAGGAGAGGTAGAGACTGCAGCAGGGTTGGCCAGCTCCTTGCAGATTTTAAAGAGTTCGGCCGAATTGTTAGATGCCGCAGAGATGCAGGCTTGGATAAGGGCTCTCTTCTTGGTGAGAACGGAGAGCCGGTATTGCCTTTGGAGCAGACGGCAGGCCAGTTTGTCAGAGGATGAACATGAAGCACGCCATTTCCTCTCTGCCACCCTGCACTTGCGTTTAAGGGTGACGAGATCCGAGTCATACCAGGAGTTACATTTGGCTTTGGGCTTCAGGCGAATTCTCGTATCTACCTTCTGCAGAAAATGCTGCTCTATGGCCCAGATCGACATCCGGCTATCCACCAGTCACCATCCCAAAACGGATGGTCAAACTGAGAGGACAAATCAGACGCTCGAGCAGTATCTGCGTTGCATGTTACACCAAGCTGAAGGAAGCTGGTTCGACCTATTATGGATAGCTGAATATGCTTATAATAATTCCCTACACACCAGCACTGGGCAGACACCCTTTTATACCATGTATGGCAGGCACCCACGTACTTCTGAGTTTGACGTTCCTACAACCCTGGAAATGCCAGCAGTCAAAACCTTGCACACGACCATTTGTCAAACCTTTAAAAGGGCAGCTGAACACCTACTTCAAGCTAAGAATCGCCAAAAGAAGTTTGCTGATCAACACCGAGCAAAGGCCCCCAACTACCAAGTGGGAGACAAAATCTGGCTTGCGTCTAAACACATGTCCATTAAAGGAACCCGAACTTTCCGTCCAAGATACCTGGGTCCACTCACCGTCACCTCCGAGATAAATCCTGTGGCAGTCAGACTAGCTTTGCGTCAAACATGCAGATTCATCCTGTGTTCGATGTGTCTCTCCTTAAACCTGTTCAACCTGGGACCTGGGTAGCAACGCCCCCGCAGCCAGTAGTAGTCGCCGGGGAGCCAGAATTCGAAGTCAAGGACATCCTGGATTCAAAGTACGTCAGATCCAAATTATACTACTTAGTAGACTGGAAGGGGTATGGTCCACAAGACAGGACATGGGAGCCTTGTGAGTACATCCATGCACCTTGCTTGCTTAGACAATTTCATCAATACCATCCAAACAAACCAGGACCAGACAGAAGAGCCACCTTAAGAGGGGCCTTGGGGGGGAGTCCTCTCATGATTCCTGCCCCTCATGTCCCCAGCCCTCCAAGATGTCAGGCTGGAGCCAGGCCACGATCACCTACATGGTCCTCAAGGGCCTCTCCATCCCTCCAAAGACCCACTTGGAGTAAGACTTGCCGCTTGTGGCACCAGACTCACTCACTCCCATAGGATAACATTGGGGATTGGACTTGTAGTGCATTGATGGGGATAAGATGGATGCCCCCACATATTTCGGTTACCAGAACTGCATGTGCAGTCTAGTCTTTTGGGTGTGGTTCTGCCCAGAGACACCTGGGATACCCAGAGACTATTTAAGCCTTGCCCAGGCTGAGAAACATGCTTTGTGTTTTCTGCACCTGCAGCGTGACACTCACCGTGTTCGGATCGGTCTCCAGTAGGCCTGCATCTTTCTTCTGCGCTCAGCTCCTGCAAGAACAAGAACACCGTTAGGAACAGCCTTAACTTGCAGCGCTTCGGCCCATCATTCATCGCTTCTTCTGTTCTGCGGGCATCTTCGGCGGTGTCATTCCAATCCCGGCACGCCGCTTCCTAAGGAAAAGGGAAAAGAACAGAAAAAAGGCATTAGTAAGCATTCTGAAAATCTTCGCTTATTTTTAAAGACTGTTCGAGCTTCAAACGCTTACCTGAATCCCAGCCGCTCTGGGGGAACTCTGTCTCCGGAACTTCTCATCCATCTGCAAGAGGGAAAAAACACTCCAGGTTAGCATGGAAACATCTAGAGGCGCCGCATACCACGCTTACTCACCGCATTTCTTCTTCATAACCGGCATCCACGCTGAAAACGTTGCGGCACCTAAAAGACAAAGAAAAGGAACTCAGTTCAATCCAAATACGAAAGGGTCGCAGCGCGCATCGCGCTCTCACTCACCTTCAGCGCTACTCATCTCAGCAGCACGTCGCCATCCCCGGACGCCTGCCATCATCTAAGAAGGAAAGTAACGAAGTTAGAGAACTGTTCAAAAAGACCCATTATACTTACCTGTCGGACTCTTGCCAGTGAAGTAACTAGGCAGCAACGAGCCTGCATCAATCAACGCACCCCTGCGCTGAAAGCAGGATGGAGAGCACACTTTCCAAGAAAACAAGGTGAGCTGTGGATCAAAGGGAAGGGTTGGACCCCGGGGAAGAAGGGGTTCAAGCACACAGAGACAATAGGGAGTTAAATTCTACCAATCCTGAGTTTCAGGCCCAGTCTCCAGTCGAGTAGACTCCAGGGAAGGGTTCGAGGTCGTAAGAGGTCAGAACAGGCTGAGTGACGTCCCCGTGGATACCAGGTGAGCGTTACAGCCACCTTGGTGGAAAATACAGAACATTGTGAGCTGCTCAAAACCTTAAAAGACTCTGATGTTAATCCCTGACAGATGATGTTGATTCTCTAGATAATGCATTTAAGAAAAGAAAAAAAGAAAAAGAAAACCAGCAACCCATCAGACTGGCTTAGCGTGTAAATGTTTTTTTTAGCTTAAGAAAATGCTTAACAGCTGTGATACATGTATGTATATGTAGATGCAATATGTTTAACATTGTCCAACATTGTGCCTCTGTATATTATGTGGCTTGGGAAGTACCCTAGGCTATCAAAGACTGTTATTGGACCATTGTCTATAAACATCGTTATCCTGTGGGTGCCTTCCTGATCCTGGGGATGAGTGTTCACCACAAGGCTGACAGATCTCTCATTCGGTATACCTCTTGGAAGGTTATCACATGAATATATACCCCAGAATATTTTCTTAGCATATTTGTCTTTACTCAGGAAACATTTGTTCTGGTAGGTATCCATCACATATCGTAAAGCACCTGGCGTTGATTGTTGAGTTCCATGACAGAGTCAAATAGAGCCATAATGATAACATACACAGTGTTTGGTCAATTTGCAGCAACGCATATCTCAATGAGTAGATTAACATTCCTATCACATTGTAATGGCGGATGATGCCCAAAGGCCAATAGCGTGCAACCCCCATCATAGGCGTCCCACTGTATCACAAAGCCTTTATCACGTAAGTGTTTATCACTGATGGAGACTAGAACCAAATACTCCCTAATCGTATTTTTGTGTTAAAAACTGGAGCTATAGGCTTTGGACAGTATAACGACCCTGTCCCTAAAAAGAGTGGCATAGTTGATGTTGCAATGTTTAAAATTAAAAGGGTTGCTGACGTAATCCCCAGAAAAGCAGTGTTGTTCACAAAACCAATGATAATTATTTTAGGTTGCTGCCCCAAGAATAAGTGACAAGGCTACCAGCGACTACACCGAAGATTTTTAAACTCACTGCTACTATTACCAGCTTATATGCCTCTGCATCATTGCTGTTAAGGCATGAGGCATCTTTATTTCAAGAGAGTTCGATTTGCAGATCAACGTAATTCCCAATATGTTACTCTTGGAAGAATAGATCAGAGTGTAAACGTCAGAGTAAGTCCAAATTTCTGCTACCTCTCGCATACATTGCTCTCTTTATAAATCCTGTGTTGGACCCATCAAGAGCATAATTCTCCATATGCCCTTCTTTGTCCTTATAAAAAAGCCCCGCTGTGAGCCGAGTGTCCAAAGCGTCATTGCTGTAGTTCAGAATACTTTCTATGTACACTCTATAGGCATACACGTTGTCACACTGCGTAATGAGGTGGTCGCCTAGAGTAATGTCAACCTTATTAAAAAGGGTGGCCATGGGATAAGCAATCGTGGCTACTGTAAGAAACTCATGAACAGTAAAGACAGACACAAGTGATCACAGTTCAAGGGTGTTTATTAAACTCTATAGGTAGGTTGGAAAAACACCTAATCTAAACCTAAATCTAAGATGGGAGCAAGCTTTGACCATCAAAAAATAATAAGGCAGCCCTAGTGGCGTCTTGTCAAAATAAAAGGGCCTATACTAAGAAAAACCTATTGCCAATCCTTACGCTAAATACAAAAGAAGTGTGGGATAATGTGTATAAGAAAGAAAGAAGTGTTCACAAATAATAAGTCAGGATGTGGTAGTCAGGGTCTCCCTTACCCACGTTTTAAGCACGGGACAAGGTAGGGTTCTGGACCACAGCACACGCTTGAGCTTTCCCAGCACAAGCCAGCAGTTCCGCTTTCAGGTGTCAGGGACTTCGGTGGTTAAGTCTCTTTTCTACAAAAAGTCTCTTGCCACTGTGGGCCTGATGTGTTCAAAATAATAAACAAAAGTTCCTTTTCACATGCACTTTGGGTGATGCCTTTCACCCTTGGATCCCCCTCTTGCGGGCGCAGATTCCTAGAAAGTTCCTTAGTGATACCAGGACCTCCGATAGCTTTGTTTGATTGCTTTCGTGGGCAATACAGTTTCACTGTATCAAAAACAAAGATTCAAATAAAAGTTTTAGAGTTCTTCTCTGATTTTATTTGGGTGATAGCTCTTCACCCCAGGGTCTTGCGGGCTGAAACTCCTCTCGAATATCAGCTTCTATTTGTCGGGTTCACTCTGACATAGCATGAATTCAAAGGCTTTGCCTCTTGTCCTTTTCCTTTTTACATTCATGGGTCGGAGGGTGTTGGCTTCTTACCCTTGGATCCCACTCTTATGGGCTCAGATCTTACTCAACTGTTCGCCTCCCTCGATCGGGTTCACTATGGCTTTTAATGCAGTTTTGTTGCCGACCTTCACAACTCTTAAGGTATCTTTGTACAGTTCACTGTGGACATCCCTCTTTCGGGTTCTGTTACGCTCACCTGGTCTCTGCGGGCTCAAACTCCTCTCGAATATCAGCTTCTATTTGTCGGGTTCACTCTGACATAGCATGAATTCAAAGGCTTTGCCTCTTGTCCTTTTCCTTGTTACATTCATGGGTCGGAGGGTGTTGGCTTCTTACCCTTGGATCCCACTCTTATGGGCTCAGATCTTACTCAACTGTTCGCCTCCCTCGATCGGGTTCACTATGGCTTTTAAGGCAGTTTTGTTGCCGACCTTCACAACTCTCAAGGTATGTTTGTACAGTTCACTGTGGACATTCCTCTTTTGGGTTCTGTTACGCTCACCTGGTCTCTGCGGAGGCGTTGGGCACGGTTGCAACCCTCCCGGGGGTAAGGTCGCTTGGGTCCTACTTCGTGCTCTGCGCTTATGTGGTGACTGGTGGTAATAGGTGATGCTGCTGGGGATTGCTCATGCGTGGAGAATAGCGGGGCGTGAGTATGCCAGCTTGTGCGCCTGATCCCCTTCCAGACCCCTTCTCCCAAACTATGGTACCCGTGGGATGCGCTGTTCCAGGAAAGCTCACCTGTTGATTAGTTTTGGTGAACACTCTGTCCTACTGCTTCTGGCAGGGGCGCTTGTATGATCTGGACCGAGTTCCTTCACTGGTCCCTTGCACGTGGTAGTCCAGTCCTGCTGCGACTGAGCCACTATACGTCAGGTAAGTGTTCCTGTTTGCCTTTGTCTTTCCTTGTCTGTTTTTGTTGTATTGCAGGTGATGTTGCCGGCCCAGCAGAACCTGCAAAGCTTGAGGCGGCAGCCGGAGGGGATGAGGAACGAAGTTGCAGCGGTACAGTAGCTGGTAAGTTGTTAACTATGGGGCACGCTGGGTTCAAATGCGGCTCGGCCCTAGGACGGATGTTCTAACCTTGTCTTTCTTCTTCTTCACGGGGTCCAAGTTTGTGGATGCGGAGTGTGGTGCTGCGGGTCGGGATCAAGATCACTGGATCTCAGAAGAAGAGTCTGCAGATGAAGCGATGAAGCACCGGTTTCCTGGAGGTGAGTATGCAGGAGAACGCCTGGTTTCAAAGGTAAGTAAACTGATCCAAGCGGCGGTGAGCGTCACGTTGCACACGAGTGCACAGTAACGCGAAGCACCGGCCTTAAGGATGGAGCAGCTTATATAGCTGAGCTTCTGAAGCCTGCCTGCCACGCCCTGACACACCCGATGAGTCAGCACATGAAGACCAGGCCTAGGGAGCCACACCCGATGAGTCTGCACATGAGGATGTTCTCTGGAATAAAGGCTTTCAGCTCCTGGAAAGTTCTTGTAAAATAAAACCACTCCTGCACTGAAATAAAGTAAAAGCACTCCTGCACTGAAATAAAGTGTTCCTGCTCACATCTCTATATGAGCCTGGTGCCAAAGGCACCAGGAATTAGTCTAGCCAGGGCCCCTGTGTTTATGGGTCCCAAAGGGACATAAGTGAGCCAAGTGACCCATTGCCCCCATCACTAGATGGTGTGGTTTTAGTGTTCTGGGGCCTGTGGCCCTGACAGCTTCACTCTTGCCAATCTTTTCAATTGTGCCTTTCTCTTTCAACTCTTACGATGCAGGATTCATTCCCTTGAGCTTCACAATCATCTGTCGGTCAACGACTTTCAACTGTACAGAGGATTTTACAAGATCCCTGTATGACCACTTTGACCCCCTTCTCGCCTTTCCCAGGGCCTTCGGGTAATGTTAGTTTAAACAATCGGCTAATCGGCCAGAGATTCTTGAGTGAGCACCCACGTGGTACCGGACTCCTCTGTTGCTGGTTTTCCCCCTTTTAGCATCAATCGCTCTTTATGCTTTTACAGTTCAACTAGCCGTTTGCTACTTTTCGTTCAACACAGTTTGGTTTCTTATCGACTCTCCCCTAGACTCACTGGCTGTGATGAACCGCTTGGCTTTCTTTCTCTTTGGAGTCAAGATTGGTACCACAGAGACAAGTGTCTCTCCCCAACTTGGTTATCAGCGGAGGAGAGTCTTGTGTACCGTTGACATCTGCTGCAACACACGCTGGCTATTGTTTGCGGTCTTACGATTCCTTCTGCAGAGGTTTCACAGGCCTTGGTCGGAAATGGCAAGGCCGCTTCTCTCCTTATCACCCTCTCGGTTTGCGCTGGCTTTCTCCTCCTCTTGAACTGTCATGCTCAGTTAGCTCTCACGTTATGCGATCTGCCTTGGTCTGAAATTGACACTTAGAAATGGGGATATGATCAGGCTTAATGTATTGTATATTAACAACACTGTTATTTTCACCTCTGACATGTGCAGTTCTCATTAGGGGGCATTTGAGTCACCAACCCTATGATATTCTACTATATCACTGCAGATCATGAGGCTATAAAAACCACCATTAATATCAACGCATGTTCTGTCCAAAGCTTTACTACTTTTCACATGTTGAACAGTTTCCAACAACCTAGAGAGTTTCCCAGTACTTATAACCTGTGTGTCAAGATCGGTCAATCTTAGAAATATGTTCCTCTGAGTATTATCCAGAAACAGCTGTATATCAGACTAGCTCTCGATGTTTGCAAGCAACTTGTTGATAGCATCTGGCAGCACTTGTATGGTGGGGTCAAAGCTTTGAGGAAAACCCATGTGTAGGTCCTTCATGCTTGATGGGAAACTTTGGCTCACTATATACAGTGTTCCAGGTATGAGGGTATTGAATCTCCATCCGTCCTGCTTCCCACAAGTCTTGTAAATCAACTGGTTGGGCCAGCTTAACATTATAGTTCGATATCTAGTTGTTGGGGAATGTATCTAAAGAAGCGCTACTGGGTAAGGTGATGTCAAATGCAGTGTTTTCCATCTTCTCAGGGACCTCCTAGGCTTTTTAGATCCTTTAGAGATGCAGCGCTGACCCAATTGTTAAACCTTTCAGGCTAACCCACCCATTTCATAAGCTTTTGTTTCTTAGACACCTTACCTTTACACTGAATAATTATCTCGGCCCTATAAAGACATTGTGGATAATTTGTAAACCTCTGTAACTCCTCGGTATAGACATTTTATGCTTACAACTTCCCCAGCATAATCAAGCAGTTGGTAGATGTATATCCCCTCTTTCACAGAGACTTCGGTCACTATAAATATGTAATCGGTGAATGATTGGTGATGCCCCTTTGTAAAGACACCTTTTAGCTTGTAAATTCTGACGTGGACCCCTACTTGCAAGGGTGTTTTCTTGACCTTCTCCGATAACCATTTCGCATACAAGTTTCTCCACACTGTTAATGAATTTTCAGGTGTTACAGACTTTTGAGTCATTTTAATAGACCAGTGATAGCTGTCGTTATACACATCTACAAAAGGCTGTGATATGTCCACATAACAATGTGTATTGTTACTGTGGAAAATCTCCAAAGTTTAGATTTCAAGGTTCTATTAAAGCACTCCACAATAGCCACCTTAACCCCATTGTGCATTATACAATGATGCACGCCGTGTTGCTTTAAAAGATTTTGGAGGGGCCTATTTAAAAACTCCTTGCCGGCATCAATTTGTGATTTTGCAGGCACCCGTACCTTACTGAAGACATGCTTGAAAGCGGCTGTCACTCTTGAACCAGTCTTATCACTCAAAAGCTCAGCAAAGCGTATTTTGATAAAATATCTATCACAGTCAAGATGTAATGTGCACCATCGTTCTGCTTTTATCCACTAGATCCATCTGCCTTTGTCTGTCACGGTTAGATACAGCAGTCATTCTTCTTTTAAAATGTTTTCTAGCATTTTTGTGTAGGCTATATGCCTCTTGACCAGACAGCCATTCCCCGACACCTCCAAGTGGGACAGGCTGTTTGTCAAGTTGTAGTTTTCTATAAAGAGCATCAACGCCACCATAACTACCAATTCCACTTTTATCATAATAGCTTTTATGCATTCTTAAATGAGAGCAGTTATCCATTGAAGCACTCTAAAAAATAAACAGAGGCGTGTCTGTTAAATAAATTTTATTTGTATTAACAATATTGTACATGTAGGGTTTGACACAGTGTTATCAATTGTGATATTCTTTCTGCGGCATTATAAATGGCGTTTCTGAGACAGGCAAGAGCGACACAGACTCAAAAGAATTTGTTTTAAAACCTTTATTTACTAAGGTTTCTGGGTTGGTGGAATGCCTGACTGGCTCTAACTGGCTCTAACCCTAAAGGGGAGGTTCCCTTAAATGCTGTTTCTAATGGCCGTCGTTGTCTAATAGTCCAAAATAAAAGTCTGTCTGTGTCTAAACCTATGCTTGCCCTCACGCTATACAGTAATGTGATGGGAAGTAATTTGAAAAGGAAAAATAGTGTTTTAACAAAAAGAACAAAAACAAAGTTGTTTCAGATGGTCTTCTCACCAGCTGTATTATGGTCAATGTCACAAGATGGGTTTACTGTTCGTAAGACCTTCTCCACAGGGCACTTGCAGTGAATACAAATACTTAAAACAATGTCTTAGAGTTCCTTGGGGTTCCCTTCCCAAAGCTTCAACTTGTTCACTTTCAGCTTTCAATCAGTGGCGTAACACAAAATGTGGGGGCCCCCTTGCGAGCCATGCTGAGGGGGCCCCCCCAGCTCGGCAACAAATCACGGGTCATGCTACACTCTGGGCAGGCCTGGATTATCACGGTTGCACAATACGCATGAATGTGCTACTGAAGGGGTATTCCGCACACTGTACTAGGAGAAAGATATAAATATGTGTTTAAATACAGCACACATTCTGAGAATAATTGGCTAATAAGCCAGAGTGTTTGCAATTGTTTGTAGGGTAACACCAATCCAAAACATGCAAGTCTCCAACAGCGCACAGGAACATTAATGCTCTGCTATTAAAAATGCTATGCCACATTGAAAACATGTCCCACTGGCTGCACAATGTAGAACAGTCTAGACACGTTATAACATTACAGTAAAGCATGCCAGGCCACATTTAGACATACCTAGACTGGTTGCACAATTATGCCAGTCGAAGCAATAACACTCATCAAGAAGAGAGCACACATTGAAGCCCGGGTCCCTGCAGCCTCTAACAACATGGCCAAACCCTTTAAAATCTGCACGGAACTGGTCAATCCTGTTGCGGTCTCCACCTCCCCTCTTCCCTCCCAGTCCCTCTGTATGGCTCTGGCCTCTCACTTCTCTGCTAAAACTCAGGACATCCTGTCCACTGTCTCTCTTCCTCTCCCTCTTTCTCTCTCGGCCGCCCTTTGGCCATCTCTACCTCTCCTCCTCCTTTCTCCTCATTCTCTCTGACAACACCTGACAAGGTTTCTAGACAAGTCCGATCCATGAAAGTGTAGTCCAAGCAGGTGCTCCCCTGCACCTCCAGAATGATCAAGGACCATATTGACACCCTTGCTGCACCTTGGCCGATTTCTGTAATCACTCCATCACCACTGGAACATTCTCCTCTCCCCTTAAGCACTCCCTTGTGCACCCACTCCTCAAGAAGCCATCTGTTGATCCTACCTGTCCGGCAAACTATCGCCCAATCTCTATCACCCCTTTCCTGGGCATACTCTTGGAAAAAAGCTGGCCATCTCCCAGCTTACTCTCCATATTGAATCCGTTGGTTGTCTCCATGACCATCAGTCTGGCTTCAGAGCTGCCAGAGGCACAGAAACCTCTTTCCTGAACACCCGTGAAGATCTGCTCTCTAACCTTGATTCCAGCATTCCTTCTGTCCTAATCCTCCTTGATCTTTCCCCTACTTTCGACATAGTCAACCACGCCATCCTGATCAATCGACTACGCGAGAACCTGGGCATCACGGATCAGGCCCTGGAGTGGCTGACCTCCTTCCTCTTGGACTGCCCCTCCCACGTCCAACTTGGTCCCCTTCTCTCCGCCACCTCTCTCTCTACCTGTGGCATTCCCCAGGGCTCTATCCTCTCACCATGGTTTTTCAACCTCTACTTAGCCCCTTTGGCCCAACTGATCTCTACCTTCTCTTCTAACTTTCAGTGTTATGCGGATGGCACTCAGTTTTCCTTCAGGCTCCTCTCATCTGTTGCTCATTCCTGACTGTCTATCTGTGATTCAGGATTGGTGCACATCCAATGATATCTACCTTAGTGCCATTAAGATGGAGATCCGTCTCATTGGGACCCCTGCCCCTGCTTTCCCTCTCTCACTCTGGCCACCCACCTTGGGCCCTCTTCCTTCACCTTCCTGCGAGACAAAAAATCTTTTGTGTCATCATCGACTCCATTCTCTCTTTCTCTCCTCGAATTCCGGACGTCGCCAAGAAGTCCCACTACCTACCAGCTGCTATTCCTCAAAGGGACACTTCCCTTTCTCACTTTCCCCCAGAAGCTCGCTGTCTCCAGATCCCTGTTTCTCTCTAGGCTGGACTACTGCAACAGCTTCTTTCTCAAGGTGCCTTCCTCTACTTTCCACCCTCTGCAACTAATCCAGAACAGGACAGCAAGACTTATCCTTGGCCACAAGCCCAGGGATCATATCTCTACAGCCCTGAAATCTCTCCATTGGCTCCCATTGGTTGCAAGAATCAAGTTCAAGACCCTTTGCAATGTCCACAAGGCTTTCTGGGGTCGGGCCCACACTACATCCAACGCTCTCTTCCAAAATACCTTTTTTCTCGAGGCCTTCCCCGGCTCCCTCCAACTCTCTAAGGGCTAGACGCTTCTTCAGGCAGAGAGTGGGGGGTAGATCTCTCTCCTCTGCAGATTCCTCCCTCTGGAATGGCCTCCCTGCCCCTCTCAAACTTTAGCGGATCACCTGATGTTCCGGAAGCAGCTCAAATCTTTCCTCTTCTCCTCTGCTTTCGCTCTCTCCCTCTCCTGCTGACCTACCTGACTTACCTGTCTGCTGTACCAACTGGTTGCTTGGCTACCCTCAGTCTCACTGAGTCCAGGCTCTTTCTTGATCAGTCACCCTTGCACTGCCTCCGGCCTACCATGCACTTACGGACTATAACTGTAACCCTACAGTCCCTTGTTCTCCTTGCATTACCCAGAGCCACACTGTCCTGGCTGCACTTACTCAGAGCATTACAGCCCTGTTTTCCCCTCCCTTCTTCCTTGCACTTCCCCCCTCCCTTTCCCCTTGCATTTCTCATTCTCGCACTTGCACGATTTGAATGACACAAGGCCTAGTAAGATCATTTGTCCTGTCCACCCTCTATCTTCACTCCATTGCTTGTCGCGCCAAGAAAAACATGTGTACAGGCGTGTTATAATAGACTTATATCATATCATTTTATCGCAGATGCTCAAAAAATATACAATGCTGCAGTAAGAAATGGCTAGACTGGCAGCACCCAAATGCCATTCTAGCCAGGTAATTACACTTAGCAGGACTGCTTTATCAGTCACACGCAGTTAAAAAAAAAAGTCATACCAAACTGATAAATAACTAGACTGGCTGCACCAAAATACCTCTCTAACCACTAATACCCCATATCATGCCTGCTTAGCCTGGACATGGACAACCATTATTATTTATCACACAATCCCACTGCCCACACATTCCCTCTCCCACCCATGCTCTACCCCAACCTCAAACATCAGCTCCTTGGCACAGAATTACCTTCACATCCCTCTTCCTTGTCCCAGAGCTTACGTTTGAGGCTCCTTGCCTCACAGGTAAGTACTGGGATGAGGAAGAGTGGGATTGGGGTAATGAAGATACAGGTAGCTAAAACAGGCATTACCTCCATGTACTTCTACCTCATCCCAGTATTTGTGTATGAAGCATAGTGCCTCATACACAAGTAATGCCTCATACACAAGTACTGGGACGAGGAAGGATAGGGATAGGAGTAATGAAGATTACCAATAAGTAATTAAGGCATTAAACAGAAGTAGGGGCTTAACAATATTCAGTTGACTGGGCTGCACAACCCAACCCCAGACATGTTGGGCTACGTTGACTCAACCTGGCTGAGCTTAGAGCAGTTGCCGAACAGAACAGGACCCAGATGTTAAACGGCACCTGGGTTTCGCTGTTAACAAAGGGCCCAGCAGTTACTAACGTAAAGCATTTCACTTTTAGTACATGCATTGAAATGCCTCATTTTTTAAGCAATTGGAATTGTGATTTGTGTTTAGTACTTTATTGCCAGGGAAGTGATTGGAAGGGTAGAAAGGGAACAGGAGACTGTTCATTCTCACAACAGTTCGTAAGTGGGTGCTTTCACACTTAAAGGAGAGAGTTAACTGCTTGTAACAATGAAGATGCACTAGAATAGTCTCATTAAAATGCGTAAAGAAGTTAGATGCCCCCACACAAATAAGTTTGCCTCCTCCACCACCCGTGAAGTTAGCGCCTCTCCCAACATTTGAAGGATCAGCCCCCCGAAATGTAGGTTTTGTTGCACCCCTAAACACAAGCACAAACACCATTCACCATATACACGCATGCACTCTTTCACCATACAGGCACACCCAGGCAGCCATTCATACATTTAAGTGTGAACCCTTTCACCATGCAGGCACACCCAGGCAGCCACCCATACATTTAAGTGTGCGTCCTTTCACAATACACTCACACACGCACACGTCATGGGGTTGAGGGGAGCCCTAATACTTCAAAAAGAAATTGGGCCTCAGTATAAGTTTGCCGGTCCGGTAACAACAGTACCGGTAAGCTTGCCGGTACCGTTGTTACCAGACCGGCAAACTACGAGTTCTGCTCGCGGGTGCCTTCCTGCCCACCAGGTCTGACCTTGCGGGCATACCGGCACCCGCGAGCAGAGCATGACTGATGCACCGGCACCATTCTTAATGGTGCCGGTGTATCCGAGCTCCCCATTCCCATTGAACCCTATGGGGAACAAATGGGAATGGGGAGCATTTTTTTCCGGCGCCGCGAATGGGCAATTACGGGGTCCGGCGGGGCCATAATGACCCGGTAATTGCCCACTTGTGGGTTCTGGAAAAAAGCACAGGCTTGGCGGCAGCCTGCCGGTTTTGCCGGCAAGGCTACTGCCAAACTTGTAATGACGCTAATTGTTTCTTTTTGAAATCACTCTGACTTCAAAAATAAACTATTTCTTTTTGAAGTCATAGGGCTCCCCCGTCCCATGACATGGAGGCCTCCAGCCTGGCGTCGTCCATGTCATGGGGTAGGGGGATCCCTAGGACTACAAAAAGAAAGTTTATTTTTGTAGTCACTCTGGGCCTCATCACAAGTTGGGCGGTAACTTAGCCCTACCGCCAAACCCCCCGGCGCTATTAGCACCGGATCACGGGTTTGCCGGTAATGGAATTCCCCACTGAGCCCATTCGGGAATGCACCATTCCCCATTGGGCTCAATGGGGAATTTTCGCGCTCTTAGCGATGGCGGAATTCACGCCGACGGTAATAGCGTGAATTTTCGGCGGATTTCCTCCCAGCTGAGAGCTGGGGAGAAATCCGCCGAAGCCCTGATTTGGCAGACCCTTAAATCCGGCAGTAATAGCGCGACTGCCGGATTTAAGGGTTACCGCCAAACTCGTGATGAGGCCCTCTGTCTTCATAAAGACATTATTTCTGTTAACAAAATAATGTCTTTATGAAGGCAAAGTGATTTAAAAAAGAAATAAAAAAAAAGGTTGAAAAAAAAAATATTTTCATTTTTTTTCCAGGTGGGGCTCCCTCCCAGGACATGTGCTAGCAGGGCCCCCCCAACCGCGGGGGCTGTGGGGGCCCCTGTTATGCCAGTGCTTTCAATGCAAAACACAAATCCTACTTTCCTCAATAGGCCTCTCAGGGTTCCCTTCCCCAAGCTCAGACCTCCCTAGTTTGAAACACCAAGTCAGCTGGCCAGGATGTGCCTTTTTCTTATGTGCAATCTTTCTTGCACATCATCCTCTTGTGGGGTAGAGTCAGAGGCTTTTGAAAACAGCAGGCTCTTTGCTTTCCCTCAGCGCGACCACTCCGACCTTTTGCCCCTCTCTTTCTTTCTGACTCTTACTCTGTTTTGCACTTTTATTTTCGTGTGCTTCCTGCACCATTCTCATGCATTTCTTCCCCTTTCCGTGCACACTTGCACTGTCCTTTATTCCTTATTTTTATTGTGCCTCTTGCACGCTTGTATCATTCCTTCGTTCACTCTGGCACTTGTTTCTTTCATTCTGGAGCGCTCACCCCCTTTTTATACTGTCCTTTCCTTCGTGCCTCTTGCACCTTTTTCCATGCACTTCTGGCCCTCTTTTCATTCGTATTCCTTTCGCTTCATTATTCAAGTTCCTTTCATTTGTTATTTCACACAGGCGCACCTCGCACTTATAGTGTTACTTGTATCTTCGTTGCAGACTTCCCGTTAGCTTCAATCGATCGCTCATTCAAACGGGGTCCTCTTTATTATGCGTTTATAGCATTACCTTGTATCTCACTCTTCACAACCCGGCTCTGCAATGCTTTCGGACTCATCAGGCTGACTTCTGCGCTGCAGCTCCACAACGGCTCTGGGTTCCGAGGTCAGGGTTTCACCGGCTGCCCCTCGGACACTCCTGGGCTGTCTCACCGGCCCAGGGGAATGAACATATGCATGCACAGGTTCTGCAGGGGACCAACACGCCTCTCAGCTCCCATAGGTGGACCCTTCTTGGCTCACTGGAGACATGGCTCCCTCGCCACGCTTCTGCTCTCTCGTACTGCAGTTTTTCAGTGTCTCGGCATCCCGTTCTCTGGCCTCTGGTCCTGGACAACTCTGCTGTCTCGGTTCTTCTTCCAGCTGGCTCTCCTGCTTGCTCTCCTACTCACTCATGCATCTGTGTCAGACCACACCTTTTATGGTGAAAAGACCAGTCAAGTGGAGTCAGGTGTGAATGGTTACTATTAAATGCCTGACCCTCCCTGACTTTGTTAGTGGGACAACTTGAGTTCTTTCCATGGTAGGTTTCCATTATTTTCCCCATGTTATTCCTAAGGGTAATCATTACTGATCTTAGTCACCGCTTCCTCGTCTCGGTATTTGTTGGAAATGGGGAGGGAGAGATGGGGTGAGATTGGAGATACCCCATGAAGGCTGAGGGAGAGTAGGTTCGGGTGTTTCTGGGACTGGGGAAATACCATGTCTCACCCTTGGGTATCCTCCTCCCAATCCCTCGTGACCCTCCACTCAGGTGATCCTCCCTCGCTTGTCCACCCCGAGTGTCAGGATCCAAAAGTGATGGCCCTTCCCTGGCCACCTGAATGGAAGATCCCGAGGGAGTTGGTGGAAGAACACATCAGGTCCCTCACATGTTATACAGACCAGCCCGTTCCCCCCGCATATAAGTCTGCATGCATACGAGACTTGAGGTATTTAAAAGTTCATACAACTCACGGTCCTGTAAGAAGTATCCTTTAATGCTTAAGTAGTGTTCAGGCAGTTCATCCAGGAACTGCTGCAATACCGCTCTAGGGTGTAGGTATAGAGAGTACACATCGTATTTGTACAAATGCCAGTATTCATCCAATACATGCAGCCAGGTGTTGGTACATATGTTACCTATACACATTACACCTTTACTAGGACGATTGCGCTGGGGTGCAGGTACTCACAGATATTTCAAGATATTTGGGGCGAATTCAGATATTCTCTCTTTCAGCATAGTGGATAACAGTTTTTTCACACATAAATGTCTTGGCTTCAGTTTAGGTTCCATATGCATTGCTTGACCTTCAGTGGTTCTATCCTAGAAACAAATGTACACATATAAGGTGCAAGTTCATTGCATTTTTTTTATATTTAAAACAGTTTCTGTCGTAACTGGCACTCCTTATGGGTCTTCCTAAAAATGTATAAGTCACAAAATTCTTTATGCATTAATCGGGGTATCCGATTTCTAAACACCACTGGGCCAGCCACCTGTAAAAGTCACATTTTTTCCTCTGGATTGCAGCAATTGTGTATTTCCAGGAACGTTTTTGATAAAACATTATCCACACTATCATGTATGTGCATGCCCATTCCTT
This sequence comes from Ambystoma mexicanum, assembly GCF_040938575.1. NCBI lineage: Eukaryota > Metazoa > Chordata > Amphibia > Caudata > Ambystomatidae > Ambystoma > Ambystoma mexicanum. The sequence continues at coordinate 321,705,780 of NC_090926.1, read as the reverse complement.
TATAGACCACTTTAAGCATCTAGAAAATAATATGAATTCAACATAAAACATATCCGCTGTATTGCTCTAGCGTGATAATACAGTTGTAGGCATTCATGAGCATCCTGTTGCGGGTCATTGCATTTATGCCCATAACACCAATAGTAATAATCATGCTTACAAGCATGTTTTCAATACACAGACCTCAAAAGCCTGCACAGTTAAGGTCTCCAACAGGGTCATAATTTAATCTTCTTCCTCATCAGTACTTTCAACGCGTTTCAGGCAGACACATTTCTTACACTTATTAAGGCTTTGGGTTGCTGGACTTTCGATCATTTTTTAACAGCAGATGGAGTAGAAATGTACAGATATTGAATTGAATGAAGACCACTGACCCTCTTATCTGCTGTTTTCTGCAATTCAAAAAAGAAAAAAGTTTAACTATTGAATATTTGTTTTTAACAAGTGTTCAAATAGACACACACTTTTGCTACATACCAGATTGCACAGGTCAGACCCATCCTCTTCCATCTCCATAGCTTTAACGGCGTCCAGAAACAGCTTGCCTTCATCAGTTCATGCTTCTAGTTCTGGGTACATGGCAGCCTCTAGAATCTGCTTGTCCAGAATGCCCAGCCCTCATACAAGGGCGCTTTAAGAATCTTCATAGACTCATCAATATCAATGTAGTCTGCATCTGTGTAGTCTGCATTGGTTATAACAGCATCTACACCATCACAGAATTCAGCAGCAGCTTTGATAGGGAAAACACGGGGCGCCATATCACCGAGCTTTATCATAACAAGGCGCTGACATAGATCATCCTCACACTCCATAGAACTAACATCAGGGTGTTGCGATTCCTCATCAGCTACTGGGGTTATTCTTTTCTGACTTTTCAGGCTGTAGTAGTTTTCACTTGTGTTCAAGTCATCGCTCCCTGAAGTATTCTTAGAGTAGCAGCTGCAGCGCTTCATGATTCAGGGTATCAATGGTGTTGTGCAAGCAGGCTTCCTAACTCTTCAGGAGCGATGTATTCCTCTCTCCTGAGTGCCTTTTGTATATATATGTATATATATACATATATATATATAAACATATATATATGTATATATATACTCTTTACTCCACCCCTAGGTGGCGACACATACCTACATCATTTCAACAGTGCCCTGACGCACCATGACACATTTAAGGGTCAACCGTGCACCATCTATGTGCTCTAGCACCTTAAAGCGTCTGTGTGCTAGATGCAATTACCAATAAAATATCTCAGACCAAATAACTAGACCGACTCAAAGGAGATGCTAAAATATTGCTTTAATCTCAAAGAAGTAAAGCAGTGCCAATAAACATTCATCAAATATATTCATGCAGGATCACATTCTCTTTTCGATTATACTTAGTTTATATGATGCTAAATGCGTAATCTGTGATGTCATCGTGGCAAACTGTAAAACCTATCGAGGGTTGGGATTGTTTTAGGGGAACATGTCTACATATATAAAATGCGCTTGTTAGTCCCTCATTGGCGGTCTCTTATCTGTGAAACACACGAGGAGCTAGTTCTATACACGTGGTGTAATATACTTGTCATAGCAGAGAATATGGCCGCGGAATAATCTTTTGCAACATTGTATGTAATAGTGCATGGCAGGCTTTTCTGATTGGTTGGCAACCCAAATCCAACCTTGGACATTCGGCTCGCTAGCAGCAGCACATACATAGAAAAAATAAAACAGGTGCTTGGAGATACGTCAGCTCTTCCCTTGTTTTCCCAATTAGTCTACCCTCTCTCATTGGTAGGCCTCATCCCAGTGTGTTTTTCTTTGAAGGCTGACATTGGCAGTCTGCACTGTCTTGGGTCATTTGAGGAAGTGTAGGCACACCATTATCTTAGCTTCAAGCCGAATGAATAGCCCTTTTTTGCAAGCTCTTCGTCACAAGTTACAAGACCACACAATTGTCCATTTCAACACTATTTGAGTGTATTATGCTGGGTACAGTTGCTCCTCTTGGCCTTTAAAGACTTGCTCACTCCATCCCATATAAACTTCATGTCCTTTTAATTGTCCAATATTTGGTATCCATACATGTTCTTGTTCCTCCTAATCTTTGGGAAATATGTCCTTACACATGGTCTGCTCGTTAGACTCCCCTTGTGCTTTTCCTTCATCTCTCGAAATAGCATCCTTGCTTCCAAGCCAATGTACTGCTCTATTTTGCAAGGGAAAACAACTTCTTCATCATCTTTCCACTTTAAGATCCTGGGCTCATATTTTGAGGTAGCTGGGTTGATTTGCATAAGCCATCATCCATCTTCTTCTAATGGTCGTCCTAAACAACCTAAACGTTGTATATGTACTACTCCATAAGCAAGCTTCCATGTATTCTTTCTACCTTGTGTCTCTGTGTATTTACTTCATTCTTCTTTGTGTTAATAAGTACTGCATCATTGGAGTACATGTTTCTCTTAGTGCTTCAGTTACATCAACATTCTTAAATATTTTCATATCGTTTCAGCATAGGTGCTTATATCTTCTTTATGACATTCTTTTGCTGTTGTCGGACTTTGTTTTAACGCGCATCCATTCTGTTCATGGCTGCATTTTGACAGCTCGGCAAAGTGCTGTAATTTTCCTCCACCATGTCAGCTAGCGGATACGCTCTGAAGGGTTGTCTGAGTGCATATCGTCTCTCATATACTCAACGGGGTGCAGGAATTTTGCAAAGATCTGGGCATGGGTTCCCCATCATGGCTCTTCATCTGTCATCCCAATATGATGGTGGCAAGAAGGCAGGGACTAGGGAGAAGACAGGTGGTACCTCCTCTACATTCCCCCCTCTGGTCGAGTTGTCGACCAAACCCTTCACTTCTTCTGCCTCTGTCTTCTTCTACTATTTCATCATATTTTATTTTCTCCAGAACCCATATCTTAGTCATCCCCTCAGGTTACTAGCATTTTCTATATGTTCATCCACACTCCAGGTCATGAATCGGCAATCTCCTGTTGGTGAATAGAATATCCATCGTCTCACATACTTCTTCCGATCTTTGGGATAATGATACTTAGTTCCTGGAGGTGCAAGTGTAGTTTTCTATATGTGCTCTTGGGTGCTGGCTACAGTTTGCTCAATTGTTCCAGCATTAATATCAACCATTATCTTCATTCCAATAGCTTTCTTGGCTGTCTTCTTACATTGTCCAACAATGATCCTTATGAGACAGAATCCTAGCAATATGAACACTAGTATTGCTCCAAGCATCTTGAAAGTGTTTGCTAGCCAAGTTGGAATCCATGTGAACAGAGATGTAAACCAATCATCATCTTCAATTCTGTCTACTTCCTCCACCATCTTTGTGTGCAGGGTTGTTAATGTAGTTATTGCTTCAGTTAAGGTTCCATTGTAGGCATCATGAGAAGGTGTGTACGTACAGCAAGAAGGTCTGACCTTGGCACACATGCCTCCTTTCATTGCTGCAATCAATCCACGACATACTGATTCTGGAGAGTCATCAGCCGAATGGCTCTCAATTGTTCTCTAATTGCATTGAATACTTTCATTGTTGAGTTGATCGTCTGCAAAGCTCCAATCTGGTAATCTGGAGCCATTTAGCATTTGCTGCAGTTTGAAGTCCTGGCAAAAATATAGATGTCATTATCAATGCCGTCTTGAGGAACAATTTATTCTCAACTGGGATATTGTCATAAGCCTCCATTGATTTTGGCGAAAAATAATTGCTTCTCCTCAATGAACAAAAATTCATGTGATCTCCTTTTTCTTAAATGGTCATCCATCTTTGAAAACTTGTCAATGTGGAGATCACTTTGTGGGATCACCAATGCGGGTATTTGTACGATCACTAGGAAGCATATTCCTCCACAGTTCTAAGGCAACTGCATATAGGCTCTGGATCTACAGACCCAATATCGATCCATTAACACTGCAGTTCCTCCATCCATTCCTGGGACTTCAGTTATATGTTTACATCTCTTTTTCATCCCAACCAGGATCAGACCATTGTTCCTGAAATAATCTGTTGCATTTTTTAGCGGTATTATAGGAACTGGTCCTGCTTCATTTCGACCCATGTGAGTAACTTTGAGTACTTGGCCCATGATTCCAGACAGTTGTCAATCACTATCTTCACTATACTAGTTGGTTCTTCCTTTAATAGATGTGCAGGGCAGGCCAATAGCCTTTGTTCCCATCCAGTACTATTGAGAACATGTTCATATACCACCAGCTGAGGTCTTTTTCCCCATCTTGGCTCCACTGGTTTTTCAATGGTGTCGGAGCAATTCACTGTATCCATCTGGACAACTCTTATTCATTCTCCTATCTGGGATGGATACGTGAGCTTTTGGTTGTCCATCCTAATCCATTTTTCATCTTTCTTGTCTTTGTTCGCCATCGGTACATCGCCCATTTTCCTTCAAATTGTCCTCTGGTTTTGCATACCGCTAGATGAATGAGGCATTTGGCATCATATGGTGAAATTTCTCTTGCAATAAAAGTTCTTGTCGCACTTATGGCGTATGGGATCAAGGAACATGCATAGCAATTTTTGTCTGATGGACTCCTTCCCACTTCTTTCATGCGCTGGTATCATAGGTTAATCTTTAAGTATATCACATTATCTAAATAAGAGTTTGTAGATTCATGATCTTCCCAACTCTCTCTTTTATGTCAAAAAAGGTGCATTGTTATATTATGAAATCTGGCCATTATATCTTTGGCAGAGACAATAGTAGATGTTTCTTTATCATTCATTATAATATCATCTTTTATAACATTTTTACATGCCATTATAATAAGGAAGAAAACACAGATCATAATACTGATGGCGATTACCACTAATATTACATGGAAGCCTATTGATTTCTTAGAAGGCAATGAATCTCTAATCTATTGAAGCTTTTCCATTGTATGAATATGCAAATGTATCACCACTTTTTTAATCAGTTCTATATCAGAAATTGGAGTATTGTTTCAACGATCAGTCTCCAAAGAATTCAACTATTTTTGGGATCCTCTAAAAATGCGACAACATTTATGGATTGAAGCTGGATATGTGTGGCCACATTGGGCATAAAGTGCAAGCCTACAGAAACGAGGCCGGTGGGTGCTGAGGCAAGTGCTGAGAGGTAGGCAGAGGCTAGGGAGATTGGGTATGGGAGGGCAAGTCCCCGAGCGATGGATAAGTGCCCTGGCCAACAATCACAGCAACTGTGAGATTAGCAGAGGAGGGACGAATGGAAGGAGGAGGTGAAGAGGAAAGTCTTGAGGGCTTTCAGAAATTGAGTAAGTCCTGCTCAAGACAAAGAAGGAGGGGGAGGCTGTTCCATAAGAGGAAGCCAGCTGAAGAAAGTGATCGGCCTCCAGCCCTCTGTTTAGCGTAACTCTTTACACACAGAGAGTTGGTGCCAGAGGACCGCAGAGGTCTAGGGGGAGAGTATTTAGTAAGAGAAAGTGGCAGATAGCATGGTCGCAGGCCCCAGACAGCCTTGCCGATGATACAGAGGGTTTTGAATTTAATCTGTGCCGCAACGAGGAGTCAGTGAAGAGTTTTTAGGGCAGGAGAGATGCGGTCCCTAGGCTTAAGTCCAAGGATTAGTCTTTCTGCTCTATTCTGGATTAGCTGGAAGGGTCGTAAAGTGGAGGAAGGTAGATTCAGGAGAAGCATATTACAGTAGTTAAGCCTGGGGAGAACGAGGGCTCAGGTAACATTGAGCTTCTTGGGGAAAGTGAGAAAAGGGAGAATTCCTTTGAGAAGGAAGAGTTGGAAGGGGGACTTCTTGGCAATGTCCTGGGTGTGAGGGAGGAAGGAGATAGAGGAGTCAAGTATGACTGAAAAATGTCTGGCTTCAGAAGAAGGAGCAGAGGGAGAGCCCATAGGGGTCCCAATGGGAATGATCTCAGTCTTGCTGGCATTGAGGCAGAGATCCTTGGAAGTACACCCGAACTGGATGGAAGATACTAGTCAGGGATGATGGAAGATGCAATAGGGTCAGCAGGAAGTTTGCAAAAGAGTTGTGTGTCATCTGTGTAGCACTGGAAGCTGGCGACAAAGGAGGAAATGAGGAGTGCTAGCTGAACAAAGTAAGTGTTGAAGAGCCAGGAGTAGAGGTTTGAGCCCTGGGGGACACCACAGGTGGAGATGGAAGTAGGCAAGGAGAAAGTGCCCAAAATGACTTTGGACAAACAGTCAGTTAGGAAGGAGGTAAGCCAGTCCAGTGCCCGCTCCGAGAATGGTTAACTGTATCGAAGGCAGAGGAGCGTTTGTGTAGGATGAGGACAGCTGGAGATGTGAGCAGTTCTTCCCGGGTGTTCAGAAGAGCAGTTTCCGTGCCTCTGGATGCTCAGAATCCAGATTGGAGGTCATGAGACCACCAACAAGTTCAGTGTGTTAGGTAAGTTGTGGAAAGACCAGCTTCTGCAGCAGTTTTCCAAGGGAGGTGGTGATAGAAATAGGGCGGTAGTTGGCTAAACAGGTAAGGTCTGCTGAAGGTTTTTTCAGGAGGGGGCGCACAAGGGAGTGCTTGAGTGAGGATGGGAAAGATCCAGTGGCAAAAGAGTGGTTGCAGGGAACAGCAGGTGCAGGGGCAAGAGAGCCAAAGTTGTCCTTGATGGCTCTGGAGGAGCAAGGGGAATCCTGTTTGGAAGAGACCTTCATGGAGCAGACAACTCTGGCGACTTCTTCAGGTGTGCCAGGGGAGAAGGCGGAGAGAGAGGAAGGAGGGTGAGAAGCCGTAGGAGGCAAGAGAGTGAGTGAGGGAGGTGTTTGGCGGGAGCGTAGCAAGGGTGTTTAGAATGTTCAGAGTTTTAGTGTTAAAGTGTGTGGCCAGTGCATTGCAGAGGGCCTGGAACGGAAGAGAGGAGGAGGAGACTGCGGAAGGGTTGGCTAGTTCCCTGCAGATTTTAAAGAGTTCAGCAATATTGTTGGATGCACTCGATACCCATGCCTGGATGTGGGCCCTTTTTAAAAGATGAAAGTCATATGATGTTGAAGCTCGAGCTCTCTTTACATTATTCCATGAATCCTATTCTAGGGAAAATGTTCCAGGATTACTGCCAATGAATTAATCCATAAATCAACCCTAATCTAAAAATGTGCAGCTCTCTTTATCCAAGTTCTTTGTCATCGATCGCGTGGTCATTCTTTGTCGTTCTTCTCTTGCTTCACTGTGGGCACTTGCTTCGCTGGGAGTAGGTGCACGAGAGGTCAATGCTTCACCTACATAGGGCTTGATATCATGCAGATGGATCCACGCCCATCGGCCCTTACGCTTCAAAGCAGTAGGGCTTATTTCGTCCACTTCAAATGGTCAGTTAAATCGCAGGGTATTCCATGTGCGCACAAACTGACATACTAGTACCTGGTCCCCTGGGTATAATATTGGAGGTTTTAATGAGTCTTCCAAACTACTAGGCAAATTGTTCCTTTCGCTCACTTTTGACCCCTATTGTTGGGTTTTGATCTGTTGAGAAATAAAAGAAATACTTTGAGTCATCGTTTTCAAATAATCATGCACCTCATCCCCTAATACCCTAGCTACACTGTGGGAATCTGTATTTTCTTTGTTGGGGGGGGGGTTTGAGGTGTTCTCATTTGGCGTCCAGTCACCAACACATGGCACGTTAAATGGTGATCTGAACCACGTTGATTACCTAATGCATATAATGCAAGGGGTAGGCAATGTAGCCATCCCTTCTTCAATGTGATTTTTAAGATTTGCTATTCTCTCTTTCAGAAGACCATTTAATTTTGTATTTTTTTATTTTTTTATTTATTCGTTTTGGTTTTAAAAATCAAAACCTTTACAAAGAACAACATAAAAAGATATCCGAAAAAGGGCAGAAAGCAAAAGAAAGGGAAAATACAAAAAGAAAAAAGCAAGAGGAAAAAGAAATGTAAAGATATTAACCATTTCATTTCTCACATATCGCATTGGCTTGCAGTGAAAGGCTGAAGCAAACGTATGCTTGATGCCTAAAGGTTAGACTATATTTTCAAAAAGTTAATTCACAAAATGCAGTCCATTGTTGGATTGTAAAACATCACAGCGCCCCCCTACCCCCCATCTTGGAAATAACTTGCAGACTAAAAACTTTGCAGCACATGCAGCTTCAGCATGGATGCACGGAACTGCTTCAATCCATCTGGAAAAAAGACAAGCTACAACTATCATGTATCGATAACCTTTACATGTTTGCAACATATCCACATAACCTATGTGCAAATGTTGGAAGGGGCCATTAGGTCTGGGAATAACTGCTCTCACCGTTTGCGGGGTGAGCCCTGCCATACATTTCTGGCACACAATACAGTTTACGAGGAACTGTGCCACATCTTCACTGAGGCTCGATAGGAACCAGTCTTCTGCTATTGTAGCAGCTAGACTCTCTCGAGTGACATACGCGGGATAGTGGAGCTGCTCCAACGCTACTCTCATCAATGCTAGAGGCATAACTGGCTTTCCTGTATTGTCCTATCTCCAAATTGTCTCAGTGCGGGACAAAGAATACCCCTGCTTTTTCAGAACTCCTTTTCTTCTTGCAATGCTCGTTCTTGTGTCTCAATTAATGGTACAATGGACGTTATATTAAATCCTTCTTTAGCCAATATGCATCGCCCTGCCGCTTTAAATCTTGTAACTCATTTTCACACATGGTTGAATAATATGCAGCACGTTTGGCCTGTAGGTCTGCGGCTTCGTTCCTACGAGAGATTAAGTCCGTTCTTTTTGAATGCGCTGAGAATTTCATGATGGCTATGGTTGCGGGAAAGCTTAAGGCTTCAATGAGTTTGTCCAATAACCCTCCATGTTGCACTGGAGTGCCATCTGTACGGAGGAAGACCCTCCTCTTAAAACGTGCTAGGCCTGCGTGTACAGTTGACTTAATATAGGCGGAGTCGAGTATACTGTTACTTACTCATCCTCCAAGCTTTGTAGGGCATCAATAAGCAAAGCTTATTCTGCAGCCTGCGCGGAGTAGGTTGACAAAAATCGTATGCTCATCAATACTTCGAAGGTGCTCTCTTGGGTCACCCTTAATACTGCCGATCCCGAATGTCTCATCCCAGTTTGTTGATAGATTCTAGATGAACCATCAATGAAAACTACTTCCCCTCTTCCTACAGCATTCTCTCTAACATGAGGAATAGCAATAAAACACTCGCTATATGTAACACAGTTATGCACATCATCATCTTCTCCCACTGGTTCAGCTATGAACGTTGCTGGATTCACTATGCTACACCTTACAATTTTGATCGCAGGGTTTGAGATAATTACTTAATACCTGTATGCTCTTTGAGTGGTCACGTACTTTTGGGTTTCTCTAAAATTGCAAATAATGCATGCTCTACAAATAGAGTTACGGAACACTCCATAGTTATACTTGAGGCCTTTTCTATGGCAAATACAGCATCTGCCAAAGATTGCTCACAAGGATAGTGCCCTTTCATAACTAGATCTAAAATCCCACTGTAATAAACTAATCGTTTGTGACCATATCCTAAGGTCGTTTTCTGTGTAAGAACTGCTGTCATGACTTCTCCATTTGAATGAGAAAATAAGTGAAATTCTTCATTGTAATTTGTGATTCCTAATACAGGAGCTGTACTTATCGTGTTTTTTAATTCATTAAATCATTCAGTCATGTCTTCAGTCCACACCAATTTAGTTTCAACCACCTGTGCTTCTTTAAGCGCTTTTAATATAGGTGCTGTAGTCATATACCCAGGCCCTACGATAATTGTCTCACCGTGTTTGGCTGCACGGTTCTCATAATGCTTCTGCTCTCTGAGGTGTCACTTTTCTTCCTTCAGGTGAGATTAACTGTCCTATGTATAATACTTCTTCTTGACAATGCTGACATTTTTCTTTGTCTACTTTGTACCTTTTTTTGCAAGTATCGTCAAAGGTTTGACAGTCTTGTCTACATTTGTCTTCTGCCTCACTGCACACTAAAATGTGATCCACATATTGAATTATGGTGCTTTTGAGCCCAACATTTCCCAAGTCCATCGGAAGGACTCTATTAAAAAGAAGAAGGGGACTTGCAGTACCCCTGAGGCAAACAAGTATGTTTCAGACGAATCATTCTATATGAAAAGGAAATTAAATCCTGTGAGTCTTCGTGTAGGGGAATTGAGAAAAATGCTTTTTTTTTAAATTGACTACAGTAAAATACCTGGCTGTTGATGGGATATTGCACAATATTGTCACAGGGTTTGGAACTAAATGAAACTCTGCTTCGACTATATGGGTTAGAGGGAGAAGGTCCTGGATAAATCTCCCAACCCCCCTCTTTGATTTTTTGACAGGGTACACAGCCGTGTTGCCTTGTTTCATTAGGGCGGATATAGTTTTGAATATCCCCTCACCTGCTTTTCTAGACATCGGGTACTGTTTTGCACATGGCAAAATAGCTCCTGGTTTAAGTTTAATTTTCACTGCTTCTATTCTTTTCAGTAGGCCCACATCATATGGACTTGTAGTCCATGTGATACTTTTACATGTCTTCCGGAAAAAAGAATGGCTTCGGTTTTACCAACGCCATTCTCTGTGGTACCTCTATACTCTCAACTAACTCGTCATCTGAATAGTCATCCCTAAATAGCTCCTCATCTGTCAAGTCTGCCAGTCTATGTCCTTCATTGAGGGCTATCACTGTTCTCCATCCCCTTCCCTCATCGTATGTCCCATGAAGCATCACCCTTTCTTCCCTTACCATTGCTGCTTCTAATTCCAGAGGAATAACTTGTCCTTCCTGATCATCCATAGGAATTTCTGGCCTGAACAAAAATGTATCAGGTATCCTTATTATTTTACCCGTCAATTTAGGTAACCATGATAATAAATAGTTCACTCCATACAAAAACACTTCCTCATCTAGGGGGACTCCGCTTAATGCGTTCTTTCCTGCAAAGGTTGAAGGCACGCCACAAATGCTCACACCAGAAAAAACATAAACCCGCTAGGGAAAAAAGACCAAGAGATTCTTGCAAGTATAACAAAATGTAATCACACAAAGAATAAGTATGTCAGCAAAGAACTCTGCTGCTCAAGAATGTTCTGCCGAAAAATGGTACAAGCAGAAGCTGAAAAGGGGGCACAGCGTCATACCTATACAGTAAAAACCTTTATGGCTGGTTGGTGCAACCCTACACATGGGCGGCCTGCTCCATAGGGGATACCAGGCTGCTATTGATCCCATCCCCATCCGTCCCTCTTCCATCAGGTGGGGTCTGCTGGGCTTATCTCCAGGGAACCAAGGTTGAGTTTGCAATTAGTTACTATGTAAAACAATGTCACTCTATCATTATGGCGTGCACCTGGGAGGCTCGGGGACTGGCACAGGGGGAGGCTTAAGATCGAGCTGACCCACCCATTCTTCACTCATTCAGTATCGCACTATCTGCACCCAATGCTTCCACCCTTGCTTTGGACTATAATTTATTCCATCCTATACCTCGCATTACAAATCTTGTCATTATGAAATAAGATGGAATGGTTGTATTCCTTTAGATCTTTTATGGCCATTGGGTTTATGGTTGGTGGTCTGGGGAAACCTAATATCGAGGAATTCAGGGGTCTTTGGACAGTTGTGGATGCTATAACTCATGGTTGGCTTGGTGAGGGTTGGGGCCTGCTTTGGCCTGGCTACAATAAACATGCACTGTGAGGCGCCTGCTACTCTCGCGGCCTTGCAGGGCACATTCCTTCTTGGGATAATACGTATTAGCAACAGTTACGGAACAAAGGAAAGTTTCTACAGAATCTAGCAGTGTGGGCCTCTCTATTATCAGTGATTTGGCCTATTCAGGTTTCTTTGTTGGGTCTGTGTTTACCACGCAGCCATGCAGGGTCGAATGTTTCTACCATAGCTACTAAAATAGCACCTACTTATATTTATTTATTTATTTATTTTTATTTTGTATTGCGCTGGTAGCTCTCGAGCTTCGGGTGCAGAGACAAGAACACAAAGACAAAAAGTAAGACAATAAAACATGTGACACGAGACATTAGAGCTGCATAGGTAGGTGGGCAGGTTGTAGTATATGTATTACTTGAAGATGTGGGTTTTCAGTTGTTTGTGAAAGCGTTGGTAATTGGCTTCCATCCTTAACTGGCCAGGGAGGTTGTTCCAAAGGCCTGCTGCGGTTATGGGGAAGGATTTACCTGCCCCATTTTTTTAAGTCTGAAGGGAGCTACCAGAATCAGACCTTGTTCGGCTGATCTTAGCTCTCTCGTTGGTTTTTATGGAATGATTTTAGTTTTCAGGTATGCAGGGGCTTTGCCAAAAATACATCTATGCGTGAGCATGAGGGATTTAAATTGAACTCTCTCTTCAATTTTTAGCCAGTGAAGTTCCTTCCTGGCTTCGCTGATGTGCTGATCCCTGTTTTTCTGCTTAATGATTCTCACTGCATTGTTTTGCAGAACTTGGTAGCTGTGGTAGCAGTTTTTATTAGATCCTAGAATTAGGGCATTGCCATAATCTAGGCGAGATAAGATGGTAGCTCTTGCGAACATGGCGCTGTTTTGCTCAGATAAGTAGGGTCTTATGGCTTTTAGTAGGCGCAGGTGGTATGAGCACGTTTTTGTAACGTAAAGGGTTTGGGCATCTGATCCCAGGTATGCTTCTAGCATCATCCCCAAGGTTTTAACCTTATTTAGGACCTTAATTTGGGTGTTTTTGATGGTGAAGGTGTTGTATGCAGGATGGAGCTTAGATCTGACAAGATTGGAGCCAAAGACCATAAGCTCTGTTTTGTTGCCGTTTAGGCACATCCAATTTTGGTCCATCCATTGCTCAACCGCGTTGTAAACTAGGTCTACGCACTAAGTCTAAGCATCTACATTTTGCATAATATTGTGTCTGTGCAGGGTCTCTTAGCATAGCCCCATGCCCGCGGTACATTGCAAGTGTAGTTATGAGATTCGACTTACTCTAACGCGCCTATGGGGGTGGGAGAGGCTCATTTCCTTCCCCAACATTCCCCCCTTTTGTTACTTCTACAGTAACAAATTCCTCTGCATACTTGCGCTCATTTTTTATTCTCACTGCAGCCTCATACGGTGGAGTTCCTTTTATTGGCATCCAAGCTCTACATACTGACTGCAAGCTTTTTCCTGCTTGCGCGTATTCTTCGGGTGTGCATGTCATATAAATACATCCCCCATCTCCAGCTAGATCTACCAAAACTTCATTTTAATGTTCTGGGTCAGAGGGTGGGACAATGATGGTGTGGTATAATCGGTCTACTTGATCTATATAGTAAATAGGGAGCATTTGGGGAATGGCATGGTCAGTTTGTATTTCAGTTTCTTTTGTATTGCTAGGTACTTTTGCAACGCCAACTGATACCATCATCATTGCGCTATTAGGCACTGCTTTGCCAAAACACCGGAGTCCCCTTTGGCACGTGCAGAAGATGACTAAGATGAACACGATAACAGGTACCAGCATCTTCACGATGGTGCCTAACCAGGACAGGGCCCAGTCGAAGGCCAGATCAAAGCAGTCCCCCTTGTATTCCTCCTTCTTTCTTCATGCAAACTAGTCCATGTACTGCTGTGATGATATGAGATAGTGACCCATTCTCTGCTTCTTCTGGTGGCATGAACGTGCAGCAAGAATTCCCGTTCTTGCAGCAAACACCTCCTTCCATCGCCATCAACATTTTGAACACATAGCGGTTCTACATCGTCCTCAGTCTTAGTGCCCTGAGCTTGACTTTTATGACGTTGAAGCCATGTTCAGTGTCATTTGTCAGTTGTACCCGTTCCCATCGTACAATTTGCAGCCACTTGGCTTTGGTTGCTGCTTGTACACCGGGTAGCAGGGGTGAAGCAAAGAAAGTCTCTGCTGAACTAAAAAGTCAGTTTTAGTCTGGGATCTCGGCGAGCATAGCGGGGCTGTTCACAAAGAAGCGGTTCATACGGGAACAGCCCCGCTATCTCAATGACAGTACCTAAGGTGTCAAGCTATTGGAAGCTGTGACTTTTGTTTTGGGCATTTTTAAGCCATAGAATACTTGGCTCCATAAAGAAGAACGGACTTGTTTATGAACATTCATAACACTTTGGTCTTACATAATATATACCATAAGAACAAGAAGACTTACTCAATTGATGAACAACAGTTATTCACTTATCTGATATTGGGCCTAATGATTCAATTTTTTCGACAACAAGACATTTGATCATTTCAACAATTGTCTGCCTTGAGAACAACCAGGGGTCGAAACACGTGTCGGCTTATCATCATATTAAAAAGGATTTCTGGAACTCTTGGATCTTTTTCTCTTCAATGATTTTGGCAATATTGCCTTTTCTTTGGACTTTGTAACTTATAGGGTTTGAGCGTGGGACTTGATAACCCTCCCATTTTTTCATTAAATCAAGTAATGTATATATATATTGTATAGTTTAAGGATTTGTGTGATAATTGTTTTCTCGTCGCTAAAGTTACTTGTGTCTATTTGGTCAGGCCGAATATGAATGTTTAGATATTTTTCACATGCACTTGTCTAAGAGAACTTTGTGGTTCGTTGCTGTGTGTGCTCATTGTGGGCTTCAGATCACTCTCACCCCTCCTGAGACTTAGGGGCCAATTCATAGAATTCGGCGCACAAGTGACGCACGCGGCTGGCGCACAGTGTGCGCGTGCGGTAGTCTGCGCCAGCCGCGTGCGCCGAAACACATTCAGGCGCACAGCGTATTCATGGATTCCAACATCCACAACCAGCCGTGGCGCAGAGTGGCGCAGCGACCCTGCAGCAGCGTCAGTTACGCCCCCAAGAACGCCCCTTGCGCAGGGAACAGCCATCAAAATCCCCAATCCAGCGCAAAGGGCAGCAGCAAACGCAGAGCGGGGAGCGTGTATTTCAGGGGTGTGCGGGTGTCCCCACACGCGATAGGCCTGGGTACGTGTATTACAGGGGTGCGCGAGAAAATCTACACGCGATTGGCCTGGGTACGTGGATTTCAGGGGTGCGCGAGAAATTCTACACGCGATTAGCCTGGGTATGTGTATTACAGGGGTGCGCGAGAAAATCTACACGCGATTGGGCTGGGTACGTGGATTTCAGGGGTGGGTGAGAAATTCTACACGCGATTGGCCTGGGTACGTGGATTTCAGGGGTGCGCGAGAAATTCTACACGCGATTGGGCTGGGTACGTGGATTTCAGGGGTGCGCGAGAAATTCTACACGCGATTGGCCTGGGTACGTGGATTTCAGGGGTGCGCGAGAAATTCTACACGCGATTGTGCTGGGTACGTGGATTTCAGGGGTGCGCGAGAAATTCTACACGCGATTGGCCTGGGTACGTGGATTTCAGGGGTGCGCGAGAAATTCTACACGCGATTGGCCTGGGTACGTGGATTTCAGGGGTGAGCGAGAAAATCTACACGCGATTGGCCTGGGTACGTGGATTTCAGGGGTGCGCGAGAAATTCTACACGCGATTGGCCTGGGTACGTGGATTTCAGGGGTGCGTGAGAAATTCTACACGCGATTGGCCTGGGTACGTGGATTTCAGGGGTGCGCGAGAAATTCTTCACGCGATTGGGCTGGGTACGTGGATTTCAGGGGTGCGCGAGAAATTCTACACGCGATTGGCCTGGGTACGTGGATTTCAGGGGTGCGTGAGAAATTCTACACGCGATTGGCCTGGGTACGTGGATTTCAGGGGTGCGCGAGAAATTCTACACGCGATTGGCCTGGGTACGTGGATTTCAGGGGTGCGCGAGAAAATCTACACGCGATTGGGCTGGGTACGTGGATTTCAGGGGTGCGCGAGAAATTCTACACGCGATTGGGCTGTGTACGTGGATTTCAGGGGTGCGCGAGAAATCCTACACGCGATTGGGCCTGTGCGAGTGGGGCAGTGTATTACGTAGGTGTGCGGGAAGTTGAAGAGGTGAATTGCCAGTGTGGGTCCTCCCAGGTCTCCCCTCTACCCGCTCCACGACCTCTGCAGGCAGCCCACATCACAGGGGACTACCCTGCACCCCTGGTCATGTCCCGCAGGCAGCCCATCCACCATGGGCATGCTGCCCAGCCAAGCCACATGTCCCCTTGCACCCCCACCCCCCAGCAGGCCCCCACTCATGTCCCCCTGCACCCCCACCCCCCAGCAGTGCAGGGGCAGCCTCCACCAGGCCCCCACCCATGTCTCCCACCACCCCCACCCCCCAGCACTGTAGGGCACCTGCCAGCAGGCTCCCACCCATGTCCAACCCATGTCTCCCAGCACCCCCACCCCCCAGCAGTGCAGGGGCAGCCTCCACCAGGCCCCCACCCATGTCTCCCACCACCCCCACCCCCCAGCCACCAGGGGCAGCCTCCACCAGGCCCCCACCCATGTCTCCCACCACCCCCAGTCACCAGGGGCAGCCTCCACCAGGCCCCCACCCATGTCTCCCACCACCCCCACCCCCCAGCAGTGCAGGGGCAGCCTCCACCAGGCCCCCACCCATGTCCAACCCATGTCTCCCAGCACCCCCACCCCCCAGCAGTGCAGGGGCAGCCTCCACCAGGCCCCCACCCATGTCTCCCACCACCCCCACCCCCAGCACTGTGGGGCACCTGCCAGCAGGCCCCCAACCATGTCCCCTTGCACCCCCACCCCCCAGCAGGCCCCCAACCATGTCTCCCACCACCCCCACCCCTCCAGTCACCAGGGGCAGCCTCCACCAGGCCCCCACCCATGTCTCCCACCACCCCCACCCCTCCAGTCACCAGGGGCAGCCTCCACAAGGCCCCCACCCATGTCTCCCACCACCCCCACCACCCAGTCACCAGGGGCAGCCTCCACAAGGCCCCCACCCATGTCTCACACCACCCCCACCCCTCCAGTCACCAGGGGCAGCCTCCACCAGGCCCCCACCCATGTCTCCCACCACCCCCACCCCTCCAGTCATCAGGGGCAGCCTCCACCAGGCCCCCACCCATGTCTCCCACCACCCCCACCCCTCCAGTCACCAGGGGCAGCCTCCACCAGGCCCCCACCCATGTCTCCCACCACCCCCACCCCTCCAGTCACCAGGGGCAGCCTCCACCAGGCCCCCACTCATGTCCCCCTTGCACCCCCACCCCCCAGCACTGTGGGGCACCTGCCAGCAGGCCCCCAACCATGTCCCACTCATGTCCCCTTGCACCCCCACCCCAGCACTGTGGGGCACCTGCCAGCAGGCCCCCAACCATGTCCCACTCATGTCCCCTTGCACCCCCACCCCCCAGCACTGTGGGGCACCTGCCAGCAGGCCCCCAACCATGTCCCCTTGCACCCCCACCCCCAGCAGGCCACCACTCATGTCCCCCTGCACTCCCACCCCCCAGCACTGTGGGGCACCTGCCAGCAGGCCCCCAACCATGTCCCCTTGTACCCCCACCCCCCAGCAGGCCCCCACCCATGTCTCCCACCACCCCCACCCCTCCAGTCACCAGGGGCAGCCTCCACCAGGCCCCCACTCATGTCCCCCTTGCACCCCCACCCCCCAGCACTGTGGGGCACCTGCCAGCAGGCCCCCAACCATGTCCCACTCATGTCCCCTTGCACCCCCACCCCCAGCACTGTGGGGCACCTGCCAGCAGGCCCCCAACCATGTCCCACTCATGTCCCCTTGGACCCCCACCCCCCAGCACTGTGGGGCACCTGCCAGCAGGCCCCCAACCATGTCCCACTCATGTCCCCTTGCACCCCCACCCCCCAGCACTGTGGGGCACCTGCCAACAGGCCCCCAACCATGTCCCCTTGCACCCCCACCCCCAGCAGGCCCCCACTCATGTCCCCCTGCACCCCCACCCCCCAGCACTGTGGGGCACCTGCCAGCAGGCCCCCAACCATGTCCCCTTGCACCCCCACCCCCCAGCAGGCCCCCAACCATGTCTCCCACCACCCCCACCCCTCCAGTCACCAGGGGCAGCCTCCACCAGGCCCCCACCCATGTCTCCCACCACCCCCACCCCCCAGCAGTGCAGGGGCACCCTCCACCAGGCCCCCACCCATGTCAAACTCATGTTCCCCACCCAACATGTCATCACAATCCAGAACCCTGGTCTCTATGGTCAGCCCCCAAATGCAAAACACCCACCCGAGTATTGCATCCACCCACTCATAATTTGCAATTGCATCACAGAACACCAATTGCAAGTTCCGAAACAAACACATGTCCCTCACATACACCCAATGGGTGTCAGTGAATCTCAAAACACAGAACATGAAATGCATGAAAACAATGAGATACCACACATTGAAGTTCAACAAAAAAATAATGTATTAAAGGAAACATGAATAGTATCAAAAATGAAGAAACAGAAATGTGAATGTAAAAAAATGAAAAGAAGCATGTCCGTTCAAAATAAAAAAAAAATATATATTGAAATCCAAAGTAATGTTGTACAAAGTCAATGTCCACAAAACAAAATCCAATGGGAAATAAAAATAAAAGCCATTGATCCATGGAGAATGTTAAAAAAGAAAGTATGTACAAGTCTACAGCTATGTACAATGCAAGAAGCCAGGGTCCATTATCCCAACAAAATAAAGGAAACCTATCTAACTACACTAACTAATAAAAAAAATATATACAAAAATGTGGCCAATGTCCAAAAGGTCCAAATAAAACAAAAACAAAAATGAAACCTAACACTACCTACATAACTATGTACAAGGGCAGCGGGCTAGTTCCACGGCTCACTTCTGGATGTGCCGGGCCAGGGCATCATCGAACTCCTCCTCAATGTCCCGGAGGCGGTCCTCCTCCATGGCCCCGAGGGTCCGCAGGGCCGTCGACGTGTCCACCTCCAAACCCCTGCGGATTGCCTCGAGGCACTCGGCCCGCCTCAGGGCCCTCTGCATGGAGTTCTCCGCCCTGACCATTGAGAGACGTGCCTCTTCCGCCCGCTGCCGCTCCGCATCTATGGCGTGGCCCAACCGCTGCCACACGGAAGACACTTTTTGTCCTGGGTCCTCCTGCCCTCCGGCCGATGCCTGCCCCTCCGATGTCGAAGGCCCCGAGCCTTCATGGCTCCCACCATGGTGCTGCTGCTGCTGTGCCTCTGCCCCTGCACTGCCTCCTGCTGCCTGCACATCCTCCGCCGGCTGGGGTGCAGTCGTTGACGTGGCCACCCCTGCTGGACGTCCGACTCCCGACTGTGGCAGGGATGCCTCCTCCACCAGCCTGGCCGCCCTGTCAGAGGCAGCTCCACAGGGCACCCAGGTGACTGATGGGTGGGAAGATGGCACAGAGTATGACTGGCGCGTAGGGGGTCCAGCTGAGGAGGGGGTCGTGGCAAGCCCCATCAGACGGAGGAATCCGGCCTGGGTGACCTGTCCCAGCAGGCTGACGTGGTCAACGAGCCATTCGAGATGACGTGCAGTCTCTTCATGAAAAGACTGCAGGTCACCTCGCATGGCCCGTTGACGCAACGCCACACCAGCCAGGACAGGCTCAACCCGGGCCTGGATAGCCACGTCCGCAGGCAGAGGAAGGCCAGTTGACGTCAGCTCATCCCCTGCCTGAAAACTGGTCTGGACATAGGCATCCCTGCTGGTGCAAGATGATGCAGGGACAGGATCAGGGACAGGATTGCACACAGGCACCTCCGCGGCAGCCTGTGCTGCCTCCTGTCCCTGGTCCTGCACTGCACCACTAGCACCAGTGGGATCCCCACCCCCAGACCCCGTCTCTGGTGCTTGCACGGCCTCCTCCTCCACCAAACCCCCCACCAACCTGGATGACTCTGTGCCATCTTCCCCCGTTGGGCCCTGTGGGGTCCCAGCTGCCCCTTCTGCTGCCGAGGAGTCCAACTGCAACCTCTGCCTCTTGGACCTCCCCCCGGCAGCTGCGGCCTGGGACGCGGCACCGGACTCCTCACTCCCCGACGAGATGACAACATGGGAGGGGAGCCGGGCCTTGCGTCTCCGGCTGGCGGTGGGATCCCCGCTGCTGTGCTCCACAGCACCTTCTCCGCCCTCTTCATCAGTTGACGCTGCAGACAGGGAGAAACAAAACACACGCATCAGGGCAATGTACAATGGACACATACACACATGACAGTTGTACATGAGTGGCATTGGCAAACCTCAGACATGTCATCACGATCCCCAACACACATGTCATTACAACTCGCACACACGAGCCATACCACAGCCATATCGCAACTGCCAACACCATCCATACACATACAACAGCATGAGCAGCCAAAGGTGAGCCAGACATCACATGCAACACAGGAAGTGCACCACACATGTACACACACCACCACACTTGCATGCATGTGTACACCTCTGGCAAGTGTCGCAGTGTTCAGACGGGCATCCATGTCACATCTGCCCATCAGGCTTCCACATACCGCTGTCACATGCATCCATGTTGCATCACTGTTGCACCCTTGTCAAATACACACACATGCACATGTACACAGCGCTGATACATGCAGCTGAAAACAACATACATGCGTGACATCACGGACATGTCTACTCACATACACATTCATACAAACTTGTGTGCCCACACAACTGCATTTGGCATGCAAGCCCACACACACGGGCACCATCCATGTCTCACACATTACAGCCCTCGCATGTGTCAGCCCCACGGACCTGTACACCCGCACCCATACTCAACCCCATACAAACAGATGTGCAACCTGCACACTACTGAACAATCACCGCACGCACTGCTCACAATCAGGATGCATGTACACTCACCGCTCGACTCCAGACGGGTCTGCCTCTCAAGGACCTGGACGTGGAGCGCTGGGGATATGTGTTCCAGGACCCTCATCTGTTCCTCCGACAAGTGGCCCCGGCGCCCCTTGGCATCCGCTGCCTTCAAGAGGCGCCGGGCCTTGTTCAGGGTCCTGGACCTGAAGTCCTCCCAGCGCTTCTTGACATGTTGGAAGTCGCGGACTGCCACCCCCTCCGCGTTGATGGCAGTCACGATGTCAGTCCAGATCCGAGTCCGTCCTTCCTTGTCGGCGCGGGAACTTCCGAAGAGGGCATCATACTGCCCCAGGACTTGCTCCACCAGGACACCAACTTCGGTGGCACTGAAGCTGGTGCCCCTCTGCCTCTCTGGCCGGGGGTTGTCAGTGGTCACAGATGGAGTTTGCCCCGACATGACAACCCCAGAGGCAGGAGTGGGTGGGCAACTGGGTCCTGGGGCTGGGCTGTGGAGCGATGGAATCCCAGTCGGGAGTCTTTGGTTCCAGCAGGGGTGGTCACACCAACAGCACCCCTGGATGATGTGCAGGCAGCAAATGTCAGGGCACGTGGGCAGCAGGCAGTCAGGCAGCAGCAGATGGCAGGTGGGAGCGTGCTCGGGGCTCTGGGGGGCAGTAGTTCGGCCTTCTGGGCAGGAGCGTGGTCTTCCGTGTGCTTACGCGTGGCCAGCTTGATACAGAGTGATTTGGCACGTGAAAATTCTGCACGTCAGCGTGTAATTCGAGGAAAGGCCCTTAGCGCGTAAGCGCGTCTGCACGCATACGCATTTTCATTGGACCAAAGGCCCTCAGCGCGTGAGCGTGTCTGTGACGTGACGTGCGAGGGAGTATCCCTCATTGCACGTGATGACAGAACACACGTGGATTTCAACCAATCGCGTGTGAAAGTTCACGGCACCCCGGAACACACGTACCCAGGCCAATGGCGTCACGTACCCAGGCCAATGGCGTGTGGAACTACCCGCGCACCCCGAAACACACGTACCCAGGCCAATGGCGTGTGGAACTACCCGCGCACCCCGAAACACACGTACCCAGGCCAATGGCGTGTGGAACTACCCGCGCACCCCGAAACACACGTACCCAGGCCAATCGCGTGTACGCTCGCTCCCCTCCGATCACACGCGATGACACCCGAATACGGGAAACCAACGAGTCCGCCCACACGGAGGCGTCCCGCGCCCGCGCACAGCATAAAAGTGCGCGCAAACAACAAACGCGTATATACAGCGACGATGAATGCCCCATTTGTTGCTGCACTGATTGTGGGACACCGCAGGAGGAGGAGAATAGCCAGGGCATGCATTTTTGCACCACGGACAAGCCTTTTTGGGATGCCTGACGACCAGGTCTACGGCAGGTATAGGTTTCCACTCCATATCATCCTAGACCTGGTCAGGGAGTGGGAAGATGACCTCACATCCCCCACCCTTTGCTCCCAAGCATTGAGCCCCTTGGAGAAGCTGCTCAATGTCTTGCATTTTTTGGCCACTGGGTCGTTTCAGCGGACCACTGCCATAGTGGGGGGGGTCTCACAGGCCACGCAGTCACGCTGCCTACACCAGGTACTGGCAATCATGACAGCGCGCCCCTCAGTCCGCAGGCACATATACATGCCCAGAACACCCGCAGAAAGGCAGGCCGTTGTCCTGGATTTTTTCAGGGTAGCACACTTCCCCAAAGTGCTCGGTGCCATAGATTGCACCCATGTGGCCCTACGTCCACCTAGGGCCACTGAGCACATCTACCGAAACCGCAAGCACTGGCATTCCATCAATGTACAGGTGGTATGCGATGCAAAGGGAATCATCACCTCTGTCTATGCAAACTACCCTGGCTCCACCCATGACAGTTTCATATACAGAATGTCCGCCCTGAGCCGGGCCCTGGAAGCTGGGCAGCATGGCGACACATGGCTCCTAGGTCAGTACAAATGCCCTTGCACATGCATGCAAGTCACACACAGACAAATATCCCAACCCTAATAATCTCAATTATTATCACCTCCCCAGGGGACAGTGCCTACCCTCTGAGCAACCACATGATGACGCCAATCCGGAACCCCACCACACCACCCCAGGTAAGATACAACGCCGCCCATATTGCAACCAGGGGCATAGTGGAGCGCACATTCGGAGTGCTCAAGTCACGTTTCCGCTCCCTTGACCGCTCTGGTGGGCAACTACTCTATGCACCACCAGTAGTGTGCAGGATCATTGTGGCAGCATGTGTCCTGCACAATGTTGCAACACGGCAGGGCGTCCCGGTGGACATGGTGGTGCCCCCACATCCCCAACCACAGGCACAGGCGCTGCCCATGGGAGGGGACAGGGCACGTGGCGAGGAAGCCCGGACCCAGCTTGTGGCCACATTTTTCACCTAAACTCCCACCCCTGCGGAGTGCACACAGGCCTGGCACATACCAGGTGACAATCGATGATGACAAAGTGACAGTCAACTGTCACAACCCTACCACCCTGAGATAGTTGCCATGGAAGTGCCACATCGTCGGCATCCCTAGCTACTTAAACACAAGCTATCCTGTGCAACCAAAATGCACACATATGACATGTGACATGACATGGGCCATACACAAGTATTCCAAGGCGCAATGAGGCAGGGGGGGGGAACAAGGGAACACAGAGAACGGTACTACTAGGCCAGGTGTCATTGAGATTGTGCAAGTGCAGGGGTAGGGGGAAGGGAAAAGTGCAAGGGGAAGGGTGGGGGGGAGTCCAGTACAGGGGAAGTAGGCCAAAAGAATAATACATAGGTCGCCTGGTGGCAACTGCAAAGATAAGTGCAGACAAGTGCTGGGAAGGGAGGGCTGTAGGGATAGAGAGACAGTACTGCAGTGCAGGGGTTGCCAGGGTGGCAGTGCAAGTGGACAGTGGCTGGGCCAGGGACCGAGGTTGGTGAGAGTGTCCCAGTAGCAGCTCCTGTGCAGTTCCAGTGAAGAATTCTGCAAGGGAGAGGCAGAGAGTAAGCAGAAGCAAAGAGGAAGGTCTTGAGGTGCTTCCAGAACTGGAGATGGTTCCCCTCAAGTTCAAGTCAGGCAGGAAGTCTGTTCCAGGGGGAGGGCCCTGCTGCGGAGAGAAACCTACCCCCAGCTAGTTGCTCTGAGAAGCGGATGACCTGGACATGCAAGGTGTGCATCACACACACCTGCAAAACAGGCCATGGCCATCACTGTCATGTCACTCAAACCCTCCCAAACATCAACATGACATGGCAAGCAATACCCATACACTGACGCAGTAACAATAAGGTACACATTGCCATGTCCTAAATGTACAGTGGCATCGAACAATGATGCCTGACCCGGAATCAGATGAAATGACAGACCAACAAAATTTCCCACCCTAAATAAGTCGTTTCCAAATGCATTGCAACAGTCGTAGACGTAACATCACAATGAATGCCTGTCTACATGCACATTATGCATTGCAAAATCAACACTGCAGCTCATGTGTGCAGTGTCCCACTCCTGCATCACACTGCTCAGCGCACAGCACAGTGAACAGCCATTGCGTGTGATGCACACCCTGAGCATCACATCTAAGTGACAGACTACATCAAACATCAAATTTGGCATGTACTGGAACCATAATCGGTCACAGAACATGTGCTGCCGGGACACAGTGGGCACCAGAAGGCAAACAGTGTACACGTGGATATGCAAGGGTGGGAGTACATGGAGTGCATCCGAGTGCAAGTGTGTGGTTCTGCAGGGACATGCACTCCACATATGCATGTGCACTCAAGTGACCATCAGTGTTCCCTACACATCACATGTGAACATCCACCATATGTACACCCCAGCATGTCAAACCACAACTATCCCCTCGCACCTGAAAGGAAAACACAACACATGAACAGGCATTGATCAGCAGAACACAACATGTACATAGGACAACAACATTACAATGTCAGAGTTCCCATCACACTGCAGGGCAATGCAACTATCAACAACAACCCCCCCCTCCCGCGCAAATAACCATGACCCGCTGAACAACTGCACCTGGGTCATGGAGCCTCCAACCCTCATTTCCACCTGGCCACAGGATCACCTTTACCCTTCGTGTCCATCTCCCACCTTGTGTGTAAAAAGATGCCTGAACCCTCAGAATCCACACTCATTTCCAAAATCACAAAATCCAAGGCATGAAAACGAACCCAAACACCCTCCAGTAGATGACTTGACGTAGCAGTACCTCACAAACGCCAAGTACTACCACAATGATGCAACAACCAAGGTAGCACAGCAGAACAATGTCACGACAGGATGTGAGACATGTGTGGTACATGACATAGGATGATGCACCATGAATGGATGTGTACTGTCACAGGTCCCCTGTCCAGGCGCGGGAGTCTCATGAAACAACCACCCACACCATGTCCCGGGTGCCTGCAAGGTCAAACTCACACAGGCCCCTGAGATCATGGTGGGGAATGAGGTTCAGGGATATGCAGTCGGGACAGGTGTAGACACACTGGATGACTGGAATGAGTGGCAGTTGAGGGGAGGAGGAATGACACATGAAACTAGGGAATGCACGAAAATGTACAACCTGCATGAACACATACACAATCCTAACAAACTTGGACATCATTGTCATGGCCTTCTGTAGTCCAGGCTCAGGAGTGGTACGAACCAACCACCCCCTCTAGGGTTTTGGCGCCTGCAAGTTCGGGGCTTACACAGGCATCCGCAACCCCAGTGGGGAAAGAGGGTCAGGGAACGTTGCTTGGATAGGCACGGGAAGCAGGAACACCGGGTAGAGGGTACAGGTTTCATAATTGCATAGGATCACGGGTGATTAGTGAAAAAAACATACCAAATAGGACCACACATACATCCGTGCATCAGTACACTCCCCAGCAAGCCTATGCAGGGCAGTTTGTAAGGAAAACAACAAGACACTTAGCTCTGGTTTTGAGTGCTGGCCTCCTGCCTGCGCACTCTCAGGGCCGGTTGCAGGAGCACTGCAATGCTGCAAAGAGAGACACAGTCAACAACCTTTATGTGCCAATTACACGAAAACACAACACAAAACATGCCCCATAGCAACAAACTACTCTACAAACAGACAATCCGTGCTCGATGCTTCGTACCCATATATAACATCACCCCTGTGACAGGTCATACACAGTCAATGCAGTAAGTCAGGCGCTGGTGGGTGCGTGGCAAATGGAACACCAATGTGTCACAATTCACACAACATGCAATGTTCCCTGGGTAAGCAGACAGACCAATATGGCAAGCCATGACTACAGAGCAAGTTGCGTACCACCATGTCCAAAACAAAGTTGGCAGTGCATTTATCATGAAGTACGTGGAATAGACATGCACTGCACCCAAGTATGTCCCTTGCTGTATGTCCCTGTGAGCTGCCCCTTTCCATGTCTCGGAAGGCTACATGGTTGATACAAGTGCCTCAATGAACCTTGGTGTACCGCAGGGTATGTGCCACTGCCCCTGCATGTGTCCCAGACAACCCTACTATCAACAGCCATCAGTCCACAAACACATCTGAGCTGCATTGTGTGCTTCAACACCAATATTCATCTAAGCTCACCCTCAGTGCTGTGACTAAGCCTGCATGTGCAACTCGCCTGGTGCAAGCTTTGCTGTGTCGTGGCCCCCCTGTGATGCTCACCTTGCCTGGAGTTCCTTGGAACATGTCAGCAGTTCTAGGATGTGGGTCTGCAATCACTGTGGCTCTGCTCGTGCACACATGTGCATGTGGGCACCAACAAACGGGTCAGGAATTCCGTCGTCCAATGGGCCATGTCTGCTGGCAAAGGTGCTCTGGTGCCTCATCCCCCTGCAGAAAGTGCATGAAACAAATGATTAATGCATCAAAGTGATCTGTGTGTGTCTCATCAGGCATCTCATTACTTGACCATGTCAGAGAGTCACATCACAAATCACACCATCAGTCCGTCTTTGACTTCCAAAGTGTGGAACACTATCTACAGCATGAATTGCAACAGGCACGTGTACAGGAAAGATATGAGACATAATACACAATGCATAGCAATCAATGTCCACATTAATCATGACACACCCCATCTAGCTAAAGCTGAACAGTGGACAATTACACCTAAATCATCCCCACTAGGGGTGTCAACACAAGTCACAAAGCACCAGACATGCCACAGATATGACAGTCCAAAGCCCTTGTGTAAAAATCTGTAACACCGAACCATCCTTGCGAGCCCATGGATAAGGGAGGCAGGAGTGGCATATGTGAGTCAAGGAACCCAAGCAGCAAACACATACACAAGACAACCATGAAGGGCCCAGCTGGAACAGACAGTGGATGCCTTCAAAAACCACAAGGCACCGCACTGTCACATGAAAGCACAATAGACTACAAATTTTAAACTAACTCAACTATTAACTAATAACACTAACTATGGAAAACCTACATTACCTATTTAAACTAACTATCAAACAGAAACTTAGCTAACTAAACTAAAAGAAAAATCAAAAATGGCCACATACGACCCGGGGGGGAGGGGAGGCACCCAGGAGGGGGGAGGTACAGGGTGCTGCTCAACATCCACATGCGATGATGCTGAGCCAAAAAAAAATACCTCCATGGGCTCAACGCCTGCACAGCACGACCTATGTGGGAGATAGATGGTCGTCCGAGTCTGGCTCATCCTGGAAAGGAGGACGTGGCACAGTAGCCTGGCCACGCCTAGCCGCAGCTTGCCCCTCGTCGGCAGCAAGTCTGCCGGACAGGTGAGCCTGGTTCTGTGTGGCGATGTTACATAGGTCTGCATGCAGAACCTCACGTGATACACGTGCTTCCTCTTGCAAGGTAGCACGTGTAACACGGAGTTCCTCCTGCAAGGCCTGGCTGGACAACCGCTGCACCTCCCGGCAAGCCTGTAGCTCAGCCGAGATGGTGCGCTCAAGCTGTGCAAACCTCTCCTCTGCCTGCTGCCTCTGGGACATCATAAGGACACCCAGAGTGGATCTGAGGGAGGCATACTCCTCCCTCAGGGCATCCATGTGCGCCTCTGCGTGAGCAGCAATTGCTTGACGCAGCGACGACATTTCAGCCTGGCGTGCCCTGTCTGAGGCCGCCATGCCCAGCCTGAGCGAGCGGGCCGTGGACCGTGCCGCCTGCTGCTGGAGAAGCACCTGCCTAGCAGGGGGGAGCATAGATCGGGCCACACGCTCCATGCTGTCAGCGATGTTCTCCATTGCTGCCCCCTGCCGTTCGGAATTGGCAGTCATGTCTTGCTCCCACTCAGTATACAGCGGTTGCGCGCGGCGACCGCGTTGCCGGGCTTGACCACTGCGGGACCCAAGGACCTGAGGTCCTCGCTGTGTTGGCACCGCCTGCGGCTGCACGACTACATGCCCCCGTCGATGTGATGTCCCAGGCACATCAGTGACTGGTGTGGAGGGTGACCCTGCGTCCCGATCCACCACGGGCGGAGGAACCAAGACTGTCTGATCCCTCAGTGCAGGTGTCGCAGACAGAGGAGTGTCCACATCAGAATCACTCACCCCTGACACATGGACTTGATGGTCATCCAACTCAACATGGACGTCAGAGTCGTCATCAAGGCTGGACTCATAGGCAGCCAGAGACAGGATGGACTGCAGCACTTGGGGAGTTTCGTGGCCTACCACCCCACGACCCCCACTAGTGCCGGGTTGATGTGTTCTTACCAACCCTGTGTCTGGCGTGACAACACCATCCTCTGCATCCATTGCGTCATCACCTGAAAAATAGAGAGGAAAAGGTCACTACACATGTCAGAAGCACACAACACACACACACCCCGACAGCAAAGGCATCCGGCAGACATGTGACACACAACATATGACCTGGCATGCATGCTGGGTCTACTTAGAATAGCCACTGTGATCAGACCTGTTGAAAGGTGGCAGATTGCATGGCAGTGGGTCTATGCAGTGCTGAAAATGTGTACGCCACTCACTACCTACATGTACAAGCACTCCATGGTGTGTGCCAGGAAATGTGAAGGCAGTGCAATGTCAAATTCAGACATCACGTGCATTGTGTATTCAATGTGTACCATGTCTAGCAGCCAAGCACCCCTCCAACCCAGTACCAAAGCAGGGATGCCTAGCATGGTATGAAAAGGCTGCCCATACACCTGTGTATTGACAAGCAGTGTTGACTGGCATCAACAGCTTAATGTGAATCAAATTACAACACTGC
The DNA here is from genome assembly GCF_040938575.1 of Ambystoma mexicanum. Classification (NCBI taxonomy): domain Eukaryota; kingdom Metazoa; phylum Chordata; class Amphibia; order Caudata; family Ambystomatidae; genus Ambystoma; species Ambystoma mexicanum. Next base: position 321,676,834 of record NC_090926.1, on the reverse strand, counting down.
TAATGATGCTGGGACAGTGGGCAGGACACATGATGGAAGATCCGGAGGCCAGCCACGTGTGAAGAAGACACGACAAGAGTTGGACAGAGTCATTGGCCATTGAACAGGCTGAGGCCTGTGAGCCACACAGATTGTCATTGCCTAAACATGTGTGCAACGCAGGACTGAGCCACAGTTGACATGGGGAGGCCGATAATATGGCAGGCAATGTATGTAACCAAGGACTCATATTACAGTGATCATCCAGTCAAGGACACATAGGGGCATGCGTGCAATGCACATGGAGCATGAATGGGCACTCATGTCCCTGCGGGACATCTGACCCATGCACAGTACAAGTGGGATACCCTGCATCGAGTACTAAGGCTGTACCACACAGCATATGTCTGGCAGTTTCTAAGCTGGAAGTTAGCATCTACACAGGACACATGAACAAGAAACTACACATTGGCAAGAATGTAGCAGACCAGTGCAAAGGTGGAACTGGGGTGCAGAGTGGCGGAGGAGGGGCAAGGGAGCATGCCCACATGGAGTCCCGCATGCAGGCAGAGGAGACATGCATGACGGTAGCATTGCATTACTTACACATCAGAACCATGTACACGTCACATGTAGCAGCAATCATGCACAACACATCCCACAAGTGAAACACACACGTCCTCAACAACTACGCTTCGACACTCACTGGACTGGGCATCAAAGTCCAGCATCTCTCCCACACCTTCGACCAATTCTGGTGGTATGAACTCCGCAACGAGAGCCTCATGCGGAGTGAGTTCTTCCTCCTCTGGTGCAGGCCCACCGCCAGTCACCAGAGTCAAGTTGTAATTTGAGGCACGCTTAGCCTTAGTGCTGCGCTTGATGTCATTCCAGCGCTTTTTGCACTCCTGCGCCGTGCGCACCTCATGGCCGAATGAACTGACATGTTCCGCAACATGCTTCCAGTGGGTGTCACGTTGGGCAGCCGTAGTCTGACTATTGGCACCCACTAGCATGTCACGGCTGTGTCCCCGCACGTAGTCCACGAGGAAGTCCAGTTCCTGCTTACAGAAAGGCTTCTTCCTCGACGTGCAGGAGGTCGTGGCTGTGTGTGGGGTCCCAGCCTGTGCTGCAGGTGCAACCTTCCTCCTCTTGGACTGTGGCGCAGACCCTGGCTGGCTAATGCCGCCCTGACCAGTATGGCCAGTGGGTTCGGTGGATTGAGCCGAGGGAGTGGCAGGTGGAGGGATGACCAAAGGCCTGACTTGTGTCAGTGGCAGCTGGGTGCCCACTAATGGACCCTGCGCAGCAACATCAGCTGTGGCAGGGTCATTGACCGCAACGGTCCTGGTTGGCAGACTCACAACCGGGGTGCTGTTGGGTGCATCTGCCCCTGCACTTGCCAACACCCGGCTGTTCGGGGCAGCAGATGACATGACTGCCCCAGGGACACGTGTCTTGGTCTGAGCAGCCCGGCGTGCCCCTATGGTTTCCCCCCTGGCCTGTTGGAGATCTACCAAGGGCTCTTCAAGTGCCAACGCAGCCTGCGCTGGCAGACCCTGAGCCTGGGTGGCGGTGTCCACAGCTGCACCTGCAGCTACCGCTACCCTTGGGCCCGTGGCAGTCGATGGAACGGACTGCTGGGTCATACGGGTGCCAGTGCCAGATGCAGGAGCTGCATCCCCCGGAACCACAGGGGGTGGTGGCATGGCTGCACCGACACATGGCACAACATTGTGCTCAAGTGGCGCACCCCTGCCTCTTCCCCCTCTGTGGCTGCCCTGGACACCCTGGAGTCCCCCTACTCCCTGGTCACCACGGCCACGTCCCCGACCACGCCCGCCACGAGGAGTACGCCCAGCTGAGGCGCCCCTCACCTTTGGTGGCCTCCCAACCATGGCACAGATGTAATAGTGCTGGCACAGATGGAGTGGTGCCAATGGGAGATGTACACCACAATTGTCCTGGGCAATTGGGGTGAAGGGGGTGGGAAGCAAGATGTTAACAGCCCCCCTGCACCTGCAAGGCTGTATGTGACCCCGGTGATGTGGTGACGGGTCACGCAACGCTCAGGCACCCCAAAACTGCAGTAAAACCGTGCACGCAACCCTGCAGCCTACGTGCGTGGATTTGACCTCCCGCAGTACGCGGTGGCACCCAGTAACACGAATAACGCGTACGCGTGGGACACGCAGGCTACGATGACATCGAAAATGGATGCAATACACAGGGGCACCCGCAGTGGGAAAAGGAGCGTTTGCGACTCACCGTCTGACTAGCGCGATGCAGAAAAACACGCGTAGCCAATACCCCCGCCAAAAGAAGAGATACATCCTTGAGAGCTGTGAAGTAGATGGCGCGCGAAACAACTGGAAGCAGCAACACACGTCGGTCTCCACGGAAGGCACGTACAGCGAACTGCTGGGCCCGCTCACCTTTAACCCGTGCTGAGGGAAACGCACGCGCGCGTCACGTCACATGCGGACGTGCAGTTTTTCACGCGCGATTACGCGCATTACACGCGGACGTGCAGTTTTCCACACGCGATTAGCCTGGGTACGTGTTTTTCCGGGTGTGCGGGTAGTTCCACACGCGATTAGCCTGGGTACGTGTGTTCCGGGTGTGCGGGTAGTTCCACACGCGATTAGCCTGGGTACGTGTGTTCCAGGGTGGCGTGAACTTTCACACGCGATTGATTGAAATCCACGTGTGTTCTGTCATCACGTGCAATGAGGGATACACCCTCTCACGACACGTCACAGACGCGCTCACGCGCTGAGGGCCTTTGGTCCAATAAAAATGCGTATGCGTGCAGACGCGCTTACACGCTACGGGCCTTTCCTCGAATTACACGCTGACGTGCAGATTTTTCACGTGCCAAATCACTCCGTATCAAGCTGGCCACGCGAATACACACGGAAGACCACGCTCCTGCCCAGAAGGCCGAATCACTGCCCCCCCAGTGCCCCGAGCAGCCTCCCACGTGCCATCTGCTGCTGCCTGCCTGCCTGCCTGCTGCCACCGTGCCCTGCCATTTGGTGCCTGCACATCAGCCATCTGCAGGGGTCCAGTTGCTGTGTCGGCCCCTGCTGGAACAGTAGACTCCCGACTGGGATACCATCGCTCCACAGCCCAGCCCCAGGACCCAGTTGCCCACCCACGCCTGCCTCGGGGGTCGCCATGTCGGGGCAAGCACCATCTGAGACCAGTGGCGACCCCCAGCCAGAGAGGCAGAGGGCCACCAGCTTCAGTAAAAAGGAAGGTGGTGTCCTGGTGGAGCATGTCCTGGGGCATTATGATGCCCTCTTCGGAAGACCACGCGCCAACAAGGAAGGACGGGAGAGGATCTGGGACGATGTAGTGGTTGCCATCAACGCGGAGGGGGTGGCAACCCGCGACATCAAGCACATCAAGAAGCGCTGGGAGGACTTGAGGTCCAGGACCCTCAATAAGGCCCGGCGCCTCGCGGAGGGGGGCCGGGCACGCCTGAGTGACATCCAGATGAGGGTCCTGGAACGCGTAGACCCAGCGCTCCACGCCCAGATCCTTCGGAGGCAGACCCATCTGGAGTTGGCCGGTAAGTGGCCAAGCATTACTGTGTGAGACAGGGCATGTTGCAGTGTGCTGGTTGTCTGATACCTGCCTGTATGTGTGACATAGGCCATGTACGTATGTGTGTGTGCAGGGACATCATGGTCAGACATGTGAGTACAGTGATGTGTGAACCACATGGTTGGTGCATGTGTTCTATTGCAACATGGGGGGCTCTGTGCGGAATGGACACATGGAAGCATGGCAGTCTCTGTTCCTGGACATGGGTGGGGGTGAGGGATGGGTGCTGGTCCCATGTACACGTATGGTGCCCATGTGTGTGTGTCTGAACTGCGTGTCTGTGACTTGTAACTGCCATGGATGCATGACACATGTCTGCGACAATGTTCAGATTCACTGATGCAGCCTAGTCATCCTTGTATCCACTGCGTCTGTGGTGTACGAGGCCAGATGGATGGAACTACGGTGAGGTGTGTGCATGTGATGGCAAGACCCATGATGCATGTGAGTTTAAAACCAACATTGTATGAATCATGAGTCCCTTGGTCATGTATGCCAATGTCCATGGCATGCGCCATGCCTGTTACTGTATGTGTTTTGCCTGCACTGACCCATGTGTTGTGGCGGGACATGATGGAAGTGATGTATGACAGTGCCACTCATCTGCTGTTGCTTCCTGTCTAGGGGACCATTGTACAGTACCCTGATGCTTGTGTTCTATGTCTCCCTCTACACAGTGGCAAGTGAAGAAGAGGGCGGAGAAGGCGCTGTGGAGCAGAGCGGCGGGGATGCCACCACGGCTGCAGCGGAAGGGGTGGGTGAGCCCCCACAGGGGCTTGCACCGGCGGAAGACGGCGTGGAGACATCCAGGTTGGTGGTTTCCACAGAGGGGGAGGAGGCCGCTACTGAGCCACACATGGGGCCTGGTGGGGGCATCCCCGCTGGTGCAAGTGGTGCAGTCCAGGGCCAGGGGCAGGAGGCAGCACAGGTCGCCGTGGAGGTGCCTGTGCATGTCACTGTCCCTGACACTGTGACTGCACCACCATGCACCAGCAGGGATGCCCCATCCCAGGCCCGTCCGCAGGTAGGGGAGATGTCCATGTCATCTGACACTCCTCTACCTGCGGACGAGGGGACCCCTGGCCGTGTGGAGAGGGTCCTGATTGGTGTCGCGTTGCGCACGGCTGGCATTCGTGATGAGGTGCATGCTTCCCGGGAGGAGCATGCACATCATCACGAAGAGCACCGTGCGTACGTGAACCATTTGGGAGCCGCCATGGTCGGGGGTTTCCTACATGTGTGTGGCCTTCTGGCGACCCTCTCCTCCTCTGTGGAGGCTATGCGCCAGTCGTGCTCCATGCCGTCTTCCGGCCCAGATGCCACCAGGGCCCCCTGTGGACCTGCCCCGACCAACGCAGCCAGCTCGGTGGGGACCCCATCCCTGCCACAGTCGGGAGTTGAAGGTCCAGCAGGGGTGGACACACCAGCAACTGTCCCCCTGCAGATGGAGGATGTGCCGGCATCATCTGGCAGGGCACGTGCACGACGGCATCGGTGGATTCCATCAGCCTGGATGCCGTCGTGCTGGCAGAGGCAGTGGCGTCGGAGGCAGCAGCAGGCTCGACGTGGGAGGCATCATGGCTCGGGGCCATCAAGATCAGAGGGGCAGGCATCGGCCGGAGGGCAGGAGAACCCTGGGATGGCAGTGTCTTCCGTGTGGGAACAGTTGGTCCAGCGGATAGGTGCGGAGCGGCAGCGGGCGGAAGAGGAGCGGCTCACCATGGTCAGGGCGGAGTTCTCCATGCGTCGGGCGTTGAGGCGGGCTGAGTGCCTCGAGGAAGCTCGCAGGGAGTTTGAGGTGGACACGGGGTTGTCCCTGCGAGACCTCGGGGCCAGGACAGAGTCCCGCCTCCGGGACATCGACATGGAGTTCGAGGATGCCCTGGCCGGCAACATCACAGAGTGAGCCGCAGGACTTGCCCGCTGCCATTGTATATAGTTCTTTAGTTAGTTAGTGTTAGGTTTCCTTTATTTTGTACGTTTTTTTTGGACCGCTCGGACAATGGCCACTTTTCTGTATATATTTTTATTATTAGTTAGTAGTAGTAGGTTTAATTTATGGTGTTGGGCTCATGGACCCTGGGATATTCTTGTACATAGTTTGATGTTTGGAAAACATTTGTTGGATTTATATTTGTGTTCACCATGAGGCAATGGTTTTTCCTTATTTTTCCCCCCATTATTTTGCTTTGGACTACATTAGTTTTTGGATTCCTTTGTTTTTTTATTTTTTCTATTAGTTCTCGGACATGGACCATTTGTTTTGTCATCCCCATTGTTGTGTGTTTTATTTCTTTACTTCATTTTCATCTTTAATACATATATTTATTACTTACATTTGTGGTATTTTCTCATTGGTTTCATGCATGTCATGATATGGGTTTTGACATTCACTTGCACCCATTGTGTATGTGTGTGTGAGGGACATGTGTTCATTTACATACTTGCCATTGGGGTTGTATCATGTAATTGCATCTACTATGTGGGTGGATGCAATCCTTGCCTGGGTGTTTGTGCTGGGTATGCTGCCCATTACTGCCATGATTGTGTTTCGTCAGGACCTGGGGGCAGGGGGACATGAGTGGGGGCCTGCTTGGGGGTGGGGGTGCAAGGGGACATGGTTGGGGGCCTGGTGGCATGTGCCCCACAGTGCTGGGGGGTGGGGGTACAAGGGGACATGAGTGGGACATGGTTGGGGGCCTGGTGGCAGGTGCCCCACAGTGCTGGGGGGTGGGGGTGCAAGGGGACATGAGTGGGACATGGTTGGGGGCCTGCTGGCAGGTGCCCCACAGTGCTGGGGGGTGGGGGTGCAAGGGGACATGAGTGGGGGCCTGCTGGGGGGTGGGGGTGCAAGGGGACATGAGTGGGACATGGTTGGGGGCCTGCTGGCAGGTGCCCCACAGTGCTGGGGGGTGGGGGTGCAGGGGGACATGAGTGGGGGCCTGCTGGGGGGTGGGGGTGCAAGGGGACATGGTTGGGGGCCTGGTGGCAGGTGCCCCACAGTGCTGGGGGGTGGGGGTGCAAGGGGACATGAGTGGGGGCCTGCTGGCAGGTGCCCCACAGTGCTGGGGGGTGGGGGTGCAAGGGGACATGAGTGGGACATGGTTGGGGGCCTGCTGGCAGGTGCCCCACAGTGCTGGGGGGTGGGGGTGCAGGGGGACATGAGTGGGGGCCTGCTGGGGGTGGGGGTGCAAGGGGACATGGTTGGGGGCCTGCTGGCAGGTGCCCCACAGTGCTGGGGGGTGGGGGTGCAAGGGGACATGAGTGGGACATGGTTGGGGGCCTGCTGGCAGGTGCCCCACAGTGCTGGGGGGTGGGGGTGCAAGGGGGACATGAGTGGGGGCCTGCTGGGGGGTGGGGGTGCAAGGGGACATGGTTGGGGGCTTGCTGGCAGGTGCCCCACAGTGCTGGGGGGTGGGGGTGCAGGGGGACATGAGTGGGGGCCTGCTGGGGGGTGGGGGTGCAAGGGGACATGAGTGGGGGCCTGCTGGGGGGTGGGGGTGCAAGGGGACATGAGTGGGACATGGTTGGGGGCCTGCTGGCAGGTGCCCCACAGTGCTGGGGGGTGGGGGTGCAAGGGGACATGAGTGGGGGCCTGCTGGGGGGTGGGGGTGCAAGGGGACATGAGTGGGGGCCTGCTGGGGTGTGGGGGTGCAAGGGGACATGAGTGGGACATGGTTGGGTGCCTGCTGGCAGGTGCCCCACAGTGCTGGGGGGTGGGGGTGCAAGGGGACATGAGTGGGGGCCTGCTGGGGGGTGGGGGTGCAAGGGGACATGAGTGGGACATGGTTGGGGGCCTGCTGGCAGGTGACCCACAGTGCTGGGGGGTGGGGGTGCAAGGGGACATGAGTGGGGGCCTGCTGGGGGGGTGGGGGTGCAAGGGGACATGAGTGGGACATGGTTGGGGGCCTGCTGGCAGGTGCCCCACAGTGCTGGGGGGTGGGGGTGCAAGGGGATATGTGGCTTGGCTGGGGGGCATGCCCATGGTGGATGGGCTGCCTGCGGGACATGACAGGGGTGCAGGGTAGTCCCCTGTGGTGTGGGCTGCCTGCAGAGGTCATGGAGGGGGTAGAGGGGAGACCTGGGAGGACCCACACTGGCAATTCACCTCTTCAACTTCCCGCACACCCACGTAATACACTGCCCCACTCGCACAGGCCCAATCGCGTGTAGGATTTCTCGCGCACCCCTGTAATACACGTACCCAGGCCAATCGCGTGTAGCATTTCTCGCGCACCCCTGAAATCCACGTACCCAGGCCAATCGCGTGTAGATTTTCTCGCGCACCCATGTAATACACGTACCCAGGCCAATCACGTGTAGAATTTCTCGCGCACCCCTGGAATCCACGTAGCCAGGCCAATCGCGTGTAGATTTTCTCGCGCACCCCTGTAATACACGTACCCAGGCCAATCGCGTGTAGCATTTCTCGCGCACCCCTGAAATCCACGTACCCAGGCCAATCGCGTGTAGATTTTCTCGCGCACCCCTGTAATACACGTACCCAGGCCAATCACGTGTAGAATTTCTCGCGCACCCCTGGAATCCACGTAGCCAGGCCAATCGCGTGTAGATTTTCTCGCGCACCCCTGTAATACACGTACCCAGGCCAATCACGTGTAGAATTTCTCGCGCACCCCTGAAATGCACGTACCCCGCTCAATCGCGTATTTAACTTCCCGCACGCCACTTTTTTGATGCGCTGGGACTCTACCGCCTGCCTTCGTGTGGCGGCCGTGTTTCAGCTTGTGCGTGTCTTTGGCTGTGCGTGGCTTTGCCCTATTCGATTCCATGAATACGTGTGGTTCGAGTGCGTGTGGGCGTTCCGTCTGCTTCCCTGCAGTACATCCCCAGTTACGCCCTTATTTTCGCGTGTTGTTCCCCATTCCGCGCGTTACGCCCCATGTCCCGCCCACTTTCTGGTGTGTGCGCTGAGGTTGTGCGCTTTCACTGTGCGCGTCGCGCACGCCTTTCGCGATGTTGCAGTGACTTGTGCGCCATGCACGGGTTTGGTGCACATCCCGCGGTGAACACGCGCAGGGACTTCCATGAATCGCACGCGTGCGCGTGCGCCTGTTTTTTTCCGCTTGCGCCTGCTTGCGCCTGCTTGCGCGTAGATTTTCGGCGCACGTTTGTTCCATGAATCGGCCCCCAAGTCTTGACTGCCTGCCAAGCTAACTAGATTGGTCTGGCTTGACCAGAAGGTTCCCCAGTTGCACTAAACCACGGGTGGCCTCCTAAACTTCTGCCCACCGGGTCAAAGTTTAAAAATCCATCTTAACAGTGGTGTACAGGGGAGCCGTCTGCTCTGCAGAAACCTCTCCTTTTCCACTGTGACAACTCGGCATGCACTATAGTAGTGACATATGCCGAGTTAGAATAAATCGTCACATGGCATCCTTGTGATGCGTGTGGCGACTCGATTAGCGCCACAAGCTCTGCCACCTGTGCTGAATAGTGCATGGATAATCTTTTTATAACTAGGGTCTCATATTGTCCTCCCTCAAAGCGCACAACTGCCACGCCCGTATGTCTCTGTCCTGTGTCCTGGTCAATTGTCACTGAACTGTCAACAAAGAGTACCTCCCCTTCTTCTAATTGGCTGTCTTTTGCTTTGGGGATGTCATCTTTTTCCCCTTCAAATGCGGCACAGTCGTGTCATTGCAAGTCCTTTTCTGTACACACTTCTGTTAAGAGCGTGGCAGGATTTACTGTTTTGCATCCCACAACATGAATGTTTGGGCTTCAGATGATATCTCGTATGCCAATGCTCTCTGTGTGGTGAGGGTAGACTACGATCTTTCTAAGATGGCAAACACAGAATGCTCTTGCGTATAGAGTTACTGAGCACCCCATGAAAATTGTGGAACTTTTTTCTATTGCGAAAGCAGCTGCAGCAAGTGCTTGATCGCATGCAAATTGCCCTTGCGTAAATGAGTTGAGTGTCCCGCTGTAATAGGCCAATGGCTTGTTGCCCATCGTGCTCCTTTGGGTCAATCGAGTGGTCATAAGTGTGCCGTTAGAATGTGAAAATATGTAGAATTCTTGTGTGTATTGTGGGGTGGCTAGAACTGGGGCTGTGGAGATTACCCTGTTCAGATCACTGAAAGTTTGTATCATGTCTGCTATCCATTCCAGTTTGTGATTTCCTTTTTACGTTTCCTTGAGACCCTGCATAAGCAGCCCTGTGTACGCTGCATATTCTAGAATCCATGCCTTGCAGTAGTTGCACAACCCTAGGAACTTTTGCATGTCCTTCAATGTCACAGGTCTGGGCGTGGCGTGCATGGATGCTGCTCTGTCTGGAATTATTCTCTTGGTGTTTGCTGATACCATGGATGCTGCTCTGTCTGGAATTATTCTCTTGGCGTTTGCTGATACCAACTGGCCAAGGTACAGTGCTTCCAGTTGGCAATATTGGAGTTTGGCCCTGTCAACCTTGTACCCCTTGTGGCCCAAAAGATGTAGGAGAGTAATGCAGTCCCTTTGGTTGTCCTGTTCACCGTCACTGCAAACAAGCAAGTCGTCCAAGTACTGGATGACCGTGCAGGACACTTGGATGTTACCTATGTCAGCGTGTAGTATTCTATTGAAGATACTAGGGCTTTCGCCGTACCCTTGGGGCAAACAAGTGTGTTCGTAGCGCTTTCCGCCATGTGTACATGTGTAAAGGCTGTGAGGTACTGTGAGTCAGGGTGTAAGGGTACCAAAAAGAAGGCATTGTTTAAATCGACCACCGTGAAGTGGGTCACTTCCTTACGGATACTTCACAAAATGGTGGCTGAGTTTGGAACTATTGGAAATTCTTTCTGTACTACATCATTTAGAGGGCGTAAATCTTGGATCATTCTCCAATTGCCCCATGTGGCCTTTTTGACAGGGTGGATCACAGTATTTCACGGTGAGGTGGATGGCACTATTATCCCTTGGTGAAGCAGGGCCTGTATTGTGTCTTTTAATCCCTCTTCTGCCTCCCTTGATGGTGGGTACTGTTTCACTCGGGGGCAAAACTGCTCCAACCTTTAGTGTAATGTGCACTGGGGTCACTTCCTTTAGTAGTCCTATGTCATGTGGGTTGGTTGTCCACAACTGTGAGGGCACATACTCAAAGTCAGCTTCAATGAAGGGAGGTAATGCAACAATGGCCATTAGGGGGCATTGCACCCTTCTGTACTGTACCATGATCTCGCAGGGGATGCAAATTTTGAATATTATCTCTCCGTCATTGTCATTATCTTCAAAATGTTCTGCATCTGTTATTTCTTTCAGGAGTACGGTGGGATTGATATTTAATACAGTACGCCACTGGCACCATTGCCTGTCTGTTCCAAGGACAACTACTCTCTTCACAGATCCTACCAACCCTTGTAAGTATAGGGACAAGTTTATACCTGCCACCAATTCTGGGGACACCACGAGGTGGAAAATGAAATCGGTCGGCCCTCTCCAGCAGGCTTTGGCAATTTGTGTCACTGCTTCTACGAGTATTGTTATAGCATAGATGAACATGTCTGCATCGACCGGTATGTCTCGCACTACTACATCACGTGCCATGGTGTGTATTATGACCATAGCTCTCATGACGCACATACCTAGTGTGGCACAGACAATGCCATGATCAGTAAACAAGATTGTCATGTTCAATTTGCTAAGCAGATCCCTGCAAAGTAAATTGACGGGCGTACAATAGGGGAGCGTGCACCACCTTTCTCCCTACTTTTTCATCCAAATCTTTAGTATATGGAACCGTAGAAATATCCCCAGAGAAACCCTGCATGTTGAGAGTTTTGCCAGATAATGGGAAGTCCCCTTCACTGATGCATGATTTCTCGGCATCCAAATCAACCATAAAATTGAATTGTTTGTTTCCTATCTCTGCCCCCACCAGGGGTTCCTCTTCAGGGTTAAGGGTCATTGACAGGACTGGACATGCAAGTGCTTTCTGTGGACTGTCCTAATCAGGGTATATATGTGTCCCCTGAAATGAGAAGGGGTTTCCCCCACCACGTTGCGCCTCAAAACAGGGCAACCATGCCATTGGGTGCTCTGTTAAAGGAGTTCATGGTACTTGGCTGCTGGAAAGTGTTGTGGGGCATATATTGTTGCATCGTTTACTGTGGTTGGTGCTGTGGGGCAGACCTTGCATCTGCAAGGGCAGGCCTGGTATCTGCGGGGGCACTGCATGTTGGCTTGGTACATTTTGTGGATATGGAGGTAATTCTGGGAGTCTGCCATTAAGGGGCCCCTTGAGGTTGTGGACTGTAATTCTGTTGACCGTAACTGTACCCCATCCCCTGTCTGCCTCTGCACTATCTTGAAAGATGACTCCATTTTCCACAGTTCCAACATTGTGACGGCCTCATCCCCTCTCCTCCCCTAGGTCCCATTCCTCCAAATCCTGTTGATCCTAGGGCCCCCCTCTTCCTCGCTGCTGTCCTCCTTGCTACTGTGGGCCGGGGTATTGTGTGTTCTCGCCCCACTGTCCGTGTCCTCCTTCTGACCACACCACAGCTATTCTGGTGTTCGCGAAATCAGGGGTGTATCTTGACACTTCTTTCTGTGCTGGCGTCGATACTGACACCTCCACAGCAACGTAACTCATTTATTTTGTACTAGTTCTGCTTCCTCTGCTTGCCACCTCTGAAGCGTTTCCTTGTCACACTCCTTTAATCTCCTGCAATGGTGTACTATTATGCTATGTATTTCAGGCCACCCTTTCCCTCAACCCCCACAATTTTGTCTAGTGCCTTCTGCACCTCTTTGGACAGGCCTTGTTTAACGATAAAGTAGAAAAAGGGTATTGATTGATCCCATGCGTTACCCTATTCTTCTCTCCACATCTCCTCAACCTTAAGAATGAATTGAGCAGCGTCTTCGTCGTCGCCCATAGTACATTGCATTATGGACTGTAAGTCAGGCGTGTCAGGAAATGCTCGCTGCACTGAATCCCATATTTTTGCTCAAATCTTATTAAAGGATTCTCCATTGTGTGTGTCGTTTCCCAGAGTTACTCCCGAGTACCCCGCTTTTACCCACACATCAGCAGTCTGATCTCCGATAGTAGCTACCCGTAGTCTTTGATGTCTCCTACAGCCTGGGGCACTCCCACTGTCTGTTTTTTGAAAGCATAGATCCACTTCCTTTCTCTTTGTCCATCTGTGCCCATTGGACATAATGAGGCCTGACGGTCCCCTTATGTATGATAGGCATTTGCAGTTGTGCTTTGCTTCCCTCAGTCTTCTTCCTACTTTCCTTCTTCCTTGCTACTGTGACCCGGCCAAACCTACTCCTTAACCTCCCATCCCGGGACGATAGCTCAGTGACAATGTGCTCGCCTTGGAAACAAGATGACACAAAGCAACACAGATTTGATCCCCGGGTCTGCGCTTAGAAACTACTGGGTATTGAGCGCGTTATAAATACACAACTAAGACATATTCCTGTAACAGCTCCTCGATACCCCTGGGCTGTGTGAGCGCTTTAGAAATGCAATAAATAAATAAACGTTCTACCCTAGGAGTTCGTTCGGGTGCCTGTTTTGCCTCCTCATCCTCAAACTCATCATATGTACTCCGCTCGTCAGCATTATCATATCCTAGGCTGTCCACCCATTCACTTGCCTCTACCTGCTTTTCCATATGCATGTTTTTTTATGGGTGTATTATCTATCCCGAATAGGAAATCTACTGCCTTCCATCCATCTGGTGCCTGCTTATTCTGTCTGTCAGTTTTCACTTCTGTCTGTACTGTTCGCAGTCTATTCAATTCTGCTCTTGCTGAGGCCAGTGCCATCTCTCAATCCCTCTTATTGACATCAGCATTTCCTGGGGTGTCTGGAGGGGACACATTTGGGGTAGTGCGGCTGTCGCTGCTGTGGTCACATAAGTAGGGTTGGTATAGCCCACAGCGGGCAGACTGTCAGAGGGTACATCCCTCAGCGCTCTGTTGTTGCCCTGCCCTCTCGCCCTGGGCAGTCGCCCTTGCTGCTATCCTGTCCATCTTCCCCCTTACACTTTTTGGTGTCTTCGAACATCTTCCAAAGGTCCAAGATCTCCTACCTTCTTTGTAACTGTTTTCCCTTATATTTGGCTGGTAGGAATATGGACATATGTTCTAACATACCCTTATTGTGGGAGCCCTAACCTGGCCACTACCGGGGAATCCCCCCTCCTCTTGTTTCTGTCACCCACTGCTTATAGTATTTTTCAAGTTGATATCAATAGAGAGGTAGGGCCTTACACATATACTTTATTAGGTTTCTCCTCCCATGGTGGTGTTGGTCGTGCCCTTGTTGCCTTTACGCTTATACTGGCGCGCTTCCCCAAATATTAGTTTGTCAAAAAAACACGATCACTTTTCACCCCCTCTCTTCTGTCATTTCCCCCCCCTTTTTCTTCACACTGTCGCTCACACACAATGCCCCCCCCCTTGGGCCCCCATACTATACAATAAATACACCAATTAAACAAGCTAAAATAACAAGCTAACATAACAACAACTACTATTCCTGAGCCCTCTAATTATGTGGGGCTCCTATATATTTACTTTTCCTCCGTTACACAGTATGAGTGGTGCCACCTTCTTCCCTCACGCGGGAGTCTCCCTACCATTTCATTTTCGTTTACTTAATATTCTCCTCAAAAAATTAATAATACCGTAAAACAAAACAATCCACACCCATGTCACACCTACAATTTCAATATCTGCGTGTTCACACTCTTCACACTCTCCCATACATCTATCCCCTGCTTGTTATCCCTTGCAAGGCTATACTCACGTGTGCATGTTCACCCGAACTCCTCCGTCACAGGGTTCCAGCAACACCAGCCTGCACTCCTCCTTGGAGCCGCGTCCTGCTCCAAAGAGTAGACAGGAATTCTGCAAAGATGGCTCCTGTACGGCCACTGTGAATTATGCTTTTTTTTGTGGCTGGTTGCTGTAGGTGGGTGTGGTTCCTTCTGAGAGGCTGCCTGGACACCTCTGCAGGTACGGCAGAGCGGTGGGGTCACATCGGGGTCCCCAAATGAAGGCATACCCCCAAATGTTCACATTAGAATAAATACAACCCGCTAGTGAAAAAAAGCCAAGAGATTCTTGCAAGGATAACACGTTTTAATCACACAAAAAATAAGTATGCCAGTAAAAAATTCTGCTGCTCAAGAACGTTCTGCCAAAAAAAGGTACACGCAGAAGCTTAAAAGGGGGCACAGCATCATACATATACAGTAAAAACCCACGTGATATGATATGATATGATATGGCATTTATAACGCGCCTATACACAAGTGTTTCAAGGCGCGACGAGGCAAGGGAGGGGTAACAGAGGGAAGACAAAGACAATGATCCTACTAAACCAGGTTCCATTCAGATCGCGCAAGTGCATGGGAAGGGGGAAGGGAAAAGTGCGGGGGGAGGGGACAGTGCAGTTCATGGGATAAAAGAATAAATAACGATATGTAAAAGTGCAGCCAGCTTGTGGCAAGGGTAAGTGCAGACATCGGGTGGCAAGTGCTGGAAGTGGGACTGAAGGGATACAGAAGACAGTCCCCAAGTGCAGGGGTTGCCCAGAAGGCAGTGCAGGAGTGCTACTGGCAGTGGTGGGGACCTGGGCCCGAGATCAGAGGGTGGCCTGGTAACCAGTGCAGTTTCAGTTTCAGCCAGGAATTCAGCAGGGGGGAGGAGGAGAAAAAGCAGAAGCAAAGAGAAAGGTTTTGAGGTGCTTCCGGAATGGGAGATGATTCTCCTCAAGTTTCAGGGAGGCAGGGAGGCTGTTCCAGAGGGAGGCCCCAGCTGAAGAAAGAGATCTACCACCAACTCGTTGCTTGGAGAAGCGACTGACACTGAGGTAGTTGGAGGCGGATGAGTGAAGGGCTCGAGAAGGAAGATATTTAGGGAGAGAGAGTTGAAGGTATTGAGGCCCCAGGCCCCAGAAGGCCTTGTGGACAATGCAGAGGGTTTTGAACTTAATCCACACAGCCACTGGGAGCCAGTGAAGAGAGTTCAGTCCTGGACAGACGAACGTGGCTGGATGGTGCGACCCTATACATGGGTGGCCTGCTCCATAGGGGATACCAGGCTGCTATTGGTCCCAGCTCTGTCCGTCTGTCTACCATCACATGGGGTCTTCTGGGCTCATCATCTCTAGGGAACCAAGGTTGCAATTAGTTACTATGCAAGACAATGCTACTCTATCATTATTGTATGCACCTGGGAGGCTCAGGGACTGGCACAGGGGAGGTTTAAGATCGAGCTGACCCACACATTATTCACACATTCAGCATTGCACTATCCGCACCCAAGTCTTCCACCCACGCTTTGGACTATAATTTTTTCCACCCTGTACCTTGCATTACAAATCTTGTCATTATAAAATAAGGTGGAATGGTCGTATTCTTTTAGATCTTTTATGGACAGTGGGGTTAGGTTTGGTGGTCTGGGGTCACCTATTATAATGGAATTCAGGAGCCTTGGACTAGGACAGTTATGGGTGATATAACTCATGGTTGGCTGAGTGGGGGTCAGGAGCCTGCTTTGGCCTGGATATGATAAACATATACTATGAGGCGCCTGGCACTGTCTCATGACCTTGCAGGGCACATTCCTTCTTGGGATAACACATTTTAGCAACAGTTATGAAATAAAAGGAAAGTTTCTATGGAATCTAGCAGCGTGGGCCTCTCCATCATCAGCGCTTGGGCGTATTCAGGTTTCTTTGTTGGGTCTGTTTACACTGTGCAACCATGCAGGGCCGAATGTTTCTACCATAGTTACAACAATGGCATCTACTTATATGTGTGCACTAAGGCTAAGCATCCACATTTCGCATAATATTGTGTCTGTGCAGGGTCTCTTAGCAAGCCCCTCTCCCCCTTGGTACATCGCAAGTTTAGTTATGGGATTCGCCTTACTCTAAAGCGCCTAGGGGTGTGGGAGAGGTTAATTTCCTTCCCCACAAGTCTAAAATAAATTCCCTCACATTTATATCATTTATCCACGGGGTTTAACACACTATGCCTTTGTCGGTAAAAGATATTGGTATGTTAAGTTTTGTCATTAAATCACGTCCTAGTATGTTCACCAATGTCTGTTTAGAGTATAACAATGGCATAGACATAGCATGTTCCCCTATAGAAATAGGTTAATCGTCTGTAAATGGAACTAAACTCGTCGCCGTGAAAATCCCTGCGCATTCATGACACTGCCTGACATTGGATATTTTCCCTCATGGAGACAGGAACGAGTCGCTCCAGTGTCTACAAGAAATGAACAATTCTTACCTCCTATCGTCACATTGACCCTTGGTTCCTCTTGGGTGTCTGGTGTCACTGATAGTACTGAACAAATCAGGCCGACCTATCCTATTGTGAGTATAAATTCATCCCCGTTCCTGTGAAAGGGGTCCCTCCCATCAGTCACACTGCCTAATTTGGGTTTTGCTATTTGTGTAGCTCCCGTGCCCATTTGCCATTGTGATGCACCTCTCTGTTGCATTGGGATATATTGTATTTGTTGAGTGAGTGCCTGTTGCATTTTCAGAGGTGTTTGCTGTTGCTGCCCCTGTAACGATTTTGTCTGCATTGGGGCATGTTGGAATTGCTGTGGTTGTGGCAATTGTGTCTGTACTGGCACTTGGTGAAACTGCTGTGGTTGTGGTGCATATGCCCCATTCTGTGTGTGATCTTGGGCATAATATCCTTGTGAATCTGTATTATATTGTCGAGCATATCATGCTCCCATCTTGGAGATTGCCAATTCTGTTGTTGCATGCGTCTAGTTCTACATATTCTTCCCACATGTCCTATTTTTCCACAATTCCAACACGACAAGGGCTTTCCACCATTAAATACTCATCTTCCTT
Organism: Ambystoma mexicanum; assembly: GCF_040938575.1. Classification (NCBI taxonomy): domain Eukaryota; kingdom Metazoa; phylum Chordata; class Amphibia; order Caudata; family Ambystomatidae; genus Ambystoma; species Ambystoma mexicanum. Next base: position 321,659,385 of record NC_090926.1, on the reverse strand, counting down.
GAGGGTTTTGAAATCCTCATCATCGTCCTCCTCGAGGCCCATTCCCTCTGCCTCTTGGCATATAATTATACCCATTCTGATCTTGAAGACTGACTACATTATTTTTCTGTGGGAACTGCATCCCTTGTGCTGTGCTTCCCTCATTACTTGTCAACACTCCTCCTTCTATGGGGAACTTTGATAATTTTTTCTTCACCAGCTTTGCCTCTTCTTCCTTTCTACCCTCAACTTTCTACTTGTCTTTCTCCTTTAGCATTCTGAGATAATGCACAATTGCCAATTGTATCTCTGGCCATGTTTTTGCTTCCATTCCCACCCGTTTCTTTAACTGCCTCTGCACTGGTTCTGGCAGCCCCTGACATAATATGTGGTAAAATAATGCTACCGTTTTATCCCACGGTTCATGCGTCTCTGCACTTCATCTATCCTGAATATCCTGAATAAAAGCAACAGGGTCTTCATCCTCTCTCATCTTCCTAGTCATTATCGCCCCAATATCCGATGTATCTGGATATTGTACCCTAAGCGCTCACCATAGATCTGCTCTACAGTTATTAAATGGCGCCCCATTGTGCACTGTGTTTTACGCAGTTACTTTTGGATACCTTGCTCTCTTTTAAATGTCATCAGCTCGCTCCCCTAGGATAGCTGATAATAGGCCTTTCATATCGCCTATAGCTAACATCATTCCTGAGGTCCTTTTCTCTAAATCCATAATCCATTTTCCTGCACCAGAAGTTAAACTTGGCAGTGTGCATTTTAAATTATCCTTATCCATCTGGGGCCATGGTATATATTGTGGTCGACCCCTACTTTCTCTAATAGTGGGAACTGTGAAAACCCTGAACCTTTGTCATACCTACCCACACTCCCTGTCTCTCAGACAGCATTATCATCGCCTGCTTGTTTTCTCCCTGGTAATGCCCTTAGTGTGCTCACATAGGGCAGGGATGCATCCCCTGTACTGTGCAAACATATTTGTGGTTGTTCAGTATATGGTATTGGTTTCAGTGTTTTTCTTATAGGGTCCTGTCAGGAATAAGGGCAAGCATGTGTACACTGGGCTCAGAGGGCTAAAACACTGAAAAAGTCCAACAAAACTACAATTCCCAGCAGTACTTGGGAGGCTGGTCATGATTGCTAACGGTTTATGAGCGGTCCACGCCGTGCGGCAGGTGTGGCTTATTTTGTTTGGAGGTCGAAGCTGCGTCGGTCGGAGCAGCATTCGGAGAAGTCAGGAGCCGCCCGCTATGAAATTGGCAGGAACACGGAGGCGGCGGGCGTGAGCACTTTGCAGCGGGGAGAGGAGTGATCTGGTTACCGCCAGACTCGTATTACCATTCCGCCTCCGTGATTCCCGGAATTACCGGGGCATTACAACCCCGGTTTTCCGGGAATCACGGAGGCGGAATGGTGTAAATCCCCATTCCCATTGAGTCCTATGGGACTCAATGGGAATGGGGATCATGGAAACACCAGCAGCATCTCGTAATGCTGCCGGTGTTTCCTCGTCCGCCTGCAGGCGGGCGGTGCTAAAGCTGCCAGGTCAGACCTGGCGGGAACATTACCTCCCGCCTGCAGGAGTTGGGATCAGGCGGTCCGGAAACAACGGTGGCGGCGGGTTTACCGCCACCGTTATTTCCGGACCGTCTGACCTGTAATGAGGCCCATTGTCTTTTCGATTATACTTAATTTATATAATGCTAGATGCGTCATCTGTGATGTCATCCCACATGGCAAACTGTATAGCCTATCGAGCAGTGGGATTGGATATGGGAAACATGTCTACATATAGAAACTGCGTGTGTTAGCCCCTCATCGGTGGCCTCTTATCTGTGAGACACACCATGAGCTACTTCTATACAAGTGGTTTAATATAGTTGTCATAGCAGAGAATATGGCATGTGGAATATGGAAAGTACATACTTTGCAACATTGTATGTAAATGTGCATGGCAGGATGTTCTGATTGGTTGGAAACCCAAATCCAACCTTGTACATTCGTCTCACTAGTAGCATGTACATAGAAACGAAACCCAGGTGCTTGGAGGTACGTCAGTTCTCCCCTTGTTTTCCCAATTAGTCTACCCTCTCTCATCGGTAGGCCTCAGGCCAGTGTCTTTTGTTTGAAGGCTGACCTTGTCAGTCTGCACTGTCTCGGGACATTTGAGGGCGTGTAGGCACACCATTATCTTAGCTTCAAGCCTAATGAATAGCCCTTGTTTGCGAGCTCTTCGTCACGTGTTGCAAGACCACAAAATTGTCAATTTCGACGGTGTATTCAACACTATTTGATTCAATTATGCTGGGTACAGTTGCTCCTCTTGGCCTTTAGAGACTTGCTCGCTCCATCTCATATACACGTCATGCCCTTTTAATTGTCCAATATTTGGTATCCATAAATGTTCTTGTTCCTCCGAATCTTTGGGAAATGTGTCCTTACACATATGTCCTTTTTCCAGACCGTGGGCACTGACGTGAGGACCCCCTAACATCCTGCTGGGCTCACTTTCCTTTTTTTATTCTTTATTTTCATTTTATAAATATTAACAATTTCAATCAATGAATACATGACTACAATTAAACTTGAATCAAATCATAGTTACAAATGTTACATAGAAACCAAAGATTAACAGTGTTCAGCTATATACATAAACCACAAATATATAGATCCCTCCCCCTCCCTATATATCCTTCACATAGACAGAGACTAATATGAATCCATGAATTTCCTCCAAATCTTTTCAAAAAGAGAATTTTATTTAATTCTCCCATAGATCGTCCTCTCCATTCCAGCCAATTTGTGCATTTCATCAATCCAATCTTCAACGTTTATGGACACTCTTGATTTCCGACCTCTCAAAATCATTTTCTTTCTTACTGTAGCACCTCTAAATAGCCATTTCTTTTGGCATGTGGTTAGTTCTTCCAATAACTCATCTCCTCCCAATATCAGTGTTTTAAAGTCATAAGCAATCTTCTCCCCCAGAATCTTATCTGATATTTCACAAATACACAGCCAGAAATCATGCACTCTCCCACAATCCCACAACGTATGCTCCAAAGTCCCAGTCTGGTGTACACACCCAACAGCCATTTGAGTCTGAAAGGCCTCTTTTACTTAAATGCTCCGGGATCCAGTAGACTCTATTCAAAATTTTGATTTGTCTGGACCTTTCACACAAACTAATCGAATATAGATTGACATTACTGCACATGGTCAACCATTGTTCAGAAGAAATCTCACTATTTAGTGTTCTACTCCAATCTTCCCGCAGCTGCCCATTCTCCTTATATCCTGAGATAATGTGTTTATAGATTCTACTTGTCAAACCTCCTCCACCGGTTTTTTATCAATAGGAAAAATGTCAAAAATTAGCCCATTTCCAAAATCCACCTCTCCAATAGCCTTTTTCAGTCGCCTATAATCCATGGTAGAAACGTTATTTATATCCGATTTATTCTTAACTTAATTTACCGTGAGCCATTTCCCTTCTTTTAGCAGGTCCCCAATCCAAGTAACGCCCGCCCCCAAAAAAAAACATTTTGGCCAAAACATTGTTTTCCCCTTTTCTTTAATCCGAGCGTTTGCCCAAATGGAAGCATCTGGGACCTTAAGAGCATTAACACCCAGTAAAAGTGCTAGTTCTTTCCAGGAACATCGTAAAAATTCAATTGCAGGGTTAGTCTTACTCACTGGTTTTGACGTTGTTGTTAAAATGGCCCTAGGCATTAATGGCCCTGTAGCACCAGCTTCAGCTATCGCCCAATCATTTGGATTATTTTCTAGGAATGAAGCAAGAAATTGTGCCACGAACGCCAAATGATATGCATGAAAGTTCGGGACACCCAGTCCACCCTTTCTAAGAGGTAATTGCAACTTCCAAAGCTTTAGTCTCAGAGGTTTGTTATCCCAAATAAAACTCTGCATGAGCCTATCAAACTCTCTCCAATACTATGAGCCAATTTTCAATGGTAGCATTCCATGAACATAGTTAATTTTAGGAGCTGAATTAATTTTTAAGGTGTTTACTTTCCCCCATAAGGATAGGTTTAATACCTTCCATCTCTCCAGAACTAATCTTAAACCTTCGCTCAATTCTTTTAGATTTTCATGCACCATTCCATCAATCTTTGGTGTTAACTATATACCTAAGTATCTCATGCTGTCGTGGCACCATCTGAAAACCAACGAAGTAACCCACTGCTTATTACAGGTTATTGTCAATGGCATCACTTCCGATTTCGCCCAGTTCACTTGGTATCCTGATGATACATTGAAATTTGACAAGATTTCCATCAAAGTGGGTATTGAATGTTCCAAATCTTTTAAGACCAACAGTAGGTTGTCAGCATAAAACGAAGCTTCTGTTCCACACCCCAACAACTTATCCCACTTAACCTTCTTTCATGCCTTATTGCAATGGCCAATGGTTTTACTGCAATGCCAAACAAGAGTGGGGACAGTGGGCACACCTGCCTAGTAGCTCTTTCTATTTCAAATGCATCCGATCTCAATCCATTTGTATTTATATCAGCAGTCGGTTTTGAATTCAATAATTTAATCGATGATATGAATCTCTCACCTAGGCTCATTTTGTATAGCACTGTATATAGATAGCTCCAATTAACACGGTCAAATGCCTTTTCAGCATCTAAGGAAAATACCGCAATATCATCAATTGGGTCTGAGGCTAGTGACATTGTTTGAATAAGTCTTTGGATGCTACTTGAAGCATGTCTTTTTTTAATAAAACCGGATTGATTTTCGTTAATCAGTTTTGGAAGCAAAGTTTCGAATCGCAAAGCTAACATTTTGGATAAAACTTTGTTGTCCAGTTGGGACGGTAATTTGATGGTTGAGTCTCATCTTTACCTTTCTTTTTAAATATTGATATCCTAGCATGTCAAGTCATTTGTGGTAAAAGGCCATCCTTAAGTGATGATTCAAACATATCTTTCATTAATGTCTGGACAGAGTTTGTTAGAATCTTGTAGAATTCAGCCGGGGGGCCATCAGGCCCAGGAGATTTTCATGAATTCAATTTACTGATAGATCTCCTTATTTCTTCGATCATCATCTCTTCATCCAGAATTTTATGTTCTGTATCTACAATCGTCGGGATTTCTAGGTTCCCAATAAAATGTTCACCTACTTCTGACACTGTTTGCTCATTGCGATTTAATTCTTTATAGTAGTTCTTGAACATTTCGTTAATGTTTGAACGTAATTAAACCATCGGGACCTCGAATTGAAGTAATAGCCCTCTCTGAATCTATTTCCCTCATTCGATGCGCCAAACAACGATCGTATTTTTAACCTTTTTCATGGTATGAGCACTTTAGCTGATACAAACTCTGTTCTGCTCTTTCTGTAAACATTGTGTTCATTTTTGTTTTCAACTTCCGTAGCTGGGTAACTTTCTCTGACTGCTTTGTTCCAGCCATCATTACCCGTGACAGATTCCTGATCTGTAGATCTAAATCTTGCCTCTCTTTTACATGCATTTTTCTTAAGATGCTAGACAGATTTAATAACAACCCTCGCATAATACACTTGAAGACTTCCCACACCGTCTTTGCATCCAATTCCCAGCTATGATTCTCTTCAACAAAGTGTTCCGCCTCAGCGACTATCTTCTCCAGAATCTTCTTTTCATTCAAAATCGATGTATTCATCCTCCATGTAAATTTTCTTTTGAATTCAAAATCTAGATTCAAGTACATTTCTACTGATGCGTGGTCTGTTAATAGTATATTTCTAATCCTTCCTGTTTTATAATTTTCGGTCATTTTACCTGCCGTTAGTAACATGTCTAATCTTGAAAAGGTATTCCTTTAAGAATGGATCTTCTAATCTCGAATTATCTTTTAGATTATGTTCCTCTAGCAGAGCTTGAAGTGACAAGGAATGATTGTTTCTATTTTTCTGTGATCTACTCTTAATCTTATCCACATTAGGGTCCAAAACATAGTTATAATCTCCGCCCAATAAAACATTTGGAGTTTTCAAATCTTGTATTATTTGAGCCACAATTCTAAAGAACGAGACATCATCTACAGATTGTGCATAAATGTTACATAATGTCAAAACTTCTCCCTGAATAGTCACCAAAAGAGCAATAATTCTACCCTCTTTGTCAGAACATTCTTTTAATATTTGTAATGGCGCATTTTTGTGTATTAGAACCGCAACACCCCTTAATCTTGAATTAAACGAGGAACCATACACTTTCCCAACCCATTCTTTTTTTCAGATTGGCTAATTCATCCTGCTTCAAATGAGTCTCCTGTAGGAAACAAATGTCGGCATTTATATCGAATATCCCGGAGTTAGCAGTCCTCTTAACTCCTAATGACCAAATTTAACAAATTCATATTTTAAACAGAAACCCATATTTTATTCATTTGCACATCAAAGTTCCTGTGTGTTCCAAAAATGATTTCCTTTAAAAAACATATAACATATTTTGGTTGGCAAATTCACATTTCACAAAATTCTCTCATTCATTCTGGGTTAGTATACATCATGGCATCACTTTTATGCCATAGAGATCTTGATTCTACTACGTCCATAATTCTAGACGTTTATATTAGTGCTTGGACTTCTCACACAGAGCAACAAAAGTGGGAGTTCAAAGAAAGGAAAAAGATCACATGTGCAGTTGTTTACGGACACAAATGAGGCCTATTTTGATACCAACATATACAATGATGTTCCTACACATTTTCCTAAAGGAGCCTATCCTTTCTTGTGTCTTAGAACCCCTTCTTTTACTACCCCTTCAGTATCTCTGAGAGGTGCTGACTTCCCGTCACCACTTTCTGGTTTTAATTTTTAATGGATGTTTATACAGATGTTGTGGCGATGCACTGCGTTTTGGCCTCTTCGTCTGGGGTAGACCACATCCAAAGATGGATGAGAGAGAGTGGATTATTCTGTCAGTTATCTTTAATCTTCTAACCCCATAGTTATTGATAATCTTATTCAGTGGATGGAACAGGGACAGATTTCTGTCACTTATTCACGCTGGTATCACTGCCTTTTCGGCTTATTCAATCGTGTGATGATCACGTTGTGATGTCAAGGATCACGCCAATCTGTCGTCCTTTTTGCCATTGTGTTTTTAGGTTAATGGAGGGCTCGAGCTAGAGATCAGTGCATTCAACTATTGTCATTTTCGTCATTACACCAGTATCTCTGTTGTGCATTATGTGACACCTCACAGAATCTTCACACAACTGCCAAAGTCTCTGACTCCTTATTGAATTAGTTCTGCACCCTGATAAATCGACCAGCCGCCTTACAGTAACTTATTACAAGGCAATCTGATCAGCTTGTCACTGAGGACACGCCCAGGGTTCATCCAATCCCAGATCTGATTACCTTATATCATCCACGGCATCGTAGATTGGCAAAGCTGCTTATGAAGACCTCCTGATTCTCGGGTCACATCAATCAGCTGCCTTACTGGAACTTGCACGCAGCCTCAGAAATCATCCGATCACGTCTCCGATTACCATAAAGCATTCACAGAGTCATGCATAAACAGAACTGCTTATGCCGTATTTCGGGACGTTCGAGCTCAACGGATCAGCTTGTCCCAAGCATGCATATCACGTTAAAGGTCCTTTCCTCCGAATTCCGCTCGTATCATCAGCCGAATCAAGACAAGCTGTTTCTGACAAACGTATTGATTCGATTTAACAACATTTAACTGTCGGTTCTGAACTGCGCTATTTTGTAGGCAATTATAACCTAGTTTCAATCCAACAATAAAGGTCAAAATCTGTAAAAATAAATAGGGAAAAATAAAACCTCAATGTCCTAAACACCAGCAAGGAGGAGGGAGCCATTAAATCATACTTGATCCGGAGGCAGAGTCTTTTTTTAAATCATTTTCAGCCATTGCAGTGCCTCTTATGGTTCAGAGGTGGTTTTCTCACCATCTGGCAGGCATAACGTCATGATATTGGCTCTGTTCAGGTAAACTTTAATGCCCAGTTCCTTGGCCAAATCTTTCACCCCTTAAATGATCTTTTTTTTTAACAGAGTCTCCTTAGGGTAATCCGGTTAAGAAATATTGGTATCCCGTTATAACTGGTGTTCCCTTCAATTCTGGCTGCTTTTAGTAGGTTTTCCTTTGTCCTTGTGTTCACAAAAGCAATCAGGATTTGTCTGGCCCTTGAACCTGAGTTCGTTCCCCACTCTATAAACAAAGTCAATGTCATTGATAACAGCTGATTCAAAATTAAAGCAATCCTTAAAGATCTGAAGCACAAAGGAGACCATGTTGTCAGTCTCAGCTTTTTCTTCTATCCCCACCAATCTTAGATTTTAAACTCGCAGTTTTAAATCCAGTTCCAGGCATTTCTCTTTTTCTTTTTGGAGTTCTTCCTTGAGATTATTATGGGCCCTGAAGCTTCCTGCGATTTCTGCACCCATGGAAATAGAACCTTTTCCCAAATCAGTGACCCTGTTATCCAGTTGGGACACCTTTAGATTAAGTTCAGCCATAGATGTCTTAACTTCACCAACATTTTGGGCCACTTTCATTAGTAGAGTATAGATGTCCTGGGAGATGGGAATCTCATTCATCTCTAAGGTCTGCTTTGGCTTTTTGGGGATTGGATTCTCTGCCACCTCAATTTTCTTCTTTGAGTTCATTATCATCAATTATATATCTTGAAGGAGAGGGCGCAGGAGCTGCAGGATTAAGCTGCTGCTTCAGTGGCCAGCATTCCGATATCCTCTGGGGTCACTTTCTGGATTGCATAAGCTGTGCCTTCCTCGTTGTTCGTGCCTTCCTTCCTTCGTTATCCCTGTTAGTGTGTTTCCCTCCATTGGCCCACCCCCACTTCCCATTGGCTGGCTGCATTGTACCTGGAGCGAGGACCTATTCCTGTGCTCAGACCCTCAACGCGCCATTTCCAGACCATAGGCGCTGAGATGAGGACCCTGCTAACATCCTGCTGGGCTAATTTTCTTGATTGCATTAGCCGTGGCTCCCTCGTTGTTCGTGCCTTCCTTCCTTTGTTGTCCCCGTTAGTGTTCTGTGTGTTTCTGGCTGCCTTATACCTGGAGCGAGGACCTAGTCCTGTGCTCGGACCCTCACCATGCCATTTCCAGACTGTGACCGTGACCGCGCTGAGTTGAGGATCCCCTAGCATCCTGCTGGGCTCACTTTCTTGATTGCATTAGCCATGCCCACTTCCCATTGGCTGACTGCATTGTGCCTGGAGCCAGGATCTAGTCCTGTCCTCGGACCCTCACAGCGCAATTTCCAGACTAAGGGTGCTGAGGTGAGGACCCCCTAACATCCTACTGGGCTCACTTTCTTGATTGCATTATCCGTGCCTCCCTCGTTGTTTGTGCCTTCCTTTCTGGTCCCTCTTAGTGTTCTGCATGTTTCCCTCCTTTGGCCTGCCCCCTATACCCATTGGCTGCTGGTCCCTACTCTTTCTCGCATCCAGGGAAGCCCCCTGCGGCAAAGGGCCACAAGGCAAAGGGCCACTGAAGCAGCTCTTGATGGTGTCTGCCGGTGTCTGCTGGGGAAGCAAGACGCCTGCTGCTGTCAACCTGCCACAACATATCAGGAAAGGTATCCAGTTATAATATCGAGAAAAAAAAGTCGAATGCAAAAATGTCTAAAAAAATAATGTTGAAAAAAAATCCAAATGTGTTTTTTTTTGTATGTTTTTTTGGGTTTAGGTAGTAAAAATAAACAGGGTTTTGGGGGGGAACCCCCCCCCCATTAAAAAATGTAAAAAAATTCAAAACACATTCGACATTTTTTTTTCCTACATTATTTTTTTCGACATTTTTGCAGTCGACATTTTCACTATAAACCATCAGGAAAGTTGAATCTGGGTGTTCTGCACTGCTGCTGTGTTTGAAAACTAGGCATATTTCCCCCTTTTTAGGAAGGTTGAATCTGGGTGTTCTGCACTGCTGCTGTGTTTGAAAAAAACTAGGCCTTTTCCCCCTGTGTCTTCCTTAATCGAAGTCCCATGTTAACTTACTGTCTGTTGTCTATTGTTTTCTTCAGAATTGTCATTCTCTGTCTTCTTGATCCCCTCCTCCTTGTGTCCCCCCCTCTTCTCACGATCCGTCCCCCCACCCTTTCTCTTGCATCCTCTATGGTGCTCTCTGTCTCATCTATCTTCTCCAACTGCTTTTCTATTGACTATCCTGTCCTTCTCACTAAGTCTGGGAGGAAGACGTTTAAAAGGGATATATCCTAGTCTCCAACACAGGGCTCCCCATCGCTGATACCTACACCAGCGCTTCCTCCAAACCGACCCTCACCGACATCCTCTTTGTCGTTCCCTCTCCAGCCCTATGGACCCTCCATATGGTCTCTGTGATCTCTCCTTTTTCTTCTTCACCCCTTAATGGTGGCACCCGGTGGGAGTCCTCATGGCCCCCTTCCACTCCTCCAAGACCATCATAAATGTTTACCTAAATGGCACAATCTTGGTCCAAGGCCCTCAGGCCAACCCCCTCCTTTTGTGACAGACGCCTCACGCACCTTATCAACTTCCTTTTTTCTCCTGCTGTCCCTTCTTTCCCTTCTCCAGCTCCTCGGCTTCCTCCATCCTCCGTCATCTCTTTGGCACCCTCTAGTGCTTCCCTGGCTCCCCTGTTGCCTCTTTCCTCCGTCACCCCTCTGGCATCTTCCTCCTCCTCCTTGGATACCTTGCCCTCTCCTCTTCCTTCCTCCTCTGCCCATCTTCGGGCTCTTTCTACACTTCCTCGGGGCTTACCTCAGACCTGTACTCCACCACGGAAGTCCTTCAAAGATGGCAACTTGCTCCACACTGCCACTCTCAACTCTCGAACAGCTGTCAAACACTCCTCTGACATCTGCTGTCTCCTTGAAGAACTCAACCTGGATGTTCTTGGTCTGACCGAGATGTGGTTCACAACCAGATCTGTCACGAGTTTTGACACTCTGCTCCCTGATGGCTACACAATCCTCTCTACGCCCTGATCCAACAGTTCCGGTGGGGTTGTAACCTTGATCTTCCCAGAGTGGATCCCTGCCTCTATCATTCCTATAGAGGACTACTCTTCCTTTGAATGCCTGGTCTGCAGGCTCTCTCTCTCTCCTGACTTCTCTCTCACTGTTGCCACTAGCTACCGGCTGCCTGGCCAGGTAACCTCCTTCCTCTCGGAGTGGGCAGACCTTGCCTCTTCTCTCCTCATATTTACCTCTCAACTTCTCCTTCTCGGAGATCTCAACATCCACCTGGATGCCTCATGTACTTGTTCTGGACTCTTTCGCAACCTCTCTGACTCTCTCTCTCTCTCTATTCACCCCTCTGGCACGACTCCCTCTGCAGGGCAGATCTTGGATGTTCTGATCTCCTCAGACCTCCCCCTATCTAACCCACTCACCACTCCTCTCTCCTGGAGTGATCACTTTCTCCTTTCTTCTCTCCTCTCTCTCTATCCCTCATGCCAAGACTACTCCAGTTCTGCCACCCACCTTCTCGGTCATCCGACCCATGAAGCGTGTGTCAGTTGAGGCTTTCCCCACCACTTTTTCTCCTCCCTTTGTACCTTTGGCTGATTCACACCCGACACAGCCCTCTCTAACCTTCACTGCTCTATCTCTGACACTGTTAATGTACTTGCCCGTGTCATGAGGATCCACCTGAAACCCAAATCCAAGTGCAACTCTTGGCACGATTCCGACCTCGTCACCCTTAAAAACAAGTGTAGGGTGGCTGAGAGGAAGTGGAGGGCAACAGGTACTCCCTCTGGCAAACTGGCCTGCCACCTTCTCCAAGGGCATTATAGACTCTCTGTCCTTGCCAAGAAGAGAGCGCACATCCAAGCCTGTGTCTCTGCAGCATCTAATAACTCAGTTGAACTCTTTAAAATCTGCAAGGAGCTGGGCAATCCTGCTGCAGTCTCTACTTTTCCTGTCCCCTCCTAGGCCCTCTGCATGGCCCTGGCTTCTCATTTCATCACTAAAACTCAGGACATCCTGCCCACCCTCTCCTCCTCTCTAACCTCTTCCTCCTCTACTGGACCTCCTGTGGCCGCCTCTCCTCTCCCCTTTTCCTCCTTTCCATTGTTCACCCCTGACAACGTTTCTAGACAAGTCTGATCTATGAAAGTCTCATCAAAAAAGGTTCTTCCCTGTTCTTCCAAAACCATCAGGGACAACATTGACACCATTCCTCCAGCCTTGGCCAATTTGTGCAACCACTCTTTCACCAGTGGAACTTTCCCCTCCCCTCTGAAGCACTCCCTTGTGCACCCCCTTCTTAGGAAACCTTCTGCTGAACCATCCTGTCCTGCCAACTACCTCCTGATCTCCATTACTCCTTTCATGGGCAAACTCCTGGAAAAGATGGCTACCTACCAGCTTAACCTTCACACTGAATCTGTTGGTTGTCTTCATGACCATCAGTCTGGCTTCAGAGCTGCTAGAAACAAGGAAACTGCTCTCCTGAACATCCGTGAAGACCTGCTCTCAAACCTCGATTCTAACCTTCCTTCTGTACTCATTCCCCTTGATCTGTCCTCTGCTTTCAATACGGTCAACCATGCCATCCTGCTCAACCGGCTCCGTGATAACCTGATTATCACTGATCAGGCCCTGGCATGGCTGACTTCCTTTCTCACTGACCGAACCTCCCAGGTCCAACCTGGGTCCTTCCTCTCCTCTATCTCTCTACCTGTGGTGTTCCCCAGGGGTCTAATATATCTCTCTGGCTGTTGAACCAATACCTGGAACCTCTTGCCCACTGCATAACCGCCCTCTGTTACAACTTCCAGTGCTATGCAGATGACACTCAGCTCTCCTTCAGGCTCCCCTCAGCTGCAATCCAGCTGCAATCCAGGAGTGGTGTGCTACCAACGTTCTCTGCCTTAATGCCAGTAAGACTGAGATCCTCCTTATCGAAAAACCAGCTCCCTCCTTTCCTCTCACTCTCTGGCTGCCCACCCTGGGCCCTCTTCCCTATCCTACCTGTGAGGCTAATAATCTCGGGGTAATCATTGACTCCACACTCTCCTTCTCTCCTCACATCTCCGACGTCTATAAGAAAACAGACTACCACCTGCAGCCTCTTTCTAAATTTTCCTGCCTCTACCCTATGGCTTCTAAAACTCATCCAGAACAGACCTGTGAGACTTGTCCTTGGCCTCAAGTCCCGGGATCGTGTCTCTCCAGTTCTGAAATCGCTTCACTGGCTCCCAGTGGCGGCAAGTATCAAGCTCAATCCTGCACTGCCCTGGCTCCCCTGCACTAGTGGTCTGTATATGTAACCCTACAGTCCCCTCCCATGCACTTATTGACACCCCTGGCTGCACTCTTGTTTTTCTCCTTTGTCCCGCACTTCTCCATCCTGTTATGTTATGTTAAAGCAATTTATTACGCCTAATATAACCCGAAGGCATCTTGTCGTGAGGACAACAGAGAGGTGCGGACCATAGCAAGGACCCCAGAGCAACCATGTTTTCAGAGCTTTTCTGAGTTGAAGATGATCTGCTGCTACGACTCTCAGGCCAGCAGGTAGCTCATTCCAGGGTCGACTGGGCGCACAAGAGAATGCCCGCCCACCAAGGCGAGCCTTAAGTATCTTTGGGACGGCCAATAGCTTAGCATCTCCTGACCGCAATGGTCTGCCAGGGACATACGGAGAGAACTTATCCTGCAGAAATTCAGGCCCCTGTTTAAGGAGAGCACGGTGTACTAAACATAGGGATTTTAAATGAATCCTTTGAGCCACTGGGAGCCATTGAAGTGTCCCCGAAGTACTGGGCTTACATGAGCACCATAAGGTGACACAGTCGCCATCTTGGCCTCTAAATTCTGCAGTAGTTGGAGACGGTGCACCACCCTAAGAGGTTGTGGCAGATAAAGTGAAATGCAATAATCCAGCTGGCTGGTAATCAAGGAGGATACCACTAGGGGTTGCAGCTTTTCCGGCAAAAAAGGCAGGATTCGGCAAAGAATCCTAAGAACGAAATGGCCAGTCTTACAGACAGCATTAACCTGCAGTGATATAGACATATCAGAAGAGAGAAAGACCCCAAGATTCTTAACCACCTTTACCGGAGTAGGACAGTCACCCAAAGTGGAAGGCCAGAAAGAACCCGACCATTCAGCCGTGACCAGAGAAGAACCCACCACCATGACTTCGGTCTTGTCCCCATTCAGCTTCAGCCAATTCACACTCATCCAGTTTCCTACTGCCAACAGGCAGTCCCGAAAATTTGCGGACACAGTATCATGTTCCTGATCCAAACGGACCAGGATGTGAGTGTCGTTGGCATAAGAGTAGCATCAGAAACCATAGGAACGGATGAGGCGAATCAGCGCTGAATATAGATATTAAATAACATGGGGGACAAGGCCAAACCATGAGGAACCCTGCAAGATAGAATCCGAGAAGATAAAAAATAGGGAGGTAGAGAAATAGATTGAAAATGATCAGTAAGAAAAGAAGAGAACCAAGCCAGGACTGGTCCTGAGAGGCCTGCTTCCTGTAGGCGAGATGACAGGACGGCATGTTCAACGGTGTCAAATGCTGCTGACAGATCTAATAATATCACGGCTCCCAAACCTCCCTGATCAGCCCACATAGTCAGATCATCGGCTACGGACACTAGGACACTCTCAGTACCCTGGCCCCTGTGGAAACCCGACTGAAAGGGGTCAATGAAAGAAGATGACTCCAAAAAAGAAGAAAGCAGCGGGGCAATTAGAGACTCTAAAGACTTCATAGAAATGGGAAGCAGTGAGATCTGTTGAGAGTTGGCCAGTACCGTCACATCCAAAGAGGGTTCCTTCAGGAGTGGGATCACTGTAGCCTGTTTTAGCTCTGAAGGTACCACATTGTCATGGCAAGAGGCGCTAACCGCCTCTACAATGCAAGGCACTATATATGGCAAGATCTTTTTGAGAATGGCCAGAGGAATTGGTCAGATGGGGCGGCAGACTTTAGATGTCCAACAGCTTGATAGATGTCAGAGGCGTGAAATACTGGAAACCTATTCCAGCTACTGCTCTCTTTGGGTAGACCCTCTCCTAGGGTAGGGGACCCCCTCCCCTACCCCCTGCACTTCTCCCCGCCTCCCTTCCCTGCTCTTGTGGATCTGAATGACACAAGGTCTTGTAAGATCATTGTTTTGTCCTCTTTTTGTTACCCTCTCCTTGTCTTGTCGCGCCTAGAAACACTTGTGTACACGTGCGTTATAAAGTCCATATCATATCATATCAAATCATATCTGCTCGTTAGACTCCCCTTGTGCTTTTCCTTCATCTCTCGAAATAGCATCCTTGATTCCAAGCCAACGTGTTTCGCAAGGGAAACAACTTCTTCATCATCTTTACACTTTAAGATCCTGTGCTCGTATTTTGAGGTAGCAGGGTTGATTGACATAATCCGTCATCCATCTTCTTCTAATGGTCATCCTAAACATTGAATATATACCTCTCATAAGCAAGCTTCTACATATTCTTTTTACCTTGTGTTTCAGCGTATTTCCAGTTATTGACATGTGAGTCACTTCATTCTTCTTTGTGTTCCTAAGTACTGCATCATTAGAGTACTTAGTGCTTCAGTTACATTGTCCTTCTAAGGTATTTTCATATAATTTCAGCATAGGTTCTTATATCTTCTTTCTGACATTCTGTCAGACTTTGTTTTAACGCACATCCATTCTGTTCATGGCTGCATTTCGACAGCTCGGCAAAGTGCATCCTTCTTGGTAATTTTCCTCCACTTTGTCAGCTTGCAGATGCAGTCTGAAGGGTTGTCTGAGTGCATTTCATCTCTCATATACTCAAAGTGGTGCAGGATCATTGCAAGGATTCAGGCATGGGTTCCCCATCATGGCTCCCCCATGGTGCCTTCTCCAGATATCTACCAGTTCCAAGTTCCTCAATAAAGAGCCCAAAACTCTAGCTGGAGGAGACGGCTTCTGATACTTATTATCCGACCCGTCCAGCACCGGGTCAAGTGTACAATTAAACCCCCACCCTGACTCCCCAGATCCACATTGCTCCCCTGAACTTGGCCATCCTAGGAGAAAGGGAATTAAAATACACTGTGGCGTTATTATTGGGGGTGTAAGGTTTGATAATACACACCTCCATGTTTTCAATGAACCTGTATACCAAGGCCATCCTACCCTCATTGTCACTTGAATTCTGAAAACTGAAAGGGGATCATGGGTGCCACCCAAGTCAGGGCACCTCTGGCATACAATGAAAAAGGAGAGCTGTACAATTTCCCACCCCACTTCCTAGCAATCACCTTTTGCCTGTCTGCAGTGAGTTGCGTTTCCTGCAACAACGCAATGTGTACCCCCATCCTCCTCAAATAGGCACTCACACAAAGCATCTTCACCTATCTATTGAGGCCCCTAACGTTCCACCTAAGGATTTCTAGATGGCTAGCCATACTTCCCCATCTTCAGGATCCCGTTTTTCCCCACAAACCCACCCTTACTCCAGGTCCAATGTCTGACTTCCCCCATGACCTCCAACATATCCACCAAGGCCCTACAGCATTGCTGCTGCACAATCAATGTGCGCTGCGATGCAAATATTTGGGAAATTATGCTCCCTGAGCTATCCATTACTGCTGTGCTCTGCCTCTAAATGCCACCTAGAAACCCCCAAAACCCATTAACAGCCAGGGCAACCGCACCCAGAAAAAGGTGATAAAACAGACCTGATGCAATTGTGCTCTGCTCCCTTATGCATCTAAAAAAAAAAGAAACCTAATAACATTGAGCGCAACTGCGCTCCCAGAACCATTGTAAAACAAAAAAGGCCAAGGAGAAACCAACCAAAACCAGACTCCCAGCCCAAAGACCCAGTGTCTAGGCACTCACTCGGGCCCCACTGCCCCTCCTGCTCCCTCCTCCCATGCCAAGGGCAGGATGCAGCAGCGTGATGCCATAGAACGGGCATGAGAATTAAAATCTTTTGGGGTGTTCTAGTAACCAACGCAGGCCTCTGCCCATATCTGCAATGATTTTGCATACCCTGAGCTATTGAAACTCACCCTTTGTAACACAAAACATTGCCATAGGCTACTATCATGGGGGCAATGTATGCCCGCCATCAGCATCTCAGTGTCACAGGACATTATGGCATCCATCCAGGAATGGGCAGCAGCGGTATCCTCGAAGAAGTGGGACTGGCCATTGTGCTGCACCTGAGTTTCGCTGGATAAATGAGCATGTAACAGATATTTGCTCTGCACAGCCGTTCTTTTGTGGGATCAAACATAGCTCTACGCTTCTGGACCAAGAATCCATTCTCTGTCCTTCAAGTTCATAATCTTCGCTGTCAGGGGCCTCAGAGGGCCACCCAGGGACGGCCTCCGGACCAGCGACCTGAGGGCTCTCTCCACCGTAAAGCCCTCTGCCATCGTCCCAGGACCCACCTCCTGCAGGAGTAGATTTTCTACGTAGAAAGGATCATTTCCTTCCTCTCCTTCAGGCAGCCAGAGGATTCTGATATTGTTCCTTTGGGTCCGGCCCTCAGAGTCCTCCACCTGGCGCTCCAGGACACCCACCCTGTTCATCAGCTCAGACACCTACGTCTGAGCTGCTGAGATATTGGACGCATTCTCTCGCAACTGTGTCTCCACCGTCCTAATCTGTTCCGACAGTGACCGCACATCTTGCCTCAGCAATCTCACGTCCACTATGACCGCACCCACTTTTTGTTCCAAGCACGTTTTCAGGGATGCAATAGTCTCAAGTATATGGTTCTACTCTTGCTGGCCTATCGACGGCGCGGGCCCGCCATTCTCTGCTGCTGCAGGCGTCTTCGCAATGCCTGTTCCAGCTTTACGGGCATGAGCATTTGTCATTGTTGTTTGCTTGCCCTTACTCCGGTGGTGCCTATCCGGCATTTGGGCACAGTGCAAGGGTCAGGCCACCAGGGAACCATGTAAAGCCAGACAGCAGCTGTAGTTATGTTAGTCTCTTCAGTGTGTGCAGGGTCAGACGGAACTGAGCTATCACAGGCCATCCTACCCAGGATCTTGGCGTGCAGCGGTGACACCAGGGCAGGCAGCGCCAGAGAGGCGAACGCCATGTCTCTGTAATTCCAGGTTAAGGGTGCACCCCTCACTTAGTGATGTACTGTCTGTACTGTTTCTGTCACAATGTGTCAAGTCCAAAGCTTGCAGAATTCAGGTGTTCTTCTATTGCAAGTATTGTGATACATGAGGGATTTGGGGGATAGGTGCTTGGATTGATTAACTACAATCCTTCTTTTTCCTAGTCCTACACATTTTTGTCACAGTCCTTCCAACTCATATTCACCAGCATGGAAAAGACGTGGCTTTTGCTAGTTGGAGGCTTGGCTATTGTTTTTTTTTTAATTTACATTTTTTATTATTTTATCAACAAAACTCCAAACATTACAAACTATAAGGACTTCTGCATTTATGCTTCACATCATTATATTGAAAATTAAACATTTCGCTCCTCCCCCCTCCCGTCCCCTTAACTCGAGCCCCTTTTTACCTGTCATTGCCTACTTATCTCCAGGCGTGTCTGCTTCGATTATCTCTTCCGTATCCTCTTCACTATGATCGGCCTGGGAGGGTCCTGTCATCGAGGCCACCAGTTGTCTCCAAGCTATCAGGGGTCCCATCTCCTCCTACCCCCCCCGCTGACTGCTTCGTACCTTAGTGATGTGCTTCAAGTTACGTGGTCTATTGAAACTCCCCAGCATGCATGCCCAAGCTGACTCCACTTCCAAAGTAATTCCTTTTTCAGCGAGGCGTAGCTTCAGCTCTATTCAAAACCTCCCGGCGAGCCCAAAACATGTGTAGCATTCCCGCTTCCTCCTCCCCGCACCGTGGGTATTTCTGTGCTGTCGGGCCTCAAAACTTGGCAATTTTACTGGGGATCATGTATGCCCTATGAGTGACATACAATTGAATCTGCTGAAGCCGCGCATTTTGGGACACCTTCTTATGATACCTTTGGGCTCTGTCCCATTGCCCATCCAGCATGGGTTCTCCCATTTCCTCCTCCCAGTCTCGCTTCAGTTGGAGCGGCTCTTTTCCCACCCTAGTCCCCAGTAGCTCATATAGATGATTTAGTTCATGCCCACCTTCCGAAATATCATACATCGTCTCGATGGTTGCATCAGGGTGTTCCGTGAGCAGTGCCTCAGGCCAACATTCGTGCACCTATTTAATAATTCTGGTGTAGGCTTGGCTATTGTTGAGGTGAATTCTGGGCACCCACCTCATTTGTACCACCCTTTGAGAGGGAGGTGGGTGGTCATCTAGGATCTGTTATTTATTGGGCAACATTTTATACTGTCTGGAAGGTGGGATTCGCTTCAATTGTAAAGACTGTGATGAGAATGAGTAGCTCAAAGACGTCCTGCATGTAAACGTCATGGCTCTGCTTCTGATGCACACATGATGACGGGAATGTCAAATGCCTATTAGAGTCGTGTCATAGTATATGCATGTGGAAGCACACAAAGCGCCGTTTTTTAAGTAGAACTTTTTCATTCATCAAAATGTATTGCTCCTGTTGCTGGAAAAGTGCCTAGTCTCTGGGTCAGTTTTGCTATAATTTACTTGGTATTTTGACAGGTGTCAGTACAATCACGCCTGTGTGTCACTTGTCAGTTCACCAGTTCTCTTTCCTGTCAGTTTTGGAGAAAACCCATTTGTGTTTCAATCCCATTTTCTCCACTTTGAGTCTGAAGACTGTCAAACTTCAAACCCATCTCCAGCCCACTGGGAAATCCTGCCACACAAAGAGCAAGCACTTCCCAGTGAATACGTGGAATTTACCAAAACCACTTCCAGGGATCAGCATATTTTCCAAGAGTGGGCAAGAAGGTTTGGCGCACTCCACCTTCCTGTACTTTCCGTTCCTTCTTTCTCTTGGATCCTCCCACAAAAGAGAAGGTTTCCCAGTCAACTGAACTATTTCCCCAAAGTTATCTGGGTGCATCATGCTGCCACCTGCTAACCCATCTAGGCAACTGCAGCTCAGGAAAGTAGTTGGAAAAGTTTGTTGTATGTGTAAATTAATCCCAGAAGAACCCAGCAACTGACTGGGGGAGGGGGGTAGTCTCAACAATACCACAGGCATTGCCACATGTTTGCTGGCAGATCAGAATGACTGCTTTGGCTGCAGGCTCATGGCTGTATTATCAGCAGGGAACCTACATACTGAAGGCCCACCTAACAGGGAATTGTCCTCAGGCTCGCCCACTTATCCCCACTATAGAACTAGAGGATCAAGGGGGTTTGGGGGCCCTCCAGTGCAAACCTTTGGGTGCTCTGTGCATAAATTGTTGTCTGCAGTCTCAAAAAGGCACACTCACCGCTCCACACCCTTAGTGCTGTGAAGTGGCCTTACTGTGGCAGAGAGCACTGTGCAAGCAACAAGCATGTCATATATGTGGTGACAGTCATGTAAAACCTGCAACACCTTGTACAGGAACCCTGAGATGTGCAGTGACAGCACTCACAGACAATATATTACAATGCATTATCAGACTAGTACACTATTCCCTCCCCCTGCAGCAATCCTTCAGTATGGGGCCATACAAGTATGGCACTGTGTGGTGTGGCCCACACACCTGACTTCCCATCCTCTGTGTGGCCATCTCATTTGCCTTGTACATAGTCCACCTTTGGCTCTGCTACTACTGACAGTCAGACAGTCAGTGGGCAATCGAAGAATGGTCTCTCTGGGATCTGTCAGGTTATAGTAACAACTCACGGGCAACCCCCAAGGGTACGCTGGGGCGCATCACACAACCACTCACTGACTAATTGAAGTAGTTTCCTATAAGTACTAGAACCTACCCACACGTGCACAATCTCCCCTGCTGGAGCATTACCCACACGTGCACAATCTCCCCTGCTGGAGCATTACCAAAACGTGCATACTCTCCCCTGCTGGAGCATTACCCACACGTGCACTATCTCCCTTGCTGGAGCATTGCCCATGCGTGCACACTCTCCCCTGCTGGAGCATTACCCACACGTGCACACTCTCCCCTGCTGGAGCATTACCCACACGTGCACAATCTCCCCTGCTGGAGCATTACCAAAACGTGCATACTCTCCCCTGCTGGAGCATTACCCACACGTGCACTATCTCCCCTGCTGGATCATTGCCCACTCGTGCACACTCTCCCCTGCTGGAGCATTACCCACACGTGCACACTCTCCCCTGCTGGAGCATTACCCACACGTGCACTATCTCCCCAACTGGAGCATTGCCCACGTGTGCACACTCTCCCCTGCTGGAGCATTGCCCACGTGTGCACACTCTCCCCTGCTGGAGCATTTCCCACGTGTGCACACTCTCCCCTGCTGGAGCATTACCCAGACGTGCACACTCTCCCCTGCTGGAGCATTACACACATGTGCACTATCTTCCCTGCTGGAGCATTACCCACACGTGCACTATCTCCCTTCCTGGAGCAATACCCGCCCATGCACACTCTCCCGTGCTGGAGCATTACCCACACGTGCACACTCTCCCCTGCTGGAGCATTACCCACACGTGCACACTCTCCCCTGCTGGAGCATTACCCACACGTGCACTGTCTTCCCTGCTGGGGCATTGCCGACACGTGCCCTATCTCCCTTGCTGGAGCATTTCCCACACATGCACACTGTCCCCTGCTGGAGCATTACCCACGTGTGCACACTCTCCCCTGCTGGAGCATTACACAAACGTGCACTATCTCCCTTGCTGGAGCATTACCCACACGTGCACTATCTCCCCTGATGGAGCATTATATCCCCTGCTGGAGCATTACTCACGCGTGCACACTCTCCCCCGCTGGAGCATTACCCACACGTGCACACTCTCCCATGCTGGAGCATTAAGCACTTGACTTTCTTTTACAAGCTCTATGCCTTTATCGTTCTACACATAATACCACAAAATCTACCTCTATTCTTCTTTTCCTTTCTTACCTGTACAAATATTTAATGTGCATTTGACCTTTCTGTCCCTTTGCCCTCTCCCCTCCTCTGCTACCCTTTTCTGTTCTCTTGCAATTCAATTTCTGGGTACCCATACTGCAGACACAGTATGACACTTCGCAGACAAGCCTAGGTGCTCTTAGGCCACTATGATAGTTAATGGTGTAGTGTAAAAAATGATAACATACAATAACATACATAGGATTGTCAAAACCAGAAAAACACTTTGAAGATATCACTTTCAGTTTGGGGATTCTCCAAAGCTCCCTGGTTCTGGTTCACAGTAAGAAAAAGGCAGGTCTCCTGTGACAACACTCCCAGGCCTGGCATAGGCAAAGTTGGCCACCCCTTCATCCTGACAAGCTACCCTGGTCCACATCCAGGACTGTGGAAGCGCCACGCTTGCTACCCTGTCCCCTCATGCATTTGCTAGAGGAGATCTACTATTCCACCGAAAGGCACCGTCCCGAGGAGCAGACAGTGCAGATCCAGGGGAAAGACGACCGACTTCAGACTAGTAAATCCTGGTCACAGAAGCCAAGGAGAAAGAAGGGAAGAGGCCCCAGCAGTACTCACCTGAAATCCCCAAAGAAGCCAGAGGGAGGCTCGTCCTGAGGCTGAAGGGAGGCCATGTTTGACCTTTCAGTTTCCCTGAACGTTTAGTTAGTCAAAGCCACTGGACTAATCCTGACACTTCAGTTGGGCTTCATTCCTACCCTGTTTATTATTTTGCCCCCACACCGGCGCAAAGGTTCCCAAATAAAACACTTCAAACGTCACTTTCCGGAATCGTCTTGTCTGTTGATCCCCACCGCAGGTGTGACATACCCAGGGGTGTTGCTAGGTCGGGAAAAGATCCGGGGCTAAACTAATGTCAGGATTGTCGGGATTCGGGGCTAGCTAGCCTTTTGGTTGTAGAACCTGAGATTCTATCTGTGGCTACAACAAAAAGACCTGGGGCTACAGCCCCCTAAGCCACCCCCTAGCAACGCCTCTGGACATACCCCACAGAACTGCCTGTTATTACTATTGCTTTTCATTCAATTTCTGCTGACATCCATGCTGTAAAAGGCCCCCGTTCAACCTATTTAAAAAAAACAATCTCAGTGGGGGAAGCCCACCAGCCCCCTGAGTGGTTTCAGGCTTGCCCACTTCACTTGCCTGCGCTACTTTAGGGGTAAACATTGAAGCCCCACCATTGTTAATCATTATCTGCTTATTGTCAAAGGCCTAATGCTGTGGCCCCCAACAGTTGGGGTCTGATTGAATTTGGCACCCCTGGTCTATATTAATATTTAGAAGGGCACGGCAAGAAACTGGTAATTTGATGTTTTTAAAAGTAGGGTCATTTAAAAGCAATGCAGAAACAGCCAATGTTCATGTTTATATTTATGTGTCTCCTTGTAACGTGCCGGAAGCCTGCAGGCATCAGGGCGCGGGAATCCAAGAAAGATCAAATACACATAGTAATCTTCTCTAAAAACTATGATTGGGTGCAAGTGGGAGAAATCGGCTCTATTCATTAGAACAAAAAAGTTTTGAGCAATTTCCTGAACCTCTGGTAATTCACTTTTTGCCGTAATACCGTAGGCATATTGTTCCAGTAGATTACTGCTTTCACCGGGAAGGATTTTCCTTGCCCTGGTACACGCTTGGCACAGGGTAGATTCAAGGTGCCCCTGTCGGCTGATCTTAAGCATCTTCCAGGTATATAAAAGGAGAAATGTTTTTTAAAATTTAGCTCGGAGCCTTGCCATAAAATACAATCTCAGTGGGGGAAGCCCACCAGCCCCCTAAGTGGTTTCAGGCTTGCCCACTTCACTCTTCTCCCTGTTGATACATGTTCTCTGTTTTTGATATTCTTGACTATGCGAACTGTATTATTTTGTATGACTTGGCACTTTTGCAATTCCCTCTTTGTAGCACCTAGCAGTAAAGCATTGCCGTTGTCGAGACGCGACAAAATGATAGCTCTAGCAATTGTCGTGGCGTTAGCTTCGTTAATGTAGGGCCTTATCGCTCTCAAGAGGCGCAAATAAGAAGCGTTATTTTTCTGCAGGTAGCCTACCTGTAACTCAGATCCCACCGAAGCTTCCAACATCATCCCGAGAGTTTTGACATGCGGCATCACCGGGATGATAGCGTCTTTGATGGTAAAGGTCTTATATTCCATCCCCAACTTTGCACTGGCCTGTCGCATTCCGAAAATCATCAATTTGGTTTTAGTATCCCACGATTGTTTTTAATGAGTGAGCACTTTTGTACATGGAGATCTGCTGTCTGCGCAGTTTTTTTGCAACTCTGGGGAGGGCTGTATAGCCACTAATCTCAAAGGGGACAGTGTGTGCCCAATGCAAAAAGGGAAGCGAAACTTCTCTTAAGGACGGTAGTGTGACAGAGCAGCTAGGCCTAACTACTCCAGGGAGGGGGAGATGGCTGAAACAGAGGAACCACACACACACTTATCCATATAAAACACACGAGACTGGTATACTGAGAATATACACCTTCAGTACGTTCCACATATATATATATATATCCCTATTAGTTCCACAAGTATTTTAAGTAGACATGACATACAATAAAAAAAACGAGTGTATGTATAAAAACAGTAATTTGCCATAAAAGAAACAACCCATTTCTACATTTTATTGCAGGTCCACTAATTAGAGATACAAAGACAAGGGGTGGGAAGATAGGACAACCAGACATTAAGACACACAGTAATAATAGTAATTACAGAACCCAGATGCCAAATATGACGCAGTCACTGTGATGCTAAATCTCTAGGAAATAGTGTTTGACAAATACAAATGTGCACCTTACAGTCAATATAGGGTGTAAAGGGGTGGAAGCAGTTCTTGCACACAGGCAGGGGACATCAGAAGAAAAGATACATTAAGCCTAGGAGCACCAAGGCATTACACTTCAGATGAAACTAGATACATTAAAAAGCACAGGGGCAAGCTAAAATTCTAGTCTTAGTTGAACACTCACTAGACCCAAAATGAATACAGGAAAAAATGTCCAGGGGCAGGCAAGTATCCTGTGACGAATCCCCGGATGTTGTCACTTCTCCCCCTCAGGGAGCTCCCTTCCATGAGGCCAGGGAGGTGAGCCTCCTACCCGAAAGTCCCCCCGGGGTGGATCTCATGTGGTGGGAAGCTCCCTATGGGATTAGTGTTAAAAATCCAATAAATAAATAGTGACAATCAGGGGAGAACATGGTATCCCTATACCCCACCTAACCCTAACTAGCCTTCCTCTATAACCCCCTACAACACGATCTCTAGAGGTCCTATCTGTTTCCTTAAAACCAGTAAGCTAGGGGATACTGGGACGAGGAAGAATCCAACTAAATCACAAGGAGTTCTCAAGCTCAATACAGAGACGAGGAAGAGTCCAACAGACTCACTCAAAATCAATACTGAGATGAGGAGGATGTGTAGAAGAATAGTGAGCACCTCTGTGAATCGCACTGAGCAGTCTAGTCTTTGTGAATTTACTTTTTCGTCAAGACAAGAGAGAAATAGAAGAGTGAAATGCAAACTCAGTGAGAGATTCTCCCTGGAGGAACCAGGAGCTGCGGAGCCAGTGGTCAGAAGCTGAGGAATGCAATCACAGATGGGAGGCTTAACCATCAGCAGAGACACTCCGGAGAGCTTCAGTGTGGTGGAGCTGTATCTGGAAATAGGAAACCGAAGCAGCAGCTGGTCGAGAGAGCTAGAGAGCGTGGTCCACCTGGGACACGCCGCCGGAAAGCAGAAAGCCACTGCAGTGCCACAGAAGAGCTCAAACACAGTACAAGATCTCCGAATGGGGGCGAGAGACCCAGAAGTAGCCGACAGGGACCGGTGCGCAACCAGAGAAGGGTTGGGAAACTGGGAGGCTCGCTGGGAACCCCGAGAGAGTACACTACAATGGGGCACGGGTTGGGACCTGCATCCAGTAAGGAGTGTCCTCCACGGCCATCTTGTTCATGGCAGTCCCTGGGAGCATGGAAGAACAGGGTTGCCCGTATAAAGAGAACAAGAAGAAAAACGGGTCTGGGACAATCTCACTACTTAACAGTGAAGCCAAAATACTCGCTAAAATATCTGCAAACAGGTTGCAGGCAGTAATCTTATCACTGATCCACCCAGACCAAAGTGGCTTCATGCCAGATATGTCAACCCACATGAACATCTGTAGAATACACCTATAAATTGAACAAGCCCCTGTTATTATAGAACCGCTGGCACTGTTAGCTATAGATTTTGAGGAAGCGTTCCACTAGGTGATCCGGGAGGCCCTCTGGGAAATAATGAAAAACATTTGTTTTAGTAAGAATTTTTTGGACTGGGTCCGATTACTGTACAAAGCCCCACTTGCGGAAGTCAGGGTAAACGGCTTGTTCCGGAGGAGAGGAATTAATTGACAGGCCCATAGGTCAGCGCTCACCCTCTAGAACTTGTAAGACCAGATAGCTGCACCATGTGAGGATAGGGGGTGCAGGATTCACTTACTCCAACACGACTCAATAACGAGGACTCAGTAGTTTGGCAAAGGGAAATCTGTTTAATGACAAGTACATCAAACAGAGAAACAAATGGAAATCAGCTGCATAGCGATCACCTGTCTCGCTCCGACTTCCTCGACCTTCAGTTGAACAGCAATTCATATAGGCAATATTCGTCATCATTGACGTCTAACTCAACAAAAACTCGACATGCAATATAATTGGTTAGGAAAGGTAACTTAAGTATAGGTGCTATATCTGTATATGATAATAGAGCATGTGGATTGGATAACTCTTATCGGGTGGGCGTCTACGCCCCTCCCTCTGCATCACACATGATTGACGTCACTAAAAGTAAAACGTCCTATTGGTTCTTTTATCTATAGGGCCCAGATAACTTGGTCCCTTGTGATTGGGCGGGTTACACCCCTAGACATAAATCCCCATTTTAATTAGAAGCATGCAGAATGGACACCCAAGGGCCTGGTGTCCCAAGTTTCACCCCGCCTCCTTTCCATAAATCAGTATCTTAGGGCTATGTGTCAATTAGTTGGCTGGGTATGGCCTCAGAACTGTAGCCTCTTCGCGCCTGGCTGATCACGTGTCGTTTCACCATGAATCTGCTTCAGTTTCCAGCTTTTATTGTATTTAATTCTACTTCGGCCCTGCCACCTGCCTGGGCCTCTCTTATCTTGACCTTCACGGGCGGTTAGGTATGCTCTGCAGTTTGGTTCTTGCGGGTTGACGCTCTCCTCCCTTTCTCTGGTTGAACTCGATTTCCCAGGTATGAGCCGCTCTTTGTTAAGTTTCGATTCTGCTCTTCTCCTTGGCTCTGGCTGGGTTGTGAAACTTGGCCTGCTAGGCCTCTGGCAGCGTGGGCCCATTTCTGCTTTACAAAATGGAGTCACACTCGTATACCGTGCTTCTTGAGGTAGATATATAGTTGGCGCGTGCGGCTTTTAATATTCTACTAAGCATAGCATGCAGTATCGTTTTCTTAGCTTCTTGCATTCCGAGCCTTTTTACACACGTTTAACTGGTTGGTTACTTTCATCTTGTCTTGTAACACGCTTCCTTACATTTTAGCATCGTCTCTTTCCTGTGTTCATTACATCGATTTTCATAACAGCTTGTGCTAACGTGTCATCTTCAATGGCTGACTTTGTTCACTCACGTGCTGGTTCAGGCCATTGTGTATTTTCCACTGGCCCTCCATTCAGGCTCTTGGGGTCTCTTCATGGACCGTATGTAGGTACTTCTCATTTCGTATCAACGGTTGGTATGGCTGTCTGATAGGGTACCGTGCTGCCCAGGGTTGTCTGGTTATGGGCGCTTCAACAGGTACAGATATTCTAATGTACACTGGGCAGAGTCCCAATGCAGCTCTCTGTTGGTTCATTTGCTCCTCACACGTCACATACCTTGGCAAGTACTTTCCTGGTACCTCAAAATGGGGGGCAGGGGTGCAGGTTATGTCTGGGACCTCCTCTACAGGCTGGTCATTCAGAACCTTTCCGCTGGGCTGAGAGACACGACAAGGCTGTCCCATATCCTCACTACTTTCCGCAATCGCCATGGAGCCCCTCACCACATGGCTTCGCCAGGAGGCCTCGTGGACTGGCTTTCGCTGGCCGGAGGGAGGACAAGACAAAATTTCCCTATATGCAGGTGACCTTTTAAATACCTAAGCACCCCATCTGGCTCCTGACCAAGTTACACGAATGGTGAAGGACTACGGAAACTTCATCGGCTTGCACGTAAACTGTGCCTAATCTAAACTCTTCCCAATCCAGGGATGCCACAAGCAATCCCCCCGGACTGCCCATACTGGGTTGAATGCGAGCACTTTCGCTACTTGGGAGTTAGAGTCGAAGTGGACCTCTCTAGATATCTCGCCCATGATCTACACCCGATTACAGAACGCTTCGCTCTGGATGTCTGACACTGGTAGACTCTCCCGCTCACTGTGGTGGGCAGAGAGGCCCTCTTTAAAATGCTTGCCCTACCACGCTTCCTCTATATCATACCAAATGATCCCTCACGGATCCCAGCCCGAGAATTCCACAGGATTGACAATATCCTTAGGGACCTTCTCTGGGGAGGCAGACACACAAGAATCGCCCTGGCCACGTTACAACGATCAATCTAGGAGGGTGGTATTGGGCTACCCCACATC
This sequence comes from Ambystoma mexicanum, assembly GCF_040938575.1. Classification (NCBI taxonomy): domain Eukaryota; kingdom Metazoa; phylum Chordata; class Amphibia; order Caudata; family Ambystomatidae; genus Ambystoma; species Ambystoma mexicanum. Next base: position 321,630,743 of record NC_090926.1, on the reverse strand, counting down.
AAATCTTACTATTGGGCACCCCAGATGGTGGTTATTAATGATGTGTTGCATGGGAGCTGGGACCTACCCCACATATGAGCGGAAATCATGAAACTATAGGGTAGGACCCCAATTGAAAATCTATATCAAAATATAGGAAGGACCCCTCCCCCCACGCTGGCACTCCACACACATGGCGAGACACCCACAGAGATATCGGCTGGAACGGCATACCGATGCTGGTGCGCAGCCCCTGTGGAAGTATGGGAATCTACCAGAGGTGAACAAACTGCAGATGTGGCCAGAGTGGGTGGCGGCAGGCATCGGGAAACTAGAAGACATGCTAACAGAAGGGTCCATTATCCCGTTTTCGGAACTTAGACGCAAATTCGACCTACCAAATACTGAACACTATCATTTCCTGCAGATCACTCACGCCCTAGCCAAACTTCTCCCACGCCCCTCAGGCACACCCCACTGCACACCATTAGAGCACAACATCCTCCTAGCTCCCATAACTACCAAGGTTACATCCACATTATACCAAGCAATCACAGCCTTTGCATCCCCTGAACTATCCAACCTGAAAATGAAATGGGAAAGGGAAGTGGGGCCCATCGACCCAGAAGATTGGGTGCTAGCCATGATGCACCCATGCAAAATCGCAATCTCCTCCAGACACCGCCTGATACAACTTAAGATTTTCCATTGAATATACTACCCCAGAACTGCGCTGTTCCTCTGCAATAGAGCAACCAGTCCTAACTGTCTATGCTGTGGACAGGGTGAAGGCAGATTCTTCCATATCTTATGGTAATGCCCCTGGATCCATACCTTCTGGCGGTCATGTTGCAATAGACTACCAGGAACACTAGGAGTGGACGTACCACTGAAACCTAAATCACTATTGTTGGGTATCTGGAAAGAGGAAAACTTTGGGTGATATGAGAAACTTTTCCTGTCCACTGCGATAGGCTTGATTAAACGAAACATCGCACAGAAGTGGGAGGCTGCAGACCGCCCAAGCTATGCACAATGGGCTTCCGATGTAGATAGGTGTGCACTCATGAAACTCTGCAATTACACTGCTCGGGGAATTCTGCCACAATATGGCACACATGGGAAGAGGGGTACGGATGAGCCACTGCAGGCCTAACTATATATGCAAATTAAAGGAAGCAAAAGAATGGACATAAAACTGTCTGTTAGGGCTAGTTTCTAAAACTTGTGGGACTGCGCTATCACAGCATCTCTGATCAAGCAATGTGATGAAGCCAAACCGATGGAATGTTACTGATTAATTGCATGTATTAAAACTTAATAAAATGTTATATTAAAAAGATAAAAGGGGACTGGGACCCAAGAGCAAGAATACCTGGCAGGATAGTGAACCATGTACAAAACCAAAAGGGTCTGGGACCCGAAAGCAAAAACCCCAAGGGATCTGGGACAAAAAAGAGAGAGAAGCCAATATCACAGGGGCCGGGGACGACAAGAATACCTGGCAGGATAGTGAACCAGGTACAAACTGTTAAGAATCAGATAATGACTAGGGAGAGATATACCCCCTGATGTTATGGACATTGCAAAAAGGAATCAAGAGGAGGGGGTCCTTCTCTAGACACAATGAAGATATGAGACTCTTTTGTTCTATCTGCATCATTGGGAGAATTGTGGAAAAGCCAAGAGGAGGGGAGATATACCCCCTGGTGTTTGTGGAATCAAGAGGATGGGGTCCTTCTCTGGACATTGTGAAAATACGAAACTCTTTGTTCTATGTGCCTTATTGAACCTGCAATCGAAGGAACCTTTTTTAAGACTTTGGATTTGTATCTCTTAAGAAGAACATTTAATTTTGAATCACCCGGAAGTGAACTTTCGGCTACCGCCCCGAAGGAAGAACCCTTTCTTCTGAATAAAGAAGACCTACCCTTTTCTTTAGTTCTGTGTGTGTATATAATGTAAAGGTCGGCAATAGGTTTTGGGCACAGGCCGGTGGACTCTTTGCTTTAGAGTGACATCCTGACACACTGCTTAGTATTATACGAGGGAGGGAAACCCCTCTTAGAATTAGGGTCAGACAGGGTTTTCTCTTTTGTTTTACAACCAATAAAAGTCTATAGCCAGAAACATATCTCCTGTGCACCGACCTCCTGCTTCCACCCCCTTCCAACCCCGAGAGCTTGCAAGGGTTTTAGGTGAGTCAAATGTTCCCAAAAGAACTAAAAGGGAAGTCAATATACAGATTGTTGTGTTTTGCGAAAATAGAGTAAAAAAACAGTTCTACTCATCAGGTATGGATTTTGCAGCAAAGAGCCCCAGAGGTTGACAAAGGAGCAAGAGCTCTAGAGCAGGTCCAAGAAATAGCAGCCCTGAGAGGAAATGCAGCAGTGCAGCATCGACCCCAATAAAAGTCATTGGGAAAATGCGGTTACGACCTGTTTGTGAAAAGCCACGACCATAGACCACAGGGGCCCCTGGGGGTAATTCCTAGGAATAACCCAACCAACCCAGGGCTAGAGATAGGCATTCACTGTGATGGTGCCAGAAAATCGGTTCAGGAAGTCCCAAACAGCCCAGTGAGTATAAGCCTCCTTTTGGAAGATGGCTTCCAGGATCTGAACAGCCAGGGTGTTCAACCTGGATGAATGACAACCCATACGACGGAGAAGAAGAACCATCACCCCTTCCTGAGAGTGGGGCCCTTAAGCAGGATCAGCGAAGATTTCCCCAGAAAGGCAGGATGAACTTGGAAACGAAGATTTCGGCAGCTCACTGGATCCAGAATGGCAGCCCTTCCACAGAAGATGGTCCCACAAAGAAGATTATGATCGGGGTGACCCAGAAAAGTCCAAAAGATCAGATGAGATGAGGTATGAGTGTCTCATTACCCTTCCAGGTGATGGCAGTTTCCAACACCAAGGCAGGATGACCAAGGTGGGAAAACATAAAGTTGCCAGTAAAATGGCCCAGCGACAGTGCCAGCATGAAAGGCCTGGGCCAACAGGAAAACAGAGGAGGCTCAAGAAAGGCGTCCAACAGCCAAAAAGGAGAACCACAAATAAGCCAGGACACATGGTCCAGCCAATTTTGGTCTTTAAGATACAGAAAAGGCATAACAATGGTGGGAATCCTCGAGCAGGTAAGTAAGCTACGTGCCTTGTAAAACATTCTGATCAAAATTGAGTGTAGGCTCAGGTTCCACCCCAGGGTATACCCCAGATTTTCAGATATACCCACACCCACGAGATGGCCTCAGCTAGCCCTACAATTACACAAGGGGGTTAAAAGCAAGGTGTTCGACAGCCAGCCAATCCGGTTGACCCCTAAAACCGCCACTCACCCCAGACCACCTCCACAGACTGTGAAATGGCTGTCTTGAGGCAAGGAACTGATCTAGACCAGTTAAAACCACTAAAGAAAATGCAAGGCTGGGCTCATAAAGAGCATACAAGTTCACAATGTCCATTTAGGCCTACCTCATTGTTTCCTTGAATAAAGCAAACCCCTAAAACAAAAAAGGATGACAGCAAGACTTAAAAAATGCATTGGTACCCTTCGGCAGCAAACTACAATTGGGCCACCACTACAGTAAATCTGCTTGCACCACTGGTAAAGCCAAAACTAAATTACAGCGCAATCCAGCCCAATCACCAAACCAATGAAGGGTGATCAAATAGCTCTACGGCTAAAATGTGGGCCTTATAAAGCACCCCTTGTCACATATAGTCTTAATAATGCATGGAAAGTGGGAGACAAATTAAGGATTTTAATTCTTCGTAGACCAGTTCAGATAAGCTGATTGAACATCAATCAATAGATTATCAAATATATATTGCACTAGGCTGGAAAGGGTGGGGTATACTAATGGGCACCCTTTTCTCTCTCATCTAGTGCAAGTGGCTCCCTCCTTAGCGTTCCTCAACCCTAGGATGGTCTCTTGAGACTGGTAACCCCTACTGTCTAAGATTCTGTCTTCCCTTGAAATGCCTTGTCTATCTAGATGCTCTCTGGCAACAATAAGGTTGTCTCTGCTGTATGTTTCCCACTGTGATGTAATGTATGGGGTTTGTGCCTTCCAGATACTCAGGCCCCACTTGGTCTTATCCATCCACGCTCTGATATTCCTCTCCCTATGTCTCTCTGTCACTCTCCCTTACCTCCTCCTACCCCCGCCACCCACCTATTCCTCCCACTGTCTCTCCTCAATCTCCCAGACACCTCCTTATCTATCCCTCCAAGGTTCCTCTCTCTAATATCCACCTCCACCATTTGATCTTACTCCCTGTTACTCGCTCCCTGCCTCCCCTCTCTACACCACAACTACTACTCTCTTCTCTCTGCTCTACTACTACTCTCCTCTAGCCACACTACTACGTACCCCTCACCACTCACTATGCTCTCTCCTCTCACTACACCCCTCTCCTCCCATCTCACTATACCCTTCTTCTCTATACACGCCTTGCCACACTGTCTCCTGCTATCTCTTGCAGTTCTATGTGATTTGATCGTAGAGATTTTGTTGTATGCAAAACCATAATTTTATTTTTATTTGAATCCATTCTGTGATAGAATATTCCTATCCCTCTCTTACCACCACCTTCACCCCCTCCTACTCCGCCCTTGGCTTCTCTGCCACTACCATCTCGCACTCTCTCCACCCTCTGAAACCATACATTCTCTCTCTCTCTCTCTCTCTCTCTCTCTCTCTCTCTCCTTCTCTCTTCCACCTCTCTCATTTCCCCGTACACGCTTCCCCATCTGTCTGTATCTAGTTTCTCCCCCACTCACCTTTCATAGAGCCCCCATCACACTACACTACAGTACACTACACTACACTACACACACATACCTGGTACCACTCGCTCTTACAAATACCTCACCTGCACTCTGCTCAAATTGTGCCACCAACTCTCCAGTACTCTGCTCCTCAATCCGTTGTCCTGCTGGTCTCTTGGGCCACCTTCACACCACCTTCTGACCTCCCCCCTGCAGCCCACACTCTGCCTTTTTTTCTGTCCCCTTTTATATTGTGGTTCTGCTGTTTCTGTCTCCCCTTTCCCCTTCCATTGGATGAAGTGCTCACCTGACTCTAGCAATCAATCTGTGCCTGTCTTTTCCCCAGGGACTGGGTTACACAGGTAAGAGACTTTTAAAATCTCTCTAAGCCCCTTCCCGCTTTTCCAGGTTTTTGAAATAGTCTCTGGTGTGGTAGCAGCCAGGGCTTAAGGATACTCAATTTCACTTTGTTTTTCCTCAGTTGTTGGCGATTTTAGTTGCCGGCTTAGTTTGGGGAGAGCTTCTGTATCTCTCAAGCTCCCCTGCAGTCTCTCCTCACTCCCAGTTCACTTTCTGTTGGCTCCCTGTTCACCTGGGGTTGTCATGTCGGGTGTTGGGTGCCTCATTTATGTTTGACAGAGAAATACCATGTCCATTTCCTGGCTGGCTATCCTTGCTTTCATTCTCCTGGCTCCTGCCTGGGTTTTCTCAGTTGCTTCCTGGTGCAATTTTGGAGTTGAAGTTCTGAAATGGAAAAGAGAACTCTGGCCAGAAAATGAAAAAATTAGCTATTGGATGATGAAGACCGGTACCAGTGGTGAACATTGTTGCACATGCAGGGTTTCAGCAAATGGAGCCTCCCAGCTGCCACCTTCCACATCTGGGACAGGGCTAGATCTGGATCTTCTCCCAGTGAGCCTCCTGCCCTGGGTTAAGAAGCTCCCCACCCCCTTGACAGCATCATGACCCTGAACCTGTAAAACCCTGTCCTTGGAGCCTTATGTGCAACCAAGGGGCCATGTACTCTTAAAGAGACACAAAGGGCTGCAATGACTAGGGGGCTTGAGTACAAGTACCTGTGGCCCAAAAATATAGGCCAGCGATCCAAAACAAAAAAGAAGGGGAAAAAGCAAAAAAGTCCCAAAGGCCCTAAAGAATTCCCAAAAATGAATTTCTGTCTAAACATCTGCCTTCAGCAGTGTTAACAGCCTCATCCCCACCTGCCTCACCTTGGCCTCCTGCACCACAACTTCCATATAAGAGGGAAGACTGGCAGAAAGGGATTGCAAAGGGCAAGTGCACAAACAACTGTGTCTGCGCACTGCAACCCTAGCACACACCCCTCACCCAAGCAGGCGCAGAGTTGCTGGATGAGAAGGGCTGTGTCAAAAACAGCAGACATGACTTGTATGGTAACTTGCTGGCTGCTTGATAACCACTACAAGTTTTGTACATGTTCCTTGCAAAGGAAATGTACACTCGTCCTGTCCATGTTTTTCCTATTTTCTGTCAGGGAAGCTTGCATGCAGCATGCCCGTGCTGTACATGTACCGGTTTGTTAGGGAAGGTTGCTTCGGCAAAACCATACTGTACGTGTAACCATTTATTTGGGAAGATTTTTTAGGAACACCCTAGGTTGCACCCAACATTGATGATACAATTAATTGTTATTCTAGCCAAAGCCTGCTCTGGCCCAGTGTACACTGAACCAGTACCAGCTGTGAATAAAACCTCCCCATGTCTGGCCCATACTGCACCAGTAACCATGTGTAAGGGAAGAAAGTACTGGCACTGCCCATGCTGTACGTTTTGTGAGGAAACATCCACTTGCCCTGCCCATTCTATATTGTTTCTGACGGATGCTTGAAATCACGCTTCCACATGTATTTACCCCAGAACTTGCACTAACCCTGGCCATGAGGTACGTGTGCAGTTTTCTGTGAAGCTTGCTGTGTTTAAGGGCCTGATTCATGGAATACTTTTCAGGGTAAATCTGGAATTTGCGGACCATTTAGTGTGCAAAACCCCCCTTTGTTGATTCATGGAATCTACTTTGCAGGAAAAATCTGTACACTGTGGGGCCTGCGCGCACATCCTGCGCGTGCCTGCTTGGAGTCAAGCACAAGACTCCATGCAGAGAGCCAGTTGGGCCTACGCAGAGCTCAAAGTAGGGGTGGAACATGCAGAATGCGGAAGAACAAGGCAAATTGGGTGCATCACGAAGGATGGCCCGCGACTTAATCGCACACCCATAACTGCGCTAAACCAAGCGTATTCAAGGAAGTGAACACGCAACCTCACGCTGAGGAAATCACTATGCAAAGCTTGCGAGCCACCCGAAGGCAGGCGTAAAGACCAATGCGCATACGAATCACAGCGCAAAGGTAAGATCGGAATGTGGATTTAGGGGTGCGTGCACGCAGTCAGGGTTCAGATCAAAGTTAGTGGTGCATTTTAGCAGTTTAGCAGGGTGCAGACACGGATTACTGGGGTGCTTGAATAGTTACGCGGGACCCTATTCAGTGTCGCCGGGGTGCTGCCTTGCTTGTAGGGGTTTGCATGCAGTATTGCCGGGGTGCATTACTTCGCGGTCAAGGAGTGCCCAAAGGTCTGTATATGTGACTTGAATCGCTATGTGTGGGCGTGTGTTGTAGGCGTTCCAGCCATGAATTGCGAATATGCAGAGCACGCACTGAAACATCTGTGTGCAGGGACTTGCAAAATGTTGATCTCGCCGCGCGAACTTTGCGGAATCGATGCACACTTTTCCATGAATCGAGCCATAAGTTTGTGTGTGGGTGCGTGTGAGATTTGACCATGTTATTAAAAGTAGGCTTTAAAAGGATGATGGGTTAAGTGAGACTGGTTAATGTTTACGCATCTAAAAGGCGCATTTAAGGGAGGACATGCAGTTGGTGTGCATATGTGGTATGTGGTGGGGTGGAGCAGCCAAATTGCCTTTCACATAGGGCAGCAAAAATCCTTCTACTGGCCCTATGTAAAGTTGGGGTTGCCCTCCCAGAAATGTCAGTATGCCTCACTCCTTGAAGCCAGGGATGTGGAACAGGGTGGTTGGAGTCTTCTCAACCCGAAGACACAAGGATGGAACTGGAAACACTGAGGAAGCGCAGCAAAAGGCTGGCATCAGATGAGGAGGTTAAGCAAAAGGGTCCAGTGAGCAGGGGTCAGAGTGGTATACACTTGTGGAGAAAGAGGTAAAGATTTGGAAATGGGTTGAAGGATGAAATTGGCCAGAGGTCGGTAAGGAAACAGATCCAAGACTGAATGTGTCCTCATTGGTCCCCCGCTAACCAACAACTGCTCAACGATATGCGCATAGAAGGATTTCATCTTCAACTCCTGGATTGAGCACAATCCTTAGGCTTCACCATTGAGAGCAGCCTGTCCTTGCAGTAACATATAGCCAAGAAGGTCCAAACAGCCTGGCTCCAAATCTCTGCCCTTTGCAAAATAAAACCCTTCAGTCCCACCACAGGACTCCCAGACCACAGTGCACCCCCTCGTGGTCTTGTACATTGATGGGGGAAATGCCCTCCAGATAGGGCTCCCAGCCGCTCACTTGGCTCCTCTAAAAGCAGTGAAAAATACACGAGGGCTGTGGGTTGCTTAACAAAATGTATTGCGGGTTATGCCCAAGCACTATATACTAACATGAAAAGGGGGGGGGGGCAGGCAAACCCCAAAACCAAAATTTGCTCAACCGGGCATGTATAATGCTCGTGAGTGATCTATGATATCTCAGGAGGTAAGGGCAGATAAGAGCACCGCTATCTTGTCACACTTGTAGAAAACACTACTGACTTTCTAAATTGTCTACAAATTTGGACTAGTTGCCTGTGCCTGTCGTCAAGCAGAAATACAACAAGTCAAGTCAAGGCAAAAAAGGACAGAGAAGGTTCTAGCTGTCCCTACCTGTCTTAAGCCCTATCCCTAGTCAGTGCTGGTGTGCCGCCTGTCTAATAGTGGAGAGAAAAAGAGGACAACAGTTTACTCATATTGCAACTCTTTGTTTCTCTTTCATTCGTTAATGCTTAAATGACTGATGGCCCTTGACTGATGGCCCATGCACTGTGTTTTTGGTGAATACTCGTGGTGTGATCAGGGTAATCAATGCAGATCAAAGACCTTGCTTCTTAATAAAATAAAAATATGGGGTAAAGTTAATTCCCGAAGAGTATTGAGGCAAAGATCACTTTATTGACCACTACAGAGAGTGAATGAACCCCAATAAAAAATGTAACCCTGATTTAAAGACTAAAACCATCATGTTATGAAGACTAAGCCAAGGGGTAGATACTAGAGTTTCTTAGTCTCCCTATGGCTCTAACGTGGTGTGCGTCAGGCTCCTTCCTGCCTTCTCCACATGTGTGTAAACCGGTTTCGGTGGTCTGAGAAGTTAATGCCACCTTCTTCAGGACTGTCTCTGTATTTAGCTTGCAAGGCTGATCTGCTACAGATTTATAGGCCACTCATATTCTGTATCCAATATTCAATTGTAAGAATGGAATAGTGTCACTAATGTCGGTTATATCTTCTTCTTCGGATGAAATAGCAGATTCTTCCCCTTCCCCCAACTCCTCAACTTCCACTTTCTTCTTGATCTTCCCTTCCTGATGTCTTGGAGGCTTCTCTTTTTTCTTGTGAAGATAAGGACGCCCTCGATAGGATGCCACCGTGCCACTAAGAAAGGGGCAACGGGGGTTATCCCACCGAGAGCGCCTCACAGGGGGAAAAAGCCAGAAGGCACAAAAACCCCTATGAGTAGTATTTCAGGTAGATGATCGAAGAAGGCAAGTGTGCTGATGGAAGAACAATTCGGTAAGCAGGCACGGGTCTGGTAGGCAGAGGTTCCAAATAGATACAAGGGATAGGCACAGGCAGCCCGGTAAGCAGGCACGGGTCTGTAGGCAGAGGTTCCAAATAGGTACAAGGGATAGGCACAGTTAGTCCGGTAAGCAGGCACGGGTCTGGTAGGCAGAGGTTCCAAATAGGTACAAGGGATAGGCACAGGTAGTCCGGTAAGCAGGCACGGGTCTAGTAGGCAGAGGTTCCAAATAGGTACAAGGGATAGAGAAAGGAGGCGGAAGAAAACCGGGAAGGGAGGAAAAGGAACGAAGCAAGGAAAGGCACAGGGAAAAAGGCGAAAGTAAGGAAAATCAAGGACTAGGCACTGCGCAAGGCAGGGTAACACAAGGGTGGAACACTGCTGTGTGGGAACAGCGAAAACGAAAAGCAGAAAAGCAGGATATAACCAGTAACGGGAGCGGCAACAACACAGGAGGGAACCCGGAAACGTTGCAACGCGTATGCGACCTGGAAGTGGAGTGCTTTATACTTCCGGGTCATGCTCGCATGCAACGACTAGAGCGGTGCGGGGAAAAGACGAGGAGTGAAATGCTACGGCGGACAGAAACGCCAGCGATTCCACACACGCCATACCCGCCGCGGCATGACAAATAGTCTCACCCCGAGCTCGTTTGAGGAGACATTCAGACTGACCCTGTAAATAAGCAAAGGGAGCAGTATCAATACTAGTTGTATTTGACTAGTATTCAATGGTGTCCAGTCATTATTTCGACTGCAAAAGGGTTGAATACAATAAGTTTGAAGGAAAAGGATCGAAAAAAAATGACCGAATGCTTTTTTAAAATGTATTTTTGTGTGTGTTTGGTATAGGAAAAAATAGTGCTTTTTCCCCCAAAAAACGGGGGTTTGGGGTGGGACCCCCCATAAAAAAAGTGCATTCGGTCATTTTTATTTAGATCCTTTTGATTCAAACGTATTGTATTCTACCGTTTTAGATTCAAAACTTTAACTATAAACCGTATTCGATCACTTTGCATCTTATAAGCTATTAATACAACATTTGGAGCATGTACATATATGATAAAAGTCCTCACATGTCATCATTGTGAGTAAGGTGCAGAGTATGGTATGATATGGCATTTATAGCGCGCCTATACACAAGTGTAACAGATATGTTGAATACGAGGAGTCACACAGATGGCTGTGTTGTGGACCACCTGGAGAGAAGGCAATAAAGTGCATTGTATTTAGATAATTGTTCATCTCATGATGTGTAAAGCAAACTGCACAAACGGTGGGTGGTGGGGGAATTAATCATAAACATTTCCTCATTATAAAGTATCATGAGATGTAACAGAATGATATCTGGGGTAGCAACCCCTTGTTCTGGTGTATTGGTTTATTTCATATTGTGTCACAAGCTACTCACAGTTAGTGTGTTCTATGTAGTTGTTGTTAGAGCTAGAACAGTCAGATTTGACAAAGGTATAAGGGCCAACTACTAATCCATGTTTGACTAGCATTGGAACATGCTAGTAATGGTTAGGATTGCATATGGCATTACAGTTACATGGAATATGTTTATCCACTTATGGATGTATGTGTGTTGCATTCAGATAGGCTTGAATGGTTACTTCAAAAGTAAAAGTAAGAAAATAGTGGAGGTGACCTGAGCCTGGCCAATTTTAGCTGTGGCTCGGTATCTCTCCCTCACCGCTTCCTGTTCCTAGCACAGCATCCATATGCGGTTGCTTGTGAATACACTGTCTACAGGGGGTGGCTTGTCAATTCATTACTGCCGTTGCATAAATGCCTCATGCTGTGTTCGCTTGCGCTTAACTCATGCCAGCAGATTTGTAATGTCCTTGCCAAGCTCTCGCGATTGAGCGCAAAACACCGGAAAGATAAAGTCGGACATATCTTAATGTTTTTACTTGTCCATAGTTACCGGACATGCATGTATGCATGCAAACCGATGATATGAGTGCTGTTGTAGCCCGGCCACCATCTACGAAGGGGTTTTGGAATTAATCCATTGTCCGCTCGAACTGCTGTATGTCGCAGTGTTTTCCTTATGATGGGCCATTACTTAGTAACTGATAGGACTATTACTACAGAGGCTGATGTTTGTGACTATAATACGCCAAATTGGTATACTGATGCCGGTAATCCTGATTCACATGTGATGTTGCAGCCGGGCCACCATCTTGGAAGCGGCTTCAAATCGATGTATTCTCTGTGGCAGAGGTTATCTTACAACGAGTAAGTCATTAATTGTAATATTATGCTTCATCTAGAAAGTGTTAGTAGATCCTGTACCTCAAGGGTATGAGGAACTGGTCTTGGTTTGTATTGTAGTTCCCAGCCCAGTAGGCAATATATATATATATCTATATGTGCGCTCTGCTGGCCTGGTGTATGTGCCAGGTTGGGCACTAACAGTAACAGGAGTAATAGGAGGACCAAGGGTGCATATTCTTCCAGGACCATATTGGAAGGGGTCCAATTTCAGGCGGACAGTCTAGTATATTATGGACATCTCATTATAAGGGATAGGCTCTCATGCTCTCTATTACAGTCATATGTCCAACTAGATGGTAGTGAGAGTTTGCCAGTTTATCGGCTCATTTAGACCTTGTTGGTCCGTTTTGAGATGGAAGATCCACCTATGTTCCCTTTTGAGTAGGAGGGAGTGTATATCTCCACCCCTGGGTGGGACAGTCACCTTTTCTACAATTGTCCAGACCAGATCATTCTCCTTCTGTCCTTTCAGAAAGAAATGTTCCTCCAATGGTACATACAGCCTTTTGGTAGGTATACAGGATTGGTGTTCCTGTATTCTTTTCTTTACGGGTCTGGCCGTCATTCCAATGTATTTAAGGTTACATGGGCATGTGATGAGCTAAATTACATTACTAGAATTGTAGTTTGTAAATGTAAGTTGTCTCCGAGGGGTATGTCCAGGTCCAATGTGGTGGACCTGGAGGTTAGCAGGCATACTGAACATAGACCATAAGGCAAGTGGCCGACCGGTCTTGTCATGTGCCAAAGGGTGGGTTGTAAGCTAGGCCCCGGACCTGGGTAGAAAGATCTCACAAGAGAGTCTCTTATATTTCTCTTCTGTTTGATGGCGAATCGAGGTGGCAGCAGAGGTGTAGTGCCCCCCATGTTCAGAATCAGCCACAGCTTTGATATTTCTTTTTTTGATTAGTTGTGAAGAGTAACTTACGACTGCTGTTATGCGATTCCCCTGTCTTTGTCTCATGTTTTGCTCTAAAGTAGTTTCTCGAGGGGTGAAATGTGCAAGCTTTCTTGTGTGTCTCAGGAGTCCTCTTTCTTTTAGTCTATTTGTGAGGGTTGTTGCCTGTCCATCATGTTTGGCAGTATCAGAGCAGTTATGTTGAAATCTCAGATATTGCCCAAGGGGGAGATTTTCCGTAACTGTTTTGGGATGGAAACTATCAAACTGCCGTAACAAGTTCCTATCTGTAGGTTTTCTAAAAACAGTAGTGCAAAGTCTGCCGTTGTTTGCTTGTATTTTTAGATCCAAAAAGTGTACTTCTTCATTACTGCTGGAAAAGGTGAATTATAAGTACCTGTTTCTGTTGGTTATCCAGGTAACAAATGTCTCTATATGTGTAGATCAGCAGTACATTGTCTGTGTACCTGCACCAGAGGGCAATCTGGTCTTTGAACTGGTTGTTAATATAAATGTGTGTTCTCTCGAATCTCCACATATAAATTGGCAAGTAAAGGGCAAAAGTAGCCCCCATTGTGGTCCCTGACATTTGTTCATAGAATTTGTCTTTATACATAAAGATATTCTTTGTAAGGGCAATTGCAGCAAGTTATAGTAATAGCAGGCATAGAATCTCCCCTGGTATTTGCTCTTCCAGAATTTTATTGATCACCATGAGTGTCTCCATCTGAGGGACGGAGGTATACAGACACTCTATATCTACAGTGACCAATATCTGCCTCTGTAGATTGAATACAAGCAGTCCACCACACTGCAGCATGTCTTATTACATGGGCACAGAAATGTGACCGAATCACCCCTGTCCTACATCAACTACATTGACTTCCTCTCCAGGCCAGGATACTGTTCAAGACTGCATGTATCATCTACAAAGTAGTCACGAGTAGCACACCAGCATCTCTGGTAGCTAAGCTCCACATGTCTGGTGGCACACGCTTCTTGTGCAACAAATCGACTAACCATCTCTAATCACAATTAGTATGCAAAGAGAGGACCCACAAAAATTCCTTCTCTTGTCATGCACCCACTCTCTAGAACTCAAACATGGTATCGGCTCAAAATGCCCCCACACTTCAGGCATAGGTGGGTGAGGAGTAGGCTCATGTGTTGGAGAGGTTTGACATTCTCTACGGGAGTAGTCTGCTGAAAGTGGGAGTATGGCAGTCCCTGGCACAAAAAGAGTAAGGGCAGCAAAGTACACAAAGCACCCACCCACAGGTGAGGTGACAAAAATATGTCTGTCACTAATGAGGGATAAATGGACAAAGGGGTTTGGGTGCTACTTAAGAGATAAGCAAGAGAAGCTTAGTGGGAGAATGGAGAGCGTGGACAGAGAGGGATGTGAGAGTATGTATCAAGTTGAGAAAGGGATAGAGAGTTAAGAAACAGGAGCAGAAAACAGTGGCGAGTTGGAGAAGATGGAAGGTTTAATAGGAATAAAAACTTGAGCAGTGTGGGGGACAGGGCTATCAATTGTAGGAAACGCCCACAGAGATGTTCGGCACTATTTAACTGCATAGACATCATGAAAAGGACTCATTCATCACATGGTTCTTACATTGAGTAAGGAATAACAAAACATTTAGAGCCAGGATGGGGTGTGAATGTTCTGATTTTGGAGGAGGCTGGATACGTGCATCTGGCTTCGGATGAGGGCAGGTACTATCCAGGCTAGTATACACAGACATAAGCCTCTTTCTACCATATCAGCCTTTCTTGGGTGACAAATCCTTGAAGGAGCAAGAGCATGGCATATACTGCAGAAACCAATGGGGTGCTGTGCCTCGTTATACACCCTCACTGCCCTTGTGCCTTTAATTTTGTCTTCAAGGTCCATAGCTCCCGCTACTGCGCTTGGGCTGGGTCGATAGATCTTAATTATAATCCTTGGAATGCTAAGAGGATAGCTCAGGGGAGCCACGTATGTCTTGGAAGCAAAACAACACAGCGCAACACAGGTTAGAATCCCACTCTATTAAGCAGGTTAGAACAATTACAATTATAATAATAATTATAATAATAAGAGAGCACTCTCATTGGACATTCTACAGGCTATAAGAACTGGTGTAGCCTGCAGATTGTTTTGAATGCGACACTTCAAGGCACCCAGCAGTGCTGAGAGTACTCACAGCCATATCCCGCAAATACCCAGGCAAATTTGTGTACTGACAACTTCTATACACTTGTACATACACGATATATTTTGAAGATGGACATGGATTATAAAAGCGCTATAGGCCTTGCCCTTCAGGGTACCAGGCGTTATGGGCCTCTATGCCTAGTTAAACGCCCTTTCTGCAGTCAGACCTTTAATTAGGACTTCAGGACCCATACTTGTTATGGCCTTCTATATGGGTCGATACAGCTTAATGATATCCTAGCAGATGTGAAAGCCATGCCGCATTGGCCAATGCAAGTGTAATGCGAAGCAGTATGGCTTGGAAGCTTTGTATAGCACTGAAATCATGCAACTCAAGGAGGGTGCATCACGTCCCAGTCACATGACCACTGCTCACAGCCAGCCCCACCATCACAATGCCATTGCCACTCTGCACCCCCAAACTTCCGGCATGGCTCATAGTGCAGACCTCCCTTTTGTCACAGAAGCGCCGCTACGAGCCTCGCCGGTAGAACCACTGGCCATAAATGAAACAAGGTTCACAGTGCGGTGCTTCCCAGCAACATGCATGTACAGACGGATGCCCCGTTAAACAAAGCACCAAATGCTCGCCCATGCTGCGCAAAAGTAATATAGTCCCGGTGATTTTTTTGGTTGTTTTTATTAAAATATATGTCCCGCCCGCTCCACTACACAGACGCAGCATACGCGACCCGGGTCGTCAGAGAATTGAGTATTACCTTGCGCTTCCCTCACAAAAGAGTGCTGCAATGTTTTAGATCATCGAAAACATTACTCCAGGCGGCGCCTGTTGTTGTTAGATGTAGGCATGCAAGCTCGGAGAGTAATTTTATATACAATAATAACACTTATCAATGAAGCGCGGAGGCATTGAGTATAGGTGTAACTTCTTTAATCATCAGACGAGAACTGGCGCACGGGTGGAGCTCCGCCTCCAACATCACGTGGGTTGCAGCCCACACCACAGAGCAGCAGCAGAAAAGGGACAGGGCCTGCCTTTAACAAACGTTAACAATAAAGAGAGGACGTTACATCTCACCCTTACTTAGAAAATAATTTAGGTCCTCAACTCATTTCTTCTATCCAATGAGATGGCTTGCAAACCACCCTTCTAGAAGGGCTTCGTAGGCAGGGAGCGTCTTCCCCATTGCGATCAGTATCGATATCATCAGCGTCCCCGCCTTCTTCTCTGTATTTCGAGTCCACATCAGACCAGTCATCGCTGACTGTTGGATCACTGCTCTCATGGTTCACCTCGCCTTCAAAAGACCGAAAGAATGAAGAGTTTCTGAAGAGTTTCGGATGACAGTGCCAGTGGGACTAACAGCTGTTACCATGGTCCCTTGAATGTGAATCGCTGTCACTGGTTCTGGCTTGGAGTCTTGTGCCCGACGTACCAGTACCTGATTTCCTATTCGGAAGTTGCTTTGCTTTTTGTCTGCGGTCTGCATACTCCATCATCTTACTCTTGCTTTCTCAAACCTTTGTCCGGGCTGTGTCTGCGCATTCACTGGAGAGAGAGCTGTTGGGATTGTGAGGTAGAGTGGTTCCTACTACGCGCCCAAACATGAGCACTGAGGATGTCTCTGTAGAGCTATGTGGCATGTTTCTGTAATCCCAAAGTAATGTGCAGATGTCCTGCATGAAGGATCCCTTAGTGATTGAGCAGACTTTCAGAGTGTGTTTTAGGTTACCCATAAATCTCTCCACTGTTCCATTTGCTTGTGGCCACGGGGTGTGACCTTGCGATGTTGGAAACCAAGATGTTCTGCAAATATGGTGAAATCATGTCCGCTGAAAGGGGGTCCATTGTCGGACTTGACGGTGGAGGGATTTCCAATAGTCAGCAAACGTTTTATCTAGCGCTGGCATCACAGCCTGTGCACTGGTGGAGTGGATCAGATGAACGTCCGGGAAACTGGACATCTTGTCAATGATCACGAGTGCATATTTGCCATTGGCCTTTGGGCCAAACATGTCGATGGCGACCTCATCCCATACCTGTATTGGCATCATCGTCATCTTGAAGGGCTCAGGAAATGTGTGCAAGAAAGAGAAAGAGAGAGAGAGGGGGGAGAGAGAGAGAGAGGCGGGAAGAGAGAGAGGAGGAGAGAGAGAGAGGAGGAGAGAGGGAGAGAGAGAGGGAGAGAGAGAGGAAAAGAGGGAGAGGGAGGGAGAGAAAGAGAGAGAGAGAGAGAAAGAGAAAGAAAGAAAGAGAGTGATGCACACATTTGGTTGGTCATTTAGAGTAACCATTTTGGAATATTGGCATTGATTTAGGTAGC
Source organism: Ambystoma mexicanum (assembly GCF_040938575.1). Taxonomy (NCBI): domain Eukaryota; kingdom Metazoa; phylum Chordata; class Amphibia; order Caudata; family Ambystomatidae; genus Ambystoma; species Ambystoma mexicanum. Next base: position 321,613,474 of record NC_090926.1, on the reverse strand, counting down.
TTACAAGAAAGCCATCAAGTTCCATTTTTGTCTTAGAATTCTGGGACCTGTTGTTAAAACATAGGACCAAAATGTCAGAATTTCAAGAAACAAATGGAACTGGATGTCTTTCTTAAGCAGGGCCCTCAAAGAGTTCTGGGGATTGTGGCTGTAGCTTCATTTCCAGTGACCATACATGCATAGATTGTGGTTGGAGCACCAAGAAAGTGATTCACAGTAACCATACTGGCACAGATTGTGGCTGCAGCTTCATGAAAGTACTTTTCAGGGATCATACTGGCACAGATTGTGGTGTCAGCTTAATGAAAATGATTTACAGTACATGCACTGCTGGAGTAGACCCTGCCCACAACTTCATGAATGTGCTTTACAGTGTCCATACTGTTATGGACTGGCCTCAGCTTCAAGATAGTGATTTACAGTGGCCATGCCATTAGAGATTGTGGACATAGCTTAAAGAAAGTGATCCACAGTGGCTAAACTCCCGTAGATGTGTTAAAGAGATTCTTGAAAGTTATTTACAGTAACAATACTGGCATAGATTGTGGCCACAACATCAAAGAGACATAGTGCCTCATTACGACCCAGGCGGTAAGTTACCGTCTGGGTCGTACCTTTACCGCCATGGCGTAAACTATGTTTACGCCATGGTGGTTGGCGGATTTACCGCCCCATTCCAAGGTGAGTGGGGCGGTAAATCCTCATTTCCCATTTACCCTTCCCCATTCCTATTTTTGCCCCATAAGGCATAATGGGAGTGGGGAAGGAGATAATTACGCCACCGTAAATTACGGTGCCGTAATTATCTCCAAGGTCCCTTAGCGCCATGGATTTTAACGCCTGCAAAAAGCAGGCGTTAAACTCACCATGGCGCTAAGGGACCTTGTAATCAGACGTTAAGGGTCGACGCAGTTTACGGCGCCGTAAACCCCTTAACGCCTGACTCGTAATGAGGCCCATACTATTGTAAGGGTATAATCAGTTGCAATCTATTTCATTCTTAATTTTAACTTGTTTTAATTTCGTCATGCTCCGATTTTAAAAACTGGTGTTTAGCTTCATTTTGTGAATCCTGTGTAATATTTATGTAACTTGCCACACTTTCGTGCCTGCTCCTAGCCGTGCGCAGCTGCCTTGGTGTGCTTGAAGATTGATTGTAAGCACAAGGCAGCTCTGTACTGACCGGCATCTAAAAGACATCAGAAGCCTGCGACTTGAATCAGACCCGGGATGGGTTGGGGCCAGTGTGCAGCAGTCCGCAGCAGAACGCGGCTCTATTCCCAAGATTCTGCTCTCCGGATCGTGTTCCGTGTCGTCGGGCACTGTTAAAGCATACCAGAAACAAACACCACTTCAGGTGAGATCCCTAACTTAGGTAGTGCTACGGCTTTCCGGTTTAACACCAGAAACAGGCGGCCACACAGGGGGGAAGAGATGGGTACCATCAAGGAAAAAAGACATCTAATATAGGACCACAGCCGATAGATCACTGGGCTCATACCACACCAGCCACCCCGATAAGAAAGATACTATAGAGCAGTCCAACTAGGAACAGCAGGTCCTTAGTACCCTAAAAGTCAATTTACTGAATACCCGGTCTCTCAGCAAACACTCAGAGAATATTCACAACCTTATCATGGAGGAAAAGCTAGATATGCTTTTCCTAACAGAAACTTGGCTCAAGGAGCCAATTGGACCTGTGTGTAATAAAGCGGTCCCAGAAGGATATACCATCTATCATCAGAAAAGGGATAAAGGGGCAGGAGGTGGGGTAGCCATAATAGCAAGAGAGACATTCAGTCTATTTAAAGCCTCAATGTCCTGCACAGGCTGTGAAACTCTCCACCTCAAATACTCCCCTACCCCTAGAATATGCATCAATGTTATAGTGTTATACAGGCCTCCCTTCCTTATTTCAGACTTTAGCTGTGAGATCACCCAGCAGCTTAATGCACTCAAATCTACTAACTCCTCTTTAATCCTGGTTGGCGATCTTAATAGGTGGTGTAGAAACCCCCTTGACAAAGAAGCCACCAGACTTGAAAATTCATTAAAAAATATTGATTACTCTATCCAGAACAACGGACCCACTCCAATGAAGGGTAATCAGTTGGACTGGGTTGTAACACACAATCTTACCGCGGCGGGGCAAGGGCGCGGTGTTTGGCGCCTTCCTGGTGCCCCGAGGGACTTCCTGCTACTGTGGCCACGCCCCCTGGGCTTATCTCGCGGCCACTAGCCCCGCATAGGTGAAGCCCGCGGCGGGGCAAGGGTGCGGTGTTTGGCACCTTCCTGGTCCCCGGAGGGAATTCCTGCTACTGTGGCCACGCCCCCCTGGGCTTATCTCACGGCGACTAGCCCCGCAGCGGTGAAGCCCGCGGTGGGGCAAGGGCGCAGTGTTTGGCGCCTTCCTGGTCCCCGGAGGGACTTCCTGCTACTGTGGCCACGCCCCCTGGGCTTATCTCGCGGCCACTAGCCCCGCTGCGGTGAAGCCTGCGGCGGGGCAAGGGCGCGGTGTTTGGCGCCTTCCTGGTCCTCAGAGGGACTTCCTGCTACTGTGGCCACGCCCCCCTGGGCTTATCTCGCGGCCACTAGCCCCGCAGCCGTGAAGCCCGTGGCGGGGCAAGGGCGCGGTGTTTGGCGCCTTCCTGGTCCCCGGAGGGACTTCCTGCTACTGTGGCCACACACCCCTGGGCTTATCTCACGGCCACTAGCCCCGCAGCAGTGAAGCCCGCGGCGGGGCAAGGGTGCGGTGTTTGGCGCCGCAGGTGTTCGGCATCCGCGGAGAGAGGCATTCTCTGTGTAGGCTGTGTAGGCTGTCGGATGGGGCGCCAAGAGAAGTAAGTGCCGGCGAGTGTTCTACATCTTTTGACTGTTCGTGACTGTTTCCTACAAGGTGTAGAGCCCAAGAAGTTTGTTGGGGCCCATACTCAGCAAATCAGCCCAGTTTCCTCAGGCCAGCTGCGGGGGGGCTCCGTTATGTCCCTATTAAAATCCTTGACGTCCTTTAAGGGCCGTGCTGTACCAAGGAAACCGGCCAGGAAACCAGACAGGTTTTTGCCATCCACCCTGCCCCTGAACTGTTCCCAGTCTGAGTCTGCCACCAATCCTTCCAAACATACTCCAGCACGAAAGCTCCTGGCTGTCAAAAGAAGAAGCCAACCGGGAGTAACAGCCAAAGCAAAGACTCACACATCTCCGTGCCCTGACATTGACCTGGCCTACCGAGGACCCATCCACACCGTGGAGGGTATGAAAGCATCCACCCCAGGATCACAATGTGGGGGGGACCCTGCAGCAATCTTGCTAGCCTCCCAGCACTGAGCTGCAATGTCAGCCCCTCAAGTATGAACCACAAAACCATTGCCTGCCAGGACACTCTGCCCGCAGAAACTGGGAATCTAGATGCCTTGCTGCTGGCTAATGCTCCTGGGACTTGCACAGAGGGGGCTCGTGATGTGTTAGTTCTTCCACCAGCATCCCTGGCACTTGTTGTACCAGTTACCACCCCACTTAGCCCGCCCCTTGCAAGTCCATGCTTGCCCCTTGATCTCCCGTTCATCTTGGGACCTACTCTTGACTGTCCCCCCCCAATCACTGTTGCTGCTACTCTGGACCCAATGGACATAGAAACTGTCAGAGCAACCGAAGTTAAGCACCCTCCCAGTCCCATCTGCAGCTCCTGGAGTGAGAACCTACCTGCATCGACCTTAGGGTCCAGTTCCTTTCTTAACTTACCTCCATTTAGGGTGCTCAAGTCCATCACCCACGGCAGTCATCCCTCCTCTGCTCCAACACCCAAGGAGGTGCATACTGTCGGAAGTTGCCCCTGCGCACAGGTGCTCTCCGAACTAGCTGTCATTAAAAAACTACTTTTGGTACTGATCGATGCCCAGGGGAGGAGTGGGGAGGGGAACGGTGGAGTGGACTCGCTGGGGGAGTCTTCCAGCATGCCTCTTGCTGGTAAGGGACCCAACCCCCCACAGCAACCTCTGAACACTGTATCCTGCGAAGGGACTGTTCATGCACTAATGAGCCTTATTCCGGATGAGCAGTTGACGTACCCTAACGCTGATAGAGGACACCCCCCTGGGTGTACCAGGCCAACTCTGCTGGTGGAGGGTCCCCCAAGCTCCTTGAGAACAAATCCCCCTAGGGAGGGAGGGACTGGAGCACATGGAAATTTTTCAAGGGTGCGCAGCCCCAAGAGTCATGTATATGGGGGGCAAAGAACTGCTACTGTTTTTCTTCATGGGGTACCTAAACTGCTTTTGGGCAGGAGAGAACCAAGGGATGCCCTTTCTAACAAATGTCTCCATTGGCTTCGTACAGCTGGGAATTGGCCCTTTGTAGCCAGGGAAGCTATGGTGGGGTGTGTTAGATTGGCTGGCGAGGGTATAAACTCTTCCGACTCTGTTAAACTGGTTTTTAGGAATGATCAAATGGCCAGGGAAGTTTTGAGAAGCTCTGAGGGTTATGTGCGGGCCCCATATAGCGGGATTGCAATCAGCTCGCGCCCCTATCCGGGAGCAGTTGCTCCACCTGGAACTATCACCCATAGTAATGTCCTGTCTGGAGCAAACTGTACACCTCTGGGAAAAAGGCCCGCGGGGGGATGTGAGCGAGTGCCAAGTGTGGGCAATTAGTCTTGTGACTCTCTGGACTAGTAAAGGGACAATATGGAATGTAATGGGGGCCTATGGTTGACCCTTTTCTCCCTCCTAGTACCTCTGATTTATTACATTTGTATATGGAGCACAGACGGTAATTCTTTTTATGTGTTGTGATTTTGTATTTCTTGTGTTTGATGGATTTTTTGAAATCCGAATAAACTTGTTTGACTTTGACTTTGACAATCTTACCATACAGAATATAAGAACCCAGCCATGCATCTGGTCCAACCATTTCAAAGTCATGTTTGAAATGTTCCTACAAGATGCACCCAGAAATAAACATAGTCCCCATATCAGGACTAAGAGTAGAAACTTTAAAGGCATAGGCCCAGAACAACTAGAACCCTGCCTTTGCCAAATATTAAAGTGCTTCCAAACTGGGGACTCCTGCGAGCAATTGTTGAAACACTACTCGAATCACATACTGGAGATGGTGGATCAACATGCCCCTCTTAAATCCAAAATAGTTAGAAAAACTAATAACCATCAGAGCTGGCTCAATAGTACACTTCGTGATCTCAGGACTAAGAAAAGACGGTTGGAAAGAATCTGGCAAAAATACCTCTCACCAGAGACTAAGGAACAATGGAACCAGGCTAATGTTAAATACAGAAAGAGCATTAGAATCGCTAAAGCAGAACACTATAATGAGCTGATCAAAGTCGCACCCAACTCGGCAAGTAAGCTCTTTGACATTCTCAAATTGCATGAGAAATCAAAATCCCTGCCCCCCCTACACACCTACTGAGGAGGACTGTGAAACTGTAAAAAAGGCCTTCGTAGATAAAACTCAAAAAGCCAGAGAAGCTATCATCCAGGCTAGAGAAACCGCCAAAGAGATTCATCTTCCTAATGCGGCTAAACTACAATCTTACGAATTAGACAACTTTAATTTTCAACCCATCTCAGAATCTGAGATGGTGAACGGGCTAGCTAAGATGAAACCATCCTCTTGCGCTGAAAATCTAATTCCTCCTAAAATAAACCTGGAAAACAAGGAACTGTTTGCCCCAGTGCTGTCCAAGAAAATTAATGCATCTTTTCATGATGCCATAATTCCCCAAGCCATAAATAAGGTGACCATCACACCACTGCTAACAAAGAAAGGGTCTGGATCCTAAAGATCCCAGTAATATGCGCCCAATCACTAACACCAATTTTGTCCCGAAAATTATGGACAAAATTGCTACAGAACAATTGCAGGCACACATGGAAGCCAACAACATCCTGCACGAGCAGCAGTGCTGCTCATAGCACAGAAACCGCAATGTTAGATCTTCAATTGCGAATTCTCTCCAAAGTGGATAAGAGCAAGACAGGGATACTAATGCTCATAGAGCTAAGTGCTGCTTTTGATCTTGTCGATCACACACTGCTTCAGCAAGTACTGGAGAAAAAAGCAGGATGCTCCAAAGCGTCCTTGGCCTGGCTAGCATCATTTCACACAGATCGAGTAGCCAGAGTACACTGGGAAGATATGTTTTCAACTCCAACCCCTATAAGTGCAGGGGTACCACAGGGAGCCAGCATATCTCCTCTCCTCTTCAATTTATTAATGAAATATCTATGTGTACTTCTAGAATCCACCGGCGTATATTTTACAAATTATGCCGATGACACACAGCTAGTGTTAGAACTGGAGAGTGACTACCAATTAGACAAGGAAAAGATCACGACCGTTTACAACCTGATAGACAAATGGTTGGAAAGACAACTGGATGTGCTTGAATAGCAAAAAAAACAAGCTCATGATTTTTGGCTGTAGCCAAGCGAGGGATAAGCTCGGAATAGAATACGGGGAGCTTGTGATTAAAGAATCACGTATTAAGGTAGTCTCCCATTAAAAACACTTGGGATGATGATGGAGTCCACCTTGGGCATTGAAGCTTAGACAAACTATCTCCACAAAAACAATGCCTATTCTATAAGGCTCCTGAGAGCCATCCGCCCACTTCTTAATGAGAACAACGCGGCCACGATAGCCAGGGACATTATACTGGCGCGCCTTGACTATGGCAATTCATTATTGCTGGGAGCATCCAAAAATGCATCAATAATTGCCAGAAAAATAATGTGGTCTGGGTTGTAAAAGGGATTAATAGAAGAGACCACGTGGTGGAGGGCAGAAGATCTGTTCAGTGGCTCAGAGTTGAGGAGAGAATCCTTTTTAAATCTATGACATTAGTGCATAGATGTTTGTATGGAGCAGCCCCATCGTACCTCAGATCCAAGTTCACCCGATACATCCCAATGTAACGCTCACCTGGTATCCACGGGGACGTCACTCGGCCTGTTCTGACCTATTTCGACCTTGAACCCTTCCCTGGAGACTATTCGACTTGAGACTGGGCCTGAAACAGAGGATTGGTAGAGTTTAACTCCCTATTGTCTGTGTGCTTGAACCCCTTCTTCCCCGAGGTCCAACCCTTCCCTTTGATCCACAGCTCACCTTGTTTTCTTGGATAGTGTGCTCTCCGTCCTGCCTTCAGCGCAGGGGTGCTTTGATTGATGCAGGCTCGTTGCTGCCTAGTTACTTCACTGGCAAGAGTCCGACAGGTAAGTATAATGAGACTTTCCTTCCTTAGATGATGGCCGGCGTCCGGGGATGGCGGCGTGCTGCTGAGATGAGTAGCGCTGAAGGTGAGTGAGAGCGCGATGCGCGATGCACCCCTTTCGTATTTGCATTGAACTGAGTTCTTTTTCTGTGTATTTTAGGTGCCGCGATGTTTTCAGCGTGGATGCCGGTTATGAAGAACAAATGCGGTGGGTAAGCGCGGTATTCGGCGCCTCTAGATGTTTCCACGCTAACCTGGAGTGTCTTTTCCCTCTTGCAGATGGATGAGAAGTTCCGGAGACAGAGTTCCCCCAGAGTGGCTGGGATTCAGGTAAGCGTTTGAAGCTCGTACAGTATTTAAAAATAAGCGTAGATATGCAGAATGCTTACTAATGCCTTTTTTCTGTTCTTTTCCCTTTTCCTTAGGAAGCAGCGTGCCGGGATGGGAATGACACCGCCGAAGATGCCCGCAGAACAGAAGAAGGAGCGATGACTGATGGGCAGAAGCGCCGCAAGGTAAGGCTGTTCCTAACGGTGTTCTTGTTCTTGCAGGAGCTGAGCGCAGAAGAAAGATGCAGGCCTACTGGAGACCGATACGAACATGGTGAGTGTCACGCTGCAGGTGCAGAAAACGCAAAGCATGTTTCTCAGCCTTGGTGTGGCTTAAATAGTCTCTGGGTATCCCAGGTGCCCCTGGGCTGCACAACACCCTAAAGACTAGACCGCACATGCAGTTCTGGGAACCGAAATATGTGGGGGCATCCATATTGTCCTCATCAATGCACTACAAGTCCAATCCCCAATGTTAACCTATGGGAGTGAGTGAGTCTGGTGCCACAAGCGCCAAGTCTGACTCCAAGTGGGTCTTTGGAGGGATGGAGAGGCCCTTGAGGCCCATGTAGGTGATCGTGGCCTGGCTCCAGCCTGACATCTTGGAGGGCTGGGGACATGAAGGGCAGGAATCATGACACCCAAACAACACTCTGAGATCACAAGCACTAGGTAAGTTACTGGTACCTTTGCAAACCGAGCCTTGGGTGCCAGGAAATCCTTTCCGGTTCAGGCAGCTCGGCAGTGGAACAACCTTCCAGCAGCAATGTGAGTAGAACCAAATTATAAAACTTTCAGGAAAAATTTGAAGACCCATCTCTTCAAATAATGTCCCGAGCTCTTAGTTCTCATTTTAGCACCCTGACTGCCTATTCTGAATCTGTCTCTCTGCTCCCTGATGCCTGCGGGCTACCAGCACATTACAAACAAAAATACAAATACAAATACAAAGTGATTTAAACTCGGACTGCTGACATATATTATGTGTGCAGCTTCATGAAGTGATTTATAGTACCATATATCAGGGGTGCAGCAGCAAGGGTGTAGGAGACACATACAATCTGGGGGGGACAGGGGACACCTTGATGACTTCGCTACAGACACAAACCACAGAGTAAAATCTGCCCATTTATTTGTAGTGAGTGATGATTATGCACATTTGTTCAAAAAAAACAAATATTTTTGGCGGTGTTTGAGTCTTTTCTGAGTCATAGTTTTACGCAGCCACGTTTTCAGTCATCATAAAGCACTAAAGTGACTCTCAGCCTCACAGGAAGATACTGGAACAGTTAAGAGGATCCGCAGTAGCTTCTCCACCTGTGCAAATAAAGCTATTTCTGTGGGAGGTATCCTTTGATGTCTACCAAATTCTGAGATGGAAGAATCATTATGGACGCTTGATAAGGTTGTTAATTGTGCAGAGAGGAGGAAATATTCGATTTCTGGGTACTTAACAAAATCTTCAGCACTTCTGCCTGTTAGAAACAGCTGTGCCACGTGAGATGGTGTAATGCCTACTGCAATACTGCAGGACATTATTTTACATATTCTACTGAATTGACTTTAGCTCACAGGTGTTGGAAAATGATCAAGAGTGTTCAATTTGATTTGTACCTCCCTTTGTATGCGGCTAAGGCCTTCACGTAATTGCACTAATGCCATTCTTAACCAGCAAGTTAACACTCCGTCTAGCAAACCGAGTTTCTGAGCAATGCTTTGCTTAGCAACGAATTAGGAGTATATGCCCATGATTTCATTAGTTTAACATACAGACCCAGAGCACGACCCTGGATTAGAAACTCGGGAGCTGCCAGTCCAAAATCACCCCAGATTAATTCCAAAGGGGTGCTCAGGGATAATCCAAACAAAGATCTGCAGCACTTTCCCTCAATTTGTTTAGTGTCAAAAAAGGCCTCTTAAGGCCCACATGCAGACCCACATAGTTTCGTATGCGTTATTTTAGAATTGTATATGCTATTATGGCTGGCCTTAAATTATAGCCACAGTTTGTAATATAATAGAGCTGCCTGGCCTGCACGTACTGGATAGATATTTCAGAAGAATACTGCCTAATGCACTTTTTACATAGAGCTCAGTACCACCTCGCAGTCACTTCATCGCACTGTACAGGCATTTCTCGGAAGAGCTTCAATATATCAAAAGCAGAAAAAACAGCTTTATACTTGACATGACTGCTCCTTTCAGCAGTGCTGATAATCATTTGATTGGACAGAAGAACATTTTTTGAATGCTCTTTTCATGGCTCCATAGAAAACCTTTCAGACTGGCTGCTATTAATTGTATTCGACAGCATGCATCGGATGCTGTGTGTTCAATGGTACTGTGCATCACTTGCCAGTACGGCAACTAAACTATCAATGGGACAGTATCGACATCTCTCTCAACACGACTGGTACAGTTTTAATAATACATGTGGCACTCCACATCGAGCAGAGTCTTTGCTGCTAAACTTTGCAATGGCACCTTCACAGCACATCTGGGCTGCTGTTTTTTTCACTGCTGTATCACTTGTCTTGTGTCTCAGAAGTGAGCTCGTGATTGAAGTGCAAAGACTCTGAACTTCCTTTTCAACAGGTGTGATTCATACATGCCACACCACACAGTCCCTTCATTACATAGACTAATTACAGAACTATTTAGTGTTACGCAGTATAAGGCTCTAGTTTCGTTTTTAGCCTTGCAGGGTTGCATTAAGAATGAGTGATAAATGTTTGGCCCACTATGCTAGATAAAGAATCTGGGCTTATTTTCATTTTTGTGTGATCTGCCTATGCTTTGTAGCACAGAACATAAGGAGTATTGGTGTATGGCTTTTAAACCTGTACCTCCTACAGATGTCCCATTCCTGTAACACACACAGTGTAGCACTGAGCTGCACTATTTAAGGGAACGACACAAATGAAGCTCCAATTATAGCGTACTACCATCAGGGCAAAACATTTCAAGTAACAAGCTATTAGCCAGGCATTAATAGTCACTCGCCCACTCAATTATTCACATACGCACAGCACTCCATTTCTTACCAAGAGTCCATTATCACTAGTCCATGACTACTGAAAATGTTGAGGCCTGCTAACATATTTGTTGACTGAATTCATATACTTGTAAGAATAAGACCTTAGTCAATGGTGTGATTTGTTTCTCATTTCGGCCAGAACAAAGAAACATTTGATAGTTTCCTGGTACCGACAAGCGCGGTGGTCCATCAAACATTTCCTCAAGCAGACTTCCTGACACACATGCCGCAGTCGAAAGCGTTCACTTATTTGCTAAACTCGCACCATGATTGCTAGCAAATGCTATTTGTTCGGCCAGGTGATACCAGCACACCCCACTCTGAAGATTAATCCACCAACACTGATGCCAGGCAATTACATTAATTGCCAAGTGTTCATATCCGAAGCCAGGTATTCCACTAATTCACATCATCTAGCAGGCATGCCAATGAAATATAAGCAGCCCTAGATATTGCACTCATTAACTGAAGTAAGCAAATCATATTCCAGGTAGTGCCATCAAATGCCAGCTTTTCAGATCATATAGCAGGTATCATCATCATCAAATTATCAGCGTGTGCTCAGCATTTCCATTAAAGGGTAAGTATTTGCCCCATATGCTCACCATTGTCAGCAGATACCCAAGCACTCACACCACACACTGGGCGTCCCCAAATGATAGGTGCTCTTATCCTATCCCAGACAGGCAGTGCCACCCCACCACTCAAAACTAAAACACCACAGAAGCAAAGCTATTCATCATGTTTTGGGAGATGCTGTAAACAGGAGATAGAAGCAATATGTATGTATTTATTTATTATATGCTTGTAAGGCACTTATATAATAAGAATATACAGTTTCAAAGCACCCACAGGGCAAGGAGGTAGGGAGAGTGGGAAGTACATTACAACAATTACAACACAATATTTAAGAGTAGAGGGGGAAGAGGGAGGGGGATGAACCTACTATGCCTTGTGAGTATTCAGAACGTGAGTATTCAGAACATGTGTCTGTCGCAAGAAAACTGAGACAAGAAGACCAAACTCAGACTAGTGTGCACCGGTTTTGTGTGCCAACGCGAGGTAGTTTTGCAACTTGGTGCACCTTGCGGGCCACAACTGGTAGTTTTGATCATAATGCTGGCCCAATGGTATTTAAAAACCTTCATTCACCACACATTTTTCAGAAATAAATACACCCACATACAAGCACTCGTTTGTTGCAATAAATCACAATTTGTGTTTATGGCCCATATTTTTGGTGCCTGGTCCTTTTTTTGCCACAGTGCTATCCACGGAGGGACAGGGAAATAAATCTGCTTTACACATGAAAATGCACGAGAAGCCAATGTGCTGCTGTTTGCACCCCTTTTACTCATTTGGTCAATACTTGTCTCTTTTAGCATACCAATAAAGTGCTTTGTGGATGCATTTAAAAGGCAATCCCAGGCAACCCTGAATGCAGCTTTAACAATTCATGAGAGATCCCACAGAAATACTGCACTGGTAGCTACTGTCCTAACGGTCGGGTCCTGTCCTTGGCACATGCTCCAGCTCTGCACAGTGCAATACTGAGGTGAAGAGAGAGGGGCCAGGCCCTCGGGAGGGGATGTGTCTTGGGCAGGTCCTTTTTTGGAAGGGGCGGGCAGGTATGTGTATGTGGTGGCCCAGCACCGTGTCCCACTCCCTCCCCTCATCTCTTTTTCTGTTTAATACTGCATAACAACAGTCATGGAGGACACAGGGATTCCGCTCAGCCCTGTCAGACACAGACCGGACAACAACAAAAGTTGCATGACTACATTATTTGAAAATGTGATTTTAAAAGAAAAAATGGAAAACACAGATTGGACCCAGGCATTCTCACAGCACTGCATGGACCAGTCCTGTCCTCAACTGAAATCAATGTCAACTTGCCAAGCACAAAATCAATGGTAGCTTGGCAGCACCCGACACGTGCGCCAGCCTGAGCACATGTTGCTGCCTGCCTGCTCCACTTGTCGCCGCCTCAACGCGTGGCAGACTCAGCGCTGGTTGCCCCCGCCCTTCCCCTTCCCCTCTTCCCCGAGCTGCGCTTGCACTGTGCATCATGTGATGCGAGCACTGTAGGATGGAGCAGCAGTCACTAAGGAGCAGAGGGCACCTGTGGTTTACTTCCCGGCCCGGGCGGTGTTGTGCCCCTCAAATGCGCATGCAGAAAAGAAATATCTGGAGTCAGATTACAGAAACTTTGCACAGGTGCATGGTATTAGCACCAGGGCAAAGTTTGCCTAATTTTTTAAAACAAAACATTGCCCTTGTGCTAATAATGTGCAATTTTTGCACTTGCACTGGTGTACAGTTTCTGTAATCTGGCCCCTGGCAGGCAGCGTAGCACTGGCACAGGGGAAGCCTTCCCAGTTGGAATGAAAAATTACCCCTGCCTTTCCCTCGTCCCCTGCCTTTCCCTCGCCTCGCTTCTCATTGTGGGGGGATAAATGGCATTATATCCCCCCACTAAAAATAGTGGGGTGGATTTGTCCCCTCTGTCCCCCCTTTTCCTACGCCCATGTGCTTCAGCATCAAAAATGACTTACATGGCAATGCTGGCATATTTTGTGGACACATGCATCATGAAAATGTCATAAAATGATCCTGTGTTATTGATGGTGACATAACATCTTCTGGATCTTTGAAAAAGTTCTTGGAGGGGAGACCCCTCTAAACAAAAACACTGATTGATGCCAAAAGGCTGAGTGTTTGTCTAAACGAAAATACTGATTGACGCCAAAAGGCTGTGTGTGCAGACAGGATAGATCCTATGTGAAGATGGTACATTTGGAATCAGCATACGGCTTTGGTTGTTGGAAACTTTTGAATCAATTTGCTTGACAAGATTGCAACACAATATTGTTAGTAACTGGAGTGCATTAGGATCGACCTAGAATAAGAATACGTTTGGACGGGGGGGCGTGGCCAGCTGCCTGAGCTTCTCCAAGCGCCGAAAGTATCCTGCTAAAATATCCTTATTCCATGGGTAAAACAACCCCAAAATACAACGACTGAGCCTAGGGGGTGCCGAGCGGCAGCCGACCAAATTTGAAGCAGACACCTGGTTGGAGTGCAGAGAAATCTGACCGGACGCAGAGGACTGTGGCCCCGTAGGCGCGAGTCCAAAATGGCGGACGCAGCCTGAAATCGACTCAACACCGGAGGAGCTGAGCCGGCACGGGACTGTGAGCGGCCTCCAACGAACTCCTGTGGGGCCATATAGAGACCCGGAGACCAGTACACACCAACCTCCGCGGAACCCGTCACGGAGGTGATACACCACATGATACCGCCCTGCTTGACCGCGCGTAGTGCGAGGCGGCTCGGACCTCGAGGGCACCTCAACCCCACCAGCACGACACCCGGAGACATACAGCGCACACCGGCTCATCGCTGGTCGAGCGAGCAGCGCGTGAGGCGGCTCCTACGGTGACCTGCGGAGGCCTGCCCACTGCCCCCCCTGCAGCCGCGGATGAACTGCCTGGTCACCTTGTGCAGGGGCCCGATGCAGTGAAATAACCCGAGTGGAGGAAGAAGGCTGCCTGAGGCACAGTCTAACCCGCCATACTCGGGTGGTGAAGGGGCTGCGTCCGCGGCTCGGGGCGCAAAACAAGTAAGTCCCCCCCACACCCACCTTGGCAACCTGCCTTATAAACACTGGATGGGTGAAGCCCTATATACCTATATGGACCTGTCTCAGAGAAGGGGAGGAAGTGGACCCAAACCCCTGACAACCTTGCTCTGCCACTACCCTGGGCCACAGATTCCACTAAATACTCGCCCCTGCCAAGGACGACCCATCTCCCGCAGCAACTGTACACAGACAGGCCTGTGTCACGGTGGTGCGAGACCAGCCCTCAAATCATCAGCTTCCACAGCACAGGCACGTTACCAAACAACAACCAAATCTCACCCACAATAGTGCTCCGCAGAGCCCAGACACGAAGCAACACGACCGAAACAGAGCAAGGCCTGCGCCTCCGCGAGGCACCCAACGAACTATGCTGGTGGGGGGGGAAACACACGGGCAAGAGCAGAACCTAGAGACCTGCCGCTGCTTCAGGTGGTGTAGCACGGCCACGCAGACTGGTGTGACCCTAACCCGGCCTAACTAGACAACAATTGGTAAGGATCCAGGCACCCAAGTCAACAACACGATGGGCAAGGACAAGCAACAACGGAAGACAGCTATGAAGAGTAGCATGGACCAATTCGCGGTTGCCAACACCTCGGCATCGACAAGTCACACGCCGCACTCAAACTCTCCAAGGGGCGAAGAAAACCTGTCACTGCGAGATGTAATGGCTGCAATAGCCAGCTCACGCTCCTCCATGGAGATCAAGATGGACAGCATTGCTGCAGACGTTTCCTTCCTACGACATGATCTCCAGAAGCTCACTGCCCGTATGGGGAGGTGGAACAGCACATCTCTGGAACAGAGAACAACATCAGAGGCATCAACCAGCAGCTATCGCAGGCTCTAAATCGCCTCAAAACACTAGAAAACTGGGTGGATGAAGGTGAGGGCAGATCACGCCGCAACAACGTACGCATTCTCGGACTGCCGGAGGGAGAGGAAGGGCAAAGTATGGAATTATTTCTGGAACAGTGGCTAGTGGACATCTTTGCGCCCCACTCCTTCTCAAACTTTTTTTCAGTGGAATGGGCACACAGAATGCCATCGGGCAAACCACCTCAAGCACACCTCCACGAACGGTGATTGCTAAATTGCTTAACTATCAGGACAGAGATGCACTCCCCCAAATGTCCCGCACAAAAGGAACGATCACCCATAATGGATCCCAGATTGCATTCTATCCTGACTACACCAGGGAGGTACAGCGAGCAAGGCAGTCATTTGAGCCACTCAAGAGACAACTGGCCCTCATGAAAGTGAAATAGGGGCTACTGTTCCCAGTCCAACTCAAAATCTATTACAAAGGCTCTACGATCCACTTCACGGATCCACAAGAAGCGTGGAAGTGGGTGGAAACAAATATCGAAGGCGACTGGTCTGCGAGACCACAAAGACGCGGAAGGAGGCCCCGACCCAGGCCAGGGAGGCCCCGCCTGGGAGAAACCCAAATTCCCCTGGCGTGGACGCCATAGACCCGGTGGCTGATCAGATTGAACACTGACGGCCGCCCGCGGCCCCCCTGAGTCAATAGATACCCGAAACATGGAATGGTGCAAGGCCAACCGGCTCGGAACCCTAGTGGGTTACCACATTAAGCAACCTAACATGTAAACCCCGAACATATGGCGCTGGAGAAGGAGCTCTAAGGAAGGCTCCTCCCAAGAGAAACCCCCCCCACCAGAAGACTTTCCAGCAAAGACCGGAAAGCGAAGATCGAGAACAAGCAGAGGGAGGGAAGTTGGGTAATAGTTATTAATCAATTAGTTAACTGTCTAACTTTGGCAGAGTGTTTAATTTGTTATATGGGGCGACAGATGCTTCAAGTTGGGTGGAGTATGGGGTGGGAGGATACAAGTTATAACGTTAAGAATCACATCGTCTCTAACACACACACTGTAATACTCTTATTGCTAGTAAATCACACAACACGAATGTACAAGCATGTCTCAACGGGAAACCACTCTACACATAGTCACGGCAAGCCCTTAACTATGGCACGAAACTACACAACACCCTCAGATGTCCGACTCACACTGACATCACCTATACACAACTCAGATGGCAGGGGTTACCAATGTGAATAAAAATAGAACCATCCGAGTGATGACGTGGAATGCAAACGGGCTCGGCAACAGTATCAAAAGGCGACTGGTAATGCAATAATTGAACCGACACTCCCCAGATGTGGCATTCCTTACGGAGACACATCTGGCTGGTACAAATTGTACACTATTCAGATGCACTAACTACAAGCTAGCATTGCATGCCGGATTCACCATGGGATCACGAGGGTTACTAATCCTGGTACACAAAAGACTTCCCTTTGCGCCTGTATCCATTACACACGACACAGGAAGGAGATTTGTACACACGACAGGGACCCTCTTGGAACGCACTGTAATCATGATAGCTGTATATGCATCACCTAACTTACTGACCCCCCTGACCAATGACATCACGCCCCTAATCGCGAACAACCCTGCAGACCTCACACTAATTGGAGGAGACTTCAATGAAGTATTGAATGTAGACCTTGATAGAACACATGTAAGATCCAGGAACCCGGACGTACGCACCAAACTCGCTACATTCACTAATGCACTGGGGCTACAAGATGTGTGGAGGACGTTACACCCGACACAAGGGAATACTCATACCACTCCGGAGCACACGCCTCACTGTTTAGGCTAGACTATTTTTTCCTACCACTAAATAACATACATGAAGCATGTGAGGCACAACTACTCCCCAGAGGCATATCACATCACTCCCCACTCACAATAACGATCAAAACCGACAGATCGACCCCCCCACCCAGCTGGCGACTGAACGGCTACTACCTAGGTTTCCCAGAACTAGTAGAACATATCCAAAAGACTACTGAAGCATACTTTGAGATAAATACCGACTCTGTAGATAGCCCGGTGACGCTATGGGAAGCGTTCAAGACAGTGCTCAGAGGTGAAATCATAGCCTGGACCACAGCCCACAAGAAAAAATACCTCAAAGCAAAACATGAAGCCGAAGCAAAAGTACAAAAAGCAGAGGCTGATCACCTAACCCATGACCAACTGGAAACACACCACGCACTACAATTAGCACAGACACAACTGCAACACATAGTTTTAGACAATGCGAAACAGGCACATACAGCGATGGCGGGCAAAGATATATGAAACAGGGGACAAAGCCGGGAAAATACTGGCATGGCTAGAACGTAGAGACCTGGGCCTCACTCAAATTAGGAAATTGACAACAGAAGAGCCAGAACCACTAGTAACAGACCGAGATATTGCAGAAGGCTTCGCAAAATAATACGCTGAGCTATACAAAGCACAACCCTCACCATCCGCGACAGACATCCTGGAGGAAATTACCCTCCCCACCCTAAACGCACAACAGTCTAACTTATTAGAACAAGAAATCACTGAGGAAGAGCTAACCCAAGCCATGTCAGAACTCCAATCGGGCAAGGCCCCAGGCTCGAACGGCTTCCCCATCGAAATATGGAAGAAAATAGGCGCAAATGTAATCTCCCCACACCTGCTACGCCTATTACAACACTCACACTCACAGGGCTGTCTCCCCCCAGACTTAAGGAAAGCCACAATAATAGTTCTGTCCAAGGCAGATAAACCATCCGACAAGTGCAGTTCCTATAGGCCTATCTCTCTTATAAACTGCGAGGTGAAAATACTGGTGAAGGTATCAGCCAACCGGCTGCAGCAAGTCATACACACACTGGTACATCCAGACCAGTGTGTATTCATGCCACAGAGGTCCACTAGGCAGAACATATACAGACTGTATGCAGCGTTAGAAAAACTACCCGAGGTACAGGATCCCCTGGCCCTACTCGCCATAGATTTCAAAAAAGCCTTCGACTCTTTGTCCACTGGGAAGCAATCTGTGTAATTATGCAGCGCATGGGCATCGGACCGTACTTTATGAGCTGGGTCAAACTGCTATATAACCTCCCAGAAGCGGTAACAAAGGTGAATGGATAAGTTTCAAACCCTTTCCAATTAGGCAAAGGCACGAGACAAGACTGCCCCCTATCAGCCTTGATCTTTGCTATAGCAATTGAACCCTTAGCAATTCTATTAAGATCCACACAATCATGGAGTGGCTTCAGGTGGTCGAACGACTGGGAGGACAAGGTGTCCTTATACGCGGATGAACTGCTAATATACCTGAAGGACCCACGCGAATCCTGCCCTACAGTGGCGCGATTACTAATTAGATATGGCGCATTTAGCGGTCTCCATGTCAATTGGACTAAGTCCATACTATTCCCATTGAAGCAAACAGATAACATAGTGCCAGACAAGTGCCCCTACCATGTGGAGAAGGAACAATTCAAATATCTAGGCATACAGATTACGAATAACCTAACAGACTATGTGCCCAAGAACCTACACCCAATAACAGCGAGATTCAAAGAAGACGTCCGTCACTGGATGTCCTTGCCACTAACACTACTAGGTAGAGCTGCACTTTTTAAGATGCTGGTGCTCCCCGCTTTCTCTACATATTACAAAATGCACAACTACCTATAGCGCCCAGTGAATTCCACAAAATAGACCAGACACTAAGGAAATTGCTATGGAATGGGGGTCACCCTCGTTTGACACTCACCACACTACAAAGATCCATATGGGAAAGTGGAATTGGTCTCCCCAGCCTGCAAACCTACTACTGAGCCAGCCAGATGGCAATAGTGAACGATAGACTCCATGGGGACACCACACTACCGCACAACAGAACACAAGAACCCAACCAACAAGAAACACCCATTATGAAACACCTCTACTGTAAAAAAGACCGGTCTGCTACCCCGTCCATGATGACACACATAACTCGTATATGGACAGATACACACAAATACTTAGGCTGGGACAAAAGGCTAACACCAGTACAACCACTGTGGAACAATAAACACCTCCCGGAAGTGAATAAACTACCGAAATGGCACTCTTGGGCCCAATTAGGCATTACCAAAATTGGGGACGTAGTGAAAGAAAACGAAATAATATCATTCACAGACTTAGCCCCTGCCTTCGCACTCCCACCAAATGAGCAGTATCACTACACCCAACTTAAGCATGCGCTACAGGCCCATCTCCCCGAAATGGTTGACATGACTGGCTATACCCGGCTAGAACGCAACCTGTTCCCGGAAATGATTAAGCACAAAGTTACGTCCACCATGTACAACGCCATAACCTCCTTTGCTACTGGGGAACTGTCGGGTCTGAAAACCAAATGGGAAAGGGATGTGGGTGCCATACTCCCAGAGGAATGGCTAACTGCTTTGATGTTCCCCAGAGAACCAGCTATCTCTTCTAGGCTCAGACTAATCCAACTGAAGATATTGCACAGAATTTATTACCCGAGGGTAGCATTATTTAACTGGGGCAAAACCACTGACTCATCCTGCCTGGGATACAAAAGGGAATAGGGCTCTTATTATCACATACTATGGAAATGTACCGTAATTCAACAATACTGGCAGCAGTGCTGCGATGAACTCTCTAGGGTGATGGGCAAGACGATTCACAGAAGCAGAAAACATCTACTGTTGGGGATAGAAGAGGAAGTCGAGCTATCACGTTACGAAACACTGTTTTTATCTACCAACGCACTAATCAAGAGAAACATAGCACAACTCTGGGGTCCTGAGACAACACCGAGCTACGCGCAATGGACCACGGACGTGGACATTTGCATTGCAATGGAAAAAAGAGTTTACACAGCTAGGGGATGTCCTGAGAAAGCCCAGAAAATATGGCAAAAGTGGGAAGACGCACACTGCGAGGTAATCGACATCAGTAGACCGAGCCAGCACCCAAGGACATGTACAGGAAACTAGAATTACGAGATGCTAGCGCAACAAACGCAACAAGATGTGTTTAGAGACTCCATCGCATTGGACCCATGGTGTGAAGTTGTTGTTGGGCGGGGAAAAGGAAATAAGCGTTACCTCGCTGCGCGAGGCTGTATGTTTTTATGTTTCCAAAAAACAATAAAATGTCTTATTAAAAAAAAAAAGAATACGTTTGGACAATACATTTATGCATAAGCCTTGAAGAAGCTCCTTGGCCTCCGTTGAAGTAGAATCAGGGGCTATGCAAAACACATGTTGGCTTTCTTTTGGATGAAACCCATGGACAAACATCAAATGGATTTTCAATAAATTGGCTCATGATTTTGTAAACTATGTCTGTTTGACAATTAATTGTTGTTTGATTCACTGAAAGGAATTTGTAGGAGAGTTGTCAATGTTATGACTACATTGTTTTAATATACTATTGAGTCTAAAAAATGGTGTGTGGTGCAGGAAGAGGTGTCAGTGATTGTGAGATTGGTTGTGCATACTACTAGTCCTGACAGGTCAGGACTTCACCACTGCAGCCCCGTTGATAATTTTACATGACCACGGAGGACTAATTGGGACCTATGAGCACTATAACAAGGCGCAGGGAAATCCACTGATAAGCAACCTGTATTTTGTTTCGTGAAAGAAAATAAAGCAAGAAATGCTTATTTTATGTCGAAATTAGCACCTAGTTCGAGTAAAGATGCAAAGAAGGCTAAGGTATGAAGCAATTGGTTTGTTTTGGCAGAAAGGGGTGTATTTTGCATTCATGTGCAGTGCAGGCAAGCTGCTGTAGCTGGTGAACATTGAGACGAATTGCACACAGAACAGCAAAGCAGTGTGAGGAGATGCCAAGGGGGTACGGATATTGTGCAGGAAAATTGTATCTGTGAGGGGGTACGGATATTACAACTGGATAGTAGTGCAGGAAATATTGCAACTGGATAGTAGTGCAGGAAAAGTGTATCTGTGAGGGGGTACGGATATTGCAACTGGATAGTAGTGCAGGAAAATTGTATCTGTGAGGGGGTACGGATATTGCAACTGGATAGTAGTGCAGGAAAATTGTATCTGTGAGGGGGTACGGATATTGCAACTGGATAGTAGTGCAGGAAAATTGTATCTGTGAGGGGGTACGGATATTGCAACTGGATAGTAGTGCAGGAAAATTGTATCTGTGACGGGGTACGGATATTGCAACTGGATAGTAGTGCAGGAAAAGTGTATCTGTGAGGGGGTACGGATATTGCAACTGGATAGTAGTGCAGGAAAATTGTATCTCTGAGGGGGTACGGATATTGCAACTGGATGGTAGTGCAGGAAAATTGTATCTGTGAGGGGGTACGGATATTGCAACTGGATGGTAGTGCAGGAAAATTATATCTGTGAGGGGGTACGGATATTGCAACTGGATAGTAGTGCAGGAAAAGTGTATCTGTGAGAGTCTTTCCCTGTTTTCGGGTTTAATAATGTTTTGGTTAATTTTCCAGTGCCAGCACTGGCATGTTGACTTATTTTGGCACGGTTAAGAAGGGAAGGTCGGTTTGGTCTTGGTACGGACAGGGTAGTCTGGAGCCAGAAGAGTTGGGGGGAGGATCAGCATTAATCCGGTTAATAGGACATGTTGAGAGAAGGAGGTTTTAGAAATTGAAATACTTGTAGGAATGTGGGCCAGGGAAGGGACAAAGCTGTTTGGAAGATGGCACTTTAGGGGAAGGAGGACAGAATGACTCTAATGGTAGGCAGGGGCGGATTGGGCATTGACCGCTTCAGACATTCACCCTCTGGTTCGGCCCCATCAAAGGCACCAGGGCTGCCCTGGTGTTGATTTAGGGCTGCTTGCCTGTGGGTGGTACTGCCCACGCCCACCCCCTTCCCTGACAAGCCATGGGCTGACTGGCTGCCCTGTCAGTCAACAGATGTAATGCAATTAAAAAGGACCCATTAGCTAAGGAGCATGCGAGATCCTTTTATCGGCGTAATTACTTGTCAACTACATTGCCTCATTCACTTGAGAAGACACAGCAATAGCTTACTGCATTAGGAGCATGCTACTCAGATCCATGCTTACTCTGCAGTACGTGTTCGAGTCCAACGTCATATCATTTGTTTCTATTGTTGAGAAAATGTGTCCCATTGAAGTGGCTGATATTAAGAAAAATGCAGCAAGAACATCAGTGCAGTTAATGTTGACACTGCCATGCTAGCAATGGCCGTAGACGTCTTCTTATTTTGAGGTAGTGCTTATGAGCGCAAAAAGCATTCACAATGCTGTCTGTGCAGAGGAATAATTGACGTGGCCTCCCATTCTGCCCCTTCGCAAGGGCAGGAGTTTGTTAATTTGGCAAGCAAGGTTACTACTGTCTGTTAGCATAGATCGTGACGCAATACATCAATCTTCTTCAGACAAAAAAGTGGTATTTTTACCTGCACTAGTGTTTGGCCTGTGGTTTTCTTGCTTTTTCTGTGGTGCAAACCACATACATGCTTGGGTAGGTGAGTGATAGAAGTTCTTGCCGGAGCAATTCATAAGCTCCGTTGCATTTCTGAGACTAAGCAGAAGTGCCGAGTGGTGCAGTGGAGGTTCACAGACTTAGGCCAAAGCCTGCTTTGTCCTGCGAAGTGCGAACGGAAGGGCCCGCCTCAATAACATTCTTATGAGGACCGTGTTTACGTGGAACTGGGGCATTACAAAACTGCATCATTTGAAAGAGGATTTCTTTTAGTAAAATATGTCTTGTGTTTGGGCCTATGACGATGTCGGTCTGGGGCAGCTGCCAGCCACAGTGACATTCCGCCTTCACTTTCCCCCAGGCTGATCAGGGGAAACAGTGCGGCATTCATGCCTCTCTCGAAAATGAAAAACAGCTGCTGCTAATCTCCACCCATGCACATTGCACGATCTCTGGGCCAAGCCATTTCAGGCCTTGGAAGGAAACCACTATGAAGGAGGTAGACCTGCAATGGGCCGGTTGAGCAGCAGAGGGAGCGCTTGTCAAGCGAAACCACCAACCGTTAGCACAGTGGTCATAGACGGATACACACACACAGACTAGTGGTCTTCAAACTGTGGGGCCGGCAGGACTAGGAGACTCTTTGTTTCAAATGTAAAGACGGTAACTGTATTAAATAGAATATAAGGAGTTCTGGCATTTGGGGTGGACGGCAGGCAACAGTATTTTGGCCCAAGGAGGTCTCCGCATAAAACATATTGGTAACCACTGACATAGCTCTGAGAACCTGATTCTAGAACAAATCAGGAGCCGCCAGTGGGCATTTCTGATCTGCACCTGATGGCGCGAAGCCTAAAACAGGAGCAAATATACGGAACCTGAGATCCGCTGCAGTGAATCTTAGTGAATCACACTTGCACTTAGGCATCTCAGAGATGCTCCAGCCAGCTTGAGAGATGCTCCTGGGAGCTCCAGAGATGATCCAGCCAGCCCCAGAGATGCCCCAGTCATCTCCAGAGATTCTCCGGAGGTGCTCAAGGCAACTTCAGATGCTGCAGAGATGCTCGAGTCAACTCCAGAGATGCTCCAGAGAAGTTCCATGCAGCTCCAGAGATGCTGCAGAGATGGTCCAGGGATGCTCCAGAGATGCTCCGGAGTTGTTCCATGCAGCTACAGTGATGCTACAGAGATCTTCAAGGCAGCTCCAGAGATGCTGCAGAGTTGTTCCGGCCAGCTCCAGGTAGCTCGATTTTTCTCCAGTTTTGGACTTTGTGTGTCAGGTATAAAGTAGTGGCTGCAAATCTGGAAACACTGTCGATATTTAATCTCCTCATTGCTGTTTTCAGCATTCGGACACTCACTGGGGTTTGGTCAATTCTTTATAAAACTAAAAGTGAAATAAAATGATCGTATTGCACACACACATATTAAGACATAAGGCCTCATTTCAAATCTGGTGGTCCGGAAATAAGGGTGCTGGTAGCAACGTACTGGCACCCTTTCCGGACCGCGAGACTGACTATGAGATTCCCTGCAGGGGCCGGATCTCCCGGGACTACCGGCCCCTGCAGGCATGGTTTTCACAGAAGCAATGGTGCCAGTGCTTCCGTGTCCCCATTCCCGTGGAGTTCTACGGGACTCCGCGGGAGCGGGGACTTACACTTTCCGCCACCTGACATCCCTTCCCGTTGGCAACTGTAATATTCCAGGGCCACCAGGATATTAGGTGGCAGAAGCAGGTGTTACGAGGTCGGCGGCAACTCACCGGTAGCACCAGCGGGTTACCACCGACCTCGTAATGAGGCCCATAGACAGGTATTGTAGAAACATATGTAAACACTCATATGTACATGAATACGGATGTTGTTATATAAACACAGACATACTTAGACACATATATACTGTTCATAAAGATGCAGCAGTAGTGATGTATGGCAATGTGGACATATGAATATGTATTGTGTGATGAATCTGTTGGGGTGGTCAAGAAAGGTCCCTGTGATTATGAGGGGTTCTTGTTGTGCATTTGACTAACTGGGGTTGGCGGACAGCTGGGCACCATGTTGCAATTTCATAGGTATCAAAGTGTAGTTAATTATGGATGGGCAATGTTACTTTAGTGTTCCTGTTAGTCTAGAAATGTATACATATTAGCTTGCAGATGGGTAGAAATATAAACAGGGTAATTCATAGAATTCGGCACACAAGTGGCGCACGCGGCTGGTGCACAGTGCGCGCGTGCAGCAGTATGCCCCAGCCATGTGTGCCAAAACCGATGTCAGCGCACAGCGTATTCATGGATTCTAACATCCAAAACCAGCCGTGGCGCAGAGTGCCGCAGCGACCCTGCAGCAGTGCCAGTTACACCCCCAACCCCGCCCTGTGTGCCATGAACAGCGCACAAATCCAGGTCATGGCGCCAAGGCCAGTGGACCAGCATACAGCCCCCCAACCACGAAAACGCGTATAAAACACCTCACGCACCCCTCAGAATACACGTCCCCCTTTCGCACTAGCAAAATCGCATGTAAAACTCCCTGCGCACCCCTCAGAATACACGTACCCCCCTCGCCCTAGGAAAATCGCGTGTAAAACTCCACCCTGTGGTGTGGGCAGCCAGTGGGGCATGCACTGGGGTGATGGGCTTGCCTGTGGGTAATGTTGAGGGTGGATGGGGTGCATGCGTGTAATCATGGGGTGCGCGTGGAGTTCTACACGCGATTTCGCTGTCTGAGTGGGGTATGTGTATTCTGAGGGGAGCGCGGGTAGTATCACACGTGATTTCGCTTGTAGATCGGGGTACGTGTATTCTGAGGGGTGCACAGGGATTTTCACACGCGATTTCGCTTGGAGAGAGGGGTACATGTATTCTGAGGGGTGCGCAGGGAGTATCACACGCGATTTCGCTTGGAGATCGGGGTACGTGTATTCTGAGGGGTGCGCAGGGATTTTCACACGCGATTTCGCTTGGAGAGCGGGGTACGTGTATTCTGAGGGTTGCGCGGGGAGTTTCACATGTGATTTCGTTTGGAGATCGGGGTACGTGTATTTTGAGGGGTGCGTGGGAATTTTCACACGCGATTTCACTTGGAGAGCGGGGTATGTGTATTCTGAGGGGTGCGTGGGGAGTTTCACACGTGAATTTGCTGGCTGAGCGGGGTACTTGTACTCTGAGGGGTGCGCGGGGAGTTTCACACACGATTTCGCTTGGAGAGCAGGGTAAGTGTATTCTGAGGGTTGCGCAGGGAGTATCACACGCGATTTCGCTTGGAGATCGGGGTACGTGTATTCTGAGGGGTGCGCAGGGATTTTCACACGCGATTTCGCTTGGAGAGCGGGGTACGTGTATTCTGAGGGTTGCGCGGGGAGTTTCACATGTGATTTCGTTTGGAGATCGGGGTACCTGTATTTTGAGGGGTGCGTGGGAATTTTCACACGCGATTTCACTTGGAGAGCGGGGTATGTGTATTCTGAGGGGTGCGTGGGGAGTTTCACACGTGAATTCGCTGGCTGAGCGGGGTACTTGTACTCTGAGGGGTGCGCGGGGAGTTTCACACACGATTTCGCTTGGAGAGCAGGGTACGTGTATTCTGAGGGTTGCGCGGGGAGTTTCACATGCGATTTCGTTTGGAGATCGGGGTACGTGTATTTTGAGGGGTGCGCAGGAATTTTCACACGCGATTTCGCTTGGAGAGCGGCGTATGTGTATTCTGAGGGGGGCGCAGGGAGTTTCACATGCAAATTCGCTGGCTGAGCGGGGTACGTGTATTCTGAGGTGTGCGCGGGGAGTTTCACACGCGATTTTGCTTGGAGAGCGGGGTACGTGTATTCTGAGGGGTACGCGGGGAGTACCACATGCGAATTGGCAGTGTGGGTCCTCCTAGGTGTGCCCTCTACCCCCTCCCCAGGCCCTGCAGGCAGGCCACACCAGAGGGGACTACCCTGCACCCCTGGCCATGTCCCAAAGGCAGCCCATCCACCCTGGCCATGACCCGCAGGAAGCCCATCCACCGTGGGCATGCCCCCCAGCCAGCCCACATGTCACCATGCACTAGTGAGCACTGACACATCTCCCCCTGCACCCCCACCCACCCAGCATTGACGGGCAGGCCCCGACTCATGTCCCCCTGCACCTCCACCCACCCAGCATTGACGGGCAGGCCCCGAGTCATGTCCCCCTGCACCCCTACCCACCCAGCATAGACGGACAGGCCCGGCTCATGTCCCCCTGCACCCCTACCCACCCAGCATTGACGGGCACACTGACGGGCACCTGCCAGCAGGCCCGGACTCATGTCCCCCTGCACCCCACCCACCCAGCATTGACGGGCAGGCCCCGACTCATGTCCCCCTGCACCCCACCCACCCAGCATTGACGGGCAGGCCCCGACTCATGTCCCCCTGCACCCCCACCCACCATTGATGGGCACCTGCCAGCAGGCCCTGACTCATGTCCCCCTGCACCCCCACCCACCCAGCATTGACGGGCCCCTGCCAGCAGGCCCCGACTCATGTCTCCCTGCACCCCCACCCACCCAGCATTGATGGGCACCTGCCAGCAGGCACTGACTCATATCTCCCTGCACCCCCACTCACCCATCATTGGGCAGGCCCGACTCATGTCCCCCTGCACCCCCACCCACCCAGCATTGACAGGCATCTGCCAGCAGGCCCCGACTCATGTTCCCCTGCACCCCCACCCACCAAGCATTGATGGGCACCTGCCAGCAGGCCCCGACTCATGTCCCCCTGTACCCCCACCCACCCAGCATTGAAGGGCAGGCCCGACTCATGTCCCCCTGCACCCCCACCCACCCAGCATTGACAGGCACCTGCCAGCAGGCCCCGACTCATGTCCCTCTGCACCCCCACCCGCCCATCATTGACGGGCACCTGCCAGCAGGCCCCGACTCATGTCACCCTGCACCCCCACCCACCCATCATTGACGGGCACCTGCCAGCAGGCCCCGACTCATGTCCCCCTGTCCCCCCACCCACCCAGCATTGACGGGCACCTGCCAGCAGGCCCCGACTCATGTCCCAATGCACCCCCACCCACCCAGCATTGACGGGCAGGCCCCGACTCATGTCCCCCTGCATCCCCACCCACCCAGCATTGACGGGCACCTGCCAGCAGGCCTCGACTCATGTCCCCCTGCAACCCCACCCACCCAGCATTGACGGGCACCTGCCAGCAGGCCCCGACTCATGTCCCCCTGCACCCCCACCCACCCAGCATTGAAGGCAGGCCCTGACTCATGTCCCCCTGCACCTCCACCCACCCAGCATTGACGGGCACCTGTCAGCAGGCCCCGACTCATGTCCCCCTGCATCCCCACCCACCCAGCATTGACGGGCACCTGCCAGCAGGCTCCGACTCATGTCCCCCTGCACCCCCACCCACCCAGCATTGACGGGCACCTGCCAGCAGGCCCCGACTCATGTCCCCCTGCACCCTCACCCACCTAGCATTGACGGGCACCTGCCAGCAGGCCCCGACTCATGTCCCCCTGCACCCCTACCCACCCAGCATTGACGGGCACCTGCCAGCAGGCCCTGACTCATGTCCCCCTGCACCCGTACCCACCCAACATTGAAGGGCAGGTCCCGACTCATGTCCCCCTGTACCCCCACCCACCCAGCATTGACGGGCACCTTCCAGCAGACTCCGACTCATGTCCCCCTGAACCCCCCACCCACCCAGCATTGACGGGCAGGCCCGACTCATGTCCCCCTGCACCCTCACCCACCCAGCATTGACGGGCACCTGCCAGCAGACCCCGACTCATGTCCCCCTGCACCACCACCCACCCAGCATTGAGGGGCACCTGCCAGCAGGCCCCGACTCATGTCCCCCTGCACCCCACACCCACCCAGCATTGACGGGCAGGCCCTGACTCATTTCCCCCTGCACCTTCACCCACTCAGCATTGACGGGCACCTGCCAGCAGGCCACGACTCATGTCCCCCTGCACCCCCACCCACCCAGCATTGACGGGCAGGCCCCGAGTCATGTCCGCCTGCACCCCTACCCACCCAGCATTGACGGACAGGCCCGACTCATGTCCCCCTGCACCCCTACCCACACAGCATTGACGGGCACATTGACAGGCACCTGCCAGCAGGCCCGGACTCATGTCCCCCTGCACCCCACCCACCCAGCATTGACGGGCAGGCCCCGACTCATGTTCCCATGCACCCTCACCCACCCAGCATTGACGGACACCTGCCAGCAGGCACTGACTCATATCTCCCTGCACCCCCACTCACCCATCATTGGGCAGGCCCGACTCATGTCTCCCTGCACCCCCACCCACCCAGCATTGACAGGCATCTGCCAGCAGGCCCCGACTCATGTTCCCCTTCACCCCCACCCACCGAGCATTGATGGGCACCTGCCAGCAGGCCCCGACTCATGTCCCCCTGTACCCCCACCCCCCCAGCATTGACGGGCAGGCCCGACTCATGTCCCCCTGCACCCCCACCCACCCAGCATTGACAGGCACCTGCCAGCAGGCCCCGACTCATGTCTCCCTGCACCCCCACCCACCCAGCATTGATGGGCACCTGCCAGCAGGCACTGACTCATATCTCCCTGCACCCCCACTCACCCATCATTGGGCAGGCCCGACTCATGTCTCCCTGCACCCCCACCCACCCAGCATTGACAGGCATCTGCCAGCAGGCCCCGACTCATGTTCCCCTTCACCCCCACCCACCGAGCATTGATGGGCACCTGCCAGCAGGCCCCGACTCATGTCCCCCTGTACCCCCACCCCCCCAGCATTGACGGGCAGGCCCGACTCATGTCCCCCTGCACCCCCACCCACCCAGCATTGACAGGCACCTGCCAGCAGGCCCCGACTCATGTCCCTCTGCACCCCCACCCGCCCATCATTGACGGGCACCTGCCAGCAGGCCCCGACTCATGTCACCCTGCACCCCCACCCACCCATCATTGACGGGCACCTGCCAGCAGGCCCCGACTCATGTCCCCCTGCACCCCCACCCACCCAGCATTGACGGGCACCTGCCAGCAGGCCCGACTCATGTCCCAATGCACCCCCACCCACCCAGCATTGACGGCAGGCCCTGACTCATGTCCCCCTGCACCTCCACCCACCCAGCATTGACGGGCACCTGTCAGCAGGCCCCGACTCATGTCCCCCTGCATCCCCACCCACCCAGCATTGATGGGCACCTGCCTGCAGGCCCCGACTCATGTCCCCCTGCACCCCCACCCACCCAGCATTGACGGGCACCTGCCAGCAGGCTCCGACTCATGTCCCCCTGCACCCCCACCCACCCAGCATTGACGGGCACCTGCCAGCAGGCCCCGAATCATGTCCCCCTGCACCCTCACCCACCTAGCATTGACGGGCACCTGCCAGCAGGCCCCAACTCATGTCCCCCTGCACCCCTACCCACCCAGCATTGACGGGCACCTGCCAGCAGGCCCCGACTCATGTCCCCCTGCACCCCTACCCACCCAACATTGAAGGGCAGGTCCCGACTCATGTCCCTCTGTACCCCCACCCACCCAGCATTGAAGGGCACCTTCCAGCAGGCCCGACTCATGTCCCCCTGAACCCCCCACCCACCCAGCATTGACGGGCAGGCCCCGACTCATGTCCCCCTGCACCCTCACCCACCCAGCATTGACGGGCACCTGCCAGCAGACCCCGACTCATGTCCCCCTGCACCACCACCCACCCAGCATTGACGGGCACCTGCCAGCAGGCCCCGACTCATGTCCCCCTGCACCCCCACCCACCCAGCATTGACGGGCAGGCCCCGACTCATTTCCCCCTGCACCCTCACCCACTCAGCATTGACGGGCACCTGCCAGCAGACCCCGACTCATGTCCCCCTGCACCACCACCCACCCAGCATTGACGGGCACCTGCCAGCAGGCCCCGACTCATGTCCCCCTGCACCCTCACCCGCCCAGCGTTGACGGGCACCTGCCAGCAGGCCCCTACTCATGTCCCCCTGCACCCCTACCCACCC
The DNA here is from genome assembly GCF_040938575.1 of Ambystoma mexicanum. Lineage (NCBI taxonomy): Eukaryota > Metazoa > Chordata > Amphibia > Caudata > Ambystomatidae > Ambystoma > Ambystoma mexicanum. Next base: position 321,582,893 of record NC_090926.1, on the reverse strand, counting down.
AGCATTGACGGGCACCTGCCAGCAGGCCACAACTCATGTCCCCCTGCACCCCCACCCACCCAGCATTGACGGGCACCTGCCAGCAGGCCCCAACTCTTGTCCCCCTGCACCCCCACCAACCCAGCATTGACGGGCAGGCCCGACTCATGTCCCCCTGCACTCCCACCCACCCAGCATTGACGGGCACCTGCCAGCAGGCCCTGACTCATGTCCCCCTGCACCCTCACCTGCCCAGCATTGACAGGCACCTGCCAGCAGGCCCCGACTCATGTCCCCCTGCACCCCCACCCGCCCATCATTGACGGGCACCTGCCAGCAGGCCACGACTCATGTCCCCCTGCACCCCCACCCACCCAGCATTGACGGGCACCTGCCAGCAGGCTACGACTCATGTCCCAATGCACCCCCACCCACCCAGCATTGACGGGCAGGCCCCGACTCATCTCCCCCTGCATCCCCACCCACCCAGCATTGACGGGCACCTGCCAGCAGGCCCCGACTCATGTCCCCCTGCACCCCCACCCACCCAGCATTGACGGGCACCTGCCAGCAGGCCCCCACTTATGTCCCCCTGCACCCCCACCCACCCAGCATTGATGGGCAGGCCCCGACTCATGTTCCTCTGCACCCCCACCCACCCAGCATTGACGGGCACCTGCCAGCAGGCCCCGACTCATGTCCCCCTGCACCCCCACCCATCCAGCATTGACGGCAGGCCCTGACTCATGTCCCCCTGCACCTCCACCCACCCAGCATTGACGGGCACCTGTCAGCAAGCCCCGACTCATGTCCCCCTGCATCCCCACCCACCCAGCATTGACGGGCACCTGCCTGCAGGCCCCGACTCATGTCCCCCTGTACCCCCACCCACCCAGCATTGACGGACACCTGCCAGCAGGCCCCGACTCATCTCCCCCTGCACCCCCACTCACCCAGCATTGACGGGCACCTGCCAGCAGGCCCCAAATCATGTCCCCCTGCACCCTCACCCACCTAGCATTGACGGGCACCTGCCAGCAGGCCCCGACTCATGTCCCCCTGCACCCCTACCCACCCAGCATTGACGGGCACCTGCCAGCATGCCCCGACTCATGTCCCCCTGCACCCCCACCCACCCAACATTGAAGGGCAGGTCCCGACTCATGTCCCCCTGTACCCCCACCCATCCAGCATTGACGGGCACCTTCCAGCAGGCCCCGACTCATGTCCCCCTGAACCCCCCACCCACCCAGCTTTGACGGGCAGGCCCCGACTCATGTCACCCTGCACCCTCACCCACCCAGCATTGACGGGCACCTGCCAGCAGACCCCGACTCATGTCCCCCTGCACCACCACCCACCCAGCATTGACGGGCACCTGCCAGCAGGCCCCGACTCATGTCCCCCTGTACCCCCGACCCACCCAGCATTGACGGGCAGGCCCCGACTCATATCCCCCTGCACCCTCACCCACCCAGCATTGACGGGCACCTGCCAGCAGACCCCGACTCATGTCCCCCTGCACCACTGCCCACCCAGCATTGACAGGCACCTGCCAGCAGGCCCCGACTCATGTCCCCCTGCACCCTCACCCGCCCAGCATTGGCGGGCACCTGCCAGCAGGCGCCTACTCATGTCCCCCTGCACCCCTACCCACCCAGCATTGACGGGCACCTGCCAGCAGGCCACAACTCATGTCCCCCTGTACCCCCACCCACCCAGCATTGACGGGCACCTGCCAGCAGGCCCCGACTCATGTCCCCCTGCACCCCCACCCACCCAGCATTGACGGGCACCTGCCAGCAGGCCCCAAATCATGTCCCCCTGCACCCTCACCCACCTAGCATTGACGGGCAACTGCCAGCAGGCCCCGACTCATGTCCCCCTGCACCCCTACCCACCCAGCATTGACGGGCACATGCCAGCATGCCCCGACTCATGTCCCCCTGCACCCCCACCCACCCAACATTTAAGGGCAGGTCCCGACTCATGTCCCCCTGTACCCCCACCCATCCAGCATTGACGGGCACCTTCCAGCAGGCCCCGACTCATGTCCCCCTGAACCCCCCACCCACCCAGCTTTGACGGGCAGGCCCCGACTCATGTCACCCTGCACCCTCACCCACCCAGCATTGACGGGCACCTGCCAGCAGACCCCGACTCATGTCCCCCTGCACCACCACCCACCCAGCATTGACGGGCACCTGCTAGCAGGCCCCGACTCATGTCCCCCTGTACCCCCGACCCACCCAGCATTGATGGGCAGGCCCCGACTCATATCCCCCTGCACCCTCACCCACCCAGCATTGACGGGCACCTGCCAGCAGACCCCGACTCATGTCCCCTGCACCACTGCCCACCCAGCATTGACAGGCACCTGCCAGCAGGCCCGACTCATGTCCCCCTGCACCCTCACCCGCCCAGCATTGGCGGGCACCTGCCAGCAGGCCCCTACTCATGTCCCCCTGCACCCCTACCCACCCAGCATTGACGGGCACCTGCCAGCAGGCCACAACTCATGTCCCCCTGTACCCCCACCCACCCAGCATTGACGGGCACCTGCCAGCAGGCCCCAACTCATGTCCCCCTGCACCCCCACCCACCCAGCATTGACAGGCAGGCCCCGACTCATGTCCCCCTGCGCCCCCACCCACCCAGCATTGACGGGCACCTGCCAGCAGGCCCTGACTCATGTCCCCCTGTACCCTCACCCAACCAGCATTGACGGGCACCTGCCAGCAGGCCCCTTCTCATGTCCCCCTGCACCCCTACCCACCCAGCATTGACGGGCACCTGCCAGCAGTCCACGACTCATGTCCCCCTGCACCCCCACCCACCCAGCATTGACGGGCACCTGCCAGCAGGCCCCGACTCATGTATCCCTGCACCCCCACCCACCCAGCATTGACGGGCACCTGCCAGCAGGCCCCGACTCATGTCCCCCTGCACCCCCACCCAGCCAGCATTGATGGGCAGGCCCCGACTCATGTTCCCCTGAACCCCCACCCACCCAGCATTGACGGGCACCTGCCAGCAGGCACCGACTCATGTCCCTCTGCACCCCCACCCATCCAGCATTGACGGCAGGCCCTGACTCATGTCCCCCTGCACCTCCACCCACCCAGCATTGACGGGCACCTGCCTGCAGGCCCCGACTCATGTCCCCCTGCATCCCCACCCACCCAGCATTGACGGGCACCTGCCTGCAGGCCCCGACTCATGTCCCCCTGTACCCCCACCCACCCAGCATTGACGGGCACCTGCCAGCAGGCCCCGACTCATGTCCCCCTGCACCCCCACCCACCCAGCATTGACGGGCACCTGCCAGCAGGCCCCGAATCATGTCCCCCTGCACCCTCACCCACCTAGCATTGACGGGCACCTGCCAGCAGGCCCTGACTCATGTCCCCCTGCACCCCTACCCACCCAGCATTGACGGGCACCTGCCAGCATGCCCCGACTCATGTCCCCCTGCACCCACCCCCACCCACCCAACATTGGAGGGCAGGTCCCGACTCATGTCCCCCTGTACCCCCACCCATCCAGCATTGACGGGCACCTTCCAGCAGGCCCCAACTCATGTCCCCCTGAACCCCCCACCCACCCAGCATTGACGGGCAGGCCCGACTCATGTCACCCTGCACCCTCACCCACCCAGCATTGACGGGCACCTGCTAGCAGACCCCGACTCATGTCCCCCTGCACCACCACACACCCAGCATTGATGGGCACCTGCCAGCAGGCCCCGACTCATGTCCCCCTGTGCCCCCTACCCACCCAGCATTGACGGGCAGGCCCCGACTCATATCCCCCTGCACCCTCACCCACCCAGCATTGACGGGCACCTGCCAGCAGACCCCGACTCATGTCCCCCTGCACCACCACCCACCCAGCATTGACGGGCACCTGCCAGCAGGCCCCGACTCATGTCCCCCTGCACCCTCACCCGCCCAGCATTGACGGGCACCTGCCAGCAGGCCCCTACTCATGTCCCCCTGCACCCCTACCCACCCAGCATTGACGGGCACCTGCCAGCAGGCCACAACTCATGTCCCCCTCCACCCCCACCCACCCAGCATTGACGGGCACCTGCCAGCAGGCCCCAACTCATGTCCCCCTGCACCCCCACCCACCCAGCATTGACAGGCAGGCCCCGACTCATGTCCCCCTGCACCCCCACCCACCCAGCATTGACGGGCACCTGCCAGCAGGCCCTGACTCATGTCCCCCTGCACCCTCACCCGCCCAGCATTGACAGGCACCTGCCAGCAGGCCCCTACTCATGTCCCCCTGCACAACTACCCACCCAGCATTGACGGGCACCTGCCAGCAGGCCACGAATCATGTCCCCCTGCACCCCCACCCACCCACCCAGCATTGATGGGCACCTGCCAGCAGGCCCCGACTCATGTCCCCCTGAACCCCCACCCACCCAGCATTGACGGGCAGGCCCTGACTCATGTCCCCCTGCACCCCCACCCAGCATTGACGGGCACCTGCCAGCAGGCCCTGACTCATGTCCCCCTGCACCCCCACCCACCCAGCATTGACGGGCACCTGCCAGCAGGCCACGACTCATGTCCCCCTGCACCCTCACCCACCTAGCATTGACGGGCACCTGCCAGCAGGCCCCGACTCATGTCCCCCTGCACCCCTACCCACCCAGCGTTGACGGGCACCTGCCGGCAGGCCCCGACTCATGTCCCCCTGCACCCCCACCCAACCAGCATTGAAGGGCAGGCCCCGACTCATGTCCTTCTGCACCCCCACCCACCCAGCATTGACGGGCACCTGCCAGCAGGCCCCGATTCATGTCCCCCTGCACCCCCACTCACCCAGCATTGACAGGCACCTTCCACCAGGCCCCAACTCATGTCCCCCTGTACCCGCCACCGACCCAGCATTGACGGGCAGGCCCCGACTCATGTCCCCCTGCACTCTCACCCACCCAGCATTGACGGGCACCTGCCAGCAGGTCCCGACTCATGTCCCCTCCCCCTGCACCCCTACCCACCCAGCATTGACGGGCATCTGCCAGCAGGCCCCGACTCATGTCCCCCTACACCACCACCCACCCAGCATTGACGGGTACCTGCCAAAAGGCCCCGACCCATGTCCCCCTGCACCCTCACCCGCCCAGCATTGACGGGCACCTGCCAGCAGGCCATGTCTCATGTCCCCCTGCACCTCCACCCACCCAGCATTGACGGGCACCTGCCAGCAGGCCCCGACTCATGTCCCCCTGCACTCCCACCCACCCAGCATTGATGGGCAGGCCCGACTCATGTCCCCCTTGCACACCCACCCACCCAGCATTGACGGGCACATGCCAGCAGGCCCCGACTCATGTCCCTCCCAACACGTCATCAAGATCCACAATCATGGGCCTCATGTCCACCAAAATCCCACTGCACACCACCCCACTCTAAAGACCCAATCAAGTATTCCATCCACCCCACATAGAAATGCCAATTACATGACACAACCCAAATGTCAAGTATGTACATCAACACATGTCCATCTCACACACACACAATGGGTGCCAGTGATTGCGAAAACCAACATTATGACATGCATGAAACCAATGAGAGAATACCACACATCGATGTAATAAACCAAAATGTATTATACATAAAATGAATGTAATGAAATGAAAACATAAAACATTTCAAACAAGAAATGAAATGCAGCATGTCCCAAACAGAAAAAAATGAACGAAGTCTCAATCCAAAATAATCCAAATGAAATTATGTCCAAAGTCTCCGGCCACCAAAGCAAATCCAAAGGAAACGAAAATAGTAAAATCCATTGCTCCATAGTGAGAAAAAAATAAAAAAATAAGATAAATCCACTGTTCAACTATGTACAACGAAGAAATCCAGGGTCCATGTGCCCAACGAATGAAATGAAACCTATAAAAAAAGAATACCTAATAAATAACTATATACAAAAAGGTGGGGCATAGTCCAAGTGCTCCAAATCAATGCAAAACAAAAATGAAACCTAAAACTACAAACTATATACAATGGCTGCGGGCAAGTCCTACGGCTCACTTTTTGATTTCCTGGGCCAGGGCATCATCGAACTCCTGGTCTATGTCCTGGAGGCGGGCCTGTTCCATGGCCCTGAGGTTTCGCAGGGACGATGCCATGTTCACCTCCAACTCCCTGCAAATTGCCTCGAGGCACTCGGCCCGCCTCAGTGCCCTGCGCATGGAGTTTTCCGCCCTGACCATTGTGAGCCGTGCCTCTTCCGCCCGCCAACGCTCCGCATCTATCCGCTGGCCCAACTGCTGCCACACGGAAGACACTCCCAATCCAGGGTCCTCCTGCCCTCCGGCCAATGCCTGCCCCTCTGATGTTGTTGGCCCCGAGCCATCATCACTCCCACCTTGAGCCTGCTGCTGCCATGCATGTGCCCTTTCTGTTGTTGCCTGCACGCCATCCTCCCCCTGGGGTCCAGTTGTTGGGGTGGCCACCCCTGCTGGACCTCCGACTCACGACTGTGGCAGGGATGTGTCCTCCACCAGCCTGGCCGCTGGGTCAGGGGCAGCTCCACAGGGCGCAGAGGTGACACTTGGACAGGAAGATGGCACAGAGGACGACTGGCGCATAGGGGGTTCAGTTGAGGAGGGGGTCGGTAGAAGCTCCAGCACACGGAGGAACCCAGCACTGGTGACCCCGCCTAGTAGGTTGACACGGTTTTCAAGACATTCGAAATTACATGCACTGTCCTCACGAGAACACTGCACGTCATCCCGAATGTCACGAACACGCAACGCCACCCCACCCAGGACAGGCTCAAGCTGGTCCCGGATTGCCACGTCCGCAGGGAGAGGAAGGCCAGTTGTTGTGCGGCTATCCCCCCTGAAAACGGGTCTGGACGAAGGCATCCCTGCTGGTGCAGGATGATGCAGTCACAGGATCGGGGACGGGATTACACACAGGCACCTCCCCGGCAGCCTGTGCTGCCTCCTGTCCCTGGCCGTGGACTGCACCACTTGCACCAGTGGAATCCCCCATTTCCAGGCCCTGTGTGTGTGACTTCCTCTGCCTCCTCCTCAACCAAACCCCCCCACCAACCTGGATGATTCCATGCCATCTTTCTCCATAAGCCCCTGTGGGGTCTCAGCTGCCCCTTTGCTGCCGAGGAGTCCACCTCCGACCTCTGCCTCTTGGACCTACCCCTGGCAGCTGCGACCGCGGATGCGGCACCAGATTCCTCACTCCCTGACGAGATGACAACCTAGGAGGGGAGCTCGGCCTTGCCTCTCCGGCTGGCGGTGGGATCCCTGCCTCTGTGTTCCACAACACCGTCTCCGCCCTCTTCATCAGTTGACGCTGCAGACAGGGAGAGACAGAACACAGGCATCAGGGCTCTGTACAATGGTATGATACCCACATGACAGTTACACATGAGTGGCAGTTCCAAAATGCATACATGCCGGTACACCTCCCAACCCACATATCATTTGAACACACACACATGTGCAATTTAACAGGAATCGTGCAGCAAGCAGCAGCATCCATACACATACAGCAGCATGTACATCCGCAGGTCAGCCTCAAGTTACATGCAACATGGGGACTGCCAAACACATGCACACATTTCACCAGACATAAATGCATCTGTACAACTCCACCACCTGTCACAGTGAAATCATCACCATATTTGTCACATCTGCAAATTAGTCCCCTACATGTGGGTGTCACATGCATCCATGGTGTATCACAGTTGCACATTGCGCAAATACACACACATGCGCATGCGCATGGTGCAGATACATGCAGGTGGAACCAGCATTCTTGTGTGACACCACAACCATGGCACAGTACATATACTGAAATTCAAACATGTGTGCACCCACCCATGCATTTGGCCAGCATGCATTTCAACACATACACCATTGATGTGTCTCACACATGACATGGCTCACATGTGGCAGGCTCATTTCCCTGTACATACACATTCACACGTGGCTCTACAAACACATTTCTCCAACATGCACACTCCTGGCACACCTCTACATGCACAGTATCCAATCAGCGCGCATGTACACTTACCGCTCGACTCCGGACGGGACTGCCTCTCAAGGACCTGGATGTGGAGCGCTGGGCGTATACGTTCCAGGACCCTCATCTGGATGTCGGTTAGGCGGACCCGGCACCCCTCAGCATCTGCTGCCTTCAAGAGGCGCCAGGCCTTGCTGAGGGTCCTGGACCTGAAGTCCTCCCAGCGCTTCCGGACGTGTTGAATGTCGCGGGCTGCCACCTCCTCCACGTTGATGGCAGCCACAATGAACTTCCAAAGAGAGCATCATACTGCCCTAGGACTTGCTCCACCAGGATACCAACCTCTTTGGCACTGAAGCTGGTAGCCCTCTGCCTCTCTGGCTGGGGGTTGCCAGTGGTGTCCGATGGTGTTTGCCCCGACATGGCAACACCCGAGGCAGGTGTGGGTGGGGCAACTGGGTCCTGGGGCTGGGCTGTGGAGCGATGGTACTCCAGTTGGGAGTCTTCAGTTCCAGCAGGGGTGGTCACTGCAACTGGACCCCTGCAGATGGCTGACGTGCAGGCACCAAATAGCAGGGCACGTGGCAGGCAGGCAGGCAGCAGCAGATGGGAGCATGCTCGGGGCTCTGGGGGGCAGGAAAATGGCCTTTTGGGCAGGAGCATGGTTTTCCGTGTGTTGTCGCGTGGCCAGCTTGATACGGAGTGATTTGGCGCGTGAAAAAAGTGCACATCAGCATGTAATTCGAGGAAAGGCCCTTAGCGCGTAAGCACGTCTGTGACGTTATGCGCGCGGGCGTTTCCCTCATGACAGGTGCATAGTAATTCAACACGTGAAAAAACAGACCATCCTCGTGTTAATGCGTGTAATCCGAGGAAAGGGCCTAAGCGCGTAAGTGACGTGATGCGCGCAGGCGTTTCCCTCAGCACGGGTTAAAGGTGAGCGGGGCCAGCAGTTCGCTGTACGTGCCTTTCGTGGAGACCGACGGGTGTGTTGCTACTTCGTGTTGTTTCGCGCACCATCACGCTAGTCTGACGGTGAGTCGCGCATGCTATTTTTCCCACTGCGGGTGCCCCTGTGTATCGCATACCCGTTTTAGAGGTCATAGTAGCCTACGTGTCCCACGTGTACGTGTTTTTCATGTCTCTGGGTGCCACCACGTACTGCGGGAGGTTAATTCCACACACGTGGGTTACTGGGGTTGCGTGCACGGTTTTCCTGCAGTTTTGGGGTGCCTGAGTGTTGCGTGACCCGTCACTTCATCACCAGGGTCACATACAGCCTTGCAGGTGCAGGGGTGCTTTTAACATCTTGTATCCCACCCCCTTCACCCCAATTGCCCAGGACAATTGTCATGTACACCTCCTATTGGCACTTCTCCATCTGTGCCGGCACTACTCCATCTGTGACATGGTTGGGAGGCCATCAAAGGTGAGGAGCGCCTCAGCTGGGCATACTCCTCCTGGCGGGCGTGGTCAGGGACGTGGCCGGGGTGACCAGGGAGTAGGGGGACTCCAGGGTGTCCAGGGTGGCCGCAGAGGGGGAAGAGGCAGGGGTGTGCTACTTCGGCACGCTGTTGTGCCATGTGTCGGTGCAGTCATGCCACCACCCCCTGTGGTTCCGGGAGATGCAGCTTCTGCATCTGGCACTGGCGCCCATGTGACCCGGCAGTCCGTTTCATCGACTGCCACGGGCCCAAGGGTGGTAGCTGCAGGTGCAGCTGTGGACACCACCACCCAGGCTCAGGGTCTGCCAGTGCAGGCTGCGTTGGCACTTGAAGAGTCCATGGAAGATTTCCAGCAGGTCAGGAGGAACACTGTAGGTGCACGCAGGGCTGCTCTGACCGAGACACGTGTCCCTGGGGCAGTAATGTCATCTGCTGCCCCGACCAGCCGGGTGTTGGCAAGTGTAAGGGCAGATGCAGCCAACAACACCCCGGTTGTGAGTCTTCCAACCAGGACAGTCGCGGTCAATGACCCTGCCACAGCAGATGTTGCTGCGCAGGGTCCATTCCAGGGCACCCAGCAGCCACTGACACAAGTCAGGCCTTCGGTCGTCCTTCCACCTGACACTCCCTTGGTTCAATCCACCGGTGCCACTGGCCATACTGATCAGGGCGGCATTTGCCAGCCAGGGTCCGCACCACTATCCAAGAGTAGGAAGGTTGCACCTGCAGCACAGGCTGGGACCCCACACACAGCCACAACCTCCTGCACGTTGAGGAAGAAGCCTTTCTGCGCGCAGGAACTGGACTTCCTCGTGGACTACATGCGGGACCACAAACGTGACATGCTAGTGGGGCCTTATTGTCAAACTACGGCTGCCCATCGTGATACCCACTGGAAGCAAGTTGAGGAACATGTGAGTGCATTCGGCCATGAGGTGCACACGGCGCAAGAGTGCAAAAAGTGTTGGAATGGCCTCAAACGCAGCGCTAAGGCAAAGCGTGCCTCAAATTACAACATGACTCTGGTGACTGGCAGTGGGCCAGCACCCGACGAGGGAGACCTCACTCCGCACGAGTCACTTGTTGTGGAGTTCATACCACCTGAATTGGTCGAAGGAGTGGGAGAGATGCAGGACTTTGATGCCCAGTCCAGTGAGTGTTGCTGCGTGTTTGTCAATGCCATGTGTGTTTTACTTGTGTGATGTGCTGTGCATGACTGCCACTACATGTCATGTGTACATGGTTCAGATGTGCAAGTAATGCAATGCTTCACTGATGCATGGCTGCTCTGCAGGATGGTGGACATGTGGAGCAGACAGGGACTGTCCTCATCACCACACATGCACCCTACTCACATGCTGGTCACCGCGATGCCCCTCCGGTCCATGTACCAGCTCACTGGCCCTTCTGCATGTAGCCTGGGGTGTCCTTCCTCTCTTCACTGGGACTATGTCATGGCATGACTGAGGTGCATGTGTCCTCTGCCTGCATGCGGGTACTCCACGTAGGCATGCTCCCTTGCCCCTCCACCCCCCCTGCACCCCAATTTCACCTTTGCACTGGTGTGCATAACTTTGCCGTGATGCAATGGCCTGTTCATGCCTCTTGTGTACATGCTAACTTCCACCAGCCAACCTGCCAGACACATGCAGTGGGGTACATCCTTTGTCCTTGATGCAGGGTGTCTCACTTGGACTGTGCAGATGGCAGATGCTCCGCAGGAATTCATGCTCCATGTGCATTCCATGCATGCCCCTATGTGTCCTTGAGTGGATGATCATTGTAGTACGTGTCCAGGGTGACCTACATTTCATGGCATTTCATCAGCCTTGCCATGCCCACTGTGACTCAGACCTGCGTCCCACACATGTTTAGGGTGTGGCAGTCTGTGTGGCTCACAGGCCTCACCCTGTTTCTGGCCCACTGACTCTGTCCAACTGGTGTAGTGTCTTCTGCACACATGGGTGTACTACTGAGGGTTCATCATGTGTTCTGCTTACTGTCCCATCATCATCTGCTGTGTTGTCAGTTGACTCAGATGATGCAATTGATGCTAGTCAACACTGTCTGCCAATATACAGGTCTCTGGTCATCCTTTTGATACCATGCAAGGCATCCCTGCATGTCCTCTTAGGGGGAGGGTGGTTTGATTGTAGCCATGCAACCCATTGCATGCATATTGCACGTGATGCCTGAACTTGACCTTGCACTGCCTCCACGTTTTCTGATACACATCATGAAGTACTTGTACATGTAGATAGTGAGTAACGTACACATGTTCTGCACTGCATCGACCCACTTCTGAGCCGTATAACACCCTTCTACATGCCTAATCACTGAGGCAATGTCAAGTTGACCCGGAATGCATCGCAGGTTCTCTTTTGTGTGTGACATGTCTGCTTCATGTGTTGGCTGTCTGTGTGATGTCTATGTGTGTGTGTGTTGTGTGCTTCTAACATGTGTGTAATCTTTTTGTCTCTCTACTTTTCAGATGATGACGCAATGGAGCCAGAGGATGGTGTTGTCATGCCAGGCACAGGGTTGTTATCACTACAGCAACCCGGCACAAGTGGGGGTCTTGGGGTGGTAGACCACGAGAACACACATGTGCTACAGACCATCTTGTCTTTGGCTGGCAATGAGGCCAGCCCAGATGACCACTCTGACGTCCATGTCGGGTTGGATGTGCGTCAGGTCCATACTTTAGGGGTGATTCTGATGTGGACACTCCTCTGTCCGCGACACCTGCACTGAGGGGTCATACAGTGGTGGGACCTCCACCTGTGGTGGATCGGGACGCAGGGTCTTCATCCACACCAGTCGCTGATGGGCCTGGGCCATCACGTCGGCGGGAGCATGTAGTCGTGCAGCCGCGGGCGGTGCCAACCCAACGAGGATGGCCGGTCCTTGGGTCCCGCAGGTGTCAAGCCCAGCAATGCGGTGGCCGCACGCCACCGAGGTATACTGAGTGGGAGCAAGGCATGACTGCCAATTCAGAACGCCAGGGGGCAGCAATGGAAAACATTGCTGTGAGCATGGAGCGTGTGGCCCAATCCGTGCTCCCCCCTGCTAGGCAGGTGCTTCTCCAGCAGCGGGCGGCACAGTCCACGGCCCGCTCGCTCAGGCTGGGCATGGCTGTCATGATGCCTACCCCCGGAGCACCAGGCCAGGCCAAGCACCCCCAGAAGCAGGCAAATCTTCGATTTGGTAAAAGCCCAGCGGCCCCTTATAGGGGCTCTTTGGACTCAGTCCTGGCGCCTTTGGCGCCAGGCTCATGTTGGACATCAGTCCTGGCGCCATAGGCGCCAGGCTCATAAAGGGAGGTGTTTTGTGCACTTACCTGATGCAGACCATGCTGCACGCTTAAGGCCTCCCTGAGACCTGAAAGGGACTTTTTTTCCATAGGGACTATTTTTTCACTCGGGCGTGGCCAGGGAAGGATACATACCTAGTTGGGGAAGGATACATACCTGGGACCTCTTTGGAGGCTATTTAAGCCACTCCCAGACAGCAGCTCATGCTTCGCGTTGTTCTGCTTCCTGCAGCTTAACGCTCACCGTGCCTGCTCCTGCTCCTGGACTCCAGCCACGCCTGCCTCGAACCTGGAAGACCTGCAAGGAAGGAAGAGAAGAGAAAGGTGAAAACCAAGGACTATTTCAAACTTCTTACCTGCATCCGGAATCTTCTCGCCAGCATCCCTGAAGAAAGACTTCCATTTAAAAGCATTGCGTTGCTCGCTGCAGCGCCACGCTTCACTCACCTGTTCTCGAGACATCTCCCAGCTCCATCGCGGCTGTCAGCATCGGACGCCACATCTCTGCACCTAGGGGAGAGAGGAAGAAACAAAAGGTGAGCAGAAGGAACACAGAAGGAAAGCCTGATTAACAGCCATAATACTTACCAGCTTTTCTTCCACATTTCGGGTCAGCGCCGCCCCGTTGGCAGGTACCGTACCCCGGCCCCTATGGGGAAAGGACAAGAGACATTTCTGGGGAATGATAAGGACATTTAGAGGGATCGCCCTCATCACTACTCACCTCAGCAGTTTAACCCCTCGACGCATCGCCTTCATTCTGCACCTGAAATAAAGGACAGATCACAGGTTAGAAAGACAACATAAAGGGGGCCTCACTTGAACTTTGAACGTTCATACTTACGGCGCATCGCTCAGGAAAGTCAAGTGGATTTTGCCAGCGCCATTCTGAAAACCAGTGAAGTAACTGGACAAACGCGCGCCCCTGCACCAGAAGCAGGACAGAGAGTTCATCCTTCCAAACCATAAGGTGAGCTTAAACCGGGGTTTGGAGGAAGTTAGAGAGGAACGAAGGGGGAAAGGGGGGAGCTAGCACACTATTCTGCAGACTGTTAATCCCCTTTCTCATCTGCAGAAGGATATTCCTACGGGCCAGGCAAGCACGATTTGGAGGTCCTGTCCAATCGGTGTTCTGGGTCCTGCGCATCACGCTAGAAGAGGCCACAGCAATCCAGACTAGACCAGTGCCCCCGTGGGAACCAGGTGAGCGTTACAGAACGCGAAGCCTTCCTACAAATTCCCACCCAGGCGCTATGGAAACTTCCGAAACTGACCAGTTGGTCCAATTACTGGGGGAATTACGGGCCGAAGTACATGCCGCTCGTCAAGAGACTAGTGCCCTCAGGAGGGATGTGATTGTAATAAAGGATAGAGCTGATGACCTGGCTAGACAGCTTTTGCAAGGTCAAGCTGGACAAACTCCTTTACCCGGTTCCGGGGGGAACCCCGCTCCTGTGGTTTCCAGTAACCCGGTGCAGATTAATCTACCTGGAAACATGCCGCTGGCCCCACCTGAACGCTTTGCTGGGGACCTCAAACGATTCACCGTATTCATGAATCAGTGTCGTTTGCACTTCCTATGCAGACCTGGGGCCTTCCCTAATGATCAGACCAAGGTAGCCTTTGTGTTGTCATATCTCAGCGGCTGTGCTGCCGATTGGTCAGTCCCACTGGTAACTCAAGATGACCCGATTCTTCGTGATTTTCAAGGATTTCAAACAAGCATGGAAAGGTTATTTGCTCGACACTCCCAGGGACAGGCTCTGGATGACGAACTTCTATCTCTGCAACAGGGCAAGCAAGACCTTCTATCCTACATTGCAACCTTCAATAGACTAATTGTGGAAACTGGTTGGCCAGAGGATAAAAGAATCACGTTATTCTATCGAGGTCTACGCAGAGAACTTAAAGATGTCCTGGCACAAGTTGTAAATCCGCCCCAAGAATGCACTGAATACATAGACTTAGTGGTCCAATTGGATCACAGGCTGCAAAACAGAAAAGCAGATCGGTCAAAGTTTGAAACCCGGGTGTTGGCCAAGACCCACGCTAACCCCAAGGGGGCTGATGGCTCGGAGCCTATGCAAATCGGAGGGGTTAAAGGACCCCTAACTCAAAAAGAACGGGAAAGAAGACGACAGATGCAATTATGCCTTTATTGTGGGTCCTCTGGACACTTTCTACGAGATTGCCCGGTTAAGCCGCCCAAGAAGGTGGTAGGAGCCGCTGATAAAATCCATGGAAACTCTGTATCGGGAAACGACCACGCCCGGCAAGCGTAGGGGTCCGCTTGCCGAGCTTGAAAACTAACTCTCAGACCTCGCATTTCATTGTGCCAATGGTCCTCGTAGATCCGGAACTGTAACGCTCACCTGATTCCCACGGAGGCGCCGGTCTTGGCAGGATGGTGTCTGTGACTCGAAAAGTGAAGTGCAGGACTCGATTGGCTTCCGGGGCTGAGCCTCTTCGCACTGTGTGTCTAACTCGAAGAGTGAGATATCTGCAGGTGAAAGAATATGGGGTTAATGATCTGGGGTTGTCGGGTATCTCTCTCCCTTTCCCTTCCTTGCTTTTCCGTGGAGCCCGAAGGTCAACATGCTCACCTTAGATAGGTGAATGCTGGACTCTCCATCTGCGTCTGGTGCAGGGTGCCGTTGCCAGTTCCTTCACTGGGTGAAACGTAGGCCTCTTGACATCAGAGGATTGCTACCGTCGTTAACTGCACGAACGGTGAGTTTCCGGACACCTTTTAAGTCCTTACAGTCTTTAGGTGCGTGGGCACGTTAATGTGGAACAGGGCTCTGTATAATGCTTTTTCTATTTGTCTTGCAGGGCTCTTGAGGTAGAAGATGGTGTGAAGAAAGCCGAAGTTCGAGCCAGAGTCTTGGAATGAAGCGCTTGGAAATGCGTAAGTAAATGCCGGTTGCCTGCTTTTCAAAAGCTCTCTAACTGTCTCTTTTCCCTTGCAGTTGTGAGTTCGGGTGTTGAAGAGACGCTGGAAACGCCGGAGTGTTTGCAGGCGCCCTATTGTGGCGGGCGCGATGGCGCGTAAGTAAAATACCTGTCTAATGTCTCTTCTTTTGTCTTTCAGGTGCAGGATTGCAGCGTTGAAGAAAAACGGAATTCGCAGAGTGCCGGTAAGTAATTCCACACAGGAATAACTATGCTTTTGTCTTCACAGGCGGAGGAGCAGCGTGAAGAGATGGTAACTGACGATGGATCAGGTGAGGAAGGCGCTGCGCGTGAAGGTTGCCGTGCTAACCTGTTGTTTCTTGTCTTTGCAGGTGCTACCGAAGGCTGGATACAGGAATGGTAAGCATTTGTTCTTGCAGGTTCAGGATCGGAAAGAAGAAAACTGGAACAGACACGGTGAGCGTTCTGCTGCAGATGCAGAATAACGCGAAGCACGTTTCATCAATCGGGTGTGGTTTAAATAGCCTTGGAGTGATGAGGCGTCTTCCTCCACGGCCTCGCCTAGGTAAGAAAAGAGTTCCTGTTCCAGAAGAGTTCCAGTGTTGTATCCAGGGAGTGGAGCTTGCCCCACCCAGGTAAGAAAGTAGTCCCGGCTCACAGAGGATTCCTATGTGGCTGGTAAGTAAGCAGCATGGTCTGCTGCAGGTAAGTCCACCCAAGCATCTTCATACAAATTATGAGCCCGGCGCTTCCAGTGCCGGGACCAGTGACTTTGATGAGCCTGGTGCCACCGGCGCCAGGACAAGGTCCAAAAGGTCCCAGTGGGGACCGGCTGGTGCCTAGGATGAAGGTTAGGGGCCTGCTTCCAAGGACGTTGGGCTGGTCCTAGCTCCTTGGAAGCAGTGATCATGACAGCACCCCCCCTCAAGGCCCCTCCTAAGCGTGTCTTCTCCGGGGGTTTTGGCTTGTCGGGGTGATTCAGATGGAATTTCTTGACCAGACGAGGTGCGTGGACATGTTCTGAGGGTTCCCAAGACCTTTCCTGGGGGCCGTATCCTTTCCAATCAACCAGGTAATATAATTTAGATTTGGAGTTTTTGGAGTCTAGGATGTTCTTTACTTCGAACTCAAGTTCTCCATCCACTAGAACAGGTTCTGGGAATTCGGTCAATCGGGTTTCTGGTTGTACTGGTTTTAGTAAGGAGACATGGAATACTGGATGTATTTTCATATGCGAAGGCAATTCCAATTTGACAGCCACCAGATTAATTATGGCAGAGATGAGATAGGGTCCTAAGTATCTCGGGATGAAGGTGCGGGGTCCTTTTAGAGGCAGGTGCTTAGTGGATAACCAGACCTGATCTCCCACTGCGTAGTGAGGGGCCTCTTTATGGTGTTGATCCGCTCCTTTCTTGTATAGAGCTTTAGCTCTTTGCAGATGGGCAGTGGCTACTTTAAAAGTACGAGTGATCACCGAGTGCAAGTGATCCACAGCAGGTGTTTCGAATTCTTGGGGAGGATCCAGGTTAGAGGTCCTAGGATGGTTTCCGTATAATAGGAAGAAGGGAGTCTTCCCGGTTCCAGAATGGGTCGAATTGTTATAAGCGTATTCAGCGATCCAAAGGATATCCTTCCAAGGGTTTTCAGTTTGTTGGAGCATGCAACATAAATATTGCTCCAGAGTTTGATTTGTCCTCTCGGTTTGTCCGTCAGTTTGGGGATGGTGACTGGTTGAAAGTCTCACATCAATTTGGGCTAAGCGACAGCAACTTCGCCAAAAGTGGGAGATGAAATGACTTCCCCTATCGGAGACCAAAATCGAGGGAAAACCGTGTAACCGAACGATGTTTTCTAAGAATTCTCGGGCTAATACTGAAGCTGAAGGTAGGCCCTTCAGGGGAATGAAGTGAGCCATCTTGGAGAATAGATCCACGACTACTAAAATGGTATTATACCCTGAGCATGGAGGTAAGTTTGTGATGAAATCCATGGACAGGGTATGCCATGGACAGGGAGGGATGTCCAGTGGGTGTAAGAGGCCGGCTGGTTTCTCCTTCTGACTTTTAGTCTGAGCACACACACCGCAGGAGATTACAAAGTCTCTAATATCCTTCTTCCATGATGGCCACCAGAAATGTCTTTTGACCTTTTCCATGGTTTTGGTAATGCCAGGGTGACCCTCCATTAATGAGTCGTGATAACAGGAGATTACCTGTTTTTGTATTTTCTCACAGGGCAAGTACAATCGTCCTCGGAAATATGGTAGGTCTTGGTCCACTGAGAAATCCTTCCCCTTGAATTGCCAGTCCTGTAATTCTGCCGGAGTTAGGAGTGATTTGACTGTAGTCTCGATGTCTTCAAAGGATTGAGCGCTGACCAAGCCCAAAATCCTTTGTTCTGGGATTATGGGTATTGGTTCAGGATTGGTCAAGTGTTCATCTATTCCCATCCGGGAGAGGGCAACTACTTTTCGGTTTTTACTGCCTGGTCGATAAGTAATTATAAAGTCAAACTCAGCCAAAAACAGAGCCCAGCGGAGCTGCCTGGAAGACTGAGCTTTGGCCGTCTTCAGATATTGTAAGTTGCGGTGATCTGTCATTACGGTGACTGTGTGTCTGGCTCCCAAAAGATAATGCCGCCAGGCTTTAAAGGCTGATCTGATAGCTAAAAGTTCCTTGTCTGTAATTGAATAGTTGATCTTGGGAGCCGAGAATTTGCGGGACCAAAAGGCTACAGGATGTAATTGGTGTGTGATTCCCACGGAGGCGCCGGTCTTGGCAGGATGGTGTCTGTGACTCGAAAAGTGAAGTGCAGGACTCGATTGGCTTCCGGGGCTGAGCCTCTTCGCACTGTGTGTCTAACTCGAAGAGTGAGATATCTGCAGGTGAAAGAATATGGGGTTAATGATCTGGGGTTGTCGGGTATCTCTCTCCCTTTCCCTTCCTCGCTTTTCCGTGGAGCCCCAAGGTCAACGTGCTCACCTTAGATAGGTGAATGCTGGACTCTCCATCTGCGTCTGGTGCAGGGTGCCGTTGCCAGTTCCTTCACTGGGTGAAACGTAGGCCTCTTGACATCAGAGGATTGCTACCGTCGTTAACTGCACGAACGGTGAGTTTCCGGACACCTTTTAAGTCTTTACAGTCTTTAGGTGCGTGGGCACGTTAATGTGGAACAGGGCTCTGTATAATGCTTTTTCTATTTGTCTTGCAGGGCTCTTGAGGTAGAAGATGGTGTGAAGAAAGCCGAAGTTCGAGCCAGAGTCTTGGAATGAAGCGCTTGGAAATGCGTAAGTAAATGCCGGTTGCCTGCTTTTCAAAAGCTCTCTAACTGTCTCTTTTCCCTTGCAGTTGTGAGTTCGGGTGTTGAAGAGACGTTGGAAACGCCAGAGTATTTGCAGGCGCCCTATTGTGGCGGGCGCGATGGCGCGTAAGTAAAATACCTGTCTAATGTCTCTTCTTTTGTCTTTCAGGTGCAGGATTGCAGCGTTGAAGAAAACCGGAATTCGCGGAGTACCGGTAAGTAATTCCACACAGGAATAACTATGCTTTTGTCTTCACAGGCGGAGGAGCAGCGTGAAGAGATGGTAACTGCCGATGGATCAGGTGAGGAAGGCGCTGCGCTTGAAGGTTGCCGTGCTAACCTGTTGTTTCTTGTCTTTGCAGGTGCTACCGAAGGCTGGATACAGGAATGGTAAGCGTTTGTTCTTGCAGGTTCAGGATCGGAAAGAAGAAAACTGGAACAGACACGGTGAGCGTTCTGCTGCAGATGCAGAATAACGCGAAGCACGTTTCATCAATCGGGTGTGGTTTAAATAGCCTTGGAGTGATGAGGCGTCTTCCTCCACGGCCTCGCCTAGGTAAGAAAAGAGTTCCTGTTCCAGAAGAGTTCCAGTGTTGTATCCAGGGAGTGGAGCTTGCCCCACCCAGGTAAGAAAGTAGTCCCGGCTCACAGAGGATTCCTATGTGGCTGGTAAGTAAGCAGCATGGTCTGCTGCAGGTAAGTCCACCCAAGCATCTTCATACAAATTATGAGCCCGGCGCTTCCAGTGCCGGGACCAGTGACTTTGATGAGCCTGGTGCCACCGGCGCCAGGACAAGGTCCAAAAGGTCCCAGTGGGGACCGGCTGGTGCCTAGGATGAAGGTTAGGGGCCTGCTTCCAAGGACGTTGGGCTGGTCCTAGCTCCTTGGAAGCAGTGATCATGACAGGAACAGCCTAAACAGTTGCATGCTATAAAGGCATACATCGATAGGGGGGCTATAGGAAACTATGTGGATCGAGAATTGGTCTCTAGGATAAACCTCCCTCTGCGTCCTAAAACCAACAAAGATGTCATCACCACAGTAGATGGAACCGAAATTGCCTTTGGACCGGTAACACATTCCACAGCTGAGGTGACACTTGTAGGTCCGGATGGCCATCGGGAGGCAGTTGTGTTTGATGTAATCAAGGCTCCACAGTTTCAGCTTATTCTCGGAATCCCTTGGTTAGAGACACATAATCCTCGAATTGATTGGCGAGCGAAGAGAATAACCTTCCCGGATTGTGCACAAACCTGCTACCCAGAAAATCCAAAGATTAATCTAGCATCAGTAACCTCTGTCCCCGTGCAACTACCTCCAGAGTACCAAGACTTTCAGGACGTCTTCCAAAAGGAACAGGCCAACACGTTACCTCCCCACAGATCGTACGATTGCCAAATCGATCTGGTGCCCGGTGCACAAACACCCTTGTAGCAGGATTTACACCCTTACTGTACCAGAGAATCTGCATTTGAGACAATATTTAGATCAATACCTCGCCAATGGTTTCATTCGCCCGTCAAAGTCCCCGGCATCCTCAGCTTTGTTCTTCGTGCCTAAAAAAGAAGGCGACCTTAGAACTTGTATCGATTACCGCGCATTGAACCAGATAACTGTTAAAAATTGTTACCCTCTGCCTCTGATCCCTGAACTCCTTGACCAGGTGAAGGACGCTTGCGTATACACCAAGTTAGATCTCCGGGGGGCTTATCATCTTGTACGAGTAAAAGAAGGCGACGAATGAAAAACGGCCTTCCGTACAAAATATGGACTATTCGAATACCAGGTGATGCCTTTCGGGTTGTGCAACGCGCCTGCAGCCTTTCAATTCTTCATGAACGATGTCCTTCGGGAACTCATCGATGTCTGTGTTGTCGTGTATATCGATGACATTCTTGTGTACTCCTCTTCGGAATCTGATCACAGAAAGCATGTCAGGGCCGTCCTAGAGAAACTGCGCCAGCACAAACTGTTTGCCAAGCTGGAAAAATGTGTTTTCCATACCACTGAGGTTGAGTTTCTCGGATTCATCCTGACACCTAAAGGGGTCCGAATGGATTCACGGAAAGTGGATGCCATCCTCAAATGGCCATCACCTAGTTCGGTGAAAGGTGTCCAAAGATCAGCTTGGTTTTGCCAACTTTTATCGCAGGTTTATCCCGGAGTTTTCACGTGTGGTGCAACCCATCACTGCACTCTTGCGAAAAAATAAACGTTTTGAATGGACCGAGGAAGCCGAACAGGCCTTTCAGGAGTTGAAAGCTAAGTTTACGTCCGCACCTATTTTGAAGCACCCGCGTCCCGATCTCCCATATATAGTCGAAACCGACGCGTTCAGCTTAGCCATGGGAGCTGTCCTGTCTCAGAGAGACCCTGAAGCCAACCAACTGCACCCCGTAGCATTTTGGTCCAGAAAGTTCTCGTCGCCGGAGGTAAATTATGCGATCACCGATAAGGAACTATTAGCCATTAAGTCCGCCTTTAAGGCTTGGTGGCATTATCTCCTCGGCGCCCGGCATACCATCACCGTGATCACTGATCACCGAAATTTACAATATTTAAAAACTGCCAAGGCTCAATCGTCTCGACAGCTCCGATGGGCTTTGTTCTTTGCTGAGTTCGATTTTGTAATCACCTACCGCCCCGGCTATAAGAATGGTAAGGCGGACACTCTATCCCGAATTGGAAAGGAAGAAATAGACACAAACTCAGAACCTGTGCCGATAATTCCCGAACAAAGAATTTTGGGGATAACCACTTTACAAACCCTTGAAGACATTCAAGCACGAGTGAAACAATTCCTGGACTCTTCAGCCTTGCAGGATTGGATCAAAAGGGGGTCTAACTTTTCAGTCAAGGATGGCTTACCTTACTTCCAAGGACGCTTATTTTTGCCAGAAAAGGAATTGCAAGAACTGGTTATTCCCCGTCATCATGATACCCTGATGGAAGGACATCCTGGCATTGCCAAAACAGAGTAAAAGGTTAAACGACAATTCTGGTGGCCTTCCTGGCGAAAGGATATTAAATCTTTCGTGATGTCCTGTGGAGTTTGTGCCCAAAACAAAGGTCAAAAGGCAAGACCCGCCGGTCTTCTTCAGCCCTTAGACATTCCACCAGCACCTTGGCACACCCTGTCACTAGATTTTATCACGGACCTGCCCTCTTGTAATAGTTACAATACTATTCTGGTTGTGGTGGATTTATTTTCCAAAATGGCCCACTTTATTCCGTTGAAAGGATTACCTTCAGCCTTTGTTCTTGCCAAGGAATTCCTCGAAAATATCATCCGTTTGCATGGATTCCCGTCCATACTAGTCTCCGATCGGGGAAGCCAGTATATTTCTCATTTTTGGAAAAAGTGTTGTCAACTGGCACAAATCGACGTAAGACTCTCGACCAGCCACCACCCACAGACCGATGGTCAGACGGAGAGAACGAACCAGACCCTTGAACAATATCTACGATGTATGTTGCACCAATCGGAGGGTAATTGGAAGGACATTTTATGGGTGGCTGAATATGCATGCAATAACTCGATACACTCTGGAACTGGTCAGAGCCCCTTTTATACCCTATATGGACATCACCCTCGTACTTCAGACTTGGGCTCACCTCTGAGCCTTGAAATGCCCGCAGTGGACCATTTGCATTCTACGATTACTCAAGCCTTCAAGGATGCAACTGCACATTTGCAACATGCGAAAGGGAAATACAAAAAGAATGCGGATCTGCATCGAAGAGAGGCGCCTCCATACCAAATAGGGGATCAAGTATGGTTGGCTACCAAACACCTATCACTCAAGGGGCCTCGAACTTTTAATCCAAGGTATTTAGGCCCTTACTCGATCAAAGCTATAATCAACCCAGTGGCAGTCAAGCTCGATCTACCAGCTAACATGCGGATTCACCCTGTTTTTCATGTGTCACTTTTGAAACCAGTGCACCCAGGAACCAGATTAACAAAGCCACCAGAACCGATTCAGATAGATGGGGAGCCTGAATTCGAGGTGAAGAACATTTTGGATTCTAAGATCTCAAAATCAAAACTTTTCTATCTAATTGATTGGAAAGGGTATGGGCCTCAGGAAAGGTCTTGGGAACCCAGTGATCACGTATATGCACCTCGGCTGGTAAAAAGGTTCCATCGGAATTTCCCAAACAAACCGAAACCTCCAGAAGGAACAACCTTGGGAGGGGCCTTGGGGGGGAGTGCTGTCATGATGCCTACCCCCGGAGCACCAGGCCAGGCCAAGCACCCCCGGAAGCAGGCATCATGCCCTCGGGTAAGAGCCCAGCGGCCCCTTATAGGGGCTCTTTGGACTCAGTCCTGGCGCCTTTGGCGCCAGGCTCATGTTGGACATCAGTCCTGGCGCCATAGGTGCCAGGCTCATAAAGGGAGGTGTTTTGTGCACTTACCTGATGCAGACCATGCTGCACGCTTCAGGCCTCCCTGAGACCTGAAAGGGACTATTTTTTCATAGGGACTATTTTTTCACTCGGGCGTGGCCAGGGAAGGATACATACCTAGTTGGGGAAGGATACATACCTGGGACTTCTTTGGAGGCTATTTAAGCCACGCCCAGATAGCAGCTCATGCTTCGCGTTGTTCTGCTTCCTGCAGCTTAACGCTCACCGTGCCTGCTCCTGGACTCCAGCCACGCCCGCCTCGAACCTGGAAGACCTGCAAGGAAGGAAGAGAAGAGAAAGGTGAAAACCAAGGACTATTTCAAACTTCTTACCTGCATCCGGAATCTTCTCGGCAGCATCCCTGAAGAAAGACTTCCATTTAAAAGCATTGCGTTGCTCACTGCAGCGCCACGCTTCACTCACCTGTCCTCGAGACATCTCCCAGCTCCATCGCGGCTGTCAGCATCGGACGCCACATCTCTGCACCTAGGGGAGAGAGGAAGAAACAAAAGGTGAGCAGAATGAACACAGAAGGAAAGCCTGATTAACAGCCATAATACTTACCAGCTTTTCTTCCACATTTCGGGTCGGCGCCGCCCCGTTGGCAGGTACCGTACCCCGGCCCCTATGGGGAAAGGACAAGAGACATTTCTGGGGAATGATAAGGACATTTAGAGGGATCGCCCTCATCACTACTCACCTCAGCAGTTTAACCCCTCGACGCATCGCCTTCATTCTGCACCTGAAATAAAGGACAGATCACAGGTTAGAAAGACAACATGAAGGGGGCCTCACTTGAACTTTGAACGTTCATACTTATGGCGCATCGCTCAGGAAAGTCAAGTGGATTTTGCCAGCGCCATTCTGAAAACCAGTGAAGTAACTGGACGAACGCGCACCCCTACACCAGAAGCAGGATGGAGAGTTCATCCTTCCAAACCATAAGGTGAGCTTAAACCGGGGTTTGGAGGAAGTTAGAGAGGAACGAAGGGGGGAAGGGGGGAGCTAGCACACTATTCTGCAGACTGTTAATCCCCTTTCTCATCTGCAGAAGGATATTCCTACGGGCCAGGCAAGCACGATTTGGAGGTCCTATCCAATCGGTGTTCTGGGTCCTGCGCATCACGCTAGAAGAGGCCACAGCAATCCAGACTACCAGCGCCCCCGTGGGAACCAGGTGAGCATGGCGGCCTCAGACAGGGCACGCCAGGCTGAAATGTTGTCTTTGCGTCAAGCAATTGCTGCTCACGCAGAGGCACACATGGAGGCCCTGAGGGGTGGGTATGAGTCCCTCAGATCCACTCTGGATGTCCTCTTGATGTCCCAGAGGGCGCGGTCAGAGGAGAGGTTTGAGCAGCTTGAGCGTACCATCTCGGCTGAGCTATGTTCTTGCCGGGAGGTGCATCAGTTGTCCAGCTAGGCCTTGCAGGAAGAACTCTGTGTTACACGTGTTACCTTGCAAGAGGAAGCACGCATATCACGGCAGGTTCTGCATGCAGACCTACGTGTCATTGCCGCACAGAACCAGGCTCACCGGTCAGCAGACTTGCTGCCGACAAGGGACAAGCTGCGGCTAGGCGTGGTCAGGCTCCTGTGCCACGTCCTCCTTTTCAGGATGAGCCAGACTCGGATGACGAGGTATCTCCCACACAGGTCGGGCTGTGCAGGCGTTGAGCCCATGGAGGTTTTTTATTTACTCAACATCATCGTATGTGGGTGTTGAGCTGTACCCTTTACCTCCCCCTCCTGGGTGCCCCCCCCCCCCAGGTCGTATGTGGCCATTTTTGATTTTTCATTTTAGTTTAGATAGTTAAAATTCGATTTGATAGTTAGTTTAATTAGGTAATGTAGGTTTTGTATAGTTGGTTTAATTAGTTAATATAGTTTAAAATTGCTTGTCGATTGTGCTTTCATGTGACGGTGTGGTGCTTTGTGGCTTTCGAAAGCATCCACTGTCTGTTCCAGCTGGGCCGTTCAAGCTTGTCTCGTGTATGTGTTTGCAGCTTGGGGTCCTGACTCACATAGGCCACTCCTGCTTCCCTTATCCATGGGCTTGCAAGGATGGTTCGGTGTTACAGTCAATTTCACAAGGGGTTTGGACTGTCATATCTGTTGCCTGTCTGCTGCTGTACTACTTGTGTTAACACCACTAGTGGGGATTGTAGGGGTCTTATCGACGGCATTTCAGCATTAGAAATAGGTGATTTCATGAATCAGGTGTCCATTAATTGCTATACATTGTGTTGTATGTTTATTTTCTTTACTGTACATGTGCTTGATGCACTTCATGCTGCAGAGAGTGTCCACCACCCTTTGCCTGTCAAAGTCACACTGATGGTGGGAGGAAATCTGATGTACGTCACAACAAGCATGAAGAGACACACACAGGGGACTTTCCAGCATTAATTCTGTGTTTGTTTTGTGCCCTTTCTGCAGGAGAATGAGCCTCCAGACCACCTTTGCTGGCAGACATGGGCCAGTGTACATCTGGCAGCTGGCCACGTTCGGTGGTGCAGACATGCGCATATGTGTGCAAGCAGTGCCACTGGGCTTGTGCTCATACATCCAACAGAAGCAGACGTGTTTCCAGGAACTCCAGGCAAGGTGAGCAGCACAAGGGGCACACACCACAGCCAACCTTCCACCAGGCCTGTTGCAAATGCATGCTAAGTAGCGCCACTGACGGTGAGCTTGGACAGTTATTGGTGTTGAAGCGCACAGTACAGCTAAGATGAGTTGGTGGATACATGGCAAGTTGCTTTCCAAGTTGTCAGGGCACATGCAGGGGCTGTCGCACATATCCTCCAGTCCACCATGCTCCATAGAAGCAGATGTATAAGCCCAGTAGCGTTCAAAGCCAGAAAAATAAGCTGCGCGCAGGGACACCCAGCGAGGGACAGACTTGTGTGCAGTGCATATCATTTGCATGTTCAAATTGACACATGCACTACCTCTTGTATTTGGGGGATGCCAGAACACTACTTGTACTGAAGTCGTACCTCGCTATATGCATCTAGCTGCTTACCCACGGACCATTGCATGATGTGTGAATCTTGACCCATTGGTCTTCCATTTGCCACGCGCCCATGTGCGCCTGACTTACTGCATTGACAGTGTATGAACCATCGGGGGGGGAATCTTACGTATGGGTACAAAGCAGCAGACTAGGGTGTTTGTTTGTGGAGGAGTTACTTGCTTTGGGGCATGTATGGTGTTGTGTGTGTGTTATAGACACACACAGATTAGTAACTCTTACCATCTTTGCAGCATTGAACTGCTCCTGTTACCGGACCTGAGAGTGCGCAGGCAGGAGGCCAGCACCCACCCCAGAGATAAGTCTCTCTTTGACTTCCATTTGAGTCATTTGGTACAATGTGCATGATGTACATGGTTTCTCTGATTGAGTATGTGTTATTGTGAATAGTAGATTTTTGTCTTTTCCCTACTTTCCCTTGACAATCCGACTCCCCTCTCCTGCCCCTCTTTCCGGTTATCCTGAATAACAATGCCTGTCCAGACAACATATCCCTGACCCTCCTTCCCCACTGTGGTCTCAGAGGCCTGTGTAAGTTTGACCTTGCAGGCGCCCAGACCACGGAGGGGGTGGTTGGTTCCTGCCACTCCTGCGCCTGGACACCGGAGCAGTGACACTACCCATCTTTTGGTGCTGCATCATTGTATATTATGTACCAAACATGGTACACATCCTGTTGTAGCATTGTTTAAGTGTGCTAACTTGGTTGTTCCATCATTGTGCTTGTACATGTGCTTTGAAATGCACTGCTACTTCAAGTCATCTACTGGAGACTCTTCAAGTGTTCTTTGCTGCATACAGGCTTTTTGCCTGGCTTGTGTGTTTGGCTCCTTTGAGTTCTCTTCGATTTGGTATTTTTGCCAGTCAAGGTGGCCTCTGAGGGTGCTGGACACTCTTTACAGCCAAGGTGGAAGATGGAGACAAAGGGGTAGGGTGATCCTGTGGCCAGGTAGACTTCAAGGAAGAAGGCTACATACCCCAGGCACAGTTGCTCAGTAGGTCATGGTGATATGTGAATGAAGGAGGGTGTTTGGTTGTTGGACAGTTGTCTTGGCCTACAGTGTGATGGGCACCCTGACATTGTTATTGTGGTGACCTATGTACATGAAGTTTTCGGCTGGTCATGCCTGTTCCTGTGTTGTGTTTACCTTTCAGGTGTGAGGGGATTGGTGTGGTTTGACATGCTGGGGTGTGCACATGGGCAATGTTCACATGTGATGTGTACAGGACACTGATGGTCACTTGATTGGACATGCATGTATTGAGTGCATGTCCCTACTGACACACACAGTCGCACTATGATCCACCACATGCACATCCACCCTTCCATGTCCACATGTGCACACAGTTTGCCTTCTGGGGACCACTGTGTCCCTACAGCACATGATCTATGACCATTTGCGGATCCTGTACATGCGTCAATTGTTTATTTATTTGTTTATTTTGTCCTTTCATGTGATGGTCAAGGTGTGTCTCTGACACACTGGCTGGTCACTATGCTGTGTGCTGAGCAGTGTGTTGCAGGAGACGCACACAGCACACAGATTCAGGAGTAGGGATTTTGCCTTGCCCAATGTGCATGTGAACAGGCATTGATTGTTATGTTCATGCTACAACTGTTGGAATGCATTTGGGTATGACTTGTTTTGTGTGGGAGGTTGTTAGTCAGTCATTTCATCTGATTCCATGATAGGCGTCATTGTCTGAAGCCACTTTCCATTTATCACATGTCACTTCGTATATTATTGGTAATGTCTTTGGCTTTTGCTATTCCTTGCCATGTCATGGTGTGTCAGACAAGGTTGATGTGGTTTAGGAGGGTTTGGATGACATACCAGGGATTGTGATGGCCTGTTTTGCAGGGGTGTGTGATACACACCTTGCATGTGTTCCTTTTGGTCACACACAATTGTTTATGTTTAAGTAGCTAGGGATGCACACAATGTAGCATCCATGGCAACATTCTCAGGGTGGTAAGGTTGTGACAATTGACTGTCTCTTTGTCATCATCGATTGTCACCTGGTATGTGCCAGGCCTGTGTGCACTCTGCAGGGGTGGGAGTTTAGGTGAAAAATGTAGCCACAAGCTGGGTCCGGGCTGCCTCGCCACGTGCCCTATCGCCTCCCATGGGCAGCGCCTGTGCCTGTGGTTGGGGATGTGGGGGCACCACCATGTCAACCGGTACACCCTGCTGTGTAGCAACATTGTGCAGGACACATTCTGCCACAATGATCCTGCACACTGCTGGGGGTGCATAGAGTAGCTGCCCACCAGAGCGGTCAAGGGAGCGGAAGCGTGACTTTAGCACTCCGAATGTGCGCTCCACTATGCCCCTGGTTGCAATATGGGCAGCATTGTATCTTACCTGGGGTGGTGTGGTGGGGTTCTGGATTGGCGTCATCATGTGGTTGCTCAGAGGGTAGGCACTGTCCCCTGGAGAGGTGATAATGGTTGTGATCATTGGGGTTTGTGTACTTGTCTGTGTGTGACATGCATGCATGTGCACGGGCATTTGTACTCACCTAGGAGCCATGTGTCGCCATGCTGCCCAGCTTCCAGGGCCCAGCTCAGGGCGGACATTCTGTATATGAAACTGTCATGGGTGGAGCCTGGGTAGTTTGCATAGACAGAGGTGATGATTCCCTTTGCATCGCATACCACCTGCACATTGATGGAAGGCCAGTGCTTGCGGTTTCGATAGATGTGCTCAGTGGCCCTAGATGGACGTAGGGCCACATGGGTGCAATCTATGGCACCGAGCACTTTGGGGAAGTGTGCCACCCTGTAAAAGTCCTGGACTACGGCCTGCCTTTCTGCGGGTGTTCTGGGCATGTATATGTGCCTGCGGACTGATGGGCGCAGTCATGATTGCCAACACCTGGTGTAGGCAGCGTGACTGCATAGCCTGTGAGACCCCCCTTACTATGGCAGTAGTCTGCTGAAATGACCCAGTGGCCAGAAAATGCAGGACATTGAGCACCTTCTCCAAGAGGCTCAATGCTTGGGAGCAGAGGGTGGGGGATGTAAGGTCATCTTCCCACTCGCTGCCCAGGTCTAGGATGATACAAGGTGGAAACCTATACCTGCCGTAGACCTGGTCATCAGGCATCCCAAAAAGGCTAGTCTGGGTGGAAAATATGCGGGCCCTGGCTATTCTCCTCCTGCGTGTGTCCCACGATCAGTGCTGCTACAAACAGGGCATACATCGTAGCTGGATATACGTGTTTGTTGTTTGCGCGCACATTTATACTGTGCGTGGGGACGCTTACACCTGCCTTCCTGTAGCGGACGTGTTGCCGCCTGTGCGCGTCTTTTTGCGTGCGCTTGTTTCCCGTATTCGATTCCATGAATACGAGTTGTTCACGTGTGTGTGGACGTTCCGTGTATTTCCCTGCAGTACTTCCCCAGTTACGCCTTCTTTTTCACGCGTTGTTCCCCATTCCACGTGTTACGCCCCATATCCCGCCCCCTTTTTGGTGTGTGCGTCGACGTTGTGCGCTTTCCTGTGCGCGTCGCGCACGCCGTTCGGGTTGTTGCAATGACTTGTGCGCCCGTGTGCACCACGCACGGATTTGGTGCACAACCAGTGGAAAACACGCGCAGGCACTTCCTTGAATCGCACGCGTGCACTTGCTTTTTCACGCTTGCGCCACCTTGCGCTAAGATTTTCGGCGCACATTTGTTCCATGAATCGGCCCCAAAATGTTAAATCCACCAAATGTAAAAACATGCATATCCTATAATAGAAATACATGGGAAATTCATGAATCCCACACATGAATTAGAAACACAGTAGTTGGGACCTTTCTTGCAAAATTTACTTTCACTTTTAAACTGACTTTGCCATGTTTTCAGAAAGCAGGTGAATGAGTAACTTCAACCATCGGAGTCAGTACAGCTCTAGAAAATAGCCATGAGTTTTTATGGACGGATAAGTATCATAGATAGTAGATGTAATCTCCTGATGCCTGAGAGTGTGACAGGAGGAGTTTCGTTATTTATTTTACTCAGTAGTAAAAACACAGGGTAAACCAGTGCCTAAGGCTATTCAGGAGTTTCAATTGTGATATGAAGTGGGAGTTTTGTAGATTGGAAAGTTTCAATGGTACAGGATTTGTAACGCGCATATCCTTCCGGAACCAAGCAGAAACCTGCATTTAGGTGCTGGTATTAAATTCCTTTACCCATTCCGGACATAACCACAGAACCCAATCATTGAAACAAAAACGTTTTCTGATTTTTTCGGGACAGAGCAATTGAGTAAATGCTCCGCAGCTCAGTTGGAAGTGCATTCCATAGAGAAGGGTCCCTGATGGAGAAACACTGATCACTCCGGGAGACACAGTGAGAAGGGTGGACAGCAAGCAGATTTTTGGCAGCTGAGCAAAAAACTTGTGATGGCTGATAAAGCTTTATTTTTGAGACCAGATACCCCGGTGCTGTTCCTTGAATGCACTTATCTAAAGGCACAATACTCTAAATTTAATTATTTTCCGAACAGGCAGCCAGTGCAGTCTCCTCTGATACAGGGGGATGGGGATAATTTTTGGCAGATTCTATGTCAAGACCGGAGGCTCCCATTATGCTTCTCTTTCTTTTATTTAAATATTTAAAGAAAGGCTCAGCAGCAAGATATTTCTGTGCACCAAGTGTTATATGAGTAAACATAGAAAAGGGGGTGCACTAAATATATAATATAACAAGTAAAACATAATATAACAGTAGTATCTTCGGAGTTCTGAAGAAACAAACTCCATTTCCCAGAGTTCCCTAGTGTCACCAAAGAAACATCAACATGTGACTTAGTCCTCCAATGGGTGTCCTGATCCCTTCATAAACAGTCCTAAACATGATGCGACTTCCTCTTTCTTTGCTGCTCACAGCAAGAGATAAGTACCTTCATGTTTACCTCTGATTATGACACGTTACATAATAATTGACATTGTTATATATATATGTTTAATTATCGTTTCTGAGCGTACCTTGCCTTTAAATTGATTTCATTTTGGTCAATTGCCTTCGTTGTTGACTCCGACGCCGGCTGCCTTCTGCTGGCGTCGGAGACCGCGGAATTCGAGGCCTCGCTTCGCAGTGCCGCCCGCTAACCACCAGGGGAGCTCCTGCTCTTCCTGGTCCCTTCCTCTATCCGTCGCCCGAGTGCGCATGACCCTCATTTTATAACGGTCTCTGCGAACTCGAGCGCCGGAAATTTCTCCTCAGGCGGCAGCAATACATACTTCTTTCCATCGGACCGACAGGAATTCGCACGCGAGTGCTGTAAAATATATCTGAATACATAATTTGCATAAATTTAAAAAAAAAAAAAAAAGGGAGAGAAAATTCTCCCGTTCAGCATTCTATAAAGAAAGCTGAACTGATTTACTGGGCAGTGAGAGAAGGCGTTCAAGGGCCCAGAAGACAAGACAATAAAAAAAAAAAAAAAAAAAAAAAAAAGTGAGTAAGGTGCTTTAAACTTTATTATGGCAGCGCAGTACTCACCCCAATCAGATCAGCCCTGGTCTGAGACGGAGGAAGATCACTGCTATATAGATGAGGTGGCAATGGCTAACAGCTTACAAAAAGTACTGGGATCCTCTGTGGAGACCAGTATTAGGAAAGCAGTAACAGACATGCTCGTTCCCATTCAACAACGCCTAGAAACTATGGAAGAGCATTTAAGAGGGACCTCCCCCCCTGGGAGGAAGAGAACGCAAAAGAGGAAGCACCTTACGGAAGGGGGATGTATACCGGCTCGCAAGAGCAGAAGCTCTATGACCCCCCCGAGCCAGCCAACAGATGCCACAGCTGCCGTTTCGGACGCCTTCTCCAGGCTGAAACAAGCCTTTATGAACAGGAAGGTAACCTCTTTCCATGAACCCTCTTACCCAGAGGAAGAAATGAGGGAAAATGTACCCTCCAGCCCGGAGAGATATGGACAGGGCACTGAAGATGACCAAAACAAGAGCGTCTACGACGCTGATCCTTCTCAATCCTCATCTGAAGAGGAAATTCAAATAGAGGGTTCAAAACCCTCTGGTTCTGGGACTGCGGCATACCACATCCCCAAGAACACAACCGGAAACAAGCTTCCTGCAGAGGGGATGTTTACTCCGGAAGACCTTATGCACCCCAGATCCACAGACTGGGAACCATCTTCAAAGACATCAAAATACATTCATTTCAGGCTACGTAAGCCACTGGATAAAGAAGTCAGAGCTAGACTACGAGCGGAATGTCCACGTCCGGATATTGCGGACAAAGTGGCTCTAACACCAGAACTAGATTCAAAGATGATTACCTTCCTAGGTAAAAACGTAAAAGACCCAAGGAAAGGCATAGACCGTGCCTGGAAGTCCTGCCAGGACAAAGTACTAGACGTGGCGGGGCCACTAGCCAAGATTTCAGATCTAGCGGAAGAAGCAATAAACTCCTCTAACCCCATTGACCCGGTAATACTTTCTGGTTGGGTTCAACGAGCAATTTGCCTTCTAGGCAACGCCAGTTGTGCTATTTCGACAGAGCGCCGAAAAGGCATCCTATATAAAATAGACGCCAAACTGAGCGAGCTGGCAGACACAGAGTCCGGTCCAACAGCACAAGGTCTGCTTTTTGGAGATCCTTTTATGAAGGAAATGGCGAAATTCGTGGGAACATTTACAGCATTGGACAAAGCACAAGCCTCCATAAAAAGAGTCTTCGCGTCCAAGGTTTTCACCAGGGCCGGACGAGGCAGAGGTCGCTCCTCCGGCCGTTATTTCTTCGACAAAAGATCTCAACACTCCAGAGGCCAGCATAATTCCTGGCAAGAGCGCTCCGACACTTTCTTTCCCTCAAGAGGTCGTGGAAGAGGACGCCCCTGGAGAAGATCGGCCAGATACCCAGCCCAACAACAATCTACAGGTCAGTGTACTTATAGCAGCGCCAGCGCCCATGACTCCTATAGGTGGGAGGTTAATGATGTTTATAAATGCTTGGGATACCTTATCAGGAGACGCCTGGGTCAGGGACACAGTTCGGGGCCTACGCCTAGAATTTTTCGAGCAGCCCATCCAGACATGTCGCCCTACTCCAATAGTAATGTCTCAGACAGATCAGATCGCTTTAGACAGCGAAATACACAATCTTTGTCTGAAGAGAGCAATTCGCCCCTGTCAAAGCCAGGGAGGGTTTTTCAGTCCCATATTCCTAGTCCGCAGGAAAGAAAAAGTACGACCAGTCATAAACCTCAAAGCTCTCAACGAATACATCATTTACCGCCATTTCAAAATGGAAGGTATACACATGCTCAGAGATCTTCTGAGACCGAACGATTGGCTCATGCGTCTAGACCTGAAAGACGCCTACTTGACGATACCAATTCATCAGGCACATACGAATTACCTGAGATTTTCCTGGAAGAATCGAGATTGGGAGTTCACAAGCCTACCTTTCGGGCTCTCTTCAGCGCCTTGGGTTTTCACCAAGCTTCTAAGGCCGGTAGTAGCTCATCTAAGAGAGCAAGGTGTTCGTCTTATTATTTATCTAGACGACATCATATTTATGGCACAGTCGCAAGAGCTAGTTCAGAAAGAGACCAAACTAGCTATAGACTTGCTACACAGTCTCGGCTTCCTTATAAATTGGGAAAAGTCAGTTCTTCTTCCATCCAAGAACATGGAATTTCTGGGCTTTGTCGTGGACACCCAGAATTGTCAACTCCGACTCCCATCAGCCAAGATCCATTCTACCAAAAGGGAGATTCGCAGGATTCTGCAGAAGGACCTGTTCTCTCTTCGAGAACTGGCAAGAGTGATAGGGTTGCTATCCTCTTCCATTCAAGCGATATTTCCCGGCCCTCTTCACTATCGCGAATTGCAAAGACTGAAAGGCCAACACTTAAGACACAGTCTTTCATAGTCTCAACTCCTAACATTATCTCCCCAAGCGAGGACAGAACTCAACTGGTGGCTCACCCACATGGAGGCCTGGAACGGCAGAGCCATTTTCGGATCTGCTCCAGATATCATCATCGAGTCAGACGCCAGCCGCTCCGGATGGGGAGCGAGATGCGGCTCCATAGCCACAGGAGGGACCTGGTCCTATCAGGAGCTAGGCCTGCATATCAACTGCCTAGAACTTCTGGCAGGTTCCTTTGCAGTACGCTCCTTTGCCAGAGGCAGAGCGAGTTGCTGTATCTTGCTAAAAATGGACAACATTTCCGCGGTAAGATACATCAACCATCTAGGTGGCACCAAATCAAGACCTCTAGCAGAATTAGCCAAGGACTTCTGGCACTTCTGTCTGGCGCATCGAATCTCAGTCACAGCAGAATATCTTCCCGGCCTATCAAATGTGGTAGCGGACTGGTACTCCCGCCACTCCACAGACTACAGCGACTGGAAGCTCGACAGAGGAGTCTTCCTCCGCCTCCAGGAGATTTGGGGCCCAATGTTCATAGATCTTTTCGCCTCCAGACTCAATACACAGCTACCACGGTTTTACAGCTGGAGACCGGATCCAGCAGCAACAGCAACAGACGCTTTTCTCCAACAATGGTCCCAAGGGGTACTCTATGCTTTTCCCCCATTCACCATGATAGCGAGGACCCTGGCGAAGGCCCGTCTGGAACATTCAGACTTAGTCCTCATAGCACCGGTCTGGACATCTCAGACCTGGTATCCAGTCCTTCTGGAACTTTCCTCGGATTTTCCAATCCTACTACCCCAATTTCCAGATCTTCTTCTAGATCCTTCAGGGCAGAGACACCCCCTTCTTCTCAACGGTTCTCTGACCCTGGCAGCATGGAGGATTTCAGGGCAAGATGGAGAACTCCAGGCATGTCACACAGGGCGATCAGTCTCATTGAGGAAAGCTGGGCTCCTACCACCCTTAAAAGATATTCCAACTCTTGGGGCGCCTGGAGCACCTGGTGCCGGGAAAAAAGCTTACATCCAATTTCAGCACCTGTAGAGGAAATCTTGAATTTCTTAGCATCTCTAGTAGAAAGAGGGCTCGCCTACAGGACAGTGAACGCATATCGTTCAGCGATTTCAGCTGGTCACGACCTCATTGAAGGAATACCAGCTGGTGAACACCACCTCGTCTGCAGATTATTAAAAGGAGTAAGACTTACAGTGCCGCCCCTTTCCCGCTATGACAAACTTTGGGACGTTAACAAAGTATTGAATCTTTTCCTTTCATGGCATCATAATGAGGAACTATCACGTACAGCCCTCTCGGGCAAGCTTACTACTTTACTCTGCTTAGTCTCCTGCAGGAGAGTCTCTGATGTCAGAGCCCTTGACCTAGCGGGCAGAACCTTTTCTCCTGACGGTATTGTATTTCACATACACAGAAGAACGAAATGTAACTCTAGGGTAATTTCTTACCCCGCCTTCAAGGACCAACCCAAACTTTGTCTGGTGAAATGCCTGAAGGTTTATGAAGAAAAGACAGCCCCCCTTAGGGCCCTCCCCAACGGGCAACTACTGATAGCTCTGCGTAAACCACACAAACCAGTTTCCGCCC
Source organism: Ambystoma mexicanum (assembly GCF_040938575.1). Classification (NCBI taxonomy): domain Eukaryota; kingdom Metazoa; phylum Chordata; class Amphibia; order Caudata; family Ambystomatidae; genus Ambystoma; species Ambystoma mexicanum. Next base: position 321,546,979 of record NC_090926.1, on the reverse strand, counting down.
CCACTTTAGCGCGCTGGGTGCGCTGGACTCTAACTCAAGCCGGGATAGATACCCAGCACTTCGGAGCTCACTCTGTGAGGGGAGCTATGGCATCTAAAGCCTTTCAGGCTGGAGTTCGACTAGAAGACATTATGAGAATGGCAGACTGGGCAAGCGAATCAGTATTTAAACAATTCTACTTGAAACCAGTAGATCAACCAGCATCTATTGTGGTGAGTAAGCTTTAAACAAGCATAATGGGAGCCTCCGGTCTTGACATAGAATAAAGATTTTCCATAATAACTTACTAGAAAGTCTTGATTCTATTAAAGACACGGAGGCGAGCATTATCCCACCCAATGAGAAAATAATACTGTACATCTCTTCTAATTGTGACAATGTATTATTATAAGTTACTAAAACTCACAAAGAAATGATTGCATTTTATGAGAAATAAATAAATAACCAATGACATTTTCTCCCACCCCGATAAGGGAACAAGGGTTGTTATATACATGAAGTAATTTTGCTTTCTATCTCCTTTTTTCGACAGCGCCTGCCGACAAATCCACTTGATCAACTGTTCAACAGATCTAACAAATTCAAGTGCTACCTTTCCATGGACAGCCAAGTTCGCAGCTTCGAAAGAGGAAGTCGCATCATGTTTAGGACTGTTTATGAAGGGATCAGGACACCCATTGGAGGACTAAGTCACATGTTGATGTTTCTTTGGTGACACTAGGGAACTCTGGGAAATGGAGTTTGTTTCTTCAGAACTCCGAAGATACTACTGTTATATTATGTTTTACTTGTTATATTATATATTTAGTGCACCCCCTTTTCTATGTTTACTCATATAACACTTGGTGCACAAAAATATCTTGCTGCTGAGCCTTTCTTTAAATATTTAAATAAAAGAAAGAGAAGCATAATGCTCGCCTCCGTGTCTTTAATAGAATTAAGACTTTCTAGTAAGTTATTATGGAAAATCTTTATTGTATACCAGTCGGACAGCGGCATTCTGGGCTACCTCAAACCGTTGTAATTGGCTCTCTGGTGCTCCCAGAAGAAGAGTGCCACAATATTCAAATGTGGAGTTTATCATGATGTCCAGAACCACCGCACATTCTGGTTCAGCAATGAAAGGCAAAATGGGCTTTAGAAGCCTTAGTTGGTAAAAGACAGATTTGACCGCCTCTGAGAAATGGGCATTACAGCCCAATAAAGCTTGCCATATGCAGCCGAGATGTTTTACTTTACGTGTGAAGAATGTGGTTGCATCAAAAATGGCAGGACAAACAGTGGTAGCATGATAATTCCCAAGAAGATGTTTTGGGCCAAACACTATAACCTCAGTTTTGGTAGGGTTAAGTGGAAACTTACTCTCAATAATTAAACTTTTAATGGCATTGGCACAGGCTAAAATGCATTCCGTTGCCTCCGGTGCAGATTTTAATCTGCCATATATTTGCGTATCATCCGCGTAGGAATGATACTCCAATTTGAACCTGGAAAAAATATCCATCAATGGCCTCAGATAGATATTGAACAATATCGGTGACAACAATGACCCCTGTGGTACTCTGCAGAGCACATGGAGGTGATCAGAGTAGAAACCTCCAAGTCTTACTACTTGGGGCCAAGTCTTTAAAAAGGAGGAAAACCACTTTAGTGCATCCTCCGAGACCTAAGCAACCCTGGAAATTCTAGTTAGCAATTGACCAAAGTCTACCGTGTCAAAAGCCGCTGATAAGTCGAGCATGATCAACATGCTCAAATCCCCTTCATCAGCAGCCCTTAAAATATCATCCCACACAGCCATCAGAGATGTTTCAGTCCCATGACCAGGTCTGAACCCAGACTGGAAGTTCTTGAGAATGGAATTTTCTGCCAGATAGCTCTGCTGCTGCATGGTGACGATCTTTTCCAAAATCTTTGCGGGCTATGGCAGGCCAGTGATTGGACGGTAGTTTGCCAAGACCTGATGGTACAATGTAGTTTATATTTTAGATGGGGTGTATGAAAGGATTTCTTTAATTCTTGTGGTTCACTTCCCTGTACTAAAGCCGCGTTCACAAAATCTGTCAAAGTATTTAAGAGAAGGGGCATGTTGTACTGCAAGATAGGCTGGGATTGAATCGTAGTCGTGATTTGTCGCTTTCAATTTTTGAATCAAGCTTTCGATATCTTCCAACTCAACAGGTGAGAAGGAGAAAGTAGACACCGGGGGAGTGAGTTTTGTTGAAAAATTCTGGGCCTGGCTAAGAGTTGGTGCAGTAATGGTTTGTGAGTCAATGTTCTTACGAATAAAATTGGCCTTATCGCTAAAAAAAACATTGAGATAATTTGCCAGAATGCCAGAGGGAGGTAGTTTAGGTGAGGCACATGCCGGTGATGAAGATTCTTGATTATGGTGAAAAGTTCCTTAGGCCGATTCTTTGAGGATTCAATTTGCCATTGAAGGAACTGGGATTTTGCCAACACAATTCCATGTTTATATAATGCCAATGCCATTTTGGCACTACATAAATCAGGTGTATCTTTAGTTTTCAAGCAAGTCTTTTCTTTCTTACGATAATTTTGCTTGAATTCTCATTGAATGTCTGAAAACAAAGGATTATTTTTATTTTCCCTTTGTTTTTTTACTTTTAAAGGTGCCCTTTAATCACAGCACCTCTTCAGTTGCAACATGTTGATCTGATAATATTTCTCACAAACTTGTGCCACAGTAAAAGGTATAAGATCTGCAGTCAATTGGGGTCCTGTGATACCCCTGAGTGCCTTCTTGCTACGGAACAGAGCAAGATTTATAGGTTTCAATAAATCGGCATGATTACAAAAAATTGAAAAAACTACAACCAAGTGGTCTGAACATGTGACTGCCATATTTTCCTGATGAATTACATTCAGCCCCCTGAATAAAACTATGTCCAAACAGTGCCCTAAATTATGGGAGGCTGACGTAGTTAACAGTGATAAATCATGAACGACTAGTATTTCCTTCAGCCTTAGCCAGTCTTTATTATTAGAAGTGTCACACCAGACATTGAAGTCCCCAAGCAGGGTCGGACTGGGCCATAAAACTGTCTTGGGCACCAATTAAAAAGTGGCCCACAGTTGCAAATGGCTATTCATTCCTTTTGTGGCACTGTTTAAATCGTACCCAAAGGGGAGTTTTTAGATAAAATGTGATGCAAATTGTGCATTTTAAAGAATATTTATTCAGAAACACTGGCCCACACCAACATTTTGTGTTTTTGGTCCCGCCATGGGCCTATTGCCCTATAGGCTAGACCAAGCCTGTCCCCAAGGATCATCAAATTTGAGCATTGCAGGGCTTCCATGCCAAGATACAATTCTCGCTTCTCTGAAAAAGGTGCCAATGGAGCCTGGTGGGCATTAGCATAAAAGTACCCGCATAGATGCATTTGTTGAGGTGGATTGGATAGAGTACAAGCAAAGTCCTGGGATTGCGTGTCCCATTGTAGGCCTTGAAAATTAGCTATTACAAGGGTTGATTTAAAAACAATGGCAACCCCACCCACTTTCTTAAGCTCCAGATTTTCAAATGTCATCAAAAAGCCAGCGGGAACAAGTAAGTGAAGTAATCAGGTCATTGAAAGCCACTGCATTTTTTTTTACTGCAGACCTGGCATTAATTACTGCCCCTTGCAAACGAAAAATATGATTCTGTCCAGTATCACTCCTAGTTGGGTATAGTAGGTCCCTAGGTTTAGGAATCCTCAATTGTCTAGGTTTGTTCAATGTGAGTAAGCTAATAAATCCAGAGGAATCCCTCAACCCCAACAGTAGGTCACAAGTGTACAAAATAGTATACAAGTACTATAGTTTATTATATTTTCCAATCCTATGGCCAATCCCTATATTTATGGACTAAGAGACAGCTCCCTCACTCACTGTCTTAGTGCTTAGCCATAGTACTCTGCCTTTCCCGACAGACAGTCTCACCGACCGTCGATAAGGCCGAACAGTAATGGCCTGTGTCGTTCTAGGGTCAAGTCAGAACGGGCGCGCAAGCGCTAGTGATTGTGGGAAATGCAGTCCAAAAGCGCTGCTCGTGTTCCAACAATCCCCCACTGTCAGTTATACGTTTAAAATAAACAGAGGGCTGTTTTAAGGGGCATAGGAGTGAATAGGAACCAAGCGGCAACTACAGACACATTTAAAAAGAAATCAGTAATAATTGTGGTGTCACGTGCCCTTATGTAGAGGGTCACGTGACACGGAAATAATAAAGGAATCACCGGAACTGGCGTAATAACGCCAGTCTGGGTTTAAGCACTTCACAAACGAGTCGCGTCTTTCTTGCGCTGCGGCCCACCCCGCGCAGCGCCATCAAGCAGGCCTGCTCACGCTCCCCAGCTGCTGCAGGGCCTCATCAGCAACATCACACTGGCGACTAAGCCGGTTTCGACCCAACGCGGATCCGCGCCTCCTCTACACGCGGAGCTGCGCGCCAACGCCCGCACCGGCGCCACACCTCCGACACAGCCACACGTCGCGGACGTCACGTGGCTGTGTACAACACCAGCACATGTCAGCTGAAGCCACGCAGATACTCAGGACTGGGGCTCCCACACGCCGAATGGACAAAAAGTCATTCAACACTCCTCCTGCATCTCCTGGAGAAGTCTGGCGGGTCAAAGCAGGTACTACGCAGCTTAACACACACCAGTGGCACTGCCCCCTATGGTGTTGAAGTGACACCTCTAGCACCGCCACCTAAGGCCTGCGCCCCAATCCTGGAAGGAACACACAGAAAACCGACATGTCCAGCCCAAGCACCAGCCCCGTAAGGACTAGCATGAGTTCATCCTCCAGGAGGAGCCTCTCCAATGAGCATCCTGACCCAGCACAGACAACATTCATGCCGCCGTTCGACCCATTCACCACGGGAGCTGCTATCAGGTGGGAAATCTGGCTTCAACAATTTGAAATGCATCTCGAAGCCAGAGACATCACTGTGCCAAAGAAGATGCGCACTTTCCTCCTACTCAACATCGGAGCAGCGGCTCTGCGCCTCTTCAACACCACACCAAACCGCGGTAACGTAGACAACTATGACGCAGCGAGATCAGCACTCACTAACATGTTCAAACCTGATCTCAACCCACACTATGAACGTTTCCACTTTTGCATGGCGAGGCAGCGGGAGAAAGAGACAGTGGACAAATTTCACGCTCGCCTTCGCGAAATGGCAGTAGGCTGTGAGTTCCCAGACGAAGAATTCGCCATCCGTCTCCAGATCATCAACGGGATATCCTCTGAAAAATTGAGAAGGGCCATACTATCTGAAAGGAACATACGCCTGTCACGCATCCTCGAGATGGCGCGCCTCCGCGAGCAGACGGAAGACCAGGTAGCGATAATGGAAGCAGCAATCCAAAGACTGCCACTGGACAACCCTGGACCCGCAGAAAACGTGGCGGCCATCTCCAGACACCAGAATATTCGCACGAAGCAGGGTCAGAGGCCTCACCCATCACAGGGGCGAGACAAGAGCTGCAAATGGTGCGGAGGCCCGTGGCACAAAGGCGATTCCTGCCCCGCATGGGGATCCACGTGCAGGAAATGCAATCGCCTCAACCACTTTGCCGCGGTCTGCCTGAACCCGCCTGACAAAGACTCGGCCCCTTGCCTGACGCAGAAACGCCGGAAAAAGTTTGCGCCCAGAGAATCCTCCCACCAACAAGCATGTAAAGGAAAAGCCAGAGCCGTTGATGAATCCCAAAGGTCCCCAGACACGAGCGACAGCGACGACAGCGACAGCAGCACATCCCCCGAAAGGAGAGACAAAGGAAGACGGAAAAAGGGAAGCAGACAAGTACATCGCATACACCTAATATCAGCAGTAGAACCACATCGGTCACGACAGAGGAAAAGACCGTTGTGCACTGTTCTCTCCAACGGAGAACCACTAAAAGTGGTCATTGATACTGGCGCAACAGTGAACGTCATGCCAGTGGCAGCATTCAACAGACTTCACCCGAAACCCAACCTTCACCAGAAGAAGGTCAGGCTATATGCCTATGGATGTAAGAAACCCCTCCCCGTGCGAGGGTCTTTCAAGTCAGACTTTGCCCACAGGAACACCAACTGCCGTGCACGCATATACGTAGTGGACGCCGGCTGCGAGACGCTACTAAGCTGCAAAACGGCAGAGAAGCTGAAGCTAGTACATTTCGCTTTCGGCCTCCAACACGACAAACTCAACAACCTACTAAGACAACACAGAAAGCTGTTTCAGGGCATCGGGTGCCTCAAGGGGAGAACCATCAAGCTTCATATAGACCCCACTATTGAACCGAAAGCAGTTCGACACAGACAGATTCCATTCCACCTGAGAGGCGCAGTAGAAAAGGAACTGGCCAAGCTCGAAGAAGAAGGGATCATTGAGAAAACATCCGGACCGACTCCGTGGGTCTCGCCCATGGTAGTAGCTCAAAAACCCAAACAGCCGAACGCAGTAAGAATATGTATAGACATGAGGCTTCCCAACGTAGCCATTGGGAGGGAACGCCATGTAACCCCCATGATTGACAAACTCATCGTAGACCTCACCGGAGCAACAGTCTTCAGTAAACTTGACCTCAGATCAGGCTATCACCAGCTAAGACTATCCAAGGAGTCAAGATACATTACCACTTTTTCGTCTCACCTCGGCCTGATGAGGTACAAACGGCTCAACTTTGGGATATCATCTGCCGCAGAAGTGTTCCAACACGAAATCCGCAAGGTCATCACAGGATTAGAAGGAACCACCAACATCAGTGATGATATCCTTGTATACGCCTCAAACAAAAGTGAGCACCATCGACGTCTAGCGGCAGTCCTGAAAAGGCTCGAAGAAGCAGGCCTGACACTCAACGCAGAGAAGTGCGAATTCAGCAAAAGTGAACTATGTTTCTTTGGCTACATTTTGCAGCGCAGAAGACGTGTCCCCTGACCCGTCTAAAGTGCGAGACATAAAGGACTCCAAAGCACCACAATCAGCCTCCGAAGTGAGAAGCTTCATGGGGATGGCAACCTACTGCGCACGTTTCATTCCTGACCTCGCTAGCATTGTGAGCCCGCTCAGGGAGCTGACAAAGACCGACCAGAAGTGGGAATGGACCGCAGCTCATCAACAAGCATTTCAACAAATCAAGGACACTCTATCTGCCTCCACCACCATGGCCTTCTTCAACATAGAAAGGCAGACTGAACTCCTCGTTGATGCCAGCCCAGTTGGCCTAGGGGCGGTGTTAACCCAAACGGATAATGAAGGTAAAGTGTTCCCCATCGCATTTGCCAGTAGAGCACTCACAAAACCCGAACAGAACTATGCACACATAGAGAAGGAGGCCCTAGCCATCTTGTGGGGATGCCGCCACTTCAAAGTGTATCTGCTAGGCAAGCAGGCGAAAGTCTTCTCTGATCATAAACCCCTGATCCCGATCTTCCGGGGCTCTGCCCCCACCCGCCTGCACGCATAGAGAAATGGATGCTGCAGCTACAGCCGTATAACATCGAGGTGGAGTATCGCCCAGGATCGGACAACCCGGCGGACTACCTGTCCCGCCACCCGAGGCCGGCTACCGACAGCGAACAACACCATGCGAAGGAAACCGATGAGCATGTCTGTCACGTAGTTGCCTGCGCAAGACCGCGAGCCCTGACACTGCATGAAGTGGTGCGAGAGACAGAGGAGGACACCATCCTACAGCACACGACCGCCGCTATCCATTCTGGGAATTGGAAGAACTATCTCATGTCAATAGCCCAACGCACAGCATCGGCACAGGTCAAACTCAGAGCGCTGTTCGGGATCAGACATGAACTCTCAATAGCCCCGGAAGGTGTGCTGTTAAAAGGGCACCGAATCATATTGCCAGAGTCTCTGGAGGAAAGAGCTCTCAGGTTAGCCCACAGTGGACACCAAGGCATCGAAAAGTCAACAGCATACCTCAAATCCAGGATGTGGATGCCGAACATGCAGCAAAGAGTAGTAGAGCTGGTAGAGTCCTGCGCGGCCTGCCAAGCATCCAGGAGGCCTGAAAACCCTGAATCGATCAGCAGTGTCCCAAGAAGCTGCAAACGCTGGGACGCAGTCAGCATGGACCACTGCACCATCGCTGGCGAAGGTTACCTGCTCGTGATAATCGACGAGTTTAGCAGATATCCTGAAGTAGAGCACGTAGCATCTACTAACGCCGAAACCACCATCCTCGCGCTGGAGAAGATATTTACTACTCATGGAATTCCGAGGAAAGTAAAAAGCGACAACGGGCCATCCTTTACCAGTCAGGAGCTACGCGAATACTTCAAAGAAGTGAACGTCAAACACCAGCGAATCACCCCGAGATGGCCCCAGGCAAATGGAGACGCTGAACGATTCATGGGGTCACTCAACAAGGTCATCAGAATTGCCAAGGAACAAGGGCACCCGTGGCTGAAGACAGTATATCGGTTCTTGAGAACACACAGACCAAACCCCTCACTCAGCCACCGGGATCAGCCCCGCTGCCCTCATGTTCGGGGTACCCATACAAGCGGAGCTTCCCATACATCCCCACTGGACAGCCCCAGAACCTGACATCCCAGCAAGAGACGCAAGGCGGCTAAGGCGGAATGAACAAGAAAGCATCACCAGACGAGCCTGCCACAGAGAACTGACCCCAGGAGACACCGTCATTGTCAGGACCTGCGCGCCGCCCAAGAAAATGTCCCTCAATTTCGAGGTTCGACAGTGGACAGTCAGTACAACCAACCATAGCATGGTCACCGCTACCCGAGGGGGAGAGACGGTGACAAGAAACGTGTCGCACTTCAGGAAAGTACCCTCAGAAATGTGGGAAGAACCTTCAACGCCCCCGAGAGGGGAAGAAGGAGGATCGCCGCATACGCCTCAAGGACCGACACCACTGGGTAGTCTGGCCACACCAAGAGATCCAGACAGACCGCACCTGCCAGATGAGAGAATCGAAGCAGAAGCCACCAAGGAGGACACGCCCAGGGAAAGAAGCACCCGCTACCGTCTGAGAGAAAGACCCAAACCGTCGTCCGGCCTCCAGGGATATGTAGTGGACTGAGTCTACCGTCAGAAACCCACGCCAAGATGAACCCTGAAGGCAGTAAGCAAGAGCAGCTGCATTGCGATTGTGTATCACTTTATATGTTATATCAGTTCACAATGGTTTGTTGTTGACAGCAGCATCAATACCTCCAAGTTGGGGAGGAATGTGGTGTCACGTGCCCTTACGTAGAGGGTCACGTGACACGGAAATAATAAAGGAATCATCGGAACTGGCGTAATAACGCCAGTCCGGGTTTAAGCACTTCACGAACGAGTCGCGTCTTTCTTGCGCTGCGGCCCACCCCGCGCAGCGCCATCAAGCAGGCCCGCTCACACTCCCCAGCTGATGCAGGGCCTCATCAGCAACATCACAATAATAACACGTTCTTGGGAAACAGTACTAAAAAACAAATAAGTCAATGTTGTGCACTTTGTCCCGTTTCCAAAATTGTGCCACGCAACACCTAGCCATGACCAACAGGGTGTGTGTTGTGTCCCCTTTTGTTGTTAATTTTTCTTGTGTTTGCCACGGGGCAAGTCCCATTTCTATTGTTCACATTATCTGTGGGTTGTGCCCACGTGTTAGGCAATAGGCAGGGTTATCCCCCGACACTTCAGTTTGGCGCTGGAAATAAAGACATCTAGATGCACCAACTCGAGCTCCTGTTGTTTTATTGAATCGTCTCATTCGTCTGCCTTATTTACATGCAGTTTGTGTGCGATATTCCTCAACACATAATAATGGCGACGAGGATCAACAATTAAGGACCACGCTATGCACTTCCAGCCACATGTGTGATACCGTGCCCTGGTAATCAGAGAGAGCCGCATCCGCGCTGCTGCACGCGCACACACCGTAGAAAGCACCTGCGCGGCCTCACATAAAGACGTATTAAGTATTTCCTATCCGGCAGTGCCGAGGCGGGAATACCCTGCATTACGCAAGCGTTCCATCCCACGCTACGCACCACCCCACTGCAGGCCCATATTCACTGACGCCGCTGCGGAGGAATCCAACATGGAATAACGTTTCCGCAATCAACAAGAAGCTCACGCTGACATGAGGCAAGCAATTTCATGTCTCTCAATCAACTCGACCTATTTACAAAGTGACATTTGCAAAGCGTGCCGCGCCAAGCACCTAGAAACGTGCTGACACCTGGTGGACAACATCTACAGCCTGATTTCGAACTGCACTGATCAGCCACAAGTGCTATCATCATGCCAGAGGGCAATTCTGACAGTGGGCTCCAAAGCCCCCAGGCCAGCTCCACACCCAGACATACCAACTACAGAGAAGAAGGGAATTCGGAATCCCTACAACTCCAAGCCATGCCTCATTTTGAAATGTCAGACACCAGCAGCCTGGCACCCATGTGGGCCAGGTGGTTAAAAGAACTCCACATCTATATAGATGCCTCGGGAGTGAGAGATGAACGCCGCCTACGTGGCATCCTGCTACACTCACTGGGACCCACGGTACGTGACATTGTATTTGAAATGCCAGAAACCAGTACAGACTCATTTCAGGGCATAATTGACTCATTAAACGAATATTTTGTGCCATTAAGGAATGTTGACTACGAAAGACACATTTTCCACACCACTACACAAGAAAAGAGTGAAAGCATGGAAAATGTTATCATGAGATTGAGGAAAAGAGCCAAACATGTGACTTTGACAGATTCTACTGATGAAGCTCTCAAGTCCCAGGCCATTGCAGGATGCGGGTCCCCTCAATTTCGCAAAAAACTATTACAAAAAAGCAGAACATTGGAAGAAATCCTCCAACTGGCAAGAGCCGACTCAGCATTGGCATTACAGACTGAATCCCTTTGCAACATCACGATCACGCAGACGGCCAATGGGGCAACCGTGTGCCCCATTCGCACCCCCAGTGACACGACAGAGCAAAAGAAATGCTACAGATGCGGTTTCAGATTTCCCCATGTAGGGCCGTGTCCCGCTATAGGTCACCACTGTGATACATGTGGGGGAGAAAAACACTTTCAGTCTGTCTGCAAAAATATAAAATTCTTCCAAAGTAATGAATCTAGCAGAGAATCCTGGAGGCAAGATGGCCGAAATTCAAGGCGGGAAAGCCCGCACCCGCACACGAGTAAATTTGCCGCGCCCAGCAGGTGTCGCTCACATAGTTCATCACGTGACCACACACCCTCATCCCGCAGACGGTAAGAAAGGAGGGACAGCTCCAGCCATCACAAGAGCAGGCATGAGTCCCAGCGCAGAAAACCAAGACAAAGAATAAGATATCTAGATGAATCACCGCAAGGGAGAAGGGCCTCTCATTCGTCATCGTCCAGCAGAGATAGGAAAAGGGCTTATGTTCATGCCATTGGCAACAACACAGCAGTCGAATACAGCCCAACATTGCTGCTTGAATTAAATGGACAAGATTTAGAATGTCTAATTGGTGTAATAAATGACGAGGTTTACCAATCCCTCACTGTGAAGAAAGAGCTGAAACACGCTGATACATTAATATACCCATATGGCTCCAACAAACCTCTCAACTGTAAAGGCATGTTCACTGCCACCTGTCAATATAAGGAGCAGCGTCAAAAGGTACAAATATATGTTATCAAGGGAGAAGTCCCGGGTGGAAGCATACTAAGTTTCAAGACAGCCATACAAATGGCTTTAATAGACATCATGTACCAAATTATGCCTGCCAACACCACCAGCTCAAAGGACATGATCCAAAAGATGTTCCCAACACTCTTTAAAGGTCTGGGCTGGCTAAAAGAAAGACAAATTAAATTACACATCAACACACAGATACCGCTGACAGCGCAACATTACTGTGGCATCCCGCTTGACATCCAGCGACATGTTGAAGATGAAATACAATCACTGCTACAACAAGACATTATCGATCCAGCATCCGGGCCAACAGCATGGGTATCACCCATTGGACCAGTACCCAAAAAGTATAACAAATCAAGCATACGCATCTGTGTAGACATGCGTGCCTCGAACGTGGCCATTGAAAGAGAACTGCATCTTGTACCACGAATGACCGATATGATGCACCTGTTACATGGCGCCACAGTCTTCTCAAAACTTGATTTGAACAAAGGCTATCATCAACTTGAATTACATCCGTCATCTCGGTACATCACCACATTTTTTACACCTCTGGGTTTATTCAGATACAAAAGACTGAGGGCCTCATTACACGGAAGGCGGTAAGGGTTAACGGTCACCGGTAATGGTACCAGTGACCGGTAACCCTTACCGCCTTACTACGAGGTCCCTTTGTGGGTTGTTACTTTAACGCCTGCTTTTTAGCAGACATTAAAAACCAACCCGCAAAGAGACCAGGGTGCTAATTACGGTACCACAATTTGTGGTACAGTAATTAGCACCTTCCCCATTCCCATTATGCCCTATGGGGTAAAAATGGGAATGGGGAAGGGCAATGGGGGAAGGGGGAATTACCGCCCCACCAACCTTGGAATAGGGCGGTAATTCCCCTTTCCTCCAAGGCGGTGCCGGTATTTTACCGGCATGGACCAAGGTGCTAGTAGCACCTTGGTCCACCGCCTACCGTGCAATGAGGCCCTGAGTTTCGGAGTATCATCCGCTGCAGACATTTTCCAAAATGAGATCCATCAAGTAATCAAACACATCCCCAACTGTTTAAATTATAGTGATGATATACTAATATTTGGCACCTCTCAAGAGACTCACGATAAAACACTGAGACGAGTGCGCATGGCATTTTAAAATGCACATCTCATACTCAACCCAGAGAAGTGTGAAATTAGTAAAACCACACTAAAATTCTTTGGGCACATATTCTCGAAAAAAGGTATGCAACCAGACCCCGAGAAGGTGCAAGCATTGGTAGATGCGCCCACCCTGACCTCCACGTCAGCAATACGTTCATTTGGAGGGATGGCCTTTTATTGCACGAGATACATCCAGGATTTTGCATCAGTAAGCACTCCCCTAAGACGTCTCACAGGAAAAAAACAAGATTATCACTGGACAAGCGAATGTGAAGAGGCCTTCCAGGAAATCAAGTGGCGCATTGCATCTTCCTCATGCATGGCCTACTATGACCCCGGATACGACACAGAACTCACAGTTGACGCTAGTCCCATGGGACTTGGGGCCATTTTGGCACAATCAAGACCAGGAGCGCCGCCCAAAACACCAAGACGCATAGTGGCATATGCGAGTCAGAGCCTATCGCCCGAGGAATGCGCCTACTCCCAGCCTGAAAAAGAAAGCCTAGCATGCTATGGGCGTGTGGACACTACCATCTCTTCTTATACGGCTGCCCATTCACCGTCGTCACAGACCACCAGGCACTCACCATCTATGGGAAACCTACTGCCAAAATGCCACCTCGAATAGCCAGATGGGGGCTGAGGCTACAAGAATACTCAATCAACATCCTTCACTGACCAGGAAAGGACAATAACCCAGTGGATTTCCTGTCCAGGTATCCACTACCGGCTCAAGAAGAACGTCAGTCAGCAAAGGCGAATCAGTACATCAGTTACCTCATAGACAATGCACTCCCGAAATCCATCTGCGCAGCCCAACTGGTCGAAGCTACGAAGAGTGACAGACTCATACAAACTGTCCGTGAGTGTTTAAAATCAGGTAAATGGCACAGGGGACGCCATGACAAGCACAACTTATCTGACGAAGAAGAACAGCTGCGCACATTCAAGCTCATACAACATACTCTATCCACATCCCCGGAAGGACTACTGTTAAAAGAAAACAGGCTTGTCATTCCATCCAGCCTACAAGATCAGGTGTTAGCCCTCGCTCACTATGGACACCAAGGGGTGGTATCAACAAAGAGACAGCACAGGACAAAGGTCTGGTTTCCGAAAATGGACGAGAAAGTAGAAAAGCTTCTAAACAAGTGCATCGCATGTCAAGCCGTTGGTGCACGTATGTTCCCAGTGCCACTAAGACCCTCAGAAATGCCATTACAAGTATGGGACGAAGTGGCGGTTGACATGTTTGGACCACTGGCTAACAGGAAATATGCACTTGTAATCGTAGATGAAATGTCCCGCTTCCCAGAAGTACACCTTATCCACTCCACCAGTGCTCATGCAGTGATACCCGCATTGGACAAGACATTCGCAGACTATGGGATACCATTGACGGTCAAGTCAGACAATGGGCCCCCCTTCAGTGGTCATGACTTTGCAATGTTTGCAGAACACCTAGGTTTTCAACACAGAAAGATCACGCCACTGTGGCCCCAAGCCAACGGCATGGCTGAAAAATGTATGAGCAACCTTAAACAAACCCTTCAAGTCTGTTCCATCACCAATGGGTCGTTTATGCAAGCCATCTGCGCGCTACTCAGGGAATACCGCAACACGCCTCACAGCTCCACAGGCGAATGCCCATCTGCCCTAATGTTTGGCCGGGTCATACGGACAAGACTGCCCCACAACCCTAGTGCCAACCTGCCTACGTCCATCATCGAAGATTTCAGGGCCAAAGACAAGGTGAGCAAGAAGAAAATGACGGAATATTCCGACAAAAGGAGACAAGCAAAACCAAGCCTCATTCAAGTAGGTGATCATGTGCTCGTCAGGCAAACCCAAAATGCCAAAGACACTCCGGTATTCAAACCCGAACCCATGACAGTAACTCACATAAGTGGGTCCATGATAACAGCGGCAAGCCCGCAGGGAACCATTACGAAGAACTCCTGCTCCTTCTTCAAATCACTTAAAGGTAATAAAGAATTTGAGAACCCTACCCCGACTGCAACCTACGAGTCCTCAGACATAGACTCTGAATATAGAGGAGAGGATTGCGATGCAGATGATAGCGACAGTGACACCTCTCCCAGCCTGGCCCCGATGCCAGTGCGAAGCCGTCAAAAAGAACTATACGCAAACCCACCAGGTGGATAGAGGAGATGAACTGACAATCCCAATCAACCGTTTAAGTGGGGAGAAGATGTTGTGTCCCCTTTTGTTGTTAATTAATGTTGTGCTTGCCACAGAGCAAGTCCCATTTCTATTGTTCACATTATCTGTGGGTTGTGCCCACGTGTTAAGCAATAGGCGGGGTTACCGCCTGGCACTTCAGTGTGGCGCTGGAAATAAAGACATCTAGACGCACCAACTCGAGCTCCTGTTGTTTTATTGAAACGTCTCATTCGTCTGACTTATTTGCATGCAGTTAGTGGGTGATATTCCTCAACACATAATAGTGTGGGTCATGTGATTTTCCTGGTCTTCCCCCTCATCCTCCTCCCACACCACGAACAACAAGACTGAGATAGATTGAGTTTGTGAAATCCCATCAATCCCCGTAATCCATGGAGGAACTCTCCCCAATAAATTTGTATATGGGTACATTCCCACCACATGTGGTAGAAATCTGCGCCGGGATGCCGGCACCTCCAGCATCTTGAGTCTACCCCTGAGTACATTTTGGCTAAAAAGGCAGGGGGCGGTGCCAGCGATGTAAGATCTTGATCGCCTGCATTCTATATTGGAGGAAGGCAGTGGATTGTGTGACCTTTCTACACATCGTGAACCATAAGTCATCCGATATTTCCAGCTGCAGGTCCTTAGCCCATTGCTCCCAAGCATTTGGATCCTGGGGGAGCTCTGACCTCAAGAGCGCCTTGTATAGACTCGCTATACGGCCCTATGTGTCCATACACTGCAAAAGCAACGACTCAAAGGACATAAGGGCTCTTCATAAATTGTTCCCCCATCGTGAGTCATTGAGTGCTCCCTTCAGCTGCAGATACCGAAGAAGAGAGGTGACCCTGCGTTCAAGTTCCTTTAGCCTCATCCCAACTTCCATGTCAACTTTGTCGGCTGAGCGCTGTGTGTGCTCCAGGGCTTCCACCCGATCCTCCACTTTCACGACTCGCTCTGTGAGAGCCCCCATTTAGCCCTGGACCTCTGCTCAGAATGCTCGCAGCTCCGTAAGAACAGCATGGATGTCCTGGTGTATGCCACCCATGTCCCTCAGCTCCAATCCAGCCCCAGTCTCCCCTGTCATGTTGCCTTCCTCTGCTGCGTACCGCTCAGCTTCTCTGCTTTGCTCACGCCCTCACGTGCCAGGTGTGGGGGCCTCCCTTGCTCCTCTGGGTGGCGGCCCTATTTCACCCACGTCTTTCCTGGGCCACCCCTGCTCCTCCGTGGGTTGCTCCACTTCTCTCATGGGCCCTTCCAGGGCTTGTGTGCCTTCCAGATTACCACTGGGTCCACCGTGGTATGTCGCAGTATTGTAAGCGCCCCCACGCACTAACGTTCAGGGGGTCTCAGCAATCTCGCAGTCTTTCCAAGTAGGGCTGGGTAGGTGTGATGCTGGAAATGCATCGGAGGGACAGGGCCTCCGTATCCTTGTCCTTTACTGCTTGTTATCGTGTGTTCTGTCGTGTTTTCCACGCAGGAGTTCATGTGGGACTCCTGGCGGTGCAGCTCTCTCTCCTGGTTTGGTGAACAGACCCATGGGATACCCTTATGGCACCGGCACCCATGGGTAGGGGTGCAACCCTGTGCCCCTAGTGTATGTTTTTGGGCACCTGTGTGTGACCCACAGAGCAGGGTATGGGCTGGTGGCAGCTACGTGCAAAATTGACTGGTGCCCTGAGCGTCCTCCATTTTGGGATGCCCAGGCCCTGTCATTGGAATCGGTAGATTCCTGATGGAGACAAAATGGCCCCCGTGGCCTCTTGCCTTCCATCGCCTGTTACCTTGATCTTCCTGAAGTCCCGGGAAGCCCAGACTCTGTCCCTACCCCCTGACTGGCTGTTGGGTGGAAGTTCCATATATAGTAGTGTGGGAGAAGTGCTGACCAGACTGGCTGGAGCCTTCTCAACGACCGTATGTTGTGGGTATGCCTGTGGGTGGGACCTGGGTGAATGGAGTGTGTGACGAATACGCATTCTATGTTGTGGGTGTCTAGTATCTGGTGTTCGACACAATGACTGAGACAGCCCTGCCCGAAACCGGTATGAATGCAGTGTGGAGTGTTGAATGGCTCGGTACTTGTCCCAATACACATAACTTGTTGTGAGTGTCTGGAGAGAAGTGAATGGCCTGAATGCACCGTGTGCCTGATTGGCTGTCTGACTACCTGAATGCACTTAGTTGTGATTGGCTTGAGTATGAGCCAGCGGAATGAATGGGAGATCAACAGTATATCTGGGTACCTCTCACTGCTAGGAAGGGTGTTCAGAAGCTGAAGTCCACTACGACTAGTAACTGGAGCAACTGAAGCTGACCTTGAAGCCCTGCTGGACAAGAAGAATTGCTGTTGCTCTCCTTCACAATCTGAAAGCTGCTGTGTCTCCAAGGACTGACCCAGAGAGGACCTCGTAAGGCGCCCTCTTCCCGAGCTACGAGGGACCATCGTGCACCAGCAGATCTTTCCCAAAGCTCCCTGGTAGACAGACCTTCAACAGGCTGCCGACCCGATACAAGGACTGCTGCAGAATCACAAGGTGAAGCGCCCGGACTGTTGTCCGCCACTGTCGATGACCGCCGTCGCCGACTGGAGCTGCCGTGCTCCCATTTGCCTAAGAACTTTCGAATCCAAGGATGCTCTCGTCCGCATCATCGCCGCTGTATCCTGCTGGAGAAGGCCTGACCGTCGACGTGCCGAGGAGCCTCTGCTGGTGGGTCTCCCGCCACCCAAAGACAACAGAGACGCCGACGACTCGACGCCCTTGCTGGGCCACAGTTCTTCAAAATCTTTGCGGTCCAGAACTATCGACATCGAGGTGCCCCGCGCGCCTCTTCCTTGCAGGACGTTTACGCTTCCCCCTCAACGAGGACCGTTAGGAGCGATGCGGCCACTTCACTGTCGTAGCTCAACCTATTCTCTGTCAGACGTTCGACGACCCGTGACTGCTGCCTTAAAGGAGGGCACTCAAGAAAGGCTGTCGATTCCCCGACGAGGAACGCTACAACGCCAGGTACTTTGGAGTTGCAGAACTATTGGGAAGTCTAGTGTGAACAATATATGGACTGGGCTTGTATCTTTATTCTACAGGTTGCCCAGGTGGGGGGATCTCCACAGAGAGCTGTGTTTAACGGTAGGGACCAGTATTCTGCCAATTGTTCAACCCTCTTGCTTTTCTTCCTCTCTCTACTGCTGGTTTCCTCTTTATTGATCTGTGTGACATTATGACCGTATAGTTGATGCACTTTAATGAGATCTAATAATTGTTGTGGTACCACTTTAGAATTGTATATATTTACCATTGTTGATTTTCGGAGCACAAAGTGCGTTATCGTGATATTGTATATAACCTTGAATATTAATTATATAAAGACTGTGTTTTAACCGATACAGTGTGCGGACATTCCTTTGTGGGTGCGTGGGGAATACACTGTACTTAAGAACCAGCCTGCATCACCTCCTGAGAAGCTAGGCCTTGATTGCTCAACCACGATACCAATAATAGAGAATCTTGGCTGGGGTCCTCTGTGCCTCTCCTCTACCATATAGAGAGCGGAAGTACAGACACCCCCCACCGGTGTCTTTACAGCAGGGCCCCTCTTCCAACACACTCACCGAGGGCAGCCCCTATCCTAAAGTCACCACTGGGGCCGGGTCACTTAGAGCACACTGTTGCAAGCTCCTGTCCACTGCGTTATTATGGTGGGGGAGGGGCTCCTACTCTTTCGAGCCCCTTCCCCTGTCTACTCCTTTCGAGCTAACGGTGCCGGAGCTCCACTTCAGTTACTCATGTGTGAGGGGGGATGCACCACCCTTCTGTCGTGGTGCCTCACTGCTGCTCAAACACCGGCCCCTCAGCAAGCCGGGGCAGTGCATCCGGGCTTCTCTGCCACACTTGGTATGAGCCGTTCACTGTGCACTGTGCCTGGGGCCACTCTTCTCACTTGGTCCGGGACGCGACCTGTCCCCCACAGTACGTGCTCCGAACAGGGTCCTGGAGCCGAGGGTATGTCTCCCCTGTGATCTGCCGACCCTCCGGGTTTCCTCACTTGCTCATTGGGGTTTCCCTTACAAGCATTTGTCAAGGCCAAGTGCAAAGCTCCACTCTCATGTGGCCATCTTCTTCCACACGCCCCGGTGGTCTCCAGCAAGTTTTTTTTATAAGATAGGACCAAACTCAGCCTTTCATCCTTCCGAGGTCGATAAATGAGCACCACACTGTGGGTAATAATAATCAGTGCTCAGATACCTGAGGGTTTGTAGCGCTATATAAAATGCAAATTAATATTATTATTATTATTATTATTATTATTATTATTATTATTATTATTATTAATGTTATGCTGTCTTTTGTGTAAAAGTGAGAAGTAGAATTGAAGTAAGTAGCTGAGTGAGGTAATTGCGGTATAGACGAGTACAGTGAATGGGTGTGAAGTACAACTAAGGAATTGGAAAAGGGTAAAAAGGGAGTTTTTGGGTAAAACATTTTATTTTTATTTTTTGTGCTTCGGCTTCTGCTTCTGCTCGGTATCAGATTTTTGGTGAAACTATTTTTTGATAACTTAGGTTGGAGTATGTAGACTCTGTTGAATCATTTGTGCCATGCGTTGTCCGGCTATAAGGCGAACATTTTAAAGTACCATAGAGAATGGTTGTGGTGGATTAAGGGGAAAATGATGCATTCTTGGCCTATTGAGGGAAGCTATGATATAGGGATATTGGAGAACCTGTGTTAAGACGGGAAGAAGTTCAGAAGGCCAACCTAATTACTTGGAACAGGGTAACCTCTGGACGAGCCAGACCAATCAAGGTAGCGATCGCGGCGGTCAAGACTAGGTCTCAAGAGGGGTGAGGGTGACTGAAAGCCCGCAATGAGCACACAAAGCAAGATCACTTACAAACTACTCCAAACAGGTGTTATATAAAAAATATATACACATTTATTTTAAGGCCTTTAAAACAACGACCGTAGCGAGAAAGTCACAATATCACAATGGTAAACCAACACATACCATATCAAAACAATATATATACAAATACGACAGTCGCAAGCGTTATATGCACGAAATGTGTAGTCCACCTGCAAGTGAAGGAAAACAGGCAGTGCGATACAATGCTTTAGACTCAGTTCGCCTTCAGAGGAACCTAACTAGATGGAAGTCCGAGCCCTGCGAAGAGTGGAGCCTTGTGCTCAAAGTACGTGCACACGCTGGTGCCAACGGGCAAAAGGAGAGTCTCTTCTAAGGAAATCAGGCAGTTCAGTTCAGTGCACAAATGAAGGAGAACAAGTTCCGCGACTCAAGCGCAGCCTCCACAGTGGGCAGAAGCAGAGCGCGAGTACGGCAAAAGGGTGCTGTTTTACACAGCGGGGAAAAGCAATGGGCTCCTGCAGGAGGGCGACCAGATCCTAGCTAAACTACTCACCGGTCCCCGATGCAAGCAGACCCAGGCTTCTCCGCGTCAGTTTCAGCAGCTGGCAGGTTCAGAAGAGCAGGGAACGCCTCGTCGTCGTGTTGAGTAAAAAGACGTCCCAATCGAAGAAACCTGCACAGTTTTGTCACCACAGCAGGGCAACGGAGCGGCTGTGTGTATCTGAGCCAAATGTACACAACTCACTTCCGACCTGGGAACGCCAAGTGTACGAAGCGTGTGAGAGTGACAAGGACTCGAAATACTACACAACCTGGCGGCGGTTACAGAGCAAGACTCCCGGGTAAGCTGGTCAGTCAACGGGATGGCCCAGAGACGCTTTCGAAGGCTTACTGGCAGGAGATGGTGAAGATGCCGAGAATAGCTGTTCCCGCTATTCCAAAGGGTCGAAGTACCAGTACAGGCCTTCTGGTTCGATCAAAGGTGAAAAGGGTTTCACAAGGCGACAGCAGTGCAGAGGAGGAGTCCTTCAGCGGGTCACCAGCGATTCCTCGGTCCAGCCTCTTGGTTGCAGGATACTTGGCTCCTGTATTCCTTTGTTCGTGAGAACTCAGGAGATCGACATGGTAGTGGTGTTTCCAGCCCCCTCTTATCCACGGTTCCCTTCGCGCCAAAACGGAGGGGACCCAATGGGAGATCCGCTCATTAACACTCACACCATTCGTGGACCAATCACGGACCACGGTGGTCCCAGGCATTCACACCACCCTAGACTCTCTGGCACCCAGGATGTGTATTGGGACCAGACATCCCAGCCCACATCCTGGAGGCACACAAAAGACATGTAGAAGCCCGCGAAAGCATCCGTGTTTCGCGGGAAAGTACATGCCCAAATAAGGAAGGCCCCGGGTCGGCTCGACCTGGGGAAGGTGAAGGGAGCAAGACGGTCAGCGGACAGGACAAAGGAGCCTCGTGGTCTGGCCATTTTGGGAGCCAGGCCACCATTTTGGGTGAAGCGCAGAAAACGCGCTTAGAACGCCAAAAGGAGCTCAAAATACAAAGAAACGATCGCTGCCACCATTCCCGTCCCTGAATCACTTGCACCGATCAAATACAATCCTAAACGAGTATCTAGGGCCTGTAGAAGGCTAGTGACCCAAGAGAGCTGTAACTTAGCTTACAGTGCCCTCTTGTGTCATGTTGCACGAAAGCCACAACATGATAAAAGAAACTACGGGAAACAGCGTTCCCCGGTACTGACTGTCTTAAGGGCATGTCAGTTTCCCCATAAGAAAAGGAGCGAAAGCCCAGAGGAGTGCGGCAGAAGGCTGCACTTCTCTGGCAAAGTCAAGAACAAGGTGAAAAACAACAGCAAAAAGTTTAGGGGTTGCCACATGGAAGGAAAATTACCTACAATTACGAAATCTTTCCTAACAACCTGCATACCTTTTTAACTACAAAGCACAAGGGCTTGAAGTTAGAGAAACGGTTAAAAATCTTGGAATTATGGAGGATGTATGAAAAAGGGGGGAAGGGCCATAATGTGAAATTATGGGGGGAGGGCCGAAAAAGGAGGGTGTGGGAATTCCTTCTGCACCGCCCACATGTGGCTGCTATCCTATTGCTACAAAGGGGTACACAGACTCTGAGTTGAAACCTCCATTTTGCCCAGCATCTACTCCAGTGGTTGCAAGACGGACACAGGTAATACCTCCATAACTTACGATTTCTAGGAACGGGGATTTTGAGGAAAGTGGAAGGATAACTCCTTCAATGGTTAGGGCTACAGAGAGGTTGAAAACGGAGAGCGGGAAGGGGATAACTCCCCTGACTGCTAAGTTAGCAGGCAGATTAAGGGTGGAGAAGTGAGAAAGAGTGAGGCTGGTAGTCAGAAGAGCACGGAAAGGATTGAAAATGAGAGAGAAAGAAGGGGTTAGGCCTTTTCCTGCTCGGATAGAGGAAACGCTTTGAGGAGTGGTAGACGCACAAGAACGGGAAAGAATTAAGGCAGCGCAAAGGCTATCAGAGGAAGAGCTACAGCGGCAAAGAGATCAAGAGCAGGAGGAAATCGAAAGACTGGTAAGAGTTGTGGAAGAAGGAAGGTGAAGACATGGGCATGTTCTTGTTAGATTGTACAACTCGGTTATCAGAACGGTTGAGATGGATATGGAGAACAGGGATGCTGCCACAGGTACAAGGGCTGAAAAGGGAGGACGGGGGATGACAATATATGGTAATGCTGATTATGCTTCCATTCCTATTGAAGGGTCCCAGGGTGCAGTAGCCAGAATTACAATGAAGAAGGAGAGGAATGGGATGTCGAGCAGGGAGAGCAGGGTGTAGTTACCCTAACCACCGTTCCAGTAGCAGCGATAGAAAGCACACCATGGAGCCATAGGATGCACCAGGATACTCGCATGGCTGTAGCAAGAAGTAGGGGAGTGATGGGGGAAACCCCAGAAAACAGGGGTAACTTAATTTCCGTTGCTCCAGAAGAGGCTAGGAAGAGTTTATTAGGTTCCGTGTTCACACATTGACCATAGCAACATCCTGAAGACACTGCCTTTGCTTACTGCTGGGTGGGGAAGTGGATTTATGCATTAGAGAAACACAACACTGGAGTCATGTTGGCCAGTATTTGCATAATTGACCTAAAAACATTTGGCCTAAAACATTTGATCAAATTTTTTTAACCTTTTTTTATGTCAAATTTTATTCAATATATATATGGGCTGGGTAAGGGTGTAGATTAGGTTGAGGGGAAGTAGGGGGGTTGCGACGGATCACCCCCCACATTTTAGACCAAAAAAGGGCAAATAAATTTGATGAAATGTGATTAGGTCAAATGTTTTAGGTCAAATAGACCCAAGCCATGTTGGCCTCAGGGGACATGAAGAGCTTTTTCATGGCCCTAATGGGCGAGCAGTAAAATGAGATTTGGAAGAGATCGGGGTATCCAGGAGTTCATTTGGGCACAAATACCCCTGATGGAGCAGCTTTTAAGAATCTTAGGGCACAGGTATGGGGGGCCTTGCGGATTATATATCTCGATACGCCTGATAGCAATTAAAGTTTAGCTAAGACGATAAAATTGGATGATGATCCTGCCGCACACATCCAGTTAATTCAGGAGATGTGGAGGGCAGAAATGGGAGAAGCATGGGGCAAGAATTTTGCAATTTATTACCACATAGTGAAGAAGGCACATCGTAAAGAATTCCAGCACAATTACATAAAGTGGTAGGGATGAAGGCCAAGTGTTGGCCAGAAATTCCGGCACACATCATGCATTTATGCAAGAGAAGACAAGAAAAAGAAAGGGAGAATGTAGAGCAGGCAAAACAAGCAGAGGCTACACTATTTCAAAAGAAATTGGCAAATATTTGTTTAGAAGGGGCAGTAATTACAAATTCTATGGAGGGACAGCAGGGGCAATCGGGACAACAGGGACACAGTGAACCAGGTATGACACAGGGTTGGATGGACAGGTATGTTCCCGGTCGAAGGCCAATGAAAGCGTTTCCGAGGGGCACGGTATAATTTCCACAGGGGAATTCGGTCATTTGGCAGGTTCGGAAGATTGGGTTCTCAGTTTAATGGCCGATGGGAAACAGTTATGGAAGATTCTATGGGATTCAGTGTTGGTCATGTCGAAGGTAGGCAGACGTGTCACGTGATTATTGTGAATGGCCACAGTCACTGTACCTTAAAATGGGAGCTCAACAAATGCAGGCCCTGACCCTGCCACATGCCACAGACTCTGGGCAATCGCAGCAGGTACAGGTTGAACAGAACTCAGCATTTGGGGCTGCAAAGACATTCGGGATCCCACCACCCATGCCGGTACAAGCATTGGTGTAGACATGGGACAAGAATCCTTTACCCCAAGGAACAGTTGCGCACTACACTAGAGCGAGTGTTTTCGGGGGAAATCATTTTTCTCTGCCTGGTGCTAATATATAACCAAAAAAGTGATGGGTGGGAGGTTTTTAATAAATCTGAACCACTGGCACTGCTCTGGGCAACCTTCCATGCCACCTTTATTTAGCCCATCTGCACAATTGCAAAAGTGGTCCAGCAATATGCAAATCAGTCAGGTACAGCCACCAATGGTAGCAGCCCAGCCCAAACTGTTACACCAGGTCCCCTCTGCACGGTACAACTAGGCCAAAACTTTTTTGGAGATGCTTGTGGTCTCATGCAGAAGGGATGTGACCAAGCAGTTCAGGCTGGACTGCCCCTTTTGGGGTGGGACAAAGCCTGATTTGCATATGAACTTTCCACTTTTGTAATACCTTGGCAGGCGAAGAACAATGGTCTGGAGGGTTGCCCAGATTAATGCCAGAGGTACGAGTAAATTCCAAATCTTCCAGCAATCACCTCTTTTGTTTTGTGTAAGTCACCCCGAGTGGGATGAGTATGCCCAGACTTGGGTCCCATGCCTGCTAGGCCTAGAGACCCGAGCTACTCCTCACTGATGAGGCCCAACAAGGCCAAAACATGTTTGGGGATGCTTGTGGTGTCGTGCAGAAGGGATGTGACCAAGCGGTTCAGGCTGACTGCCCCTTTTGGAGTGGGACCAAGCCTGATTTGCATATGGTCCTTTCCCTTTTGTAATGGCGTGGCAGGCGAAGAACGATGGTCTGACGGGTTGCCCAGAGCAAGGCCAAATGTTAAGATTCATTCCAAATCTTCCAGCCATCACCTCTTTTGTTTTGTGTAGGTACTAATATATACCAGGAGTAGGACAGCCCACAGGCATCCCTGATGCGTCCAGTCCTGTCTATTACTACTGATATGGAGGAGGAACCCCAGATAGGTGTGCAGATAGGTGATCAAAGGTTTTCATTCATGGTTGACGCAGTGCTACCAAGTCTTTTATAGAGGAAGGTGAGTTCCCCATAACAGGTAAAACGATGGACACACAGGGATTCTCTGGGGCTGACCTGTCAGTTGCTGAAGATCTTCTTATCAAGGTGGGTAATCAACATTTATCAGTCCCTTTGTTGTATTTTATGGACACCCGAGCAAATCTTTTGGGAAGGGACATCCTGAGCAAGTTATAGATGTTGGTTGCTTTCACAGAGGAGGGTATAGTATGCTCAACCCCAGGGTTGTATCCGGTAAGAGAAGCAGCGTGTTTTCAGACCTATTGTAGCAGCAGTGTGATTAGGGGGTTCCTGTACATGCCACATTATTTCTTTATGGGGAGTTGATTGTGAGCACTACAAAAGTGGAACATCTGCGCCTGATTGGGGATTTATGGTGCACCCTGCAGCTTGCGCTGGTGTCTCTAAGGACAGTGCGCCACTGTCCTCGACTAGGAAATTGAGAAATGGGTTTGAGACCTCTCATAATCGTGCCAGGTACTTAGGTCTGTATGAGAGTATATTCTTTCCAAAATAGGTAGGAAACTGGTTTGAAAACTGTAACAAGTGTTTTATTTGCGTTACCAACACCGGTTTCAACCCATAGGGGTCATTGACAAGGTTATTTGAGGGTGGTTGGGACTGGTATTGAGTCCAGTGTTGTGCTGGACTCAATATCAGCTGATTACTCTGTGAGGATCCTCCCCCAGCACAACACTGGATTCAATACCAGTCCCAACCACCCTCAAATTGCTTTGAAAATGACCCTTGTGGTTTGGAACCATGTCGGCAATGCAAATAAAACACCTGTTTCCCTTTTAAAACCAGTTTCCTATGTATTTGTGGAGAGAATATACTCTCATACAGACCTAAGTACCTGGCGTGATTTTGAGGGGTCTCAAACCCATTTCTTCGTTTCTTTATGGGGTGATGGTTTTGTTGAGTTGGGTCCGGGGGATCAGAAATTAGACCTGGCGAATACCATTTGAGTTTTTTTTTCAGCCTGATTTACCACAGGAAGTAACGCCAGGCACCATTGTTATGATTATCTTAGAGGCCGTAGTGATCAAGAAGAACAGGGTGCTTCGCTCAGGCACAGATGAGGAAGGCGGAGAGTGATACACAGTTCTGTACATCAATCCGACCTTATCGCTAAGGGATGTGTCCGTCGAGCAATCGTTCAAAGACACAGGAGAGATGTTCTTTGATATTGGGGTGCCCTGCCAGGTTGTGATAGAGCAAAGGGAAGTCACAGACCATGCTGATCGTTAAAAATATATAGCCATTTTGGAAGGAGGATTTGGGAAAAGTGCCGGACCATTTGTGGACCATCAATCCTCATGATGTGGGGCTGCTAAAGAGTGTTGGAGCAGTGAGGATAGAATTGAAACCTGGTGCGATATAACCACGTGTTAAGCAGTACTCCATTTAATGTGGCTATATACCCTGTGAAGAAAGCAAAGGGATCCAGTTGCAGGATGGTCCAGGATTTGCGACTGCTCACTAATATTGTTGAGGTGGGATTTCTGGTAATACCGAATCCTGCCACCATTCTCTGTAACATCTCTACTGGGTCGCTCCACTTCACAGTAATTGATTTAAAAATGCATTTTTCTCTGTTCCCTTACACCCTGATTCTCAGTAGCTCATAGCGTTTACATATCATGGTCAGAGATTCAAGCACACAAGGTTGCCCCAGGGGTACTGCGAATCTCAGAGTGTTTTTAACAGGATGGTTCAGATGTATTTGGGGAATTTACATGTGTCCAGTACCGTAATTCAGTACGTGGACAATCTATTGGTCTGCAGCACTTCAGAGGAGCAGTGTCGAGGAGACTCAAAAACGCTCCTCACCATGCTCGGGGAGAAGGTGTACAAAGTGGACGAAGAAGAATTACAGTACTGTCAGACATAGGTAGTATCTTTGGGGCAAGTAATATCGCCTGCAGGAAGAAAGGTATCGCCGGAGAGAGCCACTGCAGTTCAGGATATGCTTCAGCCAGACACAGTGAAATAGATGCAGCATGCAGCAGTTTTTGGGGCTCTGTAACTATTGTAGATCATGGATCTTTGATAACTCTAGTTATGTGAGGCCCATACTGCAGGTACTAAAGGAAGGACAGAAGGTGAAAGGTCTGATGGAGTTGTCTGAGGAAATAGGGACTTGCTTTCGGGAACTCTCAAGGCTGCGATCGGCAATGCTCCGGTTTTAGCAACCCCAAATTACAAGAAGCCATTCTTTCTATTTTCCCATTCAAGGGGGCAGGTGACGACAGCCGTCCGGACCCAGCAAACATCACTAGGACACAAATCTTTAGTGTTTTACAGCAGACTCCTAGACCCAGTGGTGCAGGGAGTGTTTTCTTGTGAGCAACCTCTAGCGGCAGTGGCTTTTGCGATCCAAATGTCTTTGACCATTACTATGGGTTGCCCCATGACATTGTACGTGGAGCATGCAGTCTTTGTGATTCTAGAAAGTCCACGTTAATGACTCAGAGAGTATCAGGGTATGAGGTTATTTTGTCAAATACATCAATTCATCCTGTGCAATGTCACCTAGTAAATCCTGCGGCATTTGTAGCAAAGCCAGTGCAGCCTATGGATATTGTTCACAATTGTACAATGTATGAGGGAGAAGAGGAAGAAAGGGTGAATTATGTGACATAAGTCATTTATAATGCACCTATACACAAATGTGAAAGAGGATGCCCTGGAGGGAACAAGGTGATTTTTGTTGATGGATCTTCGATCATCAACCAGGAGATGGGTGAGAGGCATTCGGTGGCAACCATTGTGTGTCTTGTGGATGGGGAGTACCGGGTCAGACTGAAGGGATGGTTGCCTCTCATTGCTCTGCACAAGCGATGCAACTGGTGGCACATAGAGGTACTAGAAATGAGTAAGGAGAAGGCAGTCACTGTTTATTCTGACTTCATGTATGTCACCTCCACCACCCATTCTGGGTTATCAAGATGGCAGAGAAGCGGTTTAGAAGATCTGACGGGTGCCCTGCCTATCATGCCGTGCTGCTATCCTTGCTAATTGAAGCATTAAACGTGCCAGCAGAGATAAGATTTAGTAAAGTGTGCTGCCAATATAAACAGCATAATAACCGCACTATTTCAATAGCTCCTGGAAATGATGCCACAGCCAAGGTGTCACGATTCCAGGGGGCTGGCGCATATGGAAACAGTGGAGGCATATCCTCCATTGAAGATTGCCATCATGTTCCTCACCATGTTTCCTCATGCAGTCTAGTTGTTTTTCCAACATGGCTGCTGCCGGGAGGCTTTTATGCCACTACCTGCCGGCGGTCAGCGCGTTGCAACTCTCTACGCTTTCTTCTGTGAGTCCCCACACTGTTATTTCCCTTTTGCGATGCTACGCTTCCTTCCTTGGGTCCTCTGACCTTATTGCCTAGCTGACCGTCTGCACTCTTCCCTCTCCGGTGATTCCTTCTGGCCCGTGTTCTTTCTATTTCTCCTGCCTCGCGCAGCGGTTCCTCCCCCGCCTACGGTCCCGTTTCTTCCCTCTTCTGTTGTCCGTGGCGGGTTTCCCCCGCTCGCGGCCCGTTCTCTCTCTCTCTCTCCCTCTGTCAGTTCTCTCTGACTCTTTGCCTTCCGCTGCTCTCCCATTTCTTCCCGCGACCTGATCTCCTCTCTGTCTCCCTTTGGTATCACCTTCACGCTCTCTACTGTTCCTTCCAGACCTGCCGAACGGTTGTTGCTCTCACCAGTTGCTTAGCTGTTCTTTCTTCCACTGCCCTTGTTTACCTCGCTTACCTTCCCTGTTCTCTATCGGGGTTCATAACCTTCTCATCCAAGTCCTCCTGCATACCAGTTCAGCAACTTTCCTATTGTTACATCTGGACCTGCATCCGAGGGTCCCATCAGGAGCTCTTTTACTGGAAAGGTGTTTTAACACTGAACATACCTTTGCAGCTGGATGCCGGAACTACAAGGGATTTTTTTGTGCCGAGAGGCTTTTTCCCCTGATTATTGGCAACTTCGGAAGCGAGGTCACTGGCCTGCTGACATCTCGCAGTCATAGTGGCTTCCTTCCGTGGTCGGCGTTATCTCCATTAAAAAAAAGGACTATCGGACAAGGGGAAGGAAGAAGATTCCGTCTCCGGAGGCAAGTTCTTCAGGTGAGGAGGAAGAAGGGGACTTTGAGACCGATTCTGATGACTCTGAGAAAGATAGTCTTGACACAAGGCGGCAAAGGAAGCAACATATTTTCCTTTCACAGATTCACAGAAATTGGAAACCGTGTCCCAACAGGTACAGTTACCAGCCCCATACACCACAGTCCTGGTTCTCCAGATAATAGAAATACAAGGGATAGCCCCTAGAGAAGAACAGGAGCTCTGGAAAAAGAGAGGGTGTTCCCTCACCCACAGATTTGCTTTGGAGACAGGAGGTGAAAGGAAAGGTAGTAATGGCTGTGGAGGTGCTTCTTTTTGGCTCTAGAGCAAGGTTGTCCAACATACGGCCTGCGGGCCACAATGCGGCCCTCCAAGCCATTTCATGTGGCCCGCGAGGCTGAAGAGACAAACAAAGGAATAAGAAATCATCAAGCTGCTGTTGGTTGTGATTTCCATTGGCTGAGAAACAGCCAATGGAAATACTGTTGCAATGCAAGGCACGTCATAGAGAAAAAAAAAACCTTGCTTGGTCACAGTATTTACATTGGCTGTTTCTCAGCCGATGTAAATCACAATACGTAATTTGTGTGGGTGGAGTGAAGGACATACTGCACCACCTTCACACTTCTGTTCAGCCGATTAATTTATTTACTTCTGCAATGTTGGTCGGACCCGACCAACATTGCAGAAATAAATAAATTAATCGGGTCCACGGACCCGACAAACTTTGACCAAATAAATAAATTAATCTGCCCGTGGCAGAGGAGCGGGCCGTGGCGTAGGACTGTTACAGCCTCTGGAAGGGGCACCAGAGCCCGTTACAGGTCTCAGCCATGGCCTGTTTTGTGTATTTATTTGGGCAATGTTTCCAAGAAGGAACACGGTTTGCTGCATATTTAATGCCCTTTACTGGCCATGTGGAGGCTGGGCATGGGGACCCTGGCCATAAATGTTGTAATGTTCTTTCTTATTTCTGCAATGTTGGTCGGGTACAGTACCCGACCAACATTGCAGAAATAAAAAAATTACACTGGCCGTGGCAGAGGACTGTTACTGCCTCTGGTGATACCTGGAGGGGGCACCAGAGGCAGTTACAGGCCTCAGCCACGGCCCATTTTGTTTATCTGGGCAATGTTTCCAAGAGGGAACATGGTTTGCTGCATACTTACCCATGCTCTTTCCTGGCGACTGGAGGCTGGGCATGGGGACCCTGGCCCTAAATGCTGTGATGTTTTTTCTTATTTCTGCAATGTTTGCCGGGTACAGTACCGGACCAACATTGGAGAAATAAATCACCTGGCCCGTGGCGGAGGACTGTTACTGCCTCTGGTGACCCTGGAAAGAGGCACCAGCGGCAGTTACAGGCCATGGACCGGTTTATTTATTTTGTCAATGTTGGCATTGGAAAAGCAGATGATTGGTTTGGTCAATCAGCCCCACACCTCTAGTACACCAGAAGGGATCCGAACAGATTGGAACACAAATACATTTTAAACCTCCTTGTCCAATTTTTAGTAACAAGGATGGAACAGCAGGCTTATCTGCGCAAGCAATTGTTGGTTAGTTGCAACACAGCGAAAATACAGTTATTATCCAATGATAAAAGGGACTGTCCAGCCAAGACATCTTCTAGAGTTGGGAAATGTGGAGAATCCACAGTTGCCTCTGCCAGGTTTTACCTTCAGCCGTTTTCGCCCTTTCACCAGCACTACAGGCCCAATGTGCTTCGAAGGGCAGGCTTGAGCAATTCTGTTCAGCCCAGGTCCCGGTGGGGAGACCAAAGCAATTACTTTATTTATTTCTGCAATGTTGGTCGGATACAGGTACCAGACCAACATTGCATAAAAAAATACATTAACCGGGTCGTGGCAGCAGTGGCGTCAACAGGAATCAAATTTAGGAGAGGCACAGAGGGGGCCAAAGGCAAAAGTAGGGCCATGGTCAACATAGATACAGAATATGTAAATAATATTTACTTGGCAACAATGGTCAAAACTATTATCGGCATAGTGAAGTACCTAATCACCAGTGCCAAGGAAGTGGTTTAAAGTAGAATTGATATATATTTTGGGAAAGAAGCATTGTGAAAGAAATTGCACCTCCCCACTTATATGATGACATTATGTGTACTGGTTATAGCGTTGCCTTTAATTTGCAGCACTACAAAGCTGGAAGACTCTGGCCACAAGCACGACATAAGAAATAAAACTTGTTGTTCTTCTCAACAGGCATAATTTGTTCATTAAGCAAGGGCGCCTCCAACTCGATCAGCTCGCTGCAGCAACAACTTTTCCGGGTTACCTGATACTATCGCTCACCTCCCTCTCTGCCCTCCACCAGGTAAGAGCACTGTCCTCTGAGTTTATCTGAGGTAGCACAAAACTGACAGAGTAATTACTCATTTTTCAGTGGCATGTTAGTGTTTCAGCTCCCCTCTGGCTGCCTGCCACGTGAGAATAAGAGCATTCCTTTGCATTCATTCATATTTAAGTAGCATCCCAAGGGTACCACAGCCTGTGTCCGCACCCACCCCCCCTGACTTGTATATCACATGCCAAACACTGCTTCTCTAGGGGCATTGTTATATATGTGTGGGACAAAACTATGAGTGAGGCGTTTTTTAATCATGCCATACAGTGTGGCCCAATGTTCTGCCTATATTAAAACCACAACATTATTACTTAGTAATACTACTAAGTTTTAATAGTTTTTAATGTATTGGTCCTGTGACTAAGTAGTTTTCATACGATTAGAACCTACCCAACTCTCAATAGATGGCGATTCAGAAGAAAAGACAAATTGATGCTGAATGTCGTCTTTTCAAGGATAGTTTGGCCAAGGATTTCTTAGTGTTGAAACAAAAGGGGTGTCTGATTTGTCAGGAAAAAGTAGCTGTCTGCAAGGAATACAATGGGCCTCATTATAAGTATGGAGGTAGCGATGCCGCTATTAGCGGCATGTTTACCCCCATACCGGGTACCAGGTCCAGGTTCCTGGAATGGGGAAATACCGGGCCATTCCGACCTTGGAGGGCCCGGTATATCCCCATTCCAGGAACCCAGACCCGGCACATCCCCATTCCCATTTGAGCCTCCATATGGCTCAATGGGAATGGGGAGGATGCTAACAACAGGCCTGTTAATGACAGGCCCATTGTTAGCATCCTGGTCTGCTGGCGGGACCTGCTAAGGACGCCTGGTTTTACCAGACGTCCTTAGCGGGTCCCGCCAGCAGACCTCGTAATGAGGCGGTAGAGAGTTAACGGGGCCGGCAGCTCTACTGGCACCGTTAACCCTCTACCGCCTTCCTCGTAATGAGGCCCAATGTTAAGCGGCATTATACTACAAAACATGCCACTGAATTTGACAAACTGATTGGCCAGATTAGTATTGATCGGGTGGACTCACTAAAGCAGACCCTGATCGGGCAACAATCTTTCTTCAAAGCTGGCAGACAGAACTCTGAGGCAGCAACCAAGATACGTTACTTGATATCCGAGGCCATAGCATGGAGAGGGAAACCATTGTCGATGGAGAATTTGGCAAAGATTGCTTGGGAATATTTACATCTGTGGCATTCCCTGACAAACAAGCAATGGTGGAGAAAATCAGCTCTCTCACATCAGACAATTGCTAGACGAGTAGATGGCCTATCAACATTGCCGACACACTGACGAAAAGACTGAGTGCCTGTCAGTTTTACAGTTTGGGGGGTGGATGAAAGCACAGATGTGAGTGATACTGCCCAATTGGCGATCTTTGTACAAGGAGTGACCAAAGAATTCCAAATTGTTGAGGAGCTACTTGACCTATGTTCAATGAAAGGCAAAACAACAGGACAAGACATTTTCAATGAACTGAAACGTGTCTTGTTGAAATTCAATCTGCCAGAGGACAAACTCTGTGGGCTGACAACTGATGGGGCCCCTGCTATGATCGTCAAACACAATGGATTTGTCATTTTAATGGCAAAGTCAGTTCCCCAGAATCTCATCAGGCATCACTGCATCATTCACCAGGAACAACTGTGCGCAAAGGCACTGGAGATGAAGCATGTGATGGAAAAGGGTGTTTCTACAGTGAATTTCATAAGGTCAAAAGGTTAATGATAGACAGTTCCAAGCATTTC
The DNA here is from genome assembly GCF_040938575.1 of Ambystoma mexicanum. NCBI lineage: Eukaryota > Metazoa > Chordata > Amphibia > Caudata > Ambystomatidae > Ambystoma > Ambystoma mexicanum. Next base: position 321,513,474 of record NC_090926.1, on the reverse strand, counting down.
TTGCGGAGATGGGAGCAGACCATGATGATGTTATTTACTTTTGCCAAGTTTGTTGGCTTAGCAGGGCAGCCACACTATCCAGAGTCTGGTCACTGCTTAATGAAATAAAAATGTTCATGACGAATAAAGGGAAAGATGTCAGCTTCTTGGTTGATGATAGCTGGTTGAATGACTTGGCATTCCTTGTTGACATAACAAAATATCTTTCGGACCTGAATAGAAAACTGCAAGGGAAGGATCCGTTTGTGAACAGGCTGTATGAGCACATCCAATCTTTCGTTCATAAGCTGGAATTGTTTCAGAAACAGCTGAATGAAAAAAAGGCTACTCATTTCACAGTACTTGTAACAAGATCTGCTCACAGCATCAACCATGATAAGTATTTTGCACTGATTGGGAATCTTTTGGATGAATTTTAAAACCGATTTTCAGATTTCAGGGAGCACAGTGATGAGCTGAAGATGTTTGCAGATCCATTTGGTACTAATGTCACAGAAGCCCCTGACATGTTTCAAACGGAATTAATTGACATGCAAAGTAATAGCGACCTGAAGAGAGCCTTTTCTGAACATACCCTGCATAATTTTATAGTAAATACATTACATGGGACTCTTTCCCAAATCTGTCTAATCATGCACTTCGGTTCATTGCACTTTTTGGCAGCACGTACTGCTGTGAACAGCTTTTCTCAAGATTGAAGAGCATAAAAACAAAATCAAGATCACTTTTGACATATGGACACCTATCTGGAATACTCTGCATTGCAACATCAAGTGTGCCAGCAGATCTTGAGAATGTGTGCAAACAAAAACAATGCCAAGTGTCACACTGAAAACATGTGCAGTGTTAGTAGAATTATTGGACTTCTTCTTAACTGTGCTGAATGCTTTTCGAAGACTTAATAACATGCACAAGACAGGAGAATTGACAATCTTGGCCCCATTGTATTTGAAGCCGATTACCCTAGATGTAGTATAAAACCCACTGTGGCCACTATTTTGGCTTTTGTTTACTTCAGTTTGTCATTTGATTGCGTGGTTTAACCTGTTCAGAAAAGGTTATCAACAAGTTAATAATCATGCAATAAAAAAAGTCCTCGATACTTTTAGATTGTGCTCACATTGCGTTTCTTCAATTGGGTTCACATTTGGGTGATCGCTTTTCCACATTTTATCTTTTGAATTGGATTATGCTTCTTTCGTTACCACAGAATTAATGAATGTGTATTACAGAGATAAGCTTGCATATGTATTGGGCACAATGCACATACTCATGCAGCATCAATCATGCTTTGTACAGGACCATGCTCGCCTAAATTGGGAACAGCCAGCATAGACATGTTGCTACAGAGACATATGTTGGGCACAACCAGCATGCCAACATGTTACATCAGTGACACTGCTGTCTTACACTGTGGACACAGTGATCATTAAAATGTGTTGTGTTCTACAATATTCTTGTCTGCTGTTGGTGACATGGAATGTACATGTTCCCCTTTAGAACTGATTGTAAACGTATGGCTATTTGGTCACTTTTCCTGCTCTAAAATGCCCCATTTCAGTCCCATATTTGGAGAAAAAAATCTTGGGGTGTGGGGGTTCCCCAAACCCTACCTAAATACTTATAGCTCCCTTGCTACGTTTGGTTGCCCCCACTATTTCAGAAAAATATCAACACATCACTGCCCCTGACACCAAAAGCTATCTTTGGAACTGCATGGCTATCGCTGCCAGTGATGCTATTGTGTCAAAGGTCACGCATAATAGCTTTTTAATATACTGCGTTGGGTGGGGTTGTTGAGTTTTGGCTCGCTGGCCCACCGGGTGACTAAAAGTTAATGCTTCGGCCCCACATTCAGAAAGGTAATACAGGCCTACTCTAAAGCAACTACATTACCCATGGCATACTTCTCGATGACAAATCGCAGCAGAGCTCCATGAAGACTGGTTTATCCCTAACTTACAACAACAGGCAAGTAGATTCGTAGGGAATTATGTAGTGTGCAATCCTGGGAATATCATGAGGTCGGTGAGTGGGGTCTTGCCCAGGCCCTCTGGTTCCTTCAAGGAGCATCACCCCGATTTTCTGCAAATGATAATGAGGCACAGTAACTTCAGATATCTAATTGTCGTGGCTTGTCCATTCTCCCATTGGCTTGAGGTTGATGCCTGCGTAAATCCTGATGCTGAATTGGCAGAGAGATTTCTGGTGACAGAGGTATTTTGAAGATGGGGAATTTCCTAAAATCTGACAACAGAACCCACTTCTTTAATGCCTTGTTCGCAGAAATCACTTCACTACTAGAAATAAAGCATAGGTTGTGCTGGGTGTACCACCCACAGGCCAACGGACTCAGGGAGAAGCTCAATGGGGACCTTAAGGCCTGTTTATCTAAAATATGTGTAGAGTTAAAGAAAACATGCTATATATGCCTCCCACAAGCACTGTTATTTTTTTACAAAACCAGCCAGGGAGGGCCCGCTACTTGAGCACTCACAAAATCGTGACTGGGTGTAGGCTACATACACTGCTCTCACATACACATATGACATCAGATGCACACAATACTGCAGCAGTCCTAGGAGAGGAGTTTAGGGAAAACCTTAGGCCGCTAAGGAAAAGTGTTAAGATGATATCTTCACAGGTTGTGTCTTCTCACCAACAGACAACAGAAGAAAACTACAAGATTACCAACGATCAGCACAAGACACAGCTTCTCCCCGGGGACCTCCTCTATATTTGTGGCATTGGGCCGCATAGATTAATCTATGCAACTTCGCATGCCGTGAAGGTGGAGGGCAACAAGAGTTGGGTCAACCTAAGAGATACTCGAGGGGATACCGGCAACCCTCCATCTGCACAGGAGCAGGCATAGAAGTTAAGTACGCGCTAACGATTCACAGTTTGTTTCAGTGTAAAGGGGGGTGCAAATATAGATCTGGAATTTAAATCATTTTTGTTTAGGGAAAAGAATGTCTAAAATTGTAAGTTGTGTGAAAATGAATGGTTTTCTGGCTTTCCTGGTCCTTGGGTCATCATGTCTGAACATGTCTAGTATAAAAAGGGGACATTTAAAATTGTCTAGTTTTATGAAGTCTGAGAAGAAAATGTTAAGAGTGAAAAGAAATGTTGATAATAATCTTTTTGATAATGACGATGATGAATTAGATCCTCCAATGAATGCACATGGTTTCACAGTGGACAACATGCTGTAACGCCATATGAGGAAGGTGGGGAGAGAGGGAGATTTATTTAATGGTGCTACATCTGTGCACTCCTACCATGCTTCTGGCGTTCCTAGGGTATTTATCCTGAGTGAGGTAGAGGTAGAAGATGCACTATGTCTAGTGCACATCGCCCTGTGCAGGGTTCAAGGGCAGTTTAAAGGGTAGTCAATCACGGTATTAGTCATACTAAGTGACGATGATCGCTCAATTAACAACCGTCTAGAACACAAAAATATGAGGTGTGTTCAAAGAGCCAAAATGACCTTGGAAGGAGCTATTTTTTCTAAAAATAGATGGAGCAAGGGGTGAAGAGTTGCATAGCTGGAGGAATGAGGCGATTCTCAGAGGAAGGGCTGGCACAAATAAACAAAGCGTGTGGGAGAGTATTGTAAGAAACTCATGGTGGCAATAGTAAAGACAGACACAAGTGATCACAGTTCAAGGACGTTTATTAAACTGTATAAATGGGTGAGAAAAATGCCTAATCTAAACCTAAATCGAAGATGGGAGCAAGCTACGACCATCAAATAGAGGTCTAGTCAAACAAAGAAGTATTCACAAAATGATAAGTCAGGATGTTATGACCGGGTTCTCCCTTCCTCACATTTTCTAGCACGGGACAAGGTGGGTCTCTTGAGCACAGCACACTTCTGGGCTTCTCCAGCACAAGGCTACATTTCCTTTCAGCGATATCAGGACCTCTGGTGATTAAGTCTCTTTTTGTCTCGGGAGGATAACTCAGGGGCAACGTGCTTGCCTTGGAAGCAAGATGACATGGAGCAACACAGGTTCGATCCCCGGGTCCGCTCTTAGAAACCTCTAGGGATTAAGCGCATTATAAATGACCTGTCATATATCATATCAAAGTCTCTTGTCTTCGTGGGCCTGATGTGTCCAAAATAACAAAACAAAGTTCCTTTCTGTATGTCCATTGGGTGATGGACTCTTCACCCTTGGGTCCCCCTCTTCTGGGCTCAGACCCTTCTCGAATGTTAGCCTCCCTGCATCGGGTTCACTACAGCCTTTTACACAGAATATTTCACTTGCTGTATTCACAAGCCTCAATGTCCTTTTAAACAATCTTTCACTGTGGACATCCCTGAGCCGGGTACACTCTTGTCAACACAATGTTAACAGGGCTCTCGTATTTCACCCCATTTAGCAGGCATCACTCAGCCGGGTTCACACTTGCCAGTTACACAGTTCACTTTGCTTTACACAACGCAGGTTTTCTTCCCCTAGCTTTCCTCTTGGTTATGATAGCCTCCCTCTGTCGGCCTCAGACCATCAATACACTGTAAACATCCCTCAGTCGAGTTCATGCTTGTCATTCTCTTGTCATACCTCTTAGGTTCACTTCCTACCTAAGTCCGGGTTTCAGCTCCCAGTCCGGCTTCACGACTCCAATGTTCTCGGGTGTTACTGACCACCCTAATTCGCAAGCATCCCTCTGTCGGGTTGACATTTGCCACAAACCCAGTTCACTTGGTATCCACAATGGGTCAAAGACTTTCGGCTGTACAAAGGCTTTTCACTCATCCCTTGTACGACCACTTTAACCTCTGACGTTGGGCTCACCTAGGGCATTCTGGTATCAGTAGTTCAACAAAAGGGGACCGGCCATAGTCTTTCGCGAATGAGCGCCAATGTGGTGCCGGCCCACTCTGCACCTGGTCTCTCTCTGGATTTTTGAAACAGTTCTGTACTGCACAGTCTTTGTGCCTTGATTCAGATTATGTTGCCATTTGCAACCTTTGCTAATACAGTTCCGTTTACTATCGGTTCTCCCTCCGGCTCACCGGCTGAGATGAACTACTTGGTATTTATTGTCTCTGGAGTCAAGGGCGGTACCACGGTAGCAAGCATCTCCCCCTGACTTGGTTATCAGTGTAGGAGGGTGCCGTGCATCGTTGACACCTGTTACACCACATGCTGGCTGTTGCTCCTGGCCTTGTAAATCCTTTTTCGGAGGCTTCGTGGGTCTGGATCAAAAAGGGCAAGGGCACTTCTCTCCTTGTCCTCCTTTTGGTTCTCACTACATTTCTCCTCCTCTTGAAGTGCCGCCCAGGAATAGCTGCCTCGTCGTATGGTCTCCTTGCTCAAAGTGTGCTCTCATGCTCCACCTTTTATCCCTGTGGGGAAGGAAAAAGGCTGTCAGGTATGTGTGGTTGTTATCAATTGTGTGTCTTTGCCTGAACCTTGTGTTAGGACATGGCGGGTAAACGGCTCTGGTTTAGTCTGTTGTTGTTTCATGCTGTAAGAAAGTGTTGGTGTCGGGAAAGGGGGGTAGAGCTTCTGAATATCCTACTGGGTAAGATGGGAAAAGGTGGTATAAGGAAGGGGGTACTGCATCTCACCCATCGGCCTCCCACTTCCACCCCCCAGGATCCCCCATCCGGTGTTCCTCCCACACTGGTCCATCCCAGAAACTGGATCCAATAGCGATGGCCGTGTCCTGGCCACCTGGATGACAGATCCCTGGAGACTAGCCAGTGAGACACCTTCAGGTTTCTCACAGTATAGAGAAATCATTTGCAGCATCTGACGTCGCTTAAGGAGCCAGAAAAACCTGCTAAGATACAGACACCCATTATCCCTTGTGTTTCAAGGGCAATGGCACAGTGCCTCTTAGCGCAAATGAGAACTGCAGTTGCTTGCTTTGCATCACAGATATGTCTGGAGGTATGGCTTTTCGTCTTGATAATTTTTGAACCTGTGGACAGAATGCGTACAGGCATTTGCCTCCAGCCTGGTGAGGTGTGTGCAGTTTATCTACCCTTCAAGTGCCCATCCTCGTGATCCCTGAAGAGTACCTGGTTTTGGCCCATTCAATGCCTGAAGTTACATCTGCACTTCCTTTGTCCCCTATGCCCCTTGTGTTCATTTCACCACCTTATATGGATAAATTAAAAACTATGTTTGACGGCGAAAATCACGAACAATTACAACGCAGGAGACAATCAAACTACCTTTCAGCAGCATCATCAAAGTGTAGTTAATTATGGATGGGATGTTACTTTAGGGTTCCTGTTGGTCTAGAAATTGATACAAATTAGCTTGCATACGCAATTAAGATATAAATGTGATATTATATCATATCATAAAATGTTAAACCCACCAAATGTAAAAAAAATACTTATAAAATAGTACAAATACATGGGGAATTCATGAATCTCACAAATGAATAAGAAACACAGTACTTGGGACCCTTCTTGCCAAAAGTACTTTGAGTTTTAAACAGACTTTGCCAGGTTTTCAGAAGGCAGGTGAATGAGTTACTTCAACCTTCAGGGTCAGAAGAGGTGCACAATAAAGCCATGTGTTTTTATGGTCTGATAAGTATCGAAGATAGTAGATGTAATCTGCTGATGCCTGAGACCATGACAGAAGGAGTTTCGTTATTTATTTTGGCCAGTAGTAAAACACAGGGTAAGCCTGTGCCTAAATCTATTCAGGAGTTTCAATTGTGCGATGAAGTGAGAGTTTTGTAGACAGAAACGTTTCAATCAAACGGTGACCTAACTTAAAAAAGAAATCATTCATCCAGCATTCCTCATATCACAGGGAATATTCATGCAAGCCATGTGCAAATAAAGAGTTAGGGTTTAAACGGCTTAGGCCAGTTCTTGCTAGTGATGAATTATGTTTCACTACCAATGTTTAACCGTGTGCTGATGTCATGACCTACTACGGGTGAATCCTAAGAAGAGGTTTGTTAAGAATATGATCAGAAGATGACTATTAAGATAAAACTGGCCAATAAAAATGTAGGAATTGGGAAACCATGGGATTTCCTTGAAGACGGTTTTGTCCAATCATATTTGGGGGGTAGATTGCAATAAAGTATTTGGGAGTGTTTTAACTGCTGAAAAACTGTATAGAAGATGTCGACTGATGTGGTTTGTTGAGACTTGGGTTAGTTTGGTCCTGCAACACAATCTAACTGCTCCCAGGAGAATTGTACAATAAACTTGCTTCATGTACAACAGTGTACTCACTTCCTAAGTGGTGGGCCTGTTTGGGTTAAGGTGATTAAAGGCCCATCCGCACAAATCTAATGGAGTCATCATAGATTCCCCGGCATTGACCTCCTCCCGTGTGGCAAGGGGACGGCAGCTGCTCCCTGGTCCTGACCCTGAGGGCGACTTTGTGAGGGAAGTACGCATGGAAGGAAACAACTACTGGCAGATATCATGACTTAATTGGACAAGACACGGTATCTCCCCCTTTCCCATGATGAAGACCCTCTAATACAGAAAGCCTTTTTCCTTGAGGAAAACCTACCATACCGAAGACACTAATGGCTTATTGTCAGCTACTTGTTCCCGCGCATAGAGGAAGTAAAGGAACCTCTTCTTTGTATTTTTCTGGTTAAACAGCCACCTATGACATACACATACAAAGCTCCAACACAATACCTTTTGCATCTAAGATGCCTTTATGTAAAGACATTTAAAATAACTATTTAAACTTCATGTGTCCAATGACATCTTTGGACGTCAACTCCCAGATCCCTCAAGTACTGAGACGAGGAAGCTGAAGGAATTTGAACAAGGTAACAAGCACTTGAAGTATAACATGCAGTCTAGTTGTTTTTCCAAAACATGTATGCATGGGACATTTAAACAAGGCAAGCACATTGCTCATGGAGGCAGTGCAGAAGAAGACGTTGGCTCCTGTATGAAGGCTCAGGAATGCGAAGATCATGTACCGGTTTGTTGGAGCAGAGAAGAATGCCAAATTAGAAGGGGAGATGCTGTGCAAGAAACAGAAGTGCCGTGGAGATGCTGGGAGATGAGAGAGATGTTCTGGGTGCTCGGCAACTCGCAGAGGCGGCGTTCTCCATTCCGGGACCTGAAGGGAGGCAGACATGTGATCGTGGAGCCGCCAAGGAAGCAGGAAGGACGTCGGCACACTCCAGTGTGGAAAGTGGGTGAAAGCCTCACGCCTCAGAACTGCTAAGCGGATCAGAGACACTTGAGAGAACCGGTGAGTCTACCCAAAGACAGTGGGGGACCCTGGGGTGTGCCGGCAACTGCACCAACAATGTGATACTGTTGTTAAAACTGCAAGAAAGGTATTTGAATACAGAAAAGGTAGAATGCAATCCCCATCATCTATGGATACATGAAATGCAACTGTGGGGCACAACTTGCAGAAACCTTACTGCAAATATATTTATACAAGGCCAAGAGCAATATATACTATATTGGTGAGACAGAGAATTTGTGAGATACATGAAAAGTCCTGGTAAGTCATAAAAGCAGGCAATTGAACTGTATGAGGAATCTGCAGAAGGCACAATCTAGATAATTGAAAGCATAAGAAGTCTTGGCAGAGGAGTAAACCAGGCAAGTGAAAACCACAAAGTGAAGTCCTGGCTGGAGAGTGCACGAGGCAGTTGGCATTACAGAAAGAGTCCTGGCAATAGATTATACAAGGCTGTTGTAACAGCATACAAAAGTCCAGGCAGGGGAGTATACCAGGCAATTTGCAAAGCTTCCAGAGATATTAACGAAAGACAGTATTTTATAAACCAAGGGGAAATTGGTGTGTAAGAAAGACAGTGGCCCTCATTATGAGTGAGCCAGTCTGGAAATAAGGTGCCGGTAACATCATTTTCCAGACCGGCTCACTCAGTCTGGCGGTAGGGGCTGTGAACTACCGGCAGCCCTGACCTGCTGGTAGTTCAGGCCCCTACCAACAGATAAATCACTGAAGCACCGTTACTATCAGTGTTCCCATTACCGTGAAGTCCTATGGGACTCCACGGCAATGGGAACTTACTATTCTGCTGCTGCCTGTAATATCCTGGTATTACCGGGATATCGATTTTGTTTTTGTGCATTTATAAAATGCATATCACTTAGATCCAAGCAGAATGTGCATCTATGCGCAGGTGGTCGAGAATGATGGCAGAGGTTGTTACAGATTTTTTCATTTCTTTCTGAAAATGGGTAGTCAATACTGCGCAAGTCAAGTGGCATCGAATTCCAAGAGCATGGTCCAAAATTAGAGAAACGACTGTCACCTCAGGTGACTGATCTGGATACAGCACTCCATCGGATGGCAGAAACAGTAATCCGAGTTTGCTGGTAGGCCGCCGGTACTACTGATGGCCTAGCGGCAACCTTATAATGAGGACCAGTGTTTGCTAAACCAGAGAATAACTGATGTGAAAGAAACAGTGTGTTTTCTAAACCAAGGAGAAATTTGTGTTAAGGAAAGACTGATACAGAAATTGCTGTTTGAACAGGAAACTTGTTGAGCATGGAGAGTCACAAAGGAACTGTTAGTAAACAAGTCACCCACTACATCCAAGGATTTATACGATGGAGAACATTTGTATTGGAGTTATTCTATTTTTGTTTAAGAATACTTTTTATAGATACCAGGTTACAAACATTTCACTTAACACTTTATTGTTTTGTTTTAGTGTGAGGGTCAGGATAGATTGTTTGTCAGGATGTCGTAAATTAAAAGTCGTCTTTGGGTCCAAAGACAGATCCTTAGTTCTGTTTTTAGGTAGGGAAACTCCTCTTTAGAATAGGGATAGCGAGGTATTTTCTCAATCCGTTTAAGTTGAATAAAGGTTTATAACCAAAACCACTTTGTGTCCGGCTTTCATTTCTGACCCCTCACTATTGGCACATACATTCACAGGTACAGGCACATACTGCAGACCTGTACTAACTGATTTATTGTACTAGCATAGTGCCCTACACCCCTTCTATGGTGTTTGGCTGAATATTATGGCCCTCCAAATATGGCATCTCATCTTGCACCATCTAGCGGCAAGAGACTAACGTGCTGGTGCATGTTTGTGCTGTACAAACATTCTAAATATTTAAAATACGAAGAAGGTGATGGAGGGTATTTCCAAAGATGTTACAGAAATGTACACCACATTGTCACCCCCTACTATACATAGTAGGAACGGCCCCACTCGGTTGTAAATTCAGGGTCTTCACTATTGAAGGATATAATGATGCAAAAGAGACAGCCTCATTACGACCTTGGCGGAATGGGTTAACGGGTGCCGCTAATGGATGCGGACCCGTTAAACCCATTCCGCCTGATTACGAGGTCCCCTCGCGGGACCCGGTAAGGACGCCTGGTAAAACCAGGCGTCCTTACCGGGTCCCGCGAGGGGACCAGGGAGCTAACAACGGGCCGGTCGTAATTGGCCCGTTGTTAGCTCCCTGCACCCATTCCCGTTGAGCCCTATGAGGGCTCGAATGGGAATGGGAGAGGTCCGGGCCGGGTTCCCTGAGGGAGGAATTACCGGGCCCTCCAAACTCAGAATGGTCCAGTAATTCCCCATTCAGGGAACCGGGACCCGCCAAAGCCATAATGAGGCCCAGCTCTGAGGGAGTATCTTTGGCCTCCAGGGAGGTGTCCAGTCATATTATCGAATCAAAAATGTCGAATGTCAAAAAAGTCGAATCAAAAATGTCGAAAATAAAAATGTCGAATTATTTATTTTTTTGATATTTTTTTTTTGCCTCTAGTTTATATAAAAAAAATAGGTAAAAACAAAAAAAAAAGGGGGGGTTTGGAGGGGGAACCCCCCATTTCGAAAAAAAACGTCCTAAAAAATAAATTCGACATTCTTTTTTTCAACATTTTTTTTTCCACTTTTTGACTTTCGAAATTTTTTATTTCGAAATTATGTCTATAAACCCTCCAGGGATACTGGGGCCTGCAGTCAAAGCAGGGTCAGTCTAAACTTCGTACATGTTTCCTTCTGATTTTGCAAACCCCAAAATGATTGCACTTCTGTGCAATCAACAATTTGGCCATGAATTTTTAGCCAGGGTTTAGGCCGTACCAGACATCACCTAACCTGGGGTTATTGTAGCCAAAGCCTCTGTGTGGGGCCATTGCCTCTGGCCATGGAATAACTGTCCCAATAAAGCACACTGAAAGCAAACACTGTTTTAGTGCTGCAGATTCTTGGGTCTGAAGTAACAACAAGGTGGCACTATGGAATGATTGACTTGGCTCAAATGTATTATTCTCTTGTCACATTTCAAGTTAACTGATGTTTTCAAGCCTTTTTAAACCCACCATAACTTTGCTAGTGTTTTCTACGCATGCCCCAATGCTTCAACCACATGGTTGTCAAGACTATACTGCACTGACGATCCCTAATAAGGGGCAAACCAGCTAATGTTGCTGTCTGCAGCTTTGAGAAATGTCTGTCTTGGTTTGATAAGGCTGTGTATAAAATGTTCTGGAGCAAATGCATTTAGGCTAATTTGCATACCCACAATGCGTTGCTGATGTGGCTCTGAAATAGAGGTGAACTTCCAGGGATGGTTACTAGGTGGTGCTGTGGCATGTGTGACTTGGATCAAATGTATTATTCTATTTTCACTTTTAAGGGGAAATGAAAGGGTGTTGCAAGCCTTTCTACACCCCCCCATAACTTTGCTGGTGTTTGGTATATATTCCTATGTTTCAGTGAAAACACTTTGTTAAATGGATGTTATAATTAAATTGCTCTAATAAAAACCTGTGAAATCCACTTAAAACCTTTGATAAAGAGACCGGTAAGTGCCATAATAAAAGCCGAGATTCAATGAAAAAGACTTTGTTAAAGGGATCTTATGGTTTTAGAGCAAAATCGAAAAAGCAAAAAAAAATCACCAGTAAGCTACACAACCATAATTCATGACCCCCCCCCCCAAGCACTGTTCATACAGACACACATGGATGCCTACAAATTGCTGATGTTACATATAATGTTGTTGATGGTGCAGTTTGCAATGTTTCCTGTGTCAGTGTGAACAGTGGCTGATGGTGGTGTGATTTATGGTTGCATTGCTTACCAAAACTGGTCAATTTCTATGGTTTTTCGATTTTGTACTGAAACTATAATGTCCCCTCAAAGTGTTTCCACTGAATTTCACAGATATTTTTTTAATTGAATTTTAGCTGATTTTAATCAACTTTTTTTCAATTCACAAGTTACATAAAAAGGAACAGCACATTTTTCATTTTAGGAGAATACAATTTATTATGATTAGATAACAGTGTGTTGATATTTTAAATAAAATTTAAATCATAATCATCATATATTATATTCACAGGTTTTTTAAGGGCAACTCAAACATAATGGGCCTCATTATGACTCTAGCACCGGAGTCATGAATTTTCCGGGAATGGGCAAATACAGGGGCAGTAGAGCCCCGGCAGACCCAGAAAATATTAGTCCCCATTCCCATTTGAGTCCCATTGGACTCAACTGGAATGGGGAGGCCGGATGGCGCCGGTGCATCTGTCGAGGGCTGCGCGCAGGTGCCGTTCCGCCCGCCAGGTCAGACCTGGCGAGCTGAAAAGCACCCGCTTGCAGAGCTTGCAGTTTGCCGGTCCAGAAACAACGGTACTGGCAAGCTTACTGGTACCGTTGTTTCCGGACCGGCAAACTTATAATGAGGCCCAATGTCTGATAACAGAAGGCCATGCCCTACACCACAATTATCCAACCCCAGTAGCTAATGTCCCCAAAACGCGTCCATGGGCCATTGGCCATGCATGACCTGTGCCAGGAACATTGGCCAGATTGCCAAGGTAATCTGGCCAAATTATGAGTTGCCCAAAATTAGCTTTACCTATGGATAGTGGGTCCATAGGCCACGTGACATGGCCTGCTACCATGGCCAGTGGCCACATGTCCCAGACCCTGTAAAGCCACCCAAAGTAGTCAATAGCTAAAATTGTATTTTCAAACATGCCCAATGTTAGGGAGTATTCTGGTAGAATTGGCCGTTTTTGTTTGATGATTTGGGGCAAGTAACACCCCCCTTTTTGTACCCCCCAGAACTAGGCATGGTGAGGAGGTGGTCTCTAAGGGGTTTAATATGCCCCAAATACGGGGAAAAAAACAGGTGATTTTGCCACACAATTCACAGACCCGGAAAAGGTCAGCACACCACAACAGTGGCTTTTGGAACAATGTTGCGTACCCCCAACCAATCTCATTACATATTTCATAACTAGCCAATCTGTTTCCCTGAGAAAGACTGCTTAACTGGACACAAGGAAATGGAGGCAAGATAGCACTAATTTTTCATACAGCCTTTTTGGCCATTTAAAAAAAAATGATAGATGTCATGAAAGCACACTTTCAAGACGTCTCCTCTTGCGAATTTCACCTAAATCCATCCAGCAGTTCGGGCTGTACGCAAAACAGATTTATTTTTCAAAAGTCAATAGGAATTTCACAAAGTTTGGGATCCCCCCTATAATTTTGCCCCCCAACAAAACTACATGCAACCTTCCCCAAAAAATGACTTGGGTCAACATTTTTTGGGGAACGTTTCATCGGTTTTTGTCAAATGCTGTCAGTGTTATAAGCCGCCCAAAATGTTCTCTTCCTATTGGTAAAGCAACTTAACCGAAAGTAGAGGGTAGCTATTACTGCACATGTAATACTTGGCATCCCAGGTGATAAGTAGAAGTCCTTTACTGAAAAACACAGGGGGACCCTGCGCTCTGGACCAGGGTATTACCATACCAGAGGAAACTGAAAAAGCATCCAGAGGACTTTATTCAAATATTATGTATCAAAATTATTTATTTCACTTGATATAGGAAATTTACAAAAATGAGTCAATCATGTATAAATCAGACCTTCCAGGATTTTGCGGCATGAAATGGCAAATTTTGCGGCATGAAATGGTAGATTTTGCGGCACAAACCTTTATTTATTGCAGCATTTTTGCGGGACATTTTGTATTAACTGGAGGGTGTAAGATTGCCACATTGCAGGAAATAGGCAGAGTGCAAGGCTAGAAGAGAGCCAGGATATCATTATTATGTATCTTTTGTATTAATTTAATAGGAAGAGTCCCAGATGTCTCTGGCTTGGCAGAACAGTGTTTGCTTTGGCTACATTTCTGGTTTAATGTTCATGCCTATTTAATAGTATTAACTAAATTGATCATTATCAATTGTAATGCTGAAAATATTCCCCTTCTATGTTCTCCAATCCCCCAAACACTCACACACCTCTCTCACCAACACACATCTCACCAACTCGCCATCACAACTTACATTCCTTAACCTCTCACTCTGTCATACAAATACTCACTTGCTATGTCACACTGTGAAGTCACAATTTGCACTGCCCAGCCCCTGCCACACTCCAAATCTCACTCCCAACTCACACCTTACACTCTACAATTCCTCCCTCAATATACAGTCCTTCATTCTTTTGTGTTGCTTCTGCATCTTGCATCTTTTCTCCCATTCTATCGCATTCTTCCCTCATCCTTTTTCCCAATCTGCAGCTCACTACCTCTTTCTGGCCAACCGCTTCCTCTCTGCTTTCTGGCTCACTGACCACACACTCCCTCTACTTTCTGTACCTCTGCTCGCCCTCAGATTTCTGGCCCACCGCATCACTGCTTCCTCTGCTCTCTTGTGCAGCACTTCCTCCTCTGACCCACTGCTCTCCATCTGCTTTCTTACCTATCACTTCACATCTCACCCATCACTCTCCCTCTCTCTCATAGTGTAACCATTTTTGTATTTTTTTTAAATGTAGATTTTGAGCCAGTTCCTCAAATAATGGGGCATTTAAAAAAAGAACGGAGGATATTCTATTTTTAGGCAACCCATTTTTGGAAATGAGCCGGTCACCTTATTCTCAAAGGTGACCGGCGCACTTCCACAGGTTTGAGCTGTAGCGCAAATTGTGCTCTGGCAGCTGCCTTGAATGGTGTTCTGGGTTGTTTGACCGAAGTGTAATTATTTGCGGCGGAATTGACCCTAGTCAATTTTGCTGTGAATTGATTTGGACTTCAGCCAAACAACCCAATATGTACCTTTCACCACCACCCGACCCCCACCCCTAATTAACTGCTTGGTCGCTGTCGCTGCCGCTTCCCCTGCAACCCTGCCATGCCAGATCCGTCCTCTAACGCGGGTCGGATCTGACTCCGCAGGATCCCTTTTTCGTTATTTTCTTTTTTTTCTGTCCCCGCCTCCAATTTTGAGGAAGAAGGGGAAAACACTTCTGCAACCACCCTAGACTAAAAATACTGAACATGGGGCGTCGGTGACACCCCCGCAAAACATGTTCACTATTTCTAAGAATCGATCGAATATTACTGGACGAAATTGGTCAAATTGTAACATTCGATAGATTTTTGTCATCAAAAGGGACAGTACTTTGCATAGAATCGCTCTCCCGACAGTGTTCTGCAAGCTCCCAGTGCCTTTCACAGGGACAGGCACTCCAGGTGCCTGCCGCTGTAAAATGCGACCCAAAAAATGCATTTTTATCCTGTTTGAGGAACAGAAATGCAAGCGACTCAGCAGCGGTGCATAACTTAAAAGAAATGCATGACAGGGTCAGGAAAGACCCTGTCATGCAGTGGCAGCCCCATATTATTCGATCAAGGAGGAAAAAAAGGTCATCTGAATGGGCGCGCATATAAAATGTGCCCATTCATGTGTCCCTTGTGGATTGGGCTGCACTTTTTTGGTGCGCAAGTGATTTAATTTCTTGTGTAAACAAAAAAAAGTTGAGGACCTGGCACCCTGAGGATTCTTTTTTTCAAAACAGTAATTTTTGCAGATTACTTAAAAAATTTAAAAAAAAGTAAATATTTTTTTTTAAAAGATGCTGTTTTTGCACAAAATGGCAATTTTTGCGGCATTTTGCGCAAAACGGCCGTTTTCGCAGCATTTTGCGGGATCACAAAATTGCTATGAGCTGGAGGGTCTGATAAATCAACACTCTAATACACATTTAAGTTGAAGGAAGAACAGAATTTTAAAAACATTGCAGTTAACCAAACTCTTTTCTGCAGTAAGCAATTCAATCATTCTTCAACATACATTTTCATACGCACATACACATACAAAAATACAAAAATACCTACACAAAGGTTTAATCTATATGTAAAAAGGGCAATCAAATGACAACATGAAAGAATTTTGAAACGAATCTCATAATATTGAACCAATTTAAGATCTGGTTAATAATTTTTACAAAATTAATTTGATCTTGTCTGCAACAATCTTCGGTTTTCTGACCGGTTTCGACGTATTGGAATTATTAAATCCACGTCTTCATCAGGGAATCCTAAATATTATGCCGAATAGTCAGCCACTAATTGCGTGGACACGACGGGATCTGCCTGCAGTGGAGTGTCTCTGGAACTAACACAGGTCTCTCAAGTAGGGAGAAATGATTGTACACTCCCACTTGGTAGTGCCGCTACCAATAATCCCGTCAGTCTACAGCATGAAATGATTATAATAATCTGAAGTGGCACTTGTGAAAAGAATGCAAGTTCCAATTTCACTGTCCTTCAACAAGGTCATTTTTCACTCGGACATCCATTCCTAAAAACTACATCCTTCGGCCTGCCATAAACTATGCCGTCTCGGTCGACATTTTCTATTTCAAACATTGCAGTTTGAAAATCTTGGAACCAGCCAAGGGTCGTGATGTTGCCCTCCCCAATCAGGCCAACCTGTGTACTAGGATGCTATCTATTCAGGGGCAAGACGGCATTGTGTTCGGTAGCAAAAGAAACAAAAAAACAGGCAGTATTTGTAATGCTGCCTATTTTACCATCCACCTTATTCCAAGTATGTACCACATGCAATATTTACTGCAAGTGATATATTGAATATACTGCCTGCAGTATTTCAAAATACTTCATGCTTTAAGTAATGCACAGCACTGAGTTGGACGGCTGGGTGAAAATAACAGTAATATTTCCAAAACGTACTTCAAACCAAAAGATAGGGGTAATGAATGCTAGGTGAGTCCATTTCGGGCACAGCACAGGTGGCCCAACACACTGCAGGCCGACACGCCGGGTATCGTATCATGGAACCTGCATGCGTAACATAAGAGCTCTTGATGCAGTGGAGTGATCCGGGCAGCTGGAGCTATAAGAGGAGAGAAGAGGGGTGGCACAGAGGAGGAGTGGGTGTAATTCTAAGTGGTTATTTATAACGCGCTAAATACCCAGAGTTCTAAGCGCGACTCAGGGTTCGAACCTGTGTTGCTCCGCATTGTCTTGCTTCCAAGGTGAGCACATTGCCCCTGAGTTATCCTCCCGAGGAGGACCACTCTTCACATGGCAAAACCATAACACTATATTCTCACTATATTCTCAGCAATGAGCACATACTCCACCTCTATGTAATGGGGGCCGTCCAGTCCGGCCCCCACTGTGTTTTTTTATTTTTTTATTCACAATTTATAAGTTTTTAAACAATTCACAGAAACCTATTACAAACAGTAAGCCATCTTAACCTCCAGAAATCCCCCACCCCCAATCAGAGCTAGTACATATGCAGAAACTTTCCCCACATCTTTTCAAAAAGGAAAATTTATTTTTTCCTGCGATAAATCAATCTTTTCATATCAGCCAACTTCAACATTTCATCCATCCAAACATCCACTTAAGGAGACAATCTCGATTTCCAGCCTCTCAATATCAATCAGTTTCTTGTTCACTGAGGCACCTCTAAATAGCCCTTTTCTTTGCGATATGCTAGAATTACTCAGTAAATCATCATCACCAATTACTAAAGTATTAAAATCATAATCCAAGGTCTATCCTAACACATTGGGCCTCATTATGGGTCCAGCAGTAACCATGCCGGTGCTACCGGCACGTTGCCGCCGGACCCGTAATGATTTACCGGCACCTGACTTCCCGGTAACACCAGGGGATTACAACCCTGGTGGTCCGGGAAGTCAGGCACCGGCAAATGGTAAGTCCCAATTCCCGTAGAGTCCTGTTGGACTCTATGGGAATGGGGACCACGGAAGCACTGGTACCATTGTTAACAGAGCCTGTGCTTCCGTGACCGCTGTGCCTGGCAGGGTCAAACCTGTCGGGCACAGCCACTCTGGCAGGCAAGCCCATAGTTTGACGGTCCAGAAACAACGGTTCCGTTAAGCTAACCCGCACCGTTGTTTCAGAACCGGCACACTTATAATGAGGCCCATTGTCAAAAATGGTACGGAGTCTTAACCAGAAATTACTTACTCTCACACACTCCTAAAGCATGTGTTGCAAGCTGCCCATTCTGTGAAAACATCCCCAGCACTCATTCGTGTGCGACAAACCTCTCTTATGTAATCTCTCTGGAGTCTAATACACTCTATTCAGGATTTTAATCAGACGTGACCTCTCGCTCAAACTCACAGAAGACAGGCATACATTTTTACAAATATTCTCCCATCTTTCTTGTGAGATTTCACATGTTAATCTCCTTTTCCGTTCCTCTATAAGTAGTCCCTTGTCCTTAGATCTAGACACAATCAGCTTGTAGTATCTACTCACCAGCCTCCCCTTTCCGCTTTGCCACTCGCAATTAAAGCTACAAAATCAGTTCCCTTCTTAGACTCACTTTATCCAATAGCCTTTCTAAGCTGCTGGTAATCACCTAGCGTGCAATTTGGTATTTCCCACATAGCCTTTACTTGGATCAGGGTCAACCATCTATCATTAAACCTCAAATCCCCAATCAATGCTACTCCTCCCACGAACCAATCTGGCTAAAAAATAGTTTTTCCATTTTCCGTAATTTTCGGGTTGACCCATATGGATGAGTCAAGACTTAAAGGTATTCTCCCCTAGAAGATTCACAAGCTCCTTCCAAGAGCTTCTCAGAAATTGCATTGTTGGTTCCACTTTACTTCTTTGTCCGTGTTGAGGTGCCTGTCTAGGGCCCTGGCACACGCAGCGCCAGAGCACACACAGACACTAGACAGAGAGTTGGGCTGCAACTGGCCTCTTTTGTTAACAAGCACATGTCATCACTTCACAGGTGACTCAGCAGGAGCCCTGTGGCTTCTTGCTGACGCCACAACACTCTAGAGAGAGAACTTAACAACACCCACCATCACCTCCATCTTGCAGTCCATAGAGAGGGAGTTCAGAGCAGTATCATCATCCATACTTCCTTACCCCTTCTCCTCAGGGAGATGGTTGCGCTGCATGTTTAGGCAACAAACAGTGGAAATGCTTTGTCGCATGCGGTTCCTAGTTATAGTTTCGACAGTCAAAGTTTCGAATGCCAATTTCCGACACAAAAGTGCCGAAAAAAAAGATTCGATTTCCAGAACACCACTGGGTTTTGCAGTGTCATATGACTACACGCCTACACGACTACACACCTTAGTGTGGGAGGCCCTACAAAGACTGTTACATTTTGCACAGGCCTAGCATTTGCTCCCGCAGGTACCTAGGCCAGCCTGTGACATATGACTGTCGCAGTGTCATATGACTGTCGCGCTCTTGTGTACGAACGCAATATAAATAAAATATCATTTCATTTCATTTACACACCGTGATGCTGCACGTCACGGCGTGCAAGCTAATAAATATGGCCCCGCTTGGTGCGCTTCGGCATACCGGAGCGGGACCTGCTAGATCCACATCAGTGTGTGCGTATCATTACAGCGTGGCGCACCACAGGTGGGCCTCCCCCGCCACATAACAATGGCAATGAGGCAGTCCTGGAGGCGCTCCTTCTAAGTTGCGCAGGATCACTGTGTCAGGCCTCCCATGATGTGCAGACCTTCCCTGTGTGGCCGAACACTGTGTCTCCGGGTTTCCTGCTGTTAAGAGGCTCTGAGCCTTTCTTTTGATTGCCACTACTGCCATATTACGCAGAGGCATTCACCTCCATTTTTGGGACCAACCAGGCCACACCTGGCACCGCACACGTACCCTCACCCGCTGGGGGTGGGGGGCACTTGAATCTTTTCATCTTCTGCCAGCATTGTAAAAGGGTCCCTTCAGCCAGTGACCCTCCACCCCCAAGGACTGTGTGAGGCGAGGCTCTCCTTGGAGAGTGCTTGTGCACCCGCACAAGGGTAGGACCCAAGGGATTGGTCCCACGTCCAGTGGGACAAGGCTTGTGGCTCCTGATGGAGTGCTTGTGCGCATGCCATCTGCCGGTGCAACCGAATCAGTTTACCCCACCAAGGCCCACCTCACACAGGCACAATATCGGGGGATGAGGGAGAGAAACTTGCACCATAACCACGTGGGAGGACATCCCAACAACCTGGCTCACTGGTGCCACTAGGCAAATTTGATATGGATGGAACACCTGCCAGCCTACGACCCAGGTGGGAGCTGTGACTCGTGCTCCTGGAGATGTATTTCAATGCTACAGGGGAGTAGGATGACTTGACCAAAGAAATGTGCACTAATATACTCAGTGTGCCCAGCAGTCCATACATTGTTCACAACTCTACGCCCCGCAGATGACTCATATGATGCAGCAGCATGAGCCCCATCAGACTATTTAAAATGTGTTTATGCACACTGCCATGCACAAAAACGATGAGAGCCTGGACAAGTACCACAGCCATCTGAGACAGTTGGCAGCAACCTGTGCCTGGGTGAATGAGGAATGAGGAAGAAGAGGTTAGATTACATTGTGTGCCACTCTGTCAAACTGCAGTGGAAAATGTTCACAAACCAGGCATAAGGCTGCCCAGGATCTCTGAACTAGGGCGATGTCATGAGCTGGCTGACATCAGGGCCTCCAAAATGGAGTCTGCACTAAAGTTTGTAAAGCTAAAGGAAATCTGCATGGCGGAAAAAGTATGCCCAAAAGCCAAGGTGGAAGGAAGACCTGGCGTCAGAGAAGACAACGAAATGCATCCGCCCCTGCTCCATGCCCATTTTGTGAGGGTTTGCAGGGCAACTTCCCCCGACAATGTGTTACCTGGAAATGAACGACTGAGAGGCATGGCCACGGATCATATGTTGCAGAATGCAAACACCACGTTTTACCATGTCGACACTATGCAAGAACCACAAAGACAAGGCAGTGAAGATGCGGATGAAGACGTCTATTTCATCTCGGCGGTACTCTCAGTGGGAGGCAAAGGGAAACGACAATCCAAGTGCTCAGTGACAATCCTGGACACCTCTGTCCCAGTGCTTCTGGACACAGGTGCATCGGTCAGTGTCATGGCCGAAGAGCAGTACAAAAAACTGCCAGGCCCTATGCCGCTGCAAGCAACAAAGGTGCGCATTTTCACATTCGAAAGCAGAACCTTACTACCCCTGGAAGGCGCATTTGTGTCCCCCATCAAACATGGGGACGTTTCAATACGAACACGCTTCTACATGTCAAGAGTTGGTAGCCAAACCCTGCTAGGATGTGTCGCGGTGGAGGCCCTAAAACTCATCCAGTTTGCATATGGGGTGTTCCTCGAAGATGTGCAAACACTGCTGAAAAGGTTTCAGAGTGTATTCACAGGAATCGGCCGAATGGCTGGAGAGCCAGTCCGCCTACACATCAATGACACCGTTCAACCGGTGGCATTGAAACACCAGCGAGTAACTTCCACCTTCGTGACAAAGTAGAGAAAGAAATACAACACCTTGTCAACCTAGATGTCATCGAGCGAGTGGAAGGGCCCACTTGCTGGGTGTCCCCAATAGTCATCGCCCAGAAACCCAAACAGCCAGCGAGTGTCCACATCTGTGTCGATATGAGACTGCCAAATAAGGCCATAAAACTAGAGCGCCTTCTTCTCTAAGCTCAACCTTAGGTCAGGATATCTCCAGCAAATGCTTCACCAAGACAGCTGGTACATCACCACGTTTATGACCCACGTTGGCCTGTACAGGTACAAGCGGCCCAATTTCGGCATCTTGTCAGCAGCTGAAGTCTTCCAGAACGCCATTCCATGGTGGGACTTCCTGGAACTCGAAACGTGAGTGATGATATTCTGATACATGCCAAGTCGGAAGGCGAGCACCTAGAACGCCTCAAGAAAATACTAACTCAAATCCAGTTACTGGAGTTGACTCTTCACCGTGAGAAATGCAAGTTCTTCAAGAGGAAGATATAGTTTTTTGGTTTTGGCTTCCAAGAGGGAGGATTGTCAGCAGACCCAGCCAAAGTTAAGGACATACAGGCGGCGAAGACGCCAGAGTCTCTTTCTGAAGTAAGGAGCTTTAGACAAGATCACAGCGGCTTTGTCAGAAGACTGCATCCTGGCTTTCTTCGACCCAAAGAAGGAAACCAAAATCATAGTCGATGCCAGACCATTCGGCCTAGCGGCCATACTCACGTAAACCAACCAAGAAGGCACCCCATGCACCCTGGCCTATGCCAGCAGGGCCCTTTCCCCAACAGAACAAAGGTACTCCCAGATTGATCATGAGGCGCTAGCGGTACTGTGGGGATACTGCCTTTTCCACATACATATCTACGGGAAACCAGTCTGTGTGGTCACGGACCACAAGCCCTTACTGCCTATAATGACAGGAGGGTCATCAAACCCAGCACCGTGAATCGAGAAGTGGCTGTCCGCACTACAAGAGTACGGAGTCCACCTTTTGTACAGACCAGGGCATAACAATGCTGCCGACTACCTGTCCTGGCACCTGCAGGCCAAAAGCAAGGTCGCACAAGAGGATGCCATGGAGGCAGAGGAGTATGTGAATATGGCAACAGAAGGAACAATTCCAAAATCCATGAATATTGAGGAACTTAAAACAGCATCGAAATAGGATGGTTGTTTCCAGCTCCTACAAGAAGTTATAGCATCAGGCCAATGGAAATCTGTCCTAGAAAACCTAGGGAACCGAATCCAGAAAGCCAAGACAACGCTGGAACATTTATGGAAAGTGAGGCATGAACTGACGTTCACAGACAACGGCCTCCTCCTGGGGGTTGCTCACATGGGGGTACCCATAGAACTAACGGATAGAGAGATCGCCCAGGCGCACCATGGGCACCATGGGGCTGTGAATACGACTAGTGACCACCGACTCAGTCTGGTTCCCTGCCCTTGAACAGAAGGTGGATGAATTTGTGCGTGCCTGCAAATTGTGCCAAGCGGCTGCCCCCAAAGTAAGGGAACCCGTCTGTCAGTGCATGCTAAAACAGTGAGGAACCCTGGGAATGGATACACATCGACTTCGGATCCATGCAGCGAGACTCACTCTTCCTTGTGCTGGTGGACCAATGGTCACGCTATCCAGAAGTAGAGTTTGTACCGTCCTTGGCCCTCAAGTGATACCGGCGATGGAAACGTTTTTTGCTACCCACGGGTTCCCCAAGTCTGTGTTTTCAGACAATTGGCCACCTTTTCAAAGCTCGGGTTTAGAAGAGTTCCTAACTAAAAGAGGCATAACACACAGGAAAATCACTCCCGCCTGGCCTCGTGCAAATGGGGAGCAGAGCACTTTATGCGCACCCTGAATAAGACACTCCAAATAGCACATGTCCAAAAGCTACGTGAGCAGAGAGCACTCTTTCAGTTCCTACTTCAGTATATGACCACCCAACACTGCTCCAATGGAGTTGCCCCGGCGGAAGCCCTATTCCAGAGATGTCCCTGCACTTTTCTCCCCAAACTGGATGGGAGAACTCTGGGGATCATAGACAATGAGGAAGTTTTCACTCAGTGAGAAACTCTGACCAGAAAGGAAAACGCACAGCGAGGGCTGCAGGAACACAACCTTGCTGTAGGCGATACAGTTCTGGTGCAAACCCAATAGGGAAGACCTCCCTCATACACTGGCAAACGCCACTCATGGTGGTTTGTACAAAGGGATCGCTAGTAACGGTGAGGGAAGGCCATGGACAAGTGACCAGGCACTCCTCCCTCTTCCGCAGACTTTCTGGGCCACCTCGAATACAGACGGGGTGGTATGGACGTGATGCAGATAATCCAGCCTGCCATCTAGAGTTGAGTGATGCAGAAGACAACAACCTGGGAGGGCTGTGCCAGGAAGATGAAGCAGAGCAAATGCCCAGTGGTCAAAGAGAGCAGGTAGGAGATGCCCCAGGTACAGAAATTGAGAACCGCTACCCGGCCCGTGAGTTGAGGGAGCCACCCACATACATAAGAGACTATGACCTGGATACATGAACTCCGTAGAGACTCCTGAACTAATGCCGGATTCGTAAGTCCCACACTGACAGTTCTCCTGTTGTGACGCAGTTCCTAAAGTGGTGGTGATTATCTGTTTGGTTTGATACACATATGTTTTGATCTGACATGTTGTCAGCACAGTTGAGTTCCTTTAAAAAAGGAGTGCAGAGCCATGTGACCTTGCAAACTAATAAATATGGCCCTGCTTGGGGTGCTTTGGCAGACCGGAGCGGGCACCTGCTAGATCCACAATCGGTGTGGGCATATCATTACAGCGCTGCGCTGTACACCACAGGCGGGCCTTTCCGCCAAATAACAGGTTTCGAGAAGTTAGGACCATTCTAACATTGCTTTCGCACCCACCAGGCAGTGGAGTACATCTTAGAAACTGCAGTCACCAGCACACTATGAATGCAAAGATGACATGTGATGCCAGTCTCAATATCATCCACTGCTGTACACGGTTACCAGGATGGGCACATGCCAACATGTTGGCGCACAATAGCAGCCTGCGCCAACAAATGGCAACACGGGCCTGGTTGCTAGGTATGTGACATGACTTCCTTGCTTTCTCCCACATTCCCTTCAATACCAATACTTGTAAGCTGCCCTCCCTCCCACCCCCAACCCATGGTTTCCACCATTGATAGAAATGGCATGTATATGCATAGGGACAACATTCAAAGTGTTTGCAATACGCCTATAATGCAAATCAGGGTTGTCTACCCCCCTGACATTCATTCTCGGCTGACATGTTTTAGGTCATTCAGGATACCCCCTCTTGCATTACCCCCTCTTGCATTGTTAATGAAATGGTAATGTTTATTTGTAAAGCGCCTTTACACAAAGCAAGAGTTTCAAAGCGCTCAAGGACGGACGGAACAGGGGGAAAAACAACAGTCATCCAGAGCCCTTGAATTTCTGAACAATACAAGTCTGCACGGGCAGAGTAAGTGCATATAATACAATTAACAGTGAAGATAACTGCAAATAGGTCTGATGACGATTCTGCAGTTTTTCCAAGTGCATTCAGGCACCACCATGCAAGGAGGGGAGACAAGGGAAAAAGATAGATGACCTTTAAGGCATGGTAAGTTCAGATCATGCAAGTGCACAGACGATACAGGAGAGGGTAGGGGGGCAAGTGCCAGGGGGGGACCAAGTACGCCCAGTCAGTCAGAAGCTGGGGTAAGTGCTGAGAGATGATACTCTCATGGGTCATTGACCAAGTGCATTAACGATGAGGCAAGTGCAAGGCCCGGAGGCAAGTGCGAGAGGACTGACGAGGGTGCCAGGGACCTGTGAGACTCTCTGCTACACCGGGCAGCCAGTCAGCAAGCTGTGCGGAAAAGGATGGAGAGAAGGGTAGAAGGGTAGAGCAGAGGGAGAGGCCAGTGACCCTCCACCCCCAAGGACTGTGTGAGGCGAGGCTCTCCTTGGAGAGTGCTTGTGCACCCGCACAAGGGTAGGACCCAAGGGATTGGTCCCACGTCCAGTGGGACAAGGCTTGTGGCTCCTGATGGAGTGCTTGTGCGCATGCCATCTGCCGGTGCAACCGAATCAGTTTACCCCACCAAGGCCCACCTCACACAGGCACAATATCGGGGGATGAGGGAGAGAAACTTGCACCATAACCACGTGGGAGGACATCCCAACAACCTGGCTCACTGGTGCCACTAGGCAAATTTGATATGGATGGAACACCTGCCAGCCTACGACCCAGGTGGGAGCTGTGACTCGTGCTCCTGGAGATGTATTTCAATGCTACAGGGGAGTAGGATGACTTGACCAAAGAAATGTGCACTAATATACTCAGTGTGCCCAGCAGTCCATACATTGTTCACAACTCTACGCCCCGCAGATGACTCATATGATGCAGCAGCATGAGCCCCATCAGACTATTTAAAATGTGTTTATGCACACTGCCATGCACAAAAACGATGAGAGCCTGGACAAGTACCACAGCCATCTGAGACAGTTGGCAGCAACCTGTGCCTGGGTGAATGAGGAATGAGGAAGAAGAGGTTAGATTACATTGTGTGCCACTCTGTCAAACTGCAGTGGAAAATGTTCACAAACCAGGCATAAGGCTGCCCAGGATCTCTGAACTAGGGCGATGTCATGAACTGGCTGACATCAGGGCCTCCAAAATGGAGTCTGCACTAAAGTTTGTAAAGCTAAAGGAAATCTGCATGGCGGAAAAAGTATGCCCAAAAGCCAAGGTGGAAGGAAGACCTGGCGTCAGAGAAGACAACGAAATGCATCCGCCCCTGCTCCATGCCCATTTTGTGAGGGTTTGCAGGGCAACTTCCCCCGACAATGTGTTACCTGGAAATGAACGACTGAGAGGCATGGCCACGGATCATATGTTGCAGAATGCAAACACCACGTTTTACCATGTCGACACTATGCAAGAACCACAAAGACAAGGCAGTGAAGATGCGGATGAAGACGTCTATTTCATCTCGGCGGTACTCTCAGTGGGAGGCAAAGGGAAACGACAATCCAAGTGCTCAGTGACAATCCTGGACACCTCTGTCCCAGTGCTTCTGGACACAGGTGCATCGGTCAGTGTCATGGCCGAAGAGCAGTACAAAAAACTGCCAGGCCCTATGCCGCTGCAAGCAACAAAGGTGCGCATTTTCACATTCGAAAGCAGAACCTTACTACCCCTGGAAGGCGCATTTGTGTCCCCCATCAAACATGGGGACGTTTCAATACGAACACGCTTCTACATGTCAAGAGTTGGTAGCCAAACCCTGCTAGGATGTGTCGCGGTGGAGGCCCTAAAACTCATCCAGTTTGCATATGGGGTGTTCCTCGAAGATGTGCAAACACTGCTGAAAAGGTTTCAGAGTGTATTCACAGGAATCGGCCGAATGGCTGGAGAGCCAGTCCGCCTACACATCAATGACACCGTTCAACCGGTGGCATTGAAACACCAGCGAGTAACTTCCACCTTCGTGACAAAGTAGAGAAAGAAATACAACACCTTGTCAACCTAGATGTCATCGAGCGAGTGGAAGGGCCCACTTGCTGGGTGTCCCCAATAGTCATCGCCCAGAAACCCAAACAGCCAGCGAGTGTCCACATCTGTGTCGATATGAGACTGCCAAAAAAGGCCATAAAACTAGAGCGCCTTCTTCTCTAAGCTCAACCTTAGGTCAGGATATCTCCAGCAAATGCTTCACCAAGACAGCTGGTACATCACCACGTTTATGACCCACGTTGGCCTGTACAGGTACAAGCGGCCCAATTTCGGCATCTTGTCAGCAGCTGAAGTCTTCCAGAACGCCATTCCATGGTGGGACTTCCTGGAACTCGAAACGTGAGTGATGATATTCTGATACATGCCAAGTCGGAAGGCGAGCACCTAGAACGCCTCAAGAAAATACTAACTCAAATCCAGTTACTGGAGTTGACTCTTCACCGTGAGAAATGCAAGTTCTTCAAGAGGAAGATATAGTTTTTTGGTTTTGGCTTCCAAGAGGGAGGATTGTCAGCAGACCCAGCCAAAGTTAAGGACATACAGGCGGCGAAGACGCCAGAGTCTCTTTCTGAAGTAAGGAGCTTTAGACAAGATCACAGCGGCTTTGTCAGAAGACTGCATCCTGGCTTTCTTCGACCCAAAGAAGGAAACCAAAATCATAGTCGATGCCAGACCATTCGGCCTAGCGGCCATACTCACGTAAACCAACCAAGAAGGCACCCCATGCACCCTGGCCTATGCCAGCAGGGCCCTTTCCCCAACAGAACAAAGGTACTCCCAGATTGATCATGAGGCGCTAGCGGTACTGTGGGGATACTGCCTTTTCCACATACATATCTACGGGAAACCAGTCTGTGTGGTCACGGACCACAAGCCCTTACTGCCTATAATGACAGGAGGGTCATCAAACCCAGCACCGTGAATCGAGAAGTGGCTGTCCGCACTACAAGAGTACGGAGTCCACCTTTTGTACAGACCAGGGCATAACAATGCTGCCGACTACCTGTCCTGGCACCTGCAGGCCAAAAGCAAGGTCGCACAAGAGGATGCCATGGAGGCAGAGGACCTTGCTGTAGGCGATACAGTTCTGGTGCAAACCCAATAGGGAAGACCTCCCTCATACACTGGCAAACGCCACTCATGGTGGTTTGTACAAAGGGATCGCTAGTAACGGTGAGGGAAGGCCATGGACAAGTGACCAGGCACTCCTCCCTCTTCCGCAGACTTTCTGGGCCACCTCGAATACAGACGGGGTGGTATGGACGTGATGCAGATAATCCAGCCTGCCATCTAGAGTTGAGTGATGCAGAAGACAACAACCTGGGAGGGCTGTGCCAGGAAGATGAAGCAGAGCAAATGCCCAGTGGTCAAAGAGAGCAGGTAGGAGATGCCCCAGGTACAGAAATTGAGAACCGCTACCCGGCCCGTGAGTTGAGGGAGCCACCCACATACATAAGAGACTATGACCTGGATACATGAACTCCGTAGAGACTCCTGAACTAATGCCGGATTCGTAAGTCCCACACTGACAGTTCTCCTGTTGTGACGCAGTTCCTAAAGTGGTGGTGATTATCTGTTTGGTTTGATACACATATGTTTTGATCTGACATGTTGTCAGCACAGTTGAGTTCCTTTAAAAAAGGAGTGCAGAGCCATGTGACCTTGCAAACTAATAAATATGGCCCTGCTTGGGGTGCTTTGGCAGACCGGAGCGGGCACCTGCTAGATCCACAATCGGTGTGGGCATATCATTACAGCGCTGCGCTGTACACCACAGGCGGGCCTTTCCGCCAAATAACAGGTTTCGAGAAGTTAGGACCATTCTAACATTGCTTTCGCACCCACCAGGCAGTGGAGTACATCTTAGAAACTGCAGTCACCAGCACACTATGAATGCAAAGATGACATGTAATGCCAGTCTCAATATCATCCACTGCTGTACACGGTTCCCAGGATGGGCACATGCCAACATGTTGGTGCACAATAGCAGCCTGCGCCAACAAATGGCAACACGGGCCTGGTTGCTAGGTATGTGACATGACTTCCTTGCTTTCTCCCACATTCCCTTCAATACCAATACTTGTAAGATGCCCTCCCTCCCACCCCCAACCCATGGTTTCCACCATTGACAGAAATGGCATGTATATGCATAGGGACAACATTCAAAGTGTTTGCAATACGCCTATAATGCAAATCAGGGTTGTCTACCCCCCTGACATTCATTCTCGGGTGACATGTTTTAGGTCATTCAGGATACCCCCTCTTGCATTACCCCCTCTTGCATTGTTAATGAAATGGTAATGTTTATTTGTAAAGCGCCTTTACACAAAGCAAGAGTTTCAAAGCGCTCAAGGAGGGACGGAACAGGGGGAAAAACAACAGTCATCCAGAGCCCTTGAATTTCTGAACAATACAAGTCTGCACGGGCAGAGTAAGTGCATATAATACAATTAACAGTGAAGATAACTGCAAATAGGTCTGATGACGATTCTGCAGTTTTTCCAAGTGCATTCAGGCACCACCATGCAAGGAGGGGAGACAAGGGAAAAAGATAGATGACCTTTAAGGCATGGTAAGTTCAGATCATGCAAGTGCACAGACGATACAGGAGAGGGTAGGGGGGCAAGTGCCAGGGGGGGACCAAGTACGCCCAGTCAGTCAGAAGCTGGGGTAAGTGCTGAGAGATGATACTCTCATGGGTCATTGACCAAGTGCATTAACGATGAGGCAAGTGCAAGGCCCGGAGGCAAGTGCGAGAGGACTGACGAGGGTGCCAGGGACCTGTGAGACTCTCTGCTACACCGGGCAGCCAGTCAGCAAGCTGTGCGGAAAAGGATGGAGAGAAGGGTAGAAGGGTAGAGCAGAGGGAGAGGTAGAGAAGGAAAAGGAGAAGAGGAATGTCTTAAGGAGTTTTCAGAACTTAAGGAGATCAGGCTCAAGACGGAGGGAGGCTTTTCCAGAGGGAGGCCCCTGCAGGGGATAAAGATCCCCCTCCAAATATCTGCTTGGAGAACCGGATCACTCATAGAAGGCTGGAGGTGGATGAGCGGAGGGCTCGGGAAGGACAGTATTTAGGTAGGCATCCTTGCAGATAGGTAGGTCCCAGACCCCAGAAAGCCTTGTGGACGATGCAGATGGTCTTGAACTTGATCCTTGCAGCCACAGGTAGCCAGTGGAGAAATTCCAGCGCTGGAGAGATGTGGTCCCTGGGCTCGAGGCCAAAGATAAGTCTTGCAATTCTCTTCTGGATGAGTTGCAGAGGGCGCAAAGCAGAGGCAGGGAGGTTGAGAAAGCGACTGTTGCAGTTTTACAGCCTTGAAAGAACCAGGGCTCTGGAGACAGTGAGCAGCTGGGGGAAAGTGAGAAAAAGAAGAGTACCTCTGAGGAGGTGCAGCTGGTAGTTGGACTTTTTAGAGATGTCCGAGATGTGAGTGGAGAAGGAGAGAGTGGAGTCGAAGATGACCCCAAGGTTTTTTGCCCCGCAGGTAGATGCGGGCGCAGGGCCAATGGAGGCCGGCCAGAGTGAGAGTGGGAACACGGAAGCAGGAGTCCCAATGCAAACAATTTCAGTCTTACTGGCATTGAAGCAGAGGGCGTTCACAGCACACCATGACTGAATTTCGGACAGTACTCAGGGTTAGTTACTGGCGCCTATCGGAACCATAGAGTGTGCGTGAGGGAATTGATAAGGGTCCATTATTATACATCTTGGCACCATTCAGTGGTCATTTAGGCTCCTGAGGGTAAGTTTCTGGTGTGCACCAGGCTTGAGGTGACCTTCATCCATCCTCGAAAAGGTGGGCACGGTCACCATCTTGTGCTGTGTGCCACATCAGCAGTGGGGTGCTGATGCCTGATCTGTGCAATGGGAAGTCTGACGATGACCAGAAGGAGCAGCTGCAGCATCACCAAGCATGGGCACTATGACGCCCATCATGACAGTCACCAGCCAAGACCTGAGAGACTGGTATTTTTAAGGGCATGAGTTATATGAGAATGCCATGCTCTACAAATGCATGGTCAGCTCCATTTGTTGTTTCATTGATCTTGCACTACCCCATTTCCAACATGAAAACCTTCACACATTCTACATCGCAAACTTCCTAACCAACACCCTTCACAGCCTACAATGCCACTGTGGCCTGTTCCCAATGCCACTTGGCACAAGAGTAGATACTCAGATGCCCTCGCCAGATGGCTGCTGCCTATGTCAGAGTGAGCGGGAAGAAGGAGGAGGGTCTGGTGTCCCTGACAATCTTGCCAGTATCAAAGTAAAATGGGAGGTGGCAGTTTGCAAGTGGTCCAGGGTCCAGGACACAATGATAAATACCCGATTTATCTCCTCTATGGGCCCATCTATACTCCTACTTGAGACATCAAAATGGCGGCCATCAGTTGATTGTTCCCTGTCATGCTCATGTCCCACTGAGGCACATGGTAGTATTCCCTCTGATGGCTTCCTGCAGCCACAGTTGTGCAAGCACATCCTTACTCACTGCCTGCAGTGATGTGGCTGCTTAAAGGGTGGTGGTAGTGGAACAGGTGGTGGTCATGGTGTCAATGGGGGCTATGGCGATGAAGACCACTGCTGTGGGACTTGTGCCAGCACTGCAAACCTTGGTGTAATTGCCATTTTCCTCCACTACATGGCCCTGAGTAGATGCCCCAACATCAGTGCAGGGTAGAATGGGCATGCAGTCAGTGTGAGCTGAGTCTTGAGAGTCTTTCCTGAGTTCCCTGTTGCTCTACTGACTGAGGAAATCTTCCATTGCTACTGCTGGAGGCAGAGCCTATTGCTACCTGCACCATAAGACCCAAGACTCTCCACGGAGCGGACGTGGAGTCAGCTGAGCCTTGAGAGTCTTCCCTGATTTCCCTGTTGCTCTGCTGACTGAGGAACTTTTCCATTGCTACTGCCTGGAGGCAGAGCCTATTGCTACCTGCACCATAAGACCCAAGACTCTCCACGGAGCGGACTTGGAGTCAGCTGAGTCTTGAGAGTCTTCCCTGATTTCCCTGTTGCTCTACTGATTGAGGAACTCTTCCATTGCTACTGCCTGGAGGCGGAACCTATTGCTACCTGCACCATAAGACCCAAGACTCTCCGCGCAGCGGATGCAGAGTCAGCTGAGTCTTGAGAGTCTTCCCTGATTTCCCTGTTGCTCTGCTGACTGAGGAACTCTTCCATTGCTACTCCCTGGAGGCGGAGCCTATTGCTACCTGCACCATAAGACCCAAGACTCTCCACGGAGTGGACGCGGAGTCAGCTGAGTCTTGAAAGTCTTCCCTGATTTCTCTGTTGCTCTGCTGACTGAGGAACTCTTCCATTGCTACTGCCTTGGGGCTGAGCCTATTGCTACCTGCACCATAAGACCCAAGGCTCTCCACACAGGGGATGCGGAGTCAGCTGAGTCTTGAGAGTCGTTGGAGGTGTGGTGGTGTGGCCAGAAAAAATGGGTGAGCCTGAGACCTTGCCGAGTCCAAAAGGACAAGGACGTGGAACTCAACACCCCTTGACTCAATTGCAACTGCGCCGGGGGAATGAAGCTGTGCTTAGACTGGAAGCAGTCCCGGACAATCAAGTAAGAATAACTAATGATAATAGCTACTTGCTTAACAGCTGCAAGGGGGGAAGCATGGCCAAAAGTCAGATGTCATTTACTACTGCTTCCAACTTACCCAGCTCTCCATATAGTGGGACCAAAGCAATGAAAGCAGCATTAATGGCTGAACAGTCGGTGCCTCCTGCTGTGCCATTACCTTCTCAAAAATATTCTTAGTCTGGAAATAAGCAGATGCCGCCATGTGTATCACCCAATGGTCCTGCTGTATCTGTCTGTGCGAACATGCCCGTTTCGGCACCTAGCGCCGTATTAACACTCCCCCAGAATACCATGATCTCCAAGGCCTCTGGAATTGATCAGCCCCCGCCCAGTATCATACCTTGTGGGTCTGCTGTAGCGAGCAGTGCCGCGTCTTTGCTCTCTCAGAGTTCTGTGTGCATTGGAGCTCCGCGGCCCTGTCCCCTCGGGACGGTTGTCAGTGCTGGGGTGGTGACGTCCCCCGGGGTGGCTTGTGGAGCGCCCGTAGAGCCGTGGGCTGTTGCGCCTTCGAGGCTCGTCCTCGGGGAGGTCCTGAGTGCGGGCGTCGCAGAGGTTTCTCGCGGAGGGGCTCCGAGGGCTGGGCTCCCTATGGCGGCCAATGATTAGGCTGTTCCTGCCTTGGCTGTCATGGCTGCGCATGCGTGGTCTGCATGCCAACGACGGCTGTGCAATTCTAAACAAACGTTAATGGGTAGAGAAGTGGAGTTCAACATATATGTGACTCCTTATTTCTCTGCATCAGAAATGCCAACAGACATTTCAGAAGAGCGAACAGCTTCTACTTCAGAAGTACTCTGTAACGCCACAAAGAGCAGGGCGATTACATTTGGAACACACTTTAAATTTCCTGATGTTGCACTATCAACCCCTGTTTTTGGTCAGAACAACGGAATGTATTTACATCCATTGCAGACTGAAGTTCTAAACGAATGTGAATTTACTGGACACAAAATCAACGTGTCAAATGTTAGCCCCTATAGAGAGCAATTAGAGTCCAAAATGGGGGAGCCCGTACAAGACGCTCCATCTGCCAACAGTGTGCATGACGCTTATTGATGCAAGATTCGAGAGGAACGTGCTATAAGCGGAACAACTTTGGGCTTGGGACAATCAACCGCACATACAAGTGTTGAGCAAATAATGCCTGAAGTGAGACAACCCATTGACACAACCTCCGCCCCAGATCCTAATGAACTGCTGCAAAATGTTGCTAATGTAACAACAAGTATCAACTCACTTGAGATAGTAAACAAACTTCTACAGGATCTAACGAAAATAAATTTGGCACGTATTGCACCAAAATCAGATGTGACAATGGCAGAATGCAGTAATAAGGCATTATTAGAATTTGGCAAGGATCAACCCAAAATAAAAAGTGCAAAAGATATCACTGGACGTTCTGTTCCTTCAAAGCGTAGAAGGATTGTAGACAGCGATTCTACAGGCATTATCTGTTCACAAATAAGAGAGAAGATACAAAATACAATATTGCCTACTCAAAATAGTGAAGGATTGGTTCAGAAATCTACAAATCTAACGACAAACAAGACCGGTTCAACTAACGAAAAAGAGTCCAGCTCAGAAGATTCCTCCACAGACTCATCGTTCGTAGAACGAGAGTATCCGAAAATTTGCAGATTACAGTGTCGAACTACGACAAACATACCAGAAGGACCAGTAAATCAGGAAGAACTGCTCACAAAAATCATGCGAGACTTGCAACCAATTCTAACATCTACACTGACGCTGTCTTTGAGTCCGTTCATTAAGTTGTATGAGCAAATGAAGGACAGCTTGAATGATCTAACTACTCTAGTCGACTTGATGAACTCCAAAGTGGTCAATTTGGAATACGACAACAACTTATTTAAGCAAATGTTCTACGAATCAACAAATAAAATCGACAGCTCTCTGGCGACCCTAGTAGATCAAAAACAAATGAATAGTGATGACAAGAAGCTTCTGGCTGGAGTGGCCAAAGAAGCCCTTAGCTTATTAAGGCACCAAAAACATCATGTCCATGATGGACCCAGTCCTCAACCTAGAGTGGACCATGCCGTACATGATTGTGAGTCCGTTGGTGTACAATCAATAGTCAAGGGGCCTCATTACAACCCAGGCGTTAAGGGTTAACAGCGCCTTTGGCGCCGTTAACCCTTAACGCCTGATTACCATTTTAACGCCTGCTTTTAGCAGGCGTTAAAATGCAAGGCGCTAACCCGCCTTGGTGCTAATTACGGCACCGTAATTTACGGTGCCGTAATTAGTGCCTTCCCCACTCCCATTATGCCCTATGGGGCAAAAATGGGAATGGGGAAGGGGGAATGGGGATTTACCGCCCCACTCACCTTGGAATGGGGCGGTAAATCCGCCATCCACCATGGTGTAAACAAAGTTTACACCATGGTGGTAAAGCAGGGAAGTTACCGCCTGGGTTGTAATGAGGCCCAAGGAGTCAAATAAAGAGGCTGTTAACAAAGAAGTACCATCGGAAATGCCTGTAGAGGTTCTGACTGTAATCAAACAAACAGGCCAGAACTTGAAAAAAGGTCAAATAACAATGGACACATCAAGCTTAATAGAAGCGCAACTAACAAATAACGCAGAGATTGGCGAAGATGCCCCTGAGGCTAAGATACTCACATCTATTCCCCTGAATGGTGATAAAGATCACTTGGGGGAAAATTCACCCAAAAGAGCACATGATCCGAGTGTTGAAATCACATCCTTTGCCATAGCAGTGGAAAGTGCTCAAAGCATAGGAAACAACGCAAATGACGATGCTCAGATGCCTTCGACATCTGCTGATCTTAGAGGACGAACCATAGACCTAGTGAGCCCTGTGCTGCCTCCTGATACAGACACAAACACCGCTGAAGATGTGTTCTCGATCTTTAAAGCGCCACAGAAAGAAGTTCGTAAATCAGTACAACCAAAACCACCCCTAAGTAAAAAACCTAAAAATCAAAAAGGGAATAGAGCTCGGATAGCTAACAATAAAGATTACCCCTGCTAGCTGCGCAGGGAGTATTAATTGTATTAAAGACTAGGAGGCGAACATTATGCTTCAACTTCTTTATTTACTAGCCTTCAGCAGTTTCAACAAACTATATCAACCAATAACAAAGAAATGTCCATATGACTTTCACTTTAAAACTACAAATCCCAAAGTCTCTGTAGTCGTCCTCTCTCTCCAGGTCAGCTATGACCACATCCTGTTCCTGAGCTCCTCCTCTCTTTTACGTGCTCTGACTGTCCTGTAACCAAAACTTCTCATCTCGCCAACCGAGCAAGGACATCTTGAACTCCAACATAATAACCTCACGATGGCTGAACACTCGCCATCCTTTCTAGGCCATTCCCTCAATTGTTCTTCTGCTCTTCCCCTAGGGAAAACATAAACAGAATATCAGGGTGGAATCTAGTTTGTCATCATAATCATACACAAACACATATCATATGATTATCAAACATTCATGGGTGGGATCTAATGCTCGCCTCCTAGTCTTTAATCGAATTAATACTCCCTGCGCAGCTAGCAGGGGTAATCTTTATTCTATGACAAGAGTGGAGGCGAGCATTACGCTTGTTCAAAGCTGTCCCAATACTGCACTCACTATACTCTCCGTCGGTTTAAAATAAAATTCTCTGAATGTGCGATCATTCGCCCAGTCTCCCGCTGCCATAATATCTTGCAAAGGAACCCCTGTCCTATATGCTTTGGACGCCATGGCCCCTCTCACTGAATGCGCACTGTACCGCTGCAAATCAATCCCTGCTGCTAGCATTACTCTTCTGACCCATCTCGCTATGGTAGCTGTCTTTACCACCTGAAAAGGCTTCCTGCGCGCTATTAACAACTGACTTGTACTCATTGCTCTATTCTCAGCCGTCCTGGCCTTGTATTCCTTGATGCAACTAGCTACACAACATTTGGCATTATTCGGAAAATAGGGATAGTGCACTGTGGATGTACTTGATTTTGTCCTTTGTACCACCATGAAGGTCACTCCTTCTGGTCCAAATGTCCTTCTATTAATCTCTAGTGCTTTAACATCTGACACTCTCTTACAGGATATGAGACATAAAAGCATTGCTAATTTGCCCGATAGCTGCTTGAGAGACAAATATCTATTTACCGGCCAGCTTTCTAATAATTTCAATACTCTCATAACGTCCCATAGCACTGTATATCTGGGAAGCGGTAGCGCTTTAAACTTAGCTCCTCTAATGAGCCTACAGACTGCTGGATGTTCCCCCGCTGGCACCCCTTCAATCGGTACGTGATGAAAACCTCTCCCTCTACACCAATTCGTCCACCTGGCCCCAGCCGCGTCGTAGCTCCTCCTAGTTGATGGCGCCCAGGATTCGGCAATAAGTTCTGCCGCCTGCATCGAAATGCCTGGCAGTTTCCATCGTCTCCCGATATCCTGCACGCGATGAGCGGGAGTGTCCCTCTCACTCTCAGAGGATGCCACTGCCCAACTGGGTCCGTGAGCAATTGCTCCCCTACCAGAAGGATTCTCGGCAGATCTATCAAACGTTCTAACAGCGTCGGGAACCACACCTGAGCTTTCCACAACGGTGCCACTAGCACTAGCTCCGCTCTCTCGCTCCGACACTTCGCCAGCACTCTGCTCAGCATCATGAATGGAGGAAAGACATACTGTGTGTCGCCTATCCAGTTCTGCAAGAATGCGTCTGTGCCTTCTGCGTCTGGGTCTAGCCTCCAGCTGAAGTAGCTGGGTAGCTGAGCATTGAGGCGAGACACAAAAAGATCTGTGTGTAATGGACCCCATTTCTGATGCAGAATCTGAAACACTGCTGGATCTAGCATCCAATCGCTGGAGTCTGAGAGGTATCGGGAGTTCCAATCTGCTATCACATTCAGTGCCCCGGGTAAGTCTCCGCTGTCACTGATGTGCCCGTCATCAGGCAATAATGCCAGAAATCCTTAGCTAACTCGGCTAGCATCTTGGACTTCGTCCCTCCTAAGTGATTTAAGTAACGCACTGCCGATATGTTGTCCATCTTTAGCAGGACGCAAGACTTCACTCTTTCTCTCGTGAATGTCTTTATCGCGAAGGAGCCTGTTAGAAGCTCTAAGCAGTTTATGTGCAGGCTCAGCTCCTCTGCGCTCCATTTCCGTCCAGTTTGAAACTCTCCGCATCGCGCCACCCCAGCCTAGACAGCTGGCATCCGACTCTATCACGAGGTCCGGCCTGTCCCCGAATATGGCACGCCCGTTCCAGGCGTCCATATTCTGCAACCACCATTCCAGTTCCGTGATAGATTCCTGATCTAGCGGTATCGATTGATGATATCTCAACCCTTGTTGCAGGTGTTTGATCTTCAATCTCTGCAAGGCTCGATAGTGTAAGGGACCTGGAAAAATGGCTTGTATGGAGGCTGCTAGGAGGCCCACTATTCTCGCTAGAACTCTCAGAGAAATCACTCTCTTCCCTAAACATGCTCTGATCTCTCTCTTGATATCTCGGATCTTCCTTGCCGGAAGCTCCAGAGTGGCTTTCCTTGTGTCCAGGATGAAGCCGAGAAAGTCCAGCCTCTTTGCAGGCTTTGCGT
This sequence comes from Ambystoma mexicanum, assembly GCF_040938575.1. Taxonomy (NCBI): domain Eukaryota; kingdom Metazoa; phylum Chordata; class Amphibia; order Caudata; family Ambystomatidae; genus Ambystoma; species Ambystoma mexicanum. Next base: position 321,475,173 of record NC_090926.1, on the reverse strand, counting down.
CTGACTTTTCTATGTTCACTAGGAACCCCATTGACTGTAACAGGTCTAGCACCCACTGCGTCTGATATTCCAGTGCCCCTCGATCTTCCGCTAGAAGCAACAGATCGTCCAAGTATATAATCAGCCGAATTCCTTTCTCTCGGATGGCTGCGGCTACTGGTTTCATCAATTTCGTGAACGCCCAAGGCGCTGATGCAAGACCGAATGGCATAGTCCTGAATTGCCAAAATTGTCCCTTCCAACGAAAGGCTAGGAATCTCCTGAACTGCTCCTGTACTGGGACTGTAAGGTAGGCGTCCTTTAGATCTAACCTGGTCAGCCAGTCCCCTTCTCTCAGGGAGTCTCTGAGCTGACGGATCCCCTCCATCTTGAAGTGATGGTAAACTATCCACCCGTTCAGTTCTTTCGAATTTATTACCGGGCGTACTTTCTCTTTCCTGTGAACGAGAAACATTTTGCTGAGAAGACTCGGGGCCCGGGGCATCTTTCTATGGCTCTCTTCCTCACTAAAAGTTCTAATTCGGTATTGAGGGCCGCTTGCTCTGCTTTCGCTAGGCACGGGCGCTGGGGTACTCTTGTCTGCACTGGGTCTTGAATGAACTCTAGCTGCAGACCTCTGACGGTTTGCAAAATCCAGGCATCGCTGGAAAGCGCGCGCCAGCTTTCCCAGAACATATTCGTTCTCCCTCCCACCGGAGGGTAGGTTACTGCTCTTACCTGGTGTGAACCCTTGGCCTAGTCCGAAACCTCTGCCTCGTCGCCCTCTGGTATTGCGGCCTCTGGCCGGGAAGAACGTGTCTTGTTGCCTGTTCTCCCAGTACTGGGCCCTGTGATTCGGGGGTCTTCTGCCTCCCTGTTGGCGACCGGTCGAGCGACCACTGTAGCGACCGGTCCCGGCAAACACTCTCTGGGGGAATATCTTACGTATGGATGCTTGCGCTTTCTCCAGCGACGTGTATGTGCCTACAATGCAGCCCATCTCCTTCCCGAAAGTCTCACCAAACAAGAGGCCTTGGGCTGCTTCCCTGGCCTCATAGGATGCCAGGTCACTGAGCTTCGAGTCTATCTTCAGAAGCTACCCCCTTCTCCTGTCGGAGGCTATAGCGCAATTTGCGTTTCCTAGGAGGCAAACCACCCTTTGCGCCCATCCAACTAGGGCCTCTGGGTCCACCTCCTTGCCTGTGTCACTCGCCCTTTCAGCCAAGTCCATGATCTTAGCGAGAGGACCTTCTCCTGGCAACTCTTCCATGACCTATTAATCCCTTTACGGGGGTCCTTATTGGTCTTTGAAACAAAAGTGAGCATCTTTGGGTCCAACTCGAGGGCTTCCGCCACCTTCCCCGGCAAGTCTGGTCGGGGGCATTCCGCTCGGAGACGCTGACGCACTTCCTTATCCAAGGCTTTCCTTAGCCTTGCTGTCATGTATTGAGCCACTCTTGGAGAAGGCTGCCAGTCGGAAGATCTCGGATTTCTGATGGTTATCTGGGTCGAACATATCGTCCTGCTCCTCATCGAGGTGCTTCTCTTGCGGGCATTCTTTCCCCCGCTGGGCTTCACCCACTCTTCATCGACTGGTTCTTCCGGCTCTTGAGGGGCATATCTTCCGAGCCTGGGTCATCATCTCCTTCATTTTCTTCCCGAGAAGAGGGGGTCATGAGGTCCGGCACGGCCTGACGCTGCAAATATGCTTTCTTAAGCTTCGCAAAGGCATCTGCGACCTACGGGGCCTTGTCTTCGCCCCATCCGTAGGGCCCTGGGGGTCTGCAGAGGCTTTCCTCTTGCGGGCCTGAATACTCCCCTTAGACCCTGTTCCAGAGGGTTCAATGGGCAAGCTGCGAGTCTTCTTGGGGCTTTCCTCAGGCTGGTGAAGCATAGCTTCCAGTGTCTCTAGCCTTTCCTGTAGGGGTCTCACCCCTTGAGCCACAGCATCTACTAGGGAATTCCCCAGCACCTCCTTGAAACTTGCAGCCAAGTCTAGGGACTGCTCCTCCTCACTCCACTCGAATTCCGACATGATAAGGGGTGCTGCATGCCTTAATACCTGATTGCAGGTGTCTTTTGCTGCCCACTTCCTGGTAGATGCTCCTCAGAGACACTTTTCACGTCTCTATATATTATCATATATGTGTGGCTGCACCGGACTCTTCTTATTCTGCAATGCCTGTGGTAGCTTGTGTGTCTTTAAGCTGTATCAGAAGCCGTAGCCTAGTGCGTGGGTGCTCGCTGGCACTGTTCTTTTAAATGCAAATTTTTTGTAATTATTTTTTTATTGCAGGATGCTCCCGCTGCCTCTTCTGTAGGCCCTCGCTCACTGTGCGCGAGGGGAAAACCGGATACTTCACAATCTACGGAGCTTCGTACCGATCGTACGAGCTCCCTCACTCCCTGCCACTGCTCAGCAAGTTCTGCCCCCATGAGGGTGGGCGGGGAGTCCTCCGCGCTGGCCCTCAGCGAGGGCTTGAAGCGCTCGGCGCTCGCCCCCGCCTCCACAAGGGAGGGGGCCCGCTGGGGTGGGGAGCGGCCTCGAAGGAGCTCTGCAGCCCGGTGGAACACCCCTGAGGTACCGGGAATACGGCACGGGGCTAGCGGCCGTCGGAGCTCCCGATGCTGCCACGAAGCAGCTAATTAGCTCGCACTGCAAGCTACGCGAATGCGGCGGCTGCCGCCCTCGAATCGAACTGAAGAACTACTTAGACACTCTTTACGACTTATAAAGTCTGCAATCACTGTAACTAACACCAAAACACGCAGTGCCAACTTGTCGTGGAGACCTATTCATCCCCAATATAACCAAATCCTACGCTAATGCTACCTAAACATACATTAGCTGAGAGATAAAAGAAAGTCACTTATCTGCTTGAAGAGCAGTAAAAGAAGAGGAGGAGCTCAGGAACAGGATGTGGTCATAGCTGAGCTGGAGAGAGAGAGGTACTACAGAGACTTTGGGATTTGTAGTTTTAAAGTGAAAGTCATATGGACATTTCTTTGTTATTGGTTGATAGTTTGTTGAAACTGCTGAAGGGTAGTAAATAAAGAAGTTGAAGCATAATGCTTGCCTCCAGTCTTGTCATAGAACTAGAGAAAATTCCTTAGAAACATAAAAGCGGTGAGCGTTACCATTAACTCAAATGCTCTGTGCACACAGGCAATTCCTATAGCTCCTCAAAATGCAAAGCCAAGTCATGTGGTTCAAGATGGCACAAAAGATATCGAGGTAGTCACCAATGATATTCCAACTGACCTCTTGGAATTATCTATCTATGAGGATGTTGAATTGGTCGAATTCGAACAAGTTCAAGAACCCAAAGGTGCCGATGGTGCCGCTCGAGAACATATTGAACCTTCTGTGATACCACAGCTTATTAAGGATAAACCGGCAAGAGTATGCACGATAGTGCCATCCACCTGCTCGGATCCAATAATGCTGGAAAACCCACAGTGCCCGCCTTTTGTGACGCTCTTCCAAAAATGGGACAAACTTACTGCCCCCCAGCATAATATGACTTAAGAGCCTATATCAATAAATAAAGGCCCTAAATTAGGCATTGAGGAAAAAGGGCACATCATCAAAATAACTGTTGATGAAAGAGTGAGAAATGCTAATCAGAAAGGCAATGCACAGTTGAGAGGATCTTCCGACAATGAAGGTAACAACGGCCACAAGACAACATCTGTGAAAAGAAATCACGAGAGGCAAAATGTTAAGAACCATTTACGTGCGAAGTACTGCCTGTGCTTGGAACACATAGAGGCCATTGAAGATGACTTGTCCTTGAACCGGCACAATGTCCTACAATTGTTGCACTATGTACCGAGCCTGCGTATGATCAATACATACGACATAAAAATAGACAAATTCTTTAAAGAAAATCATAACGACCCAGTAAAACTTCACATTGACTCCCGTATAATTTGTAATATCATATTGGATGCTGCGCCCATCCTTATATCAATGGGTTTTGATATTACAGAGTCGCAAGTAAAGATGAATCCGGAAGACTAACAAACATCTGATGCTGACCATAAAAGAGACAGAAAGGTAAATCAGGGTCTCACACAGAAAGACATAAGAAAGACCCAGTCGGAAATTAATGTGCATAATCATCAAATACCTACTGTCAAGAACATGCCACAGCGCCAAGAAGAAACCTCACAAATATCAGAAATCAGAGAACCCATTAAAATAACCTTTGTTCAGAAAGGTTCTATATCAGGAGGCAAAAACACTATGCACAGCACAATTCAACCCTGTAGTGAAGCCACTGATTGGATTGGATCGCGTCAGTCTTGGCTGCTCAAACTCGCAGCTAATACCATGACTCGGGATCATCCAGGGAGTGCACTATTGGGTGCTGGAACACTCGTGGCTTTGCTCATCTGTTCCAATCTAATTGGCTGGGAGATTTGACTATAGCATGTCTGCAGGAAACCTGGCTGGTTGAGTGCCCTACAGTAGATGGTTATGAAGTTGACTTAAATCCAGCCATTAAAAAGAAATTGGGTCGTCCATCGTCTGGACTATTGACATTCGTGCAAAGGAAGTCTGGTAATAAAATTCTGCAAGTGCTTAACATATCACCCTACATCCAGAAAGTAATAGTGGTTTTGGATGGACCGGCTGAGAGTGTACAAAGCTTCCTACACCTATATAATGTCTACTGGCAGCACAGCCCCAGTGATTCAGCTATCTTCATTGATCAAATCACACATTCTATAGATCAAATATATGAGCAGGAAGCGGCCCTGAAAATTCTAATCTGTAGTGACTTGAATATCGACTACTTAGATCTATCCCATAAAAAACGATCCAGAAATGTTGAAAGCGCACCTAAAGCTGCTCAATGGTGTGCTGAAATGGAGATGAGAAATGTACACCTTCTGAATGGCAACACACCAGGTGATATACCAGCCAAACCAACCTGGAAGAGACAGAATCAGGAATCAATACTGGACTATTACTTTGCCTCAGAAGCTTTACAAATCGACATCAAAGAACTTCATGTGGTGCCTAAAATTGAAAGCGACCACAACTTAGTTCTTTTGAGCGTCAATTGTTTGCAAAATAAGCAGTCAACATTATGGGAACATGATATAGCAGTTGAACCAAGCCGCACTAGACTTAGACTTAAAGAACAGAATGTGAGATTGATTAATAACGCCTATCAAGAAGAAGCCGGCTGTGTGGAATATCGACATCTTCTAACTATCTTTTCTGAAACACAAGGTGTGAGGAAGCAAACATTCATCAATAAACACGCCTTCGATCTTGCCATCATGAAACAAAAAAGGCAGCTAAGAAGCAAAATTAGAGCATACGAGAAACCGTATACTGCTGAGATCTTGGTTAATATCAAAAAGGCTAAACAGTATTATAAAAATTGGCTTAAGTCACATCGAGCAATCATGCTCCAACAAGATGCAGAACTGATGCTTGCAAAAATGCAAAAGAAAACCACACGTCAGTTTTGAACCCTAGACAATGAGCAAGAGGGCTCACAGACTGCACTCCAATCAAGTATGGTCACGGAAACTGATTAGATAAGACATTTTGAACATCTCTATAAAAAGAAAGGTGACTCCCTTGATCCGGAACTGCCAGATTTGGCTTTGTGGGATTTGCAATTTGAACGTTCTGATATTCTCGAAACCATCAACAGAATAAGTACATCGTGTGCTCCAGGCCCAGATGGGTTAACCAACTTTATAATAAAAGAAAATCCATATGCCTGGGCCGATTTTTGTTGTACTTTATTTGAAGATATCACACGTGTGTGTGCAACACCAACATCCTGGAAAAGTGCTTTAATTATACCTGTGTTTAAGAAGGGCAACCAAGCAAATCCAACAGACAATCACCCTATTGCACTATTGGATGTCCTAAGCAAAATTTATGCTACGCTCATACAACGCAAGTGTCAGATTTGCAACAAACCTCCCTTCCTTCCTCCTCACCTTTATCGTCTAGGTCGTCTTCTTGTGGTGCTGTCTTTCTTCGTCTGCGTATTTCCTTGGTTTTCTTCTTATTGTGTAAATAAGGTCGGTCTCTGCTGGAAGCCACGCCGTCGGGAGGTAAACCCCCAACCGCGGGGCTCCCCGGGAGACCGTCCTCCAACAGGGAAAAAGCCTCCTGGCTGAAAAAAACCCTGTATTGGATCCTTACGGATGTTTCACAAGAATGGCTTTGTTCAAGGTACGTAGTCCACATGAGGAGGATGAGAGTGTGAGAGAGAGACGGAGTAGCTTGGAGATGCAATGGAGAAAGAAAAGAAAACAGGAAGGAATACGGAACAGCAGAGCGGAGGGAGACAAGGTAATGGAGAGCGGAGAAGCCGGAGCTGCAGAATGTGCCCGATGCGAGGAGGACACAACACGGAAAGCAACGGAACGGGAAACGAAGGTAAGAACAAAAAGAAAACAGAAGTAAGTACGCTCGAAGAGGCGAGAGGGCAGAACAGTAGGCAACGATCGAAGGGACGATCGCGGGAGAGAAAGACAGAAAAGATAACAATGGAGCGTTATATCTGAGAGTGAAAGTTACTAGCGTTGGCAGGACGGTGAAAAGACCGAAGGTGCAACGCATCCGAACGCCAGCAATTCCTCCAGTATAAACAACGGGCAGCCATCTTGAAAAACACTAGACCGCTCACAGGAGAACGTAGTGTAATGTGAAGGCACTTTCAATGGAGTCTCCAGGAATGCCATAACTTCCATCGGGGAAGCATGACAGCAAGCTTCTAGCCTGGTCTATTGCTAGCAAGCATATTGACCGGAGGCAAACAGGATTTGTTAAAGGAGTGGGCTGTAGCTTAAATCACCTTATTGTCAACATACTGAAGATGGATGCAATAAGAACTAGCACTAATATATACCTATCCATAATTGATCTACCTCACGCATTTGACAGCATAGATCGTGAGAAATTATGGTAAAAAAATCTCTAATTGGAATTGTTTATTGCTGGCAATAAAGGACTTACACATGAGCACGGTGATAAGGATTTGTTTGGATCGCTCAAGCAAACTATCTGCGCCCATCCAAACCCTATGTGGAGTCAAACAAGGATGTCCTTTGGCTGTGATCATTTTCAATTTATTTATCTCTGACATTGATCAAGCCATTGAAAGTCCTAGATCGTTCTCACCAAAAATAAATGGAGTGCCTATAAGTCATCTCCTCTATGCAGATGACTTGATATTATTAGATTTAACACCTATTGGCCACCAAAGAAAATTGAACGCACTGGGCCAATATGTAAGAAACAATGGGTTGACTACCAATGCGTCAAAATACTTGTTCTTGAAAACTTAAGTGGCCAAAAGAAAAAAACTTCACCCAAATTTTCACTGGCATATGGATAATACCGTTTTGAACATTACAATGAATGTGCGATATTTGGATATGCAAATTAATTCAAACATCAATGACTCCCCGTGGGTCGAAACAACGAAAAGGAAATGCCACATTCTAGCAGTTCAAGCTACTGTCCTAAATAGAAAATATGGGAAATATTCTCTGCTACCAGCGTTGGCCTTCTATAAACAAAAAGCGGCTCATGCACTAATTTTTGGAGCAGAATGTGCATTCGGCGGCCCAGAAGAGCTATGGAACACTCTTGAGAACATCTTTTGGTCCAGAGTTTTGAGCATGCCCAAGGGAACTCCTACTGCTTGTATCCGACATGAACTCAGCCTAATTTCCATAAAAGCTAGAGTGTGTTGGAACATGCTCTCCTTATACAGGAAAATCATGTTGTCAGAATCATCAATACAGTTTTAGATTTTGCAAGCAACTACTCATTGTAATGAGAATTCAGTCGTTGCTTTATGGATGAAACGATGCAGTGATATAATGCTAGATCTCGACATCAAGCTGGAGATCTTGCAAACAAATCCAGAAAATGCAAAAAAAATGCTATGGAGACGTGATTGGTGCTGAACTTGTGATCAAAAAAGAAAACATCGAATAATGAAACATGTTCCACATGAGAAAAGAGCATTTAATGAAATTCAAAATTTCTGGAAACTATTTCCAGACCCACATCGAAGAAAATTGTACATGCAATTTCGTTTAAATCTGTTTAAAACAAGAGAAAAAACAAATATATGGGCAGGACTAAACAATGTTAGTGACCAATGTAGACTTTGCAAAGCTACGGAGGACACCTTAAAACGTTTAAGGTTGTTCTGCCCCTTACTCAGGCGAGAAAGAACAAAACATTAATTGAAAAATGTTCAACATTAACCGCACTAGACTGGTGGCAATTAATGTCTGATGAGACCGACAGGGCATTGACAATTACATTAACTTTTTTTCTTGAAGAAATATTGCTACGATTCCGTTCTGTAAATGAGGAATTGTAAAAGGTTGTTCTTTTCTTTCTGGTTTTTTAATTCACATACACTAAAATGATGTGAGTTGTTCAAAGATGGATTAGTATATGTCCTTGCAGTATTGTTAGTGGTTATGTTTAGTTTTTCTTTGGTTTTATTCCTTCCTCATTTATAGGATGCCAGCTCAGTCTTCTTAGAAGAGTGTGTTGATTTGAAGAGTTTTTTTGAATTAATGTTGACATAATTTTGTATGGATGATTTGTTTTTTTAAAGGTTTGTACTAAACCATATAAAACGAATTTAAAAAATTTAAAAAGTATAGTACCAAACTGCTCATTGTTAATTGTGCTATAGTTAGTTACGCGTTGCAACACAGAACGTGGCAGTCAACATGCCATTTACTAGTGAGGTTTATGACTACATTTCAGGAGGGTACGCTTATTGATGTGTCCACTGCATTTTGATAAACTCCGGTATATATTTCTGGTGGACAATTTGTGACTTCTAAGAGATAATCGGCACAAAATGTGTGAGGGCACCTGTACATGCCATATCGTCATGTGCGCACCAGTTGCCATACGCATATGTGCTACATGCACTACACTACGTTCATTGTTTGAACATGTAATCATCTCTGGCTGAGGAGTGTCCACTCATGACATTCTGTCTCCTAAAGCCCTCAAACACACCAAGATAGGGCAGAGAGGCCGGCTTCTTCAAAGGCTACATCTTGAAGGTAAGCACACTCCCACTGGCACTGGCATTGGAATTAGTCTGATGCCAATACACTGCTAGAATCAGCCACACTCCGTGCTTTCGGTCCCTCCACCTTTTTTAATTACCGTGATGGGTATGGGTTGTAGGCAGAAAGCAGTCCTACATTGTCCTTCAGAGTGCTGCTGGCTTGCGGGCAGCATTTCTAGCAACCAGTTTCCAAACAACTGTAGCAATTTCCTCACTACCTCCTGTGCCAGTATCTCAAGCTCCTGGTAGGTACATTTGAATGCTGCCAGGCATCATGGGTACTAACACTTGAAGCTGTCTTTTTTAATGGATTGTGCTTAGGTGTTGGTGATCTTGAAGCCTCTTCACGGATCCCCTCTTCCCTTTCCAATTTTGTGCTGCCATGTTGTAATCAGGCATTGATTCTCAAATTACTGCTTGTGGTAACAGTAATTGAAGCATTCCGTTATTGCTAGACCTTTAATCACACCCTATGGTTCACTGGCCAATGAGGGTCAATAGCCATGTTAACGCTTCATAAAAATCCAGGCCAATTGTCTATCAATACTGTCTCTATCCCATGATGAGGACAAACACCTGATTGACATGAGACAGGGAGCAGCTAAGGAAGAATGGGGGTGAATCGCCTAGAAGGCCACGAACAGTGTATCCACTGAAGCCTGCATGGGGCAGTGGAATGTGGTCTGGTCCCAAAGGCAAGCAGTGTAACAAGACAGTGGCTGAGCATGGGAGAACGCAGGCAGCAGGAGCTAAAGCAGCTCTGGACACAGAGAGGAAGACCACACAATTCACAAGACTTCTGAAGAGATGGCAACAGGAGAGGGCGGGAGCATCGTGACAGATGAGCAGGAGTTTCCAGCTGATGAAAGTGTCCAATCACCTTATCCACCAAAGAAAGTAGATTTAAGGATCATTTTCATCCAGTGTTTTTAGCTGGTGACATGCATAAAAGGAGAGGAATAGTACGCGGTCACATGCACCTTTTGGAGAAAGAGACGCTGAGTCCCTGTCATACACCATTTTGTTCCTGCAGAATGCAAACACGAGCCACTACCAGTGAGTAAAATTTGATCAGGCAAAGACAGGATTCTTTTTGATGCTGACATCTTGCCATAAGGGTATATATCATGGCTAAAAGCACCGAAGGCAAGGGGTGCATAATGCAGCCCTGGGAGTCCCATGAGGCCCGAGATAAGCAAACAGCTATGCAAGACCACTTGTAGATCTGCAACAATCAATGCAATGGGAAAACCACAATTGATTTTCACAGAATTCTCACAATTTTGAAAATAACAATCGACCCTGAAGGATCACAGTAATAGTTTGGAATTGCACTCCTTGATTTGTGAAATTGGGGTCACTACCGCATGCTTGAGATATGAGGATCAAATATAAGAGGAACAGCGCTAGCCCCTTTGGAAAGTGATGGGGCTAGTTAGCAAATGGCACATCAAGGAAATATGTACATGATTGCCTTTATTGTGTGTTTGGCCTTTATGTTGTTCAACAACATACACTACAATACACTTAATAGCTCAATCACTTTCCGAAGGGACTCGTGCCAGACTCTGGTACTCGACTGCACTCATTAACTTGGATTAAGGCATTGCCATGCCTTATGGTACCAGAAGACAGCAAAAGTTCACAAGTGTGAGATTTCAATAAGTTAGCGCAGAGTGAACAGATACACTCCAAGTTTGAATTCAAATAAAGAGGAACATTGCCAAAATATCTACATGCTCGGGGGTCTATAATTCAAGTTGTGAATTTGAAGCCACGCAGAGGTTTCTAGATACAGTCACCGTCTATCTGATTTCAAGCAATGTTTGGCCTTTGTTCTCCTTGACATGGATCAATGGCGATCAATGGGGGATTAGATTCTTTGCGCCCTCACTTAGTGTTAAAAAGTGGAAAACTCCCCACTATGAGTTTGGGGGTCCAAAGTCCTCAATGGCATCAGCCATGTGGGTGAATGTACCTGTCCTATCCTCTTGAGACCGTCCTGGAACCTGAGGCTTGGAAAGATGGTTTCATGGCAGGACACCTGGACACAAACACGCCTCGGTTCTGTTACTACGCCAATGAATACTGACTACATACAACAACAGATAAATCATTGAAATAAGTGACAGCTGCAAACATCTATTATTAAGGCAACGGAAAGCAATGGATATACAGTGGCCACAGGTGCCAATAAACACACATAATGCCTGTTTGAGAAATGCACCAATGTGCACCAGAATCACTCTGAATCCTTACCTTCCTCACTCCTGACCCTCACTCCTGACAGTGCTAGGCCTGTGTGCTTATAATGATAGTACTCACTCGTCTGTAGGCCCTGAAGGCTGTAGAGCAGTACTACACAGGCTCTCTAGCATTAGTTGGTCGAGAGGTCAAGCAGGTGTAGCACTCTTGATGAAAGTGGCATGCAGATGAACCCCAGACAGCGATGGCTCAGCCCCTGAGGTAAAATGTATGGACAGTTGAGCAGAACACCCCACCCGACCCCCATGCGGAAGAAGAAGGGAGGTTGGGTTAAGGGCAGATGGACTGATGGCACCCTGCAGATGGGATGACATGCAAGCACATGATCACAATATGTGATCCTCAGCCAGTATGTTTCAGTAGCATGCTGGCTACTGGAACATACTGGCTGTTAAAAGATCCCCTAGGAACTTCAGACTAAAGGAGACTCACAGGACCTTTTGCAGGACAATGAGGCGATTCCAGGTCAGTGGAGGGAGAAATGGGTTAAGTACATGAACTCTGTGAGAAACCTGAAGGTGTCTCCCTAGCTAGTCCCCAGGGATCTGTCATCCAGGTGGCCAGGACATGGCCATCACCATTGTATACAGTTCATGGGGGTGGACCAGTGAGGGATGACTGGATGGGGGGGTCCTTGTGGAGTGGGACACCGAAGGGTGAGACACGGTATCCCCCTTTTTTCAACACCTTTTCCCCATCCTACCATGTAGGATATTCAAAACCACTGCCCCCACTTTTCCGACATGAACACTTTTGCACGACACACCAGAGAATGGGCTACCACCAGAACCGTTTACCTGACATGTCCCAATACAAGGGTCAGGCAAAGTCAGCCAATTGATCAGAATCACACACACCTGACGACCCTTTCCCTTCCCCATAGGGATAAAAGGTGAAGCAAGTTAGCACAGTACGAGCAAGGCAGACCGCACGTCAAGACAGCTATTCAGACCTGCCAGTTCAAGAGGATGAGAAAGGCGTCAAACATCGAGAGGCTGATGAGTAGAGACAAGACCTTGCGCTCTTCGCCAAAACCCTGCGAACCCTCCGCTGAAAGAATCATAAGGCCGAGGACAATAGCCTAAGTCTGGTGGTCAACGGTACATGGAGAGTGTCAAGGCTGATAAGCGGGAGCAAGGGAAACTCCTGCTAACATGGTACCAGCCTTTACTTCGGTTACAAGGAAAGCCAAGTGGTTCATCATAGTCCGTGAGTTGAGGGGAGAGCCGATAAGAACAGGGCTGTGGTGAATGAAAGACACAAAGTGGCAAGTTGAACCAAGTTCAAAGAACTGTAAAAGTGGCAAGATAGGTCAAAGTGGTCATACAGGAGGTCAAGCAAAATCCCAGTGCAGTCGAAAACCTTTGACCTACGAACTTTGAAGATAGCAAGGGAAGTGAATCACGTGAACATTGAAAGTAAATGTAAAGGTGAAATTGGCAAGTGTGAACGCGGAAGAGGGATGCTGATGAGAATGGGGCAAAGTCTAAAGTCCCAAGAAACAGTGTGTTGTCAAAGTTGAACCGGGCCGAGGGATGTCTACTGGAACTGTTTAAGAAGACATTAAGATTTGTGAGTGAAGGAAAAGCCATAGTGAACCTGGAGGAGGGAGGCTGAAAATAAAGACGGGTCAGCCCCCAGAAGAGGGGGACCCAGGGGTGAAGAATCCTCACCCTAAGTTAAACCAAGAAACAAACTTTCCTTTTGTTTAAGGAACTTTTGTTTTGTTACTGAATACATCAGGCCCTCGAAGGCAAGAGACTTTCAAGGAAACAAGACTTGGCCATCGATGGTCCTGATATCTGCAAGTGGAACTGTCGACTCATGCTGGGAGAGCTCGAGTGTGCACTGTGCTCCAAGATCCCATCTTACCCCATGCCCAAAACGTGGGGAAGGGAGATCCAAGCTACCGTATCCTGACATATTATTTGTGAACGCTTCTTTCTTTTCTTGAAAACCATCCCACAACCTTTTTGTATTTGTTGTAAGGTTTGGCAATTCGTTTCTTAGTATAAGCCCTTTTTATTTGACACAACGCCACAAGGACTTCCTTATTTTCATTTGATGGTTGACGCTTGCTCCCATCTTAGATTTAGGTTTAGATTAGGCATTTTCTCAACCTACATTCAGTTTAATAAACGCCCTTGAACTGTGATCACTTGTGTCTGTCTTTACTGTTACCACCATGAGGTTCTTATAAATGGTGTCAGAGTGGGATGTGCCTCAATTGAAACAAATTGGGGGACCCTACAATTTCAAAAATGTAGTCAGAGAGCCTCTAACCCTTCCATTGCCACCAAGGAATCAATAGGGTTTTATATCAGTAGCAGTGGAGAAGCTATTATACCCCCGGAGAAAAGAGGAATGATTCCTACAGACTTGTCTTGATACCCCCTCTGGGGTGCTATGTAAGATTAGCCTGGAAGTTCGGGATAGATATCTTAGCAGGAGTTATTGGCCCTGATTTACAAGGAGATGTGAAGGTTCTCTCACACAATCATGGCAAAGTCCCTTTTGAGGTACGCCAGGGAGACAAAATTGCGCAGGGAATTCCGGAAAGGACTCTGTTCCCTCAACTTAAAGAAAGGGAACCAGATAAAACAGAAAGAGGTAACTTAGGCCTTGGGTAAACTGATCAATCGCTTAATATTGAAGATAAGAAAGGAGAAGAACCCACCATCTATCCCGATCTAGCCTTTGCCCAGCAAAATGATCCAGCCCTCGCTGAAGCTTTCTTACAAGCAATTCCAGAAGAGGAAAGCATAGGGAAGGGAAGTCCCCTTTTCTTCTTAAAACTTGGGTTACTTTACCAAAGAGAAACCTCCCCATAAGGTTTTATAAAAACCCAACTGCTAATACCAAAAAGCTACCGAAAGGTTGGGCTAGAGATCGCATATTCCCATCTCACAGGAGGGAATTTGGGACACGTTAAAACCCATGCGCACATTAGTGGAAGGTTTAACTGGCCAGGTATCCACGCTGATATAAAAGCTTTCATACAAACCTGCTAAATATGTCAAAAGACCAGCCCCCACATCCCAGTGCCTGCCCCTCTGAATCTGTTGCTGATCATAGAAGTCCCCTTTTCTAGAATTGGTATGGACATAATAGGACCTATAGAAACATCTAAATTGGGCAAAAGTATGTCCTGGCAATCGTTGATTATGCAACCCGATACCCGAGGCATTCCCAATGAGAAATAATACCACTCAGCAGATCCTAAAATAACCTTCTACCGTATTTCTGTAGGGTCGGTTTTCCCAAAGAAATACTAACCGACCAAGGTTCAAATTTTATGAGTAAGCTTATGGCCGAATTCAAAGAGCTACTCCACATTACCACCTTGCGAACTTCTGTGTACCATCCTCAAACCGATGGTCTAGTACAAAGATTCAATAAAACCTTGAAATTAATTCTACGGAAACTGGTAGACAAGGATGGGAAAGACTGGGATCTGATGATCTCATGGGCACTATTTGCAGAGAGGACCTCCCCCCCCTCCCAGCTTCCGTGGGTTTCTTTCCCTTTGAGCTACTCTATCGAAGAGAGCCGAGAGATGTCCTAGACATGCTCTGGGAAACCTAGGCAGAACGAGAGAAGGCTCCCATTCCAATATCACAAACCATGACTCGAATGCGAGAACACATGAAGTTGGTTCGGGACTTAGTTTGTACTCATATGGGAAAGGCCCAGAACCAACAAAAGGCCAATTATGATTAGAATGTAAATTTAATATCTTTTTCTATTGGACAGAAAGTATTAGTCCTTTTACCTAGCTCAGAGAACAAACTTGTTTCCAAGTGGCACGGACCTTACGGGCTAATAGAATGAATGGGAACGTGCACGTATAAAACAGCCCAACCAGACCGAAAACAGAAAGTACATTTATATCACATCAACCTCTTAAGAGAGTGGAAGGAGAGCCTGTCAGCCAGTGATATCAAAATACTGGCATGTCTGGTTCCTGAAGATATTGATAACTTTGACTTAATTCCTTCCGAGTTATCTATCCAACAACGAGAAGGTCTAAAAGATGTAGTGGTCTCATTCCCTGATGTATTCTCAGAAAAACCAGGAAGAGTAAACAGTACATACCAATATATTCAAACCCCTAAAGGCAAAGAAGTTCATTTAAACCATATTGTCTACCCGAGGAACGAAAACAGATAGTGATTGACGAAGTCAACAAGATGTCGAAGGCTAATATCATTGATCGAAGGCTAATATCATTGAGCCCTCTTCAAGTCCATGGCCCTCTCCTATCGTGTTGGTCACAAAACCTGACCGTTCCTGGAGATTCTGCATAGATTTCCATCAAGTTAATGCCATATCAGACTTCGATACCTATCCCATGCCACGCATCGATGACCTTATTGATCCACCCTAAATTTAACAAGGGTACTGGCAAGTCCCCATGTATGGGCCAGATAAGGAAAAAAATGCATTTTCAACGCCCCTGGGATCATTCCAGTTTAAAGTCCTTCCTTTCGGCCTACACGGTGCACCAGCCACGTTACAACATCTTAGGAATAACATCCTACAGCCCTATTCTGATTTCTGTGGAGCTTACATTGATGATATATAGTCAAACCTGGGAGGACCATCTCTTCCATCTTTATACCATCATGAAAGTCCTCAGGAATGCTGACCTAATTGCTAATGCAGCTAAATGCAGATTGACTCAATCAGCCGTGAAATACCTTGGCTTTTTTGTAGGGAATGGGAATGTACAACCCCAACATTAAAAGGTGAAAGCCGTCTTGGATACTCCAACTCCCAAGACCAAAAGAGATTTTAGGGCTTTCCTTGGTCTAATAGGATATTACTGTAGGTTTATCCCTAAGTATTCGGACAAAACAGCACGGCTAACAGATAAACTTAAAAATGCTGAGCCCCAGAAATTCCATTGGAACGATCACGACGAGGTATGCTAAAACATCTCAAAACAGACATTATGCCAAAACTCAATCCTAAGGGTAGTTGACTTCTCGAAAGAGTTTGTGCTTCTGACGGACACCCCTCTTACAGGCTTAGGAGACGTCCTGTCCCAAATTTGCAATAGACTAGTACACCCCATACTATAAACCAGTCGCAAGTTATTCTGACGTGAAAAAAACGACTCGGTGGTAGAACTAGAGGCCCTAGCCATCAAGTGGGCCATTATCCATTTTAGAAATTACCCATTTGGATGAAAGTTTACAGTGGTTACCGACCACTCACCCTTAGTGTCGATTAGCCAACGTAAAGAGTCCAACCCCCGGGTCATAAAATGGTTTCTAGACCTACAACCCTATTGTTTCACAGTAGAACACCAGAAGGGAAAAGACCAGGGAAACATAGGTTTTCTTTCCAGATTCCCTTGTGAAGCAAATGTGGCTACATTGCATGGAGGAAAGGCATGTGAGAAACCTGAAGGTGTCTCCCTAGCTAATCCCCGGGGATCTGTCATCCAGGTAGCCAGGACACGGCCATCGCTATTGGATCCAGTTGCTGACGGTGGACCAGTGAGGGAGGATCACCTGGATGAGGGGTCCTCAGGAAGTGGGAGTTGGACACAGATGGGTGAGATGTGGTATCCCCCTTCCTTCAACACCTTATCCCCATCCTACCACGTAGGACATTCAAAACCACTGCCCCCTCCCCCTTTTACGAAACAAACACTTTTGCACAACACACCACAGAATGGACTAACACAGAGCCATTTACCTGACATGTCCCAATAGAAGGGTCAGGCAAAGTCAGGCAATTAATCATAATCACACACACACACACACCTGACAGCAAGTTCCCTTCCCCACAGGGATAAAAGATGGAGAAAGAGAGCACAGTAAGAGCAAGGCAGACCGCACGACGGGACAGCTATCCAGACCAGGCAGTTCAAGAGGAGGAGAAAGGTGGCAAACATCGAGAGGCTGACGAGGGGAGACACGGCATTGCCCTCTTTGACAAAACACAGCGAACCCTCTGCTGAAAGAATCTTAAGGCCGTTAAAAATAGCCCAAGTGTGTTGCAGCAGATGTCAACGGTACACAGAGCGTGTTGGTGCTGATAAGCGGGAGCGAGGGAAACTCCTGCTACCGTGGTATTGGCCTTGACTTCGGTTACGAGGAAAGCCAAGTGGTTCATCAAAGCTGGTGAGTCGAGAGGAGAGCTGATAAGAACTGCGCTGTGGTGAATGAAAGACGCAAAGTGGCAAGCTGAACCAAGTTCAAAGAGTGGTAATAGTGTTGAGGAGCGATAAGATGTAGAGGGAACCTGCTCCACCTGGGTGCTAACTCGAGAGACTCTGGTCTATCCATGGGCGTAGTTTTAGGGGGGACAGGGGTGTGTGTCGCCCCCAACTTTCATGGCACACCATTTTGTCCCCATTCATCTAGCTGGGGCACCTTTTCTTCAGATGTCATGTCCCCCCAACATTTTCAGCAAAGTTACTCCACTGGGTCTATCCCCGTCTGAGTAAAACTACAGAAACCAGAAGACCGTAGGAGAGCTGCCAAGATAGGTCAAAGTGGTCATGCAGGAGGTGAAGCAAAATTCCCATACAGTCGAAAGCCTTTCACCTATGAACTTTAAAGAAAGCAAGGGAAGTGAATCCCATAAGCATTGAAAGTAAATGTATAGGTGAAGTTGGCAAGTGTGAAACCAGAAGAGGGATGCTGACGAGAAGGGGCAAAGTCTAAAGTCCCAAGAAACAGTGTGTTGACAAAGGTAAACCCAGCCGAGGGATGTCCACTGGAACTGTTTAAAAAGACATTAAGATTTGTGAGCAAAGGAAAAGCCATAGTAAACCCAGAGGAGGGAGGCTGAAAGTAAAGAGAGGTCAGCCCCCAAAAGAGGGGGACCCAGGAGTGAAGAATCCTCATCCTAAGTAAAACCAGGAAACAAGTTTTCATTTTGTTGAAGGAATTTTGTTTTGTTATTGAATACGTCAGGCCCTCGAAGGCAGGAGACTTTCAAGGAAACAAGACTTGGCCATTGACTGTACTCATAGCTGCAAGTGGAACTGTTGACTCGTGCTGGGAGAGCTCAAGTCTGTGCTTTGATCCAAGATCCCATTTTACCCCATGCTCAAAACGTGGGAAAGGGAGATCAATGCTACCGCATCCTGACATATTATTTGTGAACACTTCTTTCTCTTCTTGAAAACCAACCCACCCCCTTTTGGTATTAGTTGTGAGGTTTGGCAATAGGTTTCTTAGTATAAGACCTTTTTATTTGACACAACGCCACAAGAACTACCTTAGGTTCAGTTGATGGTAGACACTTGCTCCCATCTTAGATTTAAGTTTAGATTAGACATTTTTCCAACCTACATACAGTTTAATAAACACTCTTGAACTGTGATCACTTGTGTATGTCTTTACTGTTGCCACCATGAGTTCCTTACAACTCCCACTTTCTGCATGATCACCAGCATAAGCAGTTGCAATAACATAGAGACAGGACAAACTAAAGTCTCATTTCACTGGGGAAATACTTACAATGAGAGGTGAGAACCCACTTAGTCTCCCGTCTATCCCAGGTTAGGCAGTCTGTGAGCAGGAAAGGACAGTGTCACAGTCCCTTGGCCTCCTCAGTCCCAAACTTCATCTTTCTCTCAGACTTTCCCAACCCAACCCGCCCATCCCCATGAGCACCAAAATGTCTATCACACAATTCCCTGCAGGCAGCAGGAGAAGCAAGTCACAGGCTCGGGATAGACTTGGATCTCATGTAGGGATGGGCAGTTTTCACCTTCTGGTGGTGTTGGGTGAGGGTGCTGAAACTGGATGATCACCGGCTTGTGCTGTGGACTCAAACAGGGTTAACTCTTGCAGTGGAGTCCTTAGAACTTTACAGCCAGAGACTTGTGGGTAACTCTAAGATTCCTGATAGAACACCTCGCCTCTCGAAAAGAACCAGGCTTAGAAGGATATGGGAGTGGAACAGGCAGAGGATCCTTCACCTTTATGACATCTAGACAGAAGGCGTTATTTACCAAGGGCTTTATTCCAGACCTATACTCTTCCAATTAAGCAATTACTCAAGGATATCCCGTATTAAATGGGAGTTTAGGATTATCTGTACCTCAGGGCCTGATGGGCTAGCCACATTCAATTAAGATGAACTGGTTCGGAGATGTGCATGCTTCAAAAGGGAGACATAAAAGATTGTATGGATATACCAGTGCTTGGGGTGTTGCATTTTGACAGTTACCAGGGAAACCAGCATCAGGAGTCGTAAAGGTTCCCAAGGATCTGATTTTAATTCATGGTGGCAATCGGGAATCTGTACTTTTTGAATGCTAGCCGCACTCAATCATGGTCTGTCTATGCTGCAGACTGCTTACATTGAAGTTGGACAAGCACTTGTATGCAACTTTGCGTGTCGCAAGGCGACATGGGTTTTTTGGTGCAGAGACACCGTCTTTCTGGCCATATCTGGTGTTGCATGGATGAAATTAACTCTAGGTGAAGGGACAGGAAGCATGCAAAGGTTGCAGCCAGTCACACAATAGATTTGTGACAAGCCTATCGATATGTGATAGCTGCTGTATGCAAACTCGACAAATGGAAGGCGTTTGCTTGAGGTGTCTTGTGCTTGTAAAGTGAAGCATTGCAGGTGCTGTTCATTGAGTCCGTTCACTTTTTTAGTTTGGCTATCATGTTGGGGGTGGAAGGCTTTGGAGGAATGGATCTGGAAACCAAACTTCTCGTCAGGGCATGCAAGAATATGGCGTTGAACTGGCGACCATGATCAAACACCACTCTATGGAGCAACCCATGAAGGTGGACGATGTGTTGTAGGAAAAGGCAAAACAGGTGTTCACTTGAATATAGGACAATGAGAAGAATAACTATCCAATTTTGGAATAGGTATCCATCGCTGTGACGAATCGACTTCCAGGGCACCAGTGGTTCAGGGATGAATATCGGTTTGTAAACCATCAATCAGCCCTATACCTCTCGTACACCAGAAGGGATCCGAACAGATTGTAAACACAAGTAAAATATAAATCGCCTTGTCCAATTTTGGTAACGTAGACGGAATGGCAGGCTTATCTCTGCAAGGTCGTGGATCATTGGTTAGAAACAACAAAGCAAAAATACAATGATACAAGCGACTGTCCAGTCAAGGTTGTATAAAAATATCGACTTTATTATTATTACAACAGACAGTTCTAGCACACTACAAAATACAACCCACCCTGTAAAGGAACACAGAGGACAGACAGTTTCACGAAGGAAAGGGATGCAGTCTGGATACTGACAGGAGGGTAGTCGGTAAAGCAAAGGGTCTTAACTGTTCAAGGTTATTTGGTTTCAGCACAGAGGGAGCAATGGGTCGTAAATGGCACAAGGGACCTTCATAGAACAACCAGGGGGACAGAACCACAATGTACCTGATGCTTGAGATTATCTTGATGCTCGACAGTGTCGAGGTTGTTCGAGGATGCTTTGCAGCTCCTGAGACAGAGTTCAAGACGGGAGACAGCTGCAGGTATCAAGCGGCAGGCAGTTCAGCAAACGAAGCTGGACAGACGGCAGCAGGCTGGCCTACACAGTGGCTTGGGGTCAAGAATCGTTGTCTCTGTGCTGGTTGGCGGATCTAGAACATTGGTCGAGACGTCTCAGATGGCTTTAGTGACTGCAGCGTGACAACATTCAGTGGCGCAGCCGGTCGCAGTTCGTGGGCTCAACTGCCTCGAAAATGTAATTAAAGGATGGACGCTGGTTGATGCTTGTTGTCGCACTCCTCCTAGCTTTTTCACAGGGCTTGTGTCATCCTTTAAGTCAGACGGCCCAAAGCTCAGGAGAGTTTGCAGGCAATGGCCTTGTCTTTTGCTCAGAGACTCTCTGGCCCTTCCCACCTAGGAAGCTTGCTGGCAGAACCTAGCAGGTCACGCTGTGGGCTGGTTGAGTACCGGTTCTGGAGCTGCTGGAAGGGTCCTCCGAGTCCGGTATCTCCCTCTGTTCCCTGGGAGATGTTTAGGGGAGGAATCCTGCTTCCCTCTTGGAAAACCTGGCTTTTTTTTCACTGGCAGAGGTAAGGTAGACTGTACTTTCAGCCAGGGTCCAAATGAGTTCTTCTTTTTACTCCTTTCGAAGTCGTCGGATGATCTGCCTAGTGAGGGGTTCAGCCCTCTTTTAAAGCCAAATGGGCCCCAGTGATTGTTGCAGACTAAGCCTACCTTAATGAACCAATCCTAGGTCCCAACCAACAATCTTCTGTTATTTGTGAGATCATAACCAGAGTGCTTTGCAACAAGAAAGGTTAGAGGTGACAACATGTACTACTAAGTCCCACCCATCTTTTTGTCTGTTGTGGATCAAAGTGTTTCTCTGATTCTGTCTCCCTCAAATCACATACTTCTTCCCTCTGAAATGAGATCCTTCTGAATGGGTTGCCTACTGTAAATAGTGGTCCCAGACATAACATGCACTGCCCTTCACATAGAGGGGTGGGAGCTAGCTTCAAGCTGATGCATTGCATACCAAAGAGGTGTTGGTGTTTCCTGTCCCTTGTCTTCTGTGAACAAGCCCCTTCACAGGCCTGCTTCAATTAACTTTCCTCAGTATGCGCTACCACTACACAGAACTTAACAGTAGGCAGGGAGGATCCATGGAGCCTTTGATATTTTAATTAGGCTGGCCATGGCCGGAGGATGGTGCTGTCCTATCCCTTCTTGCAATGCTTTGATGCGCCTGTGGCTGTCACATTCCAGCTGAACATGACAAGAGGACTGCGCCGGTAGGCTGTGTCTCCCAGAGTTCACTTGACTATGTGTTTGTTGTGCGGTGAGCATTGGAAAATGTGTGCAGATTAGCCCCACACATTTCCCACAGGTTTATCTACCAACATTCCATTTCTTTAAATAAAATATCAAAAAAGCCCAGATGAGTGCACACTCCCCTTGCGGATGGCCGAATTCCTCACAATTATTGTCACGAATATGGTGATTTCCCAGGAGGGTGGCAACTCACTGAAAATATTCACAGTGATAATACTCCATAGTAGTTCAGATATCTCTAAGGGCTCTAAGGATAATGAGAATTATTTGTTTTTAATATAGCATTTTCTCCACATCGCTGTACATAGAACACATTTACATACAATTATCATCCAACCGAAGTTTGTATTCATTTATCGACCTTGGAGGGATGAAAGGCAGAATTGGTCAACATCGCTCAACAGTACTTGCGCGGCCGTCTTCATGCAGCGTCATGTCACTCGGCTGACGCTCCAGTGCACCGATGCACTACGGTCCGTTCCATCCACAACAGCGGCTACCTCACATCGTAAGAAGCCATGGGACACAGACAGTGGTGCTCCTTAACGAGTAAGTGTTGTGCCCCTTCCTTGTTGTTGACGCGTCCTTTTGGAGGTGTTACCCGTGTCTCTGCCAGCCTTTCCATTGTCCTGGTTCTCTCCTTTCACCCACTCTCTGTGCATTTGGCCTTCCTCCCCGGTCTCTGTGTTGATTAACCTATCTTCATTAATTGCCTTCTGTTTGCCTGGTCAGTGTGCTTGTCCCTTGCCTGTTCGAATCCTACTGTTTTTTGGATCCCCTGTTTATGGACCTTTTTTGAGTTTGAGATTGTCTTTTGGAGTACGCTTTCAATTTGGAATGCTTACTGCTGGTGTAGTTTTACCCCTGCCTGCTTTCATCGGACTGCCTTTAGATTGTGTTTTGTACTTCTTGACTACATCTTAGACTGCTGCCATAGATCTTTTACTGTCCCAATTAGTACGTCCTCATGCCGTCGTGATAGATCCTAGCTTACTTTTGTTTCTGTCGCGCCTCTTGCAGTTGTGCGGGTTTCCTGACCTATGGACACAGTGTAATGGGGGAAGGGGTCTGCTACCATCTAGGTTTACTGTGCATCATCTCATGACCCTAGGTGGGTAAACATCCTGTTATCTGTCTCAACATATATTTTAATACACATGGGTATTGACATATTCCTTTCCTTTGCAGCCTGGAGGATTGAATCATTGGTGCAGTTCCTTCCTCCCTCCTTTTGTCAGTCACCTCAGAAAACCTCTTTTGAGTCGAGGTTCTGTGGTGATAAACATTTAGGACAGTGTGGTTGTCTCACAGATTCTTCCCTGATTGGAGATCTCCGGCCAGCGTCTGACAGATGTAAGGTGCCTTCAGGGATTGGTCATAATTCTGGATGTTGCTTTATGAGCTCCACAACCTCTGGCGCCTACATGGAAACCTTGAGCTATTGGTCCATTCCTCTCAAGAAGTTACACCAGGTGCATAACAGGCAACAGATGGTCTGATGGAGTAGATGCCAGGTGGGAAAGGGCATCTACTTTCAAACGTGTCGTGCCCAGACTGTAGGACAGGGTGTAGTTGAGCCTGACTAAAATCAAGATCCAGCGGGGACGGTGAGGACTAGTACACTGTGCTTATTTAAGGAAAGTGAGGTCTTGTGATCTGTAAATTCTTCCACCAGGTAGGGATCTTCCTTCCAGATGCGATCTACGTCTGAATACCAGCGGAATGTCAGCTGCAGTCCTTGATACCAGCAACATCCTGCTGGTAGAATAATGGTCACTCTAGGCCCATCTTCACCTTAACGCCAACAGGTCTTTCTGGAGCTGGAATTCTACAGACTGCTGCACATCATTTTGGGAGGATCCACCTGATCCTCCCTTTTTCCTTCCAACCCCTCCCAGGTCCCCTTCCCCTATTGCCTCTAGGCTGATCCCCACCCTTTTTCCCCTACCCCCACAACCACTTACCTGTTTGGAGGTCTGGCGTGCCACCCATTTCTGCTCTTCTAGGTGGTCAGCAAGGCCAAATGGCGGCGTAATGTACTGCGGCATCATTCCACCGGCATTCAGACCATATCAATCCAGATAATGCCGCCATTGCGCAAAACTATTTTTGAAGCTTGATATTGTCTATCATAGCTCTTGTAATTACACCTGCTAAGGTACACTTTGTGCGATTGATGCAACGCGATGCAGTAAACCATCATCTCCTTCTGTGATGTTAAAGGTTCCTATGTACCACAGGAATTGTCTGGTTCTAATTCAATGGGTTTGTGGGTGTTGGGCAGGATCATGATTGGTGTGGACCAAAAGGCATGTTCGAACTGATTGAATGCCTGTGTTGTGGTATCCGAATGGAACCGTACGGACTGTCTCGGGAGGGTCGCTCAGGGGCAAAGTGCGGGCCTTGGAAACAAGACGACATGGAGCAACACAGATTTGATTCCCCGGTTCCTCGCTTAGAAACCTCTGGATATTAAGTGCAAGTTATAAATAACCAATCATATTTTACTGCCATACCAAATGGATCAATGGCTGTATATGGTGGGAAAGAATTAAGTGACAAACAGAATTGGCAGATTACGGAAAAAGTAGTGATTCAGTGACGTTGGTGGATCTAAGACGAATTACACTGTGCGTTGGTCCATTTTTACCCCTTTGGAGGTAAGTACCGTAATAACTCCACCTCAGTCCTGTGAAATCTGTTTGTTTCCACTTTTGGGTATAATGTACGCACCATGTACATGCCGTCTGTATTCCTATCAGTTGTGGGAGTAATATTGTCAACAAATATTTGCTTTTTCAATATCACTTACTCCATATCCAAAACGTGCCAGACACAATCAATTTAAAGCACTTCTGAATAATTCATTTAGATTTCAACACAACATAAATGATCTATTTGTTTTGTCGAAATTATAAATTCAATATATAAAAAATGATTGGTTCCAAAAAAGCATAACACTTTCACCTGTCTCTATTGCCACAACCTTTCAAGTATATGTGCTCTTCTTCGGGAAGGAAGTGGCTTATATATTTTAACATAAATCACTCATCTTAACATAATTTAAATGTTGGAAGCAACAGTACACAAAAACTCAAGCAGCCCCAACTTGAAGGCTAAACAAAATTAAACATGTATATTTCTACAAATGGAAGTCACAAGTCCGAATAAGCCTCTGCAGACATGTGCCGTGGTGAATGTCTTCAGTTGAACCTGAACCCGGAAGTGCACTGTGTTAAGAACTTCCTTGATCATCGAAACTAAAGGCAAACTGCAGACCAACGTTTACTGCGCCAACGTTTTGGACAATTTAAACAAATTAATTGCTCATGCATGTTAAACAAACAAAATACACCATTAGTGGTGTGGGCATTATGAAATGTAGTCACATCAAATGAACGCAGTAAAGGATATGGGTTCATTAATTCCACCCGAGGCCAAACATTCTAAATAATGACTCAAGTAAGTTTCTCTTTCTTGTAACCGTTCCCACTGAGCTCCACCCATGGCGTGTCGAGGGAACACTCGAAGTACTTGAAACTTATCTTGAGCCACCATGGGTTGCAGTTGCTTATTAAACTGTCTTGAGTGGGGAGATTTGATATTACCAAGCTTGATATCATTTCTGTGTTTCCGTGATGCCTTCCTTCATCTTTCATGTTGTTTTGCCCACGTATGCTAACCCACATGGGCCTCAAAAGCGCCTGGAAACCATGCAAATGGCAGCAGACCGAGGTATAAATACCAGTAACATAAGATAATGCTGCATACTATTTTATCAGATAAATAACAGACTTTTTATCGCATGTTGCATAATGTTGTAGCTGTGTGACCTCATTTTGTATGTGCAGCTGTTTCTCTTTTTATAATGTTTCAGCAGCTGCAGGGAAGGGAATGGTAGGTGCCCATAGGGGTGGCAAAGTTCCCTGTCTTGCTCTGGGCAACTCAGCTGGGGTAGCTAAGTGGTCTGGGTGGCTTCCCAAGCTGGCAGATGATGGGTCTGGGAAAGGTATGGCAGGCCGCTCCAGGTCACCCGCGCTTATTTCACGTCTCAGGGTGGGGGGCCAATCACATTTCCTCCTCAAACACTCATGCCCCTTTGAGGGAATCGAGAAAAGGTAGTCCTCAGAACCCGCAGTGCCTGCACCCGTTGCTCCCCTCGTAGCGGGTGCAGGAATTCCATATAAATCTACACAGGTAAGGAACAGGAACTGAATTCGGATGGGAGCCATCCCTGCACACGATATCCACTCCCACCAGTGAGGAACAAGTAGACTAAGAGAGTCCACACGAGGGGCAGAGACAGAGAGAGACAGCGAGTGACAACCGCAGAGAGGTCCACCCAAGAGGCAGGGTCAGCAAGCCCCAAGTCGTACATCAGAGCTTGAAGCCATTCTCCGGGGTGGGGTCCACTTTCCAATCCCTACCTCACAAGCCTGAGGAGTCACTCTTGGGTTCTCTTACCAAAAGAGAGGCTGTAAGGCAGGGCCAGGATATGTCAGGCAGAGACAGGACTGCCCAAGGGGAGGGACGAGCCAATCCCATCTGGGCTGCGAGTCATCCCCATGTACGGAGCCTCACAACAACTCCCCATCTTAGCTGTTGCACCTGAGTCCCCTTTCACCCGAGAGAGGATCGAAAGCAGGGCCAAAGCGCTATAAAGGCGGACAAGCTCACTTTGTCAGTGTGGGTGTTTGTGATAGGGGCCGGGCAATGGAGAGTGGAGACAAGAGGTGTTTTGGAGAAGGCTGAAGAAGCAAGCAGGTAGGCCTGGAGTGGAGGCAAACCCCTGAAAGATGGAGGAGGAGAGGTGCAAAAGGCTGGACCACAGTAATGCCAGGGAGCTGGAGGAAATACCTAAAAGACCAAATTGACGATCCAAGAGAATGGGGGCTCCTGGCAAGGAGCGGGATAGTGGTGGTTAAACAGGCAACACTAGTAAAAGGAGTGAAGGTGGTGATAATTACAACAGTGCCTAAAGGGCTATAAAAGTGGGGGTAGGGCCAACAGTTCCCAAAGGAGTGATGAAGGAGTGGATAGTGAATGCAGTCCCCAAAGGGGTGAAGAGGGCAATAGAGGTGAGGAAGGCGGGGATAGAGATAATGGTTGCAAATTAACCACAGTTGTGTAAAATAATGTCTTCTACAGAAAATGTATTTTTTGATCAATTCATATTCCCTCATTCTGTACTTGTTAAAAGGTTCTAACTGTTTAGATGAAAGTGGAGATAGTGACAAAAGTTCTCAGAGGGGCGTGTGATGAAATGACTACGGGGATGAGTACTCAGCCCCAGATTAGTATCACACCAGCAGTGATCCCAATCATACAGGTGACACAGACACAGTCCAACAGGTCTACCTCTGTAAACGCCAGAAAAGGTAAGTCTTAATTCTTACTATTAGGATGAGCACAAACGGTTTATTGCAAATTTCGTCTTGCAAGAGAAAATAGGCAGCATCTGACCATTAACCCATTTAAACATCCCCTCCCAACACAACCCGCTCCACTCTCCACACAGGACCCTTGTGTGGAAAAGCACTTACCAGGACTTCTGGTCTATTATTCCCACCTCTCCTTAAACAATGATCACATTGTCCCATGGGGGATAGTCCCTTATTTATGTCCATGCCCCTAATCGGACCACCTGAATAATGAGTTTAGGGTAAAGATAGTGCCAGTGACGAGCTTCTGGTGGCATTCTCCTCAGGCGAGGGGCATCGGCCTCCGCCCCTCTGACGATGTCTGGTGTTGGAAAAGGGCTTCATTGTGTGAACTTGCTCAGTCCAGCCAGATCCATTGGCACTGAGTCGGCAACCTTGCCCCAGTAAGCTGGCACAGGTCAAAAATCCAGAGTCAGCATGCTCATTATGGTGGCCACCAGCATTGCCTAGTGGCAATACACATCCGGGTAACCAAGAGTCCACTGGAATGTAAAAGAAAACAATAAACACTAGTGGCAGGAGTAATTCTTATAGCCAAGTGTAAGAAATGTCAGATGAAAACATTTTGTCCCAACACTGCTTCTTAGTTTTCTTTTGCCACAGAGGCTCTTTCTGCACCCGCCCTATCCCGCTTCCCGAGCTCCTTCATTTCTCGTATTTCTTTATACCTTCATTATTTTGTTAGTTCACTTAGAGAGCTGTTTTAGTTATGCTGAGGTTATGTGACCGTCCATACATCCTTTGCTTTTTGCGGTATGCTATATCTTCAGGAGGGATGTGAGCTGTTGACAATAGCAACATAAACAATTTAAATACAATAGTCAGAAATAAAAGTAAACCCATTTGAGGTTTTAAAAATATAGACTTTTAATCCAAAAAAAATGCAATTAACTAATTAGGAATTACTATGAAAATCCACCCATGTACTAAACATAGAGAATGCAGACATTTGAAAGGGCATTCTGGGTAGACGAGCAGGGGTGTTTAGGCCCAATATTGTCACAATGCACTGTTTAAAGGATATGCCTTTAAGAACAAGGTAGAGAAGAGGGGTTTAAAGTCACTATGGCCCCAAACGTTGACCAGAAGGACAAGGCTTCTTTACAGTGGATCATTTATTGTCCTTAGGGCTCAACATCATTGAGCCAGGTATTTCAGCATTTAATCAGGAGTTTGGGTGCTTTAGGAGCCTGACCGATGTCGAGTCGATGAGTAACGGTTACAATGATACAGTGCTGTTAAGCAGCAGCAACGGCTTGCCGGTCAAAGACGGTGGGTATGGCAAGCGATGTCGGGTCAGTAGAACGGGAAGACTCTGCAGTGTTGGGTGCATAGAATCATAGACTGGCCTTCGGCAGCAAGCAGACTCAGCTGGCTCAACCTGCTGGTGGCAGGGTACTGCAGCAGCGTTGGTTTGAATGCAAAGAAGCTGATGACCGATTGCGATGTCAAGCTGGGAAGACTTGGAGGTACTCAGATGCAGAGACAGTGGAACTTCGGCATCCAGCGAAACTCAGAGATTCGGAGACAATTGGATGCCCGAGGTCGGAGAGAAATTCAGTGGTTCCCGTGCAGCAGCTTGAATGGCATTTAAGGGGCCCAGACCGGCAATGTGGCAGTTTGGCGATGCTGGGAAAGCTAGAGGTTGCCTCCTTGGTTCTGTGGTTGCTGGAGGTCCCAATCCAAGGGCTCCAGCACAAGGTGAGTCCTTCTGTTCTGCACTCCCACTCCAGTTAGTCTAGCTGGCACCTACAGTAGATCTCTCACCTCCAGTGAAAGGGGCCTGGTGCCAGTGCAGCCAACAGTGAGGCTTTGTGCCAACAGTAGTCACTTCCACTGTTCTCTGTGGCTGGTTAGGGAACAGAGGTCTCCTATGCCTTGGTTGCCTTCTGTCTTCCCCTCTATGGCAGACGACTTCAGAATTGACTGCACTCCTAAAAGAAGGCCACGATTGTATCCTTATTTCGTTGTTCATGGTCCAAAGATGAATCAAACAATGAGGTTGTTCCCATCTCCTTTTAAAGGAAAAATGACACCCACAGGGGATTAGTCCAAAGCAAGCCTGCTGTAAGGAGTGCAATCCAGGTTGTGGCAACAAGTGGTCTTTGCCTTATGACATCACATCCAGAGTACCTTGCCCACAGGAAGTGGAGGGGACATGAGAAATGAAAAGAGCCCTTACTGAAATCAAGATGGTGTGACCCTTCTCCAGGCCAATCTTCCCACTCTGGCTACTCTGTCTAAGCGCCCTTCCCATGCCTCCTGAGTTCAAAGGGTCTCCAGTGATCAGCACCCTGGTGCGAGGGAGGCTTTTGCTTTGTCGTTGTCTGTCTTTGAAGCACGGTACCCACAGGACCTCCTGTGGAAGGTTTCTATGGCCTGGGGGAAAGGTGTTACCCTTGCTATTGGAGATTCAGAATGGGAAGCATCCTGGATATTGTTCCACGTGGCAAGTTAGCATAGACTCCAATATACTTCAGTTCTGTCACAGTTATGCCCTGCTCACAGAGCTGACACTGGTGTGATACCAAATGGGTGTGACTTTATGATTGTGTGATTCTAGCAATCACCATGCCAATCCAGGCATATCTTATATTTACATATGTATGTGCCATCAAACTGTCTGGATTCCACAATCATTTGGATTTAGATCAGAGGTGCAGACAGTTAAAGTGCCACCTTTGCCTGCAGGGGGTTTGTGTTCTGGCAGCTGTCAGGGATGAGCAGGTGACCTTTGAACCTGCTCTTTGCCACGGCAGAGCTGGCGATGTAGATGTTGGTAGACTGGTTAGAGCAAAGCACGTGTGCACTATCATTTTGGCATGGAGCATTTATGAAAGGGTGGGAGGTCTGATTAACCAGCCTCTCTTTCAGAAACAGAAATAGCAGCATCAATTATTTCACACCCTCTCAGATGGCAATCCTTCACAATGTCTACCTTTTCTAACTTCCTATATCAGTGCTTGCATCCATTTATATTCCATGAAGCAGTTTTACATCCCATACTGCTTCGTTTGTCAGTCTACCACTTGTGACATTATGAAGCAATTATACAATCCTTTGTTATTTCTTAAAGTATTTTAGTACCCCGTATTTCTTCATGGTTCAATGTTTCTACCTCTTCTTACCCAGTGCAGCAGTGCTGATTCCCTGTCTTGATCAATGGAGCAGTGGCCCTGTCACTTAACACATCATTGAGCAATATTCCTATCCTACCTTACTAAAAGCAGCAGTGTTGCTTTCCTTCGCTGCTGAGTGAAACAGTGATCATTTTTGTTGTGTTTGTGTTTTCGTCCAATATCAACTCATCACATTTTGTACTGCATTTTTTTACCCTTTTTTATACACAAACATGTAAGCGGTGGGTTGGGGTTAGGCATATGGATAGGGGAGCTAGTGAGTGAGGGAAAGGTGTGGGGGCCTGCCACCCCCCCCCCGAATTTTGCTGTAAACAAATGTGGTGAAAAAATGCAGTAAACGGAATTTAAGGAGTTAAAATTCAGCCAATTCACATATTTCCACTTTTTTCACTACCCCATGGAGGAGTGTTACAGGTTGCACTACTTCAAGAGGCAATGGCATTGTGAAGTTGTACTCTGGGGATAAGTGGTACATCCCATAATACTCCCTGCAAAACAATACTATATAAAAACGTCAGGCACACCATTACCTTATATGGTGCACTCCTTTGGGGACTTCGATGCTCTTGTCAGAAGTACAATTTGGGAGGTTGATGCAGTAACCTTCACAATGGATGCCACTTTTGATGGGCAACAGGTAGCAGAATCAGGAACCTCCGTTACAGACAGCAGGTGTATATAACAAATGTCATGTAAAATGGATGGCACTCAGATTAATGTGACAATTCTGGTTGGTTGCTCCTCAGGACTGGTCACTTAGGCTATTGCTCTGTTTGGGGATAGGATCAGGCTATCAGCAGTGCCTTCCTTTTCCAATCACTTGAATGGAGCGCTAGAGTGTCAATCATCTCTGCATCATCAGCGAAAAGCACAGAGGGCAAGAGCCATTTCTGGTTTGACCTGTTCAGACCAAGATTCCATGGGCAATGACATCCACTCCTCAAACCATCGATTAGCCTAGGTATGACACTGAGCATCACACCCCAGGCATTTTTGACATTCCCCACACTCAGTCGCACATACAACCAACACCCACACACTCGGCACCCAGGAACAGCCAACCCATACATCTTCCTCCACATACCGCTCACACGCACTTGGGCTGCACATTCCAAACACATGTAACCTCTGTTCATCAATTCACATTCTGAGGAACTGCACACTGCAGGCATTTATGTTCTCATCACCACACATAACTTCAACACATTTTCATTATAGAAACTTGGGAAACCCCAACCTCAACACACATCCTTGACGTTGCCACACCCATAGGCTACAACATACAGAATAACAACTTGTGGCAAGTTAGAGAAGCTCACCATCCTTTTATTCGAGGGGGCACGAGCCACAGGTGACTGCGATAGAATGACTGCTACTCCCAGAATGTGGAAGGAGCAGGATTCCCTGGTTCTTCACTCACCCAAAGATGCCGTATCCATACTTCCTCTTCGAAAGATAAACAATGAACAACACTAGGCTTTGGGAGAAAGAGATCATGAGCTGGAGTATTCCATAAACTTGGGATGTTCCGTGGAACAAACGTATAACAACTATGCTTTCCAAACAGAAATGTTTCAATGAACAAACGTATTTCCCCAGTGATGAATGCTTGGGAGAACGGGCATAGCTTTCAAACTGTAAACATGGAGGGAAACCCATGTATCACGCAAACAGCGGAACGAACATGTTCCATGAATTGTTGTCACTCAATTAATCAAGTCAACCGCATATTTTGGTTGGAGCACCACACCAGCTCTCCCCACAGACACTGACACATCAGAGCCATTTATCAAACAAAATAATTGTGCCAAGATCGCTCTGCTATCCCGGCACCTTTTAAAATCCTTGATACAAATAATTAATGTCAATAAGGGCCACAAATCATTCACCAAATGCCAAGTGTGTAACAATCCGTCAATTTTAAACTGTTTATGACCATATTATAGAGAGGGCCAATGAATAGATCCAAAAGACACTAACCACATGATAGACCAATCCTCAGTCGGCTTCAACAGAGGACCCTAAACTCAGGAGTATCAAAAGGGCAGAGAGGAGCCATTACAGGGGACAAGCTGGAAGAAAATAGATGTGTTGTTCTCCCGCTCCCTGGAGAACAAGGGGTTGAGGTGGCCAATTTGCTGCAAAAGTGGAGCGGAAACTGAACCAGTCATGGTACATGTTGCTGGGTGTTGCCAGAGACACCAAAGGGGCAAAGGGAGGGCGAATGATAGAACCCTTCCAAGAGAAGCTTAAACAGAGAAAACGCAGAGAAGGAATGACCACAGGCAGAATGGTGCGAACATCATCTGCTTGCCAAGGACAACGTTTTGGGAGGCGGAGCAGGGTGTTTATACTCTTTCTCACATACAAAGATAAGAGGCTCTGGAAGGGGCCTAAAAGTATGCCTGGTGGTGAATCAGAGGCTCTGGAGAGGCCTAAGGAACTTGGAAACTGTGAAGGATAGGGCAGCGAGTGGCCTCTGAGCGTTGTGAAGAAGCAAACCTAATTGGGAGTCAGAGGCCATGGGGAGGCCTGTCAGAAGAGGTTGTACAGAAGACGACAGAAGACAGAAGAACAGAATTGTGTGAACCACTGGAAGGAACTTCCCAGGGGAGCGTATTGTGTTTTACTTTATATTAGGACTGAGCATTTATAGAGGAGGTTTATGAGCTATTTTGTTGTCCAGACTTGGAACATTTATTTTAAAGCACAATGTTCGGCATGAGGCTAAAAATGACTTGTTAAGAATATGTTGAGACATTTATGGTGGCCATCAACTTTGGGCTTTGTTTATTAGATTAGGGTGTCCCTGGATGGATTAGGTTTGAGACTTTTATGTTGGCAGGACCTCATATCCTAAGGTGCAGGAAACATCAGAAAGACCTAATTTTATGTTATCCCATCCCTGACACTGTTTTACAGAGTTACTCCCTATTGATTCTCTATCATTTCCCTGAGTCCCTGTAGGCATTTGATCAACCCATACGCTAAAGCCATATCTAGTAATAAAGACAATTCCAACTGGACCTCTGGCTCCATTGTATTATTATTATTATATTATTGTCTCGAGAGGATAGCTCACAGGCAATGTGCTTGCCTTGGAAGCAAGAGGACACGAAGCAAGGCAGGTTCAATCCCCAGTACGCGCTTAGAAACCTCTGGGTATTAAGCGTGTTATAAATAACCAATTATAATGATTATAATTGTATCTTTCCTCGACCTTCCTACAAACCGCAAAATGAAATCTAGAGGAGACATTGCAGTCATTCCCAAAACCTCATGGACTTGTACCCACCATGAACATTCAACACTTAACTTGTTAGAGCGTCTCACATGCCATTTCCTTTTGTCTCTCTCTCACTCTCTCCCTCTCTCTCCCTCTCTCTCTCTCTTTCTCTGTCGCCCCTTCTCTTTCTCTCTCTCACACACACACACACCCATCCATCTTCCACCCAGTCCCTTGACCTCTCCCACATCAACAAGCCCTTCCTTGAGGAAATCAAAGACTCAAAGACTTTGTCAAAATCATCAACTACTCATGTGTAAGCATTAAAGCCACCAATGAAACCAAAATAGAAGAACACTTCAAGGTGCTTGCTGCATGAATTTACAACATTACCGGACTCCCTCACAGCAAACAACAAAAGCAATGACTCTTGAAAAAACATTTCTGTATTTAATTAGTAAAAGAATGTATTACATTTTGAGATAATACAGTAATACATGTGCACTAAATGAAGACAGCTTGTGCAAAGTCTTCTAATACCCACCAATTGTTAACACAAAATATTTAATGAAACAATGCGATAAATCGAACCATGAACACTTCAAATACCCAATTCACTCGCTAACACCAACCACGTGCATACCCCTCCCTCTCTTCAATCACATACTCACATATTCAACAAAAAAAAAACTAAACATTGAAAAATTCAAAAGCCGTTAATTAAAAAGAAATGTATACCGCACAGTGATGAATGCTAGCTGGCAAATCTGTCTCTCTTTGCCACCAAAGAGAGACAGATTTGCCAACAGGGACTCGTTATTAACACCACGGCCACGAGAAGATGCAGAAGACAGGGCAGTCAGTATGAGTGCCAACTTTTTCGAGACACAACACTAGCCTTAACAAACTTGGGAAGAAACACTGGCCCTTAGTTATCAGCACAGATAATTAAAGGTTTTTGCATTTTTCAATAGCTTTTTTTGTTGTTGAATGTGTGAGTATGTGATGATGGAAGAGAGGGTGAGGGTATGCGAGTGGTTGGTGTTAGAGAGTGAATTGGGTATTTGAAGTTTTCCTCTTTATGTATACGTGTTCATGGTTTGAAATGATTTATTTTATTGATTTATTATATTTTGTGTTCGAAATTGGTGGGTATTAGAAGACTTTGCACAAGCTGTCTTCATTTAGTGCACACGTATTACTGTATTGTCTCAAAATGGAATACATTATCTAACTGATTAAATACAGAAATGTTTTTTCAAGGGTCATTGCTTTTGTTGATTGATTCCCGGTTTGGGCACTTGTAGACTGTTTAAATAGAAAGGGGAGACCTCAGGTGTGTGTGTTCTCTCACAGCAAAAGCAACGTACTAGATCTGAAAACATCCACCCCCACTATTCCTGTCCACAGATTGAACTAACCACTACAGCATACCAATCACACCACACCCAACCACCTCAGCTAACCAACACAAACAAAGACAATGCACACCCCACACCTCATTCAAGAACTTACTTTTGAATACACTAGAAGATAACCTCACATCCCTGGTGTTCTCATATCGAAGAGGACCGGGACAGTCCTCTATTCCTCTAAGACGACAGGAGGTCGAGGGGTGACTCTGGCAGAAGAGATCGTTCTGGAGAACGCACGTAGCTGCTGCGCGTCCCCGCGGGGCGGCTTGCCAGCCAGTCTTACTTTGGCATTCTCCTTCACTCTATGTAGGGTCTGGCTGCCAGTTGTGCTGGGGCCACTGCAGTCTGCAGTCACTTCCTTCCCCGGTGCTGTCCACAGTGCTGGTCAACTGCCATTTTTCTCCTCTCCTCTCCTCGGTGTTGGAGTCTTCCTGGCATTTTGGCTGGGAGGCGAAACACATTAACAGAGATGGAGCACCGAGATAACTGAAGGTACTTATAGTTTCAGGCAGGGGGCATGTCGTACATGTCATACCCGATATGCCATGGGTGGTGTCATGAGCCTGCATTATCGGAGCATGATGTTTGAGCAGTCTTTTGCTCCTCTTTTTCTTTTCCTTTGACTATTTTGCTTAAATTATTGAGCTGTTTGGGCTGTTTGCCCTTTTGATACTATTTCATTGACGCTATTATATTATGCTATCCATATTCCGCTTTATTTCTGAAAAGAATGCCTACTACAAGGTCTCACCAATTGAAGTCAATATCTGCATGCTCAAAAGCCCACGTGAGAGTGAAAGCTGATTTATCTGATGTGACTCATGTAGAAGACAAATCCGTTAGCCAGCCCAAGATGACTGATTTATTTGATGGGGTAATTACCCCCATGGCCCTGAAGTGGTTAAACAGCCTCTATTGGAGCCTGCAGTATCATCCACCCCTTCACCACCAAGAGTAAGTTGGATCTTAGAGGTTTTGGAGAGGAGTGCAAGAAGAAGACCACGACTGCGAGAACAAAAAGTAGCAGACAGGGGGATGTCATAAAAGCTGGTGAAGAGGCAAGACCTAGAGTTTATAGCGGGATCCAAGAGAATGGGTTTGGTCCCAGGGGCAGCCCTCAAAATCTACCTGTTACTTCTGTCCTTGAACAACCTACATATCCAACAGTACCACAGAAGCGGATTTCGGCCATATCCCGGGAATCTGGGTTTACCAAGCCATCTAAGAAAGCTAATATGAAGCCTGAGAATTATGGTGAACATTTTGAAAGTTCTGCTGATCATAAGGAACTAAAGGGAGCCGAATCAGCAGGAGTTACAGCAGTAGTAACAGCTGTCCCAATAACAAGAGAGAAAACTCTGTCACAGCCGACATTGAGGGTGGCTGGAGAAGTCTCATCCAAGACCCTATGGCATCATGCTATTTTAACCCATGTAAAGCTCTGAGCTGACTGGCTTTCTATGAGGGAGAGCATCATAACAAAACACAACCTCTCTGCCAGTCTAAAGGAGTTTCAGATATGGTTTGAGACTGTCAACCATGGAGAATCCCAGGTTCCCCAGATAATGGCGGACAAACATTGTCAAGCTACCATATCCATTTTACCAACAGCCAGAGGAAATAATGTGGCAAAAGGTGAGATTGGAGAGAAATGGCAGGGTGAGAATTCTCCTCTACATCGGCCTACCTCGCTAGTATCATCATCAAATAGCAATAGCAAAATAAGTGATCTAGTCCAGGATAAGAGGAACATGTTCCTCTTATCCTGGACTAGATCACTTATTTTGCTATTTGTGATTGCTGGCATTTGAGCTTTTCTTAGGCAAAGATCCCTGGGAATAGAGGTTCTTTGCTTCTGACCAGCAGTTCTGGTCAGACTTGTATGGGACTTTGCAGGTCCTCGTAGTTGGCCTGCCAAATTTGATCATGATACTAGCGGGGTAGGCCGATGTAGAGGAGAATTCTCACCCTGCCATTTCTCTCCAATCTCACCTTTTGCCACATTATTTCCTCTGGCTGTTAGTAAAATGGATATGGTAGCTTGACAATGTTTGTCCGCCATTATCTGGGGAACCTGGCTTTCCTAGATGGCTTGGTAAACCCAGATTCCCGGGATATGGCCGGAATCCGCTCCTGTGGTACTGTTGGATATGTAGGTTGTTCAAGGACAGAAGTAAGAGGTAGATTTTGAGGGCTGTGAAGAAGACAGCTAGAAATGAATCCAGAGAAGCTTTAAGATATATAGTTCTAGCCTGGTTACACCAGAAACTAGGGAATGAGCCCATAAGATCACACAACTTAAATCTGTTGTAGGTTACCGGTTGAGGAATGGGGTTCTTCCTGTAATAGAGACTGCATTGTCATTGTATGCGGTAAAGGCAATTCCCCCCATTTCCTGAGCATTAGTAATGACTTGGCAAATACATGATCAGATTTGAAAATTGTGGTTGACTATACATAGTATATATGGCAAACTTAGTTGAGGCTAGGGTGTTCACTCTTAACCTGTAACATCACCCAGTAGCCATTACATCTATTTCTGTGGAAGTCATGCAATTTCTCTATTGCAAACAAAGCCATGCTGTCATGTATCTTAAGCATCACCACACTTTTTCCCTTAGCATTTTTAGATTCATTAGTGGTGTAGCATTGGCCTTTATTGTTGAAAAGTGTGTAAATATTGGAGAGTTATATTAACTATTGCACCTATTCACATTCTGAATCAAAGTCTCTAGTTTTTCCTTCTGTTTATGTGTTATGGTTTTAATCTTTGATGTTTTGTAAACTCTTATGCGCCAAAGGCCTGCTGCCCGAAGCATGTTCAATAAAAACTGTAAACTCCCTGGCAGCATCCCTCAGTCTTCAAATGCCAATTATTTGCTTATCGCACTGAAACCAACCTATCACACAGTCAAAAGAATTGACTGAAATAAAATGCTCCATATGTAAGAAAGGGTCTGATGGAAATCACAATAACAAGCAACAGGCCTCACAGTCTTGAAATCCTTCCACTCAGCAGACAGGAAACCTATCACTATAGCCCAAGCCAGCTCTCACTTTTCTTCTGTTGACAAGTCATCCACCATAAGCAGAGCTGTCTTCAAGGTGTGAGGAACCTGAGGGTGTCCTCACTTCTTTTCCCCCAGAATCCTCCTCTCATGTAGCCGGTGCACAGCTGACACCTCCTGACCCTGGGGGTGGAGATGCGAGGATCACCTGGGTGGAGGGTCCTTGGGGATTGGGGAGAGGATGTCCCCCACGAGACTGTATCACCCTTTTCCCTGAGATAACCACCCTTGCCCTACCCTTGCCTTTATAGGCTTTTTGCCAATCCTATTCTATCATTCCCCCTCAGTCACATCACTATAGCACTGGGACAAAGAAGAGGCGACTAGGAGTGGTACACACTAACATGTCATTTCACCCCTCCGCTAGTTAGAAGAGGGGCAGGTATGTCCAGAGAACATCAGTAACTATGGTCAGTCAAATGGGGTTAAGGACTCACACCTGCAACCTGTTAAGTGGTTGCAGGTGCATAAAAGGCAGAGCCGACAATCAGAGATGAAAGACCAGTATGAGAGAAGAAGGGCTGGGTGTGTCGGGCCTGCAAGGAGAGAAATCCTGTCAAGAAGGTGGCTGCCAAGCACGGTCCTGTCTGGAGGCCAGGATGTCACCAAATAGCCAGGAGAGACTGTGATGCTGAGGTCCGAGCAGGCCGCAGGAGGTTCACAGCTGTTAGAGCCTCCTTGGTCAGGTGCCCACAGCCGGAGCTGTGGGGCATGGAAGAGACCCCAGTGCTGCAAGCTACCGGCAGCATGCGCGAGTGGTGAGCGGAGCTGCTAGCAACCCACAGAGAGGTTTCCAAAGTGGGAGCGAGGCTTTCCAATGCTACAGAGACGTGGACACAGAGCAGAGAGCAAGGAAAGAAGAGGCTCGCAGGAGCAGCCAGGGACCGGTAAGTGAACAAAAGGGAACACTCGTACCAGGGCGCTCCTGGTACTACTGCACGGCAAATGTAATTGCTGAGTGAACGAAAATAGATATGCAAGCAAAAGTGAACCCAAAGTGAGGGGTTTTACGAGCAAGTTGAACTATCAGGGAAAGCCATGTAAATTAAGAATTATTCAATACCAAACTAAAGGAAAGCTTTGATAAGCTTATGAATGGAAACCAAGCATGTGTGAAACACATTTAATAAATACTGAAAGGCAATTAACGAACCTTATGGGATAAAGTGAAAAGCAAGTGATGAACATTACTGAAGGGTGTGAAAGTAATGTGGTGAAGGAAACTAGGTACCACGGAGTGAACTGTGTGAAAAGAACACATTGTGGCAAAACCAAGAGTCTGGCAAGGAGAAAAACACACTGTGGCAAAGCCAAGAGACTGTCAAGGAGAAACCAAAGTGAGGGTGAACCAAAACACAGGGGCAGTGACAGAGAAACATGTGTGGGCAAGAAAGCCTAGGGCTATCGGTTGCGTAACCTGTGATGGGTGGACCATGTGGTCCGACAACTGCGTCTAGAACGCGGATACCCTGTCCGTGAAATCCAAACAAACATACGGATATGTATGAAAGATTGCTGAAGTGAAAGCAGAAGGGAGAAATCTTTGTAAACTATTAAAGAATCAGAGGTAGTGTAAAGTTGACCTAGAACTGGTTTTGAGTATTAAGAGGCTAGAACGAAGTGTGAGCTGGCACACTAGACACACTGATGTCTTGCAGAAGGGAAGCCTAAGACCTTGTGAACTTTGTTGTTGCCTTGGGGAAGGGAACCTCGAGGCCCTTTTGTAAATGTGTTATCTTCTTGGGGAAGGAAACCCTGAGACTGTGTGGAACTGCTTTGAACTTGGGGAAGGTGAGCTGAAAAATAAGCCAAGAGCTGGAAAAAGTTCAGAACTTTATTTTGGAACACTATTTAGGTTGCTGTTGACATCCTTACACATTGTTTAGATTCAGTTGTGAGGGTGAATATAGGTTTTGGACACAGACAGACTTTTAAATTGAACTTACTGACTCAGACTTTTCTTACTTTCTTTAGGTTGGGAAATTCCACCTTAGCATAGGGCAAGTTAGGCCTTACACCCTCTTGACATTTAAGTTAAGAAAGGTATTTTTGTTTTACTTTGAATCTGTTGTCTGTGTCTTGCTTCATGGTGCCTTCAAAAAGGCCATCAAACACTGCATAACCCCAATAGCCAATATAACAATCCCGATTCCTTTGACAAGTCCAATTCCATCAATTAATACTTGACAGACAAAAAGAACATGATCGAGCAACACACCATCCACTGCAAATGCTCATGAGACCATCTGCCCATCCTCCAACCTGTACAACTGATGTATTAAGCTCAGAAACATCAGCATGGAAGAGCTGACCAACAACTCTTCTGCCCTTAAAGCAACCTCCTATTAGATAATGTCCTCTTGCCTCCATGATGAAGGCCATCGCATGAGAAGGCATCTTCCCCGATGCATTGAAGACTGATCAAACTCTTCCACTACTGAAGAAGCTCAGACATGACCCAGACAACTTGGCTAACTGTTGCTACATTGTCAAAGTTATCAATCTGGATTCTGACCCAAATATGCCATTTAGATCACCTTATCCAGGTCATCAATGAAGTTCTTCATATGTAGTCAATATGACCCTCGGAGGGGGGCATTACCGGTTGGTTAATGCCAATGTGGCCATAATTAGAAGCCCAAGCAAAGCAAGGGCTTTACAGAGCCCTGGGGGCATTACCCAACCGGTAATGCCCACCTCAGAGGGTCATATTGCCATTAGTAACCTGGCACGTCGTACCGGGGTACTAATAGCAATTTTTCTCGAGTTGAAAAACAGCGCGGCAACCGTTTCTCGACTCCAGAAAAAAAAGCAAAACAAAATGGCTGCCGGGGATCAGGGAGAAGGGACTATGGGCCTCATTACAAGGTAGGAGGTAAGGGATTATCGGCACCAGTAAGGGTGCCGTTGCCGGTAATCCCTTACCTCCATATTCCGAGGTCCCTTAGCCGGTCCCTTCCTTAACGCCTGGTCTGATCAGGTGTTAAGGACAGGACCGGCTAAGGGACTTCAGAGCTAATAACGGTACCGCAAATTGCAGTACCGTTATTAGCTACTTCCCCATTCCCATTGAGCCCTATGGGGGCTCAAATGGGAATGGGGAATGGTTCTCAGAATGGGGACTTGCCGGGTCCTCCAAGGTTGGAATGACCCGGTAAGTACCCAGTCTGAGAACCCGGACCCGGTATGAGGTAAAGGGGGTACCCATGGTGATATTAGCACCAGGGTTA
The DNA here is from genome assembly GCF_040938575.1 of Ambystoma mexicanum. NCBI lineage: Eukaryota > Metazoa > Chordata > Amphibia > Caudata > Ambystomatidae > Ambystoma > Ambystoma mexicanum. The sequence goes on along the minus strand of NC_090926.1, from coordinate 321,433,543 downwards.
CCTGCTATCGCGTAATGAGGCCCAATGTCTAGCCCCTTCTCCCTTTCCATGGCGGCCATTAAAACCAATGGAGACAAAAATGTAAACAAAAAATGGCCACCATGGAAGGGGCGAAGGGTCCCTTCTCCCTTTCCATGGTGGACACTCCGGGATGCTCTGGCGGAGAAGTAGAAGCTTCAGTTCCTTCTCTGCAAAGCCCGCGGTGAGGGCCAATGAGCTTGCTTGTAAGACGCTCATTGACCCTCGCCGGGTAATAATCTTGAAAAAGAGGATGCTGCATTCATCCTAATGCCCTCTCCACCACCTTTCACGCAGTCAGCCACGGAACACTTCTTAGCACCTGTGTCTCAGCCATATGTTTCGACAAAGCTTTTCTCAGAGATTTTGCATCACACCTGAGCCACAGACACCAGCTTATGCAGATGGGAAACATCAGATCTCTCTGATGGCTGTAGCCTGCTGAAGCCTACAAACATGTATTCTCTACCCAGGCATCTAAATTTTATAGATGGGTCCACAAACTACAACATCAAGCTGTATCAATACGCAGATGACACAAAGCTCTGTAGGAAGGTCTACTGCGTTGACAACAACCAAATCAGAAAGCCTGATTTTACCTCGTACAGGCCTGGATGTCACGTACCTTGTTCAAACTGAACACCACTAATACCACCAAGTCATTCCACACAGCAGCTCATCCAAACGCCACCTAGACCACAACTGGCTGACAGAAATTAAGTGTGGCAGATTCACATGCCTGCTCATTGTCAGCATCAAATCATGTTGCTTCACTAACAATGCCTTGCTCTCCTTCAAGGCTCACATCTCCAAGGAAACTCAAACTCAAATAGCCTGGTACACGCTCACCTTTTTGATTAAGATCAAGCCCTTCATCCCACCCATCAATCCTACCTGGATGGTTGCAACAATCCTCTCGCTTAAGGACCTCCGGGCCAGGGAGGTCATGGTGTCCTCCCTGGCCCGGATGAAAGCCATACGTCATTCCAAAGCTTGAAAGGAACATAGACGTTTGACCACATCACACCCATCCTCAAGAAACTGCAGTGGCTGCCACTACAAGCCGGCATCACTTTCAACATAGCTGTCATTATTTTGTAGGTAGGTGACAAGCAAAACACCACCATAATGACCCCATGATCTCTTGAGGCCATTGCAACACAAGCCATATCATCACCACAATAGAAAGCAAACAAATAAGAATCAAAATAAGAACGCAAGCCATCTCCTAATACACACTCAGATAATGGAACACTCTGATCTGCATCAGCAAGGCACTCTTCCTCATGTATTTCATGGAGCTAATGGAGACTGCTCTTTAAAGAACATGTTATCAGTTGCTAATCTGGAAACCCTAAAGTAACCAACCCACTCCCCTCTGTGCTAATGTAACCCATACCTCTTTGTGACATGCTCAGGTCTAACCAGCATTTGCTTTATATGACTATCTTACCAATGTCTTGTCTACCAAGGCGTCCCCACAGAGGATTGGATAGATCTTCTTTGGGAATCCTGTTTCAGATGTTTTGGTCTTGGATACAGTGGTGACTGCATGGACTTCACACCAATGTCTCATACTCCTCTTCCAAGAGCCAGCTGCTGAGAGTGTTGTGATGAGTTCAGAGTTTCTCCCTCTCGTGTAATTTGTTTTCCCTTTCCTTTGAAGTGGCTTGGCAGCAGTTTGGGGTGATGAAAACACTAAGAAACTAAGAAATAGAAAAAGAAAGTGTTTAGGGTTGCACAAAAGGAAGTAGAATGACAAGCGTGTTGTTATATACATTTTTTGTGCAGAAGGTATTGGGGGTTACTATCCAGAAATGGATTTCAAGAGGATGAAATGTGTTGTGCTTCATTATCCTTTGAGGAAGAAGTTTCATTAGTAACTGGGAGTAGATGCAAGCCAATCAGAAGCACCAGAACACCAGCTCAATCTCTTAGTATAAGCCGGCACTCCCTCCTTACTCTTGAGCCAGCTTCCTTAAGCCATGCAACAGATTCCCACCGGCCTACCCCTTCCCTCCTGTACCACCCTTGCCGACTTCCATTAATTCCCACAATGCTCTTTACCTGGAGCCCTGAGCTCCTACTGCTAAAACGTTGCCTTCACTCGCTGCCTCTGCCATCATGAAAATGAAAGAAGGGCTACGCTTGGAGCCCTTTCTTCCATTTCAATGACACCAGCCTCTCAGCAACCTGTGTGCTTAAATGCCAAGCCTTCAAGCCTTTGCTCCAAGAGAAAACCTTCCTCCATAAGGTAGTGCTATCTTCCACATAGCATTGTTCAAACAAAGACCGACAGCTCTCAAGGATTCAGACAACTGCATGCATGTTTCCCTCTCAGTAGGGATTGTCATTGAAGTACAGTCTAAATCCTTGTGTTTGGATGATTGTGGCATGATGAGCAAACCCCAGCAAAGTTGGTTTGAAAAATGCTTTGTGTAATATAGCAGTGCCCTACAGACAAGCTGGGCCTCATCAAGAGTTGGGCGGTGTCCCGGTTGTAATACCGCCCAACTGTAATAGCGTTAACAGTAAATCCCCATTCCCCTTTGGGTCCAATGGATCCAATGGGGCATTTTCAGTGCTAATACCGTGCGCTAATACAGCCGGTGGTAATACTGCTGAAAACAGGGCGCTAAATGGGATTTTCACCTCCAGAAAAATCTGGAGATAAAACAGCCCATTTAGCGCCCACCTTGTGATAGGGCCAGCCCTTAAATGCGGCGGTAATAACATTACCGCCGCATTTAAGGGCTATAGCCCAACTTGTGATGAGGCCCAAAGCCATTCTCCTGGTGCAAAGGATTCACGTTTCAGCTAATTTTCATACCCACAATGCATTGCCCATATGGCTGGTGAACTCCCAGTGATGGCTTCTGGGTGATGCTGCACTGTCTGTGACTTGGCTGAAATGGCTAACATTGCCTTCACATTTTAGATGGGAGGTAGTTTTCAAGCCTTTTAAACCTACCACACCTCTGCTGTTGTTTGATATATATATATATATATATATATATATATATATATATATATATATATATATATATATATATTACAGGGCCTGTGGTAGCGGCCCTGTAGCTATGGTTAAGTTACTCAACTCACTTTTTGGGCGGCTTATAACTCCCCCCGACCCCCTGGATGAATCCTCACAAAACTTTTCTTATGGCCCTATCAGATCGATCCTGTGAAATTTTGGTGAGGTTTCATCAAGGGGGGGCAAAGTTATAGGGGCGGTCCCAAAATGTGTGGTTTTTCCCATAGACGCAATGGAAAAGAAATTTTGCTCATGCCTACAGGCCAAACCGCTGGATGGATTTTCACTAAATTTGCAGCAGGAGCAGAGGCTTGGTCCTAAAAGTGTGATTTTTAAATTTGGTGTAAATCCATCCAGTCGTTTTTTTTAAATGAACAATAAGTAGGTAAAAACAAATGTGTGATTTCTGGCTTTGGTCCGCAGGCTCACTTCCCTGTTCGGTCAGCGGATGGGCCTCCGATTGGTTCAGAGGCAGACGTTGGGTTCGCAGACATCGGACGCGCCTGCTGATTGGTCAATAAAATACGTGAGGTGTGTCAGAATTTTGGAAACGCCGGCCATGTTGGATTCACAAACAGCGGCTGGTGTCCACGAACATCGCGGTAAAAAGATATTAAAAAACACAACATTGTACTTGTCAAACTTATCAAACAATATGTGGGGAGGTGAGGGGTGATGAGGATGGGATGGGATATGGCCTTAAGAAGCCAAAATACTGCATGCTTCTCCTCCGATGTACGCAAACAGTCCGGGGCAGTCCTCGCTTTCGGTTGGGCCGATAACTTGGGCTGATAACTTGGGCTGGTGGGCCATTATCCCCCGTTCCAGTGTCTGGAACGGGGAATGAATGCCACATTATCCCCATTAATATACACAATATACTAATGGAAATGTTGCAAATGTTATTGAGACTGTAATTTACTGAGAAATGTCAAGTAGATGATGTAAAGTAGATGAAGTCTTGAAAAAAAGAAAACATGGGCAGATTTCCAGCAAACTGTACGGAGCATTGGCAAGGTCCTGAAAGTATGGTTTTGCAAATGTGTCAGTGTTTTATTTTTTGACAAGTGTCATAATGTAGGTACAAAAAATAGATATATACCGTTGGTGTCTGATGTATAACCTGTGGCCATGGGCAGTGAACAGATTGTCCGGGTCATGGCATAAGGTTATGAGCTGGACAATCTGGCTACTGGCCATGACCAGGAGGGATGACCAATGGGGATAAAGTAGCCGTGTCCACGATGGACTGGCCATTTGGTAACCTCTTTCGGAATTGGGATAGGTTGGAAAGGGAAATAAAATATGCTTGTGGTAATATGGTCATAGGCTTCTCTCCTCGCCTTCTGCAAGCTACCATGGAAAGGGAAGAGGGGCTCTGTACGGAGGCCTCCCTTCTCTTTCCATGGTGGCCATCTTGGAAAAGGATTTTCCTTCCTAAAGTGGGACGCTGCACACGTCCTGGTGTAGGAAGAAAAATCCTTTTTTATTAGCACCCAGGGTTATCGCTTTGGCAACCCCGGGGTGCTAATGACCTTCATCCCTTATTGCAGGGGCTGGAACGGGGATAACGGTCTGGTCATCAATGACATTTGTGATGTCATCTTTGATGTCCTGGGTGTTAGTCTTAGCAGTGCATGGTGGTGGCTCGAGTTATGGTTACTTAGCTTACCATTACTGGCGTATTTCTGAGGTTTTTCGGTTTTACTTGTAACCATAACGTCCCTTTAACAACGTTTTTTCAATGAATTTCAGAGGTGTTTATTAAGGCAACTTAACCATAACGTCCCTTTAATGGGGTTTTCAGTGCATTTCATAGGTTTTTATTAGTGCAACTTAACCATAACGTCTCTTTAACAAAGTGTTTTCACTATATATATAGAGAGAGAGAGAGAGAAAGAGAAAATGTTGATCCAAAAGAAAACAACGAGTTGAAACCTTAATTAGGCTAACAGTCTTTTATTTTGCATATTTGCAAGCTTTCATGGAATTCTTCCACTTCCTCAGGCAGCGATGGAATGAAGCCTTTGAAAAAACAAAAAACATTACAGCATTACAGCTTACATGCCCCCCGCAACCCCCCCAGGAAATGCCCCATTATCTGTGCCTGTTTGTGTACATGATTTGTAGATTTGCTCAGAGAGGCACAACCATCAACATTCAAATGCTGAGTGTATTACCACTGATCTTGAAAGGCACTGGCTTGACAAACCGGGTCTCAACTGGACTGCATCTACCATGACTGACGCTAACCCATTCCCTTCTGAGAGCACTAACAAGGTGGGCTGTTTTTTCTTTCATTGATCTTCAGTTCCACTGACTCCTGCCCCACTTAACACAGTGTGCCATTTAGACCTTGAATATTGCAATGTGTGGGGGAGTTGAACATCTAATACTTGCCTCTCTGAGCAAAACTACAAATCAGGCATACAGACAGCCATAGATAACGGGGTATTTCCAGGAGGGGCTATATAAGTTGTAATGGTGTAATGTTTTTCAAAGGCTTGAGGAAGTGGAGGAATTCCACGAAACATGTAGCCTATGGAGAAGACTTGCCTCTTGAGCACAGAGACAATCCAGGTGTAGTCGTCAGTATCCTTCATTAGTTGACAAGCTGCCCTTGATTGGATCTGTTTGATATACAGGAAAGCATGCTTTTGCCTGCCTTCTGATACAGGATTCCAACAGTGCGGCAGGGGCATAGATTCTCTCTGAATTCTGTGGATAGAAAGTCCTTTGTTTGCTTCACCCCCCTTTCCAATGAATCCGAAAGTCCAGTAGAACGTGGTTCAAGACCGTTTTTTTATTTGGTGGTGCTAGATGGGCTATAATGGCATGATATCACCTTCTGCTACAATTAGAGGTTTGTCTCATCTGAGCCAATGTGCAAGTGTTCTGCCATCTAATTGTTGTCATGCTCTTCCAGTCTGGACCATCCACTGGCTTCTTCTGGCTTCCTGGAGGTTGACCAGCACCAAACACGTTCTCGATAGCTGCTCTGAGAATCCAGAACTCTCACCGCCCCTCAAAAGTGGCAACATTCAGAGTGCTGGTCAGCATTCTCCAGCTGGTCTTCATTCAGTCCAGGACTTGTTGAGGCATGGTTTCCAGATGGAACTATTAATGGCCACATTAAAGGCTCCTTAGCTATTTGAGCTTTCTTTATTAAGGAAAATCAAGACTCAGCCCCCCTCATTACGAATTCGGCGGCGCATCAAAAAAGTGGCAGCATGGAATTACCGCCATGTTTTCTGCACTGCAGAATTTCGAGTTTGGAGGTGAAGTAGGGGATTTACCTCCAGCACTTAGGTGCAGGTAGATGCTTCACGTTCCCTCTAAAAAACTGCGGATTTGCTGCAGCAAAATTAACGCTTGTGACAAATCTGCCAAAATCCCCATGAGGTCCTATGGACTCCAAGAATGATGGAGCTTAACTGTACCGTCACCCCACTCGTAATCCTGCAGTAAATTAGTGGCACTGAGCGGTAGTGACAGCAACTAAGTTTGGCAGAAATGTGCATAAATATCGCAAAATTGCCACCAAACTCATAACTAGGAGCAGGGTAGGTCTGGAAAAGATCCGGGGCTGTGCTAATGTCGGACTGGGGGCTAGATAGTCTTTTTGGTTGTAGCTCCTGAGCTTCTATCTGAGGCTACAACCAAAAGACCAGGGGCTATAGCCCCCTGAGCCGCCCCCCCTAGCAACGCCTCTGACTAGGAGGATTGTATTTAAGATTAGTGATAAGTAATTCCAATGTAATAATTACAGCGTTAAATAAGTCCCAGAAGAATAAGGAGAGGCGCAGGGGGGCGAGGCACCCCTTTAAGGAGGTGCGCCATGTGAAGAATGTGGTGCTCTTTAGCATTACTCTTAACTTGCATTTCCAAGAAGAGAATTTGCAAAAGGCTGTTCTTTGATGTGCATTTTTTTTCACAGGAAATCCAATACAATAGTTGTAGCACCATATATCAAAGACCACAACTACCAACCAGTACTTCCAAGAATGCTGAATACATTTCCTGCCACCATAATTCATGCTGTGTGATACTATGGCTTAGGAGGTGCAAGTTAGAGGGCAGCCCATTTGTTAAGCCAGCACTATGCCTCTAAATTCCGTAGATATTGTGCACACAATTTGGCTTTATATTGCCCTATGGCTGCAAGTGAAAGGGTTTGCATGCTGTATATTCGTACAAGTGTATCAGAATTGATCAAGCGTATATATGTGTGTGGGTTAAGATGCAAAACTATAAAGTGTGATGCCTTCAGCCAGTGCTATTTTCCCCATTTCTTGCTGGGACTTGTAGTTTCCGTTTTCCCGTTGAAAACGTCGGCCTACAAGTCCCAGCATGCATTGTGTAAGACCAGCACTGGCTAAACGTGTCACCCATCACAAAAGGTCACGTGGCAGCAATTACAGTGTGAGCCTATTTTCCGTTTGTGATGTGTACGTGTGCATCTGTCAAAAGGTCCGTGCATTGTTCCCTACATTTTGACAGAACATGTTTTACCACTTTTTTTTACCGCACACTTGTAACTGACTTTTTTCTGGAATAATATGGGGGGGTGCCCCCCTTTCCAAAAAGGTGGTTACAAACTGCTGTAAAAAATGTGCGGTGAAAATTCTGTGGTAAGAACACAGTATATACTAAGTACATAGTTGCTGTACATTTTTCGTGAATTTTTATACAGTGTGTGCTCCTTTATTACTGTGTGTGCTTGTCTAGTAGAGGCTAGGCAACTTCCCATTTACGTGTTTCTAGGCGCTCTCGGAATACTCTAACAGGAGGCGGGGTTGAGGGGTTAATGCCCTCTTGAGTTCTTATTTCAGTGTGTCAGCGCCTCTCCTAGGGCCCCCTTCACCTCCCTTGCAGGGTGGAATCTCCCCAGCATTAAGTGCGTCATGAGTTAAGACCGCTATGACGTCTCCACCTGTCTCTGTGGTAGAAGAGGAAACCAGAGTATACCATATGCATTCAAGGCAAAGACTAAACCAAAATATACAGGCTCACATATAGCTCAGAGCGTATTCGACTCTCTTACTTTCAACTACTTGATCGCAACACAACAGCACAGAATTGGGCCGAGCAGGCTCGCCGCGTCTTTTGCCCCCCTATATTCTGCCTCATGTTGCATACATCTTCTGGGCCTATGCCGAGTTGCCGACACATTAAACCTAGGTGGGAAGGACGAGTACGTTCGTCCTAAATTTCCATAAGATATCATGGTAGGCTCCGCCCACTCCCACAGTTAAGCTGAAGCACGGATACTACCTGAAGGATGCGTAGAAGCTCTGTGGGAGACTCGCGCTCGGCCCAGGACATGGAAGGTGGGTGCATACTCATACAGACCACTTTGGCGGGAAAAACTAACCAGCGTCAACACCAGGGCGACTGCGAAAGGGGCACCGTTTCATTCAGAACCTGTGGGTGATCCACAGCTGCCAAGGATTTATTTCTTATCACTCTTTAAGACTTTCACCAGTCCTCCTCCGAGCTCTCTTCCACTCTTCTTTCCGTTCATCTTACTACCCTCTTCCCCCCTTCTGGGCCAGCTGGAGTGAGCAGTTAATCGACACTCGCCCTTACCTTACTCCAGCTAGTCGCCAGTCATCCGCCCTGAGCTGAGCACCAACATCTCTCCAGAGGTTGTCGTTGGAATGGATCCAATCTCCAAATGTCACTATCTTGGCTAGCTCTCAGAACAGGAGGACAGTTGTTTCCTGATACTTGGGTTGGACAGCGTAGTGCAGCGACCCCCGCCCACCGCAGAGAGCGGGCCTGGGGTATTCCTAAAAGAGAAAACACTGGGCGTCAATGTGTGTGCGTGCTCTCTTACCTGATCACCATGTGGGTTCTGTCTGGCCCTGCCCTTCTTAAAAAACTGTCCCCCTGGGTTACCACTCCCCTGTTCTCGAGCTTTCCAGGGGTGTGCTCCTACATTTCCCCGACTTCTGCTGGGAAATTGTATCCAGTTGCAAGCTGCAAAACAGGAAGACCCCGGGAAATTCTGAAATGTGCTGGGCGCACACATGAAAGCACACCCGCCTTTCCTCCTTGCCTGGAGCAGCACACACTTAACGATGTGCCAATTACCACAGTTTAATTTTAGTAACGCCCAAGGAGTCTGTTACACCTACAGCCTTGTCTGTGTTCCTCACAGGCTGTGTATGTTGCTTGTTCATTATACCGAGTTTGCGTATATGGTGTCGATATTCTTAACTGGTTGTATATCTCAGGGTGATTTGCTCAGGCTATTTCTCTGTGTTATATATTGTCTGGCTATCAAGCAGACTAGGGTCTGGAACACCCCGGGTCAGGGGCACAATACGCCACGCACAAGGATCAGGCGCTCTCAAACTACTACTGTGCTGGTTTGGCGCAGAGTAGCATAACATAACATATTGTGTATGTCGAGCGTATACTTTTCAGGTTTATTTTCTCTGGTTATTTATCAGTATTTATTTCGTACATTTTCTCTGCGTATATTGTTTGTGTACATTTCATTAAAAAAAAAATCTCAAACACCCCATACCCAGCAAAACTATTAGAAACCTATGTCTACGAAAAACTACTGGGGCACGTTGAAAATAACCAACTACTGGACTAGCTGTTTTAGGCTTCAGACCCTTGAGAGGAACAGAGACAGCTCTAGTCTCAATATGGGAGGATCTAAAGATGAACGCAGACTCCAACACCAAATCAGCACTGACATTACTGGATCTCTCAGCTCCCTTTGACACAGTCAACCACAACATCCTATTTAAAAAACGGGAAGAAATAGGGCTCACTGACACAGCGCTGCTCTGGATCAAATCTTTCCTCTCGGAAAGAACAGAAACAGTTTGGTTAAAACCTCTCAAATCCGCACCATGAGACACCACCTGCGGAGTACCCCAAGGCTCATCACTATCACCGCTACTCTTCAACATTTACATGACACCGCTAAGCAACCTCATCAAAAAACACACACTAACATGCTACAACTCGGCAGATGATACACAAATCATCTTCAAATTTAGTGACATACAAGAAGAGAACACACCCCTAATAGTGTGCCTCAAGGAGCTCTCCCAATAGATGAACATCAACAAACTCAAAATCAAGCCAGGCAAAACAGAAATCATGATTACACCCAAAGACAGAGGAAACAAATAGCGGATTCCATGGCCCTTAGAACTGGAAAACCCAGCAACACTATCTACAGCCATAAAAACCATGCAATCTTCATGGACAATGAGTTAACACTAGAACCACAAGTTAATGTGACAATCCAGAAGTGCTTCTTCCACCTACAAAAGATTTTAAAAAATCCTACAATTCCTCTCCTTCACGCGCAAAACACTGGCCATCATATCTCTTATCATGCCCAGGAGAGACTACGCTGACAGCATTTACCTTGGAATGCCAGACTACCTACTAAGGAAGGTATTTTGCATTGTGGTGGGAGGGCTAATACCACGTCCCTTGGTCCTCGAAGACTGTTTGCCTACTTCCTTTGATCACCTGGGGTAACGTTGTTTTATAACGCTCATCTTGATACAATTACAATAATTGTGAAATCATTTTGTGGGAATCTTCTTTGCAAATTGTGAGAATCTTTGTAAACTTGAAAAGTATTCCATTCTACTGCAACGAGCAAGCACTCGTATTTCTATTTACTAATCTGCAGTGTCATTAGGAACTACAGTTCCCAGGAGCACCTGCTGCCTATTTACTGATACGTCAGGCGCTTTCTGGGGCAAGCCGGTCTGCGCCGGTCCCGCCGGACTCCCTTATCAACCCTCTGCATACGCTGCTTAGGAGAAAGGTATTTTGCATTGTGGTGGGAGGGCTAATACCACGTCCCTTGGTCCTTGAAGACTGTTTGCCTACTTCCTTTGATCACCTGAGGTAAGGTTGTTTTATAACGCTCATCTTGATACAATTACAATAATTGTGAAATCATTTTGTGGGAATCTTCTTTGCAAATTGTGAGAATCTTTGTATGTTTGAAAGTATTCCATTCTACTGCAACGAGCAAGCACTCGTATTTCTATTTACTAATCTGCAGTGTCATTAGGAACTACAGTTCTCAGGAGCACCTGCTGCCTATTTACTGATACGTCAGGCGCTTTCAGCACCTGGGGCTTTCAGGGGCAAGCCGGTCCCGCCGGACGCCGGACTCCCTTATCAACCATCTGCATACACTGCTTAGGAGAAAGGTATTTTGCATTGTGGTGGGAGGGCTAATACCATGTCCCTTGGTCCTTGAAGACTGTTTGCCTACTTCCTTTGATCACCTGGGGTAAGGTTGTTTTATAACGCTCATCTTGATACAATTACAATAATTGTGAAATCATTTTGTGGGAATCTTCTTTGCAAATTGTGAGAATCTTTGTATGTTTGAAAGTATTCCATTCTACTGCAACGAGCAAGCACTCGTATTTCTATTTACTAATCTGCAGTGTTATTAGGAACTGCAGTTCCCAGGAGCACCTGCTGCCTATTCACTGATACGTCAGGCGCAGAAAACGCTGTTGGGATATACTAAGAAATACATCCTTTCTCTTAAAACCAAATCATAATGGGCCTCCTTCCTTTGAACACCCTGCTCTTCGAGCAACAAAAACCTATCCGCCTAAACAAAGTCTTGATTGCCACTCGGCTTATCCAGGACAAAACCCAAAACAGTAACAAAGAGGAACTTGCAATCAAAAGAAAACATAAAGAAAAGAAACCTTTAACCACTCAGATGTCAGTTACACCCTCTACAACAAAAAGTAGTACTGATCTAAAAATCTGTCTACTTAATACAAGATCCTTAAATAAACACGCCCAATGTATCCATGATAGGATCATTGAGGAGAACATTGATATCTTCTGTATCACTGAAACATGGCTCGCTGACCCCATTGGCCCTACGTGCGATGTTGCTGTCCCTGATGGGTATGTAATTTACTACACCAACAGGGAAACCGGAAAAGGAGGAGGAGTCGCAGTTCTAGCTAGAAGCTCCATTGCACTCTTCCAAGGCAAATCCTCATGTGGTGGATGCGAAATGATTCACCTCAAGCACCTGCCCACTGAAAACAACTGCCTTAACTTACATAATAGTCTATCGACCACCATCTCCCGCCCCGGAATTTAATGACAACTTTACACATCTCCTAAACCTCCTGAAAGGCCCAAATAGTGCTACATTAGCGGTCGGAGATCTAAATAGATGGTACGGCAATCAGGCTGACAAAGAGGCCATCTATCTAGAAAGCTCACTACTAAACATAGACTACACCATCACAAATAAAGAGCCAACCATGAAAAATGGTCACCAACTGGACTGGATAATTACCAACAACCTTGACACACACGACTACCAAACCAAACCTTGTATATGGTCAGACCACTACAGTGTCTCGTTTCATGTCTCTCTTCCCTCTCCTAAAGAAAAGAATCCCAATCCCCCCCAAAAAGTTATGCAAAGGAACTTTAAACATATCAAGAAGGAACAACTTGAATCATGCATAAAAGACTTCACCTCCACTACTAAAGAAGAGGACTCTTGCGACATTATGATGTCAACCCTCTTAGACTTTCTTAAAATGTTAGTAGAGCAAAATGCACCCCTACAGACTAAAACTTTTAGAACCAAAAGCAAATTGCAAGAGTGGTTTTCTAAAGAACTACTCAAGCTTAAAGGAGCTAAAAGAAAACTGGAAAACACCTGGAAAAAAAACCCTACACTTGAAAATAGGGAAAAATGGAAAAATACGGCAACTAAATACAAGAAAGAAATAATAGAGGCTAAGAAACAGTATTTCAACAAACAAATCATGGCAGCAGAAAATGCCTCAAGTAAACTTTTTAACATCTTGAAATCCTTAGACAAACCCCCTGCCATTTCGCCACCTTTCTTACCATCTCAACAGGAATGCGACAACACCCAAAAAGCTTTTTTTGAGAAATTAGAAAAGGCGAGAGATAAAATCACAAAAGCACAATTAAATAAATCTAACACGATTAAAATGCCAGCGGAAGAACCACTTGTTAACATAGAACCCTTCCATTTCTCGTATATCACCACAGAAGAGATGAAATTAACTCTCGCCTCCATGAAACCTACCTCATGCGCAGAGAACATCCTACCCGCCAAAATAATTTTAGAAAACCCAGACATCTTCGCCCCCACACTTGCTAAGATTGTCAACACTTCCTTTAGGGACCAACTAGTCCCCCAGGCCATAAAAAAAGTCACAGTTACCCCACTAATAAAAAAAACCTGGCCTGGATCCTAGAGAACCAAGAAACCTTAGGCTAATAACCAACTGTAACTTTCTGCTTAAGACCATGGATAAAGTACCCACCGCACAACTTCAGGCACACATCGAGGTCTCTCACGCACTACACCCACAACAATCTGGGTTCAGACCATCTCATAGCACAGAATCAGCTATGCTGGACTTACAAAGATGCTCAGCATCTTAGATAAGGGAAAAACGGGACTTCTCATCCTGTTAGACCTCAGTGCCGCCTTTGATCTACTGGACCATAATCTACTCGAAGTAGCCCTGGGCAAAACGGCCAACTGCTCACAAGAGGCAAAAACATGGATAATGGGCCTCATTCCGAGTCGGGCGGTAAGGGTTAACGGTCACCGGTAACGAGACCGGTGCCGTTAAACCCTTACCGCCCTATTCCGAGTTCCCTTTGCGGGTTGGAACTTAACACCTGCTTTTTGCAGGCGTTAAAAAACCAACCCGCAAAGGGACCTTGGAGCTAATTACGGCACCATAATTTACGGTGCCGTAATTAGCACCTTCCCCATTCCCATTGAGCCCTATGGGGCAAAAATGGGAATGGGGAAGGGCCCACGGTGAATGGGGAATTACCGACCCCGCCAACCTTGGAATGGGGCGGTAATTCCGCCATTCACCATGGCGGAGTCGGAGAGATAACGGCGTCAACCAAGGCGCTAATAGCGCCTTGGTTAACGCCAGGGTCGGAATGAGGCCCAATGTCTTTTTTAAAAGGCAGGACATCTCGAGTCCATTGGGGAGACAAACTCTCCATGGAAAGGGAGATCCTCTGCGGGGTTCCCCAGGGAGCCAGCATGTCCCCATTGTTGTTCAATCTCTACATCAGATACTTATGCTACATTTTAGATCATGCAGATATATTCTTTACCAACTATGCAGATGATACGCAGCTGGTATTGGAACTCAGCGGGGACCATAAAACTGACAATGACCATCTAAACAGAATATATAACATCATAGAACTTTGGATGGATTCCAATTGGATGTGTTTGAACAGCAGCAAAACCGAGCTAATGGTTTTGGGATCCACCCAAGCCAGAAACACATTGCCACACGACTACACAAACTTCAAGATCAAAGACGTCAACATTAAAGTAATTGAGAAAGTAAAAACCCTGGGCATGATGATGGAAGCATCCTTAGGAGCAGAAGCCCAGACTCAATACATTAAAAAAACATGCAACTATTAGTTGAGACTCCTCAGAGCTATTAGACTGTATCTATCAGAGAACAACTGTGCCACAGTGGCTAGAGCAACCGTCCTCTCTCGGTTAGACTACGGGAATGCACTTATATTAGGAGCCAACAAAAAAAGCATACATGCATTCCAGATTATCCAAAATAACGCAGTCAGGATAATCAAAGGCAAATCCAAATCAGACCACATCAGTACAGCCAGGAAGGAATTACACTGGCTCAAAATTAAGAGCAGAACTCACTTCAAGGCTCTTACAATAGCCCACAGATGCATCCACGGGAATGCACCAGGCTATCTAAAATCGAAAATACGTCCTTATGCCCCAAGCCGCGCCTTAAGATCCTCGGATCAAAGTAGGATCGCAGTAATGCCTCATAAACGTAAATCTGGACTTGGAAAATCTTTCCCAGTTATCACAGCAGGTATCTGGAACAATCTGCCAGTCCATGTAAGGAAAGAACCTAACTACTTACGCTTTCGTAAGTTAGTGAAAACGTATCTCTTTAACTGACCTCGCCACTCCTGACCCCCTAAACCTTTGATTTCTAGGAACTTTCTCGTCCCATTTCTGTTAGTCCTCGTGTCCATGTTTCTGCGGCCCGAAACTTGCGAGTTACCGGCGCATTACAAATAAATAACTAAAAATAAGGAAACTGCAACAAATACAAAATGCGGGAGACACATTTCTCCTTAAACTCAACAGAAGAGATGACATCACACCAGCTCTTTGGATGCTACATTGGCTCCCAGTCAAAAAAAGATTCACTTGCAATGAAATTAAATGAAATGATATTTTATTTATATCGCGCTCTTACACGAGCGTTTCAGAGCGCGACCAGGCAAAAGGGAGGGGAACAAGGGAGAACAAAAAGAAAACAGCGATTTTACTAGGCCCATTGACATTTAAGAAAGCGCAAGCGCATGTAAAAGGGAAGAGAGGGGAAAGTGCATGGAAGAGGGGGTGGAAAGTGCGGAACAGAGGAGAGAACAGAATAAATACTAAATAAAATAAATAAATATGGCCGATAAATCATGGTAGTGTGGACAGCAAGGGGCGGGTGAAAGTTAGTCAGATAGGGTATATCTGATAAGTGCAGAAAAAGTGGAAGGGGGACTGTATGGGTTCAGATACAGAACTCCAGTGCAAGGGGTTGCCTGGAGGCAGTGCAGGAAGGTGGCAGGGTGAGCAGGTACCTAGGCCCGAGTGATCAGAGGGTGGCCAGGTGCACAATGCTAAGGGAAGAAACAGATCAACAGGGGAGAAGCGGGCAAAGGCAGAGGCAAAGAGGAAGGTCTTGAGGTGCTTCCGGAACTGGAGATGGTTTTCCTCAAGTTTCAAGTTGGCCCAGGAGACTGTTCCAAAGGTAGGCCCCAGCCGAGGACAGAGATCTGCCCCCGGCTCGTTTCTTTGCAAAGCGACTAACCCTGAGGAAGTTAGAGGTAGAGGAGCGAAGGGCTCGAGAGGGGAGGTATTTACGGAGGGATAGTTGAAGGTATTTTGGACCCAGCCCCCAGAAAGCCTTGTGGACAATGCAGAGGGTTTTAAATGTAATCCTTGCATCCAATGGGAGCCAATGAAGGGATTTCAGGGCTGGAAAGATACAATCCTAGTGCTTGAGGTCAAGGACAAGTCTTGCAGTCCTGTTCTGGATTAGTTGTAATGGGCAGAGAGTGGAGGCAGGTAGATTTAGAAAGAGGCTGTTACAGTAATCCAGTCTGGAGAGAACCAGAGCTTGGGAGACAGTGGGCCTCATTACACGGTAGGTGGTAACGATGGCGCTATTAGCGCCATGGTTGCCGCCAGTATTTTACAGTGTCCGCCTTGGTGGATGGCGGAATTACCGCCCTACTCCAAGGTGAGCAGGGGCGGTAATTCCCCATTCACCAAGGCCCTTCCCCATTCCCATTTTGCCCCCATAGGGCATAATGGGAATGTGGAAGGCGCTAATTACGGTACCGCAAATTGCGGTACCGTAATTAGCACCAAGGTCCCTTTGCGGGTTCCTTTTTTTAATGCCTGCTAAAAGCAGGCATTAAAGTACCAACCCGCAAATGGACCTTGTAATAAGGCGGTAAGGGTTAACGTTCACTGGTAGCATTACCGGTGACCGTTAACCCTTACCGCCTTCCGTGTATTGAGGCCCAGTGAGCTTTTGAGGGAAGGAGAGGAAGGGCAGAGTGCCTCTGAGGAGGTGCAATAAAAAGTTGGACTTTTTGGAGACATCAGAGATGTGTGCGGAGGAGGAAAGTGTGGAGTCAAAGAAAACCCAGAGGTTCTTAGCCACACAAGTGGGGGTAAGAGGAGGGCCAAGGGAGGCTGGCCAGAGAGGGAGAGGAAAGGATGGAGATGGTGTACCAATAAGGAGGATCTCAGTCTTGTTGGCATTTAGGCAAAGAATTTTGGTGGCACACCAATTTTGAATGGCGATTAGACAATCAGAGATGAGGGAAGGAGAAGGGGAGGCTGAAAGAAGCCTGTACATGAGTTGGGTGTCATCAGCATAACACTGGAAAGTTGAGCAGAAAATGGAGCTGCAGTAGGTGAGAGTGGCCAGGTATTGGTTGAAAAGCCAGGGTGAGAGGTTTGACCCCTGGGAGACACCGCAGGTGGAGAGGGAGATAGAAGATAGGAAGAACCCAAGTTGTGCCTGGGAGGGTCGATCAGAAAGAAAAGAGGTCATCCAGGACAGAGCCTGATCAGTGATACCCAGGTTATCACCGAGACGATTGAGAAGGGTGGAATGGTTAACCGTGTAGAATCCAGAGGAGAGATCAAGTAGGATGAGGACAGAGGGAATGTTAGAGTCGAGGTTGGAGAGCAGGTCTTCACGGATGTTCAAGAGAGCAGTTTCCGTGCTTCTGGGAGCTCTGAAGCCAGATTGGTGGTCATGGAAGGAGCTAACAGAGGGCCTGATTCATGGAAGTGTTTTATAATGGCGCAATCCCATAGGAAAATGTTCCATGAATCAGGCCCACAGTCAAAATGAAGATTATGCTGAGAGATGGCCAGCTTTTTCAGACGCTTACCCAAAAAGGGAGTAATGGAAAGTGGGTGATAGTTAGCCGAACATGAAGGATCATCAGTGGATTTCTTGAGGAGAGGATGCACAAGGGAGTGTTTAAGAGGGGAGGGGAAAGAGCCAACGGCAAAGGAGAGGTTACAGAAATCGGCAAGGGCCAGAGCCAGGGTGTCGATGTGGTCCTTAATGGTTTTAGAGGAACAGGGAGGGACCTGTTTTGAGGCTTTCATAGATCGGACTTGTCTAGCTACCTCATCAGGGGAGGAAAGGAGGAGAAAGGGGGAGGGGGAGCTGAAGGGGGTCAGCAAGCCGAGAAGGAGAGGGAGGATGAGGGGGAGAGGACGAGAGGGAGGACAGGATATCCTGGGTTTTAGAGATACAGTGAGAGGCAAGGGCATTGTTAAGAGCCTGAGAGCAGGAGGGGAGGTGGAAACTGCAGCAGGGTTGGCCAGTTCCTTGCAGCTTTTGAAGAGTTCGGCCAAATGTTACGCTCACCTGGTATCCATGGGGACGCCACCCAGCCCTGGTTGGATGATTTGCACTCTCGAACCCTCTGCCGGTACCTTGGTAAGGCCTCTGGATAAAGATGGGTCTGCAATATAGGAGAGCTGGATTCAATACCAGATTGTCTTTATGTTTTCCCACCTCCCTTGGCCTCAACTCCTTCCTCCCCCTTGGGCCCCCTCCTCACCTTCATATTGTAAAAGGTGGATTCTCCGTCCTGCTCCTCGTGGCAGGGGAACGTAGATGTGGGGGGCGAGCAGCGACCAAGTTACTTCACTGGTGCAAGCCCCCTGTGGGAATCCAGGCCTGCTGCGACTACGTAGGTTTGCTGCTTTACAGTCTTTATATGCAGTTCTTATGTTCCTCTTAGTTCGAATAATAATGTCTTGCTTCTTTCCTTTTAGGTATGGAAAGGTATTTTGGTGTTGTCATGCAGTTTGAAGATGAGCATGGGCCGGTAGGCGAAAGCGCGATGTGCGGGATGCTGTCCGGTGAGTAATGCGCGATGTGCTGCTTCACCTTTTATATTGCTAACCTGTGTCTTTTCTCTCCTTGCAGGTCGCGATGTTCCTCGCTGAGCGCCGTGATGTTCCAGCAATGATACTGACCAGGAGATGACTACCCAGGTAAGAATTATGTGGCTTTCTTGGTTCGGGAGGAAACGTGAGTAAACGCTTATTAATGCTGTCTTTCTTCTTCCTCTTTCCAGGTAATGGTATTCCAGGATGCATGCAGTGCCGGATGATGGAGTTCGTACCTTCAGGTGAGTGGAACTGAAGTCGGCGATGGATTGAAGACAGGATACTATTCCAGGTAAGTTTCATATGGCCTCATTACACGGTAGGCGGAGGACCAAGGTGCTATTAGCACCTTGGTCCATGCCGGTAAAATACTGGCACCGCCTTGGTGGAAAGGGGAATTACCGCCCTATTCCAAGGTTGGCGGGGCGGTAATTCCCCCTTCCCCCATTGCCCTTCCCCATTGCCATTTTTGCCCCATAGGGCTCTATGGGAATGGGGAAGGCGCAAGTAGCACCCTGTAAGTAGCACCCTGGTCCCTTTGCGGGTTGGTTTTTAACGCCTGCTAAAAAGCAGGCGTTAAAGTACCTACCCGCAAAGGGACCTCGTAGTAAGGCAGTAAGGGTTAACGGTCACCGGTACCATTACCGGTGACCGTTAACCCTTACCGCCTTCCGTGTAATGAGACCCATAGTGTTCTTTCTCTCTCCTTGGTTTCAGGTAAGCTGGCATCAAAGAACAGGACACGGTGAGCGTTACGCTGCCCACAGCAGAATAACATGAAGCGTGTTCTGCTGTTTGGGTGTGGTTTAAATAGTCTCAGGTAAAGTAGTCCAGGTAAAATAGTCCCAGGCCTGCCACACCCAAAGTAGTCCAGGTAAAGTAGTCCCAGGCCTGCCACATCCAAAAGACTAGAACGCATAGCTCAGTTCCTTGTAACTGAGCTATGTGTGTGCCTCCATGATGGCTGAACTCCCCAAGTTAAATAGCCCCAAGTAAATAGTCCCTTTCTAATGTTGGTCTTCATGAAGACGCCAGGACTGACTCCAAGAGAGTCTTGGATAAGGTTTTAAGGCCTTTGACCTGGCCCTCACTATAAGGCTGACTTGCCAGTGAGGGCTGGGGTTAAGGGTCATGACAGCACTCCCCCCAAAGCCCCTCTCACAGTGGAACTTCTGCCTGGTATTGGTTTGGCTGGGTAATTCTGATGGAACCTTTTAATTAAGCGAGGTGCATGGATGTATTCACTAGGTTCCCATGATCTGTCTTGAGGGCCGTATCCCTTCCAATCAACTAAGTAGTATAGTTTGGATCTGGTGTATTTTGAGTCTAGGATATCCTTTACTTCAAACTCTGGTTCTCCGTCAACTAATACTGGTTTTGGTGGTGTTGTAAACCGAGTACCAGGTTGTACCAGTTTCAGGAGTGATACGTGAAACACAGGATGAATCTGCATAGTGGGTGGTAGGGCTAATTTAACTGCCACTGGATTTATTATGGATTCAATAGAATAAGGTCCCAGATATCGGGGACGAAAGGCCCGAGTCCTTTTTATGGGCACATATTTTGATGCTAACCAGACCTTGTCTCCAATTTTATAGTCAGGGGCTTTACTACGATGTTGGTCAGCGAATTTCTTTTGTCTGTTCTTGGCTTGGAGTAAATGTTCTGCTGCTTCTTTGAAGGCCTGGGAAATAGTCGTATGTAGGGTTTTAATCGCTGGCATTTCCAAAGGGGTTAGGGGATCCAATTCTGAAGTATGTGGATGTCTACCATATATAGGGCCTCATCACGAGTTGGGCGGTAACGCCAGCGGTATTACCGCTGGCGGTATTAGCCCTACCACCAAACCCCCCAGCGCTATTAGCGCCGGATCACGAGTTTGGCAGTAATGTTATTCCCCATTCCCCACTGAGCCCATTCGGGAATGCCCATGGGGAATTTTCGCGCTCTTACCGCCGGAGGATTTCCCGCCGGCGATAACAGCGTGAATTTTCATCGGATTTCCCCCCAGCTCAGAGCTGGGGAGAAATCTGCCAAAGCCCTAATTTGGCAGACCCTTAAATGTGGCGGTAATAGCACAACTGCCGGATTTAAGGGTTACCGCCAAACTCGTGATGAGGCCCATAGTAGAAAGGGGTTTGTCCAGTGCTGGTGTGTAATGAATTATTATAGGCATATTCAGCTATCCATAACAAGTCCTTCCAATTTCTTTCCACTTGATGCAATATGCAACGTAAGTATTGCTCGAGGGTTTGGTATGTTTTTTCTGTTTGGCCATCTGTTTGAGGATGGTGACTTGTGGATAATCGAATGTCAATTTTGGCCATTGAACAGCATTTCCTCCAGAAGTTGGATACGAACTGACTACCTCGATCTGTGATTAAGACCGATGGAAAGCCATGTAGCCGTACGATTTCCTCCAAGAATACTTTTGCTAAACTGGATGCATTTGGAAGACCCTTAAAAGGAATAAAGTGTGCCATTTTAGAGAACAAGTCTACAATTAATAAGATGGTGTTGAATCCTTGACTGGGAGGTAGATCTGTAATGAAATCAAGGGACAGTGTGCGCAATGGTGCGGGAGGAATTTCCAATGGTTGGAGAAGACCAGCTGGGTTCTGCTTTTGGGACTTGTTTTGTGCACACACACCACAAGATTGGATGAATTGGATAATGTCTTTACGCCATGTGGGCCACCAATAGTTTCGTTTTACTTTAGCTAGAGTTTTAGCAATTCCAGGATGACTTTCAGTCAGGGAGTCATGATAACCTGAAATAACCTGCTCTTGTAAATCTTTACTTGGCAGGTATAGACGGTTCCTAAAATATGGTACCTGTCTTTAATTGCGCAATGTTCTCCTTGAGTACACCACTCTTGTGAGAGAGTGCGATCCATTAAGAGTTCGATCTTGTTTTGGAGTTCACCCTGTGTCAATGTTGTCATAAGACCCAGGAGTTTTTCTTCTGGAATGATGGCTACTGGATCTGGAGTTACGTATACCTTTTCATCAACACCCATGCCGGACAAGGTGTCTGCCTTTCCGTTTCGGACTCCTGGACGGTAGGTGATCACATAGTCATATTCAAGGCCTGCAACACCTTATCCAGATGTGTCAAATACTCTTCCCAGGTGGAACTGTAGACGGCAATGTCGTCTAAGTAAGCCACACAAAAGGCTTCCAGCCCACTGAGCGCATGGTTGACCAATCTCTGGAAGGTGGCAGGGGCATTCTTCAACCCAAAAGGCATGACCGTAAACTGGCAGAGTCCCTCTGGTGTTGAGAACGCCGTCTTTTCCTTGGCATGGTCCGTCAGAGCTATTTGCCAATAGCCTGAGTTGAGGTCAAAGGTGCTCCAAAATTTGGCAGCACCTATGGTGTCCACGAGCTCATCAGCCCTGGGCAATGGGTGCGCGTCAGTCTTGGTGACGGCATTGACTCCTCTGTAGTCCACACAGAACCTCCAATCCTTGGTTCCTGCCTGGGAACTTGCATTGGGGACCAGGACCACGGGACTGGACCAGGGACTGGTTCAGGGTTCAATAACACCCAGATCCAACATCTTGGCGACCTCAGCCTGTATGTGGTTCTTAACTGTATCTGACATACGGTAGCTCCTGCTTTTGACAGGCACACTGTCACCAGTGTCAATCTCGTGCTTACACCACGGTGTAAGGCCTGGCGTCAGTGAAAACAGAGAGGCATACTGCTGGAGCAAAGTCCTGTAGGCACTCTGCTGCTGTGTTGACAAATCTGGAGAGAGATGCACTCCCTCCACTGAGCCATCCTGAGGGTTGCTATGCAGCAAATCAGGAAGGGGCTCACTCTCATCCTCTTCTTGCTCTGAAGCTAGCAAGAGAAATGAGACTTCTGCTCGCCTGTGGAAAGGCATGAGCCTGTTAACATGGAATACCTGAGGTGCTACCCCTGGGATTCCCATGTCAACCAGATAATTGACCTCGCCCATCTTGGAGATTATCCTGAAGGGTCCAGTCCATTTATCTGCCAATGCCCGAGGCTTGGTGGGTTCCATCACGAGGACCTCCTGTCCCGGAGTCCAATCCACTTGCGATGCTTTAAGGTCATGCCAGTACTTGTTCAATTCCTGCTGGGCTTGACCCATCATCAGTGTCATCCTCCATCTGAGGCCTAACACATAGTCCCCCACTTGCTTGGCGGGACCTGGAGGGGTGGCTTCCAAACCTTCTCCGATTAAGGCAAGGGGCCCCCTCACGGGATGTCCAAAGAGTAACTCAAAGGGGCTGAAACCAACACCCTCTTGAGGTATCTCTCTGTAAGCAAACAGCAGGCATGGCAGTAGGAGATCCCATTTCCTCCTTAGGGGCTCTTCCAAATTACCTATCATGCCCTTGAGAGTTTTATTAAATCTCTCAACCAGACCATTGGTCTGGGGATGGTAAGAGGTGGAGAACTTATAGGCTTCCCCACACTCTTTCCACATGGTTTTCATTTCACTGGACATGAAGTTGGATCCTCTGTCAGAGACAACCTCCTTAGGGAATCCAACATGGGTGAAAATGCCCAGGAGTGCCCTGACAACCACCTTGGTAGTTACAGTCCGAAGGGGTATAGCCTCAGGGTACCTGGTGGCATGATCTATCAAAACCAGGATGAACCGATGTCCACCTGAAGTGTGAGGGTCAAGGACCAGGATGAACCGATGTCCACCTGAAGTGGGAGGGTCAAGGGGACCAACAATGTCAATGCCCACCCTCTCGAATGGTGTGCCAACCACAGGCAATGGCTGCAGTGGGGCAATGACACTGCCTCCAGTCTTGCCAGACAACTGACAAGTTGGGCAGGTCCTGCAGTGGGACTCCACTTCTACTCCCATCCAAGGCCAGTAGAAATGGGCAGAGAGCCTCTGCTTAGTCTTCTTGGTACCAAGATGAGCAGATAAGGGCACCTCATGCGCCAACTGCAGTAGGAAGGGCCTGTAAACCTGGGGAACCACCAACCTCTTGAGGGCACCAGGTTCAGGCTTAGTGGGATCACTAACAAGGAGCTCACCCTCCCAAAATATCCGGAAGGTCCTAGGCACTTCTCCTTGTGCCTGGGACAGGGCCTGTTTCCTCAGACCCTCGAGAGAGTGTCACTCTCTCTGTCCCTTACAGAAGTCTGCCCGGGAGGGTCTCCCTTCAGCCAAAAAGCATTGAAGGTCGGGATGATCCTCCGGGTTGAGAACGTCTCCCACAGGAGAGTCTTCTGGCTCTTCTCCCACAGGAGTTGAGACCGGATTTACCATTGGATCCAGCCCGTCCAAAGCATGGATCCCAATGGGTGCTGTAGGAACAGCAGGAAGAAAAGGAGTCCCCTGCACAGAGGTGGCCTTCTTGTTCTTCCTTCGTCTTGCCTTAGGCCTCGCCTTTGGCTCGGGCACCTGACTCACAGCCAGACCCTGTGTCACCTGTTACCTAGTGACTGAAGCAGCAGTCATGGGAAGACCATCCGAGATCAACCCCAACTCTACTAGATCATTACCTAACAGAATGTTAGCAGGGACATTGTCCCGAACCAGGCCAAGAAGCTTTACTGCCTTGTCTCCAATTATGAGTGTGACTAAGGCTATAGGTGATCATTTGGGAGGCCCACCAGCTAACCTGGTGGTTCTCAGAGGAGCACCTACATAGTCCTCTGGCTTGAGCAGGGTCCTATCCACCACTGTCATGCTTGCCCCAGTGTCTCTCAAACCAGTAGAAGGCTGGCCATTCAAGAGGACACTTCTCAAAAACTTACGGGTGTTCTGTGGGATAGTCACCAGTACTTCTGCGTACTGGTCCCAGGCCCCAAGAGACACTAAGGAAATCTCTACAGGAGCACCAAATGTGATCCCTGTAGAGGAGGGGAGGACAGTGGCCTCCACCTCAGACATGGGATAAGGGTAGGACAGGCTGACAGCCTGTACTCCAGGTGCCTTACATTTACACTTGTAGTCACCCCTCTTGTGATCCAGAGCACCACAATCCCAACAATTGCCGGGAGTGCGGGGCACGGTACTGGAACCACTGGGAGCCTGCTTTGCAGCAGGTGGACCACTACTCTTATTCCCACCCACAGATGACTTATCCCCACTAGATTTTTGGGTTTTTGGAGAGGAGGGTTTATCTGTACCCGACTCTGACTGCTTTTGGGACTCCTCAGCTTCCTGAGAGGCCCCCTTTTCTTTGTCCTTGTCCTTCCCACTGGAGTCCCTAGGGGACACCCTGTGGGATACCCACTTGTTAGCCAACCTAGCCAGCTTAAAGGGATCCAAAATGTTCTGGTGAGCAACATACTGACGCAGCTCTGGTGAACAGGCTTCAGACAAATGCTCAAAAAACAACAGGTGGGACAATTCAACAAAGGTTTTCACCTTGTAACCATCAATCCACCCCATCATGTTCATGTGCGCAGCACTAACCCACTCAACCCAAGACACATTCTCTCCTTTCTTAAATTCCCTGAACCTTTTAAGGTATTGGGTAGGTGTCTTGCCAAACCTGGCAACCAAAGCAGATTTCATACACTCACACTGACCCCTGTCTTCCACACTCAGCTTCAGAATACAGTCATACCCAGTCTGAGGCACTCTGTTTAACAAACACTTAGGCCATTCTCTTTTGTCAACATCATGAATTGCACAAGCCATTTCAAATGCTTCAATCCATTGGAGGATATCAGAACCCTCCACAAACACACCAACCAAATCTTTCATAAACTTGGTGGCTGGGGACCTGCCACTCTCAACTGGTTTCGCTGAAGTCTCCACTCTAGCTTTCTGTAGCTGGATTCTCTGACTTTCAGTGTCCTTGTCTTTGAGTTCAAGATCCCTATTCTTGAGTTCCACTTGCTGTGCCAGCTCCTCTTTCTCAAGCTCAGCTTCTATCTCCAACTTGCGGTATTCAAAGGCCAATTTCATCCTTAATAACTCAAGTTCTATGGAATTGCTGAGGTTCGGAACAGAGGCTACAGGAATGGTGGCATTCCCAGAAACAGATTCAGCAGAAACCCCAGGGGCAGAGTCTTCATTGGTTGCATTCCCCCCCCTCATCAAGAGTTTCACCATCAGTCTGGTAGTCCACCAGGGCAGCTATCAGCTCAGCCCTAGACTTATCCACAAAGTCTAACTCCCTGGCTTCACAAGCACTCTGGTGAGCCTCTAGGCTCATCCTAGTCAATTTACCATTTGCAATAGACTCCATTTTTTTGTAATATTTCAAAAAAGGTAGCAAGCGCTCCTCTCCAGAAAGAACATGGCATGATAACCTGTTCTGAGATGAGAGTTTGCAGCACACGCTTTTTGCTCACTGTACCTTTCACAGATGGGAAATATCCATTTGCATATCAGTCTTTGTCCCGCCCACATGGGCAGTCCAGCACCGAAATGCTATGGCGATTCCTCTCTGAACAAGAGTACCAAAAGCAACCCCATACACGTGTTTCAGCCTTGTTGGACCTCATCAGTGAGGTGAAGCTTTGTCTCTCTGAGCACAGTGAGCAGGGAGTCCACGTCTGGTTGCCCCCAGGTAACTCAGGGTGATTCATTGTTTGTAATGCAGTTATTTTGTACACAACCGAACCTTAATTTAATAAAGTGCAGATGTTTTGTAAGTGGCACGGTTATACACTGATTCTTAAAACCATAAACATCCCACCGCTGCCACCAGTGTAAAGGACCGGAGGGGGGCTCTGTACTTCCACTCTCTATATGGTAGAGGAGAGGCACAGAGGACCTAGCCAAGATTCTCTATTATTGGTAAACGTGGTCGAGCAATCAAGGCCTAGCTTCTCAGGAGGTGATGCAGGCTGGTTCATATGTACAGTGTAGTCCCCAAGCCCCCACAGAGGAATGTCCACACACTGTATTACTGAAAACACAGTCTTTATATAATTAATATTCAAAGGTATGTACACTATCACAATAACGCACTTTGTACTCAGAAATCAACAATGGTAAATATATACAATTCTAAAGTGGTACCACCAATATTATCAGATCTCATTAAAGTGCATCAACTAAACTGTTAGAATGTTACACAGATCAATAACAAGGAAACCAGCAGTAGAGATAGGAAGGAAAGCAAGATGGTTGACACAATTGGCAGAATACTGGCCCAGCTACCTAGACACAGTTCTGTGTGGAGATCCCCCCATATGGGCAACCTGTAAAATAAAGATATACCACAAGCCCAGTCCATATATTGCTCAATAGTCTTATTCTCTCCTATAATGTTTCTACCCCCCCAATGTACCTGGTGGAGCAGAGTTCTTCGAAGAAGCGTCAACAGATCCTTCTTGAGTGACTCCCTTTAAAGCAGGCGCCACGGATCGTCAAGGCATCGACGACGTCGATGAGAAGTTCGAGGGTGCCGAGACCACGACGTCGATCCAGGCGGTGCTCGTTGGTGACGTCCTGCGAGGATGAGGTGTGCGGGGCACCTCGGCAATTGATTGTTCAGGACCGCAAAGAGTTTCTGAAGAACTGTGGCCCAGCAAGGGCGTCGAGTCGTCGAAGTCTTTTTAGCCTTCAGGTGGCGGGAAACCCATGGAGGATTCTCCTCGGCGCGTCAGTGGCCTTGACTCTCTCCGGCGGAATAAAGCGGTCGTCGGTGCGGACAAGGGAGTCTTTAGATTCAAATGTTCTTAGGCAAGGGAGCGGGCGGCTCCGGTCGTCGGTGGCACAGCGTCAAGCGGTCCCCTCTTCTGGGGCAACACAACTTCGATGGGCCTCCAGCAGTTACACAAACCTGCGAACCCTTGTCGTCGGCAATGGACTTCGACGGCGGTGAAGTCCGGTTGCTTCACTTCGATCTCCTCGGCGGTCCCGTCTCCGGTCGGGAGCCTTTCGAGGGTCTGACTTCCAGGGAGCTTCGGCGAAAGTCAGCAGTGCTCGATGGTCCCTCTGAACACGGGAAGAGGGTGCCTTACCAAGTCCTCTCTCGGATCAGTCTTTGACGAATTCGGCAGCTTTCAGATCAGGTCTAAGCAAATGCAACAGCAAGTCTTCTTCTTCCAGCTGGGCATCGAGGATCAGCAGTTCCAGTTACTCTTCAAGTGTAGACACAGCTTCTGAACAATTTCTAGTGGTGAGAGGTCCCCAGATATACTATCCTGCCTCTCATCCACACTGCTGGGCCACACTCAGCAATCAATCATACAGAAGGGCATTCATGCAGTCAGTCAGCCAATCAGGCACAGAGTGCATTCAGGCCATCCTCCTCCCTCTCAGACACTCACAACAAGGAATGTGGATTGGGACAAGTACCCAGCCATTCAACACTACACACTGCATTCAGGCCAGTTTCGGACAGGGCTGTCTCAGTCTTTGGGGGTCATTACGAGGTTGGAGGTAAGGGATTACCGGCACCGGTAAGGGTGCCGATGCCGGTA
This sequence comes from Ambystoma mexicanum, assembly GCF_040938575.1. Classification (NCBI taxonomy): domain Eukaryota; kingdom Metazoa; phylum Chordata; class Amphibia; order Caudata; family Ambystomatidae; genus Ambystoma; species Ambystoma mexicanum. Next base: position 321,405,561 of record NC_090926.1, on the reverse strand, counting down.
ATCCCTTACCTCCGTATTCCGAGTTCCCTTTGCGGGTCCTTCCTTACCTCTTGCTTTTAGCAGGAGTTAAGTACGGGACCCGCAAAGGTACCTCGGAGGTAATTACGGTACCGTAATTTACGGTGCCGTAATTACCTCCTTCCCCATTCCCATTGAGCCCTATGGGGCAGAAATGGGAATGGGGAAGGGCAACAGGTGAATGGGGAATTACCGGTCCATTACTGGAATGGACCAGTAATTACTCCATTCACCATGCCGGATTTGGGACGGTTTCGGAGGCAACCATGGAGCTAATTAGTCCATGGTTAGCTCCAAACCTGGAATGAGGCCCTTTGTCTCTCATACCAGAAACCAGACAGCCACAACAAGAAGTGCATATTGGTCACACACTCCATTCACCCAGGTCCCACCCACAGGGTGTACCCACAACATACAGTCACTGGGAAGGCTCCAGCAAGTCTGGAATGGACTTCACAACAACACCATGGCCCTCACTACAACCCAGGCGTTAAGGGGTTAACGGCGCCGTAAAAGATGTCGGCGTCGTTAGACCCTTAACGCATGATTACGAGGTCCCTTTGCGGGTGGCACTTTAACGCCTGCTTTTAGCAGGCGTTAAAAAACCAACCCGCAAAGGGACCTAGGAGCTAATTACGGCACCGTAATTTACGGTGCCGTAATTAGCACCTTCCCCAGTCCCATTGAGCCCTATGGGGCAAAAATGGGAATGGGGAAGGGCCAATGTTCAATGGGGAATTACCACCCTGCCAACCTTGGAATGGGGTGGTAATTCCCCATTGAACATTGGCGGACTCGTTACAACTCCGGCACCAACCCTGGTGCTAATAGCGCCATGGTTTAGCGTTGGGGTTGTAATGAGGGCCCATATATAGAAATTCCACCCAACAGCCAGTCAGGAGGAAGGGACAGAGACAGGGCTTCCCAAGACTTTGGGAAAACAAGGTAACAGGCAATAGAAAGCAAGAGGCCACAGGGGCCATCTTGTTTTCTATCAGGAATCAACTGATTCCAATGGCAGGGCCTGGGTATCTCAAAATGGAGGATACTCAGAGCACCTGTCAAATTCAGCATGGAGCTGCCACCAGCCCATACCCTGCTCTGCGGGCCACCCACAGGTGCCCAAAAACGTACACTAGGGGTACAGGGTTGTACCCCCACCCATGGGTGCCATAAGAGTATCCCATGGGTCTGTACACCAAACCAAAAACAGGAAGAGCTGCACTGCCAGGAGTCCCACATGGACTCCTGGGCAGAACATTATACAGAACACAATGAAAAAGGACTACAGGACAAGGACAGGGAGGCCCTGTCCCTTCAATGCATTTCCAGCATCACAATATTCAGCGAAGAAAAGAGCCCACCACAGTTGACGGGATGATTGAGCCTTTGCTGTTTTTAGGTATTGCAGGTTTCGATGATCAGTTATGACCGTGACAGTATGTCTAGCACCAAGGAGATAGTGTCGCCATGCCTTGAAAGCTGATTTTATAGCCAAGAGTTCCTTGTCTGTGATAGCATAGTTGAGTTTGGGAGGTGAGAATTTTCGTGACCAGAAGGCCACAGGGTGTAACTGGCCAGTTCCTGGGTCCCTTTGTGAGAGAACAGCTCCCATAGTCATGCTAGAGGCATCTGTTTCAACTATATAAGGGAGGTCTGGGCGAGGATGCCGTAGAACTGAAGCAAAAGTGAATTTTTCTTAAGTTCTTGAAAGGCCTTCTCTGCTTCATCAGCCCAATTGAACTTTTTATTGTTTTTTCGCAATAGTGATGTAATTGGATGCACATTTAGGGAAAAATCTGGGATGAATCGGCGGTAAAAGTTTGCAAAGCCCAACATACTCTGGATTCCTTTAAATGAAGTTGGTGACGGCCAGTTAAGAATGGCATCTACCTTGTGCCTATCCATTCTGATACCTTTTGGTGTGAGGATAAAACCGAGGAACTCCACTTCGGTGACATGAAAAGAGCATTTTTCGAGTTTTGCATACAGTTTATGTTGGCAGAGTTTAGTAAGGACGGAGCGGATATGCCTGACATGGTCTTCTTTTGTAGCAGAATACACTAAGATGTCATCAATGTAAACCAGGGTGCAAACGTCGATTAACTCCTGCAAAATATCATTCATAAAGTACTGGAATGCAGTGGGAGCATTGCAAAGTCCAAAAGGCATTACCTGGTATTCATACAAGCCGTATTTGGTACGGAGAATAAGGGACTGGCTGCCGGTGATTGAGACGGGCGGATAAATCCATTTGCCAGGTACTGATCAAGATAAGATTTCAAATGGTGGTGTTCTGGTTCAGTAAGTGCATAGATTCGGCCACAAGGAATTTGCACACCAGATATGAGGTCAATCTGACAATCGTAGGGCCTGTGCGGTGGTAGAGTATTGGCTTGTTCTTTCTGGAACACGTCTTTAAAATCTTGGTATTCATTTGGTAGAGTACTAGTCACACCTAGTACAATCGCCGCCGTACTGGGAGTAGCAGATGTACATAAGTCTGTTTTCCCCTTTTATTGGTAATAACAGGTGCGAGCACAATCATCGGAAAAGGCCAACTTCTTTGCACGCCAATCCATTAAAGGGTTGTGAGCTACCAACCATGGCGTCTCTAAGATTAGTCGAAACTGAGGAGCTTTGATGAGATCAAATGCAATAGATTCTCGGTGTCCATCCTGGCACAGTAGGGTTAGTGCTGCTGTACATTGGGTTACTGGTCCGGAAGCTATTTCTGTCCCATCATCAGTAGTAACTTTTTCAGTAGTCGACTTAGAGCATAAGGGAAGCCCGATCTCTGCTGCCAGATCTTGGTCTACATAATTCCCAACTGCTCCACTGTCTATGTATGCTTCGACAGCATGCATCCGAGACGGTTATTGGTGATTGATCAAAATTACTGGTAATGCAAAGTGTGAGGTTTGTGGCTCATCCTTCTCGCTCGACAAGCAGACCTCTATGCTTGCCGGGCTTGGTAGTTTTCCGACTTCTTGTTATTATCTTCCTTCTCTGTGGCTCCAACAGTTCTCCTTGGTGGTTTCACTGGACATTCTTTGAGGAAGTGGCCTGATTTTCCGCAATATAAGCATAATTGCTGTTGCCTTCTCTTGTCTCTTTCAGTTTTAGTTAAAGGGGGCCATACACCTCCGATTTGCATTGGTTCTACCGTGTTTTCCAATGTACGTGGAACATTATCCTTTGACCGGACATACACAGCTCGAGTGTCTAACCTTATCCGGTGCGCTTTTCGGTCTTGTTATCTGTGATCTAATTGCACCACAAGGTTGATGAATTCTGCAGTCTTTAGGTGGGTTAACCACTTGAGCAAGGATATCCTTTAGTTCCCCTTGTAGACCCCGATGAAATAGTGTGGTCCTTTTTTCCTCAGGCCACCCAGCTTCAACGAGTAGTCTGTTAAATGTTGCTATATATGTAATCAAGTCTTGACTTCCTTGACGGAGTGACACAAGTTTGTTGTCTAATGCTTGGCCTTGGGTATGACGAGCAAAGAGTTTTTCCATTTCCATCTGGAAATCCCCCAAGTCATGTAACAACGGGTTATCCTGACTTACCAATGGTACCGACCAATCCGCAGCACTGCCACTGAGATATGACAAGACAAAAGCAATCCGCGCTTGGTCGTTAGGAAAAGACCCAGGTCTGCAAAGGAAATGAAGACGACACTGGTTCATGAACGTTGCATACTTCTTGGGGTCCCCTGTAAATCGTTCAGGTGAAGCTAAAGGAATTGCCCCAGGAAGGGTTATTTGTACTGGATTGGTGGAAGAAGTTGGTACAGGTGCTGGCAGAATGTTACCAGGCAATGGGGTCTGTCCTGCCTGTGATTGAAGCAGTTGCCTACTTATTTCGTTGGTACGATCCTTAGTAACAATCAAATCCCTCCTAAGAGCGTTGGTTTCTTGCCTGGCTGAATGTACTTCAGCATGTAATTGTCCCAACATCTAAGCTAACTGGTCAATCTCTGAAGTCTCCATGACGCCCAGGTGGATAATATTATTGAGGCTTTGTGTTCCATTACACTCACCTGGTATCCACGGGGACGCCACCCAGCCCTGGTTGGATGATTTGCACTCTCGAAAAATTTCCCGGTCCCTTGGTAAGGCCTCTGGTTAAAGATGGGTTTGCAATATAGGAGAGCTGGATTCAATACCAGATTGTCTTTATGGTTTCCCACCTCCCTTGGCCTCAACTCCTTCCTCCCCTTTGGGCCCTCTCCTCACCTTAATATTGTAAAAGGTGGATTCTCCATCCTGCTCCTCATGGTAGGGGCGCGTAGATGTGTGGGGGCGAGAAGCGACCAAGTTACTTCGCTGGTGCAAGCCCTCTGTGGGAATCCAGGCCTGCTGTGACTCCGTAGGTTTGCTGCTTTACAGTCTTTATATGCAGTTCTTAGGTTCCTCGTAGTTTGAATAATAATGTCTTGCTTCTTTCCTTTTAGGTATGGAAAGGTATTTTTGGTGTTGTCATGCAGTTTGAAGAGGAGCATGGGCCGGTGGGCGAAAGCGTGGTGTGTGCGATGCTGTCCGGTGAGTAATGCGCGATGCGCTGCGCTGTTTCGCCTTTTATATTGCTAACCTGTGTCTTTTCTCTCCTTGACGGTCGCGATGTTCCTCGCCGAGTGCCGTGATGTTCCAGCAATGATACTGACCAGGAGATGACTACCCAGGTAAGAATTGTGTGGCTTTCTTCGTTCGGGAGGAAACGTGAGTAAACGCTTATTAATGCTGTCTTTCTTCCTCCTCTTTCCAGGTTATGGTATTACAGGATGCATATGGTGCCGGTTGTTGGAATTCGTATCTTCAGGTGAGTGGAACTGAAGTCGGCGATGGATGGAAGACAGGATACTATTCCAGGTACGTTTCGTAGTGTTCTTTGTCTCTCTGCAGGTCCTTGGTTTCAGGTAAGATGGCATCAAAGAACTGGACACAGTGAGCGTTACGCTGCTGTTACACTCACGTGGTATCCACAGGAACGCCACCCAGCCAGGTTACTCGCTGGTATGCTTCTCGGCTTTGCCCTGATGTGGTCTGCGGGGAAGGTTCTGCCTGAAAATACAGGAGCACTGTGTTCAAGACTGACCGACTGGGGTAAGTATCCTCCCACCACCCCCGTATGCTTTCAGTCCCTCTGGCGGCCTCTCCTCACCTTGTGGTAGAATTAGGCATGCTCTCCGTCCTGCCTTCTTTGCAGGGGCGCGTTGTCTTTCATGGACGAGTGCGGTCCAGTTACTTCACTGACGCCGGCCCGTTTGATATTGTTGAGGTAGGTCTTATTGTTGTTCTTTAGTTTTGTTGCTATCCTGCATGCCTTTCTTTGTTTAAAATGTCTCTTTTTTCTCCCTTAGGTATGTGGAGCTTCAGCGCGGCGAACTGGCTTGGTGGAGCCCCACTGGTAAATGATGGTGCATTAAGAGCGCTATGATGCGGTAAGTAAGCGCTATGCGCAGCGCTGCAAAGTCTTGCCTTTGCTAACCTGTGTTTTCCTTCTTTGTAGGTCGCGGTGTTCTTCAGCGCGAGTGGAATGTCCAGAGTGGTGCCAGCTGAGAGGCGACCAGCTGGGTAAGCCTTTTGAGCAGTTCGTAATTTGTAAATGTCTCTACAGCTTTCTTTAATGTTGCCTCTATCTTCCTCTTTCAGGTCGTTCTGTCCGGGAGGCGTGCAGATTCGAGGAAGCTGTTCTCAGTAGCTGCGAGTGTTTAAAGATGAAGACTGCAGGTAAGATGCTGCTGCTAATGATGTTCCTTTTGTCTCCTAGCAGGTTCTGCTTCTCCGAGGTTCGAGGGAATAGCGGGTTCTGCTGTTTGGGTGTGGTTTAAATAGTCTCAGGTAAAGTAGACCAGGTAAAATAGTCCCAGGCCTGCCACACCCAAAGTAGTCCAGGTAAAGTGGTCCCAGGCCTGCCACACCCAAAAGATTAGACCGCATAGCTCAGTTCCTTGTAACTGAGCTATGTGTGTGCCTCCATGTTGGCTAAACCCCCCAAGTTAAATAGTCCCAAGTGAATAGTCCCATTCTAATGTCGGTCTTCATGATGGTTATGAGCCTGGCGCCAAAGGCGCCAGGACTGACTCCAAGAGAGTCTTGGATAAGGTTTTAAGGCCGTTGACCTGGCCCTAACTGGAAGGCTGACTTGCCAGTGAGGGCCAGCGTTAAGGGTCATGACACAAATTGTTAGATGCCGCCGAGACGCGGGCTTGTATATAGACTCGCTTCTTAGTGCGGACAGCGAGTCGGTATTGCCTTTGGAGCTGGTGGCAGGCCAGTTTGTCAGAGGATGAGCAGGAAGCCCTCCATTTCCTCTCTGCCGCCCTATACTTAAGTTTAAGTATAGCTAGGTCAGAGCCGTACCAAGAATTGCACTTGGCTTTGGACTTCAAATGGATCCTCGTAACGGGGGCCAGACTATCGAGGACTCTAGAGGAGTAGAGAAGAGAAAGGGCTATGTCAGGGTGTGAGTCAGCCTGGGGTAGAGGAGGGGGGGAGAAGTTTGCAGCGAAGGCTTTGACTGACACACGCTTCATGGGCCGGATATCTGAGAAGGTGCGTGACAGTCTAGGACTGGGCTTGGCTTGGGAGGAGGAGATGGAGAGATGAGATGAGAGGAGAGGAGGCAGTGATCACTGCAGGAGAGAGGAGTAGTAAGGGGGTGGAGAAGGGGAGGCCGGAGGAGATCAAGACTTCAAGTGTGTGACCGGCAGAGTGAGTCGGGCCAGAAGGAAGTATAGAGAGGGAGAGTGAATCGCAAAGGTGGCAAAAATGTGCAGATGAGGGACAGGTAGAATCAAGATGGATGTTGAGGTCACAAAAGAGGAGGACTTGAGTGGTTGAGGCCAAGAGGGAGGAGCAGTGGTCAGCCCACTCGGAGAGAAAAGAGGTGATTTGACAAGGGGGCTGGTAAAGAGTAGCAACAGTAAGAGAGTGGCTAGGAGAGAGAGAGAGCCTGTAGACTAGGCATTCAAAAGAGGAGTAAGCCTGGGTGGGGATGAGAGAGGCAGGAATCCACTCAGGGAAGATCAGCGCTACCCCACCTCCAGGCCGGTTGGATCTGGGGGCTGAGAGAATCTTGTAGCCGTCGGGGAGGAGAGTGTCAAAACTCGTGACAGAGCTGCCTGTGACCAACGTCTGGGTGAGACCGAGGACATCAAGATCAAGTACTTCAAGGAGGTGACAGATATCAGAGGAGTGTTTAAAAGCCGAGCGAGAGTTCACAATGTGCATAATGCAGAGATCAATACACATCCAGGGAGCGGAATTTATTCAAAACTCTCCATCTACAAACCAACCAGAACCCTGCGATCCTGCAAAGACATCCTCCTAGAACCCAAACCTTACAGGAGGAAAAAACTGGGTGGATCAGAATTCTCCTGCTTAGCTGTGAAACTATGGAACTCCGTTTCCCATGGAAATATGAACTATAGAGGACCATACAAAATTCAGGAATCTTCTTGAAACTTGGCTCTTCAGCTCCGAAGACACTGAAACCGATTGAACATCACCCACTCACCTCGTAACCGGCCAAGTATTGGAAAAAAGCAAAAGCAGCCAGAAACAATGCAGGAATGAAGGATAGGACTGGGAAGAGAGGCCTTAAGTGGAGTTCCACACCCCCACCCACTAAACAGGAACTACTATGAAACAGGAGAAGATGGTAAACCTGATACGATTGGCCAAGGAAGGAGACTCAAGGGAAACCTAGGGAAGGAAACTCAGGGAAGGGAAACCCTCAGCCTAGGCATACCCCCAGTGAGGGCTGACAAGTGAACAGGAGGAATGCGCCAGACCCTACCAAATAGATAGTAACCAATGCCCGAAGTCCAGCGAAGAAGAGAATTACCGTCCCCTCAAATCCCTCTTAGGGTAGGGGACACGTCCCCAGCCAGAAATAGGGCCTGCACCAAGAAAGCTGACAGCTTACGGAATGCCGGAGAAGCACAGGAACCATGACTGCTGAGGCGTCAATCATCGCTAAACCCAGAAGGGCAACCGAGGGGAGGCAGGTACAGCGAATCAAAAAGGAACGATTAGGATTACCACCAACCATACTAAACTAATCTTTCCGCATAACCCTCTCACATTCTGCACTAAATACAACCAGAGCTCTACAGCACAGCAAACTGCACATACTTCACAACACACAACCACAAAACAAAACACACACAATCCTGTACAAACCCAAATGGCGGCCTTCATCCAAATATCACACCCAGACTCAGCAAATAGTGTTTCTGAACTGGAGCTGCCAACAGCACATCACAGCTCTCTTGCTCTCCTCCCCTCCTCCCGCTCCTCCCACTAACCTTCCCACTCCCGCGTCTTAATTTACAGGACCGCCTGAGCGCTTAGAGACAATGCAAGTGGTAGCAGTTTGCGGTATAAAAACCTTTAACATTAACATACTCTGATGAAGCATCTCTCCATAGACTCAATTCTGTACCTGAGAGTAGTGGTGTATATTGTTAGGCTAGCTTGTTTGGTATCGGTGAGAGAGGCGGGATGCCAACTCGGCCCAGACCCAGGTCTAATGATTGCTGGACCGCCCCCAAGCCCAACCTTCATTCAGCCAGCTGGAGAGAGACCCACCCATTGCATAGTTTTCCGAGAGGAATGATGAGAAGACACACACTCGAGGGAAGTCAGAAACCTCAGCAGGGCACACCCAAGTGAGGGTACTGGAATATGTTGGGACCAATTCAACATAAGATGTGAACAACTGCCCAACCACTGCCAGCAAAGATTTCCCCATAAGATATATATGATTCAAATTGGATGACCCACTTATAACAGCTTTGCGCCTTGCCAATGCAGGTCACCTTCCTAGAAAGTAGAATCATTGCAGGAACAACAGAAACAACAGTCGTTTGTCAACCCACTAATATGTGTACTCAAAGCACCAATGGAGATTGGAGAGTCACTTTTGAAAGGTGGTGTGACAAAATGACTACTGCTCTTCAGGAATACAGGGATGAGTAGTGGCTAAATCACCTACTCAGCTCCACACTACTATTAAACCAGCATTGGTCCTGTGCATACAGCTAAAACAGGCAATGCCCAAATGGTATGCCTGGAGCCCTCCTAGCCACACACAACATCCACATCCACCAATGCGCTGACGACACACAGCTATACCTTAAGATCAACTCCATTACGGACATCCACAGGCTCAAAACCTGCCTCTTGCTGATCCAGTCTTGGATGTCCAGTGGATACTTCAAGCTCAGCCCCCAAGACTGAATTCCTACTTCTCACCAACAACACCGAACACCCAGACATACAAACTAGGCTATCAACCATGAACACGGAGGGCTTCACACTCGAGCTCACTTGCTGCACCAAGTCCCTCTCGTTCCACATCGACAAACACCTCTCCTTCAAGACACACATGGCTATCAGTTCTCCCTTCTGCGGAAAGTCAAGCCCACCCTCCGGACAGCTTTAGCTCCACTGTTCAAGCACTGGTCCTATCCCACCTCAATGGGGCAAAGCCCTCCTCAAAGGCCTCCCATCATCCTCCCTTGTGCCCCTGAAAAGTGTCCTGGATGCAGCGCATGCCTGATCAAGCGTCTACGTAGATATGGCCACATCACCCCAGGCAGCATCATCTACAAGGCAGTCGCCCTCAAGTCACCCAGCTACCTCGTGGAAAAACTGAGCATCTCCGGCGAACAGCGCACCACCAGAAGCCAGGACATGTGCAGACTTGAAATCCACCACTGCAAAAAGGAAAGGACCAGAAAACAAGCCTTCTGTGCCTTCTCCCCAAGACTATGGAGCCTCCTCCCAGTCAGCATCAGATTCTGTCCCACGCTCCTACAATTCAGAAAAGAACTCAAGACTCACCTCTTCAAGGAGTTTCTCCTCCTCAACACCTAGGCCATCACATCGCCTTGTGACACCTGGCTCACTAGATGCCACCCGCCCCTCTCCTCCACACCCCCCTGTACAGCTGTACCCCTCCTCTGTGCCACCTGTATCTCACCCCTGCTGTATATCTGTTCTGTAGTTACCTCTGAAATGCGTTCTTTAATGCATCAGTACTTTTGTATATCTCTGTAAAGCACTCTGTTGCTTATCTGTATTGTTGCATACCTCTGTAAAGCACTCTGTTGTGTATCTGTATTGTTGTACACCTCTGTAAAGCGCTTTGTTGCTTCTCAAAGTTAGGTCTGTGCTCAATAAATACCATAATAATAATAATACCATAATAAATAATACCGTCTTCGCCTTGAGTGGTAGCTCAGGCCGAGGGATGGCTTATATCTTCAGGAGGGGTGTGAGGTGATAGCAGTAACAACCCAAACAACTTGGGTGCAATAGTCCAAAATAAAAGAATGTCCTATCAAGGTTCTATACAAATCTAGACTTTTTATCAAACAATAAAATGCAAACAACTCATCAACAACCATTAAGAACACCCACCTCTGTATAAGAACTCACGGAAGGCAGGGCTTTGTAAAAAAGCACACTGAATGCAGAGCTTTGTGAAAGAATACTCTGGGTAGATGAGCAGAGATCTTAAAGCACATAATTGGCATAATGGCACCATTCAAAGGGTATGTTGTTAAGAACAAGGAGGAGAAGGGGTGTTAAAAGTCACTTCCGTCCTAAAAGTGGATCAGGGGGACATGGCCTCTTCACGCTAGCTCTTTGTCTTGTTCTTGCGACTCAACAACGTCAAGACAGTTATCAAGGCGCTTTCTGAGGTCGTGAGTTGCCGCCGGGATGGGGCACTGGGCAACTGGGTCCAACATATAGTGCAGTTCACAAGCAGCAACAGCATGTGCAATGAAGAAGCTTGGGCCAGGCAGGAAATGTCTGAGTCGGTATAGTTCACAAGGAGTCTGATGCAAGAATCAGTGCCCAGAGCCATTCCTTAACATCTGTGTTGCTGTGAGTCTTAATACAGGGGCTCCAGGACAAGGTGAGTCCTGCATTACGAGGTCAGGTGTCACCATCAGGGGATCTGTGAGCTCCATGGAACAGGAGTCTGATTCCAGTGTAGCCAGCAGAGTGGCCTTGGTCTAACAGCAGTCACACCCATTGTTACCTGGTGATGGTTTGGGTGACAAAGCTCTCCCTTGCCATGGATTCCTTCTGTCCACTTCTATGCAGAGGACTTTGGAATGGATTGCACTCCCAACAGAATCCAAAAGTGTATCCTTTTTCATCTCTCTTGATGGTCCAAAGACGAATCAACGAAAGAGAGGGGGGGTGCCCCTCCAAATGTCCCAGGGGTTTGGTCCAAAACATGCAGACTATAAGGCGTCCAATCCAGGTTGTTGTAACAAGTGCCCTTTGCTTTATGACATCTCATCCATAGTATCTTGATTGCACGACGGAAAAGGAGGGGGTAGGAAAAGGAAGCGAGCCCAAACAGAAATCTAGATGGTGGAACCCTTCCCCTAGCCTACCTCTCCCATCTGGCTGCTCTAACTCCAACCCCTTCACAAGCCTGCTGTCCTTAAAGGTACTCCAGTGATCAGCACCCTGGTGTGAAGGTGGTTTTGTTATGTCAGTGCTGCTTTTGATACACCAGTTCTCAGAATTCCTCCAGGGGGGGGGTTCTATGCCCTGGGGGATGGGGGGGAATGGGTGATACCCTTCTTGCAGCTCAATCAAAGGGGAGGAATCCTGGCTATTGTTCCACGTGGCTGTAGTGGAGACAGTCAGACGAGACATTAATAAACATCAGCCCTGTCATAGCTGGCCCTGCTCACAGAGCTGACACAACTCTGATATGAAATGTCTGTGGCTGTATGAGTGTGTTTTCTTAACAGTCACCATGCCGCAACCAGGCATGGCTTATATTTAATGATTTGCGTGGTTACAGACTGACTAAGGCATACGATAATTATAATTCTGCCTGCAGGGACTATGTGACCCGGAAGCTGTCAGGCATGCACGTGTAACCTTTGAATTTGATATATGCCACAACAGAGCTGGGGCTGTAGATGTCAGGGGACTATCTATATTCAAGGCACATGTGTGCATTATAATTTTGGCAGTAATGGTGCAGAGGAGGAGGCGGAGGAGGCGCAGGCGCCAACCAGCCAACCCTGCACCTATGGCAAACCCCATTGTGCAGCCACCACTACCCCGCAGGCAGCCTGCAATACCACGCATCAGGGCCTCACCCTGGAACCTTACCCCAGGACAGATCCACACACTATACCGGCTGGACCGCCCAACAATCACTGCCATGATTGAGGACGACATCAGCAGCCACATAGACACGCCCACTGCCACCCCCCCTCCTGAAGGTTGTGTTTGTGCTGCATTTCCTTGGCACTGGCACCTATCAACACACTGTCGGTGAGCTGCACGGCATATCACAACCCTGTTTCTCGAAAATCCTGGTACAGGTACTGGATGCCCTTTTGCGCCATGTGTCGGAACACATAGCCCTACCCCGTACCCTCCCCGAGGTCATTGCCACAAAGTTGGCCTTCCATGCCATAGCAGGCATGCCAAATTGCATAGGTTCACTTGACTGCACCCACATTGAGCTGACAGTACCACGTGCAATTGAGATGGTGTTCCGCAATAGGAAACAGTATCACTCAATGAATGTACAGATGGTATGTGATGCCACGCTACTGATTACACACTGCTGCGCACGTTTCCCAGGCTCAACCCATGACTCAATGGTACTGCAGAATTCCACGTTGCCATGGTACATGGAACGCTATGCCGGACAAAGCACATGGCTATTGGGTGAGTACAGCTGACAATGCTCTGACCCTGTTGAAGCGTTATGTATGTGTCCAGGCCAATGAGCAATGTGAGTGTGCCGCTGGACCGCACATGCATCACCCCCCCTCCCATCTACCAAATAGACAGCGGATACCAAACATCACAAAGGAAGACATGACAGGTCACCACAGTGTGCCTGTACACACCCTGCCACAGCCCATCCTGTCACTGTCCAATACACCTTGTGCCACTGCAGACACCCACCCACAAATGGAACACTGCCCTCCCAATGCACGGGATGCCTGCAAATGAGACGTCGTGCATTGACTACTTCAGTACAGTGGAGTCATTCTGCCATGTGTGCACATCACTGCACTATGACATACAATCCAATGTCACCCGCAGGGCACAGTACACATGCACACAAATGTGTAGGCCAATATCCAGTTGGGGACATCCACTGTGATGCCCAATGAACACTTCAAAACACTGCATGGCTCATATGCATGAATGAACAATGATACAAGATAGCACAGCATCAGATTAAGACATGATACCACAAACACTGACATGTCCCCCCATCTTCATCCCATGTAGGTGATGCTGGATATGCACTCACGCCATGGCTGATGACACCTGTACGGAGACCAAGGAACAGGCATGAAGAGGCATACAATAGGGCACATGTCCGCACACGTGGAATGATTGAGAGGACATTCGGACTGCTGAAGGCCCGTTTCCGCTGTCTGAGCAGATCTGGGGGATCACTGCTGTACAGCCCAGTGAAGACGGGTAAAATCACGCTTGTATGTGCCATGCTGCACAATCTGTGCCTGCACAGGAACATCCCAATGCCCCCAGACGCAGATGAAGAAGATGGGGATGGGGATGGGATGGCACCACCTCCCCCTGGGGGTGCACTTGATGGCCAAAGAGCACGGGATGAGCTGATTCGCATTTACTTTTGAGACACAGCACATTCACAGCAATGCATAGAGTGATGACAATAAATGATTAGTTGTACTGCAAATGAAATGATAGATGTCCACACATGTATGTTTTGCTTTCAAATGATGATATATTGATGAATTCACAACAGGGAAGGAGGTGAAATGGTTAGGGAAGCTGTACACCGGAGCCCACCCACCACCCAAACGTACCCACCCCCCAAACGTACCCACCCCCACCCAGGCCCCAATGTTCAAACACCCAAAACAACCTCCCCCACCACCCAAACGTACCCACCCCCACCCAGGCCCCAATGTTCAAACACCCAAAACAACCTCCCCCACCACCCAAACGTACCCACCCCTCACACTCTTCGAGTCCACATGTGTCCTGCAGTGCCCCACACACATGTCATCACTTCCGTGTGCGCTTCTGTGCCTGTGCACCCTTGCCCGAGAGCCCCGTTAGTCGACTTGAGCGCCTCCTTGGACTGGCAGTAGTGGAGCTTGATGGGGTGGTGGTATTTGATGGCACAGAATCCGGTATGGATGGCATCCGTGCAAGATTTGCCTGTTGCCCAATCAACATGGCCTCAATGAGCCTGGAGGTGTTGTCGTTACCCTCACGCACATGGCGTGCCAGGGTGACTATTGTGCTTGCAAAGCGTCCAATAGACCTTGAGAGGCGACGCACTGACGTGCTATAGCACTCCCTCTGCAGCCTAGATTCTTCAAGCTGCCTCTCTACCAGCTGTGTGAGGGTTGCCTGCTGCTCCTCCATCCGTTGCATGCGGGAATTCAGCTCTGCCATGGATGGGGTGGGCAACCTCATGGGACTTCTGAGTGAAGTGGGGCTAAACTCCAGCTGATGGAAGGAACCCAGGTCATCAAATGTGGGTGTCGCCCCCTGTGGCCCAGTATCAGAGTGCTTTACCGGGGCACTGTTGTCACTACAGGCCGCCTCCTCTGCAGTGCAGCTGCCTTCTGTGTTGGTTTGGGTGGGCATGGTGGGTTCCCGTGGCACCTGTCTTGCCTCAGGCAGCGTGGAGACGGTGGGGATGTCGGTGGTGGTGGCCGGCACATCTGTTGCAGTTGGTAGTGGGGGCTGAGATGCCGAACTGATGGCAGCATCCTCTTGTGTGGGGGCGGTGGCTTGGGCACGTGCCGGTGCTGATTGCCTGGCCTGTTGTGCAGTGTCACTGTCACTGGATACGGCTGTGGGGACACAGAGGACATGCAATTAGTGTTGTGGTGGTGGCTGATGGGTGCATCACATGCATCATACAGGTTGGTCATTGTATGGTGTTCGTTACGTGCATCTGATTGCTTGGGGCATGCATTGTTGTGATATTGGGTGCCATACGGATCTTGATGGGTCCTTTGGGCCAGTCATGCTCTGCCTGGGGGGTGGGGGGGTTATTAATGGGTCCTTTGGGCCAGTCATGCACTGCCTGGGGGGGGGTTATTAATGGGTTCTTTGGGCCAGTCATGCACTGCCTGGGGGGGGGGGGGGGGTTATTAATGGGTCCTTTGGGCCAGTCATGCACTGCCTGGGGGGGGATTTATTAATGGGTCCTTTGGGCCAGTCATGCACTGCCTGGGGGGTGGGGGTTATTAATGGGTCCTTTGGGCCAGGCATGCACTGCCTGGGGGGGGTTAGTAATGGGTCCTTTGGGCCAGTCATGCACTGCCTGGGGGGGAGGGGTTATTAATGGGTCCTTTGGGCCAGTCATGCACTGCCTGGGGGGGTTATTAATGGGTCCTTTGGGCCAGTCATGTACTGCCTGGGGGGGGGGGTTATTAATGGGTCCTTTGGGCTAGTCATGCACTGCCTGGGGGGGGGGGTTATTAATGGGTCCTTTGGGCCAGTCATGCACTGCCTGGGGGGGGGTTATTAATGGGTTCTTTGGGCCAGTCATGCACTGCCTGGGGGGGGGGGGGTTATTAATGGGTCCTTTGGGCCACTCATGCACTGCCTGGGGGGGGATTTATTAATGGGTCCTTTGGGCCAGTCATGCACTGCCTGGGGGGTGGGGGTTATTAATGGGTCCTTTGGGCCAGGCATGCACTGCCTGGGGGGGTTAGTAATGGGTCCTTTGGGCCAGTCATGCACTGCCTGGGGGGGAGGGGTTATTAATGGGTCCTTTGGGCCAGTCATGCACTGCCTGGGGGGGTTATTAATGGGTCCTTTGGGCCAGTCATGTACTGCCTGGGGGGGGTTATTAATGGGTCCTTTGGGCTAGTCATGCACTGCCTGGGGGGGGAGGGGGGGGTTATTAATGGGTCATTTGGGCCAGTCATGCACTGCCTGGGGGGGGTTATTAATGGGTCCTTTGGGCCAGTCATGCACTGCCTGGGGTGGGGGGGTTTATTAATGGGTCCTTTGGGCCAGTCATGCACTGCCTGGGGGGGTTATTAATGGGTCCTTTGGGCCAGTCATGCACTGCCTGGGGGAGGGGGGGTTATTAATGGGTCTTTTGGCACTTTAATGCCATCAACATATTCTTTTATGGCATTCATGTTTGACCACTTACCAGCATCTGCAGGTGGGCTCACTCCTGCCTCAGCCTCCCCGATCCCATGAATGCTCTCAAGGTGGAGGACACTGCTGCAACGCTCCTCCCATGCTTGCATCCTCAGTGGGGAAGGGGGTCCTCCACCTGTCCCACTGCTGCGTTGGCGGTGTGTGAAGATGAGGTTACGAACCCTCAGCCTGAGGTCGTCCCACCGCTTGTGGCAGTCCTTGACGCTCCTCACTGTCACGCCCACAGTGGTGCACTTGCATGCTGCTTCTGCCCACACTTCCTTCCTCCGCTGCTGTGTGGCATGCCGTTGATCGGCACTGAACAGCATCTCTGCATGCCCCACCATGTGCTCCACGAGCACAGTTAGCTCCGCCTCACTGAAGCGCTGTTTGCACTGCCTCTGCGCTGGAATCCTGGCAGACATGCTGGTGGTCCCTTTTGCCTTCTCACAGTATGGATTGTGCTTGTGCTGACTCTGGATGGCAATGGATTGTGCTTTATATGATGGCCGCCTCTCTGTTTCCGGTTTTTGGCAATCATGGTATTTCCGGTTCCGTTTCCGTGGCGACGGATGCGGACACGGGTTTTGCGCTACTTGTGGCAGCGCTATGTCCATTTCCGTGGCTTTTTCCGTGACGGCGGTAACAACGTTTCCGTGAGGTGCGCACGACCGACAGCACGTAATCGGACGGTCTTTCCGCAACCTTGCGGACACGGAAACTTTATTACCGCCGCCAAAGAATCACCGCGATCCGAAGCTGCCAGGTTGTAATGAGGCCCATTGTCAATTTTTCGCAGGTCACAACATTGTGCTCTCTCTTGAGTGCAGCATTTCACTGCAAAGGACCCTGCTAGCAACACCAGGCAGTTGATATGGAGAGTCGTCTCGTGATCCGACCACCTGCCCCCTGTCGACAGATTCCTGCATCGGGCTCCCCAGCCCCAGCTGCTGGCGTCGGATTCAATAACCAGGTCCGGGGATGAACCAAATATCGCTCTCCCGTTCCATGCATCCATGTGGATTAGCCACCATTCCAACTCTTCCATCACT
This sequence comes from Ambystoma mexicanum, assembly GCF_040938575.1. Classification (NCBI taxonomy): domain Eukaryota; kingdom Metazoa; phylum Chordata; class Amphibia; order Caudata; family Ambystomatidae; genus Ambystoma; species Ambystoma mexicanum. Next base: position 321,388,310 of record NC_090926.1, on the reverse strand, counting down.
CCTTGTGAGATGGCCACCTTTGACTCGTAGGAAGCGCCCCTCCTGAGGTGATAGATCTTCAGCCTCTGGAGTGCATGTAATGTAGTGGTCCTGGGAATATTGCTTGGATGGATGCCGCTAGGTGGCCCACTAATCTTGCAATTTCCCTCAGTGACAGTTCTCCCTTCGCTAGTGTGTGTCTTTGCTGTTTTTTTATATCGTTTACCTTGGGACTGTGTAGACTGAGAGTTCCTTGAATAGAGTCCACTATGAACTCTAGGAATTCCATTGACTGTTCTGGTACTATACTGGATTTCTCCCAATTTATTAGAAACCCCAGACTCTCTAACAATTCTATTGTTGTCTGTACCTGCTCTAATAGTGTTTCTATCTCTTGGCACATCAGACATATGTCGTCTAGATAGATTATAAATCTTATCCATTGTCCTCTGAGGTGTGTCACAACTGGTTTCATCATCTTAGTGAAACACCATGGTGCTGATGCTAGGCCGAAGGGCAGGCATTGAAATTCCCATGTTGTTTTCTCCCAGACGAATCTCAGAAATTTGCAGTGTTCCTCTGCTATGGGAATAGTCAGGTATGCATCTTTTAAATCTATCCTGGCTAGCCAGTCTCCCTGAATTAAGGTATCTCTTAACAGATGTATCCCTTCCATCTTGAAGTGTCTGTACACCACAAATTCGTTCAGGCCTTTCAGGTTTATAATTGGTCTTGTCTTGTTCTTCCCTCTTAATAGGAACATATTGCTTATGTATCCCTTTGATTGAACTGTTACGGGTCTTATAGCTCTTTTGCTTTCTAGCCCTCGCAATTCTCCTTCCAGTAATAATTTGTCTTCTCTGTTCATTTCTAGACCCCTTGGTGGGTTTCCCTGATGTGGTGTCTCTAGAAAGTCTATGTAAAAACCTTGTGCGCTTTGTATTACCCAGGAATCTCCCGATATAGCCAACCATTTTTGTAAAAACTGAGCTGTCCTCCCCCCTACTTCTGGGGTACTTAGGTGTGGGTAGACTGTTCTCACCTGGGTTGTTTTGCTGATGTTCCCCTTGTCGCCAGTTTCTGCCTCTTCCTCTACTCCTTGATGGAAAGAAAGGCATTTGTCTTTGATCCTCCTGTTCTCGCCACTGTGCTCTGTCTTGATAGGATCGATTATAGTGGAATCGGACAGCTGAGCGACCCCTGCCTCTGCTGGCCCGTCAAAACATTTGCCTCCCAAACACTCTTTTGAGAGAGGCTTGTGCCTTGTCCAAAGCTGCATAGAAATCCACAAATTTGGTTAGCTCCTTGATAAAGGAGTCCCCATTTAATTTACCTTTCGTGGTTGACGCTGATTCTGAGGAGGCCAATTCGCTCAGCTTAGGATCAATCTTCACTAACAAAGATCTCCTTCTTTCAGTGGTGATGGCATGGTTGGCGTTTCCCAACATACATATAGCCATCGGGCCACCCAATTAGAATTGATGGGTCTATCGGCTCTCCTTTGACTTTAGCCTCTTCTCCGATCTGGAGAATTTTTGTGAGGGGTCCTGTCATGTCTAGCATCTTGTCTTGGCATAAACGCCAGGATCTATCCAGACCCTTCATCACGTCTTTTGTGTATTTGCTCATGAATGTAATCACCTTTTCATCTATTTCGGGTGTATCCGCTGCACCCTCTGGGAGGTGGGGTCTGGGGCATTCCGCCTTCATCTTACTCCTAGCCTCTTTGGCTAGTGGCGCTCTCAAGCACTTCTTTAGATAGGCCGCTATTCTTTTCGATGGCTCCCATTCTGAGGGTCTAGGGTGAATTAGTGCCTCCGGATCTAAGTCATCGTCCCCTGCACCATCCTCCTCTGTCTCCTCTTTTTTCTTTTTCTTAGGCACTTTGTGGCCTTCTTCCTCGGAAGAGGATATAGAAAGTAGTTCTTCCTCTTCTGAGTATTCTTCCTCCCAGTCGTCCTCACCCTCATCCGAGGTATCGGAGGATCTTTCCAGTCCCCTGCTAGGCCCTGCTCTTATCCTTCTCCTTTTACCACCCTTCTTCCTTGGTGGTGTGCCCAGGGGGGGGGGGAGTGGGCTTCCTCTGCCCTGCGGGCTGCTTTTCTGCCCCCTTTAGATTTTTTCTCTGCCTTAAGCCCTTTGATTTCCTCCAGGCCCTGTGAGAACTCGAGCCAGTCCTCCATCAGAGCTATCTGCTGTGGTCCATGTCCCAGCGAGGCCCCCAGGGCTTTTTTGAGGACCTGAGTCATCTCCGTATGGCTCCTCTTTTGGCTAATGCTAGCCTTGCCCTCATCACTGGAGGAGCTCATGTTTACACCGAAACACTGGGGAATTCAATAGTATATATATTTACTAGGGTTTACGATCTTTCTTGTATTCCCTCTGTAAAGAGAGATATAAATATATATATATATAGGTATATATATATTTGTATTGATCACCTGGTGTGTTATTATATATATTATATATGCCAATTATCAGGTTTTACTTGGGACTGTGCCCGTATTATAGTGCGGTACCTTAGAATGGCCTGCAGGGTTGCTGTCGTGTTCCTGGCAGAACGCTGCGCACTGAAACGGAACGAAAATATAATTATAGATCTTTCCGATCTAATAACAAAGCTAATGCTTGTAGATTCGCGTTGCACTCACTCCGTAACGTCTCAGCAATGAGATATAGAAAAGGAGAGAGAGAGAGCGCCGGAACTACGCAGTCCAGTCGCGCTCTCTCTTCCGTGCATGCAATGCCCTCTATGTCGGGTCTTTGAAGTTGTGGTCGCCGGAGAACCAGCACCCGTCGTGGCCGCAACTTCAAAGAAACCGATAAAAGACAAATGCGGATATGGAAGGTTTGGCAGAACAAGTCAAAGTCTGCAGCGCTTGTACACTGAAGAAATTAGGGAAGCACTAAAGCTGCAGGTGGCTGAGGGGTGTGGGAGCACTTCTAGATGCCACCCACAGTTAAGAACCTAAATGAACACAGACAGTTCTCAGTCTCACTGCGCTGAACAGTGCAATAGTGACAGGTGTTCCAAGTAATTCAAAGAAGGAGGGATTCCTCATGAGTCCAATGAGTTTAATAACGAAGTAGCCTGACACGAATTTCGAGTCATCACCGACTCTTCATCTGAGGCTGAAAGTTTCAAGAGCTAGCCTAACCAATTAAGTATATCGTGTCCAGTGCCAGATGCACTCTCTCACTGCTTCGCAATTGCGGAACTCTGTGCAATGCTGCTGAACTGAATTAAATGAAAGTAAGCCCTGGTCATGATATACTTAATTGGTTAGGCTAGCTCTTGAAACTTTCAGCCTCAGATGAAGAGTCGGTGATGACTCGAAACACATGTCGGGCTACTTCATTAGTAAACTCATTGGACTCATGCGAAATCCCTCCTTCTTTGAATTACTTGGAACACCTGTCACTATTGCACTGTTCAGCGCAGTGAGACTGAGAACTGTGTGTGTTTATCTAATGCGGATATGCTCCGCCGCCTGTCAGCAGTGCGCACGTGTGTATTAATAATGTAAACAAATACACTTCACAACTCTCACACAAATGTAAGGAAAATAAAAGGCACTTAACTCGCTGCCGAGTAGCAAAGAAAGAGGAGGAATGGAAAGAGGACAGGAGCTTTTAAGGACTAAGGACTTGTTTATTGGTTAGAGATATCACATGGTCAGTTTGGGGACCAATAAGAAATGAACTACAAAGACTCTAAAAACATGGTATTTTTTATTAGTTTTGTATTACATGTTTTTTGATTATTTTCTTTGCTGTTGATCAATAAAGTTGAAGAGAAAACATAATCCGAGCCTCCGGTCTTGACATAGAATCTGGGTGTAAGAGCCCAGATGTAATGTCCTATTTATGTTGTTAATTGAAAGGGAGGAGGGTCCCCTTTCCATTGTTATGTTTCGTTGGCTGACACCCACGTGTTTGGTTGTAGGCGGGTTTCCGCCTGAGCACCAGTTCGCGCCAAGGAATAAAAGAAGGTAGAACGTTGACAGCGCGTCTCCGTGTCTTACTGCTGATTGCTTTATTCATGTATTCTAATTGAAATGTCGATCTGCCTAATTGAAGTTATAACACCAGGCAGCTAGCACATCTGGGGAGTCAGGCTCTTTGCCCGGATTCCCATGATTCACCACATGTAGAGGTTAAAGACACGGGCACCTGGGAGGAACACGTCACGGCAGGCGATCATCATACAGCTCCAAACCATGCACTCGTTCACTTTTTCCTTTGTGTCTAGCATTGAACCCTTTGTGTAACTATTGGGTTCTTTTTTACAATTTTGTCAATTGGCTCTCAATACTTTAGTATAACTGTGCAAACTATTTCACAGTAATTAATCCCAACATGTTTCATTCCCAACTGATTGTAACCTGGTTCAGGGAAATCCGTCAGGGGACCAAACAATTAGACATTCAATGTGTCCTACACATACATTTCTTAATGTTTTTCTATCCAGCGTGGGGTTCGTCCTCTTGGAAAATCATCCCAAGGTGTTTCCTGTTATATATTTAACAGTGACCACACTCCATTCGTAATTCACTGGCAAGTGTGATGATAGTAGAACTCCTTATGAATAGAAGCCAGATCAAAATGAGCGATTTTCCTTTTTTCCAGTTCTTTTAAAAAACTTTTCGGTCTGTGTTTTAAACGCTGGTAGTTCATGCTTCTTCTTGCGTTTTCTCAATACAGCGTTGGCATGCTGGACCTAATTTGCCGGAATCCCAGTTAATGAGCATCTCTGCGCTGCCAAACTTAGGCACTCATGTTTTCATCCAATTCAACCAGGAAAGTCTCCAGATCTTGCAAGAGGCGCAGCACCTACACAGGGATGGCCGGAGCCTGCATTGTGTAAGCATACAGGACCCGATGGCAGAGTGAAAAACAGACACAACGGAGTGAGTTTAGAGGCGTGGCTACCAGCTGTAGTTGTAATAATTACACAATAGTTACACAAAGGGTTCAATACTAGACACGAATATGTTAGACTGTGTAAAGTGCTAGCAACATTTATTGTGTCTTTTATTATACATTTATTTTATGTTAGATATTTTTGGTTTATTTTTCAGTTTTGTGCTTAACCTTTTCTTTTTCTGGGTGAATTGTTCGTTTTCACATTTAATGTTTCAGGAGAAGAGGTCTACTTTGGGGATTGAAGAAAATGGCTTTGGAAAAAGTTGCTCTGTAGGGCGACACCTCACAATCCCTTACATAAATATCAGTACTGGATTGGCCATATAATGCTGTGTCTTCAAGCATTGGATGAGATTAAGGATGTCGCAGGCCACTGGATCCGGACGGTAATAAAGCCTAACCGTCACCATAAACAGTGTAAAATAGAAGTGATTCCAGGACTCAGCGCCATCAAAAATGTATGTATGTTTAATTATATCACATATTCACACTTCTTGAACAAAAGCCCATAAACGATAACATGTTTCGGCTCTGCTGAGCCTTTTTCAAATCTGGGCCTTAATGGCTTGTAATAAATCCATAGGACTGTTGTCCCTGTAGTAATAACTGGGTATAATGCCCAATGGGAAGTCTGATTCCTACGGACTGAAAAATAACACACGTCTGCCGACCAAAAAAACCTCAGTCCTCTTTACGTATTTAGGATACATCAACAGTACAGTGGAGTTCAAAGGGAGGAAAGCTATTTCGCAGAAGAAGGTCCCGCAGTGCTAGGGTGGTGTGAACAGGAAAATTGGACATAAGATTTGACCCAAGCACTGAAGATCAAGTTCTTTCAATGGCAAGCGAAGGAGCATTGATATGGGATGGCTTTCAAAGGTTATTTTCTAATGAACTGCGTGGAATAAAAAATGTGCATAAAATCAGGTTTTGGCAGAATGCCATCCCAGTCAAACATAAATTAAGACCAGTGCCAGCCACAGCGTGGTAATTGCAGTTGGAGAAAATGGTCGAAGAAGGCACTATCGAGATTGTGGAGTCATCAGAATGGCTGAGCCAGGTAGTACTCATAAAGAAGCAAGGCTCGAATGATTTGAGAGTGTGTATAGACATACACAGCTTGAACCTGGAAGTCATTACCGACAGTTACCCACTTCCCAGCTTCAATGAGCTCATCTTGATGATGAAAGAAGCAAAGGTTTTCTCCAAACTGGACATGTGAGATGCGTACCATCAAATTACTCTGCATAAAGATTCCAGACCACTGACAGTATTCATCATCCAATTCGGCACATTTCAGTACACCAGAATGCTGTTTCGGTTGTCCTCTGCTGCGTCATCCTTCCAACGAATGATGGACTCTTTTATTAAAGAACATCAGCAATGTATCCTATTTTCAGGATGACATTCTGATATATTCAGAAGATAAAAAAACACCTGACAGTGTGTTGAGAAAAGTGCTCCACAAACTACAAGATGCTGGAGTACAATTGCGGTCTGAGAAGTGCGTAATCAGGGTCAAGGAGCTGAAGTACTTGGGATATGCCATCTCCAGTGAGGGCATAAATCCCAAGAGAAACTTACTGCAAGCCATGGCGAAGGCTCTGGTACCGACCAACAAGGAAGTATTGCAGTCCCTCTTAGGCCTAGCTGAATACTATGCCAAGTTTATGACCAGGTTTTCGGAAGTGACAGCACCCCTGAGAGAACTGTTTAAGAAAGGGACGGAATATGTGTGGCATCAGACCCAGAAGAGTATGTTCAAGGAAGTGAAAGAGAGGATTACAGGTGCACCAGGTCTACAACCTTTTAATCCCCACTGGAATATGTTCATCACAACGGACACCAGTCCGTATGGGTTTGGTGTGACGCTCACCCAGAAGCAGAGCGGTACTGAGCATGTGGTGGCCTTTGCGTGGAAACCATTGTTAGAAGCTGAAAATAATGATTCAAGAATTGACAAAGAAATGTTGGCGTGCCCATGGCCTGTTGAATACTTCTGGATTTATGTGTGGGGCACCAGATTCACGCTCCTCACTGACCACTGTGAAGAATCCTATGGATTGTAACAGTTTATTGAGAAGCCACCCTCAACACAGGGAGTCCCTTCCCTCCCCACTGAAGTGGTTATTCAATAAACTGTTTAACAGCTTCTTTTTTTAGCCCTACCTCAGACACATATCATGCCTCTTGAATCCCTCAGTCCCTGAGCTGGCAATGTGCCGAGAACGAGGCTGGTGTACAGCACATATATTGGTATTTATTTAAATTAAAAGTAATAGAAATGATCACGAAAATATCAAAAACAGCACTTTATCCGTGGCACACACAATCAACTTCTTTCGGCATACATAGATCACAACAGTGAGTTAAAAAGAACACAGACACACTTCTTACTTTCTGCAAATTTCACTTCACAAAATAATTACATGGATCAATTGTACTGTTGTGCAATTTTGATTTTCGTGCAGGCTTAAAAGGCTAGCAGTAGGATTTCAAGATGGGTTCAAATACATATGGTAATTATGATTTTGCCCACACATTTGGTTTAAAATAAACACATGGTGATTTATCGCTTTATTTTCCAGACCCCCCCTTGCTTTGGTCTATGTTGGGAAGTCAGACAGAAAAATTTGAATGCTTTGGGGAATTTTGTATTTTAGGTCCCCGTTACTAAAAACACTGTGTTGGCGAAGCAGGATAAAAAAGTTGAATTTATTTAAGAAAAAAGACACCCCTCTGCCTTAAGAAGTCGGGGTCAGCTAGACAACAAGGATTACCCAATTAAATGATAGGCTATAGTTTTCAGCCCACACTGGGAAGTGAGCTTTGTTGATTTCGAATTTTAACAAAATTCACCCTGTAGTGTCTGCCAAATGGGGAATTAATTGAATTAATAGTTTAGGTTACATAGGCTAGGGATCTACACAGTCCCCACCACCCCCCGACGACGCACTATAAAGGCAAAGGATTCAAGGCAAGCAGACTCGCCCTACCTTTTGGTTTTCCAGGGTTTAGTTCTACTTACATAGCAAGCCTCTGTTTAAGGTTCAGGAAAGCCAGCGGCATCTCAGGACACTCTGGAAAGATAGGGCAGGGGTCTGGTCACTCCACTCTCAAAGATGGCCTCCCTCTCTCCGCCACAGGACCCAGTCAGCTTTGAGGCCTTCCTAGAAATAGACAGCTCCACCCAGATGCACTCTCAGCAATCTCCTCTGGTGTTCTCTTACACCTGGCAGAATGGTAAGTTTTAGCCGCCTTCCTGATGGTCTGTCTCTTCTCTCTGTCCTCCTGTCTTTCTCCTTTTTCTGTCTGCCAGGTTTTTGTGTGTGCCCTGTCCTAGTGCAGTCCCCCTTACATAGAAGAAATGACATCACCAGTTTTACAATCTTGGGAAGTGCCCTGCAATAATCTCTGCCACTGGGATTGGACAGTTACCCACTCTCTCCGCCCAAACCCAGCCTCTAGGTCAGGATTGGTTTAGGGGTGTGGAGCAACATATGTCTATTCCCATTTGTCATCGCCCCTTTGTTCTCCTTTCAATTTTTTGGCAAAAACTATATATGTATCACAACTTCATAATTTTACTAGCAACTGCCAGACTAAACTTATTTCCTGTTTTAGCTGATCATGGAGAATTAGATAAGCCGACCACCAAATTCGTATGATGTAGCATGGCCATGTGGCACATTTCTGCCGTTTCCATACAACAGTTATGAATATGTAAGTTATTAAGCATATCCCTAATATCATTTCCACCTGCTCGCCAAACCTCACATTTGGAACATGTTCAGATCAGCCAGAAACCTAGTTTTACTGGCTATTCCAGTTCCCAGAGTCACAGGTAGATGCATTTTATATGATATGATAAGATAGGTTATTTATAACGCACTTAATACCGAGAGGTTGCTAAGCGCGGGCCTGTGGATCGAACCTGTTTTGCTCCGTGTCGTCTTGCTACCAAGGCAAGCACATTGCCCCTCAGCTCTCCCACGAGACTGATTTCCCCAAAATAGCCTAGAAATGACATAAAAGAAATGGTCCAAATGAATTCAGTCCACATTAGGGTTGCCGTGAAAAAGGCCTAAATGATAATAGACCTTTTACATTAATTGTGAATGTTCATGTGGGACAAATGGCAGTTTCTGCTTTCAGGCCATCTGTTTTCACTCGGTCAGCCTGTGCCCAGAGTTTTTTTTTTAATAAGTATCCTTTCTGCTGGAAGCTTGCTCTTTGAAGTTACAACCCCAGTCTTCACACCTTTTGGTCATGCTCCAGCCAAGGAGGACTTTCCTTGATGCCCCTGCTATGAGAGCCAGCAAGTCTGGGGGAACACTCACTTTCGACGCCTTGAGCAGTAAATTCTACTTCAGGGGTCATTAGATGGGAGATGTGACATCCAGGCTGGAAGTCGAAGTTTTCCTTTGTGATGTTATGCCCTCAGGCAGCAAAAGGGTCTGCCTTGGGCTGACATTTTTTTCAAGCAGACAAAGTGGCTCTTCAAATGTCATTGGAGTTTTGTGGGTGAAACAAAATATACATGACTTTTTGTCAAATCACACATCATGTTTTGTTTTCCTGACATTGTTCTGTGAGCAGTGATGTTTCTTTCAGTTTTATTTTTTTCAAACCGTTTTTATTTGCACACACTTGTGCATGCCGTTTTTGTGTTCACTGTTTAAAAATCCTGTTTTCCATGTGACAGGGATCTTTGATTCCTCCTTCTTTTGTAAATTAGATACTGCTTGTCCATTGGTAATGACAGGTAGGCCCCTTTCCACATGGCTTTTCAAACTTTCCTTGAAAAACAAAAACAAAAGCCAGTCCGTTTTTGTTTCAGTGTTTAAATGCCTGCCATTCACGTGAAAGGGACTTCTGTCTGGGGCCTTTAAATGCACCCCACATGATCCCTCGCAGAAACCCTATCTGAAGTCTACTCCCAGGTTACCAGGGAAAGGCAGACGCTTCCTGATTCGGACCTTGAGGGTGGTGTACTGTGGGAGGATCACGTGGGAGGAGCCAAAGCCCACGGTCGTGAGGAGATCCCGTGAGATGAGACGCCGTATATGTCCTCTGAAAGGAAGTATCTTTCTGGTTTACCAAAACAGGTGATGGCATATTGTCATTATAATGTCCCTGAACCCCACATAAGATCTATGACTATGGTTACAAGTTCTGTCAAATCTGAGCAAGGCGTGTCAACCGAAAGATCTTTTACAAATAAACATCTCCTAACTCCCAAACGAATAATCTGAAAGGAACCGGTCGAAAATGCCTTAAGTCTAATATCTTCCTCTGTAACCACACATTCTAAGAGTCCATCTTTAAATGGTTATTAGGGGAATACATATGTGCTTAAAATCCATTAAATACTTAAAAGAAATAACTTTGATGAGGGGGACTACCAGTCCCATAATCCCATGGGTACTGGGATGAGGAAGAGGGCTGAAAAGGCCTGCTGTAGCAGTAGTCAGGCAATTAAGCCTAACAGCCCACACATGAAGGAACCTGGGATGCATGAAAGGCCCCCTCAGGTACAGGCAATTGGAAGGAGCTGGAACTGTGACTGGAGCGTGAGCTGTAGCAGTAGAAGCTGAAAAAGAAGGCACAGAGCTGGCAAACCAAGCAGAAGTTGGAAAACAAGAATAACGCCGGAACGTGAAGACAGCAGATTTCACCTGCTTCTTCTGAGAAGGTCCTGTTCCCCCAAAATCTGAAGAGCAGAGGCTGCACAGCGGAAGGCATGAAGAGAGGCTGCCTTTCCCCATGTGAGCCTGATTGCTGTGGTTGCTATGCAGAGAACGTGTCAGAGACCGAGGCGACGAGCAGTTGTCAAGCCGTGGGTCTCAGGAGCAAGAGGGGCTCCTTAAACATGTGGCTGGACTGGAGACACCTTCAAAGAGGACGGGTATAGGTCCCTAAGAAGTCAGAAGCACAAGTTGTGACAGACGTAGTGGAAGCAGTGCGACGTGCAGAACAAGTGTTACAGTAGTCGGTGAGTGAAGCCTGTCATTCTAATACCTTGCACAAGCATTGCCGGCAACAGTATCCAGTTTCCAATTCACTCGCGTATGGTTTAAAGCGAGCTGAAGTGGTTTGTTGAAGCTTTAATGAGGGAACAATGGAAAAAATAGCACTAGCATATAAAGGGAAAGTCCATTTATTCATGTGAAGAGCAAATACTGCTTAATACCCATTGTTAAACCCTTTAAAGTCTGTATCTACCGGACGGAGTGGTTGTGTGTCGCTTTTTAAGGAGAGTGAATGTTGCGAAGGCCATTACTGAATACCTAACATTTATTGGACCATTGTTGAAACCTGTAACCATTGAAAACTTTATCAAGAAGTGGCTGTGTGTGCCTAATTGACATAGGCGTACAATTTCAATACAAACCTTTAACCTTTGAAAACTACATTAAGAAGTGAACAAGTGTGCCTAATTGGGAATCCCAAAGGGAGACTGAACTCTATCCTTTACTTTCACGTGGCATACCTTTTCACCTACAAGATGTTAAATGCTTAAACAGTGTATTTATGATTGAAGAGGAGAGCAAGCATTGCCCAACCCAATAGTCTCCCCATACTAAAAGTGAAACCAGCCTTTCTCTGAGCTAATAAGCAATCTAACGGCTATTGTGAAGCTAATAACAGTTAAACCTGGACTAAGATAAACGTGTGCAAGCATTACCTGAAGCTAAGAGAGTGGCACCAAGGCTTCTGGGTAATTACTTGGGCTAGTAGCTGGCTGAAAGGTGAAGGTGAAGTTGGGGAGGGGAAACTGGCTGCTTGTAAAGATGATTTTGAAGTTGACACAACCTGTATTGCCAAAGACTGTGGAAGAGAGAGAGAAGTGGGTTGTAGAGGCAAATCCAGGTTGTTATTGTGGCAGACAGACAAGAAAAGCAAAGAGGCTTCCCTTTTGAAGAGATATATTCAGAGAGAGTGCATTGCCTACTTGAAGGTGTTGAAGTACTTTAAAGTGAATCTTGTCGAAGCCTGTCTTGAAGTACACATGACTAAAGCTGTAGTAGTAATCCAAAGTGCAGAAGCCATGGTGGTATGTCTGGTTGTCAGTAGATGCAACATTGTAGTAGCCTAAAGTAGGTGGGGTACTGTGAGGCAAAGGTGACTGTTCTCATGGTAAATCAAGTAGAAGTGAAGTTGTTGAAGTGGAAGCAGAAGCACTGTGAAGTCATCCTGACAAATATACCATTGTGAATTATAATTCTGTAGCTAATGACATACTAACTGTTAACTAAGAACTGGGTCTCACTGACAGTTGAAGAGATTGCATTTCTTATGAAATGTGGCAAGTCCTTTTGAAGTAACGACAAAGCATGGTGGCTGGCATTATCATTGGTGCTGTTTTGAGGAAGTGGAAAGTCCATATTTCACAAAGGAGAAGAGATATGCTAATGTTGGAACTTTGGTTAACAAATCTTTACTTTGACCCTGAAACATCAAGAACTGATTTGAGACTATCTTATATACAAGGATCACTTTATTTATTTCTTTGGTGGAACATTAGCAGAATTCACCCTGAATCCTGGGGAAGAGAACCCACCAAGGATATTGGAAGATTATTAAGAAACTGTGAATGTTGTTTATGTTATTTTGCATTGCCACATATATTCTTTCCATATTTGTTTCTTAGTGTGAGGGACAGAAATCCTGTATTAGAGTGTTTCCCTTTAGCTTTGGTTAGGCAGGGAAATCCCCAACAGAATAGGGACAGTGAGGCATTTTACTTCATTTATTTTGGCGATAAAATGTCATGTGCACTCATCAAACACTTGTCTGCCTCCCATAACTGACCCCTCACACCACACACCACCTATACACATGCTGAGCCCAGGTGGTATGAAAAAGTACACCCCCAGATTAGCACGCATAGCATACAATATACATACAAGATTGGACATATAGCAGGATGGAAAAACGCACAGGCTGACTGTATTTCAAGGTTGCCAGAGGCAGGAGGACCAAGGTCCACACTCTTAAAAGGAGAATGTGTGGTGGCATCCATCGGCGACCTGAGCAGCAAGATGTACATGGAAATGGCTGAGAACCACTGGAGGGATGAGGCGGACAAAGATCCTGCCATACAAAGGATAACTAACTGGGTCAGGAAAGGGTGGCCCGGTGAAAGGACCGTCCCAGGGGGGTAAGACCATTCTGGAAGGTAGCAGATGAAATATTTGAAGCGGGTGGCTTAATCTTGAGATGAAATCAAGTCATACCACCAGTTATCATGAGGAAGATAATCCTGTGCAGAGCTCATTCAGGACACTGCTGGAACAGCATGAAACAACGCTGTGTCAGGGATGCATATGGGTTGACAGGTATGGACCACAACATCTGAATGATATGAAGCCTTGTCATGAATGCTTGAATAGTGACAAGCGCTTGAGAGTGCGCCAGGCACCACTGATGCCGACAGAGATACCAGAAGGGGTATGGCACAAATTGGGATTAGATTTTATAGGCCTGTTAGAAGCCATTCGGCCAGAGCACAGATATGGCATAGTGATGATTGATGATTAAATGTCCAAGTGGGTGAAAGCTGAATTTGTGGCAGACATTACCACAGCAACGGTTATTGAAGTAATGACTGCAGTGTTTCAAAGGAAGGTTCTGCCCAAACAGATTGATATGGAGAATGGGTTCCAGTTGGTCTCCAGGGAAATGGAAACATTCTTGATAGAGAACAACATAAAGCAGATCAAAGCCTCTCTGTATCACCCTCAAGCCAATAGGTTGGTCGAGAGAACCGACCGGTTTATCAAGGGTGCCTTGCAAATGGCCAGAGTATCAGGCATGGACCGTACAAAAAAGTCAAAGAGGCCATTGCAGCTCATCGCCTCACTCCCAGTGGGACCATCAATGTGTCACCATTCCATATGTTACGTGTCAAAAGGGCGACATCCTCACTGCTACCCCATGGCTAAATGGAGTGAGGGAAGATGAGATCATGGACATGGAAGAGGTCATATGGAGAATTAAGAAGAGTAAGGCAACCATGAAAAGCAGAAGTGATGAGAGGAGAGCTGCCCAGAAAACAGTGGTACAGGTGAGACATATAGTCAAAATTCGATTGCCCCACAAAGTTCATACCACTGGTTCAAGGTTCAGCAAACTGATCCAAGTGGTACAGAAAGGATCGAATCATGTATGCACCCAGGACGGCTAGCGATGGATCCTAGTAAAGGGTTGCCATGTACCAAAGGACATCTGAGGGGTTAGAAGAACCCAGAGTGAGAGTATCCAACATATAGGAAAGTAATAATGCTCTTGCATCAGGTACCAGTGACAAGGAACTTGTGTGAGCGAATACACCCAGGAGATGGGAAAGCACAGAGTCAGCATGGAAGGTGAGGGCGAGAGTCAAGTTGAATGGAGCAGAGTAGAGGCGGAGAGAGTAAGCAGAAGAACAACCCTGCTGAGTAAACTATCAGAGAGAATCATGAGGGTCGCCCTCATCGAGAGAAGCACAGACTAGCCAGGTATGAAGACTACGTGATGGAGTTGGACAATGCTGCTGAGCAAAAGGTGCTATGTAGAGAGAAAGTCTTGTGAGAGCTTGCAGTCACCAAGAGATTTGCGAGATTCAGCAAGGAGAGGGCAGGGGGAAGGAGAGCATGCGCAGCGGAGCAGGAGTTGAGCTGAGAGCAGAGCCAGGGCAAGAGAGGCTTGCCGGCACTCTTCAGTGAAGGAAATTGTAGAGATTAAAGCACCTGCCTTGCCTGCTCAGAACTGACTTTAATGACAGGAACAGTGGCAACTCTTCCCTTTAAATAGTTCCTGGTTTATTCAACCTCATTACAGTCAAATCTCCTGTGTGCAGTCATACTTTTACAACACAATTGCTAGGAGTTGGGGCCAGTGGCTGCAGCACACTTTAATGCCAGCACCCTGCATATCAAAGTGGTCTGCTAATGGCCTAGGGCCTGGAACCTACGCCCTGTGGTGCTTGCCGCTTTAGGGGCACACACGCGGCAGAGTGACGAAACTCTGCTGCGTGTGCACGTAATAAACAGGCGTGCCACAGATCGCCAGTGCGACCGTGGAGCCCAGACAGAGAATACTGTGTCGTATGTGTTCCATATGCTGGAGGGGCTCACAGGGCTGGAGAGGGCACACCAGCAACCATCTAAAGTGCCAACAAGGTCTGAGGCAGTGAGATTTCTTGTGGGCATTTTTCTCTTGATTTCCATGCCACAGAATCGGCGAGTTCTATTTGGACGGTCGCCATTTTGTCTGCACGTGGTGGTGAGGGTTGTGGCTCCCATTGGGAGTGCTCGTCCACCTCCCACGTGAATATTTGGAATCCCCTCAAGCAGCGGGTAACTTCCTGTTGCTGGGAAACCATATTTGGGGTGTATTTCGACACTTTCCTACTCAGTTTTGTGGTGAGGTGAGGGCCAGGGATATATTTTTTTTCCCTTTGTCGCATCCAGCTTAATTTTTGGGAACATTGGCCTGAGCGTTGGGGAGGATATTCCTGGCTGATTGGACACTAGTGGAGGGGCAATCACTACAGCAAGCCTGAGGGTGGAGTGTTGGCTGCTAGTTGCACGCTCAATGTTTCAGTTCATTCTGCCTGGAGGAGGGCCATCATGAGTTGCGGCCCCAACTTCCACGTAGGGTGCTCGTGCGCTAACCGCCATGGGTGACCAGGAAGATGGTGCAGGAGCCCAGGCACCGGCAGTGCCAGTAACCCCAGTGGATGCACGTATGCCAAGACAGCAAGGGGCGCTTACACCAATGCCTGAGTTTGATATTTCTGAGGCCCCGTCGAGCCTTGGACCAAGATTGAGGCTCTGGATAGACTGTCTGGACATGTACTTCTGGGCCACAGGTGAGACAGATGGGGATAGCAAAATGGCCACGCTTCAAAACTCGGAAGGACCAGCAGTGCCCGAAATCTTTCAATCATTGCAGACAGGGGATGCATCATATGCAGCAGCCAAGAACATGTTGCGCGAGCACTTCATTCCGTTGGCCAACACAGATTATGACCGTTTCATCATGTGTAGCGTCAGACAGAAAGATGATGAGTCTCTGGACACGTTCTATGGCCGTCTGCACCGGATGTCGTTGTTGTGTGCATGGGAGAACCCACAGACCATGGTCAGGAAGCAGCTCATTCAGGGCTGTTCAGCTGGCAAGCTGAGAAGGCTGGTACGGCGGGATCCGGGACTCACGCTGCCCTGCATACTGGAGCCGGGCCAATTCCATGTGGTGTCCGAAGTGAGGGTGTTGAAAATGGATGCAGGCATTCAGTCGGGGAAGACGGAGGACGTGTGTGCCGTGGGCCGAGGTCAAGGAGGGAGAGGTGCCCGACGACCGAGTGGTGGTTAGCGTGGCAGAGGAGGCAGGTCTCTGGAGTCATGCCTCAAGTGCAATTACGATCTCCCGCACCCGGCTGAATCCCCTGCGCAGGGGAAGGTGTGTGGATGGAAGCTGTGCGATGCTTGATCACTATGCCCGGATGTGCAGGGCACCATTACCAGTGGTGGTGCAGAGGGGTCCGGTAAGGGCAAGTAGATCAAGGGGAAGATGGCCTGACTCACAAAGAGGAGAAAAATATCTTCTTCATATCCAGCATTAGTGCTCTGTGCGCCACCACCAGAAGGCAGCCACGGTGTCTCGTACAGGTCAATGAGTCGATGGTTCCTGTGCTGATGGACACGGGAGCATCAGTGAACGTGATGGCAAGGGTGCATTATGATGCCAAGGGTGCATTATGTTGCCATGTTGGTGCTGCCCACGCTGCAGAAGCCGAGGGTGTGTATATTCACGTTTGGCGGTGAACAGCCCATTCCTTTGGCCGGACCGTTTGTGGTGAAAGTCGAACATGGAGGGACATCCATCAAAGGTCGGTTCTACGTGATGAGTTGAGCTTTTAGAGCCCTTTTGGTAACACGCATACAATGGGTGGGATGCAGAATAACTCAAAAAACCAATAATCGAACCAACTCAGCAAGATGGCAAAGATGTCTATTTTACTAACAATTATCTAAAACAGAGAGGTTATAATGGACATCAACGGACGTTCGCTCGAGATCTCATACATTTAATTAAAAAATCACATTTATGTAGAAAAAATTTATCATACGTGATGTCATACTACGTGGCAAATATGAGAAACCTACGACAAGTTTTGATAGGCTCGAGGGGAACATATAAGTATACTTTCTATAAGGGGTTGGGTTGTGATTGGGTCTCTACTGTCAGGTGGACATCTTGAGCCCACCTCTAGTGCAAGTCATCTTCAACTTTATTAAGTACACAGTATATCATTGGCTCTCAAACTATAAGGCACCTAATTATATGGCCCTCTACAATTGGTTGGCATGCTCGTGCCAGTCTGGAACAGTCGGCTCACTAGCAGCACATAAGCTCAGGAGGTGGACTTGACTGTACTTCCCCCCCCAATTAGCCCAAAGTCTCTCATCCCCCATGCCTTCTGCCATGAAGATTGCCTTTGAACTTGGCCTTGCAGTGTATTCTTGTCTCTGGGAATATAAGGGAGTGCAGGCACACACTATCGTTGTTCTAGAACTCCTCGCCCAACTTTACTTCCATCCTTGGCTCACATGACAAGAGACCACGATTTGGACTATTTTGCTGCATTTAATTGTCATGTTTAAATGAATAAAACTTGGCACACATGGTGTTCTTTTTTACCTTAACAAGGGATTATTATTATTATTAATTTTGGATTTGTAGAGCACACTGCAGCCCACAGGCATCGAGGCGCTATGAGAAGACGTAAGAAGGCCTGATTACGGGTTACATAAATGCGGCCCAACAGAGTATTGCTGTAACGCTCACCTGATTCCCGTAGAGGCGCCGGTCTTGACTGGGCTTATACCGTATCTTCTAAGGTGATGTGTAACACACGGCTGGCTCTTTGGGCTGGACCCCTGTGCACTGTATGTCTGACTTGAAGGGTAAGGTGTCTGCAGATAGAAAATATGGGATTAATGAACTGGATTATTGAATGTCTCTCTCTTCTTCCCTTTCTCTTCTCCTGAAGGACCCCAAAGGTTAACGCGCTCACCTTAGGTAAGTGAACGCCGTGCTCTCCATCTGCTTCAGAGCAGGGTGCTGAAACCAGTTTCCTCACTGGATAAGGGAAGCAGGCCTCTTGACTTCAGAGGACTGCTGTCCGTCGTTTTCTTCACGCACGGTAAGTTTCGAGTAATTCAAATGTCTTTAAAAGTCTTTAGTATGTTGTATCTTGTTTTGCAGGGTTCCGGCGATGGCGAAGATGGAGCCCGTGTGATGAATAGAAGCGCCTTGAAGCACGTAAGTAAGCGCTTGCTGCCTGCTTCACGGCGCGCTCTAACTGTCTTTTTCCTTTGCAGGTATAAGTTCGGAGTGGCTGCAGGGTGCCCGAATACCCACTGGGTTAGATGTGAAAGGAGTAATGGCTCGTGAGTATTTAAGTTCCCCAAAGTCTTTAAACGCACCTTGTTTTATCTTTCAGATGCGGGATGCAGCGCCGAAGGCCTCCGGAGCGTGCGCAGAATTGGTAAGCTTTTGTCTTTCAGATGCCGGAATGCAGTGCGAGGCGTTGATGACAGCCGATGGATCAGGTAAAAGGAGCGCTGTCACTGAAGACCGTAATGCTAACCTGTTCTTTCTTGTCTTTATAGGTGTTGCTGAAGACTGGATTCAGGATGGTAAGCCTTTTTCCTTAGGCCCAGGATCAGATGCAGAAGACACGATGAGCGTTCTGCTGCAGAGGATGCAGAATAACACAAAGCAAGATTCATCCATCGGGTGTGGTTTAAATAGCCTCCTGTAGTGCTTAGGTGTCTCCTTCCACAGCCACGCCTAGGTAAGAAAAGAGTCCCTGCTTTCCAGAAGAGTTCCAGGGTTCTGAACCTAGGGAGTGGCTCCTGCCCCACCCAACAGGAAAAGTAGTCCCGAACAGAAGAGGACCAGAGGCTCAACTGGCAGGTAAGTAAGCAGCATGGCCTGCCGCAGGTAAGTCCACCCAAGCATTATGAGCCCGGCGCTTCCAGCGCTGGGACTGGGCACATTTATGAGCCTGGCGCCACCGGCGCCAGGACAGAGTCCAAAAGGTCCCAATTGGGACCGGCTGGCGCTCGGAACCTGGGTTATGGGTCTGCTTCCAAGGGAGTTGGGCAAGTCCTGACCTCTTGGAAGCAGAGATCATGACAGTACCCCCCCTCAAGGCCCCTCCCAAACCGGGCTTCTCTGGGGGTTTGGGTTTGTCAGGAAATGTTCGATGAAATTTTTTGATTAGGCGAGGAGCGTGGACATATTCAGCAGGTTCCCAGGATCTCTCTTGGGGGCCGTAGCCTTTCCAGTCAATTAGGTAAAATAGTTTAGATTTGGAGATCTTGGAGTCCAGAATGCTTTTGACTTCAAACTCGAGTTCTCCATCAACTAGGATAGGTTTTGGAGATTTAGTTAGTCGGGTTTGAGGTTGCACGGGTTTTAATAGAGAGACGTGGAAGACCGGATGAATCTTCATGTGCGGGGGCAAGTCCAACTTGACCGCTACTGGGTTTACTATGGTAGTGATGGAATAGGGACCAAGGTATCTTGGGTTGAATGTACGTGGCCCTTTTAGAGGTAGATATTTGGTAGATAACCAGACTTGATCCCCTACTTGATATTGAGGGGCTTCCTTCCGATGTTGATCTGCTCCTTTCTTGTATTGTTCTTTAGCCCTTTGAAGGTGAGAAACAGCTTCCTTAAAGGCTTGGGTGATTGTAGCATGCAGGTATTCTACTGCTGGTATTTCAAGATCTTGGAGGGGATCCAACTCCGAGGTTCGAGGGTGACTGCCGTATAAAAGAAAAAACAGGGTTTTCCCAGTTCCCGAATGGACAGAGTTATTGTAGGCATATTCGGCTATCCAAAGTATGTCTTTCCAAGTTTTTTCAGTTTGTTGCAGCATGCAGCGTAAATACTGTTCCTGAGTTTGATTGGTCCTCTCGGTTTGTCCGTCGGTCTGAGGGTGGTGACTGGTCGATAGTCTCACATCAATTTGAGCCGACCGACAGCAACTTCGCCAAAAATGAGAAATAAATTGACTACCACGATCCGATATTAGAACCGAAGGAAAACCGTGCAGTCGGACGATGTTTTCCAGAAATTCACGGGCCAGAGTTGCTGCTGTTGGCAAGCCTTTGAGCGGAATGAAATGCGCCATCTTGGAGAATAAGTCCACGATTACTAGAATCGTATTGTATCCGGAGCATGGAGGTAGATCGGTGATGAAGTCCATAGAAAGCGTATGCCAAGGGCGAGGTGGGATGTCAATAGGGCGTAAGAGGCCTGCTGGTCTTTCCTTTTGACTCTTGTTTTGGGCGCATACTCCACAGGACATTATAAAGTCTCTGATATCTTTTTTCCAAGACGGCCACCAGAAGTAGCGCTTGATCTTTTCTGAAGTCTTGGTCATACCGGGATGTCCTTCCATTAAAGAATCGTGATAACAAGAGATTACTTTTTTCTGTAAATCTGTGCTGGGCAGGTATAATCGTTCTTGGAAATACAACAAGTTGTCCTTTACTGCAAAGTCCTTTCCCTTTAAAGGCCAATTCTGTATGTCTGCTGGAGTTACAAGTTGCCTGGCTTTATCCTTAACTTCCTCTATGGATTGTGTGGCGATTACACCCAGGATTCTTTGTTCGGGAATGATAGGTACAGGTTTAGGGTTGATCAAGTGTTCTTCCACTCCCATTCGAGAAAGGGCATCGGCTTTACCGTTTTTTGTACCGGGTCGATAGGTAATTATAAAGTCAAATTCGGCAAAGAATAATGCCCAACGAAGTTGTCTAGAGGATTGGGCTTTTGCAGTTTTCAAATATTGCAGGTTTCGGTGATCCGTAATCACAGTAACGGTGTGTCGGGCCCCCAGCAGATAATGCCGCCAAGCCTTAAAAGCAGTCTTGATAGCCAGAACTTCCTTGTCAGTAATCGTGTAATTGATTTCAGGAGGCGAGAATTTGCGGGACCAAAATGCCACAGGATGCAACTGATTGGTTACCGGGTCCTTTTGTGATAGAACTGCCCCCATGGCAAGACTTGAAGCATCAGTTTCCACGATGTAGGGGAGTTCGGGGCGAGGGTGTTTTAAGATTGGTGCAGAGATAAATTTAGTCTTCAAATCCTGGAAAGCTTGTTCCGCCTCGGTAGACCATTCAAAACGTTTGTTTTTCTTTAACAAGGCAGTGATGGGCTGGACTATTCGAGAAAATTCGGGGATAAACCTACGGTAAAAGTTAGCGAAGCCTAACATGCTTTGCACACCTTTTACGGAGGATGGTGATGGCCATTTGAGAATTGCATCGACCTTCTTTGAATCCATACGTACTCCGCTAGGTGATAATATGAATCCCAAGAATTCAACTTCAGTCACGTTGAAGACACATTTTTCCGACTTAGCGAAAAGTTTGTGTTGACGCAATCTTTCGAGGACCATTTTTACATGTTTCCGATGTTCAGATTCCGATGAAGAATAAACGAGGATGTCGTCAATGTAAACAACAACACACACATCTATGAGCTCTCTGAGGACATCGTTCATAAAATATTGAAAGGCGGCCGGGGCATTGCAAAGTCCAAAGGGCATGACCTGATATTCAAATAGCCCATATTTGGTGCGGAAGGCCGTCTTCCATTCATCGCCCTCCTTTATTCGAACCAAATGGTAGGCTCCTCTAAGGTCCAACTTTGTATATATGCATGCTTTTCTGACCTGGTCCAAGAGTTCAGGGATCAAAGGTAACGGATATCTATTCTTGACGGTGATCTGGTTCAGGGAGCGATAATCTATACAAGTTCTAAGGTCTCCTTCCTTTTTTGGAACGAAGAACAAAGCTGAAGAAGCAGGGGACTTGGAAGGACGAATAAACCCATTTGCCAGGTATTGATCCAGGTATTGACGAAGGTGAAGGTTCTCAGGCTCGGTGAGGGCATAAATTCTACTACAAGGAGGAGTAGATCCAGGTATCAGGTCTATCTGGCAGTCATAAGACCTATGAGGAGGTAGAGAGTTAGCCTGATCCTTCCGGAAAACATCTTGGTATTCTTGGTATTCGGGAGGTAACTGGGGAGTCGTCTCTGAAGAAGTAGCTGCCAGTGCAACACCAGGTGGAGGATGACAAGTAGAGACACATTCTGGAAACTGGACCGTTCTTGCTCGCCAATCGATCAGAGGATTGTGTTTCTCTAACCAAGGAATTCCTAGAATAACCTGAAACTGAGGGGCCTTGATCACATCGAACACGATCTTCTCATGGTGTCCATCTTGACTTACGAGCGTCACTTCTTGAGTGGTATGCGTTACTGGTCCGGAGGCTATCTCCGTTCCATCCACCGTAGTAATGACGTCCTTTACAGCCTTGGGACAAAGAGTTAGATTCATCCTCAAAACCATTGCATGATCCACATAATTGCCGATGGCACCGCTGTCGACGTAAGCTTCAATTGCATGTAATCGATTCGGATTATCAGGGCTAATGAGGACCATAGGTATCACGAAATGCGAGGTCACGGAACTGATTTTCACGCTCGGCAAGAGGACCTCTATTCTTGTCGGGCGAGGTCGTTTCCCTGCTCAGAGTTTGTAACTTTGGTAACTGCAGCTCCTACTGCCTTCTTGGCAGGTTTCACCGGACAGTCTCGAAGAAAGTGCCCTGAGTTTCCGCAATAGAGGCATAATTGCAACTGTTTTCTTCTTTCCCGCTCCTTTTGTGTTAGAGGACCTTTCAGGCCCCCTATTTGCATGGGTTCCCCGGAGTCTACTCCTTTGGAAGGAGTTGGCGGTTTGGAAAATACTCGAGCATCAAACTTGGAACGATCAGCCTTCCTGTTCTGCAGTCTGTGATCTATTTGAACAACTAAATCTATATAGTCCGAACAATCTTGTGGGGGATTCACTACTTGGGCTAACACATCTTTGAGCTCTCCACGTAGACCTCTATAAAACAGCGTAATCCTTTTGTCCTCAGGCCATTGAGTTTCCACTATCAGTCTGTTGAAAGATGCAATATAAGCCAAAAGGTCTTGATTACCTTGTCGCAACGAAAGAAGCTCATTGTCCAAAGCCTGCCCCTGTGAATGTCTTGCGAAAAGTTTTTCCATACTGAGCTGAAAAGCTTGAAAATCATGGAGGACCGGATCATCTTGATTTACTAGAGGGATCGACCAGTCTGCCGCATTACCACTAAGGTACGAAAGCACGAAAGCTACTTTAGCCTGATCAGTTGGAAATGCTGCTGGCCGGCATAAGAAATGCAACCGACACTGATTGATAAATACTGCAAACCTCTTTGGGTCACCAGAAAATCGTTCGGGCGGAGCCAGAGGTACATTCCCAGGTAGGTTGATCTGCACTGGACTCATAGAGGATGTAGAAGGAAGATTTCCCCCAGATGCGGGTAACGGGGTCTGTCCGGCTTGTGACTGTAGCAATTGCCTAGCGAGATCATCTGTTCGCTCCTTGGAAATAATCAGTTCCCTTTTTAGAGCCTTGGTTTCCTGACGGGCTGCATGCACTTCTGCCCTTAGTTCCCCAAGCAACTGGGCTAGCTGGTCGGTATCCGAGGTTTCCATAGCGCCTGGACGGGAGTTTTGTGGTAGGCTTTGTGTTCTGTAACGCTCACCTGATTCCCGTAGAGGCGCCGGTCTTGACTGGGCTTATACCGTATCTTCTAAGGTGATGTGTAACACACGGCTGGCTCTTTGGGCTGGACCCCTGTGCACTGTATGTCTGACTTGAAGGGTAAGGTGTCTGCAGATAGAAAATATGGGATTAATGAACTGGATTATTGAATGTCTCTCTCTTCTTCCCTTTCTCTTCTCCTGAAGGACCCCAAAGGTTAACGCGCTCACCTTAGGTAAGTGAACGCCGTGCTCTCCATCTGCTTCAGAGCAGGGTGCTGAAACCAGTTTCCTCACTGGATAAGGGAAGCAGGCCTCTTGACTTCAGAGGACTGCTGTCCGTCGTTTTCTTCACGCACGGTAAGTTTCGAGTAATTCAAATGTCTTTAAAAGTCTTTAGTATGTTGTATCTTGTTTTGCAGGGTTCCGGCGATGGCGAAGATGGAGCCCTTGTGATGAATAGAAGCGCCTTGAAGCACGTAAGTAAGCGCTTGCTGCCTGCTTCACGGCGCGCTCTAACTGTCTTTTTCCTTTGCAGGTATAAGTTCGGAGTGGCTGCAGGGTGCCCGAATACCCACTGGGTTAGATGTGAAAGGAGTAATGGCTCGTGAGTATTTAAGTTCCCCAAAGTCTTTAAACGCACCTTGTTTTATCTTTCAGATGCGGGATGCAGCGCCGAAGGCCTCCGGAGCGTGCGCAGAATTGGTAAGCTTTTGTCTTTCAGATGCCGGAATGCAGTGCGAGGCGTTGATGACAGCCGATGGATCAGGTAAAAGGAGCGCTGTCACTGGAGACCGTAATGCTAACCTGTTCTTTCTTGTCTTTATAGGTGTTGCTGAAGACTGGATTCAGGATGGTAAGCCTTTTTCCTTAGGCCCAGGATCCGATGCAGAAGACACGATGAGCGTTCTGCTGCAGAGGATGCAGAATAACACAAAGCAAGATTCATCCATCGGGTGTGGTTTAAATAGCCTCCTGTAGTGCTTAGGTGTCTCCTTCCACAGCCACGCCTAGGTAAGAAAAGAGTCCCTGCTTTCCAGAAGAGTTCCAGGGTTCTGAACCTAGGGAGTGGCTCCTGCCCCACCCAACAGGAAAAGTAGTCCCGAACAGAAGAGGACCAGAGGCTCAACTGGCAGGTAAGTAAGCAGCATGGCCTGCCGCAGGTAAGTCCACCCAAGCATTATGAGCCCGGCGCTTCCAGCGCTGGGACTGGGCACATTTATGAGCCTGGCGCCACCGGCGCCAGGACAGAGTCCAAAAGGTCCCAATTGGGACCGGCTGGCGCTCGGAACCTGGGTTATGGGTCTGCTTCCAAGGGAGTTGGGCAAGTCCTGACCTCTTGGAAGCAGAGATCATGACAATTGCTTAGTACAGCATGTTTTGTTACATGAGGCATTTGAAATGGTATTACTTGGATGCATACACAGAAATACATACATGTGGGCATGCAGCTCTTTGAAACAAAGAGACTTGTTTTGATGGCTTTGCGGAAAGCAGAGTGAGAATCATTTGACCAGATCGGAAATGGGAGGGTGTTCCAGAAGGAGGCGGCCATGGTGGGGAAGCTCGTGCCACCCGCACGCACTCTTCGTGTGCGAGGAACAGTGATTTGGTTAGAGTAAGCACTTCTAGAGGGTCTAGATGGTGTGTGTCTGATCATTCTTTGAGCCAGGTAAGGAGGGGCATGGAAACATTTGTTTGTCAAGGCGAGGATTTTAAAGACAATCCTTTCTTTGACCGTGAGCCAGTGAACGTGCCGTCTGACCCCAGAAATGTGGTCCCTATGTGAGAAGCATGTTGCACCCCTTAGGGCATTGTTCTGAGCTAGTTGAAGTTTGGCAAGATTCTTATGGGAGGTACCAACAAAAAGGGCATTACAATAGTCAAGCCTCGAGCCGATAATTGACCCAACGATGGTGAGGCAATTCTCTTGGGACAGGAAGGGTCTGGCTGCATTAAGCAGTTTGGAATGATAAGCTGCAGACAATGCAATAGCATTGACCTGTCTATCCATAGTCAAGTTAGGTTAAAGGTAAAAGCCCAATGTCTTGATTACTTGTGAGGTGGTGATTGGAATGTTATCAACGGTGAAGGAACAGTATTGCTTGTCCAATTTACCCAGCGTGGAGGGGGAACCAATCAGCAGATGTTCAGTCTTCTCACTGTTGAGACATAACCAATTTTCAGCCATCCAGGATTGGATCGTGGAGTAAATGGAATTGAGGGTGTTCATGTCCATTGAATAGTCTCCCGAAAGGGGGATGAGCACCTGAGTGTCATCTGCATAGTTAGTGTCTGAGATGCCCAGGGCATCCAACATTCTGAACAGAGGCCTCATGAAGAGGTTGTAGAGGGTCGGAGCTATGCGCGAGCCCTGTGGGACCCCACATTTAATGAGACTAGGGTTGGCACTTGAGGTTTCTGAAAAGACCTTCATCACTCTTTCCTGTAGGAATGAGGTAATCCAGGCACAAGCTCTGGGGGAGAAATTGGCTGCAGATGAGAGGTGATAGCAAAGGGTTTTGTGATCCACCAGATCAAAGGCAGCGGAGAGGTCTAACAGGAGGAGGAGCGCTGGTTTGCCAGCGTCTCTAAGGTCATCCATTTGATTTTTTAGGTCAAGTAGTGCTGTTTCAGTGCCACGTCGAAGCCGGAACCCAGATTGGCGAAGACCAAGAAGGTGGTTGTCTTAATGAATTTCTGGACTTGCAGGTAGGCTGCTTTGTCCAGAATTTTAAGCATGAAGGGGACAGTGGTAGTGGGCCTATAGTTCCCTGGGACCGATGGGTCGAGGGAGGTTTTTTTTAGGAGTGGTCGTACCCACGCTTCCTTAAGTCCAGTCGGCACAAGGCCAAATTAGAAGGATGAATTAATGAAGGCAGTGATAAATGGTGCAAGGGATGAGGCAGGGTCTTTGATGACCTGAGCCAGGCAGGCGTCGCCTTTACAGTTCGAGAGCTTGATGGATTTGATGAGAGCACTGTGGTCAGTTGGGGGTTTGGGAGTAGAGGCTGCGGCGGGAGGGATGGGACTATTTGCAAGGAGATTGGTCAAGGCTTTTTGGTGGGCTAGAATTTTGGCTTGCAGGGAGTCCAGTTTGTCTAGCATGGCCGCTCAAATTTTGTTGCACCACATTTCGTCCTTCAGGAGGGTAGGAGGCGCGGTTGAAGGCGTTTCCAATTCTCAAAAGATGAGAAAGATTTCCTTTGTCCCAGATTTGGCATTTCTAGCCTGGAATTGAAAGAGGTGGCTTTGGCCTGAATGATAGCCGATTTATAGTCTTTAGCTATAGACTTCAAGGCAGCTTTGGTAGCGTCATTAGGGTTGTTTTTCCATATAGCAAGCGCAGCCCTTTTTCTGGACCGGAATTCCATGAGCTCCTTGGTAAACCAGGAATTAGTATGTTTAGCTTTCTTGGCTTTTTTTAGAGTGAGCAGAGCGATCACATCTACTGCCTGGGAGATGACTTTGTTAAAAGCTGTTACCAGGAGCTCTGGACCATTAGTGAAAGGGGATAGGAGGGCCGGTACCATGAGGTATGGGGATAGAGCCTCTTTGGTGAGCTTCCGTGCGCTTCTTGAGAATGCAGCCGGTAGCGGGATGGTAGACTTAGTTGTCACTTTAGATGTTGTGATGTCAAGCTTAATGCAGAAGTGGTCGGACCATGGAATGGGAGAGATGTCCGAGATGAAGAGAGAGCAGTTGTGGGAAGAAACCAGTCAAGCACATGTGACCTTTGATGTGGGTTGGCTTAGAGATGGCTTGGGTAAACCCTAGTGTAGTTAAGGCATTTAGCAAGGTGGATGCATTTGCAGTGATTAAAGTCACCTACGAGCAGGACTTTGGAGGATTTTTTAAGGTTGTCTGACAGTGCATGGAAGAGGTCATCATGAAAGTCAATGGAGGGGCCAGGCGGGCGGTAGACCAGATGAAAGGCGATCGTACAGTTGGGAGAGAGCTGGAGTTTGATAGAGAGGTAGTTTGAGTTCTGACCCAGTTCTCCAGGTGTCTTTCTGATGGTGAGCGTGTCTTTAGCGATAACAGCTACACCCCCACCCTTTGCCCCACCCGGTCTTGTCTGAGTCTGGTGTAACCTGTTGGGACTGCAAGGGAGAGGGCTGGGCCTGAGGTCTCGTTTAACTAGGTCTCACAAAGAAAGAGTAGGTCAAGATTGTCATTGATGATGAGGTCATGAACATCAAGGGTATGTGCTGGTACGGAACGAGAGTTGACAAGAGCACATTTCAATGGGACATCCGAGATGGTAGAGGGGGAGGCAGCAGGGGGGCACGGTGTGTGTGTGTGTTCAGAGGTAGCAGCTGGAGGGCCTGAATGATTGGTGGGAAAACTAACATCATATGCTAAAAGAGGCCTGTGGGCTAGAGGCATAGTGCTAGGGCTGGACACATCACAAGGCAGTATAGGCATATGGGTACCAGGCATAGCGCTAGGGCTGGACACATCACAAGGCAGTATAGGCATATGGGCAACAGGCATAGCACTAGGGCTAGACACATCACAAGGCAGTATAGGCATATGGGCAATAGGCATAGCACTAAGGCTGGACACATCACAAAGCAGTATAGGCATATGAACAACAGGCATAGTGCTAGGGCTAGACACATCACAAGGCAGTATAGGCATATGGGCAACAGGCAAACCGCTAGGGCTAGACACATCACAAGGCAGTATAGGCATATGGGCAATAGGCATAGCACAAAGGCTGGACACATCACAAAGCAGTATAGGCATATGAACAACAGGCATAGCGCTAGGGCTAGACACATCACAAGGCAGTATATGCATATGGGCAACAGGCACAGCACTAGGGCTAGACACATCACAAGGCAGTACAGGCATATGGGCAACAGGCATAGCGCTAAGGCTGGACACATCACAAGGCAGTATAGGCATATGGGCAACAGGCAAAGTGCTAGGGCTAGACACATCACAAGGCAGTATAGGCATATGGGCAACAGGCAAAGCGCTAGGGCTGGACATATCACAAGGCAGTATAGGCAAGTGAGCTTCCACCGTAGCTTCAGGGCTAGAGGCTTTGCTGTGTGCATGTTGTGGTGGGTATGTGGTAGTAGAAGACATGTAGTAGACCTTGTAGCTAGTGCTGTAGGAGGCATACACCTGGAGGTAAGAATAGGAATGGCAGTATGCTGGTGCTTACCTATGACAAGGGAGCCTGGACTAGGAGCTACGAAGAAAGCAGAAAACAGATGCGGACAAGTGACAGGATTCATCGTCATTGTTATTGTTTTTGTTGGTCGGGTGAGGTCCTGAGCGCATGCGCACCTCTAGAGCGACTTGGCAGCACTAGGTGGAGCAGAAATAGTGGTATGCAGCGGATTCACGAATGCTACAAGCGTACGCAAGACTTCCAGGAGTGGATGATGACAATGGGCGACCGGGGCATTGGGGTACGCGGAACAGTGCTGTTCGCCGGTACGAGCGTGGTTGTAGGCATACAGTGCATTAACCAAGGCAGATGGCAGGAGTTACGGAGAGGGGCTCCTCAGCAGGTACGTGGGGGGGCACAGGTCAGAAGGGAGGGCATTTTTTAATCCGGGTGGGTGGTATCTGGAGGGGGTGCACTCTGGGTGCGTAGACATGCATTTCTGCGTGCCAGGGTCGGATTAACTGCTCCACATAGCCTGACCCTAAAACGTGATCTGAGGCGTTCATTCCTGTGGGCTAGTATGCTGATGGTGGCGGTAGTTACAAGGGGGGTGCCACGGAAGCCCTTCCCCTCAGTAGAGCCGTGGAATGCAGCAGCCGGCAGCTCCTCGCAGCGGAGAGCTGCAGAGAGGGGATCTGGCCTTTCCTCCCGGCCTTCCCTCGGCGGCTTCAACTCCTGGCCCGCCTCCCCTCCATTTAAATCAGGAGGGGAGGAGCAGGGAAGGTGTTGGGACGAATCCTGGCGCGCGTTGACAAATGAAATGTTTATAGTTGCTATGCTTACGGCGGCGGCCATCTTATGGATCTTGTGTCCCGTAATGGAGCCTGGCTGGGATTTCATGCACTCAGGTGCATCATAGTGGATTCGAACAGCTGATTGTGGGCATACTTGTGTTGATCCTCACAGCGGAGTTGCAGAGAGGGGATCTGGCCTTTCCTCCCGGCCTTCCCTCGGCGGCTTTGCCTCCCGGCTTGCCTCCCCTCCATTTAAAGCAGGAGGGGATGGGCAGGGAAGGTGTTGGGACGAATCCTGGAGCTGGTTGATAAATGAAATGTTTGGAGTTTCAATGCTTACGGTAGACGGCCATTTTTATGGATCTCGTGTCCCGAAATGGAGCCTGGCTGGGATTTCATGCATTCCGGTGCATCGTAGTGGATTCGAACAGCTGATTATGGGCACACTTGTGTTCATCCTCGCAGCGGAGCTGCAGAGAGGGGATCTGGCCTTTCCTCCCGGCCTTCCCTCGGCGGCTTCGCCACCCGGCTCGCCTCCCCTCTATTTAAAGCAGGAAGGGAGGGGCAGTGAAGGTGTTGGGACGAATCCTGGTGCTGGTTGATAAATGAAATGTTTATTTGTTTATTTGTTTATTTGGTTATTTCTTACGCGCACCAGGCAGAATAAACTGCATTCGTGCGCAGCTGTTAACCATGATTTGACTTTTAACTGTGAAGCGCGGTTCTCGCCCTTCCCTCTTAGGTTCACTTAAATAAGAAGTTTTTAAGTTCCTTTCTAAAACCTTCTAATGAAGGGCATGATCGTATGGCAGTTGGTAACTGGTTCCATAACTTTGGGCCAAACACAGAGAATCTCCTGTCTCGCTTCGAAATCAGTTTGGCCTGGGGAATATACACCAGACGTTTGTCTCCTGACAGAGATCTCTAGTTGGCTGCTAGTGATGGATTCTAGTGCTCAAGTATTTAGGTGCGAGTTCGTAAAAAACATTTATACATAAGGCACGCCACCTTGAACTTTACTCAATCCTCCACTATAAGCCAATGGAGCGCTCTCCGTGATGTTGAGACATGGTCAATTTTCCCCAAATGGGCAATTAACCTAACTGCCACATTCTGGGCCATCTGGAGTCTCATCATCTGTTTCACTGGAATCCCTGTCATCAGACTATTGCAATAGTCGAGATGGGAGTTTACCAGGGCCCCTACGACCACAGAGTGATCTTGGGCTGTTATGAAGGGGAGTACGTTCCTAAGCATACGCAATGAATAGTACAGAGCTTTTACTTTGGCCCCTACCTGGGCCTCACTGGCCAGATTCTCTTGCCATATGCACCGAAGGGTTTCACTTTCTTCGAGAACGGAATTTATTTACCCAAGATCTGCGGTATTATATTTAGTTCTTCACTTCTCCTTTTTTCTCTGATCCAAATAGTATTACCTCTGTTTTAGCTGCATTAAGCTGCAGATGGTAACATGCCATCCATTTTTTTATATCTTGCATGCACAGGTCAATCCTTTCAAATGCCTTGGACAAATTATCTGTCTCCCCATAGATCTGCGTGTCGTCGGCATATGAATGGAATCTTAATCCATGTTTCCTCAATATATCAAATAGCGGGCGTATATACAGATTAAAGATCAGTGGTGAGAGCGCTGAGCCTTGGGGTACTCCGCATCTCAACTGGATTAGCTCTGAGAGGAAGGCTCCTAGTACCACCTGCTGGGTTCTATCATGTAGGAAAGAATCAAACCAGTCCACCACTACTTTTGTGGCTCTCCCTATTTTTCCAATACGTTGGAAGATAATCTCATGGTTGATTGTATAAAATGCCGCAGACAGC
This sequence comes from Ambystoma mexicanum, assembly GCF_040938575.1. Lineage (NCBI taxonomy): Eukaryota > Metazoa > Chordata > Amphibia > Caudata > Ambystomatidae > Ambystoma > Ambystoma mexicanum. Next base: position 321,356,988 of record NC_090926.1, on the reverse strand, counting down.
TCAAGCATCAACAGTATTGTAGAGCCTCCCCTATCTGCAGCTTCCAATAGATCATCCTGGACTGCCAATTAGGCGGCCTCTGTCCCATGGTTTAGGTGAAACCCCGATTGGTATTCGTCCAGAAGGCCTTTGCTATCTATGAACTGCTGGAATTGGCTGCAGACCACTTTTTCCAGAATTTTAGTTGGCCAACATAGGTTGGCAACTGGACAGTAGTTTTTTAAATCCATGGGATCTAGGTTGGGTTTCTTTAATAGGGGTTTCACCAGAGCTCCCTTAAGGGTATGTGGGACATAGCCCTCCCTTAAGGATTTATTTATAAAGGAGGTTATAAATGGGGTGTGATTAGCTGCCAAACGAATGGCAGTACATGCTGGCATGGGGAAAGCCAGGTCCTTTGTGGGTTTTAGTTGGAGTATTAGGGCTTGTACTATTTCCTTCTCAATAGTTTGTAGTTTGTAGTTGCTATTCTTACGACGACGGCCATCATATGGATCTTGTGTCCCGTAATGGAGCCTGGCTGGGATTTCATGCACTCCGGTGCATCGTAGTGGATTCGAACAGCTGATTGTGGGCATACTTGTGTTGATCCTCGCAGCGGAGCTGCAGAGAGGGGATCTGGCCTTTCCTCCCGGCCTTCCCTCAGCGGCTTCGATTCAACGACTCATGTTCACCGCCTTCAAGAATAGATAACCAGTCTTGGCTGCTTCAGCCCTAACACCAGGCCAGGCAGCTTCGCCATTCATTTTTATGATCCCAACTAATTTTAACTGTGACAAAGCTCCCGACCTTCTCTCCATGGGTCTGGGCTTACTAAATGTGTGACACCGATATCCAGCTTCTATACAATGGCGCCTCGGCCTGCAGTCTATTCATTACGTATAGCCAGCTTCTATGATCACTTAATCTACTTGCTTTGCTGCATCTGTACAGTTTCTTAAACGGCTTGTATTTTCTGCAGTGCTCTTCACATGTGCACTCTTTTCTTTGCATATGAAGGTTTTCTCAATTCTTTATTTCGTCATCAGTTTCTATAAGGGTCATGCATGTTCTTCAGCCAGTCTTCTCTGTGCGTCATATTTGTAAACATAGGGGTGCCTGTCATGACCCACAGAACGCGCCCCTTATGGACTTCCTGGTCCTTGTCACGGCGGGGTTTGCATTCATTGTTTCTCCCAACATGGCCGTATCACGTGACACACCTCGCACCAGCCTTCACGGCGCACGTAGTACGTTCCATAAATATGCCACGCCCCCGCGGGCCCGCGCGTCTTAATGCTATTGCGAAGTAGCGACCAGACGTGTGCTCCGTAGCTCGCGGTATTATTCCCTTGCTTCTTCCACCCTAACCCAATTCTAGTCCCTTCCTCCCTTTCTTGATTCCTGGACTTGTGTGCTAGTTGCACACCCTGTTATTTCCTGGATTCCTGGATCCTTGCTTCCCGGTACTTGAACGCACGCTGGAGTCGGAAGAGACTCGTGCAGCTTTATTCAAGACTGAAGCAGTACACAAGAAGGCATTGATCAAGAAATCCAGCAAAGATCAAACTCAGGTGAGAAGGGGGGAACTCCTTGACAGTTTGAGACGCCACCTGACCAAACTCGATATGGACATGGAAGCGGCCGTCCAGGACCTAATGCGTGGCATGCAAGAGCTATCAACCGAGGTGCAGAATCTAAAGGCGGAAAACGCCGCTCTCAAACAACTAGTTCTATCCCGCGATTCTGCCACAAAAGAAAGTATATTGCTGGGCAGTATAGTGGACAAATATGATGGCTCACCAAAAACCCTTCGAGAATTCCTGGATTCATGTTTGGTTCACTTTACTTTTAAGCCCTACTACTTTTCAACTCCCAGGGCTAAAGTGGGCTTCATAATTTCCCACCTTTCAGGAAACGCCTTAACATGGGCTACGCCCCTCGTTAATTCTGGCGACGTTCTTCTAGATGACTATGATGGCTTCATACAGACCCTTAAGACCATGTTTGACCGTCCAGAACAGGTCTATAGTGCCCAGGAACGTCTGTTAGACTTTCAGCAAGGATCCCAGGATATGCTCACCTATGTTACCCGATTCAAGCAGTTAGTCAAGGAAGCTGATTGGTCCCCAGAGGCGAGTTTTACCCTTTTCAGGAGAGGACTGAATGAGGAGATTAAGGATGACTTGGCCAGAGTTGTAAGAGGATTCAATTCAACACTACAGCTAAGTCAATGCCTAGTCTGGGATACTGAATGTAAACCCTTATTGATATATCTTTATGTCCAGTTCATGAGTTCTGGATGACAACCCCTATATAACACCCCTCTCTTGGAATCCCCCTGACCCCACTGAGCCAAGAAGTAGTTCTGTTTTGCAAGTTTAAAAGGTGTATTTGAACATTTGAAAAAAAATTAAACAGTATATATATATATATATCACACTTTTATAATGAATTAATAATTGGATATCACACTTAATCTGAGCAGTAATCAATAATGGATAGTCTGGCACTAGCACACTTCTTTATAATCAATGATGAGTGGGTATAGGATGGATAAGATAGCAACAATACTTTTTTGGTTTCAAATAGATGCAATGTGGAATGAAAATGCAGTACAGAAAATAACTTGATAGGATTTCAGCAAAAGACAATGTAATCACTTTCTTGGACAATTCACCCCCCCCCCCTTTATGCAATGTAAAGAGATGAAGATGAGAGCACACAGTTCTTAGGAATGTAATCAAATAGAATTCAGTTCAATTCCCCCTCAGCAGCTTATACAACAGATAGGAGTTTTGAAACACAGGCAAAATGCTTTGAATAAGGTGACAATGCAGTGAGAAATATGCTGAAAATGCTTTTAATTCCCTTCAGGAGGTTCAGGGTGAGTGGTATATAGTTAATATGAGTTCAGGCTCACTCTAGCAATGATTCAGGGATGGTTCTTAAGAGGCAAGCGTAATTTTTGGCAAAGGAAAGCAAGGGCTGGATTTTTAACCAAATCGCGAATCGTGGCAAAATTCGCGAATGCGTGAATCACGATTACGGCAAAAGTATAAGGAGTAGCAAGTCAGTTATAGGTTCGTTGAAAAGCTAGGATTCTAAGCTTTCAGAGGAAAGTTTCTAGCACAAACGGTTACGGAGTTATGAACGATTTTGTGAAGGTTGTTTTTCGGATTTGAAATTTTAAAGTTCAAAGCGACAGGTTACAACTTTGCAGCTTCAGAATTGACAAGTGGCAGTGGTGCAGCTTTACAAAATAACAAGTGACAACTTCTAGGAGGCAGTTCTGGTTAGATTAAAATAGTTTGGATTAGATTATTTTAACTAAGAGATTAGTTCTGCACAGTTCTGCTAGGTACTCACAATATATTTTTGAAATAGGCCTCGCCACGGATCTGGTCAGGTTTTGGACTGGACTCCGGTTCTGGTCTCGGCACTTCACAGTGATCTGGGTCAGCTCTGCTCTGCTGGTCTAGCCTCTCTGGATTCTGGATGTAACACTGCTTTCTGGGTACTGCTACAGGTTCTGGAGATTGATGGATTTGAAGTCTGGATCGCTGAATGTGAAGTCGTCGGTCAGCATGCTCCGCAGTAAATGGAATTGAATCTCTACCTGTCCCAGCAGTCTATTTTATGTGTTTTGAAAGTGGGTGTGTGTCGGGGCCTAGCTAAGCCTGCCCCTTTCTACTTGTCATTGGCCCAATTCTCCCCTCTCCCATGATTGGGGGAAGGAAATGTGAGTCAGAGTGATGCTGTAGGTTTTATGGGTCAGAGGATCCTCCCCTGGTCAGTTTGCCCACAAATCTATAATCGATTCAAATACATATTGCACAGATACACAGTTGTTTAAAATTACATGCACCCATCACATATCACATGAGGTATACTCTGTTCAAACTCTGCTCTTCCTGAGGGCTTGCATTCAAAAATGGCAACTTATTTTCGATTTTAGTGGGTTATGCAACCTTGGTTCTTCATTAAAAGTTATACACATATACACAGGCTGTCCATACCTACTCCAGTAAATTCCCATACCTCTAGCTTAAACACAGAGGCCCTCATTCTGACTCAGGCGTTAAGGGGTTTACGGCGCCGGAGACGGCGCCGACCCTTAACGCCTGATTACAAGGTTCCCTTTGCGGGATGGCTTTTAACGGCTGCTTTTTTGCAGCCGTTAAAATCCATGCCGCAAAGGGACCTTGGCGATAATTACGGCACCGTAATTTACGGTGCCGTAATTATCGCCTTTCCCCATTCCCATTATGCCCTATGGGGCACCCTATGGGGCGAAAATGGGAATGGGGAAGGGTAAAATGGGAAATGGGGATTTACCGCCCCACTCACCTTGGAATGGGGCGGTAAATCCACCAACCACCATGGCGTAAACATAGTTTACGCCATGGTGGTAAGGGTACGACCCAGGCGGTAACTTACCGCCTGGGTTGTAATGAGGGCCAGAGTATGTGGTGTCAATAAATAGCGGGGTTTTGCCCCAGAACATCACACAAATTGGAGTTTGGGCTTGAATCGAAGGTACATTTTTTAAATTAAGGCTCTCAAAGTTATACATTCCTGTCATTTGATTACAAAGGGTTATCAGTATTTTTATAAACTGTATTTTTTGCTTTCAATTCAGTTCTCAGAATGTTGGAGTCCACCTCCAAGACTTGGGTGGGTCAGAAACCATGCCTCTGCTGGCAGGCAGGCCTTTGTTGACAGGAAACAGTCAAAATCAACATATTCTATTCAAGTGCAAGAGCCTATCGTGTGGTCTCTGGGAGGCTTAGGTCAGCAGACCAGGGGGTCACTTTGCATTTGGTTATTATGACCATGTGATATCCTGGGGTATGGTGTGAATCTCTTGAGGTGAGAGGGTTTTCCAGGCTTCTGGCCTCTGGGAACAGCAGGTGGCTAATTTTTGATTAAAATGCAGCCTTTGAAGTCAGCTGAGTCAAATTCCTTTGTCAGCAACTGCACTCAGTTCTCCTGTCAGAGTTTAGACCGCTAGCGCCGCCTTGAGGATTTTGTTGGTACTGCATCCATTTTTGGGATCTTTCTTGGATTAATGCATTCCAAACAGGAATGGTTCTTACATGGTAGTAAATAATCCTTGCTTAACATTGTTTTGATGGGGCTCCTTACAGTAAAATGGTTATGTGGAACCCCACAAAAGGGTTGAATCTTTAAAGTGGTCCGATGAGCCACGATTTCAGCAACTTTTTGACATCAGTAACAATGGATTTTGTTAACAAAGATCTTTCTTTACACTGGTGGGTGGCAAGTTAGGTAACCATTTTGGTGTGCGCACAAACTGCGTGGTTCTCCTGGATTCTGGCGCACATGTGGGCTTTTTGGTCATCTTGGATTTTCTAAGCCCACAGCACCAAATGTTGCAGCATGATAGCTCAAACGTGGGTCAGGACACCCAACAAAGCCCCCCCACACGACTACACTTTGAATTTGAGTCGAAGGGGAGTCGGGTGCACAGAAGGTGATGACCCACGCACTGGTATGTCCGCATAATCTTCTTCCAATTCTGCAAATGGCACAGTTCAGCATCTTTTCCTCCATCCGTTACTGATCGATCGGTTCGCCTCGCCGGTCCTGATGGGAATATTGGGCGGTACCCCAGGCCCCTTGGGTCTCTGCTCCCGGTCTCCGGATCGTCCTCCCTGGCCAGTCTCCAGGTTTTCTTTCTCCTAGGACGACAAAGGAAACGCGGCAATACCTATTCATGGACATTTCTCCCCCACCATTGATATAGTGGGGTGGCATATCTATTTTAGAACTCAACAGATATGAACATGCACATTTCTTTTTGCATTCAAAAACGAAAACACCCACATTGAGAAACTCAGAATTTGATAGGCGATATGTAGGATATTGTAAGTTAGAACTGAATTAATCTGAGACAGTACCCTCTAGGATTCCAGAGGATTCCTCCAGTTGTTACAGAGTGTGCCTGGGATGGCAACACTTCAACTGGTTAATGTGGACCCACTTGTCTTCCCCCTCTGCCAAAGGACCTTTAGGGATGTGGCTCTTGTAGGCCACAGGGGAGATCTTGTCTATAATCTCAAAGGGTCCCTTCCATGTAGGCAAACATTTGCGCTGTCTTGCCTGGTTTCTTTGGAAGTTGTATAGATAGACCCGGTCCCCCACCTGATATTCCTTCCTGGAAGTTTTCAGGTCATGGTGGGTCTTCATACTCTCGGCTGATCTTTCTATATTCCGCTGAGCATAGGCAAAAGCATGTTGAAGGTGTTTCCTTAAATTCTCCACGTACTCATGAGTTGTGGAGGCATTTATCAACGTTTGCTCTTGGGTTCTGTAGAGCAAATCCTGAGGAAGCACCATCTTGCGTCCAGTCATCAACTCAAATGGTGACATTTTGGTTGCAGATGAAGGGGTAGATCTGATGGCCATTAGGACCAGAGGTAATCGGATATCCCAACTTGGCGCAGAATCTGCCATAAACGTTTTTAAGATGCTCACAATTGTCCGGTTGTAGCGTTCCACTGCTCCAGAAGAAGCTGGCCTGTAAGCAATGTGTAGCTTTCTCTTGCCCCCCAGTATCTCCCTATCTTTCTCCTCACTTCACTGGTGAAGTGGCTACCTCTGTCTGACTCAATCCTTTGAGGTAGACCAAAACGGGAAAAGATGTGGTTAATCATCAAGGCAGCTGCCGTTTCTGCCTTGCAGTTTGGGGCTGGGAGACATTCCACCCACTTGGTAAACAAGCATGTCACAGTCAACATGTACTTATTCCCCCTAGCGGAGCGAATCACGGGGCCTACAAAGTCGATTTGTAAATCTGACCATGGGAGTGTCATTCCCCTCTTTTGGAGAGGCGCCCGGTGTGTGAGGGATGTTGGCTGAAATTGTGCACACACAAGACAACCCTTCAAATATTGGTTGAGGTCCTGGCCCATGTGGGGCCAGTAGGCAACCTCTCTTAAGATCTCAAGTGTTGTATGAAACCCCCTATGACCGGCGGTAGCCGCATCATGGGCGTGACTTAACATTAGGCTTCGGAAGGAGGTAGGAACCACCCACTGATCATGGCCAGCTTGGGATTTCCTTACCAACAACCCGTCTTGGATCCGGAACATTTTTGGACATTTCATCAACACTCTTAGGTCCTCTTTCCCAATGTAATCGGTATCCGTCAGGGGAAAGTTCTCAGGGTCCTCAAGGTGTTGGTAAAACTTACCAATAATTGGATCCCCCTTCTGAGCTGTAATTAAATCAGCATCAGGGGTCTCCTTACTCCATTGTGCAATTGAAAGATCATTGTGAGCATTTGTCTGGGACCTAGTGATAGCAGTGACCTGGATTTCCCCCAACAGGGACTCAATCTCAATTAGATCCCCTTGGATGGCCCCGGTTTTGGCCAGCTGATCAGCTAAGTCATTTCCAGTTTTGTCTGGTCCCTCTACTTTGGAATGACCCTTGATCTTTTTCCAATAGATGGTCATCTCATTCGAGGTGACCAGATCATCAATGTTTTGGATCAACTTCCCATGTTTCAAGGGTTTGTTGTTAGCACATAACATGCCTCTGGTTTTCCAATTAACCAGGTGCTCCACGAACCCGTTCCGTACATAATCAGAATCTGTGATTATGACCAGTTCGTGGGGTTGATGTTGGACAGCAGTGAGGATGGCTGGACGCACAGCCATCAATTCTGCCACCTTACTACTTTGGGGACCAATTTTGTATCCAGCAGAGGGTTCTGGGAACTCATTCACCCATGCATTCCCTACGCCGGCCACCAGTTCTTTCTCCCCGTTGTTGTCAACATGGTAAGAGCATCCATCCACATAGACAGTGGGCATTCCCTCACACTTGTCCTCTTCAAAGACTTTGTGTGGGGAATTAAGGTATGCCTCCATGTTGTCCTTGATTTTTAGACTTTCGTCCTCAAGACAGTTTTCTCTGGCACAATCATGCAAGTCAGCCAGACCTTGCGCGAGGGGACTCTTCTTGTTTTGGCCATATCTGACCTCCACAGGAAAGCCTTGCATTGACAGAATCCAGGAAGTAATTCAGGAATTACTCACATTTCCGGCCCGGATTCTGTCACTTTGGAGATATTGCAGAGGCTGGTGTGGAGTCTGCACTATCATGTGTTCCCCATGGATGAACGGGCGGTAATTCTTCAATGCCCACACCATTGCCAGGAGTGCCTTCTCACAATCGTTGAATTTTTCCTCCACAGAGGATAAAGTTTTGCTCGCATAGGAGATTACTTTATTGACCTCGTCATGCTTTTGGTATAATACTGCCGCCAAGCACGTATTAGAGAACCCTGTCTCCAGGAAGAACTCCTTGTTTCTGCCAGGGTAAGCTAGGCAGGGAGCTTGTGAGAGGCTTCTTTTGAGTTGTCTTACTGCCTCGGCTTGTTCTGGACCCCATTCCCACTTGACCCCCCCCTTCAGGAGATGAATCAGGGGTCTGGTGATCTCTGCATAGCCCTCAATGAACTTTCTGCTGTAATTAGTCAGTCCAAGGAGGCTCCTTAGTTCCTGCAGAGTTGTGGGGTCTTTCAGTTTCTGAAGTGGTTCCACTTTCTTTTCCTGGGGACAGAGACCCTGAGGAGTAATCTCATGGCCCAAGAAATTAACACGGGTCCTACACCACTGTGCTTTCTGAAAGGAAAGTTTTGCTCCGGCGGCCCTCAACTGGGTCAGAACATAACGGATCTCCGCTATGTGTTCCTCCACAGATGAACTTTTGATGAGGATATCATCTACATAAGCCAGGTTACCCCTTGCACCTAAGTCGGGCATGGCCTTGTGTAGGAAAATGTTGAATTCATTGCCGGAGTTGAGGTATCCGAAGGGAGTCCGGGTCCATGTGTACTGCTGGCCCCCAAAGGTAAAAGCCAGTTTGTATTGGTCCTCCCTACTGACAGGCACGGTCCAGTATCCATTGGTTAGGTCTATTGCTGTGAATACCTGTGACCCCTGAATCTGGGCCAGCCCTTGGTCAATGCAGGGCAGAGGCCATTGGGAAGTATGGACCCGTTTGTTGAGCTCCCTGAGGTCGGCGCAGAGTCTCCACTGGCCGTTTGGCTTCAATATTCCCAGCACCGGGTTATTGAAGGTGCTGTGAACTGGACGGATTATTCCCCGGGACTCCAGGTTCTTAATTATTTCAGTAAGGGACTCCATGGATGCGAGAGGCAAACGATATTGCTTCACAAACACTGAGTCATTCCAGGGTCCGTGGGAATTGTTGTTGTGTGGATGTCGGTGCGACCACAGTCATATGAGTCTACCGCAAAGAGATCTTGGAAATCCAAGAAAACTTGTTTCAACTTTTGCTTCTGTTCCAGAGTCACACAGGCATCAGCTAGGTTGACTCTCTCTTCCACCATCTGCCTGAAGTCTGGAAAGACTTCTGGTTTGGCTATCTCAGCGGGTGGAGAAGTCCCTGGTCAGAGTGCTGATTTGGACTGGAGGCTTCAGGTGGGAAAGGCAGCCCTCATGGACCTGGAAAATCACCTCATCCCTCCTGAAGTCACAAGTCACATCTTCCTTACCATAGGGGCAGGAAGTATACACCAGGAAGTTCCCCCCATGCCGGGTAAAAATCCTGTCTGGTGTTGTATTGTCCTCACTGTCACCATCAAAACAGTCCTTGGGGATTGGTCCTAACAGTTCATTTCCTAGATCAATGGAAAAATGTCGGTCATCAACCGCCATTCCAATAATGGTGCCTGCGGCTAGAGTAATACTCTTTAAGTCGCTGTTATCCACCTCTATTGGAATGGTGTCATGTTCTATGTTGAGTAATGGTGTTGGGTTTACCCCTAACCCTTGCTGTTGGAGAGAAGCATTTAGATGGATATAAGCATCAGGGTTTTTCAATGTTTGTCCTCTTTTAACTTTCACTCCCAGGGAGAATTGCCGGGTCCTTTCTGGGATGGTGACTTCCTCTTTAATCTGAATTTCAACTGCATAAGGTAGCAATTGAGCTGACCTAAATGCTTTTTCTGGATCATCAAAGCCCATGGTATTATCCGCTAATCGGGACCAAGCTTTGAAGTTTATTAGGTCCAAACTAATGGCAAAGCGATTGAGAATGTCACTGCCTAAGTAAAAGGCGGCAGTGACGTCTCGCACGACCCAACAATTATGGACTATGCTCTTGTTGCCAATGGATATTTTGAGCATACACCTGCTTGGCAGGAGATGTTTGGAATTAGGTGCTTCCAGGTCCATTTCCCATTTGTCTATCAGTTTGAATGTGGGAATGGCTGGATCTTTTGGGAGTTGGCGGAACATGGCTTCGCTGATGAAGCTCTTACTGTTGTCCACACACACTCGAGCGAGAACAGAGTCCTTCCCATCATTTAACTGGACAGGGATGAACAACTGCTCTCCAATTTGCTGAATATCAGCCAGGCTCTGAGCTGATTTCACATCTTTCTGGACGATAGGAGTGGGAGTTTCTGATTGTGGATTAGTAAAGAATTTCAGGGTGTTTCCTTCCAGTGTGGAATACCACCTTAAACTGGAAGGAAGGTTGATTTTCAGAAATAGAGAGGACCCCCCCATCACCAGTCTGTTGCCCTACTGCTATTACTGTCACGTCTGGAGTTTGGTTGTTCCGGAAGTGAAATTCTACTTGGTCAGATTTTTGTTCAACCATGTGGCAGGTGCCGTTTAAACTAACATGGTTGACACTCTGTTTTAATTTTATTGGTCGGCTAGTCTGGGTCCAGAGGACCTTGTTTACACAATCTATTAGGGGTGACAACCTTATCAGGAGGTCATTCCCTAGTAAACAAGGGGTGCCCTCTAGAGTCACTACTATGACCGGGTGTTTCACCTTGTGTCGCCCAATTTTAATGTCCAAGTCTGCAGTCCCCTCAACGGGAATTTCCTTCCTGTCAAAGTTCTGCAGTTGTCCAGAAAGAGAGGTGAGAGGAATACAGTAATTCTCCCCCCTTCCGGCATTTAGTTCCTCAAAGGCCCTTTTGGACAGAAGGGTAGCTTGGGATCCAGTGTCCACCAGTGCCAACATCATACCCTGCCCCTGTACTTGTACCGGGGCATAGTATCTTCCCTCCTTCTCCTCAAGGGGGCACAGATAATGCACATTTTTGGAAAACTGGTGGGCTAACTTTCTGGTTTTGGACATTGCTAGCGAAGAGATTTGGGCAGAATTCTGTGGAGAGTCTTGGGAATCTGAAAGAAAAAGTTGGCAACTGGAGATCAGAGCCATTGTGTGTTCCCCAGGTTCTGGTTCTGGGCCGCCCCCCCCCCCTTTTTGGAGGCAGTCACCAGGATGGGTTTGAACCAGGGGATTTCGGTATTATGGGTTCTGGGATGAGATGATGGGCGGCGGTAGCTCAGTCTCCACATCTCCCCAGTCTGGATTGGAATCCCTTGGGACCCATTTTTCCTTGGGAGGAGTTCCCCCATCTCTGAAGGAGAAGGTCCTTTCCCCAGGATACTCTGAGGATCCCTCTCCCTAAAATTGGAAGACCTGTACCTCCGCCACAAAGTGGGTCTGTTTGGGTCCTTTGTTTCTCCTACCCCCCCTCTGCTCCTTGGTAGGCAGGCTTTCAGGGGTAGGAGATTTTGTTTCCGGTTCCTGGTTTTCCAGGGGCTGTTTACAAGTTGGGAAGGAAGCTTCCTCCAAGGCTTTACACCCCCCTTCCCCTTGTGCCTCCTCCCTGGGAACCGGTGTGTTATCGGGGTGCTGCCCCTGTCATTGTTCTGGAGCACCAGGTCCAGAGTTTGGGGCATTCGGCGGTGGCATGCTCATCTGAGGGTTCTGTCGAGCCCTCAGTATGTGACCCAGATCTCGTGCCATATTTGGGACCTGGCGCTCAAGTTGTGAAACCCGCTCAGGCTGATACGGGGCTCTATTTTCTCCCCTGGGCTGATCCCGGGAAGGGTAGCTATCCCTTCTCTGGTAGTACCCCTGGTTGGGAAAATGTTGGTACCCCTCCACCCTTGGCCTCCCCTCTCCCGGATTAGGTTGTCTGGGCTCAGGGAATTGAGGAAAGAAGGATGGGTGATTTTGGGGCTGGAAATTGGGTGGATACCTGGGGAAAAAGTTCTGCCCAGGATTTGGAGAATTTCTGCCCTCCTGTGGGAAGTTAGGAGGGAAGTTCCCCGGGTCAGGTGCTTGGCTGGATCCCCCCCCTTGGGCTGGAGGAGTCCACACATAACCCAGGATTGGTCGGTTTCCCTTGTAGCGGGGACTTACATAGTCAGGAGAGCGGGGGACCCCATTTGTGGGACTACCTCCTCGACTCCCTGTCTGTGACTGGCCCGAGGGCCTTCTGGGCTGTGAATTATTTGGTGCAGGCAGGTGTTTAGGCCCCCCCATCTCCAAATCTAAAACGGAGGTAACCTTTACCTCTGCTACCTTGGCAGCAGCAGGGGTGCTGTTGGTTTTGGGATTTTTCGGCGCATTATTTTTATTTTTGATGGGCTTCTGCACCTCATAGATCCGGGTAGCCTGTTCAATGACCCAGTCTAAAGATCTTTTCTCATGAAAATCTCTCACGAGCTGGGTCATTATGTATTTGGGTAAGGCATGGAAAAACGTATTGATAAATTCTCTGCTATCCGTGCGCACCCTTCTGGTGGTCTGCACAAAAGCACGTTTTAATTCTTGCACAAACTCTTGTGGGGCCTGATCCTCCCCACATTGCAAATTGTAGGCTGCCTTGCGAGCCTCTTGAGTATTTCTGTGAACAGAAAAATGTTTCAAGATGGCCGCCTTATAGGTGGACCATCTTAAATGATTTTGGTCCTCAAGCCCCGCAAAGAAACTGGAGTACTCTGGTGAGAAGGTCCACTTTACATATTGAATACTGCTTTGGCTGTCCTTCAAATGAAAAGTCTCCATCATTTGCTCAAACAGCTCTAAGTGCTCCCAAACAGAATACTTGGCGTTCTTATGATAAGGCGTGATAACACTCCTTATTGCCTTTATTTGCTTCAATGGGTCCTTAAGCAAGGCCCTTTTTGCCTTATTGGCCTTTTTGGTTCGGGTAACCCTGGTCCATTCATCCTCTGACTCAGAAGCACTGCTTCCAGAGGTTCCTGTCTGATCTTCCAGGTTTTCCCGTATTCTGCGAGCCTGGGAATGGCTGGCAGAATGTGGGGACCTGGTCTCCTGTGTCCTGTGCCGTTCAGAGGAGTCTTCAGATTCCTCCTTGCTGCCAGGATTTGATGGATACTCCCCCCCCCCCACTGACCTAACTGGGCAGAAGTTTTCAGGATGCCCTTAATGGGCCTACTCTCCTGGAGTTCCCCTCTAAATTGCACTGTGCTTGAGTGCCCATACCCGGATGCCCGCCCCTCCATTCCTGTGTGGTACTGGCCTATGAGCCCCATACTTTTAGCTGGATAGTAATCTGCCATCCTGCTCATGTGCGCCAGGCAGCATGGGGGTGGCAGAGTCCAGGGATTGGGAGAGATTAAGGCCTCTGGTACTAGGGCTCCTGAGGTTATGCTCAGGAGTTTCTCTTTCCCAGCAAACCTCATCTCTATCCGCCCCTGTTCCCTGTTGCAATGCATGCAAGAGCCTGCGCTTTCAGTTCCTCAGTTAAGGCCTTACTAGACTCTATCAGTCTCTCCTGCATCGCTACCTGTTGTTGGAGCCTATCATTGAGCCTCATTCTCTCTCTGCGTTTCCTGATTGGTCCTGGAGCACTGGGCCAGTCTTTGCTGCAGGAGGGTTACCTCCTGAGTCCCATCCCTACTGCCCTGCTCCTGTCTTGCCAGAGCCTCCTCCACCCTCCTGGTGTGCTCTAGAAAGTCCTGGTGTTCTTTTTGGAGGTCACCCAGTCCCTGGTGGGCCAGGTGATTTTCTTCCATTTTTCTTTTTAAGTGGCAGACTTCCTGGCCTAAGGTGTCCCTTTCCTGACTAAGAGTCTGCATCTGTGCCGTCAGGTCATCCCTTTGCCTTTGGAAGGCACCAGCTTTCTGACGCTCCTGATCAAACTCTGCCTGGGTATCCAGGTCTTTCAGGATCAGTTTATTGCTCTCCTCTTTCTCTCTGTCTAGTTGGATTTGCAGGGTGGCTACCTGCTCTGTGCATGCCCTGTTGAAATTGATCTGTTGCTCCAGCTTTTTCTGGCTCTGCAGTAGGGATACAAACTGTCTTGGCGTTCCTTCTGCAAGGCCAGAATTCTGGTATCCTGGTCAGCCTTTTCCTGTTGAGGTATATCCGTGTCCTCTTTTATTTTAATGATATACTGCCTACTATCATTTTCTGCCTCCTGGCTCCTCTGCCGCCTCTGCTCAGAAGAGACCAGGTCAGATTGGACCTTCTGTAATGCCAGCAGTTGCCTACTCGCCAGATCTTGGCCTTCAGCACATTTGTCCTGCATGGCTCCCATATGTAAATATAAATATGCCACTACCCTGGATATCTTATTGTGTTCATCTTTGGCTTTCGGAGGCAAAAATAGTTCACTCAGGGCCACATGTAATGGACCCTGATCTCTCCATCTGTCTGACCCTGTTTCAGTGACCTGTTGCGCGATGGCCTGCAACCAGACCGTTTGGTCCTGGTGAGTCCACTCACCTCTCACAAATAGCTTATGTAAGAGGTGCTCCCTCGCTATTTTCATGTCTACCAAGGTCGTCATTCTAGAGATTGATCTCTGTCCTGACTTACAGAAATTAGTATTTTATTTTTGCAAAACAGACCTTTTCCTTAGAGTGTCCCTTTGAAGAGTGCATTACAGCGTAAAACAGCTTGGTGATCCGACCGGATGTATGTATCCCGTCAGTTAGTACACTGTATTAAGCTGCACAAGCGAGAGATCTAACCCAGACGTCCGGCTCGAGCCCCCAATTTGTAAGAGGATTCAATTCAACACTACAGCTAAGTCAATGCCTAGTCTGGGATACTGAATGGAAACCCTTATGGATATATCTTTATGTCCAGTTCATGAGTTCTGGATGACTACCCCTATATAACACCCCTCTCTTGGAATCCCCCTGACCCCACTGAGCCAGGAAGTAGTTCTGTTTTGCAAGTTTAAAAGGTTTATTTGAAAAAAAATTAAACAGTATATATATATATATATCACACTTTTATAATGAATTAATAATTGAATATCACACTTAATCTGAGCAGTAATCAATAATGGATATTCTGGCACTAGCACACCTCTTTATAATCAATGATGAGTGGGTATAGGATGGATAAGATAGCAACAATACTTTTATGGTTTCAAATAGATGCAATGTGGAATGAAAATGCAGTACAGAAAATAACTTGATAGGATTTCAGCAAAAGACAATGTAATCACTTTCTTGGACAATTCACCCCCCCCCTTTATGCAATGTAAGGAGATGAAGATGAGAGCACACAGTTCTTAGGAATGTAATCAAATAGAATTCAGTTCAATTCCCCCTCAGCAGCTTATACAACAGATAGGAGTTTTGAAACACAGGCAAATGCTTTGAATATGGTGACAATGCAGTGAGAAATATGCTGAAAATGCTTTTAATTCCCTTCAGGAGGTCCAGGGTGAGTGGTATATAGTTAATATGAGTTCAGGCTCACTCTA
This sequence comes from Ambystoma mexicanum, assembly GCF_040938575.1. Classification (NCBI taxonomy): domain Eukaryota; kingdom Metazoa; phylum Chordata; class Amphibia; order Caudata; family Ambystomatidae; genus Ambystoma; species Ambystoma mexicanum. The sequence goes on along the minus strand of NC_090926.1, from coordinate 321,341,447 downwards.
GCAATGATTCAGGGATGGTTCTTAAGAGGCAAGCGAAATTTTTGGCAAAGGAAAGCAAGGAAGCTGCTGTTTTCACACGTGGCTGGATTTTTAACCAAATCGCGAATCGCGGCAAAATTCGCGAATGCGTGAATCACGATTACGGCAAAAGTATAAGGAGTAGCAAGTCGGTCATACATTTGTTGAAAGAGCTAAGATTCTAAGCTTTCAGAGGAAAGTTAAACCAAGTTTCTAGCACAAACGGTTACAGAGTTATGAACAATTTTGTGAAGGTTGTTTTTCGGATTTGAAATTTTAAAGTTCAAAGCGACAGGTTACAACTTTGCAGCTTCAGAATTGACAAGTGAAAGTGGTGCAGCTTTACAAAATAACAAGTGACAACTTCTAGGAGGCAGTTCTGGTTAGATTAAAATAGTTTGGATTAGATTATTTTAACTAAGAGATTGGTTCTGCACAGTTCTGCTAGGTACGCACAATATATTTTTGAAATAGGCCTCGCCACGGATCTGGTCAGGTTTTGGACTGGACTCCGGTTCTGGTCTCGGCACTTCACAGTGATCTGGGTCAGCTCTGCTCTGCTGGTCTAGCCTCTCTGGATTCTGGATGTAACACTGCTTTCTGGGTACTGCTACAGGTTCTGGAGATTGATGGATTTGAAGTCTGGATCTCTTTATGTGAAGTCGTCGGTCAGCATGCTCCGCAGGAAAATGGAATTGAATCTCTACCTGTCCCAGCATTCTCTTTTTATGTGTTTTGAAAGTGGGTGTGTGCCTGGGCCTAGCTAAGCCTGCCCCTTTCTACTTGTCATTGGCCCAATTCTACCCTCTCCCATGATTGGGGGAAGGAAATGTGAGTCAGAGTGATGCTGTAGGTTTTATGGGTCAGAGGATCCTCCCCTGGTCAGTTTGCCCACAAATCTATATTTGATTCAAATACATATTGCACAGATACACAGTTGTTTAAAATTACATGCACCCATCACATATCACATGAGGTATACTCTGTTCAAACTCTGCTCTTCCTGAGGGCTTGCATTCAAAATGACAACTTATTTCGATTTTAGTGGGTTATGCAGCCTTGGTTCTTCATTAAAAGTTATACACATATACACAGGCTGTCCATACCTACTCCAGTAAATTCCCATATCTCTAGCTTAAACACAGAGTATGTGGTGTCAATAAATAGTGGGGTTTTGCCCCAGAACATCACACAAATTGGAGTTTGGGCTTGAATCGAAGATACATTTTTTAAATTAAGGCTCTCAAAGTTATACATTCCTGTCATTTGATTACAAAGAGTTATCAGTATTTTTATAAACTGTATTTTTTGCTTTCAATTCAGTTCTCAGAATGTTGGAGTCCGCCTCCAAGACTTGGGTGGGTCAGAAACCATGCCTCTGCTGGCAGGCAGGCCTTTGTTGACAGGAAACAGTCAAAATCAACATATTCTATTCAAGTGCAAGAGCCTATTGGGTGGTCTCTGGGAGGCTTAGGTCAGCAGACCAGGGGGTCACTTTGCATTTGGTTATTATCACCATGTGATATCCTGGGCTGTGGTGTGAATCTCTTGAGGTGAGAGGGTTTCCCAGGCTTCTGGCCTCTGGGAACAGCAGGTGGCCAATTTTTGATTAAAATGCAGCCTTTGAAGTCAGCTGAGTCAAATTCCTTTGTCAGCAACTGCACTCAGTTCTCCTGTCAGAGTTTAGACCGCTAGCGCCGCCTTGAGGATTTTGTTGGTACTGCATCCATTTTTGGGATCTTTCTTGGATTAATGCATTCCAAACAGGAATGGTTCTTACATGGTAGTAAATAATCCTTGCTTAACATTGTTTTGATGGGGCTCCTTACAGTAAAATGGTTATGTGGAACCCGACAAAAGCGTTGAATCTTTAAAGTGGTCCAATGAGCCACGATTTCAGCAACTTTTTGACATCAGTAACAGTGGATTTTGTTAACAAAGATCTTTCTTTACACTGGTGGGTGGCAAGTTAGGTAACCATTTTGGTGTGCGCACAAACTGCGTGGTTCTCCTGGATTCTGGCGCACATGTGGGCTTTTTGGTCATCTTGGATTTTCTAAGCCCACAGCACCAAATGTTGCAGCATGATAGCTCAAACGTGGGTCAGGACACCCAACAGAGTGGCTCGTCCAAACTCATTCCAGGCACTAATGGACCTTTCCATGCAAATAGATTTTTGTATCCAGGAAAGAAAGGCAGAAAAGAAGAAATCCAAAGTTAATCCTCCAAAGCTGTCCTTTGAGAGTACCACCAAGGCGGATACTAACCCAGGCTCAATCTCTGAACCAGAACCCATGCAGATAGGAGCCTTCCGTGGACCTATATCCCCGCAAGAAAGAATGAGTAGGATTCATACGGGGTTGTGTATGTATTGTGCCTCAGACAAACACCTGGTTAGGGAGTGTCCTCTGGCCCCTCCTCGGCGTTCAGGAAACACCAGCTCCCGATCCTACATTGAGCAGAGCTTCGGGAGAGAGATGTTTGCTCCACATCAATTCCATCCTTGAACTCTCCTGGACAAAACAATTTGGTGATTCTACAAGCCTTCCTGTCGCCCTCCAAGAATAAGACCTATCCCATTCTGGCCTTGGTGGACTGCTGAGCTATGGGAATTTTCATTGATCAAGACTGGGTTGTTGGTCATCATATTCCGTACGAGACACGAAGCACCATGCAGCCGGTGGAAGCAATCAACGGAAGACCCCTCTCTTCAGGACCCATAAGCCTGCAGACAAAAGAGATCCAACTTTCCATAAACCATCACCAAGAGCGGATTAAATTTGACGTCATTAAGTCAGCCCATTACCCCATGGTATTGGGTATGCCCTGGTTACAGAAGCACAATCTGTATATCAATTGGACAGCAGGATCACTATTCCTATGCTGTGAGTTTTGTATGTCCCACTGTCTAATCCTGGATACCTCCTCCACACCCCTTAAAGAACCACCAAGAGACCTGAAAACACCACTCATGGTTTCTAATATCATACAAGTCCCAGAGGCCTATCATGGATATGCTGATGTATTTTCAACTGCCATAGTCCAGGCCTTAGCCACTCACAGACCTGAAGGCTGTGCCATAGATACAGATGCCTCAGCAGTGATTCCTTTTGGCAGAATGTTAATTCTTTCCGAACCTGAGAAAAAGGCCCTCAGAGAATACCTGGATACCAACCTTGAAAACGGCACCATAAGACCTTCAAAATCTCCAGCGGGTGCTTCATTGTTCTTTGTTCCCAAGAAGGACACTAAAGAGCTCAGACCTTGCCTTGACTATCGTGGCTTAAATCAATGCACCCTCAAAGATCGGTACCCACTACCCCTGATCTCGGATATCCTGGAAGCTGTGAGAGGCGCAGCAGTCTTCACAAAGTTAGATCTCCGAAGTGCCTATCATTTGATCCGTGTCCGGGAAGGAAACGAATGGAAAACAGCCTTTAGAACACCCTTTGGTCACTATGAATATCTAGTCATGCCCTTTGGACTAGCTAATGCCCCCGCGGTTTTTCAAAGATTTATGGACATGGTGTTTTCTGATATGTTATTCCTTTTTGTCATTGTCTATCTGGATGACATATTGATCTTTTCCAAGGATCCTCTAAAGCATGAAGAGCTTGTAAAGGCAGTACTGCAACGACTCCGTGAACACAAACTTTTTGCCAAACCCGAAAAATGCTTGTTTCACGTTACTTCTGTTCACTAACTGGGATTCATCCTTAGCCCAGAAGGAATTGGTATGGACCCTTCAAAGGTAAAGGCCATACTGGCATGGCCTGCTCCCACCTCTGTGAAACAAGTTCAATCCTTCCTGGGGCTTGCCAACTTCTACCGGAAGTTCATTTCTTCCTTTTTCCGAGATCGTCCAGCTGATTGTTGCTCTCTTGAAGAAAGACACTCCCTTTATCTGGTCTACACCGCAAGACAAAGCATTCCAGCGATTGAAGACAGAGTTCACGCAAGCCCCCATCCTGGCCCAACCAGACATAAATCGCCCATTCCTAGTGGAAACGGATGCCTCTAACTACGCCATAGGAGCGGTCTTGAAACAGGAACTTGAGGATAAACTGGAACACCCCATTGCTTACCTCTCACGAACCCCGACTCCCAGTGAGACACACTATTCCGTCCTGGAAAAGGAACTGTTAGCCATCCGCCAGGCCTTCACTGAATGGCGACATCTACTTCTGGGTGCTAGATATCCAGTTCAGGTCCGCACGGACCATCGGAATCTTCAAATTCTACAATCATTGGAGTGCAGGAACAGTTGTCAGGCGCGTTGGGCCTACTTCTTTGCCCAATACCAAATTCCAAATCACTCATGTTCCCGGATCACAAAACATGATTGCTGATGCCTTATCCTAACGTCCTGACTATGTAACTACTGAAGACAAGGCCTATCCTAAGATGTTTCCCCACACGATCTTTGTAGCTCAAGCAGTCAACCTCCTGGAAGAAATTTGAGTACAAACCCAATCCTCTGATCTCTGGAAGGATATTTCAAGGAAGAATCCATGGAGCCTAAGACTTAAGGAAGGATACTTATTCAAGGACAATGCACTGGTCATTCCTACACAGAAATTACAACAAAGAATGATAGACCTCTGTCATGATACCCTTCACTCCGGACATCGTGGGATAACCAACACCCTCCGTCTTATACAAAGACAGTTTTGGTGGCCTGGAATGAAGACCGACGTACAGCAGTACATCAAAACTTGTGCTGTCTGCAGTCAAAACAAACATGATAACAAGAGACCGGCGGGTCTTCTAATGCAATCATCGCTGCCAACAAGGCCATGGGAAGTCATTGCAACAGACTTCATTGTGGAATTACCACCTTCCCGAGGGTACACGACCATCATGGTTACCATAGATTTGTTCGCTCATATGGCTCATTTTACACCTCTGTGTAAGTTACCATCCTCGTCTGAACTTGCTGGAATCTTCCTGGAACACATATTTCATTTACATGGACTCCCTTCCAAGGTCATATCTGATCGAGGACCGCAGTACGTCTCTCAATTCTGGAAACATCTCTGTCGCATTTTGGGAATCCAACGCGCCCTCTCATCTGGTTATCATCCCCAGACCAACGGGGCCACAGAATGTGCTAATCAGACCCTGGAACAGTTTCTTCGATGTTTTGGCACCAAGTTTCAGGATGACTGGTCGCTCCTGATACCCGTGGCTGGGTTTGCCTACAACAATTCTGACCATTCAGCAATTAAGACCAGCCCCTTTTATTGTAGCCAAGGGTTCCATCCATCAGTTCTACCCTCTGTTCTCCCTCATCCTACACCAGTACCTACTGTCGACTCCTGGATTGAAACCCTCATCAACGTACACCAAGAGGCCGAAGAAAATTTAGAGAAGGCCAGAACTCAGACTAAGAGGTATGCAGATTTAAAAAGGAGACCAGGTCCTTCTTATGCAATTGGTGATCAAGTCTGGTTGTCCTCGAAGTTACTTCCCCGGCATCTACGGCCAAACAAGTTGGCCCCTCGGTACTATGGTCCATTTTCCATCAAGGAAATTATCAACCCGGTTTCATATCAGATTAGTCTACCAGACTCTTGGAAGAAAATTCACCCAGTATTCCACACATCCTTACTAAAACCCTACCACCAATCCTGCCGGAAATCCTACCGACCTCCTCCTCTACTGGTCGGCAACCAATTGGAATATGAAGTGTCTTGAATATGTGACTCCAGGTATAAACGGGGTCAGCTTCAATACCTGGTTGAATGGAAAGGATATCCTCCTAGTGAAAGAACCTGGGAACCACTTTCTAATCTCAAGATTCCTCGACTACTCAGAAGATTTCACCTTATACACCCGGGCAAACCTGGTGGAACAGCCTTTCGAAGGAGGCATGCTGTCATGACCCACAGAACGCGCCCTTTCTGGCCTTCCTGTTCCTTGTCACGGCGGGGTTTGCATTCATTGTTTCTCCCAACATGGCCGTATCACGTGACATGCATTGCACCAGCCTTCACGGCGCACGTAGTACGTTCCATAAATATGCCACGCCCCCGCGGGCCCTCGCGTCTCAATGCTTTTGCGAAGTAGTGACCAGACATGTGCTCCGTAGCTCGCGGTATTATTCCCTTGCTTCTTCCACCCTAACCCAATTCTAGTCCCTTCCTCCCTTTCCTGATTCCTGGACTCGTGTGCTAGTTGCGCACCCTGTTATTTCCTGGATTCCTGCACCCTTGCTTCCCGGTACTTGAACGCACGCTGGAGTCGGAAGAGACTCGTGCAGCCTTATTCAAGACTCGTGCAGTACGCAAGAAGGCATCGATCAAAAAAATCCAGCAAAGATCGAACTCAGGTGAGAATGGGGGAACTCCTTGACAGTGCCTGGTCAAAACCCTGGTCCTCCAGGCTAGTAGAAATAGCAAAACAACACAATGAACCAGTAAAATAGGGAATGGTGCACATTTCAAATCTGATGTCCGTGTGGTGTGTGCCAACTAGGCCAAGAAGAAGCCCTCTCCATCTGACTAATGATATGATATCTTCAAATTAACAAGACAAAGATAGCAGATACGCTGTCTGTTGCCTTCTTTTCGAGTGGTGAAACTCACCCTACTTAGTTACAGGGGAATGATTATAATTCCCTATTACAGTCCTGAAGAAGGTTGAGTCATCAAGAGGACGAATTTGTGATGTTCAACTAGTCAACCGAAACATATGTAGACTATTTTTTACTGTGTAATTGTTTAAACACAGAACGTACCATCTGCCACTGAAGTGGAGGACATTCTCATATATAAATAGATGAATTGTTGACCAAGGGGTTAACGAGTTAGGTGTGATTTATACATTTTAAAACAGTGAATGAATGGTAGGAATGATTGAGAGTGAGTTGAATTTTGTGATAAATATTTTGTGATATGTGATTTTAAACTCTATATTTTATATATGTTTATGATAATAAAATGAATATGAATTTAATGAGTTACATTTATTGGTATTTGTAAAAAGGTAAATGTGAAACGTGCACCAACACCTATTCTACTGGTCCATTGTGTTGTTTTTCTCTGTGCGTCATACTTAGCTTCTTGTGAAGTCACCAACTCCTTTTCTTACTCTTTTGATATTCCTTCAGGGATTTCCTCCCTTAGATTGTCATCTCTTTGAGAGTACATCTGATAGGGTTTTCTTAATGGATACTTTCTCTCAAAGATTTGCAGCACAACTGCTGGTGTCAAGCATGGCACAATCTTAGGACTCCAACATACAGGTGGGAGGGGGTGGGACTTCCTGGAGAGGTAATCAGCTGCTCCTCCACACTCCCCCCTCCGGTCGAGCCATCGACCACACCATCACCAGTTCCCACATCTTGATACTTCCTCTTGAGGAAGTGCTTCTTTGGAGTCCAGATGTTCATCACTCCCTCCAGGAACCCGGCTGACTTGACATGTTCATCCACACTCCAGGTCATGTAACTGCACCTTCCATTCGGATTGCAATAGACCCATTGTCCCACATACTTCTTGTGATTCTTTGAGTACCGAAACTTCGTTCCACCAGGTGCTACGATGCTGGTCTCTATGTATTTCTTGATATCTTTGCCTGTCAATTCCTTGGGTCCAAACCCTGATTCGACATCGATCATGATCTTCATTCCTACAGCCTTCTTTGCTGTCTTCCTACACTGTGTAATTATTATCCTGATCACACAGAATCCAATCATCACTATCACTAACACTGCTGCAAGAAACTTGAAGATGTTTGCCATACACCCCTTGATCCATGAGAATATGGACGCAAACCAACTGTCATCTGCAATGTCATCTGTCTCATCTTCCATTTTGTTGTACAGGTTTGTCAACAGCGTTATGTCCTCTGTTAAGGTCCCATTCTCGTCATTGTGATAAGGTATGAATGTGCAACATGATGGCCCGATTTTGGCGCAAACCCCTCCTTCCATTACAGTGATCATGTCAAGGACATATCTGTTCTGCATGTTCATCAATCGTATGGCCCTTAGCTCTTCCTTGATAGCATTGAATCCCTTTATGGTGGTTTTGATTGTCTGCAGAAGCTCCCATCTGGGAATCTGCAACCATTTGGCAATGGCCATCGTCTGGATCCCAGGCATCAAGATAGTCGTGAAGATTGAAGCAGTCTTGCTGAACAACCTATGCTCATACAGAATAGAGTTGTATGCTTCTATTGATTTGGCTGAAAAGTAGTTCTCACTCTTTGTTTGATTGAGAAATTCAAGTGATTTTCTTCTTCTCAAATGGGCATCCACCTTTGGAAATTCTCCAATGTTCAAGTTACTCTGAGGAATCACTACTGCTGGAACATGAATGAGCACCAAGAAACACGTCCCTCACCAATACTTGGGCAGCTTCATGCAGGCCCTAGGCCCACAATCCCAATATCGATCCATCAGAACAGCTGTTCCTGCTCCCATTCTAGTAACGTCAACTGTAGTTTTGCACACTTTGTTATCTCCCACATGATTCTTTACATGTCTCCGGATGCACAATGTTGCATTCGCCAATGAGATCACAACCATAGGACCCGATTCCTCTTCTACCCCTGTCAGGAGCTTGCCATTTTTGGCCCATGACTTCAAACACCCATCATTTACTCTCTGCAACTCCTGCACATATTCTGACTTTAGTAGATGAGCTGCACAGGACATCAGTCTGTCCTCCCATCCCTTCTTGGATTTCACTCGTCCATAGACTAAGACTTGAGTTTGTTCCCAACATCCAGGTGATGCAGCTATGTCTGTTTTATCAGTGCAGTTCATTCTCTTCAGCTCTTTAATGACTACCTCTTCCTGTCCTTTCGCCAGACACATAAGCATCTTATTCTTCCATGCACGCTCCTTTTCCATCTGTGTAGTCTTGATATAATCATCCTGGAACTGAAACATCCATTTCGATCTGCATCGTAGAGAAGCCCAAACTCTTTGGAATTGTCCACTGGTCATACATGCTGCAACATGAACGAGGAACTTGGCATTGTGTTCTGAAACTTCTCTACAAATGAAAGTTCGTACTGTATTCAAGGCATAGGGTATGAGAGCGCAGACGTAGCAATTCTCCTTAGATGTTTTCTCTCCCACCTTTCTCATGTGCTGTTACCACATGTTATTACCCAAGTGTGCTGCATTGTCTGGATATGTATTTATCCTCTCACTATCTTCCTCTGCATTTCTCCTATATCTACCATACACAAGGTGTGTATACTGACCACAAAATGAATCAAAAGCAGCTTTTATAGTGGGGAGACCCATAGGGGCCTTTGTCTCCGCAGAAGAACCAGTGTAATAGAGAGTGTGAAAGAGGAGGAATAGAGAGGCAAAAAGAGTAATTGGCCAGGCATATACTATGCACAAGACCATCGAAATCCACCTCCCGCGCCATCCTGGTGCTGTTTGCACGTGTCCATTCTCTAGAATAATGTCAACTTCTATCTTTCTCATTTTTAATACACTTAACCAATTTATTTTACACCTGCAGTTGCAGTATCTGTTCAATGATCGTAATTAGTATCCTTCTAACCACATGGCCATTTTAAGGATCCTGTAAAAAAGTACAAATATCAATGTCTCTTCTGACAAGAGCCGGATTAGCTTAAAGGATAAATACTAAAACAGCAAGCACAAGTCTATGCACATCACTGACTGTGAGGTCCATAGAGGTTAGCTACTTAGAACACCAAGGAATGAATCTGGATATTGAGCTTGATTCCAATTTCTGATCAAGAACTGACGTTTAGGCATAACTTTGATACATCAATTTAATTCTAAAGTTCATTTTTCAGGATTCCTAAGACTCTCAGCAAGGGTTTGCACTCCTACTAAAATATCTATGAGGGGTGTCCGTACAAGTCTTAGTCCAAATGCAAAATCTGCATTTATCAACTGGTCGCCTTATCGTCCTTTTTCTTGGTCATCGACCGAGTCTGCACACTATGAAATTCTTCTTCTTGTCTTGCTTCTGGATCAGCAACGGTGGGAGGAAAGGCCTCGCCTTTATATATTTTCAAATCACTTAAGTGAAGCTAAGCTCGCCTGCCTTGGACCTTTACTACTGAAGGGGTTATATTTTCAACGTTAAAGGGGCCATGAAATCGTGGCTCGTGCCACTTTCTGGTGAAGTTTTTCACTAATACAGAATCATCAACAAACAACGTGGGTGTCAATAAAAGTTAATTTGATCCAGTTGTTGAATTTTCTTCATCTGTGTTCTAAGACTAACCCCCCGATGCTTGATTTGATCTGACGTGAGGGAGATTCTAGAGATCATACATATCAAATAATTATGCAGTTCATCACCTAAAGTCTTAGCTACACTATGGGCATCACTTCTACTCCTAGACCGAGGTGTAAGGGGCGTTCTCATTTGCCGCCCTGTCACTAGTTCGTGTGAGGTGAGGTGGTGGTCCGAACCAGGCTTATTCCGAAGGGCATATAAAGCTAAGGGTAGGCAACATAGCCGTCCCTTCTTCAATGCTAATTTAATCTTGGCACTCATTTCATTAGGGAGGCCATTGAGTCTCTCACATATCCTGTTTGCTTGCGGGTGATAAGCAGAAAAAAACTTGTGTTTTATATTCAATAGGAGCCCTATCTTTTCAAATACCTCATTCACAAAATGTGGCCCATTGTTGGATCTCAGCAGCTCACTCACACCCCATCTAGGAAAGACCATGCATACTAAAACCTTCACTGAACAAGTGCCCTCAGGGTGTGTACATGGACCTGCCTCGATCCACCTAGAGAAGGGACACACTGCCACTAATAGATACCTATTACATCACATACCGGTAGCATATGGAGATAGTCAATATGTAAATGCTGAAATTGACCATTTGGTCGAGGTATTACCCCTCTAATGGTTCTCAGTGTATGCCCAGCAGTAAACTTTTGACACACAATGCAATTCACCATAAAGAATGCAACGTGTTCTAGCAGATTCAGAATGAACCAGTCTTCCACAATCGTTGCAGCAAGACTCTCTCTAGTTACATGCGAGGGGTAATGCATCTGTTCAAGCGCAAATTTTAACAAACCTACTGGCACCATCGGCTTTCCAGTGCTATCTTGTCACAATAATGCTTCAGTGGGGGATAAAGAACAACCCCTTCGCTTCCATAATTCCTGCTCTTCATGAGGTGCACTTCCTTGAATCTCCATTAATTGTGTCATTGATAATTTATTAAAACCCATGGTCATGACTACCGTTTCCTTAACATTTAGAGTATCAAAACTCAAAATATCTGGAGCATATGCAACCCTTTTGGCTTCTATGTCTGCGGCTTAGTTCCTGCAAAAGATATAATCTGTTTGCTTAGTGTTACGTGCGCACTTAATGACTGCTATGGCCACTGGGAGTTGTAGTCTCTTAATAAGTATGTCCAATAAGGATGCGTGTTGCACTGGAGTGGCGTCCACACGGAGGTAGCCCCTCCTTTTCCAACATGCTAGCCCTGCATGTATGGTTGATGTCACATAGGCAGAGTCCCTGTAGACCATCACTTCCTGCCCTTCATGTTTCTCAAGCTCGACAATAAGTGCTACCAATTCAGCTGCTTGTGCTGAAAAGTGAGACGGTAGCCTTGAACTTCAAATTCCCCATTTAACTCGTGCCTTACTACCGCTGCGCCTGAATGCCTTTTCCCACTAGTTTGATACATTTTCAAAGAACCATCAATAAACAGAATTTCCCCTCCTGACAAAGCATTTTCTTTCAGTCCGGGTATATCATCATAAAATTCCACATAATTAGCACAGTCATGCTCATGATCACTGTCAGCTATTGGCTCAGCTACGAACGTGGCAGGATTCACTATTTTATATCTCACAATTTTAATTGTTGGATTTGAAATCATTACCTCATAAACTGAAGCTCTTTACGATGTCAATGTACCCATGGGTTTTTTCTAAAATGGCAAACAGGGCATGCTCCACGAAGAGAGTCATAGAGCAGCCCATGACAATACTTGTAGACTTCTCAATTACGAATGCGGTGGCTGCCAATGACTGTTCACAAGGAAAGTGTGCTTTCATAACTGGGTCTCAAATCCCACTGTAATATGCTAAAGGCTTTTACCATAATGTGGTCCGCTGTGTAAGTACTGCTGTCATGACTGCCCCATTTGTGTGTGAAAACAGATCAAATTCCTCGGCATAATTGGGAATTCCCAAATCAGGGGCCGTACAAATTGCTTTTTTCAATTCCTCAAACCCTTCCTCCATTTCTTCAGTCCACTCTATTTTCACTTTATCCACTTCTGCTTTCTTTAAAAATTGCAAAAGGGGTCTTGTGTACAAACTGTAATCAGACACCCAAGCCCTAAAATAGTTTCATAGCCCCAGAAACTGTTGCATCTGTTTCACTGTGTTTGGCTTTGCGGTTTTCATAATCGCCTCAGCCCTTTCCGGTGTCACCTACTTTCCTTCATGTGAAATTAACTACCCTATGTATAACATTTCTTCTTGGCAGTTTTGTAACTTCTCTTTGTCTACCTTGTATTCCTTGTCTGCTAGGATAGTCATCAACTGAATCGAGTCTTACCTGCACTCATCTTCGGTCGTGCTACAAATTAAAATGGCATCTACGTACTGTATCACTGCACTCTTAAAATCAATATTGCCTCGATCCATCTGTAAGCCTCTGTTAACACAGTATCCCTGGGGCAAATGAGTATGTTTCAGTTGAGTTTGGGGGAGCGTGAAGGAAGTCAAGTCTTGTGAGTCTTTATGAAACCGGATTGAAAAAACACATTTTTCATATCAATCACTGTGAAATATCTAGCTTTCACTGGGATACTGCATAGTATCGTTGCTGGGTTGGGAACTAGAGGAAACTCTGCTTCTACAATCTGGTTAATTGGTCTCATGTCTTATATAAATCTCCACTACCCTCCCTTCGATTTTTTGATCGGATACACTGCAGTATTACACAAGGATTCTGATGGCACCAGAATACCTAGTTTCATCAGTGCTGAAATAGTCTTAAATATTCCTTCATCAGCCTCTCAAGACATGGGCTACTGTCTTGCTCGAGGTAAAATCACCAGTGGCTTCAGTTTTATTTTGACTTCCCCTATTCCCTTTAATAGGCCTACATCATAAGGGCCTGTGGTCCACAGGACGCTTGGCACCTTCTCCAAGTCTTCCTGAAAAAATGCTGGACGCTGCCGCATTATCACCATTCACTGTGGGACTTCTCTTTTCTCTATTCTCATCCAATATGTGATCCTCATAAAGAACACTACCTCATTATCTGTTTGGTCTTCCCTAAACATATCGTCCTTTTAGGACATATCGAACTTGGCTTCCTCGATTTTCCTAGCCTCATTTTTCTTCCTATTTTTCTCTTGCAATAGCCGACAGTGATGCAGTATCGTCAACTGTATCTCAGGCCGTGGTTTTGCTTCCATCCCCACCCATTTCTTCATTTGTCTCTGTACTGGCTCAGGCAGTGCTCCAGATAAGATTTTGAGGTGGGAGTATTTTACTCCCTATTTTTAAACTTTGAGAGTAAATGTGATTTTAAGAGAGTAAAAATTACTTTTCTCCTTTACAAGAGCGTAAAATGTATGTGGCATCCAGCCGACATGTGCAAAAACTATATGGAAATCATTACTATGCGGCAGCTTTCTGCATTGTGACAGAATACACCTTTCATTATTTCTCTACGGTCTGGCCATTTGGTCTCTCCTGTAAATATTTAAATGTTGAAATAAAAAAACCTAGCCAATTACATAGTAAAGCAAACATGAATTGTATTGTGTGCTTTGAGGTTCGATAGCAGAATTGTCTTTTGATGTTTAATGAAAGTCCTAATTTCTTGGAGCTATTACTACCTAATGGTATGCTAATGTTATTATATAACAATGCAGAGAGGCACGGAATCCTGTTACGCTCACCTGGTTCCCACAGGGGCGTTGATCGGACCCGGACAGCTGCGATCTCCACCAACGTGATGCGTAGTACCGAGATGACTGTCTGGACTGGCCCGCCTAATCTTGTCTGCTTGATCCGTAGAAGTATTCTCCTGCAAGTGGAGAAAGGGATTTAGCCACCCATGGATATGAGTGATAGCCCCCTCCCACTGTTCTCGTTCTCTCTTCTTGTCACCTCCGATTAGGAACCTCACCTTATGTTTTTAAATGATGAGCTCTCCATCCTGCATGGATTGCAGGGGCGCGTTGATGCCAGTTACTTCACTGGTTTGAAGGCGTGGGAGAGTTCCGGAGAGTATTGACTCTGAGGTTCCTGGCAAGGTTCGGTAAGTATCAAGTTCATAGAGTTCAATATGTCTGATGATTCACTCTTGTTCCCCCCTTCCTTCCTTGTCTTGCAACTAAGATCGTGAGAATATACCCCTCGTGGTAGTTGGTGGCGCTCAGGTAAGAGTCTGTATTACCCGACGCCGTCCGGTAAATGTTGCCGGTGTTTAACGTGTTGTTTTCTCTCTCTTTGCAGGTGCGGCACATGAAGATGTGGAGAGTTATAGTATAATGCCTCCAGTGGTAATCAGGTAAGTCTATGATGATAAGTGTTTTATTTGTTGGTTTTCTCGGCTCACCTTGTTGTTTTCTTTTGTCCCTCAGGAGGCGGAGTTCGGCGAAGAAATGATGGAAGCAGTGCCGAATCAAAAGATGCTGCGAGGACTGGTGAGTATGGCGTGGCGCTGCAGCTGGAGATGCTACGCGCACTGAAATGATGTTCTTTCCAGGTCCGGAAGCGAGATGGATCCGAAATCAGGTGAGGAATTCGAAATAGTTAGTTTTCTAATCTTGTCCTTTTCTTTCCCCTTGGTTTTAGGAGCTCCAGATTCAAGGCGGACGTGACAGAAGACTGGATGCAGACTGCAGGCACCGTGAGCGTTACGCTGCTGGATGCAGAATAACGCGAAGCGTGTGCTGTTGTTCGGGCATGGTTTAAATAGCCTCCAAAGTAATTCCAGGTAAGAAGTTCCCTAGAACCACGCCCGAGTAAAAAATAGTCCCTATAGAAAAATAGTCCCATCCAGGCCTCACGTTGGCTTGGACTCACTAGCAGCATGGTCTGCATCAGGTAAGTAAAGTCTATGAGCCTGGCGCCTATGGCGCCAGGACTGATTTCCATGATGAGCCTGGCGCCTAAGGCGCCAGGACTGAACCCAAACAGCCGCCAGCCGGGGCTGTTGGGGTTTTAGCAAGTATCTGGATGCCTGCTTCCGGAGCTGATGGGCTTGGTCCTGATGCCCGGGGGTAGGCATCATGACAGCACTCCCCCCCAAGGCCCCTCCAAAATTTGTTCTTCCCCTTGGCCCTGGTTTGTCTGGGAAGTCCCGATGGAATTTTTTCACTAACCGAGGTGCATGAACGTGGTCACTAGCCTCCCATGACCTTTCTTGTGGTCCGTAGCCCTTCCAATCGATTAAATAAAAATGTTTTGATTTAACCATCTTGGAGTCCAGGATATTTTTTACCTCGAATTCAGGTTCTCCATCTATCAAGATGGGGTCGGGTGGTTTGGTTCATCTTGTTCCTGGTTGAACTGGTTTTAAAAGTGAAACATGAAAGACAGGATGAATTCGCATATTAGAGGGTAATTTCAATTTGACGGCCACCGGGTTGACAATGGCCTTAATGGTGTAAGGTCCCAAATATCTAGGGTTAAAAGTCTGACTTCCCTTCAGAGGTATGTGTTTTGTAGCCAGCCAAACTTGATCCCCAATCTGGTATTGTGGAGTTTCACTTCTATGTTGATCAGCATTTTTCTTATATTTCTCTTTTGCTTGTTTCAAATGTTCTGTTGCCTCTTTAAAGGCTTGTGTAATTGTTGAGTGCAAATGACTAACTGCGGGCATTTCTAAAAGCTGAGGCAGATCTAGTTATGAGGTTCGAGGGTGATGTCCATATATGGTATAAAAGGGGCTTTGTCCGGTTCCTGAATGTACAGAGTTATTGTATGCATACTCAGAAATCCATAAAATATCTTTCCAATTACTTTCGGTCTGGTGTAGCATGCAACGTAGGTACTGTTCAAGGGTCTGGTTGGTCCTCTCCGTCTGACCATCGGTCTAGGGATGGTGACTGGTTGATAACCTCACGTCGATTTGCTCCAATTGACAACATTTCTTCCAAAAATGTGAAATGAATTGACTACCTCGTTCAGAGACCAATACGGAAGGAAATCCGTGTATTCGAGGAACTCCTTGGCCAGAATTGAAGCAGAAGGTAATCCCTTTAAAGGAATAAAGTGGGCCATCTTGGAAAAAAGATCCACAATAACTAGAATGGTGTTAAATCCATTACATGGAGGTAGATCTGTAATAAAGTCTAAAGATAAGGTGTGCCATGGTGTAGGTGGAATATCCAAAGGTTGTAAAAGGCCAGCTGTTTTTTTCTTCTGACTTTTGTTTTGGGCGCAAATGCCACAAGACATCACAAATGACTTTACATCTTTTTCGCCAGGTAGGCCACCAGAATTGTCTCTTAATTTTAGCTTCAGTTTTTGCGATACCTGGGTGCCCTTCCATCAGGGTGTCATGATAATTGGAGATGACTAGTTCTTGTAGTTCCTTGTGTGGTAGAAATGGTCGCCCTTGATAATAAGGTAGGTCATTGATGACTGAGTAGTCCGGCCTTTCTTTAACCAGTCCTGCAGGGTTGTTGGATCGAAGAGTTGTTGGATCTTTACCTGAATATCCTTTAGTGTCTGTAGAGTAGTTATGCCAAGAATTCTTTGTTCTGAAATTATAGGCACCGGTTCTGGGTTGGCATATGCTTCTCCCATCCCTATTCAGGATAAGGCATCTATCTGCCTTGCCATTTTTACAGCCTGGTCGATAAGTGATCACGAAATCGAACTCGGCAAAAAACAATGCCCATCGAAGTTGGCGCGACGATTGGGCCTTTGCTGTTTTTAAATACTGCATTTTCGGTGGTCGGTTATTATAGTAATGGTATGCCTGGCACCGAGAAGATAATGCCGCCAAGCCTTGAAGGCGGATTTGATGGCTAATAACTCTTTATCGGTAACCGCATAGTTTAATTCGGGTGCCGAGAACTTTCTGGACCAAAATGCTACTGGGTGAAGTTGACCGGTTTCAGGATCCTTCTGGGACAGGACAGCTCCCATGGCTAAACTGGATGCATCAGTTTCAACTATGTATGGAAGTTCAGGGTGTGGATGCTTTAAGACAGGTGCAGACGTGAATTTCAATTTCAGCTTTTGGAAGGCCTTTTCAGCTTCTTCGATCCACAAGAAGCATTTGTTTTTTCGCAAAAGTGTTGTGATAGGGTGCACAACATGTGAGAAATCCGGAATGAATCTGTGGTAGAAGTTAGCAAATCCGAGCATGCTTTGTACCCCTTTAACTGAACTGGGTGATGGCCACTTGAGAATTGCGTCCACCTTTCGAGAGTCCATTCGGACTCCTTTTGGAGTCAGGATAAATCCAAGGAATTCAACTTCCGTTGCATGAAAAACGCATTTTTCTAATTTTGCATATAACCTGTGCTGGCGTAGTTTCTCAAGGACTGCACGAACGTGCTTCACATGGTCTAATTCTGAGGAGGAGTACACTAGAATATCGTCTATGTATACAACAACACAGACGTCAATGAGTTCACGAAGGACATCGTTCATAAAATACTGGAAGGCTGCTGGTGCATTGCACAACCCGAAGGGCATCACCTGGTATTCGAAGAACCCGTATTTAGTGCGAAAGGCAGTCTTCCATTCGTCGCCTTTCTTTATATGTACCAGATGATATGCCCCTTGGAGATCTAATTTAGTGTAGATGCAAGCGTCCTTTACTTGGTCTAGTAATTTGGGGATCAGAGGCAATGGGTATCGGTTCTTAACCGTGATCTGATTTAATGCGCGGTAGTCTATGCATGTTCTGAGGTCACCTTCCTTTTTAGGCACGAAGAACAAAGCTGAAGATGCAGGGGACTTGGATGGACGAATGAAGCCATTAGGAAGGTATTGGTCCAAGTATTGTCGCAGGTGAAGGTCTTCGGGTTCCGTAAGGGCGTAGATCCTACTAAATGGCGGTTGTGCACCGGGTATGAGATCGATTTGACAATCGTAAGATCTGTGAGGTGGTAAGGTGTTGGCCTGTTCTTTTTGGAAAACATCCTGGAATTCTTGATATTCCTGAGGTAACTGCACAACTGGAGTAGCAACTGTGGCCAGGCCTTGGTTCAAGGTTTTTTCCGGGTAACAAGTATGTGCACAATCCGGGAAGGTTATTCTCTTCTCTCGCCAATCAATACAAGGATTATGTGTTTCCAACCAAGGTATCCCCAGTATTATTTGGAACTGCGGGGCTTTGATTAAATCAAACACAATAGTCTCTCGATGCCCATCTTGACCCAGTAATATCATCTCTGCGGTGGAATGAGTTACAGGCCCAGAGGCAATTTCAGTTCCATCGACTGTGGTGCTGACATCCGAAGTGGTCTTTTTACAGAGAGGTAGATTCATCCTAGTAGCCAATTCGTGGTCCACATAGTTTCCTATGGCCCCGCTATCAATGTATGCCCTTACTGCGTGCATACGTGATGGCTGCCTTGGATCCACAAGGACCATTGGTATGATGAAGTGCGAGGTCTGAGTATCCTTCTTCAAACTCGGCAAGTGGACCTCTACGCTTGTCGGGCGTGGTCGTTTCCCGAATCAGGCTCTGTTTGAATTTTATCAGCAACTCCGACTACTTTTTTGGTTGGTTTTATAGGGCAATCCCGTAGAAAATGTCCTGGGCCGCACAGTACAGACATAATTGCATCTGCGGTCTCCTTTCTCTTTCCTTTTGAGTTAAGGGTCCCTTGACCCCCCCGATCTGCATCGGTTCCGGTGCATCTGTTCCTTTGAGGGTAACATTGGGTTTAACCAATACCCGATTCTCGAACTTAGCTCGATCAGCCTTTCTATTCTGAAGTCTGTGGTCTAACTGGACCACTACGTCTATATATTCTGCGCAATCCTGAGGTGGGTTCACAACTTGGGCCAAAACATCTCGAAGTCCACGATGAAATAATGTAATTCGTTTTACCTCAGGCCATCCAGTTTCCACCACCAACCTATGGAAGGTTGCGATATAGGTTAGTAGATCCTGGTTACCTTGTCGTAAGGATAAGAGTTCGTTATCCAGGGCCTGTCCCTGTGAATGTCTGGCAAATAGTCTCTCCACGCTCAATTGAAACCCTTGGAAAACCCAAAGAAGAGGGTCATCCTGGTTGACTAGTGGAACTGACCAATCCGCTGCGCTGCCACTAAGGTATGATAGTACAAAGGCTACTTTGGCTTGGTCGTTCGGAAAAGCTCCAGGTCTGCATAAAAAGTGCAAGCGGCATTGGTTCATAAACACGGCAAACCTTTTCGGGTCCCCAGCAAAACGTTCGGGTGGAGCTAAAGGAATGCTCCATGGTAGAACCACTTGCACAGGATTGCTCGATGAAACAGGAGTTGGATTCCCCCCGAGTCCAGGTAATGGCGTTTGCCCAGCTTGGTTTTGCAGCAATTGTAAAATCATCAGTGCGCACCTTTGACACAATCAGTTCTCTCCTAAGGGCATTCGTTTCTTGGCACGCAGAGTGCAATTCTGCCCTAAGTTCCCATGACAATAGGGCTAGTTGGTCGGTCTCTGAGGTTTCCATGACGCCTGGGTGGGGATTTGTAGATAGGCTTCGCGTTCTGTTATGCTCACCTGGTTCCCACAGGGGCGTCGATCGGACCCAGACAGCTGCGGTCTCCACCAACGTGATGCGTAGTGCCGAGATGACTGTCTGGACTGGCCCGCCTAATCTAGTCTGCTTGATCCGTAGAAGTATTCTCCTGCAAATGGAGAAAGGGATTTAGCCACCCATGGATATGAGTGATAGCCCCCTCCCACTGTTCTCGTTCTCTCTTCTTGTCACCTCCGATATCCCCTTTTAGGAACCTCACCTTATGTTTTTAAATGATGAGCTCTCCATCCTGTGTGGATTGCAGGGGCACGTTGATGCCAGTTACTTCACTGGTTTGAAGGCGTGGGAGAGTTCCAGAGAGTATTGACTCTGAGGTTCCTGGCAAGCTTCAGTAAGTATCAAGTTCATAGAGTTCAATATGTCCGATGATTCACTCTTGTTCCCCCCTTCCTTCCTTGTCTTGCAACTAAGATCGTGAGAAGATACCCCTCGTGGTAGTTGGTGGTGCTCAGGTAAGAGCCTGTATTATCCAACGCCGTCCAGTAAATGTTGCCGGTGTTTAACATGTTGTTTTCTCTCTCTTTGCAGGTGCGGCACATGAAGATGTGGAGAGTTATAGAATAATGCCTCAGGTGGTAATCAGGTAAGTCTATGATGATAAGTGTTTTATTTGTTGGTTTTCTCTGCTCACCTTGTTGTTTTGTTTTGTCCCTCAGGTGCCGGAGTTCGTATAAATGATGGAGGCAGCGCTGAATCGAAAGATGTTGCGAGGACTGGTGAGTATGCCGCGGCGCTGCAGCCGGAGATGCGACGCGCACTGAAATGATGTTCTTTCCAGGTCCGGAGGCGAGATGGATCCGAAATCAGGTGAGGAATTCGAAATAGTTCGTTTTCTAATCTTGTCCTTTTCTTTCCCCTTGGTTTTAGGAGCTCCAGATTCGAGGCGGGCGTGGCAGAAGACTGGATGCAGACTGCAGGCACGGTGAGCGTTACGCTGCTGGATGCAGAATAACGCGAAGCGTGTGCTGTTGTTCGGGCGTGGTTTAAATAGTCTCCAAAGTAGTTCCAGGTAAGAAGTTCCCTAGAACCACGCCCGAGTAAAAAATAGTCCCTGTAGAAAAATAGTCCCATCCAGGCCTCACGTTGGCTTGGACTCACTAGCAGCATGGTCTGCATCAGGTAAGTAAAGTCTATGAGCCTGGCGCCTATGGCGCCAGGACTGATTTCCATGATGAGCCTGGCGCCTAAGGCGCCAGGACTGAACCCAAACAGCCCCCAGCCGGGGCTGTTGGGGTTTTAGCAAGTATCTGGATGCCTGCTTCCGGAGCTGATGGGCTTGGTCCTGATCCCCGGGGGTAGGCATCATGACAATCCATGCTAAATTCTATATTTAATCTAATGGTCAAATGGTTATTTATATAGCGCTTTTGGCAAAGCACTGTACATAGAACATATTTATCACAATTATCACCAAACCAAAGTCGGTACTCCTTTATCGACCTCCAAAGGATGAAAGGCTGAGTTGGCCTTGCCAGGATTCGAATCTGCAGCCTACAGACCATGCACAGATTGCAGCAACGAGTACTCAACTGGCTGAGCTATCTTATTGGCTAACATCCTTCAGAGGTCGGTTAACTGAGTATCCACGGAGGTATAATAATCACAGTACCGAGATGTTGGACGAACCATTAATGAAGCGCTATATAAAGTTAATTACCTATCTGGGTTATCACAGGGACAGGTTTTTCTGAGTTTCCATTTCAATTACCAATGTAACTTTCCTTTGTTTGTTTTTGAACAGTGCTTGCACTTCTTAGAGAGTCAGGTTTTGGATGTTTTAATTGTAGTCTTGAAGATTTTAGAGGCTATAACACCTGTGATGGATGTAATGACAATCACTCACCCTTGAGCAAAGACTCTGCTGCCACTGACCATTCACAGTAATGTACCCCATTGACTGCAAGGTTAAATGGATGTAAACTATACTGTGCATAGTCATCATTTTACACACTGTTTTTATAATTAGAGTGTACATTTAATTGTAAGTGTAAAAATGATCTACCTCAGCATGATTACGAACATAGCACCGGAAATCTGAAAAATACAACTGTGCAATACTGGTTTGCTTTCACTGTAAAAAAAAGCATAATTTCCAACAAAATATTAATTCTCAATTGCAACTTAGTTTTCCATCTCATTAATTATACAATCCTAAACTTCGAGAAAAATATGCACAGTGCTTCTGAAGCTGAATGGAAAGAAACCATTCCTTTTATCACAGTGTGCAGTTTCTTTTTTTGAAAGGCTTCAGAGAAATACATTCTGTTTCAGAGGTGACTTGCAATTACATTCATGTAGATAAAAATGAAAAGAAACCTTCTGGTTTCTGTAAAGTAACCTGACCTTTTCACTGCCCTCTGCT
This sequence comes from Ambystoma mexicanum, assembly GCF_040938575.1. Lineage (NCBI taxonomy): Eukaryota > Metazoa > Chordata > Amphibia > Caudata > Ambystomatidae > Ambystoma > Ambystoma mexicanum. The sequence continues at coordinate 321,319,342 of NC_090926.1, read as the reverse complement.
CTAAACCTGTGTGTAAATGTACACAGGAAAATAATAAAGCTGTTGTATTTACAAGATTTTCATGCATATAAAGGCCTCATACACACCTTATCTGGAGGCCTGGGTATGGCAACCCCTGACATAAAATGTGGTAAAATAATGCCAACATTCTTTCCCACGGCTCCCGAGTTTCATGCTGCCATTTCTCTTGAATATCCTGACTGTAAGAAATAGGGTCTTCATCTTCCTTCATTTTACATGTCATAATTGCACCCATATATGACGCATCGGGATACTGTACCCTGAGAGCCCTCCAAAAATCTGCTGTGCAATTATTAAATGGTGCTCTGTTGTGCGCTGTGTTTTGTGCTGTCACGCTTGAATATCCTGCTCTCCTCATATGTCATCAGCCCTTTCTCCAAGGATAGCTGACTCTTAACGTCCCCTATGGCCAATGTATTTCCTCCTGTCATTTTCTCTAGCTCGTATATCCATTTTCCAGCGGCCAAGGTCAAACTCGGGAGCTTGCACCTCAAATTATCCTTGTCCATCTGAGGCCACGGAATATACTGTGGTTTTGCTCCCCCTTTTTCAATAAGGGAAACTGTGTAAACCCTAACCCGCAGTTGGCTCCCAACGTCCGCCTATATATGGCATCTCCTTGATGGTAGCCATCTTAGTCTGTTCACATATAGCGGTAATTCTCCCTTACCACTATATGATCATCCTCGGGGACTCTGGATATGCTATGGGATCAGGCGTCCTATCCTTAGATGTTTCTAAATCTGACCATCTTACTTGCTTGTCTGTCTGCAGGCTTCCCTCGGGGGTGCATGCACTCCCTCCTTCTTCCCCAAGGGAGGATTCTCTTTCCTCGTCTGACGTGTCTCTTCCCCAGGAAGTGTGACTAACATCCCCTTCACCCTGGTCTAAATTCAGTTTGCTTAAGGACAATGCTCTATGCTTGAGACTGAACAGATTTTCTTCTTCGCTTTGTGATTGAAATGCTAGGGATGGGTCTCCCTTCACTTGATTTCTATAGTTGCCACCTTCCTTCAATTCTTGATAGGCCTTATCGATCCTATCTCTGATGCTTCCTATATCAAAGTTTTCTTCTTCCAATACTATTCTAGATGCCCCGGATGTTGCTTCCTTTATCGGAAGGAACTCATCTGTTCTATCCCATCGTATTCCTGGGCTTGGCCCTACTGGCTCCTGACGAATAATGCTAATATCAAGATCATGCGGTCTCCTTCTTCATTCTAGCTCTTCGTCTAATTCTCTTCGCTTTCTTGCCTCCCCTCAATTCTGTCTTCCTCTTGCCTTCGTTCTTCTCTCCTTACTCCTGCCCTCCTTTCCTCTTCCTCTCTTTGTCTCTGTATACTTGTATCCCTTATTGTCTGCTCTTCCTCCTCTTCTCTCTTCCTTTCTTTTCTATCACTGTCTTCCATCACCCTTTGTCTATTGTCATACTTTCTATGCTCTTCTGCCTGTTCTTCTTTCTTTTCTTGCTCCTCCTGATACATCTGTTCTCGCCATTCCCTGTTCTTCCTTTTCTGCTCATCCTCTTTCAATCTCTTCTCCCATTCTCTGCCCCTTTTATCTTGTTTGTCCTTATCTTCTCTTTACCTAACTTCCTCAATGCTTTTCCCATCTAGCTTGAGTAATATCTGTCCACCCATACATTTGTTCTGCACAAGCATTACCTTGTCAGCTTTATCCTTCTCTCCTTTACATCTCTTAAGTTCCATTTCTATTTATGTCGATATGTTCGACTGCTAACTCTTCTTTTCTTTGTCTTGCAGGATTTTAAAGATCTCTTCTTTTCTCTTATTCTCCTCTGGGCTATCCTCACTGATATAAGCGGGAGGTTTGTATATTGGATTACTATACTATGGGGGTCATTACGACATGGCTACCCTGGAGGTAGCCATGCCGCCATTTGGGTACCGGGACCGGGTTCCTGGAATGGGGAAATACCGGGCTATTCCAACCTTGGAGTGCCCGGTATTTCCCCATTCCAGGAACCCATCCCCATTCCCATTCGAGCCCTCATAGCTCAATGGGAATGGGGAGCATGCTAACAACGGGCCCGTTAATGACGGGCCCGTTGTTAGCATGCTGGACTGCTCGCTGGACCCGCTAAGGACGCCTGGTTTTACCAGGCGTCCTTAGCGGGTCCCGCAAGCGGACCTCGTAAAGAGGTGGTAGGGGGTTAACGGGGCTCTACCGGCCCTGTTAACCCCCTACCGCCAGGGTTGTAATGACCCCCTATGTCACGCTTTTAAAGGATACAACCCTGCTTCTTCCATACTATCGTCTTTTACTTCAGGTGAGGTAAGGGGAGCTGAAGGCTCAACATCTTTCTCTTTTTGCTGATTAAGCATCCATTCCTCAGGTGGCAGATCCTCTCTCTATTGCTGGTACATCTTCCAGAGCTCTAGAATAGCTATCCTTTTCTCTAATGTTTCCCTGTGTACGCAGTATGCAAGTATGTAGTCATGTGTTGCAATACTGCTTTTGACAACGATGCCCCTTGTGGCCACGGCATGAACATCTTATCTGCCGTGCCTTTCACCCATTTCGCAATATTCTGTTTAAGCTTGGCATGTGCTTTGGTAGTGTTTTACACAAGTGCATCAGAGGAGTGTCTCCCATGATGACAAGTCTCAATTGACTGTCAATACTTACCAGATTTATGAATTAACCTGTATACTTTTTACTCAAATCATCCCTTTTCCAACGTTCTAAAACAAAAAATATGAGCATGCACCAACAATCGTTGCTCAAGCATCTAATTTCTTAATCAGCAATCTCTACCTCTGGATTGGTACCAACCTCTTTACTAGGTAGTTACTTATAGCTCATTAATTCTTTTCTCTATGACTCCACAACTTCTATCGTTTTTCAACATCTCTACTCAACAAACAAAACAAAGACTAGTCGACTTTACATATTGAATACGTAATCACACTTTTTCCTTCTCTCTGCCTTTCCTTATACCCTGTACAGGGTTTGAGACGTCACCTTACACGAACCTGTTCATGCGTTATATATTTCACTCTACTCCCACTGGAGTATGAGACGTCTCCTTCTGAAAACTCCCTTGAGCCAGGTCGCTAGGCGCTGTTTTGTCTTCACACAATATTTCCTGTTACTCAAAATTACTACAACCCCAACCCCTTAATTTGCCATTCCCCTTAGTCTACTCACCATTCGTTCGTTAATCGACTCAAGGCCTTCGGTATCGACTCCTCCTTCAACCGACCACTTCGCCTTCCGTCCGCAGAGCGCCATTGGAAACCGGGGAGAGATTTCATCAAAGGGGGACCTGCCCACTCTCTCAGTTCTTCTTGCAAGTTTATTTCTATTTGGCTGCTCTCCACAGGAAACCCTGCGATATTCCGTCTAGATGGCGGTTGATGTCCGATCGTCCGAAATACTGGAACTGAACTAGTTTGGATCTTTTGAACCATCCACAGTGCTACCGCGTGAGCTTTTAGAGCCCTTTTGGTAACACGCATGCAATGGATGGGATACAGAATAACTCTGACACCAAATAATCGAACCAACTCAAGAAAATGGCAAAGATGTCTGTTTTTATTAACAATTATCTAAAATGGGAGGTTACGACGAACATCAACGGACGTTTGTTTGAGCTCTCGTACATTTCATAAAAAATCACATTTATATAGAAATAATTTGTCATATGTGACGTCATGCTATGTGGAAAATACGAGAAACATATGACAAGTTGTGATAGGCTCAAGGGGAACATCAAACTATACTTTCTATAAGGGTTTGGGTTGTGATTGGGTCTCTACTGTCAGCAGGACATCTTGTGCCCACCTCTAGTGCAAATCATCTTCAACTTTATTAAGTACACAGTATATCATTGGCTCTCAAACTATAAGGCCCTTCGTTATATGGCATTCTACAATTGGTTGGCACGCTTGTGCCAGTCTGGAACATTCGGTTCACTAGCGCACATAAGCTCATACCCCAGGTGGTACCAGGAGGTGGACTTGACTGTACCTCCCCACCCATTAGCCCGACGTCTGTCATCCCCAATGCCTTCTGCCATGAAGATTGTCTTTGAACTTGGCCTTGCAGTGTATTCTTGTCTCTGGGAATATAAGGGAGTGCAGGCCCACACTATCATTGTTCTAGAACTCCTTGCCCAACTCTATTTCCATCCTTGGCTCACATGACAAGAGACCACAATTTTGACTATTTTGCTGCATTTGTCTTAAATGAATACAACTTGACACACATGGTGTTCTTTTTTGGACCTTAACAAGGCATGATTTAGCCTCTCACGTTCACTGCCTTCAAGAATAGATAACCAATCGTGGCTGCTTCAGCCTTGACACCAGGCAAGACAGCTTCACAATTAATTTTCATGATCACAGCTAATTCTTACTGTGACAAAGCTCTCGACCTTCTCTCCATACAATGGTGGCTTTGCCTACAGTCTATTCAATACGTATAGCCAGCTTCTATGATCACTTAGTCTACTTGTGTTGCTGCATCTGTACAGTTTATTAAACGGCTTGCATTTTCTGCAGTGTTCTTACCAATTGCACTCTTTGCATGTGAAAGTTTACTCGATTCTTTATTTCGTCATCGGTTTCTATAAGGGTCATGCATCTTCCTCTAGCCAGTCCTCTCTGTGCATCATACTTCACTTCTTGTGATGTCACCAACTCGTTTTCTTACACTTTTCATATTCCTTCAGAGATTTCCTCCATTCGATTGTCATCTCTTCGAGAGTACATCTGACAGGGTTTTCTTAATGGATACCTTTTCTCAAAGATTTACCACGGAACGGTCACAACTGCTGGTGTCAAGCATGGCACAATCCCAGGCCTCCAACATACAGGTGGGAGGGGGTTGGGACTTCCTGCAGAGGCATTCGGCTGCTCCTCCACAGAGTGTTAGCAGCAACACTCTCCTGAGCTGAGCAGCAGCAGAAGCATTGGGCATTGTAAGCTCTGCATATCTGGTGTACGTGAAGGACTTCTCACAAAGTACAGTCAGCTGTTTGAGGGAATAGGCTGAATGGCTGGCGCACCTGTAAACCTGCATATTGATGAGTCCATCCAGCCAATTGCACTCAAACACTGCACGGTCCCATTCCATCTGCAGGACCTGGTGGATAAAGAACTGGATAATCTGGTCGTGCTGGACATCATTGAGAAGGTGAATGGACCTACCCCATGGGTTTCGCCCATAGTCATTGCACGTAAGCCGAAGAAGCCCGACTCTTTGAGGATCTGTGTTGACATAAGGCTCCCGAACAAAGCCATCAAGCGAGAGAGACACTTCATGCCCACGATCGACAACATAATTGTGGAAATGCAAGGGGCTCGGTTCTTTTTTAAACTTGACCTGCGTGCTGGCTATCATCAGTTGGTGTTACACCCCGCTCGACATACATCACCACCTTTACCACAGACTGGGCCTGCACCAGTATAAACGCCTAAGCTTTGGGGTGCCATCAGCAGCGGAAGTGTTCCAGAACATCATCCGTGGGGCCCCGGCGGATCTGGAGGGTGTCCTCAACATCAGCGATGACATTCTGGTGTTTGCAAAAATGAGGGCTGAACACATGGAATGATTGATAAAGACTCCAGAACGGCTGCAGGCATTGGGGCTGACCTTGCACAAAGTAAAATAGAAATTTCTGAAAATAAAATTTGAGTTTTTTGGATTCGTGTTCAAGGAAGGGGGTGTGTCACCGGACCCCCGGAAGGTCAAGGACATTGTGGAGGCAAGGCCCCCAGAGAATGTAACTAAAGTCTGAAGCTTCCTGGGGATGGTCACCTATTGTGGCCATTTCATCTGGAACCTAGCCTCCAGGTCAGAGCTCCTGAGGAGCCTCACCAGGAAAGATGTGATGCGGCAGTGGGGACCGCTAGGGCAATATGCTTTTGAGGATGCGAAAGGGGAGCTAACAGCAGAAGACACCACAGTGTTTTTTGATCCATCATTGTCATCGGAGGTTGTGGTGGACGCCAGTCCGTTTGGTTTGGGTGCAGCCTTAGGCAAACAGACGCACAAAGAGAGGTTAGACTGATCGCCTTTGCGTGCAAGGCACTGTCGGAAACAGAGCAGCGTTACTTGCAGATTGAGCTGGCGGTCTTGTGGGGGTGTAGGCACTTTCGACTATACGTGCTCAGACTGCCAGTGACAGTGGTGACTGACCACAAGCCTCTGCTGTCAATCATGGCCGGCTCGTCATCAAAGCCCCATCCCCGTTTGAAAGGTGGATGCTGGCGCTCCTGGAGTATGGGGTCTCGCTGGTGTATCGGCAGGGCAATAACAACGTGGCGTACTATCTGTCAAGGCACCCAAGATGCGGGTTGGAAGAATGTGAAGACATCAGTAGTGAGAAGGCCAACAAGCATGTACAGCTAGTTGCGGAATCGGCAATCCCGAACTCAGTGCCACTCCAAGAGCTCAAAAAGTTGATGGCAGAAAATGAGTGTTTCTTGATACTGAAGGTGCCCCTTCAGCACAGTTCATGGAAGTCAGGGGTGGACACCCTAGCACAAAGGACCCAGGGTGGCGTTGGAGGGTGCAGGAGGAGCTGACATTTGTCGAGTCAGGACTCTTACTCCGGTGGACTGCATAGTGGTGCCGATGTGTAAATTCCCACTGGTCATTGAACTGGCCCACCAGGATCATCAAGGGACGGCAAAAATGAAAGCAAGGATACGCCAGAAAGTGTGGTTCCCTGACCTTGAGAAATGGGTGAATGGTTTGTGTCGGTCTGTGTGTGGCGTCAGGCTGCTGCCCCCGGCACAGAAAGAGCCCCTCATTGAAACAATGCCCCTAGGAACAAGGTCCTGGGAGAATGTACATGCAGACTTTGGGTCCACCGGCAGAGACACTCACTTCTTGGTGGTGGTAGATGAGTGGTCACGGTACCCTGAGGTCGAATTTGTCACAATGGGGTTGTTTGATAAGGTGGCCGTTGCCCTGGAAAAGATCTTTGCCACTCATGGGTTGCCTCAGAGCCTGTGCTCCGACACTGGACCGCCATCTCAAGGGGACAGCTTTGCCCAGTTGATGGAAAAGTATGGCATATAACACAGAAAAATTACACCAGCCTGGCCCCGTGCCAACGGCGATGTCGAGAGGTTCATGAGGGCCCTTAACAAGGTGTTTCAGATCGCTCACGGCCAGGACCACTTCCTACAACGGGCGCTGTACCAGTTTCTGAGGAAGTACAGAGCCACCCCTCATGCGTTGACTGCAGTGCCACCAGCGGAAGCAATGTTTCAACGTTGTCCGAGGGGGTTAATACCTGAAGTGAAGGAGCGAGAACCAGCCGTGATTGATGATGCTCGGGTGGAGCGAGAAAGGAGACTGAGGACAGAAGGAGAGAACGTCAGAAGAGGCTCCGACCTCATCAGCTGATGCCCGGTGATGAAGTGCTAGTAAAGAACCGGCATCCACAAAGCAAACTGTCACTGACCTATGAGCCTAGTGCCATGGACGTGATAGCAGTATGTGGCTCTATGGTGACTGTGTTGGATGGAACTGCTTCTGTCACCCGAAATGCCTGTTTCTTTAAGAAGGTGGGAGAGACCAGGCCAGAGGCAACCATGCAAAGAGACTTCGTTGTGGTACCGGACGAGAGCGGTGGCCTGGCCCATTTGCCGAGTCACCTGGTTCGAGGGGACACAGGTGAGGAGAGCCCAATCCGGGAGGCAGGCAGGAGGTATCCCTAGAGGACAGGGAGGGGTAAGCCTGCCCATCTCAGTGACTATGTGTTGGACCCCTGAACCGGTGCCCGGTCCGCGGACTCAGCGTGAACTTGTGGGCCTGGGAGGGAAGTAAATAAAGGGGTGTGTGTTAAGTTTGCAGTGGAATGTTGAAGTTATACATGTTCCTCCTATTGTATGTGTTCATTATGAAAAAGGAGGAATGTGGTGTGTGCTCCTATAATGGCACACATGCTACGGAGTGACGCAACTCTGTTGCGTGCGCACGTAATAAATGGAGCGTGCCACCGATCGCCAGTGCGACCATGGAGCCCGGACAGAGAACACTGTGTCATGTTTGTTCCATATGCTGGGGGGGGGGGGCTCACTGGGCCGGAGGGGCACACCGGCAACCATCTACAAGCCCCACAGCCACTTCCACCCCCTCCTTACTGGTTAAGCACTGCGTTGAAACCCAACTTCACTTGAAACCCATGTCAGATCCACCGTTTCCCCCATTGGTGAACTAAACAGCACTCATTTTACTTTCCTGGCATTGGAGCGCATTGAAGCAGGCACCGGCAGCACAGCACGTTGCCGCTAAAAGCACATACAATTCAATGTATCAGTTGTAGCTTCCCATGTACTTATTCTTATTGGTGCACGTTTTGGGAGTGTGTAATTTGTGGCTACTTCTCATTAAGTTTGGGTGTATACCCCAACTAAGGTGATATATTTGTGAATATGTACGGGTCTGCCTGTTTGGTTCATCACATCACCCAGCGTGGCTAAGCTTCATGTGGTGTGTCTCTGGGAGGGACAGTTGCTTCCTTTCTCGGCAGAGCTTGCATACTTCTCGGTGTATTTTGCAGAAGGTGCTGCATGCGTGGTGTATCTGTTTTCCGGGGGCGGTGCTGGCTGCCCCCGGCTCCTCCCCCCTTGAAGTAGCCGCGGGACCTCCCGCCAGTGGCAGAGCCTCGGCTGAGAGCGCAGCACAGTGGACCCCTCCCGGCAGCGCCTCGTTTATTCCCCAGCCCCACGAGCTCACCGCCGGCCTCTCCCATGACCCTCCGCCGCCAGCAGCCCCCGGGGCTCGGCTCCTCGCATCTCCAGGACTCGGAGGTCGGACGCCCGCAGGGAAGCTGGAGAGCAGGGGACATGTACCGAGCCCTGGCCGTGTCCGGAGGCACCCTGCCCAGGGGCAGCAAAGTAAGAGCACTAGAGGGGGTAACTGTGGGCCAGCGTGGCAGAGGTGTGGGGGGGCGGGTATGGGATGCCCACAGTGTAGTTCATAAGGCGTTCCCCTTGACGTGACTCGTACACGTTTTCCAACGAGAGACTTTGAGAATGTGTAGACGGAGCAACGTCACCCTCCCAGGACTACATGGCTCTCTAAAGTTCTCCCCATTTTGCATTGTGGGGAGCAGACACTTCCCCTCCTGGTATCTGGGCTATTATTGACGCCCTTTACAAACGCCCAGGGATGTTTTTGCAGCATAAACGGAGGGGGGTTTTGTTTGCGATGTGTTGGGGATATTTGGCGAGGAGTTGTAGCGTTCCCTCCACCCCTCGGACGTGGGAATGGGGTGCTTGTGTAACGGGCTGGCGCCGCAGTCTGGGTTGCATAGCAGTCTGCCCGGGCCCGGCTCGCACATGTGCAAGTTGCTGCGCTCTGGGCTTGAAGGAAGGGAGTCCCGCTGCGCAGTGCTGCCGCTTTCATGCGTGTGCCCTGCAGCCCAAGCCTGCATGGAGAGGGTTGAGCGCTTCACAGCCCCGTTCAGGAGAGCTCCACAGGTGTCACTCATTGAGCGGCTTGTCCTGGGCCTGCCGCAGCATCGCTCCATCCTCCTTCGGAGACTTCTACTTGGCTGCTTTACCCAGCTGCCAACGTCTCTAACTAGGATACCGCCCCCCTCTGCAACGTCTCCCGAACCTCACTCGCCACCTCTGTGCACTGCCCCTGGAGGGGGACTATCCCCGTGCAACCCCTGCCTTTTTACATTCCATCTTCTAGCCTTGACATGTAGGCATACATGAGCGCTCCTCTGCCCAACTCCCATCTCTCTGCTGCTGCTGCCCACTTGCACTCAGCCCCCTCTCCAACACATCCGTCGCTTGTCTCCCCCTGCACCTTGTGTTGCTCCACTCTACGTAGCCGCCCCCCTGCCCCCAACACTGGAGCTCACTAACTCCTCAATAAGTTACGGTGGGTTTGAAAAGGCCTGCGTGCCCACAATGCCTTGCTCCTGATGTGTCTCTCAACTGGAGGGGAGCTTCAGTGATGGCTACTGGGTGCCGTTGTGGCATGTGTGACTTGGCTGAAATGCATTCTCCTACATATATATCTCGGGTCTCAACATTTGCACTAGCCTTTGGGTATTGATAATTCCCTATTGGGGAGTAAGGAATGGTGTGCCCGTGGAGAGCTGGGTGGCGAGTCATTTTTGATGCCTGAGTAATAAGCTTGCGGCATTAAATCTTTGTGTGTGTGTATATATATATAATGCCCGTAATATACGTAAACACCGCAAAGTGTCATCTTGTACCCGCCACCTCCTCGTGTCATTGCTACACCCGGCTACTGCTTCTGCCACTTGTGTACTCGTGGAAGGCACCCAGCCTTGCGTGCTCATGTACGGACCTTCTTGATGACGTGCTAATTTGCTGCCCAAATGAGTGCAGATGTTATCTTTGGGTGGCTTTGTACGGGTCAGTGGACGTGGCTTTTCCTGCTTGCAGACTGCTTTTTGGTTGTTTTGCCCAGGCATGTTGGGGTGGGCTATATAAGAATGCAATCTGGGGGGGGGGGGTGTTCTTTGGATGGTTACTCTGTCAGCCAAACACTGACCTGCCGAAAGTGTCTTTGGTTGCTATGGAGGGGGTATTGTCAGCCAATCGCCCACCCACACGGCCGGCCCCTCCGAGCATTGTATTATGAGAGTTAGCCCTCCCCTCCAGGAGGTGGGGGCCTGCTGCCTCATGCTAGTAGGGCAAGAGCTTGGCGTGAGGGTGCCAGCCGCACTGTCCTGGGGCCACTGGCAAAGTGACCAGACCAGGAGTGATGCTGTGGGCGATACAGTCCTGTGCCCCAGGGGTGGCCGGCACTAGTATTCTGCAGCACGGCCGCGATTTGTACCGAATACCAACTTAAAACCTAGCAAAACCCTAACCGACCTGGCAGCCAGAATCAAGTGTTGGAAAAGATGGGGGCGTAACCGCATCATTAAACTGTGTGCCACTCTAAGGAGACCCCAAACCGTACATGCTGAGCCAGGCTCTTGGGGGGGGTTGTGGGTGTCGGGTGCAGGCACTGTCCAAGTAGGCATGTTATCGCTGTACACGCACGCTTTGTGGTATTTGCGTCTTCGCACTCTGAAGGAGCCCGTTTGACAGAACTTCTGCCATGTGGGTGGCCTCTTGGTGCTAGGTTCTGAAAGGGACGAGGGAAAGGTTGGAATGGAGGTTGGTGCGTGTAAGGGGGTTGGGCAGGATATGAACCCGAGGTGTGGATGCGTGCATACCCGAGGCACACATTCGCAGTGTGCAAGTTGGGTTAGGGCGCGTGCAGTGCGTGGCACCTGTTTATTTGCTTGCTTAATCACTCGTGGTGGTGTGGAGTGATGTTTCGGTGGCGAGGTGGTCTGCAAGGTGCCGGGGTAGCTGGGTGCGAGTTTGGAGGCAGGAGAGGGGCTGTCGGGCAGCTGCTGTGTATGTTTGCTGGACGTGTGTAGTGTAAGAGTGAGGAGGAGTCGATGAGTGATTTGGTTGTCCAAGACCATGTCTGTAAGTGCTTGTAATTTCGATAAGTTTTGAATCAGAAGTGCCTAAATGCACGTCTGTGTTCAAAGTTAATTCTACTATATGTGTATACTTGGCTACAGGAAAAAACCCACCGTAGATTGGAGGTAATGGCGGGAAGTTGCTTGCACCATGCAGGCTACCCCCCCCCCCCGCCCCCGTGTGGGTGAACTAAAGCAGCAGGCAAGGTTTGAAAGCAGATGGCCAGGCCCCTCATTACGGCGTTTATCCGTGGGTCTCGGATGTCGTCTACAGTAATGCCTTGTCTTGCATCTTTGTTTTGTGCATATACGTATCGCACCTAAAACCTTCAACTGTTCCATAGAAGTGTAGCCTTTGCTGTGCTTTTGTGAAGTCTGTATGAAGTATATCTCCCATCGTCCACCACGCTGTGGCATAAAGGCGAATGCCCATTGCTGATCCATGTCTGCAGTGTTTCAGACACACCATGCTCTGCAGACCCTTCTTCAGGCTGTACCCGATATTGAAAGGTCTTGGCGGTTCTAATAGTTGTTCTTGGGTTTGTAGATGTGGGCCCTCCTCCGTATTGATTGTTCAAAGGTCAGCAACTGTGTGTGTGTAATTTGGTTGCCCAGGTTCCCTGATAGAGGTCCCCCCCCGCACCCGTGCAACAGTCTACTATATACATGTTTCCCTAACTGGTGTACCGCGATCTGTTGCTGCCCAAAGCAAGGCCTGTGCTCGATAAATCTCACAATAGAGTGGAGGCTACTGGTGGCCCAGCTCGGCCAGTGCTTCCCAGAGTGGCAACGGTTTTCGCTGCAGGGCTGTTTTTTCATATATGGACTTTCATTGTGGTGTAGCTTTGCTAACGCTTCAGTGACTACAGCTAGGGTTGACCTACCCTGCTGCCTCATCGTCAATAGGTGATCCAATGACCACAATAATCATACCACCTATGTTTAAAACCCTCATTGCTGGGTATGCTCCTAGCAGCATTTAGCTAAAGGAGGATTGGGTTCGGGAACTTTGAAACATTCCTTTTTTTTCTTATACCTGTCCTCAACAAATGTAGGAGATTGATGACCAAAGTGCACATGTCCCAAAGAGAGGCCAATCTTCAAGGGTTCCAATTCATGTCAGTTCATCCAAATCTTTGCCTCCAAAATTAAGATTACCAAAATTACTCTCTCCCGACCTTCCTCACACCACCTCCCTCTACATTTTACTCTGCCTACTCCACCATCATCCTCTGCCTCCATCTCCCACTATAGTCACACAAATACCTACAACATACTCTCTATTGATGATTGTGCCCCATCAGACCCTCTTGCTCCTCAGCTGGTCAAGCCTATTGCCCCTTTAGTGGCCTCTCTCCTTGCTGAACTCCTCAACCTGTCCTTCGACTCTGCTTGCTTTCCCTCTGTTTCAGCCGCTGTCCTCCCTCTCCTAAAAAAGAAAGGGGCTGTCCCTAACCTACTGGCTAACGTTTGCCCTGTTTCTTCTTCCACACTGCTGTAAAGTGCTTGACAAGTGTTCAACCTTCTTACCAATTTCTTAGACGTCCACAACCTTCGAACCCCCCCCCCCCAAAGAAGCTTTTCACTCCTGTAAGTCAACAGAAACTGCTCTTGTGAAGGTGCCCAGCTTCATCTCCTCTGCTAAGCACTCAAACCTATCCTTTATCAGAATGTTCCTTGACCTGTCTGATGCCTTTGACACGGTCACTCTGATCTACTTAATACTCTTCCTTCTTGATATTTGTGATCAACCCGCTCCTCTGTCAGTGTTCCACAAGGCTTTGTCTTGGGTGCGCTCCTCTTTGCACTCTACACTTCAGCTCTGGGAGCACTAATCTCCTCCTCTGTGTTCTCATAGCAACTCTTTGCAGACAACACCCAAATCCTCTTCTCTTTTCCTGAACTCGGCTCTGATCTCTCTATCAACATTTCCAACTGTCTCTGCCATTAAATATTGTTCTCTTGACAAGAGCATTAACTTCGATAGCAGGACTCTTTGAACACTTCGGCTCTTTCTCCTTGCTCCACTTGCGTGGCATGCTCTTCCCCCGGACATCCGAGAAACAGTCCACAAGGATTTGTTCAAAACCAAACTAAAAGCCTACCTCCTCGCTCAGTTACCCTCTTAACGAACCTCTCATCTGCCTGCTAGATAACATTTTGTCCCTTGCCGCCAACCCGCTCCTCTGCCTCCATTCTAGCACTTCACCCATCATAGTTGCGTCCCGAGCACAGCTGGCCATACCACCTACCTGCACTTAAAAATGTCCAATGTTGGATGTCCTTAATCTATTATCTCCACGTCTGTATTGTCCCCGGTGACTGTTCCATTTACTTCCCTCCCCAACCTGGTCAGAATGTACCTCAAACTCACTCCATTGTAAGAAGCTCACTGCTTCCCGTCAAATCTGATTTCTTATCTATTGTACATTCTTTTGACCAAAAGAGCATTGCTCCTCCTGCATATAATTAAGAATTAACATTGTGATGAGGAATTTTAACCACAACTTTCACCAGTTACGTGGGATCCGAAAACATTTGTGATTCTAGCAGTATTTTTCATGACTCGTTTACCACAATGCTTTTGTGCACACGCCCCCTCCTTTCCTGAACTCCATAGTTAAAATCCACACTGGTTTGGTTCCTTTTGGTGTGAAGACGATTTGACCACATCGTACCTACACTCAAGTCACTTCATTGGCCACTGATCAAGGAAATAACACAATCTAAGACCCTGCAGAAAGTACACCAGGCAGGGCAAGGAGGCAGTCCAGACTCCTCTCCACGATCTCCCAGCCCTATTTGCCTCCAGACACCTGCGGTCGGCTGTCAATATCCAGCAAGCCTAGGTGTGCAAGATTGGGCAGCAGGAAATGCATTCCTACTTGATCTTGATGTTCAGGGAAGGACTTTAAACTCACTTTTTTATGGAATTAATTTTTGCCAGGACTCAGATTTCCCCATCCTATTTCAGCCTTCAGTATTGCTCCTTAAGTCAGCCATGCATTTAACCCACATTCCGTGTCATGGTTATTGGTCGCCCATATCCGGTATATTATCCTAAATTAGGTATTGCCGGAAGGAACTTCATAACTCTTACATTCACTATTGTCTAGTAATGCATACCACCTCTGCATTTATGGATTGATCTGCCAGTAAAACGCACTGTCTGGTTATTTTATGTATTGTGCATTTGTAAGGTGCTTATACATCATGTAAATTGTGTTTCAAAGCGTCCACAGGGCAATGGGGAGGGAACTTGGGAATGAAAGGCAAATATAATACAATGAAGAAAGAGAGGCAGTCCTACTAGGCCTTGTGAGCGTTCAGAACGTGCAAGTGCATACATGTTGCTTTATCATAGCTATCCCTGGGGGTCCTTAAATCTGTAACGCATCATGCATGAATGGGATGCAAGATATCATTTGGTGTAAAAGTTAAGACCGATTCAGCAAGTTGGCAAAAAGTCTCCGACTGTTTTATTATCAGTTGTCTACTGGGAGTTACAACTGACGTTGCACAGCATTATCTCTAAGCATTTAATAAAAAAACAATACTTTTATAGTAAAAACTTGTTTGCCTTGTCGTATGACAAACAAGAAGAACATCTAAGTATACTTTCTATATGGGGACGGGTTGTGATTGGGTCCCTACAGTCAGGTGGACAACTTATCCCCACCCCTAGTGCAAGTCATCTTCAACAGTTATTAAGTACACGGTATATCATTGGCTCTCACACTATTAGGCCCTTTGTTATATGGCCCTCTGCAATTGGTTGGCACGCTCATGCCCTTCTGGAACCTTTGGCTCATTAGCAGCACGTAAACTGGTACCCCAGCTGTCAGTCGGTGGACTTGACCGTGTCTCCACACCCAATTAGCTCAACATCTGTCTTCGCTCATGCCTTCTGACATTCAGATTGTCTTTGAACTTGGCCTTGCAAAGTATCCTTGCTACTGAGAATTTGTGGGAGTGTGAGCATGCGCGTATCTCAAGTCTGGTGCTGCATGCCCAATTTCTATTTCCATCCATACCCCACGTGACAGACCATATTTCAGCCGGTTCTGCAGCATTTAATGTTCTTGAATCAATAAACTTCGCACTCATGGTGTTCTTTCTTTGTACCTTAATGAGGAATGATTTAGCTTCACATTCACTGTTCTTTAAGGATAACCTGTTCTTGGCTGCTCAATTCATTGACACCAGGCCATACAGCTCTTCCAGGCCTTTCCATGCTCTTAGCTTCATCTTTGCTGCGACAGCTTTCCGATCCTACCTTCTCTGTGGGTCTGAACTTTCTATATATGTTGCACCGATGTCCAGAATTCTATATAATGGCGGCAACGCCTGCAGTCTATTTGCTACGTATAGCTAGCCTTTAAGATCACTTGGTCTACTTGCGTTGCTGCATCTGTACAATTATAAAATGAGTTGCATTTTCTGCAGTGCTCTTCACAGGTGCAATCTTATTTCTGCATATGAAAGTTTACTGGATTCTTTATTTCGTCATTAGATTCTATACGATCCATACATTCTCTTCTTCAGCCTCTCTTCTCGGTGCGTCACGCTTGCTTCTTGTGACATCACTACTTCTTTCTCTCATCTTCATATTCCTTCGGGGATCTCCCCCCAAGAGATTTTTCTCGGATACATCAAATAGGGTTTGGTCAATGGGTAACTTTTCTGGAAGGCTCTCCATGGAATAGGCACCATCACTGGTGTCGTGCATGTCGCGATGTCTGGCTTCCAGCATATAGGAAGGATGGGGGCGGGACTTCCTACAGAAGCATTCAGCGGCTCCTCTACAATCCCACCATCATTAACCTATTAACTCTTATCTTTCTAATGTACACTCAACCCCCCACACCGAGCACTGATACAATAAGATATGATGTCATTTATTATGCGCCTGTACACAAGTGTTTCTAGGCGCGATGAGGGAGGGAAGATGGGGGACAAGGCAACGATCTTACTAGGTGTTCTGTAATTCAGATCGTGCACGTGCATTCCATTGAAGTGTTTTATAAAACTGTCTGAAAAATACATTTGTGCAGGCGTATTCCCTTCTGGCCGCATTTGATGCAACGTTATCTGGTGGAAACAGGTTGAATGCCAAAACGTAAGAGGTTGGCTTCTGTTCCAGTGTTAAAGGAGGCTCTCCGTAGTCTGTATTGTCTCTGGCAATGCCTTGTTACTAGCGTGCAGTAGCTACTGTGTGGCTGGCTGACCCAGTCTTCCCATTTTGTATTAGCACTTGTGATGGAATTCAACGCAGTGCACCCTCTGCCCTTTTGTGTGATGTTGCATGCTAGATATCCATTGATCAGTCCCCACTGGTCTAAACTAGTAAGATCAACTGCCAGGAGTTCTCGTCTAGAAATAATTTAGACCTGGCCTCGGGTATGCCGTTTTGGGCTCTGGGTTGGTGGCTACGAGCATGTGGCCCAATGCCATGCCCGTTATTTGTGTGCATACTATGTTTCCTGCGTTTTGACCATGTTCAAATATTTTTAAGATCTTACCACTAATGGGATGGGGGACTGGTTTTCAGAAGAATATTACAAATCTGTTGAGATGTAGTCCTTTTGTGTTTTAACCGGCCTTGAATCGACATGTTTTGGTATCCCTAACCCAGTTGCCCACTATTTGGTAAAGATTGTTGGTGCATTTCCCTTGATTGGAGTAGCCTGGGTGATGGCCGAGGCTGCATTCATTTTACAACTTCAGGACTGGGCCCCCTAGGAGCCAATAGGATATTTTGTTGGGGGACAGAGGGGTGTGACCACTTTTAATTGAAACTATAGTTATTGCGTTTGTGGGGGTCTGATCATGTTTTTACTCAAGAGCATGGCCTCGGCGTTAAACACAAAAACAAAAAAGTGGATGCAGCTGATTTCATGCTTTCTGATTTACATGCCACACTTTCATGTCCATTTCAACGAAATTGACGCATTTTGTTTTCGGAGCCTTAAGACTGACTATCTTAATCGTTTGTTTATTGTATAAAGTGCTCAAATCCTGGCTTGCAGAAGACCTGGGGGCCTACATGTGCGTTGGACGCTACACACCCGATCATCTGATAGCACTGTGTGATGAGAGCAACGAGGGTCTAGGCAAAGTTCCTATAAAAAATGACAACTCCAAGGTGACCATCCAGTTCATGTACAGTTGGGGACTTAGTTCCTTACAATTAAGGCTCCTGGTTTTAAGGTGTTTATTTTTTATACCTCTTCTGTCTGTATTTATCCATATTTATTGTAGTCATTTACCGTCCTTATTTATATTGACTCTGCGAAAAAGTCGTGTTTTCAAAGTTAAAAGGTAGCGCTTTGATGCCTGTAGTGGGATGCGCAGAGAGCTCCGTTCTTGCACTTCAATCCGAGATCGATCCATTTTGATCTTCAACACCTGCTGCTTCTGCTGATGTGTTCAACATCCGTGTTGCCATTTAAAGAACTTGAAAGGGCACAAAGCCATTGTCCTAATTGACAGCCTGAATAGCTAATCCGGACCTATGCATTTTTGCCTTTTTCAACGAAATACTGAACGGAAACCATGAGGGTCTCCATTTGTGTAAAAATCTGTGAAGGATGGGAGCCCTACTTCTACTACATGGAAGCGCAGCCATCGCGTTTAACACTTGCGATTATGCTTACTGTAATGCGCTGTTTCTCCTAGATATGTACTAAACCAGCAGTGATCCCAGTCCTAAAGGTGAAACTGGCCTACCTGAGGGGTACACCTCCTTTTCTCTTTAAGGTAGCATCGGCTGAGGGCAGGCTATACTAGAAAGGATATGAGCCAACATGGAAGCATCCAAAACAGTAATAGTACAGGAAGTACCAAAATGAAAGATGTCCAACCCAGGGTTTTTAAAAATAGGATTCTTTAATTAAACTGATAATACAAACTCGCTAATCAAAAACACCAACCCTCTAGTGTAAGGGAAGACCCAGAATAAGTAGAATTTGTAATGAAAGGGACACTCTGGGCCTGAAGATGCACTCACAGGCAATGATACTTTCAGCGGCATTCTTAACTGAAGAGGTCCATTCAAAAAGGTAGGGAATGGGGGTCTTGCTAGTCACTCGGGCCATGGGGGCAGAACTTTCTCAAATAGACTTAAGTGTTTGTTCTTGGGGCTTGACCTTATCGAGCCAGGTAACTAGGTGCTTCAAATAGGCAGAGTTTGCATCAAGCTGTTTGGAGTTGGTTCTTCCCAATGGATCATGGATGGTGCAGTGGCTTCAGATGGTTCTTCGATGTGGTGATCTGGTCAAATTGGTTGAACAGGCAGGGGATGAGTTGAGTCAGGTCGAAGAGGTCAAGCAATGTAATTCTTAAGTTGTGATCGACTCAAAGGGTTGGCGTGCAGAAGACGGCGGATCGAGACTTGAAATAGCGAACTGTCAAAGGCGTCTCAAAACTTCTCAATGATCAAGCCAGCTCAAATGCATTAAACCTGGTCATTGGTGGTTTCTTGAATACTGATTGATAGTTGTGTCCAGGGTCTCCAATGTCAAGGGAAGCAGTTTCCAGCCATTATGATTTTCAGAGCGCAGTTCCAGTGCTTGCCATCTCCTTTGAGCAAGGTTCCAGTAGCCCAATGGCTGATGAAGGGTGTGAGCCCATCACCCCTGTTTAATAGGCAATCTTTTACAGCCTATTGGTTGTCTAGCTTCTTTAAGGAGTCCAATTGTGGATGCTGTATTAGAACCTTTTGTCTTGTGATGTCATACTCCGAGTTGATTTGCCTGCAGAAAGAAGGGAGTGGGCACAGGACGCTTGGGAGCCCTAAAATAATCCAAGACGGTGGGATCCTATTGTGGACTGGGACTTATTTTCTGGGATACAATAACTTCGCTCTCTTCTCATGTCTCTTTGCATTAGTCTGTTAATACCCACAACGTTATTTCCTGAGGACTGGCAAAGAATGCATTTGAGACATTGGACCTCTCCTTGTCCATGGAGGCAGTTCCTACCTTCTGGAAGGTGACAGATCTTTCCCAGGGAAGACCTGGCCATTTGCTGGGGCAGAAACCCAATGGTCTGTTTTGGGTGAAGCACAGTCACTGTGAGGAATTAGACCATCCGCACGGTGTATGTGCACTCGCCTGGGCTTTTTTGAAATTTTACATTTTTTACATGAAATTGAATGATGGTAGATCAACCTCTGGAAAATGTGTGGGGCTAATCCGCATACATTTTCCTATGCTCACTGCATGATATACACATTGACCTGTGTGCTCTGGATGGACGCAGCCTATGTTCACTGTCCCCCTGTCATATTTAGTTGGAATATGACAGCCAAGAGTACATCGAGGCATCTCTGAAGGGAGAAGGCAAAACCTTCCTCCTGTCATGGCCAGCCTAATTAACTAAGGCTTCATGGATCCGCCCTGCCCTTTGTTAGCTGCTGGTGGAAGCTTTGCAAACTAATTGGAATTCATTCAAACAAGCCCAATGGTGGCCTGGTTGCAGGATTAACAAAAGACAGGAAAACCCCCAACAGCCTTTGATTTGCACTGTCCACCTGAAGCCAGTTCCCGCATCTTAGTATCCAGGGTAGTGACCTGTCCTGCTTGGGGCAGCGGTTTACAGTAGTCATCCTTGCAGGGGCACCCCATTCAGAAGGCGAGAGTATGTGATTTGGTCTGGTCTCGATGCAGCTTCAAGTGAGACCTGCTGTTTTAATCAGGAACCACAGAGAGCTCAATTATCCAGAGAGACCCTTTGATCCACAACAGACGGGAAGATGGGTGGACCTTAGTATTACATGTTTTCACCCCTTTACCTTTTCTGTTGCAAAGCACTCTGCTTATGACCTCATGGATACAGGAGACTGTTGGGGACCCATGATTGGTTCATTAAGGCAGGCTTAGTCTCTGCCATCAGTTTGGTCCATTTGGCTTTAAAAGAGGGTTCAGACCCTCTTTTGGGCAGATCTGAGGACTTTGCAGGGAGAAACAAGGACTAATTTGGACCATGGCTGAAGGTACAGTCTCCCTTACAGCTTCTGCCAGTGAAGGAAGGCCAGGGAATCCAAAGAGCTAAGGAAGATCCCTCCCCTAAACATCTCCTGATTAAAGCGGAAGGTCTCCTTGAGTCTGTGGCGACAACAGACTGTCTCCATCAAATCGCACACTTCTAGCCTCTGAATGGCACCACCCTGCAGAGGTTGACTACTGTAAACACATACCAGACATGACCGGTCAGTGCCCTTGATACTGAGACTGGAGCTGGCTTCAGGTTGACACAGTGCATAGCAAAGGTGTTTGGGCCCTGCAACCAGACCTCTTGTGGGCCTGCTTAAATTAACGGTCTTGAGTATGCATAGCTGCTACCAACAGGTCCAACAAAAGATGGCCGATCAATGGCGCTAGCCATGGCAGGTGTTTGCCCTCCCCCTTTTGAGATGCCTTGATCTACTCCTGGGGGGGGTGGGGGTCACATTCCAACTAAATGTGACTGGGAGGACTGCGCCTGTAGGCTGTGTCCACCCAGAGTACATGAGTACATGTGTCCATGTGTTTGTTGTGCTGTGAGCATAAGAAAATGTGTGCGGTTTAGTTCTACCCATTTTCCAGAGGCAGATCTAAAATCATTCAATTTTGTATAAAATTTCAAAAAAGCCCAGGTGTGTGCCCACCATGCGGATGGTTGAATTCCTCACAGGGGCCGATTAATGATATAGGGACAGATATTCATCCCTGGACCACTGGAGCCCCCGAATTTACCAGACACTGAAAACACAGAAGGCCTCTAGTAACTAAACTGCCAATAAAATGACACCAAAAAGGTTTGTGCAGTATAATTGGAGATGCCCAGAGATCAACATATCTTAACTAGACATGTCTTATAATGAGTTATTAATCAACTACCACCAGGTCGTGGGGGTACACCATTTAAGTACAATTTGGATAAGGGGTGACCACAGTTAAACGGGTCGGTGCCTAGTTGTTAGTGATTTGGGTTGTTGGTAGGAGTGCTCATGTTACTTTGAACTGCCATGTTCGTTAGCCACTAGGTAGATGCGGAGGTGTCGGAAGACCGGCCCAGCTGAGTTGGATGCTTTTTTTTTTTAGCATGGAGCATGGGGTGTCTGCTTAGCAGACCTTCTTTTCAGAGACTGATATTTTATTAATACAAATCAAAAAAGCTCAGGCTTTTCCTCCCTCACAGATGGTATTCTGTCACCATCAATGCCCAGTTGCGGGTAGTGCATTCAGGAATCGTAACTGCTGAATTGATACTCGCACTGGGATGACTGGGGTGTGACTGAAATGCCCTCTTTACAGCAAGTCGTCCATTCTATGTGAATTTGACCACGCTGCAATTATTCCACCCCGTCCTGTTTCTGGGCAGTCCCCACCATGGTTACCACATGGAGCCCGGGGCAGCCCCCACTCGGAGGTTTGCACTCAAAACGCGGAAACTTCATCAACCGCCATTTACAATTATTTTGCAATGCTGTCTGGAGAACAAAAGAGATGACATTTGTTATTCCTCAACAATTGCCGAGCAGATCCCGGAGGAGGCAGAGTGGGAATAAAATGGACTAGAATGGCTGTCCGACTCCCGAGGGCTCTGCAGACGAGCCCGGGGTGTTCTTAATGCACCGACCCGCCTGCTCGGGGAGGGGGAGGGGCGGCTCCCTATTTACATTCATAAGCCATCTGTTAGCTCTTAGGCAAATCCCGCTCTCCAGCTTGTTGACTGCAAACGTTGGTCTGGTCCACAGTAGGCGCTCATTTTTGTCGGGCTTCCGTTTTCTCCAGGAGTTGAATAGATGCCGTCCCTCTAGACACTGAGGCGCTGCAAAGGTGTGCTGCCCAGCAGGGACCCAGAAAAAAGAACCAGGCTGTGTGAAAGATGCCCCCTCCAAGTATTAGCACCGGAGGTGAGCCTTCACCTGCCCAAATTAGGGTGGGTATCTCGCTGTGCCACGTCACATACACCGACCACACCTCGGTCCCTCTGGCAGCCCCAGTTTTGGCCGGGGTCCGGGGATATGTAATTTTAGAGGGATGGGGGGGGGCGGCATGGTTGTTCCCGTCAACTCCCTCCCCCAGCAATGGGCTCTCGCAGGCCTAGAAGGGAGCTCTTTACAAGGTGTGCCCTACTCGGCCTGCTCCCGGGATCCTTCTCAGGGAGCAGGTGCTGGGCGCCTCTCCCAAAACCTTTCTTTCTTTTTGAAGGTGTATCCTTCTCTCCCTCCCAACAAAGCGCCGTCTGAGGCAGCTGCAGGAAGGCCGCAGGTGGCGGCAATAATTAGTGTTATCAGGCGATTAAAATCCAACTGTCAGAGCCGCGCGCCTCTCGCAGCACGGAACCCTCCCCTCGCTCCAGCGCCGTTCCCTGAAGAGGTGGGGGCTCGGGTGGTGGCGAGGGCGCCTAGTGAATGGCAACTGTTTAACTCCAAACGAGACACCTGGGAGAGTGCAAGCTGCTCAGGTGGGAGAGGCCCCTGCCTTCAGACCTACAGAGGGCCAAGTGGGCTGGACACCTGGACCGTGCGACGTTCCTCTAGTTTTTGGGAAAGTGTTCCGTGGTATTTCTTTTTTTTTTGTTTTTTTTTTTAAATTTGCAACCGCCTCATTGGGGATGCGAACCTGGGCCGTGCAGGGGACTGCTCTTAAATCGGATAAGCAGAGCTACTCGCAGAAGCTGGCTTGCTTTCGTTTATTTCAGTAACCTGCTTGGGACATGAAGCCCATTCCCAAGCACATAGTCCTGCACCGGAGTGATTAGCGTTTCTTATGCATTTAAGCACAATACACGTGAAATGGCTGCCGGCAAAGCCATTAATGAATGTAATTAAGGGGCGAGTGGCGTTACTTTGGCATGTCCCTAAAGAGGTGTGACTGGAAAGGATAGTGTGCATGAAGTTACGTTGTGGGAGGGAAATGGTTACGTAATCGTTTAAGATTTATTTTCGTCAACAGTTTCTTTCATTCTTGATAGTAGTTCTAAAACAGTGATGGTGGGCATAGTGTGGGGCAGCAGAAATCTAGTTCCTCCACTTTTTAAAATGTATACGCTCAGACCCCTGCAAGATATCTGCCGAAGTAACAGGCTGCACTCGCATAGCAGGGCCATCCCCCACTATAGCCCCCCTTCTTCCCCAGCGTCCAAGACATAGATGAAATAGTTACATTATTTATAATGATCACAGGGACAATTTGTATAGCATTTGGAAACACAAGATCACACTTGTTGCAGTCATACACAATTTGGGGGGCGGTCCCAGCCACTAAGTGAAGCAATCGCCTTAGACTTCTAAGGTGGCCCTTGAGGGTTTTACCCAGGCTTGCAATGGTTGTATGGTCAAGGGTGACCTTTGTCAATTCCGGGTTTGTAGAGTTGCGGGCGTCCGCCTTGGGTTATCAACTGCCAAGCAAACGTTTCCTGACACCACTGAATCTGAAAACCACAGCGTCAAACTCCTCTCCGGCTAGGACCGCCCTGTAACCCCGCCTGTGACAAACAAAGAAAAGTTGGGCACATAATTACACAATTTATTTAACACAATTTATTTAACAAACATGCTTGTTATCTTAAACCATCCCGCAATCTGCTGCGAAGGAAAAGTGTTACCATCAACTACCATTTCTTACAAATGACAAAATTCCTTCAACCTACTCGATTAACTCCATTCCTTTGCACCCCATCCTAACTAGTTGGGAGGCTGCTGCTGGGTACCAAAAGAATGGAGAGGGAGGGACGGACTTCAGGTGGTGGGCTGCAACAAATTGAATGAGCCTCAGCAGCCCCCCCCCTCCTTATACTGCTCCCAGAGCCTAAAGCCGGATGGCTGGGCATGAGTATGCCCCTTCCTCCGGAAGAGGGGAGGTGCTAGAAACCCCCCCCCCCGCCCAGGAGGGGTGTTTGCCAGAGGTGCGACCCGCTATGCAGGCTGTCCCTCTAGCACCCCCTTCCCAGGGCGTGCAAAGGCAGTAGTGGCCACAATTTAGCGAGAGCACGTGATGGGGGCAGAGCTCAGCAACTACTATAGGTCACCTCTTTGGGGGTGGCAGCGTCGGCTCTGATTTCGGTGGTAGGGTCGTCTCATCCAAACATGTTCTGGGTGTGATGTGCATCCAGCGGGCCTCGCTGGATGCCAGAGTGAATAACCGAGGCGGACACAGTTTCTGGTGGCTGTCATGGTGTTCTGTCAATCCCCTGACAGCATCACATCTCTTCCCCCAAATTGGATGAAAGAACTTCCAGTCTCCTCTGCCACCCGAGGAACAGGAAATTGTCAAAAATCCTACAGGTAACTAAGCGGCCTTGCTCCCAGAGTCTCATGGTCACGCCTTGACTCTTTCCCCATTGTCTATGGCACTTTCTAAAGTGAGAGGCGTTCCGGGTCACTGTCTCACTCCCTCGTGATGTGGTCACCATGCCATGTTCTTTACTCATGATTGTTCATTAGCAAAGGCCAATTTTCTCAGTGGGGACCTGTTCTTGACCAGGGCCAGGTTCCCCACTTGAGTTTTCTTGGGTTAGTGTGCCATGTCTGACTTCCTGTTAATGTGGGCTTGTCAGGCTTGTTCCTCTCACTCGTTATTCATGGTTGGAGGTGCCCAGGTCTAGTGGAGGGGAGTCCCACCTGTATGGGGAACCCAAACATGAGGGTAGCAGGGTTCACTTGCATTGACTAGTGGGGGTGGGGGATCTGGCGGTACGAACGGAGAAACCGGTACTACTCAGGTGGCCATGATCTTTGCCAGCCTTTAGCAATCCTGACAACCTTGTTGGTTGATGCCATGCACCTCTTGGCATCTCCATTGGCTTGCGGCCAGTACAGTGTTATTCGATGGTGACTGATGTTCAAGTTGTCAAAAAAGGTCTGCAACTCTCATCCCTTAAACAGTGGCCCATTGTTGCCACCCTTGTTCTTAGATTTCCTGTGCTGCCTCACCTCAGTGTTGCTGGTCTGGGCAGGCAGTCAGCTGGGTTTTCCGATCCTGCTCTGTATGTGACTTCTATGTTGAGCAGCTGTAACTGTAGCAACCACCTCTCAATCTGCACTGTGGGGTGCTGTGCTGACCCCTTGAAGATTAGTATGAGTGGCTTATGATCAGAGAACACTTTGATGGTGGGTGGGTCCTATGACATAAACATGAAGTGTTGGCTGTGACGAATCTGGGGCACCAGTGCTACAGGGATGAATATTTGTTTCTAAGCCATCAATCAGCCCCATGCCTCTAGTACACCGGAAGGGATCCAAACCAATTGGAAACGCAAGCAAGTTATAAACATCCATGTCCAATTTTGGTAATGTGTGCGGAACGGCAAGCTTATCGCTGCAAGGTCGTGGATCGTTGGTTAGTTGCAACACAGCGAAAAGACAATTAATCGCAATAGTTCAAGGAAACTTTGTTTCAACACAAAGGGAGCAATGGGTCTTAAAATGTCACTAGGGCCCTTTGGAGAAGGACCAGGAGGACAGAACCACAATGTACCATGTGCTTGTATAAGTTCTTGTTGCACGACCAGGTCAAGTCGGTTCCAGGGTGCTTTGCAGCTTCTGCAACAGAGTTCAAGATGGGAGACGGCTGTGTATCAGGCGGCAGACAGTTTGACAAGTGAGGCTGGGCGGACGGCTGCAGGCTGGCCTACATGGCGGCTTGGGGTCAGGAATCGTTGTCTGGGCTGGTTGGTGGGTCTGTAGCGCTGGTTGAGGCGTCTCGGACGGTGTGAGTGACTGCGGCGGAACAGTCAGCGGTGCAGTTGGTTGCAGCTCGAGGGGCTCGACTGGCTCAAATGTCCTTTTTTAAGTCGGGCGCTGGTTGATGCTTGTTGGTGCACTCCTAGCTTATTCACTGGGCTTGTGTCCGCCTTTGAAGGTGGACGGCCCAAAGCTGAGGAGTGTTGCAGGCACCGACTTTGTCCTGGATTAGGTTCAGACTCTCTGGCACTTCCCACCAAGGAAGCTTGCTTGCAGAGATTAGAAGGGCCTAGAAGGGCATGCTGTATGCTGGCTGAGTACTGGTTCTGGAGCTGCTGGAGGGTCCCCTGGATTCAGTGTCTGCCTCTGTTGCCTGGGAGATGTTTAAGGGAGGGATTTTGCATCCCTCTTTGGAAATCCTGGCCTTCCTTCACTGGCAGAAGCTGTAAGGCAGACTGTACCTTCAGCGAGGGTCCAAATAAATCCTCCTAGTTAATCCTTGCAAGATGATCTGCCCAAAAGAGGGACTCAACTTTTTTTATTTTTTTTAAAAAAGCAAAATGGGCCATAGCGACTGGTGTAGACTAAGCCTTCCTTAATGAACGGATCCTGGCTCCCCACCAACAATCTCCTGTGTGAGGTCATGACCAGAGTGCTTTGCAACAGAAAAGGTAAAGGGGTGAAAACATGTACTACTAAATCCCACCCATCTTCCTCTCTGTGGTGGATCAATGGGTCTCTTTGGTTAATTGAGCTCTCTGTGGTTCCTGATTTAAAGCGTCAAGAACAGATTTGTGGTTGCTGCCAAACCACATAATAGTACCTTCTGAATAGTGCCCCCCCTCCTTCTCCTGCGGGGCTGTCTACTGTAAATATATAGTCCCAGACATGACGGATCACTTCCCTTGATACTGAGAGATGGGAGCTGGCTTCAGGTTGATAGAGTGCATATCAAAGGTTGTTGGGGTTTTCCTGTCTTTTTGTTAACATGTGCAGCCAGGCCCCATGTGGCCTGTTTGAATTATACTCCATTAGTATGTTAATTGCTGCCACCATCTACAGAGGGTAAACGGACAGGGCAGACCCATGGAGCCTTTGTTAGTAATTAGGCTGCCCATGGCAGGGTGAAGGTTTGGCCCTCCCCCTTCTGGAGATGCATCGTGTAATCACCTGTCAGATCCCAACTAAATATGATCGGGAGGACTACGCCTGTAGGCTGTCAACCCAGATTACACATGTCTAGATGTACGTCATGTGGTGAGCACAGGAACATGTGTGCGCCCCACACATTTTCCAGAGGTTGATCTACCATAATTTCATTAAAAATTTTAAAAAAGCCAGTGCGGATGGTCAAATTCCTCACATCGGCACCCCCATAGGATAGCCAGTGCCTCCTTTTTCGATGTGGGCATAGTTTCATTGGGGTCCATCCCCTGCTGGCGAATGCAATTGTATGGACTGTCCCGTCAGGGTTCATCTGGATTAACTGTGTGTAGTCCCACGGACTGGCATCCACAAGCAGTTCAGTGTCTTTGGTGTCGTAAAAAGACATGGTGGCGTTGCCTAGCAAGGAGTCTTCATGTGCTGGAAGGCAGTCTCGTGGTGTTCATCTCACTCCCGGGGGGGGGGGGGGGGGTTTGCTTTAGTTAGTTCTCTCAACAGGGCTGCTGTTGTGGCTAGGTCGGGAATTAACCTTCCTCAATAGGTGGCCACCCCTAGGAAACTGAACTTCGGTTGCATTGGCCGGTGCTTTGGGGTTTTTGATGTCAGTGACCTTGGCTGGGTCTGCTGATTTTCCTTTTTCATTGAACACATATCCAAAGAAAACTTATTTTTTTCCCAATTCACATTTTTTCGGCGTGTAGTGTGAACCCTGAGTCTTCTAGACATTGTAAAGTTGCTGCTAGTCAGATGTTCACTCTCTTTCCGTAGACTAGGATGTAGTCACTGTAGTTTCTTATGCCAGGTAGATCCTGAAGCACCTTTCTGATTTTATGTTTATTTCAGTGGCAGAGGAAATTCTCGAGTTGAGCTGTCGAAGCCTCAACAGACTTGGGTGTGAGGAAGTGTGATGCATCTTGATTCTTTTGCAAGCTTGATCTGGTGGTACCCAGATCTTAGATCCAGCTTCCTAAAGATTGTTGCGCCAGTTAGGTCCACGATGAGTTCATCTATGGTGGGGATAAGGTGTCATTTCTTGTCATTTGCCACATTGGGTAGTCGCATTCCGATGCATATGTGGACTGTGTGCGGCTGTTTGGGTTTGGCAGTTACTACCATGGGCGATACCCACGGCATGGGACCTATTTTATCAATGTTGAGAGCCCCAATTTCTTTAGTTCGGTCTCTATGGTTGGTCTCATGTGCCGAGGTTCCACTGTTGGGTCAATTTGTAGCTTGAGGGTGCGGTTCATAAGGCACCCAATACCTTGGAAAAGGTTTGGGTGTTTCTCATCACCATTCATCTCCTGGGTGTGTACGCTAAAAGCAAAATGAATTGGCATTAGGCGCTCCGCTGTTTTGCATCCAAGGAGCATTTCAATGCTTGTACCTGCAACATAGATTCGGCTGTTGCAATTCTCTCCATTGTACGCCAGCTCCGATTTGAAAGAGCCTTTCACCGGTAATGGCTTTTTGCACCTGTATGCATACAGTTGTACTGATCTTGTGCTGCAGCGCTGTACAGGGGAACAGTCTCTCAGTGTGTTACCGGCACCATGTTCATGGTGGCTGTGGTGTTGATCATCATTTTTGTTCTGGTGCAATCCGCCAAGATGGGACACGTTGGCTGTGATTGCTTCCCGAACTTCTTTTCCTATGTCGTGTGCTTGACGGCTGATATTGGGTGCATCCTCTCTTCTTGACTTCAGGCGACATGATGCTTGTTCAGGGCAGGAGTCTTCTCCGGATTGCTTGTCATCCTGTCCATCCTTCGCCTTTACTGCCTGAGCTCGCTTTCTGTCCCTTCGTTGGTAGGAATTGGTGGGTTACTTGCTAGGGTGTGGTGCTGTTGCTGTTATCCCTGCTATTTGTCAGTGTTCCTATTGTCTGGCTATCCCGGGTACTTGTTCTCAGGATATGTGCGTGGCGGCAGACTGGTGCATGGTGGTTCAGTTTACCACACTTTCGATAGACCACCCCTAATGCTGGGTAGATTTCCTCTCTGTGCCAGCTGCCTCTGCACCACTTACAGGTTTTTTGCCGTCTTGGTGCTGGGAGCCCTTTCTCCCACCTGTTCTGGGTGTTTACTACTCCAATGGTGCTTTCGGGGGTGTCTCTGGGTCTAGCGTTAGCCGGCTCATGACTGTTGCTATTGCTGTGATCTGCGCATCCATCCATTCTCGCTGGTGTCCCATGGTGAAAATGCACTCTAGTTCCATGTTCCTCTCAGATCGTATCATCCTGCGTAGCTTCTGAGTCCATGGATCACCCGTATCGTCCTGCGTAGCTTCTGAGTCCATGGATCACCTGTAGGCGTACGGCAAATTCCTCATTGGTAAAGTCGCATCCTTTGGCTAATTATCTCACTGGGTTGCTGGCGTGCCTGGCTCATTCGGAAGCGTCCAAAATCAGTGTTTAGTTGCGGTTTGAATTTGTTGGGCAAAACCGTCTTGGCAGTGTCAATCCTCCTCTGTACCCTTGTTGGCAGGGGCGTTGCTGGGGGGGCTAAAGGGGCTATAGCCCCTGATCTTTTGGTTGTAGCCCCGGATAGAATCTCGGGAGCTACAGCCAAAAGACTAGCTAGCCCCCAGTCCCAACAGTTCCGACATCAGCATAGCCCCGGGTCTTTTCCAGACCTAGCAACTCCCCTGCTTGTTGGGTAGGGCGTTGACGGGCCTGAGAGCTCGAGTCCCCAAGTTAAGCGTCAGGAAGGTACTTTTGTCTGGGGCTGTTACTTTCCATGATTTGATGGGCCACTCCAATGGTTGCAGCCACAATTCCCACCTGAGCGCAGCCCCTGGCACATAGGGGTCAAATTGCTTGAGGAACACCCTTGGGAGAAGTGTATCCATGTGTTGCTCTCGGGTGCTGGAGCTTGAGCGCCTGCCCTGGCTGATGCCTGGGGTTTACCTGCCATGTTGGCTCTGTTGTTCGTTTGAGGCTGTTTGTTTTGTTTATCTGCTTTATTAGTAGCAGGGTTGTTTGTTTGTGCTTGCTGCGTGGGCTCAGTTTAGGGTAATCCCCGTGTAGTCATGAGCACACTGACCTGCGTGTGCTGCTTGATGTATCCTGATTCCCCTCTTCGTGAGCGGTTTCTCCATGTTCCTTGGTGGCTGCAATTTTGCCTACCGTTGCTGGACTTCTGGCTGTCCGGCATGTGTGGTGTGTTTGCTTGCTGGGCTTTAAAATTCAATTTTTCAGGGTGTCTTCACTTCCTCATGTTGTGCCCTGGCCGGCACTTGCACATTGGTGCAGAGGCAGTTGCTTGCGCCGTGATGGAGGCCGAGACCATGTTGCTGGCGCGACTGATCCCATTCTCAGTGTTTTGCTGCTATTGTGCTGGAGGCTGGGCACATGTTGTCAGCTCAGTGAGTCATACTACGTAGTGTGGAATCCCGCCGGCCCCGCTGTGCCGTACAGCCATGCGGCGTGCATCACGGGATAGGAGCCTGGATATCTGTATGTCTTGATATGCGCCCAGCGGGCCTCGCCGGTCGCCGGAGTGAATAAAGGCGGCGCAGTGTTTGGTGGCTGGAAGTCATGGAGTGAGCTTCCAGGGATTCTGCCTGTATTTATTCCCTTTAGGGTACATGCGTTATGGCGCTGGCCTTCATGACTGCCAATTACTTGACATCACATCAGGGTTAGTTTGGCGGTAGAAAGCGTGGTCTGTGCCCTGCTGGCGAATGCAATTTGATGGACTGTCCCGTCAGACGTCTGGGTTAAAAATGCACCTAGTCCCACATGTCTGTGGATATGGAAGCACGTACCCTCTGGGATTGCAGTTTTGCTGACCCCCCTAGTGCCTCACAATGGGGCTAGGGTGGTTGGCAGTGCGATTTTGGAATTGGTATGGGTAGATAAGCTAGAGTTTGGGGTGGTGGGATTATACTTGGAAAATCTCTACTTTGACAGAGCCCTATGTCTTTATTAGCCGGGCTACTATAGCGACTGAACTCGCCATGATACGACCCTTCCCATAGTCATTCTGGGACTTGTAGCAATGCATTAAGATGCTGGTAGGGTCAGCAGAACTACAAGTCCTGAATGTTGCCGGCACAGGTCCTCTGGCTCATGCCGGAGGGCCCTGCAGCCCTCGAGCCACCAGAACCTGGCCGGGTTGAGGGTGTGGGGTGTGTTTGTACTTAGCACGGCTCCCTTAGCACGTGGGAAGGGAACAATTCTCTACCACGAGCCACACAGTCAAATGGAAATGTTTCATTCGTGGCGCTGTGCCCAGTGTTTGCCATGGTTTGTGGCGTGCTTGAGTATTAAAGTGATTAGGGGCATCGGCGCATGATGATTCACTAATTCACGCTCTGGCACACACATCACTTATCTCACAAATGTCATCCATATCAAACAATTGCTGGATGTGTGTATTTTTAATATCGGCCATGATAAAGACCCACGAGGTCGAAACATGTGCCCGCTGACCACCACTAAGACCATGAGTCTACACTGAAATATACATACACCGTACCAACCACACGTAGCGTGGAAATTCATCCTTTCCAAACATATCAGTGCAAGGTAGCCAGGACCTTCTCTCCAACCATACCAAGAGGTGTGGGCTTCACCTCCACCAACCTGTGACGGCACTACCAAGAACTTGGAGCATAGGGCAGGAGTTTTCACAAACTAGGGCCCGCTTCTCTTCTCCCTTATATATTTGTCAGGTTGGTGTATCATGTGATGTACTTTTCATTTCTACAAAACTGTCTCTTACCTTTTTTGAAAGCCATGGATGTGTACCAACGAGCTGGGAGATGAGTGTGTAAATTGCAAACTGGGCACAAAGCCAGGTTTTCACCATTTTAATTAATTTGCATGATCACATGCGCAAAGAGTATAGTCGCTGTGCCTCATCTGACGTAATGGGTACTCCCTAGTAGTGATTCAGTTTAGTGTACACTACTTTAAAACAACCCCCTTTATGGCTTAATGGTTTTACATTGGTCTATATATAATTTTCAGCATTCATCTACTGCAGATCAAAAAGTTGGGTCTCTTTTTTTTCGTGGCAGATTCGTGTAAGGTAATTTATGTGATGTATTGTCATATGAAAGACTGTCACTCCCGTGATAACCGGAAGAAACATCACAGAAATCTGCAAATCGGGGGTCCCACCAATCTTCTGCTGCATCAGGCCTTGCAAATCCTAGACCTGGTCTGCCCGTAATGCAAAGAATCAAACTGAATAATCTAGTCCCATCTGGCGAAACGTGAGCCCTCTTGGTTTCCATGGAGTGATTAGTGGGGAACATGTGAGTGGTGGCCATTTTGGACCATATCTGGGCCTTGCCTGTGTTGCCCATAGAAGGAAGGATTCCAGACACTGGCTCAGTCGTAGCAGCAGAGTAAGGGGGTGGGTGATGTATGTGGCCAGTTAATTGTGGGTCCAGGCACAAACCTGCTGTCCCTCTCTTGTGAAACCAAAGAAAGTGGGGATCCAGGAGCTTTGGCCACACCCCCACCCTTTGCAACTACAACCCAAAGCTTGATCAGCGCCACCAACAGCAATCAAAAAAAGTGGCATTTCAAGGGCAACATTAGCAGTTGCGCCTAGGGAACTTCTGTGGCCTAGGTAGAGGCCGCTTTTTAACAATAGCCATGAGAAGGGTATACAGGCGGTAGCATAGATGCAGTGCACGGATCAGTGACCATATGGAAAAGGCGCACGTGCCCCAGCATCGATGCAGAACTCGGATTGGCAGTCTGGCAGAATCTAGAAGAGCTAAGCATGACTACAGGAGACAGATAAAAAGCAACGAGCTGGCGCTCCTGTCCAAACACAAGCGATTAGCAGAGGTCTATATTTTTCAAGTGGTGCCATTAATTAGCGAAAAAACAAATGACAGTGCGATGTTCAATATTTCAGTGGTCACTTTCTTTTATATGTGAAGCCACGCTCTAATCAATTAATGGGTGGGGCCTCTTTGAAAATCTTATTTTAAGAACCAAATCGCTGTAAAACGCGGACCGTTTTAAAAATATATATAGTGTTTGGATGTTGATTGGTTGCACACTGAGATTAAACTTGTTGCCCAGGATCGCGCAATTTTTAAGGGGTAAAGCTCAGATTTGAACCTCTTCTGCACTTGACCAATTGCACCTTGCTGGAAGACAAGGACTAGAGTACATTTGTTTGTGGGTGATTTTCAGGAATTGGCCCAATGCCCTCTTTTGTAGCCCGCAAATACAGAAAATACATAATGGCTCAACATGATGAAGCAACACAAAAAAAGAAACCGTTTATGTCGAAGGAGAATTATTCTAGCTTTTTCTCCATGATCCACGGAAGTAAACGAGGATTAGAATAGAAGTACATGGGTTTTAGAAAATCTCTTGTGGGTTATTACTGTATTTTAAAGCTTAAATACACCCTAAACCCAGACTTACAGGTAATTGTACAAAAAGAATTGTCAAATAAACAGGCTAGATAATAAGCATTTGAGTGTAAGGGGGTCAGAAAATAAATGAGTGGGCTAAACAATGGCACCAGCATGTACGGAAGCAAACCTTTTCAGGGAAGACAACACAGTACTACACAGTGAGATGAGATTTTCCCAGGATCACAGCATCCTCTGTCAGTAAAGTAGGGAATGATCCTCAACACTTTGGTTCCATGGTCTCGAATCAGACTAGGCAATGGCCTCTCCTGACTAACACTTCATGCGCTTCATCTGTGGCGACTACCGACGACTTCTTACAGCACGTTTTTAGACGAACCAAGCTCTCGACTTCCACCATACTGGAAGTCGAATGAGCAACACCCACACCTCCATGGAATGAACACAAATGGAAAGACTGGGGACTAGGCTGGACCACAACGAAGTGCATGAAAATGGAGGCTTCAGTATGGGAGGTAGACCCAGGTGCACACATTCCCATAGACGGCCCTACTGAAAACAAAGGAAGAGATGGGACCGACCTCATTTGAACCACAGATGGAGGGCACTAGAATTAAAGGGGAAAGAGTGGCAACCCAACAGATACCACGGGGCCAGAGAGCACAAGGGCACAGGGAAGAGTTCCCGCTGCCCTGAAGGGGCCCAGGGAGGTGATGGGGGGAAAAAAGTGATGTTGACGTCTATTAGTCTGAATACCGGGGGCCGGGGGGAGGAAATCGCCACTAATGTCCCTGTTAACCCACAACTCTGCACAGAAAATAGGAGTGGGAACCCTCATACACCTGAAAGTATGACACTGGCAGGGCTATGTGCAACAGGCAGCCAAAAATTGAGTGGGTACGATAAAGTATCAACATTAGCCAACCCCAATAAAAAATCTTGTCCCTCTGCATACACCTCAAATTCTAAACTAAGCACAACCATACATCTACAGAACAACAAACCGCACGCACTTCACTACAACAACGAAACAAACCACACAGCCTCCCACAACAGCACATGACAACTACTGACCGAAAATTCCCACCTACGCTCAGCGGACCGGGTAAACCAAACTGAAGCTGCCAACAGGACATTACAGTTCTTTCACTTTCCCCTGCTCAGTCCTACTAACTTACCCCCACACCTTAGGCTCTTCAGATCCACCTGGGGACCACTCAGGTGGTGATAGTGCGTGGTATTAATATCCTTTAATATAACATACTGATGCTATGTTCGTTTGCAGAATTGGTGCTACCTTGTGGGGCGATGCTGTTTTGTAACATAGTAGCTGTAATACATTTATGATGGTTGTTAATCTGCTTACAACCACATGATGTTGGACTATATGCACAGCTAGTGGCAATAGCGGAGTATTGCGTCTTTCTTTCGAGGATCGAAAGGGGACGTCGACATGGCTGTGCATGTAACACTATCTCTAACGTGACATGTAATTTTCTCGTGCGTCAAGGTCCTTCAGATTATTTTTTTCCCACCCAGCTAGCTGGTCACCATATGCGGAGCACGAAAGAGATATATTGCAAAATGTTATAACTTCTTTGTCCCACGACCAATGGTCATTTAGTCTTCAACCTTCTTCTGTTGTGGACCCCTATGCCAGAGACGTCTACTACTTTCGGCGACTGGTGCTTCGGTCGATGCTGTCGACCGCGTGATCTCGGCCCTCCGGCCAGGCCTATACAGTAGGGAGAGTGGGGCCCCTGGGTTTGATTCTCTTGGAATGCATTTCCTTCTCCCCTCTTTCCCTTCTTGTCTGGCTGCCGCCCTTTACCTCTACTATGGAGAGGTCTCCTTTTTAAGTTCTGTCCATCTTGTTACGGAAAGTACCTGTGGACAAGTGTCTGCCTCGTGATCACGATTAGCGATCCTGCAAGTCCCGGCAACTTTTCTGTCCAAAGATGCTAAAGGATCAGCGGACGAAATGGTGGGCGACCTACGCCATGCAGGGCGAGTGTGGTTCCACCCTCCGCACAGGCGCCTTGAGTGACGAGGATTCAAGTGGCAGCCATGGCTCCGATGTGGACGCCATAGACTACCCGTGGAACCATCTGGTTCCCAGTTGCCTGACCCCATCAGGCAGGCTGCCGGTACTGCTATGGGGAGACTACATCCCGGTGACAATGGCACACCCACACCACGGGAGGATAAACCTACAACCCCATGTGCTCCTTCGACAGATAAGTCGGTTCAGCAACCGACGCCAATGGGGCCCATTGATTTGGCAGCGCCTGTGGATCGGCCGCCCTCACCGCATCCGACTTCTCAGCATGTATCCAGGCATTCAACCCATAAGGGCTTCCCTGCTAAAAAAAAAACAAAAAAAAAAAACAATGCAAGAGCGGTGTCTAAGAAGTAATCCGCCACAGGGGTTTCGGCAGTGCCCAAGACCTCGACGACTCCTACAGGCATGTCGAAATCTCTCTCAAACCACCAGAGCTACGCGAGCATCTCGCTAACATTATTTCGGAAGAGAGTAAGCCTAAAAGTACACCCTCTCATCAAGGAGTATTCAGATGGGTCCCAGCCCCTCTCCAAGACTGTCTGACAGGGCCATTCCCTCTAGAGACCCCTTTTCTCTTGGAGAGCCTTTCCCCCCTCCTGAACCCTCTGGTTCATCCGCATGGACCAGAGTAAGGTTTGAGAGCTGTATGGACAAGCGGTCTACGTTTGGAGACTTCTCTGACAAATAAATTAACCCCAAGAGACCTAGGGAGGAGGATTCCTGCCCTAGTTTTCCAAAGGTACAAAAACTCTCCAGCCACACTCCCAGGAAGAGGTTTTTTGAATACTCAGAACCTGAAGGTTTATGAGGATCCCTATGACCAACAAAACCAACCTTTTGGGCAGGATACACCTGATGCATGCCCAGACTGCGTCCGAGATCAGCCTGTAGAGGAAACGCCTTGACTTTCCCCCACTCCAACACCTGACCCAGACACCATTTGTCTTGATCCTCCCTCCGCACCTTTACCAAAACAAGCTACACCCATTGATGATCAAACGACATTTAATGCAATCCTGGAAAGGGGTGCAGAACATTTCCAGATTGCCATGCAGGAAGCTGTACAAGATGCTGACTTTGTGGAGGACATCCTAAAGGACAAACCACCCGCAATTCAGGCAATCCCCCTGCTAAACTCTATCAAGAAGCGCATCTCACCTTCTTTACTGTCCCTTCACATACAAGGGCTCTCAACCCCCGGGTCAAAAACTGTTCCGCCCCTCCCCTTCTGACCTGTGGTACATCTGAGGGGATGTCACTCCAGACTCCCCAGTAGTTACCAGGCAGAGGGCATCATCTCCTCAGCTGTGTGTTCCACGAGGATTGCTAATAACACTAAACTTCTTGCAAGTTATAGTAATGTGCAGGGGAATTTACTTCAGGAGGGTCGCTAGGAAGTCCCAGTACCGGTACGATTCTGCCTGCTGGCGGTTGTCTCGGAAGGGAAACGGGTCACTCATAACATCCTAAAAAAACATGCTGAGACGGTGGGGCAGACCCGCGCCCAGGGTACTCTTCTTTCTTAAAAGGCACGCCAGGCTCAAAAACTTAAGGTTCAAACTGGAAACCCAGGCCCCACTTATAAACAAACCAGTGGAAGACTCAAATTTGTTTGGGAAAGCTGTGGACACTGCCCTAGAAACAGTGAAAAAAGAGCACGAGACTCTCCCCCTTAATCAAATTACTGCTTGCCCTTAACAGCGGTGAAGTAACTCTCACTGCTCCTTTCGGGGGCAATCTTTTTCCAGTTTCCCACATAACCAGTATGTAACGGGGGGGGGTATGCCATGGTCCTCCGGACAGGTTGCAGCTGGCACCAGTCAATACCAGCAGAGGGGTCAGCAAAGAGGCAAAGGCAGGGTTAGGAACTACACCCCTAGAGGTACCCTGGACTCTGCTCGGAAATGACTTGCCAGTCCGGGGTCCCCTCCCATGCCTTCCCGGTCGGGGGGCATTTAACATCTTTTCTTCACATATGGGAGGGGGTCAGACCAGTGAGTGCTCAAGACCATAGCCCATCGTTACTGTATCGAGTTCCTCCGGCCACCTCGATAGCGTTCACCAACATCCAGACTCCTATCGCCAGCACACCTGCAGATTCAGCTGGAAGAGGTGCAAATCCTTAAAGAAATGGGTGCCATAGAAGTCGTCCCCATTCATCAGGTAAACAAGGGGATTTATTGAGTGTACTTCTTGTACCCAAAGAGGATCTGACCATGCGCCCTGTGCTAGCCTTGCGCCTAGCGAACAGATTTGTCAAACCACAAAAGTTCAGAATAACAGTTACAGGAAGTAATCCCACCCCCCCTCTAACACAGGGGGATTCCATGGCCACATTGGATATGAAAGATGCATACTTTCATATTTCAAGTTGTCCGCGCACAGAAAGTACTTAAGGTTCATGATAGAGGTCAAGCTCCATCAGTTCAAGGTCCTTCTCGTCGGCATTACCTCAGCCCCAAGGGTGTTTACGAAGGTACTGGCGGTAGTAGCGGCTCACCTGTGCAGGCAGTCCATTCCAGTCTATCCTTACCTCAACGACTCTCAATGGAAAACTAGAAGGCCCGTAATACAAATTATTACAAACCTGAAAAAAAAGCTTTTTTGAGACCACTACTTGGTTACTTTTGTTGCAAACCTCTAGCAGGCTGTTGTGCAACATGTTATCAACCCTTTTTTTAAAATGTATTATTATTATTATTTTTTTTACATGTCATTGGCTAGGAGGAACCTATTTACTGTTCCACAGGCCGAAAATTAGAGGAGGGTCATTCTGAGAATCCAGGTCTGTCTCTTTTGGTTGCAGCCCCGGATGGAAGCTCCGGGACTACAACCAAAAGGCTGGCTAGCCCTGAGTCTCGACATAAGTGCAGCTGCAGATCTTTTTCAGACCTAGCAACACCCCTGTCCACCCCTATTATTTCAATGGTGCCTTGGATTCCATTGTTTCGAGCAAAACTTGACCTATGACCCCCTACTGTAAAACTTTTTGAGCCTTCCCTTACGTGTGTGCCTTGGCAGTGGGGTTGGGGGATATTTCCACTGTGGCCCTCTGATTATCCTGCAGCCAGCCCTCCCCAGAACTCCCTTCCATACAATGGCATTCTCTTGGCATCCCTTCTGGACTTCAGGATTGCTTTCTGCCCTTGTGCCATCTTCCTTTAACTGTGGGCAACAGAATGTTCCAGAATGTCTCCATGCACCCAAAATGGAGGCATCTCTTACCGCCCTTGCTCTGGCTCCTAGGGCAAGGCCACTAGCTTGCTCTTATGCCCCTCTTTTTGGTTGCCCCATCACATCTTTCTCCTCCAGGGACAAGATGCGCCGAGTCCTCCAGACAACTTCCTTCCGTTTCAATAATGAAAGTGATTGCAGAGATCTGCCTTTCTAATCTGGTTACCTTTGGAGCTGGAAGAGGAGGGGAGGTGCTTCCCGTGTGTCCCTTGCTGTCTCAACCTTTTATATTCCACATTTCTTTTACACGTTGCCCTTCTCCTTATTTCCTCTCACCCACGTCCTTAGTAGATCTGTTCTACATCTGGAGTTGGAAATGGAAAGTCAAATGGGTGCTCGCCCAAAAGCCTTTCCTTCTACTTGGATCAAAGTATTTTATTACTTGGTGATTTCGTCGAATTGCCCCACACGTGGTCTGGTAACCACCCCGCTCTGCTGTTTCTTTTCTGTTCACCCATTGGGCAGTTCTTCCATTGTCTTCATGAACTTAGATTGTCTGCTAATTCTGCCAGGTGTATTTCTGCCAATGAACATATAAATTGTTTGGTTAGCCAGTTATTTAGTGGGGGTGAGGGTTCAGTGGAGTGCTGTATGTTGTCTTGCATCCAATTCAAAGCCCTTGTCTACTGGCTGCACAATCCACCTATGGAAGGCATGGACCACTGGCTGTTGGCCATAATCCGCTCTGGTGATTGTTCAATCGGCCAGTGGGTAGATCCATGGGAGTGCAAAGCAACATGAGCTCTGCAGTGATCTCATTTAATGGCGGATGGTTCAGCCAACTGCAGGGTAAAGTTTGGGACTGTGATCTTGGAAAATCAAGTGTACTTTGTAGGAATGCCCCTGAACGCTCACACCAGGGGAAAAAAAAAAAAACCTCTAGGGAAAGGGGCCCAAGACACCTCTTGCAAGGATAACCAATATTTGCACCAGTAAATGGAAATGGCTCTGTTGCCGCCAAATGTTCTGCCAAAATCTGCATGAGCAGCACATTAAGAAGATACATGGCATCATCAGTGACATAACATACAGTAGAAACCCCAGTGGCTGGTTGGTGAAACCCTATACATAGGCCGCCTGCTCCATAAGGGATGCCAGGCTACTGGTCCAGCCCCTTCTGTCCGCCCTCTTCCACGTGCGTGATGCAGCATTCATCATTGGGCATGAGGTGGTGGCTAATTGGCAATTATATGTTAAAGGCATGGTCTAGTAAAAAATTATTTAAAAAATAGATAGGCAACATAAAAAAAATACTAGCATTCTCTTTTTTAAAACTTCCTATGTAAAGTTAAGCTCAAAATTCGCAAAAGCAGGCACATGGGCGCATCCATTTTGTGAAATGGATGCCCTCCTGTGCTGGCTTTTGCTTTTGCGGCACTAATGAAGGAAAAGCCAGCCAGCTGTAGTAAACAAAAGCTATTGCTGGGTGGCTTTCCCTTCATTAGTGCTGTACGCGGAGGACGGGGACCGGAGACCAGAGCAGGAAAGCTGCAGCTGAATCTCGGTAAGTGCTATTTATTAAAAAAATAAAAATAAGCACTAGCTGGAGGAGGAGCCTGAGCTGGAGGAGCCTGAGAAACTTGGAAAGAAAAACCGCAGTGTTTTCCAACACAATAACGTTGTATTTATGTTTGCGGTTGCTTCAAAAGCGACCGCAAACATACATACGTTTTTAAAGCTGCGGGTTTATTTCCAAGTTTTCCGTGCTTATGTTTTTTAAAAAATAAATAGCACTTACCGAGATTCAGCTGCAGCTTTCCTGCTCTGGTCTCCGGTCCCCGTCCTCCGCGTACAGCACTAATGAAGGGAAAGCCACCCAGCGATAGCTTTTGTTTACTACTGCTGGCTGGCTTTTCCTTCATTAGTGCCGCAAAAGCCAGCATAGGAGGGCATCCATTTCACAAAATGGATGCGCCCATGTGCTTGCTTTTGCGAATTTTGAGCATGAATAGCTCAAAATTTTACATAGGAAGTTTTTAAAAAAGAGAATGCTAGTATTTTTTTTTATGTTGCCTATCTATTTTTTAAATAAAATGTTTTCTAGACCATGCCTTTAAGTAAACAATGCATCTCTGTAGCAGTGCACCTGTTACGAGCAGACAGAGGCCTGAGGGGGAGTGAAGCAGGGGGGGTCATACTAACTTGCAGTATTCACTAGATTCCAGACAGGCCGGCACCTCTCCAAGGTCTTCCACCCTCGTGTTGGGCTATGTTATCCCCCCCCCCCCGGAACCCCAAATCATGTGACCTAGAAGTGAAGGCAAGGCCCTGCTTTCTGATCCCTCTTGATTGATCGGGGGTCCTAACGGATTTAGGATCAGTGGTCTGGGGCGGGCTGGAAACTTGGAATTCAGGGGTATTAAGGCCTTTGGGTGTTAGAGTTGGGACTGGTAGGGGTTGGAGGTCTGTGCCCTTCTTCTCATGGGATTGTATTGTGGGATTGTATTGTACAGAGACGCTCTGCCCTTCTCCCGTGGCCTTGCAGAGCACATTCTTCCCAGAGCCTGAAGGCTGGCAACTTTTTTTTAAAACAATGAAGGGTTTATGGCTCTCTGCGGCTCTGGCCTTTCTCATTAATGCCCGGGATACAACCTATTCCTTCCCTCATGTTAGCAGCCTGTGATTCAATATGGCTGATAATATCTAAGATGGCGTTTGTCCCTGCATGTGCATATCTATCATGTATAGGACTTTAAGAGCACCCCCGGGTCTCTTACATTACATCTTGGAGTCTTTGCCTTATCCTAAACCGCTTGGAGGTGTGGCATGGTGGTCTCGCCTTCCCAACAACTTGGAAACCAGTTTACTTCCAGCGTTTAGCAGAAGGGGGGCGATGACCAACC
Source organism: Ambystoma mexicanum (assembly GCF_040938575.1). NCBI lineage: Eukaryota > Metazoa > Chordata > Amphibia > Caudata > Ambystomatidae > Ambystoma > Ambystoma mexicanum. Next base: position 321,277,545 of record NC_090926.1, on the reverse strand, counting down.
CCTTGCCATGCTTGACTCCGGTTGAGCATCAAAGCAGCTTTTTTGTGAGTTGCACTAGGCTTCTGGACATTGTCGCCTTGCTATAGGTGCGATGTTCTGACCGCTCGTGCTTCTGGAGTCGGTGATGACGCTGGATTCCATTTGCACTAGCAAGGCCATGCAAATGGCAGGCATTGCAAATGATGCGTGGCAAAGGTTTTTACTTTTTAAAATGCTGCATTCCGGCCTCCTGCCGGATCTGTTATTTGGCTTTGCGGCCCCAGCGACTCCAGAGTGGAAACTTTGAAAACCAGGTCAGTTGATACAGTAATGCCAAGGGCAAAATGGGTCCTATACTGCAAACCCTGATCCAACATCGTACAACCCTTGTGCTATAAACAAAGCTAGTTTTGTTACGGTATAATTAAAGTACATGGAAGCAATATGTAGACAAAGCAAAGTAGACCAACTTTTTATAAAAATAATAATTGGAAATTCCTGTTCTGTACAGCAACTGAAAATGTAGCCAAGATCCTCAGTGACCCATATACTTGGAAACAACAAATGTTTCTGTAAAGGTTAATATGTTGCTAACAAAAAACATATGGACAAGCCACAATGGTTGTTTTTGGCCATTATTTTTCTACATAATTAATGTATTATTCCTAGTAAATGGTGCACATGCGTGAAAGGGAAACCCCGACACCTCCCCGGAAGTCATCAGTCTTAAGATCTTCCTCGGCCATAGTACATTATCCTGACGTTTTCCCACTTAGGTTTCCTCTGCCTGAAGTTTGAATAGCAGGAACCAAACAATAAAAAATAAAAAAACAAAAATAGCAGGAAGAAAAACCAGGGGAACAAATATTTTTTTATCGACAACTTGCGCAAAGGTATTTTTTTTCGGTGTCCCAGTAGACGGCTCGGACGCAAAGACGTACCCACCCACAGTGCTTTGCTTTCATTTAACAAGCCAATGCATTCTCCGGCTTGTAGTTTTGGATGGTTTGATTCAGTTGGACTAAAGTACCAGAAAAGAATGAAGAGGATCCATCTCGCTGTCGCTTCCGACCAACCTCAAACACGACCGGAAGTGAACCCTGTACCCTGCTACAAGACCACAAAGGACTTCCGGGTAGCCCCTTCTTAGATGATCTCTTCACAACCTAAGGGCCGAAGAACCAACTTGCAGCAAAAACAAAATGGCAACCATTTCATTTTACATAAACGCACACTCGTTTTTACAAGGGATTTCTTTTGAGGGCGCATTACCATTTCCAGTTCCTCACAGTGCAAACGTATTACTAGCAGAGCCTTGTTAAGTACGCAGGGTGTTCGTGGTTGGATTTCTCCCCTGGGCCCAGTGCTAGGCTTTCTGAGGCACCGCATGGCAAACCTGCGGATCGCCTAGTTTACATAGGTGTTAACCTCACTCTGACGTTGCATGCAAAGGTCATTACGGGGCACGTGCTCGTCATTAAGGCAATATGGGAAGTGACACTTAAAGAAGTTTCCATGGTGGTGCGCAACATACGTGCTGTTTTTGCGCACTTCACTGCATACCTTCACCGCACTTATTTGGTACACGTTTCTTAAGGTTTTGGGTTTCAAGAGCTAAAATACTGCGTTGTAAAGATGACCTGCAAAGCACTCCTACCACACAATAAGACAATCTGACAAAATGTAAAACCTTGCAGCAATCAGTTGAGCAACAAAATATCCTTGCAATGTTTACCCCATCCCTGATAGGAGGCTACAGGTAGCAGCATGCAATGTAGATTGGCGCCTGCATTGCATACCCTGTTTTGCAACTACCGACAAGACTTTGTCTCGTAGTGTAGGAAAAGATGTGAAGAGGCCACCTGCTTGTAGTCCACACAACGCGCAGGTTTTTTTTGTTTGTTTGTCCTGAATGTCCCTGTCGCCCACCATTTAGACTCGCCAGAGTGGCCTTCTCCAAGGTCCTTTCCCTGCTGTCTGCAGCGAAATACCGTCAATTGATTCCGCTTCCGTTTGACCTTGCTGATAAAAGATGCGTTAAAAAAATTCCTGACCCAGTGCGATGCCATATGCAGCCGAGTTTCTCTCTTCCAGTGTGTGTCAGGTTGAAAGTTAAGTCTCCGCATTGGGCAAAGCGCCACCCTCTCCAAGAACGGCCCTGTTGCCGGTGTATGTACGCTGGGTGCCTTTTTGGGGCAGGTGGCGTCCCCTGCACGAGCGCCGTTCAGATTGGAAAGGCCCCATTGCTTACACTGATTTCGAAGCTGTGAGCTCTACACAGATGGCGCATAACTCTTCTGTGTTAAGCTGTGGTCGCCCGTTCTAGGGACGGGGTGGTTCTCTGGTGAATGACTGCTTTCTTGCTCCCCGCCCCTTCTTTTCAGTACTGCTACCGCCAACCCCATCCTTCCTGGCCAGGCTCCGAGGCCACGCCGCCTGCTGACCGTCACACCGTGCGCTTTTTCGGAACAGAAGGCCTGGTTGACATTTTATACTGGGGAGACGACATATCTGTGGTTAATGCGCCGAGCCACTTGTCTCGTCTGTGGTTGGGACTCCTTGCACGGTATTGAGTGATGACACCCTTGCTTTCTTGGGGTCGGAGCAACCAAAGCCAGGGGACTTTTTGGGGAACATGCGACGGGCCGTCACGTGCTGCTTCGGTATTGAAGGAGTGATGGCCAGCCAGTTGTGTGCCTCAGCACTATTCTGGTTGCATAATCAACACACTTCACTAGGTTAGTATAGAATATGTGTATATATATATATATATATATTTTTTTTTTTTTTTTTATAACGCGCCTAATACCCGCAGAGCCAGGATTCGAACCTCTGCTGCTCTGCGTGGTCTTGCTTCCAAGGCCAGTGCGTTGCCCCAGTGCTATCCTCGGTTTTCTTTGGAGCGTGTATGGAGGAGCAATATTGCCCTCACCTGCCACCATTCGCGAAATGGCATGCCCACCAGCGCTGCGTGCCATGGCAATGTGCTTCCACCCTGCCCCTTTCGTGGCACTTGTGGCATGTAACCATAGCGGGGCTAACCCCTACTGCAGCCCGCCAAACGCAGGAATACATTGTTTCCACACATAATTAGACACCTTTGTGATCGGAAAACATGGTCATTTTTATTGAATAAACACATGGGTCACTTTCTTGGAGTCATCCTAACGGGCGGCCCCAGTCCTGCTCGGGCCACAATTCTGCCGCGCCTAAAAAAAAAAAAAAAAAAAAAATCCTTGTTCGGGGTGGCTCTGCCAATGCAATCGTTACATAAGTCCGATCTTCAAAAAATGGTGATCCTTCTCGCTTCAGTTTTTGCTCATGTGAGAACGGCCCGCCCTGGTATACGACTGCCAGTTCAGTCACTCCCATAGTGTTTCAATGGAGCGAGCAAGGCCCCTTGTCCCAACCGCCCCTAGTGGTATTGGTGCCAGTCTCGCCGCATCCAGGCGGTTCTAGTTCGCAACAAGACCCCAGCGTGCCTCCTTCTCTAGGAACACCCTTGTAACTCCACCTGTGACCATTGGTTGAAGTGTGTAAAAACAAGTAGTGGAATTATGTTCCCTGCTGGCCTTGCCCAACTCCCCACAGACCCCATCACCATGCCCCCTCCCACGCACAATACAAACCCCCCGAAACACATGCACCTGCCGTTTACGGGAATGTTCACTGCAGTGCACTGAAGTGCAAGTTTCCACTGCTTCCTACACTTTTACTTAAAAACGAAACCATATTGGAATGTTTTTTTAAAAAAATAAAAGTATAGAGACAGTACTTAATAAAAAAAAAAAAAAAAAAAAAACTAGAGGAGCACTGCTCCCAACCGCCCCCACCCACTTTGACCACAGCCTGTGACAGAAAAAAAATATTTAGAAACCTTGTCAGAAAATGCCTAGAAATCAAGAGCACTTATCAGTGCACGCTGCAACCCCTCTTCCTATCCGCTTCATGCCATCGAAGTCTGGGAGGGAGGGAGGGTGGGTGGCTGCTGGTGCCCGGGCTGGAAAGGGGTTTAGCTCGCAGCCCAGGACCTTTATGTGCCGCCAGGCTGGTTCTGACGGGGCCACTGGGGGCATGCCCCTTCTGGCCCCCTCGGGGAGGTGAGCCTGATGCTAGGGGGCCAGAGGGGCGGCCCGCTATGCCAGCTTCCCCTCTAGCACCCCCTGCATGGGCTGGGGCACCTGCTGTGCACAACTACCCCTTTTCAAAACGTTACCATTCTTATTGGGACCATTAATGGGATAACTAATCTACGTTGAAGGGGTTCCCTGCTAAAAAGTCTTATCTCTGAAATTCCTAAATGGAAGGTGCAGGGACGGGATGAACCGTATCGCCTCAGGATCTGTGGCAGAGATCTGGTCCCACTCTGGCTTCCATCCCCACAGTCACAGGGCTATAGTGCCCTCTTGGCTCCTAAAAAGCCCCAGGTTTACAGCGCTCCTCACGCTTCTTGGCACTTTACTTCTAAACACATTCTCGGAGATACAGCGCCCAGGGGGCGGGGCTGGGCCACACTCTGCTGTGCAGCTCCTTTCTCCATCTGGTTTTACACCTCCGTGCGCCGCTTCCTTTGTTTGCTCGGGGCTGCGGTGGCCAGTCGGCATTCTCTCTTACATGGGTTCCTCCTTGGCTAATCCTCGTAAATGCTGCACTTACTTGACTCAGTGACACTATGTTGCGCTTCCGGGTACTTGCGTCCCACCACACAGGCTTGATTTTCTCAGTTTTTTTTTTGTGATTTTAATTTTTTTTTTTAATTTTTGCATTGGTTAAAAGAAAAATCGTATACACAATTGCATACATTACAAGCAGTATAATTTATCAGAATTAATTGCATCAATGAAATCCTCAAATATATCAAATTCATTAAACATTTTAGGAGAGGTGGGGGCCATTCGACCATAAGATGTGGAGAAGCATAAGGCAAATATTGGACCCCTACAATTATTTCAGAGACCGGAATTACAGAAAATAACAGCCTGTAGGCTTTATTAATTGCAACATGGGATTATAAACTGCAGAGATCCAGGCGAGTGCTTTTGGGCACATCCGGTCGGGAAGAGGGATGCCCATTTCTCGCCAGGGTTTCTCCTGACCCAGATGTGTACTCCCAGGCCTGTGTGCAAGTGGGACCGGTCATACCTGCTATTGGCGGGCGCCATGTCGTATGGGTTACGGGCAGGCAGCCTTCAGCCTGACCATTGCCGCCATTTGCCCACGACTTCGTGACTGTTCGTTGTCTAGATTCTCTCCCTCGGTGTGTTTTTTAAATTTATAATTTTGTTTATTTTTTTTTGTCCAACTCCAGCTTCTTCAAATGGGTCACTGCGCAACGTGCGGCCCACTGATATTTGCCTTCTACTTAAAAGTGCAGGGTGGGTAGGGCTGTCGAGCAATTCTTCCTTCAATACCCGTTGCAATCGTCTCGCCAACGTCCCCTGATATTTATTTTTCCATTTTTATATAGCGCGCTAAACCCTGAAGCATCAAGGCGCTGTTACATGACCAGTTACTCACAAAGACGGACCAGGGCCAAATGGCCTGCGGCAGGGCCCCTCTCTGCGCCGGGTGGCAGGATTAATAAAAGACCCGTTTCATCCCGCCTGGCCTAGAAGGGTGCTCCTTCACCTCGCAGTACCCCCCTTCTTTGCATTTGGCACTATAGGGGGAGCTGTGAGCCCCTCATGTGAAAGCACCACTCTGCGCGTCCCTTGCTTTGTCTCCTGGCCTGCAGGCCTTGCCAAAAGGGGTGCAGGCTGGTGCCTGGCGGGCGCTGTCCTCTCTCCCCAACGCCCCCAACATGTCAATTGCCCTGCTGCCCCCTCTTAATACCTGTGCACACTACCTAGGTGTCTGCCGTCAGTCCGCGGCACACGGCATAAGATGTGGAGACTCGTAAAGCAAATAGTCGATCAACGCCTGTTATTACACTGAGACAGGAACCTTAGACAATAACAGGCCTTGCAGAGATCCAGGTGAGCGCCTTTCGGCAGATAAGGGTTAAGATAATAGGATGCACATTTCTCGACCGTGTTTCTCTTGAACCAAATTTTAATCCCAGGCCATTTGTCAATGGGACCTGTCATACCTACTTCTGGCTGGCGACGCGTCTTATGGGTTGCGGGCAGCCTTCAGCCTGACGCGTGCCACCACACCTGCCTGGGTCCTGGTTCCCCCCCAAAAGTACATCTAACTATATCTACAAACGCGCTGAAAATGACTCGTGACTTTCAAATATACTCCATCCTTATGGAAACGTTCAGGGTTTCCTAACGTTATACCCCCCGCCCCCCTCCCAAATGCTCTCACAGAACCTTGACACTACTTTTGTCAGTTTTCTCCTTGCTATATCTGTTGCTTTGTAGGAAAGGGCATGTGCCTTTATTTGTTTTTCTTCCCTGGGCAGAACCACACATAAAAACCTGTGTCCCTCCAAGCGTGTAATATGCCCTTTAATGTTGTGCAGATGTCATAAACCAACTGGTTTCCTCCCCAGTTTAACCAAATCATTACACTCCAAATGAATAAGGATTCTGGTGGTTCCCTGAAACCCACCAAGTCGGCTAGTTTGGCGTGGATATTTTGCATGCCTGAGTTACCCCACCAGGTCATGCTTGTCTTATTGACATATAGCCCTTGTTGTGTGTCCTCAAACTATTTTCCTGTTTGTGGCACAAAGGAGTACCCTATGATCCAATTGGACCTGGATGGGCCGCCGTCACCTGTCTAGAACAGATGCTATATTTGATCAAGACTTGCCTTGCGTCTCTAACACTTGGACGCCCCCCCCCCCCCCCCCCAACAAGCTTTTCTGTTGGCCAAAGGCCCACTCCCCTAAGCTGATGTTGCTGCCCCTATGTGTAAGGTTTGGGTGCCATAGTCGTCTGGGTGCCACTCTGCCACCGAAATGGACCCCTTCATCACTGACTAAAATTGAAACGGACTGAGGGCTCTCCCTTTGCTATGGATTAAGAGCTGCCCACCCAAGGACGGGTGCACCCTGAGGAAACACCGTGTGACGCTACCGGGCAACTGTTATGCAATATAAATTGATGATCCTTCCTTTTCCTTCTGTCTTAGACTTCCTCAACATTGCCATGCTTTCTTTACCCATGTGGACATCCACCATGGCTAAACTATCCTCAGCTGTTGTGCTTCTGGCTATAAGCTCACTTACTCTAAATGCCCCAAAGTATGCCAACACAAACGCTGTTTCAAATAACTGTCTCAGAAGTAGAGGTGCATATATACACCAGTTTACCCAGCAATATCAAAATTTTCTTAAAATCAATGAGTCTCATATCTTTTGTTGCCTTCCAACCTAGCCTACCCTTTCAAAGCGTATTTTATCAATGCAGTGTGTGTCGGGTCCATGCCCTCCTGTTAATTTCACAAAATATGCTAGTGCTGAAAGGTGCGATGCCACCCAAGATTCCCTTCTATTATGCGGGGAGGCCCATTCCACAAATTGATTAACATCCTTTTAATTTCTCTCTCTGGTATGTTCTACCTTTGTTATTGCTTTAAATGTAATGACGCACTCGCACTTACTGTATTGTATCGCTCCTCTTGAAGCCAAAGCATTATTTGCCATATCCAATAAAACACCTTTGGTGCCTCAAATTCCTTCTGCTTGAGACGGATCTATGTGATCACTGCGCCGCCTGCAACTGTGATGCCAAAAATGCCGATGACAGTTACGGCGCGGCGCATAGGATCACTGTGCCCGCTTCCCCTGGCCTGCATTACCCCTCCCAAACCCTCACACCACTTACCTTTGGGGTGGCACACTTCTGTGTGTGCCGCCGCACTCTGTGATCCCTGCAGTGAGTGTCAACTCTTCCCACTAAAGGGGGTTGGAACTGACGCCGTAGGGCGCTTCTTTTTTTTTTGTGTCCCTTACTTTCCGAAATGGTAAGAGGGGACACCCCCGCAACCCTTGACCCCCCCCCCATTACTGTGCCCAGGAAGAGCGGGGGACACCACAGCACCCCTCGCTCTGCTTGGGTGCAGTAAATGTCACCCTCATTTTGTGCGCCTCCAAAGTCAGTGACTGTGGGGGCACACAAATGAGGGCGACATTTTTGTATGATACCCTTGAGACCAATATGTGTGGCACCGAGCACTGGTGAGCATTTTGTTGGTGTGTAGTTCTCTCCTCCCTTGCCCGTGCCATTCTCCATGGTATGTTCAGTAATCACTTGTGATCCACCAAAATTCTCCGCTCTTCCTCTGCTTGTCTGCATCCGGTCTGAGACGTCTGAATGTTCCCCACTGTAGACGAGAGACCTTCGCGATGTAATTCTTTGCCCTCCATATGCTTTGCTTTTACCTTTTTCGAGCCCCTGTTGTCATTGCCCACAGTGCCTCCAAAACCATTTGCGACGATGTGGCTCTCCTGTTAATTAATTACTTGTGACACTGCCATGTTGTCTGGCCAAGCAGCCAGCTCTTTGCCACTTCGATCTTTGCCCCATAGGTGTAAAGGCAATCCCGATGGGAAAGGTTTCCAGTTAGGTTTCTGGCCCGACCGTTGTCTTGCCATGCCTGTGGCCAGGAGCCAGCGCACCACTTTTGCCCCCAAACCTCTGCTGCACCAGTAAATGATACTCTCACGGCTTGGTTATTTAATGGCGTGCGCCATATGACCTCCCACATTGCCAGGTCCTTCACATTCTTCCCAAGCCTTGCATGAAAATCTCCCATGGTTGCCCTGTTTTTCTTTAATTCAGTCCTTCTTGAAAGAGTTTGCCCTTGTGGCATTACCCAGGTATGAAATTATGTGGGAAGGGTCGGCCGTTTCCTCATGCACCAGAGGGATGCCCCATTTTTCAGTTATTTCGTTAAAGTTCGCCAATGCCATCTGCATACATCAAGACCCTTCTGGGCCTGTGAACAAGAAATCATCCAAGTAATGGACGGCCTCTGCCATGGATTTCTGGGCTGCCCATTGAAGAAAACGGCTCAGCTTTTCAAAGAAGGCGCGCGATCTGTCACAGCGCATTGGTAAGGAGGTAAGCACTTGTCAAAATAACATTTGTTTTCAAATTAAAAACCTAGCCGCGGCTGTGGACTTCTGTGCACGGTTTGTCTGTCTGCTTTGGCTGATGGGGGGGAGGGAGGGCTCTCCCCCGACTTCATGTCTACCTAGAAGCTGGTGTAAGGCACTGCCACTTGTGTGCCGGGGACACCATCATTTACTGACTTTTCCCCGGGACGGGGTGGGGTAACTAGGAGGGGGTGGGTAGGATTCAGCGATGCCCTGTATTCCCCCCCCCCCTCCCCCACTAATAATGAGCAGATGTACCCGGAGACCGGTAATTCATGGGCCACTGCCTAAAACGATTTCCTTTTTTGACCCTCCCTATACCCGGATTATAACGATTTAACGTTATTTGGAGTGGTCTGGTTTGAGCTGGGTATGATAAACCTTGTGTCAGAAAATGGCTGTCCTTTGTCTGGACCGGTCTTCCGCCATTTTAACATTGCCTGCACTATGACCGGTGCGTTGCCCAGCGCCATTGGCAGCTCTGGCCGGTTTGCCTTCCATTGCTTTAGGGATGATCCTTGTGCATTTAGCGCTGCTGTTTTCTCCCCCACGTTTGCCGCACTGGGGCCTGTACCTGCGGCACTCCTTTCCCCAAGTGCAATGGCCCTTCTCAAACATGCAACAGATTCTTGTATTGCCACTCTGCTTGCCTCCCTGGGCTGTGGGCGAGTACTCTGGTGTGTTGCGACTATACGTTTTTGCCTCCTGCGAAAGGGCTATGAACGGGGAGAATTTGTGTCTCCAAACCGCCCCTGATAGTTATGGCGGCAAAATGGTCTGATGCAGAGCCCCTCTGTGGCACAGGGGGGCATGATCAAGAAAGTACCCGTTTTGCCCTGCCAGGCCCAGAAGGGGGGGGAATCCTCACCTCGCAGTAACCCAGTTGTTTGCATTTTGCACTATCCCCTTTGAAGGGAGAGGGGTGACCCCCCCATACCTTCAAAGCACCGCTCTGCGTGTCCCTTGCGTGGTGCCGTCCTCTACCCCCGCATGCTAATTGCCCTGCTACCCCATCTTAACACCTGTGCCAATTACCTACATGTCTGCCGTCGGTCCGCGGCACACGGCTTCCTTGGAGCCCGTCTGATTGGCTTACTTTTCTAGTGTGGTAATCTTGTCGCCTGTGGCTTATCCTTGGTTTCTATTCTGGGGTCAGGTCCTGCCTCCTCCCGTGCGACTCCCATGTTATTTAGCTGCAGTTCTCCAGTGACTCTGGTGGCCCTCAGCCTTGCAGTGCAATACTTTGTGGCTTGAGGCTGCAATTTGCCAGCGTCCGCCGAATACTGTTATACAGAGCTTGGGCTCTGGGGGAAGGGAACACTTCCCAATGAGGGCAGGAACAATGGCAGAATGTTTTGGGGAAAATGTAGCCTGTTTAGCTATTTTGGCCGTCACTCCCTCCTGAATTTTTTATTTTTGGCGGTTTTGCTTTGGGCACATGACATTTCAGCTAATGTGGGGGCTGGGTGTGCAAAATGTGTTACACCTCTGGGAGAAATTGTGACGACCCAAAGCAAATGTTTCACAAATAGTCCAATGTTGCACGCTTTGCTGTTTCCAGGTTATGGCACCATGTCCCTTCCACCTGTCGCCGTCTTCTGGACAGATGGTACCAATTTGGAGGTGCCTGGCAAAAGCCTTAAGTGGCACTACAAATCGAGCCAGGGCTCATCGAGGGGCGTGGCCTAACAGCAGGGGTCTTGATGGCCCGTTAGGCCACGTCCCCTTGACGAGCCCAGCTCAATGGGCTACTGGCACCCCTTTTGCAGAGATTACCACCCTCTCCCCCTTTGGGGAGAGGGTGCTAATCTCAGCATTTATTTTCTATAGGCTTGCCTGGCAGGGGACAGCGCCTCGCCTCTTCAGCCTTAATGCTGGTGCTGCCCCTCGCCAGCTGGGGAGGGGCAGCGTCGCCATCAAGGCTGAGCCCACTGGAAGCGGAGGCCTTTTTCCTAAAGACTGAAACTCCCGCGAATCCGCGGGAGCTTCAGTATTTAGAAAGCAAGGGCCTCACGTTTTCTCCATAATGGTGGCGCCGGCCCACGTGCATCCCTTGATTAAAGGGATGCCTCGCAGGTGCAGCGCCACCATTACGGCTGAAAGGCATTTGTTTCTGAAGCCTGAAGCGCTCTCACACGAGTGAGAGCTTCAGGCTGTAGAAAAAAATGCCTTTTCCTGTAGTGGCCTGGGCTGCCTGGGGAGATTAGTGGGCCCCGGCAGGGCCCCGCCTCAAAACGAGATTTCGGAGCCCCGGCAGGCACCGGCCCACTTAAAGCCCTGCCTATGCCGTAACCTGCACAAAAGTTGAAACTGTTATTTATTACATTTTATAGCGCACAAACAGCCCGTGGGCATCGAGGCGCTGTTGCTTGCAGTGAGCTTAGTTACAGAGTGGGTACAGCTGGGAAATGCATTTACACATTTGTACAATGATACATTAGGGAGCATAGTTGATAAGTGTAGAAGTTACAAATGCATTTGAGGATTGCCTAGGCTGATGATTGTGGCTGACATTATGCGAAGAGCACAGTTTTGTTGGCTTTGCCATTCCTTGTTTCTTACCGGCCTTGCCATTACCTGTCTGAGTCGTCGAAAGCTTCGTTATAGAGCTCTTGGTTGGGAACCACGAAATTGGAGGTGACCCTTTCAGACTTTGTGGGACACGCTTTACTCTGGTAGTTTGTACTGGTTTATATGGGATGATTGCTGCAGAGTTGAGTGTCGCAGACCTTCGAGTGTCGCAGACCTGCGGCCCCTTGTACTCCCGCCCCCAGCCTTGTTGCTGGCCCTAACAGACTGGCCTTTTGAGCGAGACAGTTTCATAGCCGCATAATGAGCGCCTGCTGTGTATGCTTTCCCAGGCTGGTGGGCGAAGCCCGACCCAGTGCCACAATGGGCGCGTTCATGCTGACGTCATTGGTGCGTTGCTACCAGATATCCAGCATTCTTTCCATGTGGCCCTAGTGTCCAGTGCGGGATTGAGCCACCCACCTCTGGGGGCCAAGGGGTCCGTCCTGGCCGCCCTTTAAACAAGAATCCACGAGCAGAGCGTCCTTCGCCCCCTTCTGTATGGGGTGCTCTGTGGCGGGAACAATGGTGGCCCTGTTGGGAGAAATACGTTGATGTTCAACAAACTCTTGTTTGGAGAAGAACAAAGTGGGTCTCGAGTCGGTCCGGTTCGTGGTTCAGGAGCGCGTGCGCGTGCTGCAGGCCTCGCGGATCTGTGCTCCGCTCCTCGGGGTCGCTGGATCTCGGTGCTGCCTCTTGAGCCCTGCACCCAGTCTCGCTCTTCCATGTCAAGGGGTGGCTGGTTATCCTATGGGTGAGGTTTCTAGGTGGCTTTATATTGCGGGGTGGCTTGTACCCGGCCCTTCTCTGGAGGCAGTGGCACTTCTATATAGCTCCTAGAAGGTTTCCAGGACTTTCAGGCAGCCCCTTTCAGAGCAGCTACAGTGCAATGCCCGCTATCCTTTGAAACTGGGCAGTTAATCAACGCTGGGTTGGTGAAGGCGAAGAGGGACCTGGCAACCAAATGGGGGAGAGGGGCGGGGGGGTAGAGGAGAAGCCAACGGTGGCGAAATGGAAGGAAGGGATGGACCACCGCAAAACACTTGAAGAAATGGTGTATAAGCGGAGGTTTCCCCGAGAAATTCCAAAAGATGTGGGGAAGATGGGATTCGGTGCGTTAAAGGAGGCGGCGAAAGGCAAGTTGGGGGATTGGGCATGAAATCGGGCAATGGATGAGGCAAAGGACAAGCGCACTCCATCTTGGCTGGGGAGTGCGTGGTGGGTGGTGGGAATGGCAATTGGACAAAAGATGAGGGGAGGGGGAAACGATGAGGAAATGTAGCTAAACTAGTGGGTGATTGTATTTCCAAATATGTGGGTGTGTCTGATCCGTCTTGTTTATTGTACAAAACAATACAAATGAGTAATTAAAAAAAACGGCCCATGGGGCCACCCCGTCTTCCTGCCCATAGCCTGGCTGTTTGGGGCAAAGGGAGCCTGTAGGATGGGGCAACGTCCAGTAACCAACACCCCTTTTCTCCAGACTCGTAGTTTCATGCCCACCCATGGTGAGTTTAGGAGTGGCCGCCGTGCCTCATTCTTTGGGCACTGGCAACTGTCCTATGTTTAGTGTTGCTAGTATTTACAGCCAGGGGAGCCAAGGCATAGCTGTCACCCCATAGCCGATAGGGCTGGGACCACATACCTCACCCGGCCATGGGACGGAGCCCATCAACCAGAGAGCCCTCTGCTGCTCCCTTCCCAATCATGGCAGCCAATCAACACTAGGCCAGAACTTTCCATTGTAGTGCCATCCAGCAGGCGGATTGGCGCTTTGAAGTGACTGCAAGGGGACCGTCCAGTGCCTTGCAAACCAAGTAAATATTGCAAAGAAGTCACTCCAAATGACCCCTGCCTTGAGACGGTGAACTCCTCTTTGCAGATCCAGGGAAAGACCAGAACTTACCACTTATCCTTTCTGGCATTTCTCCTCCTAAACACTAAAACATGCAGATCATGGCATCCATCCGTCTGCCGTGCTGCACCAGGTTCATGCTGGGCAGTGCTATGCCAGTGCCATAATCCACCGGTGTGGTTCTGCCTGAGCTGGCCGCTGCCCTCTCTGAAGTAAAGGAAAGAAGGACAGTAAGATACTGACTGTTTCCAGGGATTTGAAAAATGTCTGCCGTGAATTCACTCTTGACGTGTCCAGTTGGCTGTCCATACTCGCGTGATGCTTACTCCCTTTCCATGCTTTTGGTCAGTGCTGGGAGAGTAGGTTGTAGAGGCAACATTAGTGGGAGGGGTGGTCTGAGCCTTGACCATCTCTGGCTGATCTTCTAGGCCAGCTACCCCTATAGACGGCTTTTCCAGGTTGCCCTAATTCTGTCATTTATGAAGCGCTTTATGTCGAACCAGACTAATTTAGAGAAAACTGCCCGTGCTGTGGATATGGGGAGCCTAGCCTAGGAGAAACACAAACTAAGTTGCTACCCTGCTAAATACGCGAGGGAAGATCGAGATGGCCTTAACAGGATTCGAACCTGCCACCTGCAGATCCCAGACCCTGCCCTCAGCAGCAATTGCTTAACCCATAAAGCTCTTATTGTCCAAAGCACCCTGGCGGTCATCTTTGTTTGTGATCCTCAAAATTGGTCATGGCTGTGACGAATCGACTTCCAGGGCACCTGTGGTCCAGGGATGAATGTCGGTTTCTAAACCACCAATCAGCCCCACACCTCTAGTACACCAGAAGGGATCCGAACAGATTGGAAAACGCAAGCAAATTATAAACCATGTCCAATTTTGGTAACGTGGATGTAATGGCAGGCTTATCTCAAAGGTCGTGCATCGTTGGTTTGTTGCAATAAAGCAACAATACAATTACCCAGTGATATAAGGGACTGTCCAGAAAAGGTGGTATACACATCTACTTTATTATCATCACAACACAGTTCTAGCACACTACAAAATACACCCCACCCTATAAAGGACTGCAGAGGACAGACCATTTCATGAAGGAAAAGGGATGGACTCTGGATACTGACAGGAGGGTAGTCGGTAAAGTAATTAATCTCAATAGTTCAAGGATACTGGGTTTCAGCAGAAAGGGAGCAATGGGCCATAAAATGTCACTAAGGGCCTTCGGCGAAGGACCAGGGGGACAGAAGCACAGTGTGCCTTGTGCTTGTAGACATTATTGGTGCTCGACAGTGTAGAGTCGGTTTCGGGGCGCCTTGTAGATCCTGCCACAGATTTCAAGACTGGAGACAGCTGTGGCTATTGGGCAGCAGGCAGTTTGGCGAGCGAGGATGGGCGGACGGCTGCAGGCAGGCCTACACGGTGGCTCAAGAATCATTCTCTGTGCTGGTCGGCGGGTCTGAAGCACTGGTTGAGGCATCTCGGATGGCATGAGCGACTGCGGCCTAACAGTCAATGGTGCAGTCGGTTGCAACTCGAGGGGCTCGACTGGCTCGAAAATATACTTTTCCGGCAGACGTTGGTAAATGCTTGTCGATGCACTCCTCAGAGCTTCTTCACTGTGCTTGTGTCCTTTTTAAGGAGGACGGTCCAAAGCTGCAAGAGTTTTGCAGGAAACTGCCTTGTCCTTGGTTTGGTTTAGAGACTCTCTGGCACTTCCTACCCAGGAAGCTTGCTTGCAGAGGCTAGCAGGGCACGCTGTGTGCTGGCTGTTTACCGGGTGTGGAGCTGCTGGAGTGTCCTTTGGGTTCAGTATCTTCCTCTGTTCCTTGAGAGATGTTTAGGGGGAGGGGGATCTTGCCTCCCTCTCTTGAAATCCTGGCCTTCCTTCACTGGTGGAAGCTCTAAGGCACACTGTACCTTCTGCCACGGTCCAAATGAGAAGTTCTTGTTATTCCTTGCAAAGTCTTCAGATCTGCCAAAAGAGGGGCTCGGCCCTCTTTTAATGCCAAATGGGCAACAGTTAGTGGTGTATGCTAAGCCTACCTTAATGAACCAATTCTGGGTCCCCACCAACCATCTCCTGTATGCATGAGGTCACTACCGCTATTCAGGCTGCCTCTTCAAGGCTGGTAGGTGTGCTTCAGTTTCAGTGGTCTGAACCCTGGGGTCTGTCAAGGGTGGAGGGGTTGGAAGCCGGGCAAAAGTCTCAAAAAGAAATGTGGGCGGCAGAGTTAATTAGGAAGCAAAATATGCAAACTTCAGTCAGTTGCCATTT
This sequence comes from Ambystoma mexicanum, assembly GCF_040938575.1. Taxonomy (NCBI): domain Eukaryota; kingdom Metazoa; phylum Chordata; class Amphibia; order Caudata; family Ambystomatidae; genus Ambystoma; species Ambystoma mexicanum. Next base: position 321,261,811 of record NC_090926.1, on the reverse strand, counting down.
TAGTAATCTAAGAAAGGGCACTGGATAGATGTATTTGTCTTTTCTGAAAATTAATCCAGTTTCTGAAAAGTAACCCGAGGTTAGCTTTTCATTGCTGGCCAATTGTAAAAAGATGCCGACTGTGTGTTCGAAATTCTGTCTGAAGCGCACCATCCCAATGTTGGACATTCCATGAGCTCGCACTTTTGTGTGGTCTAGCAGGTGCGCTTCTGGTGTGGTAACGTGATGACCTTGGTTCGAATACGGCTTTGCACTGCTCGTACAGAACCAGCATCACCCCTGCAAAGGCCACCATAAGCTGTTTTGCAGCATGGAAGAGTTGATTTTTGAATTACAGTTCGTGAAAACCATTGGCAAAATATCTGGGCGGGCTTCGATACCGTCATTTTTTAGTTTGCTGTGCCAATAGGGCTGTGACGCACTTGTGGTTCTTGTAGCCCAGTGCTGAGGGAATGAGCTCTTTTTGGGCTGCACTGCTCCTATCATTGAGAAGGTATGTTTCCTGCTGCAGTGCTGTGGAGTGGGCAAGAGTAATGGCATGAACTGTATAAACTGTACAATTTGGCTGCAGTGGTCGGGCGCAGCCGTCGTTTTTTTAAATTCAGTTTTACTGCTCTTATAGTTTAAAAATAAACCGTCCCAGATTCGTCGTTTAGTAGGAAGAAGTGCACTTGATTGACTGAATGTTCCCTTAAACAGCAGGCGCATGTGCTTAGGGGTTTGTAGTGCCCGTGGGATGGGGTGTGGCCATGAGGTTTGTGGGGATAAGGGACAGGCCAGGGGGAACAGAGTACCACTACCTTCGTACACTTCGACCACTGTTTGGCTGTGACTGTACATTTAAAAACAAATTGGCCTTTTTTCTGAAAGCTATTTTAGGCCTTGCTACGAAGCCATTCACAAAGCCGACTCATTCATCCGGCTGTTAATTGAGAAGTTGCGGGTTCGGGCCCTCCCTGGGATGGCTGAGGTGTGGCTTGAGTGTGAAGAATAACGCGTATATGGCATATTTGGTATACCCTCCTGTACATCTGATTCTCCCAGTCTCTGGGACGTCTGGCCACCCGACTTAGTAGTGTGCCCCTCTACTTTGCTAGGAACTTGCACTGTAGCAGGGCCCTGTTTCTGATCCAAAGTGTAGCCCCTCAAGGAGTCTCCTGCTGGCGCTTTTATGCCGCTCGAGCACTTTTCTGACGGAAGTTTCTGGAAGCGATGGTGCACGCGCTGCTCTAGGTTTTGTTGTACTGCCGCTGGCCGTGTTCATGTGAAGGAAATGGGCCCATCTGCTTTTCCCCAGGTGGTGGGTTGCAGGAACTCTGCCGTGTTGACGCACATGGATGTCTGTGCTGCCTGGCTAAGCGTTGTCTAAAATGGATGCGTGTTCTGAAAAATGCCTTGTAGTGCTGTGGTGTCTTATCCATCGTCCTACATGTACGTGTGTCTTCTTTTATATGGTGGCAACGGGCTACCTTCCACGGTAGTCCATTCAGCACCACCACACAGGCAGTCTCACACCAGGCTCTGACCCTCTGAAACCCCTGAAGGGCAGGACGGGCCACTGAGCTATGCTCCACGCAGTCTAGCCTAAGGAGTGCAGCTCGAATCTGGTAAATTTGCAGGCCTAGCTGAAGGCTTAGTAGTCGATGCAAGAAGAAATGAAGATGCAGACGCTGATTGACTCAATCTGGACTGGGTTAATGCACCTGCTGCAGTTAAATGTGTACACCTGCCGGCAACCCATCTACTTCCTGGTGAGATGCATGGGCCCGCTTGTGAGACTTGATCATTGAAACTGTTCTCAAGTTGCCACCGACCCACCCAAGTTTGAGGCTAGCTTCACCCATACCTCACGCTTCCACAGGGTCCTGTCAAGAGCCAGGAATAAGACGGAGGACTCATGGTTTTTGCCATAAACTTTTATAAAATAACTACCTGATATACCCAGTGGTGTCCAGGCTTTCATTCAATCATGGGCACATGTGACTGCGAAATTTGGTGCAGAATGGTGAAATGGTGTGGAATTGTATATGGAACATATGCAAAGCCACAAACTTTGACTTTATATGAAAAAGGCTTAATTGTCCCTAATCTAGAAGATATATTCTACCTCAACCAAAACTAAGGGCCTGTTGTGCATCAAAATGTCCAAAGTAAAATGTCCTGTGTCCAAAATCCTATTGAAGTGCTCTCTCTAAAAGAAACACTAAGGTGCTATGGGTAATGGAAGTACGCAAATGTTAAAGTTCAACAAAAAGGCATAAATGCAACAAGTTCCACATGAATAATGTTCAAAGTTCCAGGGAGTGACTCCCTTCCCAAGGTTTCTCTTCACCAAAACAAAAGTTCAAAACAATAACCAAGTGCTTTGTAGCTCAAGAGGATAACTTGGTGTTGCAACTTATTCCAGGCAAAAGGTCTTTCTCACATTCAACGTAATTCACAACTTCTATGGGCATGAATCTTCCCTGGGATTCTCTGATTATAGTTCCTTGATACAATTTGAGTGTGGGTCCCAGACTCCAAAACAGCGGGTATACTCTCCTGCCATGTGCCTTCTCACATTCACTGTAATTCAATCTTCTGCCAGGGCTTTCTTTATGTAGTTCACTTTATACACACTTTCTTTGGTCTGGTATACTCCCCTGTCAGGTCTTTTAATATTCATTCAATTTCATTTTTTTTTCTGCCATGTATTTTGTAATGTGGCTCTGGGTCCCAGACCTTTTTTCCATGGACTTATCTTATAATCAAATGTCCCAGGGGCCCTATAATCCTGCTCGGGCTCGAACACTGTTTTCTTTGGTACGCGGTACACCCCCAAACACCCTCTCAACGGGCTCATTGGTTCTCAGTAGCAGCTTTGGGGTCCCTTGTGCCTCCCGTGTCAGACTGGGGCTGCTTGTTGGGTCTGCGGAGCATTTAGTTCACTTGTCGGCTACCACGATGCCTCAGGATTCCCTTGGCAGCTTCTTCTCCTCTTGGCGTCTCAGAGGCAGTGCTTCGACAGACAATGTTCCCAGGCCTTCCAGGACCCGGCAAGATGGTCTGCTTCCTCCGACTGCTTCGACCCGCATCGGAAGCAATGCATGTCCTGTGGTGCCAGCTGCCGTACTCAGTGTCTCTTCTTGCCTGTCCTCACCACAGCTGGGTAAGGAGACTGCTTTCCCGACATGGCTTTAAACCATTGTGGGCCAATTGCATTCTTCCAGCTACTAGGCTGCTGGTGTTGGCTCATATTAGGAGTTCTCATTATTGCTCCTTGCCTCTTACTTGTCTCAGTTTTTGTTCTTCTATTTGCTCTCTGATATTGAGGAACACTGTCTGTCAAATTGTCAAGTTGTTGGAGAGATCAAGGCAATATGCCATTAGGGTATGAGGGATGGAGGGGAATATCCATAAAAGGGAAAGTGGGGGGGGGGTCAGGGGAGTTGCTAGGTCTGGAAAAGACCCGGGGCTAAGCTGATGTTGGAACTGTTGGGACTGGGGGCTAGCTAGTCTTTTGGCTGTAGCTCCTGAGATTCTATCCGGGGCTACAACCTAAAGATCAGGGGCTATAGCCCCCTTAGCCCCCCCCTAGAAACGCCCCTGTGGGGGGGTTATTGTGCCTTGCCTGATGTCATCCGCCTTGAGGGTTGCATCCCCATGTGGTCCTCCCTCAAATAGCCACCACCAGTGTCCGAATTGGGTGGCAGCTGCCGTACCCTGGCCACATCAGGACAGGCTATCCCAGGAAAAGGAGTGAGGACACCATTGGGGTTTGTCCCAGTCCCCTATCGTCTGATCCTCCTGAGGGTCATGGCCCACCAGCTAGAGCACAATAACAGCAGTCCGACCCTCCCTTCACTGTGAATCAATCGACTCCAGGGCGTCTTGGCCTTCATTCGAGCTCTGTGGGGTATCCATGCAGGCACCTGGGAGGCCCCATTCTGCCGACCTTGCATGCAAACTGTGGGTGCTGTATTTATGTTGTGAATGTGTCAATTCTGCCGAGGGGCCTGTCCAGCATTCCTCAAGTCGTGTGCAGGGGACAAATGAGTAAAACATGTTGCAAACTTTGTTCGTTACGGGGAAAAAACTTCAAATGTTTTCCTTTTTGACCAGCAGATTTTTGTCACATCTGGCTAAAGTGAACAGACACCCTTTTTATGACCTTGACAGCAATGTGATAGAAGGCTGTTGATGGTTGTCATCTGTGTAGATTTTCTGCCATGGAAGAAAACCTAGCTTTCCAAGTTATGCAAGTAGCTCCCTTTTTAGTTTTTGCCATTAGATGGCGTTTTAGCGTGACATATAAGCCAAAATGATCATTAGAGTACAGATGGGCAGAAATGGCATATGAGGAGGGGACACCAAGCTTGTAGGTGTTTGGTTAGTTGCCCACCCATTGACTGGCCATGCTAATTCTCATGGACATTTCCACCCAGTTCCTTCCTTTCCAGAACACCTCGTCAGCGCTGGCACACAGGTGGTGAGGCCGCACAAGTGCGCAGCAAAAGGGCTCCTTGCCTCCAGCTGGAGGTTACTTGTATCGGTCTGGCCCGGCCCTTAAACACACTTTACAAGAACAGCAGGGTTGCTCAGTTGAGTGGAACAGAACGGAGCCCCCTGCTATTGTGCATTTGTTGGCGTGATTAGTGATGGACCCAGGACACATCCTGCAGCCCCAGAACTCTGGCTGCCCCTGAGGTCCAGTGCTGTCGGAATGTTGGGGAAGGTGGGGTGGTGAGGGTTTCTGACCACCCGCACAGGAAGAGTGCACTCACCTGTGTTTTTTTTTTTTATTTTTTAAAAGAATGATTGATGGGAGGGAGATCAGCCACTGAAAATATGTGGGGCCATTCCTGCACATATTTTCCATGCTCACTGCACAGCCGAAAATCATGTACTCTGGGAGGACACAGTTTACCACTGATGCCCTCCCCTGTCATGTGTAGCTGATACCAGACAGCCATGCATACATCAAAAGCATTTGGCCGTCGACAGCCTGATTAGAATTTCAAGGCCCCATGGAATTGTAGCTCTTGTCCAACCTTGGTGGTGGAGGCGAATACTGAAGAATGTTAATTGGCAGGCTCATGGAAGGCCTGGGTGCAGGAAATGACAATGGAGACCAGACGCCAACACCTCTTGCTAATGTATGTGTCAACTTGGTACTAACACTCCTCCTTTGTATGAAAGGGCAGTGGAGGTCCTGTCTGGAACCACTTCTTTCAGAGCAGGGAAGTATGTGAATTTTAGGAGACCAAAGTCTGCCTGCAACCCCCTATTTCAAAGGAGGCCCATGTTGTGACCAAGCACTGCATAGGGCTCAGGGAAATAGGGAGACACTAAGATGGGTGGGACTTAGAAGTATATGTTGTCATCCTTCCCCTGTCTGTTGCCAAGTGCTCTGGTTGTGACCTGAAGGATCACTGAAGATTGTTGGTGGAGACCCATGATTGGCTCAATTAAGTTGGGCTTGGCCTACACCAAACTCTAGGCCCTGTTTGCCTTTAAGGCGGCTGAGCCCCTCACTGATCAGATCACCTGAAGAATTTGCAAGGAATAAGGACTCATTTGGATCCAAGCTGAAGGTACAGTCTACCTTGCATCTTCCACCAGTGAAGGAAGGCCAGGAGTTCCAAGAGGAAAGCATGATCCCTCCCCTAAACATCTCCCAGGGACAGAGGGAGATACTAGACTCAGAGGACCCATTCAGCATCTCCAGAAACGGTACCCAGCCAGCACAGTGTGCCCTGCTAGGTTTCCGACAGCAAGCTTCCTAGGTGGGAAGTACCGGAGAGTCTCTGGACAAGGCTGTTGCCTGTATCTCCTGGCTTTGGGCTGTCTGCCTTGAAAGGACATGAGCCCTGTGAAGAAGCTAGGAGTGCCACACAAGCATCATCCAGCGTCCATCTTTTTAAGGACAATTTCGAGACAGCTGAGTTCTCAAACTGCATCCGGCTGCTCCACTTACTAATGTCACGCTGCAGTCACCAGAGCCATCAGAGATGCCCCGACCAGCATTCCAGATCTGCCAAACAGCACCAAGACGATTCTTGGCCCTGAGCTGCTGCGCCAGTCAGCCTGCAGACATCTGTCCAGCCTCGCTTGCCAAACTGCCTGCCGCCTGGTACCCGCAGCTGTCACCCGCAACTGTGTCTCACGGGCAGCAAAGCACCATGGAACCACCTCGATGCTGTCTGAAGGCACCTAGAGACAGTGAAGGCCTTTTGCCCCTTTGGTGCTGGGACCAAAATAATCTAGAACAGTAAGACTGATTACTTTACCAACCAACCTCCCTCCTGTCTGGATCATCCCTTTCCTTTGTGAAACTGTCTGCCCTCTGTGTTCCTTTACAGTGGGGGTTGTAATTTTAGCGTGCTATAACTGTCTGTTGTAGTAATAATAAAGTAAACATTTATTTTTGTAAATGACCTTGACTGGACAGTCCCCTTTTATCATTGGGTAATAATTGTATTTTCGCTGTGTTGCAACTAACCAACGATCCACGACTTTGCGGAGATAAGCCTGCCATTCGGTCCTGGTTACCAACAATTGGACAAGGAGGTCTTAAAATTTACTTGTATTCCAATCTGTTCGGATCCCTTCTGGTGTACTAGAGGTGTGGGGTTGATTGATGGTTTAGAAGCCAATATTTATCCCTGGACCACTTGTGCCTTGGAAGTTGATTCGTCACAGGCAGGCGCACAAATCTCAGAGGGCGCTGGTAGACCGGGGGCCGGCACTGCACCTCCTCATGGGAACTCTTTGAGCTCACTTTAAAGCCTTGCTATCAAACTTGCACTGGAAGTGCCTGCCAGTGTTTTCCCAAAGCAGTCTTCTGAGAGTTAATGACTTAATTGGATTTGCATAGTGCTACTTGTGTCATGTCTTTTGGTCAGGTCTACCGCCAGCCACTCGATTTATACGCACTAGGCGTACTTCACTGAAGCCCTGTTAAAAAGCATTCGCAAAGCCATCAGTTTGGCCTTGTGTATAAGTCTTAGACATTTTCCAGCCACTGCTATTAGATTGGCCAGGAACTCGCATCATTTTGCACCTGCTACCATCAATTGCAGTTAATGACAGTGTATTTGTATGTGCAGGTCCGGCTGGTCTGTGTTGGAGAGTATGGAGCAGTGATGGGCAAGCTGCTGCTTATTTTGCACTTTTTAAAAGTTTGAGAAAGGGGACATGTGGGCCTGTGAGGTGTTTGTGTATTTGGTGAGAAACTTAATTGATGGGAGAATAGCTACCCCCTCAACTTAACTGCCTCAACTGAGCTCCCAAAGTGCCTAATCAGTGGGTACACAGACAAGTAATGCCTAGGAAGTCTAATACCGTTTAAAGGAGCAGCTTAAACATGTGATGTCTCATTTCAAGACACAACTACTTTATGCATTTGGTGTTTTGTAATGCTCATGTCTTTCACAGGTAGTGCATCCCTCACCCACAATGGGAGTTGCAGCTGCAACCCCAAATATGAAGAAATGTGGGGTACAGCAGTGGGCAGCGATCCCTGACATGGCACAGGTGTTTGGAAATCTTTGGGCCCTGGCACTTAGTAAACACTGGCTGCCTCTTTGCGGCCTTGTGCCCTTCGGAGCTGAGGTGCCGCTTTGCACAGCACCGGAGAGCTTGCCTCTCCATGCTGAGCCGTTCTGTGCTTCATCTCTCTGTAGGAACGCTGTCCTCCCGTGTCGCACACCAAGGAATCGCCTTGAAAGCATTGGTCACTTGGCTTTGTGTAGTGCTTTAACTGGAAAACGAGCAGGTACTCGCCAAGCTACAAAGCAGGACGTTCGACGCACTCCGCCGCTTCGACGTGGCACCATGGGCACAGCTCCCTTTTAGGCACACCCTGTTTGCAGGCAATGCCCAGTGGGATTAAATTATGTGCCAAGGAGCTAACAAACGTGTATATGAGATCATTTCACACCAACTCCCAGTTTATGTATTGTGTTAAACTTTGAATATCTGTACTCAATGAGACTTTCTTTTTTTGCGCATCAAACGAGCAGATATCATAGCTGTAAACTAAGCTTTAGAAGTTTGTTGTTCGTCTCTCCTTTTTGTTCTGCCCAGTGGGCCCTGACGGAGACATTATGGACACTGCAGGTGGTGGAGAGAGGAGGTGGGAGAGGGTAAAAAGCTTGGTCCTTTAAATTGTGTTATGTGAAAATAAAAGCTTTAATTTTCACCTCGCAACATAGTTTTGTACCGGTACTCCTTCAGGCGTTTAGGTGCAGGCACTCAAATGTAAAAAAAAATTAGAAGTGCAGGTACTGAGGGCCGGGTAGGACCGGCCCATTTAAAGCACTGTCTTTGCACCACTAAACCATCTGCTGTAGTTGCTGGTCTCCATTTGAAACGTCCCCATCTGCCATGGACTACTGCTATGATGTGCTGCTCACTAAAGGGGGAGCAAACACCTAGTCCAATTGAAGCCTGTCATGGTTTATTACACAGCATACTCCAGCCGGGGAACTCCTTCCCCTACAATGAATGTGGCGCTCAATAAAATGCTTTTTATTTTTAATATACTGCGTAGTAGGCCTCCAACCCGTCTTGCACCCAACCTCCACAAAAACCCTGTGCCACAATGGACTAGGAACCAGGCTGGTGTGTATCAATGAGATATATTTATTTTATTTAATGAAAAGGGAAAATCAACCAAATGCACAGCCACCAATGTTGTGGCAACACAAATGCAATATCCTATCTAGAGCGACCAAGTGGAAGTGGGCTGTTGCACTCGCTTTGGTTATAATGACAAACCGGAAGAGACAATCGGGTTGAAATAGACTGTTGCACTTGCTTTTGCTCTAATGACAAAATGGGATAAAAATTCCACACAAAGTGATAGCACCAACCGTTAAGCATCCCCCCCTTGCAACACTCCCACCCTCCCCAGCCCCTGCCAAACATCAATTAAACGTGATTCCTTTGAATGGAAGGCAGTGGCCAGGAGTAGGAATAAAGGGGGAAATTTGATTTGGGGTGAAGCCAACCACTGCAAGATGGGAAGCTAGCAAACAAAAGGAAACCCCGTTTTTGGAGCAAAATGGGATTTTGATTATTACTCACAACTGCCAGAATAGAAGAAAATTCGTATTGCTTACACTTAAAAGATGGGCAGCGTTTTAGAGACTACTAATTAGCACACCAGGGCAAAATAGTAGGAAAATCGGTTCTTGGGAGAAAGCAAATGCAAAGGGAAAATACAGTGGCAAATGGAAATTAGTTTATACTAAGGCTTACAATGACAGGCAGCTCAGGGAAGGAGGGAAGGGGTTTAGTTTACAATGGGGAAAATTGGTTTTCAGTGACCAGGACAGAGGCTTAGACTTCTATGCAAAAGGGATTGCTCACAATGGGAACAACTGGGTTTAATAGGACCAATGCAAATGGGAATTAGTTTGGTAATGCACACAATACACAGACAAATTTGTTTTTTAGTTACAGGGAGAATTGTTTTGAGGCAACACGGACTATCACAATTAAATACCAGGAACAAGATGGTTGATTTTGAATTGCAACAATCTTGAACCGTGAATTTCAATGGGGAATTGATTTACTTGAAAAAATACTAAGGATTTACACAGACCACTAACATACACAGGCAAACAAGAGCTTTTTCTATGGGGAGATAACTAAATTACACTGGCAGTTGGGGTTTTCAATGGGATATTGGATGTACTGCTACAAAAAAGAAGAGTTTATGCAAATTAGGGCTTGGATTTTTGCTACTTGCACAGCAAGCCTTGGTTTAAGATTTCAGGAAAGGCAGCTGCATCTTGGGGCACTCTGGACAGATAGGGCCAGGGATCTGGTCACTGCACTCTCTAAGATGGTAAGGTTCAGCAGCCTTCTCAACGTCCTTCTCCTGTCTCCCAGGTTTTTGTGTGGCCGTAGTCCTAGTACAGTCCCCCCTGAATAGCAGAAATGACATCACTAACTTTACAATCTAGGGGAGGACCCTGTAATTATCCCTGCCACTAGGATTGGACAGTTTCCATCCCTCTCTCCGCCCCCAGTTGGGATTGGTTCAGGGGAGGAGAGCATCATATGTCTTTTCCATTTGTCATCCTCCTTTTGTTCCCTTTACCACTTTTGGCCAAAACTAGTTGTGTATCATTACTGCGTAATTGTACTAGCCACTGCCATATGCAACATATATTCTGTTTGAGTTGGTCATGGGGAATTAGATAAGCCGACTGCCAAATCCGTGCGATGTAGCATGGCCATGTGACACCTTTTTGTTTTCATGAAATATACAACAGTTATGAATATGTAAGTTCTCAAGCATGTTCATAATTTCATTTTCCACCTTTTCATCAAATCTCATTAATTGTCACATGTTCAGATCAGCCAGAAACCTGATGCAAATGGCCATTACAGTTCCCAGAGTCCCAGGTAAATGCAATGTATATCCTTAAAACCACCTGGAAATGACATGAACAAAGGCATAAAATTGAGATCCATCCTCAGTCTGATGGCTGCGCAAAATGTCTAAAGCAAAATAGTCTTTTAATATGAATGATGAGTGTATCTGTCAGCAAATGGGCTGACTGCTTCATCCCCCACAGCCATCTGTTCCCCTGGGTCAGCCTGTGACTAGAGGGTTTTTATGAGTCTCTTTGAAATTGACAGTTTTCTCTTTGAAGTGGGTGCAACAAGAACTTGCACCTTTTCGTCATGCTTTAGCTAAGAATTGCCTTTTTTGAAATTCCTGCCATCATGTCTGCAGAACAAGGAATTATGACGCCTCCCGCAGCATTACATTTTATTGCAGGGTTGTTCGAGGAGAGGTGCAAATCCAACTGGAAGTGGAGCTTTTTTAATTGTGAATTGTATGCCTCAGCCAAAACCAGTTTTTCCTGAAGTAGTCTCTTCAAAGGTTACTGAGTTTTGTGGGTAAAACCTAATATACATTTGCTTTGGTCACCCCCCTCATCAGGTTTCCCTGACATTTTTCTGTGAGCAGTGGTATCTTTTTCCATTGTGGCTTTTTAAAAGCAGAATTTATTTGCAAATACAAGTGCAGGCTGGTTTTTCTTTTTAATGTTTGAAAATCCTGTCTTGCAGGTCACAGGAATCTTTGATCTCTCTTCCTTGGGTGAATTTACATTGCTGCTTGTCCATTGATGATGGGTAGGCCCCTTTCCCCATAGTTCTTTAATTTGACATAAACACAAAGGAAAAGCCAGGCCGTTTTTGGTAGCAGTGTTTCGATGCTGCTGTTGATGGGAAAGGGAAAGCAAATGACAGGCCGTTTTTGGTTGCAGTGTTTTAAATGCTTCTGTTCAGGTGAAAGACTTCTGTTTGGGAACTTTAAATGCACCCGACAAGCTTTGGTGGGAAAAAGCATGCATGACGGCCCCTAAAGCAAATTTGGAAACAAACGGGTCAAAATGGTGGGTTTAACAGCAGAATTGTAATGAAAGCCCTAGGGTTTAGAGGCATGTTTTGAAATCTGGGTGTTGTGTGTCCCATAGAAACGATTCATGCGCCTGCAGAGTAGACTTCTGGCACGTCATTGAAGTAGTGCCCGAGGCAGTGCCACTACCACCCTGGGAAAACTGATAATTATTATTTTGTATTGATCATTTTTATGTGATGCAGAGTTGTGTCGGTTTTTTCTTTTGCTAAAAATTGTTTCAATTAAAGCAAATAAAAAAACTGATGTAGATGCTGTACAAATAACTGCAATTTAAACTGTGTATCTCTTGGCACCGTTTTTAAAATGCTACGCCAGGAAATGCAATGCAAATCATTGTATTTTATAACTGACCATGACCCGAGTACTAATTGTTGTGTAAGTGTGCGGACACCCTAGGGCTAGTAATTTTCAAGTATCGCTGACTGTTGTTAAATCAACATATCTATGCTGCTCAGATATTCCCAAATGGCTTCTGGGATGTTCTGTGCCAATCTGACAGGGGTGCTGCTCAGATATGTTGCTACTTAAATATTCTCAGGCTAGATGCAGTCCCAGCAAATGTTTGTCCGTTTTAAATATAGCCATCTTTTTCTAAATGACCAAGCCACTTCAAACTGCCCCCAGTTTAATCTCACGTGGTGCTGCCCTATTTACCTATTGCACACACCGTCCTGATGCCTTGTGCATTGCCAGCGAAAATTGCTACACTCCTATTAAAGGCCCCAGAAAATGGCCCACGTCAGTTGCATATCCCATGGAAATGGTCTAGTTTCCTATTTCTCCCAGAATAAGGTCTCCTGCCAGTTTCTTATTGCCCTAATAAAATGCCCATACCTTGAGGATATTGGGTGGCGAGGGGGTGGAACATTTGAAGGGGGCTGAGAGGGCAAACGATCAGGCTACTTTGTAATGGACAGCACAGTTAACCCCCTCACACCCCAATCGCTTAATTCAATGTGTTCCTATTGGTTGGCCTATCAGATGTAGCTTCATTTTTGACAAATCAAGGCCAGGTCATAGTATTCCCTTAGGCGAGAGTACAGAGTGCTTGTGGTTAGCCCGTTTGATGCTTTCTAGACTTATGCCTATGGGCTCAGTGGGTATATTGAGCGGGTTCTGCATTAGCAAATTTGGCTGTGTCTGATCGGTTGGTCAATTTGAGCCATCGGGTCGTCCTCTGGGCAGCCTTTGGTACCGCTGTTCTTCATTCTCCATAAACTTGATGGGTCTTTAAAGCCTCTTTGGTTCTTAATGGATCCAAAAAACTCTGGTCTTGCATCTCTACCCTTTCCGTCTTGTGCAATGCAATTTCAACCAATTTAAGGCTTGCTCTGTCCCTCAGTATCTTAGTGTCCCCTTCCACCGCTGAAGAGTGATGTGAGGTGCCTGATCGGCTGGGATCTTGACTATTTCATGTCATGTATTTGTTAATGTTGTCTCGCCAGACGTTTTAGCAAATCGATCATGTCACCAAAGGCTTCCATAGGACCTTAACTTGAAGAGCTAGTGGGTGGAGTGCTGGCTGCTGAGGGTTGCTGGTTGAAGCTGTTCTATAATGTGAGCAATGTGCACAGTGCATGGGCTTATTGTCTCAATTCTAATACGAGGTTGGGGGTATTAGGCTTGAGGGCTACATACGATCTAATGTGCTTCTTAAACTCTTCCGTTTCAGGGCTCTTCGTCAAGGTGCAAATCACTCAGTGAGTCTCCCGAGGGCCACAGGTAAGAGGCCCAGCTTATTCCTATATTCTAGTGCACCATGACTAATGTAGATGATTCGATGGAATAATGGGAGGTGTGTGTGTGTGTGTGTGTGTGTGTGTTCCTAATTGCCATACTTTTAAGATGGATGAAACATGTAATTTTTGATTTGGGTAATTGCTGATCTAACAAGCATCAAGGCCTATGTGTGCTGGTCCTACATTTACAAATGTATGTTAATTCTTTGTGGTGGCAGCGTACCTCGTACTTGCATGGTTCCACCCTTGTGTGCACACAAGCACCCCCACTTTTTGTCAATCTTTTCAGGTGGTCACAGCACTCTTTTCAAGTTGGTAGAGTACACCCTGCAATAGGAGGTTTAGGACCAATAATGGTAATGATGGGTGAATGTGCAGGTTGGGTGGTTGTGCACTATAAACATGTTGAACCAGTAGGCCCTTTAAGACGAGGTAACAGTATCTGAGATGGATGGGGATGCAGATCTTACTCGTACATCAATAATCAGACTGACTCAGGAAGGTGGCAAAACACAACTGTTTTAATTGAAATTGTCTAAAACTGGGAGTACAACGGGCATTAACGGGCGCCGCACAGTCATAAGTCTTTAAATTCACATGGAAAAACACCTTCATAGTCAAATCTTGTCATGAGTGACGTCCTACTGTGTGGCAAAATAAGAAACCTACTAGGGGATGTGATGGGCTTAAAGGGAACATCTCTGTATACTTTCTATGGGGGACTGGACTATGATTGGGGTCTCTAAGGTCAGGTGGACAGCTATGCCCACCCTAATGCAAGTCATCTTATGTATCATACTAATACATGACGTTTCATTGGCTTCTCAAACTATAGGGCTGTTTGCTCCGTGGCCCTCTACAATTGGTTGACACGCTTGTACCCTTCTGGAATATTCCACTCGCTAGCAGCACGCAAGCTGGTACCCCAGGTGCTGGAGGGTTGGCTTGGTCATGCCTCACCACCCAAATAGCCTAACATCCATCATCGCTCCTGCTGTCTGCCATTCAGTTAGTTCTTTGAACTTGGCCTTGCAAAGGATCACTGTGCCTTTTGAATAAAAGGGAGTGCGAGCATGGCCTTAACTTCTGGTCTTGGTGTAGCTTGCCCAAAGTCTATTTTCATCTGACCATGTGACAGGAGACCACGTTTTGAGCTCCTTCGTTGTGTTAATACCATTCAATGAATAAAGTCAAGAAGATGTCTTTGTCCTCAAATGGTGACATGGGGCAGCCCTGATGCTAATGGGGCCACACTGAAGATTTTAAATCCACACGTGGGTGCGGTGTGAGTGCGGGTGGTACCCCCAAGATTTGCGGCACACCCAGAAGATTTAAAAATGGGCTGTGGTGATGGCAGTGATCATGGGTGGCCCCCACACCAACTGGGCCCCTGAGAAGAGTAGAACAAGGCTGCTGCAGTGACTGCGGGCGGACCCCACTACCGCAGGGTGCCGTCCAAGAGCTGTGGAAGTGTGAAGGCAAAACCAGAAGGGGCCATTGGCCCAGTCAGCCACCAGATATGGCACCAAGGTACTGTGAAGGGGTGACTGACTGCGGCAGTCACCCCATTGTGACATAGTGTTTGTGAATATATGTTGTATGTAAATGCATGTGTATTTTTATGCGTTTATTTAAGTAGTGGGAGATGTAGAATTCAGGGCAAGCATTAGGGGGAATGTTTTGTAGGGCTGAAGTTGAATAGGACGTAAGGAAATTAAATGAGGAAAATGGAGGTTGAGAAGAGGTACCCTGGCGTGAGGTAGCTGGATAGTGTGGTGGCCTCTCCGAGGCAGGCTTGGGAGATGGGACCACCCACAGACATCCTCTGGCCTCACACTGCATGTGGGTGGTATAGGAGTTTAGGTAATATGTGCTGTGTCAGATTCACCATAAGCGTCCCCGCGACCCCCTCCAAGGAAGGGTGAGCTGACGTAGGGGGGGGGGGTCCCCATATAGTTGGTGCTCACGCCAGAGGAATCCTAGGTAGTAATAAAACAGAAAAGCTATTATAAGCATACAGTGTTTTTTTTTTTTATAAAGGAGGGTCCCATTAGTATCTCACTATGTATTCTGGTGTCTGTGTCCATTAGTAATCTAGGAACTCTGGGTGTAGCCTGTCTCCTGTTAGAAGCCATTTTGTTTTGAGATGCAGGGCCCCTCCCTATGCAGCTGGCCTGGAGCTGGTTGTCCCTATGGGGACTGGGGACTGTGCCTGCACCGGGGAAAGGTACACCCTGGCACGGAGTAGGGCCAGAAAACGGGGGCTGCACATGCATGTCTGCTGGCGTTTCAACAATCGATCCACACGGAAACTTGCTGTGAAGTGGAACCACCGGCCTGACCTTTTGACAGACTGAAAACAATAATTTGAGGCTGTGACACCATTAATACGATTCACTGATCTCCAGCTAGAACTTGCTGGATGTGTTCTAGAGGCAGAACCACTCTTTCAATGAAGCCTGCAGCTGTGCTGGAATTAGTTTCATGCTTCTTTAGAAATATCCTGCCCTAGAAAGGGCATGGATCTTATAGGGCGATCCCAGGGTTCCCTTGAATTGAATTTCATGTGGTTGACAAAGCCTCACTTCATTGGGGCATTCATTGGGGCAAAACGAGGTGGAGGAAGGTCCAAGCATCAGCTGAGGAAGCCATCCATGTACTTCATAAGGCTCTTACCCGCAGAAATGTAATCTGTTACCTGCTCTGGGGGTGGGGGAGGGGTACAAAAGCGCTGAGGGGTATGCAGCTCTGGTTCACTGGCATGTGGCAAATCGTTGCCAGTTTAGGGAAGTGCACCTTTTTTGCTCAAGCTGCTTCCTCTGCAAGTGCCAGCAGAGACGCAGTGCGTGTGAGTGTGCCCTGACTTGAACATGGTGCTACTTCTAGGCCAGTTCAGCGTTCTCCCGGCTGTATGCTCGGACCCTATTGCATGCTGGTACTTGTAGGCCCGCATTCTGTAAATACTGGCATTGTCACTTTATAGCCTGCAGGGCTATAAAGTGACAATGCCAGTATTTACAGAAAGTATGTATTTTTAAGGAGACAGTGTGTGCATGAAGTAGTGATGTGTGGTGAGAAGTGGGCAGTGGCGTGTCCACATGACTTTATTTGGTGGGCAGGATGCCCATGTTGAGCAGTTACCTTGAGTGTTCATTACTGCTGTGCAGCACAGGGTAGTAACATTTACCCGAAGTAATTACTTGGGCTCATGCCAAGGATCCATGCACAACTCTATGGCCATCCAAAGAGGTCTTGTATGTTCTCTACGTAATTTTGTCACAGCCTCCTCTCTTTCATCCTTATGGGTCGAATACAACAATTAAATATTCAGTGTTCGAAATTTGGGGGGGGGGTGGTATTTAGCTAGAGCCTGGTTAGCTTGCAACAGTGTCCAGGCTTTTGTCTCCCCAGGGCAACTGATGCAGAAGAAAACACAACTATGACTTTAACTTGGGGAGTCATCATTACTGGGCAAAACGATGTTTGCATCTGCCGAACGCTACGCACTAGCCCCTTGCTCCCCAATGATGGCGCCTGGTCTCTGCGGCCTTTAGCTTCTGCTTACCCAGTCTTCATTTCGATCGCTGCCATTTGGTGGGATCGTCCCAGTTGCGCCCGGCGCCCAGTTACCTCCGGGTTCGGCGCGCGGTATCAATGAGATAGAGTAGTGACCTTTACTCCTTTGCACCAGGAGACCCCCTAGAGCAGCGTTGACGCTCCATTATACGCCAGTCCCGGTGTGTGACTCAGATCATTACCCATCAGCACACCTGACATGCCACAGGGCATCACAGCACACGGGAGGAGGGGGGTGTAACGTGGGCGGTGGGTGGGGTCTGCTCGCCCCACGCACCAAATCCTGGTGATTTGGGGTGTTGTGCATGGGAAAAGGGACAGGGCCCCTTTAAGGAAAAGATGAGGACAGAGGGAACGGGGGGCGGGGCAAGGGGAGGGGGAAGCGGGAAAGTCGGGACGAGGGGCAGTTCTGTATTAATAAAGGTTGAATGAAGACGTGCCCGGTGTCGCAGCGTATTTTGTAGGCCAGAGGCCTTACAACAACTGGCGACGAAGCCAGACGGACCGCGCACACGAAGAAAACGCCCAGACAGGGAGCACGCGAGGCAGGGAGGAGCCAGCGCGCCCGAAGAAGGTATCCGGAGCAGCAGAAGGACCCGCCGCCGAGGACTATACGCGAGGTGCGGAGGAACCTACGCGCACGTAGAGAGCAGCTGGAGACCCCGAAAGCGAGGAGGAGCCGGAGCCCGGCGTAACGGAAGGACCCGACGTCGGAGGTACATACGCACGCGAGAGAGCAGCTGGAGCCGAGGAGGGGCCCCGTGGAAGAAAGGAAAGGAGACGCACGCCGCAGAGGACGAGGAGGAGCCCAGTAGACCGCGGAACAGCACTGGAGGCCGTAAGGTGCCAAGAGCACACGCAAGTACTGAATAAACCCCACAGGCCCTGAGGAAAAGGTGATAGGCACGGCAACGCAACACAAGCCACTTGAAAGCGAGGAACTTTATACCTACACGAAGGATTAAATGAGCCACTTGAAAGCAAGGAACTGAAGGATTTAATGAGCCACTTGAAAGCGAGGAACTGTGTGCATGTGTGAACGTGTTAACGGCCACTCGAAAGCGAGGAACGCGTTAAAGCGCCACTTGAAAGCGAGGAACTGTATGCACGCACGAGCGTGGCAACGGCCACTTGAAAACGAGGAACGTCACGCGCAATCGAGTACGAGCAACAGAAAGCGCCCACCCGAGAGTGAGGGAAGTAAAACACGCATACCAGCAGACACTCAACCTCACCAGCCATGTCGCAACAAGGGAGTGGTGGGAGCGCAGCGGGAGACACCACGGCACCTGCCACGCCTGGCGTGACTCCCACAAATCCAGTCTCCTTCCTACGCCGCCCAAACCCATTCTCGCTAGAACCACAAGAAAACCAAGGGCAAAGGTGGCAAGAATGGATGGACGAGTTCGAGGAATTCATGAGGGCAGTAGGAAACCAAGACGCCCCGAACAAACTAGACATGTTCACTAACTTGGTTGGGAAAGACATAAAAAGCGTCATCAAGACCATCCCTGCAGCAGAAAGGAACACATACCAAAGACTCATTGAAGCCATCGACGGTCGATTGATAATAGTCCCGAACAGAGACTACGAGCGTTACATCTTTAATCAATGCACCCAGTTACCCCAAGAAACAATTGGCCAATTCATATTACGCCTACAAAGGAAAATAGCATACTGTGACTTCGCCAACTTCAACGATGACGAGGCCATCCGCCTGAGAGTGATAGAGGGATGCCTGTCATTTTCCGCAAACATCTTCTAAAAAAAACCCTCCCTCTGAAAGAAATAGCTGAAGTCGCCAGAGTATATGAAAGAGTGGATGCTCAGGCTGCACACATGGAGAACCCGAGAAAGATAGACTCCATCGCAGCCGTCACCACCAATCAAATCAGCCGCCAACACAACAATACATACAGACATACCAATGGAACAACGCAAGACGCCCACCACCTGAAAGACAATGTTACCGATGCGGGTTTGAGTTTCCCCACAGAGGTCAATGCCCCGCAATTGGCCAGATGTGCATGAGGTGCGGACAAGAGAATCACTTTCAGAGTATGTGTCGGGAGAAAACACCCCCGCTGTCAGCATATAGACCACACAACCAGCAACCGACCGCAAAGAAGTTCGAGCCGCGGCCCGAGCCAATGAGACCACCCAACCCAAGACCATACGCGGAACGAGAATACGCCAAGCCAGCCGTCAACCCCAGAACACCAAACAACTCCGGGTTCATCAGGGCGGTCGAAAACCTACAAGTGGACCAAACAGATGCACCGTATGCCAACCAAGAACAAATATATCACATGCAAGCGTACCCAGAAGAGGAAACCCGGAGGGAAGATAACACCAGAGACCCATACGAAAACCCGCCAGTCGAAGAACACCCTGCACAATACCTACCCTATGCTGAATACGACCGATACAGCAGGGAATACGTCCGACTCATCTCGGAAGCATCCGACGACAGCGCGGCACCCAGAGTGATGGTACACCTGGGAGAGATAGACACTCCATTCCTAGTGGACACGGGCGCAACCGTAAATGTCATGAGTTACATAGCATACGGCCATCTAGCGAACAAGTTTCCCTTACAACCATCCTACGCCCACATATTTCAATGGGGCGCAACACAGCCACTGACCTCAAAAGGACAATTCACATGTGACCTCATACACAGGGGCAAGAGAGCACCGACCGCGATACACGTAATCCACAGCCAGGCAACTGCCAGATGCCTGCTCAGCCACAAGACGGCCACAGCCCTAGGTCTCATCGACTTCCACTACGATGCATCAGAGGTGATCCAAGGCGTCCCGCCTAATTCCTGCGTCATACAAGCCATCCACCACATTGCCCCAAACATAGGAAATCTGAAATCGGCGTACCCGGCCCTATTTGAAGGCGTCGGCAAACTGAAGAACAACGTCATCACGCTACATGTTGATCCCAAGATCCAGCCAGTACCACAACACCCCAGGAGGGTAGGGTTCCACCTGCAGGCGAAAGTATCGCACGAGTTGCAAACGCTACTGGACAATGACATCATTGAGAGGGCAACAGGACCCACCCCGTGGGTTTCCCCACTGGTAGTCGTCCCCAAAGCAGATGGACGCCTCTGTGTGGACATGAGAATCCCCAATACCGCCATCCAACGGGAAAGGCACCCGGGTCCCAACATAGAGGACATGCTAATCAGGCTCAACCAAGCCACGAAATTCTCAAAACTGGACCTCAACCAGGGATACCACCAGCTAGTGATTGACCCTGCATCGAGGCCCATCACAACATTCACCACCCATGAGGGCCTATTCCGCTACAAACGACTTAACTTTGGAATCTCGTCCGCTGCCGAGATATTTCAAGAAACAATCCACAGACTGATTTGCTCCGTCCCCAATGCATTCAACTACAGCGATGACATCCTCATCTTTGGCGTCACACAGGATCAGCATGACACAGCCCTACACCAAGTGTGCCGCATCCTACAAGATGCCGGACTGACACTCAACAGTCAGAAGTGCGAAATCAACACACGCACCCTATGCTTCTTCGGCCACATCTTCTCGGACCAAGGAATAAAAGCTGACCCGGACAAGATCCGCGCCATTACCAACCTGCCTAGCCCGCAGGACGCCTCCGAACTCCGCTCGTTCCTGGGCATGGCGGGATACTGCGCCCGCTATCTCCCACGATATGCGTCACTAACATGCCCACTGCGACACCTGCTGAAAAAAGACAAACCCTTCCAGTGGACGGACCAATGCCAACAGGCTTTCGCCACGATAAAGCAAGAGCTAGCGGCCAACCGCCAACTGGCGTACTTCAACCCGAGCTGGCGGACAGAAATAACTGCGGATGCTAGCCCAGTGGGGCTGGGTGCCATCTTGGCTCAAACAGATCCACAAGAGAACTCCAAAACCAACATAGTGGCATACGCCAGCCGCGCACTCAACTCCACCGAACAAGCATACTCACAGGCAGAGCGGGAGAGCCTGGCGGCAGTGTGGGCGTGCGAAAAATTTCACCACTTCGTCATCGGACAAAGGTTCACCCTCGTTACGGACCACCAAGCCTTACTGGCCCTATTTGGCAACCCGAGAATTAAGATGCCCCCACGCATTGAACGATGGGGAATCCGTCTTCAGGAATACGACTATACCATCATTCACAAGCCCGGAGGCGACGCAAACCCAGCAGACTATCTATCACGGCACCCGGAAGGAGCTCCAGACACCGCAATGCAAGGAGAAGCCGATGAATACATCGCATACCTGTCACACAATGCTCTTCCCCCAGCCATCACCGCTGAACTATTTGCAGAAAAGAGCAGAGCTGACCCCACCATCAAAGCGGCCGTCCACCTCACCAACACCAACAAGTGGCGGCAGGCGGCCAACCAACACTTCGAAGAAGGGGAAGGGGGGGGAAGTAGACAGAAGAGACTTGGCCAGAATGGAGAAAATACACAACGAACTGGCCACAACAAACCAAGGCACACTACTCAGAGGGAACCGCCTGGTAGCACCCAAGAGTCTTAGAAAGCCACTAGTTATGATCGCCCACGAGGGTCATCGAGGCGCGGCGAATACAAAAAAGATACTCAGAAACCAGGTGTGGTTCCCCCACATGGACACCATTGTAGACGACATACTAAGACACTGCAACTCTTGCCAGGTAAACGCGGCCGGCTCACCACCCTGCCCCCTGCGCATAGTTCCGCTCCCTGACGGACCGTGGCAGCGAGTGGCACTTGACTTCTACGGCCCACTCGAAGAGGGGGGTCACCTGCTCGTGGCCATAGATGAATACTCCTGATTCCCATTGGTAAAACACGTACAATCCACAGCCTTCCACCATGTGGTAGGCCCGATAGACGAAGTATTTAGCGAATGGGGCGTCCCCAACGTAGTGAAAACGGACAATGGATCCCCATTCCAAGGACAAGAATTTAGGAAATTCGCAGCGCACCTCGGATTCCACCACCAGAAGATCACACCATTATGGCCCCAGGCCAACGGAATGGTGGAACGGTTCATGGCGAACATTAAGCGCACACGCCAAAAAGCAGCAACAGACCAAGCCTCGATGCCACAAGCCATCTCACAAATGCTACGAAGCTACCGACATACCCCCCACGAGGCAACTGGACACACCCCAGCCGCACTCGTGATCAAATACAAACCGAGGACCAGGCTTCCCCAACTCGAGGACTACACTCCGGAGGAGGACGACGAGATCCGACGACGAGAAGCAGAGAGGAGACAAAAGGCCAAAGAATGGACTGACCGGAAACGGAAGGCCAAGGAACCCCTGATCCCCGTAGGAGAAACAGTGCTAGTCAGGCAGGCCCAACGCCGTAAAACGGACTCGAGACATCAGCCCGAGTCCATGATAGTGACAGAGGTGAAAGGACCCATGATCACCGCCCTAGGAGACCGGGGTGAAATAACCCGCAACGCGTCATACTTCAGGCGAATGTTCCAAGGAGACAGATCTGAGGACGTACCTCTTGAGGAAGAAGACCCTATGGACCCAGAGACCCCTCCCGATCCGCCCGAGGCGCCGCCACCGGCAAGCCGGGAGGGCGAAGGGGGAGAGCGAGCCGAGCGGCCCCACCGGCTAGCCAGACGGCCCACTCGGCTCATCGAAGAGATGTAAGGACGAACTTCAACGATAAGTAAGAGGGGGGTGTTGTGCATGGGAAAAGGGACAGGGCCCCTTTAAGGAAAAGATAAGGACAGAGGGAACGGGGGGCGGGGCAAGGGGAGGGGGAAGCGGGAAAGTCGGGACGAGGGGCAGTTCTGTATTAATAAAGGTTGAATGAAGACGTGCCCGGTGTCGCAGCGTATTTTGTAGGCCAGAGGCCTTACAACATGGGGGGGCTCGAAGGATCCGTAAACCATGAGTCCAGTCAATAAAATGGATGCACGACTATAGTGGTTTGAACAGCAGGTGCCTCGGAGGGCACCACACCCAGGGTGTACTTCCCCCACCCGCCTGGTAAATAATTGACAGATCTGCGTGCGATCTCGACGCCACCAGCTTCTGCCAACCATCTGCTTATTTTGTTCCGCGCCTCCAAACCTGCCACCCCAGGCCCTCTCCCTTTAGCTGCAAAGAGCAGGCGAGGCGTCATGGTGGCACCTCACCGCACACCTACGCAATTGTGAATATTCAGTCACTAGCCGAACAGCTGCTATTACAAGAGGCAACCGCTTCCACCCGGCTTCTGTGCCCAGTGCACCCGCTTCCCTCGGGGAAACCGACCCTACGCGCCAAGTCCTCTGTCTCCCCTGCCCGGCCTCCCTACTGCCGGGCACAGTTTCAACCGAGCCAGGGTCCAGTGGCACCATGCTATAATCCTAGGGCTTCATAATCTCTTGTGCACCCGCTTCTTTCTTTGTCCCCAACGCTCCTTTATCGTCCCTGGGATAAACCTCGTGCTGTCCTGTACCCGGAAGTCAACACGGACCTGTAAGCAAGAAACTACGCCCTGGATTGCCAGTCATTTCTGCCTGAGCAGCCCCCGTTTTATGGAGGGTGAAGAGGCAGGTTTTTTTTTTGGGGGGGAGGCACGACCTCGAGTTTGCTATTTCTGACCCAATGCCGTTTCAGGGACCTTTCAAAGGACTCGGCCTAAAGTTTTCCCTGCTTATTTTTTTTTTCCTTCTTGTTTTGCTACCGGGATGTGGTGTCATTTGAACCATATTTGCGCATTTTCCCTGCGCAACACCATGGAGTATTCTGTGGTGTGCTCAAGATGGCGCCCACTACTGCAGTCTTGTTTATTCTTGGGCCACCACAGACCAGCTCGGGCTGGTCTATAGGGTAATGTCTGACGTGCCGGCCCGTGATTCTAGTATGGGGTCTTTTTTGGGGCCACTGTTTTGGACAGGAGTACCAGTTTCGTAAGTTACTAGACTACATTTAACCAATGCCAATGCTACTAAGCAAATATGCCACTTTAAATGCATTACTAGCAACATATTGGACCAAAAACACCCCATTGAGTAGTAGTACTCGGTCTGAAATGAGAATTAACAAATTCTAATCCTTACATTTGGGCCACGATGTCGTTGGTGCTTGCCCCATTCTGACCGTGGACACAAACTGAAAGTGCCCATCGTGAATATTTTGAGCAGTGCAGAGAGAATATACGTTTTATAAAACCGCAGAACAGGTCAAATATAAAACATTGAGGCAGTAGAACTGGTGCCAGCCTTAAATGGGAAGTATCGGTGGTTGGGTGGGTGCCAGGGGAAATGTGCCCTAGTTACTGGTGATTTGGTTGTGCGCCACATGGCATCATAGTGGCATCCTGGCAGAGCACCAACGGTGAATGCAGTGCCCCCTGCAGAAAGTGAGTGGAATATTCCACATGAAGAAGGCAGTTCCATGTGAAATGACGCTGGGGATATAGCCAATGGCCTGTAGGGATATAGTTCCAGCGACGACGACCTGTCCCCTCCTCCTTCCGCCCATCGGAATACACCACCAGGAATCCTCTTTCCGAGAGGTGGCCAGGAGAAGCGAGCTCCCTGTGAAGGCTGTGCCAGAACAAGCAATCCCACCCCCGCTCCCCAAGATGCGTCTGCAAGGGGACCTCTAATAGTGCGCTTGGAGGAGGGGCTCTACCCACTACATATTCCAGGCAGTATGTTACACCTTGAGATGGTACTAGAGCCTTAAATGGTGATGACGCTGGAAGAAAAATGCGCCATGTGACACAAGGAGGGGGGATATCCTGGTCCTACAGATGAAAGCGAAAACTGACCCCTCCCACACACCCCGACATTGAAACTGGGGAAGGGATTCTCCTTTGTCAAGAGAAACCGCATCCCTTAGGATTGCCGGGCCAACCTCCTTGCTTACCGGATTAATTGGCAGTAGTAATAAATACTGTGCAGAGAACTGTACTGTTTGGCAAAATACGGGCAATTTGAATAGTGCGCCAGGAGACAGCATGGCAACTAGGAATACTTTGCTAGGGAGAAGTACACTCCCAATACTGCCCATGGGAATGGACATTGGGGGGGGGGGGACTTTCCTTGCCGTCCATCTGGAAAAGGGTATGTCTCGGGAATACTGTGTTAACACCAATGGTTGGTGCAGGGGCCAAGGCCGGACGGGAAGCACAATGCGCTTTATGGATTTTAGGCCGCATTTATTACAACGCTCACTGCGACACATGTATGTAAAAGGCAGAAACTCGAGCAAAATCCTTTTCAAAGCAGTACAGTCACTCCGCGCATATCACATTTCTTAGATTCCTCCACCCCCCCCCCCCCCCCCCCCTTAACCACCTGGGAGCCGAGACCACTGCACCTGAAGCGAGTTTCTCCGGATCCCTCTCCTCTGTCCCAAAGACCTTGATGCATGCCTGTCTGACCACCCCGCCGGCCGGGCCGGTTCAGCCCCCCAACCTCCTTCGGATACCCCCTCCTAGGGGCAAAGTTACATCCCAGTAGCCAGTCCTTAACGGCCCTTTGGCACACTGCTGGTGGGGACAAGCTCCTAATTACAAGTAAGGATGGCGGGAAAAACGTTCTAGTGTGGCACGGAGGCATAGACCGTGTAGGGCCTGAGAGGGCAAGACCCACTGAAAATCTGTAAATGGCCACTCTGCAGCGCTCATTTACAGAGGTTACTGTCACTGCAGCGGGCCTAACTACACTAGCTTCTGGCCCCACTAGTTGGACAATCCGGGCAACGTCTCTGGTGCGGTGTCGGGAAAGGGGGATTTGGAGAGGGGGTGGGGGGGGGAGGAGATTGCGGACAGTCAGTCCATGTTGGGCAAGGTACCATACACATGTGGGATGGCTGTGTGATCACCCTAGACCCTGCTGCACCCACCCCCGAAGCCCTAGACCCTGCAGCACCCCACAACCTCCTCTTGAATACCATTTACAAGCCTGGAAAGGGCCTGTAGCGTCTGCCCTTGCACTCCAAGTGCAAATGAGTTCCTTGCCCGAAGTCCACCATGGGGCACAAGTCGCCATTCATTGCCCTCCAGAGAGAGACACGCACACACGCTAGGTAGTAGAAGAGCCAGGCTACCAGGAGGCCATAAGTTATAGCATAGTAGTACACACCCGCGTGGTGACCTACACACGTGACCATCTAAAGTTTGCTGCCACTCCGAGCCCAGGTAAAACCTCTGTTTTTGAAGGGCCTCTCCCTATTCAGATGAGCAATTTGTAAGATTTGGTTATTTAGTAATCCAACCCGAATCCCATAGCTGTTACATCAATAACCACCTTGTGAACTATAAGGGGCAGCAGGATTAGTTAAAGCGGGTCTTCCCTGATGAACAATATAACACACTCACTGTATAGGCCCTCTAACAGCAACGTTCATGGCAAGTGTGTGTTAGTAGAAACTATCACTTCACAGTCATATCTTTTATAACCCAAGGTTGTCGGCTCTAGGGCATGAGGGTTGGAAACCTGACTGGTTTTCAGTATGTCTCTGATTAATAATTTTGAAACCCATTTGCATACATTTAGAATCCGTTTCTATCTCATGACTATCAATGAGGGGTATCCTGAAAATCTGACATGGAGCCGGCCCTCGAGGCCTGGAGTTGGACAACCCTGTATAGATGTATTTTCAATGTTCACCTGTATATGGAGGCGAGTCGACTATTCAATTTCTACTCGTCATTGCACTGCACAGCTTCACAATTACTTTATTCTTGTTTCTACTAACACTTGCCTTCAACATTGCTATTAGAGGGAGGGCCGACCCAGTGAGTCTGTCACATTAATAATGATCTGATGGATCCTGCCTCCTGCAGGATCTGCCCTGGGCCAGTAATCCCAAGGAGCAGGAACCGGGCTGACCCAGGTAAGTGGAAATGGAAACCTGCTCTATTTACTTCTTATGTTGCATAGTACAGGCAAGTAGGAGAGAAGATCACAAGCCTCCACTCCACTCTGCTTCCCTGCCCAGCTCCAAGTTCCCAACATTCCTTTGGGGAACTCCCAGTTGCCCCAACGCTGCAAGCTCAGGTAGCATTCCACAAAGCCCCTTCACTCACACAGACATCGCTCATATTCTATAGGATACTGCACGATCCACAATTTGACACAGAACTGCTAATGTGCTGCACTTCACCTGCTTCATCTCAGAGCTGATTTTTTTTTTTTTAATTTTTTTTTTTACTTACGTATTTCTGGCGCGCTGTGTGGGGTGCGCATGTGCTGTGCATGTCTGTTTTGCTTGCAGAGTGGAACCACAGCTGCTTGCACATATTTAGTTGTTGCTGCTGGGTATTGCTGACCAATGACCATGCTACACCCTACTGCTGCCTTCCTCATCCTGCAAACGCCCACATCTACCAGCGATGTCCTACCTTGACCTTCCTCTGCATGTCTTAGACGTAGCTCTGTGCTTTGAAGTTGAGGGCCAATGTTTTCCAAGATTTTTTTTTTCCTGAAAGAAAATGTCTTAATTTTAGCTGTAACCCAGCTCCTTGTGTAATAAAAGCATCTTAACCAAATGTGCCTTAAGACACTATCTGTAAACCTTGTCTCTTTACATCTCCTTGTACTGAATTGCTGTTAAATCAAGCATTGGCAAAGCCAACATTTTCAGATGTTGTAAAGGCTTTGCCAGGCGCACCCATAATAGGCCCGGGTACTACCGCCATTTGACACTGGGTGCCATCTTTTGGCCTAATAGTGACATTACGGAATGAGTTGGCAAATGCCTACACATAAGCCAAAACCTGTTTGCTTTGGCAATGAATGTCCTAAGACACCATGTTCAAAAACACAATGATTGGGCCGAAGCTAGACGCTAATTGGTGCACCTGCTGGCTTCATCTCGGGTAATGTGAGCTCAGGGTTTAAGGCCATCCAAGCTCTGGGGATCACTTCTCCAAACCCTGTTGATCCAATCATGTCTCGGAGGGGGAAGGTGGCTGCTGCCGAGAGCGTTTGCTAACCAGCCGTTTCCTTCTGTCTTTTTAGGAAAGTAATCACACTGGAAAGGAAAGACGACGAAACCTTCGGCTTTGAGATCCAGGTGAGTCTGCGGTTCCCTGCGGCGGGAGACGCCGGCTGAGGCCGCAGCCGGCACCTCGCTTCCGCCTGTATTTGTGTACGCCAAACAATGCCTCACTCCAGAGCCTCTATCAGTGCCCGGGCGCTGTGCAAACCTTGGATGTGGGAGCTTGGCGCGTCTGCCCAGTCTGCACAGCACGGGGGCGGGGGCTGTGTGGGGGTACAGTCCACTGTCTGCCATGACGCAGACGTGCTGTCCTATCCACGGCCCTGTTCAGTCATGGCAGCGCCCAGTCTGAGCCGAACTTGGTTTGAGTGACAGGTGGCCCTGAGCGTTAGTCTTCATTTCCAAGAATTATGTAAATCCTGCTTCAAGAAATTAAATTCAAACGGAACGCGTAGAAAAGATGGTATCGTTTTTGACACGTGAAATAAGTAGTTGCCTGAACTAAAATAGAGGCCCTGTGGCGGTGCTTGCGGGCCAAGCGCTGGCCTGTGGGGGTGCTTGCGGGCCAAGCGCTGGCCTGTGGCGGTGCTTGCGGGCCAAGCTCTGGCCTTTCCTTGCCCTGTGAAGAGGAGTGTAAGGCCTCACCCCCCCCTCGATTGACATTATTTTGGCTTGTCTTTTCAGACTTATGGCTTGCACCATCAGGACAAGAACACAGTGGAAATGTTTACCTTTGTGTGCCGCGTGCACGAGGACAGCCCGGCCCAGTTAGCAGGCCTGAAAATGGGTAAGTGATGCCTTCTGACAGTGCGGGCTGGCATTGTTTTTTTTTTTTTAACGTTTTTATTTTTTAAACTGTATTGGAGTGGTGTAACTATTTCCCACAAATATGCCAGCGCAACCGAGCATGACGATGGAGCCCAAACCAACAAAGGGGGCTTGTGCTGGTCCCCCTGACCCCCCCCCATGGTGCATTTTACAGAACACCTTAAGTGAAAAAAAAAGGCTGGTAAAAAGCCAGTTTGCAACTGGTTTGGTAGGGAACGTCATGAAAAAAATCCAATAGATGCAAGTCACTGAGTGAACAAAAGCATTTTCCAACACGTTTTCATTCTGCCTTTGCCCACAATATATGCCAGAATCAAAACATTTTCTCACTGGCTGTGCCCATACATTTCAATGCTGGCTGCACCAATATAAGAGAAGAATTCTAATTCCATAATTCCATATAAGAGAAGAACATACTTGTTTGCTTTGCGATTTTAATTCCAGTAATGATACTATAAGAAGGCCTGTCCACACAGGTTCTGCCAACATATGTCAGTATCTCCATATAAGAACAAACTACTATTGGCTTTGCCATTTAAAAATGCCATGCCACAATATGAAAACCTATCCAAACTGGCTGCACCAAAATGCTAGGCTAGCCACGTAATAACACTACATGCTTGCTTTATCATAGATACCAGTTAAAAAAATGCCTTGACCAAGAAATAGCTTGACTGGCTGCACCAAAGTGCGAGTCTAGCCACATAATACCACTTATGCTTGTGTTATTAAAGATTGACAGTAAAAAAATGCTGCTGCTACAGAATGAAAGTGATTGGTGTACCCCTTGGTGAATGGTCTAAAAGGAACCACAAACCTGGTGATGGACAGCTTGTTTACTCTGCCGTTGCAGTGATTTGGGTACTTGGCATGGACCCACCTCATGCCTGGAATAAGGACAGAAATGTTACCATGGTCCATGGATCCAGCCCCATTAGGGGTTGAATGTGGTTTCCTTAGGATTTATTTGTCTCCGGTTTACTGTAGCAAATCCAGGGCTAATAGCACCAGGGGTGCAGTACTTGAAGGCATTAAAGCATTCTTAAGGATGCTAACTTGGATCAGGGCTAGTAATTTCAAGGCTGTGATGGACTTGAGGACCAGTCTGAACGGGCGTTCGGTTGGCTTCCTTGCCCCATCGCGTCTTCCGTGCTATGAAGGAGAGACCCTGGCATGAATGGGTGTACCTTCAAATACCATTTTTTTACTCATGCATGGAGTATCCCACCTCAAAGGTCCTTGTGGTATTTGCACCCATGCTCTTCAAGCATTGGGGTAAGCAATCAAGGGGGCCCTCACGAGTCACCAAGCCTTAGTTGGGGGCGGCCACCTAAGTGCTTGACAGTCTATGAATCGCAAGTAGCGGGGGAACCTTTAAAAGCCAAGTGGCCTGTGCCTAACAAAAGTGGTAGCATTTTTTAA
Organism: Ambystoma mexicanum; assembly: GCF_040938575.1. Classification (NCBI taxonomy): domain Eukaryota; kingdom Metazoa; phylum Chordata; class Amphibia; order Caudata; family Ambystomatidae; genus Ambystoma; species Ambystoma mexicanum. Next base: position 321,231,862 of record NC_090926.1, on the reverse strand, counting down.
CATGGCAAGAGTCCCTTTTGTGTACTTTTATTTTTTATTTTTATAAAGGTATGTTGATTTATAATTGGTCAAATGCAACAATATCAAAATGTCAAGACGAAATCTACTCTTAATAGGTCCGTGTAGGTGGCAAACTCTCTGTACATTTGAAGGAACTCCACAACTCTCATGTATTCATTCGAATGAGGACAGAGTATATAAAACATTCAAAAAATAAATAACTTTTCGCCAGCTTTGTACACTCTGAAGGGAAAATCTCTCCAAGTGCTTGTGACTGATGGGAGATGGTGACCTTTTCCCGGCTAGAGTAGCAGTTCTGCTCTACATAGTTTCATTGGCTTTTAGGATCGAAAAATCATTCTCAGATATAAAAACACTACTGTTGAGGCCTTTGCTGATGCGTTGGGCGCCCGTCTGAGATGCGAGAGGCCGTTCCTTTTCCGCTCCTGTTGGGGAACTCCTGAGCATCCTTCATAGGGTCAGCCTGAAATCTTCTCACTTATTCTCCGCGCCACTTGCCCACCTGCCCATCCAGACTGCTCTGGCTTCTAGCTGTGGTTGGGGTCCCTAAGAGTTGACATCTAGCGTGACCCCCTGAAAAGCTGCACTCATTGTTGTTTCATGAAGCCAGTACTAGAAATGAATGTAACATTGTGGGAGGTGTTGCATAACGACTCACCGCTTTTCGGGTCGCTTGTGTGGATTAGCACACAGTGAGAAACATGTATGACGAGTTCATTGACCACTTGCCCTCTTGGACTTCTGCGCGTAGATTAAAAGGGAGCCGGGAACACGCTTGGCTTCCTCTCATGGTAAGGGGCACCCCCCCCCCCCCGAGGCTAGTGGTGCAGTTTGGAAGGCCGCTTGCAAGAAACTCGCAGGCATTTCGACTCGGGGCGATGACAGCTGGGAAGCCACCAGCACATGTAATCCTGAATAGATCCTTGCATGGCCTAGATCCACTGCCTGTGTTTCTTGGCATCCCTCTCTCTGAGCCCTTCCTAGTGTACCCTCAAGTCTAGCCTTCGAATTGCAGCCATTTTGAACTCCACTACGCTCCCTTTGTCGTGTGTCCTGAGCTAGCCAGCAGACACAGGTGGGTGCGTCCAGGGGCGGACTGGGAACTAAAAGAGGCCCTGGAAATAATGTCCAAAGTGGCCCCATAGGACACATTTTCAGCAAGCCCAATGCTTTTCCTATGAGAACATTTGGAAATACCACACAAGAGGCCCAGGGTGCAGAGGCCCACCGGGAAATCTCCAGAGTTCCCTATAGGCCAGTCCACCCCTGGGTGCGTCCCCGAGTGGAGGGGCGGTTTTTAGGCCCTGCTGGGCTTGGCCTAAGCCCAATTGCAGCACTGCTTCCGCAGTGGGCCCTTTGCTGCAGCCAGAGTGAATGGTGGTCCTGCAGTGTCCCTATTGGTGAAGTGTGGGGTACAACCAAATGCACCCCATTGGCTGCCCAACCCATGCCCTCACCCTTGCACGGAAGTGTGCGCTACTGACGGACCGTCGTAGTTTGGTGGGCCTGGGGGCAGAGAGTCTTTATTGTGGGTTTGGGAGTCGGTGGGCTGTTATTCTGAGGCTACTTCCACCCCCCCACCCCCTTTCGTGGTGGCACTTTCGGGATTCCTGGTGTGTAAAGGGCCGCATTTCCTGTTGCTTGTGAACATACCCGTAACCATGCGAGGGATCTCCTGGCCCCTGCCTGGAGGCTTGCGCGATCTTGTGGCTCCACGCCGCTGGCCTTACTGGGTTCGGAAGTGTGAGTCACCAAAGCAGAGCTCTTTCGCATCCGCTCTGATGATTGCCGAGGCGTGTGGGGAGAGGGTGCAACCAACCAACCAACCCACCCACGTGCTGTGATGTCTTCCTTCACGCGGGGGCGGCGCTAGACTTCTAGGTTCCATCGCCTTCGCAGCGCTTCACGCCAGGGAAGCGGGCTGTTGCGGGGAAACTGACGTTTCGTTCTTGGTGATTAGGGAGTTAGGAGTGGAGGGTTTAAAAGTGGGTGAAAGGGGCAAGCTGGCACGATCTCCATTCAAACACAGCTGGCCCGCAGACTTCAGCATAGCCACTGGGAAGTGCAGGGAAATGCAGTGCAGGCTAATCCGTACTGTCCTATGAATTGTACAGCAGCCGCCCTGCGGCGGGCCAGTACTGTGCAGTGCCGTGAAGCGCCGGCCAGCGCGGACGCTGCCGGTAACCAGGGCTTCTGAACCTGTGCGTTTTAGGGGACGCTTTTATTGGAGCTGGTGGGCGGTGAAGATTAGCAAGTGGTGATTGCGGGTTTCGGGGGGGAGGGGGGGTCCTCTCTTCCTGCTGATCTGGCCTCACGCGCCCCCTCCTGTGTCCCCCCCCCCTTCCACCCGGTGTGGCTCCACTTCCCCTTCAGGAAATGACACTGCACATTTTATTGAACTTCTGGGAAGACGCTTCGTACTGTTCCAAGAGCAGAAAACATGTTCGCGTTTTTTTTTTCACCCACCTTTCTGACCGAAAGCAACCAGTAAAAAGGCGGGTGCCGTCGTAGGACGCTGCGTAGCCCAAACGCGGCTATGCAGCGTCCCAAATATCCGCAGCTTACTAGCTTTGGGTCCATACATTGCAGGAGAATTCACAGGCTCCAACCCGACCTACCTTTTCATAATTCAAAGGATAATACAATGAGGACGATCGCATTGGGTCCCTTTTTTAAACTTGTTGGGGTTTGAGTCCTATAAAAGATTGTAAGCGAGGGCCAGAGTTGCATCTTAACCAGGACTTTCTTGGGGTAGGCCACCTTTCAACAAAGTGCTCTTACTGGCTGAATATGAAGTGCCAGTCGGTCGCACCAGTGTCTTGTGCCCTCTATGTATTGCCCCAGTCCAGTTTGTGCCTGGTGTACTTATAGGCTACTCGCTGAGTGTATGGATGTCCACATGGAGGGGTGGGGGGGTGCACACCTTGGATGCTCTCATCTCTGCTGACCTCCCTCTCTTGGACCACCCACTCTTCTCTCAACACACCTGAAGCTCTCCTCTTGCCTTGCAGCAGTACATCCAACACAGCCACTGGGTTTCAAAGTCCCCAGACCCATGAAAAAAGTGAGTGACTGCCTTTGGCTCGGCCTACTCGCCTCCATCCACTCCTGCGGCTGACTCCCACCCTCGCTAACCTCAATCTCTCTATCTCTAACACTCTTGCCCCTGTCATGAGGGTCTGACTGAAGCCTTCCAAAAAGTGCAATTCTGGGTATGACTCCGACCTGGCTGCCCTTTACGCAAGTGTAGGTCAGCTGAGCGGAAATGGAATGCGTCGGGCGAACCATCTGACAAACTGGCCTGCCACCTCCTTCAAAGGCATTATCGACTGCATTCACACCAACTTGAAAAAAAATTCAAGCCAGCTTCTTCGCGACATCAAATAACACGGCCGAATGTCTGAAAGGAACTGCAGCCTCTCCTGTCACACCCACCCAGGACCTTTGCTCTGCCCTGGCTGCACACTCCACAATAAAAACCCAAGACAACCCTTCCACCCTCTCCTCCACACCACAGCATACACAAACACCAGCGCCTCCCTTGCAACCCCCCGACCCCCTCCCTGCACTTACCCTCTCTTTGCTCTCAGCCGTCACACTGGATGAGATAATCAGACAAGTCCACTTTATGAAGGATTCATCCCAAAAGGTGGACCCCTGCCCCTCCAAAACCACAATATCCACTCCCTCGCCCCAACATTGGATGATCTCTGAAGCCCCTCCGTTTCCACTGGAGTTTTCCCAACTGCACTTCAGCACTCCCTTGTGTACCCCCTGTTCAAAAAACCCTCTGCCGACCCACCCCCTCCATCCCAGCACACTACCACCCTATCTCTCCTTTCCTGGGCAAACTCCTGGAGAAACTGGCACTCTCTCAGCTGACCCGCCACACTGAATCTATTGGCTGCTCCATGACCATCAATCTGGCTTTACAACATCCAGAGGCATGGAAACTGCTCTTCTGAACACCTGTGAAGACCTGCTCTCAAATCTGGACCTTTAACACTCCCTCTATCCTCATTCTCCTTGACCTCTCCTCTGCCTTCGACAGAGTTAACCACAACATCCTGATCGCATGTCTCTGTGACACCCTGGGAATCGCAGGTCAGGCTCTGGCATGGTTAACCTCCTTCCTCTCTGACCGCCCACCCCAGGTGCAGCGCTGAGCCTTTCACTCGACTATCACTCTCTGAATCAGTGGCGTTCCCCAGGGATCTGACCTATCCCCCTGGTTCTTCAACGTCTATATGGCTTCCCTGGCACGTGTAATTGCCACTTTCACCCCTAACTTCCAATGCTATGTGGACGACCCACAACTATCTTACAGGCTACCCTCAACCTCCTCCTTGCTCATATAATATATAATTTATTATGTCTGCCATTCAGTCATGATGTACTGCAAACAACCTCTGCCTCAACACCATTAAGACTGATTATGCGCATTGGGACCCCTGCTTCCGCACTCCCACTTTCACTCTGGCCAACCTCCCTTGGCCCTGCGCCCGCACGCACTTGTGAGGCTAGAAACCTTGGGGTCATCTTTGAATCCCCTCTCCTTTCCCCTCTCACATCTCGTCTATCAGCTACTCCTCCTCAGAGGTACTCTACCTTTTCTCACTTTCCCCATGCGGCTCACTGTCTCTAGAGCCCTGGTTCTCTCCAGACTGGACTATTACAACAGCCTCTTCCTCATGCTCCCTTTTTCTGCCCTGCACCCTCTGCACCTCATCCAGAACAGAACCACAAGACTTGCCCTTGGCCTCAAGCCCAGGGACTGCATCTCTCGGCGCTGAAATCCCTTCACTGGCTCCCCATGGCTGCAAGGATCAAGTTCAAGACCCCCTGCATTGTTCACAAGGCTTTCTGGGGCCTGCGACCTGCCTACTTGCAACGCTGCCTACCTAAATACTGTCACTCACAAGCCCTCCGCTCATCTAGTTCCAACCTTCTTCGAGTGAGCCGGTTGGCCAAGCAGAGATTTGGAGGGAGAGCCTTATCCTCAGCAGGCGCCTCCCTCTAGAATAGCCTTCCTGCCACCCTCTGCCTTGAGCTGGATCTCCTTAAATTCTGGAAACTTCACAAGACCCTTCTCTTTCCCTACCCTGCTAACCTAGTTCTGTTCTTCCCCTTTCTCCCTCTGCTTCCTTACAGCTTGCTGACTGGCTGCCGGGTGTACCTCAGAATCTTGCAGGTCCCCGGTGCCCCCCCCAGTCCTCTTTCACACTCGCCTCAGGGCTCCCCACCTCACCCACACTAAATGCACTTGAGAAATAACCCGAGTGGTTCTCTCTGCTCTTACCCCAGTCTCATCCGACCGGGTGCACTTGATTCCCCCTCCCTTGTGACCCTCTGTGCACTTGAACAATCTGTACGCACCGTGCCTGAAGTTGGTTTGTCTGTTCTCCCTTGTCTTCACCCCTTAAATGCACTAGTCAAACTGCAGAATCGCTGCCAGGCCCATTTGCTGTCTCTCAAACTGTTAAATGTATTTTTTATGCACTTACTCTGCAGACTTTTATCGTCTCAAAATTTCAAGGGCTCTGAGCGACTGTTCTTTTTCCCTATGTTCCCACCCTCCTTGAGCGCTCTGAAACACTTGCCCTTTGTATAGGTGCTATATAAATAAACAATACAAATAAATAATACAGCAAATGTCCATCATTGCTCTATAATGATGCTGAATTGCATCCAGGGTCCTCAAGGACTTGTTTCTTCAACCCTCCATTATATTTCCCACTAAAACCTCCCCACAAAATTCATATGTGCCGCCCGTTCGCCTCTCCCAATCTATTGACTGCGTTCTCGCGGTGCCTCTGGTTCAAGGGAGCTGTGCTAATTGCCCATTTCCCATCTGCCCTGGTATATCCCGGTCATGCACATCACTAGACATCCTCCTTCTGATCAATCCCCCGCTGTCCTCTATGGCCCTTCTGGATCGGTGGACTGCCCATATCTGGGACCCACCCGCTGTCCTCTATGGCTCTGTCTGGCATTCTGGATCTGTGGACCTCCCGCTGTCCTCTAGGGCCCTGTCTGGCATTCTGGATCTGTGGACATCCTGATGTTCTCTATGGCCCCCTCGGTCCTCTGTCTGTGAGAGCTAGCATGTGTCTTGCAGTTTGTTCAATATATCCTTTTTTTTATTTATTTATTTTTTTCTTTTGTCCTTTGCAGGAGACACCATCACTGGAGTGAATGGCATTAACGTTGAAGGTGTGCGCCACCGCGACATTGTGGAGATCATGAAGGCCTCCGGAAATGTCATAAGGTAGAGAACCCCTTTGCTCGTTATCCAAGCGGCAACAAGTTCTGGCAGACAAAAACGAAACCTGCATTGGTAAAGAACAGCCCTGGTGTTCCCAGTATGTTGTGATTTTTGTGTAATTGCAATTTACATTCATCAGCAAAAAAATGCAATGCAAATGCTAGGGCCCTGCATACCATAGAAGTCAAAACGTATAGGTGGTTCTATGCAATAGTTCTGCATTTTAAAGAATGAACACAAAAGCTGAATTTCTTTTTTGTGTCCGCTTTAAAATGCTGAAATATCACATACAGTGCCCCCCTCGCAAGGTGATCCATTCCCCACCCTCTCCCACTGATGAAGTTAATCGGGGTGTGTGGGGTGGGGGGGTTAATAGCCAGGATGTTTGGAGTGCCTGAATGACTGGGACCACTGTGGGCTGTGATTGGTCCATGACTGGGATGCCTGCATGATAGCAGATCTTCGATTGGAATTCCTTGATTTTGGCGCAAAGCAAATCTTAGATAAGGGGCTCAGAATCCATTCCAGGTCGATCACTTGAGTTCTTCTGAACTGCAGAAGTAGCCAAGAATCCTGCAATAAAGAAACAGACTTGTGAACCCGCCAGAGGACACTTTGAGGTTTGGCTCCCTTCGCCCTCGGTTGTCCCGGCAGACCCCTGTTTTCTTAATCGATCAAGAAGGCCTGCGATGGCATTTCGCCCCTTTGGAGTAGTGGAACAACTACTCTCGGCGGCCCCTGCTTACTCACTTAAGGAGCCTGTTCTTAAGTGTTTCTGGGACATCCAGTGAACTGTCCAGCTCTAACTCAGGGTATCTCGCAGAACCGCTGCCATCTTGCGTTGAAACCTGAGACTTGGGGACATTGCGTGCTTGTGGTCCTGTGCCCTCTCCCGCTAAATTTCACAGGCCTAGCTCCTCTGGGTCCTGAATTGGGTGAGTTGTAATGCAGCCCACAACCTTTTAGTGAGGGTTGATGTAGGTGTCTTGCTGACCGGCTCTCCTGTGCCCTGAAGCCTGCTGCACCAGAATTTTCTTTGTGTCTCCTTCGGAAGCTGAGAAAAGGCAACTGTCCCGTCACGAACGATCGTTCTAGCCCACAGCTGCTGCGAGCCGGAGCACAGTGGAAATACAGGACGCAAACCTACTAACGACCAACTAAACTGGCAAAGTTTGGTCTGGACTGTGCTGAGGGTTGGTGAGTACTTGCATCACTTACCGGTGGCCCCCTCGCACAACCAATCCCATTTACGCACAAATATCCCTTAAAGGTATGTGCTTCTGGCTGGGCTAGCCTGTGCTCCCCAGCTGCTCCACCTTTTGGAAACTGCTCTGCTGCCAAGGGCAGACCCTACTTGAATATTGAGAACCAATTTTTCATCACCTCAAGACCCTTCCTGACTTGCTAGATCTCCCTTAAGAAGAGCTGCTTTTTCCCCATCTTTGTGATTGTGCATTTTTACGCACAACTGTACTGTTGAGCACAAGGCTCCCCACTTCTTAAGTTAAGGGCTGGACTCGAAAGTAAGGGAATGACTTCAAAGAATTGTCTAATGCTCCCAATATGTTAACCAACCCTTTCCCTTACAGGTTGTGGCTTTTACTCCTTTGTCGCATTAGGAAGGTGTGTGTGTCCGTGTGTGTCCGTGTGTGTCCGTGTGTGTCTGTGTGTGTCTGTGTGTGTCTGTGTGTGTCTGTGTGTGTCTGTGTGTGTCTGTGTGTGTCTGTGTGTGTCTGTGTGTGTCCGTGTGTGACACCAGAGTTTACTTGCGTCATTTTGTCCGACCAATGATTTATTAATTTTTTCTATACACTTGTCTAAGAGTAATTTTTGGTTTGTTACTGTGTGTGCTCATTGTGGGCTTCTGATCACCCCCTCCTCCCCTCTTCCTGAGCCTTAGTCTTGATCGACTGCCAAGCTACAAGATTGGTCTTGCTTGTCCAGAAGGTTCCCCTGTTTCACTAAACTAGGGTGGGCTCCTGAACCTCTTCCCACCAGGTCAGAGTTTAGAAATCCATCTCAACAATGACCAGCCAGCAAGGAGGTGAAGCACCAATTGCTCCCTTAATGGCTATAAATCCTTCTTTGACAGCAAAGGGCCGTGGAGAAACCAGTGTTAAAAGGCAAGAGTGTGATAACACTTCTGTATACCCTGAGGGAAGTCCAACTGTAATTACATTTGAGATGTTGAAGAATTTCTTGTGGAAGATTGATTGGAATATTGAACTTTTAGTTTAAAAAAAAAAACGAAGGAATGGGTTATGTGCCACAATATACTAGCGAGTGGCAAGAAGTACAGGCCAGATTACATCAATTACATAGTTAACGTGTCCTTTTATTCTGAGAGCTTTTGTTATTTTGGTTTCATCCATTAACTACCTTCAATATAATGGGAGCAAGATTAAACCTTAGTGTTGCGTTTGTAAAAACAAAAGTTCCCTCAAGACTAGCAGATACTTGGTAGTGCAATGTGACGCCTGTTTTGCACGGATCTAGTTTTTGAGATTTGTAAAAAACTTGAGGTAACTTGTACAACGGCATGTTGGATATGATGCTCGGAAGGTAAGCGGCATTAGCTAATTATTGCTTTAATGAATTATTGGTGTTTTATACAGAATATATTGCAGAACTGGGGTATGAAGTGTGGATTTATAACATTATAATACAATGAAATGCATACGTTTCATGTGAATTGTAAATGAATTGCTTGTCTGCGTGGAAAGTAAATTTTCACTGTAATCCACGATAGTAAAATCTCCAAGCAGCTATGATCGGCACTTTACCTGGGGGAAGGAAGTGCCACTGTACTCTGCGGTAGTAATTGCAGGGAGGATGTTGGGCCTAGGCGGTGGTCTGAGGAAGCAGTAGTTGCAGTACTTTTGTCTTCCCTTCTGCCGCTCACTGGAACCACTGGTTGGTGGTTTACCTGTGCATGAGTTGATGGGTCGTCCTTCACCTTGGTGGGTGTGCAGCCAGAGCTCCATCGCAGAAAAGGGGCTGTTAGAACAAGGTGCCTCTCGGTGTGTACACTCGAGAATGAGCAAACCACTGGTCAAAGCGGGTGGGAGAGGTTTGAATGGTGCTGCCCTACTTACTTTTTTACGAGCTTTCACCGTTCCTGTACTTTGATTTTAAAAAGAAGCTCCCTCAGAATGGTTTTGTTCTAAAATAAAGTTTAAGGAGAAGTTGAAACTTGCATTTCATTTCATTGCGTCCGGGGTCGCGCTCCTAAAGGTATGACGCTCTCTGAAACAGCAGGCGCATTTGTTTTTTGCTTTCGCACTACTGGGGAATCGAACCTGGGACGGGCTGGATCAGCTCCAAACTAGTCCCCGAACTGCTAGATTGCAAAGCACATTCTCTAGCCGCCTCAGACCCTGCTGTCGCAGTAATTGGAATGTTTCTTTTGCATTCAAGCAACTTAATGTGAAAATATTGCAGGCATGGCTGTGCGTGCAGTTAATGGGTAGGTGGGAGGGGTGGCTTTAATCTTTATCATGTCCTTTAATGGGTGTGAATGGTGGTTGATTGGAAAGGGGAGGGTGCATAAAGCTGCCTGCTGTGGGGCAGGGCAATACATAAAGGTATTGGGGTCTTTTTTGTTTGTTGCCCCCACTATTGCTTTCAGCCTTTACACAGTGGTGGGGGTGGAATGGAGAAAAGGGGGTGGGGATGGGGTCAAAACATGTGGTCTTGGTTAAACACACACAGGGGAATCGCGGAGTAACTGCTAGATAACATCAGGTATGTGCAGGACCTATGTTTTTCCCCTTATTGTTGTCTTCAGAGGTATAACTGGGGGGGGGGACCCTCCCAGCTCAGCAGTCTGCATGGCAGGGTTCTGCAAGATGTGGCTTGCCAGATGTTTTGGACTAGAACTCATCAGCCCTACACAGCATAGCCAATGGTGAGGAGTCCTGTGAGTTGTAGTCCAAAACATCTGGAGAGCGGCAGGTTGCATACCTCGGCTTAATGGGATGGACACCTAGGTATCGCCCTTGGAGCTGAACGATTGACGGGAATTCTGATCAAGGAATTCCAACTGTTCGATGGAATTAATTCAAAGCTTGACTATCGTTTTTGGTTGACTGTAGACGGTCCATATGAGTCTCTTGGCGGAAGACTGCTTGCCACAATGATCCATTAATCTGCATCCAAACATTATAAAGCTGACTTCACTAGAGAAAAGTTCTTCAATCCACACTTTGAGGGAAGTGTTTGTGACCCGAGTAGTTGCTGGTCTGTTACTGATCTGCAGATGAAGCACATCGTGGGGGCCCTACTGCTCAGACACAAAAGTGATGAAACGTATCACTCTAGCAGGTGGAGGCCCCGTCTTTCTGTTGATCGGTCCACATGTTGGTGATCGTGAGTAAGGTACTGCCGAAGAGGCTCGTCCACATTGGCTCGCACCTCTGGCAGAACGGTCATTCGTGCCCTCGTCTTTTGCAGATCAGATTGTGACTTTTACTTGGCGCCACACAATGCCACCTGGAGCCTGGCAGGGTTACCAGTACTGTGTGCTTAGGATCTTTTCTTCTTTTTGTCTACAGTTGAGTTGTGCCATTGATTTCTGGTCCTGTGCATGGAAGAGCAGGCCCACCCTTCTTCTGGGTGGTTTGTTAGGTGGCCAAGGCTTCTCTGTAACACTGTAGCTCTTGTGCTTGCTGTGTGGCTGTTGTTGGCTTTGGTCGAAGCGCTTCCTTTGATTTGCTCTTCTGTGGCTTGTGTGGCAGGGAAGCTTATGCCTTCTGATAACGCCATTTTATGCATTTTGAAGGTTGGAGACGCTGTACGGCACAGAAATCCGAAGGACTGAGCTGGAGGCCAGGCTGCAGTATCTGAAGGTAAGGGTGGCCCACCACCTGCAGCGTAACTTCCTTTGCCCCCCCACCCCTGTGTTTGGATCTTCCAAGTCGGTCCTTGGTAGCTTGCATGAGGATGAAGCGGGTGGATCCCATGTCTGGTTCCCAGCCCATCTAGTGGGGGAGGGGCAGTGAAAGTAGAACTTCATGCAGCATTCTTTATTTTATTATAATTTTTTTTTCCTACAGCAAACCCTTTATGAAAAATGGGGTGAATACCAGTCTCTGATGGTCCAGGAGCAAAGATTAGTGCATGGTAAGGAGGGGTTTTCGGGGATGGGGGGAGGGAGGGGAGGGTCTCCTGCTCAAAGGCTAAGGAATGTTTCACTTCTGTTCATGAGATAAAAAGGGGGGGTTGACTTTGTGTGCAGGCGATGGTGGGGATTCTTTATCACTGTGAAAGGCGTATCGCCTGTGAAGTGGGGGGGTATGGGGGGGGGTCCTACCGGTGCAGAGGATGGAGGGGTCTTCCTCTGACTGGAATGGGGAGGGGGTACTGGGTCGACGAGGGATGGAAAAGAAACATTAGTGCAGGGGGGCAGGTTCCTGTTCGGTGGTGGTGGGGCATGGTTATGGTCGGCTCTTGAACACAGATGACTCGGGAGCCAGATCTAGGGTAGAATGCGGGTTTATTCTTCATGGGGTCTCTGCAGCCAGCGGTCAGTCGCCAGCCTCGGTTGCCCTTAAGTGGCTTTCCTGGGATTTTAAACCTGCAGTGAGGCTAAAGGTAGAGTGAACTCTGGTGATCTGGCGGTCTCCCACCAGGCAGCCGCTTAGGAAAGGCCTGGTACATGTTTTCTTATCAGCTATGTGACTCTTCCAAGCCCACGTGCAACCAGTACTGCCCGAGCACTACTGCTATTTTAAATGACCCGCTGTTTTGTGGTATCTGCTGTAGTCCCTGTGGTCTAGCTCTCTTCTGGGTGAAGTTTCTGACGCTGTATGTGTGGTCTTTTTGAGGTGGGAATGCTTTGCATGCATTTGTTTACATTCCCATGGTGATGTCCCCGCTACTTCCTCTGCTTTTTAGATTACATCTGTGAGACTGACGGCCATTTTGTGTTTTGTTTCTCTCCCCCCCCACCCCCCCCCCCCCTTAGGGATAGTGGCTAAGGATCCCAGCGTCTACGAGACCCTGGAGTCTGTGCGGTCCTGCATTTACGGGACCAGCCTCTACGCTGGTCCAGACTCCCTGCGGCACCTCCTCTCTGCTGGCAGTACATGTAGCAGTGCCAGCTGCCTCAGTAGTGCCGCCGAGGAAGATCCCTTGTACCAGACCTGCTACTTTGACTCGGTCGACTCTCTGGTGGAGGTACCAGCTCTCCATTGCAAGGCCGCCAGCAGCAACCCGAACCGGCCCACCCTCATCCGCAGCTCCAGCATGAAGTGTGCCTCCAGCAATGGGGGCCCTGCACGCAGCTGGGACAAGCCGCAGGAGCAGAGCAGCTATGTGGCAGCCCCAAGGAAATCGAAGCACAAAAGTTTTCGCAAACGGCTCTTAAAATTCATCCCTGGACTCAACCGATCCTTAGAAGAGGAGGAAAGCCATTTGTAGAGGGCTATTGTGACTATCTGACGACCTTGTTAGTGCAGCAGGTCCTCGATGGAAGAGAGCCCCTTGGAGGGTAACTATTAGAGTATCCTTGGACCATTGGTGATATGTTGAGGTCACATCCCTCTTCCCAGTGGCCAGGCCGGTCTGGGCCTCTCCAGAATGAACTGGTCCTATACTCAGAAGAGCCCCTGGTAGGGGACCGTGTGGCTTTTTCCAGGTTACTTGGCACCATCTTGTTCTGAAAGTTGGCCAGGAATTCCACTTAGACGCTTTGCCGCCCCCTGGTGTAGATGAAGAGAATTGACTCTGGACACTGCACAGCTGTTGTCCTGGAACTCTGCTGAGCTCCCAAGAAGGTTCAACGGTGGCTGGCACACTGTTTTGGGAAGTACAGCGCCCCGTGAGGCCCTGTCGTGCCCAGGGGGTGGGGGAAAATAATAACTTTGACCAAGGTTTGGTTGGGGACCTCGCTAGCGATCGAAAGTGTGGGAGGAGTTTGTACGGGTCTGCCCGAGACATTAAGTTATTTATTTATTGTTTTTCTATGTATGAGAGTTGAATGAGAAATGTTGGCTTTTTGTTCTACTATATCGTCCTTTCAGCATCCCTGTGGTGCGTGCTCTTCGTTGTGTTTGGATGCTGTGGAAGCCGAGGAAGGACGCACGCGTTGTGCGTGCGTGCGGGTCGCCCACCACGCCCCCTTCGTTCCTTACTTTCATTGTCTGTCTTGCTTCCCAGAGCTTCGCTTCCTCCAAAGCCTGCTTTTCATTATTTAATTGGCAGCACATCTCCCTTTGAAGCTGGGGAAGGAAAGCGGCGGGGGCGCAGACCTTCCAGACGCGCACACCAGGCGCAGTGTTTTTGATTTTTTTTGTAGAGCAGCCTCTCCAGTGTGGACAAGAAACTTCTGACATTGTGGAGGGTTGTAGATGTGGTTGTAGATGTTAACGCGGAACACAATGGCAACTTTTGTCTCGCAATATATACACTTACACTCCGTCATTGGACACCTTTATTGTAGCCGAGACTTTTATTTTTGCAAACGAGATGCATTCTGGGCATTGTATGCCCTTCCCCGAACGGCAACTACGATTCTGAGCATGTCTAGCTGACAGTCTGTCAACGCAGGACCGCTGGGCACTTAGCCATGTATACACCGTTGGGGCAGCATTCTCCTATTTCGGGGTACTGGTTTAAAGATTTGCGTCTCTTTATAACCCCTTCATTTTCTCTCCTAACCCAGCCCACAATGAGGATAGGACCAGCAGCCCCAACCGAGTCGCTGGATGGAGTGCCAGTAAAGGGCTCGTCCAACAGCTGGGCAGGCATGCCCTGGGCAGTGCCTCAGGAGATGCAAGTGTCTGGGCAGGGCCATTCCATTGCCTGTTCAACATAGGCAGGTGCACCCCAACGCCACAGCAGAGGCCTAGACTAGAGCAACAGTTGCCCCCAGCGGCACACCCCACGCGCGACAGGTGCCCTCCACGCCCCAAGTACGTCACCATGCATTCCTCCTGCAGCGCTAAACAGTTGTTGAGTTGCACGCCTAGGAATCCCTGGCGTTCCTTCCTGTCTTCAGGGCCCGGAAGGAACAATGGCCCCAGGGCTGGCGTTCCGAGTTCACCGTTTCCTCCCCGCCTGCGGGAATGACGAGCTGGGCTGCTGCCAAGCTGATCGGCCCTGCGCCCCTGCGCCTTTCCTGTCCCAGAGCAGCTCGGGTGTGCGGCCTCGAGCAAGGCTTGAGCTGCCGGCAGCCATGCTTGGGCCAGTCTGCAGCGGTGTAGAGCAGTCCCGGTACATTCCGATAGAAGTGTGGTCCCCCATGGGGGCTCGTATTCTACTGTGGGGGGCTCTGGAAGGAAGGAAGGGTCCGCCACGTCACCCTTTTATCGTCCTAGCAGTCGGGAAGCTGCCCGTGTTCTGCAAGTACACCCATGCTGTAGGAAAACGGAGCGACTCCTCACCCGCCAGTGCTTCTGGAAATTGAGCAGGGCTGGGCAGAGGTCTTTCCCCGGCCGCACCAGAATTCTCTCGATTAGCCAAAAGACCAGAGTGCCCCTCATTCCCCCTCACCCTCAAGGACCAGAAGGCAGCTTCACACCTTCGCGGATGTGATGGCCAGTACAGCGCTTTTCAGGTTTGAAAGTATTAACCAGACGGATTTTGTGTGCCAAAAAAGACAATGCATCATTTAACAGTTCTTGCACAAAATCCAGACCACAGGTTGAGCTGCACCCACGGGCAGAGTTGCTTTTTCAATTAATCAACCAGAATCTTTCTCAGAAAACCTTTCCCCCCTAATTATCGGGGTTAAGTGCTGTCGTGTCAGGAGGTAGACCTGGGATCCACGCTTCCCAAGTTGCTCTGTTCTAGGTCCTTGTTAGTTTTGCTGGTGTTCTGCTGTCAGGGTGTCTTCCACTGGGGGGGGGGGGGGGGTGTGTCTTACTACCCTGAACATACTTTGGGGGTGCCTGGACAGCTGGCAGGGAATGGGGGTCACTAGCTGGTGCATGTACTCCTGATTTAATAACCGTTTACGTCTAGCTTGGTTAGGATCATGCCAAATCTGTTACGGTGCAAAATAAACAAAAGGCCAAACCGCCATTTCAATGTTCACTCAAAAAAACCTATGTTCTTCACGATAACGTATACAGCATGTGGCCTCTCTGCAGCCTTTCCACCGCCGCTCCACCCGTTCCTCAGTCGGGAAGAGCTGGAGGTGTTGATGCTGTATGTTTCAGTAAGTTTTTTGCTTGGAATAATTTGAAGCTGAATGGCATTTGGTAACGGATACTTGACACCCCAAGTATGTTGCATGGGCCTTGATTCAGGGTGGAAATAATTGGTGGTCTTTGTGTTGGAGTGTGCATGTGTGGGACTTTTTATTTATTTTTTTTGTTTATTTTTTCCCTTTTTCCTCGCTTTACCTGTTTTAATGTGTGGAGTAATATTACACTGAGGGGAGATGGTGTCGGTTGGTTGATCCTTGATGGTTAGAGGTGCCTTGTGTCCAGGATTTTGAAGTCTGGTATTCACTAGATGGCAAAGGATCTCTCTGGTGGCATACCGTTTCAGAGGTGTATCTGGGGGTGATGGCACCAGAAAGGAAGCAGTGGAGAAAGAAGGAAGTGGGACCTAGCTTTAGGCAGCCATCTTGTGTGGACAATTGCAGGGAAGTCCGCAAATGGGACCTTGTTGTTGGGCTGAGCAGCAGGAGAGCCTGCTGCGGCACTGTGCTCTGAGAGGCCAAGTTTGTGGGGGGCCTTTAGCTGCCTTAGCCAATTTTTACCAGTCCACCCTAGACTTTATGCAAAATCCGAGTATCAACCGTGGCGTCCCTGCGATGGTGATATCAGAATATTTTTCAAACTGGGACCGCTTTGCACCCTTCCCCTTGAAAACTCCCTGCCGCAGCCTATCCATTGACCGGTCTCACAGTGGGCCCCCTGGCTGTTAAATCTACCTCATCCTCCCAAAGCTAAACTCTTAACATTGGCTTCAGTAGGTGGTAGACTGCATGGCACTGGGCCACTATTGGCACAAGTCTTTGGAAGGCATACCCTTGTCTGGGATGGACTGCACAGGTGCTTGTTGGTGTGGCAGGGTGTTGGAAGGCAGCGGGTGGACCGCCGGGCAGAATGTTAGGGGGTAACTACTTTGAGGGGCAGTCGCGGCTGCCCTGGATGGGCAGACTGGCAGCGCCTGGCTTTGGCATGCAGCTTGAACTCTTCTCCAGTAAGATGTAACCAGTCCACGTCTTGATGGGGAGCTTATACCAAAGAAAGGACGTTTTCACCACTGTTCATGGCCTTTATTGCTGTGCTTGGTTGCCAGTCTTGCTTCAGTTTCCAACGGTTTGGTTTTCCTGAAGACATGGGCCAAACGCTCCCAAAACATCAAAAGAGAAGCGCCACTACACAAGCACGAAAATACCGCTCAGGGTGACTCCCATGGAAAATGTTTTGCCTATTGTGGGTTCCAAGAAAATGTTCCTTTGTGTTTCTGGGACTGTGGCTTGGCGGAGCGGGAGAGGGGGGAGGGTGGCTCTGAGTGGGTTTAACTGTTTCTGCAGATTCTTCCTGTTTCATGTTCTTTTCACTGTACACAAGTTTGTTTTCATTTCGCCGCAGTTAAAATTGCTATTTCAAAGGAAAGCACTTGTTTATAAACGTCTGCTTTGAGGAATTATGTCCAGTTCAGAGTTATTTTACTTGTGTTTTTCAAATACATGCATTTATTTTGACATTGTTTGCCTCTGTGGCATTGCAGCCATAAGGCAATCTTGTGCGTGTATAGAACCACGTCCTGACCTCACACATACCCTTCAATGTGTGCATAGTGCCATCTCCCTCTCTCTCCCTCTCTCTCCCCCTCGCCCCCTTTCCCCGTCTCTCCCTCTCTCCCTCTTTCTCTCTCTTACCCCCCCACCCCAAAACACACACAAGTGCATGGTATCTGCCAAAGTACACACAATCCACTTATTTCTAATCGGCACTGTTTTTGTAACTGCTCTTCTTTTTGCAGCTAAGGGGCCGTGATAGAAATGTAAGGTTCTTTTTCCTTACTGGAGCAGCTTATAATACTTGTTTTTGGGGTTTGAGTGGGATGCGGGGTCTGCCTCAAAGTTCCAGATTTGTATCTTCAGGAGAAGCCTCCATGTTGGTCTTTTGGGGTCCTGCTGTATTTCAAGGCAGTGTGTTGGTTCCTCTGGTCCTGCCCTTTGTAGAAAAGTCCTCATGTGGGTTTCCCAGAGGCCTGCCTGCTCTGAAGGCTGATTTAGTTCCTCTTAGGGACCTGGTCTTTTTTTTTCCCAAAAGCTCAGTGGTCCTGACTGCTCGAGGTTCATTTTTGCCTCAAACTCCCTCCATCATCTGGTCTTTCATTAGAAGAATCCATGTTGGACCATGTCTTTAGTGCCCCCCCCTCCCGATCCCATCCTTTCTTTTTTGTGCCCGTGGGAGCAGGACGGAGGAGATCCACCCTTTGTAGAAGTGGCTGCACATGGGCCGCCCCCGTTCTGTACTTTCCACACTGGTCGCCTGTCGTGCTTAATTTGTGGGGGTGTATGCCAGGGCTCAGCCCTGGCACTTATTTTTGAGCACAGCACTTATTGTCACTGACTCACTTTAATTATAAAGTGGGTGTGTTCATCAACCACAATGAGCAGATGCGAGCTGTAGTGTAACCCCAAATATGTCAACACTGTGGGGAGCAGCTATGGGTGGTGGTGGCAGCAGTGGTGGGGAACTGCCCACGCGCAGTGTCGCAGGAGTGCAAGAAAGTATTTGGCTGCTGGCACTATTTCTTTACAAATTAAGGACTGGTTGCCTGTGGTCACGCCCTTTTTACAAACGTCCTCTTGGATCTACTCTGGCTCTAGTTTCTACGTGGTGGGGGTCCACAAAGATTTCCCCCTAGAATCTCGCTCCGTGTGAGAGGCACTTCATGTTGGTCCCGTCTTCCACCCTGTGTTATTGTGCTGTGGTGCCTGCATTTCCGTTCTTTTGGCTACACAAAACATATTCCCGCTAGTTCTTCAGGGTGTGCTGTGTTGGTGTGCAGTAGTGGAGCGCCAACGTTCAGAACCTTGGGGCACGATTTGTCTCGCTAGAAAATCTTGATTAGAAACAACACCATGAACCTTGCCTTGAGCTTGGTGGATGTGGGCAGCCGTGTGAAGTTCTGAGCTCGCCTGCGTCTCTCGGTCGGATAGGGTATGTCCGAAGTGCCCGTCTTTGACCTCCATTAACGGGCATGTTCTAAAGTATTGAAATTTCGGATGTGGCATATATTCGATATTGGTGGGTGAGAATGAACGGTCCATGTTCAGACGTGATCTTGGTTGTTGGCATTAGTGAAGGGCGGCCTGAGGGCCTGATTCGAGTTTTAGAATTTTAGAATATTAACTTGAGTCAGATGGTGTAGTTGGCAGATATATAGCAAGATAGACCATACGCAGCCGAGGGCCTCGGGTAACGCAGTCAGGCCTGGAGCTGGAAATGAAACTGCGTGAAAAGAGGAAGTGGAAAAAGGTGCTCACCGCAGTGCGTCAGGAAGGCAGGCCGTCACGAGCAGCATGCGCAATGCGCGGGGACTGTCACGCTCCCGGCACCAGTGGAGCGGGCCGCTGAGCTTTTGATAAGGCCATACCAGGATTTGCCAGCAGATCTGCTGTTCTGCTTATTTAACAGTGCTGGCCCTGTCCGAAGATCACTGTACTTGCAATGGGATAATGCCAACACATCCCACAAGGGTGCATGTTCCGTGCGAAGAAGTAACTGCACTTTTTCTACCACGTTTCAAGCACTTCTCGGAGGAAGAAGTACATTCAGCTGACTGCAAACTGCGCCCTAAATAAGGTTGTGAAACCCACCCTTTTTGATTGTCTCCCACAGTCTGTAGAAATGATGTCTGCACTTGCACGTTCTGAATACTCACAAGGCATAGTATGTTTGTCCCGTCTAACCCCCGCCTGACTCCCTCCGGCCCCCTGCTCTTAAATATTGTGTTTTATGTTTTTTTTCCCCATCGTTGCTCCCTCCCTGCTTCGTGGGCACTTTGAAACAGTATTTTATTATTGTATAAGCATCGAACAAGCAAACAATAAATTAATGTGTGCTGTAAATAGGAGCATAATCACACTACTGGTGCGCAGGGTTGTAGCAACGGCTTGCGGGCAGCGGCATCTCTAGTCCATTTGGTGCCCAGGGCGAAAATTAAAATGCCCCCACCTCCCTCGTGTGCACGGCGCGCCGCTCCCAAACTACACTCCATGGTTTAGTAACTCCTACCCAACGTCAGTAAATCACTGCTATACAAATGAAACCGGCTTTATTACATTGTGTTTCAAGAACTTTCAAGTAATTCCCCAGACAAAGCCGAGTACACAAACCGTACATACTAGTCTTGATTTTTAAAGTTTTGTGTCAATTTTTTAGCCTGTTAAGGGCACTCTCCTTGACTTCGCTGCTGCGAAAGCATTTATTGCGCCCCTCCACTCCTCTGCTCCTTATGGATTTCCTCTTACCCTGCCTCCTGGCCTTGCAATCTCCGTATTTTTATAACATTTAAAAATGTACCTGTAACTAACATGAAAATGTGTGTCTCTGAGGCCTGATGGGTGCTGCTTTGTTGACTGATGCTCCATGCGCACCCGTGGTGCTGGCCATTATGTGCACTTGCACTGTTCCGGAAGATCACTTTAATCAAAAACCTTGTTCACGAGCGCATTCCACGTTGCCAGACCCTCATTGTGGTCATACCCATTTCCGTCACGGGTGTTGCTACTTCTGTTACTCTTCTCCTCCATCTTCATTGCAGGCAAATGGGAGTGTGACCTTGAGGCATCGGAGCTTCCTCTTCAAGTGACCCATAACATCGGTGGTATTCCAGGTCTTTAAATGGGCCTCATTGTATCTGACCTGTGGTGGGTTGAGAATGGGTATCAACACGACCTGGTTTGAGTTGAGCGACATGCAGCCTTGTAAGTGAAGGGCACGCATAAATGATCACATGCAAACTGCCTAGTGCTCCACATACCAGACGGCCATCCACCTTCCTGTGGGAGACATTATTACAGGTAGGGTAGAGCTCTGGCATGTGTAGCAGTCATGGGTTGAGCAAAGGTAATTCTCGCAGCTGTGCAAAATGTTCATGCTTGCTGCACAAGCCACATGAGTATGTCATGCTATGTTTGCAGAATATCTCTTCATTCCCTCGTAGCAGTACAAAGACTAACGTGTGCAATCCAACACATTCACCACTTTAGGAAAACACGTAATTTCATAAAAGCCCCTCCTCACCCCCCACCCACCCTTGTTTCATGCAGTTCAATTTGACTTCCAGAAAACTTTGTCCCCGGAGCTGGAGATGGGCATCTTGTGTTGGAGCAGCCCCCCAACATCACTTGTGTTTTATGCGCGGCTCTAGGGTTCCTTGTGTGACAGTGGACCCGAGCAAAAGCAGTGAATTGCAGCACGACTCCTGAAGTGGCACTTTAAACTGCAACAGGGCCCGTAGAGGGGCAGCCAGAACAGCAGTAGCATCACCGCGAAGGCGATCTGACTGGCAACAAGGCCCCAGAAGAAGCATTGGGAAAAGCAGCATTGCAGGCACTGCAGTAAGTCCTGCAAAGGACCTTTATACCAGAGCACCAGAGTTTTAGCCAGAAGATGGTTCTGTGGGGTGCGTGCTCGCTACCAATCTGTTCTGAGCGTAACGGTAGGTCACAGTTTTGAGCAAGAGCCTTCCACCCTATTGAGGCTAATGAAGTGACCACCATTGAGTTGAGTAATTCTAACAATCATTATTTAAGCACCAAAAGTGTTTGTGTTGTGTGTTCTATAATAAGAAACAACCATTGGTTTTGTGATGGCATGTAGTGGGCATTTGCAAGCAGGGTAGGAAATGGGCCGGAACAAGATGGCAACAAGGCTCACGGGTTCGCCTAGGAAACTCCCAGGTCTGTTCCCATGCCGAGCTACCTCAAGGCTGACTCTTACATCAGGGGCAGCTCGCTAGCGCTACGAAGCATTGTATTTGTAATATAGGTATTTGGACATTCCCATTTCAGGGATGCTGGGGGAGAGGCCACCCTGTTGATTAGTGTGGTAAGGTTGACTTGTTGGGCCAAGGCAAGGAGTGTGGGTAGGACAGATGTATAAAGTTGGCTGCGACAATGACTTGGGGACTGTTGGTGTGAAATGAATCCATTGGATATGTACCTCAGGCAGCACTCTTCTCTTGCGCTTCACTGATCTGGAATGCCGTACGGTTGTGAGCCATCAGGCCTGCTCCTCCTTTCAGCCCTTCCACTTGGGCTGCTTCATAGCAACTGTGTTTTCAGTGGGCACTTTCCAAAACTGCCATTGATAAATCAACCTGTTTCCCCTGATATGGTATTTATAACGTGCCTATACACAAGAGTTTCAAGGTGCGATGAGGCAGGGGAGGGAAAACAGTGGAAAGACAAACGATCCTACTAGGCCAAGTGTCGTTCAGATCGCGCAAGTGCAAGGATAGGGAGAGAGGGGAAAAGTGCCTGGAGGAAGGGAGAGGGGGGGAAGTGCAGTACATGTACATATATAAATGCAAAATAACATAGCATAACATGGGATAGAGGAATAAATACGACGGTAAAGCGGCCTGATGGTGGCAAGTGCAGAGTAGAGCAGACAAGTGCTGGTGGGGGGAAGGGGACTGTAGGGGATACAGAAAAACAGTCCCTAAGTGCAGGGGTTTCCAGGGAGGCAGGGCAGGAGTGCAAAGGGTGGGACCTGGCCCCAAGGTCAGAAGGGTGTCCAGGTAACCAGTGCAGATTCGGCTGGGAATTTCAGCAGGGGAGAGAGGCAGAGAAAGCAGAAGCACAGAGGAAGGTTTTGAGGTGTTTCCGGAACCGGAGATGGTTCTCCTCAAGTTTCAGGAAGGCTGTTCCAGAGGGAGGCCCCTGCCGAAGAGAGAGATCGACCACCAACTGTTGCTTGGAGAAGCGGCTGACCCTGAGGGAGTTGGAGGCAGAAGAGAGAAGATCCTGAGAAGGAAGGTATTTAGGAAGAGAGTTGAAGGTAATGCAGCCCCAGGCCCCAGAAGGCCTTGTGGATAATGCAGAGGGTTTTGAACTTAATCCTTGCAGCCACTGGGAGCCAGTGCAGAGATTTCAGTCCTGGAGAGATACGATCCCAGGGCTTGAGGCCAAGGACAAGTCTCGCAGTCCTGTTTTGGATAAGTTGCAGAGGGCAGAGAGTAGAGGCAAGCAGGTTTAGATGGAGGCTTTTGCAGTGGTCCAGCTTAGAGAGAACCAGGGTTCTGAAGACTGTGAGCTTCTGGGGGAAGGAGAGGAGAGGAAGAATACCTCTGAGGAGGTGCAGCTGGTAGTGTGACTTCTTAGAGATGTCAGAGATGTGAGGAGAGAAGGAGAGTGTGGAGTCAAAGATGACCCCAAGGTTTTTAACCTTGCAGGTGGGAGCAGGAAGAAACGTGCAGTTTATTCAGCGCATCTCTCCCCTCCCCCTCCCCACCCCCCGTCTCTGACATTTTTGAGTCCCTGGATCCTAAATGCTGCTGCCAGGATCCAGATGTGGTCTTAAAATGTAGACCAGCTGTGTGGCGGTGGCCGGAGAGTGGTGGTTGCAGGCAGAATAGGTATTGCTTGTTAGGTGGAACCGGCCATGGTCTGCTCGAGAGATGTAGGGCCTCTGTCTTGGAGCTGTACAGTGTTTAGTGTTTGCCTGTACAACGTGAGATAGTGGGACCCCATGTGTAAACCCCTGTGCGGCCTAATGAACCCTAGGCATAGACGACCTCCCGGGGGTTTACACGATTTCAAGCAGGATGTTTTGTTTAAGATGAGCCTGGTGCCTGGAATGTGAGGAGGATCTGACTGCAGGAGAAGCCTTTTGATAGATATATATTTTTTAAACTCTGTATATTTTTGTAAATCTATTAAATGAAATTAATCTCAAGCGATTACACGAATGCATTGAGTAATTCCACAGAATTCATTACGCATTGCATGGATTATTAACTAACGCAATCTTTTCGAAACCTATTTGTCCCCGCTACAAAAAGAACTGGTTACATAAGACAATAAAACAAAAAGGAGGAAGAAAACATAAGAAAAGACATCCCTTACACAAGCACTCTACACTCATACACTGAGTAGACCAAAATAACAAATCTTCCCATTGTCTGGAATTCCTCTCATCAACTCAGGCCACCTGCGATCACCTACAAAGCAACCGAATAGTCCAATGTGAGGAGGATACGGTAAGGTGGCAGTAAACCTAACACCGCTTGGGTAGGAGATGAGCGGTACTAAGAAGAGGGTTCGGAACTAGATCGTTGTTATGACTTCCTGCAAAGATTCTGCCTCCTGAGCACTGCTTGACTCTTGGCTGCTTCATAACCGGAAAAGGTGGGCTCACTCTGCCGTCCCATTTGCCTTGTTTAAGAGTGGACTCGGGGTAATATATAAATGTTAGCGCCCAAGCTAGAACAACTCTATGGGACAGCATTTCAGACAGGAATATGACCCGAATCCATGAGGGATGCGATGATGGTGGTACTACTAGAACCCGGCAAGGATCCTCCCAGGTTTAAAGCCTACCGTTCCATATGCCTACTGAATGTAGACTGGAAAATTTTGGGCAAGGTTTTAGCGAATAGATTAATGAAACAAGTCCCTAAACTAGTGCACCAAGACGGGTTTCGTCGGAGGCAGTAACGCAACAAACCGATGATGCCTCCAGCACATCATAAAATGGGTGAGGAACGCAGAGGAGGAACTAGCGGTAGTGTCCTTGGATGCTATCAGTGCTTTTGACCCGGTGGAGCTGGCTCTTCCAAGTCTTGGAGTTTGGGTTAGGCCCAAACAGGAACAGGTGGATTGGTTTAATGTACCAAAAACCCCTGACAAGGGTAAAAAACAGGAAGGGAGTTCTCACCAAAGTGGCAGTTGGGAAGGGGTTGGGGCAGGGTTGCCCTTTTCCCTGCTCCTGTTTGCCTTATGTCGTTAGACACTGGTGAATATTTTTAGAGAACAGTTTTGGGATGTCGGGATAAAGGTAGATGGCTGTATAGGCAAACTGTGGTTATCGAATCAACCTGTGGAAGTCATTGGCATTCCTGCTGGGAGCCCTAGAGGGAGACCTTGTGGCGACCTCCCAGATGTAGGTATACTCTGGGATTCTGACTCTTGCTGGTACCCGGGGATCCAAGTGTACCATGATGTAGGTGATGCATTTCAGTACAACGTTGGCAGGACGCTATTGAGCATAAGACAGGATTCAGTGCTGAGAGAAGCTCCTGCTGTCCCTTATGGGGAAGATTGCAATCTGCAAAATGGTCCTGCTATCGAGGTTGCTGAATTTGGTATTGTACAAAATGACCTACTCCCAAAAGTTTGATTCCCCCCCACCCCATTTTCTATATATATCAATCATATAGGGTAAAGTGAACAAAAAATGTATGGGGGTAAGGTGCGGTGCTTTGGGGGGGGTCTCCCCCACATATATATTTGTGTAAAATTGAAGTAGAATAACCCCCCCCCCAAGACTTTTGGGAGTTGAACTTTTCGGTTCGGTAAAATCATGTAGATCCGCTGTATTTACCAGCCTACTGTATTTGATCAGGACATTGGACAGTTATATGACAGAACTCTTGTGGGCTGAGGGACAGACCAGGGCAGCACTAGCGATGCTGTGGAGAAGGCAAGCGGAAGATGGCCTTACCTTCCTGGACTTCAAATTGTACTATTTGGCTTTTTAGCGGCAACATGCGGCACAATGGGACACACAATGACAGGGCGGACAGATCTCGACTGGGCAGACCCCCAAAAACTACACGGGGATGGAGGCACTCTGGAATGATGTGGGGGTTCGGGGGTGTTCATGAAGATGATCCAGACTGGCACGTAAGAAATTGAGATTAGGGGAGGATACAGTCCAGAGATGCCCCAGGGTTTGGGCGGATGTGAGTTTATGGGTTTGCGCAGGATAGGAGAGAGCTGTTCGAAGGGGCAAAGTTCTTGCTTTTTGAGGAGTAGATGGTGAAATTACAGATGATCAAGGGTCAGCTTTTGAACTTCACATGATTAACCAAAACCTCAGTTGGTAAATGGGGTCTTCATTGCCAGAGGGGCCTCGCACCACCCCGGTCCTACAAACCCTGCTGAATATGGACACAGAATGCATGCAGCATTGCAGGAAAGCGTAGACCTGCCCCACCTTATAAAAGGAGAAATGGGAAAGGGAGGCGGGGGAGGTTATGGATGAGAAAGCATGCTAGAAGGTTTGCTGGGGTATTAGTGATGTATCGCATAATGCAGGCTTCAAACACCTAATGTAATATTGTACACAGAGTCGATATCGCTCCCAAGAAATTACATATGATGAACGCAGAAGTTGCGCACACACATGTCAGGGTGACGCAGCAGTCTTTTGGCACATGCTCTGGGACTGCTCCTTTATCGTTTTGGCAGAACGTGATCGGGCGAGTAAATGACTTATTGGGCAGACAGTCTGAATGTGTACCCTCGGTTTGCCTGCTAGGAGAGGAAATGCACAAATGGGATGGCATCCTTCCTGCTGGTATGAGCGAGGTGATGCATGGCCATAGCTTGGAAATGCCCCAAGGGCCCCTCATTGGCCCCAAGATGTTCTCAAAGGGAAACGGGCTGAAAAAATCAATACTGCAGGAGCAAAGGTCGGATGATGATTCTGAGGCTCTGGGGCTGCAATGGGGGGGCGCTCTCCTTACGGATCTGCAGACCTCCAGCTAGGCCTCAGACAATCAGTTAAACGTTACTGGTTGCCCAGATGTTTTCTTCTTGACCAGAACAGAGTTGTACGTTACCAGTGTATTGATAGTTGCTCTTGCCATATTGGTGATGCTGGGCTAACCATGGTAGTATTGGAGGAGGATAGCGGGAATGGGCTGTATATGCTTCTCATACACCGGGGGGGGGGGGAGGGAGTAGGAAGGGGGAGACAGCGTGGGGAGAAGATGGCACGGACTGCCCTTGTTATGAGCTCTTGTCTTGTTAAAAAACATCTGGTGATTCGTTTTTTTTTTGTTGTGTTTTTTTAATGTAAAAAGTGGACTTGTGGTGTAGATACCTCGATCTGCCTCTGATTATCCTGTGTGGTGCCCAAAGTCTGAAGAGCAGAACCTTGGCAGTCTTAACCCGCCATTCGTGCAGTGCCAGAGCCAGGGATATTCCCTGCCGATTGGTAGCATTTCCTGCCCAGCTGGTTAATGCACAAGAATGAAACTTCAGTGGGCAAGTGGACCACCTGCATCAGAAGCACAAGGGCATGAACTGAGGGTCCAGTGCATCGCGGCCCCCCTTTTTGGCTAGCTCTCTCAGACAAATCCCTTTTCACACAAGCCTGCTGCGCACCAGCTCTGGCCATCGTCCCCTGGTTGCCTTCCGACAACACAGGCTCCTTGTTGGGGATTGGGGGAAGGATTGGACCAAAAGCACCATCAAGCTTCACGGTACCTCTTGCCAAAAGTGTTGTAAGATTATATTAGGTTGATGTTTGCAATTACTTTTGAATTTTGTTGCTCACGGGACATGGCCATTAATGTTAATAACTACTCTGTACTTTTATTAGGAATTCCCACACAGCTTTTTAGGGGTTACAGTTGTGAGAAGTATCTTGTTATTAAGGTTGAACTTTTCAGTTTCAGGACTGTTTATATATAGTATAGTGCCCCCCCCCCCCATTCTGATTGGCCCTCGCCGGGGCATTACCAGTCAGGTAATCCCTCGGCCGGGATTCTATTGCTTTGATCCTGCCTGGGAGAGGGGGGGGGGGGTCACGTGGCTGCCCCTCAGCCAATGAGGAGGCTTGAAAAGGGGCCATCATCGCTCCGAGCTTCCACACGGCTGGAGGCTGCCATCCTCCACCCGCCGGGGATTTTTTTTTTCTCCCTCCCCTGCAAACAATCCCATTCCCACTTAGTTTCTTATTTCTCCTTTTTCCGGAGCGAACGGCCTGGGAACACTTCTGTTCCCAGCGTGTCCGCTCCCAATGGCTGCCATGAAAGGGAAAACGGACTCCGTTTCCCTTCCCCGGTGGCTATTTTCTGACATTTTTCTTTATTTTTACTGAAATGCTACAGCAGGGGCATCACCGAGTCTAGTAATGCCCCAGGGCCTTCTATAACTATGGGCTGGGGCAATACCTGACTCGGTAATGCCCCCGCGGCTCGGGGCTTATTGCTTAAATGAACAATCTACAGGCCAATGGATCCAAGTCTAAAGTGGTTATAATCTTTAGCAGTGTGAAACTGAAAACCATGCAGTGGTCTCTTTGTGTACCCTCTTTAAGATACTTGGGTTACAATCCCTCCAATACCTCCTCCACTGTAATGTGTAAGGCCCCCTTGATGGATAAGATTCTCCTCTCGTCTCTCACATGAAATGCTTGTTTTCTAAATTTTCCATTCTACCTGCTTTGAGATATTATCAAATGAAAATTGAGCCAGTCTTATTGTATGGGATTGATGTGACCGTCATTGATTTTGGTAATTATTTGAATGTTAAAGGCCAATTATGGAAAAAAGTATTGGGTCTGGCTCCTTTTGTACTGAATGCAATTGTCTGTCACGAATTGGCCTTAAATTCTCTTCAGGCCCGTTATTTATGGAGACATTTGCTGAACTAGAGTAATTTCATGCAACCTCCCTCAAATTCCCTTATAGTGATGTAACTAAAATGGCTAAAGAGTCCTATATTTATTCGATTAATCTGTTTAATCATAAGATGCAGGAGTTATTGTAGTGTATTGGCTCATCTGAGGAAGAAATAATTGCCTAGGAGGTGTTAAATTGACACTTTGTAGGTATGATCGGATGTTGACACCTGACAAAAACGTATTCTTTGTAGTATGCTATTGTCCTTGAAATAAATGACCCGCATTATGTATATGCGCTTCAGACTCCATTAGTTATCCGCTAGAGAACGGATGAAATATTGGAATTTAACGGATGCATCAGATAGCGTCACGACCTGGCGCTTTTGCAATCCTTCTAACACTGTTCAGCATTGGGTTATCAAATGCCCGAATCTCCAGTTGAGTAGAAACCTGTTCCACAAAAACCTTCTGTTTCTATGCAGAATTTTCTAAGAACTTATTCTGGTTAAGGTTTAAGTGGGTAGAAAATGATTCTTTAATAATGGAATTGTGTTGTTTTTTTAAATGATTAACTCGGCTGGAATAATTTGATATTCATTCTTAAATTTTTTTATGAATGTGTAATTGTTTTTAAAAGATGTCTATATTTTGTGTAAGGTTTACTGCAAACCAGATCACCATAAAACAAAGGGAAGTTCTGGGGAGGTTTTTTATTAGGTGGAAGAGTTTAGAAGCAGGACTCTAAAGTGGGCCAGGGCTAGTGGGGGCAGAGCTCCGTCAGGACTAGAAATATCGTTCTGAGACAGGGCCCTGCTGGGGCTCCTTCTCGTCCGCTGGCAGCACCACCTGCTAGAGTTAAAGGCTTTTTTCCCCTAAAGCCTGAAACTCTCACTCATGTGCGAGAGCTTCAGGCTTTGGAAAAAGTCTTTTTTCCATAATGGTGGTGGCAGCACCAGAGATGGCCGTGTGCTGGTGTCACCATTATGAAGAAAAGGTGAGGCTGCTGGAAACGGAGGCCTTTTTTTTTTTTTCTTTTTTTCTTTTTTTCTTTTTTCTTTCTTCTAAAGCCTTGGTTTCCTAGCGGGCTCGCCTTTTCAGCCTTAATGGTGGCGCTGTCCCTCGCCAGGCATTTCTTTTGGGAAGCGATGCAGAGATCTGGCAGCTAAAGGAATTGCCTGGCAAGGGACAGCGCCACCATTAAGGCTGAAAAGCTCAGGTGCTGTCCCACGTTAGGTGTGCCTGTTAATCGATGCAGAGATCAGCACCCTTAGGCCACGCCCCCTTGATGAGCTCCAGATCGTTTTCTTTTGGCACTGAAGACGTTGAGTAGCAGTGTGGATGGTGACATGTAGGTGATGTTATCCTCCACAAGGAAGATTAGTTATAAAGGTGTCCAGTGCTACCTGGTCCGGGTTGACTAGCTGAGGTTAGTAGTAGCCGGGAAGCCTGGTAGCTCAGGCTCAGGTTAGTAGGGGGGGGGTGGTATGATGCATTGGTGACCTGCGTAGTTGGACAAAGTTACACTTACAATGTTGTTAGAATGGAGGGGTTGGGGGACAGAGGTGTAGATGGCGCTGAGCTCTGTTTGTTAAGGAGGGACGGCTGTGGTCAATGTGGTGGGTGGGTGCTGGAATTGGGCCGGATTCTGAATCTGGTAAGAGTGTCTCCCTGGATCTGGGAAAGGGAAAAGCACACTCGTGAGCCTGCGTACACTGAAATCCCAGTGATGGGCTCTTACCAGCGCTCCCAGACCAGTGTCCAATCTCTGAAGTTCTCTGCTATGGTTGTTTGGTTTTGCAGTTAAGCACATTAAAGTGTGATTATCGTTGGGTGGCTGCAAATGCATCAGTGGGTGTGTACTATGGTCTCTAGAGGCGTGAATGGTGCGAGATTAGAAATGCGTGCTCTGAAATAATGACCAGAAGCAGGTCATCGTATCACGCACTTTCTTTGAGTTTCTTTCAATCGTGTTACTATAGAATCTAGATGCGATTTGTATTGGCTCATGTTAGATTGCATGCTGGTAATTGTAGGCGTCCATTTAGGATTGTAAATTGAAAGCTACAACCATAATGTCTTTGTGCAGAATGCTCCTATAGCCACTTATGCAATGCTAGGTCTGTTTATGGTCAGCTTTCAGGTTCTCTGTATGAAACGGATTTTCACCTGCCCTTTTTCCTTTACGCTTTTTACTGTCTGATCACGTGCCTGCCGTGACTCTAACCCTTGCTCAACCCCCATCCCGCCCTGTCTTTCGATTGGATGATTTTCTGGTATTAGCCCGGCTGTGTTCTGAATACTGCGAGCGCGACCGACCCGTCCTATAAGGCTGCTGTGACATTAGGTCCTTGTCAATTTTTCACTGATCAGAAACGCCCAGTGGCCACGCCGGCCGGAAGTGAAGAAGGAAGCCCCCCCTCACCCCGAGCGGCCCGCCCAAGTCACAGCAGCGTCTCGGTCTGCCTGGTTCACCACCGCAGACCGATCGGCCTTACTTGGAAGTTCCACGACCACCCCTTCCAGGAACCGGCGCACGGTACGTGTGCACGCACCTGCTGCTTCCTGGGTGGGCGGGAGAGCTCTGGCACGCGCACCCACGCCGCATTCATGCAGCTGGCCCATTGGCCCTGCCAACCATCACTCAGCTGCTCTACATAACGTTTAAATGTGAGACTGCTGTCGTTTTAAAGTCCTTTCTCCCTCTGTGCTACGATTTATTATCGCGTTGCCCCATGTTATTTACCATGTGTGGCCTTAATGTGTATAAGGCCACGTGCCGCTGCTCTACACCAGACCACCGTCTTCCTAAGGCCACGCCGTGCACAGGGCAATGCTGGAGGGTGTCTGCAGAGAATGCAGGAGTCCTTCTGGGAATACTTTAACACCTTAATTGGGGCCGCCAGCCAGAATGTTGCATTTTCGGAAATGTAATCCTTATTACCCCAGCTCATTTTGCAAGCTCAGCCCCCCCCTATATACTAGGCACTCATTTAATTTGTAAGTCAAATTTGGTGTATTTGTATTTGCATTTAAGGTTTGCCTTGATTGTATTGTAACCTACTAGCCCAGTGGCTATTTCTTATACCACTGTACTTGCTTACTCCTCCCTCTGCCCCCTCTCTTTCCACTCATGGTACTTTCTGTCTCTCCCATCTAGTCAAACTGCTTCTCTATCTATCCTTTCCTTCTCACTAAGTCTTGAAAGAAGAAGTTTAAAAAGGATATCTTGGCCTCCAACCCTGGTCTCCCTATCGCTGATACCTATTCCAGCGCCTCTTCCAGTCAGACCCGCACTGACATCCTCTTTGTTGTTCCTTTGCCGGTTCTATGGACCTGCCATATGATCTCTGTGCTCTGTCCTGCCTCCTCCTCGCCCATTAGCGGTTTCACCTGCTGGGAAGTCCTCATGGCTTCTTATGACTCCTCCAGAGTCATCCTTAATGTCTACCTAAATGGCAATGTCCTGGTCCAAGGGCCTCGGGCCAATCTCCTCCTCTTAGATAGGCGGTTTCCTCGCCTCATCAATTTCTTTCATCTCTGGCTGTCCCCTCCTCTCATTCCTTAGCGACCTTGCCCACTCTTCCCTCCTCCTCTTCCCTTCTTCAGGCTACCTCCACAACTCTGCAGGGCATACATCTGATGTGTGCCCCTCCCTGGAAGGTCTTTAAGGCTGGCAACCTTCATCTTGCCACTCTCAACTCTCGCTCTGCTGTCAAACACTCCTCTGACATCTGCTGCCTCCTTGAAGAACTTTGTCCTTGGTCTCAAGGAGACATGGTTCACGACCAGCTCTGTCACAAGCTTTGACACTCTATTCCCTGAGGGCTACAAGATCCTCTCCGCACCCAGAGCCACTCGGCCTGGCAGGGATGTAGCCCTGATCTTTCCTGAGTGGCTCCCTGCCACCATCATTCCCACTCAGATTTACTCCTCTTTCGAATGCCTTGTCTGCAGTCTCTCAATCTCTCCTAGCCACTCTTACTGTTGCTACTCTCTACTGGCCCCCTGGGCAAATCACCTCTTTTCTATCCGAGTGGGCTGACCTCTCCTCCTTCCTGGCCTCAACCACTCAACTCCTCCTCCTTGGAGACCTCAACATCCACCTCCATTCTCCCTGTCCCTCATCTCTGCTCTTTCGCAACCTCTGTGATTCCCTCTCCCTCCTCCCCTCTGGGCCGACGCACTAAGCAGGTCACACACTTGATGTCTTGATCTCCTCTGGCCATCCCTGTGACCACTCCCCTCTCCTAGAGTGACCAGTGCCTTCTCGCCTCTCATCTCTCCCCATCTTCCCCCCAAGCCAAGCCCACCCCTACACTGCCACCTACCTTCTCGGACATCCGACTTATGAAGCATGCGTCAGTTGAAGCTTTCACTGCAACCTTTCTCACCCCTCCCCTCCTCTGGTTGACTCACACCCAGACACAACCCTGTCCCTTCTCTACTCCTCTATTTCCGATACCCTTGATGCTTTTGCCCCGGTCATGAGGATCCGCTTGCAGTCCAAAGCCAAGTGCAATTCTTGGTATGACTCCGACCGAGCTACTCTCATTTAAGTGTAGGTCGACTGAGAGGAAAGGAAGGCCTTCCTGCTCATCCTCTGACAAACTGCCCTGCCGCCTGCTCCAAAGGCAATACTGACTCTGTCCGCACCAAGAAGAGAGTCCGCACTCAAGCCTGTTTCTCTGCGGCATCTAACCACTCGGGCAAACTCTTTAAAATCTGCAAGAAGCTTGCCAACCCTGCTGCAGTCTCTACCCCTCCTCTTGCCTCCCAGGTTCTTTGCAATGCCCTTGCCTCTCATTCTATCTAAAATAAAAAAAGGGACATCCTGTCCACCCTCTCCACACCTCCCCCTCCTATTCCATCTCATTCTGTGCTTGCTGACCCCCCTTTATATATTCCCCCACCATCATTCGCTTCTTTTCCTCCTGATGAGGTTGCTAGACAAGTCCAATCTATGAAAGCCTTGTCAAAACTGGTTCATCCCTGTTCCTCTAAAACCAACAAGGACCACATTGAAACCATCGCTCCGGCATTTGCTGATTTCTGCAACCACTCCTTTGCCTCAGAATCTTTCCCCTCCCCCCTGAAGCACACCCTTGTGCATCCTCTCCTCAAGAAACCCACAGTTGATCCCTCCTGTCCGGCTAACTATTGCCCTATTTCCATTACTCCCTTCCTGGGCAAACTCCTAGAAAAGCTGACCATCTCTCAGCTTAACCTTCATTCTGATTCTGTTGGCTGTCTCCACGAATTCCAGTTTGACTTCAGAGTGGCCAGAAGCACGGAAACTGCTCTTCTGAACATCCGTGAAGATCCGCTCTCCAACCTGACTCTAACATTCCCTCTGTCCTCATTCTACTCAATCTCTCCTCTGCCTTCGACGCGGTCAACCATACCATCCTGCTCAACTGTCTCCTTGAAAACCTGGGTATCCTTGATCAGGCTCTGGTCTGGCTGACCTCTTTCCTCTCTGATCGACCCTCCCAGGTCCAACTTGGGTCCTTCCTATCATCTATCTTCCTCTCCAGGTTAGCCAGGGGTCTAACCTCCCGTCCTTGCTTTTCAACCAATACCTGGCAACCCTTGCCCACTGTATTGTCATTGTCTGCTCCAATTTCCAGTGCTATGCTGATGACACTCCACTCATTTTCAGGCTGCCCTCGGCCACCTCCTTCTCCTCCTCCTCTTCCCATCTCTGATTGTCTAACTGCCATTCAAGTTTGGTGTGCCACAAATGACCTCTGTCTGAATGCCAGATCCTCCTCATATGCACACCTTCACCATCCTTTTCCCCCTCACTCTCTGGCCGGCCTCTCTTGGCCCTCCTCCTACCCCCACCTGCGAGGCTAAGAACATTGGGGTCATCTTTGACTCCACACTTTCCTTCTCCGCCCACATCTTTGAGGGCTCTAAAAAGTAAAACTTCCTACTGCACCTCATCAGAGGTACTCTGCCTTTCCTCTACTTCCCCCAGAAACTCACTGTCTCTCAAGCCCTGGTTCTCTCTAGGTTGGACTATTGTAACAGCCTCTTTCTAAATCTACCTGCCTCTACTCTCTGCCCTCAGCAACTAATCCAGAACAGGACTGCAAGACTTGGCTCTGGCCTCAAGCCCTGGGATCTTATCTCTCCATTGGCTCCCAGTGGATGCAAGGATTACATTCAAAACCCTCTGCATTGTCCATAAGGCTTTCTGGGGCCTGGATCCAAAATACCTTCAGCTATCCCTCTGTAAATACCTCTCCTCTCGAGCTCTTTGTTCCTCCACCTCGAACTTCCTCAGGGTCAGTTGTTTTTCAAAGAAATGAGCTGGGGTAGATCTCGGTCTTCGGCTGGGGCCTCCCTCTGGAACAGCCTCCCTACCACTCTAAAACATGAGGAGAACCATCTCTGGTTCCGGAAGCACCTCAAGACCTTCCTCTTTGCTTCTGGCTTTGCTCCCCGCTGATCTGATCTCTCTTGGCACTGTGCACCTGGCCACCCTCTGTCCCCTGGGCCCAGGTACCTGCTCACCCTGCCACCCTCCTGCACTGCCACCTGGCCACCCCTTGAAATGGGGACTTTATCTGTACCCATCCAGTTCCCCCCCCCTTTTTCTTCCTTTTCTGCACTTTTTCAGACTTACCCAGTCTGCTGCCATAAACACTGCACTTGTCACTTGCTGGCTGCACTACCACTGTTTATTGCCTCTATTATCTATTTATTTATTATTTATCTGTTCTCCTCTGCTCCCGAACTCTCCAGTCTCCCCCTTCCATGCACTTTCTCCCCTTTCCCATGCACTGGCGTGTTCTCAATGTCACTCGGCCTAGTAAGATCGTTGTTGTGTTCTCCCTTGTTCCCCCTCCCTTGCCGCTCTCTGTAACACTTGTGTATGAGCGCGATACAAATAAAATATCATATATCATATCATAACTTCAAGACTCCACCATTATTCCCAAGAGACCCATCCATTGCTTGTCGGTAAAGCAAAGATTCGATTTCCAAGTCCTGTGCATCATGAACGAGGCCTTCGGGTAGTAATTGGAAAATGTTAGTACAGAATGTGTATATCGTCGAATTAATAATATCAAAAAGAGCAAACGGAATGGGGCAAAACACCTTTTTACTGTTGCACCTTATGCTTTTATTCCATTTTTAAATTGTGTTGCACATAACAGGGTAGGAGGTGATAGTTTTAGAAAATCGTTTTGTTAAAATTGGGATTGTAGTGTTGAGCACCTAGGAAACAGGGGTTGTTTGTGGTGGTTGTAGGAAGGGCATTGGGGATATAGAAAGATTCACATGGTTCCATTACAAGAAGATGTGGGAATAGGGGATGTATGTGATTTGGCCGTGGCAGAATTGTTTGCGGCGGAATTGACCGTGGTCAATTTTGCCATGGCCAAATCTGGCAGAACTTGGATGCCCCAATACATCCCCCACACCCTGCCCAGTTACCTTTTGGACGTCTGCTTTTCTTCCGACCCTGCAGTGTCAGTTCCGTCCCAACGCGGGTTGGATCTGACGCCGCAGGATTCGCTTTTTTTCTGTTTTTTTCCCCTGCCTCCAATCCTGCGGAAGCAGGGGACACCCCCTGCTACCCCCAAAGGTTATCACTACCAAACATGGGGAGCTGGGGAGACCCCTGCAACTCCCGCTCATCATTTTTGGTAGTGATTAACCAATTTGATCGATTTTAATCGATCGAATGGTAATGGCCGAATTCATCCAGATGTACCATTCAATCAATTGGAATCAATCAAATCGGGTGATACCGGAATAGGCGCCCTATAGGCTGAATCAACTCGCGCAGAACTGGGTAATTAATTAAATAAATATAATATTTATTTTTTGGTGGATTATATTTGCAGCAAGATCACGGGAGGGAGAGGCGTTGCCCACACCTCATGTATTGGGGATTGACCCCCGGATATTGTGTGCTGATGAGTACAATAAAGTAAGCATAGTTTCACGCATTTTTACAAAGAAGATTTAATTAGTAGTTGTAAGTAGGACACTCCAATTTCTCCCGAGCCAGCATCTGCATTTACCCACATATTGTGGGAAGCCCTCAAATTACCTAGCCTTGAGAAATACCTGCATGGGTCGAAACACATGTCGGCTGACCAATTTAAACTACTAATTAAATCTCTTAAAAAAATGTGGGAATCTATGCTCACTTTATTGTAATCGTCAGTGCAAGATATTTGGGGTTCAACCCCTACTTGTTTCTCGTTTTTTTTAAAACGCACAGATACCTAAACATGTTTCTTATATGATGCACATCATTGCTACACTTTTTCAGATTCTACAATTCCCAAGCGAGATTTTCACTTTCGGGCATAATTATTTCAATGGTCTCCCACGCAATGCCTCCGGGGATAGGTCTTCATTGCCAAAGGAGAATAGTGCCCCGTTATGCCTCACAGGGGCCTTAGAGCCATTCATGTGCCACTGCAATTCATGTGTTTTGTTCTCAGAAACCAAATAAACTGCCATAAAGAACGAACAACAAACCATGTACTTCAGCCAGGGACCGCCATTCTGGAAACCCATCACCACCCTCCCAACCACTGCTAACGACAAAGGGTCGGGGTCGGACTCGGACCCACTAATCGAACCACGACATTGATTGACAAAATCAGTCTGCATCCGTCAGTTTGAGACCAGCAGTACAGGCTAAATGTTTGGCATTGGCAATGGTGGCTCAAGAGAATCTTTGACATCCAGCTTGACCTACCTTGCACTCGAAGGAGCAAGCGTTTTGAGCACACTCTCCAGTGGGCAAAAGGCCACTAGTATAGTGTGTTAATAAATGAATACGAGGCATGCTATGAGGCGAAATGGCTTTTGGATGTGCCTATGAGGGCACTGCTGAAGCAGACCTCTCAGCAATCCAGCAACTAGTACCATTGACAGACCAAGAAAGGGAACTTGCGTACAGAGCAGCATCCAGCCGCCAGCAGGGACTGAATCAGGGGGAAACGGACCAACACCCAAGCCAAGGGGGGGGGGGCAGAGGGTATGAGTTTAACTATCTGAATCTAAAGGGCTAGTGCAGTTACCGGTTTCACAGGCGTGGCTGACTCTCATGGATTAAAGACTATGACGAGGAATCGAGACAAAGTGGTCGAGCCAGCCCAATCGAGTGTGAGTCCTAGTCTGGCGAAGCACGAAGAGACAGGGTCGGACTGGCCTATAAGGCAATGACCGAACCCAAAATGCTAGTGTGGGCTAGTTTTTTTGGGTCAAAATGGGCCACCTTTTTGGCCAGTGTGGACGAGTTTGATGAGTTACTTCACGGCAATTCGTTTTGATCAGTGTTGCTGAATAAATATTCTTTAATTTGCACAATTCGCATTACATATCCAAAAACTCCCCCTTGGGCACTACTCAGTCTGTCACAAAAGGAATGCATCGCCATTTGCAACTATGGGCAACTTTTTTAATCGGGCCTGAGACCATTTTTTGGTCCAGTCCGAGCTTGCGGAGACACTGGAGACAATAGTTCTCTCAAACACGACTGTGTGTGAATTGGGCAGATCTCAACACCAGCTGCTGCTCAAACATGTGTCAAGTGCTGCTCTACACGAACACGTGCAAAATATTACATTACGTTCACTGGGCGGGCACGGCCTCTGCCCGCTCCAGCTGGGCCTCATAAACAGGTTGATGGCCATGGCCAAAAATGGGTGTGATTTAATGAAACTTTTCTTTTCTAAACCAACCATACATAGCGAAGAAACATACAGAATTGGTAGCTTCCTTGCACTGGCTCAGTTATTGAGCGGACGCCAGACATAGGCCTGGACCAGAATAAGAGCAAGACAAAAACTCAACGCATGCAAGCTATTGAATACTGAAGGATATATTGACGCAATTCTTAATTCAGGATAGTCGGAGAGAAAATCAGAAAAAAGTGCACCTTAAGCTGGGACCAGTGATTCAAAGTCAAAAAACTACAGCAGATCCCACGCTGTGTGAGGGGCGAGTAATCCACCCAGTCCTGTTTTGTTGTCTTTGCATGCTGGTGTTTGGCCGCTGTAAATGCAGGGCTGCAAAAACTAGAGAATGCAACAACAAAAAAAACAGATTGGCTGGGTTTATCACACCAGACGGAAGTCGGGCCCAGATCTCTACAGTGATTGGGCGGTGGCTTGGGAAACGCAACACGGGGGTTGGCTTTGGAGGGTGAAATCCAACCGGAGACAAGACGGCTCCATGTCAGAGCTAAGTGACGACAGGTAGGACTCGTAGGAGCATTAGTGGCTCTCGAGGCGTAACACCTGCAACACGTGTTGGGCCTTTCATTTTGGCCCTTCATAGGCTGCAGGAGTTTTAAAACACTCTACAGTGCCCGACCTTGCCTCCTACAGGGTAACAGCAGTCTACCAGGGCTGCTGCTGGGTGTTCCCAGGCTCGGACTGGCCTATAGGGCAATAAGCCCATGGCCAAACCAAAAACGCAAAATGGTGTTGGACAGTTTTTTTTTTTTGGTCAAAGTGGCCCACTTTTTTGGCCAATGTGGTCCAGTTTGATGACTTACTTCACTATGAGGCTAATGGGTTTGACCAGTGTTACTGGATACCTATTCTTTAAAATGCACAATTGCATCACATTTCATCCCAAAACTCCCCCTTGGGTCCTATTCAAACAGTGTCACAAAGGGAATGAATAGGTATTTGCAACTGTGGCGTTACAGGGTAGTATTTGTCCGAATCCCCTCCGTAAGCAGGCCCAACCCCTGTGCTAGAAGTAC
This sequence comes from Ambystoma mexicanum, assembly GCF_040938575.1. Taxonomy (NCBI): domain Eukaryota; kingdom Metazoa; phylum Chordata; class Amphibia; order Caudata; family Ambystomatidae; genus Ambystoma; species Ambystoma mexicanum. The sequence goes on along the minus strand of NC_090926.1, from coordinate 321,193,269 downwards.
TCGGACACAGGTCTACTCTGTACGGGTTCCTGGCGGCTTCTGCCGAGCCCGGGCAGCTTCTTTATTCAAAGCGCATGCGCAACGGCCAACGCTGCCATCCGGAATACGTACACACACATGACGCCGTAACATCCCTCCTTTTTCATAACAAACATGTCCATAACTTCCGCAAACCTGTTGTCAACATGACATATAGAACAGGTACATATTACATCAAAATAACTCGCCACCCAATGTGGGCAATTACCGTTCCCATCTGCTCTTCATAACTCTGGGTCCAGAATATATTCCTTGAATCTTTGCGGACATTTCTGGCCTTCGCTGTGGGGCTAGCGCCCCCCACCCCTGTCTGATGTCATGGCTGGGTCTCACTGGTTCGGGGTCTCTGGAGTCTTCTTCAGGCCCCTGGGCTGCTCATTGATGCTCGAGCCGGGGACACTTCTACGGCAGGTTCTTCCTGTGGATCACAGGCGTCAATCCTCTTGAAGAAGCAGGAATTTCTTGTGACCGTTCCCCGTTGGACAGACACCGTTACCATGGACCCGTTGACATGGGTTACCCCCATGGGGGTAGGCTCGTAGTTTAAGGACAGTTTACACTCTGGGTGCCAGTACCTCACGAGGACAGTATCTCCTACTTCAATGTCCCCGGTTTTAACCGTCTCCTGGCGTTTTCACGCTCATTGCGCACCCGCCGGTCCTCCAATGTCTTTTGGTCATAAGTGACCCCGGGATGTCGGCCATCAGTCTCTGGTAGCAACCCCCTCGGGCACCGGTTGAACAGGGCCTCTGCTGGGGCCTCCTCTGTGGACTGATGGGGTGTTGATCAATATTCACGCAGGAAGTGGTACAGATTTCTTCTCAATTCCCTTCTTTGGCCCTGTGTGATCTGAAATATCTTATTGAGGGTCCGCATGAACCGCTCCACCTCCCCATTTGCTCTTGGCCAGCCGGGAGTCACTTTCCTGTGCATGACCCCATAGTCGCTCATGAAGGTCGCAAACTGGCAGCCATGAAATGGGGGTCCGTTGTCCGAACACAAGACCTGGGGGAACCCACGGGTCGCGACAATCTTTTCCAGCGTTTGCATGGTTTGGTCACTTGATGTTGATTTCACCAGCTCCACCTCCGAGCAGCGGGACCACTGGTCGATTTATCCCAGAAAGTACATGCCACTCCCTGTGAACCCAAAGTCTGCATGTACTGTGCCTCAGGGGCTGCTGCTCCTTTCCATCGACACAATGCATGTTCACGGGTGCGGCTGCTTGACACCAGAGGCATTGGTGAACATATTAGTCGACCCTTCTCTCGAGGTCCGGGAACCACACCTTGGCTCTCAGTCTTGCCTTAGTCTTGGCTTGGCAGTGCCCTGATGGCCACTGTGTGCAAGCTCTTCCCACCAGCCTTCTTGGAATCATGATCTGTCTCCCTCGCAGTAGCAGGCCTTCATCTGACTTGGACAACTCGTGTCGTGCTCGACACAGCGACTGTAGATCATGCTGAGTGCCATTTTCCCTCCGGGACGTGTCCGCCAGCGCCAATTTCCAGTCTCCGCTGTCCACAGTGTTTTGGACCCGTTGAAAACATCCATCTACCTGCGAGACCTTGGATAGTTCAGTCAGTGTCAGAGCTATTGGCATGGCCGCCTCAATCACTTGTTGGACAAACTCCTCGCAGTCCCCTACCAATTGCTGTGCCTGCAAGCTACCCCCACTGGGATGGCGGGACAGATAGTTCACCGGGTTGTGTGTGCCCGGCCTGAACTACAGCTTTACACCGTACTCCATGAGGGCAAGCATCCACCTCTCAATCCTCTGTGGCGGTTTGGAGGACGACCCCGTCATGAACGGGATCCGAGGCTTGTGGTCAGTGATGACAGAGACGGGTTTGCCCAAGATGTAAATCTGAAAGTGTCTGCAGCCACACAGTATGGCCAGCGCTTGGACTCCTTTTTCGGGTCAAAAAATGCCATTGTCTCATCACCCGTAAGTGCTGCCTTGATGGTGTCAAACGCTGCTTGCTCCACAGCCGACCATGTCCAGGTGGTATCCTTCTTCGTGAGGGCTCTGAGGGGTTCTGAAAGGGATGCCAGGTTTTTGATGAACCTCCCAGAATAATTCACCATCCCTAGGATGCTCTGCACCTCAGAGGGATTGTCCGGCAATCTTGCATCTCGTATGTCCTTCACCTTCTGTTGGTCAGGTGAGACCCACCAACCTCCCTGAGTGGAAAATGAAACTAAAGAATTCAATGCTCCCCTTCAGGATCTCGCATTTCTCATGATGTAACGTCAGACCCAGATCACGGGTCCTCTCCTCCACCTTTTTCAGCCTGACAATGTGTTCTGTTTCGGATATTGAGTACACCAGGATGTCGTCAGCTAGGTTAATTACACCCTCCAGTCCAGCACGGGCACTCCTGATGACATTCTCGGCGGCTGAGGAGATCCCGAAACTCAACGGTTTATACTGATACAGACCGTTGTGGGTAGTGAATATGGTGATATAGCGGGAGCCCGGGTGCAACTCAAGCTGGTGGTATCCCGAGCACAAGTCGAGCTTCCAGAACACTTTGGCACCCTGCAGCTCTCCTACCACATCATCTAGCGTTGGTGTCAAGTGGTGTTCTCTCTTGATGGCCAAGGTGGGCAGCCTCATGTCTACGCTAATGCGTACAGCTCCAGGCTGCTTCAGCTTGGCTGCCACAATGATGGGCGACACCCATGGTGTAGGGCCATCAACCTTTTTGATGATGTCTAAATCCACAAGATTTTGAAACTCCTGCTCCACTTGAGCACATAGGTGGAAAGGTATGCATCTGTTCTTCAGTGCTGTTGGGGGCACCGAATCATCTGTGTAATTTGACCGGTTCCCCTTTCAGCTTACCGACTCCTTGAAAAAGGTCCGCAAATCTGTTGGTAATATCTTGGATGTCCGCTTTGTACACCGAGATTACAAAATGCACGCTGTCAAGCGCCTCTGATGCAGCGCAACTCTGGACCGAATGGGGGCTAACGATGGTCACAAAGAATTTTGCCTAGATAGAGTGGTTGGCGTGAGTGACAGATGCTGTAAACACCCCTTGGAGCGGAAGAGGATGATCACCACCGAATGAATAGATTTTCGCCTTGGTTTCAGCCAGCGCTGGTTGTCCCGGCAGTGCCTCATAGTGCTCTGTCGCCATCACACAGACTGATGCACCCATGTCAATTAACACCGGGGTAGGAGTGTCACAAATGTCCACCACCCACGTGGGCTGCCTTCGTTTCTTGCATTTGGAATTAATGTTCGATATGAAGAATACTTCTTAATCCTCTTCTTCCTCCTCTGCGATTTATAGCTCCTGGAACTCATTTTCCACCACAGCCACATTTTTTTGTTTACGCTGGCCAACATTGCTCTATCTACTTGGACCTCGAGGGATAGCCGCTGGATTTGCCGCCCAGTACATTCTGGCAAAATGGCCGGCGGTCCTGCAAAGCTCATACACCCTCCCTTTTGCGGGGCATTCGCTGGAGTGTGGAAGGTCGCACCCACACTTCAGGCATTGCTGTGGTAAGTTATTATTCTTCTGGGACAACCTTAGGTGTGGCGGGCCATTGTTTGCTGTTCGTCCGATGGCATAGGCCTCTTCCCCCTGTCCCGATTTGTCTGCAGCATCCATCCTGGTGGTGCAGCTGTCTGCCAGTTCATAGGATCTGCCTATGTCGAGGATTTTCACCAATGTGAGCCCAGGTTCCCGGAGCACAGCTTCCCCGAGCTACATTCTTAGATGAGATGGTTCCGGACCATCCCGTACTCATTCTCCCACTGGAATGTGCTGGCCAGCTGTCGCAGTTTCTTACAGAAATGATCTAGCGATTCTTCATCCTGCTGCCTCTCGCTGCACATCACGAAGCAAGTCTTGGTTGGCCAGGGGCAGGAAATGTTCCTTGAGGGTGCCCTTCAAAGCCTGGTAGGTGACAGCAGTTGAGTTCAGCGACTCGAAGACACATGAACTTCAGAACTTGCAGCGTCGCTACCTTTGCATCATCTTCCATCTCCCCTGTGGCCATAAAGTACATTTTAAGCTTCTTAATCCACAAGAGCCACTTCGGGCCCAGTTTCGATGGAGGGCCCGACATATCAAATTCTTGCATGGGAGCCAGCGTGCCCTGTTGTCTTGGCATCACTCTGACAGCAGGCTGTGCAACAATTGGAGGAGGAGCCACTGCCCTTCGGGTGCCATCACTAGGGTTGCTCATGGCTGCGGACCGCACAGGCACCTCTTGCACCCGTGGAGGCCGCAGGTCCGCAAAGGCGAAGGTCTCCCAAAGCTGCAGAGGGTCCTGGCATAGCTGTGGCTCACAAGGCACTGTGCAGGGCGTGCCTATGCCTTGCCATGATTGGCGAGGATGAGGGCCCAGAAAAAATGTCCCTGGACGAGGGAAGATAATTGTCAACTTCTTAGAAATTAACCCCCTTTTTGGGCCTTCCCAAATATCAGTCCAGCAAACCTCCAGCTTGTAGAGGAGAAGGATGTCGGGAGATCAGAATCGAAGAAGAGCAAGAAGAAAAAAAAATCGTTTTTGTTTTTCTCCAAAGAATGTCCTGGCAACTGTCTTAAATTTTGTTGATGTCCGCCTTTTAAAGGCTCAATAAATTTCCCTGGATGGCGCACAAGCACCCCGTGAGGGGCCGCACCTCTCTGGCACACAAGATGACGGTCACATGTGCTCCGCGCGGGTGACGCATCTAGTGGGTGTCAAGAACATGCTCCTGAATCCAGTCTTGGACTCGGAGCGTGTCTTCTTCCAAGACCATTACAGCAATGCAAGTAAAAAGTCTCTTTTTTTAAAAAGCTTGGTGTATATTTCATGATGGCTTCTATTATAAACAGACTTTCAGGCCTTCAACACTGCATTCTGGATTTTATAGTGTTTCATTCAGGATGTGGAAAATATAGCTCTAGTCCTATTCTTTTTAAAATATGGATTTATATATTGTCAGACTGCAAGCAATCTCTATAATACTGTAGTTGTACAGTTCTTGAAAAGGGAAAATTAAATATGTAGACAATCTTGGTTTCAGAAGGTATGTGTTCAAGGGCCTATGATTCCAAGCAGTTCTAATACCGTATTTACAGCTTAACGAAAGTATGTTATCCTGGGCAAATTATGTCATCTCACTGGGCTACATTGTTTCCGAAAGTGTAAGCGGAATGAAAAAGTGAAGTGTAAAATAAGGCACAATCGCATTATGTATCGCTTTTGCAATCCATTTACCAAAAGTGTGAATGCCGCCTGCATAAAACTGAGTGGTTTTGTGGAAGAGGAAACCTACTCCCCTTTCTATCTCCCACTGCAAAATACGACAAAGATATCCCAGATCAGTAAAGTGAAACATAAAAGGCTTAAACATTGGTTTTAGGCCTCACTTTAACACTGCAGGAAATAGAAAAGGAGCTTACTGTGTCTTATCAAGCATTGGCTGGGAGTCCCCGAAAAGCGTGTATTCCAATTGGGCAGATTTAATGTTTTTAGGAATAGACCGGCGTCCTCGTGCTCCTCTGCTATCATTCCGCCATGCTGGAATTGGTTTATTGTGGCGCGGTCCCAGCCACAGTTGCGTGTCATTTGCTTTAACAGGAGGATATGTATACATTATAGGGCGTCATTTGCTGCCCTATAGTTAAGGTGAATAGCATGATCCATAGGAATCCCGAAAATTAAATGGCTAGTAACTTTTGACTTGCATAATGGATTTGGCTGATATTTTGCAAATACAGCCTTTGTTATGGCACCCCCTAAACACGAACAGACTGGACATATTTGTAAAGGTTTGATTAAAAAATGAAAAGTTTCTAAGGGAGCAAATAAAAATGCTTTTGGCCTACTCCCATTCATTATCCTATAGGTAAAACGGCCAAATTTGTGCGCAGGGCAAAAACCCCTGGGCGGAATTGGACCAAATAAGAAACAACTTGGGCACCAAGTGAAGCATTGACTCGAATTCCAGAAGGGGTCTGAAGTTGTTCCGTCCAGTTGTTTTTAAAATATTGGCTTGGGGAGGGGGTGCACCCTTCTCCCAAAATTATAGATACATTTTTCCCATGGTGCTGAAAAGCAGCCATTTTTTTGCTTGATGCGTGCAATGATAGCGATGATGACCATGGTAATGCAAAAACAAAAAAGGGAAAGACAAGCAATTTGGAGGTTGAGAAATGATTAAATCATATCAGGTGAAGGCGGGGAAAGAAGCCATCATGTGAAGGTGGGGAGTTGGGGTGGTCTTGGGAGCCAGGCACACCTGGAAAGTTTTCGCATTACCACTCTAATATCCCGATAATTACTGTGTGTCACAATGGGCAGGGGTGCATCACAGATAAAACCAAGCATTATCGTGGTAATTACAGCATGATTGCTGCACTAAATACTGCATTAATTATCGGGGAAATGGAAACTGGGGACCAAAGAATGAAAGGGGGAGACATCTGTTGTGATCACATCTACTAGGCAGGGGAAAAGGGGCCCTCGTGCCATTGGCCCCAGACAGTAGGCCCGAAAAACGTATTGGTGCAACATGTACAGCGGCCACGACGAGCGGGCTTGAAAAAAACCTAGGGTATTAAAATGTACAGTGGGCAGGGCCAAAGGCCATGGCTAGTGGGCCCAAGAAAACTGCTAGGTGCAATATGGACAGTGGCCACGGCTGAAGGCCATGGCTATTGGCCCTTGAATAAACTATTGTATACCAAAACTCTTGAAATTAATTGAAATAAATTTAGTTAAGGGACAGTTAAGGTCATCAGATTTTCAGCAGATGTGGGAAGTGACGATCATCTTAACTCTGCACCCCCCCCCTGTTGCAGTGCCCATGAGCACATACATAACAGATGGGATTCACAATGACCAACAAAATTAGAGGCCGGAAAGATGTTTTTGTTTTCTTCTTAAAGGGGAAGAGTAGGGCCCGTCTGAGGAGCATTGGCAGAGCACAGCAGAAAGAGGGTTGTCGCCCATCCAAAATCCTTCCATGTGTCCCGGTGTGCCCGCTACCACCTGCTTAGCCACTGACTTGCTTTGAGATTGAAGGTTGCAATTACATGGAGGACATCCTAAGCAATTCTACACACTAAAATGCATGCACACAAAGCATGGTCAGTGGAGCTTTGACATACTCCTTACCTTTGCCGATCTCCAGGCCCCCCTTTGATTACATTGAGGCTGGAGCCTAAACAACGTTGGTGCTAAATTGCCAAATCTGTACTAATCTCTTTTATTTGTGTCCATTTACTCTTTGTAAATGCCCAATTGCATCTGTACCTGCAAACCCACCTGGACATGACATTCTTTTAAACTGCACCCGGCCCCCATGTTGCAGCATTCATTGCCTGCCTTACTGGTTCGGACTGGCTGGTGCCTCGATCAGAGATGACGAGGACAATGGGCCTCATTCTAAGTGTGGTGGTCTGGAAATAAGGGTGCAGGTCGCACCGTACTGGCACCCTTTCCAGACCTTCACACTCCAACTATGCCATCCGGGCCCTTGCGCTCTGCAGGTGTGACCTACCGGGAACAACATCCGTGGACGGCAGAGTTTTCACAAAAGCACTGGTACTGTAAACAAATGCTGGTGCTTCCATGAACCCATTCCCGAATCCGCTGCCCGATATCCCAGGCCACTGGGACTTGCAATGTCCTGTGGCACCGTGATATCAAGCTGCAGATTCATGGGTTACGAGTTCGGCGGCTACCCGCCGGTAGCACCAGTGGATGACCGCCGTCCTCATAATGAGGCCCAATGTCTAAAAACACTGAAAAGGTACATTTATTTTAAAAAAAAGTGTGTGTGTGTGTGTGCAAGAGAGTATTCATGAGAGTGTGTACAAATGTTTGTAAATGTGTCGAGAGGGCGGTGCACATATACCATGAATGTGAAGAACCCCCACCTTGAATAGGATTTACAGTGGTATACTGGAGACACTCTAGGCACCATCATTGTTTTACAGTGGTTATACTGGCATATATTTTGGCAAAGGCAGAACGAAAAATATTTTACATGGTTGTGCTGTCATTTATCGTAGACACAGGCATCATGAAAATGTACTTTACAGTAGCAGTGCTGGCAAATATTGCAAACTGATCAGCAACCTGAGAGTGTTTCACAGTGACAATATTGGCACATATCTGGTCACATTCAGTCGTTTCCACAAAACCATGCTACGTATCATGCACAAACCTTGATCCTACAAAAGTCACCAAAGAGGAACCACAGATAACCATTGTTTCTCAATTACCAAACATATTGAAAAGTCTACCAAGTCTCCTTGATAAGTAACGCATCCCTACTAGAAGTGCCAACATGCAAAACCAAACTGTCGGAAAGCAGGCCCCACTAGGCAGCTATTGTGAGAAACCAAAGGGTGTCTCACTTTCTTGTCCCCGGGGATTTCTCTCTCAGATGGCGAGGGCATGACCATCGCCTTTGGATCCAGATACTGGGGTGGACTAGTGCAGGTGGATCATTTTGGTGAAGGGTCTTCGGGGAGTGGAGGAGAGGAAACCGATGGTGAGACGCAGTATTTCCCCCTTTCCCGTACCCATGCCCCATCCTATTTAATAGGATCCTCCAATGTCCCAACTTCCCCTTCACCCCCCTTTCTACACAAACACTGGGCCGAGTAAGAGGGCGAATGAGAGTAAAGAGGCTACCACTTATATATCTCATTGGAGAAGTCCTGCTAATCGGGTCAGGCAAAGTCAGGCACTTGACTTTAATCACATACATCTGATACCCATTAGCTCTTCCCCACATGGTTAAAAGGCGGAGCATAGAGACACACTCTGAGCAAGGTGGAACACGAAAAGGAGCAGAACTTCTGGGGTGAAGGCAAACCTACTGGAGCAGGATGGCCAATCGAGGGATTAGAGCAAAGGGTAGGGAAAACCGGAAGACCCTGCAGAAGGTCGTTGCTTCCAGGAAACCGTTAACGAGATGCACAGAAAGCCAAATCGCAGACAGGAAGAAACCTGCATTGTGTTTAGAGGATGCCAGCGACCCTGCTGGGTGAACAACAGAGTTGGGGAGGAGGCAAGACGAAGCCTGTGGTTTTAACCTTGACTCATGAATCAAAGCCGCAGAGACAAGAAAGAAACGCGCATAACCGGTGAGTTAGTGAAAGATATGAAAGGCTGCTTTGTGGGAAGGAAACCTTAAACCCGCAACAGTGTATCTCACAAGTGAAGGTTGTGCATATGCTGATGAGACACGAAAGAAAGCTAACCAGTGATGAACTTTTAAGTGGCTAATAACTGTGAAGCCAGTGATAGAGTAGTGGAGTGGTCCGGCGAAAGGAAGTAGCCCACTCGAAAGTCTCTGCGCAATGTAAAGTGTTTTGTTATAAAGCAGCAAAGTGAACAAACTCTGAAATGCGTAGATTAATGCTTGAAGAGAAAGATTTCTTTTAACGTTTGTGCTTGTGCTACTGAACTACCAAGACCAAGAGATACTGGGGAAATAACTGAGTGTGAGCTGAAGAGAAAGTCAAAGTGGTCCTGCGGAGGTCTATGGTAAAAGCTTCACACATTCGAAAGTCTGACATCGGTAAAAGGTCATAGCCCGACTGAGGGAGACCGTAAGTGTGATAAGTTGGGGAAAGGGAACCCCTAATGAATGTGAATTACGTTTAGGGAGGGAATCCCTGCAAGTGCTGTGATTGCGAGGTCCGAGCCCAGCTGAGGGAGACGGTGGTCGGTCATTTTTTCAAAACAATAATGTCGAATGACAATTTTTTTGAAAAAATAATGTCGAAAAAAAGTCGAATTCCGTTTTTTTTAATTATATATTTTGGGGTTCGGGATTAAAAAAAATGGGTAAAACAAAAAAAACATTTAAAAAAGTGGGGTTGAGGAGGGACCCCCCCCATTTAAAAAAAAAGCGACATTTATTTTTCGACATTTTTTTTCCAAAAAAATGACTTTAGACATTATTGGTTTCGAAATTATTACTATAAACCGAGGGAGACCTATGTGAGCTGTTAAAGCTTTGAGAGGTCCGAGCCTGACAGAGGGAGACCTACGTGAATGTTTTGTTGAACTTTGAAAGAACTTTTGCAATGCTGGAATAAGTGACTTTAATGTGGAAGGCCAGACGGGCCTTGATCCACGTTTTAAACTGCCTTTGTTTTGAGAACCTGAGCCTGAGTGTGGCATTCTCTACGGGGCTGCCTTACTCTGTTCTGTCCAACGTGGGGAGGAGAGCTGACTCGGCCACTTTGATCTTTTACAAACACTGATTTTCCTTTGCATACATATTCCCCTCACACACCTTTTGTATGAGAGATGGGGCATGCATTAGGTTTTGTTAGTATGTGCCATTTCGAATAGACAAAGACTGACTAGGGCTGTGTTTTCTTTATTATGTGATGGTAGAGACTACTCCTGTCATAGCTATAGGGCAAAGTAGGAGTTTCTCCAAACCCCAAGAATCTAATAAAGGTTTTGAAACTTGTAACTCTAATGTCAGTGTCATACTTGTGATACCATGCCTCCCTTACACTATGCACACTTTTTACAAAATATGCCACCTTTTGGAGGCATCAAATACATTTTAAAAAATCCCAGAATATGCACAAGTAAGGTTAAGGAATTGGGTTATACAAATGTGAGATAAGACCTCACACATTCAAGAGGCACTGACGGTTCTCCAGTTGTAGTTAATATGCTTTCCTATTCCATCAATCTCTCACTATATCCATCTCTATCACTCTTCCCCTCTGTGCAGTTAACACTATTACCAGCATGAAATAGTTTTAGAGTGGCAATGGTAGCATATATTCATTGGAAAGGAGTAATAATTTTCTTTGGGCACACTGGACTTAAAAGGGGACAGCATTAGCATATATTGTGTAGGCTACTTCTCACACGTGACAACTTTCTATGACACTGAGACTACTATAAAATACATGTTGTTCCAACAACCAGAACTAAAGGCACTAAATGTCAATAAAGGCAGATTTAGGAACATCTACTGTGTTCATGCTTGCTTCATGGACAAAATTGTTTTTTTTTTAAAAATGTTATTCGTTGTACATCTTAAAATCATGTTCGCAGCACACTTTAGCTCCACCTCCGCCCCAAAGAATTGTACTGTAGGACATGCCCCCAATGTCATGACTCTCACCTTGGTGTTGTCCCTTTTCAAATTGCTGAGAGCCGCCAGTGGGTTGGGGACTGAGACTCTTCTCTGCAGGCCTGTAGTCTTTCTCCCATCAAACCAGGAATCAGCAGGGAGAGGGGCTGGCAGGACCATTTCTTGCCTTTTTAAAAGCAAAGATGCCTCCCTTTTCTACCATGGAGGAAATGTGGCCTCCATTTTCTCTCGCGGTGAGGGGGGGGTCTGCTTAAAATGTCTTCATAGGCAATGGCATCCTCTGCCCACTAGTGGAGGCAAGAGTATGAGTTGCTGCACTACACCCTGGAGCAAAAACCTTTAAGCAGAGTCCTACTTTGAATGGTTCCTTAAATTCATCCAATTTAGCAATAGCAAAAAAAGAATAACGTTTTTTGAAAAGGTCACATACTTTAAAGAAACAAACCTGTTTAATTTCCACACTTAACATTTTTAAGTATATATATATATATATATATTGTTTTTAATGACCTGCTCCCCTTTGTTCTCTTTTGTAGGACTTTGGTTTGGTGTCAAGTTGATCTCTTCGTATTACAGGTGGTTTGGGCATCAGACCTTTGAGAACCATTATGGGGGCATGGGTTACAATCCAGGGTGCAGTTGCCGTTTGGTTCTGGGGCAGCAGGCGAGTGGCTATCCTAGGGTTGCTAAAGAATCCAATAGGTTGCAGTAACATTGGGCAAGTACACATGGTTCGAAGTGCAGTAGAATCAGGTGCCCTGTGGACCCTGGTAGAGGAGGTACCATTTATGTTATGCAAACATCCTTTCATACTGCACCAAATCACCACCATAGCAGTGTCCTAACAGGGTAGCAAAGGAGAGAAGGGACAGATGTCTGTCTTTGTGCCTGCAGAGACAAACCACAACTCTCTATCATGCTATATTACTATGCTTTGATTGTTACCATGAGAATAAGACACACTTTCAGGATGCAAGACCACACACGTGAACACCAGCACGTTCAAAGATCAGCAATGAGGGGCTCGCCAGCCAGCCAGCCAAAGTGGAAAGAATGTGTGAAACCGAAGGGAGAGTGCCTCAACATGGACTCGAGGGCAAGGGAAATGGCGACCGGGGCAGCTTGTGCTCCTGGAAATAATGTTGATAATACAATCCTGGAGGCAAATTCGCCATGTTCATAACTCCCTGACAGCTAAATTAAACTTTATTTGTTTCCTCTTTATGTTAACAACAAAGATTTTGTATTGCGCCAAGTCACCACCACGGTAGGCTGAGAGCAACCTAGATTGTTGGTTTTGTGAAAACCTGTTAAGGACATGAACACTGTCTTTGAGTCATTATTGCTAAAACAAAGAGGTGATGGCTGGAAGGTTTAGAATGAATCTTAACCACTGGCATTGCTCTGGGCAACCCTGCAGACCACCGTTCTTCGCCAGCCAAGCCATTATAGAAGGGGAAAGACCATATGCAAATCAGGCTTGGCCCCACCCCAAAAGGGGCAGTCCAGCCCGAACTGCTAGGTCACATCCCTTCTGCACGAGATCACAAGCATCCCCAAACATGTTTCGCCCTTGTTGGGGTGCATCAGTGAGGAGAAGCTTGGGTCTCTAGGCCCAGCAGGCACGGTCATTAGTGGTCAGACTTTGAAGCCTTCCTCAGTCCATAATACTAGGTTTCCATAGTGAGCTTGGGCATGTTGAAATCATGCCCAAGAAACAACAGAGGTCCCCTTCCTTTTAATTACCCCCCCCTAGGCCCAAATGGCCAGGTTATATAGATGGGGAAACTGTAAGCGAATAAGGGCATTTTTAAATGATAGTGGGATTTCAATCATGGTTCTCCTGGAAGCAGAGCTCTGGACTGGGCTTCCTCGAGGTTCTTGAGTCTTACACGGTGTGTGAGACACTAATTCGTTTAGGCTGAGGTGAGGCTCTTATGGAAGTAAATCTGCATAATCCAGCATTTGTATATCTTTCTCGACCTGGGCTGCAGTTACCTTATCTTGTTAACACAGGGCAGCATGCAAATCATGGGTCAAAACAGGAGTGTAGAGTCTGGTTACCAGATTACATTTTATTCTTATTCTAGAATTTATTGAGCGTGGACCTAGCTTTGAGAAGCAACGGAACACTTTACAAAGGTATACCCCAATACAAATACATAACAGAGAGCTTTACAGAGGTGTACAGGGGCGACAGCTTTTCCAGGCATTTGCTGCCCTGCAGTTACATTTATTTTTAGCCCTGGAAGGGGTGTTCAAGACCACGGCCTGCAAGGAGAATTCCACACTCCTCCTTCTGTCCCCCATTCTCTTCCTTCTCTTGACCGTCGCTCCCAAACAACATTTTATTTCCTTATTTAACAGTTTCCCTCAGTCCATTCCGGGAGTCGGGGAGATCCTGTCTATTGTCTTTTTTCTTTTCTTTATCACTATTTCGGTGCATCCCCAAGGATGAGGTGGATGGTTCAGTCCACAGAAAACTGCCTCTGTGAAATCATTTAAAAATAAAAATGTATTTCTACCCTTCTTTGAAGAATAGAAATGCAAGTGGGAGAGCAGAGGTTCACATCACTGCTCTACCACTTCAATGAAAATGCATGAAAGGTTCAGCAATGAACCCCCGTGCATTGTCCTTTCCCCTTCCCCTCGTCCAAACAGGCACAGGGGAATGGCTTTGATTTTTGCACATTTCACAGCGCATCCCATTTGTGGATTCGGAGTGTGCATTGAAATGCGCAAAACGCCCCCTTATTTGCACAAACATGCAAAGGGGGTGAGACGGGGCCTCTGAATGGGCTCATCCAAGATGCACACATTCAGACCCCCTTTGTGGTCCTGGTTGCCTCATCACTTGAGCCAAAAAACAGGTTTGGGAATCTGGCCCCATGTGTTTTGTTCCCAAACCTAAAAGCATGTTACTTGGAGTGTGCCCCAGTGTTGCCTGTTTTCACTTGTATGTGTATGCATCTTTATGTATTTGTTCACTGCTTCTTTTTTTTAATTTGTTGGGACATGTCGGTGTACGTTTATACTCGCCAGTCAGGTCATGTCACGTTGTATTATGTGAGGTTTCACAATGCCGTTTTGCATTAACGTTTAATGTCCAATCCCCTTGAAGCTGCCATAAGGTGTTAGGTTTCACTCCTCCAAAAGACCCAATTAAATAAAAACACTGGACTAAATAGTTGTGGAAATGTCTCTCCTCCTCAACACTTAGGAAATCACATCACCCCTTGTGCCACCTGACTGGCTAGATGCCGTCTGCCCCCTCTCCTCCCTGCCGCCCGGGAACAGCTGTAGCCAACCTCTGTTGGTCGTCCATGTATGTATATAATTCAGTATTTATTTGTCTGCGTATCTATTGACGTTTGCTTTCATTTACTTGTTAATAGAGTTATACCGTGTTTGGTAATGTTCCAATGTCGGGGGTGGGGGGGGCGATAGATAAAGGGGCAAAGTGAAGGATCCTGGCGTGATGGGTAAGTAGATGTGGCAGCCTGCAGAAGACGTCTAGAAAAAATGTCTGCCACCCAGACCAATCTCTGGACCTCTTACTGCGTGGGTAGCACCTCGAAAAGCAGGAGGGGTCTTGTCTGAAGGTCCTCCCTGGGGGCCCTTCCATGACCCTGTCCAGGTGGGGTGGGCTGAGGGAGCAGACCCTATGAAGGAATTCATGCCTAGGTTCGCACTGAGACCTAAGGGCGTGTTGCGCATTAAAAGTTATAAATAATAATAATTAAAGGTATATCGAAATGCTGGGAGTATTTAAGATTAAAAAGGGTGAAAGTGTGTTAGATTAAAGTTAATTGTTTTTGTTTTGAGTTTTAAAAAAAAGTGTTTCCATTGGATCACCGAAAATCCACTGTGGTGTCTGTTGTCTATGGGATGGGCTGAGGTTGATGAAAGGTAGGAACTCGGTGGCCATCTTCTGTTGCATGTAGGTGGCCATCTTCTGTTGCAGGTTGCCTACTGCCCCTCCGCTTGCAGCTGGTCTGTGGGGACGGGGTTGGTAAGTGGTCTCTCTCTTGCATGGGGTTAAAGGAATGTGCTCTAGGCCTCAGGCCACAGCCCGGAACACCAGGGATACACAAGCATAGCATGTCAAAGCAGGAAAGAACACAGACAAGATAGCACAGTGCAGTCACATAGCGAAACATGCCAAAGTTAAGCAAACCAAATGAATCATAATGTAGCCCATCAAAACGGCACCGTAAATGTAGCGTGTCCCAAGCGAGATAGTGTTTGGAGATGCTGATCATCTTTCTGTCCAGCACAAACAGGGTTGCTCCAGATAACTTCCGAAGGTAAAAAGAGTGAGCGCAAGAGGAAAGGACTGACTGTGGGAATTATGAATAATTGTACGCACTTCGTAATATGAATGAACACAGTTCTCTAATTAACTAGAATGAATCCTAGCAACTGTGGGCTACTCTCTGCGTGAAGCACATTAAAATAAATGAAAAGCTCTGCCTTTTAAAAATGTGCCTGTGCTGGTGTTTCATTTATGGAAATTAGCATGGGCACAGGCGGATGTCAATGAAAGTATTGCCCACAAATTGGGTAACCCAGATGAAACCTCATTGCAGTTAAGATCCAGTAGGTTGTGCGATTATATGGACAAGAGTTTTCCAACAGCCACACCTTCACTCACCAGCTGGTCTCTTCGACACGATTGATCTCTGCAACTGAGATTCCCCCCTGTGAAAAGGGGACTTACACTCCTGGTGAAACGCCGGCACAGAAGACTGCAGAAGAAAGGGGTGAGACCATTTCATGCACAGAGTGTGATGATTTCATGATGATGTACGGTTTGATGTTATGAATATGAAATTTTGTTTTTTCTATGGGAGCATACTGTAAATGAACTATAGAGAAATGCACTTGAATGTGTAGTGATGTGTTCCCTATGGAAGCCTACTGTTAATGAACCATAGGTAAATGCACTTGAAAATCTAAGGATGTGTCTCTATGGAAGCATACTTTTATTGACCCATAGGGAAATGCACTTGAAAATCTAAGGATGTGTTCCCTATGGAAGCATACTGTTATTGACCCATAGGGAAATGCACTTGGTGTACACCAGTTAAAACCATGGTATGGATGAATCATGAAATAAGCGTGTAGTTTGCATTGATTGTGGCCACACTGTATTAAGTGGGACATTATCAAAGCTACTTTGTGATCCCAAAGAAAATAGAAAAGAAATGGGATTCCAATATTGTAAGATCCAACCGCAATTAGAAAAACATGTGTCTGCTCCCCTGGAAGGTACGCCAGGATGGGAGTTGATTTAATATATGATGTGGCATTTATAACGCTCCTGTACACAAGTGTTTCTAGGCGCGACAAGACAAGGAGCGGGAAACAAAGGGAGGATAAAATAACGATCTTACTGTGGCCTTGTGTCAGTCAGATTGCGCAAGTGCGGGGAAGAGGGAAGGGGAGAAGTGACAGGAGGAGGAGAAGGGAGAATGTGCAGTTAACCACAAGTGCAGCCAGTCACTTGATCAAGTGATGATCAAGAAAGGCTTGGGTGTAGTGTTGTTTTTGCAAAAAATGGCATGAATACACTGCCAACAACCCTGATTTACAATTCACAGTGCATGTGTCTTTTGAGCTAAAATATGAATGTGGAAGGAGTGTAGGGGTGGCGGAAAGTGGGTCGGAGGTATGGAGTGTGAATCAAGATAGTGAGATGGCGACTTGTCAACCCAGCAACATTCGTCGCCGAACCCATAGAGTATGACGACCACATGCATGACTGTACAGCGAACATAGAAAATCATGTTGATATCCCGAAAGTACAGGAAAACACTTTTGAGGGGGAGACATACTTTATATTGTTGGGTTGTCGACAATTGACCAGATGACAGGAGAAAGACATAATGGGACGGCGGTTGTGAGGTTAAAAGAAGACAGGACGAGCGAGGTAGTAGTGAGCACGCATTTACTGTCACATTGTACAGTGCAGGCTGCGGATCTAATAGCTCTAATATTGGCACTGGAACATAACAAACAATTGTCTGCTATCCAGGAGTGGTGTGCCGCCAACGACCTCTGCCTTAATGCCACTAAAACTGAGATTCTACTCCTCGGCACCCCCTCTCCCTCCTTCCCTTCAACTCTCTGGCCAGCCTCCCGTGGCCCTCTTCCTGCTCCCACCTGCAGGGCTAAAAACCTTGGGGTCATCTTCGACTCAACAATCTCCTTCTCTCCTCACATCTCTGACATCTCTAAGAAGTCACACTACCAGCTGCACCTCCTCAGAGGTATTCTTCCTCTCCACTCCTTCCCCCAGAAGCTCACCGTCTCCAGAGCTCTGGTTATCTCTAAGCTGGACTATTGCAACAGCCTCTATCTTAATCTTCCTGTATCTACTCTCCGCCCTCTGCAACTTATCCAAAACAGGACTGCGAGACTTGTCCTTGGCCTCAAGCCCAGGGATCGTATCTCTCCATGACTGAAATCTCTGCACTGGCTCCCAGTGGCTGCAAGGATTAAGTTCAAAACCCTCTGCATTATCCACAAGGCCTTCTGGGGCCTGGGACCGCATTACCTTCAACTCTCTCTTCCTAAATACCTTCCTTCTCGGGCTATTCGCTCATCTGCCTCCAACTCCCTCAGGGTCAGCCGCTTCTCCAAGCAACGAGTTGTTGGTCGATCTCTCTCCTCGGCTGGGGCCTCCCTCTGGAACAGCCTTCCTGCCTCCCTGAAACTTGAGGAGAACCATCTCCGGTTCCGGAAGAACCTCAAAATGTTCCTCTTTGCTTCTGCTTTCTCTGCCTCTCTCCCCTGCTGACATTCCCTGCTGATTCAGCACTGGTTACCTGGCCACCCTTTCTGATCTTGGGGCCAGCTCCTGCCGTTTGCTCTCCTGCCCTGCCTCCCTGGCAACCCCCGGCCCTTGGGGACTGATTCTGTATCCCATCAGTCCCTTACCAGCACTTATGTCTGCTCTTACCTTCACTTGCCACCTTCAGGCCGTTATTTATTGTATTTATTCTTCTTTCCCATGTACTGCACTTTTCCCCTTTCCCTGGCACTTCTTCCCTTTCTCCCTACCCTCGCACTTGCGCGATCTGAATGACACCTGGCCTAGTAGGATCTTTGTCTGTCTCCCACTGTCTTCCCCTCCCTCGCCTCGTCGCGCCTTGAAACACTTGTGTATAGGCGTGTTATAAATGCCATAGTATAACAAAAACAAAGAAGTGGCATTTTATTCAGATTCAGGCTACATGACATCCAAGGTGCATTGTGGGCATCAGGTTGGCTGAGGAGGGGCTTCCGACGTGCTGATGGGTCACCGGTGCAGCACTCACTCTTATTGGGCAGACTAATAGAGGCGCTCCAGCTCCCACTGAGGTGCCAGGCTCACACAAAGGGGGAGGATTCTGTCTCTAGGGGCAATGAGGCTGTGGATGCGGAAGCAAAATGCGCTCCTTATTTCGGGGACATTTTAGAAATGGGCACTTCGTACCCAACGCATAACCATATATGAACAATGGTGTTAAAAGAAGGATACATTTCCAATGATGCAGATTATGGAATTGCAGGGAGGGGTACCAAAGGAGGAGAAGGAATTTTGACTGAAAAGCGGATGCTGAGTATCTGTCAGATGCCCTATGGTGGCAAAACAACACAGGGAAGGTAATAATGCCATTGTCATTATTGCACACTGCACTAACACAGTTACACCACCCTACCCATATGAGGAAGGATGTACTTGCTGCTCATGTTGGAGAAGAGCCCTTATGTCCTAATTTTGTGGAACATGTAGCAGAATTTATGACTAATTGCAGTGTGTAAACAATTTACAGTAGGCCACACATTAAGGGTAGTGAGAGGAGCCATACCTCGCCCAATGGGTACATTCCAACTCCTTCATGTTGACATGCTGCAGGTATGCCAAGGATACCACTACATGATAGTGGTTGTGTGCCCATTTTCATGATGTATCTAAGATGGTCCCTGTTCCCATCCTGATGCCATCAGAGCAGCAAAATTCCTGGTTCGGTAAATGTTCCCATGATGGTGTGTGTGTGAGGTCCTGCGGTCTGGCAATGGCCCTGACTTCACCAATGAAATGTTTTATCACATCACAACCTTGCTAGGGATACAACACACATTCTCTTGTGCTTACCACCTGCAAGCAAGTGGAATGTGCGAGCACCTCAATGGGCTGCTCAAAGAAGACATTGCTAAAATAAAGAAAACGTTAAACAAAAAACTGGTTGCATTGTTTACCTTTGGCCTTCTTTGCATTGCACAATAAACCATGGTCTGACCACCAATTAACCCCACATGAGGTGGTAACTAGGTGGTACATGAGACTTGTCCTGGCTCCTCCTACTAGGGCATTGTTAGATGCGGAAACAATTTCTGATGTATTGGGGACAGGAAATGTATCAGTGCACTGCTTCCTAGATGGCTAATGCCTCTTTTATTTCTCGTCAACTGCAGGGAAAACAGTAGAGGCCCAAAGTGAAAGAAGAAAACAACACCCAGAAGCAAACAAAGAACTTTTGAAAGCTCCACAACTTATCCCGGAGACAATGTAAATGGTAAAACCAGGCATCCTTACCGGGTCCCGCGAGGGGAAGAGGGAGCTAACAGGCCGGTCGTAATCGGCCTGTTGTTGGCTCCCTCCCCCATTCCCATTGAGCCCTATGGGGCTCAGATGGGAATGGGGAAGGTCCGGGCCCGGGTTCCCAGATGGAGGAATTACCAGGCCCTCCGAACTCGGAATGGCCCGGTAATTCCCTATTCTGGGAACCTGGTAAGAGAGCCCAGTTTGGCGGCAGCCATGGAGCTAATAGCTAATAGCTCCATGGCTACAGCCAACCTCGTAATGAGGCCCCATGTCATATAACAGCACTCTGCTTCTGGGTTGCACCATACCCATTTAGCCCAATATGTTTTGTAGTCGTCGGGATCATTGAATACTATCCTTTCAGTCAGGAACAATGGACACTCTTATCTGCTTCCTTATTGTGTTGCGGGCTTCTACTATTTTATCCTCCTCACCATTATTATCTACTAGTATTTTCATCCCTACAGTTTTCTCTGTCATTTGTCTGCATTGTGTAATGCATATCCTGATCACACAGTGTCAGTAATATTAGTATTAGTGCTGCTAGTAGTATTTTTAGTCCATTCGCCATCCATGTGGGTATCCATGAGAAAATATGACAGCCAGCTTTCATCCTGTCCTGCACCCTTTGCATCTTCCTCCATTTTGGCATGCATTTTGGATAATCTGGTAACTGCTTCAGTCAATGTTCCATTTGCTTCATCATTTTCTGGTGCGAATGTGCAGCAAGAAAACCCGATCTTGGCGCAAATTCCTCTTTCCTTTCCTGTGAGAAGCTCTTCTTTTATGGCATGGAAGGCGTTGACAGTTGAGTTTGTCTGCATCCGCTCCCACCTCATCATCTGGAGCCATTTTGCGTTTGTGTATGTTTGCACTGCAGAAACTATTGATGCAAAGAACATTTCTGTCCTGCTTAAAAAAACAGTGTTCAGGTGGTATGTCGTCCAGAGAAGCTTCTGATGCTGACAATATGTAGTTCTGCCTTTACACCATAGTCAATTCTACTGACATCTTCTTTCTTCTGACCGCGTCCATTTTAGGGAAGTCGTCAGTTTTGATGTCTTTCTGTGGAACTACTAGTGCTGGCATGTTGATGTGCCCAACGAGCATACTCCTCCCCAGTTGGGTGGCAGCTTCTCATATGCCTTAGATCCACAGGCCCAATAATGATCCATCAATATTGCTGTCCCAACTTTTATGCCTGGAGTCTTTACCGTCCACTTGCATTCTTTGTTTTCTCCAGTTTATACTGCTCCAGCATTCTGGAAACAATGGTATTATGGGCATCGGTCCAGCTTAATTTTCCATCCAGGTCAGTAATTTCGCACTTGCGTCCCATTCTTTTGGTCATTTGACATTTTCTTCCTGTACTGTGTTTTCTGGAACTGTTAGCACTTTGCTTCCCACTACACTTTCCATCCATCTGCTGTGTATAATTGGCTATACACAAGCATCTGTGGTCATTCCCAGCATCCTGCTTCTCCTCCTATTTCCTTAGGTCCCTTCTTAGGACATGGTAATTCTTTCAGTGTTATCGTTTTTGTTTCCTTTTTGCGGGCCATCAGTTATGTATTGTATAGCTCGGTCTTTTTTCCAATAATTGACAATAATTGACAATCATGTCCAGTGTTTTTATGTAGCTATTTACACAGGGGAATGTTGTTTTGGACATCCATCTCAATGTTGCTGTTCCCCCTTGGAATCGTCCTTGGGTAGTACACATCGACAGGTGCATATGGCACTGTGCTCTTGCTGCTGGTATTTCAGTTGCCACAAATGTTTTTAATGGTTTTACCAGGCGTTCTTACCGGGTCTTGTGAGGGGACCTCGTAATTTCGCAGAGCGGGTTTAATGGGTCCGCCTCCATTAGCAGAGCCCGTTAACCCATTCCGCAAAGCTTGTAAGGAGGCCCATGGAGTTTAACTGACCATGCAAAGTACTATGGACATCTTGGAGGAGTAACGAAAATGTGGCTCCCAATAGCAATGGGGAATAGGTTTGGCGATGTGGTCGACAGGTCAACCAGAAGGGTGACTGAAGAGAGGGTCTCTGGAATGGCCCTCCTGTTCCCCATTTGCATGACAACCCAAAGAATGAGAAATGAGAGGTGGCAGGCACTGTTTGGCCTGCCCCCAGGAGGTCCAGTACATTCTACATATGCAAGCAGATATTCTCTTAGACAACTGTTCAAACCCTAGCCAGCTGATGTCTTCGCGGGTACAGGTGATACCTCATTGGACCAGGTTGACTAATGACAAACATCCAGCCTTTCTGACGTCATTAGTGACACTATGACATAGTAACATTAGTCACAAAGCAAACTTGCATCCCTGCACAAAGTTACACAGATATGCACGTGCACACACACGAAGAACATGAATACACAGTTCCGTAGACTGAGGACAGATACATGTACATACTGTCAGAAGCCTTTTTTGTTCATTAGCCAAACGCAGAAATGCAAGAAAGCAAGAAGCTTGGAGCCGCTTATTCCTTCTAACCATACGTAACTTCAGGAACATATAAGGTACCTGGAAGAGCCAAATACTACTAACCTTGAGAAAGCTATATATATATCTATAAATAGAGAGAGAGAACCCATAGAACAACTGTAGTGAAATTGCACAAAGCCACAGGCCTCAGAATAAGGAACAAAGAGATGTAGATTATGCAGCACGAAGCAAATGGCCAGTGCTTGCAGCCAAGGACAGGGGCCGGGGGGGATCATTCCCAACTCCAGGGAAAAGGAGCCACCTTAAAAAAAAAACAGAAGAAATCCTCCTTAATTGCAGACCAAAAAGCTCAAAGACCAAAGTTTTGCGGTTCTCACCCACGTGATTAAGGCCAAACAGAAAAATAGCCATTTACCTGTGGTGGGAAGAGGAGCTGTTCCCAGCGAAGCAGACAAGAACGCCTACATATGTTGCCCAACAAACGTTGCAATCCGCGGGCACTCTCTCAGACTAAGTGGCTATACCAGTGGCAACAATTGGGACGGTCTTTCTCATTACCTTGAAAAGGTACACTGAGCGCTGTGAACAGAGCAGGATCCCAGGCCTGTGGGGACTCGCTCCAGTCAATCAGGGAGGCCAAATCCTGGGGTGGTGCGTAATGGGCAATGGTCAATAGTAGTCCTGCGACCCTGCAACAATGTAATAGATTGTTTTGGGGGAAGTCTCAGGTGAGACCACCTGACATGGCGGGACCAATTAGGCCACCCATATAGACGAGGTCAATAGGTAACAACACCCTAGCCACTCAATAGAATGGGCTCTTAGGTTTTTGGGGGAAAGGTTAGCTTTTGTGATGCCATTGTGTAATACAAACTCGTGACACAGGCTCAGGAGCTGTGGTTGCTGGAGAATGTTTTTCTTGTATGATCCCTGTCTGTTATGGAAAATAAAGGACAGTTCTAACTTGCCCTTTGCTGAGTCCTCCGTCATTTCTGGGGGAGGGTTTGTGTGGGCCATAGGCACTCTGCTAATGGCTGTGTAGCATGAACCTCCGTCCTCTGGCATACCTTACACTGTTAATGTGGAAGATTATCTGTATATTGAGTTAGAGGTTTACTAATTGTGAAGTAACAACTATACTTTTTGCTTTAAGGAAAAAAAGCTCTGACATTGAAAATAAAAACTTGTACTTCTGGATTTTATTTTATTTATTGGGTATTTATAATGCGCCTATACACAATGTGTTTTGAGGCGCAAGACAAGATGATGGTGCAACAGAAAACAATCCTACTAGGCCTTGTGACATTCGGATCATGCAAGTGCAGTAACGTGGAGTTCAGAGGCGAGGGGAAGGGAAGGAGAGTGCCGGTCAGGGCATGGGGTCAGTGAGAAAAGTGAGTGCCTGGGAGGCCGGGTGGACAGAGCCGGGGGAGCAGGGAGTGCAAGGGAAGAAGGTCAACAAGCTAAGTGTGGGATAATGAGCTGGAGGGCTACAAGGGTGCAGGCCCAGCCAGGCTAGTGCAATGAGAGGGGCACAGAAGGGCAAGTGCAAGGGAGGGGGGGCTAGGGGAGACCAAGTACAGGGGTAGAACGGACTAGGGG
Source organism: Ambystoma mexicanum (assembly GCF_040938575.1). NCBI lineage: Eukaryota > Metazoa > Chordata > Amphibia > Caudata > Ambystomatidae > Ambystoma > Ambystoma mexicanum. The sequence goes on along the minus strand of NC_090926.1, from coordinate 321,169,490 downwards.
GACCTGGTGTCCTGTGCAACTCTACGGGACAGATGGCGATATTATCAGGGGAGGGGGAGAGGGAAAGCAGAAGAGGAAAGAAAGGTCTTGAGAAGCTTCCGGAACTTAAGGAGATCCTGCTCAAGTCTGAGAGGTGCAGGGAGGCCATTCCAGAGTGAGGCACCTGCAGAGGAGAGAGATCTACCCCCCACTCTCTGCTTGGAAAAACGTCTGATCTGCAGAGAGTTTGAGCTAGACAAACAAAGGGCTCTAGCAGGGAGGTATTTAGGGCGAGAGAGTTGGATGTAGCGGGGTCCCAGAAAGCCTTGTGGATGAGTCTCGCAGCCCTGTTCTGGATCAGTTGAAGGGGGCAAAGGGAGGAGTTAGGCAGGTTGAGAAAGAGGCTGTTGCAGTAGTACAGCCTGGAGAGAACCAGAGCTTTGGAGACATTGAGTTTCTAAGAGCAGGTGAGGAAAGGGAGAATGCCTCTGAGAAGGTACAGCTGAAAGTGGGCCTTCTTTGCAAGGTCCGTGTTGTGAGGCGAGAAGGAGAGAGAGGAGTTGACTATGACACCAAGGTTTTTTGCCTCACAGGAGGGTGAGGGGCGGGGGCCCATGGAGAACAGCCCGAGTGTGTGGGGCAAAGGGAGCAGGGGTCCCAATGAGCAGGATCTGTCTTACTTGCATTAAGGAAGAGATTGTTAGCAGTGCACCATAACTGAATAGCAGACAGGCAGTCCGGAATGAGAGAGGAAGAGGAGGAGGCAGAGGAGGGAAGCTTGAAGGAGAGCTGCGTGTCATCCTCATAACACTGGAAGTTGGAAGAGATGGCAGATACCGAATGGGCTAGAGGGGCCAGGTAGATGTTGAAAAGCCATGGCAAGAGGATAAAGCCCTGAGGGACACCGCAGGTGGAGAGTGAGATGGTGGAGAGAAAATGGCCCATTTGAACTTGGGAGGGTCGGTCTAAGAGCAAGGAGGTCAACCAGCCCATAGCCAGGCATCACTGAGCCGATTCATCAGGATGGCATTATTGACGGTATCAAAGGCAGAGGAAATATCAAAAAAAATGAGAGGGAAAGAAGAGCTGGAATTAAAGTTAGAGAGCAAGTCTTCACGGGTGTTCAGGAGAGCAGTTTCCATGCCTCTGGCTGCTCTGAAGCTCGACTGGTGGTCCGAGAGATAACCAACAGATTCAGTGTGATGGATAAGCTGGGAGATGGCCAGCTTCTCCAAGTGTTTGCCCAGGAATGGAGTAATGGAGATAGGGTGGTAGTCTGCCAGACAGGATGGGTCGGCAGAATGCTTTTAGAGGAGAGAGAGAGCGCACAAGGGAGTGTTTGAGGAGTGAGGGGAAGGATCCAATGGAAAAGGAGTAATTGCAGAAATCGACCAAGGCTGGAGCAAGGGAGACAATGCTGTCCTTGATAGTTCTGGGGGAGCAGGGGAGCACCTGTTTGAATGAGACTTTCATTGAGTGGAATTTTATAGAAACCTCATCAGGTGTTCTTTATTTGTCGGATATTTGTAAGGCGCCTATATGACACATGGTGTTTCAAGGCGTTTCATTGGGGAGAGAAGGTGAGGAGGCGAGAACGGGGCCAAGGGAGGCCTGAGAGCCAGTGAGGGAGAAGGGCATGGAGCAGAGGAGAGTGAGGAGAAGAAGTCCTGAGTTTTAGAAATGAAGTGAGAGGCCAGAGAAGTGTAGAGGGTCAGGGAAGGCAGAGGAGAAGTGAAGACTGCAATAGGGTTGGCGAGTTCCTTGCAGATTTTGAAAAGTTCTGCTATGTTTTTAGTGGACGCAGGTATGCAGGCTTGGATATAGGCCCTCTTTTTCAAGCAGATGGAGAATCTGTATTTGGAAATGGCGGCATGCCAGTTTGTCAGCGGATGTACTGCCACTTCCACTCAGCTGCTCTGTACTTGCGTTTCAGAACGGCCAGGTCGGAGTCATTCCACGAGTTGCACTTGAGGGCAGGTTTCATGCGGATCCTTATGACGGGGGCAAGGATGTCCTGAGTGTTGGAGATTGAGAGTTGAAGGTTAGTAATTGAGAGTCAGTGGCATGAGTAGGAGGGGGAATGAAGGTGGCAGCAAAAGCAGCAACTGACACTTTCTTAATAGGTCGAATGACGGAGAAGAAGGCTGGCAATGCAGGGGGGTTAGCTGGGGGACCCAGGAGGTCAAGGTGAGTGAACAGGAGAGAATGATCAGACCAGGAAAAAGGAGTAATGAAAGGGTTGAAGAAGTGGGTGTCTGAAGAGCTGAGAGCATCCAAGGTGTGTCCAGCTGAGTGTTTCGGACCGGAGGGAAGAATGAAGAGGGAGAGAGAGTCACAGAAGTTGCAGAAGAGCCCAGAGGCCACATCAGGAGGATCGAGGTGAATATTGAAGTCTGAGGAGGAGAGGTTTGGAGGGGGAGGCCAGGAGAGAAGAGGTGAGGTCAGCCCATTCTGAGAGGAAGTAGGAGACCTTGCCAGGGGGCCTGTAGATTGTGGCCAGAGTCAGAGAGAGGCCACGAAAAACACTGAGCCTGCAGACAAGGCATTAAAAAGAGGAGTAGGCCTGAGTGGGTACGATGGTAGCAGGGACCCGCTCAGCCACTCATGGAAGATCAGGGCCACTTTGCCACTGGGCCGCTTAGGCTTGGGCTTAGAGAAGATGTTCTAACCCTCAGGGAGGAGAGTGTCTAAACTTGTGACAGAGCTGGCAGTGAACCACATCTGGATGAGGGCGAGGATGTCTAGGTCGAGGCCTTCAAGGTGGTGGCAGATGTCAGAGGAGTGTTTTACGGCCGAGCGAGAGTGGAGGGTAGCTAAGTGGAAAAGTTTGCCACTTTTGAAGGTCTTCCAAGGAGGGCTACAGGAGTGTGGTACACCTGTCAGAGGTGGCAGAAAGAGAAGTGGCAGGAGAGGGAAGGAAGTTGATGATGAACAGAAGACGCCTATCCAGAAGGAGGAGGTTGGGCTAAGAGCCCTGGGCCACGACAGTACCATTTAGGTAGACATTAATGATGACCCTAGAGGTCAGGAAAGGAACCTACCAATGGGTGTCACCATTAATGGGAGAGGAAGAGAAAGGAGAGAGCACAGAGACCATAAGGGGAATCCAAAGCTCCGGAGAAGGAATGACCAAGAGGATGTCTGTGAAAGTCTGCCTGGAAGAAGCGTTGACAAAGGTGTCAGCGATGGGCAGGCCTGGACTGGGGACCAGGAGATTCTTCTGGAACGCTTTCCTTCCAGACTTTGAAAGAGGGATAGGATGGTTGATAGAATAGCAATTAGAGAAGATAGGGGAGATTGAGAGTACCATTGAGGGAGGGTGCAGAGAGAGGAGAGGGGGGGGGACTCCAGAGCATGACACCAACTACAACCACACAGCAATGCAACAATCTAGAGTCAAGAATGTATTTGACTTAAGTCAAATAAGCATACAGAACAACTTGAATTTATTTGTGGGAGAATTTCCTATAAGAGTGCTTCCGGATTACCTGTTACCAACAACAGGTCAGCAGCCATCTCCTTGGACTCTGATACCCCATTCCAACAAAACCACTAAAGTCTAGAGGTTACCTGACACAAAAAGCAAACTTTACTGTGACACACTGAGTACCACCAGCAGCTTAGTCTGGCCCTAGTTCCTCTGCCAGCACTTGTTCGTTTTTATCAAAGCTGCGCTGGCATAGCGGGGCCTCCCGCTGTGTGTTAGGAGGGCCGTCACACTAAACCAACCTGAGGGAGGGTCCAGCCTTACATTTTTTCTTTCAGAAAGACATTTTCCTGTTGCACAGTGCACTGCACCACATTTCGCTGCAGCAGCATGATCATCGTGCCCATTGTACATGCATGGTGGTCCAGGCATGCACGCAGTGTGGTGCGGCCCATGCTTTGTTGTCGAGCTTGGGAGAGCCCCCCCTCAGCATGGCTCGCAGGGGGTCCCTCACATTTTGTTATGCGACTGCATAGCCACAATGTGTAGCCCTGACCCAGAGTACTAAGGTAATGTTTTATTTAACATGCTTCCTCCACTTAAACCAGAGAGTCAGGACTCGCTCCTTTATTACATCCCATCTTGAGAAATGTGATGAGTGTCTCTTTTTAAATATCTCGCTCTGCAGCTGTATCTGGGTGTACATCAAACAAGCATCCCAATAACCCCCTCCCTTAACCCTCGCACACTTCTAACCCATCCAGTGCATACCTCTCTACGTTCATATCTTATCCCCTGTTTGCCTTCCTCTGTTTCCTTCAGTAACAATACCTTGTTTTTTTATGCAACCTGTTCTACTGTGTGTTACTGTAGTTTAGTTGCTTCATTGCATTGTAAATAACTGATGCGACTACCTAACAAGACTGAGAGCTCAGGTGAGAGCCCTCCGCTCGTTCGGTTTTATTGAATGGCACTTGTCACGTGACCCATAACTCCCATAAATTCGAGGGTCCCAACACAGCCTTGCCCATGCAGCTGGCAAAGGTAGAGGGTAACACCCGTTTGCCTGTTCACCTGGCACTCATGCCCGGCTCCTGCTATGAACCCTGTCCCAGCAAACTGATGTATTGCCAGGAAAGTGATGGTAATCCGTGGCATGGCATCCTGCTTTGCTCTGCACCACTAGGATAACTATTGCATTTTAAAGTACAGCTAGATAGTTTTCAAAGTTAGATTGTTTGACATGGTCAGATCAATTCATTTTGCAGCGAGTTACATTTTAAGCACAGCTAGATTGATATGTGATACAACCCGTTCACTTGTTGCACAGCTTCTTTAAGGTATATACACAGTGAAACTGATTGCTGCAGCTAGATTATTTCCTTGTGTAGCTAGATCAATTCAAGCACAGCTAGATTCAATTTTACGAAAAGCTACACCGATTTTTGCGGCAGTATTAAGTGAGGGGTGTAGGTGGATGAATTCATTATGCGCAGCTGGTTTAATTCTTCGTATAGCTAGATTTAGTTTGATTGTTCCAGCTAGAAGAATTAATTTTGCAGCTAGATTAATTTTATTCATGCACAGCAAGATTTATTTTATGTACAGCTCGAATTTTTTTTTGCAGCTAGATTCATGTATTGTGCAGCTAGACTGTTTATGCATAGCTACTTTAATTTAATGTATTGCTGGATTGATGTTTAGTGAATTGGTTTTATTGTAGCACCGCTAGCTTCATATTAAACACAAGTTGACTGGTGCAGCTAGATTAATTCATTGGGTAGCTACATTCATTCATGCACAGCTACATCAACCCTTTATGCACAACTGGTTTGATTCTATGTGGATTGATTTTTAAGGCCAGCTAGATTCATATTTGGTCCATTTTTCAGGCAGATTAAGTTCTTCACACACACAAAGGCAGACTGATTTGACATACAGCCAGACTAATTGTTGAAGCTAGATGAATTCGTTGTGTAGCTAAACTAATGAATGTACAACTATGTATGTCCAGCACTATTTATTGTTGCAGGTAGATTTATTTTCAGAATGCAGTCGGATACATTAATTTTTACACGGCTATATTGATTGTATGTATAGCTAGATAATCTTGTGGTACACCTAGTTTAATTGTTGCACAGCAACATTTATTTCTATGCACCGCTAAAATGATATTTCAGCTAAATGAATGTCATACCGTCGCTACATTATGTCATTGCATAAATGGTTCCTTTCACTTTGTAGCTAGATTGATGTTATTTCACAACTAGATTTGATAAACTGTTTACAGCTAGACTGATTGATGCAGCTGGAATAATTTCATTGCATAGCTAGATTATTGCATTATGTTGCTGGTTTATTTCGTTTTCTAGCTAGATTAATTAATTTAACGGCTAGTTTAAGTAATTATGCATGGCTAGACTTTTACATCGCGATGCATTCATTGTGTAGCCAGATTAACTCTTCACAACATCTAGTTTACTTTTATGTACAGCTCGATTGATCTGTGGTGCTGCAAATTTAATTTCCGCACAAGTAGATTCATTTTTTTGCACATCTGAACAGTTTGTTGCAGCTGGAATCTGGATTAGATCATTGTGCAGCTACATTAATTAGTGTACAGATAGATGCCATGCACTAGACTTATTGTTACAGCTAGATGAATTCCTTTTGCAAATAGATCAACTCTCTTAACATTGGCTAATTTGGTTCTATGTACAGCTGTACCATTTTTAACAGCTAGTTTGTTCTAGCTAGATTAGCTCATTGTGTCTATATGAACTCGTTTTTGTACAGCTAGGTTATAATTATATGCACTTCTAGATGTATTGCTGCAGCTAGATTAATGTAATATTGCAGCCAAATTAATTCATTTTCCAGATGGATTAATTTCTTTCTGCAGAGATAGATTGATTGTATGTACAGCTAGATCAACTAGAACTAGTTTAATGTTTGCACAACTAGATGTATGTCTATGCACAGCGATACTCATTGTTGCAGTTTGATTACATCCATAGCATAGGTAGATTATGTCATTGCATAATTAGATTAGTTCATTGTGTGGCTACCTCGATTCATCTCCCAACTGGACGAATTTGATGCACAGCTAGATTTAGGCAGCTAGTTTAACTTAATTTCTGGAGCTACAGAAATCACTTTGTTAAATATGTTAAGTACTCCATGGCTGGCATTTATGCTGCACAGTTTGCTTCGCATACTTACTGTTTCCTCATACAGCTGGCTTCATCTTGCAGACCTAGACTAATCTCAACATCTGCCCTAGCAGTGCACTCTTGCAACCATACCAGGTAGATTTACTCCTGTTGACCTCTCCACCCAAATGACCAGCAGAAGACTCTCTGTGATTTGTGGGCTACGCGAATCAAACCACAAACCCCCAAACGTGAGTTGTGCACAGGCCCATGATGGAACAACTTACAGGAAACTACTCTGATAATATTTTCATCCTTATGGACAATGGTCTTATCCTAGAACCACAAATCAACATCATGGCAAAGAATTGCTTTGACCATTTTTGATCAACCAGTGTGGTAATTTCATTTTCCAGCTGCCCAAACAGACTCCTGCTATCATATCGCTAAAATAAGAAAATATAGCTAGTTTTACCAAGAGTCGACTATGCCAAGAACATTTCCAAAAAGGTAGCAGGCGCTCCTCTCCAGAAAGAACATGGCATGATAACCTGTTCGGAGAGGAGAGTTTGCAGAACACTCTTTTTGCTCACTTTACCTTTCACAGATGGGAAATATCCATTTGCATATCAGTCTTTGTCCCGCCCACATGGGCAGTCCAGCACCGAAATGCTATGATAATTCCTCTCTGAAGAAGAGTACCAACACCAACCCCATGCACGTTTTTCAGCCTTGTTGGGCCTCATCAGTGAGGTAAAGCTGTGCCAATCTGAGCACAGTGAGCAGGGAGTCCAGTCTGGTTGCCCCCAGGTAACTCAGGGTGACCAACCTCAACTTCCTTGCAAATATTTAAAAAAATGTAGCAGGCGCTCCTCTCCAGAAAGAACATGGCATGATAACCTGTTCTGAGATGAGAGTTTGCAGCACGCAATTTTTGCCAAGAGCATACATCTCGCATGCTGGATTACCGCTGCATCGGGAGTGCAGGAGCCCATCCCCATCCACCTGATGCAGCAACTGAAATGCTGCACTTTCCACCGACGATGAACCTGACGGAATCCAGCACTCTGGAGGAAATCTGTGTGCTTCCAGCACACTATTGAAGCTTCTGCAGCCCCACACCTCGTACCCCTACTGCATGTGAGGTGCCCCCTCTAACCCTCCAGAAATCCCAGAGCGCCGTGCCACGAGACAAGCGTCTACTTTCCTAAAATGGCCGACGCCATATTATTGTTTATTGGTTACTAAGCAACCTTATCAGCCGAAGCCAAGCTCCACCCACCTGATTGGCACAGGAGGAGTATTTCTCCCGTCCTGCTCCACCGGAAGGCGCTAACCAGGTGGCCCACCCACAAAAGGCCCAACGCAAAAGGCTGGTGCCTGCCCGTGCCTGCCCAGGACTGTCCAGGCCTAGGGCCAGAAACGCTGCCCTCATCACACCAGACCTCCAGCTTCAGAATCGGCACATCCAATCACACGGACTCCTACACAAGGTATGAGGCTTATGCTAGTCCAGCCCGCCCGTTAAATCTACTGCTTTAATGGAGATTTGCCTCATTGTCCATCGACTTCCCAAAGCCGCCACTAATATAGCGGTACCCGTTCTTTCATGATATCCTAGATTACCTTATAGAAGCTCCCATTTTATCTGTTCTATCATGTCCCCCTTACCACGCAGAGCGCCCTCACGCCCAGGCCGCTTCTCCAATGCGCACCTGCAACTCAGACTATTCCAGTGAGGCTATCACACCTCTATTGACATACCGTGGCTCTGTTTATAAGATAATTGCAGCACCCACCTTCATGTATTATTGCTCACTCACTTGCGCCAGTCGCACTGTATTAGCTTTGTGTGCTCACTAGCCCATGCAGACTATTAGCACCACTTGCTTATAACTCCACTCACTTGTACTCCTCAGCGGACTCACCTTAAACCTTCTACTATGCTAAGTCTCTTACTAGTTATCATGTTCCCATTTTGCATTATGCCAAACAATATTCCCTGAGGTAACTTTCTCAAATTCCCCAATGGCCTAGTTAGACCAGCTTGCCAACGCCACCACCCCATCCCTTGCCCCACCCCCTTTCTACCTTCCATACCCGCTTTTCCCTACCCACCTCAACAAGTCCTCACGTCACCCAACTTGGGCACTACCAACCGTGAGCTCACTCACACTCAGCTCACCTCCCCTCCACCCGCCACCAAAGAGCTCTCTTATAAATCCAAACCCATCTTAGTTCTCACCAGAAGAAACGGACTCGGATCCCGAACCTACCCGATACACGTTACCACAAACCACCCAACATCCCACCCACCACAACCAATAGCCACCAACACAAATGTTTCACCAGAGCCCCCTACACAAACCCAGAATACCAAAACCTCTCTAACGACACCTGGCCCAGATATCTCTCTGCTCACCCCTTTGCCAAATCTTAACTGCGCACTCATCAATGCCCGCTTACTTGGCGCTCACGCCATTGAAATCCACGACCTCCTCATTGACAAACAACTCGACATTCTAGTAGTCACAGAAACGTGGCTACACCCTGCTGCAGGCCCTCTGCTAGCAATTGACATCCCCCCCTGGCTTCAGCATTCTCAGGGCCGAAAGGACCCATACCCAAGGAGGCAGAGTCACTTTAATAGCCAAATCTGCACTTCAAATCAGAACATGCCCCATTGAAATTACGCAAGGATACAAACTCCTTCTAGCCAAATACACCTCCAACCCCAAAACCACCACCAACTTTCTGATTGTCTACAGAGCCCCAAACAATAACTCACACCCAGATGTAGTCATCCCTCTTCTACTCGCCCCCTTCATCAAGCCTAACACCAAATGCATTATACGCGATGACGTAAACATTGGTTTCAACGACCTTCTTGATCACACAGCCTTTTCCTTCTACTCTACCATGCTAGACATGAGCTTTGTTCAACTAGTCAACACTCTCACCCATGATAAAGGTAGAATATTGGATTGGATCCTATGACTCAATTCACAAATATCTATCGTCTCAGTCCTAGTCATAGACTGGTATGACCACCACATTATTAGCTTCTCCCTAAATCTTAGCACCCAAGACACTACAGGTACGAACAAACGCAAAACCTTCAAAACCAGAAATATCAAAAAACTCACAGCTGAAAACCTATCCCCCAGCCTACAAGCAGCGATAGCAGCCACCAACCCAGACAGCAATGATCCTGCCGGCCTGGCAGAGTGCTAAAAAAAATGCTCCGCAAACACCATTGATTTGCTAGCTCCCATCATCACTAAAACCTGCAGACCAAACGCACTAGCTTCTGGTTCAAAGAGGAACTAGTTTCCTTAAAACACACCAAAAGAGCTCTCAAACTTGCCCACAAAAAAATCAACACCCCTGATTCAGCCAAGGCCTTTAACATCACTAACAAAACCTTCAAAACAGCCATAATAACTAACAAAGCAAATGCCTTCAACCAAAGAATCACCAATGCCTCCTCCAATTTGAAGGAATTATTCTCCATACTCGGAGAACTAGAGAACCCATGCCAAACCGCACCTCCCGCCAATGTCAGAAAAACCTGGTGCACCACAATCCAAGATGCACTAGCTTCCAAAATACTACTACAAAACAGAAGTGCGGCAAAAAAACAATGCCTAGCAGGCAAAAAACCCACCACCCTCGAGGACACTCCATCTACCAAGCCTTTCTACTTCACCCCTGTCACCCAAAAAGAAGTACTAGACACCATAACCAAATTAAAAGCGTCCAATTGCAAAGAAGATCATTTCCCCCCCACAGTTGGTTAAACTCTGCGCACCCACTTTGACCCCACTTATCACTAACTTTGTCAATGCCTCCTTCAACTCCAACACAGTCCCCACTAGCATCAAAAAGGCCTGGGTAACCCTTCTACTAAAAAAGCCAACACTTGACCCATCCACTCCCACTAACTACCGCCCCACAACAACAGTCCTCTTCCTTTTGAAAATAATAGACAAAATAGCATACACCCAAATCCACCTCGAACATAATCAATTACTGGGCGACAGACAATCAGGCTTTCGGCCCAATCACAGCACAAACAGCTCTCCTCGATGTGAAAATACAAATGGATGCTAACAGAGACGCAGGCAAACTCTGCCTCTTAATGCTCCTAGACCTCTCTGCCGCTTTCGACCTCGTCGACCACAACAAACTCTGTGTCACCCTCTCTAATAATTTTAACTTTTCCAAAGATGCCACTAGCTGGGTCAAATCCTTCCTGGCAGACAGGCCCTCAAGAGTATCCATTGGCAAAGCTTCTTCTGACCCCATTCCAGTCCCCATAGGGGCCCCCCCCAAGGATCCTGCCTCTCCCCTACCCTCTACAATGCCTATACTAAGTTTCTATTCACAGCCCTGGATGCCATGGGTGTCATTTACACCAATGTTGCTGATGACACCCAGATCCTTATCCCTCTATCAGGCAACCATGAAAAAGACACCTCACTCATCAACCAAATATATGCCCTCCTCCAAAACTGGATGGCCCACAATAGTCTGTCTAAACGACGATATAAATGAGCTGCTAATAATTGGGTCTGCCCCCAGATTAAAATCCCTTCAGCCGATTTATGCCTCCTTCACCACTGATGGCACCACGATCCCAGTTCTCAAACAGGTAAAAACGCTAGGCGTGTATCTGGATGTAAAAACGCTAGGCGTGTATCTGGATGCCAGTTTATCTATGACCAAACAATTTAACACCCTCTCCTCGGCCACCTCATACACCACCAAGCTCATCTCTTTAAGCCGTAAATTCCTCACACCTAAAAACTGCATCACACTTGCAAGAGCCCTTGTAGTCTCCAAGTTGGACTATTGTAGTGTACTCCTACTAGGTACTTCCAAAGCTAATCTGACCAAAATCCAACTCATGCAAAATAAAGCTCTCTGAGCAGCACCGGGAATAAAAAAGAATGATCACGTCTCTACCATCAGGAAAAATAACCATTGGCTTCCAATCAAGGCAATAATTATCTTCAAAACCTTATGCATCACACACAGATGCATTGCCAATAATTCCCCTAAATATCTCAACAATATTATTACATACAAAGCACCTTCCAGACAGCTCAGATCCAGCAACGGCCTCCTCCTTGCCATCCCCAGACTCAAAAGTTCAAGAGCAGGGGGCAGCAGCTTCAATGTTCTAGCCCCAAAACACTGGAATGCTCTCCCAACAAACATCAAACAAGGAGAGTCTCACCCCAACTATTCAAAAAGTAATTGAAAACTTGGTTATTCAACCAATACTAACCACCCAAACCTCAGAGGACATTCCAGCCTTCCCCTCATCTTCCTCTTGCTCTTACTAACCTCCAGGCGCATATGCCCACAACTGTTGAGTATGTAACTTTAAACTGCCTCTAACTAAGCATTGTCTCACAACTGTAAGAATGTAAGTGTGTACTGTCTGTAACTACGCTGTGATACCTCGGGGTCTGGGCATATAACAAATGTAATAAAATAAAAAATAAGAAACTTCAACTCACCCAGAACCCAGCAGCAAGATTACTGCTCAGACTCTTCCACTCCTCCACACAGGGAAATCCATAACACCAGCCCTACAAGCTCTCCATTGGCTATCAAAGAAATGACCCACATGAATGCACTCTGCATCTCCCACAGAGCCCTGTAGAACCCTTGAGCAGAATTCATCCTAGGAAAGATCACGCAATACCAACTGAGAAGGACACTGAGAGTCTGGGATCATGTACTGTTAGAAACTGTGCAATACACCAGAGAGAGAGGGAGGATCTTCTTTACCAACATGGTGGCCAAACTCTGGAACATGCGCCACAGGAAACCTGAACAATCCAGGGTCACCTTTGTTTTAGGAAAACATTAAAACTCTGGCTTTTCAGTCACTACTTGACTAAAGCGCTCTTTAATTTGGTACTTCCCTATTTTTTGTTTTCGAGGGACCATTTCAATTGTGGGAAGGTCACAATGGTATATAAAGCAAGAGCGTAAACTGGTTACCCCTCCCTTGTGTCTACGCTAATGGTACGGACTAACATTCTTATACTGTGTTTCATTTTTTTACAATGCATTCAACCATGCACTCTTTTCGTACAAAATATTTCATTCAGTTCTTAATTTAAAAAAATACACATATAAAAAAACCAGATTCTTCAGAAATAAAATGCAGACACAATTTCTGTGTACATCTAACTTTTTTTTCAATATTCGTTAGAGAATTCTATGGTGGGGCATATATATATATATATATATCATGTGACTATGATTCTTCTTCAACATGAACAGTATTTATAAGTTGATTGAAGAAAATATGACAGGTGTCTCATATTTTTCCACACTGAGGCACTTCCTCTTTGCAGATGGTGATGCAAACAACAATTATAGTCATGTAAAAGTAATCAAACAAAGGTATGTCAAAGGCTCTTGAGTATGGCCTTTGGAGTGGTCGACATATTTTTCGGCCCTTGTCTTTTTGGCGTTATCCCTAACACTTACTGACTGCTGTTCTTGGGCCTTCTTCAGGATTAAATATTTTTTGGAATAATGACTTCATCTCAAACACGCCATAGATGTTCTCTGTATCTAAACACTGGATTATAGTACATGTGGACCTGGGCTGTGGCTTCAAAACTGATTGCTTCTGTCTGAAGTGAGAAGATTTTCTCTTCAACAGTCTCTTATCTTGATGATTCTTTTATGAAGCGGAACTGTTAAAGTTTTTGATGAGTGTCCCTCATGTAATAGTTTCCTAATTAAACGGTATGGATCTTCTATCGCCTCAGTGCTACATGCGTCATTGTTGTTTCTCTCAACATGACTAACGACACCGTCTGCCAATCCGAAGTCCCCTCCGCATTTCACGGCAACCAGCAAATCGAACCCAATCCCAGGGCACCTCCTCACCCTTTGAGCCTCGATCAATCATTATGCGAATGCCATTCCAGCTCCCCCCCACTCACTACCCAATTCGCACCACAACGTGCCCTTGCTCCCGCCTGTGCCACATAAAGAAGGACCTAAGTCTTTGCGCTGCCCCACTTTGCATGCGGGCCTCAAGCCAGCGCATCAGAAGATACGTTTGTGGGGCGTGAACAGGGAAACTATGTCCGCACCCTGAATATCCCACTGCAGGCTCCTGCTAAGCCTACCCACTTCCTACTAAATATCCCTACTCAAATACACTACCCGCAAACCCACTAAGCCACTGCTAGGCTGCCCCATAACACCACTCCAAACAGATGGTAAATAGCACAACGCCGCCACTACCAAATTACATAGCACCATTCTGGCCAATGCACCCTAGCACCATGAGCACAGGAGGTCTTCTTTTGAACACATGCACCTTGATGCTCCCGACACAAATCACCTAAGAATTCACTCACCCACATGCACAGGCATGGTACGCCCGGTCTGCAAGGCCCAATGCAAGAGCATGGCATGCTAAAATTCCGCAGACCCTCCCACCCCCCCAGACCAAACCCAACCTTTCTCTTACAGATCCACCAGAACATCTGGACAGCATGCACGCGGCAGCTGTATGTGATACAAATCCAAAAAACTGTTGCTGAAGTCATTGCTACTCATGTGATCAACTGCAGAAGAACGAAAGGAATTGGCCCTAACAGAATGCACGTGTGCATGCATGTTGCCCACATCTATTGAGATCTAAATATAGTAAGCAGACAAACCACTTTTATAAACCACTCTTCCCAGCAAACATCAATAGAACATTCTCACTATTTTTTTCTAAAAAATATGCAGAAACGGAGCTCTCATTTCATGTTCTGTAAAGGCCTGTGTTTTTGTGTGTGTCGTCTTTAATTTCTTTGCATATTATAAATGAAGGAATACAAGTACCAGAATTCAATAGGCTATGAGCCTGAAAGCTAGGACTTGCTGATTATTGCACACTGGGAGAAGTTGAGATGTACGGAAACTGTCCTGTGGGTTGGAACACTTACAAGACATAGAAATATCCAAAAAGTGCTTGTCTGACAGTTACCTACATGTAGTCATTTATTAACACGGGTAGTGATTTCATCTTGCCATGGGCGTAATTTTAGGGGATTAGGGGGGTGTTTGTCCCCCCCAACTTTCATGGCACAACATTTTGTCCCCATTCATTTGGCTGGGGCACCTTTTCTTCAGATGCCATGTGCCCCCCAACATTTTCAGCAAAGTTACTCCAGTGCATCTTGCTACATATCAGAGAGGGGTGAGTCATACCGTGCTTATTTCATGCTTTGCCTTCTTGAAATGTGTATTATATTATTTATTTTTCACTGCAAATTCAGGACTGCAAGTTCCATAATGCAAAGAGAAAAACAAGGTGCATAGGCTACACCCGTCTGATATGGAACAAGTGAGAGCTCTGCACTGGCATATGGAACTTATTGAGGAGTATAATGTGCATAACATGGGTATTGCCACAACATTGTATATCACACAAGTCCATGTCAGATAGTTGTAAACAGAGGTTTGTTTTCTTAGCTATTCGGGTTACTTTGCTGGAGGCAGAGACTGGGAAAGCAGGTAGGATCTTTAAAATACATAGGGACCCGTCGCAAACATTAACACTTGAAAGGAACTGTAAACTGACCAAGAAAAGGGATGCCCCAAATATCAGTAAGGGAAAGTCTGATTTGCGTGGGCCATGCTGAAGGGGCTGGGGTAGCGGCCTGGAATCTTTCTGACACGTGCACCCTGTCTCTGCGGGCCAAGTGTAAACCACTCCTGCTCAGAAAAGTCAGTCTTGTTTTTTTTTTATAAATCAACAGCTCTTTGCCTGCCAAGATTCGTAGGCCCATTCTCATATTGTGGAAAAATACAATTACCCACAATGGCGGGCGCCTAAAGGGGCCACACATGGCATGGAACCAGTTGGCGACTGTGTATAACGGCGTACCTCACACTGGGTACATATGTGCTGGCTGTAGACAGTCTGCTGGATTATCGGCCCATCTGTCGTCGTTTACATGCGGTAGTGATGAGATTACAAGTGAGGTAATCCCTGACCTCCGCGGTGTTGCGTGTTGCCACTCGTGTTTCTTTTTGCACCACTGAGAGCTGCCACACCTGAAGGAGATTTACTAAATAAATGATGATTACCTGGGCACAGGTGCAGTGGCAACGCTGTCTCTATTTAGGGAGTCGCTTTCTGACCCAAAATAAAAGAGTGAGGGAAGTGAAGACCCGCCACAGCCAGATTGCCAAAAGTGCAAAGAGATGGTTCGTTCAAGGGCGATACGCCTCAGTATGCGTATAGCGGTTTTTCCTGAGGAATAGTGCCACAGGTACATTTGCCAAATTACGTGTGGTGGGGTGGCAGTGTTCGCCCTCGTTTTGGAATACTCAATTGACCTTTGCACCAGTTACCGTAGGCACTAATTCCGCGTGTAATAAATTCTCTTTTTTTCTAGAGGCAGGGCTGGAGGTTTTTAGTCACCCCCTCCGAACCTCAAAATATGTCGGTGCTATAAAAGTGACGATAAATCACCTCACTACCATACTCGTAATTAAGGACACGTGTTTTTGTGTCTCGCGCATTTTTCAGCAACACAGCCTTGCTGGAAGGCGTTTAACCGTTTGGGGGATGGCGGAGGGTCGTATTCTTCAGATTAACTGCCACTGCCTCCTAAATGCAGAGCACACCTGGTTCCTATTTGCAATTTCGGGGCGGCCCAGGCCTGCTGTACCCGGTTAATGGGCTCCACTGTCCTGCAGAAGGGCGGCAGGAGGCCGTCCCCAGGGTCCCCCGTGGCCTGGCCTGTGTCTGCTGAGGCAGGGGAAGAGTTGCACGCTTAGCAGACAGCAGCCTCGTGTGCCCTCATCTGGTGACTGCACCCGGATGCCATCTGTCCCCCTGACTGTGGGGTCACGAGAGAGCACGCGCCGGTCGCGCAGTCAAGGTTTCAAACCCTTAACATCGCTTTTCTGATGCAAAATGTCATTGTTGTGCCGTCTGGACTTTCCCATCTAGGAACTGGGCGTTATTAAGGGGCCAGTGCAGAGTGGGCAACTAGTACCAGATACCCCGCTTATTCCCCCACACCTCCCCTTGCCAGGAAGTAAGCCCCATTTCTATGGAGTCCTGTTCATTCTGTCTCATTGCCATTCTATAAAGTCCGGTGGGCATGGGGGGTGGGGGAGAGGAGAGAAGTCCTATCGGGAATCGTTCTAGTCTTATGGACCCCATGCAGAGTTTGCAGTTCGGCAAACGAATGGTTGAACGATTGAAAGCATGCCCTGCCCCCTGTGGGCTCCCACAGAGCACGCCCGCCTTGCCTCGGCAGGACAGGGAACCGCTGTTTGCTGAAATAGTGTTAACGGCTAATGAAAGGGTTACATGGGGTGATTTTGGGGTGACCAGATTTTCAAAACAAAAAACCGGGACGGCCACCAACATAAGAGGGACTACCCCATCGCAGCCCACCAATTAACGCCCCTCCCCCAACACGCTCCCACAACCACCCCCAATCATATTTCCAGCACTTCTCCTTTCTATAAACTGTATATTATCTCATGTGTGCAGTTTTGGCTGTGAATCGTGGCATGTTGATTCAAAACGAGCGTCAGCTCTAATTGATATTACATGGCTTGCTGTACAATAACTTTCAAGCCAGTCTCTGTGGCACAGTCAGTAAGAGTTCTGACTTGTACCTGGGAGGTTGGGGGTTTGAGCCAAACCTCCAACTTCAAAATTCTGAAAGTGTTGTGAAAAATAATTACGTTTAGGGTCTGGTCACCCTAGGTCAGCGGTATTCAAACTGTGGGTCATGACCCCCTGGGGTCCGCAGGTGCATCCCAGGGGGGCCCTGAGAGCTCAACATGAAATATAAAAAGAAAAAAAAAATTTAGATTGGAAGAAATGGGCAGATATGGTTCACATGGTCGGGTAAGCTACCGGCACCGTACCGTCATAGTTTGAGTTGTGCAATTATCAGGTCCGCCTAACTCAGCATGACCTGGTAATTGTCCATTCGCGGGTGCCGGACCCGTATGCAACTCCGGCGGCAGCCGTGCCAGTTTTACCGGCACAGCTACCACCAGGGTTGTAATGAGGCCCACTGTTTCAATAGTACCCAATGGGGTGCTTTGTGTTAAAATGTAAGTAAATAGTGATATATTCAGCAACAATGGTCCAAATTACTGACTGCCTAGTTAAGTAACACATCAAACTGGTCCACATTGGCCAAAATGGTGGCCCAATTTGACTGGCCCAAATCAGCATTTTAAGTTTTTGGTACAGGCATTGCCCTATAGGCCAGTCCGAGCCTGGCGGCTCATCCATAATGGCGAGGGGGCGCCCACCCAGTGGCCCCCTCACCCATTATGGAGGAACTAAGGAACCAGCCCAGTGAAACTGTGAGCACTCCCTCAGCTGCTTTTTCCAGCTGATGGAGTGCTCCTGGGCTGGCTGAGCTGTCAAAGGGAAACACTGTTTCCCTTTGACAGTTCAGTTTAGTTCCCCAACCGCACATGCTCACTGAGCCATGCAAGTGCTGCAGCGTTTTGATTCGCCAGCATTGCATAGCTCATTGGAAATGCTGGCTGGGGCACTGAATGTCTGTATGTCCGAGGGGGAGCTCCTGCGCCTCCTCGCACATAGCAGCCTGGAGCAGGGCGTTTCAGCACCCACATGCAGCCAATGCAGAAGGTACGTTTATGTTCATTGTTTTTATTTAAACATGTGTATGGATGCGTGTATGCTTATGTTATGAGTGATTGTATGGTGATGGATGCTCGTGTGAATGATAGAGTGATTGCTGTATGAATGTGCAGCGCCTTGCATACACACATAATCATGTTGATTGTGTTAGGCCCAGTGGTGCCTAGGGGACAGGGATGGTCTCTTTTTACTGGACATCTATCATAGATGTACAGTTAAAAAAATGTCATGCCTGCCCCCTCCCCCCCCCATCACCAATTGCAAACTGTTTGGCTATTTACCCATTTTTTTGTTAAAAGTATGCTCTACAATGCAACATTTTAACCCATTATTTTAAAAAAAAATCACAGGGGGAAACCCTCCCGAATCCCCTTTTTTGGTTCGGGCTCCCTCACTATGCTCGGTCGCTATGGCATTTTTGGGGGAAATAGTTATGCCCCTCCACATAAAAAAAATCACCAGCCGCCACTGGCCCTCAGACTGTGTTGCGAACGCGATGGGGGGAACCCAGGGACTATGGTGGGAGCACAATGGGCGGGAACCATGGGATAGTGGTGGGAGCAGAGTGGGGGGAGCCAGGGTTTGATGGGGTGGGGAGAGAACAGCGAGTGGGTTGGAGTGGGATGAGGGAGCCAAGCGACTGTGGGAGCAGGTGACGGTGCGCAATACATACTGTCCATTTGGCATTTCTGGGGGTCCCGACCTGCCCACATTTTTCTCCGGGGGGCCCCGGCCCTAAAAGTTTGAAGACCACTTCCCTAGGTGATTTGCATTGATTGCCCGCTCGCAGCTCGAGCCCCTCAAGCATCTGAATATTACAATGTACTCTCCAAGTCTGACTTGCAACGCATTCCAATAAATACCATGCGCATTAGAAGAAACTCGTCTTTTCTACACCCTAAATTCTGTGGTCCATCTGACAGGACAGACGCGCACAAATGAGATCACAAAACATTACCCCTCCCCTGGTTTATCTCTGCCTCCTTTTTCCTGTGATGCGTATCCCCTCTGTCCCATCCTCTTTACGCTGCTCAAGAGCTTTAAATGGCCCGGGGCTGGTCGGCGCTGAGCCCCAGCAGTGTCTGGAACGTTTCCGAGATGGGACACTCTGGGGGCTCCCTAAAGTCAGCTGTTAGCACCAGCTGACGAAGCAGCTAGAGGCCAAGGACTTTTTTTCTAAAGCCTGAAGCTCTCGCTCATGCACGAGAGATTCAGGCTTTAGCAAACAAGCATTGACAATGGCACTAGTTTGTGCTTTTTATGTATGCATGGGAAAGGAACTTGCCAGGCACTGTGAAGTGGTATTAACTGGCTATGGATGGTAGTGTCAAATGGTGCGAGACCCTGGGCATGTAATAGTAGTGCCGAATCTATGTGATCACTGCACCACTCGTAATTCCGCCAATGAAAATGTCAAAGAGCACTACAGGGCCGCGCAGTGACCAGATAGCTCACTGTGGCCCGCTTCCTCCTACTCGCTCGCTCCCTAGCCACTTATCCTAACTGCAGGAAACATGTAAGTGTGCCACTGACTTTCCTCGATCCTGCAGCGTCAGTTCCCACCCACATACGTAGGTCAGTGCTGGCGCCGCAGGGTCCCAATTTTCTTTTTTTTTTCTTTACCTAATTCATTCTCCTCCCCCGCTGTCCATTTAACAGAAGTGCGAGACACCCCAGCAGAGTGGCGCCCCCAGACATTTTTCATAGGGGTGGCCTGATGGAAATCTTGGGGTGGCACACAAAGTTGCATTGATAAGAGGCAGGCAGGCCGGTGGGGGTGGAGGGCAGCATTTTTATAAGGATGGTCCCCCCTTGGCAGCACCTCTGCCCCGCAAACCCTGTCACCCCCGGCCCCCATTACCACGACTAAGAGGAGTGGGTGACACCCGCGCATCGATTAGTCGTAGTAATAGGGGTCCGCATTTTCTTACTGTGCAAAGGCGCAGTGTTAGTCCCGGCGACATTCTAGAGTCACAGTAAATGTATAGTCCCACAGTGCCAATACTTATACACAAGCCAGAACTCTTGGCTTTGCCAATCCTTGTTTTTTACAGGACTTCAGTGAAGGGCACACTTTGTGCTTATAAATCTAGTGGCTGAATGTAGACCTAGTTAATACATTTTTATTATGCAAGTAGCGCATTTACAATTCCAGTTACATAATTAACTCTCAAAAGAATGCTTTGTGAAAACACTGATAGGCACTTCGAGTGCAAAGCTGATGGTAAGGCTTGATTAAAGCAAGCTCAAGGAGTTCCCACAAGCAGGTATTTTAGATGGGCAGTGGCAGGAAGTATATGATACACTACCAAAGACATATCAGTGTGAAGAAAAGTATAAGCGAGAGAGTTAAAAAGGAACCCTGGAAGAATATCCCTAAAGAGGAGGGAAAATCCAATGAGCTTGTGAAAGAGCTACAAGAACTGATTGTGATTAATCAACATCCGGGGCACCAGTGGTCCAGGGATGAATATCGGTTTCTAAACCATCAATCAGCCCCACATCTATAACACCAAAAGGAATCCAAACAGATTGGGAAAAAAAAGCAAAGTACAAACCTCCTTGTCCAATTATGGTAACGTGGATGGAATGGCAGGCTTATCTCTGCAAGGTTGTGGATAGTTGGTTAGTTACAACACAGCAAAAATACACTTATTACCCAATGATAAAAGGGACTGTCCAGTCAAATTTGTATACACATATCTACTTTATTATTATCACAACAGACAGTTGTAGCACACTACAAAATACAGCCCACCATGTAAAGAAATGCAGAGGACAGACTGTTTCAAGAAGGTAAAGGGATGCACTCTGGATACTGAAAGGAGGGTATTCGGTAAAGTAATTAATCGCAAAAGTTCAAGGATACTTGGTTTCAGTAGAAGGGTAGCAATGGGACATACAATGTCACTAGGGGCCTTCGGAGAAGGACCAGGGAGGCAGAACCATAATTTACCTTGTGCTTGTAGAAGTTCTTGTTGCTCGACAGTGTAGAGTCAGTTTCAAGGCGCTTTACAGCTCCTGCTACAGAGTTCAAGACGGGAGACAGCTGCGGGTATCAGGCGGCAGGCAGGTGAGGCTGGACGGACGGCTGCAGGCTGGCCTACACAGTGGCTCAGGGTCAGGAACGTTGTCTCAGTGCTGGTCCGCCGGTCTGAAGCACTGGTTGAGGTCTGTAGGACCACTTTAACGACGGCGGCGTGACAACATTCAGTGGTGCAGCCGGTTGCAGCTTGAGGGGCTTGACTGGCTCGAAAATGTCCTTTAAGGCAGATGCTAGTTGATGCTTGTCGATGCACTCCTCCTAGCCCCTTCACTGGGCTCGTGTTGTCCTTTCCAGGAAACGGCCCAAAGCTGAGGAGGTTGTTGCATGTAATGGCCTTGTCCTTGGTTTGGTTCAGAGACTCTCTGCCACTTCCCATCTAGGAAGCGTTCTTGCAGTGCCTAGTTTCAGTGCCTAGTAGGACACAATGTGTGCTGGCTGGGTACCGGTTCTGGAGCTGCTGGAGGGTCCTCCGGATTCAGTATCGCCCCCTGTTCCCTGGGAGATGTTTAGGAGAGAATTCTTGCTTCCCTCTTGGAAATCCTTGCCTTCCTTCACTGGCAAAAGCTGTAAGGCAGACTGTAGCTTCAGCCAGGGTCCAAATGAGTTCTTCTTTTACTCCTTGCAAAGTCTCCAGATCTGCCAAAAAAGGGGCTAGACCGTCTTTTAAAGCCAAATGGGCCCCAGTGATTGGTGTAGGCTAAGCCTACTTTAATGAACCAATCCTGGGTCCCCACCAACAATCTCCTGTATGCATGAGGTCATAACCAGAGTTCTTTGCAACAGAAAAGGTAAAGGGGTGAAAACATGTAATTGTAATACTAAGTCCCACCCATCTTCCTGTCTGTTGTGGATCAAAGGGTCTCTCTGGTTAATTGAGCTCTCTGTGGTTCCTGATTAAAGCGGCAGGTTTCTAGGGGATTGTGTCCTCCGACGTATTCCACATCTATGACAGGTAATGTCCACAGCTGTGCTGCTTCGGAAAGTTTTTGGCAGAGGGCATCCTGCGTCAATGGCGTAGATCCGCTGTCCCTCGAGGGCCTCCGTCGAGGGTCGACGTCACCGGATGTTATATATAGGACGCACGATGCCCGTAGCCTCAGTTCCGTTTTTTCCACAAACGTGTTTGCTTTGGAATCTCGGTGCGCTCGATTCTTTTCTTTGAAACAATGTCTTCATCTTCCTCTACCATCCCGAGGTCGGGCTTTAAAAAATGTCGGGGCTGCGGTTCGAAAATGTCCATCACGGACCCGCACGACATCTGCCTCTGGTGCCTCGGAGAAAGCCACGCCACCAACGACTGCGAGGACTGCCAGTCCCTGACATCTAAGGCCTTGTGGGAGCGTAAGGGGAAATTAAAGGTAGGTAGGGTGTCTAAACCCCATAAATCGAAGTCTGCTGGGCTTTCGACCAATGACTGGAGGGGTGACTCTCTGCATCGGCGAAAATCCAGGGGGTCTCAGTCTAGGAGTGGTTCCCGCCATTCCTCTGCCTTGTCGAGGCATTCTAGGAAGCGCTGTCACCGGTTGCCTTCCCCGTCCTCGTCGGAGGAGGACTCCGCCAGACGGTTGACTTGTCCCACCAAATCTTCGTCGCCGGCCGAATGGGATTCATTCCGCCAGCAGATGTTAGTGATTTTTCAGTCGCAAGGCACAGTTCCGTCCGCGCCTTCAAAAGAAGCCGGCAGGGAACAGGCTCGGTCCACCACTTGCATGCCTTTGGGCTCGGGTGGTTCAATCATCGGGAGCCGTTGAGGTCCCGTTCGGACATAGCCATGCCAGGTCCAGGTCCCGGTCCTCAACGCCATTGAGACCGTCAAAACCTGTGAAGCCTTCGAAGAAGGCGTCGACGCCGTGCCTGTCGAAGGACTATCTCGGGGCTCCGACCTCGAAGAAGTCATCGTCGGTACCTCGGTCGACGCCGATTCCCTCAGCGCCCTCAACGCTGTTTGTGCAGGATTTGCCAGAGGTGCCCCTGAGGGCTGTGGAACCTCAGAGGAAGGCTAGCAGTAAGTCTGTGAGGCCTGTTTTTGAGCCCTATTCTGTTCCCCCTCCTAGATTGGATTTTTTCTGACCTTTACAAGAAATGTCGGAGGGTGATGAACTGTCTGATCAGGAGATGGACTTGCCTGTGCATCCTGAAGTCCCTGATGACCTTTTGTCTGGGCACATTCAGATGGAGGAACTCCGTCAGTCATTGCATGACACCAGTGGCCTCGACACCTCTCCAGAGGTTGAGTTTGGCCGGCCTGGGGCGCATGCTGAATCTTCCTATCGGCATCTCATGTCGAGTGTGACGGAGTACTTGAGGTGGTCTGCCCCCCCTGTGGGGTTTGATCAGGATGACTTGACGGATATCCTGGATCAGGGTCCGTCCACTGACCCGGTATTGCTGTTTCACATGGCTTTGCAAAGGAGGGTGGTGGCGGCTTGGACTGCTCCGGAGAGTCTGCCGGCAATTAACTAGTTGTTTCCAAAAAAATACCGCTCATCCAGTAGTGACCCCTGTTACTTATCGGCGCATCCTACTCTGGAGAGTTTGGTGGTGCAGGCGGCTATGGCCACCTCGAAGCAGGCTGCGTACCCTACCATCCCTCCTGATAGTGATGACAAGCGCTTCGATGGTTGGGCAAGAAAGGTATTTTCGGCTGGGAGTATGGCATTGAAGTCAGACAATTCCACTTGTGCCTTGGTGAAGTTCACACACACTGTGTGGAACTGTGCGTCTTTGGTGGCTGAGCATATTCCCGAGGGGGAAGAAAGGGATGGCTTTCTGGCCCTCGTGCAAGATGGCAAGGATGGTATGTGCGAATCCCTTCAGTCGGGTTTGGACACGGCAGATAGTGTCAGCCGGTCTATGGCTACGAGCACCGTGATACGCAGGTTTGCGTGGTTGCAGAAGTTGGGTTTTGCCCCGGATGTGCAATCTTGGCTTCTGAACATGCACTTTGATGGCGTTCATTTGTCTGGCATCAAGGCTGACGAGAGCCTTGAGAGGTTGCAGACCTCCAAAGCTGAAGCAAAGTCTTTGAGCACTGCAGTACGGCAGCCTCTGCCTTTTCGTCCTATGGGACAGCAATTGAGGGGAGGTTCCTTTCGGTACTACCCCTCTTTTGGTAGATCGAGAGGGGCTGACAGTCAAAGGGGGCAGCGAAAAGGTACCTTTGGTGGTTGGGGAAATCGTGGTGCCAAAGTCGCTCGGGCAGTTGCCTCTTTGCCTTCAGGCACTGCTGCAGCCGCTACATCTCAGTCATAAGGCCGTGTCCCATGGTTCGCCGGTTGGGGGCAGTCTAGCACAGCATCTCAGAGAATGGCTTGCTATTACTTCAGATGCGTGAGTTCTGGATACCATAGCCCACGGCTACTGCCTTCCCTTCCTTCAGAGGCCTCACGACAATCCACCGGGGAAGCTCTCTTTGACGCGTCCGGATCCGCTCCTTGCGCAGGAAATCCTATCCCTGCTGTAGGAAGGCGCCATAGAACTGGTGTCTGTGGCGGAGAGGAACAATGGATGGCATTCCCCATATTTTTTGATTCCCAAGAAAGACGGAGGGTTGAGACCCATCATGGACTTGCGTTGGTTGAATAAACTTCTCAGGAAGGACAAGTTCAAGATGGTTACTCTTTCTCAGGTCCTCCAGGCCCTTCAACTTCAGGATTGGTTGGTGTCTCTCGACCTCAAGGATGCGTACCTTCATGTGCCGATTAATCCCAAGCACAGGAAGTATCTGAGGTTTGCGGCTGGCGACTCGCACTTTCAGTTTTGGGTCTTGCCATTCGGTTTGACCTCCTCCCGAGGGTCTTCACCAAGCTCTTGGTGGTGGTGGAAGCGTACCTCAGGCGAGGGGGTGGGGAGGATTCACGTCTACCCCTACCTGGACGACTGGCTGATCCGAGCACGCTCTCCTGAGCAAGTGTTGGATCATCTCTGTCATACCTGCCGCAACCTCCACAGGCTGGGCTTCTCCCTAGATTTCAAGAAGTCGCATTTGACACCTTCCCAACAGCTCCAGTACATCGGTGCTGTGCTAGTTGTTCGCCTCCCCGGTCGGGGCTCATCACATTGTGCAGATGGTGGACAAGTTTCAAAGTGCCCAGTGTCTCCCGGTTTTCGACTTCCTAAGGTTGCTGGGCCTCATGGCATCCTGCATCTTCATGGTGCCGGAGGCCAGACTGCGGATGAGATCTCTGCAATGGGCTCTCAAACTGCAGTGGTCCCAGTTCTTGGGCAAGATGTTGGATCCCGTTCAGATTCCGATCTCGGTCGCACAGGATCTTCTGTGGTGGGCCGATGACGGGAACCTGCTGAAGGGGGAACCGTTTTGGCAACCATGGCCAGAGGTGATGATTCTGAAGGATGCTTCCCTCACAGGATGGGGTGCTCGTGCCAACGAGCTGACCGTCAACAGTCGTTGGTCTCCCATCAACCTGTTAGAGCTGAGAGACATCAGGCTTGCCCTGAAGGCTTTTCTGCCGACTGTATGGGGGAAAAGTGTTTGGATCATGACGGACAACACAGTGGCCTTAAATTACCTCAACAAATAAGGGGGTCAGGGTCACTCCCGTTGTGCAGGGAAGCGATGCAGCTCTGGTTCTGGGCCATCGAACAAGGTCTTTCGATCTCAGCAGTTCATCTGGCCGGAGACGAAAACGCGGCAGCAGATGCTCTGAACAGGCAGAGCGCAGCCTCTCACGAGTGGGTGTTGGCTCAGGAAGTCCTTCTGGAGATCTTCGACCTTTGGGGAACCCCGCAAGTGGATCTCTTCACCACCAGTGTCAACCGGAAGTGCGAGAGATTCTGCTCAAGGGAATTTCCTCCGAGAGGAGCCTTAGGAGACGCGTTCGTGGTGGATTGGTCATTCTCGCTGATGTACGCGTTTCCTCCAGTCCCCGTCATTCCTCAAGTGTTGCGGAGGTTCGGGACCCACATGATCCTTGTGGCTCCAGATTGGGCCAGGAGAGCGTGGTAACCGGACCTTCTAGAATTGTCCATCTGCCCTCCACAACGTCTTCCTTACCGAGAGGATCTGCTCTCAAGGGAGGGGGGTCAGGTTCTCCATCCAGAGGTCAGGACTCTCAACCTTCACTCTTGGTATCTGAAAGGTTGAGATACAAGGATTGGGACCTTCCAAATGATGTGATGAAGGTGTTGCTTTCGGCCAGGCGGCCAGCAACAAAGTCCCTGTACCGTTGCCGTTGGCGTAAGTTCTGCGACTGGTGCAGGAGACAGAATGTTGATCCTTTCCAATGTTCCATTCCTATGGTTTTGTCTTTTCTGCTTTCTTTAGCCCACAAGGGCCTTCAAGTGGGTACCATTAAGTGTTACGTGGCGGCGCTGTCCATATTTAAGCGCTCGTCTGAAGAGTGTTCTGATTTTAAGAAACCTTTTGATTTTGCAGTTTCTAAAAGGGCTGACTAATGCGTTTCTGCCATCCCCCCTTTCTAGGTGCCGGTTTGGGATTTGAATTTGGTTTTGAAGTTTCTGATGGGTGCTCTGTTTGAGCCCTTGCACTCTTGTCCTTCGAGACTGTTGTCTTTCAAGACGGTGTCTTTAGTTGCGGTTACATCCGCTCGCAGAGTGAGTGAGTTGCAGGCACTTTCAGCCAAGCCACCCTTCACAGTTTTCCATAAGGACAGGGTTGTCCTTCGGGTGCGCCCTTTTTTGCTGCCGAAGGTTTTGTCTGATTTTCATTTAAGCCAGAAGGTGGTTCTTCCGGTGTTTTATCCTCCTCCGCATCCTGGCAAACATGAGGTGAGGCTCCATAGGTTGGATCCTAAGAGAGCTCTGAGCTTTTATATTTCACGGATGTCCCGGGTCAGAGTGGACGATCAGCTCTTTATCGGTTATGCTGGACACCGTTTGGGCCAGGCTGTTACCAAACAGTCCTTGTCCAGGTGGATTATCCTCCCTAGTTTTGATTATTATTTGATAATGCGCTCAAAACCCTGGGGTAGCCGGGCACAGCGGTAACAGGAATACTTGGGCTTGGTTACATACAGTGAATGCATTACAGTATTTACAGTATTTACAGTATTTACAGTATTTACAGTGCAAGTATACGAGCTGTCAGTACATCACATCACACTAGCCTATAGTACAGGTTTTAAGGTAGTACAGGTTTCAGGTATTTACATGCAGAAATCCAGTGTCTAGTGCAGGGGAGCAGTTTGGTGGGTGTCGGTGGTCCACATCCAGCTTTTCCCTTTACATCTGAATCTAGAGTAGGGCTGATTATCTCTTAGTGCAGAAGGGAGTGCATTCCAAGCACGGGCATCTCTAGCAGGGAAGCTCGCACCGCCCGATTTTGTAAGTCTAAATCTGGGGGTTTCTAGCAGAAGATGGTTAGAGGCTCTGGTGTGGTGACTGGAGGATTTTCTGGTCAGTCTAGCTGAGATATATGGTCGCGCGGTATTGTTCAGTCCTTTGTAGGTGAGAGATAGCCTCTTGAGGAGAATTCTGTCACTATTTTTTAACCAGTGGTGGTCTTTCCTGATATTAGAGATATGCTCTCTTCAGGGTATGCTCAGGGCTGCACTAAGAGCATTGTTCTGCAGTATTTGCATTTTGTTTATGATAGTTTTATTGGCACCTGCATATAGGGCGTTGCAATAATCTAATTTAGACATTATTAAGGCGTTGGCTAGAGTGATACAGTTAGTTTTGGAAAGGTAGGGTCTACAGGCCCTGATTAATTTGCAGGTGTAAGCTGTAGATGAAGCCAAGGAGCTGACTTGTTTTTTTTAAGAGATAGTGTGGAATCAAGGTAGAAACCTAGTGTTTTAACCTCAGTTACCACCTTGATTACATTACCATCTATATTAAAGGCTGTATAGCTGGGGCTAAGTTTTTTGAGGTTCGAGTCGGAGCCCAGGATCAGTATCTCTGTTTTGTCGTCATTCAGGCAGAGGCCGTGGGAGGCCATCCATGCCTGAATGAGGAGGTAAATCTTGTTTACTAGAGCTGTGTCTGCGACAAAGTTGCCAGATAATGGTATGAGGCTCTGCATGTCGTCCCTGTAATTCATATGTTACCCCTGATCTGTCAAGTTTGTCGAAGAGTGGCTTAGCGAAGATGTTGTACATTGATGGGGAGACACATAAACCTGGTGGAACACGACAGGTGATTTGTATTGGGTCCGCTGAGGCTAAGTGGGAGAACACTCTCATCGTACGGTTGGCTAGGAAGGATTGTACCCAGGCTATAGCTTCCCTTAAGAAATGGGCGGCAGACGCTAGATGCTTGCATAACACTGCATGGTCAACCAGGTCGAAGGCCGCCGATAGGTCGAGGAGGAGGAGCATAGCCGTTTTACCTTTTATCCTTCAACTCGTCGATTTATGTGTCTTAAGGTCAATTAAGGCCGTTTCAGTCAGTACCATGTTGTGGTCTGAATCCAGATTGGTGTGATCCTAGTAGTTGGTTTGTCTCCAGGTAGTTTTGGATCTGGAGATAGGCTACTCTGTCAATGTTTTTAAGGAGGAACGGGACCGTAGTAATGGGCCTGTAATTAGTGGGGATAGCTGGGTCAAGGGTCTGTTATTTGAAGAGAGGCAGTACCCATGATTCTTTGAGGTTGGTAGGCACAGTTCTTGATCTAAAGGAGACATTAATTAGCTTAGAGATGAAGGGTGCAAAATCTCTAGCTGCGTCCTTGATGACTTGTGCCGGGCAACTGTCACCCTGGCAGTTCGAAGGTTTCAGGGATGAAATAACCTTTTCGGTTTCCAGTATGGAAATGTTGGTAAACCTACATGGTTTACAGCTACTTGGTACATCTGTACTTGGTGTATCTGTCGGAGGGGTGGTATGAGTTCCACTGGAGCTTGGGGTGGCTTTCTTCTTTGCGATTTCGGACTGTAGAGTAATTATTTTATTTGCTAATGCATTTTAGATGCTAGTGCACCATTGTTTGTCCTTGGGGATATTGTCCGTGGGAGCTATTGGGTTTTCCATTTCCCGGAGGATGGAGAAAAGTTCTTTAGAGTTAGCTTTACTAATTCTCTCATTGAATGTATTTTTTTTAGTTTGGATTTTTTATTTATTGTATTTGTTAGCAAAGTTGGTAAGTAGAGTTTTATTCTCAGCTGAAGGTGAATGCCTCCAGATTGCTTGGAGTTTGCATTTTTGGATTCGTAGCTCTGAGATGGGGGGTGAACCAAGACCTGAGGTTTGATTCTTGTTTACTTTTACGTCATTTGATAGGGGCAATGATATCCAAGGCTTTGGACATGGAGATGTTAAATGTATCAACTTGTGTATTGGGTTCAGAGTTGTTGGCGCTAGCAGTGAGGGCTGGTAGGAGGAGGGGGAGTAATTTTTCTACAGTAATTTCTTTTTTGCTTCTGGTTGGCAGAGGTGGTGCTATTTCACAAGTAACTACTTTTGGGGGTTCTATGATGGATGAGAAACAGATAAGATGGTGGTCGGTCCAGGTTTGAGGTGTAATATTAGAGATTGTAGTGGCGCAGTTCAGATTGGCTATCCAATCTAGTGTGCGTCCTTTTGTATGTGTTGGAGCTAGGACTTTTTGGGTAAGGCCATGTTCGACTAAGATCGATTGGATGGATTCGGCCTGTTTGTCCTCAACATAGTTAAATCCCAGGTTAAAGTCACCTAGTAATAGGAGCTGGGTGGACTCTTTGATGTTGTTAGTAAGGAGGCTGCCGTTTGGCGGGTAAGGACCCTCCGGTAGGATTACGAGCTCACTCTACTAGGGGTGTTGCTACCTACACTGCCCTTCAGGGGGGTGTTCCTATTTGGAATATTTGTGAAGCAGCCACATGGGCTTCTTTACATACTTTTGTCAAACATTACGCCCTGGATTCAATCCACGGGCAGGATTTGGCCTTTGGTAAGGCGGTTCTTTATTCCACCATTTGATTGGGTATTCTAAATTTCTAAATTCCTTTTCCACCTCCATAGTTTGGCACTGCTTTGGGAGTCTGTCATAGATGTGGAATACGTCGGGGGACACAATCCCCTCGAAGAACAAGTTACTTACCATATCTGGTAACGTTCTTTCGATGGGATGTTCCTCCAACGTATTCCACATCGCCCTCCCAACCTGCCCCTCTGGAGAATTTCCTATGGGATTGCAGCTTACGTTTCCGCAAGGCTGTCTGTAGTCATACTGGCAGGAGATTGGTGCCACACGTTCTGGGGAAAAACTACAACTGAGGCTACGGGCATCGTGCGTCCTATATATAACATCCAGTGACGTCGACCGTCGATGGAGGCCCTTGGGGGACAGTGGAAAGACGCCATTGACGCAGGACGCCCTTGGCCGAAAAGTTTCCGAAGCAGCACAGCTGTGGAAATTACTTGTCATAGATATGGACTACATCGGAGGAACATCCCATCGAAAGAACGTTCTCAGATGTGGTAAGTAACTTGTTCTTCCCTTAAAGCTGTGGTGAGACTAGACATTTGGTCTCCGCCAAACCACATATTCGTAACCTCTGAATGGGGTCCCCCTGCGGGGATGACTACTTTAAATACAAAGTCCCAGACATGACAGGTCACTGCCCTTGATACTGAGAGGCAGGAGCTGGCTTCAGGTTGACAGAGTGCTTATTAAAGGTTGTTGGGGTTTTCCTGTCCTTTGTTAGTCCTGCGACCAGGCCTCCCATGGGCCAGTTTGAATTAATTCTAATTTGTATTCAAGGCTGCCACCAGCAGCTAACAAAGGAAAGGGCGGCTCCATTGAGCCTTTGTTAGTTATTTAGGCTGGCCGTGACGGGGGGACAGAGCTTGTAGGCTGTGCCCACCCAGAGTACACAGGTCTATGTGTATGTCGTGAAGTGAGCATAGGAAACTGTGTGCGGATTAGCCTCACACATTTTCCAGAGATTGATCTACCATCATTCAATTTCATTACAAATATCAAAAAAGCCCAGAGAGTGCACACCCACTCTGCGGATGGTCGAATTCCTCACACTGATGCACATGGGGCTATTGTAACGCTCACCTGATTCCCACGGAGGCACAGGTCTGGCTTCAAGTGCTGATGCTTCTTCAATGGTGAAGCGCACGACTCTGGAGATGGACGGAAGGGCCCTCTACTCTGGCTTCTCCGGCTCGCAGGAATATTCCCCTGTGCGTGAAAAGGGAGTATTACCTACTGATTGAGTTATGCTCAAGCCTCCCACTCTCTTCCAACCCTCCACGATACCCTTCCACGATTCCCTGTGAAGTCTCACCTTAGGGTCTGAAAGGACGAGCTCTCTATCCTGCTTCTGACGCAGGGGCGCGTTGAACCCAGTTACTTCACTGGATTGAGGTTGGATGGGAGTTCAGGTAAGCTTGATTATACTGGTAAGGCGCTGTAAAAGTTCTGTTGCAAGTTCAAAAGTTCAAGCTTTAAATAATAATGTTCATTGTCTTTTTTCAGGTGATGAATGAAGATTACTTTGGAGACTTCTTGCAACAAAGCGCTGATGTTGATGTCTTTTCCCCATATGGGCCGGGATTCGGAATGCCGGAGATAAGACGCCGACCCGAAGTGAAACGTACAGTTCCAGTAAAGATCTGGTAAATCCTAGATGAGCGCTCAGGTAATGTTTTTGCATTCGCTCATCTAATGTCTTTGTCTTTTTTCCCCATAGGGGCCGGGATCCTGCTTGGAAGCAGCAAGACCCGAAATGAAATGGGAATGACCCAACAGGTAAGTCTTAGAAGGAAACTGAGCTTTTCCTATTCCCTTCCTTCTCTCACCTCTTATTCTTGTCTTTTTCTCTAGGCTCTGGGAAGTGGCTGTGTATCCGGATGATCGCTGCTGAAGATGGAGGAACCCAGGAAAGGTGAGTGAAATGCAGCGCTGCAGCGATCGTAACGAAATGCTTTTAAAAATGATGTCTTCCCTTTCAGGATCGTCGGTGATGTCTCCGTGGTGCAGATTAGCAGGTAGGTCTCTTGTCTCCCTTTGCAGGTGACCCAGGATGCTGACAGGCGTGGCTGAAGTCCAGATGCAGGAGCTGACACGGTGAGCGTCCAGCTGCGAGGAGCAGAACAACGCGAAGCGTGAGTTGCTGATCCGGTGTGGTTTAAATAGCTTTGGAAGAAGTTCCAAGTGTGTATCCTTCCTCCGATCAGGTATGTATCCTTCCCCGACCACACCCGGGTGGAAAGTAGTCCCACAGATAAAGTAGTTCCTATTCAGGCCTCAAGAGGGCCTGGATGTGGGAGCATGGTCTGCATCAGGTAAGTGCACATTAAAACACTTGAACACATGTCTAGCTTTATGAGCCTGGCGCATAAGGCGCCAGGACAGAGGTCCAACATGAGCCTGGCGCCTAAGGCGCCAGGACTGCGTCCAAAGGGCCCCAGCTTGGTCCCGCTGGCACTCCCCTGGGGGGGGGGAAATGATACCTGCCTCTGGGGTTGCTGGGTCGGACCTGGCTCCTTGGAGGTAGGCATCATGACAGTACCCCCCCCCCTCAAGGCCCCTCCCAAGGTTCTTCCCTCCGGGGGTTTGGGCTTGTTCGGAAATCTCAGGTGAAACCTTTGTACTAATTGAGGTGCGTGGACATGGTTACTAGGCTCCCAGGATCTCTCCTGAGGTCCATATCCCTTCCAGTCAACAAGATAGAAGAGTTTCGACTTTACCACCTTGGAGTCTAAAATGTCTTTAACTTCGAATTCTAATTCCCCTTCAATTTGAACTGGGTCTGGAGGCTTGGACAATCGGGTTCCAGGTTGTACTGGCTTCAAAAGTGATGCATGAAAAACTGGATGAATACGCATGTTGGACGGTAGATCCAGTTTAAAGGCCACTGGGTTGATTATAGCTTTGATGGGATAAGGTCCTATGAATCTGGGATTGAAGGTTTGCGGGCCCTTGAGGGGTAAATGTTTAGTTGCTAGCCATACCTGGTCTCCTACTTGTTAAGGAGGAGTTTTACTTCGGTGCAAATCTGCGTTTTCTTTATACTTTTTCTTGGCTTGCTGTAAATGAGTTTCAGCTTCTTTGAAGGCTCGGGTTATTGTGGAATGCAGATGATTTACTGCAGGCATTTCCAGGGTCAGAGGTGGATCTAGATCAGCGGTCCGAGGATGGTGACCATACAAAGTATAAAAGGGGGTTTGTCCGGTTATAGAATGCACTGAATTGTTGTATGCATATTCTGCGATCCAAAGAATGTCTTTCCAATTTAACTCGGATTGGTGTAACATGCACCGAAGATATTGCTCGAGAGTCTGATTGGTTCTCTTGGTTTGTCCTTCGGTCTGGGGGTGGTGGCTGGTGGATAACCGCACATCTATTTGTGCTAGTTGGCAACACTTCTTCCAAAAATGTGAGATAAATTGACTTCCACGATCCGAGACTAAAATGGAAGGGAAACCATGTATGCGAACTATATTCCCCAGAAATTCCTTGGCCAAGGTGGAAGCTGAAGGCAAACCTTTTAAAGGGATAAGGTGGGCCATTTTGGAGAATAGATCCACAGTTACAAGAATAGTGTTGTAACCAGCACAAGGAGGCAGGTCAGTTATAAAGTCCATTGACAAGGTGTGCCATGGTGCCGGTGGAATATCCAAGGGTTTAAGTAGGCCGGCTGGCCTTTTTTTCTGACCCTTGTTTTGGGCGCAAATTCCACAAGACAATACAAAAGACTTTGTCTTTTCTCCAAGAAGGCCACCAGAAGTGGCGTTTGATTTTTTTCATCCGTTTTAGTGATACCAGGGTGTCCTTCCATTAATGATTCATGATGATGGGCAATAAGTTCTTGCAATTCTTTACTTGGCAGAAACAACCGCTCCTGGAAGTAGGATAAATCATCCTTAACGGTGTAATGAGGACCCTTTTGACTCCATTCCAGTAAGGCTGAAGAGTCTAGAAGTTGTTTTACTTGTGTTTGGATGTCCTCAATAGTTTGCAATGAAGTTAGGCCTAAGATTCTTTGTTCAGGTATGATTGGCACAGGTTCTAAACTCGAATTGGGTTCTTCCATGCCAATCCGGGATAAGGCATCCGCTTTACCATTCTTGCAGCCAGGTGTCAAAGCCACTTCCCACAGTTCCTTCCCCAGGAGTCTCCTCACCTTGGTCTTCACTGTGACTGGCGACTTTCTGTCTTCTCCTCCGGTCTTTCGGGGTTCTCTCCTCTTCAGTATCCTTCTTAAGGAGTCCTTTCCCCTTCTTGCGTTCGAAGAGATAGGGACGGTCTCCTCCGGAGGCCACCTTGACCGTTATTGGAATAAACCGTCAGGTGAACCCTGGGGAGTCCGCCCCTCCCAAAACAGGGAAAAAGCCAGTAAGGCAGAAAAAACCCTGTGAGGCTGCAGGCGAGGATAGATTGGAGTAATTGCGGATCCAGAGGCTTTAAAAGTCTTGAGGTCAATGTCCAGTTGATACTCCAATGGATGACAGCTACCGGACTGTGATTCCTTGGCTTGGATGAAGGAGCCCTGGGAGAGGCGATGGAGTGTGGAGCCACAAAGGAGAACTTCTATGCTTCCGAAGGATCAAACATAGGCACAGAACACTGCAAACGGAGGTAAGTTGTTTCGGTAGACAGGTAAAGGTATGGGGAGAGAGAGAGAGAAAACTCGTGAGCAATAGAGAGCAGTAGTGAGTCCGTGAGAGTAAGAGAGAGGGAATGCGAGAGAGTATGAATGAGAGTGCGAGTGAATGCTGGAGTGCGCGAATGAGAGAGAGAGTGAATGCAAGAGTGTATGAATGAGGGAGCGAGTGAATGTGAGAGTGCGAAAGAAAGAGGGGGTGAAAGAGAGGGATGGCAAGACCGAGGGAAGCCGGAAAAGACCCCGAGCAACAGGGAACCAGAAAACCGGAACCTCGCCGACGGGGGAAGACAGGTACCAGCCGAGCGAGGTAGAGGGTACTACGGGGGGCGAAGCTAGGCTGGAACCGATGACCAGATAAGGGGAAAGGAAAGGAAAGGCAAGAGAGAACGGCCGTCCACTAACGAGAAGGCGAAGGGCCGCGGAGATTAACCGAGAAAACAAAAGAGGAGCTCGGTATGTCAGGAACGGTAGTAGGCACAAAATCGAAAGTCAGCATAGCGAGTTGCAACGCGACTCACAGGGGGCGTGGCTTCCTTAAATGCAGCAGCAACAAAAAGACTGGACCGCTCACAGACAGACTGTTGGGACCTAGTAGCGCCTCCATCTTGCCCATAACTTCCACGGTCTCAGCAGTGTGACACCAGGGCGATAGGTAATTACAAAATCAAATTCCGCAAAGAATAGAGCCCATCGGAGTTGTCGTGAAGATTGAGCTTTGGCCGTCTTTAAATACTGTAAATTTCTGTGGTCCGTAATTACGGTGATGGTGTGTCTTGCCCCGAGAAGGTAGTGACGCCAAGCCTTGAAAGCAGATTTAATAGCCAGTAACTCTTTGTCGGTAATTGCGTAGTTGATTTCAGGAGGAGAAAATTTCCTGGACCAAAAGGCCACTGGGTGTAGTTGGTTAGTTTCTGGGTCTCTTTGCGACAGGACAGCTCCCATGGCCGAACTGGATGCGTCGGTTTCCACAATATAAGGGAGATCTGGGTGCGGATGCTTTAATACAGGTGCAGAGGTGAATTTGGTTTTCAGGTCCTGAAAGGCTTGTTCGGCCTCAAGAGTCCATTCAAAGCGTTTGTTTTTCTTTAGGAGAGCTGTAATGAGTTGGACTGTTTGGGAAAATTCCGGGATGAATCTTCGATAGAAATTGGCGAAGCCGAGCATGCTCTGAACTCCCTTCACCGAGCTAGGAGGTGGCCATTTGAGGATGGCGTCCACCTTTCGCGAGTCCATTCGGACACCTTGTGGTGTCAGGATGAATCCGAGAAACTCAACTTCTGTGGTATGAAAAACGCATTTTTCGAGCTTTGCAAATAGTCTGTGCTGGCGCAATTTCTCAAGAACTGCCCTAACATGTTTTCTGTGATCGGATTCTGAAGAAGAGTACACCAGGATGTCGTCAATATAAACAATGACGCAGACATTGATAAGTTCCCGAAGAACATCATTCATAAAGTACTGAAAGGCGGCAGGTGCATTGCACAAACCGAAGGCATCACCTGATATTCGAAGAGCCCAAATTTGGTGCGGAATGCAGTCTTCCATTCGTCGCCTTCTTTTATACGTACCAGGTGATAAGCTCCTCGAAGATCTAACTTGGTGTACACACAAGCGTCTTTCACCTGGTCGATAAGCTCAGGGGCAGAGGATAACGATTCTTAATCGTTATTTGATTTAGGGCGCAATAGTCTATACATGTTCTAAGGTCGCCCTCTTTTTTTCGGCACGAAGAATAAAGCTGAGGAGACAGGAGACTTGGACGGGCGAATAAAACCATTGGCTAGGTACTGATCTAAATACTGACACAAATGCAGGTTCTCAGGTTCCGTAAGAGCATAAATCCAACTACAAGGCAGTTGAGCATTGGGTACCAGATCGATTTAGCAATCATAAGACCGATGGGGAGGTAACGTGTTAGCCTGTTCCTTCTGAAAAACGTCTTGGAATTTTTGGTATTCTGACGGTAGCTGTACAGGGGTGGAAGTTGCTGAGGCTAGACCCATAACTGGATTTCTTGGATAACAAGTTGGTTCACAATCAGGAAAACTTATCTTCTTTGCTCGTCAGTCAATTCTGGGATTATGTGTTTCTAACCAAGGAATTCCAAGAATTACTTGAAATTGTGGGGCCTTGATCACATCAAACACGATTGTTTCCCTATGTCCATCCTGACCCACCAGTGTCATTTCAACAGTGGAATGCGTTACAGGCCCTGAGGCTATTTCGGTTCCATCTACTGTAGTAATGACATCTTGGGTTACTTTCGGGCGGAGAGGGAGCTTAATCCTGGAAGCCAATTCACGGTCTATGTAATTTCCAATAGCTCCACTGTCGATGTATGCTTGTATAGCATGTAACTGCTGAGGCTGTTTTGGGTCCACGAGCACCATTGGCATGACAAAATGCGAGGTCAAAGAATCTGTTTTCAAGCTCGGCAAGCGGACCCCTACGCTTGTCGGGCTAGGTCGTTTCCCGAATCAGGTGTCAATAAATCGTTATCAGTGGCTCCAACCACCTTATTAGGTGGTTTAACCGGACAATTTCGAAGAAAGTGACCGGAAGTCCCGCAATACAGACAAAGTTGCATTTGCCGTCTTCTCTCTCGTTCCTTCTGCGTTAATGGTCCTTTAACACCGCCGATTTGCATAGGTTCGGATAGGTCGGTACTCTTGAAGTTGGCGTGGGTTTTGATCGGTACTCGGGTTTCGTACTTGAACCAATCTGCCTTTCTATTTTGAAGTCTGTGATCAAGTTGAACCACCAAGTCTATGTAGTCTGCGCAGACCTGGGGTGGATCTACTATCTGAGCTCGAACATCCTTAAGCTCTCCACGCAGGCCTCGATGAAACAATGTGATCCTTTTGTTTTCTGGCCATTCAGTTTCCACAACCAATCTATTAAAGGTGGCAACGTAGGACAGGAGATCCTGATTACCTTGTCGTAAGGATAGCAGTTCGTTATCAAGGGCCTGTCCTTGAGAGTGTCGAGCAAACAATCTTTCCATGCTGGCCTGGAAACCCTGAAAATTCTGGAGAATGGGATCATCCTGAGTTACCAATGGAATAGACCAATCGGCAGCACTGCCACTGAGGTAAGATAGTATAAAGGCTACCTTCGTCTGGTCGTTAGGGAAGGCCCCAGGACTGCATAGAAAGTGTAAATGACATTGGTTCATAAAGACGGCATATTTCTTGGGATCCCCCGCAAAACGTTCAGACGGGGCCAAAGGCATGTGTCCAGGTAGATTGATTTGTACCGGGTTATTCAAACCCATTGATGTGGAAGTACCTCCGGAATTAGGTAAAGGAGTGTGCCCTGCCTGGGCCTGCAATAACCTTTTAGCCAGGTCATCTGTTCTTGCCTTGGATAGGATCAGTTCTCTTTTGAGAGCGTTAGTCTCCTGGCGGGCTGAGCGCACTTCTGCCCGTAATTCTCCCAAAAGCTGGGCCAGCTGATCTGTCTCGGAAGTCTCCATAGCGCCCGGGTGGGAAATTGTGGGTAGGCTTCGCGTTCTGTCACGCTCACCTGATTCCCACGGAGGCGCAGGTCTGGCTTCGAGTGCTGATGCTTCTTCAATGGTGAAGCGCAGGACTCTGAAGATGGACAGGTAGGGCCCCTCTACTCTGGCTTCTCTGGCTCGTAGGAATATTCCCCTGTGCGTGAAAAGGGAGTATTACCTACTGACGGAATAATGCTCAAGCCTCCCACTTCCTTCCAACCCTCCACGATACCCTTGCACGATTCCCTGTGAAGTCTCACCTTAGGGTCTGGAAGGATGAGTTCTCCATCCTGCTTCTGATGCAGGGGCGCGTTGAAAGCCAGTTACTTCACTGGATTGAGGTTTGATGGAAGTTCAGGTAAGCTTGACTATTCAGGTAAGGCGCTGTAAGAGTTCTGTTGCAAGTTCAAAAGTTCAAGCTTAATAATAATGTTCATAGTCTTATTGCAGCAAGCGCTAACGCTTATGTCTTTTTCCCCTTAGGGGCCGGGGTCCGGAATGCCAGGAAGCGGCAGGACCCGAAATGAAATGGGAATGACCCAACTGGTAAGTCTTAGAAGGAAACTGAGCTTTTCCTATTCCCTTCCTTCTCTCACCTTGTGTTCTTGTCTTTTTCTCTCTAGGCACTGGGAAGTGGCTGCGGATCCGGATGATCGCTGCCGAAGATGGAGGTGCCCAGGAAAGGTGAGTGAAATGCAGCGCTGCAGCGATCGAAACAAAATGCTTTAAAAAATGATGTCTTCCCTTTCAGGATCGTCGGTGTAATGTCTCCGTGGTACAGCTTTAGCAGGTAAGGTCTTCTTTCTCTCCAATTCTCTCTTATCTCCCTTTGCAGGTGACCCAGGATGCTGACAGGCGTGGCTGAAGTCCAGATGCAGGAGCTGACACGGTGAGCGTCCAGCTGCGAGGAGCAGAACAACGCAAAGCAAGAGTTGCTGATCGGGTGTGGTTTAAATAGCTTTGGAAGAAGTTCCAGGTATGTATCCTTCCCTGACCACACCCAGGTGGAAAGTAGTCCCACAGGTAAAGTAGTTCCATTCAGGCCTCAAGAGGGCCCGGATGTAGCAGCATGGTCTGCATCAGGTAAGTGCACATTGAAACACTTGAACACATGTCTAGCTTTATGAGCCTGGCGCCTAAGGCGCCAGGACAGGGGTCCAACATGAGCCTGGCGCCTAAGGTGCCAGGACTGTGTCCAAAGGGCCCCAGCTTGGGCCCGCTGGCACTTCCCTGGGGGGAATGATGCCTGCCTCTGGGGTTGCTCGGTCAGACTCGGCTCCTTGGAGGTAGGCATCATGACAGTTCTGTCACACTCACCTGATTCCCACGGAGGCGCAGGTCTGGCTTCAAGTGCTGATGCTTCTTCAATGGTGTAGCGAAGGACTCTGGAGATGGACAGGAAGGGCCCTCTACTCTGTCTTCTCCGGCTCGCAGGAATATTCCCCTGTGCGTGAAAAGGGAGTATTACCTACTGACTGAGTTATGCTCAAGCCTCCCACTCTCTTCCAACCCTCCACGATACCCTTCCACGATTCCCCGTGAAGTCTCACCTTAGGGTCTGAAAGGACGAGCTCTCTATCCTGCTTCTGACGCAGGGGCGCGTTGAACCCAGTTACTTCACTGGATTGAAGTTGGATGGGAGTTCAGGTAAGCTTGATTATACTGGTAAGGCGCTGTAAAAGTTCTGTTGCAAGTCCAAAAGTTCAAGCTTTAAATAATAATGTTCATTGTCTTTTTTCAGGTGATGAATGAAGATTACTTTGGAGACTTCTTGCAACAAAGCGCTGATGTTGATGTCTTTTCCCCATATGGGCCGGGGTTCGGAATGCCGGAGATATGGCGCCGACCCGAAGTGAAACGTACAGTTCCAGTAAAGATCTGGTAAGTCCTAGATGAGCGCTCAGGTAATGTTTTTGCATTCGCTCATCTAATGTCTTTGTCTTTTTTCCCCATAGGGGCTGGGATCCTGCTTGGAAGCAGCAAGACCCGAAATGAAATGGGAATGACCCAACAGGTAAGTCTTTTAAGGAAACTGAGCTTTTCCTATTCCCTTCCTTCTCTCACCTCTTATTCTTGTCTTTTTCTCTAGGCTCTGGGAAGTGGCTGTGTATCCGGATGATCGCTGCTGAAGATGGAGGAACCCAGGAAAGGTGAGTGAAATGCAGAGCTGCAGCGATCGTAACAAAATGCTTTTAAAAATGATGTCTTCCCTTTCAGAATCGTCAGTGATGCCTCCGTGGTGCAGATTAGCTGGTAGGTCTCTTGTCTCCCTTTGCAGGTGACCCAGGATGCTGACAGGCGTGGCTGAAGTCCAGATGCAGGAGCTGACACGGTGAGCGTCCAGCTGCGAGGAGCAGAACAACGCGAAGCGTGAGTTGCTGATCGGGTGTGGTTTAAATAGCTTTGGAAGAAGTTCCAAGTGTGTATCCTTCCTCCGATCAGGTATGTATCCTTCCCTGACCACACCCGGGTGGAAAGTAGTCCCACAGGTAAAGTAGTTCCTATTCAGGCCTCAAGAGGGCCTGGATGTGGCAGCATGGTCTGCATCAGGTAAGTGCACATTAAAACACTTGAACACATGTCTAGCTTTATGAGCCTGGCGCCTAAGGCGCCAGGATTGTGTCCAAAGGGCCCCAGCTTGGGCCCGCTGGCACTCCCCTGGGGGAAATGATGCCTGCCTCTGGGGTTGCTAGGTCGGACCTGGCTCCTTGGAGGTAGGCATCATGACAGCTATTTAAAATGAGCCTATTTAGAAGAGGTCTGAAGAAAAAGAGAAACTTTACAAGAAAGACAATCAGGAGAATAGAGACATTCTCATGACCCTATTTTTGTGGAGTAGTGATAGGGACAGTTAGAATTCATTTTTGGACAGCTTACTCTTTTAGTTTGACTACCTGATGACCAATGAGCACCTCACTTATTTAGTGGAGCACCGAAATACCAATAGGGAAAGTTAGGCCATTTTCTTATTATTTAAAAAATAACGAGTGAGAATGTCAAACCAGTGTAAATGTCCTCTTCTGACCTGCCACAGAGTGCATTCACATATAGGATTCTCAATCAATTTCAGCAAGTCCTGGTTCGATCCTTCCCTGTGAATGTTGTTCCTGTGTGTACAGATGGACACAGTCTCTTGCCTGGCTACTCTATCAGCAGACAGGATTGCAGCCATCTTGGTGAAGACCAACTTGCTTTTAAAAAAACGTACAGCATTGGTCCGCTCTCTGAAGTCTCTACTCGGGGTGATGTCGTCCTACACCAATGCTGGATCAAGGAGGTGTAGCACAAGACCTCTCCAAGAGATCTTGGATGTCCAATGTGTCTCAGTTTATTAGGCGGTCACACTCAGCTCAGGGAGTTCCTACCCCAGCCCCCAGCAAGGTGGTGCACAATAAAGCACTATTTCTTTCAGGTTCACTTTGGTGATGCCTCCAGCCCTTCTCGCACCCACCCCAACAAATACTGTGTGTATCCAATGGACTATGATCCTGGCCAGTGAATAGTATGAATATATATTTATTTATGTATTTATTTACAGTTTATCAAGAAAGACTAGGAGCCGATTTCAGCCACCAATACTGTGGCAACACCCAATATCACAACAATAACTTGGTTATTAAAACAACACGGGTACAATTTTGAAACATGCAGACACAACTTACGACACATTTAATTTCAATGTAACCAATAGAAAACATTCACAATACAAAACTAGTTTTGCAACACACATTCGAAGGACAGACAATGCTTTGGGATTCTGGTTTGGGAGGCAAGGCAATCATGGGTAATTTAGTTTTAAGTTTACATTTGAAAGTCACAGTTGGGATAAGGAACTCAAAGGGAAATCTTTTTTGAACACACATGAGAATGAAAAGCAATGCCTGAAAATTCTGGTCAGAGAAAATGAGAACAAAGGGGAAATTTTGTTTTGCAACGCACATATACATATACAGATGAGATGCAATGCTTTGTAATTCTGATTTTAAATGAATGGGAATTACTGGGAAATTTCGTTTTGCGCTCTTCACACTGATTTGAAAGGTGGTCTTTTGTTAATTACTTCTTTTGGGATTTAGGACGCCCCCCACCCCCTTCGGTACAGGAGTCAGGGGTTTCAGACAACAGTCAACCAAGTCTTTATAGGCTATACCGGCTCTAACACACTAGACATGAACTTTGCTAGTTTCAAACTCTAACAAAACTCATTTTCTACCTGGGAATTAATTGATTTACTTTAATCAAATGTGCTAAGGGTCTACACAGTGTCTCTCCCTTCCAACAATTTAATGAAAAGGATTAAGGTGGGCTGCTCCCAACACAATGAAATTTCAACAGAGAGGGTGGTTTTCATGGGGAAATAATTTGAATGAGATTTAATAAATCGTGTGAAGGGCCTACCCAGTTTCACCCCTCCCCTTTTACCCACTAATAGAAAGGGACAGAGGCAGGTGGCTCCCCACACAATTGATGGCTTTGGGATATCTACTTACACGGGAGCTCTGCCCTTTGCTCAGGAAGCCCGCCAGATTTCTGGGACCCTCTTCTGGTAGGCAGCTCGCACCAGGCCTCTTCCAAAGCAAGGCCCTCCAGGTAGGCCTCTCTCAGATAGGGCTCCCAGGTTTCCAGGCAAGATTTATCCTGATGGCCTTTGTAGCTCTCCTTGCTCTCTGCTAGTTGTTTGTCGCAAGAGTCCAGCAGCAGGCTTTCTCCTGGAATAAACTCCGGAAAAACCCTGTTCTGATGCAAACCTCCCCTGTTAGAGCACAGATGACACTCCAACCTTGTCATAATACCCACAGTTAGGATTGGCTCGCTCGTGCCCTTCACTCCCCCCCCCACCACACCCCCTGTCTGCTGATAGGACCAGGAATTGAGAGGAGTGTGTGACGAAGGCTGAGGGAGGAGAAAAGATGCATTATTTCAAACTGACAGGGATTTTTTACATTTTGTGTTCTGAAAAACCTCATAATGTTAGAACTCCCTTAATCTTTCAGATAACCACATGAACTATATTTTATGGGAGTCGGATAATACTAATTGTATTTCGACACGCCCTTACTGGGCAGACCTACTGTTTTTTGCAGTTTACTGCTATGCCAAAATAGCTAAAAATGGCACCATTGCGATTAACCACTGGTGAATGGCTGAAAACAGCCATTATTTCATTTTCACCCCTGATATTTTGCCCATGTTGTACTAGGGTTACCTCTCAGGGTATATTTCTTGCCCTTTTTCTGGCCTGTCTTATTATCTTTTCAGGATAATTACTGCCCCTGAGGTTCTCTGTTAACCTCTCCGCTTGTGTATCATATTCAGATCTTGTTGTACAGTTCCTTCTAAAATGGAGAAACTGTCCAAACAGTAAGTTCTCTTTTAGAGTTCTTTGGTGAAAGCTACTGTATTCCAAAAGGGAATTCCAATGTGTAGGCTTCTAGTATACAATGCTTTCCACTCTTGGACCTGTCCTGGTAATCTTTAGGTCCGGAAAAGTGGCATCTTTTTTTGCTGTATTAATGTGTAAATCTCAGGAATGGGTTCAAGCCATTCGGCCATGTCATGAAATCCACTAGAGTCGCCTCATCACCTTCAAAGAACATCAGACTGTCATCAATATATCAACGCCAATTCAAAATATTTTAGGAGTAAGGGTTAAATTCATGGTGTATATATGCCTTTTTTCAAAATCTGCTACGTATAGATTTGCTAAGGGGGGCAAAAGTTGCCCCCATAGCTCTTCCCAATATCTGTTCGTAGTAACTGTTTTGTACCAGAAAATAATTCTTGGTTAATGCTATTTCTGCAAGTTGCATAATTAACTAAAATAGGCATCTCGATCTGTGGTTGTTTGGCTTGTAACACTTTATCGATCACTTTAGGGTTTCCATCTGTGAAATTTTGGAGTAGAGGGATTTCGATATCCATTGTGACAATAATAATTTTGTTACTATCAAGGACCATCTCATCCAGATGCGTTTTGTATAAGATTTAATTCGCGTAACTTCATCTTTAATAAAGAAGTCAACAAATTGGGACAGGGGTTCCAGGATTGACCCTATTCCCGAAACTATCGGGTGTCCTGGTGGCGGTGTAATTCCCTTGTGAATTTTAGGGAGATAGTAGAAGGCTGGGCATCTCGGGAGTTTTGGGCAGATAAATTCTGATTCTTTTTGACTTATATACCCTTCTGCTTCCGCCTCCTCGATCATGGGATTGATAAGATTTCTCAGTCTCTCTGTGGGGTCACTTCCCAACCTTCTGTATATGGTTCTGTCCTCAACTAAGGTGTT
Source organism: Ambystoma mexicanum (assembly GCF_040938575.1). NCBI lineage: Eukaryota > Metazoa > Chordata > Amphibia > Caudata > Ambystomatidae > Ambystoma > Ambystoma mexicanum. Next base: position 321,124,894 of record NC_090926.1, on the reverse strand, counting down.
GACCATATTTTGGTAATTCTTTTGTCCATAATTACTATTGGCCATCCCTTATCCACAGATTTTATAACTATTCCATCATTGTTTTGAAGATCTTTAAAGGAATGGTTCGGTAAAAAATGTTTATTGTCCCTACGGGCCGGCCATGTGTTTTTAAGCCTAAGTGGCTCGATTTTAGAAAAATTTCCTATGGACCTTACCTGAGTTTTCGTCCATTAAACGCATGCGAAAACAGGCATCAGGGAGCTGCCATTTTGTGATAATCATATCACTTGCCGCATCGCCCTGGCTGACCTGCTTTTGCGGCACTAAATCATATCCCCCGCCCCTGAGCCTGACATTATCAAAACATTCATATTCCCCGCATCTCTCCGTGATGTTAGTGTGCTGCGTAGGCAAACGCGCCCAGTCATCTTCTACGCGACTTCATACAGTACCCGGAAACCAACACAGATCAACTCACAGCGCGCCACAATTCAGAATATGAAACTGTACTTTAAAATCAAACAGCAACACGGTACATTTGGTAAAGTACATTTATTTGACATTGAATGTTCATAGAATATTCAGCAATTGCCATATTAACTCGGAATGCCATTTATTTTCTTTTATCTCTATCCGCAAAAACGGTTCAGTTTTATCGTGAGTCACGCGCTGTTCCTTTATGGTACAAAGGGTGTTGGTTTTTGTTAAAAGAAGCACTTTGGTCGCACGGTGAACCGCAAGGCTGTTCCATCAACTAGGCACTAGGCCAGCGTAAAGGTTGATATGTTGCTTCTAGCCGCTAGTACCGCGTAAGGGCATATGGGCCCTTGGCGATCATCCTATAAGATCGTCAAAGTGGTGGAGTTGTTGACAAGAAGCTGCAGCTGGCGGTTGAAGAAGCCGTCTGCCGGGGTCTGAAACTGGTGGCAGTAGCAGGAGGGTAGGATATATCTGTTTTGAAAACATAAAAATTATAATTAGTCTCGCCAGCCGATCTTTATTAATATTATTCATTTTATTTTATTATTTATTAAGAGATGACCTCTCTTGAAGGAACATTCATTTGTGATTGTTTCTTAGCACCACCATTTTTTTTGATTCCTTGTGTAGCCTTGCTTGGAACAGATTTTGTTTTTCTAATATTGGCAGATGTTCGGCCTATTTTTGTGGAGTTTGCTTGAAGCCTCCACAAGTGTTTGGATTGACTATAGGTTGGTTAGCACTCTTCACAGGAGAACCAACGCTAATCCAGGATTCATTGTTTTGTGTTTCCAAAACTTCTTCCACACATTCAATTGGACGAATGATTTTAGAAAATACTGGCAGAACTGACTCAGTGGTCCGTGGGACTTTGTTCCAAGCTTCTAGATTCGAAAGACGTTGCATAATAGATGCACTGGATATTTCGTTCATGCCCTGTTGAAGGGGGCAATAGATTTCTAAAGAAGAGAGTCTTTGCTCCAAGCTTTCTAAAGAGGGACATTTGACACATTTCTAAGAGTTATTTTTCATCCAATCACTTATATGGTCTAATTTAGTGGTTTGAAAGGCTATTTTCTGGTCTAGGGATTCAAATAGCTTAAATAGGCTAGAAATTGTGGTGTTTATGGCCCCCAGAGTAATTTCTAGTAAGGCAGGATTGGCTGAGGGTGCAAGAGAATTATTTGTTTTTGTTGGAAGTTAGACAACGACGGTGTGGGTTGTAAAAAAGACAACTAGTCATCCTGTCTTGTTGAGTCCATAGAACATGGTTGATCGTAATCAGTCACAATAGAAGCTCTCGAACTCTCCAGTTCCTTGCACTCGGGGGGGAATTGGATGAAGTGGAGAGATTGACTTATTTAAGCTAACTTGCCCCACATCTTCAATAATTACAGAGGCCACAGAGGTGTGCAAAGAAGGTGCACCTCGCACCGAGTTACAGCTTTCATTATGTATTTCTTCAAACTCTTGAATGGATTCTTCTAGGACTGTTGCAAAAGTTTGAGCAGGTTTTATGATTTTATTGGGAGAATGAGGTACGGCTAAAACAGTTTGGTCTGAGATGGTACTGCTCAGGGAGGGCTCAAGAAGCTCAATGTTAGGAGTTAAGTGTTTTGCTGGACTATGTACACTACACTTGGGTGTGGGAGGATCAGCGGTTACAGCCGCAATATGCGTCAGGTCAGCCATGTCACTTGTAACAATGAATTGATCTCTCCGGTACCCGAGCTTCCCATAAACAAAGACTTGTCATGTAAACCTCCTCTGCCTTCAGTCACTCAGAAGGAGGATCATAACTCGTTACTTAATCATGACCCACTGAACAAATTGGTTCAACTGTTATCTTATAATCCCGACAATGTGCGAATAAATCAACCTTCCACTTCTGTACAAACTACTTTGACTTCATATTGTGGAGAAATCTCTGCAGGTGCTGTCAAATTATCTTCTCCTGTTGTTTCTACATCAAGTTTTGAGGATCGTTTGAGCTCATTAAGAACAGTAATAGATTCCTACCATTTGAAAAGAATGTCGGAGGTCTTGCCTGAAGCTACTAAAATTTCTGACCAGCCCCGACAAACACACAGCACTCACCATAACATTGATAATGATGATCCTGGTTCAAAACCCAGAATAGATAATTGTACGAACCCTAAATCACTTTTTTGTCATAGTCGACATAATCAAGATCATTCGAAACAAACAGCCAAGAAGAAACTTGAATCTCGTATGTGAATATCAACTCTTAATCGAATGATGTCAGTGGCTCTTTAACCAAGAAACTCAATTTGTTCCACACCTTAATTTTGAAGTGTCGAGATGGGTCCTTCCCAAAGTATGACCTATGCCGTGGTAGTGTTTTTAACATTTTCGGGGACATAGAGGGATTGGAAGCCATATCTTCCAGTGATCTGGATCAAATTGAGTTTCTTTGTGATAAGAATCTTTCTATTGTTCGATTGTGGATAAAGTCTGGGATTGTTCGTAACACGCTATGGAATGCCAGAATGGATTTATTCAATCTAGGTTTTCTATTAGCCCAAGATCCGGTGCGTCAACTGTCCCAAGACCCCGACTCTAGTGAACCCATCGCGACCTCTGTTTTGGAACCATCATGTGTGTCTTTACTGTGTTAAAGAACCTACTCCTGACTCTTTATCCTCTGCCATCGTTTGCACATAAACACAAATAAATGTAGCATGTACAAACGTTTCATTGGCCAGCTGGAACACACAGGGTTCCTCTCATTTGCAATGGACAATGAATGATCAATTAAATAAGTACGATATTGTAGCCTTACAAGAAACGTGGCTATTAAATCCTCCCATATGGGACGACCACAATCTTATCCTTCTTCCAGCTGAATCTGGTGGTAAAGGTAGACCCACTGCGGGCCTAATAGTAGCAGTGAAATCAAGTAAAGGTTTCAAAATATTTCCTTGGCAGGCCCCAAATAAATTCAAGCAATTAGTAAAAATAACCATTGGTGTTCAGACATATGCAGTCATCAATCTTTATCGAAATCCAGTGGGTATTGTTGATGATGGCTTTTATGCTGCTCTTTCACTTCTCTTTGAATATAGTGCCATGCGAGGAAATATTTCTGGAATTCTAGTCATGGGTGATTTGAATCTCTCTTGCTTTATGTTGACCAAAAGAAATGAGAATCTTGAGGGTTCAAGATGGATGTCATTTATGGAAGATCTTAACCTTAAGATGGCAAATGGTGCAATTGTGGGTGATATCCCTCCGATGAACACCTGGGAGAGAGGTAACTCTAAATCCACAAATGACTACATTTATATGAGAGACAGCATCTTTTTGAACACCAGTAAATTTGTTGTTGTAAAACACATAGTGATCACCATCTATTGGCTCTTACTTGGTCAGCTGAAGTTGAAGGTGATATCAAAGATAAATATTGGTATAAACAGACCTTAATAGTAAATAATGGTAGGAATTGATTTAAGTGGTCTTCCAATAGACTTTTAGCACTGAATGGTGCTATTTTGAACAGTCAGAGGTTGAACAAGGCTGAATCGTACATAGATGTATTAAGTACATTTAAAAACATATGTCCTGCTCAGAATAAGCCATTCAAGAAACACACCCATGGGTTTGATTTAGCCCTCCACGAACGTAAGAAAGCTTATAAGAAAGAGCTTCGAAGCTTTCGTAAACTTCACAAGAATGTGCAGGCCAACTCTGTCAATATTGCCAGGTCCAGGTATCGCAATTGGGTACGATCAAGGAAAGCTACTTTGTTCCAAATAGATGGTGAAAATGTTTTATCAGCGTGTTGTAATAAGAACTCTGGCTTGGTCTGGGAGTTACTAAACATATGCAATGCTGCATCCCAAGTTAATTCACAACTTAACAGAGTATCAGAAACTTCGTGGGTTACACATTTCTCTATGCTGTATGGTGATGACAAGATGAGCGGTTACAAATATAATGGAAGTTTGCTGAGATGTTGGTATTTGAATTGTACAGAATCAACCATTCAGGATTTTATTAAAAAATCGTCTTCGCCAAGAGCGGCCGGCCCAGATGGTCTCACAAACCTGATGTTTAAACAGAACATAAAAGAATAGGCTTGCATTCTAAATAACACCTTTCACCACATCTTGCAAACTAAAAATATACCAGACTCTTGGCGCACTTCCTTGATTGTTCCGATATATAAAAAAGGTGACCGGATGGATCCTAAAAGCTACCGTCCAATTGCATTATTAGATGCCCCAGGAAAAATCTTTTCTAGGCTGGTGTTAAGAGATTTTAATACCTGGTCGGCAATACCGAGACAACGTGATCCAGCTCAGACTGGTTTCGTGGCTGGTTTGGGTACTGTTGTGAATCTAATTACTTTAAATGCTATAAGATTACAAGCCCAGACCAAAAGACAAACAAGATATTTTGCATTTGTCGATCTCCACTCCGCCTTTGATTCAGTATCAAGACCGAAACTTATGGATAAGTTAATCAAGGTGGAATGCCCCTCCACCCTTACTGACATAATCTTTTCTCTCCATTCTAATACTAAGGTTTGTGTCAGATTGAATGTCTAGGGCCTCTTATCAGTTCCAGTTGCCACGAATAGAGGGCTGAAACAGGGGTGCATTTTAGCCTCTGCATTGTTTAATTTTTTTATTAATGACGTACGTTGGATTTTTATTAATATACTGGTTGATGCTCCCAAGTTGAATGGTGTGCAAATTAATGCCTTATGGTATGCAGATGACCTTGTTTTAATATCCAAAACGCCAACTGGTTTGCGTAATCTCTTGTCGGAATTGTGTTGCTATTTTAATGAGAATGAACTGGTGGTTAATATCAACAAAACACAGATTGTCACATATGTCCCCAAAGGTCTACGAAAGCACTCTTTGGAATGGCAAATTGAGAAAAATCCCTGTAAAGGTGGTCCCAAATTATGTTTACTTGGGCCTTGTTTTTGATGGTTGTCCATCAGTACATTCACAATTGAATAAGATCAAACCGAAACTAACTACTGCGATCTGCCAAACTAAATTGATTATTTCCAAATATGACAAATTCTCACTTAAAGCTGCCATTACATATTGGAATCAGAATGTAGTAGCTACTATTCTATATGGGTTAGAAACTCATATTATTCCAGTAGCATTTTTGACCACATTGGAAGCCAAATTTTGGCGTGCCATTTTACAGCTACCACAGTGTATTCCTGGAGTGTTGATTCGTTATGAGTTGGGCTTAATTTCATTAACTGCTTTACATAATTGGCGTTTATGTGCCCTATTTCGTAAATGCTTGCTCTCTTCTTGTGATAATTCTACATTAGCCTCCATTTCTAATTATTTACTTACTTCAATTGAAGCATTTCCAAAACAATGGTCCTCAAATATCTTGACAATCATGGTGAATGCTGACATATCACTTGATACCCTTGTGTTTAACCCAGAACGAGCAAAAAATAAATTATACATGATGGACTGGGTTGATACTAGGGCTAGATGTTTATTATATAAAGATTTTGACTGTACAGTATTTGGTCCCAAGCGCTATAGAGACACTGCATCCTATTTATGTTTGGCTCCTTCTGCTGCCACTAGATCTGCAATTTTACATCTGAGATTCAATATTTGGCCCACTCGAGAGGTTACAGTAAGAAGAAAACAAATTGCTGTTGACCTTAATTGGTGCCGGTTTTGTAAAAATGTGGCCTTTGTTGAAACCTTGCAGCATGTCATAATAGACTGCCCAGCACTTACGAACTTGAGGTGTTTTCACTTTGTAAATCATCTTGTGTATTTTGCACAAATTGACCCTGCCAATAGATGGGTCGCCCTGGCAGCTACCGACTGTATGAGCATCAGACTAGCAGCCATTAACTTTTTAAAGGCTTTGAAGATGGAATGAAGAGACTAAAAACGCATTGAGGCATAACTTTAACTTTAACTCTAATTCTCATTCTCCGATAGTGCGTTTAGCAATTGTAAGTTTTAAATACCTGTAAAAAAATTGTTTTCCATGAGATCAGTTCTATTAAGTTAAATCGCATTAGAAATTATTCTGCTTTTTAACGCATTGCTTTCTTCTTTGATATGATGTACTGATTTGTAAATCAAACAGAATGTCTTCTCTTTTGTAATGCATTGTTTCTTTGTTGATTTTCGATATATTGTATAAATTGAAAAAGTTAATGTAATTTCAACTATATTCAATAAATAAATTCAAGAAAAGAATAATAATTTATAGCGGTGGTACTGGTATCTGTTCACACGGGCTATAAGCAACAAAGGTAGCTGACCAGAGCACAGAAACGAGTCACAGAATACTCAAAGTAGCACAGAGAGGAATGGAATCGAAAATCTGCGGCTGTGCGTTGTGAAACGGTCTGTTTATACTTATTGAGGAACGAGGCATCCTGCCATTTCCATGGCGACACGTCATTAGCTGAAGCGCAGCGAATGTTGACACGAGATTTGCTTTGGCGTTGTGAAATGGGCGGTACGCGTCTGCTGATGACATCTCAGGGGCGGGGGATATGATTTAGTGCCGCAAAAGCAGGTCAGCCAGGGCGATGGGGGAAATGATAGGATTATCACAAAATGGCAGCTCCCTGATGCCTGTTTTCACGTGCGTTTAATGGATGAAAACTCGGTTAAGGTCCATAGGACATTTTTCTAAAATCGAGTGACTTAGGCTTAAAAACACATGGCCGACCCGTAGGGGCAATAAAACATGTTTACCGAACCATTACTTTAAATGCTATTGTCTCCAATTTACTCTTATTTGAAAATGGGATATAGTTCTCAGCCTCCATTTCTTCAAGTTTCTTTAGCATAATTCTTTTCAAAAGTGATGGATTCCGCTATAACTGTATGGGGTGGCAGACTGTATATATAGCTGTATGGGGTGGATTTGTTGTGTAAGTTGGTAATATCACTTCCACCTTTATATGTGGTATTAGCAAAATGTTGTTTTTAATAAAATTTTCCTCATCAATTGAGTCAGTTCGATTCTGGTCTGGAAGGGGTCATGTTGTGTTGTCGGGACAAAGGATAGTCGTTTTTGTAACACTGTCATGTGTGAGGAGTTCAATACTGTGTTTGATAAGTTGACCACTAGTGACTGTCCTTTTAATTCTTTATTGGCACCTCTCTCTTTGCTCCAATTCATTGGTTTGGGGCATTTTGCTCATACCAGCCTCTGCCTCTGTTTCTGGTTATTCTGGGCTATTGTTCTTACCACCATCCTCTCGGTCTTCCTCGTCCTCTGGGTTGTTGAAAACCCTGGGTGTTACCGTGCCTGTTTTGTTCCTGGTCTTCAAATCAGAGATTTTTGCTAGGTCTTCTGGAGTCTTCATCCGAACATCCACTATATAAATTCCAATTGTTGGGTTTCGGTCTGTTCTTCTGATGGAATTGCCTTCCTTTCTGTTGTCCATTATTGGTATTCTGATTCCCACTCTTATCTGGTTCTTCATAGTATTCATTCGTAGTATAAGGATATTTCTTTTCATGCGAGAACGATGTAATATCTTTCTTGAGTTTTATTATTTTCTTGTTTAGGTTAAACTCTTTAAATTCGTTGATGGTTGCATCTAGTGCTTACATGCTTTTTAGATAGTTCCCAACAATGTTTTTTGCTGCCAGGGCATCCTGTTTTTCTATGATCTCGTTCATGATCTTTTCTGAGACTGATTTGGCTGTGTTTATAATTAAAATCAACCAGTCCCTCGTGCATTTATTCACTATGAAGCTCCAATCTGTCCTGAATTGTATTTGATCCAGGAAGATGCGCGGTTCGATTCTGATATTCAGGCCATTAGGAGCTAAATGGGACCTGTAATACTCTGTCATAATTGCTCCATGCAGCTCAGTTCTGATTAACTGCTTGCTTAATGCTTCGAGCTTGTTCCATTCATCGCCTTTCATTTGTGGGGCTGTCTGTTGATCTGTGCCTAGTATAGAGTGATTTGCTAGAATTCCCTACACCAGTTCTTCTGCATAGGCTAGATAAGTTGCCTCTGCCATGTCTTTCTTTCTTTTCTTCTTTTTATCTTTTCTTATAGATGCCTCACAAGATATTCATGAATGGTGAAACCACTTTGAAAAGCTCATGTTTGGAACTCATTCCGTTAATATCATGGTGACACACAGAGGCAAATATCAGGAGCTGTGTAGACCCCAGAGGGGGCGCTAGAGGCACAGCCTGCATAGCGGACCAAAAGTCTGGCTACCCCTTGCGCCCGGGCGTCCACGCTCCAGGGAGTAGTTATACGGTTGTCTGCTCATTCTCTTTTTGCAGCCCCCCACCTGAAGGTGAGGGGTAATCTCAAGGGCACCCTGTGGGAGTGCAGCAGCTGGTCCTGTCGGCAGCGGGACAGTTAGGTAATGCGTGTGCGAAAGTGAGCTAAAACATGGCGCCGGTGTGCAGCCATTTTGGACATTCACTTCCAAACCGCAATGAAAGTCTACATTTCTGTGAGCTCAGTTAGAACGCAGACATGAATTCTGCATTGGTTGCAAGATTAGGTTATGAAACAGATGAGCTTACTATGAAGGATAGTTGTTGCATTTCCGCTCAAGGACCAGCCAAGAAGGGAGTACGAGATGTGCAGGTGCATTGTTAAGGGGTGCTGGGAACGAGCGTGCGGGAGACAAACTGGGTTTTTCCACTACTGACTGGATTTTTTCATTCTTTGCTGCCTTTGCTTGCTGCCACTCCTTCAGCCGGGGAGGGTTGGCAACCTAAGGGGGGGCAGGGATTTTTCTCCCATAAGAGGAGCGGTATCCTGACGCTAGAGAGTTTTGGAACCCCGGGTGATGCAGTCTCGTGAAGAGGGGGAGGATCCCCCCTAGCCCGTGTGATCTCTCTGCCTACCTGCCTCGGGACTGGGTAGTGTTGTCGTGGCTGAGATGAAGTTTTCTCCTGCAACTGCACTAACAGTAATGTAGACCTTTGTATAATCATTCATGCTTGGGTGTGTGTTCATGTATAACCAATTGCATGTATTCTACTAGTTATGTGTATGATTACTAAGTGTGTGTTATTGCCTCTGTGAGTTCAAGAATTTTTGGTACGTGCAATAAGGTAAGTGGTTCTAGGGTCATAGCACGTGACAGAAAAGCAAAACATATTGTTGGGATTGGGACTTCATAACCGGTGAGCAATTAGGCAGTGGTTTGGTAGGCACACAGCCTGCAGGTTTGCAGGGATAAGTGAAAAGATGAGCAATGCTTTGGATAAAATGCTGAAATTATTGTGCGGAGGGGTGCAGGCACCAAAGGAAGGGGCCAGCAGTGAGACCATTAGAAGGATTTGGGAAGGTCCCCCCAGAACCTGCTGCAATTGCAGGGGTTTTAGGGGTAGGTAGCATTCATGGCTTGGGGGGGGTGTGTAGTATCGTCAAGTTCTTTAGCTCTGCAGATACAGACAGTTTTGGGGGGCACCGGGTGCAGTGCCTGGGGGAAAAAGGGGTGACAAACCCAGAGGTACACGCTCAACAGCAACCTTGGTGGATTAGCAGGGGCAGACAGTCTTACTAGCACCAGAGGGAATAGAATGGAGGGGGTTGCCCCTCCTTTAGTAACTATTGCACCTCTATTATCAGGCCGGTCCACCTCGGCATGGCATATTCCCAGGCAAGTGAAGAAACGAATTTGGGACAGGGAATATTTTGACATATTATTGCTATTGGCAGGGGAGACAGCAGGTGCTGATATTACTGTTAGCAAGGCGGAGGATAAGAAGAGGCAGAAAAGAAATAGGTCTGAGGAGAATATTTTTAATTGGAACAAGGCTTTCTCTTTGTTGGCAGTGGTTTTGATAGAAAAAATATCCTGAAAAGGGGCCTGAGCACAACCAGAAAAGCGATTGGCGGCCCTTTCAGAATGGCCCCTCAACACAGAATATTTAGAAGACTATCCGAAAAGAAAGGAACAGAATTTATTGATGGAGGGCTTTAGCGAGGGGTTCAAGATCCCTCCTGGTGTCCCACTGATGGGGCGGGCGGCCAAGAACCTCCCCTCTCAAGGACATCATTTGGGGGTCTCCCCCTGAGGTCTCCCTTGCTACCCCTACTTTTTTTTTTGGTAACTTTTTTTTTTTTTAAATGTAAGCTCCTGCGCTGTGGCCATTGTCATGTGGCTCTTTATTTTTGGAGTGGCTGACTTTCTTGTGCAGGCCTCTGGTTCCACAGGTGTATCACTTTGAGCAGTGACGATAAACAAGAAAGAATAGGAATAACACATAATTTGTCTTTCTGGAATTCTATCAAATAATTGCTAGACTCAGAGGTTTATTTCCAGGCACTTCAGGTGGTGAGTCACTGATTTAGCCTGTTCTTAAACACCTCAAGTCAGCCTTTCACCCTTCTGAGGTCGATAAATGAGTACCAACACAGGTTGGCTGATATTGTCTGTACATTTGATCTATGTAAAGCGCTTAAGCGTAAGTGCTGTATAATAACATATTATCATTTGGCCTTGGTCGTCTGCTTGCATTCTCAGTAATTTGGTAATATGGTCCTATAAACACTGATATTAATGATACATATGGTGATCCATTCTTGTAGAAAATGTATATAACATAGTGATATCACAACCATATTTTTTGTAGCGTACTTAGGGACAATATGTGATGTCCCTTCCTGTTTTGTCAAGGGGTGAAAGGTTGTGTTCCATCGCTTCCCATGATGTCACTTTGAGGTGGGGGGGTCAAATGACATCACTTCCTGGGATGTCATCAGAGAGCAAAGATCATGTGATGTCACTTCCGCTACCCCTGGCATTTTGGTGAAATGACGTCCCTGTCCCCTCTGCACTTCAACAGCCACAAGTGGTGAGCAACAAAATAAAGAAAGAACCGGAACTGGGTCGGGTGGCGGGACCCTTTTTCAACCCCCCACTTCTCAATTGAATAGTTTCCCCTTTGGGCATTGTCCCCAAGAAGGCGAAGGGCAAGTTCAGATTGATCCACCACCTATCATACCAGAAAGGGGACTCGGTCAATGATTGGCTAGATCAGGACCACTACTCAGTGCATTATACGTCCTTTTGACCAAGCCATGGTTATGGTGGCAGCATGTGCAAACCGGCACTCTTGGCCAGGGTAGATATAGAATCGGCGTTCCGCCTCCTACCTGTACACCCAGGCAGTTTGCATCTATTGGGATTTCAATGGGATGGAAGTTTCTACATTGACAAATGCATGCCAATGGGTTGCTCTGTGTCCTGCGCACTATTTTAAGCTTTCAGCACATTCTTAAAATGGACGGCGCACAGGGTAGAGCAATGGGGTAGCATAATCCATTATCTGGATGATTTCCTGTTTATGGGTAGTCATGCGCTGTCTTCCTTTAAAAACATGATGGACAGAACGGGCATTCCGCTGGCGCCGGAGAAAACGCAAAGGCCAAACTGTGGTATTAACCTTTTTAGGTATTGAACTAGACACAAGAAAGGGTATTTGCTGTTTGCCACAGCAGAAGGTTTCAGGGTTTATTGCGGAGATAGAAAACACCTTATCAAAGAAAGGTACCACGTTGGAGAGAGTCCAACAATTGTTGGGGAAATTGAATTTTGCAAGGTCACCCGCAGATTGGCAAGGGACACAGCTGGGGTTTCACAGAGGCATCACCACATCCGGCTGGGGTCAGGCTTAAAAGAAGACTTATGAATGTGGCAGTCGTTCCTCTTAGCGTTTAATGGGATGCTATTATGGAGGCAAGCAAGTGGGGAATTACAGATGTATTCTGATGCTTCAGGTAAGGAGGGATTTGGGGTAATCTTGCGCCAGGATTGGTGAGCAGAAAAATGGCCCACCCAGTGGCCCAAGAAGGGGGGAGGACAAAGAATATCACGGCACTTTGGCTTTTCCCCATTGTCATAGCACTCACGTTGTGGCCCAAGGAATTGGAAAACAAAAGCGTGTATTTTTGGTCTGATAACAAATCCGTGGTTCAAGCCCTACATTTACAGTCTGCATCATGCCTGGCTGTTCTCAGCCTTTTGAGGAGATTGGTAGAGGTCTGCTTACACAGGAATATTGAGTTCAGGGCTCGGCATGTGCAGGGTGTTGTTAATGCTGCAGCTGACGCTCTTTCTCATTTTCAGTGGCACAAGTTCCGGGAAGCACATCCTACAGCCAAGAAGGAGAGGGGCTCTGTTTAGGAGCAAGTGGTGGCAGCTGGTGTCATGGACAAGGCGCTCTTGGACTTGGGGGAGTGATCATTCACACCAGGCATTAGGTCCAGGTACCAGCTGGGTTACAGTAAGTTTTTGAATGTGCCAAAAGCATTGCAGGAAATAGACTCTGCACTAGAAGAGCAGGTGTGTGCGTTTGTGGCATGGGCACACGGGGAAGGATGGATCAGGATCTGGGTGATGGGGCACCTGGCAGCCATAGCCTTTTACTGCAAATTAATGGGATAGGGTGACCCCACTGAAAGTATTGTGGTTTGCATTGAAGGGATGGGGCCGTTTAGAGGTGTGAGGTGAAATATGGCCCCTGAATGCCAGAAATAGAGTCCAGAGTGATTTGTAAATGCCCATTGAAGTATAAGGCCAGCACAGAAATGGTGATCTCAGACATTAGGACTATTGAACCAAAAACAGGCCTAAAATCTAAAGCAAAAGAAAGTGTGCTTGAATCGCAAAACTGAAGATATGTGCAATGCATTTCAACAAGGAAAAGAAAGGCCTGTGGCGGATAATGCCATTTTACTCAATCGATTGAGCGCTGCAATTTTATTTAAAGAGACAGCAGTGCATACATTATCTTCAATCTAATACCAGATTGTGCTCCAGCCATCTAAAGTGAAACCAAGCTTCTCACATTTACAAGAAATAAAATAATTTCCTTTTTGTTTTTCCTCATCCAATGACAGTATGCAGGTTGAAGTGCTCACTAGATTTTTAGGGTTTGAAGATGGTTTTCTCATATAACTGCCCTATACATATGGACAATCCAGAAGTGATATTCATATATTTTGCAACTGTGAGATTAAAGTACATTACACCTGGATATTAGGCCCAGGTGCCGTATAATATGTCATGTTAAATACATTGTGTGTGAGTTTAAAAGCCATTGCCTTTACATGAGCTTGTCATTTCTCAAAGATGAAACTTAACCTCCAAGACCATTCCACTGCTGTCCTGGAGAGAGGGTTCTTGTTGTGAATGTCCATTAGAGTTGCTATCAGGGCCCTTGCAGGCCTTGAAGGGGGAGGCAAACATAAACATCAGCCAGCCTGTGGCTGGTCACGTGCTTGAAGTTAAATGCAATTTAAGAGAACAAAGAAAAAAGTCTGCACTTGAAATAATAGAAAAATACATATTATTGCATAAAATTGATATTTTATTTCTATTGCGTTCGTACACAAGTGTTTCAGAGCACGACAAGGCAAGGGAGGGGAACATGGGAGAACAAAACAACGATCTTACCAGGCCCAGTGACCTTGAGAACGTGCAAGTGCAGGGTAGAGGGGGAAGGGGGAGAAGTGCATGGAAGGGGGAACAAAAGGAGAGTGCGGAGCGAGAAGGAAAAAAACAAAAATAATAATAAATAAAAAGGCAACAAACAATGGGAGTGCAGCCAGCAAGTGGCAAGTGCTGGGTTTATGGCAGCAGGCCATTTAGGTCTGAAAGTGCAGGAAGAAAAGGGGAGGGCTGTATGGGTACAGATACAGACCCCAGTGCAGGGGGTGGCCCGGAGGCAGTGCGTGAGGGTGGCAAGATGAGCAGGTACCGGCACATGTGGCATGGCACAGGATCTTAACAGCACATGGGATGCCCAACCCGGACCAGGCGCTCCTGTCCATCTAAAGAACTGGCTCAATCATTGAAACTTTGGTGGAGCTCCCAGATAAGTAGATTGGCCAGTCTGAGGGACTGGTAGCTCCAGTGCCCTGTGGATGGGGAGTCCTCCAATCATGCCTTCTGTAAATTGGGCGGGGGGGGGGGGGTTGACCTCGCCTAATTGCACTGGGTCTCTTGCTCGTACCCTGGAGGCCTGTGTCGAAGGGGAGGTCTGGAAGTATCCAGTTGGAAACAAGGGTCACAAAATCCAAGACCAGCCTCATGTGTTGGCTGTTGTATTGATAGGAAAATGGAAGCTGGGTGCAGGGAACTGGGGTTCAATCCATTGTCAAACAACATGGCGATAACCTCTGAAATAATGCATAAAGTGTTATGATGGATTCAACTATGTTTTAAATAAATAAATGCAGCCCATTCGTTTTCCAATGAAAATGCAATTTGTTGCAATGGTTCTTTAATAATACGCAGAGTCGGCTCCCCTACTTCTCCGACTCATACTTTTTGGTAACCTGCCTGCATTCTAGGGGAGAAGCTTGAGGTTCCTGGAAAATGCAAGCAGTGGTCATATTATTGCGGAACTCTGAATTCCAGCTGCCATTAGTTTCTGAAAGATTGCAGTCCAGGCGATTGTGCTTTTGGGTGTCCCTCCTCAATACTGTCGAGTAGAGCATTATAGTTGTGGTTTCTAGTGTCCCTCATTGTGTTGGATACTGTAGTTGGTAGCAAACAGTGCAGAGAAACCAGGAAGGACCTGAAAGGTAACCCTTCGCTACTGGTGAGTGTTCTGGTTTAGTGATGTCCTTTTCAGGTTATTGACTTGTAGTGATAGGGATTTGACTGCTTCAGTGGAGATGTGTAATTGTGACTTCTGTCCTGTGAAAAAGACAGCGGAAGTCTTACACACCAGCACTTGACTTTACCGATGAAGCAGAGAATAGGTCAGGTGGAGGGGTGTGTGGTCGGTTTAGTGAGTGTAATAGGCATACGTTTATATCAGAGCACAGGAGCCGGTCTCTTCTGGCAGGGTCACCACCCCAGGTTACTCAAGGCTGCTCTATTCATTGGGCCTGCCCGCGTAGAGATCATCCAATACTCACTCTGGTCTTTGGAGTTGTCACTGCTGACCTCCAGGCCTTTGTCCTGACGTACATCTCCCGATCTCTTTCGCTTGAGGGTTCAGCTCCACTGGGATAGTTGGCAGATGCAGCAGATCAAAAGCAAAATGATTTTGGCAGCTGGATTCTCATTTCAGTGCATAGACTTCTCTTTAGTGGGCTACCAGGCTGAAATGGGGTCCAGGAGCAATGGGGTATTGCTGCTGGTTAACCATGCTTGGAAGGGAAGCACTACTTGAGCAATGGCCAGCCCTGGAAAGATGCTCTTCCAAGACCCTCGTGGCTTGCTAGTAAAAATTAAAGTACTGTCTTTGACCCTCCAATATTCATGGGAATATAGGGATTGGGAAGGATATCACTGCCACAATCCCATCCTCTCGTTCATTCAAATTAGAAGGCTCAGGCTGCTCCGGCCAAGTAGATCACCTTCAAATCCCACAGGCAAACTCAAGGCTGCTTCCTGGTGGGAACAGCATCGTCTAGGAGCCTCATGCACATTATTCTTGACAAATTGAATCTGGTGTTGGGGTACCTGGATTTAAGTAGGGTGCCTAGTAGGTTTCACATTGGGTTCCCAAAAATCTAGTAGAATACCCAGTGTTGGGGAGAATTCTCAAAAAATGTGCTACTTCCCTCCACCTTAGAGACCCCCAGCAACTTTGCAGGATTTTGAGGACTTGATTTTTTTTACCTGGAGAGAGATACTTTTTCCACACTCTCTCATGTATTTTTATGGGATTTTTGAACACGGTTTCTTTTGGTTATGGATTCTGACAAACTCCATAGGCATCATATTTTACATTGTGTCACACGGCACCTTCAGTGCAGTGGCACGGAAGTCTTTTAGATTTCCCAAGGTTTAAATACCTTCTGGGATAAACTACTGTTTCCCAGAACGGTAAAGTGAAATTGACTTTACTTAGCATTGTACTTGCTAGACCCAGCACACCCTACCTTACAATAGAGTGCTGGAGGTGTTACTTAGTATCCCCAGTGTCCAAATACTCATTTTTATGTTACCCTTTCCTCACTGAATGGCTAGTACAGTGGTTTCGTTCCAAACTACCTGAGTTTGCATTCACTGCAGCTGTTCGCAGCTCCAGTAACGCTAACTGCAAGAGCCAACTTTTACAAAATGGCGCTGAGCCAACTTTTACAAAATGGTCTACGGTCTTTGTTTTTCGCCATGTCTTTGTGGAAAAGTCCTTCTAGAGAGTTTCTCTGCGTGCCAAACCAGGTTTGGACTCTTTGTTCATTTTGCCTTTGGCGGGCTTGAGGAGTGAAACCTGCCTCTGTTTCCAGAGTGTCTGGGGTAGGCAGGAAGTGAGAGAGGTGCCTGAAACTCCCTGTGATTGGTCTCCTATGAGACCCAAATGCACTCTGTGGTGATTGGCTGGCTGTCCAACAAGGACAGCCCCCCTGCTGGGTGAGTGACAGCTAGGCTAGAATTAATGGCTTGGAAGGCAGAGTCGACCACTGGACAAAGGAACTTGAAGAGGACGCCTGCTGCAATTCCTGGACCGTTGGTTTGCCCGGTGAAGCCCTGCTGCAGTGCCAACTTGCCAAGTTCAAATCGACAGAGAAGCCCCTGCAACAACGACTTCTCCCTTTGAGTTGGTGGGACCAATCAACTCCAAAGTAAGCCACCTGGACACCCATCTCAGAGCTGGTTGAATTTCCTCAGTTGCTGCTGGAAACTGTATAGCCAGGGAGAGGGACACCAGATTGTGTGCGTTACTTTTAAGCTGGCGGCCTAAAGCTTTTGGAAGGTCTGCCGGTCTCCCACGAAGCAGGACTGACCAAGTCTGAGCCCCCTCAGCAGAGTGCGCGACCCCAGAAGCAAGGACAGTCCACCTTAACAGCCAGGAACCACGTTGTTGCTATTTGCGGTAGCTGAAACGCGAATCAGCCACTGAAAGTGAAGTTTGCCGGTTGCAGGTTTTGGCAGTCCCAGTGCAGTGCAGGAGTCCCCGACATCCTCCCTCTTGTCCCCAAGACTGAGGCCCAGGAACAGTGAGATCTGCAGAGCTGCACAAGAACAGAAGTCATCAGCTGCATCTTTTCTTCTTTGCCAAGGTACTGTAAAACAAGTCTAAGAGAACTTACCTCTTACTGTAGAAGTGCTTGTAACTTCCACAACTCACAACTCTAATCAGCTTGTGGCCCTACATTTGATTCTTCTTTTCATCAAAGACTCCTAAGAACTTGTGCAAAGACTTTTCCATTAATTTACCAGACATGCTTTATCCTATCCAAGACGTTTTCCCATTGACTTTTGGCTAAGCCTGTTGAATTGAATGACTCTTCTTGTGAACTCTAAAAGTATCTGCACTGCTGAAGAACTGTGTGTTCTCTTGTGTTCTAATAACCTTTGCCTTTTACCAACTTTTTAAGAGTGTCCTGAATGCCAACAGTAAGATATTAATGTCCAAAGCACCCTTGTTACTGAAGTCACCTGTGGGTTTCGGTTTTGTCTTTGGGCCCTCCCAAAGGGGTCTTGTCTTATTCAGAAACTCACAGTGTACAGTATTGAAGTATATTTGTGTGTTACTATTCTATTGCTCCCTTCTGAAGAAGGCTTTATAACTGACTGATAAATTACTAATTGATTATGCAAGAAACCTTGAGTGTAAGAGTTTATTTGAATACCTGTAACTGTGAATCTTTGTGTAACTACACTACAGCTCACATTTTCCCTCTTGAGATAAGCCTGGCTGCTCAACACGCTACCAAAACTGTGTAGTACAAGTTTATACCAAAGGTTGGGTTGCCTATACCTGTAGTCATAGTTGTTTGTAGTGTTCCCAGAGGGTACTGCATTCAAATGTTGCCTAACGCCCACCAACAAAGCCATGCACAAGCAACCAGTCAAGTGAGGAACATCACATGCAGAAACTATAAGTTCTTTGTGTATCCGTGCGCTCGGTCGGTACTCTGAGAAGCACCTCCTGCAGAGTGAAGGTCAGAACCAGGCAAATCAAGAGGGGAAAATACAAACAAAATGACAGGGATGTCGGAATCTACTCGGAGCTTGGGGTATCTGGTCTCAGAGCGACCCCGTCATTGCTGCTGTTTGCATTGGTGATTGGAACTTTGGCTAAGGTGCTGAGGTGGGAGCACCTGGGCACCGGGTTCAAGGTTAAGAGTGTGCACAAAGTCATCTCTTTATATGCGGACGATGGTCTTTTGTCTGGAAAGAAACCTACATGTTCAGACTTTTTATGCATTCTGCCCACCTATGACCACGGAGAAATTAGCAGAGGCACACAAGATCCCGCTCCCATCTTCCACAGTGTAGATTTTCTATTAGGGGGTGCAGTCGCGCGCCAACTATAACTGACACCTTAACTTTTCACTCATACAGGGGGAGGTCTATGGCAAGCTTTGATAGTGGGAGCCAGTCCGACTAACTATTTGGGCTAGATACTCTGGAATGAATGTACCTCCGCTAGAGCGTGCCGGTGAGTACCTATTGCCGATGCTTGAGCAGGACACTTACCGCCTTCATATAGGCGTAAACGGCCTCACGCAAGCATACATTCACATGGTCTGCTGGAGGCCCCTTGCACTGAGGCATGCTTTTAGCTGCACACATTCAGCGTATGGCACCATGGTTAATGGTGATCGACAAGGGAGGGCCACATTTTAGCACGATTAGAAGAGCGGCCACCCTGTGGGATTTGAGACTCTACTTAGGGGAGTGTTGCATCACTATCCCTAAGGTGACCTTTGTTTGCACTGTCTCAGCCTTTTTTGGTTTTCCTGGATGGTTTAACGAGTACACAGAACTTGCCAGGGAATGAAATTCCTGATGAGAACTCCTAGGTTCTAGGCTCTCTGGGTTTGGGTGATAGAACTGTGCCCTGTTGCTTTCCATGGCAAGTAACTTCCCCCGGCTGGCTTCATGGAGATTCCTAAATAAAAGTAGGGGGGTTGTTTTGTGGCAGAGCCTCGCTGTACCCTAAAAGTGTCACATACGGATCACCCCACTAAAATCTAATAATGCTTCTCCAATCTGAAGTTATTCCCTCAAAAGTGCATGCATATAGATGTGTAGTCCTAGATAGACATGGCTCTGGCAGGAGCTTGCCCGGCCATGATAGTCGCAACCGGGGCTCTCTCTGCCAGAAAATCCTTGCTGTAAGCCGGGGCCACCAGGGCCACTGAACACCATGAAGATCCTATTAGACTATTCGACCAAGGATCTTCCTCTATGGCCAAAGCAGTGTCAGGTTGTCTGCAGTTTTGAACACAGGACCACGGGGAGGAAGACTGTGAGGCTCCAGAAATACTGGCTGCATACCTGTCCTGTTGACTTCAATATTCAAGGTGCTCTGCTCCAAGGATAGATAAGGAGCTGACTCTGGTGCTGAAATGCATACTGCATAACACAAGCCCCACGCTTCACCCTAAAGGTTAGTTAGCATGTGCACACATTGTTTTAGGGACATGTGGTTAGATCGATAGATACTAGTATTATAATTGGTGATTAAAGAATAATACTACCTTTGTAAAAATACTTATTCATGAATACGCCAATCGGATCAACTGGGATAATGCATGTTGTCTTGCATCTGCCACCCTATGCCAGACCGACTACTGTGAGACTTGCCTTAGTTACTCAACCGCTGCTACCAATTGGTGAGGGAATAGAAGGTTGCGGTGCCCTACCCAGCGCAGTCCAGGTTCAATATCCCCTTGACCGGGAATCTGGAAAAACAGTCTAACGGTAGCCTGGCAGCTT
This sequence comes from Ambystoma mexicanum, assembly GCF_040938575.1. NCBI lineage: Eukaryota > Metazoa > Chordata > Amphibia > Caudata > Ambystomatidae > Ambystoma > Ambystoma mexicanum. Next base: position 321,104,762 of record NC_090926.1, on the reverse strand, counting down.
CAACAAATATAATACTATGCCATGCTTGCTGCAAGACTGGCATAGTCTAATTCAAAGCGACTACATCCAAAGCCTCGTAACCCAAGTGCCCTATCTAGTCTACAGCTGGGTATTACTCGAAGGGAGTCATTTTTGTCTTGTGGGCACCTTTATGAAATTCTAATAACTTTGCTGCTTTGGCAGTGTTGGCAGAGGACCACCAATAACTACAACCGGGTGTTAACAACATGTACAGACAGATGGCCACTGCCCCCGATATCTCCACACAAAAAATTACAAATCACTAAGCGCAAGACAATGGCAGAGACTGTAACCTGAACATTCGATTTCTTGCGCACCTTGCGGACAACTAAACTTTGTTTTCATGCTGTGAAGATGCCCAGTGTCGGTGGATATTTGCCATGGGGTATTGAGACTGGCAATGGTAGTAGTACAACTGACGGTAACCTTTTCCATAGGTGTTCGCATAGGAAACAAAGGCAATGGTAAGGCTTGCATCATTGGCGATGTTTCTCCCCATGGGGTGTACTCAAATATTATTAATGAACGGCAATGGCATTGTTTAATGGGCTAACCTCCTGTAACCCCGGTGCTGCTGACGTTTTGGGCCTTCCTGGAAGTAAAGATTGATGACATAATGCGTATAGTGTGGAAGTGGTACATGCCATTGTTGGGAGTTTGTGTAGTAGCCACTCTGATTCCTCGGCGTGATTGTGTTTCTGTGATGTAATCTGCATGCTCTAAAATATGCTGACTTGGCTTTACTGTTTTAATAACTAAGTATGATTGCAAGTTACTCCAACCATTTGCCCATGAAATTGATAAGAGCTTGGTCAGCTGAAAATATTTGAACATTTCTGAAACTCTACAGTCCATTCTTCGTTTGGTAAATCTGTGGTTTTGAAAGTGTGTTACATATAGACTCTGTCAGTTATCTGTGCTTCGGTCACATTGCCTAGATACCCTCTAATGCCAGTAACTGCATGTGTGAAGCCATGCATAGAGTGCAGGCTTTCACAATTCCGTCCTATGAATGGATATGTGCAAGTCTTGCTGTACCAGAGTACCATCTGGTGAGGGCACAATAGCCTGAGCTTTTTTGATTTTTAATACCAAAGTGATGCAGTGAAATCTGTTTCTGAAAGTGAGATCTGTTAATCAGATCCCACTTTCAGAATCTCCATGCCAAAAAGCATAACTGCCCTGCAGTGGCAGTAGGCCAGGTCCAAGGTTGACACGTGCAACCCTGAACACACCTACTGGAAGACAAAGTTCCAGCTGCCAGAGGTGGCCTTATAACCATTGGTACCTCTAGTTCAAAAAATAATTTTGTAACCCAAACAGTGTGATGGAAGTTATTCAAATATAAATATAAGTTATGTCTGGTTCGTCCTGGTGGCTATTGAGATTACACAATTATACAGCCTGAGAATTGGGTTTCATATTATTGACAGCATGGTGACAAGTGACTCATGCATGACAGGGCTGGGGCTGTATTCGCTGCTGTCTGACCTGGACGAACCCACAACAACCGGGAAGGTCCACTTGGAACTGGTGCTTCAAAACAGTCCCATGATGACAATGGCCCTCTCTCACCAGAGTGCTGATTATTGGAGATTTTGTATAGGTGGCAGACAGGGTTAAAGGGCCAAGTTAAAGTATCTCACAGTACTGTATCAGACCATAGAGGAGCCTTACCATCTTTGATTTGCAAGGGCTTGCCGAAATTCCCTTCCCGCCTCCTGCAAACAGGGCATTCTGGGTATGATATCAACAGACAGATTTGTGCACTGGTTACACACCCCAGATGGCCCAGTAGCTCACACCACAGAGTCTTCCTCTCTACTGTCTGGGAAAACATATATTGGATATATACGAAAGAGAGAACTCAAAAACACAAATGAAACAATTTAGTATTTGTGATTCCTGTCCCAAACTCCTACATATATTCAAAGCACATGGTCATAACAAAAAACATATACTTTTATTTTTAAAATTATCAATTTAAAAAAGTGCAATGTTGCACAATATGTAATATTCGCTAAGGCATCCACTAGATATACAAATATTTACAAAGCATTTCACACATAAACACATCAAAACGTCATTTGATTAAGCACAAAACGCATATGCCTCACAATAAATCAACTTTTTTGCCCAGTTGTGTTCTAATATGAACAGCGCGACATGTTTCAATCCCTGAACTTCATTGATGGAACCTTCTTCAGGGGCTCAAAAGCCACAAATTGTCTGCAGGTTGACAGATGCGCAAACAGCGTAGCAACCAACCAAGACACTATGGGATAAAACAGGAAAAGACAGACAAGTTACCAATAACTTTAGTGTGCTAACACCAACGAAAACATGATTCACAGATTGCACCAACCATGGGCAATAATCAAGTTAGTGCTCATTACTGCACCATCAAACAACAAAATCTGACCATAATACCTGCTTTCGGGGCTTGGTATTTCCTTTAGTGCATAAATGCACTCTTGCTCCTCAAAAGTAGGGCAGCTAAACATTTCAATAGGGTCTCATAAGATGGCCCACACCACAACACTACAAAAAACAAAAATAGATACTCTGGTTAAAACACACTGGGCCTCATTACACGGATGGCGCTAAGGGATTACCGGCACCGGTAAGGGCACTGGTGCCGGTAATCCCTTAGCGCCATACTATGAGGTCCCTCAGCGGGTCCCGTCCTTAACGTGTGGCCAAACCACACGTTAAGGAAGGGACCCGCTGAGGGACTTCAGGGCAAATAACGGTACCGCTAGTAGTGGTATCGTTATTTTCTACTTCCCCATTCCCATTGAGCCCTATGGGGGCTCAAATGGGAATGGGGAAGGGCCTGGGTGAATGGGGAATTACCGCCTCGCCAACCTTGGAATGGGGCGGTAATTCCCCAAGGTGGAATCGGTAAAATACCGGCGGCAACCATGGCGCTAAAAGCGCCATGGTTACTGCTGTCCGTGTAATGAAGCCCACTGTCTATATTCTCTTGTTCAAACAAGCTCAAACATTACTTCTCCATATCCAAAAACACACACTACCCACCTGGTCGATGGAATTCAAGCAGCCTTGCTCCTATTAGTCCCGGCCACCCTTGGGTCTGTTCCCAAAATCAACAGTGTGGGAGCCCCTCTACTGAGAATGAACATGGTTCAAATAACCCTGTTGAGAAATATCCATTTGCATATCAGTCTGGTCCCACCCGCAAGGCTATTCCAGCACAGAAATGCAAGGCAATTCCCCTGTGAACATCAGCAACCCCAGACACATTATTCAGCTTTATTGGGCCTCCTCAGTGAGGTGAAGCTGAGCGTCTCTAAGGCACAGCGAGCAAGGGCTCCACATCTGGATTACCCCCGGTGAGTCTGGGAGCCCCTCTACTGAGAATGTCCATTGTTTAAATAATCTGTTCTATGGAATTTCTTCTAGGGTCTAGAACCATGTTTTAGCTCACTTCCCTCTTCACAGAGGATAAATACCCATTTGTATAGGAGTCTGGTTTATTTCCTCAAGAGCAACTCCCCTCCGCACTTTCCGAAATGCCTTAGAGCTTGCATTCCAACCCCATAAAGTTGCCTTGCTTCTCCAGCCAATGAAAGGTCCCCTTAACTGCCACGCCCACATCAAAACATACTTTTGAAAATTAGCATCCCGTGCTTTCCAGCAATTCCTCAGAATATTGCAACTCTTCCACCCACCTTCCCCAGCACCCCGAAAAGGTGGGGGTGTGCAGGTAAATCACAGAAAGCATGGACTCTGATTGGCTGAGACAAAGCCTTCTCTTGAGGGAGTGTAGTATGACATATCAACATAGCATAACAAATATTTTCAGAAGTAGAACACAGCAACAGGGAAACGGCCTCGGAGGACTATGTATGTATGTATGTTCATGTACAGCCTCACATGTGCAGGTACAACCCTTGTACTCCAGGTACTGCCTCATATGATCATGTACAGACATTACATGCTAAGCGCACGTGTTCTGGCATCATATGCTACCAGTTAGGATCAGGATTTAGCTGGCACAGCCTCCTATGTCATGTTAGGTTTTCATGTTTTGTATTGTGAGGAGGGACCACCCTTCCAGCCCAATGTGGCCCTCCTCATCAGGCTCCCAGCAGGCATCGAGAACTTCTGGCCAGGCAAGTCGAGGGTCTTGCTTTCAGAGTAGCCGCAGACTAAAGTTCACACTTGTTGTACAGTGACCTTAGCCCCTCCCGGGTTTAGTGAGAAAGAGGGTACGCTACTTTGCTTTCCCTGTTTTAGGCAAAGCCAAGCCCAGCACTCCCTCTTTTCTCCCGCTGGAGTTGGCTTGAGACTCACAGTAGCGCAGTTCGCACCTATCCTCTTTCTGCTCCGGCAAGCCAACATACGATGTCTAATTGCCACTAGTTGTAGAGGCAGGGGGAAACAGATTATGGCTTTTATCTCATGACAGTCTCAACGAGGACATGGTGGTGACAAGCAGAGAATATTCCTCTGCGTCCTTTCGTTCAAACTCCAGGAGAAGTTACCAATCAGCCAATCTGGCAAACACAGCAGCTAATCATCATGCACTACCACTGTTTGTTGCCTTCATTATTTATTTATTTATTATTTATCTGTTTCTCCTTTGCTTCTCCCCCCTCCCATGCACTTTTCCCCCTCCCCCTCTCCCATGCACTTGCAGGTTCTCAATGTCACTGGGCCTAGTAAAATCGTTGTTTTTGTTCTCTGTTCCCCTCCCTTTCCTTGTCATGCTCTGAAACACTTGTGTACGAGCGCGATAAAATTCAATCATGGGCGCCAGGATCTGTCTGTGAGGCAGACAGGAGTTTAGAAGTGGCGCAGGGTGAAATGTAGTGCTCTACAAAATACCTAAATAAACAAATAAGATGGCAGGACCTGTGCATGTGAAACTGCAATGGCCATATGATAGTAGTGCCAGGAAATGTCGGGCTGTATATAGTATATGATTGCTTCACTATATAGGGGCTCATGACGAGTTTCCTAGTTCCCACCGGCAGTTTTGGCGGGACACCGGGAAACTACTGTGGCGTTTCCGCTGCCCGATATCCCGGTGTTACTGGGATATTACAGGTGGCGGAGACGCCGGTAAATCACCATTCCCATGGAGTCCTTTAGTACTCCATGGGATGGGAATGCCGCAATCACAGGCACTGGTGATGCTGGTGCCTGTGATAGCGGCAATTGTCTGCCAGTAGGGGCCTGACGGTAGATCACAGCCCCTAACGGCATACTTGGGGTTGGCCGGTCAGGAAAGGTGCCTGTACACGTTGTTACCGCCACCTTATTCCGGACTGGCCAACTCGTAATAAGGGCCATGTCTACCATTTGCCATTTGATCTCTAGCATGTGTTAACTTTACAGTGTGTATGATAGCTCTACCTGGGTCCACAACATTGCACATGGACGTGTAAGGATGCACCTGAGCCCATAATCATGTTCGTCTCATGTGGCGGATGTACCTGGGTATGTGAGGATGTACTTGAGAGACACGACCTTGAAGCATATACACCTGCACGTGCCTTCCCATCATCCTTCCAGACTCCCACAAAGCCTTGCCGCTCCAGTGAACATCTCATTTCCTTGGTTCAGCACTTCCCTGCTCCCTAGCTTTGTCCATGCTATGTAAATATCATGTCTACATACATACATGGATTTTCATGGGTATATTATGTCTGCAGCTGGACATATGAAGCTGTACCTGGTATAAAATGGCAGTTCCTGGACGTAGTATGCCTGCAGCGCGACATGCAAGGGTGTACTTGTGTATTAGAGGGTATTCCTGACCATATGAGGTTGTATGTGGGCAAATGAGCTGTGCCTTGCCATATGATAATGCGCTGACATACATAAACAAAAGGTCCGACCTTCTGCCATAAATAAAGCCTAATAGACTGCGGGAGGGATCATTATTGTGGGATAATGACCCGTCGCTACCTTATAGCCCGAGGCAAGCCACGGGCATACGTTGGGGAAGGGTCATTATCCAAGTCATAATGCCACTCCCAAGGCTGTTTTGGAGTTAGGGTGGTGAAGTAAACATGTTTACTTTAATACTACATAAAGTGAATAGGCAACTGAATTAGTAAATTAAACGTATTATTTGGTAGTATTGCTATAACATGGTTGTCCTAATGAAGTAAACATTTTAACTGAAAACTTGGCTGAACCGAAACAGTTATAACATGAGCATGCATTTGGTGTTGTGTAAAAGTAAATGGTTTCTCTGTAAGAAAGCAAAAGCTTTTTTTCGCAAGTAGTAGCTTTCTCTTAAATAGGATGTTGCAGCAAAACAAAGTTCTCACAGAGAGGAAGTGTCTTGTTGAAAGAAATCTTGCCTGGAAATTGCATTGTTGTTTCTCTCTCTGATTTTTAACACAGAATGATCAGAACACAGTCAATAACAGCAGTTATTGACTGCACGCTAAACATTCAGATTGGCTGAGAGGGGGCATTCATAACAATCTACATATTCTAATGCTTGCTATTTATAGGGATATCCCCATAGGTTTACACTTTTTCTGTAGGGGGCTAGTCCCTATAATTTCCCATTTGTGCATGACTAGCTTTGTCCCATCCTTTTACTACAGTGTTTAATGATGTTTTGTAAATTAACCAGATTAGACCCTGTGTAGAGCCCCAGCTTCTAATTCATTCTCTGGCTTTGCCAGTAACCTAACACAGAAGCAATACACGTGTTTAAGTGATGCCTTGTATGTCCCCAGCCCCTTTGGCTGGGTGTTGATGACTAGAGGTTGCATATAGGCCTGGCTGACCTGGGCAAGGAGAGTGCCACAGTCTGTTCCTTGGCACAGGAAACAGCGAGTTACTGTCTGCAGGCACTGTGGGGAATGAGGCAGAAATGTGTACATGCTACCTATGTCCTAGTTTCTTCAGACTGTGCCCTATAGCTACATGTATTAGCTCTTGTGAACCGTGTGCATAACCCCATTGTAACTGGGTTAATCTAGTGCAACCACTGCCTTTTTAAGGCATCGGGTAATAAAATTGTGGCAAAAATGTTGCGGTAAAAAAATTGCGGCAAAAATTCTGTGGTTTGACCCAGTAAAGGTGTAACCCATTATACCATTTAAGGGGTGCGGGGGTGCCCCCTGCATCCTTTACATGATTGTGGTGTCAAAACCACAGCATTTTTGCCGCTATATTTTGTATTCACAGCCATTTTTACCGCGATTTTAAGACATGGAAAACTTTTAAATACATCTGGCCAATGTCTACTGGAGCACAATTGAGCGCTGTGCTTGCATGGAGTGGTCTGTGTGGTTAGTGTCTTTGCTTTAAGCATGGGTTTGTGGGATGACCGGTATCAATGTGTGTAAGTCTGCTCATGCTTCGTGGTGGTACTCGTCACTGCGTTTAATGTAGAGCTTTATCTGCAGTGGTGAGATGTGATGTCAATCATGGTGGAAGATTGAACAAGGTAGTGGAGGGCCGAGTGGATAGCAGGGAGCAGATGCCTCGGTGGACTTTGCAAGAAGCCAGTATCACGATGGGAGTGACAGGGAGCAGCAGTAGCAGAGTCCGGATAGCCAGGAGCAAATATTGCACTGGGAGTAGCTGACAGCAAGCAACGGAGTGGGAGGTGTGGGGAGCAGATATCATAGTGGGCCAGGTTACTACTACACATGAAACATGTGTCCATAGAGGTAATTCATGTCGCACTTGTCACGGCCATTAACTCCACCCCGTCTAAACTCTGCCTACCCACGGCCATCTGCCGATCTGTCCTACAGGGCCCTGTACCTTAAATCTTCCACTGCCAAGGAGCTTATATCACAGAGACTCGAGGAGTATGTCTCAGCAAGATTATGTGCAAACGGAGTCCTAATCTCCCATCAGGCTATGTTTATTTGCAATGCCCCACAAGCCATCAGATTTACAACCTCTTTCCCTTGTCCTCCTTCTGTTTCCTCTGCTCCATGTCCCCTTGGCCCATCTGGATTCCCTTACAGTGACTCGGGAGGATAGCTCAGGGGCAGCGTGCTCGCCTTGGAAGCAAGTCGACACGGAGCACCACCGGTTCGAACCCCCGGTCCGCGACTAGAAATCTCTGGGTCTTGGGGGAGTTCAGTGTTTTGATGTGTCTGAAGACGGCGGTTTGCGCTATGAAGGAATGTATGTTCACAGAGGGGGTGGTGTTACTGAGGAAGTCATCCTCCTTACACGGCTGGCTGGGGCGAGGGCCTCACGGCTTCCTCCGCCGCTTCCCCTTAGTGTACTGAGAATAATCTGGCCGCTTTATATAGGCGGGCTCGTGAGCTCACGTCCTGTTTTGGGGTGGCAGCTCCTAGCTGCGGTCTGCGCGCGCCTTCTTGAGAAAGCAAATGGGGAAGTCTAGAGAGAACGCGACTGGGCCAGAGGTGACCGCCTCCGACATGCCTGTGAGCTCAGAATCGCATGCTTTGGGGACTGGGCGGGGTGCCGTGGACGCCTGGACACCAGTCAACTCGGCACATCTAAAATGCGTTCCTGTGCTCTTTGATTGCAAAACAGCCATGATGTAACCTCCCCACACTTCTGCTTCCCTGACACGAGAGGCGGCAGAGTGATGTCACTGCTTATTGCCCGGGAGGGATACAGTGGGGGAGGCTAAAAAACGAGGCCTATTCTTCGAGTGACAGGCCCTTGGGGGCGGCCTGGTTAACATTACACAACCGCTGATCAGCAAGTCATATTTTCCTTTCAGGGAAGATTCAAGTAAACATCCTACCATTGTCCCGAATGGGCCCATTTGGAAGCTTCCATTAGATTAAATGTGACTTTTACTGGTCCTTTGCTCCCTTAGTTCATGATGAGCTATTCCACAAGCATAAAGGTCGCTAAACCCCTCAGGGCTGAAGTCGAGGCACCACTCGGGTAGACGGCGCCTCCCTGTGTGTTTAAGAAATTAAATAAATAAATAAAGACTGGCAACAGGCTGCAGTGCTGCATTCGGGTTTCGAACCCTGGTCTTGCGCCTCTGAAGTGAGACATTTAACTGCAAGGCCACGGCATTCATTGAAAGTAAAACTGCAAAGCGTCTCGTAGTGACACCTTTCTATACAGACATGTGTTGTTGCAGGTTCTCAGATTTAAAAGGTGCGTGCAGTTTATACTTAAGCAACAAGGCAATGTGAAAATCTGTTCCATTGGCAAAGTCTTTTTTTCGTGTGAAAGAAAGGCCTGAATGAAACTTGTATAGTTCACTTTGACGTCCGTGACGTCACTTCCCCATGCACGCCAGAGTCTCCCCCACTTTTTTTTTTTAGGACTTGAGCTCTGGAAGACCCACGCCTCCTGAGGCACTAGGCCCATCACAAGGAGGGCGGCTTCCGTCCACACTAGCTTTGCTTCCTCTTGAACATAGCCTCCACAGTTCAAACATGGCCCCTGGGCTCTGCCTACTGTCCCTGTTTCGTTCCATCTATGACATCATTGCCTTGTCTTCTGAGGGCGAACATGGTTCAAATAACCTGTTCAATGGAACGTGTCCCAGTCAGGAGGGTCTACAACCACGTTTTAGCTCACTGCACCCCTCACAGAGGAGAAATATCCATTTGCATATTAGTCTGGTTCCACCCTCAGGGGCAGGCCAGCACCGGATTGCTAGGCAAGCCTCCCCTGAATAAGAATAGCATCCGGCACACCAAACATGTATATCGGCCTGGTTGGGCCTCCTCAGTGAGGTGAAGCTGGGCCGCTCTAAGGCACAGAGAGCACAGGGTCCACTTTTGATTTACCATGGGTTACTTATGGTAAAACCCCAAGTATTCTATAATTTACACTGCACCCATCACAGAGAAGAAATATCCATTTGCATATCAGTCTTTGGCCCAACCACACGGCAGTCCAGCACCGAAATGCTAGGTAATTCTCTGAACAAGAGTAGCATCAGCAACCCCAGACACGGGCTTCAACCTAGTTGGGCCTCCTCAGTGAGGTGAAGCTGAGCCTCTCTAAGACACAGTGGCCAAGGTGCCCACGTCTGGATTACCTCAGTGATTTAGGGTAAAACCTTAAGGAGGAAGTGAAGTATGTTCATGGTGTTTACTGCATTTCTTCTAAAGGGGCGATTTTACTAGACATTGTGGCTTAAGTGGAAACGTAATTCTTTCGTGACCTGGAAACATAAGTGGCCACATCATTTAAAATCCAATATTTTATTTTACGAATACACTATATGTACAAGGATTAAATGAAGAAAAAGGCACTTAAATGAACCAGAATCTATTAATGTTAGAAAACGAGGTAATCTCTGTCCTCCTTTGAGGTGTGCATTTCCAGCCCGTGTTCTTCGTGGTGTGTTCATCTTGCGCTCCCTCACTGCCACTCACTCCTTATGCAGTAGCTGTGACCGGATCATAGGAAAAAGCTAGTTAAGTAGGTGTGCATTCTGCGATTTATCATACAAGCATGTGACTGGCTGTCCCTGCTGGTCTTTCAGGCGTACAGCAATGCAAGAATTGGTAGTTTTGTACCTATATTGACTGCGAGAGGAGGTTGTTGAGGGACTAGAGTTGGTGACCATGGACTCTGTGACACGAGGTTTGATCCTGGCTTCCTCACTTGACCACATTTTGACGGCCTTGGCACATTTCTTTATCTCAGGGCACCACGGTTCCCTCATGTTCCGTATTGGGAATGATTAGAAATGGGCGATTTGCCATTACAGAAGTACTGCAAGTAAATAAAAGACAATAGCACTGATCCGGCACTTTAGAACCAGGGCTGCGCCCAAGCGCTCCAATGAGCAATATAACTGAGGCATGAAGAGAGTCCATGTTTTGCATTGTGTAATCCTGGGAATTATCCTGCGGCTATAAATACCTAAGTAACACCTGGGCTTGGCCATGTGTGTATATATGTATATATGTATATATATATATGTCCGTAGTCCTTCTGCATACATGTAGGGGTTCCCAAAACACATGTCTATGTGTAGAACTATTTGTAGACCTGAACGTGCTGTAAATAACAGGAGGCTTAATAAGTGATCCGGAACGAAACCCAGTTACAACAGTTGCTCCTGTGGAAAAACAAATGCTCAAGGGTCTGCAACATTTGGATCTCCAGATGTTTTGGACTACGACTCTCACAACCCGGGGTAAAATAGTTAAAGCAATAGTGCGTTCAGAAATATTATTGTCCGAGTGTTCGGGCATCTGTTCTTAAGCATACGTTGATCGATCGTACAAACATTTCCTATGCACTTTACCGTAGTTTTTCACTTTTGTACACATGCGAAATCAAGCTACAGGGTGTGGCCATTTTGTGATAATCTTATCCGTTGCTGCATCATCCAAGCAGGACTGCCCTTACGGCACTAAATCATATGCCCTGCCTGTGAGCCTAACATCACCAAACCTAGTGATATTCTCCGCCTTTCGCCGTGACGTTACTGGGCAGCGTAGCCAAATGTGCCGAGTCATCACCTATGTGACGCGATGCAGAACCCGGAAATCAACACACATCGTCTCAGAACACAGCGCGTCACAATTCAGAACATAAAATTGTACTTTAAAAGGAAACAGCAAGACTGTAAAATTTGTAAAGTACTTTGATTTCACAATAAACGCTCCGATAACATCCGGCTATTGCCACATTCAATCAAATTGTAATTATTTTTCTTTGCTCTCGATCCAAAAATGTTTATCGTGAGTCACGCAGTGTTCCTTTTGGGTAAACAAGGTGTTCATTTTGGGTAAAAGAAGCACTTTAGTCGCACAGTGAATTGCAGGGCTTGTGCATCAACTTGGGGCTAGACCACCGTAAAGGATGTTATTTTGCTCCTAATGGCTGGTAATGCATAAGGGCATATCGGCCCTTGAAGATCGTCCCAAAGAAGAGTCAAATATATCCAGTTATTGACATGTATCTGCAGCTGCCGGTTGGAGAACCCATCAGTTGGTATATGGAATCGATGACAATCGCAGAATGGCAGGATGTACCTGTTTGGAAAACATAATAGAAATGTGTCTCAGTAGCCGATCTTTATTACAATGTATCATTTTACTTATTCTTTCGGCATCAAGTTAAAACTAATGATTAGCACAGACGTGAAACAATGTGAACAGAGAGAAAACAACGTGGAAAGTAGTACACAATTTTCTTCCGAGTATAGTGCTATGGAGTATGTTCAGCTCTAAACAGGATACGGAAGCTGATGCTACAATTCGAGGTGCAGGTAGATGGCATTTTAATGAAATATTAGCGTTGAACCTGGGGGAACACAGTGGTGGTCTACATGCATCTCGATGCTGGACTGCCCATGTGCCCGGTAGAAATACCAGTGCACACAAAGGTTGTACTTGCGTTTCATTGCAATATGCCACACAGAACAAGCGAGTACAATGTAACCCAGCAATAACGGTCAGCTAATGATAAGTTGATGCTCGTTAGGGTATAAAATTGTCGAAAGTCAAACTTGCATTATATTCGGCATTTCCATTCTCTTGGCGTAACGCAGACCGTAACACAGACTCCGTTCGCATCAACGATTTTTCATAAACTGAACTTACATGTTTCTTAGTCCAGTTTTGGTATGGAGAACCTTATCATATCTTACATTATTACACCCCTCCTTTAATTCAATTCCTTTCGGAATGGTCCCTTTCTCTCAAGGTCAAAAAACAATTGAACCTTATACTGTGTGTGCGATGTGTGGGCTTCCTCAGCTCGCAAGCAAAAATTCTTTGCTGGTGACCGTCGCACAGAATGAAGATACATTCTTAGTTTGCAACATCTTAGCTCACCGCATTCATGAAAACTGGAATTGTGATGCACGGGCACAGGAGGAAAAATGTGGGGGCTGTCCTTGCTCGATGATCGTGGCACTGCTGAGGGGTAGGGTAAACCTGGCAATGACAGAATGCGCCCTACACCAAAATTGGAGTCGAGGGTACACAAAAAGGAGTCAAAGTGTGTCTAGCAATGGCCCCACCTCTGCTTATGTCACGGCGTCCTTCCTGTAGAGACAGTTATTCACCCCTGTACTAACATAACTTAAAACAATCCCTCACAACATCTAACGGTGTCCTTCCCGTAGAGATGTAGCCTAGGTCTCATCCCTTTTGTGAGACAAGCAGTTACTCAGCTATTTGGGCAATTGTATGGTAATGCAACTTCCGAACTGCAAAGTTTCTTTCAAACTATTATCCATCTGGCCCTCCCACGATCAGTGAAGGTCCCACAGTAGCTCGACGAAACTGTGAACTGTGAAAGCAGAGCATTACATTGTAAGGCAATTGTAAAAACTGCACTAGTGGAAAAAAAAATTAACAAAGAGTATACATTTTAACAGACAAATTGGATGCTTCATTTGGACACTTCATAAAAACATTGTTGATCAAAATAACAGATGGTAATCATTTGTACCTGGATTTGAACTGTTCCACAAGCTCTGCTTTAGGTGGACAGGGCATGTTGGCAATTTTTTGTGGCAATGTATGTGTACTCAGAACAAAATCACACGCAATTCCATGATTATGCATCTCCAAAACATTAATAATAACATCTTTCACAAAATCAAATTCCATTTCCCCAGATACTGGCTCGACCGCCCATTTTTTGCTTATTTTTGTAAAGGCCATAGTGTATCGAAGCATCCCAAGGTTTCCCGCAGTCCTCGATTGTTCATGGCCTACATTCTCGTTATGCGCTAATACCGCTAGTAATGTCCTATATTTCATCCCTTGAATGCCGAAATGCAATCTCTTTGGCCTGTACTTTAGGCACATATTGTGGAACACCTCCAAATCTCCCGTGTGACAGAATGCTGTGAGTCCCTTCAGATCGCTTGATAGAGTTTTATCAATCACACAATCTTCTCAAGGGCTTTGTGTGGTGGCGAAGATGGAATCAACCACTTCTTCTTCCGTTCCTGCTCTGACGACAAAGGGCAATGTTCACATTGGTGGAAATGTTGGTTTTCTGTCCAAGAGTGAACGTTGGAACAGTGGTGCAACATGTGACCGCCATTTTTCTAGTAGAATTTCCACAGACCCATCACAAGTTTTGGAGCTCCACCAAAGATGGTTGCTGAAAGACTGGGACCACTGTGAAATACTTTCAGAACCTTTTTTCTTCCCTGCAGCTGAGATCTTTTTATTGATGGATTTGGCAACGTGCCATACATCAAATTGATGGCGAATATTTGGAAACTGCTCTCTCATTGTCTTGGCTATTGAAACGTGTCTATCCGTGGCTATGAGGTTGATTTCCATTCCCCTCGATTGTAGATCTTCCAGTGATTTTAGAAAACCAAGTTTTTCCATGGCCACTGAGGATTTACTTTCGGACACCTGCACGACCACCGAACTCACAATTTTTTACTTTCCATGTCCTAAAAGTGGTATGTACAGTACTTTGCTAAAAATCCGGGGTTGTCACACTGTCCATCGTTAGCTAGCCTGAACCGTTTTTCGGGGAATGTACTTTGAATAGACAATTGTTAAATTTTCCAAGCTTCACTAATGGCAGGGAATAGATATTGAAAGCAAGCATCCCCCATAAGGCAGTAACCCCCCTCACTGAGAGGCAATAAAGGACATACCCTAGGAGGGAATGAGGCCAGAACCAAGTGCGGGTGAAGTAAAAGGATTTTTATGTAAACCAATATAGGGCATGCAAAGGACTCTGCAAGCTCCGAGAGCGCTTTGTCTGACAATAGCAAAGACAGTCATATTTATTACAAAACTACGTCATAAATCCTGTAAGCTATAGGGGGCACAAAGTCTCGGGGATTGAGTGGCATTGACTAAGCTATAGGTGGTGTATCGATGAGCTGCTCCAGGATTGGTGGATATCTGCATGGTGCCAAGTGGGGTGGACGGGTCAGCTGGGCTCATCGGAGTGGAGCTGCCAGGCCGGACGCGTCTGTGTCGATGATTGGTGGCTGCACTAACACTTTGCCCTTGTGGCCACACACACATAAACACTCATCACATTATACGACTCCAGTTGTACTGCAAATCCTACAATGTGTTAATCTAAGATCACATGAGAGACAGGAGAGACAGCATGCAATATGAAGCTTCACCAATACATCAGTGTTCAATTACTCTTGACCTAATGCCCAGGTGTCATAAGTCCAGGTGTCTGTCATTCTCTTCTGTTAGATGTGGTGAGGGATTGTTTTACGATATGTTAGTACAGGGGTGAATAACTGTCTCTACAGCCCATTAACTTGGGGTGAACTGGAGTACTCTGGGATCAGTAGGGGCACATCTCTGGCCCCTCAAAGGCAATGGGATTTAGGACCAGGTAGCACATAATTCATTTGGCTTGGCCATGGCAGCCTTGGACATGGGGGAGGTAAATACTTGAAGTAGGTCCAGCAGGAATGTGGGGAGGTGAGGCTGGGCTGTTCGAACACCAGCAAGCCCTAGCGGGCCTTGGCGGGAGGATGGGGAGATGACCTTGTAGCTCCAAGTGATTCTCTATTCACTGAACTGCACAATATACCATAAAAGGGGACAGATGCTAAAGTTAGTAGCGTTAGAATGATTACATATTTCTATTGTTTATAACTTCATACATTTCGGCATTCATAGCAATGGGGGTTGGCTATAGCACATATGATGCATTACGTTATTTAAACACATACTTGTAATTCATAGGACAGGCAGATAAATAACAACATGAGGTAGTGTTAGGTTGGGTTGTGTACTCAGGAGCATAGACGCAATATGTTTGTTTACAATTTCGTTTACAGCACACACTAGCTCAACACCTTTGAGGATCGTTATACACTTTTAAATGTGTTTCGGTACCTTATACACAGCATTCTATGTATTGCTTCTCACTTTGTCCTTTGTAATTAGCAGCAATCATTAATTAGCACAAGGTGGGGTCTAGGGAGAGCTTTCATTAAACCTTTGGGGCACATAGGATCTTGCGGCGGCCGGGGGTCATCCTTGCCTTAATACCATTATAAATTGCATCCCTTCCCACCACCCATTTTAGCAGTTACAAACAGCCCTGTGAGCCGTTGGGGTTTGGTGTGTGTAGTTAGCACTCTGGGCGGGGGTTCATGGAGGGAGGTCATGGACACCATATATTTTAAATGTTGGGGGTTAGATGCAGGGTCGGGGTTTGTTTGATTGGGATGGTTCTTGTTATTTTCCAGACTCCGGCTACAAGTCAGGTCACGTCTAGGGTAGCGATGTACTGCGGGAGGTAAACGATACAGTGTTTATTCTGATACTTGTTCGTAAGAACGGGCCTTCAGCGGTTCTGCCATGGGGTGGAGGCGCGGGGGGAAGTGCATGGCTCTCTGTACACGGTTAGCGGGGGCCAAGCTACAGCTTTCGCATGCAGGCTATTTCGGCTTTGGTCAGTACATCTAAAATAGAGTCTTGGCGTTTTTAAAATGCTGTCTATGATATGTTACAGTACGGGTCGTGTGGCCTTATGTGTCGATCAGCAGCCATCCTGCCTCCCGGGCCCAGGTGCATGGGGGGCCGCTGATGAGCCACGAGCCTCACGGAGGTGGGGAATGTGGGGGAGGGGGTCCTACAGACCTATCCTCCCATACATTTCCCCCCTTTCGTTACTTAAGTAACGAATACTGTAACTCGCCCAACCTCTGGCCTTCTTTCTCATTGGCAACTGCTTCATCCCATGCCGGTGTTCCCTTTATTGGCATCCAGGCTCTACACACCCCTCGGAGACTCTCCCCCTTCCTAGCATATTCGTCTAGTGTGCAGGTCATATATATACATCCCCCATCTCCTTCCAAGTCCACCCATACCTCTGTGTACAATTCCCGTTCTCGGGGCTCCTTTATTGTGGTATGATATAACCTATCCACTATATCCCCATCATAGTATAATGGCACCATTCTATACTTGGGTTCAGGGTCCTCACCTGTTTGTACTTGTGCTTCTTGCATGATCTGTGCTGCTCCTCTAGCGTTGCCCATTGTCACCATCATCATTGCGCCATTAGGCACTGCATTTGCGCAGCATCGAAGACCCAGCTGGCACACGCAAAAAATCAAGAGTAAAAATACCACAATGGGCATCATCATTTTGATGGTCAGCTCCAGCCAGGATGGTACCCAGGAAAAGATGTTGTCAATCCAAGTGCTTGCGTCTGTTCCACCTTCGTTCTTCATTCGTTCCCCCAGGTTGTGCACCGCCACAATGATGTGTGATAGTGGCCCATTATATGCATCTTCAGAAGGCCGATTTTTTGGCAAACACCTCCATCCATCGTCGTTAACAGGTCTAGGACATACCTGTTCTGCATGGTCATCAGCCTTAGGGCCCTTAGCTCCACCTTGATCACGTTGAACCCTTCTTCAGTGTCGTTGACCAGCTGGATCAACTCCCAGCACGTGATCTGGAGCCATTTTGCATTGGCTCGCGCCTGGATACTACGGACCAGGGAGGCGAAGAACGTTTCAGCGGAATTGAACAGGCGGTATTTTTCAGGAATCTGTGCCAACAAGTCTGAGGATGCCTTGGATATGTAGCTCGACGATCTCCGCTGCCTTGATACTGCATCTTGTGCGTTGCCCGAGGACATGGCGTAGAGTGGCGGTGTTCCTGTTGGGTGTGTATTCTGTGGACGATAGGCAGCTGGCAATCCTTTTCCTCCATTGATGTGACTCTCCGGGATCACCATCAGGGCCGAATGCAGTGTTGCCAGAGAGCATGTGCCCCTCCAGGATTGTGGGAAGTGCAAGTATGCCTGCTTACCACAGACCCAGTAAGTGTCCAAAAGTGCTGCTGCTCCATTTTTCATGTCTGGGATAATGAGTGTTTGATTGCAGTTCTTATTCACACTCATGCTGTTTTTTCCCTCGCCATGGAAACAGTTCATATGATATTTCTTTCTGTAGCTTGAATGGTTTTTCCAGTGCTGTAAACCAGGTTAGCTTGGCGATACTCTCCTTCCAAACTGGTGTACAGGTTTTCTCGATCCATTGCAGTTTTTCTTGCGCCAATCCTCGTAGCGCTTCAGCTTTGCATGTTATTACTTCATCTTTCCACTTATTTTCCAGAAACAATGTCCCTTTAATCCTGAAAAAAGGTTCTTTTAAACATATCACTCTTTTGGTTCTTGAATAGCAGGTTTTCTCGTTTTGCAGCATTTCGAAAGATACTGTGTGTGCCTGGAAGGTGTTCTTAACTCTGCATAGGGTGAGATGATGGAGACACTGGGCATCTGCAAGAGGCAGTTCTTTAGGCAGCAGGACCTTTAGGTGTGCCTGAGGCATGGGGAATCAGGGAACAGACATAACAACTCTCGTTGGTTGTCTGTTTTGCAGTGGAGCTCATATCTGCATACCATTTATTTGACTGATGTGGATGCCTAGGGTCTTCTATTGTGTCTAGAGCCAGGCCAGAATACTCATCATATTTTTTCCTCCCCACCTCCCTCCTTCTTCTACTGCTTTTAAGGTTGCCTTTCGCATCTCTTGCTGCTTGTGATATTATCCCCTCTTTTCCCACGCCCCCCTTTTCCCATTCATCATATAGGGCCGAAAACCTTTCTGCCATCTCTGCATTCCCTTCCTTCATATTTGCAGGGGGGCCAATTTCTGCGGATGGGTTAACTTCTGGTGTGGGCATTGTGGCAGTAGTGTCATACAACCATGATATAACAGAAGGGTTATGATCATTTAAACCATAGACATTGTATTCTGAGGCATTTGAGGGGGAGCTGGACTCGTGGTTGGCCTGTGGTTGGTACTATTTGGGGGCTGTACATGAGTAGGGTCTGTATCATAACCCCATATAAGCTGAAATCCATCCCATATTAAATAGGCCCCCTCCTTAACCATCCTGGTTCCATTCCCCATGTTGGTTCCATTCCTCCCCCCCTCATTCATCTCGATAGAGATGAATGCAATAAACCAGTAGACGATGAGACCAAAAATCATGGTAAAAAACAGAACAGCGTACACAAACAATCCACATTCATACGAATATCCGCGTGAATCAAAGACATAATTTACATTTCTAACTGCCCTAACAGTATTCGTTGCGGGCTGCCCGTTCGTTGCCATGGTTACTCCTATATGTTAAAACATAAAAGTGCATTAAGCATAGTCAACCAGTTATATTTATCATTTTTATCATAGAACGAGAGAGAGGGAGAGAGAGAGAGATAGAGTGAGTTTTCAATGTTTGTAGTTCAACACTATGTACATTTTTTCATGCCCCAGAAAACAATTTATTTCAGTACATTTTCTCTTTATCATGCATTATCGTGTACACATGTGGGACATGGTTATCCTGGTTTCTCTTTTTCTATTGTGACACGTCTGCTGTGCTCTTTACTTCTTCCTCTTGTTCTTGTGTAACACTGTCATAGACTTTTCGTACGTCTGTTAAATGTATCCAATATCTCAGGCCCTTTACTTTTACAGCTATTGGTGTGCAATATACTACCTCATATGGGCCATGAAATCTCAGGGCATTCCACCTACGCACGAAATTCCTAACATACACCATCTCTCCTGGCATTAACTGATCTCTTGGGTTTTCTTCTATTAGTTTTATCGCTTAATGTCCTTCCTCTCGTGTAAATGGTGGTGCAAGCTGTCGTGATATCATGCGGGCTGCTCTGGTGAGCTTTGTTAGGTAGTCATTAAATTCTTCACCTAATATGGTGGCGCTTTTGTGGGCGTCTGAATGTCTGCGGAGCGGGGAGTGTGCTGTGTGCATGCGCCTTCCTGTCACTATTTCATGCGGTGACAGATGGTGGTCTTTGCTGGGCTGATTTCTCAGCTCGAACAAGGCCAAAGGCAGACAATGCACCCAGTTTCTTTTAAGGGAGGCCGTTGACTTTCTCAAGCACGCCATTGCTTTGCGGATGATAAATCGAGCATAATTTATGTGTAATTCCTAGCAGAGCTGTAACTTCTTTGAAAAGGTCGTTGACGAAATGTGTGCCATTATCTGAACGAATTACGTCACAAATTCCCCAGCGCGGGAACACTTCCCTCACCAAGAATTTTGCAGCGCACTTGGCATCAGGACATGCTGCTTCGACCCATCTGGAAAATGGACAAACTACCACTATCATGTACCGTGCACCATTGCATCTTTCACCCATATCTGCATAGTCAATATGCAGCTCTCTGAAGGGACCTGTTGGTTTTGGTATTGTTCCTCGCAGTGTCCTTAAGGCCATTCCTGAATTGTATATCTGGCATGTCGTACACTCCATTTCCAATTTGGATATCTGTTCCTGCAACCCTGGAACAAACCAATCTTCTTGTATCTCTGTGGTGATATGTTGCTTCGCATTGTGCGCTGGAAAGTGTAATTGTTGGAAGGCTATTTCTAAGAGGTTGATGGCATCACTACTTTTACGGTGTTATTTTGACGCCATAAAAGATCTGTTGCCGACTGGCTACACCCTCTCTTTTCCGACAGCTCCTTTTCTTCCTTACTTGCTCCTTCCTGTAACTCTAGTATTTGCGACACGGGTATGGTGTTATGACCATCTGGGAGATCTTCCTCTACTCGTTTGTGCATTAAGTACTCACCCATCAGTTTATTTACTAGATAAGAGGCTTCCTTGGCTGCAGTGTCTGATGCCGCGTTTCCCAAGGAGATAACATCTGTTTTGGTGGTGTGGGCCTGACACTTTACTATGGCTTCCACGGTGGGGTCTTTCAGTGCCTCAATAAGTTCTTTCAGAAGTTCTGCATGTTGTACAGGTGACCCATCAGCTCTGGGGAACCCCCTTCATCCCCATCTTGCCAACCCGCCATGTACTGTAGTAGTCATATAAGCTGAGTCCGTGTAGATTGTGATTGCACACCCTTTCGCTGCATGCAGTGCTTCAATGAGTGCTATAAGTTCTGCTGCTTGAGCCGAGTAATGGGCAGGTAGGCGCTGCTGTATTATCACCTCGTACTCACCTTCTTCCAATCTTATGACGGCTATCCCTACATGCTCTTCACCTGTGTCTGGGTTTATTGAGGCTGACCCGTCTATGAAAAATACTTCTCCTTCATTTAATGCATTTCGCTCACCACAGTGCTTTCTCCCTCCTCCCCCTTGTATGTCGCACAGTCGTGTGCCTGCATGTCTTCCAATGTGCATGGTTCTGTGGTGAATCTTGCAGGGTTTACTGTTTTACATCTTACTATGTGTATGTTTGCACTAGACAATTATTTTGTATGCAGTGGCTCTTTGTGTTGTGAGTGTGCTCTTTGATCTTTCCAAGATTGCAAATAAGGAGTGCTCCACAAACAGTGTCACGGAGCACCCCATTACTATTGCTGCACTTTTTTTCTATGGCGAACGCTGCGGCCGCGCGAGATTGCTCGCAAGCGAAGTGTCTTTGCACTACTGCGTCACGTGTGCCACTGTAGTAGGCAAGGGGCTTGTGTCCCAGGGATGTCTTTTGTGTCAGTACTGCTGTCATGAGGGTCCCTTTACAGTGGGAGAACAGGTAGAACCTGCGCTCGGAATCTGGGTTCGCGAGCACTGGTGCACTTGAGATCAGTTCTTTGAGTCACGTGAAAGGGTCATCTAGTTCTGCGGACCATTGTATTTCTGTGTTTCCTCGTTGTGCTTCTTTGAGTCCCTGCAATAATGGTCTTGTATATGCTCCGTAATCTAATATCCATGCTCGGCAGTAATTACACATGCCGAGGAACTTTTGCATCTCCTTTACTGTTTTTGGTCTTCCAACTGCTGTAATGGCAGCTACTCTGTCGGGTATTATTTTCTTACCATCTTGTGAGATCAATTGTCCTAGATACAACACCTCTCTTTAGCAATACTGCAGTTTCCCTCTATCAACCTTGTAGCCTTTGTGGGCCAACAATGTCAAGAGAGCGACGGAGTCTTTTCTGCATTCTTCTTCTTTTTTTGCGCAGATGAGCAAGTCATCATAATCGCACTATCTGCTGTCATGTTCCCTAGATCTTCATGTAGAATTCGGTTGAATATGCTAGGGCTTTCGCAGTACCCCAGGGGAAGTCTGCAGTGCTCATACCTTTTTCCTCCCAAAGTGAATGCCGTTAAGTATTTGCACTCTTCCGCCAGTGGTATTGAGAAAAAGGCATTCTTTAAATCCACTACTGTGAAATGTGACACATTTTTCAGAATGCTACACAGGATAGATGCTGGATTAGGGACCAAAGGGAATTCTTTTTGGATGACGTCATTGAGGGGGCGTAGATCTTGGATCATCCTCCACGCCCCTCCTTTCGCTTTTTTAATTGGGTAAATGCAAGTGTTACATGATGAGTTCTAGGGCACTATTATCCCTTGGGCCATTAATGCACTGATCGTCTCTTTTATCCCTTCTTCTGCTTCCCGGGACAGGGGGTACTGTTTTACCCTGGGTAACATTGCTCCTGGTTTGAGTTTTATTTTAACCAGTGGGATCCCATGCAGTAGTCCTACATCGTGAGGACCCGTGGTCCACAGGGTACTGGGCACTGATTTCATATCATCATCAAAAAAGGAAGGAGGGGCTCCTACCACTGCCGTTAGTTGTACTGGCACTTGTCTTTCCTGTATCATGATATCAAAAGATATTGCTATTTCCATTATTATTTCCCCATCACTTTCAGAGTCCGAGAAGAGGTCTTCGTCTGATAAGTCTCGCAGCGCAATGTCAGCATTGATGCACAATACCGTGCGCCACTCACAGCCGTGTATGTCCATTGCAATGACTGCTATTCTTTTGGCCAAGATCTGGACTGAATGCAAATCTAATGACATCACTGTTCCAGGCACAATATCTGGGCGTGCTATTGGTCAAAAGATTAACTCAGCAGGCACTCGCCATTCTAGATTTTTCAATTCTGGGACCACCCGTGCCAATGTTTTTAACCCTTTAATGAACATGTCAGGATCTACCGGTATGGCGCGCACTGCTGGTGCTGTCACTCGCGCGTGTACCACCAGCATTACACGGATAGGGCAGATACCCTGGAGTCAAACAAACTATATCTCGTTCCATGAAGGAGATAGTCATATTAAGCTTACTGAGAAGGTCCCTTCCCAATAAGTTAATTGGGGACTGTTCGTAGTACAATAGGGGTGCCCTTACCATCTTTCCCCCTACGGTGACATCTAAATCTTCTGTATAAGGAACCTCGACAACAGCCCCAGAGAAACCCTGCGTCTCTAATTTATGATTAGATTGCGGAAACCGGCCTTCACGCAAACATGATGTCTCAGCTCCCGAATCCACCATAAAGATGAACTGTTTATTCCCTATCTGCGCCCCTATCAATGGTCCCTCTGCTGCATTGAAGGTCGTGGATAGTACAGGACACGCAAGTGCTCTCTGTGGGCTGTCCTATGCTGGGTGTCTCGTGTTCCCCCCCTTGACTGAAGACATTACCTGATACCACTGCCACTCCACTGTACGGTGCAGGCGCACCGTTAGCCATTGTTGCGAATGAGTTACCCTGTGTGTATGACATATGCTCGCAGCTCTATGGGTGATGTTGTGCATTATGTGATTGTCCCCTTTGTTGTTCTGGGTACCGTTGCTCTTGTTGCCCTTATCCCCCTCCCATGGGTAATCCGTATGGGCTTCCTGGGTGTGGGTGACCATAAGGTTGATCATCTTGGTACATGTTACTTGGTCTACTTCTGCATTCTCGTGAGAAGTGTCCCCACCTACCACAATTCCAACAGTTCCCTTGTCCTCCTATAGGTCCTTGCCCCCATATCTGCCATTTCCCCCATACCCTTGACCACCCCCTCTATGTCCTCTGTACCCACCTTGTCCCCCACAGTGAGCCCACACTTGCCACTGTGGTTCTCTGTACTGTTCCTGTCCATTCCACTGTGTCTGCCCATTGCCTGCCGAATTCGCTGCCATCCTCCCTTGTATCACTACTAGTCCCTCCTCCTCCTCTGCCTCCCTATCTTGGGGGAGTGCTGATACGGCTGCAGCGACCTTCACCAGTTTCATTTGTACTAACTTCGCCTCGTCTGCCAATCTTTTTTGTGCAATTTCCTTCTCGCTTTCCTTTATTCTTTTGCAGTGGTGAACTATTATGCTTTGAATTTCTGGCCAACCCTTCGCTTCAAACCCTGCGATTTTGTCGAGTGCTTTCTGCACTTCTTTTGGGAGCCCTCGCTTTATTATAAAGTAGAATAAGGACGTTGATTGGTCCCAGCCCCTACCCGTCTCGGCTCTCCACATCTCCTGCACCCGAAGAATGAAATCCATAGCATCCTCCCCGTCATTCATGGTGCATTGCATCACTGACTGTAAATCCGGTGTGTCTGGAAAAGTTTCTCTTAGCGCATCCCATACTCATGCACGTACTGTGTTAAATGAAGCTACATCATGGCCGTCACAATCCAATATTACTCCCAGGAAACCAGCCTTTGCCCATACTCTATCTGCTTGGTCACCTACTGCCGATACCAACAAACTCTTAACATCACCTACCGCTAATGGCACTCCCGCGGTATGTTTCTCAAAAGCATATATCCACTTACTTGCCCCTCCTGATAGCGGGGGCAAAGACTTTAATAAATTTGCTTTGTCCATCTGGGCCCAGGGTATGTAATTTGGGCTCCCACCTCCCCTATGTATCAATGGGAGCTGTAGTTTGTTCTTTGTTACCTTCCCTGTACTCACCTTCGATCCTTTCCTTCCCAATGTGGCCATTCTTCCCATTCTGTTCCTTAACCTCCCAGTCCATTCCTCTTCCATGGCTCTCCCCAGGGGTGTCTCATCCAAACTTCCTGACCCGCCTCCTGCTGCTGCCCGCAGTCTTCCATTTTCCTGCTCTTCATCCTCAATATCACACCACAGTTCTTCCATCCCCCCAGTGGCCATCCCCTCCTCTCCTGTGTTTTCTTCGAGTTCATGTGGTCCCAGTTCTATGATTCGAGTTGGCTCTTCTTCAATTCTAAATAGTATTTCCCCCTTCTTCCACCCTTCCTCAGACGACCTGTCGAGCGTTTGTGCCCTCGGTGTTTGGTCTGCCCTTGCAACGCTCATTCCACTCTGTTCACATATGTTTCTTATTCTAGATAGCTCAGCCCTGGCCATTTAGAGCCTATAGTCTAAATCTTCTGTCAGTCTTTCAATGTCTACTGCAGGGGTACTAACCTGTCCACTCTGTCTGGGGCATTCATATGGTGGTGGTGCAGTTGGTCGTGGGGCAGCTGTAGGGGTAGTTCTGGGCACATACGTGATCTCGCTATACCCTTCTGCTGGCACTGTTTTTTTTAGGAGGGGGTACATCTGTGTTACCTCTATTGACCCTTCTTACCCCTTACCTTCACCCTCATTCTCATGTGCAGCTAAGGGAGTGGTAGTGGTGGTGGGCTGGTCGGGCGCTATGTCTTTCTTTTTGAGTGGAGGCACTTCTTCAAACAGTCTCCACAGATCTAATAACTCTCTTCTATTATGAAACTGCTTTCCCTTGTAGTTTATGAATATGCACGTGGCTACCATATCCAAGACATTTTTATCAAATGTGGGCCAGGGGTGTTTCCGCCCCCATATTGTATTCTCGCTGCTCACCTTTCTATGTTTTAAAAAAAATGTTATTATTATTTTTATAACAACACACCAAACAATACAATAATTAGGAGCTCACCTTTCTATGTTATTCATAACTAGCACTGTGACTTACGTGCGTGTGTATCTCTTATCTCTAACAGTTCTTCCGCCCCCGATGTACCCCGAATAATAAAAGAAAAGACGAAAGAAGCAGTTTCTAATGTGTATGCCGTGTCTCCCTATTCTCAGACACCCTTATTTTATTTTCCACTATTCAACTTATTCCCAGTACTAATCAAGATAGCACTACGTGGCACCGCCTTCTACTCCTTTGCAGAGCTAGGTTCCCGTCTTATCTTCCCTTATTTCACCTTATTATCCTAATGGTCATAGGCAGAGAAAGAAAAATAGTATTAATAGTTGAAAGTACCTATTAGCTGACCTTGCATAATCTGGCTCCCTCCCCCTTCTCCTTTTATGATCATTTGCACTTAATACTCACGTGCCCGTCTTGATCCGAGATTCTCCATACTGGGTCCGTCCAGGTGGCACTGCCTCACACTCAATGGCCGTCCCCCGGCTCCGGCGAGCAGTACTAAATGGTTTTTTGGAGCGAGACCCGTACCCTTTCAGCCTACTGCGTGTGCACGTCTAAGCGTACCAGTTGCCGTAGGCGGGCAACTCTCTTGAGCGGGCGCACAGTGTGTCTCCACTGCCCCCTGGAACTTCTCGTGCCAAAAGGGGACAATAAAAATCAAATCACGCCTTCGGGGTCACCACTGAAAGCAAGCGTCCCCCATAAGGCAGTAACCCACCTCAGTGAGAGGCAATAAAGGACATACCCCTGGAGGGAATGAGACCAGAACCAAGTGCGAGTGAAGTAAAAGGGTTTTTATGTAAAACAATATAGGGCATGCAAAGGAATCTGCAAGCTCCGAGAGCGCTCTGTCTGACAATAGCAAAGACAGTCATATTTATTAGAAAAGTAAATCATAAATCCTGTAAGCTATAGGGGGCACAAAGTCTCGGGGATTGGGTGGCGTTGACTAAGCTATAGGTGGTGTATCGATGAGCTGTTACAGGATTGGTGGACATCTGCATGGTGCCAACGTGGGGTGGATGGGTCAGCTGGGCTCGTCGAGGTGGAGCTGCCAGGCCGGACGTGGTCTGTGTCGATGATTGGTGGCTGCATTAACACTTTGCCCTTGTGGCCACACACACACAAACACTCATCACATTATACGACTCCAGTTGTCCTGCAAATCCTACAATGTGTTAATCTAAGATCACATGAGAGACAGGAGAGACAGCATGCAATATGCAGTTTCACCAATACATCAGTGTACAATTACTCTTGACCTAATGACCAGGTGTCATAAGTCCAGGTGTCTTGTCAAAGGGCACAGGATAAGCTGCCTTGTCATTCTCTTCTGTTAGATGTGGTGAGGGATTGTTTTACGATATGTTAGTACAGGGGTGAATAACTGTCTCTACGGCCCATTAACTTGGGGTGAACTGGAGTACTCTTGGATCAGTAGGGGCACATCTCTGGCCCCTCAAAGGCGGTGGGATTTAGGACCAGGTAGCACATAATTCATTTGGCTTTGGTCATGGCGGCCTCGGACATGGGGGAGATAAATACTTGAAGTGGGTCCAGCTGGAATGTGGGGAGGTGAGGCTGTGCTGTTCGAACACCAGCAAGCCCTGGCGGGCCTTGGCAGGAGGAGGGGGAGATGACCTTGTAGCTCCAAGTGATTCTCTATTCACTGAACTGCACAATATACCATAACAGGGGACAGATGCTAAAGTTAGTAGCGTTAGAATGATTACATATTTCTATTGTTTATAACTTCATACATTTCGGCATTCAAAGCAATGGGGGTTGGCTATAGCACATATGATACATTACGTTATTTGAACACGTACTTGTAATTCATAGGGCAGGCAGATGAATAAAAACATGAGGTAGTGTTAGGTTGTGTCGTGTACTCAGGAGCATAGATGCAATATGTTTGTTTACAGTTTTGTTTATAGCACACACTAGCTCAACACCTTTGCGGATCGTTATACACTTTTAAATGTGTTTCGCTGCATTATACACAGCATTCTATGTATTGCTTCTCGCTTTGTCCTTTGTACATTAGCAGCAATCATTAATTAGCACAAGGTGGGGTCTAGGGAGAGCTTTCATTAAACCTTTGGGGCACATAGGATCTTGCGGCGGCCGGGGGTCATCCTTGCTTTAATACCATTATAAATTGCATCCCTTCCCACCACCCATTTTAGCAGTTACAAACAGCCCTGTGAGCCGTTGGGGTTTGGTGTGTGTAGTCAGCAGTCAGCACTCGATCTGGGGGATCTGGGCGGGGGTTCATGGAGGGAGGTCATGGACACCATATATTTTAAATGTTGGGGGTTAGATGCAGGGTCGGGGTTTGTTTGGTTGAGATGGTTCTTGTTATTTTCAAGACTCCGACTACAAGTCAGTTCACTTCTAGGGTAGCGATGTACTGCAGAAGGTAAACGATAAAGTGTTTGTTCTGATACTTGTTCGTGTCTGGTTGCTTGTGAGAACGGGCCTTCAGCGGATCTGCCATGGCGTTGAGGCACAGGGGAAGTGCATGGCTCTCTGTACGCAGTTAGCGGGGGGCCAAGCTACAGCTTTCGCATGCAGGCTATTTCGCTTGGGCTTTGGTCAGTACATCTAAAATGGAGTCTTGCCGTTTTCAAAATGGTGCCTATGATATGTTACAGTACGGGTCGTGTGGCCTTATGTGTCGATCAGCAGCCATTCTGCCTCCCGAGCCCAGGTGCATGGGGGCCGCTGACAAGTCACGAGCCTCACGGAGGTGGGGAATGTGGGGGAGGGGGTCCTACAGACCTATCACCCCATACAATATTGACATTGATATTTGTAGTACTGTGTTTTAGAAATGAAATGGAGTCCCACAAATTGACAGAAACGGAACAACTTAATGAAACTAGAGCCACTGAAAATTAAAGCTGCTGCACACAGTAGATTACGCTGTTTTATAGGGGGTTGCGTGGAGAACTCAAAGATGTCCTGGCCCAAGTAGTAAATCCTCCGCAAGATTGTTCTGAATATATTGACCTGGTGGTTCAACTGGATCACAGGTTACAGAATAGGAAGGCTGATCGCTCCAGATTCGAAGCTCGGGTTTTTTCAAGACCACAGAGTTCCGCCAAAGGAGTTGATACCGTAGAACCCATGCAAATAGGAGTCGTGAAAGGGCCATTAACACAAAAGGAACGAGAAAGAAGAAGACAGCTGCAATTGTGCCTCTATTGTGGGAATTCAGGACATTTTCTTCGTGAATGCCCGGTGAAACCTGCTAAGAAGACCGTGGGAGCTTCCGACAAAAGCATCGAAAAGCCAGAATCGGGAAACGACCTCGCCCGACAAGTGTAGAGGTCCGCTTGCCGAGCGTTAAAACCAGTTCTTTGACCTCGCATTTCATCGTGCCCATGGTCCTAATAAGCCCCGAGAAACCAGATCGTTTGCATGCCATCAAGGCATACATTGACAGTGGAGCAATCGGCAATTATGTGGATCGCGAGACGGCATCCAGGATGAATCTACCTCTCTGTCCTAAAATGGTTTAAGACGTTATTACCACAGTGGATGGTACGGAAATAGCTTCCGGACCAGTTACCCATACCACCGAGGGAGTGACGTTAGTAAGCCAAAATGGACATCGTGAGGAGATCGTGTTTGATGTGATCAAGGCTCCTCAGTTTCAAATTATCCTGGGGATCCCTTGGTTAGAAAAACACAATCCTCAAATTGATTGGCGAGCAAAGACGATTCAGTTTCCGGAATGTGCCTCCACTTGTTATCTGAAGTCCGACATTAAGCTGGCAGCAATTACGTCCGAGGGTCCCCAACTGCCTCCTGAATATCTAGAGTTCCAAGATGTCTTCCAGAAAGAACAAGCCAACTCCCTACCCCCGCACAGGTCATACGACTGTCAGATAGACCTGGTACCTGGGTCCACTCCTCCATGTAGTAGGATTTATGCTCTCACCGAACCAGAAAATCTCCTCCTTCGGTAGTATTTGGACCAATACCTGGCCAATGGATTTATTTGTCCTTCTAAGTCTCCAGCCTCTTCAGCTCTGTTCTTCGTTCCGAAAAAGGAAGGGGATCTCAGAACATGTATCGATTATCGCGCCCTCAATCAGATTACAGTCAAGAACAGATATCCTTTGCCATTGATCCCTGAACTTCTAGACCAAGTCAAGAATGCTCGCATTTATACGAAGTTGGATCTCAGAGGAGCTTACCACTTGGTCCGAATAAAAGAGGGCGACGAATGGAAGACGGCCTTCCGCACCAAGTATGGATTATTTGAGTATCAAGTAATGCCCTTTGGACTATGTAACGCCCCAGCCGCCTTCCAGTACTTCATGAATGACGTCCTCAGAGAACTAATTGACGTGTGTACAGTTGTCTACATCGACGATATCCTTATATATTCGTCCTCTGAGGCCGATCACCGGAAACACGTCAGGGCAGTTCTTGAGAGGCTTCGCCAACATAAACTCTTTGCCAAGCTTGAGAAGTGCGTTTTCCATGTCACCGAGGTCGAATTTCTGGGATTCATTCTGTCACCAAATGGAGTCCACATGGATTCAAGAAAGGTAGACGCTATCATTAAGTGGCCATCACCAATGTCGGTGAAAGGAGTCCAAAGCATGTTGGGTTTCGCCAATTTCTACCGTAGATTCATTCCAGAATTCTCCCGAATAGTCCAGCCCATTACTGCCCTTCTAAGGAAAAACAAACGCTTTGTGTGGTCTACCGAGGCGGAGCAAGCCTTCCAAGAGTTAAAAGCCAAGTTTATCTCCGCTCCTGTTTTGAGACATCCCCGCCCAGAGCTTCCTTACATCGTAGAAACCGACGCCTCCAGTCTTGCGATGGGTGCAGTCCTATCATAAAGAGATCCAGAAACAAACCAGTTACACCCCGTGGCATTTTGGTCCCGCAAATTCTCGGCTCCTGAAATCAACTACACCATTACCGATAACGATCTTCTGGCTATTAAGTCCGCCTTCAAGGCCTGGCGACACTATCCTCTGGGTGCCAGACACACAGTCACAGTGATTACAGACCACCGCAACTTACAATACCTAAAGACAGCTAAAGCTCAATCCTCCAGACAACTCCGCTGGGCACTATTTTTTGCCGAGTTTGACTTCGTCATTACCTACCGACCAGGCAACAAGAACGGTAAAGCTGATGCCCTTTCCCGGATGGGAGTGGAAGAGCACATGGTCAATCCTGAACCCGTACCTATCATTCCCGAACAAAGAATCCTAGGTCTAATCGGCACACAATCCATCGAAGAAGTTGAAGCCAAAGTTAAACAACTTGTAACTCCAGCAGACATACAGAATTGGCATCTTCAGGGAAAAGACTTCACGGTGAAGAACGACCTATTGTACTTCCAAGAACG
Organism: Ambystoma mexicanum; assembly: GCF_040938575.1. Classification (NCBI taxonomy): domain Eukaryota; kingdom Metazoa; phylum Chordata; class Amphibia; order Caudata; family Ambystomatidae; genus Ambystoma; species Ambystoma mexicanum. The sequence goes on along the minus strand of NC_090926.1, from coordinate 321,073,803 downwards.
GTTATATCTACCCTGTGCTAGTTTACAGAATCAAGTCATCTCTTGTTATCACGACTCCCTAATGGAGGGACACCCCGGTATGGCCAAGACCTCGGAAAAGATCAAGCGTCACTTCTGGTGGCTGTCTTGGAGAAAGGATATCAGAGACTTTGTAATGTCCTGTGGAGTGTGCGCTCAAAATAAAAGTCAAAAGGAGAGACCAGCAGGCCTCTTACGCCCACTTGACATCCTACCTCGTCCCTGGCATACTCTCTCCATGGATTTCATCACCGACTTACCTTCATGTTCCGGATATAATACGATCTTAGTAATCGTGGACCTATTCTCCAAGATGGCGCACTTCATCCCACTGAAAGGTCTACCGTCAGCAGCAATCCTGGCCCGGGAGTTTCTCGAAAACATCGTTCGGTTGCACGGCTTTCCTTCAGTTTTAATCTCGGATAGAGGAAGTCAATTTGTCTCCCACTTTTGGCAGAGTTGCTGTCGGTTGGCTCAAATTGATGTAAGGCTTTCAACCAGTCAACCAGTCACCACCCCCAAACCGACAGACAGACCGAGAGGACCAATCAAACTTTGGAACAGTACTTACGCTGCATGCTGCAACAAACAGAAAGAACTTGGAAGGACATCCTTTGGATAGCCGAGTACGCTTACAATAATTCAGTCCACTCTGGAACCGGAAAAATCCCGTTTTTTCTTTTATATGGTAGCCATCGTCGAACCTCTAATCTGGAAGCCACTTCTCATCTGCAAAGGGCTAAGGAACAATACATGAAAGGAGCAGACCAACATCGGAAGGAGGGCCCTCAATATCAAGTAGGAGATCAAGTCTGGTTATCCACCAAACATTTACCCCTAAAAGGACCGCGCACCTTCAACCCAAGATACCTGGGACCCTACTCAATCACTACCATAATAAACCCAGTGGCAGTCAAGTTGGACTTGCCCCCTCATATGAAAATGCACCCAGTCTTCCATGTCTCGCTACTAAAACCTGTGCAGCCAGAGACCCGATTGACTAAATCTCCAGAACCTATCCTAGTTGATGGAGAACTCGAGTTTGAAATCAAAAACATCTTAGATTCCAAAATCTCCAAATCAAGGCTATACTACCTGATTGACTGGAAAGGTTATGGCCCCCAGGAAAGGTCTTGGGAACCTGCAGAACATGTCCACGCACCTCGTTTAGTCAAGAAATTTCATCGAACATTTCCTAACAAACCAAGACCCCCGGAGAAGTCAAGCTTGGGAGGGGCCTTGAGGGGGGGTGCTGTCATGATCCCTGCTTCCAAGGGGTCAGGACTTGCCTCACATCCTTGGAAGCAGGCCTATAACCTTGATCCTGGGTACCAGCCAGTCCCTATCGGGACCTTTTGGACCTTGTCCTGGCGCCAGTGGCACCATGCTCATAAAGATGACCGGTCCCGGCGCTGGAAGCGCCGGGCTCATAATGCTTAAGAGTTCTTGGGTGGACCTACCTGCAGCAGACCATGCTGCTTACTTACCAGCTCGATGGTCTTCTGATCCTTCTCTGCCTGGAACTACTTTTCCTGTCAGGGTGGGGCAGGAGCCACTCCCTGGAATCAGAACACAGGAACTCTTTTCTTACCTGGGCGAGGCTGTGGAAGAAGACGCCTAAGCACTACAGAAGACTATTTAAACCACACCCGATTGATGAAACGTGCTTCGCGTTATTCTGCATCTGCAGCAGGACGCTCACCGTGTCAGCTCCAGTCTTCCTGAGATTCTTCAGCTCCAGTTCCTGTGAAAACGAATTCCTTACCTGCTAGAGATCCGATCCTCAGCTGCACCTGCCAAGACAAAGCAACAGGTTAGCAGAATTCAATTCGAGAGCAGCGCTCTTACTTACCAAATACGGCGGCATCTTCCAAAGCCTTCCGCCGCTTTCTTCGGCTCCCCATCGACATCTGCAAAGAAAAGGACTTGATTAAGCATTGCATTCTTGAATTGCTTACCTGCGCTCCGCACGTTCTGAACTTCAAGAAGCGCTGCATGCCGGCATCTGCAAAACAAAGGGAGACATTTTAAGGCGCATTCTAAACCAACCATAAACTTTCTACTTACGCGCTCGCACGTTCGCCGGCATCCATCTAGCAACGCTCTCTGCATCCACGATCTGCAAGGACAAAAGAGACATTAAGGCGTGCTTTTGAAACAAACAGCAGTCATTTTACCTACGTGCACCGCGCTTCATCTTCTTCGTACATACGCGCTTGCAAGATCCTGGGCACTTATTCACCAGCGTCCATTGCACCTAAACCTGCAGGACAAAGAGAGACATTAGAAAGGGTGACAGCAACCGGTCATCTTTCCTACTCACCTGCTCGCCGCATCATTCCTCTACAATTTCAATCTTGACACCCTGAGACTGAGCAAGGGACTAAATTAAGGGTGCTCCAATAACTATCAAGAAACCGCTCGTGCGGTAAACGGCGGTATCTTCCAACATCAACCTCTGCAATCAAGAGGATTGTCAGTGAACCAGTGAAGTAACTGGTACTTGCGCCCCTGCAAAGACGCAGGATGGAGAGCCGGACCTTAATATATCTAAGGTGAGCAAGCCACGCCCTTGGTTCGAATAAGAGGACTGCGGAAGGAGAAGTTCAGTCAATCCAGTTCCTAAATCCTTGTTCTTCCGTCTGCAGACACCTCACTCTACACGTCCGGTACATCGTGAGAAGGGGACCACCCCTAGGAGAAGGCCGAGATCTACGAGTCACACTAGAAGACACGGCGACAGCTCAGTCCAGCCCAGCGCCTCCGTGGAAATCAGGTGAGCGTTACAGTGTCCCTCCTGAAACCAATGCAACCCGGCACACGGATTGGGACCTAAGCCCATACTTGTTGACGGAGAACCAGAATTCGAAGTCAAAGATATCTTGGACTCTAAATACTCTAGGACCAAGCTATATTATCTTGTCGATTGGAAAGGATTTGGACCACAAGATAGATCCTGGGAGCCCAGTGCGAATATCCACGCACCACGTCTAATCAGGAAATTCCATCGGAACTTCCCAACCAAACCTCGGCCAGACAGAAGGAACACCATGGGAGGGGCCTTAGGGGGGAGTGCTGTCATGAACCTTGCCCAAAACCCCCTCTGGCAAACCCATTGGCCAGGTGGAGTCAGGACTCGGGCCTCTAGAACCTTGCATCCTCTTCAAAAGCCCACATGGGGCCAGTCCTGGTGCCTATGGCGCCAGGCTCATACACCATGAAAAACAATGTGCTTGGGAACTACTTTATTGTATTGTCAGCCAACATGGAGGCATCCACATAGTTTGGTTCCTAAGAACCAAGCTATGCGGTCTAGTGTTTTGGGTGTGGCAGGCCTGGAACTACTTTCCCTGGTAGTACTTTACCTAGGCTATATAAACCACACCCTGATTGCAGAACATGCTTCGTATTACTTTGCAGCATGCAACGTGACGCTCACCCTGTCCAGCTATTCCCTCGAACCTCTGAGAAGCAGCACCTGCAAGGAGACAAAAGGAACATCATTGGCAGCAGCATCTTACCTGCAGTCTTCATCTTTAAACACTCGCAGCTACTGAGAACAGCTTCCTCGAATCTGCATGCCTCCCGGACAGAACAACCTGAAAGAGGAAGATAGAGGCAACATTAAAAAAAAGCTGTAGAGACATTTACAAATTACGAACTGCTCAAAAGGCTTACCTGGCTGGTCGCCTCTCGGCTGGCACCTCTCCGGACATTCCACTTGTGCTGAAGAACACTGCGACCTACAAGGAAGGAAAACACAGGTTAGCAAAGGCAAGACTTTGCAGCGCTGCGCATAGCGCTTACTTACCGCATCATAGCGCTCTTAATGCGCCATCATTTACCAGCGGGGCTCAACCAAGCCAGTTCCCCGTGCTGAAGCTCCGCATACCTAGGGGAGAAAAAAGAGACATTTTAAACAAAGAAAGGCATGCAGGATAGCAACAAAACTAAAGAACAGCAATAAAACCTACCTGAACAATATCAAACGGGCCGGCGTCAGTGAAGGAACTGGACCGCACTCGCCCATGACAACGCGCCCCTGCAAAGAAGGGAAGACAGAGAGCACGCCTAATTCTACCACAAGGTGAGGAGAGGGCGCCAGAGGGACTGAAAGCATACGGGGTGGAGGGAGGATACTTACCCCAGTCGGTCAGTCTTGAACACAGTCCTCCTGTATTTTCAGGCAGAACCTTCCCCGCAGACCACATCAGGGCAAAGCTGAGAAGCATACCAGCGAGTAACCCAGCTGGGTGGCATCTCTGTGGATACAAGGTGAGCGTAACAATGCCCTTACCTTGACCAACAAACAGTTAGATTCAGCAAGCAGGGTAGTTAGTGGCAGGAGAACAGGGAGATGTTCACAGGTTGCACGACGACGAGTAGAGTCGCAGTAGTCACAGAAGTTCTCAGGTAGAACGACAACGAGCAGATTCACAGTGGTCACAGAAGTTCTCAGGTAGCACGACGACGAGCAGATTCGCAGTGGTCACGAGGTTCTCAGGTAGCACATTCACAAGTTGACTTGCAGTGCTCAAAGATGCTCTCATGATAAATATCAAGTGGTTTATAAAGAATTAGAAAAGAGGGTGTGTATGTGAATGAATGATGTGTATATGTAGTGGTCTTATGTGGATTGCAGGGGCGCGGCCTGCTTCAGGGGATTCTGCCTGGAGGCACGGGGTCTGTATAGGCCATGTGTAGAATGGCCCCTGTGCGGAAGATACCTTTGAAGTGTACATGGTGTTTGGCACCTTGGCCGTTCCCGCCAGCCCCCTTTGGCAGCGCACATCCACTGGTGCCAACTGACTTTGATAATGGAGGGGGGATAGATGGGCCTGAGGCGTGCAGACAAGGGCCGGAACACTGCTGAATGGAGACACACTTGATTCACTGAAAAACTGAAACAACCATTGATAAAAATTCTGTAGTGCTTTATTTTGTTTCTTAATTTTATGGCACAAATGTACTACACATTATAAAGTTCAGGTTGCAGCACAGTGAGGGAAAATCCCCTGTATAGAACGCTGTCACTGGGGAATGTGTCTCTAATGGTACCAATGGCTCAGGCGGATATTACTCGTCGAACGCGGTGTCCAAGCCTCCCATGAAGCCACCATGTGTATGAACGATAAGCCACCAGCCTGTACCACCTGTGAAAGAGAAAGATACAAACTGTTTTTAAATGAGCAAGATAAGTGTATTAAACCTTAGTTTCCAATCACAATTCTTATATCCAATGGCAGTGTTGCCAGTGCAAATGCTACCCAGACACTGTACAATATTTAACGACTATTATACGAATATTACTAGAGAATTGCAAGACTAAATTGGTTTGACAATGATATATTGAAGTTACGACAATATAGGAGACAACCTTGAAATAGTAGTGGCCTAAGTGACATCACAACCAGAGTATACTTACTCGTTACTTGGATTCCGAGGGCGAACTGTTGCGCGAAGTTTGTGCATATGCACCATCAAAATCCTCAACACCGACCGTGTGAGTCAGGCTGCCCTGAAGTCTGGCAATTCTGTAACACATTGCGGCCGTGGCTCGCCTTGCGATATGTAGGACAAGCATCCAGAGTTTTCTCGGCAGCAGCAGTTCTCCTCCTCGGTTGGCATTAGCGCGCACCGATTGTAGGTACACCAGGTGTAAACGCCATCCATGAGACTAGGACCAGGCTGTTCACCTGTTGAATCGTCCTCCCAACTGTCGTCCGAAGCCCCATCTTTTACACATCTTTCTCTTTTGAGTAATTCCGCCTCGGAATACTGCGGCTCGTTCCTGGTAGGGCTGTATTGTTGCCATTGTGGGGGAAACAAACAAAAATAATGTATAGTAATGGTACTGGTATCTGTTTGCACGGGCTACAAGCAACGAAGATGGCTGACCAGAACACAGAAACGAGGCACAGAATACTCAGTGAGAGGAATGGAAAAGAAAATCTGATGTTGTCTGTTGTGAAGCGATCTGTTTATATTTATTGAGGAAAGAGGCGTCCTGCCATTTCCATGGTGACACTTCATTAGTGGAGGCGCAGAGAATGTTGACACGAAACGTGCTTTGGCTTTGTGAAATGGGTGGTACGTATCTAATGATGTCAGGCTCTGGGGCGGGGGATATGATTTAGTGCCACCAGGGCAGTCCACCCTGGGTGATGCGGCAACTGATCAGATTATCACAAGATGGCCACACCCTGCTGCCTGATTTTGCATGTGTACAAAAGAGGAAAACTAGGGTAAGGTGCATTGGAAATGTTTGTGCGATCGATCATCGTATGCTTAAAAACACATGCCCGAACTCTCGGGACAATAATATTTCTGAGCTCACTATTCCTTTAAGGATGAAGCCTGTATATGGACTCCTGCAGCACACGCATTGCTCGCAAACACAGCTTCACTCACCACTGCATTGCCTCTGCTGCGGCTTGCCTCAAACGCCACCACCACCACCTGCTCCGGATCTTCACCCTGGCTGTTCTCACTGACACAGCGAACCGGGCCTTGAACTTCACGCAACGCTACTTGCACACGCGGCAAAGGACTCACTGTTCACATGCATTGCACATGAGACTCGGAACTGAGCAATGAGCAGCACAGCCTGTACCTGGTCAGGCTGCAGCTGAGCCAGATCCATGCTGCGGATGCTCATGCAGCTGCTACCCCAAGAGCAAACCCAGAAGCCACCATCCTCATCAGTACAATCCTCCGACAGAGTGAAGATAAATAACATCCAGTCTGGACAGCGTGCTGGCATATTGTGGTCCTGCCATCTCCATCAATGGCCAAGTCAAAAGCACCACCTGAAGGGCCAGTTGGAGACATTCACCACACCCCATTTGGCAAATAACTATTACGGCACAGACTAATGGAATGTTCCTGGAAAAGTGAGAATCAGTGAGGTGCATCACCCACAATGCCTGGTGATACAGGCCCCAGAGTGTGGGGAGCTCCCAGAAGGATTTCTGGTACAACAGACCCCCGATGACAATTGATGACGAGGACCTGAATACTATCAATGAGCCAAACATGTGACAAACCCGCGCCCTCTGTTTACCAGGATGCACCATCATTGCACATTTCTACTGACTACTCTGTAGCCGCAGCGGGTCTTGTCGCTAGGAACTTGGGACGGAGTTTGACCCGAAGACCCTCAACTTTGGGGATTCACTGCTCTTGGAGAGAGACAAGAGTCAGTTGAGGGAACAGCTTACCTGGTTCGGTCAAGTCTCCTCCACCAGCCCGTGAGAGATTCCCAGGGCCCACAAAGTAGAACATTGGATCAGTGTGTGCGATGAGACATCCTTCAAGGAGAGATAATGATGCCTCACGCAAGTGTATACAGATGAACTCTTGCAAAGAGGGATCTTCCAGGAGTCCAGGGGCCCATCTCTTCTCTCATTGATGTCATCTGGCAGCAGAACCGGGATATATGGATGTGCTTCAACTACCAGCTACTGAACTTCCGCACCATCAATACAACATGCTCCGGGTGGACAATGCACTTATCTTCTAACCGTGCTGTGGAACAAGCCCTGCGTGGTCCTCGGAAATCAGGATCATGCGTGTCAAGTAAGGCAAGAAAGAGTGGGGCAAGGGTGATACGAATATGTTTGTGTCTCATTGCCTTGCCCGCCTCCACCTGTCTCTAGCTCAGCATGCGTAGACCATCCCCCGCTACATTAGTGCTCCACTGGCTTTAACTTTTTTAGGCAGAGACTTATAGGACTTCCGTGGCACCTCCAGGCAGATTTTTTTGCGGCATGGTTTCTACAGACTGATGGCTTAGATTCTACATATTCTGTCACATATCTTTACATTGGATAAGGGGACTACCAAGAAGTGTTGACCAAAGTAAGGCTGATTGCTATTGGAAGTGCACAGCACAATTCTCTCAACTATATATGAAGGGCCCAATCTACGCACAAACTTAAACACAAGACAAAGAATTGCAAAGAACACACTGGTGCACGTCCAGCAGATATTACGGCAGCCCAGTGTAAAGGGTACTGGTGTAGTACAATCCAAAATTGATCAGACAGCCCACCACAACATGGCTGAGTTAGATGGGATACATTTGAGAGAAACCACTGCATTTTCTGAAGTTTGAAGAAAGTTTTGCCAGCAATAACCCCAACTAGAGCTCTGAGATCAAATTCCCACACGACATCAAGGTTTTAAACTTGGCTGTAAAGGATTGCATCAAGCCAGAACACTCTTTGGGGAGATGAACACTTTTCCAAGTGATTAGGAAGATGGCAGGGGCCAGCAACAATACCTCAGTCTTGCATTGAGCTTTATCCCGCTAAGTCATGGCCAATGCTAGACATTTGTCAGTGCCTCAGAGATTCCTGCTGTACTTTCCTCTGGGCTGCTGGCACAAGGATACATCTAGGCATCATTGGCATAAGAGTTGATGGAAGCACCCTGATCCCAACTCCAGGAGCGGTCCCAGGTAAAGAGTAAATGGGCTGAGAGGACCCTGTGACACACAACACTCCATCTGAACTGGGTTTGGAATAAAGATGTTTGCTTTCACATCTGTTCCCGACTGGCAAGGAACAAGTGGAACCCCTAAAATAACCCATCAGATAGCTATACCACTGACACATGGGTCAGGATCAATAAGGCGTTTGTTGTTCATGGTGTCAAATGCCAACAATAGAGCCAGCATTATAAGAATTGACCGATCATCCTCATCTATAATGTGGAGGAGGTAATTCCAGATAGCAAGCAGTGCCATCTCAGTTCTGCATGTAGGGCAGAAACCGGACTGACAAATCAATTGGTTGTTTCCCACAAAATTCTGCAGATGGGAAGTAACAAACTTCTCAAGACTCTTGCAAGCCATGGCAGCCCCGCTATTGTCCAGTAGTTGTGAAAGACCAGTGAGTCCAGACAGGGCTTTTTTTTCGGCAGCAGTGGGTTCCTTCGGTACTGAGGGGAATGCTCCCTGGACCAGATCAAGGTTCACAAATTCAGTAATCGTGGGAGCAAGTGTACTAGTAAATTCTCTGGTATCCAGGAGAGGGATCATATCTTTTGAGTTGAAGGTTGGCTTTAATGATCCTTGCAACAAGGTTATTCCAGAAGTTATTGCATTGGATGTTGGAGACTATGTGGCTGATACTGACCTTCTTGAAGGTCGCTATCAGGGAGTCCTGGCCCTGGACACAGACAAGAGAGAAGACAGACTGCATGATTTTAAAGAGCTCAGGAGGTTTATTTGCAGAGCTTTGCATTCTTGTAGAACCATCGTTTATTTTTTGTTTAATGATTGCCTTCATGTAAACACTGAGTGATCCTTCTGGTCAGCCAGGTCTAAATCAATGCTGGACGGTAGCTCTATAGTTTCTGGTTGACAACATATACTCCTAAATTTGGCGAGTTCCAAATCAAATCATGGGGCTGATTGCGTCTCACCTTACTGATTTGAAGAGGAGACATTTTAGAAAAAGTATGAGGCCAATTATAAGGCACCTACAGAAATCTGTGCAGGACATGAAAATGAATATTAACCGTTAGTTAGCTAAGAACCTGTGAAAGCAGCTTTTCGTTAGTTAGAGTCAAAAGGGGGCAACGTAACCAATGGGATAGTCCCCTTTTTTGGCAAAAGTCATCTTACTGATGATGTTAAGAATTCTGCAATGGGGACTGCTACCACCCACTGGATCAGAAAAAGTATGTAATGCAGCAAGTCACACAGCAGTCTTTACTGTGGAAAGGAGTAGTCATAAGTGCCACAAAAGTATGGGCTATCATAAGATCTAAAAAGACTGCTATTGCAGGTCTATCAGGACCAATCCAGCCAAATGTAAAATCGCTCCTAACATATGCAGCTGGGTACTATCGTTGCCCCAAGAGGGTACACATCTAGCTAATGAGTCAAGAAAAGATTTAGAGAGACGAAGAGGGCAACAACAAAGCAATATTTTTGGGGCAGACTGATCACTCCAAGATATAGAAGCAGGAATTCGGCGACTCTTGGGCAGTCAGGGACTAGACCATCAAGAATACTTTTAAAAGATGATAGCCACGATTCCTCCTCACAGAAAGGCCCTGTGGAGGGAGATATGTTATGTTATTGGGCATGTGTAAAGTGCCTTTCACCATTGGTATGATTCCAAAGTGCTGTGGGTTGAACGCCCTCAAGGACCGTAGTCCAGGTCAGTGGAGAGAGTAGTGTAGTAAATAGTGCTTGGCGGCACTCAGTATGTGTGCAGGCAGGGCGGATTAAGTGGTGTAGCTGCATTCTAGTTCTAGGCATGCTGCAGTGGTTGTGTGAGATCAGTAGATTGTGTGCAGCAAAGCCAATTGGACTTGGGTAGCTGCATTCTGGTGGCAGCAGAGTTGGTGAATGGGATTATGTGTGCAGCTAGGCCGATTTTAGTAGGGTATAGCTGCATTCTAAAGACTGTTGAGGTGATCATGGAGGTGTATATGTATGTGTGCAGCTAGGCCGAATTAATCGAGGGGTAGCTGCATTCTATTGTTTGTTGGTGCCGAGGAGAGAGTTAGCATATTGGTGTGTTTGAGGGTCTGCGTGGATTGGAGGGAGACTCTGTTCCTGATGACCTTCTAGTGCCTGTCGTGTTGACAGTATCTCCCTTTGGGGTTTGGGGCTGTTAGGCTAATGTATGATATGATATGATAGGTTATCCCTGTGTTGTGATGGGTCTGCATCCATTTCATATATATCCGTCCTACCACTGCATCCTAGAAATTGTGGCTGGTGCTTGTGAGCCCGATCCAGCATCAGCGTCTATGGTCATCCCTGTGTCTTGCTGTATCTGAAATTGTTAGTTGGTGGCACCTTCTCAGTGTGCACTTGCATCAAGTTCTGTATTACGAACGTATGAGAACATCCTAGATATGGTGGCTGGTACTCTGTGTGTAAACAACTTTTCTGCAACTAAGCAGATACTTGCTGGCAGGTTGTCCTCTGTCATCCCCTGTCACTACTATAAACTACACCTATTTCTAGGTTAATAATAATGTATGAACTAAAGCCGGCATTAGCTACTGCAGGTCAAATATAAGACATGAAGAACAATAATTACTGCTGCTGCCTGTGATGCACTGCGCGGCACATTTTGTTCTCAAATCTTGACTCTAACACTCCTTCTGTCCTCATTCTCCTCGACCTCTCTTCTGCTTTCGATACAATAAACCACAACATCATGATCCCCCGTCTACGGGATACCCTGGCCATCACAGACCAGGCCCTGGCATGGCTTGCCTCCTTTCTCTTTGACTATCCTTCCTAGGTGGAACTGGGGCCCTTTCTCTCACCTATCATCCTCTCTACTTGTGGTGTCCCCCAGGGATCTAACCTAGCCCCCTGGTTCTACAATTCCTACATGGCCCGCTTGGCCCACAGGATCTCTTCCTTTACCTCTAACTTCCACTGTTATGTGGATGACACACAGCTCTCTTTCAGGCTACCCTCGGCCTCCTCCTACTCGCTAATCCCTGACTGTCCGCAATTTAGTCTTGGTGTGCTGCTAACGATCTCTGCCTGAATACCAGTAAGACAGAGATCATCCTCATTGGGACCCCTGCTCCCACTTTCCCACTTTCACTCTGGCCGGCCTCCCTTTGCCCCGCTCCGACACCTACTAATGAGGCAAAAAATCCAGGGGTCATCTTCGACTCCACACTCTCCTCCTCTCACATCTCGGACATCACCAAAAAATCCCACTACCTGCTGCACCTTCTCAGAGGCACTCTAATTGTTCTCACTTTCCCCCAGAGGCTCACCATTGTGAGCCCTGGTTCTCTCTAGGCTGGACTATTGCAACAGCCTCTTCCTCAGTCTCCCTATTTCTACACTCCATCCTCTACAACTCATCCAGAACAGAACCGCAAGACTTATCCTTGGCCTCAAGCCCAGGGGCTGAAATCCCTCCACTGGCTCCCTGTGGCTGCTAGGATCAAGTTCAAGACCATCTGCATAATCCACACGTCTTTCTGGGGCTGGGGCCCGCACTATATACAGCGCTATGTTCCTAAATACTCCCCCTCTAGGGGGCGTGGCTAACCACCATGCAAGCAGGACATCTTTCCATGCAGCACCGTTTGAAGTGCCCTTGATTTGCCGCATGACTGAGATTTCGCCTCACTAATATTCCTGAAACCCACCGTAACTACGGATCAACACCCTGAGCACCAGCACATGAAATATGGTCTTTCTGCGACCTTCCTGCTCAGAGATATCTCGACTTGGCGAGACGCGCCGGCTCCAGAAAATGGTGCCTGCCTAAGAGACGCTACCGCGTATGTTAACACGTCTGCTGACTCCGCTCCAGTGACGGATTGAGTGGCTTGATGGGGTGACACGAGGGCGGGGAGTGAGGAGTGGGGACCGGAGCTGTCACACGTAGCGGAGACCTGAGACCCGGCACCCCCCAAGCCCGGGGGAGGCTCGGCCCCGAGCGGCTTGTGACGCGCCGCTGGATCCCCGTGCTTGGAGTGCAGCGTGAACGCCCCGGCCTGCTTGCCTGAGGAAGAAGGGAGAGAGCTCCGGAACTGCCGGCGGGCGGAGCGTTTGAAAGCCGGCTTCAGAACTCAGCGAGGCCAGCCGGAGCATCCTGCGACAGCGGGGTAAGGAGCCGGGGGGAGGAAGAGACCCCGCAGCTATCACCACCGATTCGCTCAGGACTGGCAATCCCACCCCCCCACCCCGCGCCCGCCCCAACGCCTTGGCCCCCTCGCGCACGTCGGCGTGAAAGCTCCGGGGCTGCGGGCTGTGCTCTGTGCCCTGTCCTGTGGGGCGCACACAGCGGATAGCATACCGGGCCCCGTGGCGGGCACCTGGGGGCCCCCGTCCATGGGTGCACATGGCAGGACACCAGGAAGTCATACCCGTTCCTAACTGCCTGACTACGGGCCACCCGTTGAGTGAGCCCCGGAGAGCCTTCTAGCCTGCTGTCTGAGGGAATACTGGCATAGAGGTGCCCAAGTGTGCACGGGGCCCCCCTTCTGCGCCGGCTGAGGAGGGTGCAGCGCATAGGGCCCTGTGGTACCACAATCAGTACACCCTGACATCTATGCCCCTGCACAAAGCTCCTACGCCCACCACAACGCGGATAGCCCTGAACCAGTCCGCCCAAAATGAAATGTCTGTGAAAAGCAACAAGAGCAGACAGAAGCAAACCACCATGGAATTCTACGCGGCCAGCGGCTCCACCCAACCTAACACCAGCACCACCAGCGCGGAAGTGCAGCCGGAGGGGACCCAGGAACCCGCGAACTCACAGCTCATGGAAGCCATCAAGACCCTACAGAGGACCATGGAGAGCAAAATTGACGCTGTAGCTATTGACCTAAACCTGCTACGACAGGACGTTTGTGCTATTGCAAATAGAACGGAGGCGCTAGAGACCCAGATCCGAGAGAACAATGAGGTAAAAACCCAAATCCTCAAAGACGTGGATGTGCTGGAACAAAAGGTGAAAAACCTTGAGGACAGAGCCGAGGAGGCAGAAGGGCGGGCCCGCCAAAACAATATCAGGCTCCTGGGCTTGCCGGAGGGCATCGAAGGGAGCGACCCTACTAACTACATTGAGAAACTCCTATTACAAGAGATTGGGGTAGGGAAGCTGTCACAAGGCTTCACCATTGAGCGAGCACACTGTTCCCTCGCCAAACGGCTGCCCCCGGGGACTCCACCCAGACCCGTAATAGCCAAGGTGCTTAATTACAAAGACTTGGAGGCGATTCTGGCATTTTCGAGGTCGGGTGGCCGTATACAGAGGGACTCTGCCAGTGTGGCCATATATCCAGATTACACACTACATGTCCAGATGGGGAGGGCCCAATTTAACTCTACCAAGGCAAGACTAAAACACGCAGGCTTACGTTACATGCTCCTCTACCCGGCTAGGTTAAAAGTGCTACACAACAACAAAGCTCTACTATTCGACACGCCAGCCGAGGCCTGCGAGTGGATGGACGGCGAACAGCTCCCAGACCTCAAACCTAGCGAGCACAGGCAGCGGGAGTGGTGCCCCAAGTGACACACATCGCCCAGCAAAGGGGCGGGTCTCACACGGAAACCAGGACGCAACACGATGCGGCAACACAGATCCTCACAGGAGCTGCATAGGAGTTGAACAATGACCCACAAGACACCAACTGAAGCGTTCCTGCTTCAAGCCCTCTGAAAACATTTGGGTTTGTTTAACCCGCCGGTAGGGCACCAGGAGACCAAAGGTCAAATGGAGCGGAAACGGGGTAGTCAGAATGGGGGAAACCTCGCTAGACTTGTTAAGTTATGGGGAAGTGGTAAGTTTTTTGGGAAGGGGAACCCAGATTAGGGGACCCCAGTTGGGGATTGTTGATATACACTGGGAAATACTGAGACCACAGGGACCATCCTTACGCAATGCAGCACCTTTAAGACCTCGAGCCCTACCTGTCACATACAACAAACCACATTACGCTTATGGCTGACACAATAAGGGTTGTTACATGGAACGTCAGAGGCCTGAACAGCTTTGTTAAACAATGACGTGTCCAAACCTACTTGAAGAGATGCAAGGTCGGAATCGCCATGCACAAGAGACTCACTTGACTGCTAAGAAACTGGAGGGCCTGGCCAAAACCTGGCGTGGTACCCTAATAGGCTCAGCTTACTCCTCTTATGCCAGAGGGGTTCTGATCTGGATCGCCCCTACTGTCCCTTTCAGACTTACTGGCACTAAGTCAGACAACGAGGGCAGGATGGTGGTGGTGTGCGGTTCTATCGAGGGCAAAGAGGTATGCTTGGTCAGCACTTACGCACCTAACCACGATGCAACCACCTTCTTCCACTCCCTTTATACGCGACTCAGCCCGTATATGGACAGAATCATGATATGGGGGGGTGACCACAATTGTACCCTTGACCCTCTACTGGACAGATCAGATGACAAACACGTTCGCCCCTCCCCCCCGGCCAAAATACTTTCCAGACTAGTCCAACAATTGCAGCTCAGGGATCTTTGGAGGGACCAGCACCCTGAGCAACACGAGTATTCCTTTTACTCCCCACCCCACGCCGTACACACCAGGCTGGACTATATTTTTCTCAGCCAAACACAACAGTCCATATTTGTTGATGCGCGCTATCTGCCAAGGGTGCTGTCTGATCACTCTCCCCTGTTGGTCACCTGGGAGGTGTTCCCGCCTAGATCCCCTGTACCCACATGGAGGCTGAGGGCTGAGGCCTTACTTGATACAGCATTCCGGGAACGCATAAGGGATAGTGCTGAGGAATATTGGCAAAATCACTTGCATAGCGTTAAATACATGAGTACAACTTGGGAGGCATACAAGGTGGTCATGAGGGGCGAGATGATCGCAGCTGTTGGGGGTGCCCAGAGATTCATTACAACCTTGCTAGAGTGCGCAGAGAGGGACCTGAGTATGCTTGAAAGCAGGGCCGACCCTTCCCCTGAGCAAGTACAAAAAATTGCCGAACTCAAACAATCCTGCCTAACTCATTGGGAATAACTCAGTAAACTGAGCTACGCCAAGCACATACAGAGAACCCATGCCCTGGGAGACAAGCCAGGGAAACTCTTAGCTTGGCTCTATAAAAGGGAGACCCCCAGGCCACCCATTTGCCACATACTCGCTCCTGACGGCACCGCCGTGCATACCCAACAAGAAATCAATTCTGTTTTTTCTGACTTCTATCACAGCCTGTACTCCGATGCCCCGCCCCCCTCTGACTCAGGGATTGAGGACGCCCTTGACGTCATTGACCTGCCTAAATTAGACTTGCATTTGGCTGAGACCCTTGACGAGCCCGTCACTCCCGACGAGATCAGGGTGGTGATCAGATCACTACCAGCTGGGAAAACCCCGGGTTTAGATGGCCTCCCGGGGGAATTTTATAAGACCTATGAGGAAACACTCTCCCCAATTTTGGCCGAGGTCTTTAATGAAGCCTTCGAGCGTGGTACCCTCCCGGACTCCATGAGTGAGGCCGTGATTATACCCTTGCTCAAATCTGGGAAGGACGGGTCAGTTTGCGGTTCATACAGACCCCTCTCTATGCTAAACGTAGACTGCAAGATCCTCACTGCCCTGCTAGCAAATAGACTGCGCAGGGTAATCCCACTGTTGATCCATCAAGACCAAACTGGTTACGTCCCTGGGCGTTCCATCACCGAGAATCTGCGCAGGTTACATCATGTTATTTATAGTACTGAGGGAAGGCCGCAGAAACTTGCAGTGGCGTCATTAGATGCCACCAAAGCTTTTGATTCCGTAAGGTGGGACTGGTTATATGCTACCATGGCCAAAATGGGGATAGGCCCTGTATTTCTAAAATGGACCCAGCTGGTTTATGCTAACCCCACCGCGAGAGTATGCACCAACAAAACCGACTCTGCAAAATGGTCCCTACATAGGGGCACCCGCCAGGGTTGCCCTCTGTCCCCCATGTTGTACATCATTGCTGCGGAACCAGTGGCAGCTTACCTGAGACAGGAATATGGGGAGAGGGGCATTAAGATAGACGGGGTGACCCACCTCTTCTCTATGTGCGCTGATGACACCCTTTTGTACCTTCAAGACCCTGAGCACCTCCTGCCCTGCATCTTGGAAACCCTGGACTGCTTCCACAAGCACACCAGGATCCAGATTAATAGGAGCAAGTCTTGCCTTTACCCCCTAGCAGCACTATACAGTGATAATTATAGATCCCTCCCTCTTCTAGATCTCGAATGGCAGGTGACATCTTTCAAATACCTGGGGATAACCATACACCGTAACCCCTGCACAGAACATATTCTTAATACTGTAAGAGCCAAAGACTCTATCGCGAGATCCATGGAATTCTGGGGTCACCTCCCGCTTTCAGTGGCCGGGAGGGCTGGTCTCCTTAAGATGGTCGCCCTTCCCCGCCTACTACATAACTTCACTAACGTCCCCTTTAACATCCCCCCTTCATTCTTTAAAGACCTCAACAAACTCTGTAGGGGCTTCCTCTGGCAGGAAGGTAGGCACAGAGTGGCATTGGAGACTCGCCAGAGACCATACGAGAGGGGCGGACTGAAGATCCCCAATTTTGAGCTTTACTTCCTTGCTAGCCAGCTGAGACATGTCACGCAATGGATGGCTGACGAGAGCACAACAGACACTCGCCTCCTTCAACCGGCCCTTCCCTGGCTGTTATTAAGAGACATAGGCCCTCATTACGACCCTGGCGGAATTCGGAAAACGATGGCGGAAATGCAATACCGCCATCGAATAGCGCTCGGTGCGACTATGACCCGTCACCGCAAAGTACGAAGCCATTAGCGACACCGAAGTGAACGCCAACGCTAACTGCACCAAGCACGCGCGCGCGCGCCATGCCAAACCGTAAACACCACCATGGCGCAAGGGTACGCTAATTCCGACCCTAGCGGACATGTACCTAACGCCATCAAGCATGGCGGAATGTACCATTCCGCCATGGTGAGAAGTACGGCATCGCGAATCAACCGTAAACGGCCCCACTGAGTGCCTGTACACCGCTCCCTGCCCACAAAGTACAACTCCCCGTAGGTGCAATGAAGTCACAATGCAACCATTGAAATGTACAAGTCACCCATGCATGCCAACGAACAAAAGAAACACAACAGGGGCCAATGGGAGCTGCAGGGCACAGATGGCACGAATACAGAAGCCATCCCAATGGACATGACCACAGTCCCCCACCAAGAAACGCACGCAAACACAGGCACCTGTGACCAGCAATATTCCGAAAATCACATCATTCCACCAGTCCACCTGGCTGACCGGCATCTGTTACACAAAACCCAATCCCCCGCCCCTGAGCATGACAACATTCAAACAGTCATATTGGCAGCCCCCATCCCTGACCTCACGGGCTTCGTAGGCAAACGCGCCCAGTACAGTACCACGCAACTAAACTCCGAAGCTGGAACCCAATGCAGATCTCCTCACAATACATCGCTCCCCAAATAGGAATATGCCACATCACTTGCAAAGAAGAACGCTACACGGGCCAAATCAGAATAGAAATTTAATGCACAACAAAATCACCAAGCCCATACAGCCATCAGGCCATGAACTCCAAAACACATTTCACCATTGTGGGCTGCATCCGCAAGAAATGACCAGCCACTACTTGTGTGACGCCCTGTTCCATCATGGTACACAGAGCCACATTCACGTACGAAAAGGCAACATGGAAGCGCACAGAACCGCAGGGCCGTCCCAATGGGGAGGCACTAGTCCAGCTGAAAGGCCGAAATGTTGCTCCGAGCCACCAGTACTGCGTAAGGGCATGTGGCCCATTGGCGATCATCCCATAAGATCGTAATGCAGCTCCACTGATTAACACGAAGCAGCAGGTGTCGGGAGTAAAAGCCATCTGCAGGAGTGGCATACAGATGGCAGTGGCAAAAGGGGAGGAGATACCTGTCAACCAAAAGAAAAGAAAAAGAACAGAATGGCCATCAGAACTACATTCGAACAACTCACTTCAATGATCACACTAAATCCACAGCCATATGCATGCTAGCCCACTCCAAAGGTTCATCACCACCCAAAAACCACTTGCGACTCATAACTATCTATATCGAGGTGTAAACACCATCACAAACGAGTGTACCTGTGCATGCGTCTGTCAAAACAGAATCCATCAGATGGGATTGGTAACGTGCATGGACACAAGTGTCTGAGGGCGCGTCGAGACAGGGAGGGCTCAACAAGGCCAGATAGACGATGGTCCCACTATGGCAGCCCTGCATCACATAGCGTAGGGGAGGCGGATAGATTCCAAGAAGCCCTGTACATGGCAAACTCTGTATCAAATCACCTGCCCATGCATCCATTCATCATTCCCTCATCCCGGGATTAAAACGCCTGAATATTTACTCACATAACATTAGAAATATCCATTGAGTCTGTGCGTTATGCAGCCTGCAAAATCCACAGTGCCCCAGCCCGTAATTCCAGTGTAGTGAAGTAACATGTATTTGGGAACGTCCGGCCTCATCGCCCACGTCGCTATTGCGCATCTCAAACCATTCATATCAATCATTGCATCCTCGCCATGGCCCCTGTCCCAAGGACATTGAACAATAGTACGTTATATTTGCAGTCAGACCTGTGGGCATTTCCTCGCCGCTAGCTGAAAACCGAAAGCGCCGCCCTTCGAATTCCTCATTTGCAACATCACGTCGAAGAGGCATCTGTGGCCGTTTGAAATCACTAATTAATCCATCTAGTGCGGCTGTGTGTGAAAATGGCAACTGCCTTCACCCACAAATGGGACGCCCCGCCCGTCGTTGCAACTCGGTACAGTGATGCATGAGGGTCCACCGTTACTCGAGTACTACGTTCCACTGACCCTTCACAAGTCTGTTCGCGACTGCACAGATAGTATGTGAAACAATGGGACCACAGCAGAATGAACATATCAACCAATGTTACACGGCCATCGGGTACAAATACATGATTGCAATAGCAAGATGCCATTCCCCGAATTGCAGCGTTGTGTGCGGGACGTGCTCGGCCAAAGGGGAGAGCAGTTTGCACAGGTGGAATGAATCACCACAGGTGGAGGCCATACAGCCTGAAAACACATAAATTGCACAGCCAGTCTCCTCCCACAACCACACCGAAATGCTACCGGCAGGACTCGCGATGTTGGCCCTGGGGGACATGATAGCACTGCAAGTACTCCAACTCCAAGAAGAAGACGAACACCAACTACAACCGGCCGCACGGAGGAGACGCAGGAGGAGGAGGAGGGCAAGGCAGGGCCAGCAAGGGCCGCCAGCACAGCCACTACCACCACGCAGGCAGCCCGCAATCCCACGCCTCCGAGCACATCCGTTCAACCTCACTGATGAGCAGATCCACACCCTCTACCGTCTGGACCGGGACACCATAGCCGCCATTGTGGACATGACACAGGCTGACCTTGTCAGCATGATAGATAGCCCAACCGCCATCCCACCCCTACTGAAGGTGGTGTCTGTACTCCACTTCCTGGCCACAGGCACCTACCAGCACACAGTCGGACAGTTGCATGGCATTTCTCAGCCACTGTTCTCACGGACACTATTGCAAGTGCTCGATGCCCTCCTGCAGCACGCAGACGACTACATCTCCCTACCACGCTCGGAGCAGGAAATTACCAACACAAAAGTGGGATTCCATGCACTTGCCGGCATACCGGGTTGCATTGGTGCCATCGACTGCACCCATGTGGAATTGGTCGTCCCACATGCCATGGAGGCCCAGTACCGCAACCGAAAACAATTTCATTCTCTGAATGTACAAATGGTGTGTGACTCCAACAGGATCATTACACATTGTTGTGCCAGATTCCCTGGATCAACCCATGATTCTATGGTCTTGAGGAACTCTACAATACCACGCTACATGGAGCGACACGCAGGGAACAGATCCTGGCTACTCGGTGAGTCTCATTACATGCATGATAATGTGGGGTATGTGATTCGGCAATGACCTGGCAGGAAGGGGGGGGGGTGTGCGTACGTAGCAATGGCATTCCACATCATACGTTTATCGTCCACATACAGGTGATGCTGGATATCCACTGAAGAGATGGCTCCTCACACCAGTCCGGAACCCACGGGACCAGCATGAGGAGGACTACAACCATGCCCACTCACGTACCCGTGTAGTCATTGAACAGGCATTCGGCCTACTGAAGGGTCGTTTCCGCTGCCTCAGCAGGTCTGGCGGGGCACTCATGTACCGCCATGAGAAGGTTGCAAAGATGGTGATGGCATGTGTCATGCTCCACAACATGTGCGTACGTAGAAATGTGCCCATGCCCCCTGACGCAGAACTGCAAGCACCTGATGATGGTCATGATGAGGGTGGGGATGTGGCAGCACCTCAAGGAGTCTGCGAGGCACCGGAGGGCCGTGACATTCGTCAGCATCTCATTGATGTATGCTTCTAGCACTCACGCCTGGTGGCTGATACATGGACACGGGACTCGTGGGACTGTGTGTGTCTGGGACATGCACAATATGGACTGTACGCCTATGATGGCCTAGTGCACAAAGATCAATGTCCACACATCTCATTGGTTGATCGTGCACTGTTTATGGCATATGTGATATCATGTTGTACACCCTATCGACCCGCCACCCAAGTGAGCCCAACACACCCCCTCCACCCTCCTACCTCCCCCCCGAACACCAGTGTCCAAAGATGCTCATTGTCAGTGGGCAGTCGCTATTGCAAGCCCCCTCTGCGGGTATCAGGGGCACCCCTGCCTGTGGAGCGCAGGTTCCTCCCAGATCTACGTTGGGGGCTGCCCTGGACGGAACTTGCAACGGATGATGTCTCTGCCTGCTCACGTCCATGCATGTCCCTAAGGGTTTGCGAGAGCTCAGTGAGCACACGGCGCACTGCGGCAAGTTCGGCACATACGTCCTTGGACGTCGCATGCAGTTCCCCCCTCAGGCTCTCGGTGCTTCTCTCCATTTGGACTCCCAGGCTCTCGGTGCTACTCTCCATTTGTGCCCTTAGTGTCTCTGTACCTCTCTCCATTTCTGCCCTAAGTGTCTCAGTTGATGTTTCTATGTCTGCCTTAGTGCCCCCACATTCATCGGCATGGTCCTTGAGGAGCGTGGCCAGTTGCTGCTGTTGCACGATTAACTGGTCGAGGGACTGTTGCCTCTGCTGGGCCATGGCCATTTGCGGGGGTGTCACAGAGGGGCTGTTGACCTCATGTTGCCTTGCCACAGGGCTTGTGGGGGATGGCCAGTCGTCGTCTTGTGGGTGCCCCTGCGTGGTATCCTCATGTTGTACGGGATGGGACAGACAGGGGGATTGGGACAGGTCATGGATGGATCTGACTTCGACATCCCCGTCTTCTGTGTCGGAGCATGCTGCCATCAATGGGGTGTCACCTATGGTGCTGCTGCCACCAGAGGCAGTGCCTTCTGTGGCATCCGTTGGGGGGACCTGTGGTGGTGGTGGTGTGGGCATGCTGGCTGCTGGGGTGCCTGTTGATGTTCCCTCCTCTGTGCTGCCACCTGATTTGTGCTGCTGCCGTGTCTTGATGCGTGCAGCTGAGGTGGAGGGTCTTTGGCCGTTGGTCTTGGCCCTCTTTGCAGGTGTGCTGGTAGGGGTGTCCTGATGCTCGTCGTTTGGATCGGACCCTGTGGTGGAGTAAAGGAGGGCGAGGGTTATTGATGGGTCTGTGGGAATTGGAATGGCATTGTATCACATGCATTGGGGTGGTACCTGAGGGTGATTTGGGTCGGGGCCTTGGAGGTGCTTTCATTTGTGTGTGGAGTGAGGGTGCAGTTGTTTGGCAGCCTGCAGTTAGGGTGTGCCTGCTGCACGTGTAGTGCGTGTTTTAGGGGTTTTTAATTATTTATGTATTTATTGTGGGTTTTAACGTGCGCTATCAGGCCGATGTGTGTGGACGTTCTCCTGGACATGTGTTTCTGTTGCACTATGTGGACACATGGTACTTCACATGGATGGACTTGTGGATTTGGCATTGTTTTATCTGGCCCACCTACCTGAATCTTCGGATGTCTGCACTCCTTTCTCCATCCCTCCGACTCCCTCTATGCTCTCCATTCCGATGGTGGAGGCACAGATTTCTTCCCAGGGGGTCAACTTGATGGGTGATTCAGGACCTCCCCCGGTGGCTGTGGCAATGTTGCGGTTGGCAGAGAGTATGCTGCGGACGCGTATCCGCAGGTCGTCCCATCGCTTTCGGCATTGCTGTGGGGTGCGGGGTGCGGTCCCCACCGCACTTACCCGCTGTGCCACCAGAGCCCATATGGCCTTCTTGTTTGCAAGTGCCGTCCTGGTCATTTGCGTGCAGAAGACGACGGCAGCATTCTCCTGGAGGGTCTCTGTTAGCACGGTGAGTTCCTCACGGGAGAAGTGGACCTGCCGCTTGCGGTCGCACGCTTTCTTCGCTACTTTTCCCATTTTTCTTGGTTTCGCTAGGGTGGATGACGGGTTGGGGTGTGTCTCAGGGTAGTGTTTTTAGTGGTTGTGTGGTTTTAGTGGTTTTATAGGTGTACGGCGGGATGTTTCCCGTTCCGGGCCCATGTTTTTACTTCCGTTTCCGTATATTTACGGTCACCGTACTTTCCGGTAGGCGCACACTGCGGTGTCCGCTGTGATGGGTGGCGGTATTGCACCTAGGGCGCCGTACGGCGGCGGTGTGGGCCGTTTTGGGGTCATTTCCGCCATCGCGGACTTTGCACTTCCGCCATGCCGTGGTGCTCGTGCCCGATGGGTCGGAATGGGCCGCACTTTGCTCCTTCGTGCAATGGCGGAAACGCTATTTACGCTGTGGCGGTCCGGTCAGTCACTTTCCGCCAGGGTCGTAATGAGGGCCATACTGTGGTCCTGGGAAGGGTGCTATGAGACATTGCCCTTACCTTGCTGAGCTCGGGATCCGGCTTTGGAAAAGGGCTTGTAAGCTGGTCGGGTCTGAGGACCCATTCTCCCCACAGATCCCCATTGCTGCACTTATGGCTAATCACTCTTGGGGGCAACTTGAAACACGCACACAGTGGGAGCCCCTCGGGGTGGCCACACTTGGGGACTTGATCCATGAACAGGAAATCTTAACTTTCTCGGAACTCTGTGAGGCTACGGGCCTGCCGGCAGGACAGTTCCTGTTGCGCAGGGTGGTTGTACAGGCCTTGAACAATAGATGGCCGGTCGCTGCCGACCAGACCCAAGAAAATGAATGCATTGAAACGATATTGAACTCCGCTGAGGGGGGCCACGAAACCTCATGAATCTACGAAGCCCTGCTGTGGGGCACGACCAAGGGTGACCTTAAATGCAGGAGTAAGTGGGAAACTGAACTGGGCCTTGTTTTCGATATAACCCACTACCATAAGAAAGTCTCCAGAAACGCCCGCTTGCAGCTTATCCAGCTGTACATCACCAACAGAGCGTACCTCACACCGGAAGTCATATCAAGATTCACAGGTGCTGAAATCCAATTATGCCCCAAATTCAGTGAGCCCCGGGCTGGAATGACTCACATGTTCTGGGGCTGTCCAGTGATTAGGGAGTTCTGGTCGCTAGTTAAGGAGAGGGTGGCTGGTGCGGGTGTCGAAATTGTGGTGGACGAGCCTACGGCCTGTATCTTGGGTAGATATAGGTGAAACAGGAAGAACAAACCCCTAAACAAGCTTAAAGACCTTATATACATTACGGTTAAAAGACATATTGCCATGGGGTGGAAAAGCCCCAGAGGCCTGCATATGTCCCTATGGTGGGGAGACCTTACTAAGTGGATTGCTGCTGAAACCGCAGCGTGGGAAACGGCGATCCAAATACAGAGACTAGATTCCAGCGAGGAACTGCACCGTTGGGTGGCCCTGACAGTGCCCCTGCTCCACCCTGAGTTGGAGGATATCGAGCTGGGCGGAGAGGATTGCCAGACCTGGGCACGGACCCGTGAGGAACAAGGAACTAACCGTGGTCTTGGAGGGGAGGGGAGAGGGGAGGGTTGGGGAGAAGTTGGTATTTTTCGTTCTGATATGCATGACCTATTCTAATGATATTGGTTCTGTTACCTTTGTTATTAAACCAATAAAAAAAATTAAAAAATGTAAATAAAAATACTCCCCCTCTAGAGCCCTCCGCTCGTTCTCCTCCAACTCTCTGCGGGTGAGCCGTTTCCCAAACAGAGATTTGGGGGTAGATCTTTATCCTCTGCAGATGCCTCCCTCTGGAACAGCCTCCCTGCCTCTATCTATCTTGAGCTGGAACTCCTTAAGTTCTGGAAACTCCTCAAGACCTTCCTCTTCTTTTCCACCTTCTCTCTCCCTCTCCCTTGCTAACCTACATTCTCTCTCTTCAGTCTTCGTCCTCCTACCCCTCCCTAACTGCTAAATTCTGCTGACTGATGGCTGATTCACCTCCAGAGCCTTACAGGTCCCAGGCTTCCCACGCCAGACTCTTGCCCTTGCCTCCGGGCCGCTGCACTATGTTCATCATTCCTGCACTTTCACTAGACACTCCATGAGTGGGCAACCTCTCTGCACTTAACTCAGGGCCCGCTGGACTGGTGCGCACTTATACCCTCCCCTCTACCCCCCTTCCGTGCATCCTATCCGTACCCATGCATTACCTGAAGGTACTAGGACTAGTAAGCTCGTTTGTCCTGTCCCCCCTTTTTTGTCTCCCTTACCAAGAATGTTAGCGACTGTAACACTTTGTGCGCTTGCACTAACAGAATGCCTTCAGGTCTAGTTAACTAGTTTTTATGTCTGATCATTTGGAAACTTCAAGGCCTAAAATAATTACTGTATTCCTTTGGTCCCTTCCCGCCTTGAAGCACTTTGAGGCACTCCATTTGTGTATAATCGCTATATAAATAAACAGTTACAATTACTATGGGCTATGTTCATCGGGGTGCATTCATATTAGACAGCTTGGTTCTTCATGGTGACAGAATATCAGGCACATAGCGCATGGACTGGCTCTAGTCCTTGTTTTCCTACTTGGCAACTGTGATCCTAGTCAAAAAGCCTTACCTCTGTGTGCTCTACTTCTCGCGTCGTTGGCCAGAAATGAGGAGCACCTAAATGCCAGCCGAGCACTCCTTAACAAACTGGGCATCTACATTGTGTTCATCTTTCAGTCTGTTATAGGGAAACCAGTGGATGCTTCTGAGTGGCAATTGTGTAAACTGCGCGTCGAGACTGGAGCACGAGCAGTAAAGGCTTCTGCAAAGAAGATCCTGTTCAGTGCTTTTCGATTTTACATTGGACTCTTCGGGAAAATGCATGTGTTTTACACGATGTGCATTTATAATGAGCCTCGCGAAATGCAAAAATACCTCTGTGCAAAGCAAGCCGTGCTTATTTATTAGTTGTGCTTGAGGGGGCCCTGCAGTGAAGGGTTCACAGTAGCAGCGATGGAGTGACACTGCACTCTTCTGTGCACTTGTCCCGCGCCAAGACAGGGCTTCTTTCTTTTTGATGGGTGAGCTGAGCAGTGTGCTGCCGCTCCTTTGGCCAGAGTGGGTGAAGTGAAAAGGTAACAGCCAGTCAACCCCGGCTGACAGGAGCCTACTGTCAGAACTTGCGATTGGCGGTATCCACAAGAGCCCCATTTTAAGCGGCGCCCACCATTAGGCGCTGGCTGCCATCAGCAAGTGGGCTGCTGCACTTTTATCAGCCAGACCTGCAAAGGGCAGGGGTGTGCTGGGAACCAGAAGAGGCCCTGTACATAATGCACACATTTTCAGCAAGCCCATCCCTTTTCCTACAGGAAAATTTGGAAATAAAATAGGCAGGGCTTTAAGTAGGGTACGAATTCGAGGGAGGGCCAATTTGGGGGCGTGGCTTGCGGGATGGGCGTGGCCCAAAAAGTACAAAACCAGTATGGTATGCAAACAAATATATATTTGTATGCGTACCTTACTGTGGTTTGTGTTATATGCAAGCCATTTCTATGCTTATAATAGATGGCTTGAAAAGTACACAAACCGTAGTGAGGTACGCACATGAATATATAAATGCTTACATTTGTATGCTTGCTTGGGTGCCTTACTGTGGTTTGTGTACTTCAAGGTGGCTTGAAAAGTACACAATTCAAGCCATCTTTTATAAACACAGAAATCTGCACAGAGTCCCCAGGTACGCTGAGGGTTAAAGACCCTCAGCGACCTGGGGAAACAAAGGGACAGTAACTTCCTCTGGTGACCCCTAGCGCGAGGGGTCACTAGAGGAATGTACAGTGACAGAAGTGCCAGCCAGCCACAGCAACCCTTTGGCTGGCTGGCACTTCTGTCAGCTTGCCTGACTTAATGGCGGGCGCATCTCCCGTTGCAGCTGTGGCCGCGGCGGGATGATGTGTCTGCCAATGTTGTGGTGGGCCCCGGCTCAGTCCCACTTTTTGGAGTCTGCTGGCCCACTTAAAGCACTGACAATAGGTTACCACACAAAGAGAGCCAGGGAGCAGAGAGGCCTATCTGGGAAATCGCCAGAGTTCCCTCTAGGTCAGTCCGCCCCTGCATGGGGGCTAGCGATAGCTGCACAAAGTAAAGAGGGCATTTGGATGCTCGCCACGGGCTGGTATGAGAAGCTGTGGAGCCGGTACGTGTAGACACTGTGAACAACCAGGCCACCCTTAGAGACCCAGAACGTGATGCCTGGCGCCCTGCAGAAGAGGCCAGCTGTGCGACTTACCCACACAGAGTACAGAGGAAACCTGCGATGAGCCCTGCACAGATCCTAAGGGCCAGGGAGGCGGGCCCCAAATAGAAAAAAAAGCCTTTATGGTTGCCTGCTTATATAATAGGGACCCGTCTTCCAACCGTATATTGTTCCCCAACAGGACGACGTGCTTTTTAAAAGGTGTTGACAGAATTTCACATTAATGAAGACGCACATTTCCTAATATTTGTTCTACACCCTTCACAAACTTTCTTGGTTTTAAGTGTTTCTTCCACTTTAATCGGAATAGGGCTAAGCACATCCGATCCTTAGAGCATCGTTGTTGGAAGAAAGCAGTTTTAATAAAGGGATCACTTCCTGCGTTCTCTACATTCTCTGGGTCCAGGGCTCTGCCTTTCATCTTGCAGGCCTTTCATCTTGCAGAAATGCAATGCCACCCAAATGAACCCTGACCACCTGGAGCTAATTCCGCAACAACACATTCCGAGCGGGGGCGCCATCACCCAGCAAACTCAGTATCCCTCTGCAGGCCTTCCTCCCACTCGTGCACATCCGGCTAGTTCCAGCAAGTCCTTGTGGGCCTCCAGTTTTGCAGATGCCTCATGGGCACCTTTATTGGGCAAATGGCTACGGATTCCGATCCCAGGTCCCGCTGCCTGATCGACCTTACACACACCGCTCTTTGCCCAATTGGTCAAAGGGCCCAGGAGGCAGAATGGGCAAGGCACCTTGGCTGATCAGGGTGAGCCCTAACCCTCTTCTGAGCCCGCCCCCCACCCACTGCATGCTAGATAAAGGAGAAGGGGGGCCCCGGGGGGAACGCGAAGCGTTTCCCCCCAGGGAAGTTTTTGGCGCTGCACACGGTCAGCGAGAGGCCGTGGGGGGCAGAGCGCCCCTCCCGGGTATTTAAGGGGCCAGGGAATGTTCGGGAGGCAGGTGACGGTTGGACTTGGCGATTGTGAAGTCCTGTCGCCTGCTCCCGAGCCTTCCCTGTAGCTTGGCCTAGGGTGTCGAGTGAGGCGGTGAGGTAGGGTCTAGCCAAGGGCTAGTTGCGGGGGAGGGTGGTCAGGTATAGCCGGGTAGTGGGGAGTTTTAGCGGCGGAGTTATTATTATAAAAAATAAAAAAAATAAAAAGTTGGTGTTTGGTGAACACCGTATTATCCGGGGTGTCGTAAATAAGTTAACCCCCCCCCTTACCGGAGCCGCCGCCGGCGTGTATCGTTGATCCAGGCGAGCAGGTTTTCTGCAGCTGGGGCCGCGGTTTTCTCTGCCCGGGTTTGGGTTGCCTGTGGGGGAGCCGGGGTGCCGCGGGGAGTGGGGAAACGGCACATCCCTCTTTTTTTCTGGTGGAGGGGGGTCCCCTGAGTGTCCGAAGCACCCGGTGACGGCCCCGCTCTGCCTGGGGCGTACTGGTTGCAGGGGGCCGGTCGGGGGCCGTTATCAGAGCCTGTGTGTTCCAGGCTTGCGAGGCCCTGGGGCGCGGTGACAGCCTTCGGGCGCAGGGGGCAGAGTGGTCCTCTTAAAGGGACCGCTCCTTCTTTTAAGTGGCTGCAGGGCACTGCGGTGCGGAGGGTGAGCCACCAGGGGGCGGGCCGGTGAGGAGTGAATGTCATACGGGTTCCCAGGCTTATTAAAAAAAAAAAGAAAAAAAAAAGAAGTAGGGAAAGGAAGGGGATTTATTAGGGGGGCCTCGGGGTGGGGTACTAGTAGTTTAGCAAGAGGGAGCTAGGAGAAGGGGTTTCCTCTAGGACCGGGGTATTTGCGAGGTGGGGGGGTTATTAAAAAAAAAAAAAAAAAAATATAGAGAGATAATAAGGTTGTTTGCAAAGCGGGAGTTATTTAACTCCTTTTGTTATTTAGTTGTTAGTGCAATTTCTTTGGGGGTTTCCCTGCTACCAGGGGTCCTTCTTTCCACGGGTAGGTCCCGGCTCGGGGGCTTAAGTAGCAGGTGAGCGACAAGGGGCATATTTTAGGGCGTCATTAAGTGTTGGTGCACGATGGTGGGCCAAGGTGCAAGCAGGAAGGGGTTGGTTGATGCGAGGGCTCTGAGGGAGGCCCTGGCCATAATTAGCAGGGCAACTAAGGACCAGCTGGAGGGGGTGGTGGGGGAGGTCACGGGTGAGGGTGAGACAAGTGGGGGTAGGCCGCAGCAGAGAGCGACAGCTGATAGGGCACTCGCGGCAGTGGTGGCTTGAACCCCTGTGGCGGGGAGAGGGGAGGTGTGGGAATACAGGGGCAGGAAGATGAGGAGGGAGATAGACGGGAGGGCGTCCGGGGAAGAGATGATTTCGGGTGGGCAGCCACGTGGGGAGGGAATGAAGGATAGCACTAAGGGAGCAGGGAGTGCTCAAATGGAGGTGGCTCAAAGGAACCTCGCCGGGGATAGGGATGGGGCACAGAAGGGGGTGCAAGGGCAGCAGGAAAGAGGGGGGAAATACCTGCGGAAGAGTGCGGGTGGGAGAAGGAGGGAGAGGTCCCCATCAATTGAGGTGGATAGGGCGGGGCGCGGAACGCCCCCCCGGCTAGGATGAGTGAGGGTGGAGGGCGCTGCGCAGCCCCCGCTGGTGAGGTGGAGGTAGAGGGTTTGAGAATGGCCCCTCCTCGGTCAGCGTACGGAGAGCCTAGAGGGTGCAGTATGGCCCCTAGCAATGAAGACTCCAGGGTGGAGGTCGGAGCGCCCCACCCGAGAGAAGAGGACCAGGCAGGGGTTTCCACGGCCCCGCCGAGAAGACGTCAAAGGAGTGGCGGGATGGACACCCCGGGCTCGCAAGAGGAAGAGCTACTCGACTGGGGCACGAGCTCGCAGCCACAATGGTATTTGACGGGTGATGAAGTTGGTTTTGAGGATTATGTGGGGCAGTGGGAGGTGGATGGTTATAGGACGGTCGGGGAAAGGGGGGAGGAGAGAAGAAGTTGGTGTTGGGATCTGGAAAGGCAGGCGCAGGGTGGTCGGGGGGCAAGAGGGCGGGGGAACGGTTGGCTGGGTGAGTCTGCTGACATGTTTTGTCCCCGCAGTAGGAGCCCTATAAGGAAGGAGATGAGGAGCATCGGTGTGGACGCAAGACAGCAGACAGCAGGTGCAGAAAGAGGGGAGCGGGAAAGGGAATGGTCATCTGCATGGCAGAGAGGGGTCCCAAGAGGGGGGACGGGAAATTAAGGGTCGGGTTTGCAAGGGTTGAGGAAAGAAGTGGGGGTACAAGCCATTGGAGATTTGGGGGTCGAGAAGGGCATCTACTCAGTGGAGGTCCAAACGGACAAGGTGGGGGAGCCATTGGTACTCGAGGGGCAAGCGGGGAAAGAAAAGGAGTTGGAAGTGAAAAGAAAAGAGAAAAAACTGCCATACATGGGGATAACGAAACCGTTGGGGGCGCACTTGATGGCGGCAACCATGGAGAAGATTCAGGGGGGGAATTCGTAGACGTTTTTAAATTGCTCCATAGGGAAGTGAGAGCTAAGGAGGGGTCTAAGGAAGAAGAGAGGGAGCTAGCTGCACGCCCAAGGGTACCGGTGACTATTGAGAATTGGATGTCGGCATTTATCATATATGCCAGTGTTTATTGTGAAAAATTCCCTGAGCGTTGTGTGGCCCTACTTGAATATATGGACGTAATTCGGAAGGCTTTCACGAGTTTTGGGGGTTTTGCATGGGTGAGGCATGATGAGGAATTCAGAGCAAGAATGGCGGAGGACAGTCAGGCGGTCTGAGGGGAGATCGACATGGATCTTTGGCTGCAATGGATGGCCCCAACGAGGCCTGCCCCGACATTGCACACAGCAAGTGGGCTGCCGGTGCCCTTCCAGCCCTTTCTTGGTCGCCCCGCCCATGAAGGGGCGGGGGGAGGGGGCAGTCCTCAGCAGCATGTTGGGCGTTTAACAAGGACGGCTGCACAAGGACCCTGTGTAGGTTCAGGCATGAGTGTAGCAAGTGTGGAGGAAAACACCCTCTTATGCAGTGTTTCCAACAGGGGGTCAGGGGGAGGGGGAGAGGTTCAGGCAGAGGGGTTGTGGGGAAAGGCTTTTACGCCAATTAAGGTGGGGGTTCTGCAGAAGTGGTTGCAATTTTATCCAGACAGGGAAGGGCCGAAGATTTTGAGTGAGGGGTTTAGTCAAGGTTTCAGATTGGGGTACCAGGGCCCAAGGGTGCGCCGGTGGGCTGAAAATCTGAAGTCAGCCAAAGAAAATGTTGAAGTGGTAAGGCAAAAATTGAGCAAAGAAATAGCGGCGGGAAGGATCGTGGGGCCATTTGATGACCTACCGGGTGACTTAGTTATATCCCCACTGGGGGTGGTGCCCAAGAAAGCTCCGGGGGAGTTTCGATTAATACACCATTTGTCTTGGCCGGAGGGCATGTCAGTGAGTGATTTCATTGCCCTGGAAGAATGTGGGGTGGTATACGCAAGTGTTGACCAGGCAGTGGAGCTGGTAAGGAAAGAAGGGCGGGGGGCCTTCATGGCCAAGTGTGACATCAAAGCGGCGTTCAGGTTATTGCCGGTGCACCCGGAGGATTTTTGGTTGTTAGGTTTGCAGTTTGAGGATCGCATATACATAGACAAAGCCTGGCCAATGGGGTGTGCAATTTCCTGTGCACTGTTTGAACAATTCAGCGCCTTCTTACAGTGGGTTTTTTCATTTAACTCGGGTTGGGAGAGTGTGCTGCACTATCTGGACGATGTTCTGTTCATTAGCGGGGCAGATAGAGAGGGTGAGTGCAAAGGAATGCTAAAGTTGTTTCAGGAGCTATTGGAGCAGTTGGGTGTGCCATTAGCGGAAGACAAAACAGAAGGGCCTGCAGTGGTGTTGACATTTCTGGGAATCGAATTGGACTCAGTGGCTATGACCTCACGCTTGCCGCACGACAAGGTGAGCAAACTGGTGGTGTTGCTGGAAAGGGCGGTGGGGGCCAAGAAAATGACGCTGGTTGACATGCAGAGATTGGTAGGGCATCTGCATTTTGCATGCAAGGTGGTGGCCCCAGGACGGACGTTTTGTAGGAATATGACGAGGGCTATGGCGGGAGCAAAGTGCCCATATCATCGGATAAGAGTATCGGGGTCAGTGAGGGAGGACTGCAGAATTTGGCTGCGTTTTTTGGAGAAGTTTAATGGGGTGTCAATGTGGTTTCAGGGGGACCCGGTGACATGGGAAGTACAGATATTTTCGGATGCAGCAGGAGCAGGGGGTTTCGGAGTATTTTGGGGAGGAAAATGGTGTGCGGAGAAATGGCCTGATCTGTGGTTGAAGGAGGGAAGGAGTATAGCATTCCTTGAATTTTTCCCATTACTGGTGGCATTGGAGTTGTGGGGGAAGGATTTGCGGGATAGGAAAGTGAATTTCAATGTTGACGAATGCGTGGTCCATGTGGTAAACAGGCAGTCAGCAAAGGATCAGAGGGTGGCAAGACTCATGAGGGAGTTTGTGCTGAGATGCATGGAAATGAATGTGGTGTTTAAGGCAACACATGTGCCAGGGAAGGATAATGGCATCGCTGATGCATTATCTCGTTTTCAATGGCAGAGATGTCGTGGATTGGCTCCAGAGGCGGATCAGGAGCGGCAGCAGATTCCGGAGGAGCTGTGGAAGATAGGAAGATGAAAGCGCTGGCTTTGGTGGAGGGTTCATTGGCCAGGGCATCTAAGAAGTCATACAGGAGGGCCTGGAAGGATTTTATTGGGGGGAACGCATAGTTGGAAGGGCAGATGGGATGCGGAAGAGAGGAGGAGGGATGATGTCATGAATTTCCTCCTGAGGTGTATGGACAGGGGCTGGTCAAGAGCAACTATAGCGGGGAAGTTAGCAGGAATTGCTTTTTACGGGAAATGGTTTTGGGGTTTCCAGCCGAGTGGGGGGGAAATGGCGAGTAGGATGTTGGAAGGATGGGCAAGGGAAAGTAAGAGGGACAAGGACAGGAGGAGGCCAATATCGGCTGAATTGCTGCAGAGGCTGGTTAAGGCAGTAGGGGGAGTTTGCTGGTCGGTATGGGAGGGGGAGCTGTTTGCGACATGTTTTACATGGTTATTTTTCGGGCTTTTCGGGTTTCGGAGTTGGTGGGGGGAAAAGGGGAGTCTGGGGGTTTGCAGTGGGAGGATGTGCAAATTACAGAATTGGGTTTGGACATCAGGATTAATAAGTCTAAAACGGACCAGAAGGGGAAGGGTTCCTGGGTTTTGTTGGGGCGGAGGAGCAAGGATTTATGCCCAGTGCTGGCAGGCAGGTTGTGGAAGGAGCGGTGTGGGGGGAAGACAGGCTTGGTGTTTAAGCATGAGGATGGGTCGCCGGTTTCAGCGGCACAAGTTTTGGGGGTATTGCAGAAGGCTCTGCTGGTGTTAGGAGAAAAGGGCGAGGATTTTGGTACAGATTCATTCAGGATGGGCGCAGCATCGGAGGGTAATAGGTTGGGTTTCACGGAGGATAAGGTGAAAAGTTTGGGGCGTTGGAAGTCTGGGAGATACAAGGCGTATGTCAGGGAGTTTCATAAAGGGGATTTTTGAAGGAAGGGGGTAGAAGTTGGCTGACAACAGCGTGGGAGCGGTATGTATTGTGGTGGTAATTTTGTAATTTCTTTTTCAGATGCTGTGCGAAAGGAGGGGGAGTTGGCGCAAGTGTGGATTGTCGGCCATTCAATTGTTAAATGGGCTGGGAAAGAAGCGGAGAAAAGGGTTATGGGCAGGCAACTGGGGTGTAGCTATAAGGATGTGGTGGTAAGATGGCAAGGGTTAGGGGTCCTGCGCTGGGACCAGTTGCTGCCTATGCTGGCGGGGTTGCGGGAACGCTACGGGGCGCCGGAGGTGTTGATTATTCACGCTGGGGAGAATGACCTGGTGAGGGATACGGGGGTGGCCCTGCTAAGGAAAATGAAAAGGGATTTAGTTTGGGTGCGGGAAATGTGGCCTCAAGCGGAGGTGTTGTGGACTAAGTTGTTGCCGCGCAGAGTGTGGAGGGGAGCGAGGAGCGAGGGAGCGATAGAGCGGGCTAGAAAGGGGATCAACAGAGAAATGGTGAAGTTTTGTGCCTCTGTGGCGGTGCAGGTGATGGAACATAAGGAAATAGTGTATGAGGGCTTTATGATCTTTAGGGAGGATGGGGTACATTTGTTGGTTTATGGGAACAATCACTATTTGGCGGACCTGTGCTCTTGGCTGGGAGATTGGTTAAAGAGTTGGAAATAAAGGAATGTGGTTGGGGGGGGCAGAAAGAACGCCTCGGGGGAGGGTTTTTCTGGTGCCAGGGGCAGGGCCCCTTTTGATGTGGGGGGAGAGAAGCACAATGGGGGAATGACATGGGAAAGGATGGGGTGGTGCTGTTTGCACAAGCGGGCCACCCCGGGGGAACAGGTATTGAGCCTGGAGGGGCATGGCCCCAGGGAGAAAGCAGGACGCCTGGAAAAGGGGTAAGGAGATGGTAGGGTCCAAGGGACAGTTTGGGAGGAAATGGCTTTATTTAATTATTTAATTGTTGGGGGAAATGAAAATGTGTAATTAGTTAATTGGTTGTTTAAATATTTCGTTAGTCTGTAAGGCCATGGAGCCAGCTAAGCGTTTAATTGTAAGCTTTGGCCTGTCACATTAAAGCGACCTTTTCCACTTTTAAATGAGTCTGGGTTTTTATGCAGTAAGCCAAAAGGCGGGTCCCGGGGGGAAGTTTTTGGTGCTGCACACGGCCAGCGAGTGGCCGTGGGGGGCAGAGCGCCCCTCCGGGGTATTTAAGGGGCCAGGGAAGGTTCGGGAGGCAGGTGACGGTTGGACTTGGCGATTGTCCCGCCCTCCCACCCCTTCATTTTGGTTTAGGTCTGGGATCTGGTTTATTAAAGGGGGGAGGACCATTGTATGTTGGTATGGACGGGGTTTTTTACGTCCCAGGGCGAGTTGTTAGGGGTTTTTTGGTGTAGGATAAGGGGTGATTGGCTGGTAGTTTTGTGTGACAGGTCAGGGCATTAGAGAAGTTGTGATGTAAAATTTCTGTTGCTGATGTGGCAGGTCAGACTGGCTGCAGGTCATAGGAAGGGGCAGATTGGTGTAGAGGGGAATCTGAGGGGTATTGAAGTGGGTCTGGGCTCCGGGGGCATGGCCCCTTTTAATGTGGGGGGAGAGAACCAAAATGGGGGAATGACACGGGAAAGGATGGGGTGGTGCTGTTTGCACAAGCGGGCCACCCCGTGGGAACAGGTATTGAGCCTGGAGGGGCATGGCCCCAGGGAGAAAGCGGGACGCCTGGAAAAGGGGTAAGGAGATGGTAGGGTCCAAGGGACAGTTAGGGAGGAAATGGCTTTATTTAATTATTTAATTGTTGGGGGAAATGAAAATGTGTAATTAGTTAATTGGTTGTTTAAATATTTCGTTAGTCTGTAAGGCCATAGAGCCAGGTAAGCGTTTAATTGTAAGCTTTGGCCTGTCACATTAAAGCGACCTTTTCCACTTTTAAATGAGTCTGGGTTTTTGTGCAGTAAGCCAAAAGAGAGCTGTTTTGATCTCTCATCCCAAACGCTCCAGCCTTCCAAGAACCCTGGCAATTCAGATGGGGGCATGAGCAGAGTGCACAAGCAGCCCCTCTCCCCCTGCCTGCCACTAGTAACATATACTAGATAGAGAGGGAGGGGGAGAGAGAGAGAGAGAGAGAGGGGAGAGGGAGGGAGGCAGAGTCAATGAGTGGCAGAGTTAACACTGGAGCTGTTTGCAGAGACGGAGACGGTGTGGGGGTAGGGAAAAGGGGATTAGATCAGTGGGGTAAGGATGCAGGGTACTGGAAAAGCCATACCATTCCTGTGCAACTGCTTCTCTTACAGGACACACATAGATATGGCCTAATGCAGTAGAGCGCCATGGACTCTCATGCTGGCGTGCAGGGATCCCCACTGCATTAGTGCGGTACAGTCCTATGGGTCACCATGCCACAGTGTGGGCGCCGCTGCTATACTGGTGGAGAAGAGCTAAATGCCGCCCAGGGCACAGGTCACAGCTGGGTTATTTCAGAGGAGAGCCAGGCCCATCAGGCCCAGCCTCTGTTGCAATGCATGCATTGTCATTATACGGATGCATCCAGTCCCTACCTTGTACAAATGCAGCTGTGGTGCATGGTCCCCCGCTGTTCCAGTGCGCAAGAGTCAGCCAGCCAATTGACTTCATATCGGATTAAACATATGTATACAAGCACTAGCATCCCCAACATTGGCCATCAATTTCATGTTTTTGAAAGGGCAGTTGGCATCATTTTAAGAACGAGATCACACATCAAACAATAAGTATAATGTAAAACACTATACCTTTTTCATTAAAAAGTCTCTGTGCTTCACTGCTCTTCGCACATATGTAAGTTCCATGCCACTAGCTTAGTATGTTGCTAAAAAGGTAAGGTGCATAGCAGGTCTACATTGGCTGCGTAACAGTACCTTTTAAAGTGTTCTGCCTAATTCCAGAACCCATATACCCCATCGTCACCACTGTACTCCTGGAGTAGAATCATAGGTCCCATTAAACTCCTCTTCGATTGCAAGGGTCTTCCTCGTACTAGTGTAGTCGGGGCTTTAAGTGGGCCAGAGCTATCCCTGGCAGTTTCCCAAAACTTCTGTTGAGCCAGTGTTCCCTCCTTCCCAATAGCCCAACAGAAATTTTAATTTTTAATTTCCCACTCCACTGCTGGGAGTTGAACTCAAGCTCTGCCCGTGAGAAGCTAGTGTCACATCCACTGTACTACTTGGTAGATGTTGCCCTTTGCTTGACAGCCTGTTAAGGCCTTTATGTGGCAAGCAGCCTATTGAAGAAAACAAAAGCAATCCAGCACCTACCAACCTGCGCAGTGCTCTGCCATTTCGTAGGCACTAGATTTATTTTGTTTCATTCAATAGAATGCTTGCTACATAAAGCCCATAACAGGACTTTATGTGGCAAGCTGACTATTCAATGAAACAAACACAACCCTGCACTTATCGAATAGCACAGGGCAATGTGACGTTGGCTGCTCACTGCGTTCTAATCTCCAGCACGGCAAAAGACAGTGGTTGGGTAATGTGTGTTATTTGTCAAGCTGTCTGACAAATATCAGGAGCATGTGTTTTTAGGCAGCTAAACAAATAGCATAATTTGCTTAGATCAGATTGTAGATTGTGTATAAATAACAGGCAATCTTGAACCATGTATTTTGGAGTTTTTATTATTAATTCGAGGGTTATTTGCTAGGCCCCGCCCAGCACTATTGAGGCCACACCCCAACACAAATGCTGTGATGTTTTAGAGCCCCCCCCACCCCTCGATTTCTCGTCCCACTTAAGGCACTGAGAGTAGTAGAGCTTTGTGGACCAGTAGAGCAGGATCCACCAGACTGCTAGTGCAGTAGATCCCCGCGACCATCATAGAAATACCCTACTACAGTGCATGGATAGGTACTGCACTGGTGTAGTGGACTCATATAGCCCATCATATCTAACTCCTGCTGTAGTGGACGGATGAGCACCATAATAGTGCATTAGAGTCAGGTGCACCCTGGTCATCGTTATACTAGTGTGGTAGAGGCCCATGGCCCATCTTGCCCAACTCCTGCAGCATTATCGCCCGACGAGTGAAATGGAGTCATGTGGAGGGCTCATCATGACCTCATTCTGCTGCTGTGGAAGGGTCACTATTGTATATTTGTAGTAGATTTCCACAACCAACCTCACCCTCCCCAACCCGCTCAGCCTCTATCTTTCTACCAGACGCGACACCTAGGCTCCAGTGTGTAACACATCCTTGCAGTGAACTGGACGCTTCCTCTTTAATAGCCCTCTGGTCTCTGAGCTAACACTGAGCAAACTCTGCACCTTGTCAAACAACCCACCACTGTACAAACCACACTGTGCACTACCAGGCCCCACCATGCCCCCAGGCCAGAGCCCAGTAGCCAGCAACTGAGCAGGATTACAGAACTTTGGGGTTCCCCATGGCAACACAGACCCCTTGTGACCTCGTACAGCTCACCTAGAATCATACTAGGACGCGATAGGAGGTGCTTCTGATCTGTGTACACCTACACAACAGTTTCTTACCTTGCCTCTCCCTCTTTTCCTCGCATCAGTCTTTCACCTCTCTTTCAGTTCCTGGTGCTGTCCAAATGACCGACCTACCACCATACAAGGTCTAGTTACAGAACATTGCTTTCAGCGTTTCTACGTGTTGCATAGTTCCTTGACTCTGCACAACATTTGTGCACATTCAACCAGAGCAAAGTTGCTCTCAGTTGCGTTTACCAACCATGTCCCCAAGGGAAACATATTCTGGGCTGTGATGTGGAGCACGCAATATTCTGTTGGGACTATGATCTTAAGGCATCTTCCAGGAATTATGCTTTTTTGGCAAGGAACTTCTGAAAAGCCTTGTTCCCCGGGACGTAGACAGGGTATCGCCTGAGTAGGCATGGTCTGCCCATAATCTGTAAATTCCCACACGCAGCAATGCAGTGTGGACATTTACAGATCAGTCACTGTCAGCATCAGAGCAGGAGCGGCCACTCTCCAGCTCTGCAGTACATCCCAGGAACCAGGAAGCTATCTCTACTTCCTGCTTCCTGTCTGTAAGGAGCGAGAAAGCTGGAGTCCTGGAGAGCACCTTAGGAGGTGGCGTTGTGTCCATTCTGAAGAGAAACAGGTAATGAATAAAAGTATAAGAGTGTGTGTGTGTGTGTGTGTGGGTGGGTGGGTGTGTGTGTGTGTGAGAGAGAATTGTATGCATGCATGGGGTGTCTGTATAATTTCACGTGCATGCATTAATGCAGCTTGAATGGTGTGCATGGGTGCAAGTGCGCATGTGAATTGAATGAGAATGCACTGTGAGTGTTCTGGGTGCTTGTGTGAATGACTGACAGAGAAGCTGTATGGGGGTGTGACTGTTGGATGAAAGTGTATGAATGTGTGTGTGCATGCAATGCTGGGGCCCATGGCGGAGCATGGACATGTTTTACTGGAATGTGTTAGGCAAACCAAAGCCAACTTGAGTGTTATTACATAGAGGATGGGTTGGGGTGTGTGAGGATACTACAATGAGACTGGCAGCCTGATCTTTTAATATGGATTATTTTGCTTGTATTAAGGGCAAATGCAATATGATGACTGTTCTTAGATGGGGGAAGGGTGGGCATTTGTACAGCCAGCAAGGAAGTGTTTTCTTTCTGTGGCATTGCATTTTTTACTGGCGCTAAAGGCAAATACAACATGACAAGAGGTCTTACATAGGGGGGGGGGGGTCATTTGTGCAGCCAGCCAGGGCATGTTTTCTTACTGGGGCCTGGCTTTCTTTACTGGCAGTAAGGGAAAAGCCAAAAATTGAGTCTTCAAACATGCCCTCCCCTCTCCCATGTAAGAAGCCAGCAAGGAAAATGTTTTTTTTAAAACTATGGAATTACCATTTTTTACTGGGGTCAACTGCAAAGCCAACATGATGATTGTTCTTTCATAAGGGTGATGACAATTTGGGCAGCCTACAAGCAGGTGTTTTCTTACTGTGGCAAGGCATTTGTACTGGTCTAAGGGAGCATATACAACACGATGAGTGTTCTTATATGGGGGAGGGGTGGTTGCGTAGCCAGCAAGAGCTTGTTTTCTTATTGTGGTTTTGCTTTATTTTACTGCATTATGGGCGTCACCAGGAGTATGTTCTTACATGGGGATACTGGCATATATTGGCAGAGCCATCATGAACATGTTTACTTATAGTATCATTACTAGCATTATGGACAGAAAAACATGAGTATGTTCTTAAGTGAGAATACCGACATATAAAG
This sequence comes from Ambystoma mexicanum, assembly GCF_040938575.1. Classification (NCBI taxonomy): domain Eukaryota; kingdom Metazoa; phylum Chordata; class Amphibia; order Caudata; family Ambystomatidae; genus Ambystoma; species Ambystoma mexicanum. The sequence continues at coordinate 321,033,867 of NC_090926.1, read as the reverse complement.
CTGCACCAGCATGGACATGCATGGACACAAGAAGTGTGAAAATGGTTTTAGCAGGCAGGATACTGGCATATTGTGCATTGTCGGTGACTTGGTATTAATGGATGTTGTTCCTGTCTTACCCTGCAAAACTGATAGGAAACAGTTTGGCTTTTTACCTAATTTGTCACATAATTGTGCTGCAACATGCACCATTTGAACCTATTATTTAAATAAACATTCTCTGGGGAGATTCCTTCCTCCCCTGAACACCTCTTGGTTGGTTTGGGTTCCCTCGCTACTCTCGGTTGTTCCAGCACATTTGGCAGCGGGAGAGAACAACCCCCATTCCCTCGGAGGGCTCCCTTTGCCATGGGCCCAACTACATTAGCTTCAGGCCCTGCCTGTTGAACAAGCTCAGCTACACTTCTGCTGATTGGCCGGATTTCTGCCCGCCAGCAGTAGCATCTTCCTTCACCATTCTTTCCGTGCTTGGGGCCAGAATAGGATAACGTTCCCTTTGCGATGACTGTGTTACACCCTAGGCTACAGACTCTGTCCCCTTTGCAATGCCCACAGTGCTGCACACCAGGCCTTGGGATTATTATAACCCTGAAGACCGTGTCGGTGTATGCAGCTGTGAAGGGAAAAGGGGTTGGAGTCCAAACCATTCAGTGTCTCTTCTCATTTACTGCCACAAGAGATCAGAAGAGGCCTGGTTTTCTTTTGAACATGGTACTTTGATGAATACATACATGTCCATCCCTTTGCATTCATTCAAGCAGGCAATATTTAATATACGGATTCACAAATGTTTCTCCTGTTGGCAATTTCTTTCAAATGTCACAGTGATGTTCCTACTAGTTGTCAACATATTTTAGAGCATGTGATCAATTTAACTTCAATAGTATGTTTTTCTTAATCTGAAATTTGCTTTTTTTATTTTCTTGATTTTTTGTTTCTTTTTATTACTTATTGGATTAACGACTAAATTGTCGATACTTCTTTCCACAATGATTAGTAAAATGTGAATAATCTCACCTTGACCGATCGAGTAGACCACTAGGAAACAATCAAGTGCAGCCGTGAAAGCCACCCTAGGACAGCCCTGTCCTCTCCGACCCGGAGTGGAATTAACCAGGGGAGAGAACAGGGTAACCAGGGAAACCCTCGATGGGGAAGAAAACCCTGGTAGACTCTAGAAGTATTGTGGATCCGGATGGAAGATGAATGTCATCAACGAATGGCTGTGGGCAGGAAGGCTTCGTCTGAATCAACGAAAGGAAAATGATCAGAATAGTAGCGTAAAGTAGGAAATGGAAAATGGAAATTGAATGGCACAGTAAAGGGTTCTCACCAGCGAAGTGAAGGAGAGGAGAAATGATTTAGGGCTTCGAAGGAGAAGAGATCGGGAGATGAGGGCTCTAAAAGAAACAATCTTTGGGTCAGAATCTGAATCGAGAGAAACGGAACGGAATTCTGAGTTTATGTCACTTACAGCTATTGGGTGTTCTAGCACGGATGAAAGCAGAATTGGCGTAATCTTAACGCCAATGGATTTCTGGGCGTGATGAGAAATCCCGAGAGATGGCGGGACCGGAATGGGAGTGAGAATCTGGAGCTGAGAGCTTGAGAGACAAAAAGGTACAGGGTAAGTCGACAGTCAAATGGTAGCAGCAGAGATAAGAAATCCCTAGAGGCGAACTCACGGAGCGTCTGTTGAAACAGAAGCGACGCAAGGAGTTGCCGGCTTCCGTGTTTGATAAATGATCACGTGAGCAGGCCGGAACGTCTCGGAGAAACGTGAAGAATCTAGACCGCTACTTTCAGAACGGGAAACAGCTTGAAAAGGATTCTCGGGAGTCGCATAGAGAAGGGTACCACACAACCAATTGCGAGCCCATAGAGACCATCTCCCATAATGTGTAACAGTATACCCCCTCCTCCTGGGGGGAGAACCCGGTTTACCCGGGTGAAAAAGAAAGAATCGTCGAACCAATTTAGAAGCATGAACACCAGAAGCAGGTTCCCAGGATCGTTCAGCAGGTGAGTAGCCCTTCCAATCTACCAAAAACTGCAATTTACCCCTCCTGTAACGAGAGTCACAAATATTGGCCACTTCATATTCAGATCCAGTAGCAGTAAGGATCGGAGGCGGAGGAGGGTTCCCCGATCTCTGAAAACGGTCAGGAACGACTAATTTGATTTGAGATAAATGGAAAACTGGATGAATCCGAGACCAGGAAGTCGGTAGGGCGAGTTTGATTGCAGCAGGCCCAACCCAGGATAGAACTTTAAAAGGTCCAAAGTATTTAGGAGACAATTTAGAAGGTACAAGATGCCGAGGAAGGAATCGGAATGCTAGCCAAACAGAATCTCCCGGGATGACAGTAGGGGCTGCCCGACGATGTTTATCTGCGTACCTCTTAGCCCGATCTTGAGCCTCTTGAAGAGACAGTCTGGCTAACTTCTGTCCCTCTCGAATATCCGAGAGAAGGCTGTCAACACCAGGGCAACAGGAAGCAGGAACAGAAACGGTAGGTACAAAGGAAGGGTGATACCCATAAGAACAATGAAAAGGACTGGTGTGAAGAGCAGAATGCTTGGCGTTGTTGTAGGCAAACTCTGCAAATGGGAGCAATTCTACCCAATTATCCTGGGCTGCTGAGATAAAACATCTCAAATATCCTTCCAAAGTCTGGTTTAATCTTTCCGTCTGCCCGTTAGTCTGAGGGTGGTATCCGGAACTCAAGGCTCTTTTGATTCCCAGAATGTGACATACCTTCTGCCAGAAAAGAGAGGTATATTGGGGGCCTCGATCTGATACAATAGTATCCGGGAGTCCGTGTCGAGAAAAGATTTCGGAAAGAAATATTTTTGCCATATCCGCTGCTCCAGGAAGTTTCATTAACGGGGTAAAATGTGCCAGTTTGGTAAAATAATCGATGGTGACCATGATAGTGGTTTTATTCTCAGAAGGAGGTAGGTCCAAAACAAAATCGGTGGAGATAAACTGCCAAGGTCGGTCAGGAATAGGCATTCTAGAAAGTAAACCCAGAGGAGACATCCGAGGAGATTCAGACTGAGAGCAGATTATGCAGGCTGCAACATAATCACGGATGTCAGCCTTTACTTCTGGCCACCAGAAATGTCGTTGAACAAGCTCCAAGGTTGATGCATATCCTCGGTGACCAGCTGCTCGGGAGTCGTGACACATTTGCAGAACTTCTTGTTGTAGTGACGGAGTGGGAAGCAGAACCTGAGCACCTCGAAAATAATAGCCCCTCTCTTCAGTGAGCTGATGCTTACCGGCGATATCCTCACATAGGAGTTTGTTTTGATTTGTAGCAATCAGTACTTCTTGAAGAAAGTCAGTTAGGATTGCTATGAATCGTGCTGTGGGGAACATCTTTTCGGAACAAAAATTAGACGTTGGAGAATCTTTCCGAGAAAGAGCGTCAGCCCTTAAGTTATGTTTTCCCAGGAGAAAAGTAAATTCGATCCGAAAAGGAAGAAAGAAATAGGCCCAGCGGGCTTGTCTACTGTTGGTGGTCTGGGCATTCTGGAGTACTCTGAGATTTTGGTGATCGGTTCGAACTTTGACAGGAAAAGAAGAACCCAACAGCAGATATCTCCACTCTTCGAAAGCCCGTTTTATAGCCAAAAGTTCCTTCTCTAGAACTGAATAATTCAGTTCAGCTGCGTTGAATGTCCTAGACAGATACGCGACGGGTCTTTCTTCCCCCTGATCAGAGAGTTGTAACAGCACAGCTCCCATAGCGTATTGAGAGGCATCAGTCTCCACTATAAACGGCCTGGTCTGATCAGGGGTGATCAAAATAGAGGCAGAAGTGAAAATTTCTTTCAGAGTTTGAAAGGCTCTTTGGGCTGCTTCGTTCCAGGAGAAAGTGACGTTCTTTTTTAGTAATTGTGTGATGAGCAGAATAATTTCAGAAAAACAGGAGATAAACTTCCTGTAGAAATTTGCAAATCCTAGAAATCGCTGGATGTCCTTGACACAGGAGGGAATGGGCCAATCTAAGACTGCGGACACTTTCTTTGGATCCATGGATATGCCCAGGCTAGATAATACGAAACCTAGGTAAGTAACTTGCTCTTGATGGAATACACACTTTGAGGCTTTGCAATAGAGATGGTTTGATTGGAGTCGACTGAGAACTATGTTTACATGATTGACATGGTCTTTCGGGTTGGAGGAATAAACAAGAATATCGTCCAGGTATACGATTACAAAATGAAACAAGATGTCCGCGAACAAGTGATCCATAAATCGCTGGAACACAGCTGGTGCATTCACTAGACCAAACAGCATTACATGATATTCAAAGTGTCCGAATGGGGTGCGAAAGGCGGTTTTCCATTCGTCCCCAGGAGCTATTCTGATGAGGTGGTAGGCTCCTCTGAGGTCGAGTTTCGTGTAAACAGAAGCCCCCTGGACTGCCTCTATAATGTCAGATATTAAAGGCATGGGATACTTATCAGGAATAGTAATCTTGTTGAGACCTCTGTAGTCAATGCAGGGGCGGAGTTCTTCGGAGTCTTTTTTGGGAATAAAAAAAAGAGAAGTGCCCGCTTGGGAGATAGACTCAGAGATTAGACCATTGCGTAAATTGGCCTGGAGATAGTCTTTTAGGACTGCCTTTTCCTTTTGGGACAAGACATACATTCTGCCAAAGGGAATGGGTTGATCTGGAAGAAGGTTAATATGACAATCGTCCCTCCTATGAGGAGGTAGAGTGGGAAATATGGGATTCTCGAAAACTGATTGAAACTTTCGATGACACGGTGGGATGATCTCTAGTTGGTTTATGATGGGCCCAGATGGAAGGTTAGGCACTTCAGTTGGAATGTGGACACCCACAGACTCTTGGGACAAACAATGGTTTACGCAGAACTCAGACCCTAGGAATAAAGTACCCGCTTACCAGTTAATATAAGGGTTATGGAGTCGTAACCATGGGAGACCCAAGATAACAGGGAAGTGAGCTGCTTTAATGAGGTCAAAAACCAAAGTTTCTTTATGATTTGCGACCAGACAAGTGATCGGTTCGGACTGTTCTTTGATCGGGCCGGAGCTCAATGGACTTCCATCCACTCCTTGGATGGGAGTAATGATGGATTTGGAGACAAGTTGTATCTTGTGTTTCGTGGCCCAATCATTGTCCAGGAAATTGCCAGCGGCTCCACAGTCAATCAAGGCTGGTATGCCCGCCAACACACGTTCTGAAAGAATCATAGATAGGGATACTACCACCATGGTTTGGCAAGTCGCTGTGTCAAGCGACATTCCCATTCGATATGGGGAAATAGGATTTGGAGCCACTACCGGTCTTCCCCTTGAGGTAGGGCTTTGAAGTTTCCCGATTTAGGATTTGGGGTACGTCGGGGAGGAACCAAGTGACAATCCTTCAAAACATGTAGTGAAGAACCACAATACATACACAGTCCTCCGTTCTTTCTTCTTTCTCTTTCAGAGGCGGATAGTGGTCCCCTCACGGCTCCAATCTGCATGGGCTCTTCGCTTTGGACGTGTAGTTTATTTCTTGTCGGATAGTATTCACTAAAGGATCGGGTACCTTTGCTCTTTTTCCGTTCATAGGATCGTTCCTGTAATCGGTACTCAATTTGCATGGTTAGCGTGATCATGTCTGCTAGATTGGCTGGGCGCGGGACTTTAGAAATCTCGTCTTTCAGCTCGTCTGTTAATCCCCTACGAAAAAGAGTTAGAAGACCCTCATCCGGCCATCCTAATTCCGATGATAATTGCTTAAATTGGGTTATGTACCCTAATAAATCTTTTCCGCTCTGTTTTAAGTCAAGGAGTCTTTCCTGAGAGGATACAGTGATTTCTTTTCTCCCAAACATGGATCTTAGACTGTTAGAGAAAGCCGTATAAGAATCAAGGATGACATTGTTTGAGGTAACCAAGGGCGTAGCCCATGCCAATGCGGGCCCAGATAAGTGAGAAATCACAAACCCCACCTTATCTTTGTCAGTTGGGAAGAAACGAGGTTTGAGTGTAAACTGGACCGTACAGCTATCCAGGAATTCTTTGAGCTTATAGGGGTCGCCATCATACATTATCAGATGTAATGTGGACGGGGGAGTATCGGAAAATGCTCTAGCAACCTGTTGTCGTAATTGTACATTGTGTTGCTTAAGTGATTGTACCTCTAAAGACATGGCCTGCATAGCGGCCATGAGTTGCTGCATTTGTTGTTCCATAATGGTCTTCGTCTGTCAATATTTTGGGCGTCGCTTACTATTACTTATTGGATTAACGACTAAATTGTCGATACTTCTTTCCACAATGATTAGTAAAATGTGAATAATCTCACCTTGACCGATCGAGTAGACCACTAGGAAACAATCAAGTGCCGCCGTGAAAGCCACCCTAGGACAGCCCTGTCCTCTCCGACCCGGAGTGGAATTAACCAGGGGAGAGAACAGGGTAACCAGGGAAACCCTCGATGGGGAAGAAAACCCTGGTAGACTCTGGAAGTATTTTGGATCCGGATGGAAGATGAATGTCATCAACGAATGGCTGTGGGCAGGAAGGCTTCGTCTGAATCAATGAAAGGAAAATGATCAGAATAGTAGCGTAAAGTAGGAAATGGAAAATGGAAATTGAATGGCACAGTAAAGGGTTCTCACCAGCGAAGTGAAGGAGAGGAGAAATGATTTAGGGCTTCGAAGGAGAAGAGATCGGGAGATGAGGGCTCTAAAAGAAACAATCTTTGGGTCAGAATCTGAATCGAGAGAAACGGAACGGAATTCTGAGTTTATGTCACTTACAGCTATTGGGTGTTCTAGCACGGATGAAAGCAGAATTGGCGTAATCGTAACGCCAATGGATTTCTGGGCGTGATGAGAAATCCCGAGAGATGGCGGGACCGGAATGGGAGTGAGAATCTGGAGCTGAGAGCTTGAGAGACAAAAAGGTACAGGGTAAGTCGACAGTCAAATGGTAGCAGCAGAGATAAGAAATCCCTAGAGGCAAACTCACGGAGCGTCTGTTGAAACAGAAGCGACGCAAGGAGTTGCCGGCTTCCGTGTTTGATAAATGATCACGTGAGCAGGCCGGAACGTCTCGGAGAAACGTGAAGAATCTAGACCGCTACATTCAGAACGGGAAACAGCTTGAAAAGGATTCTCGGGAGTCGCATAGAGAAGGGTACCACACAACCGATTGCGAGCCCATAGAGACCATCTCCCATAATGTGTAACACTTTTTGTGATAACCTGATTAGCAATAATATGAATTGCCCCGAACAATGGCTTCAGATTGTGAAACACTGAATATAAAGATTGGAGCACAAGCCAGAGAATCACTGCTATACAAACAAGCACAAAGTGTGTGCCAGCGAAGGATTGACACAGGTGTGCCTCTATTCCTACTACAAACTGCTGCCTCTACTTCCAAAACCAGTACCTGTCTTCCAAACATTTTGCAGATCATACATAGTGAGATCAAAATGATCTGCACAAGATCACACACTTTCGTCAACAAATACATTCAGGAGTGTGCATAGTATGCACATGTGTTCGCAGCTCCAACTGATGCACACGTGTGTTAATGTGTGACTTTATATAGCCGAAATAATACTCTTGCTGGCACTTTTAAAGTCTTCTCTGTGAAACAACCAGACAAATATATATTAATCTTTATGTTGAGTGAAAAGATTATGTTTGTAGCTTTGTTTTTTTCCATCCTGAATTAAACACTACAAGCACCAGAATGAAAACTAATGCCCATGAAACAAATCACTTCGGTGTTTCCATTGCACTTACAAGACTTCCGCACACAACAACACATGTTTTTCATTCAAGTGTATCATTGTAGCCATATATGTTTGTAATATGCATAATGTGAAGAACATCAGAAGAATTGTGGGAGTGTGTTAAACCAACAGACTTGCAAATAAACTAGACAGCTTAAGTCATTTGTTTAGAATATCTCAGTTATTTTATGATCTGGCAAAGGTGTTTGGAATGGCAGCTAGAAGCAACCCCAAAATTGCTTCTTACAGAGGACACCAACATTGTGGTATTGCCACAAAGAGGTAGTGCGACGGTAGGCGGAAGTGAGAAGACACCTACACTAGTAACGTGGGGAATGGGAAAGAGCAGAGGTGCGCCCTTTCAATGAAGCGGCCTGGACAAATAGGGAGCCCCCCCCACTTTTGAAAAGCTCTGGTGACACTTGAGGAATTACCACGTGATCAGCCAGGAAGGAACTTCAAAGAAGAGCATCATAAGAACACTGAGTAAGGGTCAAACCCATTAACACAGGATCCCGGTGAGAACGTATGCTGAGGTCTGTGTAATGAACTGCTAATGAATTTGGTTGTGAGACCCTGCAGCAGCGCCAGTTACGCCCCCAACCCCGCCCCGTGCTCCATGTACAGCGCACAAACCCCGTACATGGCGCACAGGCTCACAACCTCAAACGCCTGTAAAACTCCCAGCGCACCCCTCCGAATACATGTACCCCGCTGCGCGGGTAGTCTTACACGCGATTGACCGAGTGCGAGCGGGGTACATGTATTACTGGGGTTTCGCAGGAAGTTTCACAAGTGATTGGCCCTGTGCGAGCGGGGTACGTGTATTACTGGGGTTCGCAGGAAGTGTCACACACGATTGGCCCTGTGCGAGCGGGGTACGTGTATTACTGGGGTTCGCGGGAAGTTTCACACGCGATTGGCCCTGTGCGAGCGGGGTACATGTATTACTGGGGTTTCGCAGGAAGTGTCACACGCGATTGGCCCTGTGCAAGCGGGGTACGTGTATTACTGGGGTTCGCGGGAAGTGTCACGCGTGATTGGCCCTGTGCGAGCGGGGTACGTGTATTACTGGGGTTCGCGGGAAGTTTCACACGCGATTGGCCCTGTGCGAGTGGGGTACGTGTATTTCGGGGGTGCGCGTGAAGTTTCACATGCGATTTTGCTGTCAGAGCGGGGTACGTATATCCAGTGTGGTGCGCGGGGAGTCCTACACGTGAATTGGCAGTGTGGGTCCTCCCAGGTGTCCCCTCTACTCCCTCCACGTCTCCTGCAGGCAGCCCACAACACAGGGGACTACCCTGCACCCCTGGTCATGTCCCGCAGGCAGCCCATCCACCATGGGCATGCTCCCCAGCCAAGCCACATGTCACCTTGCAATATGATCACCAACTCATGTCCCCCAGCACCCCCACCAGTGAGGGGCACCTGCCAGCAGCCCCCCACTCATGTCCCCCTGCACCCCTACCCCCCAGCAGTGAGGGGCACCTGCCAGCAGGCCCCCACTCATGTCCCACACATGTCCCCCTGCACCCCCACCCCCAGCAGTGAGGGGCACCTGCCAGCAGGCCCCCACTCATGTCCCCCAGCACCCCCACCCCCCAGCTGTGAGGGGCACCTGCCAGCAGGCCCCCACTCATGTCCCCCTGCACCCCCACCCCCCAGCAGTGAGGGGCACTTGCCAGCAGACCCCCACTCATGTCCCCCAGCACCCCCACCCCCCGGCAGTGAGGGGCACCTGCCAGCAGGCCCCTACTCATGTCCCACTCATGTCCCCCTGCACCCCACCCCCGAGAAGTGAGGGGCACCTGCCAGCAGGCCCCCACTCATGTCCCACACATGTCCCTCTGCACCTGCACCCCCCAGCAGTGAGGGGCACCTGCCAGCAGGCCCCCACCCATGTCCCCCACCACCCCCACCCCCCAGCAGTGAGGGGCACCTGCCAGCAGGCCCCCACTCATGTCGCACTCATGTCCACCCACTCACCCACCCAGCTGTGACATGCCCATCTCATGACACAAACCAAAAGTCAACTATGTACATCAACACATGTCCGTCACACAAACACACACACATGTTGCCATTGATTGAGTAAACCCACATGTCAACATTCATGAACCCATTGAGTGAATCCCACACATTGAAGTAAAAGATCAAAATGTATTAACATGAAAACCAATTGAAAGTACTTAAAGCATAAAATAATAGCAAACATGAAATGAAATGCATGTCCAAATAAAAAAAATAAAAATCCTCAAAAAAAAACAAGTAATCCAAAAGAAAAATGGCCAAAACTCTCTGTCCACCAAACCAAATCCAAATGAAACGCAAAAAGGTAAATCCATTGATCCATGGTGAAATGAAATTAAAATGTCCAAATAAATCCAACGTCCAACTATGTACAATACAATTTTCAAGGGTTCATGAGCCCAACGAAACAAATGAAACCTATCTAATAACCTACCTGACCAAAACATTATTTACAAAAGTGTGGGTATAGTCCAAAAGCCCCAAAATAAAAAAAAGGAACCTAACACTATAAACTATTTACAATGGCGACGGGCAAGTCCTGCGGCTCACTCAGTGATGTTTTTGCCCAGGTCATCATCGAACTCCATGTCTATTTGCTGGAGGCAGGCCTTTGTCCTGCCCCGAGGTCTCGCAGGGAGGCACTCATGGCCTGTTCCAACTCCCTGCGAGTCGCCTCGAGGCACTCTGCCCGCCTCAACACCCGACGCATGGAGAACTCTGCCCCGACCATGGTGAGCCGCGCCTCTTCCGCCCGCCGCCGCTCCGCACCTATACGCTGGCCCAACCGCAGCCACACGGAAGACACATCCATTCCAGGGCTCTCCTGCCCTCTGGCCGATGCCTGCCCCTCTGATGTCGATGGCCCCGAGCCATCATTGCTCCCACCTAGAGCCTGCTCCTGCTGCTGCTGTCTGTGTGCCCTGTCCGATGATGCCTGCACATCCTCCATCAGCTGGTCCCCAGTTGTGGTGTCCACCCCTGCTGGACCGCCGACTCCCGACTGTGGCAGGGATGGGATCTCCACCAAGCTGGCTGTGTTGGTCAGGCCAGGTCCACAGGGGGCCCTGGTGGAATCTGGGGCAGAAGACGGCAGGGAGAACGACTGGCGCATAGTCTCCACAGAGGAGGAGAGGTCCGCTAGAGTGCGCGTCACATGTAGGAACCCACCAACCAGGGCCCCTCCCAACAGTGCGACGTTGCGATGCTGCTGTTCGTGATGGCGTGCGTTCTCCGCCCAGGAAGAATGCACGTCATCACGAATGTCACCCGTGCGCAACGCGACACCAATCAGGACGGAGCCCGTTAGTTCATTGGACCCCTCGTCCGCAGGTAGTGGAGAGGCAGATGACATGGCACTCTCCCCTACCTGTGGATGGGCTTGGGACGGGGCATCCCTGCTGGTGCATGGAGGTGCAGTCACAGGGTCAAGGACATGGACATGCACAGGCCCCTCCGCGGAGCCCTGTGCTGCCTCCTGACCCTGGCCCTGGACTGCACCACTTGCACCAGTGGTACTACCCCCACCAGGCCCCATGTGCGGCTCAGTAGCGAGCTCCTCCTCCTCTGTGGAGACCACCAACCTGGATGTCTCCGTACTGTCTTCCGCCATTGCAAGCCCCTGTGGGGGCTCACCCGGCCCTTCCGCCACAGCCGTAGTGGCAGACGCGGCACCAGCCCCCTGGCTCCCGGATGATGGCAAGTCCTGGGAGGGTGGCTGGGCCTTGCGTCGCCGCCCAGTGGAGGCATCCCCGCCACTTGGCTCCACAGCGCTGTCTCCGCCCTCTTCTTCACTTGACGCTGCGTAGAGGGAGACATAGAACACAAGCATCAGGGTATAGTACAATATTCGCCTAGACAGGAAGCAATAACACATGAGTGGCAGTGTCTAACGTCACTTCCATCCTGTCCCTCCACAACACATGGGTGAATGCACACAACACACATGCATAAACAGGCATGGCGCCTGCAATCAACATCAGCATCCATGTACAAGGGCCTCTATTAATCAAAATGTTGCCTTCAAACTCACATGCATCATGGCTCACACTGATCCCATGCACACATGTCACCGGAGGGTCATGCATCATGCCTTGTACACCACAGACACATTGGATAGACACAGTGCATACAACGTTGACCGCACTGCATGAGTGAATGTACACATCATCACGGACAGGTGTCATGAATCCATGGCGTATCATAGTCACAGACACACTTCTCAGACACACACACATGTGCACCATACATGTACATGACAGCAGCACCCATCCCTCAAACCCCCACCATGTGCAAGAACAGACACTGGCATGCTTTCATGTGTTCATTTGCCATACAGCTCCCCATGTTGCATTGGAACTCATGCACCAACCATGTGGTTCGCACATTACTGGTCTCACATGCATGAACATGATGTCCCTGCACACACACATCCATACATGGCTCATGTCACACATACAGGCAAGTATCAGACTACCAGCACACTGCAACATGCCCTGTCTCACACAACAATGCTTGGCCACTTACCGCTCAACTCCAGACAGGTCTTCCTCCGAAGGATCTGGGCGTGGAGTGCTGGGCATACGTGTTCCAGGACCCTCATCTGGATGTCACTCATGCTGACCCGGCCCCCCTCCGCGAGGCGCTGGGCCTTGTGGAGGGTCCTCGACCTGAAGTCCTCCCAGCGCTTCTTGACGTGCTTGATGTCACGGGTTGCCACCCCCTCCACGTTGATGGCAACCACTACTTCGTCCTAGATACTCCTTCCTTGTTGGCACGTGATGTTCCGAAGAGGGCATCATACTGCCCCAGGTCATGCTCAACCAGGACACCAACTTCCTTCACACTGAAGCTGGTGGCCCTCTGCCTCTTTGGCTCGGGGTCGCCAGTGGTCTCAGATGGTGTTTCCCCTGACATGGCGACCCCCGAGGCAGGCGTGGATGGGCAACTGGGTCCTGGGCTCTGGAGCGATGGTATCCCAGTCGGGAGTCTTCTGTTCCAGCAGGGGTGGACACAGCAACTGGAACCCTGGCTGATGTGCAGGCACCAAATACCAGGGCATGTGGGCAGCAGGCAGCTAGGCAGCAGCAGATGGCAGGTGGGAGCGTGCTCGGGGTTCTGGGGGGCAGTAATTCGGCATTCTGAGCAGGAGCGTGGTCTTCCATGTGTTTTTGCGTGGCCAGCTTGATACAGAGTGATTTGGCACGTGAAAATCTTGCACGTCAGCGTTTAATTCGAGGAAAGGCCCTTAGCGCGTAAGCGCGTCAGCACACGTACGCGGTTTCATTGGACCAAATGCCCTTAGCGCGTAAGCGCGTCTGTGACGTGACGCGCGCGGGCGTTTCCCTCGTGACGTGGGCATAGTGGCTCATGGCGTGTGAAAAAACTGCATGTCCGCGTGTGAATGCGTGTAATCCGAGGAAAGGGCCTATGCGTCTGTGACGTGACGCACGCGGGCGTTTCCATCTACGCGGGTGCATGTTCATTGTACACATCCAAAAACTGCACGTCCGAGTGTCAGTTCGTGTAATTGGAGGAAAGGGCCTTAGTGCGTACACGCGTAAATGATGTTGTACGTGTGGGCCTCTTTAAAAGCTACGTGTAGGACCCCATTTCCTTGTACATGCTTTTCATGGAGAGGGAGTGGGTGAATTCTGTACTTCTTGTCGGTTCACATGCGATTACTTCACAGCATTTCAAGTTCGTACTCCCTGTTACCTCTGACAGCGTTTATTTTTTTTGTTGGGCCTGTTTCCTCAAACAGCGTTCACTTCTCTTTTCCCCTGTCTCCTCAGACAGCGTACAATTCTTCTTTTGGCGGGGGTGTTGCCAACGCGCACACGTGCGTTTTTTTCACATTCTTTTTCCAGGCAGACAGTGAGTCGCGCACGTATTTACCAACTGTGCTTGCCCCGTGTGTCGCTTACCCCTTCAGAGGTCATTGTAGGCTGCGAGTAACACGCGTACGCTTATTTTTGTGTTTCTGGGTGCCACAACATAGTGTGGGTTCTTTTTTCCACGACGTGGTCTACGAGGGGTTGCGTGCACGTTATTTTTGTTTTCGGGTTGCCTGTGCGTTGCGTGACCCGTCATCTTCCCCCAGGGGTCACAGACAGCCTTGCTAGAGCACTAGGGTACGAATTCCATCTAGTACCCTACCCTTTTCATCCCCAATTGCCCAGGACAATCGTTTACTGCTACTCCCATACGCACAACAACATCAGTGCCATGGTTGGGAGGCGACCAAGCGGTAAGGGAGGCAAAGGTGCCCGACCTCCAAAAGGTGGGGAGGTGGGCACGGTAGGGGACGTGGCCAGGATTTGCGGGGTGCCCCTAGACCCCCATGTGTGGAGGACCAATCAGGGACACCCATGCCCCCCCATGGTTGTGGGAAACGTAGCTGACACCATCCCAGCTCAGCCCTTGTTGGATCAGCCCATTGTGGCACCTGAACCGGCACAGGATGACTCCCAGGCTGAATTCCAGGTCAGCAAGTCTAAGCCACGTGTGGTGGTGCAAGTTGGTGTCACCAGGCCACGTGGATCTGGGGCAGCAATGTCATCTGCTGCCCCAAGTAGGCAGGGTGGGGAGGCTGCAGGGGCAGCTGCAGCTCTATCCACCCCAGCTTTGAGACTCCCAGCCGGGACAGTGTCGGTCCAGGTCCATCAAACCGACGTTGCCCCTGCCAACATCACACTTCAGCCAATGCCTGCACCAAGACATGTGGTCATTGTGCCTTTGCACACTCCTAGTACCCAGTCCACCGGCACTTCTGCCCCTACTGACCAGAGCGGCATAAGCCACTCAGGCTCCACTCCACCTTTGAAAAAGAGGAAGAAGGGTGCTCTGGCACTACAGGCTGAGACCCCAGACACGGCTACACACTCCGGCACGTCAAGGAAGCCTAGCTTTAATGACGCCGAACTTGATGCACTTGTGACCTATGTGTCGGCACATAGCCGCGAAATGGTGGTGATTGCAGGGTGCAAGACCACACCTGGTCAACGTCGGGCACACTGACAGACTATCGCGGGCCGCATAAGTGCCCTTGGATTTGTGAGGCGCACCGCTGAGGATTGCTACAAGCGGTGGAATGACCTGAAACGCAGAGCAAAGAACAAGCTGGCCTCAAATCATGCCGCTACTCTGGTGACTGGCGGTGGGTCTCCACCAGAGGACAACAAACTCACTGAACATGAGTCTGTTGCTGGGACCTTCGTCACAGAGGAACAGATCCAAGGCGTGGGAGACCTACCTGATTACAACGCATTTTCCGGTGAGTGCCCATGGATGTGTGTGTAATCCATGTGTATGTTGTTTGGGTGACGGGTTCTGATTGAGTGCCAGGTGAGGGTGTGTACTCCTGAGTGTTATGGGTCACCCATGGGCTTCCTCCAATACATTCATGTGCCTTTGATTTGGGTATGACAGTATCCCTTCTGCCCACAGTAGCCAATTAGACCCACATTACTGCTGTTGCCCTTGAACTATCATCTTGCAACAACATTCATTGTTCTGATTTTTTTCTGTGTTCATTCAGGCTGATTGTTTAGATCATCCCATTTCTCATATGCTTTTTTGATCCCTAATGCCACATATGTGACATGCTTCTGTCATTGTTTACACCCAACATTGTGCCACTTTAGTTAGGTAATTCAGGGCGAGGGAGTATTGGCCTGCTGAAATTTATTTTTAGGGCCTGTTTGCATGTGGAACATGATAGTTGTTTCCTGTCATGTTGAACTGACCAACCATTGATGTGTACATCTGCCTACAATCACTGTCTTATTGTACACTGGATGTGTTTCAGTGTGTGGCACCTGCATATTTTGCAACACTATTCTGCATTAATCTTTTCATCATGTCCATGTGACATGGATGTGTGACAGTACTCATTCACTGACATATCGCTGTAGTTGTCTAATTTACCATGGCTATGCTACATGACATCTGTGTGCTGGCATGTGTCATGTATGTGTATTGGACATGCCACTCACAGGCTGATGTGTGATGCCAGTGCTACACAACATGCTGCGAATGTGTTGCTTTTCCATCTTGGTGTCCTCATTGTCTGCCTTTTTGACTCCCCTTCCAACTCATTGACAGTGCATGCGTGCCAGGGTTATAGTCATGTGGGACATGTGTAAACCATGTACAGGATCTCTATCTTGTCAGGCCTATGTGTGTGCTATGGTGCTCATGCCTGTTTCCATTTCTTGTATTTCATGTTTTTGCAGGTGACGACGCACTTGATGCTGGTGAGGTTCAGGAGATGGTGCAGACCCAGGAGGATTCTCAGCCACGACCAAGCACCAGTGGGGGACGTGGTGTGGTGGTAGGTGAAAACACTTTGGTACTGCAGACCATACTGTCGAGGGGTGTCTCTGGGTGCAGCTCCCCAGACCTCTATTCAGGTGCTGAGTCGGATAATGAGACTTATGTGCTGTCGCAGGTCAGTGCTTCTGGTAGGGATTCTGTTCTGTCCAACCCACCTGCACCAGGGGTAGAACCCTCTACGGGGATGTCAGTGTTGGTAGGTCCGCCTTTGGCGGTTACGGATGGAGGGTCACACTCCACAGCATCTGATCCTGTTCCTGGGCCAGCAGATCAGAGGGGGAATGCAGTCCTGCAGCCTCAGGCGGTGCCAGCACAGCAAGGTGCACATCGCCTTGCCCCAAACAGGTGTGTTGTCCGCTGACGCAGTGGCCGTGCTCCACCAGGCAATACTGTATGAGAAAACTCCATGTACGGTATGGCAACCCAACAGGCAGCATCAGTAGAAATGAATGGAGAGGGTGTCCACTTCCATTATCCCCTTGAAAGGCAGATGGAGCAACAACAGCAGGCAACAGACTCCATTTGCCAATCACACAGGGAAGACATGTTGGCGTCCAACAGGGACCGACGGGCGGCACTGGAGACTCTGTGCAAATCCATATCAATAGAGTCACAGGGCCACAGGGAAGCCCTGAGGGTAGAACTCCATAACCTCAGGCAGAGACTGCTTGAACTTGAGGCTTCCCGAAATGTTAGGGCAGAACAGCAGGTGGAGCAGCTCACATGTTCGCTCTCAGCTGAGCTGCAGGCAACACGTGAGGAGATCCGGGCATCACGCGAGGCCATGCGTGCAGAAGTGCAGGCAACCCGTGAGGTGCTGCCTGGGGATCTCCGCACTATAATCCTCCAGAATCAGACCTTCAAGACTTGCATGCTTGCTGCCATGGAGGACCATACCAGGGCTTTGCGTGGCTGCCTCCCATAGTGCCACCACCTCCTGATGCAGCAGCAGAGGGTGAAGAGAGCGACAGCAGTTCTCCCACAATGGCATAGCCGTGCAGGCCATGAGCCCATGGAGGTATTTCTTTTTCCGCAACATCCACGCAGGTGGGTGTTGATGTGCACCCTGTCCTCAAACCTCCTGTGTGGTCTCCCCTCCTTCCCCCACATGGCCATTTTTGATTTTTCTTTTTTTTTTTACAGTGTGTTGCCTTGTGTGGCTCCCGTGGGCATCCACTGTATTCCAGCTGGGCACATGCAGGCTTGTCCTGAGTTTGGGTTAGATGCTTGGGTTCGTGACACACACACCCCTCCTGCTTCCCGTTTCCATGGGCTTGCAAAGGGACAAGTGACAGTGACTTACACAGTGACATTGGGCTCCCATGAGTTGTGTGGGCAGTCTGTAGTCAATACTGTGTGGACATCCCTAGTGGGTATTGTTGTTGTATTGTACACTGCATGACGTATTGATATGTGCTTGTGCATCCATGTCTTCTTCCTAATTTGCAGGTTCCTTCCTCATGTCTTCACAAGGCCGTCTCCTTTGCAGATGGAGTTCATGTTGTATGCAGTACACTGACACATTTGCGTGGCAGCAACACTCTACAGTTGGAAGGGGTCGATGTGCTGGCTCATTCAGGTTGTAAGACTACCACTACTTTGACTTAGTACTGTCATGTTTTTCCAATGTTTCATGGTGTTTTGCTGTAATGTGTTGGTGGTAAGTATTTGTTTGTGTGCTGTTTGTTATTGATTACTAGGAGCATATTGTCTGTGGGCAGTTTCCATTTGGGACAGTGCACTTTGTGACGCTTGTGTCAGGTCTTGTGCTTTGCTTTGTTTGCTTTCACATTGCATGACATGCCATGGTGTGTTGGGTGGTGGAGCTGGGGAAGAGTTGGGTGACATGGCGCTGTTTTCATGTTGTATTTTGCAAGGGGGTAATCAATTTGGCAGCATAGATGTATGTCTTATAATGACACAGCATTGGTGGTGTTTCGGTAGGTAGGGATGCACACAATGTAACACTTCCAGGTGACCAATCTCAGGCTGGTATGGTTGTGACAGTTGACTGTCCCTTATGTCATCATCATTGATTGTCAGCTGGTATGTGCCAGGGCTGTGTGCACTCCACAGGGGTGTGATTTTAGGTGAAGTAATTAGCCACCAGCTGCGTATGGGCTGCCTCACCACGTACCCTTTCCCCTTCCATGCACAGCAGCCGTGCATATGGTTGGGGATGTGGGGGCACCACCATGTCCACCGGCAGGCCCCGGCGTGTTGCAAAGTTGTGCAGGACACATGCTGCCACTATGATCCTGCACACTACTGGGGGAGTGTATAGCAGCTGCCCACCAGAATGGTCAAGGGAGCGAAAGCGTGACTTGAGCACTCCGAATGTGCGCTCCACTATGCCCCGGGTTGCAATATGGGCTGTGTTGTATCTTACCTCGGGTGGGGTGGTGTGGTGAGGTTCCGAATTGGCGTCATCATGTGGATGCTCAGTGGGTAGGCACTGTCCCCTGGGGAGGTGGTGATGGGTATCATTAGTGGGTTTGTGACATTACTCAGTATCTGACATGCATGCATGTGCAGTGGCATTTATGCTCACCAAGCAGCCATGTATCGCCATGCCGCCCAGCTTCTAGGTCCCGGTTTAGGATTGACATTCTGTAAATGAAACCGTCATGGGTGGACCCTGGATAGTTGGCATATACTGAGGTGATGATTCCCCTGGCATCACATACTACCTGCATGTTGATGGAATGCCAGTGCTTGCGGTTTCTATAGATGTGCTCCGTTGCCCTGGGGGGACGTAGGGCCACATGGGTGCAATCAATAGCACCCAGCACTTTGAGGAATTGTGCCACCCCGTAGAAATCCTGGACAGCAGCCTGCCTTTCTGCAGGTGTTCTGGGCAGGTATATGTGCCTGCGGACTGATGGGCGTGCAGTCATGATGGCCAACACCTGGTGTAGGCTGCGTGGCCTGTGACACCCCCCCCACCATAGCACTTGTCTGCTGAAATGATCCTGTGGCCAAGAAGTGCAGTACATTAAGCACCTTTTCAAGGGGGCTCAGTGCTTGGGAGCACAGGGTGGTTGATGTGAGGTCATCCTCCCACTCACTCACCAGGGCGAGTATTATGTGAGGTGGAAACCTGTACCTCCCAAACACCTGGTCATCAGGCATCCCAAAAAGGCTGGTTCTGGGTGTAAATATTCTGGGCCTGCCTATTCTCCTCCTCCTCCTGCGGTATCCCACGACCACTGCTGCAAGGAACGGTATATTCATCTTAGCGTCTGAGCTTGTTTGTTGTTTGCGCGCACTTTTATGCTGCATGGGTCCACGTACGCCTGCTTCCTGCTGGCGTACGTGTTTCCAAATAAGCGCATCTTTTTTGGCGCACACATTAGCCCTGTTCGATTCCATGAATATGTGTTGTAGGGCGTTACGCGCATTTGCCTCCTGTACTTCTCCCGTGATGCCCACATTTGTACGCGTTGTTCCCCATTCCGTGTGTTACTCCCCGTGTTACGCCTACTTTTGTTGTGTGCGCTGCGCTATGTGAGCTTTCGCTGTGCGCGTTGCGCACGCTGTTCGAAGATGTGTGCGCCTGCGTGCGCCACGCAGGTTTTTGGCGCAAATCCATGGATTTACACGTGCACAGACTTCCATGAATTGCTGTGCGTGGGTTTCGCTGCGATTTTCGCACTTGCGCTGTGATTTGCACGCGTTTGCGTTCTTGCGCGGAAATTTTCAGCGCACATTAATTCCATGAATCGGCCTGTTAATGTTACACCTTTCAACCTACGTGTCTCCAAGGATGGCGAGGTCAACATGTAGGGAGATCCCCCATTTAAGTTAATGGGGGTGGCGAGGTAGACAGTTTTCTGAAAGTGGCAAAGGCTTGGTAGGAGGGTGACCCTATTAAAGTCTCTGGGCTGGTTTGAGTGTGCGCTTCTTCTTCTTGCTGGTAGATTTTTATCCATCAGCAGTGATTTTTGGATACCGAGGCTTGAGCCTCATTACTCCATCTTCTCGGGTTGAGTATGTAGTCGTGGTTTTGTATTCTTCTTGGTCTGTGTGGTCTTGTCGCAGTAGGGCTGGTTTCACAGGGTCTTCGCAGTGATGGGCCGCGGGTAGTGGTCGAAGGAGTTTGCAGTGGTGGCAGTGAGTCTTCTGATCAGAGGGTTCGGGTTCTGATCCATTCCTTGGCAGAAGTTCGTACTCAGCTTCGCTAGATGTTCGTCCAACATCTCGATGTCCAGGTCTCTGTGAAGGTCTGCTATCCTTGTGAAGATTGGAGCTCCAGACGATATCCGCAGGGCTTTGGTCTGGACTATCTGAAGACTCTTCTGGTGTCGCTCATGGCAGGTCATCCATGCTGGGGAGGCATGCGTTAGGGTTGGTCTGATGATCGCCTTGTAGACATTGATCTTTGCCCGGAGGGGCATGGACTTGGTCTTCAGGAGTGGGTACATCGCTGACATCTTTCCTGTTGCATTCTGCTGAGTATTCTCGATGTGGCTTTCCCAGTTGAGTTTGCTGTCCAGGGTCACACCGAGGTAGCGGCTACTGCTCTCCCATTTGATGGTCTCCCAGTTGAGGTTGATGTGTGGGTGCTCCTTGATCTTCTTTCTGGTGAACAGCGTTGCGGTTGTCTTGCTGGTGTTGAGTTCTATCCGCCAGTCGCTGTACCACGTTGCAATGGTATCCAGTGAAGCTTGAAGGTTCTTCGCCACTTCCTTTTCGATGAATGACTGGGAGATGACTGCGACATCATCTGCATGCAGCACCAGGTCAGTCTTTTGGAGATCTGTCGGGATGACGTTGGTGAAGAGGTTGAACAGGAAGGGTCTGAGGTTTGATGCCTGTGGCACGCCTGCTCGGATGGGATGTGATGAGGACATCTCCAACCGCATGGCTACATGGAAGGTGCGGCCTCCCAAGTAGCTTGCAATCGTCTTCACCAGGTAGTTCGGATATCCTAGGCCAATCATCTTGTGCAGCAGTCCCTTTTGCCAGACTCAGTCGAATGCTTTGGCGACATCCAGGAAGATGATTCCTGTGGACTTCTTGATGTTGAATCCGTGGATGATGGTGTCTCAGTAGAGTGTGCTGTGAGGATGAAATTAGTCCAGCGAGAGGGACTCCTTGTAAATGAGCGTAAATTGGGTGTTATATAAGTAGTTGGTGGGTGTTTTGGGGCTAATATGTGGCACACTTAGAGTCTGCCCTGTATTTAATAAAGGGGGCGAAGTGCGAACAGAGAAAGGGTGCAGTGCAGGCTGAGGAATTTTGATTAATTAGGAGCTGCAAAGGGAGGTGGAGCAGCAGACACTGATTTGTTGCTTTCAGAATGCCAATCAGTAGTGATTGACAGCGCTGACCGGGTGTCGGTACTTAGTTTATTTAGCCAATTCTTTGGCATAGCGCTGAAAATATAACATGTCCCCTGCAGCTTGTCTTTCCATTTACTGGAATGGCATTCACACAAACATTACCTGTGTAAAATAAAGGGCACACTGTCCCTGCCTATTGTAACGCTGCTGTTTTTGCGCCATCTGAAAGTTGTGCTAAAACTGAAGCACAAACTGTGGTTGAAATTGCTTTTAAAATGCCCTGTGGTGCTCAACTTTTTCAGCTGAAATGGCCCCTGAGCCTCAGGGGTTCCCCACACAGCTGCCTCCCTGTTGGTAGTCTTATAAGTAAGCAACATACTTCGTTAATACAGGACATTTCATGTGTACTTTGCAGCGTTCATGTTACAGGCTGCCTTTGCTAGCATCCCAGGCCATCACCTCCCTCAGTCCTCTTGCCCTATCCAGCAGCGTTCTGATCTCCCCATTGCCCTTTTCTCGGATTTCGTCTGCATTAGTCCCTTGCTGACAAAGAGCAATTCATAGCTTTTCAGTTTACATTTTGTGTTTCAGCTACTCCCTGGCTGTGTGGCCCTTGATTATTTATTAACCCCCACCCTGCATTCCTTTCTCTCCATTATAATGTAAGCAGCCCACGGGTGCCTTAGGCTGTTTCCCCAGCTGTAGGCAAGGGGGATCCGAAACATCATGTTGAACCGCCCCCACAAGCTCTGAAACATCTTCAGGCGGACCTGCATAGCTCTGTGTTATAGAAAACTCTGCACGTGCATATATGTGTTTAAGAATCTCTAGAGCTGGTTGCCGACTGATCCCAGCTGGGAGCACAGTCTGAGGGGCGGGTTGATCTGTACCAGCCCCAAGCCAAAATAGAGACTCTCGCTTCCACGTGATTCCACCGCGCTTTGCCACTTCCCTTCCTGCCCAGTCCCTGGACATCTTCCAGCCATTTCCTGTTTACCTTCCCCAGAGATTTTGCGGAATGGCCCGAAGTGCTTCCCAACCCTGGGCCCTTCCGGTTCCAGAAAGACTGCAGTTGTCTTGGAGGCTGGGGGAACACAGCGGCGACTTCAGAATATTGCTTAAAAGTAAGCAGAGGAGGGAGGGAGGAGAGAGTCGTGATTTCCACATGCTTCCTGTTAGATTATAACAGAGATGGGTTCCTTCTGTTTAAGAACCCGAAAATTCCTCTCTTTTCACCACTCACTGAACACAACTGAGAGAGTTTGCTGTTATAGTGCACACTAAAGGATACTAGGCACTTGGTCTACTTCAGGCTATGACTTTAGGGTTCATGGAAAGTGCTAGAATGAGAGCACCCGGGACTACCTTCACTGTAGCATGCTCTTGATAGATTAGAAACACTAGTATACTGTGCAAGTACCCAACAGGGAAAGGATGGATCGTAAGGGAGGGGGAAGAACGGAAGTGATGTAGGGTGCACGGAGGCGGGGAAGCAGTTACGGTTGGGCCGTTAAGGAATAAAGAGTTGGCAATACATCCTCTTGGTGTGGTGTCTTCTTTTAAGTGCAGGTGCTCGCAAGCCCTCAGGCTACATTTGGAGACCAAGGGTCAGCACACAGCAGTGATCTGCAGACTATCAGCCTGGGACGACAAGGGTTGTGGTTGTCACGTGACACAAGCACCTGACTCCCAACAACATTGGAGTGGTCCTCAGCTTGCCGGAAGGCTGCGGGAGGGAGTTGCATCCCAGGAGCGGGGAGGACGCACCGCTCCGGTGTCTCGTGAAGAGACAGGGGTGGTGGTGAGGTGAGGAGTAGAAACCCTTTGGGGAACACCACGCTGAAGAAAGCTTGAGAAAGGGACATTCGAGCGGGCAATAGAGGTGTGTGTAGGAGGCCGACAGCCGAGTGACGAGTTCTAACTATGCAGAGATTCCATCCACTGATGGCGTCATCGCCCAGAATGCTTCCGCAAGCAGCAGGCGAATCCCTGACCTTGCAACTGCCTGTGCCATTCGACCTAACATACACCAGCAACATGGGCCCCAGCTGGGTGAAGTGGCTGCGAGACTTGTGCACATTGATAACCTGGGACACATAGAGGACCACAGAAAGAGGAGTCTTTTGAGGCTGGCAGCAGGTGCTACTGCAAGAGACATACTTTACAAACTGCCCAAGGAGGCCATTACCTCAAATCGGGATCTAGAGGTAGAGGATCTAAAGAACACGTTATTAGGGTATTTTGGGTATTTTGCCTACCACGTGAATGTGCAATGTGAGAGGCATGTTTTCCATTACACTGTACAAGCAAAAGGCTAATCCACAGAGGCTTTCATAGAACGACTAAGAGCACAGCTAAAGCATGGTGACTTCCACCGTTACTCCAAAGATGAGGCGTTGCGATCCCAAATAATAGCAGGGTGTGAATCTTCGGCATACAGGAAGATGTTATTACAAAAGCTCCGCTCTCTGGAGGAGATACTGATGAAAGCAAGGGCAGACTTGGCTATAGAAGCGCAGATGGAGTCAATGGATTAGAAATAACAACTCCCCCCGTGGAACACGCTCTGGTGCATCGTGTGACATCCACAGTGCCAGTAGCTAAGTGCTCTGACAAGTTCTGCTTCAAATGTGGATACGAATTCCCACATGACGGCGCATGTCCGGCGATGGGGCAGGAATTCACGGGATGCTTAGGAGAGAACCACTTTCGGGCAGTGTGCAAGGCTGCAAAATATCAAGTGAGGATGACGTTGCCTGCCCATCTAGTGGCGAAATACAAAGGCGACAGATGAAGGCAGGTATATGCAGATCAAGGCCATAGGTATAAGAGGCCCATGAGGAGACCAAGGGATGACAGACAGAACAGATGATCTCCAGACCGCTGGCATCATACTAGAGCCAGGAGAAATGTCTGATACATGAACGGCAGGTCCAACTCCGGGAGTGCATGTTCCTCACAAGCTGATCAGAGAAAGAAGGGATATGTTTACACGCTAGGGAACAAGACAGCAATGGGGAACAGCCCCGTCATCCTCCTGCCCATAAATTACTTTCAAACTGAATTTTTTATTGGCACGGTGGCAACTGCGTATGTCATCCATGAAGAAATATATCGGCAGCTACCCCCACACATCAAGCTATCTAAAGTGGACATATAACCAAATAGCGCGCAAACGCTGCTGCTTTCCAAAGGTTCCATTGCAACCACATGTCATTACAGGACACATGCGGCCAACATACAGATCCACGTGCTGGAGGCTGCTGGGAACAGGGGGTGCATATTGAGTTTCAAGGCAGCACTTGACATGGGCCTAGTAAATATCATCTACCAACTAATAGCCCTCAAGTATATGTCAGGTATCGGCAACATAGAGCACATGTTCCTCTCTCTGTTCAAAGGGCTGGGTAAATTGAGAAACTGCCAGGGGCGGTTAGATATTGACAAATCGGTGAAGTCGGTAGCACAACACTATAGAGGCACCCCTGTCAACATACAACATCAGGTGGAGGCAGAGCTACAGAAGCTTTTGGAACAAGACATTATTGAACCAGCCAAAGGGTCAACGTCATGGTGTCTCCAATAGTCCCAAAGCCAAAGAAGGACCCAGCAAAATCAATCCGGCTATGTGTGGAAATGAGGCGTGGCTAACAGGCAAGGGATGAAGTTGTAACTCTACGGAGCTCCTGCTTTCACCTGTATAAATCCTGAAATTAATCCTGATGGTAAGGTCTGAGGCCCGGTCCTGGCAGATCCATAGTTACCAGAACACTGAGGGATCCACCTGGGCTGGTCTTCGATGTGAATGCTAAATTCTGGACCCACAAATCAGCATCTGAAGGGTACAGACGGCAAAAGTGCGGCATGGCCATCAGGATGGCTGCTGCCTGTTGAATCCCAGAGCAGGGGGAAGCGAGACCTTGACATGTCCGGCAACAGAACTGGAGCGGTCCCACTGAGCCCCTGTCCCAGTGTGTGGCAGAGACCTCTTCTGAATCCCAGCACAGACAGTGATTATCCTGAAATAAGTGTGGCCTGGGACTGCAACGGTGGCTCAGCAGGCATAGCAGGTGGACTGGGTAACCCAGAGCAGAGCCCGCACCATAGCAGTAGAGTTGGCGGACGTCCGTGGTCTCTCCGCCCGCGATCGAAATAACAGAGAGGGAGAAGCCAGGCTACAGCTAGGAGAGGGGCTGGGCTGATGCCTGTGAATGCAACTTGACTTTTGAATAATGGGTGGGAGCACAGGGAGTGATTGAGTACCCCTGGGGGCCCATGTGGTGATCCGGGGCAACATCAGGAGGAGACATCGGAGTGGCAAGACCCAGGCCACTCTGGTGGAGGGGGTAGGATGGCCAGAGCTTCAGAACTAAGGGGCAGAGAGGGCCTGCAACAGGCTTTACTACTGCCCAACCCCCCTGGCACACATCACTGTGCCCTAGCCCCAGAGCAGAATAGAGGACATGAGGAATTAATGAGCACTGGGGCCCTGGTGCCCTGCCTGGTCCCCAGATGTCCACCAGAGGGAGCTCACAACAACAGGAGCAGAGGGGGTGCTGGGCCAGATAAGTCAAGTGGCCGCATAGTGTCTGATGGACTGCCCCCCTACCAGACTCGCTATCAAAATCAGCCGGGAGCTACACGGGCAGTCACAAGCAAAGGTGGCACATAATTCATAGTGACCCTCTCATCAAGATTAAAGGTGCATAGTCACGCCACGCTGGGTGCACGCCAAGTGAGGTGGGATAGTCACCCTTGCCGAGCTCATCCACGCCAAGCCAAGCAGCATACCTAGGGAGACAATGGGAGGAAATGGGAGGCAACCAAAGATGGACTCTTCGCGATTCCAGCCATGCACTTGCAGCCCCCCACAACTAACTGCAGCACCATCAACAGCAAAGGCAGGTCCAGAGCCAACCTTGGAGCCAAGAATCTCCGAGGTTTTTCTTGCAGAACAGAACTCTTGAACAGCACTGGAGCTACAGATTGGCTACATTGGGGAAGATCTAAACTTGCTGCGTGCAGATGTCCACAAGGCTTCTCAAAATCAAAAGGAGACAGATATTCGAGTTTCATCTGCAGATTCAGAAATAAGCACACTCAAGCAACAAGTCTCGCAGTTAATGCAGGTCACAAAAACTCTGTCAGCAAGAGTGGAAAGACGAAGAGGGCCACTCTTGCAGAAATTATGTCCGCATCATAGGCCTCCCTAAGGGCGAGGAGGGAGAATATATGGAGCTCTTTCTGGAGGCATGGCTACAGAGCAAACTGGGTTCCAAGAACCACTGAAAATGGTTTGCAGTGGAGAGAGCCCACTGGGTTCCAGCACATAAGCCACCCCAGGAGCTCGACCCCGGCCTGTGATAGCACGCATATTCAATTTTAGGGATTGCGATGCTACTCTGCAAATGGTCAGGAAGAGCCGCCCGATATGCACAGGCAATGGTTCGGTGTTAATATTCCAAGACTACACAAAACAGGTCCAGAGACAGCACTATGAAGAAATAAAGCGCACACTAAGAGACAATGGTGTGCGTTATATACTTCTTTATTCAGCCAGGCTAAAGATAATATGAGGTGATAAACACTGGTTCTGCAACTGCCCAGAAGAGGCATGGCACTGGTGAGAGACAGAGGGAAGTTGGGCTACCACACCATCAATGGGCCATGGGAAACCCTCCCCACAGGGTGCAGTGAGCACACAACGGAGGTACCCACAGGGGGAAAGATAATGGTGGCAGAGGATGGCACCCTGCAGGTGGAGTGTGAGGATGCTGGAGGAGGGTCAGACAAAACCATGCAGATGGGCGATCAAGCCTATGGAGAGGATTCACCGGGACAGCTACAGGACTCCCCCACACTGAGCACTTATCTTCCGGTCTGAATGGGGGCATGGACCCAGAATCTATATGAGGCCCTAATAGGCCGAACAAGGGGCAACTGCAATGAGGGAGTGGACATTGCTGAGGGAAATAACTGATAACTAGCAACCTGCAGACTCGCAAGGTACCTGCTACCCCTCCTCCTCGGTAGTGGGGTAGGATGCCCACCCCCACGCACTGGTTGACGGTCAACCCTCCCTGGAGGTGGAGGGCCCAACCAGACAACAGGTGCCCAAGATGCAGGTATTTTGTACAGATACCCCCAGATTGGAGGGGATCTTTCAACACGTTTGGTTTTGTTTCAAAGTTGTATTGTTATGGGTAAGAGGATATAGGGGGGAATTCGGGGGAGGGGAGTGAGGGGGAGGGGAATGAGGGGGAAATGTTGTGCACCAGAAGCTGACCAAGTGCAAGGCCCTAAGTATAACCTCTGCGGCCACAAGCAACACACCAAGGGAAACATTGATGGGGAACATGGGAAGGCAAGCTATAAACCTCTGGTTGAGAGCAAGTTCCAATGTGCTGTTAGAGGTTGGAAAGTTGGGATGTTGCAGGGCGAGGTGGGTGTGGGTGGTTGAGGAAAGGGGGGATGGGCCTGGCACCTGTATTGATCTCTGCGCAACCCCGAGGTACAGCTATAAGAGCCACTGGCAGTTTGCAACGAGGGAAAAGGGAGGACAGAGGAGGGATCCTGCCGTTGGGAGGGGAGGGAGGTTTGCAACTCAGAATAGGATCTGCATTGGGCACAGGTCAGGGGCCCTGGGGAGGGGCCGCAAAGAGGGTTCTAAAGTCCACTCACCTGAAATGGGTACACTCACACTCTTAACATGGAATGTGCAAGGGATGGGCCAAGCCAAGAAGAGGATCGAGATACTGAGCTCCCTGAAAAGGTAGAGGGTGTAAGTAGCTGTAACGCTCACCTGGCTCCCACGGAGGCGCGGGCATGGCTGGGACTGCTGTGAACTCTTCTGCAGAGATGCGTAAGACCCGGAAGATGGACTGGACTGGATTCCCCAACCTGGCTTTTCTGGCTCGGAGGAATATCCCACTGTGTGTGAAAAAGAAGGGTTAATAGTCTGCGGGTGATGTTCCGACCTCCCACTAACCTTCTCTCCCTCCGTGAAACCCTTTTGGGATTCCCTGCGAAGACTCACCTTAGGGACCAAAATGACAAGCTCTCCATCCTGCTTCTGATGCAGGGGCGCGTTGTGATTCCAGTTACTTCACTGGATTGATGAGTTTAAACTAGTTTGTCCATTCCCGTCGTACCGCAAATGTTTATGGCAAGTTTGGGTTTATATTCACTCATCTGTTCTTTTCTTTCGCAGGTGCTGGAGAAGATTCCAGGCTGCAGGCGATTTGGTTGAAGAAAAATTCTGGTAAGAATTCCGATGAGAGATTCCTTTGCAGTTTTAAGTATCTCCTTTAATGTCCAATGTCTTTTTCCCCATAGGGTCCGGGGTACTTCAATGCCGGAGGTAAGGCGCCGACCCGAAAAGAGCTGCTGTGTCTCTCTTGCAAATGGGTAAGTCTTGAGTGAGCGTATTGCTAATGTTCTCACATGCTCTCACTAATACTATGTCTGTTTCTTTTCCCCTTAGGGGCCGGGGTGCTGAGATGCCGAAGGTAAGGCACAAACCCGAAGGCGGAGAGGGAATTGAACCACAGGTAAGTTCTACTTAGATTCGTGTTTCCCTTCTCACCTCTCTTTCTCCTTCCTTCCAATAGGTGCTGGATGGCGGTGGAAGCTCCGGATGGACGTCGCAGGACTCGAAAACGCCACGTGCAGGTGAGTGAAATGCAGCGTGCTGCGCGCGATGTGATGCGCGTTTAAAATGTTTGCCTTCTTTGCAGGATCGTCGGCGTGCAGAATCCGGAGTGCAGATGTATCAGGTAAGGTTCTTGTTTTCACCTTTTCTCTTCCCTTTTCTTCTTTAGGTGTTTCCAGGATGCTGGCAGGCGTGATGGAGGACCAACGCAGGAGCAGGCACGGTGAGCGTCCAGCTGCTAAGTGCAGAACAACGCGAAGCGTGGTCTGCTGCTTGGGTGTGGCTTAAATAGCCTTTCAAGTAGTTCCAGGTATGTATTCTTCCCCCAGAAATATGTAGTCCTCCACCGGTCACACCCTAGAGATCAAGTAGTCCCTAGAAAAATAGTTCCTTCCAGTCTTGGAAGTTGCAGCATGGTCTGCACAGGTAAGTTTACCCCAAGCACTACTCCCAACCTACTTCTGTATGAGCCTGGCGCCGATGGCGCCAGGACTGATGTCCCCTATGAGCCTGACGCCAACGGCGCCAGGACTGAGTCCAAAGGGCCCCCATCTGGGGCTGCTGGGACTTCCCTTGAATGCATGGTGTCTGTGTCTGAGAGTGCCGGGCCTGGTTTGGCTCCTTGGAGGCAGGCATCATGACAGTAGCACTAGTGCAGGAAACACACTTGATGAAAGTGGGATTCGAAAAGGTGCGGCCGAGCTGGGGAGGGGATGTGTACAGGACGTACTACTCCACTTACTCCAGAGGCGTCTTAACATGCAGATCACTAAAGCTATACGTGATGATGAAGGCAGAACATTGATTCTTTTGGGGACCCTGGAGGGAAGGGAGATCTGCATTAGAAATTCCTACGCCCCGAACAAACATTTTTTACTCATATTTCCCAGGGGTGATGCAGCTGTTGGGGGGTCATGTGTACAGGGAGACGGTGTGAGGGGGGCTTCAATTGTCCGATGCACACGCAGTCGGACAGGTTGGGTCCTGGAGCAGTACATACGCCCATGGCAATGAAGTCCCTTCAGAAAACAGTGCTGGTGTTCGACCTGGTGGACCTGTGACACAAGCAGAGAGGAGGGGAGCAGGCTATTCTTTTTACTCCCATCCTCACGGCACCCACTCACATATAGATTTCTTTTTTGTCAGCAGGGACCACCTCATGGAATACCGGGAGGCATCCTATTTCGGGAAAACTATATCGGATTATGCCCCCTTATGGGCCATATGGATGTGGGGAAGGCGGAGGGGGGCAGTACCCACGTGGATACTTAGGGCGGAAGTGCTCGGGTATGTATTCTTCAGGGAGGACATAGGGCAGGCTATTGCTGACTACTTTTACTCCAATGAGGGGTCAGTGGAGGATTATGGGGTTCTCTGGGATGCATTTAAGGTGATGATACAGGGACGTGCATAGCCACCAGCCATGGGCTGAGAACAGAACTCCTGACTCGCCTAAACGATTCTGAAGCTCGAATACAACAACTGGAGGGAGCTCTTGAGAGAGCGGGGCTCCTAGCTGAAGCAGAGGAAAGGCTTGTTGATCATGATTATGCCCAGTATACCAAGCAGGTCCACGGCCAAGGGGATAAAGCATGGCGACTACTGGCCTGGCTACTGAAGAGGACAACCCAGTCAGAAATTGTTACCCGCCGGATTGTCACTGATGGGCGCTGGGTGGAGTGGCATCCATGCAGTGGGATGTTAATGAGGCATTTCAGAGCTTTTATGCTGAGTTGTATACAAGCTGGGGGCCACCAGACACAGACAACATAAGGGAGGTACTGTATCAGGCCCACCTACCGAAACGACCGGCTGCTGCCTCAGAGGTATTGGAGGGCCCAATTACAGAGGCGGAGATACAGGGGTGGGGGGGGGGTGTATCAGATCTCTGGGCACAGGGAAGTCACCGGGGGTAGGGGCAGGGGGTGGCCGCCTGGTGAAATTCTACTCA
This sequence comes from Ambystoma mexicanum, assembly GCF_040938575.1. Taxonomy (NCBI): domain Eukaryota; kingdom Metazoa; phylum Chordata; class Amphibia; order Caudata; family Ambystomatidae; genus Ambystoma; species Ambystoma mexicanum. The sequence continues at coordinate 321,002,838 of NC_090926.1, read as the reverse complement.
ACATACGTGGATCTCCTGGTCCCGAAACTGAAATTACTCTATGACACAGCCTTTCAGAAAGGCATACGTCGGAGTCAATCCAGGAGTAAATATTAGTGGTAATAGTGAAGCCTAGGAAGGACCCGTGCAGGTGCGAATCCTACCATCACATTTCCCTGTTGAATGTAGACGGGAAGATCCTGGGCAAGGTTCTAGCCAATAGGCTAGTGAGGCAGATAGCTGGGCTGATCCACCACTATCAGTGCAGCTTCGTGGAAGGGAGGAATACTATGATGAACCTGAAAAGGTTACATCACGCCATGGAGAGGGTGAGAGGTAAGGAAAATGAACTTGCGGTGTTGGCCATAGATGCAGTCAAAGTATTTGATTCCATGGAATAGGAGTGGCTTTTCCAGGTGTTGACCAGGTTGGTGATAGGACCAACCATGCAGAGATGGATACGGCTGATGTATCAGAGCCCCCGGGCAAGGGTGAAGATGGGCAGGGAAATCTCCCCTCGGTGGCAATTGGGAAGGGGCGCACAGCAAGGTTGCCCCCTATCCCCTATTCTCATTGGAACCCCTTGCAATTATCTTCAGGGCACAATTTCAGGAGGCATGCATCATGGTATATGGACAAACGCACATTATTTCTCTGTATGCAGATGATGACCTCCTCTATGTCCACAGCCCAGGTCTGCATGTCCTCTACATGCAAGAAGTAAGGATCAACATATGGAGGTTTGTCAGGGTTTGGAGTGAACAAAAGCAAATCAGTGGCCTTCCCGCTGGGATCCCTGAGGGGGGAGGAGCGGGCTAACTAATGGAGGTGGGGATACAATGGGAGATGGAGTCGTTCAAGTATCTGGGCGCGCAGGTACACCATGAAATCGCAGACACTTTTCAATACAATGTGGGAGTCTAAGGGGTAGGATGAAGTTCTGGGGCAAGCTGCCTCTCTCACTCATGGGGAAAATAGCAGTTTGTAAGATGATCATTTTACCGTGGTTGTTATACTTCTTCGTTAATATTCCCTTCCTGATTAGACCCCCCCTTCTTTAGGAGGTTAGACAGCCTGCTCTCACGAGTCCTGTGAGCTGGGGACAGGCACATAGTGTCCCTAGACACACAGAGGATTTACTCAGATGGGGGACCCTCGCTCTCGGACTTCGAGCTGTATTACTTGGCTTCTCAGTTACAGCATGCAGCCAAATGGGACTCTCAGACAGGCGTGGCGGATAGGCGATTGACAGGCCCACCCCCACAGCTTCACACAGGGATGGAAATTCAATGGGTGAGTCTGGGGGATGCCAGATATCATGCATTGTGGCGGTGGTCCAGCAGGCATGGAGGTGAACGTGGATTAAATTGAGGCTGGGGGAGGGATATAGCCTTGTCACCCCACTAAGGGCAGATCTCAGAATTGAGAAGCTCCAATCACACAACTATACACAGCGCTGAAGGCGAACAAAACACTGCCCCCCTTAGGGGTCCTGGAGAAGTGGGAACAGAACCTGGGATTGCCACTAGAGGGGAACACATGGTCCACAGTCTGCGCTGCCATCCCAAAGGTTTCCCGCAAGGCACGGCTTAAACTGATTCAATTTAATGTGGTACACTGAGTATATGTCACACCTCAGAAACTGCACATGATGAACGCGGATCTCTCACATACATGCCTAAGATGTAAGGGGGAGTCAGTCGATTTCTGGCATATGGTCTGGGGATGCCCGCAGGTAACAAGGTATTGTCAGGCAGTGGTCGACTGCCTCAATGCCCTTTTGGGGAGGGACCTGGAATGTACACCACGGATATGTCCCAGGAGGGAAAGGAGCAGAACGGAGGTGCTAGAATGAAAAAGCAGCCTTCCTACTTGTCTTAGCAAAACGCTGTATGTCCATAGCATAGAAGAACCCTAAAGGACCCCTGTTGCAACAATGGCTCCAGGACGTACTGAAATGGGCCAGTGCAGAGAGGATAAGGTAACGGAGCAAAGGACAGAGGAGGACTCTGGCAATGTGTAAGTCCAGTGGAGCACACTCCTCAATGACTTCCACTGGTCACCGGATGACACCCCTCCGAGGAAGCGCAGGGGTGCACACGGTCATGCTGAGAACGATAGGTCACTAAGGAACTCACAGCCCTGATGGGCCAGAGGCATGGACATGCCTCCTCGAGAGACAGGTCAGGTAATGTACCAAAGACTTTCTGAGTTGGATGGGAAGGGAAAGAGAGAGTCCGGGGAGAGGGTGGAGAGTAGGTGGGCAGAGGGGCGGTTATGGGGAGAGGAGGTCGGGAATGGTGATTGATGGTGGTAGATTGTTGTACACCCTGTTCTAAAATGTAATAAACCCATTTAAACAAAAAAAGAAAAATGAGGCACCCGAGCCAAATCATCCAGAGGGAGAGACACTAAGCACCGTGGATCACAGACATGAGCCATCTATGATATGGCACCACAATCTTCTCCAAGCTAGTTCTGAATAAGGGGTACCATCAGCTGGAGCTGGCACCTGAATCCAAGTATATTACAACTTTTTTGACACATTTGAGCCTGTTTCACTACAAGCGACACAGCTTTGGGGTGTCATTGGTGGAGAAAATATTACAAGAGGAGGTGCACAAAGTCATCAGGCACATCCCCAACTGTGTTAACTACAGTGAAGACATTCTGGTGTTTGGCACAACCCAGGATTGTTACAAGGACACAGGGTGTGTATGGCTCTGGAGGCAGCATACCTCACACTCAATAAAGAGAAGTGTGAATTTTGAAAAATGACACTGAATTTTTTCAGTCACTTATTTTCCAAGCAAGGCATGACACCTGACCCACAGAAAGCTGCTGAATGAGTCTCCGCACCCCAAAAGTGTATCGGACCTCCAGTCTTTCCTGGTCTCCCTAATGTAAATTAGCGTTTGAGGCTATCCGTAGAAACATTGCGTCAGCAGAGGAAATGGCGTATTTCAATTCGAACAGATGCACAGTGAATGCGAGGCCTTTTGGATGTGGGGCCATTCTGGCACAATTTGACCCACAGACGCCCCAACACAAGTTCATTGTTTCATATGCTAGCAAGAGTCTTTCTGACACATAGTAGGCATATTCTCAAATAGAGAAGGAGGGGTTGGCCATAGTATTAGCGTGGAAGCACTTCCACCTTTTTCTCTATGTGAAACCGCACTTCATATATCCAGAACATCCAACACTTTTGACCATTTACGAGAGCCCAAAAGCTTGAATACACTTTTGACCATTTACGAGAGCCCAAAAGCTTGAATACCTACGCGGCTTGCAAGGTGGGGGTTGAGAATGCAGGAATATGACTTCACCATAATGCACAGACTGGGCAAGGAGGACGATCCAGCAGTGTTCCTGTCTAGACATCTGACAGTTTCTGTGAGTATGAGGCCATCCATCGCCGACTGCTACATTAATTATATAATACACCAAGCTGCCCCTGCGCTCGGATATGAGCACACAACGGAGGGAATCAGAATTGAACGCTGCTTTTTCCATCACAGAAAGGTGCATGGAAAAAGAGAGATAGAAGCAGGCAAAGCAAATGGCGGAGGATCACATAGTGCTGAAAGGCAATAAGATAGTGATCCCTTCATCTCTTCACCAGCAGATGCTGGAGCTGGCGCATGAAGGACATAGGGGAGTGGTGTCAACCAAAAGGTTACTATGGCAGAAAGTGTACTTTCCACTCGCGTGTGGAAGTAGCCTAAAAAGATTGTCACACCTGTGCTGTGATGTCACCAATCACAAATCATCATCCCCTATGCATGTCACCCCTTCCCGGACTCGGTGTGGGACACAGTGGCAATTTTGAGCATATGCAGGATGGGTACTGTAGTGTCCCAGAGAGGACACGGTTAATGGAGTCAGGAAGCTCTGACAACCAATGGGTTGTGGGGAAGTGCGTGCATGCACACAGGAAGGAAAGCCAGCACAACACACAATTCACTGCCACAGAGAATAAAGAAGGTTATCTCCCTATAACGGCTCCTGTATTTCTTGCCACTGCGTGGCATAGATGCATATACGCTGTTCACCCTGTTCACCAGTGTTCCCTCATCCAAAGCCCCTGAAAAGCAGACAGGACCTATGTCCTAGTGGTGGTAAACAAATATTCAACATTCCCGGAAGTGCAATTGGTAGCCTCCATGGCTGCTTCAAATGACATTGCAGCACTAGACAGGATCTTCACTGCTTATGGAATCCGCAGGGTTGTGAAGACTGACAATGGTCCCCCATGCACGGAACAGGACTTTCGGAACATCATTGCTGAGTAACTCCACTTTGACCTCAGGCTAACAGCATGGTTGAGAGGTTCATGGCCAATGTGAATCGCTCACTCCAGATCTCACATTTGACCAGTCGTCCATTGGAGCAGGTACTCTACCATTTGTTGAGGGGCTACCGAAATACACCGCATTGCTACACAGGGAAGTGTCCACTGGAGGTCATGTTTAGACGGCTGGTCAGGACCTGATTGCAATAGGCACAGAAGGAAGACGGTTGATGTCATGATGGATCTAATATACACTGGAGATGTTTAGGGGAGGGATCTTGCTTCCCTGATGTAAATCCTGGCCTTCCTTCACTGGCGGAAGCTGTAAGGCAGACTGTACCTTCAACCACGGTCCAAATGAGTCCTTCTACTTACTCCTTTCGAAGTCGTCGGATGATATGCTAAGTGAGGGGCTCAGCCCTCTTGTAAAGACAAATGCGCCCCAGTGATTGGTGCGGGCTAAGCTTACCTTCATGAAACAATCCTGTGTCCCCACCAACAATCTTCTGTTAGGCGTGAGGTCATAACCAGAGTGCTTTGCAAAAGGAAAGGTAAGGGGTGACAACATGTACTACTAAGTCCCACCCATCTTCCTGTCTGTTGTGGATCAAAGTGTCTCTCTGGTTGATTGAGCTCTCTCTGACTCCTGATCAAAGCTCAGATCTCCCTTGAATTTTGTGGCAAGAACAGACTTTCTGTCTCCATCAAATCACATACTTCTTCCCCCTGAAAGGGGGTTTCCTGCAGGGGTTGCCTACTGTACACAGTTGTCCCAGACATGACATTCACAGCCCTTCATACAGAGGGGTGGGAGCTAGATTCAAGTTGACACATTGCATATCAAAGAGGTGTTATTTTCCTGTCCCTTGTGTTAGTTCTGTGACCAAGCCTCTTCGCAGGCCTGCCTCAATGAACTCTCATCAGTATGCACTGCCACCACACAGAACTTTGACAAAAGAACTGAGCGGATCCATGGAGCCTTTGATATTGAGGGGCCGATTCATGGAACAAACGTGCGCCGAAAAAAGTGGCGCAAGCTGGCTCAAGCGTGAAAAAGGAAGCGCATGTGTGCGATTCATGGAAGTCCCTGCGCATGTTTTTCTCGGGATGTGCGCCAAACCCGTGTGTGGCGCACACGGGCGTACACGTCATTGCGCACAGGGAAAGCGCACAACGTCCGCGCACACTCCAAAAAGGGGGCGGGACACGGGGCGTAAAACACGGAATGGGGAACAACGCGTGAAAAAGAAGGCGTAACCTGGAAAGTACTGCAGGGAAATGCACGGAACGCCCACACGCACGCGAACAACCCGTATTCATGGATTCGAATACGGGAAACCTGTGCACAGCAAAAGACGTGCATAGGCGTCAACGCGTCCGCCACACGAAGGCAGGCGGAAGCGTCTCCGCGCACAGTATAAAAGTGTGCGCAAACAACAAACACGTATATACAGCTACGATGAATGCCCCATTTGTCGCAGCACTGATCATGGGACACCGCAGGAGGAGGAAAATAGCCCGGGCCCGCATTTTTTTTACCCCAGACGAGCCTTTTTGGGATGCCTGATGCCTGACAACCAGTTCTATGGCAGGTATAGGTTGCCACCTCATATCATCCTAGACCTTGTCAGGGAGTGGGAAGATGACCTTACTTCCCCTACCCTGTGCTCCCAAGCATTGAGCCCCTTGGAGAAGGTGCTCAATGTCCTGAATTTTTGGGCCACTAGGTCATTTCAGCGGACCACTGCCATAGTGGGGGGGGTCTCACAGGCCACGCACTCACGCCACCACGTGTTGGCAATCATCACTGCACGCCCCTCAGTATGCAGGCACATATACATGCCCAGAACACCCGCAGAAAGGCAGGCCGTGGTCCAGGCCTTTTACAGGGTGGCACACTTCCCCAAAGTGTTTGGTGCCATAGATTGCACCCATGTGGCCCTACGTCCACCCAGGGCCACTGAGCACATCTATCGAAAGCGCAAGCACTGGCATTCCATCAACGTACAGGTTGTATGCAATGCTAAAGGAATCATCACCTCTGTCTATGCAAACTACCCAGGCTCCTCCCATGACAGTTTCATATACAGAATGTCCGCCCTGAGCCGGGCCCTGGAAGCTGGGCAGCATGGCGACACATGGCTCCTAGGTGAGTACAAATGCCTGTGCACATGCATGCAAGCCACACACAGACAAATACCCAAACCCTAATAATGTCAACTATCATCACCTCCCCAGGGGACAGTGCATACCCTCTGAGCAACCACATGATGATGCCAATCCGGAACCCCACCACACCACCCCAGGTAAGATACAACGATGCCCATATTGCAACCAGGGACATAGTGGAGCGCACATTCGGAGTGCTCAAGTCACGCTTCCGCTCACTTGACCGCTCTGGTGGGCAGCTACTATATGCACCCCCAGTAGTGTGCAGGATCATTGTGGCAGCATGTGTCCTGCACAATGTTGCAACACGGCGGGAGGTACCGGTGGACATGGTGGTGCCCCCACATCCCCAACCACAGGCACAGGCGCTGCCCATGAGAGGGGACAGGGCACGTGGCGAGGCAGCCCGGACCCAGCTTGTGGCAACATTTTTCACCTAAACTCCCACCCCTGCGGAGTGTACACAGGCCTGGCACATACCAGGTGACAATCGATGATGACAAAGAGACAGTCAACTGTCACAACCTTACCACCCTGAGAATGTTCCCAAGGAAGTGCCACATTGTGTGTATCCCTAGCTACTTAAAAATAAACAATCCTGTGTAACCAAAAGGAACACATGCAAGGTGTGTATCACACACCCCTGCAAAACAGTGCATCACAATCCCTGGTATGTCACCCAAACCCTGCCAAACCACAAAACCACATCATCCTTGTCTGCTACACCATGACATGGCATGCAATAGCAAAAGACAAACACATGACCAATAATATACAAAGAGACATGACATAAATGAAAACTGGCATGAGTCAATGATGCATCACATGGAATCAGATGAAATGACTGACCAACAACCTCCCACACATACAAAGTCAGACACAAATGCCTTCCAACAGTCGTAGCATGAACACAACACTGAATGCCTGTTCACATGCACATTGGGCATGGCAAAAATCCAAACTCCCGAACCCGTGTGCTGTGTGTGTCTCCTGCAATACACTGCACAGCACACAGCACTTTGAGCAGCCATTGTGTTGCAGATATACCTTGAGCATCACATGAAAACAACTAATGAAATCTACAACCAAATGACGCATTTACAGGGTACCCAAATGGCAATAGATCATGTGCTGCATGGACACCGCTGGCCTGAAAATGCAATCTGTGTGCACCTGTGGCCATGGAAGGGTGGATGTACATGTGGTGGAACATTGTGCAACTGTGTGTGTCATTAGGGACATGCACTCAATATATGCATGTGAAATCAAGTGACCCTCAGTGTCCTGTACACATCACATGTGAACATTGGCCATGTGAACACCCCAGCATGTCAAACCACACCAATCCCTTGACACCTGAAAAGTAAAGACAACACAGGAACAGGCATTGAGCAGCACAACACATCATGTACATAGTACCCCACAATTACAATGTCAGAGTGCCCAAAACACTGTAGGCCAAGCCAACTGTCCAACAACAAAAGGCCCTCACTTACACATCACTGTGACCTTCTGAACAACTGTCTCTGCGGTATGTAGCCTTCTTCCTTCAAGTCTACCTGGCTACAGGATCACCCTACCCCTTGGGCTCCATGTTCCAGCTTGCGTGTCAATAGGGTCCAGCCCCCTCAGAGGCCACCTTTACTGGTAAAAATGCCACATCGCAGAGAACTCCAAGTATGCAAACCCACAAAACAGTGAAAAAGGCTGTAGGCACCAAAAAACCCTGGAAGAGTCTCCAGTAGATGACTTGAGGTAGCAGGAAATGTCAAACCACATGTACAAGCACAATGATAGAACAACCAAGGTAGCACAGTTGAACAATGGTCCAACAGGATGGGTACCATTCATGGTACATAACATACAATGATGATGCAACAACTGATGGGTACTGTCACAGCTCCGGTGTCCAGCCGCAGGAGTGGCACGAACCAACCTCCCCCTCCGTGGTCGGCGTGCCTGCAAGGTCAATCTAACACAGGCCTCTGAGACCCCTGTGGGGAAGGAGGGTCAGGGATATGTTCCATGGACAGGCATTGGTATTCAGGATAACCGGAAAGACGGTCAGGGAGTGGATGGGGATTTGCAAAGTAAAGTAGGCAAAATACAACTAATAACAAAAACGCATACTCAATCAGAGAAAACATGTTCATCATGCACATTGTACCAAATCAGTCAAATGAAAGCCAAAGAGACACTTATCTCTGGGGTGAGAGCTGGCCTCCTGCCTGCACACTCTCAGGTCCAGTAACAGGAGCACTTCAATGCTGCAAAGAGCGTGAGTTACTAATCTGAATGTGTGTTTACAACACACACACACACCCATCCATGTCCCAAAGTAAGTGACATTTCCACAAACAAACTCCCCTGTCTGCTGCTATGTACCCATACGTTAGCTTGGGCCACCGATGGTACATACACTGTCAATGCAGTAATGCCGGCGCATGTGGCCGCGCGCAAAATGAAAGACCAATGGGTCAAGAATCAGACATGATGCAATGGTCCCTGGGTGAGCTGCTAAACGCGTATAGCAAGGTGCAACTTCAGTACAAGTTGGGTTCTGGCCGCCACAGATTTAAGTAGGTAGTGCACGTGGCAATTTGCAAATGCAAATGACATGCACTCACCACAAGTCTGAGCCTCGCTGGTTGTCCCTGTGCGCTGTATCAGTTTCTGGCCAGGAACACTACTACCTTAATTACTCTGCTTCAATGGAGCAGAGGGTACTCGAGGATATGTTTGATGGCCCCTGCGTGTGCCCCTGACAACTAGCAAAGGCACTTTGCATTTGGCCCTCAACGCATGTCAGCTGTACTCTGTGCTTCTCCAACAATGCCTGGCAAAGCTCCACAGCACTGGTGCCACTTAGCATCCACGTGCAAGTGGCCTGGTGGAAGGTAGTCTGCGGTGTGGGCCCTTGTGTTGCTCACCTTGCCAGGATCTCCTGCTTCTGTCGGACGTCTGAGCACAAGCCCTGTGCATCTGCTTGCACACACATCCACACGTCTGCACCACTGAACGTGCCCAGTTTTCTGTATTAGTCGTCCCTGTGTTTGCTGGCAAAGGTAGTCTGGAGGCTCATCTTCCTGCACAAAGGGCATGAAATAAATTAATAAGGCTTGACAGTTCCCTGTGCGTGTGTCTACATGCTGGTTATCACTGGGCCAGGTTACAGAGCTACATCCAAACTCCTCATACCATCATTGTCACTTTGACAGGCAAAGGTTGCAGGCTACTATCTACGGAATGAAGTGCATTAAGCACATATACAGGCAAGAAAATAACATACATCACAAACCACATCAATTAATGGAGAAATCAATCACACACTCACCCAAATTCATCACAGACATGGGGTGGATGAAACGCAACCAATCCCCACTAGGGGTGTTAACACAAGTAGAACAGCAGCAGACAGACCACAGTAATTAAGGAAGTCCAAAGCCCTTGTGAAATATTTTGTAACACCGAACCATCCTAGCGAGCTCATGGATAAGGGAAGCAGGAGTGGCCTATGTGAGTCAGGACCCCAAGCTGCAAACACATACACAAGACAAGCTTGAAGGGCCCAGCTGGAACAGACAGTGGATGCTTTCAAAAGCCACAAAGCACCACACTGTCACATGAATGCACAATAGACAAACAATATTAAACTATATTAACTAATTAAACTAACAATGAACAACCTACATAACCTAATTAAAGTAACTATCAAAGAGTTAATATTAACTAACTAAACTAAAAGGAAAAATCAAAAATGGCCACATACGACCCAGGGGAGGCACCCAGGAGGGGGGAGGTATAGGGTGCACCTCAACACCCACATGCAATGATGTTGAAAAAAAAACCTCCATGGGCTCAACGCCTGCACACCACGACCTGTGTGGAAGATAATCCGTCGTCCGAGTCTGCCTCATCCTGTAAAGGACGACGTAGCACAGGAGCCTGACCATGCCTAGGCGCAACTTGCCCCCGTCGGCAGCAAGTCTGCCGGACCGGTGAGCTTGGTTCTGTGCGGCAATGACACGCAGGTCTGAATGCAGAACCTCCCGTGATACACGTGCTTCATCTTGCAAGGTAACACGTGTAGCACAGAGTTCTTCCTGCGTGGTCTGGCTAGACAACCAATGCACCTCCCGGCAAGCATGTAGCTCAGCCAAGTTGGTACGCTCAAGCTGCTCAAACCTCTCCTCTGACCGCACCCTCTGGGATGTCAAGACGGCATCCAGAGTGGATCTGAGGGACTGAGACTCAGCCCTCAGGTCTGCCATGTGTGCCTCTGCGTGAGCAGTATTTGCTTGATGCAAAGACAACATTTCAGCCTGGCGTGCCCTGTCAGAGGCCGCCATGCCCAGCCTCAGAGAGCGGGCTGTGGACTGCACTGCCTGCTGCTGGAGAAGCACTTGCCTAGCAGGGGGAAGCATGGATTGGGCCACACGTTCCATGCTCGCAGCGATATTATCAAGTGCTGCCCCCTGACGTTCTGAATTGGCTGACATGTCTTGCTCCCACTCAGTATACCTCGGTGGTGCACGGCCACTGCGTTGCTGGGCTTGACACCTGCGGGACCCAAGGACTGTGTGTCCTCGTTGGGTTGGCACCGCTCGCGGCTGCACGACTACATGCTCCTGTCTACGTGATGCCCCAGGCACATCAGCGACTGGTGTGGAGGGTGACCCTGCGTCCCGATCCACCACAGATGGAGGTCCCACCACTGTCCGGCCCCTCAGTGCAGGTGTTGCGGACAGAAAAGTGTCCACATCAGAATCACTCACCCCTGACGTATGGACCTGATGCACATCCAACTCAACATGGCTGTCAGAGTGGTCATCTGTGCTGGACTCATAGCCAGCCAAAGACAAGATGGACTGGAGCACACGTGGGTTCTCGTGGTCTACAACCCCACGACCCCCACTTGTGCCAGGTTGTGGTTGTGATTACAACCCTGTGCCTGGCATGAAAACACCATCCTCTAGCTTCATTGTGTCATCACCTGAAAAGTGGAGAGAAAAAATATTAGTACACATGTCAGAAGCACATGACACACATAAACATAGACATCACACAGACAGCCAACACATGAAGCAGACATGTCACACACAAAACAGAACCTGCCATGCATGCCTGGTCAATTTTACATTGCATCAGTGAATAGGCATGTAGAACGGTGTTACACGGCTCAGAAGCGGGTTGATGCAGTGCAGAACATATGTATGTTACTCACTATCTACATGAACAAGTACTTCATGATGTTTATCACAAATCATGAAGCCAGTGGAAGGGCTAGTTCAGGCATCACGTGCAATGTGCATGCAATGGGTTGCATGGCTACGAGCAAAGCACCCCCTCAGTGAAAATGCAGGGATGCCTTGCTTGGTAGCAAAAGGCTGAACAGAGACCTGTGTATTGGCAGACAGTGTTGACTAGCATCAATGTCATCATCTGAGTCAACTGACAACACAGCAGATGATGATGGGACAGTAAGCAGGACACATGATGAACCCTCAGTTGTACACCCAAGTGTGCAAAAGCCACTACACCAGTTGGACAGAGTCAGTGGGCCTGAAACTGGGGAGGACTGTGCCCCACACAGACTGTGACACCCTAAACGTGTGTGATACAGGACAGGGCCAGAGTGGGCATGGGATGGCGGTAGAAATCCCAAGAAATGTTGCTCATACAAGACACATACTACAATGATCATCCAGGCAAGAACACATAGGGGCATGCATGGAATGCACATGGAGCATGAATGGGCACTCATGTCCCTGCGGAGCATCTGCCATCTGCACAGTCCAAGTGATACACCCTGCATGAGGGGCAGAGGATGTACCCCACTGCATGTGTCTGGCAGGTTGGCTGGTGGAAGTTAGCATGTACACAGGAGGCTTGAATCGGCCATTGCAGTACGCCAAAATGATGCACAAAAGTACAATGGTGTAATTGAGGTGCAGGGGGGTGGAGGGGCAAGGGGGCATGCCTACGTGGAGTACCCGCATGCAGGCAGAGGACACATGCACATCAGTCATGCAATGACATAGTCCCAGTGCTGAGAGGAAAACCACCCCTGGCTACATGCAGAATGGCCAGAGAGCAGGAACATGGACCGGAGGGGCATCTGGGTGACTAACATGTGAGTAGGGTGCAAGTGTGGTGATGAGGACAGTCCCCGTCTGCGCTACATGTCCACCATCCTAGACAGCAAGCACGCATCAGTGAAACATTGCATGACTAGCACATGAAAACCATGTACACATAGCATGTAGTGGCAGTCAAGCACAACAGATCACACAAGCAAAACACACATGGGCTGGACATACACGCAAAAACACTCAATGGACTGGGCATCAAAGTCCTGCATCTTTCCCACTCCTTCGGCCAATTCTTGTGGTATGAACTCTGCAATGAGTGCCTCGTGCGGAGTGAGGTGATCCTCCTCAGGTGGTGGCCCACCACCAGTCACCAGAGTCATGATGGAATTAGAGGCACGATTGGCCTTAGCGCTGCGTTTGTGGTCATTCCAACGCTTCTTGCACTCGGCAGCTGTGCGCACCTCATGGCCGAATGCACTCACATTATCCGTGACATGCTTCCAGTGGGTATTCCGATGAGCAGCCGTAGTTTGTCAATTCGGCCCCACTAGCATGTCACGTCTGTGGGCCTGCATGTAGTCCACAAGGGAGTCCAGTTCCTGTTTGCAGAAAGGCTTCTTCTTTGACATGCCAGAGGCCGTGGCTGTGTCTGAGGTCCCAGCCTGTGCTGCAGATGCAAATTTCCTCCTCTTGTATGGTGGTGCGGACCCTGGCTGGCGAATTGCACCCTGATCAGTATGGCCAGTGGGACCGGTGGATTGAACCAAGGGAGTGGCAGGTTGAAAGACGACCGAAGGCCTGACTTGCGTCAGTGGCTGCTGGGTGCCCTGGAATGGACCCTGGGCAGCAACATCCGCTGTGCCAGGGTCATTGACCGCGACTGTCCTGGTTGGTAGACTCACAACCAGGGTGTTGTTGGTTGCATCTGCCCCTGCACTTGCCTACACCCGGCTGGTCGGGGCAGCAGGGACACATGTCTCGGTCAGGGCAGCCCTGCATGCACCTACGGTGTTCCTCCTGACCTGCTGGAAATCTTCCAGTGACTCTTCAAGTGCCAACACAGCCTGCACTGGCAGACCCTGAGCCTGGGTGGTGGTGTCCACAGCTGCACCTGCAGCTACCACTACCCTTGGGCCCGTGGCAGTCGATGAAACGGACTGCCGGGTCACACGGGCACCAGTGCCAGATGCAAGAACTGCATCTACCGGAACCACAGGGGGTGGTGGCATGACTGCACCGACACATGGCACAACATCGTACCCAAGTGGCGCACCCCTGCCTCTTCCCCCTCTGCGGCCACCCTGGTCACACTGGAGTCCCCCTACTCCCTGGTCACCCCGGCCACATCCCTGATCACGCCCGCCACAAGGAGTATGCCCAGCTGAGGCGCCCCTCACCTTTGGTGGCCTCCCAACCATGGCACAGATGGAGTAGTGCCAGCATAGATGGAGGAGTGCCAATGGGAGGTGTACACCACAATTGTCCTGGGAAATTGTGGTGAAGGGAGTGGGATGCAAGATGTTAACAGCACCCCGGCACCTGCATGCCTGTATGTGATCCCGGTGATGAAGTGACGGGTTACGCAACGCTCAGGCACCCCAAAACTGCAGTAAAACCATGCACGCAACCCCTGCAGCCTACGTGCGTGTAATTAAACTCCCGCAGTACGCGGTGGCATCCAGGAACATGAAAAACACGTACGCGTGGGTTACACAGGCTACTATGACCTCAAAAACGGGTACGCGATACACAGGGGCACCCGCAGTGGGAAAAATAGCATGCGCGACTCACCGGCAGACTAGCGCGATGATGAAAAATACGCATAGCCAATACCCCCGCCAAAATAAGAGATACGTCCTTGATCAGCTGTGAAGTTGTGATGGCGCGCGAAACAACACGAAGTAGCAACACACACGTCGGTCTCCACGAAAGGCATGTACAGCGAACTGCTGGCCCCGCTCACCTTTAACCCGTGCTGAGGGAAACGCCTGCACGCGTCACGTCACTTACGCGCTTAGGCCCTTTCCTCGAATTACACGCATTCACACACGGACGTGTGGTTTTTTCACGTGCTGATCCACTATGCACCCGTGTTGAGGGAAACGCCTGTGCGCGCTATGTCACAGACGCGCATATGCGCTAAGGGCCTTTCCTCGAATTACACGCTGACGTGCACCTTTTTCACGTGCCAAATCACTCCGTATCAAGCTGGCCATGCGAATACACACGGAAGACCACGCTCCTGCCCAAAAGGCCATTTTCCTGCCCCCAAGAGACCCGAGCACGCTCCCACCTGCCATCTGCTGCTGCCTGCTGCCCACGTGCCCTGTTATTTGGTGCCTGCACATCAGCCATCTGCAGGGGTCCAGTTGCTGTGTCCACCCCTGCTGGAACAGAAGACTCCTGACTGGGATACCATCGCTCCACAGCCCAGCCCCAGGACCCAGTTGCCCACCCACGCCTGCCTCGGGGGTCGCCATGTCGGGGCAAACACCATCCGAGACCACTGTCGACCCCCAGCCAGAGAGGCAGAGGGCCACCAGCTTCAGTGAAAAAGGAAGTTGGTGTCCTGGTGGAGCATGTCCTGGGGCATTATGATGCCCTCTTCACACCATCGCGCGTCGACAAGGAAGGATGGGAGAGGATCTGGGAGGACGTCGTGGTTGCCATCAACACGGAGGGGGTGGCAACCCGCGACATCAAGCACGTCCGGAAGCGCTGGGAGGACTGAAGGTCCAGGACCCTCAACAAGGCCCAGCGCCTCGTGAATGCAGAGGATGCAGAGGGGTGCCGGGTCCACCTAAGCAACATCCAGATGAGGGTCCTGGAACGCATAAGCCCAGCGCTCCACGCCCAGATCCTTCGGAGGAAGACCCATCCGGAGTCGAGCAGTAAGTGGCCATGCATTGCTGTGTGAAACAGGGCATGTTGCAGTGTAGTCAGCTACTTGCCTGTATGTGTAACATAGGCCATGTATGGATGTGTGTGCGCCGGGACATCATGGTAATGCATGTGAGACCAGTAATGCGTGAACCAAATGGATGGTGCATGAGTTCCAATGAGACATGGGGAGATGTATGCGGAATGCACACATGAATGCATGCCGTCCCTGTTCTTGGACATGGATAGGGGGTGAGGGATGGGTGCTGCTCTCATGTACATGTATGATGTGCATGTCTGTGCGTCTGAGAAGTGTGTGTGTGACTTTGAAACGCCATGGATGCATGACACATGTCCGTGACGATGTGTACATTCACTCATGCAGCGCGTTCACCATTGTATCCACTGTGTCTGTGGTGTAGGAGCCATGATGCATGACCCTCCGTTGGTGTGTGTGCATGGGATCAGTATGAGCCATGATGCATGTGAGTTTTAAGGCAACATTTTTGTTAACAGAGGCCCTTGTACATGGATGCTGATGTTGATTGCATGCGCCGTGCCTGTTTCTGCATGTGTGTTGCATGCATTGACCCATGTGTTGTGGAGGGACAGGATGGAAGTGACGTTTGACAGTGCCACTCATGTGTTATTACTTCCTGTCTAGGGGACTATTGTACGGTACCCTGATGCTTGTGTTGTATGTCTCCCTCTACGCAGCATCGAGTGAAGAAGAGGGCGGAGACGGCGCTGCGGAGCTAAGGCCCAGCCACCCTCCCAGGAATTGCCATCATCCAGGGGTCTGGTGCCGCGTCTGCCACTACGGCTGTAGCGGAAGGGCCGGGTGAGCCCCCACAGGGGCTTGCAATGGCGGAAGACGGTGCAGAGACATCCAGGTTGGTGGTCTCCACAGACGACGAGGAGCCCGCTACTGAGCCGCACATGGGGCCTGGTGGGGGTAGTACCACTGGTGCGAGTGGTGTAGTCCAGGAGGCAGCACAGGTCGCCGCGGAGGGGCCTGTGCATGTCGCTGTCCCTGACCCTGTGACTGCACACCATGCACCAGCAGGGATGCCCCATCCCAGGCCCGTCCGCAGGTAGGGGGGAGGCCCACGTCATCTGCCTCTCCACTACCTGCAGACTAGGAGTCCCATGACGGTATGGGCTCCGTCCTGATTGGTGTTGCGTTGCGCACACGTGTCATTCGTGATGACGTGCGTGCTTCCTGGGGGGAGCACGCACGCCATCACAAAGAGCTGCGTGGCAACGTGGCACAGTTGGGAGGGGCCATGGTCGGTGGGTTCCTACATGTGTCGCACACTCTGGCGGACCTCTCCTCCTCTGTGGAGACTATGCGCCAGTCGTTCTCCCTGCCGTCTTCTGGCCCAGATTCCACCAGGGCCCCCTGTGGACCTGGCCCAACCAACACAGCCAGCTTGGTGGAGATCCCATCCCTGCCACAGTCGGGAGTCGGCAGTCCAGCAAGGGTGGACACCCCAACAACTGGAGACCAGCAGATGGAGGATGTGCAGGCATCATCGGACAGGGCACATGGACAGCAGCAGGCTCTAGGTGGGAGCAATGATGGCTCGGGCCATCAACATCAGAGGGGCAGGCATCGGCCAGAGGGCAGGAGGACCCTGGAATGGGAGTGTCTTCCGTGTGGCTGCGGTTGGGCCAGCGGATAGATGCGGAGCGGTGGCGGGCGGAAGAGGCTCGGCTCACCATGGTCAGGGCGGAGTTCTCCATGCGTCAGGCGTTGAGGCGGGCTGAGTGCCTCGAAGCAACTCGCAGGGAGTTGGAACAGGCCATGGATGCATCCCTGCGAGACCTCGGGGTCAGGGCAGAGGCCCGCCCCCAGGAGATAGACATGGAGTTCGATGATGCCCTGGCCCACATCATCACAGAGTGATCCGCAGGACTTGCCCGCCGCCATTGTATATAGTTAGTTAGTGATAGGTTTCCTTTCTCTTTTTTTTTCTTTTGGGACGCTTGGACAATGCCCCACGTTTTTTTATATAGTTGTAAATTAGGTAGGGTTTTTTACATACGTTTCAATTTTTTTGTTGGGCTCATGGACCCTGCTTGCAATATTTGTACATAGTTGGACAGTGGATTTTTAAAAAAACATATTTCACCCTCACCATGGATCAATGGATTTTTGAATTTTGATTTCCTTTGGATTTACTTTGTTGGACAAGGATTTTTGACAAACTTGATTTTGGATTAATTTGGATTGTGTCATCATTATTATTATTTATTTTTTAGGACATGCCTTTTTTTCTTGTTTCTGATTCTTTACATGCTTTGAAACTTTTTTGATATTTTTCTGCACAATAGATTTTGATTTCTTACTTCCATGTGTGGTATTTGCTCTTTGGTTTACTGCATGTCACAATGTGGCTTTACACAATCACTCGCACCCAGTGTGTGTGTGTGTGACGGACATGTGTTGATGTGCATATTTTACTTTTGGTTAGTGACAAGTAATAGGCCTTTCAGTGTGGGGTGGATGGGAAACCTGGTTGTGTCTGAAGACTGGGGTGGCGTGCAGTGGGATTTTGTTGGACATGAGGCCCATGAATGTGCATCTTTATGACATGTTGGGTGGGGACATGAGTTGGGGCCTGACCCTCAATGCTGGGGGGGTGGGGCTGCTGGGGGACCTGAGTCGGGGCCTGCTGGCAGGTGTCTGGCAATGCTGGGTGGGTGGGAGTGCTGGGGGACATGAGTCAGGGCCTGCTGGCAGGTGCCCGGCAATGGTGGGTGGGTGGGGGTGCTGGGGGACATGTGTCAGTGCTCACTTGTGCGTGGTGACATGTGGGCTGGCTGGGGTGCTTCGACAGGGTGGATGAGCTGCCCGTGGGGCATGGCCAGGGGTGCAGTGTGTTCCCCTGTGTTGTGGTCTGCCTGCAGGCCCTGGGGAGGGGGGGGCACACCTGGGAGGACACACACTGGCAGTTTGTTGGGGCACCCCCGAAATACACGTACCACGCTCGCACAGGGCCAATCGCGTGTGAAACTTCCCGCGCACCCCCGAAATACACGTACTCCGCTCGCACAAGGCCAATCGCGTGTGAAACTTCCCGCGCACCCCTGAAATAAATGTAGCCCGCTCGCACAAGGCCAATCGCTTGTAGAACTTCCCACGCACCCCCGAAATACACATACCCCGCTCGCACAGGGCCAATCGCGTGTGAAACTTCCCACGTACCCCCCGTAATACACGTACCCCGCTCGCACAAGAACAATCGCATGTGAAACTTCACGCGCACCCCCGAAATACACGTAAACCACTCGCACAGGGCCAATCGCGTGTGAAACTTCCCGCGCAACCCCGAAATACCCATACCCCATTCGCACAAGGCCAATCGTGTGTAGAACTTCCTGCGCACCCCCGTAATACATGTACCCCGCTCGCACAAGGCCAATCGCGTGTAGAACTTCCCGCGCACCCCCGTAATACACATACCCCGCTCGAACAAGGCCAATCGTGTGTACAACTTCCCGCGCACCCCCGTAATACACGTACCCCGCTCGCACAGGGCCAATCGTGTGTATAACTTTCCGCGCACCCCCGAAAAACACGAACCCCGCTCGCACAGGGCTTATCGTGTGTAGAACTTCCTGCGCACCCCCGAAATACATATACCCCGCTCGCAGAGGCCCTATCACGTGTGATTCTCCCCGCGCACCCCCGAAATACACGTACCCCGCTCGCACAGGGCCAATTGCGTGTGAAACTTCCCGCACACCCCCGAAATACACGTACCCCACTCGCACATGCCCTATCGCATGTGATTCTCCCCGCACACCCCCAAAATACACGTACCCCGCTCGCACAACGCCAATCACGTGTAGAACCTCCCGTGCACCCCCGTAATACACGTACCCTGCTTGCACAGGGCCAATTGCGTGTATAACTTCCCGCGCACCCCCGAAATAAATGTACCCCGCTCGCACAAGGCCAATCGTGTGTAGAACTTCCCGCGCACCCCCGAAGTACACGTACCCCACTCGCACAGGGCCAATCGCGTGTGAAACTTCCCGCGCACCCCGTAATACACGTACCCCGCTCGCTCAAGAACAATCGCATGTGAAACTTCACACGCACCCCCGAAATACACGTACCCCGCTCGCACAAGGCCAATCGCGTGTAGAACTTCCCGCGCACCCCCGAAATACACGTACCCCATTCGCACAAGGCCAATCACGTGTAGAACTTCCTGCGCAACCCCGTAATACACGTACCCCGCTCCCACAAGGCCAATCGCGTGTAGAACTTCCCGCGCACCCCCGTAATACACGTACCCCGCTTGAACAAGGCCAATCGTGTGTACAACTTCCCGCGCACCCCCGTAATACACGTACCCCGCTCGCACAGGGCCAATTGCGTGTATAACTTCCCGTGCACCCCTGAAAAACACGTACCCTGCTCGCACAGGGCTTATCGTGTGTAGAACTTCCCGCGCACCCCCGAAATACATATACCCCGCTCGCAGAGGCCCTATCACGTGTGATTCTCCCCGCGCACCCCCGTAATACACGTACCCTGCTCGCACAGGGCCAATTGCGTGTATAACTTCCCTCGCACCCCCAAAATACATGTAGCCTGCTCGCGCAGGGCCAATCACGTGTGATTCTCCCTGCGCACCCCCGTAATACACGTACCCCGCTCGCATTCATGGTTGGGGGGGCTGTATGCTGGTCCACTGGCCTGTGCGCCATGTACGGGATTTGTGCACTGTTCATGGCGCACGGGGAGGGGTTGGCAGTGTAACTGGCGCTGCTGCAGGGTCGCTGCGCCACTCTGCACCACAGCTGATTATGGATGTTAAAATCCATGAATACGCTGTGCGCGGAAATGGATTTTGGCGCAGACTGCCACACGCGCACACTGTGCGCCAGCCGCGTGCGCCACTTGTGCGCTGAATTCTATGAATTACCCCCTTAATTAGGCTGGCCATGGCAGTAAGAAGGTGTTGCCTTCCCCCTTTCTGAGATGCTTTGATGTACCCGTGGCTGTCACATTCCAGCTAAATGTGACAGGGAGGAATCCGCCTGCATGCTGCGTCCTCCCGGAGTACACTTGACTGTGTTTGTTGTGCGGCGAGCATAGGAAAATGTGTGCGGATTAGCACCACACTTTTTCTGAGGTTGATATCCCATCGTTCCATTTCTAATAAAATTTCAAAAAAGCCCAGGCGTGCGCACACTCCCCGTGCGGATGGTCAAATTCCTCACACTGATCTGTCAAGATTTCTCTGGGAAACCCTACTCCTGAAAAGAAAGGGAGTAGGTGTTTCAAGATATGCTGGGTGGTGTTGGCTCGAAGGGTGAAAGGCCTCTGGATAGTGAGTGCATAATCCACTATCACCAATATGTTCTTGTTACCTAATTTTGATGTTTCCAGAGGAGTCTACAATGTCCATGCCAGTTCTTGAGAATGAGAATTTCAGTGATTGGAAGTGGCTGTAAGGGGACTGGTGGTGGTATATGGGTACTGGTCTTTTGACAGATTGCACAAGACTGGATGAAGTTTTTAATGTCCGCATGAATTCCTGGCCAGTAAAATGTATTAGGAATTTGGACCTGAGTTTTTGTTTGTCCTAGATGACCTCCTGTCAAATGGGAACAAGCTATTTCCAGGACTACCTGCTTGTGACTTTTTAGGGACAACTAGTTGCGTTTTTACTGTGCCCTCTGAAGCGGTGTCTCCCCAGTACATTAGCCCATGTCCCAAAAAGTAAAAAGGTCGGCCTTTCTCACTGACCTCTTGCTCAGGTATAATTTGCAAAAAGGCTTCAGCCAACAATGGGTTGTTCCTTTTGGCAAAGGCCAGGTCGGGAAGTGTTTCTGTTTCTTCTTCCCTGACCCTTCTGGGTCCGGGGCCTTGAGGGGTGTCCGGTGCATCATCAACCTCCCCGAAGCCTCACATACCTCGATCTGTTACCTCCTTCCCGGCTTCTTCCTTTACCCTAAGGAACACTGCTCTCTCAAACACCCTTTGTAGAATTGTATCCCCCTGATGAATCTGAAAGGGTTCCTTGGGGAATTATCTCATCCCTACTGCTGTAGATATCAAACCCAATAGAGCCCTTGGTGGCTACAGAGGGGTCCGATGCTCTGGGACTTAAATTTTCAAATGTTAGGGTTCCCCAACTTGTATCGGCTGAACCGCATCCCACACCTGACACTATTTGTGAAGGCATCATGAAGGAGACACAGACAACAGGTTCAAGTTTGGTTCACAAATGTTTTATTAACTTGAAGGGTGGATGGAGTAAGGCCTAACTTGCCCTATGCTAAGGTGGGATTTTCCTACCTAAGGAACACCAAGCATAGTCTGTGTCAGGAAGTCCAAATCAAATGTCTTTCTGTGTCGAAAACCCATACTTGCCTTAACAACTAATTGTATACAATGTGTAAGGATATCAGCATCAAAATGAGTAATGTCAAAAATAAAGTTCAGAGCTTCTTCCAGCTCTTGGCTTGTAATCAGCTTCCCATTCCTCAAGTTCAAAACAGTTCACAAGGCATCAGGGTTGCCTTTCCCAAGAGTTCATATCTTCCAGGCTTGAACAAAAGAAAACAACATAGTTCATTGGGACACTTCCCGGCTCTTTGAATATTGGCACTTCTCATTAGTTCACATAGGCAGTTCAGTTTCTTGACTTCAAAATCACACATGCTTCTTTATGGAGACTTTCAGTGGCTTTTCGATATAGGGGTCCTATGTCTAGGCGCAGTTGTTGGACCACACGGTCCACCCATTACAGGTAACACAACCGGTAGACCTTCTTGACTGCTTTCCATCAACAATGTGTCACTGCTTCCATGTGACAGTGATGCTTGCTTTATTCACCTCTATCACACTATCCTGACACTGTACAGCGGCTTGGTTGGCTAACGTTTCATCATAACATATAGTTCCTTGAACTCTTTTGGCTGTTGTCAATGCTCGTTTTCTCTAAACAGTGCTAATCCTTGAATTCTATTGGCTTAGGCAATTCTTGGTTTCTCAGATAATACAGTTCGTGGTATCAGCCCAATTCACCACCTTTCTTTCAGTCCATTCAATATTCATGAGTGCTTAAAATTTGCTTTCACTCTGTTCGGTATTGAAAACTACTTATGGCTTTCATTGCGTTAGTTATTCAAAAGCACTTGTAATTGTTTTGTTCGGTATTCAAAAGTACTTAACATTTCATACGGGCTCAAACACCCCCTCACCGTGCCCGGGCACCCTTCTCCAAGCGGATTTACTGGTATCTGTATACGGCGGCTCTGCAAGTCTCTGCCTGCTATGGTTCAGCTTCTCTCTGCAGCGGCTCGCCTTCGTGGTGTGCTGGCGTTCGGCGGCTTTGATTTTCCCACTGGCAGGCTGTCAGCGGGACAGAGACTTCCTCGCAGGTCCTCCGGCTCCCATCTGCTTCACTCCAGCAGCACAGCCTAGACCTCCATCTCGCTCTGCATCCTTCTTCCGCTGCACCAGCTGTGCACTCCTAGGGATTCCTGCAAACCTCTTGCCTACTCGCACACCACCGTTTGTGGCTCCGGCTCTCGCAGCTGGCTACAGCCACTCCGACTCAGTCTCCATTTCTGCAAGGTTTCCGCCTTTTAAAGTTCCTGCCATCCTGATTGGACAAACAAGGATTACACCGCTCACTGCTGAAACGGTAGTCCTGTCTTACTCTTGCTGTCCTCCTCCTCGTCTCCGTACCCAGTTGAGGCATACATGTTTGTACATTACTAGAATGAGTACTGTTGATTCGCAGGGAATGTTTTGGGGAAAGAGAGGGGAAGGGATGACAACAGCCTATTTTGGAAATTGCTTTTGAACGGTTTTTGAAACACAAAGATCTCTGTTCAGACCAAAACCTCCCCTGATCTTTTTTCCTCCTTCTCTGTTCTTCTACTTCTGGTGATTTTCTGCTTCACCTTTCTACTCTGGTTACCCTGCCCCTTAACGTTCTCCTTACTGTTCACTCCCTTCTCTGTAGTCATCTCTTCAGTTCAGTACCTCAATATTAAGGGCTAGTTTCTTCATCTCCTTCTCATGAGTTCTTTCACCATTTCCAACGTAACGTCTCTTACCACATTCTTCTTAAATACCTCTGTAACCAGAACAGACATTAGTAGTGATCGTCATCCCCATCCTCCTCATCCTCCTCCTTGCCACCAGCCTCCTATGTTCTCCCAGATCTGTGTGATTACTGCAAACAAAAAGTAAAGGCTGCAGAAATGCGAATTTTCGATTTTTGCAGGGGAGATCACCCGGACCACCGATTCCCCCATACATAATTAATTACCTTACCCACACCCACATATAGTTGCTGCGAAAATAAAAAAAATAAACAGGGCATTTTTGCATTCAGTATTTTGGTCAGTGCAGTAAAGCACTGATACCTTTTCTCCTTACACAGGCATCCTGGGTATCTCCTGTGGCCTCCTGCTTCAACGTTTTATATGCTATTCACCAGCCATCCACAAACGTAAATCTTCTCTGGTCTCCCACAACCTTCTACAACAGGTCCTTCTTTTTATAGGGCATAGACCCCATCGTCAAGCCAGGAGGGGCGTCCAAAGGAGAAAAGAAGTAGATGGTAAGAGAAGTAATGAGGGTGGTACTCAGAGAAGCCAGAAGGGCGCCAAAAGGGATAATGAATGTGAAAGAGGCATAGTGCTTATGAAGGCTGAGAGTGTAAGGAGGAAGGGCAGTGCTCGGAGGAGTGAATAAGGTGGGAGAAAGAAGAGGGATTTAGAGTGTAGTGGCCAGTGGCAGCGCCAGCCAATGACTTGGGAGAGATTAGACTCTTCCATATTGGGGAATTTGAAGGCAGCACTCTGTCAGACAATCATCCGACAGCTCTGATGGGCAAGGAGTGCTACAAGAACCTGTCAAATTTCTCAGCTATCGGAGCAGTGTCTTAAGTTTAAGCAATTATTATCAAGCAGCAGCAACAAACATACAGTGTCAGTATCACTGTACACTCTATGATGAAGACACAGACTTAACATCTGTGCTAAGCTTTTAAATGACACGCACCACCCAAAGCAATGATTTAACTATTTAACTTAATGAAATCAAATAAGCATACAATTCCGGTGAAGGGCCAAATGAAGGCATAATAGATTTTTTCTTTTAATTTCTTTATTGTATTTGGCTCCAAGAGCCTTTCAGAAATGTATCATAACACTAAAGGAGCAATTTCATACATATAACATAACATTTAAGAAGCAATCTGCATAACTTTTTACATAATCAAATTCATGGATGTGTGTTTCTCCTAAACGTCCTTATCAAGGATACCACAAACTATACCACAAAATATACCAATTACCACCGCAATCCGCTATAACTCATCTTCATCTTGAATCATCATAAAAATAATTTAAAAAAAATCTTTTTAAATTCAATGTTATACTCACATTTGAAAATTCCAACATCATCTTCCAAAATACATCCTCTTTCGTAATTGCAAAATTCATTAAAAATTCTCTTGCAAATTTTATACATTACAGACACCAATGATAAAATGATTCTATGAGGGTCCTTACGCAGCTGACATGTTCTATTTTCCCTATCAATGTTCCATCGTGGGCCCACAATTTCAATGTATCTAATGAAGTCAACCTTATTCTCAGAAAGAATGTCCTCCATGAACAATCTGGAAACAGGGACATGTAATGTGGAACTGTAGTTACGTTACTGCTTTCCCATCCAATACTGCATAATGGTGGTGGGCATATGATTTACAGGCTTCTAAAGTACCAATCCAGTCCCTCTCAATCAAACTTTTCCTTACTAACTGCGGACTGTCTTTTAATATTTGGACCGTAAGGTCCGCTTCCAGGAGAAGGTTATCACAAGTCTTGCCCAAGTACATAGTATATGTTCCTACTTATGGTCCAAGACCAGCCAGACTTGCCCCATCACTGAGGACTGTTCTGCACAAAACATTTTTCTATAGAGAGTTAACAGTCGCCAAATTACCTGAGTTCTAAGGGAGGTTAGACCTAGCTTGAAGCGAATAAGCGTGTTGGGTGTACTTAGAGCCAGGCCCAAGAACTTTTTCAAAATAATCCCCTCCAGGATGGCACAGTTCATCTTCATTCACATCGATGAAACATCAGCTACTGTTATGACATGCAACGTGGCCAGCCCACCTTAAGAAAACATCCACCTTAAGGGAAGAAGAGGGAAGCCACGGAGAAGGGGAGGGGGAAGAAGAGGAGGGGCTAGTAGAGCCCGGGAAGGCAGAACTCTGTAGAGGGTAATAAAGAGAAGTTGAGTTCCTCTCTGTCTCCGTGTACTTATGTGAATGGCATGTGAGGCCTAGAGCACTAGTGCTCACAAGAAGTGAGGCAGCACAGAACTCAACAACTGGCGACGAAGGGAAAGGCCCAACCGTGTACATGAGCGGAATGCCCATGTCTGAAAGTTTCGGATCACTGGCATCCAAATAAGGTACAGCGTGACGGACGTGTGCATGCCGTAAAGGAGGGAGAAGACCAGAGCGCAGTACACCCAGCCTGCGAAGCGCCGTGTTCGAGGGAGAGGACCGGAGCGCAACACACCCTGCCAGCGCATTGCCGTGCGCAGCAGATGCCCAGCGAGGGACTCAAGATACTCTTCAACGTAAGCGGAGTGGCCCTGGAATTGACTGGCCCTCCACCAGTGCGTGTGAGGAGTGGGGACGTACCCACACAGCGCACAGGGAAAGGGGTGAGGGACGCACCCAGCGGTGAACCAACCATGCACCAGTGCGCAGAAAGAGGAGCATGGGACTGACACCTGACAAACCCCATCAGGAAAGGCGACCCACGCTGATGTCTGATGGAGGAAACAAACAGACCTAGTGTCCTGTCGTGAGTGAGCAACGAGTGAAGCCAACGGACATTCATCCGTCACAGACATTTGGGCTGAAGGGACATCAAAGGAAGGCGTGTGAGCGCGGAGGTTTCGTATGGGTCGACGCGGCAGTAGTTCATTTGAAAGTGTGTACATTGCTGTGCAGCCATAAAGAAAGACAACGAGTAGACTGTCGTTCGAAGCAAGATTAATATTGCCACAATTGGAACATTACGTGACAGAGTTATATACATGGTGTGCCAGTGTACGTTAAAAAAGCACGCTACTCACCGGAACGTAGGATTGAAAGTTCAGAGCGCGCGTAACACCCGTAACATCAGAGGAAAGGGCCTAAGGACGTGCAGCCATTTTAGCCTGAATGTTAGTGACAACAAGGATAGGAAATACAACACTGTCATAGCAACGTAACCCGATGATAACAGAGTATTATGACCCCAGTGGCATCACGTTGAGCGCGAGGAGAAGAAGAGTAAAATAAACACAAGAGCACACAAATAGAGGTTGCACGGACAATACAAGGAAAGAACTGACCGTAAATGCAGAGAAAGAGAAAATAAACACAACAACATGACATTCGAAAGACAAAACTGCACAAATAAAAAACCAAGCAGCTGCATCTGCAAATGCAAGAAAAGAATAAAGTGATTAACAGAATAATGAATTTTGAAAATAACAAGGCAACGAGAACGCATGAGGAGGCCCAAGGAGGGGGTCAATGGGAAATAAGGATTTTGCTCAAAGAGGGGGTCAATGGAAAATAAGAATTTTACCCAAGGAGGGGGTCAATGGAGAATAAGGACTTTGCCCAAGGAGAGGGTCAATGAAAAATAAGAAGTTTACCAAGGAGGGTCTAGATGAAAAATAAGTATTTTGCCCAAGGAGGGGGCCGAAGAGGAATATTGCCCAATGAGGGGGCCATAAAAGAAAGAGTAAGTGGACAAAAAGTAATTGCACAAGAAGAGGGCCACAACAGAGATTGCCCAATGAGGGGGCCAAGGAAGAATAATGCCCAAGGAGTGGGCCAAGGAAGAATGTGCCCAAGGAGAGGGCCAGAATAGGTACCGGAAATAGGAGAAGGCGGACCCAGGTCTGTTGGAGGGTTACCAGTCAAATGGTCGAAAACATTTGGTCGACAGACAATTTGGTCGACACCATTTGGTCGAATGCCAAATGGTCGAATTTTTTTTTTTTTTTTTTTTACCCATTTTTTGGTTTTTTTTGGGGGGGGGTCCCCCCCCCAACCCCCTTTTTTTATTTTTTATTTTTTTTCCCCACACGAAAACCCACAAAACACATATATATAAAAAAAAAAAATTCGACCATTTGGCATTCGACCAAATGGTGTCGACCAAATTGCAGTCGACCAGTTTGTTGTCGACCAGTTGACTGGACACCCTGTTGGAGGCAAGTGTACCTAAGGGCGAGGAGGACCCGAGGACACCCTAGAAGGGAAGGAGGCGGACAGAGGCAGCTGGGAAGACGCAGCTGACACAGAAGAGGCAGTGCCCAGTGCTAACGGGAAAGTAGAGGAGGGTCAACGAACAAAGTGAGCCACCACCAAGGAACCAGAGCACAGGCCAGGAACAAAAGTTTGCAGGACATAACCATGCAAGAGCATGAGGTGGCCACCCACAGAGACCCCCACAATTAACCCATCAAGACAAGAAACTCATCCACACCAACAAAGCAGCACAAGAAAGAACGGCCACAAACGCAACAACTCAGAGACAGCACAGACAATGGTGCCACGTGGAAGAAATTAGAGTGGAGGCAAGACTCCGCACAGGCACACTCAACACACGGAACAACCAGCCATCAATCATACATGCCCAGGCGAGAGAGCGGACAAAGGGGACTCCACACGCAAACTCAAGTCCGCCACCGCCTGGTGAAGTACCATGAACACTGAGCGACATTGAAAGGACAAGGCCCAAGACAAGGACAGGAGCCCATTAGGATAAACACAAGAGTCAAGCGAGGAGCATCACCAGACACCTCCGGGAGGAGACTGGACTGCAGAGGCAGCACTCCTAGATTTGACTGCGACCAAGACTACCCCATCCGAGTGCAAAAGACGATGCTGTCTGGGAAACGTCACAACGAGACGACCACCCGGAAGAACAGAGCATCCCACACAGGAGCGGAACACATCAAGACCGCAGTTTCCCAACTGGTAACCCCTGACAGGGGTAACACACCCCTCACTGAGGACAAGCAACCACAACAGAACAAGGGACGGGCGTAGGAGGCACCATGCCTCAATGGAGGAGGCTCCTCAAGGACTGCAAGGGGGGATGAGGGGGCACTCCCTACTCGAAACAATGGACAAAATATGGACAATAGACTGCAAGAAAGGCATAGGCAAACACTGGGTCCTCCCAGCCGGAAACTTAGCCACAGCATCCGCTGTTGCCAGCACAACCGTTGCAGCTGAGCAGCAGCCCCAAGAAGGAGCAAGAAGCAAGGATGGGCCCCAGCTACCAAGAAGGACATGTACAGCACAGGCAGGTGCATCAACAACATCACCAGCCTAAGGAAGGTGCTAGCAGAGCTACCGGGCAAGCACCATCAACAGCCACCATGACGATAACGGGCTTGCAAGGGCCTCGACTGGACACCCAACCAAACAACACAGCCAGGCCGGCACCAGCACCACAGAGACCCCTGCTGCCATTACAGCATCCAATATACGCCCCACCACACAGGCACCCTGCGCTCTAACCGCGATGGTCCCAGGGGATGAAAAGGCAGTCGTGGACACCTCGACATATGACTATGATGAGAATCCGAACAGTCACTATGACCAGAACACGGGGCGATACCACAACGCAAGCCCCAGGACAACTACAAACCCCGTCCGCACATCGCGCGTACTTAGGGGAATGGGAAACAAACGTACCTCCCAGCCCCTACGACAGCGGCACTCGAATGTCAAGGCCACCAGCGCAAAGGCTGAGTGAAACTGGAAAGAGAACCACAAGACTAGGACTACCCAGTAGCGTGACAAGGACATGGGGCACAGGGCAGAAAGAAGAGCCCACCCAGGACAAGCTCGCCAGGAGGGCACGCAGACCTCGGCATGGGCACAGAAGCAGAAGACAGATAACGGGAATGAGGCCAAGGAGAAGACCACAACGGCCACCAGAACACACAAGAATAAACACTGCTCCCTACAAAGATGATAAGCAAGGGGGGGGGTGTTATGACATGCAACGTGGCCAGCCCACCTTAAGAAAACATCCACCTTAAGAGAAGAAGAGGGAAGCCACGGAGAAGGGGAGGGGGAAGAAGAGGAGGGGCTAGTAGAGCCCGGGAAGGCAGAACTCTGTAGAGGGTAATAAAGAGAAGTTGAGTTCCTCTCTGTCTCCGTGTACTTATGTGAATGGCATGTGAGGCCTAGAGCACTAGTGCTCACAAGAAGTGAGGCAGCACAGAACTCAACAGCTACATAGGTAATTACAGGGACCGCTTTCGTACGATATAATTGAAGGCTAGGGTTGGCCGTAAATTTCCCATATCATTTTTGCCTGAACAATCATGCTGCTTAATTTCTTTCTGAGACTTTTAGAATATAACAATGGACTCTCCACCTCAGTGATGTTAAAGACTACATTTACAAACTCTGTAACTTTCCCTACCACTTCCTCTAATGAAACCCATTTAAAATTCACCAATCTTTTCTTCGTAGTTGTTTTTATATATATTAATGTTCAACTTATTAGCTGTTGTATACTGCAACAATATGTTTGAGGATAACTGAGGCCAGTGTGTACAAAGCAAAGGTACGACTGATAATGGGCATATAGATACGTGCAGGGTCAATGGGTATTCGCTCAATCACTCCTGACCTCACTTACGAATAGCATTTTAAAACTGTCCTCCACTGCCCCTGACATTTTGAGGTTGACTCCATCGCTGAAAGTTCCATTGGTGCCCAAAAGGGTGAAGAAAGTGGAATGAGAAGGGAGATTTGGAGAACAGTGTTCATAGTGAGGTCTGAAAAAGGTGTGAGAGAGACGAAACCTGGAGAGTATTGGGAATAGTGCCCAGAGGTCAGAAGAAGGTATTGGAGAGGTATGACTCCTAGAATATTGGGAATAGTGCTCAGAGGAGGTCTGAAGAAGGTGTGAAAGAGGTGGGACCTGGAGGGAGAGTATTGGGAATAGTGCGCAGAGGTCTGAAGCGGTTGTGAGACAGGTGGGATCTGGAGAGTACTGGAAATAGTGCCCAGAGGTCTGAAGAAGGTGTGTGAGAGAGGTGAGACCTGGAGAATATTGGGAATAGTGCCCAGAGGTCTGAAGAAGGTGTGGGAGGGATAAGATTCTAGAGTATTGGGAATAGTGCTCAGAGGTCTGAAGAAGCTGTGAGAGAGGTGAGGCATGGAGAGTATTGGGAATAGTGCCCAGCGGTCTGGAGAGAGGTGAGATCTGGTGAGTATTGGGAATAGTGCCCAGAGGTCTGAAGAGGTTGTGAGACAGGTGGGATCTGGAGAGTATTGGTAATATTGCCCAGAGGTCTGTAGAAGGTGAGAGAGAGGTGGGATCTGGAGAGTATTGGTAATATTGCCCAGAGGTCTGTAGAAGGTGAGAGAGAGGTGAGACCTGTGGAGTATTGGGAATAGTGGTCAGAGGTCTGGAGAAGGCGTGAGAGAGGTGGGATCTGGAGAGTATTGGGAATATTGCCCAGAGGTCTGTAGAAGGTGAGAGAGAGGTGAGACCTGGAGAGTATTGGGAATAGTGCCCAGAGGTCTGAAGGAGGTGATAGAGAGATGAGACCTGGAAAGTATTGTGACTAGTGCACTAGTCTGAGGAAGGTGAGCGAGAGGTGAGATGTGGCTGGTATTGGGAATAGTGCCCAGAGGTCTGAAGGAGGTGAGGGAAAGGAGAAACCTGGAGAGTATTGGGAATAAATAGTGCCCAGAACTCTGAAGAAGGTGAGACAGAGGTGAGACCTGGAGAGTTTTGGGAATAGTGCCCAGAGGTCTATAGAAGGTGAGAGAGAGGTGGGATCTGGAGAGTATTGGGAATATTGCCCAGAGGTCTGTAGAAGGTGGGTGAGAGAGAGGTGAGACCTGTGGAGTATTGGGAATAGTGCTCAGAGGTCTGGAGAAGGCGTGAGAGAGGTGGGATCTGGAGAGTATTGGGAATAGTGCCCAGAGGTCTGAAGAAGGTGTGAGAGAGGTGGTATCTGGAGAGTATTGGGAAAAGTGCCCAGAGGTCTGTAGAAGATGTGAGAGAGGTGGTATCTGGAGAGTATTGGGAATAGTGCCCAGAGGTCTGAAGGAGGTGATAGAGAGATGAGACCTGGAAAGTATTGTGACTAGTGCCGAGAGGTCTGAGGAAGGTGAGCGAGAGGTGAGATATGGCGGGTATTGGGAATAGTGCCCAGAGGTCTGAAGGAGGTGAGGGAAAGGAGAGACCTGGAGAGTATTGGGAATAGTGCCCAGAACTCTGAAGAAGGTGAGACAGAGGTGAGACCTGGAGAGTTTTGGGAATAGTGCCCAGAGGTCTGTAGAAGGTGAGAGAGAGGTGGGATCTGGAGAGTATTGGGAATATTGCCCAGAGGTCTGTAGAAGGTGAGAGAGAGGTGAGACCTGTGGAGTATTGGGAATAGTGCTCAGAGGTCTGGAGAAGGCGTGAGAGAGGTGGGATCTGGAGAGTATTGGGAATATTGCCCAGAGGTCTGTAGAAGGTGAGAGAGAGGTGAGACCTAGAGAGTATTGGGAATAGTGCCCAGAGGTCTGGAAAAGGTGCGAGAGAGATGAGACCTGGAGAGTATTGGTAATAGTGGCCAGAGGTCTTTAGAAGGTGTGACAGAGGTGAGGCCTGGAGAGTATTCGGAATAGTGCCCAGATGTCTGGAGAGAGGTGAGATCTGGCGAGTATTGGGAATAGTGCCCAGAGGTCTGAAGAGGTTGTGAAAGAAGTGGTATCTGGAGAGTATTGGGAATAGTGCCCAGAGGGCTGGAGAAGGCGTGAGAGAGGTGGGATCTGGAGAGTATTGGGAATATTGCCCAGAGGTCTGTAGAAGGTGAGAGAGAGGTGAGACCTGGAGAGTATTGGGAATAGTGCCCAGAGGTCTGAAGGAGGTGATAGAGAGATGAGACCGGAAAGTATTGTGACTAGTGCCCAGAGGTCTGAGGAAGGTGAGCGAGAGGTGAGATATGGCTGGTATTGGGACTAGTGCCCAGAGGTCTGAAGGAGGTGAGGGAAAGGAGAAACCTGGAGAGTATTGGGAATAGTGCCCAGAACTCTGAAGAAGGTGAGACAGAGGTGAGACCTGGAGAGTTTTGGGAAGAGTGCCCAGAGGTCTGTAGAAGGTGAGAGAGAGGTGGGATCTGGAGAGTATTGGGAATATTGCCCAGAGGTCTGTAGAAGGTGAGAGAGAGGTGAGACCTATGGAGTATTGGGAATAGTGCTCAGAGGTCTGGAGAAGGCGTGAGAGAGGTGGGATCTGGAGAGTATTGGGAATAGTGCCCAGAGGTCTGAAGAAGGTGTGAGAGAGGTGGTATCTGGAGAGTATTGGGAATAGTGCCCAGAGGTCTGAAGGAGGTGATAGAGAGATGAGACCTGGAAAGTATTGTGACTAGTGCCGAGAGGTCTGAGGAAGGTGAGCGAGAGGTGAGATATGGCGGGTATTGGGAATAGTGCCCAGAGGTCTGAAGGAGGTGAGGGAAAGGAGAGACCTGGAGAGTATTGGGAATAGTGCCCAGAACTCTGAAGAAGGTGAGACAGAGGTGAGACCTGGAGAGTTTTGGGAATAGTGCCCAGAGGTCTGTAGAAGGTGAGAGAGAGGTGGGATCTGGAGAGTATTGGGAATATTGCCCAGAGGTCTGTAGAAGGTGAGAGAGAGGTGAGACCTGTGGAGTATTGGGAATAGTGCTCAGAGATCTGGAGAAGGCCTGAGAGAGGTGGGATCTGGAGAGTATTGGGAATATTGCCCAGAGGTCTGTAGAAGGTGAGAGAGAGGTGAGACCTGGAGAGTATTGGGAATAGTGCCCAGAGGTCTGGAAAAGGTGCGAGAGAGATGAGACCTGGAGAGTATTGGTAATAGTGCCCAGAGGTCTTTAGAAGGTGTGGGAGAGGTGAGGCCTGGAGAGTATTCGGAATAGTGCCCAGATGTCTGGAGAGAGGTGAGATCTGGCGAGTATTGGGAATAGTGCCCAGAGGTCTGAAGAGGTTGTGAATGAAGTGGTATCTGGAGAGTATTGGGAATAGTGCCCAGAGGTCTGAAGAATGTGAGCGAGAGGTGGTATCTGTAGAGTATTGGAAATAGTGCCCAGAGGTCTGAAGAAGGTGTGAGAGAGGTGGTATCTGAAGAGTATTGAGAATAGTGCCCAGAGGTCTGAAGAAGGTGTGAGAGAGGTGGTATCTGGAGAGTATTGGGAATAGTGCCCAGAGGTCTGAAGAAGGTGAGAGAGAGGTGAGACCTGGAGAGTATTGGGAATAGTGCCCAGATGTCTGGAGAGAGGTGAGATCTGGTGAGTATTGGGAATAGTGCCCAGACGTCTGAATAGGTTGTGAGAGATGTTGTATCTGGAGAGTATTGGGAATAGTGCCCAGAGGTCTGTCGAAGGTGAGAGAGAGGTGAGACCCTGTTAAGAAAGGAGGAAGGCAATGAATATGGCAAGGGAAATGTGCACGGAATCGCACAGTGAACAACTTTGAATCTAACAACATGCATACAATACGCAAGACTCGTGTATACTAAAACCCAGCAGTGCAAATAGAGTGAAACAATAATAGCAATATATGAAAAGGGATGTGGGGTAAGCACTTAGAACCTCCTTATGACTGAAAGGAAAGTCGTAAAACTCCTTACCCACTATGCTATTACAGATACTGACAGCGCTAAGCCCACGTGGAGGGCAAGCAAGGACAGGATCTGTGAGCTGACACTCTGGATGATACTGAATAAGGAACTTAGAAACAGTACTCAGGAGGACCGGAAAGACCACTTGAATGTCAGTAAACCCACGAACCCAGTTGATCAAACAGGGACCCAGAAGGCAATAACAGCAATGGGTGGAGGATAACTAAATACATAAGACCCAAGTCAAGGGGCAAGTAGGAATTGTGATTATAGAATAGTGAGGAAAACAAAAGGCATTCACACAGGGGCTAGTTACAACAGCACCCCACACCTAATAATCAATGGGAAATAAATGCAGAAGTGCAATGGAAAACATGGAATGGATCCAAATAGAAAGTAAGGATCAGGAGCAGGGAAAATGATATCACAAAAGGAAACCTTTCCCACCCCTCCAAGGAGAAAAGACAGGAAGCTAAATCTATAAAGGGAAAGACTAATGCATCAAGTTTTTCAGTAGCAAAAGACAGTATCAAAGAAACAGAGAACACAGGCAAATTGGGCTGCATCAAAGGGTAAAGCACAGAGAAAGGCTGCCTGCAGACAGAGGAAGACAGAAAGGGAAATCCAGAAAGCAGAAATCAATTAAGCACATAAATTTGAAATCCAGGGTAGAGGAACAAGAAACAGGAACTAGGAACTAGGCATAAAAGCTAGGAACCAGGAACAAAGGACCAGTCACAACAGGAACACTGCAACAATGACCAGCGCTGGACTGAAGCAAACTGAGGCTTTTAAAGCTGTTTAATGAGCACACCCCTCAGGTGTGCCGCCTGCTGCACCTGCAGCCACGGGTGTTGCCAATCCTCCACCCAGCCTTGTCCTGCAAGGGAGGAGGTGAAGCAGTGAGCCAGGCATTCTGGGAAGCATAGTCATTAGACTAAAGTAGCATGCTGGTTGCCAAAAACCTGAAATGGATCCGGAAGGGAAGTAACTTGGAAAATAAGGTTTTAGCGCTCCCAATTCATCACAGCACTGTAGCATAAGGTTCGGAGGAAATGTCCAGTAGGGAATAAACCCCAAAACATGCCCCCAAGTGGTGGGAATGGGAGTGAAGGGAGCGAGCCGTGACAGTATGCCCCCTCCCACGGCCGACTCCAGGCGACCGTCACCCACACAAAACATCTTCCTTCCATGACAGGAGCGCTTTGTCTTCGGAGGTGGCACTGACGGAAACGATGACCCGCGGGCAAAAGCAGAAGGACTGGAATGAATAGAATCAGGCCGCAGTCTAGAAGAGCCATAGGCAGGTTTTCGGTGAGGAAGAGACTCATGGGTCGAAGAAAGGCATGAAGGACTTGCAGGACCCAAAGCAGAGTTGGAAGGTCCAGGAAGCTCAGATACTGGGAGCAAACACTCATGCATCATTGAGGTGGGAGGCAGGCTGGTGCAACATGCTTTAGACAATGGTAGATGCTCTTTTAGCCTCCCTGCTGAGAGCGGACACACAGGAGGCGAGAAAATAGCAGGTTTCAGGAAATGTTCATGTTCAGAAAAAGAAGGTGGCGGCCGAGGTAGAGGTTCGGATCTGCTCCCGTCATCCATCTGGGTAAAGGCTTGTGGTTGAGGGTGACTAAGGTTCGGCTGCATGTGTTCCACGCCTTGGGGGCCTGGAAGTCCAATGGGTTGTACGAGGCTGGCACTCCTGGTGTCAGTCATTTTGCCACCTTGTTGCATGTGGGATACAACCGCAGGGACGTTTGGCATACCGATAGGAGTGATAGACGCAGTACTTGGTACATCAGGCACACTCGCAACGGGAGCAATAACAGGCACATCTTGAACTGCAGCAGTCATATCCTTCCTTTGGCTACTAGCACCCGACTGGTGCTGCAGCTGGGCGGCCGTGCCCGTCCCCTCCATCAGGCTCATGTGGGATCCGGCAACAAAAAAGCTGTCAAGCGGCTGATCCAAACTAGCCCACAAATGCGAACCGACCAGCCCACTATCCTGGTCGGCTACTTGTTCGGTGACTGGGCCATGGGGGATGGTATCTGTCTCCCTCTCGTAACACTCCAGGCAAGTCCAATGGTCTCGCATGTAAGGCCCTCCCGAGTCGTGATCCAGCTTGATGTTTCTGAAGAGAGAGCTGGCAGAAGTCACAGACTCAGATGTTGCATATTCGGGAGGCGCTGATGCTACAGTCAAGCAGTTGGGAGAATCAACTTGTGTAAAAGGCAGGCATTCTGGTGATCCCCCTGAAGCATAAGAAGGGCAGGCTGGACGTTCATCCGTAATAAATGGTTGGGATTCAGGAGGTAACTCTGAAGTAGAAGAATATGCAACATGATCAGACAGAGTAGACGGGTGCACCTCCGATATTGGCAGCGAGGCTGAGCACGATCCAGGTCTCTCATGAACTGAAGCCAAACTAGCAGTAGGCTCTGGGACCAAAGACATGCACTCAGGATGTGCTACCGGAGGCTCCATGGCTGAAGGATAATCGGCTGGATGAGTCACTGTAGCCGAAAACAGGCATGCCAGAGGAAATTCTGAGGCTAAGGGCATGCAAGCTGGAGCCGTCTCGTTAGCTGAAGACAAACTTGTCAAGGTCTTTGGCTCTGACCATGTACATGGTGAAGGCTCTTGAGTGACTGGCAGACATAGCAATTGTTCATTGATTGAAGACACGTGTGTCAACGATGACTGCAGAGCCGTGGACTGGATAATCGAAGAGTCAATGGTTGTAGGAGGACAGACTGAAGTCCCAGAAGTCGACAGACACATTTGTGGCTCAGGAATGGAAAGCACCTTTAGGGCGGTTGACTCCTTGGCACCAGTAACCAAAGACTGAGTTGTACCCCTGCCGTCCCTCTCCTTAGTGGATGACACAGAGTCTCTTACTTTGAAGAAGTCAAAATCAACCAGAGGAATCACCATAGTAAAGTCTCTGTTAATCAGGATTTCGTCAAATGTCCATTCCTCTGTCTTAGCATCTGAAAGTGGCATATTAACAATGAACAGTTCAGGAATCGCCTGCCGGGTCTTTGGTTCAGTATACTGTGGAATGAGTCCATCAAAACATGAATTCTGTACTGTCTTTGACTGTTCGTTGTGACAAAAAGTGGCAGAAGGAGGAGCGAACACAGAGGTAGCATCGTTTTCCACATCAGCTTGAATGTCTACTTCAGTCTCAGCAGCTAGATCAAGGGCAGAACCTAAGCCTACAGTAGTGACTGATTCTGTGTATGCCACCATTGTGGATTGTGTTTGGAAATCAGAAGCATGTATGTGTTCAAGCTCAGAATTATGACAAACTGCTACACAGGAAATCTTAGGTAAGGGAGTGGCTTGTAAATCTTCAGCTAACAGCAATTCCTGACAAACGGTAGGACAATTGTCAGAACCTGTGCCCTGAATAAGTGCTGTGCTAGAAAAAAGACTTTCACTCCCAATAGATTTTACATATTGACAAGTATCATGACCTACAAAAATCTCTGCACTCAGGGACTGAACAGTATTCACTTCATCAACGGATAAAGTTTGAGGTGTATTCAGAAAAGACTGTAAGGTTTTATTCTCCTCTTGTAAAGTAATGTATTCTTGTTTTAACTCCTCAAGTTCAGCTTTTAGCATGCCCCGCCTTAACTGTACATCCCTATCTGTAGGCACAGGGGAAGGCATGGTGGCATCAGGGCTGGATCCTGCCCTAGCCATCCGGATGTGCACTGATTGTACATTGTCATTTACTGCTTGCAGGTTTTGTGATCTATACTCTCTCTTACCGACTTGGTCTGTGTTTCCCTTAAGCAGACAATTGACATCAGACCTCTTGGCATTAGGGACTACAGTAAGTACTTGTGCAGAGGAGTAAGCTGTAGACTGAGGGCTGAAAACAGAAGATATGCAAGGAACCCCTCCATTCTTTATGTTTGAATCATGAAACTGTTCAATCTGAGGTAAAGCACAACCGGAATCATGGGGTTCAACAACAGAAGTATTCGTGTGTATTAAATCTAGCAGTGTGTTGTTTTCCGCTGCTAAGGCTTGTGTGGACATAGAATCTGGATCAAAATTAAAGACAGAACTAGGATCAGGCAATGTATGATGGGCCATCCTGTGGGAAAAATACTTTGCACGTAAATACCCATTTGTGACAAGGAGTTCATTTAAGTCAGGATCAGTGATTTGATTGTCACAGGTAAACCTAAGGGAAGCTTTCTGTACAAACTTGTTAGTGGCCTTGCTGCCTTTCTTTCTTAAACTGGCCATATTCAAACGGGAATAACGGCTGGTCATTCTGATAAGAAAGGAGGAAGGCAATGAATATGGCAAGGGAAATGTGCACGGAGTCGCACAGTGAACAACTTTGAATCTAACAACGTGCATACAATATGCAAGACTCGTGTATACTAAAACCCAGCAGTGCAAATAGAGTGAAACAATAATAGCAATATATGAAAAGGGATGTGGGGTAAGCACTTAGAACCTCCTTATGACTGAAAGGAAAGTCGGAAAACTCCTTACCCACTATGCTATTACAGATACTGACAGCGCTAAGCCCACGTGGAGGGCAAGCAAGGACAGGATCTGTGAGCTGACACTCTGGATGATACTGAATAAGGAACTTAGAAACAGTACTCAGGAGGACCGGAAAGACCACTTGAATGTCAGTAAACCCACGAACCCAGTTGATCAAACAGGGACCCAGAAGGCAATAACAGCAATGGGTGGAGGATAACTAAATACATAAGACCCAAGTCAAGGGGCAAGTAGGAATTGTGATTATAGAATAGTGAGGAAAACAAAAGGCATTCACACAGGGGCTAGTTACAACAGCACCCCACACCTAATAATCAATGGGAAATAAATGCAGAAGTGCAATGGAAAACATGGAATGGATCCGAATAGAAAGTAAGGATCAGGAGCAGGGAAAATGATATCACAAAAGGAAACCTTTCCCACCCATCCAAGGAGAAAAGACAGGAAGCTAAATCTATAAAGGGAAAGACTAATGCATCAAGTTTTTCAGTAGCAAAAGAGAGCATCAAAGAAACAGAGAACACAGGCAAATTGGGCTGCATAAAAGGGTAAAGCACAGAGAAAGGCTGCCTGCAGACAGAGGAAGACAGAAAGGGAAATCCAGAAAGCAGAAATCAATTAAGCACATACATTTGAAATCCAGGGTAGAGGAACAAGAAACAGGAACTAGGAACTAGGCACAAAAGCTAGGAACCAGGAACAAGGGACCAGTCACAACAGGAACACTGCAACAATTACCAGCGCTGGACTGAAGCAAACAGAGGCTTTTAAAGCTGTTTAACGAGCACACCCCTCAGGTGTGCCGCCTGCTGCACCTGCAGCCACGGGTGTTGCCTATCCTCCACCCAGCCTTGTCCTGCAAGGGAGGAGGTGAAGCAGTGAGCCAGGCATTCTGGGAAGCATAGTCATTAGACTAAAGTAGCATGCTGGTTGCCAAAAACCTGAAATGGATCCGGAAGGGAAGTAACTTGGAAAATAAGGTTTTAGCGCTCCCAATTCATCACAGCACTGTAGCATAAGGTTCGGAGGAAATGTCCAGTAGGGAATAAACCCCAAAACATGCCCCCAAGTGGTGGGAACGGGAGCGAAGGGAGCAAGCCGTGACAGACCCTGAGAGTTTTGGGAATAGTGCCTAGAGGTCTGTAGAAGATGCGAGATAGGTGGTATCTGGAGAGTATTGGGAATAGTGCCCAGATGTCTGAAGAAGGTGAGACAGAGGTGAGACCTGGATAGTTTTGGGAATAGTGCCCAGAGTCTGTAGAAGGTGAGAGAGAGGTGAGACCTGGAGAGTATTGGGAATAGTGCCCAGAGGTCTGAAGGAGGTGAGACAGAGGTGAGACCTGGATAGTATTGGGAATAGTGCCCAGAGGTCTGAAAACGTTGTGAGAGAGATGAGACCTGGAGAGTATTGGGAATAGTGCCCAGAGGTCTGAAGAAGGTGTGGGGGAGGTGAGACTTGTAGAGTATTGGGAATAGTGCTCAGAGGTCTTAAGAAGCTGTGAGAGAGGTGAGACCTGGAGAATATTGGGAATAGTCCCTAGAGGTCTGAAGAAGGTGTGACAGAGGTGAGGCCTCGACAGTATTGGGAATAGTGCCAGAAGTCTGAACGGTGAGAGAGAGGTGAGACCTGGAGAGTATTGGGAATAGTGCCCAGATGTCTGAAGAGGTTGTGAGAGAGGTGGGTTCTGGAGAGTATTGTGAATAGTGCCCAGAGGTCTGAAGAAGGTCTGAGAGAGGTGAGACCTGGAGAATATTGGGAATAGTCCCCAGAGGTCTGAAGAAGGTGTGCGAGAGGTGGTATCTGGAGAGTATTGGAGATATTGCCCAGAGGTCTGAAGAAGGTGTTAGAGAGGTGGTATCTGGAGAGTATTGGGAATAGTGCCCAGAGGTCTGAAGGAGGTGAGAGAGGGGTGAGACCTGGAGAGTATTGTGAATACTGCCCAGAGGTCTGAGGAAGGTGAGCGAGAGGTGAGACCTGGCGAGTCATGGGAATAGTGCCCAGAGGTCTGAAGAAGGTGTTAGAGAGGTTGTATCTGGAGAGTATTGGGAATAGTGCCCAGAAGTCTGTAGAAGGTGAGAGAGAGGTGAGACCTTGAGAGTATTGGGAATAGTGCCCAGAGGTCTGAAGAAGGTGCAAGAGAGGTGTTATCTGGAGAGTATTGGGAATAGTGCCCAGAGGTCTGAGGAGGTGAGGGAAAGGTGAGACCTGGAGAGTATTGGGAATAGTGCCCAGAAGTCTGTAGAAGGTGAGACAGAGGTGAGACCTGTAGAGTTTTGGGAATAGTGCCCAGAGGTCTGAAGGAGGTGAGACAGAGGTGAAACCTGGACAGTATTGGGAATAGTGCCCAGAGGTCTGAAAAAGGTGTGAGAGAGATGAGACCTGGAGAGTATTGGGAATAGTGCCCAGAGGTCTGGAGAAGGTGTGAGAGAGGTGGGATCTGGAGAGTATTGGGAATAGTGCCCAGAGGTCTGTAGAAGGTGAGAGTGAGGTGAGACCTGTAGAGTACTGGGAATAGTGACCAGATGTCTGGAAAAGGTGTGAGAGAGATGAGACCTGGCGAGTATTGGGAATAGTGCTCAGAGGTCTGAAGAAGGTGTGAGCGAGGTGAGACCGGGAGAATATTGGGAATAGTGCCCAGAGGTCTGAAGAAGGTTTGACAAAGGTGAGGCCTGGAGAGTATTTGGAATAGTGCCCAGATGTCTGGAGAGATTGTGAGAGAAGTAGGATCTGGAGAGTATTGGGAATAGTGCCAAGAGGTCTGAAGAAGGTGAGCGAGAGGTGGTATCTGGAGAGTATTGGAAAAAGTGCCCAGAGGTCTGAAGAAGGTGTGAGAGAGGTGGTATCTGAAGAGTATTGGGAATGGTGCCCAGAGGTCTGAAGAAGGTGTGAGAGAGGTGGTATCTGGAGAGTATTGGGAATAGTGCCCAGAGGTCTGAAGAAGGTGAGATAGAGGTGAGACCTGGAGAGTATTGGGAATAGTGCCCAGAGGTCTGAAGAAGGTGAGCGAGAGGTGGTATCTGGAGAGTATTGGCAATAGTGGCCAGAGGTCTGTAGAAGGTGAGAGAGAGGTGAGACCTTGAGAGTATTGGGAATAGTGCCCAGAGGTCTGTAGAAGGTGTGAGAGGGGTGGTATCTGGAGAGTATTGGGAATAGTGCCCAGAGATCTGAAGGAGGTGAGGGAAGGTTGAGACCTGGAGATTATTGGGAATAGTGCCCCGAGTCTGTAGAAGGTGAGAGAGAGATGAGACCTGTAGATTATTGGGAATAGTGCCCAGAGGTCTGAAGAAGGCGAGAGAAAGGTGAGACCTGGAGAGTATTGGGAATAGTGCCCAGAGGTCTGAATGAGGTGAGATAGAGGTGAGACCTGGAGAGTATTGGGAATAGTGCCCAGAGGTCTGAAAAAGTTGTGAGAGAGGTGAGACCTGGAGAGCATTGGGAATAGTGCCCAGAGGTTTGAAGAAGGTGTGGGAGAGGTGAGACTTGTAGAGTATTGGGAATAGTTCTCAGAGGTCTTAAGAAGGTGTGAGAGAGGTGAGACCTGGAGAAAATTGGGAATAGTGCCAGAGGTCTGAATGGTGAGAGAGAGGTGAGACCTCGAGAGTATTGGGAAGAGTGCCCAGAGGTCTAGAGAGAGGTGAGACCTGGCGAGTATTGGGAATAGTGCCCAGAGGTCTGAAGAGGTTGTGAGAGAGGTGGGTTCTGGAGAGTATTGGGAATAGTGCCCAGAGGTCTGAAGAAGGTCTGAGAGAGGTGAGACCTGGAGAATATTGGGAATAGTCCCCGAGGTCTGAAGAAGGTGTGGGGGAGGTGAGACTTGTAGAGTATTGGGAATAGTGCTCAGAAGTCTTAAGAAGGTGGAAGAGAGGTGAGACCTGGAGAATATTGGGAATAGTCCCCAGAGGTCTGAAGAAGGTGTGACAGAGGTGAGGCCTCGACAGTATTGGGAATAGTGCCAGAATTCTGAACGGTGAGAGAGAGGTGAGACCTGGAGAGTATTAGGAAGAGTGCCCAGAGGTCTGAGGAAGGTGAGCGAGAGGTGAGACCTGGCGAGTCATGGGAATAGTGCCCAGAGGTCTGAAGAAGGTGTGAGAGAGGTTGTATCTGGAGAGTATTGGGAATAGTTCCCAGAAGTCTGTAGAAGGTGAGAGAGAGGTGAGACCTTGAGAGTATTGGGAATAGTGCCCAGAGGTCTGAAGAAGGTGCAAGAGAGGTGGTATCTGGAGAGTATTGGGAATAGTGCCCAGAGGTCTGAAGGAAGTGAGGGAAAGGTGAGACCTGGAGAGTATTGAGAATAGTGCCCAGAAGTCTGTAGAAGGTGAAACAGAGGTGAGACCTGTAGAGTTTTGGGAATAGTGCCCAGACGTCTGTAGAAGGTGAGAGAGAGGTGAGAGCTGTAGAGTATTGGGAATAGTGCCCAGAGGTTTGAAGAATTCGAGAGAGAGGTGAGACCTGGAGAGTATTGGGAATCGTGCCCAGAGGTCAGAAAAAGGCGTAAGAGAGATGAGACCTGGAGAGTATTGCGAATAGTGCCCAGAGGTCTGGAGAAGGTGTGAGAGAGGTGGGATCTGGAGAGTATTGGGAATAGTGCCCAGAGGTCTGTAGAAGGTGAGAGTGAGGTGAGACATGTAGAGTATTGGGAATAGTGCCCAGAGGTCTGGAAAAGGTGTGAGAGAGATGAGACCTGGAGAGTATTGGGAATAGTGCTCAGAGGTCTGAAGAAGGTGTGAGCGAGGTGAGACCTGGAGAATATTAGGAATAGTGCCCAGAGGTCTGAAGAAGGTTTGACAGAGGTGAGGCCTCGACAGTATTGGGAATAGTGCCAGAATTCTGAACGGTGAGAGAGAGGTGAGACCTGGAGAGTATTAGGAAGAGTGCCCAGAGGTCTGAGGAAGGTGAGAGAGAGGTGAGACCTGGCGAGTCATGGGAATAGTGCCCAGAGGTCTGAAGAAGGTGTGAGAGAGGTTGTATCTGGAGAGTATTGGGAATAGTTCCCAGAAGTCTGTAGAAGGTGAGAGAGAGGTGAGACCTTGAGAGTATTGGGAATAGTGCCCAGAGGTCTGAAGAAGGTGCAAGAGAGGTGGTATCTGGAGAGTATTGGGAATAGTGCCAGAGGTCTGAAGGAAGTGAGGGAAAGGTGAGACCTGGAGAGTATTGAGAATAGTGCCCAGAAGTCTGTAGAAGGTGAAACAGAGGTGAGACCTGTAGAGTTTTGGGAATAGTGTCCAGACGTCTGTAGAAGGTGAGAGAGAGGTGAGAGCTGTAGAGTATTGGGAATAGTGCCCAGAGGTTTGAAGAATTCGAGAGAGAGGTGAGACCTGGAGAGTATTGGGAATAGTGCCCAGAGGTCTGAAAAAGGCGTGAGAGAGATGAGACCTGGAGAGTATTGCGAATAGTGCCCAGAGGTCTGGA
This sequence comes from Ambystoma mexicanum, assembly GCF_040938575.1. Lineage (NCBI taxonomy): Eukaryota > Metazoa > Chordata > Amphibia > Caudata > Ambystomatidae > Ambystoma > Ambystoma mexicanum. Next base: position 320,958,791 of record NC_090926.1, on the reverse strand, counting down.
GAAGGTGTGAGAGAGGTGCGATCTGGAGAGTATTGGGAATAGTGCCCAGAGGTCTGTAGAAGGTGAGAGTGAGGTGAGAACTGTAGTGTATTGGGAATAGTGCCCAGAGGTCTGGAAAAGGTGTGAGAGAGATGAGACCTGGAGAGTATTGGGAATAGTGCACAGAGGTCTGAAGAAGGTGTGAGCGAGGTGAGACCTGGAGAATATTGGGAATAGTGCCCAGAGGTCTGAAGAAGGTTTGACAGAGGTGAGGCCTGGAGAGTATTTAGAATAGTGCCCAGATGTCTGGAGAGAGATGAGATCTGGCGAGTATTGGGAATAGTGTCCAGAGGTCTGAAGAGGTTGTGAGAGAAGTAGGATCTGGAGAGTATTGGGAATAGTGCCCAGAGGTCTGAAGAAGGTGAGCGAGAAGTGGTATCTGGAGACTATTGGAAATAGTGCCCAGAGGTCTGAAGAAGGTGTGAGAGAGGTGGTATCTGAAGAGTATTGGGAATGGTGCCCAGAGGTCTGAAGAAGGTGTGAGAGAGGTGGTATCTGGAGAGTATTGGGAATAGTGCCCAGAGGTCTGAAGAAGGTGAGAGAGGTGAGACCTGCAGAGTATTGGGAATAGTGCCCAGAGGTCTGAAGAAGTTGAGCGAGAGGTGGTATCTGGAGAGTATTGGCAATAGTGGCCAGAGGTCTGTAGAAGGTGAGAGAGAGGTGAGACCTTGAGAGTATTTGGAATAGTGCCCAGAGGTCTGTAGAAGGTGCGAGAGGGGTGGTATCTGGAGAGTATTGGGAATAGTGCCCAGAGGTCTGAATGAGGTGAGACAGAGGTGAGACCTTGAGAGTATTTGGAATAGTGCCCAGAGGTCTGTAGAAGGTGCGAGAGGGGTGGTATCTGGAGAGTATTGGGAATAGTGCCCAGAGGTCTGAATGAGGTGAGACAGAGGTGAACCCTGGAGAGTATTGGGAATAGTGCCCAGAGGTCTGAAGAAGTTGAGCGAGAGGTGGTATCTGGAGAGTATTGGCAATAGTGGCCAGAGGTCTGTAGAAGGTGAGAGAGAGGTGAGACCTTGAGAGTATTGGGAATAGTGCCCAGAGGTCTGTAGAAGGTGCGAGAGAGGTGAGACCTTGAGAGTATTGGGAATAGGGCCCAGAGGTCTGAATGAGGTTTGACAGAGGTGAGGCCTGGAGAGTATTTGGAATAGTGCCCAGATGTCTGGAGAGAGGTGAGATCTGGCGAGTATTGGGAATAGTGCCCAGAGGTCTGAAAAAGTTGTGAGAGAGATGAGACCTGGAGAATATTGGGAATAGTGCCCAGAGGTCTGAAGAAGGTTTGACAGAGGTGAGGCCTGGAGAGTATTTGGAATAGTGCCCAGATGTCTGGAGAGAGGTGAGATCTGGCGAGTATTGGGAATAGTGTCCAGGGGTCTGAAGAGGTTGTGAGAGAAGTAGGATCTGGAGAGTATTGGGAATAGTGCCCAGAGGTCTGAAGAAGGTGAGCGACAGGTGGTATCTGGAGAGTATTGGAAATAGTGCCCAGAGGTCTGAAGAAGGTGTGAGAGAGATGGTATCTGAAGAGTATTTGGAATGGTGCCCAGAGGTCTGAAGAAGGTGTGAGAGAGGTGGTATCTGGAGAGTATTGGGAATAGTGCCCAGAGGTCTGAAGAAGGTGAGAGAGAGGTGAACCCTGGAGAGTATTGGGAATAGTGCCCAGAGGTCTGAAGAAGGTTTGACAGAGGTGAGGCCTGGAGAGTATTTGGAATAGTGCCCAGATGTCTGGAGAGAGGTGAGATCTGGCGAGTATTGGGAATAGTGTCCAGAGGTCTGAAGAGGTTGTGAGAGAAGTAGGATCTGGAGAGAATTGGGAATAGTGCCCAGAGGTCTGAAGAAGGTGAGCGACAGGTGGTATCTGGAGAGTATTGGAAATAGTGCCCAGAGGTCTGAAGAAGGTGTGAGAGAGGTGGTATCTGAAGAGTATTTGGAATGGTGCCCAGAGGTCTGAAGAAGGTGTGAGAGAGGTGGTATCTGGAGAGTATTGGGAATAGTGCCCAGAGGTCTGAAGAAGGTGAGAGAGAGGTGAACCCTGGAGAGTATTGGGAATAGTGCCCAGAGGTCTGAAGAAGTTGAGCGAGAGGTGGTATCTGGAGAGTATTGGCAATAGTGGCCAGAGGTCTGTAGAAGGTGAGAGAGAGGTGAGACCTTGAGAGTATTGGGAATAGTGCCCAGAGGTCTGTAGAAGGTGCGAGAGAGGTGAGACCTTGAGAGTATTGGGAATAGGGCCCAGAGGTCTGAATGAGGTGAGACAGAGGTGAGACCTGGAGAGTATTGGGAATAGTGCTCAGAGGTCTTACGAAGGTGTGAGAGAGGTGAGACCTGGAGAAAATTGGGAATAGTGCCAGAGGTCTGAATGGTGAGAGAGAGGTGAGATCTCGAGAGTATTGGGAAGAGTGCCCAGAGGTCTAGAGAGAGGTGAGACCTGGCGAGTATTGGGAATAGTGCCCAGAGGTCTGAAGAGGTTATGAGAGAGGTGGGTTCTGGAGAGTATTGGGAATATTGCCCATAGGTCTGGAGAAGGTCTGAGAGAGGTGAGACCTGCAGAATATTGGGAATAATCCCCGAGGTCTGAAGAAGGTGTGGGGGAGGTGAGACTTGTAGAGTATTGGGAATAGTGCTCAGAGGTCTTAAGAAGGTGTGAGAGAGGTGATAACTGGAGAATATTGGGAATAGTCCCTAGCGGTCTGAAGAAGGTGTGACAGAGGTGAGGCCTCGACAGTATTGGGAATAGTGCCAGAAGTCTGAACGGTGAGAGAGAGGTGAGACCTGGAGAGTATTGGCAAGAGTGCCCAGAGGTCTAGAGAGAGGTGAGACCTGGCGAGTATTGGGAATACTCCCCAGAGGTCTGAAGAAGGTGTGCGAGAGGTGGTATCTGGAGAGTATTGGAGATAGTGCCCAGAGGCCTGAAGAAGGTGTGAGAGAGGTCGTATCTGGAGAGTATTGTGAATACTGCCCAGAGGTCTGAGGAAGGTGAGCGAGAGGTGAGACCTGGCGAGTCATGGGAATAGTGCCCAGAGGTCTGAAGAAGGTGTGAGAGAGGTTGTATCTGGAGAGTATTGGGAATAGTGCCCAGAAGTCTGTAGAAGGTGAGAGAGAGGTGAGACCTTGAGAGTATTGGGAATAGTGCCCAGAGGTCTGAAGAAGGTGCAAGAGAGGTGGTATCTGGAGAGTATTGGGAATAGTGCCCAGAGGTCTGAAGGAGGTGAGGGAAAGGTGAGAAAGGGAGAGTATTGGGAATAGTGCCCAGAAGTCTGAAGAAGGTGAGACAGAGGTGAGACCTGGAGAGTTTTGGGAATAGTGCCCCGAGGTCTGAAGGAGGTGAGGGAAAGGTGAGACCGGGAGAGTATTGGAAATAATGCCCAGATGTCTGAAGAAGGTGAGACAGAGGTGAGACCTGGAGAGTTTTGGGAATAGTGCCCAGAGGTCTGTAGAAGGTGAGAGAGAGGTGAGACCTGTATAGTATTGGGAATAGTGACCAGAGGTCTGGAAAAGGTGTGAGAGAGATGAGACCTGGAGAGTTTTTGGAATAGTGCTCAGAGGTCTGAAGAAGGTGTGAGCGAGGTGAGACCTGGAGAATATTGGGAATAGTGCCCAGAGGTCTGAAGAAGGTTTGACAGAGGTGAGGCCTGGAGAGTATTTGGAATAGTGCCCAGAAGTCTGGAGAGAGGTGAGATCTGGCGAGTATTGGGAATAGTGTCCAGAGGTCTGAAGAGGTTGTGAGAGAAGTAGGATCTGGAGAGTATTGGGAATAGTGCCCAGAGGTCTGAAGAAGGTGAGCGAGAGGTGGTATCTGGAGAGTATTGGAAATAGTGCCCAGAGGTCTGAAGAAGGTGTGAGAGAGGTGGTATCTGAAGACTATTGGGAATGGTGCCCAGAGGTCTGAAGAAGGTGTGAGAGAGGTGGTATCTGGAGAGTATTGGGAATAGTGCCCAGAGGCCTGAAGAAGGTGAGCAAGAGGTGGTATCTGGAGAGTATTGGCAATAGTGGCCAGAGGTCTGTAGAAGGTGAGAGAGAGGTGAGACCTTGAGAGTATTGGGAATAGTGCCCAGAGGTCTGTAGAAGGTGCGAGAGGGGTGGTATCTGGAGAGTATTGGGAATAGTGCCCAGAGATCTGAAGGAGGTGAGGGAAGGTTGAGACCTGGAGAGTATTAGGAATAGTGCCCAGAGTCTCTAGAAGGTGAGAGAGAGATGCGACCTGTAGAGTATTGGGAATAGTGCCCAGAGGTCTGTAGAAGGCAAGAGAAAGGTGAGACCTGGAGAGTATTGGGAATAGTGCCCAGAGGTCTGAATGAGGTGAGACAGAGGTGAGACATGGAGAGTATTGGGAATAGTCCCCAGAGGTCTCAAAAAGTTGTGAGAGAGATGAGACCTGGAGAGTATTGGGAATAGTGCCCAGAGGTCTGAAGAAGGTGTGAGAGAGGTGAGACCTGGAGAAAATTGGGAATAGTGCCAGAGGTCTGAATGGTGAGAGAGAGGTGAAACCTCGAGAGTATTGGGAAGAGTGCCCAGAGGTCTAGAGAGAGGTGAGACCTGGCGAGTATTGGGAATAGTGCCCAAAGGTCTGAAGAGGTTATGAGAGAGGTGGGTTCTGGAGAGTATTGGGAATAGTGCCCAGAGGTCTGGAGAAGGTCTGAGAGAGGTGAGACCTGGAGAATATTGGGAATAGTCCCCGAGGTCTGAAGAAGGTGTGGGGGAGGTGAGACTTGGAGAATATTGGAAATAGTCCCTAGAGGTCTGAAGAAGGTGTGACAGAGGTGAGGCCTCAACAGTATTGGGAATAGTGCCAGAAGCCTGAACGGTGAGAGAGAGGTGAGACCTGGAGAGTATTGGGAAGAGTGCCCAGAGGTCTAGAGAGAGGTGAGACCTGGCGAGTATTGGGAATAGTCCCCAGAGGTCTGAAGAAGGTGTGCGAGAGGTGGTATCTGGAGAGTATTGGAGATAGTGCCCAGAGGTCTGAAGAAGGTGTGAGAGAGGTGGTATCTGTAGAGTATTGGGAATAGTGCCCAGAGGTCTGAAGGAGGTGAGAGAGGGGTGAGACCTGGAGAGTATTGTGAATACTGCCCAGAGGTCTGAGGAAGGTGAGCGAGAGGTGAGACCTGGTGAGTCATGGGAATAATGCCCAGAGGTCTGAAGAAGGTGTGAGGGAGGTTGTATCTGGAGAGTATTGGGAATAGTGACCAGAAGTCTGTAGAAGGTGAGAGAGAGGTGAGACCTTGAGAGTATTGGGAATAGTGCCCAGAGGTCTGAAGAAGGTGCAAGAGAGGTGGTATCTGGAGAGTATTGGGAATAGTGCCCAGAGGTCTGAAGGAGGTGAGGGAAAGGTGAGACCTGGAGAGTATTGGGAATAGTGCCCAGAAGTCTGTAGAAGTTGAGACAGAGGTGAGACCTGTAGAGTTTTGGGAATAGTGCCCAGAGGTCTGTAGAAGGTGAGAGAGAGGTGAGAGCTGCAGAGTATTGGGAATAGTGCCCAGAGGTCTGAAGAATTCGAGAGAGAGGTGAGACCTGGAGAGTATTGGGAATAGTGCCCAGAGGTCTGAAAAAGGTGTGAGAGAGATGAGACCTGGAGAGTATTGGGAATAGTGCCCAGAGGTCTGGAGAAGGTGTGAGAGAGGTGGGATCTGGATAGTATTGGGAATAGTGCCCAGAGGTCTGTAGAAGGTGAGAGTGAGGTGAGAACTGTAGAGTATTGGGACTAGTGCCCAGAGGTCTGAAGAAGGTGTGAGCGAGGTGAGACCTGGAGAATATTGGGAATAGTGCCCAGAGGTCTGAAGAAGGTTTGACAGAGGTGAGGCCTGGAGCGTATTTGGAATATGCCCAGATGTCTGGAGAGAGGTGAGATCTGGCGAGTATTGGGAATAGTGTCCAGAGGACTGAAGAGGTTGTGAGAGAAGTAGGATCTGGAGAGTATTGGGAATAGTGCCCAGAGGTCTGAAGAAGGTGAGCGAGAGGTGGTATCTGGAGAGTATTGGAAATAGTGCCCAGAGGTCTGAAGAAGGTGTGAGAGAGGTGGTATCTGAAGAGTATTGGGAATGGTGCCCAGAGGTCTGAAGGACGTGAGACAGAGGTGAGACCTGGAGAGTATTGGGAATAGTGCCCAGAGGTCTGTAGAAGGTGAGCGAGAGGTGGTATCTGGAGAGTATTGGAGATAGTACCCAGAGATCTGAAGAAGGTGTGAGAGAGGTGGTATCTGGAGAGTATTGGGAATAGTGCCCAGAGTTCTGAAGGAGGTGAGAGAGGGGTGAGACCCGGAGAGTATTGTGAATACTGCCCAGAGGTCTGAGGAAGGTGACCGAGAGGTGAGACCTGGCGAGTCATGGGAATAGTGCCCAGAGGTCTGAAGAAGGTGTGAGAGAGTTTGTATCTGGAGAGTATTGGGAATAGTGCCCAGAAGTCTGTAGAAGGTGAGAGAGAGGTGAGACCTTGAGAGTATTGGGAATAGTGCCCAGAGTTCTGAAGAAGGTGCAAGAGAGGTGGTATCTGGAGAGTATTCGGAATAGTGCCCAGAGGTCTGAAGGAGGTGAGGGAAAGGTGAGACCTGGAGAGTATTGGGAATAGTGCCCAGAGGTCTGTAGAAGGTGAGACAGAGGTGAGACCTGTAGAGTTTTGGGAATAGTGCCCAGAGGTCTGTAGAAGGTGAGAGAGAGGTGATAGCTGCAGAGTATTGGGAATAGTGCCCAGAGGTCTGAAGAATTCGAGAGAGAGGTGAGACCTGGAGAGTATTGGGAATAGTGCCCAGAGGTCTGAAAAAGGTGTGAGAGAGATGAGACCTGGAGAGTATTGGGAATAGTGCCCAGAGGTCTGGAGAAGGTGTGAGAGAGGTGGGATCTGGAGAGTATTGGGAATAGTGCCCAGAGGTCTCTAGAAGGTGAGAGTGAGGTGAGAACTGTAGCATATTGGGAATAGTGCCCAGAGGTCTGGAAAAGGTGTGAGAGAGATGAGACCTGGAGAGTATTGGGAATAGTGCTCAGAGGTCTGAAGAAGGTGTGAGCGAGGTGAGACCTGGAGAATATTGGGAATAGTGCCCAGAGGTCTGAAGAAGGTTTGACAGAGGTGAGGCCTGGAGAGTATTTGGAATAGTGCCCAGATGTCTGGAGAGAGGTGAGATCTGGCGAGTATTGGGAATAGTGTCCAGAGGTCTGAAGAGGTTGTGAGAGAAGTAGGATCTGGAGAGTATTGGGAATAGTGCCCAGAGGTCTGAAGAAGGTCTGAGAGAGGTGAGACCTGGAGAATATTGGGAATAGTCCCCAGAGGTCTGAAGAAGGTGTGCGAGAGGTGGTATCTGGAGAGTATTGGAGATATTGCCCAGAGGTCTGAAGAAGGTGTTAGAGAGGTGGTATCTGGAGAGTATTGGGAATAGTGCCCAGAGGTCTGAAGGAGGTGAGAGAGGGGTGAGACCTGGCGAGTCATGGGAATAGTGCCCAGAGGTCTGAAGAAGGTGTGAGAGAGGTTGTATCTGGAGAGTATTGGGAATAGTGCCCAGAAGTCTGAAGAAGGTGCAAGAGAGGTGTTATCTGGAGAGTATTGGGAATAGTGCCCAGAGGTCTGAAGAAGGTGCAAGAGAGGTGTTATCTGGAGAGTATTGGGAATAGTGCCCAGAAGTCTGTAGAAGGTGAGACAGAGGTGAGACCTGTAGAGTTTTGGGAATAGTGCCCAGAGGTCTGAAGGAGGTGAGACAGAGGTGAGACCTGGACAGTATTGGGAATAGTGCCCAGAGGTCTGAAAAAGGTGTGAGAGAGATGAGACCTGGAGAGTATTGGGAATAGTGCCCAGAGGTCTGGAGAAGGTGTGAGAGAGGTGGGATCTGGAGAGTATTGGGAATAGTGCCCAGAGGTCTGTAGAAGTTGAGAGTGAGGTGAGACCTGTAGAGTACTGGGAATAGTGACCAGATGTCTGGAAAAGGTGTGAGAGAGATGAGACCTGGAGAGTATTGGGAATAGTGCTCAGAGGTCTGAAGAAGGTGTGAGCGAGGTGAGACCGGGAGAATATTGGGAATAGTGCCCAGAGGTCTGAAGAAGGTTTGACAAAGGTGAGGCCTGGAGAGTATTTGGAATAGTGCCCAGATGTCTGGAGAGATTGTGAGAGAAGTAGGATCTGGAGAGTATTGGGAATAGTGCCAAGAGGTCTGAAGAAGGTGAGCGAGAGGTGGTATCTGGAGAGTATTGGAAATAGTGCCCAGAGGTCTGAAGAAGGTGTGAGAGAGGTGGTATCTGAAGAGTATTGGGAATGGTGCCCAGAGGTCTGAAGAAGGTGTGAGAGAGGTGGTATCTGGAGAGTATTGGGAATAGTGCCCAGAGGTCTGAAGAAGGTGAGATAGAGGTGAGACCTGGAGAGTATTGGGAATAGTGCCCAGAGGTCTGAAGAAGGTGAGCGAGAGGTGGTATCTGGAGAGTATTGGCAATAGTGGCCAGAGGTCTGTAGAAGGTGAGAGAGAGGTGAGACCTGTATAGTATTGGGAATAGTGACCAGAGGTCTGGAAAAGGTGTGAGAGAGATGAGACCTGGAGAGTTTTGGGAATAGTGCTCAGAGGTCTGAAGAGGGTGTGAGCGAGGTGAGACCTGGAGAATATTGGGAATAGTGCCCAGAGGTCTGAAGAAGGTTTGACAGAGGTGAGGCCTGGAGAGTATTTGGAATAGTGCCCAGATGTCTGGAGAGAGGTGAGATCTGGCGAGTATTGGGAATAGTGTCCAGAGGTCTGAAGAGGTTGTGAGAGAAGTAGGATCTGGAGAGTATTGGGAATAGTGCCCAGAGGTCTTAAGAAGGTGAGCGAGAGGTGGTATCTGGAGAGTATTGGAAATAGTGCCCAGAAGTCTGAAGAAGGTGTGAGAGAGGTGGTATCTGAAGACTATTGGGAATGGTGCCCAGAGGTCTGAAGAAGGTGTGAGAGAGGTGGTATCTGGAGAGTATTGGGAATAGTGCCCAGAGGCCTGAAGAAGGTGAGCAAGAGGTGGTATCTGGAGAGTATTGGCAATAGTGGCCAGAGGTCTGTAGAAGGTGAGAGAGAGGTGAGACCTTGAGAGTATTGGGAATAGTGCCCAGAGGTCTGTAGAAGGTGCGAGAGGGGTGGTATCTGGAGAGTATTGGGAATAGTGCCCAGAGATCTGAAGGAGGTGAGGGAAGGTTGAGACCTGGAGAGTATTAGGAATAGTGCCCAGAGTCTCTAGAAGGTGAGAGAGAGATGAGACCTGTAGAGTATTGGGAATAGTGCCCAGAGGTCTGTAGAAGGCAAGAGAAAGGTGAGACCTGGAGAGTATTGGGAATAGTGCCCAGAGGTCTGAATGAGGTGAGACAGAGGTGAGACATGGAGAGTATTGGGAATAGTCCCCAGAGGTCTCAAAAAGTTGTGAGAGAGATGAGACCTGGAGAGTATTGGGAATAGTGCCCAGAGGTCTGAAGAAGGTGTGGGAGAGGTGAGACTTGTAGATTATTGGGAATAGTGCTCAGAGGTCTTAAGAAGGTGTGAGAGAGGTGAGACCTGGAGAAAATTGGGAATAGTGCCAGAGGTCTGAATGGTGAGAGAGAGGTGAAACCTCGAGAGTATTGGGAAGAGTGCCCAGAGGTCTAGAGAGAGGTGAGACCTGGCGAGTATTGGGAATAGTGCCCAAAGGTCTGAAGAGGTTATGAGAGAGGTGGGTTCTGGAGAGTATTGGGAATAGTGCCCAGAGGTCTGGAGAAGGTCTGAGAGAGGTGAGACCTGGAGAATATTGGGAATAGTCCCCGAGGTCTGAAGAAGGTGTGGGGGAGGTGAGACTTGGAGAATATTGGGAATAGTCCCTAGAGGTCTGAAGAAGGTGTGACAGAGGTGAGGCCTCGACAGTATTGGGAATAGTGCCAGAAGCCTGAACGGTGAGAGAGAGGTGAGACCTGGAGAGTATTGGGAAGAGTGCCCAGAGGTCTAGAGAGAGGTGAGACCTGGCGAGTATTGGGAATAGTCCCCAGAGGTCTGAAGAAGGTGTGCGAGAGGTGGTATCTGGAGAGTATTGGAGATAGTGCCCAGAGGTCTGAAGAAGGTGTGAGAGAGGTGGTATCTGGAGAGTATTGGGAATAGTGCCCAGAGGTCTGAAGGAGGTGAGAGAGGGGTGAGACCTGGAGAGTATTGTGAATACTGCCCAGAGGTCTGAGGAAGGTGAGCGAGAGGTGAGACCTGGTGAGTCATGGGAATAATGCCCAGAGGTCTGAAGAAGGTGTGAGAGAGGCTGTATCTGGAGAGTATTGGGAATAGTGACCAGAAGTCTGTAGAAGGTGAGAGAGAGGTGAGACCTTGAGAGTATTGGGAATAGTGCCCAGAGGTCTGAAGAAGGTGCAAGAGAGGTGGTATCTGGAGAGTATTGGGAATAGTGCCCAGAGGTCTGAAGGAGGTGAGGGAAAGGTGAGACCTGGAGAGTATTGGGAATAGTGCCCAGAAGTCTGTAGAAGTTGAGACAGAGGTGAGACCTGTAGAGTTTTGGGAATAGTGCCCAGAGGTCTGTAGAAGGTGAGAGAGAGGTGAGAGCTGCAGAGTATTGGGAATAGTGCCCAGAGGTCTGAAGAATTCGAGAGAGAGGTGAGACCTGGAGAGTATTGGGAGTAGTGCCCAGAGGTCTGAAAAAGGTGTGAGAGAGATGAGACCTGGAGAGTATTGGGAATAGTGCCCAGAGGTCTGGAGAAGGTGTGAGAGAGGTGGGATCTGGATAGTATTGGGAATAGTGCCCAGAGGTCTGTAGAAGGTGAGAGTGAGGTGAGAACTGTAGAGTATTGGGATTTGTGCCCAGAGGTCTGAAGAAGGTGTGAGCGAGGTGAGACCTGGAGAATATTGGGAATAGTGCCCAGAGGTCTGAAGAAGGTTTGACAGAGGTGAGGCCTGGAGCGTATTTGGAATATGCCCAGATGTCTGGAGAGAGGTGAGATCTGGCGAGTATTGGGAATAGTGTCCAGAGGACTGAAGAGGTTGTGAGAGAAGTAGAATCTGGAGAGTATTGGGAATAGTGCCCAGAGGTCTGAAGAAGGTGAGCGAGAGGTGGTATCTGGAGAGTATTGGGAATAGTGCCCAGAGGCCTGAAGAAGGTGAGCAAGAGGTGGTATCTGGAGAGTATTGGCAATAGTGGCCAGAGGTCTGTAGAAGGTGAGAGAGAGGTGAGACCTTGAGAGTATTGGGAATAGTGCCCAGAGGTCTGTAGAAGGTGCGAGAGGGGTGGTATCTGGAGAGTATTGGGAATAGTGCCCAGAGATCTGAAGGAGGTGAGGGAAGGTTGAGACCTGGAGAGTATTAGGAATAGTGCCCAGAGTCTCTAGAAGGTGAGAGAGAGATGCGACCTGTAGAGTATTGGGAATAGTGCCCAGAGGTCTGTAGAAGGCAAGAGAAAGGTGAGACCTGGAGAGTATTGGGAATAGTGCCCAGAGGTCTGAATGAGGTGAGACAGAGGTGAGACATGGAGAGTATTGGGAATAGTCCCCAGAGGTCTCAAAAAGTTGTGAGAGAGATGAGACCTGGAGAGTATTGGGAATAGTGCCCAGAGGTCTGAAGAAGGTCTGGGAGAGGTGAGACTTGTAGATTATTGGGAATAGTGCTCAGAGGTCTTAAGAAGGTGTGAGAGAGGTGAGACCTGGAGAAAATTGGGAATAGTGCCAGAGGTCTGAATGGTGAGAGAGAGGTGAAACCTCGAGAGTATTGGGAAGAGTGCCCAGAGGTCTAGAGAGAGGTGAGACCTGGCGAGTATTGGGAATAGTGCCCAAAGGTCTGAAGAGGTTATGAGAGAGGTGGGTTCTGGAGAGTATTGGGAATAGTGCCCAGAGGTCTGGAGAAGGTCTGAGAGAGGTGAGACCTGGAGAATATTGGGAATAGTCCCCGAGGTCTGAAGAAGGTGTGGGGGAGGTGAGACTTGGAGAATATTGGAAATAGTCCCTAGAGGTCTGAAGAAGGTGTGACAGAGGTGAGGCCTCAACAGTATTGGGAATAGTGCCAGAAGCCTGAACGGTGAGAGAGAGGTGAGACCTGGAGAGTATTGGGAAGAGTGCCCAGAGGTCTAGAGAGAGGTGAGACCTGGCGAGTATTGGGAATAGTCCCCAGAGGTCTGAAGAAGGTGTGCGAGAGGTGGTATCTGGAGAGTATTGGAGATAGTGCCCAGAGGTCTGAAGAAGGTGTGAGAGAGGTGGTATCTGTAGAGTATTGGGAATAGTGCCCAGAGGTCTGAAGGAGGTGAGAGAGGGGTGAGACCTGGAGAGTATTGTGAATACTGCCCAGAGGTCTGAGGAAGGTGAGCGAGAGGTGAGACCTGGTGAGTCATGGGAATAATGCCCAGAGGTCTGAAGAAGGTGTGAGGGAGGTTGTATCTGGAGAGTATTGGGAATAGTGACCAGAAGTCTGTAGAAGGTGAGAGAGAGGTGAGACCTTGAGAGTATTGGGAATAGTGCCCAGAGGTCTGAAGAAGGTGCAAGAGAGGTGGTATCTGGAGAGTATTGGGAATAGTGCCCAGAGGTCTGAAGGAGGTGAGGGAAAGGTGAGACCTGGAGAGTATTGGGAATAGTGCCCAGAAGTCTGTAGAAGTTGAGACAGAGGTGAGACCTGTAGAGTTTTGGGAATAGTGCCCAGAGGTCTGTAGAAGGTGAGAGAGAGGTGAGAGCTGCAGAGTATTGGGAATAGTGCCCAGAGGTCTGAAGAATTCGAGAGAGAGGTGAGACCTGGAGAGTATTGGGAATAGTGCCCAGAGGTCTGAAAAAGGTGTGAGAGAGATGAGACCTGGAGAGTATTGGGAATAGTGCCCAGAGGTCTGGAGAAGGTGTGAGAGAGGTGGGATCTGGATAGTATTGGGAATAGTGCCCAGAGGTCTGTAGAAGGTGAGAGTGAGGTGAGAACTGTAGAGTATTGGGACTAGTGCCCAGAGGTCTGAAGAAGGTGTGAGCGAGGTGAGACCTGGAGAATATTGGGAATAGTGCCCAGAGGTCTGAAGAAGGTTTGACAGAGGTGAGGCCTGGAGCGTATTTGGAATATGCCCAGATGTCTGGAGAGAGGTGAGATCTGGCGAGTATTGGGAATAGTGTCCAGAGGACTGAAGAGGTTGTGAGAGAAGTAGGATCTGGAGAGTATTGGGAATAGTGCCCAGAGGTCTGAAGAAGGTGAGCGAGAGGTGGTATCTGGAGAGTATTGGAAATAGTGCCCAGAGGTCTGAAGAAGGTGTGAGAGAGGTGGTATCTGAAGAGTATTGGGAATGGTGCCCAGAGGTCTGAAGGACGTGAGACAGAGGTGAGACCTGGAGAGTATTGGGAATAGTGCCCAGAGGTCTGTAGAAGGTGAGCGAGAGGTGGTATCTGGAGAGTATTGGAGATAGTACCCAGAGATCTGAAGAAGGTGTGAGAGAGGTGGTATCTGGAGAGTATTGGGAATAGTGCCCAGAGTTCTGAAGGAGGTGAGAGAGGGGTGAGACCCGGAGAGTATTGTGAATACTGCCCAGAGGTCTGAGGAAGGTGAGCGAGAGGTGAGACCTGGCGAGTCATGGGAATAGTGCCCAGAGGTCTGAAGAAGGTGTGAGAGAGTTTGTATCTGGAGAGTATTGGGAATAGTGCCCAGAAGTCTGTAGAAGGTGAGAGAGAGGTGAGACCTTGAGAGTATTGGGAATAGTGCCCAGAGTTCTGAAGAAGGTGCAAGAGAGGTGGTATCTGGAGAGTATTCGGAATAGTGCCCAGAGGTCTGAAGGAGGTGAGGGAAAGGTGAGACCTGGAGAGTATTGGGAATAGTGCCCAGAGGTCTGTAGAAGGTGAGACAGAGGTGAGACCTGTAGAGTTTTGGGAATAGTGCCCAGAGGTCTGTAGAAGGTGAGAGAGAGGTGATAGCTGCAGAGTATTGGGAATAGTGCCCAGAGGTCTGAAGAATTCGAGAGAGAGGTGAGACCTGGAGAGTATTGGGAATAGTGCCCAGAGGTCTGAAAAAGGTGTGAGAGAGATGAGACCTGGAGAGTATTGGGAATAGTGCCCAGAGGTCTGGAGAAGGTGTGAGAGAGGTGGGATCTGGAGAGTATTGGGAATAGTGCCCAGAGGTCTCTAGAAGGTGAGAGTGAGGTGAGAACTGTAGCATATTGGGAATAGTGCCCAGAGGTCTGGAAAAGGTGTGAGAGAGATGAGACCTGGAGAGTATTGGGAATAGTGCTCAGAGGTCTGAAGAAGGTGTGAGCGAGGTGAGACCTGGAGAATATTGGGAATAGTGCCCAGAGGTCTGAAGAAGGTTTGACAGAGGTGAGGCCTGGAGAGTATTTGGAATAGTGCCCAGATGTCTGGAGAGAGGTGAGATCTGGCGAGTATTGGGAATAGTGTCCAGAGGTCTGAAGAGGTTGTGAGAGAAGTAGGATCTGGAGAGTATTGGGAATAGTGCCCAGAGGTCTGAAGAAGGTCTGAGAGAGGTGAGACCTGGAGAATATTGGGAATAGTCCCCAGAGGTCTGAAGAAGGTGTGCGAGAGGTGGTATCTGGAGAGTATTGGAGATATTGCCCAGAGGTCTGAAGAAGGTGTTAGAGAGGTGGTATCTGGAGAGTATTGGGAATAGTGCCCAGAGGTCTGAAGGAGGTGAGAGAGGGGTGAGACCTGGCGAGTCATGGGAATAGTGCCCAGAGGTCTGAAGAAGGTGTGAGAGAGGTTGTATCTGGAGAGTATTGGGAATAGTGCCCAGAAGTCTGAAGAAGGTGCAAGAGAGGTGTTATCTGGAGAGTATTGGGAATAGTGCCCAGAGGTCTGAAGAAGGTGCAAGAGAGGTGTTATCTGGAGAGTATTGGGAATAGTGCCCAGAAGTCTGTAGAAGGTGAGACAGAGGTGAGACCTGTAGAGTTTTGGGAATAGTGCCCAGAGGTCTGAAGGAGGTGAGACAGAGGTGAGACCTGGACAGTATTGGGAATAGTGCCCAGAGGTCTGAAAAAGGTGTGAGAGAGATGAGACCTGGAGAGTATTGGGAATAGTGCCCAGAGGTCTGGAGAAGGTGTGAGAGAGGTGGGATCTGGAGAGTATTGGGAATAGTGCCCAGAGGTCTGTAGAAGGTGAGAGTGAGGTGAGACCTGTAGAGTACTGGGAATAGTGACCAGATGTCTGGAAAAGGTGTGAGAGAGATGAGACCTGGAGAGTATTGGGAATAGTGCTCAGAGGTCTGAAGAAGGTGTGAGCGAGGTGAGACCGGGAGAATATTGGGAATAGTGCCCAGAGGTCTGAAGAAGGTTTGACAAAGGTGAGGCCTGGAGAGTATTTGGAATAGTGCCCAGATGTCTGGAGAGATTGTGAGAGAAGTAGGATCTGGAGAGTATTGGGAATAGTGCCAAGAGGTCTGAAGAAGGTGAGCGAGAGGTGGTATCTGGAGAGTATTGGAAATAGTGCCCAGAGGTCTGAAGAAGGTGTGAGAGAGGTGGTATCTGAAGAGTATTGGGAATGGTGCCCAGAGGTCTGAAGAAGGTGTGAGAGAGGTGGTATCTGGAGAGTATTGGGAATAGTGCCCAGAGGTCTGAAGAAGGTGAGATAGAGGTGAGACCTGGAGAGTATTGGGAATAGTGCCCAGAGGTCTGAAGAAGGTGAGCGAGAGGTGGTATCTGGAGAGTATTGGCAATAGTGGCCAGAGGTCTGTAGAAGGTGAGAGAGAGGTGAGACCTGTATAGTATTGGGAATAGTGACCAGAGGTCTGGAAAAGGTGTGAGAGAGATGAGACCTGGAGAGTTTTGGGAATAGTGCTCAGAGGTCTGAAGAGGGTGTGAGCGAGGTGAGACCTGGAGAATATTGGGAATAGTGCCCAGAGGTCTGAAGAAGGTTTGACAGAGGTGAGGCCTGGAGAGTATTTGGAATAGTGCCCAGATGTCTGGAGAGAGGTGAGATCTGGCGAGTATTGGGAATAGTGTCCAGAGGTCTGAAGAGGTTGTGAGAGAAGTAGGATCTGGAGAGTATTGGGAATAGTGCCCAGAGGTCTTAAGAAGGTGAGCGAGAGGTGGTATCTGGAGAGTATTGGAAATAGTGCCCAGAAGTCTGAAGAAGGTGTGAGAGAGGTGGTATCTGAAGACTATTGGGAATGGTGCCCAGAGGTCTGAAGAAGGTGTGAGAGAGGTGGTATCTGGAGAGTATTGGGAATAGTGCCCAGAGGCCTGAAGAAGGTGAGCAAGAGGTGGTATCTGGAGAGTATTGGCAATAGTGGCCAGAGGTCTGTAGAAGGTGAGAGAGAGGTGAGACCTTGAGAGTATTGGGAATAGTGCCCAGAGGTCTGTAGAAGGTGCGAGAGGGGTGGTATCTGGAGAGTATTGGGAATAGTGCCCAGAGATCTGAAGGAGGTGAGGGAAGGTTGAGACCTGGAGAGTATTAGGAATAGTGCCCAGAGTCTCTAGAAGGTGAGAGAGAGATGAGACCTGTAGAGTATTGGGAATAGTGCCCAGAGGTCTGTAGAAGGCAAGAGAAAGGTGAGACCTGGAGAGTATTGGGAATAGTGCCCAGAGGTCTGAATGAGGTGAGACAGAGGTGAGACATGGAGAGTATTGGGAATAGTCCCCAGAGGTCTCAAAAAGTTGTGAGAGAGATGAGACCTGGAGAGTATTGGGAATAGTGCCCAGAGGTCTGAAGAAGGTGTGGGAGAGGTGAGACTTGTAGATTATTGGGAATAGTGCTCAGAGGTCTTAAGAAGGTGTGAGAGAGGTGAGACCTGGAGAAAATTGGGAATAGTGCCAGAGGTCTGAATGGTGAGAGAGAGGTGAAACCTCGAGAGTATTGGGAAGAGTGCCCAGAGGTCTAGAGAGAGGTGAGACCTGGCGAGTATTGGGAATAGTGCCCAAAGGTCTGAAGAGGTTATGAGAGAGGTGGGTTCTGGAGAGTATTGGGAATAGTGCCCAGAGGTCTGGAGAAGGTCTGAGAGAGGTGAGACCTGGAGAATATTGGGAATAGTCCCCGAGGTCTGAAGAAGGTGTGGGGGAGGTGAGACTTGGAGAATATTGGGAATAGTCCCTAGAGGTCTGAAGAAGGTGTGACAGAGGTGAGGCCTCGACAGTATTGGGAATAGTGCCAGAAGCCTGAACGGTGAGAGAGAGGTGAGACCTGGAGAGTATTGGGAAGAGTGCCCAGAGGTCTAGAGAGAGGTGAGACCTGGCGAGTATTGGGAATAGTCCCCAGAGGTCTGAAGAAGGTGTGCGAGAGGTGGTATCTGGAGAGTATTGGAGATAGTGCCCAGAGGTCTGAAGAAGGTGTGAGAGAGGTGGTATCTGGAGAGTATTGGGAATAGTGCCCAGAGGTCTGAAGGAGGTGAGAGAGGGGTGAGACCTGGAGAGTATTGTGAATACTGCCCAGAGGTCTGAGGAAGGTGAGCGAGAGGTGAGACCTGGTGAGTCATGGGAATAATGCCCAGAGGTCTGAAGAAGGTGTGAGAGAGGCTGTATCTGGAGAGTATTGGGAATAGTGACCAGAAGTCTGTAGAAGGTGAGAGAGAGGTGAGACCTTGAGAGTATTGGGAATAGTGCCCAGAGGTCTGAAGAAGGTGCAAGAGAGGTGGTATCTGGAGAGTATTGGGAATAGTGCCCAGAGGTCTGAAGGAGGTGAGGGAAAGGTGAGACCTGGAGAGTATTGGGAATAGTGCCCAGAAGTCTGTAGAAGTTGAGACAGAGGTGAGACCTGTAGAGTTTTGGGAATAGTGCCCAGAGGTCTGTAGAAGGTGAGAGAGAGGTGAGAGCTGCAGAGTATTGGGAATAGTGCCCAGAGGTCTGAAGAATTCGAGAGAGAGGTGAGACCTGGAGAGTATTGGGAGTAGTGCCCAGAGGTCTGAAAAAGGTGTGAGAGAGATGAGACCTGGAGAGTATTGGGAATAGTGCCCAGAGGTCTGGAGAAGGTGTGAGAGAGGTGGGATCTGGATAGTATTGGGAATAGTGCCCAGAGGTCTGTAGAAGGTGAGAGTGAGGTGAGAACTGTAGAGTATTGGGATTTGTGCCCAGAGGTCTGAAGAAGGTGTGAGCGAGGTGAGACCTGGAGAATATTGGGAATAGTGCCCAGAGGTCTGAAGAAGGTTTGACAGAGGTGAGGCCTGGAGCGTATTTGGAATATGCCCAGATGTCTGGAGAGAGGTGAGATCTGGCGAGTATTGGGAATAGTGTCCAGAGGACTGAAGAGGTTGTGAGAGAAGTAGAATCTGGAGAGTATTGGGAATAGTGCCCAGAGGTCTGAAGAAGGTGAGCGAGAGGTGGTATCTGGAGAGTATTGGAAATAGTGCCCAGAGGTCTGAAGAAGGTGTGAGAGAGGTGGTATCTGAAGAGTATTGGGAATGGTGCCCAGAGGTCTGAAGGACGTGAGACAGAGGTGAGACCTGGAGAGTATTGGGAATAGTGCCCAGAGGTCTGTAGAAGGTGAGCGAGAGGTGGTATCTGGAGAGTATTGGAGATAGTACCCAGAGATCTGAAGAAGGTGTGAGAGAGGTGGTATCTGGAGAGTATTGGGAATAGTGCCCAGAGTTCTGAAGGAGGTGAGAGAGGGGTGAGACCTGGAGAGTATTGTGAATACTGCCCAGAGGTCTGAGGAAGGTGAGCGAGAGGTGAGACCTGGCGAGTCATGGGAATAGTGCCCAGAGGTCTGAAGAAGGTGTGAGAGAGGTTGTATCTGGAGAGTATTGGGAATAGTGCCCAGAAGTCTGTAGAAGGTGAGAGAGAGGTGAGACCTTGAGAGTATTGGGAATAGTGCCCAGAGTTCTGAAGAAGGTGGAAGAGAGGTGGTATCTGGAGAGTATTCGGAATAGTGCCCAGAGGTCTGAAGGAGGTGAGGGAAAGGTGAGGCCTGGAGAGTATTGGGAATAGTGCCCAGAGGTCTGTAGAAGGTGAGACAGAGGTGAGACCTGTAGAGTTTTGGGAATAGTGCCCAGAGGTCTGTAGAAGGTGAGAGAGAGGTGATAGCTGCAGAGTATTGGGAATAGTGCCCAGAGGTCTGAAGAATTCGAGAGAGAGGTGAGACCTGGAGAGTATTGGGAATAGTGCCCAGAGGTCTGAAAAAGGTGTGAGAGAGATGAGACCTGGAGAGTATTGGGAATAGTGCCCAGAGGTCTGGAGAAGGTGTGAGAGAGGTGGGATCTGGAGAGTATTGGGAATAGTGCCCAGAGGTCTGTAGAAGGTGAGAGTGAGGTGAGAACTGTAGCATATTGGGAATAGTGCCCAGAGGTCTGGAAAAGGTGTGAGAGAGATGAGACCTGGAGAGTATTGGGAATAGTGCTCAGAGGTCTGAAGAAGGTGTGAGCGAGGTGAGACCTGGAGAATATTGGGAATAGTGCCCAGAGGTCTGAAGAAGGTTTGACAGAGGTGAGGCCTGGAGAGTATTTGGAATAGTGCCCAGATGTCTGGAGAGAGGTGAGATCTGGCGAGTATTGGGAATAGTGTCCAGAGGTCTGAAGAGGTTGTGAGAGAAGTAGGATCTGGAGAGTATTGGGAATAGTGCCCAGAGGTCTGAAGAAGGTCTGAGAGAGGTGAGACCTGGAGAATATTGGGAATAGTCCCCAGAGGTCTGAAGAAGGTGTGCGAGAGGTGGTATCTGGAGAGTATTGGAGATATTGCCCAGAGGTCTGAAGAAGGTGTTAGAGAGGTGGTATCTGGAGAGTATTGGGAATAGTGCCCAGAGGTCTGAAGGAGGTGAGAGAGGGGTGAGACCTGGCGAGTCATGGGAATAGTGCCCAGAGGTCTGAAGAAGGTGTGAGAGAGGTTGTATCTGGAGAGTATTGGGAATAGTGCCCAGAAGTCTGTAGAAGGCGAGAGAGAGGTGAGACCTTGAGAGTATTGGGAATAGTGCCCAGAGGTCTGAAGAAGGTGCAAGAGAGGTGTTTTCTGGAGAGTATTGGGAATAGTGCCCAGAGGTCTGAAGGAGGTGAGGGAAAGGTGAGACCTGGAGAGTATTGGGAATAGTGCCCAGAAGTCTGTAGAAGGTGAGACAGAGGTGAGACCTGTAGAGTTTTGGGAATAGTGCCCAGAGGTCTGAAGGAGGTGAGACAGAGGTGAGACCTGGACAGTTTTGGGAATAGTGCCCAGAGGTCTGAAAAAGGTGTGAGAGAGATGAGACCTGGAGAGTATTGGGAATAGTGCCCAGAGGTCTGGAGAAGGTGTGAGAGAGGTGGGATCTGGAGAGTATTGGGAATAGTGCCCAGAGGTCTGTAGAAGGTGAGAGTGAGGTGAGACCTGTAGAGTACTGGGAATAGTGACCAGATGTCTGGAAAAGGTGTGAGAGAGATGAGACCTGGAGAGTATTGGGAATAGTGCTCAGAGGTCTGAAGAAGGTGTGAGCGAGGTGAGACCGGGAGAATATTGGGAATAGTGCCCAGAGGTCTGAAGAAGGTTTGACAAAGGTGAGGCCTGGAGAGTATTTGGAATAGTGCCCAGATGTCTGGAGAGATTGTGAGAGAAGTAGGATCTGGAGAGTATTGGGAATAGTGCCAAGAGGTCTGAAGAAGGTGAGCGAGAGGTGGTATCTGGAGAGTATTGGAAATAGTGCCCAGAGGTCTGAAGAAGGTGTGAGAGAGGTGGTATCTGAAGAGTATTGGGAATGGTGCCCAGAGGTCTGAAGAAGGTGTGAGAGAGGTGGTATCTGGAGAGTATTGGGAATAGTGCCCAGAGGTCTGAAGAAGGTGAGATAGAGGTGAGACCTGGAGAGTATTGGGAATAGTGCCCAGAGGTCTGAAGAAGGTGAGCGAGAGGTGGTATCTGGAGAGTATTGGCAATAGTGGCCAGAGGTCTGTAGAAGGTGAAAGAGAGGTGAGACCTTGAGAGTATTGGGAATAGTGCCCAGAGGTCTGTAGAAGGTGCGAGAGTGGTGGTATCTGGAGAGTATTGGGAATAGTGCCCAGAGATCTGAAGGAGGTGAGGGAAGGTTGAGACCTGGAGAGTATTGGGAATAGTGCCCCGAGTCTGTAGAAGGTGAGAGAGAGATGAGACCTGTAGATTATTGGGAATAGTGCCCAGAGGTCTGAATGAGGTGAGATAGAGGTGAGACCTGGAGACTATTGGGAATAGTGCCCAGAGGTCTGAAAAAGTTGTGAGAGAGATGAGACCTGGAAAGTATTGGGAATAGTGCCCAGAGGTTTGAAGAAGGTGTGGGAGAGGTGAGACTTGTAGAGTATTGGGAATAGTTCTCAGAGGTCTTAAGAAGGTGTGAGAGAGGTGAGACCTGGAGAAAATTGGGAATAGTGCCAGAGGTCTGAATGGTGAGAGAGAGGTGAGACCTCGAGAGTATTGGGAAGAGTGCCCAGAGGTCTAGAGAGAGGTGAGACCTGGCGAGTATTGGGAATAGTGCCCAGAGGTCTGAAGAGGTTGTGAGAGAGGTGGGTTCTGGAGAGTATTGGGAATAGTGCCCAGAGGTCTGAAGAAGGTCTGAGAGAGGTGAGACCTGGAGAATATTGGGAATAGTCCCCGAGGTCTGAAGAAGGTGTGGGGGAGGTGAGACTTGTAGAGTATTGGGAATAGTGCTCAGAGGTCTTAAGAAGGTGGAAGAGAGGTGAGACCTGGAGAATATTGGGAATAGTCCCCAGAGGTCTGAAGAAGGTGTGACAGAGGTGAGGCCTCGACAGTATTGGGAATAGTGCCAGAATTCTGAACGGTGAGAGAGAGGTGAGACCTAGAGAGTATTAGGAAGAGTGCCCAGAGGTCTGAGGAAGGTGAGCGAGAGGTGAGACCTGGCGAGTCATGGGAATAGTGCCCAGAGGTCTGAAGAAGGTGTGAGAGAGGTTGTATCTGGAGAGTATTGGGAATAGTTCCCAGAAGTCTGTAGAAGGTGAGAGAGAGGTGAGACCTTGAGAGTATTGGGAATAGTGCCCAGAGGTCTGAAGAAGGTGCAAGAGAGGTGGTATCTGGAGAGTATTGGGAATAGTGCCCAGAGGTCTGAAGGAAGTGAGGGAAAGGTGAGACCTGGAGAGTATTGAGAATAGTGCCCAGAAGTCTGTAGAAGGTGAAACAGAGGTGAGACCTGTAGAGTTTTGGGAATAGTGCCCAGACGTCTGTAGAAGGTGAGGGAGAGGTGAGAGCTGTAGAGTATTGGGAATAGTGCCCAGAGGTTTGAAGAATTCGAGAGAGAGGTGAGACCTGGAGAGTATTGGGAATAGTGCCCAAAGGTCTGAAAAAGGCGTGAGAGAGATGAGACCTGGAGAGTATTGCGAATAGTGCCCAGAGGTCTGGAGAAGGTGTGAGAGAGGTGGGATCTGGAGAGTATTGGGAATAGTGCCCAGAGGTCTGTAGAAGGTGAGAGTGAGGTGAGACATGTAGAGTATTGGGAATAGTGCCCAGAGGTCTGGAAAAGGTGTGAGAGAGATGAGACCTGGAGAGTATTGGGAATAGTGCTCAGTGGTCTGAAGAAGGTGTGAGCGAGGTGAGACCTGGAGAATATTAGGAATAGTGCCCAGAGGTCTGAAGAAGGTTTGACAGAGGTGAGACCTCGACAGTATTGGGAATAGTGCCAGAATTCTGAACGGTGAGAGAGAGGTGAGACCTGGAGAGTATTAGGAAGAGTGCCCAGAGGTCTGAGGAAGGTGAGAGAGAGGTGAGACCTGGCGAGTCATGGGAATAGTGCCCAGAGGTCTGAAGAAGGTGTGAGAGAGGTTGTATCTGGAGAGTATTGGGAATAGTTCCCAGAAGTCTGTAGAAGGTGAGAGAGAGGTGAGACCTTGAGAGTATTGGGAATAGTGCCCAGAGGTCTGAAGAAGGTGCAAGAGAGGTGGTATCTGGAGAGTATTGGGAATAGTGCCCAGAGGTCTGAAGGAAGTGAGGGAAAGGTGAGACCTGGAGAGTATTGAGAATAGTGCCCAGAAGTCTGTAGAAGGTGAAACAGAGGTGAGACCTGTAGAGTTTTGGGAATAGTGCCCAGACGTCTGTAGAAGGTGAGAGAGAGGTGAGAGCTGTAGAGTATTGGGAATAGTGCCCAGAGGTTTGAAGAATTCGAGAGAGAGGTGAGACCTGGAGAGTATTGGGAATAGTGCCCAGAGGTCTGAAAAAGGCGTGAGAGAGATGAGACCTGGAGAGTATTGCGAATAGTGCCCAGAGGTCTGGAGAAGGTGTGAGAGAGGTGCGATCTGGAGAGTATTGGGAATAGTGCCCAGAGGTCTGTAGAAGGTGAGAGTGAGGTGAGAACTGTAGTGTATTGGGAATAGTGCCCAGAGGTCTGGAAAAGGTGTGAGAGAGATGAGACCTGGAGAGTATTGGGAATAGTGCTCAGAGGTCTGAAGAAGGTGTGAGCGAGGTGAGACCTGGAGAATATTGGGAATAGTGCCCAGAGGTCTGAAGAAGGTGTGACATAGGTGAGGCCTGGAGAGTATTTGGAATAGTGCCCAGATGTCTGGAGAGAGATGAGATCTGGCGAGTATTGGGAATAGTGTCCAGAGGTCTGAAGAGGTTGTGAGAGAAGTAGGATCTGGAGAGTATTGGGAATAGTGCCCAGAGGTCTGAAGAAGGTGAGCGAGAAGTGGTATCTGGAGACTATTGGAAATAGTGCCCAGAGGTCTGAAGAAGGTGTGAGAGAGGTGGTATCTGAAGAGTATTGGGAATGGTGCCCAGAGGTCTGAAGAAGGTGTGAGAGAGGTGGTATCTGGAGAGTATTGGGAATAGTGCCCAGAGGTCTGAAGAAGGTGAGAGAGAGGTGAGACCTGGAGAGTATTGGGAATAGTGCCCAGAGGTCTGAAGAAGTTGAGCGAGAGGTGGTATCTGGAGAGTATTGGCAATAGTGGCCAGAGGTCTGTAGAAGGTGAGAGAGAGGTGAGACCTTGAGAGTATTTGGAATAGTGCCCAGAGGTCTGTAGAAGGTGCGAGAGGGGTGGTATCTGGAGAGTATTGGGAATAGTGCCCAGAGGTCTGAATGAGGTGAGACAGAGGTGAGACCTGGAGAGTATTGGGAATAGTGCCCAGAGGTCTGAAAAAGTTGTGAGAGAGATGAGACCTGGAGAGTATTGGGAATAGTGCCCAGAGGTCTGAAGAAGGTGTGAGCGAGGTGAGACCTGGAGAATATTGGGAATAGTGCCCAGAGGTCTGAAGAAGGTTTGACAGAGGTGAGGCCTGGAGAGTATTTGGAATAGTGCCCAGATGTCTGGAGAGAGGTGAGATCTGGCGAGTATTGGGAATAGTGTCCAGGGGTCTGAAGAGGTTGTGAGAGAAGTAGGATCTGGAGAGTATTGGGAATAGTGCCCAGAGGTCTGAAGAAGGTGAGCGGCAGGTGGTATCTGGAGAGTATTGGAAATAGTGCCCAGAGGTCTGAAGAAGGTGTGAGAGAGGTGGTATCTGAAGAGTATTTGGAATGGTGCCCAGAGATCTGAAGAAGGTGTGAGAGAGGTGGTATCTGGAGAGTATTGGGAATAGTGCCCAGAGGTCTGAAGAAGGTGAGAGAGAGGTGAACCCTGGAGAGTATTGGGAATAGTGCCCAGAGGTCTGAAGAAGGTTTGACAGAGGTGAGGCCTGGAGAGTATTTGGAATAGTGCCCAGATGTCTGGAGAGAGGTGAGATCTGGCGAGTATTGGGAATAGTGTCCAGGGGTCTGAAGAGGTTGTGAGAGAAGTAGGATCTGGAGAGTATTGGGAATAGTGCCCAGAGGTCTGAAGAAGGTGAGCGACAGGTGGTATCTGGAGAGTATTGGACATAGTGCCCAGAGGTCTGAAGAAGGTGTGAGAGAGGTGGTATCTGAAGAGTATTTGGAATGGTGCCCAGAGGTCTGAAGAAGGTGTGAGAGAGGTGGTATCTGGAGAGTATTGGGAATAGTGCCCAGAGGTCTGAAGAAGGTGAGAGAGAGGTGAACCCTGGAGAGTATTGGGAATAGTGCCCAGAGGTCTGAAGAAGTTGAGCGAGAGGTGGTATCTGGAGAGTATTGGCAATAGTGGCCAGAGGTCTGTAGAAGGTGAGAGAGAGGTGAGACCTTGAGAGTATTGGGAATAGTGCCCAGAGGTCTGTAGAAGGTGCGAGAGAGGTGAGACCTTGAGAGTATTGGGAATAGTGCTCAGAGGTCTGAATGAGGTGAGACAGAGGTGAGACCTGGAGAGTATTGGGAATAGTGCCCAGAGGTCTGAAAAAGTTGTGAGAGAGATGAGACCTGGAGAGTATTGGGAATAGTGTCCAGAGGTCTGAAGAAGGTGTGGGAGAGGTGAGACTTGTAGAGTATTGGGAAAAGTGCTCAGAGGTCTTACGAAGGTGTGAGAGAGGTGAGACCTGGAGAAAATTGGGAATAGTGCCAGAGGTCTGAATGGTGAGAGAGAGGTGAGACCTCGAGAGTATTGGGAAGAGTGCCCAGAGGTCTAGAGAGAGGTGAGACCTGGCGAGTATTGGGAATAGTGCCCAGAGGTCTGAAGAGGTTATGAGAGAGGTGGGTTCTGGAGAGTATTGGGAATATTGCCCATAGGTCTGGAGAAGGTCTGAGAGAGGTGAGACCTGCAGAATATTGGGAATAATCCCCGAGGTCTGAAGAAGGTGTGGGGGAGGTGAGACTTGCAGAGTATTGGGAATAGTGCTCAGAGGTCTTAAGAAGGTGTGAGAGAGGTGAGACCTGGAGAATATTGGGAATAGTCCCTAGAGGTCTGAAGAAGGTGTGACAGAGGTGAGGCCTCGACAGTATTGGGAATAGTGCCAGAAGTCTGAACGGTGAGAGAGAGGTGAGACCTGGAGAGTATTGGCAAGAGTGCCCAGAGGTCTAGAGAGAGGTGAGACCTGGCGAGTATTGGGAATACTCCCCAGAGGTCTGAAGAAGGTGTGCGAGAGGTGGTATCTGGAGAGTATTGGAGATAGTGCCCAGAGGCCTGAAGAAGGTGTGAGAGAGGTGGTATCTGGAGAGTATTGGGAATAGTGCCCAGAGGTCTGAAGAAGGTGAGAGAGAGGTGAACCCTGGAGAGTATTGGGAATAGTGCCCAGAGGTCTGAAGAAGTTGAGCGAGAGGTGGTATCTGGAGAGTATTGGCAATAGTGGCCAGAGGTCTGTAGAAGGTGAGAGAGAGGTGAGACCTTGAGAGTATTGGGAATAGTGCCCAGAGGTCTGTAGAAGGTGCGAGAGAGGTGAGACCTTGAGAGTATTGGGAATAGGGCCCAGAGGTCTGAATGAGGTGAGACAGAGGTGAGACCTGGAGAGTATTGGGAATAGTGCCCAGAGGTCTGAAAAAGTTGTGAGAGAGATGAGACCTGGAGAGTATTGGGAATAGTGCCCAGAGGTCTGAAGAAGGTGTGGGAGAGGTGAGACTTGTAGAGTATTGGGAATAGTGCTCAGAGGTCTTACGAAGGTGTGAGAGAGGTGAGACCTGGAGAAAATTGGGAATAGTGCCAGAGGTCTGAATGGTGAGAGAGAGGTGAGATCTCGAGAGTATTGGGAAGAGTGCCCAGAGGTCTAGAGAGAGGTGAGACCTGGCGAGTATTGGGAATAGTGCCCAGAGGTCTGAAGAGGTTATGAGAGAGGTGGGTTCTGGAGAGTATTGGGAATATTGCCCATAGGTCTGGAGAAGGTCTGAGAGAGGTGAGACCTGCAGAATATTGGGAATAATCCCCGAGGTCTGAAGAAGGTGTGGGGGAGGTGAGACTTGTAGAGTATTGGGAATAGTGCTCAGAGGTCTTAAGAAGGTGTGAGAGAGGTGATACCTGGAGAATATTGGGAATAGTCCCTAGCGGTCTGAAGAAGGTGTGACAGAGGTGAGGCCTCGACAGTATTGGGAATAGTGCCAGAAGTCTGAACGGTGAGAGAGAGGTGAGACCTGGAGAGTATTGGCAAGAGTGCCCAGAGGTCTAGAGAGAGGTGAGACCTGGCGAGTATTGGGAATACTCCCCAGAGGTCTGAAGAAGGTGTGCGAGAGGTGGTATCTGGAGAGTATTGGAGATAGTGCCCAGAGGCCTGAAGAAGGTGTGAGAGAGGTCGTATCTGGAGAGTATTGTGAATACTGCCCAGAGGTCTGAGGAAGGTGAGCGAGAGGTGAGACCTGGCGAGTCATGGGAATAGTGCCCAGAGGTCTGAAGAAGGTGTGAGAGAGGTTGTATCTGGAGAGTATTGGGAATAGTGCCCAGAAGTCTGTAGAAGGTGAGAGAGAGGTGAGACCTTGAGAGTATTGGGAATAGTGCCCAGAGGTCTGAAGAAGGTGCAAGAGAGGTGGTATCTGGAGAGTATTGGGAATAGTGCCCAGAGGTCTGAAGGAGGTGAGGGAAAGGTGAGACCGGGAGAGTATTGGGAATAGTGCCCAGAAGTCTGAAGAAGGTGAGACAGAGGTGAGACCTGGAGAGTTTTGGGAATAGTGCCCCGAGGTCTGAAGGAGGTGAGGGAAAGGTGAGACCGGGAGAGTATTGGAAATAATGCCCAGATGTCTGAAGAAGGTGAGACAGAGGTGAGACCTGGAGAGTTTTGGGAATAGTGCCCAGAGGTCTGTAGAAGGTGAGAGAGAGGTGAGACCTGTATAGTATTGGGAATAGTGACCAGAGGTCTGGAAAAGGTGTGAGAGAGATGAGACCTGGAGAGTTTTGGGAATAGTGCTCAGAGGTCTGAAGAAGGTGTGAGCGAGGTGAGACCTGGAGAATATTGGGAATAGTGCCCAGAGGTCTGAAGAAGGTTTGACAGAGGTGAGGCCTGGAGAGTATTTGGAATAGTGCCCAGAAGTCTGGAGAGAGGTGAGATCTGGCGAGTATTGGGAATAGTGTCCAGAGGTCTGAAGAGGTTGTGAGAGAAGTAGGATCTGGAGAGTATTGGGAATAGTGCCCAGAGGTCTGAAGAAGGTGAGCGAGAGGTGGTATCTGGAGAGTATTGAAAATAGTGCCCAGAGGTCTGAAGAAGGTGTGAGAGAGGTGGTATCTGAAGACTATTGGGAATGGTGCCCAGAGGTCTGAAGAAGGTGTGAGAGAGGTGGTATCTGGAGAGTATTGGGAATAGTGCCCAGAGGCCTGAAGAAGGTGAGCAAGAGGTGGTATCTGGAGAGTATTGGCAATAGTGGCCAGAGGTCTGTAGAAGGTGAGAGAGAGGTGAGACCTTGAGAGTATTGGGAATAGTGCCCAGAGGTCTGTAGAAGGTGCGAGAGGGGTGGTATCTGGAGAGTATTGGGAATAGTGCCCAGAGATCTGAAGGAGGTGAGGGAAGGTTGAGACCTGGAGAGTATTAGGAATAGTGCCCAGAGTCTCTAGAAGGTGAGAGAGAGATGAGACCTGTAGAGTATTGGGAATAGTGCCCAGAGGTCTGTAGAAGGCAAGAGAAAGGTGAGACCTGGAGAGTATTGGGAATAGTGCCCAGAGGTCTGAATGAGGTGAGACAGAGGTGAGACATGGAGAGTATTGGGAATAGTCCCCAGAGGTCTCAAAAAGTTGTGAGAGAGATGAGACCTGGAGAGTATTGGGAATAGTGCCCAGAGGTCTGAAGAAGGTGTGGGAGAGGTGAGACTTGTAGATTATTGGGAATAGTGCTCAGAGGTCTTAAGAAGGTGTGAGAGAGGTGAGACCTGGAGAAAATTGGGAATAGTGCCAGAGGTCTGAATGGTGAGAGAGAGGTGAAACCTCGAGAGTATTGGGAAGAGTGCCCAGAGGTCTAGAGAGAGGTGAGACCTGGCGAGTATTGGGAATAGTGCCCAAAGGTCTGAAGAGGTTATGAGAGAGGTGGGTTCTGGAGAGTATTGGGAATAGTGCCCAGAGGTCTGGAGAAGGTCTGAGAGAGGTGAGACCTGGAGAATATTGGGAATAGTCCCCGAGGTCTGAAGAAGGTGTGGGGGAGGTGAGACTTGGAGAATATTGGAAATAGTCCCTAGAGGTCTGAAGAAGGTGTGACAGAGGTGAGGCCTCGACAGTATTGGGAATAGTGCCAGAAGCCTGAACGGTGAGAGAGAGGTGAGACCTGGAGAGTATTGGGAAGAGTGCCCAGAGGTCTAGAGAGAGGTGAGACCTGGCGAGTATTGGGAATAGTCCCCAGAGGTCTGAAGAAGGTGTGCGAGAGGTGGTATCTGGAGAGTATTGGAGATAGTGCCCAGAGGTCTGAAGAAGGTGTGAGAGAGGTGGTATCTGTAGAGTATTGGGAATAGTGCCCAGAGGTCTGAAGGAGGTGAGAGAGGGGTGAGACCTGGAGAGTATTGTGAATACTGCCCAGAGGTCTGAAGAAGGTGAGCGAGAGGTGAGACCTGGTGAGTCATGGGAATAATGCCCAGAGGCCTGAAGAAGGTGTGAGGGAGGTTGTATCTGGAGAGTATTGGGAATAGTGACCAGAAGTCTGTAGAAGGTGAGAGAGAGGTGAGACCTTGAGAGTATTGGGAATAGTGCCCAGAGGTCTGAAGAAGGTGCAAGAGAGGTGGTATCTGGAGAGTATTGGGAATAGTGCCCAGAGGTCTGAAGGAGGTGAGGGAAAGGTGAGACCTGGAGAGTATTGGGAATAGTGCCCAGAAGTCTGTAGAAGTTGAGACAGAGGTGAGACCTGTAGAGTTTTGGGAATAGTGCCCAGAGGTCTGTAGAAGGTGAGAGAGAGGTGAGAGCTGCAGAGTATTGGGAATAGTGCCCAGAGGTCTGAAGAATTCGAGAGAGAGGTGAGACCTGGAGAGTATTGGGAATAGTGCCCAGAGGTCTGAAAAAGGTGTGAGAGAGATGAGACCTGGAGAGTATTGGGAATAGTGCCCAGAGGTCTGGAGAAGGTGTGAGAGAGGTGGGATCTGGATAGTATTGGGAATAGTGCCCAGAGGTCTGTAGAAGGTGAGAGTGAGGTGAGAACTGTAGAGTATTGGGACTAGTGCCCAGAGGTCTGAAGAAGGTGTGAGCGAGGTGAGACCTGGAGAATATTGGGAATAGTGCCCAGAGGTCTGAAGAAGGTTTGACAGAGGTGAGGCCTGGAGCGTATTTGGAATATGCCCAGATGTCTGGAGAGAGGTGAGATCTGGCGAGTATTGGGAATAGTGTCCAGAGGACTGAAGAGGTTGTGAGAGAAGTAGGATCTGGAGAGTATTGGGAATAGTGCCCAGAGGTCTGAAGAAGGTGAGCGAGAGGTGGTATCTGGAGAGTATTGGAAATAGTGCCCAGAGGTCTGAAGAAGGTGTGAGAGAGGTGGTATCTGAAGAGTATTGGGAATGGTGCCCAGAGGTCTGAAGGACGTGAGACAGAGGTGAGACCTGGAGAGTATTGGGAATAGTGCCCAGAGGTCTGTAGAAGGTGAGCGAGAGGTGGTATCTGGAGAGTATTGGAGATAGTACCCAGAGATCTGAAGAAGGTGTGAGAGAGGTGGTATCTGGAGAGTATTGGGAATAGTGCCCAGAGTTCTGAAGGAGGTGAGAGAGGGGTGAGACCCGGAGAGTATTGTGAATACTGCCCAGAGGTCTGAGGAAGGTGAGCGAGAGGTGAGACCTGGCGAGTCATGGGAATAGTGCCCAGAGGTCTGAAGAAGGTGTGAGAGAGGTTGTATCTGGAGAGTATTGGGAATAGTGCCCAGAAGTCTGTAGAAGGTGAGAGAGAGGTGAGACCTTGAGAGTATTGGGAATAGTGCCCAGAGTTCTGAAGAAGGTGCAAGAGAGGTGGTATCTGGAGAGTATTCGGAATAGTGCCCAGAGGTCTGAAGGAGGTGAGGGAAAGGTGAGACCTGGAGAGTATTGGGAATAGTGCCCAGAGGTCTGTAGAAGGTGAGACAGAGGTGAGACCTGTAGAGTTTTGGGAATAGTGCCCAGAGGTCTGTAGAAGGTGAGAGAGAGGTGATAGCTGCAGAGTATTGGGAATAGTGCCCAGAGGTCTGAAGAATTCGAGAGAGAGGTGAGACCTGGAGAGTATTGGGAATAGTGCCCAGAGGTCTGAAAAAGGTGTGAGAGAGATGAGACCTGGAGAGTATTGGGAATAGTGCCCAGAGGTCTGGAGAAGGTGTGAGAGAGGTGGGATCTGGAGAGTATTGGGAATAGTGCCCAGAGGTCTGTAGAAGGTGAGAGTGAGGTGAGAACTGTAGCATATTGGGAATAGTGCCCAGAGGTCTGGAAAAGGTGTGAGAGAGATGAGACCTGGAGAGTATTGGGAATAGTGCTCAGAGGTCTGAAGAAGGTGTGAGCGAGGTGAGACCTGGAGAATATTGGGAATAGTGCCCAGAGGTCTGAAGAAGGTTTGACAGAGGTGAGGCCTGGAGAGTATTTGGAATATGCCCAGATGTCTGGAGAGAGGTGAGATCTGGCGAGTATTGGGAATAGTGTCCAGAGGACTGAAGAGGTTGTGAGAGAAGTAGGATCTGGAGAGTATTGGGAATAGTGCCCAGAGGTCTGAAGAAGGTGAGCGAGAGGTGGTATCTGGAGAGTATTGGAAATAGTGCCCAGAGGTCTGAAGAAGGTGTGAGAGAGGTGGTATCTGAAGAGTATTGGGAATGGTGCCCAGAGGTCTGAAGGACGTGAGACAGAGGTGAGACCTGGAGAGTATTGGGAATAGTGCCCAGAGGTCTGAAGAAGGTGTGAGAGAGGTGGTATCTGGAGAGTATTGGGAATAGTGCCCAGAGTTCTGAAGGAGGTGAGAGAGGGGTGAGACCCGGAGAGTATTGTGAATACTGCCCAGAGGTCTGAGGAAGGTGAGCGAGAGGTGAGACCTGGCGAGTCATGGGAATAGTGCCCAGAGGTCTGAAGAAGGTGTGAGAGAGGTTGTATCTGGAGAGTATTGGGAATAGTGCCCAGAAGTCTGTAGAAGGTGAGAGAGAGGTGAGACCTTGAGAGTATTGGGAATAGTGCCCAGAGTTCTGAAGAAGGTGCAAGAGAGGTGGTATCTGGAGAGTATTCGGAATAGTGCCCAGAGGTCTGAAGGAGGTGAGGGAAAGGTGAGACCTGGAGAGTATTGGGAATAGTGCCCAGAGGTCTGTAGAAGGTGAGACAGAGGTGAGACCTGTAGAGTTTTGGGAATAGTGCCCAGAGGTCTGTAGAAGGTGAGAGAGAGGTGATAGCTGCAGAGTATTGGGAATAGTGCCCAGAGGTCTGAAGAATTCGAGAGAGAGGTGAGACCTGGAGAGTATTGGGAATAGTGCCCAGAGGTCTGAAAAAGGTGTGAGAGAGATGAGACCTGGAGAGTATTGGGAATAGTGCCCAGAGGTCTGGAGAAGGTGTGAGAGAGGTGGGATCTGGAGAGTATTGGGAATAGTGCCCAGAGGTCTGTAGAAGGTGAGAGTGAGGTGAGAACTGTAGCATATTGGGAATAGTGCCCAGAGGTCTGGAAAAGGTGTGAGAGAGATGAGACCTGGAGAGTATTGGGAATAGTGCTCAGAGGTCTGAAGAAGGTGTGAGCGAGGTGAGACCTGGAGAATATTGGGAATAGTGCCCAGAGGTCTGAAGAAGGTTTGACAGAGGTGAGGCCTGGAGAGTATTTGGAATAGTGCCCAGATGTCTGGAGAGAGGTGAGATCTGGCGAGTATTGGGAATAGTGTCCAGAGGTCTGAAGAGGTTGTGAGAGAAGTAGGATCTGGAGAGTATTGGGAATAGTGCCCAGAGGTCTGAAGAAGGTCTGAGAGAGGTGAGACCTGGAGAATATTGGGAATAGTCCCCAGAGGTCTGAAGAAGGTGTGCGAGAGGTGGTATCTGGAGAGTATTGGAGATATTGCCCAGAGGTCTGAAGAAGGTGTTAGAGAGGTGGTATCTGGAGAGTATTGGGAATAGTGCCCAGAGGTCTGAAGGAGGTGAGAGAGGGGTGAGACCTGGCGAGTCATGGGAATAGTGCCCAGAGGTCTGAAGAAGGTGTGAGAGAGGTTGTATCTGGAGAGTATTGGGAATAGTGCCCAGAAGTCTGTAGAAGGCGAGAGAGAGGTGAGACCTTGAGAGTATTGGGAATAGTGCCCAGAGGTCTGAAGAAGGTGCAAGAGAGGTGTTATCTGGAGAGTATTGGGAATAGTGCCCAGAAGTCTGTAGAAGGTGAGACAGAGGTGAGACCTGTAGAGTTTTGGGAATAGTGCCCAGAGGTCTGAAGGAGGTGAGACAGAGGTGAGACCTGGACAGTATTGGGAATAGTGCCCAGAGGTCTGAAAAAGGTGTGAGAGAGATGAGACCTGGAGAGTATTGGGAATAGTGCCCAGAGGTCTGGAGAAGGTGTGAGAGAGGTGGGATCTGGAGAGTATTGGGAATAGTGCCCAGAGGTCTGTAGAAGGTGAGAGTGAGGTGAGACCTGTAGAGTACTGGGAATAGTGACCAGATGTCTGGAAAAGGTGTGAGAGAGATGAGACCTGGAGAGTATTGGGAATAGTGCTCAGAGGTCTGAAGAAGGTGTGAGCGAGGTGAGACCGGGAGAATATTGGGAATAGTGCCCAGAGGTCTGAAGAAGGTTTGACAAAGGTGAGGCCTGGAGAGTATTTGGAATAGTGCCCAGATGTCTGGAGAGATTGTGAGAGAAGTAGGATCTGGAGAGTATTGGGAATAGTGCCAAGAGGTCTGAAGAAGGTGAGCGAGAGGTGGTATCTGGAGAGTATTGGAAATAGTGCCCAGAGGTCTGAAGAAGGTGTGAGAGAGGTGGTATCTGAAGAGTATTGGGAATGGTGCCCAGAGGTCTGAAGAAGGTGTGAGAGAGGTGGTATCTGGAGAGTATTGGGAATAGTGCCCAGAGGTCTGAAGAAGGTGAGATAGAGGTGAGACCTGGAGAGTATTGGGAATAGTGCCCAGAGGTCTGAAGAAGGTGAGCGAGAGGTGGTATCTGGAGAGTATTGGCAATAGTGGCCAGAGGTCTGTAGAAGGTGAGAGAGAGGTGAGACCTGTATAGTATTGGGAATAGTGACCAGAGGTCTGGAAAAGGTGTGAGAGAGATGAGACCTGGAGAGTTTTGGGAATAGTGCTCAGAGGTCTGAAGAAGGTGTGAGCGAGGTGAGACCTGGAGAATATTGGGAATAGTGCCCAGAGGTCTGAAGAAGGTTTGACAGAGGTGAGGGCTGGAGAGTATTTGGAATAGTGCCCAGATGTCTGGAGAGAGGTGAGATCTGGCGAGTATTGGGAATAGTGTCCAGAGGTCTGAAGAGGTTGTGAGAGAAGTAGGATCTGGAGAGTATTGGGAATAGTGCCCAGAGGTCTTAAGAAGGTGAGCGAGAGGTGGTATCTGGAGAGTATTGGAAATAGTGCCCAGAAGTCTGAAGAAGGTGTGAGAGAGGTGGTATCTGAAGACTATTGGGAATGGTGCCCAGAGGTCTGAAGAAGGTGTGAGAGAGGTGGTATCTGGAGAGTATTGGGAATAGTGCCCAGAGGCCTGAAGAAGGTGAGCAAGAGGTGGTATCTGGAGAGTATTGGCAATAGTGGCCAGAGGTCTGTAGAAGGTGAGAGAGAGGTGAGACCTTGAGAGTATTGGGAATAGTGCCCAGAGGTCTGTAGAAGGTGCGAGAGGGGTGGTATCTGGAGAGTATTGGGAATAGTGCCCAGAGATCTGAAGGAGGTGAGGGAAGGTTGAGACCTGGAGAGTATTAGGAATAGTGCCCAGAGTCTCTAGAAGGTGAGAGAGAGATGAGACCTGTAGAGTATTGGGAATAGTGCCCAGAGGTCTGTAGAAGGCAAGAGAAAGGTGAGACCTGGAGAGTATTGGGAATAGTGCCCAGAGGTCTGAATGAGGTGAGACAGAGGTGAGACATGGAGAGTATTGGGAATAGTCCCCAGAGGTCTCAAAAAGTTGTGAGAGAGATGAGACCTGGAGAGTATTGGGAATAGTGCCCAGAGGTCTGAAGAAGGTGTGGGAGAGGTGAGACTTGTAGATTATTGGGAATAGTGCTCAGAGGTCTTAAGAAGGTGTGAGAGAGGTGAGACCTGGAGAAAATTGGGAATAGTGCCAGAGGTCTGAATGGTGAGAGAGAGGTGAAACCTCGAGAGTATTGGGAAGAGTGCCCAGAGGTCTAGAGAGAGGTGAGACCTGGCGAGTATTGGGAATAGTGCCCAAAGGTCTGAAGAGGTTATGAGAGAGGTGGGTTCTGGAGAGTATTGGGAATAGTGCCCAGAGGTCTGGAGAAGGTCTGAGAGAGGTGAGACCTGGAGAATATTGGGAATAGTCCCCGAGGTCTGAAGAAGGTGTGGGGGAGGTGAGACTTGGAGAATATTGGGAATAGTCCCTAGAGGTCTGAAGAAGGTGTGACAGAGGTGAGGCCTCGACAGTATTGGGAATAGTGCCAGAAGCCTGAACGGTGAGAGAGAGGTGAGACCTGGAGAGTATTGGGAAGAGTGCCCAGAGGTCTAGAGAGAGGTGAGACCTGGCGAGTATTGGGAATAGTCCCCAGAGGTCTGAAGAAGGTGTGCGAGAGGTGGTATCTGGAGAGTATTGGAGATAGTGCCCAGAGGTCTGAAGAAGGTGTGAGAGAGGTGGTATCTGGAGAGTATTGGGAATAGTGCCCAGAGGTCTGAAGGAGGTGAGAGAGGGGTGAGACCTGGAGAGTATTGTGAATACTGCCCAGAGGTCTGAGGAAGGTGAGCGAGAGGTGAGACCTGGTGAGTCATGGGAATAATGCCCAGAGGTCTGAAGAAGGTGTGAGAGAGGTTGTATCTGGAGAGTATTGGGAATAGTGACCAGAAGTCTGTAGAAGGTGAGAGAGAGGTGAGACCTTGAGAGTATTGGGAATAGTGCCCAGAGGTCTGAAGAAGGTGCAAGAGAGGTGGTATCTGGAGAGTATTGGGAATAGTGCCCAGAGGTCTGAAGGAGGTGAGGGAAAGGTGAGACCTGGAGAGTATTGGGAATATTGCCCAGAAGTCTGTAGACGTTGAGACAGAAGTGAGACCTGTAGAGTTTTGGGAATAGTGCCCAGAGGTCTGTAGAAGGTGAGAGAGAGGTGAGAGCTGCAGAGTATTGGGAATAGTGCCCAGAAGTCTGAAGAATTCGAGAGAGAGGTGAGACCTGGAGAGTATTGGGAGTAGTGCCCAGAGGTCTGAAAAAGGTGTGAGAGAGATGAGACCTGGAGAGTATTGGGAATAGTGCCCAGAGGTCTGGAGAAGGTGTGAGAGAGGTGGGATCTGGATAGTATTGGGAATAGTGCCCAGAGGTCTGTAGAAGGTGAGAGTGAGGTGAGAACTGTAGAGTATTGGGATTTGTGCCCAGAGGTCTGAAGAAGGTGTGAGCGAGGTGAGACCTGGAGAATATTGGGAATAGTGCCCAGAGGTCTGAAGAAGGTTTGACAGAGGTGAGGCCTGGAGCGTATTTGGAATATGCCCAGATGTCTGGAGAGAGGTGAGATCTGGCGAGTATTGGGAATAGTGTCCAGAGGACTGAAGAGGTTGTGAGAGAAGTAGAATCTGGAGAGTATTGGGAATAGTGCCCAGAGGTCTGAAGAAGGTGAGCGAGAGGTGGTATCTGGAGAGTATTGGAAATAGTGCCCAGAGGTCTGAAGAAGGTGTGAGAGAGGTGGTATCTGAAGAGTATTGGGAATGGTGCCCAGAGGTCTGAAGGACGTGAGACAGAGGTGAGACCTGGAGAGTATTGGGAATAGTGCCCAGAGGTCTGTAGAAGGTGAGCGAGAGGTGGTATCTGGAGAGTATTGGAGATAGTACCCAGAGATCTGAAGAAGGTGTGAGAGAGGTGGTATCTGGAGAGTATTGGGAATAGTGCCCAGAGTTCTGAAGGAGGTGAGAGAGGGGTGAGACCTGGAGAGTATTGTGAATACTGCCCAGAGGTCTGAGGAAGGTGAGCGAGAGGTGAGACCTGGCGAGTCATGGGAATAGTGCCCAGAGGTCTGAAGAAGGTGTGAGAGAGGTTGTATCTGGAGAGTATTGGGAATAGTGCCCAGAAGTCTGTAGAAGGTGAGAGAGAGGTGAGACCTTGAGAGTATTGGGAATAGTGCCCAGAGTTCTGAAGAAGGTGGAAGAGAGGTGGTATCTGGAGAGTATTCGGAATAGTGCCCAGAGGTCTGAAGGAGGTGAGGGAAAGGTGAGGCCTGGAGAGTATTGGGAATAGTGCCCAGAGGTCTGTAGAAGGTGAGACAGAGGTGAGACCTGTAGAGTTTTGGGAATAGTGCCCAGAGGTCTGTAGAAGGTGAGAGAGAGGTGATAGCTGCAGAGTATTGGGAATAGTGCCCAGAGGTCTGAAGAATTCGAGAGAGAGGTGAGACCTGGAGAGTATTGGGAATAGTGCCCAGAGGTCTGAAAAAGGTATGAGAGAGATGAGACCTGGAGAGTATTGGGAATAGTGCCCAGAGGTCTGGAGAAGGTGTGAGAGAGGTGGGATCTGGAGAGTATTGGGAATAGTGCCCAGAGGTCTGTAGAAGGTGAGAGTGAGGTGAGAACTGTAGCATATTGGGAATAGTGCCCAGAGGTCTGGAAAAGGTGTGAGAGAGATGAGACCTGGAGAGTATTGGGAATAGTGCTCAGAGGTCTGAAGAAGGTGTGAGCGAGGTGAGACCTGGAGAATATTGGGAATAGTGCCCAGAGGTCTGAAGAAGGTTTGACAGAGGTGAGGCCTGGAGAGTATTTGGAATAGTGCCCAGATGTCTGGAGAGAGGTGAGATCTGGCGAGTATTGGGAATAGTGTCCAGAGGTCTGAAGAGGTTGTGAGAGAAGTAGGATCTGGAGAGTATTGGGAATAGTGCCCAGAGGTCTGAAGAAGGTCTGAGAGAGGTGAGACCTGGAGAATATTGGGAATAGTCCCCAGAGGTCTGAAGAAGGTGTGCGAGAGGTGGTATCTGGAGAGTATTGGAGATATTGCCCAGAGGTCTGAAGAAGGTGTTAGAGAGGTGGTATCTGGAGAGTATTGGGAATAGTGCCCAGAGGTCTGAAGGAGGTGAGCGAGGGGTGAGACCTGGCGAGTCATGGGAATAGTGCCCAGAGGTCTGAAGAAGGTGTGAGAGAGGTTGTATCTGGAGAGTATTGGGAATAGTGCCCAGAAGTCTGTAGAAGGCGAGAGAGAGGTGAGACCTTGAGAGTATTGGGAATAGTGCCCAGAGGTCTGAAGAAGGTGCAAGAGAGGTGTTATCTGGAGAGTATTGGGAATAGTGCCCAGAGGTCTGAAGGAGGTGAGGGAAAGGTGAGACCTGGAGAGTATTGGGAATAGTGCCCAGAAGTCTGTAGAAGGTGAGACAGAGGTGAGACCTGTAGAGTTTTGGGAAAAGTGCCCAGGGGTCTGAAGGAGGTGAGACAGAGGTGAGACCTGGACAGTTTTGGGAATAGTGCCCAGAGGTCTGAAAAAGGTGTGAGAGAGATGAGACCTGGAGAGTATTGGGAATAGTGCCCAGAGGTCTGGAGAAGGTGTGAGAGAGGTGGGATCTGGAGAGTATTGGGAATAGTGCCCAGAGGTCTGTAGAAGGTGAGAGTGAGGTGAGACCTGTAGAGTACTGGGAATAGTGACCAGATGTCTGGAAAAGGTGTGAGAGAGATGAGACCTGGAGAGTATTGGGAATAGTGCTCAGAGGTCTGAAGAAGGTGTGAGCGAGGTGAGACCGGGAGAATATTGGGAATAGTGCCCAGAGGTCTGAAGAAGGTTTGACAAAGGTGAGGCCTGGAGAGTATTTGGAATAGTGCCCAGATGTCTGGAGAGATTGTGAGAGAAGTAGGATCTGGAGAGTATTGGGAATAGTGCCAAGAGGTCTGAAGAAGGTGAGCGAGAGGTGGTATCTGGAGAGTATTGGAAATAGTGCCCAGAGGTCTGAAGAAGGTGTGAGAGAGGTGGTATCTGAAGAGTATTGGGAATGGTGCCCAGAGGTCTGAAGAAGGTGTGAGAGAGGTGGTATCTGGAGAGTATTGGGAATAGTGCCCAGAGGTCTGAAGAAGGTGAGATAGAGGTGAGACCTGGAGAGTATTGGGAATAGTGCCCAGAGGTCTGAAGAAGGTGAGCGAGAGGTGGTATCTGGAGAGTATTGGCAATAGTGGCCAGAGGTCTGTAGAAGGTGAAAGAGAGGTGAGACCTTGAGAGTATTGGGAATAGTGCCCAGAGGTCTGTAGAAGGTGCGAGAGTGGTGGTATCTGGAGAGTATTGGGAATAGTGCCCAGAGATCTGAAGGAGGTGAGGGAAGGTTGAGACCTGGAGAGTATTGGGAATAGTGCCCCGAGTCTGTAGAAGGTGAGAGAGAGATGAGACCTGTAGATTATTGGGAATAGTGCCCAGAGGTCTGAATGAGGTGAGATAGAGGTGAGACCTGGAGACTATTGGGAATAGTGCCCAGAGGTCTGAAAAAGTTGTGAGAGAGATGAGACCTGGAAAGTATTGGGAATAGTGCCCAGAGGTTTGAAGAAGGTGTGGGAGAGGTGAGACTTGTAGAGTATTGGGAATAGTTCTCAGAGGTCTTAAGAAGGTGTGAGAGAGGTGAGACCTGGAGAAAATTGGGAATAGTGCCAGAGGTCTGAATGGTGAGAGAGAGGTGAGACCTCGAGAGTATTGGGAAGAGTGCCCAGAGGTCTAGAGAGAGGTGAGACCTGGCGAGTATTGGGAATAGTGCCCAGAGGTCTGAAGAGGTTGTGAGAGAGGTGGGTTCTGGAGAGTATTGGGAATAGTGCCCAGAGGTCTGAAGAAGGTCTGAGAGAGGTGAGACCTGGAGAATATTGGGAATAGTCCCCGAGGTCTGAAGAAGGTGTGGGGGAGGTGAGACTTGTAGAGTATTGGGAATAGTGCTCAGAGGTCTTAAGAAGGTGGAAGAGAGGTGAGACCTGGAGAATATTGGGAATAGTCCCCAGAGGTCTGAAGAAGGTGTGACAGAGGTGAGGCCTCGACAGTATTGGGAATAGTGCCAGAATTCTGAACGGTGAGAGAGAGGTGAGACCTGGAGAGTATTAGGAAGAGTGCCCAGAGGTCTGAGGAAGGTGAGCGAGAGGTGAGACCTGGCGAGTCATGGGAATAGTGCCCAGAGGTCTGAAGAAGGTGTGAGAGAGGTTGTATCTGGAGAGTATTGGGAATAGTTCCCAGAAGTCTGTAGAAGGTGAGAGAGAGGTGAGACCTTGAGAGTATTGGGAATAGTGCCCAGAGGTCTGAAGAAGGTGCAAGAGAGGTGGTATCTGGAGAGTATTGGGAATAGTGCCCAGAGGTCTGAAGGAAGTGATGGAAAGGTGAGACCTGGAGAGTATTGAGAATAGTGCCCAGAAGTCTGTAGAAGGTGAAACAGAGGTGAGACCTGTAGAGTTTTGGGAATAGTGCCCAGACGTCTGTAGAAGGTGAGGGAGAGGTGAGAGCTGTAGAGTATTGGGAATAGTGCCCAGAGGTTTGAAGAATTCGAGAGAGAGGTGAGACCTGGAGAGTATTGGGAATAGTGCCCAGAGGTCTGAAAAAGGCGTGAGAGAGATGAGACCTGGAGAGTATTGCGAATAGTGCCCAGAGGTCTGGAGAAGGTGTGAGAGAGGTGGGATCTGGAGAGTATTGGGAATAGTGCCCAGAGGTCTGTAGAAGGTGAGAGTGAGGTGAGACATGTAGAGTATTGGGAATAGTGCCCAGAGGTCTGGAAAAGGTGTGAGAGAGATGAGACCTGGAGAGTATTGGGAATAGTGCTCAGTGGTCTGAAGAAGGTGTGAGCGAGGTGAGACCTGGAGAATATTAGGAATAGTGCCCAGAGGTCTGAAGAAGGTTTGACAGAGGTGAGACCTCGACAGTATTGGGAATAGTGCCAGAATTCTGAACGGTGAGAGGGAGGTGAGACCTGGAGAGTATTAGGAAGAGTGCCCAGAGGTCTGAGGAAGGTGAGAGAGAGGTGAGACCTGGCGAGTCATGGGAATAGTGCCCAGAGGTCTGAAGAAGGTGTGAGAGAGGTTGTATCTGGAGAGTATTGGGAATAGTTCCCAGAAGTCTGTAGAAGGTGAGAGAGAGGTGAGACCTTGAGAGTATTGGGAATAGTGCCCAGAGGTCTGAAGAAGGTGCAAGAGAGGTGGTATCTGGAGAGTATTGGGAATAGTGCCCAGAGGTCTGAAGGAAGTGAGGGAAAGGTGAGACCTGGAGAGTATTGAGAATAGTGCCCAGAAGTCTGTAGAAGGTGAAACAGAGGTGAGACCTGTAGAGTTTTGGGAATAGTGCCCAGACGTCTGTAGAAGGTGAGAGAGAGGTGAGAGCTGTAGAGTATTGGGAATAGTGCCCAGAGGTTTGAAGAATTCGAGAGAGAGGTGAGACCTGGAGAGTATTGGGAATAGTGCCCAGAGGTCTGAAAAAGGCGTGAGAGAGATGAGACCTGGAGAGTATTGGGAATAGTGCCCAGAGGTCTGTAGAAGGTGAGAGTGAGGTGAGAACTGTAGTGTATTGGGAATAGTGCCCAGAGGTCTGGAAAAGGTGTGAGAGAGATGAGACCTGGAGAGTATTGGGAATAGTGCTCAGAGGTCTGAAGAAGGTGTGAGCGAGGTGAGACCTGGAGAATATTGGGAATAGTGCCCAGAGGTCTGAAGAAGGTGTGACATAGGTGAGGCCTGGAGAGTATTTGGAATAGTGCCCAGATGTCTGGAGAGAGATGAGATCTGGCGAGTATTGGGAATAGTGTCCAGAGGTCTGAAGAGGTTGTGAGAGAAGTAGGATCTGGAGAGTATTGGGAATAGTGCCCAGAGGTCTGAAGAAGGTGAGCGAGAAGTGGTATCTGGAGACTATTGGAAATAGTGCCCAGAGGTCTGAAGAAGGTGTGAGAGAGGTGGTATCTGAAGAGTATTGGGAATGGTGCCCAGAGGTCTGAAGAAGGTGTGAGAGAGGTGGTATCTGGAGAGTATTGGGAATAGTGCCCAGAGGTCTGAAGAAGGTGAGAGAGAGGTGAGACCTGGAGAGTATTGGGAATAGTGCCCAGAGGTCTGAAGAAGTTGAGCGAGAGGTGGTATCTGGAGAGTATTGGCAATAGTGGCCAGAGGTCTGTAGAAGGTGAGAGAGAGGTGAGACCTTGAGAGTATTTGGAATAGTGCCCAGAGGTCTGTAGAAGGTGCGAGAGGGGTGGTATCTGGAGAGTATTGGGAATAGTGCCCAGAGGTCTGAATGAGGTGAGACAGAGGTGAGACCTGGAGAGTATTGGGAATAGTGCCCAGAGGTCTGAAAAAGTTGTGAGAGAGATGAGACCTGGAGAGTATTGGGAATAGTGCCCAGAGGTCTGAAGAAGGTGTGAGCGAGGTGAGACCTGGAGAATATTGGGAATAGTGCCCAGAGGTCTGAAGAAGGTTTGACAGAGGTGAGGCCTGGAGAGTATTTGGAATAGTGCCCAGATGTCTGGAGAGAGGTGAGATCTGGCGAGTATTGGGAATAGTGTCCAGGGGTCTGAAGAGGTTGTGAGAGAAGTAGGATCTGGAGAGTATTGGGAATAGTGCCCAGAGGTCTGAAGAAGGTGAGCGGCAGGTGGTATCTGGAGAGTATTGGAAATAGTGCCCAGAGGTCTGAAGAAGGTGTGAGAGAGGTGGTATCTGAAGAGTATTTGGAATGGTGCCCAGAGATCTGAAGAAGGTGTGAGAGAGGTGGTATCTGGAGAGTATTGGGAATAGTGCCCAGAGGTCTGAAGAAGGTGAGAGAGAGGTGAACCCTGGAGAGTATTGGGAATAGTGCCCAGAGGTCTGAAGAAGGTTTGACAGAGGTGAGGCCTGGAGAGTATTTGGAATAGTGCCCAGATGTCTGGAGAGAGGTGAGATCTGGCGAGTATTGGGAATAGTGTCCAGAGGTCTGAAGAGGTTGTGAGAGAAGTAGGATCTGGAGAGTATTGGGAATAGTGCCCAGAGGTCTGAAGAAGGTGAGCGACAGGTGGTATCTGGAGAGTATTGGACATAGTGCCCAGAGGTCTGAAGAAGGTGTGAGAGAGGTGGTATCTGAAGAGTATTTGGAATGGTGCCCAGAGGTCTGAAGAAGGTGTGAGAGAGGTGGTATCTGGAGAGTATTGGGAATAGTGCCCAGAGGTCTGAAGAAGGTGAGAGAGAGGTGAACCCTGGAGAGTATTGGGAATAGTGCCCAGAGGTCTGAAGAAGTTGAGCGAGAGGTGGTATCTGGAGAGTATTGGCAATAGTGGCCAGAGGTCTGTAGAAGGTGAGAGAGAGGTGAGACCTTGAGAGTATTGGGAATAGTGCCCAGAGGTCTGTAGAAGGTGCGAGAGAGGTGAGACCTTGAGAGTATTGGGAATAGGGCCCAGAGGTCTGAATGAGGTGAGACAGAGGTGAGACCTGGAGAGTATTGGGAATAGTGCCCAGAGGTCTGAAAAAGTTGTGAGAGAGATGAGACCTGGAGAGTATTGGGAATAGTGTCCAGAGGTCTGAAGAAGGTGTGGGAGAGGTGAGACTTGTAGAGTATTGGGAAAAGTGCTCAGAGGTCTTACGAAGGTGTGAGAGAGGTGAGACCTGGAGAAAATTGGGAATAGTGCCAGAGGTCTGAATGGTGAGAGAGAGGTGAGACCTCGAGAGTATTGGGAAGAGTGCCCAGAGGTCTAGAGAGAGGTGAGACCTGGCGAGTATTGGGAATAGTGCCCAGAGGTCTGAAGAGGTTATGAGAGAGGTGGGTTCTGGAGAGTATTGGGAATATTGCCCATAGGTCTGGAGAAGGTCTGAGAGAGGTGAGACCTGCAGAATATTGGGAATAATCCCCGAGGTCTGAAGAAGGTGTGGGGGAGGTGAGACTTGCAGAGTATTGGGAATAGTGCTCAGAGGTCTTAAGAAGGTGTGAGAGAGGTGAGACCTGGAGAATATTGGGAATAGTCCCTAGAGGTCTGAAGAAGGTGTGACAGAGGTGAGGCCTCGACAGTATTGGGAATAGTGCCAGAAGTCTGAACGGTGAGAGAGAGGTGAGACCTGGAGAGTATTGGCAAGAGTGCCCAGAGGTCTAGAGAGAGGTGAGACCTGGCGAGTATTGGGAATACTCCCCAGAGGTCTGAAGAAGGTGTGCGAGAGGTGGTATCTGGAGAGTATTGGAGATAGTGCCCAGAGGCCTGAAGAAGGTGTGAGAGAGGTGGTATCTGGAGAGTATTGTGAATACTGCCCAGAGGTCTGAGGAAGGTGAGCGAGAGGTGAGACCTGGC
The DNA here is from genome assembly GCF_040938575.1 of Ambystoma mexicanum. Taxonomy (NCBI): domain Eukaryota; kingdom Metazoa; phylum Chordata; class Amphibia; order Caudata; family Ambystomatidae; genus Ambystoma; species Ambystoma mexicanum. The sequence continues at coordinate 320,915,049 of NC_090926.1, read as the reverse complement.
GAGTCATGGGAATAGTGCCCAGAGGTCTGAAGAAGGTGTGAGAGAGGTTGTATCTGGAGAGTATTGGGAATAGTGCCCAGAAGTCTGTAGAAGGTGAGAGAGAGGTGAGACCTTGAGAGTATTGGGAATAGTGCCCAGAGGTCTGAAGAAGGTGCAAGAGAGGTGGTATCTGGAGAGTATTGGGAATAGTGCCCAGAGGTCTGAAGGAGGTGAGGGAAAGGTGAGACCGGGAGAGTATTGGGAATAGTGCCCAGAAGTCTGAAGAAGGTGAGACAGAGGTGAGACCTGGAGAGTTTTGGGAATAGTGCCCCGAGGTCTGAAGGAGGTGAGGGAAAGGTGAGACCGGGAGAGTATTGGGAATAATGCCCAGATGTCTGAAGAAGGTGAGACAGAGGTGAGACCTGGAGAGTTTTGGGAATAGTGCCCAGAGGTCTGTAGAAGGTGAGAGAGAGGTGAGACCTGTATAGTATTGGGAATAGTGCCAGAGGTCTGGAAAAGGTGTGAGAGAGATGAGACCTGGAGAGTTTTGGGAATAGTGCTCAGAGGTCTGAAGAAGGTGTGAGCGAGGTGAGACCTGGAGAATATTGGGAATAGTGCCCAGAGGTCTGAAGAAGGTTTGACAGAGGTGAGTCCTGGAGAGTATTTGGAATAGTGCCCAGATGTCTGGAGAGAGGTGAGATCTGGCGAGTATTGGGAATAGTGTCCAGAGGTCTGAAGAGGTTGTGAGAGAAGTAGGATCTGGAGAGTATTGGGAATAGTGCCCAGAGGTCTGAAGAAGGTGAGTGAGAGGTGGTATCTGGAGAGTATTGGAAATAGTGCCCAGAGGTCTGAAGAAGGTGTGAGAGAGGTGGTATCTGAAGACTATTGGGAATGGTGCCCAGAGGTCTGTAGAAGGTGAGAGAGAGGTGAGACCTTGAGAGTATTGGGAATAGTGCCCAGAGGTCTGTAGAAGGTGCGAGAGGGGTGGTATCTGGAGAGTATTGGGAATAGTGCCCAGAGATCTGAAGGAGGTGAGGGAAGGTTGAGACCTGGAGAGTATTAGGAATAGTGCCCAGAGTCTCTAGAAGGTGAGAGAGAGATGAGACCTGTAGAGTATTGGGAATAGTGCCCAGAGGTCTGTAGAAGGCAAGAGAAAGGTGAGACCTGGAGAGTATTGGGAATAGTGCCCAGAGGTCTGAATGAGGTGAGACAGAGGTGAGACATGGAGAGTATTGGGAATAGTCCCCAGAGGTCTCAAAAAGTTGTGAGAGAGGTGAGACCTGGAGAGTATTGGGAATAGTGCCCAGAGGTCTGAAGAAGGTGTGGGAGAGGTGAGACTTGTAGATTATTGGGAATAGTGCTCAGAGGTCTTAAGAAGGTGTGAGAGAGGTGAGACCTGGAGAAAATTGGGAATAGTGCCAGAGGTCTGAATGGTGAGAGAGAGGTGAAACCTCGAGAGTATTGGGAAGAGTGCCCAGAGGTCTAGAGAGAGGTGAGACCTGGCGAGTATTGGGAATAGTGCCCAAAGGTCTGAAGAGGTTATGAGAGAGGTGGGTTCTGGAGAGTATTGGGAATAGTGCCCAGAGGTCTGGAGAAGGTCTGAGAGAGGTGAGACCTGGAGAATATTGGGAATAGTCCCCGAGGTCTGAAGAAGGTGTGGGGGAGGTGAGACTTGGAGAATATTGGGAATAGTCCCTAGAGGTCTGAAGAAGGTTTGACAGAGGTGAGGCCTCGACAGTATTGGGAATAGTGCCAGAAGCCTGAACGGTGAGAGAGAGGTGAGACCTGGAGAGTATTGGGAAGAGTGCCCAGAGGTCTAGAGAGAGGTGAGACCTGGCGAATATTGGGAATAGTCCCCAGAGGTCTGAAGAAGGTGTGCGAGAGGTGGTATCTGGAGAGTATTGGAGATAGTGCCCAGAGGTCTGAAGAAGGTGTGAGAGAGGTGGTATCTGGAGAGTATTGGGAATAGTGCCCAGAGGTCTGAAGGAGGTGAGAGAGGGGTGAGACCTGGAGAGTATTGTGAATACTGCCCAGAGGTCTGAGGAAGGTGAGCGTGAGGTGAGACCTGGTGAGTCATGGGAATAATGCCCAGAGGTCTGAAGAAGGTGTGAGAGAGGTTGTATCTGGAGAGTATTGGGAATAGTGACCAGAAGTCTGTAGAAGGTGAGAGAGAGGTGAGACCTTGAGAGTATTGGGAATAGTGCCCAGAGGTCTGAAGAAGGTGCAAGAGAGGTGGTATCTGGAGAGTATTGGGAATAGTGCCCAGAGGTCTGAAGTAGGTGAGGGAAAGGTGAGACCTGGAGAGTATTGGGAATAGTGCCCAGAAGTCTGTAGAAGTTGAGACAGAGGTGAGACCTGTAGAGTTTTGGGAATAGTGCCCAGAGGTCTGTAGAAGGTGAGAGAGAGGTGAGAGCTGCAGAGTATTGGGAATAGTGCCCAGAGGTCTGAAGAATTCGAGAGAGAGGTGAGACCTGGAGAGTATTGGGAATAGTGCCCAGAGGTCTGAAAAAGGTGTGAGAGAGATGAGACCTGGAGAGTATTGGGAACAGTGCCCAGAGGTCTGGAGAAGGTGTGAGAGAGGTGGGATCTGGATAGTATTGGGAATAGTGCCCAGAGGTCTGTAGAAGGTGAAAGTGAGGTGAGAACTGTAGAGTATTGGGAATAGTGCCCAGAGGTCTGAAGAAGGTGTGAGCGAGGTGAGACCTGGAGAATATTGGGAATAGTGCCCAGAGGTCTGAAGAAGGTTTGACAGAGGTGAGGCCTGGAGCGTATTTGGAATATGCCCAGATGTCTGGAGAGAGGTGAGATCTGGCGAGTATTGGGAATAGTGTCCAGAGGACTGAAGAGGTTGTGAGAGAAGTAGGATCTGGAGAGTATTGGGAATAGTGCCCAGAGGTCTGAAGAAGGTGAGCGAGAGGTGGTATCTGGAGAGTATTGGAAATAGTGCCCAGAGGTCTGAAGAAGGTGTGAGAGAGGTGGTATCTGAAGAGTATTGGGAATGGTGCCCAGAGGTCTGAAGGACGTGAGACAGAGGTGAGACCTGGAGAGTATTGGGAATTGTGCCCAGAGGTCTGTAGAAGGTGAGCGAGAGGTGGTATCTGGAGAGTATTGGAGATAGTACCCAGAGATCTGAAGAAGGTGTGAGAGAGGTGGTATCTGGAGAGTATTGGGAATAGTGCCCAGAGGTCTGAAGGAGGTGAGAGAGGGGTGAGACCTGGAGAGTATTGTGAATACTGCCCAGAGGTCTGAGGAAGGTGAGCGAGAGGTGAGACCTGGCGAGTCATGGGAATAGTGCCCAGAGGTCTGAAGAAGGTGAGAGAGAGGTGAGACCTTGAGAGTATTGGGAATAGTGCCCAGAGTTCTGAAGAAGGTGTAAGAGAGGTGGTATCTGGAGAGTATTCGGAATAGTGCCCAGAGGTCTGAAGGAGGTGAGGGAAAGGTGAGACCTGGAGAGTATTGGGAATAGTGCCCAGAAGTCTGTAGAAGGTGAGACAGAGGTGAGACCTGTAGAGTTTTGGGAATAGTGCCCAGAGGTCTGTAGAAGGTGAGAGAGAGGTGATAGCTGCAGAGTATTGGGAATAGTGCCCAGAGGTCTGAAGAATTCGAGAGAGAGGTGAGACCTGGAGAGTATTGGGAATAGTGCCCAGAGGTCTGAAAAAGGTGTGAGAGAGATGAGACCTGGAGAGTATTGGGAATAGTGCCCAGAGGTCTGGAGAAGGTGTGAGAGAGGTGGGATCTGGAGAGTATTGGGAATAGTGCCCAGAGGTCTGTAGAAGGTGAGAGTGAGGTGAGAACTGTAGCGTATTGGGAATAGTGCCCAGAGGTCTGGAAAAGGTGTGAGAGAGATGAGACCTGGAGAGTATTGGGAATAGTGCTCAGAGGTCTGAAGAAGGTGTGAGCGAGGTGAGACCTGGAGAATATTGGGAATAGTGCCCAGAGGTCTGAAGAAGGTTTGACAGAGGTGAGGCCTGGAGAGTATTTGGAATAGTGCCCAGATGTCTGGAGAAAGGTGAGATCTGGCGAGTATTGGGAATAGTGTCCAGAGGTCTGAAGAGGTTGTGAGAGAAGTAGGATCTGGAGAGTATTGGGAATAGTGCCCAGAGGTCTGAAGAAGGTCTGAGAGAGGTGAGACCTGGAGAATATTGGGAATAGTCCCCAGAGGTCTGAAGAAGGTGTGCGAGAGGTGGTATCTGGAGAGTATTGGAGATATTGCCCAGAGGTCTGAAGAAGGTGTTAGAGAGGTGGTATCTGGAGAGTATTGGGAATAGTGCCCAGAGGTCTGAAGGAGGTGAGCGAGGGGTGAGACCTGGCGAGTCATGGGAATAGTGCCCAGAGGTCTGAAGAAGGTGTGAGAGAGGTTGTATCTGGAGAGTATTGGGAATAGTGCCCAGAAGTCTGTAGAAGGCGAGAGAGAGGTGAGACCTTGAGAGTATTGGGAATAGTGCCCAGAGGTCTGAAGAAGGTGCAAGAGAGGTGTTATCTGGAGAGTATTGGGAATAGTGCCCAGAGGTCTGAAGGAGGTGAGGGAAAGGTGAGACCTGGAGAGTATTGGGAATAGTGCCCAGAAGTCTGTAGAAGGTGAGACAGAGGTGAGACCTGTAGAGTTTTGGGAAAAGTGCCCAGAGGTCTGAAGGAGGTGAGACAGAGGTGAGACCTGGACAGTTTTGGGAATAGTGCCCAGAGGTCTGAAAAAGGTGTGAGAGAGATGAGACCTGGAGAGTATTGGGAATAGTGCCCAGAGGTCTGGAGAAGGTGTGAGAGAGGTGGGATCTGGAGAGTATTGGGAATAGTGCCCAGAGGTCTGTAGAAGGTGAGAGTGAGGTGAGACCTGTAGAGTACTGGGAATAGTGACCAGATGTCTGGAAAAGGTGTGAGAGAGATGAGACCTGGAGAGTATTGGGAATAGTGCTCAGAGGTCTGAAGAAGGTGTGAGCGAGGTGAGACCGGGAGAATATTGGGAATAGTGCCCAGAGGTCTGAAGAAGGTTTGACAAAGGTGAGGCCTGGAGAGTATTTGGAATAGTGCCCAGATGTCTGGAGAGATTGTGAGAGAAGTAGGATCTGGAGAGTATTGGGAATAGTGCCAAGAGGTCTGAAGAAGGTGAGCGAGAGGTGGTATCTGGAGAGTATTGGAAATAGTGCCCAGAGGTCTGAAGAGGTTGTGAGAGAGGTGGGTTCTGGAGTGTATTGGGAATAGTGCCCAGAGGTCTGAAGAAGGTGTGAGCGAGGTGAGACCTGGAGAATATTGGGAATAGTGCCCAGAGGTCTGAAGAAGGTTTGACAGAGGTGAGGCCTGGAGAGTATTTGGAATAGTGCCCAGATGTCTGGAGAGAGGTGAGATCTGGCGAGTATTGGGAATAGTGTCCAGAGGTCTGAAGAGGTTGTGAGAGAAGTAGGATCTGGAGAGTATTGGGAATAGTGCCCAGAGGTCTGAAGAAGGTCTGAGAGAGGTGAGACCTGGAGAATATTGGGAATAGTCCCCAGAGGTCTGAAGAAGGTGTGCGAGAGGTGGTATCTGGAGAGTATTGGAGATATTGCCCAGAGGTCTGAAGAAGGTGTTAGAGAGGTGGTATCTGGAGAGTATTGGGAATAGTGCCCAGAGGTCTGAAGGAGGTGAGCGAGGGGTGAGACCTGGCGAGTCATGGGAATAGTGCCCAGAGGTCTGAAGAAGGTGTGAGAGAGGTTGTATCTGGAGAGTATTGGGAATAGTGCCCAGAAGTCTGTAGAAGGCGAGAGAGAGGTGAGACCTTGAGAGTATTGGGAATAGTGCCCAGAGGTCTGAAGAAGGTGCAAGAGAGGTGTTATCTGGAGAGTATTGGGAATAGTGCCCAGAGGTCTGAAGGAGGTGAGGGAAAGGTGAGACCTGGAGAGTATTGGGAATAGTGCCCAGAAGTCTGTAGAAGGTGAGACAGAGGTGAGACCTGTAGAGTTTTGGGAAAAGTGCCCAGAGGTCTGAAGGAGGTGAGACAGAGGTGAGACCTGGACAGTTTTGGGAATAGTGCCCAGAGGTCTGAAAAAGGTGTGAGAGAGATGAGACCTGGAGAGTATTGGGAATAGTGCCCAGAGGTCTGGAGAAGGTGTGAGAGAGGTGGGATCTGGAGAGTATTGGGAATAGTGCCCAGAGGTCTGTAGAAGGTGAGAGTGAGGTGAGACCTGTAGAGTACTGGGAATAGTGACCAGATGTCTGGAAAAGGTGTGAGAGAGATGAGACCTGGAGAGTATTGGGAATAGTGCTCAGAGGTCTGAAGAAGGTGTGAGCGAGGTGAGACCGGGAGAATATTGGGAATAGTGCCCAGAGGTCTGAAGAAGGTTTGACAAAGGTGAGGCCTGGAGAGTATTTGGAATAGTGCCCAGATGTCTGGAGAGATTGTGAGAGAAGTAGGATCTGGAGAGTATTGGGAATAGTGCCAAGAGGTCTGAAGAAGGTGAGCGAGAGGTGGTATCTGGAGAGTATTGGAAATAGTGCCCAGAGGTCTGAAGAAGGTGTGAGAGAGGTGGTATCTGAAGAGTATTGGGAATGGTGCCCAGAGGTCTGAAGAAGGTGTGAGAGAGGTGGTATCTGGAGAGTATTGGGAATAGTGCCCAGAGGTCTGAAGAAGGTGAGATAGAGGTGAGACCTGGAGAGTATTGGGAATAGTGCCCAGAGGTCTGAAGAAGGTGAGCGAGAGGTGGTATCTGGAGAGTATTGGCAATAGTGGCCAGAGGTCTGTAGAAGGTGAAAGAGAGGTGAGACCTTGAGAGTATTGGGAATAGTGCCCAGAGGTCTGTAGAAGGTGCGAGAGTGGTGGTATCTGGAGAGTATTGGGAATAGTGCCCAGAGATCTGAAGGAGGTGAGGGAAGGTTGAGACCTGGAGAGTATTGGGAATAGTGCCCCGAGTCTGTAGAAGGTGAGAGAGAGATGAGACCTGTAGATTATTGGGAATAGTGCCCAGAGGTCTGAATGAGGTGAGATAGAGGTGAGACCTGGAGACTATTGGGAATAGTGCCCAGAGGTCTGAAAAAGTTGTGAGAGAGATGAGACCTGGAAAGTATTGGGAATAGTGCCCAGAGGTTTGAAGAAGGTGTGGGAGAGGTGAGACTTGTAGAGTATTGGGAATAGTTCTCAGAGGTCTTAAGAAGGTGTGAGAGAGGTGAGACCTGGAGAAAATTGGGAATAGTGCCAGAGGTCTGAATGGTGAGAGAGAGGTGAGACCTCGAGAGTATTGGGAAGAGTGCCCAGAGGTCTAGAGAGAGGTGAGACCTGGCGAGTATTGGGAATAGTGCCCAGAGGTCTGAAGAGGTTGTGAGAGAGGTGGGTTCTGGAGAGTATTGGGAATAGTGCCCAGAGGTCTGAAGAAGGTCTGAGAGAGGTGAGACCTGGAGAATATTGGGAATAGTCCCCGAGGTCTGAAGAAGGTGTGGGGGAGGTGAGACTTGTAGAGTATTGGGAATAGTGCTCAGAGGTCTTAAGAAGGTGGAAGAGAGGTGAGACCTGGAGAATATTGGGAATAGTCCCCAGAGGTCTGAAGAAGGTGTGACAGAGGTGAGGCCTCGACAGTATTGGGAATAGTGCCAGAATTCTGAACGGTGAGAGAGAGGTGAGACCTGGAGAGTATTAGGAAGAGTGCCCAGAGGTCTGAGGAAGGTGAGCGAGAGGTGAGACCTGGCGAGTCATGGGAATAGTGCCCAGAGGTCTGAAGAAGGTGTGAGAGAGGTTGTATCTGGAGAGTATTGGGAATAGTTCCCAGAAGTCTGTAGAAGGTGAGAGAGAGGTGAGACCTTGAGAGTATTGGGAATAGTGCCCAGAGGTCTGAAGAAGGTGCAAGAGAGGTGGTATCTGGAGAGTATTGGGAATAGTGCCCAGAGGTCTGAAGGAAGTGATGGAAAGGTGAGACCTGGAGAGTATTGAGAATAGTGCCCAGAAGTCTGTAGAAGGTGAAACAGAGGTGAGACCTGTAGAGTTTTGGGAATAGTGCCCAGACGTCTGTAGAAGGTGAGGGAGAGGTGAGAGCTGTAGAGTATTGGGAATAGTGCCCAGAGGTTTGAAGAATTCGAGAGAGAGGTGAGACCTGGAGAGTATTGGGAATAGTGCCCAGAGGTCTGAAAAAGGCGTGAGAGAGATGAGACCTGGAGAGTATTGCGAATAGTGCCCAGAGGTCTGGAGAAGGTGTGAGAGAGGTGGGATCTGGAGAGTATTGGGAATAGTGCCCAGAGGTCTGTAGAAGGTGAGAGTGAGGTGAGACATGTAGAGTATTGGGAATAGTGCCCAGAGGTCTGGAAAAGGTGTGAGAGAGATGAGACCTGGAGAGTATTGGGAATAGTGCTCAGTGGTCTGAAGAAGGTGTGAGCGAGGTGAGACCTGGAGAATATTAGGAATAGTGCCCAGAGGTCTGAAGAAGGTTTGACAGAGGTGAGACCTCGACAGTATTGGGAATAGTGCCAGAATTCTGAACGGTGAGAGAGAGGTGAGACCTGGAGAGTATTAGGAAGAGTGCCCAGAGGTCTGAGGAAGGTGAGAGAGAGGTGAGACCTGGCGAGTCATGGGAATAGTGCCCAGAGGTCTGAAGAAGGTGTGAGAGAGGTTGTATCTGGAGAGTATTGGGAATAGTTCCCAGAAGTCTGTAGAAGGTGAGAGAGAGGTGAGACCTTGAGAGTATTGGGAATAGTGCCCAGAGGTCTGAAGAAGGTGCAAGAGAGGTGGTATCTGGAGAGTATTGGGAATAGTGCCCAGAGGTCTGAAGGAAGTGAGGGAAAGGTGAGACCTGGAGAGTATTGAGAATAGTGCCCAGAAGTCTGTAGAAGGTGAAACAGAGGTGAGACCTGTAGAGTTTTGGGAATAGTGCCCAGACGTCTGTAGAAGGTGAGAGAGAGGTGAGAGCTGTAGAGTATTGGGAATAGTGCCCAGAGGTTTGAAGAATTCGAGAGAGAGGTGAGACCTGGAGAGTATTGGGAATAGTGCCCAGAGGTCTGAAAAAGGCGTGAGAGAGATGAGACCTGGAGAGTATTGCGAATAGTGCCCAGAGGTCTGGAGAAGGTGTGAGAGAGGTGCGATCTGGAGAGTATTGGGAATAGTGCCCAGAGGTCTGTAGAAGGTGAGAGTGAGGTGAGAACTGTAGTGTATTGGGAATAGTGCCCAGAGGTCTGGAAAAGGTGTGAGAGAGATGAGACCTGGAGAGTATTGGGAATAGTGCTCAGAGGTCTGAAGAAGGTGTGAGCGAGGTGAGACCTGGAGAATATTGGGAATAGTGCCCAGAGGTCTGAAGAAGGTGTGACATAGGTGAGGCCTGGAGAGTATTTGGAATAGTGCCCAGATGTCTGGAGAGAGATGAGATCTGGCGAGTATTGGGAATAGTGTCCAGAGGTCTGAAGAGGTTGTGAGAGAAGTAGGATCTGGAGAGTATTGGGAATAGTGCCCAGAGGTCTGAAGAAGGTGAGCGAGAAGTGGTATCTGGAGACTATTGGAAATAGTGCCCAGAGGTCTGAAGAAGGTGTGAGAGAGGTGGTATCTGAAGAGTATTGGGAATGGTGCCCAGAGGTCTGAAGAAGGTGTGAGAGAGGTGGTATCTGGAGAGTATTGGGAATAGTGCCCAGAGGTCTGAAGAAGGTGAGAGAGAGGTGAGACCTGGAGAGTATTGGGAATAGTGCCCAGAGGTCTGAAGAAGTTGAGCGAGAGGTGGTATCTGGAGAGTATTGGCAATAGTGGCCAGAGGTCTGTAGAAGGTGAGAGAGAGGTGAGACCTTGAGAGTATTTGGAATAGTGCCCAGAGGTCTGTAGAAGGTGCGAGAGGGGTGGTATCTGGAGAGTATTGGGAATAGTGCCCAGAGGTCTGAATGAGGTGAGACAGAGGTGAGACCTGGAGAGTATTGGGAATAGTGCCCAGAGGTCTGAAAAAGTTGTGAGAGAGATGAGACCTGGAGAGTATTGGGAATAGTGCCCAGAGGTCTGAAGAAGGTGTGAGCGAGGTGAGACCTGGAGAATATTGGGAATAGTGCCCAGAGGTCTGAAGAAGGTTTGACAGAGGTGAGGCCTGGAGAGTATTTGGAATAGTGCCCAGATGTCTGGAGAGAGGTGAGATCTGGCGAGTATTGGGAATAGTGTCCAGGGGTCTGAAGAGGTTGTGAGAGAAGTAGGATCTGGAGAGTATTGGGAATAGTGCCCAGAGGTCTGAAGAAGGTGAGCGGCAGGTGGTATCTGGAGAGTATTGGAAATAGTGCCCAGAGGTCTGAAGAAGGTGTGAGAGAGGTGGTATCTGAAGAGTATTTGGAATGGTGCCCAGAGATCTGAAGAAGGTGTGAGAGAGGTGGTATCTGGAGAGTATTGGGAATAGTGCCCAGAGGTCTGAAGAAGGTGAGAGAGAGGTGAACCCTGGAGAGTATTGGGAATAGTGCCCAGAGGTCTGAAGAAGGTTTGACAGAGGTGAGGCCTGGAGAGTATTTGGAATAGTGCCCAGATGTCTGGAGAGAGGTGAGATCTGGCGAGTATTGGGAATAGTGTCCAGAGGTCTGAAGAGGTTGTGAGAGAAGTAGGATCTGGAGAGTATTGGGAATAGTGCCCAGAGGTCTGAAGAAGGTGAGCGACAGGTGGTATCTGGAGAGTATTGGACATAGTGCCCAGAGGTCTGAAGAAGGTGTGAGAGAGGTGGTATCTGAAGAGTATTTGGAATGGTGCCCAGAGGTCTGAAGAAGGTGTGAGAGAGGTGGTATCTGGAGAGTATTGGGAATAGTGCCCAGAGGTCTGAAGAAGGTGAGAGAGAGGTGAACCCTGGAGAGTATTGGGAATAGTGCCCAGAGGTCTGAAGAAGTTGAGCGAGAGGTGGTATCTGGAGAGTATTGGCAATAGTGGCCAGAGGTCTGTAGAAGGTGAGAGAGAGGTGAGACCTTGAGAGTATTGGGAATAGTGCCCAGAGGTCTGTAGAAGGTGCGAGAGAGGTGAGACCTTGAGAGTATTGGGAATAGGGCCCAGAGGTCTGAATGAGGTGAGACAGAGGTGAGACCTGGAGAGTATTGGGAATAGTGCCCAGAGGTCTGAAAAAGTTGTGAGAGAGATGAGACCTGGAGAGTATTGGGAATAGTGTCCAGAGGTCTGAAGAAGGTGTGGGAGAGGTGAGACTTGTAGAGTATTGGGAAAAGTGCTCAGAGGTCTTACGAAGGTGTGAGAGAGGTGAGACCTGGAGAATATTGGGAATAGTGCCCAGAGGTCTGAAGAAGGTGTGACATAGGTGAGGCCTGGAGAGTATTTGGAATAGTGCCCAGATGTCTGGAGAGAGATGAGATCTGGCGAGTATTGGGAATAGTGTCCAGAGGTCTGAAGAGGTTGTGAGAGAAGTAGGATCTGGAGAGTATTGGGAATAGTGCCCAGAGGTCTGAAGAAGGTGAGCGAGAAGTGGTATCTGGAGACTATTGGAAATAGTGCCCAGAGGTCTGAAGAAGGTGTGAGAGAGGTGGTATCTGAAGAGTATTGGGAATGGTGCCCAGAGGTCTGAAGAAGGTGTGAGAGAGGTGGTATCTGGAGAGTATTGGGAATAGTGCCCAGAGGTCTGAAGAAGGTGAGAGAGAGGTGAGACCTGGAGAGTATTGGGAATAGTGCCCAGAGGTCTGAAGAAGTTGAGCGAGAGGTGGTATCTGGAGAGTATTGGCAATAGTGGCCAGAGGTCTGTAGAAGGTGAGAGAGAGGTGAGACCTTGAGAGTATTTGGAATAGTGCCCAGAGGTCTGTAGAAGGTGCGAGAGGGGTGGTATCTGGAGAGTATTGGGAATAGTGCCCAGAGGTCTGAATGAGGTGAGACAGAGGTGAGACCTGGAGAGTATTGGGAATAGTGCCCAGAGGTCTGAAAAAGTTGTGAGAGAGATGAGACCTGGAGAGTATTGGGAATAGTGCCCAGAGGTCTGAAGAAGGTGTGAGCGAGGTGAGACCTGGAGAATATTGGGAATAGTGCCCAGAGGTCTGAAGAAGGTTTGACAGAGGTGAGGCCTGGAGAGTATTTGGAATAGTGCCCAGATGTCTGGAGAGAGGTGAGATCTGGCGAGTATTGGGAATAGTGTCCAGGGGTCTGAAGAGGTTGTGAGAGAAGTAGGATCTGGAGAGTATTGGGAATAGTGCCCAGAGGTCTGAAGAAGGTGAGCGGCAGGTGGTATCTGGAGAGTATTGGAAATAGTGCCCAGAGGTCTGAAGAAGGTGTGAGAGAGGTGGTATCTGAAGAGTATTTGGAATGGTGCCCAGAGATCTGAAGAAGGTGTGAGAGAGGTGGTATCTGGAGAGTATTGGGAATAGTGCCCAGAGGTCTGAAGAAGGTGAGAGAGAGGTGAACCCTGGAGAGTATTGGGAATAGTGCCCAGAGGTCTGAAGAAGGTTTGACAGAGGTGAGGCCTGGAGAGTATTTGGAATAGTGCCCAGATGTCTGGAGAGAGGTGAGATCTGGCGAGTATTGGGAATAGTGTCCAGAGGTCTGAAGAGGTTGTGAGAGAAGTAGGATCTGGAGAGTATTGGGAATAGTGCCCAGAGGTCTGAAGAAGGTGAGCGACAGGTGGTATCTGGAGAGTATTGGACATAGTGCCCAGAGGTCTGAAGAAGGTGTGAGAGAGGTGGTATCTGAAGAGTATTTGGAATGGTGCCCAGAGGTCTGAAGAAGGTGTGAGAGAGGTGGTATCTGGAGAGTATTGGGAATAGTGCCCAGAGGTCTGAAGAAGGTGAGAGAGAGGTGAACCCTGGAGAGTATTGGGAATAGTGCCCAGAGGTCTGAAGAAGTTGAGCGAGAGGTGGTATCTGGAGAGTATTGGCAATAGTGGCCAGAGGTCTGTAGAAGGTGAGAGAGAGGTGAGACCTTGAGAGTATTGGGAATAGTGCCCAGAGGTCTGTAGAAGGTGCGAGAGAGGTGAGACCTTGAGAGTATTGGGAATAGGGCCCAGAGGTCTGAATGAGGTGAGACAGAGGTGAGACCTGGAGAGTATTGGGAATAGTGCCCAGAGGTCTGAAAAAGTTGTGAGAGAGATGAGACCTGGAGAGTATTGGGAATAGTGTCCAGAGGTCTGAAGAAGGTGTGGGAGAGGTGAGACTTGTAGAGTATTGGGAAAAGTGCTCAGAGGTCTTACGAAGGTGTGAGAGAGGTGAGACCTGGAGAATATTGGGAATAGTCCCCGAGGTCTGAAGAAGGTGTGGGGGAGGTGAGACTTGGAGAATATTGGGAATAGTCCCTAGAGGTCTGAAGAAGGTTTGACAGAGGTGAGGCCTCGACAGTATTGGGAATAGTGCCAGAAGCCTGAACGGTGAGAGAGAGGTGAGACCTGGAGAGTATTGGGAAGAGTGCCCAGAGGTCTAGAGAGAGGTGAGACCTGGCGAATATTGGGAATAGTCCCCAGAGGTCTGAAGAAGGTGTGCGAGAGGTGGTATCTGGAGAGTATTGGAGATAGTGCCCAGAGGTCTGAAGAAGGTGTGAGAGAGGTGGTATCTGGAGAGTATTGGGAATAGTGCCCAGAGGTCTGAAGGAGGTGAGAGAGGGGTGAGACCTGGAGAGTATTGTGAATACTGCCCAGAGGTCTGAGGAAGGTGAGCGTGAGGTGAGACCTGGTGAGTCATGGGAATAATGCCCAGAGGTCTGAAGAAGGTGTGAGAGAGGTTGTATCTGGAGAGTATTGGGAATAGTGACCAGAAGTCTGTAGAAGGTGAGAGAGAGGTGAGACCTTGAGAGTATTGGGAATAGTGCCCAGAGGTCTGAAGAAGGTGCAAGAGAGGTGGTATCTGGAGAGTATTGGGAATAGTGCCCAGAGGTCTGAAGTAGGTGAGGGAAAGGTGAGACCTGGAGAGTATTGGGAATAGTGCCCAGAAGTCTGTAGAAGTTGAGACAGAGGTGAGACCTGTAGAGTTTTGGGAATAGTGCCCAGAGGTCTGTAGAAGGTGAGAGAGAGGTGAGAGCTGCAGAGTATTGGGAATAGTGCCCAGAGGTCTGAAGAATTCGAGAGAGAGGTGAGACCTGGAGAGTATTGGGAATAGTGCCCAGAGGTCTGAAAAAGGTGTGAGAGAGATGAGACCTGGAGAGTATTGGGAACAGTGCCCAGAGGTCTGGAGAAGGTGTGAGAGAGGTGGGATCTGGATAGTATTGGGAATAGTGCCCAGAGGTCTGTAGAAGGTGAAAGTGAGGTGAGAACTGTAGAGTATTGGGAATAGTGCCCAGAGGTCTGAAGAAGGTGTGAGCGAGGTGAGACCTGGAGAATATTGGGAATAGTGCCCAGAGGTCTGAAGAAGGTTTGACAGAGGTGAGGCCTGGAGCGTATTTGGAATATGCCCAGATGTCTGGAGAGAGGTGAGATCTGGCGAGTATTGGGAATAGTGTCCAGAGGACTGAAGAGGTTGTGAGAGAAGTAGGATCTGGAGAGTATTGGGAATAGTGCCCAGAGGTCTGAAGAAGGTGAGCGAGAGGTGGTATCTGGAGAGTATTGGAAATAGTGCCCAGAGGTCTGAAGAAGGTGTGAGAGAGGTGGTATCTGAAGAGTATTGGGAATGGTGCCCAGAGGTCTGAAGGACGTGAGACAGAGGTGAGACCTGGAGAGTATTGGGAATTGTGCCCAGAGGTCTGTAGAAGGTGAGCGAGAGGTGGTATCTGGAGAGTATTGGAGATAGTACCCAGAGATCTGAAGAAGGTGTGAGAGAGGTGGTATCTGGAGAGTATTGGGAATAGTGCCCAGAGGTCTGAAGGAGGTGAGAGAGGGGTGAGACCTGGAGAGTATTGTGAATACTGCCCAGAGGTCTGAGGAAGGTGAGCGAGAGGTGAGACCTGGCGAGTCATGGGAATAGTGCCCAGAGGTCTGAAGAAGGTGAGAGAGAGGTGAGACCTTGAGAGTATTGGGAATAGTGCCCAGAGTTCTGAAGAAGGTGTAAGAGAGGTGGTATCTGGAGAGCATTCGGAATAGTGCCCAGAGGTCTGAAGGAGGTGAGGGAAAGGTGAGACCTGGAGAGTATTGGGAATAGTGCCCAGAAGTCTGTAGAAGGTGAGACAGAGGTGAGACCTGTAGAGTTTTGGGAATAGTGCCCAGAGGTCTGTAGAAGGTGAGAGAGAGGTGATAGCTGCAGAGTATTGGGAATAGTGCCCAGAGGTCTGAAGAATTCGAGAGAGAGGTGAGACCTGGAGAGTATTGGGAATAGTGCCCAGAGGTCTGAAAAAGGTGTGAGAGAGATGAGACCTGGAGAGTATTGGGAATAGTGCCCAGAGGTCTGGAGAAGGTGTGAGAGAGGTGGGATCTGGAGAGTATTGGGAATAGTGCCCAGAGGTCTGTAGAAGGTGAGAGTGAGGTGAGAACTGTAGCGTATTGGGAATAGTGCCCAGAGGTCTGGAAAAGGTGTGAGAGAGATGAGACCTGGAGAGTATTGGGAATAGTGCTCAGAGGTCTGAAGAAGGTGTGAGCGAGGTGAGACCTGGAGAATATTGGGAATAGTGCCCAGAGGTCTGAAGAAGGTTTGACAGAGGTGAGGCCTGGAGAGTATTTGGAATAGTGCCCAGATGTCTGGAGAGAGGTGAGATCTGGCGAGTATTGGGAATAGTGTCCAGAGGTCTGAAGAGGTTGTGAGAGAAGTAGGATCTGGAGAGTATTGGGAATAGTGCCCAGAGGTCTGAAGAAGGTCTGAGAGAGGTGAGACCTGGAGAATATTGGGAATAGTCCCCAGAGGTCTGAAGAAGGTGTGCGAGAGGTGGTATCTGGAGAGTATTGGAGATATTGCCCAGAGGTCTGAAGAAGGTGTTAGAGAGGTGGTATCTGGAGAGTATTGGGAATAGTGCCCAGAGGTCTGAAGGAGGTGAGCGAGGGGTGAGACCTGGCGAGTCATGGGAATAGTGCCCAGAGGTCTGAAGAAGGTGTGAGAGAGGTTGTATCTGGAGAGTATTGGGAATAGTGCCCAGAAGTCTGTAGAAGGCGAGAGAGAGGTGAGACCTTGAGAGTATTGGGAATAGTGCCCAGAGGTCTGAAGAAGGTGCAAGAGAGGTGTTATCTGGAGAGTATTGGGAATAGTGCCCAGAGGTCTGAAGGAGGTGAGGGAAAGGTGAGACCTGGAGAGTATTGGGAATAGTGCCCAGAAGTCTGTAGAAGGTGAGACAGAGGTGAGACCTGTAGAGTTTTGGGAAAAGTGCCCAGAGGTCTGAAGGAGGTGAGACAGAGGTGAGACCTGGACAGTTTTGGGAATAGTGCCCAGAGGTCTGAAAAAGGTGTGAGAGAGATGAGACCTGGAGAGTATTGGGAATAGTGCCCAGAGGTCTGGAGAAGGTGTGAGAGAGGTGGGATCTGGAGAGTATTGGGAATAGTGCCCAGAGGTCTGTAGAAGGTGAGAGTGAGGTGAGACCTGTAGAGTACTGGGAATAGTGACCAGATGTCTGGAAAAGGTGTGAGAGAGATGAGACCTGGAGAGTATTGGGAATAGTGCTCAGAGGTCTGAAGAAGGTGTGAGCGAGGTGAGACCGGGAGAATATTGGGAATAGTGCCCAGAGGTCTGAAGAAGGTTTGACAAAGGTGAGGCCTGGAGAGTATTTGGAATAGTGCCCAGATGTCTGGAGAGATTGTGAGAGAAGTAGGATCTGGAGAGTATTGGGAATAGTGCCAAGAGGTCTGAAGAAGGTGAGCGAGAGGTGGTATCTGGAGAGTATTGGAAATAGTGCCCAGAGGTCTGAAGAGGTTGTGAGAGAGGTGGGTTCTGGAGAGTATTGGGAATAGTGCCCAGAGGTCTGAAGAAGGTGTGAGCGAGGTGAGACCTGGAGAATATTGGGAATAGTGCCCAGAGGTCTGAAGAAGGTTTGACAGAGGTGAGGCCTGGAGAGTATTTGGAATAGTGCCCAGATGTCTGGAGAGAGGTGAGATCTGGCGAGTATTGGGAATAGTGTCCAGAGGTCTGAAGAGGTTGTGAGAGAAGTAGGATCTGGAGAGTATTGGGAATAGTGCCCAGAGGTCTGAAGAAGGTCTGAGAGAGGTGAGACCTGGAGAATATTGGGAATAGTCCCCAGAGGTCTGAAGAAGGTGTGCGAG
Organism: Ambystoma mexicanum; assembly: GCF_040938575.1. Classification (NCBI taxonomy): domain Eukaryota; kingdom Metazoa; phylum Chordata; class Amphibia; order Caudata; family Ambystomatidae; genus Ambystoma; species Ambystoma mexicanum. Next base: position 320,898,091 of record NC_090926.1, on the reverse strand, counting down.
AGGTGGTATCTGGAGAGTATTGGAGATATTGCCCAGAGGTCTGAAGAAGGTGTTAGAGAGGTGGTATCTGGAGAGTATTGGGAATAGTGCCCAGAGGTCTGAAGGAGGTGAGCGAGGGGTGAGACCTGGCGAGTCATGGGAATAGTGCCCAGAGGTCTGAAGAAGGTGTGAGAGAGGTTGTATCTGGAGAGTATTGGGAATAGTGCCCAGAAGTCTGTAGAAGGCGAGAGAGAGGTGAGACCTTGAGAGTATTGGGAATAGTGCCCAGAGGTCTGAAGAAGGTGCAAGAGAGGTGTTATCTGGAGAGTATTGGGAATAGTGCCCAGAGGTCTGAAGGAGGTGAGGGAAAGGTGAGACCTGGAGAGTATTGGGAATAGTGCCCAGAAGTCTGTAGAAGGTGAGACAGAGGTGAGACCTGTAGAGTTTTGGGAAAAGTGCCCAGAGGTCTGAAGGAGGTGAGACAGAGGTGAGACCTGGACAGTTTTGGGAATAGTGCCCAGAGGTCTGAAAAAGGTGTGAGAGAGATGAGACCTGGAGAGTATTGGGAATAGTGCCCAGAGGTCTGGAGAAGGTGTGAGAGAGGTGGGATCTGGAGAGTATTGGGAATAGTGCCCAGAGGTCTGTAGAAGGTGAGAGTGAGGTGAGACCTGTAGAGTACTGGGAATAGTGACCAGATGTCTGGAAAAGGTGTGAGAGAGATGAGACCTGGAGAGTATTGGGAATAGTGCTCAGAGGTCTGAAGAAGGTGTGAGCGAGGTGAGACCGGGAGAATATTGGGAATAGTGCCCAGAGGTCTGAAGAAGGTTTGACAAAGGTGAGGCCTGGAGAGTATTTGGAATAGTGCCCAGATGTCTGGAGAGATTGTGAGAGAAGTAGGATCTGGAGAGTATTGGGAATAGTGCCAAGAGGTCTGAAGAAGGTGAGCGAGAGGTGGTATCTGGAGAGTATTGGAAATAGTGCCCAGAGGTCTGAAGAAGGTGTGAGAGAGGTGGTATCTGAAGAGTATTGGGAATGGTGCCCAGAGGTCTGAAGAAGGTGTGAGAGAGGTGGTATCTGGAGAGTATTGGGAATAGTGCCCAGAGGTCTGAAGAAGGTGAGATAGAGGTGAGACCTGGAGAGTATTGGGAATAGTGCCCAGAGGTCTGAAGAAGGTGAGCGAGAGGTGGTATCTGGAGAGTATTGGCAATAGTGGCCAGAGGTCTGTAGAAGGTGAAAGAGAGGTGAGACCTTGAGAGTATTGGGAATAGTGCCCAGAGGTCTGTAGAAGGTGCGAGAGTGGTGGTATCTGGAGAGTATTGGGAATAGTGCCCAGAGATCTGAAGGAGGTGAGGGAAGGTTGAGACCTGGAGAGTATTGGGAATAGTGCCCCGAGTCTGTAGAAGGTGAGAGAGAGATGAGACCTGTAGATTATTGGGAATAGTGCCCAGAGGTCTGAATGAGGTGAGATAGAGGTGAGACCTGGAGACTATTGGGAATAGTGCCCAGAGGTCTGAAAAAGTTGTGAGAGAGATGAGACCTGGAAAGTATTGGGAATAGTGCCCAGAGGTTTGAAGAAGGTGTGGGAGAGGTGAGACTTGTAGAGTATTGGGAATAGTTCTCAGAGGTCTTAAGAAGGTGTGAGAGAGGTGAGACCTGGAGAAAATTGGGAATAGTGCCAGAGGTCTGAATGGTGAGAGAGAGGTGAGACCTCGAGAGTATTGGGAAGAGTGCCCAGAGGTCTAGAGAGAGGTGAGACCTGGCGAGTATTGGGAATAGTGCCCAGAGGTCTGAAGAGGTTGTGAGAGAGGTGGGTTCTGGAGAGTATTGGGAATAGTGCCCAGAGGTCTGAAGAAGGTCTGAGAGAGGTGAGACCTGGAGAATATTGGGAATAGTCCCCGAGGTCTGAAGAAGGTGTGGGGGAGGTGAGACTTGTAGAGTATTGGGAATAGTGCTCAGAGGTCTTAAGAAGGTGGAAGAGAGGTGAGACCTGGAGAATATTGGGAATAGTCCCCAGAGGTCTGAAGAAGGTGTGACAGAGGTGAGGCCTCGACAGTATTGGGAATAGTGCCAGAATTCTGAACGGTGAGAGAGAGGTGAGACCTGGAGAGTATTAGGAAGAGTGCCCAGAGGTCTGAGGAAGGTGAGCGAGAGGTGAGACCTGGCGAGTCATGGGAATAGTGCCCAGAGGTCTGAAGAAGGTGTGAGAGAGGTTGTATCTGGAGAGTATTGGGAATAGTTCCCAGAAGTCTGTAGAAGGTGAGAGAGAGGTGAGACCTTGAGAGTATTGGGAATAGTGCCCAGAGGTCTGAAGAAGGTGCAAGAGAGGTGGTATCTGGAGAGTATTGGGAATAGTGCCCAGAGGTCTGAAGGAAGTGATGGAAAGGTGAGACCTGGAGAGTATTGAGAATAGTGCCCAGAAGTCTGTAGAAGGTGAAACAGAGGTGAGACCTGTAGAGTTTTGGGAATAGTGCCCAGACGTCTGTAGAAGGTGAGGGAGAGGTGAGAGCTGTAGAGTATTGGGAATAGTGCCCAGAGGTTTGAAGAATTCGAGAGAGAGGTGAGACCTGGAGAGTATTGGGAATAGTGCCCAGAGGTCTGAAAAAGGCGTGAGAGAGATGAGACCTGGAGAGTATTGCGAATAGTGCCCAGAGGTCTGGAGAAGGTGTGAGAGAGGTGGGATCTGGAGAGTATTGGGAATAGTGCCCAGAGGTCTGTAGAAGGTGAGAGTGAGGTGAGACATGTAGAGTATTGGGAATAGTGCCCAGAGGTCTGGAAAAGGTGTGAGAGAGATGAGACCTGGAGAGTATTGGGAATAGTGCTCAGTGGTCTGAAGAAGGTGTGAGCGAGGTGAGACCTGGAGAATATTAGGAATAGTGCCCAGAGGTCTGAAGAAGGTTTGACAGAGGTGAGACCTCGACAGTATTGGGAATAGTGCCAGAATTCTGAACGGTGAGAGAGAGGTGAGACCTGGAGAGTATTAGGAAGAGTGCCCAGAGGTCTGAGGAAGGTGAGAGAGAGGTGAGACCTGGCGAGTCATGGGAATAGTGCCCAGAGGTCTGAAGAAGGTGTGAGAGAGGTTGTATCTGGAGAGTATTGGGAATAGTTCCCAGAAGTCTGTAGAAGGTGAGAGAGAGGTGAGACCTTGAGAGTATTGGGAATAGTGCCCAGAGGTCTGAAGAAGGTGCAAGAGAGGTGGTATCTGGAGAGTATTGGGAATAGTGCCCAGAGGTCTGAAGGAAGTGAGGGAAAGGTGAGACCTGGAGAGTATTGAGAATAGTGCCCAGAAGTCTGTAGAAGGTGAAACAGAGGTGAGACCTGTAGAGTTTTGGGAATAGTGCCCAGACGTCTGTAGAAGGTGAGAGAGAGGTGAGAGCTGTAGAGTATTGGGAATAGTGCCCAGAGGTCTGAAGAAGGTGAGATAGAGGTGAGACCTGGAGAGTATTGGGAATAGTGCCCAGAGGTCTGAAGAAGGTGAGCGAGAGGTGGTATCTGGAGAGTATTGGCAATAGTGGCCAGAGGTCTGTAGAAGGTGAAAGAGAGGTGAGACCTTGAGAGTATTGGGAATAGTGCCCAGAGGTCTGTAGAAGGTGCGAGAGTGGTGGTATCTGGAGAGTATTGGGAATAGTGCCCAGAGATCTGAAGGAGGTGAGGGAAGGTTGAGACCTGGAGAGTATTGGGAATAGTGCCCCGAGTCTGTAGAAGGTGAGAGAGAGATGAGACCTGTAGATTATTGGGAATAGTGCCCAGAGGTCTGAATGAGGTGAGATAGAGGTGAGACCTGGAGACTATTGGGAATAGTGCCCAGAGGTCTGAAAAAGTTGTGAGAGAGATGAGACCTGGAAAGTATTGGGAATAGTGCCCAGAGGTTTGAAGAAGGTGTGGGAGAGGTGAGACTTGTAGAGTATTGGGAATAGTTCTCAGAGGTCTTAAGAAGGTGTGAGAGAGGTGAGACCTGGAGAAAATTGGGAATAGTGCCAGAGGTCTGAATGGTGAGAGAGAGGTGAGACCTCGAGAGTATTGGGAAGAGTGCCCAGAGGTCTAGAGAGAGGTGAGACCTGGCGAGTATTGGGAATAGTGCCCAGAGGTCTGAAGAGGTTGTGAGAGAGGTGGGTTCTGGAGAGTATTGGGAATAGTGCCCAGAGGTCTGAAGAAGGTCTGAGAGAGGTGAGACCTGGAGAATATTGGGAATAGTCCCCGAGGTCTGAAGAAGGTGTGGGGGAGGTGAGACTTGTAGAGTATTGGGAATAGTGCTCAGAGGTCTTAAGAAGGTGGAAGAGAGGTGAGACCTGGAGAATATTGGGAATAGTCCCCAGAGGTCTGAAGAAGGTGTGACAGAGGTGAGGCCTCGACAGTATTGGGAATAGTGCCAGAATTCTGAACGGTGAGAGAGAGGTGAGACCTGGAGAGTATTAGGAAGAGTGCCCAGAGGTCTGAGGAAGGTGAGCGAGAGGTGAGACCTGGCGAGTCATGGGAATAGTGCCCAGAGGTCTGAAGAAGGTGTGAGAGAGGTTGTATCTGGAGAGTATTGGGAATAGTTCCCAGAAGTCTGTAGAAGGTGAGAGAGAGGTGAGACCTTGAGAGTATTGGGAATAGTGCCCAGAGGTCTGAAGAAGGTGCAAGAGAGGTGGTATCTGGAGAGTATTGGGAATAGTGCCCAGAGGTCTGAAGGAAGTGATGGAAAGGTGAGACCTGGAGAGTATTGAGAATAGTGCCCAGAAGTCTGTAGAAGGTGAAACAGAGGTGAGACCTGTAGAGTTTTGGGAATAGTGCCCAGACGTCTGTAGAAGGTGAGGGAGAGGTGAGAGCTGTAGAGTATTGGGAATAGTGCCCAGAGGTTTGAAGAATTCGAGAGAGAGGTGAGACCTGGAGAGTATTGGGAATAGTGCCCAGAGGTCTGAAAAAGGCGTGAGAGAGATGAGACCTGGAGAGTATTGCGAATAGTGCCCAGAGGTCTGGAGAAGGTGTGAGAGAGGTGGGATCTGGAGAGTATTGGGAATAGTGCCCAGAGGTCTGTAGAAGGTGAGAGTGAGGTGAGACATGTAGAGTATTGGGAATAGTGCCCAGAGGTCTGGAAAAGGTGTGAGAGAGATGAGACCTGGAGAGTATTGGGAATAGTGCTCAGTGGTCTGAAGAAGGTGTGAGCGAGGTGAGACCTGGAGAATATTAGGAATAGTGCCCAGAGGTCTGAAGAAGGTTTGACAGAGGTGAGACCTCGACAGTATTGGGAATAGTGCCAGAATTCTGAACGGTGAGAGAGAGGTGAGACCTGGAGAGTATTAGGAAGAGTGCCCAGAGGTCTGAGGAAGGTGAGAGAGAGGTGAGACCTGGCGAGTCATGGGAATAGTGCCCAGAGGTCTGAAGAAGGTGTGAGAGAGGTTGTATCTGGAGAGTATTGGGAATAGTTCCCAGAAGTCTGTAGAAGGTGAGAGAGAGGTGAGACCTTGAGAGTATTGGGAATAGTGCCCAGAGGTCTGAAGAAGGTGCAAGAGAGGTGGTATCTGGAGAGTATTGGGAATAGTGCCCAGAGGTCTGAAGGAAGTGAGGGAAAGGTGAGACCTGGAGAGTATTGAGAATAGTGCCCAGAAGTCTGTAGAAGGTGAAACAGAGGTGAGACCTGTAGAGTTTTGGGAATAGTGCCCAGACGTCTGTAGAAGGTGAGAGAGAGGTGAGAGCTGTAGAGTATTGGGAATAGTGCCCAGAGGTTTGAAGAATTCGAGAGAGAGGTGAGACCTGGAGAGTATTGGGAATAGTGCCCAGAGGTCTGAAAAAGGCGTGAGAGAGATGAGACCTGGAGAGTATTGCGAATAGTGCCCAGAGGTCTGGAGAAGGTGTGAGAGAGGTGCGATCTGGAGAGTATTGGGAATAGTGCCCAGAGGTCTGTAGAAGGTGAGAGTGAGGTGAGAACTGTAGTGTATTGGGAATAGTGCCCAGAGGTCTGGAAAAGGTGTGAGAGAGATGAGACCTGGAGAGTATTGGGAATAGTGCTCAGAGGTCTGAAGAAGGTGTGAGCGAGGTGAGACCTGGAGAATATTGGGAATAGTGCCCAGAGGTCTGAAGAAGGTGTGACATAGGTGAGGCCTGGAGAGTATTTGGAATAGTGCCCAGATGTCTGGAGAGAGATGAGATCTGGCGAGTATTGGGAATAGTGTCCAGAGGTCTGAAGAGGTTGTGAGAGAAGTAGGATCTGGAGAGTATTGGGAATAGTGCCCAGAGGTCTGAAGAAGGTGAGCGAGAAGTGGTATCTGGAGACTATTGGAAATAGTGCCCAGAGGTCTGAAGAAGGTGTGAGAGAGGTGGTATCTGAAGAGTATTGGGAATGGTGCCCAGAGGTCTGAAGAAGGTGTGAGAGAGGTGGTATCTGGAGAGTATTGGGAATAGTGCCCAGAGGTCTGAAGAAGGTGAGAGAGAGGTGAGACCTGGAGAGTATTGGGAATAGTGCCCAGAGGTCTGAAGAAGTTGAGCGAGAGGTGGTATCTGGAGAGTATTGGCAATAGTGGCCAGAGGTCTGTAGAAGGTGAGAGAGAGGTGAGACCTTGAGAGTATTTGGAATAGTGCCCAGAGGTCTGTAGAAGGTGCGAGAGGGGTGGTATCTGGAGAGTATTGGGAATAGTGCCCAGAGGTCTGAATGAGGTGAGACAGAGGTGAGACCTGGAGAGTATTGGGAATAGTGCCCAGAGGTCTGAAAAAGTTGTGAGAGAGATGAGACCTGGAGAGTATTGGGAATAGTGCCCAGAGGTCTGAAGAAGGTGTGAGCGAGGTGAGACCTGGAGAATATTGGGAATAGTGCCCAGAGGTCTGAAGAAGGTTTGACAGAGGTGAGGCCTGGAGAGTATTTGGAATAGTGCCCAGATGTCTGGAGAGAGGTGAGATCTGGCGAGTATTGGGAATAGTGTCCAGGGGTCTGAAGAGGTTGTGAGAGAAGTAGGATCTGGAGAGTATTGGGAATAGTGCCCAGAGGTCTGAAGAAGGTGAGCGGCAGGTGGTATCTGGAGAGTATTGGAAATAGTGCCCAGAGGTCTGAAGAAGGTGTGAGAGAGGTGGTATCTGAAGAGTATTTGGAATGGTGCCCAGAGATCTGAAGAAGGTGTGAGAGAGGTGGTATCTGGAGAGTATTGGGAATAGTGCCCAGAGGTCTGAAGAAGGTGAGAGAGAGGTGAACCCTGGAGAGTATTGGGAATAGTGCCCAGAGGTCTGAAGAAGGTTTGACAGAGGTAAGGCCTGGAGAGTATTTGGAATAGTGCCCAGATGTCTGGAGAGAGGTGAGATCTGGCGAGTATTGGGAATAGTGTCCAGAGGTCTGAAGAGGTTGTGAGAGAAGTAGGATCTGGAGAGTATTGGGAATAGTGCCCAGAGGTCTGAAGAAGGTGAGCGACAGGTGGTATCTGGAGAGTATTGGACATAGTGCCCAGAGGTCTGAAGAAGGTGTGAGAGAGGTGGTATCTGAAGAGTATTTGGAATGGTGCCCAGAGGTCTGAAGAAGGTGTGAGAGAGGTGGTATCTGGAGAGTATTGGGAATAGTGCCCAGAGGTCTGAAGAAGGTGAGAGAGAGGTGAACCCTGGAGAGTATTGGGAATAGTGCCCAGAGGTCTGAAGAAGTTGAGCGAGAGGTGGTATCTGGAGAGTATTGGCAATAGTGGCCAGAGGTCTGTAGAAGGTGAGAGAGAGGTGAGACCTTGAGAGTATTGGGAATAGTGCCCAGAGGTCTGTAGAAGGTGCGAGAGAGGTGAGACCTTGAGAGTATTGGGAATAGGGCCCAGAGGTCTGAATGAGGTGAGACAGAGGTGAGACCTGGAGAGTATTGGGAATAGTGCCCAGAGGTCTGAAAAAGTTGTGAGAGAGATGAGACCTGGAGAGTATTGGGAATAGTGTCCAGAGGTCTGAAGAAGGTGTGGGAGAGGTGAGACTTGTAGAGTATTGGGAAAAGTGCTCAGAGGTCTTACGAAGGTGTGAGAGAGGTGAGACCTGGAGAAAATTGGGAATAGTGCCAGAGGTCTGAATGGTGAGAGAGAGGTGAGACCTCGAGAGTATTGGGAAGAGTGCCCAGAGGTCTAGAGAGAGGTGAGACCTGGCGAGTATTGGGAATAGTGCCCAGAGGTCTGAAGAGGTTATGAGAGAGGTGGGTTCTGGAGAGTATTGGGAATATTGCCCATAGGTCTGGAGAAGGTCTGAGAGAGGTGAGACCTGCAGAATATTGGGAATAATCCCCGAGGTCTGAAGAAGGTGTGGGGGAGGTGAGACTTGCAGAGTATTGGGAATAGTGCTCAGAGGTCTTAAGAAGGTGTGAGAGAGGTGAGACCTGGAGAATATTGGGAATAGTCCCTAGAGGTCTGAAGAAGGTGTGACAGAGGTGAGGCCTCGACAGTATTGGGAATAGTGCCAGAAGTCTGAACGGTGAGAGAGAGGTGAGACCTGGAGAGTATTGGCAAGAGTGCCCAGAGGTCTAGAGAGAGGTGAGACCTGGCGAGTATTGGGAATACTCCCCAGAGGTCTGAAGAAGGTGTGCGAGAGGTGGTATCTGGAGAGTATTGGAGATAGTGCCCAGAGGCCTGAAGAAGGTGTGAGAGAGGTGGTATCTGGAGAGTATTGTGAATACTGCCCAGAGGTCTGAGGAAGGTGAGCGAGAGGTGAGACCTGGCGAGTCATGGGAATAGTGCCCAGAGGTCTGAAGAAGGTGTGAGAGAGGTTGTATCTGGAGAGTATTGGGAATAGTGCCCAGAAGTCTGTAGAAGGTGAGAGAGAGGTGAGACCTTGAGAGTATTGGGAATAGTGCCCAGAGGTCTGAAGAAGGTGCAAGAGAGGTGGTATCTGGAGAGTATTGGGAATAGTGCCCAGAGGTCTGAAGGAGGTGAGGGAAAGGTGAGACCGGGAGAGTATTGGGAATAGTGCCCAGAAGTCTGAAGAAGGTGAGACAGAGGTGAGACCTGGAGAGTTTTGGGAATAGTGCCCCGAGGTCTGAAGGAGGTGAGGGAAAGGTGAGACCGGGAGAGTATTGGGAATAATGCCCAGATGTCTGAAGAAGGTGAGACAGAGGTGAGACCTGGAGAGTTTTGGGAATAGTGCCCAGAGGTCTGTAGAAGGTGAGAGAGAGGTGAGACCTGTATAGTATTGGGAATAGTGCCAGAGGTCTGGAAAAGGTGTGAGAGAGATGAGACCTGGAGAGTTTTGGGAATAGTGCTCAGAGGTCTGAAGAAGGTGTGAGCGAGGTGAGACCTGGAGAATATTGGGAATAGTGCCCAGAGGTCTGAAGAAGGTTTGACAGAGGTGAGTCCTGGAGAGTATTTGGAATAGTGCCCAGATGTCTGGAGAGAGGTGAGATCTGGCGAGTATTGGGAATAGTGTCCAGAGGTCTGAAGAGGTTGTGAGAGAAGTAGGATCTGGAGAGTATTGGGAATAGTGCCCAGAGGTCTGAAGAAGGTGAGTGAGAGGTGGTATCTGGAGAGTATTGGAAATAGTGCCCAGAGGTCTGAAGAAGGTGTGAGAGAGGTGGTATCTGAAGACTATTGGGAATGGTGCCCAGAGGTCTGTAGAAGGTGAGAGAGAGGTGAGACCTTGAGAGTATTGGGAATAGTGCCCAGAGGTCTGTAGAAGGTGCGAGAGGGGTGGTATCTGGAGAGTATTGGGAATAGTGCCCAGAGATCTGAAGGAGGTGAGGGAAGGTTGAGACCTGGAGAGTATTAGGAATAGTGCCCAGAGTCTCTAGAAGGTGAGAGAGAGATGAGACCTGTAGAGTATTGGGAATAGTGCCCAGAGGTCTGTAGAAGGCAAGAGAAAGGTGAGACCTGGAGAGTATTGGGAATAGTGCCCAGAGGTCTGAATGAGGTGAGACAGAGGTGAGACATGGAGAGTATTGGGAATAGTCCCCAGAGGTCTCAAAAAGTTGTGAGAGAGGTGAGACCTGGAGAGTATTGGGAATAGTGCCCAGAGGTCTGAAGAAGGTGTGGGAGAGGTGAGACTTGTAGATTATTGGGAATAGTGCTCAGAGGTCTTAAGAAGGTGTGAGAGAGGTGAGACCTGGAGAAAATTGGGAATAGTGCCAGAGGTCTGAATGGTGAGAGAGAGGTGAAACCTCGAGAGTATTGGGAAGAGTGCCCAGAGGTCTAGAGAGAGGTGAGACCTGGCGAGTATTGGGAATAGTGCCCAAAGGTCTGAAGAGGTTATGAGAGAGGTGGGTTCTGGAGAGTATTGGGAATAGTGCCCAGAGGTCTGGAGAAGGTCTGAGAGAGGTGAGACCTGGAGAATATTGGGAATAGTCCCCGAGGTCTGAAGAAGGTGTGGGGGAGGTGAGACTTGGAGAATATTGGGAATAGTCCCTAGAGGTCTGAAGAAGGTTTGACAGAGGTGAGGCCTCGACAGTATTGGGAATAGTGCCAGAAGCCTGAACGGTGAGAGAGAGGTGAGACCTGGAGAGTATTGGGAAGAGTGCCCAGAGGTCTAGAGAGAGGTGAGACCTGGCGAATATTGGGAATAGTCCCCAGAGGTCTGAAGAAGGTGTGCGAGAGGTGGTATCTGGAGAGTATTGGAGATAGTGCCCAGAGGTCTGAAGAAGGTGTGAGAGAGGTGGTATCTGGAGAGTATTGGGAATAGTGCCCAGAGGTCTGAAGGAGGTGAGAGAGGGGTGAGACCTGGAGAGTATTGTGAATACTGCCCAGAGGTCTGAGGAAGGTGAGCGTGAGGTGAGACCTGGTGAGTCATGGGAATAATGCCCAGAGGTCTGAAGAAGGTGTGAGAGAGGTTGTATCTGGAGAGTATTGGGAATAGTGACCAGAAGTCTGTAGAAGGTGAGAGAGAGGTGAGACCTTGAGAGTATTGGGAATAGTGCCCAGAGGTCTGAAGAAGGTGCAAGAGAGGTGGTATCTGGAGAGTATTGGGAATAGTGCCCAGAGGTCTGAAGTAGGTGAGGGAAAGGTGAGACCTGGAGAGTATTGGGAATAGTGCCCAGAAGTCTGTAGAAGTTGAGACAGAGGTGAGACCTGTAGAGTTTTGGGAATAGTGCCCAGAGGTCTGTAGAAGGTGAGAGAGAGGTGAGAGCTGCAGAGTATTGGGAATAGTGCCCAGAGGTCTGAAGAATTCGAGAGAGAGGTGAGACCTGGAGAGTATTGGGAATAGTGCCCAGAGGTCTGAAAAAGGTGTGAGAGAGATGAGACCTGGAGAGTATTGGGAACAGTGCCCAGAGGTCTGGAGAAGGTGTGAGAGAGGTGGGATCTGGATAGTATTGGGAATAGTGCCCAGAGGTCTGTAGAAGGTGAAAGTGAGGTGAGAACTGTAGAGTATTGGGAATAGTGCCCAGAGGTCTGAAGAAGGTGTGAGCGAGGTGAGACCTGGAGAATATTGGGAATAGTGCCCAGAGGTCTGAAGAAGGTTTGACAGAGGTGAGGCCTGGAGCGTATTTGGAATATGCCCAGATGTCTGGAGAGAGGTGAGATCTGGCGAGTATTGGGAATAGTGTCCAGAGGACTGAAGAGGTTGTGAGAGAAGTAGGATCTGGAGAGTATTGGGAATAGTGCCCAGAGGTCTGAAGAAGGTGAGCGAGAGGTGGTATCTGGAGAGTATTGGAAATAGTGCCCAGAGGTCTGAAGAAGGTGTGAGAGAGGTGGTATCTGAAGAGTATTGGGAATGGTGCCCAGAGGTCTGAAGGACGTGAGACAGAGGTGAGACCTGGAGAGTATTGGGAATTGTGCCCAGAGGTCTGTAGAAGGTGAGCGAGAGGTGGTATCTGGAGAGTATTGGAGATAGTACCCAGAGATCTGAAGAAGGTGTGAGAGAGGTGGTATCTGGAGAGTATTGGGAATAGTGCCCAGAGGTCTGAAGGAGGTGAGAGAGGGGTGAGACCTGGAGAGTATTGTGAATACTGCCCAGAGGTCTGAGGAAGGTGAGCGAGAGGTGAGACCTGGCGAGTCATGGGAATAGTGCCCAGAGGTCTGAAGAAGGTGAGAGAGAGGTGAGACCTTGAGAGTATTGGGAATAGTGCCCAGAGTTCTGAAGAAGGTGTAAGAGAGGTGGTATCTGGAGAGTATTCGGAATAGTGCCCAGAGGTCTGAAGGAGGTGAGGGAAAGGTGAGACCTGGAGAGTATTGGGAATAGTGCCCAGAAGTCTGTAGAAGGTGAGACAGAGGTGAGACCTGTAGAGTTTTGGGAATAGTGCCCAGAGGTCTGTAGAAGGTGAGAGAGAGGTGATAGCTGCAGAGTATTGGGAATAGTGCCCAGAGGTCTGAAGAATTCGAGAGAGAGGTGAGACCTGGAGAGTATTGGGAATAGTGCCCAGAGGTCTGAAAAAGGTGTGAGAGAGATGAGACCTGGAGAGTATTGGGAATAGTGCCCAGAGGTCTGGAGAAGGTGTGAGAGAGGTGGGATCTGGAGAGTATTGGGAATAGTGCCCAGAGGTCTGTAGAAGGTGAGAGTGAGGTGAGAACTGTAGCGTATTGGGAATAGTGCCCAGAGGTCTGGAAAAGGTGTGAGAGAGATGAGACCTGGAGAGTATTGGGAATAGTGCTCAGAGGTCTGAAGAAGGTGTGAGCGAGGTGAGACCTGGAGAATATTGGGAATAGTGCCCAGAGGTCTGAAGAAGGTTTGACAGAGGTGAGGCCTGGAGAGTATTTGGAATAGTGCCCAGATGTCTGGAGAGAGGTGAGATCTGGCGAGTATTGGGAATAGTGTCCAGAGGTCTGAAGAGGTTGTGAGAGAAGTAGGATCGGGAGAGTATTGGGAATAGTGCCCAGAGGTCTGAAGAAGGTCTGAGAGAGGTGAGACCTGGAGAATATTGGGAATAGTCCCCAGAGGTCTGAAGAAGGTGTGCGAGAGGTGGTATCTGGAGAGTATTGGAGATATTGCCCAGAGGTCTGAAGAAGGTGTTAGAGAGGTGGTATCTGGAGAGTATTGGGAATAGTGCCCAGAAGTCTGAAGGAGGTGAGAGAGGGGTGAGACCTGGCGAGTCATGGGAATAGTGCCCAGAGGTCTGAAGAAGGTGTGAGAGAGGTTGTATCTGGAGAGTATTGGGAATAGTGCCCAGAAGTCTGTAGAAGGCGAGAGAGAGGTGAGACCTTGAGAGTATTGGGAATAGTGCCCAGAGGTCTGAAGAAGGTGCAAGAGAGGTGTTATCTGGAGAGTATTGGGAATAGTGCCCAGAGGTCTGAAGGAGGTGAGGGAAAGGTGAGACCTGGAGAGTATTGGGAATAGTGCCCAGAAGTCTGTAGAAGGTGAGACAGAGGTGAGACCTGTAGAGTTTTGGGAATAGTGCCCAGAGGTCTGAAGGAGGTGAGACAGAGGTGAGACCTGGACAGTATTGGGAATAGTGCCCAGAGGTCTGAAAAAGGTGTGAGAGAGATGAGACCTGGAGAGTATTGGGAATAGTGCCCAGAGGTCTGGAGAAGGTGTGAGAGAGGTGGGATCTGGAGAGTATTGGGAATAGTGCCCAGAGGTCTGTAGAAGGTGAGAGTGAGGTGAGACCTGTAGAGTACTGGGAATAGTGACCAGATGTCTGGAAAAGGTGTGAGAGAGATGAGACCTGGAGAGTATTGGGAATAGTGCTCAGAGGTCTGAAGAAGGTGTGAGCGAGGTGAGACCGGGAGAATATTGGGAATAGTGCCCAGAGGTCTGAAGAAGGTTTGACAAAGGTGAGGCCTGGAGAGTATTTGGAATAGTGCCCAGATGTCTGCAGAGATTGTGAGAGAAGTAGGATCTGGAGAGTATTGGGAATAGTGCCAAGAGGTCTGAAGAAGGTGAGCGAGAGGTGGTATCTCGAGAGTATTGGAAATAGTGCCCAGAGGTCTGAAGAAGGTGTGAGAGAGGTGGTATCTGAAGAGTATTGGGAATGGTGCCCAGAGGTCTGAAGAAGGTGTGAGAGAGGTGGTATCTGGAGAGTATTGGGAATAGTGCCCAGAGGTCTGAAGAAGGTGAGATAGAGGTGAGACCTGGAGAGTATTGGGAATAGTGCCCAGAGGTCTGAAGAAGGTGAGCGAGAGGTGGTATCTGGAGAGTATTGGCAATAGTGGCCAGAGGTCTGTAGAAGGTGAGAGAGAGGTGAGACCTTGAGAGTATTGGGAATAGTGCCCAGAGGTCTGTAGAAGGTGCGAGAGGGGTGGTATCTGGAGAGTATTGGGAATAGTACCCAGAGGTCTGAAGAAGGTGAGATAGAGGTGAGACCTGGAGAGTATTGGGAATAGTGCCCAGAGGTCTGAAGAAGGTGAGCGAGAGGTGGTATCTGGAGAGTATTGGCAATAGTGCCCAGAGATCTGAAGGAGGTGAGGGAAGGTTGAGACCTGGAGAGTATTGGGAATAGTGCCCCGAGTCTGTAGAAGGTGAGAGAGAGATGAGACCTGTAGATTATTGGGAATAGTGCCCAGAGGTCTGAAGAAGGCAAGAGAAAGGTGAGACCTGGAGAGTATTGGGAATAGTGCCCAGAGGTCTGAATGAGGTGAGATAGAGGTGAGACCTGGAGAGTATTGGGAATAGTGCCCAGAGGTCTGAAAAAGTTGTGAGAGAGATGAGACCTGGAGAGTATTGGGAATAGTGCCCAGAGGTTTGAAGAAGGTGTGAGAGAGGTGAGACTTGTAGAGTATTGGGAATAGTTCTCAGAGGTCTTAAGAAGGTGTGAGAGAGGTGAGACCTGGAGAAAATTGGGAATAGTGCCAGAGGTCTGAATGGTGAGAGAGAGGTGAGACCTCGAGAGTATTGGGAAGAGTGCCCAGAGGTCTAGAGAGAGGTGAGACCTGGCGAGTATTGGGAATAGTGCCCAGAGGTCTGAAGAGGTTGTGAGAGAGGTGGGTTCTGGAGAGTATTGGGAATAGTGCCCAGAGGTCTGAAGAAGGTCTGAGAGAGGTGAGACCTGGAGAATATTGGGAATAGTCCCCGAGGTCTGAAGAAGGTGTGGGGGAGGTGAGACTTGTAGAGTATTGGGAATAGTGCTCAGAGGTCTTAAGAAGGTGGAAGAGAGGTGAGACCTGGAGAATATTGGGAATAGTCCCCAGAGGTCTGAAGAAGGTGTGACAGAGGTGAGGCCTCGACAGTATTGGGAATAGTGCCAGAATTCTGAACGGTGAGAGAGAGGTGAGACCTGGAGAGTATTAGGAAGAGTGCCCAGAGGTCTGAGGAAGGTGAGCGAGAGGTGAGACCTGGCGAGTCATGGGAATAGTGCCCAGAGGTCTGAAGAAGGTGTGAGAAAGGTTGTATCTGGGAGTATTGGGAATAGTTCCCAGAAGTCTGTAGAAGGTGAGAGAGAGGTGAGACCTTGAGAGTATTGGGAATAGTGCCCAGAGGTCTGAAGAAGGTGCAAGAGAGGTGGTATCTGGAGAGTATTGGGAATAGTGCCCAGAGGTCTGAAGGAAGTGAGGGAAAGGTGAGACCTGGAGAGTATTGAGAATAGTGCCCAGAAGTCTGTAGAAGGTGAAACAGAGGTGAGACCTGTAGAGTTTTGGGAATAGTGCCCAGACGTTTGTAGAAGGTGAGAGAGAGGTGAGAGCTGTAGAGTATTGGGAATAGTGCCCAGAGGTTTGAAGAATTCGAGAGAGAGGTGAGACCTGGAGAGTATTGGGAATAGTGCCCAGAGGTCTGAAAAAGGCGTGAGAGAGATGAGACCTGGAGAGTATTGTGAATAGTGCCCAGAGGTCTGGAGAAGGTGTGAGAGAGGTGGGATCTGGAGAGTATTGGGAATAGTGCCCAGAGGTCTGTAGAAGGTGAGAGTGAGGTGAGACATGTAGAGTATTGGGAATAGTGCCCAGAGGTCTGGAAAAGGTGTGAGAGAGATGAGACCTGGAGAGTATTGGGAATAGTGCTCAGAGGTCTGAAGAAGGTGTGAGCGAGGTGAGACCTGGAGAATATTGGGAATAGTGCCCAGAGGTCTGAAGAAGGTTTGACAGATGTGAGGCCTGGAGAGTATTTGGAATAGTGCCCAGATCTCTGGAGAGAGGTGAGATCTGGTGAGTATTGGGAATAGTGTCCAGAGGTCTGAAGAGGTTGTGAGAGAAGTAGGATCTGGAGAGTATTGGGAGTAGTGCCCAGAGGTCTGAAGAAGGTGAGCGAGAGGTGGTACCTGGAGAGTATTGGAAATAGTGCCCAGAGTTCTGAAGAAGGTGTGAGAGAGGTGAGACCTTGAGAGTATTGGGAATAGTGCCCAGAGGCCTGAAGAAGGTGTGGGAGAGGTGAGACTTGTAGAGTATTGGGAATAGTGCTCAGAGGTCTTAAGAAGGTGTGAGAGAGGTGAGCCCTGGAAAAAAATTGGGAATAGTGCTAGAGGTCTCAATGGTGATAGAGAGGTGAGACCTCGAGAGTATTGGGAAGAGTGCCCGGAGGTCTAGAGAGAGATGAGACCGTGAGAGTATTGGGAATAGTGCCCAGATGTCTGAAGAGGTTGTGAGGGAGGTGGGTTCTGGAGAGTATTGGGAATAGTGCCCAGAGGTCTGAAGAAGGTCTGAGAGAGGTGAGACCTGGAGAATATTGGGAATAGTCCCCGAGGTCTGAAGAAGGTGTGCGAGAGGTGGTATCTGGAGAGTATTGGAGATAGTGCCCAGAGGTCTGAAGAAGGTGTGATAGAGGTGGTATATGTAGAGAATTGGGAATAGTGCCCAGAGGTCTGAAGAAGGTGTGAGAGAAGTGGTATCTGGAGAGTATTGGGAATAGTGCCCAGAGGTGTGAAGAAGGTGTGAGAGAGGTGGTATCTGAAGAGTATTAGGAATAGTGCCCAGAGGTCTGAAGAAGGTGTGAGAGAGGTGGTATCTGAAGAGTATTAGGAATAGTGCCCAGAGGTCTGAAGGAGGTGAGAGAGGGGTGAGACCTGGAGAGTACTGTGAATACTCCCCAGAGGTCTGAGGAAGGTGTGAGAGAGGTTATATCTGGAGAGTATTGGGAATAGTGCCCAGAGGTCTGTAGATGGTGAGAGAGAGGTGAGACCTTGAGAGTATTGGGAATAGTGCCCAGAGGTCTGAAGGATTCGAGAGAGAGGTGAGACCTGGAGAGTATTGGGAATAGTGCCCAGAGGTCTGAAGGAGGTGAGACAGAGGTGAGACCTGGAGAGTATTGGGGATAGTGCCCAGAGGTCTGAAAAAGGTGTGAGATAGATGAGACCTGGAGAGTATTGGGAATTGTGCCCAGAGGTCTGGAGAAGGTGTGAGAGAGGTGAGACCTGGAGCGTATTGGGAATAGTGCCCAGAGGTCTGTAGAAGGTGAGACTGAGGTGAGACCTGTAGAGTATTGGGAATAGTGCCCAGAGGTCTGGAAAAGGTGTGAGAGAGATGAGAGCTGGAGAGTATTGGGAATAGTGCTCAGAGGTCTGAAGAAGGTGTGAGCGAGGTGAGACCTGGAGAATATTGGGAATAGTGCCCAGAGGGCTGAAGAAGGTTTGACAGAGGTGAGGCCTGGAGGGTATTTGGAATAGTGCCCAGATGTCTGGAGAGATGTGAGATCTGGCGAGTATTGGGAATAGTGTCCAGAGGTCTGAAGAGGTTGTGAGAGAAGTAGGATCTGGAGAGTATTGGGAATAGTGCCCAGAGGTCTGAAGAAGGTGAGCGAGAGGTGGTATCTGGAGAGTATTGGAAATAGTGCCCAGAGGTCTGAAGAAGGTGTGAGAGAGGTTGTATCTGAAGAGTATTGGGAATGATGCCCAGAGGTCTGAAGAAGGTGTGAGAGAGGTGGTATCTGGGGAGTATTGGGAATAGTGCCCAGAGGTCTGAAGAAGGTGAGAGAGAGGTGAGACCTGGAGAGTATTGGGAATAGTGCCCAGATGTCTGGAGAGAGGTGCGATCTGGCGAGTATTGGGAATAGTGCCCAGAGGTCTGAAGAGGTTGTGAGAGATGTGGGATCTGGAGAGTATTGGGAATAGTGCCCAGAGGACTGAAGAAGGTGAGCGAGAGGTGGTATCTGGAGAGTATTGGCAATAGTGGCCAGAGGTCTGTAGAAGGTGAGAGAGAGGTGAGACCTTGAGAGTATTGGGAATAGTGCCCAGAGATCTGAAGGAGGTGAGGGAAGGCTAAGACCTGGAGAGTATTGGGAAAGTTCCCAGAGGTCTGAATGAGGTGAGACAGAGGTGAGACCTGGAGAGTATTGGGAATAGTGCCCAGAGGTCTGAAAAAGTTGTGAGAGAGATGAGACCTGGAGAGTATTGGGAATAGTGCCCAGAGGTCTGAAGAAGGTGTGGGAGAGGGGAGATTTGTAGAGTATTGGGAATAGTGCTCAGCGGTCTTAAGAAGGTGTGAGAGAGGTGAGACCTGGATAATATTGGGAATAGTGCCCAGAGGTCTGAAGGATTCGAGAGAGAGGTGAGACCTGGAGAGTACTGGGAATAGTGCCCAGAGGTCTGTAGATGGTGAGAGAGAGGTGAGACCTTGAGAGTATTGGGAATAGTGCCCAGAGGTCTGAAGGATTCGAGAGAGAGGTGAGACCTGGAGAGTATTGGGAATAGTGCCCAGAGTTCTGAAGGAGGTGAGAGAGGGGTGAGACCTGGAGAGTACTGTGAATACTCCCCAGAGGTCTGAGGAAGGGGAGCGAGAGGTGAGACCTGGCGAGTCATGGGAATAGTGCCGAGAGGTCTGAAGAAGGTGTGAGAGAGGTTATATCTGGAGAGTATTGGGAATAGTGCCCAGAGGTCTGTAGATGGTGAGAGAGAGGTGAGACCTTGAGAGTATTGGGAATAGTGCCCAGAGGTCTGAAGGATTCGAGAGAGAGGTGAGACCTGGAGAGTATTGGGAATAGTGCCCAGAGGTCTGAAGGAGGTGAGACAGAGGTGAGACCTGGAGAGTATTGGGGATAGTGCCCAGAGGTCTGAAAAAGGTGTGAGATAGATGAGACCTGGAGAGTATTGGGAATTGTGCCCAGAGGTCTGGAGAAGGTGTGAGAGAGGTGAGACCTGGAGCGTATTGGGAATAGTGCCCAGAGGTCTGTAGAAGGTGAGACTGAGGTGAGACCTGTAGAGTATTGGGAATAGTGCCCAGAGGTCTGGAAAAGGTGTGAGAGAGATGAGAGCTGGAGAGTATTGGGAATAGTGCTCAGAGGTCTGAAGAAGGTGTGAGCGAGGTGAGACCTGGAGAATATTGGGAATAGTGCCCAGAGGGCTGAAAAAGGTTTGACAGAGGTGAGGCCTGGAGGGTATTTGGAATAGTGCCCAGATGTCTGGAGAGATGTGAGATCTGGCGAGTATTGGGAATAGTGTCCAGAGGTCTGAAGAGGTTGTGAGAGAAGTAGGATCTGGAGAGTATTGGGAATAGTGCCCAGAGGTCTGAAGAAGGTGAGCGAGAGGTGGTATCTGGAGAGTATTGGAAATAGTGCCCAGAGGTCTGAAGAAGGTGTGAGAGAGGTTGTATCTGAAGAGTATTGGGAATGATGCCCAGAGGTCTGAAGAAGGTGTGAGAGAGGTGGTATCTGGGGAGTATTGGGAATAGTGCCCAGAGGTCTGAAGAAGGTGAGAGAGAGGTGAGACCTGGAGAGTATTGGGAATAGTGCCCAGATGTCTGGAGAGAGGTGCGATCTGGCGAGTATTGGGAATAGTGCCCAGAGGTCTGAAGAGGTTGTGAGAGATGTGGGATCTGGAGAGTATTGGGAATAGTGCCCAGAGGACTGAAGAAGGTGTGCGAGAGGTGGTATCTGGAGAGTATTGGCAATAGTGGCCAGAGGTCTGTAGAAGGTGAGAGAGAGGTGAGACCTTGAGAGTATTGGGAATAGTGCCCAGAGGTCTGTAGAAGGTGCGAGAGGGGTGGTATCTGGAGAGTATTGGGAATAGTGCCCAGAGATCTGAAGGAGGTGAGGGAAGGCTAAGACCTGGAGAGTATTGGGAATAGTGCCCAGAGTCTGTAGAAGGTGAGAGAGAGATGAGACCTGTAGAGTATAGGGAATAGTGCCCAGAGGTCTGAAGAAGGTGAGAGAAAGGTGAGACCTGGAGAGTATTGGGAAAGTTCCCAGAGGTCTGAATGAGGTGAGACAGAGGTGAGACCTGGAGAGTATTGGGAATAGTGCCCAGAGGTCTGAAAAAGTTGCGAGAGAGATGAGACCTGGAGAGTATTGGGAATAGTGCCCAGAGGTCTGAAGAAGGTGTGGGAGAGGGGAGATTTGTAGAGTATTGGGAATAGTGCTCAGCGGTCTTAAGAAGGTGTGAGAGAGGTGAGACCTGGATAATATTGGGAATAGTGCCCGAGGTCTGAAGGATTCGAGAGAGAGGTGAGACCTGGAGAGTATTGGGAATAGTGCCCGGAGGTCTGAAGGATGAGAGAGAGAGGTGAGACCTGGAGAGTATTGGGAATAGTGCCCAGAGGTCTGAAGGAGGTGAGACAGAGGTGAGACCTGGAGAGTATTGGGAATAGTGCCCAGAGGTCTGAAGGATTCGAGAGAGAGGTGAGACCTGGAGAGTACTGGGAATAGTGCCCAGAGGTCTGTAGATGGTGAGAGAGAGGTGAGACCTTGAGAGTATTGGGAATAGTGCCCAGAGGTCTGAAGGATTCGAGAGAGAGGTGAGACCTGGAGAGTATTGGGAATAGTGCCCAGAGTTCTGAAGGAGGTGAGACAGAGGTGAGACCTGGAGAGTATTGGGGATAGTGCCCAGAGGTCTGAAAAAGGTGTGAGAGAGATGAGACCTGGAGAGTATTGGGAATTGTGCCCAGAGGTCTGCAGAAGGTGTGAGAGAGGTGAGACCTGGAGCGTATTGGGAATAGTGCCCAGAGGTCTGAAGAAGGTGTGAGAGAGGTTATATCTGGAGAGTATTGGGAATAGTGCCCAGAGGTCTGTAGAAGGTGAGAGAGAGGTGACACCTTGAGAGTATTGGGAATAGTGCCCAGAGGTCTGAAGGATTCGAGAGAGAGGTGAGACCTGGAGAGTATTGGGAATAGTGCCCAGAGGTCTGAAGGAGGTGAGACAGAGGTGAGACCTGGAGAGTATTGGGGATAGTGCCCAGTGGTCTGAAAAAGGTGTGAGAGAGATGAGACCTGGAGAGTATTGGGAATTGTGCCCAGAGGTCTGGAGAAGGTGTGAGAGAGGTGAGACCTGGAGCGTATTGGGAATAGTGACCAGAGGTCTGAAGAAGGTGTGAGCGAGGTGAGACCTGGAGAATATTGGGAATAGTGCCCAGAGATCTGAAGGAGGTGAGGGAAGGCTAAGACCTGGAGAGTATTGGGAATAGTGCCCAGAGTCTGTAGAAGGTGAGAGAGCGATGAGACCTGTAGAGTATTGGGAATAGTGCCCAGAGGTCTGAAGAAGGTGAGAGAAAGGTGAGACCTGGAGAGTATTGGGAAAGTTCCCAGAGGTCTGAATGAGGTGAGACAGAGGTGAGACCTGGAGAGTATTGGGAGTAGTGCCCAGAGGTCTGAAAAGTTGTGAGAGAGATGAGACCTGGAGAGTATTGGGAATAGTGCCCAGAGGTCTGAAGAAGGTGTGGGAGAGGGGAGATTTGTAGAGTATTGGGAATAGTGCTCAGCGGTCTTAAGAAGGTGTGAGAGAGGTGAGACCTGGATAATATTGGGAATAGTGCCCGAGGTATGAAGGATTCGAGAGAGAGGTGAGACCTGGAGAGTATTGGGAATAGTGCCCAGAGGTCTGAAGGATTCGAGAGAGAGGTGAGACCTGGAGGGTATTGGGAATAGTGCCCAGAGGTCTGAAGGATTCGAGAGAGAGGTGAGACCTGGAGAGTATTGGGAATAGTGCCCAGAGGTCTGTAGATGGTGAGAGAGAGGTGAGACCTTGAGAGTATTGGGAATAGTGCCCAGAGGTCTGAAGGATTCGAGAGAGAGGTGAGACCTGGAGAGTATTGGGAATAGTGCCCAGAGGTCTGAAGGAGGTGAGACCTGGAGAGTATTGGGGATAGTGCCCAGAGGTCTGAAAAAGGTGTGAGAGAGATGAGACCTGGAGAGTATTGGGAATTGTGCCCAGAGGTCTGGAGAAGGTGTGAGAGAGGTGAGACCTGGAGCGTATTGGGAATAGTGCCCAGAGGTCTGAAGAAAGTGTGAGAGAGGTTATATCTGGAGAGTATTGGGAATAGTGCCCAGAGGTCTGTAGAAGGTGAGAGAGAGGTGACACCTTGAGAGTATTGGGAATAGTGCCCAGAGGTCTGAAGGATTCGAGAGAGAGGTGAGACCTGGAGAGTATTGGGAATAGTGCCCAGAGGTCTGAAGGAGGTGAGACCTGGAGAGTATTGGGGATAGTGCCCAGTGGTCTGAAAAAGGTCAGAGAGAGATGAGACCTGGAGAGTATTGGGAATTGTGCCCAGAGGTCTGGAGAAGGTGTGAGAGAGGTGAGACCTGGAGCGTATTGGGAATAGTGCCCAGAGGTCTGAAGAAGGTGTGAGCGAGGTGAGACCTGGAGAATATTGGGAATAGTGCCCAGAGGGCTGAAGAAGGTTTGACAGAGGTGAGGCCTGGAGAGTATTTGGAATAGTGCCCAGATGTCTGGAGAGAGGTGAGATCTGGCGAGTATTGGGAATAGTGTCCAGAGGTCTGAAGAGGTTGTGAGAGAAGTAGGATCTGGAGAGTATTGGGAATAGTGCCCAGAGGTCTGAAGAAGGTGAGCGAGAGGTGGTATCTGGAGAGTATTGGAAATAGTGCCCAGAGGTCTGAAGAAGGTGTGAGAGAGGTTGTATCTGAAGAGTATTGAGAATGATGCCCAGAGGTCTGAAGAAGGTGTGAGAGAGGTGGTATCTGGGGAGTATTGGGAATAGTGCCCAGAGGTCTGAAGAAGGTGAGAGAGAGGTGAGACCTGGAGAGTATTGGGAATAGTGCCCAGATGTCTGGAGAGAGGTGCGATCTGGCGAGTATTGGGAATAGTGCCCAGAGGTCTGAAGAGGTTGTTAGAGATGTGGGATCTGGAGAGTATTGGGAATAGTGCCCAGAGGACTGAAGAAGGTGAGCGGGAGGTGGTATCTGGAGAGTATTGGCAATAGTGGAAAGAGGTCTGTAGAAGGTGAGAGAGAGGTGAGACCTTGAGAGTATTGGGAATAGTGCCCAGAGGTCTGTAGAAGGTGCGAGAGGGGTGGTATCTGGAGAGTATTGGGAATAGTGCCCAGAGATCTGAAGGAGGTGAGGGAAGGTTAAGACCTAGAGAGTATTGGGAATAATGCCCAGAGTCTGTAGAAGGTGAGAGAGAGATGAGACCTGTAGAGTATTGGGAATAGTGCCCAGAGGTCTGAAGAAGGCGAGAGAAAGGTGAGACCTGGAGAGTATTGGGAAAGTGCCCAGAGGTCTGAATGAGGTGAGACAGAGGTGAGACCTGGAGAGTATTGGGAATAGTGCCCAGAGGTCTGAAAAAGTTGTGAGAGAGATGAGACCTGGAGAGTATTGGGAATAGTGCCCAGAGGTCTGACGAAGGTGTGGGAGAGGTGAGACTTGTAGAGTATTGGGAATAGTGCCCAGAGGTCTGAGAAAGTTGTGAGAGAGGTGACACCTGGATAATATTGGGAATAGTGCCTGAGGTCTGAATGGTGAGAGAGAGGTGAGACCTCGAGAGTATTGGGAAGAGTGCCAAGAGGTCTAGAGAGAGGTGAGACCTGGCGAGTATTGGGAATAGTGCCCAGAGGTCTGAAGAGGTTGTGAGAGAGGTGGGACATGGAGATTATTGGAAATAGTGCCCAGAGGTCTGAAGGAGGTGAGAGAGGGGTGAGACCTGGAGATTATTGTGAATACGCCCAGAGGTCTGAGGTAGGTGAGCGAGAGGTGAGACCTGGCGAGTCATGGGAATAGTGCCCAGAGGTCTGAAGAAGGTGTGAGAGAGGTTATATCTGGAGAGTATCGGGAATAGTGCCCAGAGGTCTGTAGAAGGTGAGAGAGAGGTGAGAGATTGAGAGTATTGGGAATAGTGCCCAGAGGTCTGAAGGAGGTGAGGGAAAGGTGAGACCGGGAGAGTATTGGGAATAGTGCCCAGAAGTCTGAAGAAGGTGAGACAGAGGTGAGACCTGGAGAGTTTTGGGAATAGTGCCCAGAGGTCTGAAGGAGGTGAGGGAAAGGTGAGACCGGGAGAGTATTGGGAATAGTGCCCAGATGTCTGAAGAAGGTGAGACAGAGGTGGGACCTTTAGAGTTTTGGGAATAGTGCCCAGAGGTCTGTAGAAGGTGAGAGAGAGGTGAGACCTGTATAGTATTGGGAATAGTGACCAGAGGTCTGGAAAAGGTGTGAGAGAGATGAGACCTGGAGAGTTTTTGGAATAGTGCTCAGAGGTCTGAAGAAGGTGTGAGCGAGGTGAGACCTGGAGAATATTGGGAATAGTGCCCAGAGGTCTGAAGAAGGTTTGACAGAGGTGAGGCCTGGAGAGTATTTGGAATAGTGCCCAGATGTCTGGAGAGAGGTGAGATCTGGCGAGTATTGGGAATAGTGTCCAGAGGTCTGAAGAGGTTGTGAGAGAAGTAGGATCTGGAGAGTATTGGGAATAGTGCCCAGATGTCTGAAGAAGGTGAGCGAGAGGTGGTATCTGGAGAGTATTGGAAATAGTGCCCAGAGGTCTGAAGAAGGTGTGAGAGAGGTGGTATCTGAAGACTATTGGGAATGGTGCCCAGAGGTCTGAAGAAGGTGTGAGAGAGGTGGTATCTGGAGAGTATTGGGAATAGTGCCCAGAGGTCTGAAGAAGGTGAGACCTGGAGAGTATTGGGAATAGTGCCCAGAGGCCTGAAGAAGGTGAGCAAGAGGTGGTATCTGGAGAGTATTGGCAATAGTGGCCAGAGGTCTGTAGAAGGTAAGAGAGAGGTGAGACCTTGAGAGTATTGGGAATAGTGCCCAGAGGTCTGTAGAAGGTGCGAGAGGGGTGGTATCTGGAGAGTATTGGGAATAGTGCCCAGAGATCTGAAGGAGGTGAGGGAAGGTTGAGACCTGGAGAGTATTGGGAATAGTGCCCAGAGTCTGTAGAAGGTGAGAGAGAGATGAGACCTGTAGAGTATTGGGAATAGTGCCCAGAGGTCTGAAGAAGGCGAGAGAAAGGTGAGACCTGGAGAGTATTGGGAATAGTGCCCAGAGGTCTGAATGAGGTGAGACAGAGGTGAGACGTGGAGCGTATTGGGAATAGTCCCCAGAGGTCTGAAAAAGTTGTGAGAGAGATGAGACCTGGAGAGTATTGGGAATAGTGCCCAGAGGTCTGAAGAAGGTGTGGGAGAGGTGAGACTTGTAGATTATTGGGAATAGTGCTCAGAGGTCTTAAGAAGGTGTGAGAGAGGTGAGACCTGGAGAAAATTGGGAATAGTGCCAGAGGTCTGAATGGTGAGAGAGATGTGAGACCTCGAGAGTATTGGGAAGAGTACCCTGAGGTCTAGAGAGAGGTGAGACCTGGCGAGTATTGGGAATAGTGCCCAGAGGTCTGAAGAGGTTATGTGAGAGGTGGGTTCTGGATATTATTGGGAATAGTGCCCAGAGGTCTGGAGAAGGTCTGAGAGAGGTGAGACCTGGAGAATATTGGGAATAGTCCCCGAGGTCTGAAGAAGGTGTGGGGGAGGTGAGACCTGGAGAATATTGGGAATAGTCCCTAGAGGTCTGAAGAAGGTGTGACAGAGGTGAGGCCTCAACAGTATTGGGAATAGTTCCAGAAGTCTGAACGGTGAGAGAGAAGTGAGACCTGGAGAGTATTGGGAAGATTGCCCAGAGGTCTAGAGAGAGGTGAGACCTGGCGAGTATTGGGAATAGTCCCCAGAGGTCTGAAGAAGGTGTGCGAGAGGTGGTATCTGGAGAGTATTGGGAATAGTGCCCAGAGGTCTGAAGGAGGTGAGAGAGGGGTGAGACCTGGAGAGTATTGTGAATACTGCCCAGAGGTCTGAGGAAGGTGAGCAAGAGGTGAGACCTGGCGAGTCATGGGAATAGTGCCCAGAGGTCTGGAGAAGGTGTGAGAGAGGTTGTATCTGGAGAGTATTGGGAATAGTGCCCAGAGTCTGTAGAAGGTGAGAGAGAGATGAGACCTGTAGGATATTGGGAATAGTGCCCAGAGGTCTGAAGAAGGCGAGAGAAAGGTGAGACCTGGAGAGTATTGGGAAAGTGCCCAGAGGTCTGAATGAGGTGAGACAGAGTTGAGACCTGGAGAGTATTGGGAATAGTGCCCAGAGGTCTGAAAAAGTTGTGAGAGAGATGAGACCTGGAGAGTATTGGGAATAGTGCCCAGAGGTCTGAAGAAGGTGTGGGAGAGGTGAGACTTGTAGAGTATTGGGAATAGTGCTCAGAGGTCTTAAGAAGGTGTGAGAGAGGTGAGACCTGGAGAATATTGGGAATAGTGCCCGAGATCTGAATGGTGAGAGAGAGGTGAGACCTCGAGAGTATTGGGAAGAGTGCCCAGAGGTCTAGAGAGAGGTGAGACCTGGCGAGTATTGGGAATAGTGCCCAGAGGTCTGAAGAAGGTCTGAGAGAGGTGAAACCTGGAGAATATTGGGAATAGTCCCCGAGGTCTGAAGAAGGTGTGCGAGAGGTGGTATCTGGAGAGTATTGGAGATAGTGCCCAGAGGTCTGAAGAAGGTGTGATAGAGGTGGTATCTGGAGAGTATTGGGAATAGTGCCCAGAGGTCTGAAGAAGGTGTGAGAGAGGTGGTATCTGGAGAGTATTGGGAATAGTGCCCAGAGGTGTGAATAAGGTGTGAGAGAGGTGGTATCTGGAGAGTATTGGAAATAGTGCCCAGAGGTCTGAAGGAGGTGAGAGAGGGGTGAGTCCTGGAGAGTATTGTGAATACGCCCAGATGTCTGAGGAAGGTGAGCGAGAGGTGAGACCTGGCGAGTCATGGGAATAGTGCCCTGAGGTCTGTAGAAGGTGAGAGAGAGGTGAGACCTTGAGAGTATTGGGAATAGTGCCCAGAGGTTTGAATGAGGTGAGGGAAAGGTGAGACCGGGAGAGTATTGGGAATAGTGCCCAGAAGTCTGAAGAAGGTGAGACAGAGGTGAGACCTGGAGAGTTTTGGGAATAGTGCCCAGAGGTTTGAATGAGGTGAGGGAAAGGTGAGACCGGGAGAGTATTGGGAATAGTGACCAGAGGTTTGGAAAAGGTGTGAGAGAGATGAGACCTGGAGAGTTTTGGGAATAGTGCTCAGAGGTCTGAAGAAGGTGTGAGCGAGGTGAGACCTGGAGAATATTGGGAATAGTGCCCAGAGGTCTGAAGAAGGTTTGACAGAGGTGAGGCCTGGAGAGTATTTGGAATAGTGCCCAGATGTCTGGAGAGAGGTGAGATCTGGTGAGTATTGGGAATAGTGTCCAGAGGTCTGAAGAGGTTGTGAGAGAAGTAGGATCTGGAGAGTATTGGGAATAGTGCCCAGAGGTCTGAAGAAGGTGAGCGAGAGGTGGTATCTGGAGAGTATTGGAAATAGTGCCCAGAGGTCTGAAGAAGGTGTGAGAGAGGTGGTATCTGAAGAGTATTCGGAATGGTGCCCAGAGGTCTGAAGAAGGTGTGAGAGAGGTGGTATCTGGAGAGTATTGGGATAGTGCCCAGAGGTCTGAAGAAGGTGAGAGAGAGATGAGACCTGGAGAGTATTGGGAATAGTGCCCAGAGGCCTGAAGAAGGTGAGCAAGAGGTGGTATCTGGAGAGTATTGGGAATAGTGCCCAGAGGTCTGTAGAAGGTGAGAGAGAGGTGAGACCTTGAGAGTATTGGGAATAGTGCCCAGAGGTCTGTAGAAGGTGCGAGAGGGGTGGTATCTGGAGAGTAATGGGAATAGTGTCCAGAGATCTGAAGGAGGTGAGGGAAGGTTGAGACCTGGAGAGTATTGGGAATAGTGCCCAGAGTCTGTAGAAGGTGAGAGAGAGATGAGACCTGTAGAGTATTGGGAATAGTGCCCAGAGGTCTGAAGAAGGCGAGAGAAAGATGAGACCTGGAGAGTATTGGGAATAGTGCCCAGAGGTCTGAATGAGGTGAGACAGAGGTGAGACATGGAGAGTATTGGGAATAGTTCCCAGAGGTCTGAAAAAGTTGTGAGAGAGATGTGACCTGGAGAGTATTGGGAATAGTGCCCAGAGGTCTGAAGAAGGTGTGGGAGACGTGAGACTTGTAGATTATTGTGAATAGTGCTCAGAGGTCTTAAGAAGGTGTGAGAGATGTGAGACCTGGAGAAAATTGGGAATAGTGCCAGAGGTCTGAATGGTGAGAGAGAGGTGAGACCTCGAGAGTATTGGGAAGAGTGCCCAGAGGTCTAGAGAGAGGTGAGACCTGGCGAGTATTGGGAATAGTGCCCAGAGGTCTGAAGAGGTTATGAGAGAGGTGGGTTCTGGAGAGTATTGGGAATATTGCCCAGAGGTCTGGAGAAGGTCTGAGAGAGGTGAGACCTGCAGAATATTGGGAATAATCCCCGAGGTCTGAAGAAGGTGTGGGGGAGGTGAGACTTGTAGAGTATTGGGAATAGTGCTCAGAGGTCTTAAGAAGGTGTGAGAGAGGTGAGACCTGGAGAATATTGGGAATAGTCCCTAGAGGTCTGAAGAAGGTGTGACAGAGGTGAGGCCTCGACAGTATTGGGAATAGTGCCAGAAGTCTGAACGGTGAGAGAGAGGTGAGACCTGGAGAGTATTGGCAAGAGTGCCCAGAGGTCTAGAGAGAGGTGAGACCTGGCGAGTATTGGGAATACTCCCCATAGGTCTGAAGAAGGTGTGCGAGAGGTGGTATCTGGAGAGTAGTGGAGATAGTGCCCAGAGGTCTGAAGAAGGTGTGAGAGAGGTGGTATCTGGAGAGTATTGTGAATACTGCCCAGAGGTCTGAGGAAGGTGAGCGAGAGGTGAGACCTGACGAGTCATGGGAATAGTGCCCAGAGGTCTGAAGAAGGTGTGAGAGAGGTTGTATCTGGAGAGTATTGGGAATGGTGCCCAGAAGTCTGTAGAAGGTGAGAGAGAGGTGAGACCTTGAGAGTATTGGGAATAGTGCCCAGAGGTCTGAAGAAGGTGCAAGAGAGGTGGTATCTGGAGAGTATTGGGAATAGTGCCCAGAGGTCTGAAGGAGGTGAGGGAAAGGTGAGACCGGGAGAGTATTGGGAATAGTGCCCAGAAGTCTGAAGAAGGTGAGACAGAGGTGAGACCTGGAGAGTTTTGAGAATAGTGCCCAGAGGTCTGAAGGAGGTGAGGGAAAGGTGAGACCGGGAGAGTATTGGGAATAATGCCCAGATGTCTGAAGAAGGTGAGACAGAGGTGAGACCTGGAGAGTTTTGGGAATAGTGCCGAGAGGTCTGTAGAAGGTGAGAGAGAGGTGAGACCTGTATAGTATTGGGAATAGTGACCAGAGGTCTGGAATAGGTGTGAGAGAGATGAGACCTGGAGAGTTTTGGGAATAGTGCTCAGAGGTCTGAAGAAGGTGTGAGCGAGGTGAGACCTGGAGAATATTGGGAATAGTGCCCAGAGGTCTGAAGAAGGTTTGACAGAGGTGAGGCCTGGAGAGTATTTGGAATAGTGCCCAGATGTCTGGAGAGAGGTGAGATCTGGCGAGTATTGGGAATAGTGTCCAGAGGTCTGAAGAGGTTGTGAGAGAAGTAGGATCTGGAGAGTATTGGGAATAGTGCCCAGAGGTCTGAAGAAGGTGAGCGAGAGGTGGTATCTGGAGAGTATTGGAAATAGTGCCCAGAGGTCTGAAGAAGGTGTGAGAGAGGTGGTATCTGAAGACTATTG
This sequence comes from Ambystoma mexicanum, assembly GCF_040938575.1. NCBI lineage: Eukaryota > Metazoa > Chordata > Amphibia > Caudata > Ambystomatidae > Ambystoma > Ambystoma mexicanum. The sequence goes on along the minus strand of NC_090926.1, from coordinate 320,868,621 downwards.
GGAATGGTGCCCAGAGGTCTGAAGAAGGTGTGAGAGAGGTGGTATCTGGAGAGTATTGGGAATAGTGCCCAGAGGTCTGAAGAAGGTGAGAGAGAGGTGAGACCTGGAGAGTATTGGGAATAGTGCCCAGAGGCCTGAAGAAGGTGAGCAAGAGGTGGTATCTGGAGAGTATTGGCAATAGTGGCCAGAGGTCTGTAGAAGGTGAGAGAGAGGTGAGACCTTGAGAGTATTGGGAATAGTGCCCAGAGGTCTGTAGAAGGTGCGAGAGGGGTGGTATCTGGAGAGTATTGGGAATAGTGCCCAGAGATCTGAAGGAGGTGAGGGAAGGTTGAGACCTGGAGAGTATTGGGAATAGTGCCCAGAGTCTCTAGAAGGTGAGAGAGAGATGAGACCTGTAGAGTATTGGGAATAGTGCCCAGAGGTCTGAAGAAGGCGAGAGAAAGGTGAGACCTGGAGAGTATTGGGAATAGTGCCCAGAGGTCTGAATGAGGTGAGACAGAGGTGAGACATGGAGAGTATTGGGAATAGTCCCCAGAGGTCTCAAAAAGTTGTGAGAGAGATGAGACCTGGAGAGTATTGGGAATAGTGCCCAGAGGTCTGAAGAAGGTGTGGGAGAGGTGAGACTTGTAGATTATTGGGAATAGTGCTCAGAGGTCTTAAGAAGGTGTGAGAGAAGTGAGACCTGGAGAAAATTGGGAATAGTGCCAGAGGTCTGAATGGTGAGAGAGAGGTGAAACCTCGAGAGTATTGGGAAGAGTGCCCAGAGGTCTAGAGAGAGGTGAGACCTGGCGAGTATTGGGAATAGTGCCCAGAGGTCTGAAGAGGTTATGAGAGAGGTGGGTTCTGGAGAGTATTGGGAATAGTGCCCAGAGGTCTGGAGAAGGTCTGAGAGAGGTGAGACCTGGAGAATATTGGGAATAGTCCCCGAGGTCTGAAGAAGGTGTGGGGGAGGTGAGACTTGGAGAATATTGGGAATAGTCCCTAGAGGTCTGAAGAAGGTGTGACAGAGGTGAGGCCTCGACAGTATTGGGAATAGTGCCAGAAGCCTGAACGGTGAGAGAGAGGTGAGACCTGGAGAGTATTGGGAAGAGTGCCCAGAGGTCTAGAGAGAGGTGAGACCTGGCGAGTATTGGGAATAGTCCCCAGAGGTCTGAAGAAGGTGTGAGAGAGGTGGTATCTGGAGAGTATTGGGAATAGTGCCCAGAGGTCTGAAGGAGGTGAGAGAGGGGTGAGACCTGGAGAGTATTGTGAATACTGCCCAGAGGTCTGAGGAAGGTGAGCGAGAGGTGAGACCTGGTGAGTCATGGGAATAATGCCCAGAGGTCTGAAGAAGGTGTGAGAGAGGTTGTATCTGGAGAGTATTGGGAATAGTGACCAGAAGTCTGTAGAAGGTGAGAGAGAGGTGAGACCTTGAGAGTATTGGGAATAGTGCCCAGAGGTCTGAAGAAGGTGCAAGAGAGGTGGTATCTGGAGAGTATTGGGAATAGTGCCCAGAGGTCTGAAGGAGGTGAGGGAAAGGTGAGACCTGGAGAGTATTGGGAATAGTGCCCAGAAGTCTGTAGAAGGTGAGACAGAGGTGAGACCTGTAGAGTTTTGGGAATGGTGCCCAGAGGTCTGTAGAAGGTGAGAGAGAGGTGAGAGCTGCAGAGTATTGGGAATAGTGCCCAGAGGTCTGAAGAATTCGAGAGAGAGGTGAGACCTGGAGAGTATTGGGAATAGTGCCCAGAGGTCTGAAAAAGGTGTGAGAGAGATGAGACCTGGAGAGTATTGGGAATAGTGCCCAGAGGTCTGGAGAAGGTGTGAGAGAGGTGGGATCTGGATAGTATTGGGAATAGTGCCCAGAGGTCTGTAGAAGGTGAGAGTGAGGTGAGAACTGTAGAGTATTGGGAATAGTGCCCAGAGGTCTGGAAAAGGTGTGAGAGAGATGAGACCTGGAGAGTATTGGGAATATTGCTCAGTGGTCTGAAGAAGGTGTGAGCGAGGTGAGACCTGGAGAATATTGGGAATAGTGCCCAGAGGTCTGAAGAAGGTTTGACAGAGGTGAGGCCTGGAGCGTATTTGGAATATGCCCAGATGTCTGGAGAGAGGTGAGATCTGGCGAGTATTGGGAATAGTGTCCAGAGGTCTGAAGAGGTTGTGAGAGAAGTAGGATCTGGAGAGTATTGGGAATAGTGCCCAGAGGTCTGAAGAAGGTGAGCGAGAGGTGGTATCTGGAGAGTATTGGAAATAGTGCCCAGAGGTCTGAAGAAGGTGTGAGAGAGGTGGTATCTGAAGAGTATTGGGAATGGTGCCCAGAGGTCTGAAGGACGTGAGACAGAGGTGAGACCTTGAGAGTATTGGGAATAGTACCCAGAGGTCTGTAGAAGGTGAGCGAGAGGTGGTATCTGGAGAGTATTGGAGATAGTACCCAGAGATCTGAAGAAGGTGTGAGAGAGGTGGTATCTGGAGAGTATTGGGAATAATGCCCAGAGGTCTGAAGGAGGTGAGAGAGGGGTGAGACCTGGAGAGTATTGTGAATACTGCCCAGAGGTCTGAGGAAGGTGAGCGAGAGGTGAGACCTGGCGAGTCATGGGAATAGTGCCCTAAGGTCTGAAGAAGGTGTGAGAGAGGTTGTATCTGGAGAGTATTGGGAATAGTGCCCAGAAGTCTGTAGAAGGTGAGAGAGAGGTGAGACCTTGAGAGTATTGGGAATAGTGCCCAGAGGTCTGAAGAAGGTGCAAGAGAGGTGGTATCTGGAGAGTATTCGGAATAGTGCCCAGAGGTCTGAAGGAGGTGAGGGAAAGGTGAGACCTGGAGAGTATTGGGAATAGTGCCCAGAAGTCTGTAGAAGGTGAGACAGAGGTGAGACCTGTAGAGTTTTGGGAATAGTGCCCAGAGGTCTGTAGAAGGTGAGAGAGAGGTGATAGCTGCAGAGTATTGGGAATAGTGCCCAGAGGTCTGAAGAATTCGAGAGAGAGGTGAGACCTGGAGAGTATTGGGAATAGTGCCCAGAAGTCTGAAAAAGGTGTGAGAGAGATGAGACCTGGAGAGTATTGGGAATAGTGCCCAGAGGTCTGGAGAAGGTGTGAGAGAGGTGCGATCTGGAGAGTATTGGGAATAGTGCCCAGAGGTCTGTAGAAGGTGAGAGTGAGGTGAGAACTGTAGTGTATTGGGAATAGTGCCCAGAGGTCTGGAAAAGGTGTGAGAGGGATGAGACCTGGAGAGTATTGGGAATAGTGCTCAGAGGTCTGAAGAAGGTGTGAGCGAGGTGAGACCTGGAGAATATTGGGAATAGTGCCCAGAGGTCTGAAGAAGGTTTGACAGAGGTGAGGCCTGGAGAGTATTTGGAATAGTGCCCAGATGTCTGGAGAGAGGTGAGATCTGGCGAGTATTGGGAATAGTGTCCAGAGGTCTGAAGAGGTTGTGAGAGAAGTAGGATCTGGAGAGTATTGGGAATAGTGCCCAGAGGTCTGAAGAAGGTGAGCGAGAAGTGGTATCTGGAGAGTATTGGAAATAGTGCCCAGAGGTCTGAAGAAGGTGTGAGAGAGGTGGTATCTGAAGAGTATTGGGAATGGTGCCCAGAGGTCTGGAGAAGGTGTGAGAGAGGTGGTATCTGGAGAGTATTGGGAATAGTGCCCAGAGGTCTGAAGAAGGTGAGAGAGCGGTGAGACCTGGAGAGTATTGGGAATAGTGCCCAGAGGTCTGAAGAAGTTGAGCGAGAGGTGGTATCTGGAGAGTATTGGCAATAGTGGCCAGAGGTCTGTAGAAGGTGAGAGAGAGGTGAGACCTTGAGAGTATTTGGAATAGTGCCCAGAGGTCTGTAGAAGGTGCGAGAGGGGTGGAATCTGGAGAGTATTGGGAATAGTGCCCAGAGGTCTGAATGAGGTGAGACAGAGGTGAGACCTGGAGAGTATTGGGAATAGTGCCCAGAGGTCTGAAAAAGTTGTGAGAGAGATGAGACCTGGAGAGTATTGGGAATAGTGCCCAGAGGTCTGAAGAAGGTGTGAGCGAGGTGAGACCTGGAGAATATTGGGAATAGTGCCCAGAGGTCGGAAGAAGGTTTGACAGAGGTGAGGCCTGGAGAGTATTTGGAATAGTGCCCAGATGTCTGGAGAGAGGTGAGATCTGGCGAGTATTGGGAATAGTGTCCAGAGGTCTGAAGAGGTTGTGAGAGAAGTAGGATCTGGAGAGTATTGGAAATAGTGCCCAGAGGTCTGAAGAAGGTGAGCGACAGGTGGTATCTGGAGAGTATTGGAAATAGTGCCCATAGGTCTGAAGAAGGTGTGAGAGAGGTGGTATCTGAAGAGTATTTGGAATGGTGCCCAGAGGTCTGAAGAAGGTGTGAGAGAGGTGGTATCTGGAGAGTATTGGGAATAGAGCCCAGAGGTCTGAAGAAGGTGAGAGAGAGGTGAACCCTGGAGAGTATTGGGAATAGTGCCCAGAGGTCTGAAGAAGGTTTGACAGAGGTGAGGCCTGGAGAGTATTTGGAATAGTGCCCAGATTTCTGGAGAGAGGTGAGATCTGGCGAGTATTGGGAATAGTGTCCAGAGGTCTGAAGAGGTTGTGAGAGAAGTAGGATCTGGAGAGTATTGGGAATAGTGCCCAGAGGTCTGAAGAAGGTGAGCGACAGGTGGTATCTGGAGAGTATTGGAAATAGTGCCCAGAGGTCTGAAGAAGGTGTGAGAGAGGTGGTATCTGGAGAGTATTGGGAATAGTGCCCAGAGGTCTGAAGAAGGTGAGAGAGAGGTGAACCCTGGAGAGTATTGGGAATAGTGCCCAGAGGTCTGAAGAAGTTGAGCGAGAGGTGGTATCTGGAGAGTATTGGCAATAGTGGCCAGAGGTCTGTAGAAGGTGAGAGAGAGGTGAGACCTTGAGAGTATTGGGAATAGTGCCCAGAGGTCTGTAGAAGGTGCGAGAGAGGTGAGACCTTGAGAGTATTGGGAATAGTGCCCAGAGGTCTGAATGAGGTGAGACAGAGGTGAGACCTGGAGAGTATTGGGAATAGTGCCCAGAGGTCTGAAAAAGTTGTGAGAGAGATGAGACCTGGAGAGTATTGGGAATAGTGCCCAGAGGTCTGAAGAAGGTGTGGGGGAGGTGAGACTTGTAGAGTATTGGGAATAGTGCTCAGAGGTCTTACGAAGGTGTGAGAGAGGTGAGACCTGGAGAAAATTGGGAATAGTGCCAGAGGCCTGAATGGTGAGAGAGAGGTGAGACCTCGAGAGTATTGGGAAGAGTGCCCAGAGGTCTAGAGAGAGGTGAGACCTGGCGAGTATTGGGAATAGTGCCCAGAGGTCTGAAGAGGTTATGAGAGAGGTGGGTTCTGGAGAGTATTGGGAATATTGCCCAGAGGTCTGGAGAAGGTCTGAGAGAGGTGAGACCTGCAGAATATTGGGAATAATCCCCGAGGTCTGAAGAAGGTGTGGGGGAGGTGAGACTTGTAGAGTATTGGGAATAGTGCTCAGAGGTCTTAAGAAGGTGTGCGAGAGGTGAGACCTGGAGAATATTGGGAATAGTCCCTAGAGGTCTGAAGAAGGTGTGACAGAGGTGAGGCCTCGACAGTATTGGGAATAGTGCCAGAAGTCTGAACGGTGAGAGAGTGGTAAGACCTGGAGAGTATTGGCAAGAGTGCCCAGAGGTCTAGAGAGAGGTGAGACCTGGCGAGTATTGGGGATACTCCCCAGAGGTCTGAAGAAGGTGTGCGAGAGGTGGTATCTGGAGAGTATTGGAGATAGTGCCCAGAGGCCTGAAGAAGGTGTGAGAGAGGTGGTATCTGGAGAGTATTGTGAATACTGCCCAGAGGTCTGAGGAAGGTGAGCGAGAGGTGAGACCTGGCGAGTCATGGGAATAGTGCCCAGAGGTCTGAAGAAGGTGTGAGAGAGGTTGTATCTGGAGAGTATTGGGAATAGTGCCCAGAAGTCTGTAGAAGGTGAGAGAGAGGTGAGACCTTGAGAGTATTGGGAATAGTGCCCAGAGGTCTGAAGAAGGTGCAAGAGAGGTGGTATCTGGAGAGTATTGGGAATAGTGCCCAGAGGTCTGAAGGAGGTGAGGGAAAGGTGAGACCGGGAGAGTATTGGGAATAGTGCCCAGAAGTCTGAAGAAGGTGAGACAGAGGTGAGACCTGGAGAGTTTTGGGAATAGTGCCCCGAGGTCTGAAGGAGGTGAGGGAAAGGTGAGACCCGGAGAGTATTGGGAATAATGCCCAGATGTCTGAAGAAGGTGAGACAGAGGTGAGATCTGGAGAGTTTTGGGAATAGTGCCCAGAGGTCTGTAGAAGGTGAGAGAGAGGTGAGACCTGTATAGTATTGGGAATAGTGACCAGAGGTCTGGAAAAGGTGTGAGAGAGATGAGACCTGGAGAGTTTTGGTAATAGTGCTCAGAGGTCTGAAGAAGGTGTGAGCGAGGTGAGACCTGGAGAATATTGGGAATAGTGCCCAGAGGTCTGAAGAAGGTTTGACAGAGGTGAGGCCTGGAGAGTATTTGGAATAGTGCCCAGATGTCTGGAGAGAGGTGAGATCTGGCGAGTATTGGGAATAGTGTCCAGAGGTCTGAAGAGGTTGTGAGAGAAGTAGGATCTGGAGAGTATTGGGAATAGTGCCCAGAGGTCTGAAGAAGGTGAGCGAGAGGTGGTATCTGGAGAGTATTGGAAATAGTGCCCAGACGTCTGAAGAAGGTGTGAGAGAGGTGGTATCTGAAGACTATTGGGAATGGTGCCAGAGGTCTGAAGAAGGTGTGAGAGAGGTGGTATCTGGAGAGTATTGGGAATAGTGCCCAGAGGCCTGAAGAAGGTGAGCAAGAGGTGGTATCTGGAGAGTATTGGCCATAGTGGCCAGAGGTCTGTAGAAGGTGAGAGAGAGGTGAGACCTTGAGAGTATTGGGACTAGTGCCCAGAGGTCTGTAGAAGGTGCGAGAGGGGTGGTATCTGGAGAGTATTGGGAATAGTGCCCAGAGATCTGAAGGAGGTGAGGGAAGGTTGAGACCTGGAGAGTATTGGGAATAGTGACCAGAGTCTCTAGAAGGTGAGAGAGAGATGAGACCTGTAGAGTATTGGGAATAGTGCCCAGAGGTCTGTAGAAGGCGAGAGAAAGGTGAGACCTGGAGAGTATTGGGAATACCCAGTGCCCAGAGGTCTGAATGAGGTGAGACAGAGGTGAGACATGGAGAGTATTGGGAATAGTCCCCAGAGGTCTCAAAAAGTTGTGAGAGAGATGAGACCTGGAGAGTATTGGGAATAGTGCCCAGAGGTCTGAAGAAGGTGTGGGAGAGGTGAGACTTGTAGATTATTGGGAATAGTGCTTAGAGGTCTTAAGAAGGTGGGAGAGAGGTGAGACCTGGAGAAAATTGGGAATAGTGCCAGAGGTCTGAATGGTGAGAGAGAGGTGAAACCTCGAGAGTATTGGGAAGAGTGCCCAGAGGTCTAGAGAGAGGTGAGACCTGGCGAGTATTGGGAATAGTGCCCAAAGGTCTGAAGAGGTTATGAGAGAGGTGGGTTCTGGAGAGTATTGGGAATAGTGCCCAGAGGTCTGGAGAAGGTCTGAGAGAGGTGAGACCTGGAGAATATTGGGAATAGTCCCCGAGGTCTGAAGAAGGTGTGGGGGAGGTGAGACTTGGAGAATATTGGGAATAGTCCCTAGAGGCCTGAAGAAGGTGTGACAGAGGTGAGGCCTCGACAGTATTGGGAATAGTGCCAGAAGCCTGAACGGTGAGAGAGAGGTGAGACCTGGAGAGTATTGGGAAGAGTGCCCAGAGGTCTAGAGAGAGGTGAGACCTGGCGAGTATTGGGAATAGTCCCCAGAGGTCTGAAGAAGGTGTGCGAGAGGTGGTATCTGGAGAGTATTGGAGATAGTGCCCAGAGGTCTGAAGAAGGTGTGAGAGAGGTGGTATCTGGAGAGTATTGGGAATAGTGCCCAGAGGTCTGAAGGAGGTGAGAGAGGGGTGAGACCTGGAGAGTATTGTGAATACTGCCCAGAGGTCTGAGGAAGGTGAGCGAGAGGTGAGACCTGGTGAGTCATGGGAATAATGCTCAGAGGTCTGAAGAAGGTGTGAGAGAGGTTGTATCTGGAGAGTATTGGGAATAGTGACCAGAAGTCTGTAGAAGGTGAGAGAGAGGTGAGACCTTGAGAGTATTGGGAATAGTGCCCAGAGGTCTGAAGAAGGTGCAAGAGAGGTGGTATCTGGAGAGTATTGGGAATAGTGCCCAGAGGTCTGAAGGAGGTGAGGGAAAGGTGAGACCTGGAGAGTATTGGGAATAGTGCCCAGAAGTCTGTAGAAGGTGAGACAGAGGTGAGACCTGTAGAGTTTTGGGAATAGTGCCCAGAGGTCTGTAGAAGGTGAGAGAGAGGTGAGAGCTGCAGAGTATTGGGAATAGTGCCCAGAGGTCTGAAGAATTCGAGAGAGAGGTGAGACCTGGAGAGTATTGGGAATAGTGCCCAGAGGTCTGAAAAAGGTGTGAGAGAGATGAGACCTGGAGAGTATTGGGAATAGTGCCCAGAGGTCTGGAGAAGGTGTGAGAGAGGTGGGATCTGGATAGTATTGGGAATAGTGCCCAGAGGTCTGTAGAAGGTGAGAGTGAGGTGAGAACTGTAGAGTATTGGGAATAGTGCCCAGAGGTCTGAAGAAGGTGTGAGCTAGGTGAGACCTGGAGAATATTGGGAATAGTGCCCAGAGGTCTGAAGAAGGTTTGACAGAGGTGAGGCCTGGAGCGTATTTGGAATATGCCCAGATGTCTGGAGAGAGGTGAGATCTGGCGAGTATTGGGAATAGTGCCCAGAGGACTGAAGAGGTTGTGAGAGAAGTAGGATCTGGAGAGTATTGGGAATAGTGCCCAGAGGTCTGAAGAAGGTGAGCGAGAGGTGGTATCTGGAGAGTATTGGAAATAGTGCCCAGAGGTCTGAAGAAGGTGTGAGAGAGGTGGTATCTGAAGAGTATTGGGAATGGTGCCCAGAGGTCTGAAGGACGTGAGACAGAGGTGAGACCTGGAGAGTATTGGGAATAGTGCCCAGAGGTCTGTAGAAGGTGAGTGAGAGGTGGTATCTGGAGAGTATTGGAGATAGTACCCAGAGATCTGAAGAAGGTGTGAGAGAGGTGGTATCTGGAGAGTATTGGGAATAGTGCCCAGAGGTCTGAAGGAGATGAGAGAGGGGTGAGACCCGGAGAGTATTGTGAATACTGCCCAGAGGTCTGAGGAAGGTGAGCGAGAGGTGAGACCTGGCGAGTCATGGGAATAGTGCCCAGAGGTCTGAAGAAGGTGTGAGAGAGGTTGTATCTGGAGAGTATTGGGAATAGTGCCCAGAAGTCTGTAGAAGGTGAGAGAGAGGTGAGACCTTGAGAGTATTGGGAATAGTGCCCAGAGTTCTGAAGAAGGTGCAAGAGAGGTGGTATCTGGAGAGTATTCGGAATAGTGCCCAGAGGTCTGAAGGAGGTGAGGGAAAGGTGAGACCTGGAGAGTATTGGGAATAGTGCCCAGAAGTCTGTAGAAGGTGAGACAGAGGTGAGACCTGTAGAGTTTTGGGAATAGTGCCCAGAGGTCTGTAGAAGGTGAGAGAGAGGTGATAGCTGCAGAGTATTGGGAATAGTGCCCAGAGGTCTGAAGAATTCGAGAGAGAGGTGAGACCTGGAGAGTATTGGGAATAGTGCCCAGAGGTCTGAAAAAGGTGTGAGAGAGATGAGACCTGGAGAGTATTGGGAATAGTGCCCAGAGGTCTGGAGAAGGTGTGAGAGAGGTGGGATCTGGAGAGTATTGGGAATAGTGCCCAGAGGTCTGTAGAAGGTGAGAGTGAGGTGAGAACTGTAGCGTATTGGGAATAGTGCCCAGAGGTCTGGAAAAGGTGTGAGAGAGATGAGACCTGGACAGTATTGGGAATAGTGCTCAGAGGTCTGAAGAAGGTGTGAGCGAGGTGAGACCTGGAGAATATTGGGAATAGTGCCCAGAGGTCTGAAGAAGGTTTGACAGAGGTGAGGCCTGGAGAGTATTTGGAATAGTGCCCAGATGTCTGGAGAGAGGTGAGATCTGGCGAGTATTGGGAATAGTGTCCAGAGGTCTGAAGAGGTTGTGAGAGAAGTAGGATCTGGAGAGTATTGGGAATAGTGCCCAGAGGTCTGAAGAAGGTGAGCGAGAAGTGGTATCTGGAGAGTATTGGAAATAGTGCCCAGAGGTCTGAAGAAGGTGTGAGAGAGGTGGTATCTGAAGAGTATTGGGAATGGTGCCCAGAGGTCTGAAGAAGGTGTGAGAGAGGTGGTATCTGGAGAGTATTGGGAATAGTGCCCAGAGGTCTGAAGAAGGTGAGAGAGAGGTGAGACCTGGAGAGTATTGGGAATAGTGCCCAGAGGTCTGAAGAAGTTGAGCGAGAGGTGGTATCTGGAGAGTATTGGCAATAGTGGCCAGAGGTCTGTAGAAGGTGAGAGAGAGGTGAGACCTTGAGAGTATTTGGAATAGTGCCCAAAGGTCTGTAGAAGGTGCGAGAGGGGTGGTATCTGGAGAGTATTGGGAATAGTGCCCAGAGGTCTGAATGAGGTGAGACAGAGGTGAGACCTGGAGAGTATTGGGAATAGTGCCCAGAGGTCTGAAGAAGGTGTGAGCGAGGTGAGACCTGGAGAATATTGGGAATAGTGCCCAGAGGTCTGAAGAAGGTGTGGGAGAGGTGAGACTTGTAGAGTATTGGGAATAGTGCTCAGAGGTCTTAAGAAGGTGTGAGAGAGGTGAGACCTGGAGAAAATTGGGAATAGTGCCAGAGGTCTGAATGGTGGGAGAGAGGTGAGACCTCGAGAGTATTGGGAAGAGTGCCCGGAGGTCTAGAGAGAGGTGAGACCTGGCGAGTATTGGGAATAGTGCCCAGAGGTCTGAAGAAGTTGTGAGAGAGGTGGGTTCTGGAGAGTATTGGGAATACTGCCCAGAGGTCTGAGGAAGGTGAGCGAGAGGTGAGACCTGGCGAGTCATGGGAATAGTGCCCAGAGGTCTGAAGAAGGTGTGAGAGAGGTTGTATCTGGAGAGTATTGGGAATAGTGCCCAGAAGTCTGTAGAAGGTGAGAGAGAGGTGAGACCTTGAGAGTATTGGGAATAGTGCCCAGAGGTCTGAAGAAGGTGCAAGAGAGGTGGTATCTGGAGAGTATTGGGAATAGTGCCCAGAGGTCTGAAGGAGGTGAGGGAAAGGTGAGACCGGGAGAGTATTGGGAATAGTGCCCAGAAGTCTGAAGAAGGTGAGACAGAGGTGAGACCTGGAGAGTTTTGGGAATAGTGCCCCGAGGTCTGAAGGAGGTGAGGGAAAGGTGAGACCCGGAGAGTATTGGGAATAATGCCCAGATGTCTGAAGAAGGTGAGACAGAGGTGAGATCTGGAGAGTTTTGGGAATAGTGCCCAGAGGTCTGTAGAAGGTGAGAGAGAGGTGAGACCTGTATAGTATTGGGAATAGTGACCAGAGGTCTGGAAAAGGTGTGAGAGAGATGAGACCTGGAGAGTTTTGGTAATAGTGCTCAGAGGTCTGAAGAAGGTGTGAGCGAGGTGAGACCTGGAGAATATTGGGAATAGTGCCCAGAGGTCTGAAGAAGGTTTGACAGAGGTGAGGCCTGGAGAGTATTTGGAATAGTGCCCAGATGTCTGGAGAGAGGTGAGATCTGGCGAGTATTGGGAATAGTGTCCAGAGGTCTGAAGAGGTTGTGAGAGAAGTAGGATCTGGAGAGTATTGGGAATAGTGCCCAGAGGTCTGAAGAAGGTGAGCGAGAGGTGGTATCTGGAGAGTATTGGAAATAGTGCCCAGAGGTCTGAAGAAGGTGTGAGAGAGGTGGTATCTGAAGACTATTGGGAATGGTGCCAGAGGTCTGAAGAAGGTGTGAGAGAGGTGGTATCTGGAGAGTATTGGGAATAGTGCCCAGAGGCCTGAAGAAGGTGAGCAAGAGGTGGTATCTGGAGAGTATTGGCAATAGTGGCCAGAGGTCTGTAGAAGGTGAGAGAGAGGTGAGACCTTGAGAGTATTGGGACTAGTGCCCAGAGGTCTGAAGAAGGTGTGAGAGAGGTGGCATCTGGAGAGTATTTGGAATAGTGCCCAGATGTCTGGAGAGAGGTGAGATCTGGCGAGTATTGGGAATAGTGTCCAGAGGTCTGAAGAGGTTGTGAGAGAAGTAGGATCTGGAGAATATTGGGAATAGTCCCTAGAGGTCTGAAGAAGGTGTGACAGAGGTGAGGCCTCGACAGTATTGGGAATAGTGCCAGAAGCCTGAACGGTGAGAGAGAGGTGAGACCTGGAGAGTATTGGGAAGAGTGCCCAGAGGTCTAGAGAGAGGTGAGACCTGGCGAGTATTGGGAATAGTCCCCAGAGGTCTGAAGAAGGTGTGCGAGAGGTGGTATCTGGAGAGTATTGGAGATAGTGCCCAGAGGTCTGAAGAAGGTGTGAGAGAGGTGGTATCTGGAGAGTATTGGGAATAGTGCCCAGAGGTCTGAAGGAGGTGAGAGAGGGGTGAGACCTGGAGAGTATTGTGAATACTGCCCAGAGGTCTGAGGAAGGTGAGCGAGAGGTGAGACCTGGTGAGTCATGGGAATAATGCCCAGAGGTCTGAAGAAGGTGTGAGAGAGGTTGTATCTGGAGAGTATTGGGAATAGTGACCAGAAGTCTGTAGAAGGTGAGAGAGAGGTGAGACCTTGAGAGTATTGGGAATAGTGCCCAGAGGTCTGAAGAAGGTGCAAGAGAGGTGGTATCTGGAGAGTATTGGGAATAGTGCCGAGAGGTCTGAAGGAGGTGAGGGAAAGGTGAGACCTGGAGAGTATTGGGAATAGTGCCCAGAAGTCTGTAGAAGGTGAGACAGAGGTGAGACCTGTAGAGTTTTGGGAATAGTGCCCAGAGGTCTGTAGAAGGTGAAAGAGAGGTGAGAGCTGCAGAGTATTGGGAATAGTGCCCAGAGGTCTGAAGAATTCGAGAGAGATGTGAGACCTGGAGAGTATTGGGAATAGTGCCCAGAGGTCTGAAAAAGGTGTGAGAGAGATGAGACCTGGAGAGTATTGGGAATAGTGCCCAGAGGTCTGGAGAAGGTGTGAGAGAGGTGGGATCTGGATAGTATTGGGAATAGTGCCCAGAGGTCTGTAGAAGGTGAGAGTGAGGTGAGAACTGTAGAGTATTGGGAATAGTGCCCAGAGGTCTGAAGAAGGTGTGAGCGAGGTGAGACCTGGAGAATATTGGGAATAGTGCCCAGAGGTCTGAAGAAGGTTTGACAGAGGTGAGGCCTGGAGCGTATTTGGAATATGCCCAGATGTCTGGAGAGAGGTGAGATCTGGCGAGTATTGGGAATAGTGTCCAGAGGACTGAAGAGGTTGTGAGAGAAGTAGGATCTGGAGAGTATTGGGAATAGTGCCCAGAGGTCTGAAGAAGGTGAGCGAGAGGTGGTATCTGGAGAGTATTGGAAATAGTGCCCAGAGGTTTGAAGAAGGTGTGAGAGAGGTGGTATCTGAAGAGTATTGGGAATGGTGCCCAGAGGTCTGAAGGACGTGAGACAGAGGTGAGACCTGGAGAGTATTGGGAATAGTGCCCAGAGGTCTGTAGAAGGTGAGTGAGAGGTGGTATCTGGAGAGTATTGGAGATAGTACCCAGAGATCTGAAGAAGGTGTGAGAGAGGTGGTATCTGGAGAGTATTGGGAATAGTGCCCAGAGGTCTGAAGGAGATGAGAGAGGGGTGAGACCTGGAGAGTATTGTGAATACTGCCCAGAGGTCTGAGGAAGGTGAGCGAGAGGTGAGACCTGGCGAGTCATGGGAATAGTGCCCAGAGGTCTGAAGAAGGTGTGAGAGAGGTTGTATCTGGAGAGTATTGGGAATAGTGCCCAGAAGTCTGTAGAAGGTGAGAGAGAGGTGAGACCTTGAGAGTATTGGGAATAGTGCCCAGAGTTCTGAAGAAGGTGCAAGAGAGGTGGTATCTGGAGAGTATTCGGAATAGTGCCCAGAGGTCTGAAGGAGGTGAGGGAAAGGTGAGACCTGGAGAGTATTGGGAATAGTGCCCAGAAGTCTGTAGAAGGTGAGACAGAGGTGAGACCTGTAGAGTTTTGGGAATAGTGCCCAGAGGTCTGTAGAAGGTGAGAGAGAGGTGATAGCTGCAGAGTATTGGGAATAGTGCCCAGAGGTCTGAAGAATTCGAGAGAGAGGTGAGACCTGGAGAGTATTGGGAATAGTGCCCAGAGGTCTGAAAAAGGTGTGAGAGAGATGAGACCTGGAGAGTATTGGGAATAGTGCCCAGAGGTCTGGAGAAGGTGTGAGAGAGGTGGGATCTGGAGAGTATTGGGAATAGTGCCCAGAGGTCTGTAGAAGGTGAGAGTGAGGTGAGAACTGTAGCGTATTGGGAATAGTGCCCAGAGGTCTGGAAAAGGTGTGAGAGAGATGAGACCTGGACAGTATTGGGAATAGTGCTCAGAGGTCTGAAGAAGGTGTGAGCGAGGTGAGACCTGGAGAATATTGGGAATAGTGCCCAGAGGTCTGAAGAAGGTTTGACAGAGGTGAGGCCTGGAGAGTATTTGGAATAGTGCCCAGATGTCTGGAGAGAGGTGAGATCTGGCGAGTATTGGGAATAGTGTCCAGAGGTCTGAAGAGGTTGTGAGAGAAGTAGGATCTGGAGAGTATTGGGAATAGTGCCCAGAGGTCTGAAGAAGGTGAGCGAGAAGTGGTATCTGGAGAGTATTGGAAATAGTGCCCAGAGGTCTGAAGAAGGTGTGAGAGAGGTGGTATCTGAAGAGTATTGGGAATGGTGCCCAGAGGTCTGAAGAAGGTGTGAGAGAGGTGGTATCTGGAGAGTATTGGGAATAGTGCCCAGAGGTCTGAAGAAGGTGAGAGAGAGGTGAGACCTGGAGAGTATTGGGAATAGTGCCCAGAGGTCTGAAGAAGTTGAGCGAGAGGTGGTATCTGGAGAGTATTGGCAATAGTGGCCAGAGGTCTGTAGAAGGTGAGAGAGAGGTGAGACCTTGAGAGTATTTGGAATAGTGCCCAAAGGTCTGTAGAAGGTGCGAGAGGGGTGGTATCTGGAGAGTATTGGGAATAGTGCCCAGAGGTCTGAATGAGGTGAGACAGAGGTGAGACCTGGAGAGTATTGGGAATAGTGCCCAGAGGTCTGAAGAAGGTGTGAGCGAGGTGAGACCTGGAGAATATTGGGAATAGTGCCCAGAGGTCTGAAGAAGGTGTGGGAGAGGTGAGACTTGTAGAGTTTTGGGAATAGTGCTCAGAGGTCTTAAGAAGGTGTGAGAGAGGTGAGACCTGGAGAAAATTGGGAATAGTGCCAGAGGTCTGAATGGTGAGAGAGAGGTGAG
The DNA here is from genome assembly GCF_040938575.1 of Ambystoma mexicanum. Lineage (NCBI taxonomy): Eukaryota > Metazoa > Chordata > Amphibia > Caudata > Ambystomatidae > Ambystoma > Ambystoma mexicanum. The sequence goes on along the minus strand of NC_090926.1, from coordinate 320,853,373 downwards.
ACCTCGAGAGTATTGGGAAGAGTGCCCGGAGGTCTAGAGAGAGGTGAGACCTGGCGAGTATTGGGAATAGTGCCCAGAGGTCTGAAGAAGTTGTGAGAGAGGTGGGTTCTGGAGAGTATTGGGAATAGTGCCCAGAGGTCTGAAGAAGGTCTGAGAGAGGTGAGACCTGGAGAATATTGGGAATAGTCCCCGAGGTCTGAAGAAGGTGTGCGAGAGGTGGTATCTGGAGAGTATTTGAGATAGTGCCCAGAGGTCAGAAGAAGGTGTGATAGAGGTGGTATCTGGAGAGTATTGGGAATAGTGCCCAGAGGTCTGAAGAAGGTGTGAGAGAGGTGGTATCTGGAGAGTATTGGGAATAGTGCCCAGAGGTGTGAAGAGGGTGTGAGAGAGGTGGTATCTGAAGAGTATTAGGAATAGTGCCCAGAGGTCTGAAGGAGGTGAGAGAGGGTTGAGACCTGGAGAGTATTGTGAATACTGCCCAGAGGTCTGAGGAAGGGGAGCGAGAGGTGAGACCTGTCGAGTCATGGGAATAGTGCCCAGAGGTCTGAAGAAGGTCTGAGAGAGGTTATATCTGGAGAGTATCGGGAATAGTGCCCAGAGGTCTGTAGAAGGTGAGAGAGAGGTAAGAATTGTAGAGTATTGGGAATAGTGCCCAGAGGTCTGTATAAGGTGTGAGAGAGGTGGTATCTGGAGAGTATTGGGAATAGTTCCCAGAGGTCTGAAGTATGTGAGACAAAGGTGAGACCTGGAGAGTATTGGGAATAGTTCCCAAAAATCTGAAGAATGTGAGACAGAGGTGAGACCTGGAGAGTTTTGGGAATAGTTCCGAGAGGTCTGTAGAAGGTGAGAGAGAGTTGAGACCTGTAGAGTATTGGGAATAGTGCCCAGAGGTCTGAAGAAGGCGAGAGAGAGGTGAGACCTGGAGAGTATTGGGAATAGTGCCCAGAGGTCTGAAGGAGGTGAGACAGAGGTGAGACCTGGAGAGTATTGGGAATAGTGCCCAGAGGTCTGAAAAAGGCGTGAGAGAGATGAGCCCTTGATAGTATTGGGAACACTGCCCAGAGTTCTGAAGAAGGTGTGGGAGAGGTGAGACTTGTAGAGTATTGGGAATAGTGCCCAGAGGTCTGAAGAAGGTGTGACAGAGGTGAGGCCTGGACAGTATTGGGAATAGGGCCAGAGGTCTGAACGGTGAGAGAGAGGTGAGACCTGGAGAGTATTGGGAATAGTGCCCAGAGGTCTAGAGAGAGGTTAGACCTGACGAATATTGGGAAATGTGCCCAGAGGTCTGAAGAGGTTGTGAGACAGGTGGGTTCTGGAGAGTATTGGGAATAGTGCCCAGAGGTCTGAAGAAGGTCTGAGAGAGGTGAGACCTGGAGAATATTGGAAATAGTGCCCAGAGGTCTGAAGAAGGTGTGAGAGACGTGGGATCTGGAGAGTACTGGGAATACTGCCCAGAGGTCTTCGAGGTCTGTCGAAGGTGAGAGAGAGGTGAGACCCCGAGAGTATTGGGAATAGTGCCCAGTGGTCTGTAGAAGGTGCGAGATAGGTGGTATCTGGAGAGTATTGGGAATAGTGCCCAGAAGTCTGAAGAAGGTGAGAAAGAGGTGAGACCTGGAGAATATTGGAAATAGTGCCCAGAGGTCTGAAGAAGGTGTGAGAGACGTGGGATCTGGAGAGTACTGGGAATAGTGCCCAGAGGTGTGATGAAGTGTGAGAGAGGGGGTATCTGGAGAGTATTGGGAATAGCGCCCAGAGGTCTGAAGAAGGTCTGAGAGAGGTGAGACCTGGAGAATATTGGAAATAGTGCCCAGAGGTCTGAAGAAGGTGTGAGAGACGTGGGATCTGGAGAGTACTGGGAATAGTGCCCAGAGGTGTGATGAAGTGTGAGAGAGGGGGTATCTGGAGAGTATTGGGAATAGTGCCAGAGTTCTGAAGGAGGTGAGAGAGGGGTGTGACATGGAGAGTATTGTGAATACTGCCCAGAGGTCTGAGGAAGGTGAGCGAGAGGTGAGACCTGGCGAGTCATGGGAATAGTGCCCAGAGGTCTGAAGAAGGTGAGAGAGGGGTGAGACCTGGAGAGTATTGGGAATAGTGCCCAGAGGTCTGTAAAAGGTGAGAGAGAGGTGAGACCTGGAGAGTATTGGGAATAGTGCCCAGAGGTCTGAAGACGGTGTGAGAGAGGTGAGACCTGGAGAGTATTTGGAATAGTGCCCAGAGGTCTGAGGAAGGTGAGCGAGAGGTGAGACCTGGCGAGTCATGGGAATAGTGCCCAGACGTCTGAAGAAGGTGAGAGAGAGGTGAGACCTGGAGAATATTGGGAATAGTGCCCAGAGGTCTGAAGAAGGTGTGACAGAAGTGAGGCCTGGAGAGAATTCGGAATAGTGCCCAGATGTCTGGAGAGAGGTGATATCTGGCGAGGATTGGGAATAGTGCCCAGAGGTCTGAAGAGGTTGTGAAAGAAGTGGGATCTGGAGAGTATTGGGAATAGTGCCCAGAGGTCTGAAGAAGGTGAGCGAGAGGTGGTATCTGGAGAGTATTGGAAATAGTGCCCAGAGGTCTGAAGAAGGTGTGAGAGAGGTGGTATCTGAAATGAATTGAGAATAGTGCCCAGAGGTCTGAAGAAGGTGTGAGAGAGGTGGTATCTGGAGAGTATTGGGAATAGTGCCCAGAGGTCTGAAGAAGGATAGAGAGAGGTGAGTCCTGGAGAGTATTGGGAATAGTGCCCAGACGTCTGAATAGGTTGTGAGAGATGTTGTTTCTGGAGAGTATTGGGAATAGTGCCCAGAGGTCTGTCGAAGGTGAGAGAGAGGTGAGACCCCGAGAGTATTGGGAATAGTGCCCAGTGGTCTGTAGAAGGTGCGAGATAGGTGGTATCTGGAGAGTATTGGGAATAGTGCCCAGAAGTCTGAAGAAGGTGAGAAAGAGGTGAGACCTGGAGAATATTGGAAATAGTGCCCAGAGGTCTGAAGAAGGTGTGAGAGACGTGGGATCTGGAGAGTACTGGGAATAGTGCCCAGAGGTGTGATGAAGTGTGAGAGAGGGGGTATCTGGAGAGTATTGGGAATAGTGCCCAGAGGTCTGAAGAAGGTCTGAGAGAGGTGAGACCTGGAGAATATTGGAAATAGTGCCCAGAGGTCATCACTATTCCCAATATTCTCCAGGTCTCACCTCTCTCTCACCTTCTTCAGACGTCTGGGCACTATTCCCATGACTCGCCAGGTCTCACCTCTCGCTCACCTTCCTCAGACCTCTGGGCAGTATTCCAAATACTCTCCAGGTCTCACCTCTCTCACACCGTCTTCAGACCTCTGGGCACTATTCCCAATACTCTCCAGGTCCCACGTCTCTCACACCTTCTTCAGACCTCTGGGCACTATTCCCAATACTCTCCAGATCCCACGTCTCTCACACCTTCTTCAGACCTCTGGGCACTATTTCCAATATTCTCCAGGTCTCACCTCTTTCTCACCTTCTTCAGACTTCTGGGCACTATTCCCAATACTCTCCAGATACCACCTATCTCGCACCTTCTACAGACCACTGTGCACTATTCCCAATACTCTCGGGGTCTCACCTCTCTCTCACCTTCGACAGACCTCTGGGCACTATTCCCAATACTCTCCAGAAACAACATCTCTCACAACCTATTCAGACGTCTGGGCACTATTCCCAATACTCTCCAGGACTCACCTCTCTCTATCCTTCTTCAGACCTCTGGGCACTATTCCCAATACTCTCCAGATACCACCTCTCTCACACCTTCTTCAGACCTCTGGGCACTATTCTCAATTCATTTCAGATACCACCTCTCTCACACCTTCTTCAGACCTCTGGGCACTATTTCCAATACTCTCCAGATACCACCTCTCGCTCACCTTCTTCAGACCTCTGGGCACTATTCCCAATACTCTCCAGATACCACCTATCTCGCACCTTCTACAGACCACTGGGAACTATTCCCAATACTCTCGGGGTCTCACCTCTCTCTCACCTTCGACAGACCTCTGGGCACTATTCCCAATACTCTCCAGAAACAACATCTCTCACAACCTATTCAGACGTCTGGGCACTATTCCCAATACTCTCCAGGACTCACCTCTCTCTATCCTTCTTCAGACCTCTGGGCACTATTCCCAATACTCTCCAGATACCACCTCTCTCACACCTTCTTCAGACCTCTGGGCACTATTCTCAATTAATTTCAGATACCACCTCTCTCACACCTTCTTCAGACCTCTGGGCACTATTTCCAATACTCTCCAGATACCACCTCTCAATCACCTTCTTCAGACCTCTGGGCACTATTCCCAATGCACTCCAGATCCCACTTCTTTCACAACCTCTTCAGACCTCTGGGCACTATTCCCAATACTCGCCAGATATCACCTCTCTCCAGACATCTGGGCACTATTCCGAATTCTCTCCAGGCCTCACTTCTGTCACACCTTCTTCAGACCTCTGGGCACTATTCCCAATATTCTCCAGGTCTCACCTCTCTCTCACCTTCTTCAGACGTCTGGGCACTATTCCCATGACTCGCCAGGTCTCACCTCTCGCTCACCTTCCTCAGACCTCTGGGCACTATTCCAAATACTCTCCAGGTCTCACCTCTCTCACACCGTCTTCAGACCTCTGGGCACTATTCCCAATACTCTCCAGGTCTCACCTCTCTCTCACCTTTTACAGACCTCTGGGCACTATTCCCAATACTCTCCAGGTCTCACCCCTCTCTCACCTTCTTCAGACCTCTGGGCACTATTCCCATGACTCGCCAGGTTGTGAGACAGGTGGGTTCTGGAGAGTATTGGGAATAGTGCCCAGAGGTCTGAAGAAGGTCTGAGCGAGGTGAGACCTGGAGAATATTGGAAATAGTGCCCAGAGGTCTGAAGAAGGTGTGAGAGACGTGGGATCTGGAGAGTACTGGGAATACTGCCCAGAGGTGTGATGAAGTGTGAGAGAGGGGGTATCTGGAGAGTATTGGGAATAGTGCCAGAGGCCTGAAAAAGTTGTGAGAGAGATGAGACCTGGAGAGCATTGGAAATAGGGCCCAGAGGTCTGAAGAAGGTGTGAGAGAGGTGGTATCTGGAGAGTATTGGGAATAGTGCCCAGAGGTCTGAAGAAGGTGAGAGAGAGAGGTGAGTCCTGGAGAGTATTGGGAATAGTGCCCAGATGTCTGGAGAGAGGTGTGATCTGGTGAGTATTGAGAATAGTGCCCAGACGTCTGAATAGGTTGTGAGAGATGTTGTATCTGGAGTGTATTGGGAGTAGTGCCCAGAGGTCTGTCGAAGGTGAGAGAGAGGTGAGACCCCGAGAGTATTGGGAATAGTGCCCAGTGGTCTGTAGAAGGTGCGAGATAGGTGGTATCTGGAGAGTATTGGGAATAGTGCCCAGAAGTCTGAAGAAGCTGAGAAAGAGGTGAGACCTGGAGAGTTTTGGGAATAGTGCCCAGAGTTTGTAGAAGGTGAGAGAGAGGTGAGACCTGTAGAGTATTGGGAATAGTTCCCAGATGTCTGAAGAAGGCGAGGGAGAGGTGAGACCTGGAGAGTATTGGGAATAGTGCCCAGAGGTCTGAAGGAGGTGAGACAGAGGTGAGACCTGGAGAGTATTGGGAATAGTGCCCAGAGGTCTGAAAACATTGTGAGAGAGATGAGACCTGGAGAGTATTGGGAATAGTGCCCAGAGGTCTGAAGAAGGTGTAGGGGAGGTGAGACTTGTAGAGTATTGGGAATAGTGCTCAGAGGTCTTAAGAAGGTGTGAGAGAGGTGAGACCTGGAGAATAATGGGAATAGTCCCTAGAGGTCTGAAGAAGGTGTGACAGAGGTGAGGCCTCGACAGTATTGGGAATAGTGCCAGAAGTCTGAACGGTAAGAGAGAGGTGAGACCTAGAGAGTATTGGGAAGAGTGCCCAGAGGTCTAGAGAGAGGTTAGACCTGGCGAGTATTGGGAATAGTGCCCAGAGGTCTGAAGAGGTTGTGAGAGAGGTGGGTTCTGGAGAGTATTGCGAATAGTGCCTAGAGGTCTGAAGAAGGTCTGAGAGAGGTGAGACCTGGAGAATATTGGGAATAGTCCCCAGAGGTCTGAAGAAGGTGTGCGAGAGGTGGTATCTGGAGAGTATTGGAGATAGTGCCCAGAGGTCTGAAGAAGGTGTGAGAGAGGTGGTATCTGGAGAGTATTGGGAATAGTGCCCAGAAGTCTGAAGGAGGTGAGAGAGGGATGAGACCTGGAGAGTATTGTGAATACTGCCCAGAGGTCTGAGGAAGGTGAGCGAGAGGTGAGACCTGGTGAGTCATGGGAATAATGCCCAGAGGTCTGAAGAAGGTGTGAGAGAGGTTGTATCTGGAGAGTATTGGGAATAGTGACCAGAAGTCTGTAGAAGGTGAGAGAGAGGTGAGACCTTGAGAGTATTGGGAATAGTGCCCAGAGGTCTGAAGAAGGTGCAAGAGAGGTGGTATCTGGAGAGTATTGGGACTAGTGCCCAGAGGTCTGAAGGAGGTGAGGGAAAGGTGAGACCTGGAGAGTATTGGGAATAGTGCCCAGAAGTCTGTAGAAGGTGAGAGAGAGGTGAGACCTTGAGAGTATTGGGAATAGTGCCCAGAGGTCTGTAGAAGGTGCAAGAGAGGTGGTATTTGGAGAGTATTGGGAATAGGGCCCAGAGGTCTGAAGGAGGTGAGGGAAAGGTGAGACCTGGAGAGTATTGGGAATAGTGCCCAGAAGTCTGTAGAAGGTGAGACAGAGGTGAGACCTGTAGAGTTTTGGGAATAGTGCCCAGAGGTCTGAAGGAGGTGAGGGAAAGGTGAGACCTGGAGAGTATTGGGAATAGTGCCCAGAAGTCTGTAGAAGGTGAGACAGAGGTGAGACCTGGAGAGTTTTGGGAATAGTGCCCAGAGGACTGAAAAAGGTGAGAGAGAGGTGAGACCTGGAGAGTATTTGGAATAGTGCCCAGAGGTCCGAAGGAGGTGAGACAGAGGAGAGACCTGGAAAGTATTGGGAATAGTGCCCAGATGTCTGTAGAAGGTGAGAGAGAGGTGAGACCTGGAGAGTATTGGGATTAGTGACCAGAGGTATGAAGAAGGTTAGAGAGAGGTGAGACCTGGAGAGTATTGGGAATAGTGCCGAGGTAGGAAGAAGGTGTGACAGAGATGAGGCCTGGACAGTATTGGGAATAGGGCTAGAGGTCCGAACGGTGAGAGAGAGGTGAGACCTGGAGAGTATTGGGACTAGTGCCCAGAGGTCTAGAGAGAGGTGAGGCCTGGCGAGTATTGGGAATAGTGCCCAGAGATCTGAAGAGGTTGTGAGACAGGTGGGTTCTGGAGAGTATTGGGAATAGTGCCCAGAGGTCTGAAGAAGGTGTGATAGAGGTGGTATCTGGAGAGTATTGGGAATGGTGCCCAGAGTTCTGAGGAAGTTGTGAGAGCGGTGGTATCTGGACAGTATTGGGAATAGTGCCCAGAGGTGTCAAGAAGGTGTGAGAGAGGTGGTATCTGGAGAGTATTGGGAATAGTGCCCAGAGGTCTGAATTAGGTGAGAGAGGGGTGAGACCTGGAGAGTATTGTGATACGCCCAGAGGTCTGAGGAAGGCGAGCGAGAGGTGAGACCTGGAGAGTATTGAGAATAGTGCCCAGAGGTCTGAAGGAGGAGAGACAGAGGTGAGACCTGGAGAGTATTGGGAATAGTGCCCAGAGGTCTGAAAAAGGCGTGAGAGAGATGAGCCCTGGATAGTATTGGGAATACTGCCCAGAGTTCCGAAGAAGGTGTGGGAGAGGTCAGACTTGTAGAGTATTGGAAATAGTGCCCAGAGGTCTGAAGAAGGTGTGACAGAGGTGAGGCCTGGACAGTATTGGGAATAGGGCCAGAGGTCTGAACGGGAGAGAGAGGTGAGACCTGGAGAGTATTGCGAATAGTGCCCAGAGGTCTAGAGAGAGGTGAGACCTGACTAGTATTGGGAAATGTGCCCAGAGGTCTGAAGAGGTTGTGAGACAGGTGGGTTCTGGAGAGTATTGGGAATAGTGCCCAGGGGTCTGAAGAAGGTCTGAGAGAGGTGAGACCTGGAGAATATTGGAAATAGTGCCCAGAGGTCTGAAGAAGGTGTGAGAGACGTGGGATCTGGAGAGTACTGGGAATAGTGCCCAGAGGTGTGATGAAGTGTGAGAGAGGGGGTATCTGGAGAGTATTGGGAACAGTGCCAGAGTTCTGAAGGAGGTGAGAGAGGGGTGTGACATGGAGAGTATTGTGAATACTGCCCAGAGGTCTGAGGAAGGTGAGCGAGAGGTGAGACCTGGCGAGTCATGGGAATAGTGCCCAGAGGTCTGAAGAAGGTGAGAGAGGGGTGAGACCTGGAGAGTATTGGGAATAGTGCCCAGTGGTCTGTAGAAGGTGCGAGATAGGTGGTATCTGGAGAGTATTGGGAATAGTGCCCAGAAGTCTGAAGAAGCTGAGAAAGAGGTGAGACCTGGAGAGTTTTGGGAATAGTGCCCAGAGTTTGTAGAAGGTGAGAGAGAGGTGAGACCTGTAGAGTATTGGGAATAGTTCCCAGATGTCTGAAGAAGGCGAGGGAGAGGTGAGACCTGGAGAGTATTGGGAATAGTGCCCAGAGGTCTGAAGGAGGTGAGACAGAGGTGAGACCTGGAGAGTATTGGGAATAGTGCCCAGAGGTCTGAAAACATTGTGAGAGAGATGAGACCTGGAGAGTATTGGGAATAGTGCCCAGAGGTCTGAAGAAGGTGTAGGGGAGGTGAGACTTGTAGAGTATTGGGAATAGTGCTCAGAGGTCTTAAGAAGGTGTGAGAGAGGTGAGACCTGGAGAATATTGGGAATAGTCCCTAGAGGTCTGAAGAAGGTGTGACAGAGGTGAGGCCTCGACAGTATTGGGAATAGTGCCAGAAGTCTGAACGGTAAGAGAGAGGTGAGACCTAGAGAGTATTGGGAAGAGTGCCCAGAGGTCTAGAGAGAGGTTAGACCTGGCGAGTATTGGGAATAGTGCCCAGAGGTCTGAAGAGGTTGTGAGAGAGGTGGGTTCTGGAGAGTATTGCGAATAGTGCCTAGAGGTCTGAAGAAGGTCTGAGAGAGGTGAGACCTGGAGAATATTGGGAATAGTCCCCAGAGGTCTGAAGAAGGTGTGCGAGAGGTGGTATCTGGAGAGTATTGGAGATAGTGCCCAGAGGTCTGAAGAAGGTGTGAGAGAGGTGGTATCTGGAGAGTATTGGGAATAGTGCCCAGAAGTCTGAAGGAGGTGAGAGAGGGATGAGACCTGGAGAGTATTGTGAATACTGCCCAGAGGTCTGAGGAAGGTGAGCGAGAGGTGAGACCTGGTGAGTCATGGGAATAATGCCCAGAGGTCTGAAGAAGGTGTGAGAGAGGTTGTATCTGGAGAGTATTGGGAATAGTGACCAGAAGTCTGTAGAAGGTGAGAGAGAGGTGAGACCTTGAGAGTATTGGGAATAGTGCCCAGAGGTCTGAAGAAGGTGCAAGAGAGGTGGTATCTGGAGAGTATTGGGACTAGTGCCCAGAGGTCTGAAGGAGGTGAGGGAAAGGTGAGACCTGGAGAGTATTGGGAATAGTGCCCAGAAGTCTGTAGAAGGTGAGAGAGAGGTGAGACCTTGAGAGTATTGGGAATAGTGCCCAGAGGTCTGTAGAAGGTGCAAGAGAGGTGGTATTTGGAGAGTATTGGGAATAGGGCCCAGAGGTCTGAAGGAGGTGAGGGAAAGGTGAGACCTGGAGAGTATTGGGAATAGTGCCCAGAAGTCTGTAGAAGGTGAGACAGAGGTGAGACCTGTAGAGTTTTGGGAATAGTGCCCAGAGGTCTGAAGGAGGTGAGGGAAAGGTGAGACCTGGAGAGTATTGGGAATAGTGCCCAGAAGTCTGTAGAAGGTGAGACAGAGGTGAGACCTGGAGAGTTTTGGGAATAGTGCCCAGAGGACTGAAAAAGGTGAGAGAGAGGTGAGACCTGGAGAGTATTTGGAATAGTGCCCAGAGGTCCGAAGGAGGTGAGACAGAGGAGAGACCTGGAAAGTATTGGGAATAGTGCCCAGATGTCTGTAGAAGGTGAGAGAGAGGTGAGACCTGGAGAGTATTGGGATTAGTGACCAGAGGTATGAAGAAGGTTAGAGAGAGGTGAGACCTGGAGAGTATTGGGAATAGTGCCGAGGTAGGAAGAAGGTGTGACAGAGATGAGGCCTGGACAGTATTGGGAATAGGGCTAGAGGTCCGAACGGTGAGAGAGAGGTGAGACCTGGAGAGTATTGGGACTAGTGCCCAGAGGTCTAGAGAGAGGTGAGGCCTGGCGAGTATTGGGAATAGTGCCCAGAGATCTGAAGAGGTTGTGAGACAGGTGGGTTCTGGAGAGTATTGGGAATAGTGCCCAGAGGTCTGAAGAAGGTGTGATAGAGGTGGTATCTGGAGAGTATTGGGAATGGTGCCCAGAGTTCTGAGGAAGTTGTGAGAGCGGTGGTATCTGGACAGTATTGGGAATAGTGCCCAGAGGTGTCAAGAAGGTGTGAGAGAGGTGGTATCTGGAGAGTATTGGGAATAGTGCCCAGAGGTCTGAATTAGGTGAGAGAGGGGTGAGACCTGGAGAGTATTGTGATACGCCCAGAGGTCTGAGGAAGGCGAGCGAGAGGTGAGACCTGGAGAGTATTGAGAATAGTGCCCAGAGGTCTGAAGGAGGAGAGACAGAGGTGAGACCTGGAGAGTATTGGGAATAGTGCCCAGAGGTCTGAAAAAGGCGTGAGAGAGATGAGCCCTGGATAGTATTGGGAATACTGCCCAGAGTTCCGAAGAAGGTGTGGGAGAGGTCAGACTTGTAGAGTATTGGAAATAGTGCCCAGAGGTCTGAAGAAGGTGTGACAGAGGTGAGGCCTGGACAGTATTGGGAATAGGGCCAGAGGTCTGAACGGGAGAGAGAGGTGAGACCTGGAGAGTATTGCGAATAGTGCCCAGAGGTCTAGAGAGAGGTGAGACCTGACTAGTATTGGGAAATGTGCCCAGAGGTCTGAAGAGGTTGTGAGACAGGTGGGTTCTGGAGAGTATTGGGAATAGTGCCCAGGGGTCTGAAGAAGGTCTGAGAGAGGTGAGACCTGGAGAATATTGGAAATAGTGCCCAGAGGTCTGAAGAAGGTGTGAGAGACGTGGGATCTGGAGAGTACTGGGAATAGTGCCCAGAGGTGTGATGAAGTGTGAGAGAGGGGGTATCTGGAGAGTATTGGGAACAGTGCCAGAGTTCTGAAGGAGGTGAGAGAGGGGTGTGACATGGAGAGTATTGTGAATACTGCCCAGAGGTCTGAGGAAGGTGAGCGAGAGGTGAGACCTGGCGAGTCATGGGAATAGTGCCCAGAGGTCTGAAGAAGGTGAGAGAGGGGTGAGACCTGGAGAGTATTGGGAATAGTGCCCAGAGGTCTGTAAAAGGTGAGAGAGAGGTGAGACCTGGAGAGTATTGGGAATAGTGCCCAGAGGTCTGAAGACGGTGTGAGAGAGGTGAGACCTGGAGAGTATTTGGAATAGTGCCCAGAGGTCTGAGGAAGGTGAGCGAGAGGTGAGACCTGGCGAGTCATGGGAATAGTGCCCAGACGTCTGAAGAAGGTGAGAGAGAGGTGAGACCTGGAGAATATTGGGAATAGTGCCCAGAGGTCTGAAGAAGGTGTGACAGAAGTGAGGCCTGGAGAGAATTCGGAATAGTGCCCAGATGTCTGGAGAGAGGTGATATCTGGCGAGTATTGGCAATAGTGCCCAGAGGTCTGAAGAAGTTGTGAAAGAAGTGGGATCTGGAGAGTATTGGGAATAGTGCCCAGAGGTCTGAAGAAGGTGAGCGAGAGGTGGTATCTGGAGAGTATTGGAAATAGTACCCAGAGGTCTGAAGAAGGTGTGAGAGAGGTGGTATCTGAAATGAATTGAGAATAGTGCCCAGAGGTCTGAAGAAGGTGTGAGAGAGGTGGTATCTGGAGAGTATTGGGAATAGTGCCCAGAGGTCTGAAGAAGGATAGAGAGAGGTGAGTCCTGGAGAGTATTGGGAATAGTGCCCAGACATCTGAATAGGTTGTGAGAGATGTTGTTTCTGGAGAGTATTGGGAATAGTGCCCAGAGGTCTGTCGAAGGTGAGAGAGAGGTGAGACCCCGAGAGTATTGGGAATAGTGCCCAGTGGTCTGTAGAAGGTGCGAGATAGGTGGTATCTGGAGAGTATTGGGAATAGTGCCCAGAAGTCTGAAGAAGGTGAGAAAGAGGTGAGACCTGGAGAGTTTTGGGAATAGTGCCCAGAGTTTGTAGAAGGTGAGAGAGAGGTGAGACCTGTAGAGTATTGGGAATAGTGCCCAGAGGTCTGAAGAAGGCGAGAGAAAGGTGAGACCTGGAGAGTATTGGGAAAGTGCCCATAGGTCTGAATGAGGTGAGACAGAGGTGAGACCTGGAGAGTATTGAGAATAGTGCCCAGAGGTCTGAAAAAGTTGTGAGAGAGATGAGACCTGGAGACTATTGGAAATAGGGCCCAGAGGTCTGAAGAAGGTGTGAGAGAGGTCGTATCTGAAGAGTATTGAGAATAGTGCCCAGAGTTCTGAAGAAGGTGTGAGAGAGGTGGTATCTGGAGAGTATTGGGAATAGTGCCCAGAGGTCTGAAGAAGGTGAGAGAGAGGTGAGTCCTGGAGAGTATTGGGAATAGTGCCCAGATGTCTGGAGAGAGGTGAGATCTGGTGAGTATTGGGAATAGTGCCCATACGTCTGAATATGTTGTGAGAGATGTTGTATCTGGAGTGTATTGGGAATAGTGCCCAGAGGTCTGTCGAAGGTGAGAGAGAGGTGAGACCCCGAGAGTATTGGGAATAGTGCCCAGTGGTCTGTAGAAGGTGCGAGATAGGTGGTATCTGGAGAGTATTGGGAATAGTGCCCAGAAGTCTGAAGAAGGTGAGAAAGAGGTGAGACCTGGAGAGTTTTGGGAATAGTGCCCAGAGTTTGTAGAAGGTGAGAGAGAGATGAGACCTGTAGAGTATTGGGAATAGTGCCCAGATGTCTGAAGAAGGCGAGGGAGAGGTGAGACCTGGAGAGTATTGGGAATAGTGCCCAGAGGTCTGAAGGAGGTGAGACAGAGGTGAGACCTGGAGAGTATTGGCAATAGTGCCCAGAGGTCTGAAAACGTTGTGAGAGAGATGAGACCTGGAGAGTATTGGGAATAGTGCCCAGAGGTCTGAAGAAGGTGTAGGGGAGGTGAGACTTGTAGAGTATTGGGAATAGTGCTCAGAGGTCTTAAGAAGGTGTGAGAGAGGTGAGACCTGGAGAATATTGGGAATAGTCCCTAGAGGTCTGAAGAAGGTGTGACAGAGGTGAGGCCTCGACAGTATTGGGAATAGTGCCAGAAGTCTGAACGGTAAGAGAGAGGTGAGACCTAGAGAGTATTGGGAATAGTGCCCAGATGTCTGAAGAAGGCGAGGGAGAGGTGAGACCTGGAGAGTATTGGCAATAGTGCCCAGAGGTCTGAAGGAGGTGAGACAGAGGTGAGACCTGGAGAGTATTGGGAATAGTGCCCAGAGGTCTGAAAACGTTGTGAGAGAGATGAGACCTGGAGAGTATTGGGAATAGTGCCCAGAGGTCTGAAGAAGGTGTAGGGGAGGTGAGACTTGTAGAGTATTGGGAATAGTGCTCAGAGGTCTTAAGAAGGTGTGAGAGAGGTGAGACCTGGAGAATATTGGGAATAGTTCCTAGAGGTCTGAAGAAGGTGTGACAGAGGTGAGGCCTCGACAGTATTGGGAATAGTGCCAGAAGTCTGAACGGTAAGAGAGAGGTGAGACCTAGAGAGTATTGGGAAGAGTGCCCAGAGGTCTAGAGAGAGGTTATACCTGGCGAGTATTGGGAATAGTGCCCAGAGGTCTGAAGAGGTTGTGAGAGAGGTGGGTTCTGGAGAGTATTGCGAATAGTGCCCAGAGGTCTGAAGAAGGTCTGAGAGAGGTGAGACCTGGAGAATATTGGGAACAGTCCCCAGAGGTCTGAAGAAGGTGTGCGAGAGGTGGTATCTGGAGAGTATTGGAGATAGTGCCCAGAGGTCTGAAGAAGGTGTGAGAGAGGTGGTATCTGGAGAGTATTGGGAATAGTGCCCAGAAGTCTGAAGGAGGTGAGAGAGGGATGAGACCTGGAGAGTATTGTGAATACTGGCCAGAGGTCTGAGGAAGGTGAGCGAGAGGTGAGACCTGGCGAGTCATAGGAATAGTGCCCAGAGGTCTGAAGAAGGTGTGAGAGAGGTTGTATCTGGAGAGTATTGGGAATAGTGCCCAGAAGTCTGTAGAAGGTGAGAGAGAGGTGAGACCTTGAGAGTATTGGGAATAGTGCCCAGAGGTCTGTAGAAGGTGCAAGAGAGATGGTATTTGGAGAGTATTGGGAATAGGGCCCAGAGGTCTGAAGGAGGTGAGGGAAAGGTGAGACCTGGAGAGTATTGGGAATAGTGCCCAGAGGTCTGTAGAAGGTGCAAGAGAGGTGGTATTTGGAGAGTATTGGGAATAGGGCCCAGAGGTCTGAAGGAGGTGAGGGAAAGGTGAGACCTGGAGAGTATTGGGAATAGTGCCCAGAAGTCTGTAGAAGGTGAGACATAGGTGAGACCTGTAGAGTTTTGGGAATAGTGCCCAGAGGTCTGTAGAAGGTGAGAGAGAGGTGAGAGCTGTAGAGTATTGGGAATAGTGCCCAGAGGTCTGAAGAATTCAAGAGAGAGGTGAGACCTGGAGAGTATTGGGAATAGTGCCCAGAGGTCTGAAGGAGGTGAGACAGAGGTGAGACCTGGAGAGTATTGGGAATAGTGCCCAGAGGTCTGAAAAAGGTGTGAGAGAGATGAGACCTGGAGAGTATTGGGAATAGTGCCCAGACGTCTGGAGAAGGTGTGAGAGAGGTGGGATCTGGAGAGTATTGGGAATAGTGCCCAGAGGTCTGTAGAAGGTGAGAGTGAGGTGAGACCTGTATTGTATTGGGAGTAGTGCCCAGAGGTCTGGAAAGGTGTGAGAGAGATGAGACCTGGAGAGTATTGGGAATAGTGCTCAGAGGTCTGAAGAAGGTGTGAGCGAGGTGAGACCTGGAGAATATTGGGAATAGTGACTAGAGGTCTGAAGAAGGTTTGACAGAGGTGAGGCCTGGAGAGTATTTGGAATAGTGCCCAGATGTCTGGAGAGAGGTGAGATCTGGCGAGTATTGGGAATAGTGCCCAGAGGTCTGAAGAGGTTGTGAGAGAAGTAGGATCTGGAGAGTATTGGGAATAGTGCACAGAGGTCTGAAGAAGGTAAGCGAGAGGTGGTATCTGGAGAGTATTGGAAATAGTGCCCAGAGGTCTGAAGAAGGTGTGAGAGAGGTGGTATCTGGGGAGTATTGGGAATAGTGCCCAGAGGTCTGAAGAAGGTGAGAGAGAGGTGAGACCTGGAGAGTATTGGGAATAGTGCCCAGATGTCTGGAGAGAGGTGCAATCTGGCGAGTATTGGGAATAGTGCCCAGAGGTCTGAAGAGGTTGTGAGAGATGTGGGATCTGGAGAGTATTGGGAATAGTGCCCAGAGGACTGAAGAAGGTGTGCGAGAGGTGGGAAACTGCAGAGTATTGGCAATAGTGGCCAGAGGTCTGTAGAAGGTGAGAGAGAGGTGAGACCTTGAGAGTATTGGGAATAGTGCCCAGAGGTCTGTAGAAGATGCGAGAGGGGTGGTATCTGGAGAGTATTGGGAATAGTGCCCAGAGATCTGAAGGAGGTGAGAGAGAGATGATATCTGTAGAGTATTGGGAATAGTGCCCAGAGTCTGTAGAAGGTGAGAGAGAGATGAGACCTGCAGAGTATTGGGAATAGTGCCCAGAGGTCTGAAGAAGGCGAGAGAAAGGTGAGACCTGGAGAGTATTGGGAAAGTGCCCAGAGGTCTGAAGAAGGTGTGGGAGAGGTGAGACTTGTAGAGTATTGGGAATAGTGCTCAGAGGTCTTAAGAAGGTGTGAGAGAGGTGGTATCTGGAGAGTATTGGGAATAGTGCGCAGAGGTCTGAAGAAGGTGTGAGAGAGGTGGTATCTGGAGAGTATTGGGAATAGTGCCCAGAGGTGTGAAGAAGGTGTGAGAGAGGTGGTATCTGGAGAGTATTGGGAATAGTGCCCAGAGGTCTGAAGGAGGTGAGAGAGGGGTGAGACCTGGAGAGTATTGTGAATACGCCCAGAGGTCTGAGGAAGGTGAGCGAGAGGTGAGACCTAGCGAGTCATGGGAATAGTGCCCAGAGGTCTGAAGAAGGTGTGAGAGAGGTTATATCTGGAGAGTATCGGGAATAGTTCCCAGAGGTCTGTAGAAGGTGAGAGAGAGGTGAGACCTTGAGAGTATTGGGAATAGTGCCCAGAGGTCTGAAGGAGGTGAGGGAAAGGTGAGACCAGGAGAGTATTAGGCATAGTGCCCAGAAGTCTGAAGAAGCTGAGACAGAGGTGAGACCTCGAGAGTTTTGGGAATAGTGCCCAGAGGTCTGTAGAAGGTGAGAGAGAGGTGAGACCTGGAGAGTATTGGGAATAGTGCCCAGAGGTCTGAAGAGGTTGTGAGACAGGTGGGTTCTGTAGAGTATTGGGAATAGTGCCCTGTGGTTTGAAGAAGGTGTGAGAGATTTGGGATCTGGAGAGTACTGGGAATAGTGCCCAGAGGTCTGAAGGAGGTGAGAGAGGGGTGAGACCTGGAGAGTATTGTGAATACTGCCCAGAGGTCTGAGGAAGGTGAGCGAGAGGTGTGACCTGGCGTGTCATGGGAATAGTACCCAGAGGTCTGAAGAAGGTGAGAGAGGGGGTGAGACCTGGAGAGTATTGGGAATAGTTCCCAGAGGTCTGTAAAAGGTGAGAGAGTAGTGAGACCTGGAGAGTATTGGGAATAGTGCCCAGAGGTCTGAAGACGTTGTGAGAGAGGTGAGACCTGGAGAGTATTGGGGATAGTGCCCAGAGGTCTGAGGAAGGTGAGCGAGAGATGGGACCTGGCGAGTCATGGGAATAGTGCCCAGATGTCTGAAGAAGGTGAGAGAGAGGTGACACCTGGAGAGTATTGGGTATAGTGCTCAGAGGTCTGAAGAAGGTGTGAGAGAGGTTGGATCTGGAGAGTATTGGGAATAGTTCCCAGGGGTTTGTAGAAGGTGAGAGAGAGGTGAGACCTGGAGAGTATTGGGAATAGTGCCCAGAGGTCTGTAGAAGGTGAGAGAGAGGTGAGACCTGGAGAGTATTGGGAATAGTGGCCAGAGGTCTGAAGAAGGTGAGACAGGGGTGAGACCTGGAGAGTATTGGGAATAGTGCCCAGAGGTCTGTAGACGGTGTGAGAGAGGTGGTATCTGGAGAGTATTGGGAATAGTTCCCAGAGGTCTGAAGTATGTGGGAGAAAGGTGGACCTGGAGCGTATTGGGAATAATTCCCAGAAATCTGAAGAAGGTGAGACAGAGGTGAGACCTGGAGAGTTTTGGGAATAGTGCCCAGAGGACTGAAAAAGGCGAGAGAGTGGTGAGACCTGGAGAGTATTTGGAATAGTGCCCAGAGGTCCGAAGGAGGTGAGACAGAGGAGAGACCTGGAAAGTATTGGGAATAGTGCCCAGATGTCTGTAGAAGGTGAGAGAGAGGTGAGACCTGGAGAGTATTGGGAATAGTGACCAGAGGTATGAAGAAGGTTAGAGAGAGGTGAGACCTGGAGAGTATTGGGAATAGTGCCCAGAGGTAGGAAGAAGGTGTGACAGAGATGAGGCCTGGACAGTATTGGGAATAGGGCTAGAGGTCCGAACGGTGAGAGAGAGGTGAGACCTGGAGAGTATTGGGACTAGTGCCCAGACGTCTAGAGAGAGGTGAGGCCTGGCGAGTATTGGGAATAGTGCCCAAAGATCTGAAGAGGTTGTGAGACAGGTGGGTTCTGGAGAGTATTGGGAATAGTGCCCAGAGGTCTGAAGAAGGTGTGATAGAGGTGGTATCTGGAGAGTATTTGGAATGGTGCCCAGAGTTCTGAAGAAGTTGTGAGAGTGGTGGTATCTGGACAGTATTGGGAATAGTGCCCAGAGGTGTCAAGAAGGTGTGAGAGAGGTGGTATCTGGAGAGTATTGGGAATAGTGCCCAGAGGTCTGAATTAGGTGAGAGAGGGGTGAGACCTGGAGAGTATTGTGATATGCCCAGAGGTCTGAGGAAGGTGAGCGAGAGGTGAGACCTGGCGAGTCATGGGAATAGTGCCCAGAGGTCTGAAGAAGGTGTGAGAGAGGTTGTATCTGGAAAGTATTGGAAATAGTGCCCAGAGGTCTGTAGAAGGTGAGAGAGAGGTGAGACCTTGACAGTATTGGGAATAGTGCCCAGAGGTCTGTAGAAGGTGCAAGAGAGGTGGTATCTGGAGAGTATTGGGAATAGTTCCCAAAGGTCTGAAGGAGGTGAGGGAAAGGTGAGTCCGGGAGAGTATTGGGAATAGTGCCTAGAAGTCTGAAGAAGGTGAGACAGAGGTGAGACCTGGAGAGTTTTGGGAATTGTGCCCAGAGGTCTGTAGAAGGTGAGAGAGAGGTGAGACCTGTATAGTATTGGGAATAGTGCCCAGAGGTCTGAAAGAGGTGAGACCTGGAGAGTATTGGGAATAGTGACCAGAGGTTTGAAAAAGGTGTGAGAGAGATGAGACCTGGAGAGTACTGGGAATAGTGCCCAGAGGTGTGATGAATTGTGAGAGAGGTGGATTCCGGAGAGTATTGGGAATGGTGCCCAGAGATCTGAAGGAGGTGAGGGAAAGGTGAGTCCGGGAGAGTATTGGGAATAGTGCCTAGAAGTCTGAAGAAGGTGAGACAGAGGTGAGACCTGGAGAGTTTTGGGAATTGTGCCCAGAGGTCTGTAGAAGGTGAGAGAGAGGTGAGACCTGTATAGTATTGGGAATAGTGCCCAGAGGTCTGAAAGAGGTGAGACCTGGAGAGTATTGGGAATAGTGACCAGAGGTTTGAAAAAGGTGTGAGAGAGATGAGACCTGGAGAGTACTGGGAATAGTGCCCAGAGGTGTGATGAATTGTGAGAGAGGTGGATTCCGGAGAGTATTGGGAATGGTGCCCAGAGGTCTGAAGGAGGTGAGAGAGGGGTGAGACCTGGAGAGTATTGTGAATACTGCCCAGAGGTCTGAGGAAGGTGAGCAAGAGGTGAGACCTGGAGAGTATTGGCAATAGTGCCCAGAGGTCTGAAGTCGGTGTGAGAGAGGTGAGACCTGGAGAGTATTGGGAATAGTGCCCAGAGGTCTGAGGAAGGTGAGCGAGAGGTGAGACCTGGCAAGTCATGGGAATAGTGCCCAGACGTCTGAAGAAGGTGAGAGAGAAGTGAGACCTGGAGAGTATTGGATATAGTGCTCAGAGGTCTGAAGAAGGTGTGAGAGAGCTTGGATCTGGAGAGTATTGGCAATAGTTCCGAGGGGTCTGTAGAAGGTGAGAGAGAGAGGTGAGACCTGGAGAGTATTGGGTATAGTGCCCAGAGGTCTGTAGAAGGTGAGAGAGAGGTGAGACCAGGAGAGTATTGGGAATAGTGCCCAGAGGTCTGTAGAAGGTGAGAGAGAGGTAAGAATTGTAGAGTATTGGGAATAGTGCCCAGAGGTCTGTATAAGGTGTGAGAGAGGTGGTATCTGGAGAGTATTGGGAATAGTTCCCAGAGGTCTGAAGTATGTGAGACAAAGGTGAGACCTGGAGAGTATTGGGAATAGTTCCCAAAAATCTGAAGAAGGTGAGACAGAGGTGAGACCTGGAGAGTTTTGGGAATAGTTCCCAGAGGTCTGTAGAAGGTGAGAGAGAGGTGAGACCTGTAGAGTATTGGGAATAGTGCCCAGAGGTCTGAAGAAGGCGAGCGAGAGGTGAGACCTGGAGAGTATTGAGAATAGTGCCCAGAGGTCTGAAGGAGGTGAGACAGAGGTGAGACCTGGAGAGTATTGGGAATAGTGCCCAGAGGTCTGAAAAAGGCGTGAGAGAGATGAGCCCTGGATAGTATTGGGAATACTGCCCAGAGTTCCGAAGAAGGTGTGGGAGATGTGAGACTTGTAGAGTATTGGGAATAGTGCCCAGAGGTCTGAAGAAGGTGTGACAGAGGTGAGGCCTGGACAGTATTGGGAATAGGGCCAGAGGTCTGAACGGTGAGAGAGAGGTGAGACCTGGAGAGTATTGGGAATAGTGCCCAGAGGTCTAGAGATATGTGAGACCTGACGAGTATTGGGAAATGTGCCCAGAGGTCTGAAGAGGTTGTGAGACAGGTGGGTTCTGGAGAGTATTGGGAATAGTGCCCAGAGGTCTGAAGAAGGTCTGAGAGAGGTGAGACCTGGAGAATATTGGAAATAGTGCCCAGAGGTCTGAAGAAGGTGTGAGAGACGTGGGATCTGGAGAGTACTGGGAATAGTGCCCAGAGGTGTGATGAAGTGTGAGAGAGGGGGTATCTGGAGAGTATTGGGAATAGTGCCAGAGTTCTGAAGGAGGTGAGAGAGGGGTGTGACATGGAGAGTATTGTGAATACTGCCCAGAGGTCTGAGGAAGGTGAGCGAGAGGTGAGACCTGGCGAGTCATGGGAATAGTGCCCAGAGGTCTGAAGAAGGTGAGAGAGGGGTGAGACCTGGAGAGTATTGGGAATAGTGCCCAGAGGTCTGTAAAAGGTGAGAGAGAGGTGAGACCTGGAGAGTATTGGGAATAGTGCCCAGAGGTCTGAGGAAGGTGAGCGAGAGGTGAGACCTGGCGAGTCATGGGAATAGTGCCCAGACGTCTGAAGAAGGTGAGAGAGAGGTGAGACCTGGAGAATATTGGGAATAGTGCCCAGAGGTCTGAAGAAGGTGTGACAGAAGTGAGGCCTGGAGAGAATTCGGAATAGTGCCCAGATGTCTGGAGAGAGGTGATATCTGGCGAGTATTGGGAATAGTGCCCAGAGGTCTGAAGAGGTTGTGAAAGAAGTGGGATCTGGAGAGTATTGGGAATAGTGCCCAGAGGTCTGAAGAAGGTGAGCGAGAGGTGGTATCTGGAGAGTATTGGAAATAGTGCCCAGAGGTCTGAAGAAGGTGTGAGAGAGGTGGTATCTGAAATGAATTGAGAATAGTGCCCAGAGGTCTGAAGAAGGTGTGAGAGAGGTGGTATCTGGAGAGTATTGGGAATAGTGCCCAGAGGTCTGAAGAAGGATAGAGAGAGGTGAGTCCTGGAGAGTATTGGGAATAGTGCCCAGACGTCTGAATAGGTTGTGAGAGATGTTGTTTCTGGAGAGTATTGGGAATAGTGCCCAGAGGTCTGTCGAAGGTGAGAGAGAGGTGAGACCCCGAGAGTATTGGGAATAGTGCCCAGTGGTCTGTAGAAGGTGCGAGATAGGTGGTATCTGGAGAGTATTGGGAATAGTGCCCAGAAGTCTGAAGAAGGTGAGAAAGAGGTGAGACCTGGAGAGTTTTGGGAATAGTGCCCAGAGTTTGTAGAAGGTGAGAGAGAGGTGAGACCTGTAGAGTATTGGGAATAGTGCCCAGAGGTCTGAAGAAGGCAAGAGAAAGGTGAGACCTGGAGAGTATTGGGAAAGTGCCCAGAGGTCTGAATGAGGTGAGACAGAGGTGAGACCTGGAGAGTATTGAGAATAGTGCCCAGAGGTCTGAAAAAGTTGTGAGAGAGATGAGACCTGGAGAGTATTGGAAATAGGGCCCAGAGGTCTGAAGAAGGTGTGAGAGAGGTGGTATCTGAAGAGTATTGAGAATAGTGCCCAGAGTTCTGAAGAAGGTGTGAGAGAGGTGGTATCTGGAGAGTATTGGGAATAGTGCCCAGAGGTCTGAAGAAGGTGAGAGAGAGGTGAGTCCTGGAGAGTATTGGGAATAGTGCCCAGATGTCTGGAGAGAGGTGAGATCTGGTGAGTATTGGGAATAGTGCCCAGACGTCTGAATAGGTTGTGAGAGATGTTGTATCTGGAGTGCATTGGGAATAATGCCCAGAGGTCTGTCGAAGATGAGAGAGAGGTGAGACCCCGAGAGTAATGGGAATAGTGCCCAGTGGTCTGTAGAAGGTGCGAGATAGGTGGTATCTGGAGAGTATTGGGAATAGTGCCCAGAAGTCTGAAGAAGGTGAGAAAGAGGTGAGACCTGGAGAGTTTTGGGAATAGTGCCCAGAGTTTGTAGAAGGTGAGAGAGAGGTGAGACCTGTAGAGTATTGGGAATAGTGCCCAGATGTCTGAAGAAGGCGAGGGAGAGGTGAGACCTGGAGAGTATTGGGAATAGTGCCCAGAGGTTTGAAGGAGGTGAGACAGAGGTGAGACCTGGAGAGTATTGGGAATAGTGCCCAGAGGTCTGAAAACGTTGTGAGAGAGATGAGACCTGGAGAGTATTGGGAATAGTGCCCAGAGGTCTGAAGAAGGTGTAGGGGAGGTGAGACTTGTAGAGTATTGGGAATAGTGCTCAGAGGTCTTAAGAAGGTGTGAGAGAGGTGAGACCTGGAGAATATTGGGAATAGTCCCAAGAGGTCTGAAGAAGGTGTGACAGAGGTGAGGCCTCGACAGTATTGGGAATAGTGCCAGAAGTCTGAACGGTAAGAGAGAGGTGAGACCTAGAGAGTATTGGGAAGAGTGCCCAGAGGTCTAGAGAGAGGTTAGACCTGGCAAGTATTGGGAATAGTGCCCAGAGGTCTGAAGAGGTTGTGAGAGAGGTGGGTTCTGGAGAGTATTGCGAATAGTGCCCAGAGGTCTGAAGAAGGTCTGAGAGAGGTGAGACCTGGAGAATATTGGGAATAGTCCCCAGAGGTCTGAAGAAAGTGTGCGAGAGGTGGTATCTGGAGAGTATTGGAGATAGTGCCCAGAGGTCTGAAGAAGGTGTGAGAGAGGTGGTATCTGGAGAGTATTGGGAATAGTGCCCAGAAGTCTGAAGAAGCTGAGACAGAGGTGAGACCTCGAGAGTTTTGGGAATAGTGCCCAGAGGTCTGTAGAAGGTGAGAGAGAGGTGAGACCTGGAGAGTATTGGGAATAGTGCCCAGAGGTCTGAAGAGGTTGTGAGACAGGTGGGTTCTGTAGAGTATTGGGAATAGTGCCCTGTGGTTTGAAGAAGGTGTGAGAGATTTGGGATCTGGAGAGTACTGGGAATAGTGCCCAGAGGTCTGAAGGAGGTGAGAGAGGGGTGAGACCTGGAGAGTATTGTGAATACTGCCCAGAAGTCTGAGGAAGGTGAGCGAGAGGTGTGACCTGGCGTGTCATGGGAATAGTACCCAGAGGTCTGAAGAAGGTGAGAGAGGGGGTGAGACCTGGAGAGTATTGGGAATAGTTCCCAGAGGTCTGTAAAAGGTGAGAGAGTAGTGAGACCTGGAGAGTATTGGGAATAGTGCCCAGAGGTCTGAAGACGTTGTGAGAGAGGTGAGACCTGGAGAGTATTGGGGATAGTGCCCAGAGGTCTGAGGAAGGTGAGCGAGAGATGGGACCTGGCGAGTCATGGGAATAGTGCCCAGATGTCTGAAGAAGGTGAGAGAGAGGTGACACCTGGAGAGTATTGGGTATAGTGCTCAGAGGTCTGAAGAAGGTGTGAGAGAGGTTGGATCTGGAGAGTATTGGGAATAGTTCCCAGGGGTTTGTAGAAGGTGAGAGAGAGGTGAGACCTGGAGAGTATTGGGAATAGTGCCCAGAGGTCTGTAGAAGGTGAGAGAGAGGTGAGACCTGGAGAGTATTGGGAATAGTGGCCAGAGGTCTGAAGAAGGTGAGACAGGGGTGAGACCTGGAGAGTATTGGGAATAGTGCCCAGAGGTCTGTAGACGGTGTGAGAGAGGTGGTATCTGGAGAGTATTGGGAATAGTTCCCAGAGGTCTGAAGTATGTGGGAGAAAGGTGGACCTGGAGCGTATTGGGAATAATTCCCAGAAATCTGAAGAAGGTGAGACAGAGGTGAGACCTGGAGAGTTTTGGGAATAGTGCCCAGAGGACTGAAAAAGGCGAGAGAGTGGTGAGACCTGGAGAGTATTTGGAATAGTGCCCAGAGGTCCGAAGGAGGTGAGACAGAGGAGAGACCTGGAAAGTATTGGGAATAGTGCCCAGATGTCTGTAGAAGGTGAGAGAGAGGTGAGACCTGGAGAGTATTGGGAATAGTGACCAGAGGTATGAAGAAGGTTAGAGAGAGGTGAGACCTGGAGAGTATTGGGAATAGTGCCCAGAGGTAGGAAGAAGGTGTGACAGAGATGAGGCCTGGACAGTATTGGGAATAGGGCTAGAGGTCCGAACGGTGAGAGAGAGGTGAGACCTGGAGAGTATTGGGACTAGTGCCCAGACGTCTAGAGAGAGGTGAGGCCTGGCGAGTATTGGGAATAGTGCCCAAAGATCTGAAGAGGTTGTGAGACAGGTGGGTTCTGGAGAGTATTGGGAATAGTGCCCAGAGGTCTGAAGAAGGTGTGATAGAGGTGGTATCTGGAGAGTATTGGGAATGGTGCCCAGAGTTCTGAAGAAGTTGTGAGAGCGGTGGTATCTGGACAGTATTGGGAATAGTGCCCAGAGGTGTCAAGAAGGTGTGAGAGAGGTGGTATCTGGAGAGTATTGGGAATAGTGCCCAGAGGTCTGAATTAGGTGAGAGAGGGGTGAGACCTGGAGAGTATTGTGATATGCCCAGAGGTCTGAGGAAGGTGAGCGAGAGGTGAGACCTGGCGAGTCATGGGAATAGTGCCCAGAGGTCTGAAGAAGGTGTGAGAGAGGTTGTATCTGGAAAGTATTGGAAATAGTGCCCAGAGGTCTGTAGAAGGTGAGAGAGGGGTGAGACCTTGACAGTATTGGGAATAGTGCCCAGAGGTCTGTAGAAGGTGCAAGAGAGGTGGTATCTGGAGAGTATTGGGAATAGTTCCCAAAGGTCTGAAGGAGGTGAGGGAAAGGTGAGTCCGGGAGAGTATTGGGAATAGTGCCTAGAAGTCTGAAGAAGGTGAGACAGAGGTGAGACCTGGAGAGTTTTGGGAATTGTGCCCAGAGGTCTGTAGAAGGTGAGAGAGAGGTGAGACCTGTATAGTATTGGGAATAGTGCCCAGAGGTCTGAAAGAGGTGAGACCTGGAGAGTATTGGGAATAGTGACCAGAGGTTTGAAAAAGGTGTGAGAGAGATGAGACCTGGAGAGTACTGGGAATAGTGCCCAGAGGTGTGATGAATTGTGAGAGAGGTGGATTCCGGAGAGTATTGGGAATGGTGCCCAGAGGTCTGAAGGAGGTGAGGGAAAGGTGAGTCCGGGAGAGTATTGGGAATAGTGCCCAGAAGTCTGAAGAAGGTGAGACAGAGGTGAGACCTGGAGAGTTTTGGGAATTGTGCCCAGAGGTCTGTAGAAGGTGAGAGAGAGGTGAGACCTGTATAGTATTGGGAATAGTGCCCAGAGGTCTGAAAGAGGTGAGACCTGGAGAGTATTGGGAATAGTGACCAGAGGTTTGAAAAAGGTGTGAGAGAGATGAGACCTGGATAGTACTGGGAATAGTGCCCAGAGGTGTGATGAATTGTGAGAGAGGTGGATTCCGGAGAGTATTGGGAATGGTGCCCAGAGGTCTGAAGGAGGTGAGAGAGGGGTGAGACCTGGAGAGTATTGTGAATACTGCCCAGAGGTCTGAGGAAGGTGAGCAAGAGGTGAGACCTGGAGAGTATTGGCAATAGTGCCCAGAGGTCTGAAGGCGGTGTGAGAGAGGTGAGACCTGGAGAGTATTGGGAATAGTGCCCAGAGGTCTGAGGAAGGTGAGCGAGAGGTGAGACCTGGCAAGTCATGGGAATAGTGCCCAGACGTCTGAAGAAGGTGAGAGAGAAGTGAGACCTGGAGAGTATTGGATATAGTGCTCAGAGGTCTGAAGAAGGTGTGAGAGAGCTTGGATCTGGAGAGTATTGGCAATAGTTCCGAGGGGTCTGTAGAAGGTGAGAGAGAGAGGTGAGACCTGGAGAGTATTGGGTATAGTGCCCAGAGGTCTGTAGAAGGTGAGAGAGAGGTGAGACCTGGAGAGTATTGGGTATAGTGCCCAGAGGTCTGTAGAAGGTGAGAGAGAGGTGAGACCAGGAGAGTATTGGGTATAGTGCCCAGAGGTCTGTAGAAGGTGAGAGAGAGGTGAGACCAGGAGAGTATTGGGAATAGTGCCCAGAGGTCTGTATAAGGTGTGAGAGAGGTGGTATCTGGAGAGTATTGGGAATAGTTCCCAGAGGTCTGAAGTATGTGAGACAAAGGTGAGACCTGGAGAGTATTGGGAATAGTTCCCAAAAATCTGAAGAAGGTGAGACAGAGGTGAGACCTGGAGAGTTTTGGGAATAGTTCCCAGAGGTCTGTAGAAGGTGAGAGAGAGGTGAGACCTGTAGAGTATTGGGAATAGTGCCCAGAGGTCTGAAGAAGGCGAGCGAGAGGTGAGACCTGGAGAGTATTGAGAATAGTGCCCAGAGGTCTGAAGGAGGTGAGACAGAGGTGAGACCTGGAGAGTATTGGGAATAGTGCCCAGAGGTCTGAAAAAGGCGTGAGAGATGAGCCCTGGATAGTATTGGGAATACTGCCCAGAGTTCCGAAGAAGGTGTGGGAGATGTGAGACTTGTAGAGTATTGGGAATAGTGCCCAGAGGTCTGAAGAAGGTGTGACAGAGGTGAGGCCTGGACAGTATTGGGAATAGGGCCAGAGGTCTGAACGGTGAGAGAGAGGTGAGACCTGGAGAGTATTGGGAATAGTGCCCAGAGGTCTAGAGATATGTGAGACCTGACGAGTATTGGGAAATGTGCCCAGAGGTCTGAAGAGGTTGTGAGACAGGTGGGTTCTGGAGAGTATTGGGAATAGTGCCCAGAGGTCTGAAGAAGGTCTGAGAGAGGTGAGACCTGGAGAATATTGGAAATAGTGCCCAGAGGTCTGAAGAAGGTGTGAGAGACGTGGGATCTGGAGAGTACTGGGAATAGTGCCCAGAGGTGTGATGAAGTGTGAGAGAGGGGGTATCTGGAGAGTATTGGGAATAGTGCCAGAGTTCTGAAGGAGGTGAGAGAGGGGTGTGACATGGAGAGTATTGTGAATACTGCCCAGAGGTCTGAGGAAGGTGAGCGAGAGGTGAGACCTGGCGAGTCATGGGAATAGTGCCCAGAGGTCTGAAGAAGGTGAGAGAGGGGTGAGACCTGGAGAGTATTGGGAATAGTGCCCAGAGGTCTGTAAAAGGTGAGAGAGAGGTGAGACCTGGAGAGTATTGGGAATAGTGCCCAGAGGTCTGAAGACGGTGTGAGAGAGGTGAGACCTGGAGAGTATTTGGAATAGTGCCCAGAGGTCTGAGGAAGGTGAGCGAGAGGTGAGACCTGGCGAGTCATGGGAATAGTGCCCAGACGTCTGAAGAAGGTGAGAGAGAGGTGAGACCTGGAGAATATTGGGAATAGTGCCCAGAGGTCTGAAGAAGGTGTGACAGAAGTGAGGCCTGGAGAGAATTCGGAATAGTGCCCAGATGTCTGGAGAGAGGTGATATCTGGCGAGTATTGGGAATAGTGCCCAGAGGTCTGAAGAGGTTGTGAAAGAAGTGGGATCTGGAGAGTATTGGGAATAGTGCCCAGAGGTCTGAAGAAGGTGAGCGAGAGGTGGTATCTGGAGAGTATTGGAAATAGTGCCCAGAGGTCTGAAGAAGGTGTGAGAGAGGTGGTATCTGAAATGAATTGAGAATAGTGCCCAGAGGTCTGAAGAAGGTGTGAGAGAGGTGGTATCTGGAGAGTATTGGGAATAGTGCCCAGAGGTCTGAAGAAGGATAGAGAGAGGTGAGTCCTGGAGAGTATTGGGAATAGTGCCCAGACGTCTGAATAGGTTGTGAGAGATGTTGTTTCTGGAGAGTATTGGGAATAGTGCCCAGAGGTCTGTCGAAGGTGAGAGAGAGGTGAGACCCCGAGAGTATTGGGAATAGTGCCCAGTGGTCTGTAGAAGGTGCGAGATAGGTGGTATCTGGAGAGTATTGGGAATAGTGCCCAGAAGTCTGAAGAAGGTGAGAAAGAGGTGAGACCTGGAGAGTTTTGGGAATAGTGCCCAGAGTTTGTAGAAGGTGAGAGAGAGGTGAGACCTGTAGAGTATTGGGAATAGTGCCCAGAGGTCTGAAGAAGGCAAGAGAAAGGTGAGACCTGGAGAGTATTGGGAAAGTGCCCAGAGGTCTGAATGAGGTGAGACAGAGGTGAGACCTGGAGAGTATTGAGAATAGTGCCCAGAGGTCTGAAAAAGTTGTGAGAGAGATGAGACCTGGAGAGTATTGGAAATAGGGCCCAGAGGTCTGAAGAAGGTGTGAGAGAGGTGGTATCTGAAGAGTATTGAGAATAGTGCCCAGAGTTCTGAAGAAGGTGTGAGAGAGGTGGTATCTGGAGAGTATTGGGAATAGTGCCCAGAGGTCTGAAGAAGGTGAGAGAGAGGTGAGTCCTGGAGAGTATTGGGAATAGTGCCCAGATGTCTGGAGAGAGGTGAGATCTGGTGAGTATTGGGAATAGTGCCCAGACGTCTGAATAGGTTGTGAGAGATGTTGTATCTGGAGTGCATTGGGAATAATGCCCAGAGGTCTGTCGAAGGTGAGAGAGAGGTGAGACCCCGAGAGTAATGGGAATAGTGCCCAGTGGTCTGTAGAAGGTGCGAGATAGGTGGTATCTGGAGAGTATTGGGAATAGTGCCCAGAAGTCTGAAGAAGGTGAGAAAGAGGTGAGACCTGGAGAGTTTTGGGAATAGTGCCCAGAGTTTGTAGAAGGTGAGAGAGAGGTGAGACCTGTAGAGTATTGGGAATAGTGCCCAGATGTCTGAAGAAGGCGAGGGAGAGGTGAGACCTGGAGAGTATTGGGAATAGTGCCCAGAGGTTTGAAGGAGGTGAGACAGAGGTGAGACCTGGAGAGTATTGGGAATAGTGCCCAGAGGTCTGAAAACGTTGTGAGAGAGATGAGACCTGGAGAGTATTGGGAATAGTGCCCAGAGGTCTGAAGAAGGTGTAGGGGAGGTGAGACTTGTAGAGTATTGGGAATAGTGCTCAGAGGTCTTAAGAAGGTGTGAGAGAGGTGAGACCTGGAGAATATTGGGAATAGTCCCAAGAGGTCTGAAGAAGGTGTGACAGAGGTGAGGCCTCGACAGTATTGGGAATAGTGCCAGAAGTCTGAACGGTAAGAGAGAGGTGAGACCTAGAGAGTATTGGGAAGAGTGCCCAGAGGTCTAGAGAGAGGTTAGACCTGGCGAGTATTGGGAATAGTGCCCAGAGGTCTGAAGAGGTTGTGAGAGAGGTGGGTTCTGGAGAGTATTGCGAATAGTGCCCAGAGGTCTGAAGAAGGTCTGAGAGAGGTGAGACCTGGAGAATATTGGGAATAGTCCCCAGAGGTCTGAAGAAAGTGTGCTAGAGGTGGTATCTGGAGAGTATTGGAGATAGTGCCCAGAGGTCTGAAGAAGGTGTGAGAGAGGTGGTATCTGGAGAGTATTGGGAATAGTGCCCAGAAGTCTGAAGGAGGTGAGAGAGGGATGAGACCTGGAGAGTATTGTGAATACTGCCCAGAGGTCTGAGGAAGGTGAGCGAGAGGTGAGACCTGGCGAGTCATAGGAATAGTGCCCAGAGGTCTGAAGAAGGTGTGAGAGAGGTTGTATCTGGAGAGTATTGGGAATAGTGCCCAGAAGTCTGTAGAAGGTGAGAGAGAGGTGAGACCTTGAGAGTATTGGGATTAGTGCCCAGAGGTCTGTAGAAGGTGCAAGAGAGGTGGTATTTGGAGAGTATTGGGAATAGGGCCCAGAGGTCTGAAGGAGGTGAGGGAAAGGTGAGACCTGGAGAGTATTGGGAATAGTGCCCAGACGTCTATAGAAGGTGAGACAGAGGTGAGACCTGTAGAGTTTTGGGAATAGTGCCCAGAGGTCTGTAGAAGGTGAGAGAGAGGTGAGAGCTGTAGAGTATTGGGAATAGTGCCCAGAGGTCTGAAGAATTCGAGAGAGAGGTGAGACCTGGAGAGTATTGGGAATAGTGCCCAGAGGTCTGAAGGAGGTGAGACAGAGGTGAGACCTGGAGAGTATTGGGAATAGTGCCCAGAGGTCTGAAAAAGGTGTGAGAGAGATGAGACCTGGACAGTATTGGGGATAGTGCCCAGACGTCTGGAGAAGGTGAGAGAGAGGTGAGTCCTGGAGAGTATTGGGAATAGTGCCCAGATGTCTGGAGAGAGGTGAGATCTGGTGAGTATTGGGAATCGTGCCCAGACGTCTGAATAGGTTGTGAGAGATGTTGTATCTGGAGTGTATTGGGAATAATGCCCAGAGGTCTGTCGAAGATGAGAGAGAGGTGAGACCCCGAGAGTAATGGGAATAGTGCCCAGTGGTCTGTAGAAGGTGCGAGATAGGTGGTATCTGGAGAGTATTGGGAATAGTGCCCAGAAGTCTGAAGAAGGTGAGAAAGAGGTGAGACCTGGAGAGTTTTGGGAATAGTGCCCAGAGTTTGTAGAAGGTGAGAGAGAGGTGAGACCTGTAGAGTATTGGGAATAGTGCCCAGATGTCTGAAGAAGGCGAGGGAGAGGTGAGACCTGGAGAGTATTGGGAATAGTGCCCAGAGGTTTGAAGGAGGTGAGACAGAGGTGAGACCTGGAGAGTATTGGGAATAGTGCCCAGAGGTCTGAAAACGTTGTGAGAGAGATGAGACCTGGAGAGTATTGGGAATAGTGCCCAGAGGTCTGAAGAAGGTGTAGGGGAGGTGAGACTTGTAGAGTATTGGGAATAGTGCTCAGAGGTCTTAAGAAGGTGTGAGAGAGGTGAGACCTGGAGAATATTGGGAATAGTCCCAAGAGGTCTGAAGAAGGTGTGACAGAGGTGAGGCCTCGACAGTATTGGGAATAGTGCCATGAACGGTAAGAGAGAGGTGAGACCTAGAGAGTATTGGGAAGAGTGCCCAGAGGTCTAGAGAGAGGTTAGACCTGGCGAGTATTGGGAATAGTGCCCAGAGGTCTGAAGAGGTTGTGAGAGAGGTGGGTTCTGGAGAGTATTGCGAATAGTGCCCAGAGGTCTGAAGAAGGTCTGAGAGAGGTGAGACCTGGAGAATATTGGGAATAGTCCCCAGAGGTCTGAAGAAAGTGTGCGAGAGGTGGTATCTGGAGAGTATTGGAGATAGTGCCCAGAGGTCTGAAGAAGGTGTGAGAGAGGTGGTATCTGGAGAGTATTGGGAATAGTGCCCAGAAGTCTGAAGGAGGTGAGAGAGGGATGAGACCTGGAGAGTATTGTGAATACTGCCCAGAGGTCTGAGGAAGGTGAGCGAGAGGTGAGACCTGGCGAGTCATAGGAATAGTGCCCAGAGGTCTGAAGAAGGTGTGAGAGAGGTTGTATCTGGAGAGTATTGGGAATAGTGCCCAGAAGTCTGTAGAAGGTGAGAGAGAGGTGAGACCTTGAGAGTATTGGGATTAGTGCCCAGAGGTCTGTAGAAGGTGCAAGAGAGGTGGTATGTGGAGAGTATTGGGAATAGGGCCCAGAGGTCTGAAGGAGGTGAGGGAAAGGTGAGACCTGGAGAGTATTGGGAATAGTGCCCAGAAGTCTATAGAAGGTGAGACAGAGGTGAGACCTGTAGAGTTTTGGGAATAGTGCCCAGAGGTCTGTAGAAGGTGAGAGAGAGGTGAGAGCTGTAGAGTATTGGGAATAGTGCCCAGAGGTCTGAAGAATTCGAGAGAGAGGTGAGACCTGGAGAGTATTGGGAATAGTGCCCAGAGGTCTGAAGGAGGTGAGACAGAGGTGAGACCTGGAGAGTATTGGGAATAGTGCCCAGAGGTCTGAAAAAGGTGTGAGAGAGATGAGACCTGGACAGTATTGGGGATAGTGCCCAGACGTCTGGAGAAGGTGTGAGAGAGGTGGGATCTGGAGAGTATTGGGAATAGTGCCCAGAGGTCTGTAGAAGGTGAGAGTGAGGTGAGACCTGTAGAGTATTGGGAATAGTGCCCAGAGGTCTGGAAAGGTGTGAGAGAGATGAGACCTGGAGAGTATTGGGAATAGTGCTCAGAGGTCTGAAGAAGGTGTGAGCGAGGTGAGACCTGGAGAATATTGGGAATAGTGACTAGAGGTCTGAAAAAGGTTTGACAGAGGTGAGGCCTGGAGAGTATTTGGAATAGTGCCCAGAGGTCTGAAGAGGTTGTGAGAGAAGTAGGATCTGGAGAGTATTGCGAATAGTGCCCAGAGGTCTGAAGAAGGTGAGCGAGAGGTGGTATCTGGAGAGTATTGGAAATAGTGCCCAGAGGTCTGAAGAAGGTGTGAGAGAGGTGGTATCTGAAGAGTATTGGGAATGGTGCCCAGAGGTCTGAAGAAGGTGTGAGAGAGGTGGTATCTGGGGAGTATTGGGAATAGTGCCCAGAGGTCTGAAGTAGGTGAGAGAGAGGTGAGACCTGGAGAGTATTGGGAATAGTGCCCAGATGTCTGGAGAGAGGTGCGATCTGGCGAGTATTGGGAATAGTGCCCAGAGGTCTGAAGAGGTTGTGAAAGATGTTGAATCTGGAGAGTATTGGGAATAGTGCCCAGAGATCTGAAGGAGGTGAGAGAAAGGTGAGACCTGGAGAGTATTGGGAATAGTGCCCAGAGGTCTGAATGAGGTGTGACAGAGGTGAGACCTGGAGAGTATTAGGAATAGTGCCCAGAGGTCTGAAAAAGTTGTGAGAAAGATGAGACCTGGAGAGTACTGGGAATAGTGCCCAGAGGTCTGAAGAAGGCGAGAGAAAGGTGAGACCTGGAGAGTATTGGGAATAGTGCCCAGAGGTCTGAATGAGGTGTGACAGAGGTGAGACCTGGAGAGTATTAGGAATAGTGCCCAGAGGTCTGAAAAAGTTGTGAGAAAGATGAGACCTGGAGAGTACTGGGAATAGTGCCCAGAGGTCTGAAGAAGGTGTGGGAGAGGTGAGACTTGTAGATTATTGGGAATAGTGCTCAGAGGTCTTAATAAGGTGTTCAAGAGGTGAGACCTGGAGAAAATTAGGAATAGTGCCAGAGGTCTGAATGGTGAGAGAGTGGTGAGACCTCGAGAGTATTGGGAAGAGTGCCCAGAGGTCTTGAGAGAGGTGAGACCTGGCGAGTAGTCGGAATAGTGCCCAGAGGTCTGAAGAGGTTGTGAGAGAGGTGGGTTCGGGAGAGTATTGGAGATAGTGCCCAGAGGTCTGAAGAAGGTGTGATAGAGGTGGTATCTGGAGAGTATTGACAATAGTGGCCTGAGGTCTGTAGAAGGTGAGAGAGAGGTGAGACCTTGAGAGTATTGGGAATAGTGCCCAGAGGTCTGAAGAGGTTGTGAGAGAGGTGGGTTCTGGAGAGTATTGGGAATAGTGCCCAAAGGTCTGAAGAAGGTCTGAGAGAGGTGAGACCTGGACAATATTGGGAATAGTCCCCAAGGTCTGAAGAAGGTGTGCGAGAGGTGGTATCTGGAGAGTATTGGGAATAGTGCCCAGAGGACTGAAGAAGGTGAGCGAGAGGTGGTATCTGGAGAGTATTGGCAATAGTGGCCAGAGGTCTGTAGAAGGTGAGAGAGAGGTGAGACCTTGAGAGTATTGGGAATAGTGCCCAGAGGTCTGTAGAAGGTGCAAGAGGGGTGGTATCTGGAGAGTATTGGGAATAGTGCCCAGAGATCTGAAATAGGTGAGGGAAGGTTAAGACCTGGAGAGTATTGGGAATAGTGCCCAGAGTCTGTAGAAGGTGAGAGAGAGATGAGACCTGTAGAGTATTGGGAATAGTGCCCAGGGGTCTGAAGAAGGTGAGAGAAAGGTGAGACCTGGAGAGTATTGGGAAAATGCCCAGAGGTCTGAATGAGGTGAGACAGAGGTGAGACCTGGAGAGTATTGGGAATAGTGCCCAGAGGTCTGAAAAAATTGTGAGAGAGATGATACCTGGAGAGTATTGGGAATAGTGCCCAGAGTTTGTAGAAGGTGAGAGAGAGGTGAGACCTGTAGAGTATTGGGAATAGTGCCCAGATGTCTGAAGAAGGCGAGGGAGAGGTGAGACCTGGAGAGTATTGGGAATAGTGCCCAGAGGTCTGAAGGAGGTGAGACAGAGGTGAGACCTGGAGAGTATTGGGAATAGTGCCCAGAGGTCTGAAGAAGGTGTAGGGGAGGTGAGACTTGTAGAGTATTGGGAATAGTGCTCAGAGGTCTTAAGAAGGTGTGAGAGAGGTGAGACCTGGAGAATATTGGGAATAGTCCCTAGAGGTCTGAAGAAGGTGTGGCAGAGGTGAGGCCTCAACAGTATTGGGAATAGTGCCAGAAGTCTGAATGGTAAGAGAGAGGTGAGACCTAGAGAGTATTGGGAAGAGTGCCCAGAGGTCTAGAGAGAGGTTAGACCTGGCGAGTATTGGGAATAGTGCCCAGAGGTCTGAAGAGGTTGTGAGAGAGGTGGGTTCTGGAGAGTATTGCGAATAGTGCCCAGAGGTCTGAAGAAGGTCTGAGAGAGGTGAGACCTGGAGAATATTGGGAATAGTCCCCAGAGGTCTGAAGAAGGTGTGAGAGAGGTGGTATCTGGAGAGTATTGGGAATAGTGCCCAGAAGTCTGAAGGAGGTGAGAGAGGGATGAGACCTGGAGAGTATTGTGAATACTGCCCAGAGGTCTGAGGAAGGTGAACGAGAGGTGAGACCTGGCGAGTCATGGGAATAGTGCTCAGAGGTCTGAAGAAGGTGTGATAGAGGTTGTATCTGGAGAGTATTGGGAATAGTGCCCAGAAGTCTGTAGAAGGTGAGAGAGAGGTGAGACCTTGAGAGTATTGGGAATAGTGCCCAGAGGTCTGTCGAAGGTGCAAGAGAGGTGGTATTTGGAGAGTATTGGGAATAGGGCCCAGAGGTCTGAAGGAGGTGAGGGAAAGGTGAGACCTGGAGAGTATTGGGAATAGTGCCCAGAAGTCTGTAGAAGGTGAGACAGAGGTGAGACCTGTAGAGTTTTGGGAATAGTGCCCAGAGGTTTGTAGAAGGTGAGAGAGAGGTGAGAGCTTTAGAGTTTTGGGAATAGTGCCCAGAGGTCTGAAGAATTCGAGAGAGAGGTGAGACCTGGAGAGTATTGGGAATAGTGCCCAGAGGTCTGAAGGAGGTGAGACAGAGGTGAGACCTGGAGAGTATTGGGAATAGTGCCCAGAGGTCTGAAAAAGGTGTGAGAGAGATGAGACCTGGAGAGTATTGGGAATAGTGCCCAGACGTCTGGAGAAGGTGTGAGAGAGGTGGGATCTGGAGAGTATTGGGAATAGTGCCCAGAGGTCTGTAGAAGGTGAGAGTGAGGTGAGACCTGTAGAGTATTGGGAATAGTGCCCAGAGTTCTAGAAAGGTGTGAGAGAGATGAGACCTGGAGAGTATTGGGAATAGTGCTCAGAGGTCTGAAGAAGGTGTGAGCGAGGTGAGACCTGGAGAGTATTTGGAATAGTGCCCAGATGTCTGGAGAGAGGTGAGATCTGGCGAGTATTGGGAATAGTGCCCAGAGGTCTGAAGAGGTTGTGAGAGAAGTAGGATCTGGAGAGTATTGGGAATAGTGCCCAGAGGTCTGAAGAAGGTGTGAGAGAGGTGGTATCTGAAGAGTATTGGGAATGGTGCCCAGAGGTCTGAAGAAGGTGTGAGAGAGGTGGTATCTGGAGAGTATTGGGAATAGTGCCCAGAGGTCTGAATAAGGTGAGAGAGAGGTGAGACCTGGAGAGTATTGGGAATAGTGCCCAGATGTCTGGAGAGAGGTGTGATCTGGCGAGTATTGGGAATAGTGCCCAGAGGTCTGAAGAGGTTGTGAGAGATGTGGGATCTGGAGAGTATTGTGAATAGTGCCCAGAGATCTGAAGGAGGTGAGGTAAGGTTGAGACCTGGAGAGTATTGGGAATAGTGCCCAGAGTCTGTAGAAGGTGAGAGAGAGATGAGACCTGTAGAGTACTGGGAATAGTGCCCAGAGGTCTGAAGAAGGCGAGAGAAAGGTGAGACCTGGAGAGTATTGGGAATAGTGCCCAGAGGTCTGAATGAGGTGAGACAGAGGTGAGACCTGGAGAGCATTAGGAATAGTGCCCAGAGGTCTGAAAAAGTTGTGAGAAATATGAGACCTGGAGAGTACTGGGAATAGTGCCCAGAGGTCTGAAGAAGGTGTGGGAGAGGTAAAACTTGTAGAGTATTGGGAATAGTGCTCAGAGGTCTTAATAAGGCGTGCGAGAGGTGAGACCTGGAGAAAATTGGGAATAGTGCCAGAGGTCTGAATGGTGAGAGAAAGTTGAGACCTCGAGAGTATTGGGAAGAGTGCCCAGAGGTCTAGAGAGAGGTGAGACCTGGCGAGTAGTCGGAATAGTGCCCAGAGGTCTGAAGAGGTTGTGAGAGAGGTGGGTTCTGGAGAGTATTGGGAATGGTGCCCAGAGGTCTGAAGAAGGTCTGAGAGAGGTGAGAATTGGACAATATTGGGAATAGTCCCCAAGGTCTGAAGAAGGTTTGCGAGAGGTGGTATCTGGAGAGTATTGGAGATAGTGCCCAGAGGTCTGAAGAAGGTGTGATAGAGGTGGTATCTGGAGAGTATTGACAATAGTGGCCAGAGGTCTGTAGAAGGTGAGAGAGAGGTGAGACCTTGAGAGTATTGGGAATAGTGCCCAGAGGTCTGAAGAGGTTGTGAGAGAGGTGGGTTCTGTAGAGTATTGGGAATAGTGCCCAAAGGTCTGAAGAAGGTCTGAGAGAGGTGAGACCTGGACAATATTGGGAATAGTCCCCAAGGTCTGAAGAAGGTGTGCGAGAGGTGGTATCTGGAGAGTATTGGGAATAGTGCCCAGAGGACTGAAGAAGGTGAGCGAGAGGTGGTATCTGGAGAGTATTGGCAATAGTGGCCAGAGGTCCGTAGAAGGTGAGAGAGAGGTGAGACCTTGAGAGTATTGGGAATAGTGCCCAGAGGTCTGTAGAAGGTGCAAGAGGGGTGGTATCTGGAGAGTATTGGGAATAGTGCCCAGAGGTCTGAAGGAGGTGAGGGAAGGTTAAGACCTGGAGAGTATTGGGAATAGTGTCCAGAGTCTGTAGAAGGTGAGAGAGAGATGAGACCTGTAGAGTATTGGGAATAGTGCCCAGAGGTCTGAAGAAGGTGAGAGAAAGGTGAGACCTGGAGAGTATTGGGAAAGTGCCCAGAGGTCTTAATGAGGTGAGACAGAGGTGAGAGCTGGAGAGTATTGGGAATAGTGCCCAGAGGTCTGAAAAAATTGTGAGAGAGATGAGACCTGGAGAGTATTGGGAATAGTGCCCAGAGGTCTGAAGAAGGTGTGGGAGAGGTGAGACTTGTAGAGTATTGGGAATAGTGCTCAGAGGTCTTAAGAAAGTGTGAGAGAGGTGAGACCAGGAGAATATTGGGAATAGTGCCAGAGGTCTGAATGGTGAGAGAGAGGTGAGACCTCGAGAGTATTCGGAAGAGTGCCCAGAGGTCTAGAGAGAGGTGAGACCTGGCGAGTATTGGGAATAGTGCCCAGAGGTCTGAAGAAGGTGTGAGAGATGTGGGATCTGGAGAGTACTGGGAATAGTGCCCAGAGGTGTGATGAAGAGTGAGAGAGGGGGTATCTGGAGAGTATTGGGAATAGTGCCCAGAGGTCTGAAGAAGGTGAGAGAGGGGTGAGACCTGGAGAGTATTGTGAATACTTCCCAGAGGACTGAGGAAGGTGAGCAAGAGGTGAGACCTGGCGAGTCATGGGAATAGTGCCCAGATGTCTGAAGAAGGTTAGAGAGGGGTGAGACCTGGAGAGTATTGGGAATAGTTCCCAGAGGTCTGTAAAAGGTGAGAGAGAGGTGAGACCTGGAGAGTATTGGG
Source organism: Ambystoma mexicanum (assembly GCF_040938575.1). Classification (NCBI taxonomy): domain Eukaryota; kingdom Metazoa; phylum Chordata; class Amphibia; order Caudata; family Ambystomatidae; genus Ambystoma; species Ambystoma mexicanum. Next base: position 320,815,798 of record NC_090926.1, on the reverse strand, counting down.
AATAGTGCCCAGAGGTCTGAAGACGGTGTGAGAGAGGTGAGACCTGGAGAGTATTGGGAATAGTGCCCAGAGGTCTGAGGAAGGTGAGCGAGAGATGAGACCTGGTGAGTCATCGGAATAGTGCCCAGACGTCTGAAGAAGGTGAGAGGGAGGTGAGACCTGGAGAGTATTGGGTATAGTGCTAAGGGGTCTGTAGAAGGTGAGGGAGAGGTGAGACCTGGAGAGTATTGGGAATAGTGCCCAGAGGTCTGAAGAAGGTGAGACAGGGGTGAGACCTGGAGAGTACTGGGAATAGTGCCCAGAGGTCTGTAGAAGGTGTGAGAGAGGTGGTATCTGGAGAGTATTGGGAATAGTCCCCAGAGGTCTGAAGTATGTGAGAGAAAGGTGAGACCTGGAGAATATTGGGAATAGTTCCCAGAAATCTGAAGAAGGTGAGACCGAGGTGAGACCTGGAGAGTTTTGCGAATAGTTCCCAGAGGTCTGTAGAGGGTGAGAGAGAGGTGAGACCTGTAGAGTATTGGGAGTAGTGCCCAGAGGTCTGAAGAAGGCGAGAGAGAGGTGAGACCTGGAGAGTATTGGGATAGTGCCCAGAGGTCCGAAGGAGGTGAGACAGAGGAGAGACCTGGAGAGTATTGGGAATAGTGCCAAGAAGTCTGTAGAAGGTGAGAGAGAGGTGAGACCTGGAGAGTATTGGGAATAGTGGCCAGAAGTATGAAGAAGGTGTGACAGAGATGAGGCCTGGACAGTATTGGGAATAGGGCCGAAGGTCTGAACGGTGAGAGAGAGGTGAGACCTGGAGAGTATTGGGAATAGTGCCCAGAGGTCTGAGGAAGGTGAGCGAGAGGTGAGACCTGGCAAGTCATGGGAATAGTGCCCAGACGTCTGAAGAAGGTGAGAGAGAAGTGAGACCTGGAGAGTATTGGGTATAGTGCTCAGAGGTCTGAAGAAGGTGTGAGAGAGGTTGGATCTGGAGAGTATTGGCAATAGTTCCCAGGGGTCTGTAGAAGGTGAGACAGAGAGGTGAGACCTGGAGAGTATTGGGTATAGTGCCCAGAGGTCTGTAGAAGGTGAGAGAGAGGTGAGACCGGGAGAGTATTGGGAATAGTGCCCAGAGGTCTGTAGAAGGTGAGAGAGAGGTAAGAATTGTAGAGTATTGGGAATAGTGCCCAGAGGTCTGTATAAGGTGTGAGAGAGGTGGTATCTGGAGAGTATTGGGAATAGTTCCCAGAGGTCTGAAGTATGTGAGAGAAAGGTGAGACCTGGAGAGTATTGGGAATAGTGCCCAGAGGTCTGAAGAAGGTGAGACAGGGGTGAGACCTGGAGAGTACTGGGAATAGTGCCCAGAGGTCTGTAGAAGGTGTGAGAGAGGTGGTATCTGGAGAGTATTGGGAATAGTCCCCAGAGGTCTGAAGTATGTGAGAGAAAGGTGAGACCTGGAGAATATTGGGAATAGTTCCCAGAAATCTGAAGAAGGTGAGACCGAGGTGAGACCTGGAGAGTTTTGCGAATAGTTCCCAGAGGTCTGTAGAGGGTGAGAGAGAGGTGAGACCTGTAGAGTATTGGGAGTAGTGCCCAGAGGTCTGAAGAAGGCGAGAGAGAGGTGAGACCTGGAGAGTATTGGGATAGTGCCCAGAGGTCCGAAGGAGGTGAGACAGAGGAGAGACCTGGAGAGTATTGGGAATAGTGCCAAGAAGTCTGTAGAAGGTGAGAGAGAGGTGAGACCTGGAGAGTATTGGGAATAGTGGCCAGAAGTATGAAGAAGGTGTGACAGAGATGAGGCCTGGACAGTATTGGGAATAGGGCCGAAGGTCTGAACGGTGAGAGAGAGGTGAGACCTGGAGAGTATTGGGAATAGTGCCCAGAGGTCTGAGGAAGGTGAGCGAGAGGTGAGACCTGGCAAGTCATGGGAATAGTGCCCAGACGTCTGAAGAAGGTGAGAGAGAAGTGAGACCTGGAGAGTATTGGGTATAGTGCTCAGAGGTCTGAAGAAGGTGTGAGAGAGGTTGGATCTGGAGAGTATTGGCAATAGTTCCTAGGGGTCTGTAGAAGGTGAGACAGAGAGGTGAGACCTGGAGAGTATTGGGTATAGTGCCCAGAGGTCTGTAGAAGGTGAGAGAGAGGTGAGACCGGGAGAGTATTGGGAATAGTGCCCAGAGGTCTGTAGAAGGTGAGAGAGAGGTAAGAATTGTAGAGTATTGGGAATAGTGCCCAGAGGTCTGTATAAGGTGTGAGAGAGGTGGTATCTGGAGAGTATTGGGAATAGTTCCCAGAGGTCTGAAGTATGTGAGAGAAAGGTGAGACCTGGAGAGTATTGGGAATAGTTCCCAGAAATCTGAAGAAGGTGAGACAGAGGTGAGACCTTTAGAGTTTTGGGAATAGTTCCCAGAGGTCTGTAGAAGGTGAGAGAGAGGTGAGACCTGTAGAGTATTGGGAATAGTGCCCAGAGGTCTGAAGAAGGCGAGAGAGAGGTGAGACCTGGAGAGTATTGAGAACAGTGCCCAGAGGTCTGAAGGAGGTGAGACAGAGGTGAGACCTGGAGAGTATTGGGAATTGTGCCCAGAGGTCCGAAGAAGGTGTGGGAGAGGTGAGACTTGTAGAGTATTGGGAATAGTGCCCAGAGGTCTGAAGAAGGTGTGACAGAGGTGAGGCCTGGACAGTATTGGGAATAGGGCCAGAGGTCTGAACGGTGAGAGAGAGGTTAGACCTGGAGAGTATTGGGAATAGTGCCCAGAGGTCTAGAGAGAGGTGAGACCTGGCGAGTATTGGGAATAGTGCCCAGAGGTCTGAAGAATGTCTGAGAGAGGTGAGACCTGGAGAATATTGGAAATAGTGCCCAGAGGTCTGAAGAAGGTGTGAGAGACATGAGATCTGGAGAGTACTGGGAATAGTGCCCAGAGGTTTGATGAAGTGTGAGGGAGGTGGTATCTGGAGAGTATTGGAAATAGTGCCCAGAGTTCTGAAGGAGGTGAGAGAGGGGTGAGACCTGGAGAGTATTGTGAATACTGCCCAGAGGTCTGAGGAAGGTGAGCGAGAGGTGAGACCTGGCGAGTCATGGGAATAGTGCCCAGAGGTCTGAAGAAGGTGAGAGAGCGGTGAGACCTGGAGAGTATTGGGAATAGTGCCCAGAGGTCTGTAAAAGGTGAGAGAGAGGTGAGACCTGGAGAGTATTGGGAATAGTGCCCAGAGGTCTGAAGACGGTGTGATAGAGTTGAGACCTGGAGAGTATTTGGAATAGTGCCCAGAGGTCTGAGGAAGGTGAGCGAGAGGTGAGACCTGGCGAGTCATGGGAATAGTGCCCAGATGTCTGAAGAAGGTGAGAGAGAGGTGAGACCTGGAGAATATTGGGAATAGTGCCCAGAGGTCTGAAGAAGGTGTGACAGAGGTGAGGCCTGGGGAGTATTCGGAATAGTGCCCAGATGTCTGGAGAGAGGTGATATCTGGCGAGTATTGGGAATAGTGCCCAGAGGTCTGAAGAGGTTGTGAAAGAAGTGGGATCTGGAGAGTATTGGGAATAGTGCCCAGAGGTCTGAAGAAGGAGAGCGAGAGGTGGTATCTGGAGAGTATTGGAAATAATGCCCAGAGGTATGAAGAAGGTGTGAGAGAGGTGGTATCTGAAGTGTATTGAGAATAGTTCCCAGAGGTCTGAAGAAGGTGTGAGAGAGGTGGTATCTGGAGAGTATTGGGAATAGTGCCCAGAGGTCTGAAGAAGGTGAGAGGGAGGTGAGTCCTGGAGAATATTGGGAATAGTGCCCAGATGTCTGGAGAGAGGTGAGATCTGGTGAGTATTTGGAATAGTGCCCAGACGTCTGAATAGGTTGTGAGAGATGTTGTATCTGGAGAGTATTGGGAATAGTGCCCAGAGGTCTGTCGAAGGTGAGAGAGAGGTGAGACCCCAAGAGTATTGGGAATAGTGCCCAGTGGTCTGTAGAAGGTGCGAGATAGGTTGTATCTGGAGAGTATTGGGAATAGTGCCCAGAAGTCTGAAGAAGGTGAGAAAGAGGTGAGACCTGGAGAGTTTTGGGAATAGTGCCCAGAGTTTGTAGAAGGTGAGAGAGAGGTGAGACCTGTAGAGTATTGGGAATAGTGCCCAGAGGTCTAAAGAAGGCAAGAGAAAGGTGAGACCTGGAGAGTATTGGGAAAGTGCCCAGAGGTCTGAATGAGGTGAGACAGAGGTGAGACCTGGAGAGAATTGGGAATAGTGCCCAGAGGTCTGAAAAGTTGTGAGAGAGATGAGACCTGGAGAGTATTGGAAATAGTGCCCAGAGGTCTGAAGAAGGTGTGAGAGAGATGGTATCTGAAGAGTATTGAGAATAGTGCCCAGAGGTCTGAAGAAGGTATGAGAGAGGTGGTATCTGGAGAGTATTGGGAATAGTGCCCAGAGGTCTGAAGAAGGTGAGAGAGAGGTGAGTCCTGGAGAGTATTGGGAATAGTGTCCAGATGTCTGGAGAGAGGTGAGATCTGGTGAGTATTGGGAATAGTGCCCAGACGTCTGAATAGGTTGTGAGAGATGTTGTATCTGGAGAGTATTGGGAATAGTGCCCAGAGGTCTGTCGAAGGTGAGAGAGAGGTGAGACCCCGAGAGTATTGGGAATAGTGCCCAGTGGTCTGTAGAAGGTGCGAGATAGGTGGTATCTGGAGAGTATTGGGAATAGTGCCCAGAAGTCTGAAGAAGGTGAGAAAGAGGTGAGACCTGGAGAGTTTTGGGAATAGTGCCCAGAGTTTGTAGAAGGTGAGAGAGAGGTGAGACCTGTAGAGTATTGGGAATAGTGTCCAGATGTCTGAAGAAGGCGAGGGAGAGGTGAGACCTGGAGAGTATTGGGAATAGTGCCCAGAGGTCTGAAGGAGGTGAGACAGAGGTGAGACCTGGAGAGTATTGGGAATAGTGCCCAGAGGTCTGAAAACGTTGTGAGAGAGATGAGACCTGGAGAGTATTGGGAATAGTGCCCAGAGGTCTGAAGAAGGTGTAGGGGAGTTTAGACTTGTAGAGTATTGGGAATAGTGCTCAGAGGTCTGAGGAAGGTGAGCGAGAGGTGAGACCCGGAGAGTATTGGGTATAGTGCTCAGGGGTCTGTAGAAGGTGAGAGAGAGGTGAGACCTGGAGAGTATTGGGAATAGTGCCCAGAGGTCTGAAGAAGGTGAGACATGGGTGAGACCTGGAAAGTATTGGGAAAGTGCTCAGAGGTCTGTAGAAGGTGAGAGATAGGTGAGAATTGTAGAGTATTGGGAATAGTGCCCAGAGGTCTGTAGAAGGTGTGAGAGAGGTGGTATCTGGAGAGTATTGGGAATCGTCCCCAGAGGTCTGAAGTATGTGAGAGAAAGGTGAGACCTGGAGAGTATTGGGAATAGTTCCCAGAAATCTGAAGAAGGTGAGACAGAGGTGAGATCTGGAGAGTTTTGCGAATAGTTCCCAGAGGTCTGTAGAAGGTGAGAGAGAGGTGAGACCTGTAGAGTATTGGGAGTAGTGCCCAGAGGTCTGAAGAAGGCGAGAGAGAGGTGAGACCTGGAGAGTATTGGGATAGTGCCCAGAGGTCCGAAGGAGGTGAGATAGAGGAGAGACCTGGAGAGTATTGGGAATAGTGCCAAGAAGTCTGTAGAAGGTGAGAGAGAGGTGAAACCTGGAGAGTATTGGGAATAGTGGCCAGAAGTATGAAGAAGGTGTGACAGAGATGAGGCCTGGACAGTATTGGGAATAGGGCCGAAGGTCTGAATGGTGAGAGAGAGGTGAGACCTGGAGAGTATTGGGAATAGTGCCCAGAGGTCTGAAGAAGGTGTGAGAGATGTGGGATCTGGAGAGTACTGGGAATAGTGCCCAGAGGTGTGATGAATTGTGAGAGAGGTGGTATCCAGAGAGTATTGGGAATGGTGCCCAGAGGTCTGAAGGAGGTGAGAGAGGGGTGAGACCTGGAGAGTATTGTTAATACTGCCCAGAGGTCTGAGGAAGGTGAGCAAGAGGTGAGACCTGGAGAGCATTGGGAATAGTGGCCAGAATTCTGAAGACGGTGTGAGAGAGGTGAGACCTGGAGAGTATTGGGAATAGTGCCCAGAGGTCTGAGGAAGGTGAGCGAGAGGTGAGACCTGGCAAGTCATGGGAATAGTGCCCAGACGTCTGAAGAAGGTGAGAGAGAAGTGAGACCTGGAGAGTATTGGTTATAGTGCTCAGAGGTCTGAAGAAGGTGTGAGAGAGGTTGGATCTGGAGAGTATTGGCAATAGTTCCCAGGGGTCTGTAGAAGGTGAGAGAGAGAGGTGAGACCTGGAGAGTATTGGGTATAGTGCCCAGAGGTCTGTAGAAGGTGAGACCGGGAGAGTATTGGGAATAGTGCCCAGAGGTCTGTAGAAGGTGAGAGAGAGGTAAGAATTGTAGAGTATTGGGAAGAGTGCCCAGAGGTCTGTATAAGGTGTGAGAGAGGTGGTATCTGGAGAGTTTTGGGAATAGTTCCCAGAGGTCTGAAGTATGTGAGAGAAAGATGAGACCTGGAGAGTATTGGCAATAGTTCCCAGAAATCTGAAGAAGGTGAGACAGAGGTGAGACCTTTAGAGTTTTGGGAATAGTTCCCAGAGGTCTGTAGAAGGTGAGAGAGAGGGGAGACCTGTAGAGTATTGGGAATAGTGCACAGAGGTCTGAAGAAGGCGAGAGAGCGGTGACACCTGGAGAGTATTGAGAACAGTGCCCAGAGGTCTGAAGGAGGTGAGACAGAGGTGAGACCTGGAGAGTACTGGGAATAGTGCCCAGAGGTCTGAAAAGGGTGTGAGAGAGATGAGCCCTGGAGAGTATTGGGAATTGTGCCCAGAGGTCCGAAGAAGGTGTGGGAGAGGTGAGACTTGTAGAGTATTGGGAATAGTGCCCAGAAGTCTGAAGAAGGTGTGACAGAGGTGAGGCCTGGACAGTATTGGGAATAGGGCCAGAGGTCTGAACGGTGAGAGAGAGGTGAGACCTGGAGAGTATTGGGAATAGTGCTCAGAGGTCTAGAGAGAGGTGAGACCTGGCGAGTATTGGGAATAGGGCCCAGAGGTCTGAAGAGTTTGTGAGAGAGGTGGGTTCTGGAGAGTATTGGGAATAGTGCCCAGAGGTCCGAAGAATGTCTGAGAGAGGTGAGACCTGGAGAACATTGGAAATAGTGCCCAGAGGTCTGAAGAAGGTGTGAGAGACATGGGATCTGGAGAGTACTGGGAATAGTGCCCAGAGGTGTGATGAAGTGTGAGAGAGGTGGTATCTGGAGAGTATTGGAAATAGTGCCCAGAGTTCTGAAGGAGGTGAGAGAGGGGTGAGACCTGGAGAGTATTGTGAATACTGCCCAGAGGTCTGAGGAAGGTGAGCGAGAGGTGAGACCTGGCGAGTCATGGGAATAGTGCCCAGAGGTCTGAGGAAGGTGAGCGAGAGGTGAGACTGGAGAGTATTGGGAATAGTGCCCAGAGGTCTGAAAAAGTTGTGAGAGAGATGAGACCTGGAGAGTATTGGAAATAGTGCCCAGAGGTCTGAAGACGGTGTGAGAGAGGTGAGACCTGGAGAGTATTTGGAATAGTGCCCAGAGGTCTGAGGAAGGTGAGCGAGAGGTGAGACCTGGCGAGTCATGGGAAGAGTGTCCAGACGTCTGAAGAAGGTGAGAGAGAGGTGAGACCTGGAGAATATTGGGAATAGTGCCCAGAGGTCTGAAGAAGGTGTGACAGAGGTGAGGCTGGAGAGTATTCGGAATAGTGCCCAGATGTCTGGAGAGAGGTGATATCTGGCGCAGAGGTCTGAAGAGGTTGTGAAAGAAGTGGGATCTGGAGAGTATTGGGAATAGTGCCCAGAGGTCTGAAGAAGGTGAGCGAGAGGTGGTATCTGGAGAGTATTGGAAATAGTGCCCAGAGGTCTGAAGAAGGTGTGAGAGAGGTGGTATCTGAAGTGTATTGAGAATAGTGCCCAGAGGTCTGAAGAAGGTGTGAGAGAGGTGGTATCTGGAGGGTATTGGGAATAGTGCCCAGAGGTCTGAAGAAGGTGAGAGAGAGGTGAGTCCTGGAGAGTATTGGGAATAGTGCCCAGATGTCTGGAGAGAGGTGAGATCTGGTGAGTATTGGGAATAGTGCCCAGACGTCTGAATAGGTTGTGACAGATGTTGTATCTGGAGAGCATTGGGAATAGTGCCCAGTGGTCTGTAGAAGGTGCGAGATAGGTGGTATCTGGAGAGTATTGGGAATAGTGCCCAGAAGTCTGAAGAAGGTGAGAAAGAGGTGAGACCTGGAGAGTTTTGGGAATAGTGCCCAGAGTTTGTAGAAGGTGAGAGAGAGGTGAGACCTGTAGAGTATTGGGAATAGTGCCCAGAGGTCTAAAGAAGGCGAGAGAAAGGTGAGACCTGGAGAGTATTGGGAAAGTGCCCAGAGATCTGAATGAGGTGAGACAGAGGTGAGACCTGGAGAGTATTGAGAATAGTGCCCAGAGGTCTGAAAAAGTTGTGAGAGAGATGAGACCTGGAGAGTATTGGAAATAGTGCCCAGAGTTCTGAAGAAGGGTAGAGAGAGGTGAGTCCTGGAGAGTATTGGGAATAGTGCCCAGATGTCTGGAGAGAGGTGAGATCTGGTGAGTATTGGGAATAGTGCCCAGACGTCTGAATAGGTTGTGAGAGATATTGTATCTGGAGAGTATTGGGAATAGTGCCGAGAGGTCTTTCGAAGGTGAGAGAGAGGTAAGACCCCGAGAGTATTGGGAATAGTGCCCAGTGGTCTGTAGAAGGTGCGAGATAGGTGGTATCTGGAGAGTATTGGGAATAGTGCCCAGAGGTCTGAAGAAGGTGAGAAAGAGGTGAGACCTGGAGAGTTTTGGGAATAGTGCCCAGAGTTTGTAGAAGGTGAGAGAGAGATGAGACCTGGAGAGTATTGGGAAGAGTGCCCAGAGGTCTAGAGAGAGGTTAGACCTGGCGAGTATTGGGAATAGTGCCCAGAGGTCTGAAGAGGTTGTGAGAGATGTGGGTTCTGGAGAGTATTGCGAATAGTGCCCAGAGGTCTGAAGAAGGTCTGAGAGAGGTGAGACCTGGAGAATATTGGGAATAGTCCCCAGAGGTCTGAAGAAGGTGTGCGAGAGGTGGTATCTGGAGAGTATTGGAGATAGTGCCCAGAGGTCTGAAGAAGGAGTGAGAGAGGTGGTATCTGGAGAGTATTGGGAATAGTGCCCAGAAGTCTGTAGAAGGTGAGAGAGAGGTGAGACCTTGAGAGTATTGGGAATAGTGCCCAGAGGTCTGTAGAAGGTGCAAGAGAGGTGTTATTTGGAGAGTATTGGGAATAGGGCCCAGAGGTCTAAAGGAGGTGAGGGAAAGGTGAGACCTGGAGAGTATTGGGAATAGTGCCCAGAAGTCTGTAGAAGGTGAGACAGAGGTGAGACCTGTAGAGTTTTGGGAATAGTGCCCAGAGGTCTGTAGAAGGTGAGAGTGAGGTGAGAGCTGTAAAGTATTGGGAATAGTGCCCAGAGGTCTGAAGAGGTTGTGAGACAGGTGGGTTCTGGAGAGTATTGGGAATAGTGCCCAGAGGTCCGAAGAATGTCTGAGAATTGGAGAGAGAGGTGAGACCTGGAGAGTATTGGGAATAGTGCCCAGAGGTCTGAAGGAGGTGAGAGAGAGGTGAGACCTGGAGAGTATTGGGAATAGTGCCCAGAGGTCTGAAAAAGGTGTGAGAGAGATGAGACCTGGAGAGTATTGGGAATAGTGCCCAGACGTCTGGAGAAGGTGAGAGTGAGGTGAGACCTGTAGAGTATTGGGAATAGTGCCCAAAGGTCTGGAAAGGTGTGAGAGAGATGAGACCTGCAGGGTATTGGGAATAGTGCTCAGAGGTCTGAAGAAGGTATGAGCGAGGTGAGACCTGGAGAATATTGGGAATAGTGACCAGAGGTCTGAAGAAGGTTTGACAGAGGTGAGGCCTGGAGAGTATTTGGAATAGTGCCCAGATGTCTGGAGAGAGATGAGATCTGGCGAGTATTGGGAATAGTGCCCAGAGGTCTGAAGAGGTTGTGAGAGAAGTAGGATCTGGAGAGTATTGGGAATAGTGCCCAGAGGTCTGAAGAAGGTGAGCGAGAGGTGGTATCTGGAGAGTATTGGAAATAGTGCCCAGAGGTCTGAAGAAGGTGTGAGAGAGGTGGTATCTGAAGAGTATTGGGAATGGTGCCCAGAGGTCTGAAGATGGTGTGAGAGAGGTGGTATCTGGAGAGTATTGGGAATAGTGCCCAGAGGTCTGAAGAAGGTGAGCGAGAGGTGGTATCTGGAGAGTATTGGAAATAGTGCCCAGAGGTCTGAATGAGGTGAGACAGAGGTGAGACCTGGAGAGTATTGAGAATAGTGCCCAGAGGTCTGAAAAAGTTGTGAGAGGGATGAGACCTGGAGAGTATTGGAAATAGTGCCCAGAGTTCTGAAGAAGGGTAGAGAGAGGTGAGTCCTGGAGAGTATTGGGAATAGTGCCCAGATGTCTGGAGAGAGGTGAGATCTGGTGAGTATTGGGAATAGTGCCCAGACGTCTGAATAGGTTGTGAGAGATATTGTATCTGGAGAGTATTGGGAATAGTGCCGAGAGGTCTTTCGAAGGTGAGAGAGAGGTGAGACCCCGAGAGTATTGGGAATAGTGCCCAGTGGTCTGTAGAAGGTGCGAGATAGGTGGTATCTGGAGAGTATTGGGAATAGTGCCCAGAGGTCTGAAGAAGGTGAGAAAGAGGTGAGACCTGGAGAGTTTTGGGAATAGTGCCCAGAGTTTGTAGAAGGTGAGAGAGAGATGAGACCTGGAGAGTATTGGGAAGAGTGCCCAGAGGTCTAGAGAGAGGTTAGACCTGGCGAGTATTGGGAATAGTGCCCAGAGGTCTGAAGAGGTTGTGAGAGATGTGGGTTCTGGAGAGTATTGCGAATAGTGCCCAGAGGTCTGAAGAAGGTCTGAGAGAGGTGAGACCTGGAGAATATTGGGAATAGTCCCCAGAGGTCTGAAGAAGGTGTGCGAGAGGTGGTATCTGGAGAGTATTGGAGATAGTGCCCAGAGGTCTGAAGAAGGAGTGAGAGAGGTGGTATCTGGAGAGTATTGGGAATAGTGCCCAGAAGTCTGTAGAAGGTGAGAGAGAGGTGAGACCTTGAGAGTATTGGGAATAGTGCCCAGAGGTCTGTAGAAGGTGCAAGAGAGGTGTTATTTGGAGAGTATTGGGAATAGGGCCCAGAGGTCTAAAGGAGGTGAGGGAAAGGTGAGACCTGGAGAGTATTGGGAATAGTGCCCAGAAGTCTGTAGAAGGTGAGACAGAGGTGAGACCTGTAGAGTTTTGGGAATAGTGCCCAGAGGTCTGTAGAAGGTGAGAGTGAGGTGAGAGCTGTAGAGTATTGGGAATAGTGCCCAGAGGTCTGAAGAGGTTGTGAGACAGGTGGGTTCTGGAGAGTATTGGGAATAGTGCCCAGAGGTCCGAAGAATGTCTGAGAATTGGAGAGAGAGGTGAGACCTGGAGAGTATTGGGAATAGTGCCCAGAGGTCTGAAGGAGGTGAGAGAGAGGTGAGACCTGGAGAGTATTGGGAATAGTGCCCAGAGGTCTGAAAAAGGTGTGAGAGAGATGAGACCTGGAGAGTATTGGGAATAGTGCCCAGACGTCTGGAGAAGGTGAGAGTGAGGTGAGACCTGTAGAGTATTGGGAATAGTGCCCAAAGGTCTGGAAAGGTGTGAGAGAGATGAGACCTGCAGGGTATTGGGAATAGTGCTCAGAGGTCTGAAGAAGGTATGAGCGAGGTGAGACCTGGAGAATATTGGGAATAGTGACCAGAGGTCTGAAGAAGGTTTGACAGAGGTGAGGCCTGGAGAGTATTTGGAATAGTGCCCAGATGTCTGGAGAGAGATGAGATCTGGCGAGTATTGGGAATAGTGCCCAGAGGTCTGAAGAGGTTGTGAGAGAAGTAGGATCTGGAGAGTATTGGGAATAGTGCCCAGAGGTCTGAAGAAGGTGAGCGAGAGGTGGTATCTGGAGAGTATTGGAAATAGTGCCCAGAGGTCTGAAGAAGGTGTGAGAGAGGTGGTATCTGAAGAGTATTGGGAATGGTGCCCAGAGGTCTGAAGATGGTGTGAGAGAGGTGGTATCTGGAGAGTATTGGGAATAGTGCCCAGAGGTCTGAAGAAGGTGAGCGAGAGGTGGTATCTGGAGAGTATTGGAAATAGTGCCCAGAGGTCTGAAGAAGGTGTGAGAGAGGTGGTATCTGGAGAGTATTGGGAATAGTGGCCAGAGGTCTGTAGAAGGTGAGAGAGAGGTGAGACCTTGAGAGTATTGGGAATAGTGCCCAGAGGTCTGTAGAAGGTGCGAGAGGGATTGTATCTGGAGACTATTGGGAATAGTGCCCAGAGATCTGAAGGAGGTGAGGGAAGGTTGAGACCTGGAGAGTATTGGGAATATTGCCCAGAGTCTGTAGAAGGTGAGAGAGAGATGAGACCTGTAGAGTACTGGGAATGGTGCCCAGAGGTCTGAAGAAGGCGAGAGAAAGGTGAGACCTGGAGAGTATTGGGAATAGTGCCCAGAGGTCTGAATGAGGTGAGACAGAGGTGAGACCTGGAGAGTATTAGGAATAGTGCCCAGAGGTCTGAAAAAGTTGTGAGAAAGATGAGACCTGGAGAGTACTGGGAATAGTGCCCAGAGGTCTGAAGAAGGTGTGGGAGAGGTGAGACTTGTAGAGTATTGGGAATAGTGCTCAGAGGTCTTAAGAAGGTGTGAGAGAGGTGAGACCTGGAGAAAATTGGGAATAGTGCCAGAGGTCTGAATGGTGAGAGAGAGGTGGGTTCTGGAGAGTATTGGGAATAGTGCCCAGAGGTCTGAAGAAGGTCTGAGAGAGGTGAGACCTGGACAATATTGGGAATAGTCCCCAAGGTCTGAAGAAGGTGTGCGAGAGGTGGTATCTGGAGAGTATTGGAGATAGTTCCCAGAGGTCTGAAGAAGGTGTGATAGAGGTGGTATCTGGAGAGTATTGGGAATAGTGCCCAGAGGTCTGAAGAAGGTGTGAGAGAGGTGGTATCTGGAGAGTATTGGGAATAGTGCCCAGAGGTGTAAAGAAGGTGTGAGAGAGGTGGTATCTGAAGAGTATTAGGAATAGTGCCCAGAGGTCTGAAGGAGGTGAGAGAGGGGTGAGACCTGGAGAGTATTGTGAATACACCCAGATGTCTGAGGAAGGGGAGCGAGAGGTGAGACCTGGCGAGTCATGGGAATAGTGCCCAGAGGTCTGTAGAAGGTGAGAGAGAGGTGAGACCTGTATAGTATTAGGAATTGTGCTCAGAGGTATGAAGAAGGCGAGAGAGAGGTGAGACTTGGCGCGTATTGGGAATAGTGCCCAGAGGTCTGAAGGAGGTGAGAGAGGGGTGAGACCTGGAGAGTATTATGAATACTGCCCAGAGGTCTGAGGAAGGTGAGCGAGAATTGAGATCTGGCGAGTCACGGGAATAGTGCCCAGAGGTATGAAGAAGGTGTGAGAGAGGTGGGATCTGGAGAGTATTGGGAATAGTGTACAGAGGTCTGTAGAAGGTGAGAGAGAGGTGAGACCTTGAGAGTACTGGGAATAGTGCCCAGAGGTCTGTAGAAGGTGAGAGAGAGGTGTGAGCTGTAGAGTATTGGGAATAGTGCCCAGAGTCTGTGGAAGGTGAGAGAGAGATGAGACCTGTAGAGTATTGGGAATAGTGCCCATAGATCTGAAGAAGGCGTGAGAAAGGTGAGACCTGGAGAGTATTGGGAAAGTGCCCAGAGGTCTGAATGAGGTGAGACAGAGGTGAGACCTGGAGAGTATTGGGAATAGTGCCCAGAGGTCTGAAAAAGTTGTGAGAGAGATGAGACCTGGAGAGTATTGGGAATGGTGGCCAGAGGTCTGAAGAAGGTGTGGGAGAGGTGAGACTTGTAGAGTATTGGGAATAGTGCTCAGAGGTCTTAAGAAGGTCTGAGAGAGGTGAGACCTGGAGAATATTGGGAATAGTGCCAGAGGTCTGAATGGTGAGAGAGAGGTGAGACCTCGAGAGTATTGGGAAGAGGGCCCAGAGGTCTAGAGAGAGGTGAGACCTGGCGAGTATTGGGAATAGTGCCCAGAGGTCTGAAGAGGTTGTGAAAGAGGTGGGTTCTGGAGAGTATTGTGAATAGTGCCCAGAGGTCTGAAGAAGGTCTGAGAGAGGTGAGACCTGGAGAATATTGGGTATAGTCCCCGAGGTCTGAAGAAGGTGTGCGAGAGGTGGTATCTGGAGAGAATTGGAGATAGTGCCCAGAGGTCTGAAGAAGGTGTGATAGAGGTGGTATCTGGAGAATATTGGGAATAGTGCCCAGAGGTCTGAAGAAGGTGTGAGAGAGGTGGTATCTGGAGAGTATTGGGAATAGTGCCCAGAGGTGTGAAGAAGGTGTGAGAGAGGTGGTATCTGGAGAGTATTGGGAATAGTGCCCAGAGGTCTGAAGGAGGTGAGAGAGGGGTGAGACCTGGAGAGTATTGTGAATACGCCCAGAGGTTTGAGGAAGGTGAGCGAGAGGTGAGACCTGGCGAGTCATGGGAATAGTGCCCAGAGGTCTGAAGAAGGTGTGAGAGAGGTTATATCTGGAGAGTATCGGGAATAGAGCCCAAAGGTCTGTAGAAGGTGAAAGAGAGGTGAGACCTTGAGAGTATTGGGAATAGTGCCCAGAGGTCTGTAGAAGGTGAGAGAGAGGTGAGACTTGTATAGTATTGGGAATTGTGCCCAGAGGTCTGAAGAAGGCGAGAGAGAGGTGAGACCTGAAGAGTATTGGGAATAGTGCCCAGATGTCTGAAGAGGTTCTGAGACAGTTGGGTTCTGTAGAGTATTGGGAATAGTGCCCAGTGGTCTGAAGAAAGTATGAGAGATATGGGATCTGGAGAGTACTGGGAATAGTGCCCAGAGGTCTGAAGGAGGTGAGAGAGGGGTGAGACCTGGAGAGTATTGTGAATACTGCCCAGAGGTCTGAAGAAGGTGACTGAGAGGTGTGACCTGGCGAGTCATGGGAATAGTACCCAGAGGTCTGAAGAAGGTGAGAGAGGGGTGAGACCTGGAGAGTATTGGGAATAGTGCCCAGAGGTCTGAAGACGGTGTGAGAGAGGTGAGACCTGGAGAGTATTGGGAATAGTGCCCAGAGGTCTGAGGAAGGTGAGCGAGAGGTGAGACCTGGCGAGTCATGGGAATAGTGCCCAGATGTCTGAAGAAGGTGAGAGAGAGGTGAGACCTGGAGAGTATTGGGTATAGTGCTCAGACGTCTGAAGAAGGTGTGAGAGAGGTTGGATCTGGAGAGTATTGGGAATAGTTCCCAGGGGTTTGTAGAAGGTGAGAGAAAGGTGAGACCTGGAGAGTATTGGGAATAGTGCCCAGAGGTCTGTAGAAGGTGAGGGAGAGGTGAGACCTGGAGAGTATTGGGAATATTGCCCATAGGTCTGAAGAAGGTGAGACAGGGGTGAGACCTGGAGAATATTGGGAATAGTGCCCAGAGGTCTGTAGAAGGTGTGAGAGAGGTGGTATCTGGAGAGTATTGGGAATAGTTCCCAGAGGTCTGAAGTATGTGAGAGAAAGGTGAGACCTGGAGAGTATTGGGAATAGTTCCCAGAAATCTGAAGAAGGTGAGACACAGGTGAGACCTGGAGAGTTTTGGGAATAGTTCCCAGAGGTCTGTAGAAGGTGAGAGAGAGGTGAGACCTTTAGAGTATTGGGAATAGTGCCCAGAGGTCTGAAAAAGGCGAGAGAGAGGTGAGACCAGGAGTGTATTTGGAATAGTGCCCAGAGGTCCGAAGGAGGTGAGACACAGGAGAGACCTGGAGAGTGTTGGAAATAGTGCCCAGATGTCTGTAGAAGGTGAGAGAGAGGTGAGACCTGGAGAGTATTGGGAATAGGGACCAGAGGTATGAAGAAGGTGAGAGAGAGGTGAGACCTGGCGAGTCATGGGAATAGTGCCCAGAGGTCTGAAGAAGGTGTGAGAGAGGTTGTATCTGGAGAGTATTGGGAATAGTGCCCAGAGGTCTGTAGAAGGTGAGAGAGAGGTGAGACCTTCACAGTATTGGGAATAGTGCCCAGAGGTCTGTAGAAGGTGCAAGAGAGGTGGTATCTGGAGAGTATTGGGAATAGTGCCCAGAGGTCTGAAGGAGGTGAGGGAAAGGTGAGTCCGGGAGAGTATTGGGAATAGTGCCTAGACGTCTGAAGAAGGTGAGACAGAGGTGAGACCTGGAGAGTTTTGGGAATAGTGCCCAGAGGTCTGTAGAAGGTGAGAGAGAGGTGAGACCTATATAGTATTGGGAATAGTGCCCAGAGGTCTGAAGAAGGCGAGAGAGAGGTGAGACCTGGAGAGTATTGGGAATAGTGCCCAGATGTCTGAAGGAGGTGAGACAGAGGTGAGACCTGGAGAGTATTGGGAATAGTGACCAGAGGTCTGAAGAAGGTGTGGGAGAGGTGAGACTTGTAGGGTATTGGGAATGGTGCCCAGAGGTCTGAAGAAGGTATGACAGAGGTGAGGCCTGGACAGTATTGGGAATAGGGCCAGAGGTCTGAACGGTGAGAGAGAGGTGAGACCTGGAGAGTATTGGGAATAGTGCCCAGAGGTCTAGAGAGAGGTGAGACCTGGCGAGTATTGGGAATAGTGCCCAGAGGTCTGAAGAGGTTGTGAGACAGGTGGGTTCTGGAGAGTATTGGGAATAGTGCCCAGAGGTCTGAGAGAGGTGAGACCTGGAGAATATTGGAAATAGTGCCCAGATGTCTGAAGAAGGTGTGAAAGATGTGAGATCTGGAGAGTACTGGAAATAGTGCCCAGAGGTGTGATGAAGAGTGAGAGTGGGGGTATCTGGAGAGTATTGGGAATAGTGCCCAGATGTCTGAAGAAGGTTTGACAGAGGTGAGGCCTGGAGAGTATTTGGAATAGTGCCCAGATGTCTGGAGAGAGGTGAGATCTGGCGAGTATTGAGAATAGTGTCCAGAGGTCTGAAGAGGTTGTGAGAGAAGTAGGATCTGGAGAGTATTGGGAATAGTGCCCAGAGGTCTGAAGAAGGTGAGCGAGAGGTGGTATCTGGAGAGTATTGGAAATAGTGCCCAGAGGTCTGAAGAAGGTGTGAGAGAGGTGGTATCTGGGGAGTATTGGGAATAGTGCCCAGAGGTCTGAAGAAGGTGAGAGAGAGGTGAGACCTGGAGAGTATTGGGAATAGTGCCCAGAGGTCTGAGAGAGGTGAGACCTGGAGAATATTGGAAATAGTGCCCAGAGGTCTGAAGAAGGTGTGAGAGATGTGGGATCTGGAGAGTACTGGAAATAGTGCCCAGAGGTGTGATGAAGAGTGAGAGTGGGGGTATCTGGAGAGTATTGGGAATAGTGCCCAGAGGTCTGAAGAAGGTGAGAGAGGGGTGAGACCTGGAGAGTATTGTGAATACTGCCCAGAGGTCTGAGGAAGGTGAGCAAGAGGTGAGACCTGGTGAGTCATGGGAATAGTGCCCAGAGGTCTGAAGAGGTTGTGAGAGAGGTGGGTTCTGGAGAGTATTGTGAATAGTGCCCAGAGGTCTGAAGAAGGTCTGAGAGAGGTGAGACCTGGAGAATATTGGGTATAGTCCCCGAGGTCTGAAGAAGGTGTGCGAGAGGTGGTATCTGGAGAGAATTGGAGATAGTGCCCAGAGGTCTGAAGAAGGTGTGATAGAGGTGGTATCTGGAGAATATTGGGAATAGTGCCCAGAGGTCTGAAGAAGGTGTGAGAGAGGTGGTATCTGGAGAGTATTGGGAATAGTGCCCAGAGGTGTGAAGAAGGTGTGAGAGAGGTGGTATCTGGAGAGTATTGGGAATAGTGCCCAGAGGTCTGAAGGAGGTGAGAGAGGGGTGAGACCTGGAGAGTATTGTGAATACGCCCAGAGGTTTGAGGAAGGTGAGCGAGAGGTGAGACCTGGCGAGTCATGGGAATAGTGCCCAGAGGTCTGAAGAAGGTGTGAGAGAGGTTATATCTGGAGAGTATCGGGAATAGTGCCCAGAGGACTGTAGAAGGTGAGAGAGAGGTGAGACATTGAGAGTATTGGGAATAGTGCCCAGAGGTCTGTAGAAGGTGAGAGAGAGGTGAGACTTGTATAGTATTGGGAATTGTGCCCAGAGGTCTGAAGAAGGCGAGAGAGAGGTGAGACCTGAAGAGTATTGGGAATAGTGCCCAGATGTCTGAAGAGGTTCTGAGACAGGTGGGTTCTGTAGAGTATTGGGAATAGTGCCCAGTGGTCTGAAGAAAGTATGAGAGATATGGGATCTGGAGAGTACTGGGAATAGTGCCCAGAGGTCTGAAGGAGGTGAGAGAGGGGTGAGACCTGGAGAGTATTGTGAATACTGCCCAGAGGTCTGAAGAAGGTGACTGAGAGGTGTGACCTGGTGAGTCATGGGAATAGTACCCAGAGGTCTGAAGAAGGTGAGAGAGGGGTGAGACCTGGAGAGTATTGGGAATAGTGCCCAGTGGTTTGAAGAAAGTATGAGAGATATGGGATCTGGAGAGTACTGGGAATAGTGCCCAGAGGTCTGAAGGAGGTGAGAGAGGGGTGAGACCTGGAGAGTATTGTGAATACTGCCCAGAGGTCTGAAGAAGGTGACTGAGAGGTGTGACCTGGTGAGTCATGGGAATAGTGCCCAGAGGTCTGAAGACGGTGTGAGAGAGGTGAGACCTGGAGAGTATTGGGAATAGTGCCCAGAGGTCTGAGGAAGGTGAGCGAGAGGTGAGACCTGGCGAGTCATGGGAATAGTGCCCAGATGTCTGAAGAAGGTGAGAGAGAGGTGAGACCTGGAGAGTATTGGGTATAGTGCTCAGACGTCTGAAGAAGGTGTGAGAGAGGTTGGATCTGGAGAGTATTGGGAATAGTTCCCAGGGGTTTGTAGAAGGTGAGAGAGAGGTGAGACCTGGAGAGTATTGGGAATAGTGCCCAGAGGTCTGTAGAAGGTGAGAGAGAGGTGAGACCTGGAGAGTATTGGGAATAGTGCCCAGAGGTCTGAAGAAGGTGAGACAGGGGTGAGACCTGGAGAGTATTGGGAATAGTGCCCAGAGGTCTGTAGAAGGTGTGAGAGAGGTGGTATCTGGAGAGTATTGGGAATAGTTCCCAAAGGTCTGAAGTATGTGAGAGAAAGGTGAGACCTGGAGAGTATTGGGAATAGTTCCCAGAAATCTGAAGAAGGTGAGACACAGGTGAGACCTGGAGAGTTTTGGGAATAGTTCCCAGAAGTCTGTAGAAGGTGAGAGAGAGGTGAGACCTTTAGAGTATTGGGAATAGTGCCCAGTGGTCTGAAAAAGGCGAGAGAGAGGTGAGACCAGGAGTGTATTTGGAATAGTGCCCAGAGGTCCGAAGGAGGTGAGACACAGGAGAGACCTGGAGAGTATTGGGAATAGTGCCCAGATGTCTGTAGAAGGTGAGAGAGAGGTGAGACCTGGAGAGTATTGGGAATAGTGACCAGAGGTATGAAGAAGGTGAGGGAGAGGTGAGACCTGGCGAGTCATGGGAATAGTGCCCAGAGGTCTGAAGAAGGTGTGAGAGAGGTTGTATCTGGAGAGTATTGGGAATAGTGCCCAGAGGTCTGTAGAAGGTGAGAGAGAGGTGAGACCTTCACAGTATTGGGAATAGTGCCCAGAGGTATGTAGAAGGTGCAAGAGAGGTGGTATCTGGAGAGTATTGGGAATAGTGCCCAGAGGTCTGAAGGAGGTGAGGGAAAGGTGAGTCCGGGAGAGTATTGGGAATAGTGCCTAGACGTCTGAAGAAGGTGAGACAGAGGTGAGACCTGGAGAGTTTTGGGAATAGTGCCCAGAGGTCTGTAAAAGGTGAGAGAGAGGTGAGACCTGTATAGTATTGGGAATAGTGCCCAGAGGTCTGAAGAAGGCGAGAGAGAGGTGAGACCTGGAGAGCATTGGGAATAGTGCCCAGAGGTCTGAAGGAGGTGAGACAGAGGTGAGACCTGGAGAGTATTGGGAATAGTGACCAGAGGTCTGAAGAAGGTGTGGGAGAGGTGAGACTTGTAGGTTATTGGGAATGGTGCCCAGAGGTCTGAAGAAGGTGTGACAGAGGTGAGGCCTGGACAGTATTGGAAATAGGGCCAGAGGTCTGAACGGTGAGAGAGAGGTGAGACCTGGAGAGTATTGGGAATAGTGCCCAGAGGTCTAGAGAGAGGTGAGACCTGGCGAGTATTGGGAATAGTGCCCAGAGGTCTGAAGAGGTTGTGAGACAGGTGGGTTCCGGAGAGTATTGGGAATAGTGCCCAGAGGTCTGAGAGAGGTGAGACCTGGAGAATATTGGAAATAGTGCCCAGATGTCTGAAGAAGGTGTGAGAGATGTGGGATCTGGAGAGTACTGGAAATAGTGCCCAGAGGTGTGATGAAGAGTGAGAGTGGGGGTATCTGGAGAGTATTGGGAATAGTGCCCAGATGTCTGAAGAAGGTTTGACAGAGGTGAGGCCTGGAGAGTATTTGGAATAGTGCCCAGATGTCTGGAGAGAGGTGAGATCTGACGAGTATTGAGAATAGTGTCCAGAGGTCTGAAGAGGTTGTGAGAGAAGTAGGATCTGGAGAGTATTGGGAATAGTGCCCAGAGGTCTGAAGAAGGTGAGCGAGAGGTGGTATCTGGAGAGTATTGGAAATAGTGCCCAGAGGTCTGAAGAAGGTGTGAGAGAGGTGGTATCTGGGGAGTATTGGGAATAGTGCCCAGAGATCTGAAGAAGGTGAGAGAGAGGTGAGACCTGGAGAGTATTGGGAATAGTGCCCAGAGGTCTGAGAGAGGTGAGACCTGGAGAATATTGGAAATAGTGCCCAGAGGTCTGAAGAAGGTGTGAGAGATGTGGGATCTGGAGAGTACTGGAAATAGTGCCCAGAGGTGTGATGAAGAGTGAGAGTGGGGGTATCTGGAGAGTATTGGGAATAGTGCCCAGAGGTCTGAAGAAGGTGAGAGAGGGGTGAGAACTGGAGAGTATTGTGAATACTGCCCAGAGGTCTGAGGAAGGTGAGCAAGAGGTGAGACCTGGTGAGTCATGGGAATAGTGCCCAGAGGTCTGAAGAAGGTGAGAGAGGGGTGAGACCTGGAGAGTATTGGGAATAGTTCCCAGAGGTCTGTAAAAGGTGAGAGAGAGGTTAGACCAGGAGAGTATTGGGAATAGTGCCCAGAGGTCTGAAGACGGTGTGAGAGAGGTGAGACCTGGAGAGTATTGGGAATAGTGCCCAGAGGTCTGAGGAAGGTGAGCGAGAGGTGAGAACTGGCGAGTCATGGGAATAGTGCCCAGACGTCTGAAGAAGGTGAGAGAGAGGTGAGACCTGAAGAGTATTGGGTATAGTGCTCAGAGGTCTGAAGAAGGTGTTAGAGAAGTTGAATCTGGAGAGTATTGGGAATAGTTCCCAGGGGTCTGTAGAAGGCTAGAGAGAGGTGAGACCTGGAGAGTATTGGGAATAGTGCCCAGAGGTCTGAAGAAGGTGAGACAGGGGTGAGACCTGGAGAGTATTGGGAAAAGTGCCCAGAGGTCTGTAGAAGGTGAGAGATAGGTGAGAATTGTAGAGTATTGGGAATAGTGCCCAGAGGTCTGTAGAAGGTGTGAGAGAGGTGGTATCTGGAGAGTATTCGGAATAGTTCCCAGAGGTCTGAAGTATGTGAGAGAAAGGTGAGACCTGGAGAGTATTGGGAATAGGTCCCAGAAATCTGAAGAAGGTGAGAGAGAGGTGAGACCTGGAGAGTATTGGGAATAGTGCCCAGAGGTCTGAAGAAGGTGAGACAGGGGTGAGACCTGGAGAGTATTGGGAATAGTGCCCAGAGGTCTGTAGAAGGTGTGAGAGAGGTGCTATCTGGAGAGTATTGGGAATAGTTTCCAGAGGTCTGAAGTATGTGAGAGAAAGGTGAGACCTGGAGAGTATTGGGAATAGTTCCCAGAAATCTGAAGAAGGTGAGACACAGGTGAGACCTGGAGAGTTTTGGGAATAGTTCCCAGAGGTCTGTAGAAGGTGAGAGAGAGGTGAGACCTTTAGAGTATTGGGAATAGTGCCCAGAGGTCTGAAAAAGGTGAGAGAGAGGTGAGACCTGGAGAGTATTGGGAATAGTGACCAGAGGTATGAAGAAGGTGAGAGAGAGGTTAGACCTGGAGAGTATTGGGAATAGTGCCCAGAGGTCTGAAGACGGTGTGAGAGAGGTGAGACCTGGAGAGTATTGGGAATAGTGCCCAGAGGTCTGAGGAAGGTGAGCGAGAGGTGAGAACTGGCGAGTCATGGGAATAGTGCCCAGACGTCTGAAGAAGGTGAGAGAGAGGTGAGACCTGAAGAGTATTGGGTATAGTTCTCAGAGGTCTGAAGAAGGTGTTAGAGAGGTTGAATCTGGAGAGTATTGGGAATAGTTCCCAGGGGTCTGTAGAAGGTGAGAGAGAGGTGAGACCTGGAGAGTATTGGGAATAGTGCCCAGAGGTCTGAAGAAGGTGAGACAGGGGTGAGACGTGGAGAGTATTGGGAATAGTGCCCAGAGGTCTGTAGAAGGTGTGAGAGAGGTGGTAGTTGGAGAGTATTCAGAATAGTTCCCAGAGGTCTGAAGTATGTGAGAGAAAGGTGAGACCTGGAGAGTATTGGGAATAGGTCCCAGAAATCTGAAGAAGTTGAGAGAGAGGTGAGACCTGGATAGTATTGGGAATAGTGCCCAGAGGTCTGTAGAAGGTGAGAGAGAGGTGAGACCTGGAGAGTATTGGGAATAGTGCCCAGAGGTCTGAAGAAGGAGAGACAGGGGTGAGACCTGGAGAGTATTGGGAATAGTGCCCAGAGGTCTGTAGAAGGTGTGAGAGAGGTGGTATCTGGAGAGTATTGGGAATAGTTTCCAGAGGTCTGAAGTATGTGAGAGAAAGGTGAGACCTGGAGAGTATTGGGAATAGTTCCCAGAAATCTGAAGAAGGTGAGACACAGGTGAGACCTGGAGAGTTTTGGGAATAGTTCCCAGAGGTCTGTAGAAGGTGAGAGAGAGGTGAGACCTTTAGAGTATTGAGAATAGTGCCCAGAGGTCTGAAAAAGGCGAGAGAGAGGTGAGACCAGGAGAGTATTTGGAATAGTGCCCAGAGGTCCGAAGGAGGTGAGACAGAGGAGAGACCTGGAGAGTATTGGGAATAGTGCCCAGATGTCTGTAGAAGGTGAGAGAGAGGTGAGACCTGGAGAGTATTGGGAATAGTGACCAGAGGTATGAAGAAGGTGAGAGAGAGGTGAGACCTGGAGAGTATTGGGAATAGTGCCCAGAGGTAGGAAGAAGGTGTGACAGAGATGAGGCCTGGACAGTATTGGGAATAGGGCCAGAGGTCTGACCGGTGAGAGAGAGGTGAGACCTGGAGAGTATTGGGACTAGTGCCCAGAGGTCTAGAGAGAAGTGAGGCCTGGCGAGTATTGGGAATAGTGCCCAGAGATCTGAAGAGGTTGTGAGACAGGTGGGTTCTGGAGAGTATTGGGAATAGTGCCCAGAGGTCTGAAGAAGGTGTGATAGAGGTGGTATCTGGAGAGTATTGGGAATCGTGCCCAGAGTTCTGAAGAAGTTGTGAGAGCGGTGGTATCTGGACAGTATTGGGAATAGTGCCCAGAGGTGTCAAGAAGGTGTGAGAGAGGTGGTATCTGGAGAGTATTGGGAATAGTGCCCAGAGGTCTGAAGGAGGTGAGAGAGGGGTGAGACCTGGAGAGTATTGTGAATACGCCCAGAGGTCTGAGGAAGGTGAGTGAGAGGTGAGACCTGGCGAGTCATGGGAATAGTGCCCAGAGGTCTGAAGAAGGTGTGAGAGAGGTTGTATCTGGAGAGTATTGGGAATAGTGCCCAGAGGTCTGTAGAAGGTGAGAGAGAGGTGAGACCTTCACAGTATTGGGAATAGTGCCCAGAGGTCTGTAAAAGGTGCAATAGAGGTGGTATCTGGAGAGTATTTGGAATAGTGCCCAGAGGTCTGAAGGAGGTGAGGGAAAGGTGAGTCCGGGAGAGTATTGGGAATAGTGCCTAGAAGTCTGAAGAAGGTGAGACAGAGATGAGACCTGGAGAGTTTTGGGAATAGTGCCCAGAGGTCTGTAGAAGGTGAGAGAGAGTTGAGACCTGTATAGTATTGGGAATAGTGCCCAGAGGTCTGAAGAAGGCGAGAGAGAGGTGAGACCTGGAGAGTATTGGGAATAGTGCCCAGAGGTCTGGAGGAGGTGAGACAGAGGTGAGACCTGGAGAGTATTGGGAATAGTGACCAGAGGTCTGAAAAAGGTGTGAGAGAGATGAGACCTGGAGAGTATTGGGAATAGTGCCCAGAGGTCTGAAGAAGGTGTGGGAGAGGTGAGACTTGTAGAGTATTGGGAATGGTGCCCAGAGGTCTGAAGAAGTTGTGACAGAGGTGAGGCCTGGACAGTATTGGGAATAGGGCCAGAGGTCTGAACGGTGAGAGAGAGGTGAGACCTGGAGAGTATTGGGAATAGTGCCCAGAGGTCTAGAGAGAGGTGAGACCTGGCGAGTATTGGGAATAGTGCCCAGAGGTCTGAAGAGGTTGTGAGACAGGTGGGTTCCGGAGAGTATTGGGAATAGTGCTCAGAGGTCTGAGAGAGGTGAGACCTGGAGAATATTGGAAATAGTGCCCAGAGGTCTGAAGAAGGTGTGAGAGATGTGGGATCTGGAGAGTACTGGGAATAGTGCCCAGAGGTGTGATGAAGAGTGAGAGAGGGGGTATCTGTAGAGTATTGGGAATAGTGCCCAGAGGTCTGAAGAAGGTGAGAGAGGGGTGAGACCTGGAGAGTATTGTGAATACTGCCCAGAGGTCTGAGGAAGGTGAGCAAGAGGTGAGAGCTGGCGAGTCATGGGAATAGTGCCCAGAGGTCTGAAGAAGGTGAGAGAGGGGTGAGACCTGGAGAGTATTGGGAATAGTTCCCAGAGGTCTGTAAAAGGTGAGAGAGAGGTGAGACCTGGAGAGTATTGGGAATAGTGCCCAGAGGTCTGATGACGGTGTGAGAGAGGTGAGACCTGGAGAGTATTGGGAATAGTACCCAGAGGTCTGAGGAAGGTGAGCGAGAGGTGAGGCCTGGCGAGTCATGGGAATAGTGCCCAGACGTCTGAAGAAGGTGAGAGAGAGGTGAGACCTGGAGAGTATTGGGTATAGTGCTCAGAGGTCTGTAGAAGGTGTGAGAGAGGTGGTATCTGGAGAGTATTCAGAATAGTTCCCAGAGGTCTGAAGTATGTGAGAGATAGGTGAGACCTGGAGAGTATTGGGAATAGTTCCCAGAAATCTGAAGAAGGTGAGACAGAGTTGAGACCTGGAGAGTTTTGCGAATATTTCCTAGAGGTCTGTAGAAGGTGAGAGAGAGGTGAGACCTGTAGAGTATTGGGAATAGTGCCCAGGGGTCTGAAGAAGGCGAGAGAGAGGTGAAACCTGGAGAGTATTGGGAATAGTGCCCAGAGGTCCGAAGGAGGTGAGACAGAGGAGAGACCTGGAGAGTATTGGGAATAGTGCCAAGAAGTCTGTAGAAGGTGAGAGAGAGGTGAGACCTGGAGAGTATTGTGAATAGTGGCCAGAAGTATGAAGAAGGTGTGACAGAGGTGAGGCCTGGACAGTATTGGGAATAGGGCCAGAGGTCTGAACGGTGAGAGAGAGGTGAGACCTGGAGAGTATTGGGAATGGTGCCCAGAGGTCTGAAGAAGGTGTGAGAGACGTGGGATCTGGAGAGTACTGGGAATAGTGCGCAGAGGTGTGATGAATTGTGAGAGAGGTGGTATCCGGAGAATATTGGGAATGGTGCCCAGAGGTCTGAAGGAGGTGAGAGAGGGATGAGACCTGGAGAGTATTGTGAATACTGCCCAGAGGTCTGAGGAAGGTGAGCGAGAGGTGAGACCTGGAGAGTATTGGGAATAGTGCCCAGAGGTCTGAGGAAGGTGATCGAGAGGTGAGACCTAGCAAGTCATGGGAATAGAGCCCAGACGTCTGAAGAAGGTGAGAGAGAGGTGAGACCTGGAGAGTATTGGGTATAGTGCTCAGAGGTCTGAAGAAGGTGTGAGAGAGGTTGGATCTGGAGAGTATTGGCAATAGTTCCCAGGGGTCTGTAGAAGGTGAGAGAGAGAGATGAGACCTGGAGAGTATTGAATGTAGTGCCCAGAGGTCTGTAGAAGGTGAGAGAGAGGTGAGACCGGGAGAGTATTGGGGATAGTGCCCAGAGGTCTGTAGAAGGTGTGAGAGAGGTGGTATCTGGAGAATATTGGGAATAGTTCCCAGTGGTCTGAAGTATGTGAGAGAAAGGTGAGACCTGGAGAGTATTGGTAATAGTTCCCAGAAATCTGAAGAAGGTGAGACAGAGGTGAGACCTGGAGAGTTTTGGGAATGGTTCCCAGAGGTCTGTAGAAAGTGAGAGAGAGGTGAGACCTGTAGAGTATTGGGAATAGGGCCCAGAGGTCTGAAGAAGGCGAGAGAGAGGTGAGACCTGGAGAGTATTGAGAATAGTGCACAGAGGTCTGAAGGAGGTGAGACAGAGGTGAGACCTGGAGAGAATTGGGAATAGTGCCCAGAGGTCTGAAAAGGTGTGAGAGAGATGAGACCTGGAGAGTATTGGGAATAGTGCCAAGAGGTCCGAAGAAGGTGTGGGAGAGGTGAGACTTGTAGAGTATTGGGAATAGTGCCCAGAGGTCTGAAGAAGGTGTGACAGAGGTGAGGCCTGGACAGTATTGGGAATAGGGCCAGAGGTCTGAACGGTGAGAGAGAGGTGAGACCTAGAGAGTATTGGGAATAGTGCCCAGAGGTCTAGAGAGAGGTGAGACCTGGCGAGTATTGGGAATAGTGCCCAGAGGTCTGAAGAGGTTGTGAGACAGGTGGGTTCTGGAGAGTATTGGGAATAGTGCCCAGAGGTCTGAAAAAGGTCTGAGAGAGGTGAGACCTGGAGAATATTGGAAATAGTGCCCAGAGGTGTGAAGAAGGTGTGAGAGACGTGGGATCTAGAGAGTACTGGGAATGGTGCCCAGAGGTGTGATGAAGTGTGAGAGAGATGGTATCTGGAGAGTATTGGGAATAGTGCCCAGAGGTCTGAAGGAGGTGAGAGAGGGGTGAGACCTGGAGAGTATTGTGAATACTGCCCAGAGGTCTGAGGAAGGTGAGCGAGAGGTGAGACCTGGCGAGTCATGGGAATAGTGCCCAGAGGTCTGAAGAAGGTGAGAGAGGGGTGAGACCTGGAGAGTATTGGGAATAGTTCCCAGAGGTCTGTAAAAGGTGAGAGAGAGGTGAGACCTGGCGAGTCATGGGAATAGTGCCCAGAGGTCTGAAGAAGGTGAGAGAGGGGTGAGACGTGGAGAGTATTGGGAATAGTTCCCAGAGGTCTGTAAAAGGTGAGAGAGAGGTGAGACCTGGCGAGTCATGGGAATAGTGCCCAGAGGTCTGAAGAAGGTGAGAGAGGGGTGAGACCTGGAGAGTATTGGAAATAGTTCCCAGAGGTCTGTAAAAGGTGAGAGAGAGGTGAGACCTGGAGAGTATTGGGAATAGTGCCCAGAGGTCTGAGGAAGGTGAGCGAGAGGTGAGACCTGGCGAGTCATGGGAATAGTGCCCAGATGTCTGAAGAAGGTGAGAGAGAGGTGAGACCTGGAGAGTATTGGGTATTGTGCTCAGAGGTCTGAAGAAGGTGTTAGAGAGGTTGAATCTGGAGAGTATTGGGAATAGTTCCCAGGGGTCTGTAGAAGGTGAGAGAGAGGTGAGACCTGGAGAGTATTGGGAATAGTGCCCAGAGGTCTGAAGAAGGTGAGAGAGGGGTGAGACCTGGAGAGTATTGGGAAAAGTGTGCAGAGGTCGGTAGAAGGTGATAGATAGGTGAGAATTGTAGAGTATTGGGAATAGTGCCCAGAGGTCTGTAGAAGGTGTGAGAGAGGTGGTATCTGGAGAGTATTCGGAATAGTTCCCAGAGGTCTGAAGTATGTGAGAGAAAGGTGAGGCCTAGAGAGTATTGGGAATAGTTCCCAGAAATCTGAAGAAGGTGAGACAGAGGTGAGACCTGGAGAGTTTTGCGAATAGTTCCCAGAGGTCTGTAGAAGGTGAGAGAGAGGTGAGACCTGTAGAGTATTGGGAATAGTGCCCAGAGGTCTGAAGAAGGCGAGAGAGACGTGAGACCTGGAGAGTATTGGGAATAGTGCCCAGAGGTCCGAAGGAGGTGAGACAGAGGAGAGACCTGGAGAGGATTGGGAAAAGTGCCAAGAAGTCTGTAGAAGGTGAGAGAGAGGTGAGGCCTGGACAGTATTGGGAATAGGGCCAGAGGTCTGAACGGTGAGAGAGAGGTGAGACCTGGAGAGTATTGGGAATAGTGCCCAGAGGTCTGAAGAAGGTGTGAGAGACGTGGGATCTGGAGAGTACTGGGAATAGTGCGCAGAGGTGTGATGAATTGTGAGAGAGGTGGTATCCGGAGAGTATTGGGAATGGTGCCCAGAGGTCTGAAGGAGGTGAGAGAGGGGTGAGACCTGGAGAGTATTGTGAATACTGCCCAGAGCTCTGAGGAAGGTGAGCGAGAGGTGAGACCTGGAGAGTATTGGGAATAGTGCCCAGAGGTCTGAAGACGGTGTGAGAGAGGTGAGACCTGGAGAGTATTGGGAATAGTGCCCAGAGGTCTGAGGAAGGTGAGCGAGAGGTGAGACCTGGCGAGTCATGCGAATAGTGCCCAGATGTCTGAAGGTGAGAGAGAGGTGAGACCTGGAGAGTATTGGGTATTGTGCTCAGAGGTCTGAAGAAGGTGTTAGAGAGGTTGAATCTGGAGAGTATTGGGAATAGTTCCCAGGGGTCTGTAGAAGGTGAGAGAGAGGTGAGACCTGGAGAGTATTGGGAATAGTGCCCAGAGGTCTGAAGAAGGTGAGAGAGGGGTGAGACCTGGAGAGTATTGGGAAAAGTGTGCAGAGGTCGGTAGAAGGTGATAGATAGGTGAGAATTGTAGAGTATTGGGAATAGTGCCCAGAGGTCTGTAGAAGGTGTGAGAGAGGTGGTATCTGGAGAGTATTCGGAATAGTTCCCAGAGGTCTGAGGAAGGTGAGCGAGAGGTGAGACCTAGCAAGTCATGGGAATAGAGCCCAGACGTCTGAAGAAGGTGAGGGAGAGGTGAGACCTGGAGAGTATTGGGTATAGTGCTCAGAGGTCTGAAGAAGGTGTGAGAGAGGTTGGATCTGGAGAGTATTGGCAATAGTTCCCAGGGGTCTGTAGAAGGTGAGAGAGAGAGGTGAGACCTGGAGAGTATTGGATGCAGTGCCCAGAGGTCTGTAGAAGGTGAGAGAGAGGTGAGACCGGGAGAGTATTGGGAATAGTTCCCAGTGGTCTGAAGTATGTGAGAGAAAGGTGAGACCTGGAGAGTATTGGTAATAGTTCACAGAAATCTGAAGAAGGTGAGACAGAGGTGAGACCTGGAGAGTTTTGGGAATAGTTCCCAGAGGTCTGAAGAAGGTGAGAGAGAGGTGAGACCTGTAGAGTATTGGGAATAGGGCCCAGAGGTCTGAAGAAGGCGAGAGAGAGGTGAGACCTTGAGAGTATTGAGAATAGTGCCCAGAGGTCTGAAGGAGGTGAGACAGAGGTGAGACCTGGAGAGAATTGGGGATAGTGCCCAGAGGTCTGAAAAAGGTGTGAGAGAGATGAGACCTGGAGAGTATTGGGAATAGTGCCCAGAGGTCCGAAGAAGGTGTGGGAGAGGTGAGACTTGTAGAGTATTGGGAATAGTGCCCAGAGGTCTGAAGAAGGTGTGACAGAGGTGAGGTAGGGACAGTATTGGAAATAGGGCCAGAGGTCTGAACGGTGAGAGAGAGGTGAGACCTGGAGAGTATTGGGAATAGTGCCCAGAGGTCTAGAGAGAGGTGAGACCTGGCGAGTATTGGGAATAGTGCCCAGAGGTCTGAAGAGGTTGTGAGACAGGTGGGTTCCGGAGAGTATTGGGAATAGTGCCCAGAGGTCTGAGAGAGGTGAGACCTGGAGAATATTGGAAATAGTGCCCAGAGGTCTGAAGAAGGTGTGAGAGATGTGGGATCTGGAGAGTACTGGAAATAGTGCCCAGAGGTGTGATGAAGAGTGAGAGTGGGGGTATCTGGAGAGTATTGGGAATAGTGCCCAGAGGTCTGAAGAAGGTGAGAGATGGGTGAGACCTGGAGAGTATTGTGAATACTGCCCAGAGCTCTGAGGAAGGTGAGCGAGAGGTGAGACCTGGAGAGTATTGGGAATAGTGCCCAGAGGTCTGAAGACGGTGTGAGAGAGGTGAGACCTGGAGAGTATTGGGAATAGTGCCCAGAGGTCTGAGGAAGGTGAGCGAGAGGTGAGACCTGGCGAGTCATGGGAATAGTGCCCAGATGTCTGAAGAAGGTGAGAGAGAGGTGAGACCTGGAGAGTATTGGGTATTGTGCTCAGAGGTCTGAAGAAGGTGTTAGAGAGGTTGAATCTGGAGAGTATTGGGAATAGTTCCCAGGGGTCTGTAGAAGGTGAGAGAGAGGTGAGACCTGGAGAGTATTGGGAATAGTGCCCAGAGGTCTGAAGAAGGTGAGAGAGGGGTGAGACCTGGAGAGTATTGGGAAAAGTGTGCAGAGGTCGGTACAAGGTGATAGATAGGTGAGAATTGTAGAGTATTGGGAATAGTGCCCAGAGGTCTGTAGAAGGTGTGAGAGAGGTGGTATCTGGAGAGTATTCGGAATAGTTCCCAGAGGTCTGAGGAAGGTGAGCGAGAGGTGAGACCTAGCAAGTCATGGGAATAGAGCCCAGACGTCTGAAGAAGGTGAGGGAGAGGTGAGACCTGGAGAGTATTGGGTATAGTGCTCAGAGGTCTGAAGAAGGTGTGAGAGAGGTTGGATCTGGAGAGTATTGGCAATAGTTCCCAGGGGTCTGTAGAAGGTGAGAGAGAGAGGTGAGACCTGGAGAGTATTGGATGCAGTGCCCAGAGGTCTGTAGAAGGTGAGAGAGAGGTGAGACCGGGAGAGTATTGGGAATAGTTCCCAGTGGTCTGAAGTATGTGAGAGAAAGGTGAGACCTGGAGAGTATTGGTAATAGTTCACAGAAATATGAAGAAGGTGAGACAGAGGTGAGACCTGGAGAGTTTTGGGAATAGTTCCCAGAGGTCTGAAGAAGGTGAGAGAGAGGTGAGACCTGTAGAGTATTGGGAATAGGGCCCAGAGGTCTGAAGAAGGCGAGAGAGAGGTGAGACCTGGAGAGTATTGAGAATAGTGCCCAGAGGTCTGAAGGAGGTGAGACAGAGGTGAGACCTGGAGAGAATTGGGGATAGTGCCCAGAGGTCTGAAAAAGGTGTGAGAGAGATGAGAACTGGAGAGTATTGGGAATAGTGCCCAGAGGTCCGAAGAAGGTGTGGGAGAGGTGAGACTTGTAGACTATTGGGAATAGTGCCCAGAGGTCTGAAGAAGGTGTGACAGAGGTGAGGTAGGGACAGTATTGGAAATAGGGCCAGAGGTCTGAACGGTGAGAGAGAGGTGAGACCTGGAGAGTATTGGGAATAGTGCCCAGAGGTCTAGAGAGAGGTGAGACCTGGCGAGTATTGGGAATAGTGCCCAGTGGTCTGAAGAGGTTGTGAGACAGGTGGGTTCCGGAGAGTATTGGGAATAGTGCCCAGAGGTCTGAGAGAGGTGAGACCTGGAGAATATTGGAAATAGTGCCCAGAGGTCTGAAGAAGGTGTGAGAGATGTGGGATCTGGAGAGTACTGGAAATAGTGCCCAGAGGTGTGATGAAGAGTGCGAGTGGGGGTATCTGGAGAGTATTGGGAATAGTGCCCAGAGGTCTGAAGAAGGTGAGAGATGGGTGAGACCTGGAGAGTATTGTGAATACTGCCCAGAGGTCTGAGGAAGGTGAGTAAGAGGTGAGACCTGGCGAGTCATGGGAATAGTGCCCAGAGGTCTGAAGAAGGTGAGAGAGGGGTGAGACCTGGAGAGTATTGGGAATAGTTCCCAGAGGTCTGTAAAAGGTGAGAGAGAGGTTAGACCTGGAGAGTATTGGGAATAGTGCCCAGAGGTCTGAAGACGGTGTGAGAGAGGTGAGACCTGGAGAGTATTGGGAATAGTGCCCAGAGGCCTGAGGAAGGTGAGCGAGAGGTGAGAACTGGCGAGTCATGGGAATAGTGCCCAGACGTCTGAAGAAGGTGAGAGAGAGGTGAGACCTGAAGAGTATTGGGTATAGTGCTCAGAGGTCTGAAGAAGGTGTTAGAGAGGTTGAATCTGGAGAGTATTGGGAATAGTTCCCAGGGGTCTGTAGAAGGTGAGAGAGAGGTGAGACCTGGAGAGTATTGGGAATAGTGACCAGAGGTCTGAAGAAGGTGAGACAGGGGTGAGACCTGGAGAGTATTGGGAAATGTGCCCAGAGGTCTGTAGAAGGTGAGAGATAGGTGAGAATTGTAGAGTATTGGGAATAGTGCCCAGAGGTCTGTAGAAGGTGTGAGAGAGGTGGTATCTGGAGAGTATTCGGAATAGTTCCCTGAGGTCTGAAGTATGTGAGAGAAAGGTGAGACCTGGAGAGTATTGGGAATAGGTCCGAGAAATCTGAAGAAGTTGAGATAGAGGTGAGACCTGGATAGTATTGGGAATAGTGCCCAGAGGTATGTAGAAGGTGAGAGAGAGGTGAGACCTGGAGAGTATTGGGAATAGTGCCCAGAGGTCTGAAGAAGGTGAGACAGGGGTGAGACCTGGAGAGTATTGGGAATAGTGCCCAGAGGTCTGTAGAAGGTGTGAGAGAGGTGGTATCTGGAGAGTATTGGGAATAGTTTCCAGAGGTCTGAAGTATGTGAGAGAAAGGTGAGACCTGGAGAGTATTGGGAATAGTTCCCAGAAATCTGAAGAAGGTGAGAAACAGGTGAGACCTGGAGAGTTTTGGGAATAATTCCCAGAGGTCTATAGAAGGTGAGAGAGAGGTGAGACCTTTAGAGTATTGGGAATAGTGCCCAGAGGTCTGAAAAAGGCGAGAGAGAGGTGAGACCTGGAGAGTATTGGGAATAGTGACCAGAGGTATGAAGAAGGTGAGAGAGAGGTTAGACCTGGAGAGTATTGGGAATAGTGCCCAGAGGTCTGAAGACAGTGTGAGAGAGGTGAGACCTGGAGAGTATTGGGAATAGTGCCCAGAGGTCTGAGGAAGGTGAGCGAGAGGTGAGAACTGGCGAGTCATGGGAATAGTGCCCAGACGTCTGAAGAAGGTGAGAGAGAGGTGAGACCTGAAGAGTATTGGGTATAGTTCTCAGAGCTCTGAAGAAGGTGTTAGAGAGGTTGAATCTGGAGAGTATTGGGAATAGTTCCCAGGGGTCTGTAGAAGGTGAGAGAGAGGTGAGACCTGGAGAGTATTGGGAATAGTGCCCAGAGGTCTGAAGAAGGTGAGACAGGGGTGAGACCTGGAGAGTATTGGGAAAAGTGCCCAGAGGTCTGTAGAAGGTGAGAGATAGGTGAGAATTGTAGAGTATTGGGAATAGTGCCCAGAGGTCTGTAGAAGGTGTGAGAGATGTGGTATCTGGAGAGTATTCGGAATAGTTCCCAGAGGTCTGAAGTATGTGAGAGAAAGGTGAGACCTGGAGAGTATTGGGAATAGGTCCCAGAAATCTGAAGAAGTTGAGAGAGAGGTGAGACCTGGATAGTATTGGGAATAGTGCCCAGAGGTCTGTAGAAGGTGAGAGAGAGGTGAGACCTGGAGAGTATTGGGAATAGTGCCCAGAGGTCTGAAGAAGGTGAGACAGGGGTGAGACCTGGAGAGTATTGGGAATAGTGCCCAGAGGTCTGTAGAAGGTGTGAGAGAGGTGGTATCTGGAGAGTATTGGGAATAGTTTCCAGAGGTCTGAAGTATGTGAGAGAAAGGTGAGACCTGGAGAGTATTGGGAATAGTTCCCAGAAATCTGAAGAAGGTGAGACACAGGTGAGACCTGGAGAGTTTTGGGAATAGTTCCCAGAGGTCTGTAGAAGGTGAGAGAGAGGTGAGACCTTTAGAGTATTGAGAATAGTGCCCAGAGGTCTGAAAAAGGCGAAAGAGAGGTGAGACCAGGAGAGTATTTGGAATAGTGACCAGAGGTCCGAAGGAGGTGAGACAGAGGAGAGACCTGGAGAGTTTTGGGAATAGTGCCCAGATGTCTGTAGAAGGTGAGAGAGAGGTGAGACCTGGAGAGTATTGGGAATAGTGACCAGAGGTATGAAGAAGGTGAGAGAGAGGTGAGACCTGGAGAGTATTGGTAATAGTGCCCAGAGGTAGGAAGATGGTGTGACAGAGATGAGGCCTGGACAGTATTGGGAATAGGGCCAGAGGTCTGACCGGTGAGAGAGAGGTGAGACCTGGAGAGTATTGGGACTAGTGCCCAGAGGTCTAGAGAGAAGTGAGGCCTGGCGAGTATTGGGAATAGTGCCCAGAGATCTGAAGCGGTTGTGAGACAGGTGGGTTCTGGAGAGTATTGGGAATAGTGCCCAGAGGTCTGAAGAAGGTGTGATAGAGGTGGTATCTGGAGAGTATTGGGAATCGTGCCCAGACTTCTGAAGAAGTTGTGAGAGCGGTGGTATCTGGACAGTATTGGGAATAGTGCCCAGAGGTGTCAAGAAGGTGTGAGAGAGGTGGTATCTGGAGAGTATTGGGAATAGTGCCCAGAGGTCTGAAGGAGGTGAGAGAGGGGTGAGACCTGGAGAGTATTGTGAATACGCCCAGAGGTCTGAGGAAGGTGAGTGAGAGGTGAGACCTGGCGAGTCATGGGAATAGTGCCCAGAGGTCTGAAGAAGGTGTGAGAGAGGTTGTATCTGGAGAGTATTGGGAATAGTGCCCAGAGGTCTGTAGAAGGTGAGAGAGAGGTGAGACCTTCACAGTATTGGGAATAGTGCCCAGAGGTCTGTAGAAGGTGCAATAGAGGTGGTATCTGGAGAGTATTTGGAATAGTGCCCAGAGGTCTGAAGGAGGTGAGGGAAAGGTGAGTCCGGGAGAGTATTGGGAATAGTGCCTAGAAGTCTGAAGAAGGTGAGACAGAGGTGAGACCTGGAGAGTTTTGGGAATAGTGCCCAGAGGTCTGTAGAAGGTGAGAGAGAGTTGAGACCTGTATATTATTGGGAATAGTGCCCAGAGGTCTGAAGAAGGCGAGAGAGAGGTGAGACCTGGAGAGTATTGGGAATAGTGCCCAGAGGTCTGAAGGAGGTGAGGCAGAGGTGAGACCTGGAGAGTATTGGGAATAGTGGCCAGAGGTCTGAAAAAGGTGTGAGAGAGATGAGACCTGGAGAGTATTGGGAATAGTGCCCAGAGGTCTGAAGAAGGTGTGGGAGAGGTGAGACTTGTAGAGTATTGGGAATGGTGCCCAGAGGTCTGAAGAAGTTGTGACAGAGGTGAGGCCTGGACAGTATTGGGAATAGGGCCAGAGGTCTGAACGGTGAGAGAGAGGTGAGACCTGGAGAGTATTGGGAATAGTGCCCAGAGGTCTAGAGAGAGGTGAGACCTGGCGAGTATTGGGAATAGTGCCCAGAGGTCTGAAGAGGTTGTGAGACAGGTGGGTTCCGGAGAGTATTGGGAATAGTTCTCAGAGGTCTGAGAGAGGTGAGACCTGGAGAATATTGGAAATAGTGCCCAGAGGTCTGAAGAAGGTGTGAGAGATGTGGGATATGGAGAGTACTGGGAATAGTGCCCAGAGGTGTGATGAAGAGTGAGAGAGGGGGTATCTGGAGAGTATTGGGAATAGTGCCCAGAGGTCTGAAGAAGGTGAGAGAGGGGTGAGACCTGGAGAGTATTGTGAATACTGCCCAGAGGTCTGAGGAAGGTGAGCAAGAGGTGAGACCTGGCGAGTCATGGGAATAGTGCCCAGAGGTCTGAAGAAGGTGAGAGAGGGGTGAGACCTGGAGAGTATTGGGAATAGTTCCCAGAGGTCTGTAAAAGGTGAGAGAGAGGTGAGACCTGGAGAGTATTGGGAATAGTGCCCAGAGGTCTGAAGACGGTGTGAGAGAGGTGAGACCTGGAGAGTATTGGGAATAGTACCCAGAGGTCTGAGGAAGGTGAGCGAGAAGTGAGACCTGGCGAGTCATGGGAATAGTGCCCAGACGTCTGAAGAAGGTGAGAGAGAGGTGAGACCTGGAGAGTATTGGGTATAGTGCTCATAGGTCTGTAGAAGGTGTGAGAGAGGTGGTATCTGGAGAGTATTCAGAATAGTTCCCAGAGGTCTGAAGTATGTGAGAGATAGGTGAGACATGGAGAGTATTGGGAATAGTTCCCAGAAATCTGAAGAAGGTGAGACAGAGTTGAGACCTGGAGAGTTTTGCGAATAGTTCCTAGAGGTCTGTAGAAGGTGAGAGAGAGGTGAGACCTGTAGAGTATTGGGAATAGTGCCCAGGGGTCTGAAGAAGGCGAGAGAGAGGTGAGACCTGGAGAGTATTGGGAATAGTGCCCAGAGGTCCAAAGGAGGTGAGACAGAGGAGAGACCTGGAGAGTATTGGGAATAGTGCCAAGAAGTCTGTAGAAGGTGAGAGAGAGGTGAGACCTGGAGAGTATTGTGAATAGTGGCCAGAAGTATGAAGAAGGTGTGACAGAGGTGAGGCCTGGACAGTATTGGGAATATGGCCAGAGGTCTGAACGGTGAGAGAGAGGTGAGACCTGGAGAGTATTGGGAATGGTGCCGAGAGGTCTGAAGAAGGTGTGAGAGACGTGGGATCTGGAGAGTACTGGGAATAGTGCGCAGAGGTGTGATGAATTGTGAGAGAGGTGGTATCCGGAGAATATTGGGAATGGTGCCCAGAGGTCTGAAGGAGGTGAGAGAGGGATGAGACCTGGAGAGTATTGTGAATACTGCCCAGAGGTCTGAGGAAGGTGAGCGAGAGGTGAGACCTGGAGAGTATTGGGAATAGTGCCCAGAGGTCTGAGGAAGGTGATCGAGAGGTGAGACCTAGCAAGTCATGGGAATAGAGCCCAGACGTCTGAAGAAGGTGAGAGAGAGGTGAGACCTGGAGAGTATTGGGTATAGTGCTCAGAGTTCTGAAGAAGGTGTGAGAGAGGTTAGATCTGGAGAGTATTGGCAATAGTTCCCAGGGGTCTGTAGAAGGTGAGAGAGAGAGATGAGACCTGGAGAGTATTGGATGTAGTGCCCAGAGGTCTGTAGAAGGTGAGAGAGAGGTGAGAATTGTAGAGTATTGGGAATAGTACCCAGAGGTCTGTAGAAGGTGTGAGAGAGGTGGTATCTGGAGAGTATTGGGAATAGTTCCCAGTGGTCTGAAGTATGTGAGAGAAAGGTGAGACCTGGAGAGTATTGGTAATAGTTCCCAGAAATCTGAAGAAGGTGAGACAGAGGTGAGACCTGGAGAGTTTTGGGAATAGTTCCCAGAGGTCTGTAGAAGGTGAGAGAGAGGTGAGACCTGTAGAGTATTGGGAATAGGGCCCAGAGGTCTGAAGAAGGCGAGAGAGGGGTGAGACCTGGAGAGTATTGAGAATAGTGCACAGAGGTCTGAAGGAGGTGAGACAGAGGTGAGACCTGGAGAGAATTGGGAATAGTGCCCAGAGGTCTGAAAAAGGTTTGAGAGAGATGAGACCTGGAGAGTATTGGGAATAGTGCCCAGAGGTCCGAAGAAGGTGTGGGAGAGGTGAGACTTGTAGAGTATTGGGAATAGTGCTCAGAGGTCTGAAGAAGGTGTGACAGAGGTGAGGCCTGGACAGTATTGGGAATAGGGCCAGAGGTCTGAACGGTGAGAGAGAGGTGAGACCTAGAGAGTATTGGGAATAGTGCCCAGAGGTCTATAGAGAGGTGACACCTGGCGAGTATTGGGAATAGTGCCCAGAGGTCTGAAGAGGTTGTGAGACAGGTGGGTTCTGGAGAGTATTGGGAATAGTGCCCAGAGGTCTAGAGTAGGCGTCTCACGGTATTAGTTTTATGACGGTACAATAACCTTCTTGCCAAATGACGGTATATAATGGTTATCGCGGTATACCAGGTGGAGTTAACTAATCTTAACAAATATTTTCTAAAAGGTCATAAATTGTCAGATTTATCATCACAAACAAAACCATGCACCCAGGGCCTGAATTGGGCTTTTCAACATACTTTCCACTGAAATGCCACCCCTTGCTTGCACCAAACACAAACGCACATGTGGAGAGGAGGGGGAGGTGGGGCCCTGCTGCGACTGGCAAAGCAAACTGAATAGCTTTTCTTAAGTGGTCATTTAGGCTTTTAGCTCCCCCACTGGCTACTGATGAAGATGAACATGTTGCCATATTGATAATCTGCATGCCACAGATCAATGGAGTCTGATGGTAGTATACGCTTGTGCGCATACACACACACACACGCACACACACTCTCTCTTTACGTTACAGCCTTTAGTTTACTTCTGGGCCAAAAGGTGTTCAGTAATCACGGACATGTTACCCTTTGGTATGGCAGCAGGGAATACCCACAGAGATGATTAAATTTCGCAGTGTGACTTATTATATGTACATTCAATGATAGAACCAGGGAAATCTGCCATTGTCATATGTTTAGAAAACATTATCCATTATAAATATATAAACCCCAAAGCCGCCAACCCAAAGTCCCGGGAGGATAGCTCAGCGGCAACGTGCGTGCCTTCGAAGCAAGACGACACAAAGCAACACAGGTTCGATCCCTGGGTCCGTGCTTAGAAACCTCTGGGTGTTTAAGCACGTTATAAATACTCAACTAAGACAAAAACAATTACGCAACAAAATAAACAAAACCAATTTCTTTAACAGCGCCTCGATGCCCTGGGGCTGTGTGAGCGCTTTAAAAAAAAATGTAAATAAAAAAAAGTAAACCCCTTTCCTTCTTGGCACTGTATTTATTCTTCCTATTGCTAACATGTTGATTTTGTGTCAGGCACGTGTGGTTTATGGAATGGCATTAAAAACTGCTCAAACTGAAACTACTTGGCAGACGGCACATCCAACAGTGCAAGACCAAGACTGTGCAGAACTTGCTTACTGCAGCCTTTCCAAATCAGATTGAAAAGCACACATAACGGTATGAACGGTATACCGGTATAAACAATGTGACGGTTATTATTGTTCAATTAAGTGGTTCACGGTATCTTTAACGGTATACCGTAATACCGTTACAACCCTAGTCTAGAGAGAGGTGAGACCTGGTGAGTATTGGGAATAGTGCCCAGAGGTCTGAAGAGGTTGTGAGACAGGTGGGTTCTGGAGAGTATTGGGAATAGTGCCCAGAGGTCTGAAGAAGGCCTGAGAGAGGTGAGACCTGGATAATATTTCAAATAGTGCCCAGAGGTCTGAAGAAGGTGTGAGAGACGTGGGATCTGGAGAGTACTGGGAATAGTGCCCAGAGGTGTGATGAAGTGTGAGAGAGGTGGTATCTGGAGAGTATTGGGAATAGTGCCCAGAGGTCTGAAGGAGGTGAGAGAGGGGTGAGACCTGGAGAGTATTGTGAATACTGCCCAGAGGTCTGAGGAAGGTGAGCGAGAGGTGAGACCTGGCGAGTCATGGGAATAGTGCCCAGAGGTCTGAAGAAGGTGAGAGAGGGGTGAGACCTGGAGAGTATTGGAATAGTGCCCAGAGGTCTGTAAAAGGTGAGAGAGAGGTGAGACCTGGAGAGTATTGGGAATAGTGCCCAGAGGTCTGAAGACAGTGTGAGAGAGGTGAGACCTGGAGAGTATTGGGAATAGTACCCAGAGGTCTGAGGAAGGTGAGCGAGAGGTGAGACCTGGCGAGTCATGGGAATAGTGCCCAGACATCTGAAGAAGGTGAGAGAGAGGTGAGACCTGGAGAGTATTGGGTATAGTGCTCAGAGGTCTGAAGAAGGTGTGAGAGAGGTTGGATCTGGAGAGTATTGGGAATAGTTCCCAGGGATCTGTAGAAGGTGAGAGAGAGGTGAGACCTGGAGAGTATTGGGAATAGTGCCCAGAGGTCTGTAGAAGGTGAGAGAGAGGTGAGACCTGGAGAGTATTGGGAATAGTGCCCAGAGGTCTGAAGAAGGTGAGACAGGGGGGAGACCTGGAGAGTATTGGGAAAAGTGCCCAGAGGTCTGTAGAAGGTGAGAGAGAGGTGGGAATTGTAGAGTATTGGAATAGTGCCCAGAGGTCTGTAGAAGGTGTGAGAGAGGTGGTATCTGGAGAGTATTGGGAATAGTTCCCAGAGGTCTGAAGTATGTGAGAGAAAGGTGAGACCTGGAGAGTGTTGGGAATAGTTCCCAGAAATCTGAAGAAGGTGAGGCAGAGGTGAGACCTGGAGAGTTTTGGGAATAGTTGTCATACCATGTAGTACCTGGCGTTTGTGGAGCCGATGGCGGCGCGGACGCTAGTTTTGTTCCGTTTAGCCTTCGCTTAGCCACGCCCCCTTTTCTTGGGTTTTCTCTCTTCTGCTCTAATTCTATTGGTTGTGACGCTCCCCGACTCGGAGTCTTTACCAGCTCCTTCCGGGTCGGAGATGCGTTGCAACGCTTCCGGGTTTTCAGACCTGCAACTTGCTGTTTCCCGTTCGTCTCCATTGTTTTCGTGCCTCCAGCACTTTCCTCGGAGAGGTTCTAGCGCCTTTTCCTGGCGCCTCTCCTCCTGTCTGGTTCCCCACTGAACCGGTCTTTTCTTTTTCTTCTTCCCTGTTTCTTTACTCGTACCCACCTTCTCCTTCTCCTTCCAGCTTCTTACCTCCCTTCTTCCCTTCTCCGGTCTACACTTTCCTGTTTTTTCTGATTACATTTGCCCTTGCTCTACCGTGTACCATATCCTTGCCTGTGCCCTGGACTGCCTCTTCTTGCCGTTTTGGATACCTGTCTATTTGCTTACCGTGTACCGGATCCCTGCCTGCCTTTTTGGACTGCCTTCGCTTACCGTTTGGGAAACCGTTGACTACTGCCCTTCCTGGGTACCTCTCCACGGAGTACTCCAGATCTCCTGTACTACACGTCCTTCCAGAGATTCCCGGTTGTACCCAGTTGTACCACAACCGTAAACATTGTAACATCAGGGGTTTTTTGTTCCTCATAGGCTTTTTCCCCTCTTGGGCGATTCCGGAGAGGAGCCCCCTGGTCTTCCTTATTGGAGACACGGTGGCTTCCTTTCGGGGTCGTCCTTACCTCCATAAAAAAAAGGAACCTTCACGGAGAAGAGAAAAGAAGGGTACCTGGAAAGAAGAAGAAGGTGAGGAGTTAGGGGAGGGGGTAACCTCAGAGTCTGATTCATCTGACAAAGAGATCACTGATTCCGGTGACAGATTGCAACGCCAACAGAAAGTGATGGCCACCCCGCAGCAGGTACAAGAGCTAGTAGCTGCTGTACAAAGCTTGAATCTGGAAATGCAGAACCAAAAGGCCGCTAATGCCACCCTGCAACAGCGGCTGACGGACCGAGAAAGACTCTCACCTGACTTACCTCCGCTTCCCCTTGTGTCAGGAAAGTTTGACGGCTCCCCAAAGAAGGTCAAGGAGTTTCTGGATGCATGCAATTTACATTTCTCTTTTCGCACACAGACCTTTGCCTCTGACCACGCAAAGGTAGGATTTATGATTACGTATATGACCGGAAACGCCCTAGCCTGGGCTACCCCACTTGTTAACCTACCGGACCCTGTACTGCAAGATTTTAATGCCTTTAAAAATCTGCTACAGCAAACCTTTCTACGAACTGAAAGCACCTTTCTAGCCTCAGAAGATCTACTTGATATTAGACAGGGTAGCTCAGACCTCCTAACCTACATCACCACCTTTAAACAGGTGGCCGCGGAAGCAGGTTGGCAGGAACAGGCCCAGTATGCCATATTCCGGCGGGGTTTAAGGGAAGACCTCAAGGACGAACTAGCACGGATAGAAAGGCCTGGGTCTTTTTCGGATCTCCTAACCGCTACCCTGCGTATCGATTTCAGAATGTCGGAAAGACGTCAAGAGAAGAAAAGAATTAAGTCAAGCGCACCCCCCCTCTGGGATCCCTCATCCTCATCGGTACCCTTCCAACGGTCCGCCAAAGAAGAACCCATGCAGATCGGAACGGCTCGAGCACCACTTACCCCAGAAGAGCGAAAAAGGCGAAGGGAGAACTCTCTGCGTATGTATTGTGGGTCTGCTTCCCACTTACTCAGAGATTGTCCGGATGTACCATTCAGAAAGTCGGGAAACGTGCGCCCTCGGTAAATGTTGGGACACATAACCGAGGGGCCGTTCATAGTCCCTATGCTCCTCTCTCGGTATCCTCTACAGAGGTCTCTGAGGATTCTCGGTTGATGGTGCTCACCGTCACACTCAGAATCGACTCTAAGGAAGTCACTACTTTAGCCCTACTTGATTGTGGGGCTGCAGGAAATTTCATGGACATCCACTGGGCAGACCGACAAGGAATTAAAAGAATCGCTAAACAAGAAAACCAGAAAGTTGAAGGGGTGGATGGCAAGCCCCTGAGTTCGGGCATGATTACTCACA
Source organism: Ambystoma mexicanum (assembly GCF_040938575.1). Classification (NCBI taxonomy): domain Eukaryota; kingdom Metazoa; phylum Chordata; class Amphibia; order Caudata; family Ambystomatidae; genus Ambystoma; species Ambystoma mexicanum. Next base: position 320,773,583 of record NC_090926.1, on the reverse strand, counting down.
CCACCATAGCCCTCACTTTGTCTATCCAACAACACGTGGAAAATATAGCGTTTGATATCATCAGAGCGGCTCACTTCCCCATTATTTTGGGTATCTGCTGGTTAGGCAGACACAATCCCAGAATCGACTGGTCTAGTAATATGTTGGATTTTCAATCATCGTATTGCAAGACAGAATGCTTACCCGAACCCAAGTTCGAGATGGTAAAGACCTCCAACAGCTGTGAAATCCGAACAGTACACTGTCTACCACATTACCTTGAGGAATTCAACGAGGTAGTTACAGAAAAGACACCCATCGAAATCCCATCACATCGGCCTGAAGATTGCTGCATAGATATAACCCCAGGAACTTTGGTGCCTTTTGGAAGGATGTTTTCACTTACATTGGAAGAGAAACAATATCTCCGCGAATATCTAGATCGCAATATGGAAGACGGACTCATAAGACCGTCGAAATCACCCGCTGGAGCTTCACTGTTCTTCATCTCCAAGAAGGGATCTAAGGAACTAAGGCCGTGTATTGATTATCGCGGTCTCAACAAAGTCACCATAAAGGATAGGTACCCCATGCCTTTGATCACCGAAATCCTACAAGCAGTTCACGGAGCCAAGATCTTCACTAAACTTGATCTAAGAAACGCTTACCATCTCCTTCGGGTTCAAGACGGGGACGAATGGAAAACAGCATTCCGGACTCCATTTGGTCTTTATGAGTATAGAGTAATGCTGTTTGGGTTAGTTAACGCTCCATCGATATTTCAACGATTCATTGACCGGCTATTTTCTGATCTACTGTGTCAAACCACGCTGGTGTACCTAGACGACATTCTTATCTTCTCCAAAACTCCTGAAGACCATAAAAGACATGTCAAGGAAGTTTTTCGCAGGCTTCAAACTAACCATTTGTCAGTCAAACTTGCCAAGTGTGTGTTCGCAGCCTCCTCCATCCCTTATCTCGGGTTCATACTCTCGGACCACGGAATCGCCATGGATCCATACAAGGTGTCATCCATCCTGGACTGACCTTCTCCTGCTTCAGTCAAAGAGGTCCAACGGTTTTTGGGTCTGACAAACTTCTATAGGAGGTTTATCCCTAATTTTTCTCAAAAAATTCTGCCTATCACTTCTCTCCTAAAGAAGACGACAACATCATTCAAATGGTCAATTGAGGCCGAAGACAGTTTCAAGATCCTCAAGAAAGCTTTCTGTTCAGCCCCCATCCTACAACAACCTAACCAACACCGGCCCTTCATTCTGGAGACAGATGCTTCTTCAGCAGCTATAGGAGCTGTTCTGCTTCAAGAAATACGGAATGTTGAACATCCGGTGGCTTACTTCTCCAAGACCTTAACCCCCAGTCAAAGGAATTACTCAGTCATTGAAAGGGAGTTGTTAGCTATGAAAGCGGCTTGTTTGGAATGGCGTCACCTCCTCCAGGGAGGCGAGTTTCCATTCACCATTCGGACGGACCATAAAAACTTACAAGTCTTAAGACAGTTCGAGTGCTACAACACCCGACAGGCACGATGGGCCCACTTTTTCGCACAATTTGATTTTCATATCACATACATCCCAGGCAAACTAAACCTAGTAGCAGACTCACTTTCACGCCGAAGCGACTATCTGCCAGAGATAGAGACATCTTCAGAATTCATGTTCCCCAAGACAAGAACCAACGGAGTGGTTTCAACATTCTTCAGACAAGTACAGGAGGACTCTGGAGGTTGCTTCGAGTTGGAAAAACACCCCAAAGGCTTGTTTTATGAAGTCAGAGATGGTCTTTATATAGTCAATGGAAGACTGTACCTACCCACACCATCTTTCCGCAAAATGGCACTGAACTGGTGTCATGACTCCAAACTAGCGGGACATCGAGGTGGAACCAACACTCTCGAGTATCTTCAACGACACTTTTACTGGCCAAAGATGAGAGAGGATGTGGATCGTTATGTTCAGTCCTGCATCGTTTGTCTTCGGAGCAAGTCTTCACGCCAACGACCTATCGGTCTCCTCGAACCATGTGAAGTACCCAAGAGTCCTTGGAGTACCATCTCTACTGACTTTATTGTGGACTTACCCCCATCTCAAGGTTGCACATGTATCATGGTAGTGGTGGACTCGTTCACCAAACTGGCTCACTTTTCCCCATTACCAGGGGTTCCCACAGCGGACAACATGGCAGGCGTATTTCTCCAGGACATCTTTCGGTTGCATGGCATGCCAAACAAGATAATATCAGACCGCGGTAGCCAGTACACCTCCCGGTTCTGGAAGGCGTTATGTGTCAGATTGGGAATTGAAAGAGCTCTCACTTCTGGATTTCACCCGCAATCCAACGGACAAACTGAACGTTTGAACGGGACTCTAGAGCAGTACCTACGATGCTTTATCAATTCTCAACAAGATAACTGGTACACATTACTCCCACTCGCAGAATTCTCCTATAATAATTCTGTACATTCTGCTATTAAGTGTAGTCCTTTTTTTTGCACCTATGGATACCATCCTCGTTCTATTCTTCCTGTCTCTGGTCTTTCTTCTGATTTGCCAGCTGTCGATTCATCTCTCTCTCTCCTCAAGGAAACCCACAAGAAGGCACAGGAGGGCCTTCGATCGGCTCAATTGCGCCATTGCATTCAAGCCAATAAAGCTCGTTGACCAGTTCCGGGGTGGGAGGTAGGAACCAGAGTCATGCTTTCCACTAGATACCTCTCACGTTGGGTCCATCCCTCCAAGCTATCTCCCAAGTTCTTAGGGCCATATGAAATAATACAAAAAATCAACCCAGTGGCCTTTCGTTTGCGATTACCCACAAATCTAAAGAGGGTCCATCCTGTATTCCATGCCTCCCAACTCAAGCCTTTCCAAGCTGACCCCTGGGCACGTCAGGCAAATCAAAACCCGATCCCTGGGGGTTCCTCACAGACGGAGTTTGAAGTTGCCCAACTCTGTGACTCCAGATATCGTAGGGGTAGATTAGAGTATTTGGTCAAGTGGAAAGGCTATCCTTCCTCGGAAAATTCATGGGAACCCATCACTCACATTAATGCACCTTCCTTGCTTCGCAAGTATCACTTTTTTCACCCGGGGAAGCCGGGGGGTGGGACCTATCGGAGGGGACATACTGTCATACCATGTAGTACCTGGCGTTTGTGGAGCCGATGGCGGCGCGGACGCTAGTTTCGTTCCGTTTAGCCTTTGCTTAGCCACGCCCCCTTTTCTTGGGTTTTCTCTCTTCTGCTCTAATTCTATTGGTTGTGACGCTCCCCGACTCGGAGTCTTTACCAGCTCCTTCCGGGTCGGAGATGCGTTGCAACGCTTCCGGGTTTTCAGACCTGCAACTTGCTGTTTCCCGTTCGTCTCCATTGTTTTCGTGCCTCCAGCACTTTCCTCGGAGAGGTTCTAGCGCCTTTTCCTGGCGCCTCTCCTCCCGTCTGGTTCCCCACTGAACCGGTCTTTTCTTTTTCTTCTTCCCTGTTTCTTTACTCGTATCCACCTTCTCCTTCTCCTCCCAGCTTCTTACCTCCCTTCTTCCCTTCTCCGGTCTACACTTTCCTGTTTTTTCTGATTACATTTGCCCTTGCTCTACCGTGTACCATATCCTTGCCTGTGCCCTGGACTGCCTCTTCTTGCCGTTTTTGGATACCTGTTTATTTGCTTACCATGTACCGGATCCCTGCCTGCCTTTATGGACTGCCTTCGCTTACCGTTTGGGAAACCTTGGACTACTGCCCTTCCTGGGTACCTCTCCACGGAGTACTCCAGATCTCCTGTACTACACGTCCTTCCAGAGATTCCCGGTTGTACCCAGTTGTACCACAACCGCAAACATTGTAACATCAGGGGTTTTTTGTGCCTCATAGGCTTTTTCCCCTCTTGGGCGATTCCGGAGAGGAGCCCCCTGGTCTTCCTTATTGGAGACACGGTGGCTTCCTTTCGGGGTCGTCCTTACCTCCATAAAAAAAAGGAACCTTCAAGGAGAAGAGAAAAGAAGGGTACCTGGAAAGAAGAAGAAAGTGAGGAGTTAGGGGAGGGGGTATCTTCAGAGTCTGATTCATCTGACAAAGAGATCACTGATTCCGGTGACAATAGTTCCCAGAGGTCTGTTGAAGGTGAGAGAGAGGTGAGACCTGTAGAGTATTGGGAATAGTGCCCAGAGGTCTGAAGGGGGCGAGAGTGAGGTGAGACCTGGTGACTATTGGGAATAGTGCCCAGAGGTCGGAAGGAGGTGAGACAGAGGAGAGACCTGGAGAGTATTGGGAATAGTGCCCAGAGGTCTGTAGAAGGTGAGAGAGAGGTGAGACCTGGAGAGTATTGGGAATAGTGGCCAGGTATGAAGAAGTTGAGAGAGTGGTGAAACCTAGAGAGTATTGGGAATCGTGCCCATAGGTCTGTAGAAGGTGAGAGAGAGGTGAGACCTGGAGAGTATTGAGAATAGTGCCCAGAGGTCTGAATAAGGTGTGAGAGACGTGGGATCTGGAGAGTATTGGGAATAGTGGCCAGAGGTATGAAGAAGTTGAGAGAGTGGTGAGACCTGGAGGGTATTGGGAATAGTGCCCATAGGTCTTTAGAAGGTGAGAGAGAGGTGAGACCTGGAGAGTATTGGGAATAGTGCCCAGAGGTATGAAGAAGGTGTGACAGAGGTGAGGCCTGGACAGTATTGGGAATAGGGCCAGAGGTCTGAACGGTGAGAGAGAGGTGAGACCTGGAGAGTATTGGGAATAGTGCCCAGAGCGCTAGAGAGAGGTGAGACCTGGCGAGTATTGGGAATAGTGCCCAGAGGTCTGAAGAGGTTGTGAGACAGATGGGTTCTGGAGAGTATTGGGAATAGGGCCCAGAGGTCTGAAGAAGGTCTGAGAGAGGTGAGAACTGGAGAATATTGGAAATAGTTACCAGAGGTCTGAAGAAGGTGTGAGAGACGTGGGATCTGAAGAGTACTGGGAATAGTGCCCAGAGGTGTGAAGAAGTGTGAGAGAGGAGGTATCTGGAGAGTATTGGGAATAGTGCCCAGAGGTCTGAAGGAGGTGAGAGAGGGGTGAGACCTGGAGAGTATTGGGAGTAGTGCCCAGGGGTCCGTAAAACGTGAGAGAGAAGTGAGACCTGGAGAGTATTGGGAATAGTGCCCAGAGGTCTGAAGACAGTGTGAGAGAGGTGGGTCCTGAAGAGTATTGGGAATAGTGCCCAGAGGTCTGAGGAAGGTGAGCGAGAGGTGAGACCTGGCGAGTCATGGGAATAGTGCCCAGACGTCTGAAGAAGGTGAGAGAGAGGTGAGACCTGCAGAGTATTGGGTATAGTGCTCAGAGGTCTGAAGAAGGTGTGAGAGAGGTTGGATCTGGAGAGTATTGGCAATATTTCCCAGGGGTCTGTAGAAGGTGAGAGAGACAAGTGAGACCTGGAGAGTATTGGGTATAGAGCCCAGAGGTCTGTAGAAGGTGAGAGAGAGGTGAGACCGGGAGAGTATTGGGAATAGTGCCCAGAGGTCTGTAGAAGGTGAGAGAGAGGTAAGAATTGTAGAGTATTGGGAATAGTGCCCAGAGGTCTGTAGAAGGTGTGAGAGAGGTGATATCTGGAGAGTATTGGGAATAGTTCCCAGAGGTCTGAAGTATGTGAGAGAAAGGTGAGACCTGGAGAGTATTGGGAATAGTTCCCAGAAATCTGAAGAAGGTGAGACAGAGGTGAGACCTGGAGAGTTTTGGGAATAGTTCCCAGAGGTCTGTAGAAGGTGAGAGAGAGGTGAGACCTGTAGAGTATTGGGAATAGTGCCCAGAGGTCTGAAGAAGGCGAGAGAGGGGTGAGACCTGGAGAGTATTGAGAATAGTGCCCAGAGGTCTGAAGGAGGTGAGACAGAGGTGAGACCTGGAGAGTATTGGGAATAGTGCCCAGAGGTCTGAAAAGGGTGTGAGAGAGATGAGACCTGGAGAGTATTGGGAATAGTGCCCAGAGGTCTGAAGAAGGTGTGGGAGAGGTGAGACTTGTAGAGTATTGGGAATAGTGCCCAGAGGTCTGAAGAAGGTGTGACAGAGGTGAGGCCTGGACAATATTGGGAATCGGGCCAGAGGTCTGAACGGTGAGAGAGAGGTGAGACCTAGAGAGTATTGGGAATAGTGCCCAGAGGTCTAGAGTAGGGGTGTCACGGTATTAGTTTTATGACGGTACAATAACCTTCTTGCCAAATGACGGTATATCATGGTTATCGCGGTATACCAGGTGGAGTTAACTAATCTTAACAAATATTTTCTAAAAGGTCATAAATTGTCAGATTTATCATTACAAACAAAACCATGCACCCAGGGCCAGAATTGGGCTTTTCAACTGAAATGCCACCCCTTGCTTGCACCAAACACAAACGCACGTGTGGAGAGGAGGGGGAGGTGGGGCCCTGCTGCGACTGGCAAAGCAAACTGAATAGCTTTTCTTCACTGGTCATTTAGGCTTTTAGCTCCCCCACTGGCTACTGGTGAAGATGAACATGTTGCCATATTGATAATCTACATGCCACAGATCAATGGAGTCTGATGGTAGTATACGCTTGTGCGCATACACACACACACACACACGCACTCTCTCTTTACGTTACAGCCTTTAGTTTACTTCTGGGCCAAAAGGTGTTCAGTAATCACGGACATGTTACCCTTTGGTATGGCAGCAGGGAATACCCACAGAGATGATTAAATTTCGCAGTGTGACTTATTATATGTAAATTCAATGATAGAACCAGGGATATCTGCCATTGTCATATGTTTAGAAAACATTATCCATTATAAATATATAAACCCCAAAGCCGGCAACCCAAAGTCCCGGGAGGATAGCTCAGCGGCAGAGTGCGTGCCTTGGAAGCAAGACGACACAAAGCAACACAGGTTCGATCCCTGGGTCTGCTCTTAGAAACCTCTGGGTGTTTAAGCACGTTATAAATACGCAACTAAGACAAAAACAATTATGCAACAAAATAAACAAAACCAATTTCTTTAACAGCGCCTCAATGCCCTGGGGCTGTGTGAGCGCTTTAAAAAAAATGTAAATAAAAAAAAGTAAACCCCTTTCCTTCTTGGCACTGCTAACATGTTGATTTTGTGTCAGGCACGTGTGGTTTATGGAATGGCATTAAAAACTGCTCAAACTGAAACTACTTGGCAGACGGCACATCCAACAGGGCAAGACCAAGACTGCGCAGAACTTGCTTACTGCAGCCTTTCCAAATCAGATTGAAAAGCACACTTAACGGTATGAACGGTATACCGGTATAAACAATGTGACGGTTATTATTGTTCAATTAAGTGGTTCACGGTATCTTTAACGGTATACCGTAATACCGTTACAACCCTAGTCTAGAGAGAGGTGAGACCTGGCGAGTATTGGGAATAGTGCCCAGAGGTCTGAAGAGGTTGTGAGACAGGTGGGTTCTGGAGAGTATTGGGAATAGTGCCCAGAGGTCTGAAGAAGGCCTGAGAGAGGTAAGACCTGGAGAATATTGGAAATAGTGCCCAGAGGTCTGAAGAAGGTGTGAGAGACGTGGGATCTGGAGAGTACTGGGAATAGTGCCCAGAGGTGTGATGAAGTGTGAGAGAGGTGGTATCTGGAGAGTATTGGGAATAGTGCCCAGAGGTCTGAAGGAGGTGAGAGAGGGGTGAGACCTGGAGAGTATTGTGAATACTGCCCAGAGGTCTGAAGAAGGTGAGCGAGAGGTGAGACCTGGTGAGTCATGGGAATAGTGCCCAGAGGTCTGAAGGTGAGAGAGGGGTGAGACCTGGAGAGTATTGGAATAGTGCCCAGAGGTCTGTAAAAGGTAAGAGAGAGGTGAGACCTGGAGAGTATTGGGAATAGTGCCCAGAGGTCTGAAGATGGTGTGAGAGAGGTGAGACCTGGAGAGTATTGGGAATAGTGCCCAGAAGTCTGAGGAAGGTGAGCGAGAGGTGAGACCTGGCGAGTCATGGGAATAGTGCCCAGACGTCTGAAGAAGGTGAGAGAGAGGTGAGACCTGGAGAGTATTGGGTATAGTGCTCAGAGGTCTGAAGAAGGTGTGAGAGAGGTTGGATCTGGAGAGTATTGGGACTAGTTCCCAGGGATCTGTAGAAGGTGAGAGAGATGTGAGACCTGGAGAGCATTGGGAATAGTGCCCAGAGGTCTGTAGAAGGTGAGGGAGAGGTGAGACCTGGAGAGTATTGTGAATAGTGCCCAGAGGTCTGAAGAAGGTGAGACAGGGGTGAGACCTGGAGAGTATTGGGAAAGTGCCCAGAGGACTGTAGAAGGTGAGAGAGAGGTGGGAATTGTAGAGTATTGGGAATAGTGCCCAGGGGTCTGTAGAAGGTGTGAGAGAGGTGGTATCTGGAGAGTATTGGGAATAGTTCCCAGAGGTCTGAAGTATGTGAGAGAAAGGTGAGACCTGGAAAGTATTGGGAATAGTTCCCAGAAATCTGAAGAAGGTGAGACAGAGGTGAGACCTGGAGGGTTTTGGGAATAGTTCCCAGAGGTATGTAGAAGGTGAGAGAGAGGTGAGACCTGTAGAGTATTGGGAATAGTGCCCAGAGGTCTGAAGGGGGCGAGAGAGAGGTGAGACCTGGAGAGTATTGGGAATAGTGCCCAGAGGTCCGAAGGAGGTGAGACAGAGGAGAGACCTGGAGAGTATTGGGAATAGTGCCCAGAGGTCTGTAGAAGGTGAGAGAGAGGTGAGACCTGGAGAGTATTGGGAATAGTGGCCAGGTATGAAGAAGTTGAGAGAGTGGTGAAACCTGGAGAGTATTGGGAATCGTGCCCAGAGGTCTGAATAAGGTGTGACAGAGGTGAGGCCTGGACAGTATTGGGAATAGGGCCAGAGGTCTGAACGGTGAGAGAGAGGTGAGACCTGGAGAGTATTGGGAATAGTGCCCAGAGCGCTAGAGAAAGGTGAGACCTGGCGAGTATTGGGAATAGTGCCCAGAGGACTGAAGAGGTTGTGAGACAGATGGGTTCTGGAGAGTATTGGGAATAGTGCCCAGCGGTCTGAAGAAGGTCTGAGAGAGGTGAGAACTGGAGAATATTGGAAATAGTGCCCAGAGGTCTGAAGAAGGTGTGAGAGACGTGGGATCTGAAGAGTACTGGGAATAGTGCCCAGAGGTGTGAAGAAGTGTGAGAGAGGTGGTATCTGGAGAGTATTGGGAATAGTGCCCAGAGGTCTGAAGGAGGTGAGAGAGGGGTGAGACCTGGAGAGTATTGGGAGTAGTGCCCAGGGATCTGTAAAACGTGAGAGAGAAGTGAGACCTGGAGAGTATTGGGAATAGTGCCCAGAGGTCTGAAGACAGTGAGAGAGAGGTGGGCCCTGAAGAGTATTGGGAATAGTGCCCAGAGGTCTGAGGAAGGTGAGCGAGAGGTGAGACCTGGCGAGTCATGGGAATAGTGTCCAGATGGCTGAAGAAGGTGAGAGAGAGGTGAGACCTGGAGAGTATTGGGTATAGTGCTCAGAGGTCTGAAGAAGGTGTGAGAGAGGTTGGATCTGGAGAGTATTGGGAATAGTTCCCAGGGGTCTGTAGAAGGCGAGAGAGAGGTGAGACCAGGAGAGTATTGGGAATAGTGCCCAGAGGTCTGTAGAAGGTGAGAGAGAGGTGAGACCTGGAGAGTATTGGGAATAGTGCCCAGAGGTCAGAAGAAGGTGAGACATGGGTGAGACCTGGAGAGTATTGGGAAAAGTGCCCAGAGGTCTATAGAAGGTGTGAGAGAGGTGGTATCTGGAGAGTATTGGGAATAGTTCCCAGAGGTCTGAAGTATGTGAGAGAAAGGTGAGACCTGGAGAGTATTGGGAATAGTTCCCAGGGATCTGAAGAAGGTGAGAGAGATGTGACACCTGGAGAGTATTGGGAATAGTGCCCAGGGCCTGTAGAAGGTGAGAGAGAGGTGAGACCTGGAGAGTATTGGGAATAGTGCCCAGAGGTCTGAAGAAGGTGAGACAGGGGTGAGACCTGGAGAGTATTGGGAAAAGTGCCCAGAGGTCTGTAGAAGGTGAGAGAGAGGTGGGAATTGTAGAGTATTGGGAATAGTGCCCAGAGGTCTGTAGAAGGTGTGAGAGAGGTGGTATCTGGAGAGTATTCGGAATAGTTCCGAGAGGTCTGAAGTATGTGAGAGAAAGGTGAGACCTGGAAAGTATTGGGAATAGTTCCCAGAAATCTGAAGAAGGTGAGACAGAGGTGAGACCTGGAGAGGTTAGGGAATAGTTCCCAGAGGTCTGTAGAAGGTGAGAGAGAGGTGAGACATGTAGAGTATTGGGAATAGTGCCCAGAGGTCCGAAGGAGGTGAGACAGAGGAGAGACCTGGAGAGTATTGGGAATAGTGCCCAGAGGTCTGTAGAAGGTGAGAGAGAGGTGAGACCTGGAGAGTATTGGGAATAGTGGCCAGGTATGAAGAAGTTGAGAGAGTGGTGAAACCTGGAGAGTATTGGGAATAGTGCCCATAGGTCTGTAGAAGGTGAGAGAGAGGTGAGACCTGGAGAGTATTGGGAGTAGTGCCCAGAGGTCTGAATAAGGTGTGAGAGACGTGGGATCTGGAGAGTACTGGGAATAGTGCCCAGAGGTATGAAGAAGGTGTGACAGAGGTGAGGCCTGGACAGTATTGGGAATAGGGCCAGAGGTCTGAATGGTGAGAGAGAGGTGAGACGTGGAGAGTATTGGGAATAGTGCCCAGAGGTCTAGAGAGAGGTGAGACCTGGCGAGTATTGGGAATAGTGCCCAGAGGTCTGAAGAGGTTGTGAGACAGGTGGGTTCTGGAGAGTATTGGGAATAGTGCCCAGAGGTCTGAAGAATGTCTGAGAGAGGTGAGAACTGGAGAATATTGGAAATAGTGCCCAGAGGTCTGAAGAAGGTGTGAGAGACGTGGGATCTGAAGAGTACTGGGAATAGTGCCCAGAGGTGTGAAGAAGTGTGAGAGAGGTGGTATCTGGAGAGTATTGGGAATAGTGCCCAGAGGTCTGAAGGAGGTGAGAGAGGGGTGAGACCTGGAGAGTATTGGGAGTAGTGCCCAGGGGTCTGTAAAAGATGAGAGAGAAGTGAGACCTGGAGAGTATTGGGAATAGTACCCAGAGGTCTGAAGACAGTGTGAGAGAGGTGGGCCCAGAAGAGTATTGGGAATAGTGCCCAGAGGTCTGAGGAAGGTGAGCGAGAGGTGAGACCTGGCGAGTCATGGGAATAGTGCCCAGAGGTCTGAAGAAGGTGTGAGAGAGGTTGGATCTGGAGAGTATTGGGAATAGTTCCCAGGGGTCTGTAGAAGGTGAGACAGGGGTGAGACCTGGAGAGTACTGGGAATAGTGCCCAGAGGTCTGTAGAAGGTGTGAGAGAGGTGGTATCTGGAGAGTATTGGGAATAGTCCCCAGAGGTCTGAAGTATGTGAGAGAAAGGTGAGACCTGGAGAATATTGGGAATAGTTCCCAGAAATCTGAAGAAGGTGAGACCGAGGTGAGACCTGGAGAGTTTTGCGAATAGTTCCCAGAGGTCTGTAGAGGGTGAGAGAGAGGTGAGACCTGTAGAGTATTGGGAGTAGTGCCCAGAGGTCTGAAGAAGGCGAGAGAGAGGTGAGACCTGGAGAGTATTGGGATAGTGCCCAGAGGTCCGAAGGAGGTGAGACAGAGGAGAGACCTGGAGAGTATTGGGAATAGTGCCAAGAAGTCTGTAGAAGGTGAGAGAGAGGTGAGACCTGGAGAGTATTGGGAATAGTGGCCAGAAGTATGAAGAAGGTGTGACAGAGATGAGGCCTGGACAGTATTGGGAATAGGGCCGAAGGTCTGAACGGTGAGAGAGAGGTGAGACCTGGAGAGTATTGGGAATAGTGCCCAGAGGTCTGAGGAAGGTGAGCGAGAGGTGAGACCTGGCAAGTCATGGGAATAGTGCCCAGACGTCTGAAGAAGGTGAGAGAGAAGTGAGACCTGGAGAGTATTGGGTATAGTGCTCAGAGGTCTGAAGAAGGTGTGAGAGAGGTTGGATCTGGAGAGTATTGGCAATAGTTCCTAGGGGTCTGTAGAAGGTGAGACAGAGAGGTGAGACCTGGAGAGTATTGGGTATAGTGCCCAGAGGTCTGTAGAAGGTGAGAGAGAGGTGAGACCGGGAGAGTATTGGGAATAGTGCCCAGAGGTCTGTAGAAGGTGAGAGAGAGGTAAGAATTGTAGAGTATTGGGAATAGTGCCCAGAGGTCTGTATAAGGTGTGAGAGAGGTGGTATCTGGAGAGTATTGGGAATAGTTCCCAGAGGTCTGAAGTATGTGAGAGAAAGGTGAGACCTGGAGAGTATTGGGAATAGTTCCCAGAAATCTGAAGAAGGTGAGACAGAGGTGAGACCTTTAGAGTTTTGGGAATAGTTCCCAGAGGTCTGTAGAAGGTGAGAGAGAGGTGAGACCTGTAGAGTATTGGGAATAGTGCCCAGAGGTCTGAAGAAGGCGAGAGAGAGGTGAGACCTGGAGAGTATTGAGAACAGTGCCCAGAGGTCTGAAGGAGGTGAGACAGAGGTGAGACCTGGAGAGTATTGGGAATTGTGCCCAGAGGTCCGAAGAAGGTGTGGGAGAGGTGAGACTTGTAGAGTATTGGGAATAGTGCCCAGAGGTCTGAAGAAGGTGTGACAGAGGTGAGGCCTGGACAGTATTGGGAATAGGGCCAGAGGTCTGAACGGTGAGAGAGAGGTTAGACCTGGAGAGTATTGGGAATAGTGCCCAGAGGTCTAGAGAGAGGTGAGACCTGGCGAGTATTGGGAATAGTGCCCAGAGGTCTGAAGAATGTCTGAGAGAGGTGAGACCTGGAGAATATTGGAAATAGTGCCCAGAGGTCTGAAGAAGGTGTGAGAGACATGAGATCTGGAGAGTACTGGGAATAGTGCCCAGAGGTTTGATGAAGTGTGAGAGAGGTGGTATCTGGAGAGTATTGGAAATAGTGCCCAGAGTTCTGAAGGAGGTGAGAGAGGGGTGAGACCTGGAGAGTATTGTGAATACTGCCCAGAGGTCTGAGGAAGGTGAGCGAGAGGTGAGACCTGGCGAGTCATGGGAATAGTGCCCAGAGGTCTGAAGAAGGTGAGAGAGCGGTGAGACCTGGAGAGTATTGGGAATAGTGCCCAGAGGTCTGTAAAAGGTGAGAGAGAGGTGAGACCTGGAGAGTATTGGGAATAGTGCCCAGAGGTCTGAAGACGGTGTGATAGAGTTGAGACCTGGAGAGTATTTGGAATAGTGCCCAGAGGTCTGAGGAAGGTGAGCGAGAGGTGAGACCTGGCGAGTCATGGGAATAGTGCCCAGATGTCTGAAGAAGGTGAGAGAGAGGTGAGACCTGGAGAATATTGGGAATAGTGCCCAGAGGTCTGAAGAAGGTGTGACAGAGGTGAGGCCTGGGGAGTATTCGGAATAGTGCCCAGATGTCTGGAGAGAGGTGATATCTGGCGAGTATTGGGAATAGTGCCCAGAGGTCTGAAGAGGTTGTGAAAGAAGTGGGATCTGGAGAGTATTGGGAATAGTGCCCAGAGGTCTGAAGAAGGAGAGCGAGAGGTGGTATCTGGAGAGTATTGGAAATAATGCCCAGAGGTCTGAAGAAGGTGTGAGAGAGGTGGTATCTGAAGTGTATTGAGAATAGTTCCCAGAGGTCTGAAGAAGGTGTGAGAGAGGTGGTATCTGGAGAGTATTGGGAATAGTGCCCAGAGGTCTGAAGAAGGTGAGAGGGAGGTGAGTCCTGGAGAATATTGGGAATAGTGCCCAGATGTCTGGAGAGAGGTGAGATCTGGTGAGTATTTGGAATAGTGCCCAGACGTCTGAATAGGTTGTGAGAGATGTTGTATCTGGAGAGTATTGGGAATAGTGCCCAGAGGTCTGTCGAAGGTGAGAGAGAGGTGAGACCCCAAGAGTATTGGGAATAGTGCCCAGTGGTCTGTAGAAGGTGCGAGATAGGTTGTATCTGGAGAGTATTGGGAATAGTGCCCAGAAGTCTGAAGAAGGTGAGAAAGAGGTGAGACCTGGAGAGTTTTGGGAATAGTGCCCAGAGTTTGTAGAAGGTGAGAGAGAGGTGAGACCTGTAGAGTATTGGGAATAGTGCCCAGAGGTCTAAAGAAGGCAAGAGAAAGGTGAGACCTGGAGAGTATTGGGAAAGTGCCCAGAGGTCTGAATGAGGTGAGACAGAGGTGAGACCTGGAGAGAATTGGGAATAGTGCCCAGAGGTCTGAAAAGTTGTGAGAGAGATGAGACCTGGAGAGTATTGGAAATAGTGCCCAGAGGTCTGAAGAAGGTGTGAGAGAGATGGTATCTGAAGAGTATTGAGAATAGTGCCCAGAGGTCTGAAGAAGGTATGAGAGAGGTGGTATCTGGAGAGTATTGGGAATAGTGCCCAGAGGTCTGAAGAAGGTGAGAGAGAGGTGAGTCCTGGAGAGTATTGGGAATAGTGTCCAGATGTCTGGAGAGAGGTGAGATCTGGTGAGTATTGGGAATAGTGCCCAGACGTCTGAATAGGTTGTGAGAGATGTTGTATCTGGAGAGTATTGGGAATAGTGCCCAGAGGTCTGTCGAAGGTGAGAGAGAGGTGAGACCCCGAGAGTATTGGGAATAGTGCCCAGTGGTCTGTAGAAGGTGCGAGATAGGTGGTATCTGGAGAGTATTGGGAATAGTGCCCAGAAGTCTGAAGAAGGTGAGAAAGAGGTGAGACCTGGAGAGTTTTGGGAATAGTGCCCAGAGTTTGTAGAAGGTGAGAGAGAGGTGAGACCTGTAGAGTATTGGGAATAGTGTCCAGATGTCTGAAGAAGGCGAGGGAGAGGTGAGACCTGGAGAGTATTGGGAATAGTGCCCAGAGGTCTGAAGGAGGTGAGACAGAGGTGAGACCTGGAGAGTATTGGGAATAGTGCCCAGAGGTCTGAAAACGTTGTGAGAGAGATGAGACCTGGAGAGTATTGGGAATAGTGCCCAGAGGTCTGAAGAAGGTGTACGGGAGTTTAGACTTGTAGAGTATTGGGAATAGTGCTTAGAGGTCTGAGGAAGGTGAGCGAGAGGTGAGACCCGGAGAGTATTGGGTATAGTGCTCAGGGGTCTGTAGAAGGTGAGAGAGAGGTGAGACCTGGAGAGTATTGGGAATAGTGCCCAGAGGTCTGAAGAAGGTGAGACATGGGTGAGACCTGGAGAGTATTGGGAAAAGTGCCCAGAGGTCTATAGAAGGTGTGAGAGAGGTGGTATCTGGAGAGTATTGGGAATAGTTCCCAGAGGTCTGAAGTATGTGAGAGAAAGGTGAGACCTGGAGAGTATTGGGAATAGTTCCCAGGGATCTGAAGAAGGTGAGAGAGATGTGACACCTGGAGAGTATTGGGAATAGTGCCCAGGGCCTGTAGAAGGTGAGAGAGAGGTGAGACCTGGAGAGTATTGGGAATAGTGCCCAGAGGTCTGAAGAAGGTGAGACAGGGGTGAGACCTGGAGAGTATTGGGAAAAGTGCCCAGAGGTCTGTAGAAGGTGAGAGAGAGGTGGGAATTGTAGAGTATTGGGAATAGTGCCCAGAGGTCTGTAGAAGGTGTGAGAGAGGTGGTATCTGGAGAGTATTCGGAATAGTTCCGAGAGGTCTGAAGTATGTGAGAGAAAGGTGAGACCTGGAAAGTATTGGGAATAGTTCCCAGAAATCTGAAGAAGGTGAGACAGAGGTGAGACCTGGAGAGGTTAGGGAATAGTTCCCAGAGGTCTGTAGAAGGTGAGAGAGAGGTGAGACATGTAGAGTATTGGGAATAGTGCCCAGAGGTCCGAAGGAGGTGAGACAGAGGAGAGACCTGGAGAGTATTGGGAATAGTGCCCAGAGGTCTGTAGAAGGTGAGAGAGAGGTGAGACCTGGAGAGTATTGGGAATAGTGGCCAGGTATGAAGAAGTTGAGAGAGTGGTGAAACCTGGAGAGTATTGGGAATAGTGCCCATAGGTCTGTAGAAGGTGAGAGAGAGGTGAGACCTGGAGAGTATTGGGAGTAGTGCCCAGAGGTCTGAATAAGGTGTGAGAGACGTGGGATCTGGAGAGTACTGGGAATAGTGCCCAGAGGTATGAAGAAGGTGTGACAGAGGTGAGGCCTGGACAGTATTGGGAATAGGGCCAGAGGTCTGAATGGTGAGAGAGAGGTGAGACGTGGAGAGTATTGGGAATAGTGCCCAGAGGTCTAGAGAGAGGTGAGACCTGGCGAGTATTGGGAATAGTGCCCAGAGGTCTGAAGAGGTTGTGAGACAGGTGGGTTCTGGAGAGTATTGGGAATAGTGCCCAGAGGTCTGAAGAATGTCTGAGAGAGGTGAGAACTGGAGAATATTGGAAATAGTGCCCAGAGGTCTGAAGAAGGTGTGAGAGACGTGGGATCTGAAGAGTACTGGGAATAGTGCCCAGAGGTGTGAAGAAGTGTGAGAGAGGTGGTATCTGGAGAGTATTGGGAATAGTGCCCAGAGGTCTGAAGGAGGTGAGAGAGGGGTGAGACCTGGAGAGTATTGGGAGTAGTGCCCAGGGGTCTGTAAAAGATGAGAGAGAAGTGAGACCTGGAGAGTATTGGGAATAGTACCCAGAGGTCTGAAGACAGTGTGAGAGAGGTGGGCCCAGAAGAGTATTGGGAATAGTGCCCAGAGGTCTGAGGAAGGTGAGCGAGAGGTGAGACCTGGCGAGTCATGGGAATAGTGCCCAGAGGTCTGAAGAAGGTGTGAGAGAGGTTGGATCTGGAGAGTATTGGGAATAGTTCCCAGGGGTCTGTAGAAGGTGAGACAGGGGTGAGACCTGGAGAGTACTGGGAATAGTGCCCAGAGGTCTGTAGAAGGTGTGAGAGAGGTGGTATCTGGAGAGTATTGGGAATAGTCCCCAGAGGTCTGAAGTATGTGAGAGAAAGGTGAGACCTGGAGAATATTGGGAATAGTTCCCAGAAATCTGAAGAAGGTGAGACCGAGGTGAGACCTGGAGAGTTTTGCGAATAGTTCCCAGAGGTCTGTAGAGGGTGAGAGAGAGGTGAGACCTGTAGAGTATTGGGAGTAGTGCCCAGAGGTCTGAAGAAGGCGAGAGAGAGGTGAGACCTGGAGAGTATTGGGATAGTGCCCAGAGGTCCGAAGGAGGTGAGACAGAGGAGAGACCTGGAGAGTATTGGGAATAGTGCCAAGAAGTCTGTAGAAGGTGAGAGAGAGGTGAGACCTGGAGAGTATTGGGAATAGTGGCCAGAAGTATGAAGAAGGTGTGACAGAGATGAGGCCTGGACAGTATTGGGAATAGGGCCGAAGGTCTGAACGGTGAGAGAGAGGTGAGACCTGGAGAGTATTGGGAATAGTGCCCAGAGGTCTGAGGAAGGTGAGCGAGAGGTGAGACCTGGCAAGTCATGGGAATAGTGCCCAGACGTCTGAAGAAGGTGAGAGAGAAGTGAGACCTGGAGAGTATTGGGTATAGTGCTCAGAGGTCTGAAGAAGGTGTGAGAGAGGTTGGATCTGGAGAGTATTGGCAATAGTTCCTAGGGGTCTGTAGAAGGTGAGACAGAGAGGTGAGACCTGGAGAGTATTGGGTATAGTGCCCAGAGGTCTGTAGAAGGTGAGAGAGAGGTGAGACCGGGAGAGTATTGGGAATAGTGCCCAGAGGTCTGTATAAGGTGTGAGAGAGGTGGTATCTGGAGAGTATTGGGAATAGTTCCCAGAGGTCTGAAGTATGTGAGAGAAAGGTGAGACCTGGAGAGTATTGGGAATAGTTCCCAGAAATCTGAAGAAGGTGAGACAGAGGTGAGACCTTTAGAGTTTTGGGAATAGTTCCCAGAGGTCTGTAGAAGGTGAGAGAGAGGTGAGACCTGTAGAGTATTGGGAATAGTGCCCAGAGGTCTGAAGAAGGCGAGAGAGAGGTGAGACCTGGAGAGTATTGAGAACAGTGCCCAGAGGTCTGAAGGAGGTGAGACAGAGGTGAGACCTGGAGAGTATTGGGAATTGTGCCCAGAGGTCCGAAGAAGGTGTGGGAGAGGTGAGACTTGTAGAGTATTGGGAATAGTGCCCAGAGGTCTGAAGAAGGTGTGACAGAGGTGAGGCCTGGACAGTATTGGGAATAGGGCCAGAGGTCTGAACGGTGAGAGAGAGGTTAGACCTGGAGAGTATTGGGAATAGTGCCCAGAGGTCTAGAGAGAGGTGAGACCTGGCGAGTATTGGGAATAGTGCCCAGAGGTCTGAAGAATGTCTGAGAGAGGTGAGACCTGGAGAATATTGGAAATAGTGCCCAGAGGTCTGAAGAAGGTGTGAGAGACATGAGATCTGGAGAGTACTGGGAATAGTGCCCAGAGGTTTGATGAAGTGTGAGAGAGGTGGTATCTGGAGAGTATTGGAAATAGTGCCCAGAGTTCTGAAGGAGGTGAGAGAGGGGTGAGACCTGGAGAGTATTGTGAATACTGCCCAGAGGTCTGAGGAAGGTGAGCGAGAGGTGAGACCTGGCGAGTCATGGGAATAGTGCCCAGAGGTCTGAAGAAGGTGAGAGAGCGGTGAGACCTGGAGAGTATTGGGAATAGTGCCCAGAGGTCTGTAAAAGGTGAGAGAGAGGTGAGACCTGGAGAGTATTGGGAATAGTGCCCAGAGGTCTGAAGACGGTGTGATAGAGTTGAGACCTGGAGAGTATTTGGAATAGTGCCCAGAGGTCTGAGGAAGGTGAGCGAGAGGTGAGACCTGGCGAGTCATGGGAATAGTGCCCAGATGTCTGAAGAAGGTGAGAGAGAGGTGAGACCTGGAGAATATTGGGAATAGTGCCCAGAGGTCTGAAGAAGGTGTGACAGAGGTGAGGCCTGGGGAGTATTCGGAATAGTGCCCAGATGTCTGGAGAGAGGTGATATCTGGCGAGTATTGGGAATAGTGCCCAGAGGTCTGAAGAGGTTGTGAAAGAAGTGGGATCTGGAGAGTATTGGGAATAGTGCCCAGAGGTCTGAAGAAGGAGAGCGAGAGGTGGTATCTGGAGAGTATTGGAAATAATGCCCAGAGGTCTGAAGAAGGTGTGAGAGAGGTGGTATCTGAAGTGTATTGAGAATAGTTCCCAGAGGTCTGAAGAAGGTGTGAGAGAGGTGGTATCTGGAGAGTATTGGGAATAGTGCCCAGAGGTCTGAAGAAGGTGAGAGGGAGGTGAGTCCTGGAGAATATTGGGAATAGTGCCCAGATGTCTGGAGAGAGGTGAGATCTGGTGAGTATTTGGAATAGTGCCCAGACGTCTGAATAGGTTGTGAGAGATGTTGTATCTGGAGAGTATTGGGAATAGTGCCCAGAGGTCTGTCGAAGGTGAGAGAGAGGTGAGACCCCAAGAGTATTGGGAATAGTGCCCAGTGGTCTGTAGAAGGTGCGAGATAGGTTGTATCTGGAGAGTATTGGGAATAGTGCCCAGAAGTCTGAAGAAGGTGAGAAAGAGGTGAGACCTGGAGAGTTTTGGGAATAGTGCCCAGAGTTTGTAGAAGGTGAGAGAGAGGTGAGACCTGTAGAGTATTGGGAATAGTGCCCAGAGGTCTAAAGAAGGCAAGAGAAAGGTGAGACCTGGAGAGTATTGGGAAAGTGCCCAGAGGTCTGAATGAGGTGAGACAGAGGTGAGACCTGGAGAGAATTGGGAATAGTGCCCAGAGGTCTGAAAAGTTGTGAGAGAGATGAGACCTGGAGAGTATTGGAAATAGTGCCCAGAGGTCTGAAGAAGGTGTGAGAGAGATGGTATCTGAAGAGTATTGAGAATAGTGCCCAGAGGTCTGAAGAAGGTATGAGAGAGGTGGTATCTGGAGAGTATTGGGAATAGTGCCCAGAGGTCTGAAGAAGGTGAGAGAGAGGTGAGTCCTGGAGAGTATTGGGAATAGTGTCCAGATGTCTGGAGAGAGGTGAGATCTGGTGAGTATTGGGAATAGTGCCCAGACGTCTGAATAGGTTGTGAGAGATGTTGTATCTGGAGAGTATTGGGAATAGTGCCCAGAGGTCTGTCGAAGGTGAGAGAGAGGTGAGACCCCGAGAGTATTGGGAATAGTGCCCAGTGGTCTGTAGAAGGTGCGAGATAGGTGGTATCTGGAGAGTATTGGGAATAGTGCCCAGAAGTCTGAAGAAGGTGAGAAAGAGGTGAGACCTGGAGAGTTTTGGGAATAGTGCCCAGAGTTTGTAGAAGGTGAGAGAGAGGTGAGACCTGTAGAGTATTGGGAATAGTGTCCAGATGTCTGAAGAAGGCGAGGGAGAGGTGAGACCTGGAGAGTATTGGGAATAGTGCCCAGAGGTCTGAAGGAGGTGAGACAGAGGTGAGACCTGGAGAGTATTGGGAATAGTGCCCAGAGGTCTGAAAACGTTGTGAGAGAGATGAGACCTGGAGAGTATTGGGAATAGTGCCCAGAGGTCTGAAGAAGGTGTAGGGGAGTTTAGACTTGTAGAGTATTGGGAATAGTGCTCAGAGGTCTGAGGAAGGTGAGCGAGAGGTGAGACCCGGAGAGTATTGGGTATAGTGCTCAGGGGTCTGTAGAAGGTGAGAGAGAGGTGAGACCTGGAGAGTATTGGGAATAGTGCCCAGAGGTCTGAAGAAGGTGAGACATGGGTGAGACCTGGAAAGTATTGGGAAAGTGCTCAGAGGTCTGTAGAAGGTGAGAGATAGGTGAGAATTGTAGAGTATTGGGAATAGTGCCCAGAGGTCTGTAGAAGGTGTGAGAGAGGTGGTATCTGGAGAGTATTGGGAATCGTCCCCAGAGGTCTGAAGTATGTGAGAGAAAGGTGAGACCTGGAGAGTATTGGGAATAGTTCCCAGAAATCTGAAGAAGGTGAGACAGAGGTGAGATCTGGAGAGTTTTGTGAATAGTTCCCAGAGGTCTGTAGAAGGTGAGAGAGAGGTGAGACCTGTAGAGTATTGGGAGTAGTGCCCAGAGGTCTGAAGAAGGCGAGAGAGAGGTGAGACCTGGAGAGTATTGGGATAGTGCCCAGAGGTCCGAAGGAGGTGAGATAGAGGAGAGACCTGGAGAGTATTGGGAATAGTGCCAAGAAGTCTGTAGAAGGTGAGAGAGAGGTGAAACCTGGAGAGTATTGGGAATAGTGGCCAGAAGTATGAAGAAGGTGTGACAGAGATGAGGCCTGGACAGTATTGGGAATAGGGCCGAAGGTCTGAATGGTGAGAGAGAGGTGAGACCTGGAGAGTATTGGGAATAGTGCCCAGAGGTCTGAAGAAGGTGTGAGAGATGTGGGATCTGGAGAGTACTGGGAATAGTGCCCAGAGGTGTGATGAATTGTGAGAGAGGTGGTATCCAGAGAGTATTGGGAATGGTGCCCAGAGGTCTGAAGGAGGTGAGAGAGGGGTGAGACCTGGAGAGTATTGTTAATACTGCCCAGAGGTCTGAGGAAGGTGAGCAAGAGGTGAGACCTGGAGAGCATTGGGAATAGTGGCCAGAATTCTGAAGACGGTGTGAGAGAGGTGAGACCTGGAGAGTATTGGGAATAGTGCCCAGAGGTCTGAGGAAGGTGAGCGAGAGGTGAGACCTGGCAAGTCATGGGAATAGTGCCCAGACGTCTGAAGAAGGTGAGAGAGAAGTGAGACCTGGAGAGTATTGGTTATAGTGCTCAGAGGTCTGAAGAAGGTGTGAGAGAGGTTGGATCTGGAGAGTATTGGCAATAGTTCCCAGGGGTCTGTAGAAGGTGAGAGAGAGAGGTGAGACCTGGAGAGTATTGGGTATAGTGCCCAGAGGTCTGTAGAAGGTGAGACCGGGAGAGTATTGGGAATAGTGCCCAGAGGTCTGTAGAAGGTGAGAGAGAGGTAAGAATTGTAGAGTATTGGGAAGAGTGCCCAGAGGTCTGTATAAGGTGTGAGAGAGGTGGTATCTGGAGAGTTTTGGGAATAGTTCCCAGAGGTCTGAAGTATGTGAGAGAAAGATGAGACCTGGAGAGTATTGGCAATAGTTCCCAGAAATCTGAAGAAGGTGAGACAGAGGTGAGACCTTTAGAGTTTTGGGAATAGTTCCCAGAGGTCTGTAGAAGGTGAGAGAGAGGGGAGACCTGTAGAGTATTGGGAATAGTGCACAGAGGTCTGAAGAAGGCGAGAGAGCGGTGACACCTGGAGAGTATTGAGAACAGTGCCCAGAGGTCTGAAGGAGGTGAGACAGAGGTGAGACCTGGAGAGTACTGGGAATAGTGCCCAGAGGTCTGAAAAGGGTGTGAGAGAGATGAGCCCTGGAGAGTATTGGGAATTGTGCCCAGAGGTCCGAAGAAGGTGTGGGAGAGGTGAGACTTGTAGAGTATTGGGAATAGTGCCCAGAAGTCTGAAGAAGGTGTGACAGAGGTGAGGCCTGGACAGTATTGGGAATAGGGCCAGAGGTCTGAACGGTGAGAGAGAGGTGAGACCTGGAGAGTATTGGGAATAGTGCTCAGAGGTCTAGAGAGAGGTGAGACCTGGCGAGTATTGGGAATAGGGCCCAGAGGTCTGAAGAGTTTGTGAGAGAGGTGGGTTCTGGAGAGTATTGGGAATAGTGCCCAGAGGTCCGAAGAATGTCTGAGAGAGGTGAGACCTGGAGAACATTGGAAATAGTGCCCAGAGGTCTGAAGAAGGTGTGAGAGACATGGGATCTGGAGAGTACTGGGAATAGTGCCCAGAGGTGTGATGAAGTGTGAGAGAGGTGGTATCTGGAGAGTATTGGAAATAGTGCCCAGAGTTCTGAACGAGGTGAGAGAGGGGTGAGACCTGGAGAGTATTGTGAATACTGCCCAGAGGTCTGAGGAAGGTGAGCGAGAGGTGAGACCTGGCGAGTCATGGGAATAGTGCCCAGAGGTCTGAGGAAGGTGAGCGAGAGGTGAGACTGGAGAGTATTGGGAATAGTGCCCAGAGGTCTGAAAAAGTTGTGAGAGAGATGAGACCTGGAGAGTATTGGAAATAGTGCCCAGAGGTCTGAAGACGGTGTGAGAGAGGTGAGACCTGGAGAGTATTTGGAATAGTGCCCAGAGGTCTGAGGAAGGTGAGCGAGAGGTGAGACCTGGCGAGTCATGGGAAGAGTGTCCAGACGTCTGAAGAAGGTGAGAGAGAGGTGAGACCTGGAGAATATTGGGAATAGTGCCCAGAGGTCTGAAGAAGGTGTGACAGAGGTGAGGCTGGAGAGTATTCGGAATAGTGCCCAGATGTCTGGAGAGAGGTGATATCTGGCGCAGAGGTCTGAAGAGGTTGTGAAAGAAGTGGGATCTGGAGAGTATTGGGAATAGTGCCCAGAGGTCTGAAGAAGGTGAGCGAGAGGTGGTATCTGGAGAGTATTGGAAATAGTGCCCAGAGGTCTGAAGAAGGTGTGAGAGAGGTGGTATCTGAAGTGTATTGAGAATAGTGCCCAGAGGTCTGAAGAAGGTGTGAGAGAGGTGGTATCTGGAGGGTATTGGGAATAGTGCCCAGAGGTCTGAAGAAGGTGAGAGAGAGGTGAGTCCTGGAGAGTATTGGGAATAGTGCCCAGATGTCTGGAGAGAGGTGAGATCTGGTGAGTATTGGGAATAGTGCCCAGACGTCTGAATAGGTTGTGACAGATGTTGTATCTGGAGAGCATTGGGAATAGTTCCCAGAGGTCTGTCGAAGGTGAGAGAGAGGTGAGACCACGAGAGTATTGGGAATAGTGCCCAGTGGTCTGTAGAAGGTGCGAGATAGGTGGTATCTGGAGAGTATTGGGAATAGTGCCCAGAAGTCTGAAGAAGGTGAGAAAGAGGTGAGACCTGGAGAGTTTTGGGAATAGTGCCCAGAGTTTGTAGAAGGTGAGAGAGAGGTGAGACCTGTAGAGTATTGGGAATAGTGCCCAGAGGTCTAAAGAAGGCGAGAGAAAGGTGAGACCTGGAGAGTATTGGGAAAGTGCCCAGAGATCTGAATGAGGTGAGACAGAGGTGAGACCTGGAGAGTATTGAGAATAGTGCCCAGAGGTCTGAAAAAGTTGTGAGAGAGATGAGACCTGGAGAGTATTGGAAATAGTGCCCAGAGTTCTGAAGAAGGGTAGAGAGAGGTGAGTCCTGGAGAGTATTGGGAATAGTGCCCAGATGTCTGGAGAGAGGTGAGATCTGGTGAGTATTGGGAATAGTGCCCAGACGTCTGAATAGGTTGTGAGAGATATTGTATCTGGAGAGTATTGGGAATAGTGCCGAGAGGTCTTTCGAAGGTGAGAGAGAGGTAAGACCCCGAGAGTATTGGGAATAGTGCCCAGTGGTCTGTAGAAGGTGCGAGATAGGTGGTATCTGGAGAGTATTGGGAATAGTGCCCAGAGGTCTGAAGAAGGTGAGAAAGAGGTGAGACCTGGAGAGTTTTGGGAATAGTGCCCAGAGTTTGTAGAAGGTGAGAGAGAGATGAGACCTGGAGAGTATTGGGAAGAGTGCCCAGAGGTCTAGAGAGAGGTTAGACCTGGCGAGTATTGGGAATAGTGCCCAGAGGTCTGAAGAGGTTGTGAGAGATGTGGGTTCTGGAGAGTATTGCGAATAGTGCCCAGAGGTCTGAAGAAGGTCTGAGAGAGGTGAGACCTGGAGAATATTGGGAATAGTCCCCAGAGGTCTGAAGAAGGTGTGCGAGAGGTGGTATCTGGAGAGTATTGGAGATAGTGCCCAGAGGTCTGAAGAAGGAGTGAGAGAGGTGGTATCTGGAGAGTATTGGGAATAGTGCCCAGAAGTCTGTAGAAGGTGAGAGAGAGGTGAGACCTTGAGAGTATTGGGAATAGTGCCCAGAGGTCTGTAGAAGGTGCAAGAGAGGTGTTATTTGGAGAGTATTGGGAATAGGGCCCAGAGGTCTAAAGGAGGTGAGGGAAAGGTGAGACCTGGAGAGTATTGGGAATAGTGCCCAGAAGTCTGTAGAAGGTGAGACAGAGGTGAGACCTGTAGAGTTTTGGGAATAGTGCCCAGAGGTCTGTAGAAGGTGAGAGTGAGGTGAGAGCTGTAAAGTATTGGGAATAGTGCCCAGAGGTCTGAAGAGGTTGTGAGACAGGTGGGTTCTGGAGAGTATTGGGAATAGTGCCCAGAGGTCCGAAGAATGTCTGAGAATTGGAGAGAGAGGTGAGACCTGGAGAGTATTGGGAATAGTGCCCAGAGGTCTGAAGGAGGTGAGAGAGAGGTGAGACCTGGAGAGTATTGGGAATAGTGCCCAGAGGTCTGAAAAAGGTGTGAGAGAGATGAGACCTGGAGAGTATTGGGAATAGTGCCCAGACGTCTGGAGAAGGTGAGAGTGAGGTGAGACCTGTAGAGTATTGGGAATAGTGCCCAAAGGTCTGGAAAGGTGTGAGAGAGATGAGACCTGCAGGGTATTGGGAATAGTGCTCAGAGGTCTGAAGAAGGTATGAGCGAGGTGAGACCTGGAGAATATTGGGAATAGTGACCAGAGGTCTGAAGAAGGTTTGACAGAGGTGAGGCCTGGAGAGTATTTGGAATAGTGCCCAGATGTCTGGAGAGAGATGAGATCTGGCGAGTATTGGGAATAGTGCCCAGAGGTCTGAAGAGGTTGTGAGAGAAGTAGGATCTGGAGAGTATTGGGAATAGTGCCCAGAGGTCTGAAGAAGGTGAGCGAGAGGTGGTATCTGGAGAGTATTGGAAATAGTGCCCAGAGGTCTGAAGAAGGTGTGAGAGAGGTGGTATCTGAAGAGTATTGGGAATGGTGCCCAGAGGTCTGAAGATGGTGTGAGAGAGGTGGTATCTGGAGAGTATTGGGAATAGTGCCCAGAGGTCTGAAGAAGGTGAGCGAGAGGTGGTATCTGGAGAGTATTGGAAATAGTGCCCAGAGGTCTGAATGAGGTGAGACAGAGGTGAGACCTGGAGAGTATTGAGAATAGTGCCCAGAGGTCTGAAAAAGTTGTGAGAGGGATGAGACCTGGAGAGTATTGGAAATAGTGCCCAGAGTTCTGAAGAAGGGTAGAGAGAGGTGAGTCCTGGAGAGTATTGGGAATAGTGCCCAGATGTCTGGAGAGAGGTGAGATCTGGTGAGTATTGGGAATAGTGCCCAGACGTCTGAATAGGTTGTGAGAGATATTGTATCTGGAGAGTATTGGGAATAGTGCCGAGAGGTCTTTCGAAGGTGAGAGAGAGGTGAGACCCCGAGAGTATTGGGAATAGTGCCCAGTGGTCTGTAGAAGGTGCGAGATAGGTGGTATCTGGAGAGTATTGGGAATAGTGCCCAGAGGTCTGAAGAAGGTGAGAAAGAGGTGAGACCTGGAGAGTTTTGGGAATAGTGCCCAGAGTTTGTAGAAGGTGAGAGAGAGATGAGACCTGGAGAGTATTGGGAAGAGTGCCCAGAGGTCTAGAGAGAGGTTAGACCTGGCGAGTATTGGGAATAGTGCCCAGAGGTCTGAAGAGGTTGTGAGAGATGTGGGTTCTGGAGAGTATTGCGAATAGTGCCCAGAGGTCTGAAGAAGGTCTGAGAGAGGTGAGACCTGGAGAATATTGGGAATAGTCCCCAGAGGTCTGAAGAAGGTGTGCGAGAGGTGGTATCTGGAGAGTATTGGAGATAGTGCCCAGAGGTCTGAAGAAGGAGTGAGAGAGGTGGTATCTGGAGAGTATTGGGAATAGTGCCCAGAAGTCTGTAGAAGGTGAGAGAGAGGTGAGACCTTGAGAGTATTGGGAATAGTGCCCAGAGGTCTGTAGAAGGTGCAAGAGAGGTGTTATTTGGAGAGTATTGGGAATAGGGCCCAGAGGTCTAAAGGAGGTGAGGGAAAGGTGAGACCTGGAGAGTATTGGGAATAGTGCCCAGAAGTCTGTAGAAGGTGAGACAGAGGTGAGACCTGTAGAGTTTTGGGAATAGTGCCCAGAGGTCTGTAGAAGGTGAGAGTGAGGTGAGAGCTGTAGAGTATTGGGAATAGTGCCCAGAGGTCTGAAGAGGTTGTGAGACAGGTGGGTTCTGGAGAGTATTGGGAATAGTGCCCAGAGGTCCGAAGAATGTCTGAGAATTGGAGAGAGAGGTGAGACCTGGAGAGTATTGGGAATAGTGCCCAGAGGTCTGAAGGAGGTGAGAGAGAGGTGAGACCTGGAGAGTATTGGGAATAGTGCCCAGAGGTCTGAAAAAGGTGTGAGAGAGATGAGACCTGGAGAGTATTGGGAATAGTGCCCAGACGTCTGGAGAAGGTGAGAGTGAGGTGAGACCTGTAGAGTATTGGGAATAGTGCCCAAAGGTCTGGAAAGGTGTGAGAGAGATGAGACCTGCAGGGTATTGGGAATAGTGCTCAGAGGTCTGAAGAAGGTATGAGCGAGGTGAGACCTGGAGAATATTGGGAATAGTGACCAGAGGTC
Organism: Ambystoma mexicanum; assembly: GCF_040938575.1. Lineage (NCBI taxonomy): Eukaryota > Metazoa > Chordata > Amphibia > Caudata > Ambystomatidae > Ambystoma > Ambystoma mexicanum. Next base: position 320,746,455 of record NC_090926.1, on the reverse strand, counting down.
TGAAGAAGGTTTGACAGAGGTGAGGCCTGGAGAGTATTTGGAATAGTGCCCAGATGTCTGGAGAGAGATGAGATCTGGCGAGTATTGGGAATAGTGCCCAGAGGTCTGAAGAGGTTGTGAGAGAAGTAGGATCTGGAGAGTATTGGGAATAGTGCCCAGAGGTCTGAAGAAGGTGAGCGAGAGGTGGTATCTGGAGAGTATTGGAAATAGTGCCCAGAGGTCTGAAGAAGGTGTGAGAGAGGTGGTATCTGAAGAGTATTGGGAATGGTGCCCAGAGGTCTGAAGATGGTGTGAGAGAGGTGGTATCTGGAGAGTATTGGGAATAGTGCCCAGAGGTCTGAAGAAGGTGAGCGAGAGGTGGTATCTGGAGAGTATTGGAAATAGTGCCCAGAGGTCTGAAGAAGGTGTGAGAGAGGTGGTATCTGGAGAGTATTGGGAATAGTGGCCAGAGGTCTGTAGAAGGTGAGAGAGAGGTGAGACCTTGAGAGTATTGGGAATAGTGCCCAGAGGTCTGTAGAAGGTGCGAGAGGGATTGTATCTGGAGACTATTGGGAATAGTGCCCAGAGATCTGAAGGAGGTGAGGGAAGGTTGAGACCTGGAGAGTATTGGGAATATTGCCCAGAGTCTGTAGAAGGTGAGAGAGAGATGAGACCTGTAGAGTACTGGGAATGGTGCCCAGAGGTCTGAAGAAGGCGAGAGAAAGGTGAGACCTGGAGAGTATTGGGAATAGTGCCCAGAGGTCTGAATGAGGTGAGACAGAGGTGAGACCTGGAGAGTATTAGGAATAGTGCCCAGAGGTCTGAAAAAGTTGTGAGAAAGATGAGACCTGGAGAGTACTGGGAATAGTGCCCAGAGGTCTGAAGAAGGTGTGGGAGAGGTGAGACTTGTAGAGTATTGGGAATAGTGCTCAGAGGTCTTAAGAAGGTGTGAGAGAGGTGAGACCTGGAGAAAATTGGGAATAGTGCCAGAGGTCTGAATGGTGAGAGAGAGGTGGGTTCTGGAGAGTATTGGGAATAGTGCCCAGAGGTCTGAAGAAGGTCTGAGAGAGGTGAGACCTGGACAATATTGGGAATAGTCCCCAAGGTCTGAAGAAGGTGTGCGAGAGGTGGTATCTGGAGAGTATTGGAGATAGTGCCCAGAGGTCTGAAGAAGGTGTGATAGAGGTGGTATCTGGAGAGTATTGGGAATAGTGCCCAGAGGTCTGAAGAAGGTGTGAGAGAGGTGGTATCTGGAGAGTATTGGGAATAGTGCCCAGAGGTGTAAAGAAGGTGTGAGAGAGGTGGTATCTGAAGAGTATTAGGAATAGTGCCCAGAGGTCTGAAGGAGGTGAGAGAGGGGTGAGACCTGGAGAGTATTGTGAATACACCCAGATGTCTGAGGAAGGGGAGCGAGAGGTGAGACCTGGCGAGTCATGGGAATAGTGCCCAGAGGTCTGTAGAAGGTGAGAGAGAGGTGAGACCTGTATAGTATTAGGAATTGTGCTCAGAGGTATGAAGAAGGCGAGAGAGAGGTGAGACTTGGCGCGTATTGGGAATAGTGCCCAGAGGTCTGAAGGAGGTGAGAGAGGGGTGAGACCTGGAGAGTATTATGAATACTGCCCAGAGGTCTGAGGAAGGTGAGCGAGAATTGAGATCTGGCGAGTCACGGGAATAGTGCCCAGAGGTATGAAGAAGGTGTGAGAGAGGTGGCATCTGGAGAGTATTGGGAATAGTGTACAGAGGTCTGTAGAAGGTGAGAGAGAGGTGAGACCTTGAGAGTACTGGGAATAGTGCCCAGAGGTCTGTAGAAGGTGAGAGAGAGGTGTGAGCTGTAGAGTATTGGGAATAGTGCCCAGAGTCTGTGGAAGGTGAGAGAGAGATGAGACCTGTAGAGTATTGGGAATAGTGCCCATAGATCTGAAGAAGGCGTGAGAAAGGTGAGACCTGGAGAGTATTGGGAAAGTGCCCAGAGGTCCGAATGAGGTGAGACAGAGGTGAGACCTGGAGAGTATTGGGAATAGTGCCCAGAGGTCTGAAAAAGTTGTGAGAGAGATGAGACCTGGAGAGTATTGGGAATGGTGGCCAGAGGTCTGAAGAAGGTGTGGGAGAGGTGAGACTTGTAGAGTATTGGGAATAGTGCTCAGAGGTCTTAAGAAGGTCTGAGAGAGGTGAGACCTGGAGAATATTGGGAATAGTGCCAGAGGTCTGAATGGTGAGAGAGAGGTGAGACCTCGAGAGTATTGGGAAGAGGGCCCAGAGGTCTAGAGAGAGGTGAGACCTGGCGAGTATTGGGAATAGTGCCCAGAGGTCTGAAGAGGTTGTGAAAGAGGTGGGTTCTGGAGAGTATTGTGAATAGTGCCCAGAGGTCTGAAGAAGGTCTGAGAGAGGTGAGACCTGGAGAATATTGGGTATAGTCCCCGAGGTCTGAAGAAGGTGTGCGAGAGGTGGTATCTGGAGAGAATTGGAGATAGTGCCCAGAGGTCTGAAGAAGGTGTGATAGAGGTGGTATCTGGAGAATATTGGGAATAGTGCCCAGAGGTCTGAAGAAGGTGTGAGAGAGGTGGTATCTGGAGAGTATTGGGAATAGTGCCCAGAGGTGTGAAGAAGGTGTGAGAGAGGTGGTATCTGGAGAGTATTGGGAATAGTGCCCAGAGGTCTGAAGGAGGTGAGAGAGGGGTGAGACCTGGAGAGTATTGTGAATACGCCCAGAGGTTTGAGGAAGGTGAGCGAGAGGTGAGACCTGGCGAGTCATGGGAATAGTGCCCAGAGGTCTGAAGAAGGTGTGAGAGAGGTTATATCTGGAGAGTATCGGGAATAGAGCCCAAAGGTCTGTAGAAGGTGAAAGAGAGGTGAGACCTTGAGAGTATTGGGAATAGTGCCCAGAGGTCTGTAGAAGGTGAGAGAGAGGTGAGACTTGTATAGTATTGGGAATTGTGCCCAGAGGTCTGAAGAAGGCGAGAGAGAGGTGAGACCTGAAGAGTATTGGGAATAGTGCCCAGATGTCTGAAGAGGTTCTGAGACAGTTGGGTTCTGTAGAGTATTGGGAATAGTGCCCAGTGGTCTGAAGAAAGTATGAGAGATATGGGATCTGGAGAGTACTGGGAATAGTGCCCAGAGGTCTGAAGGAGGTGAGAGAGGGGTGAGACCTGGAGAGTATTGTGAATACTGCCCAGAGGTCTGAAGAAGGTGACTGAGAGGTGTGACCTGGCGAGTCATGGGAATAGTACCCAGAGGTCTGAAGAAGGTGAGAGAGGGGTGAGACCTGGAGAGTATTGGGAATAGTGCCCAGAGGTCTGAAGACGGTGTGAGAGAGGTGAGACCTGGAGAGTATTGGGAATAGTGCCCAGAGGTCTGAGGAAGGTGAGCGAGAGGTGAGACCTGGCGAGTCATGGGAATAGTGCCCAGATGTCTGAAGAAGGTGAGAGAGAGGTGAGACCTGGAGAGTATTGGGTATAGTGCTCAGACGTCTGAAGAAGGTGTGAGAGAGGTTGGATCTGGAGAGTATTGGGAATAGTTCCCAGGGGTTTGTAGAAGGTGAGAGAAAGGTGAGACCTGGAGAGTATTGGGAATAGTGCCCAGAGGTCTGTAGAAGGTGAGGGAGAGGTGAGACCTGGAGAGTATTGGGAATATTGCCCATAGGTCTGAAGAAGGTGAGACAGGGGTGAGACCTGGAGAATATTGGGAATAGTGCCCAGAGGTCTGTAGAAGGTGTGAGAGAGGTGGTATCTGGAGAGTATTGGGAATAGTTCCCAGAGGTCTGAAGTATGTGAGAGAAAGGTGAGACCTGGAGAGTATTGGGAATAGTTCCCAGAAATCTGAAGAAGGTGAGACACAGGTGAGACCTGGAGAGTTTTGGGAATAGTTCCCAGAGGTCTGTAGAAGGTGAGAGAGAGGTGAGACCTTTAGAGTATTGGGAATAGTGCCCAGAGGTCTGAAAAAGGCGAGAGAGAGGTGAGACCAGGAGTGTATTTGGAATAGTGCCCAGAGGTCCGAAGGAGGTGAGACACAGGAGAGACCTGGAGAGTGTTGGAAATAGTGCCCAGATGTCTGTAGAAGGTGAGAGAGAGGTGAGACCTGGAGAGTATTGGGAATAGGGACCAGAGGTATGAAGAAGGTGAGAGAGAGGTGAGACCTGGCGAGTCATGGGAATAGTGCCCAGAGGTCTGAAGAAGGTGTGAGAGAGGTTGTATCTGGAGAGTATTGGGAATAGTGCCCAGAGGTCTGTAGAAGGTGAGAGAGAGGTGAGACCTTCACAGTATTGGGAATAGTGCCCAGAGGTCTGTAGAAGGTGCAAGAGAGGTGGTATCTGGAGAGTATTGGGAATAGTGCCCAGAGGTCTGAAGGAGGTGAGGGAAAGGTGAGTCCGGGAGAGTATTGGGAATAGTGCCTAGACGTCTGAAGAAGGTGAGACAGAGGTGAGACCTGGAGAGTTTTGGGAATAGTGCCCAGAGGTCTGTAGAAGGTGAGAGAGAGGTGAGACCTATATAGTATTGGGAATAGTGCCCAGAGGTCTGAAGAAGGCGAGAGAGAGGTGAGACCTGGAGAGTATTGGGAATAGTGCCCAGATGTCTGAAGGAGGTGAGACAGAGGTGAGACCTGGAGAGTATTGGGAATAGTGACCAGAGGTCTGAAGAAGGTGTGGGAGAGGTGAGACTTGTAGGGTATTGGGAATGGTGCCCAGAGGTCTGAAGAAGGTATGACAGAGGTGAGGCCTGGACAGTATTGGGAATAGGGCCAGAGGTCTGAACGGTGAGAGAGAGGTGAGACCTGGAGAGTATTGGGAATAGTGCCCAGAGGTCTAGAGAGAGGTGAGACCTGGCGAGTATTGGGAATAGTGCCCAGAGGTCTGAAGAGGTTGTGAGACAGGTGGGTTCTGGAGAGTATTGGGAATAGTGCCCAGAGGTCTGAGAGAGGTGAGACCTGGAGAATATTGGAAATAGTGCCCAGATGTCTGAAGAAGGTGTGAAAGATGTGAGATCTGGAGAGTACTGGAAATAGTGCCCAGAGGTGTGATGAAGAGTGAGAGTGGGGGTATCTGGAGAGTATTGGGAATAGTGCCCAGATGTCTGAAGAAGGTTTGACAGAGGTGAGGCCTGGAGAGTATTTGGAATAGTGCCCAGATGTCTGGAGAGAGGTGAGATCTGGCGAGTATTGAGAATAGTGTCCAGAGGTCTGAAGAGGTTGTGAGAGAAGTAGGATCTGGAGAGTATTGGGAATAGTGCCCAGAGGTCTGAAGAAGGTGAGCGAGAGGTGGTATCTGGAGAGTATTGGAAATAGTGCCCAGAGGTCTGAAGAAGGTGTGAGAGAGGTGGTATCTGGGGAGTATTGGGAATAGTGCCCAGAGGTCTGAAGAAGGTGAGAGAGAGGTGATACCTGGAGAGTATTGGGAATAGTGCCCAGAGGTCTGAGAGAGGTGAGACCTGGAGAATATTGGAAATAGTGCCCAGAGGTCTGAAGAAGGTGTGAGAGATGTGGGATCTGGAGAGTACTGGAAATAGTGCCCAGAGGTGTGATGAAGAGTGAGAGTGGGGGTATCTGGAGAGTATTGGGAATAGTGCCCAGAGGTCTGAAGAAGGTGAGAGAGGGGTGAGACCTGGAGAGTATTGTGAATACTGCCCAGAGGTCTGAGGAAGGTGAGCAAGAGGTGAGACCTGGTGAGTCATGGGAATAGTGCCCAGAGGTCTGAAGAGGTTGTGAGAGAGGTGGGTTCTGGAGAGTATTGTGAATAGTGCCCAGAGGTCTGAAGAAGGTCTGAGAGAGGTGAGACCTGGAGAATATTGGGTATAGTCCCCGAGGTCTGAAGAAGGTGTGCGAGAGATGGTATCTGGAGAGAATTGGAGATAGTGCCCAGAGGTCTGAAGAAGGTGTGATAGAGGTGGTATCTGGAGAATATTGGGAATAGTGCCCAGAGGTCTGAAGAAGGTGTGAGAGAGGTGGTATCTGGAGAGTATTGGGAATAGTTCCCAGAGGTGTGAAGAAGGTGTGAGAGAGGTGGTATCTGGAGAGTATTGGGAATAGTGCCCAGAGGTCTGAAGGAGGTGAGAGAGGGGTGAGACCTGGAGAGTATTGTGAATACGCCCAGAGGTTTGAGGAAGGTGAGCGAGAGGTGAGACCTGGCGAGTCATGGGAATAGTGCCCAGAGGTCTGAAGAAGGTGTGAGAGAGGTTATATCTGGAGAGTATCGGGAATAGTGCCCAGAGGACTGTAGAAGGTGAGAGAGAGGTGAGACATTGAGAGTATTGGGAATAGTGCCCAGAGGTCTGTAGAAGGTGAGAGAGAGGTGAGACTTGTATAGTATTGGGAATTGTGCCCAGAGGTCTGAAGAAGGCGAGAGAGAGGTGAGACCTGAAGAGTATTGGGAATAGTGCCCAGATGTCTGAAGAGGTTCTGAGACAGGTGGGTTCTGTAGAGTATTGGGAATAGTGCCCAGTGGTCTGAAGAAAGTATGAGAGATATGGGATCTGGAGAGTACTGGGAATAGTGCCCAGAGGTCTGAAGGAGGTGAGAGAGGGGTGAGACCTGGAGAGTATTGTGAATACTGCCCAGAGGTCTGAAGAAGGTGACTGAGAGGTGTGACCTGGTGAGTCATGGGAATAGTACCCAGAGGTCTGAAGAAGGTGAGAGAGGGGTGAGACCTGGAGAGTATTGGGAATAGTGCCCAGTGGTTTGAAGAAAGTATGAGAGATATGGGATCTGGAGAGTACTGGGAATAGTGCCCAGAGGTCTGAAGGAGGTGAGAGAGGGGTGAGACCTGGAGAGTATTGTGAATACTGCCCAGAGGTCTGAAGAAGGTGACTGAGAGGTGTGACCTGGTGAGTCATGGGAATAGTGCCCAGAGGTCTGAAGACGGTGTGAGAGAGGTGAGACCTGGAGAGTATTGGGAATAGTGCCCAGAGGTCTGAGGAAGGTGAGCGAGAGGTGAGACCTGGCGAGTCATGGGAATAGTGCCCAGATGTCTGAAGAAGGTGAGAGAGAGGTGAGACCTGGAGAGTATTGGGTATAGTGCTCAGACGTCTGAAGAAGGTGTGAGAGAGGTTGGATCTGGAGAGTATTGGGAATAGTTCCCAGGGGTTTGTAGAAGGTGAGAGAGAGGTGAGACCTGGAGAGTATTGGGAATAGTGCCCAGAGGTCTGTAGAAGGTGAGAGAGAGGTGAGACCTGGAGAGTATTGGGAATAGTGCCCAGAGGTCTGAAGAAGGTGAGACAGGGGTGAGACCTGGAGAGTATTGGGAATAGTGCCCAGAGGTCTGTAGAAGGTGTGAGAGAGGTGGTATCTGGAGAGTATTGGGAATAGTTCCCAAAGGTCTGAAGTATGTGAGAGAAAGGTGAGACCTGGAGAGTATTGGGAATAGTTCCCAGAAATCTGAAGAAGGTGAGACACAGGTGAGACCTGGAGAGTTTTGGGAATAGTTCCCAGAAGTCTGTAGAAGGTGAGAGAGAGGTGAGACCTTTAGAGTATTGGGAATAGTGCCCAGTGGTCTGAAAAAGGCGAGAGAGAGGTGAGACCAGGAGTGTATTTGGAATAGTGCCCAGAGGTCCGAAGGAGGTGAGACACAGGAGAGACCTGGAGAGTATTGGGAATAGTGCCCAGATGTCTGTAGAAGGTGAGAGAGAGGTGAGACCTGGAGAGTATTGGGAATAGTGACCAGAGGTATGAAGAAGGTGAGGGAGAGGTGAGACCTGGCGAGTCATGGGAATAGTGCCCAGAGGTCTGAAGAAGGTGTGAGAGAGGTTGTATCTGGAGAGTATTGGGAATAGTGCCCAGAGGTCTGTAGAAGGTGAGAGAGAGGTGAGACCTTCACAGTATTGGGAATAGTGCCCAGAGGTATGTAGAAGGTGCAAGAGAGGTGGTATCTGGAGAGTATTGGGAATAGTGCCCAGAGGTCTGAAGGAGGTGAGGGAAAGGTGAGTCCGGGAGAGTATTGGGAATAGTGCCTAGACGTCTGAAGAAGGTGAGACAGAGGTGAGACCTGGAGAGTTTTGGGAATAGTGCCCAGAGGTCTGTAGAAGGTGAGAGAGAGGTGAGACCTGTATAGTATTGGGAATAGTGCCCAGAGGTCTGAAGAAGGCGAGAGAGAGGTGAGACCTGGAGAGTATTGGGAATAGTGCCCAGAGGTCTGAAGGAGGTGAGACAGAGGTGAGACCTGGAGAGTATTGGGAATAGTGACCAGAGGTCTGAAGAAGGTGTGGGAGAGGTGAGACTTGTAGGTTATTGGGAATGGTGCCCAGAGGTCTGAAGAAGGTGTGACAGAGGTGAGGCCTGGACAGTATTGGAAATAGGGCCAGAGGTCTGAACGGTGAGAGAGAGGTGAGACCTGGAGAGTATTGGGAATAGTGCCCAGAGGTCTAGAGAGAGGTGAGACCTGGCGAGTATTGGGAATAGTGCCCAGAGGTCTGAAGAGGTTGTGAGACAGGTGGGTTCCGGAGAGTATTGGGAATAGTGCCCAGAGGTCTGAGAGAGGTGAGACCTGGAGAATATTGGAAATAGTGCCCAGATGTCTGAAGAAGGTGTGAGAGATGTGGGATCTGGAGAGTACTGGAAATAGTGCCCAGAGGTGTGATGAAGAGTGAGAGTGGGGGTATCTGGAGAGTATTGGGAATAGTGCCCATATGTCTGAAGAAGGTTTGACAGAGGTGAGGCCTGGAGAGTATTTGGAATAGTGCCCAGATGTCTGGAGAGAGGTGAGATCTGGCGAGTATTGAGAATAGTGTCCAGAGGTCTGAAGAGGTTGTGAGAGAAGTAGGATCTGGAGAGTATTGGGAATAGTGCCCAGAGGTCTGAAGAAGGTGAGCGAGAGGTGGTATCTGGAGAGTATTGGAAATAGTGCCCAGAGGTCTGAAGAAGGTGTGAGAGAGGTGGTATCTGGGGAGTATTGGGAATAGTGCCCAGAGATCTGAAGAAGGTGAGAGAGAGGTGAGACCTGGAGAGTATTGGGAATAGTGCCCAGAGGTCTGAGAGAGGTGAGACCTGGAGAATATTGGAAATAGTGCCCAGAGGTCTGAAGAAGGTGTGAGAGATGTGGGATCTGGAGAGTACTGGAAATAGTGCCCAGAGGTGTGATGAAGAGTGAGAGTGGGGGTATCTGGAGAGTATTGGGAATAGTGCCCAGAGGTCTGAAGAAGGTGAGAGAGGGGTGAGAACTGGAGAGTATTGTGAATACTGCCCAGAGGTCTGAGGAAGGTGAGCAAGAGGTGAGACCTGGTGAGTCATGGGAATAGTGCCCAGAGGTCTGAAGAAGGTGAGAGAGGGGTGAGACCTGGAGAGTATTGGGAATAGTTCCCAGAGGTCTGTAAAAGGTGAGAGAGAGGTTAGACCAGGAGAGTATTGGGAATAGTGCCCAGAGGTCTGAAGACGGTGTGAGAGAGGTGAGACCTGGAGAGTATTGGGAATAGTGCCCAGAGGTCTGAGGAAGGTGAGCGAGAGGTGAGAACTGGCGAGTCATGGGAATAGTGCCCAGACGTCTGAAGAAGGTGAGAGAGAGGTGAGACCTGAAGAGTATTGGGTATAGTGCTCAGAGGTCTGAAGAAGGTGTTAGAGAAGTTGAATCTGGAGAGTATTGGGAATAGTTCCCAGGGGTCTGTAGAAGGCTAGAGAGAGGTGAGACCTGGAGAGTATTGGGAATAGTGCCCAGAGGTCTGAAGAAGGTGAGACAGGGGTGAGACCTGGAGAGTATTGGGAAAAGTGCCCAGAGGTCTGTAGAAGGTGAGAGATAGGTGAGAATTGTAGAGTATTGGGAATAGTGCCCAGAGGTCTGTAGAAGGTGTGAGAGAGGTGGTATCTGGAGAGTATTCGGAATAGTTCCCAGAGGTCTGAAGTATGTGAGAGAAAGGTGAGACCTGGAGAGTATTGGGAATAGGTCCCAGAAATCTGAAGAAGGTGAGAGAGAGGTGAGACCTGGAGAGTATTGGGAATAGTGCCCAGAGGTCTGAAGAAGGTGAGACAGGGGTGAGACCTGGAGAGTATTGGGAATAGTGCCCAGAGGTCTGTAGAAGGTGTGAGAGAGGTGCTATCTGGAGAGTATTGGGAATAGTTTCCAGAGGTCTGAAGTATGTGAGAGAAAGGTGAGACCTGGAGAGTATTGGGAATAGTTCCCAGAAATCTGAAGAAGGTGAGACACAGGTGAGACCTGGAGAGTTTTGGGAATAGTTCCCAGAGGTCTGTAGAAGGTGAGAGAGAGGTGAGACCTGGAGAGTATTGGGAATAGTGACCAGAGGTATGAAGAAGGTGAGAGAGAGGTTAGACCTGGAGAGTATTGGGAATAGTGCCCAGAGGTCTGAAGACGGTGTGAGAGAGGTGAGACCTGGAGAGTATTGGGAATAGTGCCCAGAGGTCTGAAGACGGTGTGAGAGAGGTGAGACCTGGAGAGTATTGGGAATAGTGCCCAGAGGTCTGAGGAAGGTGAGCGAGAGGTGAGAACTGGCGAGTCATGGGAATAGTGCCCAGACGTCTGAAGAAGGTGAGAGAGAGGTGAGACCTGAAGAGTATTGGGTATAGTTCTCAGAGGTCTGAAGAAGGTGTTAGAGAGGTTGAATCTGGAGAGTATTGGGAATAGTTCCCAGGGGTCTGTAGAAGGTGAGAGAGAGGTGAGACCTGGAGAGTATTGGGAATAGTGCCCAGAGGTCTGAAGAAGGTGAGACAGGGGTGAGACGTGGAGAGTATTGGGAATAGTGCCCAGAGGTCTGTAGAAGGTGTGAGAGAGGTGGTAGTTGGAGAGTATTCAGAATAGTTCCCAGAGGTCTGAAGTATGTGAGAGAAAGGTGAGACCTGGAGAGTATTGGGAATAGGTCCCAGAAATCTGAAGAAGTTGAGAGAGAGGTGAGACCTGGATAGTATTGGGAATAGTGCCCAGAGGTCTGTAGAAGGTGAGAGAGAGGTGAGACCTGGAGAGTATTGGGAATAGTGCCCAGAGGTCTGAAGAAGGAGAGACAGGGGTGAGACCTGGAGAGTATTGGGAATAGTGCCCAGAGGTCTGTAGAAGGTGTGAGAGAGGTGGTATCTGGAGAGTATTGGGAATAGTTTCCAGAGGTCTGAAGTATGTGAGAGAAAGGTGAGACCTGGAGAGTATTGGGAATAGTTCCCAGAAATCTGAAGAAGGTGAGACACAGGTGAGACCTGGAGAGTTTTGGGAATAGTTCCCAGAGGTCTGTAGAAGGTGAGAGAGAGGTGAGACCTTTAGAGTATTGAGAATAGTGCCCAGAGGTCTGAAAAAGGCGAGAGAGAGGTGAGACCAGGAGAGTATTTGGAATAGTGCCCAGAGGTCCGAAGGAGGTGAGACAGAGGAGAGACCTGGAGAGTATTGGGAATAGTGCCCAGATGTCTGTAGAAGGTGAGAGAGAGGTGAGACCTGGAGAGTATTGGGAATAGTGACCAGAGGTATGAAGAAGGTGAGAGAGAGGTGAGACCTGGAGAGTATTGGGAATAGTGCCCAGAGGTAGGAAGAAGGTGTGACAGAGATGAGGCCTGGACAGTATTGGGAATAGGGCCAGAGGTCTGACCGGTGAGAGAGAGGTGAGACCTGGAGAGTATTGGGACTAGTGCCCAGAGGTCTAGAGAGAAGTGAGGCCTGGCGAGTATTGGGAATAGTGCCCAGAGATCTGAAGAGGTTGTGAGACAGGTGGGTTCTGGAGAGTATTGGGAATAGTGCCCAGAGGTCTGAAGAAGGTGTGATAGAGGTGGTATCTGGAGAGTATTGGGAATCGTGCCCAGAGTTCTGAAGAAGTTGTGAGAGCGGTGGTATCTGGACAGTATTGGGAATAGTGCCCAGAGGTGTCAAGAAGGTGTGAGAGAGGTGGTATCTGGAGAGTATTGGGAATAGTGCCCAGAGGTCTGAAGGAGGTGAGAGAGGGGTGAGACCTGGAGAGTATTGTGAATACGCCCAGAGGTCTGAGGAAGGTGAGTGAGAGGTGAGACCTGGCGAGTCATGGGAATAGTGCCCAGAGGTCTGAAGAAGGTGTGAGAGAGGTTGTATCTGGAGAGTATTGGGAATAGTGCCCAGAGGTCTGTAGAAGGTGAGAGAGAGGTGAGACCTTCACAGTATTGGGAATAGTGCCCAGAGGTCTGTAAAAGGTGCAATAGAGGTGGTATCTGGAGAGTATTTGGAATAGTGCCCAGAGGTCTGAAGGAGGTGAGGGAAAGGTGAGTCCGGGAGAGTATTGGGAATAGTGCCTAGAAGTCTGAAGAAGGTGAGACAGAGATGAGACCTGGAGAGTTTTGGGAATAGTGCCCAGAGGTCTGTAGAAGGTGAGAGAGAGTTGAGACCTGTATAGTATTGGGAATAGTGCCCAGAGGTCTGAAGAAGGCGAGAGAGAGGTGAGACCTGGAGAGTATTGGGAATAGTGCCCAGAGGTCTGGAGGAGGTGAGACAGAGGTGAGACCTGGAGAGTATTGGGAATAGTGACCAGAGGTCTGAAAAAGGTGTGAGAGAGATGAGACCTGGAGAGTATTGGGAATAGTGCCCAGAGGTCTGAAGAAGGTGTGGGAGAGGTGAGACTTGTAGAGTATTGGGAATGGTGCCCAGAGGTCTGAAGAAGTTGTGACAGAGGTGAGGCCTGGACAGTATTGGGAATAGGGCCAGAGGTCTGAACGGTGAGAGAGAGGTGAGACCTGGAGAGTATTGGGAATAGTGCCCAGAGGTCTAGAGAGAGGTGAGACCTGGCGAGTATTGGGAATAGTGCCCAGAGGTCTGAAGAGGTTGTGAGACAGGTGGGTTCCGGAGAGTATTGGGAATAGTGCTCAGAGGTCTGAGAGAGGTGAGACCTGGAGAATATTGGAAATAGTGCCCAGAGGTCTGAAGAAGGTGTGAGAGATGTGGGATCTGGAGAGTACTGGGAATAGTGCCCAGAGGTGTGATGAAGAGTGAGAGAGGGGGTATCTGTAGAGTATTGGGAATAGTGCCCAGAGGTCTGAAGAAGGTGAGAGAGGGGTGAGACCTGGAGAGTATTGTGAATACTGCCCAGAGGTCTGAGGAAGGTGAGCAAGAGGTGAGAGCTGGCGAGTCATGGGAATAGTGCCCAGAGGTCTGAAGAAGGTGAGAGAGGGGTGAGACCTGGAGAGTATTGGGAATAGTTCCCAGAGGTCTGTAAAAGGTGAGAGAGAGGTGAGACCTGGAGAGTATTGGGAATAGTGCCCAGAGGTCTGATGACGGTGTGAGAGAGGTGAGACCTGGAGAGTATTGGGAATAGTACCCAGAGGTCTGAGGAAGGTGAGCGAGAGGTGAGGCCTGGCGAGTCATGGGAATAGTGCCCAGACGTCTGAAGAAGGTGAGAGAGAGGTGAGACCTGGAGAGTATTGGGTATAGTGCTCAGAGGTCTGTAGAAGGTGTGAGAGAGGTGGTATCTGGAGAGTATTCAGAATAGTTCCCAGAGGTCTGAAGTATGTGAGAGATAGGTGAGACCTGGAGAGTATTGGGAATAGTTCCCAGAAATCTGAAGAAGGTGAGACAGAGTTGAGACCTGGAGAGTTTTGCGAATATTTCCTAGAGGTCTGTAGAAGGTGAGAGAGAGGTGAGACCTGTAGAGTATTGGGAATAGTGCCCAGGGGTCTGAAGAAGGCGAGAGAGAGGTGAGACCTGGAGAGTATTGGGAATAGTGCCCAGAGGTCCGAAGGAGGTGAGACAGAGGAGAGACCTGGAGAGTATTGGGAATAGTGCCAAGAAGTCTGTAGAAGGTGAGAGAGAGGTGAGACCTGGAGAGTATTGTGAATAGTGGCCAGAAGTATGAAGAAGGTGTGACAGAGGTGAGGCCTGGACAGTATTGGGAATAGGGCCAGAGGTCTGAACGGTGAGAGAGAGGTGAGACCTGGAGAGTATTGGGAATGGTGCCCAGAGGTCTGAAGAAGGTGTGAGAGACGTGGGATCTGGAGAGTACTGGGAATAGTGCGCAGAGGTGTGATGAATTGTGAGAGAGGTGGTATCCGGAGAATATTGGGAATGGTGCCCAGAGGTCTGAAGGAGGTGAGAGAGGGATGAGACCTGGAGAGTATTGTGAATACTGCCCAGAGGTCTGAGGAAGGTGAGCGAGAGGTGAGACCTGGAGAGTATTGGGAATAGTGCCCAGAGGTCTGAGGAAGGTGATCGAGAGGTGAGACCTAGCAAGTCATGGGAATAGAGCCCAGACGTCTGAAGAAGGTGAGAGAGAGGTGAGACCTGGAGAGTATTGGGTATAGTGCTCAGAGGTCTGAAGAAGGTGTGAGAGAGGTTGGATCTGGAGAGTATTGGCAATAGTTCCCAGGGGTCTGTAGAAGGTGAGAGAGAGAGATGAGACCTGGAGAGTATTGAATGTAGTGCCCAGAGGTCTGTAGAAGGTGAGAGAGAGGTGAGACCGGGAGAGTATTGGGGATAGTGCCCAGAGGTCTGTAGAAGGTGTGAGAGAGGTGGTATCTGGAGAATATTGGGAATAGTTCCCAGTGGTCTGAAGTATGTGAGAGAAAGGTGAGACCTGGAGAGTATTGGTAATAGTTCCCAGAAATCTGAAGAAGGTGAGACAGAGGTGAGACCTGGAGAGTTTTGGGAATGGTTCCCAGAGGTCTGTAGAAAGTGAGAGAGAGGTGAGACCTGTAGAGTATTGGGAATAGGGCCCAGAGGTCTGAAGAAGGCGAGAGAGAGGTGAGACCTGGAGAGTATTGAGAATAGTGCACAGAGGTCTGAAGGAGGTGAGACAGAGGTGAGACCTGGAGAGAATTGGGAATAGTGCCCAGAGGTCTGAAAAGGTGTGAGAGAGATGAGACCTGGAGAGTATTGGGAATAGTGCCAAGAGGTCCGAAGAAGGTGTGGGAGAGGTGAGACTTGTAGAGTATTGGGAATAGTGCCCAGAGGTCTGAAGAAGGTGTGACAGAGGTGAGGCCTGGACAGTATTGGGAATAGGGCCAGAGGTCTGAACGGTGAGAGAGAGGTGAGACCTAGAGAGTATTGGGAATAGTGCCCAGAGGTCTAGAGAGAGGTGAGACCTGGCGAGTATTGGGAATAGTGCCCAGAGGTCTGAAGAGGTTGTGAGACAGGTGGGTTCTGGAGAGTATTGGGAATAGTGCCCAGAGGTCTGAAAAAGGTCTGAGAGAGGTGAGACCTGGAGAATATTGGAAATAGTGCCCAGAGGTGTGAAGAAGGTGTGAGAGACGTGGGATCTAGAGAGTACTGGGAATGGTGCCCAGAGGTGTGATGAAGTGTGAGAGAGATGGTATCTGGAGAGTATTGGGAATAGTGCCCAGAGGTCTGAAGGAGGTGAGAGAGGGGTGAGACCTGGAGAGTATTGTGAATACTGCCCAGAGGTCTGAGGAAGGTGAGCGAGAGGTGAGACCTGGCGAGTCATGGGAATAGTGCCCAGAGGTCTGAAGAAGGTGAGAGAGGGGTGAGACCTGGAGAGTATTGGGAATAGTTCCCAGAGGTCTGTAAAAGGTGAGAGAGAGGTGAGACCTGGCGAGTCATGGGAATAGTGCCCAGAGGTCTGATGACGGTGTGAGAGAGGTGAGACCTGGAGAGTATTGGGAATAGTACCCAGAGGTCTGAGGAAGGTGAGCGAGAGGTGAGGCCTGGCGAGTCATGGGAATAGTGCCCAGACGTCTGAAGAAGGTGAGAGAGAGGTGAGACCTGGAGAGTATTGGGTATAGTGCTCAGAGGTCTGTAGAAGGTGTGAGAGAGGTGGTATCTGGAGAGTATTCAGAATAGTTCCCAGAGGTCTGAAGTATGTGAGAGATAGGTGAGACCTGGAGAGTATTGGGAATAGTTCCCAGAAATCTGAAGAAGGTGAGACAGAGTTGAGACCTGGAGAGTTTTGCGAATATTTCCTAGAGGTCTGTAGAAGGTGAGAGAGAGGTGAGACCTGTAGAGTATTGGGAATAGTGCCCAGGGGTCTGAAGAAGGCGAGAGAGAGGTGAGACCTGGAGAGTATTGGGAATAGTGCCCAGAGGTCCGAAGGAGGTGAGACAGAGGAGAGACCTGGAGAGTATTGGGAATAGTGCCAAGAAGTCTGTAGAAGGTGAGAGAGAGGTGAGACCTGGAGAGTATTGTGAATAGTGGCCAGAAGTATGAAGAAGGTGTGACAGAGGTGAGGCCTGGACAGTATTGGGAATAGGGCCAGAGGTCTGAACGGTGAGAGAGAGGTGAGACCTGGAGAGTATTGGGAATGGTGCCCAGAGGTCTGAAGAAGGTGTGAGAGACGTGGGATCTGGAGAGTACTGGGAATAGTGCGCAGAGGTGTGATGAATTGTGAGAGAGGTGGTATCCGGAGAATATTGGGAATGGTGCCCAGAGGTCTGAAGGAGGTGAGAGAGGGATGAGACCTGGAGAGTATTGTGAATACTGCCCAGAGGTCTGAGGAAGGTGAGCGAGAGGTGAGACCTGGAGAGTATTGGGAATAGTGCCCAGAGGTCTGAGGAAGGTGATCGAGAGGTGAGACCTAGCAAGTCATGGGAATAGAGCCCAGACGTCTGAAGAAGGTGAGAGAGAGGTGAGACCTGGAGAGTATTGGGTATAGTGCTCAGAGGTCTGAAGAAGGTGTGAGAGAGGTTGGATCTGGAGAGTATTGGCAATAGTTCCCAGGGGTCTGTAGAAGGTGAGAGAGAGAGATGAGACCTGGAGAGTATTGAATGTAGTGCCCAGAGGTCTGTAGAAGGTGAGAGAGAGGTGAGACCGGGAGAGTATTGGGGATAGTGCCCAGAGGTCTGTAGAAGGTGTGAGAGAGGTGGTATCTGGAGAATATTGGGAATAGTTCCCAGTGGTCTGAAGTATGTGAGAGAAAGGTGAGACCTGGAGAGTATTGGTAATAGTTCCCAGAAATCTGAAGAAGGTGAGACAGAGGTGAGACCTGGAGAGTTTTGGGAATGGTTCCCAGAGGTCTGTAGAAAGTGAGAGAGAGGTGAGACCTGTAGAGTATTGGGAATAGGGCCCAGAGGTCTGAAGAAGGCGAGAGAGAGGTGAGACCTGGAGAGTATTGAGAATAGTGCACAGAGGTCTGAAGGAGGTGAGACAGAGGTGAGACCTGGAGAGAATTGGGAATAGTGCCCAGAGGTCTGAAAAGGTGTGAGAGAGATGAGACCTGGAGAGTATTGGGAATAGTGCCAAGAGGTCCGAAGAAGGTGTGGGAGAGGTGAGACTTGTAGAGTATTGGGAATAGTGCCCAGAGGTCTGAAGAAGGTGTGACAGAGGTGAGGCCTGGACAGTATTGGGAATAGGGCCAGAGGTCTGAACGGTGAGAGAGAGGTGAGACCTAGAGAGTATTGGGAATAGTGCCCAGAGGTCTAGAGAGAGGTGAGACCTGGCGAGTATTGGGAATAGTGCCCAGAGGTCTGAAGAGGTTGTGAGACAGGTGGGTTCTGGAGAGTATTGGGAATAGTGCCCAGAGGTCTGAAAAAGGTCTGAGAGAGGTGAGACCTGGAGAATATTGGAAATAGTGCCCAGAGGTGTGAAGAAGGTGTGAGAGACGTGGGATCTAGAGAGTACTGGGAATGGTGCCCAGAGGTGTGATGAAGTGTGAGAGAGATGGTATCTGGAGAGTATTGGGAATAGTGCCCAGAGGTCTGAAGGAGGTGAGAGAGGGGTGAGACCTGGAGAGTATTGTGAATACTGCCCAGAGGTCTGAGGAAGGTGAGCGAGAGGTGAGACCTGGCGAGTCATGGGAATAGTGCCCAGAGGTCTGAAGAAGGTGAGAGAGGGGTGAGACCTGGAGAGTATTGGGAATAGTTCCCAGAGGTCTGTAAAAGGTGAGAGAGAGGTGAGACCTGGCGAGTCATGGGAATAGTGCCCAGAGGTCTGAAGAAGGTGAGAGAGGGGTGAGACGTGGAGAGTATTGGGAATAGTTCCCAGAGGTCTGTAAAAGGTGAGAGAGAGGTGAGACCTGGCGAGTCATGGGAATAGTGCCCAGAGGTCTGAAGAAGGTGAGAGAGGGGTGAGACCTGGAGAGTATTGGAAATAGTTCCCAGAGGTCTGTAAAAGGTGAGAGAGAGGTGAGACCTGGAGAGTATTGGGAATAGTGCCCAGAGGTCTGAGGAAGGTGAGCGAGAGGTGAGACCTGGCGAGTCATGGGAATAGTGCCCAGATGTCTGAAGAAGGTGAGAGAGAGGTGAGACCTGGAGAGTATTGGGTATTGTGCTCAGAGGTCTGAAGAAGGTGTTAGAGAGGTTGAATCTGGAGAGTATTGGGAATAGTTCCCAGGGGTCTGTAGAAGGTGAGAGAGAGGTGAGACCTGGAGAGTATTGGGAATAGTGCCCAGAGGTCTGAAGAAGGTGAGAGAGGGGTGAGACCTGGAGAGTATTGGGAAAAGTGTGCAGAGGTCGGTAGAAGGTGATAGATAGGTGAGAATTGTAGAGTATTGGGAATAGTGCCCAGAGGTCTGTAGAAGGTGTGAGAGAGGTGGTATCTGGAGAGTATTCGGAATAGTTCCCAGAGGTCTGAAGTATGTGAGAGAAAGGTGAGGCCTAGAGAGTATTGGGAATAGTTCCCAGAAATCTGAAGAAGGTGAGACAGAGGTGAGACCTGGAGAGTTTTGCGAATAGTTCCCAGAGGTCTGTAGAAGGTGAGAGAGAGGTGAGACCTGTAGAGTATTGGGAATAGTGCCCAGAGGTCTGAAGAAGGCGAGAGAGACGTGAGACCTGGAGAGTATTGGGAATAGTGCCCAGAGGTCCGAAGGAGGTGAGACAGAGGAGAGACCTGGAGAGGATTGGGAAAAGTGCCAAGAAGTCTGTAGAAGGTGAGAGAGAGGTGAGGCCTGGACAGTATTGGGAATAGGGCCAGAGGTCTGAACGGTGAGAGAGAGGTGAGACCTGGAGAGTATTGGGAATAGTGCCCAGAGGTCTGAAGAAGGTGTGAGAGACGTGGGATCTGGAGAGTACTGGGAATAGTGCGCAGAGGTGTGATGAATTGTGAGAGAGGTGGTATCCGGAGAGTATTGGGAATGGTGCCCAGAGGTCTGAAGGAGGTGAGAGAGGGGTGAGACCTGGAGAGTATTGTGAATACTGCCCAGAGCTCTGAGGAAGGTGAGCGAGAGGTGAGACCTGGAGAGTATTGGGAATAGTGCCCAGAGGTCTGAAGACGGTGTGAGAGAGGTGAGACCTGGAGAGTATTGGGAATAGTGCCCAGAGGTCTGAGGAAGGTGAGCGAGAGGTGAGACCTGGCGAGTCATGCGAATAGTGCCCAGATGTCTGAAGAAGGTGAGAGAGAGGTGAGACCTGGAGAGTATTGGGTATTGTGCTCAGAGGTCTGAAGAAGGTGTTAGAGAGGTTGAATCTGGAGAGTATTGGGAATAGTTCCCAGGGGTCTGTAGAAGGTGAGAGAGAGGTGAGACCTGGAGAGTATTGGGAATAGTACCCAGAGGTCTGAAGAAGGTGAGAGAGGGGTGAGACCTGGAGAGTATTGGGAAAAGTGTGCAGAGGTCGGTAGAAGGTGATAGATAGGTGAGAATTGTAGTGTATTGGGAATAGTGCCCAGAGGTCTGTAGAAGGTGTGAGAGAGGTGGTATCTGGAGAGTATTCGGAATAGTTCCCAGAGGTCTGAGGAAGGTGAGCGAGAGGTGAGACCTAGCAAGTCATGGGAATAGAGCCCAGACGTCTGAAGAAGGTGAGGGAGAGGTGAGACCTGGAGAGTATTGGGTATAGTGCTCAGAGGTCTGAAGAAGGTGTGAGAGAGGTTGGATCTGGAGAGTATTGGCAATAGTTCCCAGGGGTCTGTAGAAGGTGAGAGAGAGAGGTGAGACCTGGAGAGTATTGGATGCAGTGCCCAGAGGTCTGTAGAAGGTGAGAGAGAGGTGAGACCGGGAGAGTATTGGGAATAGTTCCCAGTGGTCTGAAGTATGTGAGAGAAAGGTGAGACCTGGAGAGTATTGGTAATAGTTCACAGAAATCTGAAGAAGGTGAGACAGAGGTGAGACCTGGAGAGTTTTGGGAATAGTTCCCAGAGGTCTGAAGAAGGTGAGAGAGAGGTGAGACCTGTAGAGTATTGGGAATAGGGCCCAGAGGTCTGAAGAAGGCGAGAGAGAGGTGAGACCTGGAGAGTATTGAGAATAGTGCCCAGAGGTCTGAAGGAGGTGAGACAGAGGTGAGACCTGGAGAGAATTGGGGATAGTGCCCAGAGGTCTGAAAAAGGTGTGAGAGAGATGAGACCTGGAGAGTATTGGGAATAGTGCCCAGAGGTCCGAAGAAGGTGTGGGAGAGGTGAGACTTGTAGAGTATTGGGAATAGTGCCCAGAGGTCTGAAGAAGGTGTGACAGAGGTGAGGTAGGGACAGTATTGGAAATAGGGCCAGAGGTCTGAACGGTGAGAGAGAGGTGAGACCTGGAGAGTATTGGGAATAGTGCCCAGAGGTCTAGAGAGAGGTGAGACCTGGCGAGTATTGGGAATAGTGCCCAGAGGTCTGAAGAGGTTGTGAGACAGGTGGGTTCCGGAGAGTATTGGGAATAGTGCCCAGAGGTCTGAGAGAGGTGAGACCTGGAGAATATTGGAAATAGTGCCCAGAGGTCTGAAGAAGGTGTGAGAGATGTGGGATCTGGAGAGTACTGGAAATAGTGCCCAGAGGTGTGATGAAGAGTGAGAGTGGGGGTATCTGGAGAGTATTGGGAATAGTGCCCAGAGGTCTGAAGAAGGTGAGAGATGGGTGAGACCTGGAGAGTATTGTGAATACTGCCCAGAGCTCTGAGGAAGGTGAGCGAGAGGTGAGACCTGGAGAGTATTGGGAATAGTGCCCAGAGGTCTGAAGACGGTGTGAGAGAGGTGAGACCTGGAGAGTATTGGGAATAGTGCCCAGAGGTCTGAGGAAGGTGAGCGAGAGGTGAGACCTGGCGAGTCATGGGAATAGTGCCCAGATGTCTGAAGAAGGTGAGAGAGAGGTGAGACCTGGAGAGTATTGGGTATTGTGCTCAGAGGTCTGAAGAAGGTGTTAGAGAGGTTGAATCTGGAGAGTATTGGGAATAGTTCCCAGGGGTCTGTAGAAGGTGAGAGAGAGGTGAGACCTGGAGAGTATTGGGAATAGTGCCCAGAGGTCTGAAGAAGGTGAGAGAGGGGTGAGACCTGGAGAGTATTGGGAAAAGTGTGCAGAGGTCGGTACAAGGTGATAGATAGGTGAGAATTGTAGAGTATTGGGAATAGTGCCCAGAGGTCTGTAGAAGGTGTGAGAGAGGTGGTATCTGGAGAGTATTCGGAATAGTTCCCAGAGGTCTGAGGAAGGTGAGCGAGAGGTGAGACCTAGCAAGTCATGGGAATAGAGCCCAGACGTCTGAAGAAGGTGAGGGAGAGGTGAGACCTGGAGAGTATTGGGTATAGTGCTCAGAGGTCTGAAGAAGGTGTGAGAGAGGTTGGATCTGGAGAGTATTGGCAATAGTTCCCAGGGGTCTGTAGAAGGTGAGAGAGAGAGGTGAGACCTGGAGAGTATTGGATGCAGTGCCCAGAGGTCTGTAGAAGGTGAGAGAGAGGTGAGACCGGGAGAGTATTGGGAATAGTTCCCAGTGGTCTGAAGTATGTGAGAGAAAGGTGAGACCTGGAGAGTATTGGTAATAGTTCACAGAAATATGAAGAAGGTGAGACAGAGGTGAGACCTGGAGAGTTTTGGGAATAGTTCCCAGAGGTCTGAAGAAGGTGAGAGAGAGGTGAGACCTGTAGAGTATTGGGAATAGGGCCCAGAGGTCTGAAGAAGGCGAGAGAGAGGTGAGACCTGGAGCGTATTGAGAATAGTGCCCAGAGGTCTGAAGGAGGTGAGACAGAGGTGAGACCTGGAGAGAATTGGGGATAGTGCCCAGAGGTCTGAAAAAGGTGTGAGAGAGATGAGACCTGGAGAGTATTGGGAATAGTGCCCAGAGGTCCGAAGAAGGTGTGGGAGAGGTGAGACTTGTAGACTATTGGGAATAGTGCCCAGAGGTCTGAAGAAGGTGTGACAGAGGTGAGGTAGGGACAGTATTGGAAATAGGGCCAGAGGTCTGAACGGTGAGAGAGAGGTGAGACCTGGAGAGTATTGGGAATAGTGCCCAGAGGTCTAGAGAGAGGTGAGACCTGGCGAGTATTGGGAATAGTGCCCAGTGGTCTGAAGAGGTTGTGAGACAGGTGGGTTCCGGAGAGTATTGGGAATAGTGCCCAGAGGTCTGAGAGAGGTGAGACCTGGAGAATATTGGAAATAGTGCCCAGAGGTCTGAAGAAGGTGTGAGAGATGTGGGATCTGGAGAGTACTGGAAATAGTGCCCAGAGGTGTGATGAAGAGTGAGAGTGGGGGTATCTGGAGAGTATTGGGAATAGTGCCCAGAGGTCTGAAGAAGGTGAGAGATGGGTGAGACCTGGAGAGTATTGTGAATACTGCCCAGAGGTCTGAGGAAGGTGAGTAAGAGGTGAGACCTGGCGAGTCATGGGAATAGTGCCCAGAGGTCTGAAGAAGGTGAGAGAGGGGTGAGACCTGGAGAGTATTGGGAATAGTTCCCAGAGGTCTGTAAAAGGTGAGAGAGAGGTTAGACCTGGAGAGTATTGGGAATAGTGCCCAGAGGTCTGAAGACGGTGTGAGAGAGGTGAGACCTGGAGAGTATTGGGAATAGTGCCCAGAGGCCTGAGGAAGGTGAGCGAGAGGTGAGAACTGGCGAGTCATGGGAATAGTGCCCAGACGTCTGAAGAAGGTGAGAGAGAGGTGAGACCTGAAGAGTATTGGGTATAGTGCTCAGAGGTCTGAAGAAGGTGTTAGAGAGGTTGAATCTGGAGAGTATTGGGAATAGTTCCCAGGGGTCTGTAGAAGGTGAGAGAGAGGTGAGACCTGGAGAGTATTGGGAATAGTGACCAGAGGTCTGAAGAAGGTGAGACAGGGGTGAGACCTGGAGAGTATTGGGAAATGTGCCCAGAGGTCTGTAGAAGGTGAGAGATAGGTGAGAATTGTAGAGTATTGGGAATAGTGCCCAGAGGTCTGTAGAAGGTGTGAGAGAGGTGGTATCTGGAGAGTATTCGGAATAGTTCCCTGAGGTCTGAAGTATGTGAGAGAAAGGTGAGACCTGGAGAGTATTGGGAATAGGTCCGAGAAATCTGAAGAAGTTGAGATAGAGGTGAGACCTGGATAGTATTGGGAATAGTGCCCAGAGGTATGTAGAAGGTGAGAGAGAGGTGAGACCTGGAGAGTATTGGGAATAGTGCCCAGAGGTCTGAAGAAGGTGAGACAGGGGTGAGACCTGGAGAGTATTGGGAATAGTGCCCAGAGGTCTGTAGAAGGTGTGAGAGAGGTGGTATCTGGAGAGTATTGGGAATAGTTTCCAGAGGTCTGAAGTATGTGAGAGAAAGGTGAGACCTGGAGAGTATTGGGAATAGTTCCCAGAAATCTGAAGAAGGTGAGACACAGGTGAGACCTGGAGAGTTTTGGGAATAATTCCCAGAGGTCTATAGAAGGTGAGAGAGAGGTGAGACCTTTAGAGTATTGGGAATAGTGCCCAGAGGTCTGAAAAAGGCGAGAGAGAGGTGAGACCTGGAGAGTATTGGGAATAGTGACCAGAGGTATGAAGAAGGTGAGAGAGAGGTTAGACCTGGAGAGTATTGGGAATAGTGCCCAGAGGTCTGAAGACAGTGTGAGAGAGGTGAGACCTGGAGAGTATTGGGAATAGTGCCCAGAGGTCTGAGGAAGGTGAGCGAGAGGTGAGAACTGGCGAGTCATGGGAATAGTGCCCAGACGTCTGAAGAAGGTGAGAGAGAGGTGAGACCTGAAGAGTATTGGGTATAGTTCTCAGAGCTCTGAAGAAGGTGTTAGAGAGGTTGAATCTGGAGAGTATTGGGAATAGTTCCCAGGGGTCTGTAGAAGGTGAGAGAGAGGTGAGACCTGGAGAGTATTGGGAATAGTGCCCAGAGGTCTGAAGAAGGTGAGACAGGGGTGAGACCTGGAGAGTATTGGGAAAAGTGCCCAGAGGTCTGTAGAAGGTGAGAGATAGGTGAGACCTGGAGAGTATTGGGAATAGTACCCAGAGGTCTGAGGAAGGTGAGCGAGAAGTGAGACCTGGCGAGTCATGGGAATAGTGCCCAGACGTCTGAAGAAGGTGAGAGAGAGGTGAGACCTGGAGAGTATTGGGTATAGTGCTCATAGGTCTGTAGAAGGTGTGAGAGAGGTGGTATCTGGAGAGTATTCAGAATAGTTCCCAGAGGTCTGAAGTATGTGAGAGATAGGTGAGACATGGAGAGTATTGGGAATAGTTCCCAGAAATCTGAAGAAGGTGAGACAGAGTTGAGACCTGGAGAGTTTTGCGAATAGTTCCTAGAGGTCTGTAGAAGGTGAGAGAGAGGTGAGACCTGTAGAGTATTGGGAATAGTGCCCAGGGGTCTGAAGAAGGCGAGAGAGAGGTGAGACCTGGAGAGTATTGGGAATAGTGCCCAGAGGTCCAAAGGAGGTGAGACAGAGGAGAGACCTGGAGAGTATTGGGAATAGTGCCAAGAAGTCTGTAGAAGGTGAGAGAGAGGTGAGACCTGGAGAGTATTGTGAATAGTGGCCAGAAGTATGAAGAAGGTGTGACAGAGGTGAGGCCTGGACAGTATTGGGAATATGGCCAGAGGTCTGAACGGTGAGAGAGAGGTGAGACCTGGAGAGTATTGGGAATGGTGCCGAGAGGTCTGAAGAAGGTGTGAGAGACGTGGGATCTGGAGAGTACTGGGAATAGTGCGCAGAGGTGTGATGAATTGTGAGAGAGGTGGTATCCGGAGAATATTGGGAATGGTGCCCAGAGGTCTGAAGGAGGTGAGAGAGGGATGAGACCTGGAGAGTATTGTGAATACTGCCCAGAGGTCTGAGGAAGGTGAGCGAGAGGTGAGACCTGGAGAGTATTGGGAATAGTGCCCAGAGGTCTGAGGAAGGTGATCGAGAGGTGAGACCTAGCAAGTCATGGGAATAGAGCCCAGACGTCTGAAGAAGGTGAGAGAGAGGTGAGACCTGGAGAGTATTGGGTACAGTGCTCAGAGTTCTGAAGAAGGTGTGAGAGAGGTTAGATCTGGAGAGTATTGGCAATAGTTCCCAGGGGTCTGTAGAAGGTGAGAGAGAGAGATGAGACCTGGAGAGTATTGGATGTAGTGCCCAGAGGTCTGTAGAAGGTGAGAGAGAGGTGAGAATTGTAGAGTATTGGGAATAGTACCCAGAGGTCTGTAGAAGGTGTGAGAGAGGTGGTATCTGGAGAGTATTGGGAATAGTTCCCAGTGGTCTGAAGTATGTGAGAGAAAGGTGAGACCTGGAGAGTATTGGTAATAGTTCCCAGAAATCTGAAGAAGGTGAGACAGAGGTGAGACCTGGAGAGTTTTGGGAATAGTTCCCAGAGGTCTGTAGAAGGTGAGAGAGAGGTGAGACCTGTAGAGTATTGGGAATAGGGCCCAGAGGTCTGAAGAAGGCGAGAGAGGGGTGAGACCTGGAGAGTATTGAGAATAGTGCACAGAGGTCTGAAGGAGGTGAGACAGAGGTGAGACCTGGAGAGAATTGGGAATAGTGCCCAGAGGTCTGAAAAAGGTTTGAGAGAGATGAGACCTGGAGAGTATTGGGAATAGTGCCCAGAGGTCCGAAGAAGGTGTGGGAGAGGTGAGACTTGTAGAGTATTGGGAATAGTGCTCAGAGGTCTGAAGAAGGTGTGACAGAGGTGAGGCCTGGACAGTATTGGGAATAGGGCCAGAGGTCTGAACGGTGAGAGAGAGGTGAGACCTAGAGAGTATTGGGAATAGTGCCCAGAGGTCTATAGAGAGGAGACACCTGGCGAGTATTGGGAATAGTGCCCAGAGGTCTGAAGAGGTTGTGAGACAGGTGGGTTCTGGAGAGTATTGGGAATAGTGCCCAGAGGTCTAGAGTAGGCGTCTCACGGTATTAGTTTTATGACGGTACAATAACCTTCTTGCCAAATGACGGTATATAATGGTTATCGCGGTATACCAGGTGGAGTTAACTAATCTTAACAAATATTTTCTAAAAGGTCATAAATTGTCAGATTTATCATCACAAACAAAACCATGCACCCAGGGCCTGAATTGGGCTTTTCAACATACTTTCCACTGAAATGCCACCCCTTGCTTGCACCAAACACAAACGCACATGTGGAGAGGAGGGGGAGGTGGGGCCCTGCTGCGACTGGCAAAGCAAACTGAATAGCTTTTCTTAAGTGGTCATTTAGGCTTTTAGCTCCCCCACTGGCTACTGATGAAGATGAACATGTTGCCATATTGATAATCTGCATGCCACAGATCAATGGAGTCTGATGGTAGTATACGCTTGTGCGCATACACACACACACACGCACACACACTCTCTCTTTACGTTACAGCCTTTAGTTTACTTCTGGGCCAAAAGGTGTTCAGTAATCACGGACATGTTACCCTTTGGTATGGCAGCAGGGAATACCCACAGAGATGATTAAATTTCGCAGTGTGACTTATTATATGTACATTCAATGATAGAACCAGGGAAATCTGCCATTGTCATATGTTTAGAAAACATTATCCATTATAAATATATAAACCCCAAAGCCGCCAACCCAAAGTCCCGGGAGGATAGCTCAGCGGCAACGTGCGTGCCTTCGAAGCAAGACGACACAAAGCAACACAGGTTCGATCCCTGGGTCCGTGCTTAGAAACCTCTGGGTGTTTAAGCACGTTATAAATACTCAACTAAGACAAAAACAATTACGCAACAAAATAAACAAAACCAATTTCTTTAACAGCGCCTCGATGCCCTGGGGCTGTGTGAGCGCTTTAAAAAAAAATGTAAATAAAAAAAAGTAAACCCCTTTCCTTCTTGGCACTGTATTTATTCTTCCTATTGCTAACATGTTGATTTTGTGTCAGGCACGTGTGGTTTATGGAATGGCATTAAAAACTGCTCAAACTGAAACTACTTGGCAGACGGCACATCCAACAGTGCAAGACCAAGACTGTGCAGAACTTGCTTACTGCAGCCTTTCCAAATCAGATTGAAAAGCACACATAACGGTATGAACGGTATACCGGTATAAACAATGTGACGGTTATTATTGTTCAATTAAGTGGTTCACGGTATCTTTAACGGTATACCGTAATACCGTTACAACCCTAGTCTAGAGAGAGGTGAGACCTGGTGAGTATTGGGAATAGTGCCCAGAGGTCTGAAGAGGTTGTGAGACAGGTGGGTTCTGGAGAGTATTGGGAATAGTGCCCAGAGGTCTGAAGAAGGCCTGAGAGAGGTGAGACCTGGATAATATTTCAAATAGTGCCCAGAGGTCTGAAGAAGGTGTGAGAGACGTGGGATCTGGAGAGTACTGGGAATAGTGCCCAGAGGTGTGATGAAGTGTGAGAGAGGTGGTATCTGGAGAGTATTGGGAATAGTGCCCAGAGGTCTGAAGGAGGTGAGAGAGGGGTGAGACCTGGAGAGTATTGTGAATACTGCCCAGAGGTCTGAGGAAGGTGAGCGAGAGGTGAGACCTGGCGAGTCATGGGAATAGTGCCCAGAGGTCTGAAGAAGGTGAGAGAGGGGTGAGACCTGGAGAGTATTGGAATAGTGCCCAGAGGTCTGTAAAAGGTGAGAGAGAGGTGAGACCTGGAGAGTATTGGGAATAGTGCCCAGAGGTCTGAAGACAGTGTGAGAGAGGTGAGACCTGGAGAGTATTGGGAATAGTACCCAGAGGTCTGAGGAAGGTGAGCGAGAGGTGAGACCTGGCGAGTCATGGGAATAGTGCCCAGACATCTGAAGAAGGTGAGAGAGAGGTGAGACCTGGAGAGTATTGGGTATAGTGCTCAGAGGTCTGAAGAAGGTGTGAGAGAGGTTGGATCTGGAGAGTATTGGGAATAGTTCCCAGGGATCTGTAGAAGGTGAGAGAGAGGTGAGACCTGGAGAGTATTGGGAATAGTGCCCAGAGGTCTGTAGAAGGTGAGAGAGAGGTGAGACCTGGAGAGTATTGGGAATAGTGCCCAGAGGTCTGAAGAAGGTGAGACAGGGGGGAGACCTGGAGAGTATTGGGAAAAGTGCCCAGAGGTCTGTAGAAGGTGAGAGAGAGGTGGGAATTGTAGAGTATTGGAATAGTGCCCAGAGGTCTGTAGAAGGTGTGAGAGAGGTGGTATCTGGAGAGTATTGGGAATAGTTCCCAGAGGTCTGAAGTATGTGAGAGAAAGGTGAGACCTGGAGAGTGTTGGGAATAGTTCCCAGAAATCTGAAGAAGGTGAGGCAGAGGTGAGACCTGGAGAGTTTTGGGAATAGTTGTCATACCATGTAGTACCTGGCGTTTGTGGAGCCGATGGCGGCGCGGACGCTAGTTTCGTTCCGTTTAGCCTTCGCTTAGCCACGCCCCCTTTTCTTGGGTTTTCTCTCTTCTGCTCTAATTCTATTGGTTGTGACGCTCCCCGACTCGGAGTCTTTACCAGCTCCTTCTGGGTCGGAGATGCGTTGCAACGCTTCCGGGTTTTCAGACCTGCAACTTGCTGTTTCCCGTTCGTCTCCATTGTTTTCGTGCCTCCAGCACTTTCCTCGGAGAGGTTCTAGCGCCTTTTCCTGGCGCCTCTCCTCCTGTCTGGTTCCCCACTGAACCGGTCTTTTCTTTTTCTTCTTCCCTGTTTCTTTACTCGTACCCACCTTCTCCTTCTCCTTCCAGCTTCTTACCTCCCTTCTTCCCTTCTCCGGTCTACACTTTCCTGTTTTTTCTGATTACATTTGCCCTTGCTCTACCGTGTACCATATCCTTGCCTGTGCCCTGGACTGCCTCTTCTTGCCGTTTTGGATACCTGTCTATTTGCTTACCGTGTACCGGATCCCTGCCTGCCTTTTTGGACTGCCTTCGCTTACCGTTTGGGAAACCGTTGACTACTGCCCTTCCTGGGTACCTCTCCACGGAGTACTCCAGATCTCCTGTACTACACGGCCTTCCAGAGATTCCCGGTTGTACCCAGTTGTACCACAACCGTAAACATTGTAACATCAGGGGTTTTTTGTTCCTCATAGGCTTTTTCCCCTCTTGGGCGATTCCGGAGAGGAGCCCCCTGGTCTTCCTTATTGGAGACACGGTGGCTTCCTTTCGGGGTCGTCCTTACCTCCATAAAAAAAAGGAACCTTCACGGAGAAGAGAAAAGAAGGGTACCTGGAAAGAAGAAGAAGGTGAGGAGTTAGGGGAGGGGGTAACCTCAGAGTCTGATTCATCTGACAAAGAGATCACTGATTCCGGTGACAGATTGCAACGCCAACAGAAAGTGATGGCCACCCCGCAGCAGGTACAAGAGCTAGTAGCTGCTGTACAAAGCTTGAATCTGGAAATGCAGAACCAAAAGGCCGCTAATGCCACCCTGCAACAGCGGCTGACGGACCGAGAAAGACTCTCACCTGACTTACCTCCGCTTCCCCTTGTGTCAGGAAAGTTTGACGGCTCCCCAAAGAAGGTCAAGGAGTTTCTGGATGCATGCAATTTACATTTCTCTTTTCGCACACAGACCTTTGCCTCTGACCACGCAAAGGTAGGATTTATGATTACGTATATGACCGGAAACGCCCTAGCCTGGGCTACCCCACTTGTTAACCTACCGGACCCTGTACTGCAAGATTTTAATGCCTTTAAAAATCTGCTACAGCAAACCTTTCTACGAACTGAAAGCACCTTTCTAGCCTCAGAAGATCTACTTGATATTAGACAGGGTAGCTCAGACCTCCTAACCTACATCACCACCTTTAAACAGGTGGCCGCGGAAGCAGGTTGGCAGGAACAGGCCCAGTATGCCATATTCCGGCGGGGTTTAAGGGAAGACCTCAAGGACGAACTAGCACGGATAGAAAGGCCTGGGTCTTTTTCGGATCTCCTAACCGCTACCCTGCGTATCGATTTCAGAATGTCGGAAAGACGTCAAGAGAAGAAAAGAATTAAGTCAAGCGCACCCCCCCTCTGGGATCCCTCATCCTCATCGGTACCCTTCCAACGGTCCGCCAAAGAAGAACCCATGCAGATCGGAACGGCTCGAGCACCACTTACCCCAGAAGAGCGAAAAAGGCGAAGGGAGAACTCTCTGCGTATGTATTGTGGGTCTGCTTCCCACTTACTCAGAGATTGTCCGGATGTACCATTCAGAAAGTCGGGAAACGTGCGCCCTCGGTAAATGTTGGGACACATAACCGAGGGGCCGTTCATAGTCCCTATGCTCCTCTCTCGGTATCCTCTACAGAGGTCTCTGAGGATTCTCGGTTGATGGTGCTCACCGTCACACTCAGAATCGACTCTAAGGAAGTCACTACTTTAGCCCTACTTGATTGTGGGGCTGCAGGAAATTTCATGGACATCCACTGGGCAGACCGACAAGGAATTAAAAGAATCGCTAAACAAGAAAACCAGAAAGTTGAAGGGGTGGATGGCAAGCCCCTGAGTTCGGGCATGATTACTCACACCACCATAGCCCTCACTTTGTCTATCCAACAACACGTGGAAAATATAGCGTTTGATATCATCAGAGCGGCTCACTTCCCCATTATTTTGGGTATCTGCTGGTTAGGCAGACACAATCCCAGAATCGACTGGTCTAGTAATATGTTGGATTTTCAATCATCGTATTGCAAGACAGAATGCTTACCCGAACCCAAGTTCGAGATGGTAAAGACCTCCAACAGCTGTGAAATCCGAACAGTACACTGTCTACCACATTACCTTGAGGAATTCAACGAGGTAGTTACAGAAAAGACACCCATCGAAATCCCACCACATCGGCCTGAAGATTGCTGCATAGATATAACCCCAGGAACTTTGGTGCCTTTTGGAAGGATGTTTTCACTTACATTGGAAGAGAAACAATATCTCCGCGAATATCTAGATCGCAATATGGAAGACGGACTCATAAGACCGTCGAAATCACCCGCTGGAGCTTCACTGTTCTTCATCTCCAAGAAGGGATCTAAGGAACTAAGGCCGTGTATTGATTATCGCGGTCTCAACAAAGTCACCATAAAGGATAGGTACCCCATGCCTTTGATCACCGAAATCCTACAAGCAGTTCACGGAGCCAAGATCTTCACTAAACTTGATCTAAGAAACGCTTACCATCTCCTTCGGGTTCAAGACGGGGACGAATGGAAAACAGCATTCCGGACTCCATTTGGTCTTTATGAGTATAGAGTAATGCCGTTTGGGTTAGTTAACGCTCCATCGATATTTCAACGATTCATGGACCGGCTATTTTCTGATCTACTGTGTCAAACCACGCTGGTGTACCTAGACGACATTCTTATCTTCTCCAAAACTCCTGAAGACCATAAAAGACATGTCAAGGAAGTTTTTCGCAGGCTTCAAACTAACCATTTGTCAGTCAAACTTGCCAAGTGTGTGTTCGCAGCCTCCTCCATCCCTTATCTCGGGTTCATACTCTCGGACCACGGAATCGCCATGGATCCATACAAGGTGTCATCCATCCTGGACTGGCCTTCTCCTGCTTCAGTCAAAGAGGTCCAACGGTTTTTGGGTCTGGCAAACTTCTATAGGAGGTTTATCCCTAATTTTTCTCAAAAAATTCTGCCTATCACTTCTCTCCTAAAGAAGACGACAACATCATTCAAATGGTCAATTGAGGCCGAAGACAGTTTCAAGATCCTCAAGAAAGCTTTCTGTTCAGCCCCCATCCTACAACAACCTAACCAACACCGGCCCTTCATTCTGGAGACAGATGCTTCTTCAGCAGCTATAGGAGCTGTTCTGCTTCAAGAAATACGGAATGTTGAACATCCGGTGGCTTACTTCTCCAAGACCTTAACCCCCAGTCAAAGGAATTACTCAGTCATTGAAAGGGAGTTGTTAGCTATGAAAGCGGCTTGTTTGGAATGGCGTCACCTCCTCCAGGGAGGCGAGTTTCCATTCACCATTCGGACGGACCATAAAAACTTACAAGTCTTAAGACAGTTCGAGTGCTACAACACCCGACAGGCACGATGGGCCCACTTTTTCGCACAATTTGATTTTCATATCACATACATCCCAGGCAAACTAAACCTAGTAGCAGACTCACTTTCACGCCGAAGCGACTATCTGCCAGAGATAGAGACATCTTCAGAATTCATGTTCCCCAAGACAAGAACCAACGGAGTGGTTTCAACATTCTTCAGACAAGTACAGGAGGACTCTGGAGGTTGCTTCGAGTTGGAAAAACACCCCAAAGGCTTGTTTTATGAAGTCAGAGATGGTCTTTATATAGTCAATGGAAGACTGTACCTACCCACACCATCTTTCCGCAAAATGGCACTGAACTGGTGTCATGACTCCAAACTAGCGGGACATCGAGGTGGAACCAACACTCTCGAGTATCTTCAACGACACTTTTACTGGCCAAAGATGAGAGAGGATGTGGATCGTTATGTTCAGTCCTGCATCGTTTGTCTTCGGAGCAAGTCTTCACGCCAACGACCTATCGGTCTCCTCGAACCATGTGAAGTACCCAAGAGTCCTTGGAGTACCATCTCTACTGACTTTATTGTGGACTTACCCCCATCTCAAGGTTGCACATGTATCATGGTAGTGGTGGACTCGTTCACCAAACTGGCTCACTTTTCCCCATTACCAGGGGTTCCCACAGCGGACAACATGGCAGGCGTATTTCTCCAGGACATCTTTCGGTTGCATGGCATGCCAAACAAGATAATATCAGACCGCGGTAGCCAGTACACCTCCCGGTTCTGGAAGGCGTTATGTGTCAGATTGGGAATTGAAAGAGCTCTCACTTCTGGATTTCACCCGCAATCCAACGGACAAACTGAACGTTTGAACGGGACTCTAGAGCAGTACCTACGATGCTTTATCAATTCTCAACAAGATAACTGGTACACATTACTCCCACTCGCAGAATTCTCCTATAATAATTCTGTACATTCTGCTATTAAGTGTAGTCCTTTTTTTTGCACCTATGGATACCATCCTCGTTCTATTCTTCCTGTCTCTGGTCTTTCTTCTGATTTGCCAGCTGTCGATTCATCTCTCTCTCTCCTCAAGGAAACCCACAAGAAGGCACAGGAGGGCCTTCGATCGGCTCAATTGCGCCATTGCATTCAAGCCAATAAAGCTCGTTGACCAGTTCCGGGGTGGGAGGTAGGAACCAGAGTCATGCTTTCCACTAGATACCTCTCACGTTGGGTCCATCCCTCCAAGCTATCTCCCAAGTTCTTAGGGCCATATGAAATAATACAAAAAATCAACCCAGTGGCCTTTCGTTTGCGATTACCCACAAATCTAAAGAGGGTCCATCCTGTATTCCATGCCTCCCAACTCAAGCCTTTCCAAGCTGACCCCTGGGCACGTCAGGCAAATCAAAACCCGATCCCTGGGGGTTCCTCACAGACGGAGTTTGAAGTTGCCCAACTCTGTGACTCCAGATATCGTAGGGGTAGATTAGAGTATTTGGTCAAGTGGAAAGGCTATCCTTCCTCGGAAAATTCATGGGAACCCATCACTCACATTAATGCACCTTCCTTGCTTCGCAAGTATCACTTTTTTCACCCGGGGAAGCCGGGGGGTGGGACCTATCGGAGGGGACATACTGTCATACCATGTAGTACCTGGCGTTTGTGGAGCCGATGGCGGCGCGGACGCTAGTTTCGTTCCGTTTAGCCTTTGCTTAGCCACGCCCCCTTTTCTTGGGTTTTCTCTCTTCTGCTCTAATTCTATTGGTTGTGACGCTCCCCGACTCGGAGTCTTTACCAGCTCCTTCCGGGTCGGAGATGCGTTGCAACGCTTCCGGGTTTTCAGACCTGCAACTTGCTGTTTCCCGTTCGTCTCCATTGTTTTCGTGCCTCCAGCACTTTCCTCGGAGAGGTTCTAGCGCCTTTTCCTGGCGCCTCTCCTCCCGTCTGGTTCCCCACTGAACCGGTCTTTTCTTTTTCTTCTTCCCTGTTTCTTTACTCGTATCCACCTTCTCCTTCTCCTCCCAGCTTCTTACCTCCCTTCTTCCCTTCTCCGGTCTACACTTTCCTGTTTTTTCTGATTACATTTGCCCTTGCTCTACCGTGTACCATATCCTTGCCTGTGCCCTGGACTGCCTCTTCTTGCCGTTTTTGGATACCTGTTTATTTGCTTACCGTGTACCGGATCCCTGCCTGCCTTTATGGACTGCCTTCGCTTACCGTTTGGGAAACCTTGGACTACTGCCCTTCCTGGGTACCTCTCCACGGAGTACTCCAGATCTCCTGTACTACACGTCCTTCCAGAGATTCCCGGTTGTACCCAGTTGTACCACAACCGCAAACATTGTAACATCAGGGGTTTTTTGTGCCTCATAGGCTTTTTCCCCTCTTGGGCGATTCCGGAGAGGAGCCCCCTGGTCTTCCTTATTGGAGACACGGTGGCTTCCTTTCGGGGTCGTCCTTACCTCCATAAAAAAAAGGAACCTTCAAGGAGAAGAGAAAAGAAGGGTACCTGGAAAGAAGAAGAAAGTGAGGAGTTAGGGGAGGGGGTATCTTCAGAGTCTGATTCATCTGACAAAGAGATCACTGATTCCGGTGACAATAGTTCCCAGAGGTCTGTTGAAGGTGAGAGAGAGGTGAGACCTGTAGAGTATTGGGAATAGTGCCCAGAGGTCTGAAGGGGGCGAGAGTGAGGTGAGACCTGGTGACTATTGGGAATAGTGCCCAGAGGTCGGAAGGAGGTGAGACAGAGGAGAGACCTGGAGAGTATTGGGAATAGTGCCCAGAGGTCTGTAGAAGGTGAGAGAGAGGTGAGACCTGGAGAGTATTGGGAATAGTGGCCAGGTATGAAGAAGTTGAGAGAGTGGTGAAACCTAGAGAGTATTGGGAATCGTGCCCATAGGTCTGTAGAAGGTGAGAGAGAGGTGAGACCTGGAGAGTATTGAGAATAGTGCCCAGAGGTCTGAATAAGGTGTGAGAGACGTGGGATCTGGAGAGTATTGGGAATAGTGGCCAGAGGTATGAAGAAGTTGAGAGAGTGGTGAGACCTGGAGGGTATTGGGAATAGTGCCCATAGGTCTTTAGAAGGTGAGAGAGAGGTGAGACCTGGAGAGTATTGGGAATAGTGCCCAGAGGTATGAAGAAGGTGTGACAGAGGTGAGGCCTGGACAGTATTGGGAATAGGGCCAGAGGTCTGAACGGTGAGAGAGAGGTGAGACCTGGAGAGTATTGGGAATAGTGCCCAGAGCGCTAGAGAGAGGTGAGACCTGGCGAGTATTGGGAATAGTGCCCAGAGGTCTGAAGAGGTTGTGAGACAGATGGGTTCTGGAGAGTATTGGGAATAGGGCCCAGAGGTCTGAAGAAGGTCTGAGAGAGGTGAGAACTGGAGAATATTGGAAATAGTTACCAGAGGTCTGAAGAAGGTGTGAGAGACGTGGGATCTGAAGAGTACTGGGAATAGTGCCCAGAGGTGTGAAGAAGTGTGAGAGAGGAGGTATCTGGAGAGTATTGGGAATAGTGCCCAGAGGTCTGAAGGAGGTGAGAGAGGGGTGAGACCTGGAGAGTATTGGGAGTAGTGCCCAGGGGTCCGTAAAACGTGAGAGAGAAGTGAGACCTGGAGAGTATTGGGAATAGTGCCCAGAGGTCTGAAGACAGTGTGAGAGAGGTGGATCCTGAAGAGTATTGGGAATAGTGCCCAGAGGTCTGAGGAAGGTGAGCGAGAGGTGAGACCTGGCGAGTCATGGGAATAGTGCCCAGACGTCTGAAGAAGGTGAGAGAGAGGTGAGACCTGCAGAGTATTGGGTATAGTGCTCAGAGGTCTGAAGAAGGTGTGAGAGAGGTTGGATCTGGAGAGTATTGGCAATATTTCCCAGGGGTCTGTAGAAGGTGAGAGAGACAAGTGAGACCTGGAGAGTATTGGGTATAGAGCCCAGAGGTCTGTAGAAGGTGAGAGAGAGGTGAGACCGGGAGAGTATTGGGAATAGTGCCCAGAGGTCTGTAGAAGGTGAGAGAGAGGTAAGAATTGTAGAGTATTGGGAATAGTGCCCAGAGGTCTGTAGAAGGTGTGAGAGAGGTGATATCTGGAGAGTATTGGGAATAGTTCCCAGAGGTCTGAAGTATGTGAGAGAAAGGTGAGACCTGGAGAGTATTGGGAATAGTTCCCAGAAATCTGAAGAAGGTGAGACAGAGGTGAGACCTGGAGAGTTTTGGGAATAGTTCCCAGAGGTCTGTAGAAGGTGAGAGAGAGGTGAGACCTGTAGAGTATTGGGAATAGTGCCCAGAGGTCTGAAGAAGGCGAGAGAGAGGTGAGACCTGGAGAGTATTGAGAATAGTGCCCAGAGGTCTGAAGGAGGTGAGACAGAGGTGAGACCTGGAGAGTATTGGGAATAGTGCCCAGAGGTCTGAAAAGGGTGTGAGAGAGATGAGACCTGGAGAGTATTGGGAATAGTGCCCAGAGGTCTGAAGAAGGTGTGGGAGAGGTGAGACTTGTAGAGTATTGGGAATAGTGCCCAGAGGTCTGAAGAAGGTGTGACAGAGGTGAGGCCTGGACAATATTGGGAATCGGGCCAGAGGTCTGAACGGTGAGAGAGAGGTGAGACCTAGAGAGTATTGGGAATAGTGCCCAGAGGTCTAGAGTAGGGGTGTCACGGTATTAGTTTTATGACGGTACAATAACCTTCTTGCCAAATGACGGTATATCATGGTTATCGCGGTATACCAGGTGGAGTTAACTAATCTTAACAAATATTTTCTAAAAGGTCATAAATTGTCAGATTTATCATTACAAACAAAACCATGCACCCAGGGCCAGAATTGGGCTTTTCAACATACTTTCCACTGAAATGCCACCCCTTGCTTGCACCAAACACAAACGCACGTGTGGAGAGGAGGGGGAGGTGGGGCCCTGCTGCGACTGGCAAAGCAAACTGAATAGCTTTTCTTCACTGGTCATTTAGGCTTTTAGCTCCCCCACTGGCTACTGGTGAAGATGAACATGTTGCCATATTGATAATCTACATGCCACAGATCAATGGAGTCTGATGGTAGTATACGCTTGTGCGCATACACACACACACACACACGCACTCTCTCTTTACGTTACAGCCTTTAGTTTACTTCTGGGCCAAAAGGTGTTCAGTAATCACGGACATGTTACCCTTTGGTATGGCAGCAGGGAATACCCACAGAGATGATTAAATTTCGCAGTGTGACTTATTATATGTAAATTCAATGATAGAACCAGGGATATCTGCCATTGTCATATGTTTAGAAAACATTATCCATTATAAATATATAAACCCCAAAGCCGGCAACCCAAAGTCCCGGGAGGATAGCTCAGCGGCAGAGTGCGTGCCTTGGAAGCAAGACGACACAAAGCAACACAGGTTCGATCCCTGGGTCTGCTCTTAGAAACCTCTGGGTGTTTAAGCACGTTATAAATACGCAACTAAGACAAAAACAATTATGCAACAAAATAAACAAAACCAATTTCTTTAACAGCGCCTCAATGCCCTGGGGCTGTGTGAGCGCTTTAAAAAAAATGTAAATAAAAAAAAGTAAACCCCTTTCCTTCTTGGCACTGCTAACATGTTGATTTTGTGTCAGGCACGTGTGGTTTATGGAATGGCATTAAAAACTGCTCAAACTGAAACTACTTGGCAGACGGCACATCCAACAGGGCAAGACCAAGACTGCGCAGAACTTGCTTACTGCAGCCTTTCCAAATCAGATTGAAAAGCACACTTAACGGTATGAACGGTATACCGGTATAAACAATGTGACGGTTATTATTGTTCAATTAAGTGGTTCACGGTATCTTTAACGGTATACCGTAATACCGTTACAACCCTAGTCTAGAGAGAGGTGAGACCTGGCGAGTATTGGGAATAGTGCCCAGAGGTCTGAAGAGGTTGTGAGACAGGTGGGTTCTGGAGAGTATTGGGAATAGTGCCCAGAGGTCTGAAGAAGGCCTGAGAGAGGTAAGACCTGGAGAATATTGGAAATAGTGCCCAGAGGTCTGAAGAAGGTGTGAGAGACGTGGGATCTGGAGAGTACTGGGAATAGTGCCCAGAGGTGTGATGAAGTGTGAGAGAGGTGGTATCTGGAGAGTATTGGGAATAGTGCCCAGAGGTCTGAAGGAGGTGAGAGAGGGGTGAGACCTGGAGAGTATTGTGAATACTGCCCAGAGGTCTGAAGAAGGTGAGCGAGAGGTGAGACCTGGTGAGTCATGGGAATAGTGCCCAGAGGTCTGAAGGTGAGAGAGGGGTGAGACCTGGAGAGTATTGGAATAGTGCCCAGAGGTCTGTAAAAGGTAAGAGAGAGGTGAGACCTGGAGAGTATTGGGAATAGTGCCCAGAGGTCTGAAGATGGTGTGAGAGAGGTGAGACCTGGAGAGTATTGGGAATAGTGCCCAGAAGTCTGAGGAAGGTGAGCGAGAGGTGAGACCTGGCGAGTCATGGGAATAGTGCCCAGACGTCTGAAGAAGGTGAGAGAGAGGTGAGACCTGGAGAGTATTGGGTATAGTGCTCAGAGGTCTGAAGAAGGTGTGAGAGAGGTTGGATCTGGAGAGTATTGGGACTAGTTCCCAGGGATCTGTAGAAGGTGAGAGAGATGTGAGACCTGGAGAGCATTGGGAATAGTGCCCAGAGGTCTGTAGAAGGTGAGGGAGAGGTGAGACCTGGAGAGTATTGTGAATAGTGCCCAGAGGTCTGAAGAAGGTGAGACAGGGGTGAGACCTGGAGAGTATTGGGAAAAGTGCCCAGAGGACTGTAGAAGGTGAGAGAGAGGTGGGAATTGTAGAGTATTGGGAATAGTGCCCAGGGGTCTGTAGAAGGTGTGAGAGAGGTGGTATCTGGAGAGTATTGGGAATAGTTCCCAGAGGTCTGAAGTATGTGAGAGAAAGGTGAGACCTGGAAAGTATTGGGAATAGTTCCCAGAAATCTGAAGAAGGTGAGACAGAGGTGAGACCTGGAGGGTTTTGGGAATAGTTCCCAGAGGTATGTAGAAGGTGAGAGAGAGGTGAGACCTGTAGAGTATTGGGAATAGTGCCCAGAGGTCTGAAGGGGGCGAGAGAGAGGTGAGACTTGGAGAGTATTGGGAATAGTGCCCAGAGGTCCGAAGGAGGTGAGACAGAGGAGAGACCTGGAGAGTATTGGGAATAGTGCCCAGAGGTCTGTAGAAGGTGAGAGAGAGGTGAGACCTGGAGAGTATTGGGAATAGTGGCCAGGTATGAAGAAGTTGAGAGAGTGGTGAAACCTGGAGAGTATTGGGAATCGTGCCCAGAGGTCTGAATAAGGTGTGACAGAGGTGAGGCCTGGACAGTATTGGGAATAGGGCCAGAGGTCTGAACGGTGAGAGAGAGGTGAGACCTGGAGAGTATTGGGAATAGTGCCCAGAGCGCTAGAGAAAGGTGAGACCTGGCGAGTATTGGGAATAGTGCCCAGAGGACTGAAGAGGTTGTGAGACAGATGGGTTCTGGAGAGTATTGGGAATAGTGCCCAGCGGTCTGAAGAAGGTCTGAGAGAGGTGAGAACTGGAGAATATTGGAAATAGTGCCCAGAGGTCTGAAGAAGGTGTGAGAGACGTGGGATCTGAAGAGTACTGGGAATAGTGCCCAGAGGTGTGAAGAAGTGTGAGAGAGGTGGTATCTGGAGAGTATTGGGAATAGTGCCCAGAGGTCTGAAGGAGGTGAGAGAGGGGTGAGACCTGGAGAGTATTGGGAGTAGTGCCCAGGGATCTGTAAAACGTGAGAGAGAAGTGAGACCTGGAGAGTATTGGGAATAGTGCCCAGAGGTCTGAAGACAGTGAGAGAGAGGTGGGCCCTGAAGAGTATTGGGAATAGTGCCCAGAGGTCTGAGGAAGGTGAGCGAGAGGTGAGACCTGGCGAGTCATGGGAATAGTGTCCAGATGGCTGAAGAAGGTGAGAGAGAGGTGAGACCTGGAGAGTATTGGGTATAGTGCTCAGAGGTCTGAAGAAGGTGTGAGAGAGGTTGGATCTGGAGAGTATTGGGAATAGTTCCCAGGGGTCTGTAGAAGGCGAGAGAGAGGTGAGACCAGGAGAGTATTGGGAATAGTGCCCAGAGGTCTGTAGAAGGTGAGAGAGAGGTGAGACCTGGAGAGTATTGGGAATAGTGCCCAGAGGTCAGAAGAAGGTGAGACATGGGTGAGACCTGGAGAGTATTGGGAAAAGTGCCCAGAGGTCTATAGAAGGTGTGAGAGAGGTGGTATCTGGAGAGTATTGGGAATAGTTCCCAGAGGTCTGAAGTATGTGAGAGAAAGGTGAGACCTGGAGAGTATTGGGAATAGTTCCCAGGGATCTGAAGAAGGTGAGAGAGATGTGACACCTGGAGAGTATTGGGAATAGTGCCCAGGGCCTGTAGAAGGTGAGAGAGAGGTGAGACCTGGAGAGTATTGGGAATAGTGCCCAGAGGTCTGAAGAAGGTGAGACAGGGGTGAGACCTGGAGAGTATTGGGAAAAGTGCCCAGAGGTCTGTAGAAGGTGAGAGAGAGGTGGGAATTGTAGAGTATTGGGAATAGTGCCCAGAGGTCTGTAGAAGGTGTGAGAGAGGTGGTATCTGGAGAGTATTCGGAATAGTTCCGAGAGGTCTGAAGTATGTGAGAGAAAGGTGAGACCTGGAAAGTATTGGGAATAGTTCCCAGAAATCTGAAGAAGGTGAGACAGAGGTGAGACCTGGAGAGGTTAGGGAATAGTTCCCAGAGGTCTGTAGAAGGTGAGAGAGAGGTGAGACATGTAGAGTATTGGGAATAGTGCCCAGAGGTCCGAAGGAGGTGAGACAGAGGAGAGACCTGGAGAGTATTGGGAATAGTGCCCAGAGGTCTGTAGAAGGTGAGAGAGAGGTGAGACCTGGAGAGTATTGGGAATAGTGGCCAGGTATGAAGAAGTTGAGAGAGTGGTGAAACCTGGAGAGTATTGGGAATAGTGCCCATAGGTCTGTAGAAGGTGAGAGAGAGGTGAGACCTGGAGAGTATTGGGAGTAGTGCCCAGAGGTCTGAATAAGGTGTGAGAGACGTGGGATCTGGAGAGTACTGGGAATAGTGCCCAGAGGTATGAAGAAGGTGTGACAGAGGTGAGGCCTGGACAGTATTGGGAATAGGGCCAGAGGTCTGAATGGTGAGAGAGAGGTGAGACGTGGAGAGTATTGGGAATAGTGCCCAGAGGTCTAGAGAGAGGTGAGACCTGGCGAGTATTGGGAATAGTGCCCAGAGGTCTGAAGAGGTTGTGAGACAGGTGGGTTCTGGAGAGTATTGGGAATAGTGCCCAGAGGTCTGAAGAATGTCTGAGAGAGGTGAGAACTGGAGAATATTGGAAATAGTGCCCAGAGGTCTGAAGAAGGTGTGAGAGACGTGGGATCTGAAGAGTACTGGGAATAGTGCCCAGAGGTGTGAAGAAGTGTGAGAGAGGTGGTATCTGGAGAGTATTGGGAATAGTGCCCAGAGGTCTGAAGGAGGTGAGAGAGGGGTGAGACCTGGAGAGTATTGGGAGTAGTGCCCAGGGGTCTGTAAAAGATGAGAGAGAAGTGAGACCTGGAGAGTATTGGGAATAGTACCCAGAGGTCTGAAGACAGTGTGAGAGAGGTGGGCCCAGAAGAGTATTGGGAATAGTGCCCAGAGGTCTGAGGAAGGTGAGCGAGAGGTGAGACCTGGCGAGTCATGGGAATAGTGCCCAGAGGTCTGAAGAAGGTGTGAGAGAGGTTGGATCTGGAGAGTATTGGGAATAGTTCCCAGGGGTCTGTAGAAGGTGAGAGAGAGGTGAGACCTGGAGAGTATTGTGAATAGTGCCCAGAGGTCTGTAGAAGGTGAGAGTGAGGTGAGACCTGGAGAGTATTGGGAATAGTGCCCAGAGGTCAGAAGAAGGTGAGACATGGGTGAGACCCGGAGAGTATTGGGAAAAGTTCCCAGAGGTCTGTAGAAGGTGAGAGAGGTGAGAATTGTAGAGTATTGGCAATAGTGCCCAGAGGTCTGTAGAAGGTGTGAGAGAGGTGGTAGCTGGAGAGTATTGGGAATAGTTCCCAGAGGTCTGAAGTATGTGAGAGAAAGGTGAGACCTGGAGAGTATTGGGAATAGTTCCCAGAAATCTGAAGAAGGTGAGACAGAGGTGAGACCTGGAGAGTTTTGGGAATAGTTCCCAGAGGACTGTAGAAGGTGAG
The DNA here is from genome assembly GCF_040938575.1 of Ambystoma mexicanum. NCBI lineage: Eukaryota > Metazoa > Chordata > Amphibia > Caudata > Ambystomatidae > Ambystoma > Ambystoma mexicanum. Next base: position 320,704,542 of record NC_090926.1, on the reverse strand, counting down.
AGAGAGGTGAGACCTGTAGAGTATTGGGAATAGTGCCCAGAGGTCTGAAGAAGGCGAGAGAGAGGTGAGACCTGGAGAGTATTGGGAATAGTGCCCAGAGGTCCGAAGGAGGTGAGACAGAGGATAGACCTGGAGAGTATTGGGAATAGTGCCCATAGGTCTGTAGAAGGTGAGAGAGAGGTGAGACGTGGAGAGTATTGGGAATAGTGCCCAGATGTCTGAATAAGGTGTGAGAGACATGGGATCTGGAGAGTACTGGGAATAGTGCCCAGAGGTGTGATGAAGTGTGAGAGAGGTGGTATCTGGAGAGTATTGGGAATAGTGCCCAGAGGTCTGAAGGAGGTGAGAGAGGGGTGAGACCTGGAGAGTATTGTGAATACTGCCCAGAGGTCTGAGGAAGGTGAGCGAGAGGTGAAACCTGGCTAGTCATGGGAATAGTGCCCAGATGTCTGAAGAAGGTGAGAGAGGGGTGAGACCTGGAGAGTATTGGGAGTAGTGCCCAGAGGCCTGAAGAAGGTGAGAGACGGGTGAGACCTGGAGAGTATTGGGAATAGTGCCTAGAGGTCTGTAAAAGGTGAGAGAGAGGTGAGACCTGGGAATAGTGCCCAGATGTCTGAAGAAGGTGAGAGAGGGGTGAGACCTGGAGAGTATTGGGAGTAGTGCCCAGAGGCCTGAAGAAGGTGAGAGACGGGTGAGACCTGGAGAGTTTTGGGAATAGTTCCCAGAGGACTGTAGAAGGTGAGAGAGAGGTGAGACCTGTAGAGTATTGGGAATAGTGCCCAGAGGTCTGAAGAAGGCGAGAGAGAGGTGAGACCTGGAGAGTATTGGGAATAGTGCCCAGAGGTCCGAATGAGGTGAGACAGAGGAGAGACCTGGAGAGTATTGGGAATAGTGCCCATAGGTCTGTAGAAGGTGAGAGAGAGGTGAGACCTGGAGAGTATTGGGAATAGTGCCCAGATGTCTGAATAAGGTGTGAGAGACATGGGATCTGTAGAGTACTGGGAATAGTGCCCAGAGGTGTGATGAAGTGTGAGAGAGGTGGTATCTGGAGAGTATTGGGAATAGTGCCCAGAGGTCTGAAGGAGGTGAGAGAGGGGTGAGACCTGGAGAGTATTGTGAATACTGCCCAGAGGTCTGAGGAGGGTGAGCGAGAGGTGAGACCTGGCGAGTCATGGGAATAGTGCCCAGACGTCTGAAGAAGGTGAGAGAGAGGTGAGACCTGGAGAGTATTGGGTATAGTGCTCAGAGGTCTGAAGAAGGTGTGAGAGAGGTTGGATCTGGAGAGCATTGGCAATAGTTCCCAGGGGTCCGTAGAAGGTGAGAGAGAGGTGAGACCTGGAGAGTATTGGGAATAGTGCCCAGAGGTCTGTAGAAGGTGAGAGAGAGGTGAGACCTGGAGAGTATTGGGAATAGTGCCCAGAGGTCTGTAGAAGGTGTGAGAGAGGTGGTATCTGGAGAGTATTGGGAATAGTTCCCAGAGGTCTGAAGTTTGTGATAGAAAGGTGAGACCTGGAGAGTATTGGGAATAGTTCCCAGAAATCTGAAGGAGGTGATACAGAGGTGAGACCTGGAGAGTTTTGGGGATAGTTCCCAGAGGTCTGCAGAAGGTGAGACCTGTAGAGTATTGGGAATAGTGCCCAGAGGTCTGAAGAAGGCAAGAGAGATGTGAGACCTGGAGAGTATTGAGAATAGTGCCCAGAGGTCCGAAGGAGGTGAGACAGAAGATAGACCTGGAGAGTATTGCCCAGAGTAGGGCCCAGAGGTCTGTAGAAGGTGAGAGAGAGGTGAGACCTGGAGAGTATTGGGAATAGTGGCCAGAGGTATGAAGAAGTTGAGAGAGTGGTGAGACCTGGAGGGTATTGGGAATAGTGCCCATCGGTCTTTAGAAGGTGAGAGAGAGGTGAGACCTGGAGAGTATTGGGAATAGTGCCCAGAGGTATGAAGAAGGTGTGACAGAGGTGAGGCCTGGACAGAATTTGGAATAGGGCCAGAGGTCTGAACGGTGAGAGAGAGGTGAGACCTGGGGAGTATTGGTAATAGTGCCCAGAGGTCTAGAGAGAAGTGATACCTGGTGAGTATTGGGAATAGTGCCCAGAGGTCTGAGGAGGTTGTGAGACAGGTGGGTTCTGGGAAGTATTGGGATTAGTGCCCAGAGGTCTGAAGAAGGTCTGAGAGAGGTGAGACCAGGAGAATATTGGAAATAGTGCCCATAGGTCTGAAGAAGGTGTGAGAGACGTGGGATCTGGAGAGTAATGGGAATAGTGCCCAGAGGTGTGAAGAAGTGTGAGAGAGGTTGTTTCTGGAGAGTATTGGGAATAGTGCCCAGAGGTCTGAAGGAGGTGAGAGAGGGGTGAGACCTGGAGAGTATTGTGAATACTGCCCATAGGTCTGAGGAAGGTGAGTGAGAGGTGAAACCTGGCGAGTCATGGGAATAGTGCCCAGATGTCTGAAGAAGGTGAGAGAGGGGTGAGACCTGGAGAGTATTGGGAGTAGTGCCCAGAGGTCTGTAAAAGGTGAGAGAGAAGTGAGACCTGGAGAGTATTGGGAATAGTGCCCAGAGGTCTGAAGATGGTGTGAGAGAGGTGAGACTTGGAGAGTATTGGGAATAGTGCCCAGAGGTCTGAGGAAGGTGAGCGAGAGGTGAGACCTGGCAAGTCATGGGAAAAGTGCCCAGATGTCTGAAGAAGGTGAGAGAGGTGAGACCAGGAGAGTATTGGGTATAGTGCTCAGAGGTCTAAAGAAGGTGTGAGAGAGGTTGGATCTGGAGAGTATTGGGAATAGTTCCCAGAGGTCTGAAGTATGTGAGAGAAAGGTGAGACCTGGAGAGTATTGGGAATAATTCCCAGAAATCTGAAGAAGGTGAGACAGAGGTGAGACCTGGAGAGTTTTGGGAATAGTTCCCAGAGGTCTGTAGAAGGTGAGAGAGAGGCGAGACCTGTAGAGTATTGGGAATAGTGCCCAGAGGTCTGAAGAAGGCGAGAGAGAGGTGAGACCTGGAGAGTATTAGGAATAGTACCCAGAGGTTCGAAGGAGGTGAGACAGAGGAGAGACCTGGATAGTATTGGGAATAGTGCCCAGATGTCTGTAGAAGGTGAGAGAGAGGTGAGACCTGGAGAGTATTGGAAATAGTGGCTAGAAGTATGACGAAGTTGAGAGAGTGGTGAGACCTGGAGAGTATTGGGAATAGTGCCCATGGGTCTGTAGAAGGTGAGAGAGAGGTGAGACCCGCAGAGTATTGGGAAAAGTGCCCAGAGCTATGAAGAAGGTGTGACAGAGGTGAGGCCTGGAGAGTATTGGGGATAGTACCCAGAGGTCTGAAAACGGTGAGAGAGGGGTGAGACCTGGAGAGTATTGAGAATAGTCCCCAGAGGTCTGAAGAAGGTGAGACAGAGGTGAGACCTGGAGACCATTGGGAATAGTACCCAGAGGTCTGAAAACGGTGAGAGAGGGGTGAGACCTGGAGAGTATTGAGAATAGTGTCCAGAGGTCTGTAGAAGGTGACAGAGAGGTGACACCTGGAGAGTATTGGGAATAGTGCCCAGAGGTCTGTAGAAGGTGAGAGAGAGGTGAGACCTGGAGAGTATTGGGAATAGTGCCTAGAAGTCTGAAGACGGTGTGAGAGAGGTGAGACCTGGAGAGTATTGGGAATAGTTCCCAGAGGTCTGAGCAAGGTGAGCGAGAGGTGAGACCTGGCGAGTCATTGGAATAGTGCCCAGAGGTCTGTAGAAGCTGAGATAGAGGTGAGACCTGGAGAGTATTGGGAATAGTGCCCAGAGGTTTGAAGAAGGTGAGACAGGGGTGAGACCTGGAGAGTATTGGGAATAGTGCCCAGGGATCTATAGAAGGTGAGAGAGAGGTGAGACATGTATAGTCTTGGGAATAGTGCACAGAGGTCTGTAGAAGGTGAGAGAGAGGTGAGATCTGGAGAGTATTGGGAATAGTGCCCAGAGGTCTGTAGAAGGTGAGACAGAGGTGAGACCTGGAGAGTATTGGGAATAGTGCCCAGAGGTATGAAGAAGGTGAGAGTGGGGTGAGACCTGGAGAGTATTGGGAATAGTGCCCAGAGGTCTGAGGAAGGTGAGCGAGAGGTGACACCTGGCGAGTGCCCAGATGTCTGAAGAAGGTGAGAGAGAGGTGAGACCTGGAGAGTATTGGGGATAGTGCCCAGAGGTCTGTAGAAGGTGAGACAGAGGTGAGACCTGGAGAGTATTGGGTATAGTGCTCAGAGGTCTAAAGAAGGTGTGAGAGTGGTTGGATCTGGAGAGTATTGGGAATAGTGCCCAGGGGTCTGTAGAAGGTGAGAGAGAGGTGAGACCTGGAGAGTATTGGGAATATTGCCCAGAGGTCTGTAGAAGGTGAGAGAGAGGTGAGACCTGGAGACTATTGGGAATAGTGCCCAGAGGTCTGAAGAAGGTGAGACAGGGGTGAGACCTGGAGAGTTTTGGGAATAGTTCCCAGAGGTCTGTTGAAGGTGAGAGAGAGGTGAGACCTGTAGAGTATTGGGAATAGTGCCCAGAGGTCTGAAGGGGGCGAGAGTGAGGTGAGAGCTGGTGAGTATTGGGAATAGTGCCCAGAGGTCCTAAGGAGGTGAGACAGAGGAGAGACCTGGAGAGTATTGGGAATAGTGCCCAGAGGCCTGTAGAAGGTGAGAGAGAGGTGAGACCTAGAGAGTATTGGGAACAGTGGCCAGGTATGAAGAAGTTGAGAGAGTGGTGAAACCTAGAGAGTATTAGGAATCGTGCCCATAGGTCTGTAGAAGGTGAGAGAGAGGTGAGACCTGGAGAGTATTGGGAATAGTGCCCAGAGGTCTGAATAAGGTGTGAGAGACGTGGGATCTGGAGAGTATTGGGAATAGTGGCCAGAGGTATGAAGAAGTTGAGAGAGTGGTGAGACCTGGAGGGTATTGGGAATAGTGCCCATAGGTCTTTAGAAGGTGAGAGAGAGGTGAGACCTGGAGAGTATTGGGAATAGTGCCCAGAGGTATGAAGAAGGTGTGACAGAGGTGAGGCCTGGCGAGTATTGGGAATAGTGCCCAGAGGTCTGAAGAGGTTGTGAGACAGATGGGTTCTGGAGAGTATTGGGAATAGTGCCCAGAGGTCTGAAGAAGGTCTGAGAGAGGAGAGAACTGGAGAATATTGGAAATAGTACCCAGAGGTCTGAAGAAGGTGTGAGAGACGTGGGATCTGAAGAGTACTGGGAATAGTGCCCAGAGGTGTGAAGAAGTGTGAGAGAGGTGGTATCTGGAGAGTACTGGGAATAGTGCCCAGAGGTGTGAAGAAGTGTGAGAGAGGTGGTATCTGGAGAGTATTGGGAATAGTGCCCAGAGGTCTGAATGAGGTGAGAGAGGGGTGGGACCTGGAGAGTATTGGGAGTAGTGCCCAGCGGTCTGTAAAACGTGAGAGAGAAGTGAGACCTGGAGAGTATTGGGAATAGTGCCCAGAGGTCTGAAGACAGTGTGAGAGAGGTGGGTCTTGAAGAGTATTGGGAATAGTGCCCAGAGGTCTGAGGAAGGTGAGCGAGAGGTGAGACCTGGCGAGTCATGGGAATAGTGCCCAGACGTCTGAAGAAGGTGAGAGAGAGGTGAGACCTGGAGAGTATTGGGTATAGTGCTCAGAGGTCTGAAGAAGGTGTGAGAGAGGTTGGATCTGGAGAGTATTGGCAATAGTTCCCAGGGGTCTGTAGAAGGTGAGAGAGACAAGTGAGACCTGGAGAGTATTGGGTATAGTGCCCAGAGGTCCGTAGAAGGTGTGAGAGAGGTGATATCTGGAGAGTATTGGGAATAGTTCCCAGAGGTCTGTAGAAGGTGAGAGAGAGGTAAGAATTGTAGAGTATTGGGAATAGTGCCCAGAGGTCTGTAGAAGGTGTGAGAGAGGTGATATCTGGAGAGTATTGGGAATAGTTCCCATAGGTCTGAAGTATGTGAGAGAAAGGTGAGACCTGGAGAGTATTGGGAATAGTTCCCAGAAATCTGAAGAAGGTGAGACAGAGGTGAGACCTGGAGAGTTTTGGGAATAGTGCCCAGAGGTCTGAAGAAGGCGAGAGAGAGAGATGAGACCTGGAGAGTATTGGCAATAGTTCCCAGAGGTCTGTAGAAGGTGAGAGAGAGGTGAGACCTGTAGAGTATTGGGAATAGTGCCCAGAGGTCTGAAAAAGGCGAGAGAGAGGTGAGAACTGGAGAGTATTGAGAATAGTGCCCAGAGGTCTGAAGGAGGTGAGACAGAGGTGAGACCTGGAGAGTATTGGGAATAGTGCCCAGAGGTCTGAAAAGGGTGTGAGAGAGATGAGACCTGGAGAGTATTGGGAATAGTGCCCAGAGGTCTGAAGAAGGTGTGGGAGAGGTGAGACTTGTAGAGTATTGGGAATAGTGCCCAGAGGTCTGAAGAAGGTGTGACAGAGGTGAGGCCTGGACAATATTGGGAATAGGGCCAGAGGTCCGAACGGTGAGAGAGAGGTGAGACCTGGAGAGTATTGGGAATAGTGCCCAGAGGTCTAGAGTAGGGGTGTCTTGGTATTAGTTTTATGACGGTACAATAACCTTCTTGCCAAATGACGGTATATCATGGTTATCACGGTATACCAGGTGGAGTTAACTAATCTTAACAAATATTTTCTAAAAGGTCATAAATTGGCAGATTTATCATCACAAACAAAACCATGCACCCAGGGCCAGAATTGGGCTTTTCAACATACTTTCCACTGAAATGCCACCCCTTGCTTGCACCAAACACAAACGCACGTGTGGAGAGGAGGGGGAGGTGGGGCCCTGCTGCTACTGGCAAAGCAAACTGAATAGCTTTTCTTAAGTGGTCATTTAGGCATTTAGCTCCCCCACTGGCTACTGGTGAAGAGGAACATGTTGCCATATTGATAATCTGCATGCCACAGATCAATGGAGTCTGATGGTAGTATACGCTTGTGCGCATACACACACACACACACACACACGCACTCTCTCTTTACGTTACAGCCTTTAGTTTACTTCTGGGCCAAAAGGTGTTCAGTAATCACGGACATGTTACCCTTTGGTATGGCAGCAGGGAATACCCACAGAGATGATTAAATTTCGCAGTGTGACTTATTATATGTAAATTCAATGATAGAACCAGGGATATCTGCCATTGTCATATGTTTAGAAAACATTATCCATTATAAATATATAAACCCCAAAGCCGCCAACCCAAAGTCCCGGGAGGATAGCTCAGCGGCAACGTGCGTGCCTTGGAAGCAAGACGACACAAAGCAACACAGGTTCGATCCCTCGGTCTGCTCTTAGAAACCTCTGGGTGTTTAAGCACGTTATAAATACGCAACTAAGACAAAAACAATTACGCAACAAAATAAACAAAACCAATTTCTTTAACAGCGCCTCGATGCCCTGGGGCTGTGTGAGCGCTTTAAAAAAAATGTAAATAAAAAAAAGTAAACCCCTTTCCTTCTTGGCACTGTATTTATTCTTCCTATTGCTAACATGTTGATTTTGTGTCAGGCACGTGTGGTTTATGGAATGGCATTAAAAACTGCTCAAACTGAAACTACTTGGCAGACGGCACATCCAACAGTGCAAGACCAAGACTGCGCAGAACTTGCTTACTGCAGCCTTTCCAAATCAGATTGAAAACCACACTTAACGGTATGAACGGTATACCGGTATAAACAATGTGACGGTTATTATTGTTCAATTAAGTGGTTCACGGTATCTTTAACGGTATACCGTAATACCGTTACAACCCTAGTCTAGAGAGAGGTGAGACCTGGCGAGTATTGGGAATAGTGCCCAGAGGTCTGAAGAGGTTGTGAGACAGGTGGGTTCTGGAGAGTATTGGGAATAGTGCCCAGAGGTCTGAAGAAGGCCTGAGAGAGGTGAGACCTGGAGAATATTGGAAATAGTGCCCAGAGGTCTGAAGAAGGTGTGAGAGACATGGGATCTGGAGAGTACTGGGAATAGTACCCAGAGGTGTGATGAAGTGTGAGAGAGGTGGTATCTGGAGAGTATTGGGAATCGTGCCCAGAGGTTTAAGGAGGTGAGAGAGGGGTGAGACCTGGAGAGTATTGTGAATACTGCCCAGAGGTCTGAGGAAGGTGAGCGAGAGGTGAGACCTGGTGAGTAATGGGAATAGTGCCCAGAGGTCTGAAGAAGGTGAGAGAGGGGTGAGACCTGGAGAGTATTGGAATAGTGCCCGGAGGTCTGTAAAAGGTGAGAGAGAGGTGAGACCTGGAGAGTATTGGGAATAGTGCCCAGAGGTCTGAAGACGGTGTGAGAGAGGTGAGACCTGGAGAATATTGGGAATAGTGCCCAGAGGTCTGAGGAAGGTGAGCGAGAGGTGAGACCTGGCGAGTCATGGGAATAGTGCCCAGACGTCTGAAGAAGGTGAGAGAGAGGTGAGACCTGGAGAGTATTGGGTATAGTGCTCAGAGGTCTGAAGAAGGTGTGAGAGAGGTTGGATCTGGAGAGTATTGGGACTAGTTCCCAGGGATCTGTAGAAGGTGAGAGAGATGTGAGACCTGGAGAGTATTGGGAATAGTGCCCAGAGGTCTGTAGAAGGTGAGGGAGAGGTGAGACCTGGAGAGTATTGGGAATAGTGCCCAGAGGTCTGAAGAAGGTGAGACAGGGGTGAGACCTGGAGAGTATTGGGAAAAGTGCCCAGAGGTCTGTAGAAGGTGAGAGAGAGGTGGGAATTGTAGAGTATTGGGAATAGTGCCCATGGGTCTGTAGAAGGTGTGAGAGAGGTGGTATCTGGGGAGTATGGGGAATAGTTCCCAGAGGTCTGAAGTATGTGAGAGAAAGGTGAGACCTGGAAAGTATTGGGAATAGTTCCCAGAAATCTGAAGAAGGTGAGACAGAGTTGAGACCTGGAGGGTTTTGGGAATAGTTCCCAGAGGTATGTAGAAGGTGAGAGAGAGGTGAGACCTGTAGAGTATTGGGAATAGTGCCCAGAGGTCTGAAGGGGGCGAGAGAGAGGTGAGACCTGGAGAGTATTGGGAATAGTGCCCAGAGGTCCGAAGGAGGTGAGACAGAGGAGAGACCTGGAGAGTATTGGGAATAGTGCCCAGAGGTCTGTAGAAGGTGAGAGAGAGGTGAGACCTGGAGAGTATTGGGAATAGTGGCCAGGTATGAAGAAGTTGAGAGAGTAGTGAAACCTGGAGAGTATTGGGAATCGTGCCCATATGTCTGTAGAAGGTGAGAGAGAGGTGAGACCTGGAGAGTATTGGGAATAGTGCCCAGAGGTCTGAATATGGTGTGACAGAGGTGAGGCATGGACAGTATTGGGAATAGGGCCAGAGGTCTGAACGGTGAGAGAGAGGTGAGACCTGGAGAGTATTGGGAATAGTGCCCAGAGCGCTAGAGAGAGGTGAGACCTGGCGAGTATTGGGAATAGTGCCCAGAGGACTGAAGAGGTTGTGAGACAGATGGGTTCTGGAGAGTATTGGGAATAGTGCCCAGAGGTCTGAAGAAGGTCTGAGAGAGGTGAGAACTGGAGAATATTGGAAATAGTGCCCAGAGGTCTGAAGAAGGTGTGAGAGACGTGGGATCTGAAGAGTACTGGGAATAGTGGCCAGAGGTGTGAAGAAGTGAGAGAGAGGTGGTATCTGGAGAGTATTGGAATAGTGCCCAGAGGTCTGAAGGAGGTGAGAGAGGGGTGAGACCTGGAGAGTATTGGGAGTAGTGCCCATGGATCTGTAAAATGTGAGAGAGAAGTGAGACCTGGAGAGTATTGGGAATAGTGCCCAGAGGTCTGAAGACAGTGTGAGAGAGGTGGGCCCTGAAGAGTATTGGGAATAGTGCCCAGAGGTCTGAGGAAGGTGAGCGAGAGGTGAGACCTGGCGAGTCATGGGAATAGTGTCCAGATGGCTGAAGAATGTGAGAGAGAGGTGAGACCTGGAGAGTATTGGGTATAGTGCTCAGAAGTCTGAAGAAGGTGTGAGAGAGGTTGGATCTGGAGAGTATTGGGAACCCAGGGGTCTGTAGAAGGTGAGAGAGAGGTGAGACCAGGAGAATATTGGGAATAGTGCCCAGAGGTCTGTAGAAGGTGAGCGAGAGATGTGACCTGGAGAGTATTGGGAATAGTGCCCAGAGGTCAGAAGCAGGTGAGACATGGGTGAGACCTGGAGAGTATTGGGAAAAGTGCCCAGAGGTCTATAGAAGGTGTGAGGGAGGTGGTATCTGGAGAGTATTGGGAATAGTTCCCAGAGGTCTGAAGTATGTGAGAGAAAGGTGAGACCTGGAGAGTATTGGGAATAGTTCCCAGGGATCTGAAGAAGGTGAGAGAGATGTGACACCTGGAGAGTATTGGGAATAGTGCCCAGGGTCTGTAGAAGGTGAGAGAGAGGTGAGACCTGGAGAGTATTGGGAATAGTGCTCAGAGGTCTGAAGAAGGTGAGACAGGGGTGAGACCTGGAGAGTATTGGGAAAAGTGCCCAGAGGTCTGTAGAAGGTGAGAGAGAGGTGGGAATTGTAGAGTATTGGGAATAGTGCCCAGAGGTCTGTAGAAGGTGTGAGAGAGGTGGTATCTGGAGAGTATTCGGAATAGTTCCGAGAGGTCTGAAGTATGTGAGAGAAAGGTGAGACCTAGAAAGTATTGGGAATAGTTCCCAGAAATCTGAATAAGGTGAGACAGAGGTGAGACCTGGAGAGTTTGGGGAATAGTTCCCAGAGGTCTGTAGAAGGTGAGAGAGAGGTGAGACCTGTAGAGTATTGGGAATAGTGCCCAGAGGTCCGAAGGAGGTGAGACAGAGGAGAGACCTGGAGAGTATTGGGAATAGTGCCCAGTGGTCTGTAGAAGGTGAGAGAGAGGTGAGACCTGGAGAGTATTGGGAAAAGTGGCCAGGTATGAAGAAGTTGAAAGAGTGGTGAAACCTGGAGAGTATTGGGAATAGTGCCCATAGGTCTGTAGAAGGTGAGAGAGAGGTGAGACCTGGAGAGTATTGGGAGTAGTGCCCAGAGGTCTGAATAAGATGTGTGAGACGTGGGATCTGGAGAGTACTGGGAATAGTGCCCAGAGGTATGAAGAAGGTGTGACAGAGGTGAGGCCTGGACAGTATTGGGAATAGGGCCAGAGGTCTGAATGGTGAGAGAGAGGTGAGACCTGGAGAGTATTGGGTATAGTGCTCATAGGTCTAAAGAAGGTGTGAGAGAGGTTGGATCTGGAGAGTATTGGCAATAGTTCCCAGGGGTCTGTAGAAGGTGGGAGAGAGGTGAGACCTAGAGAGTATTGGGAATAGTGCCCAGAGGTCTGTAGAAGGTGAGAGAGAGGTGAGACCTGGAGAGTATTGGGAATAGTGCCCAGAGGTCTGAAGGAGGTGGGAGAGGGGTGAGACCTGGAGAGTATTGGGAGTAGTGCCCAGGGGTTTGTAAAAGATGAGAGAGAAGTGACACCTGGAGAGTATTGGGAATAGTGCCCAGAGGTCTGAAGACAGTGTGAGAGAGGTGGGCCCAGAAGAGTATTGGGAATAGTGCCCAGAGGTCTGAGGAAGGTGAGCGAGAGGTGAGACCTGGCGAGTCATGGGAATAGTGCCCAGAGGTCTGAAGAAGGTGTGAGAGAGGTTGGATCTGGAGAGTATTGGGAATAGTTCCCAGGGGTCTGTAGAAGGTGAGAGAGAGGTGAGACCTGGAGAGTATTGGGAATAGTGCCCAGAGGTCTAGAGAGAGGTGAGACCTGGCGAGTATTGGGAATAGTGCCCAGAGGTCTGAAGAGGTTGTGAGACAGGTGGGTTCTGGAGAGTATTGGGAATAGTGTCCAGAGGTCTGAAGAAGGTCTGAGAGAGGTGAGAACTGGAGAATATTGGAAATAGTGCCCAGAGGTCTGAAGAAGGTGTGAGAGACGTGGGATCTGAAGAGTACTGGGAATAGTGCCCAGAGGTGTGAAGAAGTGTGAGAGAGGTGGTATCTGGAGAGTATTGGGAATAGTGCCCAGAGGTCTGAAGGAGGTGAGAGAGGGGTGAGACCTGGAGAGTATTGGGAGTAGTGCCCAGGGGTCTGTAAAAGATGAGAGAGAAGTGAGACCTGGAGAGTATTGGGAATAGTGCCCAGAGGTCTGAAGACAGTGTGAGAGAGGTGGGCCCAGAAGAGTATTGGGAATAGAGCCCAGAGGTCTGAGGAAGGTGAGCGAGAGGTGAGACCTGGCGAGTCATGGGAATAGTGCCCAGAGGTCTGAAGAAGGTCTGAGAGAGGTTGGATCTGGAGAGTATTGGGAATAGTTCCCAGGGGTCTGTAGAAGGTGAGAGAGAGGTGAGACCTGTAGAGTATTGGGAATAGTGCCCAGAGGTCTGAAAAAGGCGAGAGAGAGGTGAGACCTGGAGAGTATTGAGAATAGTGCCCAGAGGTCTGAAGGAGGTGAGACAGAGGTGAGACCTGGAGAGTATTGGGAATAGTGCCCAGAGGTCTGAAAAGGGTGTGAGAGAGATGAGACCTGGAGAGTATTGGGAATAGTGCCCAGAGGTCTGAAGAAGGTGTGGGAGAGGTGAGACTTGTAGAGTATTGGGAATAGTGCCCAGAGGTCTGAAGAAGGTGTGACAGAGGTGAGACCTGGAGAGTATTGGGAGTTGTGCCCAGGGATCTGTAAAACGTGAGAGAGAAGTGAGACCTGGAGAGTATTGGGAATAGTGCCCAGAGGTCTGAAGACAGTGTGAGAGAGGTGGGCCCTGAAGAGTATTGGGAATAGTGCCCAGAGGTCTGAGGAAGGTGAGCGAGAGGTGAGACCTGGCGAGTCATGGGAATAGTGTCCAGATGGCTGAAGAAGGTGAGAGAGAGGTGAGACCTGGAGACTATTGGGTATAGTGCCCAGAGGTCTGAAGAAGGTCTGAGAGAGGTTGGATCTGGAGAGTATTGGGAATAGTTCCCAGGGGTCTGTAGAAGGTGAGAGAGAGGTGAGACCTGTAGAGTATTGGGAATAGTGCCCAGAGGTCTGAAAAAGGCGAGAGAGAGGTGAGACCTGGAGAGTATTGAGAATAGTGCCCAGAGGTCTGAAGGAGGTGAGACAGAGGTGAGACCTGGAGAGTATTGGGAATAGTGCCCAGAGGTCTGAAAAGGGTGTGAGAGAGATGAGACCTGGAGAGTATTGGGAATAGTGCCCAGAGGTCTGAAGAAGGTGTGGGAGAGGTGAGACTTGTAGAGTATTGGGAATAGTGCCCAGAGGTCTGAAGAAGGTGTGACAGAGGTGAGACCTGGAGAGTATTGGGAGTAGTGCCCAGGGATCTGTAAAACGTGAGAGAGAAGTGAGACCTGGAGAGTATTGGGAATAGTGCCCAGAGGTCTGAAGACAGTGTGAGAGAGGTGGGCCCTGAAGAGTATTGGGAATAGTGCCCAGAGGTCTGAGGAAGGTGAGCGAGAGGTGAGAACTGGCGAGTCATGGGAATAGTGTCCAGATGGCTGAAGAAGGTGAGAGAGAGGTGAGACCTGGAGACTATTGGGTATAGCGCTCAGAGGTCTGAAGAAGGTGTGAGAGAGGTTGGATCTGGAGAGTATTTGGAATAGTTCCCAGGGGTCTGTAGAAGGTGAGAGAGAGGTGAGACTAGGAGAGTATTGGGAATAGTGCCCAGAGGTCTGTAGAAGGTGAGAGAGAGGTGAGACCTGGAGAGTATTGGGAATAGTGCCCAGAGGTCAGAAGCAGGTGAGACATTGGTGAGACCTGGAGAGTATTGGGAAAAGTGCCCATAGGTCTATAGAAGGTGTGAGATAGGTGGTATCTGGAGAGTATTGGGAATAGTTCCCAGAGGTCTGAAGTATGTGAGAGAAAGGTGAGACCTGGAGAGTATTGGGAATAGTTCCCAGGGATCTGAAGAAGGTGAGAGAGATGTGACACCTGGAGAGTATTGGGAATAGTGCCCAGGGTCTGTAGAAGGTGAGAGAGAGGTGAGACCTGGAGAGTATTGGGAATAGTGCCCAGAGGTCTGAAGAAGGTGAGACAGGGGTGAGACCTGGAGAGTATTGGGAAAAGTGCCCAGAGGTCTGTAGAAGGTGAGAGAGAGGTGGGAATTGTAGAGTATTGGGAATATGGGAATAGTGCCCAGAGGTCTGTAGAAGGTGTGAGAGAGGTGGTATCTGGAGAGTATTCGGAATAGTTCCGAGAGGTCTGAAGTATGTGAGAGAAAGGTGAGACCTGGAAAGTATTGGGAATAGTTCCCAGAAATCTGAAGAAGGTGAGACAGAGGTGAGACCTGGAGAGTTTGGGGAGTAGTGCCCAGGGATCTGTAAAACGTGAGAGAGAAGTGAGACCTGGAGAGTATTGGGAATAGTGCCCAGAGGTCTGAAGACAGTGTGAGAGAGGTGGGCCCTGAAGAGTATTGGGAATAGTGCCCAGAGGTCTGAGGAAGGTGAGCGAGAGGTGAGACCTGGCGAGTCATGGGAATAGTGTCCAGATGGCTGAAGAAGGTGAGAGAGAGGTGAGACCTGGAGACTATTGGGTATAGCGCTCAGAGGTCTGAAGAAGGTGTGAGAGAGGTTGGATCTGGAGAGTATTTGGAATAGTTCCCAGGGGTCTGTAGAAGGTGAGAGAGAGGTGAGACCAGGAGAGTATTGGGAATAGTGCCCAGAGGTCTGTAGAAGGTGAGAGAGAGGTGAGACCTGGAGAGTATTGGGAATAGTGCCCAGAGGTCAGAAGCAGGTGAGACATTGGTGAGACCTGGAGAGTATTGGGAAAAGTGCCCATAGGTCTATAGAAGGTGTGAGAGAGGTGGTATCTGGAGAGTATTGGGAATAGTTCCCAGAGGTCTGAAGTATGTGAGAGAAAGGTGAGACCTGGAGAGTATTGGGAATAGTTCCCAGGGATCTGAAGAAGGTGAGAGAGATGTGACACCTGGAGAGTATTGGGAATAGTGCCCAGGGTCTGTAGAAGGTGAGAGAGAGGTGAGACCTGGAGAGTATTGGGAATAGTGCCCAGAGGTCTGAAGAAGGTGAGACAGGGGTGAGACCTGGAGAGTATTGGGAAAAGTGCCCAGAGGTCTGTAGAAGGTGAGAGAGAGGTGGGAATTGTAGAGTATTGGGAATATGGGAATAGTGCCCAGAGGTCTGTAGAAGGTGTGAGAGAGGTGGTATCTGGAGAGTATTCGGAATAGTTCCGAGAGGTCTGAAGTATGTGAGAGAAAGGTGAGACCTGGAAAGTATTGGGAATAGTTCCCAGAAATCTGAAGAAGGTGAGACAGAGGTGAGACCTGGAGAGTTTGGGGAATAGTTCCCAGAGGTCTGTAGAAGGTGAGAGAGAGGTGAGACCTGTAGAGTATTGGGAATTGTGCCCAGAGGTCCGAAGGAGGTGAGACAGAGGAGAGACCTGGAGAGTATTGGGAATAGTGCCCAGAGGTCCGTAGAAGGTGAGAGAGAGGTGAGACCTGGAGAGTATTGGGAATAGTGGCCAGGTATGAAGAAGTTGAGAGAGTGGTGAAACCTGGAGAGTATTGGGAATAGTGCCCATAGGTCTGTAGAAGGTGAGAGAGAGGTGAGACCTGGAGAGTATTGGGAGTAGTGCCCAGAGGTCTGAATAAGGTGTGAGAGACGTGGGATCTGGAGAGTACTGGGAATAGTGCCCAGAGGTATGAAGAAGGTGTGACAGAGGTGAGGCCTGGACAGTATTGGGAATAGGGCCAGAGGTCTGAATGGTGAGAGAGAGGTGAGACCTGGAGAGTATTGGGAATAGTGCCCAGAGGTCTAGAGAGAGGTGAGACCTGGCGAGTATTGGGAATAGTGCCCAGAGGTCTGAAGAGGTTGTGAGACAGGTGGAATCTGGAGAGTATTGGGAATAGTGCCCAGAGGTCTGAAGAAGGTCTGAGAGAGGGGAGAACTGGAGAATATTGGAAATAGTGCCCAGAGGTCTGAAGAAGGTGTGAGAGACGTGGGATCTGAAGAGTACTGGGAATAGTGCCCAGAGGTGTGAAGAAGTGTGAGAGAGGTGGTATCTGGAGAGTATTGGGAATAGTGCCCAGAGGTCTGAAGGAGGTGAGAGAGGGGTGAGACCTGGAGAGTATTGGGAGTAGTGCCCAGGGGTCTGTAAAAGATGAGAGAGAAGTGAGACCTGGAGAGTATTGGGAATAGTGCCCAGAGGTCTGAAGACAGTGTGAGAGAGGTGGGCCCAGAAGAGTATTGGGAATAGTGCCCAGAGGTCTGAGGAAGGTGAGCGAGAGGTGAGACCTGGCGAGTCATGGGAATAGTGCCCAGAGGTCTGAAGAAGGTGTGAGAGAGGTTGGATCTGGAGAGTATTGGGAATAGTTCCCAGGGGTCTGTAGAAGGTGAGAGAGAGGTGAGACCTGGAGAGTATTGGGAATAGTGCCCAGAGATCTGTAGAAGGTGAGAGTGAGGTGAGACCTGGAGAGTATTGGGAATAGTGCCCAGAGGTCAGAAGAAGGTGAGACATGGGTGAGACCTGGAGAGTATTGGGAAAAGTTCCCAGAGGTCTGTAGAAGGTGAGAGAGAGGTGAGAATTGTAGAGTATTGGCAATAGTGCCCAGAGGTCTGTAGAAGGTGTGAGAGAGGTGGTATCTGGAGAGTATTGGGAATAGTTCCCAGAGGTCTGAAGTATGTGGGAGAAAGGTGAGACCTGGAGAGTATTGGGAATAGTTCCCAGAAATCTGAAGAAGGTGAGACAGAGGTGAGACCTGGAGAGTTTTGGGAATAGTTCCCAGAGGACTGTAGAAGGTGAGAGAGAGGTGAGACCTGTAGAGTATTGGGAATAGTGCCCAGAGGTCTGAAGAAGGCGAGAGAGAGGTGAGACCTGGAGAGTATTGGGAATAGTGCCCAGAGGTCCGAAGGAGGTGAGACAGAGGAGAGACCTGGGGAGTATCGGGAATAGTGGCCAGGTTTGAAGAAGTTGAGAGAGTGGTGAAACCTGGAGAGTATTGGGAATAGTGCCCATAGGTCTGTAGAAGGTGAGAGAGAGGTGAGACCTGGAGAGTATTGGGAATAGTTCCCAGATGTCTGAATAAGGTGTGAGAGACATGGGATCTAGAGAGTACTGGGAATAGTGCCCAGAGTTGTGATGAAGTGTGAGAGAAGTGGTATCTGGAGAGTATTGGGAATAGTGCCCAGAGGTCTGAAGGAGGTGAGAGAGGGGTGAGACCTGGAGAGTATTGTGAATACTGCCCAGAGGTCTGAGGAAGGTGAGCGAGAGGTGAAACCTGGCGAGTCATGGGAATAGTGCCCAGATGTCTGAAGAAGGTGAGAGAGGGGTGAGACCTGGAGAGTATTGGGAGTAGTGCCCAGAGGTCTGAAGAAGGTGAGAGACAGGTGAGACATGGAGAGTATTGGGAATGGTGCTCAGAGGTCTGTAAAAGGTGAGAGAGAGGTGAGACCTGGGAATAGTGCCCAGATGTCTGAATAAGGTTTGAGAGACATGGGATCTGGAGAGTACTGGGAATAGTGCCCAGAGGTGTGATGAAGTGTGAGAGAGGTGGTATCTGGAGAGTATTGGGAATAGTGCCCAGAGGTCTGAAGGAGGTGAGAGAGGGGTGAGACCTGGAGAGTATTGTGAATACTGCCCAGAGGTCTGAGGAGGGTGAGCGAGAGGTGAGACCTGGCGAGTCATGGGAATAGTGCTCAGAGGTCTGAAGAAGGTGTGAGAGAGGTTGGATCTGGAGAGTATTGGCAATAGTTCCCAGGGGTCTGTAGAAGGTGAGAGAGAGGTGAGATCTGGAGAGTATTGGGAATAGTGCCCAGAGGTCTGTAGAAGGTGAGAGAGAGGTGAGACCTGGAGAGTATTGGGTATAGTGCTCAGAGGTCTAAAGAAGGTGTGAGAGAGGTTGGATCTGGAGAGTATTGGCAATAGTTCCCAGGGGTCTGTAGAAGGTGGGAGAGAGGTGAGACCTAGAGAGTATTGGGAATAGTGCCCAGAGGTCTGTAGAAGGTGAGAGAGAGGTGAGACCTGGAGAGTATTGGGAATAGTGCCCAGAGGTCTGAAGGAGGTGGGAGAGGGGTGAGACCTGGAGAGTATTGGGAGTAGTGCCCAGGGGTTTGTAAAAGATGAGAGAGAAGTGAGACCTGGAGAGTATTGGGAATAGTGCCCAGAGGTCTGAAGACAGTGTGAGAGAGGTGGGCCCAGAAGAGTATTGGGAATAGTGCCCAGAGGTCTGAGGAAGGTGAGCGAGAGGTGAGACCTGGCGAGTCATGGGAATAGTGCCCAGAGGTCTGAAGAAGGTGTGAGAGAGGTTGGATCTGGAGAGTATTGGGAATAGTTCCCAGGGGTCTGTAGAAGGTGAGAGAGAGGTGAGACCTGGAGAGTATTGGGAATAGTGCCCAGAGGTCTGTAGAAGGTGAGATTGAGGTGAGACCTGGAGAGTATTGGGAATAGTGCCCAGAGGTCAGAAGAAGGTGAGACATGGGTGAGACCTGGAGAGTATTGGGAAAAGTTCCCAGAGGTCTGTAGAAGGTGAGAGAGAGGTGAGAATTGTAGAGTATTGGCAATAGTGCCCAGAGGTCTGTAGAAGGTGTGAGAGAGGTGGTATCTGGAGAGTATTGGGAATAGTTCCCAGAGGTCTGAAGTATGTGAGAGAAAGGTGAGACCTGGAGAGTATTGGGAATAGTTCCCAGAAATCTGAAGAAGGTGAGACAGAGGTGAGACCTGGAGAGTTTTGGGAATATTTCCCAGAGGACTGTAGAAGGTGAGAGAGAGGTGAGACCTGTAGAGTATTGGGAATAGTGCCCAGAGGTCTGAAGAAGGCGAGAGAGAGATGAGACCTGGAGCGTATTGGGAATAGTGCCCAGAGGTCCGAAGGAGGTGAGACAGAGGAGAGACCTGGAGAGTATCGGGAATAGTGGCCAGGTTTGAAGAAGTTGAGAGAGTGGTGAAACCTGGAGAGTATTGGGAATAGTGCCCATAGGTCTGTAGAAGGTGAGAGAGAGGTGAGACCTGGAGAGTATTGGGAATAGTGCCCAGATGTCTGAATAAGGTGTGAGAGACATGGGATCTGGAGAGTACTGGGAATAGTGCCCAGAGGTGTGATGAAGTGTGAGAGAAGTGGTATCTGGAGAGTATTGGGAATAGTGCCCACAGGTCTGAAGGAGGTGAGAGAGGGGTGAGACCTGGAGAGTATTGTGAATACTGCCCAGAGGTCTGAGGAAGGTGAGCGAGAGGTGAAACCTGGCGAGTCATGGGAATAGTGCCCAGATGTCTGAAGAAGGTGAGAGAGGGGTGAGACCTGGAGAGTATTGGGAGTAGTGCCCAGAGGTCTGAAAAAGGCGAGAGAGAGGTGAGACCTGGAGAGTATTGGGAATGGTGCCCAGAGGTCTGTAAAAGGTGAGAGAGAGGTGAGACCTGGGAATAGTGCCCAGATGTCTGAATAAGGTTTGAGAGACATGGGATCTGGAGAGTACTGGGAATAGTGCCCAGAGGTGTGATGAAGTGTGAGAGAGGTGGTATCTGGAGAGTATTGGGAATAGTGCCCAGAGGTCTGAAGGAGGTGAGAGAGGGGTGAGACCTGGAGAGTATTGTGAATACTGCCCAGAGGTCTGAGGAGGGTGAGCGAGAGGTGAGACCTGGCGAGTCATGGGAATAGTGCTCAGAGGTCTGAAGAAGGTGTGAGAGAGGTTGGATCTGGAGAGTATTGGCAATAGTTCCCAGGGGTCTGTAGAAGGTGAGAGAGAGGTGAGATCTGGAGAGTATTGGGAATAGTGCCCAGAGGTCTGTAGAAGGTGAGAGAGAGGTGAGACCTGGAGAGTATTGGGTATAGTGCTCAGAGGTCTGAAGAAGGTGTGAGAGAGGTTGGATCTGGAGAGTATTGGCAATAGTTCCCAGGGGTCTGTAGAAGGTGGGAGAGAGGTGAGACCTAGAGAGTATTGGGAATAGTGCCCAGAGGTCTGTAGAAGGTGAGAGAGAGGTGAGACCTGGAGAGTATTGGGAATAGTGCCCAGAGGTCAGAAGAAGGTGAGACATGGGTGAGACCTGGAGAGTATTGGGAAAAGTTCCCAGAGGTCTGTAGAAGGTGAGAGAGAGGTGAGAATTGTAGAGTATTGGCAATAGTGCCCAGAGGTCTGTAGAAGGTGTGAGAGAGGTGGTATCTGGAGAGTATTGGGAATAGTTCCCAGAGGTCTGAAGTATGTGAGAGAAAGGTGAGACCTGGAGAGTATTGGGAATAGTTCCCAGAAATCTGAAGAAGGTGAGACAGAGGTGAGACCTGGAGAGTTTTGGGAATAGTTCCCAGAGGACTGTAGAAGGTGAGAGAGAGGTGAGACCTGTAGAGTATTGGGAATAGTGCCCAGAGGTCTGAAGAAGGCGAGAGAGAGATGATACCTGGAGAGTATTGGGAATAGTGCCCAGAGGTCCGAAGGAGGTGAGACAGAGGAGAGACCTGGAGAGTATCGGGAATAGTGGCCAGGTTTGAAGAAGTTGAGAGAGTGGTGAAACCTGGAGAGTATTGGGAATAGTGCCCATAGGTCTGTAGAAGGTGAGAGAGAGGTGAGACCTGGAGAGTATTGGGAATAGTGCCCAGATGTCTGAATAAGGTGTGAGAGACATGGGATCTGGAGAGTACTGGGAATAGTGCCCAGAGGTGTGATGAAGTGTGAGAGAAGTGGTATCTGGAGAGTATTGGGAATAGTGCCCACAGGTCTGAAGGAGGTGAGAGAGGGGTGAGACCTGGAGAGTATTGTGAATACTGCCCAGAGGTCTGAGGAAGGTGAGCGAGAGGTGAAACCTGGCGAGTCATGGGAATAGTGCCCAGATGTCTGAAGAAGGTGAGAGAGGGGTGAGACCTGGAGAGTATTGGGAGTAGTGCCCAGAGGTCTGAAGAAGGTGAGAGACGGGTGAGAGCTGGAGAGTATTGGGAATGGTGCCCAGAGGTCTGTAAAAGGTGAGAGAGAGGTGAGACCTGGGAATAGTGCCCAGATGTCTGAATAAGGTGTGAGAGACATGGGATCTGGAGAGTACTGGGAATAGTGCCCAGAGGTGTGATGAAGTGTGAGAGAGGTGGTATCTGGAGAGTATTGGGAATAGTGCCCAGAGGTCTGAAGGAGGTGAGAGAGGGGTGAGACCTGGAGAGTATTGTGAATACTGCCCAGAGGTCTGAGGAGGGTGAGCGAGAGGTGAGACCTGGCGAGTCATGGGAATAGTGCTCAGAGGTCTGAAGAAGGTGTGAGAGAGGTTGGATCTGTAGAGTATTGGCAATAGTTCCCAGGGGTCTGTAGAAGGTGAGAGAGAGGTGAGATCTGGAGAGTATTGGGAATAGTGCCCAGAGGTCTGTAGAAGGTGAGAGAGAGGTGAGACCTGGAGAGTATTGGGTATAGTGCTCAGAGGTCTGAAGAAGGTGTGAGAGAGGTTGGATCTGGAGAGTATTGGCAATAGTTCCCAGGGGTCTGTAGAAGGTGGGAGAGAGGTGAGACCTGGAGAGTATTGGGAATAGTGCCCAGAAGTCTGTAGAAGGTGAGAGAGAGGTGAGACCTGGAGAGTATTGGGAATAGTGCCCAGAGGTCTGTAGAAGGTGTGAGAGAGGTGGTATCTGGAGAGTATTGGGAATAGTTCCCAGAGGTCTGAAGTATGTGAGAGAAAGGTGAGACCTGGAGACTATTGGGAATAGTTCCCAGAAATCTGAAGAAGGTGATACAGAGGTGAGACCTGTAGAGTATTGGGAATAGTGCCCAGAGGTCTGAAGAAGGCAAGAGAGATGTGAGACATGGAGAGTATTGAGAATAGTGCCCAGAGGTCCGAAGGAGGTGAGACAGAAGATAGACCTGGAGAGTATTGCCCAGAGTAGTGCCCAGAGGTCTGTAGAAGGTGAGAGAGAGGTGAGACCTGGAGAGTATTGGGAATAGTGGCCAGAGGTATGAAGAAGTTGAGAGAGTGGGGAGACCTGGAGGGTATTGGGAATAGTGCCCATCGGTCTTTAGAAGGTGAGAGAGAGGTGAGACCTGGAGAGTATTGGGAATAGTGCCCAGAGGTATGAAGAAGGTGTGACAGAGGTGAGGCCTGGACAGAATTGGGAATAGGGCCAGAGGTTTGAACGGTGAGAGAGAGGTGAGACCTGGAGAGTATTGGTAATAGTGCCAGAGGTCTAGAGAGAGGTGATACCTGGTGAGTATTGGGAATAGTGCCCAGAGGTCTGAGGAGGTTGTGAGACAGGTGGGTTCTGGAGAGTATTGGGAATAGTGCCCAGAGGTCTGAAGAAGGTCTGAGAGAGGTGAGACCAGGAGAATATTGGAAATAGTGCCCATAGGTCTGAAGAAGGTGTGAGAGACGTGGGATCTGGAGAGTACTGGGAATAGTGCCCAGAGGTGTGAAGAAGTGTGAGAGAGGTGGTTTCTGGAGAGTATTGGGAATAGTGCCCAGAGGTCTGAAGGAGGTGAGAGAGGGGTGAGATCTGGAGAGTATTGTGAATACTGCCCATAGGTCTGAGGAAGGTGAGCGAGAGGTGAAACCTGGCGAGTCATGGGAATAGTGCCCAGATGTCTGAAGAAGGTGAGAGAGGGGTGAGACCTGGAGAGTATTGGGAGTAGTGCCCAGAGGTCTGTAAAAGGTGAGAGAGAAGTGAGACCTGGAGAGTATTGGGAATAGTGCCCAGAGGTATGAAGAAGGTGTGACAGAGGTGAGGCCTGGACAGAATTGGGAATAGGGCCAGAGGTTTGAACGGTGAGAGAGAGGTGAGACCTGGAGAGTATTGGTAATAGTGCCAGAGGTCTAGAGAGAGGTGATACCTGGTGAGTATTGGGAATAGTGCCCAGAGGTCTGAGGAGGTTGTGAGACAGGTGGGTTCTGGAGAGTATTGGGAATAGTGCCCAGAGGTCTGAAGAAGGTCTGAGAGAGGTGAGACCAGGAGAATATTGGAAATAGTGCCCATAGGTCTGAAGAAGGTGTGAGAGACGTGGGATCTGGAGAGTACTGGGAATAGTGCCCAGAGGTGTGAAGAAGTGTGAGAGAGGTGGTTTCTGGAGAGTATTGGGAATAGTGCCCAGAGGTCTGAAGGAGGTGAGAGAGGGGTGAGATCTGGAGAGTATTGTGAATACTGCCCATAGGTCTGAGGAAGGTGAGCGAGAGGTGAAACCTGGCGAGTCATGGGAATAGTGCCCAGATGTCTGAAGAAGGTGAGAGAGGGGTGAGACCTGGAGAGTATTGGGAGTAGTGCCCAGAGGTCTGTAAAAGGTGAGAGAGAAGTGAGACCTGGAGAGTATTGGGAATAGTGCCCAGAGGTCTGAAGATGGTGTGAGAGAGGTGAGACTTGGAGAGTATTGGGAATAGTGCCCAGAGGTCTGAGGAAGGTAAGCAAGAGGTGAGACCTGGCAAGTCATGGGAAAAGTGCCCAGATGTCCGAAGAAGGTGAGAGAGAGGTGAGACCTGGAGAATATTGGGTATAGTGCTCAGAGGTCTAAAGAAGGTGTGAGAGAGGTTGGATCTGGAGAGTATTGGGAATAGTTCCCAGAGGTCTGTAGAAGGTGAGAGATAGGTGAGAATTGGAGAGTATTGGGAATAGTTCCCAGAGGTCTGAAGTATGTGAGAGAAAGGTGAGACCTGGAGAGTATTGGGAATAATTCCCAGAAATCTGAAGAAGGTGAGACAGAGGTGAGACCTGGAGAGTTTTGGGAATAGTTCCCAGAGGTCTGTAGAAGGTGAGAGAGAGGTGAGACCTGTAGAGTATTGGGAATAGTGCCCAGAGGTCTGAAGAAGGCGAGAGAGAGGTGAGACCTGGAGAGTATTAGGAATAGTGCCCAGAGGTTCGAAGGAGGTGAGACAGAGGAGAGACCTGGATAGTATTGGGAATAGTGCCCAGATGTCTGTAGAAGGTGAGAGAGAGGTGAGACCTGGAGAGTATTGGAAATAGTGGCCAGAAGTATGAAGAAGTTGAGAGAGTGGTGAGACCTGGAGAGTATTGGGAATAGTGCCCATGTGTCTGTAGAAGGTGAGAGAGGTGAGACCCTGAGAGTATTGGGAAAAGTGCCCAGAGGTATGAAGAAGGTGTGACAGAGGTGAGGCCTGGAGAGTATTGGGGATAGTAGCCAGAGGTCTGAAGACGGTATGAGAAGGGTGAGACCTGGAGAGTATTGGGAATAGTGCCCAGAGGTCTGAGGAAAGTGAGCGAGAGGTGAGACCTGGCGAGTCATGGGAATAGTGCCCAGAGGTCTGAAGAAGGTGAGACAGAGGTGAGACCTGGAGACTATTGGGAATAGTACCCAGAGGTCTGAAAACGGTGAGAGAGGGGTGAGACCTGGAGAGTATTGAGAATAGTGCCCAGAGGTCTGTAGAAGGTGACAGAGAGGTGACACCTGGAGAGTATTGGGAATAGTGCCCAGAGGTATGAAGAAGGTGAGAGAGGGGTGAGAACTGGAGAGTATTGGGAATAGTGCCCAGAGGTCTGTAGAAGGTGAGAGAGAGGTGAGACCTGGAGAGTATTGGGAATAGTGCCTAGAAGTCTGAAGACGGTGTGAGAGAGGTGAGACCTGGAGAGTATTGGGAATAGTGCCCAGAGGTTTGAAGAAGGTGAGACAGGGGTGAGACCTGGAGAGTATTGGGAATAGTGCCCAGGGATCTATAGAAGGTGAGAGAGAGGTGAGACATGTATAGTCTTGGGAATAGTGCACAGAGGTCTGTAGAAGGTGAGAGAGAGGTGAGACCTGGAGAGTATTGGGAATAGTGCCCAGAGGTCTGTAGAAGGTGAGACAGAGGTGAGACCTGGAGAGTATTGGGAATAGTGCCCAGAGATATGAAGAAGGTGAGAGTGGGGTGAGACCTGGAGAGTATTGGGAATAGTGCCCAGAGGTCTGAGGAAGGTGAGCGAGAGGAGAGACCTAGCGAGTGCGCAGATGTCTGAAGAAGGTGAGAGAGAGGTGAGACCTGGAGAGTATTGGGGATAGTGCCCAGAGGTCTGTAGAAGGTGAGACAGAGGTGAGACCTGGAGAGTATTGGGTATAGTGCTCAGAGGTCTAAAGAAGGTGTGAGAGTGGTTTGATCTGGAGAGTATTGGGAATAGTTCCCAGGGGTCTGTAGAAGGTGAGAGAGAGGTGAGACCTGGAGAGTATTGGGAATATTGCCCAGAGGTCTGTAGAAGGTGAGAGAGAGGTGAGACCTGGAGAGTATTGGGTATAGTGCTCAGAGGTCTGAAGAAGGTGTGAGAGAGGTTGGATCTGGAGAGTATTGGCAATAGTTCCCAGGGGTCTGTAGAAGGTGGGAGAGAGGTGAGACCTAGAGAGTATTGGGAATAGTGCCCAGAGGTCTGTAGAAGGTGAGAGAGAGGTGAGACCTGGAGAGTATTGGGAATAGTGCCCAGAGGTCTGAAGGAGGTGGGAGAGGGGTGAGACCTGGAGAGTATTGGGAGTAGTGCCCAGGGGTTTGTAAAAGATGAGAGAGAAGTGAGACCTGGAGAGTATTGGGAATAGTGCCCAGAGGTCTGAAGACAGTGTGAGAGAGGTGGGCCCAGAAGAGTATTGGGAATAGTGCCCAGAGGTCTGAGGAAGGTGAGCGAGAGGTGAGACCTGGCGAGTCATGGGAATAGTGCCCAGAGGTCTGAAGAAGGTGTGAGAGAGGTTGGATCTGGAGAGTATTGGGAATAGTTCCCAGGGGTCTGTAGAAGGTGAGAGAGAGGTGAGACCTGGAGAGTATTGGGAATAGTGCCCAGAGGTCTGTAGAAGGTGAGATTGAGGTGAGACCTGGAGAGTATTGGGAATAGTGCCCAGAGGTCAGAAGAAGGTGAGACATGGGTGAGACCTGGAGAGTATTGGGAAAAGTTCCCAGAGGTCTGTAGAAGGTGAGAGAGAGGTGAGAATTGTAGAGTATTGGCAATAGTGCCCAGAGGTCTGTAGAAGGTGTGAGAGAGGTGGTATCTGGAGAGTATTGGGAATAGTTCCCAGAGGTCTGAAGTATGTGAGAGAAAGGTGAGACCTGGAGAGTATTGGGAATAGTTCCCAGAAATCTGAAGAAGGTGAGACAGAGGTGAGACCTGGAGAGTTTTGGGAATAGTTCCCAGAGGACTGTAGAAGGTGAGAGAGAGGTGAGACCTGTAGAGTATTGGGAATAGTGCCCAGAGGTCTGAAGAAGGCGAGAGAGAGATGAGACCTGGAGAGTATTGGGAATAGTGCCCAGAGGTCCGAAGGAGGTGAGACAGAGGAGAGACCTGGAGAGTATCGGGAATAGTGGCCAGGTTTGAAGAAGTTGAGAGAGTGGTGAAACCTGGAGAGTATTGGGAATAGTGCCCATAGGTCTGTAGAAGGTGAGAGAGAGGTGAGACCTGGAGAGTATTGGGAATAGTGCCCAGATGTCTGAATAAGGTGTGAGAGACATGGGATCTGGAGAGTACTGGGAATAGTGCCCAGAGGTGTGATGAAGTGTGAGAGAAGTGGTGTCTGGAGAGTATTGGGAATAGTGCCCACAGGTCTGAAGGAGGTGAGAGAGGGGTGAGACCTGGAGAGTATTGTGAATACTGCCCAGAGGTCTGAGGAAGGTGAGCGAGAGGTGAAACCTGGCGAGTCATGGGAATAGTGCCCAGATGTCTGAAGAAGGTGAGAGAGGGGTGAGACCTGGAGAGTATTGGGAGTAGTGCCCAGAGGTCTGAAAAAGGCAAGAGAGAGGTGAGACCTGGAGAGTATTGGGAATGGTGCCCAGAGGTCTGTAAAAGGTGAGAGAGAGGTGAGACCTGGGAATAGTGCCCAGATGTCTGAATAAGGTTTGAGAGACATGGGATCTGGAGAGTACAGGGAATAGTGCCCAGAGGTGTGATGAAGTGTGAGAGAGGTGGTATCTGGAGAGTATTGGGAATAGTGCCCAGAGGTCTGAAGGAGGTGAGAGAGGGGTGAGACCTGGAGAGTATTGTGAATACTGCCCAGAGGTCTGAGGAGGGTGAGCGAGAGGTGAGACCTGGCGAGTCATGGGAATAGTGCTCAGAGGTCTGAAGAAGGTGTGAGAGAGGTTGGATCTGGAGAGTATTGGCAATAGTTCCCAGGGGTCTGTAGAAGGTGAGAGAGAGGTGAGATCTGGAGAGTATTGGGAATAGTGCCCAGAGGTCTGTAGAAGGTGAGAGAGAGGTGAGACCTGGAGAGTATTGGGTATAGTGCTCAGAGGTCTGAAGAAGGTGTGAGAGAGGTTGGATCTGGAGAGTATTGGCAATAGTTCCCAGGGGTCTGTAGAAGGTGGGAGAGAGGTGAGACCTAGAGAGTATTGGGAATAGTGCCCAGAGGTCTGTAGAAGGTGAGAGAGAGGTGAGACCTGGAGAGTATTGGGAATTGTGCCCAGAGGTCTGAAGGAGGTGAGAGAGGGGTGAGACCTGGAGAGTATTGGGAGTAGTGCCCAGGGGTCTGTAAAAGATGAGAGAGAAGTGAGACCTGGAGAGTATTGGGAATAGTGCCCAGAGGTCTGAAGACAGTGTGAGAGAGGTGGGCCCAGAAGAGTATTGGGAATAGTGCCCAGAGGTCTGAGGAAGGTGAGCGAGAGGTGAGACCTGGCGAGTCATGGGAATAGTGCCCAGAGGTCTGAAGAAGGTGTGAGAGAGGTTGGATCTGGAGAGTATTGGGAATAGTTCCCAGGGGTCTGTAGAAGGTGAGAGAGAGGTGAGACCTGGAGAGTATTGGGAATAGTGCCCAGAGGTCTGTAGAAGGTGAGATTGAGGTGAGACCTGGAGAGTATTGGGAATAGTGCCCAGAGGTCAGAAGAAGGTGAGACATGGGTGAGACCTGGAGAGTATTGGGAAAAGTTCCCAGAGGTCTGTAGAAGGTGAGAGAGAGGTGAGAATTGTAGAGTATTGGCAATAGTGCCCAGAGGTCTGTAGAAGGTGTGAGAGAGGTGGTATCTGGAGAGTATTGGGAATAGTTCCCAGAGGTCTGAAGTATGTGAGAGAAAGGAGAGACCTGGAGAGTATTGGGAATAGTTCCCAGAAATCTGAAGAAGGTGAGACAGAGGTGATACCTGGAGAGTTTTGGGAATAGTTCCCAGAGGACTGTAGAAGGTGAGAGAGAGGTGAGACCTGTAGAGTATTGGGAATAGTGCCCAGAGGTCTGAAGAAGGCGAGAGAGAGATGAGACCTGGAGAGTATTGGGAATAGTGCCCAGAGGTCCGAAGGAGGTGAGACAGAGGAGAGACCTGGAGAGTATCGGGAATAGTGGCCAGGTTTGAAGAAGTTGAGAGAGTGGTGAAACCTGGAGAGTATTGGGAATAGTGCCCATAGGTCTGTAGAAGGTGAGAGAGAGGTGAGACCTGGAGAGTATTGGGAATAGTGCCCAGATGTCTGAATAAGGTGTGAGAGACATGGGATCTGGAGAGTACTGGGAATAGTGCCCAGAGGTGTGATGAAGTGTGAGAGAAGTGGTATCTGGAGAGTATTGGGAATAGTGCCCACAGGTCTGAAGGAGGTGAGAGAGGGGTGAGACCTGGAGAGTATTGTGAATACTGCCCAGAGGTCTGAGGAAGGTGAGCGAGAGGTGAAACCTGGCGAGTCATGGGAATAGTGCCCAGATGTCTGAAGAAGGTGAGAGAGGGGTGAGACCTGGAGAGTATTGGGAGTAGTGCCCAGAGGTCTGAAGAAGGTGAGAGACGGGTGAGACCTGGAGAGTATTGGGAATGGTGCCCAGAGGTCTGTAAAAGGTGAGAGAGAGGTGAGACCTGGGAATAGTGCCCAGATGTCTGAATAAGGTGTGAGAGACATGGGATCTGGAGAGTACTGGGAATAGTGCCCAGAGGTGTGATGAAGTGTGAGAGAGGTGGTATCTGGAGAGTATTGGGAATAGTGCCCAGAGGTCTGAAGGAGGTGAGAGAGGGGTGAGACCTGGAGAGTATTGTGAATACTGCCCAGAGGTCTGAGGAGGGTGAGCGAGAGGTGAGACCTGGCGAGTCATGGGAATAGTGCTCAGAGGTCTGAAGAAGGTGTGAGAGAGGTTGGATCTGTAGAGTATTGGCAATAGTTCCCAGGGGTCTGTAGAAGGTGAGAGAGAGGTGAGATCTGGAGAGTATTGGGAATAGTGCCCAGAGGTCTGTAGAAGGTGAGAGAGAGGTGAGACCTGGAGAGTATTGGGTATAGTGCTCAGAGGTCTGAAGAAGGTGTGAGAGAGGTTGGATCTGGAGAGTATTGGCAATAGTTCCCAGGGGTCTGTAGAAGGTGGGAGAGAGGTGAGACCTGGAGAGTATTGGGAATAGTGCCCAGAGGTCTGTAGAAGGTGAGAGAGAGGTGAGACCTGGAGAGTATTGGGAATAGTGCCCAGAGGTCTGAAGTATGTGAGAGAAAGGTGAGACCTGGAGACTATTGGGAATAGTTCCCAGAAATCTGAAGAAGGTGATACAGAGGTGAGACCTGGAGAGTTTTGGGAATAGTTCCCAGAGGTCTGCAGAAGGTGAGAGAGAGGTGAGACCTGTAGAGTATTGGGAATAGTGCCCAGAGGTCTGAAGAAGGCAAGAGAGATGTGAGACATGGAGAGTATTGAGAATAGTGCCCAGAGGTCCGAAGGAGGTGAGACAGAAGATAGACCTGGAGAGTATTGCCCAGAGTAGTGCCCAGAGGTCTGTAGAAGGTGAGAGAGAGGTGAGACCTGGAGAGTATTGGGAATAGTGGCCAGAGGTATGAAGAAGTTGAGAGAGTGGGGAGACCTGGAGGGTATTGGGAATAGTGCCCATCGGTCTTTAGAAGGTGAGAGAGAGGTGAGACCTGGAGAGTATTGGGAATAGTGCCCAGAGGTATGAAGAAGGTGTGACAGAGGTGAGGCCTGGACAGAATTGGGAATAGGGCCAGAGGTTTGAACGGTGAGAGAGAGGTGAGACCTGGAGAGTATTGGTAATAGTGCCAGAGGTCTAGAGAGAGGTGATACCTGGTGAGTATTGGGAATAGTGCCCAGAGGTCTGAGGAGGTTGTGAGACAGGTGGGTTCTGGAGAGTATTGGGAATAGTGCCCAGAGGTCTGAAGAAGGTCTGAGAGAGGTGAGACCAGGAGAATATTGGAAATAGTGCCCATAGGTCTGAAGAAGGTGTGAGAGACGTGGGATCTGGAGAGTACTGGGAATAGTGCCCAGAGGTGTGAAGAAGTGTGAGAGAGGTGGTTTCTGGAGAGTATTGGGAATAGTGCCCAGAGGTCTGAAGGAGGTGAGAGAGGGGTGAGATCTGGAGAGTATTGTGAATACTGCCCATAGGTCTGAGGAAGGTGAGCGAGAGGTGAAACCTGGCGAGTCATGGGAATAGTGCCCAGATGTCTGAAGAAGGTGAGAGAGGGGTGAGACCTGGAGAGTATTGGGATTAGTGCCCAGAGGTCTGTAAAAGGTGAGAGAGAAGTGAGACCTGGAGAGTATTGGGAATAGTGCCCAGAGGTCTGAAGATGGTGTGAGAGAGGTGAGACTTGGAGAGTATTGGGAATAGTGCCCAGAGGTCTGAGGAAGGTAAGCGAGAGGTGAGACCTGGCAAGTCATGGGAAAAGTGCCCAGATGTCTGAAGAAGGTGAGAGAGAGGTGAGACCTGGAGAAAATGGGTATAGTGCTCAGAGGTCTAAAGAAGGTGTGAGAGAGGTTGGATCTGGAGAGTATTGGGAATAGTTCCCAGAGGTCTGTAGAAGGTGAGAGATAGGTGAGAATTGGAGAGTATTGGGAATAGTTCCCAGAGGTCTGAAGTATGTGAGAGAAAGGTGAGACCTGGAGAGTATTGGGAATAATTCCCAGAAATCTGAAGAAGGTGAGACAGAGGTGAGACCTGGAGAGTTTTGGGAATAGTTCCCAGAGGTCTGTAGAAGGTGAGAGAGAGGTGAGACCTGTAGAGTATTGGGAATAGTGCCCAGAGGTCTGAAGAAGGCGAGAGAGAGGTGAGACCTGGAGAGTATTAGGAATAGTGCCCAGAGGTTCGAAGGAGGTGAGACAGAGGAGAGACCTGGATAGTATTGGGAATAGTGCCCAGATGTCTGTAGAAGGTGAGAGAGAGGTGAGACCTGGAGAGTATTGGAAATAGTGGCCAGAAGTATGAAGAAGTTGAGAGAGTGGTGAGACCTGGAGAGTATTGGGAATAGTGCCCATGTGTCTGTAGAAGGTGAGAGAGGTGAGACCCTGAGAGTATTGGGAAAAGTGCCCAGAGGTATGAAGAAGGTGTGACAGAGGTGAGGCCTGGAGAGTATTGGGGATAGTAGCCAGAGGTCTGAAGACGGTATGAGAAGGGTGAGACCTGGAGAGTATTGGGAATAGTGCCCAGAGGTCTGAGGAAAGTGAGCGAGAGGTGAGACCTGGCGAGTCATGGGAATAGTGCCCAGAGGTCTGAAGAAGGTGAGACAGAGGTGAGACCTGGAGACTATTGGGAATAGTACCCAGAGGTCTGAAAACGGTGAGAGAGGGGTGAGACCTGGAGAGTATTGAGAATAGTGCCCAGAGGTCTGTAGAAGGTGACAGAGAGGTGACACCTGGAGAGTATTGGGAATAGTGCCCAGAGGTATGAAGAAGGTGAGAGAGGGGTGAGAACTGGAGAGTATTGGGAATAGTGCCCAGAGGTCTGCAGAAGGTGAGAGAGAGGTGAGACCTGGAGAGTATTGGGAATAGTGCCTAGAAGTCTGAAGACGGTGTGAGAGAGGTGAGACCTGGAGAGTATTGGGAATAGTGCCCAGAGGTTTGAAGAAGGTGAGACAGGGGTGAGACCTGGAGAGTATTGGGAATAGTGCCCAGGGATCTATAGAAGGTGAGAGAGAGGTGAGACATGTATAGTCTTGGGAATAGTGCACAGAGGTCTGTAGAAGGTGAGAGAGAGGTGAGACCTGGAGAGTATTGGGAATAGTGCCCAGAGGTCTGTAGAAGGTGAGACAGAGGTGAGACCTGGAGAGTATTGGGAATAGTGCCCAGAGATATGAAGAAGGTGAGAGTGGGGTGAGACCTGGAGAGTATTGGGAATAGTGCCCAGAGGTCTGAGGAAGGTGAGCGAGAGGAGAGACCTGGCGAGTGCGCAGATGTCTGAAGAAGGTGAGAGAGAGGTGAGACCTGGAGAGTATTGGGGATAGTGCCCAGAGGTCTGTAGAAGGTGAGACAGAGGTGAGACCTGGAGAGTATTGGGTATAGTGCTCAGAGGTCTAAAGAAGGTGTGAGAGTGGTTTGATCTGGAGAGTATTGGGAATAGTTCCCAGGGGTCTGTAGAAGGTGAGAGAGAGGTGAGACCTGGAGAGTATTGGGAATATTGCCCAGAGGTCTGTAGAAGGTGAGAGAGAGGTGAGACCTGGAGACTATTGGGAATAGTGCCCAGAGGTCTGAAGAAGGTGAGACAGGGGTGAGACCTGGAGAGTATTCAGAAAAGTACCCAGAGGTCTGTAGAAGGTGAGAGAGAGGTGAGAATTGTAGAGTATTGGGAATAGTGCCCAGAGGTCTGTATAAGGTGTGAGAGAGGTGGTATCTGGAGAGTATTGGGAATAGTTCCCAGAGGCCTGAACTATGTGAGAGAAAGGTGAGACCTGGAGAGTATTGGGTATAATTCCCAGAAATCTGAAGAAGGTGAGACCTGGAGAGTTTTGGGAATAGTTCCCAGAGGACTGTAGAAGGTGAGAGAGAGGTGAGACCGGGAGAGCATTGGGAATAGTGCCCAGAGGTCTGAAGAAGGCAAGAGAGAGGTGAGACCTGGAGAATATTGGGAATAGTGCCCAGAGGTCCGAAGGAGGTGAGACAGAGGAGAGACCAGGAGAGTATTGGGAATAGTGGCCAGGTATGAAGAAGGTGAGAGAGTGGTGAAACCTGGAAAGTATTGGGAATAGTGCCCAGATGTCTGAATAAGGTGTGAGAGACATGGGATCTGGAGAGTACTGGGAGTAGTGCCCAGAGGTGTGATGAAGTGTGAGAGAGGTGGTATCTGGAGAGTATTGGGAATAGTGCCCAGAGGTCTGAAGGAGGTGAGAGAGGGGTGAGACCTGGACAGTATTGTGAATACTGCCCATAGGTCTGTGGAAGGTGAGCGAGAGGTGAGACCTGGTGAGTCATGGGAATAGTACCCAGAGGTCTGAAGAAGGTGAGAGAGGGGTGAGACCTGGGAAGTATTGGGAATAGTGCCCAGAGGTCTGTAAAAGGTGAGAGAGAGGTGAGACGTGGAGAGTATTGGGAATAGTGCCCAGATGTCTGAATAAGGTGTGAGAGACATGGGAT
This sequence comes from Ambystoma mexicanum, assembly GCF_040938575.1. Classification (NCBI taxonomy): domain Eukaryota; kingdom Metazoa; phylum Chordata; class Amphibia; order Caudata; family Ambystomatidae; genus Ambystoma; species Ambystoma mexicanum. Next base: position 320,671,583 of record NC_090926.1, on the reverse strand, counting down.
CTGGAGAGTACTGGGAATAGTGCCCAGAGTTGTGATGAAGTGTGAGAGAGGTGGTATCTGGAGAGTATTGGGAATAGTGCCCAGAGGTCTGAAGGAGGTGAGAGAGGGGTGAGACCTGGAGAGTATTGTGAATACTGCCCAGAGGTCTGAGGAAGGTGAGCGAGAGGTGAGACCTGGCGAGTCATGGGAATAGTGCCCAGAGGTCTGAAGACGGTGTGAGAGAGGTGAGACCTGGAAAGTATTGGGAATAGTGCCCAGAGGTCTGAGGAAGGTGAGCGAGAGGTGAGACCTGGCGAGTCATGGGAATAGTGCCCAGACGTCTGAAGAAGGTGAGAGAGAGGTGAGACCTGGAGAGTATTCGGTATAGTGCTCAGAGGTCTGAAGAAGGTGTGAGAGAGGTTGATCTGGAGAGTATTGGCAATAGTTCCCAGGGGTCTGTAGAAGGTGAGAGAGAGGTGAGACCTGGAGAGTATTGGGAATAGTGCCCAGAGGTCTGTAGAAGGTGAGAGAGAGGTGAGACCTGGAGAGTATTGGGAATAGTGCCCAGAGGTCTGTAGAAGGTGAGAGAGAGGTGAGACCTGGAGAGTATTGGGAATAGTGCCCAGAGGTCTGTAGAAGGTGTGAGAGAGGTGGTATCTGGAGAGTATTGGGAATAGTTCCCAGAGGTTTGAAGTATGTGAGAGAAAGGTGAGACCTGGAGAGTTTTGGGAATAGTTCCCAGAGGTCTGTAGAAGGTGAGAGAGAGGTGAGACCTGTAGAGTATTGGGAGTAGTGCCCAGAGGTCTGTAGAAGGTGAGAGAGAGGTGAGACCTGGAGAGTATTGGGAATAGTGCCCAGAGGTATGAAGAAGGTGTGACAGAGGTGAGGCCTTGACAGTATTGGGAATAGGGCCAGAGGTCTGAACGGTGAGAGAGATGTGAGACCTGGAGATTATTGGGAATAGTGCCCAGAGGTCTAGAGAGAGGTGATACCTGGCGACTATTGGGAATAGTGCCCAGAGGTCTGAGGAGGTTGTGAGACAGGTGGGTTCTGGAGAGTATTGGGAATAGTGCCCAGAGGTCTGAAGAAGGTCTGAGAGAGGTGAGACCAGCAGAATATTGGAAATAGTGCCCATAGTTCTGAAGAAGGTTGAGAGACGTGGGATCTGGAGAGTACTGGGAATAGTGCCCAGAGGTGTGAAGAAGTGTGAGAGAGGTGGTTTCTGGAGAGTATTGGGAATAGTGCCCAGAGGTCTGAAGGAGGTGAGAGAGGGGTGAGACCTGGAGAGTATTGTGAATACTGCCCATAGGTCTGAGGAAGGTGAGCGAGAGGTGAAACCTGGCGAGTCAAGGGAATAGTGCCCAGAGGTCTGAAGAAGGTGAGAGAGGGTTGAGACCTGGAGGGTATTGGGAGTAGTGCCCAAAGGTCTGTAAAAGGTGAGAGAGAAGTGAGACCTGGAGAGTATTGGGAATAGTGCCCAGAGGTCTGAAGACGGTGTGAGAGAGGTGAGACCTGGAGTATTGGGAATCGTGCCCAGAGGTCTGAGGAAGGTGAGCGAGAGGTGAGACCTGGCAAGTCTTGGGAATAGTGCCCAGATGTCTGAAGAAGGTGAGAGAGAGGTGAGACCTGGAGAGTATTGGGTATAGTGCTCAGAGGTCTAAAGAAGGTGTGAGAGAGGTTGGATCTGGAGAGTATTGGGAATCGTGCCCAGAGGTCTGTAGAAGGTGAGAGATAGGTGAGAATTGGAGAGTATTGGGAATAGTTCCCAGAGGTCTGAAGTATGTGAGAGAAAGGTGAGACCTGGAGAGGATTGGGAATAATTCCCAGAAATCTGAAGAAGGTGAGACAGAGGTGAGACCTGGAGAGTTTTGGGAATAGTTCCCAGAGGTCTGTAGAAGGTGAGAGAGAGGTGAGACCTGTAGAGTATTGGGAATAGTGCCCAGAGGTCTGAAGAAGGCGAGAGAGAGGTGAGACCTGGAGAGTATTAGGAATAGTGCCCAGAGGTTCGAAGGAGTTGAGACAGAGGAGAGACCTGGAGAGTATTGGGAATAGTGCCCAGATGTCTATAGAAGGTGAGAGAGAGGTGAGACTTGGATAGTATTGGAAGTAGTGGCCAGAAGTATGAAGAAGTTGAGAGAGTGGTGAGACCTAGAGAGTATTGGGAATAGTGCCCATGGGTCTGTAGAAGGTGAGAGAGAGGTGAGACCTAGAGAGTATTGGGAAAAGTGCCCAGAGGTATGAAGAAGGTGTGACAGAGGTGAGGCCTGGAGAGTATTGGGGATAGTGGCCAGAGGTCTGAAGACGGTATGAGAAGGGTGAGATCTGGAGAGTATTGAGAATAGTGCCCAGAGGTCTGAGGAAAGTGAGCGAGAGGTGAGACCTGGCGAGTCATGGGAATAGTGCCCAGAGGCCTGAAGAAGGTGAGACAGAGGTGAGACCTGGAGACTATTGGGAATAGTACCCAGAGGTCTCAAACCGTGAGAGAGGGGTGAGACCTGGAGAGTATTGAGAATAGTGCCCAGAGGTCTGTAGAAGGTGACAGAGAGGTGACACCTGGAGAGTATTCGGAATAGTGCCCAGAGGTATGAAGAAGGTGAGAGAGGGGTGAGACCTGGAGAGTATTGGGAATAGTGCCCAGAGGTCTGTAGAAGGTGAGAGAGAGGTGAGACCTGGAGAGTATTGGGAATAGTGCCTAGAGGTCTGAAGACGGTGTGAGAGAGGTGAGACCTGGAGAGTATTGGGAATAGTGCCCAGAGGTCTGAGCAAGGTGAGCGAGAGGTGAGACCTGGCGAGTCATTGGAATAGTGCCCAGAGGTCTGTAGAAGCTGAGAGAGAGGTAAGACCTGGAGAGTATTGGGAATAGTGCCCAGAGATTTGAAGGTGAGACAGGGGTGAGACCTGGGGAGTATTGGGAATAGTGCCCAGGGATCTATAGAAGGTGAGAGAGAGGTGAGACATGTATAGTCTTGGGAATAGTGCACAGAGGTCTGTAGAAGGTGAGAGAGAGGTGAGACCTGGAGAGTATTGGGAATAGTGCCCAGAGGTCTGTAGAAGGTGAGACAGAGGTGAGACCTGGAGAGTATTGGAAATAGTGGCCAGAAGTATGAAGAAGTTGAGAGAGTGGTGAGACCTGGAGAGTATTGGGAATAGTGCCCATGTGTCTGTAGAAGGTGAGAGAGGTGAGACCCTGAGAGTATTGGGAAAAGTGCCCAGAGGTATGAAGAAGGTGTGACAGAGGTGAGGCCTGGAGAGTATTGGGGATAGTAGCCAGAGGTCTGAAGAATGTGAGACAGAGGTGAGACCTGGAGACTGTTGGGAATAGTACCCAGAGGTCTGAAAACGGTGAGAGAGGGGTGAGACCTGGAGAGTATTGAGAATAGTGCCCAGAGGTCTGTAGAAGGTGACAGAGAGGTGACACCTGGAGAGTATTGGGAATAGTGCCCAGAGGTATGAAGAAGGTGAGAGAGGGGTGAGAACTGGAGAGTATTGGGAATAGTGCCCAGAGGTCTGTAGAAGGTGAGAGAGAGGTGAGACCTGGAGAGTATTGGGAATAGTGCCTAGAAGTCTGAAGACGGTGTGAGAGAGGTGAGACCTGGAGAGTATTGGGAATAGTGCCCAGAGGTTTGAAGAAGGTGAGACAGGGGTGAGACCTGGAGAGTATTGGGAATAGTGCCCAGGGATCTATAGAAGGTGAGAGAGAGGTGAGACATGTATAGTCTTGGGAATAGTGCACAGAGGTCTGTAGAAGGTGAGAGAGAGGTGAGACCTGGAGAGTATTGGGAATAGTGCCCAGAGGTCTGTAGAAGGTGAGACAGAGGTGAGACCTGGAGAGTATTGGGAATAGTGCCCAGAGATATGAAGAAGGTGAGAGTGGGGTGAGACCTGGAGAGTATTGGGAATAGTGCCCAGAGGTCTGAGGAAGGTGAGCGAGAGGAGAGACCTGGCGCGTGCGCAGATGTCTGAAGAAGGTGAGAGAGAGGTGAGACCTGGAGAGTATTGGGGATAGTGCCCAGAGGTCTGTAGAAGGTGAGACAGAGGTGAGACCTGGAGAGTATTGGGTATAGTGCTCAGAGGTCTAAAGAAGGTGTGAGAGTGGTTTGATCTGGAGAGTATTGGGAATAGTTCCCAGGGGTCTGTAGAAGGTGAGAGAGAGGTGAGACCTGGAGAGTATTGGGAATATTGCCCAGAGGTCCGTAGAAGGTGAGAGAGAGGTGAGACCTGGAGACTATTGGGAATAGTGCCCAGAGGTCTGAAGAAGGTGAGACAGGGGTGAGACCTGGAGAGTATTCAGAAAAGTACCCAGAGGTCTGTAGAAGGTGAGAGAGAGGTGAGAATTGTAGAGTATTGGGAATAGTGCCCAGAGGTCTGTATAAGGTGTGAGAGAGGTGGTATCTGGAGAGTATTGGGAATAGTTCCCAGAGGCCTGAACTATGTGAGAGAAAGGTGAGACCTGGAGAGTATTGGGTATAATTCCCAGAAATCTGAAGAAGGTGAGACCTGGAGAGTTTTGGGAATAGTTCCCAGAGGACTGTAGAAGGTGAGAGAGAGGTGAGACCGGGAGAGCATTGGGAATAGTGCCCAGAGGTCTGAAGAAGGCAAGAGAGAGGTGAGACCTGGAGAATATTGGGAATAGTGCCCAGAGGTCCGAAGGAGGTGAGACAGAGGAGAGACCAGGAGAGTATTGGGAATAGTGGCCAGGTATGAAGAAGGTGAGAGAGTGGTGAAACCTGGAAAGTATTGGGAATAGTGCCCAGATGTCTGAATAAGGTGTGAGAGACATGGGATCTGGAGAGTACTGGGAGTAGTGCCCAGAGGTGTGATGAAGTGTGAGAGAGGTGGTATCTGGAGAGTATTGGGAATAGTGCCCAGAGGTCTGAAGGAGGTGAGAGAGGGGTGAGACCTGGACAGTATTGTGAATACTGCCCATAGGTCTGTGGAAGGTGAGCGAGAGGTGAGACCTGGTGAGTCATGGGAATAGTACCCAGAGGTCTGAAGAAGGTGAGAGAGGGGTGAGACCTGGGAAGTATTGGGAATAGTGCCCAGATGTCTGTAAAAGGTGAGAGAGAGGTGAGACCTGGAGAGTATTGGGAATAGTGCCCAGATGTCTGAATAAGGTGTGAGAGACATGGGATCTGGAGAGTACTGGGAATAGTGCCCAGAGATGTGATGAAGTGTGAGAGAGGTGGTATCTGGAGAGTATTGGGAATAGTGCCCAGAGGTCTGAAGGAGGTGAGAGAGGGGTGAGACCTGGAGAGTATTGTGAATACTGCCCAGAGGTCTGAGGAAGGTGAGCGAGAGGTGAGACCTGGCGAGTCATGGGAATAGTGCCCAGAGGTCTGAAGACGGTGTGAGAGAGGTGAGACCTGGAAAGTATTGGGAATAGTGCCCAGAGGTCTGAGGAAGGTGAGCGAGAGGTGAGACCTGGCGAGTCATGGGAATAGTGCCCAGACGTCTGAAGAAGGTGAGAGAGAGGTGAGACCTGGAGAGTATTCGGTATAGTGCTCAGAGGTCTGAAGAAGGTGTGAGAGAGGTTGATCTGGAGAGTATTGGCAATAGTTCCCAGGGGTCTGTAGAAGGTGAGAGAGAGGTGAGACCTGGAGAGTATTGGGAATATTGCCCAGAGGTCTGTAGAAGGTGAGAGAGAGGTGAGACCTGGAGACTATTGGGAATAGTGCCCAGAGGTCTGAAGAAGGTGAGACAGGGGTGAGACCTGGAGAGTATTCAGAAAAGTACCCAGAGGTCTGTAGAAGGTGAGAGAGAGGTGAGAATTGTAGAGTATTGGGAATAGTGCCCAGAGGTCTGTATAAGGTGTGAGAGAGGTGGTATCTGGAGAGTATTGGGAATAGTTCCCAGAGGCCTGAACTATGTGAGAGAAAGGTGAGACCTGGAGAGTATTGGGTATAATTCCCAGAAATCTGAAGAAGGTGAGACCTGGAGAGTTTTGGGAATAGTTCCCAGAGGACTGTAGAAGGTGAGAGAGAGGTGAGACCGGGAGAGCATTGGGAATAGTGCCCAGAGGTCTGAAGAAGGCAAGAGAGAGGTGAGACCTGGAGAATATTGGGAATAGTGCCCAGAGGTCCGAAGGAGGTGAGACAGAGGAGAGACCAGGAGAGTATTGGGAATAGTGGCCAGGTATGAAGAAGGTGAGAGAGTGGTGAAACCTGGAAAGTATTGGGAATAGTGCCCAGATGTCTGAATAAGGTGTGAGAGACATGGGATCTGGAGAGTACTGGGAGTAGTGCCCAGAGGTGTGATGAAGTGTGAGAGAGGTGGTATCTGGAGAGTATTGGGAATAGTGCCCAGAGGTCTGAAGGAGGTGAGAGAGGGGTGAGACCTGGACAGTATTGTGAATACTGCCCATAGGTCTGTGGAAGGTGAGCGAGAGGTGAGACCTGGTGAGTCATGGGAATAGTACCCAGAGGTCTGAAGAAGGTGAGAGAGGGGTGAGACCTGGGAAGTATTGGGAATAGTGCCCAGAGGTCTGTAAAAGGTGAGAGAGAGGTGAGACCTGGAGAGTATTGGGAATAGTGCCCAGATGTCTGAATAAGGTGTGAGAGACATGGGATCTGGAGAGTACTGGGAATAGTGCCCAGAGTTGTGATGAAGTGTGAGAGAGGTGGTATCTGGAGAGTATTGGGAATAGTGCCCAGAGGTCTGAAGGAGGTGAGAGAGGGGTGAGACCTGGAAAGTATTGGGAATAGTGCCCAGAGGTCTGAGGAAGGTGAGCGAGAGGTGAGACCTGGCGAGTCATGGGAATAGTGCCCAGACGTCTGAAGAAGGTGAGAGAGAGGTGAGACCTGGAGAGTATTCGGTATAGTGCTCAAAGGTCTGAAGAAGGTGTGAGAGAGGTTGATCTGGAGAGTATTGGCAATAGTTCCCAGGGGTCTGTAGAAGGTGAGAGAGAGGTGAGACCTGGAGAGTATTGGGAATAGTGCCCAGAGGTCTGTAGAAGGTGAGAGAGAGGTGAGACCTGGAGAGTATTGGGAATAGTGCCCAGAGGTCTGTAGAAGGTGAGAGAGAGGTGAGACCTGGAGAGTATTGGGAATAGTGCCCAGAGGTCTGTAGAAGGTGTGAGAGAGGTGGTATCTGGAGAGTATTGGGAATAGTTCCCAGAGGTTTGAAGTATGTGAGAGAAAGGTGAGACCTGGAGAGTTTTGGGAATAGTTCCCAGAGGTCTGTAGAAGGTGAGAGAGAGGTGAGACCTGTAGAGTATTGGGAGTAGTGCCCAGAGGTCTGTAGAAGGTGAGAGAGAGGTGAGACCTGGAGAGTATTGGGAATAGTGCCCAGAGGTATGAAGAAGGTGTGACAGAGGTGAGGCCTTGACAGTATTGGGAATAGGGCCAGAGGTCTGAACGGTGAGAGAGATGTGAGACCTGGAGAGTATTGGGAATAGTGCCCAGAGGTCTAGAGAGAGGTGATACCTGGCGACTATTGGGAATAGTGCCCAGAGGTCTGAAGAAGGTCTGAGAGAGGTGAGACCAGCAGAATATTGGAAATAGTGCCCATAGTTCTGAAGAAGGTTGAGAGACGGGGGATCTGGAGAGTACTGGGAATAGTGCCCAGAGGTGTGAAGAAGTGTGAGAGAGGTGGTTTCTGGAGAGTATTGGGAATAGTGCCCAGAGGTCTGAAGGAGGTGAGAGAGGGGTGAGACCTGGAGAGTATTGTGAATACTGCCCATAGGTCTGAGGAAGGTGAGCGAGAGGTGAAACCTGGCGAGTCAAGGGAATAGTGCCCAGAGGTCTGAAGAAGGTGAGAGAGGGTTGAGACCTGGAGGGTATTGGGAGTAGTGCCCAAAGGTCTGTAAAAGGTGAGAGAGAAGTGAGACCTGGAGAGTATTGGGAATAGTGCCCAGAGGTCTGAAGACGGTGTGAGAGAGGTGAGACCTGGAGTATTGGGAATCGTGCCCAGAGGTCTGAGGAAGGTGAGCGAGAGGTGAGACCTGGCAAGTCTTGGGAATAGTGCCCAGATGTCTGAAGAAGGTGAGAGAGAGGTGAGACCTGGAGAGTATTGGGTATAGTGCTCAGAGGTCTAAAGAAGGTGTGAGAGAGGTTGGATCTGGAGAGTATTGGGAATAGTTCCCAGAGGTCTGTAGAAGGTGAGAGATAGGTGAGAATTGGAGAGTATTGGGAATAGTTCCCAGAGGTCTGAAGTATGTGAGAGAAAGGTGAGACCTGGAGAGGATTGGGAATAATTCCCAGAAATCTGAAGAAGGTGAGACCGAGGTGAGTCCTGGAGAGTTTTGGGAATAGTTCCCAGAGGTCTGTAGAAGGTGAGAGAGAGGTGAGACCTGTAGAGTATTGGGAATAGTGCCCAGAGGTCTGAAGAAGGCGAGAGAGAGGTGAGACCTGGAGAGTATTAGGAATAATGCCCAGAGGTTCGAAGGAGTTGAGACAGAGGAGAGACCTGGAGAGTATTGGGAATAGTGCCCAGATGTCTATAGAAGGTGAGAGAGAGGTGAGACTTGGATAGTATTGGAAGTAGTGGCCAGAAGTATGAAGAAGTTGAGAGAGTGGTGAGACCTAGAGAGTATTGGGAATAGTGCCCATGGGTCTGTAGAAGGTGAGAGAGAGGTGAGACCTGGAGAGTATTGGGAAAAGTGCCCAGAGGTATGAAGAAGGTGTGACAGAGGTGAGGCCTGGAGAGTATTGGGGATAGTGGCCAGAGGTCTGAAGACGGTATGAGAAGGGTGAGATCTGGAGAGTATTGAGAATAGTGCCCAGAGGTCTGAGGAAAGTGAGCGAGAGGTGAGACCTGGCGAGTCATGGGAATAGTGCCCAGAGGTCTGAAGAAGGTGAGACAGAGGTGAGACCTGGAGACTATTGGGAATAGTACCCAGAGGTCTCAAACCGTGAGAGAGGGGTGAGACCTGGAGAGTATTGAGAATAGTGCCCAGAGGTCTGTAGAAGGTGACAGAGAGGTGACACCTGGAGAGTATTCGGAATAGTGCCCAGAGGTATGAAGAAGGTGAGAGAGGGGTGAGACCTGGAGAGTATTGGGAATAGTGCCCAGAGGTCTGTAGAAGGTGAGAGAGAGGTGAGACCTGGAGAGTATTGGGAATAGTGCCTAGAGGTCTGAAGACGGTGTGAGAGAGGTGAGACCTGGAGAGTATTGGGAATAGTGCCCAGAGGTCTGAGCAAGGTGAGCGAGAGGTGAGACCTGGCGAGTCATTGGAATAGTGCCCAGAGGTCTGTAGAAGCTGAGAGAGAGGTGAGACCTGGAGAGTATTGGGAATAGTGCCCAGAGATTTGAAGGTGAGACAGGGGTGAGGCCTGGGGAGTATTGGGAATAGTGCCCAGGGATCTATAGAAGGTGAGAGAGAGGTGAGACATGTATAGTCTTGGGAATAGTGCACAGAGGTCTGTAGAAGGTGAGAGAGAGGTGAGACCTGGAGAGTATTGGGAATAGTGCCCAGAGGTCTGTAGAAGGTGAGACAGAGGTGAGACCTGGAGAGTATTGGGAATAGTGCACAGAGGTCTAGAGAGAGGTGATACCTGGCAAGTATTGGGAATAATGCCCAGAGGTCTGAGGAGGTTGTGAGACAGGTGGGTTCTGGAGAGTATTCGGAATAGTGCCCAGAGGTCTGAAGAAGGTCTGAGAGAGGTGAGACCAAGAGAATATTGGAAATAGTGCCCATAGGTCTGAAGAAGGTGTGAGAGACGTGGGATCTGGAGAGTACTGGGAATAGTGCCCAGAGGTGTGAAGAAGTGTGAGAGAGGTGGTTTCTGGAGAGTATTGGGAATAGTGCCCAGAGGTCTGAAGGAGGTGAGAGAGGGGTGAGACCTGTAGAGTATTGTGAATACTGCCCATAGGTCTGAGGAAGGTGAGCGAGAGGTGAAACCTGGCGAGTCATGGGAATAGTGCCCAGAGGTCTGAAGAAGGTGAGAGAGGGGTGAGACCTGGAGAGTATTGGGAGTAGTGCCCAAAGGTCTGTAAAAGGTGAGAGAGAAGTGAGACCTGGAGAGTATTGGGAATAGTGCCCAGAGGTCTGAAGACGGTGTGAGAGAGGTGAGACCTGGAGTATTGGGAATCGTGCCCAGAGGTCTGAGGAAGGTGAGCGAGAGGTGAGACCTGGCAAGTCTTGGGAATAGTGCCCAGATGTCTGAAGAAGGTGAGAGAGAGGTGAGACCTGGAGAGTATTGTGTATAGTGCTCAGAGGTCTAAAGAAGGTGTGAGAGAGGTTGGATCTGGAGAGTATTGGGAATAGTTCCCAGAGGTCTGTAGAAGGTGAGAGATAGGTGAGAATTGGAGAGTATTGGGAATAGTTCCCAGAGGTCTGAAGTATGTGAGAGAAAGGGGAGACCTGGAGAGGATTGGGAATAGTGCCTAGAGGTCTGAAGACGGTGTGAGAGAGGTGAGACCTGGAGAGTATTGGGAATAGTGCCCAGAGGTCTGAGCAAGGTGAGCGAGAGGTGAGACCTGGCGAGTCATTGGAATAGTGCCCAGAGGTCTGTAGAAGCTGAGAGAGAGGTGAGACCTGGAGAGTATTGGGAATAGTGCCCAGGGATCTATAGAAGGTGAGAGAGAGGTGAGACATGTATAGTCTTGGGAATAGTGCACAGAGGTCTGTAGAAGGTGAGAGAGAGGTGAGACCTGGAGAGTATTGGGAATAGTGCCCAGAGGTCTGTAGAAGGTGAGAGAGATGTGAGACCTGGAGAGTATTGGGAATAGTGCCCAGAGGTCTAGAGAGAGGTGATACCTGGCGACTATTGGGAATAGTGCCCAGAGGTCTGAGGAGGTTGTGAGACAGGTGGGTTCTGGAGAGTATTGGGAATAGTGCCCAGAGGTCTGAAGAAGGTCTGAGAGAGGTGAGACCAGGAGAATATTGGAAATAGTGCCCATAGGTCTGAAGAAGGTGTGAGAGACGTGGGATCTGGAGAGTACTGGGAATAGTGCCCAGAGGTGTGAAGAAGTGTGAGAGAGGTGGTTTCTGGAGAGTATTGGGAATAGTGCCCAGAGGTCTGAAGGAGGTGAGAGAGGGGTGAGACCTGGAGAGTATTGTGGATACTGCCCATAGGTCTGAGGAAGGTGACCGAGAGGTGAAACCTGGAGAGTATTGGGAGTAGTGCCCAAAGGTCTGTAAAAGGTGAGAGAGAAGTGAGACCTGGAGAGTATTGGGAATAGTGCCCAGAGGTCTGAAGACGGTGTGAGAGAGGTGAGACCTGGAGTATTGGGAATCGTGCCCAGAGGTCTGAGGAAGGTGAGCGAGAGGTGAGACCTGGCAAGTCTTGGGAATAGTGCCCAGATGTCTGAAGAAGGTGAGAGAGAGGTGAGACCTGGAGAGTATTGGGTATAGTGCTCAGAGGTCTAAAGAAGGTGAGAGAGAGGTTGGATCTGGAGAGTATTGGGAATAGTTCCCAGAAGTCTGTAGAAGGTGAGAGATAGGTGAGAATTGGAGAGTATTGGGAATAGTTCCCAGAGGTCTGAAGTATGTGAGAGAAAGGTGAGACCTGGAGAGGATTGGGAATAATTCCCAGAAATCTGAAGAAGGTGAGACAGAGTTGAGACCTGGAGAGTTTTGGGAATAGTTCCCAGAGGTCTGAAGAAGGCGAGAGAGAGGTGAGACCTGGAGAGTATTAGGAATAGTGCCCAGAGGTTCGAAGGAGTTGAGACAGAGGAGAGACCTGGAGAGTATTGGGAATAGTGCCCAGATGTCTATAGAAGGTGAGAGAGAGGTGAGACCTGGATAGTATTGGAAATAGTGGCCAGAAGTATGAAGAAGTTGAGAGAGTGGTGAGACCTGGAGAGTATTGGGAATAGTGCCCATGGGTCCGTAGAAGGTGAGAGAGAGGTGAGACCTGGAGAGTATTGGGAAAAGTGCCCAGAGGTATGAAGAAGGTGTGACAGAGGTGAGGCCTGGAGAGTATTGGGGATAGTGGCCAGAGGTCTGAAGACGGTATGAGAACAGTGAGATCTGGAGAGTATTGAGAATAGTGCCCAGAGGTCTGAGGAAAGTGAGCGAGAGGTGAGACCTGGCGAGTCATGGGAATAGTGCCCACAGGTCTGAAGAAGGTGAGACAGAGGTGAGACCTGGAGACTATTGGGAATAGTACCCAGAGGTCTCAAACGGTGAGAGAGGGGTGAGACCTGGAGAGTATTGAGAATAGTGCCCAGAGGTCTGTAGAAGGTGACAGAGAGGTGACACCTGGAGAGTATTGGGAATAGTGCCCCGAGGTATGAAGAAGGTGAGAGAGGGGTGAGACCTGGAGAGTATTGGGAATAGGGCCCAGAGGTCTGTAGAAGGTGAGAGAGAGGTGAGACCTGGAGAGTATTGGGAATAGTGCCTAGAGGTCTGAAGACGGTGTGAGAGAGGTGAGACCTGGAGAGTATTGGGAATAGTGCCCAGAGGTCTGAGCAAGGTGAGCGAGAGGTGAGACCTGGTGAGTCATTGGAATAGTGCCCAGAGGTCTGTAGAAGCTGAGAGAGAGGTGAGACCTGGAGAGTATTGGGAATAGTGCCCAGAGATTTGAAGAAGGTGAGACAGGGGTGAGACCTGGAGAGTATTGGGAATAGTGCCCAGGAATCAATAGAAGGTGAGAGAGAGGTGAGACATGTATAGTCTTGGGAATAGTGCACAGAGGTCTGTAGAAGGTGAGAGAGAGGTGAGAATTGGAGAGTATTGGGAATAGTTCCCAGAGGTTTGAAGTATGTGAGAGAAAGGTGAGACCTGGAGAGTTTTGGGAATAGTTCCCAGAGGTCTGTAGAAGGTGAGAGAGAGGTGAGACCTGTAGAGTATTGGGAGTAGTGCCCAGAGGTCTGTAGAAGGTGAGAGAGAGGTGAGACCTGGAGAGTATTGGTAATAGTGCCCAGAGGTATGAAGAAGGTGTGACAGAGGTGAGGCCTTGACAGTATTGGGAATAGGGCCAGAGGTCTGAACGGTGAGAGAGATGTGAGACCTGGAGAGTATTGGGAATAGTGCCCAGAGGTCTAGAGAGAGGTGATACCTGGCGACTATTGGGAATAGTGCCCAGAGGTCTGAGGAGGTTGTGAGACAGGTGGGTTCTGGAGAGTATTGGGAATAGTGCCCAGAGGTCTGAAGAATGTCTGAGAGAGGTGAGACCAGGAGAATATTGGAAATAGTGCCCATAGGTCTGAAGAAGGTGTGAGAGACGTGGGATCTGGAGAGTACTGGGAATAGTGCCCAGAGGTGTGAAGAAGTGTGAGAGAGGTGGTTTCTGGAGAGTATTGGGAATAGTGCCCAGAGGTCTGAAGGAGGTGAGAGAGGGGTGAGACCTGGAGAGTATTGTGAATACTGCCCATAGGTCTGAGGAAGGTGAGCGAGAGGTGAAACCTGGCGAGTCAAGGGAATAGTGCCCAGAGGTCTGAAGAAGGTGAGAGAGGGGTGAGACCTGGAGAGTATTGGGAGTAGTGCCCAAAGGTCTGTAAAAGGTGAGAGAGAAGTGAGACCTGGAGAGTATTGGGAATAGTGCCCAGAGGTCTGAAGACGGTGTGAGAGAGGTGAGACCTGGAGTATTGGGATTCGTGCCCAGAGGTCTGAGGAAGGTGAGCGAGAGGTGAGACCTGGCAAGTCTTGGGAATAGTTCCCAGATGTCTGAAGAAGGTGAGAGAGAGGTGAGACCTGGAGAGTATTGGGTATAGTGCTCAGAGGTCTAAAGAAGGTGTGAGAGAGGTTGGATCTGGAGAGTATTGGGAATAGTTCCCAGAGGTCTGAAGTATGTGAGAGAAAGGTGAGACCTGGAGAGGATTGGGAATAATTCCCAGAAATCTGAAGAAGGTGAGACAGAGGTGAGACCTGGAGAGTTTTGGGAATAGTTCCCAGAGGTCTGTAGAAGGTGAGAGAGAGGTGAGACCTGTAGAGTATTGGGAATAGTGCCCAGAGGTCTGAAGAAGGCGAGAGAGAGGTGAGACCTGGAGAGTATTAGGAATAGTGCCCAGAGGTTCGAAGGAGTTGAGACAGAGGAGAGACCTGGAGAGTATTGGGAATAGTGCTCAGATGTCTATAGAAGGTGAGAGAGAGGTGAGACTTGGATAGTATTGGAAGTAGTGGCCAGAAGTATGAAGAAGTTGAGAGAGTGGTGAGACCTAGAGAGTATTGGGAATAGTGCCCATGGGTCTGTAGAAGGTGAGAGAGAGGTGAGACCTGGAGAGTATTGGGAAAAGTGCCCAGAGGTATGAAGAAGGTGTGACAGAGGTGAGGCCTGGAGAGTATTGGGGATAGTGGCCAGAGGTCTGAAGACGGTATGAGAAGGGTGAGATCTGGAGAGTATTGAGAATAGTGCCCAGAGGTCTGAGGAAAGTGAGCGAGAGGTGAGACCTGGCGAGTCATGGGAATAGTGCCCAGAGGTCTGAAGAAGGTGAGACAGAGGTGAGACCTGGAGACTATTGGGAATAGTACCCAGAGGTCTCAAACGGTGAGAGAGGGTTGAGACCTGGAGAGTATTGAGAATAGTGCCCAGAGGTCTGTAGAAGGTGACAGAGAGGTGACACCTGGAGAGTATTGGGAATAGTGCCCAGAGGTATGAAGAAGGTGAGAGAGGGGTGAGACCTGGAGAGTATTGGGAATAGGGCCCAGAGGTCTGTAGAAGGTGAGAGGTGAGACCTGGAGAGTATTGGGAATAGTGCCTAGAGGTCTGAAGACGGTGTGAGAGAGGTGAGACCTGGAGAGTATTGGGAATAGTGCCCAGAGGTCTGAGCAAGGTGAGCGAGAGGTGAGACCTGGCGAGTCATTGGAATAGTGCCCAGAGGTCTGTAGAAGCTGAGAGAGAGGTGAGACCTGGAGAGTATTGGGAATAGTGCCCAGAGATTTGAAGAAGGTGAGACAGGGGTGAGACCTGGGGAGTATTGGGAATAGTGCCCAGGGATCTATAGAAGGTGAGAGAGAGGTGAGACATGTATAGTCTTGGGAATAGTGCACAGAGGTCTGTAGAAGGTGAGAGAGAGGTGAGACCTGGAGAGTATTGGGAATAGTGCCCAGAGGTCTGTAGAAGGTGAGACAGAGGTGAGACCTGGAGAGTATTGGGAATAGTGCCCAGAGGTCTAGAGAGAGGTGATACCTGGCGAGTATTGGGAATAATGCCCAGAGGTCTGAGGAGGTTGTGAGACAGGTGGGTTCTGGAGAGTATTCGGAATAGTGCCCAGAGGTCTGAAGAAGGTCGGAGAGAGGTGAGACCAGGAGAATATTGGAAATAGTGCCCATAGGTCTGAAGAAGGTGTGAGAGACGTGGGATCTGGAGAGTACTGGGAATAGTGCCCAGAGGTGTGAAGAAGTGTGAGAGAGGTGGTTTCTGGAGAGTATTGGGAATAGTGCCCAGAGGTCTGAAGGAGGTGAGAGAGGGGTGAGACCTGGAGAGTATTGTGAATACTGGCCATAGGTCTGAGGAAGGTGAGCGAGAGGTGAAACCTGGCGAGTCATGGGAATAGTGCCCAGAGGTCTGAAGAAGGTGAGAGAGGGGTGAGACCTGGAGAGTATTGGGAGTAGTGCCCAAAGGTCTGTAAAAGGTGAGAGAGAAGTGAGACCTGGAGAGTATTGGGAATAGTGCCCAGAGGTCTGAAGACGGTGTGAGAGAGGTGAGACCTGGAGTATTGGGAATCGTGCCCAGAGGTCTGAGGAAGGTGAGCGAGAGGTGAGACCTGGCAAGTCTTGGGAATAGTGCCCAGATGTCTGAAGAAGGTGAGAGAGAGGTGGGACCTGGAGAGTATTGGGTATAGTGCTCAGAGGTCTAAAGAAGGTGTGAGAGAGGTTGGATCTGGAGAGTATTGGGAATAGTTCCCAGAGGTCTGTAGAAGGTGAGAGATAGGTGAGAATTGGAGAGTATTGGGAATAGTTCCCAGAGGTCTGAAGTATGTGAGAGAAAGGGGAGACCTGGAGAGGATTGGGAATAGTGCCTAGAGGTCTGAAGACGGTGTGAGAGAGGTGAGACCTGGAGAGTATTGGGAATAGTGCCCAGAGGTCTGAGCAAGGTGAGCGAGAGGTGAGACCTGGCGAGTCATTGGAATAGTGCCCAGAGGTCTGTAGAAGCTGAGAGAGAGGTGAGACCTGGAGAGTATTGGGAATAGTGCCCAGAGATTTGAAGAAGGTCAGACAGGGGTGAGACCTGGAGAGTATTGGGAATAGTGCCCAGGGATCTATAGAAGGTGAGAGAGGGGTGAGACATGTATAGTCTTGGGAATAGTGCACAGAGGTCTGTAGAAGGTGAGAGAGAGGTGAGACCTGGAGAGTATTGGGAATAGTGCCCAGAGGTCTGTAGAAGGTGAGAGAGATGTGAGACCTGGAGAGTATTGGGAATAGTGCCCAGAGGTCTAGAGAGAGGTGATACCTGGCGACTATTGGGAATAGTGCCCAGAAGTCTGAGGAGGTTGTGAGATAGGTGGGTTCTGGAGAGTATTGGGAATAGTGCCCAGAGGTCTGAAGAAGGTCTGAGAGAGGTGAGACCAGGAGAATATTGGAAATAGTGCCCATAGGTCTGAAGAAGGTGTGAGAGGCGTGGGATCTGGAGAGTACTGGGAATAGTGCCCAGAGGTGTGAAGAAGTGTGAGAGAGGTGGTTTCTGGAGAGTATTGGGAATAGTGCCCAGACGTCTGAAGAAGGTGAGAGAGAGGTGAGACCTGGAGAGTATTCGGTATAGTGCTCAAAGGTCTGAAGAAGGTGAGAGAGAGGTGAGACCTGTAGAGTATTGGGAGTAGTGCCCAGAGGTCTGTAGAAGGTGAGAGAGAGGTGAGACCTGGAGAGTATTGGGAATAGTGCCCAGAGGTATGAAGAAGGTGTGACAGAGGTGAGGCCTTGACAGTATTGGGAATAGGGCCAGAGGTCTGAACGGTGAGAGAGATGTGAGACCTGGAGAGTATTGGGAATAGTGCCCAGAGGTCTAGAGAGAGGTGATACCTGGCGACTATTGGGAATAGTGCCCAGAGGTCTGAAGAAGGTCTGAGAGAGGTGAGACCAGCAGAATATTGGAAATAGTGCCCATAGTTCTGAAGAAGGTTGAGAGACGTGGGATCTGGAGAGTACTGGGAATAGTGCCCAGAGGTGTGAAGAAGTGTGAGAGAGGTGGTTTCTGGAGAGTATTGGGAATAGTGCCCAGAGGTCTGAAGGAGGTGAGAGAGGGGTGAGACCTGGAGAGTATTGTGAATACTGCCCATAGGTCTGAGGAAGGTGAGCGAGAGGTGAAACCTGGCGAGTCAAGGGAATAGTGCCCAGAGGTCTGAAGAAGGTGAGAGAGGGTTGAGACCTGGAGGGTATTGGGAGTAGTGCCCAAAGGTCTGTAAAAGGTGAGAGAGAAGTGAGACCTGGAGAGTATTGGGAATAGTTCCCAGAGGTCTGAAGACGGTGTGAGAGAGGTGAGACCTGGAGTATTGGGAATCGTGCCCAGAGGTCTGAGGAAGGTGAGCGAGAGGTGAGACCTGGCAAGTCTTGGGAATAGTGCCCAGATGTCTGAAGAAGGTGAGAGAGAGGTGAGACCTGGAGAGTATTGGGTATAGTGCTCAGAGGTCTAAAGAAGGTGTGAGAGAGGTTGGATCTGGAGAGTATTGGGAATAGTTCCCAGAGGTCTGAAGTATGTGAGAGAAAGGTGAGACCTGGAGAGGATTGGGAATAATTCCCAGAAATCTGAAGAAGGTGAGACCGAGGTGAGTCCTGGAGAGTTTTGGGAATAGTTCCCAGAGGTCTGTAGAAGGTGAGAGAGAGGTGAGACCTGTAGAGTATTGGGAATAGTGCCCAGAGGTCTGAAGAAGGCGAGAGAGAGGTGAGACCTGGAGAGTATTAGGAATAATGCCCAGAGGTTCGAAGGAGTTGAGACAGAGGAGAGACCTGGAGAGTATTGGGAATAGTGCCCAGATGTCTATAGAAGGTGAGAGAGAGGTGAGACTTGGATAGTATTGGAAGTAGTGGCCAGAAGTATGAAGAAGTTGAGAGAGTGGTGAGACCTAGAGAGTATTGGGAATAGTGCCCATGGGTCTGTAGAAGGTGAGAGAGAGGTGAGACCTGGAGAGTATTGGGAAAAGTGCCCAGAGGTATGAAGAAGGTGTGACAGAGGTGAGGCCTGGAGAGTATTGGGGATAGTGGCCAGAGGTCTGAAGACGGTATGAGAAGGGTGAGATCTGGAGAGTATTGAGAATAGTGCCCAGAGGTCTGAGGAAAGTGAGCGAGAGGTGAGACCTGGCGAGTCATGGGAATAGTGCCCAGAGGTCTGAAGAAGGTGAGACAGAGGTGAGACCTGGAGACTATTGGGAATAGTACCCAGAGGTCTCAAACCGTGAGAGAGGGGTGAGACCTGGAGAGTATTGAGAATAGTGCCCAGAGGTCTGTAGAAGGTGACAGAGAGGTGACACCTGGAGAGTATTCGGAATAGTGCCCAGAGGTATGAAGAAGGTGAGAGAGGGGTGAGACCTGGAGAGTATTGGGAATAGTGCCCAGAGGTCTGTAGAAGGTGAGAGAGAGGTGAGACCTGGAGAGTATTGGGAATAGTGCCTAGAGGTCTGAAGACGGTGTGAGAGAGGTGAGACCTGGAGAGTATTGGGAATAGTGCCCAGAGGTCTGAGCAAGGTGAGCGAGAGGTGAGACCTGGCGAGTCATTGGAATAGTGCCCAGAGGTCTGTAGAAGCTGAGAGAGAGGTGAGACCTGGAGAGTATTGGGAATAGTGCCCAGAGATTTGAAGGTGAGACAGGGGTGAGGCCTGGGGAGTATTGGGAATATTGCCCAGGGATCTATAGAAGGTGAGAGAGAGGTGAGACATGTATAGTCTTGGGAATAGTGCACAGAGGTCTGTAGAAGGTGAGAGAGAGGTGAGACCTGGAGAGTATTGGGAATAGTGCCCAGAGGTCTGTAGAAGGTGAGACAGAGGTGAGACCTGGAGAGTATTGGGAATAGTGCACAGAGGTCTAGAGAGAGGTGATACCTGGCAAGTATTGGGAATAATGCCCAGAGGTCTGAGGAGGTTGTGAGACAGGTGGGTTCTGGAGAGTATTCGGAATAGTGCCCAGAGGTCTGAAGAAGGTCTGAGAGAGGTGAGACCAGGAGAATATTGGAAATAGTGCCCATAGGTCTGAAGAAGGTGTGAGAGACGTGGGATCTGGAGAGTACTGGGAATAGTGCCCAGAGGTGTGAAGAAGTGTGAGAGAGGTGGTTTCTGGAGAGTATTGGGAATAGTGCCCAGAGGTCTGAAGGAGGTGAGAGAGGGGTGAGACCTGTAGAGTATTGTGAATACTGCCCATAGGTCTGAGGAAGGTGAGCGAGAGGTGAAACCTGGCGAGTCATGGGAATAGTGCCCAGAGGTCTGAAGAAGGTGAGAGAGGGGTGAGACCTGGAGAGTATTGGGAGTAGTGCCCAAAGGTCTGTAAAAGGTGAGAGAGAAGTGAGACCTGGAGAGTATTGGGAATAGTGCCCAGAGGTCTGAAGACGGTGTGAGAGAGGTGAGACCTGGAGTATTGGGAATCGTGCCCAGAGGTCTGAGGAAGGTGAGCGAGAGGTGAGACCTGGCAAGTCTTGGGAATAGTGCCCAGATGTCTGAAGAAGGTGAGAGAGAGGTGAGACCTGGAGAGTATTGTGTATAGTGCTCAGAGGTCTAAAGAAGGTGTGAGAGAGGTTGGATCTGGAGAGTATTGGGAATAGTTCCCAGAGGTCTGTAGAAGGTGAGAGATAGGTGAGAATTGGAGAGTATTGGGAATAGTTCCCAGAGGTCTGAAGTATGTGAGAGAAAGGGGAGACCTGGAGAGGATTGGGAATAGTGCCTAGAGGTCTGAAGACGGTGTGAGAGAGGTGAGACCTGGAGAGTATTGGGAATAGTGCCCAGAGGTCTGAGCAAGGTGAGCGAGAGGTGAGACCTGGCGAGTCATTGGAATAGTGCCCAGAGGTCTGTAGAAGCTGAGAGAGAGGTGAGACCTGGAGAGTATTGGGAATAGTGCCCAGGGATCTATAGAAGGTGAGAGAGAGGTGAGACATGTATAGTCTTGGGAATAGTGCACAGAGGTCTGTAGAAGGTGAGAGAGAGGTGAGACCTGGAGAGTATTGGGAATAGTGCCCAGAGGTCTGTAGAAGGTGAGAGAGATGTGAGACCTGGAGAGTATTGGGAATAGTGCCCAGAGGTCTAGAGAGAGGTGATACCTGGCGACTATTGGGAATAGTGCCCAGAGGTCTGAGGAGGTTGTGAGACAGGTGGGTTCTGGAGAGTATTGGGAATAGTGCCCAGAGGTCTGAAGAAGGTCTGAGAGAGGTGAGACCAGGAGAATATTGGAAATAGTGCCCATAGGTCTGAAGAAGGTGTGAGAGACGTGGGATCTGGAGAGTACTGGGAATAGTGCCCAGAGGTGTGAAGAAGTGTGAGAGAGGTGGTTTCTGGAGAGTATTGGGAATAGTGCCCAGAGGTCTGAAGGAGGTGAGAGAGGGGTGAGACCTGGAGAGTATTGTGGATACTGCCCATAGGTCTGAGGAAGGTGACCGAGAGGTGAAACCTGGAGAGTATTGGGAGTAGTGCCCAAAGGTCTGTAAAAGGTGAGAGAGAAGTGAGACCTGGAGAGTATTGGGAATAGTGCCCAGAGGTCTGAAGACGGTGTGAGAGAGGTGAGACCTGGAGTATTGGGAATCGTGCCCAGAGGTCTGAGGAAGGTGAGCGAGAGGTGAGACCTGGCAAGTCTTGGGAATAGTGCCCAGATGTCTGAAGAAGGTGAGAGAGAGGTGAGACCTGGAGAGTATTGGGTATAGTGCTCAGAGGTCTAAAGAAGGTGAGAGAGAGGTTGGATCTGGAGAGTATTGGGAATAGTTCCCAGAAGTCTGTAGAAGGTGAGAGATAGGTGAGAATTGGAGAGTATTGGGAATAGTTCCCAGAGGTCTGAAGTATGTGAGAGAAAGGTGAGACCTGGAGAGGATTGGGAATAATTCCCAGAAATCTGAAGAAGGTGAGACAGAGTTGAGACCTGGAGAGTTTTGGGAATAGTTCCCAGAGGTCTGAAGAAGGCGAGAGAGAGGTGAGACCTGGAGAGTATTAGGAATAGTGCCCAGAGGTTCGAAGGAGTTGAGACAGAGGAGAGACCTGGAGAGTATTGGGAATAGTGCCCAGATGTCTATAGAAGGTGAGAGAGAGGTGAGACCTGGATAGTATTGGAAATAGTGGCCAGAAGTATGAAGAAGTTGAGAGAGTGGTGAGACCTGGAGAGTATTGGGAATAGTGCCCATGGGTCCGTAGAAGGTGAGAGAGAGGTGAGACCTGGAGAGTATTGGGAAAAGTGCCCAGAGGTATGAAGAAGGTGTGACAGAGGTGAGGCCTGGAGAGTATTGGGGATAGTGGCCAGAGGTCTGAAGACGGTATGAGAACAGTGAGATCTGGAGAGTATTGAGAATAGTGCCCAGAGGTCTGAGGAAAGTGAGCGAGAGGTGAGACCTGGCGAGTCATGGGAATAGTGCCCACAGGTCTGAAGAAGGTGAGACAGAGGTGAGACCTGGAGACTATTGGGAATAGTACCCAGAGGTCTCAAACGGTGAGAGAGGGGTGAGACCTGGAGAGTATTGAGAATAGTGCCCAGAGGTCTGTAGAAGGTGACAGAGAGGTGACACCTGGAGAGTATTGGGAATAGTGCCCCGAGGTATGAAGAAGGTGAGAGAGGGGTGAGACCTGGAGAGTATTGGGAATAGGGCCCAGAGGTCTGTAGAAGGTGAGAGAGAGGTGAGACCTGGAGAGTATTGGGAATAGTGCCTAGAGGTCTGAAGACGGTGTGAGAGAGGTGAGACCTGGAGAGTATTGGGAATAGTGCCCAGAGGTCTGAGCAAGGTGAGCGAGAGGTGAGACCTGGTGAGTCATTGGAATAGTGCCCAGAGGTCTGTAGAAGCTGAGAGAGAGGTGAGACCTGGAGAGTATTGGGAATAGTGCCCAGAGATTTGAAGAAGGTGAGACAGGGGTGAGACCTGGAGAGTATTGGGAATAGTGCCCAGGAATCAATAGAAGGTGAGAGAGAGGTGAGACATGTATTGTCTTGGGAATAGTGCACAGAGGTCTGTAGAAGGTGAGAGAGAGGTGAGAATTGGAGAGTATTGGGAATAGTTCCCAGAGGTTTGAAGTATGTGAGAGAAAGGTGAGACCTGGAGAGTTTTGGGAATAGTTCCCAGAGGTCTGTAGAAGGTGAGAGAGAGGTGAGACCTGTAGAGTATTGGGAGTAGTGCCCAGAGGTCTGTAGAAGGTGAGAGAGAGGTGAGACCTGGAGAGTATTGGTAATAGTGCCCAGAGGTATGAAGAAGGTGTGACAGAGGTGAGGCCTTGACAGTATTGGGAATAGGGCCAGAGGTCTGAACGGTGAGAGAGATGTGAGACCTGGAGAGTATTGGGAATAGTGCCCAGAGGTCTAGAGAGAGGTGATACCTGGCGACTATTGGGAATAGTGCCCAGAGGTCTGAGGAGGTTGTGAGACAGGTGGGTTCTGGAGAGTATTGGGAATAGTGCCCAGAGGTCTGAAGAATGTCTGAGAGAGGTGAGACCAGGAGAATATTGGAAATGGTGCCCATAGGTCTGAAGAAGGTGTGAGAGACGTGGGATCTGGAGAGTACTGGGAATAGTGCCCAGAGGTGTGAAGAAGTGTGAGAGAGGTGGTTTCTGGAGAGTATTGGGAATAGTGCCCAGAGGTCTGAAGGAGGTGAGAGAGGGGTGAGACCTGGAGAGTATTGTGAATACTGCCCATAGGTCTGAGGAAGGTGAGCGAGAGGTGAAACCTGGCGAGTCAAGGGAATAGTGCCCAGAGGTCTGAAGAAGGTGAGAGAGGGGTGAGACCTGGAGAGTATTGGGAGTAGTGCCCAAAGGTCTGTAAAAGGTGAGAGAGAAGTGAGACCTGGAGAGTATTGGGAATAGTGCCCAGAGGTCTGAAGACGGTGTGAGAGAGGTGAGACCTGGAGTATTGGGATTCGTGCCCAGAGGTCTGAGGAAGGTGAGCGAGAGGTGAGACCTGGCAAGTCTTGGGAATAGTTCCCAGATGTCTGAAGAAGGTGAGAGAGAGGTGAGACCTGGAGAGTATTGGGTATAGTGCTCAGAGGTCTAAAGAAGGTGTGAGAGAGGTTGGATCTGGAGAGTATTGGGAATAGTTCCCAGAGGTCTGAAGTATGTGAGAGAAAGGTGAGACCTGGAGAGGATTGGGAATAATTCCCAGAAATCTGAAGAAGGTGAGACAGAGGTGAGACCTGGAGAGTTTTGGGAATAGTTCCCAGAGGTCTGTAGAAGGTGAGAGAGAGGTGAGACCTGTAGAGTATTGGGAATAGTGCCCAGAGGTCTGAAGAAGGCGAGAGAGAGGTGAGACCTGGAGAGTATTAGGAATAGTGCCCAGAGGTTCGAAGGAGTTGAGACAGAGGAGAGACCTGGAGAGTATTGGGAATAGTGCTCAGATGTCTATAGAAGGTGAGAGAGAGGTGAGACTTGGATAGTATTGGAAGTAGTGGCCAGAAGTATGAAGAAGTTGAGAGAGTGGTGAGACCTAGAGAGTATTGGGAATAGTGCCCATGGGTCTGTAGAAGGTGAGAGAGAGGTGAGACCTGGAGAGTATTGGGAAAAGTGCCCAGAGGTATGAAGAAGGTGTGACAGAGGTGAGGCCTGGAGAGTATTGGGGATAGTGGCCAGAGGTCTGAAGACGGTATGAGAAGGGTGAGATCTGGAGAGTATTGAGAATAGTGCCCAGAGGTCTGAGGAAAGTGAGCGAGAGGTGAGACCTGGCGAGTCATGGGAATAGTGCCCAGAGGTCTGAAGAAGGTGAGACAGAGGTGAGACCTGGAGACTATTGGGAATAGTACCCAGAGGTCTCAAACGGTGAGAGAGGGTTGAGACCTGGAGAGTATTGAGAATAGTGCCCAGAGGTCTGTAGAAGGTGACAGAGAGGTGACACCTGGAGAGTATTGGGAATAGTGCCCAGAGGTATGAAGAAGGTGAGAGAGGGGTGAGACCTGGAGAGTATTGGGAATAGGGCCCAGAGGTCTGTAGAAGGTGAGAGGTGAGACCTGGAGAGTATTGGGAATAGTGCCTAGAGGTCTGAAGACGGTGTGAGAGAGGTGAGACCTGGAGAGTATTGGGAATAGTGCCCAGAGGTCTGAGCAAGGTGAGCGAGAGGTGAGACCTGGCGAGTCATTGGAATAGTGCCCAGAGGTCTGTAGAAGCTGAGAGAGAGGTGAGACCTGGAGAGTATTGGGAATAGTGCCCAGAGATTTGAAGAAGGTGAGACAGGGGTGAGACCTGGGGAGTATTGGGAATAGTGCCCAGGGATCTATAGAAGGTGAGAGAGAGGTGAGACATGTATAGTCTTGGGAATAGTGCACAGAGGTCTGTAGAAGGTGAGAGAGAGGTGAGACCTGGAGAGTATTGGGAATAGTGCCCAGAGGTCTGTAGAAGGTGAGACAGAGGTGAGACCTGGAGAGTATTGGGAATAGTGCCCAGAGGTCTAGAGAGAGGTGATACCTGGCGAGTATTGGGAATAATGCCCAGAGGTCTGAGGAGGTTGTGAGACAGGTGGGTTCTGGAGAGTATTCGGAATAGTGCCCAGAGGTCTGAAGAAGGTCGGAGAGAGGTGAGACCAGGAGAATATTGGAAATAGTGCCCATAGGTCTGAAGAAGGTGTGAGAGACGTGGGATCTGGAGAGTACTGGGAATAGTGCCCAGAGGTGTGAAGAAGTGTGAGAGAGGTGGTTTCTGGAGAGTATTGGGAATAGTGCCCAGAGGTCTGAAGGAGGTGAGAGAGGGGTGAGACCTGGAGAGTATTGTGAATACTGGCCATAGGTCTGAGGAAGGTGAGCGAGAGGTGAAACCTGGCGAGTCATGGGAATAGTGCCCAGAGGTCTGAAGAAGGTGAGAGAGGGGTGAGACCTGGAGAGTATTGGGAGTAGTGCCCAAAGGTCTGTAAAAGGTGAGAGAGAAGTGAGACCTGGAGAGTATTGGGAATAGTGCCCAGAGGTCTGAAGACGGTGTGAGAGAGGTGAGACCTGGAGTATTGGGAATCGTGCCCAGAGGTCTGAGGAAGGTGAGCGAGAGGTGAGACCTGGCAAGTCTTGGGAATAGTGCCCAGATGTCTGAAGAAGGTGAGAGAGAGGTGGGACCTGGAGAGTATTGGGTATAGTGCTCAGAGGTCTAAAGAAGGTGTGAGAGAGGTTGGATCTGGAGAGTATTGGGAATAGTTCCCAGAGGTCTGTAGAAGGTGAGAGATAGGTGAGAATTGGAGAGTATTGGGAATAGTTCCCAGAGGTCTGAAGTATGTGAGAGAAAGGGGAGACCTGGAGAGGATTGGGAATAGTGCCTAGAGGTCTGAAGACGGTGTGAGAGAGGTGAGACCTGGAGAGTATTGGGAATAGTGCCCAGAGGTCTGAGCAAGGTGAGCGAGAGGTGAGACCTGGCGAGTCATTGGAATAGTGCCCAGAGGTCTGTAGAAGCTGAGAGAGAGGTGAGACCTGGAGAGTATTGGGAATAGTGCCCAGAGATTTGAAGAAGGTCAGACAGGGGTGAGACCTGGAGAGTATTGGGAATAGTGCCCAGGGATCTATAGAAGGTGAGAGAGAGGTGAGACATGTATAGTCTTGGGAATAGTGCACAGAGGTCTGTAGAAGGTGAGAGAGAGGTGAGACCTGGAGAGTATTGGGAATAGTGCCCAGAGGTCTGTAGAAGGTGAGAGAGATGTGAGACCTGGAGAGTATTGGGAATAGTGCCCAGAGGTCTAGAGAGAGGTGATACCTGGCGACTATTGGGAATAGTGCCCAGAAGTCTGAGGAGGTTGTGAGATAGGTGGGTTCTGGAGAGTATTGGGAATAGTGCCCAGAGGTCTGAAGAAGGTCTGAGAGAGGTGAGACCAGGAGAATATTGGAAATAGTGCCCATAGGTCTGAAGAAGGTGTGAGAGGCGTGGGATCTGGAGAGTACTGGGAATAGTGCCCAGAGGTGTGAAGAAGTGTGAGAGAGGTGGTTTCTGGAGAGTATTGGGAATAGTGCCCAGAGGTCTGAAGGAGGTGAGAGAGGGGTGAGACCTGGAGAGTACTGTGAATACTGCCCATAGGTCTGAGGAAGGTGACCGAGAGGTGAAACCTGGCGAGTCATGGGAATAGTGCCCAGACGTATGAAGAAGGTGAGAGAGGGGTGAGACCTGGAGAGTATTGGGAGTAGTGCCCAAAGGTCTGTAAAAGGTGAGAGAGAAGTGAGACCTGGAGAGTATTGGGAATAGTGCCCAGAGGTCTGAAGACGGTGTGAGAGAGGTGAGACCTGGAGTATTGGGAATCGTGCCCAGAGGTCTGAGGAAGGTGAGCGAGAGGTGAGACCTGGCAAGTCTTGGGAATAGTGCCCAGATGTCTGAAGAAGGTGAGAGAGAGGTGAGACCTGGAGAGTATTGGGTATAGTGCTCACAGGTCTAAAGAAGGTGTGAGAGAGGTTGGATCTGGAGAGTATTGGGAATAGTTCCCAGAGGTCTGTAGAAGGTGAGAGATAGGTGAGAATTGGAGAGTATTGGGAATAGTTCCCAGAGGTCTGAAGTATGTGAGAGAAAGGTGAGACCTGGAGAGGATTGGGAATAATTCCCAGAAATCTGAAGAAGGTGAGACAGAGGTGAGACCTGGAGAGTTTTGGGAATAGTTCCCAGAGGTCTGTAGAATGTGAGAGAGAGGTGAGACCTGTAGAGTATTGGGAATAGTGCCCAGAGGTCTGAAGAAGGCGAGAGAGAGGTGAGACCTGGAGAGCATTAGGAATAGTGCCCAGAGGTTCGAAGGAGTTGAGACAGAGGAGAGACCTGGAGAGTATTGGGAATAGTGCCCAGATGTCTATAGAAGGTGAGAGAGAGGTGAGACCTGGATAGTATTGGAAATAGTGGCCAGAAGTATGAAGAAGTTGAGAGAGTGGTGAGACCTGGAGAGTATTGGGAATAGTGCCCATGGGTCCGTAGAAGGTGAGAGAGAGGTGAGACCTGGAGAGTATTGGGAAAAGTGCCCAGAGGTATGAAGAAGGTGTGACAGAGGTGAGGCCTGGAGAGTATTGGGGATAGTGGCCAGAGGTCTGAAGACGGTATGAGAAGAGTGAGATCTGGAGAGTATTGAGAATAGTGCCCAGAGGTCTGAGGAAAGTGAGCGAGAGGTGAGACCTGGCGAGTCATGGGAATAGTGCCCACAGGTCTGAAGAAGGTGAGACAGAGGTGAGACCTGGAGACTATTGGGAATAGTACCCAGAGGTCTCAAACGGTGAGAGAGGGGTGAGACCTGGAGAGTATTGAGAATAGTGCCCAGAGGTCTGTAGAAGGTGACAGAGAGGTGACACCTGGAGAGTATTGGGAATAGTGCCCCGAGGTATGAAGAAGGTGAGAGAGGGGTGAGACCTGGAGAGTATTGGGAATAGGGCCCAGAGGTCTGTAGAAGGTGAGAGAGAGGTGAGACCTGGAGAGTATTGGGAATAGTGCCTAGAGGTCTGAAGACGGTGTGAGAGAGGTGAGACCTGGAGAGTATTGGGAATAGTGCCCAGAGGTCTGAGCAAGGTGAGCGAGAGGTGAGACCTGGCGAGTCCTTGGAATAGTGCCCAGAGGTCTGTAGAAGCTGAGAGAGAGGTGAGACCTGGAGAGTATTGGGAATAGTGCCCAGAGATTTGAAGAAGGTGAGACAGGGGTGAGACCTGGAGAGTATTGGGAATAGTGCCAAGGAATCAATAGAAGGTGAGAGAGAGGTGAGACATGTATAGTCTTGGGAATAGTGCACAGAGGTCTGTAGAAGGTGAGAGAGAGGTGAGACCTGGAGAGTATTGGGAATAGTGCCCAGAGGTCTGTAGAAGGTGAGACAGAGGTGAGACCTGGAGAGTATTGGGAATAGTGCCCAGAGGTATGAAGAAGGTGAGAGTGGGGTGAGACCTGGAGAGTATTGGGAATAGTGCCCAGAGGTCTGAGGAAGGTGAGCGAGAGGTGAGACCTGGCGAGTCATGGGAATAGTGCCCAGATGTCTGAAGAAGGTGAGAGAGAGGTGAGACCTGGAGAGTATTGGGTATAGTGCTCAGAGGTCTAAAGAAGGTGTGAGAGTGGTTGGATCTGGAGAGTATTGGGAATAGTTCCCAGGGGTCTGTAGAAGGTGAGAGAGAGGTGAGACCTGGAGAGTATTGGGAATAGTGCCCAGAGGTCTGTAGAAGGTGAGAGAGAGGTGAGACCTGGAGACTATTGGGAATAGTGCCCAGAGGTCTGAAGAAGGTGAGACAGGGGTGAGACCTGGAGAGTATTCGGAAAAGTGCCCAGAGGTCTGTAGAAGGTGAGAGAGAGGTGAGAATTGTAGAGTATTGGGAATAGTGCCCAGAGGTCTGTAGAAGGTGTAAGAGAGGTGGTATCTGGAGAGTATTGGGAATAGTTCCCAGAGGTCTGAAGTATGTGAGAGAAAGGTGAGACCTGGAGAGTATTGGGAATAGTTCCCAGAAATCTGAAGAAGGTGAGACAGAGGTGAGGCCTGGAGAGTTTTTGGATTAGTTCCCAGAGGACTGTAGAAGGTGAGAGAGAGGTGAGACCTGTAGAGTATTGGGAATAGTGCCCAGAGGTCTGAAGAAGGCGAGAGAGAGGTGAGACCTGGAGAGTATTGGGAATAGTGCCCAGAGGTCCGAAGGAGGTGAGACAGAGGAGAGACCTGGAGAGTATTGGGAATAGTGGCCAGGTTTGAAGAAGTTGAGAGAGTGGTGAAACCTGGAGAGTATTGGGAATAGTGCCCATAGGTCTGTAGAAGGTGAGAGAGAGGTGAGACCTGGAGAGTATTGGGAATAGTGCCCAGATGTCTGAATAAGGTGTGAGAGACATGGGATCTGGAGAGTACTGGGAATAGTGCCCAGAGGTGTGATGAAGTGTGAGAGAAGTGGTATCTGGAGAGTATTGGGAATCGTGCCCAGAGGTCTGAAGGAGGTGAGAGAGGGGTGAGACCTGGAGAGTATTGTGAATACTGCCCAGAGGTCTGAGGAAGGTGAGCGAGAGGTGAAACCTGGCGAGTCATGGGAATAGTGCCCAGATGTCTGAAGAAGGTGAGAGAGGGGTGAGACCTGGAGAGTATTGGGAGTATTGCCCAGAGGTCTGAAGAAGGTGAGAGACGGGTGAGACCTGGAGAGTATTGGGAATAGTGCCCAGAGGTCTGTAAAAGGTGAGAGAGAGGTGAGACCTGGGAATAGTGCCCAGATGTCTGAATAAGGTGTGAGAGACATGGGATCTGGAGAGTACTGGGAATAGTGCCCAGAGGTGTGATGAAGTGTGAGAGAGGTGGTATCTGGAGAGTATTGGGAATAGTGCCCAGAGGTCTGAAGGAGGTGAGAGAGGGGTGAGACCTGGAGAGTATTGTGAATACTGCCCAGAGGTCTGAGGAGGGTGAGCGAGAGGTGAGACCTGGCGAGTCATGGGAATAGTGCTCAGAGGTCTGAAGAAGATGTGAGAGAGGTTGGATGTGGAGAGTATTGGCAATAGTTCCCAGGGGTCTGTAGAAGGTGAGAGAGAGGTGAGATCTGGAGAGTATTGGGAATAGTGCCCAGAGGTCTGTAGAAGGTGAGAGAGAGGTGAGACCTGGAGAGTATTGGGTATAGTGCTCAGAGGTCTGAAGAAGGCGTGAGAGAGGTTGGATCTGGAGAGTATTGGCAATAGTTCCCAGGGGTCTGTAGAAGGTGAGAGAGAGGTGAGACCTGGAGAGTATTCGGAATAGTGCCCAGAGGTCTGTAGAAGGTGTGAGAGAGGTGGTATCTGGAGAGTATTGGGAATAGTTCCCAGAGGTCTGAAGTATGTGAGAGAAAGGTGAGACCTGGAGAGTATTGGGAATAGTTCCCAGAAATCTGAAGAAGGTGATACAGAGGTGAGACCTGGAGAGTTTTGGGAATAGTGCCCAGAGGTCTGCAGAAGGTGAGAGAGAGGTGAGACCTGTAGAGTATTGTGAATAGTGCCCAGAGGTCTGCAGAAGGCAAGAGAGATGTGAGACTTGGAGAGTATTGGGAATAGTGCCCAGAGGTCCGAAGGAGGTGAGACAGAAGATAGACCTGGAGAGTATTGCCCAGAGTAGTGCCCAGAGGTCTGTAGAAGGTGAGAGAGAGGTGAGACCTGGAGAGTATTGGGAATAGTGGCCAGAGGTATGAAGAAGTTGAGAGAGTGGGGAGACCTGGAGGGTATTGGGAATAGTGCCCATCGGTCTTTAGAAGGTGAGAGAGAGAGGTGAGACCTGGAGAGTATTGGGAATAGTGCCCAGAGGTATGAAGAAGGTGTGATAGAGGTGAGGCCTGGACAGAATTGGGAATAGGGCCAGAGGTCTGAACGGTGAGAGAGAGGTGAGATCTGGAGAGTATTGTTAATAGTGCCCAGAGGTCTAGAGAGAGGTGATACCTGGTGAGTATTCGGAATAGTGCCCAGAGGTCTGAGGAGGTTGTGAGACAGGTGGGTTCTGGAGAGTATTGGGAATAGTGCCCAGAGGTCTGAAGAAGGTCTGAGAGAGGTGAGACCAGGAGAATATTGGAAATAGTGCCCATAGGTCTGAAGAAGGTGTGAGAGACGTGGGATCTGGAGAGTACTGGGAATAGTGCCCAGAGGTGTGAAGAAGTGTGAGAGAGGTGGTTTCTGGAGAGTATTGGGAATAGTGCCCAGAGGTCTGAAGGAGGTGAGAGAGGGGTGAGACCTGGAGAGTATTGTGAATACTGCCCATAGGTCTGAGGAAGGTGAGCGAGAGGTGAAACCTGGCGAGTCATGGGAATAGTGCCCAGATGTCTGAAGAAGGTGAGAGAGGGGTGAGACCTGGAGAGTATTGGGAGTAGTGCCCAGAGGTCTGTAAAAGGTGAGAGAGAAGTGAGACCTGGAGAGTATTGGGAATAGTGCCCAGAGGTCTGAAGATGGTGTGAGAGAGGTGAGACTTGGAGAGTATTGGGAATAGTGCCCAGAGGTCTGAGGAAGGTGAGCGAGAGGTGAGACCTGGCAAGTCATGGGAAAAGTGCCCAGATGTCTGAAGAAGGTGAGAGAGAGGTGAGACCTGGAGAGTATTGGGTATAGTGCTCAGAGGTCTAAAGAAGGTGTGAGAGAGGTTGGATCTGGAGAGTATTGGGAATAGTTCCCAGAGGTCTGTAGAAGGTGAGAGATAGGTGAGAATTGGAGAGTATGGGGAATAGTTCCCAGAGGTCTGAAGTATGTGAGAGAAAGGTGAGACCTGGAGAGTATTGGGAATAATTCCCAGAAATCTGAAGAAGGTGAGACAGAGGTCAGACCTGGAGAGTTTTGGGAATAGTTCCCAGAGGTCTGTAGAAGGTGAGAGAGAGGTGAGACCTGTAGAGTATTGGGAATAGTGCCCAGAGGTCTGAAGAAGGCGAGAGAGAGGTGAGACCTGGAGAGTATTAGGAATAGTGCCCAGAGGTTCGAAGGAGGTGAGACAGAGGAGAGACCTGGATAGTATTGGGAATAGTGCCCAGATGTCTGTAGAAGGTGAGAGAGAGGTGAGGCCTGGAGAGTATTGGGGATAGTAGCCAGATGTCTGAAGACGGTATGAGAAGGGTGAGACCTGGAGAGTATTGGGAATAGTGCCCAGAGGTCTGAGGAAAGTGAGCGAGAGGTGAGACCTGGCGAGTCATGGGAATAGTGCCCAGAGGTCTGAAGAAGGTGAGACAGAGGTGAGACCTGGAGACTATTGGGAATAGTACCCAGAGGTCTGAAAACGGTGAGAGAGGGGTGAGACCTGGAGAGTATTGAGAATAGTGCTCAGAGGTCTGTAGAAGGTGACAGAGAGGTGACACCTGGAGAGTATTGGGAATAGTGCCCAGAGGTATGAAGAAGGTGAGAGAGGGGTGAGAACTGGAGAGTATTGGGAATAGTGCCCAGAGGTCTGTAGAAGGTGAGAGAGAGGTGAGACCTGGAGAGTATTGGGAATAGTGCCTAGAAGTCTGAAGACGGTGTGAGAGAGGTGAGACCTGGAGAGTATTGGGAATAGTTCCCAGAGGTCTGAGCAAGGTGAGCGAGAGGTGAGACCTGGCGAGTCATTGGAATAGTGCCCAGAGGTCTGTAGAAGCTGAGATAGAGGTGAGACCTGGAGAGTATTGGGAATAGTGCCCAGAGGTTTGAAGAAGGTGAGACAGGGGTGAGACCTGGAGAGTATTGGGAATAGTGCCCAGGGATCTATAGAAGGTGAGAGAGAGGTGAGACATGTATAGTCTTGGGAATAGTGCACAGAGGTCTGTAGAAGGTGAGAGAGAGGTGAGACCTGGAGAGTATTGGGAATAGTGCCCAGAATTCTGTAGAAGGTGAGACAGAGGTGAGACCTGGAGAGTATTGGGAATAGTGCCCAGAGGTATGAAGAAGGTGAGAGTGGGGTGAGACCTGGAGAGTATTGGGAATAGTGCCCACAGGTCTGAGGAAGGTGAGCGAGAGGTGAGACCTGGCGAGTGCGCAGATGTCTGAAGAAGGTGAGAGAGAGGTGAGACCTGGAGAGTATTGGGATAGTGCCCAGAGGTCTGTAGAAGGTGAGACAGAGGTGAGACCTGGAGAGTATTGGGTATAGTGCTCAGAGGTCTAAAGAAGGTGTGAGAGTGGTTGGATCTGGAGAGTATTGGGAATATTTCCCAGGGGTCTGTAGAAGGTGAGAGAGAGGTGAGACCTGGAGAGTATTGGGAATATTGCCCAGAGGTCTGTAGAAGGTGAGAGAGAGGTGAGACCTGGAGACTATTGGGAATTAGTGCCCAGAGGTCTGAAGAAGGTGAGACAGGGGTGAGACCTGGAGAGTATTCAGAAAAGTACCCAGAGGTCTGTAGAAGGTGAGAGAGAGGTGAGAATTGTAGAGTATTGGGAATAGTGCCCAGAGGTCTGTATAAGGTGTGAGAGAGGTGGTATCTGGAGAGTATTGGGAATAGTTCCCAGAGGTCTGAACTATGTGAGAGAAAGGTGAGACCTGGAGAGTATTGGGTATAATTCCCAGAAATCTGAAGAAGGTGAGACCTGGAGAGTTTTGGGAATAGTTCCCAGAGGACTGTAGAAGGTGAGAGAGAGGTGAGACCTGTAGAGCATTGGGAATAGTGCCCAGAGGTCTGAAGAAGGCGAGAGAGAGGTGAGACCTGGAGAATATTGGGAATAGTGCCCAGAGGTCCGAAGGAGGTGAGACAGAGGAGAGACCAGGAGAGTATTGGGAATAGTGGCCAGGTATGAAGAAGTTGAGAGAGTGGTGAAACCTGGAGAGTAATGGGAATAGTGCCCATAGGTCTGTAGAAGGTGAGAGAGAGGTGAGACCTGGAGAGTATTGGGAATAGTGCCCAGATGTCTGAATAAGGTGTGAGAGACATGGGATCTGGAGAGTACTGGGAATAGTGCCCAGAGGTGTGATGAAGTGTGAGAGAGGTGGTATCTGGAGAGTATTGGGAATAGTGCCCAGAGGTCTGAAGGAGGTGAGAGAGGGGTGAGACCTGGACAGTATTGTGAATACTGCCCATAGGTCTGTGGAAGGTGAGCGAGAGGTGAGACCTGGTGAGTCATGGGAATAGTACCCAGAGGTCTGAAGAAGGTGAGAGAAGGGTGAGACCCGGAGAGTATTGGGAATAGTGCCAAGAGGTCTGTAAAAGGTGAGAGAGAGGTGAGACCTGGAGAGTATTGGGAATAGTGCCCAGATGTCTGAATAAGGTGTGAGAGACATGGGATCTGGAGAGTACTGGAAATAGTGCCCAGAGGTGTGATGAAGTGTGAGAGAGGTGGTATCTGGAGAGTATTGGGAATAGTGCCCAGAGGTCTGAAGGAGGTGAGAGAGGGGTGAGACCTGGAGAGTATTGTGAATACTGCCCAGAGGTCTGAGGAAGGTGAGCGAGAGGTGAGACCTGGCGAGTCATGGGAATAGTGTCCAGAGGTCTGAAGACGGTGTGAGAGAGGTGAGACCTGGAAAGTACTGGGAATAGTGCCCAGAGGTCTGAGGAAGGTGAGCGAGAGGTGAGACCTGGCGAGTCATGGGAATAGTGCCCAGACGTCTGAAGAAGGTGAGAGAGAGGTGAGATCTGGAGAGTATTGGGTATAGTGCTCAGAGGTCTGAAGAAGGTGTGAGAGAGGTTGATCTGGAGAGTATTGGCAATAGTTCCCAGGGGTCTGTAGAAGGTGAGAGAGAGGTGAGACCTGGAGAGTATTGGGAATAGTGCCCAGAGGTCTGTAGAAGGTGAGAGAGAGGTGAGACCTGGAGAGTATTGGGAATAGTGCCCAGAGGTCTGAAGACGGTGTGAGAGAGGTGAGACCTGGAGTATTGGGAATCGTGCCCAGAGGTCTGAGGAAGGTGAGCGAGAGGTGAGACCTGGCAAGTCTTGGGAATAGTGCCCAGATGTCTGAAGAAGGTGAGAGAGAGGTGAGACCTGGAGAGTATTGGGAATAGTTCCCAGAGGTTTGAAGTAAGTGAGAGAAAGGTGAGACCTGGAGAGTTTTGGGAATAGTTCCCAGAGGTCTGTAGAGGGTGAGAGAGAGGTGAGACCTGTAGAGTATTGGGAATAGTGCCCAGAGGTCTGAAGAAGGCGAGAGAGAGGTGAGACCTGGAGAGTATTGAGAATAGTGCCCAGAGGTCCGAAGGAGGTGAGACAGAGGAGAGACCTGGAGAGTATTGCCCAGAGTAGTGCCCAGAGGTCTGTAGAAGGTGAGAGAGAGGTGAGACCTGGAGAGTATTGGGAATAGTGGCCAGAGGTATGAAGAAGTTGAGAGAGTGATGAGACCTGGAGGGTATTGGGAATAGTGCCCATAGGTCTTTAGAAGGTGAGAGAGAGGTGAGACCTGGAGAGTATTGGGAATAGTGCCCAGAGGTATGAAGAAGGTGTGACAGAGGTGAGGCCTTGACAGTATTGGGAATAGGGCCAGAGGTCTGAACGGTGAGAGAGATGTGAGACCTGGAGAGTATTGGGAATAGTGCCCAGAGGTCTAGAGAGAGGTGATACCTGGCGAGTATTGGGAATAGTGCCCAGAGGTCTGAGGAGGTTGTGAGACAGGTGGGTTCTGGAGAGTATTGGGAATAGTGCCCAGAGGTCTGAAGAAGGTCTGAGAGAGGTGAGACCAGGAGAATATTGGAAATAGTGCCCATAGGTCTGAAGAAGGTGTGAGAGACGTGGGATCTGGAGAGTACTGGGAATAGTGCCCAGAGGTGTGAAGAAGTGTGAGAGAGGTGGTTTCTGGAGAGTATTGGGAATAGTGCCCAGAGGTCTGAAGGAGGTGAGAGAGGGGTGAGACCTGGAGAGTATTGTGAATACTGCCCATCGGTCTGAGGAAGGTGAGCGAGGGGTGAAACCTGGCGAGTCATGGGAATAGTGCCCAAAGGTCTGTAAAAGGTGAGAGAGAAGTGAGACCTGGAGAGTATTGGGAATAGTGCCCAGAGGTCTGAAGACGGTGTGAGAGAGGTGAGACCTGGAGTATTGGGAATCGTGCCCAGAGGTCTGAGGAAGGTGAGCGAGAGGTGAGACCTGGCAAGTCTTGGGAATAGTGCCCAGATATCTGAAGAAGGTGAGAGAGAGGTGAGACCTGGAGAGTATTGGGAATAGTTCCCAGAGGTTTGAAGTATGTGAGAGAAAGGTGAGACCTGGAGAGTTTTGGGAATAGTTCCCAGAGGTCTGTAGAAGGTGAGAGAGAGGTGAGACCTGTAGAGTATTGGGAATAGTGCCAGAGGTCTGAAGAAGGTGAGAGAGAGGTGAGACCTGGAGAGTATTGAGAATAGTGCCCAGAGGTCCGAAGGAGGTGAGATAGAGGAGAGACCTGGAGAGCATTGCCCAGAGTAGTGCCCAGAGGTCTGTAGAAGGTGAGAGAGAGGTGAGAACTGGAGAGTATTGGGAATAGTGGCCAGAGGTATGAAGAAGTTGAGAGAGTGATGAGACCTGGAGGGTATTGGGAATAGTGCCCATAGGTCTTTAGAAGGTGAGAGAGAGGTGTGACCTGGAGAGTATTGGGAATAGTGCCCATAGGTCTTTAGAAGGTGAGAGAGAGGTGAGACCTGGAGAGTATTGGGAATAGTGCCCAGAGGTATGAAGAAGGTGTGACAGAGGTGAGACCTTGACAGTATTGGGAATAGGGCCAGAGGTCTGAACGGTGAGAGAGATGTGAGACCTGGAGAGTATTGGGAATAGTGCCCAGAGGTCTAGAGAGAGGTGATACCTGGCGAGTATTGGGAATAGTGCCCAGAGGTCTGAGGAGGTTGTGAGACAGGTGGGTTCTGGAGAGTACTGGGAATAGTGCCCAGAGGTGTGAAGAAGTGTGAGAGAGGTGGTTTCTGGAGAGTATTGGGAATA
Source organism: Ambystoma mexicanum (assembly GCF_040938575.1). NCBI lineage: Eukaryota > Metazoa > Chordata > Amphibia > Caudata > Ambystomatidae > Ambystoma > Ambystoma mexicanum. The sequence goes on along the minus strand of NC_090926.1, from coordinate 320,635,476 downwards.
GTGCCCAGAGGTCTGAAGGAGGTGAGAGAGGGGTGAGACCTGGAGAGTATTGTGAATACTGCCCATAGGTCTGAGGAAGGTGAGCGAGAGGTGAAACCTGGCGAGTCATGGGAATAGTGCCCAGAGGTCTGAAGAAGGTGAGAGAGGGGTGAGACCTGGAGAGTATTGGGAGTAGTGCCCAAAGGTCTGTAAAAGGTGAGAGAGAAGTGAGACCTGGAGAGTATTGGGAATAGTGCCCAGAGGTCTGAAGACGGTGTGAGAGAGGTGAGACCTGGAGTATTGGGAATCGTGCCCAGAGGTCTGAGGAAGGTGAGCGAGAGGTGAGACCTGGCAAGTCTTGGGAATAGTGACCAGATGTCTGAAGAAGGTGAGAGAGAGGTGAGACCTGGAGAGTATTGGGTATAGTGCTCAGAGGTCTAAAGAAGGTGTGAGAGAGGTTGGATCTGGAGAGTATTGGGAATAGTTCCCAGAGGTCTGTAGAAGGTGAGAGATAGGTGAGAATTGGAGAGTATTGGGAATAGTTCCCAGAGGTCTGAAGTATGTGAGAGAAAGGTGAGACCTGGAGAGGATTGGGACTAATTCCCAGAAATCTGAAGAAGGTGAGACAGAGGTGAGACCTGGAGAGGTTTGCGAATAGTTCCCAGAGGTCTGTAGAAGGTGAGAGAGAGGTGAGACCTGTAGAGTATTGGGAATAGTGCCCAGAGGTCTGAAGAAGGCGAGAGAGAGGTGAGACCTGGAGAGTATTAGGAATAGTGCCTAGAGGTTCGAAGGAGTTGAGACAGAGGAGAGACCTGGAGAGTATTGGGAATAGTGCTCAGATGTCTATAGAAGGTGAGAGAGAGGTGAGACCTGGATAGTATTGGAAATAGTGGCCAGAAGTATGAAGAAGTTGAGAGAGTGGTGAGACCTGGAGAGTATTGGGAATAGTGCCCATGGGTCTGTAGAAGGTGAGAGAGAGGTGAGACCTGGAGAGTATTGGGAAAAGTGCCCAGAGGTATGAAGAAGGTGTGACAGAGGTGAGGCCTGGAGAGTATTGGGGATAGTGGCCAGAGGTCTGAAGACGGTATGAGAAGGGTGAGATCTGGAGAGTATTGAGAATAGTGCCCAGAGGTCTGAGGAAAGTGAGCGAGAGGTGAGACCTGGTGAGTCATGGGAATAGTGCTCAGAGGTCTGAAGAAGGTGAGACAGAGGTGAGACCTGGAGACTATTGGGAATAGTACCCAGAGGTCTCAAATGGTGAGAGAGGACTGCACCTGGAGAGTATTGAGAATAGTGCCCAGAGGTCTGTAGAAGGTGACAGAGAGGTGACACCTGGAGAGTATTGGGAATAGTGCCCAGAGGTATGAAGAAGGTGAGAGAGGGGTGAGACCTGGAGAGTATTGGGAATAGTGCCCAGAGGTCTGTAGAAGGTGAGAGAGAGGTGAGACCTGGAGAGTATTGGGAATAGTGCCAGAGGTCTGAAGACGGTGTGAGAGAGGTGAGACCTGGAGAGTATTGGGAATAGTGCCCAGAGGTCTGAGCAAGGTGAGCGAGAGGTGAGACCTGGCGAGTCATTGGAATAGTGCCCAGAGGTCTGTAGAAGCTGAGAGAGAGGTGAGACCTGGAGAGTATTGGGAATAGTGCCCAGAGGTTTGAAGAAGGTGAGACAGGGGTGAGACCTGGAGAGTATTGGGAATAGTGCCCAGGGATCTATAGAAGGTGAGAGAGAGGTGAGACATGTATAGTCTTGGAAATAGTGCACAGAGGTCTGTAGAAGGTGAGAGAGAGGTGAGACCTGGAGAGTATTGGGAATAGTGCCCAGAGGTCTGTAGAAGGTGAGACAGAGGTGACACCTGGAGAGTATTGGGAATAGTGCCCAGAGGTATGAAGAAGGTGAGAGTGGGGTGAGACCTGGAGAGTATTGGGAATAGTGCCCAGAGGTCTGAGGAAGGTGAGCGAGAGGTGAGACCTGGCGAGTCATGGGAATATTTCCCAGATGTCTGAAGAAGGTGAGAGAGAGGTGAGACCTGGAGAGTATTGGGTATAGTGCTCAGAGGTCTAAAGAAGGTGTGAGAGTGGTTGGATCTGGAGAGTATTGGGAATAGTTCCCAGGGGTCTGTAGAAGGTGAGAGAGAGGTGAGACCTGGAGAGTATTGGGAATAGTGCCCAGAGGTCTGTAGAAGGTGAGAGAGAGGTGAGACCTGGAGACTATTGGGAATAGTGCCCAGAGGTCTGAAGAAGGTGAGACAGGGGTGAGACCTGGAGAGTATTCGGAAAAGTGCCCAGAGGTCTGTAGAAGGTGAGAGAGAGGTGAGAATTGTAGAGTATTGGGAATAGTGCCCAGAGGTCTGTATAAGGTGTGAGAGAGGTGGTATCTGGAGAGTATTTGGAATAGTTCCCAGAGGTCTGAACTATGTGAGAGAAAGGTGAGACCTGGAGAGTATTGGGTATAATTCCCAGAAATCTGAAGAAGGTGACATCTGGAGAGTTTTGGGAATAGTTCCCTGAGGTCTGTAGAAGGTGAGAGAGAGGTGAGACCTGTAGAGTATTGGGAATAGTGATCAGAGGTCTGAAGAAGGCGAGAGAGAGGTGGGACCTGGAGAGTATTGGGAATAGTGCCCAGACGTTCGAAGGAGGTGAGACAGAGGAGAGACCTGGAGAGTATTGGGAATAGTGCCCATAGGTCTGTAGAAGGTGAGAGAGAGGTGAGAATAGCAAAACAAAAGACATGATGGCTGGAAGGTTTAGAATGAATCTTAACCTCTGGCATCGCTCTGGGCAACCCTCCAGACCATCGTTCTTCGCCTGCCAAGCCATTACAAAAGGGGAAAGACCATATGCAAATCAGGCTTGGTCCCACCCCCAAAGGGGTAGTCCAGTCCGAACTGCTAGGTCACATCCCTTCTGCACGAGACCACAAGCATCCCCAGACATGTTTCAGCCTTGTTGGGCGTCATCAGTGAGGAGTAGCTTGGGAGAGAGGAGAGACCTGGAGAGTATTGGAAATAGTGTCCAGAGGTATGAAGAGGTTGAGAGAGTGGTGAGACCTGGAGAGTATTGGGAATAGTGCCCATAGGTCTGTAGAAGGTGTGAGAGGGGTGAGACCTGGCGAGTATTGGGAATAGTGCCCAGAGGTCCGAAGACGGTGAGAGTCTGTAGAAGGTCAGAGAGAGGTGAGACCTGGAGAGTATTGGGAATAGTGCCCAGAGGTATGAAGAAGGTGTGACAGAGGTGAGGCCTTGACAGTATTGGGAATAGGGCCAGAGGTCTGAACGGTGAGAGAGATGTGAGACCTGGAGAGTATTGGGAATAGTGCCCAGAGGTCTAGAGAGAGGTGATACCTGGCGACTATTGGGAATAGTGCCCAGAGGTCTGAAGAAGGTCTGAGAGAGGTGAGACCAGCAGAATATTGGAAATAGTGCCCATAGTTCTGAAGAAGGTTGAGAGACGTGGGATCTGGAGAGTACTGGGAATAGTGCCCAGAGGTGTGAAGAAGTGTGAGAGAGGTGGTTTCTGGAGAGTATTGGGAATAGTGCCCAGAGGTCTGAAGGAGGTGAGAGAGGGGTGAGACCTGGAGAGTATTGTGAATACTGCCCATAGGTCTGAGGAAGGTGAGCGAGAGGTGAAACCTGGCGAGTCAAGGGAATAGTGCCCAGAGGTCTGAAGAAGGTGAGAGAGGGTTGAGACCTGGAGGGTATTGGGAGTAGTGCCCAAAGGTCTGTAAAAGGTGAGAGCGAAGTGAGACCTGGAGAGTATTGGGAATAGTGCCCAGAGGTCTGAAGACGGTGTGAGAGAGGTGAGACCTGGAGTATTGGGAATCGTGCCCAGAGGTCTGAGGAAGGTGAGCGAGAGGTGAGACCTGGCAAGTCTTGGGAATAGTGCCCAGATGTCTGAAGAAGGTGAGAGAGAGGTGAGACCTGGAGAGTATTGGGTATAGTGCTCAGAGGTCTAAAGAAGGTGTGAGAGAGGTTGGATCTGGAGAGTATTGGGAATAGTTCCCAGAGGTCTGTAGAAGGTGAGAGATAGGTGAGAATTGGAGAGTATTGGGAATAGTTCCCAGAGGTCTGAAGTATGTGAGAGAAAGGTGAGACCTGGAGAGGATTGGGAATAATTCCCAGAAATCTGAAGAAGGTGAGACAGAGGTGAGTCCTGGAGAGTTTTGGCAATAGTTCCCAGAGGTCTGTAGAAGGTGAGAGAGAGGTGAGACCTGTAGAGTATTGGGAATAGTGCCCAGAGGTCTGAAGAAGGCGAGAGAGAGGTGAGACCTGGAGAGTATTAGGAATAATGCCCAGAGGTTCGAAGGAGTTGAGACAGAGGAGAGACCTGGAGAGTATTGGGAATAGTGCCCAGATGTCTATAGAAGGTGAGAGAGAGGTGAGACTTGGATAGTATTGGAAGTAGTGGCCAGAAGTATGAAGAAGTTGAGAGAGTGGTGAGACCTAGAGAGTATTGGGAATAGTGCCCATGGGTCTGTAGAAGGTGAGAGAGAGGTGAGACCTGGAGAGTATTGGGAAAAGTGCCCAGAGGTATGAAGAAGGTGTGACAGAGGTGAGGCCTGGAGAGTATTGGGGATAGTGGCCAGAGGTCTGAAGACGGTATGAGAAGGGTGAGATCTGGAGAGTATTGAGAATAGTGCCCAGAGGTCTGAGGAAAGTGAGCGAGAGGTGAGACCTGGCGAGTCATGGGAATAGTGCCCAGAGGTCTGAAGAAGGTGAGACAGAGGTGAGACCTGGAGACTATTGGGAATAGTACCCAGAGGTCTCAAACCGTGAGAGAGGGGTGAGACCTGGAGAGTATTGAGAATAGTGCCCAGAGGTCTGTAGAAGGTGACAGAGAGGTGACACCTGGAGAGTATTCGGAATAGTGCCCAGAGGTATGAAGAAGGTGAGAGAGGGGTGAGACCTGGAGAGTATTGGGAATAGTGCCCAGAGGTCTGTAGAAGGTGAGAGAGAGGTGAGACCTTGAGAGTATTGGGAATAGTGCCTAGAGGTCTGAAGACGGTGTGAGAGAGGTGAGACCTGGAGAGTATTGGGAATAGTGCCCAGAGGTCTGAGCAAGGTGAGCGAGAGGTGAGACCTGGCGAGTCATTGGAATAGTGCCCAGAGGTCTGTAGAAGCTGAGAGAGAGGTGAGACCTGGAGAGTATTGGGAATAGTGCCCAGAGATTTGAAGGTGAGACAGGGGTGAGACCTGGGGAGTATTGGGAATAGTGCCCAGGGATCTATAGAAGGTGAGAGAGAGGTGAGACATGTATAGTCTTGGGAATAGTGCACAGAGGTCTGTAGAAGGTGAGAGAGAGGTGAGACCTGGAGAGTATTGGGAATAGTGCCCAGAGGTCTGTAGAAGGTGAGACAGAGGTGAGACCTGGAGAGTATTGGGAATAGTGCACAGAGGTCTAGAGAGAGGTGATACCTGGCAAGTATTGGGAATAATGCCCAGAGGTCTGAGGAGGTTGTGAGACAGGTGGGTTCTGGAGAGTATTCGGAATAGTGCCCAGAGGTCTGAAGAAGGTCTGAGAGAGGTGAGACCAGGAGAATATTGGAAATAGTGCCCATAGGTCTGAAGAAGGTGTGAGAGACGTGGGATCTGGAGAGTACTGGGAATAGTGCCCAGAGGTGTGAAGAAGTGTGAGAGAGGTGGTTTCTGGAGAGTATTGGGAATAGTGCCCAGAGGTCTGAAGGAGGTGAGAGAGGGGTGAGACCTGTAGAGTATTGTGAATACTGCCCATAGGTCTGAGGAAGGTGAGCGAGAGGTGAAACCTGGCGAGTCATGGGAATAGTGCCCAGAGGTCTGAAGAAGGTGAGAGAGGGGTGAGACCTGGAGAGTATTGGGAGTAGTGCCCAAAGGTCTGTAAAAGGTGAGAGAGAAGTGAGACCTGGAGAGTATTGGGAATAGTGCCCAGAGGTCTGAAGACGGTGTGAGAGAGGTGAGACCTGGAGTATTGGGAATCGTGCCCAGAGGTCTGAGGAAGGTGAGCGAGAGGTGAGACCTGGCAAGTCTTGGGAATAGTGCCCAGATGTCTGAAGAAGGTGAGAGAGAGGTGAGACCTGGAGAGTATTGTGTATAGTGCTCAGAGGTCTAAAGAAGGTGTGAGAGAGGTTGGATCTGGAGAGTATTGGGAATAGTTCCCAGAGGTCTGTAGAAGGGGAGAGATAGGTGAGAATTGGAGAGTATTGGGAATAGTTCCCAGAGGTCTGAAGTATGTGAGAGAAAGGGGAGACCTGGAGAGGATTGGGAATAGTGCCTAGAGGTCTGAAGACGGTGTGAGAGAGGTGAGACCTGGAGAGTATTGGGAATAGTGCCCAGAGGTCTGAGCAAGGTGAGCGAGAGGTGAGACCTGGCGAGTCATTGGAATAGTGCCCAGAGGTCTGTAGAAGCTGAGAGAGAGGTGAGACCTGGAGAGTATTGGGAATAGTGCCCAGGGATCTATAGAAGGTGAGAGAGAGGTGAGACATGTATAGTCTTGGGAATAGTGCACAGAGGTCTGTAGAAGGTGAGAGAGAGGTGAGACCTGGAGAGTATTGGGAATAGTGCCCAGAGGTCTGTAGAAGGTGAGAGAGATGTGAGACCTGGAGAGTATTGGGAATAGTGCCCAGAGGTCTAGAGAGAGGTGATACCTGGCGACTATTGGGAATAGTGCCCAGAGGTCTGAGGAGGTTGTGAGACAGGTGGGTTCTGGAGAGTATTGGGAATAGTGCCCAGAGGTCTGAAGAAGGTCTGAGAGAGGTGAGACCAGGAGAATATTGGAAATAGTGCCCATAGGTCTGAAGAAGGTGTGAGAGACGTGGGATCTGGAGAGTACTGGGAATAGTGCCCAGAGGTGTGAAGAAGTGTGAGAGAGGTGGTTTCTGGAGAGTATTGGGAATAGTGCCCAGAGGTCTGAAGGAGGTGAGAGAGGGGTGAGACCTGGAGAGTATTGTGGATACTGCCCATAGGTCTGAGGAAGGTGACCGAGAGGTGAAACCTGGAGAGTATTGGGAGTAGTGCCCAAAGGTCTGTAAAAGGTGAGAGAGAAGTGAGACCTGGAGAGTATTGGGAATAGTGCCCAGAGGTCTGAAGACGGTGTGAGAGAGGTGAGACCTGGAGTATTGGGAATCGTGCCCAGAGGTCTGAGGAAGGTGAGCGAGAGGTGAGACCTGGCAAGTCTTGGGAATAGTGCCCAGATGTCTGAAGAAGGTGAGAGAGAGGTGAGACCTGGAGAGTATTGGGTATAGTGCTCAGAGGTCTAAAGAAGGTGAGAGAGAGGTTGGATCTGGAGAGTATTGGGAATAGTTCCCAGAAGTCTGTAGAAGGTGAGAGATAGGTGAGAATTGGAGAGTATTGGGAATAGTTCCCAGAGGTCTGAAGTATGTGAGAGAAAGGTGAGACCTGGAGAGGATTGGGAATAATTCCCAGAAATCTGAAGAAGGTGAGACAGAGTTGAGACCTGGAGAGTTTTGGGAATAGTTCCCAGAGGTCTGAAGAAGGCGAGAGAGAGGTGAGACCTGGAGAGTATTAGGAATAGTGCCCAGAGGTTCGAAGGAGTTGAGACAGAGGAGAGACCTGGAGAGTATTGGGAATAGTGCCCAGATGTCTATAGAAGGTGAGAGAGAGGTGAGACCTGGATAGTATTGGAAATAGTGGCCAGAAGTATGAAGAAGTTGAGAGAGTGGTGAGACCTGGAGAGTATTGGGAATAGTGCCCATGGGTCCGTAGAAGGTGAGAGAGAGGTGAGACCTGGAGAGTATTGGGAAAAGTGCCCAGAGGTATGAAGAAGGTGTGACAGAGGTGAGGCCTGGAGAGTATTGGGGATAGTGGCCAGAGGTCTGAAGACGGTATGAGAACAGTGAGATCTGGAGAGTATTGAGAATAGTGCCCAGAGGTCTGAGGAAAGTGAGCGAGAGGTGAGACCTGGCGAGTCATGGGAATAGTGCCCACAGGTCTGAAGAAGGTGAGACAGAGGTGAGACCTGGAGACTATTGGGAATAGTACCCAGAGGTCTCAAACGGTGAGAGAGGGGTGAGACCTGGAGAGTATTGAGAATAGTGCCCAGAGGTCTGTAGAAGGTGACAGAGAGGTGACACCTGGAGAGTATTGGGAATAGTGCCCCGAGGTATGAAGAAGGTGAGAGAGGGGTGAGACCTGGAGAGTATTGGGAATAGGGCCCAGAGGTCTGTAGAAGGTGAGAGAGAGGTGAGACCTGGAGAGTATTGGGAATAGTGCCTAGAGGTCTGAAGACGGTGTGAGAGAGGTGAGACCTGGAGAGTATTGGGAATAGTGCCCAGAGGTCTGAGCAAGGTGAGCGAGAGGTGAGACCTGGTGAGTCATTGGAATAGTGCCCAGAGGTCTGTAGAAGCTGAGAGAGAGGTGAGACCTGGAGAGTATTGGGAATAGTGCCCAGAGATTTGAAGAAGGTGAGACAGGGGTGAGACCTGGAGAGTATTGGGAATAGTGCCCAGGAATCAATAGAAGGTGAGAGAGAGGTGAGACATGTATAGTCTTGGGAATAGTGCACAGAGGTCTGTAGAAGGTGAGAGAGAGGTGAGAATTGGAGAGTATTGGGAATAGTTCCCAGAGGTTTGAAGTATGTGAGAGAAAGGTGAGACCTGGAGAGTTTTGGGAATAGTTCCCAGAGGTCTGTAGAAGGTGAGAGAGAGGTGAGACCTGTAGAGTATTGGGAGTAGTGCCCAGAGGTCTGTAGAAGGTGAGAGAGAGGTGAGACCTGGAGAGTATTGGTAATAGTGCCCAGAGGTATGAAGAAGGTGTGACAGAGGTGAGGCCTTGACAGTATTGGGAATAGGGCCAGAGGTCTGAACGGTGAGAGAGATGTGAGACCTGGAGAGTATTGGGAATAGTGCCCAGAGGTCTAGAGAGAGGTGATACCTGGCGACTATTGGGAATAGTGCCCAGAGGTCTGAGGAGGTTGTGAGACAGGTGGGTTCTGGAGAGTATTGGGAATAGTGCCCAGAGGTCTGAAGAATGTCTGAGAGAGGTGAGACCAGGAGAATATTGGAAATAGTGCCCATAGGTCTGAAGAAGGTGTGAGAGACGTGGGATCTGGAGAGTACTGGGAATAGTGCCCAGAGGTGTGAAGAAGTGTGAGAGAGGTGGTTTCTGGAGAGTATTGGGAATAGTGCCCAGAGGTCTGAAGGAGGTGAGAGAGGGGTGAGACCTGGAGAGTATTGTGAATACTGCCCATAGGTCTGAGGAAGGTGAGCGAGAGGTGAAACCTGGCGAGTCAAGGGAATAGTGCCCAGAGGTCTGAAGAAGGTGAGAGAGGGGTGAGACCTGGAGAGTATTGGGAGTAGTGCCCAAAGGTCTGTAAAAGGTGAGAGAGAAGTGAGACCTGGAGAGTATTGGGAATAGTGCCCAGAGGTCTGAAGACGGTGTGAGAGAGGTGAGACCTGGAGTATTGGGATTCGTGCCCAGAGGTCTGAGGAAGGTGAGCGAGAGGTGAGACCTGGCAAGTCTTGGGAATAGTTCCCAGATGTCTGAAGAAGGTGAGAGAGAGGTGAGACCTGGAGAGTATTGGGTATAGTGCTCAGAGGTCTAAAGAAGGTGTGAGAGAGGTTGGATCTGGAGAGTATTGGGAATAGTTCCCAGAGGTCTGAAGTATGTGAGAGAAAGGTGAGACCTGGAGAGGATTGGGAATAATTCCCAGAAATCTGAAGAAGGTGAGACAGAGGTGAGACCTGGAGAGTTTTGGGAATAGTTCCCAGAGGTCTGTAGAAGGTGAGAGAGAGGTGAGACCTGTAGAGTATTGGGAATAGTGCCCAGAGGTCTGAAGAAGGCGAGAGAGAGGTGAGACCTGGAGAATATTAGGAATAGTGCCCAGAGGTTCGAAGGAGTTGAGACAGAGGAGAGACCTGGAGAGTATTGGGAATAGTGCTCAGATGTCTATAGAAGGTGAGAGAGAGGTGAGACTTGGATAGTATTGGAAGTAGTGGCCAGAAGTATGAAGAAGTTGAGAGAGTGGTGAGACCTAGAGAGTATTGGGAATAGTGCCCATGGGTCTGTAGAAGGTGAGAGAGAGGTGAGACCTGGAGAGTATTGGGAAAAGTGCCCAGAGGTATGAAGAAGGTGTGACAGAGGTGAGGCCTGGAGAGTATTGGGGATAGTGGCCAGAGGTCTGAAGACGGTATGAGAAGGGTGAGATCTGGAGAGTATTGAGAATAGTGCCCAGAGGTCTGAGGAAAGTGAGCGAGAGGTGAGACCTGGCGAGTCATGGGAATAGTGCCCAGAGGTCTGAAGAAGGTGAGACAGAGGTGAGACCTGGAGACTATTGGGAATAGTACCCAGAGGTCTCAAACGGTGAGAGAGGGTTGAGACCTGGAGAGTATTGAGAATAGTGCCCAGAGGTCTGTAGAAGGTGACAGAGAGGTGACACCTGGAGAGTATTGGGAATAGTGCCCAGAGGTATGAAGAAGGTGAGAGAGGGGTGAGACCTGGAGAGTATTGGGAATAGGGCCCAGAGGTCTGTAGAAGGTGAGAGGTGAGACCTGGAGAGTATTGGGAATAGTGCCTAGAGGTCTGAAGACGGTGTGAGAGAGGTGAGACCTGGAGAGTATTGGGAATAGTGCCCAGAGGTCTGAGCAAGGTGAGCGAGAGGTGAGACCTGGCGAGTCATTGGAATAGTGCCCAGAGGTCTGTAGAAGCTGAGAGAGAGGTGAGACCTGGAGAGTATTGGGAATAGTGCCCAGAGATTTGAAGAAGGTGAGACAGGGGTGAGACCTGGGGAGTATTGGGAATAGTGCCCAGGGATCTATAGAAGGTGAGAGAGAGGTGAGACATGTATAGTCTTGGGAATAGTGCACAGAGGTCTGTAGAAGGTGAGAGAGAGGTGAGACCTGGAGAGTATTGGGAATAGTGCCCAGAGGTCTGTAGAAGGTGAGACAGAGGTGAGACCTGGAGAGTATTGGGAATAGTGCCCAGAGGTCTAGAGAGAGGTGATACCTGGCGAGTATTGGGAATAATGCCCAGAGGTCTGAGGAGGTTGTGAGACAGGTGGGTTCTGGAGAGTATTCGGAATAGTGCCCAGAGGTCTGAAGAAGGTCTGAGAGAGGTGAGACCAGGAGAATATTGGAAATAGTGCCCATAGGTCTGAAGAAGGTGTGAGAGACGTGGGATCTGGAGAGTACTGGGAATAGTGCCCAGAGGTGTGAAGAAGTGTGAGAGAGGTGGTTTCTGGAGAGTATTGGGAATAGTGCCCAGAGGTCTGAAGGAGGTGAGAGAGGGGTGAGACCTGGAGAGTATTGTGAATACTGGCCATAGGTCTGAGGAAGGTGAGCGAGAGGTGAAACCTGGCGAGTCATGGGAATAGTGCCCAGAGGTCTGAAGAAGGTGAGAGAGGGGTGAGACCTGGAGAGTATTGGGAGTAGTGCCCAAAGGTCTGTAAAAGGTGAGAGAGAAGTGAGACCTGGAGAGTATTGGGAATAGTGCCCAGAGGTCTGAAGACGGTGTGAGAGAGGTGAGACCTGGAGTATTGGGAATCGTGCCCAGAGGTCTGAGGAAGGTGAGCGAGAGGTGAGACCTGGCAAGTCTTGGGAATAGTGCCCAGATGTCTGAAGAAGGTGAGAGAGAGGTGGGACCTGGAGAGTATTGGGTATAGTGCTCAGAGGTCTAAAGAAGGTGTGAGAGAGGTTGGATCTGGAGAGTATTGGGAATAGTTCCCAGAGGTCTGTAGAAGGTGAGAGATAGGTGAGAATTGGAGAGTATTGGGAATAGTTCCCAGAGGTCTGAAGTATGTGAGAGAAAGGGGAGACCTGGAGAGGATTGGGAATAGTGCCTAGAGGTCTGAAGACGGTGTGAGAGAGGTGAGACCTGGAGAGTATTGGGAATAGTGCCCAGAGGTCTGAGCAAGGTGAGCGAGAGGTGAGACCTGGCGAGTCATTGGAATAGTGCCCAGAGGTCTGTAGAAGCTGAGAGAGAGGTGAGACCTGGAGAGTATTGGGAATAGTGCCCAGAGATTTGAAGAAGGTCAGACAGGGGTGAGACCTGGAGAGTATTGGGAATAGTGCCCAGGGATCTATAGAAGGTGAGAGAGAGGTGAGACATGTATAGTCTTGGGAATAGTGCACAGAGGTCTGTAGAAGGTGAGAGAGAGGTGAGACCTGGAGAGTATTGGGAATAGTGCCCAGAGGTCTGTAGAAGGTGAGAGAGATGTGAGACCTGGAGAGTATTGGGAATAGTGCCCAGAGGTCTAGAGAGAGGTGATACCTGGCGACTATTGGGAATAGTGCCCAGAAGTCTGAGGAGGTTGTGAGATAGGTGGGTTCTGGAGAGTATTGGGAATAGTGCCCAGAGGTCTGAAGAAGGTCTGAGAGAGGTGAGACCAGGAGAATATTGGAAATAGTGCCCATAGGTCTGAAGAAGGTGTGAGAGGCGTGGGATCTGGAGAGTACTGGGAATAGTGCCCAGAGGTGTGAAGAAGTGTGAGAGAGGTGGTTTCTGGAGAGTATTGGGAATAGTGCCCAGAGGTCTGAAGGAGGTGAGAGAGGGGTGAGACCTGGAGAGTATTGTGAATACTGCCCATAGGTCTGAGGAAGGTGACCGAGAGGTGAAACCTGGCGAGTCATGGGAATAGTGCCCAGACGTATGAAGAAGGTGAGAGAGGGGTGAGACCTGGAGAGTATTGGGAGTAGTGCCCAAAGGTCTGTAAAAGGTGAGAGAGAAGTGAGACCTGGAGAGTATTGGGAATAGTGCCCAGAGGTCTGAAGACGGTGTGAGAGAGGTGAGACCTGGAGTATTGGGAATCGTGCCCAGAGGTCTGAGGAAGGTGAGCGAGAGGTGAGACCTGGCAAGTCTTGGGAATAGTGCCCAGATGTCTGAAGAAGGTGAGAGAGAGGTGAGACCTGGAGAGTATTGGGTATAGTGCTCACAGGTCTAAAGAAGGTGTGAGAGAGGTTGGATCTGGAGAGTATTGAGAATAGTTCCCAGAGGTCTGTAGAAGGTGAGAGATAGGTGAGAATTGGAGAGTATTGGGAATAGTTCCCAGAGGTCTGAAGTATGTGAGAGAAAGGTGAGACCTGGAGAGGATTGGGAATAATTCCCAGAAATCTGAAGAAGGTGAGACAGAGTTGAGACCTGGAGAGTTTTGGGAATAGTTCCCAGAGGTCTGTAGAATGTGAGAGAGAGGTGAGACCTGTAGAGTATTGGGAATAGTGCCCAGAGGTCTGAAGAAGGCGAGAGAGAGGTGAGACCTGGAGAGCATTAGGAATAGTGCCCAGAGGTTCGAAGGAGTTGAGACAGAGGAGAGACCTGGAGAGTATTGGGAATAGTGCCCAGATGTCTATAGAAGGTGAGAGAGAGGTGAGACCTGGATAGTATTGGAAATAGTGGCCAGAAGTATGAAGAAGTTGAGAGAGTGGTGAGACCTGGAGAGTATTGGGAATAGTGCCCATGGGTCCGTAGAAGGTGAGAGAGAGGTGAGACCTGGAGAGTATTGGGAAAAGTGCCCAGAGGTATGAAGAAGGTGTGACAGAGGTGAGGCCTGGAGAGTATTGGGGATAGTGGCCAGAGGTCTGAAGACGGTATGAGAAGAGTGAGATCTGGAGAGTATTGAGAATAGTGCCCAGAGGTCTGAGGAAAGTGAGCGAGAGGTGAGACCTGGCGAGTCATGGGAATAGTGCCCACAGGTCTGAAGAAGGTGAGACAGAGGTGAGACCTGGAGACTATTGGGAATAGTACCCAGAGGTCTCAAACGGTGAGAGAGGGGTGAGACCTGGAGAGTATTGAGAATAGTGCCCAGAGGTCTGTAGAAGGTGACAGAGAGGTGACACCTGGAGAGTATTGGGAATAGTGCCCCGAGGTATGAAGAAGGTGAGAGAGGGGTGAGACCTGGAGAGTATTGGGAATAGGGCCCAGAGGTCTGTAGAAGGTGAGAGAGAGGTGAGACCTGGAGAGTATTGGGAATAGTGCCTAGAGGTCTGAAGACGGTGTGAGAGAGGTGAGACCTGGAGAGTATTGGGAATAGTGCCCAGAGGTCTGAGCAAGGTGAGCGAGAGGTGAGACCTGGCGAGTCCTTGGAATAGTGCCCAGAGGTCTGTAGAAGCTGAGAGAGAGGTGAGACCTGGAGAGTATTGGGAATAGTGCCCAGAGATTTGAAGAAGGTGAGACAGGGGTGAGACCTGGAGAGTATTGGGAATAGTGCCAAGGAATCAATAGAAGGTGAGAGAGAGGTGAGACATGTATAGTCTTGGGAATAGTGCACAGAGGTCTGTAGAAGGTGAGAGAGAGGTGAGACCTGGAGAGTATTGGGAATAGTGCCCAGAGGTCTGTAGAAGGTGAGACAGAGGTGAGACCTGGAGAGTATTGGGAATAGTGCCCAGAGGTATGAAGAAGGTGAGAGTGGGGTGAGACCTGGAGAGTATTGGGAATAGTGCCCAGAGGTCTGAGGAAGGTGAGCGAGAGGTGAGACCTGGCGAGTCATGGGAATAGTGCCCAGATGTCTGAAGAAGGTGAGAGAGAGGTGAGACCTGGAGAGTATTGGGTATAGTGCTCAGAGGTCTAAAGAAGGTGTGAGAGTGGTTGGATCTGGAGAGTATTGGGAATAGTTCCCAGGGGTCTGTAGAAGGTGAGAGAGAGGTGAGACCTGGAGAGTATTGGGAATAGTGCCCAGAGGTCTGTAGAAGGTGAGAGAGAGGTGAGACCTGGAGACTATTGGGAATAGTGCCCAGAGGTCTGAAGAAGGTGAGACAGGGGTGAGACCTGGAGAGTATTCGGAAAAGTGCCCAGAGGTCTGTAGAAGGTGAGAGAGAGGTGAGAATTGTAGAGTATTGGGAATAGTGCCCAGAGGTCTGTAGAAGGTGTAAGAGAGGTGGTATCTGGAGAGTATTGGGAATAGTTCCCAGAGGTCTGAAGTATGTGAGAGAAAGGTGAGACCTGGAGAGTATTGGGAATAGTTCCCAGAAATCTGAAGAAGGTGAGACAGAGGTGAGGCCTGGAGAGTTTTGGGAATAGTTCCCAGAGGACTGTAGAAGGTGAGAGAGAGGTGAGACCTGTAGAGTATTGGGAATAGTGCCCAGAGGTCTGAAGAAGGCGAGAGAGAGGTGAGACCTGGAGAGTATTGGGAATAGTGCCCAGAGGTCCGAAGGAGGTGAGACAGAGGAGAGACCTGGAGAGTATTGGGAATAGTGGCCAGGTTTGAAGAAGTTGAGAGAGTGGTGAAACCTGGAGAGTATTGGGAATAGTGCCCATAGGTCTGTAGAAGGTGAGAGAGAGGTGAGACCTGGAGAGTATTGGGAATAGTGCCCAGATGTCTGAATAAGGTGTGAGAGACATGGGATCTGGAGAGTACTGGGAATAGTGCCCAGAGGTGTGATGAAGTGTGAGAGAAGTGGTATCTGGAGAGTATTGGGAATCGTGCCCAGAGGTCTGAAGGAGGTGAGAGAGGGGTGAGACCTGGAGAGTATTGTGAATACTGCCCAGAGGTCTGAGGAAGGTGAGCGAGAGGTGAAACCTGGCGAGTCATGGGAATAGTGCCCAGATGTCTGAAGAAGGTGAGAGAGGGGTGAGACCTGGAGAGTATTGGGAGTATTGCCCAGAGGTCTGAAGAAGGTGAGAGACGGGTGAGACCTGGAGAGTATTGGGAATAGTGCCCAGAGGTCTGTAAAAGGTGAGAGAGAGGTGAGACCTGGGAATAGTGCCCAGATGTCTGAATAAGGTGTGAGAGACATGGGATCTGGAGAGTACTGGGAATAGTGCCCAGAGGTGTGATGAAGTGTGAGAGAGGTGGTATCTGGAGAGTATTGGGAATAGTGCCCAGAGGTCTGAAGGAGGTGAGAGAGGGGTGAGACCTGGGGAGTATTGTGAATACTGCCCAGAGGTCTGAGGAGGGTGAGCGAGAGGTGAGACCTGGCGAGTCATGGGAATAGTGCTCAGAGGTCTGAAGAAGATGTGAGAGAGGTTGGATGTGGAGAGTATTGGCAATAGTTCCCAGGGGTCTGTAGAAGGTGAGAGAGAGGTGAGATCTGGAGAGTATTGGGAATAGTGCCCAGAGGTCTGTAGAAGGTGAGAGAGAGGTGAGACCTGGAGAGTATTGGGTATAGTGCTCAGAGGTCTGAAGAAGGCGTGAGAGAGGTTGGATCTGGAGAGTATTGGCAATAGTTCCCAGGGGTCTGTAGAAGGTGAGAGAGAGGTGAGACCTGGAGAGTATTCGGAATAGTGCCCAGAGGTCTGTAGAAGGTGTGAGAGAGGTGGTATCTGGAGAGTATTGGGAATAGTTCCCAGAGGTCTGAAGTATGTGAGAGAAAGGTGAGACCTGGAGAGTATTGGGAATAGTTCCCAGAAATCTGAAGAAGGTGATACAGAGGTGAGACCTGGAGAGTTTTGGGAATAGTGCCCAGAGGTCTGCAGAAGGTGAGAGAGAGGTGAGACCTGTAGAGTATTGTGAATAGTGCCCAGAGGTCTGCAGAAGGCAAGAGAGATGTGAGACTTGGAGAGTATTGAGAATAGTGCCCAGAGGTCCGAAGGAGGTGAGACAGAAGATAGACCTGGAGAGTATTGCCCAGAGTAGTGCCCAGAGGTCTGTAGAAGGTGAGAGAGAGGTGAGACCTGGAGAGTATTGGGAATAGTGGCCAGAGGTATGAAGAAGTTGAGAGAGTGGGGAGACCTGGAGGGTATTGGGAATAGTGCCCATCGGTCTTTAGAAGGTGAGAGAGAGAGGTGAGACCTGGAGAGTATTGGGAATAGTGCCCAGAGGTATGAAGAAGGTGTGATAGAGGTGAGGCCTGGACAGAATTGGGAATAGGGCCAGAGGTCTGAACGGTGAGAGAGAGGTGAGATCTGGAGAGTATTGTTAATAGTGCCCAGAGGTCTAGAGAGAGGTGATACCTGGTGAGTATTCGGAATAGTGCCCAGAGGTCTGAGGAGGTTGTGAGACAGGTGGGTTCTGGAGAGTATTGGGAATAGTGCCCAGAGGTCTGAAGAAGGTCTGAGAGAGGTGAGACCAGGAGAATATTGGAAATAGTGCCCATAGGTCTGAAGAAGGTGTGAGAGACGTGGGATCTGGAGAGTACTGGGAATAGTGCCCAGAGGTGTGAAGAAGTGTGAGAGAGGTGGTTTCTGGAGAGTATTGGGAATAGTGCCCAGAGGTCTGAAGGAGGTGAGAGAGGGGTGAGACCTGGAGAGTATTGTGAATACTGCCCATAGGTCTGAGGAAGGTGAGCGAGAGGTGAAACCTGGCGAGTCATGGGAATAGTGCCCAGATGTCTGAAGAAGGTGAGAGAGGGGTGAGACCTGGAGAGTATTGGGAGTAGTGCCCAGAGGTCTGTAAAAGGTGAGAGAGAAGTGAGACCTGGAGAGTATTGGGAATAGTGCCCAGAGGTCTGAAGATGGTGTGAGAGAGGTGAGACTTGGAGAGTATTGGGAATAGTGCCCAGAGGTCTGAGGAAGGTGAGCGAGAGGTGAGACCTGGCAAGTCATGGGAAAAGTGCCCAGATGTCTGAAGAAGGTGAGAGAGAGGTGAGACCTGGAGAGTATTGGGTATAGTGCTCAGAGGTCTAAAGAAGGTGTGAGAGAGGTTGGATCTGGAGAGTATTGGGAATAGTTCCCAGAGGTCTGTAGAAGGTGAGAGATAGGTGAGAATTGGAGAGTATGGGGAATAGTTCCCAGAGGTCTGAAGTATGTGAGAGAAAGGTGAGACCTGGAGAGTATTGGGAATAATTCCCAGAAATCTGAAGAAGGTGAGACAGAGGTCAGACCTGGAGAGTTTTGGGAATAGTTCCCAGAGGTCTGTAGAAGGTGAGAGAGAGGTGAGACCTGTAGAGTATTGGGAATAGTGCCCAGAGGTCTGAAGAAGGCGAGAGAGAGGTGAGACCTGGAGAGTATTAGGAATAGTGCCCAGAGGTTCGAAGGAGGTGAGACAGAGGAGAGACCTGGATAGTATTGGGAATAGTGCCCAGATGTCTGTAGAAGGTGAGAGAGAGGTGAGGCCTGGAGAGTATTGGGGATAGTAGCCAGATGTCTGAAGACGGTATGAGAAGGGTGAGACCTGGAGAGTATTGGGAATAGTGCCCAGAGGTCTGAGGAAAGTGAGCGAGAGGTGAGACCTGGCGAGTCATGGGAATAGTGCCCAGAGGTCTGAAGAAGGTGAGACAGAGGTGAGACCTGGAGACTATTGGGAATAGTACCCAGAGGTCTGAAAACGGTGAGAGAGGGGTGAGACCTGGAGAGTATTGAGAATAGTGCTCAGAGGTCTGTAGAAGGTGACAGAGAGGTGACACCTGGAGAGTATTGGGAATAGTGCCCAGAGGTATGAAGAAGGTGAGAGAGGGGTGAGAACTGGAGAGTATTGGGAATAGTGCCCAGAGGTCTGTAGAAGGTGAGAGAGAGGTGAGACCTGGAGAGTATTGGGAATAGTGCCTAGAAGTCTGAAGACGGTGTGAGAGAGGTGAGACCTGGAGAGTATTGGGAATAGTTCCCAGAGGTCTGAGCAAGGTGAGCGAGAGGTGAGACCTGGCGAGTCATTGGAATAGTGCCCAGAGGTCTGTAGAAGCTGAGATAGAGGTGAGACCTGGAGAGTATTGGGAATAGTGCCCAGAGGTTTGAAGAAGGTGAGACAGGGGTGAGACCTGGAGAGTATTGGGAATAGTGCCCAGGGATCTATAGAAGGTGAGAGAGAGGTGAGACATGTATAGTCTTGGGAATAGTGCACAGAGGTCTGTAGAAGGTGAGAGAGAGGTGAGACCTGGAGAGTATTGGGAATAGTGCCCAGAATTCTGTAGAAGGTGAGACAGAGGTGAGACCTGGAGAGTATTGGGAATAGTGCCCAGAGGTATGAAGAAGGTGAGAGTGGGGTGAGACCTGGAGAGTATTGGGAATAGTGCCCACAGGTCTGAGGAAGGTGAGCGAGAGGTGAGACCTGGCGAGTGCGCAGATGTCTGAAGAAGGTGAGAGAGAGGTGAGACCTGGAGAGTATTGGGATAGTGCCCAGAGGTCTGTAGAAGGTGAGACAGAGGTGAGACCTGGAGAGTATTGGGTATAGTGCTCAGAGGTCTAAAGAAGGTGTGAGAGTGGTTGGATCTGGAGAGTATTGGGAATATTTCCCAGGGGTCTGTAGAAGGTGAGAGAGAGGTGAGACCTGGAGAGTATTGGGAATATTGCCCAGAGGTCTGTAGAAGGTGAGAGAGAGGTGAGACCTGGAGACTATTGGGAATTAGTGCCCAGAGGTCTGAAGAAGGTGAGACAGGGGTGAGACCTGGAGAGTATTCAGAAAAGTACCCAGAGGTCTGTAGAAGGTGAGAGAGAGGTGAGAATTGTAGAGTATTGGGAATAGTGCCCAGAGGTCTGTATAAGGTGTGAGAGAGGTGGTATCTGGAGAGTATTGGGAATAGTTCCCAGAGGTCTGAACTATGTGAGAGAAAGGTGAGACCTGGAGAGTATTGGGTATAATTCCCAGAAATCTGAAGAAGGTGAGACCTGGAGAGTTTTGGGAATAGTTCCCAGAGGACTGTAGAAGGTGAGAGAGAGGTGAGACCTGTAGAGCATTGGGAATAGTGCCCAGAGGTCTGAAGAAGGCGAGAGAGAGGTGAGACCTGGAGAATATTGGGAATAGTGCCCAGAGGTCCGAAGGAGGTGAGACAGAGGAGAGACCAGGAGAGTATTGGGAATAGTGGCCAGGTATGAAGAAGTTGAGAGAGTGGTGAAACCTGGAGAGTAATGGGAATAGTGCCCATAGGTCTGTAGAAGGTGAGAGAGAGGTGAGACCTGGAGAGTATTGGGAATAGTGCCCAGATGTCTGAATAAGGTGTGAGAGACATGGGATCTGGAGAGTACTGGGAATAGTGCCCAGAGGTGTGATGAAGTGTGAGAGAGGTGGTATCTGGAGAGTATTGGGAATAGTGCCCAGAGGTCTGAAGGAGGTGAGAGAGGGGTGAGACCTGGACAGTATTGTGAATACTGCCCATAGGTCTGTGGAAGGTGAGCGAGAGGTGAGACCTGGTGAGTCATGGGAATAGTACCCAGAGGTCTGAAGAAGGTGAGAGAAGGGTGAGACCCGGAGAGTATTGGGAATAGTGCCAAGAGGTCTGTAAAAGGTGAGAGAGAGGTGAGACCTGGAGAGTATTGGGAATAGTGCCCAGATGTCTGAATAAGGTGTGAGAGACATGGGATCTGGAGAGTACTGGAAATAGTGCCCAGAGGTGTGATGAAGTGTGAGAGAGGTGGTATCTGGAGAGTATTGGGAATAGTGCCCAGAGGTCTGAAGGAGGTGAGAGAGGGGTGAGACCTGGAGAGTATTGTGAATACTGCCCAGAGGTCTGAGGAAGGTGAGCGAGAGGTGAGACCTGGCGAGTCATGGGAATAGTGTCCAGAGGTCTGAAGACGGTGTGAGAGAGGTGAGACCTGGAAAGTACTGGGAATAGTGCCCAGAGGTCTGAGGAAGGTGAGCGAGAGGTGAGACCTGGCGAGTCATGGGAATAGTGCCCAGACGTCTGAAGAAGGTGAGAGAGAGGTGAGATCTGGAGAGTATTGGGTATAGTGCTCAGAGGTCTGAAGAAGGTGTGAGAGAGGTTGATCTGGAGAGTATTGGCAATAGTTCCCAGGGGTCTGTAGAAGGTGAGAGAGAGGTGAGACCTGGAGAGTATTGGGAATAGTGCCCAGAGGTCTGTAGAAGGTGAGAGAGAGGTGAGACCTGGAGAGTATTGGGAATAGTGCCCAGAGGTCTGAAGACGGTGTGAGAGAGGTGAGACCTGGAGTATTGGGAATCGTGCCCAGAGGTCTGAGGAAGGTGAGCGAGAGGTGAGACCTGGCAAGTCTTGGGAATAGTGCCCAGATGTCTGAAGAAGGTGAGAGAGAGGTGAGACCTGGAGAGTATTGGGAATAGTTCCCAGAGGTTTGAAGTTAGTGAGAGAAAGGTGAGACCTGGAGAGTTTTGGGAATAGTTCCCAGAGGTCTGTAGAGGGTGAGAGAGAGGTGAGACCTGTAGAGTATTGGGAATAGTGCCCAGAGGTCTGAAGAAGGCGAGAGAGAGGTGAGACCTGGAGAGTATTGAGAATAGTGCCCAGAGGTCCGAAGGAGGTGAGACAGAGGAGAGACCTGGAGAGTATTGCCCAGAGTAGTGCCCAGAGGTCTGTAGAAGGTGAGAGAGAGGTGAGACCTGGAGAGTATTGGGAATAGTGGCCAGAGGTATGAAGAAGTTGAGAGAGTGATGAGACCTGGAGGGTATTGGGAATAGTGCCCATAGGTCTTTAGAAGGTGAGAGAGAGGTGAGACCTGGAGAGTATTGGGAATAGTGCCCAGAGGTATGAAGAAGGTGTGACAGAGGTGAGGCCTTGACAGTATTGGGAATAGGGCCAGAGGTCTGAACGGTGAGAGAGATGTGAGACCTGGAGAGTATTGGGAATAGTGCCCAGAGGTCTAGAGAGAGGTGATACCTGGCGAGTATTGGGAATAGTGCCCAGAGGTCTGAGGAGGTTGTGAGACAGGTGGGTTCTGGAGAGTATTGGGAATAGTGCCCAGAGGTCTGAAGAAGGTCTGAGAGAGGTGAGACCAGGAGAATATTGGAAATAGTGCCCATAGGTCTGAAGAAGGTGTGAGAGACGTGGGATCTGGAGAGTACTGGGAATAGTGCCCAGAGGTGTGAAGAAGTGTGAGAGAGGTGGTTTCTGGAGAGTATTGGGAATAGTGCCCAGAGGTCTGAAGGAGGTGAGAGAGGGGTGAGACCTGGAGAGTATTGTGAATACTGCCCATCGGTCTGAGGAAGGTGAGCGAGGGGTGAAACCTGGCGAGTCATGGGAATAGTGCCCAAAGGTCTGTAAAAGGTGAGAGAGAAGTGAGACCTGGAGAGTATTGGGAATAGTGCCCAGAGGTCTGAAGACGGTGTGAGAGAGGTGAGACCTGGAGTATTGGGAATCGTGCCCAGAGGTCTGAGGAAGGTGAGCGAGAGGTGAGACCTGGCAAGTCTTGGGAATAGTGCCCAGATGTCTGAAGAAGGTGAGAGAGAGGTGAGACCTGGAGAGTATTGGGAATAGTTCCCAGAGGTTTGAAGTATGTGAGAGAAAGGTGAGACCTGGAGAGTTTTGGGAATAGTTCCCAGAGGTCTGTAGAAGGTGAGAGAGAGGTGAGACCTGTAGAGTATTGGGAATAGTGCCAGAGGTCTGAAGAAGGTGAGAGAGAGGTGAGACCTGGAGAGTATTGAGAATAGTGCCCAGAGGTCCGAAGGAGGTGAGATAGAGGAGAGACCTGGAGAGTATTGCCCAGAGTAGTGCCCAGAGGTCTGTAGAAGGTGAGAGAGAGGTGAGAACTGGAGAGTATTGGGAATAGTGGCCAGAGGTATGAAGAAGTTGAGAGAGTGATGAGACCTGGAGGGTATTGGGAATAGTGCCCATAGGTCTTTAGAAGGTGAGAGAGAGGTGAGACCTGGAGAGTATTGGGAATAGTGCCCATAGGTCTTTAGAAGGTGAGAGAGAGGTGAGACCTGGAGAGTATTGGGAATAGTGCCCAGAGGTATGAAGAAGGTGTGACAGAGGTGAGGCCTTGACAGTATTGGGAATAGGGCCAGAGGTCTGAACGGTGAGAGAGATGTGAGACCTGGAGAGTATTGGGAATAGTGCCCAGAGGTCTAGAGAGAGGTGATACCTGGCGAGTATTGGGAATAGTGCCCAGAGGTCTGAGGAGGTTGTGAGACAGGTGGGTTCTGGAGAGTACTGGGAATAGTGCCCAGAGGTGTGAAGAAGTGTGAGAGAGGTGGTTTCTGGAGAGTATTGGGAATAGTGCCCAGAGGTCTGAAGGAGGTGAGAGAGGGGTGAGACCTGGAGAGTATTGTGAATACTGCCCATAGTTCTGAGGAAGGTGAGCGAGAGGTGAAACCTGGCGAGTCATGGGAATAGTGCCCAGAGGTCTGAAGAAGGTGAGAGAGGGGTGAGACCTGGAGAGTATTGGGAGTAGTGCCCAAAGGTCTGTAAAAGGTGAGAGAGAAGTGAGACCTGGAGAGTATTGGGAATAGTGCCCAGAGGTCTGAAGACGGTGTGAGAGAGGTGAGACCTGGAGTATTGGGAATCGTGCCCAGAGGTCTGAGGAAGGTGAGCGAGAGGTGAGACCTGGCAAGTCTTGGGAATAGTGACCAGATGTCTGAAGAAGGTGAGAGAGAGGTGAGACCTGGAGAGTATTGGGTATAGTGCTCAGAGGTCTAAAGAAGGTGTGAGAGAGGTTGGATCTGGAGAGTATTGGGAATAGTTCCCAGAGGTCTGTAGAAGGTGAGAGATAGGTGAGAATTGGAGAGTATTGGGAATAGTTCCCAGAGGTCTGAAGTATGTGAGAGAAAGGTGAGACCTGGAGAGGATTGGGACTAATTCCCAGAAATCTGAAGAAGGTGAGACAGAGGTGAGACCTGGAGAGGTTTGCGAATAGTTCCCAGAGGTCTGTAGAAGGTGAGAGAGAGGTGAGACCTGTAGAGTATTGGGAATAGTGCCCAGAGGTCTGAAGAAGGCGAGAGAGAGGTGAGACCTGGAGAGTATTAGGAATAGTGCCTAGAGGTTCGAAGGAGTTGAGACAGAGGAGAGACCTGGAGAGTATTGGGAATAGTGCTCAGATGTCTATAGAAGGTGAGAGAGAGGTGAGACCTGGATAGTATTGGAAATAGTGGCCAGAAGTATGAAGAAGTTGAGAGAGTGGTGAGACCTGGAGAGTATTGGGAATAGTGCCCATGGGTCTGTAGAAGGTGAGAGAGAGGTGAGACCTGGAGAGTATTGGGAAAAGTGCCCAGAGGTATGAAGAAGGTGTGACAGAGGTGAGGCCTGGAGAGTATTGGGGATAGTGGCCAGAGGTCTGAAGACGGTATGAGAAGGGTGAGATCTGGAGAGTATTGAGAATAGTGCCCAGAGGTCTGAGGAAAGTGAGCGAGAGGTGAGACCTGGTGAGTCATGGGAATAGTGCCCAGAGGTCTGAAGAAGGTGAGACAGAGGTGAGACCTGGAGACTATTGGGAATAGTACCCAGAGGTCTCAAATGGTGAGAGAGGACTGCACCTGGAGAGTATTGAGAATAGTGCCCAGAGGTCTGTAGAAGGTGACAGAGAGGTGACACCTGGAGAGTATTGGGAATAGTGCCCAGAGGTATGAAGAAGGTGAGAGAGGGGTGAGACCTGGAGAGTATTGGGAATAGTGCCCAGAGGTCTGTAGAAGGTGAGAGAGAGGTGAGACCTGGAGAGTATTGGGAATAGTGCCAGAGGTCTGAAGACGGTGTGAGAGAGGTGAGACCTGGAGAGTATTGGGAATAGTGCCCAGAGGTCTGAGCAAGGTGAGCGAGAGGTGAGACCTGGCGAGTCATTGGAATAGTGCCCAGAGGTCTGTAGAAGCTGAGAGAGAGGTGAGACCTGGAGAGTATTGGGAATAGTGCCCAGAGGTTTGAAGAAGGTGAGACAGGGGTGAGACCTGGAGAGTATTGGGAATAGTGCCCAGGGATCTATAGAAGGTGAGAGAGAGGTGAGACATGTATAGTCTTGGAAATAGTGCACAGAGGTCTGTAGAAGGTGAGAGAGAGGTGAGACCTGGAGAGTATTGGGAATAGTGCCCAGAGGTCTGTAGAAGGTGAGACAGAGGTGACACCTGGAGAGTATTGGGAATAGTGCCCAGAGGTATGAAGAAGGTGAGAGTGGGGTGAGACCTGGAGAGTATTGGGAATAGTGCCCAGAGGTCTGAGGAAGGTGAGCGAGAGGTGAGACCTGGCGAGTCATGGGAATATTTCCCAGATGTCTGAAGAAGGTGAGAGAGAGGTGAGACCTGGAGAGTATTGGGTATAGTGCTCAGAGGTCTAAAGAAGGTGTGAGAGTGGTTGGATCTGGAGAGTATTGGGAATAGTTCCCAGGGGTCTGTAGAAGGTGAGAGAGAGGTGAGACCTGGAGAGTATTGGGAATAGTGCCCAGAGGTCTGTAGAAGGTGAGAGAGAGGTGAGACCTGGAGACTATTGGGAATAGTGCCCAGAGGTCTGAAGAAGGTGAGACAGGGGTGAGACCTGGAGAGTATTCGGAAAAGTGCCCAGAGGTCTGTAGAAGGTGAGAGAGAGGTGAGAATTGTAGAGTATTGGGAATAGTGCCCAGAGGTCTGTATAAGGTGTGAGAGAGGTGGTATCTGGAGAGTATTTGGAATAGTTCCCAGAGGTCTGAACTATGTGAGAGAAAGGTGAGACCTGGAGAGTATTGGGTATAATTCCCAGAAATCTGAAGAAGGTGACATCTGGAGAGTTTTGGGAATAGTTCCCTGAGGTCTGTAGAAGGTGAGAGAGAGGTGAGACCTGTAGAGTATTGGGAATAGTGATCAGAGGTCTGAAGAAGGCGAGAGAGAGGTGGGACCTGGAGAGTATTGGGAATAGTGCCCAGACGTTCGAAGGAGGTGAGACAGAGGAGAGACCTGGAGAGTATTGGGAATAGTGCCCATAGGTCTGTAGAAGGTGAGAGAGAGGTGAGAATAGCAAAACAAAAGACATGATGGCTGGAAGGTTTAGAATGAATCTTAACCTCTGGCATCGCTCTGGGCAACCCTCCAGACCATCGTTCTTCGCCTGCCAAGCCATTACAAAAGGGGAAAGACCATATGCAAATCAGGCTTGGTCCCACCCCCAAAGGGGTAGTCCAGTCCGAACTGCTAGGTCACATCCCTTCTGCACGAGACCACAAGCATCCCCAGACATGTTTCAGCCTTGTTGGGCATCATCAGTGAGGAGTAGCTTGGGAGAGAGGAGAGACCTGGAGAGTATTGGAAATAGTGTCCAGAGGTATGAAGAAGTTGAGAGAGTGGTGAGACCTGGAGAGTATTGGGAATAGTGCCCATAGGTCTGTAGAAGGTGTGAGAGGGGTGAGACCTGGCGAGTATTGGGAATAGTGCCCAGAGGTCCGAAGACGGTGAGAGTCTGTAGAAGGTCAGAGAGAGGTGAGACCTGGAGAGTATTGGGAAGGAAAAGTGCCCAGAGGTATGAAGAAGGTGTGACAGAGGTGAGGCCTGGAGAGTATTGGGGATAGTGCCCAGAGGTCTGAAGATGGAATGAGAAGGGTGAGACCTGGAGAGTATTGGCAATAGTGCCCAGAGGTCTGAGGAAAGTGAGTGAGAGGTCAGACCTGGCGAGTCATGGGAATAGTGCCCAGAGGTCTGAAGAAGGTGAGACAGAGTTGAGACCTGGAGAGTATTGGGAATAGTGCCCAGAGGTCTTAAGACGGTGAGAGAGGGGTGAGACCTGGAGAATATTGGGAATAGTGCCCAGAGGTCTGTAGAAGGTGAGAGAGAGGTGAGACCTGGAGAGTATTGGGAATAGTGCCTAGAGGTCTGAAGACGGTGTGAGAGAGGTGAGACCTGGAGAGTATTGGGAATAGTGCCCAGAGGTCTGAGCAAGGTGAGCGAGAGGTGAGACCTGGCGAGTCATTGGAATAGTGCCCAGAGGTCTGTAGAAGCTGAGAGAGAGGAGAAACCTGGAGAGTATTGGGAATAGTGCCCAGAGGTTTGAAGAAGGTGAGACAGGGGTGAGACCTGGAGAGTATTGGGAATAGTGCCCAGGGATCTATAGAAGGTGAGAGAGAGGTGAGACATGTATAGTATTGGGAATAGTGCACAGAGGTCTGTAGAAGGTGAGAGAGAGGTGAGACCTGGAGAGTATTGGGAATAGTGCCCAGAGGTGTGTAGAAGGTGAGAGAGAGGTGAGACCTGGAGAGTATTGGGAATAGTGCCCAGAGGTATGAAGAAGGTGAGAGTGGGGTGAGACCTGGAGAGTATTGGGAATAGTGCCCAGAGGTCTGTAGAAGGTGAGAGAGAGGTGAGACCTGGAGAGTATTGGGAATAGGGCCCAGGAGTGTGAAGAAGGTGGGAGGTGAGACCTGGAGAGTATTAGGAATAGTGCCCAGAGGTCTGTAGAAGGTGAGAGAGAGGTGAGACCTGGAGAGTATTGGGAATAGTGCCCAGAGGTCTGTAGAATGTGAGAGAGAGGTGAGACCTGGAGAGTATTGGAAATAGTGCCCAGAGGTATGAAGAAGGTGAGAGAGGGGTGAGACCTGGAGAGTATTGGGAATAGTGCCCAGAGGTCTGTAGAAGGTGAGAGAGAGGTGAGACCTGGAGAGTATTGGGAATAGTGCCCAGAGGTATGAAGAAGGTGTGACAGAGGTGAGGCCTGGAGAGTATTGGGAATAGTGCCAGAGGTCTGAAGACGGTGTGAGAGAGGTGGTATCTGGAGAGTATTGGGAATAGTGCCCAGAGGTCTGAAGAAGGTGTGAGAGAGGTGGTATCTGTAGAGTATTGGGAACAGTGCCCAGAGGTCTGAAGAAGGTGTGAGAGAGGTGAGACCTGGAGAATCATGGGAATAGTGCCCAGAGGTCTGTAGAAGGTGAGAGAGAGGTGAGACTTGTAGAGTATTGGGAATAGTGCCCAGAGGTCTGTAGAAGGTGAGACTGAGGTGAGACCTGGAGAGTACTGGGACTAGTGCCCAGAGGTCTGTAGAAGGTTTGAGAGGGGTGAGACCTGGCGAGTATTGGGAATAGTGCCCAGAGGTCCGAAGAAGGTGAGACAGAGGTGAGACCTGGAGAGTATCAGGAATAGTGCCCAGAGGTCTGAAGATGGTGTGAGAGAGGTGAGAACTGCAGAGTATTGGGAATAGTGCCCAGAGGTCTGAAGAAGGTGAGAGAGGGGCGAGACCTGGAGAGTATTGGTAACAGTGCCCAGAGGTCTGAAGAAGGTGAGCGAGAGGTGAGACCTGGCGAGTATTGGGAATAGTGCCCAGAGGTCCGAAGAAGGTGAGACAGAGGTGAGACCTGGAGTGTATTGGGAATAGTGCCCAGAGGTCTGAAGAAGGTGTGAGAGAGGTGAGATCTGCAGAGTATGGGGAATAGTGCCCAGAGGTCTGAAGAAGGTGTGAGAGATGAGAGATCTGGAGAGTATTGGGAATAGTGCCCAGAGGTCTGAAGAAGGTGTGAGAGGGGTGAGATCTGGAGAGTATTGGGAATAGTGCCCAAAAGGGAGAAGGAGATGGAGATGGGGAAGAGTGTAGAGACTTTGACATTGAAGACTGGTAGAAGAACACTCCAGAAAGTCGTGGAAAATGTGACAGCATGTGGGGAGTTTGACGACCCGAATGCATGATGGTTACAAAAAGAGAGAGAACCATAAGAAAGTGACCGAGAGTTTATAGAAAATGAATTGAGGAAATGTACACCTTTAAGAGAGAAGTAGAAACATCTGAAGCCGAGTTGGTGGAAAACAAAAGGGTGCAGATAAGGACGCAGGAGCCTGTGTGAAAAGAGGACAGAGGGAGTACACCTGCTGAGCCCAGGGGCTGAGATCTTAGGCAGCAGAGCTCTAGGTAGAGCAGCTGGCCACCCTCCTACCCTGCCGAGGCCACCTGGTCCACATCCAGGACGGTGGCAGGGGCGAAATTTGTGAGGGCAGACGGACTATTCCACTGAGAGAAACCGTCTCAAGAAGCAGACATTGGAGATCCCTGGAAACCCAATCAACCACAACCAGTAAGGCCAGGCCACTGACGAGAAAGATAAAGAAAGGGGAGACATCCCCATGAAGCCTGGGATTGCCAAAGGAGTCCTTAACCAGGGACTTTGTTGCAAGACTTTCGCTTTTTACAAAAAAAAAAACACTTTCACTGGGAAGGCAATGCCAGAACTACCTGAGGGTGGGAGAAGCCATTTTTCGGCATTTCGTTTCCATGAACTTTCAGTTAGTCAAGGCAATCTGACTAATCCCGACACTTCAGTTGCGCTTTATTTCTGCCCCGTTAATTACTTTCCCCCACGTTGTCAATGTTTCCTAACATAACACTTCACACTTAAGTTCCTGATGTGTCTCGTCTGCTGATTCCCATGACAGGTGTGAAATCCCCTACAGAACTGCTTGTGCACCATACTGCTTTTCATTCCGTTTCTCCAGAAAGCCACACTGTAAAATGCACCTATTTAAAAATAAAATCTCAGTGGGAGTGTCCCAGCAACCCCTCGTGGTGATCTCGGGCTCTCTCACTTTGCTGGCACTAATTTGGGGGAACCCCCTTTATTAAGAGTCTGTTCATTGTCACATGCCTGACGCTGCGAGCCCCCGAAAGTTGCATTTGAATCCGAACTGGCCGATTGACTCTGACACCCCTGACGTAGCGCCATGAAGCCGTTTGTGGCGTCATCAGGCCCATTGCTGCAATTTCACGACACCCAATGCTGCGACAGCATAGGGGTCATGGCTGTGGTGTCATTCCCCCCAATCACGTGATGCTTCAGTGCCTATTGCCTCCATGTTACAGGGTCCTGCTGCTGGAAAGGTGCAATGTTTCTGTGATGCCCCAGGGCCTTTGTTGGTATGCCACTCTGCAGTGCTGCCACAAAGTCCACTGCTGACGTGTACTGTCCCGCAGCACGTTGCTGTGAGGTCACAGTGCCCATGTGTGTGAAGTCATAGTACTTAGTGGAGGGATGTCCATTACTTTGATGGCATTATGCCCATAGCTGTGAGGTCGCATTACTTACAAGTGATGTCACAATGCCTACTGCCCATTCATTGTCACAGTGCAAGTTAAAGTCGCTGTGCCCATTCATTGTGTGCCACAGTATCTATGATGTCACTATTCTGGTTGCTGTGGTGTCACAGTATGCGTTGCTATGACATCACAGCGCTTAGTGAGGTTACAGTGCTCATGATGGAAAGTCACCGCGCCCATCGGCAGGATGTCACATGCCATCGCGAAATTTAATTAGATGTCATCATGTCTCCTGCGTTCTGCTGAGATGCAGTCATTAGAAACAGTTATACATGACTGGAAACTGCGACAGAAGATAGGCAGAACGTACCCCTCAAAATCATTCGTACTCATCTCGGGTGTCGTCTTGATCATACTCCTGTATCTCTTCTTGGGCAAAACGAGAAAGAGGCGCCACACGATGAGCGGAAGTCCGGCGCGTGCGTTTTGATGGGTCTGCCGCCATCTCGTGGCAGGATTGAAAATCTCTTAAATCGGTCCCAGTAGCAGGAGCGGTCTGCGCTTGTCCAGGTCCAGTCCTGAACAGCTGGAAGAGCTCAGTGGACTTCCTCAACCCTCCTCTTGAAGCAGTCTCGGGGCGCTGCCATCCGTCAAGTCGCAGACTTTTGCCGATATAATTCCTTTTACATCTGTGCACCGAGAGGTCGCCCACTAGTGATCAGGCATGTTGTGTGCGTTGATAGGATCTCAGATCACAGAGAGTTGGCCAGTGTCCGCCAGGAACAGCAGACATTCTTAAGGAATCGAGGCCTTGTTCCGGGGAACGTGTCGTATTTATGGCGACATGGCCAGAGACTGGGATTCCAGGTTTGTTAGGCAGTCTTGGGGGAATGGCTGGTCTTTACTGTGATTTCAATATTGTATAGAATGGGTGGTCTTTATGCAGGCACGTCATTTCACCAAAATGTCAGGATAGCGGAAGTGACATCACACGACCCTCTACCCCCTGATGACACATTTGACCTCAACCCGAAGTGATATCGCGGGAAGCGATGGAACACGACCTTTCACCCGTTGACAAA
Source organism: Ambystoma mexicanum (assembly GCF_040938575.1). NCBI lineage: Eukaryota > Metazoa > Chordata > Amphibia > Caudata > Ambystomatidae > Ambystoma > Ambystoma mexicanum. The sequence continues at coordinate 320,605,047 of NC_090926.1, read as the reverse complement.
ACAGGAAGTGGCATCACATAGCATTGTGATACTACGGATTGCCATATGTATCGTTAAGATCAGTGTGTATAGGCCCATATTACCAAATTCCTGTGAATGCAAGCAGACGTCCATGACCAAATGATAATGATGTGTTATTATATACCACTTACGCTTAAGCGCTTTATATAGAAAAAATATACACCCAATATCACCCAGCCTGTGTTGGTACTCATTTATCGATCTCAGAAGGATGAAAGGCTGAGTTGAGGCATTTAAGAAGAGTCTAAATCAGTGACTCACCCCCTGAAGTGTGCCTGATATAAACCTTTAATTAGTCTAGCAATTATTGTATAGAATTCCAGAAAGACACATTATTTGGTATTCTTATTCTTTCTTATTTAGGGTCAGTGCTGAAAATGTTAGACTTGTGGCACTCCTGTTCTTATTTTTCTTTTTTATTTAAGGGGCCTGAACAAGAAAGCCAGCCACTCCAGAAGTAAAGAGCCACACGGTGCTGGCCACTGCCCAGGAGCTTGCATCACACAAAAAAAAAAAAAAAAGAAAACTTTATTTTTTTGTTTTTTTTTGTGGTCGCAAAGGAGACCACAGAGGTTGCAAGGGACACCTCAGAGGTCGCAGTTGCGACCCCTGGTGACCCCTAAATGACGTCCCTGTCTTTATGTGGAGTCGAACATGGTAATAGCTAGTCTTCTCTTCACTGGGCATTGTTCTGAGGATTAGCTTGCCAAATGGACATTTGACCAGTATGGGAATTGGGAGAGTGCTAGGCATATGGCTTAGGCAGTGGTCAAAGTGGTGTTGTGAGGGAAAAGTGCGTGGGGCCCTTTAAGACAAAGTGAAAGCAGAAGAAACACAGAGGGCGGGGCAGGGAGGAGGGGAGGCGGGAAAGGGAAGAGCGGCAGTTGGTAGATAAGATAGTTATTGTTAAGATGCACTTCGAGTCCTCGTCTTATTTCGGGCCTAATGAAGCCCACAACAACTGGCGACGAGCACGGAGGAACCCGCCTTCAAGGAGGAGAAGGACCGTGGTGCGCAGCAGAGTCGAGGAGTGACTCAACGTCGCAAGCGAGGGACGGCGACACCGGTGAGGAGGTCCGGCGGCCCCACCCAGAGGAGAACAGAGTGAGGAGAGACGCGTGAAGCAGCCAGAGTTGCAGAGGGACCCGGCACCCCAAGTGTGAAGGAGAATTGTGGCACAGGAGGAGAGACGCAGAGAGCAGCAGGAGTAGTGGAGGGACTCGGCGCCCCAGCGTGAAGAAGACTTGTGGCGCAGGAGGAGAGATGCGCAGAACAGCCGAAGTCAAGGAGGGATCTGGCGCCCCAATGCGAAGGAGACCTGCAGCGTGGGAGGAAGCGAGGAGGAGCGGCCTGGCGGGACAGCCAGAGGACTACAGAGCCATACGGGGGAGGTGACCAGACGCGTAAGAGCATGCGAAGAGGAGCCGGGCGCGCATCGCCCACCAAGAAGCAAGGAGACTCTGCCCGTGTCCGAGAAAAGTCCTGGGCACACGAAAGAAACGGACCGCATCGACGCCAAAGCAGAGGAGGCCTGAGAAGGTCTGCAACAAGCACGCAAATATGGAGAATAGAGGGCCTGGCACAGGCAAAGGGTGGACAGCAGTGATACTGCAACCAAAGTTATAGTCATCAGCCACTTGAAAGCGAGGACACAAGGGCAAGCATCAGTCAAGCATCAGACATAGTCATAAGCCATTTGAAAGCGAGGACACAAAACAAGCATCAGTCATTATTACAATCCACTTAAACACGAGGGAACAAGGGCACGCGCCAGTCATAGTGAAAGCCACGTGTAAGCACAAACACCAATACAGCCACAACACGTGGGAAAGAAGATTCTGAGTGCTGCAAAACAACCACAACCAAGCACCATCGACATGTCACAGTCAGGAAGCGCAGCAGTGGACACCACGGCGCCTGCAACACCAGGGGTAGCGCCCACCAACCCTGTATCATTCCTACGCCGCCCGAACCCATTCGTACTAGAACCGCAGGACAATCATGGCCAGAGATGGCAGGAGTGGATGGACGAGTTCGAAAAATTCATGATGGCAGTTGGAAACCAGGACGCACCGAACAAACTAGACATCTTCACAAACCTTGTCGGAAAAGATATCAAGAGCGTCATCAAGATCAACCCGCAAGCAGAGAGGACGACATACCCGAAACTCATCGAAGCCATCAACAGTTGTCTAGTAGTAGTCCCGAACAGAGACTACAAACGCTATATTTTCAATCAGTGCACCCAGATGCCCCAAGAAACAGTTGGACAGTTCATACTACGCCTTCGGAGGAAAAACACATATTGTGATTTGCCAATTTTAATGACGACTAAGCCATCTGCCTGAGAGTTATCGAGGGATGCCTGTCCGCAATATTCCGCAAACACCTGCTGAAGAAGCCGCTACCCCTCAAGAAGATAGCTGAACTAGCCAGAGTATATGAAAGGGTAGACATCCAGGCCGCCCACATAGAGAACCCAAAGAAGACAGACTCTATAGCGGCCATTACCGGCAGTCAACCAAGTCGCCAACCCGGCAACACGTACAGACAGGATCAGTGGAACCCCACGAGACGAACACCACCGGATAGACAGTGCTACCGCTGTGGCTTTGAATTCCCACACAAAGGTCAATGCCCCGCCATAGGCCAAATGTGCATGAGGTGCAGCCAGGAAAATCATTTCCAAAGCATGTGCCTGGAAAAGACACCCCCATTGCCTGCATATCGACCGCCTAACCAACAAACACCAGTAAGGCGATTTGAAGCACCGAGACCCTTCAACCCACGACCGTACCCCGAACGGGAATATACTAAGACTGCCGCCAGCCCCAGACCTACGGCCAACTCAGGGTTAATCAGAGCTGTTGAAAACCTGCAAGTAGAACAGGCAAATGAGACCTATGCCAACGAGGAGCAAATATACAGCATGCAGGCATACACAGAGGAGGAACTCCAAAGGGAGAGCATCACCAGAGACCCATACGAGAACCCACCATTCAAAGAACAGCCGCTGGAAAAGGAACAATACGTGGAATATGACCGCTACAGCAGAGAGTATGTCCGCCTTATATTTGACGCCTCAGATGACAGCACTGCACCTCGGGTGACAGTCCACCTAGGAGGAATCAACAAACCGTTCCTAGTAGACACGGGAGCCATTGTCAATGTCATGAGCCACCTAACATATGAACATCTAGCAGACAAGTTCCCGCTACAACCATCACACGCCCACATCTTCCAATGGGGCACAATACAACCGCTAACATCCAAAGGACAGTTCACATGTGACCTCATCCACAGGGGTAAGGGAATCCAGACAACGATACACGTCATCCATATCCCAGCAACAGGAAGGTGCCTGCTCAGCCACAAAACCGCTTTTGCCCTACGCCTCATTGACATCCACTATGATGAATCGGAAGCAATTCAAGGACTCCCGCCCAACTTCCAACACGTACAGGCCATCAACCAGAAACCCCTAGACATTGAGACACTAAAAACCGCCTACCCGGGCTTGTTCAACGGGGTGGGCATGCTGAAGGGCAATGTCATCAAACTGCACATCAACCCATCGGTACGACCAGTGCCGCAACATCCCAGACAGATAGGGTTTCATCTACAAGCCAAAGTCACCCATGAGCTGCAAACATTACTAAACAACGACATCATTGAGAGAGCGACAGGACCCACACCTTGGGTGTCCCCAATTGTAGTCGTCCCCAACGCAGAAGGACGCCCCCGCCTCTGCGTCGATATGAGAATCCCCAATACAGCCATCCTACAGGAAAGACATCCAGGTCCGAACATTGAAGATATGCTAATAAGACTCAACCAAGCCACAAAATTCTCAAAATTAGACCTCAACCAAGGATACCACCAGCTGGTTATCGATCCCGAATCAAGGCCCATCACAACATTCACGACCCACGAGGGCCTGTTCTGCTACTAACGGCTGAATTTCGGCATCTCATCTGCCGCCGAAATCTTCCAGGAAACTATCCACAGATTAATCAGCCCAATGCATTCAATTACAGTGATGACATCCTCCTATTCGGAGTCACCCAAGACCAGCACGATGCAACCCTACACCAAGTCTGCAACATCCTTCAGAGCGCCAGACTTACACTCAACAAGCAGAAATGTGAAATCAACACTCACACCCTATGTTTTTTCAGTCAAATTCTTTTCGGACCAAGGCATCAAAGCCGACCCGGACAAAATCCGCACCATAACAAACTTGCCCGATCCAAAGGATGTATCTGAACTTCGCTCATTCCTGGGCATGGCAGGATACTGTGCCTGATACCTTCCACAATACGCCTCTTTCACCTGCCCGCTGTGACAGCTGTTGAAGAAAGATCAACCCTTCACATGGACAGACCAGTGCCAACAAGCATTCTCCTCCATAAAACGAGAACTGGCAACCAATCGTCAATTCGCATACTTTAACCTACGGTGGTGCACCAAAATAACCATAGATGCCAGTCCGGTAGGGCTAGGGGCAGTACTGGCACAAACCGACCCACAGCACGAAGCCACAACCCACATCGTAGCATACGCCAGCCACGCATTGAGCACCACCGAGCAAGCCTACTCGCAGGCAGAGCGCGAGAGCTTAGCCGCTGTGTGGGCGTGTGAGAAATTTCACCACTTTATCATCGGTTACACCTTCACGCTCATAACGGACCACCAGGCCGTGCTAGCCCTTTTTGGCAACCCAAAAATAAAAATGCCACCGCGCATTGAACGATGGGGCATTCGCCTCCAGGAGTACGACTATACAATCGTTCACAAGCCTGGAGGCGATGCCAACCCTGCAGACTATCTGTCGCGACACCCAGACGGGGCATCCGACACCACAATGCAAGCAGAAGATGACGGATATGTGGTATACCTGTCACTAAACGCCCTCCCGCCAGCGATCACGGCACAACTATTTGCGGAAAAGAGCAGAGCAGACCCCACCATCAGGGCAGTAGTACGTCTCACCAACATGAACAAATGGCGTCAAGCGGCCAATGAACACTTTGAGCCGGGAGAGGGGGGGAAGTAGACAGAAGAGACCTAGCCAGAATGGGGAAGATACACAATGAACTAGCCACCACAAGCCAAGGGACCATACTCAGAGGGAACCGCCTCGTAGCACCCAAGAACCTAAGGAAGCCACTGGTCATGATCGCACACGAAGGCCATCGAGGCATGGCCAACACGAAAAAGATACTACGGAACCAGGTGTGGTTTCCCCACATGGACACCATTGTGTATGACATACTAAGACACTGCAACCCGTGCCAAGTAAATGCAGCTGGCTCACCAACCTGCCCACTGCAAATAGTCCCTCTCCCGGAACGACCATGGCAGCGCATAGCAATCGACTTCTACGGCCCACTGGAAGAGGGAGGCCACCTCCTAGTGGCCATCGATGAGTACTCTCGCTTCCCAATGGTGAAACAGGTGCAATCCACAGCCTTCCACCACGTCGTAGGTGTAATAGACTAACTATTCAGTGAGTGGAGCATCCCAAACACAGTGAAAACGGACAAGGGGTCCCGATTTCAGGGACAGGAATTTAAGAAGTTGGCAGCACACCTAGGGTTTCATCACCAGAGAATCACACCACTATGGCACCAGGCCAATGGGATGGTGGAATGCTTCATGGCGAACATCAAGCACACACGCCAGAAGGCGGCGACAGACCAAACCTCAATGCCGCAAGCCATCTCACAGATGCTACGAAGCTACAGGCACACCCCGCACAAGGCAACCGGCCACACCCCAGCTGAACTCATGATTAAGTATAAGCCACGGTCTCGCCTTACCCAACTCGAGGATTACACGCCAGAGGAAGACGATGAAATACGACGACGAGAAGAGGATAAAAGACAAAAGGCCAAAGAATGGGCCGACGGGAAACGGAAAACCAGAGACCCGCTATTCCCGGTAGGGGAGACTGTGCTAGTCCGGCAAGCCCAATGCCGGAAAACAGACTCCACACATCGGCCCCAGCCGATGATAGTAACGGAAGCAAGAGGGCCCATGATCACTGCATTAAGGGACCAAGGCGACATAACCCGAAATGCATCACACTTCAGGAGAATGTTCCAAGTCGATCAGACAGAGGACATGCCTCTGGAGGAAGAGGAGCCTGAGAACCCAGAGACTCCCCCAGATCCGCCCGAGGTGTCCATGACAGCACACCCAGGCGATGAAAGGGCCGACCCGGCCGGACGACTCTACAGGATGGCCAGGAGGCCCACCCGGCTCATCGAAGAAATGTAGATCGCGGACTTAGTCGATAAGTAAGGGGGGGATGTTGTGAGGGAAAAGGGCGCGGGCCCTTTAAGACAAAGTGAAAGTAGAAGAGACACATGGGGGTGGTGCAGGGAGGAGGGGTGGTGGGAAAGGGAAGAGCGGCAGTTGGTAGATAATAAAGTTACTGTTAAGACACACTTCAAGCCCTCGTCTTATTTCGGGCCTAATTAAACCCACAACAAGTGGGAAAAAAGGAACTAGTGCTACTCTGCCTGCATCCAAAAAAGGAGGGAGTAGTATGGTGGGGCAGGGGCGGGGGTCGGAGAAGTGTGGGTAGGGGGGACCAGGATCACAAACCTTGGCTGATCAGTGAATCAGGGATCTGAATCCACTCGCAGATTTGACCACATACCTTCCAAGCTTACTCGGTACAAATAGTTTGGATTTCAAAGCCTACAGTCATAATGTCTTATGGAGTTTACTTACAAAAAACACACATTGAATAATTAAACAACATGTACATCCTTATAGCAACATGTTACGCCAAAAGAATATAATTGTGGCTTTAATTTTCACATCCTAATGGTAAACTACAATCCCAGAATGCAAGCTAATTCCAACCTGACAAATCGAGTTAACCGCACTGTACTTTCAGTGACTAAAGACATGCAATAAAAGAAGTTGTGTAATAAACAAAGATAGATATGGAGATTCTTTATCAGAAACTTCCAGCTCTTTGGTATTCATGATGTTGAAAACATTTGATTAGTGACTTAAAGCAACTTTATATTTTTGCATGTCAATATAATAGACATCATGGAAATAAACATATCTTTAAATGGGCGCTTTGTGCTCACTTTACTAGCTAAGATGTGCAAGGTAACTGGTGCTTTGTGAGCTCTTTGAGTTGGAAATGTTCCATCATGCATAAAAAAAGGCTCTGCCACTGATAAAAGAAATGTGTTTGCAACCTGAGCACCTTAACGACCTACAGAGCCACAGAAGATGTGTGTGTGTCTGCCTAGCTGAGACTTGGGAAACTGACCGTGCTTGAATGTCCAGCTCAGATTCAATACCTGTCTAGGGAGAAAGAAAAAGCATTCAAATGTGTTTCTTGTACCTTTGAAATAAAGGTACGCTTTTTAAAAAGCAAACAAACGAATGGTACGGCGTACCAATGATTTATATTACATTTCCATCTCTGGGCTTAGGCAAGGGCCATCTGCACCAATACATAATCCTTTCTTTGGAGGTAGAAGGGGGGGGGGGGTAAGGTAACACACACATTTGGAAACAACAGGTCGTTGTGTCTATACTGAATACATTGCAAAAAACGGTTTATTATCCACAATCCCTACCTGTTGGCTTTGTCAATGATACACTACAGTCTGATAAATCACAAGTGAGGCTTTTTGAATAGTGTACACAGCAAACTGCATCACTTCTGGGAACTCCCAAATTTGGTAGCTAAGCCACAGTAAAATTCAATGGTTTGCCCAGGATCACACAAAAGGGTGAAACCAGGATTTGAGCCCAGTGGGCATTTGACCAGATAACTCCCTGATATAGTTGGTCAGTTATGTGTTAATGTGTGGCTTCCCAGGGTTAACATGATATTGTACTTTGACATGGTGAAAAAAATCACATAACAGATGTGCCTGGCAAAATATGTAAATCGCTTCTCCCTCTTCCCCATCACCAATCTCTCCCTTGGTTCATTCTTGCACTGTTTCTGATTTCACTCCCTCACTTTCTTTGCCTCTATAACACCCCTAACTCCACACTCTCATTCTATCTACCGGTGGCAGATCACATGGCACTGAGCAACACAGATGGACAATCCAAGTGATCTGTTTCTACTGTTGTGAGCTCTCGCACACCGGGAGAAATCAGATTGCTTCAGACAGTAGAAAAAAATGCATTGGCTTGTATGCAGCCTGCTTAGGTCTGGCCTGAGGGGCTTTAGGGGGCCCTGGAAGCACCCTGCCTCATGAGCACTTTTTGGAGACTGCCAGGTCTCGACCTCTGGTAGCCCTTCCTCACTTAAAGCCCTTGCATGGGGAATGCTTGCTGTTCATGGGAAGTTGGGTGGGATGGAGAATGGTTTGTCTATTTAAGGAGCTGTATTGATGGCATGGGGACTGGCTGGTCTTCATTGTTAATATTATGGTGTGTTGTTGGTATGTTTGATATTAACTGGAGGTTGGTCAGTATCTGAAATCATTGGTGATTATGGAAAGTTGGGTGGCACAGTGAATAGTTGGTCTATATGAGACGTTTTGTAATGACATGGGGAATAGATGATCTTCATTGGCAATCATATGGTGTGGCAGAATGGTTGGTCTTCATGGGAAGTGGGAAAGTGTGGAGAATCCATGTGGGGGGAGTTGAATGGCATAGGGTATGGTCGTTTTTATGAGGCGTTTATTGATGGCACGGTAAATGGTTGATCTCAATTAGCAATTGCATGATGTGGTGTGATCTTTGGTCTTCATGTAGAGTTGAACGCTATGGCTGGATTGTTGTTCTTCATTGGTGAGTTGTAGGGTATGGTGGAAAGGTTGGCATTTACTGAGAGTTGTATGTGTAAGGGTGTCCCGAATTACGCTCACACCAGAATAAATACACCTCTCTAGGGAAATAAGGCAAAAAGCTAATCTTATAAGGATAATAAGTTTAATCTTACAACATGAGGATGGCAGAAAAGGACTCTGCTGCCTGAACAGTATTCTCCTGTCCCTCTTCAGTTCCTTCCTGCCAAAGTGGTGCCAGGCAGGGGTTCATATAGTCCTGTCTTGCCATGGTGGTGACACTGGATATGGACCATGGCTTCATCCCAATCCATCCTTCTTCCACATTAGGGATGCTCCAAACCTTCTTTCTTCATTGTCAGTGGTTTTTGAAAGGGCATGCTGTTCTACATCTGGCTAGCTCTGCACGAACACACTGCAACTCTGCAGACTTTTACAAACCTTGAGGCCTAGCCCCAGGAAAAAACAAACATTTTTATAAACAATTTTCATTTATTCCGTCCATATTGCACTCCTCCTGCTAATGTTTTCTGGGCCCTGTGGGTTTCCCACACTTAATACTTATAATTTGCCCCATTCTGCATTTTGTCACACAGAACACGTTATTCCTGTTCTTAGCCTGCATGGACCCTTGATGGACAGTAGACAGCAAGTGAGTCAGTTGTGTGCTGCCAGTGCTAGCCTTAGTGATGAACACAGTAGAAGCAGCTGTAGTCAATTTTTAGAATCTTACAGGCCACATTCCTTCTGGGAAGGATTGGCGAGTTTGACTCCTCTACTGCACTAAGAATTTGCAGTGCCTAGGATCTGACATTACAAATCTATCCAGCTAATAGTTAATTGTGCCTTATATTTGAACAATAACTGCCTTCTTCAGTGCCTACCCATGTCTGTATATGTGATTATATTTGCATGAGAGAGCCTTTCCAGTGTCCCCCTCCCCCTAGTCCATTAAAGCACCTAAAAGAGGTCTTGCCTAACTCTTAAGCGGGGGTGAGGGAGGACCCTGGTTCCTTCCCAACATTCCCCCTTTCGTTACTTCTACCGTAACAAACTCATCCCCAAACGACATATCTACAACCCCAAACATATCAGTTTGAGTTTCGCTGTTTATTGTATGGCAATGTGTTTTAGAACCCCCAATTGATGCAATCATCTTTGCACTACTAGGTACTACATTGACACACCATCGGAGACTCAATTGGCACATGCAGAAGAGGACCAAGACGAATACGATAACAGGCACCAGCATTTCTACTGCTGCCTCCAGCCATGACGGGACCCAATCAAAGGCAAGCGATAGCCAATCCATGTTCTGAACTCTAGCTTATTTCTTCATTTGAACACCTAGATTGTGCATCGCCTTGATGATGTGGGATAGTGACCCAATCTCAGCATCCTCCGGTGGTGCAAAAGTGCTCAGCTGCTTCCCAACATTTTACATACTGCTCCTTCAATGGCTGGTAACAGATCCAGCATGTTTTAGCATCGTCATGAGTCTCAATGCACTGAGCTCTACTTTGATGGCGTTGAGCCCATTCTCTGTATCATTGGCGAGCTGGACTAGCTTTAATCAGATAATCTGCACCCACTTGGCGTTAGCAGCTGCTTGTATCCCAGGAGCCAAAAAAAGATCAAAAGAAAGTCTCTGCTGAGCTAAAAAGTCGCTACTCGTCAGGTATTCCTCTGAGCAGTGCGGAAGATTCTTTTGAGACATAATTTGATCTCTTCTTTTTTCTCAGCTGTTGAAATCGTTCTTTTTCTGGCAGCATATGAAATTCTTGTGTGATCTGCGTGTCTCTTTCTGCTTCTTTAGGTGCTAGAGTGGCTGTTGCCACCTTGACAGGCATTTCTTTTCCCTTCAGTTGTTCTTCCAGGATTACTAGCAGTACTGAGTGCAGGGTGCCTGTGAACACTTGACCCTCCAGGATGATGGGAAGTGCAAGTAGGCTTGTCGGCCATAAACCCAGTAGTAATCCATCACTGCTACCTTTCATCATATCAAGGATCACAAGAGTGTGGTTGCACTGTGTGTTTGTGCCAACAGGAACTGTTCCTTCATTGCTAAATCAAAGTTCATAGTCCACGTCTCTATGTATTTACACTGGCTTCTCCATCGTTGCAATCCATGTCAGCCTTGTGATGTATTGGGACCATATTTGCACACACATAGTCTCTACTTGGGCTAATGTTTCTTTGCTGTACTCGATCAGTCCATCTGTCGGGCACCTCACTGTGGTGCCCTGCCATTTGTTGTTGACATGTGAGTGTCCTCTCAAGGAAAATATGGTGCTTGTAGACACTTGCTGCATTTCGTACTGCCATTGCATAGCGCTGGGTCTAAATCAATACTCCTCAACTGCACACTGTGTGCCTGGAATGTGACCTTTATCCTACATAGTGCAAGATGTACCAGGAATTGTGCCTCTGTAATTGGGACTGGATGTGGAATTAAAACCTTAGGAGCCCCTAACGCATGTGGGTTAAGTGCACACACGTAACAGCTTTCATTAATCACATTTCTTCCCGCAGTACACGTATGGAGTACCAGCTATTAGATGACTCTGAATGCTGAATGTCAGAAATGGCATCCAAGCCCAACCCCTTATATAAATCATACGCCATTCGTACTTCCCGTTTTATTCGTCTAAGAAAACCTAGGGGGGGAGCGCAAAAAGTGAGACATTATTTGATACTTATTTATCATAAACATATTCATACTTTCCTTTATACGTAACTGTCCATCCCCCCTTTATATGGCCACCACTTATAACAAACATACCTTCATACACTCAGACAATCACGACCAGTGTCACACAAAACAATATAATACCAAATAAAAGCATAATACATCATTTTTAGAACAAAGTACATTCATTTTAACATTATCCCTACATAACAGAAAGGTTTCAACATGTTGGTCAGGCATCCTTGCTTATCCCTGGAGAGGAGAAAAAAGGTAATCAAGAAAGAGAGAAAGGGGAAGAGAGAGAGTGAAAAGAGATACAGAGAAAGGGGGCAAGAGAGAGGTAGAGAGAGAAAGAGAGAGAGAGAAAAAGAGGGAGAAAGAGAGAGAGGGAGAAAGAGAGCCTGTTCCCACCAGTGCCAACCAGGATCCAGACCTTCAAAATTGAAAAATCAAAACATAGAAAAAAGATAAAACATAAAAGAACAATACAAAATTTTAAAAAATGAAAAAGAAAAAGTAGGGATGTGCCACTGCACACCACCCTTGCATGGATCCTTTACTAAACGTCGTTGTCATCAGTTATGTCCTTACTTTGTCAATTTGAGCTTTGCAATGTCTCATTTCATCGATGAGAGCGCCAAGTTCCGCTGCCTGAGCTGAATAGTGCATAGTTAATCTTTTCATGATCAGACCTTCACACTCCACCCCTTACCGCACACCACTGCTGCCCCTGTGTGCCTCTGTCCCGTCTCCTGGTCAATTATTGATGACCCATCAACATATAGTATAACTCCTTCTGTCAATGCATTGTCTCTAGCTTTAGATTTACCCTCTTCTTCACCCTCGTATGTAGCACAGTCATGCATTTTCAGGTCCTCATCAGTGGATGCTTCTGTCAAAAATGTGGTGGCGGGATTTACCATCCTGCACCTTACTATATGAATATGAGGTTAGGATATTATAATCTAACATGCACAGGATCTCTGAGTCGTCGTGGGGAATAGTGGATTTTCCACAAACAAGGTAACAGAGCACCCCATGACAATCATGGAACTTTTCTCTATTGCAAATGCAGCTGCTGCAAGTGCGTGTTCGCATGCGTACTGTCCCTGCATGACTGAGACGAGCACCCCACTATAATAAGATCGTGGCTTGTGGCCATTGTGCTCTTTTGAGTCAATACTGCAGTCATGAGATGTCCATCAGAGTGGGAAAATAAATAAAACTCCTCTGTATAATCCGGAGTTGCTAAAACAGGGGCCGTGCAAATAGCTTCTTTTAAGACCTCAAATTGTCTATTCATTTCTTCAGTCCATTCCAATTGACTGTTTTTTTGTCTTCTGTCCTTCTCTGAGCCTTTCTAACAGCGGCCTTGTGTAGGCTGCATAGTCTAAGATCCATGCCCTACAATAATTACATAAACTCAAAAACTGCTGCATTTCCTTTACATTACTGGGCCTAGGGGTGGCGTGTACTGCGGCCACCCTATCTGGTAGTATTGCAGAGATAAGTTGCCCCAAGTTACTACCTCCTGTTGGCAGTGCTGTAGCTTATTTTTATCTGCCTTGTAACCTTTGTAAGCCAGCAATTGCAACAATGCAATAGAATCTCTCCTGCACTGATGTTCATTTTCACTACATACCAGCAGATCATCCACATATTGGATGATTGTGCTAGGCACCTGAATATTTCCCAAGTCGGCATGCAGCATTATATTGAAAATTCTTGTACTTTCGCAGTACTGTTGAGGCAATCTTGTGTGCTCGAAGTGCCGTAGAACATGTGTAAACGCAGTGAGATACCATGAATCAGGGTGGAGTGGGATTCAGAAGAACGCATTCTTCAGATCCACCACTGTGAAGTACGTCGCTGTCTTGGGAATGCTACATAGGATTGTTGCCGGATATGGAACTACCGGAAGCTTCTTCTGCACCATGTCATTAAGAGAATGTAGATCCTGGATCATCCTCAAACTACTCCCTGTTGCTTTCTTTACTGGGTATATGGCCGTATTACACAGGGACGTGGATGGCACAATGATACCTTTCTGTAATAGAGCCTGAATAGTGCCTTTTATCCCTTCCTCCACTTCCCTTGACAACGGGTACTGCCGCATCCTCAGAGAGTACTGCTCCTGACTTCAACATAATCTGTATTGGGGTCACATCTCTCAGTAACCGAACATCATGTGGATTAACAGCCCATAATTGTGCTGGCACATATCACATGTCCTCCTCAAAAAATAAAGACAAGGTCACCACTGCCATCAGGGGGCACTGTACCTTCCTATACTGCACCACGATATCACAGGGGACGCAGATTTTCAAAATGATCTCCCCATTTTGCTCACTGTCCTCAAATAACTCCTCATCAGTCTTTTCCTTCAATTATACTGTCAGGTCTACACATAGTACCATGCACCACTCACACCCATCCAAATCTGTTCCAATCAGGACTACTCTTTTGTCTGACACTGCTAGTCCTTGCAAATCTAATAACAATATTGTCCCCACCACAACCTCAGGTGACACCATTGGTCGTAAAATAAAATCTGAGGGCACACGCCAACATTTTGTCGCAATTTGAGGCACCGCTTTTGCTAGTACCTTGATGCCATAGACAAATATGTCCGGGACCACAGGAACCCCACGGACTACTGACTCCCTTGCCATTGCATTGATTATTACCATTGCTTACACACATCCCCGGAGTAGAACACACTACCCCTTGATCTGTGAATGATATAGTTAAATTTAATTTACTGAGCAGATCCCTACCCAACAAATTAACAGGGGAACTCTGTGAATATAACAAGGGGGCTCATACTACCTTCCCTCCCACTTTTATATCCAGCTCCTCAGTGTATGGAACCATAGAAATAGCCCCAGAGAATCCCTGCGTGTCAAGAGTTTTTACCTGATAATGGAAAGTTCCCCTCCATAATGCATGATTTAGTTGCACCTGAATCTACCATAAATATCAGTGGCTTGTTTCTTATTTCTGGCTCCACCAAGGGCTCCTCTTCAGGGTGTGCGGTTGTCAATAGGATTGGACATGCAAGTGCTCTCTGTGGGCTGTCCTAATCAGAATATATATTTGTCCCAGGGAATGAAAAAGGACCGCCCCCACCATTGTAACTCCTTGGAACGGGCAACCATTCCCCCTGCCATCCTGTTGAACTGTGTTCCGTCACACTGCTGCGGTTGTTGCCCATGTTGCCCTTTCCTGTCAGCCCCATAAGGGTACTGATTTTGAGCCCCTCTTCCAAATTGCGGGTGTCCCATTCCTTGAGGGCCTTGGAATTTTTGCCCTAGAAGTGATGGCCCATAATTAAACCCCATCCCAGGCCTGTTCCTGCATTCCCTTGTGAAATGCCTCCATATCCAGCAATACCAGCAATGTGCTTTTCCCAATCCTCCTCCCCGGGACCCTATTCCCCCAAAGCTTCCTGCTCTTGCTCCTCAAAATCCTCCTCTTCCACTTGGTGCTCCTTCATACTGCCACTGTGGGTTGGGGTACTGTGCCCCCCATCCCCATTGTCCCTGTCCTTCTTTGGCCCATAGTGCCGCAATTGTGGCATTCAAAATTTGTTGAATATCTTCTGTCTTTGCCGGTGACGTCACTGGTGTTTGGACGACAACCTTATTTTGTTTCTTTTCCACTAGTTTTCCCTCATCTGTCTGCCGCTTCCGGGCGGTCTCCCTGTCCCGCTCCGGGATTCTCTTACAATGGTGGACTATTATACTTTGTATCTCCACCCACTCTTTGGCTTCAACTCACACAATTTTGTGTAGTGCCTTCTGGACCTCTTTTGATAATCCCCTCTTTACGATAAAATAGAAAAATGGTACTGAATGGTCCCATTGCCCTCCTGTCTCAACTGTCCACATTTCCTGTAACATAAGAATGAACCTAACCAGGTCCTCATCATCACCCATTGTGCACTGCATTAAAGAATTTAAGTCAGGGGTATCTGGGTACATCTTTCATAGTGCAACCCATACCATTGCCCTTACTTCATTATAGTCTACTCCATCATGTTCATTGTTTGTAAGAATTATCCCAGGGTACCCAACCCTTGCCCATATGTCCCCAGCATGGTCCACAACTATGACAACCAGTAAACTCTTAAGGTCTCCTAGTGCTAAAGCTACCCCTGCTGTTTGTTTCTCAAATTCATAGATCCATTTACTGGCTCTGGCTGTAAGCTGGGGGGAGCTTTAATCAAATTATTTGTGTCCATTTGAGGCCATTGCACATAGTGCATTATCCCTACTCCTTTATGTATAAGAGGCATCTGCATGTCTATTTTGTATTCAACCACTTTTTTAGTATTTTTCTCATCTTGTACTACTGCCATTAAATCTGGTATATTTATTGGTCTATGCCTTCTCACTGCCTCTTGTGGCGGGGATGGGTTTGTCGCCGCTTCCATCCTTTATTTCTCTCTTGTCCTGCCTCTTCATTATTTCTGCCACCTTGATCTTCCCATTCATTTTTCCTTGCTGGTTTGACTTCTTGTCCCAGGACCGTCCATACCCTCTCCCCGTCATCTTTTTCAACACACACAGTTCTTATTGGCCCAGGGTTGAATCTAACCCAAAAATCTCCTGATTTCCAATCCCTGATTTTCTGCACCGGAACCCTTATTTTTGGTGGTACTTCTTCAGGTTTTTGTAGCTTGACCAACCTTTCCTGCAAAGCTCTATTAACACGTTGTTTATATCTGCTTGTGAACCCCCTTGGTACACTGATGCTACGGGCATGTCAGCGCTTGTGGATGTGATATATGGAGGTGAAGGTGCAAAAGCTCTTGAGTCCCTCCCCTTTAGTTGCCGATCCTGATAATCCTATTTTCGACAATTTCTCTACCACTCAGGGCTTATATACTGGATTTGTACACCCTACTGCAGGTTTTGGCATTACAGGGTATATCCCCTTACATTGTATCTCTTTTGCACCTTCCTGATCTTCCATATCCTCAAATAAAAGCCAGAGATCTAAAATCTCTTTTCTTTTTTGTAATTTCTTCCCCTTATATTTTGCTGCTAAAAAGATGGACATTTGGGGGTTTCTTCTCCCATAATGTTGCACGCGTCCCTAATGCTTCACTTAGACCTTACTGCTATGCTGCGCACGCTGCTGCTTCTTACACAAAAATACAAATTAACCCACTTTTTCCCCCACCCCCTTTATTCTTTTACACTTTTACACTTTGTTTTCACACACCCTGCAACTCATCCACCTTCCTTCTTTTTTACCACAAAAAACAGCAAGAGAAAATATTAAAAAATAATTGACAAAAATCCAGGCCCATTCCTTTTACCGACCCACTACTTTTTTCCCTTATATTCTCATAGTACCACCTTCTCAGCTTTATTTTACATGCTGAGTATCCCCGTTTCTTTTATCGTCATAAAAGAATTCTGCGTGACACTATCTTCTCAACCTATTATGGCTGAGGATCCCTTACCTCTCAGTCTTTATATGCTCAGGCTCCCTTTCATCTCAGTCTTTATATGCTGAGGCTCCCTTTTTCCATTATAATAAGTAGAAAAACAGAAATACGTGACAATTTCAATGCATAACCCACCTCCTATCCAATGCATACCTTAACACATCACCTGAAATCCTATCCAATCTATACCGTAACACATCACCAAAAGTCCTATTCAATCTATATCATTGACCTCGCACTTCATCCATTCACAACAACATACTGTCATACACACATGTCCCCTTGTTGTTATCTCTTACAAGAATCTACTCACTTGTGCCTGTTCACCCGAGTTTCCTCTGTTATGAGGTCCCAATACTGGCCTGTCTTTCTCTCTGGAGCCACACCCCGCTTCAGTGAGCAGAGAGGATTTCTTTTAAAATGGCTCCTTCTCAAAACCACTCAGGAAACACATGTTTTTTTATTTGGGGGACTGGTCGTTGTAGAGGGGCGTGACTCCTTCCTGGTGCCCAGGCCTGGGCCTTCGCAAAGTACAGGGAAAACTGAGATCACGTCGGGATAGTCACCACTTGTAAGGGTGTCACTAATTATGCTCACACAAGAATAAATAAAACCCATTAGGGAAATAAAGAAAAAAACTGATGTTGTAAGGATAACAAGTTTAATCTTACAAAATGAGGATGGTAGCAAAGGACACAGCTGCCTGAACGGTCTTCTCCTCTCCCTCTTCCGTTCCTGCCTGCCAAAGTGGTGCCAGCCAGGGGTTTATATAATCCTGTCTTGCCATGGTGGTGTCACTGGATATGCACTATTGCCTCATCCCAAAATGTCCTTCTTCCATACTAGGGATGCTCCGAATCCTTCTTTCTTCGTTGTCAGTGGTTTTTGAAAGGGCATGCTGTTCTACATCTGGCTAGCTCTGCACAAACACACTGCAGCTCTGCAGACTTTTACAAACCTTGAGGCCTAGACCCATGAAAAACTAAACATTTTTATAAACAATTTTCATTCATTCTATCCATATTTCACTCCTCCTGCTAATGTTATCTGGGCCCTATAGGTTCCCCCACACTAAATACTTCTAATTTGTCCCATTCTGCATTTTGTCACACAGAACATGTAATTCCTGTTCTTAGCCTGCATAGACCCTTGACGGACAGTAGACAGCTGGTGAGTCAGTTGTGTGCTGCCAGTGCTAACCTTAGTGATGAACACTGCAAAAACACCTTTAGTCAATTTTTAGAATCTCACAGGCCACATTCCTTCTGGGAAGGAGGGGGGAGTTTGACTCCTCTACTGCAATAAGAATGTACAATGCCTAGGATCTGACATTACAAATCTATCCAGCTAATAGTTAATTGTGCCTTATATTTGAACAATAACTGCCTTCTTCAGTGCCTACCCATGTCTGTGTATGGGATTATGTCAGGTTACTGGTTCCTGAACTGGTAATCCGGTAGAAGAACTAGAAGCATAGCTGTAGAGTTCTTCCTACCAATGTATCCCTTTGTATTTCTAATTAAACTGCAAAGGATTCAATTAGCCGAAATATGGGATCACTGCATCCATTGTTGAAGTGTTCGGACACCGTTGACTGTAGAAAGGGAAAGACCTTATATCAGGACAGTATAATCTCCCAAGAACCAGAACAAGAACAATGTACAAGAAAGAATGCAAGAGATTGACATGGATACTACATCAAGAAGAAGCAATGAACTAAAATGGATATGACTTACCACTGTGGGTCATTAGGAAAGTACTACCGAGGAACTCATGCACCACCCAACCTATCCCTTAAACCCGACGGCACAAGGACGCCTAGGCGGGAACCAACAGTCTCTACTCCAATGCTACCCCGACGGAACGAGGACGCCTATCGACCTGAGAGCCAATAATCACAATCTCTAGTCCGGGCGCTTTGGAGTTCGGGTAGTGCAGGTTCGCTCTAGGCAGTAAGGGTATGGTAGCCAGACCCAAGTTGATCAGGAGAGCGTAGGTTTCTTTAGCATCTCACAGGTGACTCTCCCAACTTGCAGACCAGTTGTGTATGAAGGGCTGCAACGTGCGAGCAGTGAAGGTTTCGAAACTGAAGAGAAAGGCAGGTCAGTTAACGTTCTGGAGTCAGCTACGTGCGGGCAATGAAGGTTTGGCAATCCGAAGACAAGAGGCAGGTCAGTAGAGCAGGCCGAGGTCGTTCACAAGGGAGGCTAATACAGGCAAGAGGGAATGGACAAGGGGGGTCAAGAACAAGAGCAAAGAAGTGCCGGGCAAACACTAGCCTTGATTCGAAATCAGAAGCAGCGAGTGCGGCAACCCGGAAGTGTTATAACGGGTGTCTGCAACCTCGCTTGACTCCTCCCCTCCAGAACGCAATAGCGTTACGCTTGTGGAGAGGACGCCACAATCGCCATGGTAACAAGGCTATGTGAGTTCTGAGGCAATTATGACTGAAACGAGGTACTGAACGTTGTGAAACTCTCGAGGGAGGGTTTTGAGATGGTGTAGAAGACAGAGAATGTTGGTGGTGTCTTTGGCTAATCCTGACAGATTATATTTGCATGAGAGAGCCTTCCGGTGCCCCTCCTCCCTCCTAGTCCATTATAACTCCTAAAAGAGGTCTTGCTTAACTCGAAAGTGCTTGGGGGTGCGGGAGGACCCTGGTTCCTTCCCAACATATGTTGTGGTGGATTCTGTAGTCTTCATTGGGAGCTGTATCGTATTGGGGGATGAGCGCCATGTGCAAGGGTTGGTCTGTATGAAGAGTTGTATGAACTGCGTGGGGAGCGAATGGCCTTCGTTGGGGGTTGCCTGGTGGGGGTGGACTGAGTGTTCGCCATGGGGGTTTGTGTGGGTTAGTCTAATGGCTATCATTGGGAGCTGTATAGCAGAAGGACTGGCCTTGATGGGGAGCTTTAAGGATGGAATAAGGAATGATAGTGAGGACATGGTGCATGGGGAGGTTGATCTTTGTATAGATGTGACTGCGGTCAGCAATGGAAGGTACAGTAAAGGCATCTTGTTTTTGCGCCTGTGAAATTATTGGTCAGACAGGACGTAAGAGTACACATTCTTAGCACGTGTTCATTAAGAAGGTGCTTGGAAGGCCTTATGTCTTCAAGACCTTGAGTGAGGGATTGACTTATTGCGGCCCTCTATGGGTCCCAGACTGAAGCAGATGTCAGGACAGTTTGATTTACCTGAATATTAATCAGAGCTCACGATAAGGGACAGTAATTCAATCAACAGCTCGTAGGTCACAACAAGATTTTGCTGAGGTTACTGTCCTGCATGCCCCTATACCCTTCCAGAGCCCCATGATACCGACTTAAAAACCATAGGGTTTACAGAGACTGTGGCGCTATATGACAGATTTCAGTTACCTGTGATAGTGTATTTCTATTGCTCCTCTTCAAGGACTTTAAACGCCACTGTCATGTAACGTTTCATTTTGAGACACTGTAGTAATCACCAGGGGCACCTTGATTAACACCAAAAGAATAAAGAGAGAATGAGAAAAGAAAGAAAAGAGATTAATAAATGGAAGAAAGGAGAGAAACAAAGGAAATACAGACAGAAATGAGGGTCAATATTGCAAAATAGCATAATACATATACTAATGGCCAAATGGTCACTTTCGTAACCGTGTCATTGCCTTTCAGAACGCTTGCAATGATCAACCAGATATGATATGATAGGTTATTTATAACGCGCTTAATACCCACAGGTTTCTAAGCGCCGACCCGGGGATCAAACCTGCATCCCTCCATGTCGTCTTGCTTCCAAGGCGAGCACATTGCCGCTGAGATGACCTCCCGGGACAACAGATACACTTTGGCTAGTTTGTAACAGGAGCCATGCCCCCATCTGAATCAGTGGGAAAGATTGCTGCCTCCAAGTTCCAGCTGGAGGGCTCCTTTTGGGGCTATTTAACACATTTTCTTAAGTCCTTTGATATTCGCCCGGAAATAGGATGGAAATTACTTCAATGTTTTAAAATAAAATCACTCATGGCCATGCCCCTTTAAATCATTCCCCTGTAAATGTCCATAACAAGTTTGCTGCTTATTTGCACTGACAAAGATTGTTGCAAGAGGGGGTGAGGGTGAGTTCTTGCAAATGTTGTGACCCGTCATATTAAATGCTTGTGAATTGAGATAAATTCAATCAGCTATAATGACCACGGAAAAACCCTCCATGAAGGCGGAATCTGGTTATCAGTGGTCTGAAGAAAGTGTAATGTATTTGAGAATCGTTTCGACAAGACGATCAAATAACCCGATAAAGAGGAACTTTGACATCTTGATCAGAAACTGACACTGACTGCGGAACGTGACAATTTGTGTATTGAGGATTTTAGGGTAAAATAATTATTATCACAATGAATAATTATAAACCCTCTACAGTAGAAAAATGAGAATTGACAGGCATGTAATCTTTAAAATAGGAACAATGTTTACCACGATTATTTGGGGGAAGAAGGCGTGCTGCCTCTCTGTGAGGAAGCTGTAACACAGGCCGATAGAGGTTGTCGGGATACCAGTCTTATCCATGGGGCGGCGGTTTGCAATCTTCAGCTCTCCAGACGTTTTGGACTACAGCTCCCATCAGCCCTAGCCAGCAGATCATCTTGAGTGCTGCGGATTGCAGGCTCCTGCCTTAGGGCTTTTCTGTCCTGTAATCCAGGTGACTGAGTCCCGTCTTAGTTCTAGGCCAAGAGAGTGCCATGATTCAGAGCCTCAACGTTGTTTGTGAACACCAGTAAAACAAGCACAGCCATAACCGATAGCTTTATTGTGTGTGGAGGCATTTACGAGGGATTCACCATTTGATAGTTTTTGCCATCATATGCCCAGGCACTACCATCATCTACTCTTGCTCTCACACTATATGGCAGATATTGCTATTGTATATCAGATGCTGCCATAAAAACGGTGCACATGCACAATTGATATGTTTTACCACCAAAAACCCATGCACTGATCCCAGCAACTCACACCATTGCCACGGATGGCCATCTAAAGGCCAGGTACCCACAGCGTTAAGAGAGGTTGCCATCAAATGGGCGCGTACTGAGTTAGGACATCAGAACCACATTTCTGTATGCCCAGTTTGCAAATCATTTTGGAGTTGGCTGGTGAAATTTTAAAGCGGAGGGGCAAAATTCTTCTGCTGAATTTGTACAAATGATGGAAACAAGCCAAACCCACCCGTGGGACTGGAGGATAAAAGGGCAGGGGGCTGGTGGAGTCTTTTTTCTACATGTTGGCCCATAATCATTCATTTCATAGCAGAGATTTGAGGAGGAATTGGATAAAAAGTCATAGGATTTAGAAGTGTTTCTGCTGGAGGTCACATGAACATATCTGTCAACCGTTACACATGAACATGCTTGGGCAAGAAACGGAGATCTTCAAGGGCAAACATTGCTGAGGGGCTGTGCACAACATGTGCAGTGGACTCCAGTTGTATGTTGCTATCACACACATAATGTCCAGGGAGGATAGCAAAACGACAACTTGCTCACATTGGAAACAAGACGACATGAGGCACCACAGGTTCGATCCCCGGGTCCACGCTTAGAAACCTCCGGGTATTAAGCGCGTTATAAATACGCAACTAAGAGACATATTCCTGTAACAGCGCCTCGATGCCTCCAGGCGCTTTAAAAATGCAAATAAATAAATAATATGAAGCGTTAAAAATACTATGATGATATTCTATAAATTTGAACTATGGGCCACATTGGCACATATATGCACAAACACATTAATTTCATGCGTGTGCAAGGGGCATTTGTGCACGTGTCATTTCATAAGTGTCAGTGCGTGTGTATTTGCACTAGCACTAATGCAATTGCACATGCGCAAACTCCATTTTCACTGATGCAAATGTACAGGTAGGATGTCCATCGATTTAAAAGTACTGAGGAATTGCTTCCGGAATAGTAGACCTGGGTCGCTTCCAAAGAAATTCATAGTATTGCTCAAACAGTCCATAGTGCTGGCAGCAATTGCAGCACGTGGCTTCAATATTAGGGTGCTGCAATCAACAGGATGGTCAATGTACCCACCCGACAACGGCGATGGTCAAATACACCACAATACCCTCAGATATGCCACCGTTAAGTTCAGCGTGACTCCCATCTCTTGAAACATTGCCATGCCAGTATCCAAATTGCCAAGCGAGCTTCAGTCTGTCCCAATGAATCGCATCTGATCAATGTCTTACCCATTGCAACAGTGCCATGCCAGTATTTCCCCTGAAAATGACAGCGTCGTGTTGGTCTCTACATTGCCCCCGAAATGTTGATGCCAGTCTCAAAGTAAGGTGCGTGTTTATGCTGGTGTGTTGCTTGAACCCAGAAGGTTGGGGTGCCTGTCTCAGAAATTCCAGTGTCAAGAAATGAATTCCAGTCTCACCCTATGTCATCACATTGTGGAGCTGTCATTCACACTACAGCCAGAACATTGGGCTGATAGCTATCAGAAGTGCCTTAACAGGACTGCCCCGTGAAACACAAGGTCATGCTGCTTTCCTCATTGCTTCCAGAGCCTTAGGGTGGCACTCTAGAAACATGTCATTATATTGTCACGATGGCTGTTTCTACATTACCCACAGAACGCATCCATGGCAGTTTCGCCCATGCCATTGTTACTTCAAATAAAATACACTATATATTCTTACAGCTGCACAATATTGTTCCTTGCGGTTTCAGGATGGCACCCAATACCACGTGCCACATAGTGCCATCAAGGAGTTACGTCACAGTCAGATGCAGTCCCCACATGCCATGTAATTTCATCACACACACACTAGCAGCCTCCCTATCTCTCTTCCTCATACAGACACACACAGTCTCCCACACGTGCAACTGCCCCAGTCTCAGTGCAGCCCCAGTCTCAGTGCATTTGATTGGTGTCAAGTCATATAGAAACAAACATTTTATTTATTTAGTATTTTTAAAGCACTCACACACCCAGGGGCATGAGCCGCTGTTACAGGAATATGTCTTAGTTGCGTATTTATAACGCGCTTAATACCCAGAGGTTTCTAAGCGAGGACCTGGGGAGCGAACCTGTGTTGCTCCGTGTCTTCTTGTTTCCAAGGCAAGCACGTTGCCACTGAGCTATCCTCCAGAGACAATGCTTTACAAAAGGCCCTTATTATATCTATTGGTCTACAAGGTACATAATAATTTGATTACAAAAATATGCCAAAAGAACAGAGGAAGACAAGAAAACAGATCCAAGAAAAATCGACACAGCAAGAAAAATATTTGATAGACCAGAAACACACATCAGCAATACTATGAACCTCGCAGGACCAAATGAAGCCGCCCCTCCACATAAACTCAGATGGCAAAAAGAATGCTGGGCGGCCACGTCTACAAAATTCTAAAATGCAGAAAGTCAGTATCAGGTTGGAATACTTAGATGATAATTGAGTGGGAAGGCCCTAGAAACAGCCCACGGGAGCCACGGTCCACTCTGATCTCCGGTCCACACAGCCACGCTGTGCAGGGCCAGGCTACAACCTAGACACGCCTTGTCAAGGCCCTACCCGGCTCCTCCTCCTCCGGACGCTACCGGTGTTGCTGGGAACCGCGGATGTGGCCCCTTTCCTTCTTCATCTGTGAAGATAGTGTCACAATCATGGTCAAACGGTTCTCTCAGCAGTGCGCATGTCCACGCTTTCGCTTCCCATCGATAACATCCCGCAATTGTCAAGTAAGGAGCCCCACTGCACACACCAGGAATACCCAACATGATGTCCCCACGATGGCAGTGGCGCTGTACCTCACCAGCAGGGGGCAGCACAGGACACCGAGCAGCCACCGTCCACTGGTTATGGCGTGGGTGGCCATTCAGAGGGAACCCGCTCCAGTAAGCCAGGACCAGCCGAGCAGAAGGGGGGCTGGGGCAGAGGGCGGCCGGTGGTGATGTATATACCCATGCTCCACGCCCGCCTTCAGAGATGGATGGTGGAGAACGAGTCAAGCAGCAGGTGGATGAGAGCTGGGGAAAATCCCAGCCATGGCCATGCAGGGCCCGAGGCTGCGGATTGGAGAGGTGGGGTGGGGCAGTGGCCTGTATGTTATGTTATGTTATGTTATGTTATGTTATGTTATGTTATCGGTACTTGTATAGCGCACCGTCACCAACGGAATTGGTCCCCAGGCGCTCTGGCGGATCTGTAAACAGGAAGGGTGGGGGTAGGGTTAGTCGGGAGGAGGGGAGAAGGAGAGTGGGAGATGTGGTGTGCTGTTGGCAGCTTTAGCTCGGAATACACCGAGTGCTGGGCTTTGGTGCTAGTATCGGATCGGATGAAGGCCTCGAGTGCTGTGGGTGAAGTTTATGTGTTGTTGATGCGGTGTGGTAAAGTGCATGCGGATTGCTGGGAGAGAGATGGTTGTGTGGTTTTGTGTGGGTTTAAGTAAGCAGAAGATTGAGGGTTGGGTTAGTGGGGTCTGTATCCAGGTTCAGGTACTTATGATTCCGTTAGAGTTGTATACCCGTGGGTTCGGATGTTGCTGTGGGTTCGGATGTTGCTGGTTCCTGGTGGCCGACTCGATTTGGGGGTGTTCCACTGGTCCAACTGTATCCTATTGAGTATAGTTTGGATTGGTGGGTGTGTCTGAACCTAATCTTCAGGTATGGGACTGGGAGGGTGATATCTATTCTTAGGTGATCTAGTGTGACCCTGGTCGGTTAAGGCTTTGAGTGGTTCAGGGTTGCGGTCATGTTGAAGTGTTGTCCTAGTGGATCCGTCTTGGTGAGCGTGTGTATTCAAACGTTCGTATCCTTCTGTCATGACTGATTCTTTGATTTCCGTGGAGTGAACATCCTTGAGGCTGTTGTTTAGTTGTAGTTTGTGTGGTGGGGCATTGTGCTTCCTGCTTTGTATTGGTGGGCCGTGTGTAGTGATGAAACATTCTGTTTCTCACCCATTGCCTTGGGCCCGTGATGCAGTGCTTCCTTTCCCTCTCTATGATTTGTTCTAAGGGCTAATGGGGAAGGTCATAGTTAGGTCCTGGTCCTCTTGATGATTCGTTCTAGTCTTTCTGTCTTAGTTTGCTATGTTTACTGTCTTCGGTCGTATTGCGACTGTCTCTCATTTGGTCCCTTAGTATGCCGTGGGATATTTACCTCAGCTTTTCCCATTGATTGATCGGTGCGCATCGCGGTCGCTCTAGGTTCGTTGGTGTTTTTTGGTATGTGTGGCCAGTCTTTCTAGTTATGACATGAAGAGCCAGGTTTTGAGTAATTTCCTGAATAATAGGTGGTTTCTAGTGTTACGTATGTACTTTGGAAGGTCGTTCCAGGTTTTCGGGGCTTGGTGAGAGAAGGAGGATCCTCCAAGTTTTCTTTTGTTGTAGGGCTTCGGTTCCAGGCGGATGTCCATGCTTGATCTGAGCGTTCTTGTTGGTCGATGTATGCGCAGTTTGTCTCTTAGGAACTCAGCGCCTTCGTAGTGTACTGCTCTGTGTGTAATGCACATTGTTTTGAATTTTATTTGTTGTTTTATTGGTAGCCAGTGAAGTGTTTTCAGCGCTGGGGCGGTGTGTTCTCTTCGGGGTAGTTTCAGAAGTAGTCTGGCTGCCGCGTTTTGAATGCGTTGTAGTTTTTTTAGGAGTCATTCAGGCATGCCTAGGTATAGGCTATTGGCGTAGTCTACTTTGGACATGACGAGGGCGATGATGGTGGTCGTTTTGTTGGCGAACGATAGGAACAGTAAGATTCTCTTTGCCGCTCGCAGGAGGAAGAAGCATTTCTTGAGGAGAGCGTTTACTTGTGGCTCTAGCATGAGATTATTGTCCATCAGAACCCACAGTTTTTTTACAATCGCCGAGGGTGCTGGGGTAGTCCCGAGTTCCCTTGGCCAAGGGATGAATTGGTTTTCTCCTCCATTTTTTGTGACAATCATTATTTCAGTTTTGCCTGGGTTAATTTTGAGGGAATTGGAGTTCATCCAGAAGAATACATCGCGGAGGCAGTTTTCTAGCATTGAGTTTCTTTCCAGGTTGTCTTGTATTTTGAAGATTATTTGTGTATCGTCAGCATAGTTGTAGCAGGTGAGGCCGTGGCTTTTGATGATTCTGATAAGTAGATACAGGTAGATGTTGAATAGTAGCGGGGAGAAGGATGATCCTTGTGGTACTCCACAGGTGGAATCTCTTGGGCTGGATTTGAAGGGTTTCATCCATACAGTTTACGTTCTGTTTGTTAGGAAAGATTTGATCCATAGTAGGGCGGTGTCTGTTATTCCAAGTGCTTCTAATCTCGTTATGAGGGTGTCGTGGTCGACTGTGTCAAATGCTGCCGATAGGTCTAGGAGTATCAAGGCAGTGCTGTTGTCCGAGTCTGCGTTGGTTTTTAGATCGTCCCATATTGAGAGTAGAGCTGATTCCGTTCCTCTCAGTGGTCTGGAGCCAACTTGTGCCTGGTCTAGTAGGCTGTGCTCTTCTATAAACTCTTGGGTCGTTTTGAATATGTACGTTTCGAGCAGCTTGGCTGTATACAGGATGTTGGAGATAGGTCTGTAGTTGGAGAGGTCCTCTACGTTTCCCGCTGTATCTTTGAGTAGTGGCCTGATGTATGCAGTTTTGAAGGCTTGTGGCACTTTCCCAGTTGCGATGGAATGGTTGAGGACGTTCCTGTGATATTCCATGGGCGTTCCTTGTTTAAGAATTGATTTGTATATGTCTGGTGGGCATGGGTCATCGGGGGACCCATAGTTGTTGATTTCATTCACCAGTTAGACGAATGTCTCCACTGATATTTCTGGAAAGCTTCGTAGTTTGTTTGGGTGCTCCTCCCGGGTGTAGGTTGGGGTTGTGATCAGATCAGACGGTCTGCTTTGAATGGTTTGTTGGATGTTAGTGATTTTGTTTTTGAAGTGGTCCGCGAGGTCGTTGCAGAGTTTCGTGGATGGAGGTGGTGTGTTGTTACATCCTGGAGGGTTTTCGATTTCATTTATGATTTTGAAGAGCTCTTTTTGGGTGTTTGGTGCTTCGAAGATTCGGTTGTCATAGTGTTTCCTCTTTGCTTTTTGTATTTCCTTTTTGTAAGCCCGGTTGTGTTGTAGAAATTTCAGTTTGTTCGCCGCACTGTTTTGTTTTCTCCAATCAAGTTCTAGTCTTCGTTTTTTTCTTTTCATGGTGCACAGTAGTGGGGTGAACCATTTTGCCATAGACAGTTTATTAGAAGAAGCAAAGGGTTTTTCTTTGGCGATGTTGTCTATAGTAGTTATAATCCAGGAATGCAGCAGGGTTACCTTTTTGTCCATGTCATCTTCTTCCATGAATGTTGGGTGTGGTTTGTTTAGCTCCAGGAGTTCATGCAGGTTGGAGTTTTTGATGGTTCTCCAATTTCTTCTCATGGTTTTCGTTGTTTTGTCCGGTTGATTGTTTGTTGGCCTGGTCATTTTGATTACGAAGGGGATGATGAGGTGGTCGCTCCAGGGTATTTGAATTGGGGGTGCCGTGGTGAGGAGTAGTTTGTTGGTGAAGATTGTGTCAAGTGTATGCCCTGCCGAGTGGGTTGCTCGTTTGACTAATTGTTATAGGTTCATTGCTGCTAGTTGGCTGGTTAGCGATTTTTGTATGGTTGTGCTTTCTCCTTCAAACCAGATGTTGAAATCTCCTAGGACTATCAGGTGATTGTGTTTGATGGCTAGGACGGTGATTGCTTCTGTGAAGGAGTCTACGAAGGTTGCATCGTAGGTTGGTGGTCTATATATTAGTATGAATTTCAAGT
This sequence comes from Ambystoma mexicanum, assembly GCF_040938575.1. Taxonomy (NCBI): domain Eukaryota; kingdom Metazoa; phylum Chordata; class Amphibia; order Caudata; family Ambystomatidae; genus Ambystoma; species Ambystoma mexicanum. Next base: position 320,576,337 of record NC_090926.1, on the reverse strand, counting down.
TTGTTTTGGATGTTACTGCTAGACGTATGATTAGGGATTCGCATTTATCAATGATTAGTGGATCTTCCAGTTTGATATCCAGGTGTTCTTTGTGAATGATTGCCAGCCCTCCCCCTCTTTTGGTTTTTCTGCTTGATTGGACGCATTTGAAGTATTAAGGTAAGCAGTTGTTGAGTGCGATCTTGTAATTGTCGTCTAGCCAGGTTTCTGTTACAAATAGGATGTCGATCCCTCCGTCGTAGAGCAAATCGTATATCTCAGTGGCATGTTTCAACATTGATCTTGCATTGATGAGGTTGCAGTGGATCTTATTGGTGTGGTTTTGCTTGTGGGTTGTACCTTGTTTTGGTTTGTGGTTGTTTGGTTGCGGTGCATCATTGTTGGCGTTGATTGGGGGTGGATGAGGATCAGCGAAGGTTGTATCTTCAATGTAGGAGGGCATATGAGGATCAGCGGAGGCTGCATCTTCATTGAGGCGGTCTGCTAGTTTGAAAGCTTGGCTGTTCAGTGGTGTTGCTTCTACGTTTGTGCTGGTTTGGTGAAGGTCCATGAAGGCTTCTTTGTTGAATTGGTCAGTTAGGTTCATGTTTGGGTTGTTGGTTATAAGATCTTCGTCGTTGTTATGTCCGGTATGGCGTGGGTGTTGGGGGTGTTCTTCTGTTCTTGTGATGTATGGGGTGATGGGGTCGGACTCTGGCCACCTTCTTGGGTGTTCCCTTCTTTTTTCTGGTTGTCTCGGGATTTTCTTTGTGTCTTTATGTCTCTGTGTCGTTGGGGTATCCTGGTTCTGGGGTTGTTGCAAGGTATGGTGTGAGATATAGGGAGTTTTCCCTTTGGAGTTTTGTTCTGGTCGTTTTGGTTTTTGGCGTTGTGATTCTTCTATATGAGGTTGTTGCTTCGGTGGTAGGTTGGATTTGTGTGGCTGTTTCCAGTGCGGCCTTGTCTTGTGCCCTTTGTCTGCGTCCTTTTCTGATCCGGGGCATTTTGGTGCTCAGTGCGGCGGTGCTGGTTGAGTGGTTGGCTGCTGTGTCTTGTGATGGGAGTGCTGGTGTTTCTTCTTGTATTGGTAGGCTTGGGAGCTTTTGTGCCGTCTGTTCTTCCGGTGGGTCGGTTTGTGTGTCCTCCGAGCGCTGTCTGGTGGGGTTTTAGTGCTGGGCGTACTGTTGTCAGGGGTGTAGGTCAAAGTTCAGTGCTGTCTGTGTAGGTCTCTCTGAAAGGATAAGGGCGGCTGGAACTATTCTATCACGGTCTAGTCCTCTCAGGGAGTATGTTAAGGTGGTTAAGCTAAGTTTGTGCTTGAGGCTAGTTCTGACTTCTGGAGTCTTGTATGGTAGGAGGGACCCTAAGGAGTATTGTAATCCTTATTACTCAAAAAATGTAGGAGCAGAGTCTCTGCTAAATTTGGGAGACCTGTATAGTGGGAGAGAGGCCTATCGCTGTAATCTGAATGGCACAAGATGCAATTTGGCGATAGAACCCCTGCTATATTTGGGAGACCTGTATAGTGGGAGAGAGGCCTATCAATGTAAACTGAATATCACACAATGGGGTTTGGGACCAGAGCCCCTGCTAAAATTGGGAGACCTGCACGGTGGGAGAGAGGCCCCCCCAATGCAATCCGAATATCACAATACCATCTGGGAACAGAACCCCTGCCAAAATTGGGAGGCCTGTGTAGTGAGAGAGAGGCCTATAAATGCAATCTGAATGTCATACAATACAATTTTGGAATAGAACCCCTGATAGTTTTGGGAGACCTGTATAGTGGGAGAGAGGCCTATCAATGCAATCTGAATATAATACAATACAATTTATCAAAGCGATCTGACTGTCATACAATGCAATTTTGGAATAGAACCCCTAATAGTTTTGGGAGACCTGTACAGTGGGAGGGAGGTCCCTCAATGCAATCCGAACATCATGTAATACAACTTGGGGACAGAACCCCTGTTGGACTTGGGGGACCTGTATACTGGGAGAGAGTCCTAACTATGCAATCTGAGTGTTACACAATGCAATTTTGGGGACAGAACCCGTGCTAAATTCGGGAGACCTGTACAATGGGAGAGAAGCCCATCAATGCAGTCCGAATATCATACAATGCAATTTTGGGGACAGAACCCCTGTCAAGTTTGGGAGACCTGTATAGTTGGAGAGAGGCCTATCAGTGCAATCTGAATATGATACAATACAGTTTGGGAGCAGGTCTGTATAGTGGGTGGGAGGCCCACCAATGCAATCTAAATATCATGCAATACAATTAGGGGTAGAACCCCTGATGCATTTTGGAGACCTGTATAGTGGGAGAGAGGCCTATCAATGCAATCTGAGTGTCACAATACAGTTTGGGAATGGAGGCCCTGGTACGTTTGGGGGACATGTATAGTGGGAGAGAGGCCTATCAATGCAAACAGAACATCACACTATGCAGTTTGGGGACATAACTCCTGATCAATTGGGGGGGTCTGTATAGAGAGGCCTATTAAAGCAATCAGAATATCATACAATACAGCTTGGGGACAGAACCCCTGATACGTTTGGGAGAGAGGCCTATCAATGCAATCTGAGTGTCATACGATACAGTTTGGGGATGGAGCCCCTGGTGAGTTTGGGAGACCTGTATAGTGGGAGAGAGGCCTATCAATGCAAACAGAATATTATACTATGCAGTTTGGGGACAGAACCCCTGATTAATTTGGGGGACCTGTATAGGGGGGAGAGACCTATCAGTGCAATCTGAATATCATACCATACAATTTTGGAACAGAGACCCTGCTAAATTTGGGAGATCTGTGTATTGGGAGAGAGGCCTATCAATGCAATCTGAATATCACACAATATAGTATGTGGACAGGACCTCTGATAGATTTGGGAGGCCTCCCAGATTTCCCTCACACCCCTTGAGCCTTGTTCTGTAATGGCATGGGTGGGCTGCGGGCATAGCGCCCTGCCAGCCTTGCCAGCTCAGCCTCCAGAGCTGTGTATTCCCTGGCACTGATGCTGCTTGCTCGCCGCTTGACCTCTTCAGCACTTCTATTGGAAATTTGATCTCGGGTGAAACGTCCTATATCTAGGGCCGTATCGAGCCACCGTCTGTTATCTGAGATGCGTGCTGGCAGCCTGCAGATTGGTTGGGCAGAGCCCTGCCTCCCCTAACGAAGGCAATATCACTGTGCCATTGCCAGACTCTGCCAAGCCCGGTTAGCACATCTCTTCGAGTTTGCATAATACCAATTAGCACATCATTGCTAGGCCCCTTTATGCACTAATTAGTACATAAAAGGCTAGATTAATATATGCCAAATTAGTAAATCATGGGCAGTACACAATATGCCCTGTTATATAATTATACCGTGAATCCGTTATGCCTAGCTAGTACATGGTGGCAGTTCGCCTTATGCACAAAATGGCCAGTTTTCATTCTAGGAAGTTAGTGTGTCATAAACAGAATTCATAATGCCCAGTTCGGACAACATGACCAAAATCCATTGTGGCCAATTAGCACATTATGCACGGAATCCATTATGCCCAGTTAGCACATTATGATGGAATTACATTGGGGCTCATTCCGAGTCGGGCGGTCCGGTTAAAAAGTGCCCGTATCCAAAAATACCAGCACTTTACCAGAATGCCTGACTACGGGAGTGCCGTTGGGGCACCTGGGTCACCTCCAGCTAAATGCTGGAGGTAAGCCAGGTGCCCTACCAGCCAAAAAAAAGCCTTTGTTACCACCACTGGCATTGCGATAATGACAGCAAACCCCTCATGAAGTCCTATCGGACTCCATGAATGAGGATTTACAATGCTTGGCCGGCATCCCTAATCAGCCGGACCGGGTGCCGGAAATGGCAACAGCCTTTGCCATTATCCTGGCAGTTTTACAAAAAAAAAAACAGTCCGATTCTAAGAATAGAAACGTTCATTAAAATAGCATTTTCCATGGGGGGGGATCCTGGGCCCCGCAGCATCCAGGTACTCGGCACCCTTGGGTACAAATAGTTCGGATTTCAAGGCCTACAATAATAATGTCTTATAGAGTTTACTTACGAAAAATACAAATTGCACAATAAAGCCACATGACAACAAGTAAATACTTATAGCAACATGTTAAACCAAAAGAATATCATTGTGGCTTTGATGTTCACATCCTGAACGGTAAACTACAAGTCCCAGAATGCAAGATAATGCCAACCTGAAAATCTAGTTAACCGCACCGGACTTTCAGTGATTTAAGACATGTAATAAAAGAAGTTGTATAATAAACTCAGATATGGAGATTCTTTGTCACAAACCTCCAGCTCGTTGTTATTCATGAGGTTTAAAACATTTGGTTAGTGACATAAAGCAACTTTATGTTTTTGCATGTCGAGATAGTAGGCCTTATGGTTATAAACAAATCTTTAAGTGGATGCTTTGTGTTGCTCACTTTACAATCACAGATGTGCAAGGTGCTTTGTGAGCTCTTTGAGCTGGAAATGTTCCATCATGCATATGATATGATATGGCATTTGTAATGCGCCTATACACAAGGGTTACAAGTGTTTCAAGGCGCGAAAATGAAAGGCTCTGCCACTGATAAAAGAAATGTTTGCAACCCGACCAGCTTAACTATAGTGACCACACGTCCCAGGAAATCACCCTCCGTCCCGTGGTCCAGGGAGTTTTTAAATTTAATAAACCCTGTCCCGGGATTGGATGGTTGGGTGTCTACGGTCGTGCGAAATCTAGTCTGCCGGGACCGTTTCATGTGCGTGAATGCTTTTCTCAAGCCCTCATTTTCTCCCCCCTACCCTCCGTGGCCGCTCTCCTCAAATGAGGGGAATGTGCTTGTGAACAACCCCCACAACTCCCCGCAACAGGCCAGCGACATAGAAGTGGAACTACAGTTTCATCTGAGTCTTGTTTGTGTTTACTGTAGTCCTACTTCTATGTCTTTGACACGTCCCTTTTTTTTATCTCGTCACCCTAACCTTAACGCAGTGTTGCCAACTTAGCGCGTCACTATATTTAGCGACAAAGTGCAGGTCCCTAGCGACTTTCTCCATAGAAAGCGACTAGCGACTAATCGAGCTACTTTCTCCCGAGTCCCATTGGTTTGAAGACATATGCTTTTTTCTATTGGTTTGGAGACTTGCAAAGTTTTCCAAACCAATGGAAAAGGGTGTACGTCTCCAAAACAATAGGAGTACCCCCAATCAATGCCCCGTCCTTGCAGCCAGGCTCCCACACAACAAGTGAAGTCATGTCACTGAGGCCGCGTCCTGCGAGAGGCACGAGAATGCGGCAAGATTTGTCCCCAATGGAACGCCGTATTATCGGGCTAGCAAGTCAACACGATTTCAAAGATCGTTCTGCAAAACTGTAGAGATATACGTTCATGTATGTAGTGTATGTGTTTCAAGCTGATGGTAGCAGCAGCAGCTGTTTTATCATCAATTCATTTACGCATTTTGGGGTTTAAACAAATCATTATCAATGTCAGAAAAATGCTTTTAGAATTGATACTCTATGTGAATTACTGATAGGTCCACGTAGGGTTGCCAGTGACTCCATATAGCAGCCAAGTTTCCCACTGCATGCTGGGAATTGTAGGCCCACATCATTGGTCCTCTCTCCTACGTCCATTGCACAGCTTGCAAGGCAATTATGCAAATTAGGCAATGATGTCATTTAGCGACTTTTAGGACAGCCACTAGCTACTTTCCGGACTGAGGAGTTGGCAACACTGCCGTAACGACCTGCAGTGCACGTGTGTGTCTCTGCCTGGCTGTGACACTGGCAGTGCTTGAATGTCCGGCTCGGAGCGTCCAGGACAGGTTTCTTGAGCATTTGAACTACGGCTACGCTCTGCAAAAACAAACAAACTAGTGGCGTACCAATGATTTCTATTATACTGCCATATCTGCATGCTTGTAAAATAAAACTAAGAAAAATCATACATGCGTGTACACAAATATGACAGGAAAGATGACAAAGAAGAAACAGGCTTCACGGAGGAGAGGGTACCAGCTCAAGATGAATCATGGCAACAGATAAATAGGCTTCCTGCCGGTAGCATTATAAATTCAGCTCATGTTCCTCCCTCGCCTGCATTGTTTGCTTTATGCTGATAGGTGGCGCTAGAACACAATAGTTGATACGAACAAAAAGTTCTTCCTAGTACAAGTAAAATAAGGCGTCTTTCCACGATCATGTGCAGTATTTACCGAGGGATTTCTTGCGGCGCACACTGCGCACTGAATCTTCTTCACTAGGCGCTTGGTCCTAGTAGAATTTCGGGTGTGAATCGGGTGCATTAACAAAGCTTACACAGGCCCGGCTTCAGGAAGTTTCATCTGGGTGGGACCGGTTTTCTAATCAGGGGGGTGTGGGGGAGCGGGGAACATTTCTAAAGAGTGTGGGTACAGGTGACTGGTGACTTTTTTATTTTTTTATTGTAGGGGTGTACACATTCACCACAAATATGCCAAAGACTGAGCGTAGCGAAGTTCGGGGGTTCACCCGAAGGACGTCATTTGGGGATCGCCAGGGGTCACACTTGCGACCCCTGAGGTCTCCCTTGCTACCCCCGAGGTCTCCCTTGCTACCCCTGTGGTCTCTCTTGGAACCCTAAAATTTTTTAAAATAAATTTTAAAAAGATGTTCTTTTTTCTTTTTTTAAATTGAAGCTCTGGGGCTGTGGCCAGCATCATGTGGCTCTTTGTTCCTGGAGTGGCTGGATTTCTTGTTCAGGCCTCTTTAAAAAAACAAACAGGGAGTTCCACAAGTGTAGCACTTTGAGCAGTGACCCTAAATAAGAAAGAATAGGAATAACAAATAATTTGTCTTTCTGGAATTATAGAAAATAATTGCTAGACTCTTTAAAGGTTTCTTTCAGGCACATGTCAGGAGGTGAGTTCCTGGTTTAGTCTGTTCTTAAACACCTCGAATTCACAATGCAGACAAAAACTTTGAAAAAGCATTTAGAGTAGAATAAGCATCCATTTCGTATTTAGCTTTTCGCAAGTTGCACTTATAGCATGGTTTTGTCTGCCGTTGTCTCTGTTACAACCATCACAAGACATTTCATCTCAGCGTCTTCGGTCACTTGACAAAATCCTTGTGCCTAAAAGCTTTTGTACAGTTTAGAAATGTTTGACCATAGCACATAATGTGGCCCTTGATTTTACATGGATGAAGTAGCGAGTGCCCAGAGTACAGGATAGCGTGTGAGTCTGCTGCTTTCCCTGCGCTACTCTAAATTCTTTAATACACAGTTATGAACCCTCCCAATGGTATGTATTTTGCCAACCTCTGAAGCCTGAAAAGTAGATCCACGCAGGCTTGACATGTGGCCAACTTTGCACCAGACCTGCAGATGAACTGTCCTGCTGTTGAATCTCAGTTACCATTTTAATGGTATCCACTACAAAGTGTCATTTCATTTCTGACTTTGAGAACGTTCAGACATGTCATTGCTCATTTTACTATAGCCGGTAAGATAGCTCAGTGGGTTGAGCGCTTGCTGATGTGATGTGTGTGTGATCTGCAGGTTCGAATCCAGGTAAGGCCTGTCATCCTTCTGAGGTTGATAAAAGAGTACTAACACAGGTTGTGTGATATTGTATGTATATGTGTTCTATATAAAGCACTTAAGTGTAAGTGCTATATAATAATTTAGCATTTGGCCTTGGATGTCTGCTTGCATTCACAGTAATTTGGTAATAAGGGCCTATACACACTGATATTAATGATACATATCGTGATCCATTCTTGTCTGAAATGTATCACATTGCAGTGATATCGTAACCATATTTCTTCTTAGGAACAATGCTATGTGATGCCACTTCCTCTTTTGTCAAGAGGTGAAATGTTGTTTTCCATCCCTTCCCATGATGTCACTTCGGGGTAGGATCAAATTATGACACTTCCTGTGATGTCATCAGAGGTCAAGGGTCATGTGATGTCATTTCCACTACCCCTGGCATTTTGGTAAAATGATGTCCCTGGTTCACCTCTGATACAAATGTTTGGATAATGGGTTAACATTGTGTATTTTACAGCACACTTTAAGTGAAAAATTGGGGGAAAGCCAGACAGTTCGCAATTGGTTTTGTGGGGCAACTCATGAAAAAATTCCAATACATGCAAGACATGATGCCTTTGCCCACAATATAGGTCAGGTTTGTGGCCATACATTTCCACGCTGGTTCCACCAATATATGCCAGTATGCACACATATATATATATATATATATATGTATATATATATATGTTTTTTTTTTTTAATTGAAACTTCAGTTTGGGTATCACAACAATTCAGTTAATGGAACCCAACTTTTGTTACAAATAAATCATCACACCTGAACTTCATCGACAGAATCAACAAAATCAACAAGTCAGGTACCCAATTTTCATATAAAACCAAGATGTCAACGTTACTCTTTAAGTCAAATGAATATAAAAAGAACAAATCACAAAGGGAACGAAAACGGTCACTCATCCGACTTACACTGTCTGTAATTACTTTTTGACTGCTTTCATCAAAATAGAGTCCAAATAGTTAACCACTGCACAAGATAGTTTTATATCATGCCCTGCAATCACACGCCCCCACCAATTTTCCATGTCATTGTCCTGGGGTGCGTACAACCCAAGATGACAAGTTCGGTGGGTACTCAGCCCAGGACAAACTGTGACAAGGGGCCTCATTATGACCCAGGCGCTAAGTGGTTAACGGCGCCGTAAAAGGCTGCGGCGCCGTTAACCACTTAGTGCCTTACTACAAGGTCCCTTTGCGGGACCCGACCTGAACGGCTGGTCTGGACCAGCTGTTAAAGTAGGGTCCCGCAAAGGGACCTCGCAGGCAATTACGGTACCGCAATTTGCGGTACCGTAATTGCCGCCTTCCCCATTCCCATTGAGCCCTATGGGGCAAAAATGGGAATGGGGAAGGGCCATGGGGAAATGGGGAAATACTGCCCCGCCAACCTTGGAATGGGGCGGTATTTCCCCATATTCCCATGGCGGACTCGTTACAACACTGGCACCAACCGTGGTGCTAATAGCGCCATGGTTTAGCGCCGGTGTTGTAATGAGGGCCAAGATGTTGTAATGACTCAATATCGCTCGAACAATATTGACATCGATTGTCCGTAATGTCTTTGTTCTTTCGTTGCCACAACAGTTCTTTGGTGTTCAATGCATTCAAACGAAACCTCAGGAATTTCTCACGATAATAGCGTGAAGGACACTTTGTCAAGTATCTGCATTGTTTAATCAATTTATGCGGTCTCGTTTCAGCCTTCAGCGTTGATTGCATTTTGTTGTGTTGTTCTGAATTGCTGATCCAGGACCAGGATTCAAATTTCTTTTTGACCCACTGGGTGAGTGGGGGAGATTAATCAAATATTCAAACTTTATGTCGGCCTTTAGAAGATGGTTTGCCAAAATCATCTTCCACACGACTAGCAAATTTTTGCTACTTTCTTCAGAACTTGTTGCGCAGATTTTATATGCTGGAATTAAAGGAGTTACACACATTTTTCGCAATGCACTGAGGGGCCGATTCATGGCACAAACGTGCGCCGAAAAAGTGCCGCCAGCTGGCGCAAGCATGAAAAAGGAAGCGCATGCGCACGAGTGCCATTCATGGAAGTCCCTGCGCATGTTTTTCTTGGGATGTGCGCCAAACCCGTGCGTGGCGCACACGGGCGTACACGTCATTGCAACATCCCGAACGCCGTGCGCGACGCGCACAGGGAAAGTGCACAACGTCCACGCACACACCAAAATGGGGGCGGGTCACAGGGCGTAACATGCGGAATGGGGAACAACACGTGAAAAAGAAGGCGTAACTGGGGAAGTACTGCATGGAAATGCACAGAACGCCCACACACGCACGCGAAAAACCCGTATTCATGGATTCGAATACGGGAAACCCGCGCACGGCAAAAGACGCGCATAGGCGTCAACGCGTCTGCCACACGAAGGCAGGCGGAAGCGTTCCCGCGCACAGTATAAAAGTGGCGCAAACAACAAAAACGTATATACAGGTACGATGAATGCCCCATTTGTTGCAGCAATGATTGTGGGACACCGCAGGAGGAGGAGAATAGCCAGGGCCCGCATTTATTTACCCGGGACCAGCCTTTTTGGGATGCCTGATGACCACGTCTATGGCAGGTATAGGTTTCCACCTCATATCATCCTAGACCTCGTCAGGGAGTGGGAAGATGACCTTACTTCCCCCACCCTGTGCTCCCAAGCATTGAGCCCCTTGGAGAAGGTGCTCAATGTCCTGCATTTGTTGGCCACTGGGTCATTTCAGCAGACCACTGCCATAGTGGGGTGGTCTCACAGGCCACGCAGTCACGCTGCCTACACCAGGTGTTGGCAATCATCACTGCACGCCCCTCAGTCCGCAGGCACATATGCATTCCCAGAACACCGGCAGAAAGGCAGGCCGTGGTCCAGGGCTTTTACAGGGTGGCACACTTCCCCAAAGTGCTTGGTGCCATAGATTGCACCCATGTGGCCCTACGTTCACCCAGGGCCACTGAGCACATCTATCGAAACCGCAAGCACTGGCATTCCATCAACGTACAGGTTGTATGCGATGCTAAAGGAATCATCACCTCTGTCTATGCAAACTACCCAGGTTCCACCCATGACAGTTTCATATACAGAATGTCCGCCCTGAGCCGGGCCCTGGAAGCTGGGCAGCATGGCGACACATGGCTCCTAGGTGAGTACAAATGCCTGTGCACATGCATGCAAGTCACACACAGACAAATACCCAAAGCCTAATAATCTCAACTATCATCGACTCCCCAGGGGACAGTGCCTACCCTCTGAGCAACCACATGATGATGCCAATCCGGGACCCCACCACACCACCCCAGGTAAGATACAACGATGCCCATATTACAACCACGGGTATAGTGGAGTGCACATTCGGAGTGCTCAAGTCACGCTTCGCTCCCTTGACCGCTCTGGTGGGCAGCTACTATATGCACCCCCAGTAGTGTGCAGGATCATTGTGGCAGCATGTGTCCTGCACAATGTTGCAACACGGCGGGAGGTACCGGTGGACATGGTGGTGCCCCCACATCCCCAACCACAGGCACAGGCACTGCCCATGGGAGGGGACAGGGCATGTGGCGAGGCAGCCCGGACCCAGCTTGTGGCCACATTTTTCACCTAAACTCCCACCCCTGCAGAGTGCACACAGGCCTGGCACATACCAGGTGACAATCGATGATGACAAAGAGACAGTCAACTGTCACAACCTTACCACCCTGAGAATGTTCCCACGGAAGTGCCACATTGTTTGTATCCCTAGCTACTTAAAAATAAACAATCCTGTGTAATCAAAAGGAACACATGCAAGGTGTGTATCACACACCCCTGCAAAACAGTCCATCACAATCCCTGGTATGTCACCCAAACCCTGCCAAATCACATCACCCTTGTCTGCTACACCATGACATGGCATGCAATAGCAAAAGACAAACACATGACCAATAATATACAAAGAGACATGACATAAATGAAAACTGGCATGAGTCAATGATGCCTCACATGGAATCAGATGAAATGACTGACCAACAACCTCCCATACATACAAAGTCAGACTTCCAACAGTCGTAGCAGGTACACAACACTGAATGCCTGTTCACATGCACATTGGGCATGGCAAAAATCCAAACTCCCGAACCCGTGTGCTGTGTGTGTCTCCTGCAATACACTGCACAGCACACAGCACTTTGAGCAGCCATTGTGTTGCAGATACACCTTGAGCATCACATGAAAACAACTAATGAAATCTACAACCAAATGACGCATTTACAGGGTACCCAAATGGCAATAGATCATGTGCTGCATGGACACCGCTGGCCTGAAAATGCAATCTGTGTGCACCTGTGGCCATGGAAGGGTGGATGTACATGTGGTGGAACATTGTGCAACTGTGTGTGTCATTAGGGACATGCACTCAATATATGCATGTGGAATCAAGTGACCCTCAGTGTCCTGTACACGTCACATGTGAACACCCCAGCATGTCAAACCACACCAATCCCCTGACACCTGAAAAGTAAAGACAACACAGGAACAGGCATTGACAAGCACAACACATCATGTACATAGTACCCCACAATTACAATGTCAGAGTGCCCAAAACACTGTAGGCCAAGCCAACTGTCCAACAACAAAAGGCCCTCACTTACACATCACTGTGACCTTCTGAACAACTGTCTCTGGGGTATGTAGCCTTCTTCCTTCAAGTCTACCTGGCTACAGGATCACCCTACCCCTTGGCCTCCATGTTCCAGCTTGCATGTAAATAGGGTCCAGCCCCCTCAGAGGCCACCTTGACTGGTAAAAATGCCACATCGCAGAGAACTCCAAGTAAGCAAATCCACAAACCAGTGAAAAAGGCTGTAGGCACCAAAAAACCCTGCAAGAGTCTCCAGTAGATGACGTGAGGTAGCAGGAAATGTCAAAGCACATGTACAAGCACAATGATAGAACAACCAAGGTAGCACAGTTGAACAATGGTCCAACAGGATGGGTACCATTCACGGTACATAACATAAAATGATGATGCAACAACTGGGTACTGCCACAGCTCCCATGTCCAGGCGCAGAAGTGGCACAAACCAACCTCCCCCTCCTGCATGCCTACAAGGTCAAACTAACACAGGCCTCTGAGACCCCTGCGGGGAAGGAGGGTGAGGGATATGTTGCATGGACAGGCATTGGTATTCAGGATAATCGGAAAGAGGGGCAGGAGAGTGGATGTGGATTTGCACGGTAAAGTAGGCAAAATACAACTATTCACAAAAACACATACTCATTCAGAGAAAACATGTTCATCATGCACATTGCACCAAATCAGTCAAATGAAAGCAAAGAGACACTTATCTCTGGGGTGAGTGCTGGCCTCCTGCCTGCGCACTCTCAGGTCCGGTAACAGGAGCACTTCAATGCTGCAAAGAGAGCGTGGGTTACTAATCTGAATGTGTGTTTACAACACACACACACACCCCCATCCATGCCCCAAAGTAAGTGACATCTCCACAAACAAACTCCCCTGTCTGCTGCTATGTACCCAAACGTTAACTTGGGCCACCGATGGTACATACACTGTCAATGCAGTAATGCCGGTGCATGTGGCCGTGCGGGAAATGGAAGACCAATGGGTCAAGAATCAGACATGATACAATGGTCCCTGGATGAGCTGCTAGACGCATATAGCAAGGTGCCACTTCAGTATGTTGTGTTCTGGCCGCCGCAGATTTAAGTAAGTAGTGCACGTGGCAATTTGCACATGCAAATGACATGCACTCACCACAAGTCTGAGCCTCGCTGGTTGTCCCTGTGCGCTGTATCAGTTTCTGGCCAGGAACGCTACTACTCTAATTACTCTGCTTCAATGGAGCAGGGGGTACTCGGGGATATATTTGATGGCCCCTGCGTGTGCCCCTGACAACTAGTAAAGGCACTTTGCATTTGGCCCTCAAAGCATGTCAGCTGTGCTGTGTGCTTCTCCAACAATGCCTGGGAAAGCTCCACAGCACTGGTGCCACTTAGCATCCATGTGCAAGTGGCCTGGTGGAAGGTAGTCTGCGGTGTCGGCCCTTGTGTTGCTCACCTTGCCAGGATCTCCTGGAACACGCCAGCTTCTGTTGGACGTCTGAACACAAACCCTGTGCATCTGCTTGTGCACACATCCACACGTCTGCACCACCGAACGTGCCCAGTTTTCTGTATTAGTCGTCCCTGTGTCTGCTGGCAAAGGTAGTCTGGAGGCTCATCTTCCTGCAGAAAGGGCATGAAATGAATTAATAAGGCTTGACAGTTCCCTGTGTGTGTGTCTACATGCTGGTTGTCACTGGGCCAGGTTACAGAGCTACATCCAAACTCCTCCCACCATCATTGCCACTTTGACAGGCCAAGGTTGCAGGCTACTGTCTACGGCATGAAGTGCATCAAGCACATATACAGGCAAGAAAATAACATACATCACAATCCACATCAATTAATGGAGAAATCAATTACATACTCACCCAAATTTATTGCAGACATGGGGTGGATGAAACACAACCAATCCTCACTAGGGGTGTTAACACAAGTAGAACAGCAGCAGACAGACCACAGTAATTAAGGAAGTCCAAAGCCCTTGTGAAAGATTTTGTAACACCGAACCATCCTAGCGAGCCCATGGATAAGGGAAGCAGGAGTGGCCTATGTGAGTCAGGACCCCAAGCTGCAAACACATACACAAGACAAGCTTGAAGGGCCCAGGTGGAACAGACAGTGGATGCTTTCAAAAGCCACAAAGCACCACACCGTCACATGAATGCACAATAGACAAACAATATTAAACTATATTAACTAATTAAACTAACAATGAACAACATACATAACCTAATTAAAATAACTATCAAATAGTTAATATTAACTAACTAAACTAAAAGGAAAAATCAAAAATGGCCACATACGACCGAGGGGGGGGGGCACCCATGAGGGGGGAGGTACAGGGTGCACTTCAACACCCACATGCGATGATGTTGAGACAAAAAAAAAACCTCCATGGGCTCAACACCTGCACACCACGACCTGTGTGGAAGATAATCCGTCGTCTGAGTCTGCCTCATCCTGTAAAGGACGACGTGGCACAGGAGCCTGACCACGCCTAGGCGCAGCTTGCCCCTCATCGGCAGCAAGTCTGCCGGACGGGTGAGCTTGGTTCTGTGCGGCAATGACACGCAGGTCTGCATGCAGAACCCCTGTGATACACGTGCTTCCACTTGCAAGGTAAAACGTGTAGCACAGAGTTCTTCCTGCATGGTCTGGCTGGACAACCAATGCACCTCCAGGCAACATGTAGCTCAGCTGAGATGGTACGCTTAAGCTGCTCAAACCTCTCCTCTGACCACACCCTCCGGGATGTCAAGAGGGCATCCAGAGTGGATCTGAGAGACTGAGACTCAGCCCTCAGGGCAGCCATGTGTGCCTCTGCGTGAGCAGTAATTGCTTGACGCAGAGACAACATTTCAGCCTGGCGTGCCCTGTCAGAGGCCGCCATGCCCAGCCTGAGCGAGCGGGCCGTAGACTGTGCCGCCTGCCGCTGGAGAAGCACCTGCCTAGCAGGGGGGAGCACGGATTGGGCCACATGTTCCATGCTCGAAGCAATGTTATCAAGTGCTGCCCCCTGACGTTCTGAATTGGCAGTCATGTCTTGATCCCACTCAGTATACCTCGGTGGCGCGCGGCCACTTCGTTGCTGGGCTTGACACCTGCGGGACCCAAGGACTGTGCATCCTCGTTGGGTTGGGACCCGCCCGCTGCTGCACAACTACATACCCCATCTACGTGATGCCCCAGGCACATCAGCGACTGGTGTGGAGGGTGACCCTGCGTCCAGATCCACCACAGGCGGAGGTCCCACCACTGTCCGGCCCCTCAGTGCAGGTGTCGCGGACAGAGAAGTGTCCACATCAGAATCACTCACCCCTGATGTATGGACCTGATACACATCCAACTCAACATGGCTGTCAGAGTGGTCATCTGTGCTGGACTCATAGCCAGCCAAAGACACGATGGACTGGAGCACATGTGGGTTCTCGTGGTCTACCACCCCACGACCCCCACTTGTGCCGGGTTGTGGTTGTGATGACAACCCTGTGCCATGACCACACCATCCTCTGGCTCCATTGCCTCATCACCTGAAAAGTGGAGAGAAAAAAATATTAGTACACATGTCAGAAGCACATGACACACATACACATAGACATCACACAGACAGCCAACACATGAAGCAGACATGTCACACACAAAACAGAACCTGCCATGCATGCCTGGTCAATTTGACATTGCATCAGTGAGTAGGCATGTAGAACGGTGTTACACGGCTCAGAAGCGGGTTGATGCAGTGCAGAACATTTGTACGTTACTCACTATCTACATGAACAAGTACTTCATGATGTGTATCATAAATCGTGAAGCCAGTGGAAAGGCTAGTTCAGGCATCACGTGCAATGTGCATGCAATGGGTTGCATGGCTACAAGCAAAGCCCTCCCCCTCAGTGAAAATGCAGGGATGCCTTGCTTGGTAGCAAAAGGCTGAACAGAGACCTGTGTATTGGCAGACAGTGTTGACTAGCATCAATGGTATCATCTGAGTCAACTGACAACACAGCAGATGATGATGGGACAGTAAGCAGGACACATGATGAATCCTCAGTAGTACACCCAAGTGTGCAAAAGCCACTACACCAGTTGGACAGAGTCAGTGGGTCTGAAACTGGGGGAGGACTGTGCCCCACACAGACTGTGACACCCTAAACATGTGTGTGATACGGGACAGGGCCAGAGTGGGCATGGGATGGCGGTAGAAATCCCAAGAAATGTTGCTCATACAAGACACATACTACAAAGATCATCCAGGCAAGGACACATAGGGGCATGCATGGAATGCACATGGAGCATGAATGGGCACACATGTCCCTGCGGAGCATCTGCCATCTGCACAGTCCAAGTGATACACCCTGCATGAAGGGCAGAGGATGTACCGCACTGCATGTGTCTGGTAGGTTGGCTGGTGGA
Source organism: Ambystoma mexicanum (assembly GCF_040938575.1). Classification (NCBI taxonomy): domain Eukaryota; kingdom Metazoa; phylum Chordata; class Amphibia; order Caudata; family Ambystomatidae; genus Ambystoma; species Ambystoma mexicanum. The sequence continues at coordinate 320,559,744 of NC_090926.1, read as the reverse complement.
AGTTAGCATGTACACAGGAGGCTTGAATCGGCCATTGCACTATGCCAAAATGATGCACAAAAGTGCAATGGTGTAATTGGGATGCAGGGGTGGGTGGAGGGGCAAGGGGACATGCCTACATGGAGTACCCGCATGCAGGCAGAGGACACATGCACGTCAGTCATGCAATGACATAGTCCCAATGCTGAGAGGAAAACCACCCCTGGCTACATGCAGAAGGGCCAGAGAGCAGGAACATGGACCGGAGGGGCATCAGGGTGACTAACTTGTGAGTAGGGTGTAAGTGTGGTGATGAGGACAGTCCCCGTCTTCTCTACATGTCCACTATCCTGCACAGCAAGCACGCATCAGTGAAGCATTGCATGACTAGCACATGAAAACCATGTACACATAGCATGTAGTGGCAGTCAAGCACAACACATCACACAGGCAAAACACACATCGGCTGGACATAAACGCAACACCACTCACTGGACTGGGTATCAAAGTCCTGCATCTCTCCCACTCCTTCAACCAATTCTTGTGGTATGAACTCTGCAACAAGTGCCTCGTGCGGAGTGAGGTGATCCTCCTCAGGTGGAGGCCCACCGCCAGTCACCAGAGTCATGCTGTAATTAGAGGCACGCTTGGCCTTAGCGCTGCGTTTGAGGTCATTCCAACGCTTCTTGCACTCGGCAGCTGTGCGCACCTCATGGCCGAATGCACTCACATTATCCGCGACATGCTTCCAGTGGGTATTCCGATGGGAAGCCGTAGTTCGACAATTTGGCCCCACTAGCATGTCACGTCTGTGGGCCTGCACGTAGTCCACAAGGGAGTCCAGTTCCTGTTTGCAGAAAGGCTTCTTCCTTGACGTGCAGGAGGCCGTGGCTGTGTCTGGGGTCCCAACCTGTGCTGCAGATGCAAACTTCCTCCTCTTGTATAGTGGTGCGGACCCTGGCTGCCGAATGCCGCCCTGATCAGTATGGCCAGTGGGACCGGTGGATTGAACCAAGGGAGTGGCATGTTGAAGGACGACCGAAGGCCTGACTTGGGTCAGTGGCTGCTGGGTGCCCTGGAATGGACCCTGGGCAGCAATATCCGCTGTGCCAGGGTCATTGACCGCGACTGTCCTGGTTGGTAGACTCACAACCGGGGTGTTGTTGGCTGCATCTGCCCCTGCACTTGCCAACACCCGGTTGGTCGGGGCAGCAGATGACATTGCTGCCCCAGGGACACGTGTCTCGGTCAGGGCAGCCCTGCATGCACCTACAGTGTTCCTCCTGACCTGCTGGAAATCTTCCAGTGACTCTTCAAGTGCCAACGCAGACTGCGCTGGCAGACCCTGAGCCTGGGTGGTGGTGTCCACAGCTGCACCTGCAGATACCACTACCCTTGGGCCCGTGGCAGTCGATGAAACGGACTACCGGGTCACACGGGCGCCAGTGCCAGATGCAAGAACTGCATCTACCGGAACCATAGAGGGTGGTGGCATGATTGCACCGACACATGGCACAACATCGTGCCCAAGTGGCGCACCCCTGCCTCTTCCCCCTCTGTGGCCACCCTGGACACCCTGGAGTCCCCCTACTCCCTGGTCACCCTGGCCACGTCCCTGACCATGCCCACCATGAGGAGTATGCCCAACTGAGGTGCCCCTCACCTTTGGTGGCCTCCCAACCATGGCACAAATGGAGTAGTGCCGGCACAGATGGAGGAGTGCCATTGGGAGGTGTACACCACAATTGTCCTGGGCAATTGGGGTGAAGGGGGTGGGATGCAAGATGTTAACAGCACCCCTGCACCTGCAAGGCTGTATGTGACCCCAGTGATGAAGTGACGGGTCACGCAACGCTCAGGCACCCCAAAACTGCAGTAAAACCGTGCACGCAACCCCTGCAGCCTACGTGCGTGGAATTAACCTCCCGCAGTACGCGGTGGCACCCAGGAACATGAAAAACGCATACGCGTGGGACACGCAGGCTACTATGACCTCGAAAATGTGTATGAGATACACAGGGGCACCCACAGTGGGTAAAATGGCGTGCGCGACTCACCGTCAGACTAGCGCGATGATGAAAAATACGCGTAGCCAATACCCCTGCCAAAATAAGAGCTATGTCCTTGATCCACTGTGAAGTTGTGATAGTGTGCGAAACAACACGAAGTAGCAACACACAAGTCGGTCTCCACGAAAGGCACGTACAGCGAACTGCTGGCCCCGCTCACCTTTAACCCGGGCTGAGGGAAAGGCTTGTGCGCATCACGTCACTTACGCGCTTAGGCCCTTTCCTCAAATTACACGCATTCACACACGGACTTTTGGTTTTTTCACGTGCTGACCCACTATGCACCCGTATTGAGGGAAACACCCGTGCGTGCTACGTCACAGACGTGCTTACGCGCTAAGGGCCTTTCCTCGAATTACACGCTGACGTGCACTTTTTTCACGTGCCAAATCACTCTGTATCAAGCTGCCCACGCGAAAACACACGGAAGACCACGCTCCTGCCCAAAAGGCCATTTTCCTGCCCCCAAAGAGCCCCGAGCATGCTCCCACCTGCCATCTGCTGCTGCCTGCCTGCTGCCCACGTGCCCTGCTATTTGGTGCCTGCACGTCAGCCATCTGCAGGGGTCCAGTTGCTGTGTCCACCCCTGCTGGAACAGAAGACTCCCGACTGGGATACCATCACTCCACAGCCCAGCCCCAGGACCCAGTTGCCCACCCACGCCTGCCTCGGGGGTCGCCATGTCGGGGCAAAAACCATCCGAGACCACTGGCGACCCCCAGCCAGAGAGGCAGAGGGCCACCAGCTTCAGTGAAAAGGAAGTTGGTGTCCTGGTGGAGCATGTCCTGGGGCATTATGATGCCCTCTTCACACCATCGTGCGCCGACAAGGAAGGACGGGAGAGTATCTGGGAGGATGTTGTGGTTGCCATCAACGCGGAGGGGGTGGCAACCCGCGACATCAAGCACGTCCGGAAGCACTGGGAGGACTTCAGGTCCAGGACCCTCAACAAGGCCCAGCGCCTCGTGAATGCATAGGATGCAGAGGGGTGCCGGGTCCACCTGAGCAACATCCAGATGAGGGTCCTGGAACCCATAAGGCCAGCGCTCCACGCCCAGATCCTTCGGAGGAAGACCCGTCTGGAGTCGAGCGGTAAATGGCCATGCATTGCTGTGTGAAACAGGGCATGTTGCAGTGCGCTGGTAGTCAGCTACTTGCCTGGTTATGTAACATAGGCCATGTATGGATGTGTGTGCGCCGGGACATCATGGTAATGCATGTGAGACCAGTAATGCGTGAACCACATGGATGGTGCATGTGTTCCAATGAGACATGGGGAGATGCATGCGGAATGCACACATGAATGCATGCCAGTCCCTGTTCTTGGACATGGATGGGGGGTGAGGGATGGGTGCTGCTCTCATGTACATGTATGGTGTGCATGTCTATGTGTCTGAGAAGTGTGTGTGTGACTTTGAAACGCCATGGATGCATGACACATGTCCGTGATGATGTGTACATTCACCCATGCAGTGCGGTCACTGTTGTATCCACTGTGTCTGTGGTGTAGGAGCCATGATACATGACCCTCCGGTGATGTGTGTGCATGGGATCTTATGAGCCATGATGCATGTGAGTTTTAAGGCAACATTTTTGTTAACAGAGGCCCTTGTACATGGATGCTGATGTTGATTGCATGCAGCGTTCCTGTTTCTGCATGTGTGTTGCGTGCATTGACCCATGTGTTGTTGAGGGACAGGTTGGAAGTGACGTTTGACAGTGCCACTCATGTGTTATTGCTTTCTGTCTAGGGGACTATTGTACGGTACCCTGATGCTTGTGTTGTATGTCTCCCTCTACGCAGCGTCGAGTGAAGAAGAGGGCGGAGACCGCGCTGTGGAGCTAAGTGGCGGGGATGCCTCCACTGGGTGGCGACGCAAGGCCCAGCCACCCTCCTAGGAATTGCCATCATCCGGGAGAGAGGGGACTGGTGCCGCGTCTGCCTCTACGGCTGTAGCAGAAGGGCCGGGTGAGCCCCCACATGGGCTTGCAATGGCGGAAGACGGTGCAGAGACATCCAGGTTAGTGGTCTCCACAGAGGAGGAGGAGCCCGCTACTGAGCCGCACATGGGGCCTGGTGGGGGTAGTACCACTGGTGCAGTCCAGGGCCAGGGTCAGGAGGCAGCATAGGTCACCACGGAGGAGCCTGTGCATGTCGCTGTCCCTGACCCTGTGACTGCACCACCATGCACCAGCAGGGATGCCCTGTCACAGGCCCGTCCGCAGGTAGGGGGGAGGCCCATGTCATCTGCCTCCCAACTACCTGCGGACGAGGAGTCCCATGACAGTATGGGCTCCGTCCTGATTGGTGTTGCGTTGCACACGCCTGTCATTCGTGATGACGTGCGTGCTTCCTGGGGGGAGCACGCACGCCATCTCGAAGAACTGCGTGGCAACGTGGCACAGTTGGGAGGGGCCATGGTCGGTGGGTCCTACATGTGTCGCACACTCTGGCGGACCTCTCCTCCTCTGTGGAGACTATGCACCAGTCGTTCTCCCTGCCGTCTTCCGGCCCAGATTCCACCAGGGCCCCCTGTGGACCTGGCCCAACCAACACAGCCAGCTTGCTGGAGATCCCATCCCTGCCACAGTCGGGAGTCGGCGGTCCAGCAGGGGTGAACACCCCAACAACTGGAGACCAGCAGATGGAGGATGTGCAGGCATCATCGGACAGGGCACATGGACAGCAGCAGCAGCAGGCTCTAGGTGGGAGCAATGATGACTCGGGCCATCAACATCAGAGGGTCAGGCATCGGCCAGAGGGCAGGAGGACCCTGGAATGGGAGTGTCTTCTGTGTGGCTGCGGTTGGACCATCGGATAGATGCGGAGCAGCGGCGGGCGGAAGAGGTGAGGCTCACCATGGTCAGAGCGGAGTTCTCCATGTGTCGGGCGTTGAGGCGGGCTGAGTGCCTCGAGGCAACTCGCAGGGAGTTGGAACAGGTCATGGATGCATCCCTGCGAGACCTCGGGGCCAGGGCAGAGGCCCACCTCCAGTAGATAGACATGGAGTTTGATGATGCCCTGGCCCACAACATCACAGAGTGAGCCGCAGGACTTGCCCGCCGCCATTGTATATAGTTAGTTAGTGATAGGTTTCCTTTCTCTTTTTTTTTTCTTTTGGGACGCTTGGACAATGCCCCACGTTTTTGTATCTAGTTGTAAATTAGGTAGGGTTTTTTTTATATAGGTTTCATTTCATTTGTTGGGCTCATGGACCCTTGTTGCAATATTTGTACATAGTTGGACAGTGGATTTTTAAAAAAACATATTTTACACTCACCATGGATCAATGGATTTTTGAATTTTGATTTGCTTTGGATTTACTTTGTTGGACAAGGATTTTTGACAAACTTTATTTTGGATTCATTTTGATTGTGTCATCATTCTTATTATTTTTTTTTAGGGATTGCCTTATTTTCTTGTTTCTGATTCTTTACATGCTTTGAAACCTTTTTGATATTTTTGTGCACAATACATCTTGATTTCTTACTTCCATGTGTGGTATTTGCTCTTTGGTTTACTGCATGTCACAATGTGGGTTTACACAATCACTCGCACCCAGTGTGTGTGTGTGACGGACATGTGTTGATGTGCATATTTGACTTTTGGTTAGTGACAAGTAATAGGCCTTTCAGTGTGGGGTGGATGGGAAACTTGGTTGTGTCTGAAGACTGGGGTGGCGTGCAGTGGGATTTTGTTGGACATGAAGCCCATGAATCTGCATCTTTATGTCATGTTGGGTGGGGACATGAGTCGGGGCCTGACCCTCAATGCTGGGTGGGTGGGGGTGCTGGGGGACATGTGTCAGTGCTCACTTGTGCGTGGTGACATGTGGGCTGGCTGGGGTGCTTCGACAGGGTAGATGGGCTGCCCGTGGGGCATGGCCAGGGGTGCAGTGTGTTCCCCTGTGTTGTGGTCTGCCTGCAGGCCCTGGGCAGGGGGAAGAGGGCACACCTGGGAGGACACACACTGGCAATTCGTTGGGGCACCCCCAAAATACACGTACCACGCTCGCACAGGGCCAATCGCGTGTGAAACTTCCCACGCACCCCCGAAATACACGTACCCTGCTCGCACAAGGCCAATCTTGTGTGAAACTTCCGACGCACCCCCGAAATACACATACCCCGATCGCACAAGGCCAATCGTGTGTAGAACTTCCTGCGCACCCCCGAAATACACGTACCCCACTCGCACAGGGCCAATCGCATGTGATACATCCCGCGCACCCCCGAAATGCACATACCCCGCTCGCACAAGTACAATCACGTGTGAAACTTCCCGCGCACCCCTGTAATACATGTACTCCGCTCGCTCAAGAACAATCGCGTGTGAAACTTCCCGTGCACCCCTGAAATACACGTACCCCGCTCGCACAAGGCCAATCACGTGAAGAACTTCCCACGCACCCCCGAATTACCCGTACCCCGCTTGCACAGGGCCAATCGCGTGTGAAACTTCCCACGCACCCCCGGAATACACGTACCCCGCTCGTACAAGGCCAATCGCGTGTGAAACTTCCCGCGCAACCCCGAAATACCCGTACCCCGCTCGCACAAGGCCAATCGCGTGTAGAACTTCATGTGCACCCCCGCAATACACATACCCCGCTCGCACAAGGCCAATCGCGTGTAGAACTTCCCGCGCACCCCCGTAATACACATACCCGACTTGCACAAGGCCAATCGTGTGTAGAACTTCCCACGCACCCCCGTAATACACGTACCCCGCTCGCACAGGGCCAATCACGTGTATAACTTCCCACGCACTCCCGAAAAACACGTACCCCGCTTGCACAGGGCCAATCATGTGTAGAACTTCCTGCGCACCCCCGAAATACACGTACCCCGCTCGCACAGGTCCTATCTCGTGTGATTCTCCCCGTGCACCCCCGAAATACACGTACCCCGCTCGCACAGGGCCAATCGCGTGTGATTCTCCCCGCGCACCCCTGAAATACACGTACCCCACTCGCACAAGGCCAAACGCGTGTAGAACTTCCCACGCACCCCGCTAATACATGCACCCCGCTCGCACAGGGCCAATCGCATGTATAACTTCCTGCGCACCCCCGAAATACACATAACCCGCTCGCACAGGGCCAATCGCGTGTGATTCTCCCCACGCATCCCCGTAATACACGTACCCCTGTTCGCATTCGTGGTTGGGGGGCTGTATGCTGGTCCACTGGCCTGTGCGCAATGTATGGGATTTGTGCACTGTTCATGGTGCACGGGGAGGGGTTGGGGGCATAACTGGTGCTGCTGCAGAGTCGCTGCGCCACTCTGCGCAACGGCTGGTTATGGATCTTAAAATCCATGAATACGCTGTGCGCTGAAATGGATTTTGGCGCACACGGCTGGCGCAGACTGCCGCACGCGCACACTGTGCGCCAGCCGCGTGCGCCACTTGTGCGCTGAATTCTATGAATTACCCCCTTAATGATTTCCAAATTACAGTTGTATGTAAAGAATTCAATGTTAGTTCGTTGCGTATGGCTGTCACTGAGACCTAAGATGGTAGACTCAGAACACGCCGCCAACATTTTGCTTCAAGTTTGTGCCAGAATTGCGGATCCAAGTTCCATCCAGCCTCTGCTCCAAGAGATATCGCAGGGACTACCTTTTGAGAGTGAAATGTGATGACTGGTAATAAACTAAATTTCTCATACTCTCTGTTGATCTTTGCACTTTGAATTCCAAACTGTGTCATACGAGCTGCTAAATTCAGCCTCCAGTGATGCTCGTTTAGGGAATTATTAAACATTACTCCAAGATGACGGATGCAATTTACTGGATTTAAGGTTTCATTGTCGATTTTCCATTTGAAGGCTTTATCTTTCCGGGTCCCTGACAACCCAATAGTCATTATTTTTGTTTTTTCGACATTTAATTCCAGGTCGTTGCAATCCAAGTACTCATGTAAATTCTTCAGTAGCCGTTGTAACCCAATCGGCGCACGATCGATCAAGACAAGGTCGTCCGAATATGTTATGCATGTAATTAGTGTGCTGTTAAGTTTTGGGGAAAAACAGTGAACTTGATCCAAGTACTCGGGCAAGTCTGAAATGAAGAGCTTAAATAGCTCAGCCGCCATTGGGCATCCTTGTTTAACGTCTCTGTTAGTGGGAATTTTATTTGATAGATCTCCTTAGTTATTTAGTCGAACCCGAATTGATGTGTCGGTATGGAGAGCTTGCACCGGTTCTAGGAAAGATAGCGGGCAGTTCCAAGGCGTCAATTTCTTCCAGAGCAATCAACGATTTATTTTAACAAAAGTTTGGCACATGTCTATAAAAGCCAAGTACAGTCTTGGCATTACATGCCCAGTGGGCCAGTTTTTGGCGCAGAAAAGAGCCCAAAATCTTTCCAATAGTATCAAGTAGGGCAATTGGGCGATAGTTGGTAGGATCAGCCCGACTGCCCTTTTTGCATATTGGAACTACTATTGCCTCGTGCCACGATTCAGGTATTTGGTTTGTCATACAGATCGTCGAAAACAAGGCTTCAATAAAGACTGCTCATTGTGGAGCATGTTTTTTCAACATCTCATTGGTGATTAAATCGGGGCCAGCAGCATGGGAGTTCTTTAGCTTCTTAATTGCATTCTCGATATCAGACGAAGCAATTTTAACCTCCCAGATTGCATCGTTATTCACTGATAAACCACATAGTTCTTTTGGGAGTTTCCGATATATATGGACAAAGTATTCCTCCCATTTTGCAACATCAATTTCATTTGAAATTGATGCAGAAAATCGGGAGTTTCCTGCATTCAAGATGGTCCATATTTATCGAGTGTTTTTGGTCACCAGAATTTTCATCATTTCCTCTGCACAGTTTTGTTTATGAGGTTTTAACCAGTTTCTATACACTTGTCGTCTTTGTTTAATTTCTCTTCTTACTTCTTCTGTTGTTTTAGCAGAACCAGGATTTTTTTCAGCCGTCTTACATCTCGCCGCATATTTCTCTTTTCGGTTGAAAGGATGATACTTGACATATGCTTGTGAGATACCCCCATTGATCGTGACAAAACTATGGACGTTTTAAAGAGTCTCACTAATGGGGCATAGTTGACTTGCTGTCCTTTATAATGTTTAGATAGCTTTTCACCCAGTTTTTGGATTTGCGCTCCATTGATTTGGAGCCGATTTCCCCCAGCATTTACTGATAATGGAATTTCATATCGTTTTTGTGGCTTTGCCCATTCCATCATACAGGAAAAACGCAAGAGGTTGTGATCACTATTAGCCATTTTATAAACATTCAGATTTATCGTCTTTTCGGCCAAGTTTCGGGATACCCAGAAGATTTTTTGTGAATCTGCACAATGCCAAGTAGATGTCGGCGGTTGGTCACCAAAATGTCCATCTAGCCACATACTATCAGCTCATTCTTGCTTTATCATAGATCCCTAGTAAAAAATGCCATTTCACAGTAAGAAATAACTAGACCGGCGGCACCGAAATGCCAGACTAGCCACATAATAACACATCATGCTTGCTTGATTATAGATGCCCAGACAAATTCCAAGAAATAGCTAGACTGGCTTCCCCAAAATAGCAATCTAGCCAAGTATTAAAATTGTGCTTGCTTTATCCAAGACAGGCAGTAAAAAATGTCATGCCACAATAAACAAAGGCTAGACTAACTGCACGAAATGCCAGTCTAGCGACATAAAACCTATCATGCTTGCTTTACAAGATGCCCCCTTTAAATCCAATGAATATGTTGTATCCCAACCCAATGTCCCCCAATATCAGCGGCCCAGTCCAATACAAACACACATGGGCACACCACACACATTCACACAACATTCACTTGCTCATTCACACAGCATTCTCTTGCGCACCCATACACTTGCTCATTCAAATGTGAACCCAGCCATGCATCATACACTCCCTCAATCATTCACATGCTCACGCATACATAATATGTTCTTCTTACCTTCAAGCCTGGTCCAGACTCTACTCCTTGCCTCACACACCCTCCCAGGGAGCATAGTAGCTCTCCGGATCCTGTGCACACAAACAGAAACCACGAAGCAAAGAGTGACTCCTTGTTTCCCTTTGACAGTTCAATCCAGCCCAGTAGTGCTCCCTCTGCTCCAGAAAGAAGCTGAAGGAGCATTCCGTGTATACACTGGCTGGCTCAGCTCCTCCATAATGAGCAAAGGTACAGAGGGTCTCCCTCACCCATTATGGGCGATCACCCACTGGGTGTAGCATTGGGTCAGATTTTCCTATATTCGTGATCCAGCTAAAAATGTCTTCCTGCACCAGGAAAAAGCCATTTGCACCCTTCAGTTGGTTTAGTCTGTTGAACTACTGCAAAATGTGCAAAAGCCTTGATTCAAACCCATATCTTTAGGACCAGGGATGAGACACTTACCCACAAGACCACATGTACGTCTGATCAGGATGCGTGTGAAATTGTTTGATAGGATCATACTTTGCAGGACATAATTAAATACAGCTTTTTAGGTTTAAATGTGTGCAGCTTTTTTTCAGACTCAGTAGGCGGACAAGAGCTCATTTTACACAGCCACTTCTATTAAACAAAAAAAAGTAAGGCCTACCCTGTCCTTAATCATAAGGCGCTTTCACACAAATCTAAAAAGAAAGTAAAAAATTGTGCTTGTCAGGATGTCTTACAAGCATAACACAGTCCTTTGTTCAAAGCCTAATATACTTTGAATCCTGTGCCTACAACTAACAAAGAAAGATTAACCCAATTCAACCAGGCAGGTGTGGTATGGGGTTTCTACTTAACCTAGGAAGTGGTGGCTGGCTTCTGACCCCCAACCAAATTAATCTCTGGTTTCTCCCTCTGGTCTTCCCTGTCGGTGCAGCTGTGCTGGTTCTTCCCATCGGGGCTCGACCAGACTTAGTTTTGGTTCCAGCAGGTGCCGGTGAACCACTCAGCACTGTTGGGTTTCCTCTTCGTTGGGCAGGCTCGGGCTTCTCTGGCTCCCAGCCTCTAAGAAGGCAGCAGCGCTCTGTGGGCTCTCCGGCTCCTTCACTCTCCACGCCATGTGCGTGGTGATGCTTTCTGGCACCACCTCCTAGGCAGATGACCCGTCCTCTGTGTTACTCCGCAGGCTTTTGTTTCTCTTCTGTGTCAGTCTTGCGGGACCTTACAGTCCTCCCAGCAACGAGATGGGGCAATCCATTGGTCCTGCTCTTCATGCAAGGATGGCAACAGTGAAGGATCAGAAACCACACCAGCCACTTCACAGTAGTCTCTTGTAATCCCCATATAGCCAACAAAGATATTAGCTTCCTGAGACAAGGGAGAACAACAGATATCCCTGTTTAGAGATGGCCTATCCTCGGGTGTACGGGGGTTCACCCCCTGTGGGATCCTGCTTGCCCTGTCCTCTCCCTGTGAAGATTAGCGGGCTCACTTCCGGAGCTCCAAAGGGAACCGCTCCCCTTGGGGAGAGGAGATAAATTCCCTGGATTCATCACAGCTCTTCCTTTGGATTATTTTCCAAGCGGTCATGATTAATCTTCTGAGAGGCAAATGTTTATTCGGGGTGAGGGGGTGCAAACAATCCTCCGGCACCTCACCCGTGCAACTGGTGGTATTCCACAATAAATCATTTCCATTTCCAGCACTGCAAACACCCAGGAGTTACATCATAGTTTACAAACAAGACGCACAATCTGCATAATATGTTTTGTTTGCATACTGGCTCTGTTAATATTTACTCAAACAGTGTGGGATTATCAAGTCAGCACTAATCCGTTTGAATCGTGAAAAGTTCTGGTAGGGCAGGATTTATTTCCAAACGAACAAAGATACATTCTATTTAGTTAGAGACAAAACAGTCTTGTGTTCATAGATCGCTGGATCTGTTAGTAATCCATTGCAGAAACAATTATATCTGCGCTTGAGCAATACAACATCCTATGTTGTTTGAAACCTTCTTGCATGATTGATCAATCGCTAAAGTGAATTAGGTCTAAGTAGACACAATATTATCCCAGATTATTTTCAAGAAATAATAATTCAGTTACTTTTGCTCAACAAATAATTTAATAGACTTGATTATTACATGACCAAGGAAAAGACGTGAGTGACAGCCGACACGTGTTTTGACCCTTAAGGGTCTTTCCCAAGTGTGTGAGTTAAACCACATATAAACCACATTTATTGAAATGAACAAAGCATATTACAATGTACATGCATATAAATCATAAATTGTACCCATAAAATACAAAGGTGACAACAAGGGATGGGAATTGTGGAAGAGAGAAAAGGCAAGAGAAGATGATTAGTACACATAACCTCTTTAACATGCAATATTCAACACCAGAATTGCACCACCCTTAACTGAAACAACTTTGGCTACCTAGCTACAATGTTTAGATCTAAAATGAACAACTGGTTATCTTAGACTGCAGGCTCAGGTTTCCCTGTATACATTGCTATAATTAGGATCCTAATTAGGGAGTGGGCAACTTGATTTGGAATGCGACGTAATAGAATACAGGAAAAGATAGGGACTCTTCCAAATACACAAACATTAAATGACTAAGATTGGCAGTCTTTGGTTAGACTTCTGCCGACCAGAGATTCCGGTCAACAAGCTTATTATAATATATGCATGGAAGCCTGAATCTGCAATCTAGGATAAGCATGTGTTAATTGTAGATCTAAACATTGTAGCTAGATAGCTATAGTTGTTTCAATTACTTTGGAGAGGCAGGGCAGGTTCATTGGTGAAGGCACAGCTGCTCTCAACGCGTTTGAGCAGAGGGTGCGTGAGCTGGCCTTGTCCATCTCAGCAAGTAATGAGACTGTTCCGAGGGCCATCACTCACACACTGAAGCACATCAGGGGGGTAGTGGCCGCTCCATTTCAGCCACACCCACAAAGGGCTCTGTCCCAAGCACTACGTACGGCACGTAAATCTCAGGAATTGGTGTCACACTCCCCACTTCCCGATGGGGGACGTTGCAAGCACAAGTGACAATGGACATGCCATTCTGTTTGGGGATGAGGGTGGTGGGAGGGCATTGGTGTTGGGAATGAAGGTGGTGGGAGCGCATTGGTATTGGGTGCTGGGGTGCACATATGTTTAATAAATCACTTCGTACTACAGCTAGTGGATCCAGCGATCATTTCCATAGCAGCTAAATGTGCAGTGACGTGTATTAAAATGAGCTTTCAGGAATAGTTATCCATGATGTCCTGCCGGACAATATGTTCCTCTCGCAATTGCTCACATTGTTTGTGAGGTGCCCTGCCATCACCTGCAGCTTCTTCATCAACTGAATCGGGGCATGCAATGTCCTCACCTGGAGGAATGGGTATATTCCACCGTATGCACATGTTGTGTAGCATAGCGCAAGTGAGGACAATCTCATCCACTTTTGCAGGTGTGTGCATTAGTGCCCCACTTCTCTATTGGAGGCACCTGAACCTTTCCTTTAGTAGTCCAAACGTGCATTCTGTGCAGGTCCTGGTCTTGAGTGCCTCATTGTAGGCTGTCTCCTGCAGTGTACCAGGGTTCCTCACCAGTGTCAACAATCACGGTAGCAGCAGATAACCTGAATCATCTACGACAGGTAAGAAGGAGAGTGTACTGCAATACTGCTTGGCACATGAATGCTAATTTCACTCTCTATTGTGCTGGTGTCCTTTGTGTCCTCGTGTGTGTATAGGGCTGACACTCTGCACTGCACACGGGGTGGTGGGTTTATAGTGGCTGCAGGCAGCATAACGCCATATGTTTTCAGGTGGCTCTGTGTCCAGCACAACTTGAATACTCCATAAGGAAACTCATCAACCATAAATTACATGTGGTCACACTCAGCCGATATTACAAGGCACAGCGTATTCCAAGAGGACTCAGGATACCATTACGTCCAACCCTATGTAAAGAAAACAGAGAGTTTGTCAAAAAATGGGAACAAATTTTTAATAAATGTTCCCTCGATTTGATACTACTGATGATCAAGGAACTCTCGCAAAACATCGAATTACTAGAAAAAGAAATAGATGGCCTATCTAAAGACATAACAGATCTAACTGACACAGAATCATTTGCTGAAATACTGACAGACATTAATAACAAATTGGAAAGTTACAAACCAGACCTTCAATCCCACAAAATCAGGAAATTTAAGAGAGATACTTACGACTATTTGAATAACGAAGTATACAAGTGGGCGGATAAATACCTTAACCAAGGTCAAAGACCCAACAAACCAACAAGTGATCAAAGTAGTTCCGAATCAGATAATGTAGAAACCACAGATGACCAAACAGCAGAAAACCCGACAGCAAGTACGTCAGGAATAAATCTAAGACCAAGACAACCTCTGAACCCATTAAGGAAAGATTTTTTAGGAGGACGAGGAAGAGGACAAGGAGAGGAAGGAAGAAGAGGACAAGGAATGAAGACAAGACTGAAAATTAATCCAAATTAGTGGTCAATTTATCAACTAGAAGTTTAACAACCAGAGAAATCAAAACACTCCAAAAAGGTCTCAAATTCATGCCAATTTACAGCACCAGTAGGTTCAACACAAAAGTTTAATTATGCAAACTAGTTCGTAAACTCAAATTGAAAACATATTTTGCAGAAACAGCTAATACCACTGATATTCCATGTCAAGCGGAATCTGAATACATGGAATTCAAACCCAAAAGCACATTTAACCTACCAGTGAGCATACCTGCAATCGAAATCTTTCACAATATGGTATTAAGTGATATGAAGAAAATACAGTTTCACCAACCTAAGAGAAAGAATTTGAACAGAGGAGAACTGTCCACCATCAAGAATCTATTCACAGATGATTCCATAACCATCAGGCCAGCTGATAAAGGTGGCACTATAGTTATACAGGATACTGAACAATACAATACTGAGTGTTTGAGACAACTATCCGATGCAGAAACATATCAAGCATTAGCACATGATCCAACTAAAGATATCAAAGTGGAAATTAACATCATATTAGAAACTGCATTAGAAAACAATTGGATCAGTAGCAAAACAAAGACATATTTATGGACCTCTTATCCCAAAATGCAGCACCTATACATCCTAGCGAAGATACACAAACAACTCACAAATCCACCTGGAAGGCCAATAGTAGCAGCCACGGAAAGCATTTTTCAACCTTAGGTACATATATAGATTATTTTCTTCAGCCAATCATCCAACAGACATCTACATATGTGAAGGACACAACTCATTTTCTACAGATTCTAGACCAAATTGAACTCACAACAGAAGACATCTTATTTACCATAGATGTTTCTAGCTTGTACACAAGCATCCCACACAACTTTGGACAAGGAGCAGTAGAGAAATTACTATTACACGCAGGACCAATAAGAGCCAGCAAAGAATTCCTGATGGTCCTATTGAAATTCATTTCTGAAAATGTATGTTTCAAATACAAAGATACGTATTACAAAAAACTCCCTAGAACGGCCATGGGAGCCACTATGGCACCATCATAGGCAAATGCATTTATGTATGACTTTGAAACCACACATATCATCAATCATCCACAATGGAGCCTCCACCAGAAAAAATGGAAGCGATATATCGACACCATTTTTGGAATTTGGTCAGGTAACCATGAAGAATTAAACATTTTCCTTCTGTACCTCAACAACATCGACAGTAGATTAAAATTCACCATGGAAATAGGGGATCCAAACGTACATTATCTAGATGTACAAACGGAAATTGAAGGTTCCAGGATCTTTACAAAACTATACTTCAACCCAACCGACAGAAACAACTTACTTCACAGAATGAGCTTCCATCCACCAAGCATCTTACGCAATCTACCCCTCGGCCAAATGCTATGACTCAAAAGGATTGTAAGCGATCCAGTAGAATGTGATCTAGAATTGAACAAACTGCACATGAAGCTCAAAGAGAGAGGATACCCAGAGGAAGACCTTATAGCAGCCAGAGCCAAAACGAACACACAAGACCGTACCCAACTCCTGTCCAAAAAACAAGAACGTGAAAATCCAGGATTGGTTTTTGTCACCAAATACTCTATTCAGAGTTGACATATCAAAGACAGTGTTCTTAAAAGATGGAGCATATTACAGAACAACCAGAGGACAAAAGATCTCTTTGCAAAACCTCCAGTATTTGCGTATCAAAAAAGCAATAACTTACGAAATCTACTAGTCCACACGCACAGCAGAAACTCCAAACCAAAAGCAGCTGACAAGTATCCCGGAACACATCCATGTATGAGTTTCGAGAACTGTAACAACATAATAAGAGGACCCTACATATCACAGCCAAGAACAGGAGAGAAAATCCAACTGAGACAACTTGCCACCTGTTTGTCAGAAAACGTGATTTACGCAATCAAATGCCCATGTGCTAAGTATTACGTCAGAGAGACTGCACGCAAAGTACGTGTACGCATTAACGAACATAAGTCTTGCATCAGACTGAACAACCAAATGTCAGCAGTGGCAAGACACTTCCACGAAAATGGTCACACAGTAGCACAACTCAGATCCGTAGTGCTAGAAGTGATATCTACCAAAGGACCGATTATGAACATGAAAAGATTGAGAGCACAAAAAGAAGCCATAGCTCTCAACCTTTTTCGATGCAAAGGCGGGTGAAATCACCCGATTTTGTGTTTGGCGGGTGAGAGGCCCATTGAAATGAATGGGCGTGCACGAGGCTTGGCGGGTGACTCACCTGTTTACAAGGCGGGTGACACCCGCCAAAAGCGGGTGAGTTGAGAGCTATGAGAAGCACTTTGGATTGACCTAAATTGCTTCTTATGAAACGTTCACCAATATGTCATGAAAGACGTTCATTATTTATGCATCTCGTTTTTGATTTAACTTCTTTCACCTGTCATTTTTGCCCATTTGCACACTCGGGTTACAAGCTTGTTTTCAGCTTAATTTTCCCACAGTATAAATATTTTCCATTTACTCTTCTATATATTTGTTTCTTTACAGTTCTCTTTTAGGTCTTGATACAACCTCTGGGATTATTTATACAGCGTTATTTTTCATGTCTCACACCACCTTCTCATAACATTTCAATCCACGGGGATAATTCCTCACGCTTTTTCCCTTGGTTTACCATTAAATATTAAATACATTAGCTTTTCGATTTACTATCTATATTTTCTATAATTACACATAGGAATTGTACAGTTTCGCTCCAGGATCAGTTTTTAGGAGTTCCTCTCACCATCTCAAGATGGCCGCCTTGATTGCCACATACTAACTGAGCATTTGTTACTGACTCGTATCACCGCGGCTAACGTTCGCCGGGCATCCATTACGGTTACCTTGGCAACCGCTGACAACAAAGCGAGCAGAACGCTGTACACAGGCTTTTGCAGCATCCCGCTACAGCCCGGACGAGCATTAATCTCAACTGGGTAAGAGACACTCTTGATATAGATGCAGTCACCTCAGTCCTCCATTGATAGTAATTTATTACAGAGCTAGTTATAATCTTTGTAGACTCGAGACATCGATCCAGCCAAGAGACACGGACACTTTTGTTTCCGTTCCTCGAGGCCAACAGCAACATAACACGAATACGAGCAGCAGGTCAGTATTCTGACTCCCACCTTCCTACATAATCATTAATAGACTCTAATCTAACATCAGTGATTATATTCTTCTCACCGCAACACATATTTACTTTTTTCTGCTTCTTTCTTTTCTCTTCTCCGACTCATACTAATCGATGTACCTATTGATGATGACCCACATAAATACCTACCACATGGCATACAATTGGTAACACATATGCGACGAACACTTATGTCGAAATGCCCATGTAGACACATGACAATTTTCTTCATGTTGTATACAATTGGTGGTATTTCAATGCTTTACCTCGAAAACGGTTGGTTTTGTTTGTTAACTGCTGACAATATATTATTAATTTACGCTGATTTGACCATAAGGCAGTTCTAACACATACGTTCACAGGCCTTGAGGGAGGGTTCTTAAGCCCGAAATGCATAGGCCTCTAATGTGACATTTCAGCCTGGCAAATTGAATACTTTCAGTGGAATCACAGTCAATGAACTTAATAGCAAAAATAAAAATGTATTTGTTCTAAAACCATAACAAGCAGTTGTTGAATCATAAGTACTTTACTTAACCACCTTCGCGTGTTCCTCGGGTGTGCAGCCCGCACCGCTGGCCTCACGGCCAAGGTCTTTTTTTGACTTAAACCACATATAACCCACATTTATTGAAATGAACAAAGCATATTACAATGTACATGCATATAAATCATAAATTGTACCCAAAAAATACAAAGGTGACAACAAGGGATGGGAATTGTGGAAGAGAGAAAAGGCAAGAGAAGAGGATTAGTACACACAACCTCTTTAACATGCAATATTCAACACCAGAATTGCACCACCCTTAACTGAAACGACTACGGCTACCTAGCTACAATGTTTAGATCTAAAATGAACAACTGGTTATCCTAGACTGCAGGATCAGGTTTCCCTGTATACATTGCTATAATTAGGATCCTAATTAGAGAGTGGGCAACTTGATTTGGAATGCGACGTAATAGAATACTGGAAAAGATAGGGACTCTTCCAAATACACAAACATTAAATGACTAAGATTGGCAGTCTTTGGTTAGACTTCTGCCGACCAGAGATTCCGGTCAACAACCTTATTATAATATATGCATGGAAGCCTAATCTGCAATCTAGGATAAGCATGTGTTAATTATAGATCTAAACATTGTAGCTAGATAGAAATAGTCGTTTCAATTACTTTGGAGAGGCAGGGCAGGTTCATTGGTGAAGGCACAGCTGCTCTCACAGCGGTTGAGCAGAGGGTGCGTGAGCTGGCCTTGTCCATCTCAGCAAGTAATGAGACTGTTCCGAGGGCCATCACTCACACATTGAAGCACATCAGGGGGGTAGTGGCTGCTCCATTTCAGCCACACCCACAGAGGGCTCTGTCCCAAGCACTACGGCATGTAGATCTGAGGAACTGGTGTCACGCTCCCCACTTCCCGATGGGGGACGTAGCAAGCACAAGTGACAATGGACATGTCATTCTGTTTGGGGATGAGGGTGGTGGGAGGGCATTGGTGTTGGGGATGAGGTTGGTTGGAGGGCTCTAGTGTTGGGAATGAAGGTGGTGGTAGCGCACTAGTATTGGGTGCTGGGGTGCACATATGTTTAATAAATCACTTCGTACTACAGCTAGTGGATCCAGCGATCATTTCCATACAGTGAAACTTGTGAATACAGTAGCAGCTAAACTGTATGAATCCTTTGTATTGCCCGTATTCTCCGCGTGTCTCTTGCACTTCGTGTGGCGGATGATTCCAGAGACTACAATTTTTGGAAGGAATACAGTAGCAGCTAAATGTTCAGTGACATGTATTAAAATGAGCTTTCAGGAATAGTTATCCATGATCTCCTGCCGGACAATATGTTCCTCTCTCAATTGCTCACGTCGTTTGTGAGGTGCCCTGCCATCACCTGCAGCTTCTTCATCAACTGAATCGGGGCATGCAATGTCCTCACCTGGAGGAATGGGTATATTCCACCGTATGCACATGTTGTGTAGCATAGCGCAAGTGAGGACAATCTCATCCACTTTTGCAGGTGTGTGCATTAGTGCCCCCCCTCTCTATTGGAGGCACCTGAACCTTTCCTTTAGTAGTCCAAACCTGCATTCTGTGCAGGTCCTGGTCTTGAGTGCCTCATTGTAGGCTGTCTCCTGCAGTGTACCAGGGTTCCTCAGCAGTGTCAACAATCACGGTAGCAGCAGATAACCTGAATCATCTACGACAGGTAAGAAGGAGAGTGTACTGCAATACTGTTTGGCACCTGAATGCTAATTTCACTCTCTATTGTGCTGGTGTCCTTTGTGTACTCATTTGTGTATAGGGCTGACACTCTGCACTGCACATGGGGTGGTGGGTTTATAGTGGCTGCGAGTGGGCACAGGCAGCATAACGCCATATGTTTTCAGGTGGCTCTGTGTCTAGCATAAGTTGTATTATTGGCCATGGGCTATTTATTGCCACCTGGAATATGGTTTATGGGACTTGTAGAGTCCTCACATATTATCTCATGCCTGTCTCCATGTGTCCCTCTGTTCTACATCATCAGTTTTCATACTGACCCAGGAGCCAGGTATGTGGTTCTCAGTGTGCGTCCATTTATACAGGGAGAGTGCTGTTCCTCAGGATTATGGTATCATGTGATGAACCTCGGAATCGTGCACAGCAGTGGCTGATGGTGAGCTCTCCATGACAGGTCATCTGGATGTTCATGGAAAGATACTGTTTATGATTCCGGTATGTAGGATCCACTGCCTAGGAGAGTGGGTGACAGGGGAACCATTGCCACATGTGTGCAGTCGAGTGCTTCAATGGCATTAGGGAAATGGACGATGGCATAGAATCATGCCTTTGCTGAATGCACCTGGGCCTGAGTGGAGGGCAGCAAGATTCTTTGATATGCAGGCTTCATGAGCACATCCAACACTCGCTCCAGCACTTTTGAGAATGTTGGCTGGGACATGCCATGCAGCGCCTGGACAGTCTACTGGAATGCGCCTATGGCACAGCATTGGAAGACGTACACCAACCTCCGCAGGAGTGGGATGGCATTTCTGATGCGTATGGCGCTCTGGACATCTGCCTCTATCAGGGTCAGCAGATATGCTATGGTGTTCCGGTCCAAGCGAGACAGATTGTCCATCGGTCAGTGCCCAGGCCATGTGGTATGGCTGGCCTCTGCGACACACGTCTCCTCCGTCTTCGTGTTGCCGGTATCCTTCCATGCAGTGTTCTTTCTATGCTGCTGGAGCTCAATGAACAGCAGCAAGTTGTGGATGCCATAGTTCATGTGTGGTGTGGCTGCATGTTGCTTGGGAGTGTGTTTGGGGAGGGTGTGGGCCTTAAATACACATCTGGAGGTTATTATTGTTACCTGTGCTTTGATTCGCATTACCTGGATGCTTTTACTTCCAACTTACAGCTGGAGGTAAATGCACCACATTTTTGGTAGAATTACCACTGGGTTTTGGTGGTGTTTTAACGGTATTTCCAATTGTAATGTGGTAGATTGTCCTTTTGGGTTTCTGGTGGTAATTCTGCCAGTGAAATTACCACAGGGGCTAATTTTGCAACATTTTGGTGGAATTTCCGCCAGTGGATATTCCGCTGGGGCGAATTCCGCAGGCGGAATTAGCACCGATTTCCTGGCAGCTGTAATTCAGTGAGTGGTCAAAGTGGGCGTAATGGGTTTCAAAGTGATGACCCGAAGGGCTCCAGCAAATGAAGTGTGTAACGCTAGTGCTGCAAATTGCACATTTAATGCAAAGAAATGCAGCCATGCGTTAACAGCCGCCAATTATCACGAGACGGACAGCAGGCTGAAACACTAACTGGCCACTGAAAAGTTATACATTCTTCTTGTCAGCAAGAGGCGGATGTGGAGGAACTGGTGAAAAGACAAGGTGATAATCAGTGGGCGTTTAGTGTTTCAGCTCCCTGCTGGCTGGCTGTCTCGTGAGAACTGGCAGCTATTAACCCCTGGCTGTATTTGTCTCCATTATAATGTATGCTCTCCACTGGTGCCCCAGACTGTTTTGTCCTCTAAGGAGGGTGGGGGGGCCCAACCATCATGTTGAAATGGGCCCCTGCACTTCTTCAGCCAGGCCTGATGCCAAACAAACATTTTGGAGAATTCTGAGAAAAATAAATGCAGAGATCGCACTTAGTATCAGAATGTTTCATTAATGTGTCTATGGGTAAACATAAAAAGTGTTTTTTTAATAATTAAAAACAACTTCTGTTTATTTTGTTTAATTATTAGATTTTGTGTAAACAAACTCCTTGAATAGTTCGTTTACAACAGGCGCAGAAATTGCGCAGTGGGATAAAATGACATTCTCAAGATCACACACTTTAGTGAAGTGGTGAAACCCGAATTTAAGAGCAGTCTGCATCTTGGGCCCTTGGTCACGTATCTTCTAAGGACTATTTGGTATAAACACCTGTCAATCTTTGGCTATCAATAATGTTTTGCTTTGTAGGGACTACTTGAAAAGCATACACATCATAATAAAGAAACCTGCGTAATATGTACATCCTTATAAGGAATATGGGAAGCAAAACGAGCATGATTGTAAATATATTTCCCCCAGCTTGAAAGGAAGACTGTAAGTCCCAGAATCCACAGCAATGCGAGCATAAAAAATGTCCTCTGGATTTCCAAATGTTCTCAAAGACGCACAACAAACAATACTGTGTGGTAGGTTTGACTGACTGTCATTGCTTGACACAGGCATGCTGCTTGTTACTAGATATGATGTGTAGAAAATGTGAAGTACCACGAAAAAGCATTCATCATGAAAATATGCATATGTGACTTAGTTCAATTGTCTTAAAATAAGGCACATATCTGGGTAGCTACTTGGAGATTATGTGGAGCATTAGTAGTAAATGCAGCTAAAAGGTAATATCACCAAAGCATTAAGACTTATTAGCACATGGAAATCTTTATTAACCTCTTCTCAGCCAGTCAGAATGTTTAGAGTGCATCAGTAACTAATGGTATGGACCGCATTCTGGCCTCATCATGAGTTGGGCGGTAACTGCCCTACCGCCAAACCCACCAGCTCTATTAGCGCTGGATCACAGGTTTGGCGGAACTGGAAATCCCCATTCCGCATTGAGCCCATTCCCCATTGGGCTCAATGGGGAAATTTCGCGCTCTTACCGCCGGCGGATTTCCCGCCGGCGGTATGAGCGTAAAATTTCGGCAATATCCCCCCAGCTCTTAGCCGGGGGGAAATCAGCCAAAGCCATGATCTGGCAGATCCTTAAATGCGGCGGTAATAGCGCTACCGCCGCATTTAAGGGTTACCGCCAGACTTGTGATGAGGTCCAATCCAGAAAGGGAAACATGAATCCACTTTCTTTCAACAAGACACTTCATCTCGGGGAGCACTTTTTGGCTGCAACATCCTATTTAACACAAGAAAGAGAAAGCGAACACATGGGGAAAGACCTTTCTCTTTTTTATAGGCATACTATTTTATCAGGGGAGAGTTTTCGAGAGGTCATAAGGTAACTTAAGAGGAAAAGGCCTGGTTGGCTATGGAGGTAAAAAAATAGATATCACAGGATATGCCAAAAAATATATACCGTAGTGAAAGACTATGGGCCTCATTACGAGCTTGGCGGTAGCCGTGCCTGTTTTACTCGCTACTGGCACCGCCATCTGTGAATGGGCAATTACCGGCCCATTACGAGTTGAATGGACTGGTAATTGCCTATTCACGGGTGGCGGTATTCCCAGGCTCCCCATCCCCATTCTGCCCCGTAGGTCAGACCTGGTGGGCTGTCAGGCACCCACGAGCAGAGCTCCTAATTCGGCAGTACAGCATTAATGGTGCCTGTGCACTACCGGCACCGTTCACACCGTACCGCCAACATTATAATGAGGCCCAATGTGTCAGTGGGGTGGGCCCATCAAGGAGAGCTGGGCATGAAACGGCATCCTGGAGAAAAGGGCCAAGTATTGAGTGTGAAGCAGCCAACCTTCAGAGAGCATTAGAATTAAGCACTCCCAAGTTTCCCACCAGGAATTGGGCATTTTAATGTAGGGGTATACCGAAAAGCAGATTTAGTATTCGACTGAATACCACATTGTTCATCAAGTAGAGGCCAACGCTGAATATGAAGTCAAATACGTGTTTTCTTTAATAAGTCATGTCCAAACCTGAAAAACATACTTTTATTTAAAACCAAATGAAAGCACTATTTTAATTGTGTTCCTATGTTTCATTTATTTCTCTTCATTTTAATTAAAATGGCATCATTATTTAATGCATGCAAACAAAAGAAGAACAGATTAATAAGGAAGCAGGGGCCATATCTATGGAAGGATGTTACATATGCAAAACCAATGCTATTCAAAGTGCAAGGCTTCACAAATGCAGAGTGCTATCTTCCAATGAAAATGAGCATTGGCAATGCCAACAATTATGTTTTTTGTGTACGTATTGGAAAGGCATTTGCCAGGCACTTCTGTAATGATACTAACTGACTACTACCTGACCATTAATGGCCGCAGCTGCAAAATGATGCGGGTACCTGGGCATGTAATATGGCAATCCCCTCCGTGTCGGGGGGGGCAGACATGGCCGGTATTGGCCCGCCAGCCAGAGTCTAGGTAGGCCCGAGCAAGGCGAGGACCTCGTTGAGGGCTGTGGCCCATTACCACGGGCTATGCCTACCCCCGACAAAGGGGTGATAGACATTTACACCCTGGGGATTGCCCGGGCCTGCAAATACTTTTTTGTTTTTTCGGGAATGTGCTCCACGGAAAAACAGATGGCCTCCACCATAGGAAAAGGGACTTAGTCCCTTTCCTATTTCTATGGTGGGTGCGGGAGGGCGGAGCACCGGGACCAGAACACAAAGCTCCGGTCAACAGGTAGGTGGGATGCTTGTTTTTAACAGGACTTCAGTGAAGGACAGACACACTGCTTATAAATGAACACTTGGTTAAGAACATTTTATTAAACCAATAGCGCGTTTACAGCAGCAATCAGGCCATTAACTTTCAGAAAACTGCTTTGAAATACGACCAGCAGGCAGCACATTGAGCACAAGGTTTGAGGTTATGGCTTCATAAAGCTAGCCCAAAGAGATCTCAGGAGGATGTGCTTTGGGCAGGGACGGGCAGGAAGTGGTAGGAATGGCCATTTGGATTAGCATGGCCATGATCAGTCGATGGCTGTGTAAATTACCAAACAGCACATATAAGCTTTGTGTCCCTTCTCATATACCATCTCGCTCGGACCTGTAATTGCACCCGAAAATGGGCGTTAAGTTGGCACATTTACTTAAATCCAGCAGTAATAGCATTACCGCCGCATTAAAGGGCTACCGCCCAACTCGTGATGAGGCCCATAATGTCTCTCTAGTTCTTTATCTTATAAGTACTTATTGACTCTGGGTCTGGGATAGGGGGGCCAAAGTAGGGGGTGACCCCGCTAAGTCTTCAGCATTTTCAGAGACGGACCTGCTAGGACAGAGTGGTGAGTGTGCAAAAGAGACAGGCTGACAGATGAAATAAAAACCAGAAAGGCAGACAAATCAATGCAGACAGAAGGGCTGTGGAGGGGGCCGGGGAGGGGGGGCAGAGAATGCGCGCGAGATGGAGAGAGATAGCCAGAGCAGAAGAGAGTGAAAGAGGAAGAGGAGTAGCCAGGATTGTGTTACAAGTGGGGCCTGGCTGGAGACAGAGGGTCAGGGAGAGACATGAACATTAAGACGATGCAAGATGAAAAGAAAATACGAAAAAGAAAGTGAAAATACGAAGAAATGCAAGCAAGAGAGCTAGAAATAGGGAGCGGGAAAAAGGTGTGAAAAGAGAAAATAATGGAGATGGTGAGAATCCTGGGGGTGATGGAAAGTGCAGAAAGTAGCCAGAGAAAGGGAGATGAAAAGAGGGTGATATCCTGGTGAAAAAGTGCTGATACAGAGCAAGGTTGCAGCTATGAGTGCATGCATCTCTCACATCCTTGCTTACCCTCAGCCCAAAGTCTGTAAACAACCGTGCAGAGTCACAGGACGCTTTTTTAGATACGATTTAGGCATCGTAAGGCCACTACGCTTGTGCATAGTACACAATGTGAGTACATGCCCACGAACGGGCACCCACGGAGCAAAGCAAAGCAAATACACCCATGCTGCCACTGTGCGAGTAGTGGCAGCATGGGCGTATATGCTTTGCTTTAAAGGGACGCACCTTTCCATCATGTGGTTCATGCAATCCCCAAATTATTTCCAATAGTTCACTGTGGAAATTAGAACGTTAAAGAAGTGAGCTGGAAAGAGTGCAGTGGAATTGCACGAAGCACAGCGCCCCCTGCCAGATCCTTGCAGGAATGGTTAATTCAGCAGATGCAGATACATTGGGATAATAATAATTATTTAGCATTTATATAGCGCTAAGACACCTCAGGCATCTGAGCGCTGCTTATATTACCCACGGTGTGTGGTGCTCATTTATCGACCACGGAAGGGATACGGAATTCGAACCTGCGTCAGCAAGTTCTGCACAGATGTCAAAGCGAGCGAGTTGCTATGGGACATGGGATGAGGTGAGTCTGGTGCCCACCTCTAACATAGGCAGTCAGGCCCCTGGTGGCCCCGCTTAGTGTCATTGCCCCCATAAAGGTTCAAGTTTTATACAAAGCTGTGGCCTCGCCAGTCTTGTGCCCCACCATTCAGGGGGCTTCTGCTTACAGAATCAGACCACTTGTATTTGTGGAAAAACGTAATGGTCGCAACTTTTATTGACACATAAGTCAACATAAGATGATCGGCGAGCCATCGGCTTGACGGCGGACACAACGCTTAATTCTTTAAATTTCTGCACAGCCCCACCGCAAATTTGTATCCATTCAGCTTTTCAGTCAATAATTGTCCATCTTTGTCCATAATCCGGGTCCCGCTCCCCAACCTCATTGAGCTTCCAGCTCGGGATGAATCGTATGTCCCTGGTATTTGGCTGTGGGGAGCGCCATTATTTTTTCACCAGCCAGGGCTGGAAGCTGAATGGGGTGCCCATGTTCCAAGACCTTCCAGCCTCCAGCTGTGTCACGCTTTACAAGGGGCTGATTGTTCATGGTCATTTCTTCTTACAAAAAGCTTTTTGGTCAGCTGGATCGCCTGTGTGACTGCCACCTGCGACAAGACATACGTGACACCTGTACACATATATATATACCTGTAAAGGAAGTCAGTTAGGGAGTGGTGGACTGTTCAACAGCTGCAATTGACTTGGCCCCTACCTATAAACCTCGGTAATCATTTCTGACCACATCGGTGCGCAAGCCATCGGTACCCATACAGGCCCCCCCCCACTCTTTGTCTGCACTGATGGGGACCTCCCTCTGGAACTGCCTACCTGCCACCTTGAAACTTGAGGAGAACCATTTACGGTTTCGGAAGCTCCTGAAGACGTTCCTCTTCGCCTCTGCCTTTGCCCCTCTTCTCCCCTGCTGATCTGCTTTCTCTCCCAGCAATGCTTCACCTGGCCACCCTCTGCCCTTCGGGCCCAGGTACCTGCTCACCCTGCCACCCTCCTGCACTGCCCCCTGGCCACCCCTTGCTCTGGGGCCTGTATCTGTACCCATACAGGCCCCCCCACTCTTTGTCTCCACTGATGGGGGCCTCCCTCTGAAACTGCCTCCCTGCCACCTTGAAACTTGAGGAGAACCATCTATGGTTTCGGAAGCTCCTGAAGACTTTCCTCTTCGCCTCTGCCTTTGCCCCTCTTCTCCCCTGCTGATCTGCTTTCTCTCCCAGCAATGCTTCACCTGGCCACCCTCTGCCCTTCGGGCCCAGGTACCTGCTCACCCTGCCACCCTCCTGCACTGCCCCCTGGCCACCCCTTGCTCTGGGGCCTGTATCTGTACCCATACAGGCCCCCCCACTCTTTGTCTCCACTGATGGGGGCCTCCCTCTGAAACTGCCTCCCTGCCACCTTGAAACTTGAGGAGAACCATCTATGGTTTCGGAAGCTCCTGAAGACTTTCCTCTTCGCCTCTGCCTTTGCCCCTCTTCTCCCCTGCTGATCTGCTTTCTCTCTCAGCAATGCTTCACCTGGCCACCCTCTGCCCTTCGGGCCCAGGTACCTGCTCACCCTGCCACCCTCCTGCACTTTTAGGCCAGGTCATTCCCTCCTGGATGAATAATCAGCATTTTTGCCCCATTCATTTGGGCAGGGGCCCCTTTCGTTTAGATGTCATGTCTCTCACAACCTTTTCTGCAAAGTTACTCCGCTGAAATTAACCGACTATGCCCTTCGCTGACGTAATTAATACTTTCTGGATGTGTAGGGACATTTTACCGATGTTCAGCCACATCTCCGCCCTTGCATTGTTATGATCCTTAAGTTTAACAATACGGTGGCCCACAGGCAATGCACCAACAGGAGACACTCATTCCGCGTCGCCGCTTCATAATACACTTCCTTGACCAACACTCAGCGCTCTGGTTTCGGCTGTTATGCTAGACCTTTTCTACTTTCCATGAGGACCTTTCCCATAGCTTCTTGGAGCAATGGAAAACCAGAACCCTATGTTTATTTGCGGGAACAGAGGTCAGCACAAACGTTCTCCCATGCCAAGTGCCATTGCGCATTATTCTTCAAAGGTAATATCACTGTGAGTGTGACCCTACTCGTAGCCAACCTGATTCATGTTTAAGATGCGGCAGCGCTCGGCCCACTGAGCTGTTTTACTCCATTCACATATTATACCACTGAATCCCGGTATTGGGCTTTGGGGAGCACTATTATTTTTCGCCAGCTGGGGACGCATGTTCCAAGACCTTCCAGTCACCCACCATGTGAGGCTTTACAAGGGGCTGACTGCTCGTGGTCCTTTCCTCTTACAAAAGTTCCTTTTTTAAAAAAAATACAAAGCCCTGTTCTCTCAGGCAATCCTCTACATCGAGTAGGAAGAGATCCATACCTACCTCCGACAGGTGCACCCCGTCCCCAGGGACACCTACTTTTATCAGACAGTGGGCATATTATGAGTATGCCGGTCCGGTAACAATGGTGCCGGTAAACTACCGGCACCGTTGTTACCGGACCAGCATACTCTGAGTTCTGCGAGCGGGTGCAGACCTGGCGGGCGGAACAGCACCCGCTCACAGACTTTCATGGAAGACCCGTCACCGTTATCAACGATGCCAGTGCTTCCGTCCTCCCCATTCCCATTGAGTCCTATGGGACTCGAATGGGAATGGGGAGTCATTTTTACCAGCACCTGGCTATGGGCAATTACCGGGACCACCGGGGCTGTAATGCCCTGGTAATTCCCCATTGCCAGGTGCCAAAAAAAAGGACGACTCCAGCGGCAGCCGTGCCATTTTTACCGGCACGGCTACCGCCAGGGTCGTTATGAGGCCCAGTGTCTTATGGTCGCGAAACCCATGCACCTGCAAAATATTGCCATCGCAATGTTCCATTTCTTCCTCAACCTTTTCACGGCTGTGTATGATTTTGCCCCTTTCCATTGGTGTCTTGGTATCATCTCTGACCACATGAGCTCACAAGAACCCACTTTTTTGATTAATCTCCCACTCGCTTGCCCCTGCCTGAAAGACTGTGCTAGCAGGCCAAATCCTGAATGAGTGTGTTCAAAGATCTGCTGGGGTTTTCCCCACCCTGATCAATACTATCTACATTACTGCATGGAATTGAAATATTGTCAATGGCAGGCCATCCTCGTGCACCAAGAGGCTTCTGGGCCCCCCTGGAGAACCCTTAAGAGGCACATGGGGCAGCACTCTTGCGCTGTGATGCATGGTAATTGGACCAACTGTGACTACCCTCTTGGTCCCTTTTTGACCTTGTGACCTTTAATCTCACCTCCTCCAAATCTACTACTGCATCAGTTACCAAGAGGCCTCCTATGCCGTCCACATTCTTGTTAGATGTGACCAGTTCACTTACTCGAAAGGCCCCAAAGTACGACAGCGACAATGCTGTCCTGAACAGCAGCCTTTCATGCTTCCCGAGCAGGCCCAAACTAACTATTATTTTAACCAGACCCCCCAACAAAATTGGTTGTCTGTGTTCCCACTGCATTCCCTGCCTACTGCCCTTCATGCAGTGGAGCCTGAAGCTAATGTAGTTGGGCCCACCGCAGTGACATTAACATCTGTAAAATGCCCACACAGGGCTGGTGAGTGGGCATTAACAGATTTGGGGTGGGCCTTGCCCGCTCAGGCCCTACCCTGTCTAAGCCTCTGCCTTCATGGCCGCTTTTATTGCATGAACCTTGATCGGGTCCC
Source organism: Ambystoma mexicanum (assembly GCF_040938575.1). NCBI lineage: Eukaryota > Metazoa > Chordata > Amphibia > Caudata > Ambystomatidae > Ambystoma > Ambystoma mexicanum. Next base: position 320,529,837 of record NC_090926.1, on the reverse strand, counting down.
ATTTCTCGCTCACCTTGGTGAAGAAGGCCACAACTGCCAGGCACAAAGCTGTCTGCGCTTTTGACTTTCCAGCTGTGTAGGCTTTCTGAATGAAATCCCTGACCTCCCTTTCGCCTATGGAGCCTGCCGGCCTGGACCACGCTACGAAATTGTCATATTGCACTCTATAACGCCCATGTACCACCGCCTGATTGTCGCACCACAGCATTATTTTGTTTTTTGCTAAGTCTTTCCTTTCAAATCTGGAAACTCACTGTGATTGGAAAAAGCTCTAAGAATGTTATGTTCCAGTCAGGTGTCCCTCCCTCCAGTACTATGGCCATGAGCCTGCACACCAGCTGCAATTAAGGAAAGCCTTGGAACCCCCTCCTCCAGAGGCATCCGTAACAAACTCTAACTGTCTGCTAGATGGCGAAGCTTCCCGCCAAACTGCTATCCCATTGAAGCACCTTAGGAAATCATTTTCATGCGACGCCCAAGGAAATGCTGGCAGCAGTGGAAGTTACATTGAGGTGCTATTCACGTGCTGTTTGCTTCTTCGGTGAACGGACTAGTCTACACCCAAGATGGCCACTGCAGTTATAACTATGGGCGGCAGTGGCAAGGTGCGTTGTATCCGTCTTTTGGAATCACGCTTTGCTCGTCCTCTAGCTTCCCTAGAGTTTCTAGCATCTTGCCAGTCAGTCACCCTCCTCTCCGGTTCTCTGCCGGAGCTTGCCTGTCTCCCTTGTTCTCCTCCTGTGCTTCGCCCGCCTCCCTCCTCTCCTGTTTGCTGCTCTTTTCTTGATCTTTCTTTTCCGCGTCTTCGCAGAGCTTTCCATATTCTCCCCAGCTCCGGCTGGACTCTCTGGCACTCTCGCTCCCTTTTGTTCACCCGCCACTTTTGGTCAGGCTTCTCCCTTTCCTTTTCTCCTTCCCGTACTCTCGGCTGGGTCCTCTCGCTCTCTTGCATTTCCGCTGCATCCCTTGCGGCTTTCACCCATACCTTCATCTTTGCCTACTTCCCTCGCCAGGCTCTCGCGCTTGTGCATTTCATCCTCGTGCTCGTGGGGCATTTCTCCTTTAGTATCCTCAGTTTCCCCTGCTCTCCACAGGGTTTTTCTGCCACGTTCTTTTGCTGACTTCCAGTTTACCTATCTAGGCTACGAAATCCTTAAGCAGGCTGCTCACCCCTTCATTCTGTTCCGCATTCCCATCAAGGAGCACACTGTTTTGGAAGGAACGGAATCTCTCTACTTCTTCGCCAGTGTGCCGAGTGGGTACAGTCTAGACTGAGGCTCCGCCTACTAACAGCCTACTTAGTTGGTTCAACCCACCACGGAAGCACATATACCTTCAGACCTCACTATCTACGTGATCTACAGTGCACCATTTCATACAGGGTTTTTTGTGCCAAGCAGCTTTTTCCCTGTTGCTGGGGGCTTGCTCCTCTGGGTTCCCCTTGGCCTAGGTAACCCTTTTGGGCCAAGGTGGCCTCCGAGGGAGCTCGCCCCTACCTCCACAAAAAGGAGCACAGAGTAAAGGAACCAAAGAAACCTCGCCGTAAGAAGAGGTCGCAGACCCACGAGAGTTCCATTGAAGACACAGGTGAGGAGGAAGCTTGGGAGGGTTCACCAGTGCATGACACTCATCCCACATGGCCAGGTCCGCTTTCACCCCTTTCCTATCATGACATAGGTCAGCTGACCGTCACACTAGGTGTGAACCAGAAAATGCACAGTCTGACCTGTAACACTCCTAGAAGAAATGTATTTGGAGAAGAGACCCATATGAACAAGTATAAGTAACTGATACAGTTCACAGTATGGACAGATGTACCACATTACATGTTAATGGTTACTAATGTTCACTCTGCTCATGTTTTTGTACACATTACGAGATGTACAATGTTTTTGTTGAATATGTCTATCTGCTCTACATGTTTTGTACAGTTCATTATATTTCCTTGTACTTCACCAGCTTTTTTGATTTACAAAGTACCTGACTGTCTAAAGAGGCGAGAGACTTTTTGTGTTGCCGCCTTCAATGTTTATGTATATTGTTGTTTGTTTTTGTCACTCTCTGTAGAAAGATGTTGCAGGAAAATTATGCCTCTCGTATCTAAGAAATGAAAAATATTGAATAAAGAATAAAGAAAATGGAAGAGGTAAGGCAATAATTTGAAAAACCTCCCCTTTTTAAAAAAAAATGGTTAAATTTAATTTATTAATAATGTGTTACAGTTTATATTTAAACTTTACACATAATGATACATTTTATAAACATAGTAAAAAAAAAGAACTAAAGATAGGATTTAAACACAACTAAAACTAAAACTAAAACCTAAAAAACAATCTCATAATATATATATTACTTATCTAACTAAGAATTACAGTTAATTACTTATCTAACTAAAAATTACAGTTAAGCACAACTCAAGCATGTTATACTTATTGTTCTAATCATTAATCGTTGATAAAATTACTCCTACGGAAATATAAAGATCACCAAACCTCTAATAGAGTCAGTATCATAGTATCAGACAAGTTCATATATATATATTCAGAGTTCTTTCGATTACCAACCAGACTCTAAAGGTAGCAATCCGCAGCTGCCGACTTTGCATATTCATAAGGCGTAGCCAAAATGCAGATTCCCCAATAGATGCCGTATCATGGACAGAATTGCTATAACTTACTATATAAGTATCCATCATGTTTACACATTTAGTTAGTACATGATTAGCGGTTTCTTTGCATCCGTTATCCTTACATAGTCGGCAATACCTCTCTGTGGAAGATAAACTATTATATTTACTTTTATTCGACACCAGCGGTAAATTATCAACCCTCAATAGAAGTAAAAATCGCCTGAGTCTACTTGATGGACAGAGGGTTAGATACGGCTGCATTTGCTTAAAGGAATAGAGCATGTAGTGAATGAATTTGTATTTTGGAAGCTTATCCAGATGTGTGTAGTTTTCCAACCAGTCCCAGAGGGCAATTTTTTTGGACAATGCATTTTTTTGGGGATCATCAAACTTCATTCCACTCTTAGTCCAGTTCATTACCCTCAAGAAGGCTTCAGTCTCCTTTTTAAGATGGCATTTGGTAGCTTCCTTTGTAGCTTCAATGGCAAATTCTTTCAATAACCGATTCTCTGGTTGATTAGAAATCCTAAGATAAAGTTCAGCTCTCCTTTTCAGGACGATGGAACCTAAAGAGGAAACCCCCACTTCCAATCTTAACAATGCCATTGGAATAGATTGGGGGAGCCCTAGGATTCTTCTCCAGAACTTCCCCTCTATGACTTGCAGCCAGCTTAAGTCCATTTGCAGCAAGGCTTCCAGCCCATAAACAACCATAGGGGTTAACACCTGGGTATGTAATTGACGGATTCCGTACAGTGTAAATCCACAGTTCTGTCTTGCAAATTGGCTGATCAGCGACGTTACTTGAGCCGCCCGATGTTGTCCCATTTGAATACAGGAGTTATAGCCCGGCTTGGCGTCCATTTCGACCCCGAGATATTTGTATTGCTGGGTGTACTTAATTTCGATTTCACGCAATAGAAGCCTAGGGTGTACAATCTTCTTACTTACGAAGATCATCACCTGAGTTTTCTCCTGGTTAATGATTAGATCATTATTCGCAGCATACTCCCATAGCTTCAATGCAGATCTCCGTAGACCGTATGATCCATAATTATCAGATCCTCAGCATACGCTAACACTGCACAGTGGATTGTACCGACAACAGGAGGACAATTATGCACACTTAAGATGGCATCTGGTAAATCATACGTATAAAGATTGTACAAAAACGGGGCCGCCACGCAGCCCTGCTTGACTCCATGATTCTGGGGGATCTCAGCAGTCATATCCCCCTGGTTATTAAGTCTGCAAGCCACTGTATTGTCCTCATGCAATAATTTTAAATAATACAGAAGTATCTCAAGGCAGCCTAATAGCTCGAGTTCGGCCCACAGTTTTTCTCTGCGGACCGAGTCAAAAGCTGCCTTAAAGTCGACAAACATGGCATATAGTGGCAGATTTCCTTTCCTCATGGCCTTTGAGCGTAAAGTGTCCAGGATAATTATATTATGAATCGTTGAGTAGCCTTTCCTGAAGCCGCACTGAAAAGTGTTGAGTATGTCAGATTTAGCCACCCATTCCTCTAATTTATCAAGTAACAGTGAAGCAAAAAGTTTCCCTGTACAGTCAAGCATAGATAGTAACCTGAAGTTACAGGGATCTTTCCTATCACCTTTCTTAAAGATTGGTATTAAATAGGCATGCTGCCATGATTTAGGGATCTTTCCAACCGCAAGTACTTTCCCAAATAATATTCTTAAAAATTTAGCCCAGAATTCCGGCTGGCTTCTCAACACAGCATTTGAAAGTCCGTTAGGCCCAGGAGCCCTAGATGATTTGAGCATTCTGATTTTCCAAAGTAAATGCTCAGTTGTTATATTGAGGGGGGTGGACCTTGGGGTCACTTTTTCTACCGACTTTCCCACCTCCTTAGTAGGGATGTTGCGACCCATAAGGAAGTCCGTCCATTGACTAGAACTTATAGGGTTAATCAGATCCTTTCTACCACTGCCTCTGGCTTGGCCAAGAAGAGACCATATGCTTCTTGAATTTTTGGAACATATGGTTTGAACCATATTTTGCCATCGCCTAAGTTTTAGCTCAAACCTTTTAGCTTTAACACACGCTCTGTACTTATTTTTTAGAGCTCTGCAAATACCTTGGTAGGCCCAATGAGATGCACTAGTACGTTTGGCTTGTCTAATTTCTGCTCTTAACCTACGTTTGGCATCTCTAATGCTTTTGTCATATATAACTGATGTTTTGCCATCAATCGCTATCCGGTTAACTGCAGATGTCGCATGTGTAGCGGAGAATGATGTAACCCAATGTTCCATTTCATTTATGGACATATTATGGAACTTGGACAGTATGTCATCATCTATGGCCTGCACCGAGGTTACAGCTGCATTGATGTTTTTATCAGACCAGCATAGACGGGTGCCCGAATGGTTAGTTGTCATGTCCCCCAGGGGCTTAGTACATATGGCCGGCATACCAATGTTGCACTTCAGCACAAGCGTTGAGTGGTCGCTCCAGTCATTTGCAGAGATCTTCAGGTCGCTTACATTCATGGCCATCTGTGGACTCACAAATATATAGTCCAGGACACTTTTTGCAGTCCCGCTGTGCCATGTATAATTTCCTGGATTGTCGCTTGAAGTTCTGCCGTTAATCATCTCCATTTCACAGCCGTTAAAGAAGCTCAGCCAAGAGATACCAAGTGGCTCTTCGGGATTATGTACCATATTGTTTGTTGAATTCAAAAGAGGATTAATAGATGTGCCGGCTGTACTTAACATATGGCAATTAAAGTCCCCAACAATAATTACCAATGTGTTAGACGGATCCATCACCCAGGCGGCCAACAACTCATGAATTGCTTCTTGAAGGGATTCAACCTCTTTACCGCCCGGTGGACTATACAAATTAATAATGAGCATATTTTCTCTACATCCCTCGCTTATGCTCTCCAGTTCTACTGCGATCACTTTATCACTGGTTAATGTCTCCAGCTGTCTTGATGTAACCGTATTCCTGATACCTGTGATCAGGCCACCATAAGGTCTCCCTCTCCTTCCCTTCATCGCCAGAGACTGGTAGATTGTATAACCGTTGAGTATTATAGAAGATCTCAACCAAGTCTCTTGTAGGCATATGCATACATTTTCCGTTAGGAGCTGGAGAGGACCCACCGAGGAGAACAAATGCTTGAACCCTCTGCAATTCCATGATACTAGTGAGGGGATTCAATTTGAGTTCACCACCTTCGGTAGCGCTGATGCTAACCAGGTTAGAACATTCTGGATGTCGGCCATCGCGACCCGGTCCCTTTTCAGATTTGGCGGAACTTCTGTTGTTTCTTTTACTGCTGAGGGAGCTTTACGTGGCCATTTAGGATCCTCCTGATCGGGATCAGGATCCACTTCAATGCCAACGACTCGGAGGCTGTCTTTGTAGTTACGTATCAATTGGGCAGAGGAGATAAACTTGCAATGAACGGCTGAAACGTTGGCATTAGTAACTTGTAGAGGCTCAATGAATTCAAAATCATCCGATCTTAATACACGTAGTTGAGGAACAGCGTGGAATCTGGCCATTAGCTCAGTTCTGGTGAGCCAACTGCTCTCACTTTTCTGGTATAGATTTTTAATGAGGCATATCCTGTTCTCTTTCTGAGGAGCCTCATTATCCTTAGGATTGTTCACCGGTTCCATTCTACTTAACTCTCTATCAACTACTGGGTTATGTTTGCCACCAGTTACATGATTCTCCTCAAGCTGCTCTAAGACACGTATGTTAATGGATGCAGATGCAATTTCATCTTCTATTTCACCGTCCCCATCATTAAATGATTATGCTAGTTTTTTGTTGCTGATAAATTGGGAACCAATAGACATTCATTGTGACGTTTGGCCAGCAAATGAATGCACACCTTGTGAAAAAAGAATTTGACGATTAGGAGAACTCATGTTACATTGGTATGAATCTTCAGCTTTGGGGGTCATACGGGCATATGGAGGAAAAATAAGTAACAAGGCCTACTCATTTTTGCAGCCCCCCGTCATACTGTCACTGTGACCATTCGATTCTGTTTCCCACTCGCCATTTTATAAACCACTGTCTTTCGCTTGTATGAGGTGAAATGGGACACTACGCTGTGCATGTCATTGTAGACAAGCGTTTTAACCATTCCGAAAGAATGCTCGCCTTCACCATTCACGCTTCTGACGTATATCCCTTTTGGAATAGCTAAGCGCGTTCCATGCTCTAGCTTTCCTGCTGAAAGGTGGTTTTAGCTGCCAGAAGTCATCATATTATAAAGGCTCTTACCTGCCTCAGAGTAGGTGCAAAGCTTTAGGGAGTATATTCACCTTGGAGAAATGTATTACGCTATGCTTTCTTCACTGAGAACACTAACGAGCATGGCAGAGTGCAGCTGGCAAAGGCCATTTAACGAGGGTTTGTTCTCTGTCAGCAATAATGTTGCATGGTGTGACTTTGCCAGTTGGGACCACCCCACTGCCATTGAAACTCATGTATCTATGTGGGTACAAGAAACTGGGACACAGAAGGGAGAGGGGTTCACTTGCGCCAAAGTCTCGTTTTGCCGTTGGTTGTGTGTGTCTGCCACTGCTTTACTAATAACATTTTAATAGATCCACCTAAATCCTGACTCGTCATTTTTTCCACTGCATGCTACTGTTGCTAAGTAAGTATCAGAACCCAAAGCCCATTCAGCTTGAGCCCCTCTCTGCAGCTAGCATGTCAGCCTTCTGCTGTCACAGAATCCCTTGCGGTCATATGTACTACTGATGTGCTGCAAGGTCCCTTCTTCATGTGCCGCACTGTTCTTGTGCACTGTGCGGCTCCGGCTCCCAGATGGTCCATTTCTCCTCCCTTCTTCTGTGGGTCACCAGCTCCGTCGCCAGCAGCCAGGCACCACTGCTGCTATCCACTGGGTTCCCCGCCGGCTCAACTACTGTCGAGGGGGGCAACTCCTGGACATGATGTGAATGCTCCGCTGCCTGTCCTGTCCCGGGCACCCACGCCAACAAACTGCAAACTTTAAGGCCCCCCACCCAAATTTGCCCTGTCACCACTGGCCCAGTGTGAAGACCCTTCCCCTGGCATATCCTGTGAACCTGTTTTGCTCTCTGGCTCACCTCCCATTCTTGAATCTTCTTCTGGGTCGCCGCCCATGATCCCACGTGCCCAACCAGATGAGTGGGGTAGCAGGCTTTGGCCTTCTGCAATGTCAAAACAAAGCACATTAACACCTCCTTTGGCGTCACGGCAATTTACTTTTATATTTTGTCCCTTTAGAGTGTCAGTGTTTTACTCTACACAAGGAAGGGCACACTTTAAATGTTAGGATATTGCGAAAAGGGAATTCACTGGGGGATGTGCGGTAGTTCTTGCCCAAGAGGAAGTCTGAATATGCAGGTTTTGTAGGTAAGACCAATCTGAATGGAGGGATTTGGGGGGCTTGGTCAGAGGCGGGCTTGGTATTTTCATCTGCTGTGCGAGGAGGGGAGCCGACGGTGCAAAAACTGAAATTTGAGGGTAGCCAGAGGAGGGGGAGAGCATCAGCTTCCTCCTCCTCGGTCAACCCTCTGCCAAGTCCCACTCAGCGCATCGCCAGCCACACAGGGCTCCTTCTTCCATCCCACCCTGCTGAGTAGGCAGTCTAGGGAGGTGGTGGTGACTGGGTGACAGGTGGTGTAGGTCCAAGAGGATGGTGATTTTCCGCTTTGGGGGTCCCCACTGACCGGAATAGGCTAATGGTGTGGGTTGGCTGCCTCTCACTGGGGGTTTCTGGCCAGTAGAGGTCACAGGAGCTGGGGGGCGTGATCAGGAGGTAGTCAGTATAGGTACAAGGTATTGGGCCGCCTGGTATGGCGGGGAGGTCAAAGTGGCACCTCACCATCCAAGGAGCGGAAGGGACTGTGCAGTAGCACCTGGAGCGTTCCAAGTGTCAGATGGTGTTACCAATAAATTATATCAGACCCAAATAACCAGACAGACACAGAGAATATGGCAAAATACTAGGGAAAACCTGGTGAACAAACAGATTGAAGCTCACACACTCTCGAATACATTTTGATTACACAAAAACCTGGTGAACAAACAGATTGAAGCTCACACACTCTCGAATACATTTTGATTACACAAAAGCTTTATACCTCAATGTACGTCAGCTATGCCATCATCCTATGTGGTTAACAGTAAAAACCTATCAAAAGGAGGTATTGGTTAAGGGAACATATATACTTATAGCTGATTTATGTGTTAGTGATATTAATGGCCGCCCCTTATCTGGTAGGCACGCCTTGAACTACTTATAACGACGTATAATACAGATAATAGAAGAATAATAGCAGCAGATTGGCTTCTGCAACAATGTATGTCCCAACGACTCCTCTTGTGCTTTTCAATTGCTTCTTGCTGTGATATCCTTGAACCTGTGCCAAGCAAATATTCTTTGTTCTTACATGAATCTGTATTTCTGTACCTGTCAACTCTGGATCCTTGAACTCTTTCCTTGGGGTTTTTAGCTCTCTATTATACGAACCAACATCCATCTTCTCATCAAGGCTACTTTACTTGTGTTACATTTTCTACTACAGAAAGCTTCTATGTATCTCATCTACCTTACGTTTTTGCATATATACATCTACTACATCGCTTCTTACTCATCTTCTTTGTGTATATGATTTCTTTGCATTTGCATGTTCAGTTACTTTGTACTTCAATCACACGTTCATTCTTCAAATATTGTTATATTGTTTCAGTGCGTCCTTGTGTCATCTCCTTATGACATCACTTTACACCTGTCAGACTTAACTTATAGCTCTTCTATGTCCAGTGGTGTCTGCAGACGTCCATCTACCACATGATTTCGAGGGTACATTTGGTACGGTTGTCTGAGCACATAACGTCATTCATATCTTCGATGCCACATTGGGATGATACCAGGTGTCATACACAGTGCTTTCTTGTTACTCTTCCAATATGACAGAGGTGAGGGGGTGGGCTCCATGAGTGACATGTAGATCTGCTTCTCTACAGTCTCCCCTCTGGTTGAGCCCTCGACCAGCTCCTCAATATTCTTCACCTTCTCTTCACACTGTGGTTTCTTCAGAATACATATCTTTGTCACCTCCCTCAGGTCACCTGCATTCTTTATGTGCTCATCCACACTCCAGGCCATATGGCAACATTTCCCAGTAGGTTGACAGAATACCCACCGTCCCATATAATTCTTTTGATCCTTGGGGTAATAAAACTTTGTTCCTGAGGGTGCCAGAGTACTTCATCTCAGTTGCTCACAGATGGTACTTTCAATCTGCGTGTGCTCATCAGTCACAGCATTCACATTGATCATTATCTTCATCATAATAGCTTTCTCTGCTGTCTTCTTGCACTGTCCTATGATTATTCTCACAAGACAGAATTCCAGCAATACTAACACAAGCATTGCTCCAAGTAGCTTAAAAGTATTTGCCAGCCAGGTGGGAACTCATGGAAACAAGGACGAAAACCAGTCTTCATCTTCAGTCTCATCGACTTCTTCCTCCATATTCATTGCATGGTTGACAGCATAGTTATTGCCTCTGTCAGGGTTCCATTTTCTTCATCACGGGCAGGTATGTGCATACAGCAAGAAGGCCCGATCTTGGCGCACACGCCTCCTTCCATTGCTCTGATCAAGTCCAAGCCATACCTGCTCTGGAGGGTCATGAGTCTGATGGCCCTCAATTCTTCTCTAATCATATTGAATCCTTTTATTGTCATATGTATTGTTTATAACAGCTCCCACCGGGTTATTTGTAACCACTTCAAGTTCATTGCAGTTTGAATATTCCTGGCATGAACAATTTATGCTCCGCTGGAATGGCATGATAGGCTTCTATTGATTTTGCTGAAAAACAGTTCTCTCTCGTCTGTCGGATGACGTTGAGTGACCTCTTCTTCCTCTCATGAGCATCCATTTTTGGAAAGCTATCAATATGTAGATCACTTTGGGAAATCACCAATGCAGGAACATGTATGGTCTCTATAGAGTATATTCCTCCTCCGTTTTTAGGTAGCTGCATATAAGCTTTGGATCCACAGGCCCAATAGCGGTCCATTAGCGCAGCAGTTCCTACATTCATTCCTGGTACATTAATTATTTGCTTGAATTTTTTGTTTTCTCCAACTTTGGGCAGACAACTGTTCCTGAAACACAATGTTGTATTTTTCATTGGCAGTATGATTACAGATCATGCTTCATTTTCAACCCATGTTAATAATTTTGAATACTTAGCCCATTCTTTCAGGCATCCATCGTTCACTATTTGCACTAACTGTACTGGTGCTGACATCAATAAGTTTGCACTGCATGCTAACATTCTGTCTTCCCATCCTGTACTAGTGGCTACTCTTCATATACTAATAGTTGAGGTCACTCCCAGCATCCTGGCAATCCTGGCGCTTCCCATGCATCTGCACAGCCCAGTTTCATTTGTTCAACAATCCTTATCTGATCCCCAATCATACCATTTAGTGAGTACATGAGCATTCTACTTTTGCAGTCTGGGTCTTTTTCCATTTTCTGCGGTTTTATGTATTCATCTTCATATGGGAATGTCTTTCCCAACCTCCATCATAGGGTTGCCCATCTTCTTTCAAATTGTCCTCTTGTCCTCTTGTCGTGCATGCTGCTAGATGGCTGAGGCACTTTGCATCATGTACAGATATTTCTCTTGCAATGAATGGTCTGGCTGGCTGCGCTCATGGCCTTAGGGATGAGAGAACATACATAGCAGCTTCCCCACTTCCTTCATGTGCACTTCCTTTATTTTTTACATTGGCTGAATTATTAAGATATGAATGTATACCCTCATGATCTACCCAGCATCCCTCTTGAATTGGATAATTTGCCTGCAAATGCCAGCGAAAATATCACTTGTGCTTTTGTTAGGAATAGAAATAGAAGTCAAATTGCTAAATACTCCATCTGTATTAAAGAACAACATTTGGAGAAATGTTATAAGCATGGGAAAGTAAAGAGAACACATTGTGCTAAATGTAACTACAAGAAGTATTGCAAGAATATCCATGTGTCAAATTATATCCTGTTCAGTAAGTGGTCTTCTTGCTAGCAATGTGTATCTCATATAATGGAAGATTCTCATTTTCTTTAATTCAATGTGTAACGTCTGTCTCTTTTATAAACCACACTTATTTTTATAATAGAAATTGTAAAATGATTGCAATGATGATCTTGAAAATAATAAAACTGTTTTTAGGATTTCCCAAAAATGTGACAATATCAGCAGGTCGCCTTACTAAAGCTGGGTAAGTCTGAAGAATGTATATAAAAACAGCATACAGAAATGTATGCAATGTTATAGACAACATAAAATGTTGTGTGCAATCTCTGTGTTTTATCTCCAATGCATAGCCTCTTTAGCCTAACTGGAATTGTTCAGTTGATACTTTACACAGATTAATTCGCTTTTCTTTTAAACTTGGGAATAGTCAATAGTCAACGGTTTTTACTCCATCTGTTCTTTGTTTTGGCTATTGGTAGCCGATCTCATCTTAATTCGTGGAACTCCTTCTATTGCTTCACTGTCAGTGGGTGCAGGAGGAGTCAGGGACTCTCCTTTGTAAAGTTTTACATTATTTAGGTGTAACCATGCTCTTCTTCCTTCGATCTTCACTGCGGTGGGAGTGACCCCCTCTACTAGGTATGGTCCCTCAAAGTGGGGCTTATTCCAAGTGCGTAGAAAACTTTCACAAGCACTTGGTCCCCTGGGTACAAACTAGGTTACTTTAGCAAGTCTATAGGATCAGTTGTTTTACTGTCTTCCTCAATCTTCCTCAACCCTTCCCTACAATTTTTGACCTGTTGAGAAATAAAATAAACACTAGCAGTCATATTTGTTAAGTAATCATGCATCTTATCCCGTAATGTTTTTGCAACACTATGGGCATCAGTTTTTATTCAAGAGGGAGGAGCAAAGGGCACTCTTATTCGGTGTCCAGTCACCAACTCATGAGGAGCCAGGTTGGTTCCTCAGAGCAAACAGAGCAAGGGGTAGGCAGTGTAGCCATCCCATCTTTAAAGTTATTTTAATCTTGGCTATCCTTTCCTTAAGGAGTCCTTTTAATCCCTCACAAAACCATTTGCCTATGGGTGATAGGCAGATGAAAACATGTGTTTTATGCCTAATAGAAGAGTTATCTGTTCGAACTATTCATTTACAAAATGTGGGCCATTATCAGACCACAGTATTTCGCACACACACCATCTAGGAAACACCTCAAATATGAGAAATATGGCAGCACATATGGCATCAGGGTGTGTACATGGACCTGCCTCAATCCATTGGGGAAAGGGACATACTACCACTAACATGTATCTATACCCATTGCATACTTGCAACATATCCACGTAATCTGTATGTAGATGCTGAAAGGGACCATTGGGTCTGGGGGTTGTTCCTCTCACTGTTAGCATGGTATGCCCTGCTGTGAACTTCTGGAAAACAATGCAGTTCACAATAAACTGCAATGTGTTCTAACAAATGTGGTGAAAACCAGTCTTCTGCAATCATGGCAGCAAGATTCCCTCGGGTTGTATGCACTGGATAGTGAAGCTGGTCCAGTGCAACTTTCAGTAATGCTAGAGGCATATCTGGCTTTCCAGTACTATCCTGGCTCCACAGAGCCTCAGTGTGGGATAAAGAAAGCCCCTGTCTCTTCCATAAATCCTGCTCTTCCTGTGATGCTTGATCTTGCAGCTCAATTAACTGTACAATGGATTACATGGTAAAACCTTCTTTTATCAGCATGCAACATTCTGATATTTGCTTAACATCTTCTACTTCAAAATTAGAAACATTTGGAAATTATTCTGCTCTTTTGGCTTCAACATCGTTACCGCAATAAATCATGTCTGCCCTCTTATTATGGGCTGCGCATTTCACCACGGCAATACCCAATGGGAGTTTTAGTGCCTAAATTAGTTTATCCATGTTGCACTGGTGTGCTGTCTGCATAGAGGAAACCCCTCCTTTTCCAATGTGGCAATCCTACGTGTACGGTTGATGTCACATAGGCAGAGTCAGAGTACACTGTCACTTCCTCATCCTCTATTCCTGCAGTGTGGCGATAAGTGCCACCAATTATGCAGCCTGTGCTGAGTAATGTGAAGGCAGTCTTGCACTTGTTACTACTTCAAATTCACCATTTTTTTTAGCTTCACTGCTTTTGATCCCATATGTCTTTCTCCTGTTGTTTGATGAATTTTTGAAGAACCGTCAATGAATAGAATTTTCCCACCTCCGAGAGCATTTTCTCTAACATGGGGAATATCATCATAGAACTCAGTATACATTGTACAATCATGTATATAGTCCGTAGGTGGGATGGCAAACCTGTGGATGATGTTGGGCGGTGGGGGGATTCAATAATCCAAGGATTTAGCTGATTCGCTAATGGTTTAGGTTCATCATCAGGTCAGAAGAGTCATGTTGGTGCTAGTAAATTGTTGCTTTATTATTATTTTCAACATAACACCATAGGTGCACTCACCTATGTTGAACAACTGGCATTATCTGCCACGTTAATGTTTTCAGATTGCTCTGGTGTTTTGTTGAAAACAATAATAAAGCAACAATTTACTAGCAGCAACATGACTCTTCTGACCTGATGATGAACCTAAACCATTAGTGAATCAGGTAAATCCTTGGATTATTGTATCCCCCCAGGGCCCAACATCATCCGCAGGTTTGCCATCCCACCTACTCATTCAGTCAATTGGGAACTCCGGAGTTCCAGACAAACCAGGAGCCAGGCTGCGGGCTAACATACAATTATTCCATAAACAAGGTGCGTGGTGGACTGGGAGTCCCGACCCAGATAACTCCAACCAACTGTAACCCCATGTATATAGTCCTTCCTTACTGGTTCTGCTATGAATGTCTCTGGATTCACTACTCTACATCTCACAATTGTAATCACTGTTTTCAAAATAATCACTTTGTATCCCGATGTTCTTTGTGTAGTCAATGTACTTTTGGGTTTCACTAAAATGGCGAATAAGGAATTCTCAACGAATAACGTCATTCAGCACCCCATTGTAATACTTGCAGCTTTTTCAAGCGCGTAAGCAGCAGCAGCTAATGCTTGTTCGCAAAGATAAAGTCCTTTCATTACTGGGTCTAGAATCCCACTATAGTTGGCTAATGGCTTATGCCCATGTCCTAATGTTGTCTTCTGCGTGAGGACTTCTGTCATCCCTTCTCCTCTTCCTCTTGGTCCATTCCCTCTACCTCATGGCCATAACTTGTATCCACCTCGATCTATAGAGTACCCTACATTGCTTGGCTGCACTAGCTGTAACTTTTGTGCTGCTACACCTTCACCACTCGTCAATACTGCTCCTTCTATGGCAAATTTTGACAATTGTTTATGAACTAACTTTGCTTACCATTGCTTTCTACTCTCAGCTTTCTTCTTATTCTTCTCTTGTAATAATCAACAACGATGTACAATGGTCAACTGTATTTCTGGCCATGGCTTCGCTTCCATCCCTACCCGTTTTGTCATCTGCCGTTGCACTGGCTCGGGCATAAAACAGGATGATGCTACTGTTTTATCCCACAGTTCCCCCATTTTAAGATGCCAATGTTCTTGAATCTCTTGAATAAAAGCAACAGGATCTTCGTCCTCAACCATTTTCCTTGTCGTAATCACACTCATGTCTGATGTGCCAGGATATTGCACTCTAAGCACCCTCCATATGTCTGCTCTGCAATTATTAAATGGCGCTCCATCATGTGTCATGTTTTGTGCTGTCACACTCTCATATCCTGATTGTCTCCAAATGCAATGAGCTCTCTCCCCTAGAATAGCTGCTCGTTAGCCTTTTATGTCACCCCCCGCTAACGTCATTCTCGCTGTCAATCTTTCTAACTCAAATCCATTTTCCTGCACCTCCAGTCAAACTAGGTCATTTACATTTCAAATATTCTTTATCCATTTGTGGCCACGGTATAATATGTTCATCCTCCCCCTTTCCCTAATAATGGAAATTGTGTAAATCCTGGTCCACAATCCTATCCACCTACACTTCTTGTCTTTCAGGTGAGGCTAGTTTTGCCCATTCGTTTTTGTCTCGGTTATGACTTTACTTACATAAGGCAGGGATATATCCCCTGCACTGTGTGACCATGCTTATGGTTGTTCGGAATATGGTTTAGATTCTGGTGTTTTTTCTTTTTGGTCTTCTAAGTGTGAACACTTTACCCCTATTCCTGCATCTGGATCTATCAAAAAAACACATGCACCTTGTCTTCGCGCTCTCTCGTTTTCTTCCCTTTCTTCATCTGATATTATACCCCCACTGGTATGACTATTATCCCTTTCCTCATCATCAAGATCTAATCTACTTAAGGACAGCATTCTATGCTCATCTATCATTATCTCATCCAATCTTTCTCCTGTTTCTTTCGGTGGAGATCCTTCAATGCCCCCTTTGTTTTTATAACCATCTTTCTCCCTCATTTGCCTATATAAATTTCCAATCCTTTTCCCTATGCCTATGCCTTCTGCCTCATGCTCATCAGCCCATGTCTGTATTCTCAGTATGCCTTGGATCTCCATGCAGGGCTGTTGTGACCCTCTCTCTTCTTCCCATCATTCTTGTGCTTCGATTGCTATTATACATCTGTTAACAATATGATCTATTTTGCCATCCCTTTGTCCCCTACTCCTTCTCATTTCTTCTACCCTTCTTCTCATCTCCTTTTTCTCTCCCTCCTCTCACCTTCTTTGCAACATATGTTCTTTCAATCACTGTGTTTCTATCTCTTCACGTTTCTTCTCTATTCTCTCTTTTTGTTTTTTCTGTTCTTCATACCTTCTTTGTTCTTCCTTTCACTTCCTCTCTTTTTCCTTCTCTTCTTTGTATGCCCTTTCTTGTTTGTTCCTTTTGCTTCTTTTCCCATTCCTTTTCTTCTCTCTCTCTAACATCATCAATGCCCTTTTCATCTAATTTGAGTAGTATCTGTCCTCCCAGCCACTCGTTCTGTACTATTGTCACTTCGTTAACTTTGTCCTTCCCTTCTTTTTGTCTCTTGGCTTCTTCTTCTATAATTATCTGTATGTCCCTCATTTCATCACGCTCTTTATATTCATCGCGTGCTGACATATATTTTCGTTCTTTAATCCTGCTTGCTTCTATATTGTCCTCACTAGTATAAACAGGGGGTATGTGTGTTGGATTAACATACCACACCGCTGCTTTTAGCTCCTTTAAAGGATCAAATCCCTGCTTATCTTCAGTTGTATTGCTATTTTTTGGAAGCAAAAGAGGAGCCAAGGGCGTTTCGTCCTCCCCTTTATGCTGATTAAGCATCCATGTCATGGGTATCAGGCAGGTAGTTGGGGCAAGCTGGGTGGAGGCTTGGCAGGCCTGGCATAAGCACACAAAGAACCCATAACAAATCCCTCCTTTCATTCCTTCCTTGTGTTGGTAGTAACTTCCTGGTTACCACTTCCTTTTGCCAAACAGGAAGTGCATGATAACTTATGAGCTCTCTAGTGTTTAGGTGTGGCTGGCTATATAAGCCACACCCAAGATTCTTCCAGTGCTTCGTGTTGCTTACTGTGAGCTGTATCAGCAACACACTTTCCATGCTCTGGATCAGCCAGCATCTGCTTACCTGCTCCAGATCATCCTGTTTCTGCTTACCTGCTCCGGATCATCCTGCTTCTGCTTACCTGCTCCAAATCATTCTGTTTCTGTTTACCTGCTCCGGATCATCCTGCTTCTGCTTACCTGCTCCGGATCATTCTGCTTCTGCTTACCTGCTCCGGATCATACTAATTCTGCTTACCCGCTCCGGATCATTCAGCTTCAGCGTACCTGGTTCTTACTCCACGCCACAGCTATCTCCAGTCAAGAGGGGACTTCTACACCGGCACCTGTAAGAACAAAGAAAACAGCATTAACACGCGCACATCAGTAACGCTGCGCATACTCACTGAATCTTCCCGCAATGCAGGAATCCCTGTAAGAAAGAAGAGACACTATTCATTGCACTTGCTCCAATAACGTGGACACTTATTTCACTGCGCTCTCTCTCTCTACGCGGTGCATACTTTTCCGTGCAAACTTACCTAACCACCAAGTCTCCAGTAGCGCTGAACCCGGACTCGAGACGCTAATAGCACATCATTTCTCCTGCAAGGGAAAGGGAGAGACATTACCAGGCGGGCTCGAATTGAAGGCGCTGCGCAAACCTACCAGCAGTCAGCTTCTACACGCAGCGCTACTCACCCACAAAAATACCGGCAAACAAAGACAATACGGACAATTTTGGACACTCAACATTCTCTGCGCAATGTTCACTTGTGGGAAGGACTTTCTAGCCAGTGTAGAAACTGGAGCCTTGAACTCTCGGCCTCGTTGTGAAGGCATAAAACAGCGTTTGGCATCTGAACTCAGCCTACAGACATTGGCACCAATCACATGAGTGAATCGCGCCCCTGCAAATGCAGGATGGAGTGCACACCCTACTAAAGATCAAGGTAAGCCCATAGGGGGACATCACAGCACACAGTAAAGAGAAGGGAAGGGCCCAGGGGAATCGGGTGAATTCAGATCTGAGTGTACACCTTGTATTTGACAGGTATTCCTCTGGGTGAAACAGGGGAAGTGAAGACTCGGGGTCAAGGGAGGCTCGTCCATCGCTCCTGCAGAGACACAGGTGAGTGTGACAGAACACGAAGCCATCCTCAATACCTCTGCCCGAACGATGGAAACCTCCGAGGTAGACCAGCTTTCCCTATTGTTAGGTGAACTACAGGCCGAGGTGCATGCAGCCCGCTCAGAGACAAATGCCTTAAGGCATGAACTGGTAGTCAACAGGGACAAAACAGACGATTTGGCAAGACAGCTCCTACAGACCCAAGCTGGTCTAGCACCCCTACCAGGTGGAGTTCCACAGGGGCAGCCTACTGTGGCACCTGTAAGGACACCCGTTCAGGTATTGCTTCCAGGCAACATCCCTTTAGCACCACCAGAACGCTTCTCTGGGGAGCCCAAGAAATTTGGAGCGTTCATGAATCAACGCCGGCTACATTTCAATTGCAAACCAGACACCTTTCTGAACAACCAAGCTAAAGTAGCTTTTGTCATCTCCTATTTAGAAGGGCACACGGCGCACTGGTCTGTCCTGTTAGTGCTTAGGGATGACCCTTTACTGAGAAATTACCCAGGTTTTCAGCGTGAACGGAAAAACTATTTGCCCATCGGACTCGAGGTCAGGCCCTGGATGATGAGCTACTCTCTCTGCAACAGGGTGGTCAGGATCTTATCTCATATGTCACCACATTCAATCGTTTAATAGCCGAATCAGGTTGGTCAGAGGAGAAACGAATAAGTTATTTTATCGAGGACTGAGAGGAGAATTTAAAGATGTCTTGGTGCAAGTAGTTAATCCTCCCGAAGATTGCAGTGAATTCATCGACCTAACTATGCAACTAGACCACCGGTTACAGGATCGCAAGGCTGACCGAACCAGATCAGAGCATAGACCAGTGTATGTCCGACCAAAGGAAGCGTCCCATCGACAGGCCTCAGAAATACACTCGGAGCCCATGCAATTGGGTGTTCTCAGGGGACCACTCACCAAGGCGGAGAGAGAACGGAGGCGTCAGGAAAAACTTTGCTTATATTGCGGCCAATCTGGTCACTTCCTTCGGAACTGCACGATTAAACCCCCACAGAAGACAACGGGGTACTAGATAACACAGGGGAAGACACAGGTGCGGTAGCGGAAAACTCCAATGCCCGGCAGATGTAGAGGTCGGTCTGTCGAGCCAGGAACGGAGCACTCAGATCTCACATTTCAGTATTCCTGTGGATTTAGTAGACCCTTCACCACCCACCCGAATGCATGCCCTCAAGGCTTTCATAGACAGTGGGGCTATTGGGAAATACCTGGACATAAACACCGCAAAGACCTTGGGATTAGCATTCCACCGTAAGGACACCGCAGAAAGCGTGACACCTGTGGATGGCACACAACTCCTTTTGGGACCAGTAACACAGTGTACTTCCACCATCACCTTAATCTGCCAAGATGGCCACAGAGAAAGTATTAGATTCAACCTTATCGCTGCACCCCAATTCCAGCTGATTCTTGGGATACCGTGGCTAGAGACGCACAACCCAGAGATAGATTGGCGAGCTCGAACCTTACTCTTTTCCACGGAATGTGCCTCTTGTTATGACATCAAAGGGATCAAAGGAAGCCCATTGTTAGCTTCACAGGAAAAGATAGCACTTTTAGGCTTGGTGGGCACTTTACCAGAGGAATACCAGGAGTTCCAGGATGTGTTCGCGAAGGAGCAAGCTACTACACTACCAACACATCGAGTTTACGACTGCCAGATCGACCTGCACCCAGGGGCACAAGTACCGTGCAGCCGCATTTATGCATTAACCGAGGAAGAAAACACTAATCTACGGACCTACTTGGATCAATACCTGGCCAATGGCTTCATTAGACCATCTAAGACATTAGCCGCCTTCCCACTCTTCTTCGTACCGAAGAAAGAGGGGGACTTAAGGACGTGTATTGATTACCAGGCCCTAAATCAAGTCACCATAAAAAATAAGTACCCGTTACCTCTGATACCAGTACTCATAGACCACGTGAGACAAGCGAAGATTTTCACCAAGCTAGACTTAAGCGGCGCATATCACCTGGTACGCATGAAGAAAGGGGACGAGTGGAAGACTGCGTTCCGTACCCGCTATGGCTTGTACGAATATCAGGTCATGCCCTTTGGGCTTTGCAATGCCCCAGCTGCGTTCCAGCATTTTATGAATGATGTGTTACGGCAACTCCTCGATGTCTGCGCAGTCGTCTACATCGATGACATTCTGATCTACTCCACCACTTCCCAAGAACACGTAACCCATGTGCGAGCGGTGCTCTGCAAACTGCGTGAAAACCAACTGTATGCAAATCTAGAAAAATTCTCCTTCCACGTCACTGAGGTGGAGTTTCTGGGATATCTACTGACACCGCAGGGGATCAAGATGGACAATAGAAAATTGGAGGCAATCCTCACTTGGTCCTCACCCACGTCTGTAAAGGGAGTACAGAGTTTCCTAGGGTTTGCAAACTTTTATCGATGCTTCATACCAGGATTCTCATATGTTGTACATCCAATAACGTCCTTGCTACGCAAACACCGAAAGTTCGAATGGACACCAGCGGCGAAAGAAGCTTTCTGAGCTCTCAAGGAAAAATTCACCTTAGCCCCAATTTTGCAACACCCACAGCCCGATTTACCGTACATTGTGGAAATGGATGCTTCAAGCATTGCCATGGGGGCTGTATTGTCTCAACAAAATCCTGAAATCGGATGCCTTCACCCCATTGCCTTTTGGTTAAGGACATTTTCCCCAGCAGAATTAAACTATGCAATTTCTGAGAAAGAACTCCTAGCAATCAAAAGCGCACTGTGTGAATGGCGACATTATTTACTAGGAGCAAAACACACCAGCACAATAATAGCAGATCATCGGAACTTGCAATATTTACCCTCAGCAAAAGCTCAGTCTTCCAGGCAGCTCAGTTGGGCCCTATCCTTAATGGAATACGACTTTGTAATCACCTACCACCCCGGAGTTAAGAACGGGAAAGCAGATGCGTTATCCCGCATTGGCACAGGAGAGGAAGTCTACAATGCCCCTAACCCGGTGGAGATCATACCCAGCCATAAAATTCTCGGCCTCTGCATCGGCCCATCTCCGTTAAATACTCTGCAGGAAACAATAAAAGTAAATATGTCTGAAGAAGACCTACTGGCTTGGGACATGAAGGGAGACCAGTTCACCATTCAAGACAAACTACCATACTACCAAAAACGCCTCTACATTCCAACTAAAGATCTGCAACAAGCAATCATATCAGACTACCATGACCTGCTGTTAGAAGCCCATCCGGGTATAGCCAAAACCATGAAAAAAGTAAGCAAATCTTATTGTGGCCAACTTGGCGAGAAGATATTGCCACCTAAATAGGCACCTGTGAGGTTTGTGCACAGTATAAAACATCCTGGCAAAAACCAGCCGGCCTCCTTCAGCCAAACACCATTCCGCCAGTGCCCTGGCACACAGTATCAATGGACTTCATCACTGATCTACCTCATAACTCAGGTTATAATGCCATCCTCGTAGTAGTGGACCTCTTCTCCAAAATGGCCCATTTCATAGCTCTAAAAGGTATTCCCTCAGCTCAGACCCTGGAGCAGGTTTTTCTAGACCGAATCATCAAGTTACATGGATTCCCTACCATAATCGTTTCTGATAGAGGCAGCCAATTTGTATCTCGTTTTTGGAAAAAATGTTGTGCCCTGGCAAGAGTAGAAGAATGTCTGTCTTCTAGTCACCACCCTCAAATGGACGGCCAAACCGAGCGCACGAACCAGACCATGGAACAGTATTTGCGCTGTCTATTACACCAAACAAGCCAAAGCTGGACAGAAATTCTATGGATGGCAGAGTATGCCTACAACAACTCAACACATTCATCCACCCAAGTAACACCCTTCTTTACTATATGGTCGAAACCACAGAATGTCGGTCTACGATCCGCCAGAAAAGATTGAAATGCCTGCAGTAAAGAATCTACATGCCAGCATCATGAAAGCAGCCAGAGAAGCCAGCAGGAACCGACAGCAAGCCAAAGAAACACAGAAAAGAAACACTGATCGCCATTGACGAAAAGCTCCAGATTATCAAGTGGGAGAATCGGTCTGGCTGGCAACTAGACACATTGCTTTAAAGGGTCCCAAGAAATGTCAGCCTAGATACATTGGCCCGTATACAATAGAAAAAATAATTAATCCAGCAGCCATGAGACTGCCGTTACCTCAGCATATGCGTATACATCCCGTATTTCAAGTGTCACTTTTAAAACCAGCACACCCAGGAACCCGAACTTCCACACCTCCCGCACCCATACAAGTGGGTGAAGAAGCACCAGAATATGAAGTAAAGAACATATTATATTCCAAACAAGTACGAAAGACCCTGTATTATTTGATTGACTGGAAGGGGTACGGACCTCAGGAAAGATCATAGGAACCCAGCACGCACGTGCATGCCCCCTGATTGGTGCAGAAATTCCATCGGGACCATCCTGTAACGCTCACCTGATTCCCGCAGAGGCGCCGGTCTTGACTGGGTGAATGCCGTATCTTCAAAGGTGATGTGTAACACACGGTTGGCTCTTTGGGCTGGACCTCTGTGCACTGTATGTCTGACTCGAAGAGTAAGATGTCTGCAGATAGAAAATATGGGATTAATGAACTGGGGTTATTGGGTGCCTCTCTCCTCTTCCCTTTCTCTTCTCCTGTAGAACCCCAAAGGTTAACGCCCTCACCTTAGGTAAGTGAACGCCGAGCTCTCCATCTGCCTAGGGGCAGGGTGCCGTAACGAGTTCCTTCACTAGATAAGGTTGCAGGCCTCTTGACCTCAGAGGACTGCTGTCCGTCGTTAACTGCACGAACGGTAAGTTCTGGGCGCTTCAAATGTCTTAAGTCTTTTGTAATGATATCTCTTGTTTTGCAGAGTTCCGGCGATGGCGGATGGCGGGCTGATGAGAGTTGAGGATCGAACCCGCGTGAGGAATAGAAGCGCCTGGAAGCACATAGGTAAGCGATTGTAGCCTGCTTCACGATGCGCACTAACTGTCCCTTTTATCTTGCAGGCACAAGTTCGGAGCTTTAGAGAAGCTGAAGGGTGCTGGAATACCCACTGGATTCGGCGTGGGAAGGAGTAATAGCACGTGAGTAATAAAGTTGCCCAATGTCTTCAAACGCACCTTCTTTTGTCTTTCAGATGCGGGATGCAGCACCGAAGGCCTCCAGAGCGTGCAAAGAGCTGGTAAGCTTTTGTCTTTCAGATGCCGGAATGCAGTGCGAAGACCTCCGGAACATGCGAAGAGTAGGTAAGCCTTTGTCTTTCAGATGCCGGAATGCAGCGCGAGGCGTTGGTGACAGCCGATGGACCAGGTAAGAGATGCGCTGCCACTGAAGACCGTAGTGCTAACCGTAGTGATCTTAATGTTCTTCCACTCCCATCCGAGAAAGGGCATCAGCTTTACCGTTTTTTGTACCAGGTCGATAGGTAATTATGAAGTCAAACTCGGCAAAGAATAGTGCCCAACGGAGTTGCCTAGAGGATTGAGATTTTGCGGTTTTCAAATATTGCAGGTTTCGGTGATCTGTAATCACAGTAACGGTTTGTTGTGCCCCCAGAAGATAATGCCGCCAAGCCTTAAAGGCGGACTTGATAGCTAGAAGTTCCTTATCAGTATTAGTGTAATTGATTTCAGGAGGCGAGAATTTGCGGGACCAAAATGCCACGGGATGCAACTGATTGGTTACTGGGTCCTTTTGTGATAGAACTGCCCCCATGGCAAGGCTCGAAGCATCAGTTTCAACGATGTAGGGGAGTTCTGGGCGAGGATGTTTTAAGATCGGTGCAGAGATAAATCTAGTCTTCAAATTCTGGAAAGCTTGTTCCGCCTCGGTAGACCATTCAAAACGTTTGTTTTTCTTTAACAAGGCAGTGATGGGCTGGAGAATTCGGGGATAAACCTGCGGTAAAAGTTAGCGAAGCCTAACATGCTTTGAACACCTTTTACGGAGGATGGCGATGGCCATTTGAGAATTGCATCGACCTTCTTTGAATCCATACGCACTCCGCTAGGTGATAATATGAATCCCAAGAATTCAACTTCAGTCACGTTGAAAACACATTTTTCCAATTTAGCGAAAAGTTTGTGTTGACGCAATCTCTCGAGGACCATTTTCACGTGTTTCCGATGTTCAGTTTCCGATGAAGAATAAACGAGGATGTCGTCAATGTAAACAACAACACACACATCTATGAGCTCTCTGAGGACATCGTTCATAAAATATTGAAAGGCGACCGGGGCATTGCAAAGTCCGAAGGGCATGACCTGATATTCAAATAGCCCATACTTGGTGCAGAAGGCCGTCTTCCATTCATCGCCCTCTTTTACTCGTACCAAGTGGTAGGCTCCTCTAAGATCCAGCTTTGTATATATGCATGCTTTTCTGACTTGGTCCAGGAGTTCAGGGATCAAAGGAAACGGATATCTATTCTTAACGGTGATCTGGTTCAGGGCGCGATAATCTATACAAGTTCTAAGGTCCCCTTCTTTTTTTGGAACGAAGAACAAAGCTGAGGAAGCAGGGGACTTGGAAGGACGAATAAACCCATTCGCTAGGTATTGATCCAGGTATTGTCGGAGGTGATGGTTCTCAGGCTCGGTGAGGGCATAAATTCTACTACAAGGAGGAGTAGATCCAGGTATCAGGTCTATCTGGCAGTCATAAGACCTATGAGGAGGTAGAGAGTTAGCCTGATCCTTCCGGAAAACATCTTGGAATTCTAGGTATTCGGGAGGTAACTGGGGAGTCTCCGAAGAAATTGCTGCCAGTGCAACACCAGGTGGAGGGTGACAAGTAGAGACACATTCTGGAAACTGAACCGTTCTTGCTCGCCAATCGATCTGAGGATTGTGTTTCTCTAACCAAGGTATTCCTAGAATAATCTGGAACTGAGGGGCCTTGATCACATCGAACACGATCTTCTCATGGTGTCCATCTTGACTTACTAGCGTCACTTCTTGAGTGGTATGCGTTACTGGTCCGGAGGCTATCTCCGTACCATCCACCGTAGTAATGACATCCATTACAGCCTTGGGACAAAGAGTTAGATTCATCCTCAAAACCATTTCATGATCCACATAATTGCTGATGGCACCGCTGTCGACGTAAGCTTCAATCGCATGTAATCGATCCGGATGATCAGGGTTAATGAGGACCATAGGTATCACGAAATGCGAGGTCACGGAACTGGTTTTAACGCTCGGCAAGAGGACCTCTATTCTTGTCGGGCGAGGTCGTTTCCCTGCTCAGAGTTTGTGACCTTGGTAACTGCAGCTCCTACTGCCTTCTTGGCTGGTTTCACCGGACAGTCTCGAAGAAAGTGCCCTGAGTTTCCGCAATAGAGGCATAATTGCAACTGTTTTCTCCTTTCCCGCTCCTTTTGTGTTAGTGGTCCTTTCAGGCCCCCTATTTGCATGGGTTCCCCGGAGTCTACTCCTTTGGAAGGAGTTGGTGGTTTGGAAAATACTCGAGCATCAAACCTGGGACGATCGGCCTTCCTGTTCTGCAGTCTGTGATCTATTTGAACGACTAAGTCAATATAGTCCGAACAGTCTTGCGGGGGATTCACTACTTGGGCTAACACATCTTTGAGCTCTCCACGTAGACCTCTATAAAACAGCGTAATCCTTTTGTCCTCAGGCCATCGAGTTTCCACTATCAGTCTGTTGAAAGACGCAATGTAAGCCAAAAGGTCTTGATAACCCTGTCGCAATGAAAGGAGCTCATTGTCCAAGGCCTGCCCCTGTGAATGTCTTGCAAACAGTTTTTCCATACTGAGCTGAAAAGCTTGAAAATCATGGAGAACCGGATCATCTTGATTAACTAGAGGGATCGACCAGTCTGCCGCATTGCCACTAAGGTACGAAAGCACGAAAGCTACCTTAGCTTGATCAGTTGGAAAGGCTGCTGGCCGGCATAAGAAGTGCAACCGGCACTGATTAATGAATACTGCAAACCTCTTTGGGTCACCAGAAAATCGTTCGGGCGGAGCCAGAGGTACATTCCCAGGTAGGTTGATCTGCACTGGGTTCGTAGAGGATGTTGAAGGAAGATTTGCCCCTGATGCGGGTAACGGAGTTTGTCCGTCTTGTGACTGTAGCAATTGTCTAGCGAGATCGTCTGTTCGCTCCTTGGAAATAATCAGTTCCCTTCTTAGAGCATTCGTTTCCTGACGGGCTGCATGCACTTCTGCTCTTAGTTCCCCAAGTAACTGGGCTAGTTGGTCGGTATCTGAGTTTTCCACAGCGCCTGGGTGGGAGTTTTGCGGTAGGCTTTGTGTTCTGTAACGCTCACCTGATTCCCGCAGAGGCGCCGGTCTTGACTGGGTGAATGCCATATCTTCAAAGGTGATGTGTAACACACGGTTGGCTCTTTGGGCTGGACCTCTGTGCACTGTATGTCTGACTCGAAGAGTAAGTTGTCTGCAGATAGAAAATATGGGATTAATGAACTGGGGTTATTGGGTGCCTCTCTCCTCTTCCCTTTCTCTTCTCCTGTAGAACCCCAAAGGTTAACGCCCTCACCTTAGGTAAGTGAACGCCGAGCTCTCCATCTGCCTCAGGGCAGGGTGCCGTAACGAGTTCCTTCACTGGGTAAGGGTGCAGGCCTCTTGACCTCAGAGGACTGCTGTCCGTCGTTAACTGCAAGAACGGTAAGTTCTGGGCGCTTCAAATGTCTTAAAAGTCTTTTGTAATGATATCTCTTGTTTTGCAGAGTTCCGGCGATGGCGGATGGCGGGCTGATGAGAGATGAGGATCGAACCCGCGTGAGGAATAGAAGCGCCTGGAAGCACATAGGTAAGCGCTTGTAGCCTGCATCACGATGCGCACTAACTGTCCCTTTTATCTTGCAGGCACAAGTTCGGAGCTTTAGAGAAGCTGAAGGGTGCTGGAATACCCACTGGATTCGGCGTGGGAAGGAGTAATGGCACGTGAGTAATAAAGTTGCCCAATGTCTTTAAACGCACCTTCATTTGTCTTTCAGATGCGGGATGCAGCGCCCAAGGCCTCCGGAGCGTGCGAAGAGCTGGTAAGCTTTTGTCTTTCAGATGCCAGATTGCAGTGCGAAGACCTCCGGAACATGCGAAGAGTAGGTAAGCCTTTGTCTTTCAGATGCCGGAATGCAGCGCGAGGCGTTGGTGACAGCCGATGGACCAGGTAAGAGATGCGCTGCCACTGAAGACCGTAGTGCTAACCTGTTCTTTCTTTGTCTTTACAGGTGCTGCTGAAGACTGGATTCCAGGATGGTAAGCCTTTGTTTCCTTAGGCCCAGGATCAGAAGCAGAAGACACGAGGAGCGTTCTGCTGCAGAGAATGCAGAATAACACAAAGCAAGATTCATCCATCGGGTGTGGTTTAAATAGCCTCCTGTAGTGCTTAGGTGTCTCCTTCCACAGCCACGCCTAGGTAAGAAAAGAGTTCCTGCTTTCCAGAAGAGTTCCAGTGTTGTGAACCTAGGGAGTGGCTCCTGCCCCACCCAACAGGAAAAGTAGTCCCAAACAGAAGAGGATCCGGGGTTCAACTGGCAGGTAAGTAAGCAGCATGGTCTGCTGCAGGTAAGTCCACCCAAGCATTATGAGCCCGGCGCTTCCAGCGCTGGGACTGGGCATCTTTATGAGCCTGATGTTACTGGCGCCAGGACAGGGTCCAAAAGGTCCCAATTGGGACTGGCTGGCACTCGGAACCAGGGTTATGGGTCTGCTTCCAAGGGAGTCGGGCAAGTCCTGATCTTTTGGAAGCAGAGATCATGACACATCCTGAGGAACCAAAGCCCCCATACACACCATTGGGAGCGGTCTTGAGGGGGAAGACTGTCATGGGTATCAGGCAGGTAGTTGGGGCAAGCTGGGTGGAGGCTTGGCAGGCCTGGCATAGGCACACAAAGAACCCATAACAAATCCCTCCTTTCATTCCTTCCTAGTGTTTGTAGTAACTTCCTGGTTACCACTTTCTGTTGCCAAACAGGAAGTGCATGATAACTTATGAGCTCTCTAGTGTTTGGGTGTGGCTGGCTATATAAGCCACACCCAAGAGTCTTCCAGTGCTTTGTGTTGCTTACTGTGAGCTGTATCAGCAACACACTTGCCGTGCTCTGGATCAGCCAGCATCTGCTTACCTGCTCCGGATCATCCTGTTTCTGCTTACCTGCTTCGGATCATCCTGCTTCTGCTTACCTGCTCTGGATCATCCTGCTTCTGCTTACCTGCTCCGGATCATCCTTCTTCTGCTTACCCACTCCGATCATTCAGCTTCAGCGTACCTGGTTCTTACTCCACACCGCAGCAATCTTCAGTCAAGAGGGAACTTCTACACCGGCACCTGTAAGAACAAAGAAGAACAGCGTTAACACGCGAACATCAGTAACGCTGTGCATACTCACCGAATCTTCCCGCGATGCTGGAATACAGGTTAGTTGCACGAGCCCACAAACCCCTGTAAGAAAGAAGAGACATTATTCATTGCGCTCGCTCCAATAACGCGGACACTAATTTCACTGCGCTCTCTCTCTCTACGCGGTGCACACTTATCAAAAGCCTCCGTGCAAACTTCCCTAACCGCCAAGTCTCCAGTAGCACTGAACCCGGACTCGAGGTGCTAATACCACATAATTTCTCCTGCAAGGGAAAGGAAGAGACATTACCAGGCGCGCTCGAATTGAAGGCGCTGCGCAAACCTACCAGCAGCTAGCTTCTACACGCAGCCCTACTCACCCACAAAAATTACGGCAAACAAAGACAATACAGACAATTTTGGACACTCAACATTCTCCCCGCAACATTCACCTGTGGAAAGGACTTTCTAGCCAGTGAAGAAACTGGCACCTTGAACTCTCGGCCTCGCTGTGAAGGCATAAAACAGCGTTTGGCACCTGAACTCAGCCTACAGACATTGGCACCAATCACATGAGTGAATCGCGCCCCTGCGAATGCAGGATGGAGTGCACACCCTACTAAAGATCAAGGTAAGCCCATAGGGGGACATCACAGCACACAGTAAAGAGAAGGGAAGGGCCCAGGGGAATCGGGTGAATTCAGGTCTGAGTGTACACCTTGTATTTGACAGGTATTCCTACGGGTGAAACAGGGGAAGTGAAGACTCTGGTCAAGGGAGGATCGTCCATCGCTCCTGCAGAGACACAGGTGAGTGTGACAATCCACACCTTTTCACGCAGGTCTTCTTTCTCGCTCTGATACATTTTCCATAGCTCTAAAATGGCTAATCTTTTCTGTAACTTCTTCCTTGTGTATGTAGCATGTAAATATGTTGTCATATGTTGCAATACTGTTCTTGATAGAAAACTTTGTTGAGGTCAAGGCACAAACATTTTATCAGCCATGTCTTTACCTATTCGGCATGGTACTTCTTAATCTTGGGTGTGTATCTTCGTAATGCTTTGCACAAGTGTAGCAGGGGAGTGTCCCCCATAATGACAAGCCATTCTTAACTGTCAATTCTTAACGGTTCTGTTATTCTTTTATTGCTTAAATTAATTATATCACAACAATCAATTCGGGCCAGCACCATCAATCACTGCCCATGACCACCCAAAAAAAACATTTTTGAACCAATTTTGAAGCCTATAATAATGTTCTCTTTAATTCCTTTGTTTATAGTTCTATCGATTCTTGCTGTCCTGCTATTTTATAAATGACATTTATTTTAAAATCTTATTTCATGTACTATTTTTTTAAACTGTTGTTATGCTCCTATGATTGAAGTCAATTGCTAATTTTTAGTCTAACAACCAGCTAGATTTTTACTGTTGTTTCATGTTTCTTAGTTTGACCAATTCAAATGTTTTACACTGACATATTTATAACCCCAAACAAATGTGCACTATAATTTTCTACGATCGTCTTCTCTTACTATCTCTAGTAAGGGTACCTCATTTCAGGTTTACCGCATCTTGGAAGGTGACACACATTCTTCATATCACCCTTGCCTCAGGAATCCCTTAAAAAAAATACCCCCTCTGGAAGTGTAATGTGTGCCCTTCTGTCCCCTTCGGATTTGGGGTCGAGGTATCTATCTCTCTCTCTCTCTCTTAAATCAAATCCCATTCACATATATATTTACACTTACAATACAATCCCCCCCTTTTATTTGCCACTTTCAGTGCTCTACTTACATTCCTTTTATTTGCCACTTTCAGTGCTCTACTTACATTCTTTGCTCAATTGCGACTCTTCCCCAATCGACCAGTTTGCCTTCAGTCCATGGGGCGCCCGTGGGGTTCAGACAGTTATTTCTTCAAAGGGGCACCTGCCGACCGTCTCGTTTTCACACATGTGTTTTTCTCTGCTCTCCACAGGAAACTCTGCGATCTTCTGGCTAATGGTGGAAGACATCAAACATCAGAGAGTCTGAATCTGAATCTTGGAGACTGGATCAGAACCATCGGCAAGGCTACCAAAATGTGCAGTAGCACCTGGAGCATTCCAAGTGCCAGATGATATTACCAATAAATGATCTTAAACCCACATAACCAGGACAGACTAAAATAATATGCCAAAATACTACTTTATTATCAGCTCAATAAAGTAGGGAAACCTCGTGAACAAACAGATTTCAGCTCACACATTCTCAAATACATTTTGGTTACACAAAAGCTTTGTACGTCAGCTAGGACATCATCCTACGTGGCTAACAGTACCAACCTATCAAAAGGAGGGATTTGTTAAGGGAACATATATACTTATAGCTTATTTCGGTGTTAGTAACATTATTAGCTGGCCCTGATCTGGTAGGCTTGCCTTGAACTACCTTTAACTACATATAATACATATAAAAAGCAGAATAACTGCAGCAGATTGGCTTCTGTAACAATAACAATGTATGGCCATCATTACATAGGCCCTTATGATTGGTTGGCATTCTCTCCCAAACTTGGGCATTCAGCTTGTTAGCAGCACGCAAGCAAAACGAAACACAGGTGCAGGGAACAACATCAAACAACTGCCCACTTGGCCAATTAACCTACCATCTCTCATCAATTAGACCCAAAGCCAAGGCTTCTTCTTTGTAGTTGACCTTCCTGACTGTTCTCTTCCGCTGAACTTTAAGGGGAGTGAAGGTACATTGTTATCTTCATCTGGAACTTAATCAAAAGCCCTTGTTTTCTGGTGTTGCACCACGTGGGAGGAGACCAGGATTTTGTGCATCCTGTCCTTCTATTTCGGGCTATTTGATTCAATTATACTGGGTGCTATTACTCCTCTTGGCCTCTGGATACTTGGTTGCTCCGTCTTGCATTTTTTTCTGCATCTTTGATTATTCAATACTTGACACTTTCAAATGTTCACTCCTTTACCTAATCTAAGAGAAATATGTCTTACGTACATAGCTTATCTTCTCTGACTCCTCTTGTGCTTTGCAATTGCTGCAGTATCCTTGCTCCTGAGCCAAGCAAATATTCTTTGTTCTTGCATGAATCTGTATTTCTGTGCCTGTCAGCTCTGCCGCCTTGGTCTCTTTCCTTGAGGTTTTTATCTTACTATTATATGAAACCGACATCCATGTTCTCATCATGGCTAATTTACCCATGTTATATTTTCCACTGCAGCAAGCTTCTATGTAGGACCATCTGTCATAGAATGCAAATGATGCAGTTGATATGTTTATGTTGTTTCCGGGTTGTGCTGTTGACGGGTTACATTTGTGGGTTGTGTTTGTGCTTGATGTAACTAAATGTGTTCATGGTTTTTTGAAATTGGGTTTCATGTGTTATTCCTCCTTTGCATGCTGCCCCCTGCTTAGCCCACTATACAAGCTTTTACCAACTACCATTGCTTACATGGGCAGAGGCAAGACAGGCAATTTCAAAGATTGCTAAAATCACAGTGAGAGGGACTGAGCAGGGCAGTCACACGACGGGTAGTCATGATGGTCCCTGCATTGATATGCAAAATCCCATTAGTATCCTGTGGGAAGTTTTCAGGGGGGGGTGGCAGCCTCCCAGCTAATGTGGAGGCTCAGTGCAGGGGCAATACCAGACGGCAATCCCGCCGCTCCGAGCCACCTCAGTGCTGGAGGCTGCCATTTTCCCTGCCAGGGAACAAGGTAAGTGCTCACCTCCCTGCCCTCCTATTACTAATCTACACATTTCCCTCCCCTTCTATCCCCTTTACCTTCTCCTTTCGGATCCTTTTCGGGAGCGGACATGCTGGGAACACTTCTGTCCCCAGCATGTCAGCTCCCGATCCGTGACACGCCACCTTCTAAAGGAAGAAGGGACTATGTGTAGTCCCTTCTCTCCTTTCCATGGCGGCCATTTTCTTTGTTTACTTTTACCCTAATTCTTTTAATGGCTACCATGGAAAGGGAGATGGGACTTCGTTTCCCCTTCCTTGGTGGCCATATATTATTTTCTTTGTTTTTTCAGTTGCTAAAAGCCAGAGCATTTTGCAACTGAACATTATTGCTTTTAGTACCCCGGTCATATGGGCCAGGGTACTTATAGCAATAAGCCCTTTGCAGGGCCTCATGCCTGTAACTATGGGCCCCGGGGCATCGCCTGAAGCAGTAGTGCCCCCCCTGCTCGTGGCTCATTGCCTAATTAACGCTTGTGTCTCTCCGTAGGCATGCTTGTCAGCATCGAATTACCGGATTAATAGCCTGTTTGCTGATGCTATCAGGCTGTTGTTCTCCACTCCCTCTGGACATTAGCACCTTATTCCCCTCGAGCAGGGCCACTGGAGGGTGCAAGCTGCCTATGAAAGGAGCACGATTCCATGGAAGCCCCCACGATATAGCACATCTGTGCTTTGCAAATAAAATCACTACTCTGCTGCCTTACTTTATGTAGTATTGAAACGAGACCCAAAGTATTTATAGCTGTCAGCCACAGCTGTTGTCACAATTATGTTTGGATCGGATCAATTGATCCAATAATGCATTGCATGTTCACTGCAGTTCATCCGCTTTGTGCATTCACTATAGCACAAATTGTGTAGCAGTGTTATCTTTCTCTGGGGAATATGGTGATCAAATGCAATAAACAAATTTGAAATAAATACTGACATATTTGAGTGCCACTAATGGTAATAAGATAGCTCAGCATGTGTAGTACATGCTGCAGGGATATGTGTTAATAGCATCGAACCCCAGATTGGGTCTGTGCTCCTGGGCTTGGAGAGTCTTGCCATGTTGCAGCTGACCCAGGCCTTCTTTTGCTCTGGGCCTGCAGGGACACTCCACCTGCACGGTAAGGCTTCCCCTCCCTTTTTTCCCATCTTTATTTATTTGTGTTTTTCTCCTTCTTGTGTTCTCCCTCTGCCGCAATGGGTCCCTCTCCAGCCCCTTCCCTGACCTTCCTTACTCCCCCCTGCCCCATCCCATCCCACCCGCTGTGTGCCCTGATTGGGTCTGTGATCCTGCACTTGACCAGAATGCTCCCTCTTAAGTGGCTCAACCAGGGCAGCTTTCCCTGGCAAGCCATCGGCTAAGGGCCAGAGGCAAAGGGAAGCTTCCTATTAAGCAGCTCCACTCCGTGTTTGCTCATGTTTGCCTCAGGACACTTGACACAGACAACCTACAGCAACAGAAAATATAAGTGTGGTGTGGCCGGGGAGCACAGCCATTACTGTACTCCACTAAAACCCCACCACTCTTATTCCCTATCATATACTTACCTGCATTTAGCCTAATTGGGCAAACGGGATGAATTGTTGGAGGTGGGAAATGTATCACACGTAGATGGATTGCTTAGGGCACGAAAAATGCTGCACTTAACTGGCTGTTGAGGGTAGGAAATGTATTGCACTTAGATGGATCGTTGGGGTAGGACATTTTCTGCACTTAACTGGTTGTTCGGGGTAGGAAATGTATCACAATTAGATGGATTGTTGGGGGCAGGAAATGTAGCACACTTAGATGGATTGTTGGGAGCAGGAAATGTATCGCACTTAGATGGTTTGCTAGGGGTTGTGGGTGTGTTGCACTTGGGTGGAATGTTGGGGCGGGAAATGAGCTGCACTTAACTGGTTGTTGGGGCAGGAAATGTGCTGAACTTAACTGGTTGATGGGGTAGGTAATGTATCACACTTAGATGGAGGGTTGGGGGCAGGAAATGTGCTGCACTTAACTGGCTGTTGGAGATAGGAAATGTATTGCACTTAGATGGATTGTTGGTGGCAGGAAATGTATCGCACTTAGATGGTTTGTGGGGGGAAGCAAATGTGTGGCTCCTAACTAACCATACTAAAAACTCACCTTTCTGCATACTCAGCCTCAAACTCTAAACTAAACACAACCCTGCCTCTACGGCACCACAAGCCACATGCACTTCACAACACCCAACAAGAAACCAAACCACGCCCGCTCATACCCCAATACCACATGACTGCTACCAACCGAAAACGCACCTACACTTATTGACCAGTTTCTCTGAACTGAAGCTGCCAGCAGCACATCAAAGCTCTCTTGCTCTTCTCTTGCTCAATCCCACTAACAAACCCCTACAAACCCCCTTCCATTGCAGATCCGCCCGAGCACCAAGAGACCACGCAAATGATAAAAGTGCACAGTACAAGACCTATTAACAAGACATTAACATATTAATTTGCAATGTGTTGACTAGATTCAATCCATGCCATCTGAGACCATGCTGAGTGACTCATGTTTGCAGGGTCTTATGGTGTGTTGGTTCGATCAAGCAGCACCCTCTTTAGGCCATGCCAATCACTATTTAGGCCATGCCAATCACCATTTAGGCCATGGCCAACATTTAGGCCACACTCCCTATTTAGAGGCCCCCCTCAATTTTGCATTCCACTTAAATCAATGGGCTTTGAACCACACCAAGCACCCCTTTAACTAGAAATGCAAGGATCATCACCCTCACACCCCAGGTGAGAGGGTGATGAACAATGCAAAGGGATGCATGGCAGGGAGTCGACGCAGCAACTAAGGGAAGCAACACTTACTTGACCTGAATGCCATCCCTGTTAGGCCACACCCTGTTTTGGCCTCGTCCCCATAAACCCCCCACTCGATTTAGCATGGCACTTAAAGCACAGAACTAAACCTCATTGGAGCCCACCATAACCAGGTAGCTATTGGTTTGATTTTCAATCTGGTTATGTCAAAACCTGCTCTGTACAGTATAATGACGTTGAAAATCTATGACAGCAGGCACCATAGAGAAAACCGTTGTCACTCATTAAATAAAGAGCCCAGTAAATAGGTGGCCTGTACCACCCACTTCTACTGCCCCCACCTATTGGGCAGAGGCACTGACAGTGGGAAAAGGCCCTGTCATGTTGACACTCGAGTTCCGGGGCATCAGGGAGGTGGGCGGCAGGGAGGGAAGTGACATGGGAGGGCGGGGTCCTTTTAGACTATGCATGTTGGTGAATAAAGAAGGACGTGAAAAGAGAGCTCCTGTTTCCGTCCCTCTTTTCAGCGCCGTGTGTGCGAAGTGCAGGTGGGCCACCCCCAGTGGGGAACAGCCATTACACTGGCGATGAGGACGTGCTGGAGGCGTGTGAACCCGGGGTGCGGCTGTGATTATTGAGAGCCCACCCAGGCAGCAGTGGTGATGATGGTGCATCGCACCTCTTGACGGTGCCCGGAAGGAGAGGGCGTGACAGGAGAGGCTTGACAGGGCCACAGCGACGGCGGTGGTGCCCCACCCACCCCAGAGCGAATCGAGAGAGAAGGCCAAAAGAACTGGGCTGCGGCGGTGACGTGCAACCTACCGGAGGCGAGGAGAGAGGGTGTCAGTAAGCCAAGGGATGATGCTCGTGCCCTAAGGCGGCCATCCACTCACACACGTGCCCCATCTAAAGCCCCACACTGTGCTGGGAGATTCCACGCTGCTTGTGCCTTAGAGACGGCTGTGTATGCAGGGTAGGGCACTTGGGTAATAGGTTGCCAGCAAGCCAAAGAGGATGTCTGATCACAAAGGCCCCCAGGATGAGGCCAAGAACATACAGGTGCAGGACCCAAATGTACCTTCGTGCTCCATATAGATTACCTGACTCCCTGTCAGTGCAGAAGCCGGGGGCATTTGACGTGGTGGACACCAGCAACATGGGGCCAAGGTGGGCCAGATGTATAAGGGACTTTGACTTGTACATGGGGGGCATGGGGCCCATTGATGAGGAAAGACATAAATGTCTGCTTAAATTGGCTGTGGGGCCAGCGACTCGAGTAATCATAGACGAGATGCCCACCACATCAATCGACTCCATCCAAGACCTAAAAGGGGCGTTGGCTGCATACTTCAACCCGCACACCAACGTAGATTATGAGCGCCACCTATTCCACAGCACAAAACAGGCAAAGGGTGAGACCATGGATGAGTATTTCATGAGATTGAGAATCAAAATGAAGCATTGCTACTTCGCAAACTACTACAACACAGAGGCTCTGTGCTCCCAAATCATCGCAGGATGCGAGTCCCAAGCATTCAGACGTAAACTGCTACAAAAGGCTCGCACTTTGGACGAAATACTGACACGCGCAGGGGCCGAAAGGGCAGTAGATTCACAAGTGGAAAGCTTCAACTCCACAGCATCCACAGAATCCATACACCGACTACAACAGGAGAGGAGACAGGAAGAACCTTTCTGTTTCAGATGTTGGTACAAATACCCGCATGAAGGGACATGTCCTGTGACAGGCCAGAGGTGCGTCACGTGTGGCGAAGAGGGACATTTTAAGTCTGTGTGTCACCTAAACAGAGAGAAAGGTAAGGAAACAGGTAAAGAGGCGATGCCAAAATACAAAGCCAGATCTTCTCCTCCACCACCACTACCATCAGGAGTGGCACCATACTCCTCGCAGAGAACAGAAAACACTGAGCCAAAGGAAATGGAGTCAGGGCAAGAGAGACACATGAGAGAACAGAGAGAGATAAGGAGATACGTCGCTCATGTGAGGCCCGAGCGCAGATCCCGGCAACATGTATGCTACCTAGTAGAACAGTCCCCATCAGAGTCGGAAGTCAGCTCGTCAGGAAGTGACGGTTACATCTATGCCTTCGGCAATCCCGTGGCAACAGAACACAGCCCCACGTTAATACTGCGACTGAACGAAAGACCCACAGAATTCCTCATAGACACTGAGGCCACTGTAAATGTGGTTTGTGAACAAATATACAAAGAACTACCACATGTCCCAAAACTGCTTCCTGCTACAGTCGATATATACCCGTATGGTGCCTCGACACCCCTCAAATGCCTGGGACAAGGAAAATGTCACCACAAAGGGCAAGAAAAAAAGGTGCTGTTGCACGTACTCTTGGTGGCAAGTGAAAGCGGCTGTGTACTCAGTTTTAAAACTGCCATGGACATGGGGCTAATACACGTGCTATATAAGTTCATGGTGCACAAGTACATTGACCCGGTGCTCATGATAAAAGAACTTTACCCCAATCTCTTCAAAGGCATAGGAAAACTACCGAACAGACAAGTCAAACTGCACATAGATGAAGGAGTTAGCTCAATAGTGCAGCACTACAGGGGCATAGCTGTAAATATCCAGAGGAAGGTCGAAGATGAGCTACACAAGCTCCTTGAACAAGACATCATAGAACCGGCCACAGGCCCCACCACATGGGTCTCGCAAGCGTCTCGGTGCCGAAGAAAGGATCCAACGCCATCAGGCTAAGGGTAGACATGCAGAAGCCCAACCAAGCCATTCAGAGGGAGAGACACATGGCACTGCGCATCACAGATATGATCCATTTGTTGGACGGAGCCAAGGTCTTTTCAAAACTGGACCTGCAAAAGGGCTATCAGCAACTTGTACTGAGCCCCGAGAGCCGGAACATCTCTACTTTCGTCACACACCTGGGGCTGTACAGGTACAAAAGATTGAGTTTCGGGGTGTCCTCCGCTGAGGAGATATTTCATGCAGAAATCCATAATGTAATAAAACACATCCCAAATTGCATAAATTACAGCAATGACATTTTGGTGTTCGGGGCTGACGTGAGCAAACATGAAGAAACTCTGGCCAAGGTGTGCATGGCACTCGAGGCCACCAACCTTATTCTTAACCAAGAAAAGTGTGAGTTCAGAAAAGGTACATTGAAGTTCTTCCGCCATGTATTTACTGAAAACGGCATGACTCACTGCACTTAACGAAACACCACCCCCAACCAATGTATCCGAGCTGAGGTCCTTTCTGGGCCTCACCAGTTACTGCACAACGTAAATTAAAGACTTTGCCATGGTCAGCGAGCCCCTCAGGGCATTGACCAAGCAGAATGCGGTATTCCAATGGTCGGAGGACTGCCAGAGGGCCTTCGCGATCATTCGGGAAAGGGTGGCTCGAGCAGAGAATATGTTATACTAAGACTCGGACCGCATAACAGAACTGACCGTGGACAAAATCCCAGTGGGACTAGGAGCAACTCTGGCGCAAATCGACCCAGCTGACCCAACGCAAACCCACATTGTCGCATATGCTAGCAGGCGCCTTTCCACCATGGAGCAGTCATATTCTCAGGCGGAGAAAGAAAGCCTGGCTGTGGTGTGTGCGTGTGAACACTTTCCCCTTTTTTTTTACGGCAAGCCATTCAGGGAAG
This sequence comes from Ambystoma mexicanum, assembly GCF_040938575.1. Lineage (NCBI taxonomy): Eukaryota > Metazoa > Chordata > Amphibia > Caudata > Ambystomatidae > Ambystoma > Ambystoma mexicanum. Next base: position 320,490,947 of record NC_090926.1, on the reverse strand, counting down.
TGACCACCACCAAGCTCTTCTGTTCCTCTTCGGTAACCCCCAAGACAAGATGCCACCCCACATCGTGAGGTGGGAGCTCAGGCTACAGGACTACTCTTTCGAAATCGTGCACATACCGGGCAAGGAAGAAAATCCTGCTGACTTCCTCTCCGGACATCCCAGGAATGGTTGTGCCCCAGAACCATCGGTGGCTGACAGGAACCTTTGATATCTCATCCAACAGTCAATTCCCAAAGGCCTTGAGCCAGCACAAATAGCCCACGAGATGGAAGAAGATCAGGCATCCCAGATTGTGTGCAACAGACTCAGGTCAGGTCAATGGAGGAGAGCCATGGAAAGGGGTCGACTTGCACCGGAAGAAGTGCGACGGGAGGTGGACATATTGTTGCAGGTAAAAGGAACTAGCTCTCTCAGAAGACAATCTGCTCCTGAAGGGCCACAAAATGGTGATCCCGGCATCACTGAAGTCGATAGTAATCGAACTGGCACACAAGGGACATAGAGGAGTGGTCTCCACGAAGCATATGTTGCGCCAAAAGGTGTGGTTTCCGCAGTTAGACACCATGGTGGAGGAGTGCCTGAAGCAGTGTCCAACCTGCTGCCTTCTCAATAGGCACCCCAAGCCACTGAGGATGTCAGAATTACCAGAATGTGTTTGGGAGGCCATGGCGGTGGACTTCTTTGGACCTATTGAAGGGGGGAGGTACATGCTGGCCATCGTGGACGAATACACCCGGTACCCGGAAGCCCAAATAATATCCTCAACGGCGGCGCACCACATCATCCTGGTACTTGACCGCATATTCAGAGTGTACAGTATTCCAAAGAAAGTAAAGACCGATAATGGACCCCCATTCAATGGACATGATTTCACAAAATTCAGTGAGTACATGGGCTTCCATCTTCACAAGGTCATGCCACTCTGACCACAGGCCAATGGGATGATTGAACGCTTCATGGCCAACCTCAAGAGGGTCCTACAAGTGGCCCGACTCGCAGGGCAGCCCTATGAGCAGGTGCTCTATCAGCTGCTGAGGCACTACCGCAGCACACCCCACAGCTACACGGGGAAGAGCCTGGCAGAATTAATGTCCGGGAGAGACATACGGACCGGTCTACTACAAGCCAGCTCTCCTGAGAACAGGCAGCCAAGGGACGAGGAGTTATGGGAAAGGGATTGAGCCGCAAAAACTTGCTTGAAGGAATATGCCGATGGTCGTAGACATGCTCGCGAACCCCAACTGGAAGTGGGGGATGTAGAAGTGGTAAAGCAACCATAGACTCAAAAGCTCACAGCAGCTTTTCAACAGGAACCCCTAATCATTGTGGGAAAGAATATTTCCATGATCACGGCTTAAGGAGACAGAGGACCGACCACCCGCAATTCCTCCCACTTCAAAAAGTTTCCCGTTGCCGGATCAAGGAGGGTTATGCGGACGTGTTGCAATTCCAGATGAACTTGAAGATTTCTCAGATGAGCCCTATCAGGGAGACCAGGAGGACTCAGACGCATCTGACCGAGAGGACAGCGCTGAGAGGTCGGAAGGCATAGACCTTGCAGAACGGGCCCACACGAGGCCACAGCGAGCCAGGAACAAACCTCGCCGCCTCATTGAAGAGATGGGCTAGTGGTCCACACCTATGTTTGTATGCCACCCATGTTGGGTCACTGTTTAAATGGGGGGGCGTGTCATATTGACATTCGATTACCGGGGCATCTGGGAGGAGGGCGGCAGGGCGGGAAGTGAGGTGGGAGGGCGGTCGTTTTAGTACTACGCATGTTGGTGAATGAAGAAGAACGTGAAAAGAGAGCTCCCATCTCTGTCCCTCTTTTCATTGGAGAACAGCCGTTACAGGCGCGTTGGCTGGAGCTTCAGCTGAGCCCGTCAGACGTAAGCGAGAGGACAGGGCTGCATTATCATGCTGTGTGCTCACTGCTAATGAGACCTCACCACAGCCTCTGAAAGGTCGCTATAGCGATTCAGAATTCGAGATAGCAGGCAAGGACCGAAGTCCTCTCAGTCTTGAAACTGTTCTGGGCTGGTCTAAAGCTTTCAAGGGGCACCTGTGGGTCTCGCTGTGACTTGCGGGTTTTGATGGCTGGCGGGTGGGGGGAGGGTGTGGGATTCGGGGGAAGGGAAGACTTGGTGTCCAAGGGACCCATTCCACTCTCAGGGGGAGGGACACTGAGGGGAAGAACACCACAATGCCACCTTCATGGGAAAACAGCCTTATTTAACCCAATCACTTGGGACTCCTTTTTGTAATATTCCTTAAAGAGATGTTATATTCATGACAACAGCCCCCTCAATGAACTGTGACTCTGGCGGTTGGTCTGGGGCCCACAATCACAGCTATGATACCGGCTGAGGTACAGCAGCACTTGGGCATTCCTCTGGTTTGCTGAGTCACTTCTTTCATTTACCATCTGTAAAATGGCACCTTCCGGCTTTGGCCACCGGGGTTCCAAGGACACACATAGCCTCTCTATTTCACCACCTGGTGTACCAGGACACCTGGAATCCCCTCTTGATGTACCGCCTGGTGTACACTGGAAGTCCTTCACCGTTCTGTCCCCTATATTAATGTCTGTTCTGCATTCCTTGGCCACTCTCCCGGTCACCACGAATCCGCAGCCGTGCCTTGGTACCCTTCCACACACCATGTGTTCTGAGTCAGGCCGTTTTAGCTCTCCTGTGCGTCCAGTGCGCATACAGGACAGTGGGCACTTCAAACCAGGCCACCCTATGGAGGGGGAATTGCTGGGGGGCATCGGCTGCAGGCCTGGACTGGCCCACCTGGACACCGGGACTTTCGTAGGCCTCGCAGACATAGGGCCTATTTTCTTGGGGGGAAGGATACATAATCAACTCATGACATGATGCATCCATCCATGCAGGCACTGCACTCACCAGCCAGGGTGAGGGGGTTGGGTGGGGGGGCTCAGCCCTGCAATGGCTGGCAGTCCTCCCCCAGCCCCTGTCCCGGGTACAGGGAGGAGGAAGGAGGGATTCTGGAGCCCTCGAGAGGTTAGGGGGAGAGGCAGTGAGGTTGCGTGAGTGGGTACAGAAAGGGGCGAGAGGGAATGCAGAGTGGGGTGTGGGTGGGCACAGAGTGAAGGGTCGGTGGGGTGGTGAGAGAGAGGCAAAAAAGTGAGAGAACACAGGCTGGAGTGAGTGCTCGGGCCCACGGGAAAGAGGGTGAAGGGGGGGAAGTGCAGGGTCCCTCTCTGACGTCACGGCGACCCCCAGCACAGCTGCCTGAAGCCCTGTAGGGCTGATGCGGGTCCCCGGATCCAGTGAGTATGCCACATTTTACAGGTGTTTCGGGCAATGCCTTACTTTTGAGGGAAGGTGCTTTTAGAACGTTCCCACAGCCCTGTCAGCCGAGATTGTGTGGCTGGGGGACCCGCACAGGGGGCCATCCCTCCTGCTGCACCCCTGGCCAGAATGAGGAGGCCCTGGAAGTGCAGGGCTCTGCTACCTGCACAGCCCTACTCATCTGCGAGAAGGCGCACAGAGGCGGCCGTCTGGGAGCTATAACCGAGTGACCTGCGCCTACTTCGCATGTTCGGACCTAGAACGCCTGCACATTTGATCCCTCCATGGGCTCGCCATTAATGACCTGGGAGTTTGTGTGTTCTATGAGGAGGCGCTTTTGTGTCGCTTGAATTAAAAATACCACCACAAAACCAGCGCATGTGATACAATATATGTTTGAAGTATTGCACGGTCGGCAAAGCAACTGCAACACAGGTGTGTATTTGTGCACGTAGAACTAACATGATCTGGGTTTGTTCCCCATAAATGAACAACAAACATGTTAATAAGGACCTCGAGACGACGCGGCTGTGGGTTGGGGGGGGGGTGGGGACATAGTCCTAAGTCGAGGTGAGTTGGAGAGGGGCACCTGCTAACCACCACCAGAGCCATTAGCAGGGACTTTTCTCGCTTTAGAAATGTGCATGGGAGGGAGGGATTAGAAATGTGAGGGTGAATAATGCTGCAGGCGTCATGAACTAATGACTGTGACTTTAAAACCCAAGGGGTGAGGGGCGGGGGGTGATGGGGTTATTAATCTACATGATGCTATTGTGACTTTGCATGCAGGATGGGGAGAGTAAAAATTAAGCCATACTCTTATTGCTCAACATATTTCTATGACAATGTAAATAGTGCATAGTTAGTTTACTATGAAAGTCTAGTTTCTTATGTAATGTGCTGCGCTTCCAAGGCTATGCTATAAATAAAGTAGTATTTAAGCACATGTAATGCAAAGCAAAACCTTAATAAATATCTACATCATCTAACGCTGGGAAGATGTGCTCAGTTGCTTAAACTGTCCACATCCCGGTTTCACCTTTTAACCAAAGTGTGTGATCCTGGGCAGATCATTTAATCGCACTGCGTCTTATCTGCAGCTCCATAAGTGATTCACTTCATAGTTTATGTTAATATATTATAGTATTACTAAAAAAGCTGAATGACACTAGAGTTGCTGCACATATAATAGTGCAATTTAGGTATTTTGCACCACAACGTTATTTGCCACTTGAATTAGTTTCGGCAGCTTATTCTAAAGTCACTCCCATGGTGACTCCAAGTATCAAAGACATTTGATGCAAATTAGGAGGTTTGCATGTATTTTTCCCCAGCGCGGCTGGACAGACCACTAATTGATGAGTTTCCTGCATCTGTAATGATTTGCAGTTTTATTTTATTTGTTATGTGTTAAAATGCCACCTTCCACTAATGTTACCAAAAAGTTGAATGATACCGTATGGAAACGTGTGCGCTGCATTTTGGGGTTGGGGGCATAACAGGACTTTTTTCGTGGTTCTCCCCCTCCCCCCAACTCTTGCAATGCTGGATACTCCCCTGCTGCTGACTGTGCCAAGGGACCTAGAAGAGTGGGTAAGTAGGAGGGAGGGTTGTTTGTGCTCAGCTCAGAAGGGCAGGTATGTAGAAGTGAGGGTTGTTTGTGTTCAGCTCAGAAGGGTAGGTAAGTAGGAGTGATGGTTGTTTGTATTCTGCTCAGAAGGGTAGGTCATTAGGAGTGAGGGTTGTTTGTGTTCTGCTCAGAGGGGCAGGTAAGCAGGAGTGAGGGTTGTTTGTGTTCTGCTCAGAGGGGCAGGTAAGTAGGAGTGAGGGTTGTTTGTGTTCAGCTCAGGTTATTTACTGACCTATTGACTGCCCATGCTAATCCCTATGGCCATTTCCATCCACTTTCTGCCCATCTCCATCCAAAACCCTTCCTCCTGAGATCTCTTTGAGCTAGCTTTTTCAAGCCTTCCCATCAAACTTTGTGTTCAAAGTGCCTGCCAGTGTTTTCTCAGATCAATCTTCTGAGAGTTAATGACTTAATTGGAACTATAAAAGTGCTACTGGTGTAATAGAAATGTCAACAAGGTCTGCTTTCAGCCACTCGATTTATAAGCCCTACGCCTGTCCTTCAATGAAGTCATGTTAAAATCAAGCACTGGCAAAGCCAACTGTTTAAACTTGTGTAGCATTTAAAGGCATTGCTATTATATGCCCAGCTACTCTCACCACTTTGCAGCTGCTAGAATCCAGTTAATACCACTATGGCAGTGCCTGGCAAATGCCTTTCCCATACCTACACAAAAGCCAAAACTATTAGCATTGCCAATGCTTGTTTAAGAATGCCTTTTATCTGTGTGCCCTTCCCAGCACAGGAATAGGATGAAATGGATTAGGGATGCATGTTGTCTGGCACCTTTAAACTGGATGAATTCACTTTTGTAATCTGCAAAATGTGTAACATCCCAGGCCCCTCTATCATTCAAGATCTACTTTGAGAGATCATGAACTTATTTAAAACATCACTTTTTAATCCTTGCATGTTTAAAACATGATTTAAAACCACTCATTTAGATTAATTGTATTCAACATTTTCTTCGGGAATACTCCCAGTTCCCTCATAGAAGGGTTGGGCTCATGCGCTGTGCTCGCTCGTTCTACGAAATATGGGCCACTTTGGAAACATTTTCCAGGGCCACTTTTGGTGCCCAGTCCAGCCCTGATCGGCTGTGGGGAGCGTCCATCTTATTTAGTAACCCAGAGGTCAGGGTGATCATTGGCACATCAGTATGGTGGATTCCTTGAAATATACTTACGTTTGATGGAGTTGTAAAACGCGCCTCTGAAAAATGAGGCATGTTACATTGGAGAAGGCAAGTCTACGGACAAAGGAGGGCTTTATAAGTACAATGGATCTTAGTCCCAAAATAATGGGTTTTAGTATCAAAAAGGCTGAACTCACTGATTGGCTTCTTGGAAGTATGAGTTGGCATTGTCAGGATTTGGAACCTGCCATCTGCAGGATGCATGCAACTACCTCTGGTAGAAGCATGGCAGCACAGAGGTTATTATATGCACTGGCACTTGAGAGCTTCAGGTCACCAGCCGACCCCTGCAAGAAGTTGCGCTTATCTTTTATGCTTTATTACGGGGATTGGTGCCCATGCACGGGGATTTACGTGATTTTTCCGTGCATGGGAAATGTACGCACCACAAAATGTGCGTACATTTCCCATGTGAACATACATTTCAAAACTCAACAAACCTACACCCCCACCCACACCCACAAAACACTAACAACACACCCCCACCCTCACCCCTAACACACCTCCAACATACCCCAACGCACACCCTACTTACCCTTTAAGACGCGCTGTGTCCCTGCGGCGCCAGTTCCCTTTCATTTCCGTGATCGGGAACTGGCGCCGCAAGGTCCTTTTCTTTTCTTTTATTTTTTGGGCAGCTGCAGGGGTTTCCCCCGCAACCTCCGCTCACTATACTCTGTAGTATACTCTGTAGTATAGTCAGCGTAGTGTTGCGGGGGACAACCCTGCAGCCCCCGTTTAAAAATGATTTATTTTTTCTTCTTGGGTGTGCTGTGGGTATGTCCCCCCAACCCCCACTCACTATACTGTATAGTATGGTGAAAGGGGTGGTGCGGGGAACACCCCCGCAGCCCCTAAAGTCTTTTTTTTTTTACTTACGTAAAATGCATGCCACCAAAGGTTCGAACCTTTGCATTTTCTGCCTTTTTGTCAGGTCAGACTTTTGGATTCGGTAATTTCTTCCGATTCCATGCAACAGCAGGTTAAAGCCATCTATGAAGCAAGTGAATTAACCAGTTGAGATATCTGTCTGAGATTAGAACAGTGATATGTGTATTAAGCAGAGAATGTCCATGCACGCAGATATATGTAGGTAGCACTTTTATAGAGATGACACCTCATTTCTAGATGTCACGGTTAGATCGAATTCTAGCACAATTCACTGCTTATCAGTCCATTGGGCCCCATTCCGAGTCAGGCGGTCCGCTAAAAAAGTGCGGGTATCCGCGGATACTGGAACTTTACCGGACCGCCCGACTACGGGTTTGTCGGTGGGGCACCTTGGCTTACCTCCAGCTAAAAGGTGGAGGTAACCCAGGTGCCCTACCGGCAATAAAAGCCCTCATTACTAATGGCGGCAAATCCCCTCATGGAGTCCAATGGAACACCATGAATGGCGATTTACATCGCTCCATCGGCACAAATGCCACCGGACTGGGTGACTGAAACGGTATCCACATTTGCCGGTATCCCGGCAGCTCTACCGCCAGGATACCGGCAGGGTCGGAATGAGACCCTATGTGATGTCGATTGGTGGTGCTCCTATTGATTTGATCGGTCATTGGACAGAGAGGAAGGACTACGTTGATGTAGACTGGTTTTTGTTTTCCCATAAGTATGTGAAATTTAGATTTTTGATCATTTATCTTTGCTGCTTACCAGAAGGAAAAGGTTTAGCACCCAAATGGGAAGCCTTACGTCTTGACAGCGACACAAGTAAGAAACATATTACTTGCTTTGTATTTCATGGTAATTCAGTGGGATATTTAAGTTTTTGACGCAGTTTATGAGCTGCTGAGATCACACTGTTTTCACTTCTCCGAGGACAGGCAAGCACAATTGGTTCCCCTCGAAAAGTAGTGGGGGGTCAATGAGTCCTCCTTGGACATCTCCGCTGCCTACACTTGTTCCCACATAAGAATACACTGTTTGGATCGGATTGCTCCATTAACAGATACAAAATAGCAGACAATAGTACAGTCATGCACAAACACAGCAGCCTACATAGTTTAAGGATAAACCGAATACATACATAAAAACCTATTGGAAAAGACTCATTACTGCGGCCGTGCAAGCAGTTATAAGAAAAATAAATTGTAAAGCAGAAATCTTTGAACCAAGGTAAAGATACCCTATGCTCACTGGGAACTCTGTGCTAGTTATCGTGCTAACACAACGCATGGAGGTGAAATATGTAACATAAGATCTCTTGAGTGTAGAAGACTGGTGCTAATGGCCAGACTGAATTTGCTTCCTTTAAATGAGTGGAGACAGTGAAGCCGGTCAAGTGGCAGAGTGAGTAGAGCGCTCGCTTTGACATCCGTGCAGAGCCTGCTAAAAACTCAGCCTTTCATCCTTCCGGCGGGGTAAAACTCAGCCTTTCATCCTTCCGAGCTCGATAAATGAGCACCGCACACCGTGGGTATTAATAAGCAGCGCTCAGATACCCGAGGGTTGGTAGCGCTATATAAGTGCCAAATTATTATTATTATATATCTGTGTGCGACAACAAATGCTTATTATGCAACACAAGAGCTGTTGAGAATCTTTCCCATTCTTTATTGTTTTGCAGAAAATTCTCTGATATACACAGAAAACCTTTAACTCCCCCTTTTTAGGAATTTTAAGATGAGGTTGTATTGGGATATGTTATCTTTTATAATGAATTTGAATAACTCCAATTTTATCTGTAGGTAATATGAAACTGTGATGGTGGAGGCTCTCCTGAGATGGACGCCCAATTCTAAATCTTATTACTGCGTGCACGACCCACACTCGTTCCTGAGCAGCCCGGGTTTCTCCTTCTTACTTTACATGCGTTTATATTGCTTTACTTACCAGCCCTCAGCACATCCATAGGCACAGCGGACTTGAGAACGGGCCTCCCTGTCCTTACGTGTCACATGATCCATGCTAATGGAACACCTAGGATCTCCCCCATTGCTCTTGCCCGATAGAGCGTATTCTCTTCCCCTCTGGCAGGAGCCGCAATATCACTGAGAGGCCCCAAGCAGCCTGACAATGCATGGAGCATGATCAAGTGACCAGGGGCATAGCCACAGGCCAGGTCACATGGCTTCATGGAACCTAGACCCAGCAGATTTGCATACTCGCGAACAACATTTCGAGAGCATAAGAGTGGCCACAATTTAAAATGTGATTGAGTAAGAAACCCTTTTGAGGGAGTAATGAGAGTACAACTCTGCTCTTTGTATTGGTCAAAACACTCACCCCAACAAAATAAAGTCTGTAAATTGGAGATATATATACCAATTTGGACAGCCATTGAACTGTATGAGGCTTTGGCTGCTTCTGCTTCCAGTCTGCCGAGTCTTTTGAAGCATGGTTGCTCTTGCGGCAGAGCTGGCTTTGGAACAGATGTATAAATTACTTTCGTTCGCCTCCCTATCTCACAGTAGAACTCCATATAGACTTGTTCCGGCAGCATTTGCTACAATGGTACTAAATATAACTGCATGTTGGGAGTTGCAGTTTTCTCTCCCCATCACTCCTCAAGAGTGGTGTTGAGAGAAAGGGAACTAGTAAGAATGGTTTATTGCCTCGATTGTTTACTGGTAATCTTAATTTCTCATAGGGCCTCATTAGAAGTTTGGCGGTAGCCTTGCCGGTAAAACTGGCAGGCTGCCGGCAAACTTCCGAAAATTTCCAGAGCCCGTGAATGGGCAATTACCGGGTCATTACGGCCCTGCCGGACCCGGTAATTGCCCATTTGCGGGCACCGGAAAAAAGATGCTCCCCATTCCCATTCGGCCCCATAGGGCTGAATGGGAATGGGGAGGTTGGATGCACCGGCACCGTTTATAAGATCCGACATGCTGTGCTCGCGAGTGCCTTTCTGCTCGCCAGGTTCGACCTGGTGGGCAGAAAGGCACCCGCGAGCACAACTCGTAGTTTGCCGGTCCGTGCACTACGTTACCGGCATGCTTACCAGTACCGTAGCTCCCGGTCCAGCAAACTTATAATGAGGCCCATAGTGCCTCTCTTTCTCATCACAGCAGAGGGGTTCTTAGAACATACTTAACTGAGTCTTCTGCTACTACCTAAAAGAATCCAATCCAATTTGGGGCCACATCCCCCACACTGTTACTATAGACCGTGCATTTATGCTGTCATGCTGGTTCTGACACGCCAAGGCCACCTGTTAGCATGGCATTTAGGTGTGCGGGGTCTAACACCCAACAAAATAAACATCACCCTAGTGATTTCAGGCTGGCCTGAGTAGCTCAGACACTCTGTTAGTACCAAAGTCCCGGACATGATATCAGCAGATGGCTCACGGAGTAAGAAGGAACAATTCAAAAGTACAAGGGGGCCTAAATCACACAATTTCCCTAGTGTACAATAAAGATAAAACATCAAACAAGCAACAGAGAGAAGGAGCCTATGCACTCATACATTTGCAAAAGAAAATGTCTACGGAGGACCAGGCTGCCCGAAGGCAATATGGTGCCAACTAACTCAGACATACTTCTACAATGAGATAGATCATCTGTCAAATGATTACAATAGTCCTACAAGGTAGATGTTTTGCAAACAAAATAGTGCAGACAGTGGTCGAGGTGTATGAAAAAAGCAGTGGAACTATGTTCCCTACTGGCCTGCACCGCTCCCCACGCACAATAAAAACCCCAAAACACATGTGCCTGGTATTTAAGGGAACATCCAGTGCAATGCACTGAAAGTGCAAGTTCCAACCTCTTCCTACACTTTTATTTTAAAACTTAAAAAAGTGAAACTGTTCCGGAACGGTCTTAAAATAAAAGTATAGGAACGGTAAAACTTAATTAAAAGAAGTAGAGAAGCACCTCTCCCGACCGCTCCCGCCCACTTCGACCACTGAGTGCAGAGCAGACAGAAAACATAGTGGCCCTCATTACGACAATGGCAGATTGCATGCTGAACAATCTGGTTGCCGGCACAGCTTATCGTATGTGGCATTTGAAGTGAATCCAACTGTTCAAGAGTATATATATTGAGTTGCGCTAATGGAATCTCTGCAGTACCACTTGCAGACATTTACAAAAAGAATGTTTCTGCAGGCACGCTGAAGCACAGTTTACTTGGAATCACCGTTTTCATGTTGTCATCCACAAAAAATGAGTGGCCAAGGAGAGTCTGGTGGAAGTTCTGGTTATGATGGCCACCACCAGAAAGTATAGTTTCCGGATATTTGCGGATATAGTAGCTAAAGAAGCAACCACTGACAGGGAGCTGACCTGTTTGTGGGAGATCTTCAGGGCAGGATAGCGGCTAGGACCAGCCACCCATGGACCACTAAAAATGTTAAAAATGGTGGAGATCTGCTATATAGTGGCTGAGCACTGGAAGGAGGTAGGAGACCACAGGAAGAGGTAGTATTCCATGACTTGTCTTGGGAGCAGGGGGTCAAGTCTTTCTTTAGACATCAGCGGGATACAGAGTATTGGCTCGTAGGAGAAAACAAAAATATCAACAGCCAACAGTGATTACATTCCAAAGTTCAACATATTCTACCCCAGTAGTTCAAATAAAATAGCGATGTGTGCAACTGAATATATGCCGTAGGGATAGATATGTTTCAGCTGTCCCCAAGACAGCCCTTGTATATTTAATATTCTCCAGGCGCACTGTGCCAACCCGTCATGGCCTACTGCAGCAGCTGCAGCCTGGAGTTGTGCAGGACATGGACACCACACAGTGCTGTGTGCTCAGGGCCGCCCCCAGGTATGGCCAGTCTGAGCAGCTGCCTGCTTACTGTGGCATGACCTTTTTTTTTCTGGGCATGTTTGATAAGCTTTGTCATAGATGCCCAGAAGGGAGGCCGTTGTGCAGCAGTCAGGGTTGGGAGGGCTGCACTGTCTGCACCCAAGGTTCCGGTCTGGCAAGGTGGTGACACGTACCATGCTTATTTTATAAACCAAGCATGGTTTGCATTGTTGCTTGGCTAGAGTGCAGTTTGTGGCTCCCAGTTGAACACTTTCTTGCTGTGTCCTGATGGCTTCTCTTTTGGGAATCCTGTCCGGGACAGCAGTGTTGCCATGTGTTCCTGTTTGGCCTGGCTGCATGCAGTGTGCCCATATTCTTATGCTCTGCACCCCACATGGACAATGGAAAGCACAATTCATGACACACTTCAGGACTTCGACTGCACTACAGGCCCAATAAGAGGCAGAGCCAGGTGCAAAGCACCAGCACACAACTCCATGTTTCACCCCCGACGAAATGTTGCAGGGATGGAGTGCTGTTTCAAGTCACCATATGGGGTGCAGGAACGATTGTGTGTATGTTTATCATTAATTGTCCAAGGTGCATTTGGTGGGAAAAGTAGCACACATTTTTTCATGGCATGCCTCCCGCCAATCTTACAACTCTGGATAGACCCCTGATAGAAATGGTTTGTGATATACCACCAACACCTACACCCAGGTGACAGGTGTGTTCCTGTGTTTCCGTACTTGCATCCTCTCTATGAATACAGCTAGTATTGAACACGGGGAAAAACATGTTTTTTACACCCAGGCACCAATTGGTGACAAGCTTTGTGTTTATGCTCTGGCTGTTGGGCAGCTAGTAACAGGGCCCCATTCGTCACAGTCTCTGTGATAGGTTTGAAGGATGCAAGGTATAGGGTGTGTACTCTGTGTGTTGGGGAGGCCAGCTGTGAGCTTGGGTGTCCGTGCTCTCGGTCTTGGAAGTGCTCGATTTATTCTTTTATTTTTTGTGTTTTACACTAATTACTGTGAATCGCTCTCTCATATAATAGCATTACTGTTGCAAGAGCTTTTACAATCTGGTGTCCGTTTTTTTCAACGTAAATTCAAGCACCACATCAAAAGGAAACATAACCGTATCACGCCTGGGCACAGTCAACCCATCTCCATGCTTCTCAGTAAACACTACCTGATTACACACACCGAAAACATGCATCACCACCACAAACCCAAAACAACTTAGACACACGCCAGATTCTGTCCATCAGTTACATCATTTCACTCTTGTAACTCTCCCACCTCCATAAAAATGAGTCACTGCACATATTCCCTCACCTGATAAGCATGTATTTCTGCTAGCTACCTAGCCACTCCCTATCCACCTTCTGTGCTGGATAAAAACGCACTAACTCATTTTATAAATTCTCTCTACACGTCTCCCATGACTGACTATGTTCTTCAAAAGGCTGTTCAAGAACACAGCTCTTCTTCGACACACCAATGGCATACATATTAGAGCATGCAATATATTATACATGATTGAAAATCACAATACTACTGACATACAGAGAAACAGAGGGACACATTGACGTTGTGGGCTACTTGTTTCGGTTGAAGAATGTCTATAGAGCTACAGAGTTGGCCAAGATCACCAGAAAGAAATGTATGCACATTTAGATGGATGCATAGAGGATGGTGGATAGTTAAAGTTGCAGACAGAAATAAACTTTGAGATCGATATATACATACCAGTCGATAGAGGCAAATATAAAGATGCATACATGTAGAAGAATAAATGTTGATGGATAGAGATCGATCAAAGTATACATTTATATATATCAAAATCATAAATATAGTTATACTTGCTAGGAGAGATGGATACAGCCATCAAGACATGGCTATGGATCAAGGTATATAGACAGACACTGATGGATATGTACATTGATATATATATATATAAAGAGATACATTATGTAAAATGTATAGGAAGATACATCATTCTCAGCCTCTTCGGAAGGGAAATATGACCAGGAAAGCTCACGCTTGCAGCAGGAAGTCAGGCCATCAACTACCCAAAAACATCACTCAATTGCCTCAGCAAATGCGGACATTAATATACAGTCCGATAAGAGAAATAATACCTACCGACCCACGGAAAAAACAATCAGGCAGGAAGTCCATACCTCTTCGGGAAAATCAGACAACAACGCGAACAAGACTTCCACCTCCGGTCTCTGGGCCTGGCTTCCCAAAGCCCTCATAGCGAAGAGGAACAAATAGCAATCCAGGTGCCAATACATCTTCACTCCGGAGCAACGCAACTTAAATCCCGCCACATGCAACTTAAGTCTCTGCTCCTGGAATACTAGAGGCTTCATGCACTTGACCACTACTGGTGAGATAAACTTAGGCAACTATGACATACTGTGCCTACAAGAAACGTGGCTCACAAGAACACCCTCCCTCAATGGATACGAAATTACTTTGGCCCCGGCAAAAAAGAGCACTATGGGACGTCCCTCCTCTGGCCTCCTCATAGCTAGCCGCATTGGAAACAGGCTTAAACTGGACAAAGTGCTGGTTGCAAACCAAAACCTGCTGGCAACTCTCCTAACATGGACTCATAAAAACAACAAAAAGAAAACTGCACAACACACTCCATTAGCCATCGTAAACACGTACTGGAACCCTGCAAACACGGAACCCGCAGCTTTTCTGCTGGAAATTGAGACCATAATCGACGAGATCTTGGCGGTCCACCGAGTACTCCACATCCTAATCTGTGGAGACCTTAACACCTCTTGTATACCTCACAGCCATAAAAGAAATCACACTCCATCGGAACATAGAGGCTCTCTCTGGTTAAACTTAATGAACTCCAGAAAGCTGCAAAGCTTAGATACGGCTTTCTCCAACATCGATCGCTTACCAACTTGGTCAAATGGGACCATATATTCCACTATTGACCACATTTTCGTCTCAAGACCGCTTATCCAACTCATTATGTGCTTTGAAGTTGCCCAATCCAAGGCCAGCGATCATAATCCAGTAATAGCCACCTGGAGGAGCATTAATAACGCAGTGGAAACCTTGGATCACCAGCTTGAATTAAATCCCCAAGGGAGCAGACTTCGGCTCTCGGCAAAAGACATCAGAGAGCTGACTAGCAAGTATAAAGAGACCCCAATTAACAAGTACAACTCGGCTGATTATGGTTCCTTGCTAAAAGCTTACAAAAAAACTAGCTCAAAAAAGTCTCAACCTATCGACCGTGAAAAGCATACTTACGACACTGCTCTAGTTCAAAAGCGGCGAGAATATCGGAAGGCCCTAAGGAACGCAGCAAAGCTCAATCACGAGCAAGCAAACAATGAAAAACAAGAGGCTAAAAAACTGTATCGGACCTGGGTAAAGGCACATCGAGCAAAGCTCTACCAACAAGATTCTGAAGCTGTTCTCAAGTCGATATGCACAAAAAACTCGAGAGAATTTTGGTCTCTACTAAACTCTACAACATCAACCAGGAATGAAAATATCCAAAATGGCATTGGGGAAACGACCTGGACAACCTACATTAAGAAAACGTTCACACTTCCCCTGGGCCAGACAACGCCAGAACCGAGAAAGTGTGTTACTTTGTGGGAAAAACTAGATGACCAAGTTGAAATCTGTAACTTGATAAAAAAACTAAAAAGCTCAAGAGCACCAGGCCCGGAAGGCATCAGCAATATAGACCTAAAAGCCCACCCAGCAGCCTGGGCAAAACTCATCAGTCTGGTTTTTGCAAGATGCTCCGCGACTAAATCAATTCCAGCTTCCTGGACCTCAGCCATAATAGTGCCTATATACAAGAAAGGCGACATAAAAAACCCTTCCAACTATCGCCCGATCATGCTTCTGGACCCGATTGGAAAGGTCTACGGTTCTCTCCTTCTGAAAAGGTTCCAAATCTGGGCAGAAATTGCACCGTGCAACGATCAGTTCCAATCGGGATTTAAGAAAAACTCAGGAACCACAATAAACATCTTGATGCTAACCGCCCTGAAAGGCAAAGTGATCGAAGGGGGACCCAGACTATTCATGGCCTTTATAGACTTCCGCCAGGCTTTCGACAGGGTCGACAGAAACCGCCTCTGGGAGAAACTAGAAGGATGGTCCTGTCCTAGCGAAATCCTCGACCCCATCAAAGCACTCCATAACAATACCACCGTTAGAGTGCGGCTAAACTATAAAGGGGCCTTATCGGAATCAATTGATACCCAAAGAGGGGTTTAACAGGGATGTCCGCTGGCTCCCTCCCTTTTTCTGGCCTACCTAGGAGATTATCAAGCTTCAGAAGATGACATCAGATCTTTCCCCCCAAAGTTGGGCCAACAAAAAATTAGTAGGCTCCTATATGCGGACGACCTAATCTTAATTGATCAAACGCCTATTGGATTGCGGCGTCAACTTGACAACTTGATATGTTACACAACCAACAATAACCTGGAAATCAACAAGGAAAAAACCAAAATAATGATTCTGGAAAGGAAATCAAGGAGGACTGACAAGACAAAATGTTACCTCCAATCGACTGAGATTGAAAAAGTGAAGAACTTCAAGTACCTCGGAATAACACTGGATAGTTCCAAAAAGGAATTTGCAATGCAAGAAACCTTACGTCTAAAAACCAGGAAACTGGCCAGCCAAGGAAAGGAAAGGCAATTGATCGAAAACTTGCCCGCTTCTCTACAATACCAGCCATAAGCTTCTATAAAATGAAAGTGGTGCCCACACTCACCTATGGAACTGAAGCAATGTTATTGCTTCCAAACGAAATATGGCCCAAACTCGAAGCACTTTTCTGGAGGTCAGTTCTTGGCTTACCGGCCTCAACACCGGTAGCTTCAATTAGAAGAGAACTGAGCCTCCAGTCTTTGCAAGGATCACGGAACTGCAATTCCCTGATGCTATTCAGAAAATGTCTCCTCCCTACAAGCCCATTACCTTACAGAATCATTAAACTGGAGCTGGAGAACCAATGCAACAAGACACTGCAAACCTGGAGGCTAGAAATCTCAGCACTGCTAAATTCGATCGAGAGCAACGAAGAGGAACTGGTGAGCAATCCGGCAAAAATACTGAAAAAAATCAAAGATCTAGACTGGATCCAGACTCTGACACAAGCTGCAGGAAACAAACTAACACTCCATTTGCCGGCAAACACAAAGAAGCTCAACGAACTGCAAGGCTACATTAAACAATTTCCCAACAGACAAGCAAGAAACTGCCTCCTTCGAGCCAGACTTAATGTTCTTCCCACAAACGAAGTTAAAGCTGTTAGAGGCCTCTCAAGCACCAACCACTGCAGACTTTGCTGTCAACAAAATGAAAAAGAAACAGTCCGGCACCTTCTTCTCAATTGCTCTGAAACATTAAGTCTTAGATCAAAGTACATGAAGCACTTCTCACTTAACCCCTCGTTGGAAAACGAGACATGCTGGTGGTCTAGGATGATAAGTGGAGATCGGCTAACCTGGCTAATGGCTATGTCTAAAATACTCCAACATCTAATGACTATGCTGGAAGATTTGCCTCCCTTAACCTCGGAATCTTTTGTGGCCAGCTAGATCTCAGGCCTCCAGATACCCTAATCCAACTTGATGATGTACACTACTGAAAGCAAATAAACGAGACTACAAGTGGTTGATCCTAAACAGCCGATGAACCAGGGAAAAGGGCCCAAAGTGGCTGAAAAAAATCTTTGACAACAATTTTTGTTAAAATCATATCCTTTTGATTAAACACAAATAAAATTTAAAACAAAAAAATAAATAAATAGGGAGATATTGATAAACAACGACAAGTACATAGATGCAAATGTATATATATATATATATATATTTATATATATATATAAATATATAGGTAGAGACAAGCAAACACTGGTGGACAAGTATAGGCAGAGAGGGATGGATACAGCAAGATATACAGATTCATGGATCTTGATGGAGAAAAAGAAGTGTGTTGATATATAGAGACAGACAAATGTGAATTGAGATCACTATATATAAAAACTATGATGCTTTATTTTGCCATAGACCTATTGAAGAATTGTGGAACAGTTAGTACGTACCAATTCAATGGGCCTCATTACGAGGTTGGAGGTAGCCTTGCCGGTTTTACCAGCAAGGCTACCTCCAAACTCACATCCGGGTCTGGCACCCGCAAATGGGCAATTACCAGGCTATTTCAGCCCAGCCGGACCCGGTAATTGCCCTTTCGCGGGTGCCGGGACCGGTACATTCCCATTCGAGCCCCATAGGGCTCAATGGGAATGGGGAGGGTGGTAGCACCGGTACCGTTAATAACGGTAATGGAGGTTAATTATCATGTTGATTTTCATAAATGGCACTTTACATGTCGAGCAACATTTTATTTATTTATTTATACTGTGCCGGGAACCTTCAGGCATCAGGGCGCCAACACAAACACGCATGGACATATGAGAGGACGGGACATACGTTAAAGGTGCAGACCCTTTGACTGCAAACTTCATGGTTCAAAGTTGCTAGTTAATTTGAACAGCAAGGTTTTCAATTGGTTACGGAAAGTAATAACATTTTTTTCCAGATGGAGCGAGCTTGGGAGTGAATTCCATACTTGTGCTGCCCTTGTGGGGAAAGCTCTTCCAAGTGCACCAGCATTTTTAAATGTGAGGGACCTAATTGTTCCCTTGTTAACCGACCTAAGAGTGCGGTCTGGGTTGTATAGAAAACTGCGGGACTTCATGTACCCTGGGGTCTTCCGTACAAGCACCTATGCACCAGGGTGGCTGTTTTGAAGTGAATGCAGGCAGGTATGGGAAGCCAGTGTAGGGATTCTCTCCCAAACGAAATATGTTCCCTTCTAGGGATGCTCCTGATGATCCAAACTAGAGTTAAATAGAGGCGGCACAATTCACTTCAGAGATGTAGGGTTTGATGTTCCTAGGAAGTTTCAGGTAATAGTTAAAACATTTTCAGATGTAGCTGGTCTATGTCTCTGTGCTGATGGAGGCGTTAACAAGCACCCCCAGGGTCTTAACTTTTTTGGCTACTGCTATGGGACAGTCTTTGATGCAGAAGCGTCGGTATTCATTCCCCAGCTTTGCTCTTGCCCCTCGGCTACCGAACATTAGCAATTTGGTGTGTGCTGCATTGAGGTAGAGACATTACATTAATACATTCTTCCACAATCATAGTATTTTGGATGGATTACTGTCCGTGTAGCATGTAGCATGTAGCAAGCGGGATGACACAACAATATTGAGGATAGCATGCATTCCAGTTTTTTGAAATTATTATTAATTCTAAAGAAATTATCCTTCATGGTATTACTTGGAAACAAAATATTATTACTCAACACTCATTAATATCTTTCAATAAAGTAACAAGTGTCGTACATCATCCACATGACCGGTTGCAATAGAACAAGAGTATGTTGCCAAAGTACCTGCCCTGTATCTACATTTTTTGTTTGACAATTGTAATGTCGGAACAGAAGTATAGCAAAATAAAGTACATTAAAAAGAGAATAGATAATAGGATAATATCATACATTTTAATTATTAGCCATTAAAAAAATCAATAACAATTATACATTTTTTTTAAAGTTGAGCTTGATCATGTACATGTATAGTACAGTCGCATATAAATGTAGAATTGGAAACAATATTACTTGAAAGGGAAGTGTGCTTGATGTTGATTCCAGAATAGTTGTTCATGTTGAAGCTTGTTCCTATATTCAATTTAGATATTCATATTAACTGTCAATAGAAAAGAGATATAATGTTAATGCAAAATAGACAATTTATCACACTGTAAATCAGTTTACGTGCATGTCAGTAGTGCTCACCGTTTGGATATTTGAGGTGTCTGTTGTTTCCTCAGTGGTAACAGTCTAGATTCCCCCAGTGTGGTCTACATAATGACAGACACTGTTATCATCAAATTTGGTAAAATATCCAATTGTCATGCTGCAGGGAAGGTGGCGTGTTTGGAACCGCTGGCGCTAGGGTCCGCCATAGCATGTTCCATCACGTTTTTCCCTTTGCGGCATGTACAGGTTTAGATCTTTTTTTTTGCGCACTTAACCGAAAGTACTTATACAGTCACTTCCGTGTTATGGGCGTGTTGCAACGTTGCCTAGTTCCTAGCCTTTGTTGCTGTCGCTCTCGTTCTCCTTCTCCGTACGGTCCCCCGCGTCCTTCTAGTTTTCTCCTTCCTCTCTTCCCGTGATTTTTTGGGGTACTCTCTCTTTTGCTTTCGCCCGCTCGCCCCGCTCTCTTCTGTGCTCTCTCTCCTCCTCGCTCCGCTTCTTTCCTTGTCTTTCCGGTTTCTTAGTCCTCCCCTTGCCTCTCTTTTCCGCCCGTTTCTGCCTTTTAGCCTTTCTCCTTGTACTCTCCTATCAGCCTGTGTACCAGACCTCAGCCTGCCTTTTGGACTGCCTTTGCCATTCCCCTTGTACTCACCAACCAGCCTGCGTATCAGACCTCTGCCTGCTTTTTGGACTGCCTTTTGCCATTCGCCTTGTACTCACCAACCAGCCTGTGTACCAGACCTCTGTCTGCCTTGGAACTGCCATCAGCCTGGATTTACATCAACTTGCCTTTCTGCTTACTTAAGACTGCTCCGCAACCGCCTTGTGAAAATCTCATAGGGGTTTTTTGTGCCGCTGGCTTTTTCCCCTCTTTTGACATTCCCGGAGGATCGCCCATCGCCCCACCTATACGGTGGCACAGTGGCGTCCTTCCGTGGACGTCCATACCTACAGAAAAAAAAGGAGAGACTCGGAAGCCGGGAGAAAAGGAGGCCCAAGAGGAAGGACGAAGGTGAGGAGGTTGGGGAGGGTGGAGAGACAGAATCTTCTTTTGAGGAAGAGGATATTACCGACTCCTGTGACAGTTTGCAACGGCCAGATACCAGCATGGCAACACCACAACAGGTTCAGGAACTCGTAGCACCAGTACAGAGTCTGAACTTAGAAGTACAGAATCTCAAGACCGCCAATACTGCTTTACAACAACGAATGACGGAAAGAGAACGACCTTCAACAGATCTACCGCCACTCCCTTTGGTTTCGGGCAAATTCGATGGTTCACCAAAAGAGTTTTTGGATGCATGCAACCTCCATTTTTCATTTTGTGCCCAAACCTTTGCCTCAGATCACGCCAAAGTGGGGTTTATGATTACCCACATGACTGCTAACGCTCTGGCATGGGCCGCCCCTCTAGTGAATCAAACCGATCCAGTCTTACAAGATTACAGCGCCTTCAAAACCCTCTTGCAACAAACCTTTTTGGTACAGAAAGTACCTACTTAGCGTCTGAAGACCTTCTAGACATCCGCCAAGGTAACTCCGACCTACTGACATATATAAACACCTTTAAACAAGTAGCAGCTGAAGCAGGATGGCAAGAGCAAGCACAGTATGCCATCTTTCGACGCGGTCTGAGGGAAGATCTCAAGGACGAGCTGGCCCGGATAGCTCAACCAACAACCTTTGCTGATCTTATCACTGCTACCCTCCGTATAGACTTCCGGCTGACGGAACACCGTGCAGAGAAAAAGAAGACCAAATTCTATGGTCCTCCTCCTCTGGAAGCCCTTCCTTCTGCTTCTTTGCCTCCCTCACAACAAAGTAAAGAAGAACCAATGCAAATCGGGACAATTCGGGGCCCTCTTACCCCGGGAGAACGTAAGAGACGCAGGGATGGCTGTTTATGTATGTATTGTGGGGCATCCACTCATTTGCTAAGGGACTGCCCAGAAGTTCCTCCCAGACGTTCGGGAAACGATCGCCCTCGGTAAGTGTTAGGACTC
This sequence comes from Ambystoma mexicanum, assembly GCF_040938575.1. Lineage (NCBI taxonomy): Eukaryota > Metazoa > Chordata > Amphibia > Caudata > Ambystomatidae > Ambystoma > Ambystoma mexicanum. The sequence continues at coordinate 320,469,249 of NC_090926.1, read as the reverse complement.
ACTTCCGAGGGGCCATCCCAAGTCCTTACTCCACCCTCTCAGTGTCCTCCCCGGAGATAACCGAAGACTCTCGTCTCATGGTTCTCACAGTGACCCTATAACTGGGGGGCACCGAGGTTAAGTCTCAAGCTTTACTCGATTGTGGAGCAGCCGGTAACTTAATTGATACCCATTGGGCCGAACAGAAAGGTCTAACCCATATCGCCAAACAAGAAGACCAGAAGGTGGAAGGCGTCGATGGCCAACCCTTAAGTTCCGGCATGATAACCCACACCACAGAAGAACTTATCATGTCAATACAGCAACATTCTGAAAGGATTGTCTTTGACATCATCCACGCAGCCCACTTCCCTCTCATCCTCAGGATAGGTTGGTTACGGAAACACAACCCCAACATTGACTGGGCTAAGAATCTACTAAGCTTTCATTTTACATTCTGTAAGGCGGAATGTCTACCGGAGCCCAAATTTGAAACTGTGAAGACAGCAAGTAGCTGTGAACCTAGATCTGTTCATTGCTTGCCACACCACCTTAAGGAGTTCACTGAGGTAGTGACTGAGTAGATTCCTATAGAGCTACCTCCTCACCGACCGGAAGACTGCTGCATCGACCTCACTCCAGGAGCTCTTGTGCCCTTTTGTCGAATGTTTCCTCTGTCTGTGGATGAAAAGTGTTATCTCAGAGAGCACCTGGATAACAACCAAGCCAACGTCCTGATTAGACCCTCGAAGTCTTCGGCTGGGGCCTCGCTATTCTTTATTCCTAAAAAAGAGTCACAGGAACTACAACCCTGCATAGACTGCAGGGGCTTGAATAAAGTGACCATTAAAGACCGTTATCCCATGCCTCTGATAACAGAAATTATTCAAGCAGTCCAAGGAGCTACCGTGTTCACCAAACTTGTCTTACGGAACGCATATCATCTGCTCCGAATTCAGACAGGAGACGAGTGGAAGACGGACTTTAGGACTCCATTTGGTCTATATGAATATCAAGTGATGCCCTTTGGGTTAGTCAATGCCCCTTCAATCTTCCAGCGCTTTATGGACCGCCTTTTTTCGGATTTGCTGTGTCATACTACCATAGTCTATCTTGATGATATTCTGGTGTTTTCTCGGACACAAGAAGAACACGAAGTACATGTAAAGGAAGTCTTCCGAAGATTAAGAGACAACCGCCTCTCTGTAAAACTCAACAAATGTGTATTTTCCACCACTTCCATTTCATAATTGGGATTTATTCTTTCTTGTCAATGGGTTTCTATGGATCCCCAGAAGGTTGCTTCAATCTTGGAGTGGCCATCACCTAAGTCAGTCAAAGAGATCCAAAAGTTTCTTGGCCTGGTGAACTTTTATCGAAAATTCATCTCCAATTTCTCGCAGAGAATACTACCCATCATGACCCTACTCAAGAAATCTTCGGTTCCGTTTAGTTGGTCTGCGGAAGCCGAAGACAGTTTTCGCAATTTTAAGGAAGCCTTCTGTTCAGCACCCATCCTTCGACAGCCAGATCAGTGTCGCCCCTTTATCCTGGAGACAGATGCGTCAGCTGCTGCTATAGGAGCGGTCTTATTACAGGAACATCAAGGTAAAGAGCACCCTATATCATATTATTCTCAGACCCTCAGTGCCAGCCAAAGAAACTATTCGGTCATTGAACGAGAGTTACTAGCCATGAAGTCGGCCTGTCTGGAGTGGCGCCATCTTCTTCAGGGAGGCGAGCACCCATTCACTATCCGGACCGATCTTAAGAACCTGCAAGTCTTAAGGCAGTTCGAAATGCTATAATACTCGCCAAGCAAGATGGGCTCATTTTTTTTGCCCAATTTGACTTTGTTATCACATACATACCAGGTGACCCGAACTTGGTGGCAGATGCCCTTTCTCGCCGAGTGAGTATCGGAGTTCTCTCCACATTCCTGAGGCAAGTGAGAGATGCTTCCGGAGGACAATTTGAGGTGGAAAGACATCACAAAGACACTGTATATGACATCAGGGATGGTTTCTATCTGGTAAAAGGCAAGCTATATCTACCCACACAAGTTTTAAGGAAGACGGCCTTGGCTTGGTGTCATGATTCCAAGATAGCAGGTCAGAGAGGCAGCAAGGGCACCTTAGAGTACCTACAAAGACACTTCTACTGGCCTGGCATGAGAAAAGACATCGACCAGTATGTACAGTCCTGTGCAGTCTGTCTTCACAACAAGGTACCAAATCAAAAACCGGTGGGGTTATTAGAACCCTGTGCAGTTCCTGAGAGTCCCTGGAGTACGGTCTCGACCGATTTCATCATCGAGTTACCCTGATCCCAAGGTTGTACATGTATCATGGTTGTGGTAGATTCATTCTCTAAACTGGCTCATTTCTCCCCATTGCCTGGGGTTCCCTCCGCAGCCGAAATGGAGGAAGAGTTCCTTAAAGACGTGTTTCGTCTTCACGGAATACCCACAAAAATGATTTCAGACCGGGGTAGCCAATACACTTCCCGGTTTTGGAGGGTCTTCTGCGAAAAGTTGGGTGTGGAGAGAGCTTTGACATGTGGGTTTCACCCACAATCCAATGGACAGACCGAACGACTTAATGGTACCCTTGAGCAGTACCTGCAATGTTTTGTAAACCTACAACAGGAAAATTGGGTCTCAGTACTACCTTTCGGTTGCAGCTTCCTGTAGGTCTCCGTAGAATACATCCTGTATTTCATACTTCTCAATTGAAACCCTTTCGAGAGGATAAATGGTCTTGCAATGCTAAGAACCCTACCTTGCCCACAAATTCCACTCAGGACGAATACGAAGTCGCTCAGATCTGCGACTCAAGATATCGTAGGGGTAGATTGGAGTATCTTGTACGGTGGAAAGGATACTCCTGGTCAGAAAATTCCTGGGAACCTAAATATCATATTAATGCCCCTCTCTTGGTACGTAAGTTCCATTACTATCATCCGGGCAAGCCCGGTGGGGTGCACCTTAGGAGGGGGCATACTGTCACGCCTCGGGGAAGGTGGCGGGTTTGGAACTGCTGGCGCTACGGTCCGCCATAGCATGTTCCATCACGTTTTTCTCTTTGCGGCACATACAGCTCTAGGGCCCTCATTACGAGTTCGGCGGTAGCCATGCCCCTATTGGCTGTATGGCTGCCGCCGAAATCACGTCCGGGTCCTCAGAATGAGGAATAACCGGGCCATTCCGAGTTCGGAAGGCCCGGTAATTCCTCCCTCCAAGGACCCGGACCCGGTCCTTCCCCATTCCCATTTCAGCCCCCATAGGGCTGAATGGGAATGGGAGAGGGAGCAAACAACCGGCCATTACGAGTTGGCCCATTGTTTGCTCCCTCTTCCCCTCGTGGGACCCGGTAAGGACACCTGGTTTGACCAGGTGTTGCTTCCTGGGTCCCGTGAGGGGACCTCGTAATGAGGCGGTACGGGCTAAACGGCACCGGCACCTTTTACGGCGCTGTTTACCCCGTACCGCCAGGCTCGTAATGAGGCCCTAGATCTTTTTGTTTCGCGCACGTAACGGAAAGTACTTATACAGTCACTTCTGGGTTATGGGTGCGTTGCAACGTTGCCTAGTTCCTAGCCTGTGTTGCTGTTGCTCTCGTTCTCCTTCTCCGTGCGGTCCCCCGCTTCCTTCTAGTTTTCTCCTTCCTCTCTTCCCGTGATTTTTTGGGGTACTCTCTCTTTTGATGTCGCCTGCTCGCCCTGCTCTCTTCTGTGCTTTCTCTCCTCCTCGCTCTGCTTCTTTCCCTGTCTTTCCGGTTTCTTAGTCCTCCCCTTGCCTCTCTTTTCCGCCCGTTTCTGCCTTTTAGCCTTTCTCCTTGTACTCTCCTATCAGCCTGTGTACCAGACCTCAGCCTGCCTTTTGGACTGCCTCTGCCATTCGCCTTGTACTCACCAACCAGCCTGTGTACCAGATCTCTGCCTGCCTTTTGGACTGCCTTTTGCCAATCGCCTTGTACTCACCAACCAGCCTGCGTATCAGACCTCTGCCTACTTTTTGGACTGCCTTTTTCCATTCGCCTTGTACTCACCAACCAGCCTGTGTACCAGACCTCTGTCTGCCTTGGAACTGCCATCAGCCCCGACTTACATCAACTTGCCTTCCTGCTTACTTAAGACTGCTCCGCAACCGCCTTGAGAAAATCTCATAGGGGTTTTTTGTGCCGCCGGCCTTTTCCCCTCTTTTGACGTTCCCTGATGATCGCCCATCGCCCCACCTATACGGTGGCACGGTGGCGTCCTTCCGTGGACGTCCATACCTACACAAAAAAAAGGAGAGACTCGGAAGCCGGGAGAAAAGAAGGCCCAAGAGGAAGGACAAAGGTGAGGAGGTTGGGGAGGGTGGAGAGACAGAATCTTCTTTTGAGGAAGAGGATATTACCGACTCCTGTGACACCAATGCTCACATACTGCTATTTAAGTTCTTATAAATGCTCACATTGCAGTGAACCTTTTGTGTAACCCAAAAGTATGGATTTAATCATGGACAAAGTGTACAATTTAAAAACACGTGTGCATTTGAACAGTATAGATAAACTGTCAATAAAATATATATATGCCAATATTACAAAAAAACTCTAATTATTTAATCGCATGACCTATTGACACAGAAGTTCAATAAATTGTGTAATAATTTTTCCTAAATATATATATATATATGCACAACTGTGTTTAAATGCACATAGAATAATCTTTCAACATTCACTGCTCACCTGACTCAGTGTGTGCTGAAATACAGTTGAAAGTGGAAATCCACAATTTAACAGCCATGTTCTCATTAACGACAGATACTTTGGGAAAATATGCATAACTGTACACAGAATTTTGACATGGCTGATATTAGGGCACCCCAAAATGATACATGAAGGCAGTGTTTGATAGTCATGAAGATCTAGAAAAAATGATTTAAAAAATTAAATGTATTATGTATGACAGTGATAAATTCAACCAACAATAATCTTGCAAAAACAAAGTGCTGTACAGTTTGGTAACTGCCCTGTAACATAGTCTGACCAGACAAGCGAACAAAGTAATTTTAAGGTACGTGGCCTAAAACCCACCCAGCTGTCAATCACTGCTAACCTGTTGGTACCTTCCTGTTTTGCTGTCCTTTTTCCCTACTTAAACAGCCCTCCAGCCTCTTTTCCTTTGCAGTTGGTGAGCAGATGCAAGTGGATCTAGGTCACATGGCCTAAGCCACACCCACCTTCTTAGCCCTGCCTCTTACTCTGCACACACACACATTCTAATCATTCTAACAATTTTCCCATACCTTGGACTTCGGTCTCCCAAGGGGGTTCCCACCACAAGCGCATTAAGGCCATACTAATGGGATAAAGGCGCTAAATAAATGACAAACTACTACTACTTTCTGCTCTTAACTCTTAGATCAAGGGCGTCTCTCACCTGGGCGTCCAAACTGAAGGGCAGACAAAGAAAAGGGCAATTCCTGTTTGAACCTGTTTGGACAGGGAGGAACCAGGGCCCGAACCCCTGCTCAGCCAACAGATTAGCACGCGCCGACCTGTGTTTTCTCCCGACATGTGTTTTCTCCCTCCATCCCCACAGGCCAGCCCCACCATCACCAAGCAATGCCAACGGCATCACCCCTCCTCTAGGCATGGACTCTGAAATGCAGCAACCTCATCCACATCTGCCTCAACCCCATCAGCACCCCCTCACTGTCCACAACACGGAAGTTGATGCTCACCAATGTCTGCTCAGCTACCACCCAAGCAGCAGACAACGCCGACTTCGTCATTGCACACGACCTTAACATCATCTTCCTCACTGAGACCTGGCTGACACCCACCTCCTAGACCTCCTTGTCCCTGGTGGCTAGCCTTGACACCTGCCTCGACACCCTCAGCCTCACACAGCACACAAAAGACCCAACGCATGAGAAAGGTAACATCCTCGACCTAATCATTAATGCACTGCTTTCCCTGTACTACAGCTCTCTTCTTGCGCTTGACTGGTCTGACCACCTGGCCATGCCTTTCAACATCCTACACACCACCACAGTCAAGCACTTCCAGCAGGAACCCAGCAGACAAACCTTCAGATCCTTCAAGAACTTCCTAGTGGAAGCCCTCAAAGAAGCCCTCGCCAGCCTCCCCCTCACATGGACCAAAAACCCCCAACCAAACTGTGACTCTCTACTGGAAGCCCTCAATGCCACCCTCTCAGCCTCCATCAACTGACATGTGCCACTGAAACACAGCACCTATAAACCAAAACCATCAGCACCCTAGTACACGCAATAACTCAACCTCAACAAAAGAGTCATCAGGAAATAAGAAGAAACCTGGCACTGCACCAAGACCACATCTGACCTGGCACTCTTCAAGGAACTCTGAGCAACCCACTGACAACTAATCAACACGCCAAAGTCTCCTACTATCAGATCACAATAGCAGGAGCTGACAACGAAAGCAGTGCCCTCTTCAAAGTGGTCAAGCACTGCATCAACCTGCTACCTAAACCTGCCATACCGCACTCCATCGAAAAATCCACCGCCATCAACAACTTCTTCATTGACAAAATCAGGAAGATGTGCCAGCACCAGCTCGGCATCCACAGACTTACCTCACGTCTCTCCTCGCGAAATCTCCACACCCTGGACAACATTCAAGACACTCTCTACAGAGGACCTGGTAGAAACCCTGGCTGCCCTCAAAGCCACTTTGTATACAGACAACATCCCAGCATCCATCCTCCAGACGCTCTCCGCAGAAGATCTCCTTCCGTACATGGAGCTCATCAACAGCTCCCTAACTCAAGGCACCTTCCCACCAACCCTAAAAACAGGACCAATCCTCCCTCTACTAAAGAAACCCACTATGGTTCCCGACAACAAAGGTAACTATCGCATATCATCCATCTTCCCTTCTTAGGTATGATCATCGAGAAAGTGGTAGCCGCGCAACTGCAGCAACACATCGACACCAACAATCTCCTCCAAACCTACCAATCCAGGTTCAGACCCAGATGCAGCACAGAGATGGCAACCATATAGGTGGTCGACGACATCCTCAACATCCTTGATGACGGCCACCCCTGCCTCCTGGTTCTACTTCACCTCTTGTACGCTTTCAACACAGTAGCCCACCACACACTCACAGATAACCTACATCAGTGTATGGGGATCAGCGACCTTGTTCTATGCTGGTTCAAGTCCTACCTCGCCACTCGCCAGCAGTTTGTTCAGATGGACTCCTCTAGATCGCCAATGCTACCCGTCACCTGTGGAGTGCCGCAGTGTTCCATCCTCTCCCCAGTGATTTTCAATCCATACATGGAGCACTGGGAGCTCATCTAGCCACACACAACATCCACATCCACCAATACGCCGATGACACACAGGTATACCTCAAGATCGACTCCATAAAGGACATCAAAAGGCTCAAAACCTGCCTCTAGCGGCTCCAGTCTTGGATGTATGGTGCATACTTGAAGCTCAACCCCTCCAAGACCGAATTCCTACTCCTCACCAACAACACCGAACACCCAGACACAGGCCTGGTCTGGCCTATAGGGCAATAGGACAATGCCGAACCAAAAACTCAAAATGCTAGTGTGGGCCCTTTTTTTTAGTCAAAGTGGGCCACTTTTTTGGCCAATGTGGGCCAGTTTGATGAGTTTCTTCACTATGTGGTTAGTAGTTTTGACCATTGTTGCTGAATAAATATTCAAACAGTCTGTCACAAAAGTAATGAATTACCATTTGCAACTGGGGGCCACCTTTTCATTGGTGCCAAGACAATTTTATGCCCCATTTCGACCCTGCCCAGACATACAGGCCTGGCTTTGAGCCATGATCCCTGAGGGCTTCACACCCAAGCTCACCGACTGCGCCAAGTCCCTCGGCTTCCACATAGAAAAAAACCTCTACTTCAAGAAGCACATAGCTAAGAAAGCTCAGACAGCTGTGTATCAGCTCTTCCTCCTGCAGAAAGTCAAGCCCTTCCTCCTTGCAGACAGCTTTAGATCCACTGTTCAAGCACTGGTCCTATCCCACCTGGATGGAAGGAATGCCCTTCCTCGAAGGCCTCCCGTCGTCCTCCCTTTTGCCCCTGAGAAGTGTCCAACATGTGGTTGCACACCTCATAAAGGGTCTATGCAGATACGACTACATCTCCCCAGCCCTCATCGACCTTCACTGGCTCCCATTCCATGCATGAATCACCTTTAAGTCTTGCTGCATCATCTATAAGGCAGTCATCCTCAAGTCACCCAGCTAACTTGCAGCAAAACTCAGCATGTCCATCAAACAGTGCACTACCAGAAGCCAGGGCATGTGCAGACTTGAAAGTCGCCACTTCAAAAGGGAAAGGACCAGAAAACAAGCCTTCTCTGCCTACGCTCCAAGAATATGGAACCTACTACCCATCAGCATCAGATCGCCCCCACGCTCCTAAAATTCAGAAAATGACTCAAGACCGACATCTTCAAGGAGTCTCTCCTCCTCGCCACGTAGGCCATCACGTCACCCCTTGAGCCTCCTGACTCTCTAGACACCATCTGCCCTGTCCTCCCCACCACCCTGTACAGCTGTACCCCTACTCTATGCCCCTCTATATCCTACCCCCACTTTATATCCATTTTGTTGTTACCCCTGAAAAGCGCTCTGTTATGCATCTGTACTGTTGTACACCGCTGTAAAGTGCTCTGTTGCTTCTCGAAGCTAGGTCCGTGCTTAATAAATAGCATAATAATAATAATAATAATAATAATAATAATAAGTCAATGGTCTGTCACAGAAAGAAACGTTTTGGTGGTACATTGATTCTTGGAGCCCCGAAATTTAAAAGGGATGTTCAAAAGATTACATTCTTAAATAATACACTGCTATGTGATGTGGTAATTCAAGACATAATACTTTGAAAGGTTGATAGTGGTGAAGTCCTTCAGATACATGAACATAAAAATCGGATGGAAATTGAGTACAAAGCACTATAAAAGTATAAAGCTGGACATGAGGACACTTTATCAACCAAGAGTTCTGTTACCTGTAATAGGAAAAGTTTGATGAGGCGATTCAGCAGTGAGGATAAGAAGCGGTGCGATGATGATATCAATAGTAGACAGCAGTGATGTTCTCTTGCTAAGTTTGAAGAAGTTTATAAATGCTTTGAAAAGTGGGTGTGTATGCGAATTTGGTGTGTGAATAGACAGCCCGGCCATGACGTATTATCATTACGAAGCCATCTTTGGGTATGTTTAAAGATTGATGGCGGTGAGAGTTTGATGACATCAAATTGCAAAGAACAATGTGGGCTTCCACAACCAACTATGTGATTAGTGCCTTTGCTAAGGGTGTGGGTGTGTAAGGAAGAAGCTAGTGGAAGAGCACAGGGTCTTGTGCATGGTCACATATACATGTTGATTGCAGGGACAGGGTCTTCAAAGGAGAGTCTGGAGATACCGGTTCTACAGTGGCCATGTGGACAATGGTCCTTAGAGGCAAGGCTCCTTCGACTCGTACAAGGTATTTGGCACCTTTTGCCTTCCCATCCACCCAGCCCCCTTGCCATTGACACTGGAGAGTGGATGGATGTGGATGAGACGAGCTCAATAGGCCCAACACCCTGTCAAAGGGCAGAGAAATGTGTTGATTGCAGGGACGGGGGTGTTCAAAGGGGAGTCTGCAGTGGCCATGGTCCCTAGAGGCAAGCCTCCTTTGACTCGTACATGGTATTCCGCACCTTGTGCTTTCCAATCCACCCAGCCCCCTTGCGAGTGCACTGTCACAGGTGACAACTGTCAATGATACTCGGGGGGGTGAACGTGGATGAGGCGAGTGCAATAGGCACGGCATCTCGTCAAAGGACACAGACATATGTTGATCGCAGGGACAGAGTCTTCAAAGAGGAGTGTGGAGAGAACATGTCTTAGGTGGACAATTGTGCATAGACGCTACAACACGTTAAGTTGTACATTCACTTACACTGTGTTGGACCTGCTGGCCCAAACATTTAAAATAAATTTTAAATAAATAAATGAACTCATTGAATAAATGAGTTCATTGATAAGGGATAACTCTTCAGTTACAACATAGTATTGTATGAATGATATTTATGTAGATGGCATGGCATACATTTTTTAAAAGAATGCTTGGCGGTGTTGGTGACTTGGAAATTACTTTTATTCAATTGTCATATTAGCACATTGATGTGATTTACTATGACAGTAACAGTGTTATTGTTACTTTTTATTGAAAGAGTTGTTTACTCAGAAATAGAATGTATTCTAGCATAGAATACAGGAAGGCAAATGGTAACGTGAATAAATGAAAAAAATATGATTTTCATTTGCCCTTTTAATGGAAGTACATATTCATTTTTAATTTCATTCCAGTTTATGTGCCCTGATTTATGTTGTTGAAAACTTAACATTTGTTTGTTTGTTTGTTTATTGCATTTATAACGCGCAGCAGACTCAGGAGTAGCAGGGCGCAGACGGATATGCGAAGCTTACATATGTTAAAAAAATACAGGCAAATACAAAATGTCGACTTTACATCTGAAATAATACAATGTGATACAATATACAGAACTTAAATTGCACAGAGAGGCTAAGTAATTTACAGCTAGGTAGTTGGAACTATACACAATTTACAGTCTAGCGGTAGGTCAAGCTGACATACCAGGTTTCAAGGCGAGCTAATTCTCAGTCAGGTTGAGGTGCATAATGAGGTTCTTTCTGAAGAAAGAATAGGGGAGGTCGGTTCTCAGCTGGTGTGGCAGGGAGTTCCACAGTTTGGCGGCTTTCAAAGGGAAGCTAACGCCGCCAATCTTGGACAATTTGAACCTGGGTACTACCAGACAGTTGGTGTTAATGGTTCTAGACGGTCTAATAGAAGTTCTTCTGGATATTCTGTCAGTGAGGTAGCTCGGTGCCACGTTATGTAGCGCTTTGTGCATCAAAGAGGCGATTTTAGTTGTATTTTATTATGGGTCGATAACGAGTTGTGATGACGTCTAGTGGCAGAGATATGTACTCTTTTGTTGATGCCTAGTGCAGCTCTAATGGCATTGTTTTGTAATATTTGGAGTTTTTGGATAATGGTTTTATTAGCACTGCTGTATAGGGCGTTGAAATAATCTAATCTTGATAGAATTAATGCTCTGGCCAGTATAAGGCAACTGTCGTTGGAAAGGAAGGGCTTGCCTGCTCTGATCAGCTTACAGGTATAGGCTGTGGTAGAGGCCAGAGAATTTAGTTGTTTGGTAAAAGACATCGTAGCATCCAGGTAGAAGCCAAGAGTTTTTACCTCCTTGGAGACGATGGTATTATTGCTGTCAATGATGAACGAGGCATATTCGTGTCCTAGTTTGGAGATGTTAGAAGGGGAGCCTAGGATTATCAGCTCTGTCTTGTCATCATTCAGGCATAGGCCGTGAGTAACCATCCATGCCTGAATGATGAGATAAATTCTGTTCACCAGCGCCAGGTCCTTGCCATGATCCCCTGAAAGCGGGAGGAGAATCTGAGTGTCATCTGCATAGTTAGTATAGGTGACACCCAGAAGGTCCAGATCGTCGAACAGCGGCTTGGTGAATATATTGTAGAGAGTGGGGGACACACAAGAACCCTGAGGGACTCCACACAGGATGGGGGTAGGGTCCGCAGCTGCAGATGGTGAGAATACTCTACTGGTTCTGTCGCTCAAGAAGGATTCTATCCATTTAGCAGCGGCTCTAGAAAAGTGGGCTGATGTATCAAGGTGCCTACATAGGACCTTATGATCAACCAAGTCGAATGCAGCTGAGAGATCGAGTAACAGTAGTAATGCTGTTTTACCTTGGTCTCGCAGCTCATCGACTTGTGTCTTTAGGTCTATCAGTGCAGTCTCCGTCCCGTGTAGCGGTCGGAAACCTGATTGGCGGACCCCTAGGAGTTTGTGCTGTTCGAGGTGTTTTTGGATCTGCAAGTAAGCAATTTTATCCAAGATTTTAAGAAGAAATTGTACTGTTGTGATAGGGCGGTAGTTGGCAGCGATAAATGGGTCTAAAGTTTGCTTCTTGAAAAGCGGAAGAACCCAAGATTGTTTCAGATTGGCTGGGACGGTGCCGGAAGCAAAGGAGGCGTTGATCAGTTTGGAAATGAAAGGGGAAAGGTCTCTCACGGCCTCTTTTATGATATACGCTGGGCAGATATCCCCTTTACAGTTAGAAGGTTTGAGAGAGAGGATAGTTTTTTCCACCTCGAGGATAGTAGTTTTAGTGAAACGGAATGTGGTATTTGGATCAGAGATATTTGCGTTAGGTGGGGAGTGGTGGTTGGTTGATAGAGATAAGTTCAGAGAGTCTTTTTTGTTTTTTATTTTGGTTTGGAGAGTGTTGATTTTGTTGGTTAGTGCTAGTTGTATGTCTGAGCACCAATCCTTGTCTTTAAGGCAGATATCAGGGGGCGAGATAGGGGACTCAAGCTCTTTTAGGATTGAAAATAATTCTTTCATACTGGAGTTGGACTTAGCTATCCTTTCATTGTATGAGTTTCTTTTAGCCTGGCAAATTTCTTTTTTGTAATGTGATGCAGTGGACGCTAGCTTCTTTTTGTTTTCGTGGGAAGGGCAAAGACGCCAATCAGTTTCCCATTTTCTTTTTAATAGTTGCAGGTCTTTTAACTGGGGAGTGAACCACTTGTTGAGATGTAATTTAGGTTTACTAGCTCTCAGTTTGTGAGGGGCGACTTTGTCCAAGGTAGATAGCATGATCTTGTTGTATTCATGTACCAAAGTACTTGGGTCCAGGTTGTCTGCCAGAGAATTTAGGGTGGGTAGAATATTAGGGATCACTCTGTCCACTGTTATATTCTTTTTTAGTCTAGTTAGGGAGGGTGGCGCTTCTTGGGGAGCCATGAGTTTTTGTCTGGTGGTGGAGTGTGTCATGGACATGAGGAAATGGTCTGTCCAAGATAAGGGAGAGATAGAGGTAATGGTAGCCGTGCAATTGTAGTCAGCAACCCACTCCAGGGTTCTACCCTTAATGTGGGTGGGAGCGTTCACCTTTTGGGTTAATCCTAATGCATTTAGGGCATTGGCTATTTGCACAGCATGAATATCAGAAGGATCATTCAGGCCTAGATTAAGGTCTCCAAGCAGCAGTACTTCGGAGGTAGGTTTGAGATTACAATCAATTAGATTATGCAGATCCTCTTCAAAGGTGCCAATGGCACCCGGTGGCCTGTACACTATATGCATGGTGAGGGATTGGGATTTCTTTAGTGGTAACTTGATAGAGAGGGATTTGCATGATTGCAGGTCGTGTGGAACTACTAGTCTCAGCGATAAGCTCTCTCTGGATATGATAGCTATTCCAACCCCTCGGGAGCCATCTCTGTCTTGTCTGAGAATCGTGTATCCTTCTGGGATGGCTAGCGTAAGTGCAGGTCCTGCAGCCTTGTGTAATCATGATTTGGTTATTGCTAGGAAGTCTAGGCTGTCTTCTGTAATTAGATCGGCTATGTCGATAGCGTGGCCCACCAATGATCTAGCGTTGAGGAGGGCTCCTTTTAAGGGCAGGTTATCTTCTTTAGTTATGGTCGTGTGTAAAGTAAGGCTATTAGGGGCTAATGCCTTGGAGGTGAGTATAGAAGTCTGAATATCAGAGATGCTACAGGTAGGAAGAGTAGTGGGCCATTTGGCGCTGGTGGATGATATGGTGAGGTGACAATTGGTTTTCTTGTTGGAAGGTGGTAGCGATCTGGTAAACGACTGGTAGATTTTAGGGAGTCTACTACGTAATTTAAGATTTCTGGTGTATGTAGTACAGGGGATCATGGTATATTCTCCTATGGGCTGGCAGTTGGGAAAGGCAGGGATACGCTGCATGGGTATCATGTTGGTGAAAGTATGTGGCCGTGATTTCTTCTCCGCTAGGAGGGTGGCGTTAGTGTAGGCTACTAGGCTAATGAGCAGCTGAAGGGTGATAGGTCTCATAAGGATATAGAGGATGCGGCAGCCTGGCATATTAAAGGTGAGCAGTGGGCTAGTTCAGCTTTAACTAAATAGGTCTGGGACTCAGTATGCGTAAATGGCAGCGTAGGTTTGGCAGTTCTAGTAGGATGCATAAAGGCCAGGTGTTATACCGTAGGGGCTAAGTAGTTACCACACGTGGTAGGTTACTAATTAGCAGTGGGAGTCAGAGAGGCACTAGTACAAAATACAAAACAAATGGTCACCTAGAATCGAATTTTGCAATGGGACCCAGAGAGGCACTAGTACAAAATGCATAACAAGTGGTCACCTAGATTTGAATTTTGCAATGGGAGCCAGAGAGGCACTAGTACAAAATGCATAACAAGTGGTCACCTAGATTCGAATTTTGCAATGGGAGCCAGAGAGGCACTAGTACAAAATGCATAACAAGTGGTCACCTAGATTTGAATTTTGCAATGGGAGCCAGAGAGGCACTAGTACAAAATGCATAACAAGTGGTCACCTAGATTCGAATTTTGCAATGGGAGCCAGAGAGGCACTAGTACAAAATGCATACAAAGTGATCAACTAGATTCGAATTTTGCAATGGGAGCCAGAAAGGCACTAATACAAAATGCATAACAAGTGGTCACCTAGGTTCGAATTTTGCAATGGGAGCCAGAGAGGCACTAGTACAAAATGCATAACAAGTGGTCACCTAGATTCAAATTTTGCAATGGGAGCCAGAGAGGCACTAGTACAAAATGCATAACAAGTGGTCACCTAGATTCGAATTTTCAAAACTTTCAATGAAACACATAGTAAATTGAAATCATTTGAAAAAATCCAATACAAAATGTGTTTATACGTATATTTTTTATTGGAAGTTAACCTTTTAGCAAAATGCTACTTTTTTAAAGGAAAAGTTGATAGAATTGACCAACTACAAATTATACTGCTGTGATTGAGGCAATGTCTGCATACAACATGTGTAGTGTCCGGACTCACTATGGAATTGTTCACAAATGGCTCAAACCACACAGGAAGGTATTACTCGTCAAACGTGAAATCCGAGTCTTCCATGAATTCACCATCTGAACGCTTGATAGGCCACAGGCCTGTACCATCTGTGTAACAAATACAGAAAAGGTTTCAAACCAAGAATTGTCTTAGAAGATAGAAACTAAAACTAAAACCAAAACCACACAACATGCACAATGCCAATGTAGATCATTTCTGCAAATTTTCAGAGGGTGATTAGTGTCACACTACTAGCACACAACAAGCCTACTGCCATGAACAAAAAAATCCAATTGCAATAGATACACAGGGTCGAGACTATGAGACAGTCAAGGGAAATATTATGAAAAAGAAACTTATCTAAAAGGTGACCCCACTGCTCATCCTGTCCAGATACTACATGCAGTCCGCAAATGATCATACAACTCTATCTGCAAATGGCACCTGTTAGACTGGATTTCTACACAAGTTGTTCTAGTGAATAAAAGTATCCTCCACTTTCGGAATGCATGTGTGAGCAAGCAATGGCAGGGCCACACTGTTAGAAAACTGTTCTAAATGTACCAAACTTTTAAAAGGGAGATATGGGGTTCAGGTAAGTACTGTTACAATTCACCCCTATGCCTTAATTCTTCTTAGGACTTGGCAGCTCTTCAGAAGATGATCCAAAGTCACTTTTCCCACAATCAGCTCTGGTCCTCGATGACCTGGGGTTGCAGTTAGAACCCTTTTCCAGTCATCGGCAAATGCTGGTGCAAGGTCTTCAGGATGGAGAATGCAGAAGAACTTGATGCAGGGCCCCTCTCAGCACAGGACTGGATGCAAGAAAGCGGTTTTGGACGATGGCCACCAAAGCATGGCCATGCATGGGGACACAGCTGTTGCAGTCAGACTTGACCTCCTATCTCGGGTCCCCTTGATGCTGGAACCAATACATTTGCCAGCGGCGACTCCAGTGTCACATACTGTGAATCCCCAAACTTCCGGGCCTCAGCACGGAACGGCAGTGGCTGCAGCATGTTAGCAAAGCCCCTGGCTCTTCTTTGCAGGACACACGACAATCGTCAGGATGGGATGGTCCCTCGACTCCAAGGGTCAAAGCTCCCTCACAGGACTTCTGGAGATCACCTACAAGACAGGGCTCTTCCACAACAGCAGCAGAAGTTGGTCCCCGGCCTTCTTCCAATGGATCCACGTTCTCTTTACATGTCTTGTAGCTGGACAGGATACTTGTCTCCTTCAGGATTCTTCCAGGATCTCTCTGGAACGGGTGCAGGGGTCCTCTTCTTATCCAAAAGGCAGGTAAGAGCCGAAACACCCACTAGCCAATCTAAGATCTGTCCCACACACAGACACACCCCAGCAGTGGTCCAAAAAGGACCACTGCTGGCACAGCTCATGCATACCATTCAGACACACTGAACCCAGTTTGTAGATTGGGACCAGACAGTCTCAACCCACTTCCTGGCAGCAAATATACATGGCCCTGCAGTAGCCCAAGAAAAGCCTCAGCTTTCCTGGGAACAGGAAGTCCATATAAGGACTGTCCAGTTTTCACAGATCAGGAAGAAAGGTAAGTGAAAAGATGGCCAATGGATAAACAAAAAACCTTCTGGCACGGCCATGCTTGGACACGAGCCACCGTGGGTAGCCAGATGCGGAAACCACAGTAAGGCTGAATAAAAATACACTAAAAATAGCAAAAAGTAACTGCTGCCACCAGCTTGTCCCTTAGTCACAGCTAAAGTAACCAAAAACCCTCTGAGTGTTAGACTAGTGCAAAACAAAAGGTGTACCCATTGTACTGCATCGTAAGATGCATTGTACAATGATAAAAGTTACCAAATGTGGCAACAATGTAACAAGACTAAAGGAAACAATGTTTCCCAGTGCTGGTAACCTGGAGGACAGGTCAGTTTCCACATGACAAATGAGCAAAAGCCAGTGTAGTGAAGCTAAAGGCTTCACTGCACTTTAAAAAGTTCAGGTCAGATTCAAAAATAAAAAGCAAAAGGTTTGTAGGTCCATAAAAATGGAGGGAAATATGCTGTAAAGAGACATCTTTCCTAAGAGCGCCCAAAGGCACTCACATCTGTATTTATGAAACAATGCATAAAACAGAAAGACAAAAGCATAATGAAAACTCTTCAGAACATGGAATCCTTCCCTGTTCACATCCACACTGAAAGAAGTATGTGGACATTCTTTGGGCTGCATATCAAAAGTATCCTGTAGAAGACCCTTTCACCATATAGAAATGCTGGCAACACAACACTCTACAATGTGCACACTTGTGCATAAACTGTAAGGTGCTAAGTGTTGAGCTCTGAATTACAAAAAACAAACAAAACTGGCACACCACAAGAAGTCCTCAGACAAATAAATGCCACACAAAATAAATATTTTGCCACTGAAGTAGAACAAGAAAATACAATTAATTCATAAACTAGAAATCCAACATTTCTAAGCAGTGATTCCTTGCAATACATAGCAAAAATAAATAATAAAGATTCAAAACATCTCTGCTTAAATTGCAGAAAAAGTGGGTCATTACCGTTTTTCTGGTGCAGTAAAAATGCCTGGTAAATCCAGTATCAGCACTTTTACTGCACTGGTAAAACACAGGTTTGCCAGTGGGGGGTCGCTGATTTACTTCCAAATCAGGCCCCCACCAGCCAAAACATGCTGGATTTACCTCCATGGAGTCCTATGGAACTCCATGGAATGGCAAATGACCACCCTTTGGCTGCCTGCAAGGTGGCGGAAATGGTAAGTCACTTTCATACCGAGAAACTTATGACAACCCCCAAAGTATGTCTGCTGTCGAACCTTTTACAAGCAAAATACATGAATAGTGAAAATTGAGGGCATTGAGCAATCATAACAGTTTAAATTGGCCTTGTATCTCACAACAGAAAATAAATGATGTAACAGATCCCTTATTATTATGTCCGTATTGCAATAATAAGCTTCATGACAAACAAGTGCCCTGTCGAACTATCAATAACAACTTAGAAATATTCCCATTTCCAACAATTCAAAATATATGAGATAATATTAGTGCTCTATTTTCCTGCTACCACTTTGCTTCCCCATTGCCTCCACATACCCTTTCCTCCCAACTCACTCATTTTCTTTCTCAGCTCAAAACATTGGTGTTACTTTTGATCTTTTCTATTGTTCTTTTCACATATTTCTGATACTGCTCATATTTGTCACTCTTATCGTTTCAATATTTGTTGTGCTTGTACTTTCTTATCTTTCCAGGCTAACAAACCTCTTATCACATCCCTCATTTTCCCTCATCATGATTATTGTTCTGCACTCTATTAGTCTTCCCGCTTCCCATCTTAGCCCACTTCTGTCCGACTACAAATCTGTTATCTGTCTTCTTTCATGCTCTTCCATGACTTCTTCTCTCTTCTGTCTATCTCTTTTCCACAGTTTGAATCTTTTTTCACTTCCCCTTCATATTGCTTTCAGGTGCTTCCAAGTTATTGCACTCTCTCTTCCCTCCGCTCTTCACTGTCATATTTTCTTAGCTCACAATATCAACACCTTCTCACTGTCACAACCCTCCTGCCCCCTCTCGTTCTCTCGTTCTCTTTGGCCATAAGCACTGGAATTCTCTTTTCCAATCTATTCGGTCATTTCCTTCACTCCATATATTTTGTTCTTGACTAAAATCGTGTTTTCTTTGTGATCTAACAAGTGATGTCTCTTCCCTCTGACTTCCTAAATAATCTTCATCATTGTTATCTGATTATGTAGTATTTCTAATTGCAGTCTACAGCGATTTGGCAAAAGCGCTCTATGAATACAAATAACTACAAATATTATAATTCAAACAGTACACATTCAAACTATGATACAATTAAAACACAAGATTCCAAATTGGCGCCATCAGAATTACTTAGAGGCATTGGTGGCAAAGTTGTATATTTACCGTTTGACTGCAAAGAAAACATTAAAACTTTAGGAGTAAGAAGTCCATTAAATCAATCTCTAATTGTATTGGTGAATAGCGTACCAACAAAAGACAGAAATCTGGCAAGAACCAGTTGAATTAAAGAAGTTCTATTATATCTAATATAGCACAGCGAACACTACAAAAACATAAATATTGAAAACAACATATAAGAAGCCAACAACATTTATGAAGACACACCACAAACTGGTCAGTTTGTAAGAGTTGATGCTAACAATATGGAGATTATGCTTGATGACTACACAATCTACCCACTACATTCACAAACCACCAGGGGAGATGCTTAAGAAGCATACCAAATGCATCAAGCAAAGAGCTCTCCAATGAGTGTATGGGACAAAACGTAGAAGCACGCTGTTTTACACTATTTTCTCTACAGGAATAAAAAGAAGCTATAATGAAAGACCTTTGCAACTCTGAGCATCGGAGTATCGTTCTCTCAGAATGTATGCTGAAGATCCAAGATTCCATCAAAACATTGAAAAAATTGTTCATATCTTGTTTGAAAGTGCACAAGACAATCTATGCTATAGAGTGCTCACACATTAAAAGCTGGACCCCCTTTCACCAACATTTCAACTAAACTAAAGATAAGAAGACAAAAATAACATGTTGGAGTCGTGTTACAATTATCTTGGCAAATATGTGTGTCAATAAATCCTATTGTTTCTGACATCATGCAGATGTACACTAAGGGACCCAAGACCCCCCCCCCCCAAGACCACCTACATGGCTCTTTACACTGAATTGTGCAGAATATGAATATGCATGAGATGATTTACATGACTTCCAACACACTGCAAATCAAAATAAAGAAGGAAGAGAGTTCAAAAGCACATGGAAAATCTATCACTCAATCCAGTAAAGGTTTCACGTGACTTACACCATCGTTTTTATTGCAGTATGACATTTCATCTACAACAAAGTTTGCCCTCCACTGGGGGAGGTAGAACATTACATTTGCAGAAACAGTGCATTTCTAGAGGAGGACCATATGTGCCCATGCTTTTCTGGATGATAGAATGCTCCCATATAGGCCATGACAATGATGGCACTGTCTTAGAATGCAATACATTACTTGCATCATCCCAACAGAAGAAATAAAAAATACCTTGCAAACTAAAATAGTACTTTGCCAAGGACATAAGTGTGGAAAATATTGTTGATGCTGATACAGAAACAAAGGCAAATGCTACACAATAGTTATATGTCTGCCTTTAGAAACAGTGTCAAAGGCAAGTCTCCCTAGAACACACAATATTAAGAGATATTGGGGGAATGCAGAGGTTGGGCTGTAATGCGGCGGTGATAGTATGTTTACCGCTCTGCCCAATTTATGAAGAGGCCCAAAGCCTCCAAGAACATTAATGGTTACAATCCAATCATTGCATCAATGTGGAATGGTAATGGTAGAGGCTCAATTGGTCACAGATAAATCCCCGGCAGTTGCAAGAAATGTCACAGCCTAGCTCACCAAAGTTGACAAGACTGAGTTAATGAATTCCTGGTATAACATTTAGGGCATGATCACAAATTGGGTGGTATCCTGGCATACCGCCCAATGTTAGTTGCGTTAGTGCCACCTGGTCCGGCGCTATTAGTGCTGGATCACGGGTTGGAAGATAACGGGAAATCCCCATTCCCCACTGGGTCCATTGGACCCAATGGGACATTTTCGGTGCAATTACTGTGCGCTAATACCGCCAGCAGTAATTGCACCAAAAACGGGGCACTAAATGGGATTTTCTTCTCCATCAAAAAGCTGAAGGTAGCACAGCCCATTTAGGGCCCAACTCGTGATCAGGCCAGCCCTTAAATGCAGCAGTATTAGCACTACTGCTGCATTTAAGGGCTACCAACCAAATCGTAATCTGGCCCTTAGTCACAAAAGAAATGTTCTCAAAAACTATACAGCTTCCACGTATAAATGCTCCCACATAGAGTGCAGATCGTACGGAGCACCAGACTGCTTAACAGATACAGCCTTCTACAGAACATTTTGGAAGTATTCTCTGGCCAAACGTTGGTCAAGCTTCATTTAGAAAAAGAGTGCTCAAATCATTGCAAGCAGTTGAATATCTAGCTAACATTGTAAAAGCTAATATCATTGACACTTACTACTGTGATGATTCATTAGGTCTTGTTACTTATCACAGAGGAGATCCCTTTCCTATGAGGCTAGGGAGGTGAGGCTGCTACTCTATAGTCCCCCTAGGGATGGTAATATGCAGGAGGACCTCATAGAGAGGGACGCACCTCCTGGGGACAAGGGCGTCCACCTGGGGAAAAACCGCTGTACAACCCTGTTACAGGAACCCCTGCCCTCTTGGTCACCCTTTTCTTCCACCATGGATAGTGGAACCATGTGTTACTGTAAAGCTATGACTGTGACAGATGTAGGACATACTGGGACAAAGAAGAGCATAAGAAGCCGTATACAAAACCAGCCAAGTACGGTCACGAGGTGGCTCACTGGAGGCATGAAGAGTGCCAATGAGACATTTCAAGATGGTGTTGACGTTACACGAGGGTGGAGTCACAATTATAAACTACAATACAAGAAAGTACTGGAGAACTCGGCTCACAGAAGTCAGCAGCATGCACGCCCTGCCTGGGAGATTCGAATCGGGAGGACCAGAGATGCAGAAAAGCTGTTCCTCCAGACAGAGGCCACACAGAAGGGAAGACTTCTTTAGCGTCCCCAGAGCCGTCTGGCAGCCGACCTGACAGACGGGAGAAGCAAGCAAAGTGGTGGCACGACCGCAGAAAGTGGACCATAAGGTTTTGGCATGGTACCGGGACCACCAGAAAAAAATAAAGAAGGAACTTGTGAAGAACCGGAGCAATTTCCCAATGGAGAACCAGGTAACAGGAACAGTGGGGAAACTAGGAGGGGTCCGGGAAGCCAAACAAAGAAGCCAGAGAGCAGCGGTAGTAATCTCCCTCGTAGCAGTGGTTAGCCAAACATCACTGCCCCAGCAGAGTGTATTGGGAGTCACCTCCCTCGTCGCAGTGGTTAGCCAAATACCAAAGCTCAAGCAGAGTGCAACGGGAATCATCTCCCTTGTCGCAGTGGTCGGCCAAACACCACTGCTCAATCAGAGCACAACAGGATTCATCCCCCTCATCGCAGTGGTTGGTCAAACACCACTGCCAAACAGAGTGCCACAGGAGTAATTTCCCTCATCACAGTGGTTAGCCAAGTCCCACTGTCCAATCAGATAACACCAGGAGTCACCTCCCTCGTCACAGTGGACAACCCCATTCCACTGAGGAAGGAGGCTGTTTATCAGGTACTGCTGACCAAGTAGACTGGAAAGGGAGAGATCTCCCCTGTTGGCATGATAAATGGAAGGCAAATAAGGCTGTGAGTATTTCTACTTCTTGGAAGGAGTTACAGAGTTACAGTAAATCCAGCGGGATACCACCCAATTGTAGTACCATTACCGGCACTATGCCTGCCAGTATTACCAGCAGATTACAAGTGGCAGTAAGAGTATGGAATTCCCCATGGGAATTTCTGGTATTACCGGCACCGGTAATACCTATGCTCGTAATACTGACATTTTTTTGTGGTGGAATGCCGGAATTACTGGCAGCCTGGAGCTGCAGTTAAATCCGGGCACCCCAGCACCAAGCTCAGAATATGCCGGCCCAGAATTACTGGCATTTTAATTCAGACCGGCATACTAATAATGAGGCTCCATGAGTTTTTCTACTTCTTGGAAGGAGATACAGAGACTGAGTCAAGTTTTCTAGAAGAGTACTTAAAGAGCACCGTGGAGAACATTTATAAAAAAAACCATGAGAAAGGACGTCGTTCCCCTGGTTCTTTGTAATTGAAAACTGAAGCAGCTATTTCTAATAAAAAGGAGGAAGCAGGAAACAAGGAGAAGGGAGTCATTCTCCTGGTAAAGGGAATGCAAACTGCACTTTAGTTAAAGACTTATGTTTATAGTGTTAGGGTTAGATTAGTTGGTTTCGACGGAGGATGGAGAACCTTTGATTTTGACGGACATTGTGACACTCATGCAAGTTTTCCTAGGTTGAGGCAGGCCAAGCCCCATAGAAGTACAGCGAGATAGATTTCTTTATTAATTTAATAAAAGTGTGCAACCCACACAATGGCCCCTCCTTGTCAGTCTCAATCTTCTCCACCCTCACACTATCCAAAACAGAAGTCGTGCTTTCCAAAGCATGTGTTTATAAGAAATAGCACAATATTACACATTAAAACGTCCCACCAAATGAAATAGCTGACAGATATGGGGGGTTAAACTGTGAAGAATGTCTAGTAAGACTTTCAAAACCCCATCTAATTTCCATGTAAAACTACTTTTCAAATATGCAGACTGGAAAGAATGTTCTTGAATCTAAATACTGCAGTTTTTCAAAACGTGAAGAAAATAAGAAAATTCCTGAGAGCACAATAATACACTTCAAAAGGCTTTTGAAGCAAATTAAAGCAGCCTTATAAGTGAGAAATGTAAACAGTACGAGCAAATATTAGTAAATGAAATTCACCAAGAAGAACAAATTGATACAGAAATATGTAAAGAAACGTCCAAAGGGAGTCAAGCATCTCTTCTAGGTAGTGTGAGGAGTCAGGAATGAAACCTGGACACAAGGGTGTCATGGTTTTCTTACAATAAAAAGGGGGTGCGGAAATGCCTCTCTTTCGCTTACCTAAAACCAAAACTAAGGGTTTGTCTATGTCAGAACAACCAAAGCAAAACTGTCCCAGTCCAAAGTACTATTCTGGGCCTCACATTCTAACAGAATTAGCTCGAAGCTGAAACGGATAATGTCTTTAGCCTTGAGTGGTTTATGAATGTTCAAAAATGAAAAATGTGTAACTCCAACACAAAAGTTCCAGAATAATATAGTTACATGTTCCAGAGGGTGGTTCCCTTCCCCTTGATTTCTCTTCACTTTGGTGTATATTCAAAGATATCAATTCCTTGAGGTTCTCTTGATCAACAACACAATTTGTACACAAAACAACTTGGCTCTTTGTCTTTATCTTTTTAGGATACCTGTGCACTCTGCAGCCAGGTTTTCACTCCTCTTCTCTTGATCAGCACAGCCTTGCTAGTCCTAATATATCTTTCTCAGGACCTCTTTAGCTGATGTATTTCTTATACACAGTTCAGCTTTTCCTTGCATGCTGTGCTTCCCTACCAGGGTTTTCGTATATGAACACACTTGCAATTACCTGGTATATTCTCCTGCCAGGACTTTCTTAAATGAACATGCTTGCAACGGCCTGGTAAACTCTCCTGCCAAGACTTTCTTATATGCACACACCTGCAACTTCCTGGTGTACTCTCCTGTCAGGACTTTCTTAGATGTGCACACTTGCAGCTGCCTTGTATACGCTCCTGACAGGGTTTTCTTATATGTATATTTTCCTTGCAGCTTCAATGTGCCAGATGTACTCTCCTGACAGGGTTTTTGCACTCCTAAACTTGATATTCTCTTATCTTTGCTTTATTTGGTATTGTATCTGCCTGGTGTACTATTCTGCCAGGGCTTTTCTTATCTGTGTATTGTATACACTCACAAACTTGAACGTGTCTTACATATGTTCTTTTTACATTTTAAAGAAATTCTCACTTGCTCTTTCTCTTTCATGTACTTAATTTGCTTCATTAACAGTTATTCAGGTTTGGCATGGCTGCCAATATGCCCGGTGTCCCTGCTTCCCTTTGGTGGACTCACCGGCTCTTGCTGGGGTACTCTGTTTCTCCTGTGGTAAGCTGGTGGTCGTTGTTGGGTATTAACTTCCATTTCACCGCCTTCGTTCCTCGGCTTCTCTGCCTTTTACAGTTCCTGCTGGGCTCTTCTGCTTCATTTCAGGCTTCAGTAAGGCAAATACTGCCTTACAACACCTGCAAACGCACAGGAGACCTGCATCAGCTTCTGGTGTTCTCATAGCATGTCCTTTTTGCGTGGTCAGCTTTCCCTTTCCTGATCCTTGAGCTGGTTGGTAAGTCAGATTTTGACGGCTTACATACAGATCTTGTGAAAAGGTCTTCAGTACCCTTCCTAGGTGGACGAGGTGACGTATAATGATAATGATGTGTTATTTATGTAGCACCTTGTAATTTGTTATTTAACACATGCTTAATACCCGGGGATCGAACCTGTGTTGCTTCACGTCGACTTTCTTCCAAGGTGAGCGTGTTACCCGTGAGCTAAGGCATTGGTCCTGGATGGGGTATTCTCAAAAGAAGAAGGGGGATACCATGTCTCATCCGATGGTTCCATGATATTCCCCCGGAGGCTGTCTCCCCCTTGTGAGCCTCCCTCATATAGCCACCCCTAGGGTCAGGTAATGGCTGCTGCCCCCTGGCCACATGGGGAGAGGTCACCATTGGATTTATCACATTATTCAAAAACCATTTGAGAGACCAACTTCTTCAAAATGAAGCAGAAATAGCAATGAGCAAGGTAAAAATGCCATGTTAAAATCCATGCACCCTGAAACATATTTCTCTCTGCTCATATCATAGTTCAACTAAGCATTTACCAGGAAATCACTGAACAAAAAGACATTGGATTACACCATCAGCACAAAACATGCAATTGTAATAGTTACTAACCTATGCTCTTATATATTAGTGTTGAAGCTAGTTTGGGCATATCTAATTACAACAATATGTACATTTCTGCAAGAAAAACAGAAAACAAATGCTCGTGTGCTATTACAGAGCCACAGGTTTAGCTGCGTAAAACATGAGAGGTGTAACTTTAGATCAACTCCTATTCCTTCCAGTTGAGCATCAAAACAAACTAGAGTGTTACAAATTGTCTGCAGAGGCTGCATTTGAAGTAAGAATAATTCCACGTAAAATTAAAGTTCTCCTAATAGATGAGGTTAGCATAGTTTCTAACTTAATACTAGCCTTCATTCACCTCACAATGCAAGATGTCCCTAAGACTGCACATGAAGAACGGTTTGGAGGAAAACATATCATTGTGTTTGGGGATCTCCTACAGTCAATACCAGTCAAAGCCAACCTGTATTCAAAACAATACGTCCTAACGATTGTCTTACTATATTTAGCAGCATAGGTAATGAAAACTGCGGGCATCACTTTTGCAACAGAGAACTTCTACAAAATGAGTCAGTCAGCAGACTCAACACATGATCAAATACTAAAGAGCATAATAATTGGTGTACCTAGTGAGCAATCTAACACAATCTTAAAAGTAGACTTTAAATTAACTGTTTTGAAAATATACATACCTCATTTGATGGACCAATTAACACACCAAAATAAACAGGTATGTTTAGTGTCAACCCTTACAGATGGTTCCCAATGTAATGATTAAATGCTTCAAAATGAAAATAACCCAATAGATCATATCAAATGCAAAGACAAATTAGAGGTACATAGCATGAAACTCCCCATATGTCAACAGGCCACTGCATGCCTACACCAACTGGAGAAATCTGTATCGACACATTTGGATTAGAAAAGTTGCGGACTTTCTGCCTAAACTCCACAGTAATTCTAAGATGCATCCTCGATGCAGACCAAGTTTAATCAAGGAAACAATGCATACAGTCCTTAGGTTACAACAGGCCTCAATATCTGAACTTGCCACAAGCCATTGACTAATGAGAATTGACTCTTGGCAAGTAAGAAATGGTGTGCTTGTGTATGTGGAGAATTGAGGGGTTGAATGACTTTGTATGCCTGGCTAGTACCTTGCCACTTGAAATGATAACCCTTGCTTTACAATCACATTCAAATGAAAACAATATCCAGTTTGTCACTGTCAAATTTCTCAAACTGTGAGAAACTCAAAGAATTTAGCATGTGTTATTCTTTTTAACGCTATATACGTATGAAGATAGCAATTCTCTCTGTCTTCTGCCTCTTGCATACACTGAAACACTTCAGAAGTCACAAGGTCTAACCCCCCATCATGCACTTGTAGACATTGGAAAAAAAGGTCCTTAAAGGAGGAATGAGTTATGTAGCATTCTTATTGGTTCGTACACTCACAGTCCTATTTTTACTGAACTTCGATACAAGCAAAATCCCTTTCATTCTTGAATATAGTAGATTACTTACATTGTAGACACTACACTTTGAGATGTACCATGTACCTGAAAAAAGAAAACCTCCAAAAAGAGAACTACGACACATTGAAACCATGTCCTACCTCCAATAATCCTAATTTAAAAAGTAAACAATCACACAGACTTCAAGCCCATCACACTACACTTCCATTGGGCCCTTTACATTTCAGAATATCACTGGAGTCAATTGTTATGTAAATGTTGCAATCAATCTGCTGTTTCATTGTACCACTTTGTGACCAATATGTACTTGTATGACTTCAAACAACTATGTTTCCAATGCCTTTTGCACCAAATTGCAACAAGCAATCCTGGCACAATCTACACTGTATTAGGGATAAGACGAGCAGCGGATCAATGTGCAGGATTTGTTAAATTCACCATAAATACACAAGAGGATCCCCAAGAATACCTCATGCACTTACAAGAAGGTCTACAGAGAGAACACATTTCTGTAAGGCAATTCTGGAGATTACATGCCACTTGGAAACATGCATGCGGTCCCTGCAACCATGTTTGACAGGTCAATGTTCCAAAATAGCAATGTATTCATATATCGACATCAAACTGAGATAGTATACCATTTCAGCAATTTCTAAATAATGCAAATCATAATTGCCTATGGGTTCTCCAGACAAACATGATACGTTTCAGCCCATGCACTAGCTTAATGGGGTATTATCTAAGACTCCACTGTGATGACTTCTGTGGAGTCATCACAGAATCCCAGCCTAGAGTCTCCTCCCATTGTGGCCAGGAGCAGGCAACCGCTAACTGATCCTGACCCTGGGGATGGTATTAGGAGGGAGGATCACATGGGCAGAGAAGGCTATCAGGGGAAAGTGGTGACTCTGTCAGGAGAGACGCTGTATCCCTCCTATTCTGAGGAGGGGGTTCCTATGGTGCCTGAATGTTTAATGGCATCTTGTCATAGTCATGCCTCCCCTTCTGAACTTTCCCAATGTATTAGGAATAAGAACTCTCTTGGTACATATGTAATTAATGAATGTGAGAGACAGGGGGTCAATATTACTACTTTTAGTAATAATAATACTTCATGGGGTTCAGGTTACAGACCTGAGAGAACCTCTATATGTGCATTAAAGTCTTCTCTTAAACATGTGCCTTGTGAATGCCCTAAGCAATGAAGATTAAAGGAAGTTAAAACATCTAGGAACATTATGGACTTTATGTCGCATAATGCTCCTAGTACTGAGCTAAGGAGGATGAATCAAGAGTTTCCAAAGTGTGAGGTGCGATCTAGTTGTCCTAATGTCCCATACCTGAGCGGGTCCTTTAAACATTTAAAGGCATATCAGGTGCGAGCCAAAAGGAGACAGCAGGGGGGAAAGCAAAGGAGACATCAGGGGAAGCAGCAAAACGAAGCAAGGACTGAGGCCACTGCTGTAGCGACAGCGGGATGCCACGTGGAGAGCTTAGAGGAGGTAGGAATCCTTAGTGTATGCATAGAACGTGCAGCGATATTGATCTCGGTAACCCTGAGGGAGATAGAAGACTCCTGCGTGCTACAAACAGTTCCGGCGTATGGTATGTACCAGTGAGCATTACGGGTTGTGCAGGCTCCGGGGACAGACAGCACAAGCCATGGTATGTTGGTGGGAGCTGTCAAACTCTGCAGAAGTCCCGGCAAATGAAGAAGCGGTGTCAGCATTTCCGAAGGAGATGCCAGGGAAGACTGGTGAGTTTACCTAGGGTGCAGGTGACCCCAGGGT
The DNA here is from genome assembly GCF_040938575.1 of Ambystoma mexicanum. NCBI lineage: Eukaryota > Metazoa > Chordata > Amphibia > Caudata > Ambystomatidae > Ambystoma > Ambystoma mexicanum. Next base: position 320,440,492 of record NC_090926.1, on the reverse strand, counting down.
GCTCCGAGGGAGACCGCTGAATACTTTTCAATGCCGAACCGTTGAGTGTAAGCAAATTGGGCGCAACTCTTCTATATATAGATTGTAGATTATTGTAACCAGCATCGCCAAAGCTAAACTGGGGGATAGCCAGTAAAAGAATATTCTAACCTACATTGCTCAAGCACAAGATGAGCAATAATAAAGCAAAGAAGATACAACTTCCTGAAGAGGGATATCTAAAAAAAGGGATATTGTAACATGCATTGCCAAAGCCAATCTAGGCTGAAACTGACATCAAGGCAAGAGAAATTTGATAATCCCATATCAAGGTACCTCGAGGGAGGGAGTTGTAAACCACATTACCAACAGCCGAGGGGTTGTGTTAAAGAAAGACAGATAAAGCAGGAGAAAAGCCCTTCTTGTAACAAGGAACAAGGGGAGAAAAGTATAACCTGCATTGCCTGTGGCAAACAAGTCCCTGTGAAAACTGTTGTCTTTTTGAATAGCATGTTAAAGAAAGAAACTGTATGCCAATTATGTTGACAAGCCTTACCACAAAATACAAGATGTCGAAGTCAGAGTTTATTTTATCCTGGCAGCAGAGTAAACCAGGAGAGGGACAATTAGTGGTAGTGCTGGCAGGCGAGTGGACCATGAAGAAGGTAACTTGAAGTCTAATGAATGTGGTACAAGGTTGTAACAGAGAAGAAGTAGCAATTCCTTGATTGTGTTTGATGATCTATGACAGAAAAGAAGTGGACCTGAATACCTTTTATATGCTTAAGGTGCCCAAGCTCTCAGAGAGAACCATAGAAAATCATGATAACCTCACCACAAGAATCATCCATTGGATAAGATACTGTAAAGGCTGCTGTGTTCTATTTTCAAGGATGATATTCTGGGTGCTATTAGACCTCTTGGTCAATTTGAATCAACAAATTATGTAATAAGAGATGCACTGATTGGCCACGGCTAACCCAGGGTTTACTGGCAATAGATTGTAGAACCTCTTCCCCCCGGTGATTCAGATATTATCCTTCAGAAATGTGTAACATGATCTCATAATGATAGAGAGTTTCAGTCTCTTCAACAGCCTCATCTTGAGCATATATCTTCTGAACCCATTATCGGAGGTCCTGGAAAGAAAGACTGATTTGAATGCCCCCTGCTTGCATCTGACATTCTACCCTGTTAACAAACTAAATACTGCAATAACATTCAGACTATTTGATCCTGGAATAGTGTGGTTCTTCAATAAAAACTACACGATGTGGACTTGCAAAACTGTATTGATCAGTGTTATATCATTTGTTTCCATGAATGGAGATAGCCACGATTTCCATGCCAGGCTTTTAGTGTTTCGATATTCCACCTGTTAAGGGAAACAATAAATGGGCAAGTGGGGGTTAGAGTTTGGACACAAATGACTTTGGATCATGTGATAACAATGGAAATTACACATTTTGAGATTTAATGTGTCTTTGTTTATGAAATGTGTACCTAAGACTGAGTAAATGGAAAATGTATTGAATGCCGATGGTGGAAATGGAAACCTTAATTATGCAACTGAAAAAGCAATGCTAGAGCCGTTAAGAAATAGTAATTGTGGTAGAGGGTGATTTTAATATGCAATTCAAACCTCTGTATGTCACTTGGGCTATCTTGAACAAGGGGGATATAGGTTGGAAGGTTCCTGACCTAGCTTTTGACACACCTACATGGATATGTGTAGAGAGGCACAGTTTATTGCTCCTAAACTGGGTTTCCAGTTGGTGAATGATCGCACTGCATAAGATCAACCAGCAAAGGAAACATATAGGAGAGGTGATTTGTCATACCACATTGATTGTATTTTGATAAATATGGGTTGCTGGGAATTGATCCAGGATGTTAGTGTAATTTACAGACTTGAAAGTGATCATGACCCAATTGTTCTCAAGCTTAAAAGTCGCCATACTGACTATGCTCCTTCACATAGTCCCACTAATGATCTCCTGGTATCTAGCTTCAGACGGAGACTAAAGTGGAATCAATTAGATCTTGATGAAGTTTTGCCCATACTTTATGGGAATATATTTTCAGTGTTAGGAGAATTTTCTTCAATTAAGGAATTGCAATAGAGTGGATATAGAGCAGATATATCAATCATAATCTAATGTATTACCCATTTTGTTACCACATTGAAAAATGTCATCTGTGCAAAATATCGTTCTTGCAATAAATGATTTAATGCAGAATGCAGCGTGGTTGAAGAGGTTTGAAGGCCAAAAAATTGTCATTATCGTGAATATGTAAGTCAAGTGCAAAGCCTTGATTAAAGAAAGGAAGAAAGCCCAAGCTCAATTGTTGAAAGCCCTAATGAAAAAACTAGGGATAAGGACCACAGAGTGTTTTTAATAGTGTAATGACTGGGAAACTGAGTTACACTACAACCAAGGCATAACATAAGCAATGTTGCATAGCAATATGCTTTGTAATTCTGTAGGTTTGTTAATCAAATAGTCGCTTCTGTAGCAGAGCTGGGGATTTCAATTCCCCTGTTTAATGAAAACACAGCTCCCCCTGCATTCCTCTCTTGCACTCCGGGCTCCCTACACCCTCTTTTCTCTGTTCACTGCATGGGTCAAAGGGGAAAATAAGGAGAGCGAGTGCAGCAGTAATCACCTCCTCCACTCTGAAAAACGCCAAAGGCCTGTGTGCGAGTGCTGTAAGGAAGACATGGGATCAAAGTAGACAGACACAAGGGACCACAGTTCAAGGGTGTTTATTGAACTTTATCAAGGGTGTGATAAACGCCTATCTAAACCTAAGGGAGCAAGCTATGACCATCACATAATAATAATGCAGTCCTAGTGGAGTCTCACCAAAATAAAAGGGCCTATACTAAAAAACCTATTGCCAATCCTTACCACTAGTTTACAAATAGTGTGGGGAAATGTTCATGAAAAAGAAAGAAGGGCTCACAAAATGATAAGTCGCGATGTTCAGGCGGTTGGCCTCTCTTCCCCATATTTTCAGCATGGGACAAGGCGGTTCACTCGAGCAAAGCACACTCTTGGGCTTCTTCAGCACGAGGACACAGTTCCATTACCAAAATCAGGGCCTTCTGTGTCCAAGTCCCTTAATTTATCAAAGTCTCTTGATTCAGAAGGCCTGATGTACCAAAACAACTAAATGTTCCTTTACAAATATTCAAGTCAGGTGATTCACTCTTTACCGTTGATCCCCCTCTTCCGGGCTCAGATCCTCATCTCCATTGCGTATAGAATATCTTTTCTCTGGTGACACACAGTTCACCCTGTATCCCCCTCAGCCAGGCTCAGATCCCTTTTACACAATTAGTCTCCCTCAGACCAATTACAGTTAGTATTAACTATCAAAGATTTTCGAATGTGCACATGGTTTGGCTTGACCCGTTGCAGGACCACTTTGATTTCACATTTCACAATGTTATACCCTCAATCAGACCACCCAGCTTATGGCGATTTTGCGATTTGCAAAAAAAACGCAAAATTTGCCTTTTCCCGCTATGGCCGCTATAAATCATTAAATGAGCGCAAAAAAGACACATTAGCTTTATGTATCTTTTTCACGCTCATGTAATGATTTATAGCATCCACAGAGGGGTTGCCAATAGCAGCAGCTCAAAGGTTAACAACTCCACTGAGCAAAAAGCAAATAAACCGAGGGGCTTCAGTTCAAAGGTGTGAACCAGGGTTGGCACCTTTGAATTCAAGCCCCTCCATGGAGCTGATCGAGCTGTAGCCCTCTCCCCCCTCCACACCCCAAAATGTTAGGCTGTGGTGACTCAGCCTGGCTGTCCTAAAGAGCGTGGCCAGACAGAACGGGACACAAATGACAAAGGCCTTGCAATTAATTACCATAGCAGCAGCTGGCAATTCCTATACACAGTTATGTTAAAATCAAGTAATACTGTTGGATTTGCAAATGCTTGTTTTTAGCAGGACTTCAGTGAAAGACACTCATAGAAACTATTTTGGGGAAGGAACCCACGTTTTGTGTTTGGCAGAGGTACTGGACCTGATTAAGTGTAACAGAGTTATTCTAGGGAGGGTCTGCACTGACACCAAGCTTGCCGAGACCAAGCTTCGGCAACAGCAGTATCCCGTATCCTCTTCACATGGCAGCAAGCTCCTGTAAAGCGCATTGCTGCCACAGCTGTGCTGTGACCCTCACCAGTGATGTGGCCAGTCCACCGCACTAAATTACTTAAAGGATGTAAGGTGCCAGGAAACCTGGCAGGATTACTGGCAAGAGCGCTTACTGGATCCCTTGAGTTTAAGAAGCATCTTGAGGGACCCCTTCCCCAAATGGGAGTATAGATCTGGGGGACGAATGCTGGCGAAGGAAGTGCCTTCAGCCTTGGAGGCAAGCCAGATGGCCTGCAGAGGATGCTCCTGTCCTCTGCTGAAGGGAGGATTCTCATGGCTCATTTGGATGGGAGACTGAGTCTTTTTGAGATTATCGTATCAACGTTGTCATCTTTAATTAAGATACACCTTCCATTTACTTTTATAGGGATCCCACCACCCCCATGCCATCTTTGGATTTCCTCTTTCTTCACTGCACTCACCCACTATCTATACCCAACGCTTCACTCCCCAGTCTTTTAAAATTTTCGATTTTGGTACTTATTTGCCAATTTAGGCTTTGAGGGTGTTTAGCTCCACTTCAATGTCATTGTTTTGAAATGTGTGGACCTAACCCCGGAGGACTGCCGTACACATTGGGTTCACATGCCATGACTAAAGAGTGGTAGTGAAGCAGTGATGGGCTTCCAGAAATGGACCATAAGGGTTACCTTAACTAGGGACAGGTGTGCCTGGACGCACCTGTGTGAGAGGATCTCAGTAGGGGGATAGCAGAAGGGGCGCATTTTAGAATTTAGGTAGATCAGCAGAGCTGTGTGCGTGTGTGCCTGTATGTGTCTACATCCCAGTACTGAAAATGCAGGGGTTATAGCTGGGCAGCATTATGAAGGTACCAAAGCAGGAGTTGCGTAGAGTGCTGAAAGTCAGGACTGAGGTCGACTGGTAGAGCTATATTTAGGAACCCACAGAATAAAATAGGAGCTGCAAGTCAGGACGTATGTGATTAGGGGAGATGGGATTGAGACCAAGTACTGAAACTGATGTAGCTCAGGAATGGACGGGGGTGCTCAGAAAGCTGGTCTAATCCTGCTCTTTTTAAGTACGAAGAAGCCATGTTATATGTACTATTGATTAATAGGGTAATCAGTGCCATTATAGTGCTTATAAATCAAGTGGCAGAAGGCATTAACTCAGAAGACTGCTTTGAAAAAACAATGATGGGCATTTCAGGCTCACAGTTTGATGCTATTGCTCGAAAAAGTTAGCTCAAAGGTTTGTTAAAAGTTCTCCACATCACCTCAAACATTCCTGTTTCAATGTTCAACACTCTGTACTGTTCAAGTTCTCTGTTTTTGGATAAAAAAGATGTTAAATGATGTATTTTTCGACAATAAATAATGCCGCAAAAAATGCAGTTGTGTGCCGCAATTTTTTCTTTTTTGTGCCGCAAAATTTTCCATTTCATGCCGCAATATCCTGGAGGGTCTGCTCAATTGGAGGCCTAACAGAGATTTTCAAATTAGCACCCACGTGGCGCAGGACCACTCTGTATATGGAATTTACCTTTGTTTCAAAAGTTCAGTCACTCCTTGGATGTTCAATTATATCCGTGTTGTTCATCACATACATCTTACACTCTTGCAACCTTGGTTCTAACACAGACCGTTCTGCTATCAGTCTCCCTGTGCTGACTTTACAGGAGCGGCTTTGTTGGAGGAGCCAAGGACAGTACCACAGTGGCAATAGCTCCTCCACGCATTGGCTATCGATGCGGGAGAGCCCTGAGTACCTTTGACACACAGTGCACCGTTCTTCAGCTTTAATTCACAGTCTTATGTTTCTTATTCTTGAGGGCTCGTGAAAGTAGTGGTTTTCAAGGGCAATTCCCTTCTTGCAACCCTTTATGGTCTTGCCGTCTTTCTCCTCGTGTTAAACTTCCATCTCGGAACGATCAGTGAGTGACGAGTGTGAACTTTCTTCCAAGGAGGTAGTATGTAAGATGCATAATGGCCCATTTGATGGAAAGGGCCTCTAATTCCAAAACAGAGTATTTCTTTTCACGTGAGAAATGTTTGCCACTTGTTAACAAGATGGGATGTTCTAGTCCATCTGAAATTTGTGATAAGACTGCTCCTAACCCTGTAAGGGAGGTGTTTGTCTGCAATACAAATTCTTTTGAGAAATCTACTACCTTTAGGATCTGGTTCTGGCTCAGGGTTTGTTTTAGGTTGTTGTAACATATATCATCCTCGTTGGTCCAATGGATTTTCTGGGGCTCTGCGTTCTTTAGTTCATCTGTCAGCCTAGCTGTCCTGTCTGAGAAGTTTGGGATAAACCTACGGTAATAACCGATTAACCCTACAAATGCTCTGAGATATCTTTTACTTTTAGGTGTAGGGGTATCTAATATGGCTTTTACTTTCTCATATTGAGGTTGCACACTACCATTCCCTTCAAAGAAGCCAAGGTATTTCATGGCTGATTGGGCCAGCCTGCATTTGGATAGATTGGCAGTTATACCAGTTTCTCTCAGAGCTCCCATAATGGTAAAAAGATGGAAATGGTGGTCTTCTCAAGTTTTATTATAAATAAGGCTTCCAGTTTTCTGTTTTTACTGATTTGTACAGGTAAATACAGATGGAAATCAATCTGTTTTCTGTCTGTATTTATTTATAAAAATTGAAAAAAACAGAAATCCAGGTCGGTCTGGTTATTTATGATGTCAGGCCAATCGCATTGCAGATTGGCAGCATGGAGAGTGTAAAAGTTATGTAAAAATAGCATTCAAGTTCTTCAAATTGCTGACAGCGTATATCTTAAGGCAGCAGCAGTCACAGGAGCAACCATTTGTTATGGAAATTATTGAGCTAGCATTTCTTTCCTATATGGCTACATGTGTGCTTTAAAAAATGTTTTTTTAATTATAATAAAGGCAGAAAAATACTGGCTGTGAATTATCTTTTTATATGACAACAAATATATGTGGATAAATACAGAAAAAAAGGCAAACAAATAAATATGGATACATACAGACAGAAATGGCAGAAAATAAATGCCATAAAACCGGAAGCTTTAACTATAAATTATGTTATTGTCAATATAAACTCTACAGAAATCAGAATAGGGCTGTAATATTTGGTCCATAAGTCATTGGAAAGTGGCTGGAGCCCTGTGTAAGCCAAAAGGGAGGACTTTGAACTGAAACTGTCCTAGGTGTCTCGAGAAAGCTGTCTTTTCCTTATGAGGTCCCTACACTGGGACCTGCCAGTACCATTTTGTTAAGTCTAGGGTTGATAGAAAGCTGGCGTTTCTGAGTTTATCAATTAGGTTATCGATGCATGGCATGGGATAAGCAACAAAGTCGGAACTGGCATTAACTTTGGTGGAAATCTATGAAAAACCTCCAGGAATGGTCAGGTTTGGTGACCAATACGATAGGGGAGGAACATGTGTTTGAAGAGGGTTTGATAATTTTCTCTTTTAACATTTTATTTACTTCCTCAACCACTATCTGCTTGCAGGCTTCCGGGAGTCTATGTGGTTTCAGATGAACAACTTTTCCTTTAGGTGTTCTAATGTAGTGATAGGTGCATTTCACTCTTTCTGGTTTCTCTGAGAATATATCAGGGAATTAGATAATTAAATCTTTTAAATCTTCTTGTTGTTGACTAGATAGGTCTTGAGGAATTAATTCAAAGTTGTCTACGTCTTCTAGCACCAAACCTTATAAGTACAGGTTCCTGCTCGGTCCAGTATATCATATGGCCCATGCCACTTAGAGACAAGCTTGTTTTCCGAGGTAGGCAAGAGGACCAATACTTTTTATCCTATGAAAAACGATCTTAAGCTCACCTTTTTGTCATACGAAGATTTTCTTCTGGATTTGGGCCTTTTCCATATGAGTATAAACTAGATTGCCAACAAGTCTCAAATGTTTTCGCAGTCTGGAATCCCTCTGCGAAAGGGGAATGGGTGCCTCTTCTCGTGCTTGCCAGGTCTCTCGGAGCACGTCCTGGACATCTCTAGGTTCTCTACCGTAGAGTAGCTCAAAAGGACAGAATCCAGTAGATGCCTGAGGGTTTTTTCTCTCTGAGTTCTTCCCATCCTTATATACCTTCTGTCTCAGGATAATTTGAAGTGTTTTGTTGAAGCTCTCTACCAAACCATCTGTTTGGGGATGATACACTGAAGTTTGTAAGGTGGTAATATGGAGTAGTTCCTTGACTTCCCCATTTGAGCTTCATCCATTAGGATTTCCTTAGGAAAGCCAACCCTAGCAAAATGCGATAGGAGCTGCTTTAGAATTTGCTCAGTGGTGTTGTTCCGCATAGGGAATGCCTCAGGGTATCTGGTCGTGTAGTCGACAATTATGAGGACATGTTTGTTGCCCAGTGTAGATGTTTCTAAAGGTCCAATGATGTCCATCCCAATTCTCGAAAAAAGGGACTTCTATGATTGGCAAAGAATTCAAAGGGGCAGGCAATGGGATGTGAGTACTGGTTTCCTGGCATATTTCACACGTCTGAAGTAAGGTTTTTATGTCAGTTTGGGGACCTGGCCAGTAAAACTTCCCGCTGATGAGTGCCTGGGTTTTGGATGGTCCTAAATGTCCGCCGGTCAGATGGGAATGCACAATCTCGAGCACAATCTTTGGGTGGGTTTTGGGGATTACCAACTGGGTTTTACTCAAGCCTTCTGAGGATGTTTCTTTTCTATATAGCAATCCTTGCTTTGAGAAAAAGAAAGGGCTTCCCTTCTCTACATCGTCTCCTTCAGGAATTGCTTGTGAAAAAGACTCAGCGAGGGCTGGGTCATTTCTCTGGGCGAAGGCTAGATCGGGATAGATGGTAGGCTCTTCACCTTTTTTCTCTTCAATGCTCAATGGTTACCCAAAGCCTGAGGAACCTCGCTCCGTTTCTTCTGGCAATTTTGTCTCTATGATGTACTTCAAATTGGAACTCACCGTGGTTCTGTAAGAGAACCTTTATGTCTCCCTGGAAGTCGAGATCGATGACGCCTGCTAGAACCAAATTTCCAGGCCAGGACGGATTTTGGGACTAATCTTATATAACACCCAGGAGGGAGTATCAAAACTAAGTTTGTGGGAACCATTCCTCTTTTTCCAGAAGGAATAGTAGCCTCTCTACTGCTACAGACATCGAAGCCTATTGATTATTTTGTGGCAACAGAGGGGTTGGAGGCTCCATGGGTAACCTTCTGGAATTGCAGGGTTCCCCAATTTGTATCAATTGAGTCACATCCCACTCTGAAACATATGTAAGCAAGGCATGGTATCAAAGTAAGACAGACACAAGTGACCACAGTTTAAGGGTGTTTATTGAACTTTATCAAGGATGTGATAAACACCTATCTAAAGCTAAATCTAAAGATGAGAGCAAGCTACAACCATCAAATAATAATGGCCAGTCTTAGTGGAGTCTCGTCAAAATAAAAGGGTCTATGCTAAAAAACCTATAGCCAATTCTTACAGCTAATTTACAAATAGTGTGGGGAAATGTTAATGAAAAAGAAAGAAGTGTTCACAAAATGATAACTCAGGATGTTCAGGCCAGTGGCCTCCCTTCCCCACGTTTTCAGCATGGGACAAGGCGGTACACTCGAGCATAGCACACTCTTGGGCTTCTTCAGCACAAGGACATAGTTCCATTTCAAACACCAGGGCCTTCTGTGCCCAAGTCTCTTAAGTGATCAAAGTCTCTTGAATCAGAGGGCCTGATGTACCAAAACCACAAATAGTTCCTTTACAAATATTCAGGTTGAGCGATTCACTCTTCATCTTGGATCCCCCTCAGCCGGGCTCAGATCCTCTTTTCCAATGCTTATATCCTTTCTCGGGTGACTCACGGTTCACCCCAGCTGGCGAGGGGCAGCGCCACCATAAAGGCTGAAAAGGTGAGGCGCTGTCCCCAGCCAGGCAAGCCTATAGAAAATAAATGCAGAGATCAGCACCCTCTCCCCAAAAGGGTGCTGATCTCTACAAAAGGCTGCCTGGCGGGGGTGCCTGTAGCCCATTGAGCTGGGGCCATCAAGGAGTGTGGCCTAATGAGCCAGCAGGTGACCCCCTGCTGTTAGGCCACGCCACTTAAGGCACTGACTATAGGATAGTATACCGACATATCTGGCTGTCTCATGTGAGGTATGAACTAATAAGCCAATATTGGATTTCAGGCTTACATCATACTGTATTAAGACACCTGTGTTCGTACCTTTGTGATTAGGTTTTACAATTGTCAATGAAAGGTGTTGTGGCTTGCTCTGGAGCACACGGGCCATCCAAATTGTTGCTGGGGGCACCCAGCAAGTACCAAACGTTGCAGTGGTCACAGGGACTTAAAGCTGTTGCTCGGAGCACCCAGATTTATGAATGTGGCTGTGAGCACACGGCTGGACAGTGGCCTGGGGGCACCCAGGCTGCACACACGGATCTGTGTTCACAATGCGTCAACCTGGAGGCCAGGGCTGCAGTACCCTGGTCACACGGTGCTGGTCACGCGGCCTCCACATACCGGCCCAATGAGACACAGAGACAGAAGTTCCAGGCATGGAGCCTACTGCCGTACCAACACACGTTCCGATTTAGGGTCCTTTTATTGGGAGCCAGTCATGATGGGTTCATGACACAAACCTGCTTGCTTTGCGGGTGTCGGTCGCAGTTGATAGACTGCGGGTGCCATATAGTCAGTTCTAACACTTCATAAAGAAAACTTTATTCAGCGGGGAAGGATGGATCTCCAACCAACGTACAACACCATTATCAGTTACTGGAACCATATTAAGCATGTTGACAAACCTGCGGGATCACAGCTTCACACACACATAATTACTGGGACCACTTTAAGCACGTCAATGACCTGCAGGCTCACAGTCTCAAATGTACATATTAACTGAGTCCTCTTTGAGCATTTGTGGGGCTCCAGGAAACCAGTTCGACCTCACACCACTGTCTGTTTGGGAGCGGGGGCAATGTCGGCTCCTGACACGCACCTTGGGGCAGCATGGCCACAAGGATAGGCACAGTCATGGGGTTGGGGGACCACACACTTTTCTTAGTCCAGGATAGTTGAGAGCACCTTTAATTATCCTGCAAAGCCACACTCGAGCAAACTGGGGGCCACATCAGCTGCAGTCCTGATGGTAGGGCAGGCAACAGCGAGACACTGGTGGCAGGGTGTCTGGGCCATGCCACATATGAGCTCCCCCAGGTGGGAGTAGTTCAGGCCCATCCCCAGTCCCTTTGGTCAGGGCACTCAATGGGGAAAGGCTAGCAGCAGCGGCACACGGTCTGCGCCCCCTGCAAGTTTGCTCCCCCCCTAGGCGGGAGTGCCTCTGGATGTTGGTGGGGTACTGGAGGCAGTGTCACTCACCCAATCTAGGCCCGGCCGCAGATAGGTCAGCGCCGGCATGATAGTGGCCCATTTTAGGAGAGGCAGCATCATGCAGGACCAAAGCTCCCCAGGCAGGAGTCACATGCTTGCAGCGGTGAGGTGGCGGCCCTGGTGGCCTCCCCCAGTGCGTGCAAATGTGCACTCTCTTCCTCTCTGTTCTTATTATGGAGCACACAGGATTCATCTCCTCTATTCCAGCTGTTCCTTTTAGCTCTGATCAGAGAGCGCACCCAGCTCAACCTTTCATTAATTAGCTCCGGTCATGGAGTGCACAACATTCCCTTCTAAATAGGCAGCACTGGCATGCAAATGGAACCAGCCACTATTCCCTTTTTGTTTCTTTTTAGCCCCGTTTCTGCAGTGCACAAAAGAACACTGCCTGAGGCCCCAGGTCCAACCGGAGCGGGATTTCTGGCTTCAGCGACCAGGAGGGGGCCGCTGCAATGGCACCTTCTTCACTCCGAACACGGATCGCATCAGTTTCACCAGCTCTCATGGCCCAGGCTTTCTACTTTATTTCAGCTTCAGTCACGGAGCGCCACAAACACTTCCTTTCCAAGCTCCGACCACGGCCGACACCGCCTTCGCTGCTTTCATTTCTTTTCTTTAAAACCCCGACCATGGAGCAGATTCTCGCCACCGACCGTAGCGCAGCAGCAGCAGCACCGCCGGCTTGTCCACCTGGGGCCAGATTACAGAAACTTTGCACCAATGCAAGGGCAAAGATGCACGGTATTAGCACTAGGGCAAAGTTTGCCCTATTTTTTAAAACACTGGCACACACTAGAAAACTACTGCACCATGACAAGGGCAGTTTGGCAAATTAAAAGCACCATGGCAAAAATGGAATTGCCCTAGTCCAAAAAAGATGCATTTCTACTGCATTTTAGCACCAGGGCAAAGTTTGCCCTGGTGCTAATACGAAATGGTATTAGCACCAGGGCAAACTTTGCCCTGGTGCAAAAATGCATAAAAAATGTATCTTTTTTGTACTAGGGTAATTTTTTCCCCAGTGCTTTTAATATGTCAAACTGCCTTTGTCATGGTGCAATAGTTTTCTAATGTGTAGGGGCCTCATTACGACCCAGGCGGTAAGTTACCACCTGGGTCGTACCCTTACCACCATGGTGTAAACTATGTTTACACCATGGTGGATGGCGGATTTACCGCCCCATTCCAAGGTGAGTGGGGCGGTAAATCCCCATTTCCCATTTTACCCTTCCCCATTCCCATTTTTGCCCCATAGGGCATAATGGGAGTGGGGAAGGCGCTAATTACGCCACCGTAAATTATGGTGGCGTAATTAGCACCATAGTCCCTTCGCGCCATGGATTTTAACGCCTGCAAAAAGCAGGCGTTAATATCACCATGGCGCTAACGGACCTTGTAATCAGGCGTTAAGGGTCGGCGCCGTTTACGGCGCCGTTAACCCCTTAACGCCTGATTCGTAATAGGGCAAACTTTGCCACAGTTCTAATACCGTGCAACTTTGCACTTGCACCGTTGCAACGTTTCTGTAATCTGGCCCCCGGAGCGCAGGAGCCTGCACCGATAGTCCCACATCGGGAGTCTTCCGACAACGCTGATAGCGCTCATGCTTTCAATCCTCTTTTTTTACTTTTCTAAGGTCCGGTCACTGAGCAGATGGGGATCCCCCCTTCATTCACTTAGCTCCGGTCACAGAGAACATACAGTTCACCGCCTTGACGCCCGGGCACATGTCGCAGGGGGTGCTCACTGCGGCGGGCCGTGGCCACGGCTTATCAGCAGGGGGCCCCCACTGCCGGATGAGTGCGGTGCCCACGAGTGCCAGACCAAAAGCTGCATTAGCGGTTGTAGGGTGATATGCAGCTGATGCTAGCACAGCGGGGCCCTGGAATCCTTTGTCACCTTTCTTGTGGCTGGCTCTGGGGCACACAGGGCAGCCAGATTGTTGCTGGGGGCACCCAGCAAGTACCAAACATTGCTGTGGTGACACAGACTTAAAGCTGTTGCTGGGGGCACCTGGACTTGTGAACGTGGCCGTGAGCACACGGCTGGACAGGGGCCCGGGGGCACCAAGGCTGCACACAGATTAGTGTGGTGGCTGCAGTACCATGGTCACACAGCATCCACCTGCAGGCCAGGGCTGCAGTACCGTGGTTACACAGTGTCAACCTACAGGCCCAATGAGACACAGAGACAGAAGTGCCTGGCATGGAGTCTGCCACCGTACTAATGCACATGCTGGCGGAGGCTCCTTTTATTGGGAGCCAGTCATGACAGACATTCTTAAAGAGGAAAACACCACAAAAATGATTACTGAATGAACAATGTATGCATGTTTCTAAAACTAAAAATTCATAAGAAGGAAGACTCTTGGCCCCCTCTGACACATCATGGTGGATCCAGCTCAGTAAAATATGAACTCTCCGTCAGCTGAGGGAGTGCTCTTAACTGTGAAAGGGAAATTGTGTTTCCCTTTCACAATTAAAGTTCCCCAGCCGCACAAGCTCAATGAGCCATGCAAGGCTGAGGGCGTTTGCTTCCCCAGCCTCACATGGCTCATAGGAAATGCTGCACGTCTGTATGTGCAAGGAGAAGCTGCTGTGCCTCCTCACACATACAGAGCAGGCTGGAGTGGAGCGCCTACAGGCCCACGCACAGGCCCCTTGCAGACATGAGCAGGAACCAGGAAACTTCCTGATTCCTGTTCATGCTTGCAGGTGGCTGGAGCACTGGAACCTTACCACCCGCGGCAAAAGGTACGTTTGTTATGTTCATTTTTAAAAATGTTAATTATGTGTATGGATGCGTGCATGCTTGTGTTTTTAAGTGCATATATGGTGATGGATGTTGGATGCTGGCGTGAATGAGAAAGTGCTTGCAGTGCGTATGTTGTCTAAATGTACGTTTGTATGTTTATTTATTTAAATATGTGTATGGATGCATGTATGCTTGTGTTTTGAGTGAGTGCATGATGGATGTACGTGTGAATGAAACAGAGAGTGTTTGGTGTGTATGTTGTGTAAATGTGTGTGCTTGTATATTTATTATTTAAATATGTGTATGGATGCGTGTATGCTTGTGGTATGAGTGAGTGCATGATGGACGTTCGTGTGAATGAAAGAGTGCTTGCTGTGTGTATGTTGTGTGTGTATGGTGTGTAAGTGTGTGTGTTTGTATGTTTATTATTAAAATATGCGTATGAATGCCTGTATGCTTGTGTTATGAATGAGTGCATGATGGGTGCTCATGTGAATGAGAGTGCTTGCTGTGTGTATGTTGTGTGTGTATGTTGTGTAAATGTGTGTTTGTATGTTTATTATTTAAGTATGTGTATCGATGCATGTATGCTTGTGTTATGAGTGAGTGCATGATGGGTGCTCGTGACTGTCAGTGAGACAGTGAGTGCTTGCTGTGTTTATGTTGTGTAAGTGTGTGTGTGTGTGTGTCTGTGCTGGTCCGAGATGATTTTGGCGAGTGGGGGGTAGGAGGTTTGTACAACAAATGCATTTTAAAAATAACTTTGTTGCACGAACCCCCTCCCCACCGGCCAAAATCAGTTCTCTGTCTGAGGTGCTGTGCAGCTCAAGGGACAGGGATGCGTTAGTTTTTACTGGATATCTATGATAGATGCTGCTCCCCTGACGCCCCAGCACCTTGCATACACACATAATCACTTTGATTGTGTGTGTGTTTTTGACGCTGTGAGGCCCAGGGGACAGGCGTGTCATTTTTTTACTGGCCATCTATGATACCTTACCCCAGTGCCCTCCAAGGCCTCGCAATCACACATAATCACATTCATCATTATTGTGTGTTGCAAGGCGCTGGCAGACCATGGAGCAGGCATGGGCATGGCATGTTTTACTGTGCATGGTTGATAAAGCAAGCATGATAAATAGTATTATGTAGCAATACTTGCATTTTAATGCAGCCAGTCTAGCCATTTCTTATTGTGGTATCAGATTTTGTATTGGGCATCTTTGCCAAAGCAAGCATGATAAGTGTTATTATAAAGCAAGACTGCCATTTGTTATGCAATCAGTCTAGCCATTTCTTACTGAGGCATGACATTGGGCATCTTTGATAGAGCAAGCAGGAGCAGTGGTATTATTCTTTTGTGGCATGACATAATGATAATGATGTGTTATTTATATACTGCCTTTTTCCAGAGCGCTTAACAGAGCACATATTTACATACAATATCACCCAACCGAAATTGGTACTCATTTATTGACCTTTGAAGGATGAAAAACTGAGTTGGCCTTGCCAGGATTCGAACCTGCGACCTGCAGACCACACACTGATCGCAGCAGCGAACGCTCAAACCCACTGAGCTATCTTACCGGCTAACATATTGACATATGACATAGTGTATTAAGCACCTTTGGTAAAACAAGCATAAGTGTTATGTAGCTAGACTGGCATTTCAATGCAGCCAGTTCAGCCATTTTGTATTGTGGTATTGCAATTTGTATTGGGCATCGTTGTAAAGCAAGCATGATAAGTGTTATTACGAAGCAAGACTGTCACTTTTATGCACTTAATCTAGCCATTTCTTATTGCGATATGACATTTTTTATTGGGCATGTTTGATAAGCATGATAAGTATTATTATGTAGCTCGAATGGCATTTTAGTAGAGCCAGTTTGGACATGTTTTCATACTTTGGCATGCATTTTTAATGGCAAAGCCAACTGGAGTATGGACTTACATGGGGATACTGCTACATATTTGCAGAACAAACATGGATCTGTATTCTTATAGTATAAATTACTGGCATTATGCACAAAGAAAACATGAGTTTGTTCTTATATAGGAATAATAGGGTATAATGTTGCAGTCCGCACAGAAATGTATGTGAACAGCCAGTGTGAAAATGTTTTATACTAGCACATATTGTGGGAAAAGACATCATGAAAATGTGTTGGAGAAATTCTGTGCACGTTGGTAACTTGCATATATTGGATTTTTTTTCATGAGTTACTCTACAAAACCCAATTGCAGACTGTTTTGCTTTTTACCCAATTTTACTAAAATGAGTGCTCTAAAATTCAAAATTACCCATTATTGAAAAAAAATTCTCAGGGGGAGAACCACCCCAAATCCCCTTTGCTGGGTGTGGGCTCCCACACTACGCTCGGTCGCCCTGCCATATCATGGACAAATACTTTCATCCCTCCACTGCCGCCAGCAGCCACTGCAAATGGGTGGCAATTTGCATCAAGCATCCAGGTGGCGTAATAGTTGTACCAACTCTTTGGTTTCATGTATAAAGGGTAGCTAAAATGAATACCAAACACAAGGTAAAGTGTGTTTTAAAACTTTTGGACAAGCCAGGGAACCACTTTAGGCTGAGAGTGCCACCACCGGAGTTCATGCACTCGTACCTGTCCTCGATCAGGGCTCATTTTTAACAAAAATTGAGCACCAGTTTAGAACACTGATGCACCATTTGTGCACAGGCACTCACCTTGCAGGCATTTTGAAAAACAAAAAAGCAAGTGTGCGCCTTTAGCTCCCCTGCGCAGAGTGGTAAATGCGCACCCTTCTTATGTGCCGCCATGACGTTTCCCTATTTACCATAGTGACATTTCTATGGTAATTTGGGTAGCCCACCTACTGCGGGAGATCTGCAGGATATTTAGAAAAAACAGAATGGTGACATCCATATACACTATTGTTCTGATGTTGCAGAAACTTGGGCACAACCCACTTTCTACTATAAAAATAAATCTTCTGCATATCAAACAAGAATAAAAAGGAAAAGGTACTGGTTGCCATCTGCAACAGAAAAATAGGCAATGGTCAATAATGGACTTGACAAAATGTTTTCAATGAACTTTTAATTGTAATGTTCTCTCAAGGACGACATTGTTCTGATTTACTCTCATGTGTCTTTCTTCTTATTTTAACCTGTACCTGTTGTTCTAATTCTGCAACTAGCGCCTTGATGCCCCTGGGTTTAGAGCGCTTTATAAATGCACAAATAAATAAATAAAAATGTTAAATTTATTTGTAATTCAAAGTTTCTCTTTCTTTAATGGAAGAGATGTGATGTGTTAGCTGTCAATCAGGTTGTGTTACGCCTCATCCAGCCTCAACCAATTTCTGCCTTTCACCCCGTATTTGCCAGAACCATTTGTGTGCCTCATTCTTATGCCAAATTATTATCCTAGCGCAAACTTCGTTGTGCTTTGCACACAGTGTTGCCCTTTTTAAAATACAGTTGGGACCTCTCCGCAAGCGCAGCGCATGGAAGTGTGTCACACACTCACTGCTCTCCTCTATTAAACAATCATTGGCAATGCCAACAGTTTGGGCTTTTGTGTAGTGATGTGAAAGGCACTTGCCAGGCACAGGCTTAGTGATATTAACCATCCATTGATGGTAGAAGGTGCAAGATGGTGCAATGGCTGGACATCTAATAGCAGTGCCTGGCAAATGCCCAATACTTATTCACAAGCGGAAATTGTTGGCTTTGCCAATGTGTGTTTTTAACAGGACATCAGTGAAGGACAAGCAGGGTTCTTATAAATCGAGTGGCTGAAGGCAACTTGGTTAAGACATTTGTATTACACCAGTAGCAGGTTCACAACTCTTATTAGGTCATTAACTCTCAGAAGACTGCTTTGAAAAAACAAGGGCAGGCACTTTGAATGCAACGTTTGACGGCAAGGCTTGATTACAGCAAGCTCAAAGAGTTGCCATTAGGAGGTGTTTTGGGCAGTGAGGGGTAGCCACTGGGTGGGAATGGCCATAGGGATTATCATGGCCATGGGCAGTCAATGGGTGACCAAATAATCAAACAACATCTACAAGCTGTGTCCCCCTCCTCATATGCCATTTCTCCCTATATAATTTAGGCTAATAGGTGTTGCCAGCTCTGGTCATTAAGCCGGACTTTCCCGGATCCGAGATCCAGCAAAAAACGTCTCCCCAGGTCTCGGATCCGGGAAAACTACTTGTGCCCATTAAGGTAACTGATCTGCTTTTGTTCCAGAGACCGGGATTCGAACTCGGATCACCAGGACTTACCCACTGCGCTACACCTGCATTGGGTACAATGGTTGTGAATAGTCCTGTCAGAATTGTCATGAATATCATGAAATGTACATTTTTAATTATGGAGGGTGTTGAGAAAAAAATTCGGGAGTTCTCCCACACCTTAACTTAGAACCCTTGCGTGCTCCTAACCCCCTCCTCGTATTCTACCCCGCCCGCACCGCGACACGTTCTCGGCTTGTTCTCACACCTTTTCTGTCCACCCCTTTTAAATGGTTTTAAGTGGTCTCTGTCCTTGGGAACTCCCTGCCATCACAGCTAGCCCCGCTTCGCGCGCGCTCAGTTGCACGAGGTGACGCAGGTGCACCGCCGAGAGGGCCCGCGAGACACGGCGAGTCCCGGGCCAGCGTCAGCTGACGCGCAGCGCCAGTAAGCCGAACCGAGGCCTTGAGCCGGCATCTGAAATTTCAGTGCAGCCGCGAGGATGCCCTCGCCGCCGCTGCAGCTTCGAGGGGCGGGGCGCGCGTTGGGTGTGCGCTCGTGGCGCGGATCAAATGACGCGCGCGCGGTCCCGGATGACTTTGTGTCTGCACATTTATGGTATGAGTTACTTGGGCTTTCTTTTTACAGTCAAGGGCACTGCTAAATGCGGACGGTATTATGTCGCCGCCGCGTGCGCTGCCAGGCCGCCCTCCCCGGAGAGGATTCCCGACCCACCCACGCGGGCGATCACCTGACGAGTGCCTCGTGAGACGGACTAGGGCTTTCCCGTTCTTTCCGATACTTTGGCCTTCCAGAAAGAGCTGTGATGTGTAGGCAAAGCTGGGGTGGAGCCAGTGCCGGCAGCAGCTTGCTGCAGCACAAACACATACCTATAAGTGCGAATTGAATTCACTGGGCAAGTTCTGTATGAAAATTCACCCTAACTGTTCACATATGTGATTGTCGCCATACATGCCACGTGTCGTTCATGCTCAACCAATGCTGTTTTTTGTGCAATCTAGAAGGTGTCGTTTTGTTGTTAATACTATTAACTTAATAGAGAACTAAAAATCCCAGAATGCGAAGAAAAAATATGGCAAAGTGCATCTCCTAAAAGGCATGGGGAATGTTTCCACATACAGCTTGCTAACTGATGACGAGGTGACATGTTAATTGGCTAACTGTTGGGTAAGTCAGTCACGCACTTATTGATAATTTAGTGTGTCCACTGACCGATTTATTGGCTAGATATCAGACATGCTTGCAGGATGGTTTGACGACAATTTTAGCCTCTGATTTGATTCAGTACTATTTGCCGGCTGCCATTCTATGTTGCTACAATGCGCACACACCCATCCAAATGTAATTTTGATGTAGCTTCATAGACACGCAGCACGGGCCGTATTCCGCATTATGGACCCCTGAGACTGAGTCAAAGGCCCAAGCATAGCACAGGGTCTTCTTTAATAAGGTCTGAGAGCTTTTTAACTCCTGGGAGGATAGCTTAGCGGCAACGTGCTCGCCTTGGAAACAAGCCGACAAGAAGCAAAACACAGGTTCGATCCCCGGGTCCGTGCTTAGAAACCTCTTGGTATTAAGAGTGTTATAAATACGCAACTAAGACATATTCCTGTAACAGTGCCTAGAGGTCCCGGGGCTGTGTGAGCGCTATAAAAAGAATGCAAATAAATAAATAAACATAAAGGGTGTATATAGGTCCTTCAATAGCATATGCATGGTCCTGAGGCCATTAGTGGGGAATTGGTTTGTGTACTCTGCATTGCCGCTGATATGCTAGAGTATCTGTGGGTTATATTGCTCGTATAGCCCACAGTGTCCAATCAGCACGCACACTTAGAATCCCTTCCAATGGTTATAATAAAAAGAACAATATCCTTTTATACGCAGCTTCTTGTTGGATTCTTCCCACATCTCGGTGCTGTATTAATAGGTCTTACTAGTACCCCATTTCTAGTGGTAATCAGTTTATCCACCTCAGTAGGATGATGCTGGGCTGAGTTGTCCCATCCAGGATGTGAGGCAAATGCTTAACTTGCTGTCCTATTTCACTGGCTTAGTAGTACGGTTCTCCAGTTTCACCCCACCAGTTCCCCATTATGCAGCAATATCGAATAGGCGCAGAGCTGCTACTAATTATCTCAATGACCCCAGACTGGGTTTTTCCTGGAAATATGACCCATTCTCCAGAGTGTGACATGGGCTGGGCCTCGGTGTTGCTCCGCAACCATGAGTAGACACAATCCAGCTAATCCTCCCTGTGCTCCAGCAGCCTGGTGACAGGTCCGGGGGATGCTCCTGTTACAGCTGCCCCTCCTACCCTCTTACCATCCACCCTTCCTCAGATCCATCCCAGGCCTGCAGTGGGCGGGTGGAGTATTAATAGAGTAGCTGTTCCCAAATCAAGGCCCATTTGTATGTGAGAGAGTAAGTCTTTTGTTTTTGCTTTTATGTTTTGTGAATTTAGAGCTCCACAAGCTTGCCACTTGCAAAACAGTACATACAAATACGACACATGTATCAACAACGCAAGCTTGTCACACTCGTAAGTACGACATTAGCAGGACTCGTGCACACTTAGGGTCCGATTCATGGAATTTTTTTTCACGGTTCAAAGTGACTTTGAACTGCTGAAAATTGACTTTGCACTGCCGACGTTAAAGCCTGATTCATGGAACTGTGCAAAATGTATTTCTGCAGTGCAAAGTCATTTTGTACTGCAAAAATACAAATTGCACTTTGCACAGTCCCATGCAGGGGCGTTGCTAGGGGGGGGCTAAGGGGGCTATAGCCCCTGATCTTTTGGTTGTAGCCCCGGATAGAATCTCAGGAGCTACAGCCAAAAGACTAGCTAGCCCCCAGTCCCAACAGTTCCGCCATCAGCTTAGCCCCGGGTCTTTTCCAGACCTAGCAACTCCCCTGGTCCCATGAATCTGGGTTTGTCTCTGCAGTGCAAAGTCACTTTTCAACAGTGCAAAAAATTCCATGAATCGGGCCCTTTATTCGCACAATAAGCAGGAACCTAATGAGAAACAACAGTGCAAGCTACTAATCGGCCACGGAACAAGTACACAAGTGCAACTGAAATGCATGCTTTTCTCAAAAACAGGGACAGCACTCAGTGGTTGAGTCGCGAGCAATTTTCATCAACAAATGTAGCTACAGAACAGGCAGCAGATGTGCAGCGTCACTTGTCATTTATCGATTGATACATCTCAGGACAAGTGGGAGCACATGGAGGGAGGGTGGATGGCAAGAGGGTAGGAGGGGCAGCTGTAACAGGAGCATCCCCCGGACCTGTCAATAGGCTGCTGCAGCACAGGGAGGATTAGCTGGATTGTGTCTACACATGGTTGCGGACCTCACTCGTTCTAGTTTGCTGCTGTCACAAATTGTGTTTTGATTTCTACCTCTACAGCTTGTGGACACAGATTGATGGCAGTTTTTACGTGTATATACTTTTGATCTGCTACTGTCAATGTCTGCTCCTCATCTTTCCAGCAGACCCTCCCTCCTGGTCGCTCTCCACAGCTTCTGCATCTGGCAGAAACCTGTGATATAGTTTTTGGCTTCCCAATGATGACAGACACTTGCCATGCTTTGTAGACCAGTCAAGCTGACTATTTAACACCTAAAAATTATGTGGACTATGATCTCTATGTTTAACTCTTAATGAAACAAGAGAAAGGGAAAATTGAAGTAATCACCTCCAACAAGTAGGTTGTGTCTTTCAAAGTGTCTTTATTAAGATAATTCAATAATAGTAACAGGCCCCACCATGCATGCACACCACTCGCCAGCCATCCTCCAGCTGCCTTCTACAGAACCCTTACCATTCCACTACGCATTCTAGGCACTCAACATTCCACCTTTCATCCCATAGCTACAGTAATGTGTCAATATAAAAAGCTGTTATCACCAATAGAATACAACACATCCCCCTTCCCAAAAACACAACAAAGCTAAAACAAAACCAAAAACAAAGAAATAAAAAAAACGATTACACCATATAGATAGTCCTTACAGGGAGAAAACATACATGTCATAACAATAGAGTGTTTCACACACTTGTGATTGCAGGTTAACAGCAACTCTTAAGAACAGTTCATATAACAGTCTCTAATGTACCTGGAAAGGAAACAAAAACAAACATCTATACGAGATAAGATACATATGATATACTCATGGTCACATGATATAATTCACAGGGGTGGGAAACCATAGGAATCTTGCAGAACTACATCTTGCAGAACCATATAAAACCATTATCTATACATCATGAACTCCTGAAACCTGTTAGGTGACCTACGCACTCTGTGGCTTCTCTTAATTTCCATACCCACAGAATCAGTGTTCAACCTTTTCCGCCCTGTCGGCAACAATTTAAATACCTTGTTGTGATTCCAAACCACACCCCCTTTTACTCTGACAGCTTTTTCAAAACATTCATTTACTTTCATGCGATTGGACAATTTAGAAACTCCTTTCCTACCCATTCTACCTTTTCATACTTTAACCACATCACCAACCTGGATTTGTTTGTGTTTCCACACAATTCTACCCGTGTGCTCCTTTCCATGATATTCCTTAAACTTCTTCTGACCTTCCAGCATCTTATCAGCCACAACATTCTTATCTACCACTGGTACACGCAACGTCTCATTTAACCAAACTGGACATAGCTTACTATTAGGTTCACAAGCTCTCATTAACCTGAACGGTGACCCTTCTGTAGTACTGTTTGGTGTCATACTTAAGCTCCATAACAAATCGCAGAGATTATCCTTTCAATTAACCCATTAGCTAGAGCCAACTGCACAAACGCCCCAATCACTCTGTTCTGTCTCTCCACCATCCCATTGGACTCTGGGTGGTACACTGATGAAAACGTCCATTGAAAACCCATCTTCATAACAAATTCACCCATCTTGTTGCTCCTAACTTGTGGACTATTGTCACTTAATATCACACTAGGAATACCTTCCCTCCTAAACATCTTCTCCAACAAATCAATGACTTTCCCCGAAGTAACACCAAACACAACAGCAACTTCCAGCCACTTACTGTACCTGTCAATCAGCACTAATACAAATCTATTGCCTCTTCATAGACCTTCATATGGAACCAAAACTTCAATAGCCAATTCTGTCCATGGTCCTTCAGGAACCGGTAACGGAGTAAGCAGTGACATCATAATTAACAGGTTTTTATCACAATTATCTCCCCCAGATTTCCCTCATGCGCTAATTTAATAATCTCCTGCTTCATTCCTTCTAGGGGTATCAACTTCATACCTCTCGGTGTGACCCTTGACATGCCTTTCACAGTTAGTACTTCAACAAGTGGCTTATGATCAATTTTAATAGTAAACCTATCAGCCCATACATACTGTTTGAAATGTTCCACACCCCAACAACATTCTAACAGCTCTCTCTCTATCACTAAATAAAGTGCTTCAGCGTCACTGACTGCTCTTGATGTAAACATAATTATCTTCTCCCTGTCTCCTCCAACACCGCACCTAAGCCCTTACCACTGGCATCCCCAGTAATAATTGTTCCTTCCCAGGCACAAAACCCTCCAATAACGGTGCTTTTACAATATACTCTTTTATCTCACCCACAATCCTTTCATGCTCCTCCATCCAAATATATCTTACATCCTTTTTCATAAGCACCCTCAAAGGTTGAGTAATTTCAGCAAAGTGCTCCTTAAACTTGTTATAATACTCGGATAATCCCAAAAAGGAGTGAAACACATCCTTATTGTGTGGATAGGGTGCTTTTTTGATAGCCTCCAGCGCCTTAAATGTTGGTTTATAACCCCCTCTTGACAATGTGTGTCTCAGATAGTTTACTTCTTGGCTACCAAACTTACATTTACTATGTTCCACAGTCAACCCTTTCTCATCCAACGTTTTCAAAACTCTAACTAATCTCTCATCATGTTCTCTTGTTCGCTGTCCACATACTAATATATCATTTTGAAAAACATATACTCTAGGCATACCCTCTAACAAATGTGTCATGATCTTTTGAAAGATTGCGGCAGCCAAAGCTAATCCAAGCGGCATCCTATTATACCTGTACATACCAAATGGAGCGATAAAAGTGGTGTATTTTCAGGAATCCTGGTGCAATTGTATCTGATGATATGCGGCTGACAAATCAATCGTGGAGAAAGTGTCTGCACCAGCAATTAACTTTAACATTTCTGATATCACAGGTAGGGGGTATTTCTCAATAATTATGGCTTTTTTTAACTCGCTCAAATCCATGCATATCCTTACTTTCCCATTGGGTTTTCTCGCTACCACAATAGGAAAAACACACTCGGACGCATCCACTTTCTCAATCACCCCTTCACTTTCCAATCTGTATAATTCTGTTTTAACATCCTCTCTCAATGCTATAGGTATGTGTCTTACAGTATGCAACATTGGTTGAACTCCTTCTTTCAACTGTATTTTGTGTTTGTATCCTTGCAATTTTCCAATGCGTTCATTAAATACAGTGGGGCACAACTCCTTCTCCTTTCCTCTGACATATAAAATCTCACCCTTCTCACTGTTGTATACTAAAGTCATGTTGTCTGATTACATGTAATTATAACTAATCAAAAATAACGAATGTAATAAATAATGAGCAAAAATAACGAAATAATAATGAAAAGCAAGTATGCCGATGTAAAGGTGCAATAATATTGAATCCAAAATAATGAAAAGAAATTAATGCTGAAGATGCTGCACATCAATTAATTGCTTTTAACCCAAAGTACTAACACAATAAAAAGCCCAAAACACAACTTCCAACTAAATAAAAAGAATGGCATACATCAAGAAAAGGCATGAAAAAGAAAATGTAAATCACTTACCAATGTCGTTTTGACGGTTTGACAAATCCATTGTAAATAGTTAATCAATACAAATCCAAATGCCAAGAAATGTCCACAAAAAATCCACTGCAATCCCAAAAAAAACATTAAAATTCCAGAAAGGTACACCAAATGTACTTATTCCAGGATTGGATCTCAAAAATCCATCCCAAAATGTCTTAATCCATGAAAGAAGCCAAAAACAAACCATCAAAACAAAAGCCATAATCCAGGAAAGAAGCCCAAAAAATCCATCAAGAAAAAAATCGATAATCCAGGAAAAAAAAAAAAATCCAGCAAAGTCCAGCAGCAACTTCGATCGGATCTGTGTAATAGAAGAAAATGGCAGAAAACATCTTCCATTTATGTCACAATGGCAAAACACATATACGCGAGCAACACCAAATGTACAAACATAGAATTACAACTCTATTTAATTTTTCAACATTTTTCATTATATGATTATTTAAAGACAAAGCATAATATAACTCATTCAAAATTTCATAATATCGAAATTCATAATATTTACATTAGTTGTTCACGAAATTCGTAAATTTGTATTAGTTATTTTTGTGTTAGTTATTTTTCGTTTCGTTATCACTGCACACCATGTTGTCTACTACAATCGAGAAAGGTTCCCTACTACCTGGATTGAGCTTAATCTGGAGTTTCGCCTGGTCTTCCCAACCTAAAACATTTGTTCCCTTGGACACCACATAAACTTTGACTTCAGATAACCTGCCTTTTAATTCAGTAAGGGCTAGTCTATAACCCAATATGTTTATTATCAAACCTTCAAATGCACCTGGATTTCTTATATCGGGCCTTTTCAATACAGGATCATATCCCTTTATACACAGTTCTTCCCATTTTTCCTTTGTAATTATAGTATATGGTGAACCAGAATCTACAATAAGTTTAGATACAATGCCATCAATTGAAAACATACTCTTGGGACTTTCTTCTTATTACCATTTCTCACCATAGGAACAACTTCCACTTCTTGTTCCTTCCTCTCCCCATCGTCTTCCTCTTGTACACATCTTATCTTTTGATTGACTTTCTTGTTTCTGCATATAATACTGGAATGGCCCTTCATGCCACAATTTGAACACTTCTTGTTCAACGCAGGGCAAAATTGAGAATTGGCATAGTGTTACTTCTTCCCACATCGCAAACACTTCCCCAGAAAACTCTTCCTTACACTTTCTTCTCCACTGCTGCTCGCCATAACTTTCATAGCTTCCTTGCTTTTCCAGTCTTTACTTCTGATCAATGTTGTTTCTTTAAAATTCTTCTTAGGTTTCACAGCATTCACCTTAGTTACTTTGGTCGCCAAGTCCTTTTCTCGCTCCTTTATAGCTTCACTGCACATCAACATGTGCTTCGACTTTCTTAGCAATCGCCATAGTTTAATCCAGAGAAGGATCTCCACACATCCATAGTCTCCCTTGAACAATGTTGCTGTTTGTGTGGATAATTATCTGGTCTCAAATTAATTCTTCTTGTGTTACCCCTCTGCCAAGTTACACAATACTGCTAGTTTCTTAAGAGCATTCACATACTCATCCACTGTTTCATTGCTATCTTGTTTCCTTGTGTAGAAATAGTATTTGTTGACAGCTACATTGGTCTTTGGCTGGTAGTATTCAACAAGGGCTCTCCGTACTTGTTAATACTCATCTACGCCTGCAACCGCCCTTCGATGCAGTCATTCTCTATAGATCCTGTGCCCTTCAGGGCCCAGGGAGTGTAAAAGTAATGTTTTCCTCTTAACTGCCATCAAACTGTCATTGTCAATAGCATCCATATAATTCCCCAAAACAACTTTCACTCCTTCCACGGAATATAGGGATCTCCGGCCATCCCCAGAAATGGTTATGGTGGATGAATGGTTACGCCCTGCATTGCTGCACAATTGCCACTTGCCAGGATGACAGGTACAGCAGTAATATAAATGTGGCAAAAACAAAAAAAAATGCAACAAAATAAGCAATGCAAATGTAATGCCACACTTAAATGCAACAGAATCCAATGCAAGCCCCCAATTCTCACATCTACAATCTCAAATTGTAGATAAGTACTTCTAACATTGCCAGGGACTACTCTTAATGGGGCAAGCAGGTGCTTATACTTTGCAGACAGCTTATCAGTGCATACAATAATTCCCTTGCTGACAGCGTGCAGGTTAATAGTCGTAAATTATATCACTTCAATTGTATCCAGACGCGGGCCACCTCATAATCTCCTTCCATCAGGAGGCCCTGGGATGTTGCTGGAGCAAAGATGGCTGCACGTAATTTCACGTCTGAGGGTCCTTTCCTCAAATGTGTGTCAGCTTTAGCTGGGGAAACAGAAAGTTCTATCCCTCAACACGTGCATGTACAATTTATAAAATGCTGGCAAGGCGATGCACTATATTTAGCCCCCTAACTCCTTCGGAGGCAGCGCACTGATCGACACCAACCCGCTCTTACTGGGGACTGCCAGCAGGAAAACTGATAAGAAATGTACCGACGGCAGCACTGTGGGGCCTGACTTCACTGGCACAGGAATCTCTACGGACTCAAAGCAGTTTCCAATCCCATCCTAGTCACCATCTGAAGTAGTCGCCTCCAACAAGTGTGTCTTTCAAAGTGTCTTTATTAAGATAATTCAATAATAGTAACAGGCCCCACCATAGGTGCACATCACTCGCCAGTCATCCTCCAACTGCCTTCTACAGAACCCTTACCATTCCACTACGCCTTCTAGGCACTCCACATTCCACCTTCCATCCCATAGCTACAGTAAGGTGTCAATATAAAAAGCTGTAATAACCAATACAATACAACAAAAATCATAGACTGATTCATCCTGAGACTGAAATCTCGCAATTTCCACTTAAATTGCAATGACAAGGTTTGTAAGTCTTAAGTAATTACTGGGCGGACGTAGTATTCCATCAGGAGGTAATCTCTGTGAAAACCATGCTCCCTTGATGACATACTCTTTTATTTATTTTATTGTTCATTTAAAACGCGCTTATTAACAGTGAGAGGCTTCAAAGCACGGGATCGGGATTTGAACCTATGTTGCTTCTAAGACAAACTCGTTGCCCCTGAGCTATCCTTCCTTCCCCTTTGTTAGATCTTCCTGAATAGCTGACATCCAGGCAGAGATAATGGAGCAATGAGGATATGCCCACAGACTTCCAGATTTGGTTTGTAGGTTGAAGAACTTGCCTCATTGGCCTGGTGAACACAGGAAGCTGTGTTACTGCTGTGGTCAGGACCACTCACATGAGGGCACATGTTTCCGGTCAAATGTTTTGTGCATGCAGTACAGACAGACATTTTCAAAACATGTCCATCATCCAGGGACAAGCAATTCTGACAGAGGAGCTTAGATAGGCACCAGTTCATTGACACATGTTTATCACCAACCCTGAGAAGGTACACTTGCCAAATGAAAAATAACATCTGTTCTTGAATGGTAAAACTTTCCGCATCCCTGATCAAGCTTTGCTCATCATTCACGACAATCCACAAGTCAAGATGTTGCCCCACATAG
Source organism: Ambystoma mexicanum (assembly GCF_040938575.1). NCBI lineage: Eukaryota > Metazoa > Chordata > Amphibia > Caudata > Ambystomatidae > Ambystoma > Ambystoma mexicanum. Next base: position 320,411,577 of record NC_090926.1, on the reverse strand, counting down.
AGCTTTGGGACCTGCAACTACATGAATACAAGTTCAAAGTTATACACAGGCCTCGCAAAATCCACCCGATCACTCACATTATTTAGTACTTTTTAGGTGGCGCGAGTACCATTTTCATAGTACTCGACCATGAGGGCCTGTGCTTGATGTGCCAGGGATAACATTTGAGGGGCACTGAATAGCTCCTGGTAGAGCTAATGCATGTCATGCTAAGCTGTCTTTTCATGATTTGCGTGCTCTCTTGTGAGCACCTGCGACATAGAGGAAAATGTGTAATTTAAACGCCTGGGTGCATCAGAAAACAAAGTTGTGGGAAAGTGAGAGTCCAACAGGGCGTGGGCTGCAAAGAGCAGGGGCAGGTTGAGTAGCAGTGGTTCCGGAAAATCTGCTGCTGACCTGCCTTCCATTGGACGAGGAGTCTTTTGATGTGTGCTAAAGGGAGGGTGCTATTATGATTGTCAAGGGCGTATTTGTCCGGAACACCACGGAGCAGCACAACTCGGAGACCACTGCCTGCAAAGCACAAAATGGGTTTTAGAGCAACATGTACCTGCAATCGCAGATGCATGGCACCAGATTGTGACTTGAAGCAGCATTTCATTGCAATCCCTGCTCCACCACAGAACAAGGTTTCAAAGCAGCCCCTCGGCAGCATGCCCCCATAGTACTAGCTGCACAGAGCTCCCAAGGTTTTCCAAGCCATGCCCTGATTAGCTCATCCAGTACTGTTTTTGATAATGCATTGTGAGCACTTAGTGCTTAATTTTTAATGGTATAAGGGAGGGTGCCATCCCAGAATCCTAAGGAAAAAATAGGACTGAATGAACCACTCGCACAATGCATGGGAAGACATGGGAGCTCTAGCTGCACCACACCAGATAGGTCCCTGAAAAAGTATATTCCTGCTGTCCTGCAGGATGAAGAGCTTTGCAATATCATGCGGCAAAGTCCATACCGCGCTGTTTGAAATGGCACCCTGCAGCAGGAGTCCCCAGCAATTATTTTGGATGAAGAAATAACTCTGTGACTCTACGCCAATTAATTCTTCGAAGACTGTATGTTTTATTCAACCAAAATTTGGATCATAAAACACCCTCTAAATCAAAAAACGCCCTCTTCTGACACGTGTTTCGGCTTAATCAAGCCTTCCTCAAAACTGGGCTCCTTATTCTCTAATTCATCATTTGCATCCGATCTGATTTGTAAGTAGTCAAAACATCCCCCCCAAACACAGTAAACCCCCCCCAAAAAAAACAACATAAAGCATAATATGCAGAATATTCAAATTCAAAGACAGAGATTAGGGATTGGTAACGGGGAGGTTTGCATGGGTGAGAAGAAAAAAATCATGTTTGCATACATACAATGTACAGAGCACAAGAAAGAGAAAAAGTAGGTAAAGCAGCAACAGAGAATACAACCAAATTATGAATCCATCATTTATACAAAACAGAACACAAAGATGTATAAATAAATACATGAAAAAATAAATAAGATCAAAATAAAAAATGGAGAAAGAAAATTGTTAGCCATGTTAGTCCAATCCTTATCTAATTATAATTAACTTTGTTCTGTTCTTATCCACATATTAACTCACCCAATGACTTTAGGTATAATGACTGATTTTGTTGCTCTGCTTGATTTAGATTGGGTTCCATCCCAAGCTCCTTATCTGTCAATAGCATGCAATTGAGTTAGCTTAGTCCACCGTGTTTATTCCATAAAAAAACATTATTATTCAATCTTGATTAGAGTTATATGACATATCTCTGAAAATGACTAGGGTTACTTGTATGTAAAGCCTGTATATGCATACATGCACCACTCTCATAATAGCCCAAAAATTAATTAAGACCATTATTTGAGTCGATACCTCAGTTACATTGATTTCCCAAGTTCGTTATTCTGCTATTAAGAATCAAATCCATGTGCTACACTTTCCGTGTTACTTTGCTCGTGTCTAGCTCGCAATATAGCTAGCATGATGTAAACTCATATCTTTTTTCTTGATGAAAATATGCGAATGAATCTCTACGATTTTAACCATTATTCGAGGAGACTTCGTAATTCAAGCCTCCGGTTATTACAAATGTCATAGTCATATCGACTTGCATCGCTTACCTGCTGCCTCTACTTTACTCGCGTTGGTGTTTCTACGGACGCCGTCGCCATTTTGGAAATCCTTTTTGAAGTGGTTTCCATGACGGCGCGGTGCTCTTCGTATCCTTATTAGCGTCACTATGCTCTATGTATTCTGCTGTTCGTTTTGCAAAATACTCTACCAAATTAAATTAACAAATTGAAAAGTCTTGAGAATGCGCGTGTTAAGTATTCTGTTAAAAAATAACAATATAATATTCAACTGTGTGTGACACGTGACCGAATATCGTTACTGAAGCCATGAGCGCCATCTTGGACTGTCTATTTTATACAGGAAGTCTATGTCAGGAATTGAGAAAAATCTCAAGATTACGCGGGTTAAGGATTCTGTTAATTAATAATGATATAGTATTCGGTTATGTTGAGTGCCATCTCGGACTATCTCTTTTTTATACAAAATATTTGTGTCAATAAAGTTTTGTTTTCAACCTTATTTGGATACCACTTTACTATGGTATACATCCATTTAGGAACTGAATACAGGCTTATTTAGTTGATTCATATATGTTTAAGTGTATACATTCCCCATTTAACCACTCAATTATTTCTTCGTAACCTCTCAGTCATGCCAACAGATATGTCAATGAATTCATACATTATTGAGTGATCTCATAAACCACACTTATAAGAACGATGCCATTTCAGTGTCCTGGTTCAGGCCAGTTGCCGTGTAATCAAAATAACAAATGAGCCTGGCTTCTGCTTGTCGTAAGGCTCTTAGTCTGTCACACCTCTCTTTGACAGTCTAACTTGTTGTAACCCAACAAATTTGATCAGTTTCTTATCATCCATTTGATGTGAGTTCTGCCAATGGGCCGCCAGTGGTAAAGTAGGATCTTGACTCCCTATTTTACTGAGATGCTCTCGAATTCTTATTCTTAATTCCCGTTTAGTACTGCCAATATAAATTTTGGTACAGACACAGCAAATACTGTACACCACATACTTGGTTCTGCAATTAATTGCTTGCTTAATTTTTACAGATTTCCCATTTCGATCCTTAAATTCAGATGTCGCTTCACTTGCGAATTTACACATAGTACAATATCCACATTTGCGGAATCCCGTGTCTTCTTTGGTTAGCCAGGTGCGGATCTCAGGTTCTTTGATATCCGGCAATAATGATGGATTTATTAAAGATTTTAATGTGTTCGCTCTCTTAAATATCATTGTTGGTTTCTCCCCCACAAATTTATTGATTTGCTCGTCTAGTTTAAGTAGGTACCAATGTTTCTTCAAAGCTTTATATATTCTCCTGTGGTCTTGATTATATTGTGTAACAAACCTTACTTCTACTGGTTCGGTATTCAAAAGTTTGTTCTTTTTGATCAAAGTATCCTCTTGTTTTAGGGTTTTAATTTTTTCATAGGCCTTCTTGACACTTGATCCTGGGTATCCTCTATTCAAGAAACGTGTTTGCAATAATTTACATTCTTGCTCAAAGCTGTTTTGGTCTCGACAATTACGTCTGGCTTGCACGTATTCACCTAATGGTAAATTCATTATCGTGATTTTCTTGTGACAACTCGTCGCATGTAATATGGAATTCGCTTCTGTTGGTTTTCTGAATGTCCGTGTTATAAGTTGGTAATTGTTAACACTTATTGTAAGGTCTAGAAAATATATTTTCCTCGTATTGCAGGCTCCTACAAATTCAATCTCAAAGTGATTCCGATTCAACCTGTTGGTGAACTCTGCGAATCCGTCCTCTGGTCCATCCCAAATCAGTAGAATATTGTCTATATATCTTTTCCACAATTGTATTCTCGTACCATAATCTGGGTCTTGATAAACAACTTCGTCTTCCAACATACCCATAAATAAATTGGCTAATGCAGGTGCAAATTTGGTTCCCCTGGCGACCCCTTTCCTTTGTTGGTATGTCTTGTTGTCAAACATAAATATGCTGGAATCCAATGCCAGTTGTAGCATTTCTTTCAACATTTGGATTTGTAGACAAAATGAAGCAGAATCGTTTCTAAAAGTGTGGTCAATTGTTGAAGTTGCCCATTTGTGTTGAATCGAGGTGTATAGGGCTTTAACGTCTAAGGTCGCCAGGATGAAGGAATTCTGCCATTTAAATGTTTGTAATTGCCTTATCACTGAGGTAGAATCTTGTAGATAGGAACGTAACAAGGTGGCCCTGGGTTTGAGTATAAAGTCCAGGTATTCAGACAAATTCTCTGTCACCCACCCGATTCCACTGAGGATCGGCCGTCCTTCCGGTATAGTAACAAAGTGCTTATGTATTCTAGGTAAGAAATACATTGTAGGTGTTACTGGATCATTAATAGTTAGGAACATTTTTTCATCATCTGATATCAATCCACTTCTATGCCACTTTACTATGGATTCTCTAATATGTGTAAGAATATCTTGTTTTTCCGTTAAGCTCAAACTAGCGTAACAGCCCGGGGTACTCAAGTGATTTTCCGCCATGTGCAAGTAATCTTCCCATTCATGATCACAATATTTCCCCCTTTGTCCGCCTCCTTGATGACAATCGATGTGTCCATTGATAATGCCTTCAGCGCTCTTTTTTGTCCAACTGATAGATTATCCTTACTGTACTTCAGGTTTGTTATGTCTTTGTTACAAAATTTTGAAATTCGATAAAATTCTCTTGTTACCGCCTGATAGAAAGTATCTATTATGTTGTCTGTTCGTAGTTGTGGAACAAATTTAGATTTGTTTTTAAGTTCAGTTGTAATTAAGCTGCCTGGTTGTACTCGTAATTCTGAAAGTAAATTCCTTATTTCAAAGTCTTGGTCTTCAGTTAGGGATCTCAAGATATATGTGCCTTCTATATCTTGTACTGTAAGTTCACTCCTTTCAATAGATTTATCTTTCGGTACATAATGCCCCGGGGCTTGGGTGGCAAAGAACTTCTTTAATTTCATCTTTCTGATAAACTTGTACAAGTCAATGTGTATATCAATTGGTTGCAATTTCCTAGTTGGTGCAAAGGAAAGACCTTTGTTGAGTAATTGGCATTCTTCTTCTGTAATTTTCCTATTCGATAGGTTTAGTACTAAGTCTTCTTCTACTTGTTTTTGTTGGCTTCCTTCGAACTGGCCCGAGTGTGTCTTTTTCCTTCTGTTATCGATTCTTGGCTCCCGTTGTTTCCTGCCCCCCCTCCTTCCTCTCCTCCTTGTGCTACTTTCGGTGTAGTGTTGTCCCCTGGTAGTTGAAAACAGACCGTTTTTTGCATATTTCCCCTGTTTCCTTTCTTATATCGTTTAATTTGGTTCAAATAACCTTTGTCCGTAGTAGTTTTAGAATTTACGACATCTTGGATGTCGGGATCAGACTCAACATCAGAGCTCGCTGAAGATGTGTTCGGCGTAGAATTCCTTGAAGATGGTTTTATGTATGTGTCATATTTCGCCTGAAATGTATAAACCCTATCTTCTTTATAGTCTCGATCATCCCGATAACTCTTCTTTAGTTTGCAGATTTTAACTTCATCTTGGTAGATCTGTAATATGTCATACATTTTTTTGTATTTTTTTGTTTTGATGCTTCACTCGACTTCATCTCTGAGATTTCCTTTTTGATCAATTCAATACCTTCTACTGCCCTTTTATGCTCTTGTGTAGAATGTTCGATGAGTAAATCCAACATTTTCATTGAACTATTACTGATGTTAGCTTCCCATGCTTCTGCTAAATCTTTATCTTCATCACTATTAAAGTTAGGAAAAATTAAGATGCGTAGACCACGTGGGACTTGATCATTAGCGACATCATTTTCCAAGGATACCTTCTCCCAATATTTGTCAATCTCCTTTTTCGACATTCGTTCCAATCGTATGAATTTGGTACGTAAATCCTCTTGTCTCTTGCCTAGATTAGAAAAGGCATGTGTCAAATCTCCCTTTTTGGTAAATAAATTCTTTGTTTCTTCATCACGATTCTTAAGATATGTTGCCATGTTAATATTCGGGATGTATGGTCAGCCAAGTTTGCCAAACTGTAATCAAACTGTATGAAAAATATGAAATTGGCTTTCACTGTCTACAGCTGGTCTCGTGGGTGACTCCTTAATCTCCCTTGTTTTTGCTATATATGTTCTCTAGGTTACACTTTCCACATGATGTCGCAATTCCCCGGAGTTGTCGGTATCAAGCCTATACCGTTAGAAATGCATTGGATGAAGAAATAACTCTGTGACTCTGCGCCAATTTATTCTTCGAAGACTGTATGTTTTATTCAACCAAAATTTGGATCATAAAACGCCCTCTAAATCAAAAAACCCCATCTTCTGACACGTGTTTCGGCTTAATCAAGCCTTCCTCAAAACTGGGCTCCTTATTGTCTAATTCATCATTTGCATCCGATCTGATTTGTAAGTAGTCAAAACATCCCCCAAACACAGTAAACCCCCCCCCAAAAAAACAACATAAAGCATAATATGCAGAATATTCAAATTCAAAGACAGAGATTAGGGATTGGTAACGGGGAGGTTTGCATGGGTGAGAAGAAAAAAATCATGTTTGCATACATACAATGTACAGAGCACAAGAAAGAGAAAAAGTAGGTAAAGCAGGAACAGAGAATACAACCAAATTATGAATCCATCATATATACAAAACAGAACACAAAGATGTATAAATAAATACATGAAAAAATAAATAAGATCAAAATAAAAAATGGAGAAAGAAAGAGATACAACATTGTAAGCCATGTTAGTCCAATCCTTATCTAATTATAATTAACTTTGTTCTGTTCTTATCCACATATTAACTCACCCAATGACTTTAGGTATAATGACTGATTTTGGTGCTCTGCTTGATTTAGATTGGGTTCCATCCCAAGCTCCTTATCTGTCAATAGCATGCAATTGAGTTAGCTTAGTCCACCATGTTTATTCCATAAAAAAACATTATTATTCAATCTTGATTAGAGTTATATGACATATCTCCGAAAATGACTAGGGTTACTTGTATGTATAGCCTGTATATGCATACATGCACCACTCTCAAAATAGCCCAAAAATTACTTTAGACCATTATTTTAGTCGGTACCTCAGTTACATTGATTTCCCAAGTCTGTTATTCTGCTATTAAGAATCAAATCCATGTGCTACACTTTCCGTGTTACTTTGCTCGTGTCTACCTCACAATATAGCTAGCATGATGTAAACGCATATCTTTTAGTGATCCCAGATGAACCCCTTTTAACCCTGACACCAAGTTTCCAGGGCTGGACTATAAAGCTATCTGGACTCGGTTCTTTGCTGCACGAGAGGGCCTTTTCATGCTCCTGCCGTGCCTACTGTAACGTAACCAGTAAGGCTTCAGGTCAGCAACTTCTTCATACGTAGTGAAGGTTGGGTCTTGCAGAAGAAACCCCTTGCTGTCATAATATCCCTATGTTCAATATGGGACACACTGAAGAACAACGCAGATGAAAATTACAAGAGCACACGAATTCTTCTGGACATCTTGACAGTTTTTGAGATGGTTAGCCACAAGTTTCTCCTAAAAAGGCTGTGAGGCATTTAAATAAAAGGAGTGGCCAAAAGATGGCCCTCACTGACAAAATCGAAAAACCACCATTATGGACCCCTACAAATTACAACCACACCACTGATGGAGTACCCCAAGGATCCAAACTGTTGCCTCTTCTATTCAACATCTACATGTCCCCTACTGGACCTCATCTCCTAGTCTGACCTCAGCTGCTTCATCTACGCAGATGACACACACATAATTTAAAAACTGAAGACCAACCTCTCAACAAACTCACCAGACCCAAAACATGCCTTGCACATGTGGACAAATGGATGAAGACTACCCAAACCATATTAAAACAGAAATCGTGGTTTGCAGTGCAACTCCCACCTCAGTTCTGTGTTCTGACCAGTTGGGAGCAAGCCAAGTGCAAACTGCCATGATAAGGAACCTCGAAACAACACTGGATGGTAGTCTCGAACGCCAGTTGAGAGCCATTGTCAGAAGCTATCTTGTCCAACTCTGCACTATACGACTCCTACCTTACCTATCCTTTACCCACAGCCTTGGTACAAATTTCAAGTTGCAAGCTATTAGTCAGCCATATAAATTCACCCGCCAAACCTCAATTCTACAGATACACACGGCACCCTAAGGTTTTTAAAAGATTTTGTGTTTCGTTGGTTATCAGATCAATAGTCTGTTTGACTATTTTTCTTTGTCTGTTGTTGATAGAATCGAGTCCAGAATGTTTGCTATGGCTGTTACCAAGGTTGTTCGTCCACCCCCAATGAGCCTTGACCACCAGACCTCTTAATCGAAAATGTGAGCTGTGGCTAGAACGGGCTTCAGATACGGTCTTCTGATGGTTTCGACTCCTGGGCATAATAGGAGGAGGTGTCTCGCTGTTTCAACTACAGAAGGGTCTTTACAAAATCTGCATCAGTTTGACAGAATTTCGTTGGTGTATAGCAGGTTGAGGCGAGCTCTTAAGAAAGTACTCCTCATCTTCCGATTAGGATATTTTTCCACAAATGGTTGCAGAACATGGTTCATGGGCGGCAAGTGCGAGACCAGTTTATAAGATGCAGCCTGATCACAAGTGCTAGCCCAATCAAGTTCATTTAGTTTTTTGTGAATTTTCATAGGGTTCTCAATTAGCTCTTTTTTGGAACACTGAATCAATTTCAATTTAGCTTCTTGTTTTTCATACCATTGGTTTAGGGCCGTAGAACAGCCACCCACAGCCTCGTTGTTTATAGCTTCAAGTAGCTTCGGGCAGTTATCCAACAGGAGCTTCCTAAACAGCATCATGGTGTTTCTTTCAGTAGGCAGTGAATAAGTCGAAAACATTATGTCGAAAGACATAATGTCGAAAACAAAATGTGGAAAAAAAAAAGTCGAATGCTTTTATTCTTTATTTACATGTTTTTTTTGGGTTCCGGAGGTAAAAAAAGGGGTAAAACAAAACAACAAAAATTACAAAAAAGGAGGTGTTGGGGGGGAAACCCCCCATTTCGAACAAAAAGCAACCAAAAAAAGAAATTCGACTTTTTTTTTTTTAGACATTATGACTTTCGACATAATGTAATTCGAATTTATCACTATAAACCGTTTCTTTCCACTATCGATAATAGTGAGAGCTGGCTCAATTCTCGTTTTATTAAGACCATGGACGTGGAGCTGGGTAAATTCGGAACTTCCCTCCAGTAGTGGCTTTCTAGTTTGAGCCAGGTTTTCTTAGGTATCCCTGGCATGGCTTCAGCACCATAGACAAGTGAAGGGACGACCTTGGCTTTGTAGAAGTCCACGATGGGTGTTAGAGAAAAGCAGCCAAACTTCCTGTCCATCGCTTTTGCCTGAGAGGTTAGGCTCTTTATTATAGTCAGCAGGTATTTTTGCATAGCATTTTCATATTGAGAGTTATCGACCATAATCCCTAGGTATTTAAACTTGATGACCTTCTCGATACCTTCTCCTTCCAGGTGCCAGGCAAGGTGTCGCTTTTCTCTCTCCCCTTTCCAAAGAATGGAATTTTGGTTTTGGACTTGTTGATTTCCAGGCCGTTTTCTGAGATATATTCAGCAAAGTTGTTAAGCTGTCTCTGTAGCCCTATAGCTGTTTGATCACCAAGGATAATATCATCAGCATACAGGATTCTTGGTATTTTTATATTTCTAAATTGTGGTGGAAAAGCTCTGACCTTGTACTCTGTTTCCTTGTAGTCGCCTATAAAACTCAGGAAAAGCGCTGGGGCGAGTGGGCAGCCTTGCTTGACCCCGTGGTTTGTCGTAATCTCTTCGGATAGGGACCCTAAGTGGTCAAGCCGAACTTGTATTCTAGTGTCCGTATGAAGTGCGATGAGTGGGTGTAGTATGGCCGCTGGACAGTTCCAATTCCTTATTTTCTCCCATAGTCTTATTCTTTCAACTTGGTCGAATGCTTGGCTTAGGTCGATAAATTCCATGTAGGTTCTGGGTCCCCCAGCTAGAGACTTACTTTTTAGAATACTCAAGGTTAGGATGTTAGTGTTGGTCCCCACATTCTTTTTAAAACCGGATTGGAACGGGTCATTACAAGGTGCCCCACTTGCCCAACTTTGGAAGTGGTGAAGAAGCAATGATCCATAAACTTTGCCTATCACATTTAGGAGAGCAATGGGACTGAAGTTCGTAGGGTCATCTCTCTTTCCTCTCTTGTAGATAGGCACTACTACCGCGGTTGTCCAGGATTTGGGAAGTTCCTTCGCCGATGTAGATCTTCTAAACACTTCACTAATAAACCCGGGCCATGCCTCAGGATGCTGTTTCAGGTGCATATTTGTCAGGGCCGGGGGCCCTTGAATTTTTCAGTTTTTTCAGAATTTCCACAATGTCTTCACGGTCGTGGAGCTCCACCCAGGGCAAGGCACTTTGGTCCTGTATGGTGGTAGATGGTACGGAAGGGTCATGGAAGAGTTTTTTGAAGTGCGTTGTCCAGGTGTCTTCACCAATGCCATTAATTAGTGAGTCGGTGGTGGTCCGTTCCGTCGAATTGATCAGGGCCCAGAATTTGCGGGAATTTTTACCACACACAAGCCTCAACATTTCCTCCGAGTCTTTGATACAAGGAGTGGCGATGCTCTATTATCCATGACTTGTATTTCTTCTTCTCGAGGATCAGAGCTGGGTTTGTTAACCTCAGAGCTGTCTCTTGCAAATACTATCTTTAGTTTACTGAGTAGGCGTCTTCTAACAACCAAGGTCAGATCGTAATTGTGAACTGGTTTTTCGATGGATGATGCGCAGTTCAATCTTGGCTTTCTGAAGATGTTAAGAAGTGCGCCATAATCAGGTAACGTGCAAGCGTCTCCCGGGGTCCCTAGCTGGGCATATTCATTTGTCATAGAGATAACGTTGTTTAAGCTCAAAGACAGGCAGTTACCTTTCACATTAACTTCCACTTTTGACTTGAACGTTGCTTTTTCGAGTAAGGTAGCTGGCCATGTTGTGCACAGTAAGTTGTGGTCACTTGCCATGGTTTTGACAATGTGGAAAGAAGCAATAATCACCAACAGGGCAGTTGAAACATAGATATAATATATTGTGGCCGACATGTTGGGATGCGGTTTGTGCTGGCGAATATAGTGTCAAGATTGACCAGATCTTTCGAATTCATCAGCGAGGTCCATTTTTTACCGCGCGATTCAGCCTCAATTCCAGAGGGCCTGAAGGACTTCTTTGCACAAACTGCTTTCAGGTCTCTGCAGATGTACAGGTAAGGTTCGGAGTGGTCAATGTAGGCTCTGTCAATTTCTTTCTCCATCATGTCCAGGAGAGCTTGATCTGAGATGGGGTCAGGATTCCAATAGACATTCATAATTATAGCAGATGTTGCTACTGTTTTGTCCAGAACTTCGTTCCAGTAGTCACCTGAACTGTTAGCATAAAGAGGGATCCTGTCAGGATTTTGATCAATTTCAGCCCCTTCCCAATTCTGATCGCAGTTAGCAGGCCCGATGATGGTCTCCCTTTCGGACCTTTTTTGGCCGGGGCAAAAACTATTTCAAACCCGTCCAGGACAGGCTTAGTTGTTAGCCATGTCTCCTGAAGGCACAGGATATCAAAGGAAGCCAGGTTTACATCTCCCGGTACTCTAAGATGTGCAAATCCACATGTGTTCCAAGAGCATAGCTTAACAAATTAGTTGGCTGTGAGTCGAGTTGTTTCCTCGGAGGGTTTCTGGACGGGCTTGAGTGGCTATTTTCTATGAAGAGCCAGGGCTTTTGGAAGCCACGCCCAAAGATTTTGTAGAGGATTGAGTTTTTCCCTACCAATAGGCTGTATTTGGTCTTTTGTCACGTTCTGCCTGCAGGTTCTTTTAATTGATGTTAGAGAGCCACTATGGATTATTTCTTTCTTCTCTTCCACCTCCTCTTGTCGTTCTTTGTGATTATTAGACGTAAAGACTAGTCTTTCTGATTTTCTTTTTGGAGCTGGATATCTTCTCACCATGTGCGGGCTACTTGACGTCTCCATCAATTGTGCTGCTGGATTCCCGTTATGACATGGCTCAGAACAGTTGTTTTGCGTGTTGTCCTGTGAAGATCTGGTATACCTGGTATTTTCTTTTGTTTTCCCTGAGCTTGAATATTTTCTGCTGATCTTAGGGGATTCCTCTTGTTGCTGATGTCTGTCAATCCCGATTTCTCTTAGGTCATGTCCCAGTTTTAACAGATGTTTCAAGGAATCACGCAGCTTCTGTTTGACAGACTGCGAGGTGATATATGGATAAGTGGTAGCCTGTCGACCTTCGTGATTTGGCTCTACTATTTGCAGGTTGCTAGATTCCACTGATTTAAGTTTAGGAATGCTGTGTAGCATTCCACCTTGGTTAAGGATGAAATATTCTCGGCTGTTATATATTTGTTCAAGTTTGAAGGCAGGGTTTCCCATCTTCCTTAGGTGGGTTCTGGGTTTGGGTAAGACATCGCCTTGTGTATCCTTATCCTACCCAGTCGATCTTCTGTTCTCTCTACCGTCTTCTCTACAAGTAACTTTCATCTGCCATTCACATGCCTTCTCCATTTTTTCTTTTAAACTACTTGATTTCCTCCCAGAGCTGTGATTTAGTGAGTTTGTTGCTTTGGAAAGGTAATGCCTTTGCGGACCTTCACTGGGTTTGTTAGTCCCCATCTGCCGCGTTTGATCTGAACCCCAATTTGCAATTCGGGCGACCTTCTTACAGCGGTCTTCCAGTGACAAGAAGAAAGGTGGATCTCCTGTCTCACTTGCATTTGTATCTGGTTGGAGTTCATCATTTTGCTCGTTCTGACTGGCTCTCGTTTGAATGTCATCAGCAATAGTTGTGGGGATTTCCTCCCCGTGTTGGCTCAGATTTTCTAGAGCTTCCTCCATCAGGATGTCCTAGGTGGATTTGGAGATGTTTGAGGAACTAGATGTCTCCAATAAGTCAATGTATATAGGTGTTGAACCTTCCTCTGTGTGTTTTGAGGTAGTGCTACTTGGGTTTGAGGTATCCGTTGGTGCCCTGTTTCGTTCCACCTTCCTGCATGCTCTGGGGGACAAACCCTTTTCCACCACTGGTAAGCAGAAGACCAGTTGTTTCTCGCTACTGGATGTAGGAGCATTAGTTGATTTGCAATCTGCATAGATAGGAAATTCTTTGTTAGCCACTGGCTCCTTGCCCTTTCTATGCGGTTTTTCAAGGTCAATCGAGAGTATTGATTCGTTATCTTTACATGCACAGTTATGGAGCTTCCTCACCCCGAGCGGAATGTGGCCACTGCCCTTCGCTTCGTTGTTACTGGAGGGTTTACTGCTTGTCTTAGACACTTGGCCGACATATTGTGCGGAAGAACTAGACTTGTTGTTACTCGAGGGCACACTGCTTGACTTAGACCCTTCTGCAGCATGTTGTGAGGAGGGGCTTGGCTTGTTTAATGGTTTTTCCAAACCACCAGGCGTTCCAGAAGGTGGTTGACAAAGTTTGGACTCAGTGGTCAGGGTTTGACACCCCACCTCATTGGTGGTGGCTGGGATTTCAGATGGAAGATCTTCCGTGTACAACGGCCGATGTAAGATAAGGTGTTCTCTTGCTTTGTCTTTTTCTAGAGCTGCAATGTAGCCCTCCAGGTAGAGCAATTTGGAGTGCATCATTGCCAAAATAGTACTGTGATCTTTTAATGTGTCATTAATTGCCTCGTACAGTTTTCTAAAAGGCGCATGAGCAACAGTTACTGCTGACATGTTTGTCAGAATGTCAAGCTTTTTCTTAGGTGATTCAGCGGGATTGGAATCCGACAGTTCGCTACATCTTCTATCCTGGAGGGGAGTAGATGCTGGAGGTAGGCGTAAGTCTTTTTTTGCTGGTCATGGACAAGCTGGGGTAGTGATCAGGGCAGCAGCTTTTTCTTTTTCCTTTGGTTCCGCCTGTTGCTCCCCATGATTTTTAACCGTGTCAGGATAGGAAATTTCCAGACTAGGAGACCTGTTCAAGTCAGCTGGTGGTGTTGTAGGGATTACGCCTGTGGTTTTTTCATTGCTGTTCCGTGGGGTAGACAACAATCCATCCATCACTTCGGATGGAATAGCGGCGTCCTTTTGTGTTAAGGCTTTTTGACACTGTGGGGTAGGGTGGGTTAGGGAGGGTTGAACCCATTAATTTGTTGTTTTTTCCCACCAGTGAAACCTCTGAGCTGAACACTATATTTCACTGTCACTAATTTCGCAAATATTTTTCTATTTCCTTTTACAGCGCTTCCCAAAGAAATGTTTCAAAGTTTGTGAGAGGGAAGTGTTGTTTTCCTTTGTTCATGTATTTTCCTTTGATTTTTATTATGCGTCTTGTTGTGCATTTGGCTAGCTGTTTTTTTGTATTGTAGGAGCCCCAGGATTCTTCTCTTTTATTTCTCATTTTCCCGCTTGGATGGGCGGATTGACCCCCATGATGAGGTGCTCCTGTATTTTAGTTTTTTGAGGCTTTCTTTGATTTTTTTAGAGCAAGGACCTCCATCTTTATTTGCCGTAGAGTCTTTTATTGGCGAGGGGTCTGAAAAGTGACTTTGATCTTCAAAGTCTGCCCCGTCTTCAATTTGGTCTAACTCAATATTCGTGACTTGCTTCTTGTTCTTTTTGGCGTCCAGTTGCAGGATTGGCAGGCTTTCGTGATGAGGCAGTGGGTGGATTTCAGCGTCCACCATAACGGATTGTCCTGTGGGTAGATCTCCTGTATATGGTGCTCCCAAATGACACTCAGCTAGATTTTTGTTCGATTGTATGTTGGGCTGGCCATCCACAATGAAGCCCTCCTGGCCACCCAACACGGGAGTTCCTGCCACCTCTGACCCGGCTTTCAGGCCGCAAGACCCCACCAAGTGGAGCACTGTAGCGCCAGCCGGCGCATGCTCCTTGTAGGCCTCCAGCTCTACCACCAGCTCATTCGCGCCAGCCCCTCCCCTCTCTGCGTGAATCGACGCCGTCCATCCTCCAACGGGCTGCGAGGAGACCGCGGCTGACGGGAAGGAACCCAGCGTTGGGGAGCCGCTGCTGGATGCATCAGGCGAATCGGGAAGGTCCCGCTCTTCCACAGATGTTTGGGAGAGCAGGCAGTGTTGTGGTTCCATCTTCGCTCCGCTCATCAACTCGGTCGAAAATGGGCGGCATGGATGGGGTTGTCAGAGTTGTTGCGCGGCCGGTAAAGGCCTTGACGACAGTCAGTCCCTGAATCTTACTGATGTTCGGGCGGGCACCTCCGCTGTTCATGGGGACCACTGCTGGAAAGTCTTGAGCCAGCGGCTCCCCGGCACCCGTAGAGTCACAGTCGGAGGCACCATCTGCCACAATTTGAGGAAAATCCAATTTTTTAATGCTGCAGAGCTGTTTCTTTTTACCTTCTGCTCGTGAGCGCGAGCTCCTCTGGGGACCCTCCTCTTGGGCCGCGGAGCTAAGCAGAGCTGCGTCCTCGGCGTCCATGGCCGCCATGGATTGCCTGAGACTCCTACTCTGCCGCTACTCCATGGCCGCTCTGCGGTAGAATGGAGCTTTTAGCTGGTCACTGGCTGGTCACTGGCAAAAACTCTGAAGACAGACTGAGGTCTGTTACTGGAAACAGAGAGTAACTTGCAGTCACTTAGCTAGGTAATGGCTAGTGACGAGTGCACATTTTGAGCCCTGCATACAGGGCCATAGCTTTGATATCACTCGTCCTCACCACACTGCACTATGCAAACAGCCTATCTGTTGGACTTCTAGCATACCACGTGGGAAAATTACAAAGAGTACAAAACACGTTGGCTAGACTACTCCTCAGAATGAAAAGATCTGAAAACATCACCCCTGTACGAGGCATGCTTCCTTGGAACCAGGTCTTGAACAGAATACATTAGAAATATCTCTGCACCACCTACTGCACATACCCTGGAGTGGGCCCAGGCTCCTTCACAAGGAAATTCCAGCATTACGCACCGTCCATGACTCTAAGATCTAGCAACACTGCTATTGTTTCAAACTTCAACAGGAAAAGACAATGGGCCTCATTATGAGCATGGAGGTAAAAACGCAGTTATTACCAGCCTGGTGGTATTAGCGCGTCTGTGCACCCTCAACGCCGCTAATAGCGGCTGATTACGAGAGCGCGAGCACGGGCGAACCCCCATGCCGGTAATGGCTGCACCGCCATGTCTCTAAAGGCCCCCCAAACTCCCGATAGCACCATCACGGGACCTGCCGATACTGCCTCTGGCCAGGAGCAACCCCTTAATAACAGACCCGGCAATACCATCATGCAAATACCGGGTTCGTAATACCGGACCCGGAAGTAACGTCATCGCCCCGGAACGGGATATGCGCCGGCGGCCATCTTAAAAAACACAATCCATTGCAATCCTCTTAACACAGCAGTGCTACAGAGTTGAGAGCAGGGCCATTGAATCCATCATGCCAAAGGCAACTCGCAAGTCCACCCCCCACTTGCGCAAGAAGCGCTTCTCTGACGATGAGCTCAACATGCTTGCGGATACGCTGGCAGCCAATGTGGATGAGGTGTTTGCCAACAACTTGAAACAGGAAGTCCAACTGAGAAAAAAACAAATATGGGAGGAGGTGGCACGGAAGGTGACAGCGGTTGGCACCACCCCCCGCACAGTGAAAGACTGCAAGAAGAGATGGGACGACCTACGTCTCCAGGTGCGAAACATCCTATCATCAAACCGCAGGGAGGCCATGGCTACATGCGGCGGGGCCCACTCACCCACCAAATTGATGCAATGGGAGGAGACCTGCAGCACCACTATAAATATGGAGTCGATTGAGGGCTTCGGTGAAATGGAGACGGGTGTGGCGACATAGGGAGATGGAGGTGAGTGACCCCGCAAACCCAAGTAAACCAAAGCATGATGTAGCACAACAGATGTGATAGTGAACCAAGCCAATGCATGGCTCATCATACACACATATACAGATCCATGTCCAGATGGTGGCCCAAACACTTGCACAATGAAATGCATTCTGCGTGCCAATACCATTACCAACAGACAACCAACACACAGGGATCAATCACATGTCACACATAACGCAAACCGCAATACAACGGTATGCCACCTAGAACACACCAGTCCAGAAATGAGAGTCCACAGCATATGCCAATATGGCCCCCCCACATTGCAAGTACCATGAGTGTCACACCTACAAGAAAGCAATGCATGAAATGTGAAATACTGAACCGCACCAAATCATGCATCTTGCACGTACCACCATCACTGATGCACTGCATCTTTTGTTCCCCCACAGAAGCAGAAAGTGATGGCCAGGAGTCTGCCCCAAAGGCCACTACATCCACAAAGGATACCAGCGCCAGACAAGAAGGCACTGGACCTTCCACCTCCAGGGCAACAAAGGCCAGCAGTACAGGCCAGGGCAGCAGAGGAGGTGACAACAGCATGCAACGGCACAGCCACAATGGAGTCGACAACTCCTGCAGATGCAGAGGACGATGGAACCCAGTCAGCTGCCACAAGTGCCATAGGGGAGGTAGCAGCCATTGCCCCCCTCAGCGACGTGGAGGACCACGCTGAGCAATTCTTTGACATGGAGAACAATATTCATGTAGTGTGTCCGCATACACCCAGTCCCCTGGCCACCCCCTGGCACTCCACACAGGGCACACCAGTATGCCCCATGCCAGAACATGCCATATTACTGGCCAGTCCACATCTGTCCACAACATCAGAGGGCAGTCCAGCATTAGGCCACCCTGGCACTGCACCTTCAACCTCCACAGCCCCCACAGACATGGAGGCCTGCCTCACGAGGGTTGAGGCCCGGCAGGACAGTTTGATCGAGCTGGTGTGCCAATATGTGGCGGAGGGAGAACTGACACACTGCGAGAATCGGGAGGCAAATGCGGCTTCCATCACTGCCAATAATGCCAACACCATAGTCATCATAGACAGCTGAGGTTATTGAGGTCCTTGGCAGGATCCTGGAGAATATGCAGCAGCAACAAACTGCACCGGCAGTCGCACACCCATCTACCTCCACCCCATCCACCACACCTGCCAGCTCAACTCCCTCAAGTCCTGTGCACATGATCAGGCGCAGCGCACGCCAAACGGACATGTCGCCCCCAGACCCGAAGAGAAGCCGAAAGTAGCAGGACCACCCTGCATGTGCCAACTGCCACCCTGCAAAACTCACGAATGGCACATTGTGTGTGGGATGACAATGGGTGATGGGGGGAGGTGGTGTTGGGGGTGTGTGGGGTGTTGGGGGTATGGGGAGGTGTGGGGGTATGGGGTTCTGGGGGGCGTGGGGTGCTGGGGAGGTGAGGGATGTTGGGGGTTTGGGTTGTTGCAGGGGTTTGGTGTGTTGGAGGTGTTGGGGGGTGGGGGAGGGTGTGTGTGAGGTGGAGGATTCCAGCACTATGTAGTTAATAATCCAATACACCCGTTGTGTTAAAAATCATTTCATGACTGGACATTGTTCCTTTCGTGTATGTTTAATCAATTCTTGACAGCGCACAGTGCCCAACTCCCCACACACCCTGTGTCCATATCCACATGATCCCAGTACCCAGTGTAGTACTAACACAGACCCATCAGCATCCCCGTGGTTCAGAATAAATGGTCAATCAGTGATTGCCGCAATGCATGGCCATCCTGTGCATCGCGAACTGGCAGGGGTGCTGCTCCTCCTCCTCCATCATCGTCCTCCTCACCCGGTGCATGCAGGTCAATGTCAGGTGGCATTGCTACGTTTCTCCGGATGCATATGTTGTGCACATGGCGCAGACCATGGTGATCTTTGCCACCTTCTCAGGCCCGTAAAGGAGTGCTCCACCAGACCTGCTGAGACAGCAGAACCGTGCCTTCAACAGGCCAAAGGTCTGCTCGATCACAACACAGGTATGGGTGTGAACCCGATTGTACTCCTATTCGTGCCTGTTCTGTGGGTTCCGTACAGGGGTAAGTAGCCACGGCTTCAAGGGATAGCCACCATCACCTGCATGGGGGCACAATGAGGTATGTGTTAGTCAATATCAGACCTGACACCTTAGTGATCACTACCATGGCTGCAGCTATTCGGTGTCGACATGCACATGTCCCTGGATGCATGCACGCAGGTTCATTTGACACAATGTGTACTGTGCTATGGTCTGCTTGCATGGATTGCGTTGCTCAAATGATGCAGGGCGTTCACTTGCATGCTGATGCAGATGTACTGTGGATGCGGAACAATGTTTAAACACCCATGTTGGTGATGTGTGGTACTCTGTATGTATTCCCAATAGCGGTATTGCCACAGTTGTGCTCATGTTTAGTCATCCATCACTTGACACTCCCATGGTGGCCTGCTAGTACGTCTGGCATATTGTCATTGCTGTGCAGCATTGGTCTTATGTATGGCACTGATGTGTCATGTTCAGGTTGGGATGGTCAGGGCTACAGTGCTTCGCTGTATGTGCATTGTCCACTCACCACACATTCTCTCCCAGGTGGAATATGCATCCCCCCAATCTCACCCAGGTGGAGTATGCGCCCCCCCCAATCTCACCCAGATGGAGTATGTGTCCTCCCCCAATCTCACACAAGTGGAGTATGCACCCCCCCAATCTCACCCAGGTGGAGTATGCGTCCCCCCCGGTCTCACCCCCCCCCACTCCACTGCCATGGGCCTGTCAGGCAACTTACCAAGCAGACAGGCACGTCGTCCAGCATGTCGCTCCATGTAGCGGGGTAGCGTGGAGTTACGCAGCACCATGGAATCATGTGTGGATCCGGGATATCGGGCACAACAATGTGTGATCATCCTGCTGGAGTCACATACCATCTGCACATTGATGGAGCGGTATTGCTTACGATTCTGGTACACC
Source organism: Ambystoma mexicanum (assembly GCF_040938575.1). Classification (NCBI taxonomy): domain Eukaryota; kingdom Metazoa; phylum Chordata; class Amphibia; order Caudata; family Ambystomatidae; genus Ambystoma; species Ambystoma mexicanum. Next base: position 320,391,593 of record NC_090926.1, on the reverse strand, counting down.
ACCTCAATGGCATGAGGGACCACCAATTCTACATGGGTGCAGTTGAGGGCACCGACGCAATTGGGCATGCCTGCCAGTGCATGGAAGCTGACTTTGGTGTCCGCGAGCTCCTGGGCAGTCCGTGGTAGGGATATGTGGTTGCCTGCATGCTTCAGGAGGGCATCCAGCACTTGGGTCAGCATGCGTGAAAAGAGTGGTTGTGATATGCCATGCAGCTGGCCCACTGTGTGCTGGTAGGTGCCTGTGGCCAGGAAGTGGAGCACAGACGCCACCTTCAGTAGAGGGTGGATGGCAGTGCGGATTTCCATCAGGCTGACGATGTTGTCGTGTATCATGTCCACTATGTGGTGGTGATGGTGTCCCGGTCCAAACGGTACAGGGTGTTGATCTGCATGGGGGTTAGGTTGAAGGGATTGGCTCTGATGTGAGGTATTGGTGGCTGCCTATGTGGTACCATTGGCTGCACTGGTGGGACTTGCTGGGCCTGTCTCACCCTCCTTCTCCTCCTGTGTCTCATCTGTGCTGCCTGTTGTTGTTGTTGCTGGTGTAGCAGTGCAGGCATGTCCTACAGCCCCAGGATTGCTACAGCAAGTGGGATCATTTTGGTGTTGGAAGGGGTGTGGTGTATGGGCGTGCTCCTCTTGTGCTGGGACAGGTTCCATTGGCTCCACCAGTGGCGATTGTGTGCACCTGTGGCAGTTGCCTACACTGCAGGTTGCTACTTACGGGTGGTCCGCGATGTCTGTAATACCGCCATCGTGCAGGCCCTATTTATCGCCTTCAGGATGCCGGTAAGTGCATGTCCGTGTGACTTGTGATGTCCTGCTGTTAGCGGCATCCCGGTATTGCCGCCGCGAAAGGACACGTGTACGCGCACATGCCGGTAAGAATGGGCACGGTACGGGCGGGGGCGGCATCAATGGGTTGTCGGCTCGTAATGGCCCGGACCGGTAATCGATGCCGGTATTACCATTCCGCCTTCCTTTTTTCATTACCTCCATGCTCGTAATGAGGCCCCATGAGTATTCTCATTCGACCTACTGGCTACTAAACTATGTAACTCCTCACCAAGGCATCTGCGCGTGGAAGCAAACTGCCTGACTTTCAGAAAACAACGTTTGACATGGCTTGTCAATTAACGGAATTGGATAAACAGCAACAAACCAAGAAAACCGTCCGGCGACCTATGTCTAGGTTTGTACAAGGACCAAGCAAGTAGTTCACTAAACACTCCACAATGGAGTCTGGTCTGCTTACTCCCTGTCCAAGGAAACATAATCCGAATCTCGAGCACCGTTTCTGGGTGACATGGGATTACTGCCTCTGGATGCCGAATCCTCTACTAAGACACTATAAAGCGAAGAAAGGGCTCCAGTGCCACGACCAATGAAGTCTCCAAGCACCTACCCCACTCCTCTTGTTCAGTTTATTCCCCACTAATTTAACACTGAAGAAATCTCTCAACGTTGCAACACTCTCATTCCTTATCATACGATCCACAACGTTTAGCATGCTAAAGAGATGTATACCCTGTCCATTTGTGATCAACATCTCCATCCAATATACCCAGTCCTACTCTCTTAAACTTGGCACTGCACTTATGGCCAACCTGTCCCGTCCCATGACCCCACCCGCCCTAAACCCAGTAGAACACACACTGACACGCAGGTAACGGGTATTTCCGACATGCACACATCATCACTACAGTTTTCTGCGCATGCCTTACCCAATCCCACTAACAGCCCTGTTTTCTTTTACAGAAACACGTGCATGCATGCCAAGAATATTGGCAGAACAGGGCAATATAAGACAACTTTACTTACATCAGAACAGGGCCAACCACACCATATTTCTCAGCATCCTCCTGTCCCTGTCTTCGACCTAGTGACTTGCAACACGATGTGAGCTGATGTGCAGAAGGAACTCCTAGAAAGATGCCTGGCCTGGGGGTTTACAAGGTGTCGATGCACAACAGAAGTGGTGGCGGCTGGAGATGGAGGGGGCTGATCTAGCGTGTGGCGTTCTTCTGTGCCACTTATTATGGAGACGTTTATTGTTTATTTGGCATTTTATTTATTTCAGATCAAATAATACCATTTAAATGATATCAAGTTCATACTAAATATACAATACATAAGCAATAGGTAAACACGAATGTTAATGCAAATTATCACAGGGCTAACAAGGGTATCTTAAAAAAGACATTACATTACATTAATCTATAACAAGTATCTGAGGTACAGGACGAATTGATTCTTGTGAAATACTAGCAAACCTCTAAGAAAAAACAGTAATGACACTTAAGCCATTTCTGTGAAGGGATTTGCATTAAGTGGAAAGGGAAATAGAAAAACAGACAGAACAAAAACAGCCTAAAAGACACCAGACAAGAAACATAAGGAAGTGTAATGGAACATGAAATATGTATTTCAATGGTTATATTGCATTATTTGCTCAAGCCTGCCCGAGTCCATTCGATTCGCTTCACTACTTTTGAACAAAATGTAGATTTATTTGAAATGTAAGAAATGTGTGAAAGGTGCCCATTGCTTCTCAAATAAAAGAAAATCAAAGTGTGAGATAGCACTAGTTTGTCACTCCATGAGAAGAACAAATAGAATTCCAACATGCAGAAAGTGATAGGCTAGAAATGGTTTTCCAAGTCATCGTAATTACTACGGCCATCATTACGAGTTCAGTGGTAAGTGGTAAAATTGATGGTAAATCCGTTACCGCCTCTTTTACCACACAGCCTAATTACAGGAAATGGGTGTTAATGTCACCAGAGGAGTTAGCCCAGATGGAATTACTGCAAGAAACATAAATGCTAATTCCACCAAATTTCTGCAGACGTACTGCCAAAAATAAATTGGCGGTAATCCTGCCAAAAATGCAGTGCAGTTTCCTCCACCCAAAGGTAGCAGTGAAAGCATCCAGGTGATGGTAATCAAACACAGGTGCAAATTAAGACCAGAAACCTTCTCAAACACACTTCCAAGAAACATGCAGCCACACTCAGAAGTGAATTACAGCATCCAGAACTTGCTGCTGCTGTACATTGAGCTCCAGCAGCATGCAGAGCAACCACATGGAAGGATACATGCTACACAAAGACAGAGGATACTTGTTTTGACAAGGCCACCCATACAGGAACACAACAGGAGAGCTGCAGACCCTCATAGAGGCAGATCTGCAGAGTGCTATACACATCAGAACTGCAATCCCACCACTACACATGCTGGTGTCTGTCCTCCACTTCTGTGCCACAGGTGCATTGCAGCAGACTGTGGGGATGCTGCATGGCAAGTCCCAGCCAACATTCTCAATAGTGCTTGCACAAATGTTGGACGCACTCATGAGGCATGCCCATCGACACACCCAGACCCATGTGCATGCAGCCTAGTGTCTAGTGTCATTTAGATTGTGCAAGTGCGCAACAAGGAATGCCAGGGAGGGGTACAGGGAGAGGTGCACCTAGAGCGGCAGGGCCCTGAGTTAACTGCAAGGAAGGCTGGCACTTCAGGGGGCAATCCCAGCCCAGTAGTGCAAGGTGAACCAGGTGGCAGTGTAAGGTGGGCCAGACAGCAAGTGCAGGGGGACTGGTGGGGGTGGGGGAGCTTGTCTCCTGTAAGACTCAGAGGACACAGAGCAGCCAATCAGCAGACAGAGCAGGGGCAAGAGTAGGTTAGCATGGGAAAGGGATCGAGAGAGAAGAGGAGAAAAGGAAGGTCTTGAGGAGCTTCTGGAACTTAAGGAGATATGGCTCAAGACGGAGAGAGGCAGGGAGGCCACCTGTGGAGGAGAGGGATCTACCCCCCATTCGATGCTTAGAGAAGCGACTCACCCGCAGAGAATTAGAAGTAGATGAGCAGATGGCTCTGGTATGACGGTACTTAGGAGGAGAGAGTTGAAGGTATTGAGGGCCACGGCCCCAGAAAACCCTGTGGATGATACAGAGGGTCTTAAACCTGATCCTTGCAGCCACCGGGAGCCATGGGTAGCCTTAAAGAGAGCTGCAGGTTATTTGCATAACATTGAAAGTTGGAGGAAAAGGTAGAGATCAGGAGGGCTAAAGGGGCCAGATAGACATTGAAGAGCCATTGGGAGGGGTTAGAGCCCTGGGGAACACTACATGTGGAGAGAGAGGTGGTGGACAGTAAGGACCCAAGCTGAACCTGAAATGGTCGGTCCAGGAGGAAGGAGGTCAGCCATGTCATAGCATGATTTGTGAGGCCCATGGTCTCGCTGAGACGGGAAATCAGGATGTTGTGGTTGACCGTGTCGAATGCAGATGAAAGGTCAAGGAGAATGAGGATGGAGGGAGAGCTAGAGTCAAGATTAGAGAGCAGATTGTCACGGGTGTTCAGGCTTAAATATGGACCTTCTTCTTGGAGAAAATAGAGAGTCTTTATTGCCTTTGGAGCCGGCGGCCGGCCTGTTTGTCAGAGGGTGCACCCGAAGCTGCCTACTTCCATTCAGCTACTCTGCACTTACATTTCAGAGCAGCGAGATCAGTGTCATAACAAGAGTTGCACTTGGTGGCAGGCTTCAGGCAAATCCTAATGACAGGGACAAGGATATGCAGTGTGTTAGAGATGGAAAGGTGAAGGTTGGAAAGGGCTCTGTCAGGATGGGAGTCACCCACAGGAATTGGTGGGGGAGAGAAAGTGGAGGCAAAGGCGGCTACTGACACTCCCTTCATAGGTCGATTGACCGCGAAGGAAGGTGGGAGTGCTGGGTGGTCCTTTGCCAAGGGGACAGGAAACTTCAAGTAAGAAGAGAGAAGAAAGTGGTGAGTTCAGCAGAAAGGAGTAGTGAGAGTATTAGAGAGGGGGATGTCTGAAGAGATGAGAACATCCAAAGGTGTGTTCGGCAGAGTGTGTCGGACCGGTGGATAGAATGGAGAGGGAAAAAGAGTTGCATAGGTTTCAGAAAAGCCCAGAGCAGTCTGTGGAGTCCAAATGGATGTTGAGATCCCCAAGGAGGAGAAGTTGGGGGTAGAGGAAAGGAGAGAGGAAGTGAGATCAGCCCATTCAGAAAGAGGGTGAACTGGCCAGATTGCCTGTAGATGGTGGCCAAGGTCAGAGAGAGGGCAGAAGAGATAGACTGCCTGCAAACCAGGTATTCAAAGGAGGGATAGGTCTGAGTGGGGATGATGGAAGCAGGGATCCACTCAGGAAAGATCAGGGCCGCTCAGCCACTGGGCCTATTAGGCCTGAGCTCGGTGAGGATAGCCCTCAGGGAGGAGTGAGTCAAAACCCATGACAGAGCTGGCTTTGAACCATGTCTCGGTAAGAGCGAGAACATCCAGGTCCAAGAGTTCAAGGAGGTGACAGATGTCAGAGGAGTGTTTGACAGCAGAGCAATCATTGGGAGTAGCCATGTGGAGCAGGTTGCCACTTAGGAAAGACTTCCGCAGAGGAGTACAGGGGAGGGGAGTGGCCATCGCAAGTGGCAGAGGAGCCAGAGAGGTGGAAGGAATAGGCAGCAGAGGAGCCAGTGGATGGCAAGGGAGCCAGAGAGGTGGAGGAGGGAGATGGCAAGGGAGCCAGGGGAAAGGTAGCTGGCAGGGGAGCCAGAAAGGCGGTAGATGGAAAGGTAGCCAGAGAGGTGTAGGACGGAGGTGGCTGGAAGGGCCAGAAAGGTAGTAGATGGCACAGGCGCCAGAGCAATGGAAGAAGGAGGTGGCAGAGGAGCCAGAGAAGTGGTAGAAGAAAGTAGCAGGAGAAGGAAGCAGGTTGAAGAGGCGAGGGAGGTGCCTAGCAAATAGTAGGCGATTGAGTTCAGGGCCCTGGATCATGACGGTGCCATTTAGATAGACATTAATGATGGCTCTGGAGGACTGTAAGGAGGACAAGAGGACCTCCCACTGGGTGCCACCATTAATGGGAGAAGAGGAGGAAGGAGAGAGAAGTGCAACCATATGAAGGGTCCATGGGTCAGGAGAAGAAACGACAAAGAGGATGTTGGTGAGAGTCTGTCTGGAGGAAGCACGGACATAGGTGTGAGCGATGGGAAGGCCTGGATTGGAGACCAGGGTGTCTTTCTTGAGCTTCTTCCTTCCAGTCTTAGTAAGAAGAGAAGGAAAGGAGAGAAGCAGTTAGAGAAGATGGGAGAAATTGAGGGCACCATAGTGGGTGTAATAGAGGAACGAGAAAGGGTACGCGAGAGGAGGAGAAGAGAAGGAAACACTGAACAGAGCTACGCCACAATATGGTGCACAAGGAGGGGATTGGGAAAGAAGGGGGCAGTAAACAGAGGGAGCAATGGGCAACAACAGAGTGCAGATGGAGACAAGTAAACAAGGGCAGCAACAGGCAGTGGAAACAGCAGTGGGAACCGACCAGGCTCGACTCAACATAAGTGGAAAAGGCCAGGAGGGCTACAGTGGTGATCACAGAGTAGCAGGAACCTAGATAAGAGGAGAAGTGCCTAGTGGAAACATCAAGCACTTGCACATGGCTTGCTGTTTTCACTAGGCACTTCTCCTCCACCCAGGAACACTCTTCTAGAGAAGAAATACATATAATGCAGGAGAAATGCAGAGAACAGTGATAGCGGCCAATACATACACCTAGCAGGATAAAATGCAGGATGAAATGCAGAAAAATGCAGAGAAACAGTGATGGAGGCCAGAAACAGTCACCTAGAAGAGAAAAATCTGGAAGATTGAGGGGAAATGCAGAGAAACAGCTGCAGAGCCACAGAAAACAAAGTGTGGATACCCAGGAGAGGGACAGCCTAATGGAGCGTAGAGACAGTGCAGGGTGAGATTTGCATTGAAATCAAAGTAAGCGTGAGGTAGGGCAGTTTTGTCGGATACAGTAATAGCTGCGCCCCCCACCCACACCTGTCTTACCTTGCAGTCACTGCTGGTTGACAGCTGCGCTACATGGTCACACTCTGCGCTCCAACCCTTTCTTCGTCAAACACCTCTGTAGCACAAAACTGCAGCCGGGTCCTGCCACGGGCTTTGCCGCAGGGGATCCGATCATCGGTTCTTAAAGGATCTGATGCGTGGAATGTAGTGCAACATGCTACGTATCGACGGGCAGCGTCTCCTGCAATCCTGTGTCGATTACCACTCTGGCCTTGTCCTGCGAGGGCTTTGCCGCAGAGGGTCTGATCCTCAGTTCTTAAAGGATCTGATGCATGGAACATAGCGCAACATGCTATGTATCAACGGGCAGCGTCTCCTGTGGTCCTGTGTCGCACAACACTGCGGCCTTGTCCTGAGAGGGCTTTGCTGCAGTGTGTCCCATCCTCGGTAAATAAAGAATCCAATAAGTGGAATGTAGCAAAACCTGCGGCGTATCGATGGCCAGCGTCTCCTGTGGTCCTGAGTCGCACAACACTGCGACTTGTCCTGCGAGGGCTTTGCCACAAAGGGTCCAATCCTCATTTCTTAAAGGATTCGATATGTGGAACGTAGAGCAACGTGCTACGTTTTGACAGGCAGCATCTCCTGCGGTCCTGTGTCATACAACACCGCGGCCTTGTCTTGCGAGGGCTTTGCCACAGAGGGTCTGATCCTCAGTTCTTAAAGGATCCGATGCATGGAACGTAGCGCAACATGCTATGTATCAACGGCAGCATCTCCTGTGGTCCTGCGTCGCACAACACTGTGGCCTTGTCCTGTAAGGGCTTTGCACAGAGGGTCTGATCCTCGGTTCTTACAGGCTCTGATGCATGGAATGTACTGCAACGTGCTACGTATTGACGGGCAGCATTTCCTACGGTCCTGTGTCGCACAACACCGCAGCCTTGTCCTGCAAGGGCTTTGTCCTGCAAGGGTCCTGCGGTCTTTGCCCTGTGAGGGTCCCATCCTCGGTTCATAAAGAATTCAATACGCGGAATGTAGCGCAACCTGCTGCCTATCGAGGGCCAGCGTCTCCTGTGGTCCTGCGTCACACAACACTGTGACTTGACCTGCGAGGGCTTTGCCACAGAGGGTCAGACCCTCATTTCTTAAAGGATCCGATGTGTGGAACATAGCCAACGTGCTACGTTTCAACAGGCAGCATCTCCTGCAGTCCTGCATCTCACAACACCACAGCCTTGTCCTGCGAGAGCTTTGCCGGAGAGGGCCGGATCCTCAGTTCTTAAGGGATCCGATATGTGCAACATAGTGCACCGTGCTACGTATCGATGGGCAGTATCTCCAGCAATCCTGCGTCCCACATCACTGCAGCGTTGTCCTGCGAGGGCTTTGCCGCAGAGGGTCCGATCTTTGGTTCTTAAAGGTTTTGATGCGTGGAACGTAGCGCAACGTGCTACATATCGACAGGCAGCATCTCCTGTGGTCCTGCATCTCACAACACTGCGGCCTTGTCCTTGAGGGCTTTAGATGAGGGAACCCAGGGCTCAGTGGACAGGACATCAGCACAAAGGGTCTGTAAAGCGTGCATAAATCACCAGGATATTCTGGCTGCCTTCTGTACACGTACAGTGGCTGGTCTCTGGAGCTGGCCTGCAGGGGGTGAGGGAGACAGACTAGACTGGCTGGGGCTCACATGGCCCTCAGCGCCAGCAGGGGAGTTTCGGGGCTGCTGGGGTTGTGGAACGGTGGTTGGGATATGGTAACTTTAGTATACGTTTGTGAGAAAATGGCATCAAGGTCCTCAAAATGCACACAAATCACCTGAGTTTCCTTCTGGCTGATCCTCACCTTTGGTGACTAATGTCTGGGGGTAAAGTGATGTATCTGCTCCTTGTGTAGAAGAGTATTTAATTGTGATTGCGTGTGTTGCACATGGTCTGTGCATGTGTGAGTGTTTCCGCGTGTGAGTCACGTTATGCAATCAGTGGTTTTTCCAGCCATTAACGACCGTGTGGCTACAGGCAAATGGTGAGTGGGTACAATGAACCCGTGAGGGTCTGCAGGAGTGTGGGTTGGCAAGATAGCAGAGGTTAGGAAAGTAGGACAGATAAGAGTGAGTGGGGGGCAAGGTGATGCCCTTGGGCTTAGTGCGATTTTATAAATGTTGAAATGTATAAATAAATAACTGGGTATGGGTGGATTACATCCGGAAGATGTATGGGTGGGAAAGGAACAGGGAGATGTGCATTGTGAGCTGTGGTGAGGTTGTATATTTGTCATTCGTTGTGGAGTGGGCAGTGTGTGGTCTCAGCATTTTGTGTTGTGGTATTTGTATTTTATTATGTGTGCTGTGTGGTATGTGAGAGGTTGATTGAGTGGTATTTGTGTTGTGTGGCATGTACATTGTGTTGTGGTATGTGCTGTGCAGTGGTGTGTGCTTTGAGTTCTGGTAGGTGCATTGCATGCTTTATTATGTGTGATATCTATGGTCTGTGTAGTGTGCATTATGTAGTTATGTATGGGGTTGGAATATTTATTTTCTGCACATTTACAGGTGCATCCCTTTTTCTATTGGGCTATTAGGTGGCCGAGTCATCTAAATGCGCAGACTATTGCATAAGAGTACAGATAGGGAGAAATGGCATACGAGGAGGGACACACAGCTTGTATGTAGGTTTCATTTGGTGTTTTTCCCACCCACTGACTGCGTTCCCACCCAGTTGCTGCCCCTTCCATCCCAGACCACATCCTCCTGGGATCTTTTAAAGCTAACTTTATACAGCCTTATCATCAAACTTTGTGCACGAAGTGCCTGCCAGAGTTTTTTCAAACGAATACCGTCCTTTTGCCTACGGTCGTTTTTTCGACTGATTTTTTGCCAAAACCAATCCATCAAACTCATTGAAATGTATATTAGAGAGCGGTGGAGGAGGGTGTAAAAGTGGTGGAGAGGGTGTTGGGCTAACAACATAGGGAAATGGAAGGTTTAGAGGGCCCCCAAATGAATTTAAAAAACATTTCCATGAGTTTTTTTGATGGCTTTCTGTCGGCAAAAAATCTATTAGAAAAACTAATGTCAGTAGAATGACATAGAACCTTTTCAAAGCAGTCTTCTGAGAGTTAATGACTTAATTGGAGCTTTAAACACAATACTGGTGTAATAAAAATGTCTTAACCAGGTCTACCTTCAGCCACTCGATTTATAAGCATGATGCATGTCCTTCACTGAAGTCCTGTTAATAGCCAGCATTGGCAAAGCCAACAGTTTTGGCTTGTGTATAAGTATTAGGCAGTTGACAGGCACAGCTATTAGATGCCCAGGCACTCGCACCATGTTGCACCTGCTACCATCAATGGACAGTTAATACCACTATGGTAGTGCCTAGGAAGTGCCTTTCCCATCCCTACACAAAAGCCTAAACTGTTGGTATTGCCAATGCTTGTTTGAATTTGGGGGGCGCAATGAAATGTCCCTTTGTTCACTTAAAGAGGGTGGACAAGGGCAGCTGAATGTGGTCATGTGTGATGTGCAAACTAGATGCCCTTTGTGAATAGGGATCATCATTTATTTTAGCACAAGTAATGAGTTCAGCAACATATCCCATCACAAAAATTGAGAATCTGGCCCTTTGTTTTTTGTGCACTTCGTTCTTAAAATGATGCTGTACAATTCGACCAATTATTTTAAATTCATGCTGGAGAACCGCCCTAATGCTTCAGGGAGATGTCAAGCTCCCCCAGTTTATTCCTTGCTCTCCATCATCAGCAGGGGATTTCCCCAGCCAGGGTAAAAGTCAAAAGTTGGGAGCCACATATTCTGAAAATTGAAGTTTAAGAGCTGTACTTGTAGCATATTTGCTCTTAAGTTTTCCGTTAGGTTGTGTGACAAGGGCAGAGGGAGATCTTGGGGGGAAGTCCCCGCTAACCCCTCACATGCTTCTTACCAAAGGTACCACCCTATGTCACATGATGCCTCCCAGTACGTTTTCTGGCCAGTGTTCTCTCGTTTCTGTTTCTGGATGCCAGCTCCCAGAGTGCCCCTTTGAACAACCAAGAAAACCCGGGCGTCACCAGGCAAACGGAATCAAGAACAGAGAGGAAATCAACTGGGAATTTCCTTGCCACACAGAAACGAGACACCCAACAATAGGCCCACCAACCTCAGATGTACCACGGGCGAATGGTGGGGCAATGCATTATATTCGGGAGCCAACATTGTCAATACATAATTGACAAATTGCAAATTTTGCAAAATAACGCCCTGAAAACTGCCCTTAACCTACCTACTAGAGAACACCACTCTAAGGTAAGAAGAGAACAACAGTAGCTAAAAATTAGCGACAGGATTTCTCTCAAAAAAAGCCTCACTAACATATTAATGCCTTAATAACTCAGCTCTCCCCTACCTTGCAGAGAGAATGGTGAGAGGAACTTCCGCCCGTCCTACCAGAGCTTCCAATTCCTACTGCCTACTGACACCAAGATTCAGGCTTAAAAAAAAAGGCAGCAGTAGCTTCCCAGTTAAGGCAGCCCAGTATTGGAACTCTCTCCCACTCGACATCAAAATAGACCAACCCTATTACAGCTTCAAATATAATATTCTCAAATGGCTACATTCCAATGACTACTAAGATTAACTGTGACCTACCTTTAGTCCTGAACCGTGTCCCGACTCTAACTTCTATGATTGTACTTATGTATATTGCCTCACCAGAGTTGCTCTACTATTTATTTGCGAATGTTTTCTTCTTCTTCATGTACCCTGTGCCTTTCTTTGTAACTAAGCTTAAGTATCCATGTATTCTGTTCTCTGTTGCGCCCAGTTACCTCTGGGTTTGGTGCGCCATACAAATCAATAAACAAACAAAACAAACAATGGAAAATGAACAGAGAGCGAGGAGAGGCTGCAGGGGGATCAGGAGTTTAACAGAAAGCATCCTTAAACCGAATTGCCAACAAAACTGACCAGCATATGGAGGACACCGGGATAATGAGCAGCCTGGGCCCCTGGCTTGTACCACACCATCGGAGAATGCAAACAAAACAGTGTTGGAGAAGGAGAGGAGCTTAGGGAGTTTTCAAAGCTTTTCACCTGGGTAGCACAGCTCCTGTAGAACACATTTTGACCCACAGAGGCAGGTGAGAGCTGTAGCCAGTGGAAGGAGGAAGGGAGAAGAAACACATTATAAAAGGGGAGTGAATGAGAGACCGGGGATAGGTTGCAAGAATGGGAGAGCCAGGAGGTGTGGAGGTGGACCAAGAGACCAGACAGAGGAGCGGAGAGCTGTAGAGTTGGTCACAGAGTTGCAGCAGAGTGCAGATAAGGTATTTAGTTGGGGGTCTAGATACTGTGGCCCTGGAAGTCTGAGTCAGAAAAGGTTGCCCACAAAAGTGTTGACCTTCCGGGGGTGTACTATCAAGACCATGGGAAGGAGGCAGCCGGAGACCGAAGCCCGCAGCAGGTTGAATTGGGGGAGGGTGCCAGAGGGAGCCATGCAGCAGTAGGGGGAACAGAGAAGGCCAGTTACAATAGGCTGAACCTGAGAAATGCGTCCTTTTGTTCTGGAACCGCAGGTTCAGCCTTTTGTAACCAGCCTTTAGACATGGATCCCAGGATATTGTGAGAGAGAGAGAGAGAGAGTGGTACCCTTTGTATGGAGTGTAATGTGGTAGGGTGTGTGTAAAAGTTGAATGAGAAGGAAGGATATAGCAAGAAGTGTAAGGGGAATCGGGGTGAGAGAGTAAAAGTGAGAGATAGTGTAGGGTGGGAGGGTATGGAGACAGTGCAAGATATTAGTTGGAGCAGTGGTAAGGGCGGAGTGAAGTAGAAGGCTTAGAAGGTACTGGTAAGAGATAACAAAGAGTGTGTGGTAAAGCACAGAAAGAGAAGAAGGGTGTATTGCGAGGTGAGAAGAGGGATGTATTGAGAGGTGAGAAGAGGGGTCAATTGAAAGGTGAGAGGGGGTGAGATAGGTGAGGAGAGTGGGTGAGAGTATGTGAAGACTGGATGGATAGAGGAGGAAGTATGGGGCATTCAGGAGGGCTGGAGAAGCAGGTAGAAAGAGAGGGAGTGAGTAGAGGGGAGAGTGTAAGGAACAGGGTGTCTGATTCTGGCACAATCTTAACAACATCATTGGGAAAGGTTAGGGTACCCTTAGGAAGTCCCATGGGGAGATGGACAGATCAGGCTCTGGCCTTTAGTCCTACTTCTATAGCCAGCAAGCTACTAGATAGTAGAGGTTAGCAGTCTCTAGCGACCATCATCTCGGGGATCAGGGAAGACTTGGTTACGGAGGAGGGAGCCCATGGGAGACGTAAGAGAGGGACAACCATTAGTTGGACCACCCCCTTATAGTTTGTTAAATAACCTTTGAACTATCTCTCAGAGTTTGTGTGTTATTGAGGCCATTTGGGATACATGGAAAAGCTGACCGATCTATGTAGAAACATTGCTTGACAGCCTTGCCTCGAGTCCTGCCTCTGAGATTAATATGTGTACTGGTTGATGTCAACATGAGGTATAATCAAGCAATTGCACACTACTGCTTGACTAGACCTCATTTTGGTTGCTCACACAACTTGCATATTGCAATATTTTAAAATATATAGGATAAATTCAAAGGTGTTAGCCTTGCTGGAGTTTCCAGAAACAGTGCTGCCGAATTGGCGAATTTCCAAAGGCTCATATGTGTAATTACTGGGTTTTCTGTGCTAACTTTCCAAGCAATGATAAAAGGCAATGCTTGGTGGATGCTATGTATGTTTGATAGGCATGCTGACTTGAGGTTATACATGGGCACACGAAGGCTAAACTCACAGCGACACACTGTCAACGTCGGTATGAGGTCTACCTGATGTCGAAGTACAGGTCCAACCATAACCTTGCATTGACATGAGTTGGACCTTTTGGATGGTAATGAAGATTCCCCAGACTAGAACAGCGGAGTCTGATGCTTCCCTTTCTTTACTTCATTCTTTCAGCAGTGAAGTGAATCTTTAATAAAGCACAACAGTTCTTGGTCCCCACTTGGTCATTAGAGAATTTTTAAACTTTTGCAAACGCATGTGGTATGAAATGATCAACCCCTGCCACACCAGATCCTGTCCTTGCCCCACCCGATGTTTTGAATACGAATGATATCAAAAGTCAATGGCAGCTCAGCCTTATGACCAGAAGAACATCACAGAATCTGCACCCCACCGCAATGTCTGCAAAACCAGCCGCCTTGCCATAGACAAGCATCGCTCACCTCCAGTCATTCACAGGATCACACAGGCTGAACTTTGATACCAGGGAACAAGACCAGAATCAGTCTTGAGGCAACACACGGCATAAAGTTAAACCATGACATAGTCATTATCAGTAGGAACTACATTCACAAATAAAGAGAGAGATAATGCTTGCCTCCAATTATTTAAAAGAAGACTCCCTTCACTATCGCAGCCTGGGATATCTTCATTTTACTGCAAGACCAGAGGTGATCCTTAGGCTTGTTTGGAGTTTAAACACCACTAATCAAGCAAAATACTTCACTGGTTTAATGTACAATCTTTTATAATTGGATCACTGCATCAGTTAGCCATTCTCAAGATGTTCTCCAATCTAGCACCAATTTAGAACGCTTTGGAGGCTGTGGACTGTGATCTGATTGTACCTCTAAAATAGATACGTAAATGCCTGCTACACTCAGCAGCCAGAGCCAGCGTGGCTTAAGACGCGGATCCCAAAGGACGTCTCATTGCAACTAGCAGCTGTGATACCCCGAGAGGCCTGGTCCTTTAGTATCATATTCTTTGAGACAGCAAACCACAAAACTTCAGTTTATCGAGGAAGGGCAGGCAAGAGGCCGCCTTAGTGCCTGACTTGGTTAATTGAGAAATTGTAAAAGTTATACCATCAGGTAGAAGAATCCTCTGTGTCACATTCAGCTTTCTTACTTCTGACAATCTCTGACAGGAGATCATTCGGCCAGATTGCTAAACACTGTTTTTAAGCTCAAATCAGTATTATCTGGCCAGGCTTCCAAAGGAGATGAAGAACATTGCTAACATTCCACAAGGAGGAATGACGGGCCTTAAGAGCCGAGCCCCTTTAAGAAGCCGACACACTAGAGGTTTCTCTTGTAGGGGAGCACTGCCAACATAGTCATGACCAGCCGAAGAAGCTGACAAATAAACGGCCACCATTTTGAAGACTTTTACCTCTGGGGGCAAAGATTCTAAAACATTTCAAAACGCTCATCAGAGGTGCCAACATGGGATGCAGATCCATTCACCTACTCCTGTTGAACAGGACTGACAATTCAACTCAAATAACTCTTTGCTGTGGTGGGCACCCAGGAGCCTCCGATGAGCCCCATTGGAGATTTCAAAAGTCAGCGACAGCGAGCTGTCCATTATCAGCAGATGGACTTCCCTCGTCCAAGAACGAATCCTGGTGAACTATAGAAAGTTCTAGAAAAATTCAAAGCCATGCTTGCAACGTCTACCAAGGAGACAACATTACCATGGACAGTCCATCTCTCCACGCCTGAGTCAGGGTCCAAGCCATAACTGCGAATGGATCGAAGGCATAAGCTGAGCCCTGATTCCATATCTGGAGAAATGCGTCAATGTCTTCCATTCTGGGATGTGGCCGCAAGGTGAAAAAGCTGGGTCACTGGGCGTTGAGATGAAATGCATAATTGTCCGTTTCAAGTGGACACCAGAGGCCCCAAAGAGAAGAACACCCCATTCCAGTTTGCAGTCACTAGAATCTTGCAAGTACCACACATTCCAGTCCACTACTATGTTGGATGACCACAGGAAATAATTCACTGTGAAGGAGATGCTCATGGACAGGCAACCAGTCCTTTGCCAATTCTTCCAGGAACCTCGGCCTGCTTGCTGAACCTCAGTGCTGACACGTGGTCCATTCGCAGAAGTATACTGCAGTTCCCTCTGTCCCATAGAAGGGCACCCTGAGAAGGAGCCCAGCAAGCGATTGAGGCAGCATATATGGTCAAACTGTGCTCCTACTGGAACAATCCCTCCACCCCCACCATCGAGCCTGTGCCTTATCCGAAATTGCAGCCTGTCCTTCTGTCATCTGACTCGATCAACACTTCAGCGGCTGAATTGAAGATAGCCTGGCAGTTCCATGCTTTCATATGTTCAAAGCACCAGGGTAGTCTGGTGCACGCCTCAGAATCCAGTGGCACTAAATGCTGGTAAGCCTGGCCCTTCTGCAGATGCTGCATCTTAAGACTCTATACAGATCTGTATTCAAGGGGCCCCGGAGAAGGACGTGTATAGACGGGGCAAGAAGGCTCAGACTCCTGGCCAATGCCCTAAGAGATACTTGACCACTCTTGATAGCTGCTTACAGGTCACCTCTGATAATTTTCCCTTTCAGAGTGAAGTTCCAGAAAGGCAACTACCATGCCCAATGCACAGCTCAGGACTTCTATTCTTTGGGTGATATAGTTCTGACTTCTCCCAATTGATCTAAAAGCCCAGGTCCTGTATGGTTGCTAACACCAGCATCACCTGTTCCACCAAGTGACACGATGATCATTTTGTCCATGTCAATAATCATACAGATGCCCATGTCACTGAGTGCCATTGCCACGTATTTTAACAGTTCAGTGAAGCGTCAGGGGGTGGATGTGAGTGAATGGATGGCAAGTAAAATCTCAATTGGATGAGCTAACAGTAAGGGCAAATATGCAAAAGGTGATCGGCCTCTCTAGCCTGTCCCTTTCCCTCAGAATGTCAGAGGACATTGCATGCCTTCTAACCTGAAGTGGGGGTACACCAACCACTCGTTCAGAATGTTGATGCTTCTGACTGGTGGAACTTCCCCTTTCCTATGTAACTCGACAGGTGACCTGCATATTCCTTATTGGCTGGGGGTGAGGGGACTGCGGGGTAAGAGGCTAGGATGAAAGCTGCTCTCAGCTTATTGAATGTCGAAGGCGCCGCCTGGAGGCAGTCCGCCATGTGTCCAAAGAGGCCAGGGATGCAGAAGACAAGGACCCGTCTTGGGAAGTCAAATTCGCCCCTGCCGCCTGCCCCCGTGCAAGGGACAGGAATCGTCAGGCCTTTTGAACAAGGCCTCACTCATGAGATCTTTGCATCTTTCAGGCACCTTATTGTGTTTGCAGCCCCAATGAGCCTACAGCCAGTTCAGTCACTCATGCACAGATCTGATCCCTCCATGTACTACAAGTCTAAAGGCTTTTGCTACCGAGGCACCAAGGACTCTTCCACCTCACAGCTAATACCCTCAATATCATGGCTGTCCCAGATGGGGCATTTCTGAGCCTCCCCATAATCTTTGTCGTCATTCTAGCCGTGGGAAAAGCTCAACCGTGGAGTGGCCACTCTGCTGAGCACATGAGGGCTGAGCCAGCCTAGGGGCGTAAAGGGACACAAGTCAACCGGGCTTGGTGTAGTGAGGGTGCATGCCTAGTGAAGTGCCTCGGGAAAAACGCACTTACCACAGTGCGCTCTCAGCACTTAGGCAAAGCATTTGAGCCAACATGTGGTAAGCACAGAATAAGCGTCCTGTACCACGCTCTGTGCAATCAGGCTCAGAGGTTCATGAAAACATTAAGCTTGGCGCGATGCAGTGATACTTTCATACGCAGGTGAATGATTGCACCATGCGCCCGGTACTGATCTAAATTGTAGACGTGCAGGGAAAATTCCCCAAATCGCCACTTGCATTCTTTACAACTACCCCTGTCTTCGCCCACCGTTCCCCACCATCACCGCATCAGCTGGGACTCTGTACACAACTGCCCCTCTTCAAATTTCTGCTAGTACTTTTTAAATCAGTTAATGGACTTGCTGGCTATAAGGCTTCTCTCGTCTCCCATCACCCTACTTCAGGCACACTTCATCCTAGCACCCTTGTCAATCCCTCCATTTCACACACACACTATGCGCTCCCACTCCACTCCTATTCCCACCTCACCCTCAACCACTGGAACGTTCTTCCCGCTGACACCAAAAACGTTACCAACAGCCATGAAGTCAGGACTGCTTTCATGATCCATCCCTCATACCGCGAAGGAGCACCCACCCTACCCCAGTGAATTCTCCTCCCACCCCCAATTCCACCTCTGATTTACCCAAGGTGCAACATCCTGGTACCTCCCTGGTGATGCCCCTATCTATTCCCTTGCTAGTCTGTTTTCATTGCCGGTGTGTGCCCCTCCCTACACATATCACCACCTGGCTCATGGGCCCCTTGAGATATTTTTAATGTAATATACCCGATCGCGTGTTTGCCCCCACTATTTTATCTTTGATATGATAAGTCATTTATAACGCGCCTGCCCACGAGTGTTTCTAGGCGCGACAAGACAAGGGAGGGAAGACAGAGGAAGGATAAAAGAAACAATCTTATTAGGCTTAGTGCCATTCAGATCGTGCAAGGTGACAAAGCAAAGTGAGGGGGGAGTGGCAGCGAGAGGGAAGGGGGACGTGCAATCAGGGCAGCAATGCTCTGGGTACGTGCAGCCAGGGCAGCGCGGCTCTGGGTAAGTGCAAGAAGGCTGGGGACTCTAGGGTTACGGTAAGAGCCCCTTAGTGTGCAATAGTCCCGCAAGCAGTGCAGGAGTGACTGGTCATGGAGGAGTCCTCTGTAAGTGATTCTGATTGAAACATCATTTCCTAATATAATAAAAAATAAATTATAGTATAATGGGAAAACCTTGGTTATCGGAGTGGGTGAAATGGGCTAGTGAATGATGAACTTCCAGCCTCTGGATTTCAAAAGGCCTGTTCTACGTTCAGTCACAGTTCCTTTATTGTCCTGTAGGGAGGAAAATGCCAGTTTTTCCAAACAACCATTCCAGTATTGTATCTAATTTAAAGCAACTATCAATAATGTTAATCAACCAATGTTATGGGCAAACTATCTTGTTTGGGAATACGGATATGGTTATTGACTTTATCCTAACAAGTTAATGTAATTCTTGGACCCAATATAGGAGTGGACATAACGACCTATTAGCTCAGAAAATATTCTTACCCAAGAGCCTGGTAAGGTTCAGCAGACTGGCACCATTAGTAATGAATGTATTAAAATGCAATCTTCCAGACTCTCTCTCTGAAAGACAGTCAATTACCCCAAAAATAGTTACATTAGCAATTATTGCCATCTCTTTACTGGCAACCATGCCCCCCTCTCATTAAGATTTATAGTGCTTCAGAGGAAACTGGCAGCCTTGAAAAAAACATGGATCCACATCAGCATCAAGCGTCATGCACACAGAAAAATAAATGTTAATTCTAGTGTCACCAGACGTTATTTGTACCCAAGACATATAATGAGTATCAATATAGCATTCTTGTGCACTGCTGAAGACAGACATTAGTGCAATGAGATAGGCCTTGCAAATTCTTTAAAATTATGCTACACTTGCAGGCCATGTAACTTAGTTTATCTACTCGACCTATGAGAAATGCACTCGACCCATGGCAGCGGATAACACATGTAAATGCGCTTTCTGTAAAATGGTGCATGTCACCACAAACCCACTTTATCTTTGACACACTGCTGCCACCCAAAGGCCAGCCATTTGCAGTGAAACCTATTTGAGCGCTGGGTGAGTGTAAAATGTAAAAGGTTAGCTGCATGAATGGACATAAATAAATAGATATGATAAAAAAGGCTCTATAACAGTTTGGCCTGCTCTCTCCTGCAGGTGCAAATATATAATGCAATCATAATCACAGAGGGAAAACAAGCTCTGGACCCTAACTATAGTGTATGGTATTGCAGTAGATCTGTAGATGTACAGAATGTGTGGAATTATTAATCACTACTTTGAGTTAACATCTAGTTAGCTAATGTACTTCTTATGTAAGAGGAAAGAATGTAAGAAACTAAGCAGAGCGAATGGGGTAGCAGGCAAAGAACTGGGCAAAGTAGGTGGAATATTGTAGGGATACAAGATTCTCAGAAATCCTCAGAAACAGATTGACGGAAGTAGCGTGGCGGTTTTCAACGACTGTCGGAAGCGGCCAGCGTGAGTTGTGCGAGTCCTACTGGAGAATCTTGCTGGTGCGGCTTGACGGTTGCGCTCCACTACGCAGACTTGCGTAGACCTAGGTCCTTTCCTCTAGTCCGCGGAGCCAAGCCGTGCTGCCAGGAGTGAAGGAGAGCGTTCGGCGTTGGGGTGTTCCCTGAGCCTAGAGCCCCGAGCAGAGACGGTGTTGGAGTATTGAGCGGAGCAGAGCTGAGAGGGGAAGCATTTTGGCCCTCGAAGTCGGGTGGGTATATGACACCTGACAATTTAAGAGGAGAGGAGAGAGGTGAGAGGAGTGGCGTGTGACGAGGTTGATAGGAGTTATCACGACCTCCTGCCCACCATAGTGTTTAACCCTGCCTATGCCATAGGCACTGTGTATGTGTTTGCGTTCGTGTCTCTCAGGTCTGCCGAAGGCAGATTATATCGATTTTAGCCCATTAGAGTAACGAGGGCAATCAAAGGTTGACCTGATTAGACCAGTCATCTAGATCTGACTTGGTCTGGTCATACCTTTGGACACTCGCAGAGACTGTATGGGGCAGGCTACAGGGGAGACAAAGCAATATTAAGCGTGGTATATACCCCCATTGCTTTACAGGAGAAAGGGGGTTAGGTTAATGAGAAGTATCTCACCCATCTCCCCCCTAACCTGGCCTCCTAGTGATCTAGCCCATCAGTAGTGTCATTGGCACGAAAACTACAAATACAGTTTTGGCTGTTTTAGCTGTCAGTAGGGCTTTTCTTTGTGCTATCAATTCCTAAAAAGCATCTTACAAAGACTAAAATCCTATAGGTACAGAAAAGTAAAACCTATAATAGATTCAGCCCATGGATTCAGTGAGATTGCGGGAGTAAATAGTCCTTTGATCACATGAATCCGGAAAAGGTGATATCAGTGAATGCTGGTGACTGTGGAATTTTTTACTGTTCTTCGAGCCAGCTTTTCTCTTCCTTTTCCCTGTGTAATCAGGTAGCTGGGCTATAGCAGTATACCGAGTATACGATATACGGCTTGATCGATACAATGAAGCTAAGGAGTAAGCTGAAAAATATTAAAGCCAACAAAAAACCTACACACAAAGGGAATCCCTTGGCTATAAGTGATAAAAGCCCTCAAGCTATTTGTGATAAGGGAAAAAAATCACTGATTTTTTTGGGGAACAGACTGTGATGGTGCAAATCCACTCTGAACAACCGGCAAATACCCCGAGCATGAGAGATGACATAATCATTCCAGCGGAGTTTGATAATAATAACCCCCTATTAAATTTATGCTACAGTCTGGAGGGCCAAATCTCGCATTTAGAGAGTTCTGGGAACGTAGGGCCGGCAAGGATATCTGAAGTCACGGCCGATCCAGTCCCCAATATTGAGGACATCTCTATAAATGTTATACCGAGTTCAAAAAAGGAAAGACTCTCATGCTGCCCTCGTCTGTCAGGATTGGCAGATGCAACAAATGAATGAAGATGCTAGTGTGGTTCAGGATAGGGCAACATCAAGCCTTAACCATGGTTGTGGAAAATGTAATATTGATTCTAAATTTAAAGATCTGGATGCCCATAACACGGCTACAAGGTTTACACTTAAAATATGACTAAGGCTTTGCTATACCACGGCTGCTAAAACAAGGAGCAATGCGGAAGTCTTAAAAGGACTAGTTAAGGACATTATGTCTACCAAGCCGAGAGAAGTCGATCTAAGATCGAAAGCTCCACCATTAAATAATTCAACTAAAGAAACATGTAAAGTCAACTTAGAATCCACGTTGGTAGAAATATTGGCAGGGAGCGAGGAAGAGAGTGAGAATGATGCTCCCATGTCGAGAAGAGAGAAACGAAAGAGAAATAGAGAAATACAAAACACAGCAAAGGAAGAGATCATACTGGCGGATAAGGGAAAAGTAGCAGATGTAGTAAAGAAGAATCACACAAAAAGAGAGAGAAAAAGGGTGGCCAGAAATGCAAGAAAGCGTGCAGAAAAAATGAATGGTGAAAAAAAGGGCACTCTTACGTCTTGGGTGATTGAAGCTGACAAGAACAAAATTAGCTCCAGTAAGCAGTCTAAGGTACAATCAGAGGAATCTGCGAGCGAGGACAGCAGTGATGGCTCTGTCGATGATGTCCATGTTTCATTTATGAACAGCAGCTATAGTGAGGCAGACCCGGCAGATATATCACTGCCTATCACAAAAGCAAAGGTGACATTTTCCAAGATAGCTCAAGAAAATTGGGCATCGTCATGTAATTCAGAGGTAAAGTCCAATAGGACAAATAAGGCTGATACCACAAATGGATCCATGCAACAAAAGGTCTTCACTATTTCACGTACAAATAAAAGGAACTTTAATGTCATCAATAGGGGAGTGCTGTTAGAAGCCCTACATCGGCAACTGCAATTAAGAATATTGAAGAGTGGGGACTTTAAATTTGTGGAGCCCTGCAAGGGCAACTATAGTCGCATTCACTGCTATTCCGAGGCGGTGGTAAGTCTTGTGAGAGATCACAAGGAAGAACTAAGGAGCAACGGTTATGTTCTAGATGCAAAAGAAAGTGAGGCAGGATGCCGTGATAGTAAATCTGAATTTACTAAAAGTGCTAAAAATGTTCAACAGCCAAGATAACTTAAGAAGGGTAATGATATAAATAAGTCACATTGGGAATGGTTATGTTCATTTCTGCCTCCAGTATCTAATGGAGAATATTTAGATCTTACCATTATATCCTGAAATACCAGGGGACGTTCTTTTGGTCTATTAAAGGATGCACTCATTGTTTTTTTTACAGGAAACATGGCTTATGAAGGGTGCAGTGTTTGATGGTTTTAAATCGTACCATAATGTTGCTAAAAAAGGAGAAAAGGGTTGCCCATTTGGAGGCCTTTCTATCTTAGTCTCTAATAGACTGAATTCACAAGATTGTATTATATCTCCAAACAATCCAAATGTGTTGATGGTGGTAGCTGATATGCCCAATAATTGTAAAATCTTGTTGGTTAATATATATGACCCTCCAGGACTATCCCAAACCTTTGAGATGCAACAAACAATATATGAAGCCCTGGCCGATCAAAATATGGCAGCAGGAGAATTGAACATTATATTTGGAGGCTATCTCAATGCTAACCTACTAACAGATGATATGGGCATGTTAACAAAAGCAGCTATTTGGAGAACATTCATCAGCGAAAACACACTAAGGCTGCTAAATGGAAGCAGTTGTGATACATCCCCAAATACTGTAACATGGACTAACAACGCCCATACCTTCACACTAGACTATATATGTATAAGTGACAATGGGCCTCATTACACGGCAGGCACTAAGGGTTAACGGTCACCGGTAATGGTACCGGTGACCGTTAACCCTTGCCGCCTTACTACGAGGTCCCTTAGCGGGTTGGTGCTTTAACGCCTGCTTTTAGCAGGCGTTAACAACCAACCCGCTAAGGGACCTTGGTTCTAATTACGGCACCGCAAATTTGCGGTACCGAAATTAGCACCTTCCCCATTCCCATTATGCTCTATGGGGCAAAAATGGGAATGGGGAAGGGCAATGGTAGAAGGGGGAATTACCGCCCCGCCAACCTTGGAATAGGGCGGTAATTCCCCTTTCCACCAAGGCGGTGCCGGTATTTTACTGGCATGGACCAAGGTGCTACTAGCACCTTGGTCCACCGCCTACTGTGTAATGAGGCCCAATATGTCTGGTCAAACCGTAAGTTTTGAAACTTTGAACAATACTTTTAGTGACCATTATCGATTACAAAGTAGAATGGAATTGTACATGGCACCCCCTGTGAGAGATGCTGTGGCAGAGGTATACAGTGGCAGTAAAGGTACCAGAATTCGTTGGTCGGATACTAATCTGGCAAAGGCCAAAAGGTGGAGTGAAACAATTGACCCAGAGCAGCTACTTGATACCTCTGTAGACGATACAGTAGCCTGGTTCTCTAATAATCTCTCTGCCATGATGCCAACTTCAGGGAATGTGTGTCCCCGAAAGAACAAGGTTACTTATAGTAGACCATTCAATAAAAATATAAGGGATATGAAAAGGGAGAAGCAAAGAAATTTGAGACAATTAAATAAGTTATGCTTGAGTCCTGAAGAAAGTCAAAAAGGCAGAAGGGAGATCTGCAATAAGTTCTCTAATATGATCAAGTTCTATCAGACATCAGAGAAGAATGCCGCCTGGCAATCTCTGGTTAAAATATTAAATGAAGGAGATGCTAGGAAGTTCTGGGCCAGCTTTAGAAATATGAACAATGCCGGTAACCCAGAGCTGTTATTTCCCATAGACAGCTATACTTGGATAAACTTCCTAACAATAAAGTTTAAAGGAGAATCCTTAAAACTTGAAATCTGTCCCATAATCTACATTAACATATGTAGGGACTATATAGTGTTAATAATAAAGAAGCTAAAGAGCTCTCGAGCCCTGGGACCCGATGGTCTATGCAATATCATCCTAAAAGAAAATCCAGAAACCTGGGCTGATATTCTACTAATAATGTACCAAAAAACCATTGATACTGGAAGGATGCCTAATTCTTGGAAGACCGCTAATATCATTCCTATTTTTAAGTGTGGTCAATGTAATCTTCCTCAGAACTATAGGTTAATAGTCCTTACCGATGTCCCTAGCAAGATCTTCTGCACATTGATACTAAAAGAAATCAATAAGTGGATTTCTAGCGAAAACATACTAGATAAAGCCCAAACAGGCTTTAGGAAAGGCCATGCTACAATAGATAATATCTTCATATTAAACACACTAATTGAGCAGGCTAATCAAGATAAAAATCTACCACTATATGTTCTCTTTGGAGATTTTACCTCTGCCTTTGACTCGGTAGAGCGGGGGCGACTTTGGAAGAAACTCGAAGCTCGAGGTATGCCTGCAAGCTTGTTGTATCTCTGTAGGATGATATATCACGATAGTAAAGCCCGGATACGCCTAGACAATCGAGGTACCCTATCTGAACCTTTTAATATCTTAAAAGGTGTAAAACAGGGATGTGCGCTAGCGCCCATTTTTTTCAATTTGTTCATGTCCGATTTTGGGAATATCTTTAAAGATAAAATGAACACCTTTTCCAAAATCGGCCCCCATAAGGTGGGGTGGATCTGCTATGCAGATGATATTATAATCATGGACAATAGGTATGTGGGCATTTGTAATAGTGCTTCTGACCTATGTGAATATGCAGATAAGAAAGGCCCTACAATCAATTTTTTAAAAACCACAATTTATGAGCTTTGGGGCCCATTGTTGTAAAAATGAAAACACCATACTATGTTCATTGGGAACAATAAAGAAAGTTAACAGCTACAAATATTTAGGCCAGGAAATATGTGGCGAAAGGAAGAAAATGAACCCACTTGTTCAAAAGAATAAACAAACTAAGATAATGGCAACTTTAGCAGCAGTTGTAAGTTTTTCAGAAAACAGCAGGTTTTAGCCTATTGGGAATTATTCATATCTATAAGCAAATGTTGGTGGCAATGTTCTTGTATGCCTTGGAAGCATCTTTCTCTGATTGGTCGGATTGGGCGGATGTGAAGGAAGGTGCGATATGGAGGAGAATATTAGGTCTCTCTAATTATACACCTATCCAGGCCATTTGGCTAGAACTGGTGGCGATTTCTCTATCTACCCAAATTGACCATGACAGAGCAAAGCTCCATATCAAAATAAGGTAAGCACAGCAAGGTTCATTACTGCACATAGTACTTGAAGGGCTGAAGGGAGGAAATATGGGGGCCCTGAATAACTTCCAGAAAAAAATCCAGGATATTTTTGAGAGATATGCTTTTGTCCCAAAATGGGAATATGGAGAGGGGGTGGTGCTGAAGTCCTTGAAAGATTCCTTGGAAAAGTGGGATTGGGCATAGGGCAACAATAGTGTTGCGGAATATGGCTCACTAGGATCATTCGCAAAACTTCCTTTCCTATATAAAAAATCTCAGTTCTATCTAAAGCTTATGCCCTTAAAGGTTAATCGGAAAAACTTCCTGGAGATGAGGTTAAATCGACTTAATGTTCTTGGTGTACGGGGGGCCTGGCTAAAAATCCCGGAGGAAAGGAGAATGTGCAGATTGTGTGGCAATGAAAAAGAGAAAGAAACCATAAGACATGTGCTCACCTGCTGCAAGAATATGAGTCCCATATATGAGAAATATTTTGAAAAATACCTAGTAAAATATGAATATGATCTTACATATATTTCCAGTGAAAGGTTTTGGCTGAGATGTTTAGCAGGATGGAATAGGAATCTAATAATTGCAACAATTCAGTTTGGAAGGTGGCAAACTTTCGTCTTAGGCAGTTCGAAGACACTGTGAAACTATTAGCAGATTTAGAAGTCTGTCTTCCCTCTGAGCAGGGGTTGAATTGAGCTATATTGCCTCTTATGATGGTCACTGCTTTCCTAGAAAATGAATTGAATGAGATTGAGCTATACGCAGGAGTGATGTATAATGGTTTGTTTTGTTTTATTCTAAAACTAGTGCATGTAAAGAAGACAATGGTTTTCTGTTTTAATAATGTATAGTATTGATATTGGTGAAAAATTTAAATGTAGGTACTATTTTTTATGTATCTTATTGATTAAGTTTGTGAATTGTTTTGATTTTTTATTTCTTATCTGTTTTGTGTATGTTTACTCCTTGTGAAAAGTTCTTTTGAACTGAAACACAAACAAATTTAAAAAAATAAATAAATTGTAGTTTGTGGCCATCTCACTTTCAGATTAGCTGGTGTAAAGCAACAGGTTGATTAGATCGAATGTCAAGGAGTTTGGAATCAGCTCATGGATTGAGCGAGCACAAGTTGCACAGATGTATGCAACCAGAAGGCAAATAACTAGAATTGCCATAAAAAGCATTTGGCTGCGTGATCATGTACATTTTCAAAAGTGTTCACTCGTCAATTTGACTGTAAAGTATGGAGACAATTACGTATTTTACATTAACAATACTGTAATTTTGCATTATATGACAACTTAAATTTGTAAGAATGGAATTGCATGACTAGCTTTTAAAAATAAATAAAGTTAACATATACTGGTCTTTGTCAGACAGCATACAGTTAACTTAAAACATAGTATCATCCCGATTTACGTCTGGTTTGCAATTATTTGAAAAAGAAAAAAGATTATCTTGCCTAGCACTTCCACACAGGCCTTTGGCACTTAAGAAAGGAGGAGATGATTACTGCTGCACACTTTCTCCATTAGCCACTTTGAACTTGCAGTGAACAGAGAAAACAGGGTGGAGATTGCTCTGGGGGCAAGAGAATGGAATATAGTGTAAGCTGTCCTTTCTTTGAACAGGGTAACTTAAATAGCTAGCTGTGCTACACATGTGTCAATTTAAGTAACAAGCCTACAGAATTGCCACTGCTGCCTGTTCTATATTTGTCTGTTGTATGTGAAAAGCATGTAAGTCAGTTTCCTGTGCTGCATAGACTCTGAATGAAATAGGCTTGTATAGCTGCTATGTCCTGGACTTGTTCTGGGGTTAAAACAGTCATGTGAGTCTCTGTTATTTGTTTGCTGGTTATGCTCAGCGCTAGATGTGTTATGTGTGCATGACAATATTAATAAAATATTACTTAAAATGTAACATGGCGCTTCATGCCCGATTCTATGGCATGGCAAGGAGGCACCTAGTATGCATCAGCCTTTTATTTCTTTTTGACTTTTTCCAGCTGCAGGAAATTAAACAGCTAGCTGAAAAAAACGACCACTCCCTCAATCCATTTTCCCTTCGCCCCTCCAATATAGTGTCCTCCAAACACGTTAGAGTTACCCCAATAAGTCTTTTTTCTATTACCAGTAACTCCTCTTTTATTTGCTGCTCCCGTGATTCATAGGACACATCAGTATTAGGTCCTTCAAGAAGTTTTTAAGCCAGGATTGCGACTGTGCTGTAGAGGTTTACTACGGCTGCCTGTGTACATCCTGCAGCATAAATGGATTTCTCCTGTGCCCCTTTTGCAGGAGGAGCAATGTTTGCCACTGCCAAGTAGGGGTGTACCGAAGTTATGCTTTGAGTCGGTTTACGGCCAAATTCCCACTGTTAAACAGCTATTCAGCTCCCGCCAAAACATTTCTTGCTATCCGGCTCATGCTGAGTACTTCACCTTCTCATTTGAATACAATGCGACAATTCAGAGAGGAAACTGTAGAGGACCAATTGCAAAAGAGAATGGAATTAAACATTGTCTGAAAGCATTCCTGATCCAATATCAGATTGGTGAGGATAAGTGAGCATGGTTTCTTCCTATGGGCAATGCCTATGGAGAAACTTGAAACATTTACAACCGGTAGTAAATGCCAGTAGGGCCAAGGAAGTCTGTTATATGTCAGGTATAGTGATAGGCCCCTCTGTGCCTAATAGACCTCTCCATGGAACTTCATGTTGGCGGGTCTCTTATCCTTGCATGTGGGCCAGTCTGCCAGTAGTGATTTAGCAAGATAGGTGTCAGGTCTCAGTTTGCACGGCTTGTAATCAAAGGGCCATGCTCTGTTGGTGTTGGCAAAATTGGTAGTAGGGGAGGATGTTTGGCAATGGCACGACTTCCCAACAAGCAGCTGCCTGCTACAGGTGAATAGGGCTGGGGACTACTCAGTTCTATGTCAGGCAATGCAAGATGCTGCTGACATTTCCCAACTCACATTGGCCTCTTGCGAGAACTTGCTTCTGGGAAATCTCTTTAATAACATTAGAGGCCCATCTGCCACAAGAGCAAAGGTGCGACAGGTGAGAGTACTTTACTGTATGGACAGAGCGATAGAAAGCACTATATATGTCGTCGTTCTGGGTTGCAGGGCTGAAAACTGAGAGACGAACAAGCCATACAGCCTTGAATCTCCAGCGCGGTCGGAAGGGTGTGGGGTAAGTGGCCATGGATTAAGATTTGGTGGAATTGTGTGACTACCGTACAGGCCAGAGCTATTTTAGAGCCGGGACACATTAAGTCACATGTCAGGCTTTCCTAGGTGTGATTACTCAGCTCATCCCAATCATTACCCAATTTAAAGGGACTCGAGGACTCGAAGTATTATTCTCTGAATGTTGTAGGGTGCAATGGATCCTTCTGGGTGTTGAGCCTGCCACACAAATCCACATAAACATCTCTGAAGGGAGATATTGAATTGACAAGCTGTGTTACAGAAAATGTCCTTGCTGGCCTTCATGTACATGCATGCATATTATTCTCCTGCTGCACACTTCTGTGCCTGAGGGGCATGTGTACTGGCGCTGCCAAGTCTTCACCCAGTGGTGTGTGTGTGCGATTGTGTGTGTGTCAGAGAGAGAGGAATGCATGCATTGATGCTTCCTGCTCTGCACTTGTACTGTGGCTCACAAACGTTTGCCCTCCTGCTGCTTGCACTGTGCATGTGTTTGCCTGCTGGGGAAGCTGGCACTGATCCTGCCAAGCTTGCACTACTGCTTATGCTGTACCAGGTTTCAGTGGTGTGTGTGGGTGAGAAAGAAGGTCGTTTCCGGTGCTGCTGCTCTGCAGCCCCCCTTCTTTTTTCGAGTGAGGCCTTCAGCGCTGCTGTGCGGGTGCCGCGGTTGCGTAAGCTTCCGTATCCATAATGCAGAAACCCTGAAAGGAAGCAATGGCGCGCTGCACATTGTATGTACATTGCTAGAGTTGCTGCCTGTTCCAGTGGTCTAGGAAGCTTGCACGTCCGCTATCCTTGTCATTCCTCTTTTGTATGTGAGTGAAGATTGCATTGCTGCTTCAGCTGCCCCTGTTCTGTGCACTACCGTTGGCCATGCAATACTTATTGTGCTGGTGACTGGAGGAAGCTTGCACTGCTGGTCTTGTGCTGCATGTGTGAAGGAAGCTAAACACGCAGCTAGCTTGTCTGTTTACTGAGTGTGAAGCTTGGATAACTTTTTGTAATGCCTCGTATGTTTCACATAGCATAATTACATTTTCTACTCATTATTTAGTTTTGGGACATCTGTAATGTCCCCATTTATGGTCTTGGCATGTTGAGATTGGCTATCTGCATTGGGGCCTTGGCCGACACAAACTAAGGTGGTGAAGAAACTGGGCATTGCTCTCCCTCACCCACAAGCTGCAGCTATAGCAAACCAGCATTGGGAAAGCCAACAGTTTGAGCTTTTGTGTAGGTTTGGGATAAGCATTAGCTAGGCAATGATATAATGGTACTACCTGGCCATAAAATCGCATTAGCTGGAAAGCGGATTAATTACCTGGGCATATGATGGCAGTACCTGACCAATGCCTATCTAATACCTCTAGCCGAAATTGTTGGGTTTGCCAATGCTTATTCTTAACAGGACTTCAGTGCATGGATGAGATATAATTTAATTGGCTGAATGCATACTTGGTTAAGACATTTGTATTACACAAGTAGCCATTTACAGCTGCAACTCTTGGCAGGATGCATACCAATACAGCTTGCAAGCTAAAGGTTAACATTACTTCTTGATAGAGCTAGCTCAAAGAGATCCCTGGATGATGAGTTTTGGGCGGGGAGGGGCAAATAGTGAGTGGAATAGGGATTAGCCTGGACATGGGCAGTCAATGCGTGGGTAAGTTAACAAAAAACAACCACAAGTTGTGACCCTCTTCACATGTCATCTCCATCCTACCTGTATTCCAGGTTTCAGCCAAAAATGACTGAATCTAAATGACCTACACCACCAAAAGTTCTAAAATAGATACTACTAAATGTGCTACTGACTAAATGTTTGTAGGACATTTTGTAGTATCTATTTGGGGCTGTGGGGATGCCCCCGCAACATCCCGCTCACTGTATTATATAGTATACTATATAGTGAACGGGATGTTGCGGGGGACACCCCCGCAGCTGACCTGACCAAAAAAAAGAAAAACGCTGCACGGTTGTCCCCCGCAACAACCTGCTCACTATAGTGAGCGTTGGTTGCAGGGGACAACTCAGCAGCTTACCCAACCCAAACAAAAAGGAAAAAGGCTGCGGGGGTGTATCCTGAATCTGACCTAACCAAAAAAAAGGACCCTGAACCGCCGGTTCCCAATCACAAAAGTGAAAGGGAACCAGCGTTGCAGGGACACAGCACGCCGGAATGAAAGGTAAATAGTGGGGTGGGGGGGTGGGCATGCGGGGGTTGTGTGGGCGGGGATTAGGGTTTCTATAGATTTGAGGGTTTTTTACCGTGGATTTCCGACTGGGAAATGCCCTACCTTTTGTATAACGTACATTTCTCATGCGGTCATTTTCATCACGAACATTTCAGCTGCGGTGAAACAACCCCAAATCGTATTCCAATGCAATCGTTTGGGGTTTTACGTGACGCCTAACAGCTAAAACTTAAAAGGGTTCAGACAATACTTACCTTTGTTACTTTTATTAGCGGGACCCAATGTTTCTGAGGGAAACATTTAGGAACTCGTGGGCTGAGATCAAACTCATTGGCACTCTTGTTTGGACCCAGATTTTAGAAGAAACGAGAAAAGGGGGCAGAGACTTCCTTATGTTGGAAGCAAAAAATGGACACGCTCTCTTATGACATTGGGTAGGATGACAGACGACCATGGCACCCTCCAGCTCTTTCAGGAAAGGGTATTGAATAAATGATGATGGGACATCCCAGCCCACATCTGCTCCATGTAAGGTGCACCCCACCCCGACATGCTCCGCCACAGAAGGTAACAGCGTGCGGTCACTGTGCCCGCTACAAGGTAACAACATTACACTTGATAAAGTAGTGCTCTAGCGTGTCTTCATATTTGGTGCGAAGAATGTGAAAGTGGGTTTGATTGTGGACAGCGTCCATGTTGCACTGGTTAAGATCCTTTCGTCTTCTTGTTTCCAGGTCCGTCTCTACCTTCATCTTTCAGACAGGAGTCTGCGACTACACTCTCTATCTGGCCACTGTCTGTATTTGAGGTTTCCAACTGTTAAGGGAGGCCACCCCGAGCTGTCTGTTGAACAGGGCCGGTGGGGTGACCAGACGTCCCGGTTTTGCCAGGACTGTGCCGGAATTGGGTGCTCTGTCCCCCTTTCCCAAGATTATTTTTCCATTGGAAACTGCAGTGGTCTCTGTTTTTGGTAGAGGGTCTTCATAGCTGGCAGGAATGCACAATCTCGCACAGAAGAAATGCGGCGTTTTACAAATTAAGATAGTGGTAGTTTGTGATAAATCAATTATAATATGTGTTTATTCCATCAGTAACACTTAAAATCCCTTCTCCACCAACGGAGTAGTTCCTGGCCAGCCACTTTCAAGAGGTGGTCCCACTGTTATGTTAGTTGCCCCGTTTTTTACTTTTTAAATCTGGGACCCTAAGAGGGGGTGGGGGTGAAGCTCTCTGAATAGTGGATATTATCCCCCCCCTTTTACAATCCCAAATTTATGGTAGCTCAATCTGAATCTGGCCCCTATTTGTCTGTGTCTGTGGTTCTAACTGACAAAGAGGCCACACGATGGCGGCTGAGGTCACTCAGATCGTCCTTTTAATGTTGAACTAGACTTCATGCTCATCCATTATAATTCCATATACAATGCAACCCCAACTAACCTGGCCATCAGCCCCATTGTGCCCCTCCTCTCCTCTCTTCTGGTTACCTCCTTTTAACATAGTGCCGTTTTCAGTAAATCCACTGCCGGATCCAAGCCCAAATCTCTCCTCCCCATGACTTGCCTCGCCCTTGCCCACATATTTTATTTTCTTACTCTTCTTCCCTCTGTTCTTTTTATCCCTAACTTAAAATAAAAATGGCTCTATATCAGAATACGTAGCCCTACCTTCGTACAGACGAGTGGAATCGTTTCCTGGAAGTTGACTAAGCCCTGATTGAACTTGTGTATCTGTTCACTGTCTCTGTTGCTGGTACTGAATGTTGTTGTTGCCGCCGCCATATGTGCTGTAACACTGGCAATACTTGACGTTGCTCTTGATACCTACATTCACTACTATTAGCTGTGCTCAAGCTCAGTCATTGTTGCACACTTGTCTGTAACTTCTTTTGTCAATAAAATAATTTTCCAGGAGGCACACACATTTTTTTAATCCATTCAGGTGTAAGCGATAGAAGCAGGTAAAAAAAGTGATATATTTCTAGACCTGGTGCTGGTGAGACGTCCATGGTCACAGATCCTGGAGAGTAGGGCTGGCAAAATTTCCGCCCGTGATGTGGAAATGGCCTATTCTGGCCATAATTGAGGCTGTAATTATTTGTGTTGGAGGTATGAATATTATGGCCAATTAGAAGGCTGAGGTATTGTGTGTGTTCTGGTTGGTTGAAAGGGCATCCATTTCTCCCAATCAGGGCCTTCTAATTGGCTGATTATTTGTTGCTCCCGCCACAAAATATTCGACAAATGGTCAAAATGTACGAAAATGTGCAAATACACAAACGTTATAAGAATGGAAGGAGATGGTTTCTAAATTGAACAACTGTTCAACATATATAAAAACTAAGGCTATGGGCGGATGTGAAGAGGGACAATAAAAATGAGTGTCAAAGAGAAAATAAAACATTGTTGGCCCAGACAAGGTTCAGTGTCTGGTGATCCGAATAATGGCCAGTTGAATGCAGCCCACCTCTGAGCCTTTTCAGCTGCTTGTGTAGCGCCTGGCACTGGGGAGTGCACCAGATGCATGTCTCGCAGGGCACTGGACGAGAGCCTCTGACTATGGACAGCTGGAAGTCCTGCCAAAATTTCATGGAAGTTTGCATAGTGTTTGGGGGGGCTCCGAAACAGCGCTCCTTTTCTGCTGCTTTCCTAGATGTTATTCACATTTCACCCCTCCCGATTTTAGGCCCTTTTTCAGGAAGATGGCCGTAGCTTTCGGACCTGGAGCCGATGGACAAACCATCATCGCCTGGTAGTTTATAATGCCACCTCTCCCTCGAAGGTGCAGTCTCCTTCCTTCTGCGCACATCATCGTGCCAGGGGCAAAAGAAAACCTGATACTTGTCTTTTCTGATTGCTTCCGTGACATGCCATGCGGTCCACTCGCAGTTTCCCCCTCCCCCCGCTTCCGTCTTTGTGTGTGGTTTGCCAGGGGCAGAATATGTACCCTGGCTGATGCCAAGTTTCACCGGGCCACTATTGATGAGTTCAGATCTTTGTGACATTGTTGGCATGGACCAGGCCTGCACACATCCCCGGGCCTGGGCTATTTGTCACATTCCCTCTTTGGTTTCCCAGTTCAGAGGCGGACACTGTGGTGAAACCCTCTGTGATCATCTTTCTGGGGTGTCAATGTCATAAACACGGCTCCTTAGCCAGTAACTTCTGGAATTAACATTATCTCCTGCTGCTTTTCTGATTTCCAACGCCTTCCCAGATTCTGCAAAACTGCTGTCAGATCTGATTTGATTGGTGATGCCTTTTTCATTGCAGATATAGCCCCTGGTTCTATGGCCATGGCCCGGATGAGCCCCCTTTTAACTTACTCCAGGCAAGTGGTGGGGTACACTGGAACCACCCCACCAGTCCAGACCAGCAGGTTAGGTGGGCACTGAACAACCTGCGATTTAAAGGATTTAGTACAGGAGATGGGCCACAATCCTGGGTTCCTAATATTAAGTGAGGCAGAGTATACCAGAGGGGGAGTTGTATGACCCTTACCAGCTTTTATGTAATACACTTCAACTATTAACCAGTTAGACTTTTTTCCTTCTGGTATGCCCCCTTTCATTTTCCAGGATTGTGGCTTGCCATTTACATAGTGAGCATAAAAGATACCCTTTTTTGACAACCCTCCTCATCAGATGAGCACATGCAAGGTCCCAAATCATCCACACCCTGTGCTTTCCATCCCCTATTTCACAACCTCCCACTTTACCCAATACGCGTTTCTATTGCATTCCTTTAAATAGCTGCAAACTGCTCTTAATTTCCAGCCCCCACTTATCAGTCATGTAATAAGTCTAGAAAGTGCAGTACCTTCAGGTTGTTCACTCACAATTTGTTGCACCACCCACCCCTGCTCTGCCGTGTCTGGCTGCAATGAGGTCAGGTCTTGCTGTATGCGTATGCATATTCATTTACTCATTAGGGCTAAGGAAGCCCACCACTTCCTCTGTTGTGGTGCTATATTCTTATGGGGCTATAGAAGTCCTATTCTTTCCTCCGGGGTGGTGTTTCACTTAATTTGCCTTGTGTAGTTCTGCGTTTTCCTCCGTGGTGATGTTCCTCTTAATTGGTCTCGTGTAGCCCAGAGATTTCCTCCATGGCACTGCATATTTATCCTTAGGGCTTATTGAGATCCTCTTCTATTTCCTCCAAACTGGTGTTCCAATCACTTTCCTCCGTGGCAGTGAGCAGGAAGCATTTCTGTCGGGCTCCATTCAGGACCTGCCTACCTGGGCAGAGCCCGCAAAGAACCACCGCACTTGCATGCAGCGGCTGGAGTTCTAGGTAAGTCCGGCTTCGTGCCGCCCTTCCCATGTGGCCCCATGGAGGTGGTGGAGCTCACAGCTCCTCCCCACACAGTGACATCAGGTCTGGGGTTGGGCTAAACCTGCTGCACAGGCTGCAACATCATATTTGCACAGGCTGCAATGCATGACACGGCCAGGGGATTTGATCTTCTCCATTCCACCTCGTCTGGCCCCCGGGTGGACCATTCTATCTCAGGCCGCGCCGTGGTTCGGGGATGCCTGCTCAGATGGTCCTGGGATGGGGCGATTCTTCACTGTGCCACCTTCACTACATGGCCTAGGCTTCCTCCCATTCCCGGCTCATCCAAACTGGCCCCGGTTGGGCTGCTGTCTCCCAGGCTATGCCACTGTACTTGGGTTCACCACACACATGGGGCAGTGGGCGGGGTGTTATTTCACCCAGGCCACGTCACACACATGGCCTAGGGATTCAAATCACGCCGGGCTGCAGCTGACATATGCGTCCTGGCCACACACCTTCATGATGCCCTCGGGAGCCGCACCAGGCAGCGACCAACTAGTGAGAGCCAATATTGCCCTTCTCTTTTCTTCTGCTTTTCTTTCTCTGTCTCTTTATCTGTCTTTATCTATCAGCTCCTTCTTCCAACTGACACTTTCAACTGTCTTTTTCCTCCTTTTAATTCCCTTTCAGAATCCTGACACAGGTGAGTCTATTACTGTTGGCAGCGGGGACCTGCTCATACTCCCACAGTCTCTGTGTTCCATATGCCCCCCAAGTTGGGGAACCTGGTACATTTAGGTAAGTTAGTTGTAGAGAGGGAGCCAAGTACCCCCAACCTCAAGCATCTTGCCCATATTGCCTATATGTTTGGAACCAGAGTGTGAAACACGTGCAGTACCAGTGAAAATACTGATATAAAGGAGAATCCCGGAAGCAAGGTTCCATTGAGAAAGCCATACCTACATACAAGACTGTATGATGTCCATTTGAATGAAATCCCAGAAGAAGCATGACAAGAAAATAAAAGAGCAGATTGGAGACATCATGCAAAGTAAAACTGATGAACCTAGAAGAGATGCAGAGACACGAAAGTGAAGATAGTCTATAAGGCATCAAGAAAGTCTCAAAGATAATTGACATCTCGGGCTCAAGATGAAGAAACTTATGCTACAGAAATTATGAAGATATCAAGTTATTTTACACATCTACAGATGCAAAGAAACGCAAGGAGACAAAGTATTCTTGAGGCTACCTATGTGGTGAATAGATTGCGGCAAGCACCAACGTATACATATATAGGAGTAAGTAAAGAATGGATGTTTCCGCTACGTGTTATAGCAGAACTGGACCAGAGAAGGAAGGTCTTTTCCAGTGAGCCACAGTTAAAACAATAATTGAATTACAGAAGTGAATCTCAGAAAGGCAGGGCTGGTTCAGCCCCAAGAAGCCAAGGTCTTATCGGACTGGGATGAGCAGACATGAGTTACAATCGTGTGAAATAATGAAACTCTCGTCAGAAGGCATGGATGAAAACAACGACGACGTCAGAGGTGTATTTTAAATACACCAGAGCTCAAATTTGTGATCTTCAGTCACGTGGATGGATGGAACTGGACAAACATGATGAACTACACCTACGCAGAGGGGCAACGCCTGCCTCTTCTCCCCTGAATTCTCCAGAGCAAGGAACATTTCCAAGGCCAACTTCAAAGCCTTAATTGATGTGCAGACCACTGAGGTGACGATAGATGATATGCTAATTGCTGGGAAGCTATGGTTATGACCAACTCACCAGCACCTGGAAGTCCAGCCTGTGTGCTGCTACCGTGGGTGGAAAAGTACTGACGGATGTAAGAGGGGCAACCAATTATAGGGGGACACGTAATTAAGAGCCCTATAGTTTGTATAATCAATGGGACGTCATGTATTTAGTGACGTTCATAGTGACTTGTTTGAAGGGTGGGCTTCGTAGACCCACCTGATGTTGAAGAGACTTACATTTTTTAGACTAGTATGGAACGTATACTTAGATGTTCTCCATAAGCCTATCATGTAAAGAAGCCACAAACTTGGTAAGTGAAAGCCAGTTTATTTGGAACAGCTTCAGTAACTCACTTAAGACCCCCAACACAGGCAGCTGACTTCACTCCAGAGTAAACATCTCCAAGCACACATCATTCCAGAATGGCACAGTAGGCATAAATCCATTCTGGAATTACAGATGATGTGCTTGGCATAAACACAGCTGAAAACCATAGCAACAAGAAAGCATACAAAGGTTTAGCTTTATACAACAAAGCATACAAAGGTTTAGCTTTATACAACACATCCCCCTCCCTTATGAAATAAATTTCTTTATTGTGGGATATGTACTCACTGAACAGATATATACTTACATCATTTTACTTTCGCGATTCTGGACAAAGACCAGACTTGACCACTTTGTACACACACAGCGTTTTTGAAGACTCGTGTAACCCTAACAGGCTCTGTGTATAATGGTTCCCCTTTCTTGGTAACAACAGCCTTATCCGTACCCAATCTCCAGCTTTGACCACGGTTATTCTCCTTGGGTGCTTCTTATTGACTCTTTCCACCCACTTGTTTTTTCGGGCTTCCATCCCTTTCTTTACATCATCCACAACCGCATCTGACGCTCTCGCCCTGCCCAACCAAGCTGGCGCAACACAGGTATTTGCCTTTCGCCCTCTCATAAGTTCAAATGAGCTAATCCCTGTTTCTACTTGCAGAGCCATCCTCAAAGAATACAGCCTGTCTCTTACTGCAACCTTTTTGTCAAGACCACATACATTAGCTCCACGAATAGCATCCATAATACTTCGATTTACTCTCTCAACCATACCGTTTGCTTGGGGACAATACAAAGGAGTATTTTTGTGTTTGATTCCACATTTGTACAGATACTCCAAAAATAGTTTTCCCATGAATTGTGGACCATTATCCGTGAGAATGCTCCTGGGCAAACCCTACCTTTCAAACACATCCTCCATGAATTCAATTATGCGTTGACACGTGACTTCCCTCAGGATCTTAAACTCTGTCCATCTCGAAAAGGTATCAACCATCACCAAAATGAACCTACCTCTACTTGCACCCATGTCTACGGGACCTAGAACATCCATGGACAAATCTTGCCACACCATCAGGAATGGTAGTTTTACCCAGTGGTTGGGACACAGCTATCACATTCTTCCCTGATTTGGTACAGTCACTGCACGCACCAATCACTTTCTCAATTTCGAGATCGATTCCTGGCCACCAGTAATCGGCTTTTATTACTTCTTTCGTTTTACAAATGCCAATATGTCCCTAATGGGCACAATCAATCAATTTCCTCCGCAGACTGCCTGGAACCACCAACTTGTCCCATCTGTACAACAGCTCTCCTTTTACGGATAGTTCATTCCTTACTTCCCACATAGCCCTCTCTTCACCTGATAGTAGCCTTTTCTCTGGCCACCCATCCACCACAAATACCATAATCCGCTTCCACATGTCATTGGCCCTTAACACTTGAATCCACTCTTGTTTCTGAATTATACCCTCCACAGTTGCAAAAACCATTTCATGTTCACCATATACATTACTTCCTTTTTCACCAGCATCATTCTCCAACTTCACTCTCGAAGCGTGATCAGCTTGCACATTCTCTTTACCAGCAACTACTTCTATTTCAAATTTATGACACTGTAGCCTGGTTACCCAGCCTGCCACTCTCCTTGAAACCTTGTCGAGGCCTTTACTTTAAAAAATCACCTTAAGGGGTTTGTGATCTGTTCTCAAGGTAAACTCTTGACCCCAGACAAAATTTTTCATCTTTTCAATGCCCCAATGGCACGCCAGGGCTTCCTTTTCCAACACGGAATAGTTCAATTCTGCACCTCTTAACATGTGGGATGCATGCATTACAATCATCTCCGTACCATCAACCTCTGGCTGCAACATCACCACACCTATACCTGTCTCACTGGCATCCACGGCCAGAATGGTGTTCTTCCTAGTATCAAACATCAATAGGGGTTTTGCCATATCAATTTTTCTTTCTCCATTCAAACTCAGCACCCTTCCTTAATAATGCCCTCAATTTAGTTATGGAATCAGCATAGTTCTCAACAAACCTATGATAGAACTCAATAGTACCTAGAAATGATCTCAACTCAGCCTTATTCTTTAGTGGCTGTGTTTTCAAAATGGACTCAACTAAATTCCTTTTTGGTTTGAGTCCCTGCTCAGAAATTTCATGACCTAGATAATCAACCGCTTGAGTCAGAAATACACATTTTTCGCCACGCAAAGTTATTCCTCTTGCTTTAAAGATCTTGAGAACTAAATCCAGTCTTGTTTTTAACTCACTCTCATCCTTCCCACATATCAGGACATCGTCCTGAAAGAACCATACACCGCCGACATCCTTCAACAATTTGTCCATAACCTTTTGGAATACGGAAGATGCTGACACCAGCCCAAATGGCATGCGCTTGAATTGATATATTCCCTC
This sequence comes from Ambystoma mexicanum, assembly GCF_040938575.1. Classification (NCBI taxonomy): domain Eukaryota; kingdom Metazoa; phylum Chordata; class Amphibia; order Caudata; family Ambystomatidae; genus Ambystoma; species Ambystoma mexicanum. The sequence goes on along the minus strand of NC_090926.1, from coordinate 320,351,838 downwards.
ATAAGTGATGAAAGCAGTCAATTTGCGTGACTCATCATCTAAACTTATCTGATGATACGCACTCGCCATGTCAAGCTCTGCAAAATATTTTGCACTCTCTATCCTACTTAATAACTCCCCCATATTGGGAAGAGGGTGGCGATCTGCTACCACACACCGATTAAGCTCCCTCAAATCAATCCATACCCTCAAATCCCCATTGCTTTTCTTTACCACCACCACAGGAGATATCCACTCCACAGCCCTAGCTGGCTCAATAATTCCTTCTCTTTCCAATTTCATTAATTCCTCACGCACAGCATTCCGCATAGACAGGGGCGGCAGTTTGAGCTTGGACGCAATAGGATTGCTTCCTTCTTTCACCTCAATCTTGTGCACCATCCCTTTGAGACACCCCACTCTGTTACAAAATACCTCAGGATATCTAGTCACCATTTCACATTTTGTTTTGTCACGATTAACCTCAGAAGAATTAACCACATTGAGGACTTGCTCTTCACTATTAGGATCCAACTTGATTCCCAAACCCCTTTGTTCCTTCCAACCTAACAAGGTTTCACCTCTTTTGGTAACATATATTTTCCCACGTGTGAACCTCCCTTTGAATTTGAATTCTGTCTCATAGCACCCCAGAATTTCTATTTTGTCTCCGTTATATCCGCCAGGCATTTTATCTGAAGGAATCAAACATCTGACATCACCTCCAATTACATTCTCAAAAACAGTTTTAGACATTAATGTGATTTTGGAACAGGAGTCAGCAAGCATTTTAACCATATGACCATTTACCTCTATCCATGCTGATGGATGCTCGCACTCATCAGAACCTGAACACTTTACCATATGAACGGTAACTATTTCATTCTCAGAAACATCAGCTTCTTCAGAAGATACACCGTAATATTCTTCAATCAGGAAGGGTCCCCTTCCACCTCCAATTCGATAGTTTTTACAACAATTTTCGAAGTGCCCCCACTTCTTACATAAACCACAATTCACTCGCCTCCCAGGGCAAATGGGAGATGTAGACAAATGTTGTGAGTTCCCACAGCGAAAACATAACCTATCTTCCTTTTTCACATTAAATTTAGCAGCGTCCTTTTGAAACCACCTATTATTCTGCTCACCACCCCCACCATTGGCTTGGGTATTCTCATAATGTTTATTGGGCTTGGTTCTATGTTTTTTCTTTTCCTTTGGGCACCCTCCCTTCTTATCTCCAACTCTTAGTACCTCAACATTTGGTGCTGATTTATTTTCCTTGAGGGACAGCTTCGCTACACACTGTAATGTGTGCTCAATTCTCTTCGCTATACTAATGACCTCCTCTAAGTTTGGATCGTCCTTTAACCAAATTTCCTCCCGTATTTTATCATTAGAGCAGTGAATCATAAATTGATCTCTTATGTGTTCCTCTAATCCACCACCAAACTTACAATTGAGGGACAAATGTCTCAAAGCAGTTATATAGTCTTCAACAGTTTCTCCTTCATGTTGACATCTCATGCCAAAATGATATCGCTCCAATACTGTGCTAGTTTTTGACTGAAAATGCCTATGCAACCGCCTTCCTTGCTTTCCCTCCCTCTCACTTCACCCTTGTTCTACTTCCGAGGTGCCCTAACTTTTGGTTTCCACAGGCGGGGGCTCAATATGAGGCAGGCAAGGATTTATGTTTTGATACTACTACAGTGGTGATTTGGTGCAGTAAAAAAGCATAGTTACATAACATAATGTTTGCTTGACCATTTGGAAGTCAAAATGAAGGCTCTGATCTCCAACCCGGCAAGGGTTAAATGGAAACTGTGGCAGGATGACTGGGTGAAGACAACCAACGTGAAAAACCTATACAGACTGGAAACTGCGATGAAAGATGAACATAAGACATGGGGCTCCCTCCCTAAATACTTGTCCAAATTTCCAAACAGTTGGTATGGGACGTAATATATGCGATTTAGGATTAAAATACTCCCCACTCGTCAAATTCTGGCACTCTATAACGACCTTGGAACCCCAGAAGATTGCCGATTTTGCCATCTAGAAGGGACACTAGAGATGCTTAAACACCACACACCTTTTTGTACGGGTTTGACAGAGAAGAGGACTCTACTCCTTGGACCCCTATTGCTAGAAAGACAATCAGACGTGGCTGAAGATCTGTGGCATACTTTCCAGTCTGGAGCTTCTTTCCCTGCGATATTTGCCCTGATAAAGTTCCTAAAGCAGGTCCTCTATGATGTCTGACTTGCAAAATAATCTGAAATCTACGTACCACACAAGACGAACTACACGACAGTGGACATCCAGACCTCTTTTATCCTAACAGGACAACAAGAAAGACTGATACATGAAATTGGAACTACGGTATTTTGGCAAAGTAACAGATATGACAAAAGGTTTGAAATAAACAAAATGTTTAAATAATAAAAACAAAAAAAATAACATAATTTGGCGATGTTCTGTGGGTAGGCATGGATGAACTTTCCTGCAACAAACCCGAATCAGGATAAACGTCAGACAAACAATTCAAAACGTTTGGCCAAAGTTCAACCACATTGCTTAGAAGCAGACACATAGCTTTAAGCTTCTGTTCAGTCACAGGCATCTTTCCGAGAGGCAAGAGGTTATTGCTGGAGGCAGGCATAGAATATGTAGGGAAGGCTAATAAACTGGAGTGTATTTAGAGTAGGTGTGGAAAGTGGATAGGGAGAGGGGTGGAGTCACTGGGAGCCTGTAAGAGAGTGTGATTTAGCGTTGCTTTTCAGTGCTGTGTGACAATTTCAGTGTTTCGGAGTGAGTGAACAACCCGCGTGTCATTAGCAGCCATTTGAGGCGGCTTAGATACCATTCAGTGACTCTCTTGAAGCGAGTGAGCAAAGCCCATTCCATTGGGAGACACCTGTGAATAGGAGCAGGAGGAACTCTGAGGGATGCTTGTAGGAGAGACACACTAGCCGATTTGGCTAATAATGGAGCAGCAGAGATTTTGAGATACCGGGCGCACACCAGACAATACCTGACTTGTTAAGCAATGGGCACGGCACATGACAGAAGGATCAGGAGGAGGTGGGAATACCTGAGGGCCGTTTGGGGAGAATCACACTTGCCTGTGTTTGCTTGGAGGGAGCAGACTCAGGGAGATGGGTGATGCACATTTGGACCCATATGGCACAACATGTCAACCCTAAATGAGCCAGAGGTGGTGTGAGGTCTTCTCACTCCTGCCCTAGCTGTGTACACCGGGGAGACTAGAATTGCATGTGGTCAATTGAAAGCATCACCAAACTCGTGTTCGAAAGCCCCTTTCATGGGTCACTCTGGAGTACAGGCACCAGTACAAGAAAAGGTTAGGGTGTTGCACCACGACAAAAAACTTCCGCGCAGACCAACAGAGGAGGTTGCACTTCCAGTTCCCTCCACTATCACAAGGGCAGAAGAGGGAGGTGTGCATATATTCTCTATTGAAGATCAGGGAAGATAACAAACTGAGTACGTGAACAGCAGGAGGGGATTCCTAGACCTCTACCTATGAGGCAGCCACTCACTGGATCAGACAGTAATGATCAAGACGAAGATCATGCTTCATCAGAGTCCAGACGTCAACAAACATTGCTGGAAAACAGTGATTCTGAGCAGTCAGATGAGAATGACACTACGGACACACCAGCTTTAGAATGAATAGAAGCACACCCCACAGCTCTAAACCGTTTCTTTGAAAAACAGCCTTGCCGCCACAGATCAGAAAGCACATTACATCATTTTGTGGTATCCAGACCACCATTGGCACTACCACTGCCAGCACCATCATACCCACATGAACTCAACCTGTGCGATAGCCCAATACATATGTTAAACGTTTGGCAGTACTCTGCAGAGAATAAACAGCAAATGAACCTGTCCATTTGCCGGAACTGATGTGCTGAGGAAAGTCAGGAATCAGCTTTGTTACCACATCTATGTGGTCCCATATGCAGAAGCATCATGCACAGACATGGGGAAAAAGTACAAATATCAAAAGGTGCATCCCACAGCAGCACACCTCCACCAATCTGCACAATTACCCTTTTATTTCACTGGTGCATAGCAGGGATACCAATTGCATCAGGGCAGTGTTATGAAAGCATTTGACCGTGCCCAAACATATCAGTCCCATGAAAGACAGTGTGTGCTAGTTGCTAACCTGGCTATTATGTTGGCAGCTGTTCTCTTATACTGCACTTCTGTTGTAAACCATGGACTCCAGTGCCTTATGGGAAAAGTCTATCACGGCTGGCATATTCCTGAATGAAATTGTTTCTCTTGCCACCGGTGCCAGAATTTTGCAATATGAATATGATACAGTGGGGCAGGTACTACAGTAGTCAGAGGGTCACAAATGCCACTCAGCCGTGCAAATGTGGATCAGTGGTCAGTCCATCAACCACATAGCTGTCATATCACACTAGGCAGCCTTTCCTTCCTCCAACAGTCAAGTGAGGTTCAGAGTAAGTCCAGGAGGCAGCATGTGTTTGCAGTTCAGCCCCAGGCAACCTTGTGCATGCAAGGATTTCAGGGCAGAAGATACCACAGAGTCACACACTCTGCGAGAAGGTGCAACAGGCTGTGGCACAGTGTTGAGGCATTGGGGTTTGGTGCAGCACACAATAGACCAAATGTCCTTATTGCTTTACAAATCGGTGAGACAATAAACATCCCCTGCTTTGCACATTTCATTCATCTCGCGGTCACACGCTTCATCAGCTGTTGTGAGCCTGTGAAAGAAATTATCCTTATTGCCCAGCAGATCAGCTCTCATTTCAGCTGGGTTCACCATTCTACAAATGCACGGTGCAAAGACCATTAGTAGCTGCAGGAAGATGGTGGGTCCATAGAGCAACTCCTGCACCAATCGGACCTACCCCCACAATAGGAGTTCTGGCCTGAAAAACTACAGAGTGCAATAGGAGGACAAGAAAGAGAGGACCCCTCACCAAGCAAACACACCCAGGGACACGGTCCGCCAATCGGGAAGGTTGAACTGCCGCACGTGGGAGAGAGCGACATGCTTGCTGAGAGATGCTCTGTCGAGCACAAAGGTAGGCGTTGTGCCCATCATAGTGCGCGGCCAACAGGGGACCCAGTAATCGGAAGGATGGATTATGGGAAGGCTGGATCCATCACAGGCCATGATATTAGCAAACGGTGTGGGAAGCTCAGATGAGTTGGAAGATGTTCCTCCAGCAATTCCAGTGCAAACCTGGGGAGGTGAAATATGACAGCCAGCCACGGGACCCAAGACGAAGAAGAAGACAAGAAGGCGGCAACTAAGAGGGAGATAAGATCAATCTTCGAAGAAATCAGAGCCATGAGGAATGATATGGGCCTCTGAATGGATCCATTTAAAGAGCAGGTTGACGCCATAGACGAAAGAGTACAAGGGCTGGAATCCCACCAAAATTTGGTGGACATGTCCGCGACACAAATGGATGTGAGGATTTCTGAACTGTAGAAGAAGATATAAGAAGGATAATGAGATGATAAAGGATGTTGAAAGATCAGTACAGAGATTCTGGAATGTTGGCCAAGGTGACAGCAGCTTGAACCTGCAGCTCCTGATCCCCTCCCTGAAGCTATTTCATGATTGATAATGAATTCTAAAAAGAAAATTCATGAACCAGAAAACCCTTCTTCTAAGAAACAGAAACAATTAATTGAGATGGAAGAGGAAAATCCTAGCAGCCAGGACATCTATAACCTCCTGAAACAAGTGTCCCTGGATATGGGGGAAGTGAAGACTACCTTGGCTGAATTGAACTCTAAGGTGTGTCATTTGGATGGCAGAGTGGAGGAGTTGGAAAGAAAATCACACTCAATGGCCTCGGAGATGGCAGGAAGCTATAGGGCTTACAACATTTTGAAAAAAGACCTTCATGCTGAAAGAGATCGGAGGTTGGAAATGGACTTTAAACTACGGGAGAGAAATGTCAGGCTGGTTGGTGAGGAGGAAGATCCTGGAGCTGAACCCCAGATTTCAGTAGTTACCGGGATCTTCAAGGATTGCTTTGGTTTGCTGTCAATTACAGAAGAGGATATAGATCATATTTATAGGATTGGCAAACAGCCGGGATCTAGGCCTAGACACATAATGGTGGTTTTTGTTTTGGCCAGGAAGAAAGAAGGTCTGCTGCTTGCTGCTAGGTCTAAAGGATCTGCCTATTACAGAGAAAAACCTATTTATGTGTTTCCGGACTACCCTAAGGAAGTCATGGTGGCTAGGAAGAGCTTTAAGGGGGTGAAAGATTTGGCAAAAGCCCTGAAGGTGAAATCCTATTTGAACAGATATAATGCATTGACTTTGATGTTGCCGGAGGGTGAGAAAATAACTTCTGACCCAAAAGAAGCTATGTCTTGGCTTGAGGCTCTTCGGGATAAATCTGGCACAATTGCTGATTGATTTCACTATGATTCATTTTTGCCTTCCTCCTCTTTTTTTTCGGTATGTTTTTTAAATATTATAATTTTTTTATTTTAACATTGGATTGAATGTAAGAAGATGGCGCCAGATGATGGTTTCAGTGGCGGGTTTAAAATTCACCTACATTCGATGCTGTTTGTTTATGTTTTCCCATGCCGAGGCTCCATAGTAAAAAGAAGTAAAGGACCTGCATTTTTGGCACGTTGACGCCGTGTGACGTGTAACGCTCCTCTTCATTGCGTGTCCGGGGAAGGGGGTATGCATCGGAGTTTCAGATATCGGCTCTCCCCCCTCTGGCGAGTGGCTGTGCTGCGGCTCGGCACTCCGGACTCAGGGATTTGGGTGGGCTGAACACGGCTGGATGGTCTGACTAATGCCGTGGACGGATTTCAAGATATCAAGGTACTTTGAAGTGTGTACTTATCGTTGGATCTGAACAATGGGAGAAAAGGCAACCAAAGTGACGGCGGTGTATATACAAACAATTAACCTAAAGTGTTGGCTGTGAAAGATTCTTTCCTTGAGAAGTGACTGCAGGGGGGCTCGTCTTTATGCAAACACAACACTGAAGATGTCATGAGGTGCACCATCGCTGGGGTTCGGTTCAGTGTGATGTAAACACACCATATGGTTGGTCAGCAAATGGGACACATGCACCATGGCACTGGGAGCACAGATAGATCAACACTAACCCCAGCACCGCTGTCACCTTTACCGCATCCGTTAGCTCACAACATGTGCAGCTCATTAAGTGGGTTACTAACCTGACGGATTAAATGATCAAATACAGAGCTACCATTTTCTATCCCGTACGCTAGGGAAAACGCTCCCCATTCAAACAGCAGATGTCCAGCGATCCCTCCGACCCCCAGATCGTTTGCCCATTGAGTCCCCTGTGCCAATTTAAAGAGGTAGTTGCTCAGGTGTAAGGAGTAGGTTGAACGCAGCCGGTAGGCCGGTAAATAGGTCTACTGCGCCTCGTTCGGCCTAATGTTTTGGTCCTGCCCTTCCCGACACGCTGCACCGTCTCCGATCACAAAAACACTCCGGGGCTATTTCATCTGCCTCTGTTCAGCCTACCCAATTCGCTTGCCCCTTCTCTGCCATACAGAGTGGTGCTTGTGTGGTCTTGCGTGCTGCTTTGAGGGTATTCCCTTTGGGCAGCCTTTTTTGGGACAGCAAAGGGAAGGTAAATGGCCACGTGAAGTAGATTCATTTCAGTCTAACTAGTTGCATCCACGAACTTATTCAGGTACTGTGACTGATAGTTCTCAATTCCAACTGTAACGGCGGGATGGATTTCTACAAAGCTACATTGAAAGGCTGGACTTAGATAGGACTGTAGATTTATAATATGATTTTGAGTTTTATGTGTTTCTGCACTATTATTTGTTTTACTGTTCTATTATGTTGCTGTTCATGTATATTTTTCTTTCTTTCTTTTCTTTTAGAGGGGGTAGGTGTTCGTATTGCACCTGTTACTTTAATGTTTGTGTTGCTTTTAAATGTGATTCAGGTTTTGTTCTGATGTTAGGCTCCTTAGGGTCTACATGGCTCTTTTTAACTTTGGTGTTTTCTGGTTGGTGATGTCTATAAACGATTGGGAGGGGTATCGGGGGTGGCTTGGGGTTTGTTAGTTCTTGTTGACGTTGGATCCATACTTCTGTAGGTGGGGGTGGGGGAGGGTTTTTGATCTTTATAAGTACAGTTTTTTTTATTTGGTCTTTTGTTGTCTTCTCTTTTTCATTGCAATGCCGTCTGAGAGGGGTGACCAGTTGTCTGTTTCCTCGTGGAATATCAATGGTCTAAATAATCCGCTCAAAAGGCAAATGATTTTTAATTGTTTGAAAGATATGCACAGTGATGTACATTTTCTCCAAGAGACCCATTTATTGCTAGAGGATACTAATATGCTGAGCAAAGGTTGGATTGGGGATTTTTTTGTCTCTTGCTATTCATCCAGGAGTAGGGGGGTTGCTATTTTGATTAGGAAGAACTCCCCGATTAAGGTTTTGAAATCTCGCACTGACAAAGAGGGTAGGGTCATCGTGCTCTTGGTGGAAGTTCAGGGAGTACAGTATATTCTTTGCAATGTTTATGCCCCTTCAGTAGATGATGGCACATTTTTTGGGACAGTGGCTCAAATGTTACAGGATTTTGCTTGTCAGAACGTTATTATGGGAGGCGACTTTAATTTGGTTATTGATAACGTCCAGGATCGCAGTGGGCCGCATATTGCTATCAGAAGAGACCCGACTTTTTGTTCCTTTAACTCACTTATTTCTGAATTTGCATTAGAAGACTGTTGGAGATTGCTTCATGGGGATTTGAGAGAATATACATTTTATTCTAGTTCTCATGGCTCACATTCTCGTATATATATGTTTTTCTCGGCTGGTTCAGCAACCCTGAATTTGAAAAGCTGTGAGATTGGTTGTATTGCTGTCACTGACCATGCACCAGTGTTTATGAATGTAGATTTGCAGTTCAGTACTCCTAGATCGTTTTGTTGGAGAATGAACACCTCAATTCTTCGAGATGAAAAGATTGTGGAGAAAATCAGATCTGAGGCTGATCATTTTGTTGTGGAAAACAGGACAGATGGTATGGCTGTTGGGACAGTATGGGAGGCATTTAAATGTACAATGCGGGGCTTAATTCTAGGTTTATCCAGTAGCAGGAAGAAATGTATGGTGGACATAAGTATGGATTTGGAACAAAGTATTAAGCAACTTTCACTGGAGATGATTAATGACTCTGGGAACATGGAAAAAAGAGAAGATTGAGGGCACTACAGAGAGAATTGAATGAAACTTTGAAAATAAGGTCTGAGAAGGATTTGTTTAAATTGAAATGTTCGTATTTTGAATATGGTGAAAAGTGCGATCGCTGGCTTGCCTATAGATTAAGGCAACAGCAGTCAGAAAGATCTATCACTTCTATTAATAGAGAGAATGGTCAGGTGACTTGTGATCCAAAACTGATTAATGAGACATTTAAGGAATACTATACGAAGCTATATCAGAATGAGATGGGTGTCAATGGATTGAATGGTTCCTTTTTTGATGGATTAGAGATACCTAGAGTGAATGATTTGGAAAATGCAATGCTGAGTGAGGCTTTGACTGTGGATGAATTGAAATCTGCGATTGGGAAGTTGAACTCGGGCAAGTCTCCGGGTCCGGATGGTTTGCCAGCTGAATTTTATAAAATCTTACCTGATTCAGTGGTAGAACTTATGCGGGATATGTTCGTAGAATCCAGGGTGGGAGGTTTGCTTCCTGCTTCTACTAGTCAGGCCATTATATCAGTTTTTCTAAAAAAGGGTAAAGATGGTTGTTTGACTTCGAATTACCGTCCGATCAGTTTGATTAATACTGATAATAAGATCCTTGCGAAACTATTGGCCATTCGTTTGCAGAATCTTCTTGTGAAGTTAGTGCACACTGATCAGTCAGGCTTTGTTCATGGCCGGAGGACATCTAGCAATATTAGGAACTTGTTGTTATTGATGAGACATGCACAGGATATGGATGATGATGTTGCGGTGATTTCCTTGGACGCGGAGAAAGCATTTGATCGTGTTGATTGGGACTATCTTTTTTCAGTACTGCGTGCCATGAATTTGGGAGAGGAATTTATTTCTTGGATCGCCTTGCTTTATGCTAGCCCGACGGCCGCTGTCAGAACTAATGGGCAATTGTCAGATTACTTTGTGCTACGGAGGGGTAAGAGACAGGGATCTCCTTTATCCCCCCTGATATTTGTTTTGGCCATGGAACCATTGGCGATCGCCTTAAGGAGTGATGTGGGGATACAGGGTCTGAGTTTTCAAGGTGCTGACCAAAAGTTGTGGTTTTACGCAGATGACCTACTTTTGTTGTTACAGGATTTAACAGTGTCCCTTCCGGCCTTGCTGAATGTTTTGGAAAGATTTTATGCGGTGGCTGGATTTAAGGTCAACTGGTCTAAATCTGAGGTGTTGCCAATTTCAGGATATTGTGACAAGAACTTGGTTACTGGTATTGGGTTTCAATGGTGTGAAAGGAAACTGAAATATTTGGGTATATGGCTAACCCCACTGGTGGATGAGATGGTTGTGGTGAACATGAATGAGGTATGTACTGATTTGAAAATGTGCATCCTGAGGTGGTCTTTGCTTCATTTGTCCATGTTGGGCAAGGTGAACGCTATCAAAATGAATGCAGCTCCAAGGATTAATTTTGTTCTAGGTATGCTTCCGATGAAAATTGGTCAACATTATTGGAAGAAAATTGATGGTTTGTTGCAGTCATTCCTGTGGGATAATAAACCGCCTAGGCTTAAATTGTGGATACTTCAGTTGCCAGTAGAAAAAGGTGGTCTGGGTGTACCGAACTTCAAGGCATATCATTTAGCCTTTTCAAGTCATTTTATTGTGCCTTTTTTGAGGGATTTGCCTGATAAATGGGTAATTGCAGAGGCAAGTATGTTGGGTCCGCTCCCTCCAAGGGCTATTCTCACGGCGACAAATAAGTCATGTAATAAATCGCCTTTGACGGTTTTCCTGAGAGAGACGTGGAGACAGGTTCATGAATTGTTGGGCTCGGTTGCTTCAAAGACCATTCACTCATCCATTTGGTTGAACCCATTGATTGCAATCGGGGGAAGGTCTTTATTCTGGCCGGAGTGGTTTCTAGGCGGGGTGCTTTGGATTGATGATGTTCTGGTGGATGGAGGGTGGATTGGGGAACGTGAGTTACGAGCAAAGTTTCACATTGATAATTTCAGAACTGAAGACTTCAGGAAATTGAAAAGATGTATCGGTGATGTGGCAGAGCTTGGAAGTTCAATGGTGAATCTCTATCTTATGGAGAGGGAGCCAGGTGGTTGTTCCATCGCTAGCAGGATATATAATTGTATTGTGTCTGCTTATAAGGAAAATTCAAACCTGAGAGATGAATGGGGAAGGAGGATAGGGTGTGAGATTTCGCCTGAGATGTGGTTGAATATGTGTGCGAATGTTAAACTCTGTGCAATTGATATGGTGGAACGGTCAAGACAGATAAAGATCCTCAACAGAGTGTTTTGGAGCCCGGAGCGAATGTTTAAGAGGGGGCTGATGGACTCGGATGAATGCTGGTGTTGTGGGAATGAACAGGGAAGTCTGGAACATCTGTTGTGGGAATGTGTGCGTGTACGGGGATTTTGGCACGATGTTTGTGGTGCCTGTCTGCGTGTTTTGAATTTGGATGTTGAATTGGATTTTATGACAATGATTTTGGGAGGTGGAGACTTGCTGGACGATCTCTCTGTGTCACGGAAAAAGTTTTTACTCCGTGGAGCTTGTTTGGGTAAAAAGTTGGTCCTCAGGGGCTGGAAATCACGGAATGCGCCTTCTCTTGATGATTGGGTGGAGGGCATGTCTGCCCTTGCATCCATGGAAAAGGTGGTTTACAAGAGACAAGGGAAGTTGAGGTTGTACGGAAAGGTGTGGGATGACTTTCTGGATATTTACTGATTTATTGCAAGTTATGTACATATAATGTTCTGTTATTCTGTGTATTTTTGCTGAGTATTTATTGTTCTGATTGTTTGATTGATTATATATGTATAAATTTTATAAATAAACAAATAAATAAAAAAAAAGAAAGATCAGTACAGAGCAAAGTGAACTCTATTCACTGAGGAGGGGGCATGCAGATTACCCTTGACAGAGTGCACAAGAGTGTCTGAGATTGAAACAGTGGCCACAGAGCGATAGGTGCGTGCTTCCACTACTACTCAGAGAAGGTGAAAATTCTGAATAAGGCAAGAAGCAGGACGTAGCTGGAGTACCAAGGCTCAAAGATAAGCAAATACCTTACCAAGTAGCTAAGAAACGAAGTACGGTATCAATGGGGCTACCCTTTCTCGCTGTCTTTCGAATAGGAAGGAGGCGAATACAAGATAGTGACTGAGGATGACATTCAGTAAATAATGGCAGATCTATGCAAGCAGTCGCTTGAACGAGCATGCAGATGGCGAGAGGAAAAATGACTGAGAGCGAACCTATAATCGACTTCAAAGCAGGAGTAAAATGATGGATCCTAGGAAATTTAAAAAACTCAATACTCCCTCACCCAGAAATGATACCAGAGAGGGGAAGGAAGGAGAAAAAAGAAGAAAAAGGAAGCAAGAAAAGGGGTTAAAAGGAATTAAAACAAAGTGGGGAAGTGAACGATGAGATGTGAATTATCAAGGTCTGCACTGTGTCGTACAGGGGTGAACAATAAAAGGGGGAAGAGGAGAGAGGAAAAAGTGGAAAGGGAGGAACGGGGTGGGGAATGGAAGTAGGGAAAGCGCAGAAGAAAAAATGAAAATAGAGGAAAAGAAAGAAGGGGAAATGAAAGAAGGGGAATGGAAAGGGAAAAGCAAGAGAAAGACGAGGGCAAGAGAAAAGGACGAAAAAAGAGAAGAAAGAAAAAAGAGGAAGCGAAGAGGAGTATTGGGATGGGGGATAGAAGGAACAATGCACAAACAAAAAGGATGCATTGTCTAGGGCCATACAAACCTAACAATGATTTTCAGAAAAACGTGTGGTGGCAAGATTGTTGCCAATGACCTCTGGGAGTTGGTCCCCTAAGGAGGAAGTTTTTCGTAGTGGGGTAAAGAATTAGCTGTCCTCCCCAAAAGGGGTGCTGTAGATGCCAGGGATAATATAGGAAGACTATGGCAGGGAAAATGGAAGCTACGGGCACGAACTCAACAACGGTGGGAGAGATCAAACTGCATATCGTACATTAAATGTTAGAGGCCTAAAGACATCGACAAAGTGCTTGTTACTAAAGAGGGACCGCAGAAAGTTAAAGCTTGACATTTTGTGTGTGCAAGACATGTACTTTATTAAGGGGACGGAACCAGTCATAAAAGGAAGAGAAATATCAAAAATATATTTTGCATCAAATGTCTGCAAGAAAGAGAGGGTTGCTGTTATACTGGGGAAAGAATGTGCATGCTGATACTCGGTAAGTAAAACCAAGAGTGACCCCAAGGGGAGATATCACTTTCTAAAGGGGGACTTTCAAGTAAACCAAGTTACAGTGGTATCGATATACTCTCCAAATGCGGTTCAAATGTCGTTCTGGCCCGGCGCGTGCCAAAAAGGAAGAACCTTTGTGGAAGGGACGATATGGTAACAGACCCCGAAATACACAGGCTAGGGGAAGGGAGCAGTTATTGTTGGAAACACAGAGGAGGGAAGCCCAGGAATTCTTGGATCTAAACACAGAGATGGAGTTTTTAGATTTTAGATTTGTGATGGGAAGGCAAGGGGGTAGAAGCAGGATATGCATATCACTCTCAAGTAAATATCACCTTCGCCTGTATAGACCTGATACGGGTGGATAAACGCCTAAATCCAGGCCTATATAGAGCAGAGATACGGGGGAGGAGGGGCGCCCGAGATGAGGTCTAACCATTGCTATAGATCATAATTTGGGTTTCTCGTGGGAAGTTCGGTGCTGCTCAGAATGGCTTCTGGCCATCGAGTTAAACTTGGATGTTGGTTTCTCTCCGATACTGATACTGAATCTTTACAGGAATCCTATTAGAGTTACTTTTGACACTATAGAGGAGGGGATTGGAGAAATCATGTACGAATGGATACAGAGGGGAGGTGGATTTCAAGTTATTTTGGGAGGGGATTTTAATTCCTTTTGTGCAGAGGGTGCCAGGTAGAATTCTATAGGGGCTCTTCCTTTGGTGCAGCATGTGAATCTTAGACGAGGTATTAGGTGGGATTTTATTCTCAAGGAGTGGGACTTGTCTTTGCTCGACCTCACATATTGACTACTTCTATGTTTCAGATGGTATTAGGAAACATTGTAGTTGTATGAGTCACCTTCATTCTGACCTAACGGATCACTTGCCTCTCTCTTTCACTTTGACTATTTCCATGTCTATCCCTTGTATCAGACTGGATCTAGCGGGTCTGAAGTCCAGTAACAGTGGAACTAAAGTTCTGTGGAATAAGAAAACTGTGTGTAAATTTAACCAGCTCCTTTCTGTGTCTCTCCAAAAGCCTGCTACTGTACTTCCGGGTTGCGATCTTGGGTTTAGTGGCGGTGCCTCTACATATAATACTATTTTGGCCTGCATCCACCAAATTAGGGATTCGATTAGTTTGGAAAGTCTTAATAAGAAATGTGTTCCGAGAGATGAAAGAATCCTATTATCTAAGGCCCGCAAAAGAAAGGAACTTGCCGCTCTGAGAAAATCTGGATTGATGCCCTCCGACTATGGGAAACTTACGTGCGATTATCCTGAGACATAAGAATTACATCAACTCCCTCAGGATGGAAGCTTACTCCTTGTCTCATCAAAATATGATGGAACTTTTGTTTAAGGATAAAGATGGCCGATTCTGGTCCTCTGTTAACAGGCTTTTGGGGAATGCTAAAGGGAGTATAGACACCCCTATAGATTCTGCTTCCTGGGTTTCTTTCTACACTAAGAAATATGCTTTACCAGAGGCTTTTGGGGCTCTTGATGATTTTGATCTGGGCTCTCCTGTGAAGGGAATATGTAATTGGAACAAGGAGGATGTAGCATGGGCGATTGCTTTTCTTAAGCCATCTAGGGCCCCCGGTCCTGATGGCATCCCCCCTTTTGTTCTCAAAGAAGATCCTGGCACATGGGTCGAGCTATTAAAATCTATGTTCAACCATATTTTTTTTGTCCCATACGGTGCCTGTTTCCTTGTCGAAATCAATTATTATACCTATTTTCAAAAGGGGCGATAAACTTGATCTGCCTAATTACCGACCCATAGCTCTAACTGATGCAACCAGTAAGGTCTTTTCTATTCTTCTGTTCAGGTATCTTAATAGTGCTAATAGGGTAAGTAACCTTTTAAGTAGGTTTCAGGTGGGGTTTCGAGCTGAGTTAGGCACTTCACTTAATGCGTCTATTCTGTCCCACCTTAGACATTATGTCCATCATTCCCATGTTGGTGATGTCTATCTAGCTTTGTTAGATATGACTAGTGCCTTTGATGGGGTGATAAGATCCAGGCTTTGGTATAAAATGCTCTCTTTGGGCATTTCTCGTAAGTTGGTCCAGCTGATTGCTTTACTGCACTCTAAAACATCTATTTGAGTTCGATTGTCGGAGGATTGTGTCTCTCTTTAGATACCTACCTTTACAGGTGTAAAGCAGGGGTGTACCCAGACCCCTACGCTCTTCAACCTCTATACGTGTGATGCGGAAGGACTGTGGCAGGGTCCTTCCATTGCACCGGCAAGGTTGGGGAGTGTTTGGTTGGAGTGGATAGCCTATGCAGACAATTTTATACTGTTCGATAGAACCCCGCAAGGTCTTAGAGCTAAGATGCAGCTTTTCTTTGAATATGCGGAGGAGAATAACCTGTGCCCTAATGCATCAAAGTCTAAGGTACTGGTTCTATCACGAAGAACCAAGGACATACAATATCCTTGGACTATGGGAACTGATAATGTGGAGCAGGCCAAGACAGTAATCTATCTGGGATTGTCAATCTGGAAAAGTGAATACCCTTCATTTGAATGACAGACGTAACTTGATGGCCGTAGGCCAACCGTTTTATGCACCAAATTATAGAAATATAGACTGCCATGCTTGACCAAGAAGCGGCCATTTTAAACGTAGCAAGAATCGCCATTTTGCTTGTTAACCATTGCTCATTGCTTTCTGTCTAAACTGCTTTGCAGCTTGAAATTCTTGCCAATTCTGCTTACTCTGCTCAACTGTTAACATTGTTGTCTGAATATGAAAGGACAAGGTCGTTGAAACCCCTCATGAGAAGCTCAGAAAGGAATGCCCACGCTCACTCTCTGTAGCCTTGGGAGAGAGCTGCAGGGCATTTAATCACTTCACAGCTGCTAGCCAGTCTCGTTTGATGGTAGAATATGTTAGAATAAAACAGCTAAAGGCTTGAATTATGCTCTTCCTACGGCCCCCCTTCGCAAAACCCTTTAGGGCGTGTCGGCTCCAAGGACACGAATAGTACCTCATAGATAGCAAAGTTTGGAATGTGGCTGTTCCCACGTGTGCAGCTTGCTTCCAAGAACAGAACCACCGTGTTCTGTTCAACAACTAAAAGATGCCTCTGCACTTTCTAAATTGCACATTGTTACTAGAATAGACATCGAAAGTGTCATAATTGTCATACTCGTTGGATATGTCCATCGTCATCCCGAGTTCAAAGAAACTTAATAAAGAGGGGTGTTAAACATGACATTGCTGATTGTATGATATGCATTTTGTATATATGTAACTGATGTACGTAATTCGCTCTCTTGCGTCCCTCGAGGTCTAGGAAACTCACGTCGCGGGGCGTGAGACCAGAATTGGCCAATTGAGACTATTTTTGCTTGCAATAAACCCTAGCATTGGGAATTTGAACCTCGTGTCTGGCGCATCTTTTTGTGTATGGTTATTGCCTTGTTTCCATAGCATGAGGGACCCCTAGGGGCCCCTTTCAAGATGGCGCCCGAATAGGGACCCTCCCCCACTTGCCCCATCGTATACTTTGTAACGGAGTAAAGGCGGAAGAACGGCGAGGACGGGACGATCGAGCCGGGATCAAGAAGTGTACGGGGCGCCCTGTAGAAGCATGGAGAGATTCCTTCTGCAGATCTGCACACATCTGATCCCTGATCGACGTACCGGGCCAGAGGGCAAAGGAGGCGAGGGACCCGAGACGAGGCAGAAGCCAGAGAAGTGCAGACACGATGTTGGGAGAGGTTGCGTTAGGACAGGCGACTTGTTTTATCAGGTGAGTCATTCCCCGATTCAAAGAAAAACCTGATTTTTGGTAGAGTGTTGATTTTGCAAATTCAAACGTCCAGGTAAAAGTTAGCTAACCAGAGGGGACGGTTAAAAAAAAACATGCCTGGAGTACTGTCCACTTTAGCGGGGCTTTTCAGCTGCGGTAGACAGTCCTTGGAATATGGCCAAAGTGCACCGCCTGGGGGAACGCCGGCTTATGATATGTATGCAAAATATGGTGTGGGTGCGATAATGTTTTGTGAAATTTGGCATAGGCAAAATAGAAAGCAACCCGACCATCAGTGGCCGATTAATTTGAGATTGCGAGGATAGATAACCTAGCAAGGGTGCTAATTAGGAAAAAAGCGCGACCCGCAGCTTTTGAGACTGTCAAAGATTGGAGGAGGGAAGCAATGCTCCGACTTAGGAGTAGAGAGAAGCATGCGCGTAGGCACAAAACGAAGCTTGAGGTAGCAGAAGAAAAGGAGGAGGAGGAGTGGACGGCAAGTCTAAGACGGGAAGGGAGACGTGACCAAATGAACATAGAAAGAATATACCCGCAGCGGGAACTACACATAGCAGACAAATCAATGGAACATTTGCTAACTAACAAGGGTCGAGGCCCAAAACCAGAATCGAAACCAAAAACGCCAGCAGTGACTGCGCAGGCCCAACCAGTAGCTCTCATACCCCCTCCCGTAGCCCAAGCACTTCCCCTCACCGAAGCTTTAACCCAAGCCCCACCCACAGCGCGAGCACTCCCACAAGCGCAGACCGCGGACACACAATTTCCCAGCACCCAGGAAGGCCCTTCACAGATGCCACCTGTGTCACTTGTCCCATCCG
The DNA here is from genome assembly GCF_040938575.1 of Ambystoma mexicanum. Classification (NCBI taxonomy): domain Eukaryota; kingdom Metazoa; phylum Chordata; class Amphibia; order Caudata; family Ambystomatidae; genus Ambystoma; species Ambystoma mexicanum. The sequence goes on along the minus strand of NC_090926.1, from coordinate 320,333,771 downwards.
CACCTCCCGCTCCAGAGACAGATTCGGCACCATCCGCCCCTCCCGAAGTCGAAATTGAGACCGGGGAGGCGAGAGGCGGGGCTGGAGGAACAGGATTTGGACAGGTAACTCGAAGCGCGATCAGCAAAGAAAGAAAGATTGAATTATGGCAAGAGGCAGAAATGTACATAGAAGGAAACGATGGGACGGCAGCATTGGCCTCATTGTATGGGTACCAAAGAAGCGACGAGAGACAGGTAGTGTTGGAATGTATGGGGGAAATTTTGGTGGGAGAATGGAGAAAGATACTTGGGAATTTACCACCACAGCGATTGTTAGATTTGAATAAGTTAGCACGCAGTGAGCAAAGAGATGAGGATGTAACAAAACATGTGCATAAACTCATTGAAGTAAAAAATGAAATGGAAAACAGATATGCTGAGATGTTTGCTACACCTGAATATAGTAGTGAGTATATTAAGAAGGTAGGAAGGAGGCGTCGAGGTTGTATATGAAAAAATCGTTGCCGAGAGTTTTTTCAGGTGGTACAAAGCATTTGCCGGTACCGGGACAAATAGGTGATAAACAAAGATTGCAGGTATGGGTGGGGGAAACAATGCAATGGATGTCGAACAAAAGAACGTCAGTAAAGGAAGTAAGTGAGATATGTAATGGGTACCCATTGGAGATGAGAAAAGAAGCGATGCGAACGATAGTAGGGGTGTTACTGCAGCAGGTCATTGGATACAATAGAGGTAGAGGAAATGCACAAGGTAGAGGAAATTTGAATAATATGCATGGGGTGTCATTGGGAGTAAATCAATGTGCGTACTGTAAGGAGGAAGGACACTGGCGAGTGCAATGCCCGCACCTACAGAATAGAGGTGGGTTTGGTCAGAGAAGGCCTCATAGAGGACATCAAGGGTCAAACGGCCCAAGCAGAAATAGCATGCAGCAGCAGCAGCAGGGATATACCAATGGAGGTACTCAAACCCAATCCTATGGTCAAAACCAAGCGCAACAGAACCAGGCATTGAACGAAAGTGTTTCGAACCAAAATCAGGGCGGGCAGGGCCAACAGAGAAATGATCAGAGTGGAGGACATCGAGGGGGAAATGGGAATATTTTTGATACACAGCCAAACACGTATTACAGCAGCAGCGGTGACTACACATCGGAGGATGTTTTATTTCCGCGATAGGACAGCCCACGACAGGGGTCGGAACCAGTGTCTATTCCCGTGAATCAGAGAAGACCCTACGTAGAAATGAGAGTCGGGAATAAGGAGCACCGTTTCCTTGTAGATACAGGGGCACAGAAGTGCTCGATAGACCATCACTTGGTTCCGGAGATACCACTGTCGGGGCAGAAGAATGTTTCTGTAGGGTTCGCAGGTACACCAGTAATTAACCCCATGTCCGAAACTGTCCCAATTACAATAGGACCATTTACGGAACAGTGTCCATTTCTTTTGACAGAAAATTGTGGAGAGAACTTGCTAGGATTACATTTGTTGAGAAAATTGGGGGTAGTCATACATTGTACGGCAGACGGGGTGTTCCTCACGATGTGGCCTCACGATACACCGGTGACGGAACCATATGTCAAAAGAGTTACCAGAAGAGCTAAGTAGAGTACCAACCTGTCTGTGGGCAATGCATGATAACGATGTAGGATGCTTGAAAATAGAGCCAGCAAAAATAACGTTGAAAGAAGGTGTTACACTACCACGAATTCCCCAGTATAAAATTTCTGTTGAAGGTGAGAAGGGATTAAAAAGTATTGTTACTGACCTGGTGAGATTGGGGGTGGTTGAGGATATTGCAGGTAGCACGTGTAACAGCCCGATTCTTCCAGTTTCCAAGAAAGGAGACAATGAGGTACCCTATCATTTCATAATTGATCTGCGCGCATTAAACAAAGTGGTAGACCCACAATTCCCTTTGGTCCCAGATGTCACAACGATACTGACAATGATACCGGCCACTGCAGAATACTTTAGTGTAGTTGATTTGAAGAACGCGTTCTTTAGCATTCCAGTGGATAAAAGCAGTAGATATCTGTTCGCGTTCACTCTAGGAGGTCGATCATTCACATTCACAGTTATTCCACAAGGGTACACAGAAAGCCCGAGCATTTACAGCAGAGCGCTAAAAGATTTAGCAGCTAGACATGCTAGAATTACCCTTGCACTCTTGCAGTACATAGATGACTTGTTATTAGCTGCTGACACAAAAGAGATCTGCAAAGAAAGTACTATATTACTATTGACACACTTAGCGACCCATGGTCACAAGGCAAGTTTGAAGAAATTCCAGTATAATCAGAAGGAGGTGTCTTATTTGGGTTACCTACTTTCGAAAGAAGGGAGAAGATTAACACCAGAACGCATAGAAAGTATTTCTAGTACGCCAATTCCAAAAACTCAAAAAGGAGTGAGAGCTGTAATAGGCATGGCCTCTTATTGTCGGCAGTGGATCAGTAATTTTGCGTTGATTGTGAAGCTGATGATAAAGTTGACTAAAAAGGATGCACTGATGGCTTTACAGTGGGATGAGGAATGTCAGAAAGCGTTTGAGCAATTGAAAGCTGCATTGTGTGCTGCGCCAGTTTTTAGCACTCCTAACTATAAAAAGATCTTTAGACTATTTGTGAGTGAGAGTGAAGGATGTGCATTGGCGGTTTTGACACAGGAACAAGGTGGAAGAAATAGGCCGTGCGGCTATTATTCTTGCGCGTTGGACCCTGTAGCGCGCACTACCACGATGTTTGCGATCTGTCGCAGCGGCTGCTGTGTCAGTGAAACAAACGGAAGGAATGGTATTGGGGCACACTTTAATTCTGATGGTGCCACATGCTATAGACGTTCTATTAAATAGGACACAGACGCAACACCTCACCTCAGCTAGACTGACAAGATATGAGCTCATCTTGTTTGCATCCCACATCCAAATTATGAGATGTAGCGCATTCAATCCTGCAGAATTAATTTATTTTATTTATTTATTTATATTTATATAGCGCGCAAGAAGCCCAGGGGCATGGAGGCGCTGTTACTTGCAACAACTTAGTTACATGGTACAGGCATGAAAGCGATTGATAACACATTATGAATACTACAAGATATCATACTGTTGTTACAGATATTGCATTGGGACGTATATTACAACATATATGATAAGTGCCACTGCCCATAGCAGAAATTGGTGACAACGAATCACCAACCCATGATTGTTTAATGGTCACTGAAGAAGAAACAAAGGGAAGAATTGACTTGAGCGACATCCCACAGAAAGAGCCAGATGGGGAGTTATTTTGTGATGGCTCTTGTTTTAAATTACCTGATGGCACATCAACGGCCGCATATGCAATTACTACCCTAGAGAGTGTTGTAGAAAGCAGAAGAATCCCCTACAATTCGGCGCAAGCCGCAGAAATAATAGCACTGACCCGAGCCTGTGAACTCTCTGAGAATTTGAACGTGAATATTTATACTGACAGCCAGTACGCCTTTGGCGTGGTTCATAACTTTGGCCGACTTTGGGCTGAGAGGGTTTTCTTGACATCACATGGGGCCAGGATTCAGCATGGCCCTTTGATTGTGCGATTGTTGTCTGCACTCACGTTTCCAAAGCGCCTAGCTATAGTGAAGTGCGAGGCGCATAAAAAAGTAACATGTAAAGTGGGAGAGGGAAACGCATTTGCAGACAGGATTGCGAAGCAAACAGCCACAGATTTGGGAAATAAAATGATGACAGTACAAACGGAGGAAGTACCTTGTATGATAGAGAATGGAGTTGCCACAGTCAAAGAAATGCAGGCTGAGGCCACGACCGAAGAGATTCAGGGGTGGGCTGAGGGCTGTGCTGAGTTAGATTTGGAAGGATGTTGGGTGGACAAGGAAACAATGAACTGGATGTTGCCAAATTGTTACGTGACTGCAATGGTTATAATGGCGCATAGCCCTACCCACATTTGCGCAAAGAAGATGGTACAGCATTTATCCACAGTATGGAAAAATGAGCACATGAAAAAGAATGCAGAAAGGCTAGTGCAGAATTGTATTACGTGCCTGCAACACAATGTAGGGAAGGGAACCGTGACTCCAGCAGGTAGTTTCGGCCCACCCTCTATGCCATTTGAGGTGGTCCATTTTGATTTCATAGAAATGGAAAGGTGCCAGAACTACAAATATGTGTTAGTGGTGATTTGTGCATTCAGCAAGTGGGTGGAGGCATATCCTTTAAAAGACTGTACTGCCATGTCAACGGCAAAAGTAATGTTAAAGGAGTCTTTCTCCCGGTTTGGGTTGCCCCGTGTCCTGTGGTCAGACAATGGCCCACACTTTGTGGGCGCAGTAGTGCTACAGATCTGTGCAGAGATTCCACAGTTCCAGGCATCCCAGTTCTGCTGGGCTTGTGGAGAGACATAACGGAATCTTGAAGTCAAAGATAGCAAAAATTTGTGCTGTGAGCAAGTTGAGTTGGGTGGATGCATTACCCCTAGCGCTATTGTGCATGCGCACGTCTGTGCAGGCTAAGACTGGGCTCTCCCATTATGAAATTATAATGGGGAGACCAGCAAATGTATGGTGCGCACCGCAGCCAAAAAGATTATGTGAGGTCGAGCATCCTATGTTAAGCACGTACTGTGGACTTTTAATACAGAAGTTGCGTTTGATTCATCAGCAGGTGCAGGAGGCGTTACCAGTGCGATATACCGGACCGGGGCACTCGCTGGAACCTGGAAGTTGGGTCTTAATAAAGAACTTTGAACGGAAGACAGCATTAGCACCCAGGTGGCGCGGCCCCTACCAAGTACTTTTGGCGACGCAAACGGCCATCCTAGTAGACGGACGGAAGGCATGGATCCATGCAACACATGCAAAAAGATTCCCAGGACTGCTGACAACTTCCGACGACCAGAGAAAGGAAACGGTCTCGGAAACGAAAGAAACTGTTGCCAGTCCATTGCCACAGCAGCAGCCTGAGCGAGAAGTGAAAGTTGAAACAAAGCCCAAGCGAGAAGTGAAACTCGAAACAGAGCCTTAGGAGGCTGCCAGTAAGGGGAGAGGGCGAAAAGTGCCCCAATGTTGCTCAGCAGAAACAACATCACTGCCGAGCGACACAAACCCTACATTGCAAACACGAGCAGAAACAACGCGTGTACCCCTTTGGCGCCCACCAGATTCTGTAAATGCACCAAAGCCAAAGAAAGAAACTTCATCATTGCCATGGCGGTCATCGCTACCCATCATTGTGCCACAGGCTGACACTGAGCCTGATACTGGAAGTGCAACAGCACTATTCACGGATCATACAACACCAGGAGTGAATCAGTATAATTTGCGGCCTCGACAGGCAAAGTGATCCACAGATCTTTGGTGCTTTTCTTTTGCCTTTGGTTCCACTCACGGACGGAGTAGGAGCCAGGGGCGTAGAGGAGACAAGTGTGAGAATTGTGCAAGTCGGACAATTCAAGACTCACGGCTCCTCGGTGCGCTTATAAAAGTATATGTGTCAGGAGCCAGAGCAGGACAAGCTGGACGCACATAAGTACTAAGGCTGATAGAGTACATGTGTCCTAAGCCAGAGCGGGACAAGCTGGATGCACATAGTACTCTATCAATAAAGAACTGTTCAGAAACCGTCTGAGCAGTGTGGGAGAAAGAACAACTAATCTTGCTCGGAGTGGATAACTGATCGAGGCTGTGAAAAGGCTGGCAGAATTGAACTGTGCCATTTTTCGTTGAACTTTTCTGCCATCGAGAACGAGAGACATTTGTGACGATGAAGAACAAGTCAAGACCGGTTTCAGCCTCCTCCTGCACCCCTGCTGAAAAGATGATAGATTTAGAGACTGTAAATGTAGGGAAAAAGCATGGTAAAAGGAATAAGGCACTGATTTGGACATTGGTCCTGTGTTTCTTAAGTATGGTAGTACCAACAATAACAGCTATTACACTATGGTTCCTGGAGTACGCGCACCCATTAGAAACACTTTTGCCAAAAGCAGCTACTGAAAGTCCGGTTCATGTAATCACTGGTACTTTGCCCCCAATGGAGGAAAGACATAGAGAAGGATACAGCAACAATACATTGTTGCTCATCATGAACATGACCCATGCGGTTTTAAAGAAAAAAGATTGCTGGGTTTGCGCCCATTTACCACAACACGGTGGGAAAGGGATAGGCTGGCATGTACAACCGTTACCATTGATTTATTCATGTGAAGTGCAATGTTCTTTGAGAAATGGAACAAGAGTAGTACGGGTCAGCTAGATGAGACCAATATGAATGAATTTGAGGAAGTGATCATGAGACCTGTAGGTTGTTCCATATTGCGTGTTTTCACTAGAACCCATAAGGAAGAATACACGAAAGATAACAAGACTAGATAGATTACATAGGCAAAATAGACCAACCCCTCCAGCAGAAAAAACATCAGTAATGACATTTCGAATGAGGGATGAATGGAATAAAGATGCTGTGCCCCCTGCCTATACAGTGGATCACAGCCCCAAAACTGCTCCCCTATGTTTACAGAAAAAGGGTTCCTATAAAGTAGGAACGTTTAGCAACTGCCTGAACACAGTGGTTTTAAAACACGAAATAGAACCCGTGTACGTAGGAGACCCTGTTTACTTTATATGTGGGGAAAAAGCATATCCATGGTTACGTAGGAACTGGAGAGGTACATGCTACCTAGGTCTACTGTTTCCAGGAGTGTTCCTCTTGGAGACAGAAGAAGTAGCCAGACGAACAAAAGGTAGAACTCAAAGGAGTAGCGAGGATGGAATGATAGCAATGGATATAGCCAAGTCATTTATACCATTCTTGTCCCAAATAGAAAATTCTTACAATATAAGAAAACTGTCTGGAATACTAAAAAAAAACAATAGATTCAACAACGATATTTTATTGAATATGACGTTAGAAGAAAAAGGAATAAGACTAATGGCACTCCAAAACAGGATGGCTCTCGATATAATATTAGTTGATCGTGGGGGAGTTTGCAAACTCGTAAAAACTGCATGCTGTGTGTATATAGATGATTACTCCCCTACGATATTTAAAGCAATCCGGAAATTACATGTCATAAGTTCCACACTCTCTACTGAAGAAGGGGTTTGGGGGATAGGATCCTGGTTTTGGGGATTATTGCGGTCTTGGGGATGGAAGTTAATTTCGATACTAATGATGGTACTTGGTATATTCATAACATGTTGCTGTTACATACAATGCTTACCAATAGTTTGCACTGAAATAACTGATGGATGTACTAAGGGATGTATGCACATGGTGTCGAGAGGAAAACAAACGCATGGCCAAAATAACAAAGATACTGATGAAACAAAAACAGTAAAACAATTCATGGCTATAGACATTAATGATGAAGATTGTTCAGGCATAGATACCCCAGACTTATCCTCATCGGAGGAGGATACAATGAATGAATAAGACGTTTGGCATACGGCCAAAAGGAGGGTTTGCCAATCTGGAAAAGTGAATACCCTTCATTTGAATGACAGACGTAACTTGATGGCCCTAGGCCAACCGTCTTACACACCGAATTATAGAAATATAGACTGCCATGCTTGACCAAGAAGCGGCCATTTTAAACGTAGCAAGAATCGACATTTTGCTTGTTAACCATTGCTCATTGCTTTCTGTCTAAACTGCTTTGCAGCTTGCAATTCTTGCGAATTCTGCTTACTCTGCTCAACTGTTAACATTGTTGTCTGAATATGAAAGGACAAGGTCGTTGAAACTCCTCATGAGTAGCTCAGAAAGGAATGCCCACGCTCCTTCTCTGTAGCCTTGGGAGAGAGCTGCAGGGCATTAAATCACTTCACAGCTGCCAGCCAGTCTCGTACGATGGTAGAATATGTCAGAAGAAAACAGCTAAAGGCTTGAATTATGCTCTTTCTACGGCCCCCCTTCACAAAACCCTTTTGAGCGTGTCGCCTCCCAGGACACGAATAGTACCTCATAGATAGCAAAGTTTGGAATGTGGCTCTTCCCCCGTGTGCAGCTTGCTTCCAAGAACAGAACCACCGTGTTCTGTTCAACAACTAAAAGATGCCTCCGCACTTTCTAAATTGCACATTGTTACTAGAATAGACATCGAAAGTGTCATAATTGTCATACTCGTCGGATATGTCCATCGTCATCCCGAGTTCAAAGAAACTTAATAAAGAGGGGTGTTAAACATGACATTGCTGATTGTATGATATGCATTTTGTATATATGTAACTGATGTACGTAATTCGCTCTCTTGCGTCCCTCGAGGTCTAGGAAACTCACGTTGCGGGGCGTGAGACCAGAATTGGCCAATTGAGACTATTTCTGCTTGCAATAAACCCTAGCATTGGGAATTTGAACCTTGTGTCTGGCACATCTTTTCGTGTATGGTTATTGCCTTGTTTCCATAGCACGAGGGATCCCTAGGGGCCCCTTTCAGGATACCATTTGGCTAACAGGGTCAGTATTGAATACTGGAAATCCATCTTCAATGACAAGGCGAAGAAACTTACTGCTCAAATGAAGTTCCTAAAGCAGAAAGTAAGTACATTTTCCTTACTTCCCCTGAGACATTATTACCTAGCCAAATCTGAGGCAATTATCCTTTACGGTCTTGACCTTTGCTCCCATAACATGGGTGATTTTCTGAATACTATTCAGGGCAGACTATGGAAGAACATCCTTCGCCTTTCTATGGCGATCCCGAATGTCATCATTAGACATGAGCTGTGTCTTGTGTCACTAAAGGCTAGGTATGTCTGGAGACAGCTTTCTTTCTTAAGAAGAATAATTGCTCCTCCTAAGAATTCCCTTTACGAGAGTCTTAATGTTGCTATGCTCGCAGGCTCTGTACCATCTTCGAGTGAGTTTAATGAACGGATGTGCTCTGTGCTGGTGTATATCTGTGCCTCTGAAGATGATTTGATTCTTAGACCAGGGCATATTAAAAAGATTCTGTTCAGGTCTGACTGGGCTGAGACGGTTGATTGCATTCATTCGTATAAGAGTTTTGGGGAATATTCTCGGTTTATACATGCTAGGGAATGTCTGCCATTATATCTTCAGAGGTTCCCCTGCTCTGTTAGATGTATGAATTTTATGCGCTTCAGGTTAAAGAAACTACTTGTCTACGAGAAAGTCAGGAACTGGAACAGCCCGAATACTTTGGATGACTCAAAGGCTCTAGAGAAGGATTGTAGGTTCTGTGGGGTAAGCAATTTTCGGGAAACCCTGAAACACCTGGCAGCTGTGTGTACGTTTGATAAGGAACAAACCAGGTTTTTCAATGATAATACAATTGGCAGCTCAGAGGTGACCAGAAATCTGTTTTGGTGTTGTTGTACGTCGAGCACTGCCATTTCTTTGGTTTTAGCTTTGAATCTTTTTCTTACATTTTTTATTTCTGAGTTGAATAAGAAAAATCTAGCTTTGGAAGCAAAACATTTTTAAATTGATGTTTTTTATATGTTAATGTTTCTTTTTCTTAGAAGTTGTTTTTTCTGATGATTGTAATTTTATTTTCTTCGTTTTCTCTTTTCTTCTTTTTCTGGTAATTCTGTTGTGTATGGTTTCTTGTAAACTGTAAATGCAACAATAAAAATAAATAGCAGAGATAAACACCACTCCACGGTCAGACCATGACTTGGTGTGCAATGGTCTTCTCAGGGACCAAAGGGAGATGGATTTGCAACAACTATCTACTGAAGCAAGGGGTGATTGCAGGAATGTTTCGGGGACAAAGTGAAAGAATATCTGGAAACCAACGACAACAGGGAAGTGGACGATGCCATACTATGGGAAGGCTTAAAAGCAACAATAAGAAGTGAAATAATAAAAATGGGGGCAGGGAGAAAGAGGGAGATGAGAAATAGGAAGGAAATCAGTGATCTCCAGGATAAGAATAGCGGCAAACATGATAAGGATGGTGTCATTTTGAAAGAAATGAGCAAGAGTAAGGCCGAACTCAGGGTTCTCCTAACAGAAGAAGCAAGAGTATGGAGAAACTCAGGGCACTCCTAACAAGAAACTGAAAGGAAAGTGAGATTTCTCAGGCAGAAAAAGGGGAAAAGGTAGATACATTATTGGCGTGAAGATTGAGATGTTAAAGAAACCCCAGGTTGGTAACAAGCCTCAAGGGGACGAACGGGCAGACAATATGGGATGGGGGGATAGCTGAGGAATTGACACAATATTATGGTAATCTGTACACTTTGGAAGTCCGGGACACAAGGGAAGATATATAACACCAGAGGAAAAAGTTAAGGGGATAAAAGGCATGACTAGTGGGAAATTACCAGGGGAAGACAGCTTCACTGTGAGATTTTATATGATTTCCAGGTCCAATATAGCCTCCAGTTTAGCAAGGGTCTTTAATGGGATCCTTGAAGATCTAGCCTTGCAGAAGTCAATATTAAGCACAATATTCTCAGTGTTACCCAAGGAGGGGAAAGATCCCTCAAGGTCTGAATCCTACTGCCCAATATGACTCCTAAACGTGGACGTAAAAATGTTGGCAAAAGTGCTGGGACAGAGATTAGATGTTGGCCTTCCAGACCTGATGCATGGGGATGAAGTTGGATTTATTCAACGAAGACATAGAGTGGAAAACATAAGAAACACACTGAATTTGGTACGTCTGGCACAGGTGAGAGGAGAAAATGTATATCTGGCGTCACGTGATGCATAAAAGCATTTGACTGGGTCGAATGGCTGTTTATTGGCCATTCTGGGAAGAGCGGCCTTGGGGCTCAATTATTAATCATAGGTAGAAGCAATGTTTAAGGATCCATCCACTAAAGTGCTAGTGATCCGAGTGCCCTCTCAGAGCTTCCAGTTACATAAGGGGGCCCGTCAGGGATGCCCCCTTTCGCCACTCTGACCAGTCAGTCATGCACGGTTATTGTCCTTAGTTGGGAAATGCCAATGTCAAATAGAGACGAAAATGCTTCGCTAAAGGTCAGCATTGGAAATGTCCCTCGAAGATAGCAGGATTCTAAATTACTAAGTTCTGAATAAAAGGGCTCAATCCCGTTGATCAGTGTAAATATAGACTCGGACTATATTGATTGGTCTTCTATGAATTACTGATATTTATTATCATCACTAGAATAGCCTTGAGAACGACTTATAGTCGAAACACGTGTCGGCTGACCCTTTAAGTGCATTAGCAATAAATGATCACTGAGTGCAAGAATGGGACCTCATGAATAATCATGTTCAATTATACTTTAGTTATAGGAAGAGCGCGATTTGCAGGTCATTTCAATTTACAGAGTTTCTGCATTACCAGGCATTAGTGTATACCTGGCCAAGACATTTGCAACGCAGCTCAATCCTAATTTTTCATTTATAGTGTGCAGAGCGCATTTACCAGCCTTTTTTCCACTATACTCAGCTTTTGCAGTCTAAATACAACTAGTGTGGGAAATAATGTTACGAAAAAGAAAGAGGTGCTCACAAAATTATGCGTCAGGATGTTCAGGCCGTTGGCCTCCCCTCTCCACGTTTTCAGCACGGGCAAGGCGGCACACTCGAGCTTAGCACACGCTTTGGCTTCTCCATTACGAGGATGCGGTCCAGAACAAACACCAGGGCCTCTTTCCCCTTGAAAGTCACTTATTCGTAGAATGCCATGGAGTGCAAAATAATATTTAAAGCTTGCTTCTCTTTCAGGCTAACACAATTGAAATGGGATATACTTCCCCAACCTTCTTACTTCTAGATACATTTTGCTTTACTGTTCGGAGACTTTTGAAACTATACGGCTTTGCTTTAATCCCATACATGACCACTCCGACACCGCTGCATTCTGGTACTTGCATTTTTTAAAATCAATTCCTTTTACTTTACAGTTAGTTCTGTTTCAAACAAGCCTTCTTGGGTATTCTATTCACTTTTCCTCCACTTAATGATTTCCCTGTTTTGGCTTTTAGTTGCGTTTGCTTTTCAATGTTCACATCATTTCCCTTCACTTCAGGGACTTCGCTTTCATTTTACAGAGACTTCCGATATCGGGTTCACTCACACGGGGTCACTCTGTTATTGTGGCTCTTATTATCTTTCAGGTATTACTTTCCCCTTGGGATCAATTTCACCTTCCTTTTTGGGCTCGAGCCACTTGCCCGCTTTACTTGAAGCCTTCCCTCACACGCTCCACTTGCTCGCCCAAGTCTCTCTCACTAACTCTTTTGATTAGACTCACCGGGCAGCATTGCGAGGTCAGCAGCTCTGTCCTTTGGCATGGGGATGAGGTCAGAGTCTCACCACCTGCTCGTAGATATCCTTGGGGTCGGCACTGGCACCAAGGGAACAAGCAATTGTACGGACCTCAACAGCAAGGTCCTGGCCGCCTGAATTCAACACGTAGGAGGCACAGCTCCTGTGACATACTGCAGCCCTTCCTTCTCAATGTGCCAGTATTGCTGCACACTGTCCTCCTCTGGATTCACCTGACAGCTCCCAGTTTCTTGGTTTCTCTGCTCCAGACAATCTGGTGTTTGGGATTTGAAGAGGGATACTCTGCTGGTCTCAGCCTTGCAGCCTCCTCTTGCTAGCTCTCCCAACTGCATCTGACCTTTCTCTCTCAGCAGCCTCCCTTTATACACCTGTGTGAGGTTAATGGGCAGCAGGTGTGTGATTAGGGTTGGGTATGCCTGACTTCATTAAGGGGACAGCCTGTTGTCACAGTATTGTAATCTGTCTTCTGTGTCTTAGTCGGTTTTTCACTGGTAATCCTCACCCCTCCAGGTTGCCTCTTCTCAGTATTATGCAAAAATGGGGCGGGGGAGATGTGTGTTTGAAAATACCTAAAAAATACAGAGGGGTTGTATTGTTGTGGATAACAGGTGGGAGGGGGATACTGTGTCTTGCCTAGGGTATGCCCATGAGGATGACCTCAGACTCCCCTACCCGGGTGATCCTCCCGCACTTGTCCACCCTCAAGGGCTGGATCCAAAGGCGATGGCCGTGCTCTGGCCACACGAATAGAGGACTCTCGGGGTCCAAATGTGAGAATCCCCCAAGGTTTCTCACCCCTTGGCACTCTACTTTGTACATGCTGGACACGCTATGTGAGCAATGCAGTGCAATCACAGAATAGTGCAACACTCGCAGCAGAGATAAAAATGGGACATTTTCAACACTATGTCAGTGACAGCTGCTTTCTAATGTCTATCCTGTGCTACAACCCTTCGAGGAAGCCACCAAGCCGATTAGCCATCACAACACATCCATGGTTAGGGTTCTCCCTTTGGTGTACGTGCTTGAGCTTAGCCTGACAAACATGGCAAGAGCCCTTGCCTTAGCAGGTGATGCAGATGTGGCCTGGCTGGTCAGGGATCTGCTTTTAACCTTGCCTGATAATCCATGGGTAGTTCGATTTAAAGTTATCTGGATTTCTGGCTTTCATGTGGGCCCATTTCTCAAGTTAAAGTGGCTGCTTTTCAACTGCGTGTCTCGGTGGAGTAGGCCATGTAGGTAGACGTTACAAGGGTGAGCTTTGGTGCAGCACTGACTAAATCAATTTGAAGAAGAACACAGGCAACATGAAGAACAATAAACATCACAGAATTTGACAAGTACACTGGACATGTCAAGCTCACGGAAGATGGCAACATGAACAGTAAGTATATCACTGACATCTTTCGGAAGCTTTGTGAGCAGTGTGCCACATTCTACAGGGAGGAGAATCTGTGGGACACCCTCCTCAGTGACTCGGGCATCTTGATTAAATGAATCATCAACAGGAACAAATAGGTTGCCATCAGTCTCAGCTGCTTGATGCCTATCTACTGGGCACTTCATCTGTGAGAAGGGAGGATGACCTATTACAGGGTTGGGACAGCAAACAGTCCATCGGGCCAGCAGCAATTGTGCAAGATGTATTTATTTATCTAATTTAATCATTTTGTACATTTATAGGAGCGCACAAAGCCCACAGGCATCTTGGCACTAGTTTTGAGGTAGAAGGGGATGCTGAGGAGGGGAGCATGAAAGAGGAACATGCATGAGACGTGAATGTTTAAGCTTAGTTAAAGAGCAGAGTCTTGAGGTGTTTCCTGAAGACATGGTATGAGGGTTTGTTATGCAGTTGAGGTGGCAGTTCATTCCGGGGGGCTGGGATTGACGTGCTAAGAAGCTGGCGCCACCTCCTCTTTCCCCGTTGAAGCGAGGTGTGATGAGTTGGTGTTTGTAGGCGTATTGAATAGGCCTGGATGAAGAATGTTTTTTGATGGTGTCCACGAGGTACTGCAGAGCCTCATTAGCAGTGCATTTGTAGGTGATGGAGAGTGTCTTGAATTTGATTCTGTCCTTCACCAGGAGCCAGTGGGCAGACTTTGTGGTCTCCGATATGTGGCAAAGTCTTTTGATGTCAAGTGCTGCAAGCGGAACATTATTTTGAATGGTTTGGAGTTTGTGCAGATTTTTCCTCTGAGGTTCCACACAATAGAGCATTGCAATATTCCAAATTCGATCCAATCAGGGCTTGGGCAATTTCGAGGCGATTCTGGGAGGAGAGGAATGGCTTGCTGGTTTGATTGCATGCCCCGAGGCAGCAGCAATTTCGTGGACCTGGCGGGTCATGGTGAGTACGGAGTCGAGGTAGACGCCAAGAGTTTTGATAGACAATGCTACCAGTATTTTGTGACCATCGAAAGTGAAGGTTTTGTAGTCATTGTGTAATTTGGAAAAGCGTGCTGCTGGGCCAGCGATGAGGAGCTCAGTTTAGTCATCGTTGAGGCTTAAACTATGTGTGGCCATCCAGGACTGGATAGTTTCATAGAGGATATTGATGCAGCAAGTGTCTGTTGGGTGATATCCAGAGATGGGAGTGACGATATGTGTGTCATCCGCATAGTTAGTGTGTGAGAAACTGAGGGCGTCTAGGTGGTCGAAGAGGGGTTTAGTGTACACATTGTACAGTATGGGTGATACACCTTGTGGGACACCACAGGAGGTGGGTGTGGGGGTGGCAGCGAAGTCTCCAGCGAAGACCTGAGATGATCTGTTCGCTAGAAAGAAGGAGATCCATTTGGTGGCCTCTGGTGAGAAGTGGGCTGAGGTGGACAGTGCTTGGCAGAGGATCTCATGATCAACAAGGTCAAATGCAGCAGAGAGGTTGAGTAATAGGAGAAGTGAGAGGGATCCTTGGTTATTGGCTACATCTAACTTGATTATTTAGGTCTAGGAGGGCCGTTTCGGTACCATGCTTGGGGCAGAAACCTGTCTAGATCCTAGGACATGGTGAGATTATAGGAAGGATTGGATTTGTAAACAGGAATGATTTTGAGCAAAAAGGGGACTGTGGTGATCGGACGCTAGTTGGTGGGGGTAGCCGGGTCAAGGGAGAGTTTATTTTGGTAATGGAGAGATCCATGATTTTTTGAGTGAGGTTGGGACACTGCAGGAGGCAAAGGAAGTGTTGATGATGGCGGTGATGAGCGGGAGTAGGGGTTTTGCGCATTCCTTAACTAAAGTGGCTGGGCAGGCATCACCCTTGCAGTGAGAGGGCTTGATTTTGGCTAGCCTGGTTGTGTTGATCGGTTGGAAGTGAAAGGTTGGGATGCTGGATGTGTGGTGGGCAGTAGTGGGTTGAGGGCGTGCGCTGGGTGGGCCTGTTTGTATTTAATTTTATCTCAGAGTTGCATCATTTTGCCCATGAGCGTATTTTGGATGCTGTTGCACCGTGCATCGTCTTTAAGGATAGAAGTGGGTGGGGAGATGGGGGACACTAGTTCTTTGAGAATGCAGAAGAGCTCATGAGAGCTGGAGGAGGTCTTGGATATTATTTTGTTATAGGTTGTAGCTTTGGAAGCCTGGATGCCTTTTTTGTACTTGAGTGAGGTGGAGGAGAGGAGGGCTGTGTTGGTTATGGAAGGTTCTTTGTTCAAGGCGGCTTCTGCTGCTCTTTTAGCGGCTCTGGAAGAGCAGAGATTAGGGGTGAACCAGGAGTTGAGGTGTGCAGTGTTCTTGGCTTTCTTAGCTTTGAGGGGAGCTAGATGATAAATGGACGTGCCTAGCATGGTTTTATAGTGCTCCACTATGGTGGAGGTGTTGGATGCGGGCAGGACTGGCTAGTCAAGGAGAGGTGCAAGGTGGTCATAGGTGAGCTTGCGAGAGCTGTGGGAGATGATGGTGGCAGGATTGGTTACTGGTTTGGGCGGAGCGCGGGGTGGGAATGGAGAAAGGGATAATGTGGTGGTCAGACCAGGGGCAGGGGCGAGTGGAAGGGGCATATATATTGCTGTTGTGGTCAACAATACAGTCAAAGGTGCGACCATAGGTATGAGTGGACTGTGTGATGCTTTGGGTGCAACCTAAGGCTTGCGATGAGTTGGCAAGGGTGGTTGCGGTGTGGTTGGACGGATCATCAAAGCCCAGATTGAGGTCTCCTAGGAGTATGAGTTGTGAGGATGTTTTAAGTTTGGAGGAGATAAGCTGGATGACGTCCTCCTTAAATGTGAGGGTTGGGTCTGCAGGCCAGTAGAGGAGGTGGATGGTGACAGAGGCAGTGTGTGAGCAGGTGAGTTTCGCAGAGATGAGTTTGCAGTTAGGCAGAGCGATGGAATTGAGAGTATGTAGTGGGAGAGAGTCCTTGAAAATGAGGGCCCCCCCTTTTATGGATGATCTGTCGCTGCGTAACATAGTATAGCCAGTGGGGATTGCAATGGATAGGATGGGGCCGGAGGTAGCCATGTTTCGGTGAGTGCCAAAACATCAAGATGGTTTGAGATAAGATTGTGGATTTCAAGAGCATCGGCTGTTAGGGATCTGGTGTTAAGGGGGGTAAATTGGAAGGGTGCAGGTGTGGGTTTTGGGGAGGGGAATGTAGGAAAGGGGGTGGGATGGGTAGGCGTGATGGTGAGGTGGGGGAATGCAGGCCTTATTAGTGGGCTGGTGTCCAGCGCTGTTGCGTGAATTGAGGAAGTGGCTGCGCCTCGCAGTGCTGGGTTGGAGGGCAGAGCGGGAGGCTAGGTGATTCAACCTTTCTATCGGTTGGTTTACCTGCAGGCTCTTGCTTGCTTGGCGAGGCTCGTCGGGCAGGACGGCATCTCAGCATCGCCGGCTGACACCAGCAGAGACAGTGGGATCAGGCCTTACTGGTAGACCGATGATTTAGTAACGCTAGGCTGCCCCTCGGCCAGTGTGCAGTCCGAGAGAGGTGAGAGTGTGAGAGTGTGGCTGGTGCGATTTCCTCTAACTGCAGGATAAGCTCGACTGTTTCATGTTGGGCAATTCCATTTATAAAACTGAACAAGCACTTAATTTCAGAAGACGGTGGAAGGATATCTACCCATAGCCAACACGCCAGTTCCGGTGGGGATGCTAATGATTTGCTGCCCAAAACATGCCAGGCAGATGTAGCAGTGTTTGTGACAGTGAGGAACCAATCAATTGCTGTTTTACGCTTATTGTTGCCATGACTATAGTGTAAGCAATGTTTCTGTATACTGATCACACACTTGGCAAAGGTTCTCATGTTCTCCCAAAGGGCAAAGACACCCACAAGTTTCACACAGGTTCTCGCATAGGGCGCAGACGTCCCTTTAGAGTCTTAGGTTCCCCTATAGGGGCAGCCTGGCTAGACTACTGCTCTAACATGAGAAAGTTTAAGGTGCCTGTGGTGATTGTATGGATCCAAATATTCTAGAGGTTCCATTTGGTACTTATTGTGCAGACCTCACTACCAGAGTGCAAGCTACTCAGAAGTTACACTATTAAAAGGAAATTAGCCCTGCCAGCTCTTCCCAGTCAAGGTTCAATGTGATAAAAGTTTCAAGGTTTCCAGGAATGCAGCAGTGGGTCACTGCATTGTTTGCGTTCCCTTTTTCCCTTTTCACGTAAAGTTAAGATATAGCATCATAAGCCCCCTTCTTTATATTGCCAAAAGGCAGTTTCACCAACAAAATGAATAACCGCTAAGCATATGTCCACAGTAGCCAGGCCTTTCCGTATGTTAGGCCCCCTGCTCAGGAATAGCTCCTCTCCATTTCAGAACTCTAGCTGTTAGGGAGGCACTTGAAAATGACATCTTGCAGCATTTTGTGAGTAGTAGTTAAGATGCAGGTGTGCTTAAAAACTAATATGTATGTACTGCATACAGCAATAAAAGCAGAAGGCAAAAACGCGGCAAACACACTTGTCCGATTTTTGTATGGGGAAAATGGATTGGCAATTCTAATCAAAGCACTGGAAACATTTCAAACGGAAACATTGAAGACGGAGATCTCTAATTAAATTCATGTCTGTTTTCATGGAACACAACACTGCATATATGCTAACATTATCCAACCAGGCACCGATCACAACAGTGGCAAATATGCAAACATGATCCATTCCATTCAGGAGACACTACTCTAGACCTGGTATTAACTGCATCCTGGGACTTGGAGTCCTCGGTTTACAATGGGGAAATTCAGGACTACAAGCCCCAGAATGAACATTTAAAACCAGGTCTAGAGTAGTGACAGGAGATTAGGGTCTCCCAAATGGAATGGATAATGTTGGCACAAATCCCACTGTAGCGTCCTGTGCCTGGTGTATGAGGGCTGTGAGAATGAATGGTGACCTGCATATGGCATGTGTGTGCTTGAGATGCTGGTGATGCCATGTATGGGCTGTGTGGAATGTTGAATTGCCGATGTTGCATGACTGACTGAATGTTCCAACAGGGACAGTTGAAAGATGGGTTGCTAGAGGATGGGTGTGTGGATGGGTTTGTACATGGATCGCCACTGCTTGCTATTTACTTGCTGAGATGACCACGTACCTGTAACAGTGGATGACGAGTAAAGCTGCTACTTAAGGACTCATCTGTGACTAAGGTCTCTCTGTGGAGGTGAAACTGAATAACCCGAGGTGTTGTTTGGGTAGTGACAGCAAGAGAGAGAAAGGAGGCGAGCCGCCAGCCCCCCAAAAGGATATCGTTAACTCCAACGGCAGTCAGCAGCTGGATCGGGGCCTTGGAGTCAGGAGCGGCAGTGTTGGTGGATTGCCGCCTTTTGGGGCTCTGATGCTGCAGGGCCTGACAGAGAAAGACAGGCCAGCATTGGCCCTGGTGCAAAGAGGGTCGTGTCCTGCGCTGGTGAATCAGGTGATGTGAAGTGCTGTCAGCGTGGTCCTGCTACTCTCCGTCCTGGAGCTAAGCAGAGGTTCAAGTGGGCGGGAGCGGTGCTCCTATACTTTTTATTTTGTTTTAAAAAGAAACCGTTCTGGAAAGGTTTCGTTTTAAAATAAAAGTGTAGGAAGAAGTTGAAGCTTGCATTTCAGTGCACTGCACTGAACATTCCCTTAAATAACAGGTGTGTTTGTTTGGGGGTTTGGACTGTGTGTGGGAGGGGCGCAGCGATGGGGTTTGTGGAGAGCAGGGGCAGGCCAGCAGGTAGCATAGTTCCGCTACTTCTTTTCGTACACTTCGACCACTGGAGCTAAGGGTGCACTGAACAAGAGGAGTGTAGAATGTTGGGATGGAATGGGATGATGTGGGAGGGGGCGTGTGCAGTGAGGACGGTTGCGCAGAGGGAGCTATCGCCGGCACAGGGCCTACCTTAATAACAGACTTATTCCAGTACGGTTTCCACATTGGCGACGAGTGGTGCATGGACCCGTGCCGCGAATGGGTGCGGTCTGGCAGCCCCCTGGCCTGCAGCAAGTGGCTGGACACGGAGACAATAGTGTGGACCCTGGAGTCTCGAGTGAAGTTCGGCAGGACGCTGCCTAAGCGGTAAGACACACCCAGGGTGTCAGGATCAACGTTAGGAGACGTTGTGGTGGCCATTTTACATTAGGACTAGGAAGTCCACTCTGCTTCTGCTACCAGTTGAAGAAGGTAACATGTAGCATATAATATTGTTCAGAAATAGCTTTTGCAATTTATAATAAACTTTACCACCCTAAACCCTGGAGGTATGGCTGCTGCAAGTATGGCTCCTCTTCCACATTCTTGGCTCAGGCTGGTATGCCCCTTAGTTGATGGAAGAAATGGAATAGGAGGGGAAACATTTGCAGTGCCCAGGAAGGAAGCCATTCTGTTTCACAATTTGGGAACTGAGGGGCAGTCCATATATAATGGTCTGCCAGACATTGCTATCGAAGAGGCAGGTGACATGGTTGATTGTACCAAAACATGCACCAAATTAGAAAGACTTTTTGGGCCAAAGTGTATCATGGTTTTTGAATGATACAGGTTTTTCCAAAGAGTGCAGTGCCCTGATGAACGAGTAGAAATCTATGGGGCTGCACTTAGGACATTGAGTAATACTTGCTCATTTCTAGAGATTTTGGACTCCCTGACAAGAGATCAGCTGGTTTGTTGCACAAGCAACCCGAAGATCCAAGAAAGGTTATTGGCAAAGAACCCCACCTTAGAGATGGCAGTAAGCATCACCTGTAGCATTGAGGAAACCACTAAATATGTGACAGAAATGAAGTTAAAGAAGTCAGACGCTCATTAAGTGAGTGCTATTAAGCAAGCTGCTCTGGAAAAAAGGAGACAGGAAGGGCCTAAAGACCAATGATGTTTTTGATGTGGCAGTCCTAGGAAGTTTATCGAATAGTCAATTCTGCCTGGCAAAAACCGCAATTTGTGTCTGATGCAGAAGGAAAGCGCACTGCGCTAGGGC
This sequence comes from Ambystoma mexicanum, assembly GCF_040938575.1. Classification (NCBI taxonomy): domain Eukaryota; kingdom Metazoa; phylum Chordata; class Amphibia; order Caudata; family Ambystomatidae; genus Ambystoma; species Ambystoma mexicanum. Next base: position 320,313,148 of record NC_090926.1, on the reverse strand, counting down.
TTGCAGAGAACTGGGCTTAGATAAGGGGTTTTAAAAAAATGCCATTAAGTCAGTGGAAAATCCTGAAATAGGATGTGTGACAAAGCGTCACATATTTGAAATGTACGCACTCACATCATCGCCTAGAGGACCTATCAATATGTTTCTAATAGATGGTACTCCGATCAGCATGAAAGTCGACAGGGGTCATTGTGGACAATAATCGCTATTGATGCTTACAAAGGTCTAGGTAAGGAGCACAAGCGTTTAGAGTCACCCAATATTGACCCAGTGGCATACAGAGATATACAAATTGGTATCCTGGGTAAATTCTGTGCACACATTGAATACAAGTGTCACATGTGAAGCTTGGGTATATGTGGCGATAAAGGGGTCATCTCAATTGGGGTGGGAAGAAGATACACTTCGGATCTGCATTTAAGCTTTTGAGTCCACTCCAGTATCAGTAGCGGTAGTTACAGACAAGTGGACGGAAAAATACTCAGAGGTATTTTCGGAAAATCTTGGGAAATTCAGAGGGTTCCAACATTGCATTGTGCTTAAAGACAAAGCACTACTTGTAGTACATGAAGTGCGTCATGTGCCATGGAAAATGCAAGATGCATTGGGGAAAGAGATCGACAGGTTATTGAACTTGGGAGTAATTCAGCAAATAGAAAGTTCGGAGTGGCAGGCACCCATTGTTATTGTGCCTAAACCAAATGGCAACATGTGCATGTGTGGGACTTAAGAGATCTCAAAAAGTCCATATGGGTGGACAGACATCCGCTCCCGAAAATATCAGAAATATTAGCAATGTCAGGTACAGTAAAGGTATTCAGTGTGATAGACTTATCATCAGTGTGTCATCAGATTGCTCTGACAGAGGACTGCTAGCATTTGATGTAATTCATTACCCCTTATGAGCATTTCAATTCTGTTGGATAACGTTCGGATTGGTGTTAGTGTCAGCAGTGTTACAACATGTTATAGAATAGGGTGATCAAGGGAGGAATACAGTTGGCAATGAAAGCAGGCAAATATTGGCGTGAAGTGGTATGACAAATCATATGGAGTTATCGTTCAACTCCACTTTCCGTGACAGGGGTGTTGCCATTTGTGCTGCTCAAGGGGAGGAATCCAGGGACTAGTTTCTGTTCTGCATGGCTGGGACTGGCTAGAACTGTGAATGTGGATCATAATCCCCCCTAATACTACCATCATTCAAAGATGTTAATCAATCACATCCTGATTTTGACCTGTTTCGACAGTGGTATGCTATGCATGAAAGATGGCAGGCTTTGAGAACTCACAATTTATTTAGGTACTTCACAGTGAGATTAAATGATTTGCTAATGATCATACACTTTGGTTAAGCAGCGTGCTACAAGCCTCGTGTTTTAGGGCCAGGCTCGGTGATTGTTGTGATACATTTCACATCCCCAACTAACTGCATTTAAACAGCACAGAAAAGGAAAAAGAAATATCAGCTGCAAGAATAATATATGGCCAGGTACTATTGCCTCCATACGAACATCAAAAGCTGACAACCATGAATACACCGTTCTAGGTCAAAAGACCTTTCTTTATAAAAAAAAACAATAAAAAAACCAAATCAGTCTTTATAAATCAAACTGTCAGCCCCTGCAGCACACACACGTGCGCACAGGCGCTGACAGGCACGCCAGGACCCAGAAGCACCATCAGGGGAGACAGGCAAGTGTTTGTGTGTTGCGTGTTTGTGGGGGCTTAGGGAGCAGGATTCAGGTGGTGAAACTGCTCGATATGTCAGAAATCCTGCAAGAGAGGGTGGGGGCTGGAGGGCGAAGGAATGTAATTCTTTCGATTTTTGTAGGCCACCTAAAATCGACCGAAGAAAATCTGTCTTTTTGTTAGGCAACGTCCAAACATCGAATGGCATAGAACCGAATATACGCACATTAAGTGGACTTATATCTTAAAGTGAAATATACAAATGTAGTTCAATTGACCTTCCCCTTAGAAGAAAGTTTGCAAGACAAAATAGCATTTGACTTTTGATAAAAAGTAATGAACACCAGAAAAATAAGCTTAGAGAGGAAATGTTCTACTAAATATGTTGGCAAAGTATAAAAGGTGCTCACCTTTTAAACCCAGCAATCTGTAATAAAATATTTCAGGAAAACAAAATCCCAATATGAGACAGGTGCTTGTGGTGTTGGGGGAAAGCGTCTGCACTGGCAACATGACAACCTGAGTAAAATCCTGGTAGCTAAATACTTGAGCAAGCTTGCCAACCTCAAAGAAATCCAAGGGGTTGCGTCCGCAATTTGAAAAAAAGTTACGCTGTCCACTCACATTTGTCCTTTACTTGTGCCCTGAAAATTAGCCACAATCTGGGGAGAATAACTGCACCAGTGTCCAAGATTACAACTTCTCTTGCCACATCCTGGGCAAATACTCATGACTTACTTGACCTCTCATCATTTCCCCTCGTACTCCCCATGTCTGGCTTTCAACAATAATCTGCTTTATAAAAAATAACTTGAAATGTACACATACCATAGCGTCATTCAAATATATAAATCGTTATAAAACTATGTTAGGCAAAAAGTGTACAATTGTGGCATTACTCCCCCCAGCTTGACTAGGAGACTACAAATACCAGAATGCAATTCAGCAAAAGGAAAATAAGTGGTCTCTCAGAGAGCACTGGGAACATAGAAGATCTTTAAACGATATTGGGGCATGTTATGCATGTATGTATATATATATTCAGTAAAAAAACCTTTGTTAAAGGGACGTTATGGTTCCAAGTAAAACCGAAACCCCCTGAAATTCCCCAGTTATGGTAAGCTAATCAACCATAATTCGCGCCACCACCGTGCATTGCTAAGACTAACACCCCGGACATCAAAGATGACATCACAAATGTCATTGATGACATCACTGATGACATCACATGTGCATGTACTTTTCATGAAAAGTCTGTATAAGGGATTCTTATTATAATGTTGACAAAAAAAGTGTCAAGGATCATTGGAATAGATGTCATGAGCTATGTAGTGCACTAAGCAATGCATTGATATAAATAGCATTCTATTATGAAGATCTTTACAGTATAATAAGCTACTCATGTATAAACATAAGCATTGTGTCCAGGATACATGATGGAGGTGTAATATTCATAATCTTCCCATGTTGAATAGTGAAATTGTACAGGAGAGCGAGATGTCCACCAACGGGCCCATAGGTCAGTGCTCACCCTGTAGTACTTGTAAGACAAGATAGCTGCACCATGTGAGGGATGGGGGTGCAGGATTCACTTACTCCAACACGACTCGATAATGAGGACTTTTAGTTAGGCAAAGGGAAGTCCATTTAATGACAAGTACTTCAAACAGGGAAGCAGTTGGGAGTCAGCATCATTGCGACCACCTGTCTCGCTCCGACTTCCCCCAACTTAAGTTGAACAGCAATTTTTATACACAAACGCGTCATCATTGACGTCTAATTCTAAAAAAAACTCGTCATGCAATATAATTGGTTAGGAAAGGTAACTTAAATATAGGTGGTATATCTGTATATGATAATGGAGTATGCGGATTGGATAACTCTTATCGGGTGGGCGTCTACACCCCTCCCTCTACATCACACTTGACAGACGTCACTACAAGTACGACGTCTCATTGGTTCTATGATATATAGGACCCTAGATAACTTGGTCCATTGTGATTGGGCAGGTTACACCCCTAGACATAAATCTCCACTTTTAATTAGCAGCATGCAGAATGGACACCCAGGTGCCTGGTGTCCCAAGTTTCACCCTGCCTCCCTTCCATCAATCAGTATCTTGGGCTATGTGTCAATTAGTTGGCTGGGTATGGCCTAGAAACTGTAGCCTCTTATCAGGAAAAGTTATGGCATCCTCAGGTTCTGGGTGACATCAGGCGGTCGTACCTCTTCGCGCCTGGCTGATCACGTGTTAGTTCACCATGAATCTGCTTCAGTTTCCAGCTTTTAGTGTATTTAATTCTGTTTCGGCCTCGCCACCTGCATGGGCCACCTTATCTTGACCTTCATGGGGCAGTGTGGTATGCTCTGAAGCTTCAGTCTTGTTAGCTCGGACTCCCCTCCCCTCCATTTTTCTGGATGACCTCGATTTCCTAGGCATGAGCCGCTCTTTGTTGAGTTTCGATTCTGCTCCTTCTCTTGACTCTGGCTGGGTTATGAAACTTGACCTATTAGACCTCTAGGCAGCCTGGGCACATTTCTGCTTTACAAAATGGAGTCGGACTTGTATAGTGTGCCTTATTGAGGTAGATATGTGCTTGGCGCTTGCTGCTCTAATCTTCTACTAAGCATTACAAGCAGTATTGGTTTCTTAGCTTCTTGCGTTCCAAGCCTATTTACACATGTTTAAATGGTTGGTTACTTCCATCTTATCTTGTAGCAACGTTTCCTTACGTTTTAACATCATCTCTTCCCTGTGTCCATTAAATCTATTTTCATAGCTACTCGCATTGGCTTGCTATCTTCGATAGCCGTTTTTGTTAATTCACGAGTCTGTCCAGGCCCTTGTGTCATTTCCACTGGCCTTCCATTAAGGCTTTTTGGGTCTCTTCATGGACCGTCTGTAGGTACTCTTCATTTATCTCAGCGGCTGGTACGGCTGTCTAATAGGGTACCATGCTGCCCAGGGCTGTCTGGTTATGGGCGCTTCAACAGGTATGGATCTTCTCATGTACACTGGGCAGAGCCCCAGTGCAGCTCTTTGTTGGTTCATCTGCTCCTCATACATCACATACCTTGGGGAGTACTCTCCTGGTACCTCGAAATGAGGGGCAGGGGTGCAGGCCATGCATGGGACCTCCTCTACACTTCCCCCTCTGGTCAGTTCATCGACCACTTCTGTGATCTCTTTTGCATTTATTTCCTTTGATTCTTCAGTGTCATGTTCATCGTCTTCAGGGTTTGTACATGATGGTGTGAATGTGTGCGTCTTTGGAGTCCATATTTTTATCACCCCTTTTAAACTCCCTGTTGTTTTCACGTGTTCGTCTTTGTTCCAGGTGATTTGCTGACATTGCCCATTTGGACTGTAGTAGATCCATTTTCCTTCATACCTTCTTCGTTTCTTAGGATATGTGAACTTTGTCCCTTCTGGCGCAAATTTGCTGGCTGTCACAAAGTCTCTTATTTCTTCATCAGTCAGGTCTCTGGGTTTCCATCCTGGTTCGACATCAACCATTATTTTCATCCCTAGGGCTTTCTTCGCAGTTTTCTGGCACTGTGTATTGATTATCTTGATAACACAGAATCCTAGCAGTACCATTGCTAATAAAGCTCCCAGAAACTTGAATATATCTGCCATCCATTGTGGGACCCATGAGAACAGGGCTCCAAACCAGCTGTCATCATCCACTTCATCACTTTCATCGATCATCTGGTTTTTCAAGTTTGTCAACATACTTATGGCTTCTGTTAAGGTTCCATTTTCTTCATCGTACGATGGTACAAATGTGCAACATGATTCTCCGATTTTTGTACAAACACCTCCATCCATTGCAGTGATCATGTCAAGCACATATCTATTCTGGAAGGTCATCAGTCTGATTGCTCTCAGTTCTTCTTTGATCGTGTTAAACCCTTTTATAGTGGTATTGATGGTTCGCAGTAACTCCCATCTGGTTATCTGCAACCATTTAGCATTCACTCCAATTTGGATGTGTGGCAAGAGCATCGTGGTGAACAATGTTGAGGTGAGGCTGAATAGCCTGTGTTCGTATGAAATTTCATGGAATGCCTTTTCTGATTTGGCAGAAAAGTAGTTTTCTCTCTTCATTCTGGATACCAGTTCTACAGATCTCCTTCTCCTTAGATGAGCATCTGCTTTCGGGAAACTGTCCAAATTCAGGTCATTCTTAGGGATCACTAGCGCGGGAACGTGGCATATGTCTCCCCAGTTTTTCGGCAGTCTTAAGTATGCCTTGAAACCACATGGCCAGTAACGGTCCATAATAACTGCGGTTCCGTGTGTCATTCCTGGGGCTTCAAAGATTTGTCCGCAGTTTCCATTCTCTCCCATCTTCCTCATGCCATTACTTCTGAAGCATAGTTTTGGGCTTTCCAGTGGTACTATCTGCAGGGGTCCTCCTCTGTCTTCGACCCATGTTAGCCGCTTTACCAGTTTCGGCCATAGAGGTTTGCATAACCTCTGCGAATTCTCTATTGCTTCTCGGCAGGCTCCAAAGACCACTTTACTACTCCTTCTTCCCATCCATCTGGGGAAACCACTGTTCCCCAAATCTGCATTTGGCCTCTGTTATTCCAGATTTCAGCCTCTTCTGCATTTTTTCCTTGAACGTTCAATCTTGGGTTTATTACCCAACGTTTTCCTGATCCTTTGACGCCAGGATTCTCGTATCTGATCACGTGATTCCTTGTGTGTGCCTCGTTTCTTGTCTTAATGTCCTGGACGTAGCCATCTTCATCCGGGTAATCCTTTTCGTTGGCCCATATCAATGAGGCGTCTCTTCCCATAAATTGTCCTCTGGTGTTGAACATTGCTACATGTGACATACAGTATGCTGTGGGTACATCAATTTCTACAGCCACGAAGATCTTGGATTTTCCTTCCGAGGTGGGCTGTGCTGTTCAGGTAATCATTGAGCTCATTGTCATCTTCATGCAGGTTTCTCTTGATTCTCAGCGCTCTTCTGTAGTTTGCTATTACTATGTCCTTAAAAGCATCTGTGCTGCTTTTCCACTCTGTGCGTCTTGGTAGGGCGGGCTGCCTTGCCTGTATTGCAGTGGTAGGAGACGGGTTTTTGTTTCTTTTCCCTTCCTCTTGTAATCTTCCATAGAGGTTCTCTAACTGCCATTGACTCACCAACTCCCCAACGCGTGGCTGTGTCGTAGGTCTGGTGCTAGTTCCTTGAGTCTGAGCTGGCGTGCTTACTATATTTAGTCTCTGTAGTTCTATTTTTCAGCTCCTCGTGCAGTTTCTTTGCTCTGACTATGGATGGGAACAAATCATCTATCAGTGCTTGTGTTTTCTCTGTGAGTTCCTTTGTGGCTACTTCTGTTCTTTTGAGGGATTTTGCTATGCCCTCTTTCACTGGTGTCTCACTTGGTTCTCCTTGGTTGCTTCCGCTATTTTCTGGAACTGATTGTTCGGCAGGCAGTCTCCCCTTCTCTGCTACTTTCGTTGGAGGCCGTATAGCCATAGACACTACCCCTTGTCTGTGTGCATTCTGTGTGTGGGTGCGTGCAGCTGTCAGTGCCGCGTTTTCATTCATTCCGTGCTGACCCTGTCTCCAGCTTTTCTCGTCATTCGCTACCTCAAGTGTGTCTGAATCACTGCTAATTATATTTAATTTTAGTTCGTTAACTTTACCATCAGGTTTTCTTGGGACTGTGATGACTATATAGGGTCTGGGTGCTTTTGTAGGCCCCATACATTCATTATCTGGTGGGTGCACTGAGATTGGGACACTTCGCGCACCAATTAAAGAAAGCAGTTCTGATAGTCCACGATAGAAAGACAATGATAATTACTACGCATATACACATAATAGACTTGTAGGACATCTGGCAGCATTTCCTTCCAGGGAAGCGGGGGCGCCCCTGTGCTGGTGGTAAAACCAAGTTACTGTTCTGTGCCCCCATTTCAAACAAGTCCATAGTCAGTTATTTATTCCATTTCTTGCTCTGATCTCGTAGCTCATGAGTTCATTACTACTAAAGTGACGAGTGCTTTTCAAGAGTCCCCCATCTTGCGGGTGCTGTCGGTAATTTCTGAGTATGCAGTACAGTTCCTGTGCTAGACTATGGAAGCAGGGTTAGGCTAGCAACTTTAGTACATCACATTCATAATTATTTTTTTTATTTTTTTATTTGTGATTTTATAGTTTGATTTACAAACTTTTTAAAACAATAACTCTTTTGTCACAGGTTTTAGTTTTGCATCTTGTTTTCGGCATCGCAATTGAAGTCCTCTTTCAGGATTTCGTTTAGAGAGTCAATTATTCGACAAGTCAACATTACGTTTTTCCCTCCCAGAATGTAGAGCCACCAGTCTTCCATGTTTGAGTTCATCAGGGCGCATTTTCCTAGGTGTAATGTTCTTTGGCTCTTTAGATCCGCACATTCAATTATTAGGTGTTTGATGGTTTGTACTTCGTCCTTGCATACTCTGCATAGGTTGTCGACTGTTTCTTTGACGTGAATCCTGAATAATTGATCTTTTGTTCTCAAGGCATTTAGACGCAGTTTCATGAAACTGTCGCGATGGTGTCTTGATGGAAATTGTTTCAGGTACGCGGGGAGTAAGTCTAGTCCATTTGCAACTGGTCCCAAGTACAGCGCAGATGCCAAATTGTTATATCGTTCTGTATTTAGGATCCATTGCCATTGTTTTCTTTTTCTTTTTGCAGTTTCAGGGCGGTTTATTAACATATCCAAGGTAATGTCTGCGCAGACCAGTATTTTTATGAGTGTTGCTTTCCAATCTTTTATCAGAGAGCTTGTGAACTCGCTGTGGCAATTTCTAAAAATTTCATAAGCTGGTTCTGGGGGGCTTAGGTTCATTTTCCTCAAGAGTGAGAGTGATTTCCATAGCACTGTTCCTTGCAGGGAGTCTAGTGCCAGCTCATTTCGAATTTTAATGACTGAGATATAGTTAGGTAGCCTCAGGACCTTTCTCCAAAATTGACCTTCTAAGTATGGCCATATTCTGTGGTGTAAATTCCAGGCAGCTTCGACACCATAGGTTAATGCCGGTGTTACCTTCAGTTGGTAGAATTCATGTACGGGAAGCATCGTAAATTTTCCGTAAAGTCCGTGCAATTTTGCAGCTTGTAGTGCAAATGTCAAAGTCCGCCGTATTAGGTCTTTTGACCATGCCCATTCTCTTATTGAAGTGTTAAAGAGGATGCCCAGAAACCGTATTTCTTTTATTTTTTTCGATCTTTTCCGCTGCGATTGACCAAGTGTAGTTTTTGTTCCTTTTTTCTCTCATCGACCCAATTGACATAATTTTAGTCTTTGCTGTGTTGATGAGCAATTTGTTTTTGCGCATGTAGTTGTCAAGAGCTGATAGCAGCCTTTGAAGGCCAATCCGGCTAATACTATATCGTCAGCATATGTGACACCTCTTATTTGATGGCCGTTGACTTTCGGTGGAAAGCAGTTGACTTGGTTTAATGCGGTAGGAATATCAGCAATAAACAGCTTGAAGAGCAGCACAGCTAAAGGGCATCCTTGTTTCACTCCTGTGTTGGTTACAATGGGAGCTGTTAGATCTCCTTGTTGGTTCAGCCGTACTCTGATAGAGGTGTTTGTGTGCAGGGCGATTATAGGGTGTAAAATCTCTTCAGGGCAGTCCCAGCTCCTCAGTTTCTTCCATAGTAGCTCTCGGTTTATCGAATCAAAAGCTTGACGCATGTCAACAAAAGCTAGATGTATATTTCTTTTTTGTTTTAGCGCCTCAAGTTTTACTAAATTCAGTATTACTAGGTTCACTTCGGTCCCCACTCCTTTGGTGAACCCAGTTTGTCGATGATCCAGACAATTTGATTTCGCGGCCCAGTTTGCTAGCTTATGTTGTATGAAAGATGCCACTATCTTACCAATCGTGTCTAATAATGCGATTGGTCGATAGTTGTTTGGGTCCTCGCGCAGGCCTTTTTTGTAAATAGGCACTATTATTGCCGTGGTCCATGATTGGGGGAATTTTGTTTCAATTGTGATGCCTTTGAATAGGATCTCAATGAAGGAGGACCATTCTATTTTATTCTTTTTTAGCATTATATTACTAATGCCGTCCGGGCCAGCTGCTCTAGAGTTTTTTAGTTTTGAGATTTTATTGTTTATATCTTCAAGTAGTTCAATCGTGTCCCGCTTTGCTTGGGTGATGTAGTTGTCTTTATCTGTGCATTCGTCGGCAATGAAAAATAGTTTGGTGAAATGCTCTACCCAGGTCGCCTCGGCTACCCCATTCGCTAGCTTTATATTCTGAGATGGAGCCTCATTGTTCAAGATTGCCCAGATTTCTCTTGAGTTTTTGGTCACTATTCATTTCAACATCAAAGTTCCTCTTTCCTGATCTCTCATTGAGGCAAAGGATTTTTTCCAATTTCGGTATTGTTGTTTTCTTTTTTTTATCAGCAGAAGTGTTTATGTGCCAAAGTTTTTCTTTAGTTTCCTTATGTCTTTCCGTAACTTCTTTTTTTCTTCGGAAATCGTTGTACTCCACTTATGTTTGTGTTGTGCATTGTTGCTTGTTTTCCTTCCTTGAGGAAAATGGAATTGCATCAACAGGGGAGTATAGTTTACCAATGGCACTACCTCGTCATTTTCTGCACTTATTTGCTCAGTCATATTTGAGATTTGTTTTCTGTTTATTCTCAGGCGATTGCCTGCTTGATTTGTTTCTAGAAGGCCTTTATACATCCTGTCAGCAGTGTTCTGCTCCGTTTGCCAAAGAAGCACTAGTGCGTCATGGTCACTTCTTGTCATTGTGTGTATTGAAAGTTCAAGGACTTGGTCCCAGAGATTATGAGAGACCCAGATGTAGTCCAAGGTTTTGTGTAAACCCATGTCCACGTGTGATGGGGTGGAGAATCACCTGTTACTTTTCCATTTATCATAACACAATTCCTTGTTTCCATGGCTTGAGTCCAGTTTTTGCATTTATTGAGACGGATTTTCCTTTAATAAAGCTTGCATTTGGTTTGAGTTGTGTTTCAATTAAGTCGGCAAGATTTAAATCACAGCATATTAGGATCTTCAGGTCATTGTGTTTGAGTTGTCCTTGGTCTATTATTGATGTTATTGAGTTCATAAAGTGTTTAATTGAGATCTTTACTTGTTTACAGTATACATTGACTACCAGCATGTGTTTCAGGATCCTACTGGGTGGCATTTTAGTTGTAACAATGTACAAATGGGTTTGGATTCTTTGATTCGATCACTTCCCAGCCTTTCCCTTGTTTGACCATCGTAATTAACCCTGAAAAGGGTCTCCCCAACCTGTTTTTAATTGCAGGGTTTGGAAGAATAAGGTAGCCATCTCTCGTGGGTGTCTCACGCAGCCAAGTTTCTTGCAAACATATGATCAAATTTAGGTCTAGGTCTATAGAGAATTCATTGAACAGATGACCGAAACCCCTTGTGTTCCAGGATACGACTGTTGAGCGAAACCCCTTTTGTTCCAGGATACGACTGTTGAGCGGTCTTCTTTGGGATCACTTCATTGCTAGACCAGATTTCTTTCAGATCTTTTCACACAGCTGCTTCCTGTTCACATTCATAATGCATATTTACAGTATGTAAAGTCTCAGTGCATTCCTCGAATTTGCCTTGGTTCTGAGGACATGCTGGAACCTGTTCAATGCGAAGGAATGAAAAGGTGGAACTGCTAAAAATCACACAGAAATAAAATGTTGTAAAAATAAAAATAAAAATGAAAGTGAACATGAAAAATAAAAATACGGAGAAATAGAGGAAAAGGTAAAAAGAAAAAATAAGATGGTGTAGTTCTTGTCTCTGCTCTCCTCGATCTGAAAATTGAAGAACTGTGTCCCACGGCAGAAGATAAAGCACTGTCTCTCTGTCTCCACGATCTGTCCCACGGCGGAAGATGAAGCACTGTGTCTGTCTCCACGACCTGTCCCACGGCGGAAAGTCTCACTGGAACCTCGTAGGGTATTCTCGCTGGAAGTTAGATAGCTCCATCTGGAGCATTATGCCATGGAGGAGTGTGCCCATGTGTGGGACATTGGCTGGATCTCTAATGAAGGTGATGACGTCAACATCTGCAGGCCTCCTCACTATTTCCGGATAGTCTGTGACTAGTCTAAGCAGGACGTGTGCGCCAGCTGGGTGTCGTTGGGTTATAGGGACATTTGTCCTGTTTGGCTGGGTCCTGGTCATGAGCTTTTCTTTTGATTCATACAGTCTCTACACCTTACTGTTGCATGGACTGACACAAGGTGATTTAGTCTAGTCCACAGCTGGTTCAACTGAGCTAGGTTTCTTGGGTCTCTGATGAAACTACGTGTGTCAGTTGTTCTCCTGACGAGTCCTGTGAACGTGAGTTCATCAATGTCTACTGGCGGCGGAAGCATTTGTGTCCTCTTCGCTGTGCTCGGGTAGCTCGGCAAAGGCTTCCGTGATGACAGTCAGCAGTTGCCTGATTATTTTCTATTTTCTCGTTCGCAGGATCTTGAATAAAGTTTGTGACACTGGTTTCTCTCCCTATGAGTGACAGATACGATATTACCACCAGCTGAACGTAGTTTAGCACATCACACTTGAGGTCTCTGCTGGGAGATACCATAAGTTCTGTAAACAAAGTCTCAACACTGGTTGCTTTCAGGACACTGTGTTACGCCCTCAAGAAATGTCCTTTTTTTTCTTCTTCTATCAGAGTCTTTATTCTTTATACTGCTTGAGCGTGATGTTATTTCAAACGTTCGTTTTATCAGTGCTGTTGTGTCTTTGTGTATGTAGCTCTCTTCTTTATCCTGCAACTGTGGTGCACAGAGTGTCTGTATTGTTGTTCTTTATCACCTTTCTCTGGTTTGGGGAAATGTTCTTATTTAAACGTCACAAATTAAAACTGAGTTCTTTGTCATTGTTTTGCTGCTCATGCATCCTTCTTCCTCGCCATGGATCTTGTCTGCACGAGCTGAGGTTCTTCCCCATTGTCTGTGGCTTCTTTGTGGTTGGATTCAGCTGGAGGGCTTTCCCCTATATAAGGTTTAATGTCATTCAGGAAGAGCCATACCCTCCTGCCCTGGACTTTGACGGCTGAAGGAGTGCAGTCCTCTACGATGAAAGGGCCATTGAATTGTGGCTCATCCCACTTCTTCCTTGTAAAGTTCCTTATAAGAACAGCATCCCCAGGGAAGATGAGGGGTGCGCATAAACCTTGCACAGCGTCTGTTTCAGCATTTCCTGTTGTATTTTGTACTGTGCTGTACCCTTTTCGCCGTTGCTGCAGCTGGCCTGAAATGACAGAGACGCTGGATGTCATACAATTCAAGTACTCCTGCATTTCTGTCCCCAAGACCTCACTTGTTGGCTGGGCATCACATCTAGCTCTATCTCGGGGGGTAAGAGGGGTCCGCATCCTTCTGCCTGTGACTATCTTTTGCGGCGTGAGATGATGGTCGGAGCCTGATTGGTTCCGAAGTGCATACAATGCCAGTGGTAGACAGTGCAGCCATCCCTTTTTTAATGTGAGTTTCAGCTTGGCTATCCTCTCCTTTAACAAGCCGTTGAGCCGCTCATATATGCCATTCCCCTCTGGATGGTACACCAACGAGAACCTGTGCTTTATACCAAGCAACAAGCTGATCTGCTCGAAAACCGCATTAACAAAGTGAGCCCCATTGTCTGACTTCATTACCTCGCACACCCCCCATCTAGGGAACACTTCCCTCACTAGAAATTTGGCAGCACAGGTAGAGTCTGGGTGTGCACAGGGACCTGCTTCTATCCATCTAGAGAATGGACACACCACCAATGCCGGCTGGTTCTTTCTGGACTGTTGGTTCCTTGATCAGCTCCTCCTTGTCCCTTCCTTATTCCTTTTCCCTTGCTGATTGCCCTGCTCACCTGTTGACAAACCCCAGAGTGTGCAAACGGACTGCTGACGCCTCTCGTTTGGTACCTTCACTGCTCGCCTATTGACAGACCTGGATTGCTCAACGGACTTTGCCTGCCTAAATGCTTGGTACCTTTAATGCCAACCCGTTATTGGACCTAACGGACTGCTTCTGCCTCACGCTCTGAACTTCTACAGTCAGCCTGTTATTAGACCCAGACTTGTACATCGGATTGCCTTCCTCTGTTGCTCTCCCATCGTTGTGTTCACAAGGCACTAGGACTAGAGACGCTTTGCAGAAAGTGCCTTAGGCGTCCTCGTGCCGTCGGGGTAGGTTTGAGACTCGTGGCACTTACTAGGCGTCCTCGTGCCGTCAGGGTAGGTTTCCTTGTAATCTGACTCCCCTTCAGTCAGGGAGAACTGTTGGAACTATAAAGAACACTTCGAATACCATCTGCAAATGGAATTGGTAAGAGCCTTACCTTCACCTTCTTTCTTGTCTTAGTCCCCTCTATTTCATATATTGATATTCTGGTATTCATTTTAGAAACCTGTATTGGCTTAAGGAGATATTCCAGCAACACCCCTGACTGACCAGCACCTTCCTGAATTACCTGAAGGTGGGTCATCTACAGAGAGAATTTTGCTGTCTTTCCAATAGTGTCACTTGTACTGAAGACAGTGTCTTGTCTCCCTGCAGCTGCTGAGTTGTGGGTGGTCTCCTCTTCCAACTGCTCGATCTCTCTGTCTGTTTCTCTTTTGAACAGCAGTGAGGTATAACAGTGGGAAGAATTCTTCTGCTACTGTTCGGCCTTCTGAACAGCATCACGTCCTGTCAAAGAATACCCTGGTGGTCTTGGGTGTTGACACCCACCCACCCAAATACCAACATCAAACCAAACATCTGCACTTGCAGACGGGACATCTGTTACTGTTTCGAGTGGGTGGCTGACCAGTGTTGTATTAAAACTCAGATTTTAGAAGTGAAGCCTGTAAGTCAATACCTGCATTTTACAATGACCACATATCATATAGTTGTCTAATGACACAATGCAGTCATGAAGGGGGGGAACCCTCAGATCGAGGTTCACACAATGGAAGCTTAGCTTCTATAAAGGATATGGCATGAATGGGACTGTGAAGAAGTAGACTTTGTTATGTTGAAACTTAAGTCTAGCCAGAAACAGCATTTCGTATGGGATGTTTCTTTCTCTCAACAACATTTTACAACAAAAAAGTATGCCTTTCCTGATGTACCGCAATTTTAAAGTCTGGGTAGACATGAACACTGTGTGATTCAAATCAAAGTTCCTTCAAGTCTCTGGCTCAACGTAGAATACAGTCTCTGTCTCTATAATGCAAGATATGTGCAATAATGGGTCAGGGATATTCCCCTGGTTTGGGCTTTGCTGCTAGCGCTCGGTGGGCACGGTTCACCATAAAGTACGGTGACAACCCTGGGTCATCCATAAGGAGTTTCTTAAGCATTTCCTCCACCGCCAGCACCATATTGCATGGCAACACGTCCTCAGGCACCCCTATAATGCGCAAGTTATTTCTGTGGTTTATGGACTCCAAGTCATCGCATTTGGCTTTCGCAAGTTTTATATCCTTTGATAAGGAGTCCACGGTGGTTTGCAATGACACTATATCATCTTCTGCCATGCTTATTCTGCCCTCTGTGGCTGTAATTCTGTTTCTCCTTTTCCAATTTTGTGCGTATCAATGAGAAATCAGTAGTTATATCGTCCAACTCTTCGTTAACCGAATAGAAGCCTCTCTGCATAGTGTCCAATATCTGTTGCACATTTAGTGGTTCCGCAGTGGATGGGGATTGCAGGCTTTCTGATGCTTGTGCAGTAGATGTATTTGTATCCACAGGTCTAGGAGTCGCCTTTAAGAAGCAATCCATGCTCTCACCTATCTTGTTGCCAGTACCTTTCTTCATGCCAAATCTTGTACAGACACAGTACATAACCAATGTAATGGACTTTCAATATGACACAAGGTTTAAATGGTTGAAGATGATGGCGCCCAAGCGCGCTGGAACTGGGCAGGCATGGAATGTCTGAATTCCAGGACCCTTATAGCTTTTGTTGTCAGCAATTGCTACGTGTTGTATCATCAGCAAATATTATAGTAAAGCGGCCACTGCAGAGCTTCACATGCATGAGCCTGACGTAAAAGGCCTAATGGCAGACTGCTATTATATCACGCAGTCACTGGCAGCAGCTGTACTTCTCTCGATAGTATGGGGCCTGGTCCGGCACCAAGGGATCCACTTTGTGCATCGAGGAGTGCCCTGGGGATGTCAGCAGGTAGCATGTGCAGTCCTCACTGTCCACCGCAGTGCAGAACAACGTGTTGGAAATTACGGCACAGCCGGCTTTCCCCCAACCTTTGGCCGGTCAGAGTCACTGCACCCTTGTCTCAGGGCAGCAGTGCCACGGCAAGCACTCACAAGGCACACGCACCACTCACCGCCACTGCCCGCTCCGCTGTCCACTCCTCCCATAACACACCAGCCAAGCCCGCCCCCACATTGTCTCAATCTCTGGTCTGCTATTACACTGACAAAGCCCAGTATTCACGGTTACTAGAAGTGGGGAATGGGCTGTTCAGACTCCGTATTGGTATGGAACAGGTCACACCCACATTCTGGTGCAGGAGAATGCCCCATGGCGGTAGCGGGTCTTGAGGTCGGCATGACTGCTCATGAGGTGTTCCATGGATGGCCTCCTCGCTGCATTTGTTCCCAATCCAGGTCGCACATCACTTCCCCCTCAGACCGCCACCTCACTCTGGGCTCTGGCACACCATTCAACTCCTTGCCCTGCAGCGGCCAGAGCCCGATCTGCTGTTATCCAGCAAACTGGAGGTTCAGAAAATGACTCAAATGATTGGTATCTCACCCTCTGCTGGCGGATCATAAAATTATGGTGCAATACATTTATGGGCATGATGATGAAATTTATGGGTATTGCCTGCTCTGCACTGAGCCAAAGGAGAAGCCACCATCTTGGCTTGGCTGCACCACAGCACCCTTTCTAATTCAATCTTTTTTTGTGTAAATGTATAAGGCTTTTTATTTGAATTTTCAAACAGAATAGGTACAGTATAACAAACTGAGCCCCCCTCCACCTCATCATCCCCTTTGAGAGCCATTCTTCATCCATTAAACTCCAGCCATTTGCCGCAGATTTGCTTGTGTTTATGGGGGCAACCTCTATCTCTATACACTCGTTGCTCCAACTCAAGACAGTGGTCTATGCCCTCTAATTCAATCTTAATTCAGAAGCTAATGTTCAAAATAATTGGGAGACTTTCAAAGCTTCTTTCCAGGGACACATCAAACAGTACGTGGCTCGCAAAAATAAGGATGTAGAGAAGATTACCAAAGACATGCTTAAACTCCAAGAAAGATAATTTTATTAACATCCTTTCCCATCAACTAGAATGTTCATGGGTTAAAAAGGTTGTATACGACTTGTTCGTATTACAACTGTTCGAATGACAATTGACCTTTTCACAATTGACCGAATTGTGAAGGTCAATTGTAACATATATGCGGGGGGAAACCCCTCGCAACCCCCACCCAACCCAAACCCACCCCAAACCCTATATACATATAACCCATGTATTGTTGCATATTTTAAATTGCACCTTTATTGTATGCTGTTATTGGGTTTATAGGCACTCCCCCCCCCCTTTTTTTAGATTTCACCACGTAGGTGTAGTTTTATCTATTGATTTTTGTATTTTTAAATAAACATAGCCACAGACTATTGATAATGATGAGTAAATGAGAGTTGCAACTTAGTTCAAAAAATTGAAATAGATCTTCACACTGAATAGAAGTTTTAGCACTAAGCACTTTATGAAAATTAGAGGCTGAAAAACACTAAAGCACTAGGCACTTTAGTGAGCTGCTAGCACTAGTCACTTTATTATGCATTATGCACTTTATGTGTGAATAAAAGGCACATTCTCATTTCAAAGAATGGTAAAGGGTTGTCGTTAGATTTATGGTAACTCTGTTAAGCATAGTATTTTTAATGCAGGACCTTTGTTATAATCAATGCAATGCAATGCTGAAATTATGAGGACAATTCACTTTGAGGTTAGCATTTATGTCGACATGATTATTTGTTCACGAATTAGGCAACTCAAAAGCATAGGGACTTAAAACCCTTTAAAGATGTCCGACAGCATTGTCAACAACATTAAGTCCCATCTTCTACTTACTGAAGTAGAACTCCCTTGTCCCATTTTCATGTCTGTAGGCATATGTTTGTATTTAAACAATCTGGTGGTGGCAAAATGGTGTTGTGAACAAGCGGCAAGTAATGCTGCGAAACGCGTCGATTTTCTTGGGAAGCATGGAAGATGTATTTTAAGCTAATAAAGAAGCCATTAATGATACGCTTATAACCGCATATTTTTTGAAGCCTGGTATGAAGGAGAGTGCTCCTTAAATGACTGACGATAAGCCATTTTTTTGAAAATATATATATATATATATATATTACATGGCCATGGTAGTATATATATATATATATATATATATATATATATATATATATATATATATACGGTCAATTGTGAAAAGGTCAATTGTGTCCCTTTAAATTTGGTCAATTGTTCATTCAAACAATTGTAAATGAACAATTTGGGTAATACCGTTAAAAAGACTTGACTATAATATATTTTTTTAACGGGACACGTCTGTGTTGCACTATATCATTTAAAAGCCTAGTACCATGGCCGTGCAATAGATCAGGTACTTTTCTTGGCAATTATTTAAAACCTAGGAAGGAGACTAATCATAGTAATCTCAGTATTGACAAAAATGGAGTGCAGAGAAACACATCTACTGAAATGGCAGATGTTTTAAAATATTATTTTTAAACATGGCACATCCCTCGGTTTCCATCTTCCTTGGACATAATTAGGATTTTATTTAAATATCATGAATCCTAAAACCAATGTGTCTAACTTATCCTCAATGGTAGAGGATATTAAGTTGGATGAACTAAAAAAAAAATCGTATCTGTTCTTAAGTAAAGCAAAGCACCTGATTGTTTTTCTGTAGAATTCTTCTCCACATTTATTGATATTGCCTCTTATCAAATTTAAAGGTCCTTTTTGAAATGGGTTCTTCATCTTTCCTTCTGAAAGGTACTTTTTTTTACATACAAACATTATCCTCATAACCAAAAAAGATAAAGATTTATATAATGATAAATATTTCAGACCAATCTGTCATTGTGAACAGATTAGACAAACTAATCCCTTTTAAGATTTGTAATGGAAAACATGTTTTGTCAAAAATAGAATTGCTTCCTGGAACACTGGACTAATAAGCATAATAGAACAATTGGCTTTGGTATCTTTAGTTGATAAAGTGTTTGATCATGTACCATGGGACTTACTCAGAGAGGTTTTACTGTGGTTTGGCACTGATCCTTGTTTTCACTCATACATAAAAATACGTTATTAAACTCCTAGAGCTTAAGTGTTAGCGGCATTCCATACAATTCATTCCAATTGTCGAGAGGTACATGACAGGGACACCCCTTTGTCACCTCTACTATTTATAATGTCTACTGAGCTTTGTTCGATCAAATGTAAGAATTTCTGATGAGATTGTGGGTAATAATATTGATGGAGTAACTTCGAAGATTACGGTTTATGCTGATATTACACTTTACATATCGAACCTATAGACATTGAGGCTGAACCTCCATGTAGCGATGAGTATGCTATTGTTTCAGGATACAAACTTAATTAAAACAAATATTGGAGTTTACGCCCTTAACCAATCTAATCTTGATGATTTAGGAATTAATTGGTAGCCTAGTTCTATTTAATACTTGGGAATTACTTTTACTAAAGATATTCAAACTTGTATCAACTTGAATATTGAAATTATTATCCATAGTTGATTACCTATTAGGAAAACAGTCTCCCCTATTATTGTCATGGTGGGGCCATTTGGATAACATCAAAATGATGAGTGTAGCTTTTATTTTATACCCATTATCCACGATTTCCATCCAATTCCACAAAAAGGTTGTTTAAAAAATTGGACTGACTTCAATATCGTTTTCTTTGGTAAAATAAGTCCTTGCATTTATAGCAACAAACTACTCCTTCCCAAGTCTAAAGTTGAAGTCAACTTTCCTAACTTGAAAGAATATTGAAATGGCTTCCTTAAACAGACAGACCATTTGTTACAGGACAAACATAACCCCAACATCCCCATCTGGTCTTTGGTTAAGAAATCCTTTACTCATCCCTTCAAATTCATAGACATTTCACAGATGTCTGCATTTCATAAACTACATGAATTTCCTCATATTAAATATATTTTTACCAGGATTAGTTTGAAAAGATTAAACATCATGTACGTAACAACTCTCCAGTACCTTTTCAAATGTTAGCAGATAGATTTGACCACAACTACTAGGACTATTCAAGATATAGTTCAATTGTTAAGGGAGTCCAGGGCATTACTGCAAATCCCAGTTTAAAACCAACACTCGCCTTTCCTGCTTTCTTTAATCAGAATGGTTTTTCACAAGCATTGAAAATGTATAAGATAATCTTCTTGAGAAAATAATAAAAATTGAAATGTTACTATCATCATGAACCAAAGCCAATGTGATACACACCTACAAAAGGTGTTCTGGAAGGAGCCAAGCAATTATAGGCCATTTGCACTTTTGAATACACCTTTGGTATTACAACGTTTAGAAGTGTGGATTGATCAAAACTGTATACTTTCTTCATTTCAAATTAGCTTTCAGAAGGATATGGGTACTTTGAAGTGTAGTTTTATACTGAACATCCTCAAACTCCAGGATTTAAATCAAAAGGGGCCATTTTTATATACCACATTTTGTATATATCACATCATCTTATTATAAGGGGAAGAGTGAATGATTATGGTGTAAATTGTTGAAAATGGGAATTCCCTCTTGTTCGCTAAAATTCCTGGTAAATTTCAACAGCAATACAGAAATGAGTATTAGGATGAATAACATGGGAAACCTTTCCTCAGGAATGTGCACTACTAGAGGACTAATGCAAGGTTACATGTTAGCTCCCTGAGTATTTAATATACATCTGACAAGCATCAAAGAGTCCATGATAAAATTCAATAATTTCCCTCCAAAGTTGGGCAATACTAAAATGAATTAGGTGGCGAAAGCCAACAATTTGGTCATTTACCACCAGACTGCTATGGGCCATTAATGCATCTTAAAGTAAGGACACTATTATATGATTATTAATGAATTTAGTGAACTCAAATACATCTCTGGTAATCAGGATTTCTAAAAGTAGAAGGTGCTATAGGGGATTTGTGTGGATTTAATAATACTTTATTGGAGAAGAATTATAAGTTTGTTTATTTGGGCTGTAATATTACAAATATGTATTGATAAATTAAAGTTAAGATATGGCCGGTGATCTTCAGAATTAAGAGATTTCTTACAGACTATGGAGGTTTTTCCAAATTCCCTCCAATTCGCCTATATGTACAAACTATATTCCCAGTCAGTTTGTATGGTGTGGAGCTCTTTTACAATGTTTCAAGTATATGGTTAAAAATATTGGAAGGTAACATTTGGAGAAAACTTTTAGCTATGGTGGCTGGTCTTACGATTCAAGGGTGGAACTGGGTTTGATTTTTCTCTTTATTATGGCTATGTTAATGCAACTTTCCCTTTTAATAAAAATATTTGTGCCAGACAAAATATGATCTATCAATTATTGAAAGATGCTCGTCAGGGAAAGAACTTCTAAATGGTAGACGATTTCAATTTTAAAATTCAATACATGTATTTTATGGAAGTAAGAGATATTGATATTAAAAAATATCTGCTCAAAATAGAAAAGGGTATATTTATGAAAGATTTGCATTGCAAAGCATTCCAGTGGGACTTGAAGCCTAATTAACATATTTTAGTTGCAATATTGAAAATGGGAAGAAGTCAAAGAATGTATCGATTTTGTAAGAAAGATGAAGTTATTGAAACCCTTAAGATTTTGTATGTAAAATGGCCGTATTTATGTTGTATTAGGAAATATATTTTTAGAAAATGTGTCTGTAATTAAATAATGTTGGAGTTACCTGTTTTCAAATTCATATGGGGGAAATCAAATGTCTTTGATTATAGTTATCTATACATTTTTAAGGAACTATTAAGTCTACACTTGAATGTTTGTAACATGTTTTTTAAATGCATTAGATTTCCGATTTTATGTGTCAGGTGTGATGAATCCAGTGAAGTCATCACCGATTCCCCAGCTGTGGCCTCCTCTCATGTGGCCAGGGGACGGCAACCCTGGGGGTGGATATATGAGGGGGACGCGGTATCCCCCTCTTGACAACCCACGCCCACCCAACACTTCCTCCACCTTTACAGGTTGTAAGTCTTGTCCTGTTTCCCCCTCCCCAATTCCAGCAGGTACCCACATCAAAGGGAGGCGTAGGAGAACAAACACAACACCGTATATCTCACAACAACAAAATCGTTCCCAGGCTTCTGGCAATATTTTTACCTACCACTTCTCAAAAAAACTACAACTCCCACAATTCCTACCTCCACACTAGAATTCATTTTACCAAACCACTGGGATGAACACGAGGCGAGAAGGAGCTATGAAGATTACCCATAGAAACCAATGCACCAGAGATTCCTATTGGCAGTCACCATTTTATCCTGGTAATGAGGCCAGGCAAGATAAGGCCTCCATTTACAATCATTCCCACCTGAAACCTGCTAACTCTCCCAGGAAGTATAAAAGGTGGAACACACAGACACACTTGTGTGAGATGGGGATGCTGGATGGCGCACAAAGGCTAAGAGGAGGGAATTGGAGCTTGAGAGAATTTGCAAGGCCTGGAGGAAGAAGAACTGCCTAATAGCTGGGCCTGTGAGTACCGGGGAGGCTGCAGTGTGGCGAGGAAGTTCTAACTCCCGAAGCCAAACCAGGGGCATCTGGGGGTTACCTGGCTGTGCCCAACCCAGAGCTTCTCCCCTGGGCAAAACAGGAGAGCCCAGGCCTTTAAGGATCAGGTGGCAAGACCCTGACCTCAACAAGTTATCCCCTTTATCTCCTGCAGCTCCCAAAACCCTGGAATGCTGTATAGGCGAGCTGGCAAAGTGAGGCTGAAATAAGAAAAGTACATTCTGGGACATGATGTCCAAAGACTTTAAAACTTTGCAAATCAAGAGGGGTGCGAGCCCAACTAAGGGAGACCTGTGTGAGAAACTTTCAGGAGGGGTCTGAGCCTGGCTAAGGGAAACCCCTGAGAGCACAGCGCGAACGAGAAGAGAGTGGTCCGGCATAGCGACAGTGCCCAGTCAACTGTCTCTGTTGAGCGAGTACTGATGTGAGCCTAAAGGATATGAACTGTGTTTGGTGTCAAGGCAAGAGAAGCCTAAGGAAAGTCAATCACGTTGAGTTGCAAGGTGAGAGGTCTGAGCCCAACCAAGGGAGACCTGTGATGAACAGTGAGTGATTGAGAGGTCTCAGCCTGGCAGAGGGAGACCTGTAGCGAACTTTGAGAAAGTCAAAGTGGTCTTGCAGAGGTTTATAGCAATAGCCTCATACATCCGAAAGTCTTCAACATCAGTAAAAGGTCTGAGCCCAACTGAGGGAGACTGGAAGTGTGCTAATTTAGGGGAAGGGAACCCCTAACGAATGTGAATTAAGCTTGGGGAAGGGAACCCCTCAAGAGCTGTGATTGGGAGGTCCGACCCCGACTGAGGGAGACCTTTTGTAAATTGTGAACTTTGGAAACTGAGAGATAATTGTTAGCGGAAGGTCTGAGCCTGACCGAGGGAGACCTAGTGTGAATTGAGTAACCTTGGAAGTTATAAACTGAGAAATTCTGAAGAATGTGATTATGTTGAACTTTTAAAGGAACATTGTTTTGTTGAACACGCCCAAGGCATGCTATGAACAAGAAACTTGCTGCGAACAAGAGACTTTTCGTGGAAGGCCCTGGCCCGTGTCCTGAGCTGCATCCTTGTGCCTAAAAAGCCAGAGTGTGTTTTAAAGCCTGAGTGTGCCACCTTGTCCCGTGCTAGAAATGTGGGGAAGGGAATTTGTTAGCTCAACCACATTGACTTTTCATTTTGAACACTGTTTTCCTCTGCATATACATTTTCCCGTGCACTCATTTGTTGTAGTAGCATAAGGGCAGGCAATAGGTTTATTTAGTGTAGGCCATTTATATTTTGACTGACACTACCAGGACTGTTTGTTTATTATTTGATGGTAGAGCGTGCTCCCGTCCTTAGAGTTCGGGCCAGATAGGAGTTTATCCAACCGTTGTGCTCAATAAACACCCTTGAACATTGTATCTCTTGTGTCTGTCTTCACTTGTGATACCATGCCTCCCTTACAGTGGTAGGAATGGTGGTAAGTATCCCAGTGGAATGTCCACCAAATCATGAGTAGGCTGGGGCACGCACCACCCATCTGCTCTAACTGTAATTCCGCTGGTGGAATTACCACAGAAAAACAGAACACCAACAGTAATCCTACCAATATTCGTCGGAATTACCGTTACCACCATACATTGACAGAATTACACAACAGTAAATCTGCCGGCAAAATTATCTCTAAACGGGAAGTCATCATGACTCAAACAGGAAGTTCACCAGCGGCCATCTTGAAAAACTCAATCCACTTTAAATCACCATTACGAAGTGCATCCACCCTCAGAAGACAAATAAAACATGCCAGTAGGCAAGGGCATGGGAAAGGTGCCAGAGACAGTGAAGAGTTATGTAAGAGGTGGAATAACCTCAAAGCCTGAGTCTGCACCCTCATCTCAAATCACTGTCGGGAGACAGCAGTCACCGGTGGAGGACCAGTTGCTGTGCTACAGCAGACCCCATGGAAGGAGACGCTGAGCAGCATCCTCCACATGGAGAGCCTGACGGGTGTGGGTTCAGCAGAGGTCAGAGCCAGCAGCCAGGAAGACTGCATTGAGTACATGAGTGAATGATGGGCCCACTGCACAACAACCCAAATATCATGTTGACATACACATACTTCCACTCATCCAGCTGAGAGTAACCCAGAAAATGCACAAGCTAACAATGTGACATAGCAGGCCAGTACATCAGGATGCATATAAGGTGTGAACCCCCTTAAATACTTCACCCTTTAGAACAAAGAGGCCATGATGTAGGTAACATACAACTACCAAGTAACAGTAAGTATCATGGACAGTCACCCAATTGCATGTCACATCACCACCACCCCTTGCCAGCCATCCGACAACCCGTGTACAGACACATCTACCAAACTGCTGCCACACACGCAACGTATGGCAATAATCAACATCACTAGATGTGTGGCTCAAACTCACAATTAGTGCAACAGACCAGTAGCTGCAAGTCCTCCATGAATATTGTGACGCTCCTAATGTTGCAATCACACTGCCATACCTAGCAGGGTACCCCTCAGCTGAAAGTACAACAGTATAGGCAAAAAACATTGGGCCTGCCCTGCCTGGGCACACGTGATCTTGCAAATCTGTGAAGCACATGACACCACAACCCAAACAAGGCTTACATTCCCGACTATCCATATGCACAAACAAGCATCAAGACAGAAAACCATCATTCTGTCTGCCACAGGAAGTAGGCCCCCATGGGGCCATATCACCCTGTGACACCATAGTATACATAGTACATAGGACACTACACGAGGGCACACCCTACTAAAGTCCATCAAAGTATGAATGCACTATTTCTTGTCTCCTAATAAGCACACAAGACACCCAGGGCCCCATGGAAGGCAGCAGCACCTCTGTCGCACCTGCCCCAGGAAGTAGAAAGAGGTTGCAGGACATGCCACACCTAGGAAGGGGAGTTCTCACAAGTCACCCAAAACACCCCTGCCTAAGGGCACTGCTTCTACAACCTAAGGGGGCATAGGCACACCTGCCACAATCATGCCACCAACTCCAGTCATGACTGAGGCTGCGGGACCTCCCACCACTAAGCCACCTCCCACCACTGCTGGGGAGTCTGAGGACCAACCCACATACCCAAGTGCTAACGACATGCAGGCACGGGACTAGGTCACTGCACAGTCTGACACTGTGCCTCCGGATTCGGCCACCACTGCCTCAACCTCTGCAGCTCCCCTGCCCTATGTCCTCTGATTCATCCCCGCTACCCAGCATATTGGCCATGCACTCCTCCCTCTCCCCCTTGTCATCTCACCATCCCGTACGTTATCACCATCCTGAGGACACGGATTCCCACTGTCAGAATTAGGTGGAGCAAGCAGGCTGGGCATCTGGCATTGAGAGAAGGCGCCCCATCCGTCTCCCGGGCCAGTGCAGGATCACACCCTAAATGCCATCTGGGAGAGACTCATCCAGATTGAGCAACGGGAGGAGGCAATGCATCAGATAGCACAGGGGAAATTGGGACACTCCTAGACAATGCACAAAGTGGTGCTGGGAGCCTCCAGGTGGGTGGCCACTTCCATGGACCGTCTGTGTCAGCATGCAGCAAACTCCAGTACCAGCAACACCCAAATGAGTTAGAGGGTTAGGGAGCTAGCAGAGTAAATGTCAGACTCACATGAGACCACGGCCAAAGCCATCATCCTTACAATGCAGCACTTCTGTCACAGTGAACCTGCTAGTTCCTTGCCAGTCAATCCTACTGAGGGATCAGTGGCAAGCACACCACCAAGGCACTCGCAATGCTGCACAAGTCGTGCAACCACATCTACACGGAAAGAGGACAGGAGGAGGTAGTGGATACTTTCATGGAACAGACTAGATACCACAGGGGTGTGTGTAAGGGGATGGGGTTGGCGATGACACTGTGGGAGGGGGATAGTGTTGTGGACGAGGGTGGGGGATGTGTTGGGGATGAGGGTGTGGGGAGGGGGGTGGTGTTGATGAGGTGTGGGGACGCTCATATTGTTGGGGATTAAGTGCACAGTTGTCCAATAAATCCCTTTCAACTGCAGCCATTTGATCCAGTGGTCATTTCTTAAGAGTGATTCATGCGAATACATTTGAAGTTAAATGTACAGTGACATGTTATATGTGCTTTCAAAAATAGTTGTCAGTGATGTCCTGCTAGGCAGTAGGTCCTTCCCTCAAATCCTTACCTCCTTGTGAGGTTCCATGTCGTCGCCTGCATCTTCTTCACCATCTGAGTCGGGGCATGTAATGTCCTCATCTGAAGGCATGGGTATAATTTTGTGTATGCACATGGTGTGCAGCATAGAGCAAGTGACGGCAATCTTACCCCTTTTATCTCTAGTGTAAATCGCTGCCGCACCTGTCTGGTAGAGGCACCTGAACCTTCTCTAGAGGAGTCCAAACGTGCTTCTATGCATGTCCTGGTCCTTATGTGTACCTCATTGTAGGCGGTCTCCTGCTGGGTACCAGGGTTCCTCACCAGTGTCAACAATCCACAGTAGCAGCGGATAGCCTGAGTCCCCTAGAGCAGGTAAGGAGAAGAGTGTTTACCATTGCAATTTAGCTTGTTAGTATTGTCCTGATGGCCTTTCTGTTTTGAAATGTGTGTGGGGCTGACTCACTGGGCTGGAGGGGTTGGAGTGTCTGTGTGTGAGTACATGTTGGAGAATGCAGCATGTTCTCAGGTGTTACTGTGCCCAGCGTTTGTAAGATTAAGGGCATTGGGCTACTGAGTGCCACATGGGATATGGTTCATGGGACATGTAGTTTCCTAACATGTGGTCTCATATCTTGCCTGTCTCCATGTGTGCCTCTGTTCTGCAGCATTATCAGATGTCATACTTACACAAGAGCCAGGTTTGCTGTTCTCAAGGTTCGTCCATATATGTAGGAAAGGTGCTGTTCCTCAGGACCATGGAATCATGTGTGAAACCTGGGAATCGTGCACAGCAGTGGCTGATTGTAAGATCCTCATCAGAGGTCATCTGGATGTTCATAAAATGGTACTGTTTATGATACCTCTCTGGAGGCATCACTGCCTGGGGGCATCAATGCCACATGTGTGAAGTCAAGTGCTGCTATGACATTAGGGAAATGGGAGTTGGCATAGAATCTTGCCCTAGTAAGATTGTTTGTCTTGTCCTCCCTTTTTTCCCCTCCCTTGCCTTGTTGCGCCTTGAAACACTTGTGTATAGGTGCATAATAAATAACAAATCAATCCATCAATTAAACCACCTCCCAGTAGCTCTGGCTATCCTCAAACCTCCCTGATTCACTGTCAGGACCACCACTAGTCTACTCTCTTTGACGTCAGCGCCTGAGATCAGCCGCTGAAGGTGAGAAGCAAGACAAATTGGTTGATGATTTTTGCACCCTTTGCACAGTACAATATAGCCCCCCCTGGGAAGCCTTGTCTGAGCAGATGAAAAAAAGGGCTCTGGCTAAGTGGGATGCATGCTTACCTGTTCACTGGCTCACCCATGCCCTGTGCTACCCACTCCCCATGCCCAGATGCACACAACTCCTCCACTAGGTAAGTAACAATGCCCTAAACTGTCCCATCATTCCTGGACCTACCAAATCTATAATTTAGCACCACTGTCATATTTTCTAATTGTGATGTGCCCAGCTCAATGCACTCAACCACACCTTGAGAGCACCATCACACATGCACCACTGAAACATCAACTAAACAAGTAGAAGCGCCCAGCACATAGGTACACATAGACAGCAAGTGAAAACATCTGCAGAAAAGGAAAGATATAGAGAAAATCATACCAACTAGAAGACCTCAGATCCCTGAGATTCTCTGATCAGCATGCAGGACAATCATCACCACAACAAAGCAAACTACTACACAAGAACCATCATGGAAGCATCCAGCAAGATCAGAGCACTCTTCCAAGCCCTGAAGCACTACATCAATCATCTTCCAGACCCTACATTACCACAATCCACTGACACATGCAACTCCATCAACAGCTTCTTCACTGACAAGATAGACAAGTTAAGGCAACACGTTCACAGCTCCAAATACACCAACATCCACCCATACAAGCCCACAACATATCAAGATGGACTGCATTCAGGACAATTACTCTAGGAGACCTGACCAACACACTCTAAGCTTTCAAACCTACTAACTACAAAGATGATATTCTCCCCTCCTCCATTGTGATGTGCATCAGTGGTGAAGTGCACACATCGTTTCTCAATGTCATCAATGCCTCATTCACACCCGGCACCTTCCTGGATTCACATAAAATTGGACAGCTGCTCCCCTAATGAAGAAACCCACACTCAACCAGTAGACCTCACCAACTGTTGCCACATCATGCATCTACCCTTCCTTGGCCAAGTGATTTTGAAGACGTCACCATCTAGCTGCATGTACGGATCACTCAGCACAACCTCCTACAGGACTACCAATCCAGTTTCCAAGTACAATGCATCACAGAGACGGCCACCTTCCAAGTTATTGATGATGCCCTACACATCCTCGACAAAGGGGACCCCTGTTTACTCATCTCCTTCAACCTCTTTGCTTCCTTCGATGCCATTAACAATGAATCCCTCCTCAACATCCTTGCCATGTGCATAGGTTTTGACAGAACATTCTTGCTGTGGTTCGCCTCAGACTTCTCCAACAGAGACTTATTCGTCCAGATGGGCCGGAACTAATCCCAGCTCTGCCTATTGACCTGCAGAGTTCCACATGGCTCCATCCTGTCCCATTGACCCCCTACATGGAACTTCTGTGGGAACTCCTCACCAAGAATGACATCAAGATACAGCAAAGTTCAGATGATACAGTTTTACCTAAAGATCAATTGCATCAACGACATCCATAGACTCAAGCACTGCCTATCCCTCATCCAAGCCTGGATGTCAAGTGCCTACCTGAAGCTCAACCCTACAAAGATTTAATGCATTCTCATTTGAAACCAACCAAGCATGCACGTGTGAAGAATTGGCTGACTGACATGAAGCTTGATGTTGTGAGGATTGCTGGTAAAAAGGGTAGAGTAGCCTGCACCGGGAAAGTGCAATATCGACGCAGGACTACAATACCCAGAAGGCTGTGGGAAAGGCGTGGCACATACGAGGATGAAATCCAGGCCGCGTGCCTTCCAAGGTGCTTGTGATTCGCTCCAGAAGGCATGTGCGCCTGGAAGAGGACCCGGAGCACATTGAAGGCCCGTGTGTTTTTCTCTTTGTGTTAGTGGTTCCAGACCACTGCAGTGAGGTATAAGGAGACTCGGACGGTGAGCAGATTGAAGGAGACCTGGGCAGCAGCGGTGAGATGGGACTCGCTTAAAATTTGCACAGCCCATTTCAGACCCCTGTGTAGCAGAGTAATGCACACTACGAACTGCCTCTGAGCTTGTGAGCAGGCTCAGAAGCCACAGATAAGTGTTTTGTGTGAACCATAGGGAGATAAGGTTCAAGGTGTTGTCAAACTGATAATAATAACAGTGTACCAATCCTTTTGGGGTTCTGATTTGTATTTTGCCAGGGACGCTCACCGACAGACAGTCTTCTGCTCTTATTTTCCTCTTTGAGTCAAAAGAGGGGAATTACAGTGACTTACTCTGATTCCGCATTGAGCATATAGGGAGGGACATTACTGTGATATTACTGGACTGTTGGACTCAGGACCTTTGAGTCTGGCAACTGTTAATGTGCACATGAAGACATGTTACAGGAAACAAATGTGTACAAGTGTTGGGCTGGGAATATGGTGAGAAGTGAAACAAGGCAATTAATGAATGTGCAAGATTGATCCGCGATCTATGAATAACAGTGGTAACCAATGTGTATTTTGAACTTCGGAAAGTTGTATGATTAAGAGGACTACTTGTGGGGTAATTTAGGTAAGTGAACGCCGTGCTCTCCATCTGCCTCGGGGCAGGGTGCTGTAACCAGTTTCCTCACTGGATAAGGGGAGCAGGCCTCTTGACTTCAGAGGACTGCTGTCCGTCGTTTACTGCACGAACGGTAAGTTTCGAGTAACTCTAATGTCTTTAAAGTCTTTAGTAATGATGTCTCTTGTTTTGCAGGGTTCCGGCGATGGCGGATGACGGGCTGAAGTGAGTTGAAGATGGAGCCCGTGTGATGAATAGAAGCGCCTGGAAGCACGTAAGTAAGCGCTTGTTGCCTGCTTCACGATGCGCTCTAACTGTCTTTTTATTTTGCAGGTACAAGTTCGGAGCGGCTGGCGGGTGCCGGAATACCCACTGGGTTAGATGTGGAAAGGAGTAATGGCACGTGAGTATTAAAGTTCCCCAATGTCTTTAAACGCACCTTGTTTTGTCTTTCAGATGCGGGATGCAGCGCCGAAGGCCTCCGGAGCGTGCAAAGAGTTGGTAAACTTTTGTCTTTCAGATGCCGGAATGCAGTGTGAAGACCTCCGGAGCGCACGAAGAGTAGGTAAGCCTTTGTCCTTCAGATGCCGGAATGCACCGCGAGGCGTTGGTGACAGCCGATGGACCAGGTAAGTGAAGAGCTGTCACTGAAGACCGTAATGCTAACCTGTTCTTTCTTGTCTTTATAGGTGTTGCTGAAGACTGGATTCAGGATGGTAAGCCTTTTTCCTTAGGCCCAGGATCAGATGCAGAAGACACGATGAGCGTTCTGCTGCAGAGGATGCAGAATAACGTAAAGCAAGATTCATCCATCGGGTGTGGTTTAAATAGCCTCCTGTAGTGCTTAGGTGTCTCCTTCCACAGCCACGCCTAGTAAGAAAAGAGTTCCTGCTTTCCAGAAGAGTTCCAGTGTTCTGAATCTAGGGAGTGGCTCCTGCCCCACCCAACAGGAAAAGTAGTTCCAAACAGAAGAGGATCAGAGGCTCAACTGGCAGGCAAGTAAGCAGCATGGTCTGCTGCAGGTAAGTCCACCCAAGCATTATGAGCCCGGCGCTTCCAGCGCTGGGACTGGGCATATTTATGAGCCTGGTGCCACTGGCGCCAGGACTGGGTCCAAAAGGTCCCAATTGGGACTGGTTGGCACTCGGAACCTGGGTTATGGATCTGCTTCCAAGGGAGTTGGGAAAACCCTGACCTTTTGGAAGCAGAGATCATGACAGTACCCCCCCTCAAGGCCCCTCCCAAACCGGGCTCCTCCGGGGGTTTTGGCTTGTCAGGAAATGTTCGGTGAAATCTTTTGATTAGGCGAGGAGCGTGGACATATTCAGCAGGTTCCCAGGATCTCTCTTGGGGGGCGTAGCCTTTCCAGTCAATTAGGTAAAATAGTTTAGATTTGGAGATCTTGGAGTCCAGAATGCTTTTGACTTCAAACTCGAGTTCTCCATCAACTAGGATAGGTTTTGGAGATTTAGTTAGTCGGGTTTGAGGTTGCACGGGTTTTAATAGAGAGACGTGGAAGACCGGATGTATCTTCATGTGCGGGGGCAAGTCCAACTTGACCGCTACTGGGTTTACTATGGTAGTGATGGAATAGGGACCAAGGTATCTTGGGTTGAATGTGCGTGGCCCTTTTAGAGGTAGATGTTTGGTGGATAACCAGACTTGATCCCCTACTTGATATTGAGGGGCTTCCTTCCGATGTTGATCTGCTCCTTTCTTGTATTGTTCTTTAGCCCTTTGAAGGTGAGGAACAGCTTCCTTAAAGGCTTGGGTGATTGTAGAATGCAGGTAGTCTACTGCTGGTGTTTCAAGATCTTGGAGGGGATCCAACTCCGAGGTTCGAGGGTGACTGCCGTACAAAAGAAAAAACGGGGTTTTCCCAGTTCCCGAATGGACAGAGTTATTGTAGGCATATTCGGCTATCCAAAGGATGTCTTTCCAAGTTTTTTCAGTTTGTTGCAGCATGCAGCGTAAATACTGTTCCAGAGTTTGATTGGTCCTCTCGGTTTGTCCGTCGGTCTGAGGGTGGTGACTGGTCGATAGTCTCACATCAATTTGAGCCGACCGACAGCAACTTCGCCAAAAATGAGAAATAAATTGACTACCTCGATCCGAAATTAGAACCGAAGGAAAACCGTGCAGTCGGACGATGTTTTTGAGAAATTCTCGGGCCATAGTTGCTGCTGTTGGCAAGCCTTTGAGCGGAATGAAATGCGCCATCTTGGAGAATAAGTCCACGATTACTAGAATCGTATTGTATCCGGAGCATGGAGGTAGATCGGTGATGAAGTCCATAGAAAGCGTATGCCAAGGGCGAGGTGGGATGTCAATAGGGCATAAGAGGCCTGCTGGTCTTTCCTTTTGACTCTTGTTTTGGGCGCATACTCCACAGGACATTATAAAGTCTCTGATATCTTTTTTCCAAGACGGCCACCAGAAGTAGCGCTTGATCTTTTCTGAGGTCTTGGCCATACCGGGATGTCCTTCCATTAAAGAATCGTGATAACAAGCGATTACTTTTTTCTGTAAATCTGTGCTGGGTAGGTATAATCGTTCTTGGAAATACAATAAGTTGTCCTTTACTGCAAAGTCCTTTCCCTGCAGATGCCAATTCTGTATGTCTGCTGGAGTTACAAGTTGCCTGGCTTTATCCTTAACTTCCTCTATGGATTCTGTTGCGATTACACCCAGAATTCTTTGTTCGGGAATGATTGGTACAGGTTTAGGGTTGATCAAGTGTTCTTCCACTCCCATCCGAGAAAGGGCATCAGCTTTACCGTTCTTTGTACCAGGTCGATAGGTAATTATGAAGTCAAACTCAGCAAAGAATAATGCCCAACGGAGTTGTCTAGAGGATTGGGCTTTTGCGGTTTTCAAATATTGCAGGTTTCGGTGATCCGTAATCACAGTAACGGTGTGTCGGGCCCCCAGCAGATAATGCCGCCAAGCCTTAAAGGCAGACTTGATAGCCAGAATTTCCTTGTCAGTAATCGTGTAATTGATTTCAGGAGGCGAGAATTTGCGGGACCAAAATGCCACGGGATGCAACTGATTGGTTATCGGGTCCTTTTGTGATAGAACTGCCCCCATGGCAAGGCTTGAAGCATCAGTTTCCACGATGTAGGGGAGTTCGGGGCGAGGGTGTTTTAAGATTGGTGCAGAGATAAATTTAGTCTTCAAATCCTGGAAAGCGTGTTCCGCCTCGGTAGACCATTCAAAACGTTTTTTTTTTTTTAACAAGGCAGTGATGGGCTGGACTATTCGAGAGAATTCGGGGATAAACCTGCGGTAAAAGTTAGCGAAGCCTAACATGCTTTGCACACCTTTTACGGAGGATGGTGATGGCCATTTGAGAACTGCATCGACCTTCTTTGAATCCATACGCACTCCGCCAGGTGATAATATGAATCCCAAGAATTCAACTTCAGTCACATTGAAAACACATTTTTCCAACTTAGCGAAAAGTTTGTGTTGACGCAATCTTTCGAGGACCATTTTCACATGTTTCCGATGTTCAGATTCCGATGAAGAATAAACGAGGATGTCGTCAATGTAAACAACAACACACACATCTATGAGCTCTCTGAGGACATCGTTCATAAAATATTGAAAGGCGGCCGGGGCATTGCAAAGTCCGAAGGGCATGACCTGATATTCAAATAGCCCATACTTGGTGCGGAAGGCCGTCTTCCATTCATCGCCCTCTTTTACTCGTACCAAGTGGTAAGCTCCTCTAAGATCCAGCTTTGTATATATGCATGCTTTTCTGACTTGGTCCAGGAGTTCAGGGATCAAAGGTAACGGATATCTATTCTTAACGGTGATCTGGTTCAGGGAGCGATAATCTATACAAGTTCTAAGGTCTCCTTCCTTTTTTGGAACGAAGAACAAAGCTGAAGAAGAAGGGGACTTGGAAGGACGAATAAACCCATTTGCCAGGTATTGATCCAGGTATTGTCGAAGGTGAAGGTTCTCAGGCTCGGTGAGGGCATAAATTCTACTACAAGGAGGAGTAGATCCAGGTATCAGGTCTATCTGGCAGTCATAAGACCTATGAGGAGGTAGAGAGTTAGCCTGATCCTTCCGGAAAACATTGTGGTATTCTAGGTATTCGGGAGGTAACTGGGGAGTCTCTGAAGAAATTGCTGCCAGTGCCACACCAGGTGGAGGGTGACAAGTAGAGACACATTCTGGAAACTGGACCGTTCTTGATCGCCAATCGATCAGAGGATTGTGTTTCTCTAACCAAGGTATTCCTAGAATAATCTGAAACTGAGGGGCCTTGATCACATCGAACACGATCTTCTCATGGTGTCCATCTTGACTTACTAGCGTCACCTCTTGAGTGGTATGCGTTACTGGCCCGGAGGCTATCTCCGTACCATCCACCGTAGTAATGACGTCCTTTACAGCCTTGGGACAAAGAGTTAGATTCATCCTCAAAACCATTTCGTGATCCACATAATTGCCGATGGCACCGCTGTCGACGTAAGCTTCAATTGCATGTAATCGATCCGGATTATCAGGGCTAATGAGGACCATAGGTATCACGAAATGCGAGGTCACGGAACTGGTTTTCACGCTCGGCAAGAGGACCTCTATTCTTGTCGGGCGAGGTCGTTTCCCTGCTCAGAGTTTGTAACTTTGGTAACTGCAGCTCCTACTGCCTTCTTGGCAGGTTTCACCGGACAGTCTCGAAGAAAGTGCCCTGAGTTTCCGCAATAGAGGCATAATTGCAACTGTTTTCTCCTTTCCCGCTCCTTTTGTGTTAGAGGACCTTTCAGACCCCCTATTTGCATGGGTTCCCCGGAGTCTACTCCTTTGGAAGGAGTTGGCGGTTTGGAAAATACTCGAGCATCAAACTTGGAACGATCGGCCTTCCTGTTCTGCAGTCTGTGATCTATTTGAACGACTAAGTCTATAAAGTCCGAACAATCTTGTGGGGGATTCACTACTTGGGCTAACACATCTTTGAGCTCTCCACGTAGACCTCTATAAAACAGCGTAATCCTTTTGTCCTTAGGCCATTGAGTTTCCACTATCAGTCTGTTGAAAGACGCAATATAAGCCAAAAGGTCTTGATTACCTTGTCGCAACGAAAGAAGCTCATTGTCCAAGGCCTGCCCCTGTGAATGTCTTGCGAACAGTTTTTCCATACTGAGCTGAAAAGCTTGAAAATCATGGAGGACCGGATCATCTTGATTTACTAGAGGGATCGACCAGTCTGCCTCATTGCCACTAAGGTACGAAAGCACGAAAGCTACTTTAGCTTGATCAGTTGGAAAGGCTGCTGGCCGGCATAAGAAATGCAACCGGCACTGATTGATAAATACTGCAAACCTCTTTGGGTCACCAGAAAATCGTTCGGGCGGAGCCAGAGGTACATTCCCAGGTAGGTTGATCTGCACTGGATTCATAGAGGATGTAGAAGGAAGATTTCCCCCAGATGCGGGTAACGGGTCTGTCCGGCTTGTGACTGTAGCAATTGTCTAGCGAGATCATCTGTTAACTCCTTGGAAATAATCAGTTCCCTTCTTAGAGCGTTCGTTTCCTGACGGGCTGCATGCACTTCTGCCCTTAGTTCCCCAAGTAACTGGGCTAGCTGGTCGGTATCCGAGGTTTCCATAGCGCCTGGACGGGAGTTTTGTGGTAGGCTTTGCGTTCTGTAACGCTCACCTGATTCCCGTAGAGGCGCCGGTCTTGACTGGGCGTATACCGTATCTTCAAAGGTGATGTGCAACACACGGCTGGCTCTTTGGGCTGGACCTCAGTGCACTGTATGTCTGACTTGAAGGGTGAGATGTCTGCAGATAGAAAATATGGGATTAAGGAACTGGGTTATTGAATGTCTCTCTCTTCTTCCCTTTCTCTTCTCCTGTAGAACCCCAAAGGTTAACGCTCTCACCTTAGGTAAGTGAACGCCGTGCTCTCCATCTGCCTCGGGGCAGGGTGCTGTAACCAGTTTCCTCACTGGATAAGGGGAGCAGGCCTCTTGACTTCAGAGGACTGCTGTCCGTCGTTTACTGCACGAACGGTAAGTTTCGAGTAACTCTAATGTCTTTAAAGTCTTTAGTAATGATGTTTCTTGTTCTGCAGGGTTCCGGCGATGGCGGATGACGGGCTGAAGTGAGCTGAAGATGGAGCCCGTGTGATGAATAGAAGCGCCTGGAAGCACGTAAGTAAGCGCTTGTTGCCTGCTTCACGATGCGCTCTAACTGTCTTTTTATTTTGCAGGTACAAGTTCGGAGCGGCTGGCGGGTGCCGGAATACCCACTGGGTTAGATGTGGAAAGGAGTAATGGCACATGAGTATTAAAGTTCCCCAATGTCTTTAAACGCACCTTGTTTTGTCTTTCAGATGCGGGATGCAGCGCCGAAGGCCTCCGGAGCGTGCGAAGAGTTGGTAAACTTTTGTCTTTCAGATGCCGGAATGCAGTGTGAAGACCTCCGGAGGGCACGAAGAGTAGGTAAGCCTTTGTCCTTCAGATGCCGGAATGCACCGCGAGGCGTTGGTGACAGCCGATGGACCAGGTAAGTGAAGAGCTGTCACTGAAGACCGTAATGCTAACCTGTTCTTTCTTGTCTTTATAGGTGTTGCTGAAGACTGGATTCAGGATGGTAAGCCTTTTTCCTTAGGCCCAGGATCAGATGCAGAAGACACGATGAGCATTCTGCTGCAGAGGATGCAGAATAACATAAAGCAAGATTCATCCATCGGGTGTGGTTTAAATAGCCTCCTGTAGTGCTTAGGTGTCTCCTTCCACAGCCACGCCTAGTAAGAAAAGAGTTCCTGCTTTCCAGAAGAGTTCCAGTGTTCTGAATCTAGGGAGTGGCTCCTGCCCCACCCAACAGGAAAAGTAGTTCCAAACAGAAGAGGATCAGAGGCTCAACTGGCAGGCAAGTAAGCAGCATGGTCTGCTGCAGGCAAGTCCACCCAAGCATTATGAGCCCGGCGCTTCCAGCGCTGGGACTGGGCATATTTATGAGCCTGGTGCCACTGGCGCCAGGACTGGGTCCAAAAGGTCCCAATTGGGACCGGTTGGCACTCGGAACCTGGGTTATGGATCTGCTTCCAAGGGAGTTGGGAAAACCCTGACCTTTTGGAAGCAGAGATCATGACAGGGAGTGACAGGTCATGAAGCGTGGCAATTGAGAATTGAGTGGTGCCTTAATAGGTATGTACATCACAGTGTCAGAAGCTGAGTGATGTAGCAGGTTGGGTAACAGGGTCTATGGCACAGTGAGTTTGTGTACTAGTCCGTAAATGTGCATTTACCATTGGTCCCCCTTCCTATCCACAACCTCTTGCTAACACTCTTTCCGGTGATCCTAACTATCCTTATCTATCCACAACCCCTTCCTAACCTTCTTCCCCCATTGGTTGCCTTGTGGTGGTCTATGTATCAAAAGTGGGCATCTCATGCCAACCAAGGTGCGAGGGTCATGTACATGCGGCTTCCGTAGATTGAGGGTGTGGATAACACTATTGACAGATGGATTTATGTCTTAACTCTCACCTAGCGAAAAACCTTTTCACTTAACTATTAACTGTGACCTCTCATTTGAAACACACATCGCCAAGAAGACCCAACCAGCTCAGTACCACCGTGCATTCCTCAACAAATGCAAGCCTTTCATCTCTGCCCCAAGGTTTCAGAGTAGTTGTACAAGCCCTGGTCATCTCCCATCTGGAGTCCCAAAATGCAACCTTGAACCCTCTGAAAGCTGTCCAACATGCTGACAACGCTCATCACAGGACTAAGATAATTCAACCACATCATGTTCAACACTGCCTGCATATCCAACAAAGCAGTCACAGCCAAAACACCACTCTACCTGGCTGAGAAAGTCACCATCTCTAGTCTCAAAATGAAGAGCTACAAGAGGGAAAGAAACCGGAAGCCAGTATTTTCCTGCTATGGACCCGGTCTTTTCAACAAGTTACCAACACAGACTGTCCCCCCCATCCTATACTTCAGGAAGGACCTGAAGCCTATTCTGCAAAGCACATCTCACCAATCACTGGTAGCTCAACTCACCCTTTCTCCCTCTCTGGAGTTGACCCCTTTCCTGCTTCCCCTATGCATCCCAGCTCCTCTTATGCTAACCCTGCATCCTTCTTGTAACCCCTTAGTGTGTCCCCTTTGTACATCCTTCACAGCTAGGTTTGTACTTTATAAATCCCATACATACATACATCCCATACATGCTGATAAAGCTTTTGATCAGGTGGGCAGGAGGTACTTACTGTATACGCTGGTAGGGATTAGTTTTGCACCAACGTTTCGTAGTCTGTTTGGTGCCCTTTGCAATAAGCCTACGGTCAGGATTGCAGTAAACGGATCCCTCTTGGCAGAGGTGATGCTGAAGAGAGGTACGCGTCCAGGCTGTCGCTTGTCCCATATTTATTCAAAAAAGGCATAGAAAGCCTTGTGGCCACAATCTGAACCAGTGCAGTTATTATAGGTCTATCATACTGGGGTATAACTCTAAAGTCCTACTTTATACTGATGACTTGCTAGTTGTGATGTTGTCTCCTGAAGCATCATCTGTAGTCCTTCCTGATCTACTGAAGACCTTTGAGGGGGCTTTTCTATCTTGGAATACAGATTTCCAGAGATAAAGTAGCTTTGGATAAATGTAAGGATTACTTTAAAAGATGGAGTAGACTAATGCTGTCAATGTGGGGCAAAGTCCATATTATCAAAATGTCTCTCCTACCGAGATTGCTTTACA
This sequence comes from Ambystoma mexicanum, assembly GCF_040938575.1. Classification (NCBI taxonomy): domain Eukaryota; kingdom Metazoa; phylum Chordata; class Amphibia; order Caudata; family Ambystomatidae; genus Ambystoma; species Ambystoma mexicanum. The sequence continues at coordinate 320,273,998 of NC_090926.1, read as the reverse complement.
TTTTTGATCAAGGCAAGCTCCCCTATGCCAGAGGATGATTGGGTCGCTATAAAAGGTCTTTAGGAATTTCTTGTGGAATGGTAAAAATAGAGGTGGTAGCCCCATTAAGATTCTTCTGTAAAAACCTGAGTGGGAAGGATTTGGCTACCCAAATATTAGGAAGTATCACAGAGAGTGCTCACTCAAATGCTTGAGCAATTGGCTATCGAATAGGCAGACCGTGAATCTAGGGTGGGTAAAAATTTTGGAGCGCTTTGTGTCTCTGGTGAAATTGGAATTGAACTTGTCAATTGACAAATGCTCCCCCAAACTGTCCCTTAACCCGTATATTAAATGTGATTTCAGACTTTAAGTAAGAGATATGGCCAAATGTTCCCTAATAGACTGTGAGACCGTGCTGTGGAGCAACCTTGCCTTTCAGATCCACAACGGCAAGCTTAATTGGTGTGGTGGAAGAGAGCAGGGATTACTACGCTAAGTGACAAACGGATAGATAATTCTCCATTGTCGTTCGACTCCTTGAGATTTCTGAACAAGATCTTGGAGAATGAAAGGGGCAAGTACTGTGAGATATATGCCGTCATTAATAGGCTGGTAAAAGTACTGGGGATAGATTCTGTAGATCCCCACCGTGCTTAATTTCTCCACTTCAGTTAATCTGAAATTAATAATAAATACATTAATTAATACATCTATGAGTAATGAAACACGAGAAGGAGGGGACTTGTGTGATTGGGGCAACTAGCCGGGTTCCGGTGTGGATGAGAGGAAGTTGTTGGGTGTATGTGCAACTGTATCACACATGAAGATCAACATAAACCTTAGACTCACCGAACAGAAGATAACTCACCACTTATACTGGACATCAGCAAAAATATCTAGATGTAAACTGAGCAATTCAGGCACGTGCTGCACTAGTAAGAAGGGCTTAGCAACAGTACAACATATTTTCTAGACGTTTGATCGGGTGACAAGCTTTTGGACAGGTTTATTGGATAGTGAAATGATTGTCAATTGTATACTCCCTGAATGCCCACTATGGATCATTTTGGGGTCTTCGCACAAAAGACACTTCAGTGACAAAATGAATCCAGCCCTAAGAAAAACAACCACAACAACTTTAAGAGCCGTCTTCCAGTTCTTAATACAATAATGCTTGAGCACAGTCAACATCAGCAATCCAGCAGGATCACTGAAGACAATGGGCCTCATTACGACCCTGGCGGTACGGAGTGAACGGCGCCGTAAAAGGTGCCGGCGCCGTTCACTCCGTACCGCCGCATTACGAGGTCCCCTCTCGGGACCCAGGAAGCAACGCCTAGGAAAACCAGGCATGCTTACCGGGTCCCGCGAGAGGAAGAGGGAGCAAACAACGGGCCATCTCGTAATGGCCCGTTGTTTGCTCCCTCTCCCATTCCCATTCAGCCCTATGGAGGCTGAAATGGGAATGGGGAAGGACCGTGTCTGGGTCCTTGGAGGGAGGAATTACCGGGCCTTCCAAACTTGGAATGTCCCGGTAAGTCCTCATTCCGAGGACCCGGACCCCGACGCGCTTTCGGCGGCAGCCATGCCGCCAATAGCGGCATGTTTACCACCGAACTCGTAATGAGGGCCAATGCCTCCGAGTATATACCAAGGCATAAACACATCAACCCGGACTTTCACCCTTCTTCCAGTATCTGCTCAACTCATCTATTGAACAAGTTGTCATCCGGCAAGCCTTTAAAGCTATTCATGTTAAACTTCTACAGAAAACCACAGGTAACCGCATAAACCCTGCAAAATACAACCTCATCTCCAATTCACTGTTCATTGCAAAAATCCACAAAAAGTAACCCACCAACAGCTCCAAGATCACGTGGAAACACAACAGGGATTTAGATCAATGATGGGATTGGAATAAACTCGCTCATCCTCTTAGAACACACTAAAAAGCAACGTGGATTCAAACAAGCCAAGTGCATTCATCCTTCTGGGTATTTTAGCAACGTTTGACACGTCGTTAAGTCCTTCTAAAAAGACTGTTGGAGAACTGATAAGGAGGAATCATGGTAAACTTGATGCCGTCCTTCCATTCGAACCGTACAGAAACGAACATTTCTTACTTCAAGTCACTTGCCTGAAAAATCACTGGTGGAGTATTGTAACATCTCGGCGTCCCATATGGTCCTTTCTTCTGTAGGAAAACGAATTGGTGTTTGCCCAGCTCCCGGAGAAACCGTGCCAACTTTTCCATGACCGCCTACAGAGATGGATCGACCAATCCAAAGATGGCTGCCACGTACTCCACGCATTGCAAGGAGGGGCCTATACATTCCAAAAAAATACTGTGATACAACGCAGCTCTACGTGTTGCAACTTTGTTTCTGTGTATACGCTAGTGCTCTGTGTGTTCTACTGTTTCTTGTCCGCTCTGTTCCTCAGAGCTCTTCGCTCCGTTAATTCCTTATATTGCTACTCAGCTCCACTCTGCCCTCTTACCTGTCTTTTACATGAGGCTGTTCTACCTTGGGTTTCCTTGCCTTCCATCTCATTTGCACTCCTGCCTTGTATTCCTGCTGCAAACCCAGTCTCTATTTCGCCAGTGTTATCTACAGCTACACCTACCACCAGGCAAAAGAAGGTTTTTTACCCCATGGCATGTTTTTTTTCACCTCAGGGGACCGGCCTCTCTGGTGGCCTGTATCACCCTGTATCACCTTAGCGAGTCCTGGCAGCCAGAGAGGACCATCCTTATTTGCATGATACAAAAAGCAAGACCACCGGCAAAGATCAGGTGAGCTCAAAGTCTAAGAAGTATTTCAAGGATCCAGACTGTCATCACTTCTTTTTAACATCTGCATGACACCTCCTGGATATATATCACAAGCAATGATGGTCCCACCTTCTACAACTATGCAGACAGTGCCGAAATTATCTACAAACATAAACAGACCCAACCCCCTGTCCAACAGACCTTGCCATGTGTTGCTTCATGTATAGAATCATGGGATTTTCATATATAAACTAAGGGTTAACTGCAAATTGATCAAAACTGAACCCATATAGAATATAACTAATGACTTGAAGATGCAAATCAAAAAACTGCAAAAACATTCCTTGGCCTGAAAAAAATAGTAACTCATCCCCAACTGACAGTAACGTTAAAAAAAGAAGAATGTTGGAGAGCTCTCTCACACTTGAATTACAAGTTAAAGCCATAATAGGAAGTTGTTTTTCCTCCATTCCAATCCATCGCTCACATCATATCATACCTGACTACCACACAGAACCAGGACACTCATCAACCCTAGAATTCTCTTGACTTGGTTACACCAACTATCTGGCCCTCCCATGACATCTATTACATTGCCTACTTTGAGCTCAAAACGCAGCAGCCAGACTCCACCTAAAAGTGGAGGAATGGGAACACATCATCACTGCTCTGCGTACATTGAAGCAGCTCCTTATCAAGCACAGAATTCAATTCAAAGTAGTGTGTATTGGCCGTCATGATTTCCACAGCATGTAATATGGACAGAGGCGAATCCTGTTTGCGGCATTCCGTATTAAGAAAGCAGCAAAACTGGCACTAAGTATATTTGCACATTTTTCAGTAGCAGTGCAAATGTTTGATGATCCAGTCCCTGGAATTGAAAGCCGTTTTTTGTCCCTGAAATCTGTTTTCCTGTTATCCAAGTAAACCATGTGTAGGTTCTTATGGACATAGGAGGGGGCGTGATATTTTAGTCTTGTGTGCTTGTGCTGTGCTGTGGAAATGGGCACATCAAAATCAGGTTTTTCATCTGCCCTCTGAATTGGAAGAGAAACGTGAAGGCAACTCCCTGAGCAGGTTTGAGCATATTCCACACGAATCGGCGATCCACAGAACAGTTACTCCACAGGTCGATAAGGAATGAAGACCTCTTTGTCACACTTGGCCACGGAGAAGTATTCTCTTGGTGTTCCTGTATGCCTTAGTCTCATCAAGGAAGTTCCTCTATGCATTTCTTCTCCTCCCCTACCACTCATTCACAGAACATTGCAGACGTTCAGGAGGTCACACAACTTTTAAATGATTGAAGAAGTTTCTTGCAATGAATGACGTCGCCCAAAAATATAAAAACGTCTGTTATTGTTCTCGTTCACAGCTGTCATGTCTTGGCTTTCACGTAGGCCCTGGCACCACTAGCCCTTCTCCCTCTGATAGCGATGGGGTCTAGGACAAGGTACTCGCTGGCTCCTCTACCTTGACTGCGCGTGTACTGTGTCCCAGATCACTTGGCTGTGCTGGTGGTTGTTTCTGTCACTAAAGAGTGCAGAGGCAACATCAAAGGACCCATTACAACGTGGTATAAAGTGCTCCACAACTCCATACCAATATGGCGGCTGAACATTTCTGGTTCACAGAGGACAGAGCAAACCTACTATCCACTGCAAGCAGAGACCGTAAGCTGAGCTGAGTGCGTCACAATGTTTCTGTTAACCTATGATACTTGTTACCTGTTCTTTTGTCCTTGGCCTGCCATGTTACTCCCTCCAGACCTTCCTACTTCCCGCTGTTCACATCCTTGCTCTTGTGTTTCTTGTTGCTCTGCTTTGCTCTTTGCTGCACGCCATCTACACCGGATCATTTCATTACTGCGCCTGCCTGTTAATTGGTTACAGCTGCACTGATTTATCAACACCACTTCCTATATGGACAGAGGTTTTTCTTCCCTGTAGGCTTTTCCACTATGGATTTGCTTCCCTGCTGGGGTTGTCTTTCTGCATGGTGGAACCAGGATAACGGTATAGTGACTTATGTCAGAAACAGTCAATTTCTATTACCAGCTAAAGGAATAATCAGCGACCAGGTAACATCTGTGGGCGACAACAGCTTTCTGTAGATCGGGTTGACGTCTCATCTCCTCTTGCTTTTCACTTTCTGTCAGGTTCAGACTTTCTAGACACCCTTCAAGTGCACTCTGTCTTAGATTATAGCCCTTTGGCTGAAATGTTCTGTAGAGTGGTGTCTCTGCACCAATGTCTCTTGCTCTCTGTGCTAAATCAACTGCAAGATACTTGGGGTCCAAAGGTATGACTGATGTGCTTGGCTGGAGTGCCTGAAGGAAACTCCCAAGATATAAAGTTCCTCTTGAATTGCATCATAACTGGGAAAGTGCTTGAATCTCAAAACACCTGTGGGTTAATGTAGTCCTTATGTCAGCATCCCTGTACTTTACTCATGCGGAACGTGCATCGAAACCTCCCTTAAACAATATTTCTCTGGTTGACTTGGCTTCTATAAATGCTCAGCACTCACTCACTACAAATACCACAATCCAATTCTTCTCTGTCTTGATTTTGTCATACATTGTTCAATAGACTTGATATTTGCTTTTATGCTTGCCTCACTTTACTTTCTTGGGACTTCAATGTTTGATAAACTTGACTTGGTTAGTATACCTCTGCTTGATTCATCTTTGCGTTGTGACCATTTTAATACTTTAGTGACTTTTTAGAACAACATTTAGATGGGTGACTGGACTTTCCTGGAGCGTTTTTACTTGGTTGACTTGACTTGTTTCAAGCTTCTTGGTTAAATTCACACTGTTAGAGCTGCTGCATTCGTCGGAGTGATTTGAATCATAACTCTCTTAAAGAAAATAAGCGCTCAACTACCAAGCCCCCCCCCACCTCACAGATCAGTGCACATGGAAGGTATCCAACAGAATTACTAGATCATCCAACATACCATGTCTGGCGGTGCCCAGATACAATCTAAAAAGAGCCAGAGGTTCTAGCTTCCCGGTATTAGCCGCCCAGCTTTGGAGCACTCTCCCTCAGAATATTCAGACTATTCAAACCTTCAACAAATTCAGAAGCCATGTTATCACATGGATACTCAACAAAACATAAAATAACAGCTCTTGATACCACTAACCGCTAGGTGGTCTGCACAACTAGTATGTTTCATCCATCCTATACTACTGCTATGACCTATGTATAATATGCATAATGTTTAATATGTATACATGTACCATTGTAATGTTTCCTTGAATGTTCAAACTGTATTCATGTACACAACTGTCTATACTATGCCATGTAACCATTACTATCCTCTAGCGCCCAATTACCTCCGGGTCAGGTGCGTGATATAAATAAAATAAACAAACAAACAAACAAACAAATTGTTAAATCTGTGTTAATTCTGTTAATTCTATTTCTCAGAACCTCTGTGCTCGTTGAAGGGTTTGACCACAACTCCCAACACACATTTCTCCATCTATTTCTCCCTCAATCGATTCCCCTTTTCCTCCTTCAGGATCTCTTCCACCATCTGGCCTAGAGTCACACCTGCTCAACGCCTCTCCAACTCCTCTTTGTTTCTCTGCCCTTTCACACCTTCTGGCCCCATGCTGTAATAAAGGATTTCTCTGCTCCTCATTTTCTCTGTGCTGGAGCTTTGGGGGAAGGAGGAAAAGCTCCTCCCACTGTTCCCCCCACTCTCCAGGCTTGTCTCCACCGCAAGCTCATTTGCAAGCCCATGCTTGTCTGTTCTGCCGGTCCTAAATTGGTTAGCCTTTTCTTTGGACCTCTCGGCCAATTTGGCGTCCCACTTGGTCTAGTGTCCATTAACGGCTCCATGGCTTCTGGCATTGCTGATACTCTTGGGGTTATGCGAGTGGTTGGAAACATCCTCAGTGTACCAGCACTGCCACTCGGTCAGGTGTTTGCAACAGCTCTGTTCTTTTTGAGTTCATGAGTCTGTATTTCATCCTCATACACTTTCTCCTCTCTGTCCTCACACCCGCTCTCCAAACTCCTTAGACTCTCCGAAGGTCATAGCCTGTCTGAATCTCTTGAAATCCTTCTGGTTGTTCTCCATCTTCATGTTCCCTGTGCAGCGGCTCCTCTTGCCGGGTCACATTCTCCTTGAAAGGAATGAAAGACTTCTTTCTTCAAAAGGAGAATCACCGAACACAGAACCTGTTCACAGAGCACCTTCTGGTCTCTCCAAACCTGGTTTTCAGTTCTTCCCTTTTTATTGAATTGCAAGCATGTGACTCTACCTCAGGTTCTGGATTTCATAATTCAGCAGGTGTGTTCAGTTTTTCACCTGTTCCTTCCGTTGCTGAACTTGGGAGCTTGGTACCTAAAAAGCTAACATATGCATATTTCGGTATTTTAGAAGACAACATTGCAATCACGTCCGTACAAGATCAAATGGTTTTGCCACTGTGCTTTTGAGAAAACAAATCAAACTCCCTAGAGTATGAGTGATGTGTTGTTGTTAATTTTCTTATCTTGAAAATATAAATATCCTGGTCAATGTTCCCTCTAAGCTGTGCGCATGTGCGCTTGCCCAGCTTTCTTCTGGTGCCGCTCAGAAGAATTTCAGCAGCGCACGCAGACAATTCCCATCTAGTCAAAAAGATTACATAAAGATCAATCCACATCAGGTACTCAATATTTGCTTTCTCTCAAAATGAAGCTAAATGATACTAACTAGCCTTAATATTCTGGTGTAGCCTATATACATTGCCATACTATGCGAGCTTGACCTTAAAAAGCTAAAAACCCTAAAAATAGAATACACCCACAAGAGGTTAAAAACTAATATGAAAAAGTGGCTCCATGAACAGAAGATACAACTAAGATATGCCTACACATATTAACCAAATTATCTCTCCCCGCCCAGGACTCCTATACTTTACCACACTTATATCTTAAGGCTCAAACATCTGTTCCAGGCCACATTCAGATATTAACAGACAACCTTGACTCTGCCCACCTTGACTCTGCAAAAGGCTACCACAAACGTATACCTATAGCCACTTGTTTTAGTGTTATATGAATGGCGTTCAAGCACAGGAATTTCTGTTACATATGGTGCCTTAGCAAAAGCGTCACCCATACTATGTAACCCAACTGTCAGTTCAAATATCAGATACTGACTGTAAGTAGGCTCTTGGATGTATAACATCATCCCATATTTCCTATTCTTTGTACATATGACACACAAACACTTTGTTGCAGCCCCCTTGCAAGTCAACACGTTATGAATATTCAACTATTCATTTGCCCACTGAGGGTTTTGAGTAGGCAAATATCATGTTCAGCGCCTCCTACTTTAGCATTGCAAACATCACCCTATAAGTGGTTAGCAACATTGCAATGTAATTTACTTGGCCTTCAAGGCATAACGGGTATGGACTATGCCTGGTATTGATCATATGCAGTATTAGGGCAACCGATATTCAGATTACTGGAATGCTTTTTACACAATCTGCATCCTTTTCAAGTTTTCATAGCTACATGGTGCATAGACCATAACAGCTTATATGTTAACTTGCTGCGATACAAAAACGGTTTCACTGAGCACTTGTACAATCCTAGCCAACAGTTTAAAGGTGGGGGTACGTTGCAAACAATCTTGAATGCACTTTATAGTAATTGTGCACATGAAGATTCATGACATTTCCTTACACTGCCCATAATATCATGGTGATGCTTTAAATATGTTTTGCATACAAATAACCCAGTTAGTGTTTTACTGCTACAATCCCTCACCTTTTACAGAGCCCCGTCAACTAGACTGAGTAGTCTAAAAGAATGTAGATTTTAAAAAAATGAGTTGATTAAAAGACATTTTGATGGTTTATCAAAATAGTTTGCCCCATTTAAGGCTACAGGTTCTCAATGGGACTTAAATCTGGTTCTTTACTCCCTTTTGCATAACCTTGTTGAGTCTCATGGCTTAGACCACTTACCATGAAAAACTGTTTTTATAGTAGTCCTCACTTCAGCCAGACATGTTAGGGAGAAGCAAGCTTTTCATAGAGACAATATGGTCCTCAGAACAGTTGTTTCTTCTACTCTGAAAACTTTGACAGAATTGTATCTAAATCAGAACATTGCTCTACCTGTGTTTCAGCCTAAGTCCCATCCTTCAAATGACAAAACCCTTCACAATCTGGGACTTCCAGAGGTTTCAAATTTTATATGGAAAGTGCAAGGCCTTTCAGAAAATCTGAGCACGTTTATCATATGATTTGGAGATTCCCCTGGCAACAAGGCAGCTAAAGTTACTATTGCCCACTGGATAATCCCACAAATTTGAAGATCTTCCAGAATCAGAGGCATTAAATCCAGCAACAACTTCACACCCATTCCATTAGCGCTAAGGTGGTGGTCTTTCAAAGACATGTTTCCGTTGCAGACATCTGAAAGGCAGCTATCTGGGCCTCTCATCATGCATTTTGTAAGTGTCACTGCATGTACACTTTATCCAGGAGATTTCCTGTTTTCGGCCAGGAGGTTTTATGCAACCTCTTCGATGTAACAAATATTTGGGCTGAGCAAATTATCATGAATTACAATAATCAATTCTGCACAGTACCAATGCCACCACACCAGAGCATGCCACGCTTATGAAAGAAAAGGCAGGATTTTCCTCCGAATTATTAGATGAATTTATCCAGTCTGGCAGGCAGCTCTGATCTGATCTTCTGGGGTAAGAGAAGATGCAAACTTTAACTCGAATATCCCTAACCACAGAAACAGTTATAGGAAAAGTACCAAGTGTAGAAGGCCAGAAAGCAGGGGACCAAAGGGAGGTAGAAGAAGGAGACACAACCACCAGGATTTGCTTCTTTTCCCCTTTCAGCTTCAGCCAATTGTCGCCCATCCAGCACTTTGAGGCCTTCAAGCAACCCCTAAGCTGAGACGGATAGTTAGAATCGTCCACATTGAGCTGGACATGAATCTGGGTACCATCAGCATAGGCATAGCAGCCGTGTGGATGAATGAGGCTGACTATAGATATTAAATAGAATTGGAGACAGGGCAGACCCCTGGGGAACACCACAAGTGAGAGCTTCAGCAATGGAGCGGAAAGGAGCAAGAGAAAGGATTTGAGTTTTATCAGACAGAAAAGATGAAAACCAGGCGAGAACTGGGCCTGAGAGACCCACCATGTATAGGCAGTCCAGTAAGGTGGAGTGATCAGCAATGTCGAAGGCGGATGACATATTTAAGAAAATTCAGCCATCAACTCCACCTTGGTCAGCCATCTGTATCAGGTTGTCCACAGCTGACACAAGGACCCTCTCGGTGCCTCGGCCAGTCCTAAACCTAGTCTGAAAAGAGTCAAAGAAAAGATAATTTTTAAGAAAAGAGCTCAATATTCGAGATATGAGAGATTCCATGAGCTTTATATTGAACGATTCCAATATTTTTCATTTTACAACTGGCGGAAATAGCACTCACACAAAACCTTTTCAAGTACAAATAATCTTTTTTTCAACAGTGTTCAGGTACAGCCATGGGTGCCACTTTTGCACCGCTCTTGGCAAACATATACATAGCAAACTTTAAAGCCCAACATATATACAGTGCTGACAACCCACACACTAATCAGTTGACCATTTACAAACACTACATAGACGATATTCTGGTGGTGTTCACTGGAGATCAACAGACATTCTTCCAATTCATAGAGTGGCTCAACTCGAGAAATAGATACCTTCAATTTACATACTGTTGGAATAAAGAGGTAATAGATTTTCTGGATGTAAAAATTCAGGCACAGGATGGTATATTCACTACCACTATCTTTAGAAAACCTACAGATCAGAATACACTATTGGAATACTCCAGTTTCCATCCCAAACAACTACAACAGAACTTACCTTTTGGTCAGTTTTTGCGCTGCAGGAGGAATTGCTCCACCTTGCAGGAGTATGACCAACAAGCAGACATCTGCCATCACCACCTACAAAAAAGAGGCTATCTCAAGAAGATCATCAAGGAGACAAGGAAACATGCTCGCAATATCCCATGTCAAGTCACGCTGTGACAAACACCTAAACCTGTCTTAGAACAGACCATAACTGCTGTGCTAAACTACTCTGGCAACACCAACAGACTAAAAAAAGAGATTCTCAAACTCTGGCCCATCCTCAACACCGGAAATACAATCTTTCCTCCCCACCGTTTGCCATAAAGAAAAGGAAAAACCTGTGGGACATTTTGATACAGTCATATCAACCGCCTGATATTCCACAACAAGGGCTCCTACGGAAATCTGTACCCCCGGTATGACATTCACTGTGTGGCCAATGTAATGTCTGTAGATTCACAACCATAGCAAAAGAGCTAGACCTAGACCTGCACTCGCCTTGGCAACAGACATATTTCACCAATTGCAATTCCTCCAACGTGGTGTACTTGATTGAATGCCCACACAAACTCAAATACATTGGCATGACAACCAGACCAGTCAAAAAGCGTATTCAGGAACACATGTCTTGCATCAGGCAACAGAGGGGAAATGCACCCCTGGCGGCACACTTCTGTGCATTTCATCATGGTCCTACAGACCTCAAATGTTCCATCATTGAGAAGGTCCCATGCCCTTGGAAAGGGGAGGACATGCAAACTCTCTTGTTGAGATGGGAACAGAATTGGATTTTTCACCTCAAAACAGACAAACAAGGCCTCAAACAATCCATTGTATGGCACACTCTGGCCATGCTTACCTAACCATTACCAAGTACCCATTGGCATTATTGTCTGAACTTGGAACACCTGGTGATTGCCATGTTTGGGCTACAATACGATTTTCTCACACCTAGCTGATTCTAATTCTAATACTTGCAGAACATGTCAAACACCTCTGTTCCCAGGGTGTCGGGTCCTGCAAAATTCTTTACCCATGACCCCTCCTAACTTTTGATTATCTTTTATTAACATCTACACACCCAAGCCAGTTCTACAGGCCGTTAAACTGTATTCTTAACATAAGTAGACTGATTTGGCATGTGGCTGAGCTATTTTGCTCATTTTTACGGCTAAGTCACTCCACACATTGCATGGTCCACACAGTGTGCCTGACATTCTAATTCCCTAATCACATCATTTGACAGCTGCATACTAGAAATTGGTAGATATTCTATTCTGTTTTCTATCACTTTTAGATAAGCGGCAAAATAGCGCTTTCTAGTATTAGAGGGTATACAGGCAGCTGTAGATAGATGTTGTCTCTACCCTTCTGTCTCCTTTGTATGCACCCTGTACATTAGGGTTTCTCCCAACCCCTGTCTGTGCAAATCATATAGGCACAGTTTCAGCTTTGCCCGGGTAGGGTTTGTTATTAGCCAATCTGATTAAATATCAGCCTACGCCATCACAGTTGTGGATTTTGCATCCCAGAAAGTTTGTCAGACCCTGATGCCATGAGCGTTGCTATGGCAGATAGCAACGTATTCGGAGTGGTAGGCATGAGACATTTCCTATACAAGGTGAGCAGTTTCCACATATACATTGCATTTAGTGATGGCAGGCCTAATTCATATCGTATAATGGTTATGGGCTTGCTTAATGGATGAGAGAGCACACTTTTCCAGAAAAGATCATCGAGTCTATCCCAGAATAGCATAGATTTATGTTCCTTGGTGTCCGCTCCGTACGTTATCGTGGGAATAACTTTTTGCTTGTAAAGTACTATTAATGGTTCATACGAGAACTTCCCATATTTTCTATGCATCATACGGGCTTGGCACACAGCAGTAACAATTTTTAGTTTGAGCTCTAGCCGATAGGGTAGATCTCGAGGACTATTGTTCGTGTTAAGCCCGAGATATCAATATTCGGTAACTCCTAAATTCAACAGAGTGGAAGACCATTTAGGAGCCACTTACAGGAGTGCATGTGCAAAGATGATTTTGGAGAGAAGATAAGTACTTTGTTCTTCAGATTTATTGTAAGTTGAGTTTGGGCTGCATAGGCTTCTAAGGCAGATAAGACATTTTGCAGCTCTTTCGGAGTTTTGGACATAAGCACTAAGTCGTCGGCATATAAAATCCAAGGGACGACACAAGTACCTATCTTGGGCGGATCCACTGTTACTTTTCTCAAATTCATTTCTATGTCAGCTATGAAAAAGTTGAAAAGGGTAGAAGCTAGAATGCATCCTTGCTTCGGTCCCCTAAAGGTGGGGATCGCTTGTGTTAGGGTTTGTTCTTCTGTGAGTCATATTTGAATTGAGGTGCGCCTGTAAAACTAAGAGACCAATGTGAGAATGTGCGCCGAACATGCTGCATCTTCCATATTGTCAAACAACAATGCACGTGGCACAGAATCGAAAGCGGTTTTGAAATCAATGAAGGCTAGATATATAGTTTGGCCTGTTTGTTTAATGCACTGTTTGATAAATGAAAGAGCTAGTGGGTTCACTGAGGTACTCAAACCAGTTACAAAACCTGTTTGGAATCCGTCTGACAGCATTTGTGTTTTTATCCACTGATTAAAATCTCTTAACAAAAGCCGGGCAAAAATGTTGACCGGTACATCTAAGAGGGCAATGGGTCGATAGATTTCTGGATTTTCCCGATCGCCTTTCTTATATATAGGAATAATAACAGCTTTCTTCCAGCATAGAGGTGTTTGCCTAGACTGTAGGACTTGCATGAATAGTATTGTTCGTACTGCTGCCCAGGCCTCAGGATGATCTTTTATCATATGATTGGTGAGACCGTCAGGGCCTGGTGCTCTCGACTTGCTCAATCATTTGATCTGAGTCAAAATATCTTCTTTGTCGAAGAGAATGATGGCTGAGGCATCCCACGGTTAATGGTTATCAGCTTTATATGGATCTTATTTTGCGTACAGATTCTTATAATAATTATGCCAATCTTTCTCGAATACTGTGTTAATTTGATAGGGCTGCTGGAATTCTTGCAAAGCTGTGTTCAAAGTGCTCCATATTTGGGCACTGGTATTACTCTAAACTGGCCAGCATCAACTCTCCATCTTGTTGGATAATATGTGCTCGGTACGTCTTCAACCGATTGTTATATCACATTTTTAGATTGCGTGAATCACCAAGCTTGGAGGGTGAGTTTGTACGGGCCACTATTCTAAGAGCTCTTCATAATTCAGATTTTTGTTCACTTAATTGTTGGATCAAATCCAAGCTTATGCTTATAATATGGTTTCTGCGCATAGGATTTGTGTTGTTTGAAAACATTCATTACCGATACATAGCGGCTCGCTCGCGCAGCTAGATTTGACAGAAGATAGGTGAAGGGTTTACTTAGGGACGTGGCTAGATTGAATACCATTCTCTCATACCATCTAAAGCAATTAAAAAAAAAACTTTTACCAGCGATTGAAAGGCAGAATCAAATCAAATGTATTGCCCAAGCAATGAGTGGGCCGACCAACCAAATGCACACGATACAGATCATGCAATGCATCAAGAAATTGGGTGGAGGAGTCGGAGGAGGAATTGGATCTTAAATTAAAATCATCAACTGTAACCAAATTAGTAAATCATTCATAGTGATTATGCTACACTTAGTCCTTGTCCTCCCACTTTCACACCAACCTACTAAGTAGCGTGAGGGGCCAGCAATGAGAGGCAGACACAAAGTTGAAGTATTCTCAATATTTGCCATGTTTATAAAAATAAAAAGGGTTTGGAAAAAGGCTCATCTTGTCCTAATCAAAAGGAAATGTCCCGTTTTATGAAAACATATATAAATACAGTTTCGACAAAATAACCCTTGTTTTCTATGTTAGTTTCCCTTCCCCTGAACTGTTGTGGACACCTCTGCGATCCTTCTCTGGAGCCCGATAACCTCTGTCAGGTCTTCTGACACTCTGATAAGTTGGGGTGACAGAAGGCAGTCTGGGATCACCTCTCCTCTGCAGTCTGGTGCACTCCTGCACGTCAGCCTCTCTCGGCAGCTCTGCTTCCTGCTGTGCGCACTCTGCAGCCCAACCTGGCTTCTCCTCCACTCTCTCATGTTCGTTCTCGTCTCTCATTCACTTTCAGATATTTCTGGCATTTAAATGTCCCGTGCTGTTGATTAAAGGGACAACAACTAGACAGCACACTACTATTGGCCGTATTGCTGATCCTCATTAACTCTTCACTCATCTTCTCTGTCCCAGTACTTAGAGCCTTCTGAGAATTGAAGGTGAAAGGAGTACCCCAGGATTTTAAGTTCTGTAGCACATTTCTATCTTTATAACAGCCATCCTCACCACCAGATGATACAAATTTTCACAGGGGTTATATATGTGTGAAGAATAAAGATAAATCTGATTCACAGGTTCAACATAAGTGGATTTTTTAGACCTCGTAGTTAAAGGGTTCTGTATAATGGTAGTAGGCCATCAGAAACTTTGGAATTATAGTTTCTTCTTCTCCCCTGTTAGGAGAAGAATACCTTGTCTCCCTTGTCGGAGTCACCACCTTCTCCTGACAGCCATCTCCTCCCATGTGATCCACCCTTAGAATACCACCCTCAGGGTCAGGATCAGGATCAGGAAACGGCTGCTTTCCCCTGGCCACATGGAAGGAGACTTTAGGCTGGGGTTTAGTGATCACTCTTCAGGAGTCATCACTGTAGCCCCTTGCAGCTTATCTGTGCTACAACGTTGCACGTCAGAAAAATATGTCAGAACAGGGATGTGATGATTGTTCATTCACGGTTTGGGGCAGGGTAACATCAGATGGAGGGGTGCCCACGCTAGTAGCCCCAGCAACAGCATTCATATACACAAATATCATCTCTGTAAAAATGCATATATATTTGACCCTACAAACCACAATATTTTGTGACCCTCCTGGTGCAATGTTAGGGCATTGTTCTTTATTACATGCCATTCACGTTGTTATGTGAAGGAGGGGCTACATTTCAGTCCCTCTTCGGGAGGAGAGAAATGGTGTAAGAAAGGGAGGGGTAAGAGCCAGAAGGAGCAGTTGAAGTATGAGGAGAAAAGTGTAAAGAAGGTTGCAACTTACTCTCCTGCGTGTGCTTGTCATGTTGTGCCTCATTAATTTACCTTACTGAAACAGTACACTGATGACGAAGGGTGTCACACTCACCCGTGTTTTGGGACAGCTGAGAGGATTATGCCGTACTTTGATCTTTGTTCCTCGTCCCAGAACATTAAGCGATGCAGGGGCTACGCTGGCGCCGCGTGGTTCTCTGAGTTGGGAGACCATCAGGCTTGTGACTACCTCATGAGTACTCTGGGTGGCGAGCCTGCATTTCGCTCAGAACATCCAAGCTCTTCATCGCACAGGCCGGTGCATCAATTACCTGCTCTTTTTGCGCCATCAGTAGGATACCGCAAAGTGAAGCATGTACTAGGCCCTTCACTAAAGCAGCAGATTGGGAAGGAATTTAGCATTTGCAACTCCTGTGCACATTGATATGGTCCACGTTTCATCAAATTTCACAAGTGATATACTTTGCTAGTGCAAAAGTTCCATGTTAAATGGCCTCGCTGCCAGTTTGAAGGTTACTCAAAGTTGCCCCTGGACAGGATCTTCTGGGATTACTGAATCTGGAGCAGACTCCTGTAATACAGGTCTTCCCATAATACCTGCCTGGAGCACACTACTAATTGTTTATCATGTCGGAAGAAGACATTCCTTCCACAGTTCCAACATCCTCTCTACGGATGTTTCCTCAACCCCAGGTAGAGTCACTGTCGCTTCAAAACCCGACCTCGTTTGACCTGGCAAATACTAGTACCCTTGATCCCAGAAGGTTAGGATGGATCTGTAATTTCAACATATATGCAGATGCAATTGGTCAGGTGGATGATCATAGGAAAAAAAGTCGGCTGATCCTGGCCGTGGGCCTGTTGACTCGGGACATACTGTAAGAATTCCCGGACGATGCCTCGAATACTTATGATGGCCTGATGGCGATGCTGTCAGAATATTTTGCTCCACAGACAAATGTGGACTACAGATTTATTTATTTCGAAACACAGCAGTAAGGGGAAGCAATAGAATATTTTGTGATGAGGCTCCGAGCCCACCTCACACATTGCTAAGTATTCAAATGAGGAGGCTTTGAGATTGCAAATAATAGCAGGATGTGAGTCATCAAATTTTAGGAAGAAAGCTTTGCAAAAGCGACCCCCCCTGCATTGAAAGAAATGTTTACCATGACTCGAACCGACATGGCAATAGAACTACCGATAGAGATCATGGACAAGCTGAAGATTCAACCACCACATGTGGAGATTGTCCACAAAGTGGTAGCGTTCACAAATTCTCAGAAGCCAGGAGAAAAATCCTGCAATCAAAGTGGCTATGAATACCCGCATGAAGGAATCTGCCTTGCCAACAGTCAAACGGTTTGTCGAATTTCAAGGTGTGTGCTTGTTGCCACAGCAATGTCATCTCTACTAGGAGAAGATGCCGAAAGCACTCCTCGGAAGAGAATAGACATCAGTGCCAGGTGACAGAAGATACTAAACAAAACCAGGACAAAGATCACCTGAAAAATCGAGGTGTCCCTGGTCGTGATGACATGTCAGATATTTCAATGCCAGGCCACAATCAGACGGCGCCTTGCAAGAAAGGCACAGAAAATAGGGTTATGTATTTGCGCTAGGAAATCAATCGGCACTTGAACACAACCCCACTATATTACTGCAAATAAATGACCACCCTGCAAAATTTCTAATTGACAAAGGGGCCAAGGTTACCATGATAGGTGAAGACTCTTATAACCAAATGACACATGTGCCCCAACTGAGGGCGTCCATGATTGAAATGTATCCTTATGGGTCACAGACACCACTACCATGTAAAGGTACTTTTGAGGCCTTGTGTAAATACAAATCACATTCTACCAGGATCCAACTGTTGAAGGCAGCAGCTGATAGTGGATACATTTTAAGTGTCAAATCTGCTTTGGACATGGGGCTTGTCCACATACTGTACAGGCTAATGGCACATAAATATGCCAATACATCAGACAAAATCATTCTGCTTTTTCCGTCATTATTCAAAGGCCTGTAAAAATGGAAGGACTCTGTGACAAATTAACTTCCCGGGCACTAGTGGTCCAGGGATGAATATCGGTTTCTAAACCATCAATCATCCCCACACCTCTAGTACACCAGACAGGATCTGAACAGATTGGAAACACAAGCAAATTATAAATCTTCTTGTCCAGTTTTGGTAACAAGGACGGCAAGGTTGTGGATTGTTGGTTAGTTGCAACACAGCAAAAATGCAATTATTACCCAATGATAAAAGGGACTGTCCAGTCAAGGTTGTATAAAGATATCTACTTTATTATTATCACAACAGACAGTCCTAGCACACTACAAAATACAACCCACACTGCAAAGGAATGCAGAGGGCAGACAGTCTCAAGAAGGAAAAGGTATGCACTCTGGATACTGACAAAAGGGTAGTCGGTAAAGTAATGAATCTCAATAGTTCAAGGATACTTGCTTTCAGCACAAAGGGAGCAATGGGTTGTAAATTGCCAATGGAGGCCTTCGGAGAAGGACCAGGAGGACAGACTACAATGTACCTTGTGCTTGTGGAAGTTGGTTTCAGGGCACTTTGCAGCTTCTGCAACAAAGTTCAAGATGGGAGACAGCTGCGGGTATCAGGTGACAGCAGTTTGGCGAGCGAGGCTGGCTGGATGGCTGCAGGCAGGCCTACATGGCGGCTTGGGGTCAGGAATGATTGTCGGTGGGTCTGAAGCACTGGTGGAGGCATCTCGGATGGTTTTAGCGACTGCAGCGTGACAACAGTCAGTGGTGCAGTCGGTGGCAGCTCGAGGGGCTTGACTGTCTCATAAATGTCCTTTCAGGTGGACACTGGTTGTTTCTTGTCAGTGTACTCCTCCTAGCTTCTTCACTGAGCTTGTGTCATCCTTCAAGGTGGATGGCCCAAAGCTGATGAGAGTGTTGCAGGCAACGGCCTTGTCCTTCGGTCAGTACAGAGACTCTCTGGCACTTCCCACCTAGGAAGCTTGCTTGCACAGCCTAGCAGGGCATGCTGTGTGCTGGCTGGGTAGCGGTTCTGGAGCTGCTAGAGGGTCCTCTGGATTCAGTATCTCCCCCTGTTCCCTGGCAGATGTTTATGGGAGGGATCTTGCTTCCATCTTGGAAATCCTGGCCTTCCATCAATGACAGAAGCTGTAAGGCAGACTGTATCTTCAGCCAGGGTTCAAATTAGTCCTTCTTGTTACTCCTTGTGAAGTCTTCAGATGGTCTGCTTAGGGGCTCAACTCTCTTTTAAAGCCACATGGACCACAGTGATTGGAGTAGGCTAGGCCTACCTTAATGAACCAATCCTTGGTCCCCACCAACAATGTTCTGCTATGTGTGAGGTCATAACCAGAGTGCTTTGCAACAGTAGAGGTAAAGGGGTGAAAACATGTACTACGAAGCCCCACCCATCTTCCTGTCTGTTGTAGATCGAAGGGTCTCGCTGGTTAATTGAGCTGTCAAATTCCTCACAGACGCTTCATTTGTTACATCTTAATTGTTGGCCACTAGAGCAGATGATCTGTCAATTGCTGAGAGATTATTGAAATACCCCACATTGCACCATGGGGAAGTGTCCGTCCAAGGTGGTGTTTGGAAGATCTATCAGGACGAGGTTACCTCACCATGTGGTCATTGAAGATCAATACCATGATCATCATGAACTACGTGATAAAGATTCTCATACAAAGGATAAGATGAAGACACATGCAGATCAGAGCAGAACCCGGCACACAGACCTTCAAGTGGGGGCTGTGGTGGTGGTCAAAGAAGCTTGAAGAAATAAGGCTGCCACTCCATTTCATCCGGTCTCTCTCACGATATCGGAAAAGAAGGGATCCATGGTGACTGCCAGCAATGAGGAGCGTTAGGTCACCAGGAGCTCCTCTCATTTCAAGTGGGTGCCAAGTGTGTTTGTGAGATCACCAAAGTGGGAAGAGTCGAATATGAACCAGTATGAGTCTGATGATTCTTACTTGGCAGAGAGCGAGCTGCCAGAAGAAAAGAAGGGTGTTCTCGCTGATGCTGTTTGGACTGAGACTGTGGAACAAGCAGTTGAGGTGCCCCAGGGGCGGGTATGGAAAATACCTGAAAGATTTATTTTAGAAATGGAAAGACTGACCTTTAACAAGGGGGGGGGTTATAATATCGGAGCATTGTTCTGTGTTTTGTGCCAGCCACGTTGTTATGTGAAGGAGGTGCTATATTTTTCCACCCCTTTTCGGGAGAAGGAAAATGATGTAAGAACAGGAAGGGCAGGAGCCAGAAGCAGTATTCGGATTATGAGGAAAGAGTAAAGTATGTACAACTTACTCTCCTGCGTGTGCATGTCATTTTGTGCCTCAATTAATTTACCTTACGGAAACAGAACACATGGTTTAATGATAAGTCTTGGAATTTTAAGAAAATGTCACAGGGGTTCCTCTCAACGCCATGTCTGAGTTCAAGGTTAAACGAATGCACAATTCCGAAAGAGCTAAAGGCTAAAATCCTACTTAACATTTAATAATTAAATGTATATGTACACATATGCATACACATACATATATACATTGATATACAACATATAGCACAATGTCACAATGAGGTGACTGCTGCAGTGCGTCAGCCCCTCCACAGTACCTCTTAGGCCTGTCTCTGGTGGCACTGGCACACTGAGGGCTGGCTTCAGGGCTGGCTCAGGGCCTGTCCCCTGATGATAGATGGGGGCCTGGTCCCTCTTCTTTCTTCGGGGTGCCCCTGTCCATCAAATGGGAGCACCCGTGCTCTGCTCATCTTCTGGCCTGTGCGAGTGGGTTACCGCCCGTGATCACTGCCACTCCGCCCAACGTCTTTGTAGTCTCCATGGCGGCCCTGTTAGCGTCCGAGCTGCTGATATCCACTATGGCCCTGGGGCACCTGAACTGCCCCTGGTAATCATTCTCTGGGGAGATCACCCATGCGTCACCTGCGCCCGTATGCCTGAGGGGCCGCTCGATGCAGCGGCTCCAAAGGTAAGTCTTTTTCTCCTTCTCTCCTCTGCTTCTTCTCGATTTCTCTGCTCCTGTCTGTCTTTAGTTCAACTACCTTTTCCATTAAAATTGGCACTGGATTCTTTTGTCCACTGCCCTGCCCATTCAGGGAGCTCTATTCTTTTGTTGTCCTTTGTTAACATTCCATCCAGCCTTATGGTTGGCTGGAGGGTTTGTCCAAAACCAAACACATTAAACACACACACATAAATTAATAAAAAACACACACACTCCACATTTAATAAAGCCCTTTTATTCCTAGGGCTCCCCTTAGTGGCACAAGCATGTAGCCCCTAATAGCCAGGCCCTGTGGGGCCACTGGCTATATGAGAACTTAGCTTCAGAACAGATATGGGAGTTTCCTGGGCTAGTCCCTGGGCCTAGGGACAGATCAGCATCCGGCAAGACAAACGCTGCTTGTTGTGCAGGCGTCAACGGCTCATCTAAATAGACCTGCACAAATGATCAGTTGTCTAAAATAAATAATGGATATCTAAATATGATTCGATTTTCTCGATCGTTGGAAGTGTCACCACCCAGAAATCTGCATCAACTACTAGGGGTGATGTTCTTGTAGAAGAAGCTCCGTCATCTCCTGAAACATAGTACTTGCGTTAATAAAGAAGGAAGTATAGCGGATGTAATCACGTCATATGATCTCGCTTGATCGAACTGTCAGTATCCATACCTCGAAATGCATAAGAACATCAAGGGACGATGTAACTGCGGTGCACACTTCTGCAAGCTGTTGCGCCGACCCGTAACTGCATGCTCACCCTTCTTCTTGGAATAATGCTCCATCGACTCCCTAAAACATAGGACTTTCATTAGTAATGAACACAATATTGAAAAAAGAAGACACATAGGAGGGCGACGACAGAAGGACATATCAATGGCTAAAAACGAAAGAAACATTGTGTGTAACAATCATGGTACAAGAATGCAAGATCTGATGATCTCCATCGATGGAACTGTCCGGAAACGTACCTCGAGCATCTGAGTGACATCAACAGTTGTCGTCAATACGTTGGACTCCTCAGCATCTCCCTGAAAGACAGTACTTGCATTATTTTGGATAACAATAATTATAACTGAAAACAAAGACTAGAGGACGAGTACAAGGGTGTTCCATTAGGTAAAATAATTACACGATAAATTAAAACTATTGATTTACATGCCTAAAACAAGTCAGTGGCAGAATAGCCAAGTAAGATTACCCGATAGGCGCTTGAAGTGGCTGATGACTGCAATAACGACACGGATGGAGAATCTTCCGCCTTCATATTGAGTGGATACATAAATGGGGAAATTATTGTTAGCTAATGCTACACACTACCGCAAGGCCGAGAGATAAATACGTAAACTTGACTCACCAGTGGAGGGATGTGGACGAATAGAGTGGGAATAGCGGTTGAGAGCAATTTTCGCCTCGCTCGCGGTGTGTTCTTCTTTATTAGCAATGATGTGGAGTACATGTCTGAGCTAAAGTGCCTGCTGCAGATACGGTATCGATCACCCCTCTTGTCCGCAAAGACTTCTAGGACTCTACTTTCAAGCTCAGACGGTGGATATCCGCAATATCGGACCCATTCTCTTATCTGATCTATTGTCTTAGGGAAAACATGCATTATAGTACCTTCAGATTTATTATGGGTCTTCGAAGGGCAACCGCCAATGGAACAGGCAGGCATTGTGGAAAGTTCTGAAAAGTAAAGATCAACAATTCTCTATGAATACCAATGTGTTAAAAAATTAAATGACACATAAAAGGTTCAATGCAAGGTTCGTTTTGGTTCTTGGAACTATACACGTTATTCACATGCGGATAAGTATTTGAATAACTTTAAAAAAATAGAAAAATAATTTGACTAAACTCAGAACATGTGACTAGTTCCTTGCATGTACTGTCTTGAACGAAAAGAAATTGGACGCAAAATGATTATGGTACCTGGCCTTACCTTGACGAACAAACAGTTAGATTCCGGGATCAGAGTAGTTTCTTGTCGTAGAACAGGGAGCAGTTCACAGGTTGCAAACTGACGAGTTTCCTCGAAGTGGTCACGGAAGTTCACAGAGACGAAGAGCAGATAACCAGCACCTTCACGGGTTGACTAGCAAAGCGCAAAGAAGTTCTCATTAGAAATATGAAGTGGGTTATAAAGGATTCGAAACAGGGGTGTGTTTGTGAATGAATGACGTGTATATGTCGTGGCATTATGCGGTTTGCAGGGGGCCGTCCAGCGTGAGGGGGATGCTTGGCAGGAGACACGGGGTCTGGAGGTAGACATGGGAACAACAACCCATGCTCTATAGACCACTTTGAAGTGTACATGGTCTTTGGCACCTCTTGGCCTTTATCGCTCCCTGACAGCTCCACTTGCCAGCACAAGTACCCCGGTGCGAACTGCCTTTGATAGGGCGGGGGGTGGATTGGGGCGGTGGTCGTGCAGACAAGACACAGGAAGACTCGTGAATGGAGACACACTTATGTGGATTGCAGGGGGGCGTCCAGCGTGAGGGGGGATGCTTGGCAGGAGACATGGGGTCTGGAGGTAGACATGGGAACAACAACCCATGCTCTATAGACCACTTTGAAGTGTACATGGTCTTTGGCACCTCTTGGCCTTTATCGCTCCCTGACAGCTCCACTTGCCAGCACAAGTACCCCGGTGCGAACTGCCTTTGATAGGGCGGGGGGTGGATTGGGGCAGTGGTCGTGCAGACAAGACACAGGAAGACTCGTGAATGGAGACACACTTATGTGGATTGCAGGGGGGCGTCCAGCGTGAGGGGGGATGCTTGGCAGGAGACACGGGGTCTGGAGGTAGACATGGGAACAACAACCCATGCTCTATAGACCACTTTGAAGAGTACATGGTCTTTGGCACCTCTTGGCCTTTATCGCTCCCTGACAGCTCCACTTGCCAGCACAAGTACCCCGGTGCGAACTGCCTTTGATAGGGCGGGGGGTGTATTGGGGCGGTGGTCGTGCAGACAAGACTCGTTTGCCGCAGGGCCTCACCAAGGAGAGGCCATCTAACTGCATGTAAGAGGCAGACTGCAGGATCTAGTACATGGAAGGCAGGGGGGGTGAGTTTATAAATACCTCACCGTCCCAGGAGAATATATGGGTGCAGTTCACCCTGGAGACCCTGGATGCCTAGGCTTGATGCCAACCCGCAAAATAACATATGTATGTCTGCTGCATATGGGTTCAACGGTTATGTGGATTGAAGGTGGGCGGCCAGCGTGAGGGAGGATGCTGGCCGGAGACATGTGGTGTGACAAGACAAGGCACAGGAAGACTATTCAATGGAGACACACTAGATTCATTTAAAAAATCAAAACAACGATTGTTAAAATATATGTTGGGTTTTATTTTAGATCTTAATTTCAATTGAACATAAATAATAAACATTACACATTGTAAAGTTCCGGTTGCAGCACATCCAGGGGAAATCTGCGGTATTGTCCACTGTCGCTGGGGAAATGTTGTCTAATGGCAAGTACCGCACAGGCAGGTATTACTCTCCGAACGCGGTGTCGAGCCTCCTGTGAAGCCACCAAGTGAAGCAACGATAGGCCACCAGCCTGTACCACCTGTGAAAAAGAAAGATGCAAACTGTATTAAAATGACAAAACTTTCTTATCACTGTCGATTCAGGTAAAAAATGTCATTCTGCTTTGAAAAAAATTCTATCTAGAAAATGCATAATATGGAACCAATTTACATGCATTCGAATGATATGTAGATGTAATTTTATATGTGGGAGACGACCATGAAATAGTAGTGGCATCACTGACATCACAACCAGAGTATACTTACTCGTTACTCGGATTACGCGGACGAACAGTGCCGCGAAGTTCGTGCATAAGCACCATCATCATCCTCAACACGGGCCGTGAGAGGCAGGCTTCCCTGAACTCTGGCAGCTCGGTGATGCATTGCGGACTTGGCTCGCCTTCCGAAATGTAGGCCAAGCACCCGGAATTTTCACGGCAGCAGCAGTTCTCCTCAGTTGACATTAGCTCGCACCGATTGCACGTGCACCAGGTGGAGACGCCGTCCATGCGACATGGTCCAGGCTCTTCATCCGTTGACTGGTCCTCCCAACTGCCGTCCGAATCCCCATCGTTTTCGCGTGCTTGCCTTTCCAGTAGTTCTTCCTCGGTGTACTCGGGCTCGTACATATACGGCATTATTGTAGCCATTGTGTGGTAAAGAAAGTAAAATAATTTACAGAGATGGTACAGGTGTTCACAAGGCCTAGAAGCGGCGAAGGTAGCTGACCAGAGCACAGAAACGAGTCACAGAATACTCAAAGTAACACAGAGAGAGTAATGGAATCGAAAATCTGCTGCTGTGTGTTGTGAAACGGTGTGTTTATACTTATTGAGGAAAGAGGCGTCCTGCCATTTCCATGGCGACACTTCATTAGCTGAAGCGCAGCGATTGTTGACACGAAACGTCCTTTGGCGTTGGGAAATGGGCGGTACGCGTCTGCTGATGTCAGGCTCAGGGGCGGGGGATTTGATTTAGTGCCGCAAAAGCAGGTGAGCCAGGGCGATGGGGGGAAATGATAGGATTATCAGAAAATGGCGGCTGATTTCGAGTGCGATAATGGACGAAAAGTCGGGTAAGGTCCATAGGAAAGTTTTCTACGATCTACCGAGTTATGCTTAAAAACACATGGCCGAACCGTAGGGACAATAAAAAAAAAGTCCCGGAACTATCCTTTAAGTTAAAATAAGACACTGGTAGCCTGTGAAAAGACACTGGTTAGCAGCACAAAAGGTCACTGTCTGGTAGCCAGTAACAAAGAGTGGAAAAAGGACATGCACAATTCCAGTGGCTGCAGAAGAAGAGCTGAGAAGCATAAAGCAAAGTATGAGAGGAACTAGGGCCCTGGCATGAACCCTGAGCAGAATAGGAGAGGACAAAAATGAGATTCCCAGTAAGCAAAACCTGAAGGAGATTGTGAGAGAAGTGAACAAAAGGTCGCTGTGTGGGAGCTGCAGAAGAATACAGAGTAACTCAACAAGGCTTGAGGTTGCCAAGTGATGTGTATTGACTGGAAGACCGGCTTTATCCGAAGCTGACGGTAATGACCTAGAAGAATCTAGAATTAGTCCACTTTCCGACAGAGATGCGCAATGCAGGGCCAGTCGAATGAGGCGCTGCAATATTAGGTTGCTCCCTAGGGCATCGGCAATCGGGAGCTGCCAAACCGAACAGAAGGTATTTCCCTTTGCTGTTGTGAAAAACAAATGCGATTTAAGCTTATCAGAGCATAATTTGTTTCAAATAGGAGCATCCTCCAGCAGACCGATATGCTCTCTGGTGTACAAATCCCTCTTCCCCGCTGTCCTCCCCATAAACTGCGTTACTACGTGCTTGAGCCTGTTTGATGATCTGCAGTCTGTGGTGAAGCCGGGGGTGGAGGGGGTAAGAGAGTGGTTGCCCCCCTCTGACACCACTCTGGTGCCCAATGTGCACCCCACCCAGTTGGCTACTGATGGGCTGGCTGGTCGCTGACGCTCCACTTGGAGCATTCGCCATTCATTTCAATTCATTAATCATGGCCGCATGTACCGGGGATGTGGGTGGCGGCCGTTTGGCCCTTTCCACCCCCTTGCCTTCCTTGCCTTGAGCCTGCCTGGGAGTGGGATGATGATCCTGCCCATTTGGCAAAACGGACAGTATCATCATGATCATCCAGCGTTTGTGTTAGGTGTGCAGCCCGCCGCCCAGCCCAAAAAAAAGTGGCCTGCCTGCTAGGACCAGTAGTCTGAACACTGACTGAACACTTACATTTAAACAGATATATAACGTGTGTTTATGTACTTTGATATGATTTCATATAAAGTTTATATCAAAATGATATAAAGTGTATATCAAAATGTTTTTAATATGGGAGAGCATGTGTGCGCTGTTGCTTGGTCGAGGGCAAAGTGAGTTGTGAGAAGTTAGACAGCGAGTGTTTGGGTTTCGTGAAGCGGCGATGACGCGGGGGCGATTGGACCTTACTGACGTCATCATTCTATATAGATTTGATATAATTGTACAACAGATTGTATATAAACTTTATATTATTTTTATATATCAAAAATATCAAATATAAAAAAAGTCTTATATTAAAATTATATCAGAGATGTTTTTTATATTTTTTATATAAAGATTGTTTGATATAAAAAATTATCATTTTTGATATGAAAAAAGTGATATAAACATCATTGGGCATCTTTATATATCGCAATAAAAAAATGTTTATCAACATTTTTTTATATTAAAATAATACATTCTATATAAACTGTATATAATGTTAATATAAAACTTGATTGAAAGGGCCGGCTTAAGACCACAATGGTGACACAGAGAGCGTAGGATAACCCGGATATATACCGCTCTGCGATGGGGTGGAAAACACTGTGCTTTTTGAGCTTTTCAGGGACTATTCCTGTAACAGCTATTATGATCAGCTGCAGTCACAATGAGGGAAAAACACTGTCACGAAGTCCCGGTGGTTCCCAGGATAGTTATACCCCATGTTGTTTTATGGATAATGAAGATCTGGAGATTGTTCAGGACCGTTTGGTGGAGCATGAGAGCAGGAAGCTCTGCGATGACATGGCTAAACTCGCTGTTGACATCAAGCTGGCTCTTACTGTCACGGCTATGGGGGATGCTGTTGGAGATTATATTCAAAACATTAAGTAACCTCTGTCTGTAGCAATTGCTAATATGGGAATGGTGAGCTGGAATGGTGATGACATCATCATGGAGCAACCAGCCACGGGGGATGCAGGGTCTGGAGACAGTGGATATGAATCTATGGTTCCGCAGGCGGACGCGGGAATGACGCAGGAATGACACCAGAGCGGGATCACACCCTATTGCTGCAGCAGAGAAAACGGGGGGCCAAGCATCCCAGGTTTCGGATGACCTGCTATCCGGTAGGCATGTTCTAAAGCCGGCATGTGTATTTTATAGGGCATAAGAAGTAGCCATAGTTGAAACTATGCATATTTTTTTGTTTACAGCCTTTAACCGATAAAGTGGACGGTGTTGAGAAGAACCAGGCTGTAGCAGAAAGTATCAATATTTATTGGGTTTGCTGTTCAAGCTAAATTGAAAATGCAGGGGATTTTGAAAATATTTTGTGTAAGACCTGTGTTTCAATTATAGACATTGATAGCGTTAAAGGTGACATGCTCACAGCAGCTGCGACCTGGATTGATATTATGGCCATGAATGGTATTACGGCCATTGTTGTGAAAACATGATTAAAACAACACTTACACAGATGGTGCTCGGGGCACAAAATTGATAATCCTTGACAGGATTTTCACTAGTGTTTGGAAAAAGCTTACACAGATAATTAGATACGTAAAATATGTCACATGCTGTGCTCTAAGCACACTGTAGAAATGAGGCGGTTGACGCAGTCAATCACACATCTAAGGGTCAGCATAGGGTCTGAGCGATGTGTATCTAAAACACTGTGGCCTATACAAACAGCGAATAACCCCCTTTTGAAAATGAAGCAATTTAGACAGGGGTGTCCGCTTTGCGTTAGTAGCATTATCGAGAAAACAGTTCGTAAGTGGGGGACAAAGTATATCAAAAACAGTATGGTAGAGAAATCTGCAGGGAGCCCTGTAAACTGACCTATGAAGACTGAGCCTATGGATGTTTTCATATATATTTAAGCTTATTTACAGGAAAAAAAATGAACATCTGTTGAAAAGTGATCAATTTAATGTGAAACCAGCATTTGGACGTGTACAGTGATTATTGCTGGATCTACTTAAAGCACCTGTGGCTACTATATGTTCAAAGGTGAAATACAGAAGGAAATGTAACAATCCTTGCATCGCAAACATCTGCATCAACATCAGTCACCCAGTAATGGATAACTACTGGCAAAAGCATCACAAAGAAAGCCAAGCTGATTTAAGATAGTAAATATTGCCAACCTGCAACATAGCTTTTGATGCCTCAAAGGACAATGGCTGTTTGACAGAGAACTTTATGAATTTTTGTTCACCGTTTCTCTATAATGTATGTATGCCTATCGAAGCTGTTTATGAGGTAATTTATGATATATCGAAATTTGTATCGGAGAGGATCGTTGTACATCTTGTTACATGATATGCAGAAAACCTGAATACAATTGTCATTTTAAATGCAAATACAAATCTGTTGTTTTAAAAAACTTAACTATGTCTTTATGTTGAATGGTTACTGGGGTCACACACCCTACATAAAATGTGTAGAAATATACCACGAGATAAAAGGCATCAAGTGTTTACAACAATGCCTGCGAAAATAAAAAAAGTCAACATTTGAAAACAACAGAATGCTATTGTGTGAATAAAAACAGATAGTTTACAAGTTGACGCATAATTGGTTTGCTCTTTGGGCATGTTATAGCATAAAAAATCACTTACCTGATCACACTGATCAAGAGATCTCAGACTCAGGAAGTCAATAACTTACAGTAAGACCCATAGTTAGAATATAATCGGCTCATTATAGGCCCTTTATTCACATATAATAAAAATGCATACCACACTATAAAGGCATATAATCAAAACATAGACATTAACAGGAACAGAGAAAATACATCACTGTTATGGTTGTTGAAGAAGAAAGCTTCATCTCGGCCACCACTAGGTAAGCAGAGAGATCACACACTAACAGGGTCTGGAGCGGAGCGTCCACCCTCCCAGCGAGTCTTCTTCACCTGGGGTTCCAATCTGAACCTACTACCTGGATGCCCTCTTTCTTATGGGGAAAACAATTTGCCATCTCCCTTAAGATGCTAACTTTCCTGGGCCGAAGGACGGACAACAAGCATGGGGGCACAAAGTGGAAAGATCCAGTTAATAGTGGAATAACCCAGCTCGTCTCTTGCGCGCTCGTTCCCAGCACCCCTTATCATTGCACCTGCATAACTTCGACTCCCTTCTCGGCGCGTCCTTGGTCACACAATGCACCGACTATCCTCAATAATGTGAATCTCTGCTTCCAAATATAAATATTACAACCATGGCAGAACTCAGATTCGCTAATTAAATTCAGAGGAGCATAGACTTCGATGGTGTACATGGGAATGAATGTCCAATATGGCGGTGTGTTTTTAAGCTCCTTTTTACACACGCACTGCAATAATAAAGAGTCAGACCATTTTAAGATTTGTAAAAATATTTTATTTATAAAAAAGGATATACTTAATATTGAAAGGAAAAATACAGGTGTAAACATATTTTATTCTTAAAAAGATATACGTAATATAGAAAGGTAAAATACAAGTGTAAAAATATTTTATTTATAAAAAAGATATACGTAATACAGAAAGGAGAAATGCATGTGCAAAAACAATTTAAGGCAGATAAAAATAAACCTTAGGATACAGATACCCGAAAGCCCAGATACTCATTTGTGATTTGGAAAAATATTTTATTTATAACAAGATATACATAATACAGAAAGTAAAATACAAGTGTAAAAACAATATAAGGCAAAGAAAAAATAAACACAGATACCCAAAATCCCAGACACTCAGTTGTGAATTGAAACAGGCTTCCTGTGCAATAGCGAGGACGTGTTATTGGTTACTATCAAAATATTTAATAGCCATATGAATGTGTCAATGCACCTGCCGCCAGGGTTCTATTATCAAACACAACACTGAGCGTCTTTTGTAGAGTGATGGTGCTAATCTACCCCTGGTTTTTATCGCACACTATACCCGAATGTGTAACCATGATAGACTGGGGGCGTTACACGCAGCTTCATGTATAAAAGACTGCACCAGATCTGTTAAACTGTCAACATTTATCTGGGCCGAGTTGTTAACATTTAACGTTATACCTTTTACTTTCATGTTGATGGTTCCTAGAGATGAGCGATAGATGTATGTTTTGGGCCCCGCAGATATGAGCTCCACAATATATTCAAGGAGCTAGTTCAGATGTTAGATTCTCTAGAAAATTGCCAGTGGCTGGGTTGACATCCCCTGGACAGCTGACAAAAATAATGCTATCAGTGTCGTGATACAGAACCCGTTCTTGTAACTGCTCCAATACAGCTAACAGTTTTAAGTTGGTGTAAGCGGTTGTGAACGCTGTTATGAATATGTTGGTGTTGTCTGAAGTTGTTGGCTATACTGTGGCGTAGCGTCAACACAGACAGGCAGTTTCATCATCTATGAACACACAGCTGCTCACGTCATAGGAATTATCAAATAGATAGGCGTGAAGCACATCAGGGTCTGTAATGATGGCTGCATTGGACAAATTAACTCTGCGCAAACTTACCCCACTATGAATTAAGGCGTAATTTTGCCAACAGCCACAGAGCAGAGTTGTCCTCAATGCACTACATACATAAGTGTATGCCCCGGTGTTTATAATAATCCTCGATGTAGGCCTGTTTAGTGGCATCGTCCACACACTCGACCGGAGAACCTGAGGCCTCCTGTTTCTGTTGTAGGAACATGGAAACATATTCTGAGAAGAGTTTGAGGGTGACTGTTTTAAAATGCCATATTTCGTGCATGTGCCCTAGGCGATATCCCTGTTTCAGAACCGCCTGTATCTGATTTTACCCCAAGTGCCGGTCAGGTGTCTCTCTGCATCCGTGTGTTCGCAGTGGGGCTGTTTTGTCTCAACGCATGTGCGGCAGAGTGAAAACATTAGTTTACCATCACACCTATAGGGCAACACGGTTATGTAGAGACCTTGGGGTGGATAGACCTCGCACCTGATTAGACCAAAATATTGGTCTATGTTACCAAAATTGTTACAGATGATCTCTGGGTGTCCAACCAGGTAGGGTTTGTCATTATTTATAGAGGGAAACAGACTGGTAAAATCCGGGAAGTGTATCTGCTCCATCTCTGAGACGCTATAGTGGGACACCAAGGGCATTTTTCAGGTTTTTCCTTGAGCGTTTGACATTCTAGACACAAGCGACAGTGGTATTGGCAACTGTGTCTATGTTTGTTTTTGGAAATGTGATGACAATGCCGACAGAGGTGTTTAGACCCCAGAAAACCTTTTAGACTCAATACACCTTAGGAATCGTTGTCATGGTGTAAAACATATAAAGTGTTTTTGGCTGTTCTAGCCAGCAGCAGGATATACCGGAACACACCATTGTTAATATAGAGTAACTTGATGGGTCTATGAAAATACTCCTCAAAGAGATTCAGTTGTCCGAACCCTACAGGCGTGTCCGTCGGGTGTCCCAGCTCTGTGTGCACTTGCAAAGCTTTTGCACTTATACCGGCAACTGTTATGCTGCGCCGTTCAATTAAACCTATGAGACTAGATGTCAGACAGAGATTTAGGGGTCTGTGATCAAAATTTAGCAGCCATCTGCCTTTGGATTTTATGATGTGGCTGTGCTGAATTTTACTGAGGCACATAAGCACTGCTTGAGCATGACAACTAATGCAACAATTTTCAGTGGCGCAAAACACAAAATCTCAGTTTTACTCTGCAGAAGTCTTCGTAAATCTTCCAAAAACTGTAAAACGCTAAAAGTATCACGATTTCATCACCTTGTAAACACGGGTCTGTTTAAACCAGGGGTGCACAACTGTTTTTGACAGATGGCCGAAAGTACCTTATATGATGGCTATAGTGGGCCGAAAAGTAAATGTGGGTGGGGCTGTAGGCGCGGTGGCCGTGGTGTGGCAGGAGGCTTTTTGAACCCCCAATTTTTATTAATTACATGGAAAAAGAATACGTTTTTGAGGTGTAATGATTTTTATTTGTATTTCAAACTTACATTTTGTACTGCGCATTTTCCATTGTTATTTATTTCTATTTAGTTTTTGCATATCGTCTGTTTAATTAAATTATACATATTTTATTGACCTTTGATTGGACATTCCATTATTTTGGACTGCTATAGTTTGCTGTTTGAGTTGCCCAAGAGGAGTATGGCCTTTGTTGAGTCAGATTTCCACAAAAAGCAAAGGATGTACATCTCCTAACTGTGCCTGTTTTAGCTTAATTATTGGGTTCACGCTTGGAGTGCGGCACTATGCCCCATGACCCCCACCCCTCAAGCAAACACTATGCCTCATGGCCCCCGCCCCTCAAGCAAACACTATGCCCATGTCACCCACCCCTCAAGCAAACACTATGCGCCATGGCACCCACTCTTCAAGCAAACACTATGCGCCATGGAACCCAACGGTCACGCAAACATTATGCCCCATGGTCCTCACCCCCCAACCAAACACTATGCCTCATGGCACCCACACCTCAAGCAAACACTATGCCCCATGGCTCCCACCCCGCAACCAAACACTATGCTCCATGATCCCCCATCCCAACCAAACACTATGTCTCATGGCACCCACCCCTCAAGCAAACACTATGCCCCATGACCCCCACCCCAACCAAACACTATGCCCTATGGGCCTCACCCCCGACCAAACACTATGCCCCATGCCACCAAGCTTGCACCATGCATACATACATACTCATACAGACCCCAACCTCCCCACCACCACCCCTGCATACAGACTAACAAGCATACACCATATACCCATACAGAATCGAACCCCCCACCCCCAAATCAGCACACACTCACAAGTATACACCATGCACCCATACAGACCCGAATCCCCCTCCCCAACTCAGCACACAAACTTACAAGCATACACCAATACACCATGCACCCATACAGACCCGAACCCCCACCCCCCAACTCAGCACACAAACTCACAAGCATACATCATGCACCCATACAGACCCGAACCCCCACCCCCAACTCAGCATAGAAACTTGCAAGCATACACCATGCACCCATACAGACCCGAACACCCCACCCCCAACTCAGCACACAAACTTACAAGCATGCACCAATACACCATGCACCCATACAGAATCGAACCCCTCCACCCCAACCCAGCACACACTCACAAGTATACACCATGCACCCATACAGACCCGAATCCCCACCCCCAACTCAGCACACAAACTTACAAGCATACACCAAAACACCATGCACCCATACAGACCCGAACCCCCACCCCCCAACTCAGCACACAAACTCACAAGCATACATCATGCACCCATACAGACCCGAACCCCCACCCCCAACTCAGCATAGAAACTTGCAAGCATACACCATGCACCCATACAGACCCGAACACCCCACCCCCAACTCAGCACACAAACTTACAAGCATACACCAATACACCATGCACCCATACATAATCGAACCCCCCACCCCCAACCCAGCACACACTCACAGGTATACACCATGCACCCATACAGACCCGAATCCCCCACCCCAACTCAGCACACAAACTTACAAGCATACACCAATACACCATGCACCTATACAGACCCGAACCCCCCAACCCCCGAACTCAGCACTCAAACTCACAAGCAGACACGATGCACCCATACAGACCCAAACCCCCACCCGCAACTCAGCATAGAAACTCGCAAGCACACACCATGCACCCATACAGACCCGAACACCCCACGCCCAGCTCGGCACACAAACATACAAGCATACACCAATACACCATGCACCCATACATACCCAAAACCCCCACCCCCCAACTCAGCACACAAACTCACAAGCATACACCAATACACCATGCACCCATACAAACACGAAACACCCCACCCCCAACTCAGCACACAAACTCACAAGCATACACCATGCACCCATACAGACCTGAACCTCCCACTCCGAACTCGGCATAGAAACTCGCAAGCATACACCATGCACCCATACAAACCCAAGCCCCCCAACTCAGGACACACTCACAAGCATACACCATGCACCCATACAGCCCCGAACCCCCCAACCCCAACTCAGCACACACTCTTACAAGCATACACCAATAGACGATGCACCCATACAGACCTGAACCCCCACCCCCAACTCAGTACACAAACTTACATGCATACACCAATACACTATGCACCTATACCAACACAAACCCCCCACGCCCCCAACTCACAAGCATATACCATGCACCCATACAGACCCGAACACCCCACCCCCCAACTCACCAAACAAACTCACAAGCATGGACCCATACAGACCCGAACCACCCACCCCAGCATCTCAACATACACTGAACATGCACTAAACAACAAACAATCTGACAGACCCGACAGCCCCCACCCCCCCAGCATCCCAACATACACTGCACTTGCACACAAACACATTCAGGCAGACCCGACACACACCCCACCCCCGCATCTCAACATACATTGAACATGCACACAACAAACATTCAGGCAGACCCGACACTCGCCCCACCCCCGCATCTCAACATACACTGAACTTGCACACAACAACAAACATTCAGGCAGACCTGACACCCCCTGCCCCCCTCCCAGCATCTCCACATACACTGCACTTGCACACAAACACATTCAAGCAGACCCAACACACACACACCCCCCTCCGTATCTCAACATACACTAAAATTGCACACACAAACAAACATTCAGGCAGATCCGACACACACCCCACCCCCGCACCTCAACATACACTGAACTTGCACACAACAACAAACATTCAGGCAGACCCGACACCCCCACCCCCCTCCCAGCATCTCAACATACACTGCACTTACACACAAACACATTCAAGCAGACCAGACACCCCCCCCCTCTGCATCTCAACATACACTGAACTTGCACACAAAAACAAACATTCAGGCAGACCCGACACACACCCCACACCCGCATCTCAACATACACTGAACGTGCACACAACAACAAACATTCAGGCAGACCCGACAACCGATGCCCCCCCAGCATTCCAACATACACTGCACTTGCACTCAAACACATTCAGGCAGACCCGACACATGTGCCCCCCCCTCCCTCTGCATCTCAACATACACTGCACTTGCACACAAACACATTCAGGCAGACCCGACACACACCCCACACCCGCATCTCAACATACAAGCAGGACAAAGACCTGACACACACACACAATCAAACACCCCCCCCCCCAAAAAATCTGTACTTACCGGATGTGCTGGAAGGCAGGCTAGCTGGAACGCTGGTGAGGTCTGGTACTACGGCTGGCGTGGCAAGGCTGAAATGCCTTCCGGCATCAAGCCTTATTGACCACGCCAGCCGTAGTGCTAGCACTCCATTGGTGCAGCACACACGCACTACGTGGCTCGTAGGAGCTACGTGGTGCGTGTGCCCAAAGCCAATAAGGGCCAGTGTTTTGTCCGGCCCGGAAGACAACAAACACTTTTCCTAATAGAGGTCGGCCGATGCTGCTTGCGGGCCACCCTCCATTAGGAAAGTCTTTGTTGATGGCGGGCCTGACGGAACAGCATGGCGGGCCGCAAATGGCCCGCAGGCCATAAGTTGTGCACCCATGGTTTAAACCATCAGCCGTCATTCTTATTTGAACAAAATCATTGGGCCCAACAGTTTCCA
This sequence comes from Ambystoma mexicanum, assembly GCF_040938575.1. Taxonomy (NCBI): domain Eukaryota; kingdom Metazoa; phylum Chordata; class Amphibia; order Caudata; family Ambystomatidae; genus Ambystoma; species Ambystoma mexicanum. Next base: position 320,237,744 of record NC_090926.1, on the reverse strand, counting down.
ATATTTGGTGAACTAGCGTTTCCACCGCTTCCGTTATGACCGTTATTCCATGTACCAGGGTTCGTAAGTGATTCAGGTTTACAAATCTAAATTCCTTGTAATGCTTCATGGCTGCAAATGTTTTATAACTTCTTTGATAAGTTTGCCCCAAATACACTGGGGCATCTAGCGTCTGGGGGGCTGGTAACTGCGGTGTGGTAGCTCGATCGTGTCTGGATATAACCAGTCATGCATTTTTTAAGATTTTAAATATGCAACGCCTCTGAACTCGGGATCTGTCCCATTTTAAGTTTTGGTTTCTGTTTTTAGGGTTCTGTTGAAACAGATGGCCACCACCGCTTTGAACAATTAGCCCATCTGTAACAATGGGTTTGTTAGCAGTTGTGTTTTTAATTTTACTCGATCTCCCAAAACAACAGGCGCTGTGAACTTGTTCTTGAGAGGTTTGGGAGGGCTCACTAGTTGCTAGTCATAACTTTGTGGGGATCCTCTGATATGTTTAATATTGGAAATATTTCCGGATCGGGTGCGGATGTAGTTCTGAATATATTAGTTCCTGCAAATGTTTGTGGAATATATCGGCTAAACAGTCTGCTGAAAAAGCATTGATGACTGGTGTGTTCAACAGCATGGGCCTTGTTTAGCGCTGTAGCAAGCTGTGTCTCTATGACTCTTTCATGAAATGCATTAAATAACCCTCATATAACGATGGTGTTGTGTTGAACAACCGTACCATCGTCTATCGTAATATCTGCTTGTAACCCTATAGCTAATTCACAAGCCTCCGCTATGTGCTCTAATAGCGTCAAAACAGCCCCTTCTGCATTTTCAAAAGCGCTCTGAACCATAGATTGTAAAATCTGCTTCTTTTTACAGTACGGTTTTAAACTTTCCACAATGCTCTATGAATTTCTTAAAATTTTGTTTTAAATTGGGCTGCCAAATCTGATTTTTGCGACTTTTCCCCATTCTGTTGGGAGTCTGTTTGGGCTATGCTGTGTGTTAACTTGATGCATGCCCCGACTGGTATTATACATAGAACCACCACCTGTAAAACCAATTTTAACTCTTGCTCAAAGATCGCAAGTCACGGCATAGAATGCGTTTTTACATTTTATTATTAGCCTCTAGCCCAGTTGGTTTTGTATGATGCCTCTGTTAAACACTTAGAAATAAGTCACCAAATGCTATGACGAGAATCAATGTTATCAGGTATCAGGTTTAAAATGTGATCATTTCATGAGTTGCTGCCAACGGCTGTTAAGAAAAATAGCTGTTTGATAATGATGTGTTATTTATATAGCGCCTTAATCCAAACTGCACAGACCTACACAAGTATATTCACAGACAATGTCTGAGAATACAAAGTGATTTTTATAATCACAATATTGGAAACCAACTATAAACAATGCGACAGCACAACCACGCTGTGACGCTATTTTGCTAAAAACACCAGAACAAGGCTTAAATAACATTTTCCTACCGTCAATGAACTACAGGTTGTACATTTTAAGGGTTTGATTTGTTCCATCTCATAAGCTTCAGCGTCAAAAACTGTGTTTCATAAATGAAAAGGCCCCATAGCCCTGGACATTTATTTTGCCTGTTGCCCTATAGGCAGTGCTAAAAAGCTGTATAATTTAACACTGTAGATTAGTGTTCATTTCTGCAACGGGCCATCTAAATGTCACTTTTGGCTACTTCCACGAAATATGCTTCAGAACAATCAACACATTTAGCTGATGTGTTAATAGCGAACAAGACTCTACAGGTCTTTAGAATTTTCATAGTGACAAATATTTGAGCATTACCAAAACATGTACAGGTATCTAAGTGCAAGCATCTCGGGCAAGTTTAAATCACTGTGGATGGCTATTCTTTCAAGCTTCTAAAAGTTGATAAAACAAACCTTACTATATCTGTGCATTTCTATTTATTGTTTAAGCACTACGTGTAAACTTTCACTGAATTGTAAATAAAAAAGCTATAAATAAAAAACATGATGCAGTATATATCTTAAACTATATAAAACACATGTAGCATATCACACACACACATCATAGCTTTAGAAGTTAGAATAAATCATTCAGTTTATAGCGACCCATCGCACCTGTAAAAAACTCTGATCACACCTGTAAAAAACATTTGGTCGACATTTGTTAACAGTGTCATAACACATGTTTTCAAAAATAAAAGAACAACTCTGCTCGCTGGGGCATTGGGCTCCTCTGGATGAATCAAAAGAACTCAAAGCTTCAGGGCCCCCAAGACACTACACGGACCCCTTGAATGAATAAAAAAAACAAGATTAAAAAAACTCCACATTTCGGGGCCCCTCTGTCATTCCTCTGGCCCCTCTGGATGAATCAAATACAAAAAAGGACAACTCCATGTTTTGGGGCCCCCAGACACTCCTCAGGCCCCTTGGATGAATCAAAAACAAAAAGAACAACTCCATATTTTGGGGCCCACCAGACATTCCTCGGGCCCCGATGGGTGAACCAGAAACAACCCCATCTCGTGGGGCCCTCAGACATTTCTTGGGCCCCTCTGGAGGAACCAGAAACAACGTTGATGCTGGGCACCCCAGACACTCCTCGGTCCCGATGGGCGAACCAGAAACAACTTTGATCCTAAGGGTCCCCCAGACATTCCTTGGGGCCCCGTCTAGATGAATCAAAAACAAAGACATTCCATTGATGAACCAAAAACAACTTTGATCGTAGGGGCCCCCTAGACATTCCTTGGGCACTTACGATCAACAGCCAAAATGACCCATCCTTGGGGCCTTTAAAACAGTCATGACTTGTTGATCCCACGAGAGCCAGGTGGGCCCGTTGATGAATTCACCAAAGAGCTCTGCGGCATATGCCCCCCAGATCCATTGGGCTTTACCGCTGTAACAGCACTGTCAGTCCCCATCCATGGGTCGTTGAAACATTCCAGCGCTGTGGATCCGTGCAAAATAGGCCCCATCCCAGCGCCCTTAAATGCCCCAGTAGAAACAGGTTGCATCAAGATTTATTGAACCGGCTGCCAAAAGCTCCACTGCCCATAGTAGGCAGATTTCGGACCACACTCAGCAAAGGTGAAAAATCTCTGCAGTCCAAAATCTACGTAGTGAACGCAGGCATTGAGTACCTTCTGAGCGGAGACGCAGCAGAGGACCTGGGACTGATAAGCTTCATCCCTGCTTCTTCCTGCCATCCATGATTTGCTGAATCACTCGCTCTACAATTCACATGCAGAGATTGCGACGTCTGTACCATCCGTGTGTTGTAGGCCATTTCTATAAAACAGAGACAGATAGAATCTGCGTCTTATAATGTTATGATCTTATTTTGTAGTTCAGGGTTTAAATATTGAGTCTCAGCGGTTTTAACAATTTCAACCGCTTGTGTGATCTATGACACATTTACGAACCAGACATTCTTTTATAAAAGGCGCCGTTATATTTGGAAATCATGACACGCAGTTAATAAAACAACACAATAGCGACCGGTAGGGACAGCCACGGGATCGCCGCTGCATTGCCGCAACTGTACCTAACAGTCCAAATGGTCGCACTGTCCCTGATGGTCCAAATGGTTTCACTGTCCCTGATTGTCTACTGTGCTCTGTGTATCTAATGCACATTTGTGTTTTAAAAACTGACACACACGCTTTGCTGGAATTGGTGCTTGTAACAATACATATGAACACAACTTTCTGCATTATGTGCTTAACATGCTGATCTTTCTTCTGAACCACCACCGTGCCTAGATTGATCAAAATGTATTTCAACTTTGACTGTTGTAAATGTTCAATGCAGTATGTGCTCAATACGCTCAGCTATCTTCTGAACCATCACTGCACCTATGTTTATCAAAATGTATTTCAACTTTGAATATTGTACATGTTCAATGCAGTATGTGCTTAACACGCTAAGCAATCCTCTGAACCATCACCCCACCTAAGTTTATCAAAGTGTATTTCAACTCTGGCTAATGTAAATGTTAAATACAGCCCCGCAGAAATGTGAGTCGGGATAGTTTGATTAGTGCGTAATTGACAAGAGCCATGCAATAGGGTGAGAGCTGTAATGGTGAGCAGTAAAATATCCAGCCGTGTGCTATTTAAGTTTAGTGAACAATGCAAACCAACCTCTTTAGCACAGACGTCTCTGTAGTTTAAACACCCCATACCAAAAATTCCTAAAGCTCCCAAATGCTGTGCTTTCAAATACTGCATCGCTTAACTGAAATGGAGTGCTGTAAACTCCTATGCGGATGTTTAAAGTTTCTCACACCCATTGCTTGAAACAAAATACAAAGTATTTGGTTAGTGGTTGGTAATTAACAAACATGCGCTGTGTGCCATTTCACAAAGCCTTGTGTAGCTAGCCCCCAGGCTTTCATGTACACACACACACACACAGAATAGGTCCATTGGGGGAACCTTCGTAAGCAAACTTTCTAAAACTGTCCTACAACAACATAAAATGCATATTGCAAAAATACAGGCTGGCAGTTAATATTCAGAATAAGCATGTTTTGCTTTAAAATATCTGTTTGCCGCTGTTGAATAAAAATACATAGTGTTAGATTCTAGAACAAACTTTAAATAAACTGATTTACATATTGCTCTGCCAATAGAAAAACGCTTGTATTTTGCTTATCCGGCATATTAAACAGCTGGTCTAAAAACACTTGGAAACATTTCCTCTATTCCAGATAACACAGATCTGCGCCTTGAGCATATTAATAGCTCTAGAAATAGTCTTCTCTAACTTCAAAGATTTTATGCTTTTAAAAACATAGCCCACCTGGTCAGAAAAACAGCTATTTAGTTACAAGCCTTTACATAAAGACTAAACACATTTTATTTTTAAATGTATGTTTGCTCCATTTTTAAATAGCATCAATTCACTTTTTAAAAGGAAAATGCCTCGTTAGTCCGTCGGTCGCTTCCAGCTGTGGGGCATCCAATTCTCCCAAAATCCGGATCACTATTTTGGGTCGGCTTCCTGGCTTTGCTTTGAAAGACATTCATTTAATGCCCCCCTTATTAGAACATCCCCTAGCCTGCCTTTGACAATTCATTTATTTATTTATTTGTATTTATAAAGCGCACTGGTAGCCCAGGGGCATCGAGGTGCTGTTTACATGAGAGTGACTTAGTTACAGCTTGCGTCATTGCTACTGGTTACAGGAGGTGTAGCACATTAGAGCAGGTTCCATGTTTGGCATAGTAAATACAGGACAGAGTTATGTTGAAAAGGAAGCAGTGAAACATTGAGACAATACAACGCATTTGGAGCACTATGAGTCACTAATAGGAGATTTTGGATGAACAGACGTGTTGTTTTGTTTTCTTTGCGGAAGGTTAGGTGGGAAGAGATCGCTCTTAGGTTGGGTCGAAGGGAGTTACACTGGGTAGCAGGGATGAAAGGGACGCTAGAGCCTCCCACACATGCTTTATTGACCTTCGGTACTGAAAGAAGGTTGGTTTAGCGGGTTCTGAGTGGTCTTTCTGTGAGTGGTCTGGTGAATCCCAGAGATAGGTATTGTGGGCTGCGTGGTGGATGCATTTGTGGGTGAGGGACAATGTTTTGAATATGACTCGTTCTTATCAAAACAATATTCCACATGCAGGCTGCTAGGCCCTTTGAAAGTCCCAGTAGTTGTGGATAATGTACCATGAATGGCCTGAATGGATGCCGATTAGACACACCACCCGCATGATAGCTTGCTCTTGATTACAATATCCTCAGGGGTCCTGTGACTTTACAATGAATGGGGCCATGCAAACACAATTTAATCAAGCCAAGCGCATGAGGGCGCGTCCGGATGCAGTCGTCCAGAGACTTCATTCTGCTATCTGTTTCATATAAATTACTAATACACAGTGAACCCAAAATAGCTGAGTCAGATAGCCGGGCCTCGTGTGACTTATGTAGCTTCATAAAGGCCAGCTGCAGATGTGTCGCTGCAAAGACTTTGTTTTTGCAGCTCGGCCAGAATGATTGTATCCAGTGCACCAGCATTTTTTGCATGCTTGGGTCTGTGTTGTCTGGAACCGTGTAATTAGATTTTTACTTTTCATTTTGTTAAACATTATAAACTATATATTCACAAATTTCACAAATTGAAAAAAAAATAGCGCAGCTTCTGGCATACTATGTTCACAAGGCGTTGGGACATGCCCGAGCATGCCCCGGCAACTTCACAATGTCGCCAAAAATGTATATCCATTATTTTATAATTTTGGTATGAATTTGTTCAATGTCAGGCCTTTCTATATATCCATTTAATTTTAATATTTAAAAAAATGTATATCATTTTTTGAATTTTGATATAAGAAGGTCTACCATTTTGAATTCAACATTTTTTGATTATGATATAACAATTTGGATATAATTTTGATATAAAAAATATTGATATAAAAATTACAATATAAAATTGACCAATAACAATTTGATATTAACATTTTTTGATTTGGATATAAAAATTCCGATATTTTGATATCAAAACATTTTAATACAAAAAAGACAATATCAAAAATGACCAATATTTTTATATCAAATGTTTTGATATAAAAATTAGATTTTTGATATAACAAATGCTGATATAAAAATGATATTAAAAAATATCCAATATAATTTTAATGTCATACTTTTTTATTTTTGATATTTTTGATAAATAAAAATAATACAAAGTTTATATAAACTCTGTTGTACAATTATATCAAATCTACATGAAATGATGACGTCAGTAAGGACAACCTGCCCCCATGTCATCGCCGCATCACTGCCCTCCGCGCTGCCCAAGGTATCACGAAAAGAGAACACATCTCTGAGGTCAGAAAACTAGCCCACTGGCTACCAATAAGTTAAAGAATCATCTTCAAAAGCTCTGACACTGACCCACAAGTGCATCCACCTCTCACAAAGGATGCACCCCGTCTCCTCCACAAGGCCAACCAGGTCACCATATACCAACATGCTCTGTGTGCCACTAGTAAAAAGAGCCAGAGCAGGTGGATCCAGCTTCCCTTATTTCGCATCAACACACTGGAATGCCCTACCTCCCACAATCCGAGGTGAGCCCTCCCTCATTGCCTTCCGGAAAGCTATGAAAACCATCCTCTTCACATAAGGTCTCTCACAGCACCATGTTTGCCAATAAACTGTCTGTAATGTAATAACCAAAGATGCATGAGCTGTAATGACTAATCTGTTTGTAGCAATCATAATGTGCCAATGACTGCTACCAATCCTGTACCCCCTGTAACTAAGTTCCTGCAAGTAACAGCGCCACAATGCCCCTGGGCTGTCTGCGCGCTATATAAATATAAATAAATAAATAAACCTTTACGCTTGTCGTCTAACTTCTCAGAACTTACTTTGCCCTCGACCAAGCAACAGCGCACACAGGATCTCCCATATTAAAAACATTTTGATATATACTTTATATCATTTTGATATAAACTTTATATCAAACCGTATCAAATGACACAAACACACTTTACATATCCGTTTATATAAAATAGGATATCAAATCGATATACAATTTGATATGAAACCATTTTGATATCCAAAATTAATTTATATCAAATTCCATATCAAAAAGAAATCAAACCCATATCAAAAGGGGGCGGGGATAAGGACAACCATGGGGGCGTTCCCACCTGTCAAAAGTTTTACATTGGAAAAAAGGGGCCCCCCCTTAACTACTCGTGCGCATGCCACACACTCATTTGAGCAGTCGCTCACTCACTGACTGTCTCTGTCAGAAAGCCTTAGTGAGAGAGGCTGGCATGTACCGCACTAATCATTGGAGTGGAGTGAGACTGACAGTAGGCAAAAAGGTAGTGAGAGAAAGAGTGGCCTCCAGAGGAGAGGGCTGAGAGAGACTGAGAAGAGTGGGTATACAGAGAAACACCCTGACAGGACTGCATTTGCGAGGCAGACTGATGAGCGGCAATTCACCTTCCTCCACGAGACAGATGTCAACAATAGATTGCTCTCACGATTACAGCATCCATGGCGCAGAGCTGCGAGGACGGCTCTCAGCACTATGACAAACTCGTCAAGGCATGCATGCATTTTCAACATAGACACAGGTAGGCGCTCACAGGCACCAATGCCATGCTCAATTTTCATATTTGACAATGACTACATGTGCACAGTGCACACAATTCCTTTACAACCCACCAGAACGCTACAAGAACGGTCGCTGAGTAAATGCAGATTTTAAAAAAGGAACCATTTAGGCAAATACTGTAAAATACTGAATTATACAATATTTGCCCCATAAAGATCGATGGGTTTAATCAACCGCCCCTGTGTTGTTGGCATTTATTTAAATACTGAAATGTAAAATGTAATAGTATATTTGCACTGTCTGCTCAAAGGTACTTCATGCAACAACTGGAGAGTAGAGACATTCGCAAGTCCTGTTAGTTGCTCTGCAGTTATCCTGCTTTATCCGACAGTTACTGGCCCCTCTAGCCATCCAGCATCCAAAGTTATTGCGCCATTAATCACACCAGCAGCACAGAGATATTGCCAGTAATCACAGCCTACTGGGTAGTCATTAAGCTGCTAATGGCTGCAGACCTGCTGCTCTGCCTGTGTGGTCGGTCGGGTGCTAAGTAATGCAAAGAGCGTTCCAAGAGGCATGTGCTCCTTTCGGTATCTGGTCATTGCGTCTAATGCCAGTCCATCAAATTCTTTCCATCTAAAAAATGTGCATCGAATGCATGTTTTGGGGGGGTAAAGGGTTAATTTTTGTTCAGGTGGATTTTATAGTGTAAAAAACAGAAGTTTGGGGGCCCCTCCCGTCCCCCAAAAAATGAACAAAAAATGCATTCGATGCACATTTTTTAGATGGAAAACATTCGATGCAAATGCATTTAGATGCAAGGGATTCGATGCAATGACCATAAACCGCTCCTTCCCCTAGAAGGGTAGTGAAAGGGCGGGGCCAGCAGTCCGCTGAGAGAATGGTAAGGCAGGTAATGGGGTGGCAATGCAAGGGAACGTGCAGTGCTGCTGATTGGCAACTAGGCGAAGAAGCACAACACAATATGATGGAAAATACCATATGCTTATTGTCAAATTGCTAATGTGTTATCCATTTTAGACAAGTGGATAGTGTGTGTTCTTCTGTTGTATGAGATAATGGTGAAGTGACGTTGTTGATGTCCAAAAAGGAAGAGCCAATTCTGAGGCAGGCCAGTAGTAGTAGACTCACTACACATCTCTGAGTTAGTGAGTCTGTGTATACTTTGGGTGTGGTCTTCTTCCCAAAGCCCCCCTGGGTGCACGCAGTGGGCGGGCTCCCCGCACCCATCCTGTGCCATATAGCATATGTCCTGTAAAACATGTGAACGAACAGTGCAGCAGTGACCTCTCTGTACAGCTGCCACCTACTATAAAGTGCAGAGGACAAGTTGGGGTATTAATTAAGGCCCCACAATTTTAAAGTATTTATTTTTTCTAATGTACTGTTATTATTAATCCATGCTTAGTTGTGTACTCTTATTGTGGTCACGGTGCTATACAACAACCAAATTACAAGGAGCATTTTTCCACATTCAGTAAAATGTGAAATGTCTTCCCACAGTTGCCTGTAAGGAGACAGGTAAAAAGCTGAGCTCCTGCTTACCAAGCCAAGTTCCATGTTTTCCTCCTATGTGGTAGGGTTCAAGAATACAGAACACACATGGGGCTGAGGGCATCTTTAAATCAAGTAAGCACACTCATATAGTTCCAACATTTCAAATCCATTGCCATTGCTTCCCACACAAATGCATTTGTTAGAAACACATATACACCAAAAATATGGTGATTGTGTTTTGCTAACTGAAGCGACCTGCTGCTGTATTTTCAGAAGTTTCTCGCTTGTTTTCATTGAGGATATATCTGGCCATATTGTCTAGCAATGTGCTTTTATTTCAGAAAACTACAGATAAGGTCATTTTGACTATCAAAAGAAGTAAACTGCAAGCAAGTTCCAAGGGTGTCATGTGATGTCAGGGCAGGGATTGGCCCTGGGGCAGGCGGGCAGGTTGCGACTACTGCTGGATTGCCTAATAGTGCGATATAGCCTATTTACCTCGAAGGTCTTGAGGCAGGGAAGTAAGCATTTTTCAGGTCTTCACTGAATGGGCAAGGCTCAAGTCCTAAAAAAAAGTGGGAGTATGGGGGACTCATTACTTTATGCATAGGCGCTGAGTATATGGGGACAGAGGGCATAGGTGCAAACATTCTCCTTGCAATGCTCTTCGAAATCACTGGTTGTGGCAGGGTTTCTGTCTCCTCTCCTGCTGGGTTCAGGCTCAGTGACGTGTTAGCATGCATCTTGCAAAATTAGCAACTGCTGCTCATTTCAAAATTGGAGGGGGTGGGCAGGCCAAATCTGATTAGCAGGTGCGGGAGAAGGGGATGATGAGCTTTTCACTTAATAGATTTCATAGTCAAGTTCAGATTTCATTTTAATTGGACGTTCCCTCCATAACAAATGTGTGGTGTGTAACTGATAATAGATGTGGCTTGTAGTGTAACATTTTATAAATGAAATAAATATCAGTTAGAAAACCCTGCCAGTTTATCCTTGAATATTAAGCATCCCAATAAGACAGAGAAGTAGAAAGAAAATGCTAAAACATACACATTATAGTAATTGTTTTAATTTATAATTGAACACCAAATACATGCTGCAACATACAGACATAATACACGAAAAGGTATGCCTCCCCATCAACACTTCCTAGTTACAGCTGCAAAAAGTAAGGAAATGGTAGTGATCCGACCCCTCTCTGACCCGACCAGTGTGGTACCCCCTGACCCCTGGCAACCCCCCCTGGCATTAAAAAGTGGCTCTGCCACTGGCTGCAGTGCCAGAGGAGTTTATGGGCCAGACCTGATGCTGCAAGATACACAGTGAACACAAAGGCCACGGAGGTTGGAGACTTGGCAACGCAACGTCAGGACAGAGGTGCAGCATTGTGAGCATATGCCAGCCGAGGCAGGCACCTCGCAGATGCGTCACAAGGCTCGTATGCCACTAGGAGCGTGGGCATTTTTCAGTAGAGACAGCCCCGAGCTGAAGGGAGCGGTGGGTGTAGGTTGCCTATCACATCAGCGATGCAGCATTAAATCATCATAGGTCCTGAGGCCAAGAGTTATGCAGTAGGTCAATCAGGCATTTGATCAGAATGGTTAATGGCCAGCCCAACTCTGGGTAGGAGGGAGCAAGGCTGGGAAATGAAAATGGCGAGAGGAATCACGCAGGTGCAGAAACAGGGAGTCAATGTAGGGTTTTGTCCACACCATGGGCACAAAGAACATGGGAGCGAAGGGGGCAACTGTCCCCTCTGCTCTTTGGAGCGGGGATAGGAATCTTGCATTGCCCTCTAAAAATGTTTAAAGTGTTTCTAAGTGAGATTGTAGAGAGTGTTGCTGTTGCTGAATATGAAACACCATTCTGCTAATAAATCATTTAAAGGCAATGCACTGCTTTTAACGCAGCGGTCTTGTCCGTTTCCGGGGAATTCACTGTGTTTGTTGATTTCTTTTAAAAGATGATTGATGAGTCATGAAGCACAACGCTGGAATAGTGACTCTGCTGAGCAACTGTTGCTGAGTTCTGTATGTAACCTGCATGCCACTGCCCCCTGTTTGAATCTTTGTTTTGCTGGCTCAGCCTCTTCCCTTTTTCTGAAGAAGTGAATCGTACTTTTGCAACCATATTTCGATTAAGATGTCTTATATGTTGTCAGATTGTTTGATTATGTGAGTTGAGTTGGGGGATTTTTTGCCGCTGTGGTGAAAAAGGTTTGAAACCACATACTAGCTGAATGGGAAGATAAGCACTGTACCTGCAGCACATTTGCTCTTAAGTTATTCACTAGCATGGAAAAGCTGGTAGATTTATGTCGAAACCTTTAAGCATTGCTGGACAGCGCTGCCTTGAGCCCTGACATCGAGATTTATTTGGGCACCATTCGATCTCAAGATGAGACATAATCAAGAAACTGTAAAACTACAGCTTGAAAATGCCACATTATGGGCGCACACGCAACTGACATGTAGCAGTACTTTAAAATGTAGCAATACTTTAAAATAACAAGCGTAGAAAACGTGCAGGTGTCAGCATTATTAGAGTTTCTTGGAAAATTGTTTGCCTACTTGCATAGTGTCCATGTAATAAAAACTGGACTTTTCTGTGCTGACGTTCCAAGAAATGCTAAACTGCACTGGTCAGTGATTGCTGTGTATGGTTACCATGTGCAGTGTACAGGGCTAAGATAAGTGTAGGGGGCGGATCAAGTGCACCTGGTGGGAGACAGTGTAGGCGGGCACCGTAATATGGTTTTTCTTACTTATTAGTACTAAACGCGCATGCCTCTTACCTGGCTTGTGTATCCCTGCTTGCCTGGGTTTCTGGGTCACCCTGGCTGTGCTGCTCTATAAAAAAAGGACTTTGTCAGGAAAGGTAATACGCATCCGAATTCCCCACACTTATTTTTAGTTATGGTTCGAAAATATATAGATCTGGACTTCAACCCCAGTACACCAGCAATTTTCTAAATTTTATTCAAAAAGGGAGTAATTCATTTCACAGTATAATACTATTCCGAAGCAGCTGCATTAAAAACCCCAAAAGAGTCCTTTAAAAATATATACAAATCCTTACAAAGAGCGCTTTGCAAAATTACAAAAAACATACACACAATCCTTACTGGAGAACCAGCGGGCCAGGGCTGCTTCAAGGACCCTCTGTGCTGCAGGCGGCCTTTCCGTGCAATTCTGGGTCTTTGGAAGTTGCATTTAGAGCCGCACAATGTTGCTAGGTCTGGAAAAGATCCGGGGCTGCACCAATGCTGGGAATGTCGGCTCGGGGCTAGCTAGCCTTTTGGTTGTAGACCCCGAGATTCTACCCGGGGCTACAACCAAAAGACTATAGCCCGCTAAGCCCCTCCTGCTCCCCCCACCCCCAGCAACGCCTCTGAGCCGCAGTATGCAAGGGGCCCCAACGTTTTTTGTTGTTGCCGATCTGCGTTTGCCAAAGGCAGCCCAGTGCGATAGCAGCGAGTCCTAGCCCGGTCACATATGTCAGAAGAAACCCGGGTTGATTTCCGCAGCAGAGGCGCAGACAGGGTAGGGGCTTTGAGGGCAAGGCCCAGGTCCGGCCTTAAGATCAGCAGCGCCCTGGGTGAAATAGCGCCCCCACCCCACCGTGCGCCCCCGTTAACAGGGTGCGGGACGGAAGGGGGCGGTGCCAGGATGGTCAACTTTTTTTTTTTTGTCTTTTTTTTTAACCTCCTCGCTGCACAGTGACGCAAGGCGTTTACAATAAAAGCCCTGCCCCCACTCCGGGGGAGCAGTTCCGGGGTAGGACACCAACGCACAAGTGTCTGTGTCCTTATTGCTTCTGCCGGAGCTGCGCAGCACGGCCCTGAAGCCCCAGGGCCTCCACTCCTGATTTCCCTCTGACGCACCGGACGGGAATCAGGGACATAACACTGGCGACGAAGGAGCGATCAGAACGGCACGCACGATGCCGCCGCCCAGCACACAAGGCCGCTAGCAAGGGCGAAATGTTTGGAAACCACGGTGGGGACACACAGACCCCCACCTGAAAAAAAAAATGTTTTTCTTCTCACGTGCTCATCAATCAGCTGATGCAATCCACGGTACACACGGGGGATTTCCATTGACTTTGCCCACAACTGTGGCTGAGAAGCTGGCACTAGGTGGCCAAACATCATTGGGCATACCTCTCCAAACTGAACAGCAGGCGGAAAAGGGGTGGAGAAGAAGCCTCGGGCCAATTTGGTGGATACACAACAGAGAAGCCAAGAGGACTCACTAAGAACATTCCAAGGTGAGAAAACAATTATAATAAGTGCGCACCGACAGGTGTTTTTTTCAACAACAAAAAACATGGCTACAGGCACGTCCACTCCTAGACCCGGCACGCCCTCCAGAATAGCTGCCAACCTGTCACCAACCACGCCGCAGGCACGCCCGCAAGGAGGGTCAACCATCACACTCAACCCCTTTGATCCATACACCAACCCATCATTGGTTGGCCCACAATGGCAATTGTGGATACAAAAATTTGAGATGGCCATGGAGTGCAAAGGCATTACCACATCAAGGAAAATGAGGTCGCACCTCCTACTGAATGTTGGGGATGAGGTCCTATGCATCTTCAATTCGCTGGCGATCACGGACGGCCTCGACATTTACCAACAAACGAAGGACGCCCTGACGGCTCACTTCATGCCCAGCTCAATCCAAACTATGAAACATTTATATTCCGCACCACCATCCAGATGGAAGACGAGACACTGGATGCCTATCACACCAGGCTCTGGAAACTCGCAATATCATGTGAATTCATGGACATTGAAAAGGAAATCCGACGCCAACTCATAAATGGGATACACTGAGAGAAGCTAAGGAGGATGGTGCTAATCGAAAAAGGAATATCCCTGACCAGGATCCTGGAACTTGCCCGCTAGAGGGAGTTGGCACATGGCAGGGTGGCATATATGGGCACAACCCTAGAGAAACTCCAGCCGGTTCTTACCACAGCAACCATGGCCCAAATAACGAATCGCCAATATACGAGGGACGAGGCCAGTGGAAACAGCACGCACCCCAGATGGCAACACAGAACCCCAGGACCCACAGAATGTGGGTGGTGCGGAGGGCCTCGCCACGGAAGACGCAACTGTCCGGCCCAGGGTACCACATGTGGGGCATGCAGCAGAAAAGACCATTAGGCAAGAGTGTGCAGATCATCGGGGGTGCCACAACAACAACCACAAACACCCCAGGACAAGAATGCGGGAAGGAAAAAGAAACAGGCCAGCGCCCGCCACGTCAAAACCACAAATTTGTCAACCGAGGAGGAAGGGGACCATGTGACACACACCCAGCAAGAAGCTGCAAACGACCAATGGAAGAAAGGAAAGAAAGTATACCTAATTTCAACACTGAACTACGGAAGCACAATACCCAAAAAGAGACTGCGAAGGCAAAAATGCCAAGTAATGATCCAAGGGCAAGACACGCAAATGACTATAGACACTATAGTCATGCCACTGACCACATTCCGAAAACTACGGCCCCAACCAGCGCTGAAATCGACGGACACCTTACTGTTTGCATATGGGTGAAAAACTCCACTGCCCATAGTAGGCAGATTTCGGACCACACTCAGCAAAGGTGAAAAATCTCTGCAGTCCAAAATCTACGTAGTGAACGCAGGCATTGAGTACCTTCGGAGCGGAGACGCAGCAGAGGACCTGGGACTGATAAGCTTCATATGCGAAGTGACCGACTCACAAGACGTCGACAACATTCTCAAGAGATACCCGAACCTCCTCAAAGGGATTGGATGCCTAAAGGGGAAGTCAATCAAGCTGCACATCGATGAGTCTGTCCAGCCGCGAGCAGTGCGACACCGAAGTACGCCGTTCCACATACGGAAAAGGAGCTCAGGGCCCTTGAGAAAGAAGGCATCATCGAGGAAGTGACTGGGCCCACGCTGTGGGTGTCACCCATGGTCGTCACCACGAAGCCCAAACAACCTGGGAAAGTGAGACTACGTATTGACATGCACCTCCCCAACGCAGCAATAAAACGGGAGCATCACATCACCCCGACCCTCGATGAAATAGTAGCAGACCTTACAGGATCCAAGATATTCTCGAAGGTTGACCTGAACGCCGGATATCATCAACTGAAACTACACCGTGATTCCCGGTACATCACGACGTTCTCTACTCATATCGGCCTACGCACATACAAGCGGCTCAGATTCGGGATTTCATCGGCGGCCAAAGTTTTTCAGCAAACCATCCAGGAGGTGATACGAGACATTCCCAGGGTTTTAAACGTCAGTGATGACATTCTCATTTGTGCAGAAAATAAGAAGAACACGTACGAAGGCTTCACATGATACTCAGCAGGATAGAGAGTGCGGGGTTGACTATCCACAAAGAGAAATGCGAGTTCCTAAAGGAGGAGATCTCTTTTTTCGGGTACACCTTTAACAGCGCAGGCACTTCGGCAGACCCCCAAAAAGTAGCAGCCATCCAGGCTACCTCACCCCACACCACACCTACGGAGGTTCGCAGTTTCCTAGGAAGGTTCATCCTGAACATTGCCACACTATCAGAACCCCTACGAGAACTCACGAAAGCCAGCACGAAATGGGTCTGGGGGCCAACCTGCCAAGAAGCGTTCGAACACAGCAAGACATCACTCTCGGCAGACACCACCGTGGCATATTATGACCCTGCACTGTCAACCGAAGTGTATGTTGATGCCAGCCCCGTGGGTCTGGGAGCCATCCTCATACAGGTGGCCAACACAGGAGAATCAATGCCGATTGCCTATGCATCCCGCGCACTGATACCGACGGAGCAACGATACTCGCATATCGAAAAAGAAGCGATCGCAGTACTGTGGGGCTGCTGCTATTTTCATCTATATCTATACAGCCGGAAATTCAAGACCTATACGGACCACAAACCACTACTTCCGATATTCACAGGCACGTCATCACACCCCCCTGCCAGGATTGCAAAGTGGCTGTTACATCTACAACAATATGATTTCGAGCTAGCATATCAGCCAGGCAGTGGTAACCCGGCAGACTTCCTGTCGAGACACCCAAGAGCGGCCACACCGGGGGAAATACACGTGGCGGAAGAAACGGAGGAACGCATTTGCCAGGTGATACACACCATGAAGCCAAGGGCCATCAGAATAGAAGACATTGTAGAGGCTACGCAAAACGACCCGTGCTGTGATCTGGTGAAAGACACAATCATCTCAGGAGAATGGAAGTATTTCCTACGGAACATCCACAACAGAACAACAGAGGCCAAAGAATTCCTCACGGGAATCTTCACAGTCAGACAGGACCTATCCATCACAGAAGAGGGGCTCATCCTATGAGGGACCCGTATTGTCATCACTGAAAGCCTACAGGATAGAGTAGTAGCGTTGGCACACGAAGGCCACCAGGGGATGATAAGCACCAAGGCACGGATGAGGCACCGCGTCTGGTTCCCCCACATCGACGGAAAAGTCGAGCAGCTAGTCAACACCTGCCTCCCATGCCAAATAACGGGGGCTCTGCCCAATACCGATCCCATCCTATCAGCGGCGCGATGGTCCGCTAGATGGGACGCCATCAGCCTAGACTTCTGCCAAGTACAGGAAGGCACATACCTATTGGTGGCTATCGACGACCACTCCAGGTACCCTGAGGTCGAAATCGTCAACTCCACGGCAGCAGAGGCGGTCATACCCGCAATCGAGAAAATGTTTGCAACGCATGGCCTTCCAAGGAGGATTAGGAGTGACAACGGCCCACCGTTCCAAGGAGAGGAATTCAAGAAATACCTCGCAAAACTTAACACCCACTATCACCACATAATGTCAAGATGGCACAGGCCAATGGCGATGTTCAACGCTTCATGCGAACAGTGAACAAAGTCTTGCGCCTGTCGCGCGTCAACGCAAGCCCCTGGAGAGTGGATTTATACATATTTCTGAGGAACTACAGGGTAACACCCCACAGCACAATGGAAATACCGCCAGCGGACATGATGTACGGGACAATCATCAACTCGTCCATCCCGCACCATCCGAGCAGGAGCACAGACACGTATGACCGTGAACGCACTGAACTAAGGAGGACTGTGGCAAATGCGCACATGAGTAACAAAAGGAATACCAAGTGGTCCCACCACCGAGTTGGTGATCAAGTGGTCATGGTGAGAAACCCATCAAAATCGCAATTAGACACCCAATATGACGCTGTCCCATGGACTGCAAGCCAGAGGCATGGCACCATGATAACAGCCAGGAGGGGACAAAGACAAGTAACGAGAAATGCGTCTTGGTTCAAGGGTGTACCAAAGGATCTTTGGACGGACGGCGAGCCGCAACCGGAGGAAGAAGAGTACCCGCCCATGGGGGAGGGACATGACCACCCGGAAGAGGAAGCAACCATGGACGACAGGGTGGAGGAATCACAGAGTGAACCAGGACTGGGTGAGCCGAATGATGAAGGTGAGCAACCCGATGGGACCCAGGGATTTGCACCCAGGGGTCGACGATATAGTTTAAGGACTGCGCCCCGGCCTCTGGCCAGACTACGGCCAGACTCAGAGACTATTGGCCTCATTACACAGTAGGTGGTAAGGGATTACCGGTACCGGTAAGGGCACAGGTGTCGGTAATCCCTTACCGCCCTACTACGAGGTCCCTCAGCGGGTCCCGTCCTTAACGTGTGGTCAGTACCATTGTTAGCTCCTTCCCCATTCCCATTGAGCCCTATCGGGGCTCGAATGGGAATGGGGAATGGTAATTGGCATGGGGATTTACCGGGTGCTCCAGGGTCAGAATGTCCCGGTAAGTCCCCATACCGCCTACCCGGACCCAGAAGGGGGTAGCCATGGCTCTAATAGCGCCATGGTTACCTCCTACTGTGTAATAAGGCCCTATGAGTGGTAGAAGACCCACTCGAGAGACTACCTATTTCCTTAGTTAGAACTATTTGCCAATGTAATGTTTATGTGTTAAATGTTTTGTTTAAAATAAAGGAGGAATGTTACATCCGCCCTGTGTCCCGCTACGCGGTGACACAAGGCGTTTACAATAAAAGCCCTGCCTCTGCTCCGCGGGAGCAGCTCCGGGGCAGGACACCAACGCACGAGTGTCCGTGTCCTTATTGCTCCTGCCGGAGCTGCGCAGCCCTGAAGCCCCAGGTCCTCCACTCCTGATTTCCCACCGACGCACCGGACGGGAATCAGGGACATAACACTCGCCTCGGGGAGGAGGTTAAATAGGCCACATTAGCACCCCATTGTCATTGAAGGAGCCCGCCACTGCGGGTGCATTCAATGTCAATGAGGCACCTGCCACTACACCAGCTCGGGGGACCCCTTGAAAGACTCCCCCCCCCAGCTGGCATGGTGGTGGGCTAATGGCCCCTTTTCTTATGAAAAGTGCCCGCGGAGCAGGTGCGCATTTAAATGCTACGCCGCCGCGGGTAGAAAAGGCCGCCTGCCACGCCTTCTCCCACAACTCCAGCTTGGGGGAGCCCTTGAAAGACTCCCGTGAGCTGGCGTGTCGGGGGCTAATGATGCCCTGGGGGGCGTGGCGCCCCGGGCTTTCGCCCGGCTCGCACCCCCCTAAGGCCGGCTCTGGCAAGGCCCACCCAAATCTGTAAATGGCCACTCAGCAGTGCTGTGTGGGCATTTACAGGTGTTAGTGTCACTGCAGTGGGCCCAACTACATTAGCTTCAGGCCCCACTTGTTCAACGACAATCCTGGCTACACCACTGTTCCGCAGCATGCGGCCGTAAGCAAGTCCGGACCAGAGCCGCGTCTGGGGTTCAATGGGGGTCTGCTGGCCAC
The DNA here is from genome assembly GCF_040938575.1 of Ambystoma mexicanum. Lineage (NCBI taxonomy): Eukaryota > Metazoa > Chordata > Amphibia > Caudata > Ambystomatidae > Ambystoma > Ambystoma mexicanum. Next base: position 320,218,306 of record NC_090926.1, on the reverse strand, counting down.
GAAGCAGACCCAGCACCAATCACGCTGTGCTCTCCTCCTTCTCATGGGGAGAGCCGTGTAGAACAGCAGCCTGGGCGGTGCTGGTGAAGTCGAGGTGCTCCCTGTCCAAAAGAGGAATGGCCAAACAAGTGCGCTGAGCCACCAATGACATGCGCTAGAAGACCTCCACCAGAGTCTCCTCACTCGGGAGCATCGCCAGTACCCATGGCCAAGGGCAGTGCTTTAAGTGGGAATAAAGAAGTGCAACTACGAAGCCGGACATTCTGGCGCAGCGCTTTCGGCGTGGGCCGTTTTGGAGCAGTGCCTTTAGCACAAGACCTTTTTAGACACACCCTGTTTGCAGGCAATGCCCAGTGAGATTAAATTATGTGCCAAGGAGCACACATTTCTGTAAAGCAGTGTATCTGAGATCCCTTCGCACAAACTTGCAGTCTGCACTATGATTGTGTTAAGAAAGTTTGAATATCTATATTAAATTAGACTTTATTTGCGTATCAAACTAGCAGAAATAGCTGTAAACTAAGCATTAGAAGGGTAGTTTTATTATTGCTCGCTTTCATTGCCTAATAAAAAAACTCGATAGGTAAGTGCAGTCGTGTGCGAGTTTTCAGTTGAAAACTTTGCATCACAACTCCAATTACCTAAACATTTACCTATTAGAATAGGAACTGCTAATAACAAAAAAACGCCTCTAAAAGGTAGTTTCCCGGGCTTTCCAAATCCATCCCTGCTCCATCAAAGGACCCCAATGGAAAAAAGGTGAAGCCCACTTAGCGAAATATTGTGTTCAGCGCCTGGTGTGAGAGCACAGTAGACGCATATTTGCCTCTCCTTTAGTTCTGCAGGGTGGGCCCCAAAGGAGACATTATGGGCACTACAGCTGGTGGAGGGAGCAGGAGGGAGAGGGCGGTGATATTCCCAGCAAAGGCTGCAGAAGCTTAGTCCTTTAAGTTGCGAGTACGGTAATCTCTTTCAGGCCTTGAGAAGTGCAGGCACTCAAATGCTCAAAAATAAGAAGTGCAGGTACTGAGGGCCGGGTAGGACCGGCCCATTTAAAGCACTGACCAAGGGACACTGCTGCCCCCTCCCCACAGTGCCAGCAAGCGTCCTAGTCACTCAATGAAAGCTTGAGCATTTTTGCTGGCGACCAGTAATGCCACAGGAGAATATGTTGCACGTGACTTCTAGTCACATTTGCTTCTTGCTACCCAGAAGCATATGGACGCCCATGATATCTCGAGCTTAGTCGGTTTCCCAGGCTACACTACCCGTCACTCAGACAGTGAGGGTACTGCGCTGTGCTTAACAACGTTTGTAGCATCCCCCTCTGCACGCCCCATACTCTAATGGCTTGTAAATAGAGGGCAAACCAGAAGGCCTCCAGTCAGTCTGGGCGCCATGCACCTCCAGCAATGCACACACAAGGTCCCCGAGTGGCAGCTCATACTTACATTTTAAGTATTCAAATGTACGAAAATATTACTAGACCAAATGTTTGCCACCATGACACCTGCAGAGACCCAAGACTGCCAATACAGTTTCTGCCAGCCCAAGTTTGCCCTCTTCCCAATTCCCCAAAGGAAAAACCCAAGCCCTTTCTGAATCAGTTCCCTAACAGTTAACGGGAGAGGGAGAGCATTACAAAATGTTGGACAGCTTGGGTAGCGCTATCATTTTTACAGTACTGGTCTTCCCCCACATGGTTGGGTTCAATTAGATCATCTTATGGTGTCCCCCTTTACCCTTAGCATCACATACTCCACATTCACTGCCAGAACTCGAGGTGTTTTCTGACCAACCTAATAGCTGAAAGTGCCATCTAAAGCAAGTCTTTGATAGCGGAAACACCTCACTCTTTCCCTTACTTTTTTTTTTTTTTTTTAAATGTATTTTATTTTATAACGACCACACAGTGCAACAAAACATAAATAGAACACATCAAGCCACAACAAAGGCCAAACAACAGATATAAAAAAGAAAAGAGAAAAAAAAAAAACAGAACAAAATTAACTTAACAATCCCCTTCCCTCCCCCCTATGAGCCTGTAGGGTGTCCACCATCATTGTCCGTTCCGTGTGGTGGGGTTCCGTCGCTCTCAGATCCAGCCGAGGTCGACCCCATACTAAACAGTTCAGTCAATAGCACCTTCCATGCCGTGAGGGAGCTCACCTCTTCCTCCCCTCCCGCCCTGCTGGCTTCCCACCATGCTGTCGTCTCGGCGGCAGCCCATTTCTGGAGGTCACGCCACCATACCTCCACCCGTGGCCTCTGACAATTCTTCCATCCCATGGCTATTCTGCGTTTGGCAAGTGTATAAGCCAAATCTTTAAGCTTCTCCACGTGCCGAAGCTTGCGCGCCCTGGGGTACCCTCCAAGCAAACAGGCCCAGGCCGAATCTATCTTAAGTACAATGCCCCTCCCTGCCAGCTTCTGCGCCACTTCACCCCAGTAGGTTGCAATCACAGGGCAGGCCCAGAACATGTGAATCATATCAGCGTTCTCTGTGTTACACTTGGGACACGCCTGGCGCCCAGCATCTCGAAATCTGGAAATTCTCAGGGGGGTCATGTATGCCCTATGCGTGATATATAGTTGTATCTGTTTAAACCTGGCATTCCTCGATACTCTTTTGTGGTACCCCAGGGCGCGCTCCCACTGCCCATCCGCCATCGGGGCCCCCATCTCTGTTTCCCATTCCAACCTCAGGTACCCCAAATCCTTCCCAACCTTTGCCATCAGCATCTCGTACAGCCTGGAGACCTCGTGCCCGCCCTCGGATGCGTCATACATGATCTCCAGTGTCGCATCCGGCTCGTCCGCCAATACGGTCTCGGGCCAAGTGCTCCGGACCTCCCTAACCACTCTGTGGAACGTCATGTATTGCCCCGCATGCAGCCCCGCCCCCGCCTCCAGATCTGCGAACTCCGCCAAGGCCCCATCCTGCCAAATGTCCCCCAAAGTGACCAGCCCCACTGACTCCCAGTATGTCCGCAGGATGGCCCTAAGCTGTCCGTCTTCCCCTGCCAAGGCCACCAGCGGCAGCTGCGGCATGCACGGCAGGGGATCCCCCATCATCCGGCAGGCTCTTCGCCACATGTTCCTGCCCAACGCTAGCATCTTAGGACGCCCCCTCATCCATGTGCTGGATACCCAAATAATCTCTCGCAGGTAGAAGGGGGAGCAGTCCTTTCCCAACAGTCTATGTTCCGGGGTTTCGTCGTCCGAAAGCCACTTGGCCACGTACTGCAGCTGCGCTGCCACGTAGTAGGCCTCAAAGTTCGGCAGCCTCACGCCGCCTTTCTCATAAGCCTTCTGCAATTTCCACAATGCGACCCTGTTACGCGTGCCCTGCCATAAGAAATCTCTACATACCCCATGTAGTCTAGCAAAAAACCCCTTGGGTATCATGTATGGAATGTTATTGAAATAATGCAGCAGCCTAGGTAGCACGACCATCTTAAGCATAGCACCCCGGCCCATCATCGCCAAAGGTAGTTTCTCCCAAAACCTCATGCACTTCTCGATCCTCCCCACTGCCAATTCAGTATTGTGCCTGTGTTCCTCCCCGGTCGTATGATATACGTCTATGCCAAGGTACCGAAAGGTGCTTGTCGCCCATGGGATTCGCAATACTGGCAACCTCTCAGCCGGTATCCCCACATAGCCGCCCAGCGGGAACAGAGTGGATTTCCGAGGGTTGACCGCTATACCAGAAAGCCAAGCAAACCTCTCCATCACCTCCAAGACATATTGCAAGTTCTCTTCAGGGTATTGGAGGTACAACAGCATATCGTCGGCATACAGGGATATCAGATGGCTCTCCCCCCCCACCTCTATGCCCACCGGGTCATACTGTTGCCGGAGGTAAATTGCCAAGGGCTCAAGGGCCAGGATGTACAACATTGGGGACCAAGGACATCCCTGCCTGGTGCCTCTACCTAACTGCCACCTGTCCGACACTACTGCCCCCGTACGAACTCTGGCTAGAGGCGCGCTATATAATAATTCGGCCCACCTCCTGTACCCTGGCCCCATTCCGAAGTGATCCAGTGCCGCCAACAGCCACGGCCAACGAACAGAGTCGAACGCCTTGACCGCATCCAGCGCCACTATCGCCATTTCGCCGTCTTTGCTGCATCCCCATTCGACCACTCTGTGTAGGCGTCTATGGTTGTGGGTAATGTTCCTGTCCGGGACATAGCCCGTCTGGTCAGGGTGAATCAGCTTGCCTATCACTCTCCTCATTCTAGCCGCCAAGACAGCTGTTAGGATCTTGCTGTCCTGGTTCAGCATTGACAAGGGTCGATAGGAGCCGCAACCGTGTCCCGGTGTATTGTGCTTGGGGAGTGGCACTATGACCGCTTCCCTGAGTGATTCTGGTAGCTGTCCCAGCTCAAACGCCTCATTAAACATGTCCAGCATGGGTGGGAGTACCTCCTCCCCATACGCCTTATAAAACTCGCTGGGGAACCCGTCCGCCCCCGGGGCCTTGCAAGTGGGCAGCTGTCGCACTATTTCTCTGAGCTCTTCCAGAGTGATCGGAGCATCCATCTCCTCTCGCTCTTCATCGCTGATTCTGGGCAGGCCTATATCCCCGAGTACTTCATCTATCTCCTCTCGGCTCCCCCCTTCCCGATCTTCATACAATGTTTGGTAGTATTCTGCGAATGCCCCATTTACCCCTTCTTGCGTATCGATCTCCGCACCCCCTTCAGTGATGACCGATCGGATCGGGACCCTAGGGGTTTCGCTCTTATATAGCCAAGCGAGGAGCCTGCCTGTCTTGTCCCCACCCGCATGCAACCTCTCAATGTACTTCGTATAATTCAGGTTACAAAGTCTGTCCCAATGCCCAGAGCACCGCTGCTGCAGCTCAGTAACTACTTCCACATCGGTCCCACCCTTCTCCAATTCTTTTTCCAGCTCGATCTCGGCCTCTCGCAGGTCGGTCAGGATTCCGCCCATTAATCCCTTGGACTTCGCAATAGCAACTCCCCTCATCACCACCTTAAAAGCCTCCCACAAAGTACCAGCCGATTTGACACTCCCTGTGTTCGACTCAAAGTACGCGACTATCTCCTCCCTCATGTCCTCCTTGAATACCGGATCCCGTAGCGCTTCCGCCCGAAGGCGCCATGTTGGAATCCGTGCACGTGGGGGGCGCAGCCGCCAATGCATGATTAGGGGCGAGTGGTCCGAGAGGACCCTCGCCCTGTAGTCAATCTGTTCACACTCCGTAAGAATGTCTGGAGTGGCAAAAAAGTAGTCGAGCCTCGTGTGCAGTTGGTGCGGAGCCGAATAGTGCGAATACTGCCTCCCACCCGGGTGTCTCGCTCTCCACACGTCTACCAGGCCTAGATCCGCTAGCAGCGACTGCAACACCTTGGCCGCTGGGCTGGGCCTAACCATTTTGTCATCCGACCTGTCCTCCCTGGGGTTAAGCACACAATTAAAGTCTCCACCCCAGATTACTGTGCTCCCCATCCCTTCACCGAGTCTCGCGCACAGTGTCTTGAAGTAAGTCGCTGTGTCCTGGTTGGGCGCATAAGTGTTTATGATACAGACAACTCTACCTTCCACAATCCCCCGAACCATGGCCAGCCGCCCGTCCGACTCCACAACCTCCCCCAAGAGCTTGAACGGGACATGTGGTGCAACCCAAACCAGCACACCCCTGGCATACGCAGAGAATGTGGATCCAACCACTGTCCCCCTCCATTTTCTCCGCACCATTTCAAGTTTATCCCGTGTCAAATGCGTCTCCTGTAACAAGGCCACGTCTATCCTCTGCCTCTTCAAATACAACATGACCTTATTACGCTTCAGGTAGCTATTCAACCCTCTAACATTCCATGTCAATACCTTAAGGTCTCCCATGATTTATCCGTAGCTCCCATTTCCCCCTCTGGTCTGATCACCTCCCCCCAGTCCCGACTACATCCCTTCTCAGTTTCTTCCCCAGGCTCACATAACAACTAACACCCCCCACCCCCCTAACCCAACCAACCGCCCAGCTCCATCCCTGGATCTCAGGCATCCCCGTGTTCGGTTCTCTACGGAAGCCCCCGCAGAGAACCCGACAGGGTGTCACACCCCACACAGTGACTAACCTAACCACACACTGGGGTACGAATAAAACGGCCCTCGGTTGCCCCCTACACATTTATATCCGCGCTCGGGGACCATGTTCGAAACAGTTAAAAAATGCATCCCCATCACAAAGTGGCAAAGACTATATTCCAGTCCAAATGTTCAAAGTCCGCCAGGCCCACTGTTTCACTTAGCTCTCCCTGCTCCGTCCGCCATCTGCTCATCAGGCTCCTGAGGGCAGTTCTGCGCATCGAGCCATTCCATGGCCTCCTCCGGGGTGTCGAAAAACAGCGTCTTAGCCTTGAAGAAGACCTTAAGTTTGGCTGGGTAGAGTAGCATATACTTGAAACCGGCCGTCCGCAGGCGCCTTTTGACCGCCCCAAAGTTCATCCGACTGCGCTGCACTTGTAGAGTGTAGTCGGGGTAAGCAGAGATGGTTGCCTCCCCTCGCCGTATGGTGCCCCCTTTACGAAAATGTTCCAGAATCTTCTCCCGGTCTTTGTAGTTGAGGATCTTGGCGATCACGGGCCTGGGCGGATTACCCGGCGGTGGCCTTCTGATCAGGGCCCTATGTGCCCTCTCCACTGCAAATCCCTGCGTTAGGGCACCTCCGGTGATCTCCTGCAGCAGCAAAGTCTCAATAAAATCTGTGGGGTTCTGGCCCTCAGCTCCCTCCGGTAGGCCCACAATCCGGATGTTGTTTCTGCGGGCCCGACCTTCTGCCTCTTCAGCCCTGCTTTCCAGGTTGCCTACCCTCTGCACCAGGGCATGGATCTCTCGTTTGTGCGCGGTGCATTCCGCCACAGTCGGGCCCATCTCCTTCTCCAGGGTCTCTGTGCGCTCGGCCAGGGTTCGCACATCTTGCCTCAGGAGGTTCACGTCCTCCTGTACCGCCCCGACCTGAAGTTCCATCGCAGTTTTCAATTCGGCCACCGCAAGTTGGAGTTTGGTCTCCCATGTCGCCTTCAGATCTGCGATCGCTGCCAGGACCTCCTGGTTCGTTCCTCCTGCGGCCATCTCCTTGGGCTGGGCCTTTTCTTTGCTCCTGGTCCCCTCGGTGCCAGGCGATGTCTTGGCAAATTCGTCGAGCGTGGGCTGTTTATTCTTCGCCCTCAGGAGCTTGCTCGTCATATCTTCGATCAGGAGCGTCCCTTCGATCTCGCTTAGGCCCCAAGCCTGGGGGCACTATGTCCCCCCGTCGCCACACAGTTTCGGCTACCTCCAGTCAAGCTTGCTTTCGCTGGATCGCACTGAACGTGAACTGAGGGAGTCGCCTCCAGAATCCGGTCCCCGATCCTTTGTCCCAACATCAAGCGGCGGCAGCCATTTTGTCTGCCGGCGAAGCTCCGGCCCAAAAACTTCACGCGGCTCCTGGGGACACAAGCGCTGCACAATCCCGTATGAAAATGCATCCACATGTGCAGCCGAGCTTCGCATTTACAGTCATCACCGTCTATGCCACATCGTAGCGGCCGTTGCGCGGATTCAGCCGGATAATGTTCGGATCAGCGGGAGCTCCCGTTCAGGCATGTCCTTTCACATGGCGTCCAAGCCACGCCCCCCACTCTTTCCCTTACTTAGTTTATATCCAGAGATATCTCGATAGCAAGATATTACAGTCAACATGGACATAGAAAAACTATAAGTAAAGTCTGACAGGAGCAAAGTGACGTCATGAGCAAGAGAAGATACATAGATGCACTGAATCTGTCCAAAGAAGGAAGATGTAACTGAAGCAACAAAGTAAACATATGTGCGAATAATGAAGAAAACCACATACACTTATAAGATAAGTACAAGAGATGCAGTAGATGTATATACGTAGAAACACAAGGTAGATAAGACAATGTAGAAGATTGCTAATGTAGGAAATATAAAACGAGTAAAGCAGCCATGTTGAGAAAATGGGCGTTAGTTTAGTTTAATTTAGTTTAGTTTATTATTTGATAATGCGCTCCAAACCCAAGGGTAGCCGGGCACAGCCGTTGCAAGAATACTTAGGCTAAGGTTACATACAGAAGGTGCATTACATGTGTTATTAACGTATTTACAATACAAATATACACGAGATTCAAAATGTAGGCATCTCTCATCACAAGGGATAGTCTATGGTCCGGTTTCAGAAGTAACGTGGTAATTATTTACAGTGTTTGATATCGTCCTAGGGCATGGGATCAGTTTGATCAGTCGTCATTAGTCCAGAGCCAACTTTTCACCTTGCATCTAAATCTAGAGTAAGGTAGATTAGCTCTCAGTGCAGTGGGGAGTGCATTCCATGCACGGGCAGCTCTAACAGGGAAGCTTGCTCCACCCGCTTTTGGTAGTTTGAATCTGGGCGTTTCGAGTAGGAAGTGGTTGGAAGCTCTAGTGTGGTGAGTAGAGGATTTTCTGGTCAGTTTGGCCGAGATGTATGGGTGCGCTGTGTTGTTCAGTCCTTTGTGGGTGAGAGATAGCGTCTTGAGGAGAACTCTGTCACTAATTTCTAACCAATGATGGTCTTTCCTAATGTTGGAGATGTGTGCTCTGCGGGGTATGTCCAGGGCTGCTCTAAGAGCATTATTCTGCATATTTGCCTTTTGTTTATGACAGTTTTACTAGCACCCGCTTATAGAGCGTTACAGTAGTCCAATTTAGACATTACTAGGGCATTGGCTAGAGTGATACAGTTAGTTTTGGAAAGGTAGGGTCTACAGTCCCTGATTAATTTGCAGGTGTAAGCCGTGGATGAAGCGAGGGAGTTAACTTGTTTTTTGAGAGATAATGTGGAATCGAGGTAGAAACCAAGTGTTTTTACCTCAGTTGCCACTTTAATTATATTGCCATCTATGTTGAAGGCAAGATAATTAGGGCTGAGTTTTTGAGGTTGGAGTCGGAACCCAGGATCAGTATCTCTGTTTTGTCGTCATTCAGGCAGAGGCCGTGGGAGGCCATCCATGCCTGAATGAGGAGGTAGATCTTGTTTACTAGAGCTGTGTCTTCGACGAAGTTGCCAGATAGGGGGGTGAGGATCTGCATATCGTCCGCATAATTAGTATAAATTACCCCCAGTCTGTCAAGTTTGTCGAAGAATGTTAGCATTGTATAATAGTAAGCGATAAGCGTCAAGGAAAAAGACCAAGGCTGCAGAGCTGACGGGCACTGGAATCGAGTTTTGTGCAATAATAAAGGGTATTTGCTTGGCTCAGGATCAAGGATGTCATAGCAAGAAGCAACTGCAAGAAACGGAAAGGAGTCAAAGAGGATAAGCTAAATACACAGGACATATTCCTCTTAGATTAAGTAAAGGAGTGAATAATTATGAGTGCCAAATATTGAACAATCAAAAATGCAGAAAGCACATGCAGCATGGAGCAACCACGTCTTCAAATGCAAAGAGGAGTATTAGCACACAATATAATTGAAAAAAATAACACTAAATAAAATGTCAGAATGGATAAAATCATGGTCTTCTCAAACGTGGTGTAATAACAGAAGACAAGGCCTATTCATAAAGCTTCAGACAACGACAGCAATGTACCTTCACTCCCTTTAAAGTCCCCAGGAAGAGAACAGGCAGCAAGGTCAACTTCAAAGAAGAAGCCTTGGCTTAGGGCCTAACTGATGAGAGATGGTAGGCTAATTAGCTAAGAAAGGTAGTTGTCTGACGTTGTTTCCCTGCACCTTTTTTGTTGCTTACGAGCCGAATGTCCAAGGTTGGAAGAGAGTGCCAACCTATAATGAGAGTCTTTGTGATGGTGGACCATTGTTGCAGAAGCCTATCCACTGTTGGTATTACGCTATTATCAGTATTTTACATAGTTGAGGAGTGCTGAAAGTGAGCCTAACAGATAAGGGGCAGCCAAGGGGATGATGTTAACACTTAAATGAACTATAGGTATACATGTTCCCTTAAGTAATCCTTCCACCGAATAGGTTTTTACTGTTTGCCATGTAGGATGATGTCATAGATGATGTACATCGTGGTATAAATCCTTTTTGTGTAATTGAAATGCGCCGAGAGTGTCTGAGCTACAATCTGTTTGTTCGCGATGTTTCCCTATTTGGGCATGAGATCATTTATTTGGTAATCCCATTCGACACTTGGAACGCTCCAGGTGCCATTGCACAGCAGTATTGCCCATATTCAGTCCATTTTCAGTCTAGCAGAGCACGAAATGGCAGTTACATGCTTGGGACTAAATCGGGGAAAAAAACAGGCTTTTTTTGTTTTCCCTTATCAAATGTCGAAAGTCTTGACTATGTGCCCAGATTTTCTTATTGTGGAGCACTATATAACAACACAAACAAGTAAAAACTGCGAGGAGTCATCCGAAATGGTCAGGCATTTTCCACCGTCACTAGGAGGCTCTAAGATCGAGCGATTATTGTATGCCGATGACATCATTTTGATGGACTTGACCCCCATTGGCCTGCAACGCCAACTCAATAACCTGGTATCCTACATGACAAAGAACAACTTAAGGCTAAACAACGACAAAACTAAAATACTTATTCTGGGAGAGTCTGCAAAGAGGAAACAAAAATTTGCTTGGCACTGCGAAGGTCAGAACCTGGAAACAGTCCTAGCATTTAAATACTTAGGAATCACAATCAGCAATGACAAGGACGAAAAGGCCATGCAAGAAGTTCTGTGGTCGAAACTGAAGAACCTCACAGCGCAAGCTAAGGCTGTGGACAGGAAACACGGCCGATTCTCGATTATTCCAACTTTAAGATTCTTCAAGTCTAAGGTGGTCCCTGCCTTGGTTTATGGTATGGACGCAATGCCATTGGCTCCGAATTCCATCTGGGTGAAATATGAAAGCTACTTTTGGCGTGGTGTTTTGGGTCTGGCAAACTCAACACCTATAGCATTGATAAGAAGAGAACTCTGCCTATCATCCCTCTTAGCAATAAAAATGAGAGCAACCCTCATGCTATATCGCAAAGTTATCAACGGGCCTGAAGCCAAAGTCCTGGATCTTATCCGTAAGGAAATCCAAGGTGGTGACAATTGGATGCTCTCTAGATGGGAACAACTTAACATATTCATCTTGAAAGAACTAGATGTCTCTGTGGAAACACTGATCCAAAATCCAAACAAAGTGTCAAAGAAACTGTTTGAAGCAGATTGGACCACACCCAAGAAGTTGCCAACAACTATTCTTTGACGGCCAACCTACCAAGCACCCCAATGAAGCTCGACGCGGTGCGTGGATATCTGCACAAATTTCCAAATAAGGGGCTAAGCCGAACATTTCTAAGGTTTAGACTAAACCAACTGAAAACCAACGAAATACTGGCGAGCCGTAACCAAGTCCAATCGAACAACTGTCGTTTTTGCAAATCTCAGGACAAAATCGAAACCACAAAGCACCTGGTGCTTGAATGCCCAGGCCTGGTAACGGAAAGACATTGTTTCCTTGTGGATCCGTTGAAGAACTACTCTACCCTAGATTTAGAAAATCTATGGGCAATGCTGACCAGTGGAAATAACAAGCGTTGCGTCATCGGAGTGACTTTGTTTCTAAAGGCGCTGAACTTGTAAAAGATAAAGGGAAGGACAGCGACCAAAGGCTTGCTGTAGCCCCTTCTTAACCCAGACACATGATAAGGAATTGGAACTTAACTGGATATGTACCTGAGTTTATCTCGCCTTTTTTTGTAAAAATTATTATACAATTAAATCAACAAAAAAAAAAAACAAGTAAAAACTCTAGGATTTATTTTGGATTCTTCTTCGTCTTAGAATCCACAAATACATAAAGTTCATTGCATGTCTCATTTTCAGCTGATGCTTCCCAAACAGATCAGACCTATTATTTCTGAAAAAACACTCTGCAACCATAGCTCAGGTGATAGCCAGGTCACGACTGGACTATTGTAATGCCTCATCTGCCTTTAGCCCTATATCTTCTATGCATTGACTTCAGCTTGTGCAGAATACTATGGCGCGAATCATAACCAGCACCCCAAGAAGTGCATGTTTTTTCCTGTATTGGGGAAACTACATTGGTTGCGGGTAAAGACTAAGGTTAGGTCTCGTTTAAACTACATAAAGCTCTCTATGGACATGCTTCTTTTTATATTAAAAACAGTTGGAAGTGGTATACTTCTATGAGGCCTCTAGGAACAGCTTCCCCCTTTCTCTTCAGACTCTCTAAGAAGTTCTGCAGACCCAGCACCGTAACTGCCGCTAAACTCTAGAATTCTCTTTCTGAAGACTTTTGTTACATTAGCAAACTGTTGTCCTTTAGAAAAAGAGTCAAAACCTTTTTTTTTAATCGGTTCAGAACAGATTCTTGTTTTTGTGTTCTTTAGTCGAGCGCTTAGATTACTTTAGTGGAGTGTCTGATGTCCACCCTTTCCTCTCAGCCCACCTGACTAGTTCTGCTGGGAAGGAAGACCTAGCTTTTTTGAGGGTTACCAGGTCGATATCCAGTGATTTCAGCAAACACAATTACAGAGAGGGATTTTTCAACGAAACGAAAACAGAGGAAAAAACACAAATTTAAAACAAAATAAACATGAGGGTGGTGGTGGAAGGGGATAAAACGGGTGGGGAGGGGTTTGGGGTGGAGATAAAATACATAGGGAAACCTTTAAACCGTCCCACACAATAAAACAATGCTCCAAGCTGCCTATATTTTCCTGCATTAACAGGCCAATGTTTCCTTTCCAGCCAGCCCACAACCCCTTCTCCTTTAGTAGACAGATATTTAACTTCCTTTATCCCCACAGACAGCTCACCATGATCAGCGTAAAAGCTACCTGGGATGTACAAGGTATTTTCCACAGTGACTTCGGCGGATATGTACCTTCCATCTAGATCCCCCACCGCCACCTCCACCTCATAACTCAGGTCGCGGCGGAATATTATATTTATCCTTTTTGTTTTGGTGCTGCTACAGCTTGATATCGCAAACTTAAATTATTTGTTCAGAATGTAGTCACATTTTCTTTTGCTAGGTTTGTTTCTTGCAACAATACAATGGCCCTCATTACGACCCTGGCGGATTTTTTCCGCCATCGGCGGACTTTTCCGCCATGGCGCAAAGTCCCTTTACGCCATGGCGGATGGCGGACTTACCGCCCCATTCCGAGGTTGGCGGGGCGGTAAGTCCCCATTGACCCATTTACCCTTCCCCATTCCCATTTCGGCCCCATAGGGCTCAATGGGAGTGGGGAAGGTGTTAATTACGCCACCGTACACTACGGTGGCGTAATTAACACCGAGGTCCCACAGCGCCATGGATTTCTACGCCCGCAAAAAGCGGGCGGAAAAGTGACCATGGCGCTCTGGAAACTCGTAGTTGGCGGTAAGGGGTCGGCGCAGCTAACGCTGGCGTAAACCCCTTACCGCCAGGGTCGTAATGAGGGCCAATGTCTGTTTTCTTCTTGGATAGGTGTAACAACACGTCCTTTTCTGTGGGATGTTAAGGCTGCGTACATTCGAATAGATCACTCTCAAGAACCCTGTCATTTCAATTCTATTTCCAGTTGTCTATACAACAATTGCAACTTACACAACCACTCTTGTGACCATAAGCCACAAGACTCTAGTTTAATGCATGCTATAACCAATGCAACTACCATCGCTGTACCTTATGCAATTGTAACCTATGCATGTTTTGTCTGTAACCATTACCCTTTTAAGCATATAATGTAACTTCTGTATCTGTCCACCACTGTATCCATTACCCTTGTAAGCATATAATGTAACTTCTGTATCTGTCCACCACTGTAACCATTACCCTTGTAAGCATATAATGTAACTTCTGTATCTGTCCACCACTGTATCCATTACCCTTGTAAGCATATAATGTAACTTCTGTATCTGTCCACCACTGTATCCATTACCCTTTTAAGCATATAATGTAACTTCTGTATCTGTCCACCACTCTAAGCAACTACTATAACCAACTTCCTAAGAAAAAGCGCCTAGATGCCTTTGGGCTTTGTGCACTTTGCAAATGCTAAATAAATAAAAATAAATAAATAAATAAGCCAGGTCTCCATTGGTGGTCCTACAAAATTAGCGAGGAGTACATCCATTGGGGCAGCAGTCATGATCCATCAACCAAATTTGCCACTCGATCAACTATGCACATTGAAAACATAGGAAAAAACAAGACAAGGAGTAAAAACACGAAGGTGGGGTACAGCAATGCTTCTGCAGGTGCCAACATCTTGGCAACGCAGATTATACAAAGAATAGGAAATTAAACGAGACAAGCTTGTCTCCTACCCGGAATCCCCTTAAACCCCAACCCTGCATTCTAACATTATATACATTTGTTTCTTCTGCCCACCCTCCAAGCCCAGCAGGATCAAAACGCTGTAAGGGTGCAGAAGTCAGAGGCGAACACAAGGGTGACATGATTTTGGGTAAAGACTTTTATTAAAGAAAAAAGGGTTGGAAAAATACCTCTCTGTGCCTAAACCTAAGAGAGGTTTCCCTGCCTCTAACAAAACTAACGAAAATGCCAGCAAGTCCGAAACTAAAACAGTCAGTCCCGGTTGTGTCCAAAGAAAACCTACTTCTGCCCCTAAAACTAATATACTGCTACAACTGTGCAAGGAATGTCTTTATTTCAAATAAACAGTGTTCTTGGTGTGCTCAGTATACAGACAAGTCTCCAGGCTCGCTGGTAGTGATGCAAAATAATGTTAAAAAATTAGGGTGATGCTCCTTTCCCCTGGGTTTATTATCCTTCCAAAAAACTGGATAACACACAAAGAATGATCTCTTGTATTCACAGTCCTTCAATCACCCCAACTTTGCATGCTCCTCTACCAAGTACAGGTTTTGCTTTAGCAATTCCAGAGTCTTTGTTTCCCTGTTTTCAAATCTTCTAGGTGGGAGCAAGGCCCAGACTCGCAGACGTGGTTCTCATAAAATGTCCCTTCCACTGGGTACCAGACCCTCCTCGGTTTAAACTTTGGTTTCTGATATGGATGCATGTCCCAGACTCACACAGGTTCTCTGCCGCTTGGTTCACTCTCCTGCCAAGTAAAGCTCCAGGGTCCCCAACCCTCTGCTTTTTGATTGTCTATTTAGGTGCGGGTCCCAGACTCGCACAGATTCGCTATTGCTTGGTTCACTCTCCTACCAAGTATGTAACTACAGGGTCACTGACCCTCTGCTTCTTGTTTGTTTTGCTTCTTGTTTATTTGAGTGCGGGTACCATACCCGCACCAGTTCACTAGCCTTTGGTGCACTCTCCTGCCAAGTATGCATCTCCCTTCGGTCACTTTCGGGTCCTAGACACTTTTATTCCAACTCTTAAATTCACTGTCAAGCTTCCCCGAACCTCCAACATGTTCTGGTAAACCTGCGTACCTGAACTCTCTCTCTCTTGACCGTTTCCCCAGGTCTTGTGTTGCTCGTCGAGGCTCCAGCAGCTCCCTAGTGAATGGCGGGGTCTGCAGCAGTTCCACAGGCATCTCTTCTTCTACGGGTGCTTGTCCTGCCTTGCAAACGGCTCACGGGTGCCAGGGTCGCCTGGAGGTAAGTATCGGCAACAACCCTGTTGGTCCTCCCTGCTCGGACCTACTTCGAATTTTCCTTCCCCTTGCTTTTTGGCTTCCGGCTCGTCTTCTCTGTGCATGCCCAGTGCAGGCGTCCTGCTGTTCCTTCTCGGAGGCTCGTTCTCACTGAACTTCACAGCTGAGCTCCTTTTGAACTCCTGTGCCAGCCAGCTGTGTTCATTCAGGCACTTGACATTTGCGCAAAAGACTAGACTGCTCACTTTGTTTCCTCTGAGTGATCTTCCTCGTCCCAATACTGGTTTTCCACTCTAAGGCAGAACATTCAGTATTCTCTACTGAGTGAAGGTTTTCAAGTATATTAGGGTCACTAACCTTGCAACAGAGTATATTGGTTCTGCCTACAAAGGAGGGAGAGGGATTTGTTATTTGAGAGAAGACTGGGTTTATTAAGGCGGAAGAATACTGCGTTTTCTGAGAACAATTGTCCCCAGTTCCATAGGGGGCTTCCCTCCCCAAGTGATCCTCCCTCGGTGCACCACTCACAGGGGGATTATTGTACTGTAGATACACCGCCTTGGCCCCATGGGAAAGATCTCCCCCTAGGGAAGAAAGGATGATATCCTCAAATTCTTCACAGTGCTTTCACCCAACGGTTCCCCCAGTGCCAAACACTGCAAAAATATGAAGGCAGCAATACAGTCTTGGTTTCACAGTCCATTCTTTGTTTTTTGTCTTACTTTCATTCATTGCATGTGTGTCAATCGTACAAGGGTTGGTCAGCAGGTTCCAGGACAAGGATGCTCTGAGGAGCGGATCCCAATACCCTGCTGATCCACCACTCCGTGCCTTTACCTCATGAGTGCTGTATGTTTCACCTGGTTCACCCATGTACAGTTTTCCTGGGCGACTGCCATCAGTATATTGATGATTTGCACCCACTCTCTGTTCGCTCGCTGGGCCATGCCAGGAGTCTCTGTCTCTGTGCTTCTCTTCCGTCAAGTCCCACACCTTTCCAAGAAGAAAATGTTATTGCTCAAAACTGGGTCGTTAAACTTTCACACATTTCCTCTGCACCACCTGACTCAGTGGCCAGCACGGGCTCCAAGGAACACCATTTTAATAAACCTATGTTTTGCAGTGCCCCAATGTTATTGCCTCAGCCCAACAAGCATATGAAACCCGCAAGAGACAAATATCCTCAACTTACTAGTTAAACATAGACAACTAATACGGTCTAATCCAGAGCTCTCAAGTTTCCCGTGGTCATGAGTGGTAAAGCCACTGAGAGCACTTTTTGCTTGGAATTCTATTAGAATTCTATTAATCTTGGAATTTTAGTTTTCCTAAATTTCACATGGGAGGGAAAACACTACACATCTCAGAATCCAAAGGGAAAAAAAGAGGACTGGGTGGCCTTCTCACGCATGGACACAGAAAACTTGAGAGCTCAGCCTCACCACCACTAGAAATCCTGAGTCACTTCCACATACATCTATGCGAGAAATGTTTACAGGGATAGGTGGTTGGTTGTTATGCTCCATAGCTCTATACGCCTCCGTGAATGCTGCCACTTTGCCATTCTCTATGACCTTATGAAGTGCAGGATATGTCACACAGCAGCTGATGGTTCTCTGCTGGGCCATTGCCTTAACATCTGTGAATTGCCCTCATTGATCCATTAGCTTTTGCTTAGTGTGACTCCTTTGTTTTTTTAAATAGCCAACTCTTTCATTGGAAGGCATATAAATATCTACCATCCGTCTGGACTACTGCCTTTTCAAGGTTTTGGTGCAGAGGTGTGTTATGCCCTCCGAATTTCAAGATGTTGTATCTGAAGTGTGTGCAGAATTGCAGGAAGTGCTATGGATTGCCTTCCTCTGCTCCCTCTGGTATTCCTGGAATGGGAATATCACTCTGCCTGGAATAGCTTTCCTGCTCAGAAGGTTCTGGGTAAGCTGGATAACCTGCTCCAGTTTGAGGGATCATTTCTGCACCTGGCTGGCTAGGGCTGCTTGTCAGCTCTGCTAGCTCATATCCGATTTTCCAGTTCTGAAGGTTGACATTCTTTCCAGAGTGTTTTCAATTTGGGCTATTGTCAGTCTGATGCTGCTGGTTTCATACTTGATGCCCATAACTTCATAAAAAACCTGGGGCATAAAAGCCGAACCCTGTCCTCCCTGACCTCTCTCAGAGTCACCATTGGTCCTCTTGGTGGTTTGGGAGATTGCCTGGATCCCTTGCTGCTCTGCCAAGGAGCGGGGCAATTGTATCATATCTCACCAGCAGTTATATGAAGTCTTCCAGAGCTGCGTAGAGCAGGAGCAGAGCTGGTCAGCGGCCATACCTTGGGAGATGTCAGTTCTAGACTCTATTCCCTTTGCCAGTTCTGCCTATGAGTAAAGTTGACATGGGCCATGGCCATCTTTTGCCTGTATCCATTTGTGAATTAAGCTTGGACTGGCCCTCCCAGTGCTTTATGTATGCCTGTTTTGTAGGAATTCTGTACATGGTCTGCCCCTGCTTTTACGATTTTGTTTGTGACGGAAGCTAGCACCACTGGCCCTGCCTATGTTTTTGCTATACCCGGGAAGCTTGCAGTGGCCCTCTCTGTGCTGTACGTACTGGTGAGGAAACCCCATGCAGTGTCTCTCCTGTTTCATAAAAGCTAGACCCATATGCATGATGGTATGGTACCCAACCCTGACCCACCCTGGTAAGGAATTAGAAACACACTGCTTCAGGTGTTGGCAATAAAAGGCAGTGGGATTTTATTGGTACAGATATGGTTATGTGGAACAATGACACTAGTCTCATATCACAATCATAATATAGTACTTTTGGGCACCGGGTCCAAGGGTGAACTCCCCCTGGCCTGTGCCGCCTTCTTGTCCCACGACTTGTTGTGGTCACCGTACAGTGTCCTGCTTGTCTCTTCCTTGTTTTTCTTCTCCCTTCTTTTGTAGGGTAGGAGGGTTTTGTGGTAAAGAAAGAAAAGTGTGGAAGACGCTGAGTGAACAGCAAACCTCCTGACTGTTTGGGTCCCAGTTCAGGGTCCACAAACAGTTTGGGTTTTCTCTGTGAGCCATCAGCTCTTTTTATAAGACCCAGGAGTAGCCCTGGGTCTTGGATGTATGTCTGTGGGGGCTGATGCCAGCCCCCAGGCCGGCTGCAGCCGACTGTCTGTGCCCCCACAGGGTGGGGCCTTTGTGAACTCCCTGCCTGCTTGGTACTTCCTCAGTGTGCTTAGCACTTCGTTGTTTTGTGGAAGGGAGAGGTGATTGTTCACACCTCACCATTCCCTTGTTTTGTTGCTGGGAGAGACTGCATGTCTCTGTGGTAAGTGGAGGAGAGGGCAGGCCTGGGTGAAAGGAGGGGGCTGCCCTTCTCCTGAGCCTGGCTGGATGGTTCCAGCAGTTACCCTGCCTCGCTTTGGGAGGCCCTGCAGAATTGCCCATTTCTGGTGGAAGATTGTGCAGGGCCAGCGCATGTCTAGTACCCCGCAACTTGTGTGTTGTTTATGGGAGCACGATGTAGTTGCACCTCTGCAGTCCTGTTATAGTGTGCAAGATGGTGTGCGATGATCACTATCTCGAATCCCAAAAGATATGTTTATTATTTCATAACTCTGCCTATTTTCAGTCTTAATCTGAAATCCCTGTTTCTATTCCTGTCTCAGTGTGTATGTGTCTGTGTGTGGGAGAGGAGATAATGTTACCATGTTATAAAAGGAAGGTGTAAAACATAAAGGTAGATGGGACGTTTTGCTCAAACTGCATTTATTGATGGGATATGAGGGCCACATTTGGGGCAGGGCAAGCAATATTCAGGGGCAACTCAGGATGGGACAAGGGGACTTTTCGTCTGAGGTGGCAAATATCCTTGCAACTGACCCAACCCGTTGTACCAGCCACAGCAGTGAACGCAACAAAGAAAACCCCACAGGCAGCGGTACTTAAAGCTTCACTTGCGGAAAGAAAGTGTATGACACAGTCAGCAGCAGTAAAGCTTTCTTCAGACACAAACCAGTACTCACTGGTCGCTGAAGGGACTGCCTCTCTGACTCATACAAGTGGCACAGCGCAGACAGCAGGAGTGCAAACTTCACTCACATGCAGATGGAAGGTACTGACCAGGCCACCGCAACACAAGGTTCACTCAATTAGCATTTAAAGCACATGTGGCACGACTGCAAGTTTCATTTACTGACAGAAAAGTTACAGCACTTGTGGCAGATCATGTTTACCTTACAAACAGAACTGTAACAGCAAAGCAGCAGTGCAAGATGAACTCAGAAGAATTAAGTGTGAGCAACGCACGCTGCCCTTACTCCTAGAATAGGTATAGCCTGGACAGTGGTAGTACCATCTTCCCACAGGATTCGAAATTGCCAAGATCTGGTTGTCATGAACCGTCGGATGCGTCCCTTTTGGACTTCCTGGTCCCTGACACATCAAGGCCTGCACTCAGCAGTACTACCATCATGGCCGACAGACACGGAACGTTGTTTACCAGCTTCCGCGTCGGACGCAGCACACTCTATAAAGAAGCCACACCCCCACGGGCCCGCGCATCTCAACGTTACCGCTTGCAGTGGCTAGACGTGCGTTGCCGTAGTTCGCTCTCGCTGACTACCTGTTCCCGGTTTCTGGACCCTTTTTTCTTCCTCCTTCAGTCCCTTCCTTTCCTTACCTCCTGTATCCTGGACCTCCGTGTAATTGTCTCAAGTACACATCATCATTTCCTGGATTTCCCGGACATAGTGAACATTCCAGGAGTCGAAGCGCCGATCACACGCTGGAACCCGAAGAAGCCCACACGGGGCTGTACAAGCCCCGGACTGTACGCAAGAAAACTCCTTCAAGGAGCTCCAGTAAACAACAGCAACAGGTGAGAAGGGGGGAAAACTGTGACAGATTGAGACGCCAACAAACCAAATTGAAACACAGACATGGAGGCGGCGCTTCAAGATCTTATGCGCAGCATGCAGGAGTTAACAACGGAAGTGCAGAATCTTAAGGCTGAGAACGCCGCGCTGAAACAATTAGTCTTGTCCCGGGATTCCGCGACCAAGGAAAGTGTATTGTTGGGTGGAGTAGTTGATAAATACGACGGTTCTTCAAAAACCCTTCGCTGATTCCTTGACTCGTGTTTAGTCCATTTCACCTTCAAGCCCTACTACTTCTCCATCCCCAGGGCAAAGGTGGGCTTCATGATTTCGCATCTCTCTGGGAATGCTTTGACTTGGGCCACGCCCTTAGTTAATTCTGGGGATGCCCTCCTGGATGACTATGACGGATTCATACAGGCTCTAAAGACCATGTTTGACCGCCCAGAACAGGTCTATAGTGCCCAGGAACGCCTACTAGATTTCCAACAAGGTTTCCAAGACATGCTGACATATGTGACATGCTTTAAGCAATTGGCCACAGAAGCAGATTGGTCCTCAGAAGCCTGCTTTACCCTTTTTCGAAGAGGACTAAATGAAGAGATAAAAGATGAGCTAGCCAGAGCGGCTCGTCCAGGCACATTCCAGGCTCTCATGGATCTCTCTCTACAGATAGACTTCCGTATCCAGGAACGGAAGGCAGAGAAGAAGAAGACCAGAACGTTCTTCCAAAGGACCTCCATGGAAAGTTCCTCGAAGGCTGAGCATGCTCCTACCCCTGCTAATGAACCTAAACCCATGCAACTCGGGGCCTTTCGCGGACCCATATCCCCGCAAGAAAGAATGCAACGGATTCATACTGGGCTTTGTATGCATTGTGCCTCAGATAAACACCTAGTGAGAGAGTGTCCATTAGCCCCTTCACGGCGTTCGGGAAACGCCAGCTCCCGTTCCTAGATGGAGTGCAGCTTCGGGAGAGAGATGTTTGCTCCAAGTCTATTCCATCGTTGAACTCTTCTGGACAAAATAATCGTGTGGTTTTACAGGCCTTTCTATCGGCATCCAAGAACGAAACCTACCCCATTTTGGCATTGGTGGATTGTGGAGCTATGGGGATATTTATAGATCAAGATTGGGTCACTGCCCACCACATTCCTTATGGAACTCAAGGAATAACGCAACCTGTAGAGGCGATTGACAGAAGACCCCTTTCTTCTGGACCCATAACTCTACAAACCCAGGAGTTGCAACTCTCGATAAATCACCATCGAGAGTCGATCAAGTTTGACATCCTTAAGTCTGCTCACTACCCAATGGTGCTGGGTATGCCCTGGTTACAAAAGCACAACCCATACATCAACTGGGCAGCACGTTCCTTGTTCCTGGGTTCAGAGCATTGTATGTCTCATTGTCTATCCCTGGATTCCTCGCCGACATCTTCTGGAGGTACACCGTCAGACCAGCAAGGGCCATTCACGGTCTCAAATATCATCCAGGTTCCTAGGGCCTATCAGGACTACACCAATGTGTTTTCAACTGCTATACTTCAGGCCCTACCACCTCACAGACCTGAAGATTGTGCTATTGACACTGAACCCTCCGCCGTGATTCCTTTTGGAAGAAAGTTCATTTTATCCGAACCTGAAAAGAGAGCCCTCCGTGAATACTTGGATACCAACCTTGAGAATGGCACTATACGACCCTCCAAATCACCAGCAGGAGCTTCGTTTTTTTTTTCGTTCCTAAAAAAGACACCAAGGAGCTTAGGCCTTGTCTCTATTATTGTGGGTTAAATCAGTGCACCCTGAAGGACCGCTACCCTTTGCCCTTAATCTCAGACATCCTGGAAGCAGTGAGAGGAGCTGTAGTCTTTACGAAACTGGATCTCAGAGGTGCCTACCATCTGATCCGTATTAGGGAAGGAGATGAATGGAAAACAGCCTTTAGAACGCCCTTTGGTCACTTTGAGTACCTGGTCAGGCCCTTTGGACTCGCCAATGCTCCAGCGGTCTTCCAACGTTTCATGGATCGGGTGTTCTCTGATATGCTGTTCGTCTTCATTATAGTGTACCTGGACGATATCCTAATATTTTCTAAGGACCATCTTCAGCATGAAGGGCATGTTAAGGCAGTATTACAGTGGTTACATGAACACAAGCTCCTGGCTAAACCCGAGAAATGCCTTTTTCATGTCTCTACTGTTCACTATCTAGGATTCGTCCTTAGGCCAGAAGGAATCGGAATGGACCAATCAAAGATAAAGGCTATACTGTCCTGGCCTGTTCCGACTACTGTGAAGCAGATCCAATCCTTGCTGGGGCTTGCCAATTTCTACCGGAAATTCATACCCTCCTTTTCCGAGATAGTCCAACCGATCATTACATTGTTGAAGAAAGATGCTCCTTTTCGCTGGACCACATCCCAAGAGGAGGCATTCCAACGGTGAAAGACGGAGTTTACACAAGCCCCCATCCTGGCTCAACCTGACATCAATTGACCATTCCTAGTTGAAACGGATGGCTCTAACTACGCCATTGGAGCTGTTCTAAAGCAGGAATTTGAGGATAAATTAGAACATCCCATCGCTTACCTTTCACGAACTCCAACTCCCAGCGAAACCCACTATTCCGTTTTGGAAAAGCAATTGTTAGCCATCCGTCAAGCCTTCACAGAGTGGCGTCATCTACTTCTAGGAGCAAAACATCCTGATCAAGTCCGTACGGACCATCGGAATCTTCAAGTTTTACAGTCACTGGAATGTAGAAACAGCTGTCAGGCTCGCTGGGCCTTCTTCTTTGCCCAGTATCAGTTCCAGATCCACCATGTCCCTGGAACACAAAACATAATTGCTGACGCCTTATCCCGGTGTCCCGACTATGAAACTCTTGAGGGTCGGTCCTTCCCAAAGATGTTTCCCAACACAATTTTTGTAGCCCAAGCAATCAGCCTCCTGGAAGATGTTCGGATACAAACCCAGTCCTCTGACTTCTGGAAGGAATTTACAGGGAAGAATCGCAGGAGTCTAAAAACTAAGGACGGGTGTTTAAGGATAACAGCCTGGTCATCCCCACACAGAAACTACAACAAAGGATCATAAATCTCTGCCACGATACCCTTCACTCAGGACATTGCAGCGTCACCAATACTCTCTGTCTGATACAGAGACAATTCTGGTTGCCAAGTATGAAGACTGATGTTCAGCTGTATATCCAAGCCTGTGCAGTCTGCAATCAAAATAAACACGATAATAAGAAGCCGGCGGGTCTCCTACTTCAACCTTCGTTACCGGCAAGACCTTGGGAAGTCATTGCTATGGATTTCATAGTAGAATTAGCCCCTTCCAGGGGATACACGACCATCATGGTCACCATTGATTTATTCACTCACATGGCCCATTTTACTCCACTGTATAAACTACCATCTTCATCAGAACTTGCTGGAATCTTCCCGGAACACATATTCCGACTTCATGGACTCCCCTCCAAGATTATTTCAGACAGAGGGCCCCCATACATTTCTCAGTTTTGGAAACACTTATGCCAAATACTAGGGATCCAACGTGCCCTCTCCTCTGGTTATCATCCACAGACCAACAGAGCTACGGAACGGGTGAACCAAACTCTAGAACAGTATCTCCGTTGCTTCACTACTAAGGTACAGAACGATTGGTCACTCCTAATACCCTTGGCTGAATTCGCCTACAACAATTCGGAGCACTCAGCTGTCAAGACCAGCCCTTTTTTCTGCAGCCAAGGATTCCATCCTTCATTCCTACCTTCCGTTCTTCCACATCCTACATCAGTACCCACACTCGACACCTGGATCAAAACTCTCATCAATGTACACAAGGAGGCCAAGGAACACCTAGAAAAGGCCCGAAATCACACCAAGCAGTATGCAGATTCCAAAAGAAGACCAAGACCATCCTATGCAGTGGGTGATAAGGTTTGGCTATCCTCAAAACTACTGCCTCGCCATCTACAACCTAATAAGCTGGCTCTCTTGTACTATGGCCCTTTTTCCATAAAGCAAATCATTAATCCAGTGGCCTTCCGGCTCAAACTACCAGACTCTTGGAAGAAGATCCACCCAGTGTTCCATATGTCTTTAATGAAGCCATGCATCCAATCCTCCCGGACTGCCTCCAGGCCTAATCCTGTAATCATCAATGACCAGCTGGAATATGAAGTGTCCAGGATATGTGACTCCAGGTACAAACGTGGTCAGCTGCAATACCTGGTTGAGTGGAATGGGTACCCTCCTAGTGAACGCACCTGGGAACCAATCTCAAATTTAAATGCTCCCAGATTACTCAGAAGGTATCCTCTCATACACCCGGGCAAGCCCGAAGGGACGGGTCTTCGGAGGAGGCATGCTGTCATGAACCGTCGGATGCGTCCCTTTTGTACTTCCTGGTCCCTGACACATCGAGGCCTGCACTCAGCAGTACTACCATCATGGCCGACAGACACGGAACGTTGTTTACCAGCTTCTGCGTCGGACGTAGCACACTCTATAAAGAAGCCAAGCCCCCGCGGGCCCGCGCGTCTCAACGCTACCGCTTGCAGTGGCTAGACATGCATTGCAGTAGTTCGCTCTCGCTGACTACCTGTTCCCGGTTCCTGGACCCTTTTTTCTTCCTCCTTCAGTCCTTTCCTTTCCTTACCTCCTGTATCCTGGACCCCCGTGTACCCGTCTCCAGTACATATCATCATTTCCTGGATTTCCCAGACATACTGAACGTTCCAGGAGTCGAAGCGCCGATCACACACTAGAACCCGAAGAAGCCCACACGGGGCTGTACAAGACCCGGACTGTACGCAAGAAAACTCCTTCAAGGAGCTCCAGTAAATAACAGCAACAGGTGAGAAGGGAGGAAACCTGTAACACTGGTGGCTATTTTGACTCCCCAGCCAAGTTGTGCTATACAAACATAGTTATGTGATATAAACTCTGAGGGTTAGGGAATGTGTATAAAAAAAGGACCATCTAAGGGACATTTAAAGCATATTCCATAATATAAAATAGAAAAAAAGGTAGCTTGCATCTTGCGCACAAGTTAGATTCGCGCACACTATGTAATAGCTCCTGCTTCCCCAGAGGTAGCTCCTGCCTACAGGGTGATGCCCAATAACAAAGGGCTGCTTTATGCTCCTGGTCAACTAATCCTGATTTTGACCCAAAAGAGACAGCAGCAGTGCAAGCTTCACTTGCGTGTAGATCCAATACTGATAATAAGAATTGAGTATGACCGACTTTCGGTGCGGTCTAGTCCTAGAAATCAGGTGTTGAGAGTGCAGCGCAGCTAGTACTGTGAGGCTCTACTCCTAACCTCAAGAAATATGCATGCTATAACAAATTTGTGCTAATTGTTCGCGCTTGCCCCAATGGGTTGTTACAAGTGAATTCATCCAGTAATCCTTTTCAAAATTATTGCTTTACTGTAGTACACTCTTAAGAAAATACAGCCAACACATTTTTCGACATGAAGTCTTTTTCAAGGCTGTACATTGATCAAATAAAGCAGTATTAACATGTTTGCAAATGATAACATTTAAGACAAGTTGTACAACAAAAATCATTGATAAAAACAAATAAGTGTACCAAAAACAAATAGATATACATACCGAAATATGACATGTTAACCGAGACAGAAAAAAGGGTAATACAGACAAAGTCAGGGGTTGCCAGCAAGCAGTCACAGAATAAACCATTCTTTAACAAATTTGTCTGAGTTATCTCTCAAATTAAAGACATAAGAATAATAGTCTTGGATGGATATTATAAGTGATTTGTGAATTATATAAACAATTGACCTATATCCATGGTGTGTCAACAGAATGAAGGATCAAAAATACTCTCAGGCGATGTGCTAATGTGACTAATCATTCCACGAGTGGTGAGTTTGTCTCAATAGATGAAGTAATTGCCTGTAAACTTGCACGGCAGTGATTGAAAAAGCCTACTAGTCTGTCCAATTGAGTAAACCATTACTAAATGCTGTGAGTATAGCGTTAGGTATAGCGTTGCCACTCACCATTGGTCACTGAGTGGATGTCCCTATGGGATGAAACAGAGGATGAGTTCCTAATGTGATTTTGGTTATTGGTGAGCATGATTATTAAGCAAACCCTTTTTGTGCAATAAATAATATGTTAGTAGGCACCCTTGTGCCCTGGCAATTTCTTCTAGCTGTGGAAGCACTCAGAACTGACTGAATTGGCGAGTAATTAATCTGCCCACAAATATATATACACAAACCCGTGACTATTACTTGAAGGCATTTACTAAATGCACAATTGTGTTGTGTAGTTTCACAAGAAACTCTGCACTCACTTTGTGTGCTATTATTTCAGTAAGCGATGCTGGTTTTTGTGTAGATAAAAAATGTATATAATCCTGCAAGAAGACAGATGTTGGCATTTAAAGTGCTAATTAGAAGTTCAATAAACTGAACAAAAAGCATTGCAAAAGTATAGCAAATTAGTCGCTATATATATAATCCTGCAAGAAGACAGGACAACATGTGATATGGTGCCATCTCTGTCCTGGCTGTTAGCCGATGAGCACATAATATAATATGTCAGATATTTGCATAAAAGTTCAATTAGCTTAGAAAAAGCATTGCAAACGTATAGTGGGAATGAGAAAATGGCACCTATTTGTCTAGTGAGATAACTGTTTGATGATACAATAGGGCATGGAATGAAATACAGAGTACACCATTTTGATGCTACTGTTTGCATCAATGACTTGCGTCTGACATCACACGTATTACGTGCGTGACGTCAGACGCGATTGTTAGTAGTGTGTGTATGCCATCACAAACATGACATACACTCTGTCACAGCCGCGGTGCATATTGTAAACAAACCGTACTATGTCTAATGTCGGTTTGTATTTTAAACATGATGGCTACTCTGGAGATGTAGAGTGATTAATTATAATATAATAAGGGCAGGTGTCCAAATATCAATCTTGATTGCAGTAGGTTATTTTAGAACGTACAGGGCTGATGAGCCCAAAGTATCCAACAGGTTAATGATATTAGTAGTCCATGTTTGTTGTCATTGGAGGTTCTAATTTAATTCAGCATAAATCAAAGGGGATAATTATATTGTGAGATTCAGCAACTGGGATGATGCAATCCACAGTGCTGAACATGAGTCAGTGTGCATGACTAAATAATAGAATTAAAAAGCTATGGCAGTGCAGGCATCATAGATCAAATGCGTGTAAGCCAGTGATGTATTGAGAGAGCATATAAGTGAGACAGGAGGTCCCAAAGTTGGGTCTGTAGCATGTGATAAATGGCACAATCTCCAGTTGATATACTCAAAAAATATATGGTGGCTGATGTGATAAGGTAGGATCATTGACATGTAATTGGTGGCACAATGTCCAGTTATGCCCAAAGATTAATGATACTAGTATGATAAGGGAAATAAAGGTATACAGTTTTAATAACGAAAAATAAATAATGACAAACCTTTTCAGTGACACCTGAATAAGGAAAGAAAATTGACATTTTTAATAAACGTGAATGTGGGGGTGGGTTAAGGGATAAAAAAAGGGTGGGGTTTTGGGGGGATTCAGTAAAGCAGGGGACACCCAAATAAAAAAGAATTAAAAATCGAATTTATTTTTTTTATTTAGGTGTCACTAAAAATGTATGTTGTTATTTATGGTGTCGTTATTAACACATGGAACCGAAATAAAATACCCAGTAATGTTTATTGTGAGTAATTAAGTGGGGTGTTTCATCAATTCCATACTTTAATAATCAGATAGTAGCTGGATAATCAATGGGCCTCATTACGAGGTATGCCGGTAGCCATGCCGCTATTGGCGGCATGGCTGCCGGCAAAACCGCATCCGTGTCCATGTCCTCGGAATGAGGACTTACCGGACCATTCCGAGTTCGGATGGCCCGGTAATTCCTCACTCGAGGACACGGACACGGTTCATCCCCATTCCCATTTCAGCCCCCAGAGGGCTGAATGGGAATGGGAGAGGGAGTAAACAACGGGCCATTACGAGATGGCCCGTTGTTTGCTCCCTCTTCCCCTCGCGGGACCCGGTTTGCACGCATCGTAACGTGGCGGAACGGGTTGAACGGCGACGCAGACTTTTACGGCACTGTTTAACCCGTTCCGCCAGGGTCGTAATGGGGCCCAATGATTGGAAGTCCTGGCTTAGTGCCGCATGAGGTTCGGGGCAACATGCCCAATCATATCTTGATCATCTTTGTTATCAAAATTTGGAAATATAAGTATCCTAAGACCCCTGGGAATTTTACCACTATCTAGATAATTGGACATAGAGGCCTGTTCCCAATATGCATTTATCTCTTTTTTAGATAATCTCTCAAAAGCGTATTAATTTCTGTCTCAAAATTTCAGCAGCAATATTCCTATCATGAAAGGCATTACTGTCAATACCTGTTGGTGCGAATAGGGCAGCCCTATCCTCATCTCAGTTGAAGTATTCAACCATAATTGAGTGTCAACATGACTTGAACAGGCACTTATGCGGTATAGTGAACAGATAATAAGAATTGCGTATGACCGACTTTCAGTGCACTCTAGTCCTAGAAATCAGGTGTTGGACGTGCAGCGCAGCTAATAAAGCAAGGCTCTACTCCTAACCTCAAAAAATATACAGGCAGTAACAGATTTGTGCTAGTTGGTCGCGCTTGTCCCATCGAGTTGTTACAAGTGAAGTTATCCAGTAATCTTTTTCACTATTGTTGCTTTAATGTAGTACACTCTTAAGTAAATACAGCCAACACGTGTTTCGACATGAATTCGGGCCTCATTACGAGCATGCCGATCCGGTAACAACAGTGCCGGTAAGTCTACTGGCAGCGTTGTTACCAGACCGGCCTACTCCGGGTATGCGTGTGGCTGCCGTCCCGCCTGCCAGGTCTGACCTGGCGGGCGGAACGGCAGCCGCTCGCAGGCTTTTACGGAGGCACCAGCACTATTATTTATGGTGCTGGTGCCTCTGTGTTCCCCATTCCCACTGAGTCCTGTAGGACTCAAATGGGAATGGGGAATACCATTTTTCCGGCGCCTGACTTCCCGGACCGGCAGGGTTAGAATTCCCCGCTGTTACCGGAAAGCCAGGCACCGGAAAAATTCACGAGTCTGTCGGCAGCCTGCCGGTTTTTACCGGCACGGCTACCGCCGGACTCGTAATGAGGCCCAAAGGCTTTTTCAAGGCTGTACATTGATTAAATAAAGCAGTATTAACATGTTTGCAAATGATAACATTTAAGACAAGTTTCACAACAAAAATCATTGATAAAAACAAATAAATGTACCAAAAACAAATAGATATACATACCAAAATAAATGAATATGGCATGTTAACCAAGGGAAAAAAAGGGTAATCCGGACAAAGTCAGGGGTTAGCAGCAAGATGGCAATTCATCTCGCGCCTCCCAGCCATAAAGCTGAGACTCAACCTTCTAACGGCCCGGCTCATCCTTAATGCAGGAAAATAACTGAATTCAGTCTGCAATAGCATGTTGAGGTCCAGACCCAAACAGCATGTGCTTTGTAACTCTCAGTAGAGATATGTCCCAATACTCAAGCTCCGGATTCTTCTCAACCATGGCCCTGTTTTTCTCTAATCCCATCAGCCTCCTGTGAAAACAGTTAATGTGCTGATCAGCAACATCTAGGCTCAGCTGCACTGAGTCCACTCCAATTCCAGTTTTATATGTGCCTGTCTGGCTTTTATTACCCTGCGTCCCTCCCCATAGTCTGGGAGTTATAGAACCTGGCCCATCTTAAAACAGATTTTCGGCACTGTAAAGTTGTTTGGCAGGCAGGGGCCTGCTAAGGTTTCTGTAGTGTCTGAACAGCCACAGAGATGACATGGTGTCTCCTGTCAATTATGACACCTTGAGGGGATCCCACCTGAGAGAAGTTACTTTTTATCTACCCAACCACCCAACCACAGATGGTGGATTTAGAGGTGTCCGATGTGCCTCTCCTGTCCTGTCAGTACCTAGGTAGGACTGGACTGACAGCATAGTTTCCATCTCTGAATCCACACTGGGATTAGAGAAATGATCTGACAAGCTGGCAGATGTCCCAGCCACATCTAAGTGGCCAACAGGTTTGTCAGGAACCAATTCTGGTAGGAAACTCCTGGGGCATGGGTGAACACCCAACTCCTGTATGTGCCCAGCTCCAGAATTCTTGGGCTCCATGTCTTTGAACTGGCCAGGGCTTTTGCCATGCACCATCATGTTGCTGGTTTTTGAATAGGCCAGTGCTTAGGCTGTGCTCCTTTTCCCCTTTTAGGAGTGGTTCAGGACCTGCACCATTCAGCTACTCCTCTGTCTGCCTCAACAGACTCACCAAAGTGGGATAGTACTTATGTTCCTGGCAAAAGTCAACCTGACCTGTGCCAACAGCTGAAGACAGCTTTGCCAGCTTTGGCATACCCTCTGGTCTGAAGCTTTCCTCCCTGTCTGCCATCTCAAATATCTCTTCAGCGCTCGTAGGCAACCCTGACATCACTGAATCCTGTTCTAACTCCATAGTCAATTCCGTGGCTGCTGAGACCACTTTCGCAAGAATATGAGATTAAGTGGACTTCAGGCCTGGACTGGGAGCTACCGGTGAGACTGTTCTTTTGCACTCTCCGGTGGAAAAAAACTATTTTTGGAACAGGCCAGGGCATATATTCTGGACCTGTCCCCTCTGTTGGAGCGTTTCAGGACCTCCACCCTGGCTGTAACTTCTCTGTGGTTGAGGAAGCATCAGTGCCGCAGCCCTCAAGAGCTTCCTCCTGTGCGGCTCCAGTGACTGCCATGACTATCTCTAGGTCAAGGAGTCTATTACACAACCAACACTGTAGTGGTATGTAGTTTTCGACTGCAACACTGTGCAGAGAGGTTGCACTCCTCCAACTAAGCACCATCGCTTTCAAGAGAAAGTACTTCATATGATCAAACCCTCTTACCTGCGGGCTTGGTCTTTGAGTGTACTGCCCCGCCTTCACCAGTTGCATGACAGCTGTGCCACTTACAGCAGTGCCGCTCAAGGTGGGATACTTTTCCCTATTTTTGGAGACATGGTCCATAAATATCTGAGTCTTGGCTTGAACTGGGGCCCCTTCAAAGCACCCGGTACCATTTCCACTCAGTGTGAGAGAACATTCAGCCACTCCCTGACCTAGTGGGATTTCATCTGTTAAAATGTCCACACTTACTGTGGCCTCCTCTTCGAAGAGACCATCAGTCACAAAAAACTTCATGGGTTTTCCCTTGGATCCAGGATCTCCCTCCCTATGTGTATAATCTCTGCACTGGAAACAATCCCTGGTTTTGAAGGATATGGAAGCCTCAGTGCTAGAGATGCCCACACTCTGCTTTCAGGTGGAAGTTGACATACCATGTGTCTGTGATTTCCCTTTGTATTTTTGGGGACCTTCCTTGGATGGAGGGTCAGAACCTCTGTCCTTTCCCTTCCTGTGTTTAGCATAATCAGTTGCCTCTGATTTGGGTGCATACGCCTTAGCCTCTTTGTGGACTTGAGTGTTCATGTACCTGCATGCAGCCTTCTCAGGCTCCACGGGCTTGGTGTTACTCATGTTCCCTAAACGTTAGTGTAACTCTATCTCACACTTTTCAAGGGTATTCTCACATACATCCAAGTTAGATATACCCAGAGTTGTGTATGTTTTGTTACCTGTGGCCCATCCACACCATGATTCTAAGGGCTGATGTGTATCGCCTCAAAAGATTTACTCCCTACCTCAGGTGGTTGGACTAAGCAATGGGGATGTGGCACCCGATCTGTCCTTTGGGGCCACAACCTGCGATTTTTCCTTCCCCACTGGAAGCTTGGTGAGCATCCCACACAAATGAAATCCCCCATCACCTAACAATGCTCTGAGTTTTTTCAGCAGTTCTGTCTTACCTTACCGCCATGCGGGAGACCCAATCTCTCAGAGTAGAGGCAGGCAACACGTTTCCAGGTTGTCCACTATACCCATTGTGAGCCACAGTGGTAGAAATGTCAAAATATGCCCTGGCAGTGAAACTAAGCTTTAAATGAACATTCTTGTTTTGGCTGACAAAGATAGTTCACAATCTGTTCCAAATCCTAACCGATGCCCACCAATGTGACCAATTGACTTCTGCCCTGAGGAAGTACAAGGATGATTTGAGGCTAAAACACCCAGTTAGCCCTCACACCTCTACAAACCAAGAGCCAACACAATCATAAAGATAAAGCAGGCCCAGACAAGAGGTATACCTCCTTGCCTTTTGTACTAACGTGGGCGGAGGAAAGGCTATACTATTAAGAGTTGTGTGAATGTGGTTCAGAAGCAACCCAAACAGCGAAGTGTAACAGTCCAAAATAAAGGAATGCCCAATCAAGGTTCTATGCAAATATATACTTTCACTGGACGCACCAAGTACAATGCTAACTACCTACAAAACACTGCAAAAACTCACCCCTGCAGAAGAAATACGTAATATGCACAGATAGAATAGATGCAGCACTCTAGGTGATGCATCAGTGGCGAAAGGCAAGCAAAAGCAACACTTTTCTTGAAAAAGGATATGTACTTGTGAGCAAAAAGGATTCATAGTGACCTAACCAGTCTCTTGGGCCCTGGAATGGATCAAGGAGGCTGTTAGCAGTCCATAGTACCTTCTCTGCAGTTCTTGGTGGTTTGGCAGCACCAAACCAAACTTCTTGGCTCTGTGTAAAGATCAGGATAGAGCAGAAGGCAGCAATGGAGAGTCCTGCTGGTTCACATGTGCTGAACAGTTCTTGAAACACGCTCCAAGCAGTTCAATTGTGAAGAACACTAGGATCCCGGCTGTCTTGGCTCTCAGGGTGCAGTGGGTCCCAACCAAGGTACCAGGGACAAGATGAATCCCTTTCTCATGCTGCCAAACACAGGGGAGGCTGGCACACAACTGCAGGGATCCTCCAACAGGGGTAGGTCCTGGGTAACACTGTGGCTGGCAGAGAGGCAGTCTTGCTCCATCAGCAGGCCACTTTTTAGGCTGTTGTAAGGCACACTACAGGGATTCAGGGACAAGATGGGTGATGGGTCGTTGTTCTCGGGCTCCCAAATACGTGGAGGCTGGTACACAACTGCAGAGGGCCTCATCCCGGTGAGGTCCTGGGTACCGCTGTGACTGTCAGAGAGGAAGGTCCTGTTCCAGCAGGAGATCACCCCCAATGGTCCTGGGGGATGGTTAGGTGACAGAGCTGGTCTCTGCCTTGGAACACCTGCCTTCACCTCACAACTGGAGGACTTTAGAAAGGTCTGCTCTTTCAGCTGGGTCCAGTGACATCTTCTCAAGTGATAATCCAAAGATGCTTCAAGATGATTTCCAAGATAATTCAAAGAAGTGCTGGTAGAGCCCTTCTGTTATAGGAAAATATCTCCAAGTGATTGGACTAAAGCTAGCATGCTTTAGGGGTCCATTCCATGCTCTTGAAATAAATTGACGTTCCCCCTTTGATTTCACACCCAAAATGCTTTGCTCCAAAGGAAGTGGAGGGGACAGGAAAGAGAAAGGGAGCCAGAGAGAAATAAAATGGCAGTACCCTCCAAAAACTGTGCAGACCCCTCTCTGGATATCCTACCTCCACCCCCCCCCCTTCCTCAATAGGAACAAAGGCCTTTAGAAATGTAGCACCATGGTGTGAGACTACTCCCTATGAATTGGTGTGCTCCTTTGATGCCTGGGCCCAGTGTAACTGCCTGCTGTGATGCTGTCCCTGGTGGAGGGTGTTGCCAGCCCTCACAAAGAGATCAAAGAAGAGGCATGGCCATTGTTAGGGAGATTTATTATTTGTATGCTTTATCCCCTCTCCTAGTGAGACCCCCAGCACTTTCTGCTGGACATCTGGGCCTTTTGCTTTAACCCTGAATGGGTGGAGCCTTGTTCCACTCATTCATTCTTATGGGCTCTGTCTTTTGGAACTCTATTCTTTGTATTCTACCTCTACTACAGAGTCTAGTCTTCTCCATAACTCTTAGAGGCATCTGTATTTGACTATTGCAACACACAGCTCCTTCTGGGCAGTGTTGCTGGGGACCCTTAGGGTCCTCCTTTCAGATGCTATTCTTTATCCTGGAGTAACTACAGTTCTTAAGGATGGAGTGATACTTAGTATCTCTCCTAAAATATTATAGTCTGAGAGATTGGCACACACTACCGTGTGTGGAGTGCCAAAGGGATATCTAGTATCCCCCTTCTCTCTGCTCCTGGGACATTTTAGTCACATAGACAATCTCCTAGTTATGGCTGGTGGCAGTGGACTTGCTCTACCAACTATTGTGTAATTTCTGTACCGTATGCTATGTCCATAGCCTCAGTAGTGCACAATAGGGGCACCCAAGTACCAACTTGGGGCCTTTCTTCTTTTTTTGGCCTTACTATCATGTTGGTGCTTTCTTAGGCCTTCTTCTACCATTCTGGGAGGGGGAGGTCAGTGTGTGTGTTTTGCCTTTGGCAGGAACCCTTGGGTGTCCCTGCCTAGGCTCCAGAATGTCTGGGCAGGCAAGAAGCGGGGGGCAAAGGGGTTTCTACCCCCCTGTCCTTTGTCTGTCAGAGTGCCTGAATAGAACCAGCTCCCACTGGGGTCTGGCTGTCCTGATTGGACAGCCAAATGCCCCTTTCTGTAAATTGCTGAGAGAGATTTCAGAGGAGTGTTTGCTGGAACTGTATAAAAGGTGAGGCTCCTGGAGTTAAAGGCAAGTCGACCACGGGAAGCTGAAGTAACCAAAGAAGAAGATGACCAAAGACACCTGAAGACCCTTTGCAATACTGTGAAGTGATCACTGCTGTCCTGGTCCTGTTTTCTGCGCGACAAAGGAGCTCTGAAGAGGAGGACTCCTTTTCATTTGGCTGGTGGGAACAACCAGTGCCAAGACGAACTTTGATTTGAGCCATCTCCCGAGGTCCTGTGATTTTCCAGAGCTGGGGAACTCCAATACCAAGACACCTGCTACCCATTTTGAGTGCATCATCGTAGAAAGGCCAAATCCGTCCAAATATTTGCTGTGTCCTCGAGGACACTCCAGAGATCTGATCCAACTCACCCAGACCCCCTCATCAGAGTGCGGGACTGCAGAAAGTGAAGAAAATTGAAAGGGTGAATCGCATCCTTTGTTGGTGCGGCAGAAAAGGTGCCAAAACCGCAGAGTGAACCAAGAGGTTGCTGAAAGTCGTGCCCAAGGTCCTCCCTCCAGTCTGCTGCTGAGAGATCCCATCCATTGTCCTGCCTTCAGTCATCAGACCAAGGAATCCAGAGGTCTGGTCCAGAGCTGGAACACTGCGGGGCATCAAGCATGAACATTTTCTTCTAACCAAAGGTACTGTAGGGAAAAAGGTTTTGCTTATCTGATTCCAGAAAGTCACTCCAGAGCGTTAGGTTGCACATAGAGGTGTCCAGGGCAACCCCCTTTTGCCTCCGACTCAAGCCACTGCTTGTGTTCCTTTAGCTAGTCCTTTAACAGGTTCTCCAATGCTGGTTAAGCCTTCATTTATCTTCCTTCCTAGAGACTAGAAAGTGACCAGGGGACCTTTTGATTTCTTCTGCTTTGCAAGACTTTATGCAGCTATGAACCACCTTTTAACTAGGGTTGCTTTTTTGACTTGAATGTCTTGCTGTGCTGCGAAACTGCCTCTAGAACCTGAAGCTCTAGTAGGATAACACTAACCAACAGTGTTCCTCCCCTAAAATCACTATCTTATATGTGTATGCAGACTAAATACAATTACTGTATTTGTGGGTGCACAGTATTACTGATAGAACTGTCAAACCCCTATAACAATTGCATGCGTTCAGAAGTGACCCTTTGAAAGTATTAAAAAGTATATCTATGTGTGATGCTTTATTGTTCTAAGTATTTAACAGTGACTCTTGTGTAAATATAATAAATATATATTTTAATATACATTTATGTATGTTTCTTTAGTGTGCTTTACTTAGTGGGTTCAGTGTACTTACCTACAGCTCACATCTTCCTCTTAAAATAAACCGGCTGCTCAGACACTCTACCAAGGTCCTGAGGTAGTACAGACTGATACTGAGAGTTGGGGATCTACAAACCACTGGAATAGCTTAATAATGTCTTACTTTCGAGTAGTAGTAGTAGGAAAACTCCCCTAACACTGGTGGCAGCAGTGGGATTTGTGTAGGTTGTATTACATTGACTCCTGGTTGTATTGTAAAAAGAATCTACTATACTGTAAAGTACAAAACCATGTCCACTATGGAAAACTATAAGGCAGAAGCTTTTATATCTCTTACTTTTGAAAAACTGAAAGAAATCTGTGATGATAAATGTCTTAGTACTAAAGCAGAGAAAGCTGAGTTAATCCAAATCGTATTGGATTACCAAACTGTGAGTAGGCCTGTAACCCCTACTCCAAGAATTGATCTGGTAAATAATGATGGTCAAAGTTTAACTCTCAGCCCTCAACTTCCAGAAGGTAAGGTAGATGATGATCTCGAAGGATATTTGATTGTTAATCCACCTCCCAATCCTCTGACCTCACCCCTACCTATATCTAACATGTCAGCTGTCTAGAGATAGAAAAAATGAAAATGCAGCTTGAATTTAGAAAACTGGAGATTCAGTCTGAAATGAGAGACAAAGAAATGAGGAAGGAG
This sequence comes from Ambystoma mexicanum, assembly GCF_040938575.1. NCBI lineage: Eukaryota > Metazoa > Chordata > Amphibia > Caudata > Ambystomatidae > Ambystoma > Ambystoma mexicanum. Next base: position 320,181,190 of record NC_090926.1, on the reverse strand, counting down.
CTGCAACTCAAAGAAAAAGAAATACAGCATGAGCTAGACATGAAAAGGTTGTCTCTTTATTCCACTTGTTTCAGAGTCCTCTTTGCCAGACCGCTCCAGGAGCAGGAACCTCATCTCCTCAAAGATTTGGTGAGTTTGCATGATGCAAAAACTGATATTCTTGATTGACCGAGTACATTTGAATGGACATGTAAAGTGTGAACATGAGTTTATTCCATGGGTAATCTCTAGGCTCCCCCAGAATAGATGTAATGCTGTGATGGAATTGAATTATGTTAATAGACAAGATTACAGTTGGTAAAAACTGCTCTCATAGCCAGGTTTGGAAAGACCCCTTCCGAATACCTAAACATTTTTAGGGACCACAAGAAGAGAGAAACTTGGGTGTATGAAAGCCTGAAAACTTAGATTGGTGTATTAAGGGCTACAAGATGAGCACTTAGGAAGGCATGACGTGTCTCTTCATGATGTAAAGTATTTTTGAGGCCGGCTCCCCAGAGCTGAGACAGAACATTGCTGAATCTAAGGAACTGGAACCCAAGAAGCTAGCAGTGGCTGCTGACTTGTGACTGTGACTTGTGGCTGGCCCCAGGGCTAGTCACAAGGATTCTGGGGTTCCTCACAAGAAAGAGGTTGGGAAAAAAGCACAAGAAGGATGAGAAGGATCATTCCAAAAATCCCCCATCAAAAGAGGGCCACAAACATAACAAGGATAAATATCCCTAAGCAACCTCATAGGGCTAGCGAAACCTCTGGACCCAAGCCAGCGGGTAATTATCAGAAACCCCCATTCCAAAAGATATTTGGGAAATGTGTGGTTTGTGGGTCTGTTGACCATGTCAAAGGAGATCCTAGACGTAAGGGTAAACCTTCACAGATCCTCTCTGTCAGCTTAGCATTCACACATGATGTGGATATACCAATGACAGGGGCTAGCTTTCACCCTCAAGCTGAAGAAACCATTGGTGTTCGGGCTAGAATTTCCTTAGTATCCCTGGGACAGTTGGAACAACAAAACATTGAGGCCTATAATGCCAATCCAGATAATACTAAAGAGTATTATAAAGACAGTGGGCCTCATTAAGGGTTCGGCGGTAACCGTGCCAGTGATACTGGCCGGTTGCCACCAGACCCATAAACATTTACTGGTGCCTGACTTGCTGGTAACACCAGAGGATTACAACCCTGGTGGGCAGGAAGTCAGGCGTCGGTAAAATGTTGTACCCACAGAAACACTGGCACCGGTAATAATGGTGATGGTGCTTCCGTGAAACTCTGCGGGTGGGAGCCAGTCCGCCCGGCAGGTCAGACCTGATGGGCGGGAGGGCACCTGCTCAGCAGTGTTGTAATGTGCCGGTCTGGAAACAACAGTGCTGGTAAGCTTACCGGCACCATTGTTTCCGGACCGGCATGCTTTCAATGAGGCCAAGTGTCCTTGTAAATGGTCAGGACACACCTGCCATTAGAGACACTGGGGCCAGTATAACTGTGATAGATGAAAGTTTCTTTCAACCTGAGGAAGTTGCTAAGGCACCCAAAAGGCTTACCAAGTTAGCAGGAAGCCCAGTTCAAATGTGCCCAGTACTGCCAGCTATCATTAAGTGTAATGAGATGACTGTTAAGATACCTGTACGTGTTCAGTCAGAAGTACCAGGAAGGGTACTGTTGGGAAATGATTTGAAGACCTTGGGTGTAGACTCCAGCACACCCAACCGCCCCCCCTCTAAGAAGAGAAGGGAGTTGACAAGGAAAGCCATAGAGCCAACCTTAAGGGATATTTCAACTGAGACCAAGGGGAAACCTAGGAAAGAAGGGCCCCAAGCCCAAAATATCCACAAGGAAAAAGGTTCCTGTAGAAAACCTAGAGGTCACACCTGTGACTCCACCACCAGCTGAGGCTGAGTTGGTGCCTGAGGAATTATCCCCTGGAGAACCCTCTTCTGATGAGTCAGAAGAGGAGGAGATTCAACCCTGTCTGGAAGATCTGGATCCAAGAAACCATCCTGAGCTACAGACTTTGCTTGCAGAAGGTGGACCTTCAAGGACAGACTTCAGGAGGGGACAGTGAGATGGTCCCTCTCTAGAAGGTCTGCGTCAACAGTGAGCCTATGGAGTATATTCCAGGGCACCTCAGGTGACTGGTGGTACCCCAGGAATTGAGATCCAAATTCCTACAGTTGGCACATGAAGTCCCCCTGGTTGGTCATTTAGGTTTTACGAGGACCAAGAAGAGGATATCATTATACTTTTACTGGCCCGAGATGGGTGCAGAAATAGAGAAAAACTGTAGGAGTTGCCACACTTGCCAGTTATCTGGTAAAAGTTGAGCCAAGAATGTGGCACCCTTAGTGTCTCTCCCAGTTTGGGAGGGTGAGGATTGACATTGTTGGTCCCCAACTTCTTCAGGCAACTGATTTATATTGGTTGTGTTGGACCATGTCACCAGGTACCCTGAAGCTATTCCAATGACAACTGTTACTGCTCAGGCAGTGGCAAAGGCCCTACATTGAATGTTTACCAGAGCAGGATTTCCTAAGGAGGTTGTATCTGACAGGGAGTCAAATTGTATGTCCCACCTAAATGCAAGCCATGTGGAAACTGCCTACCACCCTCGGAAAATGGGTTGGTAGAGAGGTGTAATAGAAACATTAAGAGCATGTTTGGAGCTTTGGAAGAACCACTTACAGGAAAATGGGACCTTCATCTGCCTTGCCTTATCTTTGCCTATAAAGATGTTCCTCAATTTGGAGTGGGCTTCAGCACCTTTGAGTTACTTTATGGTCATCCTGTCAGAGGCCCTTTGGCCCTGATCAAGGAAGGTCTGGAGAGTACTCCTTCCCTCAAGCCAGTAAGGATTACTGATCATGCGCTAGGCCTGAGACAGAGGATGGCACAGATGATGACAGAGGCTTCTGAGAATTTAAAAGCTGGTCGAGCTCTGGTCAAGCATTGGCATGACCAGAAGGCAAACATGGTGGTGTTTACTCCAGACCAACAGGTTCTCATAATGGTTCCAGTAACACTGAGGGCCTTGTAAGAAAAATGGACAGGACACTTCAAAGTTGTGGGAAAACATCGAGAGGTGAACTATTTGGTAGACTTGGGCCACTCCAAGGAGGCCCCTAGGGTCTTTTATACCAACCATCTGAAGGCCTATGTTTCCAGACCAGAGATATGAGCTTTGCTCTTAGCTTCTGATCAATACGAGGAGGGGAGTGAACCTCTCCCAGATCTTCTAAGGGGACACCCTTCAGATAGATCAGTAAAAGGGGTAAAACTCTCTACTAATCTGACAATGCAGCAACAGCATGAGTGAAACAATGTGTTAACTCAATGTGTCCCTCTGTTCTCACTTACACCAGACTTGACCCCTTGGGGCCAACATGACATTGACGCTGGTGATAGGGTACCTGTTAAAAGCAGGGGCTACAGGATGTCAGATAATTTGAGAAATAACATAAAGGAAGAGGCCAATAAGATGCTTGACCTTGGAGTGATTGAACATTCCACAAGTCCATGGGCTAGCCCAGTTGTGTTAGTACCAACAGCAGGAACTAAACAACTTAGATTCTGTTTGGACTATAGGGCATTAAAAGCAGTTAACAAGACTGATGCCCATCCCTTGCCAAGGACAGATGAACTAGTGGATAAGCTGGGCTCAGCAAAATTCCTCAGTACTTTTGACCTGACAAGTGGTTATAGGCAGATTGCAATGACTGACCAGTCCAAGGAGAAGACAGCACTCTCAACTCCATAAGGCTTGCACCAGTTTAAGGTCATGCCCTTTGGCTTAAAGAATGCACCTGACACATTCCAGAGAATGGTTACCCATGTTCTGAATTGATTAGAGAACTTCTGCATGGCATTCTTGGATGATATTGCACTGTTCAGCCCTACCTGGGAAAACATCTTGACCACCTGGTCCTACGTCTGTATTCCGGTTCGTGCTCCAGGAATACAAAACTACCAACTGAAACTGGCTGTGCCCCAAACACGTACTCAGCATTTTTCCTCTTCACGTTTGCATTTGCAAAACCTTCTACTACACCAGATCAATGCATTTTTGTTGTTGGTATATGCAGAAGGATATACCCCGCTGAAGGCAAAGGGCGTAGGTAACACACAGGCTGCAGCGCTGCATGCGTCCACAGCATTGCGCGCCAACACAGCGTAAGCAGCAGGGCCAGCTGTGGCCTCTGTCCTCGCATGTGGAGCATGTACTGCATGGAAAGCAGCAGTACACAAGATCCTCTTGCAGAGCACAGGCAGCGGCTGCACACTACCCTTTCACTGCAGAGGAACACGTGACAGCGTATTCAGAGGTGGCCCTATCGTCTTACATTCATTCACTCTGGGGCCGGAGGGTGCCTTTTCATGCTCACCTTCCTGCAGGGCACGAGCTTAGTGCTCGGTGTCATCATATCTCCCTGCATGCTGGGACACCCTGTCCTCTGCGCGATCAGCACCCCGGGCCTCACATAGCGTGAATGAAAATGTACAGTGAGAGCGTCCTGGGAAAGCCTTGCGGGCCGCTGCGAGTACGTGACAGCGCGTCAGGGTAGGACCTTGCCTGTCTGTGTTTGTGTAACTTCGTGCGTCACTGTGGGGGTGCGTCTGAGAGTCAATGGGAGGGAGCAACGGCCTCAATGCCGTGTGGCTGCACCTTTTGTGTGTGTGTGTTTGCACTGTTCCTTTTGTTTCCTATTTATACAATTCTCTGCTGACGAGAAAATTGCAGAATTGGACCCAAAATTAACCATACTTTTTGTTCCGAATGTTGACAGATTTACACATTTCCACCGTTGTGTTCAGCAATAAGGTTCCCCTGTTCTTGGGTCATTCATCGACCATATAACATCAACCCCCTTACCCAACCCCTCTCACATCAGCCTAACCTACCCATCTCGCCTCCCTTATCCAGGGCTGGACTGGGAACCAAAAGAGGCCCTTGAAATCATTTTCAAAGTGGCCCCATAGTACACATTTTGAGCAATCCCAACCCTTTTCCAATGGGAAAAAGTGGAAATACCACACAAAAGAGGCCCAGGGCGCAGAGGCCTCCTGGGAAATCTCCAGAGTTTCCTAAAGGCTGTCCACCCCTGCCCTCATCTCACAACCCCCCTGCATCTTCAACCTCCTCCCAATCTGCACTCTGAATTCCCAATCTGTCTGTAGTAACGCCTTCTGTCTTGCTAACCACCATCCCAATTGTTATAATGAAGGATGCTGACGCCTCAGAGCATACCTCGGCTATAGTTCCTTGAGTCACATCGTTACTCATTTTGACAAGCTAACAGGTAAGTAGTCATTGTAACTGCATAGGGCGATGCCCACCGCTGCATCCATCCATTAGCAGTCCATCTCTGAACGGTCACTCCTGGAACAATCAGGCACGCGCGCGCATCAACCACTCAACGTTCAATAGCCCATGCATGACATCAAATCATACAGTATCCCAGGAACACACTTCCCAGTTCACCACTCTCACAAGGACACACATACCAGACAGTGGTCACCGAATCAATCTACCAGACTGTTTTGCTATGATTTTGCTTGTCTTGTTTTGCGTGGTCATGCCCTTATCATGCCTCGCGAGGTCATTTTATGCCCTGCTGGGCCTGGATGTGAATGAGAACAGGGTGGCTCTGGGTAGTTGCGCTAGCCTAAAAGGTAGTCTTCTCTAGATAGAGATGAGTTAATAAACTTTAAACAATTTGATTCAACACAAGTATCTTGATATGCTTGTTAAGCTGCGATTTCATCCAAAGTGCAACAAGAATTCAGTCTTTCAGCGGCAGACCTTTGGAGACTTGTGGCCGGCTCGTCTCCCATTAGGGATATTTACTGCAACTCGCCACTGTGCCATGAACCTTCCATCCCATTTGCGCAACTATGCTGAAATGTGTCATGATTTGAACTGTCATAACTGTGAGAACGATCCAAAATATTTATGAGACTCATTAGCCCTGCCAATCAGGCCTTTAACCAGAGTCAACCTTTCCTTGACAAAGACAGTTGTGTCAAAAACAGGTGTAGGCTGAAAGACTGTATTGATGACGCACTTTGAATTAAATCGCAGCTTAACAAGCATATCAAGATACTTGTGATAACTCAAATTGTTTATAGTTTATGAACTCATCTCTAGCTAGAGAACACTACCTTATAGGCTAGCTCAACTACCCAGAGCCACCCTGTCCTCATTCTTCTTTATCTTTTGAGGTTGGGAGTAGAGCCTCAAGGCTCTGGTGGTGCAGCGAGCCTCGCTATATGGTAGGACACCAAGCGCACTACACGTCGGTTCTACTCGTAATACTTGATAGATGTGGCTTCATTGTTTGTGCCCCAGCTAACTCTAGTTTCTGCAATTTATTATCCTGCTCCCTGGTGCCCCACTTTGATTTTGCACGCTGAGATTTGCTCCCTTGTGCCCCATTGTAATTCATTTTTATGTATGTCCCACTGTAATTATGCTGCTCTGAGTATTTGCTCTCTGGTGTCCCACTGTGCCCAATGCAATTAGTGCCCTACCATTTTTTTGCTGACTGATGCCCAATGTAATTCACGTGAACGGTTCCTAGATATCAAATTGAACCTCGACCTCATAGCATGGTGAGTTGTTCCAAGGGACCCTACCAGAACTCTGCCCTCTTTGGAGCCCCACTCTGTACTCCCTTAGGTAACTATCACACTGCTGCATGGTCCCTATGTTTTCCACTCCTCCTGTTATTCCTGTACTCTCATAAAGGACAAGTCACTGCACACTGTCCGCTGCCAGTGATACCTGCTCACTCCAGGATGCCTCAGAACATCTCTTCAGAAGTACATCATCCAAAGGCCACTACTGCCCATATGTAACCATGGCCAAACCGTTTAGCAGCTCCAAGTTGCCCACCAGGCCCTCCGCTAACTTGACCACACTAACCTTCTCAAACTCTTCACTCAGACACATGAATCTGGTTCTAAATTAGCCACTCACGCACGCAATTAAATAACCTTGCAAACAGACATCAAACAACAGAACTCTGCGCCTCTACAGTCAACTTCCATATCAGAGACCTGGCAAATGCATCATAGCACTACCAACCCACTCGGCTCCCCCTGGAAATAAAGGCCTCTAAACAGAACTGCAAGCAGAGCTCAGGGTACTGCGGCCTGCATGCATCAACACAATAGCAATACTATCTTGCATGTTGCCCTCTCTCCCCACTTTCCTAACCCTCCCAGCTCTCTCTCTGATCTGCCAGAGATCCTGGGGACAATGCAAATGGCAGCGGTGTTCGGTATAATGCAACATGGCTGTCACTGAAACATGAATCAGCCTACACAAGACAGATTCCCTTCCATCCTAGAACGCCAATTCCCCCACCATCTCTCTCTTCCCTCGAATAGCTAAGAGAGGCAACACAATTGATCTCAGGATCAGAGAACCCTGACCACTTCGCTCTGTTCCACCCTGCCTTTCTTCACCAACCCTTCATACTATCATCGTCATCCACCATCCCCTTGCTCCCCCATTCTCCCAAATGCCCTGAGCCTTTTCTTCCACAATCTGGACCTATTTCCTGAATCTCTCCCTTCTTAAATAATGGAAGGATTTAACCTCCTGAATATGACCAAAGCTCACCAACTCCTATCCCTGGCCACTCTCTTCCTCTGACCAAAATCTTCATCATTTCACTGTCTCTGTTGCCCCTCACCTATCACATCTTCATTCCCAAAAGTAAATTCAAACAGAGTCCTGCTATTCTCTGACTTTCTCCAATTGCTCGCAAGCCCAACCAACCGCACCACCCCCATCCACCCTGTCCTTCGCACATTAACCCTCCTAGTTATTTTGATTTTTTTAAATGTGTTTATTGTATTTGGTTCACAAAAAGAAAATAACATTTTCCATTTCTTAGAACCTTTACAAATTATTTAACAACTAATAACATTTGACATTCCTAAAAAAAATGGGCAAAATAAACAAAATAAAGATAATTAAAAGAGAGTTAATACCCATTTACACACATTGATTTCAATAGGATAAGTCCATTCTCCCCATTTCTTAAAACTCGACGTGGTCTAATTGCCCCCTTCTCCATTGGTTTGCAAATTAATTTCCAAACAATAAAGGATACATTTGACCTTCCCCAACATTCCACAATAGTATTCTCATAATCTAATATTCCTTAATATTGGTCAAGCTACCACCCATCCCCTCAGCCCTTAACCAAGTCATTTCCCAACATAGTTAATATTTCAACCACTGTTGCCGTTAGCTGGATTTCTTGGCCTGCAATCATTCTTTCCCAAAGATGCTCTGAGACAAGACCCACTTCCTTATATGTGAATCTTCTTAATTTCGCTAGCCTCAAGGGTCAAGTTCCTTCACACTCCATTAAGATATGACGAAGAGATTGGAGTCTTGGATCGGAGCATACTTTACATAGTTTGACCGCAAGGTCTTCCTGCTTTCTTATTGCCAAGACCTCCCCAGTGGGGACCAAGTTTAATCTCACCCGTAAAAAATTAGATCTTATTCTGGGATCGGGATATTTTACTAAATAACGTGGCAAATGGCCTATGTTTTTTTCTGCCATCAAAAACGCATTGCGCAGCTTAGAGTTTCTCACCAAAGAGAGAGTTTTAATCCAGTCTAACCGCTCCAAGTCCCGTTTTACCTCAAGAGGGTTGGTTATCAGAGTTTCAAGATCTACATTTACTTTGTCCAGTATGTTTTTTGCTTTTAAATGCAGCCCTCTCAGGATTCTAGATGTTGCGCCTTTCAAATGACATCTGACATTTTCATACAGGTAGTCTGGTTTAGGACACATTATCTCTCTGTGCAATGCGATTAGTTTCCATTCTGCACGGCATTCTAAAGAGACAAGACCCAGTTCGAACCGCAAATTCCAACCAGGTGTACTCATAGGGAGGTTAAGAGAGACTTTCCAAATTCTACCTTCTATCCTGGCCCAATCTGCACTCCAGAGTGAGGGTTTCGCTTCTAAGCCATACAAAATAACCAGAATTATTTTGGCTATATAATATTTAATCAATGGCAAGATGGAGAATTTGCAATATTTGGCTTTGATTTTTTTCATTTGGGGGATCAGTTCATAGGCCTTTCAAAAGATATCATGTTCCTGATTTCTCAGACTGGCATGGATCTTATAGCCAAGGTAAATTAGATCGTCCACTCGTGGTATAATCTGCACATTCAAGGACCAGTTATCGAAGCTGATTTTCTTTCTTGGATGTTTAAACACAAGAATCTTTGATTTTGCCGGGTTTATTATTAAACCGTTTTTCTCGGCCTAGCTACCCAATTTGGTCAGGAGTCTTTGAAGGCCTATGGCTGTTCGGTCCAAAAGGACTATGTCGTCTGCATAAGCAAGCCAAAAGATCTTACTCCCATTGAAGACTGGACTGGCCAAAGCGGATGGTCCAAGATCTTGCCCCAAATCGGACAGAAAAAGATTGAAGAATAAAGGGGCTCCCAAGCACCCCAGCCTTACTCCTCTCTCTACATTCACTTCATTTGACAGATGTCCCTTGTCACCTAGCCTTACCCTTACTGTAGTGTCCCTATGCAGCTCCATTAGCATAGCCAATAGAGAATCTGGGACACCCTTCAGTTTGAGTTTCGCCCACAGCAAACCTCTGCTAATCTGGTCAAATGCCTTCAAAGGGTCGATCCACATCCCATACAAGGTTAGACCACCTTTCTCAGCGGAGGACTCACTCACTAGGCTCAAGATTAGCCCATCTAACGATGTGGAAAGGCCCTTTCCAAACCCTGTTTGAAAACGGGGCAGGGCCCCCACACTATCAACCCAGTTTGTGAGCTCCTTGACTATCAGTCTCATAAAGATCTTGCTTTCAATATCCAAAAGCGCAATCGGCCGGTAACTAGCAGGGTTGGTCGTGCCCCCCCCCTTAAAGAGTGGGATTGATCAACGCTGTTTTCCAGGATGGTGGGAAATGTTTTGTTGACAAAATTTCCCCAAATAGATTCATCAAGAAACCCGCCCAGAAATCTGGTGCGTTTTTAAGAACTTGATACGTCAGCCCGCTAGGACCGGCAGCCCTAGAAAGAGAAGAGCATCTGATTATCTCTGCAATTTCTCCCTCTACCAAGGTCAGGGACCATTTGGCCTCCAGCTTCATTGGCTCACCTTCCTCACTTGGTTTCTGAAAGATAGCTGATAGATGTTCAACCCACTTTGCTTCTAGGACCAGGTTACACAGGGTGCTATTTGATTGTTGGTCCAATTGCCCCATTACTGACCAAAACCCTCACGAGTTAGCTTCAACCACGAGCTTCAACATCTGTTCGCCATCTTTTTGTAGTCTGGCCATTCTTTGATTTTTTGACCAATGCCGGTACTTACTCCTAATACCAATGGCTTCCCTTATGAAGTTCTCATGTGCCCAATTCTGTTTTTTAATACCCCGAAATTTGCTTCTCATTTCCCTCTTCCTGAACATAGTTTCCTCATCGAACTTGTGCATATGGTTTTGTTGACTCCTAAAGATGGCATTTTGGATGGCACGGTTGACCAGATAAAGCGAATATAATTGTCTGGGTGACAATGATCTATCAGGGAGGAGGGAGGAGTTTGGTATCATCTTCAGTGCTTTATTTAGTCCCCCTCCTCCCCATACTTGGCTAATCTGACTCTCCCCTTCCCTCCAGATCTTGCTTATGAAGCCACTGCTGATGTCCCTGCATCTCTGGAAAGGATAGCTCCAGCCTGGCATGGTCACTGCCCCCTCGTGATTTACTAGCAACATGGAGGTTCTTGAGAAGAGGCTCGCACTGACAAAAATATAATCTAATATAGATGTTGACTGTCCTCGTCTCCAAGTCACGGTAGCACCTTTTTCCCCCTCTGAATTCCCATTCAGCATTTCAAGAACCCATGAGCTCGTGAAAGCTAACCATTTCTGCCCACTCCTGGTAGTTTTTTTTAACCCTTTCACTCTCCTTGTTTTTTGAACTCTCAATATATATGGAATTAAAATCCCCTGCCACGATAATATTAGCCTTACCCACGTGTGATTTCACTGTTGACAATACACCTCCCAACATATCCAAAACTGTATCGAGAGTAGAAGACGCAGGGTTCCAATAAACATTTACTACCACTACCCATGGATCTCGAATATCAAAATTAAGTTTAGTTTCGGTGGCCAAAATGCCAATTTTATCCATGAAGATCACCTTAGCATCCCTCACTGAGCTATTTTTCAGAGCTATCAAAAGCCCGCCAGCTGGTCTACCCAGCGGTTTTTGACTTGCGGGTAATCAGAAAATGGTGAAGCCTTCGATTTCTATTGCATTCACCATCCACGTTTCTTGAAATATCAAAATATCCATCTTGCCCCAAAGGTGATCTTTTTTTGACTCTGAAGGTGCTGGAACCCCGTGTATTCCAACTCACTAAACGTAGGGCGGGCTGACTAAAGTCGTCTTGACCCCAGACCCATACTCGTCAAAACTTGGGCCAGGATTTTGGGGAGGGCCGGCAAGACATTTTCTTCCTTCTTGGTTTCTACCATATCTCTACTGTCCTCTTTTCTTTGGAGCCCAAGGCTTCTATCTTGCTTCTGTGAGTTTATCTGAACAGGCCCTTGGCCTTTAAAAGACTAATTCGAGTCAAACTCTCAGCCATCTCTCGCAACTCTTAAGCCTTTTTCTTCTAGCGCCCCCGCAGCTTTTAAAATTGCATCATAAACCCTAATGGAACTCAGCCCCAGTTCGACCAGAAAACCGTTTTAAAGTCAGGGAATTTCACATATTGTATATCCCCTGAAGCAAAAAGGTACAAGCTCTTTATTTTCTTAAACTCCCCTAGAATGGTGTTTCTGCTTAAGGATTTATAATGATTGTTCTTTCATGTATGTTTTAACCACAGCCTAGGGGCTTCGAAACCAGTTCGAACATCCACTTGAGGAGGACTATGTGCCAGTTTCCTTTCCCCTTGAGGTATTAGTCCATTTTCAAGTTGAACAAACTCTTTCGATTTTCCTACGCCGTTCCATGTCCCCTGAATTGGCATAGATTTCCCACCAGCCTTTTCAGATACAACCTCAATGAGGATGGATGGTTCACTTATAGTAGACGGACTCCCTACTTTCTTCGCTGTGGCAAGGAAAATTGGTGTTATTTTTAGTTTAGCACCTCTTGTGTCCATATCAGCACTCTTAACCACCGATCTTCTCTTAGATGTCTTGCTTTGTGTAAAAATGAGAGCCAGTTTTAGCTTTGGGACGAAGTGGACCCCCTCTTTCTGATTCTGTGCATTTTGGCCCGGGCTAGAAGGGAGCTCTGTCTGCAACCCCACACTTACTCTCAAGATCGCAGGGTCAGTTCCCATTGGTTTCTCTTGTGGTGCCTTCGCTTTTAGCTTCGCTCTGTTTGACATCAACAGAGTATTTGTTGGGGACCCCAACTCATTTGTTGGTTTACCAGATCTTTGTGGATAACTTCTTTTGCCATTTCTGGCTGAGTGTCAATGTTTGTTGTGTTGATGTTATTCACAAAGCTTAGGATTCCCACATTTTTTACTTTTCAGTTTTTTTGATTTCTAGTTTTCTTTCCCTTATTTTTCTTAGTTTTTTTCTGGGTGCTCTGTTGTCTTTTTTTCACCCCTTTTCTTTTCATTCTCCTGCTCCTCTTGGCGTTCTGATTACTTGCGACGATCCATTCTGAATTGCCATCTGCCACCGTATCCCCAGATACTTCCTAGCCTTCACTGCTTGCACTTCTTTCCCCGAAATCCAGTACTTGAGCCTCCGCCACCTGAGCCAGTCTCATGAATTCCTCCAAAGTTGATTCCGACAGCGGAGTATCATTGTGAATGCTGGTGGAACCTGCAGAATCACTCGGTACTGGCTCCTGTGCACCAGGCTTCTGGAACTTGGACTGGAGTAAATCCCGGATTTGGGCTTGGGATGAGGCATCCTCCTTTCTGTTTTCCAGGGAAAGTCTCTGTATAGAGGCAATATCCAGCCCCTGCTTAGCCACTTCAATTCGGATGTCATTTAACCTACGGGTGATGGAGGAGATGATTGTGTTCTTTAACCCCACCAACAAGGAATCGCATTTGGCTACTTCATCAGTTAGTTCAAGGAGGATTCCAGCTTGACTTTGGACTTCTCCTTTTAACAGTTCAAACACTGTCACCAATGAGTTAAGCACAAGGTTTAGCGCTTTTAAGGTTGAGTTGTCCCCCTGGTCATTTGACTGACTCACCTTCTCTCCTTCAGGTGTGAAGTTCTCCAAGGGCAAGCCCCTATTTTCGTCTAGATGGTTTGTGTGTCTCCAACTCCTCGCCCTCATTTTCAGGTCCCGTAGGAACTCCCCGCTTAGGGGCATTAATATCAATTGAGCTGTCGATCCTCTCACTTACATCCACTGCTCTTAAGATTGGCGATCTCCAGCTCCCTTCTCTTGAGTCGACCACATCATTCAAACTTTTATGTCTCTTTTTACCGAAGTATTTTTTGATCTTCCTTTGAATATTTTTTGTTGTAACTGTGTATTCCAAACCTCGTCTCCACTGGTTAACAATAACTGTCTGACCAAACTGAGTATCTTGTTTTTCAGTCTCTTTCTGCAGGGTTTCATGCACCAATGCTATTGTAACCAATGGGTGTTTGGTTTGGTTTATTCTTTGGTCTCCACTATGCAGGGATTCTATGGTTGTAGAAATCACCATTGGAGCAGTATAAGAGCCGTTCCAGTCTGCCCCATTTGCAGAGACGAGGACAGCTGTACTCCTCAGCTTCATTATGTTAATAACCAGCTGATTAAATTGAAAGGGCTAATTTAGTGGCTGGTAAATTGACTATCTGGCCTTGGTAAGGAACCCCTCACACTGTTGTTGCCACGGACCAGTCACAAGGTTAGTTTATGTGGGACCCAGCCACACACCGCCCTTTGCAGCAGCAGGCTTCCCGGTAAAACCTCTGCTCACAGTGCGTGCGTTGTTACTGCGCCACCCGTGACCGTATTAGCAGAGTGAGTGGGGGAGTAAGTGCAGCCTTGAAGGGCCGCCTGGATGAAAGAAAATCCCAACAGTATACTTTGTTATATTATATTAAAAGGATTCCTCTTTACCACCTTACAACCACCTTTCAGCCACTCAGGGTGGTGTCAGTGTCTAGGCCCAGGGACCGTATCTCTCCAGGACTGAAATCACTACACTGGCTCCCAGTGACTGCGAGGATCAAGTTCAAAACCCTCTGCATTGTCCACAAGGCCGTCTGGGGCCTTGGGCCAAAATACCTTCAACTCTCTCTTCCTAAATATCTTCCTTCTCGAGCTCTTCGCTCATCCGCCTCCAACTCCCTCAGGGTCAGCCGCTTCTCCAAACAACGAGTTGGGGGCAGATCTCTTTCCACTGCAGGGGCCTCCCTCTGGAACAGCCTTCCTACCTCCCTGAAACTTGAGGAGAACCACCTCCGGTTCCGGAAGCACCTCAAAACCTTCCTCTTTGCCTCCGCTTTCTCTCCCCCTCTCCCCTGCTAATACTACTGAAACTGCACTGAATCTGCAACTGGGCCATTCACCGTTCTCGGCCCAGCCACTCTCCCCTGCACTGCCTCCACGGCAACCCCTGCACTACGGGACTGTGTCTGTATCCATACAGCCCCCCTTCCCAGCACTTGTCTGCACTTAACTCGCACTTGCCACCAGCTGGCCCTTGTTATTTATCCTGTATGCTGTATGCTTATAACCCTGTACTGCACTTTCCCCTCTCCCTTTCCCCCATGCACTTTTCCCTTCCCCTCTACCCTTGCACTTGCGCGATCTGAATGACACCTGGCCTAGTAAGATCGTTGTCTGTCTCCCCTTGTTCCCCCCCTGCCTCGTCGCGCCTTGAAACACTTGTGTATAGGCGTGTTACAAATGCCTTATCATATCATATCATATCATATCATATCATATCATAGGCAAGAGCAGCTAGAACAACTAGCAAAGCAGAGAGAAACAAGGAGGGCGCTGTTTACCTTGGGGACTCAGCGTTCTGTGTTCAGAACACGACCCATGCAGCAGAGGCTACCGGCAGCAGGCGACCCCCTCCGTCCACTCCGTCCCTGCGCTACCAACGCGGCTCTCTCCCACAACGTAATACTCCTTTTCCTCACCCTCCTCACCCGAGACTCTTAACCGCGTGTGGCGTGGGGGCTCGAGGATCGTGGGGGGCCGCGGGTCACTCACTGACACCAGGCTTGGCAAGGTAGAACCGAACAACTGCCAAACAGTAGGAACAAAGCAGACCCGGCCCTGCGTGGCGCACTCTCGGCTCGCTGCTCACAGATAGAGTGGAGGTCTGGAGGAGCTGGAGGACTAGAGGAAAGGACCTGTCAGCACGAACAGGGACTGTCAAGCCGCACCGTAATCTCTCTCAGTCTCAGTCTCAGAACGGCCGCTTCCGACAATCACAATAAAAGTTTCAGTTCCCCTCCTAGTTCCTCACCGCGGCAACTCCTTAAACCCCAATGTCAAAAACATCCCTGCGTTGACAGGGTTCAACACCCCTGAAAGCTACACCCCAATGAAACAAATGAGACATTGAGACAGATATTATTATCCTCCTCTCTTTATCTCTTACCCAAGTCCCCAACTGCAGCCAATTGTAAACTGTGCAACTGCACACAATATTTATGTGCCCTTTCTCCGCCTGCGCTGTCTGCTTTCAATTCTCCCACTGACACAAGGTCCATGTATTTATTTAATTATTTTTGCATCTGTTACGTGCTCTAAACCCTGAGACATCCAGGCGCTGGTTACAGTGTTTGTACAACAGGTGAATCAATAGGCATTTTAAGTTCTAGCCTTAGATATTAGCACTTGGCTCTTGTGAGGGTAGAGTCCTGGGAGAAGAGCAATGTCTGTTGCTGTTTTCGGACCGCCCAATAGTATTGTTCTGATCGTAGTGTCAGGGGTATAGAGTTCCAATTTTTGGAGGCAATTACCCGGCAGCTAACCCCACCGAATCTCTTCAATCTTTATCTTGGGGTGATAAGTCGAAGAGTATGGGCAGTCCGGGCGGGTCTTTATGACTGCACTTTTGTATGTTTTTGGGTGAGGTACTTGGGGGCCGGGTGCGAGAGGCCTCTGTGGGTGATGGCTAGTGTTTTGATAGGATGTACTAGTAACATCAATGTTATCAACACGCCATGGTATATCCCCTAGCAGTGGGATTGCTCTGTCAGCAATATGATTGTATGTACAATGCTTTTGGTTGAAGCACTATATTCTTACACAAATGAGTATAAATAAATGCCTACATCTTATTTACACAAAGCAGGACATTTGCAATGCTGTCTTTTGCAAATCTAATGGGTAGACAAGGTGCACCATGGAGGGGGCGCTTGAGTCTGATGGGACTAGGAAAGGAAATGGGCAGAGAAAAGGTGCTAATCAGCAAAGATGTAAGGAATACCCTGGGGTAGGAATATGAATGGAATGCAGCTGGAAAGCTTATTTTTATAGACTGATAATTGTGTGTCTGCAACAGACCTAGAATGATCTCACATGGACCTGCTCACAGTCACTTCACATCCATGTGAGCAGGCACAGACTGAAACGCACATGTCCACCCCCCCCAACACCCACCATCAGAAACAAATGCTTTTCTGGCAGCATCTGATTTTGATGCTCCAAGAAAACAACTGGATTCTCTGAAGAATGCCCACTTTTAGCATCTGCCATGCGTACCTGTTTGGACACATTTGCATTTGGTTATACTACGAAGTGCAAACAATGCATTGTTTGCAATACTAGAGGCCTTATTACGAGTTTGGTGGTAATTTAGCTGTAAATGTGCTGAATTACCGTAAAACTCTATTACTTTTACCGCCATTTGGTGTGGTGTATTTATCATGGGATTACAAGTGGCAGCAATTCCCCATTTTTTGGAGCCCTACCCCTTAGGGATTTCTTTGAGCGATTTTGTGTGGTAAAGTGGTAAATTCATCTCCTGCTTGTTGCGGGAGGTAAATTCTACACTTTACCTCGAATGTTATTATTCAGCTGTGCAGGAATTACCAGCACTTTTTTCTCACGCTGCCGAACAGGTTATGACGCCCGAAGTGGAACTAATGCATGGCAATCTGGTTCTGGCAGGTTTCATGTGATTTGTTTGAACAGCGAATACTGCACAAAGGGAACTGCAATGCTTGCTAGTGCTCTCAACCAATCAGCGGGCTCAAGTGTATTCTGATCAGTATAAAAATATGTGGGTAGAGTCCGCTGTTCTTGCGCATGCACTTCCTTAAGATACGTGCCAAAAAAACCGATTTGAAACTTATTTGCTTTCACTCCTCAGCAAATTTGTATTATTATAGCATTCTTTTTTTTATGCCTCTTGTACTACCTTCATTCATTTAATACTTATTGTTGAATTACTCTTCATTCAGCTCACTTTGCTACTGCCCCTTTTTTGTAGCTTCTATCCTTCTTGTAGCTATTATCCCGACATGTTTCCCTGTCTAGCTAACTACGGTTCTTCAGTGGATATCAATCGTGTATTGCTTTGAAACGATGTTGTTATGCAGAGAGTTTTATTTTTCAATTATAGCACTTTTGCTTTTTGTATAAATTCTTTCTACGCTGTGTGCCTGGCTTTTTTTTTTAATTCTTTTTTATTAACTTGACAGCACAACGAAGAAAACAGAGGGAGCCACATGGCACCAGCGCTGAGAACAAGCAACGCGAATATTAGACAGTACAAATTAATAAAATATGACATATTGGTAAAAGGCAGAATACAAGTTATTGCTACATACACCTTAACAGGTCATCAACTAAGGGGAACCACCTGGGGAAGCAGAGGGGGAAGTTGATGGTGAGGCCAAGGCCAGACATCCCTCGACCTGGAGCGCGAACACTGCATCGCACTCCAGGACTGCTCAGTGTCGTGAGCCCATGTGACCGATCTGAGCCATTGTGTATAGGTAGGCGCTCTAGGGCGGAGCCAACATAGTAATATACAGCGGACTGCTAGCAGCATGCAGAGACCTGCCAGTTTCTTAGAGTCACGAGGTAACTGAGGGAAGTCATGGAAAAAGCAGTGCAGTGGGGTAGGGGTTATCGGGTGTTCCAGAATGTCAGACAATGTAGAGCAAATGTCTAGCCAAAATTGGGATAGCCGGGGACAGAGCCACAACATGTGTATGTAGGTAGCCTGATCTGCGCCACACCTGGGACAGGAGGGGGGGTTAGCATCAAACATACGATGGAGTCTCATGGGTGTATAATGAATGATACCTGTGCAAGATTTTGAACTGGATGAGTTTAAATTTAGTGTTGTAGGAGACCTTGTGGGTACGAGCGCACATCCGAGCCCACCTCTCATCAGTGATCTCAGAGCCAAGGTCCTCCTCCCATTTGCGCCGCAGCTCGATGAAGTGTGGGGCCGCTCTAGTCTGTAATAAGGAGTAAAGCCTCGACACCTTGCCTCTGAAGGGAATATAGGAGCAGAGCTCCTCCATTATAGGTTCATCAGGGGGTAAGGCAGGGAAGTTTGAGTATCTGGCCTTAAGATGTCAGCGGAGTGACGAGTACTGTAGCCACACCGAGGGTCGGCGCCTAAGTGAGGGAGGAAGGTCAGACCATTCTATAAAGTGACCCTGCTCAAAGGCATCGCGCAGAGTCAAGAAGCCAGCAACGGCCCAGCGAGTGACCACTGAAAGTGGAACGTGTGGAACATCGGGCAGGAAGTTCCACAGTGGGAGATCCCCGTGGAATGGGTAGGGAGTGTCGACCATGGACCAGAATTTTGACAAGGCCAGGGATGTACTGGCTACTGGATTCGCAGAGTTTGAATCAGGGGAGATCGGTTGGAGGACCAGGGAACTGATCACACGGTCACAGACAGCTTCTTGAGGCGAACATGCGGGGGGGGGTCAGTGGTATTGAACCAGAATGCAGCAAACTGTGATTGGGCCACCACCCAGTATCTGACAAAATCGGGTGCGCTGAAACCGCCCAACGCCTTAGGGGCGGATAGTTGGGAAAATTTGAGGCGGACGGCCCCGGAGTGCCAGAGGAAGGTGTTACATATGCAGCGCAGTGTTCGAAAAAAATTGTCCCCTGGCCATAGAGGCAGGTTGGTAAATCGGTACAGTAATTGAGGCAATACAATCATTTTGAGTATTCCAATCCTGCCTGCAAGCGAAAGGGGAAGTTTAGTCCAGCCGGAGGTTTTAGCCTCCAGGTTAGTTCAATAAGTATGGAAGTTATCATCGCGCAACTGAGGCGTGTGCCGGGAGACCACCACCCCTAAGTAGGTGAAACTGTTAGGAGACCAATTGAACCCATGTAGATCGGGGGGCGCCTGTGTGGAGTCTGTGAGTGGAAACAATGTAGATTTAGAACAGTTAACCCTCAAACCGGATATGTCACCAAATCGAGCCACATCTGTCAGTATAGGCGAAAGGTTGACTGCCGGGGATCGAACATACAGCAGGGTATCGTCAGCGTAGAGGGAGACTATGTCGGTCTGGCCAGATGTGCGCAACCCCCTGTGTAAATGCGATTGTCTAATCATGTCAGTGAAGGGCTCCATGGCAATAGCAAAGATGAGCGGGAAAAGAGGCATCCCTGGCGTGTACCTCTAAATATCTGAAAAGGGGAAGAGCACCTATCTTCTGTACGGACCTTGGCCAACGGGGAGGTGTAAAGGAGCTTTATCCAAGTGCGGAAGTTAGGGCCGAATTTACATTTCTCAAGAACACACCACAGGTATCTCCATGAGACTGAATCAAATGCCTTTTGCATGTCCAATGTAGCCGCCACTGCCTGAGTGGCAGGGTCGATTCTGCTGACTACATTGAAGAGTCTCCTCAAATTGAGGGAAGTGGACCTACCGGGAACGAAGCCGGCTTGGTCCAGATGGATAATGTGGGACATGTACGGGGCTAAGCGGTTAGCAAGTAGTTTGGCAAATATTTTGATGTCACTATTAATCAGAGAGAGGGGGCGGTATGAGCTGCACTGCGTAGGGTTTTTACCTGATTTAAGGAGCACTGTAATCAACGCCTCCCGAAGGGACGGTGGAAGTATGCCCCTGTCGCATGATTCTTCCCAAAGCGTCAGTAGGTGCGGCGCTAGTTGGGTCTTGAATAGTTTATAGAAGTCCATCCGGAGCCCATTAGGGCCGGGGGCTTTACTCGATGCCAGTGACTCAATGGCCTCCACAATTGCCTCTGGGACAAACGGCCTCTCGAGGGAGGCGCTAGCGTCGTCTGACAAGACTGATAGAGGAAGGGTCTCTAAAAAGGAGTTGATGTCAGAAATCTGGGATCTGTCTACCTCCGAGTATAGGGACGTGTAGAACGCGAGGAACTCACAATTAATGTCGTGAGGGGAGGTGGCGAGTGTGCCATCCGGTCTAGAAATGGGCGGGATATTGGGGGCACCAAATTCGCGGCGCAGTAGTCTAGCTAGCATTCTGCCGGGCCGTTCACCCTCGCCATATTTCCTCGCCGATTGAGTGGAGTCAAGGACCTTAACCTCGCGCTCGGCGAGGCCACGGAACCTGTCCAGCTCAGAACCCAGCATCGCTAGAGTAGCCTGGGAGTGGTCCACCGCGTATTGGGATTCATAGATGGACAGGGCTGATTCGCTGGCAGCAATATCAGCACGGATGTCTTTCAGTATGCCACTGCACTTGGAGATGGCAACCCCTCTAGTGTGTGGTTTAAAGGCTTCCCAGAGCACCGCTTGTGTTGAAACAGAATTTATATTGATATTAAAGTATTCTTCGATAGAGGACTCAAGCTCAGAGACAAAAGCCTGGTCAAGGAGCGCGTGGGGGCTCATCCTCCACTGTCTTGTTTTGTTGGCTTCTAATCCCCAGTTTAAAGAGATGAGTACAGGTGAGTTGACTGATAGTGTCCTGGGAAGGATGGCTAAGTGGGTAATGCCTCTGATCAGTATGTCTGTGACAAGCCATCTATCTATTCTGGAGTGGGAATCGTGCACTGAGGAGTAAAAGGAGTATGTACGGTCGTCAGGATACATCAGGCCCCAGGTGTCCACCAGTGGCAGGCGGGGGAGCGAGGTCAGGACAGAGTATGCTGCCCTAGAGAGTTGGCGAGGACGAGAACCCGATCTATCCAGGGTGACATCTAGTATCATGTCTCCACCCCATAGAATAGGAATTAGGGGGTAGCTCTCGAGTAGAGTGGCCAGGTGAAGGTAGAAGTCAAGGTCATCAACGTTGGGACCATATATGTTTAGGATGACTATTGGGTCTATGTGGGAGTGCTGACACGTAAACTTCAGGCTTTTATGTATTAGGGTGAGGGTGCCCCAGCTCTGAGTGGAATAATAAGTGTACTACCTCTGGGGGCCCCATTGCTTGGCGAATCGCTCACAGTACTCTGAGCGAGCGTGGGTTTCCTGTAGACATAGGATATTCACTCCGTGGCGTTCAGCGTGGAGCTGAATCTGTCTCATCTTTTTATAGTTGCCTAATCCCCTGACGTTCCAGCTCATAACGGTCAGAGTTATGTCAGCCATATTTGGAGGGGTGATGGTGGAAGAGGATTCCAGTGAAGTGAAAGGGGTGGACCCCAGGTGTATGCGGACTCCCGACCATATGTATGAATTGATCGGGCTCGGTGCCTGCGGCGCCTCTGGAGGCTGTTAAGACTTTTTCAAATCATAATATTCCCAACCTACCCCCCACTCACCTCTCTCCCCCAATCAGAGGGACGAAACCCAAACAAAACCAAAACAACCATAAACTCTTAGGCATCAACGCCTGGGGGTCTGTTTGCGGCCGGACAATGGCGCGCCGGACTGGGAGGGCGTAAGGAGAGTTATGCTACGTAGTAGGATCAAGCAGGGCGTTTAGAGTGGATGCGAGTAACATCGGGACCAGATCTATAAGCAAAGGGCCCATCGGAGTTTGGGGTGCGGCCGTGTGCCAAGACACGGCAGCAGCATAGTTGGGTGCGGTCTTAGTCTGGGGGGGCCCGGGTACCGGGGTACGATTGACAAAAATAAGTGGGATGAAAGGTCGGGTAACTCCGAGAGAGGGACCCAACAAGACATGGTCATTACAGTCTACGATGCAACGGTAGGGTGTGAAAACATACCTACACAGATAGGTAATGGAGAAACATCAACAACATGAACAGCATTGAAGTACGATGAATAGTGGCCATCGTGTGGGGGGGTGCCATGGCGGCCCCGACCCGCAGCCCAGGTATAATAGCAAATATTGAAAAACCATAAAACTTATGTTAACATTGTGTACATCAACCAGGAAAGTGTTCATCTATAAATTTCGAGGCTTCTTCGGGGATAGTGAAGAAGTGTGTTTCATTAGAGTGTTCGATCCTCAGTTTGGCGGGGAAGAGCGTGGAGTACTTGACTCCTAGGTCCTGAAGTCTCTTTTTCACCGCAAGGAAGGTCTTACGCTCCTGCTGCACAGCCACGGAGTATTCCGGGTAGAAGTGTATCCTTGCCGCCCCGAGATGAAGCTCACCCTTGGCCCTGGCCTCCCGGAGCAGGGCATCGCGGTCACGGAAATTGAGGATTCTGGCTATGATGGGACAGGGTGGGGCACCCGGCCTGGGCCTCGCGGTCAAGGAGCGGTGAGCTCGCTCCACAGCAAATTGTGCCGAAAGCTTGGGGTTATCCAAGAGAGTCAAAAGGGTACGCTCTACATAGTCCTCCATGTGCTCCCTGATGTTGTCCTCCGGTATGCCAACAATGCAGAGGTTATTCCGCCTGGAGCGGGATTCGAGGTTGTCATTTTTCTTTTCGACCATAGAGACCCGGCTGGTCAGGGTGGTCACAGCTGTGCGTAGGGAGACCAGGCCGTCCTCTGCGGTGCCAACCCTTGTCTCAATCTCAGCAACCCTACTGCCTGTTCTTTCAATATGGGCCTTTATGGATGAGATGGTCCCATTCATATCATCTAAATTAGTGTGGAGCGTAGTGAAACCCTCTCGCATGTATTCCATCATTTTCTGCGCGTCATCGGAGGTTGAGGGTGTTGCAGTGGACGGTGACTCCTCCGGAGGGTCAGTTAGCGGCTTGGAGGGAGTTTTAGCAAACATATTTAGCGAGCTCTGCTTCTTGTTAGACCCGGCTCCCTTGGTCATGGTGATAGAACACGTCTGGCGTCCAGGATCCGGTACAGATATGACGGGAGGCCTTCCGATCTCTGCCCCACAGGATGCCCAGAGGGGGAGGAGGCAAGGCGTGGAGAGCAGCTGGCAAGGCTGGGGGAGACACCAGGGGTCCCCACCAGAGAACACAGAGCGAGACAGTCGGGCACGAGGATCAGAGGGGTAGGCCACCCGTGATATTGCCACTGGAATGTTGGGACGGTTCCGCAGTTGTTGAGGTCAGGGACCCGTCCCCATGGAGCGCTCCCGGAACAGAAGGGTCAGGGTGTACAGCAGGTTGTTATTGGTGGACTGCCAGCGAGGGCCTGAGTGCACTGGAGAGCCCACACAGATGGTAAGTAGTAAGGTGACTGGTGAGGGCCACCAGAATAGTCAGGCGCGCAACAGTGCAATTACGAAGTGAGGGAAGCCAATTGTCTGTGGAATAGAAGTGGAGCTGAGGAGGGGTATTTCACTGTAGGTAGCCCAGTGCAGGGTCCGGATCTGGAATTGTGGTTGGGGACCACAGTCAGCAGCCAGGGGGGGGCAGAAAGGACGATGGTGCCGTGAAGGCAGGCACGGTCCACCAGGGCGGAGAAGTAGCGCTGGAACAAGGGCCCCCAGCCGTGTCAGCCCATGCACAGCAGCGAAGGCGAGTCGGCGCCGGGATAGCGGGAAGATGAGTGGTGGTCCGCCAGCAGGTGGATGGGATGGCCGCAAGGACCGCCGAGGCAGGGCACAGCCGCTCCACACAAACCCCCTGCCTCGATGTAGTACAGTGCCGCAGCCGTGGGGCGGATCGGCAGGGGGGGAGGGGCAGGCGATGTGGAGGCTGGAGAAAACAGCAGTGGCCCAAGAGCAAGTGTCCGCCGGGGGCTCCGGGCCCACAGTCACTGTCGATGCAGGTAGGGCCTGCTGGCGCGATGCAGCGCGGCGGGGGTGCGGGACCCCAAAAAGTGATAGTAGCCAAGGGGAGGTAGCCCGGCGGCCAGGCCAGACCAGCTCACAAACTCAACTGCATGCAGAGCCCAGGATCGCAGGAGCCGGGAGATCCAGGCGGCCCCCTCCCCCCGCACCCCCTACCTTGTCGTGGATCGGGACGTATGCTCCGTTGGGGGGGGCGCCTAAGGGAGGAAGGCAGGTGTTGCGGAGCAGCGGGGGTCCGCGGTGGTGTCTCCGTTCCCCGCGGCACGAGACAGGGGAGCTGAATAGTACGGCGTCTCAAGCGCCGCAGGAGCCTGCAGATGTGGATGGTCACGGGCTCAGGCAGGATGCGTGGGGTCCTCCGGAAGGGTAATGAGGCGGTCGATGGAGCGCGGGGCAACCACGGGAGCCGGCAGGCCCGGGCCGCCAAGGAGGGCTCTGGCGCCCCTCCCCCACAGCGGCCTGCAGCTCTGCATGCTCAAGTAGGAGGGAGAGCTGCAGCTGGTGGAGCCGCGGAGCGGCCAGGCTCACACAGCCCCAGTGAAGTCAGAGGGCTGTAGGGCGGTCCCCAGAGGGTGGCGGGGGCCAGGAATCTGCAGGGCTGCAGCGGATGTGTTCTTGAAGGAGCACTGCCGGCGCACAGGAGGATAGCCGCAGCTATGGGGTCTTTTTCGAGGTTCATGCGCTCTCCCAGCCCGGAGCTCTGCGGTTAGGCGGCCATCATGCTTCGGCGCAACAGCGCCCCCCCCGTGCGCCTGGCTTTTAAGAATTGTTCATAGTGCTAGCACCTCGGTACCATTTGAACCATTTGTTTGTCCCCTTTATGTGATTTAATTCGAATATTTGCATCAATTGGTTTCTTTCCCGCTCCCTGAATACTTGAATATCTATAATTTGCTGATCTCTCCCGGTTCGATTGCCGTGGATAATAGCTATAAAAAGGATAGCAGCTACAAAAAGGGACAGTAACAAAGTGAGCTGAATGAAGAATAGTTCAACAACATGTATTAAATGAATGAAGACAATTCAAATAATAATAATAACAAATGGCTTTTTTTGGAGCAGATCATAAGGAAGTGCATGCGCAAGAACATCTGACTCTGCCCACATATTTCTATATTGTCAGAATCCTGTACATTCTCAAGACAAGAATCGCAGCCACTCACAGCAAGCACAGCACCTCAATAAAACTGAAAAGCGCCATAAATTGCTAAGACTGAAAATACATTTCAGCATTCTGATCAGTGCCTTATCCTTAAAAAAAAAATCACAACATCTGAAGGCCTCAACATTCTCTTCATCACCGAAGGTTCTCACAAGACCTCCGGCCCATTGAACAGGAGGCCTTCCTCCAGGCTACAGCCTTATTGTGCATAACAGAACCAGCAGGGTAGGTGGTATTGCCATCCTTCACAAATCCTACCTCTCCATTTCACAATCGGAGGAACAAGCCTGCATCCTGGACTATGAATCCCTCCTAGTAAAATTTCTGCTCAAGTTCTCGGACACTCACAGTTTCCTGCTCATATACAGACCGCTGGGTACAATAGATGCTTTGCAGAAATTCATAGCACCACTTTGGAAGCTGTCTTGGTCTCCCACCTCCTCCTCACAATAATAGGGGACTTCAATATCTGGTTCAACATGCTACATAACCCCTTGACATGATCCCTACTTGACAACATAACCCTACATCTAACACAACTAGTCTCAGGCCCTACCCTCTCAGCGGGCCACACCATAGATGCAATCTTCAGCTCTCCAGACCACATCACCTCACTGCCACCTTGCCCACCCGTCTGGATGGACCACGCAGCCACCTTCTTAACTCTTTCGACCGTAGACCCTACCTCCTCTCTCAGCCCTGGGCCACCTACTCGCTCCCTTCTTTGGAAGAAAGTCAAAGTAAGCCCTGGCCTGCAGATTCACTATTTTCCTCCCTGACCTCCAAACTTCTCCAGTCGGCCAGTTCTCTGTCCACCACTTTGATCTCTGGCTCTCGGAAGCTCTCAGCCCACACACCCCAGTCAGATCCTTCTCTAGCAGACAAGACCTCTCTCCCAGATGGTTCACTGAAGCCCTCAAAACTCTCAAATCATAGAACCACTTCCTAGAATGCAGATGGCATGCAGACCCATCACTGTCGAACAGAATAGCCTACACCCACCAGCTCAAAGATTACCGGGCACAAATAAGCAAGGCCAAAAAATACTACTGCTGGAATAGAACCGTCAATGCTCTGCACGCCTACTGGAAACTCCACAAGCTTATTTTGAATGCCCCAGCATGCACCAACTCATCTGCCAACCAAACGCAAACACTCTGTGACACCACTTCCACAACATAGCCCAAGAGAAAACATCGCCATTATCACTAAAATAGCATTACTCACCCCCCTCCCAAGTGACCTCAATCAGGATATCAGAACCATCTTCCATACTCACGCTCTTTTCGTCTTTATCTCCACTTTTAAACCCTGAATTTCTAAAGCTACCTATCTAATAGCCGTTCCTTAGGATCCCCTGGAGACCTCTGCTCCCCGGATCTACTAAAAGAAATCCTATCTTCAACCTGTGCCGCCGACATCGCAAGACCTATTGTTAACACATCTCTCACTTCTGGCACCTTCCCCGCAGAATTTAAGACCTCCTACATGAAGCAGATGCTCATAAATCCCTCACTCGACCCCCTTCTCCCGACCAATTACAGACCCATCTTAAACAAACAATTCATCGTTAAACTAATTGACCGAATAGCCTACTCTCAACTATGCAATGTGACAGAATCCAACCAACTCCTCGACCCTGCCCATTCTGGTTGCAGACCTCTAAGAGGAACTGAATTGCGTGAAGTCTACATCTGGGTTTATCTTAAAAGACACTGAAACTCAGAAGGTTGCGATGCACTAATTCATCACGATTGATCACCCCACCATCACGAACAGACTCCACTCCCTCAGCATCAGTGATGCAGCACTGAAGTAGATAACCTCTTTCCTCTCCAACAGATCCCAAATAATACACATGCCTCCTTTCTCCTCGACTCCCTGTCTTGTTGCCCACGGAGTGCCACAGGGTGCCGCTCTCTCCCCTCTGCTCTTTAACCTCTACCTGAGCCCCCTCTCTGCACTCATCCAAACCTATGGCCTATTCTGGTACAACCACACGGACGAGACCCAAATCATCTTCAAAATCCCAAAGAGTGCCTCTTCCACCTTCCCCAATCTTGTATCATGTCGCTTAGAAATCGAACACTCGATGACTGCTAACCACCTCCTTCCCAACACAGAAAAAATTGAGATCATGCTCTCTGGCCAGAATGCCCTCTCGAGAGCACTCCACTTGAAGATTGCTACTTAATCCATGAGCAATCAGTTGTTTTCGTGCACACATCGCCTGAGATCCACGAGGCCACCTCCGTAAGAAGGCTGCCGCCCGCACATTGTGTACCCTTGCCTAGCAACAGTACAAACATTGCTGCATGATTTTGATTGGCCTTCTTGAACAGAAAACAAGGAAGCTGTTGCCGGAAGGTGGCAGCTGGCCCGACCACCCCAAGGCCCGCCTCATAAGGCCAGCGCCTGTCTCCTGCCGCAGAAGCAGGCCAGAAACGTACCAGGGAGGGCAGGAGCTCATCCTGCTGGCCAGACGACATCCGTGTGTTTGCCGACTCATCAGGGTGATTTATGCCCTCATTCCACGCCCATTGTGTACCATTCCCTACTGTGACCTGCTCGAGAGCACTCCGCTTGAAGATTGCTACTAAATCCATGAGCAATCAGTTGTTTTTGTGCACACATCGCCTGAGATCCACGAGGCCACCTCCGTGAGATGGCCGCCGCCCGCACATTGTATACCGTTGCCTGGCAACAGTACAACCATTCCCACATGATTTTGATTGGCCTTCCTAAACAGAAAACAAGGTAGCCATTGCCGGAAGGTGGTAGCCGGCCCGACCACCCCAAGGCCCGCCTCATAAGGCCAGCGTCTGTCTCCTGCCATACATGCCGTCTGCCAGACCCCCTGGTCAACGCGATCCGCCTACTTCCACATGCTGTCCAAAGTAACTTTAAGCCTACATCACTGCCATAACACTTACTAACGTACGGCGGAGGTGTAGTCCGATCCTCCGGCAACCAAGTACAATATTACTCATTTCACTGCTAACATCTCTAACCAACTATCCTAGGGGCATAACACCTTGTGAGCCTTCGCGCCTGATACTGTGCTGACCATAGGCACTTACGCCTACTTAATTGGGATCGTTTATTATTGATTATGTACACACCGCCACTGCATATTTATGCCTGTGGACTCCGCTCATGACTAACCTCCTAATCATGCTATGTGTGCTTATGCCTCAACGAGACTTTACGGCCAATGCTTGTATACTATATCTCATATACTTAACTCTTAACTACATGGCTCTACCTGCCATTGAGTGCACACTCACCGCTTCTGCACTACCTGCCACCTTACTGCCTTAGCTCCCACAAACTCTGCCTCACGGCCTGCTTGAATTTTGTGCATCTGAGACCTCCATATAAGCCTAATCTCAGCTAATCTATGCAAAAATGATACTACCCCGCATCTGTAAAATTGATTTTAGCCTACCGCTGCACAGTTGATTTTAGCTCATCTACGCAAAGGTGATTTTAGCCTACCTCTGCACAGTTGATTTTAGCCTACCTATGCACAGTTGATTTTAGCCTACCTCTGCACAGTTGATTTTAGCCAATTTATGCATAGTTGATTTTAGCCCACCGCTGCACAGTTGATTTTAGCCAATTTATGCACAGCTGATTTTAGCCTACCGCTGCACAGTTGATTTTGGCTAATCTACGCAAAGTTGATTTTAGCCTACCTCTGCACAGTTGATTTTAGCCAATTTGTGCACAGTTGATGTTAGCCTACCACTGCACAGTTGATTTTAGCTAATCTACGCAAAGTTGATTTTAGCCTACCTCTGCACAGTTGATCCTAGCCTACTTCTGCACTAAACTGATACTAGGCCCTGCTTACAAGTTGACCTCAGCTATTTTACGCTAAATTGATCTTAACTCATCATTGTAAGCTGTTTTATCCCACTTGCAAAGTTGTTCCCAATCCGCACCTTACTCAGTACACTGCGTCAGTGCTAAGCTTAGACTCCAGTGAACACCTTGCACTCAGCTACAAAGCTATTGCCCCCTATCTTGGCAATCGATCTTAACTGCCACATTATGTACGCTAGCACCTCTCTACTACCACCGGCCCTCCTGCTCCTCTTTCATCTAACATCGGCAATTATGGACCAAATTAAATACGGACCCTGCCCTACCATCTCTAGAAACATTAGGCTTTGCGCCAGACTCTCCCCCTCCATGAACCCAAACCGCCCAATATGCAACTAAACCACTGCACCAACCCCAAAAATACTCCCAGGGACCGGCCGCAAGCATCTCCACAAACCCCTGCTACTGCTATACTGAATGAATTCAACTCCATTACCCTCAACATCAAATGCCCGCCTAAAACCACAACAATAGCAGGAGCCCTAATCAACGCCAGATTGATCGTGGCCCATGCAACTGAAATAGCTGATATCCTAACCTCAGATAATCTTGACCTCCTATTGGTCACAGAAACCTGGCTACATGATGCAGCAGGCCCAGCACTGTCACTGGCTATTCCTAATGAGTACCAACTCCTAAGAATGGACAGACCTAACGCCAGAGGAGGTGGCTTAGCCATCATTGCCAAATCCAATATGGAACTAAGACTCACAATGCTACGACCACTAAAATCATGTGAATTACTATCTACTAAACTGCCCATATCCCCATGCCACACCCTGACTATCTACCTCATTTACAGGCCGCCAGGGCCCGTAGGCTCATTTGAAGAGGATATCTCCAGCCTGATAGCCAGCAATACTAAAGAATCATCTCAGATATTAATCCTTGGTGACTTCAACCTAGGACTCAACGACCCTGACGACAAACAAACACAAGCTATAGCCACCATAATCAATGAACATGGGCTCTCCCAAAAAGTCCTCACCCCTACCCATGACAAAGGCAGAACCCTCGACTGGGTAGCCACCTCAAATTGCCCAATTAAAATCACCAAAATTACGGCCCAAACCTGGACCAACTACTTCTTGATTGATTTCAGCCTAACACTCAACAAAGAAGTAAACAAAGATAAAATAATGGCACCCCCCCTCCCTACCAGATCTAGAAATAACATCACAACTAATAATATCCTACCTTGTCTCCTTCCAGTGATTAACACCCTACCAAGCAACTCTAACCCAGACATGCTGGTCGACCACTATAATGAAGCTATGACAAAAATCTTAGATGTCATCGCCCCTCTTAAGAACTGTAAGAGTAAACAACAAGCTCATCTGAACACTTGGTTCACCCCTCACCTAAAAGAACTTAGACTGGAAAAAAGAAAGCTAGAAGCTACATGGCAACACACCCCCACGGATGAAAATAAATTAAAACTCAAACTCTTTGCCATTAAATACAAAAATGAAATCATCCAAACCAAAAAAGAGGTCTATAACGAAAGGATCGCCAAATCATCTTTCAATACCAAGGAATTATTCCCGATTCTATGCGAATTGGAATCCCCTATACCTCCTCCGGATAATCTACCTAAAGATAAACAATGGTGTAACAATATTCAAAATGCCCAAGGAAATAAAATAAAAACACTGCAAACTAAAATTGCGCTAAAAAAAGCCTCACTCCCACCTACGGAAACCTCTACTGTACCCCCTGGCAACACACTTGACCTAGCACCATTGAAATTTTTCAAAATTTCTATTCAAGAAACAGAAAAAAATCATTACCTCATTAAAACCCTCAAACTGCAAAGGCGACCGCTGCCCTGCCCAAATAATCAAGGATGCAGCTAGAGATTTAGCTCCATTTATCACCAAACGTATCACTGCTTCCTTTAGTTCAAGTACGGTCTCAAGCAGTATAAAATAATCCTGGGTCTTACCCCTTCTTAAAAAACAAACCTTAGACCCATCCATCCCAACAAATTACAGACCCATTACCACTGTCCCTTTTCTTCTGAAGATAATTGACAGAGTGGCCTACTTATAAATTCAAAAATACCTTGAAACAAACCAATTACTTTGAAACAAACCAATTACTAGGCTCTCGCCAATCAGGGTTCAGACCCCAACATGGCAGAGAGACAGCCTTAATAGATCTTAAAGCCCAAATTGACGAACTTAACGATAAAGGAAACACAGCCATGCTACTCCTCCTTGATCTGACGGCAGCCTTTGACTTGGTGGACCATGCAGTTTTATGCAATCACCTAGCATTGGCAGCCCACTTCTCAAGTGAGGCTATAGCCTTGGTCCAATCATTTCTTGATAACAGAAGCATGAGAGTTTTTTCCACGGCAGCCTCTGCAGACCCAATCATAACAACATTCAGAGTCCCCCAGGGCTCATGTGTCTCGCCCACCATGTACGATATCTTCACTAAGCCTCTATTTGATAAATTGGACAGGCTGGGTATCACCTACACTAACTATCCAGATGATACCCAGATCCTTATCCCCCTTACGGGCAATTTCACATCGGATACATCCTTAGTGAATGAAATCTACATCCTCATTCAGGCATGGATGGAAACCCACGGCCTCTGCCTGAATGACGATAAAACGGAGATCCTAATCCTTGGCTCAGCCAACAATTTAAAAAAACTTAACGACAACTACAAGGCCTTCAACATCGACGGTAATATAATTACAGTTGCCAAAGAAGTGAAGACTCTATGCTTTTACCTGGATTGGACACTCCTTAAGGAAACAAGTAAATTCCTTGGCCTCATCCACGGCCTACACTGGCAAACTCATCAAAGCATGCAGACTCTTCCTCTCACCAGCCAGCTGTATCATTCTAGCCAATGCCCTCATCCTTTCTAAGTTGGACTACTGCAACGCACTTTATGCAGGAGCTAATAAATATATCACAAACAAACTACAAACTCTGCAGAACAATGCCCTCAGAACGGCCCTGAACCTACCCACTAGAGAGCATATCTCCAATGCCAGAAGAAAACACAATTGGCTAAAAATCACTGATCGGATCCTCCCCAAAATGATCACTTTAACCTTTAAATGCCTAAATAATGCAGCTCCACCATACCTGAAGGAAAGAATAACCAGAAAACCCTCTACACGCCTAACCAGAACAGTCAATTCCTACAGTCTCCAAATCCCCAGATTCCGCCAACAAAAAACTGGTGGAAATAGCTTCCCAGTAAAAGCAGCTCGGCATTAGAATGCTTTACCAGTCGCGTTAAGAAGAGACCAATCCTATAATAGCTTTATGCGCAACACCCGCAACTGGCTACGGCACAAAGACCGATAACCCATAGCCACATATGCTCGCTCTCCACTCTTTCTGTCTCAGTCAGTAATCATGCACAAACGATTACTATCTATGTACATACACATATCTGTAACTAATCAAACTGAAACTCATTACTGTAACTTCCCTCACACATGTACATACTTGTAACAATGTAAAATGTAACTTTATTTGCACCTGTGTATATTCACCTATGCAAATGTAACCAAGCCTAAGTATCCTTGCTATGTTGTGCACCCAGCTACTTAAGGGTTTAGGGCGCCCTATAAATAATAAACAAAAAACAAACAAACAAACATATAACGCAACATGACATAGGTGCTTCCTAGAGCTGCAAGAGCCAGTGAACTCATATGAAGGGCCAGGCCAGGGGTCTGGCCTGGCTCTTAAGGGCAGGTAGGCACACAGGAGGGGAGAGAGAAAAGCTCATGGTGGCATGCACCAGTGCAGAAGAGGGGGGATGGTAGGGGACAAGACACATGCTTTTGGGATGGTGCTGGTGAAGGAGACTTGGGCAGTGGGGAGATACCGACAGTGCCAGTATTTGTCGTTGGCGAAGGGGAGGAGGCTGGGGGACAGAAAAGAGGATGGTGTACTGGTTGAGAGGGGATAAGGGACAGCAGACAGTGATTTTGGGATAGAATGAGGAATGGGGACTATGAGAGATGGTGGCTTGAAGGTTGGGGGACCAGGACTGGAGGAGTGAAAAGAGGTGGAGCTTTCCTCTGTGCAGACCCCAGCACTATACCAGGAAGAGAAGTGCTGCTTTCTCACCGCAGACAATCAATTGGTGGTGGAGGGGCAGGTCAAGAAATCAGGCAGCCACGCTCCTGTATGTACATTCATGACGACAGGAGTGCTTTGTTGAACCTTTTCTAAAAACAAGCAATACTGTGATATGCAGGCAGGTGGTGGGGATCATGGCTTGCCTCAGCTGTGGGCATGCACTGGCCTGAAAGGAAAGTCAGGCCAGAGGCACAGTATTGACCCTGGCTGGCTCGTTCAGCTATTTTGTTCACCCACATTCATTTGGTATTGTTTTCTAAATTAATTGCATGGAGGGGACCCGTTTTGAAGGTCTAGTCCAAGCAATGTTCATCATTTGCACTGCAGAGTACCCAAAAAGGTGTAAAACAGTCAAAATCACCTTTATACGTGTTTGCACTTCATAGTACAAATAGTGTAAATGGAGCCTGCCCCGGCCCATCTGGTCTGCTGTCCTCCAGCTGCAAAAGAATCGACCCCTGAAGTTTATCACAACCAGCACACCCACCCCCCTCTTTTGTCTGCCTCCTACCACCCTCCCATTTGCTGTCCCACACCCACCCTCTTAACCTTCCAGCCCTTAACCTATCTGCCACCCCATACCCTCACATATCATCTGTTGTCAGCCACTGACCCACGCTGTCCCTCTACCAGTGTAACATCCTAATCCCACCCCATACCAACTACCTTAAGGAGCCATCCCCAACTGTTCTGCCATTCGACCGCCCAGTATGTCAGCCCACTCAGCCATTCGCATCAGTCTGCCCCACCCGCCAAAGCAGCCTGCCCATCCTGCCTTACTGCATTTCTTCCCCAAACCATCTGTCCTTCCACACTCATACCCTGATCTGTCCTCTAAATCATTGTCATTCCCCACCCCCAACCACCAGGCATCCACCAACTCATCGGCCGTCCATTGTCTGTCGTCATCCATCAAACCAGCCACCCTGTACTGTCATACCCTCTCACCCCACCATCTGTCCATCACCCACCCATTCATCCAATTCTTTCCTTTCCCAAACCCCCAACTGTTCTCATACACCCATGTACATCGGCCCTCCCCCACCCAAGGCGTGTACCCCCAACTAACCCATTTGTCCTCATTGTCCGCCATCCATGAATTTCCTCATCACCTACCCATCTGTACTATCTCAGACATCCATCCTCCCTGACTGTCCTTTCCCAAGCACCTCAAGCACCACCATCATTCCTCCCAGTTTTATTATCCCTCACCCATGCACCAACATGCAGTTGTACCATCCCACCGATCCACCATCCAGGTCCGTCAGCTCCCAGCCCATCTCCACATCTGTCATCCCACTGCACCCACCCCACTGTATGTGGTCTTAACTCACCCACCCCCATGTCTTAGGGAACATCCTTACTACCGGTTTGTCATTCTACCCAGCCATGTCACGCTAAGCCAACACAAAACCAATACTGTACAATTAAGTGTAATTTAATCATCAAATGATGTGACCATGTCCCAATGACCACAGCACCCCCTATCAGAACACTGAACAATCCTGACAGACCAACATCATGACTCTCTGCAAATAGATGAGAAGGGCCGACAGGTGCCGGACAGCATTGAAGTTGAATTATACAGATACCAACACATCAACAACAAAAAACAAAGAGCCAGCCGTCGGGAAGGAACCAAAGGCACTTGGCCCTGCTGCTAGGACTCAACTCTCTCACCGCTTCAAATCTACATTACAACAGGCATCAATTGAGACCAGCCACAAGTTACCAGTCATCCATCCTGTCAAAAATACCCTTTGATCACAACGACACATCCATCATGCTTCTAAGAGGAAATTGGCGCATTGTAGCCATCATAGTCCATGTCTGAAACCACCAGACAGAAATCACACAGACACATACGCACCACCTCAGCAAAACCAGTATGGTAGCACATCGAGAGGGCCTATACGCCTCCCACTGCACTACCTAACGTGGCAAGTGCTTCAAACTAAAGACGAGTACTAATTAAATGTAAAAAATGACATTATTAAGCGTCACTGGAGGCAGTGGTGGGGTCAGATAGGGAAAATGGGTGAGAGAGAAGAGGGAGCTCCCTCTTTAGCAAGTAAGTGAAGTTTAAGCCAAGCCTTGAAGAGATCCACACTTGGGCTGGCTTTGATTGTTATGTGCAGTGGGTTTCAATGGAGCGGAGCAAGAAGGGAGAAAGAGCGGAAGCGACAGAAAGCACAGAGAGGGTATGGGACAGTGAGGTTGAGTGCAGAGGAGGATTGGAGGGTACAAGATCATGGGCGTAATTTTAGGCAGAGACAGGGGTGTTTGTCCCCCCAACTTTCATGGCACACCATTTTTTCCCATTCATTTGGCTTAGGCACCTTTTCTTCAGATGTCATGTCCCCCCCAACATTTTCAGCAAAGTTACTCCACTGTACAAGATGGTGAGTACACTGAGATACAATCAGACAGGTACTGAGGAGAAAGACCATTGATAGCATTTGAGACTAGGAGATGGAACTTGAAAAGAGAGAGGTTGTGCTTGGGGAGCCAACCAGCATGTTGTCGGTACCTACATATGTGAGACGATCTGCAAAGGTCGTAGAGAATGTGGGTAGAAAAACTAAGGACTTTGTCTAGAGGGAGGTAGGAGTAGAGAGGAAGGTCAAGGAGTAGGCTTGAGTGGTAGTGCAGTTTGCTGAGCACAAGAGTGAGGATTAGAATTTTGTACAGTGGTTAGTAGGAAAAAGATGAATTTTCCAAATGTTGAGGAGATTAGTACGAGCACCAGAGGCAGCAGTAGTGATGAATTGTTGCAGTCTTAGGTCATTATCATTGCAAGCCTTGGGTGAGGGAGCAAGAAGGTCAGACGAGAAGGAGATAGGTGAGGGGTTGAGAGATATGGCATTGGAAGCAGGGAGAAAGA
Organism: Ambystoma mexicanum; assembly: GCF_040938575.1. Lineage (NCBI taxonomy): Eukaryota > Metazoa > Chordata > Amphibia > Caudata > Ambystomatidae > Ambystoma > Ambystoma mexicanum. Next base: position 320,145,081 of record NC_090926.1, on the reverse strand, counting down.
TGACTTCCATTTTTTAAGAGTTCAGCACGAGGAAGCAGAGAGCCATCAAGTGACGAATTGCAGAGAGACAGTTCATGATCTGTTTCGAGATGGCCCGGGTGAAGGAGGGAAAGTAGACAAATATTTGCATGTCATCAGCAAAAAGTTGACTGTAAAAGCCAAAGGATGCAGTGAGTCTTTTTAGGGCAGAGGTATAGTCGCTTTATTTTGCTTTACTTTGCTTTACTTTGCACTAGCACGTTCCTATATTGTTCTCTTGTATTTTAGCAAATTGTATTGCATGTAGGGGAAGCTTGAACGTTTTGCTTCTAAATTTGCTATTTGCACGTAGAGACATCCATATTTGCTGCTAATTCGAACTGTTTATATTTGTTTGGCACACTATCACATGAGGTTTTCTTTTAAAACTTGGCATGCTCTGATTGACTGAAGAACTACAGTTCCCAGCTTCACTGTAGTTTTTCTTTTTTCTTTACTGGGAGGCGCGACAGCACCGGCGCGACTGCAAAGAGCTAGTTGGTGCTGGTATCTAAGGAAACTTTTTATCCTTTCTTACCTTAGTTGCTTTCTTTTGCTTTACTTTGCACTAGCGTGCTCCCATATTGTTCTCTTGTATTTTAGCAAATTGTACTGCTTTAAGGGAAACTTCAAGGTTTTGCTTTTAAATTTGCTATTTGCACATAGAACATCTATATTTGCTGCTAATTTGAATTGTTTATATTTGTTTGGCGGATTATCAGTAGAGCTTTACTTTAAAAACTCTGTGCCTTCTGATTGACTGAAGAACTACAGTTCCCAGCTTCACCACCGGCGCTACTGCAAGGAGCTGGTTAGTGCTGGTTCGTGTCCTGGGAAAGTCCTTTCCTTTCTGTGATTTCCATTATCTACCTTGTTTTGCTGATTTATTCAGATAAGCCTCGTTGTAACTTATTCTGTCATCATGACCCAATTGAGTGAACTATTTGACAAATTACACTGTACTAAGATTACCGCTCCACATGGTGGTGAGTGGTTTCGCTCAACTTTAAAATGTATTCTGACACACTGCTCTGCCGCTCATAGTCCTGGCATCCTGCCTGCATCTAACACCCAGCTAACTACTGAGGAGCTGAAACCAGCTGCCATGAATACGCTGCATCTGGTGACAGATGAAACTGAGCCCATAGAGACAGTGGTCCTTTCACCATATAAGAATCTGATTATAGAGGAATAGTCATGTGATGATACTACATATGACACTACTTATATAGATACTGTAGTATTTCAACATGGAAATGTAGATCTTATTTTGACATCCCCTAATGTGTCTCCATCTCCCGTTCCCTCTTCATTTTTTAACATGGCACTTATTAACACACACTCCTAGTACATCATGGAACCAAGGTAGAAGACTACCTCCAACCTTGACATACTGGGTATTACAGATACCTGGATGAATGACTCTTCCAACATGGCTGCCTCTTTGGCAGTTCCACAGGATTACAAAATCTTTCAGGCAGATCGTATCGACCAGAGGGTGGGAGGAGTGGCACTCCTGATTAAAGAACATTGGGACTGTCACATAATGGAACACACTGGACTAGCCGGCTGTGATAGTATGCTTATTAAAATGAAAAAAAATCCCAATGTCTTCATCACTATTGTTATTATCTATAGACCTCCTAAGGATATGCCCTTATTTGAGGAGCAATTGCTGGCCCTTCTTAATGGTTTAACTAAAACTAAGTCACCTATTATCATCTTAGAGGACTTCAATTATTGGGCAGAAAATAAGTGTGACAAATTGGCTAACTCACTACTTACAACCCTGGTCGTAGTTAATTACACCCAATGGATTACAGAAACTATACACAGGGATGGCTATACCCTTGATTGGGTTCTCACGCATCGTCTAAATATCATGAATCCCGTCTCCTTTAGTTGTCCATGGTCAGACCATTTTATAGTAAATTTCACAGTGTGTCTTCCCAAAGCACCCGTGGGTGCTCTTTTCTTTACTGGAGGGCAAATTTGGACAGAGGAGCGAAACTGTACGGGCAAGATCCTCCTATAAAAGAGCCGTAGAAAATCAAATTACAAATTGACATGAGTGCGTGGAAACTGCTAGATGTAGCCAGCCTGGAAACAATTCCAAAAGCTTCTGGGCGGCAATCAATAAAACCCCCATACATTGGAGGCAAGTTTCGTGTCTAGAAACTATGATCCAGGACAGTGGCTGGGTTGTGCATTTCTTACATTTCTGCAACACTGAGATGAATGAAGTAACTCACGAGGGGATGGGAAATCAGGAGGCTCAGGCCACTCAGGGCTATGGGCAACGCACACTGATCAACAACCCAGTGAAATATGGCTCACTAGATGTGATAAAAGCTATTAAGAGGTCAAAAAGGAATAGAGCAGTGGCTCAGATAGAATTCCCATGGATTACTATCAGGATTTTATTGGGATCTGGGGACCCATCCTAGCAGGGGTTTTCAATGCGATAATGGTGACAGGCATAGTCCTTGAAAAATGGATGAAGGCAATTATTGTCCCTCTATTTAGGAAAGGAAGCAGAGAGTCTCCTCAATTTTATCGCTCTATGTCACTCTTAGAGTCAAGCTGTACAATGTTTGGGAGATGCCTTGTGAAAACATAGAGGTTTGGGTGTCAGCAAACTCGATTCTATCCCCAATCCAACTTGGATTTCGTCCTTCACTGGGCTCCATCGATCAATGCCTAAATCTCTATCTAATTATTGCACATTCACCACATTTAAAGAAAGAGCCAGTGTACCTTGTATTTATGGACCTCAGCACTGCCTTCGATAATGTCAGCAGAGAAAGGTTATGGCATGTGCTGAGGTCCTATGACTTTCCTGCAGAGGTCCTGGCTCTTCTCATTTCTCTACATGAGAACAATGTGGCATGTGTAAGATCAGGGGCGTAGGGACAGTGCATTTCTTTGTTTCCGATTAAGGCCGGGGTCAGGCAATGGTATGTTCTTATTCTTCCTGTATATCAACAGACTGTATAAGGTCCTAGTAGATCGTCAAGCGGATGTCCCAAAAATAGGGGGGATGTCTATGCAGACAATTCCGTGCTTATAGCTCAGACCCCAAGAGTGTTGCAACATTTCATTAACAGTTATGTAGCCTTTATGGGAGAATTAGGCCTGCAGGTGAACTCTGTGAGAAACCTGAAGGTATTCTCCAAGGTATAGCCCAGGAATCCTTTATCCAGGTGGCCATGACACAGCCATCGCTGTTGGATCCAGTTCCTGGGGGTGGACCAGTGGGGGAGGATTACCTGGGTAGGGGAACCCTGGGTTGTACTCTGGGATATGCCCCAGGTGAGACGCAGTACTATACCGGAGAAAGGGACAAGGAGGACGAGGTCTCTGGGGCTCTTATGGGCTGTAGTATATCGACCTCCCATCCTCCAAATAAACTTCCCTTTTGAAAAAAATCCACTATCCCTTGCCCCTCTGCTGAATCTATTGCACACCATGTTGTATTCAGAAACCATCTTTCTCAGAATCCTTACTTTCCGGTTTCCTTTCCAAATACTCCCAATCATTCTCCTTCTCGTCCCTCTGATTGTCATCTTCTGAAATCCCAATCTACTGTGACAGAGTGCTACCATTCCCAGAATCCCCTATGTTCTGTTCTACATCCTGGTAATTCTCGTCTATTTCGCAAACCTTCCCCATTATACCCCGTAGGATATTCAAATTCTCTGACTTACCCCCTTTCCGACACGAACACATTTGCACAACGGACTTGTAATAAAACTGTTAACCTGACATGTCCCAACACAAGAGTCAGGCAATTGAGTTAAATCACACACACCTGACGTCCCTTCCTTTTCCCCAAAGGGATAAAAGGTGGAGCAGGAGAGCACAGTACAAGCAAGGAGAGGACGTCAGACAGCACAATGAGACAGCGCAGCAGGCACAGCAGTTCAAACGAAGGAGAAAGGCAGCAGGAATCGAGAGGGTGGCAAGGAGAGACTGCCCTTTTCATCCCAGACCCGCATAACCTTTGTGGAAGAGAGCCTAAGACCATGAACAATAGCACTAGTGTCTTGCAGCACATGTCAACGGTACACGGGACAAGCCTATGCCAATAAGTAGGAGGGAGGGAAGCTCCTGCACCCGTGGTACCAGCCTTGACTCCAGAGAGAAAAGCCAAGAGGTCCATCACAGCCGGTGAGTCGAGGGGAGAACCGATAAGAACCGGGCTGTGTTGAATGAGAATCACAGGAGTGGCAAGTTTGAACCAAGTTTAATGAACTCTGTAAAGAACTGTAAAAGTGTCAAAGGGAGATTAGCTGCAGAAGGAAAACTGGCACCATGTGGGTGCTAATCTGGAAGAGACTCCGGTTAGTCCCCATCTGAGCAAAACTATGGGTACCAGAAGTCTGTAGGAGAGTTGCCAAAAGAAGTCAAAGTGGTCATACAGGAGGTCTAGCAAAATCCCTGTACAATCGAAAGACTTTGATCTACAAGCACTGTGAAAGAAAGGGAAGGAAATCCCGAAAACATTGAGCTGCGTAAAAGTAGAACTTTGAAAGTAGAGAGTGGTCAGTGCCCAGAAGAGGGTGACCCGGGCATGAGCCACTATCACCCTGATCAAGAGCCACAGTAAATCCGGTGAAGAGAGGCAGAGAATCAAGAGGGGTCAGAGGCCGCAGAGGGGGATCCAAGGGTGAAAATGTGTTACCCCAAGATTGAGAAACGTAAAAGCAAAAGCTAAGAAATGGCAAGAGTGAACCCGAAGGAGGGATGCCAGAGAAGAGGGGTCCGAACCGGGCAGAGGGAGATCAAGAAGTAAAGCTATAACCCAAGTGCTAGCAGTCAAGAGGAGTCTGAGCCCAACAGAGGCAAATCCAGGGGTGAAGCCATCACCCGAGTAAAGACAGTCAAGAGGGGCCCAAGCCAGACAGAGCGAGATCCAGGGGTGCAGTTATCATCCAAACTTCAAGTGAGAAAAGAACTGACAGAGACATTGAGGAATACGATACATGAAGGGTCAGCGCCCAGAAGAGGGGGACCCAGGGGTGAACCCATCACCCAGTAAACATTGGACACAAACTTTCATTTGTTAAAGGAACTTTAATTTGGAACCAGAGAGGCCCTGGAAAGCAAGAAAACATAGCTATCCGGGGTTTTGATATCATTAAAGAACTTTCTAGGGATTTGCGCCCAGAAGAGGGAAGTCCCGGGGTGAAAGTCATCACCCAAAACCCATGGAAAAGAGACAGTGTATTTGTTTTGTTAGTTGAATACGTCAGGTCCTCGAAAAGGCAAGAAACTTTCAAGAAAATGAGACTTAGCTATCAACGGCCCTGAGAGATGCCATTATAACTGTTGTCTCCTGCTGAAGGAGCTTGAGACTGTACTGTGCTCCAAGCTCCCATCTTACCCTGTGTGCAAAACGTGGGGAAAGGAGGTTCAGGCTACCGTATCCTGACCTATTATTTGAGAACACTTTCTTTTCTTGAGAACTATCCCAAACCCTTTTTTGTATTAGTTGTGAGGTTTGGCAATAGGCTTCTTAGTATAGGCCCTTTTATTTTGACACAATGCCACTAGGACTGGCTTATTTTCTTTTGATGGTCAAGGCTGCTCCCATCTTAGATTTAGGTTTAGATTGGGCATTTTCCAGCCTTCATCCCTCATTCATTGTTCAATAAACACCCTTGAACTGTGATCACTTGTGTCTGTCTTACTTGTTGCCACCATGAGTTCCTCACAACTCAAAGAAATCTGCAGTAATGTACTGTGGCTCATCTAGGAAGCAGGGGAAGTTTAGGATTATGTGGTGTGGGACGGATCCAATTCCTCGGGTCGACTCATTTGACTACCTGGTAGTTCGCTTCCAAGAGACTTTCTCCCATGAGGACCTTTTTAAAAAAACAGCTGTGTAGCATGAGGCAGTCATTGGGGGCATTTTTCGGTTTATAGGGTTATACAGGCTGCAGCCGTTGAAGATAATCAAATCGATGTATACGGCTAGGACCAGAGAAATTGTGAAATATGGTGCTGAGATTTGGGGTTATGGGAACCAGAAGGAAATTTCAATGTGAAGAAAACAGCTTTCTGAAAAAGTTACTGGCCCTACCACTGCCGGCACCAAGCTTTGCGCTCCACAATGAATTGGGCCTGAGCCATATTGTGGATGAAGTGGCAATAGAAACAATTTTATTGTGGCTCAGGGTTTGGGTAAATCCCAATGCTTCCCTGCCCCAGCATTTTATAAGAAACATCTCCAAGTTTAATGGGGTGAATTAAATTAATTGGCTCCGTTATATAAAACAGATATTTCAGAATTTAAACTTGAAGGGGCACTTTGATATAAGCCTATTGACTAGAGCAAGGAGTCACGAAATGGGAAAGAAAGTGACAGCCTGAATCTATGGTCAAAAGAGAAATTTCAGAGAAGATAAACCATGAAATAGGCATTTTACAGTCTTGTCATCAAACGAAATAAAGGACTAGCTGGTTTGGTCCCACAAGAAATCACAAAGAAGCCACGTCACCAGAGCCCGATTTAATTGTCTACCAGTGGGAGAAATAATAGCAAGGAGAACAGGATTGAGTATTCATGCTGTCTGTCCTGTCTGTGGTGCAGGGTTGGGGGATCTGGCACACTTCCTGTTTTTTTGCACCAAATACACCAAATTAAGAAGGTTGTTGCTGGTCCCTGTTTTTAGAGGGAAACATTTTTTCTCAGTATAGTCCAGCGCTTCTCTTTTTTCTGAAAGCTTGGGCACTGGCGAGCTTTGTAACCAGGCCAATGAAAATGTGCAAGAAGTTTATACATGACAAAGAAGCCATTTTATTAACAAACTAAAATACACCCTCTGTTTAAGTAGGTGAGCAGAGTAGGGTGTGTTCACATTATTGGGTAATCTGAAGTGGGAGCAACATTTTTAAATTCTACATTTTAATGTTTATCCTAATTTTAACTCTAGTGTTTTATGTATGGACTATTGTATGAATGTGTTTTATATCTGTACTTTGTACTTTTATAGATTTCAGTATACGAATAAAGTTATTGCTACTACTGGTACCTAAACCTAAGTCACCCATTATCATCTTAGAAGACTTTAATCATTGGGCAGCACATAAGCGAGACAAATGAGCTAGCTCACTACTTACAGCCCTGGGCGTAGTTAATTACACCCAATGGATTACAGAACCTACACACAGGGATGGCCATACACTTGATTGGGTTCTCACGCAGCATCTAAATATCTTGAACTCTGTCTCCTCCAGTTGTCCATGGTCAGACCATTTTATGGTCAATTTCACAGTGTGTCTTCACGAAGCACCTGCTCGATCGGACAAATTGCCAAGAATTTGGAAAAAGTTTTGTAACTTTAAAAATGTGATTCGGTCTAAATTCTCCTCACTGTTGAAATTCAAAGTGCTCCCTCCTGATTCCCTGGAATATGTCTCCATTTTGGTCTCTCATTTGTCATCTGCCATCTCCTCTGTAATAGAGGTGTTGGCCTCTGAAAAAGAAAAACTCATTAAACCAGAGACTTTAAACAACACCTGGTTTAATGATGATGTTCTCTGGTCAAGATTGAAGAAAAGGGCACTGGAGAGAGAATGGCATAGAAATCCATTACTGTTGACATCAACTAATTATAAAAACTCATTCAAGAACTTTTATAATGCCAACATTGAGGTAAAATCAAAACATTTTATCAATAGAATCAGCAATGCTAAGTCTAGTTCTGGGGAATTGTTTAAAATCTTGACAGGTAAGAGTGTTGATAACATTAACATCAAACGAGATTCGCTAATAAAATGTGCGGTCACCAAGAAGTCATTTGTATACAACTACTTGGCTCAAATGCATTGTTGAAAGAAAGGTCTGTACTTGTTGCCCCTATTGGTGACTATTGGTGACTCGAAGGTGCCTGAATTTAAATTGTTCAGAAGCAGAGATTCTTAAGCTAGTCACCGATTTAAAACCTACATCATGTAGGGGAGACATCTGCCCTGCTAATATTCTTAAAGACTATCCCTTCACTTACTAATTCTGTGGATCACTAGAATGGTGAATTTATCTTTTAGTGAGGGTGTGGTTCGATCCTACCTTAAAGAGGTCTGGGTTACTCCTCTCTTGAAGAAAGGTTCCCTCAATCCCTCTTTAGCTAAGAACTATTGGCCGATAATAAATGTCCCGTTCCTGCTGAAGATCCTGGACAAAGTGGCCTATCTTCAGTTTCAGGATTTTCTTGAAAGAAATAACATCTTAGGCACACACCAATCTGGATTAAGAGCACATCATAGGACAGATAAAATGGCCCTATTGGACCTTAGAACCACCTTAATGGGCATAGTTAAAAGAGGACATCCAGCATTGTTGATGCTATTAGATCTTTCCGCAGCTTTCAACCTGGTTGACCATGCTATCCTTGTCGATCGGGTGAAGGGTCTAATAGGTTGCTCCAACTTGGCATCTGACTGGATTGCCTCCTTACTTGGTCCTCGAGTCCCTAGGTGGTAGTAGAGGATGCCCAATCATTCCCTGAAGTCATCAACGCTGGTGTCCCACAAGGTTCTTGTATATCACCATCTCTTTTTTATGTCTATATAAAACCACTGCTTGACTCGAACTGCCTGGGTGTCTGGTACACCAACTATGCAGATAACACTCAGGTGGTCTTTGAGTTATCAGGCAATTATGTTCAAGACTCTGAGACTCTAAATGGTGCATATGCTGCAATTCAGTCCTGGATTGGATGGTCTTCAATTCATTGGCACTTAATGACAATAAGACAGAGCTTCTTATGGTGGCTACTGGACAATGACTCAAGAAACTGGATGTTTCCTATAAAAGCTTTAACATCGCCAATAACTAAATCATTGTCACAGACTGCATCAAAATCCCTGGGAGTCCATTTGGACGCGGACCTGAGTATGAAGTCCTATGTGTCACATACACGTTCCTCCTGTGGCTATGTTGTCAGACTTTGTAATCAAATTAGGCTGTTTATCTCACTCAGCAATAGATCAACTCTGGCAACGGCCCTAGTGATTTTGAGACTTAACTACTGCAATAGCCTTTTAATCGGCAATAGTGCAGTGCGAGCTGTCTTCGGTCGACATAAACAAGATCATATCACGGACTCCAGAAGGACACTGCATTAGTTGCCTGTTAAGCAAAGTATTGTCTACAAAACTCCAGCCTTGTCTTACAAGTGCTGGACCTCAACTGCTCCTTCCTATCTTTCAGAGCAATTGGCTACTGACCAATCGTCTAGGCATCTTCCATCCAGTGACAATCATTTATTCAAACAACCTCGGTTCATGTTGGCTAAATTTGGAGTTGTCAGCTTTCCTGTACAGGCCCCTAGAGAAAGGAATGTGCTTCCACTGACAATGAAAATGTCCAACTCTTTGTCAGTAATAAGGGAGCAGTTAAAATGTACCTGTTTAACCTTAAGCCAGGCTAAGCAGATTAAATTACACTGTTGCTCCTTTCTTTCTTTTATTTGTTTTGTATTGTCTGTGTTTATTGTGCGGTAGTTAGGTCCAATGTCATTAAAGATTAATAGTTGTAATTTTCTCATTAAACCTCTTGAACATTGAACGTATTTCCAGAAGAAAAGATTATTGGTACTTCTTATTGTGCAATGGTGATTTATAAGAAAACTGAATTTCAATGGACCATTTCTGGCATGAATGACGTTAGATAGCCTTCATCATGGGGTAAATCCCATGTAGCAGTTCCTTGCTTGTCCTTTAGGCTAAAGAAGTACCAATAATCTTTTCTTCTGGAAATACGTTCAATGTTCAAGAGGTTTCATGAGAAAATTACAACTATTAATATTTAATGACATTGGACCTAACTTTAGGCCTTGACAACGACCAGGGGTCGAAACACGTGTCGGCTGTTTTTCTTTTTGGAGATTAAACAATATTCATATCTAACATGATTTGGACATTTGCCATGTCTGTTTGAAATATTCCTCCCATTGAATGGACTGACCTAGAGCGCAAGACACTTCCCCGAAGCTCAATCCTAAATTTTCCTTGTTATACACAAACTTTGTGGGAAGTTTGAGGGGGTAGAATTTGGTTTTGCTGCCAGGGTATATTTGAACTAGTTGCATGGTTTTGAAATCAATCGAGAGTCGTCACTAGCGCACCAACAGGGACCAATCCCACAATAAGAAATTAAATAAATAAATAAATAAATAAATAAATAAATAAATAATAAATGGTGAAAAGCAGAGGTCTGGACTGATCCTTGGGGGACAGCTACAGGGAGAGGGGTGGAGTCAGTGGTGTGTGATTTCTAGGAGATTTTGAAAGATCGACCTAGCAGTTAGGAACCAATCCTGGCAAGAGCAGATTTGAGAAACCTATGGTCAGGGAGAATGAGAAGGAGAGAGGAGTGGTGAACAGTGTCAAAAGTGGCAGAAAGTCCAAAAAGGATGAGTATAGAAGAGAGTTTGGAGTGGGGAGCATTCGAGAGAAATTTGGAGACATGAATGAATCAAGTCTCGGTGGAGTGTTTTCTATGGCATCCAGATTAAAGTGGATCTCTAAGGCCATTATCTTTGAGGTACTTAGTGATCCGATCCAAGACCTCAAGGACTTTTGAATAATGGGGAAGGCGAGAAACTAGGCAATAGTTTTCTGGGCATTTGGGTCAGCACCACATTTCATAAATTCAGCGATCACACATGAAGAACAGCATCATCACACGTTGTGTACGTGCCAAAGGGCTGCTTGACAAATCCCAGGTAACAGAACATAACTTCAGTTTAGGGAAGGAGAAAATGGTTGATATAAACAGATGATACCCAGAGGCACCAGCCTAATAAGAAGCCGGGACTCCATAAAGCAAAACATTAACAGGACAAAGTGGATGCCTTAAGAACAGATAAGAGCGTATAGCATAGATCAACTAATTTATTATGTAGCCTTCACAATGTTTTGGACTACAGCTCCCATGATCCTTCAGTGACAAAGCTGACTAGTGCTCATGGGAGTTGAAGTTCAAAATATCTGGAAGATCATGTAATGAGTAACCATGGAATATATCATACAAGGAGAGGCAACAATTCTCTTGCTGTCGCCCTGCTATCCCACAAACAAAATAGGGTGAATGTGGGCCTTCAAGGGCACAGAGCAAAACACAGACCCTTCGGTGCTCTGATGCGCACTCTAGTTATTGTGGTTACCAGAGCCCTGCTTTGTTCTGATAGCTTGTCACACTTGCATTATTATCCTAGAGAGCTTGGAAGTGTTAGAAAAGCAGTATGATAGCTCTATAAAACATAGTGAAACAGCAAAATAGACTGTAAGCAAGCAGTTAAAATGTAAAGTATCCTTTTTACTGAAGTATAACTGGGTGTTGCCAGGGAAGCCATATGCTGTACTTTTATGACTAGGCAATGTTTTGAAGTGGAGTGTTAGTTAAATGCTGATGGGGCGAGGCGACTTCCTCAGGGTATTCCAAAGGGTGATTGTGTGAATGCGGATAGGAACCAACCCACTGAGCAAACAAAACACAAAACAAACAAACTATCTCCAGCTGGGCATGCACAGAAGTAAGTTGGCTCAAGCTGCCAGCATCTCCACAAGAGGATTAAGGGCCCTATTTAATAAATGCCAATTTAAGAGTGTAGCCTGACTACGATTCTGAAAATAGTCTGGGCCCACAATGAAAAATGTGAAAAGTTGACCCTCCATCCCCATCAATATCTCCCCCCCCCCCCCATGGAGGGCAGGCACATAGCAAACACCATGTGAGTATAGATTTAGCTCCAAGCAAGGCGATTCGCTCTTCAGCACCCCTCTCCACATATATCAGGAAATAAAACGCCCCTTCACCAAATGCCATAGACGGACAATGGCGCTTCCACATGACGACTTCCAACTGCTGAACTACACATGTATCTACCACACAAAAAGCACACCAAGCACGTGAAAAAATCAAGCACACTCCCACACATGGAGGGGGTTTCCGTGGGGCCTAGGGCCCTGTTGCAGATGGACATACAGCAAATTCATTCCCACCCTAAAGGGAATGCCATGCGCTCAAAATCAATGGCCTCCACACTCCACCCTTGGGCTTGACCAATCGATGTCAAGGTCAGGTACAGGCCTCAATGCTAGCGTGCACAAACTGCCTCCTACATGTCCCAACGGCTGAAAGCAAGCAGGTTGGGCAGACTGAAAAGGGTGGGGAGGAGCCGCCAAGGAGCCATCCTCTGAACACTTTCTACAAGACAGAAAAAAGCAACAATACATTATAAGAGGCATTACCAAGGACGTCCAACAAGCAAACAACCCCTGCCCATCCGTACCTGCTACAATCTTCCAGTTGTGCAAAGTTTAGGCCAAGGATTGCAGGATTAAAGGCAGGGTACTTGGACTACCCGGCAGCATTAGGGAGCGAAGGATAGTATGCTACCCGATGGCACAAGGGTGCGAGTGGACAGTATTGCAGTGCATAGTAGAAAGTCCAGCAGAACACCAGAAATTGGTACACAGTTCACGATGCATCCACAGAGGTTTATGGGAGCCAAGATCACAAGAAAGACAGCAGGTGAGGATGCCCGCGGAATCCTGAGGTGATAATGAGCACTGGCGGAAGAATGAAGAAGAGACACAGTCAAATCAGCAAAGTCAATGAAGCTCAGAAGGGCGTGAGAAAAGTGGAGAGAGACAGATGCCGGAGAAGGAATTGGGTCCATGGAAATGACCAGACCATGGGTAAGCTTGCAGGCAGGGTCGGACAGGGCCTATCGGTCGTTCGGCTGATGGCCGAACGACCTTGCGGGCAGGCATACAATGGCAGATCTAGACAGGATATCCCAAAAAGCAGTCAAAGAAGATGCTTAGGGCAAGATAGAATCAGTCTGTGTAGCAAGCAAGAAGTACCATGCGGACAAAAGAGAGTGGAGATGGAACAAAGCAATACAGGTGCATGGAGGGTCGAGATGCACAGTGGAGCTGCGGGCTGTGATATCTGACAGGCACCTGCATGGGTGCCATGATGACTTCAGTCCTGAGAGTGTGTGGATGTTTAGGCTTGGACGCTATTCTAATGCCCATATGCAGCACAGGAAGGGCGATAAAGAGGCCTGCATGGTGGCTTCCGATCAGGAATTCCTGGCACAGTGGCATTCGATGGCCAAGGATACACACACAATGTCCAAACACACTGTTGCCCACAAGGACCCCTCACTCCCATGTACGAGAATGATATTGCTACCAAAAAATCTGAAAACACACACACACACACACTCTCTCTCTCTCTCTCTCTCTCTCTCTCTCTCTCTCTCTCTCTCTCTCTCTCTCTCTTTCTCTTTCTCTCTCTCTCTCTCTCTCTCTCTCTCTCCCTCTCTCTCTCTCTCTCATCCAGTGAGTTGCGGTAACTGGTTTATTAAACTTTTTGAAACTTGAACTGGTTGATGATGCGTTGTTCAGTTTTGAATTTGTTTCATCTTAATTCAACTAGTTGAACATTTTAGGTTTACATTTGTAGGTTTTTTTTTATTCTAGGAAACAACAAAATGGTGTTTGCTTTTATTGAATGTTTGTGTGATTAAGATTGTATTAAATGATTTGTAAGGTTTGTCTTCTTTTTTTCTCTTTCTTTTATCTTCTCTTTTCTCTTACCTTTAATTGTTATGTTACATTGTTAAAGTTTAATTTTTATTTTTTTATTAACCAAACAACAAAAAAAAATAAAAAAATAAGCTGTAATAGCCTCTTTACTGTTAACAAATGTGAGAAATGAAAGGAGGGCAGCTATTATTTTTCATAAAGGGGGCAAATTGCCTCTATATATCCCCAGTTTGGGGCAAAATGATTTTTCAGTCAGCATTCTCAAGAAGTTAATGCTTTTCGCAGAGGGCCATACAATACCTGCAGAGGATTTTAACCCAATTCTAGATCCCAACTGTGATAGCTCCAAAGGACTGTATATGCACGGGAAGCTATCAGGATTGCAATAATACCCTTTCACTACTTACAGATGCTGCTCTGCTCGACTCCTGGAGGCACACATGTCCAAAAGATGGGGAATACACTTTTTTCACTTCGGTACACTGCACATACTCTAGAATCTACTACATTTTAGTTTGAACCTCTACCGTTTACATCTTATGTCTTATGTTTATCTGATCATGTTGCTGCACATTTAGTATTGAAACCAGGATTACGAGAGGCTAGACCCAGGAGCTGGATGCTTATCCCTTTATTGTGGAGGCACCCTATTTTCAAGGAGGCGATTAGGACAGACATCCGCAATTCTTTACTTGGTGACCCAAGGAGAGCACAGACGTAGACATTAAATGGGCTGCTTTCAAAGCTTATATAAGAAGTATGCTAATTGCTAAGTCATCTCACTGTGATAAGATCCGCAAGGAAGAGTTAAACACACTCCCCAGCGTGTTGAGAGACCTAGTGCAGTCTTTCAGAGATACAGGCTCCCTCAAAACACTACCTAGCCTTTGCAACATATCATCTCAGATGAACCTATTAGATAGCAACAGTACAGAGGCTGCTATCCTTAGGATGAAACATAAATATTATGATTCTGGGGATAAGGCAGGCAAGATCCTGGCCTGGAAATTAAAGGCTAGAATAATGGCAGAACAAATAGCAGATATTGTGGGTAAACATGGTGTGGCAAGGCAATCTGAATCCTCTAAACTAGAGGAGTATACGTCATGGATGTTGATTAACCAAAATGCCAACGGTAGCGGAAGTGACATCACAGATCAATGTCATAGGAGGAAGGGATGCCAGTTGACCTTTGATCCAGATGGCAGCAGTTCCTCTTTAACCCTGGTGACATCACCAGAAGTGGTTTGCAGGTGTAAAAAAAGTACATTCATGTAAAGATTTTACATACTGAAGCAGACAAGAATATTTTAGGTACCAACCACATTTTAGCAAGGGTGCTGCCATCATGTGCCATGGATGGGGTAATTATATGAAAGGGTTAAACCCAACAGAACATCATAGGCCAGGACATTATTGGTTTCACCATCAGATTTGAAAATATCTTTAAGCATTGAGAAATTGCATAATGGCAATGTTAAATGAAGCATTCGAAACAGGGATATTGCCAGAATCCCTGAGAGAGGCGATCATTATTCCACTCCTCAAACCTAATAAACCGAGCATGGAGTGCCAATCGTATAGACCGCTATCGATGCTAAACCAGGACAGCAAGATACTCACGGCTGTGTTGGCAAATAGAATGAGACAGGTCATAAGCAGACTAATACATCCCGATCAGACCGGATATGTACAGCACAGAAGCATATCCGACAACCTCAGAAGGCTCCACCGTGTCATAGAGCAAACAGAAGGAGACGTGCAAGATTACAATTGTATCATTAGATGCAGTGAAGGGCTTTGATTCTGTCAAATGGCCTTGGCTGATGGCGGCCCTAAAAGAATTTGAGATGGGACCCGGGTACCTAAAGTGGGTGAAACTACTGTATAGCTCACCATTAGCCAAAGTCAAGACGGGAGCAATCATTTCAGAGAGGTGGCAGCTCAGTAGGGGCACTAGACAGGGATGCCCTTGGTCCTCGATCCTGTACATTCTCGCACTGGAACCCCTAGCGATATACCTGAGACAACAGTATGAGGAAGTGGGGATCTACACAAAACAGGGACCACACTTAATATCACTATACGCAGATGATATGTTGTTAGATTTGAGGTACCCTGAGGAAACTCTGCAATACATTCTAGAAGTAATGGAGCAATTTGCGTCGCTCTCTGGCATTGCAGTTAATCCCAAGAAGTCGAGCATATTCCCCCTAGGGAGGTATATACAGGTCCCGCGGGAAGAACTGCCAGTACTACAAATAACCTGGGAGACCAGTACCTTTAGATACTTGAGGATCGATATCTATCACACGGTGGAGGCAGAATATAAACATAATGGTGGATGGTCATTGAACCATCAACCGATTGAAGTGGTTAACGAATATAAATATTTAGGAGTTATTATAGATAATAAACTCATGTGGAAAAAACATTGGTTTGAAATCAAAAGAAAAGGTATGATCATAACCGTGGCATTAAGCAAGTTCGCGGGCAACCAGGGCACTTTTTCAGTCGCAACAGTTGTTAAACTGTACTCGGCTAAAATTGTCTCTTGCCTGATTTATGGAGCTGAAATCTAGGGAAATAAATTCGGAAATGATAAATTTGAGGCAAAAATGCTGAGGATATTGATGCGAATGCCTAAAACATTGCCCTATGAATATATATTGGTGGAATGCGAGTTAACCAGTGTAAGAATTAGAGTCTACAGCCATGCTTTATATGAAACTAACTCGGCTAGCTAATGATACTTTTGTGGTGCGAATGATGGAGCAATATGAGGTAATTGATACTAAAACTGATTTTGAAATGATAGATAGATGGAGATCAACTTACCTCAATTGGATAAATAATGAGAGCCATTGTTGGCTGCTATACTCTGTGGCCCAGATAAAACGCAAACTGAAAAAACGAATATGCGAAATAGATCGAGAACAAAGAATAGTGAATCTGGCAACCAAATCTAACAGTGGGGTATTTGTATTTGATATTAAGAGCGACTAAACCTAAATACAAGCTGGTGTATCCGAATTGCTCCACCATTCGTTGGTACTTACCGTTCAAATTTAATTCCTGTGATGTTTTAGAAATACTAGGCACTAGAGTGGGTATCCCCCGAGAAACTAGGTTTTGCCGTCTTTGTGGAATAAACATTTTAGAATCAGCACACCACAAAATATGTGTGTACGAAAATTTGGATAAACTACGGAGACAATTTCTGATGGCATATGACAATTCAATGTATACTTGTAATAAACATACTGTGTGTGAAAAGTTATTAGATGAGAATGACTTGAATCAAATTTTTTATATGATAAAATTTTATGTGATGATTTTAGAAATTTTAAAAGAATTATCAAAAGATATTTTATATTATTAGATGTGCGATGACTTGTATGAAGTATACTTTTAGATTGAAATATTTATGATGTCAAGTGACAAAATATGTCAAACTTTATTGTTGTATGCATATTATAAATAAATAAATAAATAAACATAATACCGAGAAGGCAGTAGCAAATATTGAGAATAGCATGAGGTTCTGGACTAAGCTCCCCTTGGCCATGATGGGGAGGGGGTCGCTGTTGAAGATGGTCGTACTGCCCAGGCTACTACACTTTTTTGGGAACATACCATATATGATACCCAAGCGATTCTTTATTAAACTCCAGAGCATATGCAGGGGATTCATTTGGCATGGTACTAGGAATAGAATAGCCCTATGGAAACTACAGAACATGTATGACAAAGGGGGCATAAAACTGCCCAACTTCGACATTTATCATCTGGCCAGTCAACAACAATACGTGGCTAAGTGGTTAACGAAAGACTCAACATCAGAGTCTAGACTGTTGAGATCTGAATGTGCCCCGTTTTCTTGAAAGAATGGATATGGCTACCCAAACCAGAGCTAAAAGGGCACCCGGGGATGTTGGAACTAGGATGGAAAATATGGCGTAAGGCTTGCCAGGCCATGGACAACCTGACCCTGTGTTCTCCGCAAGTGCCGCTAGTGGCATTGACTGGAGGAGATGAGCAACTGAGGAAGATGATTCGTAGGCATTGGGAACCGGTGGGGATTGCAACAATGGGAGAAATATGGCAAGAGGGGGAGGTAAAGGAATTCAATGTGTTGGTAGAAGAAACGGGTTTACACCAAGGGCAGTATATCACTTATACCAGATTGGTACAGCGGGTGAGAGAGACATGGTCTGAAATAACACTGGAAGATCAACCTGATATGGCCATAGAAACAATGTACGATGTCACAGAGGGAGGGCACGAGGTTTCCCGAATTTACAAATTGCTGATGTCCAGGGCGGGAAAGGAAGTGACCCAGCTAAGACGGGAATGGGAGGAGGAAGCGGGGGAACTCATGAATGATGGGTTGTGTGAGCGGGTTCAGGGGTACCGTAAAAAGGTGTCTAGGGACGCGAGGCTGCAACAAATCCAGCTATATGCAACCCACAGAGCGTACATGACACCCCAGAGAATTGCTCGATTTATAAGCGCAGAACGACAAACATGCCCCAAATGCGGGTAAGTGAACGCAGGGATGGCACACATGTTTTGGCAATGTCCGGAAATTGGGAAATTTTAGGGTGAAGTAGCCCACTGATTAAATGAGAAAGTGATCACGCTAAACGTGGAATCTGTGTGGGCATACATGTTAGGGGGGTTTTGTAGACAGCGCCAATAGAAACACGTGAGCAAACTTAAGGACTTGGCTTACATACTTGACAAGCGCAGAATCGCCATGGGGTGGAAAGCATGCAACAGACCAAAGGTAGAGGTTTGGTGGAACGATCTCCAGAAATGGGGCGAACCGGAAACAGTGGTATGGAATGAAGCGGCCAGCGGGGGATGGGAGGAGGAAGCAGAAACCCTGACGGCCTGGAAACACTTAGTGGCCACTCTATCGGGGTCCAGCAAGGACTGCTTAAGCGATCATGATACCTCCGAGAATACTGATGGGGAGGCACCCCTAGAGGAATAAGGCAGAGGGTGAAGTGGAGTAGGCCGAGTTAGGGGGCGGGGGGTAAGGGGTAAGCGGTGGACACTTAACAATAGTTATGTGATGTTTAAAGTATTATGACAAGCACTACTGGGTGTGTTGATTGTTGATTGTTTGTTATAAAAACGAATAAAAATTGTTTAAAAAAAAAAGAAAAGCATTGAGCACTTTTGGGGAGTGCTGTGACCTGGTTCTTGCTAAAATGGACCCCGACAAACTTACATTGATGGAAAACCCAGTGAAGGTGTACAATAAAATGAAAATTTTACAATGTGGGAAAGGTGGGCACCCATAAGAGGGATCCCTTGGCAAGAATGAAATTGCTGACTCTGTAAAAATCTGGGGAGTAAGAAATGCAAAAACATTGGCTGATTGGCTGTAGTGCGACACAAGGGCTGAGGTAAATGTGGTTGGGAAAGTTCATAAGTAGATGATTTAAACAGTGAAGTCATATGGGCTAGGCACTTGTATGGAAACTCTAACCTCAAATACCATTGCTTTAGTGAATATTTTAATAGTGATGCACAAAAGGGTGGGGGGAAATGTTTTTCTAGAGTAGTCCACCATAATGAAGTAGGGAAGGGAGTAATTTGTTGGATAGGTGGAAAATGTAATCTCAGGGGTTAGAAATGGAGGCATTGATGGGTATATACTAAATGGTATTATATTGTATTGTGTTGAATTGATTAATGTCTGTAGTTTATGTTTTAGAATGTTGTGCCTGAAACAATGTATTGGCATTTGTAATGAACTAAGAGATTTGAACTATAAACACAACAAAATAAAAATAGGCTGAGGGACCATAGATATGCCACTTCAGCGTTGTATGGCCAGTTACTCCCACATTATGGAAATTATAGCTGCATGTCAGGTATTGTCATCATATGACAAGTAGATCCCCTACATTGCCAGTTGCTGTGATAATACAGTATCCAAAATCCAAGTCACTTTCTGTGCACAGAAGCATTAATGCTTTTATTAATGAGAATGATTTGTTATTTATATAGCGATTTCGCCAAAATACTGTACATAGCACACGTTCACATACAATTATCTTCCCAACCGAAGTTGGTAGTCAGGTATCAACTTTGGAAGAATGAAAGGCTGAGTTGGCCTTGTCAGGATTTGAACCTGTGACCTGCAGCAGTGAGAACTCAACCATCAGAGCTATTTTACCGCTTTGCAAATGAAATGCCACCATAAGAAAACATGCCAAAACTGGCTGCACAATGTAGGCTTCACATGTAATAACACTTACCTTGTTTGCTGTAGCCTTGATGATGCACAGTAAAAAATGGCATGCCAAAGTGAGACATACCTAGACTGGCAGCACCAAAATGCCAGTCTAACCACGTAATTCCATTTATTATGCTTACTTTATAAAAGATGCCCAGAAAGAGATACAATGCCCCAGTAAGGACTGGCTGCACCCAAATGCCAGTCTAACTAGGTAATTACACGTATCATGATTGCTTTATCTGAGATGCTGATTACAAAACGTCAAGCCACAGTTAGAAATGGCTAGTCTAGCTGTGGCAAAATGCTAGTATATACACGTAATAACACTTATGATGCTTGCTTCATTATAGATGCCCAGGAAAGTATGCCATGATGCAGTAAGAAATGGCTAGACTGGCTGCACCCAAATGCCAGTCTAGACATCTAATCACACTTATCATACTTACTTTATCATAGATGCCCTGTAAAAATGTCATACCACAGTAAGAAATGACTAGACTGTACCAAAATGCGAGTCTAGCCACTCATAACACATATCATGCTTGCTTTATCATGGATGTTCATTACATTATAGCGCACCGCCCTCTCTAAACCTCCCCTCTCCCTCCCACTCTCCTCCTCCAACCCCCAAAATCAGCTCCTTGACCCAGAATTACCTCAACGTCCCTCTTCCTCATCCCAGTACTTACGTATGAAGTAAGGTGCTTCAAAGGCAAGAGCTGGGACTAGGAGTAATGAAGATCACTGGTAAGTAATCTAAGCATTGAACAAAAGCACACACACTCACATACCATTCACATGCTCATTTAAACGTGCACCCATCCACCACTCAGTCACACATGCACACCCACCCTTACATCATGCACGCACTCACACACATTACATAATATACATTTACACACACATACCCCCAGGCATGCACACACACGCACACACATTTACAAAAAGAAAATTCCCTGAATCCGTTGTTGCTCCGAGGAACTCCTCTGCAGGCAGGGCACTCTCATGCTCCAAACATTCAAGGAACCAGCTCTGGTTCCTGACATACACAGAGCAGGGGAGCCAGAGCCTTCCATGTACTGTGGTGGGAAGTTCTTTGTGAAGTCATTCTGATTTCAAAAGAAATTATTTCCTTTATGGAAACATAACGGAAATCATTTTTTTCTGAAGTGAGAGTGACTTCAAAAAGAAATTAATGTAAAGAGGGCTCTTGCATGAGAACGCTCTTTACTTTCGGTTTCTCCCTGCCTCTGCAACCCTTAACCAGAGGTTGCAAAGCCAGGGGTCGCACAGGAGTAGCCAAGGGTCTAAGTTGTGACCCCTGATGACCCCCGATTGACGGTCCTGGTACAGGTCCTTTTGTGTTGATCTCTACTCCTCAGAGAATGCGGAGTTGGCCAAGATAAACGCTATCTCGATTGTTGCCCCCTCTCTTGTATCTGTGAAAAGCAGAGAAATGCCCTCTGCGAAAACATTGAGGAAGGAAGAGATCCTACATGTTGTCATAGGGTTGAAGTTGGGGAAAGCTCCTGGACTAGGTGGGTTTGCCCCTGATTTATGTAAGACTTTCAGAAAAGAACTAATAGATCCTTTATCTGAGTGAGCATTTTGCCATGTGTGGTCTCAGGCGATCTCCTTCCAACACTATATGCGAAGCTAGGATCTCCCTGATCGATCATCAGGGATGAGACCCAACACTTTGCTCCTCATATCATCCCATCACAGTCCTATATACTGAAGAAGAAATCTATGCCAAGATCGTAGCAAACTGCCTGGATAAGACCCTTCCCGTGAACATTGGCCCATAACATTCAAGCTTTATTATGGAAAGACTGGACCTAGACAATGTGAGGAAGGTAGTAGACTTACAATAAGCCCACCAGTGGTTATCCTTACTTAGCTGACAAGATAGCTCAGTGGGTTGAGCACTCGCTGCTGCGATCTGTGTGGGATCTGCAGGTTGGCGGTTTGAATCCCAGCAGGGCCAACTCAGTCATTCATCCTCCTGAGGTCAATAAATGAGTACCAACTCCGGTTTGGTGATATTGTATGCATGTATGTTCTATGTAAAGCGCTTAGGTGTAAGCACTATATAAATAACGCATCATTATCATTACTTTAGATGCAAAAAAGGCCTCTGACTACGTTGAATTGCCTTTTCTAAAAGCATTGTTGGGCATATGTGGACGCCTTTATTTGAGGGTCTTTGCTATGCATTGGCCCTGAATCATGCTGTTCCCATCTTCATCTTGTATCCTGGCTTGCAACATTATGTGTTACTACTGACTTCTGCAATTGCATTCGCTCTCCACTCTTGCTTCTCCACTCTTTTTGACTGCTTACTCTTTTCTCTCCTCCTTTCCCTTCTCCCTTTTCCTATCTCTTCCCCTTACTTTCTTCTATGCACTTACTCTATCAGAATTGTCCCTGGACCTAATATGATAGCAACCTCGTCTGTTTCCTCCACCCTCCCATTACTGTTTTTTCCTCCCCACCATCCCTCCAGCACTATCTGAAATGTCGTCAGGCCTAGTAAGATAGTCGCTTGTTTTGTTCCTCCCCTCCCTTTCTGCACCCCTCTCCCTCACCTTTTGTTTTTTTCCGGCTCTACCAGAAATGTCGTCAGGCCTAGTACGGTAGTCGCCTGTCTGTTTCCATTTCCTTCCCACTCTCCCCCTCCCTTCCTTATCTATGTCTTAGCTCTTGCACTATCTGAAATGTCGTCAGGCCGAGCACGATAGTTAATTTCCCATCCTTACTGTTCATGGCCTGTAAGAATGTGGTTGTATTTTCCCTTGTTCCCTCTCTTGCCTTGAAGCACTTTGAAACACATTGTGTATAGGCGCTATATAAATAAACGGTCATATCATATCATTCCACCCCAAGGCTAGGGTTTCGGTAAATGCTCTCCTTTGTGATAGCTTTCCCCTAAGAAGAGGCACTAGGCAGGGATGCCCCTTATTGCTCTTGCCATAGAACCGTATCTGAATCATTCAGACATAATCGTGGAATTAATTATGTGGGCAACCAACACCAATGTGTATGCATGGAGGCAACATTATTTAACCAAAGCGGCTGCTTCTTTCTCTTCCCTGCTCACTATTTTATAAAATGTCCAGGATGTATCCGGATTTAAAATTAATCTGCATAAATCTGAAGAATTCAATTTGAACATGTATCAGGAACATGTCCTCCAGTTACGTAAATGTACTCGCTTCCGATGGGCTAAACGTTTATTTCTTATATAAGTGACCGGATTCATAAAACCCATGCAGAAACCCATGCGGAAAATCCATGCAAAAAAGCAAGCACATTACACTCGGTGTATCTGCTCCACATGATATCGGTCCATACATAGCATAGGTATCGCATGGAAATAAGGTGCTAGAAAGAGCATCCGTGCACAGGCGGTGCTATCGCAAATAGGACCTGTGCAATTTCATCGCCTTAAAATAGGCAGTCTTTTCACATGTATTTTATGTGTGGAAAAAATGACCAGTGGAATAATGATTCTCATATATTCATGTACTCCCACTTGAATGTACTCATTAAAGTAGCACCTGGTCTGAGCAGGTGCAAACAGGGGTGGTGAGTCACGCAGCAGATATCAGCTGAGCAATCCTCACCAGCCAGGGGTGGACTGGCCCACAGGGAATTCTGGAGAATTCCCGGTAGGCCTCTCCACCCTGGGCCTCGTTTGTGTGTTAACCCATTTTATTTCCACATTTTCTCATAGCAAAGGGTTTGGGCTTGTTAAAAATGGGCCACTTTGAACATTATTTCCAGGGCCTCTTTTGGTTCCCAGTTCACCCCTGACAATAGCCCGTGTAACCACCCACACATGGCACTATCAACCAATTATTGAGTGCGAACAGCATACAAAGCACAAAGTAGCCACAGTGTGTAAAGCTCAGCACCAGCAATGGGGCAGCACTGTTTTTGCTTGACATTAAGCAGTGTAACGCTATTCTAGAATCTGTCACGTTGGACCATCCAGCAACACTCCCCTCCCCCCCAGCAGGTTGCCAGTACTCCTACCCTGCAGCCTCCGAGACAGGTAGCGCAACACTCTGCCCAGCAGTGCAGCCAGCAGTAGCAGCAGATGGGGAAAAGGGAGGAGTGTCGGAAGGGCATACACCCTGGGTGCTGTGAGAAACCTGATTCCCTGGCTAAACCCTGGGATCTGTCATCCAGGTGGCCAGTTCACGGCCATCGCTATTGGATCCAGTTCCTGGGGGTGGACCAGTGAGGGAGGATCACCTGGATGGGGGTTCCTCGGGGAGTGCAAGTGGGACACCGACGGGTGAGATGTGGTATCCCCCTTCTTTCAACACTTTTTCCCCATCCTACCGCGTAGGACATTCAAAAGCACTGCCCCCACCCCTTTTACGAGATGAACACTTTTGCACGACACACCAGAGAAAGGACTAACACCAGAGCCGTTTACCTGACATATCCCAATACAAGGGTGAGGCAAAGTCAGGCAATTAATCAGAATCACACACACCTGATGGCCCTTTCCCTTTCCAACAGGGATAAAAGGTGGAGCAATAGAGCACCGGACGAGCAAGACCAGCACGGCATACAGCATGACAACGCGGCTAACCAGGCGCAGCAGTTCAAGAGAAGGAGAAAGGCGGCAGGAATCAAGAGGGTGATGAGGCGAGAAGTGACCTTGCCCTTTCTGTCCTAGGCCCGACGGAACCTTCGTGGAAGAGAGCCTAAAACTGCGAACAATAGCACACATGTTTTGCAGCAGATGTCAACGGTACACGGGGCAAGCCTATGCCGATAAGCAAGAGCTCCCGCACCTGTGGGACCGGCCTTGACTCCAATGAAAGGAAAGCCAAGCGGTTCATCACAGCCGCCGAGTCGAGGGGAGAACCGATAAGAACCGGGCTGTATCAATAGAGAATCACAAAGTGGCAAGTTTGAACCAAGTTAAATGACCTGTGAAAGAACTGTAAAAACTGTTAAGTGGGAGACCAGATGCAGAGGAAAACCGGCATCACATGGGTCCTAACTTGAGAGACTCTGGTCCATCCCCATCTAAGCAAAACTACAGGTACCAGAAGGCCGAAGAAAGGCTGACAAGATAGGTCAAAGTGGCAATACTGGGGGTCAAGCAAAATTCCTGTACAATCGAAAGACTTTGATCTACAAACTGTGTGAAAGAAAGGGATGTGAATCCCGTAGCTTTGAAAGTATTGAAACAGCAAGAGTGAACCAGAAGGAGGGATGTTGACGAGAAGGGGGCAAGTCTAAAGTGCCAAGAAACAGTGTGTTGGCTTTTTGTATTAGTTGTAAGGTTTGGCAATAGATTTCTTAGTATAGGCCCTTTTTGTTTTGACATGACACCACTAGGACTGCCTTATTTTTCATTTGATGGTCGACCTTTGCTCCCATCTTAGATTTAGTGTAAGATTAGGCAGTTTTCCAACCTGCATACAGTTTAATAAACACTCTTGAACTGTGATCACTTGTGTCTCTTACTTGTCACCATGAGTTCTTCACAGTGCACAGGCCCCAATTCACACACTGTATTCACCCCCCTCATGCAAATAAGGTACGACCTGGAGCTCACGTGGGACATCATAGCATCCATCCCCTCCATGTTGAAACTGGTCACTGTCCTTTTATGCAAATGAAACCTCAAAGCACACAGTGGCACAGGCGCAATCCTGTTTCCTGCATCCTCACCTAGGCAAGTACCACCACAATGCGATAGCTGCAACACCCCATTGCGTTTCCCACCGACCTTGCTGCAATGAATGCCATGGAGTCTAGTTTCTATGCCATTGCTGGGTTCTCTAGCATGGCGGTTGCTGTGGGCCGTACACATGGGGACCTTGTTTAACCTAGGGCATGAGAATAGATCTTCAAGAGCACACCATCAACATGGTGATGTGCGCGTCACCCATGTGTGTGCAGGATTCCCAGGCTCACCACATAACGCTGTGCTCGAGATCCAAACAATCTGCCCGCATCATGGAGAGTCTATAACAACGTGAGGTATAGCTGCTGGGTATGGGCATGATACCACACAATCACAGAAATGATTGGGCACGCCCTGCAGAATAAATTACTGAAAGACTAACACATGTACTCATATGAAGACACATCAACAGACCACTAGCCAAAACTAACACATATATTCATAACAGTAAACATTGACAGACCACCGACCATATCATATGGCCATGCCATTGCAACACAAAGGAAACTTACTGGTCCTCACCGAGCTCCAAAAACCCCAATGCATAATCATGAGACCAGAATAGTCTTGGCAAGGCCTGCACCTTGGGGAACCCATTAGTCCCACCTGTTATCCAAGAAATTGAGGGAACCACGTGCATACTCACTGAGCCTGCCCAGAACACTCAGAAGGAAGGAAATTGCTGAAATGTACAAAATGGTGGCACAAGCACTGGCGGTCTACCAATTAAGAAAATGATTATCACCTCCTCCACCTGGAAGGGGACTTTGTATTCCCTACCAGACCTTGACTTATGACCCTGCAATGGCAGCCGATGACCACCAGACACAACCAACATGAGCAACATGAGCAAGCATTTGGCAGGTTGATAAAACTCTCATTGATTTTCTTATAAGAGTCTTATCAGAATCTCATAAGGTCTTACATAAATCCTACTTGAAACGTATAATATTTTATAAGAATTCAATAAGTATGTCTGTGTAATATACGTTTTTATACCATTATTATTATTGTTTTGAAAATCCCACTAGTATCTCACAATTTCGTATAAGCTACTCGTTTTTGTATGGGTACACATGGCAGGTGGAACCCTCATGTACAGACCTGAGGAGGTGTGCCTTGCTGTGTCTTTGTGATGTGTGTTGCAAACATTGTCATCTGGCACAATGTGCTCATGCCGGAAGAGGAGGATTAAGAGACAAATGATAGTTCTATTGGGCATGGTGGGCAATGATGAGGGTAAGGATGAGGGTTTAGACAGCAATGAGGGAGTGCCTAGCCGTTGGAGACAGGCTAGATTAGACAGGAGGGGTTACCTCTCTTAGGTTTAACGCTAACCTTTGGTGATAGGGAAGCCCGGGCTAGGGTGGTGGGAGAGCACGGGAGCTTGAAGGATAAGCCAGTGAAAGCCACTAGTTATACTGATTTGCAGTCTCTAAAAACGCATACAGTAAATGTTATAGTTGTGTCCATAAACACGCGTGAACCATCTATTGTGACAGTGGATGGTCACCCAAGCACCTGCCCATAGAAGAGCTGCTGGGAGACTGTGGCTAGCAACAGGAATTAGTACTGTTACAACTATATTTGATCCGAGAGTAAAGCAGAGCGTTGTTTTTACATACTCTTAATGGATGACAGGACTTCCTTCCTCGGATAGTGACTAGACTAGTGTGTAAACTCTTTCAATAAATCATTTATGAAACACAACTGAGTTTCTGCCAGTAATTGATCGCTCGAACTGTCACAGATCTGCTCCTGTGTTCGACATTTGGTATTTGTCATCTTCAGAATGTGTATTGTATACATGCAAAGACAGCACAAAATACAGCATTCAAGACTATTTATAACAGAGGTCAAAATAAAAACATACGTTTAACAGATCATCGATATAACCAAGAAACATCAGGTTAGCAATGAGTACTGCAATCTAACTACCAGAGAGACATATGGAATTTGTTTTGTACCTTGATGCATAAGAAAGAGAACTACAATGGTCAGTGGTTAAAGGATGCTCTGACTGCAGTTTCTGAGTGTGGATGGGATCCCAGTGCTACCACCACCTTGGTGATTTCTATCTAGAGAGATTTCCACACACGTGCCCAATGGGGCATGGTTTCCAGCACGCACGCACTGTTTTGAATTATTTTCTTCTATAATCTAAGTGCATAAACACACACTGAAACAGAAGTATTTTTGTTTGTTTTAGTGTCCTTCAAAAGATGTACTGTGGCATTCTGCTCCCAACATGTTTCTTCTTTTTTGTTACTGTCTGAGCATTCGTCAGGATCTGCATGCCGCGCAGTTCGTTGGATGACAACAGTTGCTGGACTGCTTCCTGATTTCTTTCAGTGCCGTTCATCAAATATAGACATCCTATACCCAACTGTAAACGCTGGGTATCAGAAATTGTTTATATTAAAAGTATATTCAGAATATTGGATTTCATTACTTTTAGCATTGGCGCGCCATGTTGAAGTTTATAGTCTTAATGTAATGCAGCGTGGACTAGTATCTTGCCTTTCTGATGTCTTTTGCTGGCTTCGATGCGCGTGGCTCAGTAAGAGAAGCGGGAGGAT
Organism: Ambystoma mexicanum; assembly: GCF_040938575.1. Lineage (NCBI taxonomy): Eukaryota > Metazoa > Chordata > Amphibia > Caudata > Ambystomatidae > Ambystoma > Ambystoma mexicanum. The sequence goes on along the minus strand of NC_090926.1, from coordinate 320,116,943 downwards.
GCGTCATTAGTGCGGTAGCGGGAGATGCTGAGGCGAACCCTATGATGTTTATGGGTGCAGTACTAGAAGTAGTAATGTTATTAGTGGTAGTAGTAAAACATATGTATGCAGTGCAAACGTGTACCTGAACAAGAGAGTTTCAGTGCGCTATAAAAACTAAACCATACAATCCAATATCGTAAGATAACACAGAATTCGTATACTATTGACTGTCTGATTGGTTTAATTGTTTAATTGTACAACTGATTGTTTACCTATGTATCTGTTGTCATCTCATATTTGTGTATAACTGTATTTTCATATTTGTATTTTCATATTTGTGCATTTGTATTTCGGGAATTAAATTGCTAAAAGTAAATTTTGAACTGAAACAAATTAAGATTATTATTATTACTAGTCTGTATGACAATCACTACAGTTCCAGAATAGCAGGAATTCATTGAGCACTGTTTGGATTAAGTAACCCAGCTAGCACGCACGTTATATTTCACCTGCTAACCCTTGTGCTATGGGGAAGGCATTAATTAGAGTATGCATTCCTTTCCCCTAAGGAATTATCACCCATTGCAATTCTCTGATTGTGATGTTCTTTTATTTTTGGCTGCCTTTCTGAACCACAACGACCCGCCAGATAAGCATCATTCCACCATGTTGTACAGACGGCAGGATTGAGCGCTTTCCACATCTGAATTTGATCCACTCTTGCAAGTTCAACCAAAGATGCACAAGCAGAAGAAATATGGCCCCATTTCTTCAAATGAAAAATAGTGCATACCGCTGAATTGTGGGCAGCTTGCAATTTGGCCAAAGATTGTGCACCGATGCCTACATATGCTGACATGCAGGTGTGTAATCTGGACATCACAGCAGCATAAGCGAACACGGTACAATGGCTTGCAGCCAGCACGGGGCAGGCCGTTCCGGTGCGGAATACATGATAATGGGCTATCCTTGCCTTTGCCTCGCTCTGGTGAGAGAAGGAAAGCCGGCTGTCAAAAAAACACCCAGATTCCTGACCCTTTCCACTGGCACCATGCTGGCCCAGATGATTGGGGCGATGGAAGTGAGGAACTCCCGGGAGGCCAAAGCCCTAGAGCAGGACCTCTGTCTTATCACCATTAAGGCAAAGCCAGCTGTCCTGCATCCACTGCTGAACCACTAGAAGGCGCGCAACCGCAACCAGAGCATCCCTGGAATCACTGGCCAGGCTCTGGCTGGCTTCAGCCTATCACTGAAACTCCAGACCAAATCCCTCCACCACCTGGGCCAATGGAGACATATAGAGCTGATACTCAAAAACAGGTGCACATACAGAAGCGCACAGGATGCACCTTCTTTGTTTACGCTGGTTTGAGAAATGCACGGATCAACTTATTCTCAAAAGTAACCTGCACATTTCAGTGAGGCTGGACAGTAGGGCAAAAAGATGTGATGTGCTGTCCAGTCCCCTTGCATGTATTAGTGTAGAGTGGCTCCCCACTCTAGTGCATTACAGGCTCACTGCACTCAGATGAGGCCCTGCCCCATGTATGAGGGATAGAAATGAAAGCTGGACATCAGTGGTTCATACAGGGGCTGTTCTACTAAAACAAAATGCATGACAGGGTCTGGAATGTTCTGTCGTGCAATGGACAGCCCCTTGTGCCTTTTCCTATCTGGTGCAGCATGGGATGCCTTTGTTTTCAGCACATTTCAAAGCACCTTTAAATGTGCTGAAATGCCCCCTTATTTGCACAAATGCTCAAATGGGGACAAAGGGCAAATGAATGTGCACACCCAGGATGCGCATACTGAAATGCCCATTGTGTATAGGGCACATATATTTTTGGGCACAAAGGAGGAGATGCAAAGCCCCTCTCATCACTTGCTCCCAAAAATATGTTTAGAACCAGCCCCATATTGTCTTAAATAAAAGAGGGGACAGACAAGAACCCTGGGGTACTCCACAGGGGACAATGTGGCCGGGTGAGAAATAGTTGCTGCATCTTTTGACTTCTCTTCCGACAAAAGTAGCACATCCACGTTAACGCTAGATCTCTAATTCCCATGTTTTTCCAGGCGGTGGATCATGATTTCATGCTTTATGGTGTCAAACGCTGCCAACAGAACCTACACACTGATGGCAGATGGTCTTCTCTGGTCCCCCAAGTCTAGTTGTCTTTCCATGGATCAGGAGGACGATGGTTTACACGCTCCTCGCCTGGGCAAAAGCAAGACAGAATATGACAAAAGATCTTCCCTTTCTAGGCAACAGGATAACGGAAGCCCTCCTCGCAAAGACTTCCTCAATAAAGGGGAGCCCAGAGATAGGCCTATAACGCCCTGGCTCTGCAGAGAAGACACCACAGATCTATTCAGTCCCAGGAGGATAGCTCAGCGGCAACTGCGCGCCTTAAAAGAAAGAGGACACTAAGCAGCACAGGTTCGATCCCCGGTCTGCGCTTAGAAACCCCTGGGTGTTTAAGCACGTTATAAATACGCAATTAAGACAAAAACAACTACACAACTAAAAAAACAATTCCCGTGACAGCGCCTCGATGCCGGTGGGCTGCGTGAGCACTTTGAAAATGTAAAATAAATAAATTCAGACAACATGGCAATATGCCACTCTACAAGGGTGCATTAATAATAACCACATCATTTCACACAATGTGCCGTGCCCGGTTTTTGGTGGTAATACGCTCATTGGGCCTGTGTTTCCCTATGTGTTTTAACAGAGTAGCAATTCTGAAAGTGCAAATAATGTATGTAAGGGATTTTTTAAAGGCCATTGGTGCACTATCTTGGATTTATAGGAGTTGAAAAGAGAATGACCTACACTTATTTTGTACTTGGTGTCTACAAACGCTGGTCACACTTTTCCATTTGATGGCAGTGCGCTTTGTTGTTCATCAGCAGGAATAATCTAATCTAAGAATCATGCAAGGGCCATCAATGTGAAGTTTAGATTTGGCCCTAAAATGGTTCCATTGGATGTTTACTATCATGGAGAAGAGGGTAGTGGGGTTAGTATTAAAAGGGCCCTTGTCAACTGGTGGAGCCCATGACATTTTTACCAGGGGTTTACATTCATACAAGAATCTTATCTACCGAGGCGCCCATTTGTTATTTAGAGGTTTAGTAGAAATGGCTGAACTCTGCCATATCTACTAGAATGAACAACAGACAGTATGTGTGTTAGTTTCCATATGTTGTAAGCAATCCAGTGGGCTAATAGGGTATCTGGACTTTGCATCAAATGCATTTTCATCGAATGCATTTGCATCGTGGAATTTACATCGAAAAATATGCATTGAATGCATGTTTTGGGGGTAAAGGGTTAATGTTTGTACTGGTGGGCTTTAAAGGGTAAAAAAGAAATATGCATTCAATGCACATTTTTTCGATGCAAAGAATTTGATGCAAATGTCCCTCGATGCAAAGAATTCGATGCAAAGACCATAAACCGTATAATAGAGCTGCTCCATAATTGTTAGTATTAAGGGAGTTATAAGTCTATTAAAGACTCAACAGCAAGTATTATTCTTCACTTTCTTTACTCAAACTTTCAGCAGTAAACACCGATCAAACAATAAAATACATTTCCCAGGAGTATCTGGTCTTTCCCAAAGTTTTCTGAATTGGAAGAATGGAACATTGCAAGATCGAAACCAGTAGCAATGGTGGGTCAATCCCTTAACTTTGCCGTCTTCTGACTGTCTCAAGTTCCTCCTCTTTGCAGAATCCAGCACTGATCCAACCACTTACAAAACCAAAGTGTCTGTCGAAGTAAAACAGCAACATTCTGACATTCCCAGAACACAGTTGTCATCATTAAAGCCACAAGCTGTGGGCAACAGTCCTGAGAAAACACAGAATCCGGGATCATCTATCCAAGACGTCTGCTTCAAGAAGGCTTGCTCTCCCCACTTCAAGAAAGAAGACAATCCAATATCACCACTCGGCCATGGTACGGAAAGCGCAGGCTAGACCGTGTGGTAGAAGTTTCACACAGTAGGATACATCATACACAACTAGATTCAACAATGCGTGGGAATAATACTTGCGACTGTGTCTTTAATACAGATTAGATCTCCCTTAATACTAACAAGTATGGGGAATATATAGTCTCTGGCAAGACCTGTAGGCAAGCATTATGCTTGTTTAAAGCTTACTCACCACCAATGAAGCCTTGACATAAAATCCCTACAAGACTGAGTCTCCTGCCCAGTTATCAGACTTCAGTGTGCTCTCCCGTAATGCTCCTTGAAGAAAGGGCTTTGATATCACGTCCCCTCAAAAGCTGGCCCGTCAGTGCTAGCTTGTTCTATAGCCCATGTAACCCATAGGATGGAGAGAGGACTGGTCAGTGAGGCCCTGAACGCCGAATAGGAGCTGTCGGCTGCCGGGAGGCCTGTGGGGTCCATTGCTATCGTCAGGGGGTATGCAGGAAAAGCCAGACATGAAACCGACCTAATTTGCATCGTGGTGCACCAGGAAAAGACAACAAAAAAAACTCTGGTGTGTAAATCTTCTGCGAAAATTCCAATGCTCACACGTCTCAATCTGTTTACACAATGCTTAGCATTTTACATTGACATTGAGCCTCCTTACGGCACCTTTTCTGGACCGACATACTCTGAGTCTGCCGGTAGGGGCAGTGAACTACCGGCAGGCTTGACCTGCCCCTAGATAAGGCCCCTACTGGCAAAAAAATCACTGAAGCACCGGCATCGTTAACAACAGTGCCAGTGCTTCAGTGTTCCCATTCCCGTGCAGTCCTATGGGACGCCACAGGAACGGGAACTTACAGTTCCCCCGCCGCACGTAATATACCGGTGTTACCGGGATATTGGGCAGCAGAAACGGTAATGAGGGTCATTGCCTTTAAACCGTGGAAAGAATTGTCACCACAAGAGCTAAGTGCAGTGAAACCACGTTCGCATCCCGCAGAGTAAGAGTAGTGAGAAGTTCCAGGCAGCTGATTTGCAAATTTAACCCTCCCAGAAACTGCTTCATGCCCGTCCACACCAGACACCCCACCATAACCTGCTTGCAACTGGTTAGAAGGTGAGCCCAGAGTCCCTCCAACAAAACTTCCTGCTGTGCTCTGAATATGTTCGTTTAGGCTCATCTCCAGGGACCCTTTGTGTAGGAAGGTCCAAATCTTCATGAAATGTCTTAATGTTCTAGGTGATAAGATTGTGATGTACCGCGTCTGCATTGAAAAGCTGTATCCCCAACACAGCCCACATAGGCTGATCAATGTGCAAAAGAAAAGGTACAATGAATACTTTAAAACATTTACAAAGCTGTTTGCACATTTTAAAAAAGTGGGTCGTTTGTCGCAGCACTTCAGTCCTTTTCTCTTGGTACAGGCCAGAATAACTCTCAAATACCGATATTTTCATAATGATGCTTAGCGACAGATTTGGTATTTTATACAGTCACCAGAATCAGTCCCATAGTCTATCGACTGATACATAAGGGCAGTGGTCTTCAAACTGTGGGACTGGACTCTAAGGTGGCACGGAGTGTGTCCGCAGGGGTGGGGGAGGTCCTTCCAGAAGGAAGGACGGTGACTGCTTTTAATAGTAAATAGCAGATATGGCATCTGGGGGGGCCAGCATCAAATATTTGTGCTTAAGGGAGGCTCAGCATAAAAAAACTTGCTGAGCACAGATCTAGAGGTAATCATGTCTTTCCACTGTTTCTACTGTCGCCCAAAAACAGGAATGCAGACTGTTTTTCTTTATGGTGGCGCTGCCTAATAACAAGCTGCTAAGTGCTTTGAAGCAGCCGAAAGAGGACACGCAGCATTCCAAAAAAACACCCAAATAAATAGTACATATAAAGCAGCACTCAGCCCACCAAAAGGGCCTTAATACCCATTAACGTCCTGCAAATGTAAGAAGACTGTATCCACCCGTGCTGGACCGAAGAACACTACACTGCTCTCATAATAAGATACGGTAACTGCAGCCCAGGAAGAGAAGGGTAGAAAAGGTGGGGCTAAAGGAAAGTACCTAAAGAGCCAGGCCTCACAACAAGATGGATCGAGCCTCCACTTACACAGTGACACTCATTTGACACATCCAGCCCTCATTCAGTTACACTGTTGCTACTTGTTTTCCACAATTTCCTACAGTTCTCTGCATTGGATCTTTCATAGAATCACATGCTGTGAATATTCCCCTTCGTCAGGCTGGGAATCCTCTGTAAAATAGAGCAGATTACATTAAACTGAACTTCAGTCACTTTAGTGCTCTATCGTCATTGTTTTAGGTCATACGGTCCACAGCCAATAGGGAATACTCCCTTAGCTCCTCCCATGACAACCATCTTCAAATGTTTTTCTGCACGTTAGTGTTGGGAGTCCTCAAAAATCTTCAACAATTTTCTTTGAATTATATAATATAATGTTGGTATTTCAACGAGAAAGTAGTTTTTTGTTCGACGCCGTTCGACAACCGGCAACGCAGTACCAACAAGACCTCCGTCAAATGTTCCTGCCACCGGTTAACATTGAAGACTAGTCAACTACGCAGTTCAGCCTACCTCACTGCAGAATCCATGAGAAAGTGCCTGTTCAGGGCTTGTGCCCAGTGTGGGCTGAAGATCGTTTATGTGGAGGATCACCACGAGGAATGCCTCTATTGCCTTCACCTTCGCCGCAACATGTCATCAAGGACTGCGAGATCTGCCGGTCTTTCTTGTCGAAGACGCTGAAGGACCGTCACTGCTGTCTCATCGCTTGGCTGGAAGATGCCAGGGAGGCCTCTGACTGGCTTCGGTACAAAGTCATGCCTTGTTACGGCAGGGCAGGGCAGCCCAGCGAACCACCTCAAGTAAGAGGTACAGATCGCACGACGACCAGGCCATAAGCGAGAAAAGGCAGAAGGAAGCCTCAGGCGATGGCTCAAGGTCGTCTCACAAGGACCGGCCCTCCATGAAGGTTGGTACCCAAGGAGAAGCAGGGCGGGAAAAGGACTGAAGCCCTTTCCATCGACCCAAGGAAGCATCTACCTCGAGGTCCAGCTCCAAGTCTGGTGAGCATTCCCCTCAGACCTTATCACAGTCAGCTATTTTATTTATTTATTTATTTTGTAAAGCACTCACACAGACTGTAGGCATCGAGGCACTGTTACAGGAATTGGTTTTGCTTTAGTTGCGGAATTGTTTTTTTGTTGTTTTTTGTCTTAGTTGCTTATTTATAATGCGCTTAAATACCCAGCGGTGTCTATGCTCAGACCCGGGGATCGAACCTGTGTTGCTTTGTGTTGTCTTGCTCCCAAGACGAGAACGTTGCCGCTGAGCTATCCTCCCGGATATGAAGCCACCTTCATCGTACTCTGGGTCATCTACACCAAAGTCATCGTCCGCAGCTTCCTCGTCGTTAAAACCAGCAAAATCCGCGGACTTGTCATCATCATCGACAAAACATTGTTGGTGACAAAATCATCTACTTCGTCGTCGTCTACAAAACTGTCGACACCAGCACTGTCATCGAACAAGACGACAAAACCATCATCAGCTTCAACCTCGACGACTACAACAACAAAATCGTCATCGATCTCAACCTCGAGGCCTGCAACCACGAGCGCATCGACCACGAACGCTTCGTCAACCATACCGTCGACGAGTCAAAAAACCTGCCAATCCATTGTCACTGCAGCTGTTGGCCCTGATACCAGCCCCAGCACAGCAAAAGCATGGCCGGAATGTCCCAGAACTGTGTTTCCAAACCTGGAGGTGGCTCTATTACAGGGTGGCCGCGTAGTTCCAGAACCAAGTCTTTCACAGTCAGAAGAGGAGGAAGATGTTGTGTCACAGCAGTCATCTTCCCCTAGGGCATTGCCACCAAGGAGGCCACCTCGGGGTGAAGCAAGCCTCATTAGACCACCAACTTTGAACACCTTGCCATCAGCAGGGGTGGTACAGCCGCTACAACCTTTGCCCCAATGGGATCCTATGCTGTCAACAGCAGTCCAGCATCAGCAAACATGCCCTCAAAGGAGAGTATCTTTGGAACTTTTGTCAACACTGACAACATTGGTGGTGACCTTGCATGCACTACCTTTTAGTCCACCGGTTGCTGACATCAACAAGCGAATGCCGGCTGAGGCCCCAGGACCTTCCAGAGAGGGATACGAGATTCCTCGCCCCCCCCAAGCTGCAAAGGCACCGGTCAGTAACAGAGTTACTGACGGATGAGGGAGTGGAGATGGAGCCTGAAGAGGTCACGTCCCCCACTCATTCCGATACAGATGAGTTTGATGACTTCATCACTGCGGATGGTTATTCAGATGAAGTGCCCTTCTGGGATTCTTCCCCTGATGAAGTAGGAGCTTTCCATTTGCTCATGTCTAGGGCGTCCACAATGTTCGGAAAAAGAAGGAGAGCGTTTTATATCAACGCAGAGAACAGCACAGGAAGTCAATCATGCAACACCTCTACTGGAGGACATCTGGGAAGACGGCCTGGTTGCCATGGCACACTCTGCAACTGCACCTCCAAAGAAGGATTGTGTCAACAAAAAGTACAGGGCTCCAGAGAGCGCTGCTGCCTGTCTCTGCACACAGCCTATCCCAGACGCTGTCGTTTCTGCGGCAGCCCGGAAGAGGTCAGCCAACCCATCTTCATCCTGCTCAGTGCCCTCAGACAAGGAGGGAAAATGCCTTGACTCCTTCGGCAAGTGAATCATCACGACAGCTGCCACGACTATCAAGGCAGCGAACGCTATGGTCATACTCGCCTGCTATCATTGCGAGTTATGGTACAAGTTGGTGCCCCTATTGGAATTCTTGCCTGAGGACAAGAAGCAAGCGGCACTGGACATTCTCCATGAGGGTGAGCTTGCATCGGACCATGCTATCACTGTTTCCATCGACAATGCCCACACAGGCTATCGCCAGATGGATAATGGAGCAGTTCTACGCTGACAAGGTTGGTGTAAAGCCACAATCTTTCGACCAGATGTCCAATCCTGGGTTAAAGACATAATTTTGATGGCACAGCCTTGTTTGGGAAAAAGGTGGACAGGCCCTACAGGCCATAAAGACAGACACTGAAACTGCCCAGTTACGACAGAACTTCGCGGGACAACTGCAATACGTACCAGTGGTCCTCTTCCTACAAGAGCCCTTATTCATCAGGGCATCAGTACAGGAAGAAAACCTGGTCCTACAAGGGTTCCCAGCGACACAGAGGCTTCTCCCGGCCTAGTGGCCAGTCCAGCAAGCAAGAATGACTGGCTGAGAGCCAGAGTCCCCCACTTCAGCATCCTAGTGGGGGGTCGTCTAACAAACTTTGATTCACTGGAGTTCGTAAAGTACCCTCCAGACATTCCTCCGGTACGAAGACCAGAAAAATTGCAGCTCCTCCTGATCCAAGAAGTGCAGTCTCTGCTACGGAAGGGCACTGCAGAAAAGGTCCACAGGAACGAGATACAGAAAGGTGTGTATTCCTGCTACTCCCTGGTAAGAAAAAAGGGCTTGCTGATCAAACCAGGGGTTGGAGACCCATTCTAGACCTAAGGGTGCTCAAGAGGTTCTGAAAGCTCAAACCTTTTTCATGGTAACACTGCAAGAAGTACTCTCCCAGCTGCAGCAGGGGGATTTCCTGGCATCCCTCGATCTCGAAAATGCATACTTTCACATTCCTATTCACCCTTCACACTGGCGCTACCTTCGTTTCGTGGTGGCAAGAGAACACTATCAGTTCAAGGCTCTTCCTTTCGGCCTCAGATCAGCCCCTCAGGTGTTCACCAAATGCCTCGCACCAGTGGTGGCTCACCTGTGACCGAGAGGGCTCCACATCTACCCATACTTAGATGACTGGTTAATAAGAGCCCCCTCCTGCTCTCTTGCGGAGTACAACACTGCTGTCACTATCCAATGTCTTCAACAACTGGGATTCTCCATCAACTTTCCGAATTCACAGTTGGCCCCCTCTAGGAGGGCACTGTACCTCGGAGCACTGCTAGACATCAGCACTTGCAGAGCCAGGCCTTCGGACGAGAGAGTGGAGGCTCTTCTGCAGAAGGTGCATTGCCTCAGCAAAACCCGGACGACCACAGTCTGCAGCTACAAGCCTTTGCTGGGGATGTTGTCTTCATGCATCAAACTGGCCACCAACTGCAGACTACGCATGAGACCAGTGCAGGAGTTTTTGGATGCCAGATGGGTACAAGCTTCAGGCTCTTGGGAGGACCGCATTACGCTGACTCCAGCCTTAAGGACGGGCCTGCTCTTGTGGTCAGTGAGGGAACACATCCTGCAAGGTGCCCCGCTTTAGGCTCCTAGACCATCAGATCACTGTCACTACGGACGCTTCCATGGAGGGCTGGGGAGCCCACTGCCAAGACCAGCACACCACGGGTTTGTGGTCAGAGACAGCAAAGACCTAGCACATCAACCTGCTGGAGCTACGGTGATATTCTGGGCATTGAAGTGTTTCCTCCCCCTGCTCAGAGAGAACGTGGTTTGGATTTACACAGACAACACAACATCCATTTTTTACATCTGCAAGCAAGGGGGCACCAGATCCCCACAGCTTTCCACAGAGGCCCAAGCACTCTGACATTGGGCCCTGAAACAAAATATGTTCTTGATTCCACTCCATCTACCACGGATCCACAACACTCCGGCGGACTCCCTCTGCAGGGAGTTACGCTCTTGTCATGAATGGGAGTTGCACGAAGACCAGCTACACCTGTTGTTTCAGGAGTGTGGGCACCCCGGATATCAACCTGTTTGCCACATGTGACAACAGCCACTGCAAGACCTGTGCAAGCCGGTTTCCTCACCCGGACAGTTTGGGGGATGCCCTTGCTTTCCCATGGGATTGGACCTTTCTCTAAGCTTTTTCTCCAATTCCTCTGGTGCCGCGAGTCTTACACACATTCAAACAGTTTCGGTGCAGACTGATATTAGTGGCCCATGCGTGGCCGAGACAGAATTGGTACTTGGAGCTCCTGGCTCTCTCGGCGACAGCTCAAATCAGGCTGCCCTCACACCAGTCACTCCTGACGAGGAACCAGGCCACGGTTCTGCACCACGACTCGGCCTCTCTCAATCTGACGGCCTGGCTCATGTGTTCCTAGTATTTGGGACCCTGTCCCTCCCGCAGGCTTGCCAAGTGGTGTTGGCTAAAGCAAGGGCCTCTGCCACTCTAAAATGCTACAAGAGCAAGTGGAAGCATTTCCAGGTTAGGTGCAGAAGACATCACCTGCATCCCCAGACCATCAACCCAGAGGAGCTGCTGCTGTTTCTCTTTTCACTGGCGGGTTTTACGCACTCCTCCATTAAAGTGCACCTGGCTGCAATCTCCAGACACTGCCGGTCCTCAGGAAAGCCTTCCCTCTGGTCTCATCGGCTAGTGAAAGAATTTCTACGAGGATTGTTTTGTTAATTCCCTCCGGTCCGCTGCCCCACACCAGCCTGGAAACTCAATATACTGCTCACAAGGCTTATGAAACCCCCTTTTGAGCCCATGCACCAGGCATCCACCAGTCATCCATCAAGCACCTGTCGTAGAAGAAGGCTTTTTTGGTGACAATTACTTTCGGCGAGACGGGTGGGAGAGATAAAGGCATTTTCTTCAAAACCGCCTTATTTTATGTTCCGCAAGGACAAGGCTGTATTGCAAACTAATCCCAAGTTCATACCTAAGGTACCTTCATCCTTCCATCTTAACCAGCAGGTGGTGTGCTCTCCCGCATCTCCGGCAGAGCACACAGTGCACACGCTGGATGTGGTACGTGCCCTAAAGTACTATGTGGCCCACACAAAGTCATTCCGTTTAACAGGTCAACTGTTTATCCCATTTGAACCTACAGGGCCCGGTAAGGCTGTCGCCAAATCTTCAATTGCGAGATTGTTTTGCATATTAAGTCACTTTGGGTTTCACCCTAAATTACCAAGGGAATCTAGACGTGGACCCCTTGCTCACTGTTCTTAGAGAGGCAAAGCTCAACCTCACTGATGAGGCCCGACTAGGCCGAAACACGTATTTGGGGTTGCTTTTGGTACTCTTGTACAGAGGGGAATTGCCTAGCATTTCGGTGCTGGACTGGCCCTGGGCAGGACAAAGACTGCTATGGAGGGATATTTCTCTGCTGTGAAAGGGACAGTGAGCTAAAGACTTGGTTGGGGCTCTCCCAGGGGCCATTCACCCAAGAACAGATCAATAGGCCATGTTGGTGCCGGTAGAGGGACTCCCAGAACCCCCCTTGTTTTACTTTTAGAAGAAGCAGCAAGATTATATAGAATGGTAGAAATACATTTTAGCACCACAGATTTAAAAAGATTATTTTGGGGGCTTTTCCGCTCCTCCCGGGAATGTGCTCCTTTCCAGTGTACTGAATGGAGCCTTGTCAGGGGATCAGATGGTATACGAGGGGGTGCGCAAAGGAAAGAAGTAAAAGGGGAACATGAGTAAAAGTAGGAAAAGGAGGAGGGGAGAGGAAAAATAAGGGGCAAGGGGAGGGGAATGGGGAAAGAGAGGAGAGCAGAGGGGGTGAGCGCAATGGGGGAAGGAAGAGAAGGAAGGAACGGAAAAAGGAGCGGTGAGGGATGGAAGTAGGAGTACACCATCCTCGCCCTCCCCCTGCAGACACAACAGAGAGGGGTGGTGCCACTTACCCTGAAAGAGAAACTGAGTATTGAGAATTAATGCTAGGGGAGGGGAGATTGGTGCGGACGAAAAAGAGGGCCAGAGGGCCAAATCGAAGGGCATTCTTTTTTTTCCTTTCCTTCTTTTTTCTCTATTGCTCCCCCTTTTTTACCCATAAAAAGAATTCGATTTTTTTTAATTTTTCTATTTTCTTTTATTTGTTGTGTTATAGCCGAACCTGCGACTTTTCACATTACATTACACATACAATTTTTGATACAAAACAGTGAACCTTGATCTGTACATTTCTTAAATACATTTCAACTCTGTCAACAAATTCACGACTGCCCATGTTAAGTATGTTGCGTCCTGAACATATTCTTTCCCAGAAAAAGAGGCAGTTTCGATCCACCAATCATGATTCCCAAATATCGCTGATTTCTGAATTCTTAGTCCCAGAGTCCCAAAACAATTTATCATGATATGTCTGAGTGTTTGAATGCTTGAATGTTTACATGGTGTGCTTAAGTTGTTGGCATATTGGTCCTTGTATTTGCCAAAAAGAATTTCTCTAAGGAACCTAAGGAAGTTGTTCCTGCATTTGGAGTCAGGAAAGAGTTTTAAACATCCCAACAAAAGGCCCTGTGGTTTGCCACATAAGGATGGTGACTGATGTAATGTAGCAGTGCACATTTCCGTTAGTGTACATATCCAGTCCATTCTTTTTCAATGTGTTTTTACATGCATAGGAATGTATATTAAATCCCCTTCTACACAGTTACATTCCTGAAGTATTTCAAGGCATGAGATTTTCAGCTGCACAGGTATTATTTGGAATTAGTGGGGAGGATGCTATTTCTCTCCTCATATGAGGAGTTTCCAATGGGAGTTAGAATTAGCCTTTATAGTGATATCATTTCCCACTCGACATGGGAGCGCAGAGATTGCAAGCCTAGTTCATATCTGAGACAGGCCATGGGCAGACTCTGCGGAAGATTCAAGACGTTTTTCCATATTTTGCCCTCTATTCTGGTCCAATTTAATGTTCTATTTAATGGATTGGTATCCTGACCACAAATTAAGGAGGGAATGACCTTGCCAGTGTAGAATTGAATTAGGGGTGCCAGAGAGAATCTACAGTAATCGTTATTCAAATCCTTCATTTGGCAATTTAGTTGGAGTAATTTGCCTTCAAAGATGATTTTCGTATGTATCTCTGATGGAAAAGATCTTAGTCTGAGCCCCAAGTACATGACTTCACTGGCCACCGTTATTGTATTCCCAAAAAGTCTCCAATTAAAAGGAGGGGTCTTTTTTAATAAATGTTTGAAAACCAAGATTTTTGACTTGGAGGGGTTTATTTTCAGATCATTGGAGCTTGCATAGACCTCCAAGGCGTTCAGCACTTGCTGAAGTCCTAAGGGGGTGTGGTCAAGCAACACAATGTTGGCTGCATAAGTCTCATGCACAGCAGGACTCTTAGCAATTGCAATACCAGTTTCGCTTGCCCACCCCTCACCTGAGGTTCCTGATGGATCTTCAGAAGGTTCTTCAGACAGAGGTTCCTTTTTCTCCCCTCTTCTAAGATTGGCTGCTTCCTTCTTTCCCTTTTTTCCTTTCTTATGGTAGAGGTAGGGATGGGCTCCCCCAGAGGCCACTTTGGCTCAATAAGCAGCTTGCCTGGCAGCAGGGACTCCAGGGAGCCCGCCCCTAGTCCAGGGAAAAGCTGAGGCAAAAACCCTCTTGTGTCTGCGGCGACAGGAATTATTCCAGCAATCCTAACAAATGGTATCCTCTTGTGGTTCCTTGATAGATACTGAACTATGTATCCCAGCATGCACCAAGAAGAACAGCGTACCGAGAATCCTCAGGAGAAGATAGCCAGGGGAGAGGAAGGGCAAGACAAGCTGGTCTTCAGGGATGGAAACTCTGATGACAATAAGCAGAAGGACTGAAACAAGGTAAGGAGCCCAAGATGAAACCCGACTCCTCAGAGAGAGAGCAGAGGAAAGTGGGAAACCGCGTTGGACGCAGACTAGCCACAGAGGCTGAGTAAGACAAGTGGGAGAAAAGAATAGTGCTCTGAAGAAGCACAGAAAGACAGGAGTGCACAGCTGGCTGAACACACACACAAGCGTTAGCTTACCCAAAACGGAGGGTTGCAATGCATCATCCCGCAATCCCTGCTGGGGGACATAGTGTATGGTGGCGACAGTGTTGGAATAAACTAGACCGCTCGCTGGCGCTATGGGATTATGTGGTGGCGCGATCAGTGTGCTTTCCAGCGATCCCAGACCCTCCAGGGTCGGATCATGACAGTATGACTCCTCTTCAGAGGTGGTCCTCCTGGCTTTCCAGGATGGGTCTTATGGAATTGACGGATCAACCGAGGGGCCTGTATGTTCCAAAGTGGTTCCCAGGATCTTTCCGAGATCGGATAGCCCTTCCAAAGCACTAAACACTGCAATCTACCATTCTTATATCTGGAATCAAGCAGGCAGGATACCTCATATTCCTATGAGGTGTCTTCAGGCATACTCTGGGTGCACTTAACTCACCTGGAGTATAGATCCGGTTAGTAGGCTTTGAGAGGGGAAGAGTGGAAAACAGGATGGATTCTTCACAGGTGATAGGGTAGTTGCAGGCAAAAGGCAACTGGATTGATCCTTCCCTCAATCCTGAATGGACCAATGTACCTTGGTGAGAATTTTCCAGGATGAACCCACCAAGGTAGGCACTTGGTGGATAACCATACTTTCATTCCTGTGTCCCAAGCGGGGTTTGGTCTTCTCTTCTTGTCTGCCCATTTCTTGTAGTTCTGTCGACTCACTTGTAGATTGTGTTGTGCTTTCTTGTCTAACTGTGTGAGTGTGTCCAGGAGTTCATCCATGGTGGGCATCTTGGTGGAAAGCAGACCTGACAGTAGGATGTGTCATGGGTGGAAACCATAGGTACAATAAAAGGGACTCATTCCTATGGCAGAGTGTTTGCCGTTATTATAAGCGAATGCTGCCATGGGCAGAAGACCATGCCAATCGCTTTGTTCTAGATTACAGAAGCATCTGATGTAATGCTCCAGAGTAGCGTTCAGACGCTCAGTTTGACAGTTGCTTTCAGGATGAAAGCCTGAGGAGAGCGCCCTTTGGATGTCTGGCTGTTTGCAGAGAATGGTCCAGAATTTGGAGGTGAACTGTGTTCCCCTGTGCGAAACAATGGTATGTGGGAGTCCATGCAACCGAACCACGTCACGTAGAAACACGTCTGCAGTAATTGACGCGGAGGGTGTACTCTTCAATGGAGAAAAGTGTGCCAATTTACTGAAGAAGTCCACAGAGACCATTATGGCAGAATAACCCTGCGAGAGGGGAAAGTCCACCATAAAGCCCATAGACATGTGTTGCCATGGCCCCGCTGGGGGTGGTTCTTGTTGTAACAGTCCAAGTGGTCGAGCGGTGGAGTATTTGCTCTGGGTGCATGTAGGGCAGGTGGAGACATATTCCTTGACGTCCTTTGATATGGTGGGCCACCAGAAGTTGCGTGAAGACAATTCCAGGGTCTCCGGTTTAGCCAATAAGTGATGTTGGCAAAGCTTCTGTGACATGTTCTCGGTGTTCCTTAAGAGTGGATGAAAAGACCAAAATGTCGTCCAAATAGACAACTACCGGCGTAAAAAGTAAGTCGGCAAAAATCTTGTCCATAAATCGGTGGAACTGTGCAGGTGCGTTTACCAAGCCAAAGGGCATGACCCTGTATCCGTAACAGACCAGAGGTGTTCTAAAGGCTGTCTTCCACTCATCCCCCTCGCGAATCCTCAGGAGATGGGATGCACCTCTGAGGTCGAGTTTGGTAAATAAGCGAGCCCCTTGTACAGCTTCTATGATGTCTTTCATGAGGGGCATGGGATATCTATCCCTAATAGTGTGGCTGTTTAGTGCCGGAAGTCTATACACGGCCTGAGTTCCGTTGTTCCTTTCTTGGAGATAAAGAAGAGCAAAGCACCTGCCGAAGACGTAGACTCCCGTATTAGACCATTTTGGAGGTTAGTCTCCAGATACGCCTTCAATGCTTCTTTCACGGGTAGTAACAGAGAAAACATTCTCCCAAAGGGTGCCGAGGATCCTGGAAGGAGATCGATCTTACAATCGTCTTTGCGATGTGGAGGTAGCTGTTGGGGATTTACATCTGCAAAGACTTCTGAGAAACCCTGATACAGTGTCGGTATAGAGTTGACCATGAGATGAGGTAAAGGCACCATAATGCCAATCTTAGAGCCTTCTTCTTCTGGTACTTCCGAAGGTAGGCAATGCTGGAAACAATACTGCGACTGGAATTGTACTGTATTGAACTCCCAGTTGATACTCAGGTTGTGCCTTCTTAGCCATGGAATACCAAGTATGACTGGAAAGTGTGCTGCATGTATCAAATCAAATGATAGTCGCTCGTGGTGGGAAGCCATACATACATTTAACTCGGTATTGTCGAAAAAAGAATATTTGAATGCCATTTCGTCGATAAAAATGTTGCAGAAAAAAAAATGTCAAATGCATTTTTTTAATGTTATATGTTTTTTTGGGTTTAGCTAGTAAAAAAACAGTGTAAATAAAAAAAACAGGGGGTTTGGGGCAATACATTTGACATTTTTTTTGGACCGTTTTTCGTTCGACAAAATGACATTCGAAAAAGTGACATTCGACATAGTGACTATAGACCATTTAACTCATGTGTTTCTTGGATGATCAGTCCTGACTTCAATGGTGTACAATCCACTCCCTCGACGGGAATGGGTCTGAGTTTGTCTTGTCTTGGGATCCGATGGTCTTTTTCCCAAACATTGTCAGCGAAGTTTCCTGCTGCTCCAAAATCCAGCATTGCCAAGCAGTCTATGGGGGAACCTCCTTCCTACTCGAGCGAAACCTTGAAAACCATGAGATGGCAGGAGTGATCTGGGGTGTTTGGCTGTGTAACATCAGAGGGACTGGTGACAGTTACCCCTTCCTTGTCCTTGATCCGGGTCGGGGGCCGGCGTTTCCCTGTCTCCTCTGGGGTTCCTCGGGACAGTCCCAAAGTAGATGTTTATCTGACCCACAATACATACAAAGGCTGAGGTCTTTACGCCTCTTAAGTTCTGTAGAGGAAAGCAGCCCTTCTCGCCGCACCAATCTGCATTGGTTCTTCTGATGGCAATTTCTCAGGTGCTGGAGGTAGGCTAGGTGAAAAAGATGGACTGAACTTAGGTCTCCGTCTTTCTGCCTTTCGCTCCGACAGTCGGAACTATTTGTAGTGACAAGGATACAAGTTCCTGGAAGGACGTAGGTCCCTCTACTCTAGCGAGTTCTTCCTTTAGCTCTTCTTGCAGACTGCGTCTGAATAGTGTCTGTTGAGCCGAGTCTGGCCAACCTGCTTCAGAGGCTACCTTCTGGAAACAAGACACGTAAATCTGCACGTCTGTCATCCCCTGGCGTATATGAAGCAGGCTTTCATATGAGGAGTACAGCACTTCAGTTCTCTCGAACCTGGTTGGAGATGAGAAAGCCGTTGTTCGCTCTATCGGACTCATATGCTTTGGGGCGAAAGGTGGGGCGGAATGTATAATAGATCACACAGGCATCCAAAAACTCCTTCAATTTCCGAGGGTTGCCGTCATACTTGCCACACAGCAATGACAAAGAAGCAAGTTGCCTCTATGTTTGTCCCTTCGGTGTACCTGTTGTCTTAACGCTGTGTTGTCGGCTGGCAATGTTTGTACCTCAACGGTAAGGCTTTGGATGGCATTCACAAGTTCTTGATATTACTTCAACCTTGCCATTGTATCTGGGCGTTGCAATCTCTCATGCACAGCAGGACTGTTAGCCATTGCAATACCAGTTTTGCTTGCCAACTCCTCCCCTGAGGTTTCTGATGGATCTTCAGAAGGTTCTTCAGGTGAAGGTTCCTTTTTCTTCCCTCTTCTAAGATTGGCGGCTTCCTTCTTTCCCTTTTTTCTTTTCTTATGGTAGAGGTAGGGATGGGCTCCCCCGGAGGCCACTTTGCCTCAACAAGCAACTTGCCTGGCAGCGGGGACTCTGGGGAGCCCGCCCCGAGTCCAGGGAAAAGCTGAGGCAAAAAAACCCTGGTGTGTAGGCAGCTGGCCAGGTCTGCTAAATTGAGATTGAAGAGGCATGAGGCAAGTATGCAACCCTGCCTCACTCCTCTCTTAGTGCCAATCGGGGCAGAGAGATTCCCACGCAGATCTAGTCTCACCTACAAGTGGGATCGTTCATGAAGTGCCACCACAATTGATAGAAGTGGTGGTGGTATGCCCGACTGTTTGAGTTTCGACCATAGTCAGGCTCTGTTCACTGTGTCAAAGGCCTGAGATAGGTCAATCCATGCTCAAGACAACAAGCACCTCCTTTCTTTGCTGAGGAATTGGAGACCATGCCTATGACTAAGACATTTAAAGATGTTGATAAACCACGGCAAAAAACCTTTTCAGTGTTTTGATAGTATTCTTTCTCTGTGGGCCCACTGTTCGAGTTCTTTTAAAACTATGCCCACAAAGATTTTGCTGTCTGCGTCGAGAAGGGAGATTGGATCATAGTTTGGCGGATCAGCACCATCTCCTTTCTTGTATATGGGAATTATTATAGCCGCATTCCAGGACTCTGGTATGGTCATGAACTCAACAACTTTATTGAATAACCAAAACAATGTGTAGGACCATAATGAGGTGTTTAACTTCAATATTTGGTTGGAAAGCCCATTAGGCCCTGCTGCTCTAGAACCTGATGATTTTTTATTAGGTCAGTTATCATGTCTTGTGAAAAATGTAAATCCTATTTTACTGAATTTGATGACATCTTCGGATTATTAGAAGGATATTGAATAGATTGATGAGAAGTGTTTACACCATACTTCTTCCTCAATTACATTGCTTTGCATAACGCATTGATTGGCATTTCCTAAATGTATCAGAGAGCAAACATTTCTCGAGTTGGCCTTGCCAACTGCACAAAGCATTTGTTCACCATCCTTTTGAGAACAAAAATATTTTTGTGACCTTGACCAGTTCCTATATGTGGCATGTAATTTTTGATATTTAGAATGCAATCATCTGTATTTAATGGTTCATATTTTAACAAACGAATTGTTCTTGTTAGTTCTTTCTTTTTCTGTTGTGTGTTTTCATCATATACATGGTCATGTGTGATCGTTACTTTCGTACACGTAGATGTAGGTGCATTGATGGCCCAGAGGAATTCTACAAACGTGTGGGGATCATAAAGGGAATTGAGTTCAGATTCCATGGATGATGCAACAATTTATGATAGTTTCAGGTTCAACTTTGTTCCACCCCCACCACATTTGGCCACTCGATTCTTGCTGTTATTGACTATAACTTCACAAGATGTTACTTCTGTTGGGTTCAACCTCTGATGGGCGAAGGACCCATTGAGCATATCATGATTGCTAGCGTCTTTTACTTTTATTTGGAATCTGATGCATTTGTCAGACAAGTCTTTTGATAAGAAGAGGTAGTCAATCGTTGAGCCCTGAAAAACTGAAGTCCAGGTAAGTGCGGGGGGGCACATCACCCTTAATATTTCCATTGCCCATGTATAGGTTCCATTGAGAGTAGGCATCTTAACCATGTGATGATTTACAATTGAGTGAATGCATTGGGAATTCAGGTTACCTATCAAGATGATGTTGGTTGACCCATATGTCATTTCAATTAGATTTATTGTGCAGAGGTTAGAGAAGAGGAGCATTCGACCCAAACAAAAAAGGCCCCGTCATCGTTTGATTGGCAGGGGGCCTGTTAAATTATTACTATGCTTCTATCTTGCTTGGAATGAAAATCTGCAGTGAAAAGATACTGACATAAAATAGAGATTATAAAGGAAATTTACACTAATATGCCAAGACTTTCTCATATGAATAGGGTCACATTTTGTGACTAATGTTCAGAACATTATCAACCACATCCTCATTGTGGGGGATTTTATTATTTAGCCGGATGCCTAAATCTTTGCGACACTCTGGCCATCGCCATCTGCTCTATCTCAACTTGGGGGCCATACCATGGACGCTTGTCTCACATGGGGTTCTGATTGTCACTCAGCAACATTGCTCTCATGCCCTTGCCCTAATCAGATAGCGACCATCTCACAATGAAACTGATGAGATCTGGGAACGTCCATATCTCTCAGGAGTCCAAGGCAAGCAAGCATACGCAGATTATTCCCCAGGAGACGCGTCATCACGCCTTCTTCACTGAGAACTTCAACGGGTCTGTGGATTCCCCTAATGATGAGCTTGTCGGCCTCCAAAGGTCAGTCACTAGAACCTTGGATTTACTGGCCCCTTAAAGACCAAGAGAAAACCCCAACACGGAAGAGGAACAACTGGTCCAACCGTGTGTTAGCCCTCCTGAAGAAGAAAAACAGGGCATTGGAACATAAATGGTAGATGTCCTACTCTTCTGGAGACAAATTAAACTCTCTGTGACGTGGTAGTACTTGCATAACAGTATCATGCTGACTTCTAATATGTCTACCAAAGTGTTTAAAATCCGTAAATATCTGAATCTGGCTTCTGGAAGCTCCTCTGCCCTCCTGGAAGTTGACAGACAACTAATCTGCCTTCTTCCAAGCAAAAAGAGCGTTATTCCAAGCTAACATTCACAACCACTTTCTTTCCTCCACACCCGCCCTCCTAACACATGCCTATGGACTCACTTTCTCTGCCTTTATGTTATTCCTTTGAAGATCATCAAAACTATCCAAGAAATTAGAGCTTTTATAGAGCCTTGAAAAAGACTGGCATTACATCCCTCTTAAGGAAACATACTGTTGACGCCTCCATCCTGGCAAATTGTTGGCCGATAATCAACACACCTTTCTTTGGTAGAGTTGTTGAGAAAATGGCTACCCAACAGTTATTTCATAGGGCGCTAAACACCTTACTCCATGGCTGTCAATCCGATTTTCAGCCTACCAGGGGGAGGGAAACTGTGCTACTTTTCACGAGGGAAAAATGTTTGCATTACCTAGATCACAACACACCCGCTGTCCTCCTTCACCTTGACCTGCTAGCAGCGTTCAACCATGTGGAACATTCCATATTTCTCAATTACCTTAGTTCTTCCTTTGCCATCATTGGTGTAGCACTCGATTCAATCAACCAAAAATCAAGCAATCGGCACAAAGTCTGGGGTGGTGATGGTGCTATAAAGCCATTCAGTGGTTACGGGTACATGTAAATCATGAGACTGAAGGCTGAGTGGTATATAAATGCCACCTGAGCCCAGTATCATTGGATCATAGTACCAATCACCATTTCAATTTTTTTAAATAAGATTTGTGAATATAATATTTAAGCTTTGCACATTTGGAACTTCTTTATTGAAGGGAATATTCTTCAAAAAAGTAGCACAACAAGTTTCATAAATAGACATAATATGTCATTATTGACACAAGACCTTCGCAATACTCTTTTCTAATTCATGGTTTGGTATGGTATGAAAAAGATATTTTTATAGTAGTAGAATTATTATTGAAAGCGGGAAATGGTAAACCGACATACCCGATTTTGTGTATATAGTAAAAAAAATAGACTGTTTTAGTGTTTCAGTAGGTGGTAATTTACTAAAAAAATCATTCAATTTCAAAAAGTAGGTGTCAACCAATTTTGTTGTCCAAAAAGCTTTTTTCGCAGCTATGTTCTGTGCAGCTATCAGTGCAAATGTGGGCACCTAGCAGTGGTTTGTTTTCATTTCCTGTGAAGATGGGCTTCTGAGTTAACAAAGGGTTTGGGCAACAGCTTTTGGCCATCTCACATTGTGGTGCGATGGACAGCATTTTTCACTGAGAGCTCATCACATGCTGAGCTTTGATTATTTATAGTCCGTGTTGTTCTTAGAGAACAAGGTATGAGGTTATCCCAGTTGATTGTGGGCTCTGGAATCACTGCTGTTTGTGCAATAAACGTGCTCTTCTTCCCCACCCACTCTTTGCCCTCTGCATGCAAGAGAGCTCTGATGTAAGTGGGAGGTTGGATTTGAGTACTTCTTCATGTCTATCCCTCTCTCACATTGCAAACTTTGCTCTATCCATCTCCCCCAAAATTGCAATTTTGGGTAAAATGATACGTTTCTGGCTCAAATATTTGCCTCCTGCTTTTTGGCTTACTGCACAAAACACCCAGACTCTCTTTTAGTGGAAAAGGTTGCTTTAATGTGACGGGTCAAAGCTTACAAATAACCGCTTACCTGGCTCCCGTGGCCTTACAGACTAACAAAATGTTTTAAACAACCAATTAATAATTCAACACTTTCATTTTCCCCAACAAATAAATAATTAAATAGTTCCACTTCCTCCCTAACTATTCCTTGGTCCCTACCGTCTCCTTTCCACTTCTCAAGGCGTCCTGCTTTATTCCCGAGGCCATGCCCCTCCAGGTTCAATACCTGTTCCCCCGGGGTAGCCCGTTTGTGCAAATAGCACCACCCCCATCCTTTCCCATGCTATTCCCCCATTGTGCTTCGCTCTCCCCACATCCAAAGGGGCAATGCCCCCTGCAACAGAAAACCCCTCCACCGAGGTGTTATTTCGGCCCCACCTCTACCATTTCTCTCTACTTCCAACTCCTTACCATCTTTTCCACCTGCAAGCTCAAATCCGCCAGATAATAACTATTCCCGAAAACTGACAAGTGGACACCATCCTCTCTAAAGATCATGAAACCTTCATAAACTATTTCTTTGTGTTCCAAAACCTTTACCGCCGCCGAGGCAAAAAATGTTACCATCTCTCTATTTATTCCCTTCCTTGCCCGCTCTATTGCTCCCTCGCTGCTCGCTCCCCTCCAAACTCTCTGCGGCAACAACTTAGTCCAAACTACACATGTTTGGGGCCACATTTCCCAGAACCATACCAAATCCCTTTTCATTTTTCTAAGAAGAGCCACACCTGTATCTCTTACAAGGTCATTTTCCCCTGCATGAATGATCAACCCCTCTGGAGAACCATAGCATTCCCTCAACCCCGCCAACATAGGCAGCAGCTGATCCCAGCGAAGCCCCCCTAAACCGGACCATCTTATCAATGCCACTTTGTAGCTGCAACCCAATTGCCTGCCAAAAACCCTTTTCTCTGCCTCCTTCCCCACCCACTTAACAATAGAGTGCCCACAATCCATATCTGCGGCATCTCCCCCGGCCTCCGAGCAGCATCTGAAAAAGAAATTACAATATCACTTTCAAATCACAACCATCCTACCACATTCTACACTCCTGAAAACCCCCAAATCCTTCTGTCAAACGTCCCTTTACCCAAGTCCCTGACGTACCCTTTGTATCTCCCGGACTTCCACCACCCCAGACTTTTCACCTTATCCTCCGATAAACCCAATCTACTACCTTCAGATGCTGCACCCATCCTAAATGAATGAGTTCCAAACTCCTCCGCCTTTTCTCCTACAGCTACCGAAACCTTATGTAGGACCCCCAAAACTTGCGCCGCTGATACTGCCGCCCCATCCTCATGCTGAAAAACCAAACCTATCCTCCCCCCACAACGCTCCTTCCACGCCAAACCTTTCTGAACTGGGCACAAATCCTTGCTTCCCCGACCCAGCAAAACCCAAGAGCCCTTTCCTTTTTGATCTGTCTTAGACCTCTTAATCCTGATATCCAACCCTAACTACGTAAAAGGAACATCTTCCCAGCGCAGTTCACTTACCCCACTTTTTCCTCCCACCAGCTCAGAAACCCTAAAGGCCCCAAAGAATAGCCATGTAAAGCAAGTCACAAACAACTCTCCTTCCCAGACCGAGCAGCAAACCCCCCCCATAGCCTGACACAACCTTGCTTTTAGGTCTGCCGATACCGGTCTCCTCTTGTCCTTTTCCCTCCTACTTTCCCTTGCCCATCCTTCCAACATCCTGTTCGCCATTTCTCCACCACTCGGTTGAAGCCAAAACCATTTCCCATAGAAAGCTATCCCTGCCAATTTCCCCGTTATGGTTGCCCTAGACCAACCCCTATACAGGCACCTAAAGAGAAAGTTAGTGACATCATCCCTTCCCCCCTACCCTTCCAACTACGAGCTCCCCCTCCTATGAAATCCTCCCAAGCTCTCCCGTATGCTTCTCTAGATACCGGGGCAAGCGAACCCTCCACCAATGAAAGCGCTCTCAGCTTCCTATCTTCCATAGCTCCTCTGGAATCTGCTGCCCCTCCTGTTCTGCTCCCTGAGCCAATCCATGGAATCTCTGCCATTGAAAACGAGATAATGCATCAGCGATGCCATTATCCTTCCCCGGCACATGTTGCCTTAAACACCACATTCCATTCCATGCAACGTAGCACAAACTCTCTCATCAGCCTTGCCACCCTCTGATCCCTTTCTGACTGCCTGTTCACTACATGAACCACACATTTGTTGTCAATGTTGAAATTCACTTTCTTGTTCTGCAACTCCTTCCCCCACAACTTCATTGCCACCAACAAAGGAAAAAATTCAAGAAATACTATCCTCCTCCCTTCCTTCAACCACCGCGATGGCCACTTCTCCACGCACCATTTTCCTGCCCAAAACATTCCAAACTCTCCTGCACCTGCTGCATCAGAAAATATCTGCACTTCCCATGACACCTGATCCCCTTGCTACCACATGGACACCCCGTTAAAACTCTCCAGAAAACGCAGCCAAATCCTACAGTCTTCCCGAACTGCACCTGATACCCGTACCCGATGAAGTGTGCACTTTGCTCCCGCCATAGACTGCACCATGTTTCTACAAAAAGTCTGCCCTGGGGCCACCACCTTGCATGCAAAATTAAAATGCCCCACCAGTCTCTTCATTTCCACTAGCGTCATCTTCCGAGCCCCCACCGCTTTCTCCAGTAATCCTACCAGTTTGCTCACCTTCTCATGCAGCAAGGGTGAGGTCATGGCCACTGAGTCCAATTCATTCCCTAAAAAGGTCAACACCACTGCCGGTCCCTCTGTTTTGTCCTCCGCCAAAGACACCCCCAACTCTCCCATCAAGTCCTGAAACCTCTGTAGCACCTCTCCGCACTCAGTCTCTCTGTCTGCCCTGCTAATGAACAAAAAATCATCCAGGTAATGCAATACCCCTTCCCAACCAGAACTGAATGAAAAAACCCACTGCAAAAAGGTACTGAAACGCTCATACAAGGTGCAAGAAATTGCGCACCCCATCGGCAAAGCTTTGTCAATGTAGATGCGGTCCTCAAATTGCATTCCCAGCAGCCTAAAATCCTCCGGTGCACCGGCAACAACCTGAAAGCCACCTTAATGTTGCACTTGGCCATGAAGGCCCTGCACCCCGCTGTCCTCACCAAACCCACCGCCTGGTCCACCCCACACTCGATAAAAGTTGTTGACAGACATGCCCTCAGGCCAGGATAAGTGGTGCATCAATCTAAGTTCCACGAGACCTTCTTGGGTACAACTCCTAGCGGGAACACCACTAAATCTCCTGGCAGATCATCAAATGGCCCTACTACCCTCCCTACCGCTATCTCCTTGCCCAATTTCTCTCTCACCACCTCCACATTTTCCTTGGCGGACTTCAAATTGTCCACCCACCGGCGCACCCTTGGTCCCTGGTAACCCAGCCTGAAACCATTACGAAAACCTTCTCCCAAAATCTCTGCCCCTCCTCTGTCTGGATAAAATTCCAACCACTTCTCCAGCACCTCCAATTTAAATGGAGTAAAAGCCTTTCCCCACAAACCCTCTGCCTGATCCTCTCCCCCTACCCCTGTCTCCTTGCTGAAAACATTGCATGAGTGGGTGCTTCCCTGTACACTTGCTACATTCAAGTCTGAACCTACAGAACCTACACAAGTTCCTTGTGCAGCCGTTCTTATTAAATGCCCAGCATGCCGCTGAGGGTTGCCCTCTGCCTCCTACCCCCGCCCCCTCGTGGGCGGGGTGACCAAGAAAGGGCCGGAAAGGCACAGGTAAACCACTTGCTGTGTGTAGTGTAGTGTCGGGGCAGGCCTCTCGGTGCCATCTACTGCAGCCATAGATCCATATCTATTTCACCCCAGACCACCTGGCTATCCTCTGTCATCCTTGCCCTAAACTCTTCATCGTAACGCACCCATGCAAAACCCCCAAAACTTGTAAATGCCTTCCTAATTACATCCATATATTTTAGCAGGGCCACACATCTCTCAGGAAACTTCCTCGCAGTAGACGCTTGCGTAGATAATAAATGCTGATGTCCTATTTTCAATTGTGACTGGTACGCTTGGGCGCGAGGCCAATTCTCTCTCCTCTTCCTTAGAACCCTCCGTTGCTCTCACTTCCCTATGAAGCAGCTTAAAAACGTCCACAAATTCCCCTGCCTGAATCTTATCCTTAGTTGCTGTCATCAAGTGTGCTCCCAAAGGTTTCGTGATGCCCATGTATGGTAGCTTTATCTCCTTGCCCATCACCTCAACCTCTTTGTCTTTTGAAACCTGAACCTCAAGCGCCAATGGCTCAATCACCTTGTCCGTTTGTACCTCCACCGAGCAATTTTTCCTTTCTCCCACCAAGGCTCTAATAGCCTGTACACCAATCTCTCTCCTTACCCCTTGCAAACCAGCCCCTTCACTTCTTGCCCCCGTTCTCGTGTCCCTCCTCTGCCATGCAGTTGACCAGCCCCCTTCCCGCTCACCTCTTTCAGCCCTGCCATCGCCCATCTGCAGCCTGACCTCCACTCCGAAGCTCCTCCTCTCCTTCCTGACTGGGTTCCTGCTGCAGGGACAAAACATGTCAGCAGTCTCACCCAGCCAATTACTCCCCCGACCTCTTGCCCCCCAACCCCCTTGCTCCTGTCTTTCCCACCTAAAGCCCCTTCTCACCCTCCCCCTCCTCCTTATTGACCTATATCCCACTGCCCCACATATTCCTCCATCCCATCTGCATCACCCCTGAAATACCATTGTTGCTGCGAGCACATGCTCGGGTTGAGTAGGTCCTCTTCTTGTGAGCCTGGGGCATCCGCCCCACCACTCCTTTGGCGTCTTCTCAGCGGGGCCGCAGAAACCCCTTCCTGGTCCTCTTCTCTCGGGCGAGGTATGCTCTCCTCCACCCTGTGGTCTTCGTCGCTAGGGGCTGTGCTGTGCCCTCTAGACTGTCCTCGCACAGTTCGAGGAGGGGCCGTTCCTAAACCCTCTCCATATTCATCCTCTGCAACAGCAGGGGCTGCTCTGTGCCCTCTGCCCGAAATCCTCCTAACCAGGGGGGCAGTTCCGCACCCCTCCCTAACCTCAGTAGTTGATGGGGGCCGCTCTCTCCTCCTCCCACCTGCACTCTTCTGCAGGTATTTCCCACCCTTGCCCCTCTGCCCTGACACCCCTCTCTGCACCCCGTCACCTCCACCTTCGTGCCCTATCCGACCTGTACCTTTCTGGGCACTCCTGACATCACCTACCTCCTCCCGATCATTCTCCCCCAAGCCCCTATCTGCACCCTCTACCAGCTGCACTTCCCACCTGGAAGCTCTCCTGTCAATCTCCCTTCTCATCTTCCTCCCCCTGGATTCCCATTCCTCCCCTCTACCTGCCGAAGGGCTACAAGCCACCACTGCTGCGATGGCCCCATCTGCTGCTGCTCTCTGCTGTGGTCTTCCCCCCCTTCCTCCACTTGCCCCGTAACCTCAACCACAGCCCACTCCAGCTGGGCCTTGGATGCTGGATGCCCTACTAATGATTTCCAATGCTTCGCTCAGGGCCTTAGCATCCACCAGTCCCTTCATTTTAGCCCCCTGCCACACCATCCTGCTTAAGCAGTGCAACTGCGCACTTGCGCAATGCCCCGCTGAAAATCCTACCTAGCCCCGAGTCTTTCCCCTTTAAAAATGCTGGAAATAGGTGGGGAACAGTGCCACAATATAACGACAGCGGCCCCCCGCAGATAAAACCGACCTTACTTAGAAAATGAAAAACTGGTAGGCAGCCAAAGAAAACAGGCCTGCCAAAATAATGATTGTTTACTTTCACCTATTAAATTTTTAATCTTGTGTAACAGCCTGGCAGGACCAAGAACTGAAAGCAGTACACTATCCTAAATAGTAGCACTGGCTGAAATATACTACTGATGGGTAACTGTCCCTATTATGAGAAACTAAATACACGTTTTTTCTTTTTATTTATCAAGTGCCCACTCTAATTGGGTAAAGATGATAATGAGGGCCCCTTGAACCTCCCCCCCAGGCGGCCCCCGATGGGGAACTAAGAAAGAACTAACCCGGAGACTCAAAAACCGCTCCTCGCTAAAAGGAGCGCGGCTCCTTTAACAGGACTGTACTGCCACTAGCGGCCTCATACAGCCACCGCGCATACAGCCGCAGCCCGATGGGACACGCAGCTAAAACGCTGCTTCCTTCAACTTTACTATACGGGCAAAGAAGGTGCCAGAATGCTGTTTCCCCCAACAGAAACCCGCGGGGTACCGGCAATGGCCATGGACCCAAAACAAGCTACGCACACAGAGAAGCCAAGCCCCTCTTTTTCTTGGGAAAACTTGTGAAGCCGCGGGAGACCAGCTGAGCCCTAACCCCAAAGCTACGAGCTAAGAGACCACAGCCGCCGCTTTCCTCACCCAGAAACACAAAACTAACAAGCCGTCTAACAGGGGAGACTGACAACACAGTGGTATGCAACATAAAAAATTGTTAAGAATTATCTTGAAACTATATCTACCCACCCGCCGCCACTAGCTACACCCCCACCTCACCTCCACTACCGAACACCCCAAAGGCCCAAGAAAGCAGGGAAGGCTCGGGAGCAGGCGACCAGGTCAAACTCACGTCCCAACCGTCGCCTGCTCGAGAACCTTCTCTGCCCCCTTAAATACCCCGGAGGGCACTCTAAGTGCATTCCAGCTCGCTGGCCTGTGCAGTGCCAAAAATCACCCCGGGGCGAAATGCTTTGCGTTCCCCCCGGTGCCCACCATTCCCACCTCACCAGTGCCGGCATTTGGCCGGATTTGGGACCATTTAATTGTTTGTTGTCTGTTTGGGCTGCTTTAAATGGTGCTGAACCCGGGATTCAAACCCAGGTCATTAAAGCCAGTACCAGACACTTTCCCACAAAACCACAACAACATCTGAACGGGAGGCCTATGAAATCTCCTGTTAGGATTGTACTCTGCAGGAAATATTTAAATACAGCTTTTTTGGTTTGAAAGCTATGCACCTTTTATACTTTACAAGCAACATTATTGAAATCACTCTTCTCTTGGACTATTTTCCAAGTGTTCATGATTAATGTCTTCTGAGAGGCAAATCCCACAGTAAATAATGTCAATTTCCAGCACTGCCCAGCATAATATCTAGCTGCGCCCTCTAGCAGAGGTCCCCGCGTCCTGACCCCGCATTCTATGCCCCGATAAGACTTTCACCTCTAACCTAAAGTGCCTGCCCGTCTAATTTCTTCTTGCACCGACTCCCGAGTCGCACTCCAATCAGCACCTTCAAGTAATAAGAGGTGGGGGGCAAACCGGAAAGGCCACGCTCCAAACGTTCCTTCACAGCTGCTCCTTACATCAGGTTGGGCTCCCCAATTATTTTTAAAGAACATGAATAATGTATATTACATCATATAGCCTCAAAATATCTCATCGCTAAATGCATTAGGCACCAACCACTTAGGCCACTATGAACCACCAATCAGTTCTTGGTTGCTCCCATTTCAATATGACTAACCTCGGTTGGAGGTAGACGGAT
Organism: Ambystoma mexicanum; assembly: GCF_040938575.1. Classification (NCBI taxonomy): domain Eukaryota; kingdom Metazoa; phylum Chordata; class Amphibia; order Caudata; family Ambystomatidae; genus Ambystoma; species Ambystoma mexicanum. Next base: position 320,086,617 of record NC_090926.1, on the reverse strand, counting down.
TGCGTTCCAGGCCGCCAAGACCTGAAACAACTTCCCTCTGATGCTCGGCTCTGCTCCTACACGCTGTTTGTTTCGTTCTCAGCTAAAGAAACATCTCTTTTCCTAGACAGTCTACGGCAGGCGCCCAGAGACCCCTTGAGGTAGGAGGCACTATATGTGTAGTCAATCAATTAATCAATCCACAACAGAGGGATTTAGCCTCTTCTTTGCAAGATAATTCATTTTTCCTTTTTGGGTTTCTGTGAAGCCACGGGAGAGGGGAGCTTGGCACATTTTATGTTGTTTGTAGTTCTCTCATGTGGCGACTCTACGCCCCCTGCAGTACTGGCAAATGAGGGACAGTGCAGGGGACGGGGAAGGGATAAAAGGGTGCCATGCATAGCATAAAAGCAATGATGGATAGCTTTGAACCACACAACAGGGGTGGTCCACATCAGAGGTCCGAGTGACATAAACAACTCAAGTTCCACTCTTGTTGTCTATCAGAAGTCATACAGAACCACTCAGTTAAATATATCCCTGTCGTTCATAGTTGCCCATCTATAATTTTACAATATTCCATCCGTTAGAGAAACCAGTCCCTTGTCATAATCAAATGGGCGGTCCATCGCCTATTTTTTTTAGTTCCCTTTTACTCTTTTAGTCAGGGTCAAACCACACTTCCTAAAATAGTTACAAGAGCCCTTTCCTTTCTAAATGAAGAAATGTTATAGCCAGCTGTGAGTGATTACGTGAATAGCACTCTGACCTACATTCGTATAAGGAACCAGCAAAGAGAAATGGGGAACTACTGTACTTTTAAACTTACTATAAAAAACATCAAAGCAAATACAAATGTCAAACTCGTTTTAAAATATGATCATGTGTTACCAAATGGCTAAATGCAGTTAAACATATAGGATGTGGGGGTTGTTAGAACAGAAATTGTGTTTAAAAGCTCATTCTGAAACGGAGACAATTAACATAGGTTTTTCCCTTTTAAAAAAAGTACAAAAACGCTTTCGCCACCTCCAAAGCTGGTTGTACTATTGGTGAGCTCATTGCCTCAAGTTACCACTGACAAAATCTTGATCACTTGGCAAAGAGTTTTGTTTCCAAATTGTTGTTTGCATACCTTTTTCGATCATCAGATCTGAGACTCTTCTATACTTTTTTGTTACAAGAAAAGTAGCTGCTTCTGTGTTATCTGTTGATAAAGTTTTGGTTCTCAGGATGCCCATGTCCTAGTTCTTCTTCCATCAGATCCTTGGCCTTTTCACACTTGGTCCTACTTTACAAGCAATCATCGGCAGATTTGGCAAGCAGCCTTCCTTCCTAACACCTCATGTGTTATACATTATGTTACCTTATATTTTTATAGCACCTCCTGCCATATGTAATGGCGTGGAAGAACTTTGGGAAGCATGGACCTTCATCAGGTCATGCTCACAAGATGAGGGAGAGGAGCCAAGAAATGGCATGCAGCAGAAATAGGCACGGTTTGGAAATCAGGGATGCCTAGTGTTGGGACGTTGAACACTGAAGAGCGGATAGAGGGATGCAAATAGTGTGTTGAAGATGATAGAGACTATACGACAGCTCGACCGTCATTTTCGTGGGACTCAGCTGTATGCCATGGGGTGCAGCGCAATAGGGAAATGCAGAGGGAATTAAAAGTGTATGAACCACTAGGGCAACCTTCTACAGTTGAGTTCTTTGCTATACTTTACATGCAGTGTACACACATTTGGCAATGGTAGAGACTATGTGGCAACTGGAGTGAATTTTTCATGGTACTGAAGTTTATGCTTTGGAGCGCACTGTGGCATGCAGCATATGTGCAAAGTGAATGATATGCAGTTCATGCAATAGAAATTGAGCAGATCTCTTACCTTGACTCAGCAGTGCTGTTATAGCACACATTCCCTGATGGCAATTTTAGAAATATGACACAAGTTAAATAAGCTTATTAGCTTTGACATAGATGGTACACATGGCAGTGGATTTAAAAACAAAAGGCTTCTTACAGTTCCCCTACATGCCAGAGTATGATATAGGAACTAAAGTGCAAGCAATGAAAGGAGGAATGATGTAGGTAGGAATGATTGTTATTCCTGAAAGAGTGATTCAACCTAGTTGCCACATGATGTGCCTCAATGACCAGCATAATCCATGCGTAGTGTGACAACCTGGGTGCAACAGCATCCATTCTCTTCTGCGGAATCCCCTGCAATGAGCCCTGCTCTGTAGCTATCAGAGAGGTGGCCACCAACCCTCGAAACACCCAAGGTACAAGAGGACTCCCAGCAAGGCAAGAAAAATGTCCTGTCCCTGAATCAGGTCCCCATTGTCCTCGAATCCTTCTCAGATTGGACCACTTGACCTCTCCTCCATTCGTGGAACACATTGCTGCATCTACCTCATCTTCTTTAGATCTACAAAACAAGGACTTCAAACTGAGTCCAAGTACGGTCTCTTCCAGTCTTTCCCCTCCTACACATGCTACCATTCATAGTAAAAACCACATCATGGACGTGTTCGCTGGCGTCCACGCGTGACTGGTAGCCACTATGTAACCAAGTCATCTCTATCTTCAAGCCTGATAAAACCGCGCCTTCACACCTTATCATTCCCCCGAGATTCCAGGCTCGCAGTTCTGTGGATTATTCATGCTCTGACCCCTGTTCTCCCCTTCCTCCTCCACTGAGCTTCAACCCGAAATAACCTGTCACATGTCAACACAAGCCCACAGGATCGGTTGGCTCCTCTGGATGTTCACCAGAACGCATCACAACCTTTCTGGGTACCTGCTGTGACAGAGCTCCTTTCTTTCTGCTAACGTTCTGCTGCGTAGAAGCAAATACGCCTAGACACCGACATAGAAATCAATTCCTCACGCAACGTGGGTATAGTGTCCTGCTCCTGGATCTCCGGAGTGGGACACACAGTTGCCAGGACTCCTGGTTAGTCAGTTCAGTTAGGCTGCAAGCACACAGCAGAGCGGACCCCATGGGACACCATTAGTGGTCTGGAGCGCCAGACCATATACCAGTGCTGGGGACACCCAACAGGGCTCAGCCTCGGTTCTGTGGGCACACAGCCCGAGCCTGGGACACAGGCCACAGTCACACAATGAAGAAGTACACACAAGAGTTGCCACTTCCTGGATTTGTGCTGCAGTGCCTCCACGTGCATGCAGAGGCCCCTTTTATTAGCACGAGTCATGACAAAAAAAGGGCAACACGCCCCCAGTTAAAGGGGCGACACACAACAGTAAGGAATGCAAATGAAAGCTGATAGGGTAGGATGGGATTTTGTGGTAAACGATTAAACAACAGCTCACAGCTGCTTAGGTAATCATGTACTCACGGTTGATTGTATGTGAAGTGTACATTAAATTGTCTGAATTGCATATGGGACGTGCATTGGACGCGAGTAAGAAGCACATAAGAAACTGGGAGGTGTGACCAAGTTGTACAGCAAGCTTTAATAGGATAATTCATATGGGAATACATGTGAATACACTGTGTTGTGCGTCGTGTAAGATTTATTTCTGTGCCAATGGCTGGAGGCAATCTTCCCACTTTCCCACTTTACAAGTGGATGACCAGACATGAAATGGCCCTTTCTGGACGATCATGACTTGGCAGGGTCGGACTGAGCCATACAATTGTCTCGGGCACCAATGAAAAAGTGACCCACAGTTGCAAATGGCAGTTCATTCCTTTTGTGACACTGTTTGAGTAGTTTTTTTTGTATTTGTATTTGTTTAATATTTGTATGGCGCACCAAACTTGGAGGTAGCTGGGCGCTTGAAAGCTTGAGGTTACATACATGCAATAGAAGGCAGATACAAACAGGCATGAGGACAAAAATAAATAAGATGGACCCTGGTTACATAATGATCAGAGGAAGCTGTGGCATACAGTGAGTCAAAGAGTACAGCAGAGGAGTAACTATTAGTTGACAGTATCTTAGTGGTGATTGGAGAGCCAGTTTTTTATGTTGGCTTTGAAAGAGAGGAAGATTGTTTTTTTTTTAAGCGCAATGGGGATGGAATTCCAGCATTTGGCAGCTTGGACCGGGAAGCTGGCTCTTCCAGCGGTTTTGAGATTGAACCTTGGTGTTACCAGATTATGGTAGAGAGCAGATCTGGTAGTGCGAGTAGGTTTGTGCAGGCATATTTTGTCTGCCAGATATCTCGGGGCTGAATTCGTGAGGCATTTGAAAGTGATGGCCAAGGTGCGTAGTGTGATTCTATCACGATGGGCAACCAGTTGGCATTTTTTCTGTGGGTGGAAATGTGGCAGGATCTGGGTAGACTGAGTGCGGCTCTTAGTGAATTGTTTTGGAGTACCTGGAGTCTGTTTAGATTCTGTTCAGACGTACCAAGGAATTGTGTGTTACAGTAGTCCAATTTAAATAGGGTGAGGGCTCTGACCAGCATTAGACAACTGCTTGTGGAAAGGTATGGTTTCCAACTTTAGATAAGTTTGTTAGTGTAGGCCGTGGAGGATGCAACACTACTGACCTGTCTTTTGAGAGAGAGAGTTGAGTCAAAATAGACCCCTAATGTTTTTATCTCTTTGGAGACGTTGATCCTATTGCCATCAATGACAAAAGATAGAGTATCTGGTGTTGAGTTTGTTCAGGCGTGCCTGTGTACCAACGATCATTAGCTCGGTCTTGTCATTGAGGCAAAGACTGTTGGTAGCCATCCAAGCTTGGATTTCGCTGTAAATGTTATTTAGCAGTTTTGAATCATGGTCGTAGCAGCCAGTGAGGGGGATGAGGACTTGGGTGTCATCAGCGTAGTTTGTATAGATGACACCTAACTTATCTAAGCAGTCGAAAAGTAGCTTAGCAAAAATATTGTATAATGTGGGCGACAGACAGGATCCTTGTGGGACACCACACAGTATTGGAGTGGGATCGGAAAAGGCAGAAGGGGAGAAGACTCTTGTAGTCCGGTTAGAGAGGAAGGATTTAATCCAGTCGGATGTATTAGTGGAGAATGCTGCCACTGTTTTAAGGTACTTAGTGAGAATTTGATGATCAACAAGGTCGAAAGCAGTGGAAAGATCTAGTAGCAAGAGGACTGCTTGCCTTTATCCTTTGCCTCGTCCTTTTGGATCTTGAGATCCAACAGTGCTGTCTCAGTTCCATGTTTAGGTCTGAAACCAGACTTTCTGAGTCCAAGGAGTTCATTGTTCTCTATGTGCTTCTGGATTTGCAGGTAGGCCACCCGATCCAGGATTTTTAGTAAGAACGGGACGGTGGTGATGGGCCTGTAATTGGTGGGGACATTGGGATCGAGGTTGTTTTTTTTAGTATGGCATGACCCACGCTTCCTGGAGGTTGTTGGGTACCTGATTAGATGAGAATGAGGGGTTTATTAAAGAGGTGATGAATGGGGCTAGGTTTTTGGCTCCCTCTTTAATGATGGTGGCTGGGCAGATATCTCCTTGGCAATGGGAAGGTTTTAGACTCTTTATGATGTCTTCGACTTCTTTAGGAGTCACTAGCGAGAAGGAGAATAGGGTGCAGGTATGGGGTTTTGGCGCTGGGTCAAGGGGAGTGTGCAGGCAGGTGGAGAGGCTTGCTTTTTTTTTTACTTTGATCTTGTTTTGGAGTTGGGTGATTTTGTCAGCCAGGGCTTTCTGGATTTTAGTGCACCATTCTGCGTTTTTGATGCAGTCTTGTGAGGGTGGTGCAGGGGCTTCAAGCTCTTTTAAGATACTGAAGAGTTCTTTAGTACTGGAGTTGGCATTGTGAATTCCAGAATTGTAAGTTTCTTCTTTTTGCAGAGAGGATGGCTGCTTTGTAGATAGTGGTGGCTGTGGTGAAAGCTGTTTTGTTGATGGAAGTCGGAGATTTACGCCATGTTGATTCCGCAGATCTTTTGGTGGTTCTGAGGTGTTTTCATTCTGGGGTGAACCATTTATTGAGGTGTGCTAGGGGTTTGGCTTTCTTGAGTTTTAACGGGGCAGTGGAGTGTAAAGCCGACTTAAGAGTATTGTTGAAGAGGTCTACCAGGTTAGAGGGGTCAAGCTTGCGAAGTTTGGTGTCATGATCTCTGCTTCCAAAAGGTCAGGGTTTTCCCAACTCCCTTGGAAGCAGATCCATAACCCAGGTTCCGAGTGCCAACCAGTCCCAATTGGGACCTTTTGGACCCAGTCCTGGCGCCAGTGGTACCAGGCTCATAAATATGCCCAGTCCCAGCGCTGGAAGCGCCGGGCTCATAATGCTTGGGTGGACTTACCTGCAGCAGACCATGCTGCTTACTTGCCTGCCAGTTGAGCCTCTGATCCTCTTCTGTTTGGAACTACTTTTCCTGTTGGGTGGGGCAGGAGCCACTCCCTAGATTCAGAACACTGGAACTCTTCTGGAAAGCAGGAACTCTTTTCTTACCTAGGCGTGGCTGTGGAAGGAGACACCTAAGCACTACAGGAGGCTATTTAAACCTCACCCGATGGATGAATCTTGCTTTGTGTTATTCTGCATCCTCTGCAGCAGAACGCTCATCGTGTCTTCTGCATCTGATCCTGGGCCTAAGGAAAAAGGCTTACCATCCTGAATCCAGTCTTCAGCAACACCTATAAAGACAAGAAAGAACAGGTTAGCATTACGGTCTTCAGTGACAGCTCTTCACTTACCTGGTCCATCGGCTGTCACCAACGCCTCGCGCTGCATTCCGGCATCTGAAAGACAAAGGCTTACCTACTCTTCGTGCGCTCCGGAGGTCTTCACTGCATTCCGGCATCTGAAAGACAAAAGCTTACCAACTCTTCGCACGCTCCGGAGGCCTTCGGCGCTGCATCCCGCATCTGAAGACAAAACAAGGTGCGTTTAAAGACATTGGGGAACTTTAATACTCACGTGCCATTACTCCTTTCCACATCTAACCCAGTGGGTATTCCGGCACCCTGCAGCCGCTCCGAACGTGTACCTGCAAAATAAAAAGACAGTTAGAGCGCATCGTGAAGCAGGCAACAAGCGCTTACTTACGTGCTTCCAGGCGCTTCTATTCATCACACGGGCTCCATCTTCAACTCACTTCAGCCCGTCATCCGCCATCGCCGGAACCCTGCAAAACAAGAAACATCATTACTAAAGACTTTAAAGACATTAGAATTACTCGAAACTTACCGTTCGTGCAGTAAACGACGGACAGCAGTCCTCTGAAGTCAAGAGGCCTGCTCCCCTTATCCAGTGAAGAAACTGGTTACAGCACCCTGCCCCGAGGCAGATGGAGAGCACGGCGTTCACTTACCTAAGGTGAGAGCGTTAACCTTTGGGGTTCTACAGGAGAAGAGAAAGGGAAGAAGAGAGAGACATTCAATAACCCAGTCCCTTAATCCCATATTTTCTATCTGCAGACATCTTACCCTTCAAGTCAGACATACAGTGCACAGAGGTCCAGCCCAAAGAGCCAGCCGTGTGTTACACATCACCTTTGCAGATACGGTATATGCCCAGTCAAGACCGGCGCCTCTACGGGAATCAGGTGAGCGTTACAGAACACAAAGCCCACCACAAAACTCCCGTCCAGGCGCTATGGAAACCTCGGATACCGACCAGCTAGCCCAGTTACTTGGGGAACTAAGGGCAGAAGTGCATGCAGCCCGTCAGGAAACGAAGGCTCTAAGAAGGGAACTGATTATTTCCAAGGAGCGAACAGATGATCTCGCTAGACAATTGCTACAGTCACAAGCCGGACAGACCCCGTTACCCGCATCTGGGGGAAATCTTCCTTCTACATCCTCTATGAATCCAGTGCAGATCAACCTACCTGGGAATGTACCTCTGGCTCCGCCCGAACGATTTTCTGGTGACCCAAAGAGGTTTGCAGTATTTATCAATCAGTGCCGGTTGCATTTCTTATGCTGGCCAGCAGCCTTTCCAACTGATCAAGCTAAAGTAGCTTTCGTGCTTTCGTACCTTAGTGGCAATGCGGCAGACTGGTTGATCCCTCTAGTAAATCAAGATGATCCGGTCCTCCATGATTTTCAAGCTTTTCAGCTCAGTATGGAAAAACTGTTCGCAAGACATTCACAGGGGCAGGTCTTGGACAATGAGCTTCTTTCGTTGCGACAAGGTAATCAAGACCTTTTGGCTTATATTGCGTCTTTCAACAGACTGATAGTGGAAACTCAATGGCCTGAGGACAAAAGGATTACACTGTTTTATAGAGGTCTACGTGGAGAGCTCAAAGATGTGTTAGCCCAAGTAGTGAATCCCCCACAAAATTGTTCGGACTATATAGACTTAGTCGTTCAAATAGATCACAGACTGCAGAACAGGAAGGCCGATCGTTCCAAGTTTGATGCTCGAGTATTTTCCAAACCGCCAACTCCTTCCAAAGGAGTAGACCCCGGGGAACCCATGCAAATAGGGGGTCTGAAAGGTCCTCTAACACAAAAGGAGCGGGAAAGGAGAAAACAGTTGCAATTATGCCTCTATTGCGGAAACTCAGGGCACTTTCTTCGAGACTGTCTGGTGAAACCTGCCAAGAAGGCAGTAGGAGCTGCAGTTACCAAAGTTACAAACTCTGAGCAGGGAAACGACCTCGCCCGACAAGAATAGAGGTCCTCTTGCCGAGCGTGAAAACCAGTTCCGTGACCTCGCATTTCGTGATACCTATGGTCCTCATTAGCCCTGATAATCCGGATCGATTACATGCAATTGAAGCTTACGTCGACAGCGGTGCCATCGGCAATTATGTGGATCATGAAATGGTTTTGAGGATGAATCTAACTCTTTGTCCCAAGGCTGTAAAGGACGTCATTACTACGGTGGATGGTACGGAGATAGCCTCCGGGCCAGTAACGCATACCACTCAAGAGGTGACGCTAGTAAGTCAAGATGGACACCATGAGAAGATCGTGTTCGATGTGATCAAGGCCCCTCAGTTCCAGATTATTCTAGGAATACCTTGGTTAGAGAAACACAATCCTCTGATCGATTGGCGAGCAAGAACGGTCCAGTTTCCAGAATGTGTCTCTACTTGTCACCCTCCACCTGGTGTTGCACTGGCAGCAATTTCTTCAGAGACTCCCCAGTTACCTCCCGAATACCTAGAATACCAAGATGTTTTCCGGAAGGATCAGGCTAACTCTCTACCTCCTCATAGGTCTTATGACTGCCAGATAGACCTGATACCTGGATCTACTCCTCCTTGTAGTAGAATTTATGCCCTCACCGAGCCTGAGAACCTTCACCTCCGTCAATATCTGGATCAATACCTGGCAAATGGGTTTATTCGTCCTTCCAAGTCCCCTGCTTCTTCAGCTTTGTTCTTCGTTCCAAAAAAGGAAGGAGACCTTAGAACTTGTATAGATTATCGGTCCCTGAACCAGATCACCGTTAAGAATAGATATCCGTTACCTTTGATCCCTGAACTCCTGGACCAAGTCAGAAAAGCATGCATATATACAAAGCTGGATCTTAGAGGAGCTTACCACTTGGTACGAGTAAAAGAGGGCGATGAATGGAAGACGGCCTTCCGCACCAAGTATGGACTATTTGAATATCAGGTCATGCCCTTCGGACTTTGCAATGCCCTGGCCGCCTTTCAATATGTTATGAACGATGTCCTCAGAGAGCTCATAGATGTGTGTGTTGTTGTTTACATTGACGACATCCTCGTTTATTCTTCATCGGAATCTGAACATCGGAAACACGTGAAAATGGTCCTCGAAAGATTGCGTCAACACAAACTTTTCGCTAAGTTGGAAAAATGTGTTTTCAACGTGACTGAAGTTGAATTCTTGGGATTCATATTATCACCTGGCGGAGTGCGTATGGATTCAAAGAAGGTCGATGCAGTTCTCAAATGGCCATCACCATCCTCCGTAAAAGGTGTGCAAAGCATGTTAGGCTTCGCTAACTTTTACCGCAGGTTTATCCCCGAATTCTCTCGAATAGTCCAGCCCATCACTGCCTTGTTAAAGAAAAACAAACGTTTTGAATGGTCTACCGAGGCGGAACAAGCTTTCCAGGATTTGAAGACTAAATTTATCTCTGCACCAATCTTAAAACACCCTCGCCCCGAACTCCCCTACATCGTGGAAACTGATGCTTCAAGCCTTGCCATGGGGGCAGTTCTATCACAAAAGGACCCGGTAACCAATCAGTTGCATCCCGTGGCATTTTGGTCCCGCAAATTCTCGCCTCCTGAAATCAATTACACGATTACTGACAAGGAACTTCTGGCTATCAAGTCTGCCTTTAAGGCTTGGCGGCATTATCTGCTGGGGGCCCGACACACTGTTACTGTGATTACGGATCACCGAAACCTGCAATATTTCAAAACCGCAAAAGCCCAATCCTCTAGACAACTCCGTTGGGCATTATTCTTTGCCGAGTTTGACTTCATAATTACCTATCGACCTGGTACAAAGAACGGTAAAGCTGATGCCCTTTCTCGGATGGGAGTGGAAGAACACTTGATCAACCCTAAACCTGTACCAATCATTCCCGAACAAAGAATTCTGGGTGTAATCGCCACAGAATCCATAGAGGAAGTTAAGGATAAGGCCAGGCAACTTGTAACTCCAGCAGACATACAGAATTGGCATCTGCAGGGAAAGGACTTTGCAGTAAAGGACAACTTATTGTATTTCCAAGAACGATTATACCTACCCAGCACAGATTTACAGAAAAAAGTAATCTCTTGTTATCACGATTCTTTAATGGAAGGACATCCCGGTATGGCCAAGACCTCAGAAAAGATCAAGCGCTACTTCTGGTGGCCGTCTTGGAAAAAAGATATCAGAGACTTTATAATGTCCTGTGGAGTATGCGCCCAAAACAAGAGTCAAAAGGAAAGACCAGCAGGCCTCTTACGCCCTATTGACATCCCACCTCGCCCTTGGCATACGCTTTCTATGGACTTCATCACCGATCTACCTCCATGCTCCGGATACAATACGATTCTAGTAATCGTGGACTTATTCTCCAAGATGGCGCATTTCATTCTGCTCAAAGGCTTGCCAACAGCAGCAACTCTGGCCCGAGAATTTCTCGAAAACATCGTCCGACTGCACGGTTTTCCTTCGGTTCTAATTTCGGATCGAGGTAGTCAATTTATTTCTCTGGAACAGTATTTACGCTGCATGCTGCAACAAACTGAAAAAACTTGGAAAGACATCCTTTGGATAGCCGAATATGCCTACAATAACTCCATTCGGGAACTGGGAAAACCCCGTTTTTTCTTTTGTACGGCAGTCATCCTCGAACCTCGGAGTTGGATCCCCTCCAAGATCTTGAAACACCAGCAGTAGACTACCTGCATTCTACAATCACACAAGCCTTTAAGGAAGCTGTTTCTCACCTTCAAAGGGCTAAAGAACAATACAAGAAAGGAGCAGATCAACATCGGAAGGAAGCTCCTCAATATCAAGTAGGGGATCAAGTCTGGTTATCCACCAAATATCTACCTCTAAAAGGGCCACGCACATTCAACCCAAGATACCTTGGTCCCTATTCCATCACTACCATAGTAAACCCAGTAGCGGTCAAGTTGGACTTGCCCCCGCACATGAAGATACATCCGGTCTTCCACGTCTCTCTATTAAAACCCGTGCAACCTCAAACCCGACTAACTAAATCTCCAAAACCTATCCTAGTTGATGGAGAACTCGAGTTTGAAGTCAAAAGCATTCTGGACTCCAAGATCTCCAAATCTAAACTATTTTACCTAATTGACTGGAAAGGCTACGGCCCCCAAGAGAGATCCTGGGAACATGCTGAATATGTCCACGCTCCTCGCCTAATCAAAAGATTTCACCGAACATTTCCTGACAAGCCAAAACCCCCGGAGAAGCCCGGTTTGGGAGGGGCCTTGAGGGGGGGGTACTGTCATGATCTCTGCTTCCAAAAGGTCAGGGTTTTCCCAACTCCCTTGGAAGCAGAACCATAACCCAGGTTCCGAGTGCCAACCAGTCCCAATTGGGACCTTTTAGACCCAGTCCTGGCGCCAGTGGCACCAGGCTCATAAATATGCCCAGTCCCAGCGCTGGAAGCGCCGGGCTCATAATGCTTGGGTGGACTTACCTGCAGCAGACCATGCTGCTTACTTACCTGCCAGTTGAGCCTCTGATCCTCTTCTGTTTGGAACTACTTTTCCTGTTGGGTGGGGCAGGAGCCACTCCCTAGATTCAGAACACTGGAACTCTTCTGGAAAGCAGGAACTCTTTTCTTACCTAGGCGTGGCTGTGGAAGGAGACACCTAAGCACTACAGGAGGCTATTTAAACCACACCCGATGGATGAATCTTGCTTTGTGTTATTCTGCATCCTCTGCAGCAGAACGCTCATCGTGTCTTCTGCATCTGATCCTGGGCCTAAGGAAAAAGGCTTACCATCCTGAATCCAGTCTTCAGCAACACCTATAAAGACAAGAAAGAACAGGTTAGCATTACGGTCTTCAGTGACAGCTCTTCACTTACCTGGTCCATCGGCTGTCACCAACGCCTCGCGTTGCATTCCGGCATCTGAAAGACAAAGGCTTACCTACTCTTCGTGCGCTCCGGAGGTCTTCACACTGCATTCCGGCATCTGAAAGACAAAAGCTTACCAACTCTTTGCACGCTCCGGAGGCCTTCGGCGCTGCATCCCGCATCTGAAGACAAAACAAGGTGCGTTTAAAGACATTGGGGAACTTTAATACTCACGTGCCATTACTCCTTTCCACATCTAACCCAGTGGGTATTCCGGCACCCTGCAGCTGCTCCGAACTTGTACCTGCAAAATAAAAAGACAGTTAGAGCGCATCGTGAAGCAGGCAACAAGCGCTTACTTACGTGCTTCCAGGCTCTTCTATTCATCACACGGGCTCCATCTCAACTTCAGCCCGTCATCCGCCATCGCTGGAACCCTGCAAAACAAGAAACATCATTACTAAAGACTTCAAAGACATTAGAATTACTCGAAACTTACCGTTCGTGCAGTAAACGACGGACAGCAGTCCTCTGAAGTCAAGAGGCCTGCTCCCCTTATCCAGTGAAGAAACTGGTTACAGCACCCTGCCCCGAGGCAGATGGAGAGCACGGCGTTCACTTACCTAAGGTGAGAGCGTTAACCTTTGGGGTTCTACAGGAGAAGAGAAAGGGAAGAAGAGAGAGACATTCAATAACCCAGTCCCTTAATCCCATATTTTCTATCTGCAGACATCTTACCCTTCAAGTCAGACATACAGTGCACAGAGGTCCAGCCCAAAGAGCCAGCTGTGTGTTACACATCACCTTTGCAGATACGGTATACGCCCAGTCAAGACCGGCGCCTCTACGGGAATCAGGTGAGCGTTACATTTGGACTCGTTGAGGATATCACCAATGAGAGGTTGGAGGTTATCAATGGTGATGTTTTGGCAATTTCTGGAAAGTGAGGGGGAAGCTAGTGCTATTTTGGGTGGGGAGGGTCCAGGGATGGAGAATAGTATGAGACGGTGGTCTAACCAGGCTACGGGTTCGTTTTGGGTAATATCAACTGAACAACTAAGGTCAGATACCCAATCCAGAGTTCTACCTTTGGCTTGTGTGGGAGATGTGATTTTATGTGTAAAACCCAGGTTATAAATGGCATTACCCACTGCTGTGGTGAGATGGTCATTGGGACTGTGGAGGCCAAGGTTCAGATCTCCGAGGAGGATTGTTTGAGAGCCCAATTTGGTGTGCGTGGAGAGGAGATTGAGGATATTATCCTCAAAAGAGGGGGAGGGGCCAGGAGGTCGATAAATGAGGTGCAAGAGTATAGTTTGGGTGGGCGAAAGATTATGTTTCACTGACAGTAACCAAGGGGTAAGCTTTTTGATCAAATGTGATGCAAATTGTCCATTTGAAAGAATAATCATTTAGTAACACTGGCCAAAACTACTAGCCACATGGTGAAGTAACTTATCAAAAAGTTGCCCACTTTGACAGAAAAAACTGGCTGTTGCTAGCATTTTGCATTTTTGATTTGGGCATTGCCCTAAAGGCAAGTCCGAGCCTGGCACTGGAAGTACTGGAGGCAGAGTATCATCTTCCTTTATTGGGAAAGAAGTCTACGAAGAGGACGGTCACCTACCTGCAAAATGATATAGTCAAACAGAACCTTTTTGTGCAGCTTCAGCCGAGGATATACTTTATTAAAAGGTAAAACAGGCTAATCAAGCCATACTGTGAATATATTGCAGTGACATTTTATCAAATCTAAATGTTAAAAACGTCCTCATCCGTACCCAAGACATATGTAGCAACTGGACTTTGACAATTGTTTTAATGACATCATAGCTGATTGTAAAGGGGTTTTAATGAACTTAACATTACACTGAAGACTATTTTTTACTGAAGAAAGATACTAGAAAAAGAAAATAAATGTATTGAGTGGCTTGTGCACTTCAACGGAAGGCTACCCTAAAAGGGCTACAACTAGGTTAACACGCTTAAAAATATAGATTTATGAACAAGAACCTAAAACATAGCGTGTTGCTAATCTAACTTCCAGTTCATGACATATGATTGATTATGCTTAAAATGTCTTTGAGAAACTTCCTCAGGAACATTTATATTAATCATCAAAAATATAGAATTAATGTCACATGGGTATATTTGAATGGAACTAGTTGGCCTGAGAGTTGAATGAAGCTCCTGGTAGCGGTTCGTGTCAAACAAAAAAATCTATTCTTATTTATTTATTTTATTTATTTACTTTCAATGTGTTATAGTTTAAATATAAAAAACTTTACACATATAAAAAAATACAATTAATTAGTCAATTAATCAAATCCAATATTACATTATAATACATTATAATATTATAAATGCATGAAATATCCAAATATACACACATATTATCTAAAATCTAAAATGCTAAATTCATGATGTCATCCCTCAATCATCAACATTTTTTCAACTGATCATAGTACTTAGAGATACCCAGTGTCCTCATAGAATGGGCTAATGCCTATTTAGGCAACTCCCAATCCTCTGTGTCTAATGTTTTAGACACCACACTCCAAACTCTGAACAGTGCCATTTGCCAGGCTCTATACTTAGTATGTATACATTGCCTTCAAAACGATGGAGCCTTTATTGTGTCTAAATGATGTACACATTTTCCCAAATGGTTCATATATATATATATATATATATATATATATATATATATATATATATATATATATATATATATATATATATATATATATATGGCCCAAATTCAGGCATTCTGTGAGAATATGTTTAAGCGTCTCCAAGATTAGCGGGTTTTGCCATATTCGACAGTACTTTTCTTCTTCCGACAATGAGAGTGACGGGCCTATAGAACTTAAGACGGGGAGGCGATTTATACTCAGCAAAAGTATAAATCATCGAAGTTGTATGGCGGGGAATATGACTAAATAAGGCTGAGCCTTTTTTATATAAGTATAGCACATCAGTAACAAATGTATAACTCTTTAGGGTTGATTAGTATGTAAAATGTACGCACCAATCACATAAGTTCATATGCCTCTACAGAGATTTCTTTGATGCGTAATAGCCTTCTCCCAATTAGAGGTCCAACCTATATGTTCAAACAACTGTGCCATACTCTCCCTAGAGTTTGGTTTTCCACCGTTCTTGTTAATTGCTTTGCCCAAACTAAACAGGAGAATATTCATTGGGCTACTCATCATTGTCATATACAGAAGTGCACGCCTTTTCAAGACCGCTGCTTTAAGAGACAGAATCCCTAGCTCAAGATGTATTATGGCCATGGATACACAGATCAGAAGACCAAGAAGCCTTGTCCAGTATCTTCCTTTGATACGCTGGAGCAAATTTAAGTCTAAACTATTCAGACACTCAAGACCATATGTAATAGCCGGTACTATGCATTGTAAATAAAGACGCCTAGCTCCCACATGTGTAAAACCTCCTGTTCTTTTAACAAAATGGTCTATAAGGGAGGTTTATTGCACCGCCTTCCTAGTACAAATCTCTATACATATTTTATGGCCTTTTCGATGATCAAATTCAACTCCTAAGTACTTCTATAGGGTCACATAGTCAATACCAATTCCTTGGATAATTAACCTGGGATGTGCTATTTTTTTTAGCCGTAAATAGCATTAGCTGGGTCTTACTCCTATTTATGGTCAAGGAGTTCTGCTCTGCATAATCCCATAATGCCATGGCCACACTGTGCATGCCTGTAAATGTACGATCTCAAATAACATGGTTGTCCACATTTTTGGAAGACATCAGCTAACGCTAGACTGGCACTGGGGAAGATCTGACAGATACGCATCAAAGAGTAGGGGGGCCAAGGCGCAACCCTGCTTAGCTCCACAATTAGAGAGAACAGGGTCAGTCATGGTCCCCCGCATCTAATTTCATTTGAAGAGTATTGTTATTGTGAAAAAGCTTAATATAGTGGGATAGGCCAGAAGGACAGCCATGTTGGTCCAACTTCCACCATAAACGGTCCCTATACACAGAATCAAAGGCAGCTTTGAAATCAACATATAGTGCGTAAAAGGGGTGAGTTTTTTACATTTGCCTGTTCCACCAAAAAATCCATAATACTATGGCTTGTGGAATAATCTGGTCAGAACCCGCTCTGGTACCTATCCAAAAACTCTCATTATCTGTCCACTTCTGGAGCTCCTGCAAGAGGAACATTGCAAAGAACTTGGCTGTACAGTCCAACATTGATAAAAGTTGATCATTTCCCAACTCTGTTGGACACCCCTTTTTTAGCAGAGGAATTAATGTCCCTTCCTGCCAGGATGTGGGAATTCTTCCTTCCTCTAGGACCTTATCAAAGAGGATTTTTAATAGGGAAGACCAAAATACTGGATTTTTAATTATTGCTACATTAGCGAGGCATTTGACCCAGGCGCACTCGAAGATTTTTATTGATTCATCTTCATTTTAATGTCTTCCTCATCAATTTCCAAGGATCAATCAGAGGATTTTATTTCCATGTGCACATTAGGGGCATTCATACCCGGAGTACGACTCGTTAAAAATGCTACCCATTGGTGCTCATTAATGGGGTTTACTAACTGCAATTTCTTGTTTCCTTTACCCTCCCCTAGCATTGACCATGTTGCTCTCAAGAACGGCAATCATATGTTGCCACTGGGCACACCTAGTGAAATTACACCACCATCGCACCCAATTATGGTACGAGTTCTTTAGAGATTTAGATGTCCTAAGCCAAGCCTTATGGGGCAGCTGTTTAGTTTAGCTTTCCGCAAATCCCCATGCAGCGTATGCTTCCTGCATCTAATGGTTCTGTCATAAAAGGGAATTGCTTTACCATCGCTGATGCCTATTGCTGGAGGCATGATAACCAGCGACGATCAATACCCAGTTCTCTATTACCTCCATATCCTTGTCCTTAAATTCTGAGAGGAAACAGTGGTTCACAGACCTGGTAAAAGTGTGGCTCACTTTATGTTGTTTTCTGACCTCTTAATCCGGGTGCCTGAATAGTTCACTTCCAGGTCCCCTAATCCTTTTACCAGAGTATCTCGAGCAAACTCATTTAGCTTTAAAATTAACGCCCCATGATCACTCAATTCATTGTCATTCACATATACATCAATCACATTATTAGAGACTTCTGCAAGGACAAACAAGTAGTCCAAAGTGGCATTAAAACTACCACTATTCCAGGTATAACCAACAGGAGTGTCCCCTTTGGTATGTCCATTTAAGATTTCAAGGTCCCAGCTCTGAAAGAACCTCATCCATTTGAAACCCTCAGCATCAGAACAGACTGCTTCATAAGACTTTTGCTAAACAGTATTCCATCTACTTGCATTCCTACACCGCCCACACAGTGACAATTAAAATCATCACCCACATTAATACTGGCAACATTGTTACCACTATACCGGTATAACAAAAAGGTCATGAAGACCGTTCTGGATCACTTGTCTATGCACTGCTCCTGAGGATTATAGATGTTGACTAACAGAATATGCCGACTGCTGTCATTAAAAGGAATATCCACCTCCACCTCCACCGCTAAAATGTTAACTGAACCAACAGATGATAATGTGCGGCCTTTCAAATTATGCACAACGCCAATGGCCAAGTCCCCGAACGGTCTGCCTTTTGTTCCCTTATTTGCTACAGTTTGGTGGGCTGTATACCCATCTATATAAATTGCTTATGTTAACCAGGTCTCCTGTAACAGGAAAAGCTGATGTTGAAGTACATAGGGCAGAGAGCCAGATGAAGATAATAGATGGGCAAACCCTCAGGTGTTCCAAGAAATGAGAGACGATGCTCATTGTTTAGTGAGCACCACAGGCAAAGATTCCACAAGCCATTTTAGCATAGATTGAATGTCAGATAACTGAACCTTATCTTTGCTGGGCAATTGTGATAATGACGTATTCCGAAGACTATACAGATCTTGAGTAAATGGTCAGGCTGGATCCACTGTATCAGATTTCACATCAAGTTCAACCCCACAGCTCACCAGGTGGGACTGAAAATTACGCAGCAAATGGACAGTGTCCATATGCTTACAGTGGACAGCGGACACATTAGGATGGACACACTTTAGCGGCTCAAAGAAGTCAGAGTCTTCAGACACCAATACCCTCAATTGTGGAACTTGACATAAAAGCAGAGCAGCATAGCCATTTGTCCTGTGATTTTTGGTCAATGTTTTTCACTAACAAAACAGCACTCGATTTCTCAATACATCAGTTCCTGCAGGTCGCCCTTGCTTGATTGACGCTCTACAAGCTGACAGCCTGATAGGCAAAGTTGGTGTTGAATTGTTATCGTGCCCCACTAGACAATGATACATTTGTGATCAAACTTGTATCAAGCTGTTCCGACTGTGCAGATCTATCCTCGGCCGATGTATCAGTCAACCAGCTTGTTAAATTGCCCTGCTGTTTTCCTTGGTGCTTTTTAACAGTGTGTCGTCTTCCTGCTGGCTTTCTTGTATTTTTTCCCCTGGATTGGTCATAGAAGATATGGAAGCTACAGTGTTGCATGACAATTTACGAGCAGCAGCGTGTCGCGCTAGTCGAAGTTTTTTTCTGGAGAAAAATATATCAGACAATTCCAATGACTCAACAATCGTGACTGCTACTGCCTCTGGCACTTCGGCAAGAGGTAAGGGATCGTCAGCCTTTTTTTCAAGAGTCTTGCCTGATAAACTGGCACAAGTCTGCCTCGTTGTTGGCCACTGTATTTGCCACTACTACGTTAGGGTACTGCAAATTGTCATGTGTACGCCCACAAAGTTTTAGCATAATTTTCACTGCGAACTGCATAGACACCATAAATGATTGGATCTCAGAATAAGCTGAGGTACGGGTACCAACTCTTCCAACAGAGCCTCCCCGGTTGAATCAATTAATACATTTGGTGAAACAGAAAAGCGATATGTAGTTGTATTCTGCATTGGGCTTGCCCTCGCTCAGATCACTTGGACCTTCTCTACCCTAGGCTGGTCAATTATGGGTGCAGCCACTTCCACTGCCCCCGCCATGCGGCTGCATGTTCAACCGGTGCTACTGTTATTGTTACCAGCTCAGGTCGAAAAAAAAAGAAATTATCGTGCCCTTCTGCTTTACTGGGCCAATCGTAGGTGCCATATTAGCCGAGTCAGGGAGGTCTGTGCCATGAGACCACTCTGTCCGGAGCCTCCCATCTACAGATTATATCTATTTGTTGTCATCTGTTCTTGTATGGCATTTTAGATAGCAAATGGCATTTTTTGTTGCTTCAGTGAATCCCAGCAGTCGATTATGATAATTTACAGTTCCTTCAAATGCAAGCCACACCTTCTACAGCCAACTACCAGCATCAGGTCACGCAGGACAGCGAGACTGCTCTCGCCCACAGCACTCGTCCGACTGCGCACGTTAAGACTGTTTGCGGTCCGCTGTTAATGTAGGCTTCCGGTAACGGTGGGCGGGACTTTAGACATTAGCCAATGAAATTAATGAAACTCGTGCTATGGCACCAATCCACAGCAGCCCGGCAGTTTCACTGATACTGTGATATTGTGAATCTGTAGCAACAGCGGTACAGGAATAGAAGTAAGTGCAGCAACTTCAAAAAACGCCTTATACCACCAGAGGGACAGCGAGACAGCACTCGACCATAGCACTCTTCCGACTGCACGCACAAGCTATTCTAGGCTACAAGCAGGAGCTACATAACACCATATAGGAAGTTAATATGACCCAATTGAACGTCTCAAGCAAATAAAAATGATTTAAAATAGATCAAAGTAGTTCTAGTGGAATGGAAAAGAATGGGGGAATGATGGACTTGTTAACACTGGTAATATTATTTATGAGGAAAAAACGACAGTAAGCGAAACATTGTTTCATAAGTATTTTCAGTAAAATGATGGCACATCAAAGAAGAATTGACAATTAGGTTTCCTAAATTCTTCAACTGAAAAGGCAACATGATTGGTAGAGAAAGGGTGATATCAAAAATATGTGTCTCTTCTTACAGAGTTAACACACAAGCAAAGGGGTTACATAACTATCTCCTACTTTGGTTGACATGTTCCAGCCCTGAAATGGTATCTATATGGATTTGTCAGAAAAGTGACAATCATAAAAATGATTTTGCAGGACATCCAAACCTCGGCTTGGAAATTACCCAGTATATATTTTCAAAAGCCAAAACCAAACACATCAGGGTCATAGAATATGTAAAAAGAAAATGAAATCATTACCACCTAGGGCATTCGATCTAAGATACGTGTATTTAAAACAAAATTATGCCTTCACATTTTCTCTGTTTTAAGATTGCTTTAAGGTTTTGAATTATGATTGGAGGGAGGGGGGTGTCAATTGTGCAGTTCTGAAACGCTTTGCGACCCATAAGGGGCATGCTGAATAAACAGCGACATTATGAATCCATTAATGGACCTGCTATGTTATATCATGTTGTGTTAAGTGCTCACATGGAACATTTTGCTGCCTTCTTGCATGTCTGAAAGGGGTGACTGAACAGAAGAAGAGAATGAAGGCATAGGGAAGAGGACAGAAGGGAACATGTCATGTTAGTTCTTTCTGAAGACCTTTTTTCCAACTTCCAGATGCCTGAGGCATTGAACTCGATAGGAAGAGGCGATGGGCAGACAGAAGGGAAATTCAGGGAAAATAGAAAGAGGAAAAGAGGTTATAAGATGGAGAGAAATTGGGGAACATGGAGTTAAGCCATGATACTTGCTTATATATCGATTACAGAACACTATGGTCCTTTCAAAAAGGCGAGTCGTTCATCATGATCAGTGGAACTGAGTTCCTCTGTCCTTAACTCTCTTGTGGTAGGGCCTCCCCCCACCTTCACTGCTTGCACTCACCCCTTGCTCTCCTGCCCACTAGCCCCATCAGAAAGCCTCCCATTTTCATTAACTCTTTCTCCCAATCCCCTTTTAACCGCAAATAGATCAATTTTCACTGTACAATGACAAGAGAAGGTGTGGGGGACTACCTGGTAACCTCCCTATTTTTCATAAAGGCTAGGGGGGGTTGGTAGGCATGACATCTTTGGTTTGAGGGATAGAATTCCCCAAGATATGGAAAGGCAGGGACAATAATTTTTGGGATGCAAGGGTGGGGACAAACGCAGGTGAAAGCCCCTTCCTGCCTGGCACTCATGCTGTGCCCAGGGGAACCACCTTGATCCTTTGTCCATTAGGGAAACACCTTTTGGGCAAACAACAGTGCTTCACCTTTGGGGTCAATATCCCTGGTCATTTGTCACATCATCTCCCTCAGCACCGCTTAAACTTGGAGCCAGCCTCTGCTGGCCCACCAACAGCTACCAGAGAGCTTGCAGTAGAACTTGACCCGACCGAATCAAGGTATGAGAGTGGGATGGCATGCCCAGACATACGGTCCCCATGCCCACTGTATATATCGGATGGATTGTTTGAGTCTATGCCGGCCAGACCTAGGCCCCATAATTCAAGTCCAGATCCTAGGCTGCTTTGATAACTGCTCTATAGAGGCTGTGTCATATTTGGAAGCATTAGTCGAGGTTGCAGGCTGTAAAACTCTGCCCATTTCTCTCTAGGATTACGCCCTTGCTGTGCAGATGACAGCAATGGTGGCAGCATGGAGGGTGGGGGGATATAATATGTTGCCTGAATATTTGTAAACCATTAAGCCATAGGCGAAGCCTTGTGGATCCACTGGGTTTCGGGCAGACCTAGTCTGACATAGCACACAAATGAACAGTGCATTACAACATAAAATAACAGAGACAGAGATGCCTCACAAACTTACCTTTTACTCTGCAGCAGATGTTATGTATGTGGTCGGGTGTACTGTGCTAGTGGCTAATTCGCTAGTGTGGTGGGCTCTGAAGGGGTCTGAAATGGTGTTTTGTCCCGGTGAAAATGTAAATGGTGCGGCACCAAGGATAGTTACTGATAGGTTGTCTGTATGTTTGGGGATCCCATGCAACTGGCTGTAATGGCAGATGCTGGGCCTCATTATAACATGTGCGGAATGGGTTTAACGGCGCCAGTAATGGTGCTGGCGCCGTTAAACCCACTCCGCACTATTACGAGGTCCCCTTGCGGGACCCGCTCTGGACGTCTGGTTTTTCCAGACGTCCATAGCGGGTCCCGCGAGGGGACCAGGGAGCTAACAACGGGCCCATTCGTAATGGGCCCGTTGTTAACTCCCTCCCCATTCCCATTGAACCCTATGAGGGCTCGAATGGGAATGGGGAAGGACCGGGCCCGGGTTCCCTGAAGGAGGAAATGCCGGGCCCTCCATACTCGGAATGGCTCAGTATTTCCCCATTCAGGGAACCTGGACACGATTTTGGAGGCAGCCATGCCCTTATTAAGGGATCTGTCATCCAGTTGGCCAGGATACAACACAAACACTTTCACACAACACAAAAGATGATGGACTCACACGAGAGCTGTTTACTTGACATGTCCCAATACAAGGGTAAGGCAAAGTCAGGCAATTGATCAGAATCACACATACCTGACAGCCCTTTCCCCACATGGATAAAAGGTGGATAAAAGGTGGAGCAAGAGAGCACAGTACGCGCACGGCAGTTAGCATGACGAGATGGCTAAAGAGGCACGGCAGTTCAAGAGAAGGAGAAAGGCGGTGAGGAGAGTAGGGACCTTGCCCTTTTCATCCCAGGCCATGGAACCTTCATGGAAAAGGACATAAGCACAAGTGTCTTGCAGCAGATGTCAATGGTACACAGGGCAAGCCTACTCTGACTAGCAGGAATGAGGGAGATTCCTGCCACCATGGTACCGGCTTTAATTCCAAAAGATGGAAAGCCAAGCCATACATCACAGCTGGTGAGTCGAGGGGACGAACCGATAAGAGCCAGGCTGTGGTGAATGAAAGTGGCAAATTGAACTAAGTTCAAAGACCTGTAACAGTGTAAAGGGGAGACAAGCTGCAAAGGGAACCAGCCTCACATGGGTGCTAACTTGAGAGACTCTGTTCGATACCTGTCTGAGCGAAACTACAGATACCAGAGGGCCGTAGAAAGGCTGCCACGATAGGTCAAAGTGGTCATAAAGGAGGTACAGCAAAATCCCTGTACAATCGAAAGACTTCGATCTGCAAACTGTTGAAACGCAAAGGGAAGTGAATCCCACAAGAGGGGTCAGCGCCCAGAAGAGGGGGAACCAGGAGTGAGCAACTATCACCCTAATCGAGAGCCAGAGTGATGCCGAACGAGTGATGCCAGTAAAGAGGGGCAAAGTCCCAGGAAACAGTGTGAGTGTTGACAAGAGTGAACCCGGTCGAGGATTGTCCACGTTGAACTGTTAAGAAAAGGACATTCAGTTTTGCCATAGTGAACCCAGAGGAGGGAGGCTGAAAGAATCAAAAGGGGTCAGCACCCAGGAGAGGGGCACCCAAAGGTGAAGAATCCTCAACCTAAGTAGAAAGAAAGATACAAACTTTCATTTTTTGAAGGAACTTTTGTTTGTTTAGTTATATTGAACACGTCAGGCCCTCGAAGGCCAGAGACTTTCAAAGGAAGCGAGACTTGGCCATCAACTATCCTGAGAGCTGCCATTGGAACTGTTGTCTCATGCTGGAGAAACCCGAGACTGTACTGTGCTCCAAGATCCCACTTTACCCCGTGCTCAAAACATGGGGAAGGGAGACCCAGGCTACCACATCCTGACATATTATTTGAGAACACTTCTTTCTTTTCTTGAAAACTGTCCCACACCCTGTTTGGTATTAGTTCTAAGGTTTGGCAATAGGTGTCTTAGTATAGGCCTTTTTATTTGACTCAACGCCACAAAGACGGCCTTATTTTTCTTTTGATGGTTGATGCTTGCTTCCGTCTTAGATTTAGATTTAGATTAGGCATTTTCCCACCCCGCATTCATTGTTCATTAAACACCCTTGAACTGTATCACTTGTGTCTGTCTTACATCTATCTATCTATCTATCTATCTATCTATCTATCTATCTATCTATCTATCTATCTATCTATCTATCTATCTGTCTGTCTGTCTGTCTGTCTGTCTGTCTGTCTGTCTGTCTGTCTGTCTATCTATCTATGTTCTTATATTGCGCCACTAACCCTAAGGTTGTGGCCACCATGAGTTCCTTACACCCCCATTGAACCATCACCAACTGCTTCCACGTCCCCGATAAGGAAGCTCACCAACTGAACCTCAGTAAATGGAAAGACCTGCCCCAATTGTGTACTAACCGATTTCATCGTGGGATGCCCCTTGCTCATCAATCTCCTAGAGGTCAATACATCAAAGTCATTCAGAGTATTAATCTGGCTCTCCAATGGGACCATAGTGGATTTTTGAAGTTCCCCCTTTTCAATATTTAACAATGTAAGAGCAGGGGCTACTGTTAATTCCACACCATGAGAACGAACAGATTTTAACATTGGAAATGCACTGTTAAAAGATGTCTGGGTATCCAAATCAAAGTTATCAGCCTTATCAAAGCCCTGGAATAGGCAAAATACAATTCAAAACTGTTAGGAAAGATTTCCGTTTCATGTGTAATTTTCCCTCCAGTTGTGTACCCCCCAACATTTTGCTGCTCTTTTACACCATAGGCTGACTTTGCCAGAGGAGCACAGCCTTCAACTGCACTCCCTTGGAATTTTCACTCACTTTATTATGGGGAAACTGACATGCCCTTAAAGACAGTCAGTACTGGGAGACTTTGTTTCCCTTAGTCCTTGTCAATGTTGCAACTTTTCTGCAACATGTTGCAAGTGCACAATGTACCTTTACAGTATAGTGCACTTGGGGCTTCCTGTCATTTCTAAAGGTCCTAAATAATCTCAAAGTATTTTTTTGGAGAAGTGCAGATGTGTCTTGGTGGTAGCTTATCTTTTCATGTATTTTTAACCCTTTCCTGCCAGGTAAACCGTATTTACTATGTTTGGCACGAATAGGTGGCCTGGTTCCAAAATGGCCATGCCACAAGGTTATTTGTCCTGGCCTTTGGCCATCTTGCCCCTTCATTTTCCCCAGGTCGAGCTGACCCAGGTCAGTCCTTATTTGGGCAGTCTCCTGCAAAACGCGAAGCTTTCCTTGTGTGTCTGCTTCTAGGATGTGGGCTGGACTGTCTGGTTCCAATACACATCCTGGGTGCCAGAGAGTCTGGTGTGCTGTGAATGCCTCGGACCACTGTAAAATTCATCTTTGGACAAAGACTGTTTTTGTAATTTAAATTCACCACTCAACTCAGTTCCAGAAGCTTTTCTCTCCAACTGCACCTCTACTAATTTTCCCACTATGGGATCTATTAATACTACTGGGGTGTCTCTGTCAAAAACATTACTTTGATCAAGGCCTTGCTCAAAAGAGGCCAGACTTTCACAAGCCTCATTAGAGGAACTCCTTGATAACTTAAAGGATTGGCATAAAGATTCCTGTATTGTTAAGGTGTAAATAAACTTTCTAGAGGATTTTCGGATATTCTTCATATTTGTAGTCTTTCAACCTTGTTTTTTACCTCATCGTTGAAGGTTACCAAACATTAGTAAACTAGAGCAACCTTCTAAGGGATCAGATTCTACCATAGCTATTTGTTGTGGGGTAACCTGCTTTCCCTTATCACTCTCAGCCTTCTCCATATACTTTAAATCAATCTTATTAAATGGCTTTTCAATAATATGTTCAACAAATTGTTCAATTTGGTCACTTTGAATTCCCTTTCCCAGTGGCGACCCTTGAGGAACCCCTAAAATAGGCTGATCTCCATGTTGTAATACTCCCTTACCATTATCCAAACCTGATGTATTCGTACAGAGGATAAATATTCTCAGAATGTTGGACCTGCACCAAAGTAGGAACATTCAGACTCCTACACTCATAGTCAAGATTAAGAGGAGTCCCTGGCGTCATGTGTCCTTCTTGCTGGCCCACACAGTTTGTATACCCCCATTGAGGCTACAGAGAGGTCCCTTGTGATCTTTTTGTCGCATGGTACAAGGTGCATGATGCACTAAACCAACCGATTGAATATTCAAAGTTCCATTCTGCAAGAGGACGCTTGCCAGCGACTCAACTTTTATATTCATGACACTTAGGATTAGTGTATGGGTCCTCACTTCCTCACGGATATTGTCATATAGGGCAACAAAAGAGCTCATCGCCGAATTTAGTGCTGAGACCATTGGCCGAGATAACCTTATCCTCTCGTCCATGTCTCTAAGTGTATGGTGTAAGCTACGCATATGCCTGGCTCTTGACGGCACCTTTCTCCTCAGTTGTATTAGCCAACAATAATTTTGTTAGGTCCATTGGTGAACCAATGTAGAAACCATCTTCAATTGGAGAAACAGGGGCATCTATGAAGTTATCAAAACCACTCTGACGTCATTCAGTAACATTAACTTGCGCAGGATCAGAATTAGCATAAACTATTGGACTCATGCTCTCCTGATTCACTTGGGAACGATTAGTAAGGACCTGAGCACAGAGTGGTTTAATTCGGCTTACCTCCATGCCTCTTCCAGTACGCAGGAAAAAGTCTGTTATTTCATGGCTTACAATGGGCGTCAGACACGGGGAAGGATTAATAACAATTGTAGTCTTAATGGGTGTGACCTTCACCGATGTTACTGGTATGAATGGTTCTTCACTTTCCACAGCAAGGTCATTTTCATGCTCACCCAAATTAGCACGAAGCTCAGACAAGATTGTGTCTTCTGTCGTCCCCCTAGCAAAGGGCACACCTTGTCCTTCAGTATACACCACAGACATAGTGACCTCACTCCCCAACAACAATGCGGTTGAGAACACAGAGCCGTTAAATTCCCTAGACATCAATCCTAAACTACTCAAGGAGTAGGTTGTGCGGCCATATTACACGGGCCACAGCCACAGTCCAAATCGGGGTTCAGTAACATAAGGAACAAGTCTTACCCACGTCTTGCTCCAACAAGGGGTCCTGCCACTCTGCCGAACTACCAAACTGCAAAGGGCACTTGCTACGTAGTTCCTTCATGCAGCAAAGGTTTTTTTTAAAATAAAATGCCCTGCACTGGTGCACAAACCAAGCTCGAACTCCCAGGCTAGTACAGACGAATGCACAGCAGTGTCCCAGGCTCACCAATAGCAGCTGGAGCAATCAATCCCTCCAGAATGCATGCACACAATATATTTTACTCATGATATTAATCAGACATGCCCTTATGCCTTAGGCAGACAAAGTCACGTGTGCATTACCATATACCACAGTATATGGGACATAGGTCTTATGTCTTCACCCATTCCAAAAGCAGTCCATTGTCAGGGGGTTTCGTGGACTACAATTGGGCATACAAGGTTGATGCTGAGTGTTACTGGGCGCACAAGTTAAGGTTCTTAGGCAGCGGGTGCTCCTGTTCATTTTCTCTTCCAGAGTGCCAGTCAGATTATTCAGTGAACTTCACAGTCTACGATGTCTTCTATACGTGCAACCCTTCATGTCAAATCACTCAACCAATGTTCTGAAAAGGTCCCATTTCCCTTCTTCTGTCAGGTCAGACACCAAGCTCACCCCAGTCAGGTTCCATTTGCACCAGAACACTGGTTATCCGTCAGTCTTCACTGAGGGCTGATATCAGAGGGAAGCGTCACCAAAGATAAAGGAATTTTGTCCAATAATCTTTACTATTTCTCGCCAGCATTCTCTCACATACTGCTCTCCCTCCTCAGTGTTTCTCTTCTTATTGCCGGTCGCTGATAATAATCTCAGCTCTTGTCTGGTCATCCTCAACATGTGCAAGCTGGTTAAATACATGGCGTGCACTCTATGCCATTTGGCAGTGGGAAATACATGTGGGTATCCATCACTGCAGCTTTGTGGCAGCTGTAACTTCAACAGTGCAAGCCTCAGCTTTTTCTTTCCTGATAGGAACAACAGAATTTCTCCTTTCTATATTTTTGAAGATCTCCTTCTCCAACTTCATCTTAATCATGGCTAAAATGTAATTGATTCTTGGTGCCACCAACGTCTTTAAGGAGTTTACTTTTCCTCAAAGTGTCAGGTTGAGCATCAACCGTCTATCCAAGTCGGTCTTCAGCTTTTCTGGGGACTTGCTCCATCCTCATCAGCAGGTTTGCTTCACTGTTATCCAGATACCAAGGTATTTCATTTTTGATTGGGCACCACTGGAAGCCCCAGTTCGTTCATTCTCTTTTGGAGCATACAGCTGAGACAGGCATGGCCTCTGATTTGGAGCAATTTATTCTGTAATTGATAATCACGCAAACTGATTGTTTATACCCATTAGAGTATGAATCGACCTTTTTGAAGGTTCCAACCAACGGCAACAACTAATTTGCATGGAGCCATATGATTTGCTCAATTCTTCCAAATTGTATGCCTTCAATCTTCCTTTTACTCTAATCTGGATCATTAGGGACTCAACTGCTACAAAAAACATCAACAATTACAGGGCACAGCCTTGTCTCGTGCCACTTTGTAGCCCAAACAGCCTCAAGCACTGACTGTTGGTAAGGACTGATGCCGTGGGTTGGGGGTATAGTAATTGTACCCATTTCTGGTATCCTTATCGAAATCCCATTTCCTCCAGAGCCCGGAACAGGAAATGCCAAATAATGAAGTAAAAAGCCTGATCTGCATCTGAAGAGGCCATTGCAACCCGGTCACTATATTTTCTATCCACTGACAAGCTTTTCTAAAGTGCAATTTATCATTTTATTGTATATTTGTATCTTGTGCTGTCGTTTGTAGATTTCAAATGTTTGTTCTTCTGTAACAATCTTAGGCATTTGAATCAAACATGTTTTTGTGAATATACACTATTAAAGAGATTGTGTGAGATCTACAAGCCACATTCAGGACGTTGCCCTTGGTGTGTAGCAGACACATAGGGGTCATGTCAGACCAGGATGAACGTGTCACTTAAACACACACAATCCCTGTATTAATTTAGTAAAAGCGGTTTCTTGATCACATGAAGTTGTGATTGTAAACAAGGAAGCTGCCAATGCCGAAGAACCAGCCCTTCGAGCGGACGTTATAATAGACGGTCTCACCGACGCGTGTACGTGAAATTCCCATTCATGTGCCTTTGAAGTGGGTGCATAGTTCTGAGGGCGCTGACATGGCAGTTATATTTTTTACTTAAAGGTGAGTCTTGCATTCTCTAAAGTCAACTGTGTTCTCACAAGAGCAATGCTGATGTGAGCTCTTGGTCGGCTGCTCTGCAGAGCGCAGTGGTCATCACGCTGCTTAGTCCTGCTGTGACACTCACAGTAATGGAAGCCTCAGGTGGGCGCATTAAAAGCTGCTGGGGTCGCCCCCCTCAGGATTGACTGGAGGAGTCAAACTCGCACTGCACAACACTGATGCTTGTCAATGCTGGTCACCCGAAAGCAGGAGATGGAGAAGAGCAAAAGAAAGGAGGAGACTGAACAAAAAACAAAAGGAAGAGTGGAATAAAGAAAAAGAAATGAGCAAAAGAGGGAGAACATGCTGGCAGCAATAGGAAAGCACAAAAGAAGGGGATCAGTTGTGAGGAATTCGAGCATTCACATGGTAGGTGTGTGCTGGCTTGGGCTTTTTTGAAATTTTAAATCAAATTGAATGATGGTAGATCATCCTCCAGAAAATGTGTGGGGCTAATCTGCACACATTTTTCTATGTTCACTGCATGACATATGCATAGACCTGTCTACTCTGGGTGGACACATCCTATAGGCGTAGTCCTCTGTGTCATATTTAGTTGCGATTTTACAGGTGGAGTACACAATGCATCTCCAGAAGGGGAGGGCCAAATGTTCCCCCTGCCATGGCCACCCTAATTAACTAGCAAAAGCTACATGGATCTGCCCTGTAGTTGGTGGCAGCATTCACATACTAAACAGAGTTTAATTAAAACAGGCCCACATGGGGCATGGCTGCAGAGGCTGATAAAGGAGAGAGGAAACCTCAGCACCCTTTCATATGTACTGTGTCAACCTGAAACCAGCTCACGCCCGTAGTATCGATTGACAGTGAAATGTCATGTCTAGGACTGCGTGTTTACAGTAGTCATCCCTGCAGGGGGACCCCATTCAGAAGGGACGAGAATGTGGTTTGGTGGAGCCAGAGAATCTGGTCTTGCCACAGCTTCAAGTGAGAACTACAGATTTAATCGGGAACCATAGAGAGCTCCACTAACCAGAGAGACCCTTTGATCAACAACAGACAGGAAAATGGGTGGGTTTAGTAATACATGTTTTTACCCCTTTACCTTTTCTGTTGCAAAGCACTCTGATTATGACCTCACACATACAGGAAATTGTTTGTGGAGACCCAGAATTTGTACATTAAGGTAGGCTTAGTTTATACCAATCCCTGTGGTCCATTTGGCTTTAAAGGAGGGCCGAGCCCATATTTTGGCAGATCATCTGAAACCCTCACAAGGAGCAGCAAGAAGAACTCACCATTGGACTCTGGCTGAGGGTGCAGTGTGCCTTACATCTTCTGTAAGTGAAGGAAGGCCATGACCTCCAAGAGGGAAGCAATGTCCCTCCCCTAAACATCTCCCAGTGAACAGAGGGAGATACTGAATCCAGAGGACCCTCCAGCAGCTCCAGAATCAGCTTCCTAGGTGGGAAGTGCCAGAAAGTCTCTGAACCAAACCAAGGATAGGGCTGCTGCCTGCAACACTCTCCTAAGATTTGGGACGTCCACCTTAAAGGAGGACACAATCCCAGTGAAGAAGCTAGGAGGAGTGCATAGACCAGCATATAGCAGCGTCCGCCTTAAAGGACATTTTCGAGCTAGTCGAGCCCCTCGAGCTGAAGCTGACTGCACCACTGACAGTTGTTACGCCGCAGTCGCTTTTGCTGTCCGATATGCTTTGACCAGTGCTCCAGAACCACCGTCCAGCACTGAGACAACGATTCCTGACCCTTAGCCGCAGTGTAGGACATCCTGCAGCCATCTGTCCGGCTTGTCTTCCGTCTTGAACTCTGTCACAGAAGCTACAAGGCGCCCTCAAACCAACTCGACCTTGTCGAGCACCAAGAACATTTCCAGCGTCAGGTACATTGTGGTTCTGCCCCCCAGCTGCTTCTCCAAAGGTGCATAGTGACATTTTACGACCCATTGCTCCCTTTGTGCTGAAACCAAGTATCCTTGAACTATTACGATTCTTTATTATACCGACTACCCACCTGTCAGTATCCAGAGTGCACCCCTTTCCCTTCTTTCAAACTGTGTGTTTTCTTCATTCCTTAACATGGTGGGATGTATTTTGTAGTGTGCTAAAACTGTCTATTGTGATAATAATAAAGTAGATATTTGTATACAACCTTGATTGGACAGTACCTTTTTTCATTGGGTAATAATTGTATTTTTGCTGTGCTGCAACTAACCAACAATCCACGACCTTTCAGAGATGAGCCTGCCGTTTCATCCACGTTACCAAAATTAGACAAGGAGGTTTATACATTTCTTGTGTTCCCAATCTGTTTGGATACCTTCTGGTGTACCAGAGGTGTGGAGCTGATGATGGTTTAGAAACCAATATTTATCCCTGGACCAATACTGCCCCAGAAGTTGATTTGTCACATCAGGAAAGTGCAAACAGTTGAATGAGAAAGAGGGAGCAAGATTGGGAAAGCAAATACGTTCAGCAATGTGCAGAGGTGGAAAACAGTGGTCTTAAAAAGGGGGAGATGAATGATACATTACAGTGTTTGGTGCGGGAGGGGGTATGGCTGAGGCTTGGGATTTGATTGAGTGGAGGGTATGCCCACACAATTCCTTTTAACACCCCATAGATTTTGGAGCCTCTAGCTATGGAGGCTCTATGAACTGCCATGTTTGTGCCAGAGGCAAGGGGGCACACTGATCCTGAACATTACTTTGGGGGTGCTTGCATGGTGTTAACAAAGTTTGCATTTTGCGGGTGAGCTAGACACACTTGGGAGGTGAAAGGGCAAGTTGTTGGTGTTTGCCTTGGGCACCATTTGGCCTAGAATCTACCCTGCATACATTATCTCCACAGCAGCCGACACTTCGCCACGGACCACATAATTCTGATAACTGAGGGACGACGCTACCTGGTGTGGCGCTGCCCCTTGACGGGATGCGCGCGCGGTGGCGTGACGTTGCACGCCGCCGCCGCGTGCAGTATAAATAAAGGGGGCGTTCCGGGACACAGCAGAGCGACCGGGAAGCCCGAATAGTGTGGACCTTGAATGTACTGGGGCTTACGAGCATCGCATGGGGGTCGGGACAAACCCCCAACACCTGGCATGGGGGTCGGGACAAACCCCCAACACCTGGGTTGCGTAGCCATCTCCTACTCCTGCGTATTTGTTGTCTTGTGTGGATTATTCCTGTGTATACGGCATTTTATTTACTGTTGTAATGTGTCCAGCCTGTGGGCGTCTACACAATTGACACTCTTCTCCCTACTCATAAATACAGCGTACAAATAAACGTCTCGAATTCTATTTTCAGCTCATTGATGCTTGTAGGGATTCCACTGACGTCCGTGGAACGCGCTGCTTGATTGATAGGATTGATTCCTGAAATTGATTTTTTTTGTGTAACTTCGTTTTTTTATATCATGCGCCCACAACACAGCTGTTAAACGTTACAGTAGTCCAATTATGTGTAGAGCTTATCCATAAATGAGTGATAGTGGGCGACACGAGAACTGTTCTGCGCGGGAAGGGGGCGGCCGTATGTGTACAGTGTGCGCGGGGGTGCCGTTTATGGGTAGGGGAAGATCACACACGGTGTATTCCGGTCCCCTTCTTCTCGCGTTCTATTTTTAGCCCATTGATGCTTGCAGGGATTCCACTGACGTCCGTGGAACGCGCTGTTTGCGTCACCGACCTGACCCGCCCCAAACCCCGCCGGCGGAGGAATCTGCGCACGGTGACAAGGTCCAAGCGGAAGCATTTGCCCGGATGAGAACAGTCGTGCCCTGTTCCCAGAGAAGGGTATCCATCAAAGCACGTTGGCCCGCATCCCCTTCTAGCATGGGGGAAACAAGTCAGGCAGAGAGCAACGTCTCTCCTGTAGGCGCTACTCCCAGGCGTCGAGATGGTGGTGCCCTCTCTCCCACCATAAACCCTTGTCCAGCCGACACCCCCCCAAAGAGCAGCAATGACCCCTCCTGAGGGAGGGAGCAGGTGAGTTCCTCTTGAGGGGGGGGGGGGGTTTGCTGGGGTGAGCATTGTCGTGAAGATCAGGGGAGCGACAGGGGGGACGGGGAGGTAAATCTCGTACGGAGAAGTGCATAATTGGGGTCGCTGATCAGGGGTGTCGAAATGGCACACGCACCACCGTGTAATTTATGTTTAAAAATGTGCTTAATTAAAGTTATTACGTGTTTTTGAAATGTTTGATATTGGGAATAAAGTGTCTTAGCTTTTTGTTTGGGCTGAGGGAGAGAACCGAGGAAACAAAGTGCGGGTTTTCTTTGTGTGTGTTTATATATCAGACTAATTGTAGTGTTCAAATGGAGACTTTAGTTAAGTCGCATACTCTAAGTGGAACCTTAAAGTATAGGAGGTTATCAAAGACATGTAGGGACGTTCAATGTATAGGTTGTTATTGGCCAGTTAGAATAGCTACCGCGGTAAGTGTTTACAATGTACCAGTACATGTGGTAGATACAGGGACGCTTGGGTACCGGCGGTACATTGGGCATAGTACAGGGATGCAATAAGGCAGTACATTTGTTGTAGAGGCGCAGGGGTACAGGCAAAGGGTATGGACGGTTCGTTTGTCACAACGTGTAGTACATCCAGTGTTCGATGCCAATAGGCCATCAAGACCTGGTTCTATTATTTACATTCTTGCAGTCTTAGCCCTTCTTCCATACGAAATGCAAAACTGCGAGAATCAGAATTCAAATAATACAACCAGGACTGGATGGTCTGACCAGCTTAAGAAAAACGTGAAGCTTAAGGGAGTGATGTGGGGGATGGGTAGCTAGGGTACACCTGAAGATTGAGTCTTTCTTCCCCAAACCCTGACTCTGCGAGTCATTGTAACTTGAAACCGAGGTGGTGTAGCGCTTTATTTGCAGAGGTGCCACCATCCAGGAGGGGGTGGGCTCATATTTGACCTTGCTGTTGGGGGTAGCCAAAACAGTGGAGCAAAGGGTCTTGTCAGGCTGGGGTTTTGCTAAGGAAACAAATTGGTCAGTTAGAGCCTCCTGGTCTTAACAGAACAGAGGGTTCTTCTGGTGGAAAAGCATTCGAAGCTATACCATGAAGATGCCAATGCTTCCATTCCCGTGTGTTGTGATTACATTTCTACATAAAGGGTGAATTCATTTAGTCTTACTAGATTAAATAGACTGGCTTGTGATTGAAGCAAAGCCAGTGCTGGAAATGTTAAATATTTATACTGGTCCATCACTGGGGTTTTATGGCACCAGACCATGTCTGAGAAGTGGCGTGTAGTGACCTTGCCAAGTGTCATCAGACCTTGATCTGTGGATATAAGAGTTGGTGAAAAGAACTGGGGATTAGCCAGTAGGCCAACACATGAGGTGATGAGGGATATTGGTTGTGTTAGCAGGGATGCATGTTAAACTGTGATCTCTCTATCCTCCCCTCTGGCCCGACTCACTCTGCTGGTCACACACTTGATGTCTTGATCTCCTCTGGCCTCCCCCTCCCTATTCCCCTCACCACTCCTCTTTTGGAGTGATCACTGCCTCTCATCTTTCCATCTCCTCCCCTCAAGCCAAGCCTACCCCAAGACTGCCACCCACCTTCTCGGACATCCGGCACGTGAAGTGCGTCAGTTGAGGCGTTCACGGACACCTGCCCACCCCCCCAGGGCTGACTCACACCCTGGCACAGCCCTGTCCAAGCTCTTCTCCTCTATTTCTGCTACTCTCATGCTCTTGCCCCTGTCATGAGGATCCGCTTGAAGTCCATGCCAAGTGCAATTCTTGGTACGACACTGTGCTAGCTACATTTAAACTTAAGTGTAGGGTGGTAGAGAGGAAAGGAGGGCTTCTTGTCCACCCTTGACAAACTGGTCTGCCACCTGCTCAAAAGACAATACCGACTAGCTTTCCACACCAAGAAGCGAGCCCCCATTCAAGTCTGTGTCTTTGCGGCATCTAACAACTGGGCCAAAATCTTTAGAATCTGTAAAGAGCTGGCCAACCCTGCTCCTGCTGCAGTCTCCACCGCTCCTCTCACCTCCCAGGCTCTTTGCAGTGCCCTTGCCTCTCACTTTGTCTAAAACCCAGGACATCTTGTCCACCCTCTCCTCCGGTCCCCCTCCTTCTCTGCGTGCTGACTCTCATTCAGCCTCGCCCTCTTTCTACTCCTTTATTCTTTTCTCCCCTGATGGGGTCGCTAGACAAGTCTGATCTATGAAAGCCTCATCGAAACAGGTCCATACCTGTTCCTCTAAAACCATTAAGGACCACATTGATCCCCTCGCTCCGGCCCTTACAGACTTCTGCAACCTCTCTTTTGCCTCCCCTCCGAAACACTCCCTTGTGCATCCTCTCCTCAAGAAACCCAGAGCTGATCCTTCTTGTCCGGCTAACCATCGCCCAATTTCCATTACTCCCTTTTTGGGTAAACTCCTGGAAAAGCTCGCCATCTCTCAGCTTAACCTTATTCCGATTCCGTTGGTTCTCTCCATGATCACCAATCTGGCTTCAGAGCTGCCAGAAGCATGGAAACTGCTCTCCTAAACATCCGTGAACATCTGCTCTCCAGCCTTGACTCTTAACATTCCCTCGGTCCTCATCCTACTTGATAGCTCCTCTGCTTTTGACACGGTCAACCATACCACCCTGCTCAACAGTCTCCGTGACAACCTGAGTATCACCAATCAGGCTCTGTCCTGGCTGATCTTTCCTCAGACACTCCCAGGTACAACTGACCCATCTCCCTCTCTACCT
Source organism: Ambystoma mexicanum (assembly GCF_040938575.1). Taxonomy (NCBI): domain Eukaryota; kingdom Metazoa; phylum Chordata; class Amphibia; order Caudata; family Ambystomatidae; genus Ambystoma; species Ambystoma mexicanum. Next base: position 320,050,286 of record NC_090926.1, on the reverse strand, counting down.
GTTGTGTTCCCCAGGGGTCTAACCTCTCGCCCTGGCTTTTCAACCAATACCTGGCAACTCTCGCCTACTGCATTTCCATTTTCTGCTCTAATTTCCAGTGCTATGCTGATGACACCCAACTCATTTTCAGGCTTCCCTCAGCCACTTTCTCTCCTTCCCTCATCTCTGATGTCCTAATCTCTGTTAAAAATTGGTGTGCCGCCAACTATCAGTCTAAATGCCAACAAGACTGAGATCCTCATTGGTACACCTTCGCCAACCTTTCCCCTCACTCTCGGGCTGGCCTGCCTTGGCCCTCCTTCTACCCCTCCCTGCGAAGCCAAGAACCTTGGGTCATCTTTGACTCCACACTTTCCTTCTCTGCACACATCTCTTGACATCTGAAATTAAAAAAAAAAAAAAAAATCAAACTTCTTACTGCTTCTCTAGAGGTAATCTGCCTTTCCTCTCCTTCCCTCAGAAGCTCACTGTCTCCCAAGCTCTGATCCTCTCTAGGTTGGACTACCGTAAAAGCCTGTTTCTAAATCTACCTACCTTCCTCCACCCTTTACAACTAATCCAGAACAGGACAGCGAGACTTGTCCTTGTCCTCAAGCCCTGGCATTGTATCTCTCCAGCTCTGAAATCCCTACATTGGCTCCCAGTGGATGCAAGGATTATATTTAAAACCCTCTGCATTGTCCACAAGGCTTTCTGGGGCCTGGGTCCAAAATACCTTCAACTGTCCCTCTGTAAATACCTCCCTGCTCGAGCCCTTCGCTTCTCTACTTCTAACTCCCTCAGGGTCAGTCGTTTTTCAAAGAAACAAGCTGTGAGTAGATATGTCTTCAGCTGGGGCCTCCCTTTGGAACAGCCTCCCTGCCACCTCGAAACTTGAGAACCGGTTCCGGAAGCACCTCAAGACCTTCATCTTCCCTTCTGATCTGTTTTCTCTCTCGGCACTGTGCCCCTGCCCACCCTCTGTCCATCGGGCCCAGGTACCTGCTCACCCTGCCATCCTCCTGCACTGCCTCCAGGCCACTCTTTGCACTGAGGTCTGCATCTGTACCCATACAAACCCCCACCCACTTCTCTTCTGCACTTATCAGATATACCCTATCTGCTTAACCGAGCACTTGCCACTTGCTGGCTGCACTACTGCTTATCACCTTATTTTACTTATTTATTTTTTCTTTCACTGTTCTCTCCTCTGTTTCTACACTTTCCCCCACTTCCCCCTTTCCATGCACTTTCCCCCTTACCCTCTTCCATGCACTTGCATGCTCTTCATGTCACTGGGCCTAGTAAGATCGTTGTTTTGTTCTCCCCTGTTCTTTTCCCTTTGCCTGGTCGTGCTCTGAAACACTTGTGTATGAGCGTGATATAAATAAAATATCATATCCTAATAATTGGCAAGCCCATTTTACAATCGAGGTTTAACTGTGATGTTGGTATCTAGATCAGACAATACCTCGTGCCATATAGGTTTGCTGTGCGATGGACTTGAGGTATTCAAGCAGGCCCTAGTACTGAATGGAAAACAAAATGTTCTTTTGGGAACCTTGCTTCCTGTTGACTAGGGATGGAGTCAAGACAGGCAAGTGACGGACTTGTGCAAATGCTTACAAAAACACTCTTCAATACGGAAGATTTGAGGTGTTCACAAACCATGTAATGCACCAACCTCACACATAAGCATTGTTATAGTGATATGTTGAGCAAATGTCCATATCCTTGCCATGCATGTGAGAGCTACAACTGCATTGTCAAGACTGAAAGAAAGCGCATGCTCCAGTGACGGGCCTGTAGTAATTGTTTCCACGTCATGCAGCTAATGCAACCCTTCATTTGCACCTCTGAAGAAATGTGCCACAAACCATAGCCAAACCGCATTCCTTACTCGTTGTTGTTTTCAGCTGTTAATCTTACCTTGATGTACATACATGCACACAAAATAACAAGCTCCGAACCCTTCTGAGCCCCAGGTTACCTTTTTCCTCTGTGAGTAGCTGATCACTGTGGGTAGCCTTACAGATAAGCTTAGTAGTAGCCAGTATTACTCCCCAAAAGCATGCAAATGCCCCCAACAAAAACTTGGAAAGAACAAATGCATACATCTTTCCCCTGCTTCCACTCGTGTTTATATCATTAGTGTTAGCAGTGCAGAGCCATAGGAACACACTCTAATATTATCAATGCTTAATCCAAAGACTGCGCTGCCAAACCTATGGGATTGGTCTGGAGACTCTGGGTTTTTCGAGCTTTCCCCTGGATTTATGTTGTACAGCGGGAGATCTCGTGGGATATCTGGTGTGCCACAGCCATACAAAAAACAAAATGGAGCTTGGATTATCGAGAAGATTCAAGTCACTCAGTTATATCACACATGCTGTTTTTAATGAGCATTGTGTCCTTTTGAGGGTAGGAAGTTCCAGTGTAGTATGCCGGGGGGGCGGGGGAGGCTTAAATGGCTGGATGCATAATAATTCTGGCTTCACAGCCTCTGATACTGTAATAGTTGCATGCACATATTACTTTGCATTTTAATAGTTGTAGTCTTTCATTGAAAAGGAGGGGTGGGACGTAGTCTACAATTCTTTTTGCTGAACATATTTTGTAGGGATTTATAAAGTGAAGTTTTATTATAATTTGTGTGCTTTTAAAGTAATCTCTTAAACACGGAGTATTCCTGAAATCCACACATTTCCACCAAATATACCTAAAATATGCAATTAAGCCCCTAAACTGCATATTAGTTCCATTTGAGGTTGGGATTTGAGACCTGTTATAAAGTATGCTTTAGTTACACTGCAGTGAGGCATTGGTAGAGTTTTGAACATTTATGGGTGGTGTTGTGCCTGCGCCACAAACAGTAGATATCTCTGGGTTTTTTATTTTAAAAAGTAGGCTGGAATGTCTGAAGAGTAACCTTAAGGTAAAATGCATTTTTGCACCTGGTAATATAGGTACATTAAAGGAATATGGATTACTACAAAGATGCTCTACGGTCAAATATATTTTACTACATTAGAAAAATACCCCCCACTGAGAATTGTATTGCTGTAGATGCAGTGTAAGTGTTGTAAGCTTGCTGGTGCATGGACTTGGCCTCCTCTACACCCCTCCCTTCTCACTTTTCCACTCTCAGGACTCCCTTTATCCCTGTTCCCTCCTGCTCTCCTTTCTCTCCCATATGACATGATGAGGTTACTAGACAAGTCCACTCAATGAAATTCGTATCCACACCCCTGCTCCTCCAGAACTATCGAGGACCACATTGTCTCCCTGGTCTGATTTCTGCAATCGCTCCTTTGCCACTGGATCCTTCCCCTTTTTCCTGAAGCACTCTCTCCTCAAAAAGTCTTCTGCCGACCTTGCCGACCTTGTATCCGGCCCACCCTATCTCCATTACCCCCTTCCTGGGCAAACTCTTTGAGAAACTAGCCATCTCCCAGCTTATCCACCACACTGAATCTGTTGGTTGTCTCCAGGACCACCAGTCTGGGTTCAGAGCTGCCGGAGGTATGGAAGCTGCACCCGTGAAGACTTGCTCTCTAATCACGATCCCAACTCTTCATCCGATCTCATCCTTCTTGACTTTTCCTCTGCCTTTGATACAATCATCCCATCCTTATAAATTACCTCTGTGATACCCTTGGCATCACAGACCTGGCTCTGGACTGCCTACCTTCCTCTCTACCCACCGTCCCAGGTTCAACTGGGCCTTTTTCTCTCCTACATCTCACTCTCCACCCGCGGTGTCCCTCAGGGCTCTATCCTCTCGCCTTGGCTTTTCAACTTCTACCTAGCCCATTTGATCTCCACCTTCCCTCCTAACTTCTGACACGCAGCTCTCCTTCAACCTTCCCTCCTCCTCCTCTTCCTCTCTCATTCCTGACTGCCTGTCTGCTATTCTGGCATAATGCATTGCTACCTATCTCTGCCATAATACCAGTAAGACAGAGATCCTTCTCATTGGGACCCCTCCCTCACCCTCCACTGAGGCAAAAAACATTGGGTTCATCTTCAACTCCTCTGTTTCTCTCCTCGCATCACGCACCTTGCCAAGAAGGCCCACTTTCAACTGCACCTCCACAGAGACATTCTCCCGTTCCTCACCTTTCACCCAGAAACTAAATGTCTCAAGAAGTCTGATCCTTGCACTACTGCAACAGCCTCTTCTCAATCTGCTTAACTCCTCCCTTTTCCCCCTTCAATTAATCCAAAATAGGACTCTGACACTTATTGGCCTCAAGCTCAAGGATCGCATCTCTCCAGCCCTAAAATCTCTCCACTGGCTCCTAGTTACTGCAAGGATCAAGTTCAAGATCCTCTGCATCAGCCACAAAGCTCTCTGTTGTCTGGGACCCTGCTACATCCAACTATTTCTCCCTAAATCCCTTCCTGCTAGAGCCGTCCAGTCTTCGAGCTACAACTCGCTGCAGATCAGACACTCTTCCACGCAGTGAGCGGGAGGTCTCTCTCTCTCTTTCTCTCTTTCTCTCTTTCTCTCTTTCTCTCTTTCTCTCTTTCTCTCTTTCTCTCTTTCTCTCTTTCTCTCTTTCTCTCTTTCTCTCTTTCTCTCTTTCTCTCTTTCTCTCTCTCTTTCTCTTAGTTCCGGAAGCTTCTCAAGACCTTCCTTTTCTCTTCCTCCTTCCCTCTTTGCCTGCTAAATTCTCTGGCAGCCTCGTTCCTTCAGATTCTTACAGGGCACCAGGCCCTTCTCGCCAAGTCTACCCCTGCACTTGGTCTCCCGTTCACACCACCTTAATCTGCAATTGCCCTTCCGGCCCCCTACCTTTTGCCTGGCTGTGCCTGCACCCCTTGAGCCCTTCCAGCCCCCTACCTCACACTTGACTCATACACCTTCTTTCACCTGCACTCCCCTGGCTCTGTCCACTTGACCTCCCCTGGCACTAGATTTTCTCACAGGCCCTCCTCCCTGACAACACTTCTCCCTCTCCCCTCACACCACACTTCTTCCTGCACTTGCACGATCCGAATGTCACAAGGCCTATTAGGACAGTTTTCTGTTCCTGCCACTCCTGTGTCCCCCCCCCCCCTCACCCCTTTTTTGTCTTGCTGCGCCTTGACCACTTATGTATAGGCGCATTATAAATACTCTGGGAGAAAACTCTTAAAATCCAGCTGCATTCATCCAGGCACTTTTTGTACTCGTGCACAGGGATACCGTAATCATTGGACCACTGCAGGTGTGTTTTCTGTGAATGTTTAGGCTCCTGCTGATTTTTGAATTGGTAAATAAGATGTCCTTAGTAAATGGTCGGGGATTTGTGGGGACTGCTCCTTGCTTTGTAGTTGGACAGTAGAATAGGTGATGATCTCATGGCCCTTCTCAGAAGACTTATTACCACCCCCAGTCTGTGATCTGGAGTCATTTGCGGAGATCTAGGTGTGAAGCTTTCACAGTTCGTGGCCGGAGCCTTAAAGGGCCACGTTCCTGAATGTGTAGAGCATTGCAATAGCACTCCGGCTGGCCACACCCCCTTCACTATGTGCGCCAGCATCACCACTGAATTCCCCCCGGCCCCCTACGTGTTGATGGCTCTGCTTTGACTGCCAATCTTACCATCCCCAAAGAATTGGCCCCCCTCAAAGTGTAACTTTGTTTTCCTTTTTCTTCCTGGAGTCAGTGGTAGACCCACAAACCAAAATGTTCGTTTCATCTTCCCCATCAGGTGTCAATTCCCATTCACCCCTTTACCCCAAAAGTTGGGAGCAGCCCCAGTCTCTGTACCAGTACACGTTCACGTGTGAATGGTGTTGCAGAGAGCCTGGGTGCCTCGCAGTGAGGGAGCTGCTATTGAGAAGCTAATTGAGTGCTGAGAATCCTGAGGGATCATCAGTCACACAGCGCTGGCCGCATCTTTTTATGGATTTGTTGATTGTCGAGGGAGTCTTGGGTATGTCTCTACATTGCTATACACAGCAGGTGGCAAACTATAAGGCAGCGGGTCGGGGAAATATTAGTTTCCCTTCTGTCCACTGTGAAGGGTTTGTTTGATGCAAAGGAGCCGGTGGAATTCCCAGCAGGTGCACCAGCGTTATAAATACATGCGCTGGGTGCACCCTTCACAGCAGACAAACGTACAGCGGCCCTGACGGACGAGTAACACCACAGCATGTACTCTGCATAGTAAAAACTTTCCTGCGCTCTGGGATCCAAAAAAAGGTCCCTGACTAAGAAGCCAGGCGCAGTCATGTGCAGGATGTACCATACTCGGTAATAACTTCTTTTTTTTTTTTTTTTTAATTATTTTTTTTTGCATAATCCATTAAAGAGCTCTATCTGATGAGCAAGACTGTGGTCATCTCGATGAGGCGCTACACAATATCGTCCATTGTTAAATCCACTCAAGTTGGTAGAAAGAGGACGGAGTTATTGCTACTAACTACTTAAACCCAGTTAAGATAGTTTCCCCACAATGCACTGTGAAGGACTATCCATAAGGGATTTGTTTGTGGAAGTTATTGAATCCCATAACCCCTTGTCAAATGGAACCATATCTCCTACTAAAATGTACTAGTATTTTGGTAGCTCCGATTTCATAGATGCAATAGGATTCATTCGGTAAATGTGCAGTTTTACTGCGAGTAATTTTCTGTATGATCGACTAGATGCTGTCTGCAAAGATTTGCGGGTTACCATGGAATTGAATGTATTAGTTTTCACAGTTCGTGTCATACTGGTACAGAACAAACCACAAGACACTGCACGTGGATCTAGAAAAAAAGTTGATATTTTTTTCACAGGAAATGTTGTCCGCTAACCAAGGGAGTCTCTCACAATGCGCTATTTTGCCCGATCCAATTTAAAATCCTCGACCGGTTGTATTACATGCCGGCACGAATATTCCCCCATGTAAAGGGGGGATGCCCTTAGTGCCACAGCGAGTAAGCCGGATGAATGCTTATGTTTTGGGACTGCCCCAGGACAATGCCTTCCAGTCAGCAATAGAAACCAAACGCCCTGAATCACAAGCAGCCTGCCAACCAAGTATCTACATTGCCAATGTTTCCATGACCACGATCTGGCAAGTCTGATTGCAGACAAAAATGCATACTAAAATACTGGATATCGAGTACCTGTCCTGCAAGCACCGAATGGCTGCAGGGCCTTTTGCCAATTATTGCAAGGAAGGGCTCATTGATCTTGCGTCCGCTACACAGCGCCCCAAGGATATATGGGAAGACTTAATGTGTAATGCAGATAAAACCCGAGACATGATTTTCACTGACCTGTATGTATAAATGCAGTGCATTAATTGCATTGTAGTATACCCGTCTCTGTTAACTGGGCTCCAGTGGAGATGCAACTGGATTGAAAGCTGTATCTGAGCCCCTCACTGTGGCCAGAAAGCATTGAATGTTTCTCTGCTTTCCTTTTTATGTTTTATCGTTTTTTAGAAAAATAATTCTGTTTGCAGGTCAATATGATCTCCTTATTAATAACCTCTCTAGGGCTTCCTTTCATTCCTTCTGCATGGGGAATGTAGGCATATGAACTCTTAATGTCAATGATACATAGAATGTCTAGTATTTAATTGAATAGTTTGTAGAAGTTGTAAAAACCTAGAAGCAGCTGTAATATATGCTGAAGCCTGTTGCACAGTTGGTTATAAAAATAAAAAATCCACGTAAAAACCCTGAAGCTGTTTGGCCTCCCCAGAGGATTAACAATGTCCTTATGCACTTTTGGTAAAATGTTAAATGGTGGCATTTAAGGGTTGCTGCTGGTAGAAATTCCATGTTGTGTGTGTTAATCCTCTGTTGAATCTGAAACATAGGGTCTATGGTTTTACAGATATAGGTATGGTCATTGTTCAATATCAAATCATGTCATTTTATTTGGCATTTATATAGAGCTCTATATATCATTGGTATGACCTCAAATCGCTTGTGGGTTGAACGCCCTCGGGGACCGTAGTCCAGGTCAGTCGAGAGAGTAGGGTATCATGGGGTGCTTGGGCGCACTTAATATGTGCGTAGCTGATGGTAGCTGCGTCTTAACATTAGGTGTGGTGGTATTGAGATCAGTCGAATATGTGCAGTCTGGTCTCCAAGACTGAATTCTGGTTGCATTGGGCCTGTGTAGGATGCTTTTGTGTGCCGCTAGGCTGTTTTTTTTTTTTTGTGGGGTTTGGCTGTGTTCTAGCAGGATGTTGAGGTGTTCATGGAGTATTGGTCGCATGTAAGCAGCTAGACCGAAACTGATCAAGGGGTGTAGCTGCGCCCTATTGTATGGTGGTGCAGAGAGTGAGCATAGTGATAGGAGAGGTGAGTGTCTGGAGTGGAGGTTTTATTCTTACGAGCCCACTGTTCTGTATTTCATTTACACGTTTGTGATTGCTGCCTTCAGAGTGACTTATTAATGACTGATTAGTCTCTTTCAGTGGTGTCATTGCTCGCAACCTCCTTGAGCATTTGTCTGCAGGTTGCAGGGTGTCAGCAGCCCTAGATGGTCTTATCGGCTTTATGGAAAGGGCCAGGTTTTTAGAGCTTTGTGGCAGGCCATGTAGTCTTGGCTGTGTCAAATGTGTGTGTGTGTGTGTGGGGGGGGGGGGAGTGAGTTCTACAGATTTGGAGCGAATGTTGAGAAGGCAGATCCTCCAATCCTGGCTGAATTGGAGGTTGGAATCACTAGTAAAATGGCAGTGCTTGATCACACAGTGCGTGATGGAAGGTAGGGTTTTATCATCCCTTGTAGGTAAGCTGTGTCGGTCTTGTGCACTGCTCGGTGGGTAATGCATAGGGTTTTGAAGGTGGCCCTTCATATGAAGGAGCAACCGGAGGGTGCTGGGGAGATGTGGTTTGTGTCCCAGGGCGAGGAGGAGTTTGGCTACAGTGTTTTTGGCTCTTTGGAGTTTAAGTTGTTATGCTGGTGCTCCAAGGTATAAGGAGTTGGCATAGTCCAGTCTCGACATAACAATAGGCATAGGCGTAACGGCAGCAAGTCTTTTGGGATAGATGTGGGAAGGGAATATGCATCTAAGGAGTGTGAGGTAGTAGTGACAGGATTTTGGTACATTGTTGATCTGTCAGGAGAGGGTTAGACCAGAGTGCATAGTGCAGCCAAGGTTTCTGACCATTTTGGAAAGTGGGTGGGAGGTGCCAAGGGATGGGGGCCACGGTAGTGGTTGTGCACACCATGATTTCAGTTTTATCGGGGTTCTGAAGGAGGTGGGTTTCTTGTCATCCATCGGCCAATATCACAGAGACCTGCTTCAAGGTCGGGACGTGAGTTGGTGCTTGTTTTGGGAATTCTTAGGATAATTTGGGTATCGTCAGCGTAGCTGTAATGGGAGAGGTTGCACACACAGGTGATTCCTGGTAGAGTGGTCAGATAGAGGTTGAAAAGGAGAGCAGAGAGGCAGGCGCCTTTGGGTACTCTAGTGTTCACAGCGCGAGCAGTTGAGACAAAGGGGGAGAGAAAGGCGATTTGCTTCCTGTTGCTGAGGAAGGAGTCAATCCATTTGAGTGCCGAGCCATGCATTCCTAGGGAGTGGAGGCGGTTAAGGAGGAGTGAATGGTTACCGGTGTCAAAGGCTGCTGACAGAAAGTGGAGAATCCGCGCTGCACAACCCTCTAGTCTGCCGCGACCTTGATCATCCCAGATCTGAGTGATTCCTATTCCATTGCACGGTCTGAAGCATGATTGTGCGGGGTCGAATAGTTTGTTGGCTTCTACGAAGCAGTTGAGTTGGGAGTATGCAGCAATGTCCATGAGTTTTGCGAGAAATCTGGTGTTGGAGATCGGCCTGTAATTCTTGGGGTCAAGGGGGTCGAGGAATGCCATTTTTAGAAGCAGTTTGACATGCGCTATTTTGAAGGCTTCTGGAAAGGTGCCAGAGATGAGCAAGTCCTTTAGTATGCATCTTGCAAGTTCTCTTCTGAAAGAAGAATTCTCCACTACTTGCGCAGGAGGAGGGGCAGGGGTCAAGGGGTGGGCTGGGGTGAATATGTTGAGTATTCAAGATAACTAATCCACCTTTATTGGCCTGTTTAAATGTGATGGAATCATCAGGACATCTTTTAAAGAATAAATGTAGAGCACTAATAATGGCTGGATTTAATTAAGAACTGCATGATGTACATACTCTATGGTTGGAATCGATGTTGTGGGAGTAAAACACTTTTCAGTAAAACACTTTTCAAACTCCTCTTTCATGCATGAATCTGGTAGTTTGACAAAAGGATTGAAATTTTAATTGGCAAACATTTAAGATGGAGTTAAGACTGCCGCTTATGGATAACATGCCTGACAATGGGTAAATCACCTGGGCTTCATTTGTTGGAAAACCTCCTATTTTTGGCAACTGCCCCCTTCTGATTTTCTTCCTTTGTCTGTACCTGCCACAGAGGTAATCCAGAACAAGCTGATCTCAACTTGTCATCTCTGCCAGTACTTCAGATGCTTTCCGTTGATGAGTACATTCTAAGGTGCTAGAGTGCATTTACATTCTACCTTCAGAAGATTTGAAATGGTTCATTCGTGGTTATTATCAGTGGGATCGCGTGTTTCTCTCTTAAATGTTTGTGTACATCTTTTCTTCAGTTTTTGTTGATATTTCTCCAATTTCTTATTGGTGTCCAACATGATTTTTCTCCAGATTTGTTTGTGAGAACTGGTTCATTAAATCTATGTTTGTAGTAGTAAATATGTGTATTGGTTGGACTATGAGTTTGCTGTGAGGTTTAGCTATGTGTTGGGTATACATATTTGGATGTAGTTTGTATTTTTGTTGAGATAAGCTGTATGTGTGTGCATTGCTGAAGACTTCAGCCTCTGGATTGGTAAAGCAGTGTGACTTATTTTACTTGGGTGGAGAGTAGGTTTTAGCGGAATACGCCGTCAATTGGGGTTATTATTGGATTGATATGGTATTCATTAATTGGAGACAGCTGTTTGGTGAATTATTTTAGATTTGATTTTAAAAAGCTGTCGAATTTGTGAGATTGCCACTAAATTTGGAGCTGTGGCCCGTGGTTAACTGACCAAAGATTGGGAGACTTCACAACACAGATTTGTTTTTGCCCTGGTATTTGGTAGCTTCAGATTGACGATGGGGGGAAATATGAAGCTATTTATTTACTGGGTGCTTGTTCTACCAAATCCCTTCTCTTGTGCCGTTTTGGGGTGGTTTAAACATTACGGTAGTCAGTCTGATTCTCCTAGAGCCACCACAACCTTTTGTAGCATGTTCTACACAGGGGTCAATGATGCCCTTCACCGCTAACAAACATTTGGGTACACCAGCATGGGACACTTATGAGACTCCACACCTCAGAGAGGAAAAACTTGTTTTACAGCAGGCATTTGAGCCATGCTTATAATCTTGAAATACAGGATTGATCTGTTGCAGCAGAACACTCCTTTTACTGTGTTAGCGAAAGCTGGGGTGGGTGCAGTAGGAATTATTTAGAATGTGCACATTGTTAATGTGATCTGGGGCTTCCAGTCAGTTTTGACTAGAGTAGAGCTGGGCACAACCAACAGAAACATGATTTTTACAATAATACCAGATATTTTCGTCTCAGATAAAACAATGAGGGTGATATTGTTACGCTTACCTGGTCTCCGCAGGGGCGCCAAGCGGAGCTGGACGGTCTGATGTTGAGTGGTTCCTTGTGTTCCCCTCTGGTTCCCCTTTTCGTCACAAAAGCAGGTTACCTAAAAGGTTAAACCACATGTTACCCAACCATAAAGATGAGGGCAACTCCCGCCTCCCGTGACCTCTTCTTGCACCCCTCTGCTATGTCTCACCTGTATGTTATGAATGGCGGACTCTCCATCCTGCGACTGTGTGCAGGGGTGCGTAGTAGTTCAAGGATCTAGTTACTTCACTGATCCTGCAGAGTTCCAGACAACTGTGACTCAATGGGTAAGTCTTTATTCCAAGGTATGGATTGCTTAAGAGTTCAAGTTGCTAAAAGTTCACTCCTGTGCTTCATCCTTACAGGTTTCCCCACGGTGCTTAATATGGAGTGGGGTCCCTTCCGGAAATGGTAGCTGGCTTGCAAGGTAGGTCTAGCGGCAGCGTTCTGCAATAATCTTTCCACACGGTATTGGTTCTCTGCGCACCTAACCTGTTTTTGTATTCTATAGGTGTGGTATATCCAAAGCGGAGAGTGCGTGGCAATGTCTTGCGGGGCCGCGAGGAAGGGCTGCTTTCAGGTGAGTAGCTGCACTGCGCAAGATTTCAAAGTCTGAATGAGGCCCGCCCCCCACTGCGCAGCTAACCTAATGTCTTCTTTGTTTTCTACAGATGCGGCAGCTCCGGAGCAGCGATCGGATGATGGAGCGGTGATCGAGTGATGGTGCTTCTATGGATCGCTGGAATGAGCAGCCTTCTGGTAAGTATTAGCATTGCGCTGCTAACCTGGTGTATTTTCCTTTGCAGCTCTGCAGAAGCGGTGACTCAGAGCGACCGAGATGGAGCATCAGGTAAGAGTCTTGTTCTGTTCTCTTCTCTCTACTTCTTCCTTGCAGGTAACTCGAGATGACGGGACGGGTGTGGCTGAAGACAGGCCTGGACTTTGCAGACACGGTGAGCGTTACGCTGCAGGAGTGCAGAATAACGCAAAGCGTGTTCTGTACTGAAGGCGTGGTTTATATAGTCTTCGAGAAGTAGTTCCCAGGTAAAGTATTCCCTCCAACCACACCCTAGCAAGTAGTCCCTTGGTAAAATAGTCCCTTCAGCCTGCCTCAGACTGGTCTGCACGTGGTTCTCTCCCTTTGAAACCTGCCTTACTTGAGATGGCAGAGTACAGGAATCCTTTGGGACCTTGGAGGTCCCCATGGGTGCCAATACCCTGGTCTGGTTGGTCTGTTCCTGGAGTCTGGGGGCAGGTATCATGACAGATATTGGCTATGTGTGGGCTGACTTATTGCACCATTTGGGAATGATAAATGATTAATTGTAGAATAAAGGGAAAAGGCCGGCTAAGTATACGTGGAGTAATGGTTTAACTATTGACTATATCTTTGCCTCCACTTTTTTTTTTTTTTTTTTTTCTTTCCCTCACTCCAGATATTAGTGGTCATGCAAGCGATCGTGACTACTGTCCACATTCAAACGTTAATTAGTGAAAGTTTACAAACGATGTTGCAATGTGCCTCCCTTGTGCAATTGGAGATTAATTAAGCCAGGAATGGGTTGTTTTAGAATCCCTCATAAAGCCACTTAACTGGATAGGATTGTGGTTGGTCCATTAGCTGTTAACCTCAAATGCAGCTAAGCAAGTGCGTTGTTGATGTGCATGTTTTCTGATGCTGTAAACGTTTAGACAGACCAAATAGTCAGGCAAATCCAGTGCTTTAGATCCTCATTACTTAATAGTGGAGTATGTAAAATGGCCCCTTGTATTAAAGAGGAACAAAGGGTGATTGAAAGCTGACCTCTCTGCCCAGAGAACACCATTACTTCTAGCGTGCTTGGATTGAAAGACCACTTTTCGCTGGATTCATCAAGACAAACTATGGTTACATTTAAGAGTGGGGAATTCTATTTGGATTGTTAACCTGCATTGTTATGTTAGGATTTAGTAATCCAGGTGAGGTCAAACAAAGCCGGTACGCGGACTAAAGAAATTACCACAGTTGTTTTTAAGCAGTGTTGTGTGCCAGCACCCTGCTTATTCCACTTTCATATCAATGTTCTAAGTATGGAAAGAAGTAAGGAATTTAACCCCTACGGTAAGGCACATTTGTGTGTTTTGGATGTTGTTTGCGGACGTTATTCTAATTATAGACCATACACCTATTTTCCAGAATGCACTTAATGCAGCAGAGCATTATGTGAAATTAAGTATTTTGACTCGTCCCTACAAAGACAAAAAAAATTTTTTTTTTTTTAATAAGGAAAGCAATTTTGTATGGTGTGTAGTAGTCAATTTACCTACTTAAGATGCATTGGCAACTGCTGAGGCTGTTGTCCTTAACAAGTGAAGTCAAATATTTCCCTTGATCACAGCAATGAGAAAATTCAATTATAAATTTGGACGTTTCTCACTGTAATTCATGTGTATAAATCTAGTGATTACTTATGGTTTGGTATGACAAAACAGTCAATGGTTGTTGGTTCTGGAGGAGCACTATATGGAAATCCCTGTTGGGCTTCTGTTGTTCGGTGCCTATGGCTGTCATTGGGGCTGAATTGGGCTTCATTTCCTATGTTACTCTTGTAGGAAATTCCCTTTTTAAAAGTAGAACTGCAGAAGGTCCATCTCTTTGCAATGATCTACGTTTTTTTTTTAATGAATTAATGTTGATGTTGCATCTGACAATTGGTGTGGGGTTAGTGTGGTTTTATTTTTTTTAAAGGAGAGTTCCGGGACTTTTTTTTTATTGTCCCTACGGGTCGGCCATGTGTTTGTAAGCATAAATCGGTAGATCGTAGGAAACTTTCCTATGGACCTTACCCGACTTTTCGCCCCTTATCGCACTCGAAATCAGCCTCCATTTTGTGATAATCCTATCATTCCGCCGCATCGACCTGGCTCACCTGCCTTTGCGGCACTAAATCAAATCCCCCGCCCCTGAGCCTGACATCAGCAGACGCGTACTGCCCATTTCAAGCACGTCTCGTGTCAACAATCGCTGCGCCTCAGCTATTGACGTGTTGCCATGGAAATGGCAGGACGCCTCTTTCCCCAATAAGTATAAACAGACCGTTTCACAACATACAGCAGCAGATTTTCGATTCCATTCCTCTCTCTGTGTTACTTTGAGTATTCTGTGACTCGTTTCAGTGCTCTGGTCAGCTACCTTCGCCGCTTGTAGCCCGTGTGAACAGATACCAGTACCACCGCTATAAATTATTTTACTATCTTTACCGCACAATGGCCACAATAATGCCGTATATGTACGAGCCCGAGTACACCGAGGAAGAACTACTGGAAAGGCAAGCACGCGAAAACGATGGGGATTCGGACGGCAGTTGGGAGGACCAGTCAACGGATGAAGAGCCTGGACCATGTCGCATGGACGGCGTCTCCACCTGGTGCACGTGCAATCGGTGCGAGCTAATGCCAACTGAGGAGGAGAACTGCTGCTGCCGTGAAAATTCCGGGTGCTTGGCCTACATTTCGGAAAGCGAGCAAAGTCAGCAGGAAGGCGAGCAAAGTCCGCAATGCATCACAGAGCTGCCAGAGTTCAGGGAAGCCTGCCTCTCACGGACAGTGTTGAGGATGATGATGGTGCTTATGCACGAACTTCGTGGCACTGTTCGTCCGCGTAATCCGAGTAACGAGTAAGTATACTCTGTTTGTGATGTCAGTGATGCCACCACTATTTCATGGTCGTCTCCCACATATAAAATTACATTTACATATCATTGGAACGCATGTAAATTGGTTCCATATAGTGCATTTTCTAGATATAATTTTTTTCTAAGGAAAATGACATGTGTTACCTGAATCGACATTGATAAAGTTTGGTCAGTTTAATACAGTTTGCATCTTTTTTTTTCACAGGTGGTACAGGCTGGTGGCCTATCGTTGCTTCACTTGGTGGCTTCACGGGAGGCTCGGACACCGCGTTCGGAGAGTAATACCTGCCTGTGCGGTACTTGCCATTAGACAACATTTCCCCAGTGACAGTGGACAATACCGCGGATTTTCCCTCGATGTGCTGCAACCTCAACTTTACAATGTGTAATGTTTATTATTTATGTTTAATTAAAATCTAAAATAAAGCCCAACATATATTTTAACAATGGTTGTTTTGATTTTTTAAATGAATCTAGTGTATATTCTCCTGGGAGGGTGAGGTATTTATAAACTCACCCCCCTGCCTTCCATGTAGTAGATCCTGCAGCCATCCTCTTACATTCAGTTAGATGGCCTCTCCTTGGTGAGGCCCTGCGGCAAACGGGTCTTGTCTGCACGACCACCGCCCCGATCCACCCCCCGCCTTATCAAAGGCAGTTCGCACCGGGGTACTTGAGCTGCTGGCAAGTGGAGCTGTCAGGGAGCGATAAAGGCCAAGAGGTGCCAAAGACCATGTACACTTCAAAGTGGTCTATAGAGCATGGGTTTGTTGTTCCCATGTCTACCTCCAGACCCCGTGTCTCCTGCCAAGCATCCCCCTCACGCTGGACGGCCCCCTGCAATCCACATAAGTGTGTCTCCATTCACGAGTCTTCCTGTGTCTTGTCTGCACGACCACCGCCCCGATCCACCCCCCGCCCTATCAAAGGCAGTTCGCACCGGGGTACTTGCGCTGCTGGCAAGTGGAGCTGTCAGGGAGCGATAAAGGCCAAGAGGTGCCAAAGACCATGTACACTTCAAAGTGGTCTATAGAGCATGGGTTTGTTGTTCCCATGTCTACCTCCAGACCCCGTGTCTCCTGCCAAGCATCCCCCTCACGCTGGACGGCCCCCTGCAATCCACATAAGTGTGTCTCCATTCACGAGTCTTCCTGTGTCTTGTCTGCACGACCACCGCCCCGATCCACCCCCCGCCCTATCAAAGGCAGTTCGCACCGGGGTACTTGTGCTGGCAAGTGGAGCTGTCAGGGAGCGATAAAGGCCAAGAGGTGCCAAAGACCATGTACACTTCAAAGTGGTCTATAGAGCATGGGTTGTTGTTCCTAAGTCTACCTCCAGACCCCGTGTCTCCTGCCAAGCATCCCCGCTCACGCTGGACGGCCCCCTGCAGACCGCATAATGCCACGACATATACACGTCATTCATTCACAAACACACCCCTGTTTCGAATTCTTTATAACCCACTTCATATTTCTAATGAGAACTTCTTTGCGCTTTGCTAGTCAACCCGTGAAGGTGCTGGTTATCTGCTCTTCGTCTCTGTGAACTTCCGTGACCACTTTGAGCAAACTCGTCAGTTTGCAACCTGTGAACTGCTCCCTGTTCTACGACAAGAAACTACTCTGATCCCTGCATCTAACTGTTTGTTCGTCAAGGTAAGTCCATGTACCATAATAATTTTGCGTCCAATTTTTTAATTTATATCTATTTGCTAGTAGTCATCAAATTGCATCCATATTTTCTTTTCGTTCACGACAGTACATGCAAGGAACTAGTCACATGTTCTGAGTTTAGTCAAATTACTTTTTCTATTTTTTGAAAGTTATTGAAATACTTATCCGCATGTGAATAACGTGTATAGTTCCAAGAACCAAAACGGATCTTGCATTGAACCTTTTATGTGTCATTTAATGTTTTAACACATTGGTATTCATAGAGAATTGTTGATCTTTACTTTTCAGAACTTTCCATAATGCCTGCCTGTTCCATTGGCGGTTGCCCTTCGAAGACCCATAACAAATCTGAAGGTACTATAATGCATGTTTTCCCTAAGACAATAGATCAGATAAGAGAATGGGTCCGATATTGCGGATATCCAGCCTCTGAGATAGAAAGTAGAGTCCTAGAAGTCTTTGCGGACAAGAGGGGTGATCGATACCGCATCTGCAGCAGGCACTTTAGCCCAGACATGTACTCCACATCATTGCTAATAAGGACGAAAACACCGCGAGCGAGGCGAAAATTGCTCTCAACCGCTATTCCCACTCTATTCGTCCACATCCCTCCACTGGTGAGTCAAGTTTACGTATTTATCTCTCGGCATTGCGGTAGTGTGTAGCATTAGCTAACAATAATTTCCCCATTTATGTATCCACTCAATATGAAGGCTGAAGATTCTCCATCCGTGTCGTTATTGCAGTCATCAGCCACTTCAAGCGCCTATCGGGTAATCTTACTTAGCTATTCTGACACTGACTTGTTTTAGGCATGTAAATCAATAGTTTTAATTGATCGTGTAATTATTTTACCTAATGGTACACCACAGTACTCGTCCTCTAGTCTTTGTTTTCAGTTATAATTATTGTTATCCAAAATAATGCAAGTACTGTCTTTCAGGGAGATGCTGAGGAGTCCAACGCATTGACGACAACCGTAGATGTCACTCAGATGCTCGAGGTACGTTTCCGGACAGTTCCATCGATGGAGATCATCAGATCTTGCATTCTTGTAGCGTGATTGTTACACACAATGTTTCTTTCGTTTTTAGCCATTGGTATGTCCTTCTGTCGTCGCCCTCCTATGTGTCTTCTTTTTTCAATATTGTGTTCATTACTAATGAAAGTCCTATGTTTCAGGGAGTCGATGGAGCATTAGTCCAAGAGGAAGGGGGAGCATGCAGTTACGGGTCGGCGCAACAGCTTGCAGAAGTGTGCACCGCAGTTACAGCGTCCCTTGATGATCTTATGCATTTCGAGGTATGGATACTGACAGATCAATCATGCGAGATCAAATGACGTGATTACATCCGCTATACTTCCTTCTTTATTAACGCAAGTACTATGTTTCAGGGAGCTGACGGAGCTTCTTCAACAAGAACATCACCCCTAGTAGTTGATGCAGATCTCTGGGTGGTGACACTTCCAACGATCGAGCAAATCGAATCATATTTACATATCCATTATTTATTTTAGACAACTGATCATTTGTGCAGGTCTATTTAGATGAGCCGTTGACGCCTGCTCAAAGTTTATGTTCTTTTTAACAAAATAGAAAAGCATACTAATGCAATTACTGTGTTTCAGGGAGTTGCTGAAGCGTCATCTTCAATAATATCATCAATGGAAGTCTATGCGGAGCCCGAGGTATGGATCTTGACAGTTCAATCTAACTAGATCAACAATGCGTGAACTATTGTCGTTTGAATGTTCTACACAATGCGTTCATTCGTGTTTTGCTATTGAGATGTACGTATGGGTATTGGTCCCCAAGTACATTTTGTGTTTTCAATATTATTATACATACTAATGAAAGTTCTATGTTTCAGGGAGTCGATGGAGCCTCAGTGAGTGATGGATGTGCTTATCATGAAAATATAGTCGTTGCAGCGCGAGAGGAAGTGGAGACATGCACACACGAGTCGGAGCAACAGCGTCCAGATGTTGAAGTTCGAGGCAAGAAAGTTTCAAAGAAAAGAAAGCAAAAGAAGGTTAGTGTCCTGTTCACTATATTATGTTGTCTTTCACTGTCAATAGTTCAATACTGTAAGTTGTGTTTAAACTGAACATCCCTTTTCTAATCTGTCCTCTAGTTGCGAGTGGGTGTAAGAACTAGATCTACACAGACAGTGAAGCGAACGAGAGATGTTGCTTGTCAAACCTTTTGGCAGGGACTTGAGACTGGAGATGCATCGTGCCAATGGGAAGAATATGAAGTGATTGACAACGGAGCTATACCACCACCAGCCATTGATAGTGAATGTCCTCCTGGTAGTTTGGATGCAGTCGGAGATCAATTCACAGAATCCACACCCGCAAAAAATAAGAGCGCGCGAAAGTTGAAGACATTGTTTTTTTCTCCCATCTCCGGACAAGGAACAGATGTTGCAATGGAAGAGAATGACGTGGACGACAATGAAACACCATCAATATCACTCAGCATAGCGGAAGACGATATCAGAGATTGTACCTTTCATGCGAGTGACATGTCCTCAACGTTACAGGCCGAACCAGCTGGGATGCAGAGTGACAGTATAAGGAAAGAGGCCAAATTCATTGTATTCGATAGCTGTTTGATGGATATTATTATGATGATGAAATGTGGGCATTCGGTTGGTGGGGAAGTATGTGGGGAGCCATTGATTAATGTGACTCGTGCAATTCGAGGCACTAACCTTAAAATACATGCCACCTGTACACAATATCATCCGTTCGCATGGTCTGCACAACCCATGCTGGGGCAACTGCCAGCAGGCAATCTACTTTGTGCAGCGGCCGCACTTTTTAGTGGTTCAAGTTTTAAAAAGTTACAGTATTTCTTTCAGTTTGTGGGAATCCATTTCATTGCGAAAAGTCAGTTCTACAAATACCAAACCGATTATCTATTTCCAGCCATCAGCGAAGCTTGGAGAATGGAAAAAATGTCAATGGAAAGTACATTCGCGGGCAAACGCTTCAGGCTAGCCGGTGATGGACAGTGCGACAGCCCAGGATTTTCAGCCAAGTACTGCACCTACCACTTTCAGGACATGGAAAGTAAGAAAATTGTGAGTTCGGTGGTCGTGCAGGTGTCACAAAGTACATCCTCAGTGGCCATGGAGAAAGTTGGCTTTGTAGCATCATTGCAAGAACTACAATCGCGGGGAATGGTGATCGACCTGATAGCCACGGACAGACACGTTTCAATTGCCAAGACAAGGAGAGAACAGTACAAAAATATAAATCACCAATTTGACGTTTGGCATCTTGCAAAATCAATCAATAAAAAATTGTCTGCTGCAGGTAAAAAAAAAGAATTGCAAGGTATTTCACAGTGGTCCAAGTCAATCAGCAACCATCTTTGGTGGAGCTCAAAAACATGTGAAGGGTCGTTGGAAATTCTACTGGAAAAATGGCGGTCAGTAATGTTGCACTGTAGCAACGTACATCGATGGTCGACAAATGAGCATTTCCACAAATGTGAACATGGCCATTTGTCCACAGAGGAGGCACGGAAGAAGAAGTGGTTGATTCCTTCATCACCCACTCACAAAGCCATTGAAAAGATTGTATTTGATAAAACTATAACAAAAGCTTTGAGGGGACTCACGGAATTCTGCCACACAGGAGATTTGGAGGTGTTCCACAATATGTGCCTCAAGTACAGGCCCAAAAGATTGCATTTTGGCATGGAAGGCATGATAAATCGGACTCTTTTAGCGGTCTTGGCACATAACCATAATGTTGGCCGTCAACAAAGTAGGACGACCGGAACTTTAGGGACGCTTCGCTACAATAAGGCCTTCACTAAAAGAAGTAAACAATGGGTGATCAAACCAGTGTTTGAGGATATGCAATATGAGTTTATTGAGAGACTTATCGTAGATGTCCTCGATAGGCACATACATGGAGTGGTGAACGAACCTATGCAGGGGACAACTGCATTGCCACCCAACATTGCCTCTGTTCCATGTCCACCTAAAGCAGAGCTCATTGAGAAATACACATCACGGTTTAAATGATTGTAATTTGATTGTCTGTTCTCTCGAGTCTCCTCATGTTGCAGGCCCATTGCAATTAAACCAAACAGTAATATAAATCATTTTTACAAAAATTATAGAATGTTTCCGTATTGCAAAAACATGGCCGACCCATAGGGACAATAAAAAAAAAGGCACGCAGACAAGATGTCCCTAAAACTAACTGCAGCTAACTAGAAATGTGTGCTCGCTCAAAGTGAAGGTCAGCTGCTTTGATGTTTTGCTCGGGTGGCGGAACGGCCCACGACCCAATATAAGGTTCTATTGTGATTTGACCTTGACAGGCCGGGACCATCCTGAAAGACTAAGAAAAGATAATGAATAAAAATTCAGAAACGAAACGATGAGCCACGTTAATTAGAAGAAGTAACGTCGGCAAAGAAGGAGTGGTGTTTCGGGTCTGCCCTACACAGACACAATGGAAAATGCAAATATAATGTAAGTAACTTTTGATGAGTTTATACCGCAATTTCATTACTATACAGTGGCTTTAAAGACGGGTTCAGTTGTACTTGTTCGTTCTATGTGGCATATTGTTTTCTACCGCGCACTATCTTGAGGAGAAACATCTGCTTTTACTGAAGCACCTCAAAACCTTCCTCTTTGCTTCCGCTTTCTCTCTCCCTCTCCCCTGCTACAACTGGTCCACTGTCTGCGACCTCGGTCCTGGGCCCTTCCACTCTCCACCTGCACTGCCTCCCTGTCAACCCCTGCACTGGGGGACTGTCTCAGTATCCTACAGCCCCCCCTTCCCAGCACTTGTTCTGCACTTACCTTGCACTTGCCACCAGCTGGCCCTATTTATTTATTATTTTATGCTACTTACCTTGTACTCCACTCCCCCCCCCTCCATGCCTCGCCACGCCTTTAAACACTTGTGTACACCCAGTAGCGCTGTCCTCGCTATGAAATGAATAATTTTAATAAGGATCTGATGGTGAGACTAATTTCATTTTTTATGTTTTTAGGTACATCATTCACTACTGTCTGTGTCACGAGTACCAGACACCTGCGGACGGGTTCTACAGCCGCCAGTTGCTTCTCCGCGTGAACAACGTTACCACCCTGACCATTTTATGGGACGATCGCCAAGTACAAGTATGCCCTTACGCGGTACTAACGGTTAGATGCAACATACCTACCGTTGTGGTGGCCTAGTGCCTGGTTGTTGGAACAGCCATGCGATTATCAGTGCGACCGAAGAGCTTATTTTTATCGTAAACCAACACCCTGTGTACTGCACACGAACATCGCTTCCCTCAAGACGAACTAATTTGGATCGAGAGCAAAGAAAAATGCAAATCGCTGAATATTCTCTAAACATTTGATGTCCAATAAACGTACTTTGCCAAATGTACAATCTTGCCGTTTGCTTTTAAACCACGGTTTCACATTCCGAATTGTGGCGCTGTATTGTGAGATGCTCTAAGACCCTGTGTACAGCAAAGGACCATCGCGTTCCTCAATACGAACTTTTTGGAACGTGAGCAAATAAAAATGTAAATCGCTGAATATTCTCTAAACATTTGATGTCAAATAAATGTACTTTACCACATTTACAATCTTGCGGTTTGATTTCAAAGTACAGTTTCATATTCCGAATTGTGGCGCGCTGTATTGTGAGCTGATCTGTGTTGATTTCCGGGGTCTGTGTGGAGTCGCGTAGAAGACGCCTGGGCGCGTTTGCCTACGCAGCTCAGTCACGTCACGGATAGAGGCGGGGAATATGAATGTTTTGATAAAGTCTGTTTCAGGGGCGGGGGATTTGATTTAGTGCCGCAAAGGCAGGTGAGCCAGGGCGATGCGGCGGAATGATAGGATTATCACAAAATGGAGGCTGATTTCGAGTGCGATAATGGGCGAAAAGTCGGGTAAGGTCCATAGGAACGTAGGAAACTATCTACCGATTTATGCTTACAAACACATGGCCGACCCGTAGGGACAATAAAAAAAAAGTCCCGGAACTCTCCTTTAAGCAGGTTCGAAAATGAAATAAATAGGGCAAACGACTACTGCCAAAACCGTGCTAATAAACATTTGTCATGGTGCCTCACGATTGGCCCTCTGGTAATTCAGGAGGCAAGTTGACAAATGTTTAACATTTTAGCACAGTGTTGTCTGTAGTTTCTACTCTGCTGAGACATAATCACTTTATTTTGGAATCCTTTTTGGTGTCGTATGTTGGACACAGTCGGTATGAAAATAGCAATGCTGAAATGTATTGATGGCCATTGTGGTTTTTCTTTGGACAAGACAGCAGAAAAGTGTTGTTGGGTGGGAAATAGCCTAAGTTTTTACTCGCTCTGACAAATTCGGGGACAAGAAATATGCCCATCCACATAATAAATCAATTCGCCGCTGCCTCATTAACTTCCTTTTGTGTGCCAGCGGGTAATGAACGACCAACCATCCTGTTCCCTTCCCCCACTCCCCCCTTTTCAGGCCTTGCTTTAACTTTGAACTGGCGTGAAGCACACTTGTCATTGAAACGCATGCATTTCATTCACCTGTACACTGTCGTAGCTCGTCCTACTAGACGGCTGTCCTCTGTATTACCAGGCAAGACACCATGCACGAGTTAAAAGATCTATTTTATTTATTTCGTAATTCTATATTCAATACTCCGCATGGTTGCAGGCAAACCCCACTACAAACTTGTGTCTCGGACTTGGCCTAAAACAGTGGCTCTCTGAGATCGTACTGGAGCCCAAGTAAAGCAGAATGTAGTGCGCTGGAAGTAGACAAAATAAGGCAATCCGAACTACTGGAGGTACTGTATCGTTTTGTGCTGCTTGACAGCCACTGACTGTTGCTTTGACAGCTGTGAGCTTTGTCACTTTAGTTTCGGTTGCATTGCCTTTTAAATAATTGTTGTTTTATTGGTGGGGGCGTCTGTTAATGTGATTTATACTATGTAGTTCTTTGGCATCTGGGTATGTTGAAAAGCTTTGCTACTCTAGTCATATAGTGTGTGGTCATATTTAGTGGTACTTAATTCATATAGATGGACTGCTTTAGCTGCCCATTGGGAATTCGGCTGTGTGTTTCGGTGGCTGTAAATTGGGGCAGGGGGCTGGTTATCTTGTAGCTGGCTTATTTGTTTTTTTTTCTTTTTTTTAAACTGGCAGTTTGCTAGCTGTGACTTATTGTGGCCACCGCTGTCCATGAGGCTATCCTATCCTATTAGCTATCTCAGTGGCTTAAGCATAGGTCTCAGACTCTGGAGGCCTACCTGCATTTCACAGGTTTGAATCCCAGAAAGGCCGGCAAAGCCCTTAGGTCACTAAATTCAATACTTTAAATTGCCTATTACAGCCCCTAGTAGTGACTGTACTCTTGTATGAAGATCTAATGCAAAACTGTCATATTGTAAGGTCCTGTTTCTAAGTGTTGGTATCATTCCATGATTCTGGTTGTGTGATTTGATATGTTTCTTAGCTTCAGATCTGTATTATGTGATTAAGTAGCGGTTGATTTGGTTTACTGATGCTTTTGGCTGCTTGGTTTAGTAAGATTCAGTCGCTGGAAGTTCATAGTTTTGTAGTGAAACTAAATAGCCGTTGATTGATTGGTCTAGCACTCGGTAGCAAAGTGTAATAGTTTGTAGGTAGGGGTGATGGGCTTAGATAGTTGGGTAACTATATTCTATATTTGGATTTGCCAGTTTTCAAACTTTTACCTAATAAAGGGGATTGTAGCATTTAAATCGCTGCAAGTTTGTCTCCTATAGCTAACTTGTTTTGTTGGGGCAGTTCAGCAGATGGTTGGTTCCTAAAGTTGGGTTGAATGGGATCGCGTGTAGTGAATTCTGGTTTGTGTTTGGAATTCGAAGCTTTCATTTTTCTTTTGCTGTACGCATCTGGTAACTTTGTTTATTTGATGCATTTTTGGGGCTGCAATTATGGTTGAGATTCAGTAACCCCAGCTCTCCTGGCTTGCTTCTAGATGTGTTGCTATACTGAGGTTTGATAGTGTAGTCTTGGTAGCTACTGGTTGCTAAAGGATGGCTGATCGTCTATAGGATTCGGTAGCTGCTGGTCATTAGTAAATTGGTTAGTTTATTGGTGAGGATGGAGCTGTGATTTGGTGAATTACAGTTTAGTTTTGGTGGTTTGCTAGGCATGTTTGCTCGCTGGTGGATTTTGTATATGATGTGGTTTCTTCATATTGTAGAGTAACCCCTCAACGCTCGCTCTAGGAAAATTGCAACCCAAAAGGCCCAGCACACCTCTTGCAAGGAGAACGAGTTTTCTTTCCACAAAATTAAAGATGTGCCAGAAAAGTACTCCGCTGCCACGCAGCGTTCTGGCAAAATCGGTACGAGCGACACTTTATGAAGGCGTACAGCGTCATCAGTGACATAAATTACATAACGTACAAATCCAAATGGCTGGTTGAGACCCTATGCCATAGCCTACCTGCTCCATAAGGGATGCCAGGCTGTTGGTCCCAGCCCCTTCTGTCCATCTTATGCCAAGTGGGCACCCCAGGCGTGTCATTGGGCATAAAGCTACAATTGGTAATTATGTAAAGGAAAACAATTCTATCTCTAACCTGATGTGCATCTGGTACTGCAGACAAGGGCTAGGAGTATATTTTAGGTCATTGCATCTAACAGGCTACAGTTCAATTCCAGACACGACAACGCCTATCCGATGCCCCCCCACCCTCGTTTTGGCTACGTTTTACCCCTCCTGGCACCTCGCAGCATGTATCATATGACCTATGGTGAAGGCAACTGGTCCCTGTTTTCTGATCTTTCTTGATCGATAGGGATTTAACAGTTTTAAGGTTGGCGGTCTGGGATTGACTGGTGCCTTGGTATGCTGGGGTTCTTGGGATGTGGGCATCTGAGTACGATCACTTGGAGCTGGGACATGGAAGGTCAGAGGCTTGTTCCCTTCTTCTTGTGGGGTTGCTTTTGGCAGAGTTCGCCCAAACTCTTCCCCCCTCCCCCATCCCCCAAGTGGGATATAAATGCTGGCTACATAAAACAATGATAGGCCTATGAATCTCTGTAGCCCTGGCCTTTCTTGCTGGTGCCCACGCTACAATCTATTTCCTATTCTCGCATGCATACACTTATTACCATGTGCGTGTGGCTTGAGCAGCGACCCAGGCTGCAGCTGCAGAACTAGGCCTCAATTTCAATATGGCTGCTACTATCTTAGATGGCATTTGGTTTTCCCATATACTAGAGAAAAAAACGTACACCACCCTCCCCTCACTATAGCCCCCCCCCCGACTCCTTGTACCCTCACTCATTCCCTACTGCACACTTACAGGCCTCTGCCTCATCCGAAAGCGCTGGGGGGCCTGGGATAATAGCTTCCCACAACCACCCCTCTCCCAAACATTATTCGTTTAGCTGCTTCATTTTTTGGAGGGGCTGGGGGAGGAGGGTGGTAGCATGTGTGGTTTGTAAGATATGGTTATTTTAGTTGGCGCAGACTTTAATCCGGGGAGCATCAGAGAACTTTATAGATAATCTGCATGTAGGAAAAAAAAAAAATCAGAGCTCCTTCCTGAAATGGCGAGTGTGGTGTTGATGCAGGAGGGTCCAGACCCTGGGAGTAGAAAGAGGACTGTCTGTATATGTCCTTGCATCTGGTGGATCACAGGCCGCCGGAGAGAAGCAAAGACAATTGCAGACTTAAACTGTGCTGGTGCAGGAACGAAAGAACCAGAATGGGTCCTTCTTTCTACACTCCTTGACTCTGGCACCTCCGTCCCATCCATACCAGAGCCGTCCCCTCACATCTACATTTCAGGGAGGTGCTCCAAGCCCTACTCTTTCAGAAATGGGTCCACACCCTCTCTAGTCCCAACCAAGGAGACTGGGTGATATGCTTCTGTTTCCTGCCCTGTTTCATAAAAAAAAAAAGTTTTGGGTAACTGTTTCTCTTCTGTTTTGCACCCCACTGCCTTGTATGGATCTGTTATAGCTTCGCTGCTTCGCTGTGTACTCTTATTCCCACCCCCTCGCCCCCCCCCCCCCCCCCCCCCTCATGATTTTTAAAGTGCCCTGTTTTTCGAAGTCCGGTCCATGCTCAATAGGTAACCTAATTAGTCTAATAATTGTATGGGGTGTAGTTGGGTCCCCAGACGGTACTGCAAGCTATGCTGTTATATCCACTGAGTACTTGGTCAAATTGAACAAGTTCAGGGCGAGGGACGCGAGTATGTGCCCTGTTTACGAGTTGAGGATGCTTCTACGGCCTTTCTCTGTTTTTGTCGGTTCAGACGAGGACACGGTAAAGGGATTTTGTTTTAGAGAATGTGTTCGGGGGTTGTTGGTGTGTGCGGCCATGACCTTGGGCAAGTTTACAATTTGGACCAATACGGCTATGCGTGGTTGCTGTGTGTAACATTATTCCTGAAACGGATTGAAATGCAATAAGGATGCACTCGCAGATTAAACGCAGAATGGGAGATTTCCATGGCGCGTTTTTCCCGGTGGAGTTGGTGCGGGGGAAAAGGGGGGGGTACTTGAAATTGAGAGCTTCCGTGTCGTCACCCGCCAAACTTTCTCTGCCACAGTTTTCCATGTTTTTAAAAAGGTTCTGTGTCCAGCGGACGGGGTCCCACGTAGATTCCAGAGAGGGAGCCAATAATAGTCGCTAGTGGCGCACATTCCGCAGAGCGCCATTCTGGGACGGGAGCCAGGCTTTCCACACAAACACGCAGGAGCGCCTCCGTGCACGTTCGTGTCTGGCAAGCCACTACGCAAGCGAGCCCAGAGACGCCTCTAAAAATAGCCTTTAACAATAGGAAAAATACATCATTCCGCACAGCACCCAATCAAGCCTCGCGTTTGTTTTCGGATAAAAAAAAAAATACTGCCACATGTCTGCTTTTCAGCGTCACCAAGAGCCCCCATCGGTTCAAGCCTGGGCATAGCTAGGTGCCCAACAGCAGGGCCAGGGTGGGCAAACCTGAAATCGAGGGTGGGTGTTGGAGTAGACACTCAGGGGCGATGATGACCGCTCGGTGGTTGTGTGATCACGAACGCCAATATATGTTCCTAATCTAAAACCCCATATTGTAGCTCGAGACATAAAGGTCTCAGAAGAAGCAAGGTGACGGTGTGCAAAGTGGTATCGTACAGAGGCGCCTAATATGTGGTGGTGTAGATACAACCCAGCAAGCTTCTGTACATGTCGCACTCATGATATGGCATTCATAACGCGCCTATACACAAGTGTTTGAAGGCGCAACGAGGCAAGGGAGGGGGAACAAAGGAAAGACGGACAACGATCCTACTAGGCCAGATGTCATTCAGATCGTGCAAGTGCATGGGAGGGGGGGGGGGCAAAAGTGTGAGGGGGAAGGGAGAGGGGAAAGTGCAGTACAAGGGATGGTATAATAAATCAGATAAATAACAGTGGCCAGCAAGTGTATGGTAAGTGCAGAACATAGGTGCTGGTAGGGAAAACAGTCCCCAGGTGCAGGGGTTGCCAGGGAGGCACTGCAGGTGGGCAACTCGCGGGCCTGGGCCCGAGATCAGAAGGGTGGCCAGGTAACCAGTGCAATATCTGTCAGGAAATTCAATAGGGGAGAGGAGGAGTGAAAGCAGAAGCAAAGGGGAAGGTTTTGAGGTGCTTCCAGAACCAGAGATGGTTTTCCTAAAGTTTCAGGGAGGCAGGAAGGCTGTTCCAGAGGGAGGCCCCTGCCGAAGAGAGAAATCTACCACCAGCTCGTTGCTTGGAGAAGCAACTGACCCTGAGGGAGTTGGAGGCGGATGAGCGAAGAGCTTGAGAAGGAAGATATTTATGAAGAGAGAGTTGAAGGTATTTCGGCCCCAGGCCCCAGAAGGCCTTGTGTACAATGCAGAGGGTTTTGAACTTAATCCTCGCAGCCACTGGGAGCCAGTGCAGAGATTTCAGTGCTGGAGAGATACGATCCCTGGGCTTGAGGCCAAGGACCAGTCTCGCAATCCTGTTCTGGATAAGTTGCAGAGGGCGGAGAGTAGAGGCAGGCAGATTTTTTTTTTTTTTTTTTTTTAAACATGTTTTTATTAAGTTTCTATTGGCACAATTTTACACCATGCAAGGATCAAACTTCATTCAAAGAAATCCCTCCCTCCCCCACCTGCATAACTCGGTGTGTAAATGTTTTAAATCAGAAGATCTTTTCCTCGTTCACGTGAATAAGTCCAATAGTCTTATATTGTGTAGGCACCATTGTTCTTTATATTCTTTTTGAAGGAATTCCAGTACACCTCCCCAGTCCTCTCGGAATTTCCCATGGTCCCCTTGGATGTTATAAGTTATTAGTTCTGATGTGACCAGACCCTTCGTGTCCAATCAACAACCAATGGTGGGGATTCGTGTTTCCAGTTTCTAGCAATTTCCAACCATGCTCCTATTAGAAGGCCCATAAAGTTTCTTTTCTGCGGGGTAGTTAGCGTTTTGTCTTTTGGATCCCAAAAGCCCCCTAGCCATATTTCTTCTCCCAGGTGTTCCGTTCCCTGGAACATTCCCATCATATATTTTTTTTTTTTTAAACTCTCCCCAGAATGGTCTTATCCTCGGGCAGTCCCACCAGATATGTTTCCAATCTCCCAGCCCGCCACACTTTTTCCAACAGTTATTCGGGGAGGTAGGATACATCTTATTCAGTTTCTCCCTTGTATAGTGCCATTGCACCATCATCTTCACCCACATTTCTCTCGTTTGAATGGCTCTTGTCAGTTTTGGCATCAAGCCCCACAAGTATTCCCACCTCTCTTTGGGGAGTGCGTAGCCCAGGGTCTTCTCACATTTCTTCATATATAGCCATGTGGTAGGTTCCTTCAGTGCATTAATACATTTGTAAGTGTTGTAAACAAATTTACGAGATCCAGAGTGCGTCACAATGTAGTTCTCAAAGGGGGTCAAGTCCCTAGTCCGTACTTCTTTTATACATGGAGTGCTCAGCCAATGATGCATCTGATCATATTCATATCTATCATTTGGTGTCAGATTCAAGAGTTTTGCAATCCTCGAAGGATCTGATCTGTTGATTCTGTTGCATATCTCCCACCATCTTGCACCCCCTCCCACTTGCGAAACGCTCCCTTGTCCATTCCAGGGGGGAATTCGGGGTTTCCAAATATTGCATTAACGGGGCGGGGTCCTTGGTCAGGGTTTCGTTTGTCGTGGCAGCGTCCCATACCCCCAATGCCGTCTTCATTAGTTCGCTAATGTGGGTGTTTGCATGTCAGAATAGTTTATTTATCCATAGCATGTGCCTGGCGGATGTTGTCGCTACTGCCCTATCCTGCCTTTCCCAGATTTTCTCCCCCTGTTCCGATATCCAATCCCTCATGACCCACAGCTGGGCCGCCTCGTAGTATTTTTTGAAGTGTGGCATGGCACATCCCCACCCCCCCACCCCCCTCCTTCCTATGAGCTGTCAATACCGCATTAGAGATTCTTGGGGTCTTGTTCTGCCAGACATATTTGGAAACCGCAGTCCTAAGTGCTTTGAAAAAGGCCTGTGGGGGCTTTATCGGGAGGGCCTGAAACATGTACATTAGTTTGGGGAGGATTGTCATTTTGACTGCCGTGATTCTCCCCCACCAGGGAATCGCTAACGGGTTCCATTTTAGCAGGTCCTTTTTGACTTTTTCTAGGATTTGCGGGTAATTGTGGGAGTACAATTTATCTATGTGGTCTGTGAGGGTGATTCCTAGATATCTGACGCCAGAGGTGGCAATTTTCAGTTGAGTCTCAGTTGAGTGGCTGCTGTGGCGGTTTTTTTTTTTTTTCTCTCTCTATTCCCCGCCAGAATCAACACCTCTGATTTTTGCCTATTTGTTTTCAGCCCTGAAATCTCTCCAAATCGTTCTATGGTTTCCATTAAGTGTGGGAAGGACTTCTCTGGGTCTCCTAGGGCCACCAGCATATCGCCAGCATAGGCCACCGCTTTATGGGTCAGCCCCGCCATCTCTATTCCCTACACCTCCGGCAAATCCCTTATTTTTGCCAAGAGAGGTTCCAAGTATATGGCGTATAGAAGAAGGAAAAGCGGGCACCCTTGCTTCGTCCCTCTTCCTAGGTGCACTATGTCCGATAACCCTCCATTCACCGCTATCCTTATGGACGGGGAGTTGTAGTTGGCCCTAACCTTATATATAAAACCCTTGCCCATTCCCATCTTTTGCAGAACCCGAAAAAGGTAAGACCATTCTACTCGATCAAACGCCTTTTCGGCGTCTAAGGCTACCAGTGCTGCAGGGGTTTGTTTGATGCCTAATCTTTTCAACTAGGTGTAGGACTCTTCTGATGTTATCGTGTGTCTGGCGGTTTGGAACAAATCCTGACTGGTCTTGGTTGATTAACCTCGGAAGTACTAGGGCCAGTCTGGTCGCTAAGATCTTCGTGTACAGTTTAGCATCCAGGTTGATTAAAGCTATAGGGCGGTAAGAGGTAGGGAGTTGCTCTTCTTTTCCCTTTTTATGAAAGACCAGCACTTCTGCCTCGTTCATAGACCGTGTCAGATTCCCCTTCTCCCCAAATTTATTGTACAGTGATGTGAGTATCGGGGCGAGGTTATCCCTATATGTCTTGTAGTATATGGCAGTGTACCCGTCCGGGCCCGGGGCCTTGTTATTCGGGAGGGACTGTATTGCTGCATGTACTTCTTCTATGGTGATGTCCCTATCTAAGGCCTGTCTATCGTCTTCCGTCAATCCGGGGAGGTGAACCCCGGCCAAGAAGGCTTCCTGCAGGTCCTCCTTCGGATGGTCGGAGTACAATTTTTGGTAATATCTGCCTAGTATCCTTCCTATTTCTTCCGTCTGAGTTCTAAGTTGACCTGAATTGCTCGTATTGTCTGGGCTTGCTGTTTCCCCCTCAGTCTTGCCAGGAGTCTGTCTGCTTTGTTTGCCTTTACATAATACCAGTGTTTCGTGTAGAGTAATGCCCTTTCTGCTTTTTTCGTTCTGAGTGTTTCCAATTGCCCCTGAACATGTCTCATCGTGCGCATGAGTTTTCTGGTGGGCGTCTGAATTAGTTCTGCATGTATCGCCCCAATTTGCTCTTCTAATTCTTTTTCCCACTGACGGTGCGTCTTCTCTTTCTGTATTTTAAGTGCTATGAGATGTCCCCTAATGACCGCCTTGTGGGCGTCCCATAGTGTATCCATATTTGTTCCAGGGAGATTGTTAATGGCCCAGAATTCTAGGATGTGTTCTCTTAGCGTCTGGCTCACCACCGGGTCTCTAATGATGTCCTCTGGGAGGCGCCTGTTCCATAAACGGTGGCCATGTCTTGGCCAGATAATATCTGCCCACAGCGGGCCGTGGTCAGAGTGTGATGGGTTCCATCTCAATCTGTTTTACCCTGCCTAGAAGCCCCGCTGATACCCATAGGTAGTCTATTCTCAAAGCTGTATTATGTACATGTTAATAATAGGAGGTTTTCTGTTTGAGGTTGCCATTCCTCCATGCGTCTGTCAGCCCTAGGTTCGTGAATTTCTGCTTTAAGTTTTTGGATGGGGTGCCTTGATCTCGATGTCTGGGTCCGGATCTGTCTAGGGATGGGTCCCACGCCATGTTGAAGTCCCCACCCAGTATGATGTCCCCAATCGCTTGCTGTTCTATTCTATTCAGGGGATCACTCAGGAAGCCCTCCTGACCAGTGTTGGGAGCGTATACTGTGGCCAAAGTGAGGGGTCTGCCTTCAATTGTTAAAGTTATTATTATGCATCTTCCCTGTTTGTCTCTCCAAGACGAGTTAACCTGTGCATGTAAAGAGTCTTTGTGCGCTATCAGTACCCCAGCTTTTTTATCCTGTGCATTTGCCTGAAATATTTGATTGAAGCCCTTGAGACGCACCTTCTGTTTATCCCGCTCTCTGTGTATTTCCTGAAGCATTACAATATCATATGTGCCCTGCCTGATGGAATATTCCACTTTTTTACGCTTAACGGGGTACTTGAGGCCTCTGACATTGTGTGTCGAGATCTTTATCCCCATTGGTGTTTGTGGGCTATCTGGCCTGTCCTATGATCCTTTCTCCCTTTCTCTGTTTTTGAGTTATGCTCGGTTTTTCCCCTGTCCCCAACGCCCCCCCCCCCAAAACTTGCGCAATCCCCACCAACTGGCACATTTCCCCTCTTCCCTCCCAACAACCCTGAGGATGGCATGATTTCCTATTAACGCTCAGGTGTGTCGCCTTGTGCTTCATACCCTCTAACACTCTCAGGGACAACTTTGAAGGGGTTCCTAACATGACTTCAGAGACCCCGGGTCCTCACTCTCCTCCCCTCCCGGCACCTGTTATATCGGACTCGCTTTTCCTGCAGTCATATTCTTGGCTCCTTGCGCACCACCTTGTCATGTTTTCTGGTTCACCATTCCTGCCCTCTGTCGGTCTTCATTTCCTTTTACTGGGGCGCTGCACCCTTTTGTTTATCGTTTTCCATTCCCCCCTGCTCTTCCTCTCGAATGGGACCGTGCCGCTTGCATGTGGGGAAACGTCGTCCTGCTCCTGTAGGTTTAATATGGTCAAACCTTCCTCTTTTGTGGTTATCCTTTTTTGCGCGCCATCCCAGGTGAATAGTAGTCCAAATGGAAACGTCCACTTGTACCTAATTTGACGCGTGGGGAGTTCTTTTGTGATTTGGGCCATGTCCCTTTTCTGAAGCGTTGATAATGCAATATCCTGATAGAAATGTACCTCCTCTCCATTCATTCGGATATGGTCCATTGCCCTGGCCTTCGTAGAATCTGCTCCTTCTGTGCATATCTCGTGAGGGCCACCAGGACATCTCTCGGGCGGTTACCTTGGGTCATCGTTCTCCTTGGGCCCACCCTGTGTATTCGATCGATCGGTATTTCTTCTTCCTCCTGCATGTCAAGGATGTCTAGGAAAACTTGTTGCAGGGCCGATTTAAGATCTTTATCCTCAACCGACTCTGGCATGTTTTTGATACTGATGTTGGACCTACGCAATCTATTTTCTAAGTCTTTGCATTGAATCTCCAGATTATGCGTCTGGCGGGCCAGTTGTTCCTGCAATTCTGCCATTTGTTGCGTTTCTTCCTCGATGTTCTGTACTACTTTCTCTAGGGTATCCGTTCTTTCACCCAGTCCATCGACTTCTGTTCTTAGTTCCTGGAGCGCTGATTTAAATTAGTTCTTCATGGCATCTAGGTGCGAGTTCATGGAGTCCATAAATTGCAGCTGGAACGCCCCGAACCACGATTTTAGGTCTTCCTTCGTGGCCGTCTCGGCGTGGGGAGCGTCTACTCCCGGGGTGCCTCTCGTTCCTTCGTGCGCTCCGGCCTTGTCTGGGTTCCCTTTGTCTCCCCCCCCCCCCCCCAGAGGTGGACCAGGTTCTGATCCTGCTTCTGTGTGTGGGACGAGGGGGTTGCCTGTTTTTGCTTCCCTCTTGTCTGTGACATCTGGGCTCCCGGTTGCAGAGCAGGCTTTTTGCTTATTACTCCGGTAGGGAGAGGTCCAAAGCCCAACACCACCCCCCCCCCCCCCCACCTTGTTGCGGCAGATTCCTGGTCCGTTGTGTTGCCCGTCCCCTGAAGATGGTGTCAGAGGGGCGGCAAGGGGCCATCGTGCTGGTCCGTGGACGTCCCTCCGCCGGCGAGTGAGTCAGATGGGGCGGGCTCTCCGTTGGTCTGATTGCTGCCCCTCGATGAGGACGCCGGCTGTAGTGGTCGGCGGGAGGCCCTCCCGCGACTTGATGCGTCCGCCCTCGGGGTGATGCGCCTGGGGGGAGGGGGGGAGGGCGTTTGTTTCCTGCCTCGGTGAGGTCTCGGCGAGTGCTGCAAGGGCTCGAAGCCCGGTTTAGGTCATTCGTGCGAGCCGAGTTTCTTTAGCCGCTGCTGTGGCGCGGGAGGGGAGACAGAGCTCGGCTCACACGCGTCCTCCCTCCACAGCGGCCATCTTGAAGTCAGGCAGGCAGATTTAGATGGGGGCTGTTACAATAGTCCAGCCCAGAGAGAACCAGGGTTCTGGAGACGGTGAGCTTCTGGGGGAAGGAGAGGAAAGGAAGAATACCTCTGACGAGGTCATCCCCACAGTTATTTACCACTACCTTTTTTATAACTGTAATCATTGTTATAAATAAACATGCTTAATACCAGGATTGGTTTTTAAGAGTGGGATCAGGATTCGAACTTGGTGTTTGCTTGTCTTGCTTTCAAGACAAACGCGTTGCCCCTGAGCTATTCTTCCTCCCCATCCCTCTGTATAAAGTCTTCACGTCTCTGTAGCGGTCGCCCGGGACTTCATGTCGGTATCCCATTGCAGGCAAGGTTTCAGTTGGGGGAGGAGGGGCGTCGTTGGGGTGGTACTCTATTCTGGGTTGACTTTGTGACGTCATCATTGGTCATCTGATGGCAATTCTGTCACTGCCATCTCCAATTGTTCTCCAGCTCCGTCCGATGTGACTTGTGCATCCTGGGAGATGCTTGCAGTGCTATGCAGGAAGAAAAATGTTAAATTGTCTCAATCTGTTACCTCCTTTTTGCTATCAGCTTGTCACCAGTATTGGGGATGGTTTGAATGATATACCAACTTGCTGTATGGTCTCGAATTCTATATGAGCACAGTGTCTCCAATTCAAAGCATTTTCTCTTATCCTTCTCCTCTTGCTTTCCGCTGTGTTGTGCTTTTTCCTCCTTGAAGCACACTTCCTTCTTGAGTGTCCATTTGCACTGGTTTCCATCATGGAACGGTGGGGATTGTTGTTCTGGGAGCACTGCCCTGTAAGATGCTGGCCGGCGCAACTGTTGTGGCCATGTGCGGGGTTGCCATGTATTTGATGCCATTGGCCACTAACTGTCTCCGGTTCCAGAGGCACCTCAAGACCTTCCTCTTTGCGTCTTACTTCGCCCCTCCTCTCGCTTGCTGACTTTTCCTCTCTCTCTCTCTCAGCACCATGCACCTGGCCTACTCTGTCTTCCGGGCCCAGGTACCTGCTTACCCTGCCACCCATCTGCACTGCCGCCAGGCAATCCCTGCACTGGGGTCTGCATCTGTAACCCTACAGACCCTGCACCGCCCCCCCCCCTCCTCCCCTGCACTAATCAGACATACCCGGTCTGCTGTCTCAACCCAGCACTTGAAACTTGCTGGCTGCATCACCACTGTTTTTTTTTTGTTGCCTTATTTATTTGTATTATTCATCTGTTTTTTGATTTGCTCCATTCCATGCACTTTTCCTCCTTCCCTCTCCCATGCAGTTGCGCGT
Source organism: Ambystoma mexicanum (assembly GCF_040938575.1). Lineage (NCBI taxonomy): Eukaryota > Metazoa > Chordata > Amphibia > Caudata > Ambystomatidae > Ambystoma > Ambystoma mexicanum. Next base: position 320,014,086 of record NC_090926.1, on the reverse strand, counting down.
TCTCCATGTCATTGGGCCTAGTAAGATCGTTGTTTTCTTCTTCCTTGCCTTGTTGCGTTCTTCAACACTTGTGTATGAGCGTGGTACAAATAAAATATAATATACCTGCACTGGCACAAAGTCTGCCTACCTACTGACCACACTATCCAACGGGTTGCGGATAGTGTTGTCCGTATGTAGGCAGACTTTGTGCCAGTGCTGGCAGCCAATGGCATCAAATCTTGGAATTCGGTGAGTAGCTTCTCAGTTTTTCTCTGCATGCACGCAGAGCGTCAAGCAATTGAGCTCGTTCTTCGGCAGAATTGCAGCTAAGGAGAATTGATGTGTCCATGGGTGTGGCATGTATAATTTGCCCATCTGGAAGTTATGTTTGAACATAGTCCGTGGGATGCCTTGTATAAGAATGGGGGAGTATTGCCTCCATATGCATATAGGCGAACTTTACTTTGTTTCAGAGTTGGGCATGGATGGCGTGAACATGGCAAATTGGGCCTTGCTCCAGACATTTACTGATGTGCTTGTATCGTGAAGGGCTGGTGAGTGTGTTCTGGCAATCTGTACTCTGCAGGGCGGTTTTACCTGGTTTGCGACCAGTGTGGAGATCCTCCATACAGAATTTCATCCTAGTCACAGTTGTCAGCACGGTTGGATCTCAAAGAGGGTATTGTGCCTGCAGAGAATTTCAATATGATACACTTGGCACATTTAGTGCTATGGTGTTGTAGATGGCCACTGTAGTCACATGACTTGGTGGGTGGGTATACTGCTGCACTCACGAAGGGCATCTTGGCTGTGTTCCCCTGTGTACTACGGTTGCCGTTTTGTGAGGGCGGGAACTTCGTGCCGTGCATTGCTACAGATTGGAATGCTAATTCCATCTTCTCACCTCCCTTTATTTCCATGAGTTTGTACAAGCAGCCCAGTTCTAGAATGCACTGTAATGGTGAGTTTTTGTTTGCAGGGTTGTTCAAGATGTAGCCCGGGCACATCCGTGGGGTGCATGTGGAGGTAGGGGGCGTAGTCTCGCATGGAAGGTAGCTATCGCTACGTGCGCTGCATGTCTTAGTTGCTAATACTCTAATTCTGCATTAGCCTTGGGATTGAAGTATTCTGCCATGGTCCATTTGGCTATATGACAGGTTCAAGGTTTTTAATATCTAATGGACTTGTGAGCTGGCGTAGAAAAGCATGGCTGACTTTTTTTCACGTCATCGTCAATCTCGGGTAGTGTTCCCATCCTTTCAACCCAGAGGGAGGGGGTGCCACAAGCATTTCAAATTCATATATGGGTATGGCAGATGAGCTGGATTTATATGCTGCCCTTGCCATGGGAGGGGTTACAGGAAGGGCTGCATCTTCATCCGTGTCCCCCATCTTGCCTTCGCTGCATCCTACCTGGAGTACTACAGGTTTGGTCACCCAGCAAGCCTCTGTATTGGAACTCTCACTCTCTGGATGATGACCTGCTGGATAATTGTGTGCACTCCACAGCTAGAAGGACCATCAAGGGCCCCTGAGGGAAGGGAACAAAAGATCAGACACGGCACGCTCTTTTGCTGGCCACCCAGCACCCAAGAGACTGCGATCCACGACATCTACTGGCACGTGTGCTGACCCCCCCCCTTGCCTCTTGTACGCTATCTCGCGCCCCACTTGACTGCGTACTTGTCAGTCTGACTCCATAACAAAGACAGTACGCAGCGCAACACTATTGGACTTTACCCCACACCCTGCAGTCTGGACAGCCCTGTTTCCTGGCGCGGGCGATGGCCCGGGAGCAGTAAGGGGCCAACCCAGAAAGCTGACTCTTATCTGGCCCTACAAAAGATTGCAGCCTGCTGTGCTGGTGAGTGCTCCTGAGGTGTTTGGCTGGCTGCTCCTTGCCGACTTTTGGATGACTGCGATGCGTTCGAAATATGCAAACTAAGGAATGCATATTCCAAACGCAGCGTGTGAGATGTTCTGGAGTCACACACCCTGTGCCCCTCATTCTTTGTGTTGACAGCCTTAAAATGCCGTCGGCTGAACGTTTTGACGGCGACCAGCGATTTAGTCAGGAGGCCTAATTATTAGACGGAATGGGCCAGAGAACAACATACGGCTCAGCGCTTCATTCGCGTTGAACCTAGCAGTCCAACTAACAAAGTGGTAGAGCAAATGGTTGTCACCCAGGGCTCCGGCTTAAACGTTTTCCACGCATGACAATTGAGGGCGGTGTGATGATAAATTCAGCACTTGTCCATTTTTCTCCAGATGCCCTTGAGTACATCACTGCTTTTTATTGAAGACTGTTCTGCGAAGTGGTTTTAACAAACGCACACCACTGAAACCAGTAGACGGCAGAGACTGTAACAGGGGTATTAGTCTTTTTTTACCCAAACAAACAGTTCTCGCTCTGATCCCCTTATGGACCAAAACAAGTCTTACGGGCCTGGAGACAGACCAGAGCCAGTGTCTTCATTGTAAAATATCTAAGCTATTGTTACAGTAAACACTATTTTAGAATTTAGAGAGTCTAGGGAAATACATTTGTTTGTACCTGAAATAGACAGCGGAACTATGCCATAGTTCTCTTTTTCATTCATGCTTAAAAAAAAAAGTGGTTGAAAAGGGGAGGTCTACAAGAATTTATGGAACAGTGACTTTTGAAGCACACAGAAGAGGTTTTATCTTTCTTCTTTGCTTATTTGATATACTTTTAGATAAGCCGCACACCGGCAAGACGTAGAATTAGCACCACAATAGGCAGCATTAGTGAGAAAATCATGCTATCCTTGTCTCTAAGTGTGTGGACTTTGAGGTCTTCTCTACAACTGCTGAATGAGTGTGGAACCTGTTGCAATGCACTGATGTGTTTGCCCGTCCTTTGTGTTTAATACTTGACTGTCAGGGCAAACCCTGTTTACTTGATATCAGCCCCCCCTCCTGTGTTATCCTTTCAAGTGGGGCAATTTATAAGTGAATGCTCATTTAACAAGCCATTATTTTTACACAGTATGTGCTTAACAGTCCAGTGTTAAGAATTGAACATGGGGCATTTTTATTCACCAGGCCAGCACAAGTATCAGTTAGCTGACCAAACCTATGCATTCTTCAGAGAATTGAAATGCCACACAGAAAAATGTTTAATCTATTTTCTTTATTCTCAGGTCTCTTTATTTGACACACCAAAAGGTGGGGTTTTATTTTATTCTGTATATTACTATTTAGTAGCATATGGCACATCCCTGGGAAGGTTAACTGTTCTTTCTTGTTTGGGACATGGACTAATTGCATCGGCTTCGCATCCAAGGTCTTCTCATTTTCTAAATGAGCAAGCCACTACCTAGTGTGCAGATGGCAACTCAATGTCATTTGGCACCTTGATTGGGGAAAGTAGAGTTCATTTTGTATCACCATGCAGACAGTCCATGGCAAATCAATGTATTGGTGTGCAGAAATGTTGTGTGCGCTCGACAAGCCGCTGCCCTATTGGTTAATGGCATCTATGTGGCGCTCACATATGTAACCCATATTCCTGTTTTTGTCTGTGTCCAATGTCCATGCAGTAGCATACTGGAACATTGTGTGTATGTGGCTCTGACGAGCATGCCATACTGTGACCACACTTAAACGCATAAAGCAATCAAAGAAGTTGCCTGAAATTGTACATCCACAACGCCCTTTCTACACTGCTACACCATGATTTTCACTAGCTGCAGGCCAGCACTAGTAATAGTGAGGTGGTAGTGGCTGAGGAACTGTGGGCCCTTTACCATTCATTACAATCCGGTTTTGTTTAAAACGCTTCATCAGCTTATTACTGGTAAGGCTAAAGATTGTAAAGTTTGTGAGGTACAGTCCTTTCTGTGACTGCTGGACATCTTCTACAGGACAGGGCTCTACGAGGGCAGCAGCAGAGGTTGGTCACCAAGCCTTCTTCCGACGGGTCCATGGTCTCCTTTCAAGTCTTGTAGCTGGACAGGAATCTTGGTTCCTTCAGTTTCTTCCACGATCTCTCTAGAAAGGGTGCAGGGGTCCTCTTCTTATCCAAAAAGCCAGGTGAAAGCAAGCAGCCTATGCTAACCAATGACAGGTTTGCCCCACCCACCCAGCAGTGGTCCAATCGGAACCAATATGTGGATTGGGACCAGACAGTCCCAGCCCCCTTCCTGGCAGCAAACGGGCATAGCCCTCCATAGCCTGCCAAAAGCCACTGCTTTCCCGGGCACTGAAGTCCATATAAGAATTTTCCTTGCCTGCCAGGCCATTAAGAAGGCTAAAAGACAAGATGGCCAAAGGACAAGCAAACAATCTTGTGGCATGGCCATGTTTGACCACTAGCCACAGATAGCCAAATGCGGTAAGAGTAAAACTAAATGCACCTGAAAATGGTAAAAAGTGCTGCCACCAGCCTATCCATTTAGCACACCTAGAGTAACCAAAAATCATCTGAATGTTAGTCTAGGACAAAACAAGTTTACCCCATTGTACTTCATTGTAAGATAAGTTCTCTCAAGTGATAACAAGTTACTAAAAGTATTAACAGGACTAAGTGAAACAAAGTTTCCCAGTACCGACAGTCTAAGGACATGTCAGTTTCCCCATAAAAGATTAGCAAAAACCAGTTTAGTGAAGCTTGTGGCTTCACTGCACTGTTGGGGTCATAATCAAAAATAAAAACAAAAAGTTTGGGGGCCCACGGAAATGGAAAGAAATGTGCAGTAAAGAGGAATTGTACCTGACACTTTGATCAAGAGATCTTTATTTGCAAATAATACAAGGTGGCCCTCTTTTGACCACTAGCCCATGTATAATTTCCAGGGACGTCTCATTTTGTGTGACCATTAAGCATAGCAGTAGAGTTCTGATGTCTCGCTTAAGACCAATTCTGTAAGCTATATCAACTGAGATTGTGACCTGGGGACAATCAGTCAATAGCTGCTTATTTTATTTATTACATTTGGTTACACGACCAAACCCTTGGGTGTCACAGCGCAAGTTGCATATATCTTCGTTATCGTATAAAGGTTACATACAGAATGTTTCCAGTATTACATACATACAGTAGCCACAGTCTACTTTCAAAATTACAAGCATTTAGTAGGCAGAGTGGTATGTACAGTATGGGTATCCTTGTTCTTTGCAGTGAGTAGTCTAGGTTGATGAGAGGGTGACACAATCCACTGAGAAACTGGTGACAAATTATTGGAATTGTTAAATAGCCAAGTTTTGAGTAGCTTTTGAACTTGGGTAAGGAGACTTTGTTGGACAGGTGTGGGGGGGGGGAATTCCAAATGCGGGGAGCTGCAAAGGGGAAGCTGGTGTTGCCTGCTCTTGAGGATGTGAAGCGTGGGATGAGGAGCTGGGTGTTGGCACTGGATCGGAGTAAACTGGGTGAGGTTTTGCGAGTGATGCAGCTATTTGATAGCCTGGAGCGGCATCAAATATGCATTTGTGGGTAGTGGTAAGTGTTTTGTGGAGGATTCTTGCGTGTACTGGGAGCCAGTGTACATCTCTTCTGTGTTGTGTGATGTGGTCTCTTCTTTTAATGCCCAGTGCTGCTCTAAGGGCTTTGTTTTGTAGGAGTTGGAGTTTGGTAAGGTTGTTTTTTGTGGTACCTAGTAGTAAGATGTTGCAGTAATCTATTTTAGTTAGGATAAGGGCTCTAGCAAGGGTTAGGCAGTTGTAGAGAGGAGGGGCCTGCTTAGGGTAATGAGTTTGGCGGTGTAGGATGTTGAGGAGGCGAGCGCACTGATGTGGGAATTCATGGTGAGGTTTGAGTCGAGGTGTACTCCCAGTGTTTTGACTTTGTGGGAGATGGTGATGGAAGTGTAATCTGGGTGGCGTTTGAGTCTGGCCGGGGAACCTATTGTGTGGATCTAGTTTTTTCTCCATTGAGGCAGAGACTGTTATTTGCCATCCAGTTTTGAATAATTAATTAATTTGTTGTCCGACACAGCCTTCAATGTCTCTTGTGTAGGTTCTCTCTCCTTGCTCGGTTCTCTAGATCATCAAATTTCACTCGCCATGCCTTTGTGTCCTCTCTAAGGGAGGCAATTGCCCCCACACCTTGATTACCTTAGCCTCCATATCTGACAGCGATAGTTCATTGTGGTCCACTCTGTTCCCCAGCCCCCGACCCCTTTTCTGATTTCATTAGACTTGGCCATTTCTTTGCAGAGTTCTGCTATTTTCGAATGATTTAATGTCCCGTCTCAGCGTGTCCAGTGAGCGGTGGCGTGAGCACTGGCGTACCTGAAGGTGGCTGGGGGGCCTGTACCATATCCTCTACCATAGCGCCTGCTTGTGAAGGCTTCCTTGTTGACTGTGCCAGGTACGATTGAATGTCAGAGTTCTGGATCTTGCCAGCCTCGGGCCTCTCGCCAGTCCTCCTGTGAGGAATATGGGTCCACCCTTTCCGATATGAGCGCCCCTCAGGGTGTTTGGTAGTCCCTCATTCTTGGTGGCTGCTGCCGGGGCCTGGGTCTCCCCCCATGTATTATATGGCGTAGGCCAGGCCAATGTACGTGCTGGTGGGCGCAGGGAGTGGATCCACAGTCGCCTCCCTCACCTTGTCCAAGCATAAGGATGCCAACAGGATCCCGGGGTCGTCTCCACTCTCCCGTGGCAGGCCAAGTCCCAGCCCTGTCTCCAGGCGCTGCATTGACACAGCCGAGATCTCTCCTACAGTGGTACCCTGTGCGCTGGGTGCCAGTTCTCTGTGCTGTGCGCCAACCCTTCACAACCAGCGCTTGTGGCAATATTGCTTATGTTGTCAACTCTGCCCCTTATCCTTGGTGCCTGGTCACCCGAATGCTGGGACACAGATGGGCCGTTTGCGGCACACTCTGAGGCAGCCGCCATCTTTGTTGCCGTCCTCTCTGCGCCTTGGTTTCTATCGCTCATCGCATTCCATCTTGTTAACTGCAGCGATCAGGCGATCTCTACTCCATTTTGTTGTGTGCGAGGTTTCAATACATTTTACTGGCTATTTAGCCGCCGCCATCTGCATGTTTCAGCCACTGGTCGGGGAGGGTTGAGGGTGCACATCTCTCCTCAATGCCATCTTGGCCATGCTCCTCCCCCATTATTTTTATCTGCAGGTATTAACTGATTTCTATCAGCAGTACAATCCAAACACTACGCTGTTTCACTGAAAGCTTTAACATTCTTGTGAATCTTCCCACATAATTTAACCAGAATCTGCATTGCAAATTGCTGTCATAAAGGACTGCATTTCAAAAGTATTCATTTTCGAGGACGCAGAAAGTATGTTAGCGACCCTAGCATCCAAACGTTCCTCAAAGACTTGGAATTTAAGGAAGATGGCGCAACCCAACGAGCGCCTCAATCTAATTGTGTCTCCAGGGAGGTGTGAGTTGAATATTTTACTAATGCATTCAAACACGACCGAGCATGTTAAGGTTAACTTGGTAGAAGCTGCCTGGCCCTTGATATTTGATATAGAAGATATTCCAGATTTGATGGCGAAATGTAGTAGTTCACGAACACCTGTCCCAGACGGCCTCCCCAATTTTATATATTGAAACGGTTCTCCAAATCGGTGGGCTATGGTCCTTTACACATTGTTTATGCAAGTTAGAGACACAAATTCCTACACATGGAAGTCGGAAATAGTTCTGATTTTCATCAAGGGTGATCGGCAAACTATTTGCAACACTGGTTTTGAATTAACTGAAATAATGGATTAGTAAATCCTGCAGACTCAAGGTGAATCGAGCTGTATTTGTAAATGGAAACAGTACAGTGTTGAATGGATTCATTTGAAATTATTTTAAGAAAAGAGCACCGACTATAGGAAACGCATGTTTGCCATCATAGACTTTCAAGGAGCATTTGACCGTATAGACCGACGGCTGTTACAGGACAAATTGCACTCCTGGGGATGTCCACTGGGTTTATTGGTCATTATTCTTCAACTTTATAGCGATCCATTACGTCAAGTGGGGATTCATGTGCGGGGGAAATTATCCAAACGCATCCCCACTAAGAACTTTAAAGGAGGGGTGTATGCTTGCCCCTGCCTTCTATTTCTCCCCGAGTTTAAGGAGACTTTAATTCAGGTGCAGGCGTACCCACCACATAAGCGGTACAAAGGCTGCTATATTCAGACGACTTGGTCCTTTTGGATCAAATATCAATGATTCTACAAAGATTGTGATGCTCTACAACAATATGCCACACTTAATCTTAAGGCAAACCTTTCTCAATCGAATATAATGGTTTTGAATTCAAATATACTAAAAAGGAATAGTCACTGTATATGGCGTTGGCTGATTCCTCTGTTATGAGAGTTAATACCTACCGTTATCTAGGATTTAACATGAGTAACGATGTCAATTCTCATGAATTTAGAAGGCAGCCCAGGGTGTACTACTCTTATGGCGATATGGTAGATTTTCACTGCCATATTGCTCCTGGCAATCCAATTCTACAAAATTAAGGTAGTGCCTTGTATATTATACAGGGTGGAAACCACCTTATGCAGTCCAGTTTCAGTATGGAATGCGCTAGAAGGCACAAGATGAGCTAAAAGTGTGCAACTGCCTAAAACCACACCTATTCAATTCCTATGCCTTGAGTTGGGGTTACTTTTTATATGGCATAATCCAATGGAAAGCTTTAGCTTAGCACTTTATCGTGAATGTCTCTTTTGCAGGTGATACTTGATTTCCTGTTGAGGCGCTGGCATATAAAAAAGATGACATTCTTGTGTCGTGGAGAAAAATAATGGTTGATATAAATGGCTAAAGCATGCAAAAGTGAATAACTTTTTGTGTAATCCTGAGGCACTAAAGAAGTGCATGTTGGGGGCTGGATCTGTGCACAGGATCCATGCTTAAGATACAAGATATTTGCACATTTTGGAGTGGGCCAAAAGCTTTTAAAACTACCTAGTTATTTGCTCAAGTTCCACAACACTAATTTTATTTGTAGATTACGTTTTAATTTATTTCCCACTAAAGAACTTTTAGGAACACAGGTGAAGCTTGATCAGGAATGTTTGCAGGTTTTGTCAAATGCACAGGGACCTAGAGCGGATAAGGCATGTATTGGTGGAATGTAAAAAAAATCTAGAAGAGCAAATTGTTAAATTCATGTAACCATACAGAACACTCGCATGGGAAGATAGTGGGCGATTTTAGTGGGAATACTGTGCGTTGTTATCGTTGGTTGTAATTACATTTTGGAAAAGAAAAATGTTACGCACTGCTGATTAACGGTAATTAACAGATGTGCAAATGTGGTTTTAGGGAGGTGAGATTTTTAAAGATTGTGTAAAATGTTTTGATGTATTGATGTACAAGTGGCGTTGTATATGTATAAGGCTGCTGTGTGAAAAGTTATATTCACTATGACCGACTAATATCCCATACATGTTTGATAATTTGCTGTCATTCTTATGTTCTCAAAATGCACTTTGTTTTTTATGCAAAGCAGCAAGCATCGAGCATCTGACATTCAGAACACCAACATTACTAGATGCCTAGCTCTGCTCCTCAGGCCACACCCCCTACAAAGGCGGTGGGTGGGGTCTCTAGGCCCCCCTCGAGTACATTTTGTCCATTTCCAGCACTTGGTAATAGATGGTCAAAGTAGATTAGTGAGGAAAGGGGGTGAGGAGGTTAGTGCAAGTGGACATCTGTTATCCAAGTAGTACTGAGCATTTAGTGTTCTGATACAGTATAAAAAGATGTGGGGATGAGTAATTGTGAGAAAACCGACTTTCTTGTATCTAAACGTGGTCTCCAGGAAAGGCAGGACTATTTGTTGGTATCTGAGGCGCTTTGGGTAGGTTGGGGTCTGCCGCGATGCAAGGGACAATTTAATAACTGCACTTTTATGGATTTCATAAAGGCTCGGCGGGTCTTGAGGGTTCATGGGCTTGGTTAAGCAGCGATCCTCTGTGGTGGCTATAGCCACCTTTGCTTTCTTCCTTGATAATGGTAATCACTGCCCATGTATTGGACTTGCAGAGGTTAGGTCTATGAGAGAGGTGGTGGTAACTCTGTACTAAGACCCATATGTGCAGGTCGTGGTTGTGTCGATTGGACGTGTCACATGGGGAGGCGTATTACAGGCGGGGGATGCGGAGGACACGGGGCGCAATGGGAGACGCCATAAATTGGGTGGGGTGCTGTTGTTACAGTTTGTATTATGATCACTTGCTCGTTATCGCTGGTTGGGTCCTTCCCGCCCCCTTCTAATGCAACCATATTGCTTTTGTCCGCTTATTTTTAGTGCGTCTGTCCTGTAGTAACCCACAAAATAGCCTTCACGCGCATACATGCTGTTATCACCACGTGCACTAGGTTCCTTCTATTATTACCTCCCTTTTTTGTTTTATTCTCATCCAGCCCCCTCCCCCTCGCCAAGTGATTTTATCCTTCGGTCCATATGAATAATCCCCGCCTTGGTTCTATTCTCAGCTCCTCCAAGGACTTCATTCTTTGGAAACAACGGAGGGGGTAAGTTTCAATTTGCACTTCTCTGTCTTCCCCGATTCATTATATTTCAGTGCCCCCTCCCAACAGCTTGGTTCCTTGGCCCCCTTCTCCTTCCTCCGGTTCTATTTTCATGCTCTGCCGCCTCCCTTAGTTCTATTCTTGGCCCCTTTCCCCGCCGATCTAATAATAGAAACACCCTCCCCACTTCCCTGCGTCACCGGGTCCCCGTGTGCGTCATACGCCGCGCATTCCGTCTGCGCCGCCGCCGGAAGACACGCCCACCGCGCCTTGTTTGGGCGGTGGAGTCTGTGCGTCACTCTCTCCCTCGCGTCACCCGCGCCTTAAAAGAAGGCGAAGGGGGCCGGGCCGCCGCCAGAGCTCTAGAGCCCATGAGTTAGTACAGTGCTGGAGCGAGGAGTAGTGTATAGCCACACGATAACGCGCAGGAACGGGGAAGAGCCCGAGAACTGGGTTCAAAAGGGGAAACCGAGAAACGTACCCGGGGACTCCAGCATTGGCAGAGCCAGCTTGGTAAGTACTGCTTCGTTATCCGCAATTGTAGATTTATAACCATCTATGTGCAAAGTGCATTTTTATTCCATGCGATTGGTCTAGCACTTGCATAGCGCTTAAGTGTGCCCCTCATCCACGGAACACCTTCCGGCATTCCCTAGCATGTAATATCCACCAGTGCGCTGCATCTCTTGAAACAGTGCATGCCGATGCAGGGGGGGGGGGTCCCCCTGATTGTGAAAAGTAACCCGCTGTATGCGTTACTACCACAGAACGTCTGACAGCAGGCGCTGATTTAATGCATGCCCCTGACTCCATTCCCCTGGCCTGTTCGACAGCGTGCGAGCTTACCATGTGCAACCACCACCGCGCGTACCGTTCTGTATGTACAGTCCACTTGTTTGTATGCATTGTCCACGCGATGTGTTCGCCCCGTGAAGTGACTGACTGACTGCAAACGGGCGTGCAACTGTTAACGAATAGCACTTGATGGGATGCATCGAGAACCCCGCTCCACCACCGTGGATTGTTACTGTTCACCTCGCCCCAACAGAGGCCCAGCCTACCTTATGTCAGAACGCCTGATCAACCCCACTTCCCCAGTACTACCTTGCAGCATGCACGATCTGCCGCCAAAGACTGCCTGACTTATTGCAAGATTTATTTCCATAGAGTGCTTGCCTACAAATTGTCACCCACCCCACTAAAACAGACTGTAAAAGCATGAAACGGTTATTCCACGGAATGTCTGCCATCGTGCGCGTTTGACCCTTTCCATCCCTCGGAGGTCACAACAGAATGCACAGTTATCAAGACACCACAACAGGACCTGACGGCACTCGCCCTGTCGTGAACTACCAGTTGGTATACCCGTTTACCCTCCTTCCCAAGGACTACCTGACCACAAAGTAACTGAAGTCATGCACTATCAATTTGAAGTTATCAACCGCATGCAGTGGCACAACACCTTCCTCCATAAATTACTGCATGCTCTGGTATTCCTCCTCGATGCAGTTACTGATAGTTCTTTCACCCCAACACAGGAGCCCCTTGTGGCATGAGGTTACCTTGGAGGTGTATCTGTTAGCAGTCACTGCTTGAGGGCAACTGTGGAGCACGCATTGTTGCTCGCAAGTAGACCCGGAGACCAATATGCAGTTTGACAACCTGCATTTTATTTATCCTAGTTCTAAATGGCATGCGTGTGGCTTAGCACTGGCTCTTAAGTGGGTGCTTGTGCTATATGGATCTTGGTTCTTAGTCTGATGAATGTGTGGTGTGGGCCTTCCTTCTGAGTTGAGTCTACATACAGTGTTGTCGCCTCGCTAGCATGTGCTATGGTTCTAATTTGGGGTTCCATTTTTTTGTTGTTGCTCTTTGGATGTGTGCAGTAAATCTCAATTTACAGTGGCTAGCTGACCTTTAAGCTCACTGTGCACCCCCCGGCCCCCATCAACTCACCTCCCCAACCCCTGCAGTTCCCAAACTCCATGACCCCTGAGGATCCCTGCCACTTGTTTTGACCAGTTGCACCTCTATCCTCGTCCTCTTGCTCTGCCCATTTCCTCTCCTCACTTTGTGGCTGGTTTGCCCTAGAACACACCATCTCCGTTGGTGTGGCTTGCTTCCCACTACTCTCGAAGGCTAGGTGGTGGGGCGGTGGTTGCCCCTCAATCGTCCCCATTCTATGACCTAGTGCCCCTCTTGGTGAGGCCTGCCACTCCCCCTTCTTGCTTGTTTCATGCCCAGCTGCCCATGTCTTATGCTTCCTGACTATTCTCGAGCGACACGTTCTCCTCTCTTGGTGCTGATAATTGTCTCGATAGGCACGATATGCTTGGCCCTGGAGTATGCCATCTCAAGCTGTGAGAACCTGGGAGACTTGATTTGGGGGGGGGGAGGCTTTAAACACCGTCCCGTGCTGATACGAGGCAGTAACATTCTTCTGCCAAGGGGCTTTTAGTAATTCGTACCCCCAGTCGCCATTTAACAGAGGGTCATTGGCTGCAGCAGGAAAAAATAAGAGCCAGGGATTATGAATGTAGCAAGGTGGCAGAAAAGTGGAAGGGAAAAATGGGTGTTGTGTGGGCTTCAGATGCTGTTGGACCAATGAGCAGTGGCCTCTTGCCCGCCCCATGTATTAATATATTCATTAGTGCAGATTTTTGGTTTCCTGAAGTGATTTTATAGATGTCGTCTGCCAATACATTCTGTGCCCACATCTGGACTGTAATCCACTGTAGTTTATATACTTTTTATCAACATATAAGATTGTGTTCTTTGCCCCATAATTCTGCTGGGTTAGTTGTAATATGGTTCAATGCAGTGCACTCACTTTGTTTTTGTTGATTGGGGAGGATCTCTGTGCTGGACAAATAACCAGTGATTTGAGAAGAACAGTTTCGATTATCTGAATTTGCCCAGTGTATAACGTTTTACTTGACCGTTATTTCAGTTGGGTGCTGCTGGAGCAAATGGCAGTAAGGATCACGAGATGCAATTAGATTATGGTGGTTGACCAAATTGAGGCACCACTAGTGGAATAATACGTTATTGCTACAGGTCTTGACCAGTGTGTGCATGAGGGAAGGTTCCAGCTGCAGACGCCACTCCTGGATTTACTCTTTTCACCTCTGCCTGAAATCACTTCTCTGGCAGGTATCGCCTGCGATGATCTTTTGCACATTTCCTAGCTGTGTGGGGGGAGAGATATGGACAGGGTCCGTTTAGGGTGCTTCGTGGGATTTGTGATTGCATTTCTTGCTGAGGGAATCATGTAGTGGGTCTTCAGCCATTGTACCAGCTGCTAGAATACAGCCTTCTTGTTTGTAGCATATGCTACGTGTTTCCATTTTCTGTTCACCTGGACTTCATACTTATGCCCAGTTTCCATCAGTCTAGGGTTTGTTTCTCAGTGTTTTTGTCAGCTATTTCCGCTCGCTCATCGTCTGACCTTACACTGCGCACCTATATTATATTACGATTTGTGTCATTATCTGAGGTACGTGGTTCGTTTGTAAAAAATGACGTTTCTAACTTTTATTTTAATGTATATTTAAGCTGGGGGTTTAACGCAGGCTGCAATTTGATCGTGGCTCGGCTCCCTTTTTAATCATCCAGTGCAAGGACCCACAGCATTTTCTGGCTGCCGTTGAACAACAGGTGCGACATTGAGAGCCAAGCCTGTAGAGTGAAGTGAAGGACTGCAGGGTGTGGAAACTAGTCCAGTGGGTGCACTCAGCCGCGCCCGTGCCCTCACCCCATCCCTGCACATTCAGATATGCAGGCCCAGTACAGTTTACTTGGCCACCCTGAGGAGTGTGGTTAATTTACACACAGAATATAAACTCAGCAGCATGGTACTACATCCACCCACTTCACCTCCTGTTCCACACCCATGTGCAACCTAGGTCTTGCTTCTAGAAAACTTTCCACCAGTACAGCATGCTTCAGTGTGGACTGTGCCCCCCCCCCCCGCCCCCTGTCATTCAGCATAGTCTGGGCATGCTGGTCGCCCTGCAGTGTCGCATGCCTCCCTGCAGTGGCAGTTTCTATCCAGGCCGACTGAAACTGAGCACTGCGGGCATGATCGCCCACACTGCAATGAGCTAAGGATGTCTCTACTGCTCTTCTTGGCCCTGCTTGCAATAGTTTATTTCCTGCAGGCCTCGAAATTAGAATTGGGTAAGCGCGAGCTAGTATTCGGCAGTAACTGGTCTCCAGGAAGTACCACAGGGCAACAAGGAGCTAGTACTTACCGTTCCATAACTTCCACATAAAATAATATATACACAAACAATGTATCGTTTATCTGTGACCCCATATGCTTTAAATGTCCTACTGATGTATCCTATTTATTTATAGATTGGCTTAAGTGCGCAGAGTTAAATTCACATAGTTGTTTGTTCTGCATCAGTTGGCCCGAGGAGCCAAAAGTAGCTCCTGGTGGCTGTTGGGATTCTTCTAGGCTATAAATAGGAGCTAGGTTGTTCCCAGCTCCCCTCAATGTCGAACCCTGTCCTGCATTGTAAGGAGTGATCAAGAACACGTGTCTAACCAGCCATTATTACTATAGATTTGTATGGTGCAAAGCCGCCGAAATCGAAGATCCATTATTGGATCGGGGAAGGCTCTGCATTTTTCTTGTGACCTTGCTTTGGTGAGGTACAGGAAGATATAATGCTTTGCTTGTAATAGGCTCCTGAATGCGACTTCTCACCTACTATTTACTCTGACCAACTTCGAATTTCTGTCCATCTGGATGCCTTCATAACATGTTTTCTGATCCATATAACCACTCTGTCATTAGTTCTTGTTTGCTGGACCTCTGAAGCTGCTCCAAGTTGTGCAGAGTACCATTTTGAGACTTACGTTTTTATTACATTTTCCAAAAATACTTCGAAATGCATACAGTAACCCGGACAATTCCTGCCTGTGGTTGTCTTAAAATTGTGTATTTTGAGCATTAAACATTAAAGTTAAATGGAAAGACGTACTATGAGCAAAGCAGAGTATCTACAGCAGAGGTCTTCAAACTGTGGGGCGCGCCCGCCTCCCAGGGGGGAGGGGGGGCGCCAGAGCCCAGCATGAAATGTAGATTGGAGGAAATGGGAAGGGGCAGCTCACATGGTCAGACTGGGCCATACAACGGTTTTAGGCACCAATGAAAAAATGGCCAGCAGTTGCAAATGGATATTCAATGTTTAGTCAGACTGTTTGAATAGTACCCAAGGAGTTGTTTTTTGTTCAAATGTAAACAAATGGTGATATTTAAAGAATATTTATTCAGCAACAATGGTCAAAAAAGTGGCCCATTTTTACTGGCCTACACTAGCATTTTGCATTTTTGGTACGATCATCGCCCTATTGCCCTATAGGCCAGTCCAGGCCTGCCGGCTCATCCATAATGGGTGAAGGGGCGTCCACCCACTGGCCACCTCCTCCATTATGGAGGAGCCAACCCAGTGAAACACTGAGCACTCCCTCAGCTGCTTTTTTCCAGCTGAGGGAGTGCTCCTGGGCTGGCTGAACTGTTAAAGGGAAACTCTGTTTGCCTTTGACAGTTCATTTCCCCAGCCGCACATGATCACTGAGCCATGCAAGACTGGGCGCGTTTTGCTTTGCCAGCATTGCATAGCTCATTGGAAATGCTGGCTGTGGCACTGCATGTATGTATGTATGTATGTGCGAGGGGGTGCTCCTGTGCATCCTCACACATACGGGCAGAGCAACCTGGAGCGGGGCATTTTATCAACCACACAAGGTATGTTTATGGCGATTTTGTGTATGGATGTGTATGGATGTGTATGCTTGTGTTATGGGACTGTGGTGGTAGCAGGATGGGCGGCAGCACTGGGATAGTGGTGGTAGTAGGGTGGGGAGAGCCCAGGGTCTGTACTGGGAGTAGGGTGCGGTGATGGCACGCAAAAGTTCATAGCGATTTCTACATACTGTCCATCTGGCACTTTGCGGGGGGGGGGTCCGGCTTGCCCACACTTTGCTCAGGGGGGGCCCAGGCCAAAAAAGTTTGAAGAACACTGATCTATAGGAAGATATCTGCATATTTGCAATGTAATTCGGGGGTGGGTGGTGGTCAAGAATCTGGAAGGATTGAGGAATAGAGCCACTTCGAGATGTTTGCGGGCCGATTTCAAGACATTACTCCCACTGGAGGAGGGGTACGGGCCATGCCCAAGAGGATCTCCTGCTAGTGACTGCTCCTCAAGCTCCCTATTGCTTGTTGGCTGTATACCAGCACTTTGTGAGTTGGCTTTCCCTCATGCTTTCTTCATAGTTGTTTTGATCTGATCTGCATGTTTGCTTCTGTACATGTGATATTAACATGCACCGCTTCCTTTCTGTTGTAGAGATGCCCTGTGTTCAGGCTCAATATGGAGTTTTGCCTCAGACTACGCTGCCCTACGAGACCTACAACTCAGACTTTCTAAGTACAGAGTACAGCAGAATTGCAATGGACCTGGTCAACACGGACATCTCTGCCACCACCTCCTTGCCCAGCTTCAGCACCTTCATGGACAGCTACACTGGAGAGTTTGACACCTTCCTGTACCCTGTCCCCAGCGCAAACCCTCCCTCTGCCCTCAAGCTGGAAGACTTCCAGGTGTATGGGTGCTACCCTGGTTCCTTTGCCAGTCACCTTGATGAAACCTTGTCCTCAAGTGGCTCAGACTATTATGGCAGCCCCTGCTCCATCCCATCACCATCCACGCCAGGATTCCAGGCGCCTTCAGTACCCACCTGGGAGAACTCCTTTGGTCCATACTCGCCCACGCAGGGTTTTGACAACATGCGGCCTTGGACGGAGCAGCATAAAGGTGCCATGTGTCAGACAGCCTTTTCTTTCAGCACTACAGGGCCTAACCCCAGCATTGCTCCAGCCCATATGAAGATGCCCCTTGCATCACAGCGACTGGAGTCACAGGATAGTGATCGGTTTGCCTTATCCCAGCTCTCGCCAGCAGGATATGTGGGTCACCCTGGGGGACATGTGCCTTCGCCCCTGGATGGCTCAGTTTTGATGGACAGCTCCTTGTCACCAGTGAAACCTCGCAGCCCAGGCAGCAATGAGGGCCGCTGTGCGGTTTGCGGAGACAACGCATCCTGTCAGCACTATGGTGTCCGGACTTGTGAAGGGTGCAAAGGCTTTTTTAAGGTTAGATTTAGATTTTGTGTTCCTGTCCTCCACCTCGGGCAAGTGTTAAAGCTTGTGTCCGTTCTCCATTTTCCTTAAACATGTATAATCGTAAACGCTGGTATAAATGTCAGTGGGTTGTGTGCAGCAGATCTCCCGTGCTGTAAGGTCTCACCTGGACCCTCACTCGCCTTTCTTTTTTGTGAGCTGCTTTTTTTGTCCATTGTTAGGCAGGAGACTACATAGCACAGCCAGTCCTGCAAAAGTATCACGCTTGGTCTCTGGGCTTAATTGTTTTCCCTTGGTTGCAGGGAAGATCTGCAAAGTTGTATGGTAATTCAGTCTGTAATGGGTGAAACCGCTTGATGTTCCTGCCTGTAGCATTGCCACTCGGTGGCTTATTGCACAAAGGCACTGATAAAAGGTCCCAAATGGATATGTCTCTGTAGCTGTGTGTTGTCAAGATTTTTGGAGCCAGCAAACAATTCTCAGTGTATTAGTTGCACTCTTGTTACAAGTCACGGTACAGCATATGCTTCAGTTCTGATCTGTACCGTGGCATCCTGTCTAAGTAAATGATAATGTATACGTTCATTCATAAAGGTAACCATGGATCCTGCGTATAGGGACGTTTTGTAAATTTTGTTTTTACGAGACGAGTGGAAAGGAAGTAAAAGTGCGTATTTTCTTACTATCCCTTGCCTCTTGTGAATAGCCATATTTGTTGGTGATTGTCTTGATGTTGATTTGGACATTAAACATTATCCAGTAAAATGGCTTCCGGTGGTAGTGGCCTGGTCCCAAGGTTACTGCCCAGCTACCAGTTTGGCTACACCATTCCAGAATAGTTGGTATTTTTAACACGGCAAGGTTGAGGGAGTGTGCCTAATCGAGCAGTGAATGTGACACTAGTTTTAACTCGAATGGCTTTAGTCCAGTTGGATGGAGAGGCGGAAGCGGATGTGCTGATCCCAGTTAATTCAGTCTTTTATCGTGGCTAATGTTTTTGACAAAACTCCCATCAGCCCTAGACAGACGGCATAATCGATGGTGAGGGAATCAAGGTAGTGAGTGGCATGTTCCTGACCCCCTGTCCTAAGGTGACTGTTATGGTAGTTGTGAAGGCTTGGCCAGTGGTGGTTGTTGGCATATTGAGGCCCGCCCTCACCCATCTTTTTTCAGATGGCCATGTAACGTTGATTTCCCATGTGACCTGGCAGGAAAGAGATTAGCCATGGCCAAGTTTTGCAATTTCAAAATGTGCTCTCGTCTAGAAGTACCGGTAGAATTGTTCATACTTTTGTGCAGTCCCTCCAGACCTTGTAGAAGGGTCAGTATGCAAGTGTGCTGAGGAGTTTGTGGGTGGATGGTGGGGGTCTAGGTGGGAGGCTGTGTTTTATTTATTTTTTTTAAAGGCTTTTTGGAGGTTGTTTTGAATATGTAGTTGCTGACCTTAACGGGCAGTGTTTTATTTTTATTATTTCGCCTTAGGGACATGTGTGATGGCTGTCTTTTGACAGGCTCCTTTCCCTGATATGCCAGGACCTTCGATTGTTGCATCTCTGTGCCCTAGCGCTGTGCTCACTTTGTTCTTGGGTTGGTTGAGTTTTGTAAGATGCTATACCATGTTAGACTGCTGTTCGTCAGGACTGTGCTGTGTACCCTTTGGCTGTGCTTGTTGAACCACTATGTACATTATGTTGACAGCTGAGGTTGTTTTGCGTTCTCTCTTAAAATATGTTGTCTTCTGTTTTATCCTATTATTGCTTTGAAGGAGACGGTGTGTAGCTCCTTATTAAATGATCAATAATGCCCCTTCGCTATGCACGATATGTGAATTCTACAGTGGACGTTGTTGCAGTTTTGTCCCGATAGAGGGCAGTGACATGCCTGCTACTGTGGTTACTGCTGTTTGCACAACCTTTAGCAATTGCTTTGGTGTATCCGGCAATTTGTGCACTGCGGTGTACCAAAAGGGACATGCTATGGTTTGCTTACTGCACCATTGTGGAAACGCTGTGTTGCCTGCTGCAAATGTGTCTGTCTTCTACAGGACCACTGCAATGATGTGCCCTGTGCATCAGTGGCAGTGTTGTGTGCCTCCTGGGCCCAACTCTTCACTGTAGACAGTTGCTGAAGAGCACGAAATGGGAAATGAATAGCTTTTTTGTTTCTGCTCTTTGGAATCTTTGCTGATGCCCAGCAATTGTTCCTTCCTCCCACAGCGCACAGTGCAGAAGAACGCCAAGTACATCTGTCTAGCCAACAAAGACTGTCCCGTCGACAAGCGGCGTAGGAACCGTTGCCAGTTCTGCCGATTTCAGAAGTGCCTGAATGTTGGGATGGTCAAGGAAGGTGAGTCACTCCCTTTGTCATAACTCTGAACCAGCAGTTCTTTGGGCTTCCTGTCCGCTAACCAGCTTGAGATCCCAGAACTTTTGCACGAAATCCCTCCAGGGTGCCTTTCAACACACGACCATGCAGGAAAAAGTCGTGGAGCGTCCCTTAACCCCTGATGAAATGTCTGGCAAGACCCCATCTTCCCAACCCCAGTTACCTTAAGCTATGTCGTAATCATGTATAAGGCACTAATAGAGATCACAGCCTTTCCATGTCCCTGGTGGCCAGTGACTCTGAACTGATGGCACTTTTGGGAGCTGAAGTCTTTAGGGCATTGCAACCTGTGCCCCAGAGGTTTCCAACTGCAGCCCCGCTGCCTATTGGAAGACTTTCGTTTTTGCAAATGAAGCATATACAATTCATGGTCTGCTTTATTTCAAAATACATTTTAACTTACTGTAGTAAACCTGCGCCTGCTTTAGTTATTCCCAGTCCTATCCGTCTTTTTTCACTCGTTCTGTGTGCTCTTGCACCAGTGCAGTTCTGCCTTCATGAACATGCGTGTACCAACTTTGTGCGCAGATTGCTTCATAAATTGGCTATAATATCCTCCATTACCATAAAAGAGCACACTGCAAAAATACTAATAGATGCTACATTGGGTCCCTTTGTTGTAGAACTTGCTGCCGGTCACTGGTCGCTTTATCCAGCGCCTATCGTGGATATGTCCGATTTCCTTAATGCCATGCTAGCCTTTTTTTTTTTATATATATATATTTTTTTAATGTGTTTGGTTTGTTTTTTTTTTTTTGATGTGGCTAAACCACCTCTTGTCTCTATCCTAACGAGTTACTTTCATATCTTCCAGTGGTCAGAACAGACAGCTTGAAAGGCCGCAGGGGGAGGCTCCCATCCAAACCAAAGCAAGTTCCAGATACATCTCCAGCGACCCTAATCACGTCGCTTGTTCGGGCGCACATTGACTCTGTTCCAAACGCAACCAAACTCGACTATTCTAGGGTAAGAGTAATACTATTTCTTAACTTCTGTTGTCCTTTGTTAATTTGTAGCCAGTTGGGGAACGGTTTGCATGTATGTACGGTTTAATGCTGGAACACAAATTTAATATATGCCAGATCCACACCATTTCATTCTAGTTATTGATATCACGTTGTTCTGTAGCTATTTCTGCCAGGTTCCTCTCGATTCCAATTTCTGTAATCATTACCCAATTGTAGCCTATGTCGGCCTCTTTTGAAGATCTCCGCAATTGTGCTGATTTTCTTTCAGAACAGAATTGGAAGGGTTGGGAGTGGGGGCGGGCGGAGGGGGGGGGGTATGCATACACAATGTTTGAGTTGTTTAAGAATGACCAAGTCTCATTCTTTGGTCTGAACGCCACGAGTCCTTTGGAAACTGGTGTGGATAATATCTGTGTCTGGGGTGCTCCTCTTCTGAAGCTGTTCAGACACCAGAGGCCATCTACCCTGTTGCTATCAATGGTCTGGAACCAGAACATGCTACCGACTCCCCCGCCAACTAATTACTTTATGCTTGCTGAGAGTTCACGTCTCCACATGTCCATCCAGTTTCAGGAGACTACCCCACTGCAGTTTGAGAAAGAAGATTCCGTGGACGTTCAGCAGTTTTATGACCTATTGTCTGGCTCCATGGACGTGATTCGGAAGTGGGCAGAGAGGATCCAGGGGTTCCTGGAGCTCCCGAAAGAGGACCAGGAACTTTTGCTGGAGTCTGCTTTCTTGGAGCTCTTTATTCTGCGGTTGGCCTACAGGTGAGGGGATGGTCCTTTCCTTCCAGTGGAAGAGTACTATTTAATGTTGATGTCGCACAAGTCTTGACCAACCTGGGGTTATTCTAGCTTCTTGCACAAGGATTGTATGTCTGCTCGAAAGGGTTTTGCTGTGGTTAAGCACTGGTGAGAGTTTAGCATGGCTTTACATCCCTCCTTATACAGAATGAATAGTCCTCAAAGTCCCACATGGGGAAAGTTTTGATGAAAAGAGCATGTTTGGGGTTCGGGGCAACTAGTTGGTTTTGGGGGAATCTAGTTGGTTGTCTTCTCCTCCTTGGGCAACACTCCTAAGCTATTCTCTTGAAAATGCTCACTGACTCAAGGAACAATTAATTTCTTGCATTGAGCTCCACAAAGTAACAATGGTTGACTTAATCCTCTATGGTGCCCAAACTTACGTTCTTCTCCACCCTTGCCTGCCCAGTGCTGGACTTTAGGCTGGACTTTAGGCTGGATTTCCCCCCCCCCCATCCACACGACCCCCCAGAATCCAGCAAAACACTTCTCTGACCTGGAAAAAAAAGTTTGCCAACTTCAGTTGGTTAAGTGGTTTAAGTCTGTAATTTCAATGGTGCCAAAATTGGGATCATTAGGACCAGGTGGTGAGACACTTAGACACAAGATCCCTTGAAAGTCTGATCAGGAATCCTGTGAAATCACGTGTTAGGATTGTACCTGGATGGAAATATTTAATTACAGCTTTTTAGGTTTAAAAGCTGTGAATCGTTTATACTTTTTTCCGGCAACGTTAAAGGAAAGGCTCCTTTTGGCTTATTTTTATGGTCTCTGGATCTTCTGAGACATGTTTTATATGGGTGGAGAACAAACGCCATCCCGCTGCCCCAGCTTGCTCCCCTGTCGCTGTGAGATTTGACTCCACAGTAAATAATTTCCAGCACTGAGCCTACAGTCCTTTCAAATAACGTTTGCGTGCCATATGCCAAACCAGCATCCTAATGTACTCCAATTACTTCTTCTCCCACACACATATACATTCTTCCCATATCTGGCTCTGACCATGCTTTCTCAGCAGTGTTGCTGACTGTTAGCAAGCAAACGTGCACAAGTGGCTAAATACAGATCTGATTGGCTTGTTAGATATTTTATGTAGTGCCAACGGTTTACCTTACAGCTGCTTTAAGACCGTATAGCATGCTGCAATGGTGAAAAACGAAGGCAGTGTTCAGATAGTCAACTATCAGTGCACCAAATGATCTGCCCTGGGACCTTTTTGGCTCCAGGAGACTCAAAAACCCTGTTCTTTCAGTGGTATATTCGATACCCTGAATAGGACACTATTGACAGAACGATTCAGTTAAGAACTTTTTATCTGTGCACATCCAGGCTCTAGGAACTCACTAGCCTTGTAGATCGTGTGAAATGAAAAGTAAGGCGTCTTTTACAGTGTAGTGAAGTAATTAACTTGTTTTCTAGAGAGATTTGTTGTGGAATCTTCAGCATTGGGCCATGATTGAAATAGTTACCACCCCTCCTGCAATGGAGGACTCCCTTGCACATGAACGTTTTTGTGGGGGGTGATATGGAGGGGGTAAATGGGTCCGACAGTCTTGGCCCGTGACATTCTCTTGGTTGGAACAGTCAATGGCGTGCTTTGTACGAGTGGTGGTTTGCCCTTAATTATTTACGTGGCCTACCTAGCTCTGAGCTGTTTGGAACATTTTGTTGGGGTACAAGTTTATGTGGTAGCTTGCCTGTGCCATTGTTTGGGATCACCCCTAGCTTGTTACATTATGGTAGGAAATGGTCTGTTTCATGCTACATTAGAGAACTGTCCGTGGCATGTCTTCCCGCCCCCGTATCCATGGTGGTGGTGGTGGTGGTGCTGCATTCCACCGCACACCGTCAGGGGAAGTGCAGGGTGTATAAGCTCTCTAAACCTGCTTGGAGGGGGTGGCTATATACATTCATAATTTGCGGGGGTGGGTCGGTTCCACAGTTTAGATCGGGGGCAAGACGGTCCCCCTCATTATTCTTCTTTTGGGCTATTGTTCATTGGAGTTGCCTGCCTGCTTTTGTAGGGGCTGGTTGGTCATGCATGCTTTTGCAGAAAAGGATTTTCATTTGCTAAGAGTGGCGCCTCTAAATATTACTGCACTGTCTTTAGCGAGAATGGGTGCCTGGAGATAATATGCAGCTATCGGAGGAAACCCAATCTTGTGATGTCTGCATTGACACAATTTTCTGCCCATTACGGTTGGAACCTGCGAGGAGTCATGCTCCGAAAGCCCAGCACAGACTAAATGTTTGTACTTCATCCTCCCCCCCCCCCATTCACTTGGAACCCCTCCCCCTCCCTCACTTGAGATCAAATTGTAGGGAGGGGGGGGGGGCACGAGTTAGTAGTAAGGCAGAGAATGTCTTGGTATGAGCAGCAATCGCCCTGAATTTGGTAGCCTTGGTGTTGGGAATTTGCGAAACATTCTCTGGGAATCCATCTTCTGTCGCCAAGAGGGGAGAGGAGCGTTTCTCTCAAACGATGGGGTCAAGGAATCGAGTCATGGCAGTGAAGTGCTAGGCTTTTAAACACATTTTTAAAATCCACTCAAATTACTTAACGTGGGTAACTCCACAATACACCATCCAGACAATATGTAAATGGACTGAGAAATGTATCCCTTTTTGTGTGGAAACCTGTAATTGGCAGCATGCAAAGCACATGTGAGACCAACAGTGGCTTTTAAAATAGTTTCTCAAAGAAATGTAAAGAATATGCATGATTGTTTCATACAAAATGCATGTGTATGCACCCCTTCTGTTTCTAGTCCTGCAACGCCCTTACCCTTTTAAGAAACTGCAATCCCTTACTATGGCCCAGTCGTTGCTCGTTCTGCAGCGATCTTGCTTAAATGCAAAACAAAGGGCCGCTGGAGCACAATTCTTCTGTGCTCGAAGTTGGTCTCAGTACTGGAACAGCTGATAACTCGGTACACTGTTGTATGGTGGTCTGAGCTCTTGGTTTCCATTCAGGGAGATCACTTTTGCCCAATTCAGGATTTTAGGATTGCCTTCCCATTTCTTGCACCGAGTAGCACGCATACAGTGCATTAAAGAAGATCTACAACTGGTCTAAACGCTGTCCTTTGGAAGGTACCCTACAGCGAAATCTGTGTTCACCAATATGACTATTTGCTTATACAAAATCAAGATCTTGCTTCAGCGGTGTGATGTCAGCTGCCATCTGACCTTTCTAATGTCCTTGTAGGTCGAAGCCAGAAGAAGGGAAGCTAATCTTCTGCAACGGGGTGGTTCTCCATCGAATGCAGTGTGTCCGAGGGTTTGGTGAATGGATCGACGCCATCCTAGAGTTCTCACAGAGCCTGCAGCGCATGAGCATCGACGTCCCATCCTTCTCTTGCTTGGCGGCCCTCGTCATCATCACAGGTGCGTGTGCATTCTTGCTCCCTGGCTGCGTGCCCTCGTGTATTTGTGGGTAGTTATGTATAGAAGATGGCACAAGTTAGTTGATGCAATGGTGGTTGCAGATCCTAAGTGGTACCTCGATTAGGTCCTCCCTCTATTCCTTGTGCAAGAGCAAAATATTGCCCCTAGCACCCTTTATGGTGCTAAAACATAGGACGCGTGCAGAGATTACATTGAGTTAGTCTGATTGGAAAAGTTTAAAGTCCCTTTACATGAAGGCTCTAGTAAAGTGGGTGGCCAGTGGTCCCTGCAGTGGTTACAGTTCAGACAATATGGCGGCTATGCATGGCTGTTGCATTCCTCGAACATGTGTGAATAGCCGAGAATGCTGACACGGCCGCTTTGTGGTAAAAGCACCTCATGATCTGTAGTTCAGTCCTTGATGGGCTTTTTAAACAAAAAAAAATCTAGACCATTAAAGGCCAATGTACGAAATAATGTGCATACTAAACTGTATTTTGGTGCGTTATTTTTATGTACTTAGAACTTTTAGCAGATTTTTGTTTACCGTCCCGTGTACACAAAGCAAATGTTTCATAATGGCTTTCGTAACATCATATTTTTTTTTTTAAATTAAATGTTACTTGAGTGTGCTTAGACAACTACAAAATATAGCTGTTGGAGCAGTAGCTTTACTTTGGAGTTCACGCTCACAAACCTATGTATTCCAATGCTGGATTGAAAAACAGGTGGTGGCATCCCGTCTTTGCTTTCTTGGCATCGTTCTAGTCCCGCTGAACTCTACACTTTTTTGTAAAATGACTATATAATTTATGGCATTTTTATGTAGTGCAAAAAAAGTTTGCTGTTAAAGGCCTTTCAATTTTGTTTGTTAATGCCTGGCATGACAACAGTAGCTCTGGCATGTACAAACATGCACTTGTCCTTGTTTATAAGTCTTGTAGTTGTGTCCACATTGTGACGTGGTCATTTGTAAGCACGCGCTTCCTTTTGTGCTTCATAGTTGTGTACACACGTGTGGTTCCATCTATTGTTTGCATCGTCTAGTGCCCATGGGGTGCATACCCCTGTAGCTGCATTTAGTTTGGTTGTTCTTGTTGCAGTTTTGAGGGGTGCGCTGATGGTGGCATTCTTATTATAGAGCTGTGTATGTGTTTGCACCCCAATCCACCCACATAGACAATCGCATTGTTACACCAAAATGCCGGTAAATTATGACGACTCTGCATGGAAATGCATTAAACTGTGCACTAGTTCCTGCATGATGCCCTCCGTGTATACATTTCCTTTGTGAACTAAACCTCAAGAGGGTTGGAGGCGTGAAGGGGTGCTATCCGTCCAACTCCAGGCCCGGAATCCTGACTGGTTTTCAGGATATCCCTCATGAATAAATTTGCATGCATTTAGAACAATTTCATGCAAATTTACCCCCTGAATATTGGCCATCAGGGCCTGAAGTAAGACGACCCTGGTCTGATGGCTGTCTAGGCTGTAGGTGCTGTTTTCCACACACCACAAGTACCGAGGGGTTGCAGCCACTCCGCTTACCACACGCACATAGGAAATCCTTTACTCTGGACCCCCTAACCCATTGGGAGCTGTGCTTTCTGGTTCACGACTGCCACTACCTTGCTTGCCTCAGGATGGCACCGAATACACATTTTAGCAGTATAGTACCTACAGCATAGCCTTTGTTTCTATTGAGCTGGGCATCGGGGCTAGTATAAAGAACAGGTGAACTGTTTAATACACCGTTGTCAAAAAAGCCATTGTTTTCTCTATGCTTTGAACCTTTTGCAAGATGTAATTTGGAGCTTGTTTCAACTCTCAGGACTGTGAAGGAGTGGCGGGGGGCGGGGGTACTGCTTATCTGTAAGGATGGCAAAATTCATCAAATGTCTGAGCAACAATTCTGGACTGTACTGACGTCAGTGAACGTTAAGAACTGAAGCATGTAGGCTGTTGTATAGGTGGACCCAATGGGATATTTCCTGATGGCATCATTGATTTGTAAAATAAGCAAAAGAGCCAGCCTTGAGAAGGTGCCATAGGGTGCACTATGTGTTGCTAATAAGATACGATATTCATTGTCTGAACAAATATAGATACATATTTTTGTTTACGTCGGAACTGAGTTTCTATAAAATGGCTAGCCTGAAAGCCTAGCTTTGATTGAAAGATTGCTTGGTCAGCCCAAGTTGTTGAACAAGGATAATATCCGACGTTGCGGCTTACCGGAAATGTGTGGCTAGGTCTTTAGCTTCGTGGGCTGAATGAATCTGATTTTTAAGTATGTTGCAGTTTAAATCTAAAAAAGCCTTAGTGGAAGAGGGCGGGGGGAACGCAGGACTGCCCTCCTCCTGAGCTCCTAAATGCAACAAAATCTGACAACCTGTTAATTCTTGGCAGAGTCTTCTACCTTATAAATTGACTCCTCTCAAGCGTGCTTTATAGTTCCAATCCCTATGCGTAAAATATTTAGTAAACTTAGTCTCATTCATAACAGGGTTTTTTTTTGTGAGTAAATATATTTTCCTACATTTAGGTTGTCGGCTATAGTTCGCAATACAACCTTTCAAGCATGTGAGACAAATGGGGTGGAAAAAAGTGAAATCGATGTATATACTAGAGAAGATCGGCTTAATTCAATTCCCAGTGAAATTTGATAGCTGCCTAAAAAATACGAGTACAAAAATGATTTAGTGAACATGAACAAAATGCAAATTTCCCATAAATTCTGCAATTTCACACAATATTAATGGCTGCACTAGAGTTTCGATCTTACTGCTATCTTTATCAAACTAACACTCCACGGGGCAGTGTGCCTCTTGCCCACAAAATTTCATTTTTGGAAATCGATGGAAAGTGTTAGCCAAACTTTATTGTAGACCATGAAGAACTAAGTAACCTGGTAGCTTACAGTGCTTTCTTTCCATTCGGTCCTGGTATCAAACTAATTTATAGTGCATGATGGAGTCGCCAGTCCCAATTAATTTCGCTTAATGTTCCAATACAATCATGTACCCAATGTTTCATCTCACCGCTGTAAGTAACTTTTTTTTTTTGTAAGGAAAAATCTTGAGTGGTTGGGAAGATCCAACCTTTTTCAAAGTGCATCTATATTTGCTTCTCAAATGGATCTTCTCCCATATTTCTTTACACTGGTTGTAGTAGTGCATGCAAACTGAAAGATGCATTTCACCCTAAAGGAATGGTTTGCCCAAAATTTTTTATTGCCCAAAAAGATTGGCAATAATAAAACAAATATACTCGCACTTTTAAGTTCCTATGTAATTTTGAGCAATTCAAGCTCAAAAATTGAAAAAGCAAGCACATGGGCGCATCCATTTTGTGAAATGGATGCCCGCCTGTTCTGGCTTTTGCGGCACTAATGAAGGAAAAGCCAGCTAGCTGTAGTAAACAAAAGCTACCACTGGGTGGCTTTTCCTTCATTGGTGCCGGGACTCAGAGGACGCGGACCGGAGACTACAGGCAGAAAAGCTGCAGCTGCATCTCGGTAAGTGTTATTTGAAAGCCAAGGCAGGCAGAAACACAACACGGTTGTGTTTGCTGCAGTGTTTCTGTCTAAATCTGCTTTCCCATTTGGGGCTCTCGGGCTCCCCGGGGGGGAAAGCCTCTTTCTAAATTTCTCAGGATCGGAGGAGCCTGAGAAACTTGGAAAGAAAAACTGCAGCATTTTCAAACGCAATACTTAAAACAAATATACTCGCATTTTTTTTTTTATTATTGCCCATCTTTTTGGGCAATAAACATTTTGGGCAAACCATTCCTTTTTAAAGTTCATATTCAATTGGAGCTGCTTCCTCTGGCATTACTCTGCTGCTACCACAAATCCAAAAGGGCACAGACTAAACCTTCTGCTGCTTCCCCCGACCGGTCCACAGATTAAGTATGTTTTCAGGTGTTGTTTTTTTTTTTTTTTTTTTTTTGGGACTATTTGTACTTCCTATCCTTTTTGGGAATTCTTTCCTTGTTTCAAAGGAGAATAGTAGCTGGTACACTAATTCTCTGTTTGGTCGAGTCACATCTACCATCCAAGCTTTAACTTTTCGGTGCTCTGCTGGTAGCTTTCACGGCCACAATAACCACCCTTTAGTTGTGTATCCCAGGGCTCAAAATATACCTATGCCTCGAATCTATTGGCAAGTGAGAATTCCTTTGTGGCGGGTAACAAATGGTGTACTGTGCTTTCATGTCGGGGTGGGGGATGGGTGTAATGAGGAGGGTGAGACTTCTCTGCCTAGCTAGTAATTTGCAACTTCACGTATGCCCAGCTACTATGATGATGCTATGCACTTCTGACCTCCTGAAATAAATTTATCAAAGATAGATTTTTTTTTTTTGTCTCTGCCGAACCTGTTGCCCCTGTGGGATTGAGATCATAAATGTGGTGCTGTGGCGTAATGACTGTTTGGTTTCAGTAGCTGTATGGTATCGTGTTTATACTTTAGTTGAAAGAGAGACAAGCTATTGAAAAGTGATGCATGTCCGGACTCTGGGTGATCACCATCTGGTGGTGGGCATTAATAACGTGTGAAAAGTACATTGTATCAAGAATGGGATCCAATTGGCTCCTTCCTTCCTTTCCACCCTTATGTTTTAGCCTCCTCTCATTGGACCCTCTTTTGTTGCTTTCATCGCTCCTCTGCTTATATTTTGTACTCTAATGCTGGTGCAGAACCAATAACTTAAAGCTAATCTTTTTTTTAATTTTAGATAGACATGGTTTAAGGGAGCCCAAGAAAGTGGAAGACCTTCAAAACAAAATTATCAGCTGCCTGAAGGAGCATGCTACGACCACCCTCAGTGAACAGGGCCGAACCAACTGCCTGTCCAAACTGTTGGGGAAGCTTCCTGAACTGCGCACTCTCTGCACCCAGGGCCTTCAGCGCATCTTCTACCTGAAGCTGGAGGACCTGGTGCCGTCCCCTCCCATTGTGGATAAAATATTCATGGACACCCTGCCTTTCTAAAGCACTTTACCAAAGGGCGGCCAGCCCCAATACTCTGCACGCACAATCATGAAGACTGAACGAACTTATGGGGGACTTGCCAGCCCTCGCAGACCTGGGGTCCAGGGGAAATGCTGGTGCATTCTGCCTCTCTGAACTCTGCTTGCTGCAGAGCAAGCCTTTATGTGCCTTCTGAAAAGACTGAAGCGCCTAAACCTTTACTTTGTTTTCTGCCGCCATTGTGGTGGCGTGCCAGTGGCAAAAGACATTTCAATAAGATGGGACTTTGGGAATAAACGCGACGCATCAGTCGCCAAAGCTCTTCACTGCGACATGGTCCTGGTGTCTTGTGGCCATTTTGTAAACATTTGTAAATAGAAGTTATATTTGTAAATAGGACAGCGACCTACAAATGAGGACGGTGGGGGTGACTCTTAAGGTGCCAGCATAGTGAGGGCTCTTGTCACGTAGTCTTGCCACCATTGGCCTTTGTGTACATATATAAATATATATAGTAATTTGGAGTAACGGAACCCATGTCTCGCGTTTATATGTGTATTTTTCTGGATTTACATTGTGACTTTTCTGAATATATATATATATATATTTAATATATTGAATTAAAAAAAATACTGTTTAATGTTGGATTGCTTGCTGTCTATGCCCACCAGATACCATGTTCTCTGACCTTACAATAGCCCAGAGGTGGAAGCCTGGAGTTGCAGGGGAATGTTATAAATAGGTACCTGCTGTCAGCGTTCAATTGCTTGCACTGCAGTTTCTATAGTCAAACTGCTTACCTAAACCGTGAACACTCAAATTCAAAAGGGGAAGTACTTACTCTTCCTGTGTGGATGTAGAAATGTGGAACTCCTCGCTGTTTTAGCCATGCCGAGCACTAGTGGAAGCCATCTCGAATGGTGGCGTTTGCGTTTCAATGTAGCGTCCCCAAAGGAGTCTGGAAAGTGCGTGGATGAAGCAAATTAGCTCACTAAATGTTTGACCCACGTGTTAGGTTTGGCATAGTGGATTATTTTTATTGCATGCACCGTCCCTGAGATGCTCAAAATAATAACCTAATGGAAGGCATCATTTGAGATCCATCTTATGATATGGTAAACGGAAGTGAATGAGTCTCGAGCAGTTTAGTCTGGTTGTAGTGCAAGCTGTGATATATGCACAACTAGCAAGGTTAATGGGTGGAAGTTTTCCTCGTGTGTTTCTTCCAATCTAGTGATTGGAGTACCTGATAGTTTTTCAAAATGTAAGATTACACACATAGAAGGGAAGTCTACAAACGTTGGGTGTGCCAAATTTAAGGTGTGCCAAATTTAAGGTGTAAACACTATCTGAACAATGCAAAGTCCATCGCACTAAAATTTGAACCAACACTCGCCACTAAACGGCTCATTTTAACTATAGCACTGATGTGGACTACCGACCTAGTAAATGCAATTGTGAAAGTAGCGTGAATTAAGGTTTAATTTATAGTCTGATGGAGTTTATTGGTATTGTGGAAGTACTTAATTTGGATTTTTTTTATACAATCCCAACACTTGTAGTCTGCACTTTTTTTATGGGTTTTAGCCATAAACCTTTTTAGACACTGTCCGTACCTCCCTCCCCCTCTGCCCCGCCCACCCCCACTTTGATAAATGTTTGGGTTTCACTGTAGTTTCCGAATATCTTGCAGTGTGACTGTGCTTAAACATGTTCTGTCTGTATCACTACATTTTGCCATTCAATGTAGATGTGCATTTTATGCAAAGTATGTTGCTGGTCATGGTCTGACCACAAACTTGCATGTGTCCTACCTTCTACCCCCATTACATTCTAGCTTACTGCTGGACATGTATGAGCTGCTTGGAATGTTTTAGATTGCCATGCTATGCATATGCCACCATTTAATGATTGTTCCGGTGTATTGCACCTTTTTGAGTTTTACCTTGGGCATCAAGAGACTCTGCTCTAAAATAGATTGCATGCCTTTCTAATCAATCGCAAATTATGCTCCTTGCACCTTGGCCCCGCTCCCTGCTTCAATAGGGGTCTCCCATAGAACCTCCCTGTCACCCTTGCAATATCTACCTCAGCCCACTGCCAGCCCTCAATCGCTCTCATAACCTTTCATGCTATAACTATGCAGATGACACCCAGATCATTCAAGATCCCCAAAACGTCAACATCCCGCCCCCGACCTCTCCTCCTGCCTCTCTGCAATCGACTACTGGATGACCAAGCCCTGTCTCCTCAACCCTGAAATCCTACTATGCCGCAAAACTGCCCTCATCCCCCAACCAATACCTTGGCCACACACTGTAGGAGCACCACCACCTGCAATACTGCATAGAATCTATGATCACCGCCACAGATCCATCGAAAGTCTGACAAATGATCTTTTGGAAGATGGGCAGCTGCTCTAGCTGGGAACATCCACCCCTCCCCCCCCCCCCCCCCGGACTGGCCTATTGCATTCTCAGCAGCCTGCTAAATACCAGCGTAGGTGAACAGCTCTATATATTGTTGCCGGTATCTTTTGAGTGCTGGGAGTGTTCTGGTGTTTGGAGGAAAGTCTGCAGTAATGAAAGCTGCCGTCCGTGCTGGAACCCTGCTACTGCTGTCTGCCTAACTTTGCTTTGGACTGTTCTTACATTACGGACCAGGATGTCTTTTTACTGGGATCACCTTCATGTCTCGGACCAGGTCGTTTTTTTTTTTTTTTTAATTATTTTCATTGCACCCTGTTGCTGTTGGAGGTGGGTCCTCATTCACCTCACTCAGCGCAGGGAGTGTTTGGGTGTGAGTGGTGTGCACGGGTTCAACCATGGTAGTTTTCTTTCTAGGACCCGCCGTAGCTGCGGCTGACGCTCGCCGCACCATCCTCATTTTTAATATCTCCTGCACTAGTAAGCATTTGCTCATAAGTTTATCATTGCTATGAAGAACTCTAAACATGGCTATGGCTCACGTGCTAGGATAACTCAATGGAAAACGTCCTCAAAGGCTCTCTGTTTTGATTGACAACACTAAAAAGACTGGGCGCAAAAAGTCCACTTCCCACGTTGATGGGCAATCAAAAATTACTGGTTTCTTTGTTTTGTTTTATTCGTATTTATATAGCGCACAACAGCCCGAGGACATTGTGGCACTTGTTAAAGTACAAAGCTTAGTTACTTAGTTACTTAGTTACATAGTCATTAGCAGTATACATACAAGGTTACAATATAGTTATATTACATTTGTGTGTTATTACAATATACATGACAGGAGTGGAGGAGGAAGTTGCAATGTTAGTTGAGGAGAGTCTTGAGTTTGTTGCGGAAGACAGAGATGGAAGTTTCAGCTCTAAGGGTGGCAAGGAGTGAGTTCCAAAGTTTCAGTGCAATATAGGAGAAGCCTAGACCTCCAGCTGTGGCTCTTTATGCGTGGTATGTGTAGCTGGTTGCTGTACTGAGCTCTGGTGGGGCGAGTGGATGTGGTCCTTGATATTGCTTCAGATTGGTATGTTGGAGCGGTTTTGTTGATGCATCTGTGTGTGATGGTGAGTATTTTCAGAGTAATACGGTCTTTGACCTGAAGCCACCGTGCTTCATGTCTGGCGTGGGATATATGGTCTCTTCTAGGAATGCTCATCACGGCTCTGAGGGCATTGTTTTGTGTGGCTTGCAGTCTGTGAATGTTCTTGGCAGAGGTGCCGGCTAGGAGAGCGTTGCAATAATCGAGTTTGGCGTCTATAGTTGCTCTAGCTATGGCCAAGCGGTGTGGGGCGGATAGGTAGGGTTTAATGGCATTGATGAGTTTGGTGCTGAACGCTGATGCAGAGGCTATGGCGCTGACTTGTTTGTTAATCGATAGATTTGTGTCAATGTGAACACCTAGAGTCCTGACAGAGCATGATGATGGCTGAGTGTTGGCGTATTGGAGGCTTAGCTTCGTTATTGTGTTTGTCTGCCCAAGGATGAGAATTTCAGTGTTCTCCTCGTTAAGACAGAGGGCATTGAATGCTACCCAAGCTTGGATAGTAGCGTACATGTGAAGGGCCGTGGCGTTTTGGTGATTGTCCAGATAGGGGTATAAGTACTTGAGTGTCGTCTGCATAGTTTGTATATGCAACACCGATGGAGTCAAGTAGGTCGAAGAGGGGTTTTGTAAAGAGGTTTTAGAGGGTAGGGGCTGTACAAGATCCTTGGGGGGGGGGGGGACACTGCAGTTTATAGTGGCAGGGTGGTAAGTGTTTGGTGATCTACCAGGTCAAACGCTGCTGATGGATCGAGAAAGAGGAGCAGGGCAGGTTTGCCTTTGTCCATGATATGTGAGATTAGATTTTTTTTTAGGTCTAATAAGGTGGATTCTGTTCCATGCCCGACATGGAAGCCAGATTGTCTTTTGCCTAGTATGGAGTTAGCTTCTATGTATGATTGGATCTGGTTGTGAGCTGCTTTGTCCAGGATTTTCAAGAGGAATAGGACTGTCGTTATCAGTCTGTAGTTGTTGGGGTGTGCTGGGTCAAGTGTGGCCTTTTAGAAGTGGCCGCACCCAGGCTTCCTTGAGATTGTTTGGGACAGTTCATGTTTGGAAAGATGCGTTAATGAAGACAGTAATCACGGGTGCTAGGCTGTTAGCGTGTTCCTTGATGATTTTGGGAGGGCAGATGTCTGCTTTGCAAAGATGGTTTGAGGTTTTTGATGAGTTTAAGGACCTCGGGTTCAGTGACGTCTCTGAAGGAGAATTGAGCGTGATTGAAATTACTGCACTTGTCTTGTTTAGGGCGGTTGGTTTGGGAGGGCTTTGCAGTGGTTTTGGATTTTATTCTGGAGGAGTTTTATTTTGTTGAGTATGGCGGACTGAATGCGAGCGCACCAGGCTTTGTCTTTAGTTATCTCATCTGCGGTAGCCGGTGGTGTGACTAGTTCATTAAAGATTGCGACTAATTCTTTAGCTTGGGAATTGGCCTTTGAAATCCTATCATTGAAGGAGTTGGATTTTGCTGCTAAAATGGCTTTTTATATTGGAGGGCTATTTGTTTGAAGAGGCTCTTATTTAGGTCACTGAGATCTGTTTCCCAGTTCCTAAGCGACTGCCGCTTTTGAGCTCGGAGGGTTTGGAGTTGATCCGAGAACCAGGAGTTGCAGTGAAATTATTTTGTCTGTCTTGCTTTCAAGCGGGGCTATAGAATTTATGGCATTGGTGAGAGTATATTTGGGTCCTGAGAGAAAGGTGGTGCTAGGCAGGGGCTTTTGAGGTGGGGACGCAAGTTGTCTGCGTTGAGTTTTTTAGAACTTCTGGTTATGGCAAGTGGTGCATGGGTGAGAGTCTTAGGTTTGGGGTTGGTGGGGATAGGGAATTCGATGCACGTGTGGTCCGTCCATGAAAAGGCGGTGTTTGAGATAATGTTGGATGCACAGTTGTGACCCACGACCCAGTCAAGGGTGTGGACTTTGGAGTGAGTGGGGGTGAGAACTGCTTGAAAGAATCCTAAGTCTGCAAGTTCTTTTGCTAGGGTTGTGGCGGATTTATCCTTAGGATCATTGCATCCTAAATTTAGGTCTCCTAATGGAAGGATTCTGGAGGATTTTTTAATGTTACTGAGCCGGTGGGAAGGGTGCTCTTGGAAGTCAGCTGGGAGGTCTGTGTAGGATATGGATATTGATTAGATTATTGGGGGAGAGCGTAAGCTTGGCTGATAGAATATCAGCATTTCCACCCCATGTACTATGGTCTGCTAGTCTAATGTATAGTGAGTCTTTGTGGATAAGGGCGGCTTCCCCATCTTATCACGTCTATCTTGCCTAAGGATGGTGTAGCCTGGGGGTAGGGCTAGTACGATGGCTGGGCAGGAGGCATAATTGAGCCAGGTTTCAGTGATGCATAGTAGGTCCAGATTAAGTGTGGATAGTAGATCATTTATCTCTAAGGCATGTGCAGGTAGGGAGCGTACGTTCAGTAGTGCACATTTAAGAGATGGGTATTGTGTGCCTTTTGATATTTTTGTTTATACTAGTATGGGGTGCATTGGGCTTGTTGTGGTTTGTGGTAGTGAGGGACATTTTGCGAGGCAGTGTAGAGGCAGGTTGAGGTGGTCGGGGAAGGGGGCAGTGCATTTGCTCATTTAGTGTGGGGTAGGGGTGCCTAATTTGGTGTTTCTAGTCGTGATGGGTGTGGGTGAGCAGAGTAAATACCTAGGAAGTGATCGATTTCTGAGATTGCGGAGTCTTGTAGCTATGCTAGGTGGCTGAGACTGTGTGATGTTATAGTCTGGTGCTGCGGCATGTGAATTTAGTGCCGGGTGCTGAGTGAGATGTGCTTTGTGTATGTGGGAAGGCATAGAGGCCATTATACTGAGGGCTATAAAGAGGGCTGTTAGGCTGGCTGAGCGAAGTGTGGCAGAGTGAGTCTATGCTATGATTGGGAGGTGAACTCTTGGGCATCATGATACTTGAGTGGCTGTGTGTGTGCGTGCAGCTGGTGTGTGACAGGAAATGACAGGGAGATTGTGCGACTAGTGCTGGGGCAGGTCACAAGTGGCTCACAATTCAACAAAATGGAGTGTCTAGATTCGGTTTTCTAAGTGGGGCAGGCAGAGGCTAAATGGTGGCAGGACACAGGTGAGTAGTAAATCAATAATAAAAAGAATACAGTGCAGGTACCGTGCCTAGATGCGATTTGCGTGGTGTGGATGGGATGTGCACAGCGGAGGTGGCATCGAGCAGCTAGCCACAGGCATAGCCTTAAGGAGCTGTTTTCAGAAGTTAAACATTAGTAATGGGAGTGGCATGCATAGCATAGTTCAAGAGTACCTTAGTGTTCGAGGGGCAGGGTGGGCGCTGTGCAGAGGGTTCAGCCAACGGCTGAGAAGGCGTGGACAGGCTGGGGCAGGGCAAGCCGCCTTCGTGTCGGAGGCCGGCTACGCCTGCCGGCATGTGATTGGAGCTTTTCTAAGCTCTAGCAGCCAATAGTAGGGCACAAGGAGCCTGGGTTGACCCATACAAGGAAGACAGAAATGCCTACGATCGGCATGCGGCCATCTTGGAATGGCGGTCAGGATGGCCAGGGATCTGGCTGGAATGCGTGGTTTTGCAATTCACATTTGGCATGTGTAGGCTTCTGGCAGGGGGATTCCTTGTCACAGAGGAACACAAGCGCATGTGTCCGCGCTTTTGCTTATTAAAAAGCAGATTGGTGGCGGTCGGGTGCTTTGAGAATGTAACGCCATTGGTTGAGGTGGGTGCCAAATGTTGAACAATTATCTCCTGTGGGTGTTTTAAACCTAGGAAAAATTACATGTTCTACCTTCTCACTTATAGAGACTAACACATTTATTTTAAAACTTTGTCGCGTTCTGCAGAGGAACTCACTGGGATCTACCATTGTCAGCCACGATACCTTAGTCCTGATCTTGAAGTGGTCTCTTCTTTTAAAGATGCATGCAGTGAGAGCTACTTTGATAGTGACAGTGACGCTGTGAACTCTACACATGCTAGCATTATGTTTTCCATCCAACAGGGATTTACCCCGTATTTCAACGTGAAATGTCCTTATGTTCAAACTGGATGTTCTCTTAATTATGTACTCACTTGCTGGAGGATCAATGTGAACTAAAGAGAACTTTGGCCGGGTGTTTGTCATATTGGGTTGCAACTCATACTTGGTGGTTTCTGAGTGCCCCAGCGCACCAGTTTTATTGCCTTGGGTACCATTGGCCACAGTTCCTTCTGGCAACACCTAGATGGATCAGGTAGAAAGAATGAATGAATGAATGAATGAATGAATGCATGCCAGCCTGCCTTGGACACGCGGCCACAAGCAATGACATTGCCCAATGTTTAACCTAATGTTTGTCTGCAGGATCCTATGACGGTAATCGCAGAAACTGAGGAGCACACCATTGCTGCACTAGGTAATGAATTGTTGTCAGATATCCCACACCGCCCCTTGTATGTGCACAAGGAAAAAACTGCGATTAGGGTGCCAGCCTATGAAAAAGTTACGGGTGGCTGTGATGGCGTTGGCGCACGCTACATTCACCAACCTCATCAGTACATGCTGACCCAGCAATCCCACTGGACCAACACGGAACTGGTCAGCCCCCCACCAAAACAATGCCACAATGTTTTGCCTTCTTTGGGGGCAGATGGGTGCTGTTTTGTCTACAAGTAAGGCAAAATAAAATTCACACTTGGGGGGGATTGGGGGTGGGGAGCTGGCCCTGTACCTGTGAGCCAGCCCCCCCTCCCAAAAATCCCCCCCCAGGTAAGGGTAGATTCTTGCTACTTTGCTGGGGTGCACAATTGAGGCCCTGGCCCAGTCTTGCCACCCCAGGGAAGCAGCAAGGACCACTAGGCCACCAGGAATATGATCTTTGGGTGGGGGGCCGAGGCCAATCAGACCCCCCACCCCCAGAAAGTACCAACCAGATGGTGTACTGTTGTTTTGCCTTCTTCCAAGTTGGGCAAAACACATTACATTCCACATATAGAACACTTGGGGGTGGGGGGGAAGAGGGGGGGTTGGTGGGGGGAGACATGCATGTGGGGCAGCCCCCTTAGGAGTCCCCCCGCCCCAAGGATTGGCAGACACTTGCTGCTTCCCTGGGGGAAAGGGGGGAGGCAAAATGGGGCTTATGGGCCCATTTTGCCACCCCAGGGAAGCAGCAAGGACCACTAGATCACCAGTGATATGAACCTGGGGGTGGGTGCCCCCCAGCCCCCCAAAATGCCAACAAGACGGTATAACGTTTTGCCTTCTTTGGGGGCAACTTAGGTTTGTTTTGCACCCTTTTCCCCAAGGAAGGCAAAACAACATAGAGGGACACGAGGTGGCATCAGTGGGCTGGCTCAATTCCTGTAGGGCCAGACCCCTCAGGAACTCACCCCCAAATGGAGGGGCAAATCCTCTTTGCTTCCCTGGGGAGCAACATTGAGGGTCTGGTCCCATTTGCCAACCCCGGGAAGCAGTAAGAGGCAGTACACCAGCGAAAAGATTTTGGGGGCGGTTTCACCCATTGCCTGTCGTAGTACACCCTGCTGTCCTAAAGCTCTGGCTGGGCTTTGTTACAGCTTTTCCATCCGTGGAGGGATGGGGGTGGGGTGAGGGGGCGGTCCTGTGCCAGCTCTTTGGGACGGCCGACCCACATGGCAGACAGGCAGTCAAGCCCGGCGGGAGCACCCCCGACCTGCATGAGCTCTGGCCTTGCCACGTTCCATCTGTTCACTCAGGAGGCGGATGAGACCTCTGCCAGGACATCCCGTGATCGCTGCTGGGCTGAGGAGCAGTCAATGGCAGGCACCCAAGACCACAGGCAGCTCTCCCGGCCGTCCTAGAGCTTTGGCTGCGTTACAGATTTTCCCTCTGGGGAGGGATGGGGACCTGGCAGGGGCTCACTGGGAATGCCACTGGGCCTGGGGACAGGTGACCCACATGGGAGGCAGGTGTCCAAGGCCGCAGCACTACCCCCTGCTTTCCTGGAGCTCTGACCATGCAGTGTTACAGCATTTCCCTCTGTGAGGGGCAGGGGAACCTGCCGGGGCTCTCTGGGACCACAGCTGGGCCTGGGGGACGCGTGACTGGGGGCAGTACCCTCGGCTGTCCTGGAGTTCTGGCCATGCCTCATTACAGCCTGCTGTTGGGGTCCCTAGCATCGCCACTGGGGTTGGGGGTGGTCGATCCACATTGGAGACAGGCGCCCAAGACTGGGGCCTCTGGCTGCGCTGTGTTGCAGTTTATCCCGCGGGGCGGAGGCATGTGGACCTGGCTGGGGCCTAACTGGGACCGTTGCTGGACCCACACTGGAGACGGGTGCCCAAGGCTGGGGGCAGTACCAAGGCTGTCATGGAGATCTGGCCTGGCTGCATTACAGGTTTTCCCTCCAGGGATGGATGGTGACCCTGCCAGGACTCTGGGACTGCTGCTGGACTTGGGGACAGTTGATGCACATGGGAGACAGGCACCCGAGGCCGGGGGCAGCAGCCCTGGCCATCCTCTACCTCCTGCTGGGCTGCATTACATCTTTTCCTTCCGGGGAGGTATGGGGACCTTTCTGGGGCTTGCAGGGACCGCTGCTGGGCTTGGATGGTCGACCCACACGGAAGAAAGGTGCCTTAGGCCAGGGACAGCACCCCCACCTGTCCTGGAGCTCTGACCATGTCGTGTTTCAGCTTTCCCCTCCAGGGAGGGATGGGGACCCTGCAGGGCCTCACTGGGAATGTTGCTGGGCATGGGGACAGGTGAACCATATGGGAGACAGGCACCCATGGTCGGAAGCAGTACCCCTGGCAGTCCTGGAGCTCTGGCCGTGCCGTGTTACAGCTTTTCCCTCCGGTGAGGGATGGGGACCCTGCTGGGGTTCGCTGGAAACGCTGCTGGACTTGTGGATAGTCTACCGATATGGAAGACAGGTGCCCATGGTTGGGGACATCACCCCTGACCATCCTGGAGCTTTGGCCTGGCTGCATTTCAGGTTTTCACTCTGGCAAAGGGATGAGGAGCCTACCAGTGCTCCCTGGGGTCGCTGCTGGATTTGTGGACCGTCAACCCACATTGGAGACGGGCGCCCATGGCTGGGAGCAGTAACCACGGCCATCCTAGAGCTCTGGCTAGGCTGCCTTAAAGCTTTTCCCTCTGGGTTGGGATGGGTACCTTCCCCCCCCACTCTCCCTCTGGCTTCCTGGGACTGCCGCTTGGCTTGGGGAGGGTCTACCCAGATGGGAGAGAGGTGCCCAAGGCTTGGGACATCCCTCCCCCTGCCCCCCTTAACTGTCCTGGACCTTCTGGCTGTGCGGCATTGGAGCTCTTCCCTCCGAGAAAGGATGGGACCCTGCCAAGGCCTCAGTGGGACCTCCGCTGGGCTTGTGTATGGTCGAGCCACATGGGAAATGGGCATCGCCCCCTGCCATCCTAGAGTTCGGGCTGACCGGTTTGTTTTTTCCCACCAGTGAGATCTGGCGCTATGCGGCCCCAGTGGGAAAAGCTGTAACAGTTCAGCTAGAACTCCAGGACAATTGGGAGCGATCTCCCCGGCCTTGGGCATCAGTAGCCCTTGTTGGTGTACCATCTCCAAGCACCATGCCACTCCCATGGAGCCCCAGCAGAGTCCCTGTCCTTTTCCAGAGGAAGAAGCTGTAATGAAGGCCATCCAGAGTGCCAGGATAGTTGGTGATGTCCCTGGCCTTGGGCCGCTGCCTCCCGTGCGGTTCGACCATCCCTGAGCCCAGCCTGGAGCTCTGG
Source organism: Ambystoma mexicanum (assembly GCF_040938575.1). Taxonomy (NCBI): domain Eukaryota; kingdom Metazoa; phylum Chordata; class Amphibia; order Caudata; family Ambystomatidae; genus Ambystoma; species Ambystoma mexicanum. The sequence goes on along the minus strand of NC_090926.1, from coordinate 319,972,719 downwards.
CTGGGCTGTTCCCTCTGTGACAGGGCGGGGACCCTGCTGTGGCTCCCTGGAACCGTTACTGGGCTTGGACGGTCAACCCACATGGGAGACGGTGCCCAAAGCAAGGGACATTACCCCTGACTATCCTGAGCTATGGCTGGCCTGCGTTACCGCTTCTGTCTCTGCGAAAGGACAGGGACCCTGCTGGGGCTCCCTGGGACTGCCACTGGGCTTGGGCACAGTAGACCCACATAGGAAACAAATGCCCAAGGCCCCGGACATCACCCCTAACCAGCCTGGAGTTCTGGCTGGGCTGCGTTACAGCTTTTCCGGGAAAGGATGTGGACCCTGCCAGGGTTCCCTGGAACTGCTGCTGGGCTTGGGGATGGTTGCCCCATATGGGAGACAGCTGCCCAAGGCCAGGGACATTACCCCTGACTATCCTGGAGCTCTGGCGGACCTGCGTTACAGGTTCTCCCTCCGGGAAAGGACCGGGACCCTGCCGGGGATCCTTTGGACTACCGATGTGCTTGGGGATTGTCAACCACATGTGAGACAGCCGCCCAAGACCGGGGACATTGCCCCTGACCATCCCGGAGCTCTGGCTGGCCTGTTGCAGCTTTTCCCCACTAGGGTGCCCTGGCAGTATGCCAATACCTCCCTGGAGGGATAAGCTGTAACGCAGCCCAGCTAGAACTCAAGGACGGTTTGAGGTGATGTCCCCGGCCTTGGGCATCCCCAGCCTTGGGCATCCGTCTCCCATGTGGGTTGACCGTCCGCAAACCCAGCTGCAATTCCAGGGAGCCCCGGCAGGGTCCCTGTTTCCCGGATGGAGACGCTGTAGCGCAGGCCAGCCAGATCTCTAATATAGTCTGGGTGATGTCCTCGGGCATGTGGCCCTGATTCCCATGTGGGTCAACCATCCCCAGTCCAGCGGTGGTCCCGGGGAGCCCTGGCTGCGAACCCTGTCCCGTTACAGCTTTTCCCTCGGAAGGCATGGGGACCCTGCCGGGGCTCCCCAGGACAGCCATTGAGTTTGGGTGCTGTCCACCCAAATGGGAGACAGACATAGAAGGCTGAGGACATCACTTCCCACCCTCTTGGAAATCTGGCTGTGCTGCATTGGAGCTTTTCCCACCAGCTAGGGATGGGGACCCTGCTTGGGCTCCCTGGCCATGACTCTGCACTTGTGGTTGGTCAACCCACATGGGTGACAGCCGGCCAGGAACATCACCCCAGCCCTCCTGGGGCTCTGGATGCGCTGCGTTGGAGCTTTTCCCTCCGGGTAGGAATGGGGACCCTGCTGCGGCTCCCTGGGAGATGCGCTGGTCTTTGTGGCGATCGATCCACATGGGAGACAGATGCCTGTACCTGGGACATCGCCCCTGACTGTCGCAGAGCTCTGGCTGCATCACCCACATAGGTGCACCCACACGTGACCTACTGTTTTCGTCGGGGAAACCTGTGGAAAGGTAGGACATGTGATGTTGCTGGCGTATTCCGGTGGTTTCCTGGGACAAATTTCTGAAAATTGTGGGGGAATTATGGGTAATAAATTCTTGGGCAATTCGCCCAAGTCGGACCTCTTTGGATTCCCACGGGTGTCTTCTTTTCAGCAATGCATGGGGTTCCCTGTTTCCTTAGTGCCTGCGACACCCCATGCCCAAATCTGTGGGTTGTCCACAAGACCATAATCCTAAAAATGTCCTTACCAGACCCTTTGGGATATCAGTGGTTTAGCCTTTTCCCTTTGCGCACAGGTAGGTGCATCCATACATGTGAGGTACTGTTTTTGTTGGGACACCGGTGGGAAGGTTTGACATTTTTTCTCTTGATTTTGATGTTTTCATACATTTGCTACTGCACTTTGTTACGGTTACACAACCCTTTCATTTCCCAAATGTTAACTACGTTTAGTCACTGCTTTAGGCACTGTACGCCTTTGTAACCTGCACAAGTCACCTATTCTTCAAAAGGTCTGTCTCTGCTCTAAAAAAAAAATGTATGCTTGCCATTCCTCTGAACATTTGTTTCACTTATTTTCAAATACTAAGCGCGTCTGTTTAGGCCGCCAGCATAAAAATCCAGTGTACATGGCTACGTTTTTGGCTTGTGGTATTGCTTCTTTTGTGACACATTACGAAACTAGAAGAGTCTGGAGAATGTAGCGGCGCATTGCTTTTCTCAATATTCACAGAAGCCATTACCTTACAGGTCCAAACATGTATGCCTGTCTTCCCATTCAGCTTTCTTAACTAATCCGTCCATGCATGTACTATTGGGGAAAAAAAGGGAAAAATCGCCTAGCTCTCACAAAACTGATGGTAACCTTATAAAAATGTTTTTTTATTTCCACTCAACCTGTTCTTGAAAGCTTGGAAAATGGCGAATTCGGAATAGCAAACCATTTGTTCCTAGGCTTCTTTGTACATCATTTTATTGGCATTTTCTGAAGGGGAAAAAAGTGCCCACCCCCATACAGCAAACTAGGATTCCTTGGTGGAGTTATGACCGCCCACATGTGGGAAGAAAAGGGGACAAATGTGGCAGAGATCTCATGTAACAAAGTTACAAGGGATTAAATGGCAAAATACTGAAATGTCTAAAAAAAAAAAAATAAGTGCTCCGCACTGGGAAGGAAAACCCTCAGCAGTTAAAGGGTTAAATCAGGAGCCTTTGTTGTGTGCTTCCTCTCAGTCCCATAATATGTTAACTTGTTAAGTGAAACAAAATTATACATTCCCTCTCTCGACATCCACTCCTGTCTGAATTCGAAAATGCCGATTGTGACTAGGAGACATTTTTGTGATGATTGAACTGCATCACTTTTGGGGAAATTATCCAACATTGAGGAAGTAAATCCCACAGCTGAGAGCCTGTTCCTAAATAGAACTTATTTGTTAGCTCTATGGAAGCAGATGCCGGGTCTCTCAGCCATTACTAGTGACGACGTACTACTGGTTTTGTATAGTCCTACGAATTTGGTTCTAATTGAATTTGCATCACCATCAGTAACTTCCTTTATTGTTTGTTCTAATCTGTTGCAGGATGTGGGCTTTCAACTCCCTGTATGTTGCAAGTGATCGATTAAGATCCATGATGACGTTAACTTTACAGGTCAAGTGAATGTTAGATCTGGGTTTAATCCTGCCACTGACAAATTGTCTGAAAGATCTAGTTTGATGCCCTCATTGGTAGACACACAAAACGCATATGGTAAGAGAGACCACATGTTGGGCTCCAGAACTCGCTTGTACGGATAAGCAATGACAATCTAACCTTTGACTCTGTACGGTGGGTTTGCTGGAACACTTGTGGCCATAGCTGCTTTTTAGAACATCCTGTTGGTATTCCTCAAATATACCCAAGTGGGGTTTCTTTATTGCAAGAAACTTGGTCCACTATTGACTTTCACACTGACCACATTATCCTTCATTGCTATGCCACTCAAGGTCCCAAAGATCGCCCTATTGGTGTTTGGTGTGAGGGACTGGATGGCTTTCCTGTCACCTACGTGTGTCTCGGGCTCCTCTAATAGAATATCGCAGGGACTTTTAAACACATGGATGCCCAGGATTGCTGTTCTTACCACCCCTTTTCTATTCCAGCTAATAAGTGCCCTAACCATCGGGAGGCCTTCTAATTTGGATTGATGCGTTACTGGATTGGAAGTTATACAAACTAATTGCACAGACCTCCAAATGTTGCTTATCTGGGTTGGTAATGAGGAACCGTTCTGTTTAACATCTATAACAGGCCACGGTTACCATTTATCATCGTGGCAGGGGACTTTAATCTCCAGATGGAACCTGTAAGAGAGCTAGCAGGACTTTGGGACAACCGGGATTTAGCCTGGGACATCCCTCCAATGCACCTATCCGAAGATATTGCTTTGCCGTCGAGTGCTCCTTCATGATTTTTAACTTAAATGTGAGGGCCTGTAACGGCCGGTTCCCAAATGACCAGCCTGCATGCCATACTTTGATGGTCATAATGGCTGTTTGACCATTGACTATATTTTCATCTCGGACAGAGACTGGGCCAGAGTCATGTTACTCCAGAAAATGGAAAGTGACCACTCGCCTTTATCTATTTCTTTGTCTAACAGACCATGCTTTGGCTCTTGCTCGGCCCCTTGCTACCAAAAAATTAGGGTAAAAGGCAATGGCCAAAAGTCCTTGCAATGGGCTAGGTTAATTGGCCATGATGTAAAAACCTACATTTATGATATTCTCCCTATCATGGAATTTATTATGGTGGTCAACACTACTGAAAACGCAATGTTGGCTGGATTTGCAACCATGATGGCTACGATTCATAACTACTATTAAAATGATAAAGAAAGGTTGGTATGACAATGCCTGCCATTTAGCAAAGAGAGATTGAAAAATGTGTGGGCTTCAAAGCAGGGGTGGACAGGAATAGGTTACGTTTGCAAAGGGTCGGACCAATTATCCATCCCTGCTAGTGTCGAAAAAGAATTTGCAGCAGAGCTTTGGGGGCTCTATATGCACACAGTGCAGAGAATAGCCCCTTACATATTGGTCTCTAGTAGAGATCTTAAATTTGATCAGCCCTTGTTATGTTGTATTAGCAGAGAGTTGTAGAGATAGAAATGTTTAGGTTTATACTGTGATTCCTCTGCCTTCTTACCTCCTAGTGTCCCTGTGCCCAGATTATGCGAAGCAGTTCCTCTATTACGGTAAAAGAGTTGGAAGTAGCTTTGGTCATGTCTAAATGGGGTAAGGCTCCAGGCCCAGATTTAATACCCCCAGACTTATTTTAAAAAATTAAGTCAAAATCTGGGCCCTGGTCCTTTCAAAAGTTTTAAGTTTTCAATGCCATCAACCACAGGAGTTAAACCGGACTCCTGGTGTAAAGTGATCATTGGCCCGATCTACAAAAACTGAGGCTGGGATATCCCTGCTAACGATCGTCCTAGCTCCTTGCTTGTTGGTGTGGGTAAGTTGTTTGGCAAAATCATCTTGAAGCACCTCCAAGGTTGGGTGGATAGCAGCCACACTGACCTGCAGGCGGGGTTTAGGAGAAACTGGCACGATGGACGAGTGTTTGATCCCTGTTGATCCAAAAGTACGCCTCTTTGGAAAATGAATCTGTTGTATTTCTTGACTTAAGCACCGCTTTTCATTCTGTTTCAAGGGTGTGGCAATTTCTTTTAACTCTGGGGGGGGAGGGGAGGTTTAGGGAAGCGAGGGGCCTGGTAAGGGGGGGGGCGGGGCAGGGAAGGGTGGGGCCCGATAAACTTAATCCATGTTCTAATGCAACTGTATTCAAATACAAATGCGTGTGTTTGTTATGGATTGGAGGGTGGCGAGGGCGGCGAGACAACTAACTATTTCGAGGTTTTAATCTAAACCTCTCCAAAGGGGCTAGACAAATCTAATCTATTTTTCTTGCCAAGTGGTCTGAGCTCCACCTGAAATTGAACATCGGCAAAACCAAATAGATGGTGTTTAGCTCCCAATCCTCTAAATACAGGGTGATCCACCTAAAAGTGGGATGTAGTCTGTCTGAACAAGTGGATCACTTTGACTACCTTGGGGTGAGGTTTCAAGAGTATCCCGGCTGGGTTGCCTGGGTTGATAAAGGGTTGATAAAGTGGCAATCAACCTGGATAAATTAAGTGGTGCCATTAGGTCGTACGTTTGCAGTCATGGAAGTGGTGCTGTGTCCCTGGCTCTGGCAAGCAAGTACAACCAGCGGTGCTATATGGGTCAAAGCTTTGGGGTCATGTGAAGGTTGGCCAATTGAACATAAAGGAAAACAAATTCTTAAAACAACTATTGCTTCTACCCAGGAGTGCTCCCTCTGCCCCTACTCATTTTGAGTATGACATAATTCCTATGGGCACCCTGGCTATGTTTAATCCTACCTTTTTTTGGTTAAGAGTCTGGTATCAACCGGGCCTGGAAAAGTGTAGGGAGGCATTGCCACATCTTATACCCTTGAGCAGAGGCAAAAGCCTTAAATGATTTCTACATATGTTAATGTTAAAGGATATTTGTACCGTGCACTATCACCACTGGAGTGGTCCCCTGGTGGCTCTGAAAAGGGAAGGGGGGTGAGTTAGTGGGAATGAGCGGGAAAAGTGCAAGAGAGCAGTGATGTAGCTTTGGCAGCCTCAGCCCAGTTAAAGGTTTGCTGGGCTGGGGGTGTTTTCCGGTCGGTAGCAGTTGTGTGGTGTTGTGCGAGTCTGTGTGGTTTTTGTTGCGGTGTAGTGAAGTTTGTGCTGTTTGTTGTGCTATAGGGTTGTGTTTAGTTAGAGTTTGAGAGGTGTATGCAGAAGGGTGAAATTGTTAGTGGGTTGGTTATTGGCATTGCTGTCTAGAAGAGATGTGCTAAATTTCCATATTCTTTCTAGATGTGGCACGTGTATCTCCATTTCTATCTAGATTCGGTAGTGGCTAATATTCACAATCCCTTCTATGTTCGTCGCCCACCAATATTTGCAACTGTATCCAAATGTGGCACTTGCCCAACTTGGAAAAATCCTGTCTGTGAAGCAAACCAGTATTCACAACTCTATCCAGATCTGGCCTATCAAGAAGATGTTACAAAACTGAGTATTAGTGAACTTTGGAGTAATCCAAGGGGGAGTTGCTGATCAACTATGAACAAAGCAAAAACATCTGTTAAACGGGTTCCAATGGAATTTCTTTTCGAGGTTGCCACCAAGTGTAATCTTTGTTTATATTGGCGAGTTTGGCTTTAAGCCGTATCTGGATGAAATCGTCCCCATGTAAAAGATCTTTGTATATGCACTTGGGATTGGGTATGTTCCCAGTTGCCGTGTGGACCCAGGTCTGGTGCCCCTTAGCATCTGACATTTGTCTTATGTGTGGGTGTACAAGAGAAACCGCATCGCATTTCTTTTTACTATGCGAAATGTCAGAGATTGAGACTTCTGTACTTAAAACCGTCCAAGAGATTTTGGAATCCGTACAATTAACCAGGTTATGTTGCTTCTCTCCCCCCTATTGTGAGATTTACAACAGCTCGATACAGCCACAGGACGTGGCTGCTGAGCAAGACGTTTCGGGCTCGCCACTAGGATAATTATGTTTTCTCTTTGCACTGCATTAGCCAAGGCTGCGAGCATTGCTCTCCAAGTTTTAATAACTTGAGGTAGGCTTAGAACATTGTAATGCATTGTTTTTTTTTTATTTTTTCTGTTATGAAATGTTTATTTATTAACTTAAAGGTTTTCTTTACCGAGTAGGAGTATATTGGCTGACACATATGAAGACATGTTAAGCGTTTCCCAAATATATCAGGACATAGATTGCTGCCTACTTGGACGCAAAGGGGTTTGACTGTTCAAGGAGTTTACCAGGATGAACACGATGGACAATTGAGGAAATGGGACAGCTATCTGCAGCCTTCTCACTGGAGAGGAGCACCAGGCAGGGCTGCCCGATATCTTCCCTCCTCCTTGCTTGAAGTCGATCCCTTTGTCACCCAAATTAGAAAGAGTCACTCCCATAGAAGACTTGTGTAGAGGGACTGAGCAGAGCGAGTTTCCCTTAATGATGAAGGCCAATGTGAACCCGATCCCACTAACACATGAGGTGGTGACATTTGGTAAATATTCTAGTTTGAGAAAACATTTGTGCAAATTCGCCTGGTTTCCATTGACTGGTGGCATGCACATCCTGTCGTGATTGGGAGCTATAGGTTGGCCGAGACAGTTTGCCGCTTCGCGGTGTAGAGAGCTTGCACACACGTAGCAGACCCTGAGGTGAAGAGCTTCTCTACCCAGTCCAGAATAATCTCACTTCCAAAATATTGATTGCTTCAAAACGATATACTGTTTTTAAAATCTCCCAGCCTGGTCTGCTGCTAGATTTATTAGACTGCAATCTTTTCTCTGTTGAACCAATGCGCGTGGCACCCTGTGTTGCTCAGCATAAGTTGGGAAGCACTGACCACTTTTCCTGATATGGCATAACTGCCCCAGCATAGAGCTTTATTTTTTGGCAGCCTGTGTAGGGAAGGGTAGACAAGAGATACTGCTTCACCACCCATCACTGGCATTCTCCTTTTACTTAATTTTAATTTACTCTCCATCATGTGTACACCTTGGTAGAAGCCGGATCCCTTTATGCCCACCCTCCCTTGATACAATCATGGGCAGTAAACTTCAGGCAGCTGCATCCCACAGTTGGGGCCTACACTGAATGAGCCAGGCCTCTACTCGGTCAGTCTTGTGCCCTAGACAGTGGCCTATAGGTGTTAACCCCAATGCCTCAATGCTTCAAGACCCTATGCAAGCTATTGCCCTCCCCCCCCACACATACCCACAACTCTGTAGCCATCACGCTCTGTAGCTTCTTGGTTCCTCCCGGGTGTAACCTGTGTACAGATAGGAGGCTCACCCAGTGGGGGTGGGGGGCGGCAATAGCTTGTATAGGGTTTAGAAGAATTGAGCCATGGGGGAGGATGGGGTGTTGGCTGAAATCTGCTCGGGTTTTGTTTAATCCACATATCACTTATGGGGCCATTGTACCTGTCCACCTGCTTCACGGAGGCCTCTCGGAGGTGCACTGTTACCCTATCCTGCGTGATTTATAACAGCGGCCTTAGATGGCCTGTTTCCCCTGAGGGAGGTGTCTCCTCCTAACCCCTCCACCCCCATTTCTCAGGTGGTGACACTGACTGACCTCAATCTAGGTCTTCAACAGTGCTACCTCCCTCTGCGCTTTCAGTGCCATGGAGCAGTGGCTTCTGACATCTCCCTCGCAGTAGACACCCACCCATAACAAGTGAAATGATTATCCACTGCCCTATGGCAGGCCTGTAGGACCCCATGGAGGTGGATGGGGGCACTGGTTATGACAGATACGGGTGAGGCACCTCTCTCTCACTCCTTGGGTTAACGCCTCTTCCAACTGCCCTCCACAACAGTTATCCTGGGCAATATCATGCATGTAGGCCACCCCAGAGTGACCGGCACTTCATCCGATGCCCAGAACATGGGCTCTGTAGCACTTCTTTGGTATGTGTTGGGCCTTGATGATATGCCGGGGTTGTTCTCCCATCAAACCACCACGGACACCATTATTAAACTACATTGGTAACCCTTCGGGCTGTAGTGGTAGTCTTCAGTGCGTTTGCCATTTGGCAGCCCAAGATGGCTTACACTGTTTCTGATGTCTCCAGGTCCAAGTCAGAAAGGGACCTGGGTATACAATTTACTGCGTCTCAATGGAAATGGATAGGTTTCTTATCCTACCTGGACTCCAGGCATAGATTAATTAATGACACCGCCCTTAACAGAGCCTGTATGTCCCCATTCTAAAGTTACATCATTTCATAAAGTGGCCAGATCTGATTGCCACAGATGTGATGTGTAAGGGTAGGATTCTTTCACAGGTTTTGAGTAGCCCGTGTGAGCTTCAATTTTGGTCTCTGATGTTGCAAAAACAAAAGGAGAGTGCAGAAGTGGACCTTGGCCAGCTCTGCTGTCCATTTGGAGGATTTAGGTGCTTGCCACAGGGCATCATTAGATTTGTTCCTTTATCCATGCTAATTGCAAGAAGATGCATTCCTATGACTTGACCCCATCTGAAGCCAAACGAAAGCTGCATCCTGTCTGCTCATGGGACATCTGAGCCCCCTTGGGCGGCAGGCAGTACATGGTTAAAGCTGAATCGAACTCTGACCCGGATCCTGTGATTATCTTGGACACTTGGATCAGAATCTGCTTCTACAAGTGTCTGTGGCTCGTATTGTCGGGAATCTCATCTCCTGTGCATGATTCCCTCTCGGCACTTGTCAATCTAGGGGTAGTTTTTGGGTGCTTGTCCCGCCTTCAAGCCCGCCTGGCTGCTGGTCCTGGGGATCAATCTGTGATCTATATTTACTGTCTGTGGTTTTTAGCACTTTCCTGATTCCTGACTGTGCAGCTCTAGTGGCCTCACTTATCATATTCAAATTGGTTGTATGCTGCTTTGATGCTTCATTGTGATGTGAGGTGCATAATAAAAACTATTTCTGAAAAATCTCTTGCTAGGACATGGAAACATAAACGAGGCAGTGGAAGTATACTAGTTTATCCAAAACATCTTCCAAATTATTGTAGCTCCCAGCAAATGAGCAACCGCTCCATTCAAAAAAATCTTAGGGCATTTCTGGTTTCTGTCTGATGTTAAGGAAACTTCAGCACCAATAGGTTTAACAGTTGAGTGAATGATGGGTCAGTGCGCCACGCGAATAGTGCAATCTGATGGGTCCAAAAGTAGATTAAGGATGTTCCTGGCTGCAGGTGCTTAACTGTGACTGATATTCACTTAGTGAAAAATTATATAGTAACAGAGTGGTTAGGTAGCGTACTGTGCCAGTACTAATTAAGCTCAATACAATTGTGTATTTAAAAAATAGATTTTTTTTTTTAATTTATTGAATATAGTTGAAATTACATCAACTTTTTCAATTTATAAGAAATAGCAAAATCCATAAACATCAAATCCAAATAACAAAAAATATTCATAAAAGATTACAAAATGCTAAAATATCATCATACAAACATTTTTTTTCAGAAAGGGGTAAGCAAAGAACTCTTAATTTCATTCCATATTCAAGGCTTTTAAAAAATTGATGGTTGCAGTTCTTATACTCATGCATTCAGTGGCTGCCATGGCAATCCATCTATTTCTAGGATCAATTTGTGCAAAATACACAAAGTGGTTAACAAAGTGCAATTTTCTTAAAGTAGATTGCGCAGGACAGTTCAATAATAAGTGTTGTACAATCGTTATATTTTTTGCAAAACCTACACCAGTTAAGGTCAGAGGGAATTTGCTTTCTTTTTGTTTTAACCTCACGGGTGGGCCAGATGTTAAACCGCAACCGAAGAATGGCCGTTCTTATAGCAGCGGAGGGTGCCAACCGTAAATAAGCAGCTATGTCTTTATAACGCTTGGGACCAAAGATTGCAGAGTCAAAGTCTTTGTAGGTTAAGCACTGAGTTCTAGTATCAATCCAGTCCATCATGTACACCTTCTTCTTGGCTTGCTCCGGATGAAGTACAAGAAGCTCAAGTGATATGTCAGCGTTCACCATAATTGATAAGATTTTTGAATACCAATCTCTCGGAAATTTTTCTGCGGAGCAAAGCAAATAGCTAGAAATGGAAGATAGTGTGGAGTTATCACATGGGGATAACAAACATTTGCGAAATAGGGCACATAGACGCCAGTTATATATGGCAGCTAGAGAGGTTAAACCCAATTCATAGCGTATCAGCACACCAGGAATACACTGTGGAAGATGTAAAGTTACACGCCAAAACTTGGCTTCTAATAAATAGAGAAAACCTGGGGGAACAATTAACGTTTCTAAACCATAAAGGATAGTTGCTACAACATTCTGATTCCAATATGTGATGGCAGCTTTGATAGAAAATTTGCCATATTTAGAAACAATTACTCGAGTTTGACAGATTGCCGTGACTAGCTTATGTTTGATTTTATTCAAGTGCGAGTCTAGCGTTGGACAACCATCAAAAGTTAGGCCCAAGTAAACGTAATTTGGTACCATCATTATTGGTATTGCCTCAATTTGCCATTCTAACAAGTGTTTACGTAACCCTTTCGGGACATACGTGACAATTTGTGTTTTCCCAGTGTTTACTACTAGTTCATTTTCTTTAAAATATGAGCATAGTGCTGACAAAAGATTACGTAAACCACTGGGAGTTTTAGATACTAAGACAAGATCATCCGCATACCACAAGGCACAAATTTTGACACCGTTCAGTTTGGGAGCATCAGTTGTTATTTTGCTAAAGATCCAGCGTACATCATTGATAAAAAAAATTAAACCTGGGGGATGCTAAAATACACCCCTGTTTCAACCCTCTAGATGTTGGAACTGGGGATGAGAGAAGACCCTCAGAATTCAATCTCACATATACCTTAGTGTATGAATGGAGGGCAAAAATAATATCAATAAGAGTTGGAGGACACTCCGCTTTGAGTAGCTTATCTATGAGTTTTGGTCTTGAGACCGAGTCAAAAGCGGAGTGGAGATCTATAAACGCAAAATAGCTGGCTTGTCTCTTGTTAACTGCTTGTTGTCTTATAGCATTTAAAGTAATTAAATTGATGCCAGTACATAAACCTGCAACAAAACCAGTTTGTGCTGGGTCACGTTGATTTGCTTTATTTGACCAAACATTAAACTCTCTTAACACCAACCTAGAGAATATTTTGCCTGGAACATCCAGTAACGTTATTGGACGATAGCTTTTCGGGTCCATTCGATCACCTTTTTTATAGATCGGAATGATCACAGAAGAGCGCCATGAATCAGGAATATTTTTGGCTTGTATGATGTGGTGGAAAGCATTGTTCAAAATGAGTGCCCCTTCTGTCATATTTTGTTTGAGCATTAAATTAGTAAGACCATCCAGGCCTGCTGCTCTGGATGAAGAAGATGATTTGATGAAATCTTGAATAATAGATCTTGTACAGTACAAAACCCACCCATTTATAGCGCTGCTGTTGTACTTATAGCCAGTCATCTTGGAGTCATCATATAGAGTAGCAAAATGTGTGACCCACACCAATTCAGAAACTCCATTGAGTTGAGTATGACCTTGGGGTGATGTATTACATTTGTTCAACAAATCCCAAACCAAATAGATTTATTAGTTCCAGAACTGAGTCCTTTAGTACTTAATTGCAGTCCTAAATCATCCTAGGCTCTATTGAAACCTATCCTAAACCAACATCATCCAAATGGTGGCACGTGCTAATGGAACACTGCCTTCGTAAAAGAAGCCCAGCACAAGCCTAAACGGGACACAAATGTAATAAATGAACACTGAAGCACTATTCAAGAACAGAGTTTGCCTTATGGAATGATAATCTCTCCATTAAGAAAATAACCTTAAAGAATCAATAACGTGGCAATCTCTGTGGAACAAGGATCTTGCAAAACACACACCTCCAAGGAATTACGGAGGTTTCTTTGTAATATGGTCAGTGTCCCACTGTAAATTGACTTTGTAGCAATACATGATGTGCAACAGGAACTGATATGTAAAAAATATGTATTGACAACAGATTGGAATAGAATCAGAACAACCTGAACTGTTAAGCCCTTTTAAATCGGGTAGCGCGTCTTTAGATGATGGGGATGCAGAATAACTTGAACCAATAATAAGACTGACTCAGGATATTGGCAAAAGTAATCTGTTTTATTCTCAATTGTCTAAAAAAGGAAGTACATTGGGCATCAACGGATGTCTCACAGCAAAATCTCAATGCATCACATAAAAAATATCACTTTTATAGTAAAAACTCATACGTGATGTCTTACTATGTGGTAAACGAAGAAAACATATTTAGGATTGTGGTTCATCTACGGGGAACATACAAGTATACTTTCTGTAAGGGATTGGATTGTGATTGGGTCTTTGTAGTCAGGTGGATAACTTATGCCCACCCCTTCTGCAAGTCATACTATGTATTTGTTAGATACACGACACCATTGGCTCTCAAACTGTAGTGCTGTTTAATACATGGCCCTCTATAATTGGTTGGCATGCTTGTACCCTTCTGGAATATTTGACTAGCTAGCAGCACGCAAGCTGGTACCCCAGGTGCTGGTAGGTGGACTGGACAATGCCTCCCCACCCAATTAGCCCACATTCCATCATCACTAATGCCTTCTGCCATTTGAATTGTCTTTGAACTTGGCCTTGCAAAGTATCACTGCTCCTGACAATAGAAGGATGTGCGAGCACATTCTTATCTTCAAGCCTCGGTGCTGCTTGCCCATGTTCTATTTCCATCTACCCCGTGTGACAGGAGACCGTGTTTTAGCTCCTTCTCATTTAATGATATTAAATGAAAAAACTTGGCACTCCGTGTCTTTCTGTTGCACCTTAACAAGAGCTTGCCTCGCTTCTCATGTTCTTTGTCTTTTGAATAGATAATCAGTCCTTGGATGCCTCAAACCTTTACACAACAGCCTTCTCGATCTTTCCTCGATTTTCAGCTGTTTTTCTGTTGCGCCATACTTTCAGCCCTTCTCTTTCACAGGTTCTGGCTTACTAAATTTGCGACATTGAATATCCAAATTCTACGTGTGTGTGTGTGTATATATATGAAAGGCAAAAAGATAAACTGCAAAATAGCAGTTCACAGCAGCACTCCTCCATTTTCTCTCCGAGTAAAATGCCACACCTTCAAGTTTTTCCATAGTAAAACGTCCTTTATTTGTAAGATGTGTGGACAGCTAAGTGTACACCTGTCTATAAATTCACAATAACACATTTCACCCCAAACTGGGCTTCGTCAGATTGCTATTGACCCCATGTTTTGCAGTTCATTATATCCCATTTCCTGTTCCTTGGCTCTCATTGCTACAACTAGACCAATGCTTTGTTATATATTCATTTGCCTCTTGGTGGTGGCCATATTGGATTCCTAGTTGCACCATGTCTGATGCTGCCTGGAGTCAGGAAGTGAGTGTTTCATATATATATTTTGGTGGCACCGCCTGCAGTCGATTCATTAGGTATAGCCAGCCTTCATGATTACTTAGTCTATTTGTGTTGCAGCCTCTGTACAGTTATAAAAGGACTTATATTTTCTTCAGTGCTCTTCGCACGTGCAATCTTAATTTTGCCCATGAAAGGTTACTCCATTCTTCATTTTGTCATCAGATTCCATAAGGTCTATACATTCTCTTCTTTGACCATTCCTCTTAGTACATAGTCTTCAACTCATGTGATGCCACCCATCTTTTTATTCTTTTTTACACATCTTCAGAGATCTCTCAAGAGACCGTCCTCTCTCCACGGGTAGATCTTACAGGGCATTCTCAATGGATACCTTGTTTCAAAGATCTTTCATGGTATAGGTATGATTACAGGCGTAGTGCATGTCACAATTTCTGGCTTCCAACATATAGGCAGAATAGGGGCGGGACTTCTGGCAGAGGCATTTAGCTTCTCCTCTACACTCCCCGCTCTGGTTGATTCATCGGCCACTCCCCCATCAGTCTTCACATCTAGACATCCTTGTCTGAAAAAGTGTTTCTTTAGAGTCCATATCTTCATTACTCCTTTCAGAGATCCTGCTGATTTTACATGGTCATCAACACTCCAGGTCATGTGTGTACATTGTCCATTTGGGCTGCAGTAAATCCATCGTCCCACATACATCTTGTGGTTCCTCGGATACAGGAACTTCGTTCCCTCAGGTGCTACAATGCTTGCTTCTATGTTTTCTGATTTCTTCATCTGTCAGCTCCTTGGTCCAGACCCAGACTCGACAGTGATCATACCCTTCATTCCTACTGCTTTCTTTGCTGTCTTCTTACACTGTGATTTTTATCCTGATCACGCAGACTCCAAACATGATCATCACCAATAGGGCTCCAAGAAACATGAAGATATTTGCCATCCATGTAGCACCCATGAGAAGATAGATGCAAACATGCTGTCATCTGAAATATCTTCTACTTCATCTTCCATCTTGATGTGTAAGTTCGTTAGCAATGTTATGGTCTCTGTCAAGGTCCGATTCTTGTCATTGTGAGAAGGTATGAATGTGCAACACGATTCCCCAATTTTGGCACAAACACCTCCAACCATTGCTGTAGTCATGTCTAGGACATACCTATTCTGGAAAGTCATCAGTCTTATGGCTCTCAATTCTTCCTTGATAGCGTTGAATCCCTTTATTGTAGTGTTGATCGTTTGCAGGAGCTCCCAGCGAATGATTTACAACCACTTTGCATTAGCCATAGTCTGGATCCCTGGCATAAAGATAGTCATGAATACCGCAGTAGTCTGACTGGGCAACCAGTGTTCGTACGAAATAGCATCAAAGGCTTCTATTGATTTAGCTGAAAAGTAATTCTCCCTTCTTGTCAGATTGGGAAATCCAAATGATCTTCTCTTCCTCATATGGGTATTTGCCTTTGGAAACTCTCCAATGTTCAGGTCACTCTTTGGAATCACTAATGCTGGAACATGAAGAAGTACTATGCAACGCAGCCCTCCCCAATCTTTGGGCAACTTCATATAAGCTCTTGATCCACAGGCCCAGTCATGATCCATTAACACTACTTTTCCATCCTTCATGCCTGGTACATCGAAAATTCGGCCACGCTGCTAATTCATTCCAATCTTTCGGGTGCCATTGTTTCTGAAACACAAGGATGCACTAGCTAGAGGTACTGCACATTTAGCTATCGCTATTGCTACAGGGAGTTGTAGTGCCTTAATAAGTCTGCTCAATAACGCTGCGTGTTGCCCTGGCGTGCCATCCGCTCAGAGGTAGCTGCACCTTTTCCAACGTGCTAGTCCTGCGTGCACGGTTGATGTCACATAGGCGGAGTCACTGTACACATCACTTCCTGCCCTGCATGATTTTTGAGCGCAACAAGCACTACCAATTCTGCCGCTTACGCTGAAAAGTGAGACTGTAGTCTTGCACTTGCTACAACTTACAACCTCAAATTCGCTGTTTGCTCTGTCTGTCTCACAACAGCTGCCCCAGAATTTCTTTCTCCACTAGGTTGATTGATTTTTGAAGAACCATCAATAAAGAGAATCTGCCCCCCTGCTAACGCATTCTCTTTTACACGCAGGATGTCATTGTAGAACTCCTCATAGTTTGTGCAATCATGCACATGCCCCCCCTCTGCCACAGGCTCAGCTACAAACGTGGCAGGGTTCACTATTTTACATCTGACTATTTTAATCACTGGATTCAATATGATCACCTCATACGCAGAAGCTCCTGAAATGTCAATGTACCCTTAAATTTCTCCAAAATGGCAAACAAAGCATGCTCCACAAAGAGCGTCCTAGAACACCCCATTACGATATTGGTAGATTAATCAATTGCGAGTGTTTGCAAGGAAAGGTTCCCTTCATAATTGGATCTAGAATCCCACTGTAATATGCCATAGGTTTATACCCTCGTGTTGTCCTCTGTGTAAGTACTGCTGCCATGACCGTCCCATTGTGTGTGAAAATTAAAGAACTCCTCAGCATAATTGGGAATTCCTAAAACAGGAGCTTTACAAATTGTTTTCTTCAATTCTTCACACCCTCCCATTTTCTGTCCCGTCAATTTTCATTGTTTTACCTGTGCTTCCTTTAGAGCTTACAAAAGGGGTCTTGTGTATGAACTATAATCAAGCACCCATGCTCTAACATAATTGCATGATCCCAAAAACAGCTCCATTTGCTTCGAGTGTTTGCATATTGCTGTTTTCATGATTGCTTCAACTCTTTCAAGTGTGACCTTTTTTTCCCTCATGTGAGATCAACTGGCCTATGTACAACACCTCTTTTTGACAATACTGTAACTTCTCTCTGTCTACCTTGTATCCCTTGTCTGCTAGGATAGTCATTACCTGGATCGAGTCTTGCCTGCACTAGTCTTCTGTAGTGCTACAAATCAGAATGTCATCTACGTACTGTATCACAACGCTCTTCAAATCAATATTGCCTAGGTTCATCTGAAGGACCCTATTAAAGATCAACAGGGACTCACAGTAACCTTGAGGCAAACAAGTGTATTTCAGTCGGATTTGGCAGAACGAAAAGGAAGTCCAGTGTTTTGAGGCCTTGTGCAACAGGAGTGAGAAAAACACATTTTTCAAGTCAATCACCATAAAATATTGCACGTCTACTGGGATACTTCATAGTATCATCGCTGGATTAGGAACTAAAGGAAACTCGGCCTCTACAATCTGGTTACTCTGTCTCATATCTTGTATGAATCTCCACGACCTCCCGTTTGATCGGCTACACTGCGGTATTGCACAATGATTCTGACGGTACCAGAATACCTTGTTCCATTAGTGCTGAAATAGTCATAAAAATCCCTTCATCTGCCTCTCGAGACATGTGGTACTATTTTGCTCGAGGTAAAATTGCTCCTGGTTTCAGCTTTACCTTAACCTCCCTTACCCCTTCAATAGGCCTACGTCATAGGGGCCTGTAGTCAATAAAACACTGGGCACCTTTTCCAAGTCCTCATAAAAAATGCTGGACCCTGCCACAATATCGCCATTCGCTGTGGGATCTCTTTCGTCTATTCTAATCCAATATGTAATACCCATCTCGATTATTACTTCATCTGTTGGATCATCTTTAAACATGTCATCAGTGACGTCAGTCAATCTACACCCTTCCCCAATGGCAATCGCTGTGCTCCATTGCCTGCCCTCGTCATTTGTTCCTACGAGCATTGCCATTTCCCCTCATATTATGTGCATCTAACTGTAGAGGAATAGTCTGTCCCCTTTCTTTGTCCATAGGTATGTGGCCTGAACAAGACTTCATTAGGTATTCTCATAATCCTTCACACTAAGCCAGGTAAGCCATGTCAACAGAATGCATACCCCAAAAAGAAAAACCTCTGGTTCCAGTGGCACTCCTCGCAGAGCCATTTGCCCTGTAAATGCAATATAAATTCACCCACATTCATATAATGTATCCCTGGAGTAGAGCACACTATGCCTTCATCAGTGAAAGAAATCGTCATTTTAAGCTTTGTCATTAAATCTGATCCTAGAATATTAACTGGTGTCTGCCGTGAATAAAATAATGGAGCAGACATGTCACACTTTCCTATGGAAACTGGTAATTCGTCAGTAAAATGAACTCGACTCGTAGCTCTGGAGAATCCCTGAGCATTCATGGCAATAACCGACAATGGATATTTTCCCTCTCGTGTACATGAGCGAGTTGCACCAGTGTCTACTGAAACATCTGTGTATAGGCGCGTTATAAATGCCATATCATATCATATACTAAAAAAGATGATTTGCCTCCTATCATCACATCAACCCTTGGTTCCTCTTTGGGGTCTGGTGTCACTGATAGTTCTAAACACAAGTCGCCCTGTGAGCGGTCTTATTGTGGATACATACATAGCCCTGTACCTGTGAAAGAACTTTCTTCCACCACAGTGACACCCCCTATTCTAGGTGTCAATAATTGTCCTGTGTTTGCGTTCTGCTATATCTGCATGGGTTTGTGCTGCGACTCCCCTTACGGTAGATTCAATGCCTGTTACATTTGCGGTGCTTGTGCCTGGTACACTGTCTGATCTTGGGCAAATCCATCCCTAGCTTGTGATCTATATGCTGGAGGATAAGCTGTCCCCCCCTCTTGAGAATTGCCCATTCTGTACATACCCTTTGCTCCCGCATGCACGCGATATGTGCCCTGCCAACCCACATGTCCAACATACAGGAAGGAGCCTTTTTGACTAGTCACACTTGGTTAAATCCTCCTTGCACATTCTAATTATCATTCTGCATATTCTAAAAACCACTTTGATTATTCTGAAAACAACCCCTTCCTCTATTTCCCATTCCTCTGCCTCATGACACAAATCCATTCTTTCCTTAGCCCATCTGGTGCTGATTATTCACCTGTGATGTACCCGCTACTTGCTGTATTCCCAGCCCTTATCCACTTGTCAATACTGTCCCTGCTATCGCATATTTTGACAATTTCTTCTGAACCTACTTGGCTTCCTCAAGTTTTCTAGCATCTTCCTTCTTCCTATTTTTCTCCTGTCACAGGGAATGGAAGCGAAGCCAAGGGCAGAGATACATTTGACTATACTGCATCACTGAAGGCAGTGATGCACTATATTCAACTGTATCTCTGCACATGGCTTTGCTTCCATTCCCACTAGTTTCTTGAACTGCCTCTGTACCTGTTCGGGCGACCCCTGACATAAAATGTGGTAAAATACTGCCACTGTTTTTCCCCACGGCTTGCGAGTTTCAAGAGTCCAGCGCTCCTGAATGTAAGCACGCGGATCCTCATCTTTCATTTTACGTGTCATAATTGCACCCATATCGGACGTGTCAGGATACTGCACCCTGAGAGCTCTACAGACATCTGGCTGCTAGGAGACCCTTAAAGTCCCCTATTGCCAGAATATTTCCCCCTGTCATTTTCTCTAATACATATATACATTTTCCTGCACCCATTAAGGAGGGAGTTTGCATCTTAAATTATCCTTTTCCATTTGTGACCATATAATAAACTGCGGTCTGGCCCCTACTTTCTCCAATAAAGGGAACTGCGTGAATCCCAATCCGCAATCGGCTCTGATAGTCTGCCTATCCATAGTGAGGACAATGGTTCCTGAATGCTTTCTACCTGGCAATGACCTCAGTCTGCATGCATATGGTGGTGACTCTCCCTTCTCACTATATGATCATCCTCTAGGATGCTCTGGATATGTTACAGGATCTGGCGTCCTATCCTTAGGTTGCTCTGAATCAGACCATCTTAATTTCTTGTCTGTCTGCAAACATCACTCGGGGTCGCATGCACTTCCTCCCTCCTCCCCACGGAATCTCTCTCTTCTCTTCTCTCCTCTCCTCTCTTCTCTCCTCTCTCCTCTCCTCTCTCCCCTCCTCTCTCCCTCCCAAGCTGGTATGGCTCTCATCCCCATCACCATTATCTAAAGTCAGTCTGTCTAAGGACAAAGCTCTATGCTCGAGACTGAACCAGTCTCTTCACTTCGTGATTGGAAGACAAGGGATCGATCTCCCTTCCCTTGGCTTCCCGATTTGCTACCTTCTTTTAAGTCTTCATAGGCCTTATCTGTCCTTCCATTCGTTCTGTACGAGCGTTACCTCATGAGCTTTATCCTTCTGTCCTTTCCATCTCTTAATCTCTCGTTCGATGTTCGTTGTCATATTCCATCGCACACTTTTATCCTCCTTATTCTGCATGATCTTAAAGATCGCCTCCTTTCTTTTGATCTCTTCTGGACTATCGTCACTGCTATAAGCAGTCGGTTCATATATCGGATTACTATACCCTGTCACCGCTTTCAGTTCCTTTAACGGTTACAATCCTACGTCTTCTGTACTTTCGACGTTCATGTCTGGCGAGGTAAAGGGAGCAGAAGGCGCAACACCATCCTTCCTGCACTGAGTAAGCATCCACTCCTCACGCGGTGGATCCTGTCTCTCCTCTTGGTAGATCTTCCAAAGCCCTAAAATAGTTTACCTCTTTGCCAATTTCTTCCCCGTGTACGCAGCGTGTAAGTATGTGGTCATGTGTTGCAATAGCGCTTTTGACAGCGATTCCCCCTTGCAGCCATGGCATAAACATTTGATCTGCTGTGGCCTTTACCCACTCTGCACTGTCTGTTTGAGCTTGGGCATATGTTTTGGCAGTGTCTTGCACAGGTACATCAGAAGAGTAATATCTCCCATTGTGACAAATCTCAATTGACTGTCAATACTTACCAGTATTTTATACAAATACGTTTTTAAAAACAACAAATATGATGACACTCCAGCACTCGCCGATCAAACCCTATGTTTCTCGATACCTACTTATTGGTCAGTGTCAACAATGACCTTAAATAGTCGATAACTTTTTATCGTTACTTCAACTTTACAAAACGTACTCTTATCGCTCTTCGACACCTTTTTTCAATTACAAAACAGATAGACTACCATGGTACTCATCTTCATCATCTTGCCCCTAAAATACTCTGACTAGAGTTTAAATCATCTCCTAACATAAACCTGTTTATGTGCTGTCTATTTTACCCCGATTGGGGTGTGACATGATTTCTTCTAAAACACCTTGAGCTAGGAATCCTCTGCCTTATCTCTTTATTTTACACTTTAAAAACACTTTCTTTTATAATAAACCATGTTACATTTCTAAACGTCCACAATCCCATCCCCACAATTTGCCATTCCCCTCAGTCTACTCACCATTCGCTTGTTCAGCTCGAGGCCTTCCGTAACGGCTCCCCTCTCCAATTGACCACTTTCGCCTTCATTCTGCGAAGCGCCTGTGGAAACCAGGAGGGATTTCATCAATTCTCAATTTTTCTTTCAAGAATTCTGTATTGGCCGCTATCCACAGGAAACCCCATGTTCTTCTGGCTAGATGGCGAAGGGTGCTCGATCATCCAAAATACTGGAGTTCTACTTAATCGATGGGTCTTGAACCATCCGCCATGCTACCACGTGAACCGTTAGGCCATTTTAAATGGGGTAGTGCGTCGTTAGATGGATGGGGATGCACAATAACTCTTAGACTAATAATAAGACAGACTCAGGAAGTTGGCAAAAGTAATCTGTTTTATTCTCAATTGGCTAAAACAGGGAGTACAACGGGCTTCTAACAGCATAATCTCAACAGATCACATAAAAAAAGAACACTTTTATAGTAAAAACTCATATGGGACATCATACTATGTGGCAAACTCAGAAAACTTATTTAGGATTGTGGTTGGTCTATGGGGAACATTGAAATATACTTTCTGTAGGGGATTGGCTCATGATTGGGTCTTTATAGTCAGGTGGACAACGTATGCCCACCCCCTGTGCAAGTCACCCTCCTTATTTGTTGATACACGACACACCATTGGCGCTCAAACTATAGGGCTCTTTAATACATGGCCCTCTATCATTGGTAGGCATGCTTGTACCCTTCTGGAATATTCGACTCACTAGCAGAACGCAAGCTGGTACCCCAGGTGCTGGTGGGTGGACTTGGCCATGCCTCCCCACCCAATTATCCCACCATCCATCATCACTCATGCCTTCTGCCATTTGAATTGTCTTTAAACTTGGCCTTGCAAAGTATCACTGCTCCTGAGAATAGAAGTGATTGTGAGCACGTTATTATCTTCAAGTCTCAGTGCTGCTTGCCCATGTTCTATTTACATCTACCCCATGTGACGGGAGACTGCGTTTTAGCTCCTTCTCATTTAATGATATTAAATGAAAAAACTTGACACTCATAGTCTTTCTGTTGCACCTTAACAAGAGCTTGCATCGCTCCTCACATTCTTTGTATCTCCTTAAATAGATAACCAGATCTTGGCTGACCCAATCCTTGACACTGGGCCAGACAGCCTTCTCGAACCTTCCTCAATTTTCAGCTGTTTTCTCTACTGCACCATACTTTCAGCCCTTCTCTTTCAAGGGTCCTTGCTTACTAAAGTTGATACATCAAATATCCAGATTCTACACATGTGTGTGTGTATATATATATATATATATATATATATGCCGCACCGCCTGCAGTCTATTCACTATGTATAGCCAGACATCATGATTACTTAAGTCTACTTGTGTTGCAGCATCTGTACAGTTATAAAATAACTTATATTTTCTTCAGTGCTCTTCACACATGCAATCTTCATTTTGCACATGAAAGGTTAGTGCATTCTTTATTTCATCATCAGATTCCATAAAATCTATATTTTCTCTTCTTTGACCATTCTTCTTAGTGCGTCGTCTTCACCTCATATGACGCCACCCATCTTCTCTGTTATTTATTTTTACACATCTTCAGGGATCTCTCCTAAGAAACCACCATCTCTCCACGGGTACATCCTATAGAGCTTTCTCAATGGATACCTTGTTTCGAAGATCTTTCGCAGTGTAGGTATGATTACTGGTGTTGTGCATGTTGCAATTTCCGGCTTCCAACATATAGGCAGAATAGGAACAGGGCTTCTGGTAGAGGCATTTGGCTCCTCCTCTACAAACCAATTTTTGTTGACACTTTAAATTGGGAATTAACAATGTAAGGATGGATTAATGACTAATGGAATCTTTTGTACACTGGAACTAAGGATATGTTTAATAACCTTCTGAGATAATAACCTGTACAGGGCAATTTGTTTTAAACTTAGAAATTTGCTACGCCTTGATAAAGCCCAGTCACGGGAGAAACATTAGCACGTGCCGCCATTTGGATAATGTTGACTTAGGATAGGTTTAATATAGCCTAGGATGTTTCAGTGCTAATAGGGCATGTGTTTCTGGATTTTCGTTCTCAGAGTTCTTCAGTGTAGCATCCCGGGTTATGAGTTGTGAGTTGATATCGCTCTGATGTGGCTCGGACATGTGCATGGTTGTTTCCTGCTTTGGTAATAAACCTGTTTCCAAGGCACTTTGGCAATTTTGGTAAGTTTGTTCCTGTAAGACATTGGGCCTCATAAGTGTGGCGGCCATGGAATGAACGGTGCCGGTAAGGAACCAGCACCGTTCATACGAGTTCTGCTAGCTGGTCCTGCTCTGCAAGCCTGGTCAGACCAGACGTGCAGAGCGGGACCCGCTAGCAGAACAGGATGCTAACAACCGGCCTGTCATTAATGGGCCTGCTGTTAGCATAGCCCCATTGAGCCCTATGGAGGCTCAAATGGGAATGGGGATGTACCGGGTCCGGGTCCCGCGAAAGGGATTTACCGGGCCCTCCAAGGTCGGAATGGCCCGCTAAGTCCCCTTTTGCGGGACCCGGACCCGAGTTTGGAGGTAGCCATGCCACTAAAAACGGCATGGCTACCTCCAAATTCGTAATGAGGTCCATTGTTACTTTAGTCATCCGATTACAAATGAATCAAGTGCCCAATTTGTAGTGTCATATCTATCTCTTTAGTGATGAGGCGAAGTTCAGTCACAAATGGTTACAAATGCATTTAAAAGAAGGTCTTTATATGTCCTTTAGATATAATTCACCCTACCCGAATTTCAGCCAAACCACTCTATAGTTGGACGCAGTCCACAGCATCCTCCTCAGGGTCCTGAAACGGTATGTTCTCCTACAGAGGCATGGAGACATGCATGTGTCATTTAGCATTCAACAAGCAAATACAATCTTCCCTGCTATGCATGAGGGCATCCTCTGTAAGCATTAAATCCTTGCCTTCAGTTGGCCAAATGCCCTTTTGATCAGGCCCAGATGTTCTGGGGTTCTAGTGTCATGAGCCATGGTCGCTTGGGGATTTCCAGAGTCGCCTGCAGGAGAAATGAAATTGTATGACTTCAGTGGTGCAATTTGATAAGCAGGTCTTTGTAAAAACTGTAGAAATCAGCTGTGTATTATCTCTAGGAAGTATGTCTGACCTCACAATACCAGTTCTGCAAATAGTGCAACTTAAATTGCCTTGTTATTAATTCTGCTTAGTGTCATGGGTGGAGAATCCAAGTGATCTTTTCTCCCACCCTGCTCGTCCCCTTGAAACACATTCCGTCATTGCTCACTTGTCCCTACAAATCTATGCTATTTTGACTTTGCTCACTTTTGTGTAGAACTGTTTTTGATACAGGAGTTTAATTATTTCAATATAACACAATACTGTAGAACTGCAGAGATTGGGGTGAGCCTTCTCCTCCCAACCTGAGAATGTGACTTTTGCTTCGGAGCATCTACCACTGGAGACCTCACTGGGTTTCGGGGACGGTTAATATGGAGCCAAGACACTTTAGGCAAATTCTGTCCTCCATTTCTCTGTGTTCTGCAGCAAATACATTTTCTAAATGTGCCTACAAATCACAGCATGCAATGGCAACACACTGGAGCAGGAGTAGGTGTGGAACATGCAATGTGAGTTGGGGCGTGTTGGTCATGCACAGATATGAGGGTGCGGGTAAACCAGCATGGTATGGATGTTGATTTTGTGACTGCTTGCCTTTGCTTTTTTCCATCCCATTTGTATTCCTCCCAATGGATGTTAATTCATCACTTCTTCTGCAAATCCTAGGTCCACATCCATTGAACTCTCTGGGTGACCATCTATCCCGTAAGTGTGCTGTTCTATAGCAGCATGGCATCCTGCATGGAACCAGGAGAACAGGCAGGAGTGGCTTATGGACTGGTCTTCATCACAGGTCCTCTGTACATATATGCAATGCTGGTGCTAGCCGTTGTGGTTCCCACTATGAGGCCTGTGAAATTGGGAAAGGATGGCACCAATACTACATGGATGCAGCCCAACACTGTGATGTTTGGAAAGTGGGCTATGTAGTAGCCTGGATGGTGGCTATAGAGAGATGCTTAGCTTAGGGTTCTGTTACAATATTACACAGAGCATCTGTCCTAGCACTTTGGAAAATATCGGCTGTGACATGCCAGCAACAGGCGCACAGTGTGCTAAAATATGCCAATGGCACAGAATTGCAGGGCGGTTCTGATGTTACTAGCACTTTGGATGTTGGCCTGCATCAGCTGACCAATGATGATCTTGTTAAGGCACTAGAGGGTGATGGTCTGTCCATGTCTCAGAGCTCAGGGCGATGGATTGACCTGAGGAATGGGGGGCATCTCCACTACACGTCTCCGTCTTTGCCCTCATGAAATCCTTTACTCCAGCTGCTGCTCTGCACACCTCTGAAGCTCTAAAGAGGAGGGTAGTGTGGAGCTCAAGATTTGTGACTGCATGATGTTGATGAAAGTGTTTGGAGAAGTTGTGGGCCTTAAATACCCCTTTGGGACCTTTTGTTTGCTCCTGTGAATTGATTTCCATCATATTAGGTGCACCCCGCGTGCACCTGTATGGTGAGATGGATAAAAGGAAGTGGAAGATGGAGAGCAAACACATTTCTTATTGATTATGAAGAAGAGCTGCCAAAATTGTCTGAGAGTGAGGAGGAAAAAGGGTGTTGTTGAGGGCAACCATGGGCTTGGGCTTGGAGGGTCACGGGTAACTAGTGAGGAAGAAAGCAGAGAGATGAGATTGTCTTAGTGTAATGGCTGGGTATGGTTGAGTCGAGAGTGGAGTTGATGTCATCACATAGGTTCAGGCATATGGTTGTTCACAGCTATTGGATGGCTGGGGAAATCCATGGTTGATGGCATCCCCTGGTACTTGAACACCCCCTCCTGCATTTCTTCCTCTACCCCCCTCGCCAATGCACTTACCACCTTTTCATGCACTTGCACAGTAGGATTGTCACATGGCCAATATAACCGTTTTTTGTCATATTTTTGTGGTACCCATGTTCGCCCCCCCGACCCCTTTGCATTGTGGCACCTAGAAACACTTGTGTTTAGGCACCATACAAATGTCCAATAAATAAATTAAATATTTAGAAGAGGGTGCAAAGGAGCAAGCAGGGTAAGGGTGCTCAAATGGAGATGCTAGTGCAAAACCGAGCTCCAGAAATGCCAATTCAACTGAGTTGGTAAGAGGTGTAAACCGAGCCTGAAGGGATGGCCTATTTTGGTCTACTTCGATTGGCCGTAGTCTCAGGTTTGACTTTAGAAGGAGGTAAGTGAGACTGGAGGAAGGACAGTGTGATTGAAGAGGGTGATGGGTCAAAGGAGAGCACATAAAAACTGAGCGAATAGGGAAATGTGTGATTGAATGAGTTTCCACAATTGTTGGTCAGCAGATTATGGAGAGTGGCCAGGGAACTGTCCCGTAAAATGAAGTTAAGTTGGAGCTTGGTGTTGGGTGGCATTCCAGATTCAGTATGTTAGGGAGCTCAGGGGGAAGAGATTCAAGGAAGAAGTTAAGGTCATGACAGATGAGGGTGACAGTAAGAGGGGTTGGTGTGACAAGTTCAACAGCAATGTGTTAAAAATAAATGGAGAGAAAGTCAAAGAGACGGCTGGATGTGGGGATCGCTAGGCCACCACCACCCTTAAATGATGAAAGTGAGAAAAGATAAGAGTAGGTGTGCAAATTTCCATGTGGATCCTGTGTCTGTGCCAACAAACCAAAAAACAACAGAAATAGATTTAGGTCTAAGAAGCCCATAGAAACAAAAAGTACTTACGAACTGCAACTCCTGTTTTGTAGTTTATTTAATCTGGTGCCCCTGTAAGAAGTTGTATATAGGGAAGACGGAAAGAAAAATTAAGACCCGAATCACAGAGCATAAAAGTTGCATAAAAAACAGAGTACACCCAGCCCCTTTAGTCGGACACTTCATAGAGATGCTACATAAAGTTGAAGATCTCAGATGGTCGATTGTTTATCTGGTGAGACCCACGAATGATATAAATCTCGACAGAAGGACGCTATCACAGAAAGAAAAGGAATTCATTTTTTTTTAACAAGAAGTGCAGAGTTGGGTTTGAATGAGAAAACAGAATGACAATGCCTATTCTACCAACCCAGATAAAGATACTAAAACAGGCTCTGTAGGTATCAATAAGAAAATAGGAAGATTAGTCCATCCTACCCATCCAGTCACAAGATATGAAAACAGAACGTGGCCCATATGTGTATATGGAACCTGTAGAATATAGAACCTAGGCCCGGCAAAAACTGATCTGCTTTTTGTTTTGAAGGCCTTAGCTAAACAATTAGAACTGTTTGTACTATGGTATCCTATAGTGAGACCCAATAGACTGGTTTCCTTTCCCCTCATAGTCATGGTGGGCGAATAGCCCATAACTTAGAGAAAAGTAAGTCGCATAGCCCATAATACAAATTGCAGTAAAATCCACTAAACAGCACAATGCGAATACGTCGCAATAATGGAGGACAATAAGCCATTGAAAAGAGGTAGAAATAAGGACGCAGTAATTTACCAAAAAAACAGGAGGGTCTGAGGAATGGGCTGTCAATCTCAAAAGAAAAGCCCAGCATTATGTGCATCTCCTTACACCCCCAGAGTAAGTAAGAATCATTAAAACTTACGAGTCGGAAGGACGGTGATTCTCGGTGAGTACGGGGGCTTTCACATGTGGGTGCACGTTTCAGCGCTGTGTTGGCGGTGAGGGGTCCTGGAGCCCTATGGGGAGGTGTTTACGGGGGGCCGAAGGCAGGGAACGGCAAGATACGGAGAAATAGTAAAAAGAGTACTCCAGGACACGCCCCCCGATCATGTGACAAGATTGTCACATGACCAGGTTTAACAAATAAAAAGCAAAGCCTGACACCAAAAGGGAAAGCAGGCGAATGGCTGACAGAAGAGAATCCAGCTACCAGAGAAGACGGTGGACGACCCGGACAGGAGCAGAGCAAGTTATAATCTGAACCTGAGAAGGAGCGAGAAAACAAAAGGAACCCGAGGTAAGAACGGCGTGATTAATAGACAAATTAGAATGTCTTAGGGATATGACAACACTCTTCCAGCTAGTTGAATGTTGAAAGTCTAACCTAGCCTTCTTTTTCCTGCCGTGTTTTCCCTTCACTAGGAATAACGCGGATGGTATCTCCCAACAAAATCATAGAGGACCCCATATTACCAACTAAGGACACACAGAGTGAACCGCCAAGATTCGCCAACACTGGTGACCTGAGACTAATAAGATCATTAGGTCAGTATGTGATGCACCAAATAACCCAATCCGTAAGTAAGGAAATAAATGAGATAAAAAGTGAAATACTGATGATGCGCACTCTGTCTTTTATATAGGGGTGCGCCCCAGTGGTCCAATATGTGGCGGTGGACAGCCTCTTGACCACATAAACCTGAAGTATGGACTAAAGAATAGATGGGCCGTACCAAGGAGTAACAGAAACAAGGTGATCGTTACAAAGGTAAAATGCCAAGATAACCTTAGAGATCTACTAATGCATGAGGGAATGATGATGTGCGTTAGAAGAGTATGATCTATAAATTTAAGGGTGATACAAATTCCAACACGAAGGAACCTATCATGTCAAACCTGTACCAAGCTAGAAAGAGTAATGTCGTCACATCAGATGTATACAAGGAGCTAGTTAAAGTAATGTTTCCCTTCTGCTGCAAAACTGATTACAGCAGGTTGTATGTAATAAAAATTACAACCGGGATGTCACTCGAGTACTAAAATTCGACTATCCCACTGTCAGGGCTGGGGCAATTGGCAGTGTTTTGGGGGTTTTGGGGGGAGTTAAGAGGGCTCTGGGGAGTCCAACCACCTTGTCCAGGCGTGTTCTCCTTCCATTTTGCAGAACAAAGGCCCAAGGAAGGAGAACCGCCCAGAGACTACATTGCCCAGCAGGCCATGCGCTTCACGGGCCTGCTGGGAGGAAAAGGACCACACGCGCGCTACTGCGCATGCGCGAGCCGCGCCCAGGGAGGAGCGCTCGTAATCCTGGCCATCGGCGAGAGAGGACGTGTTTCCCTCGAGCTCCTGCAGGCACGCCTACGCGGGGCACCGCCCGCCAGCTCTACCCCCGGCCCCGCGTACATGAAAGAGCTAAGTACAAGTCTTTTACTTAGACAGCTGATTTCTCCCGTGGGGAGTGAACGTGTTGCACGCTGAGGAATTATACTGTTGACGTTTTCGGAGGCACGACATTATTGCATGCAAAGCATGATACTAACCCAGAGTTGGAGTTAGCTTGGCGGTGAAGCAACCGCACCGTTAACAGATCTTTAACCCTTAGGGAACGTTCCGTTGGAACGGCAATTCCGCACGCACGTGCACTGACTTTGTTTTGCTATTTTCAGCTCATTTGCTTGATCGGATCGGTGAGACATATCACGCCTATCAACCACCCGAAAAGGCCGAAGGACCTAGAACTCCACAGAACATTGAGCTAAGTGCTTTAGCACCTCGTGTGCATGTTATTTGTTTGTTGCGGCTTTGCACAGGGTGTGGTGGGGAACATGTAAACTGCATATGGGTGGGGAGGCAACCACGATATGATGTGAGGTTGGTAGGGTTAGCCTTCATGAAGTAATGAGGGCACAGTTCATGTTTGAGAAGGCAGTGTGAAAATCAGTCAATACTAGAGAACACTGTTCTAGGTGCAGCTGGTCAGAGGCTCCAGTACAAAGGCCTTCAAGGAGAATTTCAGTGAGAGTGATGTAGTGTGAAAGTGTGTGTGTGTGCGAAGTCAACGCCTACAACCATCCGCAAGAGGAGCCTTGGAGCCGAGGAGCATGTTTCCCTGAAACCCCCTTTCCCATCCATTGTGATACCCTAAACCTCTCTCCGGTTATCCTGAACTCCCTCTACCCATCCATTCAACGAACCCTAACCCTCTTTCCCCAGAGGGTCGCGGTGGCCTGCGGTTTTCATTTCCCAGGTGCCAAGACCCAATGGGGAGGGAGGAGTTTGTGCTGCCTCTGCGCCTGTCAAGAGGAGTAAGGATCTGACAGAATTACGAGCCCACGTATTCTTCGGCGCCTAGGCAGCACAATCATGGCAGACGTAGTAGCCCTTCTCCAGGACCTCAAGGCTGAATTGGCAGCAACCAGGCAGGACTATCAGAACTTAGCAGGCCAAGTCCATACCCTGACTATCCAGACTCAGGCCAAAGCAACGCCCTTGCCCATACAACCCCCACCAGTGCCAGTACAAGTGCAGGTAGCCACGGAACCATCCCTGCCCCTTGCTGCACCCGAAAGATACCATGGGGACCCACAGAAATTTAGCCAGTTCATCATGCAGTGTCAGTTGCATTTTTTGACTAAGCCAGGAATTTTTAGAACCGCACAAGCCCGCACAGCATTCGTAATATCCTATCTCACGGGGGATGCAGCTTCTTGGGCAACACCACTGGTTCGCAAAGACGATTCCTTATTGTACAACTGGGACACCTTTGTAGATGAATTCGGTAAAATATTCAACCGTAGGGCAGCAACGTTGATTAAAGATCGAGAATTGCTGACACTGAGGCAAGGAAGCAGAGACCTGGTTTCGTATGTCACGGCTTTCAATCGATTGGCTGTGGAAACTGATTGGCCCCAAGAAAAGAGAATGGCCCTGTTCTATCAGGGTCTACTGGAGGATTTGAAGGATTTAATCGCACAAGTAGACCCCCAACCAGAAGACTGTTCCACCATGATTGATCTGGCATTACGGTTAGATCAGAGACAAAGTGAACGTCGCCAAGACCGTCGTAAATGGGACAGTAAGCCTATGGTTCGGCTAGACCAACAGAAAAACTCCAAGTTATCCGAGAAGGGAACCGAGGAACCGATGCAGATTGGAACCATACGAGGCCCCTTAACTAAGGAGGAGAAAGAGAGAAGAAGGAGAGAGAAATTATGTCTCTACTGCGGAAAGTCGGGCCACTTCGTCCGAGAATGCACCAATAAACCATCCACCAAAGGAACCCAGTTGGGAAACGCCCCAGCTCGTCCGTGAGGGGGGTGAGGGCGAGCGAATCTGAAGATACCCCAAAGATGCTAGCAAATGTTCATCACACTCCGTCAGCTCACATTATGCTGGCTGGCCATCTGGAAGTACAAGGAAGGCGCATACCAGTGTCACTGATGGTCGACTCAGGGGCCACTGGTAATTTTGTAGACGATCAAGTAGCTAAAAAACTAGGACTTTCATTGGTATCTAAAGAACAGCCAGAGCAAGTGAAATCAGTGGATGGATCACCGTTGGTTTCAGGCCCAATCACTCAGCATACACAGCCCATGCAATTAAAGTGTGGGAAGGGACATCAAGAAAGTATTGAGTTTGATGTGATTTCTGCACCACAATTTGGATTCATTTTGGGCCTAACTTGGCTAAGACTCCACAATCCAGCCGTGGATTGGGCCGCAGGAACTCTGCAGTTCTCGTCAATGCATTGCCAGGCTAATTGCAGTGTGGGGCAGTGTCGTCCCCACTACGTAGGAGGCAACACAGAAGTGGTTTTACCTGAAGAGTATGTAGAGTATCGGGATGTCTTCAGTAAGGTGGCCGCCGAGACTTTACCACAACACAGGCCATTTGACTGTTGCATAGACCTAGAAGAGGGCGCTGTGCTACCTTGTAGCAGAATATACGCACTCACAGAAGCCGAGAATGAACATCTGAAGGAATACATCGAAACCAATTTAGCAAACGGCTTCATACGACATTCTACGTCCCCGGTATCCTCCCCTTTGTTTTTCATACCAAAAAAGACAGGAGACCTGAGGACGTGCATCGATTATAGAGCGATAAATCGTATTACCATCAAAAACCGTTACCCGCTGCCCTTAATCCCAGTGTTGTTGGACCAAGTACGAGGATCCACCGTATACACGAAGTTAGATCTGCGAGGCGCGTATCATCTGGTGCGCGTCAGAGAGGCCGACGAATGGAAAACGGCCTTTCGGACCAAGTTTGGTCTGTACGAATATCAGGTCATGCCCTTCGGGCTGTGTAACGCCCCAGCAGCATTCCAGCACTTTTTAGACGAGGTGTTACGTGGCTACTTGGATGTCTTTGCCATCGTGTACATCGATGATATCTTAATCTATTCTCGCAACGCTGCTGAACATCAGGGCCATGTGAAGGCTGTCTTACAGAGGCTACGGGAACATAAGTTGTATGCCAAGCTTGAGAAGTGCCAATTTCACCAAACCACAGTTGAATTCCTAGGATTTATCCTGTCACCTCAAGGCATTACAATGGATCAAAAGAAAGTGCAGGCCATCGCCAACTGGCCCTCTCCGAGTTCAGTGAAGGACATTCAAACGGTGTTAGGATTTGCTAATTTCTACCGCCGGTTTATTGACGGTTTTGCCAAGAAGGTCCAACCCATTACACAACTACTACGAAAAGGAGTTCCGTTTCAATGGAACGAAAAGGCTGAAGCAAGTTTTCGCACTTTGAAAGAAGCGTTCGTGACAGCACCAGTGTTGCAGCATCCGGACCCTGCTAAGCCTTACGTCATAGAGACCGATGCATCTAGTTATGCGGTGGGTGCTATCTTGTCGCAGCGTGACAACAATGGGCAATTACACCCAGTCGCTTACTATTCGCGAACATTGTTACCGGCAGAACAAAATTATGTTATTGCGGACAAGGAATTGTTGGCTATTAAGGTGGCCTTCGATGAGTGGCGTCATCACCTCATGGGAGCCCATCATCCCATTACCATCTATACCGACCATCGTAATTTACAATTCTTGAAATCCGCCAGGGCGCTTAGTCCAAGACAACTCAGGTGGGCCATGCAGTTCTCAGAATACGACTTCGTCGTCACATATCGACCTGGAGTAGAAAATCGAAAAGCAGACATACTCTCTAGGTATCCGGAGGCAAATTCGGCTCTATCAAAGACCATAGAAGAACCCAAACCAATTGTGGACCCGGCACGAATAATTGGAAGTGTGGTGGTAGACGCCATATTTGAAAAAATCCGAAAAGCCATGTCAGCGCAAGATCTGGTGCAATGGGCTAGCAGGAATCAAGAGCAAACTATCAAGGAAGGGTTACCATTTCACAAATAAGCGCTATACTTACCTACTATACCGCTTCGACAACAAGCCATCAGGTGGTGCCACGACTCCCCTTTCGTGGGTCATCCGGGAACACTGAAAACCAAGGAGCTAATCATGCGTCATTTCTGGTGGCCTAGTGTACAAAAAGACGTGAAGCAATATATATCAAGATGTGAAACCTGTTTGAGAAACAAAACTGAGCACAGAAAACCTGCAGGTCTGTTGCAACCCCTTCCAACTCCTTCGGCACCATGGCACACGGTATCGTTGGACTTAATTGTCGAATTGCCACCAAGTCGGGGGTTTTCAGCTATACTTGTTGTTGTGGACTACTTAACCAAGATGGCTCATTTCATACCGTGCAAAGGCACACCAACAGCCAGCATGTTAGCAAACTTGTTTTTACAGAACGTGGTACGGCTTCATGGTATACCGTATGGGATAGTTTCAGATCGTGGACCTCAGTTTACTTCGCGATTCTGGCAGGCTTTTTGCAAAACAGCAGGGATTGAGATTCGGTTGTCCACCAGTTACCATCCAGCAACAGATGGTCAAACCGAGAGACTTAATCAGACATTGGAACAATATTTGCGTTGTCTAACTCAAGGAAAAGAACACGAATGGGCAGAAGTAATTTGGTTGGCCGAACTGGCTTACAACAACGCCGTGCATGCATCAACTAAGGTCACCCCGTTTTATTGTGCTTATGGCTACCACCCACGATTTCAGCCTGTGCCACATAAACCAGTGCCTGAAGTTCCGGCAGTCAGGGAGAGACAGAAACATTTGGAAGGCATCTGGCAAGCTGCCCAACACAGTCTAAATCTCGCTAAAGCCACTTACAAACACCATGCTGACAAGAAAAGGAGACCAAGTCCACCATACCTGGTGGGGGATCAAGTGTGGCTTTCGACACGCAATCTTCATCTACAGGGTTCCCGCAAATTTAGCCCTCGTTTCATTGGCCCATTTCCGATTAAAGCTCTGGTTGGCCCTGTGGCAGCGAAGTTAATCTTACCCCCATCCATGAAAATACACCCGGTGTTTCACATCTCATTACTCAAACCAGCCCCAGCTTCTATAACATCCAAGAAACCTCCTCCGGTCTTGAGAGATGGCATTCCAGAATATGAAGTCCACAACATCCTAGACTCACGCCGTAAACAGGGATCACTCTGGTATTTGGTGGACTGGAAGGGGTATGGCCCGGAAGACCGCTCATGGGAGCCCGCTAGTAATGTTCATGCTCCTCGGCTCCTCCGCCAATTTCATGTGTTACACCCCACTAAACCAGGACCTGCTGGAGGGAGGGGGAGTACTGTCAGGGCTGGGGCAATTGGCAGTGTTTTGGGGGTTTTGGGGGGAGTTAAGAGGGCTCTGGGGAGTCCAACCACCTTGTCCAGGCGTGTTCTCCTTCCATTTTGCAGAACAAAGGCCCAAGGAAGGAGAACCGCCCAGAGACTACATTGCCCAGCAGGCCATGCGCTTCACGGGCCTGCTGGGAGGAAAAGGACCACACGCGCGCTACTGCGCATGCGCGAGCCGCACCCAGGGAGGAGCGCTCGTAATCCTGGCCATCGGCGAGAGAGGACGTGTTTCCCTCGAGCTCCTGCAGGCACGCCTACGCGGGGCACCGCCCGCCAGCTCTACCCCCGGCCCCGCGTACATGAAAGAGCTAAGTACAAGTCTTTTACTTAGACAGCTGATTTCTCCCGTGGGGAGTGAACGTGTTGCACGCTGAGGAATTATACTGTTGACGTTTTCGGAGGCACGACATTATTGCATGCAAAGCATGATACTAACCCAGAGTTGGAGTTAGCTTGGCGGTGAAGCAACCGCACCGTTAACAGATCTTTAACCCTTAGGGAACGTTCCGTTGGAACGGCAATTCCGCACGCACGTGCACTGACTTTGTTTTGCTATTTTCAGCTCATTTGCTTGATCGGATCGGTGAGACATATCACGCCTATCAACCACCCGAAAAGGCCGAAGGACCTAGAACTCCACAGAACATTGAGCTAAGTGCTTTAGCACCTCGTGTGCATGTTATTTGTTTGTTGCGGCTTTGCACAGGGTGTGGTGGGGAACATGTAAACTGCATATGGGTGGGGAGGCAACCACGATATGATGTGAGGTTGGTAGGGTTAGCCTTCATGAAGTAATGAGGGCACAGTTCATGTTTGAGAAGGCAGTGTGAAAATCAGTCAATACTAGAGAACACTGTTCTAGGTGCAGCTGGTCAGAGGCTCCAGTACAAAGGCCTTCAAGGAGAATTTCAGTGAGAGTGATGTAGTGTGAAAGTGTGTGTGTGCGAAGTCAACGCCTACAACCATCCGCAAGAGGAGCCTTGGAGCCGAGGAGCATGTTTCCCTGAAACCCCCTTTCCCATCCATTGTGATACCCTAAACCTCTCTCCGGTTATCCTGAACTCCCTCTACCCATCCATTCAACGAACCCTAACCCTCTTTCCCCAGAGGGTCGCGGTGGCCTGCGGTTTTCATTTCCCAGGTGCCAAGACCCAATGGGGAGGGAGGAGTTTGTGCTGCCTCTGCGCCTGTCAAGAGGAGTAAGGATCTGACACCCACACTTGCTTTCCACAGCTATCCGTGTGGTGGACCGGATGAAAGGAGTAACGGGATGCCATTTAAAGTTGATCCCAAGAAATAATCTAAAAGAAGACAAGCACAATTGTACATATTAAAAGAATGTGGTACAAAAAAAAACCCTGAAGAATTTCCTTACTAGCAAGTGTGAAAGGAATGAAACATGTCTGGTATGGTATGAAAGTAAGCATGGGTGATATAAACACAGAGCGAAATGTTGTATGGACTGTGATCTGTTTCTCAATGAAAGAGGAAAGCAAACAACAGATCCTAATGGAGATGCTACTCTTATAAATTGTTAATTGATTGGAGTACTATGGAATGTTCACAGTTAAACTAAATAACATTGTGAAATGTCTGTTTCTTACAAGGAAAAATTGTTGCATAAATTGTCTAAAAAATCTTTAATATTGTAGAAGTGGAAAAAGGTTTTTTACTAAAGAGATGTAAAAATAAATAATTATTTTTGATATAAATTTGAGTTGTATATGAGGATTTAATGAGTACTAATCATAAACATAAGGGAAAACCCAAATGGTCTTGGGGAAGCAAGTGACCCTGTGAACATATTATATTGTTAAACAAGTGTTTTTGTAGAGGGCTGTTCACAAGAGGTCGTTGTAAAC
The DNA here is from genome assembly GCF_040938575.1 of Ambystoma mexicanum. NCBI lineage: Eukaryota > Metazoa > Chordata > Amphibia > Caudata > Ambystomatidae > Ambystoma > Ambystoma mexicanum. The sequence continues at coordinate 319,935,629 of NC_090926.1, read as the reverse complement.
ATTACCTCTGGTCTCCCAGAAGTTTGATGTGAGTGCAAGTTTGCAAGCCATGTCGTCTCATGGGGAGAGTCTTGTTTCACCGACAGCTCTCATTGTTAGATGGGGTTAATCTGATGCAAAGTGGTCAGTAAGAAAGGAGGTTTTGTTACAGAGATGAGCTATTCCGGAGTCCCAAAGTTTGTTTTTTAGGGAGTAGGAAGTGGTGGAAGGAATATGGGGTGCACCTTCAGGGCTAGGAGAGGTTTATGTGAGGTGGGCGCATGGGTGCAGATGGAGCGACCAGAGTGATGTCAGAATGGGGTGGAAGATTGAGATAGTGTAGAGTCTGCATAGGATGGAGTGATGAGCAGTGGCTAATCGGCAGGTGAAGGGTATGATGAAGCTGGGAAAATAAAAGGAGCCTGGTTCTAAAAGAAAGTAAACGTTATTAACTGTAGTAACCACTGGACTCATAGTTCCATTTAATGTGTACTTATGCGTCATTTCGTTCCTCAGATACAGGAGCTTCGCATGATGTGGAGCTGCATTATTGATATGAAAAACAAAACGGGTGCCAGGGCGCATGCATGGTCCAGCCTTTATGTCAACTTCCATGTGCATGCACCTGGGCCCAACCACCAGCACTTGTATTTGTGGTGTCCAGTGACAATCTTATTAGAAGGGGCTGGACAGGAGGGCTATATGGAACAAAGTGAACTCTGGACTAGGAGTACAATACTCACGATTGTCACTTTTACAATCTGTCTAATTTCCTTCATATGTATTGGAGATTTAAGAGCACCGTATAAAAGTGAAGATGGACAGGGCTTAAGAAAATCATTTTTGAAGACTACAAACCAATAGGCCCTGAACCTAGTGTCCATAGAATAGTTCTTGCAACTTGCATGTGGGGTAGCCCAAGTAGCGGACTTGCAAGTATCCTCCAAGGGTACATGAAACAAAAAAAAGAGACTGATATGATATGGCATTTATAACGTCCCTCTACACAAGTATTTCAAGGCGCAACGAGGCAAGGGAGGGGAGACACAGGGTAGACAAAACAACTATCTTACTATGCCTAGTGACATTGAGATCGCGCAAGTGCAGGGGAGCGGGGAGTGGGGAAGTGTGGGGGAGAGGAAGGATGAGCAAGTGCAGGACATGGAATCAATGCAACAAGTAGTGCAGCCAACGGGTGGCAAGTGCGAGTGTTAAAAGTGCAGACAACAGGTGTCTAATAAGTGTAGAAAAGGGGTCAGTAGGGTTACAGATACAGACCACAAGTGCAGGGGATGCCAGGGGGATGTGCATCTGGGTGGGCAGGGACCAGGGCCAGAGTTCAGAGGGTAGCCAGATGACCAGTGCAGTATCAGACAGGAGATCAGCAGGGGAGAGGAAGGGAGAAGGCAGAAGCAAAGCAGAAGGTGTTGAGGTGCTGCTGGAACCAGAGATGGTTCTGCTCAAGTTTCAGAGAGGCACGGAGGCTGTTCCAAATGGAGGCTCTAGCCGAAGAAAAAGATTTACCCCCAACTCATTGCTTGGACAAGTGACTGACCCTGAAGGAGTTGGAGGTGGAGGAGCGAAGAGCTCGAGTAGGAAGATATTTCCGGAGTGAGAGTTGGAGGTATTGCGGTTCAAGGCCCCAGAAGGCCTCGTGGACAATGCAGAGAATCTTGATCCTTGCTGCCACTGGGAGCCAATGGAGAGATTTCAGGGCTGGAGGGATACAATCCCTGAGTTTGAGGCCAAGGACAAGTCTTGCAGTCCTGTTCTGGGTGAGTTGTAGAGGACGGAGAGTAGAGGCAGGTAGATTTAGAAAGAGGCTGTTGCAGTAGGTCCTGCCTAGAGAGAACCAGAGCTCTGGAGAGAGTGAGTTTCTGGGGGAAGGTGTGGAAAGGAATAATACCTCTGTGGCGGTGCAGCTGGTAGTTTGAATTCTTAGAGACATCAGAGATGTGAGGAGAGTGTGGCTTCGAAGATGACCCTGAGGTTCTTAGCCTCACAGTTGGGAGCAGGAAGAGGGCCCAGAATGGGCAGCAAGAGAGTGACAGAAAAGGAAAGTGCAAGTGTGCCAATGAGGAGGCTCTCCGTCTTAATGGCATTAAGGCAAAGATCATTGGTGGCACACTATTCCGAGATTGCAGACAATCAAGGAAATGGAGAGGGTAGAAGAGGCAGCTGAGGGGAGCTGGAAAGCGAGCTGAGTGTCATCCGCATAGCACTGAAAGTTGGAGCAGAGAGCAGCAATGCAGTGGGCGAGAGGTGCCAGGTATTGGTTGTAACAGCCAGGGAGAAAGATTAGACCCCTGGAGGACACCATAGGTAGAGAGTGAGAGAGAGGAGAGGAAGGACCCAAGTTGGAACTGGGGGTTTGGTCAGAGAGGAAAGAGGTCAGCCAGGCCAGGGCCTGATGAGTGATACCCAGGTTATCGTGGAGCCGGGTGAGCAGGATGGCATGGTTGACCTTGCCAAATGCGGAAGAGAGATCGAGTAGGATGAAAACAGAGGGGTGGTTAGCATCACGGTTAGAGAGCAGGACTTCACGGGTGTTCAGGAGAGTATTTTCCATTCTTCTGGCTGCTCTGAAGCCAGACTGATGGTCATGGAGACAACCAACAGAATCAGTGTGAAGATTAAGCGGGGAGATGGCCGGCTTTTCCAAGAGTTTGCCCAGGAACGAAGTATTGGAGATTGGGCGATAGTTAGCCAGACAGGAGGGATCAGCTGAGGATATCTTAAGAAGAGGGTGCACAAGAGAGTGCTTCAGGGGGGGAGGAAAGGTTCCAGTGGTGAACGAGTGGTTGCAAAAGTCAACCAAGGCTGGAGCGAGGGTGTCAATGTGGTCCTTGATGGTTTTGGATGTACATGGAAGGACCTGTTTTGACGAGACATGGATCAGACTTGTCTAGAAACCTCATCAGGGGTGAACAAAGGAAAAGAAGAGAAGGTAGGAGGAGTGGTGGCCGCAGGGAGGCCAGAGGTAGAGGAGAAAGTAGAAGAAGGAGGAGAGGAAGAGAGGGTGGACAGGATGTCCTGGTTTTTAGAGAGAAAATCTGACGCCAAGCCCGTACAACGGGCCTGGAAGGGGACAGGAGCAGTAGAGACCGCAGCATGGTTGGGAAGCGCCTTCCAGATTTGAAAGAGTTTGGCTGAGTTAGATGCCGCAAAGACGCGTGCTTGGATTTGGGCTCTCCTTAGTGTGGACAGAGAGTGGTACTGCCTTTGGAGCAGGCAACAGGTCAGTTTGTTAGAGGATGCACAAGATGCCAGCCATTGCCTCTCAGCCACCCTACACTTGCGTTTAAGGGTGACAAGGTCTGAGTCATACCAAGAGTTGCACTTTGCTTTGGGCTTCAAGCGGATCCTCATGACAGGGGCGAGTACATCAAGAGTGGCCAGAGATAAAAGAACAGAAGTGGGAAAGGGCTGAGTCAGGATGTGAGTCAGCCAGAGGTGCAGGAGGGGGAGAGAAAGTGGCGGCGAAAAACTCAGCTGACACGCGCTTCATGGGTCGGATGAACGAGAAGGTGGATGGCAGTGTAGGGGCTGGCTCGTCCTGAGGGGTAGAGAGTGAAAGATGAGAGGAGAAAGTCGTCACTCCAGGAGAGAGGAGAGTGGTGAGAGGGATGGACAGGGGGAGGTCTGAGGAGATCAGAACATCCAGGGTGTGCCCTGCAGAGTGAGTCGGGCCAGAGGGAAGAATAGAGTGAGAGAGAGTTGCAGAGGTTGCAAAAGAGTCCAGTGGAGGGACAGGAAGCACCCAGGTTGGGGTTGAGGTCTCAGAGGAAGAGGAGGAGTTGAGTGGTTGAGGCCAGGAGGGAGGAGGAGAGGTCAGCCCACTTGGAGAGGAAGGAGGTTACCTGACAAGGTGGTCGGTATATAGTAGCCCAAATTGAGAGAGCAGCCAGGAGAGAGAGAGAGAGCCTGCAGACCAGGCATTTGAAGGAGGAGTAGGCTAGCATAGGAATGATAGAGGCAGAGATCCACTCAGAGAAGATCAAGGCTACACCCCCATAGGGACGGTTGGGTCTGAGCGCGGAGAGAATCTTGTAGCCATCAGGGAGGAGTGTGTCAAAACTCGTGACAGATCTGGCCATAAACCATGTTTCGATAAGACCGAGAACATCAAGGTCGAGTTCTTCTAGGACATGGCAGATGTCAGAGGAGTGTTTGACAGCTGAGCGAGAGTTGAGAGTTGCAATGTATAGAAGTTTGCCACCCTTGAAAGACTTCCGGAGAGGGGTACAGGTCAGAGGTGGCTCTCCCTGTGGAAGTGTAGAAAGAGCCTGAGGGACGGCAGAAGAGGAAGGAGGAGAGGGCAAGGTAACCAAGGAGGATGAAGGCACCAGAGAGGTGGCAGAGGAAGGAGGCAAGGAGGCTGGAGGAAGGAAGGAAGGGATAACATGAGAGGCAAGGAAGTTGATAAGGCGCTGGAAGAATCTATCAAAGAGGAGGAGGTTGGCCTGAGGGCCTTGGACCAAGACGGTGCCATTTAGGTAAACATTAATGATGATGATCTTAGGGGAGTGGAAGGGGGCCAGGAGGGCCTCACACCGGGTGCCACCATTAATTGGAAAGGAGGAAAAAGGAGAGAGCACAGAGACATATGTGGGGTTCATAGGTCTGGCGAGGGAACGACACAGAGGATGTCGGTGAGGGTCTGTCTGGAGGAAGCGCTGGCATAGGTATCAGCGATAGGGATACCTGGGCTGGAGACCAGGATGTCCTTTTTGAACTTCTTCCTACCAGACTTAGTGAGAAGGACAGGATAGTCAATAGAGAAGCAGTTAGAGAAGATAGGAGAAACAGAGAGCACCATAGAGGATGCAGAGGGAAAGGGGAGAACAAGGGGGAGGTGAGAGGTGAGGGGTGGGGGAACAAGGTAAGGGAGGGGGAGACACTAGGGCCAGGCACAAGAGGAGTGGTGCAAGCAGATGAGACATTAACGAGACAAGAACAAAATTGTAAAATACTCAAATGAAACAAGAGAAAAACTGTAAAATACACGATGGGCTCGAAGATGCAAAGAAGAAACGCAGTCAAGTAGTTGTGAACGAAACCAATTAACAGCAGAAATACGAGGGAACATGAAAGAAAAGGACACAGCATGGAACAACCAGACAAAGGGGGGGCTAGGTAACTGAACAGTGATCAAGGGAACCTACAGAGAAGAGCGAAAAACAAATGGAGGTAGGCAGTACAAACAACATCAGTCAAAGGTAGCAGATGTGGGAATTTTGTAACCAAGAAAGCGGGGCCTAGAAGAAGAAACACAGAGCAGCACAGCGTAGCAACAGGGCCTGGGAGGGGGAAAAGAGGAGGGACTTGCAAGGGACATGCAAAGGGCGCGCTTGGGTACTAGCGAACGTAGGATGGTAGGGGCGTGAAGCACACACGATCAAGGATTGTGAGGGAACCACGCGGGCTAAGGCTGCAAAGGCGCAAACGTAGCCAAGGATGTAAGGGCACAAAGCACACACGATCAAGGCTTGCGAGGGACCACGCAGGCTCAGGATGCGCAGGCGCGAGCGTAGTAAAGGATGGAAGGGGCACAGAAGCACACGCGATCAAGGAATTGCGAGGGACCACGCGGGCTGAGGGTGCGGAGGCGCGAGTGAAGCAAGGGATGGAAGGGGTGAGAATTGCACGCAATCAAGAAATGCAAGGGACCACGCAAGCTGAGGATACTTGGGAGGAGCTGTTTTCCTTGGTATATAACTTTGCAGAATTCAAAACAATCCATCGTGCAATTCACTATTTAGCTGCTCTAGAGGTGGAGGTGGAGCCGGCATACATCTCAAATGTATAAGATGAAGGCCTGAAATCCTTTGACTGTTCCACGCAACATTGTAATGCCCATGAATTGATTATGAATAGACCTTGCATTCACAATAGTAGGAGTAGGAAAGAAAACTGCAAGATCAATCTCCTGATTAAGATGAAATTCAGATATCACTTTAGCTACATACGATGCACCACCTGATTCCTGTGAATGAGTGGGAGAAGGGCTTCTGCACACATCAATAGAATCTCACTAATCTATCGAGGTAAAATAAGAGCCACTAAGAATACTTGTAATTAGCAAATCTAATGTGTATAGAGGCCTTCACTGAGAATTTTTTGTGTTCCAATAACGACAAGACTATTTTGAGGTCCCAAGAAGGGTGAGGTTGCCTGATATGTGGGAACAGCTTCCGCAGCCCATTTAAATGTCTTTTCATGACTGGATTGGCTAAAGAAAAGTCAATCTGGCTTCTTTAACCTTATAGACTGAAGGCTGACAGCACAAGTCCAACTTTCTACCCAAAGCCTGAAACATTTGGAATGGAACCGCTTCTGAGATTTCCTTCATGGGCACAATGGATGAGCCTGCTTATGGCATCCTCCTAGGCATTCAAAATTCTGACAAGATGGGTAGCTATTGGGGAAAATCCTATTTAGGATGGTCAACTGAAGAGCTTTTAGCTAGGTTGCATAATTTGAGATATCCAATCTCCCCTCCAAGGCTGTCACATTGCCTGTCAGGATCAATATTTTACCATGGCCATATGCAGAGCCCTATTCATGCAGACCCTCGTGCAGGTCTGAGAATGCTCTCAGAAATTCAGTCATTCATTTGTTATCTTTTCCTTCTAGCAAATGAAAAGGCACTACCCGCAGTGCTAATCCTTACTCTCAATCCTCAAACTCTTCTCCAATCCTCACCCATCTCCTGCCTCTTCTACCTGCCCTTTCCCTCATCAAATTAGTTACAGTCAGAGGCGTTGCTAGGGGGTGGCTAAGGGGGCTATAGCCCCTGATCTTTTGGTTGTAGCCTCAGATAGAATCTCAGGAGCTACAGCCAAAAGGCTAGCTAGCCCACATTCCCGACAGTTCCGACATCAGCGTAGCCCCGGGTCTTTTCCAGACCTAGCAACACCCCTGGTTACAGTCAAGGTCACATGACAAGGAATAGCCTGAGTAAAAAGACTAGAGCACAGGCTATGGGCCCTCCGGTCCACTGAATACCGAAATGCCAGATAACTGGCTAAATAAGGTTATTTAAACAGTAGTATAGTAATTCTGTGTACTTTTCAGTACCCTTCAATACAAACACATATATCTTATATATTCTTCAAACTGAAATACGTTTTTGACACCATCTTGTAGATGGCTCTCAACCTGTTTCAGGGACCAATCCCCCTTCTTCAGGAGCTAAATAAAATAAAAAAATAATAAACCTTACTGATATGTTCAATAATATACAAAAACTTTCAAAATCCACCATCACAGTGCGTGAATAATATCTAGTGATATGCCACGGGTTCACAATCTAGTTTGTATATACCAGAGTCACTATCCAGATTGCTCCACCACCGCTTCTCTATAATTAAAATACCAGCCCTGCTGCATGTTATACCTAAGGGGACACCTGGGAGCACCAGTGACTTGAACCTTTTTATTAAGCGCATTCGAGACCACACCTTGTTGAGATTAAATACCGGTTTGCATTACCCACCCTGGAAATGTACCTATTTTCGAAAAGGCATTGCTCAGTGCATTCTTTTGTGATTTAATTCAAATAGACAACTTCCTCAATGTGGAAAACTGTAAATTGAGAGAACAAATCTGTAATTGTATGTTCCTTAGTGCCCATGTCCTCTGGGAATACCTATCTATAAAGCCTACCTTTGTTACTGTCCCCACAGACAAAAATGCCAAAAGGACGATGAACCACAGCTAACAGTCTTCAATTAAGTGCAGTGAATTCTACTTCTGTGTCCAGAGTCTATAATCAAGAGAAGCCTTGAGGTCTGTAGATACAGCGGTTCACTCACATAGCCTAGATAGATGTGTGCTGCTTAACAATATACTGTGTCTTTCTTACCTTTAAATATTCAAAGCCATTTCTCCGATGTACAACAGCGATTCGGTCTGCATCCAACCTCTAGTAGGACGGATGTTGCAGCAATATGATTTATTAAGCCTGCGAGTGGGTCACGTGAATGTTCTTGACTACAAGGCCAATCTACTCCCTAGGTCTGAAAACTCGGCGGCCATCTTTGACTGGCTACCTCTATACATGCCTTATGGGCTTCTATGCACAGTTATAGGTGTATTAATGTTTATTCATGCTAAATAATCTCAAGAGACCTTTTTGCATTGATTGCTGTTGTATGGGGGTATTTTAAGTGCGCAGATCATTTACCATTAATGCGCTCATATAATGCCACCTGGGCCCCCTTCATGGAATATATGCCTCCATAGCCTTCACTATATATATATATATATATATATATATATATATATATATATATATATACTGCTACTTGATTTGCTTCATGGACAATGAAGTATCAACAAAGTATGGAGCCGAACTCTTGAAAGATGTGTTTATTTCAAGTAAACGAAAAAATATGCAGCCATTGAGTATATGTTCCATCAATATCTGTTTTCTTGAAAAAGGGAAAAGATAGTAATCTTCCTTCGAGTTATCGCCCTATCATCCATATCAACACTGACAACAAGATACTGTCTAAGGTTTTGGCTTTAAGATTGGAAAGATTTCTACCGAAATTGATTGGTGAGGAACAATCGGGCTTTATGAAAGGCAGGCGTACTTCTAGCAATTTACAGAAACGTCTTCTGCATACAATGGAGAGGGCGAATGAGGGAGATTGTGAGGCGGCTGTCTTTTCCCTTCACGCTGAAAAGGCGTTCGATAGAGTAAATTGGGGATACCTATATATGGTTCTGAAGGAAATTAATCTTGGTGATGAATTTATCTCTTGGGTACAGCTGTTATATGCTAATCCGACTGCAGATGTTAAAACTAATGGAATCAAGTCTGAGCCATTTTGTCTTCAACGGGGGGTACCAGACAGGGATGCCCTTTTTCACCGCTTTTGTTTATTCTAGCGATTGAACCTTTGGCTATAGCACTAAAAACAGATCCTAGGTTACATGGTGTCGGTTGTTGGGGAGTGATGCAGAAGATTTGGTTGTATGCAGATGATTTGTTGTTAGTTTTACAAAAATTGGATGTTTCGCTCCCATGCCTGATGGAGATTTTATCTACATTTCACGAAACTTCCAGCTATAAAGTTAATTGGAAAAAATCAGAGGTCCTGCCACTTTCTCATAGATGTGACGAATCCCTGGTTACAGGATTGGGTTTTAAATGGTGTGATGCCAGACAACGTTATTTGGGCATTTGGTTGACAACATCGATATCTGATATGGTTGAGGAAAATATGCGTGACATATGTAATGATTGCAAATTGAATTTAGAAAGGTGGTCGCTTCTAAATTTGTCACTCTGGGGAAAGGTCAACGCCATAAAAATTAATTTGGCTCCCAAAGTCAATTATATAACTGGTATGTTACCTTTGAGAATCAAGAATCAATACTGGAGAGATTTGGACCGTTTGTTACAAGAATTCTTATGGGACAGGAAACCTCCACGACTTAAAATTTGGAAATTACAACTCCCGGTTAGTGAAGGCAGATTGGGGGTTCCAAATTTTAAAGTGTATCATTTGGCCTATACTTCACAATCTTTTGTTGCATTCCTAGATACAGTACATGATTCATGGGCGATTGCGGAATCTAATGTTTTTGGACCACTCGGTCTGGAGGCTTTACTTTCTACTAATTCAAAGGAACGCAGATTTAAATCTATTGTGACTGGCTCTTTACGCACTGCGTGGTCTGAGTTGATGGAACATTTGGGTAAGGATGCATATAGACATCTAGGAGCTTCAATTTGGTTGAATCCTAAGATTAAAGACAATGCCAAAATACTTTTTTGGCCTGATTGGTTTCTGTGCGGCATTAAGAAGATTGGTGATCTGGGGATGGATGATAGATGGTTGACAGCGAATGAGATGAGAGAAAAACTGGATTGTGGGAGTCTGTCGGATTCGGCCTATAGGCGTTTGAAGAAGGCGGTCGGTGAAGTGGATTGGTCTGATAGTCGGGATGTGGACTTATTTATTGCAAAACCAGGAGAGGGTGAAGGTGGTCTTGCAATCTCCTAGACCCCGCTCAATCAGGTTTCAGAGCCCGTCACGGAACTGAAACCACCCTAACCTCAATTTGGGATGACCCTAAAATGACGGCAGACTCCGTGGGATGTGCAGCACTAATCCTTCTTGACCTATCCGCCTCCTTTGACACAATCAATCACTCAATCCTCCTAGACCGCCTCCACTCCCTTGGAATTCGTGGAACCGCTCTTAAATGGATAGCTTCATTCCTCAAAGATCGGTACCAAATAATGATACTCTTCACCTATACCTCCCAAGCCCGACCAGTCGACACGGGAGTCCCACAAGGTGCATGCCTATCCGCCCTCCTGTTCAATCTCTACTTGATCACCCTCCCACCAATAATTATTTAGCACAACATCCTGTGCTACAACTACGCCGACGACACTCAACTAATTCTAAAACTCCTGAACTCAAAACCCAACTCCCGACCTGACCTAGCCTCCTGCCTCCTCGACATAGAACTCTGGATGACCCAAAGCCACCTCTTGTTAAACCCCTCCAAAACGGAAATTATGGTATGTGGCAACTCCGAACTCCTTCCTCACCCACTACCCTGCCCATCCGCCATGGGCAACTCACCGACCCCCTCCAACTCAGTGAAAAATCTTGGATGCACCCTTGACTCTGACCTAACACTCTCACGCCAAGTCAACAACGTCTCAAAGTCCTGCCACTACCACCTTAAAACCCTTACGCGCGTTTGTTCCATATCTCTCCTTTCCCAACAGACTCTCTGCGGTGCACTCAATCGTTATATCAAGACTGGACTACGCAAACCCCCTATACCTCAGAGTCCACGCGTACCAACTGAATAAACTCCAAAGGGCACAACACGCGGCAGCCAAATTGCTACTTGCGCTCGGCCCAAGAGACCACATCTCCCCAGCCCTTAAGACACTGCACTGGCTTCCAGTAGCCCGAAGGGTGACTTTCAAAACCTTGTGCATCTCCCATCGAGCACTGCATAAAACCAGACCTCAATATCTTCAAGACAAGCTAAAACCCTACCACCCCCCATGCACCCTAAGATCAAGCTCAGCCGGTCTCCTAGTCATACCGAAGACAAACTCAATCAGGTTAGGTGGATCATCATTCTCAGCCTTGGCCCCCACGCTATGGAACTCACTCCCACCCCACATCCGCCTAACTGAGGATTTAATGTCTTTCCGCAAACTGCTGAAAACCTGGCTCTTCCCCTAAAACCAACACGTACCAAACTAACCCAAACAGACCAACAGCAACTCAAGGACACCAATCCATCAAACCACCTGATACAAGAAACTAACAGCTAATAACCCCTAATATAAACTAGAAGGGCAAACAGAATTAAATGAATAAAGTAGATCAAAACAGTGAAGCGGTTAATAAGAGTAAATCATACGGAAACAGTAAAGAGATTTAAACTCCTGAAATGAACAGAATGCATGCGGAGTGAACAAATTGAATGGCGTGGTTGAATTGGTTAGAATGGATGAAACAGGTGGAACAAAGGAATGCACTGAGTGGAAGAATGCATGAGTGGAAGAACAGCGTAAAACAGATGAATGTCCAGAACGGATGAGCGTAAACCGGATAAGTGTGTAGAACAGATGAGTATGTGGGGTGGATGAGTATGTAGAGCACATGATTGTGGATAATGGATGAATATGGAAGTGCGGAGAGTGTGTAGATCACTGGAGCAGATGAATGTACAGACCTGGCGAGTGTATAGAGCAGATGAGTGTATAGAGCCGATGAATGTATATGGCGAATGAGTGCATAGAGCAGACAAGTGGATAGAGCGGATGAGTGGATAGAGCGGATGAGTATATAGAGCGGATGAGTGTATAGAGCGGACGAGTAGATAGAGCCGATGAGTGTACAGAACGGATGAAGGTATAGAACAGATGAGTGTAGAGATGAATATATGGAACAGGATATTGCTGTTGAATGCGTGTAGTGGACGAGTGCGTAGAGGGGACGAGTGCGTAGAGGGGGCGAGTGCGTAGAGGGGATGAGTGCGTAAAACAGGTGAATGCATAGTATATGTGAGGGCATAAAGCTGATGAATGCCGGAGTGAACAAGTGCCAGAGTGAACGGACATGTTGCGTAGAGCGCACAAGATCGTAGAACGAACAAGCACAGATTGCATCCAATACCGATGAGTGAGTAGAATAGATTAATACGTAGAGCTGCCGAATGCGTAGAGCATGGGACAGACAGGAGTGCACGCGTAGGGCAGACAGGAGTGCATGCGTGGGACAGACAGGAGTGCATGCGTGACGCAGACAAGAATGCATGCTTGGGCAGACAAGAGTACATACGTGCGCCAGACAAGAGTACATGCGTGGGGCCGACTGGAGTACGCATGCGGACTGGAGCGCGCGGAGGAGACCCGAGCGCGAGGGGCGAGCTGGAATGCATGTGTACGTGGAACGGACCGGAGTGTAGGGAGCAGACTGGGATGCATGGAGTGGATAGCAGTGCATGGAAAGGACTGGAGCGCATAGAATTGCGTGACGTATATAGTATGGTTTGGAATGCAGAGAACATTGGAAAGAGCATATAACCCATCATATCACACCACCACGCTTAGCCTCTGCTTTACATCACCACTCAACTAGAACACAGTGATACTATGACACCATTCGGTATAACTGTTCTCATACCAACATCAGCCGCTCACTCCACATCATTCTAAGTAAACACTGCTGGTTACACACCCCCCCAGCCAGACGTTCTCCTCAGGCCTAACGCAGCCACATCCAGTCTAGATAAATCCGGCCAGAACAAACACATACTCCTGATCTCTCAACCACCACACCTACCGCTAAGAAGCAGCTATTACACGGATACCGCACGAGCTGCACACATACCCGGTGCTCACACGCACCTTTTGACTCTCTCTACTGATCTGAACTTCGGTTCCCAAGGGCGTTCAACCTACCTGCGCCTTCAGACCATACCAATGGTATATAAGGCGCTATATAAATGCAAAATAACAAAAATAACAATAACAATAGACGGATTTATGAACGAATTGTGACAAATTTTGATATTTCTCCAGATATTTGGTGTAATATGTGCAGAAATGTTGCACTTTGTTCAGTGAATTTAGGAGAAAGATCGCGACAAATCAAAACTTTAAACCGAGTACATTGGTGCCCCGAGAATCTGAAAAAGAGAGGTTTGTCGAGTGATGATGAGTGCTAGGGCTGTGTACAAAATATTGGCTCCTTGGAGCATATGTTATGGAGTTGCGTACGTGTCTTGAATTATTGGTCAGAGATATGTGAGACTTGTGTGAAGATTACTAGTCTGAATTTGAACTTAGATTTCAAAACAGTGATTTTGGGGGATTATTCCAGACTGGATGAACTTAGTTCTGCACATAAAAAATGGCTTTTCAGGAGCATGATCACTGGCAAACGCTTGGTCCTTTGTGAATGGAAAACTAGGATTGCTCCTTTATTTGATGACTCGGTTGAGGAGATGCACAAACTTTATGAAACTGAGAAGATGATTTACAAATTATCAAACAGTGTCGGTGTATGATAAAATGTGGGGAAAGTTTAATGATTCAATGTAGTATTTTTTTTTTCTTCTTCTTGAGGACTCTGTTTTGGATGGTGTATATGTTACAGTTCCTTTTGTACATGTTACAAGTACCTTTTCAAGTTTTGAATGTAAATTTGTAAATAAATAAATAAATAATTTTTTAAAAAGTATGGAGCCGAGTGATCCGAGATCCAATTCTAACCAGTTTTGCTGCGCCGTCTGCGTTTAGGTCAAAGAGCAAACCTGGGTAGTGGCTCTTTACATAGATAGTTTATTGCAGTAATGATTCCCACATTCCCACAGAAAACCTGGCCTCGGACCCTTCTCATGTGGCCAGAGAAAGGCAGACACTTTCTAATCGCGACCTTGGGGTTGGTGTTCTGTAGGAGAACCACATGGGGGGGAGTAGGTCAAAAAGGATGGGAAACCCCCTTATTCAACTTTTCCTGAAGCCCCACTCTTTTCTTTTTTAAACATAATTTTATTAAAGTTTTCATTGCACACAATACTCTACAATTGCCCCTCATTACCAGCGTTCTCCACAGAATACAAAAAAAGGGCCCATTACGGTCTGGTCACACTTGTCCTCCGGGACCCCCAACCGGTCCATAGAGGCGGGGTTTGCCCAGAAGCACTTTAAGACAAGATAGCAGCACCCATGAGATGGATGGGGGTACAGATTTAATACTCCAACACCAATCAATAAGGACAACTCAACGGTTTGGCAAAGGGAGTTTGTTTAATGACAAGTACAAAAAACGGGGCGTCATGAATATCAGCAATGGTGCGATCTTCCTTCTCGCTTCAACTCCAATGAACTTAATAAAAGTCCTAACATTTACTAAAAACTCGTCATCCTTGATGTGTAACACTCAAAAGTTGACATGCAATTCTATTGGTTAGGAAAAGGTAACTTTACTATAGGTACTATATCTGTATATGGTAACAGAGTGAGGGGATTGGGAAAACACCGTCAGGTGTGCATCTAAGCCCTTCCTTCAAAAAAATGACTACTGCAAACGTCACTAAAAGTACAACGTCCCATTGGTTCTACTAACTATAGGACCCTAGATTACTTGGTCCACTGTGATTGGGTTGGCACCAACCCCATGCATACTTTTTCACTTTGCTTAGCAGCACGTAGAATGGTCGGCCAGGTTTAGGGTTCCCCTCAACTCACCCGGCCTTCCTTCAATTAATCATCACTTTAGTGGCTAGGTGTCAATTATTTTGCTGTGGTTGGCCTCGAGACTGCATCTTCTGCCTAGATATCTTCTCCTGGCTCACAGCCATGCGTAGGTGTGGGGGGCTTGCTCTGCTCGTTCGGCTGGTCACGTGATTCAGACACTGTGGATTTGCCTTTTTTCTCAACAATTTGTGTATTTGATTTTATGTTCATCCATCACCTGCCTTCGACGACTTATCTTGCCCCTTCAAGGCAGTATATTCTGGTCCTTGCTTCAGTTAATTGTAGCTACTGCTTGTTCATTTTGATGGATACGACCTTGGATCCTTAGTCACAAGTAGCCTCTGCTGAGTTTTGTTTCTGCCGCTCAGCTCCTGATTCTGTTGAATGTGAAACCTTTCTCGAATGGTCATAGACATTTTTGTTGATTCCGCTTTTGTGCAAAGTTGAAGTATACTTCATATAAAGTGCTTTATTTGAGGTAGATATGTATATGGCGCTTGCCGCACTATCCCTCTACTAAGCATAGCAAGCCGCATGATTCCCTTAGCTTTGTTGTGGTTCCAAACATATGTACATGTGTAAACTGGTCAAATATCTTTAGCATGCTTACAGCTTAAGCTTCTTTCATTTGACATCGCCTTCACACTCTAAGTTCACGATATTCTGTTCATGGCGTTTCGTCTCTTTATGTTATTCTCTGGTCGTCATTTCTTCTATAGGTGAGTCAGTCCGGGTTCACGTGACGTCACCATTCGTCATCCATTAGGACCTTTTTTGTTTCTTCAGGGACTGTATTTAGACGATCTTCATTTCGTTTTATTGGTTGATATGGCTTCCTCAATGGATACCTTACTGTCCATGGTTTCCTTGGTACTGGTACTTCAATAGGCATCGATCTTCTGATAGGTACTGGACAGACCCCCACCGCGGCTCTCTGATGGTTTATTTGCTGATCATACATCACATATCTTGGTGTGAATGTTCCTGGTACTTCAAAATGGATGGCAGGGACGTCAATTGGGGGTCACCAGAGGTCGCAGAAGCGACCTCTGCCGTTTCCCCATCGACCTCTGGCATTATTCTGCGACCTCTGGCCTGGACTGGAGCCTGGAGCTGCTCTTTTTTATAAATAGTGTGTTACAAACTATTTAACGAGCAAGCTCCAGTCCAGGTCAGTGGAAGCAGCAGCGCACTGGTGCCTTCATGTCTGTTGCTCAGCTATGTATGCTTGGCAACCATCGCTCGAGCTCGAGTCGTCCAGGGCTGAGGCAGGAACTAAGACGAGCAAAGCGTGTCTCGAGGCGTCAGTTTCACGCCTGCCGGTATGCCCCTGTGCTCCCCTCCCCCGTGCTCCAGCTCGCTAGGCCTGTTCATGTTTGGCCAGGAGCTGCTATCTACTGGGGTGAGGCGGGTGGGCCTGGTCAGGGGGCCAAAACGGCTGCACCAAATCGTCCTGCTCCAGGCGGCCTCTGCCATCAGTTTGCGACCCCTGTACTCGGAGCTTTGCACTTTTTTTAAAACAATGTGTGAAAACAACACTATTTTTAAAAAAAAGTGCAAGCTTCATTATGCATGCTTGGGCGCGGGTGCCACTGTGTCTGCAATGTTCTCTCGTCTCGAGCGACGAGGTCATGACCCACACCAGCGCGGGCACGGGCTTGTGTGGGAGAGAGAGAGAGGCAGCAGGGAAGCTGTTACCTCTCTCTGCCAGTGTGAGCAGGAGAAATAACGACAGCTCCCCAAACAAGGACACCCCCTCCCTACCGCCCAGGAGCACGTCCCAGTGGAAGTTTACTCTCTACCCTTTCCAGGGACTGTGTAGAAGAGGAATGGCAGAGAATAAAATCCCTGTTTTTAGCAGGTTTGTGGGATAATATCGGCGTGGTGCTTGGATATGCACCCTCCATATCGGGACAGACTGAGTTCACTCTGCTTTCTTTTTGGGGGGTTTGGTTTCATACTTTGGGCGTCTTGCATGGAGGTCGGATTGCAGCACCTAGTCGACTATTTAGTGGAAACGAGGGATTAGACGAGAAATGCACCAGGGTTTTCTTTGTAAACCCAACTTTTCCCTGTGCCTTTTTTGGATGCACGTTCTGCCTGTTTGCTTTCATGCATGGCATGGGGGGTGGCTGGGCGATGCACTCCCCCTCCCCTGAAGCATGCTGCTGGTTAGCAGCACTACACCCCGTGGTGACCCCAGGCAGCAACTGCATGTCGCGTTTCCCTATGGCTCTTGCGCTCAGAAGCGATTAACATGTTAAACGGGCGCTAATGAGTCTGGGGTCAGCCGTAGTTGATAAAGAACTGATTTTGCCAGGTGACGGGCTGATAAAAAAAAACTTGAAACACCCCTCGGAAAACTTGAAAATCCTGTCATGTAGGACCCCCTAAAACTCTTCAAAACTGTTGAACTAGGCCCATTTGTTGAACGCGCATCATTGTAGAAAAGCTGCATTTAACTAAAGTATACGAGAGGGGCGGGTTATTTATTTAAGCGTTGCTTTAACAGTGCACCAGTTATTCATACCTTTCACTCTTCACTGTGTCCGCACATGTTGGAATGGGAGAAGTTCCGTGGCAAATAAAAACCATGTTGCTGCCACTTGCTCCTAGAAGAAATCTGCGAACCTATGCCCCTATGAAGCACCGTGTAATTATATTAAACGAAAGGCTGGCAGTTCCAGGTGAGGTGTTTACAGTCCTCTCTCAAACGTCACTCCACTGTATCAGATCAGACACAGAAGTGCACAGGACACGAAAGTGCAATGAAACTACACCAGTAGTTGACTTTAAAATGATGCACCATTTGACACATGGGGGGTCATTACGAGATTGAAGGTAGTCATGGCACTATTTGCGCCATGACTGCCTTCAATAACAGGACCGAGTCCGGTGTGGTACAATGGGGACTTACCGGTCTAGTCCGACCCTGTCGGGACCGGTAAATCCCCATTGCACCAACCATTCCCATTTGAGCCCCCATAGGGCTCAATGGGAATGGGGAAGGCGCTATTTACGGGTCTGCTAATGGCAGGCCCGTTCTTTCTGCTTGGCCTGGTCCCTTAACGGGACCCGTAAGGGACGTGTGGTCCGACCACACGTCCATTGTGGTTCCCGTTAGGGGACCTCGGAATTGGGCGGTAGGGGATTACCGGTACCAGTCTCCTTACCGGTGCCCCGTATCCCTTACCGCCCTGAAAGGGGCCCCTAGGGGACCGGTACGTCTATGAAAACAAGGCGAGTCACCACACACGATAGATACGCCAGACACGAGGTTGTATTCCCAAAGCTAGGGTTTATTGCAAAGCAAAAAGTCTCATTTGGCCAACTCGGTCACACGCCCCGCGACGTGTATCTCTAGACCTCGAGGGACGCAAGAGAGCGAATTACGTACATCAGTTACATATATACAAAATGCATATCAAACAATCAGCTATGACATGTTTAACACCCCCCCTTTATTGGGTTTCTTTGAACTTGGTGTGATGATGGACACTTTCGACAATTATGACACCTTCAAATATCTATTCTAGTAACAATTTGCAATTTGTAAGTGCGGAGGCATCTTTCAGTTGTTGAACAGAACACAGTGCTTCTGTTCTTGGAAGCGAGCTACATACAGGAGAAGAGTTGCATTCCAGACCTTGCTATCTATGAGGTGCTATTCGTGTCCTGGGAGCCGACACGCTCTAACAGGGCTCAGTAAAGGGGGGCCATAAGAAGAGCATAATTCAAGCCTTTAGCTGCTTTATTCTAACATATTCTACCATATAACGAGACTGGCTGGCAGCAGCAAAATGATTAAATGCCCTGCAGCTCTGCTTCAAGACTACATTCGGGAGGGAGCCGGGCATTCTTCCTGGCGCTGCCTACGTTGTGTTTCAACGAACTCTTGTTATCCTCGCGGTCCTGCGGCCTTGTCCTTTTACGTGCAGATAACAATGTTTTACAGTCGAGCAGTGTAAGCAGAAAATGTACTGCGGAGCAACAAGAACAGAAAGCAATGAGCAATGGTTAGAAAACAAAACGGCGATTCTTGTTACATCAGAATGGCCGTTCATTGGCAAACTCAGAAACCTATATTCTGTTATATCGTGCATGAGACGGTTGGCCAACGGACATCAAAATACGTTTGCCGTTACATATGAGAGGCATCCATTTTTCTAGACTGACAAACCCTCCTTTGGCCGTATGCCAAACATCTCATCCATTTATTGTATCCTCCTCTAATGACGATAAGTCTGCAGTACTTATGTCTGAATTTTGCATGCTATCGTAAGCATCATCATCTTCATTAATATCTATAGCCATCAATTCTTTTACTGTTTTCATCTCATTTGTGTCTTGGTCAGCCCGACCATGAGTTTGTTTTCTTTTTGTCATCATATGCATACATCCCTTAGCACATCCCTCAGTTACCTCAGCACAAACTATTGGTAGGCAGTGTATGCAACAACAGCACGTTATGAATATTCCAAACACCACTACTAATATCGAAAACAACTTCCATCCCCAAGAACGCAGCATTCCCCAAAACCAAGACCCTATTCCCCAGCCTCCTTCTCCAGTAGGGAGTTCAGAATTTAGGACATGCATTTTCTTTATTGCTTCAAAGATTGTAGGGGAATAGCCATCTACAAATACACAACACGCTGATCCCACTATTTTGCAAATTCCCCCACGATCAACCAGGATCACATCGAGAGCCATTCTATTTTGCAGCGTCATCAACCTGATTCCTTTTTCTTCCAACGTCATGTTAAATAGTATATCTGTCATTGTGTTTATGGTATTTTTTAGTATCCTAGACAGCTGCCTTATATTATAGGAGTTCACTATCTGTCCCAAGAATGGAATGAATGATTTTGCTACATCAGTCGCTATCAAAACACCATTGCTACTCCTTTTGACCCTAGATCTGGATAGTCTGGCTATGTCTGCTGTTTCCAAGAGGAACACTCCTGGGAACAGTAGACCTAGGTAACATGTACCTCCCCAGTTTCTGGGCAACCAAGGATATGCTTTCTCTCCACATATAAAATAAACTGGATGTCCCACATATACTGGTTCTATTTCCCATTTCAATACCACTGTATTCATGCATCCAGTAAATGTTCCGACTGAAAAGGAGCCCTTCTTTTTTAGACAAAAAGGGACAGTTCTTGAGTTATAATTCACCGTGTAAGAAGGGGGAATTGAATCTTTGTCCCCGTCTGTTCTTACACGAAACGTCATCACAGATGTTTTATCTGGTGGGGACAATCTATCTCGTCTATTTTGTCATGTTATCTTTCGCGTACTTTTCCTCGTAGGCTCTGGGGTCATTACTTGTGCTTTATGGAATATGGAACAACCCACAGGCCTCATTATTATTTCCTCAAACTCATTCATGTTGGTTCTGTCTAATTGACCCGTACTACTCTCATTCCATTTCCCATAGAACATTGCACTTAAAGATGCACTACATGCAGAACTTAATGGTAATGGCTGTACATACCAACCTATTCCTTTCCCAGCATGCTGTGGTAAATGGGCACATACCCAGCAATTTGTTTTCTTCAGAATTGCATGCGTCATATTCATTATTAATAACAACGTGTTATTACCAAACCCTTCCCTGTGTCTTTCTTCCATTGGGGACAGGGTATAAGTAATCACCTGAACCGGGCTTTCAGTAGTGGATATATTAACTACTGGTAAAAACATTTCCAATGGGTGTATCGATTGCACATACCATAATACTAGAGCTGTCGTTATCGGTGCTACCACGCTCATAGAGCACATCATTATTGTCAGTGCCAGCATACAATTCTTTTTACCATGCGTTTTTCTTAAGCTTACAGTCCCTACAATTGACTCATTCTCAGCAGTGGTGCAGGAGGAGGCTGGAACCGGTCCCAACATGTTTCTCATCGTCCTTCTTCTTCTTCCTTATTACAGTTCGTCGTGGATATCTATCTTCGTTGCACTTGCTCTGATGTCAATAAGTTCAACTGAATTGTCACAGTTCAGTTCTGCCTTCTGCCAGTCCTTTATAGCCTGGATTTTCTTATTTATTTTTAGGCAAGATCACTTGTCCTTTCTCATACTGCTCAGAGGACTTTTGATCAGTTATCTTATTGCCTTAGTACCATGTGCGCCCAGCTTGTCCACTCTGGTTCAGGACACATGTACTTTTTATGATCGCACTGAGGAGCCGCGAGTCTTGAATTGTCTAACTTGCACAATTCTCATGCTTCTCTCCTTTACACCTCTAGTTCCTTCTCGGTCCATGAGCAGAACCAGAGGTTGACATAAACACCAAAGAACTGTGGATCACTTTGTCTTTCGAGGCCGCAAATTGTATCGCCTTACTCCTGGTATTGTGTGATCTGTGAACAGTGCCGGTGCACTTCCAGATTCAGGCAGCCTGTGGTGCTACTGCAGGTGCTGGTGTACGCCGCGCCAGTGATGCAGATTCGGTCTTTGGTGTGCTGGCAAGTGCTGGTGGGCGCCAAAGGGGTACACGTTTAGTTTCTGCTGGTGTTTGCAAGGCATATTTTGTGTCGGCCAACAGTGATGTAGATTCTGATGGGCAACGTTGGGGCACTCTTTGCCCTTTCCCCTTTTAGGCAATCGTCTGAGGCTTTGTTTCGAGTTTCACTTCTCGCTTGGGCTGATTTGGTGGCGGCTTGCTGGCAACAGTTTCTTCCGTTCCTGGGACCGCTGTCTCTTTCCGGTCGTCTGGGTCAGGCAAGTCTTTCAGTGAAGTTGGAATCTTTTTGGCATGGGTGGCATGGATCCACGACTTCCGTCCATCCACCCGTATCGCCGTCTGCGTTGCCTAGAGTACTTGATAGGGGCCGCGCCACCTGGGTGCTAACAATGACTTTCTTTAAAAAGTTTTAAGCAGCACCCAGTCTCCTGGCTCCAGCGCGTGCCCCGGACCGGTGTATCTCACTGGTAATGCCTCCTGCACCTGCTGATGAATCGAACGCAATTTCTGCATTAAAAGGCCACAATAAGTACTAAGCAGAGGATGTTCTACCTCTCTAAGTCGTTTTGGCTGAGGTGCGCACCAAACATTTGCCGGCCTCCCCATTATGATTTCGTATGGGGAGAGCCCAGTTTTAGCCTGTACAGATGTACACATGCATAATAGCGCAATTGGTAATGCATCCACCCAACTCAACTTGCTTCCTGCACATATTTTGCTGATTTTTTACTTGAGAATCCCATTGTGCCTCTCCACAAGACCGGCCGAACTCGGATGCCTTGAACTATGGAATGTCTTATCAATCTGAAGACCCGCACATATCTGTAACACCACTGCACCCACAAAATGCAGGACATTATCTGACCATAAGACACGGGGCAAGACAAAACGGGAAAAATATTCTTTAAGCATTACTTTTGCCGTGCTCATTGCTGTGCAGTCTTTTAAGGGATATGCCTCCACCCACTTACTGAATGCACAGATCACCACTAAGACATATTTCAAATTTTGGCATCCCTCTATCTCTATGAAATCAAAATGGATCACCTCAAAAGGCATAGAGGGCGGGCCAAAACTGCCTATTGGAGTCACTGTTCCCTTTCCTACATTGTGTTGTAAACACATGATACAGTTCTGCACCAACTTCTCTGCATTCTTCTTTATGTTTACATTCTGCCATACTGTAGATAGGTGCTGTATTATCTTTTTCGCACAGATATGAGTAGGGCTGTGGGCCATTGTGACCATTGCAGTCACATATGAATTTGGTAACATCCAGTTTCTAGTTCCCTTGTCCACCCAACAACCATCCAGATCTAACTCAGCCCACCCTTGTATTTCATCGGCCGTAGCTTCGGCCTGCATTTCTTTGACAGTGGCAACTCCATTTTCTATCATACAGGGTAGTTCCTCAGTCTGCACCGTCATCATTTTGGTATTTAAATCAGTGGCAGTTTTTTTCGCAATTCTGTCTCCAAACGCGTTTCCCTCTCCTACTTTGCATGTTACCTTTTTGTGTGCCTCGCATTTCACTATTGCTAGGCGCTTTGGAAGCGTGCGTGCAGACAGCAATCGTACAATCAAAGGGCCATGTTGAATTCTGGCACCATGTGATGTCAAAAACCCTCTCTCAGCCCAGAGTCGACCAAAGTTATGAACCACCCCAAAAGCATACTGACTATCAGTATATATATTCACATTCAAATTTTCAGAAATCTTGCAGGCTCTGGTCAATGCTATTATCGATGCGGCTTGTGCCGAGTTGTAGGGGATTCTTTTGCTTTCTACAACGCTCTCTAGGGTAGTGATAGCGTACGCGGCAGTTGTCGTGCCGTCAGGTAATTTAAAACATGAGCCGTCAGAAAATAACTCTCCATCTGGCTCTTTTTGTGGTGTATCACTTAAATCAACTCTCCCCTTGGTTTCTTCCTCAGTGACCATTAAGCAATCATGGGGGGGTGATTCATTCTCCCCAATTTCTTTTATGGGTAGTGGCATTAATTCTGCAGGATTCAAAGCGCTACACCTCATAATTTGGATATGGGGTGCGAACAAGATAATCTCATATTTTGTCAATCTAGCAGAGGTGAGGTGTTGCGTCTGTGTTCTATTTAATAGAACGTCTATGGCATGTGGCACCATCAGAATTAAAGTATGCCCCAATACCATCCCTTCCGTTTGTTTCACTGACGCAGCAGCCGCCGCGACAGATCGCAAACATCGTGGTAGTGCGCACGCTACAGGGTCCAGCGCAGAAGAAAAATAGCTGCATGGCCTATTTTTTCCACCTTGTTCCTGTGTCAAAACCGCCAATACACATCCTTCACTTTCATACACAAACAGTCTGAAACCCTTCTCATAATTCTGCGTGCCCAAAACTGGAGCCGAACATAATGCAGTTTTCAATTGATCAAAAGCGTTCTGACATTCCTCATCCCACTGTAAAGGCATAACCGCATCCTTTCTAGTCAAATTCATCATCGGTTTCACAATTAACGCAAAATTACCAATCCATTGTCGGCAATATGAAGCCATGCCTATTATGGCTCTGACTCCTTTCTGTGTCTTTGGAATAGGCATACAAGAAATACTTTCTATGCGTTCTGGCATTAGCCTTCTCCCTTCTTTCGAAAGTAGCTAGCCCAAATAGGCCACCTCCTTTCAATTATATTGAAATTTCTTCAAACTAGCTTTATGGCCATGTGCCGCTAGGTGTGACAATAGTAATACAGTGCTTTCTTTACAAATCTCCACTGTGTCAGCAGCTAATAATAGATCGTCTATGTATTTCAAAAGTACGCAACCCACTGGTAAGTCTAGCATGTCTAGCTGCTCTTTCAATGCTCTACTGTAAATACTCAGACTTTCCGTGTAACCTTGCGAAATCCGCGTGAATGTAAATGATCATCCTCCTAATGTGAACGCGAACAAATATCTGCTGTCCTTGTCCACTGGAATGCTAAAGAACACATTTTTTAGATCAACTACACTAAAATATTCTGCTGAAACAGGTATCATTGTCAATATTGTAGTGACATCTGGCACTAAAGGAAATTGTGGATCTACTACTTTGTTTAGCGCGCGCAAATCAATTATAAAACGGTATGGTACTTCATTGCCTCCTTTTTAATAGACTGGAAGAATTGGGCTGTTGCATGTACTGCCTGTAATTTCTTCAATTACCCCTAATTTCACCAAATCTGTAACAATACTCTTCAATCCTTTCTCACCTTCAGCCGAAATTCTGTATTGGGGAATTCGCGGTAGGGTAACACCCTCTTTCAAAATGATCTTTACTGGCTCTATTTTCAAGCATCCTACATTGTTGTCATGCATTGCCCATATACAGGTTGGCACTTTACTTAGTTCTCCTGGTAACGTTTCAGACATGAATTCTGACACAGGGGCATCTTGTGGCAAAATCGTTAGGAACACCCCATGTGCCGTGCAAAGTATAACGGAACCTAATTTTTTCAACCAATTTAATCCCAACAAGTTCTCCCCACAATTTTCTGTTAAAAGGAAAGGACAATGTTCAGTGAATTGTCCTATAGTAACTGGGACTGGTTGGGACACTGGGTTTATGACTGGTGCACCTGCGAACCCTACGGTTGCCCTGACAGTGGTATATTCGGAGCCAAGTGATGGTCTATTGAACACTTTTGCGCTCCTGTATCTACAAGAAAGCGGTGCTCCTCATTCCCGACTCGTAGACACGTAGGGTCCTCTCTGATTCACGGGAATAGACACTGGTTCTGACCCCTGTCCTTGGCTGTCCTATTGGGTAAATAACACATCGTCCGATGTGTAATCATTACTGTTACTGTAATACATGTTTGGCTGTGTATCGAAAACGTTCCCACTCTTCCCTCTATTTCCCCCACTCTGGTTTCCATACTGTTGGTTTTGCTGTCCCTGACTCTGGTTAGGGGCACTTTGGTTTTGGACTTGGTTTTGATTACCTCCATTATTGTGGTGCTGCTGCATACTATTCCTATTTGGTCCATTCGCTCCTTGGTGTCCTCTATGCTGCCTCCTCTGACCAGATCCATTTCTATTCTGCAGATGCTGACAGTCCTTCCTCCTTACAATACGCACACTGATTTGGTCCCACTGTTCCCCCATGCATATTCGAATTACTCCTTCCTTGTGCATTCCCTCTCCCTCTATTGTGTCCTACTACTTGCTGCAGTAGTACCCGTGTTTTCAGATTTACCCTATCCTTCTCCTCTTTTTCTTTAACCGCAGTCACTCTGTTCTCATAATATTGGGCCATGTGTAATACTTCACCCAGCGTTTTTGCTTGCCATGCACTCTCTGATGTCATTATTAGGTTCTGGATTGGAAGTTTTAACCCCCTCACATATTTGTCAACAAATAACCTCTTTCCCGCTTCCGAGCTCACATCCTGCCCACTGAAGTCTGTAAATACTTCTTCAAATCTATTAAAATAATCTGTAGCTAACTCATCCTTGCCTTGTACACATGCAGTCAATTTGTCCCATTGATTATTTTCTCTGGGACAATTTCTTTTAATTTCTGTACTATGCGTGCTTGTAATGCTACCAGGTTCGGTCCCGGTGTTCCTCCAACCGCTTTATTCCTGTCTTCTATTATCAAGTCGCCCATGAGGCGCCAAAGGTCGTTATGTCATCCACCTTTCTTATTTGCTTCCATATGTCTGTTGGCAGGATCACTGGGAATATTAGGTCTATGTCACCCATGGTAAGCACGGATGATTGCAGGCAGGACTCTACTTCCTTGTAAAACCCTGCAGGATTCTTTCTTATATCAGGAATCGTCTGCTTTATGTTGTTCACCTCCTGTCTGGAAAAGGGGACATGCACATATTGGGCGGTATAATGGACTGGTGTTACCTGCGCCGCTACATTGCCCGCTGCAGGAACCTCTACTTTGGGCACAAAGATAGGTGGGACCTCTCTCATAGAAAATGCCCCACTTACTGTCCCTCCCCCTTCTCTCATGTGTAACAATATTCCCAGATCAAGCGATAGGGCTGTTTCTCCTGTCCCTCGCTCTAGTGCTCTCTTATATACTGCCATTATTTTGGGTAGGCTGGCCTTATCGTTTTTTATATCTTTCTCTAGTAAATGTTCAGCCATCGACTGCAGTGCTTTTCTTTTCATGGGCATGGAATATTCATCAAATATCTCATGTATCTCCATTGTGGGGATACTGGGATCCGACATCCATCTAAACGCTTCTCATATACATACTTTCAACTTGTCGCCCCTCTGCACTGATGACATTGAAGGTCGTCGTCGTATATACTATCCTATGTCTCCCGATATCCCTACTCCTGTACCCAGGTGTAGTAAACATTTCGGCATAATCATTATCTAATTCATCTTTAAGTTCAAAAAATCCATATACATGTTCTCTCACTTCTTCATCCCTCTCCCTACAGCGTGCTAATGCATTCAAATCTAACAATCACTGCGGTGGTAATTTGCCCAATTAATTGTTTCCATTTCTCCACCAAATATTCACCCATGCATTCCAACACTACCTGTCTTTCGTTGCTTCTTCGGAAGTCATACATCGAAGCCAATGCTGCCGTCCCATCATCATTCCCGTCTATATACATCTCTGCCTGTTGCTGCAATTCCACCTCCTTTCTTTGCTGATCGCACTGTGAGTTACCCTCGTGCATCCACGTTGTTCAGTCCCGCCTCTCGCCCCAGTGGTTTCAACTTCAACCCCGGGAGGAACGGACGGTACCGAGTCTGTGTCTAAGGCGGGAGGTGCGGATGGGACAATGGGAACAGGGAGTGTCTGTTGTGGGCCTGGTTGGCTAAAAGGAAGTATTACGTGCGCGGTCTGCGGCTGTGGGAGGGCTTGAGCTACAGGAGGGAGAATTTGGGCTACGGGCAGGGTTTGGGCACTAGTTACTGACGTGTCTGGCCTCACTTCTGATCTTGGGCCTTGTTTTGTATGGGTCAATATGTTTTCTATCAATTCATCTGCTATGTGTAATTCTCGTTGTGGGTATATTTTTTCTATATTCAACTGGTCACGTCTACCTGACCTCCTTAGACTCTTAGTTCACTCCTCCTCTTCTTTTTCTTCCGCTACTTCACCTTTCGATTTATGCCTGCACGCATGCTTCGCTCTACTTCTAAATCGGAGCATTGCTTCCCTTCTCCAGTCTTTAACGATATCAAATGCTGCAGGACGCACTTTCTTTCTTATCAACACCCTTTCCAAGTTAACTATATCTCAAAACTACCATTAATCGGCCACTGATAGTGTTGTTGCTTTCTGGTTTGCCTATGCCAAGTCTCACAGAATATTATCGCACCCACTCCATACTTCACATACATCTCATATGCCGGCGTTCCCCCAGGTGGTGCAATTTGGCCATCTTCCAAAGTTTGTCTATCACAGTGGAAAAACCCCACTTGGGTGGACAATAACCCAGGCATGTTTCAACCTTCCCCCTGGTTAATCAACCTTACCTAGGGCGTTTAATTTTGCAAAGTCAACTCTCAACCAATATCAGGATTACTTTGAATCGGGGAATGACTCACCTGATAAATCAATTTGTCCTTTCGGACACAAGTCGTCTGTATACTGACGCACCCAATGACGTTGTGTCTGCGTTTCCTGGCTTCCGCCTCGTTTCGGGACCCTCACCTCCTTGTTCTCTAGCCAGGCACATCGATCAGGGATCAGATGTGTGCAGATCTACAAAGGAGTCTCTCATCACTTCTACAGGGCACCCCGAACACCTCTTGATCCGCTTTACTCAATTACAACGTATGTGATGGAACAAGTGGGGGAGGGTCCTTATTCGGGCACCATCTTGAAAGGGGCCCCTAGGGGTCCCTTACGTCTATGGAAACAAGGCGAGTCACCACACACGATAGATACGCCAGACACGAGGTTGCATTCCCAAAGCTAGGGTGTATTGCAAAGCAAAAAGTCTGAGTTGGCCAACTCGGTCTCACGCCCCGCGACGTGCATCTCTAGACCTTGAGGGATGCAAGAGAGCGAATCACGTACATCAGTTACATATATACAAAATGCATATCAAACAATCAGCTATGACATGTTTAACACCCCCCCTTTATTGGGTTTCTTTGAACTTGGTGTGATGATGGATACTTTCGACAATTATGACACCTTCAAATATCTATTCTAGTAACAATTTGCAATTTGTAAGTGCGGAGGCATGTTTCAGTTGTTGAACAGAACACAGTGCTTCTGTTCTTGGAAGCGAGCTACATACGGGGGAAGAGTTGCATTCCAGACCTTGCTATCTATGAGGTGCTATTCGTGTCCTGGGAGCCGACACGCTCTAACAGGGCTCAGTAAAGGTGGGCCGTAAGAAGAGCATAATTCAAGCCTTTAGCTGCTTTATTCTAACATATTCTACCATATAACAAGACTGGCTGGCAGCTGCGAAATGATTAAATGCCCTGCATCTCTGCTTCAAGGCTACATTCTTGAGGGAGCCGGGCATTCTTCCTGGCGCTGCCTACGTTGTGTTTCAACAAACTCTTGTTATCCTCGCGGCCCTGCGGCCTTGCAGACAATGTTTTACAGTCGAGCAGTGTAAGCAGAAAATGTGCTGCGAAGCAATAAGAACAGAAAGCAATGAGCAATGGTTAGAAAACAAAATGGCGATTCTTGTTGCATCAAAATGACCGTTCATTGGCAAACTCGGAAACCTATATTCTGTTATATGGTGCATGAGACGGTTGGCCCACGGACATCAAAATACGTTTGCCGTTACATATGAGAGGTATCAATTTTTCTAGACTGACAGCCCGACTCGTAATGACCGCCATGGTTTCCCAAAATAGGCCCCCAGGTACTACGAAAATGTCAAGTCGATGGTTTTGCAGATGTTGGCTGTTTTATTTGGTGTCTTGTGCTATTTTTAAACATTATAGCTTAATAAGCAAGGAACCCATCACGAGAGAGCAAAACGAAAAAAGTAATAAAAAACATATAAACATCAAAGTTCCCACAGAATCAGATGTCAAGCAAAGCTGCCTACCTGCAATGAGTGTGCTCCATGCAGCACTCATGTAACTTCAGTGGGGATTTCCTTAATGCTCAGTTGCTCTGCAGTTCTATACGCAGCACTTTAACAAAACGTGTTAATACCAGACTCATCCATACTCAAGGAAGGTTGCAAGGCAGTCAGCACTGTCGGGATTCAACTATACCACCTGCATTTTGAACTCCAATTTTAGTAACAGGTGTTCCACATCCTGAGCTACACTCTGTGTCGGGGCAAATTACATTTTTATATGAAATCAATTAGTGCTTAAAAAACACCAAACCACAGCAAGTTCTTTTGCTATTAAGTGAGCTAACTAACTTGTGCTCTAGATTCTACTTTTATGCTGGCTGGCGCCTGTTTAAAACTGTACGTGTTTTCCCCTGGTGCTGCACTGAATCCAAAACACTAGCCTGCGCAGTCTCAGGATTCAGCATGTCTTAGGGGTAGACTGGTACAGTGGACAGAGAGCGTCGGCCTGACTTTGGTTGGCAGGGACCTGAACTCGATGCAGCTGAAGACGCCTGGTGGACAGATTTGACCTTTTACATCCTGCAGATCTTCCCATTCAGGAAAGGAAACGCATGGGCATTATAGTGAGGGTAAGCTTGGCACTGTTTTTATAGGTCACACCTTGTCCCTGAATAGGTGATTCACTCATGTTCTAAAGTATTTCCTTTGAACCTCAAAATAGGTAAGCCACACTGCTTGCTCCAACGGAACCAATACAGATGAACATGTTAGGAATAAAAAGGCACACATTCTCTTAACATGTTTTGTGATGTCCCCCACCTCTCTGTTGCCCCTTGGTGTTTCTTAATGCCCCCCCTACGATGCTCTGTGTTGTTTACTTGGTGTCCCCTCACCCCCTCTGATGCCCATGTTGTTTCTTGATGCCCTCCACTGCCCTGCATTGTTTACTTGATGTCCCCCCACCAGCAGTATTTGCCAATGCACTAATCAAACCCATTTTAAACTTAGCTCTTGGTTCTGAAGTAGATAAATATCGGAGACGTCTGGCTGTTTGGTGCAGGCGTAATGAAGTCCATGAAACAACTGCAAACAGTACTACACAACGCTTGAAGGTAACTTGTCGAATCAGAAAAAAATGGGGTAAGTGCCAAAATCATTAAAGATTCTCCCTCTCCCCTTTTATCCTGGCATTCCCCTATCACCATACCCGTCTATCTGCCCCTGTCCCTCAGAATATGATTTCGCTCTGTAGTCCTGTTGAAATAACGGGGCAGATCCAGGTAAAGAGAGGATTTGGGTTGATGCACTTCCCGTGGCAACATGGACCTTGACACTGCTACAAATGATGATCCATTCTTGTATGAAATGTCACAATACAGTGATACCGTAACCATATTTTTCTTAGTGTACTGAGGGATAATGCTTTATGAGGCCACTTCCTGTGATGTCACATGGGAGTGTGGGCAAATACCATCACTTCTGTTGATGACACGTGGGGGCGTGGTCAAATGACATCACTTCCCGTGATGTCACTCTTGGGGGTGTGGCATTGTGATGTCACTTCCGCTACCTCTGGCATTTTGGTGAAATGACGTCCCTGATGGACGGTTGGAGTTCGGGCTGCATTTGCGACCTCCTCTACACTCCCCCATCGACCACTTTCACTTCCTTCTTTGGATCCATCTTCTATGGCTCCTCTGTATTCACCTTCACTTCATCACCTGGGCCCATTCCTTCTTCCTCTTCTGGGTCTGTACATGATGGTCTGAAGAACTGTCTCTTTGGAGTCCATATTTTTATGACTCCTTTTAGACTTCCTGCTGTTCTCACATGTTCGTCCTTATTCCACGTTATCAGTTGACATTGTCCGTTTGGGCTGCAGTAAACCCATCTTTCCACATAATTTCTATGCTTCTTGGGATATAGAAAACATGTTCCTTCTAGAGGCAGATATTACAACAGAGGACATTGCCGAAGCGATCAAGGCACAAGCTGCGGCTAAAGCCCCGGGGAGCGATGGGTTGCCCTCGGAATTCTACAAAACTTATAGCTCCTCTTTGACACCACTCTTACATGAGGTCTTCCAGGAAATATACGAGCGAGGTATCTTACCCGACAGCATGAAGGAAACCCTAGTGGTCCCAGTTCTTAAGCCGAACAAGCCAGCGGAGCACTGCGACTCATACCGCCCGCTGGCCATGCTCAACCACGATGTTAAATTGTTAACCACAATCCTGGCTCAGAGACTGTCCAGACAGATAGGAGACATCGTACACTCAGATCAGTGTGGGTTTGTCCCAGGCCGAAATACAACCATGAATTTACGCAGACTTCAACATGTTATTGCACAAACTGATACGATCACTGAACCCTACGCCCTGCTGTCACTAGACGCCATCAAGGCGTTCGATTCCATATACTGGGAGTGGTTATTAGCAGTTCTGAGGGAATTCGGGTTTGGCCCACGCTTTATCAGGTGGATCCGAATACTATACACCGAACCAAGAGCACGGGTAAAAACTGGGAGACATGTGTCAGAAGTTTGGGAGATATGCAGAGGTACCCGTCAGGGCTGTCCGCTGTCCCCCATGCTTTACATACTGGGACTAGAACCCATAGCTATCTATTTTCGGAAACAATTTTTCGATGCTGGAATAAGGCTAGGGACGACAGATCACATAATCTCACTGTACGCGGACGATGTGCTTTTGTACGTCAGGGACCCCCACCTCAACGTCCCAACCATGCTGGACGTCCTTGATAACTTTTCCAAAGTCTCAGGCATACAATTCAACAGGGCAAAATCCTGCCTATTCCCACTAGCTGGCCTTAGGGACAGATGCTCGGAGGAGCTTCCAACACTAGGGATACAGTGGCAGACCACCAGGTTCCGCTACTTGGGCATCCAGATTATGCACACCCCCCAATTGATGCACGAAAATAACACTAATGCAGCAATACCCGCGCTGCGAAGATCAATGTCCTTCTGGGCAAAGCTCCCACTGTCGGCAATGGGGAGAATTTCGGTGACCAAAATGATAGTCCTCCCTAGGCTCTTGTATAGGTTCCAAAATGTGCAATATTACATCAAGAGCTCATTTTTCCGCCTCTTGGGGTCCATAACACGAGATTTTATTTGGGGGCGGGGCAGGCACAGAATAGCACACTCCACACTAGTTCTGCAACACGCTCAAGGTGGAACCCAACTCCCGCACTTCGAAAAATATTACTTAGCAGCCCAGCTTAGCTTTGTGTCCAAATGGCTAGCTGACGAGATCACATCCGAGACTCCCCTGCTACAGTCCCTGATTCCTCCACTGCAACTTAAAGAACTCATTTGGGCGCCACAACACCTGCTGAAAGACACACCCTTCATAGCCACTCTGGGGAAACAAATCTGGCATAGAACGAAATCACTAAGGAATCTAACACACCTGTACTCCCCAGAGATACCACTGATCTGGGACCTGTGTAGGTCAGACTTGGACTTGTTACATCTCAGGACCTGGGAGAAGAAGGGGGTTTACACGTGGGGAGATCTCTATGAAGAAGGCTCCTTTAAAGAGTTCAACACACTACACAATGTAGACGGAATACCCACCAGTCAATACTTGTGGTACCGAAAGATACGCGAAATAGCAAGACACAAATGGGACACCTGGCCAGAAGAACCTGAGTCTGATCCTCTCACAACTTTATTATATAACCTAGGCGAGGGGCAACGGCCGGTCTCCCAAATATACAGCCATGGCTGTGATCATGTCAAGTCTATTCTGGAGAGTCATCAGTCGGACTGCTCTTAACTCTTCCTTGTTCACTTTGAATCCTTTTATGGTTGTGTTGATGGTCTGCAGTAACTCCCATCTGGTTATCTGCAACCATTTAGTATTTGCTCCAACTTGAAATGTTGGCATGAAAATTGTTGTGAATACTGATGAGGTGAGGCTAAACAGCCTGTGTTCCTATGGGATTGTATGAAAGGCTTGTTCTGATTTGGCAGAGAAGTAATTCTCCCTTTTCATTCGGGTCAACAGTTTCACAGATCTCCTTTTCCTCAGGTGTGCATCTGCCTTTGGGAAACTGTCAATATTCAGATCACCAATGCTGGAACGTGGACATTCACTATTGTGCATATGCCTCCCCAGTTTCTCGGTAGTCTGATGTATGCTTTGGATCCACATGGCCAACAATGATCCATAATCTCTGCAGTTCCATGCATCATTCCTGGAGCATCAAAGATTTGTCCACAGTTCTGATTCTCTCCCATCTTCCTTGTGCCATTATTCCTGAAACACAATTTTGAGCTCTCCAGTGGTACTATCTGCAGGGGTTCTCCTCTGTCTTCGAGTCATGTCAGCAGTTTTGCAAGCCTTGGCCATAATGGCTTGCAGATTCTTTGTGAATTTTCAATTGCTTCCTTGTAGTCTTCTAGGACCATCCATGCCCTGCAAATTGCCACTCCTTTCTCCCATCCGTCTGGTGAAAGCACTGTACCCCAAATCTCCATTTGGCCTCTGTTCTTCCAACTTTGAGCCTCTTCTGGAGTTTTTCCTTGGACATTTAGTTTCTGGTTGACTTCCCATCTGATTTCCGCTCCTTTCACTACAGGTTTTTTCAGTTGCCCGTTTCAGTGAGGCATCACTACCCATGAACTGGCCTCTGGTTATGCACATTGCGGCATGTGAAAGACAGTGTGGTGTCTGGACATCAATTTCTACAGCTACGAAGATCCTGGACTTCCCCATGCTGTATGGTAGGAGTGCACAAACAAAGCATTCCCCCTCTGCGTCTTCCAACTTCCTTCATGTGTCGGTACCAAATGTTGTTTCCCAAATGTGCTGTGCTGTCCAAGTAATCGTTTAGTTTGTTATAGTCTCTGTGCATGCTTCTCTTGATTCTTAAAGTTTTCATGTAGTTCGCTATAACTACATCCCGAATTGAATCTATATGGCTCTTTCTTACTGGAGGATTCTCAGGTATCCCGGTCCATGGTGCAGGCCTCCTCGTCTGTGCCAATTGAGTAGACAGAAGTCTGGCAGTTCTTTCCTTGTCCTCATGTGTCTTTTTCTTTCTGGTTAGAAATGTCTGCATCCACTCTGGCTTGGGTTCTGTATGTGGCTGTACTGTGGAACTTGTACTTGTCCCTTCTACTGGAACATATATGCTCGGCAATGTTGTCTCTGCTGTCAACCTGCTGTCCTCTGGTGACAGGGACATTTGCCCTGTCGTTGCTGGAATTTGGAATTTGGGAAGGTTTGATTATCACGTCACTGTGAACAGTGTCTGCAATTTCCATTTGCGTGGAGAGCCACTTGTATAACTATGCTATTTAGGATGATGCTCAGATGTTCTATATTTGCCGGATCTCAAAGAAAAGTTAGTACATCTGTTGTTCTCCCTACAAGTTCTGGACACTCTTCAATTAGGCGAAAGAACAATACGTTGATAAGCTCATCCGCTTCCTTCTCCGCTTGGGACATTTGGTTTTTCCTCGCTGTACTCAGGAACTTGGAGGAACTGCTCAGCAATCACAGTGAGCAATCTCCTTATAGTCTTTTGGTTTTCAGGATCTTGAAGAAAGTCAGTGGCACTGGTGAGCCTCCCCACCACTGACTGGTACGATCTTATCACTAGATTGAAGTATGTCACCACATCTTTGGTGATGTTGCTACTGTGGGACACCATAATTGATTCTGAACAGGGTTATTGTGTGGAAAGAGTCAGGATACTGATTTTTCTTCCAGATTATGTGTCATCGATCAAAACTTTGCATGTTCTCTTTTCCTTATTAAGGCTTCAGTGTGCCTCAGTCCAAAGTTCAAATTCGGCAGGCTATGTTGTGGTTTATAAATGCAATTTTCTTCTTCACCCTGCAACTAGGATGCAGAGTGTCCGTTTTTTTTTCAACCTTATCCTCCTTTTTGCTCAGAGGAATGTCCAAATTAAAACCACAACTTTTGCACAAAATCTCTTTGTCTTTGCTTTGCTGCTACTCATGCGTCCTTCTTCCTTGTCATGGATCTCGTCTGCACGCGCTATGGTTCTTCCCGGTCGTCTGTCTTCTCTTCGCGCCGGGGTGCAGGCAGGGGGCCTTCTCTGATGTATGGCTTGACGTCGCCCAAAAAGATCCAAGCACTTCTTCCTTGTAGTTTTACTCCAGAGGGAGTGCAGTCTTATACTGTAAAGGGACCGTTAAACCTTGGCTCGTGCCACCTTTTCCTCGTATGGTTTTTTTACCAACACAGTGTCTCCAGGGAAAACGGATGGAACACAAAGTCCTTGAGCTGTCCCTTCAGTAATATCTCCTTCTATGTTCTGTGCTGCCCTGCACCCTTTTCATCGTCGCTGCAGTTGGTCTGAAATTACAGTAAGACAAGATGTCATGCAATTCAAGTAATTTTGCATTTCAGACCCTAATATTTCTCCTGTTGACTGGGCATCTCATCTAGCTCTGTCTCAGGGTGTCAGTGGAGTGTACATTCTTCTTCCTGTGGCTATTTTGTGCGGCGTAAGATGATAGTTGGAACCGGGTTGATTCCGGAGTGCATACAATGCCAAAGGAAGGCAGTACAGCCATCCCTTTCTTAGAGTAAGCTTCAAGTTGGCTATCCTTTCCTTTAATATGCTGTTGAGCTTCTCGCATATCCCGTTACCTTGCGGATGATACGCCAATGAGAATGTGTGCTTTATACCAAGCAACAAGCTGATCTGGCTGAAAACTTTGTTTACATAGTGGGTCCCGTTATCTGATCTCATGACTTTGCATACCCCCCACCTGGGAAATACCTCCCTCACTAGAAATTTGGCCACACAGGTAGTCTGGATGTGTACCGGGACCTGCTTCTATCCATCTAGAGAATGGACACACCACAACAATTAAATACCTGTACCCGTTACATACTTGAATCATCTCGACATAATCGACATGCAAGAGTTGAAAATGTCAATTAGGCCTTGGGATGACTCCTCTAATTACCTTCAATGTGTGGCCAGCTGTGAACTGTTGGCAAATTATACAGTTCACCAGAAAAAGTGCAACATGCTCCGCTAAGTTCAGTATAAACCAGTCTTCCTCGAGCGTTGCTGCTAGATTCTCTTTTGTCATGTGTGCTGGGTAGTGTAACTGTTCCAGTGCTCATTTTTACAGGGCTGTAGGCATTACTGGTTTACCAGTGCTGTCTTGTCGCCACAAGCTGTCAGAGGGGTTTAAAGAACACCCTCGCCACTTCCTATCATTTTTTTCCTCCTGTGGTGCTTCCCCTTGGAGTTCCATCAACTGTGCCTGTCCCATATTGTTGTAACTTTCAGGTGTACTTCGTGCAACACTCATTCTCTCATTAGTGTTAATAACTTCTATATCCATGATCGTCTCATTCTTGGATGCCATACGCTTGGCTTCCATGTCTGCTGCTTGATTTCCTCGTGAGATAAAATTTGTCCCCTTCGTGTGGGCGGCACATTTCATGACCGCTATGCCCACTGGGAGCAGTAGTGCCTTAATCAGTCTGCATGCTGTACTGGCGTGCCATCCGCTCGGAGGTAGCCGCTCCTTTTCCAGCGCGCTAAGCCTGTGTGCACTGTTGACATCACATGTACACTGTTACTTCCTGGTCCGTGTAATTCTCAATCGCGAGTACCAATGCCAATAATTCTTGTTATAGCTTGCTAAAAGCTTGTGCTGAATAATGAGACGGTTTTCGTGCACCGAGAAGCACTCGAAACTCTCCGTTTGCTGTGTGCTTCATTACAGCAACGCCTGTATATCTTTGTCCATCGTTTTGATCGATTCTTGAAGAACCGTCAATGAAAATCATTTCTCTTCCTGCCAGTGAATTTTCTTTCACCTTGAGAATTTCATCATAGAATTCTTCATAATTCGCACAGCCATGTATTGGTTCTCCTTCAGTGACTGGCTCTGATATGAACATTGCTGGGTTCACTATTTTGCATCGAACTATCTTCATTGAGGGATCGATATGATCACTTCATAAGCAGAAGCTCTCTGAGATGTCAGTATGCCCTTCGGTTTCTCTAGAATAGCAAATAGCGCGTGCTCAACGTACAACTTCATTGAGCATCCCATTACAATGGTAGTAGCCTTCTCAATGGCGAACGCTGCGGCAGCTAAACTTTGTTCACACGGGAAATGGCCTTTCATCACTGGGTCCAAATTTCCACTATAGTATGTTAGGGGCTTGTACCCCAACGTGGTTCTCTGTGTGAGTACTGCCGTCATAACGCTGCCATTCGTGTGTGAGAGCAGGTAAAATTCTTCTGTATAATTGGGGATCCCTAAAACTGGTGCCGTGCAAATGGCTCTTTTGAGCTCAGTAAATCCTTCCTCCATGGTCTCAGACCATTCAATCTTTTCTTTTGTCACTTGTGCCTTCTTTAGGGCCTGAAGCAATGGCTTGGTGTAGGAGCTGTAGTCGAAGACCCATGCCCTGACATAATTGCAAAGGCCTAAGAAGCTCTGCATTTTCTTTACCATGTGTGGCTTGGCTGTGTTTAGTATGGCTTCAGCTCTTTGTGGGGTAACTCTTTTCCCTTCATGAGAGATCAGCTGACCTATGTAGAGTACTTCTCGTTGACAATACTGTAACTTCTCTTTGTCAACCTTATATCCTTTCTCAGCCAATGTAGTCAATAGCTGGACAGAATCGTGCCTGCATTGCTCCTCTGTTGTGCTACAAATTAATATGTCGTCCACATATTGCAAGACAACACTCTCTAATGTAATATTGCGTAGGTCCATCTGCAGGACTCTGTTAAAAATAGAAGGAGACTCACAGTACCCCTGGGGTAGCCTCGTGCTTTTCAGATGCATTTGTCTGAACGTGAATGACATTAGATCTTGTGAGCCACGGGGCAACGGGATTGAGAAAAATGCATTTTTCAAGCCAATCACCATGAAATATTTTGCCTCAACAGGTATATTACACAGAATCGTAGCCGTATTCGGGACTAAAGGGAACTCGGCCTTGACAATATCATTTATCGGCCTTAGATCTTGAATTAGCCTCCAAGACCCCCCTTTTGATTTTTTGATAGGGTAAACCGCGGTATTGCATGACGACTCCGATGTCACTAAGATGCCTTGCTCCATCATAGCTGAAATTGTCTTAAAAATCCCTTCATCTGCCTCTCTGGACATGGGATATTGTCGTGCTTTCGGTAGAATTGCTCCTGGCTTCAGTTTAATCTTTACTTCTCCGACTCCTTTCAATAGGCCAACGTCATAGGGTCCTGTGGTCCACACTGAAACAGGCACCTGGCCCATGTCATTCTTGAAATATTCAGGGTGGTTCTGTGCTAACATCATTCTCTGAGGCACTTCTCTTTTGATCATTTTCACCCAAAAGGTGAGGCTCACCTCCAATGTTGTTTCTCCTTCAACTG
Source organism: Ambystoma mexicanum (assembly GCF_040938575.1). Taxonomy (NCBI): domain Eukaryota; kingdom Metazoa; phylum Chordata; class Amphibia; order Caudata; family Ambystomatidae; genus Ambystoma; species Ambystoma mexicanum. Next base: position 319,897,010 of record NC_090926.1, on the reverse strand, counting down.
CTTGTTCATCAAACAGATCTTCATCAGTGACGTCAGTCAATCTATATCCCTCTTCAATGGTGATTACTGTGCACCATTGTCGGCCTTCATCATCATGACCATCGATCAAAACCACTTTCCCTCGTATTGCAGCTGTGTGTATCACCAAGGGAAATACTCGTCCCCTCTCCTCGTCCATAGGTATTCTTGGCCTGAACAAAAATGCATCTGGGGTACTCATAGTTTTCTCAGCAAGGCCTGGCAGCCCTGCCATTAGCACGCGCATTCCATACGTGAATATTTCTGGCTCTAATGGAACGGCTCTCATGGCTGTGTGTCCTGCATATGCTCTAATCATTTTGCATACGTTTGAATAGTGCATTCCTGGAGTTGAGCATACTATGCCCTCCTCCGTGAATGAGATTGTCATATTAGTTTTGTCATTACATCTCGACCCAAAATGTTTACTGGGGTTTGTTGTGAATATAATAGACGCACATTCATCTCACACTCTCCTATAGAGACTGGAAGTGCGTTTGTAAAGGGAACACGACTTGAAGCTCCTGTGAAACTCTGAGTATTTATAGCATCGCCGGACAAGGAAACCTTGCCTTCACGTATACACAAGTGTGTTGCACCCGTGTCAACTAAGAAGGAATATTCTTTATCCCCTATAATGACATCCACCCTTGGTTCCCGGTGAAGGTCTGGTGTCACTGATAGGATAGAACACATCAGGGTTCCCAGTGAGCTGTCCTAGTCCAAATATCATTTTTTACCACCTTGGGCGAATGGACTTCCCCCATCGCCGGTGTTACTCCTCATACCAGGGTTTACGGTTTGCCCTGTGCTCACTGTCTGTGACAGTTGCATCGGTACCTGTTGGGACTCCTTGTGGAAAACTCACCAAATTCTGAGGCTGTAAGCCGTGTTGTGTTCCTGGCGCCTGTTGTTGCACTGTGTGATTTTGTGCAACTCCCTGCTGTAAGGATGCAGGTGGATTCGCCGTACCTGCTCCTATCCCTTGGCCGTTCTGCATCATGCCTTGGTTCCTGCATGTGTGCGCTAATTGCCCTGTCATCCCACACAACCAACATATTGGCGGTGGTCTGATCACTTGCCCATTAGTCATATCTTGATTGCCATTTTGTATATTTTGAAAACCCCCTTGATTATTCTGGAAACCTCCCTGATTGCTCTGCCATCTTCTCCCTCTAAATCCTCTTCCCCTGGGGTAAAACCCAGTATTGCCCTGATTATTCTGTTGTGGATTATTACATTTTGACAATTTCTTCTGCACTAATTTTGCCTCTTCACCCTTTCGTGCAGCTTCCTTTTTGCGATTCTTTTCTTGCATCAGTCTGCAATACTGTGCAATGGTCAACTGTACTTCTGACCATGGCCTGGCCTCGATTCCCACCAATTTCTTAAGATGTTGCTGCACTGGTTCTGGCAGCCCTTGGCACAATACATGGTAGAACACGGGTATAGATTTCCCCCAAGATTCCCGAGTCTCGAGTACCCAGGTGTCTTGAAAACTCTGTATGTAAATCAATGGGTCTTCCGACTCCTTCATTTTACGTGTCATGATAGCTCCCGTGTCAGAAGTATCTGGGTATAGCACTCATAGTGCTTTCCATACTGCGACTATACAATTGTTAAATGGAGCTCCGTCATGCGTAGTATTAACTGTAGTCACATCAGGGTAGCCTGCCTGTGTCCACATCGTCTGCTCTGTCACCAAGTATGGCGATTAAGAGACCTTTGATATCCCTGATAGCTAACGTGTTCCCGCCCATCATTCTTTCAAGCTCGTGTAGCCATTTCCCGGCTCCCGATGTTAATCCTTTTTATTTTTCCCTCTCGTTCCTCTGTACATCCTCTAACTTCTCCTTTTGTTTCGTGTCATCAATGCCCTTGCTGTCAAGTTTAAATAAAATCTGCCCTCCTATCCATTCGTCCTGTGCGAGTGCTATCTCATCAGTTCTATCCTTGCTTCCTTTCCATCTTTTTCCTTCTCTCTCCTTGTCGAGAGATGTACTTGCCTGTGTCTGGTCTCTTCTCTCATCGTGTCTCTCCTTGTCCCTCGGGACTTTGGAGGTTATATCTCTATCTCTATCTTTATCCGGATTTTCGCCACTACTTTGCGTAGGTGACTCCTATGCTGGGTGGCTATACCCTGTGGCTGCTTTCAGTTCTCTCAGCGGGTATAACCCTTCATCCGTACCATTCACAATCTTTGTTTCCGAGGGGGCAGGTGGCGCTGTGGGCATCACACCCCTCTCTGTGCATACATTAAGTATCCAGTCTGATGGTGGTTCCTCCTCCTTCTCTTGTTGATACATTTTCCACAATTCTAGACTAGCTAGGCATTTTTCTAACTTTTTGCCCGTGTATGTGATGTGCAAGTATGTCGTCATATGTTGCAAAACTGCTTTAGATAAGGACCCACCCTGTAGCCATGGCATAAACATTTTGTGGGCGCTGGTTCCTTTAACCCATTCTGCACTGTATTTTTTCAGCTTAGGTGCATGTTTAGGCAACTGTTTGCACATGTGTGCTAATGGAGTTATGTCTTCCATGCTTAAATCTGTTCCCTTTCCCTTATATATATAACTGGTCAATGTTTTACGTGACTTTTCCAACAATATGAGCGAGCACCAATCACTGCAAGCTCCAATCCCGATTTTTCCTCAAAATGTTATATCTTCTATTTTACTCAATAAACATCAGGTTACCTTCTACAACCTGCCAAATATCCAATCGCACAGATTTTATGCTAGTTCCTCGAAGGAAAACTTTCCGTCCTATGACATCACAACAATCAACACATAAGACAGACTTTAACAGACTAGACAAACTACAGCTGGTCACATCTATCTCTGCCTCTAAAAGTACCCCGACATGGAGTTTAAACTTATTGCCTTCACGGCGCCTTTAATCGCTGTGGTGGCCTATTCGTCCCCCTTTATCTGGGACTCTGGATACAAGTTTCTTCTAGCCGCTTGTATATAAAGCGTAGGAATAAGGCGGATCCTCTCTCTTCTCGGGTGCCCTCGCCGGTAACCTCTCTCTTCTCCGGTGTCCTCCCCGGTATCTTCCCTCTGTCTACTTAATTATTCTTGAGTCATTATTCCCTTCCCCATATATATATATATATATATATATATATATATATATATATATACACACACACATTCTTCTCTACTTCTGACTATATTTTGTTTTTTTCCCGCCTCCCTCCGTTACCTTTTCCCTCACTTGTTCTAAGGCATGCACTTTTGCCAAAGCATTAGTCTTTTTCACTCACTGTTTGCAAGTTTCCTCTCTGGATCCTCGGGATCACCGCCTTCATCACTGCCTTCACCGGTCGTTCTCTCGCTCAGCTGCCCATAGGAGTGAGCAGGGGTTATGTGGGGAACACGGGTCCCTTCAGACCTCGTTCTGCAGATTTTATTTTTACTCTACCACTGTCTACGGGGAGCTTCACGGTCTACTCAGCCGAATGGCAAAGGACTCGTGATATTACCGAGGACCTAGAGTTACTTTATGTCGACGGTCGATGGGTGTCTTTGTCTAATCGATAATTGATAACATCCTCTGCTACCAAGTGTGCTCCGGGACCCCCAACCGGCCCATAGAGTCGGGGTTTGCCCAGAAGCACTTTAAAACAAGATAGCAGCACCTGTGAGATGGATGGGGGTGCAGATTTAATACTCCAACACCAATCAATAAGGACAACTCAATGGTTTGGCAAAGGGAGTCCGTTTAATGACAAGTACACAAAACGGGGATTCATTAATATCAGCAATGGTGCGATCTTCCTTATCGCTTCAACTCCAATAAACTTCATAAAAATGCTAACATTTATACTAAAACTCGTCATGCTTGATGTGTAACACTCAAAAGTTGACATGCAATTGTATTGGTTAGGAGAAGGTAACTTAACTATAGGTACTATATCTGTATATGTTAACGGAGTGAGGGGATTGGGAAAACACTGTCAGGTGGGCATCTAAGCCCTTCCTTCAAAAAATGTAAAAAATTACTACTGCAGATGTCACTAAAAGTACGACATCCCATTGGTTCTACTAACTATAGGACCCTAGATTACTTGGTCCACCGTGTTTGGGTTGGCACCAACCCCATGCATACTTTTTCACTTTGCTTAGCAGCACGCAGAATGGTCAGCCAGGTGCAGGGTGCCCCTCAACTCACCCGGCCTTCCTTCAATCAATCTTCACTTTAGTGGCTATGTGTCAATTATTTCACTGTAGTTGGCCTCGAGACTGCATCTTCTGCCTAGATATCTTCTCCTGACTCACAGCCATGCGTAGGTGTGGGGGTCTTGCTCTGCTCGTTCGGTTGGTCGGTTGATTCAGACACCGTGGATTTGCCTTTTCCTCAACAATTCCTGTATTTGATTTTATGTTCATCCGCCACCTGCCTTCGCCTTCTTATCTTGCCCCTTCAAGGCAGTATATTCTGGTCCTTGCTTCAGTTAATTGTAGCTACTGCTCGTTCATTTTGATGGATACGACCTTGGTGCCTTAGTCACGAGTTGCCTCTGCTGAGTTTCGTTTCTGCCGCTCAGCTCCTGATTCCGTTGAATGTGAAACCTTTTTTTCTAATGGTCTTTTGGTTGATTCTGCTTTTGTGCAAAGTGGAAGTATAAAGTGCTTTATTTGAGGTAGATATATATATGGCGCTTGCCGCACTATCCCTCTACTAAGCATAGCAAGCCGCACGATTCCCTTAGCTTTCTTGTGGTTCCAAGCATATGTACACATTTAAACTGGTCAAATATCTATACCATGCTTACAGCTTAAGCTTCTTTCATTTGACATCGCCTTCACACTCTAAGTTCACGATATTCTTGTTCATGGCGTTTCGTCTCTTTATGTCATTCTCTGGTCGTCATTTCTTTTATAGGTGAGTCAGTCCGGGTTCTCGTGACGTCAACATTCGTGACTCCCCCCCCCCACATCCACCCTATGAAAACCTCCCACCGCGCTGTCAAACTCGCCTCCCAGTCTGAAGACCCACTCATTATCTCCTCTGTACCACCTCATATCCACGTACCTCGATCCTTCCTCACTCTCATTATTGCATTATTGCCTGGCATGCTCGGAGGCTAGTGACCCCCACATGCCCCTTCCTCCTTCCATTTAGCAATGAAGGTCACCCATTCCTCATGATAGGACCCAAGGCAGTCCTTGACTATAGCTGTCACTTTTCCCATAACCATTATGTCCTACAGGTGTTTTCCCCATTCTGTTTTCAACTGGAGGCTTCAATCCTTCAATTTTTGGGCAATAACTATCCTACCTGCTGTCAACATTGCCTCTAACATTCTAGGAAGCCTGTACTCTGCCCTCTATCTTGTTGGGATGCCCAACATCGAAAGGGTGTACAGCTCAAATTTCCTCACAAAAATGTTGTACCTCGCCACCACATGTGCGCAAAGGATCCCACCTGTCTGCACTCCCTGGGACATAAGGGAGAAACCCTGAGGTACATCTTGGAGGGCTTGAGGGGATCCCTATGCCACCCCTGGAGTACCTTAAAATGATGTTCCATAGTGGAAGTAAACAGGTTCCTGTGGAACTCTATCTTGTATATCGTGTCCCAATCCTCCTCCAGAATTTCCCTGCCAGCTAATTGATCGCCAACTCCCTTGCATTTGTGCCTCCCCGTGATGTCAGCCGTGATAAGAGCCTTGCACAATCATTATACAATCCCTTTGCTATTCCTTGCCATAGACCTTCGTGGGCCTGAGGTTCCGCGAGCTGGATTCCTCCCACTTCTGTGCTGTAAGTATTCCTTTGAGTCTTATATAGTCGAAGAACAGCATTGTAAAGTGTGGCATCTCAATCCCAAACTCCTCAAATGTCGGGAAACACCCCTGACGGAACAATTGACCCGCTCTTTTTAAACTGTTGTCTGACCAGAGTTGGAAATATCTAAAATGTTGCTGGGCCAAATCGATAAGGGGGCCCCCACACAGGGAAGGCCACAAGGACAGATTTGTATTCTCTTTTTTCTGTGTCCATGTCGCCCACAACAACGGATGGCTCTTCAAGTTTTGGGAACATCTTTTAGCAGAGCCCATAGGAAGTCAATCACTTTTCTAGGGTGAGCTTCCAGATCCTCCAGATATGACCAATACATACAGAGGTCCTCCCACATGTGCTCAAACATGACCCTCAATTGAGCAGTCCGATAGTAGTCCTGTAAATTTGGGAGACCAAATACTCCATATTCTCTAGGAAGAGTCAAGGTCTATTTCTTACGCCTCAGTCTTCTATTTCCTCAAATAAATTTAGACACCATGGCACTCAATTCGCTAAAATAGCTTCCCGGGAGAATGACTGGGAGTGCCATAAAAAGATAAAGAAGGCAAGGCAGGCTGTTCATTCTCATACAGGTCATTCGATCATACCAAGACAGTACCAGCGGCTCCCATCTTCTGAAGTCAGATCTTATAATTTCCAACATCGGGCCAAAGTTTGCCTTTACTTAGTCTGACGTATCCCTAGTAAGTTGGATCCCAAGAAATCTAATACCAGAATTGTCTCTCTTCATTACCCCCACCCTCTGCCTCTGAGTCCAGGAATGATCCCCCCCTCTTCAGTGGCATCACCAAGGATTTATCCACATTTTAATTTATATTATTGTGAATTTGTAAGGCGCTTATACATCAAGTAAATTGTTTCGAAGCGCCCACAGGGCAAGGGAAGGGGAAAATGGGATCGGAAGTCAAATATAATGGCAATCAAGAGAAAGAAAAGAGACTGTCCTACTAGGCCTGTGAGCGTTCAGAACGTGCAAGTGCAGAGTGAGAGAAAAGGGACGAGGGTGGGGGGTAAGTGCTAGGAGCTCCACAGAGGGAGGTGCTAGGGAGTAAGTTTCAAGCAGCTGTTAAGTCCCTGGCAGAGATCACTTGGTAAGAGTGTTCAACTGCCAATACAATAAGTGCAGGCCTGTGAGATAGAACAAGCCAGTAGGTGCCCAAAGGCAAGTGCTGGGAGTGAGCTGAGGCGATTGGGGTAGGGGTTGGCCAGGACCCAGAAGGACACATACAAACCCTGTCCACCAATCTCAGCAACTGTTGGGTTTAACAAGGGAGGGAGAGGGGTAAGGCGATTGCGGGAGATGGGCCGGTCATGAGCCAGAAGGACACATAAGGGCCCTGGTCACCAATTGCAGCGACTGTGGGGTTTAGCGAGAGAGTGTGGGAAGGAGAAGGTGGAAAGGAAAGTCTTGAGCTTCTGGAATTTGAGGAGATTTGGCTCAAGATAGAGAGGAAGGGGGGAGTCTGTTCCAGAGGAGGGAGGCAGCCAAAGAAAGAGATTGGCCATCAGCTTGCTGTTTAGAGAAGCGCTTGACATGCAGAGAGATGGCGCCGGCGGAGCGTAGTGATCTGCAGGGTGAGTATATGGTGAGAGCCAGTTGTAGATAGCATGGTCTCCGGCCCAAGACAGCCTTATGGATGATGCACAGGGATTTGAATTTGATCCTTGCAGGAAGCCAGTGGAGAGAATTTAGGGCTGGAGAGATGCAGTCCCTGGGCTTGAGGTCAAGGAGTAGTCTTGAAGCCCTATCCAGGATGAGCTGGAGTGGAGGTAGAGAGGAAGAGGGTAGATGAAGGAAGAGGTTGTTGCAGTAGTCCAGTCTGGAGAGTACCAGAGCTCCAGTGACATTGAGCTTCTGGGGGAAAGTGAGGAAAGGAAGTATTCCGTTGAGGAGGTGGAGTTGAAAGTGGGCCTTCCTGGCAAGGTCCTGTATTTGAGGGAGGAAGGAAAGAGAGGAGTCAAAGATGACTCCTACATTTCTGGCTTCAGATGAAGGAGAAAGGAGAGGGCTCATAGAGGGTGGCCAGAGTGTAGGGAGGAAAGAGGGAACAGAAGTCCCAATGGGAAGGATCTCAGTCTTGCTGGTGTTGAGGCAGAGAACATTGGAGACACACCAGGACTGGATGGCTGGGAGGGACGGTCAGCGAGGAAGGAGGTCAGCCAGTCCAGTGCCCGCTCCCAGATAGCGTTTCGCAGAGCCGTTTTTTAAGGATGGAGTGGTTGACCGTATCAAATGTAGAGGAGAGATCAAGTAGACAGAACAGCTGGGGAGTTAGAGTCAAGAGATGCAAGCAGTTCTTCACAGGTGTACAGGAGAGCAGTTTCTGTGTCTCTGGATGCTTGAAATCCAGATTGATGGTCATATATGCAACCGACAAGCTCACTGTGCTGGGAAGGCCAGCTTCTACAAGGGTTTCCCAAGAAAGAAGGGGGTGATAGAGATGGGGAGGTAGTTAGCGAGACATGGGCGGTCGGCAGACTTTTTTTCAGAAGGGGGCACACCAGAGAGTGCTTGAGGAGTGAGGGGAAAGACCCAAAAACGTCCCAAACTGTGTGATCTGCATGAGCAGCTCGGGGAGAGAGGTATGAATATCAGTCAAATAGACAAGTATGTCATCCACAAATAACAACAGCTTGAAGTCTATTCCACCACAAACAATCCCTTTTTTATTTGGGTCTGTTTTGGATTGAATTTGCTAATGGTTCAATTGCTAGGGCATACAATAAGGGGGATAGAGGGCATCCCTGCTGCATACCCATTGACAGGCTAAAGGGTGCAGTTAGCACCCCATGCACCTGTACGCATGCTGTAGCGTCTTGATACAAAGCAGCTACCCACTTCCTAATATTGTCTCCAAATCCCATATTTTCTAGTACCTTAGTCATGTGTAATCATTCAACCTGATCAAAGGCCTTCTTTGAATCAACTTTTACTAGCCTTGCCTCCAAATCTGCTGTTTGTGCATGATGCATCAAATCTATGGTCTTCCTAATATTATCTGATCCCTGCCTACCTCTAATAAACCCCCACCTGATCCCCATGAACTAGTGACGGCAAAACCCCCTCAATTCTGTTGCCCAATAATTTACCCAGGATCTTGACATCGAAGTTTAACAATGAAATTGGCCTGTAGGAAGAGCACAATGTCGGATTCATGCCCTCCTTCGGAATCACTACCATAATTGCCCCATCATCGTATCGGGTAGCGGCTCACCAGCCAGGACCATGTTAAAAACCCTAACTAGGTATGGCACCAGAGTGGACGTGTACAGTTTATAGAATGTCACTAAGAAGGCATCACTTCCCAGAGTCGAACCCCTGGTCATGTCTTTGATCGTTCTCTCCACTTCCACCGGTTTCTCTAACTCCACGGCCATCTCCATTGAGATTCCCAGGATTATCAAATGGTCTAAGAACTGAAATATGGGAGCTATCCTCAGAGTATTCCGTGGTGTAGAGGTGGTCAAAGAAGCTCCTAAATTCCTCCCAAATTCTCTGTGTCGAACATCATTGGTCCCGGGGATTTTAATTCTTGTCACCATTTTCTTCTTCATCTCCTCCCGCAGTGTCCATGCCAGACTATCGGCTTTGTCCCCCTTTTCATAATACTGCTTAAGAAACAACAGTTTCTTCTTGGTGTCCTGAACCAAAAGCATCTTAAATTGTGCTTTGTACCTTTTAAGTTTGCTTGTTGCCCCGGGAGAGAGAGAAGAGTCCTTCTGGCCCCCCAGTTGAATCTCTGCTATCTTTGACCTCAACGTCTCCTCCTGTTGAAGTCTTTTCTCTTTTTCCGTGAGCCTACCCGAATCAGGGATCTTCTGATCGTGGATTTGAATCCCTCCCATAAGAACTGAACCCCCACCTCGCCATTATCATTATGCTCAAAATATTCCTTGATATTGCTGAGCAGGGTCAGCACAATTTCCCTATCTTTAAGTAGGCCATCATTACATATTTATTTTCCTCTCGACATCCGGGCCGCCCAATTCCCCAGCAATATCCTCACCAAATCATTGTCAGACCATGGAACAGGGGCAACCTGGAAATCTGTAACCTGTCTCTTCAATGTGCCATCCACCAGTATTATATTGATTCTCAAATATGAATTGTAAATCAGGGAATAGTGTGTGAAGGGTCTGTCCCCTGCTCATGTCTCAATCAAAGAATCCAAAATATCCAACTCCTTATTCACCCTCTGAAATTGTAAGTGTCATCACCCACCTGGGGAACCAGGGTACTCCCCATTCTCTTGTGGTCTTTGGTGGGGTACTAGGACCATATTAAAATCTCCCCCAACTATCGGGGACCCTCCATGAACAGCTTCAATCTGGACTTCACCCCCTCCCAAAGAGGCAGTTGACCCACATTGGAACAGAAGACCGAGCCCAGAGTCGGGGGGCTTCCCTGTAGCTTCCCTTTTATGAACACGTACCTACCTTTTTGAACTACCATTTCCAAGTCCACCCTAAAGCTCAGGTGGTTAGAAAGCAGAGTTGCCACCCCCCTTGTTCTTGAGGTAGCCGAGGCTCTATAAATCCCACCCACTGTGCTCACCCTTACGGATGGCTCTTTTCCCCATAACCAGCGGGTCCCTTGAAACATCAGGACATCCACTTGAGCTCCCTGAAACTCTATCAGTAGTTGAGAACTCTTAGTCTGTAAGTTTCCTCCTCTTGCATTCAGGGAGCCTACAATTATATCAACTCCAGTGCTCATATCATTGATTCACTGCAATTCCCACCTCCCAACCAGTGGCAAGACCCATTGCCCTCTGTGTATACCACCACTCCGTCAACACTGCTACAGCTCAGATCTGAACAAAATAACTGAAACACTTGAATCACCCCATATAGTACTTGAACAACCCCCAACTTCACCCCCCAAGTGTCCAGTCCTGATTAGCATCCAGTGTGACAAGACCGGGCTACCTGAAGACCCCCTGCCACCAGGTCAACTTTGCACCACGCAATCTCTTCTGGGCCCCCCTTTAGCCCAACCAACACCTGGCAACACCCCTCCCTTCCCTCAACACCTTCCCCTCATGAGGCCCTCCAGCCCACGCTCCAGGAACGTCTGATTCCATACCCGGCTGCACCCCCCTCTTGGTGCTCGATGCTCACCTCATCTCACAGCTGAAAATGGCACAACCTCCCCTGCATTACACACTGACATCCCCCTCCTGCTTCACTGCGTCCTATTCCCCATCAACCCATCACAGAAGAGCTAATTCTGGACCTGAGGGGGATGTTCAGCTTCTTAAATTTTCTGGACCCCAGAATCCAACTGCAGTCTCCTGCTTTACCCTTTCTTGATGTTTCCCTGAGGGGACCCTCAAGTTTCCTTCCATGTCTTCTGGGTGTCCCATCAGTTCTCCCTTCTCTCTCAAGATGTCATCCTCTGTGACCAATTTGTACTGATGTCCCTCGTACTCAAACATAATCGAGTAGGGGGAGCCCCAACGGTACCTCACCCCCTTCCCTTGCAGCCATTGATTAAGAGTAGTGCACAGCCCACGTCTCGCCAAGGTGAACGCCGACAAGTCATGAAATATCGCAACTTGAGCGCTGTCGTACTTTATCGGACCTTTCTTTCTAACCTTCTTGAGTATCCTCGCCTTCTCCACATAGTAATTGGAATGGGCTAACACGGCCTGCAGACCTCTTGACCCCCCCATGCCCGATGTAATCTCTCAATTGTCTTTTCCGCTGTCACCTCATTCCCAAACAGCTTCCCGATCACCTCATGAATTGACCTAACAATATCCCTTTTAGTCTCTCCTTCTTTCTCTGGGAAGCCAATAAAACAGAGGTTATTGCAGCCCTCCCTATTCTCAAAGTCGTCCATCTTCAGTGCAAGTTCCACCTCTCTCCTCTCAATCGCCAACATCCTCATGTCTACCTGAACCTCCAAGGTGTACAGCAATGTCTGGCTAGCTTCCAACCCTTAAACTCTATCCTCGTTAGAGTCAACTTTCTTGTCTAGCTTCTCAATCCTGTGTCCACTTTCTGCTTGCTGCATACCCTATATCTCCTCTAGGAGGGCAGCAATGTCCTTTTTGGTTGACATGGTGTCGTTGCCCATTGTACCCACTGTTCCAGTCTCAGTGGGCAGGGTCACCGTGGGCTGACTCCCGAAGCGAAACCTTTGCTGGGAGAGCTGCCAATTCATTCAGAAGGGGTTCCGCCAGTAGCCCCCCATACTTCCACGGACAGTGAGATCTCTGCCCAAACCAAGGTTTTACCATCCGCCTTAGTACGGTCCCCAGGCCCTCCAGTGGAATTCAGCCCAGCAGGGTGACCCCCGACCTGCCCAGACACCACCTGTAGATGCTCCAGACCGCCTGCTCTTCTAGCGGCCCTCCCCGGCTCTCTCTTAAAGGTGCCAGAGGTTTGATTAGGGGCCCCCAGAAATGGTGGAAGTCAATGTGCCCTGCGGCCCACCCCCCCATGTAAAGGCATTGTTGTTGTTGTTGTTGTTGCCCAGTTGTCTGAAGGGCCACCATCCACCAGGCATCACTGCAGACACCAATCACCAAGGTCCTCTGCTATTACATCCAAAGATGCTTCCGCCGGCACACTCCACATTCTTAAGGTCTCCTATGACCACCTGGAACAGCATGCACCAATGTGTGACGGCCAATGTCAACTGACAAAAGGTTACAAAAGCTTCACAGCATTCAACAAAAGACAGCTTCAAAATGTTCAACAACTTTTCAGAGGGGAAGACAAGATTCACATTGGTGCTCTTTAATACTTTTCTACAAATGATGCTCCTTTCCTTCTGGAAATCTTTTCCCAGAAAGGCAGCCTTTTTGCCACTCTTGTTTCCCCACTTCACAATAAACCAAAGTCTGACAGGGATAGGGTTTCTTCCTACCTCTCACCAGGCTGTAACAATGTGTGGGAGTCCCAATTTGTACCAGTTGTCTATAATCATTTTCTTTTTTAAAAAAAAATAATTATTGTGCAAATTGGTTAATTAAAACCTTATACACAGTCAAAGAAAATTATTAAATACATATCAATCATATACAGCATATAAAACATTACACAAAATTACATAGGTTGCATAAAAGGAATTACATAGAATAACATAAAATCTTCTTCCACATGTAATACGCTGCACCAATATACACCTGAGATTGTGCGGCATAAATAGCAGCCCAGACGTGATCCCTATTTACCATTTCCAAATTACATACCAGGTGAGAATATCCCTTAATATATAGCCCACCAAGTTTATGGGCCTCATTACCAGGTCGGCGGTAAGGGGTTAATGGCAACGGTAAGGGTGCCGTTGCCGTTAACCCCTTACCGCCGCATTACGAGGTCCCTTAGCGGGACCCGCTAAGGGACCAGGAAGCTAATAACGGGCCTGCTCTCAGAATGTGGACTTACCGGGTCCTCCAAGGTTGGAATGACCCAGTAAGTCCCTATTCCGAGAACCCGGACCCGGAATGCGGTAATGGGGTAGCCATGGTGCTAGAAGCACCATGGCTACCTCCAACCTCTTAATGAGGCCCTATATTACCCGGTGAGTAGATGTCTCACCGTTTCTACCTCGACACCACAATATCTTTTTACAAGGAAGAATGTTAAAATGTAAAAACATCATAAATCAGCTTTTCCATGTCTTTAAAGATAATCACATGGCTTACCAAAGGGACTCTTTGTCCCTTAATTGCCAAGGACGATTATGCTCGTCCTTTTTGCATAGACTTGCATAATAGCCTGGCACTTTTTTTGGAGGCATATCTTTTTTTGTATTCACATACTCTAAGCAATTGATCATATCCCATTCGGTAGCTTTCCTTTTCATTATATTATTTAAACGAAGGTCCTCATTATTAAAATCAATATTATTTAATATTATTTAAGTTAATATTCAGTAAAAAAGGAATTCACAGTCTTCTGCAAAGTGCTCACATTAGTATTCGTATGACCAGCGCAAATAGCATTAGCTATAACGCCAAAAAGGCTCACCGATTGAGATGGACGCATAACACTGTTAAAAAGTTTGACACAGTGTATTTTTCTCAACGCGGACAGTGAAACAATTCCTAGTTCACATCAAATTGCTTCTATCGGGACGGCTCCAGGGAGTCTAACTAGTTTTCAGAATTTCCCCTCAAGGTTATCGAGCCATTGCACATGTGTGTCATTTAAAACCTCCAATGCATACAGTACTCCAGGAATAATAGTATATGTATATATTTCAATGAAGCCCTAAATGGAATAACCACCTCTTGCTGTGAGATATCTTCTAATAACATTCCAACAGTTAACCATCCTACAGGGTAATATGTTGTCATACATTAAAAGAGTTGGATGGCTAATGACAGGCATGCCCAAACATGGGTAAGTATGCACAAGTTCCAGACATGTATTATTTATCTTCCATAAAAAAAGATTTTCTTTTTTTTTTCCTGGATTGCGCCACTACTATCATGACTTTAGTCTTTTGGATGTTAATAACAAGATCATTGTTAGAAGCATATACATATAGAGTATCCAATAGTCTTTGTAGGCAAATAGGGGTCTTATCCAAGACAACTGTGTCGTCCACATAGGATAACCACCTTATTCCCACTTCACCTATCTTGGGAGGAAAGCAGTTAACCCAGGACAAGCTAGTATTCATGTCTGCTACGTACAAATTGTACAATACAGGGGCGATAACACATCCCTTTTTTAGCCCTCTATTTGTGTGGACCGGGGGGGGGAGTTCCACTTCCATCAATGCAAATTGTGACAGAAGTTTCAGAATACATTGCTCTGATGAAATGCAGCACCACGGGACAAATGCCCCATTTCTGCATCTTCAACCAAAGTTTTCCCCTGTTCACACAATCAAATGCTCCACTATAGTCAATAAAGCATAGATAGAGATTCTTTTCTGAATCACTTAAGGTGTCAGAGATGAGATAATGTAGCGTGAACGTGTTGTTTAAAGTGCCATGTCCTGATCTAAAGCCAGTTTGCTGGTAGGGAATAATACTTTTCTCCACTATCCATGTATTTATGATCTTCATTAAAAGAGTGCTACAAATGTGCAACATGTGTCTGACATGGCCAGTAGTCTATAGTTGGAAGGCATCGATCTAGATCCCTTTTTAAAAATAGGGACTAAGATGGATTTCCTCCAACTTTCCAGAATGTCACCACTTTCGCATATCAATACAAATAATTTGAGCAACAGAACAGCCCACTTCAAGGGCTTTCATTTAATTGCTGCATTGGCTGACCCATCAGGGCTTGGTACTCTGGATGCCTTAAGCCTCATGATAACCCTAAGAATGTCATCAATATCAAATGGGAAAGGTCTCAATCTTCCCCTTCGGATTGCAGAAATGGGCCTGAGTTCAGGTTTTACGTCAAAGTAATACCCATGGACATATCTGACCCATTCTTCTATACTAATTTCATACATTTTAATAAGATTGTCCTTGGCTAAATACTGTCTATGAAGATACCAGAATCGCTTAACATCATTGGTTCTCAGTATCTTAAAGATCATATCACAATTAGCGTTTCTAATATCAGCTATGTAATAATGCAGCCAGTTCTTATATTGTGTAGAAAGATTAACCACTGCCCAATTTTTTTCTGAGTCGCTCAAAAGATCGGTGTGTTTAATCATATAGATATTACGCCTCAATCATTTTTTTTTTTAGCATGAATGGTATGTCATAATTATTATTACATTATTTGCCTGAACTAGTGATAGTCTGGCATTTGGGTAGGGTCACAAGAATGTTCTCCAACATTGTACTAATGTCCATTATAATAATAGGGCCTCATTATGAGAATCCCGCTAAAAATGGAGTCATTACCGGCATGGTGGTAATATCGCGTCCGTGCACCCTTGATGCCGCTAATAGCGGCTGATAATAAGTGCGCGAGCACGCGCGAACCTCCATGCCAGTAATGGCTGCACCACCATGCCGCTAAAGGCCCTCCAACCCCCCGATAGCGCCATCACGGGACCCGCCGATACCGCCTCCACCAAGGAGCAACCCCTTAATAACGGCCCGGTAATAACATGATGAAAATACCGGGCTCGTAATACCAGACCCGGAAGTAACGTCATCGCGTCGGAATGAGAAATGCGACGGCGGTCATCTTTAAAAACACAATCCATTGTAATCCTCTCAATCCAGCAGTGCTACAGAGTAGAGAGCAGGGCCATACCATCCAGCATGTCCAAGGCTACCCGCAAGACTACCCCCCGCCTGCGCAAGAAGCACTTCTCCGACGAGGAGCTAAACATGCTGGCTGATACACTTGCAGCCCATGCAGATGAGGTGTTTGCAAACAACCTCAAAAGGGAAGTCCAACTAAGAAAAAAAGAAATATGGGAGGAGGTTGCGCGTAAGGTGTCAGCGGTTGGCACCACCCTCCGCACGGTCAAAGACTGTAAAAAGCGATGGGATGACCTATGTCTCTGGGTCCGTAACATCCTGGCATCTAATCGCAGGGGGGCCATGGCCACAGGCGGGGGTGCCCTCTCACCAGTAAAATTGATGCGCTGGGAAGAGACCTGCAGCACCACCATGCATATGGAGTCCATAGAGTGCTTTGGTGAAATGGAGACGTCGGGAGATGGAGGTGAGTGACCCCGCAAACCCCATTAGGCCAAACCATGACGTAGTAACAGATGTGAAAGTGAACCAATCCAATGCATGGCCCACCATAAACACATATACAGATCCGTGTCCAGATGGAGGCACAAACCCTGGCACAATGAAATGCATGCTGCGTGCCAATCCCATTACCAACAGACACCCAACACACAGGGACCATTTGCATGTCAGACAGCACACAAACCGCAATACAACGGTATGTCACCTGGTACACATCAGTACCGAATGGAGAGGCCATGGATAATGCCAATATGCCCCCCCCCTTTAAAGTACCCTGTTTGACACACCTATAAGAATGCAATGCATGAGAAATGAAATACTGTACAGCACCAACTCATGCATCTTGCATGTAACACCATCACTGATGCCCTGCATCTCTAGTTCCCCCACATGCACTGATGCAGAAAGTGAAGGGCAGGACCCTGCCCCAAAGGCTTCTACACACAGGGCCAGACCAGAGGACACTGGGCTTTCCACCTCTGGGGCAGAACCGTGGACCAGAGTACAAGCCAGGGCACCAGTGCAAGCCAGGCAGGCTGAGGAGGAGATCACAGCAGCCGACGAGACTGCAAACAATTTGGGAACCATTTCAGAGGGAGAGGCTGACGGTACCCAGTGTGCTGCCACCAGTTCGGTCGGTGAGGCAGCAGCCACAGCCCCCCTCAGCGACCCGGATGTGCAAGTGGAGGAATTCCAGGACATTGATGATACCATCCATGTGGAATGTCCACATACACCAAGCCCCCAGTCTGCCCCCAGTCCACCCTCCACCACTCCACACAGGGCACACCTGCAGGTCCCATGCATGTACCAGCAGCTCTACTGAGGAATCCGCATCTATCCAGCACCTCAGAGGGCAGTCCTGCAATGGTCCGCCCAGCCACAGCACCATCCACCTCCACAGCCCCCACTGACATGGAGGCACGCCTGATTAGGGTAGAGGTCTGCCAGGACTCCTTGATTGAACTGGTCCACCAGTATGTGGCCGAGGGTGAGCAAACACGCCGAGAAATAAGGGATGCAAATGTGGCTACCGTAAATGCCATCAACACGAGCACCATACTCATCCGTGACAGTCTAGGGGCGGTGACGCAGGTCCTTAGCAGGATGATGGACCATTTTAAACAGCAACAACTTGCGCCGGCAGTGCCACAACCAACCACCTCCACCCCGTCATCCACACCTGCCAGCTCAACTCCCTCAAGCCCTGTGCGGATGGTGAGGCGCAGCACAAGGCACACCGACATGCCGCCCCCAGACTCGGAAATAGGCCAGAAATAGCCGGTCCACCCACATCGTGTGTGGGATGACAAAGCGTGAGGGGGGAGGTGAGGTTGGTGGTGTTGGGGATTTTCATTGGGGGGTGTTAGGGGTGTTCATTGGGGGGTGTTAGGGGTGTTTTGAGGGTATCAGGGGGTTTTTGGGGGAGTGGGAGGCGTGTGAGAGGTGGAGGGATGATGCACTATATTGTTATTTTTTCTAACACACCCATTGTGTGCAAATTCATTTCATGTCGGGACATTGTTCATTTCGTGTGTGTTTAATCAATTCATGACAGCGCACAGTGCCCAACTCCTCACACACCCTGTGTCCATGTCCACATGATCCCAGTGCCCAGTGTAGTACTGACACATAACCATTTACGTCCCTGTAGTTCAGAAATAATCGTCAATCAGTGATTGCCGCACAACACGGCCATCTTGGGGCTGAGGCTGCCAACAGCACATTACTGCTCTTGCACTTTTCCAGCTTATTTCCACTAACCCATCCCCCCTCCTCCCTTTTTCAGAGTCGCCAGAGCGCCAGGGGACCACTCCGGTGGTGATAGTGCGCAGTACAAATATCCTTTAACATTAACATTAACATCATCCTCACCCGGTGCATGCAGGTCAATGTCAGGTGGCAGTGGTACGTTTCTACGGATGCACATGTTGTGCAGCATGACACAGACCATGGTGATCTTTGCCACCTTCTCAGGCCCATAAAGAAGTGCTCCACCAGACCTGCTGAGGCAGCGGAACCGTGCCTTCAACAGGCCAAAGGTCTGCTCAATCACAACACGGGTACGGGTATGAACCCGATTGTACTCCTCTTCGTGCATGTTCTGTGGGTTCCGCACAGGGGTAAGCAGCCACGGCTTCAAGGGATAGCCACCATCACCTGCATGGGAGCACAATGAGGTATCTGTGAATCAAAATGTTACCTGACACCTTTAGGAATCACTGCCATGGCTGCAGCAGTTTGGTATTAACATGCACATGGAGGCCTGCTTGTGCGTCTGGCATGTTGTCATTGCTGTGCAGCATTGGTCCTTTGTATGGTGTGTCATGTTCAGGTTGGGATATTCAGGCGAACAGTGTATAGCTGTAAGTACATTGTCCACTCACCGCCCAGTCTCACCCAGGTGGAGTATGCAGCCCCCCCAATCTCACCCAGGTGGAGTATGCATCCCCCCAATCTCACCCAGGTGGAGTATGCATCGCCCCCCAATCTAATCCAGTTGGAGTATGCATCCCCCCAATCCCACCCAGGTGGAGTATGCACCCCCCAATCTAACCCAGGTGGAGTATGCATCCCCCCGAATCTCACCCAGGTGGAGTATGCATCGCCCCCCAATCTAACCCAGTTGGAGTATGCATCCCCCCAATCTCACCCAGGTGGAGTATGCACCCCCCAATCTAATCCAGGTGGAGTATGCATCCCCCCGAATCTCACCCAGGTGGAGTATGCACCCCCAATCTCACTCCATCCCCCCCAATCTCACCCAGGTGGAGTATGCATCCCCCCCATCTCACAACCCCATTGCACTGCCATGGCCCAGTCAGGCAATTTACCAAGCAGCCAGGCACGTCGTCCAGCATGTCGCTCCATGTAGCAGGGTAGTGTGGAGTTCGGGAGCACCATGGCATCATGTGTAGATCCGGGATATCGGGTGCAACAATGTGTGATGATCTTGCTGGAGTCACATACCATCTGCACATTGATGGAGTGGTATTGCTTGCGATTGCAGTACACCACCTCATTAGCATGTGGTGCCACCAATACTACATGGGTGCAGTCGAGGACACTGACGCAATTGGGCATGCCTGCCAGTGCATGGAAGCCTACTTTAGTGTCAGCGAGCTCGTGGCCAGTCTGTGGTAGGGATATGTGGATGCTTGCATGCTTCAGGAGGGCATCAAGCACCTGGGTCAGCATGCGTGGAAAGAGTGGTTGTGATGTTCAGAAGAGGGGGGTGGCTGTGTGGATTTCTATCAGGCTGACGATGTCGTCGTGTATCATGTCCACTATGGTGGTGATGGTGTCCCGGTCCAATCGGTACAGGGTGTGGATCTGCATGGGGGTTAGGTTGAATGGACTGGCTCTGAGGCGAGGTATTGGAGGCTGCCTACATGGTACCACTGGCTGCACTGGTGGGACCTGCTGGACCTGTCTCACCCTCCTTCTCCTCCTGCGTATCCTCTGTGCTGCTTGTTGTTGTTGTTGTTGTTGTTGTTGCTGGTGTTGTTGCTGCTGGTGTAGCTGTGCAGCCATGTCCTCCAGCCCCAGGATTGCTACAGCTAGTGGGATACTTTTGGTGCTGGAAGGGGTGTGGTGTGTGGGTGTGCTCCTTTTGTGCTGGGACAGGCTCCATTGACTCCACCTGTGGTGATTGTGTGCACCTATGGCAGTTGCCTACACTGCAGGTTGCTATTTACGGGTGGTCTGCGATGCCTGTCTTGCCGCCGTCGTGCAGGCCCTAATTACCGCCTTTGGGATGTCGGTAAGTGCATGCCCGCGTGACTTGTGATGTCCTCCTGTTAGCGGCATCCCGGTATTTCCGCCGTGAAGGGGTGCGTGTACGTGCGCATGCCAGTAAGAAGGGGCATGGTATGGGTGGTGGCGGTATTGCCGGGTTGTCGGCTCGTAATGGCGCAGACCCGTTAACGATGCCTGTAATACCATTCCGCCTTCCTTTTTTCATTACATCCATGCTTGTAATGAGGCCCATAGAGTCGAACATAAGGTTCTAACTCCAAGGACCGAAATTGTTTCACAAAATGATCAATGTCCCTGTCCGTCCAGACTATCTGATTGCCACCGACATTTACTTGATGACACATATTCTTGTGTTTTTTGGGCAGTCTCATTTTACAGCTCATACAAAGTTTCTGGATAACATGGTCACTTAAACCAGTGGGTATGTGCTCCATATTTTGTACTATATTACCCACACCATCACTTACAAAGACATAATTAATCCTAATTGGAAACCATACCATTTGACCATGTATCCCAGTTACTTTCATCATTGGTTTTAGAAAGATTTCGATATTTCAGGCCATAATCATTAAGAATCTCAGCCACCTTATCCCAATCTTAAGTTGAGTGCGATTTCTAGAAGTTTTAAGCAAAGCCAACGGACACGTTAGATCATAGGATTCATCAACATCCCACCATTTATCCAAGGTGTTTTGGGCCAAATGACAATATCAATTAAATCACCCACAACCATCAACTCGGACTTTGGAAACTCTGCAGTCCAACCTTCCATGATATCTTTTACTAATTGTATTTGCTTCACCAGGAGGAGAATACACGTTTGTAAGAAGCAAGTCCCCAATTGAACCGTGAAATAACTCCACAGAGAACATACAGAGATTTACCATGGCTGTAGTACTCATTTAATGTCAACGTATTATTTACCCCAATACATAGAGCAACTGAAGGGGGACCAACACCTGCTTGTAGAGCTGGGTTGGTGAAGACCTTAAAGCCATCCAGTAAAATGTTCCCACTTACCCAGGTTTCCTGTAGGGCAAAGATATCAGAGTTAGAGATATTATTACTTGCTTCTGTACTCAAAAAAGATTGATAACCACGTGTATTCCATGACAAAAGCGTAACTGATTTCTTTTCCAAAGGGCTTCATTGAGCTCCATAATATATTCTTTCAGTATGCCATGATTTAATGTTTCTGTTATCGTGGGACATATACTGTTGACCAGCTACCGCTATTGTCTGACTATGGGCCTCATTACACGGTAGGTGGTAAGGGTTAACGGTCACCGGTAATGGTACCGGTGACCGTTAACCCTTACCGCCTTACTACGAGGTCCCTTAGCGGGTTGGAGAATGTAACGCCTGCTTTTTGCAGGTGTTAAAAACCAACCCGCTAAGGGACCTTGGTGCTAATTACGGCACCGCAAATTTGCGGTGCCGTAATTAGCACCTTCCCCATTCCCATTATGCCCTATGGGGCAAAAATGGGAATGGGGGGAGGGGGAATTACCGCCCCACCAACCTTGGAATAGGGCGGTAATTCCCCTTTCCACCAAGGCGGTGCCAGTATTTTACCGGCATGGACCAAGGTGCAATTAGCACCTTGGTCCACCGCCTACCGTGTAATGAGGCCCTATGTCTCTCAGTTTGGTGATTTGTATGCATCACGAGAGAATTACTCAATGGTTGGGGTGGGTAACTCAGTCTAGCATTCATATATTTTTTGCAAATCACAATCTCAAAGCCTTTACTCAATAGTTGGGCCGAATCTATTCTTATTTGATCAACAATAATAGATAATACAAACTGTATTATGACACAGTTATCACAGCAATGCAAGTCAGGCAGTTCAATACATTCAATATCGCTCGAAGTAATCATACCCAACTCAGGGATAAGGTGGAGCAAAATAAGAAGTTTTGAACGATTATAAAATGCATTATCTGCCATTGGAGAAATGTCCACAAGTTTTATGGATTTACCCAAGATGTAATTACCACACACCATCTCCTAACTTGGTCTGGGGGTATATCCACAAAAGCTGTGACCCCCACTATCCTGACCATCATCTTTCCTATGGTAGAGCATTTCCATTTCAGCACACCCATCCTCAGTGGCAATCTCAGTACTATACAGAGGCAAAGAAGTGGTACATAAAATCTTTGTTACGATTAATAGATGGCTTGAGAGAAGGTTCTTCAGGAAGACCATGTGTAGGATTAATCCAATTATCAATGGGTCCAACCACCTGTTTTCCCATCCTCCCTTTTTTTAGTAGGATTACTACCAACAAGCAACACTTCATATCCACTACCCACACTAGTACAAACCATATTATCAGTGTTCATTTGAGCCAGTGAAAGACCATTCTTTTTCACTGACTTCCTGGAAGATTCCTTTTTATTTTTTATTTTGTTATTGCCATTTTTCTTATTATTGCGCTTACGCCACATCATTTTCCTTATCCCATGAGTCGAAACTTCAATGTCCAAAATATCTTCATTAGCAAAGGCAAGGGCATTATTGCTCACAATTAGACCACCATCTCTAGATTTCTCTGCCACACAGGATGCCTCACAAAATTATTACAATTATAATTTTCCATTATTACATCAGCTATTTTTATAACAGCAGTACTGAGGTCCCGATACTCCTGCATAATTAGGGAACAAAGTCCGAAAACGGCATCAAGCATAGCTGCAATCTCATCCAGCTTGTTAGAAGAACTTAAAGAATCATCTTTGTCAAGGTGTGTATTTACATGTTCAGAGAGCTGTGTTATAATTGTGCTTTCAAACATGGTTCTAACATCAGTTGATATTTGGGTTAAATTGCCAAAGTGTGTCAAATCAGGTGTGGCGGATAAATGGCTACCATTAACATATTCGCGTGAGGTAGCTAAAGAAGGGGATACACTTCTGCCAATTATATTCTCACATCTATCCCTGCTACAGTTGGTCTTTTCCACTTCACACAGAGCCAAGGCGCCAAGGTATTGAAGCTTTAGCTCATATATCATGTTAAGCCGAGAGTTATTGTCCACCGTGGAATTAAACAATTCGTAGTTGCAACTGGGTCAAGTACTGCCAAAGTATTTCTATTAATATTAGAATCAGGAATTGGAGCATTAGATACTAAAAAAACAATCATTTTGGACTGGTCCTTATCATGGTTCCCATCAGTTTTCTTACACTCTGCTGATTTTTGTGAGGCTTGCAGTCTTTTAGCCTTTTTCTGCACTGTTCGTCCACTTGGGAGGAATGGGGATCTCTAGAAGCTGATCTATGACTTCTCTTCAATCTTTGACCTTTATGAGACCGAAGGTTGGGGAGGCATTTTACCAAAAGAAACGGATGACCCCTAACAACAATTAATGGAATTAGCAGTACTCAATACAGCCAGGCTCCAACTCAGCAAATCGTTATAAGGATCCTTTATATTAATTAATTAATTAATTGGTTTATATGCTCTGGCCGTTGCTTGAAGCGTGGCTCGAAGGGCAAAATAACCCTGCCGTCACCAGGTCTAAAAGAACTATAGAGCAATGTCAAAGTTATCGTGACTCAAGGGGCATATGGGCAACAATGGTGAATGCTAATTGCCCAGCCCCCCAGTCACCGTGGCTCACAGGATTACCACGATTATCAAACGTGTCTATCACCGCATCTCAAGTATAGCTGGTCGATGCAGGGCGTGTGGGTGCCTTGATTTTATTAGCTCTTTCAGCAGCTTTTGACACTGTGGACCACCCCACCCTGCTGGCCCGTCTGACCCAGGTCAGAATTTCTGGCCAAGTATTGGCCTGGTTCGCTTCTTTTTTGGCAGATAGATCTCAAATGCTCTCTCTTCCCCCTTTTTGTCATGTCTTTGCTCTCTTGGTTTTGGGGTTTCCCCAAGACTTGGCCTTGTCTCCTATTCTTTTTAACATTTACATTTGGCCATTGGTGTGTCTCATCCGCTCCTTCGGCATCAGGTGCTACTCATATGCTGATTACACTCAGATCCTGATCCGGTTAGATCTTGATCAGGCTGAGGTGTCATCGGGCCTGCAATGGTGCCTGTCTGCCGTGGGAGATCGGATGAACCACAATTGGCTGAATTTAAATGGAGACAAGACAGAGGTGATGGTAGTGGGTTCTGATCCTGCACTCTGTGTGTCCTCGTTCTGGCCGTTCTCTCTGGGCCCATTCCAGCTGTTTCAGTCAAAAATCTGGGAGTGGTAATTTCTTCCACCCTTGCGATGGATGCAGAGGTGTCTGCGGTATGTAAAGCCGGTCACTATCATCTCACAATACTACGGAATGTACTCCCCTTCCTACCTGTGAAGCTAAGACCCCCGGTGGTAGCAGCTCCGGTTGTGAGCCGGCTGGATTATTGTAATTCAATGTATCTGGCCCAGCCTAAGGGCCTTGTCCAGCTGCTCCAGCGTCTTCAAAATCTGGCTGCATGAGTGGCAACTGGAACCCCCTATGGGGGCGCACATCTCCCCTGTTCTGCATTCTCTACACTGGTTACCTGTGGCCCAATGCAGTAAATTCAAGGCACGATGTCTAGTTCATCGTGCCTTGCATTATGAAGGAGCTGAATATCTGCGGGCTAAATTCACCCACTTTTGTACAAATCGAGCACTGTGATCTGCTTCGGCCAGATTGCTCTGCGTGCCGTCTTTCTGCCGTTCCCGCATTGGAGGCTGGGATTTCTCTGTGGTCGCAGCTCAACTGTGGCACGCTATGCTGTTTTTGCTAAAAAGTCTTCCTAATCATTTGGTGTTTAGAAGATCTCTGAAGACGTATTTGTTTTAGATGGGGATCACCAGCTGTTCTTCCTCCCTCTCAGCGCCATGATACTTTCGGGTGACGGTGCGCTATACAAATTGCCTTAACATAGCACGTCAAGAGATAGTCTGGATATTTATAGGAGGTGCAAGTTTATCGCAGTTCAGTCACAAATGGAAAACTATGGTCCACCAGCAGAGGCTGAGGGAAGCCTTATCAGTCAATATCCGCCAACCTCACGTCAGCCGCACTTACTAGCAGGCTGTAGTACTTCTATATAGTAAAAGTGCAGAGGCATTCAAACACAAAAGTAGAGGGGGAGAGATCTTACCCCAATTCACTACAATTCAAATGTACGTACACACTCGCAACGCCCCGAATCTGGAGGGATGTTTTGTTGGATTCAACCCACCTCCAGTGGGTTAACAGGGAAGAAAGCCTGCACAGCAGTGAGCACGCTCCGGCCAGAAGGAACACTCCAACACACTCTGCGACGCTCTGCGTCGGGAGGGATGTTTTGATGGATTCAACCCACCTCCAGTGGGTTAACAGGGAAGAAAGACTGCACAGCAGTGTGCACGCTCCAGCCACAAGGAAGACTCCAACACACTCTGTTGTCTATAATATGGGCAACGAGCTTCAGAGTTTATAAACCTTGCATTAGCCCCTTTCTGCTGGTGGCAATATTGGATAGACTGCGTTTGTCTTACTTCCAGTGTCTTTTGGCTTGGGCAATCTTGGTATTTAGACATAACTTGGGAACCATTTTCACTCTTATGCAAGTGCTGCTTCTGCTGTCTTAAAATGGTTCCACATTCAAAACAACCGTGTGGGTTACTTTCATTCACACGCGAGTGTGAAGTTACATCAGACTGTATTGGAACTTCGTTACGAATCAGGATTTCCTTGTGTTCTTTTCTTGAACTGTGAAGCTGAATCACGTTTAAACCTGAAGAAGGGGAGTTCACCCAGGTTACGAAGAGAGACTGTGTTTACATTGTGAATTCAGTCATTATTATTTTGAACTGCCATGCATTGCCTTGTTCATTTTTTATATGTATAAATGTGAGGGACCGATATGCTTTGTTAGAGTGCTTCCTTTAGTTCATTTTAGGCAGGGAAATCCTTGTCAGGGAAGGTCTAGTGAGGTGTTTATCCAACCTTATATTATAATAAAATGGCAACGTGGTCCAACTCACATTTCCGACCCCTCACAATAGCTACATCAATTACACTTTAATAGCCATTGCTCTTCATTGTTTGACTTGCACCTGCTACTTGTGCTAGCTGCTGAGCTCATATAATAGTGACAATAATTGCACTGGGATAGAAAATGCCTACCGTTTTCATCTTTTTCTTTGTAGTACTTTCTGAATTCCTTGGAACTTATCTTCCTTGCTTGCTTTTGCCCCTTACACTAGCTTCTAGATCCACATAGCATAGTTATGCCTATTTGCACTGTTTGAAATTGTCACTTTTTACATTGATGCTTTGTGCCACCTACTTGAACCCATGCATCCCAATACCTGCTGAGCTGCTAGCCTATCTACACCGAATTGCACTTTGTTAGCGATTGCACCCCATTTTGCTCCTCTGTTTAATTAATGATATATAGTCGGTAAAAACACTGGATGCCGAAACTGTTATCAGTTGCATCTGCTTGGTGTTATAAGCTGAACCCTTAGCTTAGCTACATCCCCCTGCACTGCCGCTCTCTGAATCCATAGCATCTCCACATCATTTGATCTGTCATAAGACTTGTGGTAGAAATTGTTTTCTGTCAATAGCTTTGCTGTACTCTGTTACCAGTCACCTACAGAGCTTTGAAGATCACCTTTCCAAAGTCTGTATGCCAAACCCACAGCTTCACAAGATCAATGGCTGGGTAACACCAGTTGAACACATAGCAACGACCTGCAGACTTGTCTCTTCAACCAAAGCTCTAGGCAGGGCTGTCAGAAGATGTGGTGAGGCCCGGGGCAAAACATTTGGTGAGGCCCCCTTACAATTTTTTGCACTCGGCCAGCGGTGGCACCTCCGCAAACAGGAGACTCGAGAAATCTCCACTGGAGTTTGTGTGCAGGATCCCAAATATGGTTTATTACTACAACTCCAAATCAACTACAACAAAGTTAGATTTCTCTACTGAAGAAAGGTTCATGCCAGACTAACTTTTTTATCACATGAATAAATATATGTAAAAGATGGCATGAGCTCTCCACTGCACCACCTCCATTTCTCTGAGGGTCAGTCACTTTTCCAAGCAAAGAGTTGAGGGCAGATCTCTTTCTTCGGCTGGGGCCTCCCTCTGGAAACAGCCTCCCTGCCTCGCTGAAACTTGAGAACCATCTCTGGTTCCGGAAGCACCTCAAGACCTGTCTCTTTGCTTCTGCCTTCTCTCTTCCTCTCCCTTGCTGATCACCTGCCTGATCCATGCACTGGTCACACGGTCAAGCTCTGAATTCGGGCCCAGGTCCCTGCCTGTCCTGTTGCAATCTTGCACTGCCTCTTGGCTCCCCTGCACTTGTGGTCTGTATCTGTAACCCTACAGTGCCACTCTTGCTCTTATTCTCCACCCGTTGGCTGCACTTATGAGTACCCACACTTGCCACCCGTTGGCTGCACTGTGGTTTCTCCTTTGTTCCTGCACTTCTGCATCCTATCCCACCCTCGGCACTTCTCCCCTCACCCCTTCCCTGCTCTTGCGCGATCTGAATGGCACAAGGCCTAGTAAGGTCTGTGTTTTGTCCTACTCTTTTGTTTCTCCCTCCTTGCCTTGTCGCACCTAGATACACTTGTGTACAGGCACGTTATAAATGCCATATCATATCATTAAGGAGCACCATACCCCTGTGTGCACATTAAAACACACATCATACACAGTGACAAATGATGTACAGTGAAGGCTGGTACATTTATGAACTTAAGAGGCTTAAATGTTTGTGCCAATTGGGCAGGATCAACAGAGCACATTGAGGGAGACCAAACCAAACAAGGGTTGCTTGAGGGGGTTCTCACCCCCAAGAAAATGTTTGAAACATTGGGTTAAAAGTATGCATTTTACAGCACTTTCTTTGCAAAATTGGGTAGAAATCCATACAGTTTGCAATTGGTTTTGTATGGAAGCACATGGAAATTCCCAATAGTTGCAAATCACAAATTGTGCATAGGAACATTTTCCAATACATTTCATGCCGCCTTTCCACGCGAGATATGCTAGTATAAAAATATATTCATGCTGGTTGTTCTAATTATGTCCATGCAGGCTGCATAAATATATGCCATTATTACCATGTACGGACTCCCAGCCAGTAAAAATGCCATGCCACAGAAAGTATATCCAGGCTGACTGTGTACTATAAGTGTTATTACTGGCTAGATTGGCTTACATTATGTGGGCCAATTTAGCCAAGTAGTATGTTTGCTTCAACCTTGATGCATAGTCCTGTGCATCAAGGGTAAAGCAAAAAGAGCACTGGCAATGCTAACAGTTTGGGCATTTGTGTAGGCAGGGGAAAGGCACTTCTGTATTGGTATTAGCTGGCCATTGATAGTGCCAGTGCAAAATGGTTTGAGTACCTGAGCAGCCAATACAAGTGCCTGGTAAATGCCTAATACTTATACACAAGCCAAAACTGTTGGCTTTGCCAATGCTTATTTTTAAAAGAACTTCAGCGAAAGACACGCAGGGTGTTTTTAAATTGAGTGGCCAAAGACAGACCTGATTAAGACATTTTTTATTACACCAGTTACGTGTTTACAACTCCAATGAAGTCATGAACTCTCAGAAGACTCCTTTGAGGGACCACTTGCAGGCACATTGAGGGCAAAGTTTGATGGCAAGGCATGTTTAAAGTGAGCTCAAAGAGTTCCAGTGAGGAGGTGTTTTGGGTGGGGAGGGCAGGAACTGGGTGAAAATTGCCATAGGGATTAGCATGGCCATGAGAAGTCATTTCACTGTTAGCACCTGCATTCATATCCATACATTTTTAGGTAATTGAAATTGTGATGTGGGGCTAGCACTTGCATGCTAGGGGAGTGACTAGAAGGGAAGCGGTGACATGAGACATCTCATTCTCATAGCAGTCCTTAAGTGTGAGGTTTCAGAAATGAAGGCAAGAGGTAGCGTAACATTGAAGCTTCACCAGAATAGTCTCATTCGAAATGTGGAAAGATGTTAGGTGCTCCCACACAAGGAGGTTTGCCCCTTCCTCACAGCCTCTGACATTAGCGCCTCTCCCAACATTTGAAGGGTTAGTCCCCTTTCTCCCCTGACATTTTAGCCTAGGTGCACCTCTGATGCCATGAACCCACCCCTTAATGAAGTGGCCCCCAGAGCGACTACATTTAGGGGTGGTGCTGAACACACACTCACAAAAAACACTTTCACCCCTGCATTCATCCACCAGTTACACAACTCCATACATGCTTGTATACATAAAACCAAACACAGCATTGACACAAACACCAACATGCATGCATGCATTCATACATAGACATATACATAGTAATTTCATTTAAATACACATAT
The DNA here is from genome assembly GCF_040938575.1 of Ambystoma mexicanum. Taxonomy (NCBI): domain Eukaryota; kingdom Metazoa; phylum Chordata; class Amphibia; order Caudata; family Ambystomatidae; genus Ambystoma; species Ambystoma mexicanum. The sequence goes on along the minus strand of NC_090926.1, from coordinate 319,867,465 downwards.
ACACTTTTAAAATAAAAAACTCTTACCTTACCTCCATGCACCCTTATAAAGCATCCACGCAGCCAACAGGTAGACATGCTGCCTGACAAGAGAGAACTCCTCTCCCATCAGTCAGCATGATCACGCTGACAACATGAACACACTGACTGACAGGCGAGGAGTCCTCGCCTGTCAGTCAGCGTGGTTATGCTGAGCAACGTGAACACACTGACTGACAAAAGAGAACTCCTCTCCCATCAGTCAGCGTGCTCACGCTGAGCAATGTGAACACACTGACTGACAAAAGAGAACTCCTCTCCTATCAGTCAGCGTGATCACGCTGACAACATGAACATACTGACTGACAGGCGAGGAGTCCTCTCCTGTCAGTCAGCGTGGTCATGCTGAGCAACGTGAACACACTGTCTGACAAAAGAGAACTCCTCTACCATCAGTCAGCGTGCTCACGCTGAGCAATGTGAACACACTGACTGACAAAAGAGAACTCCTCTCCTATCAGTCAGCATGATCACGCTGACAACATGAACATACTGACTGACAGGCGAGGAGTCCTCTCCTGTCAGTCAGCGTGGTCATGCTGAGCAACGTGAACACACTGACTGACAAGAGAGAACTCCTCCCCAGTCAGTCAGCGTGGTCATGCTGAGCAATGTGAACACACTGACTGACAAGAGAGAACTCCTCTCCCATCAGTCAGCGTGATCACACTGACAACATGACCACACTGACTGACAAGAGAGAACTCCTCTCCCGTCAGTCAGCGTGGTCACGCTGAGCAACGTGAACACACTGACTGACAAGAGAGAACTCCTCTCCAGTCAGCGTGGTCACGCTGAGCAACGTGAACACACTGACTGACGAGAGACCACTCCCATCAGTCAGCGTGGTCACACTGAGCAACGTGAACACACTGACTGACAGGAGAGGAGTCCTCTCTTGTCATTCAGCATGTCCATGTTTTCAGCTGAATGACGGGAGGCAGCAGAGCCCACTTCTGAGCCCTGCTGTCTCCCATTATTTTGCTGTTTGTTGCATAGCCAAACGACTTCGCAACAAACAGCAAAATCATTCCAGGGGCAGAGAGCAGACAGCACAGTCCCCCGTGTGAATAAAGGACACGGGAGACTGTGCTGCCTTCCACTTAGGAGAGGAGGCCGCGAGGCCCCCCGCAAGTGCGAGAACCGGGGCCGTTTGCCCCCCCTGGCCCCCTTTGTGATGGCCCTGGCTCTAGGCCCCATCACCCAGTCTTTAACATGAAATCTCATCTGGTGCACAAACTAAACTTACCAACACTATACTCCACAACACGTATCGACAAAGTACTTCTTTTATTCTTCTATACCGCCTCCAACCAATCCATCACCTTGCCCCCTCCCATGACCTCACCAAGCTATGCAACTGCAAGTAACAAACACAGTAACATGCCAAGAAACCACAAAGGCAGCAGAATCAGGAAATATGATAGAAGCTGCTTTATTGACACCCACATAAGAATCTTAACGACATTCAACTCCAGATACTTCCTGAAGCACCCACCTGAACACAGTTTCCAAATGGAATTTAGCCAACTGATGGAAGCTACCAAAGGAGAGCAAAGTCAAAATTACAACCCTACTTCTTCTCTACCACTTAACCAATTACGCTACCAAACACTGATAAACCAGTGTTCCTAGATATCCTCCTTAACATCCTCTTTTTAGGCAATCTACTACACGCACAACCAACTCGCAGGAACTGTAGGATGAGCACCCTAACTCCAGAAAGAATGTACTCAATCTTTTGAACCAGAAACATTGTATAGTGCTACTACTGGGCCACCTCCTCCTGTCACCAATAGCTGTCATAATATTGTTGGCAAGATCACTCACCAAACACTCCTCAGACATATTCAGACTTTCATTGGGGGACCAAAACAATCTATTGTTCATCAAGGAAACATGTCTATCCATCGACCAATGGTCGCAAATCCACAAAGGAATTACAGCTGGATGCACAATAAATTACTCAAATCGTACCAGCAAGAGTGTTGGAGGAATCATTTTAATCTATTGAAATTCTATCAAAGTCTCAACACCCTTCAGTAACATCTCAGATTGCAGATCTCTCCCACTCATCTGCTCGATCACTTCCACCTCCTCTCTAAACGTCATCCTTATTTACAGACTACCCTCCGATAGCCCACAAACATGCTGATGAAGCCACAAACGTATCCTTGGATTGCCAGTTTCTAAAAATACTCAGCAATTTCAGCATCTGGCTTGAGAATGAGACAATCCTATCATATCACAAAATCACTCACAGGTAATCCCACTGCACTAAATCACAACTAGTGAATGTTCCTACCCACATAGCTGGCCACATGCTTGATGGCATCTCCTGTAATGAGAAAATGAAAACAGTTTTCTCCCTCTTTTCCCCTGGGGCACACCATTTATCCATCACTTTTCCTATCTTCACCAAAGCTCTGACACTTACAGCGCCTACCTTAGGCCCTTTGAACCCTGGAAAGAAGTACAAATCAATATCCTATTAGGCTTACTGAATTAAACAAACCAACTACCATACAAGATTGACAAAGCAGCATCCCAGAAGAAGAACCCCAGAACGTAAACAACTGGATCAACTCTGGTATCCACAAAATGTACACAACTTGAAAAAAGAGGAGAGGAAATGTGGAGGAAACCACTTCCAAGCAGACACGTTCGCCTACCAACAACAGTTACTTATCTACAAAGCAAAAATCATCAAAGCCTAGAGAAAGTGCTACTCTAGATGGATTGACTCAGTACAACACTGCCAAAAGGCACTATTTAAAATTATTAAAGAATTAAAAACCCAGCAGCATGCAAAACAACCCCCTTCCCATCTCAAGAACTATGTGATCACATTCACAATCTGTTTAAAATCATCATGTAACATCTGGAACCGATGCCTACATTTCTATAATTCCTCAGTAACTCCATCACCACTGGGATCCCACTACTATTATAATAAATGTATGTCAAGCCAATCCTCAAAAAGAAGATAGTGGGCCCAAACAAACTTGATCTAAGTAATTCGACCATCCGCATGGTGGGTTGTGTGCTCGTCTGGGCTTTTTTGAAATATTAAATGAAATTGAATGATAGTAGATCACCCTCTGGAAAATGTGTGGGGCTAATCCGCAAACATTTTCCTATGCTCACTGCATAACCTGGTCATAGCCCGTGTACTCTGGGTGGACACAGCCTACAGGCGCAGCCCCCCTGCCATATTTAGTTGAAATCTGACAGGTGGACTACACAATGCATCTCCAGAAGGGGGATGGCCAAACCTTCCCCCTGCAATGGTAAGCCTAATTAACTAGCAAAGGATCCATGGATTCACGTTTGTTGATCCCTGTAGCTGGTGGCAGCATGCTCATACTAATCAAAGTTTAATTCAAACAGGCTCTCGTGGGGCCTAGCTGCAAAGGAGACAGAAACCCCCAACACCCTTTCATATGCACTGTGTCAAACTGAAGCCAGCTCTTGCCATCAGTATCGATTCACAGTGAAATGTCATGTTTAGGACTGTGTGTATTACAGCAGTCATCCCCACAGGGGGACCCCATTCAGAAGGTACGGGAGTGTGGTTTGGGGGAGCTAGAGAGTCTGGTCTTGCCACATCTTCAAGGGAGACCTGCCACTTTAATCAGGAACCACAGAGAGCTGCATTAACCTGAGAGACCCTTTCATCCACAGCAGACAGGAACATGGGTGGGACTTAGTACAGGTGTTCACCCCTTTTACTTTTTCTGTTGCAAAGCACTCTGGTAATGACCTCACGCATACAGGAGATTTTTGGTGGGGACTCAAGATTGGTTCATCAAAGTTGGCTTAGCCTGTGGTCCATTTGGCTTTAAAAGAGGGCATATACCCTCTTTCGGCAGATCTGAAGGCTTCACCAGAAGCAGAAGGAATAACTCATTATTAGACCCTGGCTTGAGGTACAGTCTGCCTTACATCTTCTGCTAGTGAAGGAAGACCAGCACATCCAAGAGGGAAGCAAGATCCCTCCCCCTAAACCAAACAAAGAACAAGGTAGCTGCCTGCAACACTTTCCTCAGCTTTGGGCATCCACCTAAAAGGATGACACAAGCCCAGTGAAGAAGCTAGGAGGAGTGCATCTGCCAACGTCTGCCTTAAAGGACATTTTCGAGCCAGTCAAGCCCCTCGAGCTGCAACCGACTGCACCGTTGACTGTTGTTATGCTGCAGTCTCTAAAGCCATCCTTGATCAGTGCTTCAGAACAACTGTCTGTTATGATAATAAAGTGGATATGTGTATACAACCTTGACTGGACAGTCCCTTTTATCATTGGCTAATAATTGTATTTTCTCTGTGTTGCAATTAACCAATGATCCACAACCTTTCGGGGATAAACCTGCCGTTCCCTCCACCTTATCAAAATTGGACGAGGAGGTTTATAATTTGCTTGTGTTTCCAATCTGTTTGGATTCCTAGTGGTGCACTAGAGGTGTGGGGCTGATCTATGGTTTAGAAACTGATATTCATCCCTGGATCACTAGTACCCCAGGAATTGATTTGTCACACTTGCAAGCTATCGCCCAATCTCAAACATTCCTTTAATCATAAAAATATTCTAAACAATTGTTATGCGGTAGACTTCAAGACTTCACAGAATCCAAAAACCTGCTTTAAGAGACGCATGGCTTCAGACCCACAAGAGCCACAGCTTCAACTTTGTGCTCAATATGGGATACGCTGAAGAACAACTTGAATGACAACTCAGACAGTGCTCTTATCCTTCTTGGCATCCCAGCAACCTCTGACCCCAGTAGTCACACGGTACCTCGAAAAAGGACTTAGAAATATTAGAATCAGTGAAATGGGTCTATGTTGGGTAACCACTGCCCTCACCAAAAAACCCAAAATTACTATGATAGCCCCATACAGATCCGAGCCACACTGTTCGGATTATGGAGTACACTAAGGTTCTACACTGTTTATGGTATTTGTCTCTTCTCCCAAAGGGGGAGCCACCCCTTTTAAGGCTAATGAGAAGAGTCCACTCAGCAAGTCCCTCCCTAGGGGTTTGGGCAAGTAGGGCCTCACTGGAAGTGACTCCCCTCTTGGGGACAAGGGCTCCTATTCTGACAAGGAACTCCCAGTACATTGTCGGCTTACATGAGAATTGGAAAGACTGTTGGCCCTGATTCATGGAAGTGTTTTATAATGGCTCAATCCCATAGGAAAACGTTCCATGAATCAGGCCCTCTTGTTGTTTTGAAAACACCAAACAGTGACATTTCTTCTGTCTCTTTCACTTCAGGTAACGCTAGATTTCACCTGAATGCTACAATCAAAGTAGAAGGACACACCCCTTGTGTTTGTGATAACTTGTATAAAACCAAGGCAAACTTTGAATCAGAACGAAACTCCTATGCAGGGAGAAAAAAGAATCCTATGTAGAGGAAAGCCTCTGAAAGAAAGACATCCTGGAGAGGCGCAGCCACGCTAGACAACAGAGCCAGTGGTGGCATGGGTAGCAAACGATTAACTCGCAAGACGCCGGTAGGCTGGCATCTTTACCAATAGTGAAGCCAAAGTTAGGAAAGAGACAGAGAAGCATCTGTCTGATCTGGTAGCATGACCACAGGGAAGTCGGGTATTAGCCTACTATTTGTTCGAAAAACATGTCACCTTTTACTTTTGACCACTTTTTTGAGTTTTCTTGCTCGAAATTCAGTGAAATGTAATTAAATATGTATACATGGGGTGGGTTATGGGAATAGGGAGGGGCTCTCCCCATGCATTTTCGACCAAAAAGCAACCCCACAAAAGATTAGTCAAATGCAAAAAAGTCAAATATCTTCAACCAAGTAGACCTAAACCAGGAAGCAATGGTGGGCCTAGAGTTTGGTAATCGATGCCAAGACCAGACTACAGAAGGGAGCCTGGATCCACAAGCTCTGTGCGAGAAATCCATTTGCCGCTGAGACGAGCAACAGCAAGGCAGTGAACGCTTCTGAAGAGAGAACATAATTGAGAGGTATGAACATTGATAGTCAAGATTGGGGAAGCCAACAAGGTTACAGGAACCTGATAAACATGAGCATAGAGAAAGCAAGGCCATCAGAGGGCTATAGGGCTTTGGAGAACCCAGAGAAATTAAGAGACTGTCATGCTGCGGAATCCAACAAGGTTACAGAAGCCTAATAGACCCCAGAAGAGAGAAAGCGAGCCTATCAGAGGACCAGGCAGCTTCTGAGAGTTTTAAGACATTGAGAAACTTCGATTTCCAGGGCTGGGAAAGCCACAAGGGTTACAGGAGCCAGATAAACCCAAACCGAGATAGGGCAAACCTATCAGAGGGCCAGAGGGTTTTGGAGACCCATGAGAAATAGAGAGACTTTAATACTCATGGTTAGAAAAGCCAAGAGAGCTACGGGAACTCGAGAAACCCGAAAGTTGATATGGGCAGGCACCAAAGCAAGATTCTGCCACGTAATAAATACAAAAGGGCAAGAGGACTTTGAGAAAGCCCTGCAATGAAAAGAAAACATGTGAACTATATTTGTTAAAACCTTCATTTGGAAAGAGACACAAACTTGACTGATTTTTTATTTTTAACCTTGTATTTCCTGAGGAACTTTGCAAGAACTGCGTTGCACCTTTACAAATCTGTTTCCTGAGGAAAAGGAATCCAGTATTTGACAAAACCTGCTTGACAAAAACCTGCTTGAAGAAGCCATCCAAGTGTTGGGACAGGCAGACGTCCAAGACAGAGGCCTAGTTTGCTTTTTGTTTGATTTTCTAAAGTGGTAGGGCCAGTTACTTGGTTAGGAACTGGACAGAGGATGTTTTACTTTAGACTTTGATGTGCACACTTAGTTTTAGTTTTGTTCAGCAGGGAACTTTCCTCATAGCTATATGGCTAGCTAGGTGTTTTCTTTTAATTTTAATAAGACCCCTTGAACATGTCAGTAACTCGTCCACCGACTCCTCTGTCACCCCCTTCATTTCAACATCTAAATGACTCCACTACTAGATCTCCTCAGCCTCTACATGCTATCCTGACACAACTATACAAATAACTCCTCAACTACAGGGGCAGACCTAAAGAAATGTCTTGCACACGTGGCTGCATGGATGACGACAAACGGACTAAAACACCACCCCTCCAAAACTGAACTGATGCTTGGCAGTGCAACGTCATCAAACACGTTCTAAGTATCCAGGCCTGATGGTCCATGCCCAGCACCCTCTACAACAATAAGGAACCTAGGAACAACAAAAGATGGTAGCCTCACACTAAAATGACCATTAGATCGCTTGTCCTAACAAGACTGGATTACACAAACAACCTTTCTCTAGGTGTAAGAAGTTACAAAGAGCAAATAACACAGCAGCGAGACTAACCCTTAGGAGGAAAAGGTTTGAACACATCAACCCTTCACTTCTAAAGCTGTAGTGGCTGGCCCTGAAAAAAGGATTCACTTCAAAACCCTCTGCATTGCCACCATGCTTACCATGGAAAGGACCCAGCTTGTGTCACAAGGATGTTTCAACGCTGCTTACCCACCTAGACTCTCAGACCAAGTAACACCATTGTAGTCCTTGTCTCCAACTTCATGTGGGAAAGAAAAGGATGATTATCTTTCTCGTTATTAGCTACCAAACTTTGGAACTCCATACCAAAACCTCTCTGCATGGAAGAAAACTACCAGACATTCAGGAAACAACATAAAACGTGGCTCTTTAACTAAATTGAACCGCACCTTATAAACACGTCACCCAGACTATGTTGGCGTTCTCCAATACACCACAATCTCTTTAAGCTTGCAGGCAGTCTGCAGGCCTTGAACCCAGAAACCTGACGCACAGCATGACATGTTTCTATGCACAGCATTTTGTGTTTCGAGCTTCCAGGTTTAATGGTCTGCGGACAGCGAATGGCTAATAACACTGGCATACGCAAGCAAAATATTCCTCAAAGGAAACTCGATTTATCAACATGCCTACTGAATTTATAATCTATCACATGTCTACAACTCTTCTGCAGCCAACCCACAATGCACCCAACTCCTGCAGTTCTTTTAGGACAGACCAGTGACTCCATTGAAGTCCTTCTTGATTGGACATCCTCATTATTTCCATAGCCACCACTGCCGCATCACCTAAATACAGCAACTGCTGTTGCTGACCTCTCACCTCGCAAGAACCCAAATGTTGTCTGTCAACTATCCGGATTACATGAACATACACTAACCACACAATTCACTGCGGATTACCTTTGGAAAGGAGCTTAAGTGATCCTGAAGCAAAGTCCTACCTTTAAAATTGTTTCTTTTACTTACCATTTGTAAATGCTGTGCATTAGGGCCAGTTTCCAGCTTCACCAATCAGAAGATGGTCCAACTTTTTCATTGATTCTTCTGAGAGACTTAATACTGGTTGAGCCTATATAAGACCTGAGGTATCTTGTGGGTGTGAACTGTGAAATCTAGTATCCAAAGTTCTTGGTTGATCTATGACTTTGCAGTTTACCCTAACAAGTATGGACAAGCCTTTGGGATGGGAGAAATGGAGTGGAGGGGCCCAAACAATTCCACTGTATGCCCCTGGCGTTATGATGGATAACACTCATTTGTTGGTGGTGATGGATTCCACTGTGTGACAAAGTTGGCAAGCTGGCCATCCTCCCCCCATTGGGTTGTGGAAGTGGGGGGTAGGGGCCGGAGCCTGGTCAGGCCTGCTTCGACACTTAGCTTCTGGAGGAAACTCTGCATCATCGCTGGTTTCCTGAATAAGATTGCGGTCTTCCCCTGTAACCTCTTTGGGGGGTGCCGGTGCAGGACGTAGCTGGACTGTAGGAGGATTTATAATCCCTCAAAGTCCTTGAAAACCTTGATTTTCCTAAGCAAAAAGACTGATGACGCTATTCCAGGATACCCAATGAACGAGCCGTTATGGTGTCAGCCTTGATAGCCTGCAGGGTTTCATTCACCTCCTTCCCAAATAGATTGATGCCATCAAAAGGCATATATCAACAACCTTGGACTGAACTTCTGGCTGGAATTTGGTGGCCGTAAGCCAACCTTGACAGTGTAACACTTCACTGTTACACATCTGGCAGAATCCAAGATCCACGTTGTCCACAGCAATAGAGATGGCATGATCCGATACCCCTTCACCCTCATGCAACAGTGTAACTGCCTCATCCTGCTTATCGTCAGGAAGAAAATCAAGGATTGGCCCCAACTCGAACCAGAGCTACTGGTGTAGTTGGAGAGGATTGCTAATAAGTTAACTGCTTTGGTGGTTCTAGCGGCTGTAGAGATGACCATCTTGCCAAAAGCGTCCAGTTGTTTGCCCATCTTATCTTAGGGGTACTGTACAGGGGGATGAAGGATTAGCAGAGCATGTACGGGCGGCTACAGAGATGACTGAGTCCGGGCAGCGTTCTGTGCGTAGGCTTTTGGGTGCTGAATCTGGGACCTTGTACTTCTTCTCATAGCGATCCTTCTTGGGTGGTGCTGAGAATGGATTCCTCATGACTAGAAGGCCATCCTCCCAAATATCTTCCAGCACAATAGCTACCACTGACTTTCTGGCTTTGATAAAGAAATCCCTCCTTTTTCTGCTCCTCTATGAGAAAATCAAATAGCTTTGATGCTCGTGACATAAAAGAATGAGGATCAAATCTCACCTGAAGATGAATCTCTTGGAGGCAGATCTGCTTGCTCACATCACCTGGCACAAGATCCTCAAACTCGACAGCAGACTGAGTGTGTGGAGAACCATCCGTTGAATAGTCATAGGTGCCCATATCCATGAGGGCAACTGGGCCCCCTGGAGGGTCCGGAGGGTGGTGGTGGGACCAAACCTTCTCTTGCAGGAAAAACACAAGGCTGTGCTGGAGAAGGCAACAGTAGAGCTGGGAGCCATTGCTGGGGCTCCAAAATCAGTGTCTGTAGTGTGGACAAGAAGTCCATAGACATGTCCCTTGAGCCTGAGGGCTCAGGCACGTAGTGAGGTCTGGAAGGTATGTCAACTGAGACAGAAACAACTGAAGAAGGTCCTTGCTTAGGTGGAGGCAGAGCAGGAGCTTCCTTAGGAGGAGCCGACGGTGGCATTATAGCCGAAGACTGCACACTCCCTTTATCGTTGTCATCAGAGAATACTCCCTCTGGTATTTCCATGTCAGAATCATCACCCTGCTTTAGCAGTTGTTCAGGAGGGGCTATGGTCAGTCAGTTAGGGGACTGCAGGTAGTGCATATGGAGCCAGTGAGAACAGTGGCTGAGTACGAGTTGGCCTGGGGAGGTAAGACAGCGCTGACGGGACCTCCCAGTCCACAGCAACTCCCTTCAGAAAGACTAAACCAAGGGCCTTTGAACAGGCGTTGTGGACGACGAAGATGTGTTTGGTGGTGGAGTGGGTCTAGCTGACAAGGCAGTTGGTGTAGTGGACGTAGACGAGGATTTGGTAATTGATGGAAGACACAATCAATTTGATTGCCAAGATATTTGATCTGGTCACTGACGAGGTAGTCAACTGGATGATGGTCGCCGTCATTAACGAGGACCCCCTCTGGTCCCACTGTGATGTTCCCTTGTGCCCACCACCTTTCACGCACACAGGTGTTGCCTGTTTTGCTTGATTCTTCTACTCTGCTGCCCCTCCATCCCCCTCCAGCCTACTTCTGCAGGAGTCTGTCCTGATACATTCTGTTTTGACCATCTCCGTCTTGTGGCCAGTGCTGGACTTGACTTTTATGGACTTCATTGTTTCACGGTGCGTCACCCTTTCTCAACTCACATGCTGACTTCCTTTGTATCTTGTACTCATGGTGGCCCTGAATCATGCTGTTCCCATCTTCATGTTGTATCCTGGCTTTCAATATCATCTGTTACTACTGACTTCTGCAATTGTATTCACTCTCCCCTCTTGCTTCTCCACTCTTTTTGACTGCTTACTCTCTGTTCTCTCCTCCTCTCCCTTCTCCCTTTTCCTATCTCCTCCCGTCCCCCCCTTTCTTTCTTCTCTGCACTTACTCTATCAGAATTGTCCCTGGATCTAGTATGATTGCAACCTTGTCTGTCTTCTCCCCCCTTAATTCCCCCCCAGCCCTCTCCAGCACTATCTGAATGTCATCAGGCCTAGTACGATAGTCACTTGTTTTGTTCCTCCCTTCCCTTTCTGCACCCCTCTCCCTCACCTTTTGTTTTACTCCATCTATACCAGAAATGTTGTCAGGCCTAGTACGGTAGTTGCCTGTCTGTTTCCATTTCCTTCCCACTCTCCCTCTCCCTTCCTTATCTATGTCTTAACACTTGCACTATCTGAAATGTTGTCAGGCCGAGCACGATAGTTCATTTCACATCCTTACTGTTCATGGGCTATAAGAATGTTATTGTATTTTCCCTTGTTCCCTCCCTTGCCTTAAAGCGCTTTGAAGCATATTATGTATAGATGCTATATAAATGAACTATCATATCATATCCGTGGGCCATCGATGGTGTTGACAAGGATGGTGTAGACAGAGTAGCCATTGTCGTGGACGAGCGTCGCTTCTCTGGAGAGTGCTTAGATGATGAAGATGTCAGCGAGGGTGTCCTCAGCGCCTTAGTAGTCAACAAGGTGACCGAAGATGTCAACGGAGAAGCCCGAGCATATGCTCTGTCTCCCTTTTTTGTCTTTTTTTCCACAGGCAGAGTCTTTAGGGGATCTCGACCTCTTTGATGAGGGAGTGCACTCCAGGAGTCTGCTATAACTGGCATAGGCATAACTGCAGACAGAGGCCAAGACAGAGGCCCAGGCACCATCTTCCAACCAAGTCACTACCCTCCGGTGCGATCTTTGCGGGTCTGGGACGAGACCGACTGGCAGATGCTGCAATTGTTCAAACCGTGGTCCGTGTACAGACCGTAGAGACATTGCTCATGAAGATCCTCGATGTACACATTCTTAAGGTGACAAGTCAAGCCCGCTTTGAACAGGCTTTTCTTCCTTGTGTCTGTCATGATGTCCACGGACTCCTGAAGGCCTCAAATGGGACAGAAGAAGTACAGCAACTGCAGAGGCTATGGAATAGTCTGAACGTTCACACCAGCTTGCGAGAAGTGGCACAGCACCAAACCAGATGATATTATGGAAAAAACGAATCAAAAATAGACAAAATCATTGAATATCTGACGAGTGAATCTTTGAGGACTCCCAACACGTAACGTGTGGTAATAAATCTGAAGATGGCCACCAGGGGTGAAGCTAAGGGGATATGTCTATGTGTCGTGGGCAGTATGACCCAAAATGACTCTAATAGAGCACTAGTGTGACAAACATTATAAAAATGTAAAGGTAAACTGCTTTAATTTTACAGAAGATTCCTAGCCTGACGGCGGGGAATATTCAAACAGTATGTAAATCCATGAAAGATCCAATGCTGGAGAACAGGACTGGTAAGTGCATAATGGGCAAATAAGTGAGGTGAATGCCAACTGTCCATAATTACAAGGGTTCCAATTGGCTTTTTAAAATAAATACATTACAGTTTTTTGTTTGAATCCACCATTAAAACGGGTTACAAATGTTCCATAATCCCATCAGCAAGTTAAATGACACACAAGACCATGTTTGTGCCCCAATGAACAATTTACATGTTCGTTCATTTGCACGCTTACTAACTAGTTATTTGACAGAGATGGCATGAATGCCCAACTTTCCAACAAAAAATAATTAGCATTTTTCTAATTTGCAAATAAGAGATTTGTGTTTCATGCCATCACGCATATTTATCAGAAATGTTCCATACCCATAGCAGTGTCCTAGAGAAAACGTTGTCATTGTCAGATACTTTTTTTATTTGGCAATTGGATAATGGAAGAATAAGTGAGATGCATGACAAATTGTCCATTGCTAAATAAATTGCAGAACTTACTTGCAATCAAATGAACTGTCAATATTTAAATTAAAATGCCAACACATTACCCCAAATGTCAAAAGTAGACATCCCAAACCACTCTGCACAATGGACTTTGAATGCTCCAATTGGTGACCAATATTTCAGGTCTAGTGAGCTAACAACAAATGCACTGTTTGCCACTTTGTTTGCCAAGTATACCTTGTGGAATACCCCAAAAGCCCCAGTAAAATGTTGCTTTAATCCTACGTTTTGACCCGCGTGAATGGTCTTGCATACTTAAAAATGGTCCATTTGCCACTTAGATTCCCTGCAAACACCAACATAATTACAAATGAAGTTAAACGCTATTGCAAATTCAGATCGACTAGATTTGCACCTGCACATTATCATGTTCTTTTTGTTATGGATTGTAATTTTTGTATAGCACCTTTTCCCATTTGTATGGCCTAAAAGTGCTGTAGGTGAACGCCCTTGGGGGACCGAAATCCAAGGTTTGGGAAATTCGACAGAAGAGTTTTAAATGCATGTGTGCATTTTAGCCAATACAAAGGTAGGTAGGGGTGGCCAAGTCCCTGCTAGCTACCCATGTTGAGCTGGCATGTGGATGGGTGCTATGAGGTAGTCTGGAGAGTATGCAAGTGCAGGAGACTCATTATGTGTCCAGCTAGACGAAATCTTTGTTGTGGGGGATTGCTGTATTCTCATGGCAGAGCTGTTGTGTGATGTGTCTTAATGTGGGGTATGATAGCCGATGTGTGCAGGTGAGTGGGCGTGCCGTTGGCTATCTTCCATGAGCTTTAAGTGTGCTCATCGATTCATTTGATAAGAAAATGCTCCTCATTGGCCAAAAAAGATTGCAAACCCCTGATCCACATGAAGCTCTATCAAAATCACAAAATTATAATGATATGATGCAAGCACAATGCCAGCATATGCCTGGTAAATTATCCTAGTTGCTGTCGTCTGATGGCAAAAGCTGGCAATATGTGTTGTCTCGGGAGGATAGCTCAGGGGCAACGCGCTCACCTTGGAAGCAAGGCGACGCGGGGCGGTCCGTGCTTAGAAACATCTGGGTATTAAGCGCGTTATAAATAGCCAATCATATCATATCATACCTGGCAATGATGCAAGTTGCTTACTGTATGATAATACCTATAATATGTTTTATATTAACATATCCTGGAAAAACCTATGAAATGATGCTTATTTAGACATGCTACTGTAAATATGCATGGGCATGTGATCTCAATACCTACAGGAGCATGAACGAAAGCGCTTTTCAATAGACACTTCAAAACGTTTGGCTTTGTCGTTAATTGTTGCTATAATATTTGTTTTCTACTTTTGCGCATACATTTTTTTTCACAATAAATAACACAAATACACAGCAACCAAACAAAGGGAGTAATCCTCTTGAGGGCAAACCACCCTGCCTTCAGCCCTTCCATGTTTCCAACTCCTGACCCCTTTGCTAAAACCTAAAGGACAGCAGCTAACAGCGCTTAATAGCAGCGAGTGGTTTCTAAGCCAAACTCGTAGGCCCTGAGCTGTCCTTCCTCCCACACCTTCATTTGGCAGTTTACATCGGCCCCCCTCAACAGCCTACACCTAAAGGCTATCTCTGGCCCTTTTGATTAAGCCAGCAAAGAAAAAAGAGCGGTCCTTTCAGTCCACCATGAAAGCCCAACCCTCCATGTTGGCCTGCCAGTGCTATGCAGAAATGATAACACTGTTTAAAATTGCGTTCACAAAGAGATACTCATTTGGGAGGTGAGCGTCTTCTTAAAAGCCCCTGAGCAGAGTGTAAAACCATTGGCTGCATCAAGAGAGGTTTGCACCCCTTTTCTGTGCGTCCAAGAATGTCAGTGTCCACATTGCACTGGGTGAAGGGTCAGCCCAGATGGGAGCGCCTTCCCGAGCAACGGTACAATGATGATCCTATACAGCTGGCTTACGGCAGTGATCCTACAGCTGGCTTACGGCAGTGATCCTATACAGCTGGCTTACGCCAGTGATCCTACAGCTGGCTTACAGCAGTGATCCTACAGCTGGCTTACGGCAGTGATCCTATACAGCTGGCTTACGGTAGTGATCCTACAGCTGGCTTATGGCAGTGATCCTACAGCTGGCTTACGGCAGTGATCCTATACAGCTGGCTTACGGTAGTGATCCTATACAGCTGGCTTACGGTAGTGATCCTACAGCTGGCTTACGGTAGTGATCCTACAGCTGGTTTACGGTAGGGATCCTATACAGCTGGCTTACGGTAGTGATCCTATACAGCTGGCTTACGGTAGTGATCCTATAGCTGGCTTACGGTAGTGATCCTACAGCTGGCTTACGGTAGTGATCCTACAGCTGGCTTACGGTAGGGATCCTATACAGCTGGCTTACGGTAGTGATCCTATACAGCTGGCTTACGGCAGTGATCCTACAGCTGGCTTACGCCAGTGATCCTACAGCTGGCTTACAGCAGTGATCCTACAGCTGGCTTACGGTAGTGATCCTAAAGCTGGCTTAAGGTAGGGATCCTATACAGCTGGCTTACGGTACTGATCCTATAGCTGGCTTACGGTAGTGATCCCTGTATACAGCTGGCTTACGGTAGTGATCCTATAGCTGGCTTACGGTAGTGATCCTATACAGCTGGCTTACGCCAGTGATCCTACAGCTGGCTTACGGTAGTGATCCTACAGCTGGCTTACGGTAGTGATCCTACAGCTGGCTTACGGTAGGGATCCTATACAGCTGGTTTACGGTAGTGATCCTATAGCTGGTTTACGGTAGTGATCCTATACAGCTGGCTTACGGCAGTGATCCTATACAGCTGGCTTGTGGTAGGTATCCTATACAGCTGGCTTACGGCAGTGATCCTATACAGCTGGCTTACGGCAGTGATCCTATACAGCTGGCTTGTGGTAGGGATCCTATACAGCTGGCTTAAGGTAGTGATCCTATAGCTGGTTTATGGTAGTGATCCTACAGCTGGCTTATGGTAGTGATCCTACAGCTGGCTTGTGATAGGGATCCTATACAGCTGCCTTACAGTAGTGATCCTACAGCTGGCTTACGGTAGTGATCCTATACAGCTTGCTTACGGTAGTGATCCTATACAGCTGGTTTACGGCAGTGATCCTACAGCTGGCTTATGGTAGTGATCCTACAGCTGGCTTATGGTAGTGATCCTATACAGCTGGTTTACGGTAGTGATCCTATACAGCTGGTTTACGGCAGTGATCCTACAGCTGGCTTATGGTAGTGATCCTACAGCTGGCTTATGGTAGTGATCCTATACAGCTGGTTTACGGCAGTGATCCTACAGCTGGCTTATGGTAGTGATCCTACAGCTGGCTTATGGTAGTGATCCTATACAGCTGGTTTACGGTAGTGATCCTATACAGCTGGTTTACGGCAGTGATCCTACAGCTGGCTTATGGTAGTGATCCTACAGCTGGCTTATGGTAGTGATCCTATACAGCTGGTTTACGGCAGTGATCCTACAGCTGGCTTATGGTAGTGATCCTACAGCTGGCTTATGGTAGTGATCCTACAGCTGGCTTATGGTAGTGATCCTATACAGCTGGTTTACGGTAGTGATCCTATACAGCTGGTTTACGGCAGTGATCCTACAGCTGGCTTATGGTAGTGATCCTACAGCTGGCTTATGGTAGTGATCCTATACAGCTGGCTTACGATGAGCGTGCACATGTCACTATTCCAACCGTCCACATGCATTTCTTTTTCCCGATCCTGGCTACCTTTCTAAACTTTAGACTAAAACGAAGGGAGTCATTGCCATTTGGCATCTATGCTCTGATTGTTAACAAGCACCTATTGCTCCTTGAGAGGAGTGATCAAAAGCAATAAACAAAGGACTGGTAGGCTAGGTCGCGTTAATAAACAAGCACTGGCAAAGCTAACGGCCAAGCTAAGCTTTCTGTGGGCCTGGGATCCAGATGTTCAAGGTAAAGCCATTTATTTATTTATATGTATAACGCCCACAAAGCAGCCCGGGGGCATCGTGGCGCTGTTACATGAAGGCTTGCTTAGTTACAGGAGAAAGACAGCCTGTCTGTGGTTCTAGCGATAAGATGACAAAAGCTAGCAAATGGTGCAATATTGCAGTGCCTACATAATTCTTGTACAAGAGCCAAAATGGTTGCTTTGCCAATGCTTGTTTGTCACAGGGTTTCAGAGCAAGGTACAGATGCAAGGACACACATACTGCTTATACATTGATAGACTGAAGGCACACTTCGTTAAGGCAGTTTTATTACACCAGGGACTGATTTAAAGCTGCAATCAAGCCATTACCTTTCTGAAAGCTGCTCATAAAGCACAGAGCTTGACTCAGAGAGCTCAAAGAGATCCCAGGCAGATGTGTTTGGGCATGTCCCTCGCTCTGTCAACATTACCCATGTTATGTTATAACAGAACTTATAAAGCGCAACAGCCACCAGGAGGCATCTTGGCGCTAAATCAACCCATAGGTCAAAGACAGAAAGTAGAGCCACCGAATTTTAGAGAGAAGAGTTTTCAGGGCGTGACAGAAAGACCGATGGTTACCATGCCAATGGAACAGAGTTCCATGCTTTCGCACCAGCAACAAATAACGCACAACCACCTACATGGGAATATTTTATCCGAGGAACTTGAATAGTCAAGGGAGATTGAGAGCGAAGTGCTCGACGGGGGACACAGGGACCCACTTTTGTCTGAAGACTCTATGCACAATGCACAAGGACTTAAACAACACCTGCTTCTCACCAGGACGCCACTGTAGGTGACGTAGGATGGGGGTCATATGCGAGCCAAAAGGAGGATGAAGCACAGCTCTTGACAGAAAAAATGTTTCTGCTTTTAGGTAGCGTTTTCAGCCCCCTCTAACTGCCAAAACTAAAAAGGGACAAGCAAGAAGCACATGATTATCATCTTCTCCCGTTATTTTTCACTGTGAAGTCGCATTTTTTCCCCTCTTGTCCCTCTGACTCTATCAGCCCATTTCACTGACAGGGGATTATGTGCCACGGTCACATGATAGTGGGGTCGTGGGGCAATGCCCCCTGCATCATGGGAGGGCATGCATAAAATGCCGAACACGCTACGGCAGCGGAGGCCGGCAGCGTTTCAAAGTACCTGATAGGCAGAAGTTGCAAAAGGGCTGGATTCTCTCCTGTGCGCCCCATTGGGGGGTGGGGGGGCCAGGGCTTTATGCTGCGGGGCAATGCGTGTGCTCAGCAGAATACGCCTCCCGGGGTTCTGCAGCCGGAGCTCAGACTTGGACGCGATGCCAGTTCCGCTGGTGGCTCCTATCGCATGTCAGCCGAGGTATTTAAGCTCTGTGATTTCATTTTCCACCAGCCCTTGCTGCTCCTCGCCCCCTCCCAGGGCAGGGCTCGAACCGGGTCATCTGAGGACCAAGAACTCAGTGCTCATCATTTTTGGACACATCCAGGTGCTGGATTGTTTGAGCACCAGATCAGCCTGTCCACCTGTGGCACTCTGAGAGCACAGGCCCATGGACGTCATTTGGAGGTAACCAAGGGTGGCAGCAGCAGCTACCCCTGGCTCTACCCTGGGTCTCCTAGCCCTGATCTTGCAACCCCTAGGTCAAGGGTCGCAGAGACTGCGCCAGCGAGCGACAAAGCAAACACAGGCCTTGAAGAAATGCGGGGACTTCACTGCTGCTCTTTAGCCCAAAGATGAAATTAGGGGTCCCCATTGCTGTGAGGAAATTAGGCTGCAATGCTTTAAGGTTTACATTCCAAAGTCTGCTGTACAGAGAACAAACACATCGCTATGTTTGCATTTACAACCTCGCCCCCCCTTGAGCAGGGGACTACGGTTTTGTTTTTGCATGGTCTGCTTTTGCCAGATTGTGTCAAAGAGAAAATCAAATGTGTTGTTGGATGTATTATACCTACCAGTATGGCTGGCAATTGCGCCTGCGCCTGCTCCTATCCGTAACAAACACACACAGCACGTAGTTCACGTTCTGCACTATGCACCAAGTGCATGTCATGGATGATGTAACCCTGGCACTTTCACAGAGCATCCTAACTGATATCTGTTGTTCAGAGCTAAAGTAGCCCTTTGTATCGGTGATGGCACTTGCTGTGATGCCAGAATGGCACATGACATCACTTACTGTCATGTCAACAAGGTCATCACTCAATGTTCTATCCTGTGATGTCACAGGGTGCAGAGTGGTACCACAAAAACAACCGTTATGTAGAAGGATGGTGATTCAAACCATACACAAATTAGAAACTAGGTATATAAACGCTCAGACTCAAGAAAAGAGAGGGCCACCCGGCTACTCGTAAGCTCACCCTAGGGAAGAACACCCTGTCCCTAACGGGGGTGCCTGTCTCTAGATGGCGCATGGTGTATCGCCTATCTCACAGTGATAGAGGAGAGAGCTGTCCCTAACCTTCTATACTGGTGGCAATGTGTCTGGTAGAGGACCAAAAATAACAGATAATGGAGGCAAATCCAAAATGGTATTGCAGCAGGGGACAGAACTGGGTATTAGATTCTGTTACTGCCCGATCTAAGTGGTGACAACCTGGACACAGGACCACAATTCTGGGTAAAAAAGTGAAAGTGGCTTTTCAGGGGACACACGCACACGCGCGCACACACTCCAATATCATTATCATTCTCTCTCTCTCTCTCTCTCTCTTCTCTCTCTCTTTTCTCTCTCTCTCTTTTCATGCCACCGTGGAGCCCAAAACCTAGGGCCAGATTGGCGCCCTGATCAAGTTCTCTGGCAGGATGTTTGGGTTAGGGATATAAATATTGTTCAATAATGTATCAGATTACACTATTGGTTTGCCATTTATAAGGTCACACTAAGATATGCTGTTTTGTTTGCCAGGTCAAATGTCATTACTAAGCACAGAGGCAGGTGGCCTTTTGCGCAGCGTCTACTGAAGCCACTTTAAACCTTCATGCAGTCAATTCTCATAATACACACGCATTTACTACTCTTATGTCGTGTGTGTGCCAAGTGATCTGTGTCAGGGTCATGACCTCTGCTTTGGGAAGGAGATGATCAGTGGAGGTTGCATACACAAAAATGCCTTTTGGGGTCCACACCCTCTTGGGGAAGCAGGGCCGTAGAGGTAGCTGGCTCCATCAGCAGGCAGTGACGAGCAGATCACACTGGATACAGGACCAGCGTCGCAGACGCCATTTCCCATAGCGTGCATTCCCGCCTCGCCCAACTCCTGGTAACACCCCTGGGGTGGGATGAGCAGGAGAACGCGTCACGGCCTCCCCCTTCCCCTCTGCATCTTGAGGGCCCGTGTAGAAAGCTTAGGAGAGTAGGTCAAGACACCGCTGATGATGCCACATGTGATGTAATCGAGCATGAAATTGATGTCATATGTATGCCATGCATGGTAATTGTGATTTCATCTGTGACCATTTCCTATCATCTGTGTTCATCAAGACTGTGTCCCCATCCAATCAGGTGCTGCCCAGTAGATGCGTGTGTGCATTTGTCCAAAAAAGTCTTAGAAAGGCTGGCCAGGCTGCGGCCGGGCGAAGCAACCCATGTAGTCAGGCATGTGGATGGGTGCTTCTCCTTTGTGCCGCACTTTCCACTTCTCCCCCCTTCCATGCACTTTTCCCCTCCCCCTCTCCCATGACTTGCGCATTCTCAATGTCCATGGGCCTAGTAAGATCATGTTTTGTTCTCCCCTGTTCCCCACCCTTGCCTTGTCCCGCTCTGAAACACTTGTGTACGAGTGCGATAGAAATAAAATATCAATTCTATTCAGTGATAGAGACTCGCTATATGTTCAGCGTGCCCAAATTTGTTGTAGGTCTGCGCTGCATTCTGCTGTCAGAGGTGTTGAGGCGTAGTCAGGTGTAAGTAGGCAGAGAGTTATGTGAACAGCACGACCGAATATTGTCAAAGTCCTTGCTGTATACGGATAGCCTTGCTGTATACTTGATGGTGTGTGGATAGCCATGCCTGTGGCCAGTGGAGTGGTTGGAGTGGTGTATTTATATGTACCTTGCTGCCATTGATGGCGTTTTGTTGTTTGGGTGCCCGTTCAGGTACTTGGTTTCTTCTGACAGGATCTTGCACCTGTGATACAGCAACATGATTCCAAGGACCTTGGTGTTGGCCACCCTCCTGGACCTATGTGTTCCAGCCTGGAGTCCAGCAACTTCATGGTTCTCACCAGCTTAGTATAGAATTCTGACCAGCCCCTGGCCTCCTCCACCGCTTCGTTCTCCTTAGCGTCCACTTCCTATTGCTCTGCGGAACCCGCTCTCACTACTCTGTATCTGGGTCTCCATATTTTAAAGCCTATGTAGCCAAGCTTCCACAGGCGTCTCCACTTTATTCATTTGTCTTATGCGATGCCCCCATAGAAGCCATAATGTCCCAGAGTCCTTTCGCAAACTAGCACTTCTCTATGTCTTGCGTATTCCCAACCACTGGTGCCCATAGCTTGACAAACTTGATTTTTGTACACTTAGATGATGTTCAATCCATTGAAAGAGAAGGCAGTTCCCATGACCACTTGAGTATCAGCCACTGGAGTCGGGAACCAGTCAAAAGTCCCTCAGGGCATTCACTTTCTATAAGAGCCTTGGGTGATCCTCCACTGGACAGTATCAATGTTGTGATTGTCACGGGTTTGCCACCATTTGCCTCCCCAGGATGACCATGCATTCCTGTAGTGGTATCTCTTCGGTTCCACCCATGGGCAGCGTCCTGGCAGAGGCAGTTTCACCAGCCTCTTTGACGTCTGCCGAACAGGCTCTGCTCCGAGTCTGACACCATCTTATCACCAGAGTAGAAGGACACCAGCGCTCAGCAGGTATTTTCTCTGGAACCACATCCCTCTGCTTCCTGGTCAGACCAGCTGACACACCCTTGGCACACAAGTAAAAGCCTCTTGCTGAGACTCACTGGCGCAGTGGACGACCTCTAATGTCGAAATCCTTTGAATTTCAAAGACTACGCATCATGTTTTGTTTCTCACAGTATAAGATATGATGGAATGGACCATGTTCAAATTTTAGCATTAAAATATTCCCAGATGGGAACATATATACATTTGGATGTTGGCAGTTGTTACTCAATATCTTAAGGACAAAGGACTCAACAAAATATTGGCACTTTGGTAGTAATTTTAGAGGAGATCACACATCTCAAGAACTTAATCCTATTAATAGAGCTCACCTTAAGGATTTATTTATCATACTTGTTATAACCATACAGCCTATTCGAGGGGAAAAGGTTTTATACACCCATTCCCATTGAAGAAATTATGTTTCATGTAGGCAAATGAAAATCCTCCCTAAGCCCCTGGCCACAATAGCTTGGTCAACATTAAAGGACCCGGAGGTGTGGGCTCCTATTTTATTAAATCTTTTTGAGAAAGTAAGCTCTAAGAGCGTTGTTCCAAAATACTGGAAACAATCCCTCCTGATACTGGTATTATAAAACGGAGATAGGAACGATCCCAATAAGTAGCGCCTATTTGCTATGTTGGATGCAAGCAGTGAGCTACATGCTACAATATTACTTAAAAACGTACTAAGTAGGCAAAGTATAAGAAAATATTACACCTTTTTCAACAGGCTTCCGCTCAGGTTATTCTACGACTGATAATTTAAAGTCACTCCAATACCCAATATCCCGAGCCAGATCTAGACATACTCCAGCGTCATATAATGATTTTATAGATTTTACTGCAACCTTCGACAAAGGGGATTGAAATGTATTATGGTTCAAGTTGATGAGATGGGGCGCTCCATCCGGCTTACTATATATAATCCAACAATTACATACTGAAACTATAGTGAAAATATGTCTCAACCAGCAAGGTGACTTTTCGGAGCACCTCAAAACTAATAATGGTTTAAAGCAGGGCTACATTTTTGCCCCTTCCATTTTAACTTGTATATATCAAACATGCCGGAAGTTAATCGACAGACCCACACTTTTCCTCCCAAAATGGGTAACACCCAGGTATATTGGATGGGTTATGCCAATGGCATAGTGATCTTAGATCAGTCCTCAAATGTCCACTTCACTTGCTCCACCAAAATGTGCTGCAAATTAACTACAAAACAAATCCCAAATCGTGGTTTTATCAACAGAAGATTACCTGAGCCCATGGCATGAAGAATTGGTAATAACATCTTGAAGATGATTCCGACGTACTATTCTTATATGTAACAACAAAGTACAGCAACAACTTCATGCGTATATCTATGTTAAAGCCACAGCCAGGCTTTCTTTTTAAACATTTATTTTACCAGATATACTAGTGGATTCCCAATTGAAGGAGCCAGAAAGGTCTACCGGTCTAGTATCATCCCGGCATCCTATCCTATATTTAAATGGGTTTGGCTTAAGGCCATTGAAGGTAAGTTGTGGAGATCTATACTCGGCCTTCCATAATGTGTGCCCATGCAGGCTATTTGAATAGAACGGTGTCTTGTATAGCTCTACACATCTCTTGAGATGAAATGTTGCTCTCTGCTTATAAAAATGCTCAATACTTAGGATGACTCGCTGCAGGGTTTATTTGGTACACTTCTCTGTAGGGAGCCTATTTATCCTCTCTAGACTTTTTCCAATCCTGTATCGAATTTATAAACAAAATTGATGGTGCCCCAGATTGGCCATTGGATACTGAGAAGCTAATTTGCCAGATAAAGAATAAGGCCTTTATCCAGCACTGGTGTTCAAATGTTAAACACTTGGAGACCAAAAGCCAATGGGCCTCATTACGACCCTGGCGGAACGGGTTAAACGGCACCTTAAAAGGCTGCAGCGCCGTTCAACCCGTTCCGCCACATTACGAAGTCCCCTCGCGGGACACGTTAAGGACGCCTGGGAAAACCAGGCCTGCATACCGGGTCCCGCGAGGGGAAGAGGGAGCAAACAACGGGCCATCTCGTAATGGCCCATTGTTTACTCCCTCTCCCATTCAGCTCTATAGGGGGTGAAATGGGAATGGGGATGAACCGTGTCCGTGTCCTCGAGTGAGGAATTACCGGGCCATCCAAACACGTAATGGTCCGGTAAATCCTCATTCCGAGGACACGGACAAGGTTGCGGTTTTGCCGGCAGCCATGCCGTCAATAGCGGCATGGCTAACGGCATACCTCGTAATGAGGCCCAATATGTTGAATTGGTGAACAACCTTACTTCTTGAGGCACCCCAGCAAGTTACCTTCCTCTCTGCACCTATCATAAATTATGCGGGTGCATCATGCTCCTTTGTTTCAACTAATTTTCTCCATTCATGTTGTTAACAGCTAGAAGGAGGACAATTAGAGAAAAAAGGAATCGCATATGTTGCTTTGTACAAGGCATTTTAGAAACATCTCAGCATTTACTAACCCAAAGTCCTTGTTTTCACTGTATTATACATTAAACATCCTAGCTGATATCTTTATGATTTTTATAACATTGTAGAGGAGGTCCCAAATAAAGCCTGCACTCCCATCGCCTATTTTGAAGTGCCAGGAACGTTCACACCAAAATATGTGACTTATTATGAGCAGATAAACCAGCAGAGAGCCGCGGTAGGACTCTGCCCATTGCCTATTGCCTATTAGAAGAACAACAACTATTGAAGTCCCAATACCCAGAAAACCATGGACAGTAAGGTATCCATTGAGAAAACCTTACCAGCAAATAAAACGAAATGAAGATTGCCTAAGTACCGTCCCGTAAGAAACCAAAAAGTACTTAATGGAAGACGAATGGTGACGTCATGCAGACCCGGACAAACTCACAGAAAGAAGAAGTGACGACCCGAGAATGACAGACACAGACGAAACGCCATGAATATAGACATCGTGAACCTAGAAGAAGAGAATGATGTTAAATACAAGAAGCTTAAGCTGTAAGCAGGGTGAAGATATTCAACCAGCTAACACCTGTACATATGCATGGAACCGCAAGAAAGCTAAGAAAACAGTGCGGCTTGCTATGCTAAGTAGAAGAATAGAGCGGCAAGCGCCATATAGATAGTCTACCTCAAACAAAGCACAGTATTATAAGTGCGAGTCCACTTTGCACGAAAAGCAGAACCAACTCAGGTTATTAGAGGCCAAACAAGACAAGATTCGTATTCTCGCTAAATGAGAAGAGACGGCTGAATCGAAATTAAGCAGATGCAACTTGTGCCTGGAAGAGCCAAGGTCAGACCAATAGAAGTAACGAACAGTAGCTTCACATAATCGAAACTTAAGAACAGAATATCCTACCTTTGAAAGGTCGAGATAAGGAAGCGTAGGCAGGTGGCGAGCCGAAGAAGATTTAAATGCACAAATAGAGAGAAACGAGGAAAATTCACGGTGCGGGCAGGACATGACCAGCAGGCCGAGAAGAGGCACAGGTTCACACCTACGCTTGGCTTCCGCCAGACAGAGATATCAGAACTTTTCGAGACAAGAAGATGCAGTTTCGAGCCCAACCGCAGTGAACTAATTGACACATAGCCACTAAAGTAATGATTGGTTAAAGGAAGGCAGGGTGAATCAAGGGGCACCCTGCACCTGGTTGACCATTCTGCATGCTGCTAAGTAAAGTGGAAATTTATGAATGGGGTTGATGCCAACCCAATCACAATGGACCAAATAATCTAGGGTCCTAGAACCAATGAGACGTTGTACTTTTAGTGACATCTACAGTAGTCATGTTGAAGGATGGGCTTAGATGCCCACCTGACGGCCTTTTACCCAATCCCCTCACTCCGTTACCATATACAGACATAGTACCTATAGTAAAATTACCTTTTACTAACCAATAAAATTGTATGTTAACTTTTGAGTGTTACACGTCAATTATGACTAGTTTTAAGTACAAATGTTATAGCTTGTATGAAGTTCGTTGGAGTTGAAGCGAGACGGACTATTGCATCACTGCTGATTGCCATGACTCCCTGTTTTTTGTACTTGTCCTTAAACGGACTCCCTTTGCCAAACCATTGAGTTGTCCTTATTGATTGGTGTTGGAGTTATGAATCTGCAACCCCATCCATCTCAAGGTGCAGCTATCTCGTCTTAAAGTACTTCGGAGCAAACCCAGACTCTATGGGCCAGCCGGGGGTCTCCCCAGTACACTTGGTA
This sequence comes from Ambystoma mexicanum, assembly GCF_040938575.1. Classification (NCBI taxonomy): domain Eukaryota; kingdom Metazoa; phylum Chordata; class Amphibia; order Caudata; family Ambystomatidae; genus Ambystoma; species Ambystoma mexicanum. Next base: position 319,841,437 of record NC_090926.1, on the reverse strand, counting down.
GCAGAGATTTGATGGTTATCGACTATTGATTATTGATTAAAGTAAGACACCTATTGACCATCGACATAAAGTAACTCTAGGTCTTCGGCAATATCACAAGTCCTTTGCCATTCGGCTGAGTAGACCGTGAAGCTCCCCGTAGACAGTGGTAGATTAAAAGAGACTGCAGTCAGGACCCGTGTTCCCCACACTTCCATTCCCATTCCTACGGGCAGCTGAGTGGGCAAAAAGCTGAAAAAGGCGGTAACAAAGACGGTGATCCCGAGGGTCCAGAGAGGAACCATGCGAACGGTGAGTGAAACAAAAAATTTAATGTTTTGGCAAATAGTGCATGACTTAGAACAAGTAAAGGGAAAAGGTAACGGAGGAAGGCGGGAGAGAAAAAACTAAATATAGTTAGAAGTATATATAGGGATAATGACTGAAGAATAATAAAAGTAAATAAAAGGTTACCGGGGAGGACACCTGAGAAGTAAGAGGGTACCGGGGCAGACACCCGAGAAGTAAGAGGATTTGCCTTATTACTACGCTTTAATATAGCGGCTAGAAGAAACGTGTACCCAGAGTCCCACATAACGGGGAATGATTAGACTACCACAACGTTTAAAGACGTCATGAAAGGGGTACATTTACACTCCATGAAGGGGTAATGATTAGAGGCAGAGATATTTGTGTCCAGCTGGTGTCTGTCTAGTCTATCAAACGTCTGTCTTATGTGTTTTGTTGTTGTGATAAAAAATGTGCGCGATTTAATAGCTGAGATAAAATCGCACACAAATTGATGGTTTTTGTGTAAATCAGAAGATATAAAATTTTGTGAAAATTTGAATTGGCGCTTGCGATATTTGCTGCTCGCTCATATTGTTAGAAGTTGTTTAAACCACACGAAAGCATTGACAAGTGTTATATAAGAGGAAAGGAAACAGATTTAAGCATGGAAGACATGACTCCATTGGCACACTTATGCAAACAGTTGCCAAAACATGCACCCAAGCTAAAAGAAATACAGTACCAAGTTGGTTAAAGGCACCGCCCTCAAGATGTTTATGCCATGGCCACAAAACGGGTCTTTATCTAAAGCAGTTTTACAACATATGATGACATATTTGCATGCCACATACACAGGCAAGAAGTTAGAAAAACGGCTTGCTGTTCTTGAGTTATGGAAAATGTACGAACAGGGAAAGGAGGAAGAGCCTCCGAAAGATTGGATAATTAATATATGCACAGAGGGGGGTGAGACGCCTACCGCGCCACCTGCCCCACCTGGTTACACCAGGCTACCCTGGTGTAACCACAATTAATAACGCACATGACGGGGCTCCATTTAACATTTGTAGAGCCGCAGTATGGAAAGCACTATGAGTGCTATACCCAGACACTTCCGATATGGGAGCTATAATGACTCGAAAAATTAAGGATTCTGAGGATCCGTTAATTTACATAAAGAATTTTGAAGATGCATGGGTGCTCGAGACTCATGAATCTTGGACAAAATCTATACCTGTGTTTTAACATATACTGTGCCATGGGCTGCCAGAGCCAGTGCAGAAACAACTCAAGAAATTGGTAGGAGTTGAGGCTAAACCTTGGGCTGAAATACAGTTGACCATCGCACATTATTGCAGGCTACTGCAGGAAAAGAATTGCAAAAAGGAAGCAACTCGAAATGGTGAGGAAGCGAAATTGGTGCAAAAGAAATTGTCAAAATATGCTCTGGAGGGAGCCATGATAACTAGCATAGCTGAATCAAGCATGCAGCAGGCGACTAATCCGCAGCAGAATAATCAGGGCAATACAGGGTTTTACCCCAGGGGAAGAGGATTCAGGGGAAGAGGATGGCAAAGCAATCAGGGAGGTTTCCAAAATAATCAAGGAGGCTTTCAAAATATGCAAAATGGTAACCAAGATATGTCAAATGGGCAAATGATCAGACCACTGCCAGTATGTTGGCTGTGTGGAATGACAGGGCATTTGGCGCGCACATGCAGAAATCAAGGCATGGTGCAGAACGGCCAAGCAATAGGAGCAGGCATGGGAAATCCACCTGCAGCTTTACAGAAAGGGTGTTGCACAGAATCACACAGTGCAACAACAAGCACCAGGAGCATGGGGAATTTTTCACAAGGACAATCCCAACAGGCAGCGCTACAACTATCACAGACCATGAACCCTGGAATGAGAAGCAACAATGGGAATGGGGGAAATCCACAAGTGCACAGTGGGCCCAATTTGTATATAAATTAGGACAGCTCACTGGGAACCTTGATGTGTTCTGTCCTATCAGTGACACCAAACCCTCACAGGGAACCTAGGGTAGATGTCGTTATAGGGGGTAAAGAATATTCCTTCCTAGTTGACACGGGTGCAACACGCTCGTGCATACGTGAAGGCACATTTTCCTTGTCCAGCAAGGCCATAGATACTCAGAGTTTTACAGGAGCTACCAGTCGATTCCCTTTACAAACTCACTCCCAGTCTCCATAGGAGAGTGCGAAATGAATGTGCCCTTACTATATACGTATAACACATCAGACACCAGTAAACATTTTGGATCAAGATTTAATGACAAAGTTGAACATGACAATCTCATTCACGGAAGAGGGCATAGTATGTTCCACTCCATGAATGCACTACTCAAATGTATGCAAGATGATTAGACCATACTCAGGACACATGGCCATGAGGGCCATACCATTAGAGCCAGAAATGTTTGCATATAGTATGCGTGTGCTTATGGCAGGATTGCCAGGCCTTGCAGACAAAATCATGAGAACCCCTGATGAGTTCTTATTCAGACCCAGAATATCGATGCACGAGGAGGAGGGACAAGTATGTCCCTTGACGATACACACAGCTGCAATACGAGGGAAAGTGGCCTTGGTTGACGGTTATGATGACGAGGGCAGACAATGGTGCGCGATAATTGCCATTGAAGAAGGATAGAGAGAAACGAGGAAAATTCACGGTGCGGGCAGCATGTGACAAGCCGAGCGAGAAGAGGCACGGCTTCAAACCTACGCTTGCCATCCGCCCAGACAGAGATATCAGAACTTTTTGAGACAAGAAGATGCAGTTTCGAGGCCAACCACAGTGAACTAATTGACACATAGCCACTAAAATAATTATTGATTAAAGGAAGGCAGGGTGAATCAAGGGCCACCCTGCACCTGGTTGACCGTTCTGCATGCTGCTAAGTAAAGTGGAAATGTATGCATGGGGTTGATGCCAACCCAATCACAATGGACCAAATAATCTAGGGTCCTATAGTTAGTAGAACCAATGAGATGTCGTACTTTTAGTGACGTCTACAATAGTCATGTTGAAGGATGGGCTTAGATGCCCACCTGACAGCATTTTACCCAATCCCCTCACTCCCTTACCATATACAGATATAGTACCTATAGTAAAGTTACCTTTTCCTAAACAATAGAATTGTATGTTAACTTTTGAGTGTTACACGTCAATTATGACGAGTTTTAAGTACAAATGTTATAGCTTGTATGAAGTTCATTGGAGTTGAAGTGAGACAGACTATCGCATCACTGCTGATTGCCATGACTCCCCGTTTTTTGTACTTATCATTAAACTGACAAGTACTGATCCTCATTACGATGAGGATCAGTGAATTATTTTGTACTGAATAATGTTCCCTTTGTATGAAATCTTCCTTTTTAGTACCATGAAGGGTATTTTTAAGTCTATGAAATATGGATGGTTCGTATGAAATAACATTTAAGATGGAATGTTTTTGTTTATAGAAGTTGGTCTGTGACATATGGATCCTTGATGTATTGCAAGAAATGTTCTCTTTCCTTTGTTTTCTTTTATATAAATGTATCTAATTATTGACATTTACTTTTGGGAACATTTTGAAATTAGTGTGCAGAGTTCAAATTTTAACTGAGACCCACTTAAAAATAATTTTTAAAACGTATACATGTGTGTGTACAAGGGTGTGTCAGGCCTGGAAAATCAACCACTGAAATGTTCTCCCAGTCAAAGTTTTCCAATATAAACACAATGGAATTTCTGTGGATTTTCTTGAAGATGTAATGCAAATTGTAGATTCCCTGTGCAAACATTTAGCGTATCTATGTGGAATATCGGGATTATTCATGCATTTGTGTTCAAAAGAGCTAGACCCTCCCTTTATCATGTATTATGATCCTCATGGAATTGCATTTGAAACATAATATTTACTGTTAAATTAACATAGCTGAAAGACCCCTGTTCCCCAAAGGGTCATTAGATAGTGCTTTCACTTTGATATTGTCAAAGGTTAGTGTTTTCTGCTTCATTGGCTTTGAGGTATTTAAGATTTGGAAGGGCATTAGACTCTGGTACGCATCCTGGGAGGGAACGGGTGCTGGTGTTGGTTGTACTCCAAGAGGGGAACTGTTGTAGTCTTCATATCTGTCCTCCATAACCCCAAATTCAGCATATTCAAACTGGCCGTATTTTGTTGTCTTTGAAACACCTTTTGAAGTACACACACCTCTACTTTATGCTCATTCTTCAGATGGGAAAGGTTTTGCCTTTGCAAGGGCTACACACTTGTGCCATATTTTCTCATCCTGGTTTGCCAGCATCATCAAAGATTGTTCTAACTGGGAACCCACAATGAGGATGTTCATTCTTTTCTCCTTTCAGGTATTCTGAGGATGGTAACGTTGTGGCCATTTGCTGGAATGAAACACGGCCTTAAAAAGGACGGAGTGTTAGAATAGTTCCCCTTGGACAGATGAAAGTGTCGCATAGCCCTTGGAACTGGAAATACCTCTGCGGCAGAGATGACCTAGACAGCATTTTTCCATCATCTAGTTTGTTAAAAAAGGATTTGCAGAGAAAGTATAATTCTGTAACTTCACTTAGCAAATACAAAAATCAAAATCACTGCAATTCCTATTGTTTGAACTTTGTAAGAAATGTCTTCACATTATGTTTGTCATTTGTGATAAGTTCTACAACAAAAAACGGACATCCTGTTTGCAATTTCAGCTGAAGCAGCTTGGAATGTGGCAGCCCTCTTTTTGCATTTCCTGCAGCCACATCTCTGCAAGCAGCGATCGACTCATCAGTAGGTATCTACGCCGGCACGACTGCATCCTCACCAGCTGCGCCTCAAAAGCGCAAAGTGTTGTGTGCATCTCCAATGACATTTTAAACAGCACCTGTCAATGGCGTGTTCTTCATTTCTCAAGTGCAGTTTTTTTTGTTGCATAGTTTCGTTTTCAAGCAAGGTTGCACATCATAGTGTGATGCTATGCCAACATTTTCATGTGGTGAATAATACGCCTGGTGGCTGTGGAGCAGTGGTGTTAATTGAAGTTCCTTAACAAAAGAAGTTTAATTAAACAAACTTACTTGTAAAGATTTACTTTCAGTGTTTGCAAGGGTCCGAATGTTCATTGAAGGGGATTCGTTTGTCACGAGTTTGTCCATCAAACAGTCATTCCAGTGTTATCTTTTCCCTCAAATGTTTTCTTCTCCCAAGACGCCCTCTTCTCGCCATTCCTCTTGGCTGTCTGGGTCAGTTTACCTGTTTGCACCATCCAACACATTTCTCCTAATCCCAGGGCTGCCAGCAGGGATTGGCAAGGGTTCTTCTCCTTCTTGACACTATTGCCTGGAGGAATATTTTCTAACTATGGAATTGGTTCCTTTGGCAGAAGGCCTGGATCCAATTCCCAACTTTTGCTGGATTCTCAGAAATGTTTGTAGGGTCCCATATGGCCCAACATGGGTTCTGACTTTTTAAAGTCTTCCATACATTGATTGTCTCGGTAGAACTTTTTTGCACTGAATTGGTTGCTAAAAATGTTCCACGTTCTTGCTTCAATTATTATTGTCTGGTTCACAATCAGAATGCTCTGGGATTCTCACTCCACTTCCCAGAATGCAGCACTAATGATCTCTGCCCCCAGCCTCGGAACACTTCAAGGATTGTCACTCCAATTGCCAAACTGTTGTATTTTCTTACTGGTTCAATTATCTTTCTCGGACATTTGCTGCTTTGCGTATTCTCCCTCCAGCTCCCAGTATGCAGCACTTCCTTACTTGGTTCAATTGTCTTTCCCATACTTGAAACACTTTTGGGATTTGCCGCGACGACGCGCTCAAGACCAGTCGACATAATACCCATTGAAATTGACTTATCTGTTGCAATCCCCCCCGCTCCCCCGGGCGGAAGAAGAAACGCAGATGGTGCCGAAGCAGGTCACATGACACAAAGGCTTTTTAGATGGGTCTTCTCACACTTCCCAGAGAATGATTACACAATCCAAACACTTCCTAGGCATAAAATGGATCCATTCCTTGCAGAATGTCTTGGCCTTTGGCATATTGCTCTTCACTCTGTCCACGGCAGGTTCAATGTCTGCCTCTAATGTTATGCAGTTGACTGTGTTTCTATTCAATCACTCGCCTTTCGAGGGCCTCTTGGTGTGCATGTGGTAGACCAATGTTAAAATCTCCACAAGGGAATTAAGATTTCTTTCCCGCAAACATGTTCCTACAGCGGTGCATAATCTCTCCCATTACACTCAGTAGCTCCCAGACTGAGGGTCAGCTTCCCAGTCTGAAACAAGGCTTCATATGTGATGCTTTTACCAATTTTACTGTACAATGCTAACACTTTTGAGCGATTTCATTCGTCACCTAGCTACTTATGCAGTTTGTTTAAATCATTCACTACTCTATGTCCTAAATTCTTTCAGGTTCTTTTCTGCTTAGACTTTTTTCCACTTCACTGTTGGGTCTGTCATTGGATCTACCTTTTAAGAAACAGCTGTATTCCCTTTTCAAGTGTTATTTCACCCTTTAGGGCCCATCTTATTAATGTGCTGGTAATAGTAAATAAAAGGATGTATCTGCAAATACCTCCTGTTTATTCTGCCTCCCTGATTATGGGCCTGGCGGTATTAAATCATTGGGTACATACCACCCGATTAAAAGGTCAAAAACCTCATATTTTCCCCTTCAATTTTTCGCGCCACCCAAGAGACACAGGTAAACATTTCAAAGGTCCCTCATAGCAAGTGCTTCGATGCAGGAAAAACACCGTCCATGGGGACAAGGAAAGGGGGTGGAAAGGTGGACATCTCCGAGGCAGATCTTCTCCCCGCCTCTGCAGCGTAGAGCGTAGAAGTGTAAAAGGCGGCTTACCCCGAATGATAAAAACTTGAACCGTAGTTGTATGATCGGCTACTGGACACAATCCATTTCCATCCTCAAAATCAGAGTGATCATGGAGTACACAAACACTGCATGTGGGTTTCCAGACTTACTGCATGGGGGGGGGGTGTCTGGAAATCTGCGGCGTTACCATTGGTAGAGCAGGAAACCTAGAATGATGTTGAGGCAACTGCATCTCTGCAAACAGTAATGGCGATTTCCGCAGGCGGAGATTACATGCAAAATGCTTTGGGGTGTATAGGGCACCCCAGTGTCATTGTTTACAATACTTATATGCTTCGCTTTATGTTTCTTTCTTTTTTACACGTTTCACCCTGTATCCTGGAAGGCATTCGACTTTTGTCTGTAAATCGATATTATGTATTTGTGAAAATACAATTTGATAAGGCCATACAGTGACAGGTTTTTTCGTTTTAACATCCATAACAGGTGTCATACATATATACTTATTCAAACTGTATATGTGGCTTAATTATTAGACTATGAAACACGCATTAACATGTAAACTATTGGACCCGTAGATTCCACAATCAAGCACGCCCTTTACCTGTAGCTAATGAGTCCATTATATTACCTATAGACGCCCTGGGCATAGTGACCCTGCCATCACTCCCCAAAGTCATGTCCCATGCAGAGGGGCTGCAACTGCCCTGCCCAAGGAGAATGACCTGAAGCCATATCAGGCAAGCCCTGTGCCTAGGGCAGACTGACCCCACATATAGGAAATGGCCTGCAGCAATGCCCTGCGGGCACGGGATGTGGCCCTCACCAATGCTACAAAGTGTTAATTGCACAGATGCAACATATGCACTTTGATGTACTTCAGTCCCATCCATGCACGTTTAGTGGCTTGCACTAGGAAATGCAAACATTGCATGAGAACCCAGACGCACATGCACTTTTTGCACATCGTAGCATAAGCAAGCGTAAAGACCTCCAGCCGGGTGCACAGTTGCTAAAACCTGGCGGATCCCACAGGAATCCATTGAATAAATGCCAGCACCGGGGTTCCATTGCGGGCGTTCATGTATTACTTTTGGGCGCGTGAAGGGTGTGGCTCGGGAGGACCCAAACATTTTGGTCCGTGCCCAACTCGTGCCTACCAAAAAGTACAAAATCCCCTGGAGCACAAAAAGTGGTTCAACGTTTGCGCCTGGTTCTACACCCCTAGTTGGCAAAATGCGCCCCATAGTGTTTCCACGTTTAGTGCCCACGGGACGAATTTACACAGCTTCTACCATTGCTTTCTGGAACATCACCCAGAGACAACATTGGATGCGAGCAAAGCTGATAGCGCATACGAGGACCCCATGTCTCTGAAATGGTATTACCCAAATTGACCTTTTGTCCTAATTGACCTAATAGTAGTGGTCCTAATTGACCTTTCTTTTACTTTTTATATATATGCCTGGGGTGGGTTTGGGGTAATAAATAATATAATAGGGTTGGGTAGGAGGTTGCAGGGGTTTTGTATTGAGTGGAGGTTGCGGGGGTTTCCCGCATTCATGTCCTAATTGACCTTCATTTCACGATCAGTTGTGCAGAAGGTCAATTCTCCAGAGATCAATTGTGAAATACATCCCTCTGAAATATCAAGAAACTTCAGTTCCACAGTTCCACGTTTCCTTTTCTATAATCCCGAAAAAAAGCAGTCGATATATAAGGTTTTACCATAGCTCTAGCGTGTGAGTTGAGAGCTATGGTTTTACAGTATAATAAGACATCATTTTGCACCATGACCTTTGGCCATGCCCAGTGCAAGCACCATGGGCCGTGCCCTGGTGACGTTGTGCCAGAAGGGCTCGTCGATGCTGTTGCCCAGGCGAGAACTGTTTTAGGGCCTGCCGGAATCCTGATGGTGTGGGCACCTTCCCCAACAGCTGCAGCGACAGTGTCTCAAGTGCGTGGGTCTCCCTCCAGGGGAAGAATTGTGGAACGCTTTCCGGTGCTTTTCAGAGCAGGTCCGGGTCAGCCGGGAATTGTGTGCGTCATATCCTTGGAGATGGACTTGTGGCCTTTCGTGTTTGTTCAAACATTCTTTAGCCGACATGATATTTATTCCGAGTGAAGAGGTGTATTTAGCGTTGTGCCATTAATAGGACAACACAACTGGTGGCAATGTATTCCATTTAACTTGTACTTGAGCGTTTGTCCCGCAGCCATTTTGCTTTTCTTACAAAAATTGATAATCTGGAGTAGGGAGACAAGGGTATAGTGCCGTTTTTATTTGCTGGCCGACGTGCATATTTAGCAGGCTGTCTTTTGCTCTCTTTTTCAGGGGTCTGCAACGTTTGGCTCTCCATATGTATTGGACTACATCTACCATCGGCCCCAAAAAGTGTAGTCAATGGTGAGGGGACATAGGCGCTGTCGTTCAAAACAAACATCTGGGGATCCGTTTCTGATTGGGGGTTTTCTACCAGGTCTTTCTGGTAAATATGTTGGGCTATGTGTTTGCATTAACAAGACCACTCTATAACAAAGTCAGCACAGTCTCACAGGAAGGACCCTCCCCTCCAAAGAACGTTTCTCGAGTCGAAAACAAGAAAACGATAACTTCTTGTTTCAGAAAGTAGAAGAACGCTGTACATATGTGGACCCCACCCATTTCGACAGCTCAGTATACATACTTTCCATCTTCGGGTTCACATATCTGCTGGTACGGCCCAAAAGGTCCAGTCTCTCTCGGTTCGGGGATATTACCCACTTTTGTCGAATGACAGTTTCACCGATTTCTTTAGCTGCATTTTTTCCCGTTTATTTTTTTTTAGATAAGTTTGGTTAAGTCATATAGATGCGGTAGAGGTGCAAAAGGGGGTGCTCGGAACTCCCCCTGTTTTTTGCATTAAAAAAGTGTCAACACCAGCAAAAGAAATTCAGCAAAATGTAATTTTGCAAAAAAAAGTCAGGAAGGCCGTCATAGATTTCTGTTGCAGTAGGTGGATGCTTTGCTATCCAGGTTCCAAGACATTCTCACTTTTGTTTTACCTCCGAGATATCGAGCCTTTGAAAACCCACGTTGTTGATGAAAGTGTGACATTGTTGTGGATGGTTGGGAAGCTTAGAAGTAACGCAGATGTCCTATGTGTGCAATAAATCATACAAAAACATCACAAGACACAACAATAATCCCAGCTAACTTTTGGCTGAGGATATGACAACACTTGCTTGTTTGTAGGACTTAATTACTTTTGTTTATGTTCAGCCAATTTCACACGTTATTCTAGTAATGTGTGTCAGGGTTTCACTCTTCAACTTTATTATTTTTTATTTATTTATACATTTGTATAGCACACTTAACCAGGATCGGACTGGTGCATTACATTGTCTCGGCCACCAATGAAAAAGTGGCCCACGGTTGCAAATGGAAATTCATTCCTTTTGTGACAGACTGAGTAGTACCCAAGGAGGACATTTTTGATAAAACGTGATGCAAATTGTGCATTTTAAAGAATATTTATTCAGCAACACTGGTCAAAACTATTAGCCACATAGTGAAGTAACTCATCAAACTGGTCCACATTGGCCATAAAAGTGACCCACTTTGACCCACAAAACTGGCCCACACAAGTATTTTGCATTTTTGGTTCGGCCATGGGCCTTTTGCCCTATAGGCCAGTCCGAGCCTGCACTTAACGCTTGGAGGCCTAGGTGCTGGTTAGTTAGCAGGATAGGTGCTGCTAACGAAACAGGAAGGTTTTCAGTCTCTTAAGGAACACTGTCGGAGGGCTCCAGTCTCAAGGCAGGGGGAAGGGTGTTCCAGAGTGTAGCCGCGGAGACGGGGAAGCTGGAGCCTCTGGCTTCGGCCCGCTTGAATCTGGATACACTAAGTACCACCTGTAGGTTTCTGTTCTGATCAGCATTTTTATTCTGATCTTTTTCACTCACATTGCTGTAGAGTTTTGTCAGCATGGGAGAGCTTTTTATGTGTTTTGTCATTGCAAATGTTGTATTCTCTTTCACTGCACTTGTTCCTTTTTTATTTTCCAGTGTGTTACACGTGAGGGCATTGTTATGGAGCGCGGTGGCTCCCATACAACGCAGACCCAGGGAGCCGCAACGAAGACACAGGACACATCAGTGTAGATGTCCGGCTACGCTTGTGCACTGCTTTGTGCCTTGCTTGATGTCCCTTTTGTTCCCCTTGCGTCCTTACGCACAGTGGCACAGTCTCTTAAAGAGGCCACACAACACTCCTCCTTTTTCACAACATTAACTGCATAGGATCAATTAATATATTATAAACGCCAACATGTGGGGAATCACAGGTTCATGTTCATACAGCCACAACCTAGTCCTGCAAGTATGCCGGACGGGCTTGGTACTCCCTCATGGGATACCTTCTTTCTTCAGCGGGCTCACTGGTAGGTTCGGCCTACAGCTCTGCTCCATCTAGGTCTTCAGGATACCATGCATCCCCTTCATGCTGGGACTTTTCCCCCCTCGTCCTCATCTTTGCTCCCTCCACTGGAAAAACACTGTCCACTACTCAATTCAAGGGATGCCATCATCTCAAGCTTCTTCAAGAAACACAAGTTTTGTGTGACAGTGTCTCGAACATTGGAAACTGTAATCATTGATCTTTTGACATCCACTACTTCAAACATGCTGGGTTCGTATGGCAGGGTCATCTTGCCAGGTCATCTTGCCAACCGGGTGATCGGACCTCACCAGTACCATGTCTTCCAATGCCAGATCATAGTCTTGCAGACCTCAGCGAACGTTCTCCCCTTCATTTGCGCTTCTATGATCTTCCAGCACCTTCTGATCATCGATTATGCCAGGAGCTCGGTGTTCCAGATCGGGCAACAGGCCTCTGGGGGCACCTGTTAAACAGAGCCTCTGCTGAGGGAACTCCTGTGGCGCAGTGAGGTGTTGTGCGGTACCTCCTTAGGAAATGATATAATGCATGCTTGAGACACAGTCCCTCGCTATGGGCAATTTGGAAAACACCTTATTGAGGGTCCTCGAAAATTGATCCGCCTCCCCATTGGCTCTCAACCACACTGGTGAAATCTTCCTGTGGACAATCCTGCACTGCTGCATAACTGTCGAAAAACCCTCACCCTGAAAAGAGGGTCCTTTGTCGGAGCATACCACTTCAGGTAGGCCATGGTGTGCAAAGACCTTTTCCATTGTCGGTATTACATCTGGCAGGGCCATGGACGACACAAACTCCACCTCCGGGTATTAAGCCCACATCACCAAGAAGTGGGTGTTCCTGCCAGTTGACCCAAAATCGACATGGACCACCTCCCATGCAACTCTGTGGCATTGACTCAACCGGTGATTCCTTTTGCACTGGAGCCGATGATTGACACCATATACACGATTTAATGAACCAATCAACACTTTCCTCAAGCCCTGGGAACCATATTATAATTCTCAGGCATGACTTAGTCTTGGCAGTCCCTTGGTGGCCATGGTGTGCTAACTCAATCATCTGTGGAATGAGTCTGAATGGGACGCCCATCTTTGCTTCTAGACCATCGTCTGTGAAAGTTAGTTCATTCCTAACTTGCATAGCTGTTCGAGCACCACTCGGGCAGTATTCGTGCATTTGTCTAAATTCACCAACACCCTTTTCCAATATTCTTTCGTGATGGCATCCTTCAAGATTTGGAAGCATTCATTGCTTTCTGACGCAACTCTCAACTCCTCCATGACATAGAGTTTGGCATTGCGGCCTCTGTAAGCAGACATACAAAATCCTCTGTCTCTTCTGCATTTTTGGTTGATGTAGAGTCTCGAGGGGAAGGGTGCCTAGACAAATAATCAGCAGCATAGTCATTCCCCGGACCATATAGAAGACTGACTTCATACTTTAAAATAGCCAACACCCATTTTTCGATCCTCGCAGGTGGCTTGGATGAGGACCCATCCAGGAATGGTACAAGTGGTTTATGGTGTGTGATCAGCGTCACCGGTCACCCATAAATTTACAGGTGTAAATGCCTGCATCCCCACAGTACAGCAAGTGTCTCGCGCTCGATCTGCGTTCAGCGTTGTTCAGCCGCAGGCAAAGCTCTACTTTCAAACGCAACTGGTTTCACACACCCACTTTTGCCAATCTGAGTGAGCACAGCCCCCACCCCAAAAGGGCTAGCGTCAACAACTAACTCTGAGGATTTTCTGGGTTGAAGCATGCCATTGTGCGTTTTGCCGTGAGGGTCTGTTTTATTTCCTCGACCTGTGACTGCTGAAGAGGCGTCCATTGCCAGGGGGGGGGCCTTTTAGTCAGGTTGTGCAGTGGCTCAGAGATCGTGGCAAGGTCTTTAATAAATCGCCCACAATAGGTCACCCCACCTAGGAAACTGCACACCTTGGAGACATTCTCAGGAGGCCTGGCGTCCTTGATATGTCGCACTTTGGCTGGATCAGCCGAGACACCCCCCTCCTGAAACATAAACCCAAATAATTCCAGCCTCCTCTGCAGAAATTCATATTTGTCTTTGTGAAGTGTAAGACCGAGTGAGCGAACATGCTCCAGTACCTTCTCCAGCCTCTCCAGATATTGACCTTCTGACTTTGCAAAAACAAAATGTTCTCACTAATATTCAGAGCAACAGGGAATTCCAGCCAACACACTCCTCACCTCTGCCGCGGAGGAAACGCCAAAGCTCAACCTCTTATAATGCTCTCAAGTCCAGTTTGGAAAAAAACACTGCACCGTGTAGATCCGTGACTATGTCGCCTATCATTGGTGTTATGTGTCTCTCCATCTAAATGGCTTTGTTGGGGGAGGCATATGTCGACACAGATGCGGACTGGGTCAGGTTGTTTTGGCTTTCGAGCCACCAGAATTGGGGACATCCATGGGGTGGGACCCTCCACAGGCTCTATGATATCCAGCTGCACCAGGTTATCCAACTCACGTTCAACCTGTTCCCTCAGATGAAAAGTAATGCTAATGTGTCTTAAAACGACCGGCTGTACAGTCTCATAACTATGCAGGCAAATCGGTTTCCCTTTTATTTTCCCGATGCCTGAAATAACATCTGCAACTTTTTCACCAGCGACTGTACGTCCTCCACATATACTCAAAATTCAATACGAACAATTTCAAGGGCTTCAGCAGCTGCCCAACCCAGTAGTGTGTCTCTGCTGACCTTTGGTTACAAATCTTATTTTGCTTTCTGAGAAACGTCAGAGATGAACATGCCATCCAGTGGTAGAGGTGTCTTACCCCCAAATGTGAAAATACGCACTGCCCAGCATTAGGGGGGGCCATCTAGCATAGTGTAGTGAGAATGGGCCATGAAATTAACTGAGGCCCCTATGTCAATGAGAACAGGGACTTGTGTTCCACTGACACCCAGCACACACTTGGGCTGGCATTTCCTTTGCTTGCCAATTTCGCACACACTCAAGATGAAAAAACATCTTCGTCATCATTGTCAAAGATTTGTTCAGTCTCCTCCACAGCAGGCTCAACTTGTGCCACCTTCGGAGGTTGCCTTGGAATGGATGGTTGCTGCCTCGCAGGGCCTCTGGATGGCGTAGCTGGCACCGGTGCACAGCACACCGTTGCATAGTGGTAGGCAACACCACATCTTCCGCCCCTGTGTCGTTTTGCCGGGTAGTCCGCGGAATGTGGCAGATCATACCCACACTGTGGACACAGAGAGAGGGAACCTCTGCTTGTTTGTCCCGCTGTGGCCACGTGCCTTTCTTACCATGTCTGGACAATTGTTAGCTGCCCACAGCACACACTTCTTCCAGTTTAATAGTTTGTATAGCAGCGTCCATTTTCAAAGCAAGGACATCAGCTAATTCATGCGATCGACCCAATTCAAGAATTCGTGCCAACGTGATGCCAGGATCTCTCAAAATGTGCCTCCTCATTTTACCTGAAGAGCAACTTTGTGCCAACTGTTTGGCAAAGCTCTTCCTCTTTGTTGGCCAATGCACACAATAGCGCCAATTGCCTCAGTCTGCCATGAAACACATCCATCGATTGTTCAGCTTTTGTTTGGCTGAACACATTACAAAACATTCATAATCAATATTCACCATTGGGGTGAAGTACTCCCTCAGCACAACCTTGGCCACCAAGTATGAGTTATTGGCAGGCCGCAACATTTTGAAAATCTTGTGTACCGCCGGACCACAGAGTACAGGCGCATGGATTTCATGGCCTGGTCATTGAGCTCACCCATAGCATCAAAGTACATCTCCAATCCCTCCATCTATAAGCTCCAACGTGGGCCTAGGCTGGATGGGCTACCAGACGTATCAAATTCTACCAGGGGTGCCAATGAGTGCTGCTGCCGAGGCAGTTGCACAGCCGCAAAGGCCGCACTGACATTATCCACCATGATGACGTCTCTCACAGACGATGTCTCCACCAGTCACATGGGTGCATGTGCACTCTGTTAGGGAGTCGCAACCCAGGGTAGCACCTCCAGGCGTGCTAGGCACACACAGCAGGTGCCTTAGCAGAACACCTGCAAGGATCGTTGATCCACAAGAGTCACTATATCAACGAAGATGAACATCGTGAGAAAAGGAGAACAATTTATTTTGGTCTTCTTTAACCCGTGAGGTGCAAGAGCACTCCCCATGGGAGCCGCAACCATGGGGGGTTGGGGGTAGTCCTACGTGTGCCCACACTGCAAGTAGATTCTCAGTAGGCCTCCAATGCCTATCCTGAAGCCACGGGGGCCATGCAGCAGAGTCCTGCTCACGGGACACATGCTTGCAAGTCACCACAACAGCAAACGGCACATCGGCCGAGTGCACCGTAGGGTTCGTCGGGCCGGTGAGATCACTCCCTGACCGAGAATACGCCTCAACACCAATGTTATGGAGCGTGGGCTCCCACACAATGCAGGCCTAGGGAGCCACAATGAAGACAAGGATATGTCAGTGTAGATGTGGGGCTCTGCTAGTGCACTGTTCTGTGCCTTGCGTGACATTCATTTTATTATCCTTGCGTCCTTATGTCAACAATAACACAGTCTCTTAAAGAGACCACACAACGGACCCTGGCGATGTTTGATGGTGTACCAGCTAAACGTAGAGCCTAGGGCCACGCAGAGACGTGCACAGGGTAGGGCCTTAGTGGGCAAGTACCACCCAAAACCTACAAATGCGCACTCAGTGGCTGGGGGAGTCCATGCCAGGCTCAGTTCCTTGATCTGCCATCCTCCCCATGTGTTGCTCGGCATGGCTGTGCTAGTCTGCTTAGTTATCTGTTTTTAAAAAGTGTGCACATGCTCGTGGCGTGCTGGTTGCCAAGCAATCGTGCAGACAGCCAACCAAGCTCTTGTACAGCAGTGCTGGAGCACCCCTTTTGTTAGTCCTTCCAGGGGCGCTGGCACCTTGGATAAGGATTCCTTCATGCCCGCAGTGTACCTGGTTGCTGCTGGCTCCTTTGCGCCTCTGGCTGCTGCCTGTGCCCACCCTGGCCGAAGAGAGGATTCTGAAGGTGTTAGTGTATGTTTGGGCCATCATGCATGTTTGTGTGTATATAATGTGTGGGGTGTGAGTGTCTGACATGTGTCTCTGTGTGTATGTAAACATTTAGTGAGGGACTCTAGTCTGTTTAACTGCGGGTTGTCGAATGTGTGTTTGTGTATATTTAATGAAAAGGTGGGGAATGTGAGTGTCTGATATGTAAAAGTTGAGTATGGGACTGTAGGCTGTGCCGTTGGGAGGGAGGGAGAGGGGTGGGGTGGGGGGGGATGGGTGTGTGTGTGTGTGCGTGTGTGTGTGTGTGCGTGCGTGCGTGTGTGTGTGTGTGTGTGTGTGCACGTGTCTGAGTGAAATCATGCACATGTGACTGTATGAAGGAAGGATTCATTTAGTGGCATGCCATGGCGGTCTAGGCAGTAGCAAACGGTGCATGCAAGTGAGATTTGAAATGGGGGTTAGTGGGGGGTTGACTTAGACCAGCTATTGGTCTAGGAATGTGACAAATCGATATTAAGGCGACACACGCAAACTTAAGTGTTATTGAGTGGCAAGGGGTTGGAGGGTTTGGAGGGGTGGGAGGGTGCTAAAAGGGGACTGGCTAGATACTGCTGTGGCATGGGATTTTGTACTTAAACTAAAGGCAAAGCCAACATGTTGACTGTTCTTACATGGGGGAAAGGAAGGCATGTTTCCTTAATGGGGCATGGCATTGTTTTCCTGGTGGTGAGGTAAAAGGAAACATGATAAGTGTTTTTATATTGGGGGTGGGGGGCATTGGTGCGACCCACGAGGCATTGTTTCTTACTGTGGCATGACATTGCGTTCGTGGGCAAATACAACATGATGAGTGTTCTTATAAGAGAAGGGGAGATTTGTGTATCCAGCAAGGGAATGTTTTCTGACTGTGGCATGCCTTTTCTGTTTTTTTACTGGCATGAATGCAAAGCCAACAGGAGTATGTTCTTACATGGGGATACTGGCATATATTGGCAGAGTCAGGATCAATATTTTTTGTTACAGTATCCTTACTGGCATTCTACGTAAAGGAAACATGAGTATGTTCTTATTTCATTTCATTTTCATGTTATTGAATTTATAGAGTGCCTTTCGCCAAAGTGGGAATGTGGGAATACTGGCATATATAGGCATATATAGGTGTGCCGGCATGGACATGTGGGCGCACAATTACTATGAAAATGTTTTTTACACTTGCAAATTAGTGGCACATAGTGGGTAAAGGCATTATGAAAATGCACTGGAAAATACTCCTGTGCATTGTTGGTGACTTGGCATCTAATGGGCTGTTTTACATCTCTACCCTACAAAACCGTGTGACTTTTTACCTTATTTATCAACTAGAGAGTACTGTAAAATGCACAATTTTAACACACAATGTTAAATGTTTTTTCGAGGGGGAGAAGCCCCACGAAATCCCCATGATTGGTTTGCAGGACAAGCCCCCTTCCCTCTGTGGACGCCCCTTAGCGTGGGCCCTACTTCATTAGTTCCAGGCCCCACTTGTTACACAATCCTGGCTACGCCTCTGGGGCCACGACCTGATTCGTGAGTGTATGCATCCCGGTTGGCAATGAAACAGACTATAGCTGGACATGACAGCGGAGTATTAAAAATGGCCTGACAGGTGCAGCTCTATCCCAGGCCATAGCGGCCCAGAGCAGTTAGACGAAGAGAGGAGTGAACATGTACCATATCAGAAAATTGCAAGTGAAAGTGTCGAAGCAGAAAGCAGAACCCTCTGAAAAAAGGCTCAAGATGAGCTAAAAATCATTTGGAAATCATAGCAACATTATCTGAAGCATAACGTTTTTTTTAAAAAACAATCTTTATTTGTATTTTTGTACATAAGGGAGACAAAAACAAGTCCAACATTCCCCCCTGCCCCCTTTCCCCTTTCTCGACTAATTCCGTGAGACCTCCTGTCCTGTATCATCCCTTTTCACCCTTCAGACCCCCCATTGCATGTGATTAGCCAGCATTGTGTATCAGCATCCCCGGAGGATCGCCCCCAAACCCTTCCATACCCTTGTTCTTCCTTCCCTTTTCCTTGTCGTCTCGCCTCCCCCTTGCTCCACAGCTCATGGTGGTTTCAGATCGTTGGGTATAGCCAGAACATTCAGCAACTGGCCCCAGTTTGCCATTAGCCAGTCCCACTCTGTGTCAGCCCTCGCCCCCCGCAATGTCTCCAGTTTGGTTACCCCCAGTTAAGGGAATCTGCGTGCCACAATGTTATTGATGGTCCCTGTGATGTTTCCACGTGATGGCCATGCAGCGTTTAGCTAATATAACATTTATCAAAAATACACATTCGTGATTTGCTCGTCACACCACACGCTGTCTTGTAGTGCAGAGATCTAGGATGTCCGAGGTCCAATATTGCACAACACATTGTATTCCATGCATGCATTGTAGACTGATATTCATTTCATCTATTGTGAGTTTGGGTTACACAAGCATCAATAAAACATTGATCAATTTCTTAACACAGCATTGTCAAGGACGGCTAGGCCATGATTGTGGTTTTCCGAGCATGCAGGTGTGACAGAATGTCATCGGGCAGAGGGTAGGCTAGCCTGAGCTTTTTTATTTTTTATTACATGCAATTATGTGGGTAATTCTGTTTCTGAAAGGGAGGTCTGATAATCATACCCGCCTTTCTTAAATGCTCCATACCAAAATGACAGTTCACTTATGTGGCTTTGCTGAGATAACCTCCTGGCAGACTCACCACTAGCCCTGGAATGGCGCAGAGTCAGTTCAAAGATCACATGTGCCATACTGACAGCTGTTGAAACAAAACATTTCTGTAGGCAGAGGTGTCTTTTCAACTGTCTAAACCTCTTATTTAAATTATAATAATCATATAACCTCAGTCTGGGGATACTCACAACTGTAAAAGTAAGTTATGCCTAGTCATACAGTGGTGGCTGCTAGGATCACACAATTATATAGCCACAACAATTTGATATCACACTAGTGTCAGTTCTGTGAGCAGGGCACAGCTATGATAGGGACTGATGTGTATTAGTGTCTGGTCAGACTGTCTCCACAGCTGCCATGTGGGTCAATGACCCAATGCTGCCTTTTGATCATCCTGCAAGAAGGAAAACACCATCATCTCACTAAAAAGGAACCCTCTCCAGGAGATTTCCTGGGAGTCAGTGCTTCAGAGGCGGCAATGACATAACAAAGCCATGCTCACAAAGTGCTGACCACTGGAGTCCCTTTGAAGTCACCCAGCATGGGAAGAGGGCAGAGTTAGGGTAGCCAGAAGGCAGAGGTGGGCTGAGAGAGGGGTTCCACCATCTTGGTTTCTGTTAGGGCTCTCTGCCACCTCCTGCCCCATCCCCATTTACTTCAGGTAAGACACTCTGGGTGTCATGTCATAAGTCAAAGGCATGTGTTACAACAGCCTGGATTGGATCTCTTACAGCACGATTGCTTTGGACCAATCCCTGTGACATTTTACCTTTATGAGTTAGGGGGCACCCTCTCCTTGGTGCATTTTCTATTTGGACTCTAAAGACAAGAAGAAGGATTCAGTGGACCTCTGGTTAGATAACAGTTTGCTCCAAAGTCCTCATCCAGAGAGGTGAAGGCAGCTGTCTTCCAAGGCATCTCCAGGGAACAGTGGGGGTTATCTGCTATGGATCAAGGTCACTCTGTTTGCTGCACTGTAACCAGGGACCCTTTCACTGGAACTGAAGGACCCCAAGTGGGTGCCAGCCAATTAGTGGAATGGAAGCGCAAACCTAAATGGCTCACCTTGGCCTGGAGTGCCTGGATTGGGCCTCCCAGCCACCCAGAAGTCAAGACCCAGATGGAATCTGGTTTCCTCGCCTGAAGAGATCTTTGAGCAATGTTCACCATGCTTGACACACTTTAAACTGCCACGGGATCTGCAGTGCTACTTTTGGCAACCGATTGCTGCACTTCAAAACAGACAGACACTGGATACCAGGCTCGATCCATTGAAGCAGAGCAACTCATCTTCACCCGATCGTTTGCTCAACATCATTGGAGCAATTGACTCGAGCACCGCCTTGACTGCTGGAAGCCACTGACTTGACTGTCTCGAGTGCGGAATTGACCCAGCAGAGCCATCATTTTGCTGGAGACTCAACTGCTGCTGCTAACATTTGGAAGCAATCAACCTGCCATTGGAAACTCTCACTCGAACCATTGGGTGCCTGCATTTTGAAAGTGACTCAAAGTCGTCTGCCAGTAGGATGGTATCAACTCACAGGTCTTGATTTCGTCTTGACTGGATCTAAAACACCAAGAAACCCACCTAGATGCAAGAAACAAGAATTGAAGGTACTGTGAAGAGTCCCTGTCCCCTAGTCCACTTTCTGGGACCACAGTGACTTTTAAGCCTCCCTTTTCTATTTTTTTCTTACAAGAATATACCCTTGACCATTGCCCATACTGATTGCATAATGTGAGGCGTCAGCAATGGGAGGCGGACAACTTTTTGATGATTGTTCAAAACATGCCATTTTATTACATTATAACTGATATTAAATGACTGATTATCCCTACTCTGAGGATTTCCCTGCCTTACATCAACAATGACATTCAGTTTCTTGATAATCTCTCAATAGTCAGGTGAGTTCCCTTCCCCAGGAATCAAAGTGAATTCAGCTCCAATGTTCAACAGAAAGAAACAAGAAAATCCCTGTAGGTAATATAGTCTCAAATCAGTTCTTGATGTTTTAATGTCAAGGTAAGGTTTTGTCAACCAAAGTTCCAACAAAAACAAAGGTTGTCTGCTTGGTGAGATAAGGACTTTCCACTTCCTCAAAATAGCGACAATATTATTCCCAGCCACAATGCTTTGCCACCACTTTCAGTTATCCAAGAAGACTTGCCACAGTCCAAAAGAAATACAACGTCTATAAAAGTTAGTGAAACACAGGTCTTGGTTAACAGTTATGTCTCTATACACAAGATTAGGATTCACAGTAGGTAGCTTTGTCAGGATGACTTCACAATGCTGCTGCTTCTACTTAAACAACTTCACTTCTAGAGTTTCCCATTTTAACATTCTCCTTTGCCTCATAGTATTCTACTTCACTTGCATTAATGAAGTCTTGCACCTACTGACAACCGGATATACCATCACAGCTTCAGGACTTTGTGACTCAAAATAGGTTTTGGTTCTGACAAAGTTCACTTTAAGGTATTTCAACACCTTCAAATAGGCAAGGCACTCTTTCTCTGAATATCACTGGTTTAGCGCCGGGGTCGTAATGAGGCCCTATGTCTCATCCCACGGGATCTCCTCACCACCCTGGGCCTTGTCTCCTTCCTGGTGATTCACCCACTGTACACCACCCCCAAGGTCAAGATCAGGAAGCACCTGTCTTTCCCTGGCCACTTGGGAGTAGACTTTAGGCAGGGGTTCAGTGAGGGATCCGTAGGATTCATCACAATGAACACCACTGGTTTTCAACAGAAAGGTCCCTTTCACAAAAGTGTTCATTCTATGTGTTCATTTTACAGGTGTGGGTTTTCAGAGTGTTTTCTAATTAGTTAGCATTTTATTGTTTTATTAACATCCATATTTATTTTATAGATTCTTGAATGGACTTTCTTTTATTTTTAGAACCAAAGTACTGAAGCTGTTTGGGTTGCTACTTTTATCAGCTCGCACCCCGCCTCAAGATGTAGACGTCGGTTGGCCTGCACTACCAAAAGAGATGAAGGAACTATACCTTTTGGAATGTGCCTGTTTCACCTTTATGATTGGGATCTGTAGTGATTTAGTAGTAGTGTGGGTCTAAGTAGGCAGTTCCTGCAAAGCATTAGTCATTCCATCACAAGGAATGGTGGTGAGAGAGCGAGGGTTTTTGAGCAAGACAGAGATTGAGGGGTGAGTGATGGGAGCAAGGGAATAAGAGGTGGGTATGTGTGAGCAACAGAGTTCATGGTGGGCGCTTTGTTGGGAGCAAGAGGGACTGAGCAAGTGAGAGGGTGAGCGGTGGGTGTTGGTGAGAGTGAAGGCTGGAAGTGAGAGAGAGATTGAGGGGTATTTAGGTGGAGGCAGAGAGTAAGGGGTGAATGAGTGGGACAGGGTCAGGGTGGAGTGATTGATTTACAGCTTAAACACGTGTGTACGCTGCCTTTTTCCCTGAACATTTGCACTCTGTTGCGCAAAGTGAGTAAACGCTGCCTGGCATGCTTGCATGCCAGGCAGCCTTTACTTTTAATTGTTAGCGCTGCTTGCTATGCTCACATGCTTGCACGGCAGGCAGGGTTACAATTCTATTGTGAACACTGCTTGCCATGCATGTATGGTAAGCAGTGTTCACAATAGCAAATTAACCCTGCTCAACATGCAAGATGGATCTCTATGGAGTCTGCCTGCTTTATGCAGGGGAAAGCCTGTGTGGTGCAAGGCCGGGAGTCAGCGACTGGAAGAAACACTGCCACATGCCATGTGCCTAACCCAGTAGCACCAACTATTTAAACAAGCACTCCAGCCTGCAGTGGTGAAGACCTGTGTGGTGCAAGGGCAGGTGTCAGCGACCGTAGGGAAACACTGCCACATGCTACGTGCCTACCCCAGTAGCAACAACTATTTAAACTAGCACTCCAGCCCGTAGTGGTGAAAGCCTGCGTGGTGCAAGGGTGGGTGCCAGCAACCAGAGGGAAACACTGCCACATGCAGTGTGCCTAACCCAGTCACACCAACTATTTAAACCAGCACTCCAGCCTGCAGTGGTGAAAGCCTGTGTGGTGCAAGGACGGTTCTCAGCGACCACAGGGAAACACTGCCAAATGTCTAACCCCATAGCACCAACTATTTGAAACAAGCACTCCAGCCCGTAGTGGTGAAAGCCTGTGTGCTGGGAGGACAGAGGTCCACGACCAGAGGGTGTCTGTGACTGAGTGCGGCTGGGACAGGACGCCAGTCTCATCACATTGATCGGCAGATCAGGCAGAGATCCTGGACCTTGGGTCAGAGAGGACGCAGACGTTATATGGTCAGGTCAGAAGACCGCAGGATCAACAGTGAGAATACAGCATGTATGTTGCTGTCCCAAGTTCAAGCCCAAAGCCAATTAATGCTTACGTTTGTGCTTAACCCTGTGCTTTGTTTCTCAACTTGCCAAGCTTAGGAGGTCTTTGTGCCTAGTCGCACTGCACACATGTATTTGCTTTCCCTTGCCGTGAACAAAGCTGTAATTGAACTCGGACCTGGAATTAAAATGATGCTCTTAATCCGCTTACACGCATATATGCGTTACACTGTCTGGTGTGCTTCGGTACCTTGGTGTGCCCTGAAGAATCACTGTTCAAACAAGACTGCTTCAGCATTTGTACTCCGTGCTTTAAGTGGGGTAAGAAGTTGGGGGTGGCCTTAATTGAGGGGGTGGCTTTCATGATGGGTGTGGTCTTATACTTTGATGGGCATGGCCTAAAGAAGAACATGTAAAAATGGTCTGGCCTACATAACTAAGTGCATATCCAACACAGTCTGGGTACATTCCTTAAAGTATAACAAATCAAAGTTCAACGTCATTATTTTTATTGGACCCTTAACTGGGGCCATTGACAAAAGGTTAGGTGTTGAGGTTCATTAGCATCCCAGTACATAGATCGGGCAAGGCAACCCTTCAAAGCCGCTACACTGCAGAGCCATGCATAAAGTGGGAGATTACTTTAATAGTAAACAAAAACAAGATTTCCAATAGTTAAACCCACCTTTTTTCCATATAGGTTTTTATTGGCATTTTGTTTAAACAAAACAAGAAATAAACCCCCCCTCCTCAACACCTCCTCCACTTCCCAGGTCTTGATAGATCCAGTCCTTTGTCCTCAATTTGGTTACGCTCGTTCTGTTTTCTCCCATTGGCTCAATTGCCTCCTCGCTTCTCTTCTCGTAGGTTTGTGGGTTGCTGTCTCTCCCTCCCATCCCTATTGACTTCTATGGTTTGTTAACGTGTCTGTTTCTCTGGGCAGGGGTGAGGTTTTAGATTATTCCCAGTAGTTTCATCCTCCTTGGGCACCATGCGTTTTTGGAGTCCTACATTAAAAATGTAATCACTAGGTCCCAGTCCATAAGGAATATCTGGTGGTCCCCCCTGAGGGAGTATGACATCTACTCCATGGCGACTAAATCCCATACTTTCCCCACCCATTCATGTTCTCTGGGTGCGGTCTTTGATTTCCACTTGCGAGCTACCAGCAGTGCTGCAGTCATTACCAGAATCATGTAGACTTTTCTTTGTGCTCCCGTGGGAAGACTCTCCAGATCTCCCCCTAGGCTCATTATGAACAAACCCAGGTTGCCCTTCTCTCCCACCCCTAGTATTTCTTTCACTGCTTCTTGGATCGTTAGCCAAAATGGTTGGACTTTCGGGCATTGCCACCAGATGTTCCTCCAGTTCCCCTCCTCCCTTCAGCAGAGTTTGGATGTAGTCTGGTTGATTGCATACAGTTTGGTGGGGGTAAGGTGCTATTGGTACGTCATCTTTATCCAAATTTCCTGCATCTGCAGTGACTGTGCAACTCGGGGGTTGTTTGCCATAGTCCTGTCCATTGGTCATCGTCAATCGTATGCTCCGTCTCCTTTTCCCTATTGCCCATGAAGCGTCTTACTCCTTCTTTTTCCCCTCCTTTAATTAGCCTGTATATTGCCCCCACAATGTGTTTGTCTCCTGTGTTGGTAGTAACACATTTCTCGAATGGGGTCAAGTCTCTTGTTGCCACCTCTTTTACTTTAGGCTCCTGAAGCCAGTGTCTCAGTAGGGCGTAGTAGAATTTCTCCCCTTCCCCCACCCCAAAGTCTAATTAGCACTGGGGGAAGGTTTTTATCCCCCACCTTCAAAAAAGTCCCTTATCTTGTGGCATCCCCCTTCCTGCCATTTATAAACCTATTTTTGGACATTCCAGGCATGAATTGTGGATTCCTGAAGATCGGAGTGAGGGGTGACGAGAAGGTGGTCCTCTTAGAGCATTTTGCCAATGTATCCCATGAGTTCCCTACCAGGGTTTCAATTTCGCTACAGTACATGTTATGGGGAGTGTCTTCCCTGGGCACCGAGAGGACCACTTCGAGGTGCATCCCCACCGCTGCCCTGTCCATTTCTCTACACATTTTCTCTCAGTTGTCTTTTGACCAGTCCCTGAGTTTCTGGGTAGTAACATCACCTTGTTTGAGATTCTTGTTTTTTTGCAAATTTGGGCTCTTGTGAGTTTCAGGATAGCCCGAAAGTATGACGTGGGGATGTTTATGGGGAGGGCCATAAATACATATAGCAACTTTGGTAGGAGGACCATTTTCAGTACATTGATCCTTCCCATCCAGGAAATGGTCAGAGGGGTCCAGCTTTGCAGCATATTCCTAAAGGATGTCAGTAGTGGGCATAATTTGCGGTGAATTGCTGGGCTAACATTTTTGTGATATGGATTCCTAGGTATTTTATGCTGTTGGGGGCCTAAGAGTATGGAAAGCTGGATTTTAGTTCTTTTTCACTTTCTAGTGGTACTGACAGGTTCAGTATTTCAGATTTTTTGCTATTTATCTCTAGGCCTGCAACCTCTTCGAAATTGGGCTAAAGCTTTGTCCATTGCATAGAGGTATTTCCCCGGGTTTGTTAACATTAATATGTTATGCTATATTATAGGAACTTTTAGAGCACACGGTCACCACAGGGTATCTTGGCACTCGAGGGAGAGAAAGCCCAAACAAGAACTCCACTTAAACCAGTTAAGTCTTAACGGCCTTCCTGAAAGCCAGATGGTTAGGATTTCTTTTATAGCAGTCGGGAGTTCATTCCAGAGTACAGCTGCTGCTACAGAAAAGGCGCAGCCTCCAATCTGCGCCCGGCGGAATGAAGGCACTCATATGTGATCGGCGGATGCTGATCATAAGCTGTGCGTGGCAAAGTAGCGGGTGAACTTGGCGCTGAGAAATTCTGCCCCCTGGTCGTGAAGTGCCCAGTGAATACAGAGAGCCTTGAAATCAATGCGATGCGCCACTGGAAGCCAATGGAGAGATCGAAGCACTGGGGAGATATGAGTTCCGTAGGGCGTGCCAGTAGCCACCCCTGCAGTAAGATCCTGGAGGCGCTGAAGCCGCTGTATCAACCCTTTAGGCTGTGCCAGATAGAGGTAGTTAAAGTAGTCCGGCCGGGATAACACCATGGCAGCCACCACCGGAGGATGAAGAGGGTCTGGAATCATGGGCAGCACTTTCTTTAGCAGTTTAAGCTGGAAATGTCCTGACTGACAGTCAGCCGACACTTGATTATCCATGGACAAAGTGGAGGACAAAACTACGCCTACATTTTTTACTTTCATCACCGGTCCCGGCAAAGGGCCGAGAGAAACAGGCCAGAAAGAGGACACCCAGATTGAGGGGTCAGGAGGATAACCAAACACCAACACCTCTGTCTTATCTCCGTCCAGCTTTAGCAAGTTGCGGTTCATCCATACCCTCACGGCCGTCAGACACTCCCGTAGACAGAACGACGCTTCAGTCCGATCAAGGTCTAAATGAATCAGGATCTGGGTGTCGTCTGCGTTTGTGTAGCATTTGACGCCGAAGGAGCAGATAAGAACCACAAATGCCCAGATGTAAATATTAAATAGGATCGGAGACCAGGAGAAACCCTGCGGCACCCCACAAGTGAGGTGCCAGATAGAGGGAGTTAAAGTAGTCCGGCCGGGATAACACCATGGCAGCCACCACCGGAGGATGAAGAGGGTCTGGAATCATGGGCAGCACTTTCTTTAGCAGTTTAAGCTGGAAATGTCCTGACTAACAGTCAGCCGAGACTTGATTATCCATGGACAAAGTGGAGGACAAGACTACGCCTACATTTTTTACTTTCATCACCAGTCCCGGCAAAGGGCCAAGAGAAACAGGCCAGAAAGAGGACACCCAAATTGAGGGGTCAGGAGGATAACCAAACACCAAAACCTCTGTCTTGTCTCCGTTCAGCTTTAGCAAGTTGCGGTTCATCCATACCCTCACGGCCATCAGACGCTCCCGTAGACAGGACGACGCTTCAGTCCGATCAAGGTCTAAATGAATCAGGATCTGGGTGTCGTCTGCGTACGAGTAGCATTTGACGCTGAAAGAGCAGATAAGAACCACAAATGCCCAGATGTAAATATTAAATAGGATCGGAGACCAGGAGGAACCCTGCGGCACCCCACAAGTGAGGTGGCATGGAGCAGAGAGAAAAGGAGGCATGGCAAGGGTTTGAGTGTGGTCCGCCAGGAAAGGCGTGAATTAATGGCATGTCGTAAGCAAACGCTGCCACCTTGTGTTCCCTACCTCAAAAGGGGACTTCTTCTATATCTTTATTGCCTCTTATCTTGCTCAATAGGGGCTCTAGGTAAATGGTATATAGGAGCGGGGACAGGGGGCAGCCCTGCTTCGTTCCTCTTGTTACTGCTATTGGGTCCGACAGGTCTCTGTTAATTAGTAGACGTAGGGAGGGGTTGCGGTAGTTTGCAGCTATTTTGGCCATAAAGGTTTCCCCAAAGGCCATTTTGTTCATGTCGTGGAGTAGGAATTTCCACTCCACCCTGTCAAAGGATTTTTCCGCATCTAGTGCGACCAATAGTGCTGGCGTGTGTGTATTGTCAACTTTTTTTGACTACGTGGGTGATTCTTTGGGTGTTATTGTGCGTCTGTCTGTTTCTTATGAAGCCTGACTGATCGGAGTCTATCAACTTGGGGAGAGGCTGCTCCAGGCGGTTTGCTAGGGTTGTAGTAAAGATTTTAGCGTCCAAGTTAATGAGCGCTATCGGCCTATATGAGCCGCATAATGTCGGGTCCTTCTCTGGTTCGGGCAAAAGTATGACCTTCGGCTCCTCCATTGATGGTGTCATCCCTGCCACACATTTTTAACAATTAATTGACGATTTCCTAGAGCCCCACAAAATATTCTTCAAGGAAGTGTTTCTTTGCATGAGGTTGCTCACAATGCCATTCAGCAGCTGTTCGTCTCCCTTTGCGAGCCAACTTTTGACAAAGGACAATGGGGCTGATTCATGGAATTATTTGCGCCGAAAAACAGGGATTTGTGCGCCATTCTGCCCGCAAATCCCCTGTTTGACAAAAGGGGATTTGCGGGCAGAATGGCTTTTCCATGTTTATCAGCGCAAACATTCCATGAGGGGCCATTAAGTTTCAGCCACTAACATGAAGAAATAGTGGCCAAATTGCGGGATGCTTGGCTTGACGAAACAATAAAATCCATGGCACTGAAGCCCCTTTCACAACCTGCATTACTTGCAGGCAACAGTTCCATGCAAGCAACTGAAGTTCTAAATGCTTCAAGACACCTTTTATCACCAAACTCCTTAAAATCCCTGAAGACATGGATGGTGTCTCTGATTGGGAGCTGAAATTTGGAACACAGTCTTTGAATTTCTTTTTCACCATACAGAACAATGTCTTCATCGTTAAGTAATTTCATTGCAGAAAATCGCTGAACTTGCCCTACCAAAAGTCTATGTGCATCAACAATTGTGATATCTCGCCTCTGAAGAGCCAGTCCTTTAGTTCTTGAAGGGCATCACATATCGGCCCTAAATCTTTCAGGAAAGGACAGGAGGTAAGCTTCCTAAGAAGACCCTCATATTTGCTTCTGTCTCTTGTGGGTTTTGAGGGCTCCTTGGAAGCTGGTCCGAAATGCTTACACAAAGTAGGGAAGCAGTTCCAAACAGGTTGAACTGTCCTATCACTTGATGCAACCCATTGTGTGTCCAGCATTTTTCCAATCTTCTGCAGCTGCAAACTGAGATCACTGGCAGATCACTGGCAGCCATTTCTAGCTGTCTTGTGATTTTGGTGACATGCTGTATGTGGCGTACAAAGAGTCCATGAACATTTTAAGATGATTGGCCCCACCAACTTCGTCAACTGTGCCTGCTATTGCCAGTTCAAGGCGTTGAGCTAGACAATGGGGGTCATTAGGAGCTTGGAGGTAACCATGGCACTATTAGCGCCATGGCTGCCTCCAAATCCTTACTGACTCCGCCCTGGTGAATGGAGCTATTACCGCCCCATTCCAAGGTTGGTGGGGGTGGTAATTCCCCATTCACCATGGCTCTTCCCCATTCCCATTGAGCCCCCATGGGGCTCAATGGGGCTCAATGGGAATGGGGAAGGCGCTAATAACGGTACCGCAAATTGCGGTACCGTTATTAGCACCAAAGTCCCTTTGCGGGTCCCGTCCTTAACGCCTGGTAAAGGACAGGACCCGCAAAACCAGGCGTTAAAGGAGGACCCGCAAAGGGATCTCGTAATAGGGCAGTAAGGGACTACCGGTACCGGTGCCCTTACCAGTACCGGTAATTCCTTACCGCCCGGGTCGTAATGAGGCCCAATGCCAAGATAAAACAAGATTTAGGAATTCAGCTCGCAATAATGTGGCAATAACGTGGCCACCCCACCTTTTTTACCAAACATTACAGCTGCACCATCAGAACAAATAGCAATCCGGATCTAATGCAACAGGGTTTTTGGGATGCCAACATTCTCAAAATATCCCAGCATAGCTGCCTTTATGGACAAGGCATTTGTCTGTTGCAGCTCAATTAGACCAAAGAACATGGTGACTGGGTTACTATGAGCCCCAAACAGACCCTGCAGATAAATCATTTATTTATTTATTTTATGTATTTATTGTGCATTTGTTAGGCGGTTATACAGTAAGTAAATTCTGTTTCAAAGTGCCCAGAGGGCAACAGGGAGGCAACATGGGATTGGAAAACAATGAATACAGTGGAAGGTAAAGGCGAACCTACTATGCCTTGTGAGTATTCAAAACATTCAAGTGCAGCGAGAAGAAGGGAAGTGGGGGGTGAGGGTAATTGCTGGAATGTCCGTGCCCGTGTTTGAGCAGCAGATGAAGTGCATAGAAATGTAAGTGCGATGCAGCCTCAGGCTGCATTGAGTAGCAAGTGCAGGCCCACAGGATTGAGGCTGGTGGGTGCTGAGGCAAGTGCTGAGAGGTAGACATAGGCTGGGGTGATTGGGTATGGGATGCCAGCTCCCAGAGGGATACATAAGGGCTCTGGCCACCAATCACAGCGACTGTGAGATTAGCAGAGAAGGGACTAAGTGAAGGAAGAGGTGAAGAGGAAAGTCTTGAGAAGTTACCGGAATTTGAGAAAATCCTGCTCAAGACTGAGAGGGAGGGGAGGGGTTGTTCCATAAGAGGGAGACAGCTGGTGAAAGTGATTGGCCACCAACCCCCAGTTTAGCTAAATGCTTTACACACAGAGAGTTGGTAGAGGTCTAGAGAGAGAGTATTTAGTAAGAGAAAGTTGCAGATAGTGTGGTCCCAGGCCCCAGACAGCCTTCTGGGTGGTGCAGAGGGATTTGAATTTAATCTGTACCGCAACCGGGAGCCAGTGAAGAGTTTTTAGGGCAGGAGAGATGCGGTCCCTGGGCTTAAGGCCAAGGATAGGTCTTGCTTCCCTATTCTGGATTATCTGGAGGGGTTGTAAAGTGGAAGAAGGTAGATTCAGGACGAAGCTATTGCAGTAGTCAAGCCTAGAGAGAACCAGGGTTTGGGTAACCTTGAGCTTCTGGGGGAAAGTGAGAAAAGTGAGAATTCCTTTCAGAAGGAAAAGTTCGAAGTGTGAGGGAGCAAGGAGAGAGAGGATTCGAAGATGACTCCAAGGTTTCTGGCTTCAGAAGAAGAAGCAGGGGAGAGCCCATAGAAGATGGCCAGAGTGAGGGGAAAAGGAGGGAGCAGGGGTCCCAATGGGAATGATCTCAGTCTTGCTGGCATTGAGGTCGAGATCATTGGAAGTACACCATGACTGACTGGCAGATAGGCAATCAGGGATGATGGAAGATGCAAGAGGGTCAGCAGGGAGTTTGAAAAAGATTTGTGTGTCATCTGCATAGCACTGAAGTTGGCGAAGAAGGAGGAAATGAGGAGTGTTAGCTGAGCAAGATAAGTGTTGAAGACCCAGGGGAAGAGGTTTGAGCCCTGGGCGACACCATAGGTGGTGAAGGAAGTAGGTGAGGAGAAAGTGCCCAAAATGACTTGGGACAAATAGTCAGTTAGGAAGGAGGTAAGCCAGTCCAGTGCCCACTCCAAGATACCAAGGGTATCATGGAGTCATTTTATGAGGATGGAACGGTTAACCGTATCGAAGGCAGAGGAGAGCTTGAGTAGGATGAGGGCAGCTGGAGAGTTAGAGTCCAGAGATGTCGATTTGTTGCTGAGTCATGCTCTCGTCCACAAACACTGCAATCTTTGGCTTGTGTTCTCTGATATAACATACCAACTTCTTTTGCCTTTCTGATGCAATATGTCTGACTATTACAGTTGCAGTAACATTACTGCACAACACACAGCCCATTGGGCTGCCATTCACTTCATGAAGGTCTACCAAATCTGGGTGATCTGTGAATGGACGATTCCTTTTGGCCAGGTAGAATGCGGTGTGAAAATCTCTGCATGTGCTCTCCAAATGTTTTCCACTGCTTTGCTGCATGGCTTCCATCATGTAGTTCTTTGTTCACTCTGTAAGAATATCTTCTGATGCCATATGAGCACCACTTGACTCGTGCTCCACAATCTTCTTTTGGTGCTGCTTCTGCCTTGCATGTTTGCCAGAACCTGAAAGACCCACCTTTCCGTCAGCCCATTCTATGCTTATGCGCAACCCTTGCCCACTGGAGTGCACCAATAAGCCACCTGTTGATTTCACCTCCCTATATTCACACCATCCAATATGGCCTGAAGCCAGAAAAATCCATTCATATACAGCTTTAATATAACACCATTGCTGCACGCTCCACCAATCAGGTAAAAGAAAAGGCTCTTCTGGCACAGGCTGTAGTGTAGTGGGAGATGCACTGGAGCTAAGAGCAAACAGAGTGAATGGAGGATAGCACAGGGGCAACACGCTGGTCTTGGAAGAAAGTCTACGCAAAGCAACAGAGGTTCGAATCCCAGATCCGCGCTTAGAAACCAAACTCAGGTACGTTATTAGGTGCGTTATAAAAAAACAAATAAATAAATTAGTGCACACATCTTGGCATATCTCTGTTGCCTCACTATTCCGATTGACTGGGCCAGTTCCTCATACCCCACTCAGACTGCTGGCAACCTCCTCCACTTTACATCTTTTCGTTGATGGTATGTAGTCAAACAGAAAAGTCTGCATAGACTTGTACATTGGGAATAGCCTGAGACTTTGCTGGCATTGTTAATGGCTACGAAAAAGCTTGGAGAGATGTATGACCATGGGATCTGTTTCTAGCCAGTGCACGCTGGAAATTCTCAGTTTCCTATCTGTAAAAAATACAATTTTGATTTACTGCACTGAACATAATTTATATGTAAGTTACTATATGTTATTTGTGAACCAGGTGTTATGCTACCCCTACTCTGCTCCATTATGCTATCCCCATGCATTTTCTTATATAGCACACATTACAAGTAAGGGGACATTGGCAGTGAGTCATGCACCGAATGCCCCATTCCCCTTTCTGCTCTTCTAATGGACTCTTCATTTGTCACACAAATGTGGCTGACTTGTGGTAAGTGGCGAAAGCAGTGCCATTTATATGAGCTGAAAAATATAAAACACATTTTACATCTGCCCACCTACTTCTGCCCACACACAGCATCTCTCGCCCATGCAGAGTTAGAAACCATGCTTAGAGAGGAGAAGCATCGGATTGGACAGCACAACCAATGCTTTCTTATAAAGCAATGACACTATCTGGTATGATTAATGATAGAAATATTGGACTGGTTATTTATTTATTCGGATTTGTAAAGCGCACAACAGATAGAGAGCATCGTGCAGATATTTGACATACCTATTTCTCTCTCCTTGCACTCCTATACCGAGAAGATGCAGCGCCTGTCGAAGATTTCCCAGAAGCTTTGCATGAAGAATCTGCAGGTTCCCTCTGTTCACATGGTTAAAAAATAAACTTAGTTTCAGAAATGCCCATTAATCCCACGCCCACTCCACTCTTCCT
The DNA here is from genome assembly GCF_040938575.1 of Ambystoma mexicanum. Lineage (NCBI taxonomy): Eukaryota > Metazoa > Chordata > Amphibia > Caudata > Ambystomatidae > Ambystoma > Ambystoma mexicanum. Next base: position 319,807,821 of record NC_090926.1, on the reverse strand, counting down.
GCAATGCATGCAGAATTGCACAAAGTGTGTGGTTTATTTTCATAAAGTTTGAAAACTGTCAAGTTGAGTATCTTGATTTGGTTTGTTAGAAAACAATGCAGCTCTTAAAATAGAATCTAAACAGCTCCCTGAATGTGTGTCTGGCAGCCCCTGAGCAGCCGCATGATGTTTATTGGAGTCTTATATATATAGGCACTAGATTGCAAATATTGGCCCCTGCTTCTTTCAATTTATTTGGGGTTTTGTAGAGCGCCAATGTGCCACAAGTCACACTGCGGTGAATTAATAAACACCATTAGAGTAGGACAGATTGCAGCTAGCTGGAATCCCTCTGAAATAGATGGAGGAAAGACCTTGGATAAAGGATAGGGTGAACTGTTCATTTTGGAGATCTTTCTGACCTGGATACCATTAAGATCTGCCCCTAGGTTGGGATAGAGGACATTCCACAGTCTGGGGGCACGTACTCCCTAGTGAATGGACAAATATTCACGACTCACTTGCACTCATCATCTTCCCTCCTCACCCCCCTGTTTGGCTTTCAACAATGCACTGATTTATAAAAGATGGCTTGAAAAGTATACAAACCATAGTAAGGTACGCACACAAATATATACATAGAAATATCTTAGAAAAATGAACTGTGGCACTTGATGGGTTACATTAGTGTATCCTAAAGGCTTTATGTACACAGACACTGAAAGGTGTTTTCACATTGTTTTAGGTGCAGCCTAAGCACTTTTGCTTCGCCTGTGTCAATCAAGACGGCAGCATGCAAGTAGCCTGTTACTTAATGCATTTGGCTGAACCTGACCATAGTGATAATCTTACACTAGTAGCCTAGAAGACTGTCCTGATGAAGTTGGGTATTATATGAATAGGCCATTGAAACCGGTCGACACATGCAGTCTGTGTAGCCAGCTGTTAAATAACGTATTTTAGATTGTCTTTTGCAGAATAAGTGTTCTCTCCCTTTGTTTTGTCTTCATGTGAAAGCTGTGCACTCAATCGAATAACCCTTCGGTGGCACATGATCGTTTTAGATTGTGGAATGATCCAGGAGGAGTATAATTGTCAGAATTAGTCCTGAAATATTCACACACGTGGCTACTCTCCTTTTAAAAAAGAAAACTGTGTGTTGTCTGCTCTAGGGCCTTGAATGTAAGGCCTAGGCAGCTACAGTGTGTATAACACCTTGAAATTTTAGGTATGTGTGACATTTGTTGTGGTAGGGACCTGTAAACGTCAATTTCTTGTTGTTAACTCCTTGAATACCATGACCACTTTTCTTCTTATTCTATCCTTTCGTAGATAAGCGGCTCACCAGCGGCCCCTAGGATTAGGGGTGGGGGTGCATGGACAGATAGAGGTGTGTGCTGTCCCTTTATTTTGCCCTATCTCTCCTTTTTGGGATTGGTAGTCCTGGTCTGATACATGAGTGAAGAGAGTACTAAATCTGTGTAATAGTTGAATGTTGTGTAGAGCGGTCTGTCCCGTTTGGGTGTTATATGAAGTACAGTTGACAAACCACAAAGTACAGAGAATTAGGTCTTCACAGTCTTTGTTTGATCACTTAACTCAAAACAGTCCCTACCACCTGGCAGCAAGCTGTAATAGTACCTATTTATAAAGAAAAGGGGGCAGAGACTGTCCTGCAAACTATCAACCCCTTTCGCTATTGGATAGTGTAGGAAAGATTTTTGAAAAGGCCTTTTTATCCCATCTACAAGCCTGGGCTGACGAATGTAATATCAATGATCTCTAGGCTGGGTTTCAGAAGCGTAAGAGCACAGTAGACCACAGCTTCAGGTTATTCTTGTTGGTCCAGAAGTACACTGTGCTAGGAAAAATGAAATTGTACATTGTATTTGTGGAACTCAAGACTGTCTTCGACAGGGTTTCTCGAAACATATCGAACCTCTACCAAGATGAAGCAACAATTTGGGCTCCTATCCCATGTAAACTTTTCAATGTGGTCACGAAACTCAACACAGTCCCTACCACCAGGCAAAAAGCGATAATAGTACTTATTTATAAATAAAAAAGTGGGCAGAAACTGTCCTTCAAACTATCAACCTATTTCGCTATTGGATAGTGTAGGAAAGATTTTTGCAAAAGCCATTTTACCCCATCTACAAGCCTGGGCTTACGAAAGTGATATTATAAAGGTCTCCAGGCTGGTATTCAGACGCGAAAGAGCTCAATAGACCAAAGCTTCAGGTTATTCATGTTGGTCCAGAAGTACACTCTGCTAAGAAAAAGGAAATTGTACATCAGATTTGTGGAACTTAGAACTGCCTTCAATGGGATTTCCCCGAGACATACTATGGGAAATTCTAAGGAAAAGAAATGCGCCTCTGCCTTTGATTTCCATTGTGCAGGCTCTGTATTCTAACAATAAAGCGATGGTGCGCCCTGGCTTGGCTGGTGAAATCACAGCCCCCTTTAAGGTTATGAAGGGTGTAAGACAAGGCTGTGTCCTCACCCCATTATTGTTTAGGGTATGCATAGAAGAAAGAGTTGATATACTGATGCTGATGTATATGGACAGTCCTAGAATGGGGCCAGATAAATACCCAGTATTATTCTATGCGGATGACGCTGTCCTTTTGTCTACTACCCCGTGGGGGCTTAAAATCACCTAACCTATGTTTCAGAGAAAATTTGAACATTGAAAAAACAAAGGTCATGATCTTCAAACCTCGTTTTTTTAAACATTGCAAAACGGATATCAATGTGGCTGGCTAAGAAATGGAACAAGTAATGATGTATGATCACTTGTAAATCAGATTCCAGGAGTGTGGCCACTCGCTGGCCCAACTGGAAAAGGTGTGTACTAGGTAGGAAAGTATAGAGAAGCAACTAGATCTTTCTTTAATAGACATGGGAGGGGCACTGTCTTCTTGGCAATTGAATTATATCGAAAACAAGCTATCCCAGTGCCCCTCTTTGGCACAGAACCCTGGGGCTATGCCAACTATAAGAGCTTGGCATGGGTGGAAGATACTTTTTTGAAACATATTTTACTGATTTCACACGGCTCACCCAATGCATTATTGCAAATTGAGCTCGAGGTGCGCCCTAATGGAGACAAAGCCTCCCTTAGCCCAGCATTATACTGGGTAAGGTTATGGAAAACAGAGGGTTTAGGGAAATATCGTTGTGCATTGAAGCATCTTTTGAGCCTAGAAGGGGGAAAAGTGTCTCCTGGGTTGCACATGTGAAAAAATCTCTTCTTGCCTTGGTTGAGGTTGGGCTGTAAGAGGAACCACACAGCGCTGATAAAGCGACCCTGTGCAAGATAAAGAAAGCAGCCTCCATTCTGGCCAGGGAGAAAATGGAGGATGCTGCTAACAGGCTGACATTGGGCTACAGTAACTTTTATATAGGCCAGAGTTTGGCATAGAAAGATACCTTGATGAAGCAGGTAAACCCCATAGGGATCTCCAGGATTTGCACCGGCATGAAAATTCAGCCCGGCGCAAATGCTGCGGCCTTTGTATGGTGTAGAGGAAGGAGGTGAGGTGGTGGAAATGGAAATTGCGTTCCGGCCCTCCTATCCGCCATGAAAATGAATGAAAATGTGGTGCGGCATGATTGAAAGGCGTTATTGTCTTACTCAACGCTTTTATGCCTTTCAATCACGTTCCGCCCCTGACAAACATGAGCCCCACTGCATTTAGCACCTGTAAAAGCTGGCGCATTCCATAGGAATCCAATGCTGTCTACAAAGTGTAACATGCACTTGGAATGTAAATTCTTTTGACAACACAGACAATAAAATAAAAGTAGAGTCCTGTTTTACTCTTTCACTTTTCACTCTTTGGTTTTGTAAATGTGCTTACATTGCTGGTCCCCTGCATGTAAATCGCAATTTATATCAATAGGCCCCCTTGTGAAAAAATAAATACTGCAATCAAATTACGCTTTGCAGGCAGCATTTGTTAGTGGACTCCTTCGGAATCTGCCTGGTCTTCAGCAGGTGCAAAACTGAGGCATATTCCATAGAAATCCATTTGTTTTTCTCCTGCCTGAAAATATCAGTGAGATATCACTGAGAAAGCGGAGGAGGTCAGCACGGTGGAGACCTATTTCTGCTCTATGCCCCTTCTTCGCCTTGTCAGTGCTGGAAAATGGGGCAGAGATAGTAATCAAGGCATAAAAGCATCCCTGATTTACCACTCCCTAGAATGTAAAATGACCCTGAGATAGATTTACGGTTAAAGCCATTTTTATGATTAGTTACGAAGCCTTGACCTAATTAATTTACAGATTACTGATTATTGACCTTCATGAAAAGAGGGTAGATTAGAATAGACGAACGAGAGATATACTCTAAAATATGACCTCTTCATGAAGGTTTTTACCTTGTCTAGGCTATACAATTGCAGACGTACAGGTAAATGTGTTATGATATTAGAGATGATGGATTAAGTTCTATTGAACAGTCAATTAGACCAGCATAAAGGCTAATTATAAAAAGATATCTTGATATATATTTTAGCACAATTGCCAGCGAGATTTGCTTCTAAGAAACCTATGGAGGTGCATTTGTCGTAGTCTAAAATGGAAAGAGAATCGATTGTCTCTCTATGAAGTTTAATTCCAATCATAAATTACACTTAATTCCATATTTCTTTCTTTCCTTTATGGACCGTACAAACTAAAATTACAGTAATCATAATACAAACATCTAACATCTTAAGATGGTGGATAACAGAATCCTTAACCATTGACCTTCCCAGGCACTCTGGCAAACTAAAAGCTTATCTAAACAGTAGCATTCTCTTATTAGAAACAGAATTTAAAAAGGATGAAAGTGCTAACAGATACAGGAGAGGTACCACATTCTAGAGCTCGAAGGGCAGACAGCATTGAAGGTGAGTCATGTACTCCAAACCGGGTTGAGCCAATGCACACTTGCATGGCCATGAAACTGACAAAAAAAGAAAAGATGTGCCTCGTTTTCACACCCCCTGCCACAAAATGGACATAACATTGCTGAACAAGACCCCTTCTTCCACTTGTCAGAAAAATAGCCCAATGGGAGTATGCCCAATTGGAACTTTTCTAACCAGCTTTTTAGTTTCAAAGACATTTGGTGGTCCAAATATGTCTCTGGACCCGAGACGTCCTTGAGCTGTAAGTAAACCCTAGCTTTTTGCCCCATCAGACAATTATCAATCATCCTACTCCACGCCCACTCTCTATTTTTATTCTTAACCAACGCTTTAGAGCCTCCTACCACCTGATAGTGATCGAAGTTCCTCCAAACCTTCCTTAAACAGGTATAAAACCTTGTTATTCCAGATCCGCAGTGAGTATAACACTGGCTGTATCTTGATAGCATATCTGATATCTATAAGATTAAATTCTCATGCCACCAGCGTGGACGGGGTACTCAAGGGTAAACCAAGCAAAGATTTCAGAAATCTATTTTCAGCTATCTGAATGGAGGTACAATCATTAGTGCCCCACAACTCAGCCCCATATGTTACCACCGGGATTGCATGAGCCTGTATATTTATGGTAAGATTCATTATAAAGAACCTTACACTTCTAGAGATTTTGTTTATAATTCATAAGACAGCAGTAAAATAGCTATAGTACAGCATACTATCCTGACTATTTCTCGAAATTACTTGACTGTGTTATTTTCTTGAAAGGAACACTATGTACAATACCCTAGATGTATGTTGGCAATTGATTATTGTTATTTTGGGATTATAGGTACATGTCTGAATATGTTTATTTGTTGTTTTATGTTATGGTATGTTTCCATTTGCCATGTGTGGCTGGGTTAGTTGGTTCGTGCATTGTGTGTTGGAACGTAGGATTTGAGCGTGCTGGTACACGAGGAGTAGTGATAGACTTTGATGGGCAGGTTGTTGAGTGGCACAGACAAACCTGAAACCACATAGCTGACATCATCACGTTACGACATATTGGCCCTCATTTCGAGTAGGGCGGTAAGGGATACCGGGCACCGGTAAGGAGACCGGTGCCGGTAATCCCTTACTGCCCTACTACGAGGTCCCTTAGCGGGTCCCTTCCATAACGCCTGGTCTGACCAGGTGTTAAGGACGGGGCCCGTTAAGGGACCTGGGCGCAAATAACAGGCTTGGCATAAGCCGGCACGTTATTTGCGCCCTCCCCATTCCCATTGAGCCCTATGGGGGCTCAAATGGGAATGGGGAATGGTTTGGTAAATGGGGACTTACCGGTCCCTCCAAGGTCGGAATGGACGAGTAAGTCCCCATTGAACCAAACCGGAGTCGGTACCGGTATGGGAGACAGTCATGGCGCAAATAGCGCCATGACTACCACCATACTCGGAATGAGGGCCATTGAAGTCAAAGTATAAATAGCAGCCATTTTCTAAAACGACCACAATTCGGTCTCCACAAGGAATACCTGCTGCCTGCGGCACAGAGCAGGCAAGACAGTGTTTGGTGTCTGAAATCCAGGCTTTTTATACCATTTAGGTATTCCAAGATATGTTACTGAATTTATAAACCTATAGGAAACACAGTAAGCTGCCAGGTAAATATTAAGGAAGAGACCATGATAGAAAAGGATTGATTGATGGTGTACATAGTAAGAATGTTTTTTGTATAGATGACTTTACTAAATAGGTATACACTTTCCTAAATGTTGTAGATCAGTGTGTATTTTAGGCACGAGTAACACGAACAATAGCTCCTGAGTAAGTGAAACAAATTCCCGAATCGATTGTTGGGTTTCTGAATTAAGAATCTGAATCATTGTCCTGTCGAATTTATTATTATTGTTGAAAGCAAAATCGTGTACAGTTTATTGTTTTCACAAAAAACACTTTATATAAACAATCAAGATTGTGAATATAACAATTGTTGAAACAAAATCATTTCTTTGTAGAAAAAATTGGTAACCTTAACTGACTACCTAGTTAGTCGTAAATATTGATTGGCTAACAATCAAATTAGATGTGCAGTGGATAGGAGTGTTTCACAAGTTTGTGGACACCTGTTTTGTTCTTCCCAGAGAGTGTAACCCTGCCCCAGCAGGTGCTCCCCGCGAGCGTTCATTTAGTAAAGAATGCTCCTTTACCAGGATTACTTCAGGTTGTGTGTATGTGTTTCAGGATGTGTGCCTGAGCGTGAATTCTTCTTACCATTTGCCAGAAAAATGTGCAGTCTCCAGTTAGTCTCATGAAATGGGAGGACACGCCAAAAGGTGGGTAGATTTCCAGAGTGCCACACCCCAGATGCTGAGTACAACAATAAGCCCACGCTTTACTCACCACTCTGCCAGAACTCTTATCTCCACCCCGGTTCTCAGCAAACAACACTACTTCCCTAACCTGCCCATGTTCTCACCCTACGTTCTTTATCCCCACTTAACAAAATACCCTGCTTTTCTACAACGACGACAGCCATAAATTTTTAGAACATTTTACAATATTGATCACCAAAAAGAAACCAAAACACCATTACACTCAATGAGAGGATTAGAACGCTTCGTAAGAGTCTGCCGCTACCAGGATAAAGCCACCCTCATATGGCATCATACTCTCTGCTCTGATAGGGGGGTTCAGTCCAGGGGAACTTCCCGTGTTAAAAGGTACATAATAAAAGGGTTCTAGATGTTTTTGGGTCGATTTTGCAACCCATACAGGTTTTCATATTCCATGTCCGTATCACTGAACCATATTACATTTCTCATCCATGCTTGCGCCCCCGGGGGGAGGCACTTGTCCACTTCATCAAAATACATGTTCTCGCTATGATCATACAGGTGGATAATAGCTTACAGTGTTGTTTCGGCAACCCCGGGAGCCACCCAAACATGCAACACAACAACTCACCCGGCACTGATTGCCCCAAGATTTCTGACATGACACTGACCACCCCCTCCCAAAAGGGGCGTAGTTTAACACAGGCCCACAGCATGTGTAATATGTTCGCCAAGTCCACGTCACATCTTGGGCAGTTAGCAGGTCTTGTAGTGTCGTATTGGTGTGTACGTGCTGGAGAAACGTATACCCTGTTCAGCGTCTTAAGCTGAATTAGCTGTAGCCTGGAGTTAAAAGCCCCTTTATGTGTGGTGCCGCAAACCACTGCCCATTGTTTGTCTGTGAGGGCCAGCCCGGAGTCCTCTTCCCATTTTCTCTTACACTTAAGTGGCTCCCGGAGCAAATCAATCCGAAGTAGTTTGTACAGTGCCGACACCATTCCTCTACACCCGGGGGAATTCCTACCTATTATACTGTAACAACGGAGTTGTGTGCGGCATTTCCGGGAACGCTGGGGACCATTCTTTGAAGGCCGCCCTCATCCTGAAGTATCGCAGTGTGCGTTGGAAGCCGCCCCCCATCTTTTCCACAAACAATTCATGAGAGACAAACTTCTCATCCGGGGACATATCGTCCATACGAACAATACCCGCCCCCCCAGTCTTGAACAATGGCCTTGTTGCAAGTTGGTGCCAGGGTTTCTATATCCCAGAGCAAGATACCCAGATCAAATGGGTGGTCCACCCCCAGCCTTCTCAAGGCTCTCGTCCAAGCGTGTATTGTTCAGGTTACCGGGTCAAATCTATACTCGTCCCACGACTTGCCAGAGATCAGCATTCCCTGAAGGGAGAACGGTTGCACCGAACATCGCTCAATCCTGACATGAGGGGTCAGCCGAGCTCTCGTCATCCAAAATTTTGTAAAGGACAGTTGTGCCGCCAGAAAATACAGGTCTATATCCGGCGCTCCGATCCCCCCACACTCCCAGGGCTGTGTTAGCATCTCCCAACTTATACATGGACACTTTGGGTGCCATGCTAGCCTAATCAGTAAGAAGCGTACCACCTGGAAGAAGCCGACCCTGGGCCAGACCGGGACATTCTGGAAGATGTAAATAAGCTTCGGTACATTTTGGCAATTGCTATTCTTCCCAAGCGGGAGAGGGATAACCCACACCACCTTTCCATGCTGGACCTCAATACATGCAGATATTCGTTATGGTTATCCTCTAATGGTGATCCAGCGTCCCTGCTCACCCGCACTCACAGGTATTTGACCGCTCGTTGTTCCTAGCTGTATCCTTAGGTGTTTGGAGGTCAAAAAGTGTTTCCATTTAGGGGAAATAAAGAGGAATTGGCCTTGTTGATTCTCAGGCCAGACGCTGCACCGAACCTTTTGACTTCCTGGGTCAGCGGGGCTAGGTTATTAATGGGGTCCTTAATATATACAATCGCGTCATCCGCGTATAGGGATATTAGCTCCCTTGCTCCCCCCTGTTGCCAGGTCTCTATGCCCATGGTATCTCCGCAGTCGGGCTTCCAGTATTTCAATTGCCATGGCAAATAGCAGGGGCGAGAGAGGGCAGCCCTGTCTGGTTCCCCTTCCCAGTTTGAAAATGCGGGAACGCATGCTGCCCACATTTATTTGGGCACTCGAGTCTGAGTAGAGGAGCTGCAGTAGAGGAGCTGCCCTGAGGAAATACCCTGGGACTCCAAACTGAGTCAGTAATTCGAATAAGTAGCTCCACTCACCGGAATCAAAGGCCTTCTCCTTATCCAGCAATGATGCGACTGCTTGCATATTTAGGTCTATCTGGGCTAGGATTGTGAACAGTCGCCGAAGGTTCAGATAAGTTGACCTCCCTGGTGTGAATCCAGATAGATCCAAGTGTACAACCTGGGAGATGTGCAGAAGCAGCCGATCTGCCAGTATTTTGGCGAATAATTTTGTATCGAGATTCAGCAGGGATAGCGGCGATATGATGAGCACTCGAGGGGATCCTTACCGGGGTTGATATCGAGGGGGGAGTTGCCCCATTGTCAGTCCCTCCTCCCACACTGCCAGCATATGCTGGGCTACCTCGGGGCGCTATTCCTTGTAAAACTTAGCGGTTAAGTCATATGTACCAGGCGCCTTACAGGAGGGAAACGCGCGTATCGCAGTCAGGATCTCATCAACCATGACAAGGGTTGCTAGGGTCTCGGCCGCTTCTTTGCTAATTTTTGGTAGAGGTGCCTCCCCGACATATTTCCGCAATTTCTCATTTTGTAATGTCGCCCGGGGGTGTATAGAGACTCATAGTAGTGCCGAAAAGCATCAGCTATCGCACTTGGCTGCACTACTACCTCCCCTTCCAGCGTTTTATTCACATTTATTTCCCTATAGCCCCTTTCATGTCTCGCAATTGCTGCCAGGTATCTACCAGGCCTCCCATCTTCTCCATACCTGCGAGCCATTGCTGGCTGAGCAAGGTATTTGACCTCTCTCTCAGCGAGGGAGCTAAAACATACCAGATCATCCCTTAGTTTAGCAAGTGGGCCCCGCGCGCCCCCCTTGTCCATCTCCCTCTCCCACCTTTTAATTTCATGATCAGTATCATTTAGTTGCCTCCGTATCTGCTTTAACACTCCCAGTTCAAGGGACAGACATTCTCCTCGAATGACCACCTTAAACACCTCCCACAGTGTACTTTTCTTGGAAACGGTGCCCATGTTTTCAGTGAAATCGTTTTTGATCAAGCTATGGATTTCGCCCTTAAATACCACATCCACCAGTGCCGCGGACTTGAACCTCCAGCGGGGGTGAGTCGGTGCCAAGTCTAGCCGCAGTGACCACAGCACAGGGGATTGGTCAGAGAGCATTCTACAGAGCAGCACACAGTCTTCCGTTTGATGCATTAGGTATGGGTAGGCGAGAATATAATCCAACCGGGATTTATTTTCAAATTTGTTTATTGGCATTTATTATTTAACACATTTGCAGGACAGCATATATGTCTAAGGTTCAAGGATAATGAGCATTACTGGGAAAAACAATAACAAACAAACGATGCAACATTAACTTTCTCCCAATGATTTGCGTGTTGAGCAGATGCCGCGCAGTGGGCCAGGGGGGAAGGGGTTCCAGGTGGTTTAGAGAGGGGGGGAAGAAAGAGAAAAGAAAAAAGGGGGGGAAGCAGCATGAGGGCTTGCAAGCTCTAGTCCCAGGTCTGTTTTACGGTGGACACATACAGTTCATGGGGGCTTGTCATCTTAGGGGTATAACAGGGAGTCTGTGAGTTCCTTCCAAGCTTCCAGGGCCAAACTGGAGTCATCTGTGGATCTGGTTACACTGTCCTCCCAAGCCGAGGTTTCTGCTCGTATCCAGCGTTTCAGCTCAGAGTACCAGCTTTTCTGTTGGGGCCCAGCTGCTTTCTTCCAGGACATTGCCATAGTTCTTTTTGCCAGTATGCACATAATGTCCATTAGCCTGGTGAAATGCTTTAGTTTAGCTGGCCTAGTATACGTGCCCAATAGGCATTCCTCTGGGGTCCATTTGTATCCAGTCGCCCCCATATTATTGCTTGTCTGCTGTATGGCGGTCCACAAGGATTGCGACTAAGTGCACCTCCAGAACACATGAATCAGGTCTGCATTACTCTGTCCACACCATGTGCAATTGGAGGGCAACTTGTTATTGAGAATTGTCAGCCTGGATTGCGTCAAGTATGTTCTATGTAGCAGGTTACGTTGTATTTGTCTGAATCTGTGGTTTCTAGAGACAGATTTAGGGAATGACAAGGCCCTCTCCCATTCTTCATCAGACATTTCCCGGCCTATGTCAGCTTCCCATTTACCTCTTAAATTGGCGCTCCGTGGGTTGGGGATGTCACTTAGTTGGGCGTATATCTGGGACACCGGTTTCCATCCTTCTCCCAAAGCGTAAAGAAGCATGATTAGGGGGTTTGTTTCCGGTTCCTCTGGCCATGACGTCCACTTGGTACGTGCTACGGCCCTCAACTTCTGGTACCACAGGAACTGGCCTGTGTGGACTCCATCTTCTTCCTGGAGTGTTACAAAATCTTTAAAAACCCCGTCCATAAACAGGTCCCCCCATGAGTATATCCCCTTTCTTTCCCAGTGTCTGAGGTGATGCAGATCTGTGACGGACCCACATAGGTCCGCGAGTAGTGGTATGTCCGGGGCGTACTGGTGCTTGGAGCATGTAAGGGTTTCTGTCCTGCGCCAGATTTTCTGTCCCAGGGCGGCCATGAAAGGGGCATTCCGCATTAGGTGGGAAGGGGCCCAGATGAGTTCTCTCATGTGCAACGGGGATACTAGGGTCTGTAGCAGGGGGGTCTCAGATGTGACTTCGTCTGCTAGCCATTTGGTGATAAAACTAAGCTGTGCCGCCAGATAATACTTTTCGAAGTTTGGGAGTTGTATTCCTCCCTGGGTGTATGGCAGCATCAGGGTGGAGAGTGCAATTTTGCGTCTTCCTGACCCCCACAGAAAGTCCCGGATTATCCTCTCCAACAGGCGGAAGAAAGGCACATTGATGTAAAAATGAATATTCTGAAACCCGTATAAAAATCTGGGAAGGAGAATCATTTTAATTATTGCCGCTCTGCCCATCATGGATAGGGGAAGTTTCGCCCAGAATTGCATGGATTTTCTCAGGGCAGGAATCGCAATCTTCGTGTTGTGCTCATGCATTAGAATAGGGGTGTGCATTATGTGTATCCCTAAATACTTGAATGAGGCAAGTTCCCATTGTATTCCCACCACCGGGAGATCTGTTATGTCTTTCCCCTTGAGGCCTGCCAGGGGGAATAGGCAGGATTTCGCCCTACTGAACTAGATACCAGAAAACTTTGCAAAGTTGTCTAAGACGTCTAACATCGTGGGTACGTTGTTTAGTGGGTCCCTGACGTATAGCAGTACGTCGTCAGCATAAAGGGAGATAATATGATCAACGCCCCCCAGCCGTATCCCAGCATCAAAAAATTGTCTACGGAAGTAGATAGCAATGGGTTCCAGCCCTAGCACGTAAAGCATGGGGGAGAGCGGGCATCCCTGCCTGGTGCCCCTACGTATATCCCAGGCCGCCGATACGTATTTTCCTGTTTTTACTCTGGCTTTAGGTTTGTTATAAAGTAACTTGATCCAACTAATGAACCCCGGGCCGAAGCCGAAGCCAGCAAGAACCTCCACTAGCCACTCCCAAAATATTGAATCGAATGCCTTAATGGCATCAAGGGACAGCAGTGCATATGGCTCCATGCTAGCCTCTGTCTGAACAATAATCTGTTGCACTCTACTTAGGTTCATGGTCGTGTTCCGACCCGGTATGAAACCACATTGATCCTCATGCACTACCTCCCCTATAATTTTGGCCAGTCTATTTGCTAATACCGTGGTCAATATCTTCACATCATAATTAAGCATAGCTATCGGGCGGTAGGAGTCACATTTGTCAGCGGGCTTATTGGGCTTGATGATTGGAATCAACAGGGTCTCCCTCATACTATCAGGAAGTATCCCTCTCTCATGTGCTTCTTGGAAGACCTCATGCAGCAAGGGCGTTAGGGAGGTCTCATATGCCTTGTAGAACTCAGAGGGCAGGCCGTCGCTCCCAGGGGTCTTACCAGTGGCTAGAGACTTGATTGCCTCAGTTATATCCTCTGCTGTGATAACTGCGTCAAGAGCTGCAGCCTGTTCCAAGGAGATTTTGGGGAGTCCTATTTCCTCCAGGGTGTCTATAATTTGTTCTCGGGGAACCTGGACACTATGAGAATAGATAAGTTTGTAGAAGCCCTTAAAAGTGTCATTTATATCTTGCTGGGTCTGTACTACCTTGCCTTCTTCAGTCTGTAACTTGGTAATTGTGTGTTGAGGGTGCTCTTTCCTGCATAGCCAGGCCAGCATTCTACTAGGTCTATCAGCTTCTCTGTGCATTCTGTTTGTTTTGGTAGGATAATCAAATTTAGCTAGTCTTTCCCATGCAAGGGCACATTTAGTTCTGAGTTCCTTAAGGTTGTCTTCCCTTTGGTGAGTGCTCACCGGGGTGGCTTCAAGCTGCTCAACCTGGCGTTCCCTCTGATCCAACTCTCCCCTCAATTGTTTCCTAATGCCCCCTGCTTTTGCGATAATTTCACCCCTCGTCACTACCTTAAGAGCGTCCCACATCATACTCAGGTGGTCAACGCTCCCCCTATTTCTTTCAACGAAGTTATCTATGAATTTATGTAATTCTTCCCTGAACGCAGGGTCACTGAGAGCGTCTATCGGCATCCTCCACATAGGGATGGGGGGTCTGGGGCCAGTTTGATTCCATTCTATTAAAAGCGGGGAGTGGTCAGAGATGGTTCTGCCTAAATGCTGTGCCTCCTCTATTTGTGACAGGTGTTCTTTGCCTATGAAGATGTAATCTATCCTCGTGTGGAGATCCTGCGGGGAGGAGAAGTATGAGTACCCCCGGGAGTCCGGATGACGTTCCCTCCAAGTGTCGGCTAGGTTAAATCTATTTGTTAATAGGGACAGAGCTGTGGTTGCTGGTGAGGGGCCTTTCGGGTGGGGCAGGGATCTGTCTAGGTTCACATCATGGACACAATTAAAGTCTCCCCCCCAGAGAAAAACTCCATGCCTGTAGGGTGCGATTTTAGCATACATGGCGTTCAAATGAGCTGGGATGTTAGTATTGGGGAGGTAAGAGTTTATTATGCATACTTCTTCGTGTTCCAGTCGGCCCCAGAGTATGACAAACCTCCCCTCAGGGTCAATATCTGACCTGATTAGATGAAATGGGAGTTGGGGGTGGATCCAGGTGTGCACACCCCTTGCAAATTTAGAGTAGGTAGTGCCCACTCCCTGTCCTCCCCAGTGTTCCTCCAGCCTGGCCAGGGAGTCCGCCGTGCAGTGGGTCTCCTGCAACAGTGCTATTTTCACTTTTTTCCTGTTCAAGTATGACTTGATTCTATTTCGGCGTAAGTAGGTTCCCAATCCCCTCACATTCCATGTCATTATCTTTATTTTTGCGTTGGATGCCATGTCGGGTCACTCAGATTGTCACCGAAACAGTCCGGCACCCATCGATGTCTTCTGATCAATTCTCCCAATCCCAACCATCCCCCCACCCGTCCACCCCCTCCAGCAGCATTTGTTTCGCTCGTGGGAGATTTTGTAACTTGGGTAACTCCCATTGCCTTGAATGGGGAAGATGAACAAAACAAACTAAACAAACCAGTCAAACCTTGAACTGCCCCCAGCAGTTGCTTCGAACTTGCAAAGCTCAGGGGTCCCGAGCCTTCCAGGCCAGTCCTGGTCTTCCGGATCGGGCGGCGTGTAGGTAGATTACCAACACAGTTTCTGGAGGGGTGGGTCATTCTGCAGGTGCTAGTGTGGTTCTTGGAGTTCTTGCCCGATCTAGCGTTCGTCTCAGTAGGGCTCTGGTGTAGTGTAAATGTCTGCTTGACTAAGCTTGCGGGTAGAGATCTCGGTATACCTCTTAATTCAGTGTGGAGGTGGTCATCCCATTTCCGACCTCGGGGGGGTCTTCCTTGTCGTCGGCCAGGTTGTTATGTTCTAGCCACAAATTTGCTGCGGCTGGGGTCTCCAGAAATATAGCTCTTCCTTTGTAGAGAATCTTGAGGCGTGATGGATAAAGCAGCATGTATTTTAAGTTGAGCTTTCTTAATTGCGCTTTTATTGGAATGAAGGAGTTCCTTGCTCGTTGCACAGTGGGGGTGTAATCTGGGTATATGACTATTGTCGAGTCCTTCCGTTTGATCTCGCCTCCTTCTCTGGAGTGTCGCAGTATTATTTCCCGGTCGCAAAAATTCAGAATTTTGGCTATAATTGGGCGTGGGTGTGAGCCTGGAGGTGGACGTTTCTGTGAGAGGTTCCCTGGGCCAATTTCCTGCAGCAGGAGCGTTTCAACAAATTCAGTCGGGTCTGAGCCTTCCATGTCCTCAGGGACCCCCAGCAAGCGGATGTTATTTCGGCGGGCTCGGCCCTCGGCGTCCTCCGAGCGTGCCTCCAGCCTTGCCACCTTTTGTTCCAGATCCTGGACTCTCGACTTCAGGTCCTGGGTGCCTTCCACGTTCTCTTGTAGGGTGTTTTCTGCTTCCGTCACCCACTCCGTGAGGTTGCGGGCATCCTGACGCATGAGCTGCATACCCGATCTCATCTCCTCTATCTTCCCCTCCACTGACGTGCGGAGGGCCGCTATCGCCTGCAGGACTTGCACATGCTTAAGGTCTTCACCCTGCTGAGGGGGCTCTTCTAAGGTTTCCTGGGCCTGTTGTGGTAGCCTTTGGGGCCTGACCGTCGTAAAGGAATCCATTGTGACCAACTTCGGCTTGCTTTTGGTGGGAGACATCACCCTCCTTAGGTCCTTCAGCTTCTGGGCCAGGTCCTGCTTTACCAGGTATGAGGGTCTCGCTTATGGCCCATAGTCAGTATTTCAGAACTGGAGTTACCCACTGAGGTTTCACAGGCAGAGCCCCCTATCTGGCCAATGTCCAATAGCTGCAGTTATAGTGCGGACCTTGCAAGTTCAATTTCCCCGCCCACAGATGCACGCAGAGGGGGTACCATACAGACCGGCTTCTGGCTATTTCAGGTGGGTTCGGCCTTCTGTGGTGTTTCAGCCGTAAGTGCTTTTTATTGTTCCAGATGCCAGCTCCAGCAGCAGGGGGCCCGTGGGTTAACCGTCAATTAGTAGTCTTTCCACTGTGCTTGTTGTTATGCCGCCTGCTTAGCTCCAGGAGAACCCTCGCCTGCCAGTGGGTATCAAAGTATGGCTAGGAGAGCCCCGGGCTCCGGGTGAGCCAGCGAACTTAGCCACCTTCACCTTAGTTATTCGGAGACTCACAGGTCGCTATGGTTTCCTCTCCGCAGCCTCAACGGCGCCGCCGTGGCCGATCAAATGGTCTGCGCTCACCCCCTTGGAGGAGCCGTAATGTTCGTGGGCCTCCCCGTGACGTTGGGGCTCTGCCACTGTTCTAGGGGTCAAGTTGTAGGCACCTCCCCAGCCCCCCGCTTGCCAGGCAGCCGTGCAGATTGGGGTTGGGGGCACCGGTAAGGGGGTAAGGGGAGGGGCGCCCCACGCCCTGCGCTGCGTTATGCAGCAGCCCACCACCACCACAGCTCCGGCAAGCCCGCTCAAGCGTGGTTCCAATCAGGCTCACCTGTGTGTGGGCAGCGTCAGCTCCTCAAGCCCGGAACCTCGTCTCCGTATCCTCACGTCTCGGCAGACAAGGCCTGTCCGCCCCGCTTCAGCATGCATGGTCCTCCGGTGCGTGTTGTCGTCGCTGGAGCCGCAGGTCACCAGCCTCGATCCCCCGATTTTCGTCTTCTGGTCGCAGGAGCCAAGATGCGGGCAAGGGATAGCCCGCCGCCGCAGCAGTCCACAAGGTTTCTCAGGAACGTAGCCTCACATTAGCTTCGGTCCTCGGCGGTCGTCGCCATCTTGCGGGTTCTGGGAGCGCGAATTCCGGCTTCCCGATTCGGGTCTCCGGTGCTGTTTTATGTTAATGTCCTTTGCCCACTTGGTACAGGCAAGTCCGCTTGAGCGCGACACCAACCTTTCCGGTGTGCGGACCCAGTCCACTCCCCCTCAGCCCAACGGGTCCTCCACTGCGTGCCGATGCCGTTGGTGCCGCGAGGCTCCTGCCCCGATCTCTCCGTCTCCGTGTCTCCCCTGCTGGAGCTGGGATGCGGTCAGGGGAGCCGGCTGGCGGCCCCTCGACGTCAGCGCCAGAGAAAGCTCTTCGTCGTGGCGGTCTGCGGGGCGTCCTGGGTCTGCAGCGTCAATTAGCTTCTCTCCTTCGTGGGCACCGCCATCTTGTGGGTCCGGTGGGCGCGAGTTCAGACTCCCCGTTTCAGGTCTTCTATTTTCCGATTCGCTTCAGCAACGTCGTCGGGCTCTGGTAATCGGATCCCCTTCAAGAATATGCGTTTGTTTTACTCCGCAGAGTGGTTTTTAGCGATAGTTATTTGGTTATCAAGGATCGCGGGACGGAGCTCCGAAGAAACCTGTCTTCACGGCATGCCTGCTGGCCACGCCCCCCATAATCCAACCGGGATGAGGTGTTATGGGCAGTGGAATTGTGTGAAAATTCCACCCCTTACAGCCTCAAGAGCCTCCAAACATCCCCCAGCTCCAACACACTCATGCCACCTTGAACCGCCTCCGCAGCTTTGGATCGGCTCCTTGCTCGCCCAGCTGTTCTATCTCTGCTTGGGTCCGATACCACGTTAAAGTCCCTCGCCCACACAATATTGGTATGTATGTATTTCTGGCAAAGCGTCCCTAAGTTGTGAAAGAACTCGGGTCGTCAATGTTTGGACCATATATGTTGACAAGTGTGATCAGCATGGTCCCCCAGCATCCAGAGACTATAACATACCTCCCCAGTGGATCAATATGTGTGTCTTTTGGTCAGAACCCCAATGACTTGTACACTAATGTCATTACTCCTGCGGAGTAGGCAGAGTATGAAGTATAGTATTTGCAGCTTCCCCAGCTTTTGGTGACTCCCTCGTTCCCCCGCCATTGAGATGAGTTTCCTGCAGCATGACAATTTTGGCCCCATAACGTTCGCAATATTGCACCACCTTACAGGATTTGCGCAGGTTGTTGAGTCCCCACACATTCCAGCTAATGATCTTATGTGCCACAGCTAGGGTGAGGGCTGTATTCAAAAGCGGCTTCACCCCGCCCCTTCAAGCTGCTGAATATCCACCTCCATGTGGTACAAATCTTTTAGATGTAAAATGAAACAAAAACCCCTGCAACTACCCCCCCTTTTCTTCTTCATCCCACAACCTTCCCCCATTTCACCTTCTCCTCCCCCCTTCACTTACACTGCCCTCCCACAACCTGCAGTGACCGGATCCCTCCACCCTAAAACTCTCAACATCTGCATAACAATGGGCAACCGCCCAGGGATGTTGGACACCACCGCCAAGGTGACCTCGCCCGCTCCGGACCCCATAGGGAGGACCTAAAGAGACAAACAAACCATACTTATGCAGCTGGACCTATTCATTTCATTATTAGCAATAGATTAACAAAATCCATCGGGGATACCCTGCTAGTATTGTTTATTCACTACAGGCTGCTCTTTGGAGAGAATCAAGTATCATTGGGGCTGACATTGTTTCACCTGCCCCTTCCTGGTATATGCTCATGAATCCAATTTGATCACTTCAGCAGAGATTCAAGAAAGTCGTGCACTGCCCTGGGATCCGTGAAGAAATGGGTCTGCCCGTTATGTTGAACCCTCAGTTTGGAGGGATATTGCATGGAGTACCTTATCTCCCGGTCTCAAAGTGCTCTTTTCGCTGCCAAGAAGGATAGTCAGACTTTCTGGATTGCTGGGGTGAAGTCCCGGTAGAATGATACCCTCGTGTTCTCATAGGTGAGGTCACCAAGTTCTCTCGCTCTGGAAGTATGGTGTCCCGGTCCCGATAATTCAGGACGCGTGCAATTATCAGATGAGGGTTCTGACCTGGTCTCAGGGTGACCCGTGATACACGATGAGCCCTCTCCACCAGGAATTGAGAGGACAGAGACGGGCCCTGCAGCACTTACATAATGAATTTCTCCATGAAGACCTCCATATTTTGCTGCAAGGTTATTTCTGGGACACCCACAACTCTGATGTTATTTCTTCGTGACCTCGCCTCAAGGTCTTCATTCTTGTCTCTGACGGACTTTACTTCTCATCCGGAGCTCCCTGACTGCCTGCATCGTGTCGTTGCTGGTGTCCTCGAGCGCACTGACTCTGGTCTCGACCTTGGTTGTCCTGCTGCTTTCTCTATCGATACGTTCCTGAATTCTGTCCACCTTGAATGCCATTCCATCCAGCTTAGTGTTTATGGCAGCAAAGACAGACCGCAAAGCCAGACCGCATTACTGCCAACACCGGCTTAGCTCCGATGGAGGATTGGACATGGTTGATCCAGTCATCTCTGCCACCTGAGGCTCCATGGACTGTCCCGTGGGTGCCTCCAGGGCCCCGTCAATCTGCCACTGCCCTTGTTAAGCCCCTCCTTCTGGGTGAATTGCAGGCAGGGCTGCCGCTTGTTCCCATTCGCCATGTAGCTTATGACGGGGCCCACGGAAGCCCCCCCCCATCGCGGGGTCAAAGTTGTGAGGTTTTACCCACTTGACTGTTGCTTGGATTGTAGCTGCTCGTGGCCTATATCTTTTCCGCTGATCCAGCCCCCCCCCCCTCAATGGGATGTTGCGATGTGTCTACAGGGTTATGGCCCTCTTGCGCACCCGTGTTCCTCAGACTAGGTATGGTGCCTGCTCATTGGCTGCCTGCGACTCCAAACGTGCATTCTCGTGAGTTGTCCCTGCGCTCTCTCCCAATTTCCTCCTCTGTTCACCAGCCATCGTTATATTATGGTAGTGTACAGTTGTTGGCGCAACTGTATGGAATCCTCCAGTATATCACCCAGGTACACTATTCCAGCCTACCACAGAGGTGTCTTTGCATTGGATCTGCAAAGAGTGGGATCTTAGTAGTGGTAGCGAGAGACCTGCACTAGGTAGGGTGCTGGGGTTTCCCCTCTTCCACGTATAAGCGGATGGGTAAGGTAATGGTGCTGCAGCTGGGGTTCCCAGGATTCAGGCCATCGTGCATTGAGCACTGCCAGCCGTGCCCATTAGGGCCTGCCGATTGCCAGGGCTTGTGTCTTGTATTTATGTGCAAGGTAGACTCTGGGGAGGCTGGAATGACGTAAGGCCGCAGGCAGTCTTATGAACTATACAGATGATACAGTGCTTTCCAGCCCCTCCCCCCTATCCGCTTCTTTTGTGTCACCCTGTCACCGGGGGATTTGGCTGGCAGTGGAGGGGCACCCCGGAGGGCTCCGGGATGTCTCCCTCCCAAGGCGGTCAGACTGTCACGTGTGGTAGGGGGCAGCCGCCACCTTTAATGGTCTCCCCAGGCCCCACGCAGTTGTTCGGTCTAGCGCGGCCTCTGGGGTCCAGGCCGCTTCAACGTACCCATGGACCCTAACTCCTGATGCAGGGGTCCCCGGTTCCCAAGTCCCATGCAGAGGGCAGACGCCCACCTCACCTTCTCTCTCGTGAGCCGTTACTCGTGGCTGCTCTTCCTTCTCTCCAAGCTAGATTTTCTGGCCCAGGAACGCCCCGGGGTCGGGGCCACCACCTCGAGGCGTCGGTCACTGGACTGGACCTGGTCACGGACCTCCAAAGGCCGCACCACGTCCCCCGAGGGCAGTTGCCTCTCCACCGCAGCGCACCCAGGCAGCACTGTCGCCATCCTCCTGTGTCTGGGCAGCGCACAAGCACTCACATGGTTCTGGCCATGCACCCAATTCACCGGTGTTTGAGGCGTCACTAGCTCCCTCCGACACAGTGGGATGTCTGGAGCACACGTTGCTTCCCCCCGCTGGGAATCTTATCCCCACTGCCTCAAAACCGGGTTGGTGATGTCTCCACACCACTTGCGCCTGGGCCGCGCACAGGCACTCGCGTGGCAACCACAGTGAGCCGTGAGCCCAGGCTGCCGGTGTAGTGGTGTCGGTGGCTGCCCAACACTTTTTGGGGCCTCTGGGTCGGATACATTTCTAAAATTCGGGCTGATGTCTGATGAGTTAGTGCGCCTCACTTTGCCAGCGTTTTGAACTCGGATGGTCTGCCTCCCTGCAGTGGGATCTGGCACGGAGCTCACAACAATGAAGCCATCTTGGTCGCGGGCTCGCGAGCACCCCCAACCTACCCACATCTTCTGCCATCTCAGTGTACACTAACCATGCCAGGTATAAGAAAAACTGCTTCGTTTTCAGGTTTCTGCTTAGTGTTCATTCAACCCCCACATTTCCTCTGCTGTTCTGATCAGGCTCATTGCTCTTCTGCCCTCAACATCCTCTCTATCCTTCCTCCTCCCTACAGTGCACCCCATTTATTTCACTGTAATAATGCTTGTCTGTCCGACATCAAAGCTATCCAATCTCTGCATTTAAATCCAAGTCGTAGGTCCACCTGCAAGCAAGAAAAGACGAGTCCATCCCCACACTCCCCCAACCTGCTTTCTGACATTCCTCTGCCCAACCTAAACCTTCTTTAAAAATGTCAAATATGTAAATAGGTATTCATGCAATTGCTGGCTTAATGCCTAAAAGTCTATGTAGGTCATCCTGTTACCATGTGTCCTTTTTTCATGTCTCCACACACCCCTCCCCGATATACAGGCTACATACTCTCTATACCTTTGTTGTGGCACCCGAAAATAAGATTGTCTCCTCTGCCTTTTTTGCCTGCTTCTGGTTGAAGTGCCAACACTATCACTAAAATAAACGCACAATAATATAAGATCGCCCCTTCACACCTCCCAACCGACAACGGGAAGCAAGTTAAGTTTGTGTGTGGTGCAGAGCTCCAGAAAATAAATTGAGTACTAAATGGATGCCCCTTTGAGTAAACCATGTTGCTTCGTATAATCAGGTGTTCGCCTCCCAGAGGTTTCGACGCATTGGACAATAAGGGGTAAAAGCACTGTGAAAAGATATCACACGTTCTGTGTTGGCTCCATCTTAGGCGCCATGAACACATTTCATAAGGGCGGACAGAGCGACCTATGCAGAGATCAGCTCAGATATCTCAACAAGGAGATCTGACAAGGCTCAGCGCGTGGATACATGTTCCTTCTGTAGTGTGCAAGTGGTGACAAGACTGGACCTTGTCTGGCCAGCAGAGCTCTGAGAAGCTCTCCTATAAAGGCCATCTAGAAACGTGTGCTGACTTTATGTATTGCACATCTAAATTCTTCTTTGCAAATCCCTTTTATGGGGATTTGGCTACTTGGTTTGGCGATTACTTTTAAATAAATTGCATTCTTACTACTTTTGAAAACAACATCTCCTGCACTGGTTCTTTTTTAGATCTGTATCACTCTCGTTCACTCTCTTTATTTTTTCTCTCTCCCCCTGCCCCTCCAAAATGATATAGAATTCATTTTGCGGGGGTGTGCAGAGATATAAGTACCAGGAAACCAGAATATATACGTGGTGGTTCTCAAGTTCTGTTCATAAAACTGGGGTCACTGCAAAGATGCGTTGGCTATCTAAGCAATGTTTTCCCAAGCAGGGCCAGACATCCCGCTAGAACAATTAGTTATCAGCAACGTTCTAACACAACACCCCACTGTGCTAGATAGCATGGGAGGCAGGAGCCCAAACAATGGAAAGAGGTCCAGGAGCCAGGCAGTAGCTCACTGAAGGCCCACGTGAGATATGATACCTTTTGAGGGCTTTACTTTGGTTCCAATGTCTTGCAGTTGTAGATTATGTGGTCTGTGGGTAACACTAAGAGGTAAGCAGTCCCATACCTAATTCAATTCTGTGCGGGGAAGTGCCATACATCGCTCCAATCCATGGGGTGCTAGTTGGAGACTTGGATCGTCAGAAGGATGAAGGGTCTTCTTCTAACACTGCTTGTGGGGTGCCTGCATGGTAATGGATTTAAAGGTGGTAAGATGAGCATGACTTTGTGTAGCTGAGTGATGGGGCATTGAGGGGCTTTAGTGTTGGCACACTTCGTGCAGGCATGATCAAGTCTGCAACTGTTTTCTTTCCAGGACGAGGCAGTATTCAAGGACATGGTGCTACTCAATCTAGTCAAAGGTTGTCTGGCTGACTCAAGACAACAGCAAATGTGTAGTACCTTTCAGGCTCCCACTGGCATTGTGTTGCATATTTTAGGAAAAGGAAGTGGCATCCACAGTGAACCTCTGTAGTCAGTGTGATGAATCCCTGGGTATTGTCACTGTTTGATATGGGGAAGCCCCCCCACCCCGCTCCCGCCATGAGGCCAGGGTGGTGAGACCGCTACCCGATAGTCCCCCTGGGGGTGGTATTCGGTGGAAGGACCCCAATGGGGGCAGTGATACCAGAGGGAGAACGCAGTATCCCCTTACCCTTCCCATCTTTACTCAAACCCCTCCTCTGTACCCTTCATCTAGTACCACAATATACTGTTATGTTTCTCCAGTAAACCCCACTGAGGGAAAAGCTAACCATATAGTAGCTAATGACAGTACTGTGCTAATTAAAGATCCAGTGGTAAGGGAATCGACCGAGCCCTTTGCCGCACAGAGGAAGCAGCTGACGGAATGCAGAGGAGAGGCAGACCCGCAGGAGACCGACAACACAAGAGGCAGAGCAGCAATGACGAGATTTACCTGCCGGTTACTGGCGCTACTACGGAGATGCTGACCCAGAGGCAACTTGCTGCAACGGCACGTGAAACACCACAGAAGACTCTGCAGAGCCGGAGAAGCCGTCCTGATGCCTGGGAGACCAACAAACAACCTAAGCGATGAGGCCAAGGCCAGCAGGTACACAGGTGGCCAGTTGGAAGGTTGGGGAGACCCAGAGGGCACAGGGTACGCAACCCCAGAGGAGAAGGCTTTGGACCCAGTGCAGACAACCATACCCTGCCCAGGAATAGGGAAAAAGTACTAACTTTGCAAATGTGAAGAACATTCATAGACCTTGGCAGGAGAGTGAACCAGAGCTTATGGAGTGAATACAGAGTGAGGAGAGATATCATTGTAATCAATCAAGTGAAGGGCGTCTTGGCCCGTGGAGAAAAAGCAATCCCCAAATTATGATAAGGAGGAGCACAATCCCTACAGAAACCAGTGACAAACACAGACCCTCGCAGGGGAGTAAACCAGGGCTGTGGTACAGAGAAAGATTGGAGCAAAGAAACACCGAGAGTGAATACGTGAAAGAGATTGAGAACCCAGATTGGGGAAGTGTTCCCAAAGGGATACTGCAAGAGCATACTTTGCGTGGGACAGTGGCACGAAAGGACCTTGGCAAGAGAGTGAACCAATTCTGTGGGTAAAGGATCTGGTATGGTGAATAGGGTCTGAGACCCACAACACGTCAAGCTTAGGTAAAATACAGCTTAGGAGAAAGAGCCAGGCTGTTCTACCTTGTTGTCTAGCAGTCCTTGGAAGTAGGTCTTCTAATAAAGAATCAAGTTGGTGGAGTACAAGAAAGGCTGTGGTGAAAGGGGAATTAACACTAAGCCTTGTGGAACTTACATTTACCTTTTTTGGCAGCTTATTGAACTCTCATTTGGCACTTTTGTGTTGAATATAAGATCGAGCTGCAGGTCGGCAGTCCTGCTGGGGTGAAGGGCACCTCAACTGCAGACCCTCGAGACCGTGAGGTGATGCCTCCATTATAATATTCTGGGCCTTCCAACATGGCCACTGGGTTCCCTGGCTGACTACTTGGTCCCACCAGCTCCTGATCAGCAGCCCGATTGGGTGAATTCATCCCGAAGGACCCGATTGGCCCCCACCAAAGGGCAGGTCGCACCCTCTCTAGCCCTGTCCAGAGGCCCCCCCCCCTGCATCAACCCAGATCTCGCCTACAACGGTCTGCGACAGCGCATCTAAGTGTAAGCACCCTCGCTCTGCTCATACCCTGCTCTGCTGTTGCAGCATCTGTTGCTGCAGTCCATCAACATTTCTGTGGGGCCTCTTGGCCCATTCACACCAAGCACTGCTGTCTCTTTGCACTTTGCCCGAATTCCTTGACTTCACCACCACCTGTTCCGTTGCTCGCTTCCAATTGCGTGCCTCGATAGTGGCCCGCCCCTATGTGGTTTACCTCCAGGACTTGATTGACTTACTCCTACCCTTTCTATGGTGATCCCCTTGGCTACGCTCCTCCCTCATTGGATGCAACTCACCCACCCACCCATCCATGAGGCATTATCTAGCATTTCTGCTATTCCCAATTGCTGCTGCCTCTGCACTTATGCATCTTTTATCTACCTACTCTGTCCTGTTTAAGCTTCACCCACGTGCTTGAAATCATAGCATCACTTCCTCACTGCAGCCTGAATAATGCGTTCCATCTGCTGCCTGTGATTTACCATTGTATGCCTAGTTAAAATGCTGTCTTTCTACATGTGCTTTGTTTTTCAAATCTAGTTGTTTTTAATTATGCACTGTCCATGTTGGTTTGCTGCACTTTCTCACTTTTGAATCTACATCGGAAGCCCTTTTTTACTTCAAAAGTCTCTACTCCTGACTCTTGCTGCCTTTTAAGCCTTCGCACTGCTTGTTTTTCTGCTGCATTTCCGTGCTTTGCTGGAAAGTCAAACTTAAATGTGGCTTTAAAATATGTGCACTGCTTGTTTTGCTGCTGCATTTTAGCATTCACCCAGCCTGGGTACTTTAAATATCCTGCTACCCTGTACATATCTTGTTTAAAGCTCCTCCTTCATCTGTGCCTGCTAGGCCGCCTATTGAGCATATTCATGCACTGTGCAGCCCCCTCCCCCCGTCTGTGTCTCTCCTCCCCCCTCGCTACAGGGAACTCTCCATCTCCCCTATCTATTCTAACTGCTACTCTATCAACTTTTCTCCCTCTCTCACAAGGCCTGGAAGAAAAGAGCATAAAAAGCTCTCCTGGCCTCCAACCCAGGCCTTCCTATTGCTGACAGTTACATCAATGCTTCTTCCATGCAGACTATAACCGACAACCTCTTTTCTGTCCCTTCTCTGGATCTATGGACTCCTCACCTGGTCTGCACTCTCTTCCCTTTCTCCTCCTCACCCATTACTGTTGGCACTAGATGGGAAGTACTCTTGGCATACTTCTCATCCTCTAGGTGCATCATCATTGTCTACCACAATAGCACTATCGTGGGCCAAGGTTCACAACCTACTCTTCACCTCCTTGACCGGCGCCTGCCCTCTCTCATTAACTTCCTCACTTACCCTGCTATCCCTCCTTCCTCCTCAAACCTCCCCACCGCCACCAACGGGAGTACCATGCCCCTGTATCCCTCCTCGGAAAACTTTCAAAGGTGGCAAGTGTAAAGACTGGAGGGGGGTGTCTGCACTTCCACTCTCTATATGGTAGAGGAGAGGCAGAGAGGACCCCAGCCAAGATTCTCTATTATTGGTAACGTAGTCGAGCAATCAAGGCCTAGCTTCTCAGGAGGTGATGCAGACTGGTTCTTAAGTACATTGTAGTCCCCAAGCCCCCACAAAGGAATGTCCACACACTGTATTACTTAAAACTCAGTCGTTATATAATTAATATTCATGGTTTTGTACACTATCACACTAACTCACTTTGTGCTTTAGTTAATCTATAATAGTAAATATATACAGTTCTAAAGTGGTACCACAAGTATTATCAGATCTCATTAAAGTGCATCAACTATACTGTCAAAATGTCACACAGATCAATAACAAGGAAACCAGCAATAGAAATAGGAAGGAAAGCAAGATGAGATCCCCCCCACCTGGGCAATCTGTAAGATAAAGATATAGCACAAGCCCAGTCCATATATTGTTCTATGGGCCTCATTACACGGACGGCGGTAAGGAAATAACGTTACCGGTAATTGAATACCGGTAACGCTAAATTTCCTATCCAATTACGACCCGGACATCGTTAAGTACGGTGGCACTAATAGCAGCAAGTCCGTGGGCACGCGACCCCCAGGTCGGAAATACCGTCATGGCGATAATAGCATCCCATCACAAGGTAGGCGGACATGGCAATAGCGGCATTGGGAAAGACGTCAAAACCCCCTACCGGCATGGCGCTAATACCAGCATCGCGAACCACCCGTTAAGAGGCCTGAGCAGTGTGTCCACCTGCCACAGGTGGACACATCCAGCACAGGTGTAGGCGATGGAGACTGTGGCAGCACAAAAGGGCCCACAACACCCCTTCCCACACCCCTTCCCACACAAAAATGCTTCCAATACTGCCCGCATTACATGGGCTGGAGGATATGATTGCTGTGCGGCAGCATCAACAACAGGCAGCACAGAGGAGACGCAGGAGGAGTACGAGTAGGAGTACGGCAAGACAGGCGGAGGAAGCACCTGCAGGGCATCCAGAAATACCACAGAACCAGCAAGAAGAGGACAAGAAAATTGCACATAGCCGTACCAGTGCTGTGATGGACCAGGCATCCGGCCTCTACAACACACAGCACCGGTCCCTAAGCGTGCCGGGCGAAACCCTCCTGTACGGCCATGACAAAGTGCCGAAGACAACCATGGCATGTGTGATGCGGGACTAAATTTACATCAGACGGAATGTGCCTATGCCACCTGACATGCAAGCGCAAGATGAGGATGATGTGGATGGTGATGAGGATGGCTGAAAAGGCCCGCAGGGACATGCAAGTGGCAATGTCCAGGAGGGACACGATGTGCGTCAGCATCTGATGTATCAGATTCCATGACATCCAAGGTATGACCATTATGCATAAAGATGGGTATTACTGCCCTGATACATGTGGTCAGTCCCACAAAGAACCATCTCCCCAATACAGTACACACACACAATGATGAATACCAAGATAGTGTAAACTTTTCAATAGTGTATTGTGAAGAAAAGAGAACAATAAGTGCATGGCCCCAACTGTGAAAACACCCCTACCCCCCTCCCCCCACAACACTCCCAAAAACACCCCTATCCCCCCTCCCCCCACAACACTCCTAAAAACACCCCTCCCCCCTCCCCCCACAACACTCCCAAAAACACCCCTACCCCCCTCCCCCCACAACACTCCCAAAAACACCCCTCCCTCCTTCCCCCCACAACACTCCCAAAAACACCCCTTCCCCCCTCCCCCCACAACACTCCCATGTGACCCTCATGGTGTGAACATGTCCTTCTCAACATGTGGCACCTAGTCCTTGCTGGCCCTAAATGTCAGTTCCTGCCCCGCCATTTGGTGGTTGTGATGTGGTGCGCCTCAGGTTGCGCAGAGACCAGCGTAGGGGGCTAGTTTGCCGGGAACTCCCAGAGGAGGTGGTGGCCGGTTCATCCTGGGTTGTGATTGGGCATCGGCGCTCAATTGCGTCTGCTATACGGTGCATGGCCTGCCTGAGTTGGGCCATTTCGTTGCAGATCCTGTCGGTACATGCCTCCATGCCCTCCCTTGTCTGCTGTGCAAAAATACCGAGGCCCTCCCTCAGACGGCCTACCTCAGCCACATGCTGCCCTACTAGCCCAGTGATCTCCGTCTGCCTCTGAATGATGGCTGAGAGGTCATGTTGCATGGTGGGTGCTGGTGGGATGGCTGATGCGCCTTGTTCCATGACACTGGCCTCAGGTGAGAATACCTGGGGGCTCCATGACCCTTCAAAGGTGGGGGTGGGTGACCCTCCTTGGCTACTTGGACCTGAAGACAACCTCGGGCTTGCCAGTATGGAGCGTGTTGGTCTGGGGCTCTGGCTTAGATCCACAATGACAGGTGCCTCCTCCTCATCTGAAAGTGGGGCAGTGGCTGCTGCCTCACCCGTTGAACTGGTGGCAGCAGAGTGCATTCCCTCAATGCTGCCTTCACTTGCTGGGAGACACACTCCCGTGGGTGCCACGACGGCAGCAGGCATGGCCTCTGGCTGTGTGGAACTGGTGCCCCTGCTGTCTTTGTCCCTCTGGTCATGGACACTCCTCCTGGTTCCCCTTGAGGATGTGGTGGTGTCCCTCCCCTGTGGCATCCCTCCTGGCTTTTTTGCTGGATGTGGGAGCAGGTGTCGCAGTGCGTGGCTCATCATTTTCTGTGTGTGATCCTGTAGGGGTGAGAAATGGGGATATTCATCATTCATGGGTCGACCTGCCTTATGCTGAATGATTACGTCATGCCGTTCTATGCATTTGGGGCTCTTTAGTGTGGATGCAGGTAATGGGGATGTTGGGTGGGTCATGCATAAATGGATCTGGGTTGAACGGATATGTGGTGATGCATGCATGTCTGTTGGTGGCTGGATCCACGACATTCATATGGACACATGATTGGGGGGCCCATCACACTTCACTGTGCATTGTTGGATGCATACACTCACCTCCATCGGACGAAGTGGGCACGCCATGCTCCATTTCTCCTACTCCCTCTATGGATTCCACTCCAATTGTGGATGCACAGGTCTCCTCCCACTCACGGAGCTTAATAGGCGATTCGCTGCCTCCTCCTGTGCCCGTAGCCAGGTTGCGGTTTACGGCCAGGATGTTCCTCACACGTAGCCGGAGGTCGTCCCACCTCTTGCGGCAGTCTTTAACTGTGCGGGTGGTGGTGCCTACCGCGCTGACCTTGGTGGCAACCTCTGCCCAGATGGCCTTCTTCTTCAGGATGGCCTCCCACCGCATGTCGTTGCAGAAGACCACCTGTGCATTTGCCGCCAGTGTCTCAGTCAGCATTACAAGCTCCTCCTTGCAGAATTTCTCCTTGCGTTGCCGCTCTGTAGATTTTTTCACGGTCTTGGGCATCTTTAGGCTGTCCTGGAAGGAGTTTTGTTCGGGTTTCCTGCTAAGGTGTCCTGGATAAGGAGGATGGCAATGGATTGTGTTTTTAAAGCTGGCCGCCGTGCTCTTTCCCGTTCCTGTGCGATGACGCTATTTCCGGTTCCGCAGGTGACCGCTAATGGCGATGAACGGTAATGGCGGTGACCGCTATTTGCATGTGGCGGCAGGTCGGAAGTGCTATCAGCGCTTTCGACGATGCCGTTAAGGGACTTTTTGGGGACTTTTGCGGCATGGCGGTAAGGTCATTACCGGCATGGCGCTATGCTCATGCCTGCAAACTCCTAATGGCACGCAATTGGTGGCCTCTTGCGAGGGCGGACACGCTAATTGCGCCATGCCGGTAATTGCCAATTTTTACTGCACAACGTGTAATGAGGCCCTATGAGTCTTATTTCCCTCTACAATAGTTCTACAGCCCCAATGTACCTGGAATTGTAGCGTTCGTCAACGGGAAATCGATGGCCCTTCTTGAGTGCCCTCCCTTTAAGGCAGGAGTCACGGGTCGTCGAACGTCCGATGGAGAACCGGGTGAACTACGGCGTGAAGTGGCAGCTTCGTTCCTAGCGGTGCTCGTCAACGACAGAGCGTTGGCGTCCTGCAAGGAAGAGGTGTGCGGGGCACCTCAGTGACGATAGTTCTGGACCGCAAAGAGGTGATGAAGAACTATGGCCCTGCAAGGGCGTCGAGTCCTCAGCATCTTTGTGGTCTTTAGGTGGCGGGAAACCCACCGGCGGATGCTCCTCGCCGCGTCGATGGTCGGGCCTTCTCCAGCGGGATAAAGCGGGCGGCGATGCAGACGCGAGCGTCCTTGGATCAAATGAAGTTCTTAGGCAAACGGGAGCACGGCGGCTCCAGTCAGCGACGGCAGTTGTCGACAGTGGCGGAGAACAGTCCGGGCGCTTCTCTTTGGGATTCCGCGGCAGTCCCCGTCTCCGGTCGGCAGCCTGTCGTAGGTCTGCCTAGCAGGGACCTTTGGCAAAGGTCAGCTGGTGCACGATGATCCCTCGTAGCTCAGAAAGAGGGTGCCTTACCAGGTCCTCTCTGGGTCAGTTCTTGGAGACACAGCAGCTTTCAGATTGTGAAGGAGAGCAACAGCAATTCTTCTCTTCCAGCAGGGCTTCAAGGTTAAGCTTCAGTTTCACTCCAGTTACTCTTCAGCTTCTGAACACGATTACTAGCAGTGAGAGGTCCCCAGCTATACTGTTGATCTCCCATTCCTTCCGCTGGGTCATACTCAAGCATCCAATCACGGTGAAGGGCATTCATGCAGGCAGGCAGCCAATCAGGCACACAGTGCATTCAGGCCATTCACTTCCCTCCAGACACTCACAACAAGTTATGTGTATTGGGACAAGTACCCAGCCATTCAACACTCCACACTGCATTCATACCGGTTTCGGGCAGGGCTGTCTCAGTCATTGTGTCAACCACCAGATACTAGACACCCACAACATAGAATGCGTATTCGTCACACACTCCTTCCACCCAGGTCCCACCCACAGGCGTACCCACAACATACGGTCATTGAGAAGGCACCAGCCAGTCTGGTCAGCACTTCCCCACACTACCATATATGGAACTTCCCCCCAACAGCCAGTCAGGGGGAAGGGACAGAGTCAGGGTTTCCCAGGACTTTGGGAAAACAAGGTAATAGGCAATAGAAAGCAAGAGGCCACGGGGGCCATCTTTTTTCCTATCAGGAATCAACTGATCCCAATGGCAGGGCCTGGGTATCCCAAAATGGAGGATACTCAGAGCACCTGTCAAATTCAGCATGGAGCTGCCACCAGCCCATACGGCCTGCTCTGTGGGCCACACACAGGTGCCCAAAAACCTACACTAGGGGCACAGGGTTGTACCCCCACCCATGGGTGCCATAAGGGTATCCCATGGGTCTGTTCACCAAACCAAAAGAGAGAGTTGCACCGCCAGGAGCCCCACATGAACTCCTGCGTGGAAATCACAACAGAACACACAATAAAAAGCAGTAAAGGACAAGGATACAGAGGCCCTGTCCCTCTGATGCATTTCCAGCATCACAGCAATGAGCTTCACTTAGCTACACTGAACGCTTGTTTTGCTGTAAAATATTCCTCTGACACCTGTCTCCTTCTTGAAGGCTTTCACCTCAACGTCCTTGCCCTTATTGAGACGTGGTGCATGCCAGCTCTGTCACTGCTCTTGACACTCTCCTTCCTGAGGGCTACAAAATCCTCTCTAAATCCAGGCCCAACCGACCCACAGGTGAAGTGGCCCTGATCTTTCCTGAATGGGTCCCTGCTTCTATCATACCTACTCAATCCTACTCCTCTTTTGAAAGCCTCTCCTGTAGGATCAGGGTCTCTGACCCTCTCTCTCTCTCTCTCACCTTCGCCACCATCTACAGGTTACTCGGCCCTATCTCCCTCTTCCTCTCTGAACAGGCCAACCTCACCTCCTCCCATTTGACCTCTTATTCCAAACTTCTGCTCCTCAGTGACTTCAACATCCACCTCGACTCTCCTGAATCAGCCACCTCACAGTTCCTGACCTCTGTGACTCGCTCTCTCTCTCACTATTCTCCCTTCCGTTCCCACCCACGCAGCCGGACACACTCTGGATGCCTTCATCTATGGGGACATCCTTATCTCCAATCCGGTCACCACCTCCCTCTCCTGGTCTGACCACTCTCTCCTCTCCTCTCCTCTCCTCCCGCTTGGGATCCCTCAGCCACCTATCTGAGCCACCCTCACACAGCCCGCCTCCTTTGCCGTAATTTGACCAATTAAGCGAGTGTCAGTTGCTGCTTTTGCTTCCGCTTTCATCCCCCATCCCCTGCTTCTGACTCTCCCTCTGACTCTGTCCTTACTAACCTCCACCCCCTCATCTCTAACACCCTCAAAATCCTTGCCCCTGTCATGAGGATCCACCTGAAACCTGCCTCCAAGTGTAATGGTGGGTATGACTCCGATCTAGCATCTCTGAAACTATGTGCAGAGTTGCTGAACGGAAGTGGCATTCCTCGGTTTCATCCTCTGATAAACTGGCCTGTCGCCTGCACCAAAGGCAATACCGTTTCTCTATCGGCTCCAAAAAGAGGGCCCACATTCAAGCCTGCATCTCTGGAGCCACTAACAACACGGCTGAACTTTTCCAAATCTGCAAGGAACTCGCCTATTCAACTGCAGTCTCCACCTCTCACCTTCCTTCCCAGGCTCTCTGCACCGCGTTGGCCATTTCTCTTAAGAAATTCAGGGCATCCTGTCCTCACTCTCACCACGGCCACCTCCACTCTCGTTACTGCTCTCCTTCCTCCCTTTGCTCCCCCCTCCATCCATGCACTCTCCTCCCTCCTTCCCATAGCACCTGATGAGTGTTACGCTCACCTGGTCTCTGCAGAGGCATTGGGGCACAGTTGCAGCCCTCCCTGAACTTGAATCACCCCCTTCAGACCTCTCCCTGAGTCGAAAATCTGTGAGCAGTGGATAGTGGTGATACTGCTCCTGCGTGGAGATAAGATTGTGTGAGTGTGCCAATCTGTGATTGTTGTACCTCTCGAACCATTCACCCCAAAGTACAGTTTTTGTGAGCATAAGCCGGTCCATAAAGCTCACCTGTGAATTATGGAAGATAAGCTCTCCGTCCTGCTACTTCTGATAGGGGCGCGTCGAATGGGATCTAGTTCCTTCACTGTTCCCTGATAAGGATTAGTCCAGTCCAGCTGCGACTATGCTTCTCCTTATGATTGGTAAGTCTTTCTTGAGCTCTTGTGATACTGTTCGTTCTGTTTAATATCTTTATATGTTGCTCCTATTTATGCCCGCAATAATGTCTCTCTTCTGTTTTCTTCCCTTAGATGGAAATGCGGCCTCAATGCAGCTGTGAGATGCGAGACGCGGCCGGATGGAAGATGGATGCTACCGCAATGTTCGACAGCAGGTAAGTGATGGTTTAAGGAAAAGCGCGAAGTATGACGAATCGCAACCTTAAACTGACTGTTTTTTCGATGTCTAACCTTGTCTTCTGTTTTTCCTTGCCGGCGCTGCTGTCAACGATGGAGCGTGTCGTGTTGCGGTGCCAAGATGAAGATTTCGGCGTTTCGGAAAGTGTAAAGATGAATACTTGGTTCGCCGAAGAGATTTACAGGCGAACTGCTTCCCCCAGTTGGTAAGTATGCTGGCAGGAAGCAGGATGTCAATGAAGCAGGATTTTCAAAGGTAAGTCTGACCTCAGATGAGCGTTACGCTGCTTGCAAGTGCAGAATAACGCAAAGCGTCTGTCTTGAGGATCGGGGAAGCTTATATAGCTGAGATTGTGGGCAGACCCATTAGGGCCGTTTTACCAGCCACACCCTGCCATTCCTAGAGAGTGAGCACGTGAGAAGGCAATCCATTAGCAGCCACACCCAAGAATACACTTGGGGCTGCTTAATGGATGGAATGTTCAAGGTTAATGCATCCTGCTTAATGGATGGAATGTTCAAGGTTAATGCATCTGAAGTGCTATGTCCATAATAAAAGCTTTTTGGTGTTAAATGGATGTTCTTGTTTACTTTTGTCCATGAGCCTGGCGCCAAAGGCGCCAGGACAGTGTCCACCCAGGTCTCCTGTGCATGCGACCCCTGCATGCCTGTTCCCCTGAATTCATGACCATGACAATGAGGTCTCTAAAGTTGTCCGCTCTATGAAGGTCTGTTCCAAACAGGTGGTCCCCTTTTCTTCTAGAACCATTAAGGATAACATCTCTGCCCTTCCCCCGGCTCTTGCAACCACTCTTTCACCACTGACTCTTTTCCTCTATCCCTCTAACATTCCCTTGTGTACTTTCTCCTAAAAAAGCCATCTGCTGAACCTTTCTGCCCGATCTAGGGCAAAGGCGCCAAAGGCACCAGGACAGTGTCCACCCAGGTCTCCTGTGCATGCGACCCCTGCATGCCTGTGCCCCAGACTTCATGACCATGACAGGACTCCCCCTCAAGGTCCCTCTCAAGGGTGGTTCTCCTCCCGGTGCTCGTTTGGTGGGATTATTGCGATCGAACTGTCTGATTAAACACAGCGCATGGACGTGTTCACTGGGTTCCCAAGTTCGGTCTTGAGGTCCGTAACCTTTCCAGTCAATTAGGTAATACAATTTTGATCGCACCACCTTGGAGTCCCAGATGGAGTTGACTTCATATTCTGGTTCACCATCTATTACTTCGGCCTCTGGCGGAGAACTAAGCTGTGTATTGGATTTCATTGGTTTGAGGAGAGAGATATGAAATATGGGGTGAATTTTCATGTGAGATGGTAACTCCAATTTCATGGCGACAAAATTGATTATGGACTTTATAGTATATTGGCCCAGGTATCTTGGGCAGAAAGCTCTTGGCCCCTTCAGGGGAATATATTTGGCGCGGAGTTCGGGCAGAGTTCAGTCTGCGGCAGTCCCTGGTGGAGTGTGGTGTGAGGAGCTGCAGCGACTGTGTCTTTGCTGGATTCAATCTATCCCTTTAAGGAATTGACAAGCCCAACTGACTATAAAAGCCTATCTGGAGCGCGGAGCGCGCGTGGAGTTCGGGCAGAGTTCAGTCTGCGGCAGTCCCTGGTGGAGTGTGGTGTGAGGAGCTGCAGCGACTGTGTCTTTGCTGGATTCAATCTATCCCTTTAAGGAAAAGACAAGCCCAACTGACTATAAAAGCCTATCTGGAGCGCGGAGCGCGCGTGGAGTTCGGGCAGAGTTCAGTCTGCGGCAGTCCCTGGTGGAGTGTGGTGTGAGGAGCTGCAGCGACTGTGTCTTTGCTGGATTCAATCTATCCCTTTAAGGAAAAGACAAGCCCAACTGACTATAAAAGCCTATCTGGAGCGCGGAGCGCGCGCGGAGTTCGGGCAGAGTTCAGTCTGCGGCAGTCCCTGGTGGAGTGTGGTGTGAGGAGCTGCAGCGACTGTGTCTTTGCTGGATTCAATCTATCCCTTTAAGGAAAAGACAAGCCCAACTGACTATAAAAGCCTATCTGGAGCGCGGAGCGCGCGCGGAGTTCGGGCAGAGTTCAGTCTGCGGCAGTCCCTGGTGGAGTGTGGTGTGAGGAGCTGCAGCGACTGTGTCTTTGCTGGATTCAATCTATCCCTTTAAGGAAAAGACAAGCCCAACTGACTATAAAAGCCTATCTGGAGCGCGGAGCGCGCGCGGAGTTCGGGCAGAGTTCAGTCTGCGGCAGTCCCTGGTGGAGTGTGGTGTGAGGAGCTGCAGCGACTGTGTCTTTGCTGGATTCAATCTATCCCTTTAAGGAAAAGACAAGCCCAACTGACTATAAAAGCCTATCTGGAGCGCGGAGCGCGCGCGGAGTTCGGGCAGAGTTCAGTCTGCGGCAGTCCGCGGCTGAACAGAGGCTGGCTGAGGCGGGTGGCTCGGCTGACGGCCGCGAGAAGGTAAGTGAAGCTAATTCACTAAATCCTTCCTTACTTCCTTAGATGGCGGAAACCGGCCCCCTGACGCGTGCAATGGTGAGGCAAACGCTCCTCCCCAGAGCGAGGTCCGAACACATAGCCGCCGCTGTATCTACTCCCGAGGCAGCTGCCGAGAGCAATATCCATAGTGATAAAGACGCGCCTAGCCTTGCACCTGTGGTCCTGGTGGAAATTGCCGGAAACATCAGCCAGAGCATTTCACCACCACCCGTGACTCCACTAGCCGGATACGACTGGGGAAATCAGTGTGGGCTGCGCAGTAAGAGTCAAACGATGTCCGTAGAGGCCTCGTGCATAGAAAACGTGTTAACGGTGCCCATTTCTTTCATGCAAGTTCCATCACACGTTCCTTGCAGTAGCGCGCCTGTTCCACCTGACTCACCTGTATTCGCTTGCCCTAAAGTGATCAACTCCCCTTCTAGAGGTTCTATAATGGACCATGATAAATGCAGACCACTGAGTATATCAGATGCAGGAACTTCGAGTCTGCAGCCCAGCCGGGTACATGACGAGTGCCTCAGGAAACGCGTCTTTGAGGTACCGAGCAGCCACAAGACAGGCTGCTCGTTAGTCAACCTCGCCCGCGCAGAACCAACCGTGGCAATCAATGCCTCTCAGTTGGCGACTGAAACAAATACTGTGATGTTTCAATCGCCCTTCGATGTTACTGACTCTGAATTGATGGAACTTGAAGTGCCGTTGGAACGAATTGAGCTATCCAGTGAGGCAAATGATGATGACAACCTGATGGTGTGCTATCAACCAAATGCCGCGGTATTACATCAGCCGCTCCTTGTGCGAGAACCTGAAGCAAATAATCTGATATGGAGCAGCACGTCTCTAACACGGCGTGCGAACCAGAGTGCACCAAAAACGTGTCCATCAAATAGCGGACGCAGAGCTCCTGACCCTAGCAGCCCAAACTGCCAACAATCGAGGCCCAGCGAATCGGGTCAATTGCTGGACCTAGCTGGACGTGAAGCAAGACTAGCGGAACGCCTGAGGGCTGACTTTGAG
This sequence comes from Ambystoma mexicanum, assembly GCF_040938575.1. Classification (NCBI taxonomy): domain Eukaryota; kingdom Metazoa; phylum Chordata; class Amphibia; order Caudata; family Ambystomatidae; genus Ambystoma; species Ambystoma mexicanum. The sequence continues at coordinate 319,770,283 of NC_090926.1, read as the reverse complement.
CAAATGAAGCAATGTCTGTCGGCCAGCTTTGTAAGATCTAATTCCGACCTGCCCGACAAGTCGGCCTCTAACTCAGATTCGATAGACCTGAGTAGGACAAGTATGGAACAGGATCAGGACCATCAAAGATCAGGCCTCGAGTCGAGCAAAGTGGTGCCAAAGTCCATCGTTGAAGCAAATTTCCCTCGTAGTGGCCCTCCATCGACAGTGGCAGTTGGCAGGTCCCACTGGCCAGCGAAACCGTCTAAAGACAACTTGAGGCCATTGTCGACTCACTCAACTCCATTGCATCAGACATCATTGTCTAATACGACAAGTAAGAAGTCTGCTTCTATGCGACTGGGCGCAATATCAAATAAGACTATGGAAAACCAAAACCAACAGAATGATATGGAGACAACAAAAGATATGGCAGCAGCCTACAAGTCCAATCTATCGGCAGCAGCGGCCTTACAAATACACAACAATGTGTTAGCCGCAACATCGGTCGCCCTCATTCCTTTCACTAAATTATACGAAAACATACATGAAGCCATCCAATCGAATGGAGGTATGCTCCTGCACATCATGGAATCACTAGCCAAACAGGATCAAACTATTGCCCAGCTTCAAAACAAACTTGACACTGACAAACTTGCTTTGCAGTCAATGCAAATGCAACGACATGAAATCACGTGCAAGGATACGTCAGATGCTAAAGAGTTAGCGCCAGCAGCTACGGCATGTTTAAAGCAAACCATCTCCTTGCAACAGCAGTGCAGGCATGGCGGTAGCCCTAGTGGCCGTCCACTGGTGGTAAAGGAACCAGTGGTGGTGACTGTGAGCGAGATGGCTATGATAGGGCCCTCTGCCCCACACCTGTTACTCAGGCAAATGAGGCCGATGTAGGCCGTTCCCTGCCAGTTGTTCCAGTCCTGCCGATAGCCGAGATTGTTGTTGACCCGGTTGGAGGGTTATCGACGAATGTAGTTGAGAAGCCGTCGACATCTTCTAGTGTGATAGAGCGTCCTCCTTTTGATAATGAACCAAAAAGTCTTGATCCATCCGCATGCTCCAACAAAAGAGTAACTTTTGGCATTTTTGACGGGCCTGCACTATATTTAAACAAGGACAAAGGTATTCCGTCAAACGGACAAAAAACTCGCTTGACAACGAACCACCCGAAAAAACAGACTGAAAAGCGAAAGCACTTTGTGGCTCGTCCTCAAACCAGCAATTCAAAGAAATTTATACGCAACTTGACGACTCCACCAAAGCTGAATTTTTTTTCGAGAACTACAAATGGAATCTCACCACAGACTGCCAAAGGCTTAAAAAGGACAGACAAAGCCGTGCCTGTAGCTACAGAAGCAAAGGCAAACCCTAACAAACGTCAAAGACTCGATTCCGACGATTTGGCAATTACAGCAGGATCTATATCAATCGACCTATGTGATCTATCCACGTATACATATGATGACGACACAGAGCGAGCCCAGAAAAGTGCCTTGAATAGCACCATGAGTAGCTCTGTTTCAAACGTGTATAGTCCCCATGTGGACTCGTCGTCAACAAATCCATGGGTCGTAAAGAAGAATTCAGCTTTAAATGAGATGGCCCTGTTAAATAAGAAAAGCCAATTTTCCACCCTTAGTCACAGGACACAGGACACCAAGCTCCCTCATAAATCCTTGAAGGATGAAAGGCCCAGTGCGGTACATCAGGGCCGCTTAAATAAAACAAGGAGTTTAAATCCAAAACTAACAGCTGGTCAGCGAGCAAAAGAAAAATCAAAAGCCAGCACAGAACCCAAAGAGAATCGAATGGAAAAAAATGCAAAAATTGCTATCATCAATATCCTCAATGACGACTCTGAGGTAAATTTGAACAGAAGAAATGTTATGCACCTCTTACATTCGGTGCCTGCTCTAAGAACAGTGTCCACTGACGACATAGCGATCATTGAATACATGTCGGAAGACCATGAGGACCGAGTTTATTTACACATAAAGTCCAGCGCTGTCCGAAAAGTCATCTTGGCAGCAAAAGACGATCTACTGCAGCTTGGCTTCGACGTTAGCGAACCAAAGCCTAAACCTGATTGGGGTGTCAGTACAAATGAGGGAAAGTCCAGCCGTAGGCATGAACATAGATCGCTCATATTCGAAGGAAAAAAATCCGAGTTAAGAAACCACTCGAAAACAGCTTCTAATTCAAATCACTATGGAAGTCAAATTAGGCATAACGTGTCAAATCATTAGCTATCGGCCATTAAGGAACAAACAGTGTCCTCTCTGATTTCATGGAACACGAGAGGATTTCGACATCTGTTTGACGAATTTCCAATTGAATTAGAAAATAATCTGATAATTTGCCTTCAAGAAACATGGCTGAGGACCCCCCCGGTGAAAGATGGCTATGTGACCCTGCTAAATCCAGCAGGGAAGAATGCATTTGGACGACCATTTTCAGGTCTAATAACCATGATTAAAATTGGTCGCAATTGGGAAGTGAAAAAAAGCGATAATCCTAATGTATTCATCCAATGTACGCTAATCGAACATAATGATCGCAGTCCACGGCAACAGCAGAATATTCTAATAGTTAATGTATACTGGAACCCGGTGATGATCAAAACTAAAAACTTCCTAACTGCAATAACTGCAATCCTGGACAAAAATCTGCAGGAAATAAGTAATCTTATGGTCATCATATGCGGTGACATTAATTTGTCATGGTTTGATTTGAATGGTGGCCGGTTGAATCGCAAGAGTACGCAATGCCATCAAAATCAAACTAGGCGATCTCAATGGGATAATATCATGGAGATTTATGATTGCGACATGTTAAATGGACAAGTGTCGGGCGACATACCACAAAATAATATGTGGCATAACTTGGGTCTTGCAAAAACATTAGACTATATCTGGGTGTCCAAACATTCATGGGACTTAATCAGAGATATGCACGTAACATCAACAAAAAACAGCGATCACGAGATAATAGTGATGAATATGAATATAACCTCTGGATATATGAGGCAGCAATTAACATCTATCCTTGAAGTAAACAACGGGAAAAATAGGTTACGAATATCGTCCCGTCAGATTGCTATTATTACGAATGAATTGGAAGAAGCAAAGAACTCGTTGAGTAGTAACATAGACTATGTGTCTCTTCTACCCTGCCGTCAAGATAGTGCGTTATGGAAGACAAACTCTGTTAAAACGCATACTCATGAATGGAGTACAAAGCTAAATAACGAAAAAAAGAAGGTAAAGAGCGAAATTCGCCAGTTGAAATTACATGGCGGTCCGAACATGAGTAACTTGATACAAAAACGACGACAAGCATACCGCAACTGGGTTAAAGCTTTCAAGTACCAGCGGGACCAAGAACGCGGCGAAGTAATGTTGAGCCTGTTGAAATCGCATAAATGTAGAGACACCTGGCAGATACTTAACAACTGTACAACTAATCAAGCCATCAGGATGGCAAATGCGATGACCGAAGCCGCTTGGAACAAACACTTCAACCAAGTCTTCTTAGGAGACGCTAAAATTGAACCAAATCACCTTGTCTTAACAGCTGCAAAGTGGGACTGCTGTGAATCCGCCGACGACATAGCCACTGCAATTGTGAAGTTGAAAAATTTGCGTGCTGCAGGTCCGGATGGCATCACAAATGTGATGCTCAAAGAAAACAAGCTGGCATGGTCTAAACTTATTGAGATACTATTCGCTAACATTGCAATGATGAGAACAATTCCTGCTAATTGGACAACAGCAATAATTGTCCCAATCTTTAAGAAGGGCGATCGGGCAAATCCAGCCAACTATCGCCCCATCGCCCTACTGGACACAATTGGCAAGGTGTTTGCAAATTTTCTTCAAAAAAAATTAACAAAGTGGTCAAATGAAACCGGAATCACAGACTACAGACAAACAGGTTTCACGAAAGGTGTTGGAACCGAAATGAACCTAACATTGCTTAACATCCTAAAACTAAATGCTCTGCCAAGAAACACAAATGTATTCCTTGCATTCATAGACCTTCATCAGGCATTTGATTCTATTGATCGCGAATTACTGTGGGTGAAATTACACAACTGGAACTGTCCCCACGATATCTTGCTTCCAATCATAGCACTACATACGGCAATAACAATTCAAATAAGGCTGAACGAAGCAGGTCAGTTATCGGACAGAATGAAAACCAAAAGAGGTGTCAAGCAGGGTTGCCCGATTGCTGCTTGCTTATTCAAGCTTTTCATTGCCGATATTCCCGCCACCCTAGGCGATGTTCGATGCTTTCCACCTAAAATAAACGGGACCCAAATAAATTGCTTGACATATGCAGACGATCTTGTTTTGGTCGATACTACGCAGATCGGATTGCAACGACTCCTTCAAAAGTTACAACAGTATATGTCGACCAATAACCTGAAAATAAACACTTCAAAAACAAAGATCATGAGAGTTGGGTCTTACAAAGGAGAGAAGAAACATCCATTTAGCTGGAGAGTGGGAACACATCCAATTGAAGAAGTCACAGAAATCAGATATCTGGGCATCATGGTTAATACCTCGCTATGTGTGAAGAGCTGGGTCCGTGATGTGGGGCTCCGGATAAAGATTCTGGCAGCACAAGGCTTGCGAATTCATAACCTTTATGGAAAATTCTCTTTGACTCCGATCCGTTTGTTTTACTTACAAAAAGTCATTCCTTCAATTACTTATGGAGCCGAATCAGGATGGAACCTCGACTATAAAATCTGGGCAAAAATGGAGGGCTATTTTTGGAAACGAGTATTAAGGCTACCAAACTGCCTTTCAATTACTGTCATAAGACAAGAACTAGCCTTGGATGATCTTCATACAACGGTGTTATGGAAATCACTGGCACTATTGCGTAAGACGCTAATAACAAATAAAGAACCCGCATATGAAATCCTAGCAGTCAAAGAGATGAAATTTGCCGGAGATGCATATACAAAATGGTCTAAGAAGGGACATGACATTATGATAGCCGCTAACATATCTGAAGAAATGCTGCTAAAGTGGCCACAAGTCGCTAAAAGAAAACTAAAAGAATGGTCATGGGCAGGTAATATAGCAAGACTGGAAAGTCAGTCATCTGCACCCAAACTTGGGCCGACTGCTAATAAAATGAACAAGATGCCAAGGTATCTGTTACAGTTCCCCTCGAGGCATCACCGTGATCGGTTTCTAAGAATGAGAATGAATGCGATAAGAACTAAGGAAATCTTATTAATAAGAAAAGATGCAGAGACCAGAGACAATCGGTGCAGATTCTGCCATGAGGACATCGAGACAGTAAAACATTTGGTAGTCGCCTGCCCCAAACTCCGATCCTTAAGATCTGTACATCTGATCAAATACGCCCCGAGAAATGAGAACATGGAGGACTGGTGGTATCGAATACTGAGTGGGAGTTCCATTCACCTAATATGCTCAGTGATAAATTTTATCGATGCCATTCAATTATAAAGATTACGTGAAGGGAGGGGCGGCCATCCTGAGGTTGTAATGGAGTTGCTCTGTACAAGACGACGTGTTAAAACAAAAAGTTTAATAATAAACTAAGTTAAAAAAAAAAAAAAAAATATTTGGATGCTAACCATACCTTTTCTCTAATCTGGTAGGCGGGAGCTTCCTTCCGATGTCGATCAGCAAACAGCTTTTGTCTTTCCTTAGCCATGGTCAGATGCTCTGTCGCCTCCTTAAGTGATGGTTTTATGCAAGTTTTTTATGGCTAGCATTTTCAGGGTATCGGGTGGATCAAATACTTTTGTCCCCGTATGTCTTCCGTGCACAGTGTAGAAGGGAGTTTGCCCTGTGCTTGTGTGAACTGAGTTGTTGTATGCATACCCAGCAATCCAGAGTATATTTTTCCAAGAATCCTCGGACTGTTGCAACATACACCTGAGATATTGCTCTAAAGTTTGGTTGGTTCGTTCAGTTTGCCCATCAGTTTGAGGGTGATGGCTTGTGGACAACCGGAGATCGATTTTGGCAATCATACAACACTTTCTCCAAAAGGCAGAAACAAAATGAGTTCCGCGATCAGATACTACTATTGATGGAAATCCATGCAATCGAAAAATTTGCTCCAGGAACACAGAAGCTAGAGTTGACGCAGTTGGGAGTCCCTTCAGATGGATGAAATGGGCCGTTTTGGAGAATAAATCCATGTCGACTAATATGGTGTTGTATCCATTGCAGTTTGGAAGATCCATGATGAAGTCCATCGACAGGGTATGCCAAGGTCCTGCCGGTACTGTTAGGGGATGTAGTAAGCCAGTGGGGTTCTGTTTCTGAGACTTGTGTTGTGCACAGACACCTAAATTGGGCGATATCTTTTCGCCAGGCTGGCCACCAGTAGTTTTGTTTTACCTTAGCCTGAGTTTTGGCTATTCTTGGGTGTCCTTCCACTAACAAATCGTGGTAATTTGTGATGATTTGCTTTTTGCAGTTCTTGGTCTTGGACATATAATCGTTCTTGGTAACACGGTAGATTGTCTTTGATGGTGTACTGGTCACCTTTTAACAGCCATTCCTGTTGGGTTGATTGATCCATCGGGGATTGCAAACTGGTTCTTTGGTCATCCACACATGTGGGGACAGCTATTCTGGTTTGAATTCTTTCCTCAGAAATTATGGCCATGGGGTTCGGATGCTGTAAAAGTCTCTTTTTCTTCACTCATGCGTGATAGAGCGTCTGCTTTCCCATTGCATACTCCAGGTCTTTAAGTGATAATAAAATCGTATTCAGCGAAAAAGAGAGCCCAATGAAGTTGACGCGAAGATTGTGCTTTGGCGGTTTTCAAGTATTGCAAGTTACGGTGGTCCGTGATGACAGTGACCTTATCTCTCGACCCAAGAAGGTAATGTCTCCAGGCCTTGAATGCTGCTTTAATCGCCAGTAATTCCTTATCTGTGATTGCATAGTTCAACTCGGGGGCTGAAAATGTGTGGGACCAGAATGTGACGGGGTGTGGTTGTCCTGTTTCAGGGCCTCGTTGTGACAATACTGCTCCCATGGCTATTTTTGAAGCATCTGTCTCAACTATGTAAGGGAGGTCTAGTCATGGGTGTCGAAGGACTGGTGCTGTAGTGAATGTTAGTTTCAACTTCTGGAAGGCTTCTTCAGCTTCTGTCAACCAATGGAACTTTTGATTTTTCTTTAACAAGGAGGTAATTGGATGTCCAATTTGTGAAAGCCAAGTTATAAACCGACGGTAAAAGTTGGCTAATCCGAGCACGCTTTGCACTCCTTTCGTGGATGTTGGTGAGAGCCATTGGGGGATTGCACCAACCTTTCATGTATCCATATGTACACCTTGTGGTGTGTGCATGAAGCCGAGAAACTTAACCTCGGTTACATGGAAAAAACATTTTTCCAACTTGGCAGACAATTGGTGTTTTCAAAGCTTCTCTAAGACTGCCCGGACATGACCTACATGTTCTTCCATGAAATTTGAGTAGATAAGAATGTCGTCAATGTAAACAAGAGCGCAAACGTCCAGTAGTTCACAGAGAACATAATTCATAAAGAATTGGAACGCCGCTGGGGCATTGCATAGCCCGAAGGGCATGACCTGGTATTCAAAGAGGCCGTACTTCATGTGGAAGGCCGTTTCCACTTGTCTCCCTCTTTTACTCTTACATGATGGTATGCTTCTCTTAAATCCAGTTTTGGGTAGATTTGAGCATGTTTCATTTGGTCCAGGAGCTCTGGTATAAGTGGTAAAGGATATCAATTTTTTACTGTGACCTGATTGATGGCTCTATAGTCGATGCAAGTTCTTAAGTCCCCCTCCTTTTGAGGCACGAAGAATAAGGGTGAGGAGGCAGGTGACTTGAACGGGCGAATGAAACCGTTCACCAGGTACTGATCCAGGTAAGTTCTAAGATGCTGATTGTCCTGTTCTGTCAGAGCGTACATTTGGCTGCAAGGGATCTGGGTTAAGGTTACAAGATCTATTTGACAATCGTGGGGTCTGTGCGGGGGCAGAACGTTGGCTCTTTTTTGAAGACATCCTGTAATCTTGGTATTCAAGCGGTAAGGAGCTGATGACGCCCAACACGATTCCTTTCTTCGGTTTCGGATTGGTTTAATCTTTTTTGTAACATGTGTCGGCACAATCATGAGGAAATGTCAGAACTCGTTTTCGCCAGTCAATCCTAGGATTGTGGGCCTCCAGCCAGGGCATTCCCAATATCATCTGGAACTGAGGAGCACCAATGAGATCGAAAGTAATGTCCTCTTGATGCCGTCCTGACACAGAAGCTTGACTTTCTCGGTGTATTGTGTCACCGGGCCAGATGATAGCTGAGAACCATCCACAGCAGTGATGTTTTCCGATTACTGCTTCTGTCGGAGAGGAAGGCCTATTCAGAGAGCCAAATCTTGGTCAATGTAGTTACCCACAGCTCCACAATCAACATATGCCTCCAAGGCATGTATTTTTGATGGTTGCTTGTGATTCACCAAAAGCACTGGAAGGACTAGATGTGAGGTCTGTACAGATTCTTTTTTCATGCGACAAGCGGACCCCTACACTTGCCGGGCATCGGCGTTTCCGAGTTCTATTCTTCTTCATCGGTTTTGTCTGTTGCCCCAACCGTTTTCTTGTGTGGTTTTACCGGGCAGTCAGGGAGGAAGTGACCTGCTTGTCAACAATATCAGCAAAGCTGTTGTTGTCTTCTTCTTTCCCGTTCTGCTTTGGTAAGGGGACTTCGTAATCCACCAATTTGCATTGGCTCAGACTGTTCATGTGGTTTAGTCTGATTCTCACGAGGTCGTACGTAAACTGACTGTCCCTCTTATCTAGCTCGATCCATTTTCCGATTCTGCAACCTATGATTGAGTTGCACCATCAGGTCTATGTAGTCCGCACACCTCTCAGGGGGATTCACCACTTGCGCCAATGCATCCTTAAGTTCTCCACGTAACCCTCGGTAAAAGAGTGTAGTCCTCTTCTCTTCTGGCCAGTTGGTCTGGGCTACAAGACGATTGAAGGTTGCAATATAGGTTAATAGATCTTGACTCCCTTGTCTGAGTGACAACAACTCATTGTCCGGAGCTTATCCTTGAGTGTGACGGGCAAACATGTCTCCATCTCATGTTGGAAATTCCCAAAGTTCCGGAGTAAAGGGTCATCTTGGTTTACTAAAGGTATAGACCAGTCCGCCGCACTACCTCCTAAATACGAGAGTACAAATGCCACTTTGGTTTGGTCATAAGGAAAGGCTCCTGGTATGCACAAGAAATGAAGGCGACATTGGTTCATAAATACAGCAAACTTCTTTGGGTTGCCGATGAAGCGTTCGGGAAGGGCTAGAGGCACTGCTCCTGGAAGAACTACCTGAACCGGTGTTGATTGTTGTGGTGTAGAAAAATGAGAAGAATGGGTCACTCCAGGCAGCGGAACCTGTCCTGCTTGTGTTTGTAGCATTTGTCTTGCCAATTCGTCAGTTCTTTATCGAGTTACAATAAGATCCCTCTGTAATTCATTGGTTTCCTGTCTTGAAGCATGTACTTCAGCCCGTAATTCCCCTAGTAAGAGGGCTAACTCATCTGTTTCTGAAGTTTGCATAACGCCCAGGCAGAGAGTATTAGAGGCATCGCGTTCTGTTACGCTCACCTGGTCTCTGCGGAGGCGTTGGGGCACGGTTGCAGCCCTCCCTGAACTTGAATCACCCCCTTCAGGCCTCTCCCTCAGTAGAAATGCTGTGAGCAGTGGTACGTGGTAATACTGGTCCTGCGTAGAGATAAGAGTGTGTGAGTGCGCCAATCTGTGATTGTTGTACCTCTCGAACCCTTCACCCCAAAGTACGGTTTCTGTGAGCATACGCCGGCCCGTAAAGCTCACCTGTGAATTATTGAAGATAAGTTCTCTGTCCTGCTACTTCTGGTAGGGGCGCGTCAAATAGGATCTAGCTCCTTCACTGACCCTCATAAGGATTAGTCCAGTCCAGCTGCGACTATGCTACTCCTTGTGATTGGTAAGTCTTTCTTGAGCTCTTGTGATGCTGTTCATTCTGTTTAATGTCTTTATATGTTGCTCCTATTTATGCCTGCAATAATGTCTCTCTTCTGTTTTCTTCCCTTAGATGGAAATGTGGCCTCAATGCAGCTGTGAGACGCAAGACGCGGCCGGATGGAAGATGGATGCTACCGCAATGTTCGACAGTGGGTAAGTGATGGTTTAAGGAAAAGCACGAAGTATGGCGAAGCGCAACCTTAAACTGACCGTTTTTACGATGTCTAACCTTGTCTTCTGTTTTTCCTTGCAGGCGCTGCTGTCGACCATCGAGCGTGTCATGCTGCGGTACCAAGATGAAGATTTCAGTGTTCCGGTAAGTGTAAATATGAATACTTGGTTCACCGAAGAGATTTACAGGTAAGAACAGCTTCCCCCAGTTAGTAAGTATGCTGGCAGGAAGCAGGGTGTCCATGAAGCAGGATCTTCAAAGGTAAGTCTGACCTCAGACGGGCGTTACGCTGCTTACAAGTGCAGAATAACGCAAAGCGTCTGTCTTGAGGATCGGGGCAGCTTATATAGCTGAGATCGTGGGCACGCCCATTAGGGCCGGCTTACCAGCCACACCCTGCCACTCCTAGAGAGTGAACACGTGCAAAGGAAATCCATTAGCAGCCACACCCAAGAATACACTTGGGGCTGCTTAATGGATGGAATGTTCAAGGTTAATGCATCCTGCTTAATGGATGTAATGTTCAAGGTTAATGCATCTGAAGTGCTATGTCCATTATAAAAGCTTGTTGGTGTTAAATGGATGTTCTTGTTTACTTTTGTTTATGAGCCTGGCGCCAAAGGCACCAGGACAGTGTCCACCCAGGTCTCCTGTGCATTCGACCCCTGCATGCCTGTTCCCCTGACTTCATGAGCATGACAATGAGATCTGTAAAGTTGTCCGCTCTATGAAGGTCTGTTTCAAACAGGTGGTCCCCTGTTCTTCTAGAACCATTAAGGATAACATCTCTGCCCTTCCCCAGGCTCTTGCAACCACTCTTTCACCATTGGCTCTTTCCCTTGTGTACCTTCTCCTAAAAAAGCCATCTGCTGAACCTTTCTGCCCGGCTAACTATCGCCCCATCTCCACCACCCCCTTCCTGGGTAAACTCTTGGAGAAGTTGGTCCTCCCCCAACTGATTCTTCATACTGAACTCACTGGTTGTCTCCATGACCATCAATCTGGATTCTGGGCATCCAAGGCACAGGAACTGCTCTGCTGAACACCTGTGAAGACATGCTCTCAAATCAACTCTCCAGCTGTTCTCTTTCTTCTTGATCTCTTCTCTGCCTTTGACACGGTCAACCATTCTATCCTCATAAACCAGCTCCATGACACCATCAGCATCAAGGATTGGGCACTGGATTGGCTAACCTCTTTCCTTACTAATTGCCCCTCCCAGCTGCAGCTGGGTCCTTTCTCCTCCACCACTTCTCTCAGCCCCTGTGGCATCCCCCAGTGCTCTATCCTATTGCCAGGGCTTTTCCAGAGCCCTGGTCATCTCTATGCTGGACTACTGCAACAGCCTCTTTCTCAATCTCCCCCTTTCCTCCCTACACCCCCTTCAGCTAATCCAGAATAGGGCTAAAAGACTTATCTTTGGCCAGGGACTGTATCTCTCCTGCCCTAAGATCTCTCCACTGGCACCATGTGGTCGTGAGGATCAAATTCAAGACCCTCTGCATCATCCACAAGGCTTTCTGGGGCCTGGGACCACACTATCTCCAACTTTCTCTCCCTAAATACCTCCCAGCCAGAGTGCTTCGCTCCTCTAACTCCAACTCACTGCTTGTCAAATGCTTCTCCAAGCAGAGAGTGGGTGGCAGGTCTCTCTATTTGGTGGGTGCCTCTCTTTGGATCAGCCTCCCATCCCCTCTCATACTTGAGCTGGACCTCCTCAAGTTCCAGGAAACTCCTCAAAACTCTGCTTTTCTCCACCTCTCCACCTCTCTCTCTCTCTCTCTCTCTCTCTTTCCCGTTCCTGCTAATGACAGCTCTGCGGTGGAGACTGGCGGCCTAGCTCTTCAAGCATCTCACAGGTACCAGGCCTCTGCCCTGCTGACACCAGCACCCCACTCCCCAGCATTGCCCTTTTGGCCCCCTACCTGGCGGCTGTCCATCCCACCTCGGTGCCTCCGCCCTAGCATTTAGCCAGCTACCCTCACTGGCACCCCTCAGCACTTGCCTACGGGCTCTAGCTGGTGCTTGCCCTTACCTTGCTCCCTCCCTTCCCCCTCCTCTGCATTTCCTTAATGCAGTTGCACATCCGAATGCCACAAGGCCTAGTAGGACCACAAATGCACATTTACTGTTTTCTTTTGCCATTATTATGTTACTCCTCTGTTCCCTCCCCTCTTAGCTTTGTGGTGCCTGGAAGCACGATTTTTAGCACAAATGCTAAAAAAAATCAAATTAAATCAAAGAGACATTCACCCTTTCACATTTTCCAAAGTTTATCATGTGAGGGATAGGATTGGTTTTGGACACAGGATGGCAGACTATATTTTTGACATCCTGACACTGACTGTATCCTTAGTTGGGTTTGTTGAGGCAGGGAAACCCCTCATAAGGGCAGGGCTAGTTAGGTATTTCTCCAACCCCTCTTATACTGTCTTGAATAAAAGTTTGTATCAACCAATATACCACCCTTGTGTCGTCCCTTACTCAAAGAACATCATATATGGTGTCTAGATCTGTTTGATACTAACCGGGTACCCCACAGTTGGAAAGTATTTTTTTCCTTTCTCTCTCCTCTTTCTCGGCTTTATCTATGTTAATCACTGTTAGAGATAGTGAAGGAGAAGAACTACGGTTGGAAGTTTCCACAACTGAACCATTTAGAACCATTAAACAACCCCTTCTCGTGAAGTGGAAAATCCCCATATGTCAAGAAACACTTTTGTATAAGGGAAGGCTGCTAATTGAGGGGACTACATTACTTGACTATGCAATAGGGCTCAATTAAAAATGAAAAGTGTTTGAACCCACCAGAGTCCTTTTCCAATAGGGAGCTTAGCCATAACAACTAGCTTGGGGACATTTAGAACCGGATATACTTCCCGTATTGGTGGACTCCTAAGTTCGAACCAAGACAACCCTAGTGAGTGAGAAAGAGACCCAGAGGTTTGAGGAGGATGTTTTTCTTTTCCCTCATCTCCCGGTTCTGTGGGGTAAGAAAATCCAACCCCACTAGATTTAACTAGAGTGCTAGAAATTCCTCACCCTGTAATTTACAATATGAGTACCCTGGAGGCACTGCTGGAATGCCTTGTAGCACACCAACTGGAGACAGAAGCTTGATTCCAGGACAGTGTCGGGAGCATCGTAGTGGCCTAACAAAGGCACCTATTTGCTGATGGGGTCCTACAACCCTGTAGGGAAGGAGAGGATTCAGGGAATTTCTTTTAGACTTTCAAGAGACTGACCCAACAGTTTTAGCAGGTAGATGAGCTAAGGATCTGTGATTTAGCCCTGCTGTTAAAAGGCAACTTACAAACATCATATCAGACCCTTAGCCCACTTGGGGTTACAGCTTATAACAAGATTAAGCAGGGCCTAATACTTAGGGTGGGGCAAACAGAACATTTTTACCAAAACAAGGTGCGAGAGATTAGGTTGAACCCAGGAGAAACACTGGTAGAATTGGGGGCCAGGATCCAGAATATGTTATCCCTCTGGATAGGAAAAGAAACTCTCTCTATTAGAGACATTGACCCTGGAACATCTTGTCAATAGTTTGCTCCCTTTCCTTCAATGGCCCATCCTGCAAATGAGCAATCCTATGAGGGCTTTAGCAGAAGAGGTATCTCAGAATTATGCCAATGTCAATAAACACCTAAGGCTTCTTCTGCAGAAAGCAAATAATGGGAAGATAGAGATGAGATCAAGACCCTGCCCTCTTTTTGTCTCCAAATTAAAGGTCCCGGGGAAAGAAAAAACTGGTGAAGGGATATACTCAAAACTAGTCAAGGGGGAACCCTGAAGCCAGAGACAGAGGGTTGGAGAATGCCAATCATATGGGAAAAAGGGGCTTTTATGTCAGGAGAACTCAGAATTCCTCAGCCTTTTATCGCTGTCTGTTTCTCGTGTGGGGAAAAGGGGCATCTAGCCAGACAGTGTCCCGCCAGCATAAATGAAGAGTCCATGGAAATAGGCTGTATGATGGGTGAAGAGTGGGGTGATCTAGAATATCAATCAGACCCTGAAGTGGAGACTACCAGTAGTTATGTCTGTCTGACAGTCCCCTTTAAAACCCATGAATCGGTTACCATCAACGGAGTTCAAGTGTCAGGCCTAGTGGATTTAGGAAGCAAGCAGACAGCAGCGAGGAGTGACCTGATTAACACAAACCATTTTAAACAAGATAGGCCCATTAAAGGCACCTGTGTCCATGGGGACCAGGAGGTTTATCATAGGGCCCCCACGCTCGTTAACATTAAGAGTCCGAAAGACCTGGATAGACTCAGCGTCATTCCTGGCCTACCAGAGGAAACTATTATTGGGACGGACTTCCGGGAGTTTGGTGAAATCATAAAAGAAATGAACAAGCAATACACAGGATATTCTCCTGTAGAGACCTGGGAGGGAGAAGAGTTTTCACCAGATACACACGTATGGAATTGGAAAACCTCCCTTAACCCTATCGAGCAGAAGCTAGATGAGACTGTTGGGAGCCCATGGGAAAGGGTATGTGATGAATCCCAGGATATTGTCACTGCTCTAGATGGGGAAGCTCCCTAACCCCCATGAGGCTAAGGTGGTGAGGCTGCTTCCAGATAGTCCCCCTCGGGGTGGAACTTGGCGGGAGGACCTCATGGGTGGGGAGCCCATTGGGGCAGTGATACCAGAGGGAGAACACAGTATCCCCTTACCCCTCCCATCTTTACCAAAACCACTTCTCGCTACCCTGCATCCAGTACCACAGTATACTCTTATAATGTTGCACCAGTAAACCCCACTGAGGGAAAAGACAACCATATAGTAGCTAATGAAAGTACTGTGCCGAGGAAGAGGATGCAAGCAATGAAGATCACTAGCTGGAACAAAGGCAGTTGTTCTAGTCCTTGCAGTAACATGATTGGCCGCCTATCTTATAAAGAACGAGTAGGAAGTTGAGGATGGTATCTTGGATCTCAGCTCAGTACCAACCGAACCCTTTGCCGCACAGAGGAAGCAGCCGTTAGAATGCAGAGGAGAGGGAGACCGACAATGCAAGAGGCGGAGCATGGAGGCTGAGATTTACCTGCCGCTTACCGGGGCTGCTCCGGAGAAGCTGACCCAGAGGCGACTTGATGCAATGGCACATGAAAGACTGCAGAAGGCTCTGCAGAGCAGTAGAAGCCATACAGATGCCAGGGAGACCCACAAACAACCAGACCAACGAGGCCAAGGCCCAACAGGTACACGGGTGGCCAGTCTGAAATTTGGGGAGACCCAGAAGGCAAGGGAACGCAATAAAAGAATACTTTCCGGGGCAGAGGGTCGCAGAAGAGAGGGCTGGGGACCTGATGCAGACAACCATACCCCACACAGGAATAGGGGAAAGTACAAACTTTGCAAATGTGAAGAACATTCATAGACCTTGACAGGAGAGTGGGCCAGGGCTATGGAGTGAAGACAGGGTGAGGAAGGATACCATTGTAATCAATTAAGTGAAGGGGTTCTCGGAACCGTGGAGAAAAGGCGATCCCCAACTTATGATAAAGGTGCACGATCCCTACAGAAAATAGTGACAAACAAAACCTGGCCGGGGAGTAAACCAGGGCTATGGAACAGAGAGAGATTGGAGCAAAGAAA
Source organism: Ambystoma mexicanum (assembly GCF_040938575.1). Classification (NCBI taxonomy): domain Eukaryota; kingdom Metazoa; phylum Chordata; class Amphibia; order Caudata; family Ambystomatidae; genus Ambystoma; species Ambystoma mexicanum. Next base: position 319,754,447 of record NC_090926.1, on the reverse strand, counting down.
CACTGAGAGTGAATACGTGAAAGAGATTGAGAACCCTGATTGGGGAAGTGTTCCCCAAACTATACTGCATGAGGATACAAACTTTGTGTGTGACAGTGGCACCCAGAGACCTTGACAGTAGGGTGAACCAAGGCTGCAGGAAAAGGATCTGGTATGGTATCTTCCCTCTTTCAGAATTTAAACCTAAGGGAAAGTATCCTCGCCTTGCTTTTCCCCTTTCCTAAAATCTCTTAGGATTCAATTTTGCAGATCTGAGCAACGCAGGCAAAAACTACCTCCAGGCATAACTACCAACTATTTTCCCATTGCTCCAATTGTATTCATCCTCTCCTAAACTTGACAATCCCACTGCAGTCTCCTCCTCTCCTCCTCCTTCTCAGGCCCTCTGCACTGGCCACCCACTTCTCTTCCAAAACCCAGGGCATCTTGTCCCCACTGTCATCAACTCCTCCCCTCTTCTCTTGACTCCCTTTACCTCCCTCTCCTGCCACCCCCATGCTATCCTCCTTCTCCCCCATTGCACCGGATAAAGTCTCTAAAGTAGTCCGCTCTACGAAAGTCTCCTCCAAATAGGTGCGCCCCTGCTCTTCAAGAACTACCAAGGACAATATCTGCTCCCTCACCCCTTCCGTGGCTGACCTCTCTAATCACTCCTTCACCACTGGGTCTTTCCCACAACCTCTCAAGCACTCTCGTATGCACCCTCTCCTAAAAAAGCCATCTGCAGACCCTTGATGCCTGGCTAACTATCGCCCTATCTCTATCACCCCTTTCTTGGGCAAACTCATGGAGAAACTGGTCCTCCCACAACTGACCCGCCACGCTCAGCTGGCTACCTCCATGACCACCAGTCTGGCTTCAGAGCATCCAGAGGCACAGAAACAGCTCTCCGGAATACCCATGAAGACCTGCTCTCAAACCTGGACTCAAACTCTCCCTCTGTTCTGATCCTCCTTGAGCTTTCTTCTGCCTGTGACACAGTCAATCATGTCATCCTCATAAATTGCCTCTTTAATACCCTTGGCAACACGGACCAGGCACTGGCATGGCTGACCTCCTTCCTTTCAAACTGACCCTCCCAGGTGCAAATGGGCCCTTTCCTAGCCTCCACCTCACTCTCTACTTATGGCGTCCCTCAGGGCTCTATCCTATCGCCATGGCTCTTCAACATCTACCTTGACCCTTTGGCCCACTTGATTGTAACCTTCTCTCCCCACTTCCAGTGCTATGCTGATGACACACAGCTCTCCGTTAAGATTCCATCCTCTACCTCCTTTCCTTCCTCTCTCTTACCTGACTGCCTGACAGCCATTCTGACGTGGTGCTCTGCTAATGATCTCTGCCTGAATGCCAGTAAGACAGAGATCCTTCATATTGGGAGGCCTGCTCCTTGTTCCTCCCCACCCTCTGGCCACCCTCCCAGGTTCCCACCTTCACCCTCTTTTGAGGCTACAAACCTTGGGGTCATCTTTGACTCCTCTCTCTCCATCTACCCGCACATCACAGACCTCTCCAAGTAGTCCAACTTTCACCTTTACCTCCTCAAGGGCATTCTCCCTTTCCTCACCTTCCCCCAGAAGCTCAATGTCTCCAGAACCCTGGTTCTCGTTGGGCTGAACTACTGCAACAGCCTTTTCCTCAATCTGCCTCTTTCCTCCCTTTGCCCTCTGCAACTAATCCAGAATAGGGCTGCAAGACTTATTCTTGGCCTCAAGCCCAGGGACCGCATCTCTCCAGCCCTAAAATTTCTCTACTGGCTCCCGGTCCCTGTTTGAACCAGGAGGACCCAGGGCCCGACCCCTTGCTCAAACCACAGGTAAGCATGAACCAACATGTGTTTACTCCCTCTGTCCTCACAGGCCATCCCCACCCTCTGTGCTCCCCCTGTGATGTTCCCTAGTGCCCCCCTCCCTTCTCGCACACAGGTGTTGCCTGGTTTGCGGCCAATGCTGGATTTGACTTTTATGGACTTCATTGATTCACGGTGCGTCACCCTTTCTCAACTCTCATGCTGGAATTCCTTTGCATCTTTTACTCATGGTGGCCCTGAATCATGCTGTTCCCATCTTCATTTTGTATCCTGACTTGCAACACTATGTGTTACTACTGACTTCTGCAATTGTATTCGCTCTCCCCTCTTGCTTCTACACTATTTTTATTCTGCTTACTCTCTGTTCTCTTCTCCTCTCCCTGTCTCCCTTTTCCTATCTCCTACCATCCTCCCCTTACTTTCTTCTATGCATGTACTCAATCAGAATTGTCCCTGGACCTAGTATGATAGCAACCTCATCTCCACGCCCCCTGCTTTTTCCCCCGCCCCCATTTCCAGCACTATCTGAAATGTCGTCAGGTCTAGTACGATAGCTGCTCCTTTTGTTCCTCCCCTTCCTTTCTGCACCCCTCTCCCTAACCTTTTGTTTTTCCCCGGCTCTGCCAGAAATGTCATCAGGCCTGGTATGGTAGTCGCCTGTCCGTTTCCATTTCCTTCCTACTCTCCCCCTCCCTTCCTTATCTATATATTAGCTCTTGCACTATCTTATGGTTAGAAGCAGCCTGCTTCTAACCATAATAAACCTGCAATTTAAACAGTGTGTATTTTTTCGGTGTGTCGGCGCTGTGAGACTGGAAATCCTTCTTTTTGCTTTCCATTACGGTGGTGTACTTGGGCAAGGAACCCACAACGTCTAGCCACCTGCTGCCTTCCCTGCACATATTCACACGGTGCAAGCGTGGTGTTCCACCTTAGGTTTTTTTTTGCCCATACTCCTTTCGTACTTAATAGTAAAATAGGTTTGGAATTGTCAGCTTCCCCTATTTTATTTTTATTAGAAAAGTGTGAAAATAGTTTATAATTTAAACTTTCCACAGATCAACCATTCAATATACATATATCATTATTTCATTTCAAATTATACATTCTAAAATCAGTAATAACAATTTACTTCATGCCCTATTTGAAGTAATAAGATAAAACTGCAGCACCTATCTCGTGCAATCATCGAAACATCGTAAAAGGATACATTCTAAAGGGTAAATAATAACCTCATCACTAAATATTACTCACAACATATGTACCCTTCTAAATAGCAGCTTCAATAACGGTCCAGCGTTTCATAAGGGCTATCGCCAGTGGCAGCCAGAGACACATTGTAGCCAGAAACCATCTGTGTTTATGAACGAGGGACAATACATGAATCTATCCAAATAGAGAGCCCCAAACCTCGTCCATACAACACTTTGTAATAAGAGGTGTCTACAGGTTTCTTGCTGGCCCCGCTGGCCGCAGAACCTACAGATTCTATCCTTAGGAGGCATACACGATCTTGGATCCATCAAAGCCAGACATGGAAGTTGATTGAAGCAAAGTTTCAAGAACAGGCGCCTGATCAAAGGAATAGGGAATTTTAATAAGGCTGCATTTTGCCCATTATATACGTAGGAACTACCAAGTCGTGAATGTTTATTTAGAGAGGACCTTTTCATGATTGTATATGTTGTCCCAGCGACTGGCCCTGATTTTGAATTGTCTGACCAGTTGCTCATAACTAAAAGTCCAATCAATCCTCCACTCATGGGCGTAATTTTAGGGAGGGCGGGGGTGTTTGTCCCCCCCAATTTTCATGGCACTCTATTTTGTCCCCATTCATTTGAATGGGGCACCTTTTCTTCAGAGGTCATGTCCCCCCCAACATTTTTCAGCAAAGTTTCTCCACTGCCTCCACTTAATATCTATAAATGTAATGACTTGTTCCCTGATTGCTTTAATCCATGCATGCGTAACAGGATTGGCTAAGTGTACTATTAAAGCCCATACAGGGTTCAATAGGCAATTGATGGAGCTTTATATAAAGCATAACTTCTCGAATCATCGCTAAGGTCTAGAGAGATGCCATTCCTAATTCCAGTCTAATACTCGCAACAGACAAACCTGTGGGCAGTGCCAATATTTTCCCTTCCAAAATATCTGAGAGCTTTCTAGGATGATCAACCACTGCATTCATTGCCTATAGTAAGGAGGGGGGCAGGTTTCAGTAATACCTTTCATACGGTAGCCTCCATAAGGAGGGATATTTTCATGATCATGTTATCAGCTAAGAACTCCCAAATCATTTCTTCATTATGTCTCGTGTGGAAATAGTTTCCTAGATAAACATATGAGTCTGCACATTCCACACTAACCTTGTTGAAACCAGTTGGTGCAAGATCTTTTTTTAAATTATTTCCAAAGTACATGATTTGGGTTTTGGCCATATCGATTGTAAATGTGTGCTGCTCCGAATATTCCATCAGGGCTTTCAAGGATCTTTTACGGCCTATGGACATATGATCAAGCAACACTAAATCATCCGCCCAAGCATGGCAACTTACATGTGTGTTACCTATCGTAGGGGGCAAATTGTTAATTGCTTTAATACATTCGGGTAACAATGGGGCCAGCAGACAGCCTTGTTTCAGGCCTCTATTGGTTTTGATATTTCTAGAAATTGTGCACAAGTTATCCAACTTGACTATCACTGAAATATCTGTGTAAAGAGGATCCAACACATACAATAGGCTCCTTGGAAAACCCCATTTTATGAGTTTAGTCCGCAGCATTAAATGACAGACAGAATCAAACATAGCAGAATGAGCAATACATTTCACAAAAAGGGTCCCTTCTCAGTAAGCGCCTGTCTCGCAAGTATCTTTAAGAGGAGAACATTTTGCGCCATACTGTGTCGATTTCTAAAACCTGCTTAAAAACAATGTGGGAGCAGTTTTTTTACACTCCCTGAGCAAGATATCAGCGATTATCTTGCCCGGGACATCCAAAGTCATGAGGAGCCGATACTTTCCTAGGTCGGCTGGATCATTTTTCTTATATACGTGCACAAAACACAACGCCCTCCCCTGCTAGTTCCACCTGCCCCTGTGTCTAGTTGCCTGTCTCCCTCATGAGCCTTACTGGGTGCAGGCCCTCGTCGACCAGTCTCCCCTTCCACTCCCAACAGCACTTGCCCTCTAGCACCCTTCCCTGAGCAACTGACTTAATCTGGTTCACCCTCCCTCACACTAACTTACCCTTTCCCCCTTCCCTGAGCACGTGCCCTCCTGGGCCTCCCTTGAACTTGTCCATCCCAGTGGCCCCTTCTCTCCTGCACTTCCTGATACTGCACTTGCACATTCCGAATGTCACAAGGCCTAGTAGGACCCTTGTTGGTATCTTTATTCCTCACCCCCAGACACCTTTTTCGTTCTTGTGCCGCCTGGAAACACTTTCTGATGTATAGGCGCCATATAACTGTTCAAGAAATAAAATAAAAAATAAAACGCCTGCCTTCAGGCTGGTATTTTATTTGCCCTACTTATCTTCTGAAAGTAGCAAGTCAGAATTTCTGCCCGTGTTAGCTCTCATTGCCGGTTCCACTACATTACTTATTTTTCTCACAGTGGTTCTGGTTTGGTTTGCATTGTTGAAGCTCACGGTTTGGTTCCACTACATTGCCTTTTCCTTCCACAGTGCTTCTGTTTGGGTTTGCAGTTCTGGTTGAGTTTGCATTGTTGAATCTCGCTGTTTTGTTCAACTACATTGCTTTTTCTTCCCACAGTGCTTGTGGTTAGGTTTGCATTGTTGAAGCTCACTGTTTGGTTCAACTACATTGCTTTTTCTTCCCACAGTGCTTCTGCTTGGGTTTGCATTTTTGAAGCGCGCTGTTTTGTTGAACTGCATTGCTTTTTCATCCTGCAGTGATTCTAGTCAGATTTTTATTTTTGCATTTCCTGCATACCTCTCAATAACCCCAACTTGATTACACACATCCAATACACTCATCCCCTAATGCAACAGAATACAGCTGGGGCACACACATAATTCAGACTAGCTGTTCACATAATCTGGCCCTTCTGACTATCCCACTTCCCCGACAATTTATCACGGCACCCAATCTCGGCCCTGACAACTATGGAGTGCTGGTAGGGACCTAGCCACTTACTACCCACCTTTCTGATGGCTAAAAATGCACACATGCATTTTAGAAATCCTTTCTCCACCTCTTACATCTCTGACTATTGTCTTCCGAAGGCGCTCCACCTCACAGCACTTCAAGGCCATACCGAGGGCAGTAGGCGCTATACAAGTGACATATAACATAACACGTGTCAGGATTGCACATTAACACAGCATTGGGTAACCCATCCAGACCGGGTGCCCGGGAATTTCTGAGGATTTTAATAATGACGGCAATATCATCCTGCATGAACCAACCACTGTCAAGGTTGGTACCAACAAAATCTGATAATGACCAGACATGAGAGGGATAACAGAATTGTGACTAAATATATCACCATACTTACATTTGGCGATAGGATGTGTGCAGGGTTTGTTCAATTTACTGTTCAAGATCAAACATTTCTTGGAATCCTTCATGGCTTGCGTATGGAGCATCAATTGGCAATAGCATTTCTGGTGGAAAATCTATAGGATTTGAGCCAATTGCAGTTCCCTATTTTATGTATAGATATTACTATATGAGGCTTTACTAATTGTTACAATTGTTTACTGATTATTTAAATGTTACTGAATATTATACATGAACATTAATGCTTGCTCTCTTGCCTAGGGTGAGTTCTTAGGTAAGCTTGTCTTTATACTTATAACATCTCTATTGTATCCTGAAGTTGTTCATACTATTTCTTAATAATGTATTTCTTATGCTATTTTTTTAATACACATTTTGTTAAGTGCTTACTGCACAGCTATTTATTGTACTTGTCATGTCACAAGATTGATCGAGTAATTAATACAAATTATTTAGCAGTAATACAAATTAGGTCTACACAGTGCGTTGCCTACAGACGGGTGTCTGTGAAGTCACTTACTGTGACGCCACTCTCATGATATCTCCTCTCATGGCATCACCTTGGTGAAAGGCTGTGCCCAAGGCTTCGCCGCCTCCTCCACACAGAGTAGATTTAACAGTTGGCACCCCTTCCTCCTCAGCCTCTGATCTGTGAGGAGAGGGTTTGCCTAGCAGCAGCACAGTTCAGAGATCAGCCGGCCCCACCCCTGAGTGTAATGAGCAGCTTTTAAAGCCGGGTAGGAAGAGATTCTGACAGCCGCAGGCTGCTTTCATCGTTAATCTCGTCCCTCATCAGATACTTACCCGCCCCTTGTCCACCCAGCCCGGATATCACTGCAGTGTCCCGCTGCTCCCTTGTAGGGAGGCAGCTATCTCCAAGTCCTTCCTGGCCGCCCATGCCTCCCCCGACCGCCGGGGCCAATGGAAGCACCTGCTTTTCAGCGAGTCGAGGCTCGGGTTAAAAGCCCCCATCGGCCTGGCAAGGGCGCAGGCAGGTACTGGCGATTCACACGTTAACTTGCTTTGACACATGCGGAAACTCGGTGCCCTTGAAGGGGTAAATAATATCCCTCCGCCGGCTGCCTTCAAGAGCAGCACCTGTTGCTTGTTGATTTGTTCTCCCAAAAATAGCACCGGGAATCGTGAGCCATCCCAACCTCCTCCGTCCTGTGAACAGAAAGCCTAAATCATTCCAAGCCAGGCCATGATTCGGGTTTCCTCAGCGGTGTCAGGGCTGATCCATACGGGCGTGTCTCTATGCGGTGCGTGCCATTTACAAAGAACTGTATTTAACCGTAGAAATGAGCACGAGAAATGCAGATTTACAGCACACAGGCACATACCGAGTTGCTCAAATAAACCTCATTCCTCTCTCTAGAAAGGTCCATTCACTCCCAGGTGTTGGCCAGCGTGGGGTCCAAGTAAGTGCAATAAAACAGTGGGAATAACCAAGTGATTGGATTTAAAGGTACCATACACATTTAGTTGCTCTGATAATTTCTATATCTAAAGCCCAGGTATCTGATCAGGCATCACCCTTTCAGCAAAAGTGATCACCAGGGGACCGGGCAGTAGTACAGTGTGCAGTGTCACCCTGTCTCCAACACGCCCCATGCTCCCCAAACTCCTACCCTTTACCCGCCAAACGAAACATTATATTTTCATTGTGAAAAGAGGACATACCAACCTCTCTCAAAAAAGTGTAAACAGCCTTGTTGACATTGCGCCCCGCTTTCTCCATTTGTGGACCGAATGAAGAAGAACGCAGCCACATTTGTCTATGTGCAATACGAGAAAGAATTACTCGGGAGTTTGAAAACATGTCAATGACTTTCCCAAGTCTTTCTTTCATTGCAAACTGCAAGGAGATTCCAGTAATATGTCCTAAACTGTTCCCTCCACAATGAATAATAATAATGTCTGGATGACAGTGTGTCATCAAAGTAGCATAAAAAGTAACCAAATCCAGCCACTTCATTCCACGCACGCCAGTGCACATCCACATGAGGGAATCCAAGATGTGCAACCACTCCACAGCGATCTGCATGCACCCCCAACCAATTTATCCACGAGTCACCCAAAATCCAGACAATCCGCCTTCTGAAAGACACAGCCATAGCTATCTGCTCTCCTCTCAGAAACGGTTCCATGTAATAATGTCTCCACAAAAATATCGCCATGCAAAAATATCACTGAAAATTGGCCGTTTTTTGTGGGGACATTATTGCATGGAACATGTGGGGGACACCCCTGCAACCCCCAAACCCTTTTTTTTCTTCTTTTTTTTGTTCTTTTTTTTGTTCTTTTTTTTTTTAATTCTTTTTTTTTGTTCTTTTTTTTTTTGCTGCCCCTATCCGCACATATATGGTAACCCATATAATATCAACACGACCTTTTCCCGGCGATATTATGTATGGCGACCATATATATGGGGATAATATTACCTGATACCTCAGAAACAGACTTTCTGCCAAAGACCCTCCTTATACATCACACCCAGTAAACCTTATTGACCAAACCCTTGGCTTGCACAGTCTCATTTACATGCCTCTCAGCTTCAAAATCCCTGTATGTAACACGTGCAATCCGCAGACAGTCGTGGTGGCTGCGGAAAGATCGTAAAATCTGAGAGTGGGGAATGAAAATTTAAATAGTGTACTCCACTTCCCCTTTGATGTTGGCTCTGAAAAAAATGTTTGAGGCTTTTTTCAGATTTTATCTGCTACATGACTTCACAACAACTTTCTGATTGAGTTCTGCATATTACTAAGAAATATTGCATGACCAAAATCTGTGAAAGTCATTCCATCACAAAAGAAATTGCATCATCTTCCAGAAGGTTCTTATTTTGGAATGATGACATACCTACAGAATACATAAAACAAGATATTCCTTTATTAACAAGACATCTTGTTATGTCTCGTTGAGGATTAAAGACATGACAAGGCATCCATGCAGTCCTGGGTGGTATATGGGAAAAAATTGTCTTTGCAGATGGAAATAGGTGCGTCATTTCCTTTAGCAACTGCTTCAGTGCACCCTGCAAACCTATTGCACTCATATAGCCCAAATACATTCCTCCATAATTTATCACCAGGATATCAGGAGTGTTAAAATAAGCCATATTTCTACAAAGTGTAAAACACCTTGCACATTTCTCCCTGGCACATCACAGCACATAGCCTCCACTCCCTGCATTCCAAGATTGTCTGAAATGCCACACATGTTTTCATACCACTGCAGATTAGTTATAAAACCATCTCCCACTATCCACACTCTAACTCTGTCCATCTCAGCAACCACAGCCATCTTCACTGCACACAGCAATAAAAAGAATGATTACCCTCTCTCCCTATGAATGACACCCTCAGCACCTGATTGGCTATGTACAATGCACATAGACAAAGCAAACTGCATGTACATGCTATGCACAATTAACAGAAAGCACTATTACTGCAAGAACAAATACATGCCTACATCAACAACAGTGCTATTAACACACATATGTACTAACTTCCTTCTTTCACAATTGCAGTGAAGAACACTCTCCAGAAAACCAGCAGCGTCTGAAGTACAAGAGAGAACCCAGAAGAAGCCTACTTTTTGCATCCAACAAAGTAAGTGCAATACTGCCATAATGTTCTAACTGTTACTCAAACACTGTAGAATTCTAGTATTGTAGAGCAAACAATTGTATTAACCCTACAGCATTCGATTCAGTATTACTGAATGCACCTCAACAAGTGCACACTTTGTATTGTTATCTCAACACCAGTATAGTAACACACAAATACGAGAATATCCTTCCCAACCTGAAGTAACAGACCATTCAACAATCACACTCCTCTACATACATACCTACCATCATACTCAGACACTCATGCACAATACACACAGACATTGCACAACATCCCAACCCAGACTTAATTTTTTTCTCTAACAGACACCAAAGAATGCCTACCAAAAAGCAACTCCGTAGAAAGCAACGCAGAAGTAGAGCAAATCAAAATAAAAGTGTACAAAATAAGCAATCCACCTGTAGCAGAATTTATACAAAAAGTTCTAACAAAACAGCTAATACAGTCACTAAGCGAAACTAAAGCAGCTTCCAGTAAGGAAACTTTGACTTCTCTTTCAAAATGTAAAACTAAACAGAAAGTTATTAAAATGACTGCAGCTACCACTAGTGCTAATACTGCACCTATAAATCTCGATGTAGCCACAAGTAAGCATACCAAAAAATTCATTTTACAAAAAAATGTTCTGCCACAGAGTCCTTCAGAACCTTATAAAAACTGGAGAAAAATCATGCTCAACCCTTTAAACCTACCGCAGAAAACTAATCCTGGAAGCTCTCGTAGACAGTGCAATCCTTCTCAAAAGGAAATTATTTATTTTAGTTTTAAACAGAATGAAACCACTAATAAAACGAACTACTAAACTACAACAAAGACTTCTCAGCAAACAGAATATCAACAAAGATAGCTTCGCAAACATCTGTGGAGGTGAGTGGAGTCACACCACCAGCACAGAACCATATTTCAATGAAGAAGCATACAAACAAAAGCAAAGAAACCCAATTGCCATACATAGCAGTGGACGAGGGTATGAAAAACTTAATAATACCATTATGGAACAAGAAATGCTGCTCACACAAATATCTCCACTAAACTTTGTATCAACTCTCCATTTCACTGAACCAATTCATCCAGTCTACAAATGGCCATGCACATCAATGTGTAACATAATAACATAAGCAAAAAATCTTTCACATCTTTACGCTACTTCCTCAATCAATATGTGAAAAGCAAAATCAAATTGAGAATAAAACTATTACAAACTATGGACTGGTGTCCAGTGCGAAAATACACAGGACTGCAAGGACATTCATTAGCCTGCATTTCTGGACCTATTTGCAAAAGCACCTTCCATAAAATCAAAATGATAGGAACACACCATTCAAATGTAAGAAATCTTCTTCATAAACTCTTCTATGCCAAAAGTCCTGCTTTAGCATTGGCCAATTTAAATAACATTGTTCTACATGGTATAGCCAAAGAACTACTCGAAGAAATAGAGCACATCCAGAGAAAATATTTTGGAAGTGAAAGCCACTTACAAAATTCAATATCTTTAGAATCAACTTGACAGATGGCAACCTTCTAATACACACATACAAAAAAGAAATACTAAAGTTTAAAAACACATCTGCTGAAGTACCAAACTGTGTGTGTGTGTGTGTGTGTGTGTGCGTGCGTGCGTGTGTGTGTGTGTGTGTGTGTGTGTGTGTTGTGTGTTGCCGCAGGACTTTTTTTTATAGGAATAGCACAAAAACTGTAGACATAATGTACAAAATAGAAGACAATGAAGATTCAAGTGGTTCCAATTAGCTCTCTATCTTATATCAGAAAACAAATATGAAATTACTAACCCCTCAATACTTTGTAGATGCTGCATTGCAAAACTTGACATCAACCAAATACCTTCACGTGCTATCAGTAATAACTTGGAATTATTGCCACTACCAAAACCACTGCAACAACTTAACTTGTATGAGAGCATTATAATTCAAACAGTGCACCCATTTCAAGCAATAATATGCCTTGAACCAAAAACAGCAAAACTACCTCCCTCTGAATTACTAAAAGGCATTTGTGGCAAAGTAGTTTATTTGCCATTAGAGCTCAAAGAAAATGTACACACTCTGGGAGTGCAACGGCCAATAGACTATCCTAGTAAATGACGTACCTACAAAAGATTGAAAAAAATTGGCAGCAACTAGTGGACTTACATAAAGTTAGAGAAGCCCTCCAATACCTAAAGGACAACAATGAATACTACAAAGAAATAGACATTGAAGAAAACCTAAGGAAAACCACTGAAATAATTCAAGACTCATCAGGAACTTGCCAATTTCAACTTCTAGATCCTACGGCAGAATCCAATATTTTAGACCATTATGCAATTCATCCATTGCACTCTAATGACACCATAGATGATGCACTGGAAACCTACCAAATGCGACAAGCCAAATGATCCCCAATCAGCATATGGGAAAAAAGTGTAGAAGCACAAGCCTGTCCTCTACTCTTTCCTACTGGAAAAGGAGGAAGGTACGATGAAAGACCCACACAAATAGCAGCATCAGAATACTGCTCTTTATGAATGTATTCTGAAGACCCCAGATTCAGACAAAACGTGGGATACATATTTCACCTTCTCTTTGAAAGTGAACTAGCAACTCTATGCTATGGAGTTGCAAACACATTGAAATCAGGTACCAATTTTCAAAATATGTCAGCTACGCAATTACTACAAAAAGTGCAAGAAAAAGATGAAGTTTTACAATCAAGCATTACAAATCTTTTAGCAGACATGTATAGTACAAAAGAATACTTGTTCTGGCGTACTGCAGGTGTACGCTGTATGATAAGAAACCTTGGCCCACCCACTTGGTTTGTGACATTAAGTTGTGCAGAACATGCATGGGAAGATTTGCACTATTTCCTACGCATAGCAAACAAAAATAAAACAAATATAGATAGACAAACACCAGGAGAACTCTGCTCTCTAGATCCTGTAAATGTATCAAGATATTTACATCATCGCTCTATTGATATACGATACTTCATTTGTAATAAAACTGTGTCACCCCTCGGAGAAGTGCAACACTTCTTTTGGAGAAAATAATACCAAGCCAGAGGAGCACCACACATCACATGCTTTTGTGGATTAAAGATACTCCTAAATTTGATCAGGACACTGATGCCACTGTTTTGCAGTTCATTCAGAAATATGTCACTTGTGAAATCCCTTCACAAATTACACATAGTGACCTTCATGCACAAATTTTACAATTTCAAAGACACGAGTGTTGGAAGTATTATCCGCGCAAATATAAAAACAAAGGGAAACACTACACCAAATGCTGCTTTGGTTTCCCTAGACCAGTTTCAACAACAGGTCAAGTGAACAACTTCATGTCTTCAGTTAGACATAAGTGTCAAAGGTAAATCACCTAAGAACACATGTTGCATAAAAAGAACAGAATGATCAAAATACATCAATGATTTCAATGCAATGATTGCCCTCCTATGGAATGCAAATATAGATGTGCAATACATTGCAGACAATCCCACTGCAGTTGCACGATATGTCACAGTGTACTTAACCAAAGCAGAAACACAGAGCTCAAAGACCTCTGGGAGGACATATCATCTGACCAAAACACTGTCACAGAAATTGTACAGCTTAGGCATAAAAATGCTCTCCCATAGAGAATGTGGCTGCTACGAAGCCGCAGACCGCTTAACCGGTACTGCCTTGTATGGAAAATCTAAAAGCATAATATGGCTAAACCTTGGCCTGCTAAATCTAGAAAAAGAGTTCTCAAATCATATGAAGACATAGAAACAATAGCCAAAAATGAGCCAAGACATTTTGAAAAACTACCTACTAGACACATACTACCCAAACAGGAGTACCGCTTTGGAAAACATGTGTCTATACCACATAGCCCAAAACCTCACATACAAAAATAATATTAAACTAGATGAGAAGAAAGGTAGATAAAGAATCGAAAATTGTGAAGGCAGCCTAGTGAAACTTACCAAACGAAGCTTAATCATATGAAATTGTCATTAAAAACTTGTCAACATAAAGAACTGTATTATATGTCCCTACTACAACTTTTTAAACCATGGAGAAAAGAAGAAGATTTATTACATACCCATGACTCCTATGAAGATGCTTTCAAAGCAAATGAAAGCACTATAACAGACATAAACTTTATGCAGTACAAAACAATGTTACACAATGAACAGCAACAAGAAGAAGAACTCCAGGCACAACTAAATGTAGACACTCCTGACAGCAGTCAACCTTCTGTAACAGGAAGCCAAGAACCACTCGGGCAGTCACTCATAGAAAATGAGGCAGAATTAGCCATGACTGAAGTAGAAAACACCATTTGTCAGTATGAGCAATCTGCAGAAGACTTTGCCCTACTGAAATGACAACTATACAATGAGCTACGTAGCATTTTACTAGAAATAACAAAACAAATTGAACATGGTAAGCAGCACGAAACTAGAAATTGTACCTGGCAAGACTACAAACCTATACTACTATACGTGAGTGGTCAAGCTGGTTCAGCCAAAACATTCTTAATAAAAATCATCAGCACGTTCCTCCAACGATTGACAAACAACAAACTGTCAGCTGTTGTAACTACACCCACAGGTTTAGCCGCCTACAACATAGGCGATCTCACTTTACACTGATTACCACTCCTTCCAGTAGAACACCAAAACAAATTAGACTACTACAAACTTTCTCCAGAAGCTGCAATGGGACTACGCAGAGTTTTAAAACAAATGAAAATGCTGCTAATAGGTGAGGTGAGCATAGTTTCCAACCTAATGTTAGCCTTGATTCACCTCAGATTACAAGAGGTCCTCAAAACAGACTACGAAGAACTCTTTGGAGGAAAACACATTATTGTTTTCGGAGATCTTCTTCAATTAATAACAGTTAAACGTGAACCTTTTTCTAGAACCTTAGGGCACAAACTATGCCGTAAAACTCTTGGCAGCATAGGAAATGTCAACATTTGGCAACATTTCCAATACAAAGAATTAACTGAAAACATGCGTCAGTCTGCAGACCTCACCTATGCCAACATTTAAGTATTAGAGTTGGTGTACTATCTCAAGAAGCACAATCTATATTAAATACCAGGCACATCCATGCACTCTATGTCCATAACTCATATGCTACTGATGTCATGGAACAATTGGCACACAAAAATGTAAACTGTATGTCATTGAGGCCAACTCTTGCAAGCTGTGCACAATTCAATGAAACAATATTGAAAAAAGAAATGCAACCAATAGTTCAAACCTGCTCCACAGACAAACTGGACGTGCATGGGATGACACTACCCATGTGTGAACAAGCCACAGCATGACTAAATACCTTATAAAACTCTATCTCTAACACAACTGGTTTGGAGAAAATATTAAAATTATCTTTAAACTGTAGAGTACTGCTCAAACGTAACCTTGACGTGGAGCAAGGACTAGTTAATGGAGCACTTGGTACAGTTGTTGACTTTCAAACATACCAACATGACAACAACTTTCCGTTTGTCAATATTCACTTTGACAAACTATCAGAAGTTAAATAGATATGACGCTCAACAGCCCGATTCCTTCTTTTCAAAGACATGTATGTACGCAGAGAACAATTTTCTCTATCTCTAGCATACACAGTCACCATTCATAAATCACAAGGTCTTACCCTAGATCAAGCACTGATAGATATTGGCAACCCAGTGTTTAAACAAGGCATGAGCTATGTAGCACTATCACGCCTACGTACACTTGAAGGACTATTTCTAGACTACTTTGATGCAAGTAAAGTAAACGCTGATATTCCTTGAATTCTAGAATATAATAGACTATATGCACTCTATGCACCCCATCTCAAAACCTATCCTGTTCCTCAAAAATCTAAAGTTTCTAAAAGAAAACTACATCAGACTCAAATTATACAGGATCCCACAGCAATACCTCCAAAGAAATTAAAATAAGCTAATACTTCATCAATAACCACAACCAAAGTAGGGTCTACTGCAGAAGCAAAACCAAGTACCTGTTCAAAGAAACAACTCACACTCCCAACAAATAACTTAAACACAGAACTGTCTGGTCCATTCAAATTTTCAAATACAACTGGTGTAAATTGCTATGCAAATGTCGCAATCAATATTTTATTCCAATTGCCACCAATTGTTCAAAGCATTTACTTAAACGGGACAGACCAATTGTGTTTGCAAATGTTAGTCCTTCACAGAAATGCAACCAACAATCCTGACATCACTTACAGTGTTTCTGGAATAAGACAGGAATTGGACTACTGTGCTACAATAGTCAGATTCACTATAAACACACAAGAAGATCCACAAGAATTTCTAATGTACTTACTACAGGTACTGGAAAACAAAAACATACCTATAAATGACATTTTCCAGATTTCATACATGTGGAAACATACATGCACTCTCTGCAGCCATGTGGCACAGGAACAAGTCCCCAATGAATGCTTTGTGTATGAATCCATACCTAACTGTGAATCCATTCCATTTCAGCAACTTGTACAAAATGCAAACCATGGCAGATTATGTACTAACTGCAATTCCGATGATTGTTCCACCTTACAAATACAGTCACGTAGTGAATACGTAACAGTAATGCTTTTGCGTTACAATGCAGATGGTACCAAAAACAACTGCAAGCTGACTGGATTCACACATGGACAAGTATCACTTGGTAAGAAAACCTTCACAACAGTAGACATAATCTACCACACAGGAGCCACAAGCAATGCAGGTCACTACACCGCATACATAAAAAAGAATTGTGGATGGTTCGAATGTAATGATACTTCCATTAATCTAAAGCAGAGATTACCAGCAAATCTTGTAAATGCTTACTTAATACTCTTAAAACCAAAATGTATTCACTAATCTGAGTATACACATCTACAAAATGTCCTCAATAACCTTTAAATCCATAGACTAATAGAATAAGACAACAGCTATCTATGTAACGCTCCCCTGGTATCCACGGGGACATCACTCAGCCTGTTCTGACCTCTTACGACCTCGAACTCTTCCCTGGAGTCTACTCGACTGGAGACTGGGCCTGAAACACAGGATTGGTAGAGTTTAACTCCCTATTGTCTCTGTGTGCTTGAACCCCTTCTTCCCCGGGGCCCAACCCTTCCCTTTGATCCACAGCTCACCTTGTTTTCTTGGAAAGTGTGCTCTCCGTCCTGCTTTCAGCGCAGGGGCGCGTTGCTTGATGCGGGCTTTTTGCTGCCTAGTTACTTCACTGGCAAGAGTATGACAGGTAAGTATAATGAGTCTTTTGAACAGTTCTCTAACTTCGTTCCTTTCCTTCCTTAGATGATGGCCGGCGTCCGGGGATGGCGACGTGCTGCTGAGATGAGTAGCGCTGAAGTTGAGTGAGAGCGCGATGCGCCATGTGACCCTTTCGTATTTGTATTGAACGGAGTTCTTTTTCTGTGTCTTTTAGGTGCCGCAACGTTTTCAGCGTGGATGCCGGTTGTGAAGAAGAAATGCGGTGAGAAAGCGCGGTATGCGGTGCCTCTAGATGTTTCCACGCAAACCTGGAGTGTCTTTTCCCTCTTGCAGATGGATGAGAAGTTCAGGAGACAGAGTTCCCCCAGAGCGGCTGGGATTCAGGTAAGCGTTTGAAGCTCGTACAGTCTTTAGAAATAAGCGAAGATTTGCTGAATGCTTACTAATGCCTTTTTTCTGTTCTTTTCCCTTTTCCTTAGGAAGCGGCGTGCCGGGATGGGAATGACACAGCCGAAGATGCCCGCAGAACAGAAGGAGCGATGAATGATGGGCAGAAGCGCCGCAAGGTAAGGCTGTTCCTAACGGTGTTCTTGTTCTTGCAGGAGCTGAGCGCGGAAGTAAGATCCAGGCCTACTGGAGACCGATCTGAACACGGTGAGTGTCACGCTGCAGGTGCAGAAAACACAAAGCACGTTTCTCAGCCTGGGCGTGGCTTAAATAGTCTCTGGGTATCCCAGGTGTCTCTGGGCTGAACCACACCCAAAAGACTAGACTGCACATGCAGTTCTAGGAACCGAAATATGTGGGGGCATCATTCTTGTCCCCATCAATGTACTACAAGTCCAATCCCCAATGTTATCCTATGGGAGTGAGTGAGCCTGGTGCCACAAGTGCCAAGTCTGACTCCAAGTGGGTCTTTGGAGGGATGGAGAGGCCCTTGAGGGCCATGTAGGTGATTGTGGCCTGGTTCCAGCCTAACATCTTGGAGGGCTGGGACATGAGAGGCAGGAATCATGACAATCTAACAGTGAAAAACTATAAACAGTTAGAATATGCCAACTAGTATCTAAGTACAAACAGAAAAAGGCAATTAACATTTTTCGAAGGAAACGCTGCAACACTTACTAGGTATAAAAATACCCTCAACAACTTCAAAACAATCATCAGTTGGAATAAGCCAACAGGTATCTAACTGCTCCAAAACTCTGCACCAACCAAATAGATAAATGAATACTGCTAAAATGCAACACGAAATAAACAGTTAGAATACACCAACAGGTATCTAACTGCCCCACAATTCTGCAACAACCAAACAGATAAATGAATACTGCTAAAATGCAACAAGAAATAAACAGTTAGAATACGCCAACCTGCAACCACCAAACAGATAAATGAATACTGCTAAAATGCAACAAGAAATAAACAATTAGAATACGCCAACTGGTATCTAATTGCAACAATACTACCACCACTTCCAAAACAAAAACCATACACCTATTCAATTCCTCCTATTGAAATCAACCACAGAAAGATATTGGGCCTCATTACGAGAACGGC
Organism: Ambystoma mexicanum; assembly: GCF_040938575.1. Classification (NCBI taxonomy): domain Eukaryota; kingdom Metazoa; phylum Chordata; class Amphibia; order Caudata; family Ambystomatidae; genus Ambystoma; species Ambystoma mexicanum. The sequence goes on along the minus strand of NC_090926.1, from coordinate 319,735,667 downwards.
GGTAGCCATGGAGCTATTAGCTATTAGCTCCATGGCTGCCATCGTTCCGGGCTCCATTACCGGCTTCCTGCAATGGGGACTTACCGGGTTATTCCGAGATAGGAGGACCCAGTAAGTCCTTCAGGCAGGAACCCTTCCCCATTCCCATTTGAGCCCCCATAGCGTTCAAGGGGAATGGGGTTGGGGGTAATACCGGGCAGATTACATCTGGCCCGTTATTGCCTCCCTCTTCCCCTCGTGGGACCCGGAAAGCACGCCTGGTTTTACCAGGCGTGCGATCCGGGTCTCGCGATGGGAAGCCAGGGTTGTAATGAGGTCCATTGTATCATAATGTAGAAAGGTATTTTTTAATCCTGCATGGATTTTTTTCCCACAGACCCAAAGATTTTATGAGCAAACACATGAACTGAGCAAATTGCACAGCACACTGGTTTGAACCATAGTACTTGTAAAGTACTAACTATGAGGGTCAACAGACTACAGAAATATCTACTATGCAAGGCAATAACTCATTACAAACTACGTACACTAACATGTGATCTTTTCTTTTATCACAGAGATTGAAAAAAACAATGTATGCTCCAATTTCCCATGTCATGAAACAACTGCATACAGCCTCAACAAAGCAAACAATAATTATATAATGTTTGGACTCACAAATACTGCAACATAACACACTCATTCAAGCAAACACCTAACCATACACCACAACCCAAAATGTCTGCTTACATGGGTATCTTATGCTGCAGTGGTTGTGGCCAAGGCCTAAAGTCTTGACTGCATTGCCTGGCCAAAACTCTATATCCAGCCTCATCAAAGCAAAAATGAAGTATATAATGATTGAACTCACAAACAGCGCAACATAACACACCCATGCAAGCAAACACCTGACCATAGACCACAACCCAAAATGTTTACTTGCATGGGTATCTTATGATGCAGTGGGTGTGGCCAAGGCCTACAGTCTTCACTGCATGACCTGGCCAAAACTCTACATACAGCCTCAACAAATAAACAATATGTATACAATGAAGTCACAACCACTGCAACATAACACACCCATGCAAACCAACACCTGACCACTAACTACAACCCGAAAATACCTAGAGTCTTAGGTGCCAACATTCTAAACACAATCCAACAAACCAACTATCACACATCATGTCCACTATCCTATAAACACTATTACACTACTGTCAATCAGTACACAAACTTTTAAAAACATACCCCTTATGCAGCCCCCATAACACACTCAAAATGTTTGCTTGCATGGGTGTGTTATGCTGCAGTGGTTGTGGCCAGGGCCTAGAGTCTTACGGCCATGCACCCAAGACAATAGGACCTGGCCACAACCACTGCAGCACAACACACCCATGCAAGCAAACTCCTAACAACTGACAACAACCCAAAAACATAACATAACCACCTCAAAACCTATCCACTTCAATTAACATTCGGAAACAAAACTTACAGCAAATGCACACACTCTTCAATACATACCCTCTTCATCCAATACTCTAATAACTACCCAAAACCAATACATCGGGGCATAGTAAAATTCCCAGTAGTACGACCAATGTTTGGTATGTCTGCGGACACCTTTGTTGACTGTGGACACCGCGATCACAACACGGCCTTCACCCACCTAAACAAATACAACATTTGACCCATCTCTCACTCCCCCACCCTCTCCAGCGACTCCTACACACCAACACACTCCCCAAAATTGAATTCCAGCTCTGTTCTGCACCGCGCTGTCCGCGGATCCAACATGGCGGGCGCATCAAGAAAATGTGACGCACCTCACGCTTCACTCCAACCAATCGGCGAACATGTCGTGTGTCCGTGGACATGACATAAGCCAATTGGCCAATCGGTGCCCTGTCCGCGGAGCGAACAGGGACGTGTGTCCGTGCAGTGCATCGAGATTTTTTAAGACCTACTTTTTGGTCGTTTTTAAAAAACTACTGTACGGATTTCCACCAAATTTACAAAAGCACTCTTTCAGGACCAAGCCGCCACTCCTGCTGCAAATCTGGTGGAAATCCATCCTGCGGTTTGGGCTGTAGGCGTGAGCAATATTTTTTCTCCAATCAGACATTTTGGGACCCACTTATAACTTTGTTCCTCCTTGACCAAACCTCACCAAACCTTTGCAAAAAAATCCAGAGTGGGCCATATACTTTTTTTTGCAAAGTTTGGTGAGGATTTGTTCAAGGGTAGCAAAGTTATAAGCCACCCAAAAAGTGCTCTTCCTTTGGCCCTCATTAGGACCCTGGCGGTAAGGGGTTTACGCCAGCGTTAGCTGCGCCGACCCCTTACCGCCAACTACGAGTTCCCAAAGCGCCATGGTCACTTCTACGCCCGCTTTTTGCGGGCGTAAAAATCCATGGCGCTATGGGACCTTGGTGTTAATTACGCCACCGTAATGTACGGTGGCGTAATTAACGCCTTCCCCACTCCCATTGAGCCCTATGGGGCCGAAATGGGAATGGGGAAGGGTAAATGGGTCAATGGGGACTTACCGCCCCGCCAACCTCGGAATGGGGCGGTAAGTCCGCCATCCGCCATGGCGTAAACGGACTTTACGCCATGGCGGAAAAGTCCGTCGATGGCGGAAAAAATCCGCCAGGGTCGTAATGAGGGCCTTTGGGTTTAGCAACTTAACCATAACTACATGGCCGCTACCGCAGGCCATGTAATATATATATATATATAACACCAAGTAAATTATGGTGGGTTTAAAACAGTTTGAAAAAAAAACTTTCACCTAAAATGTGAAAATAGGAAAGTCCATTTGAGCCAAGTCACGCATTCCACAACACTACGTAGTAGCCATAGCTGGAAGTTCACCAATTAATATATTTGTTAAAAAAAGAAAGAACAATGAAATGATGATTAAGGTTAAGTGGTGCCCAAGCATCCCCAATGCATTGCTGGGTATGGCTGGATGGGCACCTTCCCATCCTGGCCACCCCTTCCCAGGCCCAGTTTTTGTCGGGTGGGTGCCTTTACTGGCACTAGGCGGGCAGGGACTAGGTGGGTCAGCCTGTGTGGCAGTTTCAGTAGGGGAGGGGTATCCTGCAGGGCGTCCATGGGTGGGGCGCAGTGGGATTAGGGGTTGTAGTAAGGGGAGGTGGGGGGTTAGCGTGGGCGGATGTATATTGGGGGTGGATGTCGGGTCACGCCGGTGACGGAGAGCGAGTGTTGTGGGTAAGTTGAGCTGGGGGCTAAGGGTTTACCCCAGTTGGAGAATGGTGGGAGAGATTCAGGTATGGGAGGCAGGGGCATGACAACACCTTCTGTAAGGAGACAGACCACAGGAGAGGCCTGGGCTGTACCCCCGATGGTGGCGACAAGGCAACCGAGTGCTCCATATGGCCCCAGTGAGGGTTACAATGGCTATGGGAGTTGGGGTGGACACCATCACCAACATGAGTAGCGGGGAGGCAGCTGGGGCAGATCCCCTCACAACAGGAGCTGTGAGCGGTGGGGTCGACACCCCACACTATGATGGAACACCGTAAACAAGTGGTACGTGTGAGAAACCTGAGGGTATTCTCACTGCTAAACCCCTTGGATACTCTACGCGGGTGTCCAGAGAAAGGCCATCGCTATTGGATCCCGACCCTGGGGGCGGAGAAGTGAGGGAGAATCACCTGGGTGAAGGTTCCTTGAGGACTGGAAGTGGGGTGCCCACGCGTGAGACATATCCCCCTTTTCCCTGGTAATGATAAACCCAACCCTTTTCCCATTTTCATATGCTACTATAAGCTAGTTCCCCTAATTTCTCCCCAATTGACATTTGACAGGACTGGAACGAAGAAGAGGCAACCAAGAGCAATAAAGACTATGCTCTTTTACCACTCTGGTACTGGGACAAGGAAGATGCCTGTTAGGATGAGGGTCAGGAATGTCCTTTTAACCAGGATCAGACAAAATTATTATTATTTTTTTTTTATTGTGTATGTTAGTTCAAACAAAACTTCTTACACATCATACATGTAACATATACAATAAAGTATACAGAACTGTATCAAACAGATAAAATAACATAAAAACCAGTCAAAGAAATTGCTCTCATACATAATCTTTTAAACCTAAGTACACAATAGAAACAAACTAATTAAAGATCTCAATTATCTTAGGGAGGAAATCATAATTAATGGTACAGGACAACTTAAAAACACATCAGAAATACATTCGACAGTCAACATAAAGTCCTCTCTATTCATGTGATATTTAAGGATGTCTGGAGAATTCATCTGCTAAAGTGCACACCCACACAACAAAGTCAACGAGAATAGCTGTACAGTCTCCAGATTCCCAACCTAGAGGTTTACCACTAAGTTCACTTAAGCTTCAAATTTAAGTAGATGTTTTTCCACACATTTCCACACCTGAGTCATTGCAATCATGAGGCCTCGATTTATGCCCGAAAGACTTCTCAGCCAAAAACCTTCCCTAGTAATTTCTTCCAGGTTGTTAGCGTATTTCAGCAGATAGCATTCATACAATGGTTTTGGGATAGGGTATGAGGTGAGCACATGTCTAGCAGATTCAGTACATTCATTATCCATACATTTCTACATGTTCTTTTTTCCACAGGTATACCTAACCAAGCTCCGGTAACCTCCAAAACATTCAATCAAGTCGCATGTTCATGAATATTTTTGTGTTACCGGGAATGGTATCAATTTAAGGTAGGGTTGAGGCTCTTTATATGATAAATGGCGCTTCGAGAAGGTGGTCAGGGATTTCATGATAGCTATCTTTTCATGGCTAGCCAACCAATCCCACTTATCAGCATACTTCTTTAGAGATTGACAGAGAGCACCTTCTCCAAAGACCCAATTTGGGCAGCAGCATATTTTGTCAACAAATGTTTCATTAATTTTCCTGAATTTTTGTATAGCATCATTTTTACCTTCCATCATTTCAATTTTCATAATCAACAGTATAGATTGATAATTGGCATACATAATTTTAATATACAACTTTCCTCTTTTTATATCAATCAGGGTAGCCAGGGAGATAAATCCTATCTCTAACCTTATTGCCTTGATGGGGGTGTAATTATTAAGACCCAAAATTCTTTGCCAAATCACCCCCTCCAATTGATCCGCCCAAACTCCCCAATCCACATAGCACGCTTCCAGACCATACAGAAAAGAGGCAGCCAGTTTCTGTTTATAGATACTACGAATACCCACAAAGGAGTAACCAGCAAGTTTTTGGGAAAATATAGTGATCGCCATCATGGTGGACAATGCTTTCACTTTTTTATTTTGTTGCATACTGACATTTCTCTTTTTTTCTGATGAAAGATCATGGCCAAGGTACCTATAATGATCTATTCTATTAATAGGACCTAACGTGCTATAAATATGTTGTCTGTTGGTACGTTTCTTTCCTACTGCCATAAATTGCATTTCAAGAAGGTTGATTTTTAACCCATTACTTTCTGCATATTTACACATAGCCTGTGCACTGAAAGATATGCTGAGGAAAGTGTTACCCATAATTGTTATATCGTCGGCATGTCCAATCCACCCCAATTGCTTGCTTCCTATTTTGGGGAATGCATTGTGCTTTTCCCAAAAGATTTTTGGAAAATCTGCAAAAAAAAGATTAAACAGAGTGGGTGCTATGCATAACCCTGTCTAACTCCCTTTAGACAGTTGACCTTCATTGCTCAATCTTACTCTAGCAAAATTATTGTAGCAAAATTACTCTAGCAAAATTATTCTTATAGATCATTTGGCAGGCATACAAGAGGTGTGCAGGCATGCTCATTTTTTGCAGTTTATCCCATAGTAGAGGTCTATGGTATCTTAATAATTTTAAGCACTTTGAAGCACATTGTGTATAGGCGCTATATAAATAAAGTATAATATCATATATCATATAATATCAAAAGCTGACGTGAAGTCAACAAACAGAAGATAAAGTGGCAGATCGTTCTTTAATTTAGCTTCCTCCAACACGGAATTGACAACAAAAATATTTGTACTTGTTGCACATCCCTTCCTGAATCCCATCTGGGAAATGCTATAGATATTTTCTTTAGCTATCCAAATATTTATGACTTTTAGGATAAGCCCAGCACATATTTTAGTGAGCACACCCATCATAGTTAGCAGACGGTAATTATCAGTGGAGATTCTAATACCCTTTTAAACACAGAGATTATATGAGACATCCTCCAGGAATTCGGGACAATACCAGTAGTTATTATTTTATCATAAAGGGTCCAAAGTATGTCGGCCCATACCTCAGGGCTATCTTTAATGATTACATTACATACCCTGTCAGGGCCCAGGGCCCTGAATGATTTAAGTTTCTTAATGATGTCAATGATAGCCTAACGATTAATAATCAGATCTAAATGGGTCTTATCTCAAGAGGAAAATTGGAACCAGCAAATTTCCTGTATAGGAAGCATTTCCAGGTCAATTCATCAATGTTACATAGAAGTTGTTCCTGACCGCCAACCGTAATCATCTTGTAGTTGGACCTCATATTTCTAGCACCCCCATCAATCAACAATCTTACCATATTCTGCCATACAACATTGTTTTCACAGTATCTTAGTATCTTTTCCTCCAGTTTCTGTAACTATTTTTAATGTTTCACTTTGTAATGATGTTATCTTCTAACCTTACATTATGATGATCAATAGCTCTAATTGCCTGCCTCATTTTCGTTTTTGCAGAAGCTCAGTTTTTATGATATGGTTTCTCAGGCTTATGTCCCCACTTGTTAAAGGAGTTTTTACCCACCGGCATAAACCCATACATACAGGCAGTAATCCATTCAAAAATCTCCTCAACTGTCTTCATATACCTATAGTTATCTATTTGGCCTCTACTCCAGATGTTTATCTTGTCTAAGTTCCTATCAGACCATCCAAGTCTGTTCCCCTTACTATTCACTTTTAGTTCACCAGTCCGATCCTTAATAAGGGACCTTTTGGCCCAATTCCCAAAGCTGAGACATGGGATTTCATGATCACTAAAGTCATAAAAATTGACCTGTACTTCCAATACCTCAGTAAAGATCTTAGTGTTGACTAAAATATAATCCAGAGTAGAAGAATAGGTGTCTTTACGCCACATAGGGCCCATATAAATATCCATTTTAGTAGTGCCATTGACCATTCTTAAGATCCAGCTCTTCAAAGAAGATTTTTCACCTTTGATTTTTATGATTATTCTTTGTATTAGGCCTGGGGCGATCTTTAGCAGCCACATTATCAAAGATAATCCTGGAATTCAAGTCACCTGCTATTATATTATCAATTTCGTTATTATCACAGCGACTACTGGTAATCAGCTCAGAAAATGGTTCCCTGTATTCCCAATGTAAAGTCATCACCAGGAGGGTCATAAACATTAATCACTAACACTTTTTGCATACCTCCAATAAGAATTTCCACCCCAGTACATTGTTGTCACACAAATTAGGGGAGACTACTTTATATACCTTTAGGATATCGTTAGCCACCAATGTGACTAGTCCCCCATAGGGTCTCCCTTTAGCTCACCTTTTGGCATTTTGACCATAGAAAGTAAAACCATCAAAATAAGCCGGTACCAATAGCCAAGTCTCCTGTAGGAGAATAATATCAGCCACATTAATTAAACAGTTCAACCCCTCCTGCTGAAAGAGGTGTTTGTGACCTCTTGTATTCCAGGTGATCATTTTTTTATCTACTCAGTTGCTAGTAATCATGGGAGGGAGGAAGGAGCATAACCATTCCCAGTGCGATTTTACACTGGGATCAACAATGTTACCTGTTTTAACTCTCTCAGGCCACACCCCCTTTTCATACCCTTTATAGGCATACTTTTCACTGTTTGAATTACCTGTATTAGATAGTTTTCCCCCACAATCAGAGTCCAATTCATACCCACGTTAATTAAGCTCCAATGCATGGGCTCTAACTAGACAGACAACCTCTTCAGCATAGTAGTGAACCTTTGTTATCATATCAGCACTTTGCTCCACAAATGTAAGGTCCTCACTTTTCATTAACCTTAATGGAAGCAAACGATTGAGGATTTCTAGCAGACAGCTTCTATTTATGACTTTCTTCTTCCCTTTGGTCATACCCCTGATGTTAAAAGATTTCAATGGGAGAACGCTCTTTTTTTCTCCACCAGAATCAACCTTCATAATACATTTGATGGATTTATTAGTAGTTATCACTTCCCATTTCCCACGTTTGGGCTCACAGACTGATTCACACACAGATGATTCAACAGAAATTGCACTGCTATTAAGGGAGGATTTTGAACTGTGCATAGAGCTTTCCAGTATTTCTTCTTCAATTACTGGCAGGTTCAGCGCAACTTTAACTTTCCCTGCCGTCGATCCAATTAGCCAGTTTGTAAGGTTACTGGATTTAGAGGCAGCTCTCTTTACTCTTCTAGCTGCTTTCTTCCTAGCATGCTTCGAAGAACATTTCACATTCAGTATTTGTGCTGCCGCATCTTTCTGATTAGTGTCCACAGATTCCTGAGGTTTATTCCTCACGTAATTGTCTGCTTAGTCCTCAGGCTCCTTTGTCTATTAGTTAAGTGACGATCTTCACCTTCATCATCATCGTCACTACCCAAAGGAGATTCAACTTTAGTTGATTTCAAATTTTCAGGTACATTAGGTCTTCGATCTTTGATTGTATATTCACAGTCAGGTCGAGTGTCGATGGACCAATACAACCCAAGGATTGTTTATTAGGGTTACCCTTTCCCAGACCAGCAAGGAGTAACACATTTTATTTGTACCTGACATGCAATGTTATGTGTCAGTTTGAAAAGATTTTTTAGGGCAAAGCTAGTTGCTTCATTGTGCGCCTCCAGTTCTTGAAATTTCTCTCCAATTAAACATTCCATTGGCACAGGATCATTAAGTAAGATGTTATGCTCTTGATCTTTAGTGGAGTTAGATGTTACATCATTCAGGCCTGTGAGACGGGGCGAGCAAGACAGTCTGGTAGAGATAGAGCTATAGTTCACTTTCCCTATCCCATTCTGACTTCCTGAGTTTCTTTGGGCATTAGATGTAGATTTCAACACCTTCTCAGCGGCCACCTTTTCAAGATTTATAATGTGCCTCTCCAGACTGTGATATAAATTGAATAGGGAATTGTTGTTATCAAGTTATGCAGTCGTACAGGCCACCTCTTCAGCAAGGATCACTGTATCACCTGGTTCATCAGGAATTTCAATCGGAACGGACAGAACAGGTTGCCCTACAAAGAAATCAGACATTTTTGTTGTTGACGAGGCTGCATTCAAATCCACTTCTTCCTGAACAGAAGCAAATGTTTTGGCGCCCTTTGCTTTAGCACTGAGTTTCTGTTTATTTCTTAATTTCATATTTGAGCTATTAGCCTCTGCACAAGACTTTTCAGAAAGCAAAATAGCACCAGATATCTTTTTGCTCCAATAGAGTCACAACTGGATCCTAACAAAAGACGAAGACTAATCTGCTTCACGCTTCTTCACGCTCCTGCAATGTAACACTGAGAAAATACTCCACTCCCCAAGAAGGCGGCTCAAATACTTCCAAAGTCCGCAGTCTCCATGCTCGAGAGAGCGAGTCTGCTCTAAATAGAGCTATCTCTGCCCAATCTGGCTCACAAGCATGAGTGCTCTAAACTAGCAGGCTCGGAAAAATAAACCAAACGTATTAATATCGCTGCTCACCCTGCGGTGAGATTATACAGAAGCAGCACTCACTAATGGTGCGCACCTCTGGAGAAACGGTTCAAAGACTAATGTCCACAGTCACTGTTCTCCAATTACCTTAGATGGTTCTAATGGCTCACATGCGCAGTATGCAGGAAGCGTAGAGCCTAACTTACAGGATCCAACAGCCGGAAAAGCGAGGGGGATACAGCGGACTCACGCGTATTCAGCAAGTCTTACCACATATGGAAGGCAAAGCATTCAACCTTCGGGCCAGCTTTCAGAATCTTTTTCTTACTTCCACACTTCACCCTGAGACTGCGGACTGCAGACTGTCCACTTCAGGCTTCACTTCACGGCCCGCTTCACGGATCCTGTGATGTTTTGTCAAACAGCTGGGTGGGGCTTCTCCTCGACACAACAGCGTTATAGCAACAGCGTTACAGCAGCAGCGTTATGGAAATCCTCGATCCTCCTGTTGGAGGGCTGCAGGTGTATAAAGGGAGAAGAAGACAGCAACAAGGAGAGAGAGGGTGCAAGGAGAGAGCAGAAGCAGCAAGGAGGCTGGCGCAAACAGTGGGGAACCAGATGGGAGCAGGGCGGTGAAACTCTGAGTACCACAGAGAAAGGTGCTTCATGGATGTGCAGCGTGAAAGCTGCAAATCCCTGGAGCCGACTGAGCGAGCTGAAGGTAGCCGGCCGGAAGGATGTCCCCTTCCTTTTTGCTCGAGGTGCTTATTCTCTGGTGTTGTAGGTGCAACACCGGAGTGTCTGAGGGGCTTCAGTTCGAGCCTTGACACTGAATACAGAAGGCTGTGTGATCTGTGTTGCACCCCGAACAGTCAAAGCCACCAGTGAGTTTCTAATGAAAGTGAAACCCGGTGCACGAGCGTGTGAAGGCTGTCAATCAGGAATACTTTGTATCAGAGTGGTCACGTGTCTCAACCAAGCACATTTTTGAAATTCTCTGGTCCTTTTATTGTCAATTACCAAACTATTCATAATACTTTGTATCGGAGTGGTCGTGTGTGTCAAGAAACACGTTTTTTTGAAGGTCTCATTACACCAGGCAAATCAATTTAAGTACAACAAACAAATATTGAACAATGTAAAAAGTTAAATTGAACTACAAATGAAATCTAGAATTATTAACTGCCGAACTGAAACAAAGCTTTATAAACAATGAAAACGAAGACACCTACTCAACTTGTTCCAAACTGAATCTGTATCTCAATGATTGTATAACAAGGGTATAATGTACTCCAACCCCTAAGTTTACGTATTTATACCTGAATTATGTTATCTTCACATGTATACTTGAATTATGTTATCCTCACATGTATGTAACCTTTCTGTAACTAAGACTGCCACATGCCTTTGGGATGTATGTGCACTATACAAATGCAAAAATAAAATAAAATAAAAAATTGTGAATCCAAAAGAGAACGGAATATCAACAATAAGCAAATCCCTACATGTTGAGTTTCGAAATGAATACAACTTTCAAAAATACTTCAAGAAAAGAACATAAGGTAAAGAATACTTAAATTAAAGTATGTGGCGCTCTGGAGTGAATGCAACTTCAAAGTATCAAACAAAACTAACGTGTTGAGACTTGTTTACAGTGGAATATTAACATTTAAGTAACAGCAAGGAACATTAATACCAACTTGTATGAAAGCTACAAAAAATAAATACTTGTAAGCAGAAATAATTGAACTGTGGAAATTTAAATCCACAAGATAAAGATACTTTCCTTTTTGAAATGTGGTGCTCAACAAAACTAACCCTTGGGGAAGGGAACGCTTGAGATTTGAGACATTTTGATGCATTGAGAATGGAGTCTCAAGGTTCCTTTGTGTTTGAACTATTGTGCTTGAAACTTGGGGAAGGGTACCCCAAATCTTGATTGAGACTATATTACCTTGAGTTCAGGGAAGGTAACTCAGAGTTGTTTTGTGGAACTGTTTTATGCTTGGGGAAGGGAACTGAAAGTAATCTGTGAGCTGGAAGAAGCTCTGGACTTTAAGTTGAACACTGTTTCTATTGACTTTGACATCCCTACACATTGTACAGATTTAGTTGAGAGGCCAAGTGTAGGTTCTGGACATGGACAAATTCCTAAGTTGAACTCTTAGACTCAGACTTTCCTTAGTTTGATTTAGGTAGGGAAATCCCACCTTAGTATAGGGCAGGTTAGACTTTCAACCATCCTGACATTTAAGTTAATAAAGTATTTTATTTTGAACTGTGAATCTGTTGTCTGTGTCCTGCTTGATGATGCCTTCATATAAGACATAGCCAAGAGCAGACAGAGAAGGGGTGCAGGAGCGTTACAGGAGGAAATGAGGTGGTATAATTTTGGAGGTATGGGCGGCATTCTCACCAACTAAAAGGACAACGGGATGGCCAGGGCAGTCCATTTGAGAGTAGCGCAGGACATAAAGGGCAGGGGAGATGGGAGGACACCATCACCCTCACAGTGTTGCAGGGAGGGAGCCTGGGGGACGTCTCCCCTGCATGACGGGGTTCAAGAGTGGCAGGGTGGATGTACCATGCTGGAATGTATTGGGGCAACTAAGTAGTAATTATGTTTCTGCATTAGGAGCTTGCGGGCGGAAAGGGAGAGGAGAAATAAAGATGGCGGATAAGGGTGGCCTGTTGGGAAAGAACATAAGTGAGAAAGGGGAAACGGTGCTGCCATGATGGAACAGGTGGAAGGGGTAGGCTCGTTGCTAAAGAGGTGAGCACGGGAGACCAGGGGTGAGGTACTGTAATAATTGGGGTGAACGACGGTATGTGGGGCACAAGGTGGAACAGGATGGTGATGGGAATCTGGCATGAGGAGGAAGAAGGGTGAACATACGTAGTAAGTGCTACAAGCATCAGTGAGTGGGAGGTTAAAGGATAAAGTTGGGAAAGGGCAGTGGCGTGTACTGGGGAGACCCCCGGCCGGCCCATAGAGTCGGGGTTTGCTCCAAAGTACTTTAAGACGAGATAGCTGCACCTTGAGATAGATGGGGGTGCAGATTTATTACTCTAACACCAATCAATAAAGACAACTCAATGGTTTGACAAAGGCAGTCCATTTAATGACAAGTACAAAAAACAGGGAGTCATGAAAATCAGCAGTGATGCAATCGTCCTTCTTGCTTCAACTCCAATGAACTTCATACAAGTTGTAACATTTATACTCAAAACTCGTCATAATTGACGTGTAACACTCAAAAGTTAACATGCAATTCTATTGGTTAGGAAATGTAACTTTAATATAGGTGCTATATCTGTATATGGTAACGGAGTGAGGGGATTGGGTAAAACACTGTCAGGTGGGCATCTAAGCTCTTCCTTCATAATGACTACTGTAGACATCACTAAAAGTATGACGTCCCATTGGTCACTACCAACTATAGGACCCTAGATTATTTGGTCCCTTGTGATTGGGTTGGCATCAACCCCATGCATACATTTCCACTTTGCTTAGCAGCACGCAGAATGGTCAGCCAGGTGCAGGGTGCCCCCCAGTTACCTGGCCTTCCTCCAATTAAGGTTACAATCAATCATCGCTTCAGAAACTATGTGTCAATTATTTTACTGTGGTTGGCCTCGAAACTGCGTCTTCTGTCTGGAAAAGTTCTGATATCTCTGCTTGGGGAGATGCCAAGCATAGGTGGGAACCCGTGCTTCTTCTCGCTATGCTGGTCATGTGCTACGCACACCGTGAATTTGACTAGTTTCTCTCAATTTCTGTATTAGATTCTTGTTCAGCTTGCCACCTGCCTACGCCTCCTTATCTCGACCTTTCAAAGACAGGATATTCTGTTCTTAAGTTTCAATTATGTGAAGCTACTGTTCATTCCTTCTATTGGTCTGACCTTGGCTCTACTGGCATGAGTTGCATCTGCCGATGTTTTGATTCAGCCGTCCCTTCTCATTTTGCTTAGAATATGAATCTTGTCTTGTGGCCTCTAGTAACCTGAGTTGATTCTGCTTTTCGAGAAAAGTGGAATCGTACTTATAATACTGTGCTTCGTTTTGAGGTAGATTATGCATAATGGCGCTTGCCGCACTACTCTTCTACTTAGCATAGCAAGCCGCACTGTTTTCTAGCTTTCTTGTGGTTTCAAGCATATGTACAGGCGTTAGTTGGTTGAATAGCTTCATCCTGCTTACAGGTTAAGCTTCTTTGTATTTCAACATTGTTCTCTTCTTCTTGGTTCACGATATCCTTATTCATGGCATTTCGTCTCTTTGTGTCATTCTTTGGTCATCATTTCTTCTATCTGCACGTCAGTCCGGGCCCTCATGACGTCACCATTCATCTTCCATTAAGGCCTTTTTGGTTTCTTCCGGAATGGTACTGAGTCTAATTTGCTGGTAGGTTTTTCTCAATGGGTATCTTACTATCCATGGTTTTCTGGGTATTAGGACTTCAATAGGTGTTGCTCTTCTGATAGGTACTGGGCAGAGCCCTACTGCGGCTCTCTGCTGGTTTATTTGCTCATCAAACGTCACATATCTCGGTGTGAACGTTCCTGGTACTTCAAAATGGGCGACTAGAGTGCAGGCTTTATTTGGGACCTCCTCTACAGGAGGATTGCTGGGGAATGGTTGCAAGGAGAAGAGGAGTAAGTAGGGGTAACAAGGGGCAGGTGGATGGGAGAGCCAGGGCCTGGTGTCATAATGGGAGGGGAGAAGGAGGGATGATCCATAAGAGGCTTATGGTGTAAATACCGGAAAGAACGGGGTATCTCTTAAGGACACAGGTGTCGGCCAAAGAGCATTGACGTACATCAAGGTTTTGGTTGGGGGTGGGGTGGTTGGAGTAGGGTTATGATGAAGAGAGAAGGGGGATGAGGAGAATAGATGGATAGTTGGGTCTGCATAAGTCTCGACCACAATCATAACAGTGGCAAGGGGTCTACTCTGGCGTTGGGGCATCTGGGGTAGTTATTTCGCACAGCATAGGGTGAGGGGCAGGTGGCAAGGGCAATGAGTTTTACAGCAGACGGGAAGATAATGAGGTTTTGTTTTCAGGAATAGGTACGAGGAATTGGATGCATTGGGAGGCAACCTGCACTGCATTGTAGGGGGGCTGGGAATTTGTAAGGGGTCAAGAGGTGTAGGGGCCTGTACACCATTTAAAATGGTGGGACCTGGGTGGGAATGGCTAAAGGCCTACCCGAGTAAGGGTAGGGTAAGGTATTGGGGGGGTGGACAAGCTTTGGGGTGGCTATTGATTTGGGTTAATTGTAAGACGGCTAGGGGAGGGCTTTAGATTATTATTTATGTGTGCAGGGATTTTTGAAGTCGTCCAAGGAATGCTAACAGAGTGGGTGGGGATAATTATGGATATTGGTACCGGGGTCCAAAGTGAAGTGGCGTCTGGGGGACCACAGTGACAGCAGGGTGGTATAAGAAAGCTCTTGGGGGGTACCAGTTAAAATATATAAACCTGTGTGTTTGACGGACATCGGTGGGACGGGTGGCAGGGCGAAGCAGTTGGAAAGGTGTAGGTAATGTTTCTTTACAATGGTGGTTTTGGGGTGGAAAGGACAACGTGGGTTACATGCCCACAGGGAGAGAGCGGTATTGGTGTGAACGAGTTGCTGGTTTAAAGAACAGGAGAATAATGGTGGCAGTTGCAGGGGAGAGGTGGGGGCTATTTGGACGGGATACGGTGGAGGTACAAACAGATATGACAGCCAAGAAACAAAGTGGGCAGGGGAAGGATGTGGAATACAAAAGGGGGAAAAAAGGGGGGAAGGATGATGAGAAGGAAAAGAAGTTAGCGTACTTGGGTGTAGCAAAGCCATTGTGGACAGTTTTAAGATCTCTCACCGGGAAGTGCAGACAAAAGAGGGGTCCAAGGAGGAAGGAAGGGAGCTGGCATCAAGGCCTAATGTCCGGTGAAGATGCATAAAGGGACATCTGGCATTTGTTATGTATGCCAGTGTATGAGGTGAGAAGTAGCTGGGGAGGGGTGTAGCGCTTTTCAAGTACAGGCGAGCGATAGAAAGGCTTTTGTGAGTTTGGGGGTTGCATAGGTGAGGTTTGAGGAGGATTTTAGGGAAGGATGGGAGATGAGCAGAGTGGGACTTGGGGAGGAGATGGACATGGAGTTTGGATGCAATGGTTGGCGTCAGCACATTCGCTACAACACTGCATGCTGTGGATGGCAAAGGCAACCTGATATAGTAGGAAAGGAACAGGCAAATAGATGGAAGGAGGAGGGGAGGGCCCAGTTGGAAGTATAGAAGGGTTGTAGTGGTGTAATCTTTGGGGGTGATGCCTAAGAGGATGGACGGGTAGTGTAGATGGATTGATCATCTGTCATGGCTGGAGGGGATGTCTGGGGATCGCCTTATTGTGGAGGGGGGTGTGAGGAGTAATATGCAAGGGTGGACCAGGTGATTGAGATGGTCCGGGAGAGTGGCCAAGGGGCATTAATGGCCAAATGGAATATTAAATCTCAGCTGTCAGGTTGTGCCGGTGCTTCCAGAGGATTTCCGTTTTTAGGTGTGCAATTTAAGGACGAGATATGTGTGGACAAGGGGCTGCCCATGGGTTGTTGCGCTATCCCGTGCCCGGTTAGAACGATTTAGCTCATTTTGCAATGATGCTTTAGGTGTAGAGCGGGGTCCCAAAGGGTGCTGCATTATTTGGATGATTTCTGGGATATTGGTAGGGCGGGTAAGGAGGAAGAGGGCAAGGGGATGTTAACGGTTTTCTGGGTTTAATGGAGGAGCAGGATTTCCCCTGGCGAGGGGGAATGGGAAGGGCCATGTCCGGTGCTAGTGCTTGGAGGGACACAATTGGAGTGGGTTGTAGGACATCCCGCTTGCCTGAAGACAAATGGAGCAAGTGGTGGGGATGTTTGGTGAGCGCTGTAGTAGCAAAGAAAGGGGTTTTAAAGGATATGCAGAAACGGCTGAGACACTGGAATTTCGCATGTAGAGTGATTGCTCTGTGTGAGACCGTTTTCTCAGGAACATGGTGAATTCAATAGCAAGGGTAAAAGCAGCCACAACACAGAATTCGGATATAGGGCGCTCTTGTTGGAGATTTTTAAGTTTGGATTACAGCCCTGTGGAGAATTTCAACTCCCATGTGACCCATTGTCATGGGAGGTGCAGATATGTTCAGAGGAATGAGGGGCAGGAAGTTTCAGGGTTTTGGCAGGTCATTTAACTGGGAGGACTTGAAGAAGGTAGGGGCTAATATGTTTCTACAGGTTTTATTTCTGAAGATACGGTTCAGTGGCGAATGGCATAACAAGGTTACGTATATGCAAATAATCAGCGAAAGCGGCAGGGCAGGGAACCGTGCAAGAATGTTTTGTATTAGAGAGGGGGAGGAAGTGAGGAAGATGTTTTGGGGAGGTAATGTATCAGGGTGGTTTCAAGAGGGGGCGGGGGTGGATGCGGGGGAGTTGAGGCCGCACAAAGAAGGCAGGATGGGTGTGTGGCCAAAAGGGAGCAGTGTTAAGGAGGGAGAGTGGGTGTTGGGAACGAATGGCTAGGGACGGGAGATGGTAGGGAATACAGGGGAGTGGCATTGCAATGGAAGGTGGACAGGAGGGAATTAGGCAACTAGGAAGGGGTTATGGGTCTTTGGTGGGGAGAAGGGTGAGTGGAGGGGACAAAAGGAAGTTGGTGGATCAAAGTGTAATAGAAAGGGGGCCAGAAAGAACAACTCTGGGGAGGATTTTCTGTGTACCGGGGACAAGGTTGGTTGAAGGATGGTTGGGGAAGCTGAAGGGTTATTATTGCGGTAAAGAGGGTGGTTAGCGCTGTTTAGACAGACAGGCTAGCCTGGGGTTGCAGCAAAGGGGAAGAGGAGTGAAGGACAGGTTTTAGCTCGGACTGAGGGCATTGATAAAGTTGGGCAAGATGGTGGCGAGTGAAAGGGGAAAGGAATATTGAAGTGAGGGAATGGAATGGGGTTGGGGGTTTCATATTATATGTGTTAATGGTTGGGTTAGTCTGTAAGGCCGAGGAGCCAGGTTAGCGATGTTTGTAAGCAGTGGCCTGTCCCATTAAAGTGACCTTTTCCAACTATAGCAAGTCTGTTTTTTTGTGTGCAGTTTAGCCCAAGGGGGTGCAAAGAACTCGTTTCTCCCAAAGATACTTGCGTACTGCGCAGGAGGCCAGCGAGCCGCTTGAGAGATAGATTGCCCTTCACTCTATATAATGGGGGGTGGCGAAGGTCCAGTAACAGCGACTCAGTTGTTTTGTGTGCAGTTTAGCCCAAAGTGGTGTTACTCTAAACGAGGAACATCCCCTGCAAAATGTGAGGATGCCCGTATATTCTTACCACCCAGAGAGATTTACAGACCTTCATCCTCTGTGGGGGAGTGGTAACCTCCCTCACTGCATATATAGGTGCAATGGCCAAGCCATGAGTCGTAAAGGATGGATGGACCATGATAGCAAACATAAAGAACCAGAGGATTCAACTTTGTTTGTAACAACAACTCTGTAGAAAATGCTGACCCCAAAATAAGTCACTGGGGCCATGATCGTAGAGACCGCTGTGGAGTGTTATAACATTATAACTGTGCTGATGCCTGCTCTTCACAGCATATTGCTTCACCACTCGCTGTCCTCTGCCTAAAGGTGGGCAAGTGGGCCCCCAATGCATTGCGTGCAATATGAGCTACAGTGGCTGAGGCGGGACAAACATTGCGTGTGTAAAAAGTGCTGTGCACCTCGCTGTTGGAAAGAAGAACATCAGTGATGGCTAGTGAATTTATGAAGTGGCCGGACCCAAAATATCAGTAATGATACTATAAGAAAATATGTCCATTTTTGTTCTGCAAATATATGGCAGTATCCCCACATAAGAGCATGCTGCAGTTGGCTTTACCATTAAAAATGCATCCCACAGTATGAAAACATGTCCAAACTGCCTGCACCAAAATGCCAATCTAGCTACATAATACCATTTATACTTGCTTTATCAAAGATAAACAATACAAAATGACATACCACAATAAGAAATGGCTAAACTGGCTGTATTAAAATGCCAGTCTAGCTACATAATAATACTTATCATGCTTGTTTTATCAAAGATGGCCAATGCAAAATCTCATGCCGCAGTAAGAATAATGCCTCTGCTCATGCTTGCTTTATCCGAGATGCCCAATACAAAATGTGTGTTTGTTTGTTTGTTTGTTTATTCATTTATATAGCGCGCTGTGGGATGTTTTTATCCACGCATCCAAGCCCTACCTCAAAACTGTGCAGTACTGACGTGGAAAACATCATGATGGCCAGAGCTTCCCAGGAAATGCACAGGGAAATGCATGAAGAATAGGCTGCCACTCATTTTTGCCGATGTTATGGGCACAGAAGGGCACTGCCTAAAACCACCAGTGGACTACCCACAGTGTAGTCTGAAACCATTGGGAATGGCAATGCTGATTGCCAAAAGCAAACCCATGACTGTTGGGAATTCATTTTTTTTTCTTAAATCCCAAAAAGGGGTGCAGTACCAGTACTCACCACTATCAGAAAGCCGGCGTTTTAAAACAACACCAGATTTTACTTTTTTGTAGAAAACTGAATAAATGAACCCAAGGCAAGCCAAAGAAAGACTTACTGAGAGGTGGATCCAATGTAAAGTTATATTCTGAAGTGACTTGAAGGTTTATAACAAGACTGGCTGAGCTGTGGATTTCAGCAGTTTAAGTAAATTTGGACTGAAAGACACTAAAAATCTAAATGTTTAAAAGAAATGAGTGACCTACTTTTGAATGTCACATAGGCTGCAATTGTTTAAATGTCATAGTTTTAAACTTAGAATCAGCATTCTAACTGCATATGTAAAAATGTTTAGTTTTATTTGAATGCAGAAAACTGGGGAACAGAAATGACATGTAGCTAAAAACTGGCTTAAAGAGATTCCAATTTTGCCTGGCAACTACCCCCCATCAGGAGTGAAACTTGAGTCACAGCTGTGTTCCCAGGCCTATCTGCCTTTTGCTGGCCACACTAAGGATACGCCATCTCTCTGATAATTGAATTAAGGGGAGCCCCCACAGAATACAGGAGCTCTGAACAAAGCCCTGTCCTGACTCAGGCAAATGTTTTATTGGCGGGAGTCGTAAATGGAGCTTCCTCCTGGAAGGACAGGGGAGGGGCACTGCCTGTGAGAGCAAGCTGGCTTGGCAGAACTGGAAAAACCAGAAATTCAACCTTGTGCTGGGGGGAAACCACACCCCTTTGGGGCCAGAACATAACTCTAAAAAGATGAATAACTCATAGTACAGACTTGTGAAAATTATTTAATTGATACCATAATTCTTGTGATTTTTCTGCCCACATTTTAAGACGTGTTAGGACCCGGTGGTATGTTCAGGGGGGTTTTAGCGGAAAAGAGGATATTACTCAAAATGTGTGCATGTGAAAAATCTGACACTTCATCAACTAATGTCCATACTCCTTGCGCACATGTGTGTAAATTTGGGTTAATGTCCGATATTGCAAAATCAGTTAAAAAGTGAAATATGTGCCATTTCTGAATGCAAGCCCCCAGGAAGAGCAGAGTTTGAACAGGGGATACCTCCTGTGATATGTGAGGGGTGCATGTAATTTTAAACAATATGTACCTCTGCAAATATGTTTTTTTTAATCAAATATAGATTGTGTGCAATTTGACAGGGGAGGATCCTCTGACCCATAAAACCTACAGCATCACTCTGACTCACAGTTCCTTCCCCAATCATGGGAGAGGGGAGAATTGGGCCAATGGGCAGTTGAGAGAGGGGCTGGCTAGTGATGCTGCTCACACACCCATTTTCAAAACACATAAAAGCAGACAGGCAGGACAGATAGGGACATTCAATTCCATTTGCTGCAACGCGCTCTGCCGGACCATACCACATCCAGAGATCCAGACTTCAAATCCATCAATCTCCAGAATCCAGAGAGGCTAGAGAGAGAGCAGACCCAGACCAGACCGCTGTTAGCAGAACCAGAGAGAGCTGACCCAGATCACTGTGAAGTGCAGAGACCAGAGTCCAGTCTAAAACCTGACCAGATCCGTGGCGAGGCCCATTTAATTCAAGAATATAGTGTGAGTACCTAGCAAACTGTGCATAACCAATCTCTTAGTTAAAATAATATAATTCAATCTATTTTAATCTAAGTAGAACTGCCTCCTAACTGTCACCTGTCATTTGCAAAGCTGTCACTTGTCATTTTCTAGTTGCTAGCGGTCACTTGTCTTTTTGAATTTTAAAATTCCAAATCCGAAAAACTACCTTTATTTAATCGCTCATATCTCCGTGACCGTTTGTGCTAGAGACTTGCAGTAACTTTCCTCTGAAAGCTGGGAATCGTGGCTTTTGTACGAACCTAGAACCGCATTCCTACCCCCTATAGTTTTGCCGCAATCGCGGAAAACGCACTCACGAATTTACCGCGATTTGCAAATTTCTCAACGTGTGAAAACAGCAGTTTTCTTGCTTTCAGTTGCTAAAAATTCGTTTGCCTCTTAAGAACCATCCTAGATCTTTGCTAAAGTGAGCTGGGCTAATATTAACTTGATACCACTCACCCTCAACCTCCTAGAGGGAATTAAAAGCATTTTAGCATATTTTTCACTTCATTGCCAGCACATATAAAAGCATTTTGGGCCTGTGTTTCCAACTTCTGTAGTGTAAGCTTGCTGGGGTGAACTGAATTACAGTTGATTGCATTTCTGAGAACTGTGTGCTTTCCTTCCATTTCCTTGCATTGCATAAAGGGGAGGAGGGGATTGCCAGAGAAAAGTGATTACATTGCTTTGTTGAAATTATATTGAGTATTTCCTGTATTGCATTTCATTCAACATTACATCTATCTGAACTTATATAAAGCATTCTCTACCACCATATTCTTCTGTTCCTATTCACAAGTGTGCTAGCGCCAGACTATCCATTATTGATTACTGATCAGATTAAGTGTGATATTCAATTATTAATTTATTATAAAGCGTGATATATATATATATTGTTTAAATTATCAAATAAACCTTTAAACGTGCAAAACAGAACTACTTCTCGGCTCAGTGGGGTCAGGGAAAACTTCCAAGAGAGGGGTGTTATATAGGGGTAGTCATCCAGAACGCATGAACTGGACATCAAGATATATTAATAAGGGTTTCCATTCAGTATCCCAGACTAGGCATTGACTTAGCTGTAGTGTTGAATTGAATCCTCTTACAAATTGGGGGCTCGTGCCGGACGTTTGGATTAGATCTATCACTTGTGCAGATTAATACAGCGTGCCAGCTGACCAGATACACATATCCGGTCGGATCACCACGCTGTGTTACGCTGTAAAGCACTCCTCAAAGGAACGCTCTAAGAAAAAGGTCTGTTTTGCAAAAATAAAATACTAATTTCTGTAAGTCAGGACAGAGACCAATCTCTAGAATGACGACCTTAGTAGACATGAAAATAGCCAGAGAGCACTTCTTACATAAGTTATTTGTGAGAGGTGAGTGGACTCACCAGGACCGCATGGTCTGGTTGCAGGCCATCACGCAACAGGTCACGGAAACAGGGTCAGATATATGGAGAGATCAGGGTCCCTTACATGTGGCCCTGAGTGAACTATACATGGCTCCTAAAGCTAAGGATGAACAAGACAAGATGGTTAGGATAGCAGCATACCTGTACCTATACATGGGAGACATGCAGGATAAATGTACTGAAAGCCAAGATCTGGCGAATAAGCGACAGATGGCGTTAGAGAAGGTCCAATCTGACCTGGTCTCTTCTGAGCAGAGGCTGCAGGGGAGTAAGGAGTCAGAAAATGAGAGTAGACAGCACATCATTAAAATAAAGAGGGATATGGACATCCTGCAACAGGAAAAGGCTGACCAGGATACCAGATTTCTGGCCTTGCAGAAGGAGTACCAAGAAGGTTTGGACTCCCTACTGCAGAGCCAGAAAAAGCTGGAGCAACAGTTAGACTTCAATAGGGCATGTGCTGAGCAGGTAGTCACCCTGCAAAGCCACCTAGATAGGGAGAAGGCAGAGAGCAATAAACTGATTTTGAAAGACCTGGATACCCAGGCAGAGTTTGATGAAGAACGCCAGAAAGCTGGTGCCTTTCAAAGGCAGAGGGACGACCTGGCGGCACAAATGCAGGCTCTTAGTCAGGAAAGGGATATCTTAGGCCAGGAAGTCTGCCACTTAAAAAGAAAAATGGAAGAAAATCACCTGGCCCACCAGGGACTGGGTGACCTCCAAAAAGAACACCAGAACTTGTTAGAGCACACCAGGAAGGTGGAGGATGCTCTGGCAAGAAAGGAACAGGCCAATAGGGACACAGCTCAGGAGGTAACCCTCCTGCAGCAAAGACTGGCCCAGTGCTCCAGGACCAATCAGGAAACGCAGAGAGAGAATGAGGCTCTCTGCCAGCACAATGATAGGCTCCAACAACAGGTAGTGATGCAGGAGAGACTGATAGAGTCTAGTAAGGCCTTAACTGAGGAACTGAAGGCACAGGCTCTTGCATTGCAACAGGGAGCAGGGGCGGATAGAGATGAGGTTCGCTGGGAAAGAGAAACTCCTGAGCATAACCCCAGGAGCCCTAGTACCAGACGCCTTTATTTCTCTCAGTCCCTGGACTCTGCCACCCCCATGTCCCCTGGCGCACATGAGCACAGGGCCACAGGGATGGCAGATTACTTTCCAGCCAGAAGCATGGGGCTCATAGGCCAGTACCACCCAGGAATGGAGGGGCGGGCATCCGGGTATGGGCACCCAAGCACAGTGCAATTTAATGGGGAACCCCAGGAGAGTAGGCCCATTAAGGGCATCCTGAAAACCTCTGCCCAGTTAGGTCAGTGGGGGGGGTACCCATCAAATCCTGGCAGCAAAGAGGAATCTGAAGACTCCTCTGAACGGCGCAGGACACAGGAGACCAGGTCCCCACATTCTGCCAGCCATTCCCAGGCTCGCAGAATCCGGGAAAACCTGGAAGATCAGACAGGAACCTCTGGGAGCAGTGCCTCTGAGTCAGAGGATGAATGGACCAGGGTTACCCGAACCAAAAAGGCCAATAAGGCAAAAAGGGCCTTGCTTAAGGACCCATTGAAGCAAATAAAGGCAATAAGGAGTGTTATCACGCCCTATCATAAGAACGCCAAGTATTCCGTATGGGAACACTTGGAGCTCTATGAGCAAATGATGGAGACTTTTCATTTGAAGGACAGCCAAAGCTGTATCCAATATGTAAAGTGGACATTCTCCCCAGAGTACTCCAGTTTCTTTGCAGGGCTGGAGGACCAAAATCATTCCAGGTGGTCCACCTATAGGGCAGCCATCTTGAAACATTTTTCTACTCATAGAAATCCTCAAGAGGCTCGCAAGGCAGCCTACAATTTGCAGTGTGGGGAGGATCAGGCCCCACAAGAGTTTGTGCAAGAACTGAAACGTGCCTTTGCGCAGACCACCAGAAGGGTGCGCTCAGACAGCAGAGAATTTGTTAATACGTTTTTCCATGCCTTGCCCAAATACATAATGACCCAGCTCGTGAGAGATTTTCATGAGAAAAGATCTTTAGAATGGGTCATTGAACAGGCGACCCGGATCTATGAGGTGCAGAAGCCCATAGAAAATAAAAGCAATACCCAGAAAAATCCCAAAACCAACAGCACCCCTGCTGCTGCCAAGGTGGCAGAGGTAAAGGTCACCCCCGTTTTAGAGTTGGAGATGGGGGGGCCTAAAAACCTACTTGCACCTAATAATGCTAGGGCCAGAAGGTCCTCGGGCCAGTCACAGACAGGGAGCCAGGGAGGCAGCCCCACAAATGGGGTCCCTCGCTCTCCTGATTATGTAAGCCCCCGTTACAAGGGAAACAGACCCATCCTGGGTTATGTGTGGACTCCTCCAGCCCAAGGGGGGGGATCCAGCCAAGCACCTAACCCAGGGAACTTCCCTCCCAACTTCCCACAGGAGGGCAGAAATTCTCCAAATCCTGGCAGAACTTTTTCCCCAGGTATCCACCCAATTTCCAGCCCCAAAATCCTCCACCCTTCTTTCCCCAATTCCCTGAGCCCAGACAACCGAATCCGGGAGAGGGGAGGCCAAGGGTGGAGGGGTACCCAAATCTTCCCAATCCGGGGTATTACCAGAGAAGGGATAGTTACCCTTCCCGGGATCAGCCCAGGGGAGAAAACAGGGCCCCATATCAGCCTGAGCGGGTGTCCCAGTTAGAGCGCCAGGTTCAAAACATGGCGCGGGATCTGGGTCACATACTGAGGGCTCAGCAGAACCCTCAGATCGGCATGCCGGTGCAGAACGCACCCAACTCTGGACCTGGTGCCCCAGAACAATGACGGGGGCAGCACCCCGATAACTCACCGGTTCCCAGGGAGGAGGCACAAAGGGAAGGGGGGTGTAAAGCCTTGGAGGAAGCTTCCTTCCTCACTTGTAAACAGCCCCTGGAAACCCAGGAACCGGAAACAAAATCTCTTGCCCCTGAAAGTCTGCCTCCTAAGGAGCAGAGGGGGGGTAGGAGAAACAAAAGACCCAAACAGACTCAGTTTGAGGAGGAGGTACAGATCTTCCAATTTGAGGGAGAGGGATCCTCAGAGGATCCTGGGAAAAGGATCTTCTCCTTCAGAGAGGGGGGAACTCCTCCCAAAGAAAAATGGGTCCCTAGGGATGCAAATCCAGACTGGGGAGATGTGGAGACCGAGCTACCGCCGCCCACCATCTCATCCCAGAACCAACAGCAAGAAAAACCCCTTGTTCAAACCCATCCTGATGACTGCCTCCAAAAAGGGGGGGCGGCCCAGAACCGGAGCCAGGGGAACCCACAATGACTCTGATCTCCAGTTGCCAACTTTTTCTTTCAGATTCCCAAGGCTCTCCACAGAATTCTGCCCAAATCTCTTCGCTAGCGATGTCCAAAACCAGAAAGTTAGCCCACCAGTTGTCCAAAAATGTGCATTATCTGTGCCCCCTTGAGGAGAAGGAGGGAAGATATTATGCCCCGGTACAAGTACAGGGGCAGGGTACGATTTCAGCGCTGGTGGACACTGGATCTCAAGCTACCCTTTTGTCCAGAAGGGCCTTTGATGAACTGAATGCAGGAAGGGGAGGGAATTACCAAATTCCTCTCACCTCACTTCCTGGACAACTCCAGAACTTTGACGGGAAGGAAATTCCCGTTGAGGGGACTGCAGACTTGGACATTAAAATTGGGCGACACAAGTTGAAACACCCGGTCATAGTTGTGACTCCAGAGGGCACCCCTTGTTTACTAGGGAATGACCTCCTGAGGAGGTTGTCACCCTTAATAGATTGCGTAAACAAGGTCCTCTGGACCCAGACTAGCCGACCAATAAAATTAAAACAGAGTGTCAACCATGTTAGTTTAAACGGCACCTGCCACATGGTTGAACAAAAATCTGACCAAGTAGAATTTCACTTCCAGAATAGCCAAATTCCAGACGTGACAGTAATAGCAGTAGGACAGCAGACTGGTGATGGGGGGTCCTCTCTATTTCTGAAAATCAACCTTCCTATACTAATCCACAATCAGAAACTCCCACTCCTATAGTCCAGAAAGATGTGAAATCATCTCAGAGCCTGACTGATATTCAGCAAATTGGAGAGCAGTTGTTCATCCCTGTCCAGTTAAATGATGGGAAGGACTCTGTTCTCGCTCGAGTGTGTGTGAACAATGGTAAGAGCTTCATCAGCGAAGCCATGTTTCGCCAACTACCAAAAGATCCAGCCATTCCCACATTCAAACTGATAGACAAATGGGAAATGGACCTGGAAACACCTAATTCCAAACATCTCCTGCCAAGCAGGTGTATGCTCAAAATCTCCATTGGCAACAAGAGCATAGTCCACAATTGTTGGGTCGTGCGAGACGTCCCTGCCGCCTTTTACTTAGGCAGTGACATTCTCAATCGCTTTGCCATTAGTTTGGACCTAATAAACCTCAAAGCTTGGTCCCGATTAGCGGATAATCCCATGGGCTTTGATGATCCAGAAAAAGCATTTAGGTCAGCTCAATTGCTACCTTATGCAGTTGAAATTCAGATCAAAGAGGAAGTCACCATCCCAGAAAGGACCCGACAATTCTCCCTGGAAGTGAAAGTTAAAAGAGGACAATATTTGCAAAACCCTGATGCTTACATACATCTAAATGCTTCTCTCCAACAGCAAGGGTTAGGGGTAAACCCAACACCATTAGTCAACATAGAACATGACACCATTCCAATAGAGGTGGATAACAGCGACTTAAAGAGTATTACTCTAGCCGCAGGCACCATTATTGGAATGGCGGTTGATGACCAACATTTTTCCATAGATTTAGGTAATGAACTGTTGGGGCCAATCCCCAAGGACTGCTTTGACAGTGACAGTGATGACAATACAACACCAGACAGGATTTTTACCCGGCACGGGGGGAACTTCCTGGTGTACACTTCCTGCCCCTATGGTAAGGAAGATGTGACTTGTGACTTCAGGAGGGATGAGGTGATTTTCCAGGTCCATGAGGGCTGCCTTTCCCACCTGAAGCCTCCGGTCCAAATCAGCACCCTGACCAGGGACTTCTCCACCCAGCTGGAGGAGGCCACTGAAATAGCCAAACCAGAAGTCTTTCCAGGCTTCAGGCAGATGGTGGAAGAGAGAGTCAACCTAGCTGACGCCTGTGTGACTCTGGAACAAAAGCAAAAGTTGAAACAAGTTTTCTTGGATTTCCAAGATCTCTTTGCGGTAGACTCATATGACTGTGGTCGCACTGACATCCACACAACAACAATCCCCATGGACCCCGGCATGACTCCTGTGTTTGTGAAGCAATATCGCTTGCCTCTCGCATCAATGGAGTCCCTTACTGAAATAATTAAGAACCTTGAGTCCCGGGGAATAATCCGTCCAGTCCACAGCACCTTCAATAATCCGGTGCTGGGAATATTGAAGCCAAACGGCCAGTGGAGACTCTGCGCCGACCTCAGGGAGCTCAACAAACGGGTCCATACTTCCCGATGGCCTCTGCCCTACATTGACCAAGGGCTGGCCCAGATCCAGGGGTCACAGGTATTCACTGCAATAGACCTGACCAATGGATACTGGACCGTGCCTGTCAGTAGGGAGGACCAATACAAGCTGGCTTTTACCTTTGGGGGCCAGCAGTATACATGGAACCGGACTCCCTTTGGATACCTTAACTCCGGTAATGAGTTCAATATTTTCCTACATAAGGCCATGCCCGACCTGGGTGCGAGGGGTAACCTGGCTTATGTAGATGATGTCCTCATCAAAAGTGCATCTGTGGAGGAACACATAGCGGAGATCCGTTATGTTCTGACCCAGTTGAGGGCCGCCGGAGCAAAACTTTCCTTTCAGAAAGCACAGTGGTGTAGAACCCGTGTTAATTTCTTGGGGCATGAGATTACTCCTCAGGGTCTCTGTCCCCAGGAAAAGAAAGTGGAAGCACTTCAGAAACTGAAAGACCCCACAACTCTGCGGGAACTAAGGAGCCTCCTTGGACTGACTAATTACAGCAGAAAGTTCATTGAGGGCTACGCAGAGATCACCAGACCCCTGATTCATCTCCTGAAGGGGGGGGTCAAGTGAGAATGGGGTCCAGAACAATCCGAGGCAGTAAAACAACTCAAAAGAAGCCTCTCACAAGCGCCTTGCCTAGTTTACCCTGTCAGAAACAAGGAGTTCTTCCTGGAGACGGGGTTCTCTAATACGTGCTTGACAGCAGTATTATACCAAAAGCATGACAAGGTCAATAAAGTAATCTCCTATGCGAGCAAAACTTTATCCTCTGTGGAGGAAAAATTCAACGATTGTGAGAAGGCACTCCTGGCAACGGTGTGGGCATTGAAGAATTACCGCCCGTTTATCCAGGGGGAACACATCATAGTGGAGACTCCACACCAGCCTCTGCAGTATCTCCAAAGTGACAGAATCCGGGCCGGAAATGTGAGTAATTCCCGAATTACTTCCTGGATTCTGTCAATGCAAGGCTTTCCTGTGGAGGTCAGATATGGCCAAAACAAGAAGAGTCCCCTCGCGCAAGGTCTGGCTGACTTGCATGATTGTGCCAGAGAAAACTGTCTCGAGGACGAAAGTCTGAAAATCAAGGACAACATGGAGGCATACCTTAATTCCCCCCACAAAGTCTTTGAAGAGGACAAGTGTGAGGGAATGCCCACTGTCTATGTGGATGGATGCTCGTACCATGTTGACAACAACGGGGAGAAAGAACTGGTGGCCGGCGTAGGGAATGCATGGGTGAATGAGTCCCCAGAACCCTCCGCTGGATACAAAATTGGTCCCCGAAGTAGTCAGGTGGCAGAATTGATGGCTGTGCATCAGGCCATCCTCACTGCTGTCCAGCATCAACTCCACGAACTGGTCATAATCACAGATTCAGATTATGTACGGAACGGGTTCGTGGAGCACCTGGTCAATTGGAAAACCAGAGGCATGTTATGTGCTAACAACAAACCCTTGAAACATGGGAAGTTGATCCAAAACATTGATGATCTGGTCACCTCGAACGAGATGACCATCTATTGGAAAAAGATCAAGGGTCATTCCAAAGTAGAGGGACCAGACAAAACTGGAAATGACTTAGCTAATCAGCTGGCCAAAACCGGGGCCATCCAAGGGGATCTAATTGAGATTGAGTCCCTGTTGGGGGAGATCCAGGTCACTGCTATCACTAGGTCCCAGACAAATGCTCACAACGACCTTTCAATTGCCCAATGGAGTAAGGAGACCCCTGATGCTGATTTGATTACCGCTCAGAAGGGGGATCCAATAATTGGTAAGTTTTACCAACACCTTGAGGACCCTGAGAACTTTCCCCTGACGGATACCGATTACATTGGGAAAGAGGACCTAAGAGTGTTGATGAAATGTCCAAAAATGTTCCGAATCCAAGACGGTTTGCTGGTAAGGAAATCCAAAGCTGGCCACGATCAGTGGGTGGTTCCTACCTCATTCCGAAGCCTGATGTTAAGTCACGCCCATGATGCGGCCACCGCCGGTCATAGGGGGTTTCACACAACATTGGAAATCTTAAGAGAGGTTGCATACTGGCCACACATGGGGCAGGACCTCGACCAATACTTGAAGGGGTGTCTTGTGTGTGCACAATTTCAGCCATCATCCCTCACGCACCGTGCGCCTCTCCAAAAGAGGGGGATGACACTGCCATGGTCAGATTTACAAATCGACTTTGTAGGCCCCGTGATTCGCTCTGCTAGGGGGAATAAGTACATGTTGACTGTGACATGCTTGTTTACCAAGTGGGTGGAATGTCTCCCAGCCCCAAATTGCAAGGCAGAAACCGCAGCTGCCCTGATGATTAACCACATCTTTTCCCGTTTTGGTCTACCTCAAAGGATTGAGTCAGACAGAGGTAGCCACTTCACCAGTGAAGTGATGACAAAGATGTGGGAGATACTGGGGGTCAAAAGGAAGTTGCATATTGCTTACCGGCCAGCTTCTTCTGGGGCAGTAGAGAGATATAACCGAACCATTGTGAGCATATTAAAGAAGTTTGTGGCAGATTCTGGGCCAAGTTGGGATATCCGATTACCTCTGGTCCTAATGGCCATCAGATCTACCCCTTCATCTGCAACCAAAATGTCACCATTTGAGTTGATGACTGGACGCAAGATGGTGCTTCCTCAGCATTTGCTCTACAGGACCCAAGAGCAGACACTGATAAATGCCTCCACAACTCATGAGTATGTGGAGAATTTAAGGAAAGACCTTCAACATGCTTTTGCTTATGCTCAGCGGAATCTAGAAGATCAGCTGATAGCATGAAGACCCATTATGACCTGAAAACTTCCAGGAAGGAATATCAGGTGGGGGACCGGGTCTATCTATACAATTTCCAAAGGAACCAGGCCAAACAGCGAACATTTTTGTCTACATGGAAGGGACCCTTTGAGATTATAGACAAGATTTCCCCTGTGGCCTACAAGATCCGCATCCCCAAAGGCGGTTTGGCAGAGGGGGAAGACAAGTGGGTCCACATAAACCAGTTGAAATGTTGGCATCCCAGGCACCCTCTGCAACAACTGGAGGAATCCTCTGGAATCCTAGCGGGTACTGTCTCAGACTAATTCAGTTCCAACCATAAAACATACCACATCTAGTCTCTAAAATATTGTGATTTGCATGAAACTGTCTCTTAGTTATACTGTTTTTTTTCAAAATAAGAATGTAATGTTTCGTTATGATAAAATTCATATGCCACCCCACTATATCAATGGTGGGGGAAAAATGTCTATGAATAGGTATTGCCGCTCTTCCTTTGTCGTCCTAGGAGAAAGAAAACCTGGAGACGGGCCAAGGAGGACGATCCGGAGACTGGGAGCAGAGACGCAAGGGGCCCAGAGCACCGCCCAATATTCCCATCTGGACCGGCGAGGAGAACCGATCGATCAGTACCGGATGGAGGAAAAGATGCTGAACTGTGCCATCTATTGGAAGAAGATGAGGAAACATCCCAGGTCTTGCGAGTCCCATCAGTGAAATAGAATGGCCATCGCAAGAGGGATGTTGTGGGATGTTTTTATCCACGCATCCAAGCCCTACCTCAAAACTGTGCAGTACTGACGTGGAAAACATCATGATGGCCAGAGCTTCCCAGGAAATGCACAGGGAAATGCATGAAGAATAGGCTGCCACTCATTTTTGCCGATGTTATGGGCACAGAAGGGCACTGCCTAAAACCACCAGTGGACTACCCACAGTGTAGTCTGAAACCATTGGGAATGGCAATGCTGATTGCCAAAAGCAAACCCATGACTGTTGGGAATTCATTTTTTTTTCTTAAATCCCAAAAAGGGGTGCAGTACCAGTACTCACCACTATCAGAAAGCCGGCATTTTAAAACAACACCAGATTTTACTTTTTTGTAGAAAACTGAATAAATGAACCCAAGGCAAGCCAAAGAAAGACTTACTGAGAGGTGGATCCAATGTAAAGTTATATTCTGAAGTGACTTGAAGGTTTATAACAAGACTGGCTGAGCTGTGGATTTCAGCAGTTTAAGTAAATTTGGACTGAAAGACACTAAAAATCTAAATGTTTAAAAGAAATGAGTGACCTACTTTTGAATGTCACATAGGCTGCAATTGTTTAAATGTCATAGTTTTAAACTTAGAATCAGCATTCTAACTGCATATGTAAAAATGTTTAGTTTTATTTGAATGCAGAAAACTGGGGAACAGAAATGACATGTAGCTAAAAACTGGCTTAAAGAGATTCCAATTTTGCCTGGCAACTACCCCCCATCAGGAGTGAAACTTGAGTCACAGCTGTGTTCCCAGGCCTATCTGCCTTTTGCTGGCCACACTAAGGATACGCCATCTCTCTGATAATTGAATTAAGGGGAGCCCCCACAGAATACAGGAGCTCTGAACAAAGCCCTGTCCTGACTCAGGCAAATGTTTTATTGGCGGGAGTCGTAAATGGAGCTTCCTCCTGGAAGGACAGGGGAGCGGCACTGCCTGTGAGAGCAAGCTGGCTTGGCAGAACTGGAAAAACCAGAAATTCAACCTTGTGCTGGGGGGAAACCACACCCCTTTGGGGCCAGAACATAACTCTAAAAAGATGAATAACTCATAGTACGGACTTGTGAAAATTATTTAATTGATACCATAATTCTTGTGATTTTTCTGCCCACATTTTAAGACGTGTTAGGACCCGGTGGTATGTTCAGGGGGGTTTTAGCGGAAAAGAGGATATTACTCAAAATGTGTGCATGTGAAAAATCTGACACTTCATCAACTAATGTCCATACTCCTTGCGCACATGTGTGTAAATTTGGGTTAATGTCCGATATTGCAAAATCAGTTAAAAAGTGAAATATGTGCCATTTCTGAATGCAAGCCCCCAGGAAGAGCAGAGTTTGAACAGGGGATACCTCCTGTGATATGTGAGGGGTGAATGTAATTTTAAACAATATGTACCTCTGCAAATATGTTTTTTTTAATCAAATATAGATTGTGTGCAATTTGACAGGGGAGGATCCTCTGACCCATAAAACCTACAGCATCACTCTGACTCACAGTTCCTTCCCCAATCATGGGAGAGGGGAGAATTGGGCCAATGGGCAGTTGAGAGAGGGGCTGGCTAGTGATGCTGCTCACACACCCATTTTCAAAACACATAAAAGCAGACAGGCAGGACAGATAGGGACATTCAATTCCATTTGCTGCAACGTGCTCTGCCGGACCATACCACATCCAGAGATCCAGACTTCAAATCCATCAATCTCCAGAATCCAGAGAGGCTAGAGAGAGAGCAGACCCAGACCAGACCGCTGTTAGCAGAACCAGAGAGAGCTGACCCAGATCACTGTGAAGTGCAGAGACCAGAGTCCAGTCTAAAACCTGACCAGATCCGTGGCGAGGCCCATTTAATTCAAGAATATAGTGTGAGTACCTAGCAAACTGTGCATAACCAATCTCTTAGTTAAAATAATATAATTCAATCTATTTTAATCTAAGTAGAACTGCCTCCTAACTGTCACCTGTCATTTGCAAAGCTGTCACTTGTCATTTTCTAGTTGCTAGCGGTCACTTGTCTTTTTGAATTTTAAAATTCCAAATCCGAAAAACTACCTTTATTTAATCGCTCATATCTCCGTGACCGTTTGTGCTAGAGACTTGCAGTAACTTTCCTCTGAAAGCTGGGAATCGTGGCTTTTCTACGAACCTAGAACCGCATTCCTACCCCCTATAGTTTTGCCGCAATCACGGAAAACGCACTCGCGAATTTACCGCGATTTGCAAATTTCTCAACGTGTGAAAACAGCAGTTTTCTTGCTTTCAGTTGCTAAAAATTCGTTTGCCTCTTAAGAACCATCCTAGATCTTTGCTAAAGTGAGCTGGGCTAATATTAACTTGATACCACTCACCCTGAACCTCCTAGAGGGAATTAAAAGCATTTTAGCATATTTTTCACTTCATTGCCAGCACATATAAAAGCATTTTGGGCCTGTGTTTCCAACTTCTGTAGTGTAAGCTTGCTGGGGTGAACTGAATTACAGTTGATTGCATTTCTGAGAATTGTGTGCTTTCCTTCCATTTCCTTGCATTGCATAAAGGGGGGGAGGGGATTGCCAGAGAAAAGTGATTACATTGCTTTGTTGAAATTATATTGAGTATTTCCTGTATTGCATTTCATTCAACATTACATCTATCTGAACTTATATAAAGCATTCTCTACCACCTTATTCTTCTGTTCCTATTCACAAGTGTGCTAGTGTCAGAATATCCTTTATTGATTACTGATCAGATTAAGTGTGATATTCAATTATTAATTTATTATAAAGCGTGATATATATATATATTGTTTAAATTACCAAATAAACCTTTAAACGTGCAAAACAGAACTACTTCTCGGCTCAGTGGGGTCAGGGAAAACTTCCAAGAGAGGGGTGTTATATAGGGGTAGTCATCCAGAACGCATGAACTGGACATCAAGATATATTAATAAGGGTTTCCATTCAGTATCCCAGACTAGGCATTGACTTAGCTGTAGTGTTGAATTGAATCCTCTTACAGCGCCAGACCTAGGGGTATCTGGGCGCATGTGCATACAGTTTACAGGTAGGCGTAAGACAGGTTACAAGCAGAAACTGCATACAGAGTGTACAGATAGGCATAGAAAAGGTTACAAGCAATTGTGTACAATATATACAAAAGAGGCATGGTTCATACAGTGTATAGCAGACTAATACAGCAAAAAGCACCCTGGCAGATTTGGCTGTTATTGACTGTAGCTTGACTAAAAGAGGCAAAGTGGCATAGTTGACCTTGAATGGAGCACTGTCCTAGGCAAATCATTGGCCCTTCTCCGACAACCAATTTATGGTGTTTCTCCTAAAGTTAGGGAAGGCATGGTCCGATCTTAGAGCGACTGGGAGTGTGTTCCAAAGCTGGGTTGCCATAACCGGGAAGCTGCATCCCCTTGCTTTTTTTAGTTTGTGCTTGGGCACCACCAAGCAGGATGAGTTCGCCGACTTAGTAAGGCGTGAGGAGGATTGTAAGACAAATTTCTCAGTTAGGTATTGTGGGGCAGCGTGATTAAGGCATTTGAGGGTGTATGACGCTCTTTTAAGCTGAATTTGTCATTGATGGAAAGCCATTTATACTGTCTCCTCATCTCCGAGATGTGTTCTCTTCTCAAAATACTCAGAGCAGTTCTAAGTGCATTATTTTGAAGAATTTGGAGTTTATTGACAATGTACTTACTTGCGCCTAAGTATAGTGCATTGCAATAATCCCATTTTGACAGGATGAGGGCTCTGGCTAAGATACGACAGCTCTCATTGGGAAGAAAGGGTTTGCAGGCCCGTATCAGTTTACAGGTATATACTATAGCTGACGCTGTGGCATTAACTTGTTTACGTAGGTTAAGAGCTGAGTCTAGGTAGAAGCCTAGCGCTTCTACCTCTTTTGCTACTTTAATAATGTTCCCGTCAATGTTGAAAGAAGCATAGTTGTTGCTGAGTTTGTTGAGGTTAGCTGGGGATCCTAGAATCAGGAGCTCCGTTTTATCATCATTCAGGCAGAGGCCATGGGAGGCCATCCATGCATGGATGATTAGGTACATTTTATTCACTAGGGACACGTCAATATCATAGTTTCCCGTAAGAGGTATGAGGATCTAGGTGTCGTCTGCATAATTAGTGTAGGTGACACCCAGATGATCAAGATCGTCAAACAGAAGCTTTGTGAAAATGTTATACATAGTTGGTGAAACACACAAGCCTTGAGGTACTCCACATGTTATTGGGATAGGGTCCGCTGCTGCTGATGGGGAGAATACTCTCATGGTCCTATTGTTTAGAAATGACTGGACCCAAGCTATTGCGTCCTGGGAAAAGTGAGCTGCAGAAGCAAGATGATTACATAGCACCGTGTGGTCCACCAAATTGAAGGCGGCTGACAAATCCAAAAGTAAAAGCAGTGCAGTTTTCCCTTTATCTTTGAGTTCATCAATCTGAGTCTTTAGGTCAATCAGCTCCCTCTGCATGCCATGTTGTGGCCTAAAGCCAGCTTGATGAATCCCCAAGAGGTGATTGGGCTCTAGGTATTCCTGGATCTGAAGGTATGCTACCTTGTCTAGTATCTTTAGTAAGAACGGGACAGTTGTGAAATGTCATGCCACAGTAAGAAATGGCTAGACTGGTTAAATACAAATGCCAGTCTTGCGTCGTAATAGCACTTATCACACTTGCTTTACCAAAGATGCCCAATATAAACATTCATACAGCAATAATAAATGGCTACTCTGGCTGCATTGAGGTGCCAGTATAGCTACATAATAACACTTATCATGCTTGCTTTATTAAAGATGCCCAATACAAAATTTCATGCCACAGTAAGAATAATACCACTAATCATGCTTGCTTTATCAAAGAGGCCCAATACAAAATGTCATACCACAATAAGAAATGGCTACACTGGCTGCATTAAAATGCTAGTCTAGCTACATAATAGCACTTATTATGCTTGCTTTATCATCCACTGCAAGTAAAATAAATGCCATGCCTGCCCCCTTGTGCGCCAGCACCTCACACTCAGACATAATCACATTGAATATGAATTTGATTATGTGCGAGTGTGAGGTGCTAGAAGTCCAGGGAGCAGATGTGTGTCAGGCGCTGGGGTCCCAGCCATACATGCCAGCCCTCCTTATTTAGGCGGGAGACTCCTGATTTTCCAATTAAAAATAGTGAAATTGTTTAGTGTCTCCCACCTAAAATAATTATATCCCTAATGTAATCTTATGGGAAAATTACATTGTCCGGATTTCTGTGGTGAAATCTCTCTCTCTGGGGCTCTAGAATGTTGGCATTTCTACCCAGGGTACAGCTGTGGCATTTTTTACTGGGAATAAATGCCCACTAAAAACTGCTATGCCCGCCCCCGGGGCCCCAAGTACCTTGCAGGCACGCAATCAATTTTGTGCATGCAAGGTGCTGGTGGGCATAGGGGCAGGCATAACTTTGCATGTAAGGAGCTAGAAATCCCAGCAGACTGGGCTGGCATTCTTTACCGGGCATACCCGGTAAAAACGCCATACTTGCCCCCTGGGCCCCAATGCCTCACACTCACACAATTAATGTGATATTGTGTGTATGTGAGGTGCTGGGGGCACAGGGGGCAGGCATGATATTATTTACTGGACATCTAACATAGATGCCCATTAAAAATAAATGACATGCCTGCACCCTCTGTCCCCAGTCCCTCACACAATCAATGTGATATTGTGTGCATGCCAGGCTCTGTGGGCCCAGGGGGCAGGTATGGTATTTTTTACTAGACATCTATCATAGATGTCCAGTAAAATAAATTGCATCCCTGTCCCCTAGGCCCCACAGCGCCTAACACACGCATACCATCAAAGTGATTATGTGTGTATGCAAGGTGCTGGGGAGCCTAGAGGGCATGCATGGTATTTTCTTACTAGACATTTATCAAAGACGTCCAGTCAAAAAATACCATCGCTGTCCCCTAGACCCCATAGCGCCTCAGAAGGAGAGCTGATTTTGGACGGTGAGGAGGGGGATTGTGCAACAAAGGCATTTAAATGCCTTTGCTGTACAAACCTCCTACGCCCCCCAGCTCGCCAAAATCAACTCCACGGACCAACACAAACACGCACACATTCACACAGCAAGCACTCAATCATTCACATGAGCACCCATCATAGACTCACTCATAACACAAGCACACACACATACACATATTTAAATAATAAATAAATGAGCATAAGCGTACCTTCTGTCCCAGTCCTGAAGTTTCCTCCTCATCGCTCCAGCTCATGTAGCATGAACAGGAATCAGGAAGCAAGAG
This sequence comes from Ambystoma mexicanum, assembly GCF_040938575.1. Taxonomy (NCBI): domain Eukaryota; kingdom Metazoa; phylum Chordata; class Amphibia; order Caudata; family Ambystomatidae; genus Ambystoma; species Ambystoma mexicanum. The sequence goes on along the minus strand of NC_090926.1, from coordinate 319,698,099 downwards.
CTTCCAGGTTCCTGCACATGCACACAGTGGCCTCCGCGTCGGTGACGAAATGCCCCACTACATCCTGCTTTGTCTGTATGTGTATGGAGGCACAGGGGCGCCCCCTAGCACATACAGACATGCAGTTCACCAGCCAGCATTTCCAATGAGCTATGCAAGGCTGGGAAAGCAAAACGCCCCCAGCCTTGCATGGCTCAATGAGCATGTGTGGCTGGGGAACTGAACTGTTAAAGGGAAACTCTGTTTACCTTTGGCAGTTCAGCCAGACCAGGAGCGCTCCCTCAGCTGGAAGAAGCAGCTGAGGGAGCGCTCAGTGTTTCACTGGGCTGGCTCCTTGCCTTATCCATAATAGGCAAGGGGGCCGGTGGGTCGATGCTCCTTGCCCATTATGGACGAGCCGCCACTGAGGTACATACAGGGTTACTTAGTGGACCACACTTTGAACTAGAGGGGTTGAGGGTTGTACATATACATCCCTGCTCTGGCAGCAGTTCCAGCGTTTGGCAATAACAATACACAGAACAAAACACAGTGGCAGTGGGCTGGGCAGGAATCCTACCTACCATAGGCAGTGCACTATAGCAGACCCGAACTAAGATAACAATACCATCATTTGCTTAGAATATGTGTTCCTCCACCAAGAGTGGTATTAAAGAATTAAAGCATAATGCTCACCTCCAGTCTTGACATAGCATACATCAAAGCCACATTGTTAGCCTCAGCATCATAAACTGCAGTACTGTGCAGTAATCTCAGAGATTGAACGATATACCTAGCACTGGCCTATAAAATGTTTCTCTTAGATATAAACCCAACACTGGGCAATAACCACTCGCAGTCAGTTGAAAGCAACAGCACTGTGCCGTAATTCCATGCACTCAGCCATAAAGCTCAGTACTTGGCAGTAACCTTGTGTACTCCATTATAAAGCCTAGGACCGAGTCATAAATATATGCACTTGGGTATAAAAACCTGCACTGGCCAGTAACCTCATACATTCAAATATAAAGCACACAGGGTTTAATCTCATAAACTTAAACATTAACTTCAGGACTGGGCAGTAACCCCACATAATTGGGCAAAGGGCCAACCTACTGTTGCTTATTTAAACTGTTCTAACATGCAGAAACAAAGCTCTTGATATATGACAAGTAAGTGCTGAGATGTTTAAGTCTTTGATTTCAACACACTTCATTTGGTATCCTTGTACAGTAATTGTAATTTTGTTTGACTTTAAAGCAAGGCTTATAAGTACCAGATTGCAATGTAATTATAAGCACGTGTTTAGCACCACACACCTGACACAGGCTATATTGAGATATCTAATCTTCCGGCACAGTAATACATGTGTGAGAGACACCGGCTCTTAGTCGTTGTTTGATGCAGGCATGCCGTTTGTTGTTATAGTAACCCTGGACCTGGCTGACTCCCAGCTTACCTCCCTTCCCCATCTTCCCCTCTCTCTCTCTCTCTCTCCAGGGAGGTTTGCACTCAATCAACCATTTAGACCTATGGCTCCCCAATGTCCTCAAACCACTCACAGTGCCCTACCGCCAGGTGGTTTACCCCTTCCCTCATATTCTTCAAAACACTTAACCACTCCTTGGAGCAAAAATGGTGGGACAACCCCTCCCCTCAGAATAGAGTCACCTACACCAGGCAGATCAAGTCCTACAGGGCAGAGATCCGGAAAAAACAAAAAACCTTCTACTGGAACCGAATCCCTAACGCCTGCCACTACAGTAGGGAACTCCACGAGATCATCTCAGAATTCAAGACCCCTCTCTGCATCCCCCCCATCTCCCAAGCACTCTGTGGTGCCCTCTCAGACCACTTTTACAACATCGTCATAGAAAGAAACTGAACCATCAGCACTATGCTACCATTGCACTCCGCCCACGTCCTGACGTCTCCCTCCACAAGTCAGGCCCTGAATGTCTTCAACACAAACGTACCCCTGACCAACCCAATAGAAATGTGAGATCAGGGTCTATACTCCTCCTTGTAATCCCTCCCTTCAAATCCACTAGAATAGGGAGATCCTCCTTCTCCGTCCAAGCTCCCACAATCTGGAACTCAATTCCACTTAGCATTCGCCACGTAAAGGATCAACTTGTCTTCCGGAAGGTTCTCAAGACCTGGCTTTTCCGGGAATCAGAGGTTTTGCCACAGCATTTTTCATCAAAGTAGATTTCATTAAGTTTTTTCCAATAGATTTTGCTGAAAATATATGTGGAGGGCGGGTTTAGGTTAATAATAAATGTAGGGGAATGGGTGAGTGCCCCCCGTAACTTATTGTGTCAGCAAAATCACTCATAAAAAAAAGAGATGAAACCTACTTCGGCAAAAGAAAATCTCGACAAAATCACATAGAATCCCTCTTCCCACCTGTAACCTGAAGAACCCATGCCTCACTTTGGGTTCACCCACATGGCAATTAGGTCGTGGTAGTAGTGTTTCCCCTCAAGATCTCTCCAGATCAAGGTAGAGGATAAACTGCAGCAGACCCCAGAACATGGTTCCACGCCACATCAGCGAGAACAACGAACCAGCTGGGACTCTATCTATCTATCTAGATGGAGTACCCATCGCACTCCATGTTGATGGCTATTAGCCACAGTCACGGCCACCCACCTGCACGGCCACCCACCCGCACGCACCTGCTACCATACACCACCCCAAGACACAATGTACAAAGCCTCTGCCATGTCAATACAGCTAAACTAAGTCCCATGACAAAAATGTGGTCTAGCTGGACACGTAATGAGTCTCCCGCACTCGCACACACTCCTAACTACCTCACAGCACCCATCTACATGCCTGCTCGACATGGGTAGCTAAAAAGGGGCTTGGCCATCTCCACACAATTTCATATTGGCAAAATGCACACACACATTCTAAACTTCTCTGACAAATTTTGCATACCTTGGACTTCAGTCGCCCGAGGGCGTTCACCTACAGTGCTTTGAGGCCATACCAATGGGAAAAGGCACTATACAAATGACAAATTACATTACACGATCCAATATCTGCCAGAGACCTTAACAGCCGAGCTACTAAACCAGCACTCAGCAGTACCCCCTTCAACGCCAGCCCTGTGCCCGAGTACTGAGCAGTAAACATTCACAAGCAGATGGGGCGTGGCTACGCGCCGAAGAGGATGGCCGCCTAAGAGTCCTGATCCGCCTCATAAACTATGCTAACAGTGCATTAGCTATATTATTTTAATTTTTACTTACCTTCTTTTCACTGCCTCTGCCATCGTTGCAACTCCGAATGAGTTGCTGAAGTTTCTGCAGCATTCCGGCGATGTGAGGAGCTCCCTCGGTGAACGCGTCACGCTCCGAGGAAAGGTTCCAGAATACAATCTGAAGCGCGCCGCCCCTCATGTGGAGAGGTGCTGCGTCGCATCATACGTGACGTGCCGGCTTGGGCCTTTCTTTTTTTTCACGAGCACCAGCGTCCTTATAACGCCATCTAGGGGGAAAAAAAGAGGGAAAAAAAATAAGAAAAGAAAGAAGAAAGGTTGAGAATATGATTCATTAATACTCAACAAACAGCACAGAGATGTGAGAGAAAAAAGAAAAAAAGGAATACATACAAGAGTGACACATAGAGGAAGAGAAAGAATAAGAGAAGAAAAGAGAAAGAGGTGAAAGGAGGAGGAGGAGGGGGGAAGGAAGGGGAGAGAGAAATAAGAGCTTCAGAGAAAAAGTAAAGAAAAGAGGGGAAGCAAAGAACCATAGATAACAACTATTTTCACAGCTAAACATGTGTTATAGTGTAAGACAAAAAGAGAAATATTCTTTTGAAAACAAAGATCTCGGCACCAAATAATTAATATGTAATATTTCTCGCCTAGATACCTCTTTCCTTTTGATTTATTCAAAAACTTGTCACTTTATCTGCTAATCAAACTGCTTGGTTTATTGACCCCCAAACTCCTCGCCCCCTCATAGACAACATCAACTGCTCTTCTTAAAATTCTACACCTATATCTGCCTCCTCCTCGCCTTGTTTGATACTGTACTAGAGAACAGCTTCTGGATTCCATCACGGTATCAACAATTCCTATAGGATCTCTTCAAACTATTAGCGTCCATAGTATACGCCTTGTTGTTCTCTGTCCTTCCATTTTGGTCTCTTTATTTAAGAGTAAGACAGTTTGAATAATATGGATGTAATAATTGCATACTATGAGACACTATAGAATATAGTTCTAAAGTGGTATTGCCAAATCCTACCAATATAAGAAGATATTCAAACAAATGACAATGAGTCACACAATTGAATATAAGCTGAATATTGTTCCGACATCTACTCTCAATACTAGCCCTAGTTAATGCCCCAACTACATATCTCAATTAATATGCATCAATTATGGCTGCTAATAAAGCAAATCAAAAAAATGCATCATCTGCAAAAGAAGCCACCTCCTCCCCAATAAATCTTAAAATACCAAAACGTGACTCACCACCTCCACTTGGCATCTCTGATCCTGCTATCAAGTCAATTCTTGCGGAAATTAGGGCACTTAAACCCTTCATTGAAACTACAAACACTAAGCTACAGCAATTAGATGAAAGGTGGCTGGTTGTCAACAACAGAGTGGAGGAAGTGGAGAAAAGAGTAGAAATTCTTGAAGATGTATCCCGTAGAGTTGCACAATTAGAAAAAACTATTAAAGGTCTCCAAAAGCACAACAAAGACTTGGAAAATCGCAGCTGGCGCAATAACCTATGCATTTCAGGCTTACCAGAAGGGAGGGAGGGATCTGACCCCATTTTGTTCCTGCAAAAATTCCTACCAGCCTTTCTACATTTGCCTTTGGAAACAACATTTAACATACAACGGGCTCACAGAATTGGTCAAACCACAGTCTCTTCTACATCTCGTTCACTGCCCAGAACTCTCATAGTCTACCTACTGGAATACTCTCAACTTCAACTTATTATCTCCAGAGCAAGGGAGCGCAAATCACTCATCTGGCATGGTAGCAAGCTATTCATTTCACAGGATGTGGCCAGATCCACTGCTCAAAGAAGAAAAGTATTTCTGGCCTTTCGTCCTGCTGTAGAGCAACTAAATATTCGCTAGGGTTTATACCACCCATGCTCCTTCAAGGTAAGGCATGAAGGTAGCACAGCTGTATTTGATGATCCAGCGGATTTGAGATCCTTCATACAATCCATACAAAGTGACGGCATGGACACCTCCCCTCCGGCAATTACCTCAACACCATCTACTACTTGAAACAATTACCTTATAACATATATAAATTGTTTTTGTTTATTTTCTTTCATTTCAATTCTATTAATTACCTAATGCAATCACTATCCAATCACTTTAACAGATTGAGGCGGACGCTCTTGTGATGTCCCTCTTCCACTGTTGGTCGCTCTGCTCTTTTTGGCGACCCAGTTGGCGGTACCTATCCCTGGTTTATCTTTCCACCCTGATCCTTCTCCTATGTCCTGTCTGATCTCTAAAAACACTAGTATTTCATTGTCTGAGTCCTCCCATTATATGATTAGACCCCTTTCTCCCCTCCCTTATCTTCAATGGTCTATCCTCCTGTATTTCTTTTTGGGTATATATGATTTAAACTAAAGATCTGTTTCTTTTATTGTTCTACAGTTATAAGTTGCATGTCTACCAATATGTTTCTGACTAAATGATCTTTAAGTACATAACATGTAACATCAAGGGATGTAAAAATCCCATAAAAAGATGCAAAGTTATAGCTCACCTGAACAAATTTAAGCCTACGGTTGCCTGCCTACAAGAAACTCACTTATCCAACAATGAATCAATGAAACTCAAGTCTCTCTGGGTTAAGGAAGTTATTTCCAGTCCCGCTATATCCAAGAAAAATGAAGTTGCTATATTAATAAGTAAAAAACAACCCTTCAAAATTCTTGACCAAGATGCTGACACCAATAGAAGATGGGTATGGGTTAATATTTTAATTGACTCTACACAAGTTTCAATTCTAAACATCTATGGGCCCACACTACCAGACCCCTCCTTTTGGAATGCAATCAAACAAATGATACTTAAAAATAACTTTACCAATTTGATTATGTGCGGAGATGTCAATCAGGTCCTTGACCCTTTTTAGACCGAAAATCCAGCTGCATGTTCAAATCCAATAAAACTCACAAATCCTTTGTTAATTGCCTATCGGAAACGGGGTTAATTGATACATGGAGACTATCTCATCCCACACAATTAGACTACACCTTCCATTCTCCCCCACATAATACATTATCACGCCTTGACTATATCTTGACAATCAAAACCCTCTCTGGATCCATTATAGATTCTAAAATCTCTAATATTATTGTATCAGATCACGCACCAGTTATTACGTCCTTTTGCCTAGCAGAAGCGAACAAAACTGCTACTAGATGGAAACTTAATAACTTCCTCTTAAATGATCCACAGTTTAATCAGTCCGGTAAAGCGTTTATCCAACAATATTTTACTAACAATCAAGACTGTGATACCTCTGTTGTTAATAACTGGGAGGCATTCAAAGCTGCTTTAAGAGGTCACTTAATGGCGCTCTCCGGTATAAACAAAAAATTTAGGAAAAACACCCAGATGACCTTTACTCTAAACTTACCCTTGCTGAACATCGCTACTATGTTGACACTAACTCATCTAATTTACGACAAGTCTTAAAACTACGCTTTGAAATCAATAAGGAAATCACAGAACTCTCAGCAGGTACCATACTTAAATACAAAACAAAGATATATCAAACTTCAAATAAAGCAGGCAAAATGCTTGCCTCTTATCTAAAAACCAAAAACGAAAAAGTGCAAATATCTCATATCAAAGACAGTCAAGGCATATCTCATCACCACTCTGATGAAATACTTGAATGCTTTAGGACATTTTATGCTGATCTCTATACTCCACAATGCTCTATTCCAAAAGACAATATTGATTCCTTTCTTAATAATATTAGCCGCACTTCTTACCCCAATTTAGATCTTTCTCACCTTGACAATGAGAGTACCTCCTTAGAGATCAATAAAGCTATTCACAGCCTTGGTAAAGGCAAAGCACTTGGCCCAGATGGGCTATCCACTGAATTTTACACCAATCTATCCCAAGTATTAATTCCAAAACTCAAAACACTTTTTTCTTACTTTATATTACAAAAATCTTCATCTGGCTCGTTCTCAGAAGCTTTACTTATAATGTTCCCTAAACCCGACAAAGACCCTTCCCTCCCCAGTAACTATCGACCGATTTCCCTAATCAACATAGAAAGCAACATTTTTGCTAAAATACTAGCTAACAGAATTGAATCCTCACTCTACTTTACATCCATCTTTACTTATAATTTTCCCTAAACCTGACAAAGACCCTTCCCTCCCCAGTACCTATCGACCCATTTCCCTAATCAACATAGAAAGCAACATTTTTGCTAAAATACTAGCTAACAGAATTGAATCCTCACTCCGAAATCTGGTTAAAGCGGATCAAACTGGCTATGTAAAGGGACGTAATATATCCTCTAATGCTAGACTTCTACTTATTGCCATTAACCTAGCATCTAAAGACAAAAAAGATAATCAAGGCTATGCTGCCATTGCTTTAGACGCTGAGAAAGCTTTTGATCGTGTAGATTGGAACTTTATGTTTCAAACCCTACGCTGGCACGGTTGCAGTGAAAAATGTATACCATTAGTCAAACTCCTCTATTCAGCCCCCAAATCCGCTATCTATTTAAATGGACAAACATCCTCATTCTTTCCCTTGCTCAGAGGAACACAGCAGGGCTGTCCCGTCTCTCCATTATTATATATTCTTTCACTTGAACCATTACTAGAACTAATAAGATCCAACAAGAATATCCCGGGAATTCAAGCGGGTGCCTCAATTACTAAAATTTCTGCATATGCTGATGATATTCTTATCTTAATCAAAAACCCCAGACTTCACATTCCTAACCTCTAAGATGCACTATCTCAGTTTGGTCATGTATCAGGATATAAACTAAACAGACACAAATCAGAAATGATGCCCTTAAATCCCTACTGCCTCAAGCACGACATCGACTTTTTTGGTCTCAAATGGTGTAGTGGTTCCATAAAATATTTAGGACTTCGTTTTGCCTCTAGAATTCAAGAAACCATCAAGATCAACACTAAAACATTAATGGACACTCTTAAAGACCTTACATCCAGGTGGTCCCCCCTTTACTTCTCCTGGTGGGGGCGTTTGGACACAATTAAAATGATGCTAACCCCTATTGTACTATATTATCTTCAGCTTCTCCCCGTTCCACTATCCCTTTCCTTTTTCAAATCTATATATTCCATATTATTAAATTTTCTTTGGGGAACAGGAAAAAGCAAGAGAATAGCACTTACTAAGCTTAACGCTCCTTATGAAATGGGAGGTGTTAGATTCCCTGACTTTAAACTGTATCACTCGGCATTTCTCATAAAACAGTCTCGCCAATGGTTTACAGATCCCGAATTCGCCGATACCCCTACATGATGTGCATTAGACAAACACACGGTTCATCCACACAATATTACTGACTATATATATATTTAACCATACCTCAAAGAACATCTTGGATTCTATTAAAGCTTCCGTTTTAGCCCTACAAACCTTTCTCTTCCCCCATACTAAAACTCCCAATAAGTACGTTTCCCCTTTACTATGGCATAATAAGAACATAGTAATCCATAAAAAGATCCTAAATCGCAAAGCATGGATCAAAAAAGGAATTAGATTCATTCAACACATTATAGATGGTCCTTCTATTCTCTCCTTCCATCAATTCTCTACCTTATTTGACATACCCAAGACTGACTTTCAGTTTTACAATAAATTAATCAACTCCTGTCTTAATGCTCTTGGTCACTTTTCCCACGAGATTCTTTCTCCAGACGCCCTCAGACTACTACAGTTAACCTTGACTGGTGAAGTTAGAGCCTCAAAAATATATAATGTGCTCACCTCAACATTTCAAATATGCCCAATTCGTCTGAAGTAGGAAATTTGACTTAAGATATAGGTTTGAAGATCAGATATGGCTCCATCTGTTTTCTAAAACTAAACAATTATCGGTCTCAGCAAACATTACACAACACTACTACTTCTTCATTCATAGAGCTTTCATTACTCCGGCTAAATTAGCTAAGGCTAACCCGAATTATGATGCTAAATGTTGGTCATGTAGCTTATCTCCTGCTACATATATGCATATGTTCTTTGAATGCTCATATATTGTCAAATTTTCGCATGATATCTGGAAGTTCATAAAACGTATCTTCTCTGTTGATGTTCCGTTTTCTTCTGTGAATATATTTTTAGGAAGTTTGGCCATTACAACATACATTCCACCAGACTCTACCAGATTATATGATCTATTTATATGTATAGCCTTAAAATGCATCACAGCTAACTGGAAAGACTTTCGATTGCTCTCTGCTAAAGCATTGTGGAAAGCTTTCTGTCAAACTCATACATTGGAAATGTGCATGGCTAACAATCAAAATACAATTCCTAAATACAATGCTAAATGGTACTATTTCACCTGTTATCTTAACTGTTTTAATGCAACTGCTCATAGCTCATGAACATATATTCTCATATTCATCTTACTGACCAGATGTCTATATTTATATACAAATATCGGTTTTATATTATCACAAACATGGAAAGATCAGTTTTATGGCATAATGTATTATACCCATTCTCCGCCCTCACCCTTCTCCCATCTGTTTCTTGTATGTCTCCTGTTTGTCTCCCTGTACGTTTCCCCATATTTCTATTTTTTCTCCATATTATTCACTCTTTACAGACTTGTTTTATAATAATTCATGTTCAATTAGCAATATCTACAATTTCTATTCTATTCTTGTTTACCTTGGTATAATTAGTTAACTCAACTAGTGAATGTCTTGCAAAAGTTCATATTCTTGCTTACTTGTTAGCTAACTGTTCGACACTAAGTCTGTAACTTGCTAATACTTGTATCATTATTAATTTCTTGAACAATAAAAATTATTAAAATAAATAATTCACAATCAGCTGTATGCCTCAAGCCTGGGTGGCAAACTCACAGTCAGCCGTAAACCCCAGCCCTAAAAGGTAACCTTACATGCTCAGTTATAAATGCCCAACCAACCCTTGGTTGAAAACTCAAATTAGGTTACAAATCTCCGAAATGACATACTACTTTATTATCTCTGCCTTGCCCTTAATAAGTATCTATGTACTACCCACGTTGACCCCGCACACAGGCAGGGGTGCTGTGATCATCATGAAAGCTCTCCACAGACACAAGCTAACAATTTTGGATGTACATTCATTCGGATTAGTCACTGCACATCTCTACGACTCAATTCCAATACAGTTTGGGGTCGACTTGGGTCATCCTTTACACATTAAGCAGCCAAATGACCTCGACTTGCCACTAAATCCATAACTGAAGATGGTGCAGAGTACTGTACCGTTTATTACTAAATGGTAGTCAGACAGCCACTAAGTCCCTGAAGGCTGACTGTCCAATAACCCAGTTGCTCAACACACCTTAGCATAAGGCAAGCTTGGCTTTACTCCATCCTGACATTTAAGAGAAATAAATCAATCTGTAGAAAAGTGAATCTGTTGTCTATGTCTTACTTCATGATGCCTTCACAGTGTATAAGATTCTCGTTGCACCAGGTCCATCACCAATGACCCATGGCTGTGGGTCCACCGTGGCTTTTATCATCTCGCATCACCCAATCTACTTGTTCTAAGTCACGTACTTCTTGTCTCCCTTGGTTGGCACTTCCACATCCTCTTTAGAAGTTCTTCCCACTACCTCTTCCTCTTGGGAAGATCCTACTTCATCCTCCCACATCCATATATTACATCTAGCTTTGCCACCTTTATCGTGCTCTTCCCCTAAATTGGGCCTCTTCAACCTACTCCTACCTTCCTTCTCCCCATTGCCTACTCATATCGAACTATCCTTCACCCTCAGGTCATTCAAAAACAACCCCCTCATTCTCATGGGTCAAGAAAACGTAGACACCCTTTTGCTTACATAACATCCATTCTTTATCTTCACGCAATCAACCAGCTTAGAGCACTCTTTTAGCCAGGGAGACGCTCCTTTTACTTGATCAAGCTCCAGTTTTGTGCCAAGGGTTATCGGTTGCGTGACCTGTGATAGGTGGACCGTGTGGGCCGCCAACTGCGCCTAGACCGATTAACCATTACTTGGAAAAAGCCAAGGAAAACCAAGATATAGAAACTGCACTGAATAATAAGTGCTGAAGTGATTGAAAAAAAGAGCAATCTACGTTAACTGTTGAAAAGCCTGAAAGGTTATAAAGTTGATTTGGAAACATTATTGAAAGCTGAAAGAATTAAAGTAACTGTGGTTTTGAAGTTGGAAAAGCTGCATTGTCGGGGAAAGGAACCCCTAGAGTTTCTGAATGGTATTGACCTTGAGGAAGAGAAACCTGGAGCCTTTTTAGAAATGTATTGAACTTGGGGAAGGGAACCCTGAGAACTTTTTTGAACTGTGTTGAACTTGGGCACGGGAACTCCAAGGCCTTTTTGTGGAACTGTTTGAATCATGGGAAGGGAAATTTGAGGAGCAAGCCAGGAGCTGGAAGAAGCTCAGAACTTTATGTTGGAAAAATGTTTTGTTTTGGGTGCTGACATCCCTACACATTGTATATCTTTAGTTGTGAGGTCAAGTATAGGTTTTGGACACAGACAGGCTTTTGAGTTGAACTTTACGACAAAGACGATCCTTAGTTTCTTTAGGTAGGAAAATCACACCTTAGCATAAGGCAAGCTTGCTTTACTCCATCCTGACATTTAAGAGAAATAAATCAATCTGTAGAAAAGTGAATCTGTTGTCTGTGTCTTACTTCATGATGCCTTCACAGTGTACAAGATTCTCGTTGCACCAAGTCCATCACCAATGACCCATGGCTGTGGGTCCACCGTGGCTTTTATCATCTCGCATCACCCAATCTACTTGTTCTAAGTCACGTACCTCTTGTCTCCCTTGGTTGGCACTTCCACATCCTCTTTAGAAGTTCTTCCCACTACCTCTTCCTCTTCGGAACATCCTACTTCATCCTCCCACATCCATATATTACATCTAGCTTTGCCACCTTTATCGTGCTCTTCCCCTAAATTGGGCCTCTTCAACCTACTCCTACCTTCCTTCTCCCCTTTGCCTACTCTATTAAAATTCCATATCGAACTATCCTTCACCCTCAGGTCATTCAAAAACAACCCCCTCATTCTCATGGGTCAAGAAAACGTAGACACCCTTTTGCTTACATAACATCCATTCTTTATCTTCACGCAATCAACCAGCTTAGAGCACTCTTTTAGCCAGGGAGACTCTCCTTTTACTTGATCAAGCTCCAGTTATGTGCCAAGGGTTATCGGTTGCGTGACCTGTGATAGGTGGCCCGTGTGGGCCGCCAACTGCGCCTAGACCGATTAACCATTACTTGGAAAAAGCCAAGGAAAACCAAGATATAGAAACTGCACTGAATAATAAGTGCTGAAGTGATTGAAAAAAAGAGCAATCTACGTTAACTGTTGAAAAGCCTGAAAGGTTATAAAGTTGATTTGGAAACATTATTGAAAGCTGAAAGAATTAAAGTAACTGTGGTTTTGAAGTTGGAAAAGCTGCATTGTCGGGGAAAGGAACCCAGAGAGTTTCTGAATGGTATTGACCTTGAGGAAGAGAAACCTAGAGCCTTTTTAGAAATGTATTGAACTTGGGGAAGGGAACCCTGAGAACTTTTTTGAACTGTGTTGAACTTGGGCACGGGAACTCCAAGGCCTTTTTGTGGAAATGTTTTAATCATGGGAAGGGAAATTTGAGGAGCAAGCCAGGACCTGGAAGAAGCTCAGAACTTTATGTTGGAAAAATGTTTTGTTTTGGGTGCTGACATCCCTACACATTGTATATCTTTAGTTGTGAGGTCAAGTATAGGTTTTGGACACGGACAGACTTTTGAGTTGAACTTAACGACAATGACTATCCTTAGTTTCTTTAGGTAGGGAAATCCCACCTTAGCAAAAGGCAAGCTTGGCTTTACTCCATCCTGACATTTAAGAGAAATAAATCAATCTGTAGAAAAGTGAATCTGTTGTCTGTGTCTTACTTCATGATGCCTTCACAGTGTATAAGATTCTCGTTGCACCAAGTCCATTACCAATGACCCATGGCTGTGGGTCCACCGTGGCTTTCATGATCTCGCATCACCCAATCTACTTGTTCTAAGTTAGCTACCTCTTGTCTCCCTTGGTTAGCATTTCCCCATCCTCTTTAGAAGTTCTTCCCACTACCTCTTCCTCTTGGGAAGATCCTACTTCATCATCCCACATCCATATATTACATCTAGCTTTGCCACCTTTATCGTGCTCTTCCCCTAAATTGGGCCTCGTCAACCTACTCCCACCTTCCTTCTCCCCTTTGCCTACTCTATTAAAATTCCATATCGAACCATCCTTCATCCTCAAGTCATTCAAAAACAACCCCCTCAGTCTCATGGGTCAAGAAAATGTAGACACCCTTTTGCTTACATAACATCCATTCTTTATCTTCACCCAATCAGCCAGTTTAGAGCACTCTTTTAGCCAAGGAGTCTCTCCTTTTACTTGATCATGCTGCAGTTATTTGCCTCTTATCTTCTATAGGTGAAGCTTCCCCACCTTCCAACATACAATGAACCCATGCCAAATTAAGGTTAGTGTTCGGATTGTTGCTCATCATGAGACAAAACGGGATACTTCCATAGCTCTGTTGGGAGATTATCTAATATTCCACATTGTATATTCTAAAGCTTTACTCATCTCCATATTGTTTATCCTTGTCTGTTTAATCATTTCCACTACTGCATTGTTAAATCTTTTGACTAAGCCATTGCTCTCCAGATAGTAGCTAGACAAATATTTCCATTTTATTCCATATTTCTTATGTGCATATTCTGTTAAGCATCCCATTTTTAAATTAAAGCTTCTGGGAACTTTCTTTGTTCTGATGGCTCATTTTCTTGTATACTTAATACATGGTGCTATGCACACGTCAGGTTTTATTTTTAAGGCTGCTTGATCTCTCCAACCCCATGTTTCTTCTATGTGAGTTTTTATTGCAACCATCCTCTCCTGGAACCAGTGCTCGAAACCATCCAAGGATGTTGACCTGCATGCCCTCAAACCCTCCAGGGTTCCTTATGTCTGACATACGTAAATGTGCTTTTGTTCTTGTAACGCCTTCCATTTCTTGGCAGTGATTATCATGTATGGTGAGCAGCTATCTACCATGATTGCTACCTTACAGTTGTTAATTTGAACAATGCAACGTGGACATTGAAGCTCTGGCGTTAATGTAACATTCTTCACCACCACCATCACTCACTCCTCAACTGAGCTACCGCCCTCTTACACATGTTCACACCTTTTTTTGGTGACGGCATACAGCTGCAAAATGCCCCGATGCCACAATTTGAGCATTTTTGATTAAGTAGCGATCAAATCTGGAATTCACAAAATTGCCTGTTTTACCACAACCGAAATCTCTATTCTAGTCTATTGCACTTGTAACTGACATTTTCTTTCCTGTGATAATGACCCCTCCCTCTATCTATAAATCTGTATTATTAACTGGTCTCTTATGAGCCCTTCAGTAGTTATCCCCGTACCCAGTGCTCCAGATATAGGGCCTCATTACGAGTTGGGTGCTATTAGCCCTACCGCCAAACCCCTGACGTTATTAGCGCCGGAACACGGGTTTGATGAAACAGTAAGTCCCCATTCTCCATTGGGCCCATTCAGGAATTTCCCATTCCCCATTAGGCCCAATGGGGAATGTTCAGCGCTATTACCCCCCGGTGGTATTACCGCTGGTGGTAATTGCACCGAAAATCAGCAAAATCGCAGCGGAATTGTCCCCAGCTCAGAGATGGAGGTAAATTCGGAAAAGCCTGTGATTTGGCGGACCGTTAAATGAGCCAGTAATAGCATTACCACCGCATTTAGGTGTTACCGCCAAACTCATGATGAGGCCCATAGTATTTTACTCCCTATTTTTTTTAAGTTGGGAGTAAAATCATTTTTTAGGGAGTAAAATAAGTAAGTCCCATACCCAATGGGAGTATTTTATAAGCGAGTTAAAAATAAATACCTCTTTGCACCTAGTTATTCATGCACATTAAAAAAAATACAGGTTTACCTCTTCAGATCAGGCAGTAAGAATAGTAGTTTCTTCCTGTGGCACTACGTGTACTACGTGTATTACTTGTCCAAACATATCCATGGAGATGTGTGTCTGAAAGCAAAGGGGCAGGCACTTTATGTGCCTGTTTCCCATTTTTTGTTGGGGGTATTTTTACTCCCTATTTTAATTTCTTGGGAGTACTTGACCATATTTAGGGAGTAAAAGTGGCTGATACCCCCCTTATCCGTAGGGCTGCCCCTACCTCTTCTTTCTCTGCTCTAGAGTAAAAATGGTATCTATTAATATCTATGTTTGTCTATGGAGCCTAGTGCAAATCCAGTTATCTCAAAGTTTTTTCATGTCAACCACCGGCACATCGGATGCTTAAAGGGGTGGCAAATCCCAATGTTTGTGTTGTCCATTTGGACCAAGGACATGCAGTAACAAGGATTCGTTTTTTCCGATATGCTTTCATGTTCCACTGTCTTCAAAATGTTTTTTCCACTATTTCTTGCACTCTGACCATGGAATAGTTGGTTCCCCAGGATTTGGCAAAAAAATATTTCTGATGGATTAACTGTAATTGTTGGCATGTTTCCATATGAATGTATTCAGTCTCTGTTTTTCTTTTTTGAACATTTTGGGGTTGATTCATGGAATTTGTGCACCGAAAAACGAGGATTTGTGCGCCATTCTGCCCACAAATCCCTGTTCGATAAACAGGGATTTGCGGGCAGAATAGCGCACAAATCCCCATTTTTCGGCGCACAAGTTCCATGAATCAGAGTGTTTGTATGCAATCTCCTATGTTATGTTAATGCATTTTGACTTAAACACGCTCTGTGAGCTTCGTTCAAATGCTAGCTTGTACGCCCTTCTATGCGTCTACCTTATAGCGGTTGCCCATAAATTCCCTTCCCATCAACTTTGTTTATTGCAGTTGCCCAGGTAACCAGCCTGCGTTCTGTTAAATTTACTTCAGTTTCCACATTGCTGTTTAGCATGTTGTAGGGTCCTTTTTTCTGTTCTTGTTGATGGTGAAGAGACGCTCACGTGGCCTGCATTACTTATAACACCATCCTGGTGGGCCAAGAGCATAGCTCAGGGGCAACACGCTCATCTTGGGAACAAGACAATGTTGAGCAACAAGGGTTTGATACCTGGTTCCGCTCTTAGAGACTGGAGTCTGGCGTGAAGCTAAATACCCACTTTCATTTGAATGTACAATACTTGTCAACCATTTGACTCATCACTCTGCTGTAATTCAGAATTGAGGATGTCGGTGTTTTGAATTCCTCTCTCATTTCTGCCGGTTTGATTGAGCTGCTTAGTTTGCATTGGTCAATGCCATGTAGAACATACAAGAACTACTGGTTACTTCATGAGTGTTGGGACCTAGCCATTGTGGAGATATGCAGATATGCAATGTCCTGAATGGAGACGACTGCCACAATGCCCTAGCTTCCTGCTCCAAAAGCAACCCTTAACGTTGCTTTTCACATTATTGCTGACAATTCTGGTATTTTCTTCTGCAACCAATTAATGTGCACAGAACATCGGTTTTAGACAATGGAGTGGTTCACCAAACGTCCACCGAACGGCATTGATTGCTTGGCTACTCATTAAAATCTGGTATTTACAGGGATCACTGGTGATTACAAATGTCCTGCAACGCTATTAGCATTCATTCCATTTCACCCTGACCCCTCCTTTCAAACATCACACACTCTCAGAATCCTGGTTTTGATCCAGCTTTGCCAATGGAATTTGACATTCTTGTATGTCAATGCAGGATTCCTCCAAAGAGAGGCCTCCACATTAAGGCAGATGTTCTCGATCATCCACTCTAGGCAACCCTTGAATACTCTGGCCATTTAGCACACCAACATAAAAGCATGAGGCTCCGTTAGCACCATGTCCTTGGACACCAAGAAACAAGGAGGACATGGGATACAAGTTCCCTTCTACAGTGGTAACCAGCTGGGGGAGGTATGAATCATCTCCCGATAGACAGTATCTGAACCCCTAAGAATGAAGGCTCAGTGGTATTTCAAACCCCTATCCAAGGACTTCTCCCCACACAGATAGCTCTGGGGCACCACGCTTGTCTTGCAGAACAACACAGGTTCGAAACCAAGTACTGTTCTTAGAGACTGGTCTGCAGTATTAGCACGTTATAAAAGATTAATAAATTAAGGTGCCCATACACACACACTCCTTAGCCTCGTCATTTTCCAAGAAAGGTAGTGGTATGGCCTGCATAATATAAAGCCAGTGGTCAAAGTGAGCGGGAACAGTATTTTTTATTGTTAACAGTTCCACTACTTTTTGCAATCATTTTGACCATTCCGGAACTACTCTTTGTGAAGTTAAAGCACACTTCACTTTACTACACAATGGCACTTACAGTTAAACTGAAATCTGTTTCAACTCAATTGGCTGTCAATCAGCATGGCTGCAACCCTTGAAAAATGTGTTGCACAGTGCTCCCTTCCTGCCTGCTATGTGCCCTGCCGGGGTCACTGCTCCACTTCTTACACTGTATAAAGGCATCTAGGCAAGTGACACATGTTGATAGCATTGCTCCTACCACAAAAGGTTAGGTTGACTAATTCCTATCTCACAATGCCAAAGGCTGTCTGTGCATCAACACTCACTGCCGCTGCAGGTTATGGTGTGGGCAATTATCACATTTCTCAATCTCAAGGTCCTGGTGTTGGGTTTGGTGCGTTTAGTCAGCATGAAACCAGTTTCCGACTTGTCGGCCAGGGTGCCCAATACTCAGTTCACTGGCAGGCAAAATGTCACACAAAGGTCTTCATGACAACATTCTTTTTATTTTTTGTATTTTTTTATGAAAGTGTTTTGGTTAATAAACCTTAGAAAAATACAATCAATACATATACATGTACAAACAACACAGTTAATTTATATAGTACATGATCACAATCGCATGAAACAAGCCTTCTAACCAGTTGATTCAATTATCTTATTCACTTTCTGCCAGATGCAAAAAGTTGCAAACATCAGTTTGATAAATAACTGCCCACCATTGTTCAGAAAACAGATTATTAAAATCATGGAAAAAAATATCATATCCTTTCTTATACAGTCCAATCAATTAACAGCAGCCAGTTAAGAGGTGGCGAGAGGTCTCTACTTCAATTTTGTAAACATGACACAATCTGTTGTCATGATCCTTATACGTGAGACTGTTGGCAACTGTTCAAGCTATAATATTATTATGAATCATTTCACCTTAGATCAGCCTAGCTTTACAATATAGCTAAAAGGGACATTGATTGAACAGCTTTGTCTAATATATATATATATGTATATATATCCAGTATCAATATACTATTATCTTTATCCCATCTGTAAGCTTTCTCTTTGATCCTCTTAAATGCAATGCCAATATCAATCAGAAACTCAATTGTATATCCAATGTCATCAAAATGGTTCTTATTTTCAACAATCCCAGATTTTAATATACCTGCTGGATTGTCTTTATTTAGTATATTGCAGAAATTCGAATACAAAGAAGCTTAATTTTCTTTCCCTACAAGCAACTTCAGAAAAAAAGTGGCACTAGTCTTTTGCGTTTTCAAAGAGGTATCCCCGTATGCAGCAGATAGCTTCTACAGGAGTAGAATTAGGTAAACCAAAGGCCATACAGCATAGTTTGCCCTCAGGTTTATGAAGTCAGGAGATCTCCTTATTAAGGGACACCTCCAGGCCAGAAAGGGAAAAAGGCACTATGCTGGTATTGTACATTGTATTCAGACGCTCAGCAGAATATCCACCTTTGTGGGATACAAAACATTTAATAGCATTAAATGTCCTTCGAACATTACATGCCACTTCTTTGGCCAGTTGTAGGGTGCCAAATGAATCAAAAATGTTAACACCCAAGGATGTATATCTACTAACCACCTCATTCGATTCGTTATTAATTTTCCAATCAAAGCCATGACCACATTTCTTACCAGCTTTGATAATCATGATTTTTGTTTTTTGTGATTAATGCAGAGATTGTCATCATCAGAAAATGTTTGTAAAGCTATTAAACTGCGATGGAGTCCGATGGGTGTCTGATCCAGAATAACAGTCTCATCAGCGTAGGACAACCACGCAATGTGTTGTTGTCCCGCTCAAATAGGAACATTATTACACTTCTGTAATTCTTCGTCAAGATCAGCTACATACAGGTTTTATAAAACTAGGGCCAGAGTGCAGCCCTGCTTCAGTCCAAAATTGGTCTCAACATGGCTACTCAGAAGGCTCTGCTGATAAAGCCTATGCTGTACAGAAGAAGTTCCTGAGTACAGTGATATTATATAATACATTGTTTTTTTTTATAAATCTGTTTTTTGGTTTACAGCATGAACCAAAATAAACAAACACAACAAACAAACATAAACAAACATAAACAAACATAAACAAAACAAGGTCGCCTTGCCAAGGTACAGTATATCCCCATTTGTAAGACAGTAGTAAGAAATGAAAATACATATGTGCATAGCTCAGGGTAAGGGGGGATGATGAGTCTCCAAGGTCACCGCGTACCCAGGGCACAGTGGATTCAGCACCATAGGGCATTTCTGGGCCGAATATTCACACTGTTCCTTTCCATTTCCCCCATACCTTCTGAAACTTCCCAGGGCAACCCCTGGCATTGTAAATGCGTTTCTCTAAGGATGCACATCAGTCCATTTCATTGACCCAGCACCCAAACCTCAGTCTGTCTGAAGATCCCCACGTAGCAGCCGTAAGTCTCTTCCCCAGTCCCAACGTCACAGAGAGAAATGCCTTTTCATATTTGGTATACTCCACTTCCCAGTATTACTAACCTCGGGACCTGTGGAACTGGGGACCCCAAAACACTAGAGATCCTGTGAATGCATCTCTGCCAGAAGTCCTGTATTATATTGCAGTCCCACACCTTATGGTAGAAGGTTCCTTGTAACTTTCGGCATCTCAGGAAGACTCCATTATCCACTACCCCCCACCTTGCCATCGCTGCACAGAAGTGGTAGGCTGGATGCAATATTTTACACTGTATTAAGCTGAATATGGCCTCTATACCTATACCACATGGGAGCATTACTGCCTCTACCCATTCTTTCGATTCCAGCAGGCCCACCACCCTCTCCCATTTCTCACAGAACTGGGATAGTTCCTGGGCCCCGAAAGTGGTAAGTACTCTACTTGGTAGAGTGTAGATATAACCTTAGTGGGGATTCTAGCATGAAGAAAGTTTGCTTCCAAGGGGGAGCACTTTGGGATCTCAGCCAACACGGGGAACTGGGCACGAATGGCATGTGTTCATTGTAGGTGTCTATAGTATTCCCCAGTAGGTAGCGCAAACTTTCCTGCATGGCCCCGAATTTCAAGAGGTGCCCATCTTGTACACCATCAGCGAGGGTTCGTATCCCCAACACTTCCCACCTTGTAAAGTCCCCCATTTTTAGGACTTCAGCTATGTGCATATTGTTCCATAGGGGCTGGTCCATTGTTGGTCTCCCGCCCCAACCAATGTGATGATGAATCTCTATCCAGGTTTGATGGACATGCTTTGTCATCCTGGGCATATCCGGCATCTCCTTTTCCATCCCATACAACACTCGAAGGAGTGGGTTTGTGCCCATATTCCTAATCTCTCCTGCTATGTGTGGGTGCCCCGGGTCTCTGTGATGCTAGTCATTCACCACTGCCAGCTGTGTAGCCCAGTAGCAAGTACAGATGCAGGGTAGATCAATCCCCCCTTCCCAGAAAGAGCACAGTAGGGTTTTGAGGGCTATGCATGGTTGCTTCCCTCCCCATAGGAAACTCCGGAGGATGATACCCCACCCTGAAGGGGAAAGAGTACAGTTTTCTGTTTATTCACCTTGAGGCCACAGAATTCCTGGTATCCCATTAGGATATTCGATACTGCCAGATAGGGGTCCTTGGATTGCTCATATAAATGAGCAGGTTGTCGGCATAAAGTGAAACCCTTCCTGAGATCTTGGGGAGCCACCCTTCCTCCCGGCAGCGTACGAACATGCAGATCCATTAAAAATCTGCGTTTCCAGCCATTCCCATGTCTCTTTCGGCGATTAGAACAGATGGTTAACCCCCTCATGGTGCACCTTAAGCTGTGCTGGAAAGAACAGTGCATATTCTATAGACAAAGAGTGTCACTTTTTTTTTTTACTGAGTCAAAGGATTGGCGAGCCTTTTGAACCTCCCTGGTATAGTCAGGATAAAATCTGATGCAGTAGCCGTTGTAGGTGATGGGGACGGTGGCCCGGGACATCTGAAGTATGGTCCTATCTCGGAAGTTCAGGAGTCTGGCAATTATTGTCCTCCCCAACTCCTTCAGATGATGTCCATTCAATGTCCCCTCTCCCCCTCACCTTTTGCCTGCTGCCCTTCCAGGGGTTTGGGTATATGGCAGGGCTCCAGCCGCCGCCCTCTGGTAGCCGTGCGCCCGGCCGCGACACCCCCCCTGCTCAGGGCACTTCAGGTGGGGAGGGTAGGCACCTCTCTGGTCCGCACCAGATCCAGCCCACATACCGGCAAGTCCCCTGTTGTGATCGCCCCCAATCCAACGAGGCATAGCGATGCGCAAAGAGATGTGGCTGCGTCTTCTAGCAAGCAGAGGGAATGGATCCAGGCTGTCGTGCGTCACACCGGTGGGCCCGGCCCAACAGTCTTCCATGAGGGTCAAATTTCTGGTGGAGCCGGAGCGGACAGTGGTCCCAGTTGCTGCCAGCCAGGAGGGGCTGCCGATCGTCACTTGTCCACCGGGGAAGAGGCAGGATATAGCCGTTGGCTCCAGTGAGCATGCCGGGGCCAATGGATCTCGCCCTCTCCACTGCTCGCCTTTCGTGAGCCCACAGGCATCCTCTTCCCTCCTAAGCACCACCTGATTGACGCTGGTCCACCGTGGCCCTGACGTTTCAGAAAAAAAACCAGTCCTCTGTCCACGGCTGCACGGCCAAGAGGGTGCTGTGGTCCACCGTTGGTCCACCATGGCCCTGACGTTTCAGAAATAAAACCAGTCCTCTGTGCACGGCTGCATGGCCAAGAGGGTGCCCGCCGTCCCTCAGGCAAAGTTGCTTGGCACCCTACAGGCTTCCCGGCACCGATTTGTGTTGGGAAGGTATCAGATTGCTGCTGCTATGTTCCACCGTAGATGCGTGAGACTTTCCACCCTGAAACACCTGTTACAGCAGGAGGCCGGCGGCTGCTCGGGAGCAAGATAGCTCACGTCCTCATGAGGGCGTTGCGCATACGCAGTCTATATAATACATTGTTAATGGATGAAGACCCCATCTGTCCAGTTTACTCCAGAGAGTACAGCGGTTGACCGCATCGAATGCACCCGCATAGTCTATGAAACACAGATTTAATAAATTTCCCATAGTTTTCAGCCTATTACAAATAAATTAAGTCAGGGTCTATAGATTCAATAATATGCCGACACCCTTCCCAAAACTGGATTGCTGTTTTTTTAGGATTTTACATTCATCAATCCAGTTGTTCAAGTTTTCTAGAGGAGGAGGGGAAAATATTTTAGCAATAGACTAGAGTCTATAATCACTAAAAGACAATAATTAGAAGCCAGATCCTGGTCGCCTTTCTTATGGATCGGAATCAATATTGAGTTCTTCCAGATATCAGTGATCAAGCCAGTGTCTTTAATTTGCTTAACGATTTTACAGATAATAATAGCACATCTCTTAGGGTCCTTTTTTAACAATATATTAGGTATCCCATTTGGGCCAGGCACTCGAGATGGTTTAAGTTTAGCAATATAGATCTCAATATTCTTAACACTATACCCTAAATGATTGTCCCCACAGTCCATTTCCTGGTATCTCTCTATAATACAACTAGGATACACATTCCAACCAAATATATTCAGCAAAAGGATTTATTTACAATTTATCAGAGGAACTTCCTAAATGTTTCTTATATATATATATATTCAAGAATGTATGTGAATCAGTGCATCTCAAAGCATTAAACATGATCTTCCATTGAGCAGTAGCAGCAATTAGATATAGCACTTTATTTATAAAAGGAAGAATTAATTTCCTAAATGCTCTGCTATCCTCACTAAGTTGTTTTTGTTGTACAATAATGACATCATAGATTTTCCCATGTAAATTCGATTTGCAATTATACTTTTTTTCGTAGTTTTTTCAAACACAGTTGTTTCAAACACAGAATATAATTTCATTATACTCATCTTCATCATCAAAACTAGGTAAAGCCTCATATAAAAAGCATGTGCAGAATAAAATAATTAAAAACCGTAACATTACGTTCTGTCAATTTAATGATATTACCTATTGAGTTGATGCTATAAGATCCAGTAAGGATCACGTTATTCCTCCTTTTTTCATAGTCTAACACACACTTCATCACCACATGATCACTCAAATCAGTGGGATTCAGTGAGAAATCCCTTATAGATTCAAATACATCATCCGGCATCAGGACAAAGTTAATCCACGTAAATGAACTTCCATTAGACCAAGTGTACAGTGGTGACATATGAGGATTAACAGTTTTGATTTATTGTATTAAATTGTAATTTACAATAAGGCTAAGCCAAGCGTCATCCTTTTCCATCAGCTCATCGTCATTAGCCTCAATAGCTTTGTGTGGTTGGACCTCTAATTACCTTAACCCAAAGCAGGCCCATCACTTATGTGTGTGCACATTTGTACGTAAAGCACGTTTATTGTACAATCAGCTGCGAGGAGCTAGATGACGCTGTAGAGTTAAACTAACTGGAATCCCTCCGAACCACACAAATTGGCCTATTATATACATTTTTGCAACAGTTAAAACACTCCCATATATTTTATTGCAATCCACCCCCCAAATGTGATTTGTCAAGACCTATAAATCCAATATTTCTCCAATTCCCCCATTCTCATTGGTTGCAGTTATCTTAACTTCCATCTTCAGCTCATGTGTAAAACACACCCATTTTCAGGATTTGTCCATGGCAGGTCATGACATCATCATACAGTTACACACTCACATACAAACATAATTGATTACATGTCTCAGCTGGCCTAAGACCTCCTTAACCCTGGAAGTAGTTGCACATAGTTTGCAAGCTTGCTTCAAACAATACGAAGAGGGGAAGAATAAACAGGTTCCTTTTGAACTGCTGATAACCATCTCACCCACCCTGACTTGCTGGCGTTATTGGAACATTCTAATCTAATGACTACCAATTCAAAACACATGGCCTCTGTTCACATCCAAGAAAACAATCAAAACCTGAGACGTGTCGGTCACTCTGGCCTCGAGCGTCACTTCACCCCAAGTTAATTGTTGTTCAAAGCAAATGGCTATATCCCCCTGAACAATGACTAACAAACTCCCATGAACTTAAAAAGATTACATCTGTCTTCCACGATACTGCCAGGTCAGAAAATCCCTGTTACGGCTTATTGACTTGAACATCCGCTTAATGTTGCTGTTAATCATTACCACTCCTTCAGCCTCCAACCCTGTAGAGCCAGTTTTTCCCAGTCACTTAAAATTCACCTTGCAAACCCCTGACTGCAGAGTCTAACCAATTTATAAAAAGAGCACACTGTGTTTAGATTTGTAAATTCCCTATGTGGGTATATCAGTGCAGGCATGTTTAATAATCATTGTGTCTTCTTCACAATGGGTTTTTTCGTGACAAGTCCCCTTCCTCGCATGCACATTATGAAACTCATCGCCCAGCTTCAAGGCACTTTGTGGCACTCCTTATCTAGATTGTGTTTGTATTTCATTGGCGATTTTGACATTTATCTTGCTGTGCGGGTGCAAATCTAAAATGTATCAACTTAAACATAAGTAACACTTAAAGTAATGCATCCCATTCACACTAACTACACTGGATACATATAAAAATGCAACATCATGCCAACCTTGCTGGACCCACCCCGTCACTAATATGGCACGCACAACATGAACCACTCTTCCTCAGTGGGACCTTTCCTGACCACCCCAACAGCTTCAACTCTGTGCACATTTATAATAATGTCATTACAGGATAATAGATGTTTTTCATTACAATTATAAACAACTCATTGAAAATTCAGGTCTCCAACTTTAATGAAAGGACACTTAGGGTGCACCACTAACCATTCCTTCAAGATAAATTCTACAGAAAGTATAATGGAGTCCGTTGCTATATTACCTGGGGAATTGTATACATTCATTATCAATATGGATTCTTGCCTGCATTAAAAATCTGTAGTTAAAATGGCAGATAAAACATATTGATCTTGTTGTGTAGGTAAGAATTCAACTAAGTTAAATAATTCTTTGCAACAATAATAAGGCCACCATTAGTTCTGCCAAGCATATTACGTCTGGCCAGCCTCTGTATGACACAATAGCCATCAAGAGAATATATACTAGTCATCCATGGTTCCTGCAATAAAAAAAAGATCCACATTTAGAAAAAATGACTGTCATATTATGTTATACGTAAAAGAGTTAAAACCTCTATTATTCCAAGAAGTACATCTTAAAGAGTCACAGTGAGTAGGCAGAGGTCACAAAGCGTATTCAAGCCCACTAGTCCCCGCAGGCTGTATTCCTTACCATCCGAGATAGTAACATGTAATGTAAGCCCCCTAACAACTGTTCGCGCAAGCTCATCAAAATCTGCAATGGCAGTTTTTGTCCAATGCTCTCTCCTTGTTTAGTTTTCGCTGAGCTGTGGAACAAACATTGTCCACACTTATTGTCAGTTCATATCCTGTAATGTGAGAAACCAGAAGGTGTCTCACCCACTGGTCCCCAGGGATCTGTCATCCACGTGGCTAGGATACAGCAATCTCTTTTGGATCCAGTTCCTGGAGGTGGACAGTGCAGGAGGATCACCTGGGGGAGGGGTCTTCTGGTAGTAGGACACCGGATGGTGAGATGCAGTA
The DNA here is from genome assembly GCF_040938575.1 of Ambystoma mexicanum. NCBI lineage: Eukaryota > Metazoa > Chordata > Amphibia > Caudata > Ambystomatidae > Ambystoma > Ambystoma mexicanum. The sequence goes on along the minus strand of NC_090926.1, from coordinate 319,671,933 downwards.
TACACTTCACTGTAAGATCTTTACCCGACCCTACCAGGTAGGATATTTAGGAACTCTACCAAACCCTTTTACAACACAAGCACTTTCACATGGACAGCCCGCTATGAGAGAAAATATACTAATAACCTGGCAGTGTACCTGGCGTGTACCAATACAATGGTCAGGCAAGGTCAGGCATCCAATTTTATGAGCAAACTCATGGGTGAAGTCAAGGAATTGCTCCATATTTTCACCTTAAGAACCTCAGTTTACCAACCCCAGATTGATAGGAAGATTTAACAAAGCACTTAAGATGATCCTAAGAAAGTTGGTAGACAATGACAGGAAAGACTGGGATCGCATTATTCCCTGGGCCCTATTTGCAGTAAGAAAGACCCCTTAGGCGTCCACCGGATTCTCTCCTTTTGAACTGCTTTATGGTAGAGAACCAAGAGATGTCCTAGACATGCTCCAGGAGACCTGCTAAGAAAGAGAAGAGGCACCTATTCCCCCCTCACAAACAGCTACCCGATTGCTAGAGCATATGAAACTTGTTCCAAATCTAGTCTAGTCTATACTGACATGGAAAAAACTCCCAAGCACAACAAAAGTCCACCTACGACAATAAGGTAAACTTAAAATCTTTTTCGATAGGACAAAAGGTATTAGTCCTTACCTATCTCTGAAAATAAAATAAATGTGTCTTAAAGTGGCATGGGCCATATGAAGTACTAGAGCAAACAGGGACCGTTACCATATAAAATAGCTCAACTGACAGGTAACAAAACACCCACCTCTACCACCTAAAACTCTTAAAAGAGTGGAAAGAAAATCTTTCCGCAGCCACTGCCTCGATACTGTCTTATTTGGTACCGGAGGAAATAGATAATTTTGAATTAATTCCCCAAGAGCTGTCTAGTCAACAACAAGAAGACTCAACAGATTTTGTCACAACATTCTCCGATGTATTCTGCGAGAAACCAGGGAGAGTGCACGGCACCTATCATTGTATCAGAACTCCAAAGGGAAAAGTGGTCCATTTGAAACCATGTCTCCTGGAAGCCCGTAGACAGATAGGGGTTGAGGGAGTGAACCAAATTCTAAGGGCAAATATTATCAAACCCCCTTCAAGTTCATGGTCGTCCCCTATGGTGTTGGTCGCAAAACCTGATAATTCCTGAAGGTTTTGTATAGACTTCCGACAGGTCAACGCCATTTCCGACTTCAATGCCTAACCTATGCCGTGCATTGACGAATTGGTTGATTAACTCGGAAATGCCACCTTCCTATCAACCCTAGACTTAACCACAGGGTACTGGCAGGTCCCAGTACATGGACCTGATAGGGGAAAGACAGCTTTCTCAACGCCCCTGGGACTATTCCAGTTCAAAGTCCTCCCTTTTGGCTTACACAGACCCCCACCACTTTCCAACATCTTATGGGCAGGATATTATAGCCCTACTCCGATTTCTGTGGGGCTTATGTTGACAACATAGTCATTTATAGTAAGACTTGGGAAGACCATCTTTTCCATCTATTTACTATTATGAGAGCCCTCAGAGAAGCCAGTTTAACTGCCAATCCATCCAAATGTAATCTGGCTCAATCAGCCGTGAAATGCCTTGGCTTGTTTGTAGAGAATGGCAGTGTCCAGCCTCAATGAGAAAAAGTGAAAGCCGTCCTAGATACCCCCAAGCCCAAGACCAAGAGAGACCTCGGAGCATTCTAAGGATTAATCGGTTATTATCGTAGGTTTATTCCTAATTTCTTGGACAGAACAGCTAGGTAGACAGACAAGTTAAAGAATGCCGAACCCCAGAATTTTCATTGAACTGATGAGGACAATGTATGTTACAACAGCTTAAAACAAACCCTGTGCCAGAACCCGATCCTAAAGGTAGTAGATCTTTCTAAAGAGTTTGTGCTACAAACTGATGCCTCTCTTACAGGGTTAGGAGCAGTTTTGTCACAGGTTTGTGATGGATTAGAACACCCTATCCTATTCACTAATCGAAACCTCATCCCACGTGATAAAATGACTCTTTATTAGAATTAGAGGCCCTTGCCATCAAATGGGCCATCACCCATCTAAGATACTATCTCCTAGGAAGGAAATTCACACTCATCACAGATCATTCTCCCTTAGTGCAGATAAGCCATCAAAAGCACTCTACCCCTCGAGTCATGTGATGGTTCCTAGACCTGCAACCCTACTGTTTCACTGTGGAGCACCAAAAAGGTAAAGACCAGGGGAACGTCGATTTCCTTTCCCGGTTTCCCTGTGAAACAGATGCAGCTCCATCGCATAGGGGAAGGGCATGTGAGAAACCAGAAGGTGTCTCACCCACTAGTCCCTAGGGATCTGTCATCCAGGTGGCCAGGACACGCCCATCGCTTTTGGATCCAGTTCCTGAGGGTGGACCAGTGCTGGAGGATCACCTGGCTGAGGGGTCTTCTGGGAGTGTGAGTGGGTCACCGGATGGTGACATGCAGTATCCCCTTCCCTGTAACATCTTTACCCCATCCTACCAGGTAGGATATGTGGGAACTTTGCCCCCCTCCCCCTTTTACAACACAACACTTTCACACTGACAGTTCGCTATAAGAGAAAACAGATTAACACCCGAGCAGTATACCTGATGTGTCCCAATACAATGGTCAGGCAAGGTCAGGCAATTACTGACCATCACACACACCTGGCTTCCATTAAGCTTCCCCACACGGATAAAAGGCGGAGCACGAGAGCACACTCAGAGTGAGGTAAAGTACACGAGGAAACAGCAGTTTCGAGACGACAGCTGAATGACAGAAGAAAGGTGGCAAAACAGAATGGGATCTCAAGGAGGGAAGTTCCCTTGCCCTTTTCAACAAGGAACCGTTACTTTCCAAGAGCCTCGAGAATAGAAAGCATAAGACCAGGAAACAAGGCTGACGAATCCTGCATTGTGTGTCAGAGATAACTGGGTCCCTCCCGCAACAATAATCAAGGCAGTAAGAAGCAGCAGCCTCCGTGGTACTGACCTTGGCTCCAAGAACAAGGCAGCGTCAGTGAAATCAACACAGCCGATGAGTTGGGGAGACCAATACGAGACTAGTCTGTGTTGAAGCCAAGGTTGCAAGCAGCAACATTGTATGGCGAGTGCTGGAACGAGCATTGTTAAAATGAGTGTGATAAGAGGCGGAAGTAAAGTTGAACTGCTGATCAGTGATTGAACTTTAAAAGCAAGATACAATATCTATGACAGAATAGTCTGGCACTGCGTGAGTGCTCAATCAAAGGTCTCTGTAAGGTATCCAGCTGAAAAGTGGCAAAAGTGAAACTGAGAAAAAGATTATATCAAGAAGAGAACGAGTAACTGTGAATCGAAGTGGTCCTGCGACGGGTCAAGCAAAATCCTGCGCACAGTCAAAAGTGTTCGACTTTGATGAACTGGAGAAAGTTCAGAAAAGAAGGTTAATGCGGTCTAAACCCGGCAGAGGGAGAACAATTGAATAGATTGCGTTAAAGTGGGTCTGAGCCCGGCAGAGGGGTACCGGGGTGGACAGTATATCACCCGAGAAGTTGTATATGTGAAATCCTTAGAAGAAAATAACTTTAATATTTGTCGTGTTGCATCAGGCCCTCTGAAATAAGAGACTTTCAATCGCAAAGAGACTTTGGCACAGAATGCCCTGATGTTGAGGTTTTGAACTGCATCCTCGCACTAGAGAAGCCAGAGAGTTTGCTAAGCTCGAGTGGGCTGCCTTGTTCCATGCTGAAAACGTGGGGAAGGGTATCATTTCTTGAACACTTTTCGTTTGCATAACATTGTTTCCCACACTATTTGTATTTAGAAGTAAGGATTGGCAATAGGTTTATTATTATATAGGCCCTTTTATTTTGAAAGACTCGACTAGGACTGCATCATTATTATTTGATGTCCGTCGCTTTCTCCCATCTTTAGATTTAGAATTAGATAGGCATTTTTCAGACACCATTGAAGTTCAATAAACACCCTGGAACTGTGATTATTTGTGTCTGTCTTTCTGTTGGATACCATGCCTTCCTTGCAGTAGTCAAAAAGTCTTATGTGTAGGTCATGATAAGTTCATCTATAATAGGAGATGAGAAGTGTACAAGAGCCCAGTTAATTTCAGTTGTAGTGTTTGGAATGTCCGCTAGCGATAAATCACCAGTGGAGATCGTCTGTAATTGTGCATGACTGTACGAGAGCTGCAAGATGTTCCCTCGATTCAAGAATGGGCTACTAAAGGTATCATAGGGATCAATGATAAATAATTGTAATTTTTTTTGGAGTGCATTTATGTCTCTCGCGCATTTCTGACACCAAAAATGAAGGGTGTCTGGGGGTTTGGTGAAGTTTGTTAGCAATCTGTCCCCTGCTTGCTCAGTATTTCCTTTATCATACAGATAGATTTCTGAACGCTGGCCTGCGCCGCATCTAGATGGGATTGTGAAGTGTGACAATTAGACAAAATTGTGAATGTTAGCACACTAAAGGTCAGGTAACTTACTAACCAATATAAGCTCAATCTCTGCATACCTATCTCACTCAAAAAACTCACACAACCATCTCTCGCACAACAAGCCGCACGTACTTCACAACACTGCAACAACACATAAGCCGGAGCAACAGCACACGCGGACTGACACCGATCCAATACCCGCACCAGAGCTCAGCACCCGGTGTATACCGAGTTGAAGCTGCCAACAGAACACCACTCCTCTCACTATCCTGCTCCCTCTTCACCTTACTAACCCATCCCACCTTAATGTTTACAGATCCGCCAGAGCGCCTGGGAACCAATTCCGTTGGTGACGGTGCACGGTACAAATACCTTTTACATTTAACATTTAACATCATCATTGGAATATTCTTGAGATCAAATTGAACAGGATTGGCCCATAGTATTGTTATTCACAATACAAGCAGTTGTCTGCTTATTTTTATTTAATTACCAAGCGTCCAAGGAACTCGATTGCTTGTTCGTCTCATGTTTTGCTTCTAGATTTACTTGGGCGCTGGGAGCCAGTCCATAGCAGCCCAAAGTTTCTTTACATTCCAATCCACTTGAGTTGGCTGCTAATGATTGTGTTGCTGTCACAGATCTTTTTCCCCTGGGTATTCCCAGCTGTCATTGTTTTTCTGTTTTTTCAAGTTAGCACGCTTCCTTTTTCGTTTAGTAAAACTATTTCTGTTTGTTTTATTAGTGGTTTGCTGACAGTTCTCGTCATCGCAATGATCATCAGTAACAGATTAACTTTGGTCGTCAGGCGCGCCAGTGTCCGGTATGGTTATGATTGCTTCCTGCGCCAAAACTTTTTCATCGCCACCATTTACATTTGTCGAGCTGATATCAAGCTCTTCTGTGGGGAGCCCAGGTGCCAGAACACAATCTACCAAGCTCAGTGGTCCACTCTTTATTATGTGTTGTTCCTTATATAGATTGTTGCCTGTCTGGATAGCACAGCGGGTAGAGCGCTTTGTTTGCAGCACTATATAAAAGATTCTGAATGCATTACATCATCATTCAAAGATTCTGACAAGTTCAAGGAGGATTGAGGTGGGTTCAAGAGATATTTCTCAGTACACTCTCCATTGCCACAATCGGGTTGCCTGGAGGTTCGTTAATGGCCTCTTTTGTAGGCTAAGGCAGAGGTTCAGCAATGAATTGTTGTCTATGGGATCAGTTGCAGACACATCTGCCTGAGAGAATATACAACAAATAAGCCCACTGTTGCCAGTAGGTGACCCAAATGCACCCCTGTGGAGAAAACTCTGCTAATAAGCTTTGATTGCTAATAAATTCGCTCATAAACTATATATTGAAATAAATAAATAAAAATGCAAAGACTTTGTAGACCATTCAAATTGCAGACTCAAAGTCCTTTGTAACACCAAGCAGTGTTTATAAGTGTATGCATTTCAAACAAGTTTCACCTATCTCTGAGGGGTAATTGATAGAATTTTATAAAAGACAATTTTACAAAAACATAATCTTTCATTTTTTTAACTCAATATCCTTAAGTGTTACCACATCACACTTAATTCTTGATCATCATAATATCAACAAATATTGAACATATTTCTTGTCAACTAAAAACAGTCTGGAGTCTGCAAGCATAAGAACAGATTTGTAAACCGCACGAGGCACTTACTTTCATTAAGTGTGTTATTAAGTTCCTCAATAACACCAGTCACCACCGGTCCCCAGCGGATCACAGCAGACCACTTCTGCCCCACTTCTCCACACCACGCTCTGCGTTAGAGTAAGGTTTTTATGAGGTAACACGCTTCTTCATCCAGAAAGCGCCGCCTTCAGTGCACCATAGAAAATGTAAACAGACTCCTCAGACAGGCCCTACCACCCCACAGCAGACCACTTCTGCATCACTTCTCCACACCACGCTCTCCATTAGAGTGAGGTTTTGATAAGATAACAGGCTTCTTCCTCCAGAAAGCGCTGCCTTCAGTGCACCATAGAAACTGTAAACAGACTCCTCAGACAGGCTTCGCAGCACCACAGCAGACCAATTCTGCAGCACTTCTCCATACCGCGCTCTGAGCTAGAGTGAGGGTCTCATAAGGTAACATGCTTCTTCCTCCAGAAAGCACTGCCACCAATGCACCATCGAAACTGTAAACAGACTCCTATGACCGGCTCCTCAGCACCATCAGCAGACCACTTCTGCTCCACTTCTCCACCATTCAATTATGAAATGTGCCTATAATGGCCGCAGAGGGTGCACTCCTTCCCAGGTTTCAATATCAGTGTAATATCTTGCTCTCAAACGGATTCCGAAAATCTACCACCTTTAACACGATTGATAAACTGTTTTGTCATGAATGGGGCCAGGCGGTGCACATAATGTCTGTAAAACTCTGTACTATATCCATCATGGTCGAGGATTTCCCAATTTCCGTACTACCCATCGCCGTACAGATGACTACTTCCAATTGATAAGGCCCCTCAAGGGCCCCTGTCCACATCACCGAGGAACGGAAGAGGTATCCCTTCAAAAACGCAGGCACCAGGCTCCCATCCATTGTGTAGAACGCATCAATATTGTGCTTGCACCACAACTTGGACAGCTCCTGGGCCAGCAGTTTTCCAGCCCTGTATCCCTGTTCCCAGTAAGGTTGTTGTGTATAGAAAACCCGGCTTTTCAGTCTGTGAAGAAATCAAGGAATTCTGCTAACATCTTCTGCCCTTATCATACTAGCCGTGTCCCTCACAGTGAGACTTCGCCCCTTCCCTGAACCGGTTGACCTTTGACCTTCTTGTGGTAGTCACATAGCTAATTAATTATCCCCTATAACTAGCCTTTTAGGTGTCATAAACCACTTGTCCACACGTAAATCCCTTATTCTCTTGTAAAAAATTGTTTAATCTCCTCAAGGATATGCTCATGAATCGGCCACTCGAAAGACCGTCTACATCTCCCTTCCTGATCTCAACATATCACTAGATGCATGCATGGTCCGAAATTGCTACCTCATCAATCTGTGACCCGACACATAATTAACCAAATTCCAATGTAATCCACCCTTGAGAACGAATCATGGACCAGCGAATGAAACCAGTACTGCCTGTCTGTCAAATGAAACGAGTACTGCCTGTCTGTGGGATGATCAATTTGCCATGCATCATGTGAGTTAAAATAGTGTAACATTTTGGTCGGGGAAGATGAAGTTCCATCGTGGCAGTGCGACCCTCCCCTCAAATGTGCATTGTACTGCTGCTGAGAACTCCACCCCGAAATCATATTTGAACATTTCAGTTTAACCAAAGGAAGCAGATAACCCCTCCAAAAAAAAAAAATCCTGGCCGCAGTTTTAGGAGCTTAGACACAGCCAGTCGTACAATCAGTATTGTACCAACAACTGTACCAGAGCAAAGCTCTACTCACCATCCCTGTTCACTGCCCCAAAGAGTGTCCTAAACCACTCCTAATCAAGATAGCAACAGCTCTTCATTTAGACTCATAACCGTTAGGAAAGTGCATTAATGATCTCTTATTTAGATCTAATCCGTATGAGGACCTTGAGGTTCCGCTTCCTGAAGGAAGTCCAAATCTGCTTTGCACCTGTTTAAATTGCATAGTACCGCCCTTCCTCCACCCCACCACACCCGTTTCAGGGGCTCATCCACACACTTCAAAGTCGAAGGGATTGCAGTGGTGCCCCTCCCACATTCACACTCCACGGATCAGTCTAGCCTTCCAATGAGGTTCTGGCTGTTCACGGTGTGGGCAGTGCGGGGGTGGTACTCCCAGGAGGGGTGCAACTCTATGAAGATGCTCAGTGGATTAATGCGTCCTCTAGAGATCTGAAGGCCACAGGTTCAAATCCTGGTGTGTTCACTTAGCCGTGTGTACCATTGAGTTGGGCAGTAAGACCTTTTATTCGGTCCTGCAGAGATGTCTCATTGTTAAGTGTATTAATTATTACTGATCAACCAAGTTTGAAATATTGCCTTCCTGGAGCCTGCCCTCAAAAGCACCTGCTTCATCCCATAGTGCAAACAGCTGTTGCCTGTGCTCTCATCTGGTGAAATTTTGGGGGCTTCTGATCCAACATGAGTTGTTATGCGACAAATGTAACAATTGCAGGGTAGATGTGGGGTCAGTGTGAAACTCTGGGAGACTCCACCTTGTTCAAGGAGAGGAGACCCAGGCTGCTGCCCTTAGATATCTCTCCAATCATGTCCTCTTTATTGCGAGGAGGACTTGACTTTGAGAGAGAGAGATGTCGGCTTTCTTATTTTATTTAGCAACCAGAATAACTGGCCCATGCAAAAAAAAAAATGTTAATTAATCCGCAAGGAAGCAAGTAGCGAACAACAGAAGCATTCAGCCTCTGAGAATCAACAAGCCGCATCGCAGCGGCCGGCAAACAATGGGCTTTCTGTGCAGTATTGATCATTAATTTCCTAAACTGTACAATAGTCAAAGAGAACGTGACGTCACAGCAGAAATGGAACCCTCGTCTGTTTTTTCCAGGCCTGAATGCGGCCGTTTTTCAGTGTGTGGGTTTAGGAAATCCTTATTCACCGTGAACAGAAGGCCTCGCTTCACACTGCTGCCTCTCAGAGTTCCCATTGCATCGACACTTTTCAAGGCCTTTGTTTGGGGCCCGTGATACAATCCAGCCTCTGCTACCATGCCAGGCCTGCACCGACGCTCCAGGGACTCACACTGGGTTTGCTTGTTCCAGCTAGGGACGTCCGTCCCAACAAGGAGCTGATTCCAATCCTTCGAAAAGGCGGGAGAGGGCTTTGGTTACTGCCTCTTACGCCAGTGTTCACGCAAGTGGTGCACAGGGAACTGGACTCAAATCAAGGCCCCTGAGGGCATCGAAGTAGAGGCCCGAGAAGTAAGCTATGGGGGATCCATCTGGACACTCAGGCAGAGGCGTTGCTAGGATGGCGGTGGGGGGAGGGAGGGGGAGTTCAGGGGGCTATAGCCCCGGGTAGCACCAGATAAAAGCTCAGGGGCTACAACCAAAAGGCTATAGCTAGCCCCGAGCCCCGCCAGTCTTGACATTAGCTTAGCCCCTGATCTTTTCCAGACCAAACAACAACCCTGCTGAACAGCAAAGCCGTAAATTCAAGAAATAATACCCAATGGGGGACATGCAAATAAGCGAACTGGGCTGGACTGGTCCCACAGGCGCACCTGCACGGACTCCCCCAAGGCTTCACATACTTGCCAACCTGACAGATTTAGGCCGTCCGCTATTGCTCAAGTAGTCCTACAGCCAACACGTTTTAAGTAGTAGATCCTACCGTTTTTAAGGTATATACTAGGATAACTCAAAAGCGGTTACATTTCTGCCCAAGCTCCACTTTGAATGGTCTGTGGAGTACGTATTTAAAATTCCGAGTTGTGGCAGATGAAAGAAGTTGCTACAGGAATTACATATCAACTGACACATTCCTTCCACAATGTTCTTCCCTCCCTTGACTAGTAGCCGTCATCTTGTTTTTCAATCTACTTCCAAGTTTCAATGCATACTTTATGTTTCAGTTATGTGTATTAACAAGATGTTCGTCTATTTGAAAGTGTAGTTCCTGGATAGCTTTTGAAATACAGGGATGTATGGGCAACCATTTTCACGCTGGCTGAAATTTAGGAAAATCGTAGGTCTTTAAGAAGAGGAGAAGCAAGTGGCCAGGATAATATATCTCGGGAGGATAGCTCAGCAGCAATGTGCTCGCCTTGGAAGCAAGACGACACCGAGCAACACAGGTTCGATCGCCGGGTCCGCTCTTGGAAACCTCTGGGTGTTAAGCGCGTTATAAATAACCTATCATATCACATCATGAGCTGAATCTAACCTGTCAAGATTGTGGTGGGCTGGTGTCTTGGAACAGGTTTTTAGAACCGTCATTCAGTCAGCTTATCAGAATTCTGGATGCACAGTATCATTGTCCGATTCTTTTTAAAAAGCGATGTTTTAGACCTGTGTTGTTATAGCCAATAGCCTTGCGTGATATCTGAGGAAAGCTGTTCACAAATTAGATTGATAGCAGATTAAAGGATCAGATAAACATATCCCACATTATAAGGCCAGTTTTTGACCAGTTTGCCTATTGACCGTTGTCTGCTATTAGCTGCTTTGGTAGACAAATATAACAGGGCTTGTGGGATTAATCTTTATGTAGCCTTTTTAGACCCAAAGCAAGCTTTTGATCTTGTGGACATTAACATCCTATGGTTTAAACTGGACAGGTTGGAGTTCCTGAGGGCCTCCATAAATTCATTCAGTTGGTCGGTAAGAACATACCTTTGGTGGTGAGGTGTGGGATCATGACCTCTGTCCCCTTTATGTCCAGTAGGGCAGTTAGATAGGGCTGCCCACTGGGCACTTTATTATTTATACTTTGAGTCCTGCCTGGTTGATCATCAACATGCTGCCCCCTCTCTCTGTGTTACACATATATATGCTGTGTGCAGATGATACCAATTGGATGACTTGACTCCAATAGGTTTCCAAAGAAGACTTGACCCTGTTAGGGCTTATTTTGAGTCCTTTAGAACTGAATCTGGGGAAACCAAAGTCCTGCCATTTGGCAAGAAAAAAGTGCTTATTTAAATGGTCTCCGGATGGTAACACAGTAGAGGAAGTTAAACATTACACATATATAGGTATTACTTTCTCGTTGGAATGGTTCTTGATTAGTATATAAATTGAGGATTAGGAATATGTTAATTCTGAGGATTCAAAGTCATTTAAAATTTTATAGCAAATTTGGTGCTTCGGTTCTTAGTAAATGCATTGAAGTTTTTCATGCCAAAATATCTTCTGTTGCTCTCTATGGGACTGAAGCATATTGATTTTCGGGAAATGACCCTCTGGGCATGATCCAGAACCGATCATGCTAAGAACAATCTTAGGTCTTCCTAGCTGTACCCCAGTACGGGCCATTAGGTCGGAGTTAGGTATCCCCTCCTTTAGCATCCCTTGTTGCCACAGACCATCTTGGATATCTGGCCCAAAAACCGGCCGCTGGGTTTATAAAGCAGAACATCAGAAATGCAATTATTGACGAGTAAAGGCGGGACTTTAAGTCAATCTCCATGGTGAAACTAGATTTCAACTTTGTGTTAGGTAGGATCCACCCAACCCAAAGAATCTGCCAGACAAAGACACAACGCTTAATTTTATGAGAAAAATTAAGATCGCAGGAGCAGCAGATTCGCGGGTAAACAACTGGGCTTACACAAATAGCCTCAGCTCTTTACAATTATGGGTAACGATAGTTTCTGAAGATTGTGTGAACTCTATATTGTCTCTTTTAACCCTTATGCACCTAAATGTCCTTCAAACAGGTGATGAAACCTGGTGTTGGACCAGCCCTATGTCCAGTAATATATGTGACTGTGACATTGAAGGAATCAATGATTTGCTGGACTTTCTGCACCAAATATTCGAATTCAAGGAACATTTTTATCAGACCGTATTTTTACAGACTTGGAATCAAAACGAGACGGGAAGCCATACACACAATTTTGACAGTTCATATTTTGCAGCTCAATTACGACGTGGTGCATTTTGTTGATGAAGCAATGCACTTGAGATTTGGTTAGTGAACACGTATGTATAGGATATATTATAAAGTTTATTTTTATATGCACTTTATTGTATTTTAAGGGTAGAGCTGAATAAACCTTTTATTATTGCTGCAATACAAGGAGGTATGGGTAACCATTTTATCCTGGCTGGATCAGAAGGATTGTATCTGACAAAAATGTCATGCAATTTCATTCCCTGTGATGTCATCATTATGATAATTCATATTTTTGAAACCCAGAAAATCATAAACGTCATTACCTATGCTTTGAAAATAAATGCACCCTTCTTCTGCTGGCTGCCCCCCACTCCCCCTTTAACACCGGTCTCCCCTTGTATATTTCCCCCAGGTATATGTCTTACCCCTGCTTCCCCCACAACCGTTTTCTCGCTCATACTGAAATTCCATTGCGCGGCACCTGGCTTCAGGACCGCTGTGATATCTGTTTTCATCTTTTGTACGTGTTTCTGTTCACAGCACACTGCTCCCAAATAAAAAAAAATACAAAATACAATTTCCTCGACCTGCAAGGCAAGGGCCAGCTACACAACTGAGACCTGACTCCAAGGACAGCACTGTCACTTTCAGCTATAGAGACCTGGCCTCACCCACACTTGCTATTACCATGTAAATGTCACAAAGAGGGCTCTGCGGGCAGAGAGTTACTTCTGCCCTTGGGGGCAGTTGGGAGGGAGGTACCTGGAGGATGCAGTAGCATTGGGTGCTGGCACCACAGATTGGTGAGCAGGAGGCTGCTGCCCCACCCACAGACGAGCCACACATGATTGGTCTAGCCTTTTTCCTCTAGCAAGGGAGAGGAGATAGCGAGACATAGAGCAGCTCCCTCCGGAGAGGAGATTGCAGCAGCCATTGCTGTGCAGGCTGTTAGGACATTGCCTGAGGAGAGGGAGACTGGACTGGTAAAGGAGGAGGCACGCCTGATAGTCAGGGAGGCCCAGAACAAAGTTGGGGATATAGGTTATCTGTGGTGGTGCTAGGAGTGTCATGCAGTGGGACGTGGACCGGTTAGAGATTGGGGATTGCAGTCAAGGGACAAGCCCCCTGAGTGAGAAAAGAAAGGTAAGGTCAGAAGAGGATCTTAAATGTTCATGGGTAATGACTGCTTGAAGAAGGCTCTGGCTGCTGAGGTAGTAAGGGAGGTTTCAGGGAGAAATGGGAAGGATATATTGGTGGTTGAGGACAGGGTGCACCGGAGGAGAAAGGATACATTGAAGATCATGGAGGGATCAGTTGTGCCGTCAGCAAGGATGGCGGCTGTGGCCACCGCAGTGGTCTGTTTCTCGTATTGAAGCTGAAGGCAAAGTAGGCCCCGCATGATGATGTCCTTAATGAAAATAAATCACATGGGTGGCTGAGGGAGAATCCCTGTGACCTCCCTTGGAAGGTCGGCCAGAGGACAAAAGAGGGGGTAATACAGAGGTCTGAGGGTCACTGTAAAAAAGTGGTCCAGAAGAGTGATGTGGGGGCAGGTGCTTTGGAATTGCTGCAGGAGCCTGTCGAATTGGACCTGACGAGGTCCAGGCATTCACCCACACGGCCTCACTCATGCATTCATAAAATGAGGAGGCGGACACAGGAGGAGGAATCAAACACACCTTTATTCCTCAAACTCCAACTGCTAACCCACTGAACTCCCCCTCTCCCGCCCCTCCTCTTCCCTTAGCCCCATGTCCCTCCCCACCTGATGTGGGAGCTGGCTGCTTCCAGCAACGTCACCCCCCCCCCCCACATCCGGTAGTTAGCACAAAGATGCACCTTAGTTCATTTCTTCTATGAGTCTCTGAGGTCTATTTCTAGCCCTCTGTGGCTGAGCTGTCGCTCACGGCATTGGGGTGTTCTCACCTTCTCTCTGAGGTGAATGCACCTGCTCTTCACACAAGTCTTTACCATCACCCTCGTACGATGGGTCCCACCCGTGGGCTTCACGATCTGTGAGGCATGATCCCGGCATTCTTTTGAAGTGTGAAGGAGGTGCGCTTCACGAACGAAGCATCTTTTTTTTTGATTGCAGCCCATTCCGAGCCCAGCAGCACTGCGAGCCGAGCTCTTGCTGCTCCCCTGCTTCCTGGAGGAGGCGGGGCCTATCGCGCACACGTGCGCGATCACGTGACTGGATCCCAGCATTTACTGCCGGCATATCCGCCCGAGTGGCGTGTGTTTCTGTCTATCTGGAGGTGCGCTTCACGAACGAAGCATCTTTTTTTTTGATTGCAGCCCATTCCGAGCCCAGCAGCACTGCGAGCCGAGCTCTTGCTGCTCCCCTGCTTCCTGGAGGAGGCGGGGCCTATCGCGCACACGTGCGCGATCACGTGACTGGATCCCAGCATTTACTGCCGGCATATCCGCCCGAGTGGCGTGTGTTTCTGTCTATCTGGAGGTGCGCTTCACGAACGAAGCATCTTTTTTTTTTATTGCAGCCCATTCCGAGCCCAGCAGCACTGCGAGCCGAGCTCTTGCTGCTCCCCTGCTTCCTGGTGGAGGCGGGGCCTATCGCGCACACGTGCGCGATCACGTGACTGGATCCCAGCATTTACTGCCGGCATATCCACCCTTGTGGCGTTAAGCCCTGGAGGCTGTAAGGGCTGGAGTCGCTGTTCTGCTGTTCGGCGGTGAGTGGTCTGAATCAAAGCTTCCAACTGCTAGCCACACTTCCACTCATTTGACAAGTTCACAGGGTTTGGGGTGGAGAGTCGGACTCTGGCAGCTCCACAAGCTCTCGGGCGTTCCCTTCCCTGGAAACTGAATAACTGCCTCAAACTATTTGGATGAATATCATTGCTTCGTGAAGAAAGAGGAAAAAAAAAAAAAAAAAATTTTTTCATTTCATTTGAAATAGTAATTCAAGTGCTTCTCTGGGTGGCGTATTAAATGCGCCGACGCTTTTATTATCTTAGATCAAACAAGCTGGCGGCAGCTCCATCCTCTTCCCCTCCTTTAGCTTCTCAGAAAAGAACAATAATGGGCAGTACACCGCGGCCACAAGTGACTTCAGCTTCCCGAGTTCCTAAAATTGCGAGATCTAAAGCAACAGTAGCGTCTCGTGATATACAGGAGATGCTTGCCATTATGGGCAAAGACAAAAGGCCCTGTAGCAGTGATTTACCTGATAATTGTGCTATGTCTGATATTCCATCGTCTATAATGCAGCCTAAACCCAAGCGCTCTATTTCCGATATAACTATGCTGAAAGATAGTGAAGTTCTGATACAACCAGCTCCTTTGACAGATCCCTATACTGATCTGGGAAAATCACTAAGCAACAAAGATCCACAGGCCGCAAAAGAAGTGAGCACACAGCTACCGCTGAATGATAAATTTATGCCCATTAGCAAGCCTTTAGTTACATCTGGGCCAAATGGTCTATTAACTCCAGCCGCTTCTTGTATTCCTTCCATGTGTGGCACACCTTTTAACCCTACGGTTATAGTATTGGCTGATGAGTTGATAAAGGTTCAAGATGAACTTAACCACTGTCCTAATTCATCCTTTGTCGATGCTAATGTGATGCTTGATGTAAACTACGAATTACCAGAAATCTCCCACATATACTCTGATGATGAGAAACATATGTCTGTATCCTCATATTTAGCACCTACTCCCAGACGGTCTGACACCATGCCGAAATCCCCTCTTTCTCCTTCCATGCCCTTGCCTTCTTTACCCCTTCCCTCTACTGCATGTCTGTCTTCTACAGTACTAATTGAAACCACCTTGCACGCTATGAATCTGGCTATATCATCATTGTTTAAACTGTGTGAGACCTTGGATGAAAAACTTAAAACCCAAGATAAGCAACTTATTAAATTAATTAGATGGCAATCACAACTACGTTTACAACAGGTGAAATCATATAATGACACTGCCCCCTTCTCTCCTAAAAAATCAAAGTTAACTTCTGATGTATTATTACAGCAGGAAGCAACTAATGATTTTTCCCATAATTCATCAGAAAAACCAAAACTGTCCATGACAAATACGACCACATCTGTTCAATTTTCCCTCCCTACATTTCCACATATTATTCGGGAACTTCATTCCCCTACTGAGAAGTGTGCTCCTACATGTCCATTATCTAATACTGTGTTGCTCCCACCATCAGCGAATGAATCACAACCCTCTAAAGAACTGTTCACAATTTTCTCGGGTGCTGTCTCGGCCAAACGGACTCATACAAGCCCCTTAAAAAAGAAAACAAAAAATCAACCAAAGCAGCACATTCCCTCCTCGATCGCCAAATCTTTTTTGAAAGGGCTAAAACCACCTGCCAAAAATAAAATGACCATAGCTGCTAAAGCAGTACGAGATAAATATGCAAAAATCGCTGCAGAGAAAAGCTTAAAAGAACCTGTAAATACACAACCTCCAGCTGAGCATTCACCCCTAAATAATATTGTGGCTTTGATTGACAATAAGTCTGCGATAATTGATACTCACCCAACATCAATCAGTGCTGCAAAAGTGAAAGATTTATTTGATACTGAGTTGTGTTTAAAACGATCAGAGCTGCGCAAAGAAATAGACCTTTATTTAGAAGCTAAAAGCCTTAAACCTACTTCGGCTGTATCTAATATTATTGGTGGATCTAATATCAAAGATAGTGCTCATCCCCAAAGTGGAGCCAATACGTTATCTCAATTTAGATTACCCTCTACAATAAAATCAGTACCACAGTCACTCTCTTTTCCCTCCTTGGCAGATGCGAATAAAACGGATCAATGTAATTTATCTTCCATGCCACCATCCTTAGATCGTATTATAGCTTCAGCCATTGAACAATACATGCTAAAATTCCACCAGTCCTCTGATAATGGCACTAAGTACGACGAAGGCGGGCAGAAATTACCTTCATCTATTACTACTCCGAGTCTAAACCAATCTGTATTTGCTGCCTCATCTTCAAAACAAACTCCATCTGCCCCTACTAAACACGTAAGTCCTCATGCGACACTCACCTCGAATCCAGATAGTACCCTAAATAGACTGAAAAAACCCGTTGTGAAACAAAATCTTCACTCAATAATTATTAAATGTAGACCTTTGCCGTATCACTCATATGATTTGAATCGTGCTAGCCTTTTAGCTATTTTTGGTGATATATACGCATTGGAGGATATCAATTCTGCTGATATTGAACAAGTTGAATTCTTAAATAATAACGATCTGTCCTTAGTGCGAATCTGGCTCCGCTCAAGAGTGGTTCTAAACACTCTTTGGGCCGCTCGCGCAGCCTTGTGGGATCTGGGTTTTGAGCTTACGATTGACCATCAAAGAAGCTCTGCTATCACAGTCCCATATAACGATGCACAACTAACATTGGTTACCTCCACTAAAGTGAACTCGAGTGGTTCACAACGTAAACAACAGTGTGAATGTCGGTGTTCTACCTCCCAAGCATAGCGACCCCCCTAGTAAGCATCTTTCATTGTTAAGCTGGAATACTAGAGGCTTCAAACATCTTTTCTCCGATGCTGTCATTAAACTAAGAGAGTACAACTTTATATTACTACAGGAAACATGGCTAACTAACTGCCCATCATGGGATGGATATTTTCCCATCTTAAATCCTGCTATTTCTGCTAGTAAAGGTCGACCAATGTCTGGCCTGTTAATCATGCTGAAAACATCTCCATCCATGAGTGTTATTTCACATGAATTCTTGACTCCGTATCTCCAGCTAGCACAACTATCTATTGACGATTGTCAATACTCTTTGATTAATACATATTGGAATCCAGTTGCTCTTTCCACTGATTCCTATTTGCGCTCCCTTGAACGCTTATGGGAAAAAATACATCAATACAAGAAACAAATGCACATAATATTAGCGGGAGATTTAAATCTCCATTGTCTAAATAATAGCAAAGTGCTATCTGACGATCGAGTAAGAAGCTGGAATGCGTTTATACAATCGAAAGACATGTTCATGGTAAACGGATCATTCCCTGAGGATTCTCCTCCCCATCCGACATGGAAAAGGGGAAGCTCTGTGGCTATTATTGATTTCATTTATGTCAGCCGCTCCTTGTTCTATCTCCTAAAAGGGTTTCAGGTTCTGCCATCTTCCGCCAGTGACCACAATATGTTACATCTTCACTGGCCACTAAACTGCACTGTTCAAAACACTGCTCCACCTATGACTCCTATAACAATGGAAGGAACTATTGAAGCGAATCTTGGTCGAAATCGCTTACGATGGACCAGTACGAAACTATTACAATTCACAGATTCTCTTAAAACATCAAGCGAAACCTCGCCAAACCATTGTAATTCTGATATTGATTATACAAAACTAATGTATCAATTTGCCAGCTCTACTAAGATAACAAGTTCTTCGGTTGCAGCACACTCTTATAACCAAGATATGCAGAAAGCGAAAGCTCTATTCCGAAAAAATAAGAAAGCGATTAAATCTCTACCAGTAGATCAGCGCTTAGCTGCTCTTAAAGCAATTAAAACTAAACATAGGAACTGGAGAAGAACTTATCGTTCTTTATTATACCAGAAAGATGGTGAGGCAATGTTAGTCAAAATGTTGACCAAAAACACTGCAGGATGTTGGACATTAATATCAGATACATATAACACCACTCAATGTCAGATGCAGACTAATGACGTTGCTTCTACCAAATGGATCTCCCATTTTTCTGATCTTTATGCTCTTCCCCCTTCTACTAATTGCGTACCTCCTGTAAAACTTGAGGGATCCTTCTCAATAGATTTTACAATAGACGATATTCTTAATCTTATCCATAAAGCAAGTAGATCCCGTGCTCCAGGCCCCGATGGCCTCTCTAATGCCATGCTAAAAGAATTTCCGGACCTATGGGCCCCCATCCTGTTTGAAATCTTCTCTCAAGTTGTAATTAACCAAAAGATCCCCAAATCATGGTGTACTTCACTGATTGTACCCATTTATAAAAAAGGCAATAGACAAAACCCTGCAAACTATAGGCCAATTGCCCTGTTAGATGCTCCTGGGAAAATCTTTGCCTCATTGATTCTAAGAGATCTCCAACAATGGATCAATTTATCAAATATGAGAGACAGGTTTCAAACAGGATTTGTAGCTGGTAAGGGAACGGCTATAAATATCGTCTCCTTGACTGCAATCAAGGCACTTTGTTGTCAGCAAAAACAATCGCTATTTATTGCCTTTGTAGACTTCAAGGAAGCTTTCGACTCTATAGATCGCAATCTAATGCTGCAAAAATTGCTACTATTGGGCTGCCCCTATTCTTTGGTTAAGATAATTTCTATCTTCCATGAAAATACATCAGTTCATATTCGTCTTACTCGTGACGGGATACTAACCCGCCCCATTTTAACATATCGAGGACTAAAACAGGGATGCATCTTGGCAGCTACATTGTTTAACTTATTCATCCTTGATATGGGTGAAAAGTTTCAGAATGTTAACTCTGATGCTCCTAAATTAGACCAAGAACAGATACCATGGATTCTTTATGCAGACGATCTTGTTCTATTATCAAAAACTCCTGCAGGTTTGCAACGTTTGATTAATGGATTATCAGAGTATACTGCAGAAAATGCTATGACTGTAAACTTAACGAAAACTCAAATTATGATGTGCCAAAATCGTAAAATGACAAAACACTTCCAATACAAGTGGAACATAAAAAAGGAGTCGATTCTTCTAACCTCAACATATAAATACCTGGGCATTATGATCACCCAGGGCAACAATGATAAGGTGTTTAAAAAAGAACTTGAATTGAAATTGCAAACCCTAATTTCCCAATCTAAGGCCATTTTATATAAATTTGGAAAGTTTACATGCAATCATATAATATCATTTTATTCCATGAAAGTAAAACCCATTATCTCGTATGGCTCTGAAGCTGCATCGATGCTGCCCCGTCTAGTGTGGGATCGATTAGAAGGAAAATATTGGCGCTCAATTTTTAATTTGCCTACCTGTGTCCCCATTGCAATGATTCGTTTTGAATTAGGTCTGCTATCGCTATACAGTACTATTGCATGGAAATTGATAGCCTTGTTGAGAAAATGTATTCTGTCATTACAATGTCTAGACATATCCGGTATCTTGGGTAAATATTTATTGTACTCAGATCATCAATACCCAAAATGCTGGCTAAACACAGCTATAAATATTCTTTCAGATGCGGACATATCCGTAGATATTCTAATTCATAATCCAACGCAGGCTAAAACTAAATTATATCGGCAAGACTGGATATATACCTTGGAAAAATGTTCCCATTCTAAAGATTGGAACACTGCCCAGTTTGGCCATAAAAAATTTAGAGTTGCGGAACCATACATTTTAAAATACCCATCTCCAAAATTCAGAGATGACTATATTCGTTTTCGTCTAAACTTGTGGCACACAAGGGATATTTTATTTAGGCGAAAACTAATTGACGCCAGCGAGAACATCTGCCGTTTTTGTATGGATCCTGCAAACGTAGAAACGCTGAAACATGTTATTGTCTACTGTCCTGCATTATATGTCATACGTTGTAAATACTATTTTAATTGCTTTGCAACGCAAGCTGTAACTAATATGGAAGAATTATGGCTATTGATTTTTGGTACAAAGAGAATGTCAATTAGATTAGCAACAACGGCCTTTTTAAATGAAGTATATCCAAGGTGATTGTGAATGCTGTCATGAGATAATGGTGATAGAAGGGAAAGAAAGAAAGGGGAAAAAACAAAAAAAAAAACAAATGCTGCTGCTACAAAAATGTTTTATATATTGGGTGTCAGGTGCAAAATTTAAAAATGTGTTATATATTGATTAATTGAATTGTAATATGTTTTTGATATGGTTTTATCCATTTTTTGTAATTGTTGAAAGGTTGTTTTATACAGCCAAACAATAAAATAAAAAAAAAAGAAAAGTGTGAAGAATTTCTTGTTATGCTCCTCCTTTCCCCTTCTGTGGAGACGAGAGATCCCTTTAAATGTACCACGGTCAAGGGTTCCTTGTGAAAGACAGCCACATTTTGCCTGGTTTGCGTTTGGCGCACAATTACGACATCTCCCGCTTCCAGATCATTGTCTCTTGCTCTCTTGTTCTTATCCGCTTGGCTCTTTATGTTTTCCTTGCACCTCGTGTCCTGTTCCCGCATTTCTGCATTACCTTTGTATCACTCTTCTGAGCTAGTGGCATGGGATATTCTCGTCCGTATGTTCCTGCTGAACATTACCTCCAATGGAGTCATTGCTGTTGTGTTATGAGGTGTATTGCAGTAGTCTCATAATAATTAGTATAAGATATTCTCTACATGTTCCCCTGTCAACCGTGCAATTTGCACATTCCTCTTGATGTTGCTTATAAAGCGTTCCACTGTGCCATTGGCTTGTGGCCATAGCAATGTGATCCTTCTGTGCACAAAACCCATGTACTCAGCAAACACTCTAAGGGCTTGTCCTGTGAAGGGGGGGTCTGTTCCCAGATTTCTCAACTCTCAGTATACCATAAGTGGCAAACATCCTGTTGAGTGTTGGTATGATGTGGAATGCTAAGGTGGATGGCACTAGCTGTAGATCAGGGAAACGAGAGCATTCATCAACGGCCACTATTATGTATTCACCCCCTTCTAGTAGTCCAAAGGAATCTACTGCAATTTCATCCCAGGCCTTTTCTGGGAGGTCTATCATGCGTTGTGGCTCTGGTCATGTGTGGGGATTGATGACAGCACATGTGGGACATAGTTTGAGCAAGTCTTCCACTTGGGAGTCTAGATGAGGGAACCACACTTTCTGCCTTAGCATTCTTTTTGTGGACACAATGGGCCTGATTCATAGAACATTTTCCTATGGGATTGCGCCATTATAAAACACTTCCATGAATCGGGCCCAATGCCTCTATTTCCCTCGTGCGCTAGTTCCAGAACTTTCCTTCGCAGAGTTCGTGGGATTAGTATTTTTGTTCCCTTTAGAAGAAGCCTGCCTTCCGTCTTAGCCAGTTCATCCTTAAGAGCTACCAGGCAGCTGATGTCATGCCGTGCTTCTTCAGATGTGCTTTTCTGCGTTAGTTTGGCCCGTTTCCAACGACCCGTTTCTATACATCTGAGGATGACTTGCAGGCCTTGATAATTTTCAGTTTCTTGTGCAATCTGGGGCAGGCTTAAACCACTCAGAGTGTTCTCATGCACTATGTAGTGAAAGTATTGATCCGCAATAGAGTGGGTGAGCTGTGATTCCTTGCAGGGATGATGCGATAGGAAGTATGCAGGATTATTGTCCTTCCCTGGACGATGGATAATATTGAAGCTCTAGTCTTGTAGTCTCATGGCCCATCTGGCGATTCTAGGGGGCATTTTTGCTTGAGGATTTCCATGTATATAGAGTAGCGCTGGATGGTCAGTGACCACAGTGAAGGTTTTCCATTTCAGAAGAGGTGGAAGTGCTCACACTTCCCACACCAATGCAAGTCCTTCTTTTACTGCCTACGAGTAGCCTTGCTCGGTCTTTGAGAGGCTCCGGCTGGCATATGAGACAACATGCCTTGTGCGGTTGTCCTTTGAGTCGATTTGTGTTCGAATGGCGCACAGGCCCACCAGGCTGACATCGATAATTAGTTCTGTTTCTCTCTTTGAGTTGAACTAGGCCATGTTCTTGGCGTCCAATATTCTTTGCTTGATTGTTTGGAACGCTTGCTGGCACTCCGTCCACTTGAAGTTTGCGTGTTGTTTCGCAAGCGCCCTAAGAGGGTGGTTTACTGAAGCAAAGTCCTTAATGTAGCAAGTGCAGTAGCTGGCAAGCCTGAGAAATGATTGCAGGTCTGAGACGTTCTTGGCGGTTCTGCGTCGGTCAGGGCTGTTACCTTTTCTGGATCCGGGGTCATTCACTGAGATGAAAATAAGTGTCCAAAGAGACTGAGGATTTGTTTCCTAAACTCGCATTTCTCTTTGTTGAGAGTGAGCTGTGCCTCCTCCAAAGCCATGCACACTCAGGTGAGTGTGTTGTCATGGTGTTCTTGGTCTTGTCCAAAAACTAAAATATCACTGTAGTTCAGGCAGTTGGGTATGTCATTTATGACATGTATTTCTGCCTGAAATATTTCTGCAACTGAGGAAACCGCAAAATGGGGGCGTTTGTACCTATAGAGTCCTAGGTGAGTGACAAAATTGGTGCTGAAGCGTGATCCCTTGTTTAGCTCCAGCTGGTGATACCCCTTTTTGAGGTCTAGCTTTGAAAAACAGTGGCACCGTTGAGTAAGTGCACCATGTCAGTGATTTGAGGGGCTTGGTGACATCCACGTAGTATGGCTTTGTTTGGTCATCGTATGTCCACACATATGCGGATATCCATGGAGTCCTTCTGTGGTACGGGGACGATGGGTGACAACCACAGGGTGGGTCCTTCCACTGGCTCCATGATGTCTGCTTCGAGTAATTTTAAGAGCTCTTCTTCCACTTGTTTCTGTAGCCCTCTGTAGTGTGTCTACTATGGGAAGCACTTGGGGGTCAATTTGGAGTTCAATCTGCCACCTATTGAGCTTTCGTAAGCCTTTGAACAGGGAACAGAATAATTGTTCTATTTTGGCGGCCAGGTCAAGGTATGTGTGGGTCTTGAGCCCGTACAGTAAATGTATGAGGCCCATGTCAGTGGCAGCTTTGAAGCTGTCTGTGGCTGCTTCTAGGACGTGCATTGGAATCTTATTTGTCTGTCCCTTGTAGCTGCATGACACCATGAAATATCCCTTGCATGATAGTGGTGTTTTTGACCCGTAGGGGTAGATATGGATTTCCGCTGGTTGAAGTCGTGGGGAATGTGGCAGGCTGTCATACACTTCTTCACTTATGACGTTTACAGTCGCTCCAGTGTCTACTAAAAATTCGGCCACCATTTTGTTTATCTGGGTGAGCAGGAATGGGCTATGCTCTTTTGCTGTCTGATTACCTAATGCGTATATATTCCCTCTCTTTTTAGGCTCCTCCCACTGCCTATCTTTCCTCCTGCTGTCTTCTTCAGACGATATGCTAGACCTACTGTCAGTCTGTGATTGTTCAACAAGGTACCGCACGTACCTTCTGGGTCTTCTCCTGCTCCTTGACGATGTTGATTTGTTCACTCCCCTTTCTACCAAGGTCCTATCTTGTGGTCTCTTTTCCTCCCTTTCTTCTCTGGGTCTTCACTCAGGTGGCTTGTATGATTGACTTAATGTTCTGGGGGGGACTTGGCATTTGTCTCTCCCTGCCTTGTGGTGTCCTTCCACCGCTTCCTTCTCCTCTTAGTTGGCTGTGGTATATGTGGCATACCTCTTTAGAAATGGTTGTCACCTCTGCAAGCTGAGCACTGTTGGCCGATGACGGGGAATGTGCCCTCATGCGGGAATTCATAGCTGCACCTATAGCAGAATGGTTCACCATTTCCTGTGGTTGTGTGTGTCATTTCCAGATGGTTAATGCTCTCGAGTTTTCCATGAGAGATTTTAATGTCACTTAATCCCTCGACTTGGGATGCTACATCCGATCGTACGAGGTGCAGGATTTCTTCTAGGGTGCAAGGCTTTTGTAGCAGCCTTTTTCTGAAGTCTGCACATTCACATCCAGCTATGATTTGCGATCACATCATCATTGGGGTAGTTGCTGAAATCACAATGCTTCAGTTTTAGCCTCAGGCGCATGACAAATGTGTCCATTGATTCCCCTTTGATATGTTTGGTTGTGTGGAAAATATGGCTCTCGTAGTCCACATTTGTGTGTGGAGTAAAATAGTCCATCAGGGCTGTTTTGAGACTGGCGTATGTGTCTGTTGTACTCGTAGGGAACTAATCTACAATGACTCTGACGTTGGGGCCTATGGACAATGTAAGGAGGCTGTGCTTTTTTTCTTCATCCAAGGGTCCTATGGCTTTGATGCATACTTCAAAATCCCTTACCCATCTCGTCCATCGAGGCCCTAGACTGCTGGATTCAGACAGATTAAAATGTGTGGGCAGTTGCGTGATAGGACTGTCCTGAATCCTTGAAGAGAAAATTGGTGCTGGGGTCAGGGGTACAGTGAGAGTTTTGTCTCCTGACATTTTGCCCAGTGATGTCTTTTAAAGATTGGTAGGTGGGTTAAAAACAAGATATGAGGAACACCTCACTTGTATTTCAGTAGTTTTGCCTTATAACTGCTTGGGGTTCCAGCACATTTCACTTTGAGTCTTTTGGGGTCGAAGGACTCTGGGTCAAATGACCTGACTGAACTTCAACGTGTGTAGATGCACTGCGACATCAGGCTTCTGAAATGACGCTGTCCAGGAACACGTGGCGTTGAATTGTACGTGTTCAGCTTTACGCATGTGTGCCCTCTGCAGCTCTCCATGAGTGGCAGAAAGTCAGCGCACACGTGAACACCAGGTTTGTGCTCGATTCTGTACTGCTGTCATTCCAGATGGACTCTGGTGCAGGATTTTGCTTCCTGCAGCCTTTCACTGCTTTTGATGTGGCCAGCAGGGGCACGCAGGGCCTGCTGAGCTCTTGCTGAGTGCCTGTTCCGATAAGCAGTGGCAGTGCACGTGGGCCTCAGCTGCCCGGGACTACTCATACGTCTCGTGAGGGATGGGGGGCTGGGCCAAATGGGAAAACGGACCTCTGCTCCGCTGACAGCCTCATCCTCCCTTATGGTAGGCGGAGACAGTGCGCGTGGGCCTTAACTGCCTGGGACTCCTCACATGCCTTGCGAGAGATGGGGGCGGGGCCGACGAGCCTTGGCTGCCTGGTCCTTTCTTCTCGGTTCCTCCACGACTCGCACCCCTGCGAGGAGGGGACACGGCACTGTGTCGGTGCAAACGGTTTCTTCGTCGCCAGTGTCAAATTGGACCTGACGAGGTCTAGGCATCACTCATGCATTCATACAACAAGGAGGCAGACACAGGAGGAGGAATCAAACACACCTTTATTCATCAAACTCCAACTGCTAACCAACTGAGTTACCCCTCTCCCACTCCTCCCCTTCCCTTAGCCCCATGTCCCTCTCCACGTGTTGTGGGAGCTGGCTGCTTGCAGCGACGTCACAGAGCCCTCAGAGGATGAAGATGAAGTGTTCAGCTTCAGTGATAGAAAAGAGCTCCCAAGTACACGCCCAAGACTTATGAGTGGGTTATGGGGTTGTGAATGGCGGTGGGTGGGACTAGGTCGGATTTGTTCCTATCGCAGACGCCAGCAATGAGAAGCGAAAAGAGGGAATGGTAGAATGCCTGCAGAGAGGAACATGAGGAGTACATGAGGGCCCCATGGGAGCAGACTTGGCTGCAAAAGAAGTACTTTGCATTTCTGCCTTGGTTCTGGAAGCTTGCCTAGTTAGCTTTTAATCATTTTTAAAATGTTATTGTTTCTATACTTGTGATCGTTCCACGTCTCATACTGAAGCGACGTGCTCCTAGTGTTTTTGTACGCCCACTTAAACGCGTGGCTTTTTTCCTGCCCGGCACCATAACAAATGAACTATGTCAATTACATCAGTCGACGAGGTTTTTGAATTAAGTGTGAAGAAGGTTTGGATAGGGCGCTTGCCGACATCCCAGCAAAGAACACAAACCGTGCGACGCGTGCTTGTCCCCTGCACACAGTGAAATTGGGAGAGGTCTCTGCAGCCAACCCTAAAATCACAGACTTATATCCAGCACATGAAAAAGAAAAGGACGGTGCTTACTTCGTCATCTTTACTGGAACTTCAACCGAGGACTCAATACAGGAACTATCTGCCGTGGGGCATTCTGTAGAGTACAAACACACAAGGCTGGGCCAGAGAATCCCTATAAGAGCAGCCCCAAGACAGCTGGTAAAATGGGATATGGGAAGGGTTGTGAGGTGAGGGGGGATACATGGTTAGTGGGGAGGAATGGTCATGGTTTGGGAAAGGTGTTGGGGACAGGAGCAAAAAAAGGGCAAGAAACTGTGCAATGAAGAAAAAGCTTGCTGTCAGAGTGGGATGCTTCAGTAAAAAAGTCTCATTGGGAAAGGTGAAGAGTGCGGGGGAGAACGAAGGGAGAGCTGAGAAGTTGGAAGCAGGATTGTATTGTATTGTTTGTTTATTTATTGTATTGTTTGTTTATTTATAGAGCGCACCGGGCCATTAGGCTACTGGGCGCTTGTGAAAATCTTCAATTACAGATGCATACATATCTTACATTTCTTATATTACAGTTACAGGTAATCATTACATGAAATATCTTACAATTCTTATATCACAGTTACATACATATTTTTACAGGTTGCAGACAGGAATATTAGTATAAATTTACAGTTGACAATGTCGGAAAGGAGATTAAAGGAGGGCATTGGGAGAAGGAAGAGGTGTCAGGAGTCCGGTCTTTCAAAGGATAAGTGTCAACAGTCGTTGGTATGTAACCAAAGTTTAACATTGGTTTTGAACATGTGAGAGGAGGGAATGGCTCTAAGTGGATCAGGAAAAGAGTTCCATAGGTTTGCAGCCAGTACTGGGAAACCTGAGCCTCCAGTTCTTTTCAATTTATAGTTAGGAATTCTGAGGCTATTGGTTTGGGCCTTTCTGATAGGGCGATCAGATGTGTACCTGGTGAATTTCTCTGTCAGGTATGCAGGTGCTTTGTTGTTAAGACAGTTGTCTGTGATGTTCAAGGTTTTGAGTTTGATACGGTCATTGATAGACAGCCAGTTAGCAGTTCTTCTACGGTCAGATATGTGTAGGCCTTTGGGGATGCCTAATGCTGTTCTGAGGGCATTGTTTTGAAGGTTTGGAGTTTATAGGTGTTGTGTTTGCTAGTGCCAAGATAGAGTGTGTTACAATTGTCTAATTTTAATAGGATAAGGGCTCGAGCGATGGTGATGCAGCTGTTCGTCGACAAAAATGGTTTACATGCGTGGATTAACTTGCAGGTGTAGCTGGTTGCTGAAGCTGTAGCATTAACTTGCTTGTTAAGGTTGGAGCTGAGTCTAGGTAAAATCTCAACGTTTTGACTTCCTTGGCTACATTGATTTTGATGCCATCAATAGTGATGGATTTGTAAAGGTGTGAGAGTTTGTTTAGTTTGTTGGAGGATCCAATGATTAAGAGCTCTGTTTTATCATCGTTAAGACATAGACCGTCAGTGGCCATCCAGGTTTGAATGATTTGGTAGATTTTATTTATGAGAATAGTGTCTTTATCGTAATCTCCTTGGATAGGGATAAGGATCTGGGTGTTGTCTGCATAATTAGTATATGAGACGCCCAGTTTGTCCAGGATATCAAAGAGGGGCTTTGTAAAAATATTATACAAAGTGGGGGAGACGCATGATCCCTGAGGGACACCACAGGTGATGGGCACTGGGTCAGTGGCTGAGATGGGTGAAAAGACTCTTATAGTCCTATTATCCAAGAATTAATTTATCCAAGCCGTGGCCTTGGTAGAGAAGTTGGCAGCTGATTTAAGATGATTACAAAGTACTTTGTGATCTACCAAGTCGAATGCGGCTGATAGATCTAGTAGTAGAAGGATGGATGTGTCTCCTTTGTCTTTGCGCTCATCTAGTTGGTTCTTAAAATCTAGGAGGGCCAACTCGGTTCCATGTCTCGGTCTAAATACAGATTGTCTAGTGCCCAATAGGTTGTTGATCTCCAGGTAGGATTGGATCTGCAAGTAGGCAGCTTTTATAGGATTCTGAGGAAGAATGGCACTGTCGTTATAGGTCTATAGTTTGTTGGGATGTTAGGGTCTAGGTTAGGTTTCTTTAGGAGGGGTAGTATCCAGGCGTCTTTAAGGTTAGTAGGCACAGAGCAAGATTTGAATGAGGAGTTGATGAAGGAGGTGACGAATGGAGCTATTTCTTGAGAAGCCACTTTGATAATGGGCGCTGGACAGGTGTCGCCAAGACAACGAGAGGGTTTAAGAGATGTAATGATATTTTTAGCTTCTATTATGGAGATAGCTCTAAAGTAAAATTGGTTAAGTGGTTTAGTTTGATTGACTGCAAGTTCCTGTAGGATGGCTTCTTGAGTGGAGAGCGCAATGTTGTGGAGGGAGGATCTTTTTGCAGAGATTTTGTCTTGCAGAATGGTGATTTTATTGCATAAGGCATTTTGGATATTAGTACACCATATTTTGTCTTTGGTGCAAGAGTCTATAGGTGTAACAGGGGATTCTAATTCTGTTAAGATGGTGAAGAATTCCCTAGTGTTAGAATTAGCTTTTTTAATTCTGTCGTTGAAGGTCTCTTTTTTTGCCTGAATGATTTGTTTCTTGTAGGTATTGGTGAGGGTGGTGAGGAGATTTTTGTTATGAGGGCTAGGGTTTTTTTCCAGCGGGCTTCTGCTTGTCTTTTTTCTTTACATAGGGAATTTAGGCTTGGGGTGAGCCAAGAGTTAAGATTGGCAAGAGGTTTGGATTTACTTTAGTTTCAGTGGCACAATGACGTCTATGGTTGAGTTGATAGTGTTATTGTATAGGTCAACCAAATCATTAGGGTTGGTGATAATATTGCAGTGATTAGTGATGGGTTGCATCAGAGGGAGGATATTTGTGACTGTTATGTTTTTTTTGCAACATGTAAGGGCTGGAGGTGCCAGTGGTTTGGATGTTTTGGATTGAGATAAGTCTGAGATAGTCAGCAGGATCAGATGATGATCGGTCAAAACACATGGTTCAATATCTGTTATGATGGAGGTGCAGTTGATATCTGTCACCCAGTCCAGAGAACAACCTTTGACATGTGTGGTGCCGTTGTTTCGGATAGTGAGGCCTGCTTCTAGTATTGTGTTGGCTAGGATTGAGGCATTAGGATCTTTAGGATCATTGTATCCTGGGTTAAAGTCACCAAGTAGGATGATATGTGTCCCTGGTTTAGTATTGGTGTCAAGAAGGGTGGTTATATCTTCTTCAAAAGAGCCTAGTGGGCCTGGAGGTCTATAGATAAGGTGCACAGTGATAGTGCGTGAAGCGGAGATACCTAGATTGAGGGAGAGTAGTTCTGCTGAAGGCATAGACATATGATCTACTTCCTTGATAGTGAGGTCAGCTCTGCAGATGAAAGGTATGCCGCCTCCTTTGGAGGTTTCTCTGTCCTTTCTAAAGATGGTGAAGTTAGAGGGAATGGCGAGCATTAGGGCTGGACCAGCCGCTTTATGTAACCATGTTTCAGTCTCTGCTAGGAAATCTGTTGGTTACAGATAATGATATCTGCAATTTCAGAGGCATGGGAAATCAAGGATCTAACGGTGATGAAGCCTCCCTTAAGGTTATGTGTTCCTTTCGTAGTAACGCTAATGTGGTCATTGTTAATCGTAGTCTCAGATGCTTTATTGCAAGGTATCTGAGTATGGATAGGTTTACTTTTTTTGGGGGGGGGGTCGTGTGGTTCCGGCAAGGGATCGAAATACCAGGGAAGGGTGAGTGTTGGCAGGGCCGTAGGGTCACTGAAGGTCCACACAGGTAGAGATAATGTGTTGATTGAGACAGACAGATAAGGTGAAGGCGGGGAAGGATGCAGGTGGGGCAGAGGTGGCCATGCATGGAAGGATGGGAGGAATGGAGGAGAAGATGCCATTGAAAGACATGAAACCAAGACCCCTCTCTTCAAGGAGTCTCTCCTCCTCAACACCTAGGCCATCACGTTGCCCCTCACACCACCTGACTCGCTAGATGATGCCTGCTCCTCTACTCCCCACTACCTGGTACAGCTGTACCCCTCCTCTGTGCCCCTCTGTAACCTACCCACCACTGTATATCTGTGCTGTTGTTGCCTCTGAAAAGCGCCCTGTTATGTATCTGTACTGTTGTATACCTCTGTAAAGTGCTCCCTTATGTATCTGCATTGTTGTATACCTCTGTAAAGCGCTTTGTTGCTTCTCGAAGCTAGGTCCACGCTCAATAAATACCATGGTAATAATAAATACAAAACGGCTATATTTGGGGACGGTGAAGCCACTAGGTTTGAATTTGTTAAAGGCCAAGAAAGAAAAGATATGGGGCGCGGGAGTTCATGGACATTTTCCAGCAGTTGCACAGGGAGAAGAGGTGCAAGGAGGGCTCCGAAGAAGAGAAGAGATAACTGGCAGATGGTATAGGGTACTGATGACAATAGAAAATTGACCATTGGCTTTTCAGATTTTTCGTGTCTTTGCATGGTTGAATACAACCAAGAGTTCACATCTAGGCTGGGCAATGATCAGTCAGTAACATGGGGCGAGCTAGAATTATTGTTGCATTCATACGGTCACTGGCTTGCCGACCCAGTAAACTTTGTTTCAACAATGACCCACTCAAAAGGGGGTAGGTCGACAGGTACACGTTGATGCCGGAGTCAGATCAACGTGTTGGGTGTATAACAGAGGACCATACACAAGAGCGGCTTGCTGCTATGAACACAAATGCACAATATTCAGAAGGCAGCACCCAGTGCTCCAGTGCTATGGGCAAGGGGGAGGCAACCGGCTCAGGTGAGCTGTCGCTGGAAGGTAGTGGCTGGGGAAAACACACTGACACACTTAAGTGGAAGGGCTGCTAAACTGTTGGCAGATCTATCAAGGACATTTTTGGGATTCCCTCTAGTCGCCCGAGAGTTGGTAGGTGGGCGGACAACTTGAAGTCACTGAAAGATCATGGGGGGCTTGTAGAGGTAAAGTTGAGGAAGGAAGTTGTGTAGGGTTGGCTTGCCCATTCCAGGGGATTTCCATTCTGGATTTGATGGTGTCGCCCATGGGGATTGTTCCAAAGAAAATAAAGGGCGCATTTTGATGATTCATTATCTTTCTTGCCCGGGAGGTGTAGTCGGCCCATGATTACACTCATCTATGAGTGTGCGCGGTGATGTATTCTAATGTAGACAAGGCGTTCAAGCTGGTGCCTGAGTACGGACAGGGGCGGAAATTGGCAACTGTCACATCTAGTCCACCCTCCATCTAGAAAGATTATACCCAGATTATTTTCAGTTATTGTGAATACAATTTGAAGGACAGTATTACGCAGACAATGGCTTGCCCCTGGGGTGCTCCGTGGTGTGTGCATTCTTTCAAGGCTTTAGTACATTTCTACAGTGGCTATTTATGAAATGGGCGGGCTTGGGGCATATTGTACACTGCTTCAATGATTTGGCAGAAGCACAGTGCAGGCTGCTAGAGGCTTTTTCAGAGGCTAGAAGGTGACTTCCATGTGCCCCTGGACCCTGAGAAGATGGAATGTCTTGCAGCGGTAATGGCTGCCAGTTGACAGGCAGGAGCAATTAAGAGGATAGATCGGGGAGGTAACAGGTAGCAAACTTGTCACATTCAGGAGATGCAGCAGCTCATGGGATACCATAACTTTGCATATAGAGTGGTGGTTAAGGGTTAGAGAGTTTTGTAAGCAGTTGGCATTGACAGTCCCAGAAGGTAAAATACCACATCACAGGATCAAGGTGACTATGTGCATAAGGAAGACCTCAAGCTTTGGAGCACTTTTTTGGCTTAGAATGCTGTGTCTGTGTGGATCCCAGTGGATCTCATGCTCTGGTCGGTGGAATATTTTCTGACGTTGCCGGGTCGGCTGGACTGGGGATTTATTTAAAAGAAAGTGATGCACAGAGCAATGACTGGATGAATGACAGGAGCAGTGACATAACGTCACCTTTGTGGAATGTTTCCGGTGTTAGTGGTTGCCAAGATAAGTAGACAGACCAGTAGGGAACATTGGCTGCTGAAGTCATTGAGGAGGGCGGTGTGTTTGTGTTTGAAATAGAACATTATTTTTCAGACAAAGCCTATTCCGGGTGCAAGTAACTGCATTGCTGACGTGTTGTCTCATTCACAGTGGACGAGATTCCATGGCCTCGCTCCTGCTGCAGGCCTTTGGCTGGCGAAGGTGCCTTGAGAAGCGTGGGATCTGGGAAACTGCAACTACTGGAATTGATTGAAAGTTCCCTGATGCCATCCACGTGTGCCGAGCAACATGGTCCGAATTCCCAGAATGCGGGACAAGAGCGACGGTGGTATTGGGGCATCAAGTTTGGGGATTGTGTAGGGAGAATACGATGCGATACATTTTGTCAATCACTTACAGGGATTTGTCCCCAGTGACCATTGCAGAGAAGATGAGGGGATTTCGCTTTCAGGAAAGAGCTTCAGGGGCTATGAGCCAAACGGCCCGCAAAATAAGTAGGAGGATTGGGGAAGATTGGGCCAGTCATAGTGAAGAGCAAACATTGGACACAAACTGATTTTGGGTGGAATACTGCAGGAGTTTTTAGTACATGCAGAAAAGGTGTGTTTGTTTGCTTGGGAATGTACAATGTTCAGGTCAATGTTTAAAGTGTATTTTTTTTCAGGGCCCTCAGAATGTGGGAACTAGCAGGTAGTGCATTTTGGCTGGGCTTTCGGACTGGGGATGTTGAGTGTTGCAAAGAGAGGGTGCGCGTGAGGGTCAGGAGGAGGGAGACAGACCAGAGGGCACTTGTATCTTGGGGGCGCTGGGGTGATTAGGGGAGGAGTGGTGGGTTTGCCTGACGTTGAGACATTTCTCAGGATTGTGACAGAAGAAGGACAATGGCAGGTACTTTGTGCGTAAAAATGTTTCAGCCATCCGGAAGAGGCAGGTGCTAAAAGTTATGTGAAAATGCCTGGGAGCTGGTGGGCCGGACTCATCTCAGTTTGGAATGCACTTGTTCCGTATTGGGGCGCATCTGAAGGGGCAAGCCTGTGACGAATCAACTTCGGGGTTACCAGTGGTCCAGGGATGAATATCGGTTTCTAAACCATCAATCAGCACCACATCTCTAGTACACCAGAAGGGATCCGAACAGATTGAAACACAAGTCAATTACAAATCTCTTTGTCCAATGTTGATAACGTGGACAGAACAGCAGGCTTATCTCTGCAAGGTCGTTGATCGTTGGTTAGTTGCAACACAGCAAAAATACAATTATCACCCAATGATAAAAGGGACTGTCCAGTCAAGGTTGTATACAAATATCTACTTTATTATTACTACAACAGAAAGTTCTAGCACACTACAAAATACAACCCACTATGTAAAGGAACACATGCGATAGACAGTTTTACAAAGGAAAGGGATGCACTCTGGATACTGGCAGGAGGGTAGTTGCTAAAGTAATCAGTCTTACTGTTCAAGGTTATTTGGTTTCAGCACCAAGGGGCAAAGGGTCGTAACTGTCTCTAGGGTCCTTTGGAGAAGGACCAGGGGGGCAGAACCACAATGTACATGGTGCTGAATAGGTTCTTGATGCTCCAAAGTGTCAAGGTGGTTCCAGAGTGCTTCGAAGCTCCTGAGACAAAGTTCAAGGCAGGAGACAGCTGCGGGTATTAGGCGGCAGGCAGTTTGCCAAGCCAGGCTGGATGGACGGCTGCAGGCTGGCCTACACAATGGCTCAGGGCCAAGAATCGTTGTATCTGTGCTGGTTGGTGGATCTGGTCGAAGCGTCTCGGACGGCTCTGACTGCAGCGTGACAACAGTCAGTGGTGCAGCCGGCTGCGGTTGTCTCGACTGTCTCAAAAATGTCCTTAAAAGATGGATGCTGGTTGATGCTTGTGGGGGCACTCATCCTAGCTTCTTCTCAGGGTCGTGTCGTCCTTTCAAGGCAGACGGCCCAAAGCTTAGGAGAGTGCTTGCAGCCAGTGGCATGTCCTTAATTCATATACTCTCTGACACTTACCACCTATGAACCTTGCTGTCAGTACCTACAGGGCACGCTGTGTGCTGGCTGGGTACCGGTTCTGGAGCTGCTGGCCATGTCCTTTGAATCTGGTATCTCCCTCTGTTCCCTGGGAGATGTTTAAGGGAGGGGTCTTGCTTCCTCTTGAAACTTCTGGCTTCCTTCACTGGCGGAAGATGTAAGGTAGACTGTACCTTCAGCCTGGGTCCAAATGAGTCCTTCTTCTTACTCCTTTCAAAGTCATCGGATGATCTGCTAAATGAGGGGTTCAGCCCTCTTTTATAGCCCAATGGGCCCCAGTGATTGTTGCTGGCTAAGCCCACCTTAATGAACCAATACTGGGTCCCCACCAACAATCTACTGTTATGCATACAGTGAGGACCAGAGTGCACTTCAACAGGAAAGGTATGGGGTGACAACATAAGTCCCACCCATCTTCCTGTCTGTTCTAGATCAAAGTGTCTCTCTGGTTAACTGAGCCCTCTGTTACTCTTGATCAAAGAGCAGGTCTACCTTGAAGTTTGTGATAGGAGCAGACTTCCTGTCTCCCCAGAATCACATCCTTCGTACCTCTGAAAGGAGTCTACTCTGCAGGGACACCTGTGTTAACTAATGGTCAGAGATATGCCATTCAATGCCTTCCATACAGAGGGGTGGGAACTAGCTTCAAGTTGACATATTGCATACCAAAGGGGTGTTAGCCCCACCTTCCTGTTGTCTGTTCGGCAACCAAGCCTCTTCTTCAGGCTTGCCTCAATTATCTCTCATTAGTTTGCATTGCCACCAGCCGAACTAAACAACAGGAAAGCAGATCCATGGAGCATTTGATATTTTGAATAGGCTTCCCATGGCCGTAGGAAGGTGTGACTTCCCCCTTCTTGAGATGCTTTGATGTACAAGTGGCTGTCACATTCCAGCTGAACATGACAGGGGAGGACGGCGCCTGTAGGCTGGGTCCTCGCAGAGTACACATGACTATGCTTTTCATGCTGTGAGCAGAGAAAATGTGTGCGGATTGGCCCCACACATTTTCAGAGGTTGATCTCCCATCATTCATTTTCATTATCAAAATAAAGCCTGGGCGAGCGCTCACTCTCCGTGCAGATGGTTGAATTCCTCACAACGCCTTAGTATGTCAGGGGCAGAATTGAGGGCACGGGGCAGATGGAGATCTGATAGGTGGTGAAAACTGGTTGTAAATGTTAAACATTTATCTTAGAACCTGCACAGAGGAAAGAGATATGGATGTGTGAACACTTCAGTGTCAAGCAGTATGGAAGTCTGGCGGAGAAGAGTTTTTCTCACTTTAACACATGCGAAAACGACACGTGGGGTACCTTCATCTTGTGCTCATCCTATCCGTTGATCCATCGCCCTAAGTTCAAATGCCTTTGTGGCACTAATTCAGATCACCCGCCCCTCAAGCTGCCATCACTACACTCACTGTGAGCTCCACCTATTTTAATGACGTTAGTGGGCAGCATAGCCAAACGTACCCTTTTATCACCAATGTCATAACGTTTTCTAACGCAGAAACAGGAACATAAACATTCATATTTTATTTATTTATTTATTGCGCATTTTTTAAGGTGCTTATGCATCAACTAAATTGTGTTTCAACGTGCCCACAGGGCAGTGGGGAGGCAACACGGGAACACAAGGCAAATTATATAAAAATGAAGAGAAAGAAGGAGGTGGTCCTACTAGGCCTTGTTAGCATTCAGAACATGTAAGTGCAGAGAGAGAGAGAAGGGATAAGGGAGGGGGTAAGTGCTAGGAGTTCCACTAAGGGAAGTGCTAGGGGGTAATTTGCAAGCCGCTATTAAGTGCCTGGCAGAGATTTTTAGGAAAGATTTCCATGTATGGGTTATTGTCCCTCCAGTTGTGTACCACTCAACATTTTGCTGTTGTCTGAACATCCTAGCCTGATTTTTGCCAATGGAGCCCAGCCTTCTGCTGTACTCTGCTGGGCTTTTACTCATTTTGTTATGGGGAAACTGGTATCCAGTCAAAATCTCGAAAAAAAAGTCGAATGACAATAATCTCGAAAAATAAATCTCGAAAAAAAAAAGTCGAATTCCCTCTTTTTTAATTATATATTTATTTTGGGGTCCGGGAATAAAAAAAATGGGTGAAACAAAAAAAAAAGGGGGGGGGTCAGGGGGGAACTCCCCCATTTCGAATAAAAAACGTCATTAAAAAAAATGCGACTTTTTTTTTCGAGATTTTTTTTAGAGATTTTGACATTCGACTTTTTTAAATTCAACCTTTTCACTATGGGGGAAACTGACATGCCTTTAAGACAGTCAGTACTTTGGGGGTCATTACTTCCCTGGAGGTAGCCATGTCGCTATTTGCGGCATGGCTACCC
Organism: Ambystoma mexicanum; assembly: GCF_040938575.1. NCBI lineage: Eukaryota > Metazoa > Chordata > Amphibia > Caudata > Ambystomatidae > Ambystoma > Ambystoma mexicanum. The sequence continues at coordinate 319,634,899 of NC_090926.1, read as the reverse complement.
CCATTCCGGGTAGCGGGTACGGGTTCCTGGAATGGGGAAATACCGGGCCATTCCGACCTTGGAGGGCCCGGTATTTCCCCATTCCAGTAACCCAGACCCTGTACATCCCCATTCCCATTCGAGCCCCCATAGGGCTCAATGGGAATGGGGAGGATGCAAACAACGGGCCCGTTAATGAGGGCCCGTTGGTTGCATCCTGGGCTGCTCGCGGGACCCGCTAAGGACGCCTGGCAAAACCAGGCATCCTTGGCGGGTCGCGCGAGGAGACCTCGTAATGAGGCGGTAGGGGGTTAACGGTAGGGGGTTAACGGGGCAAGCAGCTCTACCGGCCCCGTTAACCCCCTACCGCCAGGGTCGTAATGACCCCTTGTTTCCCTTAGTCTTTCACTTTGTTGCTATGCTTTAGTAACATTTTATCAGTGCACAAAGTACCTTACAGTGCAGTGCGCTGGGGTCCCTTTTTCATTTTTAAGGCCCTAGACACTGTCGAAAGAGTTTTTGGTGAATGTACAAGTGTGCCTTGGACAGAGCTGGTGGCAGGTGTTGCTTTTCATGTGTTTCCAACCCTTTTCAGTGGTCCAAACCCTGTTTACCGCGTTTGGCCCAGGACAGTGGCCAGTGCCTAAAATATATATAAACAATTGGTCAGGACGATCCCGAACAGAACCGTAGTAAAAAACACACTGACCATTCAGCAGTCTATTTCAAACATAAAATGTCATTTTTAATGTATTTTTGCAAATAAGTTAATTGGCATGACATACCGGTAAAACATATATTGTGAACCTTCCACATTCAAAACAAAGAAACAAGCAGTTGCTATCATAGGTACATTTTTCAATCATCTGGTGATTTTTTTCATATACAGCCTTGTCTTTTCAAAAAGGGTTATAGTGAAACAATAAAGACTTAAACAAGGGATGTTATCTTCCACATTGGCATACAAAGACAAACAAGAGTTGACAAAATAGGGGGTAATTCATAGAATTCGGCGCACATGTGGCGCATGCGGCTGGCGCACAGTGTGCACGTGCTCCAGCTTGCGCTGAGATTTTCGGCGCACATTTGTTCCATGAATCGGCCCCAATAGTGTTTTGGCCTATTGCATTTTGGGTAGCTCCAATCTAACGGCCTTCATCAGGTTGTGAATTGTGCTGAAGGTTCCTCACTGCATGTGGTATGTCTCTACAACAAATGGAAAGAGGGTCTTTGATTAATCTGATATTGGGACAAGGCTAAAATAAGCTGTATAAGTAGCTAAATGTCCAATCTTTAAGCTATTGAGCTATTGAGCTATTTTCAACTCTTGGATCCTGTTCTGCCCTCTTGGGGAGACCCTTCTCGAATAGTGGGAACCTTTTCTTCACTGCCCCACCCACCTTCCTGAGTTGCTACAGCCCCTTGAAGAGACCCTGTTTTAACTTAACCGCACAATCGGGTGTGCCAGCTTAGGGACAAGACTGGTTTCAATTGTGAAGGACTGCCTAAATGATATTTGCACTGTGTGACCCCTTTCTTTACAGGTTGTGGATCAATGCTGTGTACTATTCCTTTAGGCCATTGGTTACTGTATATATGTTTGCTAGATTAGTATTGTGTTGATTTTCTTATTACTGCTGAAAAATTACTTTGTGTTTTACTTAAAAAGCCTTTAATAAATGTATATATATATATTTTTAAATCAATCAATATGTTTATTCAGAAACAGATTTTCCATAAACAACAGATACAAGATAAAATACAATAGTACAAAAATGCACAACACAAAAAAGAGTAAAAAGTTAAAAAGTGTATGTGGGTGTACCAATTAATATCCACCTAAAGGGGACCAGAATAGTCATTGGATTATCAATATATATATATTTTTAATATACACCTGACTGAGAGTAATCTGTGGTATCGTTTGCTGTGTGTGCTCATTGTGGGCTTTCAATCACCCTCACGCTTCCTGAGACCTAGTCCTGACTACCGCTAATGCTACCGTGATTGGTCTGGCTTGTCCAGGAGGTTACCCTGTTCCAAGAAACTAGGCTAGCCTCCTGAACCTCTGCCCACCAGGTCAGAGTTCAAAAATCCATCTTAACAGAGATCACTTGGTAAGAATGGTCAACTTTCAATACAATAAGTGCAGGCCTGTGAGAAGCACAAGCCAGTGGGTGCCCAAAGGCAAGTGCTGGGAGGTGGGCGGAGACTGAAGGCGATTGAGGGGGTGAAGGCCAGGACCCAGAGGGACACATAAGGGCCCTGGTCACCAATCACGACGACAGTGGGGTTTAGCAAGGGAGGGAGAGGGGAAAGGAGGAGGTGAAAGGGAATGTCTTGAGGAGTTTCCAGAATTTGAGGCGATCCGGCTCAAGACAGAGAGGAAGGGGGAGGCTGTTCCAGAGGTGGGAGCCAGCTGAGGAAAGGCCACCAGCTCACTGTTTAGAGAAGGGCTGACACGCAGAGATTTGACTCCGGATATGGAGGGAGAGTATTTAGTGAGAGCCATTTTTAGATAGCGTGGTCCCCCACCCCAGACAGCTTTATGGATGATGCAGAGGGATTTGAATTTGATCTTTGCAGCAACCGGGAGCCAGTGGAGAGATTTTAGGGCTGGAGAGATGCGGTCCCTGGGCTTGATGCCAAGGATAAGTCTCACGCCCCTATTCTGAATAAGCTGGAGGAGACATAGAAAGGAAGAAGAACAGGGTAGATTAAGGAAGAGGCTGTTACAGTAGTCCAGCCTAGAGAGTACTTGAGCTCTAGAGACATTGAGCTTCTGGAAAGGAAGGATTCCTTTGAGGAGGTGGAGTTGAAAGTGGGCCTTCTTGGCAAGGTTTTGGATGGGAGGGAGGAAGGAAAGAGAGGAGTCGAAGATGTCTCCCAGGTTTCTGGCTTCAGATAAAGGAGAAGGGGGGGAGCCCATAGAGGGTGGCCAGAGTGAAGGGAAGAAAGAGGAAGCAGGAGTCCCAATGGGAAGGATCTAAGTCTTGCTGGCGTTGAGGCAGAGATCATTGGAGGCACACCAGGACTGGGTGGCAGATAGGAAGTCAGGAATGATGGAGGAGGTAAGGAGAGGATAAGAGGGAAGTTTGAAGAAGAGTTGTGTGTCATCTGCATAACACTGGAAGTGATGGCCGAAAGTGGAAATTAGGTGTGGAAGTGGAGCAAGATAGATGTTAAAGAGCAAGGGAGAAAGGTTTGAGCCCCGGGGAACGCCACAGGTGGAGATAGAGGGGAGAGAAGAGAAAGAGCCCAGGATAACTTGGGAGGAACGGTCAGTGAGGAAGCAGGTCAGCCAGTCCAGTGCCTGCTCTGAGATACCAAGGGTATCGTGGAGCCATTTTATGAGGATGGAGTGGTTGACTGTATCAAATGCAGAGGCCAGATCAAGTAGAATGAGAACAGCTTGAGAGTTAGAGTCAAGAGATGCGAGCAAACAGTATACACAAACAGACGCAAAACTTTTGTTTCTTTTCACAAACATGATAAAAAACAGTTTATTTTGAAGAAAACAGCAATACTCAGGAGCATAACACGTACTTTTAATTTTGACATAACGCATGAAAAGAGGTAATTAAGCCCACGAAAACATGGATTACTTTTTCCAATAGAGGTTATAGCTATCAAACATAACATGGTTCTCATTTACGAGGATCTTATAATGCTCATTCCGTCCATCGATCAATTAATCCCAGTCTTTGCATTCTACACATAAAGTTTTTAACTTCCATCGCTGATTTCTGATCGATGCCCATGGCGTTCCATTACAGAGAAGAAATGAGTGGCTTACATTTGAAATGCAACACTTTCACGTCCGCAACTTTTCAGAACCTATAGGCTGCCATGTTGCTCTTTATAACTGCAACCGCAAAAGGACTGATTAGTGTCTGGCAGTCATCCCTGATAATGGTTATCATTGATGGCTGTTGATGATTATTGGTCAATTGCAGTTAAAAAAGCCGTTGACCGGTAAACTGTACCCATGACAGGAGCACATCGGTATAATATAACAATGGAAAATCGAGAATGCAAATATATATTTCAGCACCCAATTCATAATTGTATATACGCAGTACATGTTAATGTTAGCTATTAATTGAAGTCAGTAGCATACAGCACACTTGCCATTTTCACTTGCATAAATATTAGTTAAAACTTTGCTTACATTGTGTGTTGTGTTTCCATCCTCCCAATGTGACAGATGACCAACCACTTTGAAAAACAGATCTCAGTAATAGAAACGTAACATTCCTATGTAAGCTTTCAATATAGTGAATCTTATCACTTCTTTGTGGATATTAAACACATTTTGGCCTTCAAATTGTTAGAGCGGTGGATTCAAGGACACATAACAATGCGACTCTTCATCCAGCGTTCACAACGTGTCAGAGGGAGTTTCGTTTTGAGAACACAAGCCACAACATTGAACAATATTAATGGCAAGCTGTGCAGTGAAAAACAACAAAATATTTCAGGTATTCTACATATGAAAATATTTACTTCCGTTTGAACGTTATCAATGCACATGGTCCCACAAGATTACATATTCTTTCAAAGATGACCCGAGGCGAGGTGCTGACAGGCTCGGATTTCCCTACACTTCAATAGGGAAATGGTGAAAAAAGAAAACAAAATAGTGTGGGACCATTTTTGTTGGCCCAAAGTTGGCCACTCCTTTTCAGAAATAAACAGAATTTGAATACAAAAGTGGTGGGTTCATATATAGAGATGGCACGGACGGACAGGGAAGGAATGGCAGAAGGGTCAATGTTACACCAGGCTGGGTGGACTGTTGCAGCCAGTGCAAACGTGCAATGAGCAACAATAAAAATAAAAAAAGTTTACATCACTAAAATTAGTGCAGTTTTGAAAGGCTTACTGGCTTCTGTATATATCTATTCCAGCAGTCATATTAATTTCTGCATTGATGCATGCATGCCTGGTCTTCCTTCACATGTGGGCCTCCACAGTAAGATGTAAATGTGCAAAGGCCACAGGCGCGTGTTCATAGTGCACAATGGCAAGAGATATTCCTTTGCTCATTATTTCAATGTTGGCTAACACTGTGGCACACAAACCTTTCGTCTATTGCTGTGTGCAGCCATTTATCATGATTCCTACTTTCCAGCAAGGTTAGTCTTTATTTATTTATACAAAAAACTGTTTTTCAAGGTGTCACAAGACAAAAGGGAGGCAGGGAAGGAAAAACCAATAACGGTCCTACTAGCCCTTGTGTCATTCGAATCATGCAAGAGCAGTAACAAGAAGTGCGGGGGGAGTGGGGAGGAGGGAGGTGTAGGTCAGGACAGAAGGGAAAATGCTGGTGTGGGTCAAGAGGTGGTATACAAGTGCAGGGGGAGGGGGAGGAGAAGGGGAAGAAGAGGTCCAATGGGGCTAGGCAAGTGCTAATGGGAGGTCAGGTGGGCTAGTGCCAGGGGAAGCAGGAAGTGAGGACCACATGCAAAGCGCAAGGACAGGGGTGGACCAGGCTCGATAGGGATGCACACCCCACTAGGCCTGTCAGGGGAAATGGGCCTGGAAGGGCAAGTGTAGGTTGTGGGGAGGGGCAGGAAGACAGGGTGCTGGGGTATACTGGGTGTTGATGGCATGGTGCCCTGTGGAGCTCAGAAGGGACCACGCAGCCAGTCAATGTGAAATTGGGGGGCATAAGTAAGGCCAGGGGAATGAAGAAGAGAAAATGTGGGTCTTGAGAATATTCTGGGATTTAGGGAGATCAGGCAGAAGCCTGAGAGGGGCAGGGGGCCATTATAAAGGGATGCTCATGCCAAGGAAAGAGACCTACCCCAGACTATCTTCTTGAAATAGCGTCTGATCTGCAATGAATTGCATCTATATGATTGAAGGTCTCTAAGAAAGAGGTATTAGGGAAGGAGTCAGATGTTGTGTGGTCCCTGGCCCCAGAAAGCCTTGTGGATGATGCAGAGGGTCTTGAACTAGATCCTCACAGCCGCTGGGAGTTAGTGGAGATATTTTTGAGCTTGAGAAATGTGGTCCCTGGGCCTGAGGCCAAGTACAAGTCTTGCAGTCCCATTCTGGATTAGTTGAAGGGGGCAAAGAGAGGATTTAGGCAGATTGAGGAAGAGGCTATTGCAGTAGTCCAGCCTGGAGACATTGAGTTTCTGTATGTCTGCCTCTCCAATGTCCTTCTTAGATTCTTCAGCTAGGGCTTGAAATTAGGATTGGATAAACTGGAATTACAAGCAGTGCTTGGGTATCCAGCAGTAACCTGTCACCAGGAATTACCACTATGGAACAAAGAGCTATTTTACAGCATTACATTAGTTGGCCTGGAGGAGCCAAAAGTAGCTCCTGGTTACTGTTGGTTTTAAGCTCACTAGTCCCTTCTACATTTGATTTAATTTGAGTCATATACTTGAAATAATCAGACTGACATTTATTGTCCTAATATAAATCAATTATATTGATGGTAATAAATACAAAAATCAAAGAAAAACAGAGATTTTAAGGCCTATCTAGTGGCATTACTTCACACACAGCAATTAAAAAATAAATGGTTTAATGATTGCATCTCAAGTGACATACTATTCCATTTATTTTACAGTGAAAACAGTTTCCAAACACTGTACAAAGCTTGTTAAACATTGTGAAGAGAGCCACACATCATTTGCATCTTGAAGTCAACCTTTCAACAAGTTCAGGTTTGGGAGGGCAAACCTCTTTTGCAAAGTTCTGTGGTATAGACTGGACCCTGGAAACACAATCTGGAGATATTTCATGTTTTTGCATGGCCAGTACATTCAATGTCAGATCGTTCACAAATTCAAAATCCATCTGCTCGAAGATTGGCTTTGCCACCCACTGTTTGCTTCTTTGGTAAACTCCTTATTGTAACGAGGCATCCCTAAAATTGCTGCAATGTTTACTTGTTGCCTTCCAACGTTCTTGTCGTGTGCAAATTCAGCCAGTCTTGTCCTGGCTCCATACCGTCTATGCTAAAATGCAACCTTTTAGGCCTGTACTTTAGGCACATATAATGGAGCACCTCCAAATCTCAAGTGTGGTAGAACTTAGAGAGCCCCCTCATGTCTCTTAAAAGTGTGTTGCCCTGCACAATCTTCTCAAGTACTATGTGAGGAGGGGAGCCTGGAACCATCCACCTTTTCTTACGTTCCTTGCTCAATGGTCCATGTGCCTATTCATGGAAATGCTGGTTTTCTGTCCAAGAGTGTATGTTAGAACAATGGTGCATCAATGAACGCCATTTTTCAAGTAGAATATCTACAGAACCATTACAAGTTTTTCAGCTCCACCAAAGATAGTTGCTGATAAACTGTGACCAACTTAAAATAGTTTCTGTGGCCTTTTTTTAGCACAGCTGTAATTCTTTTCGAAAATTGATTTTGCGATGTGCCGTACATCATATTGATGCTTTATGTCTGGGAACTGCTCTTGCGTGGCCTTGTCTATTGAAACGTGCCTGTAAGGGGCTATCAGCTCTATGTGCATTCTCTGTATTGCAGAAGTTGAATGGATTTAATTAAACCATTTTTTTCCATGGCAACAGGCGATGTACATTCAGGTAATTGTATGATGACTGAACTCACTATTTTTTTGGTTCCCATGTCTTTGAAGCAGTAAGTGGGGTATTTAGCAGAAAATCCTTGACTGTCACACTGTCCATCACCAGCAAGCCAGAGCCTTTTGCCAGCTAGAGCATTGTCCATTGACAACTGTTCAAGTGTTCATGTCTGGTTAAAGTGGCGAACAAGAAATCCCTCTGATATTTGTAGTACTGTTTTTAAAGGAACTCGAGTCACACAAAGTTAGAAAAACATAAAATTGTACTGTACGTTGATCCACTATACAACAAAGCAGATTAACAAGTACATTTCCAGCAGGCACTTTTCCAAGTATAGGTTGAGCAGGCCATGAAAATTAGTTATGGTGGTGTACACAGCTTCCCTTGATCTTCAGGTTGGTGTCTTTGGCCCTCATTACAAGTCAGGCGTTAAGGGTTTAACGGCGCCGTTAACCCTTAACGACTGATTCACACTTTAACGCCTGCTTTTTGCAGGCATTAAAGTCCAAGGCGCTAAGCGACCTTGGTGCTAATTACGGCACCATAATTTATGGTGCCGTAATTAGCGCCTTCCCATCCCCATTATGCCCTATGGGGCAAAAATGGGAATGGGGAAGGGCAAATGGTGAATGGGGAATTACCGCCCCACTCACCTTGGAATGGGGCGGTAATTCCGCCATCCACCATGGCGGAATCCGGCATGGACTATGGTGCTAATAGCACCATGGTCCACCGCCTGAGTTGTAATGAGGGCCTTTGACTGCACGAGTAAACTTCACCAATGGCTCCCCACAAATCCCCCTATGCAATTTATGATCACATTTAATCATTTTCATAATCTCTATCAGGCAGCAATCGAACACAATGGATTTTTGTTCCTTTAATGGCCAATAGTCCAGAAGTACAGTGGTTTGTGATTCCATGGTGGTGGCTAAGTCCTCAACACTAGGAAGAGTGAAGTCCACATCACAAGCACAATCGTCAATCAGTTTCGAAGATGCTTCGGTTATTTCTGTGTGTGATATTTCCGATTTGTCAAAATGTATTGGAGAAATAGGTAACATTTTCTGTTTCTTAGATAGCATTTTTTTAGAGGGTGTGGATTGTGTGAGCTTTTCTGCAAGCAATTCTGAAACACCGTCTGTGTTATCTGTTTCTTCTTGGTGACGTTGTGTGTTGTAACAATGATCCAGGGTTACTTTCCATGGGTCACTGCTGACATCCAATTCAAATTCCAGCCACTGGACATCTGCATCACAACACTGAATCTTGCCAGGACCATGCTGAGCCTCAAAATGTAGCTGCTACCATGTGACAACGGTTTGGCAAGCGACATCATTTGTTTGTGTAGTTGGCTGAGTCTTTATACTCTTCTTCCTAGGCCTCTAATCGAAAAGAATAAAAACATGGTTAATTTATAGCACACATACAGAATATATGAATTACAACATGAACATGTAATATCAATGAAATAACTGATAAACCACTTATTTTCACCCTTGTTTTCCAGCTTTTCCTTAAAACAGTCAAATTGGATTTGCCGACCACCAGACCAAGCTAAAAAACAAAATTTTGAAATTGTATAAACCTAGAACTTTGCTCTTCTACTTAAAGAATCAACAAATATACAAATATAACAAAATGTCACTATGGAAACCATTAAAACATTAAATATTAAATCACAGTTAAAATGGATGATAACTGATATTTTACAATATCTTATGTATACCTCTTGTCCATGTGTCTTTTCAATTTCAACCGCTTCAGTAGTCCATTCCTTGTATATTACAAATTCAATGAACATTGATTAAATTGTTAAACAATTTAATGTTAAAATCTTTCATCTCACAAAGTAAATCTTGGGAAACTTTAATGATTGTTGACCTTACAATATCAGTTAAACTATGTAAAATATATGGTTAATTGTCTGATTCAAATGTTTAAATTAGTATTGACATAAAGCAGAACACTGTGTACATGTAACATTTTAAAAAGACGTCATTCAAAACTGTACATGATAACCTTCAGAGATGTTGCAGGGAGTTAGTGAGAGATCACCCTGCCAAACATATTAATTAAATTGTGTCCCTTTAATGCGGTGTAATGTTATTTTTTTCCCCTGATAACATTTTTTCAGTAAGCAGTGTAAGGGAAGCATGGTATCAAAGCAAGACAGACACAAGTGATCACAGTCCAAGGCTGTTTATTAAACTATAAAATGGGTGGGATAAATGCCTAATCTAAACCTAAGTTTAAGATGAGAGCAGGCTACGACCATACAATAATAATAATACAGTCCTAATGGAGTCTAGTCAAATAAAGGGGCCTATACTAAGAAATCGTATTGCCAATCCTTAGCCCTATATTACAAAAAAGTGGGGGGATAATGTTCACAGGAAAAGAAAGAAGTGTTCAGAAAATGATAAGTCAGGATGTTATGGCCGGGGTCTCCCTTCCCCATGTTTTCTAGCACTGGACAAGGCTGGACTCTTGAGCCCAGCACAATCCTGGGCTTCTCTAGCATGAGCTTACAGTTCCTTTTCTCTATATCGGGGCCTTCTGTGCCCAAGTCTCTTCTCATGCAATGTCTCTTGCTTCAGAGGGCCTGATATGTTAAATCAACAAAAACAAAAGTTCCTTCAATAAATCTTCAAGTCGGGGGATTACCTTTCACCCCGGGATCCCCATATCCAGGCTCCGATCCTTCTCTCAGCGGTCAACCTCCCAGAGCACTTGCCAATTTAAACAGAGACTTCCGAAGGGCGAGCTCATCGTGCTCAGTCACTATATTAGCCTATGGCAAGAGCAGGTTTTTACAAACTCACAGTTCGCTCTACATTCCCCTCAGCCGGGAACAAACGCCTGTTTCACAATTCCCTCAGTCGGGTTCACAATTTTACAATAGTCAAAACCTTCTGCAATTCTGCAATGTGTCAAGGACTTTCGATTCTACAAGGGGTTTGGCTCGACCCTTGTATGACCACCTTGACACTTCACACCGCCCTTCCCTATGGCCTCTTGGTACTTGTAGTTTCAGGAGAGGGGTACTGGCTAGAGACCTTCAATTAAAGGAGCACACATGTTGTCCCGGACCACTCTATCTCTGGTACCAAGTTTGTTCACAAAAAGACCTCTGTCTATTAATCTTCTTAATGATGCCACTGCAACCATGAGCCTCACACAGTCTGTTCCACTATCAGGATCTTCTGACTCACCGGCTGTGCTGAACTCGTTGGCATTTCCTTGGCCGCTGAAGTCAAGGACGGTACCTCAATGGCAACCGTGTCTTCCCGCCCTGGCTATCAGGGAGGGAGGGTTCCATGTACCGCTGACATCCATCACACCATTGGCCAGCTGTGATTCCCGTTCTTATGTTTTCTTTGTTGGAGGCTTCACGGGTCTGGCTTGAGAAGGGCAAGAGCAATGCCCTCCTTGATGTCCTTTCAGGTCTTGCCGCCTTTCTCCTCCATTTGAAATGCTGTCCTGGAATAGCTGCTTCGTTGTGCATTCAGCCTTGCTCAAAGTGTGCTCCCATGCTCCGCCTTTTATCCCTATGGGGAAGGGAAAGGGCAGTCAGGTGTGTAGTTGTCGGCAATTGCCTGACTCTGCCTGACCCTTGTATTGGTACATGTCAGGTAAATGACTCTGGTATTAGTCCGTTGTCACAGTGTGAGAACGTGTTCATGTAGGAAAATACGAAAATGGGGGTAGAGTTTCTAAACATCCTATTTGGCAGGATGGGGAAAAGATGTCATAAGGAAGAGGATACCGCATCTCACCTTTCGGTGTCCCACTGCCACTCCCCAAAGACCCCCCATCCAGGTGATCCTCCCGCACTGGTTAATAGATCTCCAGGGACTAGTGAGTGAGACACCTTCAGGTTTCTCACGGCAGCTAAAAGTCTATAAACAAAAACATACATCATTCATATAGTGAAAGGGTCGATGTTATTCAGTAACAAAGTACATTTTTCTCAAGGTTTACTTACATTGTTGCATGTGTTTCTGGGATGTATACATCAAGGTTATTAATATAATGCCATGCAATTGGCTGACAGTATTACAAATTATCAAAAAAATATGTTATCTAACATGTAAAAAAGATATTCTTAATCAATAACTATTAGTATAAATCAATACAGTTTCACCTCTCATGCCTCATCCTCCAGACCAGTTACAGTAGAAGAATAGTACATTGTTGATGTTCAAGCCTCCGCCTATACAACAGTAATTGTAATAATAAAGATGTAACATCAACAACAACAGAATTGCATGTAAAAGATGATTGATATTGACAAGGTAGCATACAAGCCTGTTTGTATCAAAAGCTAATATTGTACATAACAATAATCAATATGTTTTAAGTTCAACTACATATTTTGTATAGATGCATCTGAAGGAACATTTCTTGAAAGGTGATTGAGGTTGCTGTTGACTCTGGAATAGTGGTCGATGTAGCATTACAGTCCTTTAATCAATGTATATATTCATACCATTGTTCAATAGAAAATGGACATCATATAATTAGTATTATAATTCAGACCACAACAAAAACGATTAAAAAAAGTTTGTGTGCAAGTTGCTTGGCCTCACCATTAGGATGCTGGACGTGTCTGTGGTTTCCTCCATGGTACCAGTCTGTAATTCCATCAGTGTGGTCTACGTAAAGACAGACATGGTATTTTTTTAAAATAATGACCTATGTTTAAAGGAAGCAATGTGAGTGTGTGTTTGGAAAGGCTCCGATTGGACTGACCTATTGGAGTACCTCTAAAGTAGGGATACGCAAAGTAATCTAAAGTCCAAAATGTACAAACCACAGTACATTGTGAGCCGGCACGAAGGCCCGCAAACAAAGATGACTGGCAACCTGGCCATGTCACTCTGCAATCTTATCCTTCTTTTAAGTTGCCTCTCCCGCTGCTGCTGATCTACTTACCACGAATCTGCCGACACAGCCTTCAAGTGGCTACTGACGCTCGCACACAAGGCGGTAAGGACACCATCCACCTTTACGGGCCCACACTGGCGAGTCATGCGAGATCTACTGATCACTATTGTTTGTACCCCACATGCCATCCCAAGCATAACCTGCGCTGCCTTTTCTAACTGATTGCACTGAAGTATTCATCTGTATTGTGTGGCACACATCACATGGTGAACGGCCGAACTGCATTTGTAAAGTCGTTCTTGGAACTGGAGGCCATGATTAACTGCATTGTATATGTCCCCTACTTGACTTATTGTTCTGGCTAATTGCTCTCCGGCCACCTTCCGACCTAGTCCAGCTGCTTAATTGCTTTCCATTAATATGGCAGTATGCCTAATTACATCTTGTATGCCCCATTTCCTATACCTGCCCTACCCAAATTGTACTCTGTATGCTATTGTCTGAGCTGCAATCTTTAACTATATTTGGTACATCCTACGTGTCGAGTTGCATGGCCCAATGGTATTCTAGCTGCCTGACCTTGATTGGATACACTGCCTATTGGCTCTTTAGGTGACTATCAGTATGTAGCCAAGTGCTTAATGGTAGCACACTGACCTTGCAGCATTGTTTGATTCCATCTCTTATGTGACTGTATATGATATGTTGTACTACTCACTGGTATACCACATGCCCTTAATGATTACTGTCCCAAAATCCTACATTAATGCATACTTAATTGTAGATTGTATACATTTTATTAATCCCATCCTGGTTGAAGTTTGTTTATTTTAGGCGATCTATAGTTGCGGTCCCCTTGAGCTCATTATATCTAGACTAACCCATTTTATGCCTCACTTTCTCCTACCCTGTCACCAGTAATTAAGTCACAATTCCTGCCTCTGTGCGCAAAACTGGCCCCCTTGTAAACAGTACCTAAACATGCACATACTAAGGAGGTCACTACCCTTCCTCTTTATCTCGACAGCTATTGCTCGTTGGTGCTAATATTGACAGATCTCCAGTATCACATCAACCAAAATATCACTATGGCCTTACCTCCTAGTATACAATGGCCAATAAAACCTATTACACAAGAACTCGTACAGAATGCCCAACCTTGTACCACGCCTGATAGAAATAGAAGACTCTGTTCAAGACTTACCAAACTCTATGAACCGTTAGCCAGAACACTTGCTACCACCAATAGAAGATCTAACTCTAAACCCGACTTGCCTATCACCAAAATAAATTGTTGAATCACACCTACTGCCTCGAATCATTCTACCTCTAAGACCCAAACTATTACAGGCCCTCCACTGTCAACCTCAGCTAACTCTAGCCTCAAGGGCGCTCTAATAAATGCGAGATCTCTGGTCGCCCATGTAACCGAGACAGCAGATATCATCCTTTCAGAAAACCTGGACTTCCTAGCGATTACTGTATCATGGCTTCAAGCCGCCGCAGGACCAGCTCTCTCATTAGCTATTCCCAATGGATATACTATCTAAAGAGCGGATAATCGTGGGGGAGGTATCGCACTCATAGCCAGAGATAATCTACCTATCAGGCCTTACCCAGATATTAAATCATGTGAGAATTTGACAGCCAAGCTCAACATAAACAGCTCACAGACTCTCATTATCCATCTCATATATAGACCTTCAGGCCCCATCCGAGCATTTGAGGATGACATATCAATTACAGTATCCAATAACTTAAAAAACTAATCTCAAGTCCTACTACTAGACGTTCTAAACTTAGGCTATAATGACCCGAAATACTCTCATGCTTAAAGGGTGGCAAATATCCTAACAGAACAAGGCTTTACCCAAAGAGTGCTTCACCCTTCACATAATAAAGGAAGAACACTGGACTGGGTAGCAGACCATAATTGCACTGCCTCAATCTCCTCCATCTCCCCCCAGATCTGGACGGACCACTGCCTTATAACCTTTACCTTAGCCACTGAAAAACCCATCGCCTTACCTGCATCGCCAGCTCCACCTATTCCCATCCGGAATAAAAAGAATATTACCCGCGGCAACTTACTCCCTCTTATCCTCCCCACACTCAATGCAATCCCTGAAAATTTGGGACTCGGTGCACTGGTCAAGGAATATAATCATATCATAACCACATCCCTAGATTCAATAGCACCACTCAAATCAAGACAAAGCAAACCCAAGGCCCATCTTAACTCTTGGTACACACCATATTTAAAAACTTTATGCACCAAAAAAAGGCAATGCAAGATATCCTGGAGATCACAGCCATCTGCAACAAACAAGACTAATCTCAGCACCATCACTGCCTTATACAAAAATGAAATACTCCTAGGCAAACGTGAAACTTATAACGCGAGAATATCCCAAGCCAAATCAAGTATGAAGGAACTCTTTGTCATCCTCAAAGAGTTAGAAGCTCCTATCCCGGTGACAGACAACTGCACAAAGGATAAACTCTTGTGCTCGAACATACAGCAGGCTCTAGCCAATAAAGTTACGACTCTGCAAGTGAAAATTGCCAAGAAAAGAGCCTCATTAACTAGCACCACGCCCATTAGAAATACCCCATCTAATAACACCACTAAACCTACCCGCTTTAGGTTCTCTACAGTTAGCACAATTGAAACTGAAAAGATTATACTGTCCCTCAAACTTTTGGATTGTCAGGGTGACCAATGACATGCTCAATTCATTAAGGATGCAGCCAGAGACCTGGCCTCCTTTCTCACTAAACTCATCAACGCTTCATTTGCGTCCAATACCAACCCATCTAACATTAAGAAATCATGGGTGCTCCCATTACTGAAAAAACAGACTCTAGACCTGTTGATACCCACCAACTACCGACCTTTTACTACTGTGCCATTTGTCCTAAAAATCATTCATAAAATGGCTTACTCCCAAATTCAAAATCACCTGGAATCTAATTAATTATTAGGAGTAAGGCAATCAGGCTTTCGGCCCCATCATGGGACCGAAACAGCGTTAATCGTCCTGAAAGCCCAGATCGACAAACTTAGGGATAAAGGGGATTCAGCCCTCCTCCTACTCGTGGACTCATCGGCTGCTTTTGATCTGGTCGATCATCGGGTCTTATGCAGTCACCTGGATTTGGCAGCTGACTTCTCAACAGAAGCCATAGCATGGATACAATCCTTTCTAAGTAATCAGACTATGAGAGTCTTCTCACCCATGGCAGCAGCTGACCCTATCCCCATCACCTGCAGAGTGCCCCAGGGATCCTGTATCTCACCTACCCTATACAACATCTTCACCAAGCCCCTTTTCGATGATCTGGATCATCTGGGTATCACCTACACTAATTATGCGGCTGATACACAGATCCTCGTACATCTTACTGGTGATTATGACAAGGATTTGGCCTTGGTGAACAGGGTATATCTCATCATTCAGGCATGGATGGCCACCCATGGGCTATACCTGAATGATGATAAGACAGAGATCATCATCCTGCGTACGCCATTGACCCTCAAAAAACGGAGTCCCAAATATTCGGCCTTAACATAGACCATAATATTATTACAGTGGCTAAGGAGGTAAAAACCCTTGGATTTTACTTGGATTTCACTCTCTCCTTCAACAAACAGGTTAATGCCTTGGCCTCGTCCACGGCATATACCTGCAAACTGATTAGAGCAGGCAAAGCCTCCCTGTCTAACACTAGTTGTATCACCCTCCCAAGAGCACTTATTTTATCAAAGCTCGATTACTGTAACGCTTTGTACATAGGGGCTAGTAAACAAACCATTTAGAAAATCCAACTCCTGCAAAACAATGCTCTTAGAGCTGCACTAGACATTGCTAGGGGAGAACACATCTCCGAGACGAGAAGAGCTAACAACTGGCTTTCCACACATGATAAAATTGAACTAAAAGTTGCCTCCCTTACACACAAATGCTTGAACAATGCAGCACCTCATTACCTGTCAAACAGAATAAATACAAAACCTGTGACAAGAACAGCCAGACTATCCAATACGAAATGTCTCTTGGTCCCTAGATTCAAGCTTTCTAGAGTTGGATGCAGCAGCTTCCAGGTGAAGGCAGCCCAATTGTGGAACTCGCTACCTTCCCCACTAAGAGTTGATTACTCATATAATAACTTCCATCGGAGCATAATAAATTGGCTCAAAGACGCTGACTACTAGGTCGGCCCATGACTCCCCAGACTAATGGCCCACCTTCCTGTAAATAGGCTAGTTGCTGGCCACATTACGGACTGTTTCCTGTTGCCTGTTGTCACCCCATAGCCTGATTCACACGTATGTATATATCCTGTATGTATATATTGTGCTTGTGCGTATATAAGTATTTGTACTTTTCCTCTGTAACTAAGCTGTGAGTGATTTTATGAAATGCGCCCCAATACCTACGGGTCTGGTGCGCAATACAAGTAATAAAACAAACAAACAAACATTATGTCACAAAAGAAACTTGTGTCATAAACTATCAATGGAAATATTCCCCAAAAACTGAAAACCGTTCATTATGTTACCTGTTCACAGACTATTTCAATATATTGAGTGGTCATTTATAAGACATATTATGCAGGCAAATTTTGAAAATGATAAAATACATTTAGAAATTCACTGTCCACTGCTCACCTGGGTCAGCGTGTGCTGAAATTCAGTTGGAACTGCATTGGGAAGAAATGTTGGGAGGAGTCTGGGGTGATGCTTTTTAGTGTTTTGTGATTGTTCGTACATATCATCTGAGAAGTGCATGTTGCAGACGCAGAATCGATTGCCCCTCATGTCATCCAACACATCCTCGTCCCTGCTTTCAATTTCATACACTGGAAATCCGCAGCTCAAGAGCCATTTTCTTATTAAATTTAAATCCTTTGGAAATACACGCAGGACTGTACTCTGACGTTTGGCATGGCTGTTATTAGTGCAACCCAAAACGATACAAGAAGGCATTGTTGGATTGTCCCTAAGATCTGTTAAAGAAATATAAATAAATATTACTATTAAAAAAGTATCAGTGAGTAAATCCAACATTATATTGCTTTGATAATAAAAAGAAATGTACTTTATATAAAATGGCACCTAAAGCCAACATGCATTGAAAACATGCACTACAAAAGATTACATTTGGAAACAATACTCTGTAATGTTATGTGCTAATTAAAGAGATGGAAATGTGTAGGACTGTTCATTATGGTGTAGACTTTTTGAATAAAGTAAAATGAGAATAGGGTGTACACTGAATATAAAGCAATAGAAAGTGGCCTAGCAGAGAACGTTGACACTACAGAAACCAATAGTAAAAGTTGACTAACTGTTACTTGAAAGAACAGATGAGCCAAGTCAGCAAGCTAGGTAAAAAGTGGAGAGCTGGCGATATCTGTTGTCGATCTCTCAGATGTTTTCTTGTCAACCCCCACATTGTTTATAAAGGATTACAGAAGTGGGTGTGTATGTGAATGTCTGACGTGTTCGTTCATACCCACTAGGCTTCTATGACAATGTTTTACATCCTCAATCCCGCCAGTGCAGCCCTTTGCGAGCGCACGCTCACAGGTGCGAACAGCCATTAATAACGGAGGGGGGTGTGTGGATGAGGCGAGCGCAATAGGCTCAGAACACAGTCAAAGGACACAGACATATGTTGATTGCAGGGAGGGGGTCTTCAAAGGGGAGTCTGGAGACACCGGGTCTGGGGTGGCCATGTGGATAAGTGTGCCCATGAGAAATAACTCTTTCTGGTATACATGGTATTCGGCACCTTGAGTGTTCCCATCCTCCCAGCCCCCTTGCGAGCGCACGCCCACAGGTGCGAACCATCATTGATAGCGAAGGGGGGTGGATGTGGATGTGGATGAAGCGAGCGCAATAGGCGTCTGTATTAAAAGGATACAGGGGGGCGTGGCTACGAGAGCCATGTAGGAGGACGCGTTCTGGAGGAGCTCCCGAGATCCTACAACGATCCGTGCAAATGTGTGCGGTACGACGGACCACTGACCACCAACGATACACATGCTGGTGTGTGAAGGTGTTGGCCACGCCCTGTGAACTTCTGGAAGGCACAGGATTAACGGCGACGGAGATCGGTGACGATGAGTTAAAAGACGCCGGGAACAAAGGGCGACTCAAAATGGCCGACCAGAGTCCGGGACAGGAATAGAAGCGAGCTGCACGGTGGCCCAGCTGTGAAGGTGCACTGTACGCACACTTGCTACTTGAGCAGCTGGTTGATTCCCTGAGTCATGTCGAGCAGGCCAGTGCGACCGAAGGTGAAACAGCCCACCTTAGACGACTTCACTAGGACGTCCCCGAGCCAGGACACTACCAAAAGTAAGGATGCGCTGGCTGCGAGTAGCGCGATGCCTTTGTGCACCAACCAAGAAATCCTGGCGGCGATTGCGGATCTGAGAGCGGCCTGGGAATCAAAGCTGGAACTGGCCGTCACTGAACTAAAAACGGCGCTGGACCTCAAGGTTGGAGAGGTCCAAGAGGACGTTAATTTGCTACGACAGGATGTCAGGGCCCTGGTGGAGCGCACGGAGTCCCTTGAAAAAGAAGTTGGCCCGAATACTGCAGATTGTGCCACCCATAAGGCCGATCTGCACGCCCTGACACAAAGGGTGGGCAACCTGGAGAGCAGAGCGGAGGAGGCAGAGGGACGAGCCCGTCGCAACAACATCCACATCGTGGGCCTACCGGAGGGGATGGAGGGCCGTGACCCTACGGATTTCATCGAATCCATGTTCTTACAGGAGATACCTGGAGGGGCCCTATCTCAAGGATTTGCAGTAGAAAGGGCACATAGAGCCCTAACGAGGAGGCCGCCTCCGGGGAACCCGCCTAGGCCTATGATCGCCAAAATTCTCAACTACCGCGACCGGGAGAGGATACTGGAATACTTCCGTAAAGGAGGGATGATCACGAGAGGAGCGGCAAACATCACGGCTTACCCAGATTATACCTTGATTGTACAGCGTAGTCGCATGAATTTTGGGTCTGTAAAGCGGAGGCTGAGAGAAGCGGGCCACAAATACATGTTACTTTATCCTGCAAAATTGAAGGTCATTCATGCACATAAAACTTTGTTTTTTGAGACCCCGGAGGATGCCATGGGATGGCTCGATGCGCAAGGATGCCCCCAGGAATCAGAAGTTCGGCCTAGAAAGGGCTCGGAAGAGATACGGGAGGCGTAAAATGGCGTCGCAAGATGGCGTGGTTCGTGGGACTTGAATATAGTCGGTGCGACACCTTCGGTAAAGAAGGTCAGATGATTGCACTATTTGTCAAGGACACTGTGATTAATGTTTATTTGACCGGGAGCCTTACAGGGCGATACTCTTTACCCCACTATAGTTTTAGGTGGGTGGCCACTAGGGTGACCTCACCCTACTGGGCTCCGTGCACCGACCGGTGCTTGCGGAGCTAGATGTGGGGGTGCCTGAGCTCTGAGGCTGGATCTGGGCAGCAGTTGGGGTGTGTGATGTTGGGGAAGGTACGGGAGGGGGGAGGGGAGGGAAGTAGGGGTTTTGTTGTGTGTATAGTTAAAGGGAGTTTGAGCTTATATGAGGAGCTACTGGACCGGGACGCCATCTGTGTCACGTGGGCAGTTGGGAACCGCTACATGGGAGGCAGGAAGATACGTACTTGCCATGGGAGACCTTAAGATTGTCACCTGGAATGTCAGGGGACTTAATAGTTATTTAAAAAGGAACAAAGTCATGTTGTACCTCAAAAGACAGAGGATTGACATTGCACTGCTGCAAGAAACACACCTGACCCGACACAAGTTGGAACTGGTGGGGAAAAAGTGGAGTGGGACGGTGGTGGGCTCCCCGTACTCTGCCTATGCCAGGGGAGTGCTAATCTGGGTGGCACCGCACGTTCCGCTCAGAGTCACACGGGAGGTGGTGGACACGGAGGGCAGGCTGGTCATGCTCAGAGCCCTGGTAGAGAACAGAGAGGTTTGCATTATTAACACATATGCTCCCAACCAGAATGCTGCTGCATACTTCAGAACCCTATGCACTCGTCTGGGCACGTGTGTGGGAGGAGCGATTATTTGGGGAGGGGACTTTAACTGTGTTCTCGACCCAAGGGCGGACAGGTCCGACGGTAAGATTGATCGGCCCACCCCGGCGGCCAGAGTATTACTGACATTGCTGGGCGACTTTGGGCTGGCGGATGTTTGGAGACTGAAACACCCTAATGCCTCGCAGTATTCTCACTACTCTGCCCCACAGCACTTACACACGAGATTGGATTACTTCTTTGCCACGTCAGAGGTGGTGATGGCGACCACTCAAATTGAATATAGAGCGAGGGTCCTGTCGGACCACTCGCCCTTGGTGTTGACCTGGCAGTATGGCCGCCCTCGTGCGCGGATACCTACATGGCACCTCCGTGCGGAGGCGCTTAGGGACTCGGTCTTCAGGGAGGACATCAGGGAAGCGATTAAGCGGTACTTTGAGGTGAACACAGGCAGTGTAGATTCGGCTGGTACACTTTGGGAGGCATTCAAGGTTCTGTTGCAGGGTGACGCCATTTCCAAGTCAAGGGGCCTGCAGGGTGGGGTTCTGACAGAGCTAGAGAAGGCGGAGAGACAACTGGAGCGCGAATGCAGCAGGGCAGGAGGGGATGCAGATTTAGTACTCGAGCTGCAGCAGCGGTGTTCGGAGCTTTGGGAGAGGCTCTGTAACCTTAACTACAGAAAATATGTTGAGAGGCAGCATGCGGGTGGAGACAAAACTGGCCGCCTTCTGGCTTGGCTATATAGGAGAGAAACCCCCAGGCCCCCGATCAGGATGATAGCTAGAGAGGACGGGGAGGAGGTAGACACCCAAGAAGGAGTTAATGAAGCCTTCTTTGATTATTATAGAGCACTGTATGAGGACAAAGGGGGAGGAAATCAGGCAGAGATCAGAAACACATTGGAAGACATAGAACTACCCAGGATTAGTGATGAAGAGAGGGAGGAGCTGGACACACCTATTACACTGGAGGAACTAGAGGAGGTAGTGAAACGATTGCCCACCTGCAAGACCCCGGGCACAGACGGACTCCCGAGTGAGTTTTATAAAGTGTATAGGGCAGAGATACTCCCCCCGATGCTAGAGATGTTCAACGAATCTTTCGAGAAGGGTCGGTTACCGGAAACGCTCAGAGAAGCGCTGATAGTGCCGCTCCCCAAGCCTAACAAACCGAGACAATGCTGTGGCTCGTATAGGCCGCTGTCGATGCTGAACCAGGACAGCAAGATCCTGACGGCGTTCCTGGCCAATAGGCTACGAAGGGTCATCAGTAAACTGATACACCCGGATCAGACAGGCTATGTCCCCAATAGAAGTATAACTCATAATCACAGGCGACTCCACCGGGTGATTGAAGAGGGGAATAGAAGTGATGAAGAGATGGTGGTAGTGTCCCTAGATGCAGTTAAGGCATTTGATTCAGTGAGGTGGCCGTGGTTGCTGGCGGCCCTGGAGGGGTACGGGTTTGGGCCTGGCTACGTGGGGTGGGCGAAACTGCTGTACAGCGAACCACTGGCCAGGTTGCGCACGGGATCAGTGATATCCAAGAGGTGGCGACTCAGTAGAGGCACCAGACAGGGATGCCCCTGGTCTCCAATGTTGTACATATTGGCCCTAGAGCCCCTAGCGGTATACCTCAGACAACAATATGACTTGGTTGGCATCGAGGTGGGAGGAGAGAACCATTTAATATCCCTATATGCTGATGATCTGTTATTTTACCTGAAGTATCCGGAGGAAAACCTCCAGTACATTTTAGAGGTCATGGAAAAGTATGCGGAACTGTCCGGCATAGCGGTTAATCCCGGTAAATCGAGCATGTTTCCACTGGGGAGCTTCGCAGGAGTCCCTCTGGAACGATTGCCGGTGTATCCCGTGCCTTGGGCAGTTGAGTCTTTCCGCTACCTCGGAATTGATGTATATCATACTGTGAAGGAAGAACACTTGCACAATACCGAGGTGGCTGTGAAGAAAATCCGCGAGACTATGCAGTTTTGGGAGAAGCTGCCGCTGGCAATGATGGGCCAGGGGGCGATGCTTAAAATGGTGGTCCTGCCTAGGCTATTGCACTTTTTCAGTAACATACCATACCTGATACCCAGGAAGTTCTTTGTCAAACTTGACAGTGTATGCAGGGACTTCCTGTGGCACGGCATCCGCAACAGGGTGGCCCTATGGAAACTGCAAAATTTCCACGATAGGGGAGGCATCAAGCTGCCGAACTTTGAGGCCTATTATGTGGCCAGCCAATTGCAATACGTGACTAAATGGCTCTCTGATGAGGAAACTCCTGAGTCTAGGCTGGTTGGGCGGGACTGCGCCCCGTTTTACCTAAAAGAGATCGTCTGGGTCCCTAGATCAGACTTGAATGGACGTCCAAGTATGTTGCTGCTGGGTGGAGAATTTGGTGCAGAGCGTGCCAATTGATAGAGAGCCCGTGCCCGTGTTCCCCACAGGTGCCACTGGTCGCCTTAACTATGGGGGACAGCCAGCTTAGGAAAATAATCAGGACATACTGGGAATCGGTTGGGCTGGCCACATTGGGAGACATATGGCAGGATGGGGCCATTAGGGAATTTGAAGACCTGGGAGAAGAAACAGGGCTGCACGGGGGCCAATATGTTACGTACCTAAGGTTGGTACAGATCATCCGTAAGACTTGGCCGGAGACGGTGCTGGCGGAAGATCCGGACGCACTGATCGGAACGATATATGATATATCAGAGGGCGGACATGAGATCTCTAGATTATATGAGGTGGTGATGACCCGGGTGGGGAAGGACTTGATGGATTTGAGGCTGGACTGGGAAGCGGAGGTGGGGGCGCAGCTGACTGATGGGATGTGGGAACGGGCCATGGGATACCATAAGAAAGTGTCCAGGAATGCTAGATTGCAGCTAATACAGCTATACATTACGCATAGAGCATATATGACCCCGAAGAAAATAGCCAAGTTTGCGAACGCAGGTAGACAAGCATGCCCGAAATGCGATGAAGAAGACGCAGACATGACACATATGTTCTCGTCCTGCCCAGTGATTGAAGGCTTTTGGGGGGAAGTGGCACAGAAATTAGCAGATAAGGGGGTCCTGCTACGCATTGACACGGCCTGGGCCTGCCTCCTGGGAGGGTTCCCCAGACCACGGAACACCAAACATCTCGGGAAACTGAGAGACCTGGCGTATGTACTTGCTAAGAGAAGGATAGCCATGAGTTGGAAGCAATGCCATGGGCCAAGAATAGAGATATGGTGGCGGGACCTGCAGAAGTGGGCGGAGGCTGAAACAGTGGTATGGCAGGAAGCGTGTAGCAATTGCGGGGAAGAACATG
Source organism: Ambystoma mexicanum (assembly GCF_040938575.1). Classification (NCBI taxonomy): domain Eukaryota; kingdom Metazoa; phylum Chordata; class Amphibia; order Caudata; family Ambystomatidae; genus Ambystoma; species Ambystoma mexicanum. Next base: position 319,611,069 of record NC_090926.1, on the reverse strand, counting down.
TGGGCAACCTAGCGGCTTGGAGGATGTTAATTACTGGACTGTTTGGCACAGAAGTGGACCCTGCTGCTTTGGAAGGAAACGACGCCCAGCCACACCAAGTTTACACAGAACTGTAAGGTTGATAAGCTCTTGGGGGGGGGGGTTTGAAGTGCAGTAACATGTGATTAACTGATGTTTACGGTTGTGTTGTATAATGCTGCAAGTTTGGTTTGTTTTGTTCTATTTTGAAAATAAAAAATATTTAAAAAAAAAAAAAAGGATACATTTGCATTTAATTCTTCTCCATGTTAGCAGAAAAACTTGAGAATCATTCCCCAATTCCACCTAAGCATGTGCGCATGCAACCACTGTCACAAACACGGTCTGTACTGTAGTACATGGCCTGTACTACACTCACACTGGAGAATTCTACCGCCTTACCACCAAATATCTGGAAAATAAGCAGCATTACAAGTGGCATTAATGCAGCCGAAATCCCCACGGAGTCCTATGGACTCCAAATAATGGGGGCTTGCACTACCTACCACCACTTGAAATCCTGTGCTAAATCTGTGTGACAAAGTGGTGGTAATGATAAATCAGTTTGGCAGTATTTCGGCAGTAAATCCACCAAAATGCTGTAATGAAGCTCATTGTTTCTAATGGTGGAGTTGTTCCTGGTAAAATGTCAGGCACAGTTCCATGCACAGTATGCTTTTATAAATAAATTCAGGTACAGTTCCATACACAGTCTGCTTTTTTATAAACGTGGCTATACATTGAATACCATTTGGTACTAACCCAATGATGAGGACATCTGTAATAGCTCATCACCAAGCATTCCCTAATGTGGGTGGGATGAAGGACCAGTTCCATGTCAAAGTATATATCTTCTTTGGCCTGTGCCCCATCTTGTGCACTGGTGTGTTCTTTGCAGCATTTCCACCCCATGATCTGCAACAAGCAACAGGCACTCCTGGTCTTGTGGTCTGTAGGAGACACACAGGAGGAATTGTACAACTACTGGACTGAGCAAAGGACAAGTAGACCAGATGCATGGTGACAAACCGAATTGCAATGACGAATGTTCACTCTACACTCACAGCAGCTTGTTCTTGTTGGTCCAGCAGGAAGTAATATTCCAAAGCTTTTGAAGATGTAGCCCACATGTTAGTTGACTTGCTGCTCTCCTTGCAAGTCTGTCTGTTCACCACTGATGATTGTAGAAGTCCCATGTTAGTTACTTTCAGTCTCTGGAGAGAACGATGAGGAGAACCAGGATTACACCAGCTGCAATTATGTAAATCAAAGGTGAAAGGCCAGTGCTCTTTCCCAACAAGAAGTTGAGAATGCCTGTCCCTGGGTTGATGACAAAGCGTGTTATGCAGTCTGTAGCTATTTGCAGAATTAAAATGATTTCAAACAGAGTAAAACCATTGAGGATTGTGCTCACGTCATCTGGCCAGATTGTAGTCCTTTCCAGGAAGGGTTTAGTTAGGTAACTCAGCTTGTCTGCTGCTTCTTGTAGTGTCTCATTTTTGTTGGCAATGGTGATTTGAAATCATTTCCGCTATGAAAACCTCTGTGAGAGCAGTGTGAACTGGAGATGCCCCAGGTGGACGTCAAGCCATTCCAGTAGAACTGTGTCTGCATACAACCATGGTCAGGGAATGATTCGACAGTATGTCACCACAATGGTGGCAGTGATCAGGCGGCCAATTCCCACAGGCACACCACAGCATCACTTTTTTTAAAGATTTGGGCAGTCAGATTCGTCCATCTGTAAAAAGGAACTTGATTCTGGAGCTTTTCAGCAGCCACTAGGAATCCTTTAGAGAAGGAGAGTGATTTCTCCATCTGTTTATTTGATAGCTGGAGCATTTTACCCAGGCAAGACATTAATGTTTTGATTTTAGCGGTGCTTTTACGCATTGCTGAACAGAATATCCTTTTTTATTTTTGCAAAAATATTTAAAAGTTCATATGTATTTTGTTGCAAAAAGGAGACTAGGCAAGCCTTGCTATGGTAACTTGCTCGCATATTTTGTTTTGGGATGGCTTGATTTACCTTGCATGCATGCAAAACATGGTTGCAATAACTGACATGAGCACTTAAACATTCCTTTAAAATGTATTAGCACACTTTAAGGGAAGTAAATGTTCTTAGGTACCATGCTGATTAAATAGTTTTTTGCAGGCTCTTGCTTGCTGATCGCTCGAGAAGTAGCATTCGTGGCTGGGGGACTGCAGGTGTGATGTAGTGCACCACCTGCTTGGACAGAGGAGGATTATTTGCTTGATTGAGTGCTATATCTGGCCTAAGTATTTTAATTTCTTGTCAAATTAACTAGTGCATTTCAAGGTCAAGGGAAGGGCAAATGTCTTTGGGCTGTGCTGGTTGATTGAACACATTCACACATGACTTGGTTAAGTCCAGTAGCTGACACGAGCATTTGAATTTCTTGTAAAATGTTTATGCATAATTTGAGGGAAGAGCAAACCGAACGAATGCGTGCTGGTTTCCATGCATGCTCATAGACAACTTTGTTAAGCACCGTAGCTGACACCTATGAGCATTTGAATTTCTTGTCAAATTTATTAGAACACTTTGAAGAATGGGCATTTTTGAGGCATACTGGTTGATTAAATGTGCATTCACACACCATTTGGTTAAGTACAATAGCTGCCATTCGTTTTTGAATCTCTCGCCAAATGTTTTGGCTCACTTTGAGGAAAGGGCAAACGTCTTTGGGGTGTATTGGTTGATTGAAAGCACACTCATGCTTGACTAGGCTGAGTGCAATAGCTGGCACAAGTGTTTGAATTTCTGATCAAATGTATTAGCACACTTCCAAGCACTGGAAATGTATTTTGGGTGTGCTTATTGATTGTACGCCCACTCATGTATGAAAAGAGGCCAGTAACTGACACACAAAGGTATTTGAATGTCTTGTCAAATTCATTACCACAATTTGAGGAGTCGACACATATTATTAAGCCACGCTGGTTTATTGCACACATGCTCATGCACAACTTGCTTGATTGCAATAGTTGACAGACGCATTTGAAATGTGTGTCAAATGTATGAGCTCACTCTGAAGGAAGGGCAAACAGCCATAGCTTATTCAAGTGTTTGACTGTCTTGTCAAATGTATTAGCACACTTTGAGGAAAAGTCACAAGTGTTTTGGGGCACCCTGGTGCATTGAATATGCACATCTTGGTTGTACATAGTAGCTGATATGAGAATTTTTTTTTTTATTTTTTTTTATTGATGTTGAAATAAATCAACTTTTCATTATAAAACTTTACATTCAATTGATCAAAAGATAAGGTATACAGGAAACTCTTCATGGTAGAGAAAAATGTTCAATTATTATAAATCATCTGACAACAGGTTAAGAAATTTAACGCTCCCCCCACACCAGATAAACAGAAAAACACTGGAAAAATTAAATTGTTGCCAAATGTATTAGCATATATTGGAGGCAAGGGCAAAAGGCTTTATGGGGTGCTATTGACTGAACGCATGCTCAGGCACTACTTAAATGTGCGCAGTAGCTGACACACAAGTGTTTGAAAGTGTCCTAATAAACATGACCAGAAATACAGAGACCAGCAAACACCTTTGAGACATTTTGCATGCTCACGCACCACTTGACTGAGTGTGATAGCTGACTCAAGCATTTTACTTTCCTGTCAAACATATTAGGACGCTTTGTTGGAAAAACAAGCATTTTGAGGCATGCTAGTTGATTGAGCGCTTGCTCACACAAAACCTGGCTGGCTGCACTAGCTAACACTCATGAGTATTTTCATCAAATTTATTAGCACACTTTGAGAGAAGGGCAACTGTTTTTGGGATATGCTCATTGATTGAATATGCACTCAGCCACGACATGGTTAAGCACAATAGCTGACACACACATTTGAATTTCATGTGACATTTGTTAGCACACTGCGATTAAAGGGCAAACACCTTTTGGGTACATGTTTGACTGAATGTGATCTCAGTCATGACTTAATTGAACAATGTTAGGTGACACCAGACTTTTTTCTGCTTGAATTCATTAGCTCACTTCCATGGATGGGCAAAACGTCTTTGGGGTACGCTGGTTAATGTGATCTCACGCACCACTTGGTTGAGTGCAGTAGCTGACACAAACAGCCTTTGAAGTTGTTGGCAAATTTATTAGCACACTTTGAGGCAAAGGTGAATGTCGTTGGGGGATACTTGCTGCTTGAACATGCACTCACGCATGGCTTGGTTGCGCACAATAGCTGATAGGAGCCTCACAAGTTCTTGTTAATTTTATTAATACAATTTGTGGAACATCTTTGTGCTGTGCTGGATGACTGAACATGCGCTACAGCACGACATGGTTGAGTGCAGTAGCTGACATGACAATTTGAATTTCTTACAAACGTATTAGTGCACTTTGAGGGAGTAGCAACTGTCTTTGGGGCATATGTGTTAATTCAACGCACACTCATGCATGATGTGGTTGAGCACAGTAACTGACACATTTGAGGACACTCCTACTCATTTCACCTCTTTTTGTAATGTGGCATATGGGGCCCTGTAGAACAGAAGGATGGGCCTTGATTCCCATGCCACAGCCAGTCAATGCTACTGGTGTAATAGGTGAGTTCTCTCTGTATCGTATGTCAAACAACTGACATTCACCAAAATGAATGAGCACCATACCCCATCAGACTGTGGCAAGGCTCTGTTACGTTTGCAAGCATAGCAACAGACCTCTCCACAAAGCCAACAGCTGGAATGAGTATGACTGTACAGGTAATGATTCTCACTTCTTTCTTCCTCTTTGTTATTACTGGGATGAGTATGTGGGTGTCAGTAATGGGTCTCACTTCTTTCCTCCTCTTTGGTTTTACTAGGACAAGTATGAGGGTACCAGTAATGATTCTCACTTCGTTCTGCCTCTTTAGTATTACTGGGATGAATATGAGGGTACCAGTAATGATTCTCTTCATTCTCCACTGTTCTTTTTTTCTTATTAATGTACCCATATAACTTCCCACTTTCCTTAGGGAACATTAGAGTACATTCCTCACTGTGATGAGTATGATAATTATGCTTTTTATGTTCATTATCCCTCCCTGGTCTCCCGCCTTTCCCGTAACCTCTCTGACTTGTGATTATCATCACTAGGCATGCGATCAGGGCGGGATGCTTCTTTCTGTTCGTCAGGTTGGGTTCTTGCCTCTTGACTTCTCTCTCTCGTTCTCTGCATCCACTCTGTGTCAGGAATGGGTCTGTGGTATTGGCTTCATTCTTGGACTGAACAGTCCATGACTCTTGGTCATGCCACCACTTATGACTCGATAAGCAGTCTGAGGTTTCCTTCCCTCAGCTCTTCTGCCTGCATGCTTTCCTTACATTGTCTCCACTCGCCAGCTCGTTTCCTTGTTTACAAACTGTGCATGCCGGTCTGGTTCAGTGTTCCACACACAGCTGATTCGAATCTCCCGGGCTTCCTCCTCTGACAGGATTTCTCCTACTTTTATAACGCTTAGCTGGGCCTTCCCTGGCTGAGCGTCCAAGTCCTTCTTTCTGTTGCCTGAGTACTCTGCTGGACCCAGACAGTCTTCTTCTTCCAAGTATCGTACTAATTTCCTTTCTCGCATGAATCTAATGTTTCTGCACCACAGTAACATACATTAGTTGGTTCTTCATGACTTTTTGGGATGGAAGTTGTTGGAGGTGGGGTGTGGGTGAGTAACTTAGGGAGCTGCTCTTTGAAACAGGAGTCCTTGTCCCCAAGGGGGTGGCAGTCTCTCCCGCTGAGGTCCTGGATACCTCTACTACTAGGGAGGGTATTGCGTAGCGGGCTCACCTCCCTAGCCTTACAGGGAAAGGATCCCCACTTGGGAGATGTGACTGAATCCTTTGATTCATCAAGGTACATATTGTATAGAAGCTGTACAATTATTTTGATCCTGTGCAATGTACATACTTAACATGTCTGTGTACATTTTGCATAGAAGCTGTACATTTATTCTGAGTTTGTGTAATGTACATAGTGTACATGTCTGTATTATTTTTGTATAGAAGCAGTATATTCATTCCAAACGTGACTAACGTACATACCATACATATACATTTTAAATATAATTTGTATATTCATTGTGAGCAGGCGTAATGTAAATATTCGACATATCTGTGTACATTTTCTATACAAGTTGTACATTATTTATTCTGAAGATGCGTAATGTACACACTTAACATTCTGTGTAGATTTTGGATATAGTTTGCACATTCATTCTGAGCATTTATAATATACATACTCTACATAGCCGGTCAAGTGGCACAACAAGTAGAGCACTCGCTTTGACAGCTTTGACATCCGTGCAGAGCCTGCTAATGCAGGTTCGAATCCCAATGAGCACCACACACCGTGGGTAATAATAAGCAGCGCTCAGATACCTGAGGGTTTGTTACACTATATAAGTGCCAAATTATTATTATTATTATGTCTGTGTACATGTTGCATACAAGCAGCCGATTCATTCTCAGCATGCATAATGTACATACATGTCTGTGTACATTATAGATACAATTTGTACATGTATTCTAACTTTGATGTGCATTTTCAATATGTTCAAGAGGCGTACATAACTTGTACAGTTCATACTTTAATTAATGTGCATAAACTGTACAAAGAGGTGTATGAGGTTTGCAGTTTGTACATTGTGCAATTTGAATCTGAAAACTGACATGAAAGTCAGCCCTCCCTTTGATGTGAGTTTTCAAGAGATTACAATTGCGTGAAGTACGAACTGGGAAAATCCTAGGCGTCTTTGTACAGTTTGTGCACATTGATTACACCTGAAAACTGACATCAAATTTAGGCCTGATTTTCATGTGCATTTTCAGAAGATGCAATGCTGCAATGTATGAACTGTGAATCACATACGTTTTCAGCACAGTTGGTACGAACCTTCATTCTGGGCATGCACCAAATATAGATAGAGCACGTCTCCTATGAGCGTGTGTCAAAGCAGCGCATTTCATAAGAGTGCATTTTGTAGCAGCGGGAGTGGTTGGCGCACTTGTTGTAGGAGTGTGTGTTGTAATAGTGTGTCGTAGGTGTGCATGCCATGGGAATGTGTGGTAAGAGGACGTTGTAGGAGCATGTGTTATAGGAGCATATGTAGTGGCATATGTCATAGGACACTGTGTTGTCCGAGCTTGTGTGCTAAAAATTTGTCGTAGAGTGTGTGTCGTAGAAGTGTGTGTCATGGGAGTGTGTGGTAAGGGGGTGTGTCGTTGGAGCATGTGCTGTAGAAGTAGTGTAACGTATGACCTGTAAAACTCCCATGCCATTTTGTGCAGCTTGTGCACTTTGATTTATTTAGAAAGCTGACAACAAAGTTAGCCCTGACTTTCATATGAGTTTTCAGAAGATGCAATGACATAATTGATGAACTGTGAAACTCATTCGTTCTGAGCAGTTTGCATGAAAGATACATATTCATTTTGGTCATGCAACAAATATACATACAGCATTCCTCCAAAGATTATGTGTCATCAGAGTGTGTGTCATAGGAGCAAATGTTGTAGCAGTGCGTGTTATAGGAGCACTTGTTGTGGGAGTGTGTGTTGTAACTGTGTTTTGTTGTAGGGGCATGTGTCCCATGTTGTAGGAGTTTGTGGTAAGAGAGTGTTGTAGGAGCGTGTGTCATAGGAGCACATGCCACAGCATATGTTGTAGGAGCGTGGGTCATAGGAGCTTGTGTACTAAGAGCTTTCATATGAGTGTGTGTCATAAGTGTGTGTGTTATAGGAGCACATGTGTAAGAATGTGTGGTAAGAGGATATGTTGTAGAAGCACGTGTTGTAGGAGCTCATGTCACAGGAGCACTTGTTGTAGGAGCGCTTGTCGTAGGTGGACATATCATAGGTGCACATGTACTAGATTCACTTGTCAAAGGAGCATGTCTCGTAAGAGCATGTGTTGAAGAAGAGTGTGTTGTAGGAGCATGTAAGAAAGGAGCACTCGTTGTAGGACCACATGTCATAGGAGCATGTGTCGTAGGAGTGTGTGGTAGGAGGATGTGTTGTAGGGGCACGTGTTGTATACGTTTTGAGAACATTTCACATAAAAGATGCACATTTATTATGGGCATGCACAAAAAATATATGCAGCATGTCTCCTAAGAGCACGTATCAAAAGAGCATATGTCATAGAAGTGTATTTCATAGGAATGCATGTCATATCAGTGCATGTTGTAGGAGCACTTGTTGTGGGAGTGTGTATTGTAACAGTGTATTGTAGGACCATCTGTCATAGGAGCGCATATCATAAAAGTGTGTGGTAAGAGGGTGTTGTAAGAACGTGTGTCGTAGGAGCACATGTTGTATCATATGTAGTAGGAGTGTGGGTCATAGGAGCTTGTGTACTAGGGGTTTGGTTTAAGAGTGTGTCTCATAAGAGTGTGTGTAGTAGAAGCACGTGTTGTATTAGTTTGTGGTAAGAGAGTGTGTTGTAGGAGCACTTGTCATAGGAGCGTTGGTCATAGGTGCACATGTCGTAAGTTCACTTGTCTCGTAAGAGTGTGTCTCATTGGAGGGTGTGACGTAGGACCGCTTGTTGTTGGAGCGCACGTCATCAGAGTGGGTGTTGTAGTAGAGTGTTATAGGAGGCGTGTCATATGAGCACATGTAGTAAGAGCACATGTTGTAAGAGCACACATCACAGGAGTATGTCTTGTGAGAGTGTGTCATGGGAGCATGTGTCATAGAAGCTCGTATCGTAGGAGCTCGTGTTGTAGAAGCTCCTGTTGAAGGCGCTTGTGTTGTAGGAGTGCATGTCATAGGTGTACTTGTTGTAGGAGCATGTGTCTTAGGAGCGTGTGTTGTAGGACTGCTTGTTGTAGAATCACTTGTCGTAGGAGCACGTCATGCAGGAGCACATGTTGTAGGAGCATATGTCACAGGAGAATATCTCATGAGAGTGTGTCATAGGAGCGTGTGCCATAGGAATGTGTTCCATGGAAGCTTGTGTCATAGGAGCATGTGTCATAGGAGTGTGTGTCATGGGAACGTGGGTCGTAGAAGCGTGCATAGTAAGAGTGTGCATTGTAACAGTGTGTCGTAGGAGCATGTGTCATAGAAGCATGCATCGCAGGAGTATGTCATACCATAATTTGTAGGAGCATGGTTGTAGGAGCTTGTCGTAAGAATGTCTTTCCTAATAGTGTGTTTTGTAGGAGCACATGTTGTAGCCATGTGTGGTAAGAGGGTCTGTTGTAGGAGTGCATGTTCTTGGAGCGAATGTTGCAGGAGCCCTTGTCGTAGGAGCATTTGTCGTTTGTGCACATGCCATAGGTGTACTCTTCGTAGAAGCATGTGTCATAGCAGCATGTGAGGTAGGATCGCGGGTCGAAGGACCATGTGTAATAGGAGCACATATTGTAGGAGGGTGTCTTAGGAGGGCGTATCATAGGAGCATGTGTCATAGGAGCATGTATTGCAGGAGCATGTCTCATGAGGGTGTGTTATAGGAGCATGTGCCATAGGAATGTGTTTCATAGGAGTTTATGTTGCAGGTGCACATGTAGGGGGTGCACGCAATTACATCTGAAAATGACATGAAACTAAGCCCTGTTTTTTCACGTGTTTTCAGAAGATGCAATGGCATAATGTATGAACTGTGAAACTCATACATTCTTCGCACAGTTTGTATGAAAAATGCATCTTCATACTTGGCATGCACGATATACACATACCACTCAAAATTAGAATACTCGATTTTCACATTTTCTTTTCAGTGCACCAATTCCTGATAAAATCTAGGCACATGGCAAAAATAGCGAAAATCGAAGCAACCACTTTTGAGATATTTGGGCTGAAACTTTGGGTTTCTTCCCACAGGAAAACCCTGTGTTAAAAGGTGTTCAAAACACGATAAAAGTAAAAATAAATTAAACTCCCAGCACAGAAGATCGCCTCTGACCTTTGCTTCCTCGGCGCAGCAGTGAGGGTCGGCCTCATTAACCATGCAGCAATGTTCTGTGTGCCCTGAAGAGTGAGCCATCGGGAGCAGGAACAGGAGAGAAATTACAAGTTCTGTCGGGAGTGGGTCGGAAGGAAATTATGTTGTGATGATGGGTCGGGGGACGGGAGCGAGTATCCCAGCTAATCTGAACAAATGATTCAGTAATTGAGACATTGTGGAGGACGCCCGCCAAGAAAGAAAGCACGCTACAGAGGAGAAGACCCCGGGTGGGCCCTTCCGGGACAGCAGTGGATGGTGCTACCGGTAGGAAACATGAAGAGAACAGAAACAACACAGGTACTGATGTTAGGGGGGGTAATTGTAAAAATCTATTAAGAAAGCTTTGAGTACTCAGAAAAAAGGATTAAAAAAAGGAGAAAGATTGAAAGAATGTTTAATAAAATGGGAAAAAGAAAGAAGATAAAGAAAGGGAGAACTACTGATACAGATGATACAGAGAGCAGCGCCAACGACAAGAAAGAGCACCTTAAAACATGGCTTAAGCATAAGGGTACAAGAAAGAACAAAACTTGTTTACAAAAGAAAAAGATAGTTAAAGGAGCTTTGAAGCCAAAGTATGGGAGAAGGTCAGCATGTAGAGAGCCACATAGAAGATTCAAAAGAACTCTGGCACATTGAGAAGAAAGTTAAAAAGAAGATTTAGAGTAAATAATTTATTGAGATCTATTCCCTATTAGAATACATTAGAATGTATTTTAGAAGCGAGGTTTGGATATTTCCAAAGATGACAAAAAGAGGATGAAAAAACAGTTTCAGTGGAGCGTACCTTTCAAAATTGTTTAACAGCCTTCCACCTTTTGGCAACCATAATTCTTCAAGGAGGGTTTATGTAAGGAACTCATTGAGGCAATAGTAAAGAAAGACACAAATGGGTTTATGGTGTTTCCAACGAAGATTTTCCATTGAAGGTAAGTACCACCGATTTTTTTCCATCGAAAACTGTTCCATCACATTCCTATACATAAAGTGTGAAGTGTAAATGCATCGAAACCCTTTCATCAAATAGGGTTTTGTTACATAAACACTTTACATTTATTTGCATAGAAATTCGATGGAACATAACGTTACAGGGAGCTGTCCAGTGCAAAAATCTATATTTTTAACACTGCACAGCTCCTTGTAACTTACAGTATTTATTTTGATTTGGGGGGTCTCACCCCCATACACCGCTCAACTCCCCTCAACTCCCAGGTGTACTCCCCCTGTAACCACCCACACCAACCCCCATTTTCAAAATGTAACCCTTGTCCATTGCTGAAATCTTTAATGTATTTCAGCACTGGCAGCTCCATGTAAGTTGTTGTATTTATTGTTTATTGGGGGGTCCCCCCTAAATCCAAGGGCACCCCCTAACCCTTGCCCTAACCCTTACCCTAACCCTTGTCCTAACCCTAATTCTAACCCTTGCCCTAACTCTAATGCTAACCCTTACCCTAACCCTTGCCCTAACCCTAATTCCAACCCTTGCCCTACCCCTTACCCTAATCCTTGCCCTAGAACTAACCCTACCCCTAATTCTAACCCTTTCCCAAACCCTTGCCCTAACCCTAATCCTAACCCCAATTCTAACTCTTACCCTAACCCTAACCCCTGCCCTAATGCTAACCCTTGCCCTAACCCTAACCCTTGCCTAAAATCCATCAAACTGCATTGAAATTCATTCAATGAATATGCTTTTCGATGGAAAGTATTTTAAATGAATAAAATTCTATGGATATTAATTCGATTAATTCATTTTCGATAGATACTCTAGATACCACACAAGTGATCACAGTTCAAGGATGTACACTAAACTGTATGTAGGTTGTAAAAATGCCTACTCTAAACCTAAACCTAAGATGGGAGCAAGCGTCCACCATCAAATGAAAATAAGGCAGTCCTAGTGGCGTTGTGTCAAATAAAAAGGGCTTATATTAAGAAACCTATTGCCAAACCTTATAACTAATACAAAAACGGTGTGGGAAAGTTCTGAAGAAAAGAAAGAAGTGTTCACAAATAATATGCCAGGATGCGTTAGTTTGGCTCTCCCTTCCCCATGTTTTTTAGCACGGGGTAAGGTGGGATCTTGGAGCACAGCACACACTTGGGCTTCCTTAGCATGAGTCGACAGTTCTGTACCAGTTTATCAGGAGCCTCGATGGGCAAGTCTCTTGCCTTCGAGGGTCTGACGTATTCAAATAACAAAACAGAAGTTCCTTCAACAAAATAAAAGTTTGTTTCCTGGTTTTACTTAGGGTGAGGATTCTTCACCCCTGGGTCACCCTCTCCAAGGCGTTGACCCTTGTTTCTCATGATGTTGGGTGATAGCTTTTCACCCCCTAGATCTCCTTCTTCTGGGCTTAGATCCTCAAACCGTTCCTATCGTTATCAAGGCCTTCGGTGGTAGAGTTTTCTGATTCCGAGGGCATGATAGTTTTACAACAAAACAACTAACAAACACATAGTTCTATTCTGCGTATTTCTTTGGTGATGGATTCACCCCTGTGTCTCCCTCTTCGGGGCGTAGACCCCTCTCTGCTTTCTGCATCACTGTGCCGGGTTCACTATGGCTTTTTTGGATGATGTATAAACGCTTGGGTTCCCCTCTTCCGGGCGCAGACCCCTCCTTGCTTTCAGCCTCCCTCCACTGGGTTCATTATGGCTTTTCTCAGGTGATAGATTCACCCTTGGGTCCCCCCCTTCTGGGTGCAGACCCCCATTTGCTTTCAGCCTCCCTCCACCGGGTTCACTTTGGCTTTTACAGCATTCATTAATTTTAACGTCTTTTTAAACAGTTCAAGTGGACATCCCTCAGACGGGTTCACTCTTGTCAACACACTGGGCCTCATTACGACCCAGGCGGTAAGTTACCGCCTGGGCCGTGACTTTACCACCATGGCGTAAACTACGTTTACGCCACGGTGGTTGGCGGACTTACCGCCCCATTCCGACCTTGGCGGGGCGGTAAGTCCCCAATCCCCATTTACCCTTCCCCATTCCCATTTTTGCCCCATAGGGCATAATGGGAGTGGGGAAGGCGTTAATTACGCCACCGTAAATTACGGTGGCGTAATTAACTCCATGGTCCCTTAGCGCCATGGATTTTAACACCTGCTAAAAGCAGGTGTTAAAAGCGCCATGGCACTAAGGGACCTCGTACTCAGGCGGTAAGGGTCGGCGCTGTTAACGCTGCCGTAAACCCCTTACCGCCTGGGTCGTAATGAGGCCCACTGTTTCTTGGGACTTTAGACTCACCCCCCTCTCATCAGCATCCCTCTTCCGGGTTCACTCTTGCAAACTTCACATTAACATTTACTTTCAATGTTCAGGGGATTCGCTTCCCTTGCTTTCTCATACGGCGGGATTCACTTCCCTTGCTTTCGATATAGTTCTTAGGTCAATGGCTTTCGACTGTATAGGGATTTTGCTTGACTTCCTGTATGACCACTTTGACCTATCTTGGCAGCTCTCTTACGGCCTTCTGGTATCTGTAGTTTCACTCAAATAGGGATTGACCACAGTTTCTCGGAGCAGCACCCACGTGGTAACAGTCCCCTTTAGCAGCTGGTCTCCCCTTTACAATGTTACAGTTCTTTTGAACCTCTTTCACTTTGCAATTATGCAATTTTCATTCACCACAGCCTAGTTCTTATCGGCTCTCCCCTCGACTCACTGGCTCAACCACTTGACTTTCTTTTTTCCTGCAGTCAAGGCCGGTACCATGGAAGCAGGAGTTGCCCTCGCTCCAGTTTATCAGCATCAATATGATCCGTGTACCGTTGACATCTGCTGCAGCACACTTGTCCTCGGCCTTACAATTCCTTCAGCGGACGGTTTGCAGGGTTTCGTTGAAAAGCACAAGGTTGTGTCTCTCCTCATCAGCCTCTCGATATTTGCCGCCTGTCTCCTCCGCTTGAACTGCCGGGTCTGGATAGCTGTCTCGTCGTGCGGTTTGCCTTGCTCATACCATGCTCTCTTGCTCCACCCTTTATCCCTGTGGGAAAAGGAAAGGGCCGTCAGGTGTGTGTGATTCAGGTTAACTGCCTGTCTTTGTCTGATGCTGGTTTTGGGACAACCCTAGGGTTAGTCTTTTGGTTTTCATGGTGTGAATACGTGTTTGAGTTGGAAAAAGAGGGTGGTAAAGTTTCCAGGTATCCTACAGGGTCAAAAAAAGTTTCATAGACAGTTGTTTCATCTAAATTTGTTTATTGGAGTGTTTTTTCATCGAAAAGAATATTCATTGCATTTTATTTCATTGAATTTCAAACTTTCAAATATAACATAAAGTGTAAATGTATTATTTATAACTTTTTTGTCATATAACTTATGATTTCTTATTATTTCCTTATATTAACCTTTAATAATTAATTGAAAATTATTTGTGTAGATATCATTTTTTGCCACTTGGTGTCACTGTGTGATCCTTTTTTTCAACACGTTTCCGTTGACGTTAATACGTCGCTGCTATTTTGGATCTTGCACTTTCCGGATAGGACGTTTCCTTTGGATTTCCTGTTTTGGTTGTTCTTCTTATTTTTTTTAGAATTGATATTTTTTCTGTGGTTGCTGATTTCTGGGATTTTTTTTTTGTCCGTGGATGCTGGAATAGTCTTTTTTCCAGTATTCTATGGCTTTTTTCTTCTTCTTGGACTTTCGTTTTCGTTCCTACTTTGCTGATTCGTTCGTGGATTTTGGCAAAAAAAAATTCCTGGATTTACGTGTTGCTGCTTTCTGGTCGGATGCTTGCTGTTTTTTGGGTTCTTTTTTCTTGTTTTTTCCTGTGGATGTTTTTGTTTTTAGATTCTTTTTCTTGCTTTTTCCTGTGAATGTGTTTGGATTTGTGGATTGTGGATTTCGTACATGATTCTTGGTATCCTGAGGCAGTGGTAAGTTATTTTTTGGATCATTTAAAACATTTTTTTTAATTAGCATTAGTTTCCATAGAAACCTTTTAGATGTTACATGGTACATTACCAATCAGCACAGATGATAGAAAAAAACAGCCCAGAACAGAAGAAAAATGAAAAAAGAATAAAGACTTTAGAGGAATGAAAGTAATGTAGAAAAATAAAAAGAATTTGGGAGGAGACAAAGGCAAAAAGGAACGAATAACAGAGAATAAAGAATAAAATCCTTCTAGCAGAAATATAGGTTAGAACTTAATTTTATTAAGTTTCTGTAAAGAGAAAAAGGCCTTAAAAGTTAATCTTTCTTTTTCTTCTCATTTTGACCAAGATGAGAACGATTTAGTCTTTCTCTTTCTCCTACATCTTTGCAAATATGATTGACACCAGTTCATGCAGAGCAAATGTTAGTGACAGCCTGGTCCCTTGCAAGAGAAGTTGCCAAATGTCGTCTTTGGTTAAAGATTAATTGTCAACAAAGAAATTTCACAGTAAATTGAATCGAGTGTCGTCCACTGCTTGAGAATTCATAATCAGGTGGGGGTAACGATTCTAGTTCATGGCCGAACAGCCTGCAGCCATAGTCTCTTGCTTCTTAGCGTTCCTTACTCTAGAATCTCCTTTGTAGGGAATAAATTGAAGCGCAGTCTTAGGAATTGTCGTAAAATTGCAGAGGGGAACTTACTCAAATATGGGGGAATAGTTCCTTGTTTACTTAGTGCTGTACAGTACTCAACTATTTATATTGAATGCAATACCGTTTAAATAGTTCAATTCGTCCACTTTTTCTAATTCCATAACGCATTGTTTTAATCTTTCTTGCTTTCTGTGTTTTTTCTTTTGATATCACTTGTGCTATTTGCATTTCTTGGTTTGCTTGTTCTAATTTTAAATGTTTAAGAAATGACCATAAGCTTGGATTATTTGTTTTGAAAGATTGACGTAGTCCATAGTGCCATCCTTGTATTTTATTGTTTGTTTTTGCATGTGCTTTCAGCAATGATTGATAACAATTTCATAATTTCTTATCAAATCTTGCTCTCCTCCTTGATCCGCTTCTAGTTATCTGTCCTATCCAAGTTTTATCAAAATAATTGAGCAGTGATTATATGTATTGTTCATTGACTTTATAAAATTCAGATTCGGTTAAATGTTCGTAATATTCTTCAACATGATTTATCGGGACAAAGGCTAATGAAAACAGTAATTTTATGTTGTGCTGGAATTCTAAATCAATAATGTGCATCCCAATGTGTTGCAATTTTTGCCAAATTGATTGTGTAAAAGGAAATAAACATCCCTGGATTTTGCATAATAGAAAAATGTCATTAATTGGTTTAATTTGCTGTATTTCGTAATCAAGAACAATGATTTCTGGTGATTTGGAGGTAATGTTCTCACAAAGGAATCTAAAAATGTGTTTATATTGTCCTTCTGATTTGTTTTGCATATACATATATTAACGGGATTAGTGAGTCTTCAATTATTGCATTTATACTGTAAAAGTGTGAAAAGGGCTTAGGACAAACTTTGAAGGTTGCATCAACATGCCATATTTGCGAGTTTTTTAAGTATTTCATATTTTTAGAGATTCCAAACATCAATAATCTTTGGTCGTTTATTTCTTTATTTAATAATAAGACTTTTTCATTTTTTTCCAGTACTGTCATTTCTGGTGGTAATTCGATGTCTTGGAAGTTTTCAGGTGTTTTCAGAAATGTAGTTTGAACTTGTCTTTGTTTCCATGTTTGCCTTTGCAATTTTTTCATCTGAGGCATTGTCACGCTCACCTGATTCCCAGGGAGGCGCAGGTCTGGCTTCGAGTGCTGATGCTTCTTCTATGGTGAAGCGCAGGACTCTGAAGATGGACTCACTGGCTCGCAGGAATATTCCCCTTAGGCACTGGAAGGATGAGTTCTCCATCCTGCTTCTGATGCAGGGGCGCGTTGAAACCCAGTTACTTCACTGGATTGAGGTTTGATGGGAGTTCAAATACGCTTGACTATTCAGGTGAGGCGCTGTAAGAGTTCTGTAGCAAGTTCCAAAGTTCAAGCTTAATAATAATGTTCATTGTCTTATTGCAGCAAGCGCTAACGCTTATGTATTTTTCCCCTTAGGGGCCGGGGTTCAGAATGCCGGAGATATGGCACCGACCCGAAGTGAAACGTGCAGTTCCAGTAAATGACAGGTAAGTTCTGGATGAGCGTTCGGGTAATGTCTTTGCATTCGCTCATTCAATGTCTTTGTCTTTTTTCCCCATAGGGGCCGGGGTCCGGAATGCCAGGAAGCGGCAGGACCCGAAATGAAATGGGAATGACCCAACAGGTAAGTCTTAGAAGGAAACTGAGGTTTTCCTATTCCCTTCCTTCTCTCACCTTGTGTTCTTGTCTTTTTCTCTCTAGGCTCTGGGAAGTGGCTGCGGATCCGGATGATCGCTGCTGAAGATGGAGGTGCCCAGGATAGGTGAGTGAAATGCAGCGCTGCAGCGATCGAAGCGAAATGCTTTTAAAATGATGTCTTCCCTTTCAGGATCGTCGGTGTGAAGTCTCCGTGATGCAGCTTTAGCTGGTAAGGTCTTCCTTCTCTCCAATTCTCTCTTATCTCCCTTTGCAGGCGACCCAGGATGCTGACAGGCGTGGCTGAAGTCCAGATGCAGGAGCTGACACGGTGAGCGTCCAGCTGCGAGGAGCAGAACAACGCGAAGCGTGAGTTGCTGATCGGGCGTGGTTTAAATAGCTTTGGAAGAAGTTCCAGTTATGTATCCTTCCACCGATCAGGTATGTATCCTTCCCCGACCACACCCAGGGGAAAGTAGCTCCACAGGTAAAGTAGTTCCATTCAAGCCTCAAGAGGGCCTGGATGGTCTGCATCAGGTAAGTGCACCGTAAAACACTTGAATACATGTCTAGCTTTATGAGCCTAGCGCCTAAGGTGCCAGGACAGGGGTCCAACATGAGCCTGGCGCCTAAGGCGCCAGGACTGTGTCCAAAGGGCCCCAGCTTGGGCCCGCTGGCACTTCCCTGGGGGAAATGATGTCTGCCTCTGGGGTTGCTGGGTCAAACCTGGCTCCTTGGAAGTAGGCATCATGACAGGCATCTGGCCAGCAACATGGAATGGGAGCTTTGAGCATACAAATTGAATTACAGATTCACTTGGTTCGTCCTCATTTTCTTTTGCTGTTTGTTTCAGTTGTGCTATGGTTTTTTTAATCAGAATTTTTGCACTATCTGGTAAGTGGTTGTGTTCCACGTTGTGAATTACATTGTCTCCATGCACTACAGCCCTGCCTTTACATTTGTTTATGAAATAATCAGGAACATTTCATGTACATTCTTTCGTTCATCTCTTTTTCCCTGTTGTATGTATATCCTTTATGTACTAGTTGCTTTTTTCCCCTTTTTGAAACCACAAATTCAATCAATTTGGTCATTTTGATGCACTGGAGAATGATAGAGAAATATGTTTTACCTTAAGGTATATGTTTGTTTTCATTTCCTTATATGCTACATCTATTAATTTAATAAACGGCTCCATTTCACTAGTACTATGAATTTTAACTAACCTGTTTTATTTCGAAATCTTTGAAACTGCCCCGCTTTCTGCACTCACGTCGTTATCAACTGTCACTTCACATGATGTTCTTGGATAGGGCCCTTTCCTCACACTGTACTTTGCTTCATCAAACCAGCTATTCATTTAGATGAAGCAGTTTTGATGAATGTTCATTTTTAATTATACTAATACTGATTCGATGGAAAACTTTTCAGTGAAAAAGTTTTGTTGGAACATATTTTTGATGAAAACAAATCGATTAATAGACATGTAACCGAAGGGAAAGAGGTGTTACATAGAATTATAACGCTCGTATTAGGGCTTTTGGTGATCTCGGAAGGGTTGGTTTTGTAGAATTTTTGAAATGAGCAGGAGGGTTTGAGGGAACTGTAGCTGTTGGTGACATTTGTCTGGGAGTTCGAAAAGCGATCAGAGGGACGGGATTGGTAGGGTTTGTGAAGAAAACGGAAATAATCAGGATCGTGAAATTAACAGAGGGGGTTATGGGAATGGTAGTGTTTTGTCAGGGTGTACTGGGTGTTCAAGAATGAATTATCAGAGGGACGTGGAGCCAAAGGATGGGGCGTATTTGAGTGGAGACGGGGGAAACAGGGATTCTGGGATATATACCTTTTGGTTGCAACTGGGTTTAGGACCTTAAAGGATTGGTTATGTACGGAGGGTTTGTTGGATCTGGGCAGGAGAGTTTTAATGGGCGGAAACGAGGCAGAGTTATTATATCCTATGAAGGTGTTAGGGAGTTCGCTCTCCTCTCCTTCTCCCTGGCGTGTGCCATGCCGTATCTCACCTGGGGTATAACCATGAGCACAACCCCATCCAGGTGATCCTCTCTTGTTCATCTCCTCCTAGGGTTGGGGTCTGAGAATGTCAGCCCTTCCCAAGCCACCTGAATAAGGTGTTCCCGAGGTCTCCTTGGGAGAATACCCTCAGGTTTCTCACAGTTTGCATTAATATCATACGAAAACACTGTGCTTGAAGTCTACAAAACATCTGTAGGGCATGCTTGCCTCATATACGACAGTGAATTTAGGATGTTCATGGACAGTTACCCAGTTCTAGCATGGGATAAGGGAGAAGCAAATCTGTATATTTTTAAGGTTTCAAGGGGAAAACGACACAGGCACCTGCACACACGTCCGGGCAACAAGCTGGGAAACCCTACTATCACAACCCATACAGGTCCAATGACAACTATCAACAAAACAAAGGGCGGTAGCCTTTTCATAGGAGACAATCTTGGGGTTAAAAAACATATAGTCGCAACACACCACAGTTCTCGCCCACAGCGCATGATGCACCGTAGAGTGGGAATACAACAATATGTTGGATGTTTGAGAAGGGTTAGTGTAATTGGGGAAATGAGTGCAGGTACAGGCATCAGTGTGGCAAATGTGGAGGAGAACAGAGCAGCACCAAATGCACAAGAGTTTACCTAAAGCAACTGAAACCAAAAATCCCTAAGTTTCAAGGGGTGCTGGGCAAATGACCAATCAAATTGCAGGCACTGTTAAAATGGCTGCACGTGTGTTCAGATAAAGTGATCAGCAATTTTCTTATGCAAGGTTTTACACATGGGTTTTTCATACCCTTTAAAGGCAGCAGCTCATAGGCCATCCCCAATAACCTTAACCCGATAAGGCATAATCCTGACACAGTGAGGGAAAAAATACAGAAGGAAATAGTTTGGGACATGGTTAGTGGCCCATGGGAGGCGTTACCGTTCGCTGAGTACATCTTAACACCGCTAGGCTTGGTTCCCAAAAAACAGAAAGGAGAATACAGGATGATTCATCATTTATCTTACTCCCCAGGAAAGTCAGTGAATAATGTCATCCCGGACACTGAAGCGGCAGCGTCTCGCACCAGCTTTCAAGAAGCAATTCAGGTAGTTAAAAAGGCTGGGAAAGGAGGTTTATGAGCTAAGCAGACATTCAATCTGCTTTCAGGCTGCTACCGGAGCACAGAAGCTATCGCCTTGCATGTTTTCAATTTGAAAACAAATTTAATTTTGACAAGTGCTTACCAATGGGCTGTGCCAGATCATGCGCCTTCCTTGAAAAGCTGAGCTGTTTTCTTCAATGGGCAGTCCAGAAATCCAGAGCCAGAGGCAGAGGCCGTCCATTACTTGGATGATTTCTTATTCACAGGCCCAGAAGGGTCTGATGTATGCAGATGGGCATTGGCGAACTTTAAAGAAATAACTGAAAAATGGGGCATCCCTCTGGTGCATGAGGAAACGGCCGACCCTTCCCACATAATTTCATACCTGGGTATATACATTTGAAAAAAGGTGAATGCTGAATATCCCTAAAGAAAAGGTAGAAGACTTACTTCTTAATTGCTGCATTGGCAAGAAAGGAGAAGGCAACAGTGAAAGAGGTGCAGTCACTGGCAGGTAAGCTTAATTTCACGGCCAGGGGAGTGCCACAAGGGCAAACTCTTTCAAGAAGGACTGAATTAAAGACAAAAGGGGTGACAAAGCAGCGTTTTCTTGTCAAAGACCTTGCAATGTGGGAAGAATGTTTAAGTCATCTCAATGGTTCAGTCAGATGGCGCACGCCATTAAACCAAGAAGACTGGAGATCATTATTTACTGATGCAGCAGCAGTACAGGTGTTGGGGCAATTTTGGGGCGAAAGTGGTGCACGGGCCCCCGGCCTCAGGCATGGCAGGACAACGGTTGGACCAAAAATATCACATTACTGGAACTCTTTCCCACCGGGATTGCCATATGCCTGTGGGGCAAAGAACTAAGAGATAAAGAGTTGACTGTGTAGTCAGACAATATGGTTGTGGACACAAAATCAACAGGAGATCCACATCATGCCAATTTGTTTTGGAGGTGCTAAGGGCAATGACAAAAATGGCGCTAAAATACAATATTGAGGTAAAAGCAAAACATATTGCTGCCAAGGAAAATGACATCACTGATGCTTTATCCCATTTACAGTGGGAAACCTTCACGCTATTCAGACCGGATGCAGACCAGCAGATGACAGCAGTACCAGAGGAAGTTTGGAGAATTTTGGAGGATCACAAGTGATTACGGAACATACCATGCTGATCGACGGAGGCAAAGAAAGAGAGAACCACACACCAACAGATCGGCCTTCGATCTGGTCGACCATGAGATCTTGTGCAACCACCTACAAATAGCTGCCCACTTCTCTCAAGATGCAACTAACTGGATCCAATCCTTCCTTAATAACCGTACAATGAGAGTCTTCTCATTAACAGCAGCAGCCGACCCTATCTCGATCACGTGCGGTGTACCGCAAGGATCGTGCGTCTCCCCTACACTTTATAACATTTTTACGAAGCCCCTTTTTGATGATCTAGATGATCTGGGTATCACCTACACTAACTACGCCGATGATACCCAGATCCTCATCCCGTTGTCGGGGGATTATGACAAGGATTTGGCCTTCATTAATAAAGTGTACCTCATCATCCAGGCATGGATGGCCTCACACGGACTATGCCTGAATGATGACAAGACGGAACTTCTCATTCTAGGCTCCACACACCACCTTAACAAACTGGGCCACAAATACTCCTCATTCATAATTGACAACAACAAAATCATGGTAGCTAAGGAGATTAAAACCCTCGGATTCTATCTAGATTCCACCCTTACCTTCAACAAACAAGTGAACGCAATGGCCTCCGCCACCTCTTACACTTGCAAACTTATCAGGGCAGCCAAACCCTTTCTCTCCCCCACCAACTGCACCACCTTGGCCAGGGCGCTGATCCTGTCCAAGTTGGACTATTGCAATGCCTTATATGTAGGCTGCAACAAATATATCTCTAACAAAATCCAAATACTCCAGAACAATGCCCTCAGAGCGGCCCTTAGCATCCCGAAGAAAGCCCATATCTCAGATTCCAGAAGAACTGCTAATTGGCTATCCACCAAGGACAAGATATTTCTTAAATCAGTGTCTTTGATTCATAAATGCCTCCACCAAGCAGCCCCCCAATACCTCATCGCCAGATTTACCAGACCCACCCTCTCCCGCCCCGCGAGAACGGCCAATTCCAACCTTCTTCTGGTGCCCAGGTTTAAACGTACTACATCTGGAGGAAACAGCTTTCCAGTAAAAGCAGCACAATACTGGAACTCCCTCCCTCCGTCATGCAGGGAGGACCTACCCTACCACCAGTTCAGAGCTAGGACCATCCACTGGCTCAAATCTCTCGATTCACAATGACTCTTAGAGACCCAGATGTGCCACTACCATGTGGCGCCTCACTGAATGTAAATTTGTTTATAGTATTGCCCTAATGCACATGTTATGTTCGTCCCCTACGCATTAATTGTAAATATGTTTATAGTACTGCCTTTATTGTACATGTTCTACCCTCCTACTTGGCGTGATATTTCCGGCAATGTAACCCTAGCTGGACCTCGCCACACGTATGTAACGAAGCTTTGCAACCCTCTTGCTGCCTTTGCGCCTGGCTACCTTCGGGATAGGTGCGCATTACAAATAAATACAATACAATACAATACAATACAACGCACACCAGTGATGGGTGCCACACGTGGTGGTCTTAATTGGAAGGAATCCAAGGCACCCAAAGGCGTATTACTGGATCTGACAAGTAGCGCTTTGGCTTCAAGAACAGTGAAGCAATGCAGTAAGTGCCTCATTACATTAAAAGAAATAACAAAGGTGGAAAACACCAAAGAGATAAAGGAAAAGGATGATAATACATTTGTGCATGGGTTTTCCTGCAGAATAAAAATAAATCTTGGGTGGTATCACACCTTTCAGCAGTAGCATAGTTTGTGAAAATAACAGAGGGCTTGGACCTGACACACAGTGCATTGGTGAAATAGCTTTGAAAGGGTGAGCTAGGATGGAAGGTGACAATAGAGATGTGAGACACCTATTGAATTTTAAGAAACTTCTGGTAGTGATGGGCACACTGGATCAGTGCTATTGCTAAGATTTGAAAGTGGGAGCATTTGACCCTATTTTTTAAAGATGGGAGTACAATTATTTTTTAGGGAGTAAAAATGCAACTCCAAATTCCCAATAAGAGTATTTTTTAAACAAGTAAAATTGTTTTAACTGAAAAACGGAAATATTTTTGTAATATTTATTTCTTTGCACCCAGTTATTCAGATACATGTTTACTTCTTCTAATCAGTCAGTTAAAATATTCGTTTCTTCCTGTGGTACTACATGCAATACTGGACCAAACATATCCATGGAGCTGTGAGAGAGAAAGCAGGGGGGCAATATTCTTTCAACATGTCTTTTTTCCTATTTTTTGTTGGGAGTATTGTTACTCCCTATTTGTATTTTGTGGGAGTATTTTCCAATTTATAGGGTGTAAAAGTGGCTGATACACGCCTTATCTGTAGGGCTGCACTGGATGATATATGCATCTGTACTTATGAGATAAAGTTATTTAAAGCAGTGTTTTTGTTGGCACGCTTTGGGGCATTCAGAGTGAGTAATCTTATAGCCAGAAGTACAACAGCTGAGGACGGTTCAGCCATGGTGGATATCGCATGGGTAAGGCAAGCATGGCAATAATGTTGAGGAAGTCTAAAACAGATCAGCAGGAGAAAGCAAAGCTTATCAATTGTTGGGAAGGAGAGAGGGTCTTCTCACACCCCTAGGCAATTCCAAATGAGAAACAAACACTAAACCACACTTCAAGAGAGCAGGGCAATCGGGGGCATGCACATAGGAGAGTCATCAATTGCGCAGTGCATGCATTTGGGGCTACATAGTTGAGGCAATTGTAAACGCCATCTTAGTTAATGGAAGCCATTTTGGAACATAGGCCCAAGCGCAGTGAAAGAACCAAATGTGTTAGTATTCGGCTTGCATTAATGGCACTGACATAATTCACACCATGAGTGAGCTTCAGAGAGTTACAAGCCTTTCGTTGCCTGAAAGGCTGCAGACCTTCATGCCCCAGGACAAATGTGCTCTGCAAGGCCACGAGAAGGGGAGAGCGCCTCTTGGCAGTTACCATCCCACGAGACAGATAGCATGGCCATTAGCCCCAACACCACCTCTACATCAAAACTACAGCCCTCCTGTGGTTTCATCCTAAAACCCCCTCATACCACGGTGCCAGTCAGGCCCAAACCACCAACCAAAGCTATAAGACCCCCCAATCGATCAAAAAGATCACAAAGCAAGGCCATCTTGCCTTCACATTTGGGTCATGTGATTTGTGCTGCAAGTTGCAAGGGAGGGAAGAAATTATAGCTCAAAACGAGGGTGGAGGACCTTGGAGGCTACTGGCGCATCTAGGAGTGGGTGAATTATGCAAGTTGGTATGACCTTGGCTCTCCCCCTGGGCCCATCTCTGTGTCTGCCAGGTGCGCCATTACAGTGATAGAATAGCATTGTTTTCGAAATAAGCAATTGCTTGTTAGGCCCTGTTGTATCACCTAGCAGCACCCACATGGACAGAGATGGACAGGAAGGCTGGGACCAATGACCTAGTACCCCTGTAGAGTAGGCCGCCCATGTATAGGGTCACTCCAACCAGCCTTGCAGGTTTTTACTGTATGTAATGACGACATTGATAATGCAAGGCCACCTTTTACCTTGCTGCCCATCCCGACCTTGCCAGAATGTTCGGCGGCAGCAGAGTTCTTTGCTGATGCATTTATATTTTGCAGAAGTAAATACTTGCTATCCTTGCAAGCGGTATATTGGGCCTTTTTCCCTAGCAGGTTGTATTTCTTCTGGTGTAAGCATGCAGGGGCGTGCCTTCACAATTTTCTTTTATATTTGTATTTATTTGTGACTTATATAGTGCTTTTCACCAAAGTGCTGAACAGAGAACACAATTAACAGTACAATCAAATGCAGGGTTAAAAATTACAAAAAGGTATTCATGGTTGTCGTTCTAAGTGAAAAAGATAGGTCTTAAGAGTAGTACGAAATAGAGAGTAAGAGGTAATAGAACGAAGAGATAGTGGAAGAGCATTCCAGTGAGAAGGAGCTAGCAAAGTAAAAGAGTGAAATTGTTATTGGACAAAGGGGGGGGCGAGGAACTGATCATAGAAATTGAGTCTGAGAATGAAGAACATGTGCAGGCAATTAAAAAGAGAGAAGAGAGGAAAGATAAGAGGGTGGAAGGCCATAGACAGATTTAAAGAAATGAGAGAGAAAGCCAAATTTGAGACGAGAGTGAAACGAAAGCTAGCCAAGAGAAAACACTTGCAGAGAAATTGATTAACGAGGGGAAAGAAGGTATAGGAGACAAATAGAAGCATTGAAAATAGACTTTAAAGGGACGAAGCGAGAGACAGGGAGTCCAAAAAGTCTGAAAGAGCAATAGAATAATTATGAAAAGATAAGTGAAGAAATCAAATGTTTGGTGGCATCAGACATACGAAAAGGATGAGATTTGCAAATGTTAAACAGATGATAATGACAAGCATGTGAAGTAATAGAGATGCGATGAGAAAAGGATAAATCAGTATCAAGATAAAAACCTTGATACTGCAGAGACGAGCAGAAGATGAAATAGGTAGTTGTGACGGAGGAAATGAGACAAAAGAGGGAGGAGGAGAAGGATTAGTATTCGTGGCAAAAAGAGAACTTCAGTTTTAGTAGCATTTAAGAGGAAAAAATCATCCGACGTCCAGGATTTAATAGCTAGAAGACACATGTGGTATTATTATGAATAGAAGATGAACAGGAGGAAAAAGGCGGAAGAATCTGGGTATCATCCACATAGAAATGATGGGCTATTCCAAAATACGAGTCTCAAGTCGAGAAGACTCCAGGTAAGGGTTTGAGGTCGTAAGAGGTCAGAACAGGCTGAGTGACGTCCCCTTGGATACCAGGTGAGCGTTACAGAAGATAGGAGAAGAGTATGATCCACAGCTTCAAATGTCGCCGATAAATCCTATAGAATCAAATGAGAAGTGTGTTTAGAGTAACAAGCAGAAAGCAGGGAATCACAAACAGAAACGAGAGCAGTTTCAGTGGAGTGGCGTGGAGAGGACAAAGGCCAGACTGAGAACAAGGAAGAATAGAGTTTTCAATGACAAAAGCAGAAACCTGGGAATAGACAAGACATAGGAGAACCTTAAAGAGATAGGGAAGAAGGGAAATGTGTCGAAAAAATAGCGGTTAGAGAAGGGTCAAGGGAAGATTTCTTTAGAATGGGAAGAATAGAAGTGTGTTTAAATGAGGATGGAAGGTTGAAGTAAGAAAAATATTAAAGAGAGCAGTAAGATAGGAAACCAGCGATGGATAGACCTTAGGAATGATCAGAGGGAGAGGCAGTAGTGTGGGCACGAGCACGTAAGGAAGAAGTATCAGAATTAGACATCTGAGAGAAAGATGAAATAGCCAAGGTGGACAAGGAGATTGGGAAAGAAAAGCAGACAGTAGACAGTAGAGGAAGGGACAATGGCTGCTCGCAGAGTGGCCACCTTAGAAGATAAATATGAAGAAAAATCAGAGGCAGTGAGAATGGAGTTAAGTGAATAATCAGGAGAGGGGGAGACAGAAGACGGGAAAGTGATTGAAACCGACGCCTAGGATGAGTAAACTGAAACTGCAGAAGATCAGAATAGCATGAGCATTTCGCTGATAGAAGTACATCACATAGTGTGTGATAGGAAGAGAAAAAGACAGCGGATCTGGGTCAGTAAGGGAGCTACGCCAGCATTGCAGCGAAGTACTTGTCGCATGGAGCAAAGGTGGGTAAGCCATGGTTTAGATGGTTTCTGACAAGGGCCTAGATGACAACAACAATTGCCTGGTATGCATCACAAGGATCTTCCTCAGTGTCTGCCTGTTTTTGGGTGGGCAGCTCTTGATCCATAGCAATGGGAGAGTCCTCAGCCGGTTTCAATTTCAGTCAGTGATGAATAGGTCAATCACTGTAGCAGGGTGGGATCTGTCACTGTATGGCACCCATTCCTTCCGCATAGGGGAGACAACGTCTGCTCGATTGGGGCTTTGGTCCACAGAAAATGAAGCAAGTTGGGAGCTGGACGTCTGAGTGTTATAAAAGATACAAAAGGCAAGATCTGATCTAATATAGCATATTTTCTTGACAGGTGGCGGCAGCCCTTTCAAGTCTGCTTGGATCATAGGGCACTCTGTTGTGTCGCGAACAGGAAGAACGCTGGAGGACACACAAGGACTATATTTTAAACAGACAATCACTGCCTGGTGGGGAACATCTGGTATGCTTTGGGAAGATATCCATAATAAATTAGCTGACTTAGTGGGTTTCAGGGAATCCCCAGAATACTTAGTTATACATTTGGGGGGCAATGATTTAGTTAAACTGGGGAGAAACAGGTGGTTTGTGATGCCTGCACATCACTAAATGGCATATTGCATTGTTGGAGCGACACAGAGATTTGTATGTCCGAGATATTACCCAGAAAGCAATGGTGCCGGGCTCTTTCCAACAAAGCAATAGATAGAGCAAGGAGGAAACTGAACAAAGCAGCATCAGGGTTTTGTGGGAGCCTGGGTCTAACTTTTGTCAGACATGGAGGAATAACATAAGACACCCCCGGGCTGTTCACAATGATGGCGTACATTTATCAATGAAAGGCATGGGGTTCTTTTTGGCAGGTATTTTCAACACTTAAGCAGAAAAAGGGTACAGTTACAAGTACTTTTGGGGGAACATGAGCAGCCGTGGACCCACTCAGGTGTGGCGGCACAGTTCAGGCGGAAGTCTGCCCTCACCCCCTAAGATGTGGCGCCAGCCACAAATATGACAGGTCCCACTTTCACAGATCTGGGAATAAAATTATGACAGGTCCCATTTGCACGGATCTGCAAATATAACTATGACAGGTCCCACTTGCATGGACCTGGGAGTAAAAACTAGTTTCATGAGAAATGCTGGCGAGGAAGGGCATCCCTCTTCCTGACCCTGATGTGCCCAAAAGAATGCACCTAGAGATTTGCCGTTTATAATGCTCTGTTGTAATTAATACAGTGTACGGCCTGTTATTTTCCATAATTCCTGTCTCACATGAATCATTTTGTGTGTTGACTAATTGCCTTGTGCTTCTCTGCATCTTATGCACATGGGCGGTGCCAGGATCACCCCATCCCTCGCTAATGCAGTGGCATGGACGCGTCTTTAGGGCCCTTTGGGACACCCGGCACAAACCTTTTTACCCGGGCTGCGTTGGCGGTGCAGCCTGGAACTTCTGCTCCGGCGCTTCACCACTCTCCAATTCAACTGGTCCGCACTGCGCATGCAGACAGGGACTTTATCAGGCACAGCTCGCCCCAACTGGCCCTGGTGAGGGCTGCTTCCCCAGCAGGTAATTGGTTTGCGCAGGCCGCTCCGGACAAGAAGCCGGACAAGAATCCACATTGGCCCCAGGACTTGTGTCACACCTCCCAGGCCATGTTGTCTGGTCCCAGGATTCCCTGGTCATGCTGCCCGTACTTAGGCATCCTTCCTCTCCCCCGCCAAGGCATACTCCACACCAGACCGGTACTGGCATACGAGGCCCAGTTTGAGAATTTGTGAAGACCTGGGAGGCCTCGCAAGGTTGCAACCCCGAAGGGGTTTGAATTGGGGGTGGCCTGTCTGTGCTTCATTGCTTGCTCTCCAACTGTCCTTCTGCAAATCCAATGCCAAGTTCCAGGGTAGGAGGTGTTGTGTCCGGCATGGACACAGTTAACCGGCGTGACGAGACAACCTTGCCACATCGAATACAGCCAATAAGGCTTGCGCATGCTCGCACATGCGCAAAGGAAGTCTGCCGTGTGGGGCACAAAAAGGAAAGTGAAATAAAGGTTAACATTGCAGTTCCTGGGCTCTGTGTCCCTCATTTTGGTGCTGCAGCACGTTCGAGGCCTAAGAAGGGACACACACGTTCTCATGCACAGGGATATGAAAACTGGCAACGAAGGTGGGATTTCAACACCTCTCATAGAAAAAGAAGAGAGAAATACAGCAAGGGGTGAACACCTGTGAGTCTTTCAATAACATACACAACTGAGTGTGCCTGATTGTAGCAGGATGTGGGCGAATGAGGAGAGAGCTAGTCAGAGGCGAGAAAGTGATGCATCTGATGATGAAGGGCCCAGTGCAGCTGCATTTCGTCGAGCAGGCCCTTTTGACATGGGTGATCAACAAGCCCTGGGACAGACATGGGAGAGATGGCTAGGAAGATTTGAGAATTACATGGCTACCTATGATAAAAAATCTCCAGACAAGTTTGCCAGGAGATTACTTATCAATCTGGCTGGTGATGGCGTTGAAGGCCTCAACCCTACGTTCCTGCCTGATGAAGTCAAAACGTATGAGGGGCTGAAGGAGGCGATATGTACATATTTTCACCCTCAGCGCAACATAGACCACTAACGGTACACCTTCAACACGGCCTGTCAAATGCCTGGTGAGTCCATGGATGCATCTGCGACTGGCTTGTATAAATTGGTGGCTCATTGTGACTTTAATAAATCTCGAATTATGAGACCATTGGGTTAAGGAGTATCGGAGGGTGTTTATCGTCCACCTTCAGGAAGTAATTACTCTGGGAACTGTTTCCCCTCACCACTAGTCTACAAATGGCACGGACGGAAGCGAGAGCAGACTCACAAGCCACGCAGATGTAAACCAGCAAGGGACCAAGGAAAGAGTGAATTGTTTCGGTTACCAGTCATTTGGTCGAAAACCAAATGATCGAATGCCATTTGGTCGAATGCCAAATGGTCAAAAAAATGGTCGAATTTTTTTATTTATTTATTTTTTTTATTGGGGGGGTTCCCACCCCAACCCCCCTTTTTCTTTATTATTTTATTTTTTTTACCAAGCAAAACGAAAATATATATATAAATAAATTAATTTTAAAAATCGACCTTTTTTTTTGACCGATTGGTGTTCGACCAAATGGTCATTCGATCTTTTATTTTCGACCAAATGACTGGACACCAATTGTTTCAACTACAGCAACTACAGCAACGATATTTTGGTTTTTTGTAGTCAATCTTGAACAACATGATCAGGCGCAGCTCTCTCGCAAGCGGGGCTGATGTTAAATGCTGACAAGTGCGAATTTCATAAAAAGAATCTCAAATCCTTCGGACATGTGTTTTCGAAAGAGGGGATGAGTCCCGATCTGGGGAAAGTAACTGCAGTTGAAAACATCTCGCCTCCGCAAGATGTGAGTGATGTACAGTCATTTTTGGGGATGGTTAGCTATTACAGCAGATACCTGAAGGACCTTGCTACCATTAGTTCACCGTTGAGAGAACTCACCAAGCAAGGGAGCGAGTTTCAGTGGGACCAAGCATGCAAAAAGGCATTCGCACAGATCAAGAGAGACATTGGTTCTGCTCAGTGCATGGCCTATTTCGACCCGGCTAAATGTACCGAACTGACAGTGGACGCAACCCTGGTAGGTTTGGGAGCCAGCCTGGCATGGCACAAACCTGGCAGGAACAGTCCCAGAGTAATTGTTGCACATGCCGCCAAATGTCTGACAGAGGTCGAGAGAAAGTACTCACAGCTGGAAAAAGAGGATTGGCCGTCGTTTGGGCGGGCAAGCATTTTCAGATGTTCCTACTGGAAAAACCATTCACAATAGTAATTGATCACCAGGCATTCGTCACGATTTACGGAAACTCTCAGAGTAAGATGCCTCCTAGGATTGTGCAGTACTTCAATTTCACCATTGTCCATAAGCCTGGAAAGTAATACAAACCAGCAGATTTCATGTCCGGAACCCGCTCGTGAAACAAGACTGTGACCCATCCATGGCGGAGGAATACATCAACTTCCTCACTCAGCAAGGACCCCCAAAGACGCTTATGACGTGCATGGTGAGAGACTACACTATGAGAGACAGGATACTGCAGAAGGCGAAGGAGCTTATCACGTCGCGAAGATGGAGAAACAGTGAGATCGGACACATACAAGGAAGCCAAGAGACATGGAAGCATGAAATGCAAGCCTTCAGACAAGTGAAAGATGAGTTGTTAGTCACGGCTGAAGGCCTTGTGATGCGCGGGAGGCAGATCATCATATCTACAGATCTATGACAGCAAGTAGTGGACCTGGCACACTAGGGGCATCGAGGAATGGTAGCCACTAAACGGGCAGATAAGAGACACCATGTGGTTCCCAGGGATCGACTCAATGGTAGAAAACACTGTAAAGCAATGTCACCTGTGTCAGTGCACATTGAAGCCCAGCAATCCGGAACCACTCAGAATGTTAGAAGTGCCAAAAGCTCCATGGACCCATGTTGCGCTTGACTTTTTTGACCGTTTGGTGGGGGAAAGTACTGGATGGTGCTAATGGATGAATTCTCACAGTTCCCCCTTGTACAGATGATCTCGTCTACGTCAGCCAGCACCGTAATCCCAGAATTTGATATTATATTCTCTGCGTGGGGCATTCCCGCCTCGCTGAAGTCGGACAACGGGATTCATTTAGCAGCCTGGAGTTTGCTCGATTCATGAGCCACATGGGCACACGCCACCGGAAAATCACGCCGCTGTGGCCGCAAGCTAACGGAATGATCGAGAAATGTATGGCGAGTTTGATGAAAGCATTGCAACAAAATGAGCTGAGTCCGATATCACTAAACCAAGCAGTGTGCAGCATGCTCCGGGGTTACCGAAACACGCCACATGGGACAACAGTAAGATGCCCCTCAGAGTTACTGTTCCAAAGAAAGGTGAAGATGAGACTGCCCCACACAGAAGAGCTCCACGAAATTGATCTCACAAAGCTACAGGCTGAGGATGCAACCAGAAAGCTTGAGATGAAAATATATGCTGATGAGAAGCGGGGGGCACAGTCGTCAATGCTGCAACCTGGGGACAAAGTTCTTGTGTGTTGAAAGCAAGAACGGAAATCAGAGTCAAGATTTAATCCCAGTCACCTGGTAATCACGCAGATCAAGTGACCTATGGTGGCAGCACGATCCCTGGGCAGGGTGATCACACGAAAGGTGTCACAGTTCAGGGTCTACCGAGAAGGAGCGGAGTTCGAGGACGAGAACACAGGTGAGGAAGATCGCTGAGAAAGGGCTGAGAATGACGAGGAGGCAGTGACAGAGAATGGGCAGCCCGTGGAGAGATCGACGAGACAGAGGCGATGCATTACACGGCCCGTGAGACGGATTGAGGAAATATGAGGCCAACTTTGAGTAATGGGATTTCGTTTCGCCCAAGAGGGGGAGATGTCATGTCTGTCAAGGACACAGTAAACCCGCCGTGACGAGACCACAATGAAGGTGACGACGGAAATACAGAAAGAAAATGGAGGACGCACCCCGATAACCGGGCAGGGGCCTTCCTCCTTCCGCTCTCTCGTCCCCTCTCCCCCCTCGGGGGCAGGGGAGAGGGCGGCAAGAGTCCAAAAGAGCGCCAAGCGCAACAGTAAGCCTGCGAAGGGCAACAATGGAAAGGGAAGAAGCAAGGGCTTCATATGCAGCGAGTGCCCGGCACAGGAGCACTTGCAGCTCTTCCAGCAGCCGGGCACCCGTCAATCAGGAGAGGATTTCGTTTTATTGTGTTTTCGTTCTGAGGAGAACTTAGTTGCAGGAGAGAGGAGTACCAACCGGGAGGAGCGGTCCGCATCCTGAGGCGCCGGCGATCGAGAAGGAAGTGCGGGAAGGAGGAGACGCCAGTCAGCTGATCGCCTAGGCAGCCGGGACCCGGAAGAGAGCAGGGCGAGCTGCGGTGCACGGATCTGAAGGAGGAGAGACGCCGGGCAGCGGAGCAGTTGGAGCGAATGAGCGGTGCTCGGCGCGGCCACCGAAGGTGAAGGCACGGTTTCCACAGTGCCCCACGACAAGGCAAGCCGGAGGAGAGAGGCGGTCTCTACCCCGGGTCGTGAACAGCGAGGGAGAGACGCGCCGGGCAGCGGAGCAACAGCTGAGCACCGCGTGAGTATCCGTAAGACGCGGCCAGCTGACGGCGAACGTCTACTTCGGTGCGGAGGAAAGGAGCGAAGAGGCGGCGGTGCGCACTTCCCAGCCAGCTCAAAGGGTGAAATAAGGTACAATTCATAGCATTAGCCTGCCAGGAGCGGCACGCCTTGGAAGTGTTGCAAAGCCGTATTTGTTCAGTGACTGCGTTTAACGGCACGGATCGCCAGTGGGCAATATTGCAAAGAAAGGACACAATTTTGAAGTATTTCCCTTTTAACTGCATTGGCTCTATATTGAAGTTTAAGAGAGCACGTAAGACATTAATTGGAGTGACATTGACTGATTTCGGGCCTCCTTTTCCGCTGCACTAGCGGTGAATTGTTTGGAGGTACGGTTGTAGTTTTGTAATATTATGGCGCTACACATGCCCTGTTTATTGGATTGTTCAGGGGGCATGCAATGCGTTTCCTCAAGGGGAAAGTCTCCCGTGTTCAGCGTTGGTTTTCTGCATTATATGACGTTATGTGGTTGCCCTGTGCCCCTCATTCCGGCCCTCGGGCATTGCTGATTGTGGTATCGATGCGCAGTATATCATTACAGTATCTAAAAATGTGGCCGTTGTGTGGTGTTTGTTCGGTACGCCGCCACACCGATTTGGGGCATTTCTTGTCTGCCACAGTTCATCCTAATGAAAAGGAATCGTTGGGTGGTGATATGTATATATCTGGCGTGACCCAGGAACCACATGCTACTCCATTGTCCGTATAACCAAGGGTCGGCCCATGCATCCACTCAGAAGAGCGCTTTGTTGTTCGCCAAAGCGCACCTCGGATGCAGATTTAATTTTCATAAAGTGTTTTCATTGCATGGTGGGATGCGAACTTCATAGAGGTGTACTTCAGCAATTAAGCGATTGGGCGATTCATAACCCCCACGCCGCATGTTACCAGTATGTCAGTATTTTCTTGCCCAACCGCATTGGAAATGTAATGGTCCAAGAGGACCGCGGCGAGGCATCTTGTTCACTTGACCATGTTCGCAATCTTATGAACTGCATTGGTGTTCTATTTTGGCGGCAAAGCTGTTTCACTTGACCAGCCTGTGTTTTGGTGCACAATGGCCCCGTGCTGCACTGTTGTTTTCGAGGTTGGAGCACGTGTAGTGCAGTGTTGTAATGGAGGCTCGGTGTGAAGCATGGGCTTTTTTCTTTACGGGTTGCTGGGACAAAACGGCATGAGTGCTGAGCGTGTCTTTACCCTAAGAGCTGGGAGGTCATACAATGTGCATAATGGGCTGTAATTTCGGACTGATTGCCGGAATTTATATGGACACTCTTAAATGTCTGCACGGAATGTAATTCATGCGATTTATTCACACAGTTGTTCGTGGCCGCGCCTCTGTGTACTAATGCGAGCACTCCAGGTGAATGTGATCAATGCCTTACATGCTGTATCTGTGCATTCAGCAGGTTTTGAAATTGGTAATGTCCAAAGTGGGTAGCACATATGGTCTTGGAATTCAAAATTTGAACCATTATAGGATGCAATAGGCGAAGAGATGAAGAGATTACAGATGGTTTCATGTACTTCTTTCTCGATGCTGGAGATGGGATCCGCAGGTTGGTGCATGGTCTCTGCCCGCATGACACAGCCTGTTTAAGGCGACGGTTGGTGTTGATTTCAGCTACTATGTGACATGATTGTGTGGGGGTTGCTGGTAGAATTAGTTTGCCGGCATTTTATCACGCATGGCAACATCAAGGAGGGAGAAAGGGCGGCATGTTTTTTGTTTTGTCGCTCAGAACACAGTACCGCGTGTCGCTTAATAATTTAAGAAATGTACAAATTACTTTGAATTGGTGCAGTGTTTTCCGGCATACCAGATGCTCCCAATTGTATGCAGAGTGTTTAAATGGAGCGTTAATTTGCGCTCATACTTGCTTTACAAATAGCGAGAATTCAATGTGAACCTCGATTCGGCGCGAAAAAGTAACAGATCGGCTGTTTTGAACCTGCAATTTTCCAATGGGGCTGTTGATGGCCGACGTCCCCTTTTGTTGTTGATGCGTAATTTAAACAAGTGGACGTTCGGAATTATGAGTAAATTGGTTCATGGCCTCGGCGCCGCACGTCCCCTTTATGGTTCATGGGAGCGAAAGTAAACGCATATGGGCATTCAGAGGAACAAGCAGGTTTGTTCACGGCGCCACACCTGTCGGTGCATAATTTGAGGCGTTGTTCCAGAACAGGTGTATTTAATTTGAATTCTACGCACAACTGTTCATGGCCCTGTGGCGCAGTAATTGAGGTAATACTGTGGGATTAAGTGATTTAAGGAATGATGAATCAAGGGTCGCATGTATGCTTGCGCCATGAATTGAACTCCATAATGGCCGCAGTTTTTAACCAGCGGATATGTGCAAGGAGAAGCCCATGTCCCTTAGGGCAACAGGGCAGCATATGGTGCTTGAGAAATAAACATGGAGGCCGTGATTGCATAAGGAACGGACAACCCCTAAGGTTGGTGTGGCAATGTTGTGCCTTTACAAGTGAGGTCTAGGTACGGCCGCAGCTTTAAAGATCTGCTGCAATACTGGCGGGCAGAAATGAAAGGGGGTCAGTGGCCGTGTTTAGGAGTTTGCGTTTAATGTTTCGAGCCCATTTTGGTGCATTATGGGAATGGTAGTTGGGCACAGGATTGATATCAGATTGGCTTTTTATTCTGTAGATTCAATTTATGCCAGACGCAGTCATGCCCCTGGCCGGGGTGTAGTTCCCCGTATACCTGCAAGACTATATGTCCCAAAATGCGTTTAGGCATTTGCCACGAGCATTTCTAAATAATGCAGCTTTCATGTAGCTGCTACGCATTGGTTAAGGTGCTCTCTATTGTTAAAAAAAAAAAGGGTTTGGAAATGGAAAAATGGCGGCTTTACAGTGAAGAAATTTTCTTTCATTACACATGCATGGGATTGGTTTTTCCAAAAAAACGAAAGTAATCAGAGTTGTTTTCCAGTAACGTCCACACGAATAATAGGGAATACTTTCTACGAATAGGGATTTTCTGACCATTGATGTTAGTAGGTGCAAACATGGTGTAAGTGCATGGCCATGGGATATGGTTTCCTGTGGTATTACTGTACATTGATGGTAACAGGTGTAAGTGCATGGCCATGGAATATTGTTTTCTGGGGTATTCACTAGCCATCGATGGTAGCAGGTGCAAGAAGGGTGCATGGCCATGGAATTGTGCCAGGCGTATCCCTTAGGCTTATACACAGCCCAAAACTGTTGGGTTTGAGAGATGGGTGCGTGCATATCTCCTGGGTTGATCGCCTTGCCTTGGGGCAGAGGGGCATGTGTCCAAGGCATTTGGGGGGACAGCCCCGGGTAGTGTTGCATGGGGGGGCACTGCTGTGCGTAGTGAGTCACTGGTCCCTCCCGCGGGAGGTGAATAGTTAAGTACATTTGCCATAGCACAGCAACGTGTGGAACTTGCGTGTCTGGACTTTTATGCAACATCCAAGAAAAATGTTAGGATGCATCTGGACCGAGTAATGGTTGTTTAAAGTGGGTTTCTACGTCTTTAGGACAGGATAGCGTGCCACAGGACTTAACATTCTTTTAAGAGGCACAATTACTGAAAGATTAGCGGAAACATTGCTGGTGGATAATATAATTATGGCTAATAGTATAGGTTGTATGGATACAAATAAGCCCCACTTCTGGATAACGAGACTACAAATACCAGAATGCAATTCGGCAGAAGGCGGTAGCATGGCCTGAAGTTGTTTAGATATTGAGGAATGTTGATGGATAATATGCTGGTTGGTTTTCAGGAGCCATTAGAAAGGGTTTTCCAGGAGGCATTACTTGGGGGAGATGATCCATACGGACAGGTAGCGATTGCACCGACCAAGATTTCCCGTAAATGGCAGGGTGGTTAATTATTCACTCAGCTGACGAATGAATTTATGTATGGGGGAAGGTACCTATCCACAAGGCAATGCTTTTGGGACACAACCTACAAGTCCAAAAAAGGTGTCCACAGTATGCCTCATGTCTGCATTGGGTGGATAACAAATTGTTTTCTGTTCAAATACAGGCAGGGGTGTCTGGTGTGGCAACGTGGGCTCCGCTTCCTCGAACAAATGGCGTTCTCTCAGCCCAAAAACACCTGCAAGGGCAGGGGGTATCAGGCACGGAGGGTTGAGAGAGTCGTGTCTACGAAGGAGATGGTTGGACAAGGCAAGGAACGGAGTCGGACCAGCACCCCTTGGGCGCCTGAAACAGCAGGGGAGTCCGGTGGTGGCAACGAGGGCTCCGCTTCCTCGAACAAATGGCGCTCTCTCAGCCCAAAAACACCTGCAGGGGCAGGGTGGTATCAGGCACAGAGGGTTCAGAGAGTTGTGTCTACGAAGGAGACTGTTGGGCAAGGAACGGAGTCGGACCGGCGCCTCTTGGGAGCCTAAAACGGCAGGGGCGTCTGGTGGGGGCAGCGAGGGCTCCGCTTCCTCGAGCAAATTGCGCTCTCTCAGTCCAAAACACCTGCAGGGGCAGGTGGGTATCAGGCATGGAGGGTTGAGAGAGCGGAATCGACGAAGGAGATGGTTGGACTATGCAAGAAACGGAGTCGGGCCAGCGCCCCTTGGGGGCCTAAAACGGCAGGGGCGTCTGGTGGTGGCAACGAGGGCTCCACTTCTTCGAACAAATGGCGCTCTCTCAGCCCAGAAACACCTGCAGGGGCAGGGGGATAGCAGGCACGGAGGGTTGAGAGAGTTGGGGCTACCAAGGGATGGTTGGAAGAAAGGGGAGGCATTTGGCCTCAAAGCGGTGGTCGAACCGGGAGCCGGTTGCGCAAGAGCAGGTCAAGGTATGATGGAAAGATGGAGGGGACTGAAGTATCCCTAGATCAGGCACAACCGGCAAAGGTGAAATCCCTGGTCAAAGGAGGATAGACGGAGTTGCACTGGGCAGCAAGGTGTACTCAGAACTGTTAGAACTACAAAATAGGAAAATGGGGAGCCACGGTGGGCGGTAACCCACCTTTGGCGTGGCGGTGTTGTGGTGACCAATGAGAAGAGAAAGACTCCGAATGAGCCATTGCTAAACCGGAAGGGGCTTCGCCCAGTCTGGACAGCGCCTCCTGGGAGCCTAAACGGCGGGGGTGTCTGGCGGTAGCAATTGGGGCTCAGCTTCCCTCCAACAAACGGCGCTCCCCCAGTCCGCAAATACCTGCAGGGGCAGGCGGTTCTCAGACTCGAAGGTCTTGGGGGAGTTGGGCCTGCAATGGACATGGATAAAAAAGGGGAAGCAGGACAAGGAGCAGTCGCTACATCTTTGGAACTATTTTCAAGATCTGTTTGCTGTGGTTGTATATATGTGAAAATAAATCTGCGGCCTTGTTACGCCAAACCAAAAGAAAATGTCTCATTCAGCACCTTACTAGAGGGGAAAGGAAAGGGGCTGGCAGGAATGAGAAATGGGTGATACACTGGCCTAACTAATGGACAAAGGCCCAGGTTATGAAGGTGACGACGGAAATACAGAAAGACAATGGAGGAGGCACCCCGATAAGCGGGGCAGGGGCCTTCCTCCTTCCGCTCTCTCGTCCCCCCCTCCCCTCCTCGGGGGCAGGGGAGAGGGCGCCACGAGTCCAAAAGAGCGCCAAGCGCAACAGTAAGCCCGCAAAGGGCAACAATGGAAAGGGGAGGAGCAAGGGCTTCATATGCAGCGGGCGCCCGGCACAGGAGCACTTGCAGCTCTTCCAGCAGCCGGGTGCCCGTCAACCAGGAGAGGATTTCGTTTTCCCACCCACCCACCCTATAGCTACGGCAGAGCCTGGACGTCGTTGTCGCAGGACGACAGTGCGGTGTTGTGGCGACCAATGAGAAGAGAAAGACTCTGAATGAGCCATTGCTAAACCGGAAGGGGCTTCGCCCAGTCTGGACAGTGCCTCCTGGGAGCCTAAACGGCGGGGGTGTCTGGCGGTAGCAATTGGGGCTCAGCTTCCCTCCAACAAACGGCGCTCCCCCAGTCCGAAAATACCTGCAGGGGCAGGCGGTTCTCAGACTCAATGGTCTTGGGGGAGTTGGGCCTGTAATGGACATGGATAAAAAAGGGGAAGCAGGACAAGGAGCAGTCGCTACATCTTTGGAACTATTTTCAAGATCTGTTTGCTGTGGTTGTACATATGTGAAAATAAATCTGCGGCCTTGTTACGCCAAACCAAAAGAAAATGTCTCATTCAGCACCTTACTAGAAGGGAAAGGAAAGGGGCTGGCAAGAATGAGAAATGGGTGATACACTGGCCTAACGAATGGACAAATGCCCAGGTTATGAGGTTCACGCATGCGCGAAGGAAGTTTGCGGTTTAGGGCAGAAAAAGGAAAGTGACATAAAGGTTAACATTGCATTTCCCCGGCTCCGTGTCCCTTATTTTGGCGCTGCAGCGCGTTGGAGGCCTGAGAAGGGAAACACGTTCTCATGCACAGGGATATGAAAGGAGGGGGCTGCCCATTGTTTTCCAGCATTCTATGGAACCCCCTTTGGGTATTCTGGTCGCTGCTGCTAAGTGTAACAGTGAACACATAACACATTTACATTTTAAATAAAGTACGTTTACCACACTACCTTGGTGCGTCTGTCTTTATTTCTAGACAATAGTCCCAGGGAGCATGCAACCACCTTCTAGCCGAGCCCTAATTGGGACAGGGGTTGGTTACACCAGGCCTGGGTCATTTATTAACAGAAGTAGGGCGACTTACTCACTGACTGCATTTTTTAAATACTGACTGAGAAAGCAATTTATGTACAAACTGAGCCAGCGAGAGATGTATTTGAAGTGTGCAGACTAGATGCAAATAAGACCAACTGAGACAATGCTGGATAGCCAAAAATGCATGTTTGCAGGGTCTAGTGAGGTCTTATTTGGAACAGACAGCCATGTGCGACCAGCACTCTTCAGGCCACAACCCCTAGTTAGGCTAAGAACATGGGTTGTTCACGCGCTGAATCTACGCAGGGCAGATGTTCTGGGAAGCAGCAGCCTCCGAGGCGTTCTAAACTAGACACGCCACGCTTTTGGCGACCTCGAGCTGGGTGGAGGTTGGTGTGTGCGGCAGGGAGACCCTTGGGTGACCCGTGTGAAACATTATTTTGGGCAAAGGCCCTTGGGATGACCCCCAGTTGAAGGTTGCTTCGGGCATATCATTCATTGGCCTTGTGTTGAAGGGAGTGCTGCTGGGCAGACGCAGAGGTTGAGCGGGGCAGCAGCCGCGTGGTTGGTCTCCTTTTAAAAGCTGAGCGGGACACACCGCACCTGGTCGAGAGCCCGGGGGTCTGTGAGTAATGTTTTTGGCCCGCTGCCACCGTGGGTGGGCCTGTCCCGAGGGGCTGTCCCAGTCACCTGATGTGAGGAAGGCTGGAGTTACGAGTGCGGCGCTATGTGTCGGCATTCCTCGCCCCAAGTTACATAACCAGGGCAGCACCTACAAGGAGGCCGCTTGAGAACGAGGAGGCCACGACTGACCCTGCCTGAAGAACTGAGGCCTTTGGCGGCTGGCTGCACGCCCGCTGGACACCCAGGGACAGGCGCAATGTCACCCAGGACGGCAACTGATAAATTTAGAGACAAGTGGCCGCAGTAAATTAATGGCAGGCGCAGAGGGAGGTGTCAGCTGCAGGGCACGGAGAGGAGAAAGTGAGGAGATCCTCGGTAACTAACCACCACTGCCGAGTGTGTAAGACGAGGATGTCTAACCTCCAAGGACATGCCGTTCCCCATAGAAGCCCCCTCACCCCCACCCACCCGACAGCTGTTTCCTCCTGCGAGAGTTAGCGGGCTGCTGTTACCGGGGTCGGATTCCGAATTTGATCGTTCAACAAATCTATAGAATAGAATAATTCTGTGATTTAAATGCTGGGCAGGAGGCCGCCTGATGTATCGTTTGTGTGCTGTGAGGTTTTAGTGCACGTCACAAAAAACCCTGCCCAGAGGTGGAGGATTGGTCATCGCCTGAGCAGAACTCCAGGCACTCCCAGTACAGGGCAGGCCCAGGGGATGCTCATGGAGGCTACTTTGTGTGCAGGATGTCCGCAGAACATTGATTGTCCAAAGTCGGTTTTGTACTCGATTCAGGCCTTCTGGCATCCGGCTCATGCCTAGAGCATCCACTGAGGGCCCTAAGATAAAGGGGCCCAGCCACAGGCGGAGCAAAGATAAGCTGCTTCTATGGCCCCTCGCCTTTAGGCGCGCCAACTCAAGCTCCTATAGTCACCTCAGACTAGGGCCTTAGTCAAAGGATCCTCATCACAAACCCAGTCAATGGCCTATGCCATCTCACCACATGACCCCAGTTCATGAACTGTGGCTTCTTCCCCAGAAATTCCAATCTATGGACTATGCCTTCACGCCACAACATCCAGTCCATGGCCATTGGCTTCACAACACAAAGGCCAATCCATGGCCTACAGTGTCTAACCACAAAGGCAAGTCAATGACCTATCCCATTACTCCACACCACGGGCCCCAGCAAAAGACTATAAATGAACTCCGGTCGGCCTCACTGAGAAGCATGGTGCTGTGCACAGCAGCTAGTTTTATTTCCATGCGGCTGTCATGCCTTTTGTTGCAGCCCGATTTCATAGCGCTCCAAATGTTTCATCTAAGGGAGGCATGAAGGGAGAGTCATTTTCAGAAACTCCGAAATCATTGTCAAGAGGATAGTTTGAGATAAGAACGCGTTTCTCGCTCCCAGAAAAGCAAGTCACCCACAAGACCTGGGCGGGCTTCTAGAGTTCAGAGAAACCTCTCTTTCAGACCATTCAGGAGGCCGCATTGGTTCAAATTGCACCATTCGTTCTGGCCTGGCTATAAGCCTTTGCAGTCGGCCAGGAAGACCCTGTAAAAAGAGCGTGCTGAGAAAAATAAATAGGTTCAAAGATATTCAGTCACCTTAAGTCAATGCCTGCAAGAATGAAAGCGCACTGCACTTGCTGTTGGACACTGTGTTCTCACCTGCATTCTCACTTGCTTACAATCCACACAACCTCAGTGATAATCCACACAACCTCAGTGATGATCCACACAACCTCAGTGATGATCCACACAACTTCAGTGATGATCCACACAACCTCAGTGATGATCCACACAACCTCAGTGATAATCCACAACCTCAGTGATAATCCACAACCTCAGTGATAATCCACAACTTCAGTGATGATCCACACAACCTCAGTGATGATCCACACAACCTCAGTGATAATCCACAACCTCAGTGATAATCCACAACCTCAGTGATAATCCACAACCTCAGTGATAATCCACACAACCTCAGTGATGATCCACACAACCTCAGTGATAATCCACAACCTCAGTGATAATCCACACAACCTCAGTGATAATCCACACAACCTCAGTGATAATCCACACAACCTCAGTGATGATCCACACAACCTCAGTGATAATCCACACAACCTCAGTGATAATCCACACAACCTCAGTGATGATCCACACAACCTCAGTGATAATCCACACAACCTCGGTGATAATCCACACAACCTCAGTGATAATCCACACAACCTCAGTGATGAGCATACTTGTAATATATGAAACAGGCTGCTGACCCAATAGCTGACTATGATTCAAATATATAATGGAGCTTGGATGAACTTTCCAGAAACAAACTCTGAAGCACACGAATTCTGGGCGAATCGTCAAGGATGAACCTAAGATGGACTTTGGGAAAAGTTTCTCTAAAGTTCATCCACATGGCTTAAAACAGAAGAGGTGTCTGGAGCTCCCTTTTCCGCCTCGGGCAGCTTCCAGAGAGGCAGGCAGTTGCTCCCGCAGGCAGGCTTTGGGTATTTAGAGAAGGCCTAGTAAACTGGAATGCACTTATTGGAAGATGCGTAGGGAAAGGTAGTGAGTGAATGGGACCCTGGCAGAGAGTGAGATTTGGTTGGTTTTGCGTACGCGGTGCTGTGCAACACATTTAGTCATTTGGAGTGGGTGAACAAAACAAACGCCTTCAGTGACACACCAGTCAGTGTCTGTTTCTTGAAGTGACTGGATGACACACGTCATCACGTGAGACTGAGGAAGAGGAATGGCAGGTGCCTGTAATCTTTGAGTTCAGCTTTTTCGAGTGGCACCATGGACGTCAATTCGCCAAAATGCCAGGGGGAAAGGTAGTGACATCACACCACTATTGAAACCATTGGAAGTGTCATTGCAAGATCCATGACCCCAATTACATCACAGGAAGTGACACTTCTCCCAGCTGACATCACAACATTAAAGCAAATATCCTACAAGTGTACAATTAAATTAATAAAATAAGAAACAGTACTAAAGTGGAGAAAAAGCTATTTTAGTTTT
Organism: Ambystoma mexicanum; assembly: GCF_040938575.1. Classification (NCBI taxonomy): domain Eukaryota; kingdom Metazoa; phylum Chordata; class Amphibia; order Caudata; family Ambystomatidae; genus Ambystoma; species Ambystoma mexicanum. Next base: position 319,567,340 of record NC_090926.1, on the reverse strand, counting down.
CAACCATATGTTGACTATAGTGCTGCCTCCATATGTGAAGGGTGGAGTCATGGCATGCTGGGGGCACACCCAGGAGAGCCATCATAGGCCAGAAGCACTCGTATGCCAGTACTGCCTCAAATGGCCAGTTATTGCCATCTTATATTTGTTAAAACCTCAAGTGCCAGGTATAGTCATATTATATTAAATATTGTCTTATAAGCCAGGCACTGTGATAATATTCTATAAGCAGCCTCATATACTGAAGTGGAGCCATCTTATGCCAGGCTAAGTCTCATACGTCTTGCATAGTCACATGCAACCTGCAGCCTCACAAGCTCACCTTCAGTGATCATAAGCCAAGCGCAGCATCAATCGCCTACGTACTGTCCTCTTATGCTGTGTAAACCCTAATGTGCTAGATATGGCATCCAGATTTCTTGTTTTTTTATAGTGCACCAAAACAAATCACTTGTAGGTGATCTCAATTTGCGAAGTTAAAGAAACGAGGCCCTGTTAGGTAAAGTCTCAGGAGGATAGCTCAGGGGCAACGTGCTTGCCTTGGAAACAAGACCACACGGAGCAATCCCGCGCTTAGAAACCTCTGGGTATTAGGCGCGTTATAAATAACCCATCCTATCATATCAGGTTCACACATGCTGGTCAAGTCCAGAAGCTTGGATTTGTGGCCACTCCGCCTGGTTTACTGCCCCAGTAGACTAAGTCTCCTACCATCCGAAAATGTAGGGTTTCACCACCATTCTGAGGTTTCCTAACTGTGTTCTTTCAAGAGCAGAAACAGATGTTTGTGTTTAATAAAACAGGTAAACAAAGAACCAAAGGACAGTCTAAATCCATCTGAACATTGTAAATACATCTTTATTGAAACCTCTTTGGTAAAACAAGGATGATTTATTGGGGTGGGAGGCATGGTGAACCCCGTTTAGAGGGAAGCACTTACTTCAATTGCCTATTGCCAACACTTACTACATACTACATAAAAAGATAATTTCTCAAACATAAAAAAGTATATAAGTGCACAGTTTACAATACATTGTTAAACGCTGCACATAAGCAAAACAGACATGTCATATGCACACACACACACAAACAGACACGCGCGCCATAATGGAAAGTGCTACTGTGAAAAATGTTTATTTTCCCAATACCAATAGACAATGAGTGCACTGCTTCAGGAATTACATTTGGGGGTCAGTCCTAATATGCAAAGTAACAATTCTGAAAAGCTGAATGGCTCAACCACACAAGGGACCATTTCACAATCAGCGGTAATTGCATGCAGGGGACTGCCAACATTAGCACTTACTTTCTTGTGGGATTCTCCTGCATGACATTTAAACTTGTGCAATGCACGGTGCAAAAGTAAAGTGTAAAACTAGGTGAAATCGCCTTCACTCATACGTATACGCTGCCGCTTGCAAATTATGCTTTACAAATGTCATTTACAATGGATTTCTATGGAGGTGGACTGCATAGGCATCCGTCTGTTTGACTTCTGCGTGATAATCTCATGTAGATTTAAAAACAAATTGTACTTTGTGCCTGTCTCCGCCATAAGAGTAAGTGACAAATCAGGCCCGGTATGCTGTCGAAGGCAACAGGGGCCAGATTACAGAAACTTTGCACCGGTGCAAGGGCAAAGTTGCACGGTATTAGCACTAGGGCAAAGTTTGCCCTATTTTTAAAAACACTAGGACATATTAGAAAACTATTGCACTATGACAAATGAACCTTGACATTGTATAAGCACCTGGGAAAAAATTGCCCTAGTGCAAGAAAGATACATTTTGGATGCGTTTTTTCACCAGGGCAAAGTTTGCCCTAGTGCTAATACCATTCCGTATTAGCACTAGGGCAAACTTTGCCCTGTTGCAATAATGCAGTGAAAATCTATCTTTTTTGCCCAAGAGTAATTTTTGCCCTATGCCTACACCATGCCAAATTGCACTTGTCATGGTGCAATCGTTTTCCAATATGTCCCAGTGTTTTAAATAATAGGGCAAACTTTGCCCTAGTGCTAATACCATGCAACTTTGCACTTGCACCGGTGCAAAGTTTCTGTAACCAGGCCCCAGAAAGGCAAACTCTTTTACATGTTCATCCTGCGCAAATCATCCGGTTGGGAGTCTGGTGCCTTGGCCTGCTGAGAGAGGCCTGCCACCCCCACTGCCCCCCTAGGAGCACAGGGAGGCACTGGACTTGACATACCCCAGAATAATGGCGGCCTGGTACCATTGATTGGGCTTGTGCAGAGGTTAAGAACTTGCTGTGGTGTGACTGTGGTGACAGTGGGGTGGATCACACTTCAAACTCCGGACAAACACAGTTCTTGTGGAGCAGCACCTACCCAGGGTGCGGGTGAAAGGCGGTCTCCCTCGACAACTGAAGCACTACATTGGAGGAAGGAAGCAATGGAGGGTCAAGAACTGCTGGGATCTTCAGATGGATCGATGTGGGGCATTTTTCATCTAGCCCAGCTCTAATTACCTTGACAGATGGTGAGAAGGTGGCTGGTGGTGGGAGACCCTGGCGGCCGCTGTTGATACGTGCAATTGGTCCCAGTGGGGTATTGGGCCCAAAAAACTCAGCTAGGTCCCTCCCAGTCACGGAGGGGCATCATGGTCAAAGATAAACTCAAGAAAGCGTCCGTCCAGAAAATGACACCATCTCCTTACATGACGTGAAGGCCGCCATCGCAGGTTCCCGGTCCTCGATGGAGTGAAAAATTGATGGCCTTAGTTCGCAGGTGTCCTTGCTACGACATGACCTACATAAACTCTCCGCGCATGTGGGGAAAGCTGAGAAGTGCATTTCGGATACCAAAGACACAGTGACACGGATGGGAAGTCAACTGACAACTGTGATGCAACGACTCCGGGCAGTGGAGGGCCGTGTCGACGAAGGTGGGGGCCACTCCCGTCGAAATAATATTCGCATACTGGTGCTCCCAGAAAAAGCAGAAGGCCCCAGTATAGACCTCTTGCTGGTGGATCTGGTGACCCCAAAACATTTTCAACATGTTTCTTGATCGAACAAGCCCACCGCATTCCTACTGGGAGACCAGTCCCAGGAGCGAGTCCACGTACAGTAATAGCAAGGTTGCTAAATTATAGAGACTGTGATGCATTGCTGTGAATGACCCGCGCTATGGGGCCAATCACCCACAATGGATCCAAGATAGCATTCTTTCCTGATTATACAAGGGAAGTACAACGTGCTAGACAGTCCTTCGACTCACAAAAAAAAAAGCTGCAAACCCTTGCAGTCAAGTACAGACTGTTGTTCCCGGCCCAATTGAGGATATATCATAATGGAGTCTCCCTACACTTCACAGACTCCCGTGAGGCCTGTGCATGGGTCAAACAACACCTGGACACCGGTCAACAACCCACAGTTCGAGAACTCAACACTACGCAGTGGAAAAGATCCCTGCTGACCCCTTCGCCTCGTCTGCAGGCCGATAGGGGGGCCGACCTGGCAGCGGCAACTGGAGACGCTCATTCTGCTCAGGAAAAGGGGTGAAGATGGTGCATTTGGTGAATAATTGCTTCTATATCACACCTGCCTCATAATGTTTCCCCTCGGAATCCTGCTGTGCGGACAGGGCGGGGAGGGATACTCATTTAATGGAAGGGTTACCCCGTCCTCACTTGATATATTTTATCTTGTTCCTTAAAGCCTTGTAGTTGGGGCTATAATGTTCGGGCGATAGGTACTTTGGGTTGCGGTGGAGAATCGGGTGGGGGGAGTTAGGGGAAGTGTAGTGTTGGTCACGTCAATTTGGGTCTTCAGGTTTTATGCGTTCCTTGTGGGGACACGCACTCCAATACATACACATGCCAAACCACTCATGCACTTGCCCAATACATACCTAAGCTCTAATGATCACGACAAGGGGGAGGGCGCTTGAACTCCTCATGTGGAGCTCAACAGAAGCCACTCCACGTATTATCCTAGGTATAAGAGATGCCCAAGTCTCCCTTTATGCAGATATTCTGTTGATATACCTGGACACGCTGTTACACTCATGTCCCATAGTGTCGCAAAGACTACGCGACTATGAGACTTATAAGCGGACTCCTGGTGAACTGGAGTAAATCAGTTCTGTTCCTAGTTCATGGTGTGGACCTAGCAATTCCACCGAACTGTCCATACCATGTGGAAAAGAGCAACTTTTGCTACCTGGGAATCTGGATCAGTAACAACCATGGGCTGTACCTGACCTGCAACTTACACCAAATCACTTTCTTAGGGATGTTCAGCACTGGAGGGTCTTGCCACTGACCTCAAAGGGGAGGGCGTCACTGTTCAAAATGTTGGCACTGCTGTGTTTTCTGTATGAAATGCAGAATGCTCATCTGCCGATCCCTGACCTGGAATTTAAGAAAATAGACTCTGCCTTGCGAGAGCTGCTGTGGAGTGGGAAACAGCCACAGATAGCCATGACCACGCTGCAACGATCAGTCTGGGAAGGAGGGATCGGACTTCCAAATTTGCAGTGTTATTATTGGGCGAACCAAATAGCAGTGATCAATGATATGTTACGCAGGGATCCCAATATGCTGCATATCGGAGGGGAATGAGAAATACCTCCCCACTCACCTACTTATATAGGGAGAAGGAGCGAATCTCCTCCTCAGTGGTGACACAACACATAATCCAGGTGTCGTGGGCACCTCATAAACATATCAGACGGGGGGATAAACTAACCCTGGCTCAACCTCTCTGGGATAATTACTTATTACCTGAACTGGTCAAACTACTGATATTGTTGGGATGGGTGTCAAAGAGGATTCAAGTAGTGGGTGACATCCTCATGGAGGGGGTGGTCTCCTCCTTTGAGGAGCTGCAGCATGGGGTTGACTTGCCAGACAAAGACCATTATCATTACCTACAGATTTCGCATGAACTACACACTCAACCCACAAACCAACCTGCACTACCACAAACTCCCCCTTGAAAGGAACCTTGTATTGGGGAGTATCACAAATAAGATCACCTCCGCCGCCATGTACCAGTTGATAACGGCCTTTTCAAGCCCAGAGCTTTCCACCCTCAAGGCCAAAAAGGAGGTACAGGTGAGACCCATTGAATCCAAAGATTGGGTAGAAGTCCTAATGTTCCCAAGAGAGGTGGCTTATCGTCCAGGCTTCGCTTGGTGCAACAAGCATTTTTACACAGGGTATACTATCCAAGAGTACTGCTGTTTCGATGGGGTTGCACAGAAGGCCCACATTGCTTTAGGAGTGGGGAGGAAGAAGCCTCTTTCATACACATTGTCTGGAGTTGTCGACGGATCCAGAGTTTTTGGGCAAGCTGCTGCTGAAAACTATCCATGGCGGTGGGCACAGAACTTTTCTTAAATCCACAGATGCTAGACCTGGAAATTTTGGGAGAGAACTCACACAATCAATATGAAATGTTGCTCCTGTCCAGGGTGATAGGGTTGATAAAGAGGAACATTACACAGAAATGGGGAGCCCCCAAGTACCCCACAGTTGGACAATGGGTGGCGGATGTTGATATGTGTGCATCCATGCAGCAGCGTATATACACGGCGAGAGGTTGCCCTGAGAAAGCGGACACAATTTGGGGGCAGTGGGGAGGATAGCTGATCAATCGATGGGGTGGAGAATGAGTCTGGCAATGCACATAGTAGTTGATAATGGGAGTACGCATGTCTGAAGGCGCTATCTTTTATCTTTTGTTTTTTACTGCTGATCAGCTGGTTCGATGTGACCTGTTTGTTTTTACTGTTATGTTTCTTCTAAAATCAATAAAATCTCTTATGAAAAAAGAAAGTGTGACAGTACTTCACAGAGAATAAACAGGAACCACATCTGGCCACTTACCATATCAGAAAACAGTGTGCTGAGGGAATACAGGGACCAACTTGGTTACTGTATCTATGCAGTCTCATATGCAGCAGCATCACAGCACCATGCACAGTCAAGAGAGGAAGTCAAAAGATCCATCATTGTACCATCAGACAAGTAACAGACCTCCGATAGGTCACACAATTACACCTGAACATACTTCAGCAGTATCAGTGCTGGGAGTAGGACTCCAAGCTGTATCCTCTGTACCCCAGTGGTGCTTTTTCTCTCTGAAATCTGTACCAGAATTGTACAATGGGATTATGGCTACAGTAGGCAGGCACTACAGCAGTCAGTGGGGCAAAAAGTCTATTTCACCATGGACATGTGGACCAGTGGTTAGATTATCGACTACAAGGCTATCAAAACGACACTGGGATGGCTTCCCTTCCTCCAATAACAAAGAGGGCTTCAGGGCAGAAGCCTCAGGGGAGTTGGTAGCTGCCAGAAGGTGGAAGGGGTGGATGCACAATGGCAAAGGTCTTGTATCTGGCCTGTGGGTTTTGTTGCAGCAGACAATGGATCAAATGAACCTGCTGCCTTTACGCATTGGTCACATGCTATATCAGCAATTGTGAGACTTTCAAATAAATGGTCTTTGTGACCCAGAAGATCAGCTGCCATTTCAGCTGGGCTTACAATGCCAAAATGCACTGCGCCAACTGCAAGCTTGCCCCAAATTGCTGCCGCACAACCTGAAGACCTCAGTGGCCACCCATTAGAACTCTACCTTTTACAAACTGGAGAGGCTCCATCAGCAGTGCAACTCCATCACAGATTACTGCAACACTCGCAGCACAGCTTGAGAAGGGGAATTGTTGACAGCATGTCAGAGGAAGAAGTTCTCTAATGTCTGCTCTGCGCTATGCCCCTTCGAGACCATCAGCTGCAGAAATGTTTGCTGCCTAGCTATTTGACACTTCACCCATGGGAAAGTATGATGACCCATTACAATATTGGTAGAGCAAGTAGACTTGCTCGAGTTGCTGTAGACTACCCACTGCAAGTGTGCAGTCCGAGAGTATATTTTTTTTTGTGCAGCCTTCGTAATTGTTTCTAACCGCAGGAGAAGTCTTGCAGTGTCACATGTTGGACAATTGGCATTTATTGAAAAAAAGAACAAATATTTCATTCCGGAAGACTATGCAATGACATCTATGCATAACCAACACGTCAGCTTGGCTGATGATGAAGATTTGTAACTCAGTTCATGTCAGACACTGACACGTGGAGTGGGGTTGTTGCGTTGTGTGTGTGGTTGGGAAATGGACAGCTGCAGTACTAATGACTGACTGAGAGGCCCTGACGAGTTGTTGTTTTTCACATGCCATTATGTTGACAGTGGTGCTGGTAAGGTAATGTGGCACCCACTGAGGTTCTCAGATATTTGGACAGGGCACATCCACCCACTAAGTTGCTTGGGCTCTTTCACGGGGTGCAGCCACCTACTAAGGTTCTCAGGTTCCTCCACAATACGCAGGCACTTATTAAGGTTTTCAAGTTCTCCCACAGGCCACAACCATCCCTTAAGGTTCTAGGGATTTTCGAAAGGGCGCAGCCACCCCTTCAAGACTCTCAGGTTTTCAGACAGGGTGCAGCTACACCCTAAGGTTCCTCAGAACATTGCCAGGGGACAGTTATTCCTTTTGGTTCTCTGGCGCTCTCATAGGTCACAGCTACCCCAAAGGTCCTCAGATATTTTCACAGGGTACAGCCTAGCACTATGAGTCTCAGTATTTCCTATAGGGTACAGCCACCCCTTAACATTCACAGTGCAGCCACCCTTTAAGGCTCTCAGGTTCTCCCACATGGTCTACTCAACTCTTAAAGTTCCTATGATTTGTCAAGGCACAACCACCTGCTTAAGGTTCTCAGGTTTCTTAACAGAGTTCAGCCACCCACCATGCTCCTTGGGATTTTTAAAGGGTGCAGTTGCCCACTAAGGTTCTCAAGCTTTCCCACAGAGTATTCTTTAAAGTTGTCCAGGACGTCCAAAGACCACATGTTCTGTGAGGGTTCAAGTAGTTCCCCTGCGAAGCCAGTCCCTCACCAATGTCTGCCCCATCTCTTTCCCCCTACACAACACCCTATAGCAGGGAAGGGGGGTGGAGCACCTCAGGTTGCCCATCACTACTATTTGGACCAGCTTCCGACAGCTAGCCGACTGCCCAAAATAAAGGCAGTATTTCTCTCTGTGCCATATCATTTAGTGCAGGGGCTCCTACCCAAAGTTCCGTCCTAGCGGCACACTGTCTCCCATCGCTTTTGGGGGCGGCACCAGAAAAAGGTGCCTGCTGCTGGCCACAGTCCCTGATGCCACTGACAATGATTGGGCCGGATGGATGGGTGGTGAGGTTTGGACAGGGAGTACCCTGTGTCATTTCTGTTCTGCACCCCAGAACTTCGACATACTAGGACTGTTTTCCTCACCTCTGCTGGAGTGGGCCATGGAGGCTGCGTGATTGCTAACAGCTCCCACGGACACATTGCATGGGTATACCTTCCTGTGACGCCAGTGAACATGGTTCCTCATCAGGGTCGTCCCTAGTACACAGCTCCCTTTGCCACTTCTGCCTCCACATGACTCTCTTCCAACAGCCCTCCACAATCCAGTACACCTGAGACTCCTCCCCCCAATGGAAACCCTGAGAATCTTACCCTTCCTCCTCTTTACCCCCACCTGGCCAGGACCTGCTAAAACACTGTCTCTGGTGTGCTTGTTGTAGCCACCCTTTTGTCCCACATGAAGGACACACCTTCCTTCTCCTTCAATGCATGTGTGTGGGCTTCCACGTGAAGCCCCCCCCTACCCTACCTTGTGTTTGTCACCATTGAGGTCTCTGCCAATGGCCTTGCTTCCTCTACCATTCCTGAGGCCTCCTCAATGCTTCATCCTTCCCCATTGTCTCAGGGGATCGGCGCTGCTGTGTGGCATGTGCCCCAAACTGCTGCCTGCAAACTGCAAACGGTACCTCCCCAAACTCATCCTTCATCAGAGAATCCTCCTCCTCCTGTGAATTAGAAATGCAGCTCAGCCTCCTTCTCCACAACCTTCTTCCCTTTTGCTCCCAGCGACACAGCCAAAGAATGAGTTCAACTGCCACAAATGGCAAGGCAGAGAACTGGGTTTGGGTGCATACTGCTGGATCTGAGAACTCAAAAGTGTGTAGCCAGAGAACCAGAGCACAACCCCAGGTTACCCAAGTGAACAAATAAGAGAACAAACCATCCTAATTTAAAAACAACTCAATGCTAATACATTACTACTACTACAATAAAATACAAAACAGTACACAACAAACAAAGGGCATCATCACGAGTTGGGCCGTACCCCTTAAATCCGGCATAAACGGTATTAGCGCCGCCAATACTCCTCTGCCGGATCCCGACTGTAAATCCTGCCGGCACTATTACAGCTGGCGGTAATACAGCCGGCTGTAATAGCCGGCTGTAATAGCGACGGCTGTGCAACCAAACGCGCTATTACAGAGCCATCACAAGTCCGGCATTGGCGCTCTTAGCGCCAGAAAACGGGTGGTAAAACCGCCAAAAATACCCCTGGCCAAATGCTGGAGGCAAAAGAACATTTGAGACAGCAATAACGGCCTGGGTGAAAACAATGCAAACTAGAGGCCTACAAAAGACCCACCCATGCACAACTCACCCTTCCCAACACCATTTCACCATCAGGAGCAGGGAGGAGACAGCAATAAGGGCCCAGGTGAAAACAATGCACACCAGAGGCCTACAAAAGACCCACCCATGCACAACACACCCTTCCCAACACCATGTTGCCATTTGGAGCCGGGAGCCTTGATGTTGACATGTACTTGCTGCGCTTGGAGCTACAGAGACCTGCCAACCAGCCCAGGGCCCTGGGAGCACAGGGGGCGGTGGGGATGAGGAGAAGGAGGACGAGGAGGAGATCAGCACCAGCAAGGCGGCCAGCCATCCCCAGGGTCAGGCCAACACCCTGGGACCTGACTGATGGGCAGCTGGTGACCGAGTACAGGCTGGACAGGACAACCATCACCCAGTTGCTGGACACAATCCAGGCTGACATAGGTATCCGTATAGCCATCAGCACAGCAGTGCCCCCACTTGTGAAGGTTGTGTCCGTTCTACAGTACCTCGGGACTGGCAGCTTCCAACACACCATTGCCATGACGCATGGTATGGCCCAGTCCACCTTCAGTGCCGTGCTGGGACGGGTGCTGGATGCAATGCTGCTCCATGTCAATGAGCACATTGCATTGCCAGCCACACAGGCACAGGTCAACAAGCTCAAGGCACAGTTCCATGACATTGCCCAAGTCCCCAAAGTCATAGCAGCCCTAGACTGCACACATGTAGCACTAGTAGCACCCCGGGAACATGAGGCAGCCTACAGGACGCGTAAGAGTTACCATTCCATGAACGTGTAGATGACGTGTAACCCCGACCTAACCTTCACCCACTGCTGCGCCCGCTACCCAGGATCCACCCATGACTCCATGGTCCCGCGCAACTGTACCTTGCAGGCCTACATGGAGAGGCACCGAGCCCAAAACACATGGATGTTGGGTGAGTACAAATCTTGTCTGAAATGCATGCCAAATTAAACCTGTTGGGGGGGGGCATACACACAGGAATCCCTGCATGCCAGTAGGAGACACAGGCAGCACTAGCACAGCACCATTTCCCTGCATGTGCCTCGCACAAAAACCCTTGCACATGTTCCGCAGCAGAACACACCTAGTCTGAATGGCACACACTTGTGAAAGCACAGTCACATGTGGACTACCAAATACCTAATGCATATTGTGTGTGTCACAGTGCTGCTCCTCACCCTGACACAGAAGAGATATCCCACCCTGGCCACCAGACAGTCATGCCAATAGAGTCCTAATGTAGGCACATCCACAAAACCACTTAACACGAGTAGTTGGAGTCACGACAATGAGCATTCCTGAGATAGTGACCCCAGATTAACCAATCACATGCCTGGCCAAATGTACATGATTGTGCCAAGTAACAAACGCAACACCAGCCATAGCGAATGCCACAACACAAGGCCTAACAAAATGTTGCGTGAACATGCAGATATAAGGGTACCCTCATCCAGAAATAAGGGACAGAGTACTGTGGCATTTAGACACAGGGTGGTGCATGCAGTAAGTAGTCCATTGATTGAATACTGTACCTTGCACAGCACACATCACAATGAAAGTAACTATATATAAAAAAAGCGTACTTGCACTACATGAGTGTGACACACATAAGCATTAACATATTAATTGATACACTGCTGCATGTAAACCTCAGCCCATGCATGTCCCGGAAGGCGAAGGATGTATGACAACATTGTACTGAGATTGCTTGTACCTTTTCGACACATACATGACTCTGCTGCCAATGTCACTGATGTCTGAGTCTTGTACATCCACTGAACCTACCTTGGCCTAATGTCCACATTCTCTTCCCCTGCAGATGATTCTGGATACCTGCAGTACACATGGCTCATGACCCCTGTGCGTAATCCACACACTCCAGCTGCGCTGGCATATAACATTGCCCATGGGCGTACACGCATCTGTGTGGAAATGGCATTTGGATTGCTGAAGGCACGCTGCCGGTGCCTAGTCCTTATGGGAGGGTCATTGATGTAAGTACCAGAGAAAGTAGACAAAATCGCACTTACCTGTGCCATGCTGCACAAAATTTGCTGTTGCAGGCATGTGCCACTGCCCCCCTATGCTAATGGCCAGCCACCTGGGGAGGGGAGGGATGATAAAAATGTGCTTGAAGCTGGGGCACATGCGCACAGGGATGGGGTGAGGGAGGGGACGTTGGCCAGACAGGCCTTGATTGACAATTATTTTGATCTGCTGGATGGGTACATGTAACACATATCACTTGGAAAATAAAGAGCACTTTAACACAATCATGAATGTCCATGCTCTGTATGCATAATGAACAGTATTTTTATTTGTTGACCAATCCCCTCTACCCCCTGTGAACACCCCAGCACACAATCCCTCCTCCCCCTGTGAACACCCCAGCACACAATCCCCCCTGCCCCCTGTGAACACCGCAGCACACAATCCCCTCTCCCTGCTGTGAACACCCCAACACAGAATCCCCCCTCCCCCGGTGAACACCCCAGCACACAATCCCCGCCCCTTCAGAACACCCCAAAACAGTGCCAGTGGGTCCATGTGACCAGGGCCAGGCACAACTGTGCTATGTCCATCTATGTCCTTTTAGGATGGATGAACGGCGCCTGGGCGAAGCCTCCAGGGATCCCTCTGTGGGTGTTGTAGAGGTAGATGGTATAGCTCCTGAAAACTGCAGCTGCTGGCGGCGCCGATTGTTTACCTCCCGCATATGCTCAGCATGTGCGGACTGGCCCTCACGCAGCTCGCGTACTCTCTGTCCAAATCCTGTCAGGGCCGCTTTACAGCCCTCCACCACTCTACGAGTGCATGCATTATCACGTGCCATGGTCTTGGCAGCAATGCATATGGCACGGTTATTGCCTTGATGTGGCGGTTGTGGTCAGCTGACATGGCCTCAATTCTCCGCTGTCGACCCTCTATCACAATCAGCCGCCCCATTACAACAGCTCCCCAGATGATGGGTCTGTCAGGTGTGCTGTTGATTGGACTGACAGTTCTGCGCGGGGTGGCAGGGGAGCTGTTGGGGTACATGGCGGCATCTATGATGGGGCTGCTACGGTTGGAGTGGCTGCCTTCAGGGGAACCATCAGGCTCAGGTGTGCGGGCACGACGTACCCGCAAAGGTACATGGGGATTGTGAATTCCTCCGCCACTTGCTCCAGGCTCCCTTGGGGTGTGCCCATCTCATGAGTGGCACTCTGGCTGGGTGAAGACACCAGTGCAGTGTGTCGTACCACAGTGGATGTGCGGCCCTCATCAGAGTTTGACCCACTGGTGGCTCCCTCCACATCCTGAATACCTGTAGTGGCTTCCGGCGTTTGAGGCGGTGACGCCCTGCGGCCTTGTGTGAGTTGCGCCGGTCTCAGTGGGCTCTGGTGGGGTGACCTAGGATGTGTCCTGCGTCTTGCCTTCTCATGCTGGTCCTTTTGCGAGGTGGTGGCGCTGGTTGATGTGTCGGAACATGCGGCTGGATGTAGATGCTTCTTCCCTGCGATGATCTCTGCGGGCCTGTGGGGTACATAGGGTGTTGTATGAGTTGAGGGAAGCTTACATTTGTATCATGCATTTAATGCCTTACAGTGGGTTAGGGCACAGTTTCTATCATGCTTACCCATTCCATATTAGTCAGTCCCCATGTTGTGATTGGTGGAACGTGCTACAGGGGAGGGACACTGCTTGGACATGTTGGTGTGACATCTTCAGATGTCCGTTGTGAATGCACAGCTCCCATGTCGCTGTGCATGCGGCGGGGGCTTTGATACGCACGCACACATCATATTGCTGTGCCATGCCCATGGATGTCTTTCCCTTGGGGCTTAGGCTGATAGAGTGTAGGTATTTATGGTACCAGGGGGTGCTAGGGTACGGTGGTACCAGGGGGCACTAATGGGTGGCTGCGGTGCGTCACACACATTGCAAACACATATTGGGATTGGAGGGGTGGGCCGAACATGATTATGCAGTTTTCAGGGCATGGTGTTCTCACCTGCAGCCTCCTGGGTACTGGTGCCTGCCTCCGCTCCACTGACTCCTTTGATTGTGCCCATGTCTATCAGTGTGGTCATCTGCTCCTCCCAAGGTGTCATCTCGGGAGGTGTGGTGCTGGCCCTCCTCCAGTCCCCATGCTCTCGCTCCTGTGCTGGGCCAGGAGACCATGGACACAGATGTTACGCTCACCTGGTATCCACGGGGACGCCACCCAGCCCTGGTTGGATGATTTGCACTCTCGAACCCTCTCCCGGTCCCTTGGTAAGGCCTCTGGTTAAAGTCGGGTCTTCAATATAGGTGAGCTGGATTCAATACCAGAATCCCACCTCCCTTGGCCTCAACTCCTTCCTCCCACTGGGCCTTCTCCTCACCTTAATATTGTAAAACAGTGGATTCTCCATCCTGCTCCTCGTGGCAGGGGCACGTAGATGTGGGGGGCGAGCAGCAACCAAGTTACTTCACTGGTGCAAGCCCCCCTGTAGGAATCCAGGCCTGCTGTGACTCCGTAGGTTTGCTGCTTTACAGTTTTGATATGCAGTTCTTATGTTCCTCTTAGTTCGAATAATAATGTCTTGCTTCTTTCTTTTTAGGTATGGAAAGGTATTTTGGTGGTGTCATGCAGTTTGAAGATGAGCATGGGCCGGTAGACGAAAGCGTGGTGTGCGCGATGCTGTCCAGCGAGTAATGCGTGATGCGCTTTCGCTGTTTCACCTTTTATATTGCTAACCTTTGTCGTTTTTCTCCTTGCAGGTTGCGATTGTCCTCACCGAGCACCGTAATGTTCCAGCAATGATACTGACCAGGAGAGGACTACCCAGGTAAGAATTGTGTGGCTTTCTTCATTCGGGAGGAAACGTGATTAAACGCTTACTAATGCTGTCTTTCTTTCTCCTCTTTCCAGGTTATGGTATTCCAGGATGCATGCAGTGCCGGATGATGGAGTTCGTACCTTCAGGTGAGTGGAACTGAAGTCAGCGATGGATTGAAGACAGGATACTGTTCCAGGTAAGTTTCGTAGTGTTCTTTCTCTCTCTGCAGGTCATTGGTTTCAGGTAAGCTGGCATTAAAGAACTGGACACGGTGAGCGTTACCCTGCCCACAGCCGAATAACACAAAGTATGTTCTGCTGTTTGGGTGTGATTTAAATAGTCTCTGGTAAAGTAGTCCAGGTAAAATAGTCCCAGGCCTGCCACACCCAAAGTAGTCCAGGTAAAGTAGTCCCAGGCCTGCCACACCCAAAAGACTACACCGCATAGCTCAGTTCCTAGTAACTGAGCTATGTGTGTGCCTCCATGTTGGCTGAACCCTCCCAAGTAAATAGTCCCATTCTAATGTTGGTCTTCATGATGGTTATGAGCCTGGTGCCAAAGGTGCTAGGACTGACTCCAAGAGTGTCTTGGATGAGGTTTTAAGGCCTTTGACCTGGCCCTAACTGGAAGGCTGACTTGCCAGTGAGGGCCAGGGGCAAGGGTCATGGCAACAGACCCGCAAGACATTCAGCCACTTGCTGCAATCCTCCCCATCCCTGGGCACACAGCCCACCGCTGACACTTTCTGACTCACTTGTCTCCAGATCTGTGCTCGCTGCTGTGCACTTATCTTGCGCTGCTGGGGGCCATACAGCTCTTCTTGATGGCCTATGACCTCCTCAACAAGTAGAGCAAGCTCCTGATCTGTGAATGTGGGTTTTTCACACCCTGTCCAAGGCTGATTTGCCCCTGATACGTTCCTGTGACATTTTCCAGGCTTTAGAGGAGTTGATGGCTTACAGGGGCTGTGATTTTTGGCGGATGGATTTCCAAGATGGCTGCCACTTTATTTCCCGTTCGGGCGGTGACGCGTTTTCCGCGGCGCTAATAGCAGACGCTATTAGCGCCATGGCTCAGCGGTAGCGCAATCTGCACTGGATTTACCGGAGACACTTTTTCTGCCGGGTGCTATTTGCGTTACCCCCATGGCTGTGTGCGCGTGAACGCCGACTAATGATCTGGCATTGTTTCCACCAGACATCGTGGCGTTAGCATAAATAGCGCTCAACGGAAATTACGACAAGATACCTCCCAACTCGTGATGAGGCCCAAAGTCTTATAGGGAACAGCGTACATTTTTGTTGTTTTTTGTTTTTACAGGGATGCAAGAACATTTCTTGCTATGCTTACATTTTATAAAGGGACAAAAAAGGGGAAAGGCTGAAGAGGAAAAGGCAAACATTTTCCTTCTCTCACACACTGAACAAACACTTAGTCAAAGGGGAACCAAACAATGGCTTCAAAAACACACCAAACAGAAAGAAAGTATTGAAAAAACAAACAACAAATAGATACAACTCGACCAAATCGCTTAAAGGACTTCCTAAAAGCACCAAAATGCACCAAACCCCCTTGAAGTGTGAGCTTGCCCTGTAGAACACCTTTCTCTCAAAAGCTAGCAAAACCCACAAAGGAACAGGAAGTGAGCCGGTCCTTATATAGGGGGACAACTACCTTTAGGAGATTTGGACCTCTGATTGGCTGAACAAACTAGGATGAACTGGATGAATCATCCAAGAGAGCTCTGAATGCGGTAGGAACTCAACGGGTAAACCCATTATTTGTTAGGAGATCCGGCACTCCTGATGGGGCCATGAATCATTGCACGAGATCCAGAAGTCTGCCACACATTTGTCTGGGATTTGACTCAACCATTCTCAGGGTTGGGATTCACCTTCTGTGGTGAATCCAGTGATGTCAACACTCCCTCTCCGGGGAAACTCTCTTCCCATGTGGCCAGGGAATGGCAGTCACTACCTGATCTCGACCCAAGGGGTGGCTGCCTGAGGGAGGACCACAGGGGGGACAACCCTCATGAGAGGGAAGTAGACGCACTGGCAAATACCTGGTATTGCTCTTTCCACACAGGCTACAACACTGTGTAAATCCCCCATCCTGTATTGCACATTGTGACATAAAACCTGTCCACCTACTTAACAGTGACTTTGTGACTGTATGCCTTTTCCCGATTTGCTTTATGTAAATACCCAGACACGGAAGAGTCTGGGAGCAATGCAGAGCAGTGAACTAGAGACGCGCTATAGTCATTGGGATATGCTGAAAGGTGCCAGGACAGATAAAAGCTTGGCACTGCAAAGTAGATGGAGATCGAGGGGAAGCACATCCACTTTGCCTGAGCGGGTCATGAAATGAAGCAAGTGACAGCTGGAGAAGGGAGCAGGCCAATGAATGTCAGCGCCATCGCAAGACGATTGGGAAAAGCAGCGTCGCCCGGTAGCCTGCAGCTGAACAGGCTGTGAGAAAGAGGCCACAGTAAAGCAAGTGCAGAAAAGCAGACAGGGCACCAGCAGTGAGACAAAGCTCCCCGGCGAGGCAACCGAGGACTGCAAAGAATGCCAAAGCAGTCGCAAGAGACCGGTAAGCCCAGCCAAGGGAAGCGGGCCACTAGGGCGCATTGCAGCGTAGACCTCACAGCACGCAGGGGTGATGCAAAAGCAAAACTGGGCAAGGAAACGGGAAAGCTGAAAGTATTACAAAGGGAAACCAGTGACGAGGAGTTGAAGACCCTATTATTAAATTAGTAATACGGACATACATTAAATTATAATTATAATTTCTTTTTTATAACATGCATAATACCGAAGAGATTTCTAAGCATGGACCCGGGATTCAAACCTGTGTTGCGCTGCATCGACTTGCTTCCAAAACAAGCGCATTGCCACTGAGCGACCTGTATAAAGAAATTCTGGCAGGTGAGTATACCAGGCAACGTGTGGCGAGCCAGGGACCCGCACTGAAAAAGTGCATGTTGTGAAAGCCCTGGCAGGAGAGTACACCAGGCAATGAGATTGCGAGTCTGGTACCCGCACCCAAAGTAAACATTGTGGAAACATTGGCATGGGAATATACTAGGCATAGGTGAAGTGTAAAAGCACAAGGGAAGACTCATTCCCCTTTGGTCCAGGAAGCCCTGGCAGGAGAGTATAGCAGGCATGAGAGAAAGGTGATAATACAAAGTTAAAGTTGTAAAAGCCTGGCAGGCGAGTGCACCAGGTAATGAGAATGTACTGTAAGAATTGGAAGAGGAAGAGTGACCTCTTGAGATTGTGTAAACTCTAGAGGAAGGAAACCACACCCCTTGGACGAGAAACTTGAATACATTATAAAATCAAGGAGCAACAGAAAAATCCCTTGACTCTGTGATATCCTGGGGAAGGGAACCATACCCCCTGGAGTAGAGAACTGTATAATAATGAGGAACATAACTGTGTTTGTGAACTATACAGAAGCTAGGAAACTCTGGGCAAGGGAGCCCCCTCCTGGGGATTGTGGAGCTTTGGTTGTTACTTTGTGCAACCTTTTGGAACTTGTTTTTTGGAACTGTGGCAAGAACCACCTTTAACCAGTTGAAACACTATATCCCTTTTCACATTGTTATAGGTTTAGAATGTAAGGGTCAGGCTAGGATTTCGGACAAAGTGTGGCGAACTCCTGTGCTTACGGACATTCTGACCTGGACATCCTTTAATTCCGTTGAGGTAGGGAAACCCCTCATAGTGATAGGGCGAGATAGGTCTTTCCCCAACCCTCTTTTTACTTTAATTAAAGTTTATAGAAATCAACATAATTCTCTTGTATCCACGTCTCACATCCGATTCATTACTGCACACATAAGTGATTGCTTTTACCAAAATGTCCCAGAAGTTCAAACGGAAAAAGAAAAGATGTGTAGGTGATATATGCAGCACAGGAATGTCCATATTATACAGCACGGGATCCATATATTAAAACACAGTTTTCATTTTAATTTCGGAACAATAAATTCTACTATGATTCGTATTAAATATATCTTTCCTAAAGAGTTCCAAGTGTTCCCAGTCCTCCTGAACGGCACTTCATTAAACTGATGCATTTCGGTCAGAAGCGGCGGCTGACACTTTGCAGTCCTCAGGCTCCCCCACATCAGCAGCTTTATCCGAGGTCCCAAGGCTGCCTGTGACTGAATCTGGCCCAGCCCCACAGGCATGCTAAGGAAGGAGTTGAGTGAAGTTATCCCCTTTCCACCAAAGCCAGGCAGCCCACAGGCTTTTCGGGGGTGGAGCCGAGGTGTCACAAAGGCAGAGAGCCACCCATGCATACTTCATCACCAGCCTGATATTTTCCCCACAGGGTCCATGAGAACTGACCATCGGTGACTGTAGCACGCAAGCCATTTTGGGTAGTACTATTGATATTGTTATTGGTTGTTGGTAAATTGGCAGAGGTGTAAATGTGTTATACTCCTGAATAAGTTCACATTGGACACACCCAAGCCTCCAGTCAGCCTGCCCATCGCTGGGTCACACTCGCAGATGGCTGAGGAGCCGCAGAGGATGCAATGTGAGTTTAGCCTCTGGCCCAGAGCCTGTGCCAGGCCAGGACAGCCTATACTTTTCTTTCCATCTCTATGTGTCTCTTCTGTTGTTACAATCTCATAGAAGGAAGAGAAATGGAGATGGAGGATAAGGGAAAAAAACAATGATTCAAAGAGAGAAAGGAAATGAAGAGGGGATGGCCACCCACTTGTGTACACATTAAACAAATGACCCCGCTTGAACAAAGAAAAGCTATTTCCACCACCATACAGTTGCATTACTGTAACAACAGGCGCAAAATTATAGTGCTTGTAGTTCAAAATCGCCGACAGGGGCTGTCTAAATTTTATGCAGGCAGAAATCGAATGTGATCCTAAACGGTGTCTCCTATGCAGTGGCAGCTGACTGCTGGTGCCACACACACACACACACGCAGTAACCGAAGGGGCAGCTCACATGATTGTGCTGACACAGAGATAACACTTACACTGTTAAATCAAAACAACGCCTTCCATGTTGCAAAACTTGCATGGCTTCCCCGCTGTACACCCGGCTTTACTGCAAGCAGAGCAATGACTTGGCACTCGCTTGCACAGAAATAGGAGAACAGCTATGGGAAGTTCTATTTTAGGGAAAGGCAAGTATCGTATTCAGCAGGAAAAGAATTCCATTCCAAATGAAAAGCAAGCCTACCTGCATAACAAAGAAGTACACGTCACGTGACGAGTGTTGTGGATAAGGGCTCATAGATCATAGTGGCGTTTTATTGAGCCTGCTGTAACCAGGGTTCAGTCCAGTAGTGCACCATTAAATGGGGGGCTTTCCTTGTACTCTATCCCCTCCCATTAAGCCTGTCGCCTCTTGCTTGTGCAAGTTCCTTGTTTCTCGATAGGAGTTTTAGGCTGGGTATTTTCATTGGTGCTTATGTGATCTCCACAGAGACATTTTTATGGGAGGGCAAAAGGGGCACCTCCCCAGGGCCCCCACCTTGGAGGGGGCCTCGCAAAGCTTCCTTATCTAAGGAATTAATATTCCTTTGTTCACCAGACTTAAATAGCACACTTCAGGATATTCTATGGCATGGTGCTGAGGCTCTAAACCTATTGCCTGTCTGTTTTTGCAAGTAGATTCTTCCTCAATCAATTCATCATGTAATGCTTTCTGTGTTCACTGTGGTATATATAGTTTGTGTGTTCCTTGCAGCACAACTCCTGTAGCATTCTTTCCTTCCTGTGGGAATTATGTTGATCATGTGTAATAGCCACATTTGAAACGCATATTGGTAAATTGAGTGCCACAATGGTTCAGAAGTTAGCTCAGTGTGTCAAGCACTCATTGCAGAGATATGTGTTCCTATGCAAGATTAGAATAGCACATTCCTGTAAAGCTGGCTGAGTCTTTCCTATGTTTGAAGTTTATAAACCTGCCTGCGTATGTACTTGGCCTTGCAGCCCAACAGGTGCTATTATCAGCATTGTACCTGCACCAGATAGGTGTTGCTATAAAAAGGAATATGTCATCCTGATGATGAAGGTCTAGAAATTGGTTTGTTCAGATGGGGTGTTGTAAAACCTTGGCAATCACCTCCAGGGATGTTAGTCCAAGAGATGAATAAGTGTAAAATGAATAGGTATCACACTGAAGTTAGCTCAGTGTGTTAAACTCTCGTTGCAGGGATATATGTTCCTATCCAAGATTAGAATAGCACATTCCTGTAAGGCTCGCTGAGCATTTCCCATGTCTGAAGTTTATAAACCTGCCTTCGTATATACTTGGTCTTGTAGCAGAACAGGTGCTATTATCAGCAATGTACCTGCATCAGATAGGTGTTGCTATAAAAAGTAACTTGTCATCCTTATGGTGAAGGTCTATAAATTGGTTTGTTCAGATGGGGTGTTGTAAAACCTAGGCAATCATCTCCAACGATGAGCATAAACTGTTACTCCAAGAGATGAGTAAGTGTCCACATTTGGAATCAAAGCATTCATGCTTGTATCCTGGCTTTGCCAGCAGTCAATGCAGTGATCCTGGTCAAATGTCAAATAATCTAATATCTCGTACATTACTGTGCTGTCTTCTGTGAAGTTTGCCTCCTCGCGTGCTGGTGGCATCTTTTAGCCCATTACTTGATCTTTCTTCTTATGTAAACTATTTGAGTGGAAGGGGTGGTAGACAGAAGGGAGCGGACCAGATGGTGAAGGACTCGGGCAAGCATATTTTAAAGTCTGCTTGTTTTACACACAAAAAAACGCTTTGCATTTTTGTAAAAGTGAACGTTTTTTCTACACGTTTATAAATGACAATTTCAAAAGCCAGTGTTTTGGAACTATGTAAAGCTTTAAAATACAAAAGACCAACCCAGATTAAATCTGTTAAATCACACTGATTGGTACGCTGGTACTTATATACTTCTCTTGATGCTGGAGAGAATGAAGCTAGAATCATTCTGTGTTGAACCCTTCTATAATATTTTGTTTTTAAAAATTGTCATGTTTGGTAATGTGATTGATGTACTTTCCATGTCAGTTTATAAAATGAGATTATTTCAGTTCATGGTAAGAACTGGTAATGAAAGTGTTCAAATACAGAAATTCCAGAGTTGACACAAATCCCAGATTCACCCCTTAACCAGTGTGTGTAATGTGGGGCATCTAATTTAATCTTGTATTAGCTAGTCTCTCAAAATTGCCAGTCCCTAAACCTTTCAAAATTGTGAGCCCTGCAGAGTGATTTCCTTTTCAGGATATGATCTTCAAAAAAGCCTCATTCATGGTTTCAATGGCTACAGTGTTGCTTACACTATAATAGTGAGCATTGATAAATTGCACACTACAGGCATAGGTTCCTTTGATCTCTAATGAAAACACTATTTGAAAACCATGTCCCACTTCTAACCTCTGTCTGTCTGGATACAGACACCACCCTGGTAGCTTCTAATCTGCATCCACTATCCATGCTATCATATGTGTAGCTTTCTCCTTCCTACTAATTGTTCTCCTCTATCCATGCTTGAGCACGTTTGCATTCTGTGAGGCAGCACATGTGAGCTCTCTGTCTATTCTGGGTTACATACAGTCCTGCATTTAAAGGTCTCTTGAATCTATGCTAGAAAAGAAGTAACCTCCTCGTAGACTGATAATGTTGGCCTACAAATGGTACTTGTTTATCATTCTGATTAGAGAAAGAAGGAAGAGGGTAAGGGGACATAAAGGGAGTAAACATCCTTATTTTTAATTCTGTGAGTGAGCATATCAAACTATGGCTTGTGAATGTGGCAGGGGTGGGGGGGTAGATATTCTTGGTCACTTAATTCCTTTGGTTTGGAAGAGGGGGGCCCCAAAGATGTCCGTGCCGAGGGCCCCAAAAGTGCTTAAAATGGCCCTGGATCTCCATTGCCATTGCTGAGCAGCCAGAATTGGGTACAACATTTACAACATTCCCTCAGTGGGGCAAATGAGACTGAGCAAGGTCGAGCTTATGGTACACTGTAGAACAGCAATGTTATCATGTATAAGGGAAAGCAGTGTGTCTGTCCCTTGGGACAAAGAGAGTTTCTGCACAGACACATAAACAGCATGTTTTATTCTATCACTGATAGCACGCTTATGGTATACTGTAAATTCTATCATTATTATCATCAATCGAATTGCCAAATTCCTTCTGTTCTGGTTCAGTGTCACTACCACTGGTGCGGCAGCAATTGCATGCAGCCTCTGTAGTCCAGCTTTGGCTGGGACCTGGAAAATAGTGGCAGCTTTCGTCTGACACCTTCTCTCACCCAGTCTCACCCCAGGCAGGACACAACACAGCACACAGTACGCTGCCCTTTCTCGACTAACACTTCCCACTTCTCGTTCTTCTCCCGACTCCACTCCCCCTTTAATTCTGTGTTTGTATTTTACTTACTTTTATTGGCTTAGTTAGCAGTAGTAGCAGTAAGCACGCCAGCCCAGGTGCACAATCTGTCTCCTTGGCTCAAGGTGCAGGGAGGCAGCTTGAATGGGCCTCTACGTGCGTGCTTTGCCTGAGGCCTCTGGCTCCCTCCTTCATCTCACGTTCCTTCCTTCCTCCAAATCTGGTCTCGTTTGCTGGGGTGTGATGTAGCTGGCCACACCGGACGGTCACGGGACGGCATGAGAAGAGCACCTTTAGCTGCTCTCCCATGGCTGTCCCGGGAGGATAGCTCAGGGGCAAGTACTCACCTGGAAAGCAAGACGACACAGAGCAACACAGGTTCCATCCCTGGTGTGATGTTGCAAGCATGAACGATGCATGAGCGAGCCTCGGTCTGGTCCGCGCATGCACATTGACAATAAAGAACGTCCGTGCGGGCAGTTGCCGCCGGGACGCCGTACGGCACACACGCATGTCCTGTGTCTCCTTGTGTGGATGCGTGTGAGCGAGTGCGTGTGCGGGGCGGCCCGAGGCACGGGCCTGCCCACAACATCTGGCGACGAGGCGGGGTGCAAACGGAGCGTTCTGCTGACATAACGCTGCATGTACACTGCAGCAACGTTATACTGGAGCATTCCCCGAATCCAGCGCAAGCAAAGCAGAAGGGTTTCTACGCAGGACACGTGGCAGTAGCGGCCTGAAAAGGTGCTTGTGCGCTGCTCACGCTCCACAGAAACTACAGTGAATGAATTTTGGAATCCTGACTGTTCTCGATATCCAAGACGACTGTCCTTCAAGC
The DNA here is from genome assembly GCF_040938575.1 of Ambystoma mexicanum. Classification (NCBI taxonomy): domain Eukaryota; kingdom Metazoa; phylum Chordata; class Amphibia; order Caudata; family Ambystomatidae; genus Ambystoma; species Ambystoma mexicanum. Next base: position 319,543,781 of record NC_090926.1, on the reverse strand, counting down.
AGTCGTAATTGGACGGGTCCACGGCCACGTTGATCCACACCACGCAGTGGCCTGAGGTACGTCGACTGTCCGCACAAGTCAGGTTTGCGGCCTCTAAGCCCTAAGGAGGTGCCAGTGCGACCTGTGAACATTGCGGAGAGTGACGAAGATGCAGGGACAGCGCAGGTGGTGGTAAGGAGGAAACAACAAGGTTGCTGTTACCCATGCAAGTATTCGACACGTCGGGTCCACCCTCAAAATTGGGCCCAAGATGGCTGCTGTGGATAAGAAAATTGGACATGTACTTCACTGCAACAGGAGAAACTAATGATGACGCAAAAAGGGCAACTCTACTGTACTCCGCGGGTATGGACGTCCTACGCATTTATGAGTCCCTTAACCTGCAAGTAGTCACCTATGATGCGGTCAAGACTGCCTTAAAGAATCATTTTATTCCGCTGTCCAACGTGGACTATGAGAGGTTCCTGTTCAATAGTGAAAAACAGCGGGAAGAAGAGTCGCTTGATCAATTCTGTGCTCGCCTAAGACAAATGGCCACGACGTGCAGATGGGACAACGAGGAGGCCATGATTAGAAACCAAGTCATCCAAGGCTGTGGCTCAGGCAAACTCCGCAGACAGGTGTTAAGGGAGCCAGGGTGGACTCTGACACAGATCCTGGACAGTGGAACTGGCAGAGTCAAGGGGTGCCACAATGGACGCGGCGGTGTGTCCCGGCAGGTCAGAAGAGGCGTTTGCGGTAGGGAGGCAGTCCGTATCAAAAAGTAAGTGGAGCCAGAAACACCAAGAAGCAAGTCCGACACATGGAGTGGCGCCCATTTGTCAGTATTGCGGATACGATTTGCCGCACTCCGAAGAATGTCCTGCCAAATCCAGATCCTGTGGCAGATGCAACGGACTCGGACACTATGCCCGGATGTGCCGCGCTCCTGTGCCGGTGGCTACTCAAAGGGGTCTGGCCAGGTTGTTTGGCAGCGGGTCGAGGGGGCAAAAGAGCATTGCGACAGTTGAACAGGATATGCAGAGGCTGAACATGGCAGAGGAGGAAGAAGAGGAGGATGAGGTGTTCTTCATTACGAGCATAGTCACAGGGGCAAGGAAAAAGAGGCAGCCCAAATGCATCATGGACATCCAAGGGGTCCCTACACAAGTGATGATTCACACGGGAGCCTCGGTATGTGTGCTGGCCTCTGATCACTACCAGTCGATCCCGGGACCACCACCGTTGGATGTCTCGAGGGCAAAGATCTTCACGTTCGGTGGCGACACACCACTCCCCATCAAGGGCGTCTTTGTGGCGCCTGTTTCAAAGGGCGGCAAGTCCATAAAAGCACGATTTTTCGTCACTGACGTGAGCCCCCACTCCCTGCTTAGCTGTGCAGCGTCGGAGGCATTGGACCTTGTGCATTTTGCGTTTGCGGTCTATCAAGTAGACATTGAGCAGCTACTGGCCAGATTCTCAGGCATTTTCAAAGGAGTGGGAAAGTTGAGAGCTCCTCCTGTGCGTCTCCACATTGACGACACGATCAGGCCCACGGCTCTCAAACATCGAAGGATCCCGTTCCATCTCCGGGAGCAGGTGGAGGAAGAACTCACTGGTCGGAATGGACATCATCGAAAGGGTGGAAGGCCCGACGCCCTGGATCTCGCCCATAGTGGTGGCCCCCAAGCCAAAACAGCCGGGAGCGGTGCGCATTTGCGTCGATATGTGCCTCCCGAATACGGCTATCAAAAGGGAGAGACACATTACGTCCACTCTCGATGATATTATAGGAGAACTGCAAGGGGCGAGAGTCTTTTCGAAGTTAGATTTGAGGGCGGGCTATCATCAGCTCGAGCTCCACCCGGACTCACGTTATATCGCGACTTTTACGACGCATGATGGCCTCTATCAGTTTAAGCGCCTGAGTTTCGGCATTATATCTGCTGCAGAAGTTTTTCAGAACACCATCAGGGGGGCGCTGGCAGGACTAAAAGGTGTTTTGAATATGAGCAATGACATTTTGGTGTTTGCAGACTCAGAGGCAGAACACATGAAGAGACTGGAGTGCACGCTGAAGAGGCTAGAAGATTTGGGGCTTACCCTACACCGTGGAAAATGTGAGTTTTTCAAAGACAGAATTGGGTTTTTTGGCTTCATCTTTCATGCCAGCGGCTGTCGTCCGATCCTGCAAAGATCAAGGACTTTCGGGAGGCCGCAGCACCCCAGTCCCCAACAGAGATAAGGAGCTTCTTGGGGATGGTAAACTACTGTGGGTGCTTCATTAAGGGTTTGGCCTCCCTGTCGGAACCCCTCAGAGCGCTGACCAAGAACGATGCTGTCTGGGTGTGGGAAAGGAAAGAGCAAGAGGCATTTCAGGTCATCAAAAATGCCCTGTCTGACGGAGACACCATGGCGTACTTCGACCCCACCGCTGAGTCCGAGATTGTTGTTGATGCCAGCCCGGTGGGTGTAGGCGCTGTGCTGATGCAAGCGGACAAGAGAGGGGACATGCGACCCATTGCGTATGCGAGCAAGGCGCTCACAGACACAGAAAAGCATTACTCGCAAATAGAAAGAGAGCCCTTGGCCATACTGTGGGGCTGTCGCCATTTTCGTCTCTACATCCTGGGCAAGCCGATCGTAGTCGTGACTGATCAAAAGCCCCTGCTGCCCATCCTGGCGGGTGTGTCATCAAAACCTCCACCCAGAATTGAGCGATGGATGCTAGCCCTTATGGAATATGGGGTTCGACTGGTGTACAGACCAGGGACCAATAATCCAGCGGACTATCTGTCGCGACACCCAAACCCAGAGAGTGTGGAAAAGACCAAGGAGGTGTCTGACTGTCGAGGGCTGCTCTGTCATGTGGTGGAAGGTGCATTGCCGGTGGCACTGTCCAGACTCACCATAGCGACAGAATCGTCCAAGGATGAAGTGTTCCACATCATCAAAACGGTGGTTAGAAGCGGCGATTGGAGAGAGGTGCTTCAGAACAATTCAAGGCGGCAGGCTGACGCCCAGAAAGACCTTCAGGCGCTTTGGAGGGTGAGGGATGAACTATCCATTTCTGACGACGGACTACTGCTGAGGGGGAGGCAAATTGTGATCCCGCAGGCCCTGAGATCGTGTGTTGGAATTAGCTCACATAGGGCACCAAGGGGTAGCCAAGACCAAAGCGCAGCTTCGACCCAAGGTGTGGTTCCCTGACCTCGAGGGAATGGTCGAGCTGTTCATAAAAAGGTGTCTGCTGTGCCAGGCGGCGAATCCCAGGGATAAATCTCCACCGATCAGCTCAATGGAATGGAGCGAAAAGCCCTGGGGAACCGTCCATGCAGATTTTGGATCAACAGGTCGGGGCATGTATTTTTTAGCGGTGGTAGACCAATGGTCCAGATATCCCGAGGTGGAGGTCGTAGAGTCCACCGCCACCGAGTACACCACCAGGGCCTTGGACAAAATGTTTGCGACCCATGGCTTCCCCGAAATACTATGCTCACACAATGGTCCCCCGTTCACGGGCAGCCAGTTCACACAGTATCTCAAAGCGAGGGGCATCCATCACCGGAGAGTATCCCCGTTGTGTCCGCGTGCGAACGGGGAAGCTGAAAGGCTCATGCGCACGCCAAACAAGGTGCTGGGAATATCCGCAAGCGGTGGAGAGGACCTCCCGAAGAAGGTTGTGGAATTCCTGCGAGAGTATCGGACCACGCCGCATCAATCGACGGGCGTAGCCCCTGCTGAAGCGCTATTCGGGTGCTGCCCTCGCGGCATGATACCGGAGATAGAAGGAAGAATACCCGGGGTCATTGACAATGAAAAAGTGAGGGAGGAGCAGGCAGCCCGCAATCAGAGAGAGAGCGAGAGGAGGGGTCTCCAAGACAAGGAAGTGGCCGTAGGTGATTCCGTGCTAGTGCGGAATCGTCACCCGGAAGGCAAACTGTCACTGCCTTATGAGCCTCACCCATGGACAGTCATGCACGTGAAAGGAACCATGGTCACGGCAGCATGCAACCGGGGGACCGTCACCCGCAACAGGGCCTTTTTCAAAAAGGTGGACACATCAACGAGGGCCAGTGAACCGGACGAAAGCACCTCCTCCGAAGCGGTCCCCAAAGGTCAGGTGGAGGACGCCCAGAGGGAGGCCGTTCCGCATGCAGATGGTCCCAGCTCGACTTCAAAAAGCACCCCTCGGTACCCTGTGCGAGGAATCCGCCGACTGCCGGCTCACCTCAAGGACTATGTCCTGGACTCGGGAGACTGAGCCGAGGTTACAGCAGCCGGCCAACCCACGTTGGGGTACATGCTTTATGTTTACCAGGTATATGGTTCATCCTTGTTGATGTTAGATTGTTTTTGGTTGAAGAAAAAAAGGGATGTGATGTTGCAAGCATGAACGACGCATGTGCGAGCCTCGTTCTGGTCCGCGCATGTGCATTGACAATAAAGAACGTCCGTGCGGGCAGTTGCCGCCGGGACGCCATACGGCACACACGCGTGTCCTGTGTCTCCTTGTGTGGATGCGTGTGAGCGAGTGCGTGTGTGGAGCGGCCCGAAGCACAGGCCTGCCCACAACACCTGGGTCCGTGCTTAGAAACCTCTCGGTATTAAGCGCGTTATAAATAACCTATCATATCATATAATAGCAACAAGACCCTGGCTCTGCCCTCAGCTGGCGAGGCTCAGGAGTCAGGCAGGCAGCCGCGGGCCAGCCCCTCCCCCCAGGCAGGCAAACACACATTTCTAACACGAGTCATCAGCACGACCACCGCCCAACCCCACATGAATTGTTGTTCGAACGAGCGGGGCTGCCTGGTGCCACGCTGGCGGATGGCTGGCAGCAGCATAAGGCCTGGCCCTGGATCTCATGCTATTGGTGCATTTTCTTCAAAGCAAAGTAAACATTTAGTAACCAAGTGTTAATTTTCTTTGATGATGTTTTCGTTCCGACTCTGAGTGCGTATTGTAAAAAATACATGTGCGCAGCGAGCTGGCAGTGGGTACGCCAATTTTACTTGCAAGTTACAACAAAAATTAGTTCCAACAAAAATCCAGCCCATCTATTGGCTTCTAAAACAGGCCCAGGGGCCAACCCAAGTCCAATGTGATTTGGCTGATAGCCGAAAGGCTGATAGGCCAGTCTGCCCCTGGGCAAAACCCACTCCGACGCCTCTACAGCCTCAATAACTCATTCTCTCTCCAGTTGTTTAATCTCACTGGAAACCTCCACCCTCATGTAAATAGACACTGTCATTACTTTGGCTATGACAGGTCTGACCCCTTTTTTAAGGCGGATGTGATGGTGGTACCCCTTTAAGCACCCCACACTTTCTCTGAAGTTTTGAAATGCTCTTCTGGGCATGCTACTAACTTGCACATCCATCACCGCAACATGCCCTGAAACCTTTGAATCTACCACAAACCCCATCTCACTCTGTTCATACCACCTTAACAGGCTTCCACTCTTCGTAGAGACATAAACATCAGCAACTGTACATTTTCCTTTGCATTCCAGCTTGGCTTTAAACACTCCCGATATTTCGATGTGCACTCCGCCATATACATTTACTTTAATGGTAGGGAGAGTACGTTTTGCCCTCTTGAACTTATTAGTCTAGACATTGCTATCAATAATCATATAGTCTAACCTGTATCCACCAGAATGGTCACTCCCACACCACTCACCACATAAATTGTGTGTGGTTTCTCACCCCTCTTGGCTCTTGAACCCACTTGGCTCACTGACCAACACACTCCCACACATACATCGTTTTCAGAACCCTCCCTGTCTTCCTCTCCCTGCTCCATACTAACTTCCCTCACCATCGCCCAAGAGATGTTCTCAGAGCAGCGGACAATATACTCCTTCTTCCCACACTTATGACATATAACCTTTACTGCAGGACACGCCCCATTAATCGCAAAGTGAAATGTGCTACCACAATGTAAGCACCTCTTCACTTTAGGCACCTTTCCATTCTTATTGTCACCATCCTAAGTGGTAGTTCCCCTTTGCGCCACCCCTTGCTTCTTCTGTCCACCCTTCCATTTGTCAACACGTGTATCGCAGCAGCAACCCCCTTCTTCATAGGTAGCAAATCTTTCTTTTCCAGCTCTTTTACACATGCCGTCATGTGTTCCATCTTCTTTGCAATATCGAGAACATCATTCAGGCTGGGGTAAGATATAGTCCATATTTACCCTCTTATCTTGCTCTCACACACTTTCAGTATAAATTGGTCCTGAAGTCGCTCATTATATGAATGACCAAACTTACATTTGCTAGCTATGTGGATTATCCAATGAGATTCCCCCCACAAACCTGATCTCGGATACTTCTCATGTGGCCAGGGGAAGGCATGCGCTCTCTGATCCCGACCCTGGAGGTGGTGTACTACGGGAAGATCACATGGGGTGGAATCAGACCAGGATGACTGGGGGAAACCCCTTCTAAATTTGCTCCGTAACCCTGCCCTTTTTATGGCCTTTTGTCACTCTGGAGAAGTGGAAGGGACATTTTCCAAAATAAACTACTAGTGCCAGAATCCACGTAGAAGTCCAAAATCAGGCAATGGATCATAAGGGCCTGTACATGAACCTAATTAGCCCACCTGAGAGGCATAAAAGGCTACAGCAGGGAGGAGCAGTAGAAAGAAGCTGGGGAATGACCTAGAAGGTCAGCAGTAGCAGAAGCAGAAAAAGTAGAGCACGCAGCCAGAAGTTCACAAGGAAGTGTGACCATGACAGGGACGCCGGAGTAGAGAGGATGCGATTTTACCTGCAGACACTGAGTTGGTCTTGGGCTCACAAACCCTGTATAGCTGTGGCAGCACTAGAAGGGGCTAGAAGCAACAGGCAGTCTTTCCAGCTCCGCCCTATTGCTGTGAATGCAGGGCTTATGTTGCAGTTGTTCCCAAGGCCTGTGTGCAGAAGCAAGCCAAGTGAAACTGGAGAGTAGGAGACTCTCCCTTAATGAGGCCGGATCGGAGACACCCATGAAGCAGAGTGGTGTGGATCTTAACAGTGCCCACAGTAGTAGCAAAAGAAGAAACAAAGTCTGGAAGACTCAGCCGTCATAATTGGGAGTCGAAAAAGGAAGCTCCATACTCCTAAACAGCAGAATTGTATTACCGGGAACTGTAGCCAGGTTTTAACTGCACTTTCGCTTACATCTGAGTGAGTAGAAGTTAATCACAAAAGTAGGACGTCTTTTTATTAATAGGAAAGTAATACGTGCTTATGTGAAATGCTGGCGTGTGATGAAAAGTCTTTCTTTACCCTAACATCAGCATTACTTTTATGCCGGGGGGTCGCGTGGCTCCTGTCAACACGGAGAACACATCCAGTAGCCTAATTGAAGTTAAACTAGCTTTCCCAAAGAGTTGCAAATATTGTTTAAAGGGACCGCGAGTGAGACAATGTTTCCTGATATCTTGGAGGCTTAGAGCTGATTGAACGGTGGGAACGTGCCTAATTTTGTTTTCAGTGGAAGATCCACATCTTCAAAGGCTGAAGCAGAAATCATTGAAGTAGTTGGAGTCGAAGCCAGAACACACATTGCCCAAGCCCATAGAGTGAACTCTATAAAGTAAATACTGCGCACATAAGTACTGTACACCAGTGTTCTGAAGTTGTTGAATTCATCGTTACCCAAGACTCTTCTTCCAAAGCTGAAAGAGTGGCGCAACAGCTTTTGGGTAACCATTAAAGGAAAGGTGTATACAAAGCTGGGGAAGGGAGCTGGGTACTTGTTAACAAATGTTGTTTTCATATCTGCATGGCAGAGACTATTTAGAAGAAGAATCAGTGGTCCAGCAGCTAGAAGCAATGTTATGGTATCTGCAAGACAGGCAAAGAGGTTGCCCTTTCTTATGGCATAGAAAGAAGAGTGCCTTGCCAACCTGTGGCGGTAGAAGGTGTCTTGTAGAGATGGCCTATCCTTGAAGTTGCAGTTGTAGCCGTTCTAGCAGCAAATTACCTAATCGCAGAAGTTGTAGTAGTAGTAGCAGAACTGTGGCTGTCAATATTTTATCAAAACAATAGACTGGAAGAAGTAGAAGCAGGCAAGGGGGCCTGCTCTCACAGTTCTGTGGCAGAAGGAAGTTGCTGAGAGAGGAGCTCATCCTAAACGAAAGCATCCTCACAAACTATATATATAAGATGCCACAGAACTTAAAAGCAGAGAAGCTGTTGTCAAAGTACTAGAGAGACTTTTGTCTTCAACTTCATTTATTCTTTCCTAGAAAGGAAGTCATCCAAGAAACTCCATTGGTGCTGTTATTTTCTTTGTGGAACTCTCAAGGAAGAATCTTTTCACCAAACAAAGAAGAGACTTTTGTCAGTGGATTTTATTTGTGTGAAAGAAATGTGTTTCTTTGGAACTTTTCAACACTTTGGTTACAACCTTTTTTTTGCTTTGAGGAAAATGACTTTGAGACATTCCTGCGGGAGCCGGATCTACCCAGGACCACGAGAAGTCATCCAAGACACTGGGTGTTTGGGAACCTTTTATTTATGTTGTATTTATGTTGCTTTGAATGTTTATGTTGTTTAGTCTGAGGGTTAGTTTTGCGAATGCTAGCAGGTTTTCCCATATATCTTAGAATAGTTAGCAAATCCCCCGATAGAGTATGTTTAATAAGGAATTTTGTTATCATTTTGTGTAAAGTAAAATGGCAAATCCTACGAAAACTCAATACAGTCTTGAGTCTCACATTACTGACCCCTGTGAAACCTAAGGGCTTTTCCCTACCCACTCCCTGGGGATTCTCTTCTTAGGTGGCCAGGGGAAGGCCATCACTGTTGGATCCAGACCCTTGGGGCAGACAAGTGCGGGAGGATCACCTGGGTGAGGGGTTCTCGGGAAGTGGTGGGGAGGCATCTAATGGTGAGACATGATATCCCTCTCTTTTTATAACCCGGTCCCATCCCATTTTTTAGGTTATTCCAACATCTCAGTCCCCCCTTTCCTACACAAATACTGTCACGAGGAAGAGGAGGTCTAAGAGGAAAAAGATTAACACTCATACGTTACACTTAACATGTCCCGTTAATATGGTCAGGCAAAGTCAGGCAATTGACCGCAATTGCATACACCTGACACACATTAACTCTCCCCACACAAATAAAAGGTGGAGCACTGGAACACACTGTGAGCAAGGAGAAACACGAAATAAAGCAGTATTTCCAGGGCAGCCGCAAACCAGGTGTAGCAGGACAACACATCGAGGGACGGAAGCAAGGGGGAGAGAAACCCTGCACCTCCCTGTGAGAGGTTGTTACCTCCCGAGAATCCTGAAGATTTTGGATGAAAGACTGATTGAAAGGAAAGAGAAAGCTTGCATAGTGTTTCCACGTTATCAGTTACCCTCCTGGGGCAACGACAGAGTTGGGCAGTTGAGACACCAGCTGTGAACTGCAAACGATGACTCCAGGAACAGGGCCGCGAGCAAACGCAAGGAGTTCACACAGCAGGTGAGTGAAGTGAATGCCCTGAAAGACTGGTCTGTGTGAAAGGAAGATTGTAACGGCAACAAAGTGGCAAGCAAAGGTTGGTGCAAGACGGCAACCGTGAGGAAAGTGATTAAAGACTCTTGTTCATGCTTAAAGACGCAGCGCAATACCAAGAATCAAAGTGTTCATACCGTAAGAAGCGGTACAATCAAAGGTATTTGTGATATCACGCAGACAAGAAATACATGGAGAAAGTGGGAAACAAGGCGTGCGCCCGACTGAGGGGAGCCTGAGAGTAAAAACTGAAAGTACCAGAAGGCATTGCAAGATAGTGTCATTTGGTGAAGATTTGGTTGAACTTTCTTTTGTGTGTTTGCGAAGTTATAAGGAATCAAGGAACTTTTGTGTTATAAGGGGAAAAGCAAATGATAAGATAAGATCAAGGTGGTCAAGCAGAGGTCTTAAAATCCTTGCACATTTGAAAGTCTTCAACAGAAGGAAAAGTAAAAGAGAGGTTTGAGACCGACGGAGGGGAGCCTAGTGAATATGACAGAGGGCTTGGGGAGTCGTGGGGGGGGGAGTTAAACCCCCCAAATATAAAAAGAAATGCATTTTAAAGGTCTCAAGAGAAAAAGACCTTTACAATGCTGGTTTTCCGATCAATATAAAATTGGGCATTGTAAATCGTTCTTTTTCTCTTGAGACCTTTAAAATGAGGTCTTTTCACATAGGACACATTTAACAAGTGGACATTTAGGAATTAATAAAACACAAGCCCACATTTTTTACTGATTTTACTAGCCCATGATTTATGCTGATATTAAGAAATATGTGAACACCTGTGAAGTGTGTCAAAAGATCAGTACACAAATGCCTCCCCCTGTGCCCTTACAACCTTTACTTATTATTGATATACCATTCTCCAGTTTTGGAATGGATATAGTAGGACCTTTGGAGACCTCACAATTGGGTAAAAAATATTTGCTGGTAATCCTGGACTATGCCACTAGGTACCCAGAGGCTTCTTTAAGGAATAATACCTGTCAACACATTTTTAAATATGTGTTACCATTTTCCTCTCTAATTGGTTTTCCCAAAAAGATTCTCACCGATCAGGGCCCCACCTTCATGAGTAAACGTAAGTCCAATGTAAAGGATATTCTCCAAATTAAAACCCTTCGAACATCCATGTACTATCCCCAAACAGACAGGTAGGTTGGTGGAAAGTTTCAACCAAACTATGAAACATATTTGAGGAAGCTGGTTGAAATAGATTGGAAAAACTGGGACGTCATGATACCTTGTGCTCTGTTTGCCATTCAGAAAACTCCTCAGACATCTACAGGAGTTTCACCCTTTGAATTGTAGTATGGAATAGAAGCTAGGGATGTGCTAGATATGTTAAAAGAAACCTGGAAGGAAAGGAAAAGAGCTATCATCCCATTATCCCAAACAGCAAAAACATTGAAGGAACAAATGGCAGCTGTCAGGAAAATAGTACATTCCAACATGGTAAAAGCCCAAGAACAGCAGAGGGAAAACTATAATCAAAAAGCAGTAATACGATCCTTCTCCATTGGGCAAAAGGTATTAGTCCTCCTTCCGTCATCTGATAATAAAATGCTATCTAGGTGGCATGGATCTTATGAAATCCTGGAACAGACACAGGGCCTCATTACGGGTCAGGCGGTACCCTGCAGGTGCTACCGGCGGGTTGCCGCCGGACCCGTAATAATTTACTGGCGCCTGACTTCCCAATGCCACCGGGCTATTATACAGACCGGCAAACATGTAATGTGGCCCAGGGTCTTATAATTATAAAATCTCACAACCTGATAGAAAAATTAAAACATACATGAACCATGTTAATCTGCTCAAAGAATAGAAGGAACCTACATGTACAGATGTTTCTATTATGCATACTGGTCTACTATCTGAGGGAAACCAGGAAAATCAACTAATATCTCATGAATTACCTCAAAATCAAAAACAGGATTTATTAGATCTGTTGGTACAGTTTTCTGATGTGTTTCGACCAGAACCCAGTAGAGTGAAAAGAGTATATCAGTACATCCGCATCCCTCCCGAAAGAGTGGTACACCAGAAACCCTACAGAATACCAGAAAGTAGAAAACAAATCATCCAAGAGGAGATAGAAGCCATGTTAGAATCCAATGTGATTGAGCCTTCCCAATGACCTTGGTCTTACCCCATCTTTTGGGTAGCTAAACCACATAATTTGTGTAGGTTCTGTATAGCTTTTCTGAAAGTTATTGAACTATCTTAATTTGATAGTTACCCAATCCCGCAAACAGATGATCTAATTGAGAGGTTAGGTGATGCCAAATTTCTGTCCACTATGGACCTTACAAAAGGCTGTTGGCAAGTACCAGTTAATCCAGCAGATAACCCCAAAACTGCCTTTTCAACACATTTTGGATTATTCCAGTTAAAGGTCTTGCCTTTTGGCCTGCATGTGGCTCCTGACACTTTTCAAGGACTAATGGATCCTGTCTTGTGACCGCTATTCTCTTTTTTTGTGGACTGTGAAGGCATCATGAAGCAAGATACAGACAACAGATTCAAAGTTCAAACAATATTGTTTTATTAACTCAAAATCAGGATGGATGAAGGCCTAACTTGCCCTATACATTGGTGGGATTTCCCTACCTAAAGAAACTAAGGAAAGTCTGAGTCGGAAAGTTCACTTAAAAGTCTGTCTGAGTCCAAAATCTATACTTGCCCTCACAACTTAAATTAAAGAATGTGTAGGGATATCAGTAATAAAATAAATAGTGTTTGAAATAAAGTTCTGCACTTCTTAGAGGTCCTAGCTTACTTTTCAGCTCTCCTTCCCCAAGTTCAAAAAATGTTCCAAAAATCCTTGGGGTTCCCTTCCCCAAGTTCAAGACAGTTCCACAAAACCTAGAGGCTCCCTTGCCCAAGTTCAAGACAGTTTCGCAAAACCTCAAGGTTCCCTTACCCAAGTCAACCTATACTTATTATAAATCTTGCAATGTTGAAAAACAGCTCCAAATCAACTTTACACTCTTTCTGGTTTTTTTAACAGTTCAACCATATTGCTTTTTCTTACTTCACTTCAGCAACTTCTTTGGTTTTCACAATTGGGGTTCCCTGGTCTAGGCGCAGTTGTCAGACAACATGGTCCACCTATTACCGGTCACTCAACCAGAAACCCTAAGCTCTCTAGCCCACACAGGTCTTTCTGTATATGTACGTTGTGTGCAGATTCACTTGGTTTTTCTTTGTCAGCCTCTTGGTTTTGCCACAATGTATCACACATCCTTTGCCAGTCTCTGGCCTTGCCACACTGCATTTATGCAAAGTTTGTTCCACAGAGGTATTGCTGGCTTTACCACCTTACATTCATGCTCTCTCGCAATATTCCATACTTGCTTCCTTCTGTGGTTTAAGTGACTTGTTTTTTTGCTTTCAAATAGGCAGTATCTGAGTTTCACATACACTTGTCATCAGGTCATAACTTTGCCAAAAGCTTTCATTTAGTTTGGTATTCAATATCTGTGTTCTTTTACTCTGTCGCTTGCAGATTATATTGTCCTGAAATTTTCTCTCAACCCACAGCTTTGGGTTTGTTTCATTGTGCATATGCTTTTTCATTCATTCAGAATGTATATCAGTTTCCCCAGAGCCACCAGGAGCACCCCGGCTCGAGTGATTTTCTCTCTTCACTCACCTGTCCCTGGCGTCTCCTCCGGGCAGCTGTGCTTTCTCTTTCGGCTCCGACTTTACATTTTCATTGGTTTCTCTCTGTCTGCCGCCAGCAGCTCCATTTTCTCTCTGGGGTAGAATTAGTATCAAATCAATGGGTAGCAGTCTTCTTTCACCTGGATGAATAGTCTCATCCCGGTATCCGATGAAAAGATTGTATCTAAAATGCCGAATGTTAGTTTAGTGTGCATTCGGCATAGTAGATAAGATCTAAGCCCATAATATCGAACAGGGGTGCAGGTGTTGCGAGGGTCGCCCCCTACACTTCCAGTTTGGTATTATGGGCTGTAGGGGTTTCAGGGGTGTCCCCCGCAATAATTATAGGCAGTGCAGGAGACAAACGGCCAAAATCCCAAAAGTCTGAATCACAAAATGCGGGCTAGTGGGCTCTGTGATTTTGTGATTTGGGCTTTTGGGATACGATATTTTGTATGTACATCCATCTTGTCCCTACTGCTATAAATACAAAACCCAATAGAACCCTTTGTGCCCACTGAGGGGTCTGATGCTCTGGCACTTAGCTTTTCAAATGTTAGGATCCCCCACCTTGTATCGGTTGAGCCGCATCCCACCCTGACACCATTTGTGTATGGCATCATGAAGCAAGACACAGACAACAGAATTGTTTTTATTAACTCAAATGTCAGGATGGATGAAGGCCTAACTTGCCCTATAATAAGGTGAAATTTCCCTACCTAAAGAAACCAAAGAAAGTTTGAGTCTGAAAGGTCAAGTCTGTCTGTGTCCAAAAACTATTATTGCCCTCAAAACTAAAGCTAAACAATGTGTAGGGATTTCAGCAATAAACAAAATAGTTCTCTAAATAAAGTCCTGAGCTTCCTGCGGCTTCTAGCTTACATTTCAGCTTCCCTTCCCCAAGTTCAAAAAAAGTTATACAAAAAGTCTCGGGTTTGCCTTTCTCAAATTCAGGATAGTTCCACAATTCATTGGGGTTCTCTTCCCCAAGCTCAAGACAGTTCCACAAAACCTCAGGGTTCCCTTCCCCACGTTCAAGACGGTCAATTTATACTTATTCTCAATCTTGCAATGTTAAAAAACAGCTCTAAATCAACTTTACACTCCTTCTGTTTTTTTTAACAGTTCAATCAGATTGCTTTTTCTTACTTCACTTCAGCAACTTCTTTGGTTTTCACAATTGTGGTTCCCTGTTCTAGGTACAGTTGTCAGTCCGCACAGTACACCCATTACAGGTCATGCAACCAGGAACTCTAGGCTCTCTACACCACACAGGTTCTTCTGTATGTGGGATATTTTGACCCACTCCAATGTGCCTCACTACATCACTTTACTGCAATGGTGAAATAAACAGCCCAAAACTACTGCGCGGACTCCTGTGCATGCCAAAATCTTTAAAAACTGCGTTTGTGTCACCAGAAAAAGGCTGCACACCCTGCCACACACAGTTCAGGTGCGGTGAAAACAGAGTCGTCACTGCAGGAACATGCCAATGTGCTCTGCCACAGGCAACATGGAGCAAAGGAAAGAAGCAGCATTATTGTGCTGAAAACCCCAAAATGCCTCTTTTAAATGTCATCTTTTCAACTTGAAAGTGCTGTTTTTTGCCAAATCCATTCATTTCACATAAACCACTATGATCAAAAAGGCCCTGAAATGCTCAGGATCATCCATTGTGGCTCAGAGGAACCGGTCCTCATTGAATGACAGCTCCTGGCAACAGTATCCTTTGAAAAGCAAACCAGGGACTGTGTTTTAATTTTTCCATGGGAAACGCGGCTAAAACATTGCAACAAGTATCAGGAATCAGCTGTCCAGAGGAAGACTCGAAACAAATGTCTGATACATGTAGCCGTGCTGCAAACCATTCCAGCACTCAAGGGAAGGGCTAGAGCTGACTAAAATGGGTATTTGATGCAGAGGAAACCCGAATTTAAAAGAAATAGGTTAAATGTGTTTTTTCCTGAATGAAGAGCAAAATCGCCTATTTTAAAAAGTCTATTATTGTGTAAAGGCTTGATTATTTAAGAATGTGAAAGGATTTGCTACTGTGAGAAAGACACACTTATAAACTGTTTTAATTCTTTGGGCCTCATTACGACCCAGGCGGTAAGTTACCGCCTGGGCCGTGACTTTACCACCATGGCGTAAACTACGTTTACGCCATGGTGGTTGGCGGACTTACCGCCCCATTCCGAGGTTGGCGGGGCGGTAAGTCCCCAATCCCCATTTACCCTTCCCCATTCCCATTTTTGCCCCATAGGGCATAATGGGAGTGGGGAAGGCGTTAATTACGCCACCGTAAATTACGGTGGCGTAATTAACTCCATGGTCCCTTAGCGCCATGGATTTTAACACCTGCTAAAAGCAGGTGTTAAATCCGCCATGGCGCTAAGGGACCTCGTACTCAGGCGGTAAGGGTCGACGCTGTTTACGCCATCGTAAAACCCTTACCGCCTGAGTCGTAATGAGGCCCTATATGTTTAAAGTTAAGATTTAAAACTGTAAGTCAAAGCTTACATTCTCCGTAGGTTGTCCCCCCTAATAGACTGTGTGAATAAGGTACTCTGGACCCAGACTCACAGGCCAATCAAATTAAAACAGAGTGTCAACCATGTTAGATAAAATGGCACATGCCTCATTGTTAAACAAAAACCAGATCAAGTCAAGTTTCCTCTTCAAAATAATGAAATACCCGACGTTACCATCATTGCTGTGGGACAACAAACTGGTGATGGGAACTCCTCTCCATTTCTGCAAATCAACCTTCGTTCCAGTTGAAAGTGGCATTCCACACTGGAAGGAAATACTCTGAATTTCTATACTAATTCACAATCAGAAAATCCCAATTCCATTGCCAAAATTGATGAGACCAGCACCAAGTGTAGCTTGCGTTCAGAAGAAGGGACGAACAGCTCTTCTTTCCGATTCAGATAAATGACGGGAAGGAGTCTGTCCTCGCCCGAGTAGACTTGAAAAACGAAGAAAGCTTCATCAGCCAAGTATTATTCAAGAAACTCCCAAAAGACCAGACTCTACCCGCTGTAGAGTCAGTGTATCAATGCGTATGGTGCATGGATATCCCCCGTTCCAAACATTTTCTGCTTAGCAGTTGCATGATCAAAATTTCTAGAGGTGATAAAAGCATCATACATAACCGTTGGGTCGTGCGAGGTGTTCCTTCCGCCTTTTACATGGGCAGTCACATCCTCAACCGACTCGAGATTAATTTGGATTCCAGTTATTGCCAAGCCCGGTCCCAACTGGAGAGTAAATCTCAGGGTCCTGCCAATCCTAAAGAAACCCTTCGAGTCAGCCCCAGTGCTACGGTAAGAAATGGAAGTTCAGAAATGGAGGAGAGGTCACCATCCCAGGCCTCGCCTACAGAATCCTCATCGCCAAAGGTGACTTGATGAAAGAAAATCGGGTTCATATCAATCAGCTAAAGAGTTGCCACCCCAGGCACACTTTGCGGCAAATAGAGGAGTCCATAGAAAACCCAGTGGGGGATACCTCTGAAGCATAAAAATATGTTTCCTGAATGCATGTATATCCCACTGCTGAAATCCCGATTGGAGGACAGTAGGGGGAAAAATTGTCATAACCAGGTTTGTGGTCTATTTTATAGATTTGCACTGAATATATCCAACAACCAAGGAGAACCTCCTCAGGAACCCGGAAGGAGAAACCCAAGCGAATTCGGAGTGTCGCTCCACACCAGAAAAGAAAACCTGAGAGAAGGCTGGGGGTATCGTTCCACATTCCAACCAGAGCCGGCGAGGAGAGCGTGTTGCATCATTCGCTGATGGGAGAAGGACTTACATCTGACTGAACCTGCTTTTTCAAGAAAGAAAAATCCCACTTGCCCGACTTACCCATGACTGAAAGTCAAGCCGAAGTCGGGGGACTGGGGATTCTGTGGGATATGTTGACCCACTCCAATGTGCCTCAGTACATCACTTTACTGCAATGGTGAAAGAAACAGCCCAAAATGACCGCGCTGACTCCTGTGCGCGCCAAAATCTTTAAAAACTGTGTTTGTGTCACAGCCAGAAAAGGGATGCACACCCTGCCACACACAGTTCAGGTGGGGTGAAAACAGAGTCCTCACTGCAGGAGCATGCCAATGTGCTCTGCTACAGTCAACATGGAGCAAAGAAAAGAAGCAGCATTATTGTGCTGAAATCCCCAAAATGCCTCTTTTAAATGTCATCTTCTCAACTTCTAAATGCTGTTTTGCCCCAAATACATACATTTCTCATAAACCACTATGATCAAAAAGGCCCTGAAATGCTCAGGATCATCCATTGTGGCTCAGAGGAACCGTGCTTCATTGAATGACAGCTCCTGGCAACAGTATCCTTTGTAAAGCAAACCAGGGGCTGTGTTTTCATTTTGGGGAAACGCGGCTAAAACTTTGCAACAAGTATCAGGAATCAGCTGTCCAGAGGAAGACTCTAAACAAATTTCTGATACATGTATCCATGCTGCAAACCATTCCAGCACTCAAGGGAAGGACTAGAGCTGACTAAAATGGGTATTTGCTGCAGAGGGAAACCGAATTTAAAAGAAATAAGTTAAATGTGCTTTTTCCTGAATGAAGAGCAAAATCGCCTATTTTAAAAAAGTCTATTATTGTGTAAAGGCTTGATTATTCAAGAATTTGAAAGGATTTACTACTGTGAGAAAGACACATTTATAAACTGTTTTAATTCTATATGTTTAAAGTTAAGATTTAAAACTTTAAATCAAAGCTCAACCCAGGCTGAACGGCAAACTATAGTTAAAAGAAAAAAGAAAAAAAAACTTGCCCTGTCAGTGTTGACCCTGAGAAAGGATGACGCCTCAACTGGTGGAACAGGAAAAGGCTAATTGCTGGCTGGAGGCTTGGAATCCCCAATAAAATGGTGCCTTTCAAGTCACATTAGACATTCGTCTTTGCCCCAGGCAAGGACAATAGCAGGCTAAGACACTCACCCTTCCAGTGGGAGGGACAGGAAGCTTCACTCTCAAGAGAGAGAGACCCCACCCTGCTTCAAAGAAGTTGACACTTGCTTACAGTTGAAAGAAAGAAAAAAAACCTGCTTAAGTGACAATGGACTTCCTTTTGGTTTTGAAATGCCTATTTTGCAATTGAACTTCAAGACATGTAACTTTGCCACCAGAATGAGAAAACATGTGAAAAGTGCATAATTCTAAATTTAATTTTATGCTCTTTCTTTGAAGATGTGATTGAACCCAGTACTACATAAGGAACAGAATTTGTAAAGAATAACCAATTGGGGGGAAAGTATTGATCTTGTGCACTTGACATTTTGTACACATGTACCAGGGGTAAAAGCGCATCTATGAGTACCAATTTCGGTTGGGTGATATTGTATGTAAATATGTGCTGTGTAAAGTGCTTTAGATTAAGGCACTATATAAATAACACATCATTATCATTATCACATCATTATGTACAAAATTGGGAAATGTTAGGCCAAATCTTTCATGGTTAAAATTGCCAAAATGTAGCGGAAAGGCAAAGCCAGGTCTCCCAGACTTGGGACTTGAATTGAAATGTGACCCACGAGGTATGTAACATGTGCATCTGATTTTTTTAGAGGTCATAACGACATAATTATGTATTTATGGGAAAGTTAGATTTTGGTCCCAATAGCTATGGGAGGTTTCCAGACATTGTAAAGATCATCTCATAAAACATGACATCCCTTTCCGTCATCCAATCAGCGAAAAGCAAGGCGGAGATCATGCTCTTGCCCAATCATAGCATCATGAGTTTGGGTTGTAAGCCTGCCCCTCCCATATAATTTAGTGATGTCATTTGGCACGATAAATAAGGGAACCTTACAGCACACAAGACAGACTGATTCCTGACTTCATCCTGATTTCTGCGTGGCGCCCTGTTCCGGAATTCTCCATCCTTGTTCCTGATACCTGATTTTAATTACCAAGCTAAGGCCTCAGCATTGCTGAACTCCTTTTTCAGGTAGGCCTCAAAATTCTGAAACAAATCCCAAAACCCCAGGGAAGCATCTTGATCCAGCTGGCTTGCTAATAATAAAGGCTTGCCTGCTACAAACTCACCATCCCACAGATCTCCTGTACCAGTAACCAGCGCAGTCCAGTCCAGTGCGTCCAGGTGATCAGAACCGCCCATCTGACCCTGTTCCGCCCGATGTGCCCTGCTGTCCTTGGTTAGACCAATCCGTGTGATGGCCAGAACTCTTGACGGTCCAAAATCTTAAATTAAAGTGGACTGTAAATATTAATAGGAAGCATAGAAAATCATAGCATACCTTGTTTTGTTCAATCCCAATCTCTAAACCCTCCAATCCTTACCCTAATAACTTGTCACATTGTTGGAATCCTTATTGCAATCCTGTCTTTGATCTATCTTGCTAAGCGCCATTTCTTTAGTCATTTTTATCTTGTGTAAATCTTAACCCATCCATCCTACTTCAAGGGATCCGACTGGTTCCGCTAGGAGAGGACACTGGGGATTTGGTGTTGAAGTCATGAATCATCTACAGAGCTTACTTTTTCCCTCCTTGGTATTCTAGCCAGAATGCTCTAGTCATAGAGTAAAACTAGAGTAAATATTTTCTTGTCCAAGCTGAGTTCTTTTCTGTTTTCACTGCCCGATTTTTCTAAAAAGTCTCTCATTCAACCTTGCATATCTTCCTCAGTGTAATAACTAGAGACTTCATTTCAACTCTGACTTATACATAAAACCTGTAGCTTCATCAGAACACACACGGCAAAACAGTGTACTTCACCCGTTTTTCTTAAAAACCATTTGGTCATTTTTAGGCGGGGATCCACATTTCTGCCAAGTTTTACAAGTGTGATTTTCAATTTAAAGTATTTCCGAACTTCCATTAAGATTCAGTGTGTCATTTTGCTCAAAATTATTGTTAGCATTTTGTCAATGTTGCTCCCATAGAAATTTGTATTGATTTAAGGATTTTTGCCCACTTTTCATTGTTTGCTAAGCCATTTTCGAATGTCATTTTAAAAGCGTAAGAGCCTCATTCTGAGATTGGAGGTAGTCATGGCTCTATTTGCGCCATGACTGCCTCCAATAACGGTACCGGCACCGGTCCCGTTCAATGGGGAGTTACCGGTCTAGTCCGACCTTTGCAGGACCGGTAAGTCCCCAATGATAAAACCATTCACCATTCTCATTTGAGCCCCCATAGTGCTCAATGGGAAGGGGGAAGTAGCTAATAACGGTACCGCAATTTGCGGTAGCGTGATTGGCTCTGATTTCCCTTAGCGGGTCCAGTCCATAACGCCTGGTCAGACCAGGCGTTAAAAGAGGGACCCGCTAAGGGAACTCGTAGTAGGGCGGTAAGGGATTACCGGCACCGGTCTCCTTACCGGTGCCCGTATTCCCTTACCGCCCCACTCAGAATGAGGCCCCAAGATTTCAAATCCGTTTTTCTCTCTTGTTTGGGGAGGGAAGGTTGTATTCAAAGCCTGTACACTGATCTTCATTCCTGAATACCTGCTGCTTACTCACATCTGTTTAGAATTGCTTATTTGTGTGTTGAGGAATATTGCAGGGGGGAATCCTAACTTAAGTGCTATCCTTCCAAACAAGCCAAAAGTGTTCTTTTCTCTGTGTTTGATATTCTGTGTTGCTAAAAGTGAATTTACTGCCTTACATATCTTATTCTTTGTTATTGTCACCACATTGGTGATTGCTGCTCCCTATTCACAAGTACATGTTTGATTTGAAGTTTAAATAAATACATAAATATTACCTTTACCAACCAGCCTGATTCCTGGTCCATTGTGACCTGGGGTATTTTGAGAAGGGGTGTGATATGAGTGGTATATCACTCAGAATATTGAACCTATAAACATAACAAAATAAGTATTTCATTTGTGCGCTGCATACTAGGCTGAGACCAGGGTGTATCGCCTGATTGAAATCCTTAACATGTATCTCTACCTGTATGAAGGTTCACACTCAATTGGCTTCCCCTTGTCAGCTTCTTGGCTTCGCCACAATATATCACACATTCTTTGCCAGTCTCTGGCCTTGCCACACTGTATTTATGCAAAGTTCACTCTGCAGTGGTTTTGTTGGCATCACCACCTTGCTTTCATGCTCTCGCGCAATCTTCCATACTTGCTGTCTTTTGTATTTTTAGTAACTCGTTCTTTGCCTTTAAATAGGCAGTATCTGAGTTTTACATACACTTGTCATCAGGTCATAACTTTGCCAAAAACTTTAATTTAACTCAGTATTCAATGTCTGTGATCCTCTCGGGAAGATAGCTCAGGGGCAACGCACTCGCCTTGGAAGCAAGATGATGCAGAGCAACACAGGTTCGACCCCCGGGTACGCGCTTAGAAACTTCTGGGTATTAAGCACATAACCAATCAAATCAAATCCTTTACTCTGCTGCTTGTAGATTATATTGTCCTTAATTTTATCTCAACTCGTGGCTTTGGGTTTGTTTCATCGTGTGTATGCTTTTTCATTCATTCAGAATTAATTTCGGTTTCCCCATAGCCACCAGAAGCGCCCTGGATTGAGTGATTTCCCCTCTTCACTCACTGGTCCCTGGTGTCTCTTCCTGCTTGCTGTGCTTTCCCTTTTGGCTCCACCTGTACATGTGCCTTCAATCGTGAGCCCCGCTTGCACTTCTGTTTCTCTCCTTCTATAGCCTGCAGCTCCGTTTTCACTCTGCCTTGCTTCTTTCTTGTGTGTTTGCAGCTCTGGCTCCGAACCTCTAACCATTGAGGCTCCCACACCTGTGGCCTTTTCGCAGCCCACCTGGCCCTGGGCTCCACAGTTCCTTGGGGTTGTCTGGCAGTATCCTAGCTCTCCTGCAGGACCCACCTCGGCTGCCTCATCGCATACAGGATTACCTGCTGGTCTAAATGCTGCTGGTCTCCTAAGGTAGTGAGCTAAAGACTCTGAGTATGTCTCTCGTAACTGGGACTAATGTCCGGCAAAGGTACTCCCAGGTCTCCCCTTGTTTTTTGCATATTTAAGTAATTTTGGGTCTCAACCTAAGTTAGTAGGGGTATCCAGACGTGGACCCCTTGCTCACTATTCTTAGAAAGGCACAGCCCCACCCTACTGATGAGGTCCAACCAGACCGAAACACATGTCTGGGGTTGCTGTTGGTACTCTTGTTCAGAGGAGAATTGCCTGGCATTTTGGTGCTGGACTGCCCTAGGGCAGGACAAAGGTTGATATGTTTTGGATATTTCTCCTCTGTGAAAGATAGTGAGCTAAAGACTCTGGGTAAGTCTCTCGTAACAGGGACTAATGTCCGGCAGAGGGACTCCCAGGACCCTCCCTTGTTTTTTGCTCCTCCCTTTTTATACATCTGCAACCAGTTGACAGATTGCAAGTGGGAGTTCCAAATTGTAATTGCCTGGTCGCAATTAGCGGACCACTTGGCACATGCCTGACCTTTACAACACTCGACAGTCCTCTTCCTCATCTCAGTACTAGAGTGGTGAAAAGCCCTTACTAGTGTTCACTGCTGCTGTCGCCTCTTTTTCGTCCCAGGACTACAGTGGGTTGAATATGGGGAAACGAGGGGAGATGTTTTGCAATAGCCCATAAAGGCCGGGGGAGGGTTAAGTTGGTTCTCACAATAGAAAGGGGGATACCATGTCTCACCTGTGGATACCGTCTTCCCAATCCCCAAGGACCCTCGCTTCTCCACCCGCACAGCCAGGATCCAAAAGCGAAGTTGGTCTTGTGCTCACAAACGCTGTATAGCTGTGACAGCACTGGAAGGGACTAGAATCAACAGGCAGTCTTTCCAGGTGCGCCTCATTGCTGTGAATGCAGAGCTAAAGTTGCAGTTGTTCCCAAGGCACGTGTGCAGAAGCAAGCCGATGGAAACTGGAGAGTAGGGGACTCCCTTAATGAGGCCGTATCGGAGACACCCGTGCAGCAGAGGGTTGTGGATCCCAATAGTGCCTGCAGTAGTTGCAGAAGAAGAAGCAACATCGGGAAGCCGCAGCAACCAGCAGTTGTTGTAATTGGGAGTCAAAAAAGGAAGCTCTGTACTCCTAAACAGCAGAATTGCCTGCCTGTAACTGCAGCCAGCTTTTAATTGCATTTGCGTTTACATCTGAGCGAGCAGACGTTAACCGCAGAAGTAATGTGCTCTTATGTGAAACACTGACGTGTGATGAAAAGCTTTTCTTTTCCCTAACATCAGCATTACTTTGTTGCTGAGCGGTCGATTGGGCCCTGTTAACAGAGAGAACGCTACCGGTAGCCTCATTGAAGTTAAACTGACTTTTCCCAAAGAGTTGCAAGTATTGTTTAAAGGGACCGCGAGTGAGACAATGGGCCTCATTACGAGGTTGCCGGTCTGGAAACAACGGTACCGGTAAGCTTGTCGGTACCGTTGTTTCCAGACCAGCAAATGACGAGCTCTGCAAGTGGGTGCCTTTCCGCCCTCCAGGTCTGACCGGGCGGGCAGAAAGACACCCGCTTGCAGACCTTCACAGATGCACCGGCACTGATGCACACAGTGCCGATGCATCCGTCCTCCCCATTCCCATGGAGTCCAATGGGACTCAAATGGGAATGGGGATTTTCTTTTTCCGGCGCCCAGCTGTGCCGTTTTTACCGAAAGGGGGGGAACACATCTCTCTGTAGAAGCTGAAACTAACTGGGGGGCAAGGGAGCCTGCTCTCATAGTTCAGTCGCAGAAGGAAGTTGCTGAGAGAGGAGCAAATCCTAAGCAAAAGCATCCTGACTATGGGCCTCATTATGACCCTGGCGGAATGGGTTTAACCGCGCTGCTAATGGTGCCGGTGCCGTTAAACCCATTCCGCCCTATTACGAGGTTCCCTCGCGGGACCCGCTCTGGATGTCTGGTCAGACCAGACGTCCTTTGCAGGTCCCGCGAGGGGACCAGGGAGCTAACAACGGGCCCGTTATTAACTGGCCCGTTGTTAGCTCCCTCCCCATTTCCATTGAGCCATATGGGGGCTCAAATGGGAATGGGGATGGGTAAATTGAATGAGGAATTACCGGGTCCTCCAAGGTTGGAATGGCCCGATAATTCCTCATTCAAGGAACCCGGACCCAAGTTTGGAGGCAGTCATGCCGCCAATAGCGGCATGGCTACCTCCAAACTCGTAATGAGGCCCAATATATATATATATATATATATATATATATATATATATATAAGACAACGCAGAAGTTGAAACTGAGAGGTTGCTGTCAAAGTTTAAGAGATACTTTTGTCTTCAACTTCATTTATTCTTTCCTGGAAAGGTAAGGTATTAATCCAGGAAATTCCATTGGTGCTTTGATTGTTTATGTTGTTTAGTGTGAGGGTTTGTTTTGTGAATGCTAAGTGGTTTCCCCATATATCTTAGAATAGGTAGGAAATCCCCTGGCAGAGTAGGTTTAGTTAGGAGTTTTGTTATAATTTTGTGATAATAAAATGTCAAATCCTACAACAACTCAATACAGTCATGAGTCTCACATCACTGACCCCTCACAGCTAGCTCTCGAAGTCCAGTGATAAAATCCTCAATGGATTCACCGTTTCCCTGTTCACGTATACCGAAGTAGTACCTCTCTAGCATTATGCTGGTTTTCTTTTCAAAATTCAAGGGCATGTTTTGGGAACACTGTTTTACGCATTCAATGTCTGACCCCTACTAGAGCCTCACTATCCCCAATGGTGAGTTTCAAGTGTGGTAGACTCTTTAGGATCCTGTGACCTACATATCCTAGACAATGCATAAGAAGAGCGCGGCGCATCTCAGTGCTGTACGAGGGTCCATGTATTGCCAGAACGTAGTCCTCGAAATTCTCTTTCTATGTCTCAAATTTTACAGAAGGTCCCCCTGTATTTGCAAGGAATTGGGGAGGTAAACTACTCATGGTACCACTTATGTAACTATCACGAAACATTTCCCCTCCCAAAGATTATTTTCCCCTGTATTGGTGGACAAAGGGTCTGCTTTAGTGTCCATGAACCAAAATGTCAATAACCTGCATGCGGGTTACCACCACAAAACCCCCAAAGGTTTCATGATAGTACCTGGTCGCAGAGCTTCACTGCAGTGAACTCTCCAAGTAAAACAAAATCCCTCACACGGGAAACTGAACGGCGTCCCCTTCGGTTGCCGTGGCAACCTGCTCTCACCTGTTGTATAACACACAGCCAGTAGAATGTGTTTCGAATTGTTTATTTCGGGGCGTGGCCAGCAGTGCGATGGGAAAGACATGAGTCTCTCGGGCTCCCGCGACCGCCAAACACATCCTGATTAAATTGCCTGATTTCTGCATGCTATAGAGGTATAAAGACTCCGGACGGGTGTCGGACCCCCGCCCGGGCTAAAGTGAGCCGGAAAGCAGCTGAAACCGCGGCTGTATCACGGAGCTACGGGCGAGAAGAAATCCGAGCGGGCGCCAACCGGCCTGACTTCAAGATGGCCGCCGGGGGTGAGCGCTAACTCTGTGCCCGAGATGCAGAGCTGTACGGCAGGGGGACTCAGCTTGCCGCCTGCCCGCTGTCGACATCGAGGGCAGGCGAAGCTCTGACTTGTATGCAACAACTGACCAGCCTGTCGGAAGAACTAAAATCCTGTGCACCTCTGCTGGGGAAGACACCCCGAGCCGAGGTGGCCTTGATAGCCTTGATAGCCTTGATACGCGGCCCACGCCGGTGGAAGGGGGGTGCGAGCCTGCCATCGTAGTGAGCGGGCCGGCGGATGAGTGAACGCGAGCAGCCGGCTGCACTCGCTCAACCACAGGCCAGGAGGTTCAGCGACGAGCAGAAATAGAGGTGCCCACCGGGGGCTGGCCGGGACAGAGTTCCAAAGCACAGCAGCAAGCACACCAGGGCAAAGGACACCAACGGCACCCCCCAAGAACAGTGCGCTGCACTGCCTTGCAGCCTACCGGAAAGCTGTGAATCTGACGCTCCTCCGCTGGTGGGGGGTAACCGGGGCTTGGGCGGCACTGGACTGCGGGAGGCCCTAAGCACGGCAGCACACTCACCGCCAAGAGCACGGGGCCCTGAGGCCTGCATCGAGGATTCCAGGAGAGCTGCACTACACAAGATCAACAACCGCACCGCCTGTGGCGAGGGCTTGGGCACCCTGAGAAGAAGCTACATCTCAGAAACAGGCGAGCTGCACTGGAGAGCAGACGTGAGTAGCAGTCCCGCAGCCCCACCACTTGCATCGGCCAGGGCAACTGGCCAGCAATCCGCCGGGGGAGGGGGTAAAGGCGCGAAGCGGACTCGCCAGGCTGTGAGGCGTCCATCACACGCTCCTCCACCCCGCAGAAAGCAACGGCGCATGGCCCCCGGGACCGAAGTGGTGGAACTCACTGGGGCCGGATTGGGCGGGCAATCCATGACCAGTCCTGACGCCGGAGAAGGCCAGTAAGCAACACAGAGGCAACAGCTTAGTCCGCAGTCCGGTTGCTGCACGGCGATTTCCGTGAAAAATCCAGACCCACTAGGCGCAGTAAGAAACATGGGGAAAGACAGATCTAGAACACTGCCCACGCAAAGCAGCATGGACCAATACACAATTCCTCCTCCACAAGCTCCTGACCTCCACTCGTTGTCCTCGGAGGAGGTGGAGACAGACAATATGATCTCCCTCAAAGACATAATGACATAATGAAAGACATAATCCCGCACGTCCATGGAGCAGAAAATGGACGGAATAAGCATGGACTTGTCCCTCCTCAGACATGACCTCCAAAAGCTAACGGCACGCACGGGAGAGGCCGAACAATGCATCTCGAACACAGAAGATGGGATTCACAACATGAGACAACAACTCCAGAGTGTCACGTCCAAGCTCAAGGTTCTGGAGGATAGAATTGAAGATGGAGAGGGGAGATCTTGATGCAATAATGTGCGAATACATGGTATCCCCGAGAAAGCAGAAGGCGCCTGCATGGAACTGTTTTTGGAGCAGCTGCTCGCTGACCTGTTCGAACCGGATTCATTCACCAAGTTCTTCTCTATAGAACGAGCGCACAGAGTGCCCACCGGCAGACCAACACCTGGGGCTCCCCCGCGCACAGTAATTGCAAAGTTTCTAAACTTCAGATACCGAGACGCATTACTGCAACATACGCGCGCCAAGGGCACGATTACCTTTAATGGTTCCCGGATCGCCTTTTTCCCTGACTACACTAGGGAAGTGCAGTGGGCAAGACAATCCTTTGACCACCTCAAGAAGCAACTACAATCAATGGGAGTGAAGTATGGGCTGCTCTTTCCCGCGCAATTAAAGATCTACCACAAGGGAACCACGGTCCACTTTAATGACCCCAAAGAAGCATGGTGCTGGGCTGAACAGCATATAGAGGGCGACTGGTCGTCTTCGCCCAACAGCGCGAGCCCCATCAGCCTCCAGCACAAGACCCACCGGAAGACATAGGTGGCTGACCCACACCTAAACCTCTATCCAGTGCCCCAGTACTCAACAGTAAGCTCAAACTGTAATATGGCACCTTATGCGACATACCGCAATACCCATCTTAAGGTAACACACACTTGAATGTGGCGGTTGCGGGAACCTCTCACACACACACACTTCCAGTTGGCAGCCGGTAGTGTTAAAGCTCGGGCGACCGATGCTTCTAGTTGGGAGAAGTATAAGGAGGGTGGGGTTGGGATTGTTAAGTTTAGTTAGGGGAAGGACCAGTCTAGCACATAACACACTAAAATCACATAAGAGGGTTATAACACGGAGGCACATGGTTGCCGGGTACCTGGCGTCGTCATCGACAGCACACACTCCATTAGCCACGGATAGATATGGCATCACGTAATACAAACACAACCAGAAGACAGAAATGTATGACCTGGAATGTCAATGGCCTCGGCAATGCAATCAAACGGCGATTGGTGGGGCAATACCTGAACAGGCACGCACCGGACGTCGCTTTCCTGTCCGAAACACACCTTGCAGGCACAGAATGCTCCCTATTCAGACGCACAAATTATAGACTTGCAGTCCACGCAGGCTTCACAATGGGCTCAAGGGGGGTCATGGTACTGATACACAAGAATCTCCCTTTCCACCTGAGCACAGTAACCCAGAACACTGGAGGAAGATATGTATATGTGGCTCGCACACTCTGGGAGCACTCTGTCAAACTACTAGCGATTTACGCACCGCCCACTTTGTTGTCACCGCTACTCGCCGACATTTCCTCCCTGATTACAGCAGACACCTCTAACATCATGATAATAGGAAGGGACTTCAACGAAGTCATGGACATATCCCGGGATCACTCACACCTTCGAAATAGAAACCCCAGCGTGCCTACCAAACTTGCAACATTCACGAACGCCATGGGCCCGTGTGACGTATGGAGAGAACTCCACCCTAATATCAGGGAATACTTCTTTCTCCCAGCAACTGACCTACACAGGGCACATGAAGCATGCCTACTCCCCAGAGGCATCTCCGACCACTCCCCAATGGTGATGCAAATCACAATATCCATGCCGACTCTCCCGCCCAGCTGGTGCCTGAATAATTACTACCTGGGCAATCCAGACCTGGTGGTCAGGCTCCAAGAGACAACCAGACATACTTTGAGCTGAACACAGAGTCCGCATCAGACCCAGTGTCACTATGGGAGGCCTACAATGCAGTACTGAGGGGTAAACTCATCTCATGGACGACCGCACAGAGGAAACAATACCTACTCAAGGTACACAAAGCGGAACAACAGGTGAAACAAGCAGAGGTAGCGCACATAACCCAGAACACGCCCGACACAAACTGGGCTCTGCTCCTGGCACAAAAGCAGCTCCAGAACACTGCACTGGATAATGACAGACATGCACACTCGACAATGCGTGCAAGTGTTTATGAAACGGGCGATAAAGCCGGGAAAATGCAAGCATGGCTAGAACGCAAGGAGCAGGGATGCAGCCATGTCCAGCAGCTACAGACAGAGGGCACAATCCCACTTGTGGCAGATCAGGACATCACGAGGGGCTTTGCAAATTACTATGCTGAACTGTATAAGTCACCTAACACCCCCGCAAATACCTCCATCATAGAGGAAATTAACTTCCCCACCTTGAGCATAACACAACAAGAATTGTTGGAAAGAGACATAACGGAGGATGAGGTGGCGAATGCCATGTCCGGCCTCCAAGCTGGCAAGTCCCCAGGTCCAAACGGCTTCCCGATTGAGCTGTGGCGGAAAGTGGGAACCAACGTGATTGCTCCACACCTACTGCAAATGTTCCAACATGCAAGAGAACAGGGCACCCTTTCCCCAGATCTTAGGGAAGCCACAATAATAGTACTACCCAAACCGGACAAACCCCCTGAACACTGCAGCTCTTACAGGCCCATTTCACTTATAAACAGCGAAACCAAAATACTTGCGAAGATCCTGGCAAACCGGCTACAACAAGTCATCCCCTCCCTGGTCCACCCTGACCAATGCGGCTTCATGCCCGAGAGATCGAAACACATGAATCTCTACAGGTTGCACTCAGCACTAGAAAAAGCCAGCAGCATACGGGGTCTGCTGGCTTTGTTGGCAATAGACTTTGAAAAAGCTTTTGATTCGGTGAGGTGGGAGGCCATCTGGGACATAATGAGGAACATGGGTTGCGGCGCAAACTTTATCGGCTGGGTGCAACTATTATACAAATGTCCAATAGCCAGAACTAAGGTCAACGGCTGGCAATCAGACCCTTTCAGATTGGGCAGAGGAACGAGGCAAGGTTGTCCCCTGTCGGCCATGATTTTTGCACTAGCCATCGAACCACTGGCCATCCTTTTACGAAATACCCCACTCTGGGAGGGCTTCCGGTGGTCAAAAACATGGGAGGATAGAGTGTCCCTCTACGCGGATGACTTGCTTATCTACTTGAAAGACCCACGCAACTCCTGCCAAAATGTTACCCAAATGCTGAAAAGATATGGAGCCTTCAGTATCCTACACGTGAACTGGTCAAAATCCATCCTATTTCCCATAGAAAGCGTAGCTGCCACTTGCCCCATAGACTGCCCCTACCAAATTGTTACTGATCAGTTCAAATACCTAGGGGTGAAAATCACGAAGCACCTCACAGACTACACAGCTCTGAATCTACAACCAGTCGTGGCGAGATTCGCTGAGGACACTCGCCATTGGAGCTCCCTGCCACTGACACTGATGGGCAGAGCTGCCCTATTCAAAATGATCGCCCTTCCCAAGTTCTTGTATGTTCTGCAAAATGCACCGCTGCATATCTCGTACCAGGAATTCCTCAAAATAGACCGTATCCTCCGGAAACTGCTTTGGAGTGGAGGGCCCCCGTGGATCGCTCTTTCCACCCTTCAGAGATCTGTCTGGGAGGGGGGATCGGGCTGCCCAGGCTGCAAACTTACTACTGGGCCAGCCAGATGGCGGTGGTGAATGACATTCTCCATGGGGAAAGGAACCTGCCACATATCAGAAGGTTTAACACCAACAGCAGCATAACACCCCTGGAACTTCTATACTGTGGCATGGGCCGCACATCAGCTCCTACCATGGAAACGCACATCACACGAATCTGGGCGGAAGCACACCGGCATATAGGATGGGAATCGAAACTGATGCTGCCCCAACCATTGTGGAACAACAGGCTTCTCCCCGAGTTACAGAAGCTGCCGAAATGGCACGCCTGGGCCCAACGTGACATCACCAAAGTAGGAGACGTAATAAAAGAGGAGAAATTGGTCCCCTTTGAAACACTGCATTCGGAATTCGCCCTCCCATCCTCGGAAGGATACCATTATACGCAACTGAAACACGCACTGCACGCCCATCAACAGATCATCAGCGACACGCTAGAATGTACCCCGCTGGAGCGCAACTTAGTCCAGGATCAAATAAAAAGAAAAGTCACTTCAACCATGTATAACGCAATCACATCCTTTGCTACACCCGAGCTCGTCAGCTTGAGGGCCAGGTGGGAGTGAGACGTTGGCCCTCTACAATCGGAAGACTGGATGGAGGCCTTGATGTACCCTCGTGAGGCGACCATTTCATCGAGGCTCCAACTGGTCCAACTCAAGATCCTACATCGTATTTACTATCCGAGAGTGGCACTCTTCCGGTGGGGCAAGGTCTCGGACCCGCGATGCATACGATGCAGGCGCAAGGAAGGAACCTTCTTCAACTTCATATGGGAAAATACAGCAACTATGGCGGAAATGCTGTGACAAACTGTCCAGAGTCTTGGGCAAGCCAATTCAAAGGGAACCAAAGCAACTCCTGTTAGGGATCTCCGATGAATGTGACCTGACACAGTATGAGAAACTGCTCTGGTCAACCGTGTAGTGATACACGAAATTGCAACCTTGCCAATCAGGGCTTTAGATGACAGCATTAGCCGCTGAAAGCCAATAGTGTATTCAAAGTATGTGCTAAAAATGCTGACAGTAGTCTGTTGTAGCACTTCCATTATGCAGTAGTGAGCTACAAGGAATATGCAGGCCTAGTATGAAATAGGTCAAATTAAGCATTGTTGATAGACAGGCAGGGAGGGCCCCTAGCTATGTAGCTAATAGGTATTTTTGGAGTGTTTGGAACATCATGGCACCTATATAGCGCTTAGATAGCCAGTCTTAAGCGCTATAAACACTAAGCTATGAGTGCATGCCTTTTAGAGCTTGCAGATGGGGTTAATACATCCCTGCTTCCCGTAGAATATTCAGCCTCACTAACGGTAGCCCTGGCTCCAAGCTAATCTTCCTTTTCTCTGGGAAGGTACTGATAAGACATTCCTCAGCCAGCGCAGATGGGAACCAAGGGAGGGGGTAGGAGCGAGCAGGGAGCATCTCAGAGAGAGCTGGGTTTTTTCCATGAGCCAGTTGCACAGGGAAAGTTCTGGAACTGTGCGTCATGGTGACTGACAGCAAGAGATTATAAAATATCCATGCACACATGGATCAGGGGGAGATCGCCTGTGGACTTGATTCGTGTACAGTCAGGTGCCCGGAATTGGCTCTCACGGTGTCCTCCAGCCTTGTTTTTCTATGAGCGGGGCTTGTTTTACAGCTAGCTTATGAAAAACCCAGGTCTCCCAGGGCTGATTAAGGGACGTAAGACTGTGTTTCTCTATGTTTCTCTATATTTCTCTATGTTTCTCTATGTTTATCTAAGTTCCATGTTTCACTATATTTTGCATTGCTCTTTGTTTTATGCTTTGTAATATTCTCTAACTTGAATCCCAAATGTATATGAAATTCACTGCTTAGAATAAATATGCTAACACTTTGAGGGTGTCATTTGTCACTAGCATGAGATCACTGCTCAGCACAATAGAACCTGTATTTTGGGCTGAATTGGGTATTTTTGCCCTCAAAGGGCTGGCCCCGAGGAAGATTTTGCCCAATATCAAGACATTTGGTGGCAGCTTTGTGGGATTTGTGAAGAGCAGTGCCATGCTGACATGACAAATGGTGTGAGAGAACACAGTGTAGAGTGGGGAGCAGGCTGTCGCATTTCCTTGATGGTCTCACTGCAGCTCTGAGACTTCAAAAGGCAGCAATGTTGTGTCGGTTTGCCGTGGCCGATAGCTTGTGTGGTTAAGACTCCCTTCAGTAAATCAGTCGTGACTGACTTATTGCATGGGATTGGTGCCAGGGAGTACAAGGCAATAAACGAGCGGGAAATGGCTTTGTTTAAAGCACTCCGATGAATGGTTAAGAAAGATGTATGCTCAATTAGAAAAAGAATTTTATCATGTGGTTTCCCAAGTTTAAAGTTGTAATTTGGAATGCATAATGAGACGGAGTTCTCATCTCTATTCTGTCATGAGGGCAGGAAAAAAAAAATAATTGCAGGGATTTGACATGCAAATTGTGAATAGTGATTTAACCATTGACTCAGCCCCAGTGTGCTAGCGAGTGGGGGCTGTAATGTTCGGAGGCGAAGGTTCGTCTTTTTTGATATATGCTTTTGAAGGGTTGGCATTCCTGAATAATGAGGAAGGGGAATGAGCCATGCTTAGGAGAATGAGTAACATCTGTGCTGAGAGCCTAAAGAGTTTTTTCTTTCTTTTGGCAACTGTAAAATTCCATGTGCTAATGGTGGCAAATTCTGTTTAAAGGAAACACACTAAAATGGTTATATTGCATTTTAGGCTGTGCCATGCTTATATTGGGTGAGAGACTCACTTAAAAGGAAAGTGAGTGAATGTTATTTGGATTTTCGATTTTTGTGTACTGATTTGAAATTGCAGAATCAGTTTGCAATGGTTGGGGGGAAAAACAATTTATATTTTTCTAAATTGCCCCTGGAGTATTTTTGACTGTCCCCATGCTATGCCATGGATTTGTGCTGTTGCCTTATAAGTGATGTATGATTTGGAAATAGTGTCCTGTTGACTGTGATACATGGGGAAAAATGTTGTTGACACATTAAACAGCCCACAAGCAATAGAGTGTAGGTTGTTCTTGCAGAAAAAAAAACGTGCAGGGAGCTGCACTAAACATTGGCATTTTTATTTTTAAATGCACTGAACTGAGTGGTTATAGTTTGGCAATGGTACAACAGAATGAAACATCTGTGTGTGATAAGATAGCACAAAGATTTAATGGGTTGTGAGTTCTCTTGAAAGATCGCACATTACAAGAAAAAAAAGACGCTTTGACATTTTGCAAAATTACATGGAGTAGAAAAATGACAAGAAAAGTGCCGCTTTTGAAAACAAGAGTCTTGCTGTGTGTGCAGAGCTTGTGCCTTGAAGCTGTCTTGGGCGAGGTGCGTGAAGGCAAACAAAAGCAGAAACAGTACAAGAAAGAGTTAATCTGGATGAATTGTCTGAAACGAGTGAAGCCGCCACAGTATAAGAGTTATAGGCAAAAGAGATAAGCTGCGTGCTCATGGCGCTGCCAGGTGCACACGAAAGATAAACATGCCTGCATTCCTGAGGAAGGGGGAGCAAAAACAGAGAGCTGTTCAAAAAGTAAAGAATTTGCCCAGTAAACTGTGGTACGGAGCAAAGGCTTCATGCAGGATGGCAGACGGGCACATCACATCTGAACATTTACCTATGCATCTGTGAATGGGCCAAGAAAAGACAGCTGCCCATTCCAACAGACATTACTGTGCAAACCGCATTCCCATGTGATGTGATGTGAAGTGAAGTGAAACGCTATTGCTGTGCAAGCTGCATTCCAATGCTCCATGTGATGTGAACTGAAGTAAAGTGCTGTACACTGGAGAAGAAACCTCTAGGCGCTTTGAGAAGAGAAAATACACATCTGGCAAACTGCAAGCTACATTGCCAGGGGATGGAGTAACTGACAAAGACATTATGGCATTCCAGATGGAAGCAAAACTGACAAAAAGTGCTTAGCCGTTTTGCAAGAGACAACATGCAGAGCGGGGCTTTGAAGTACAACATGAACACTGCACATTAGCCATGATCCAGAAGCCACACGGCTTAGTGCAAGAATGAATGATTTGTTGAAGCAACAAAAAGAAACTGGCTTAGACTATCGCACTCAAAGGGGTGGTTCAAAAACAGCAAACGCCCTTTGAAAAAATGACAAGTGAAAAAACCAGAGGCTTGAAAAGACACTGCTAAGAAAAGAAAGATAAATAAACAAAGCTG
Organism: Ambystoma mexicanum; assembly: GCF_040938575.1. Taxonomy (NCBI): domain Eukaryota; kingdom Metazoa; phylum Chordata; class Amphibia; order Caudata; family Ambystomatidae; genus Ambystoma; species Ambystoma mexicanum. Next base: position 319,509,015 of record NC_090926.1, on the reverse strand, counting down.
CTCGTACAACTGCAAGCGGTATTGGACTGAAAGACTTTACCTTTGAAAAATGGAGTGATGCCAGCAGGGCAAACTGAATCAAGATCATGAGACACTGGAAGCAAGTTGGCGCCTGGCATTTGTGATCGCTTTGGTGAAAAAGAAAAGCATTGTGCGACCTGGGTACTTACTATATGGCTTTGTAAAAGCACAGATCAGTCTGAGGTACCATTGACCAGCTATGATTGCATTGCACAAATGAGTTTGTGATTAGGCAGTTACACCCCGTATGGTTGAGTGTAAATAAGCCCCCAGAAACATGCAGAAAGGTGATAAATAATTGCAGTAGCAATGACAAAGTGTGTAGTTACCTGATGAGACTTTTTGAAGATGGGGGTGGTATTATGGGAAGGGGTGGATAACGCTGATATTGAAGTTTTGATGAAATCCTAACATTTCTGTTTGTATTTTGCCTAGGCAAAGCACGACAAGACATTTCATAATATCAGAAATTAATATGCAGTTTGTGGGTGACACTGATCAAAGAAGGGTCAGACGCATTCTCAGAGAAAGCGAGCCACTGCGACATGCTATTTCAACTTTAACGTGCCCTGCACCGCACTCAATGCTGTAACCTGCGAATAGTGTCCAACAGAGTAATAACTTTTGCTGAACTGGCACGATGCAGACTTGGCTAATTATCAAGTATTTGATGCTACACATTTAAATGACATGTTTTGCCCTTTCTTGTTTAAAGGACTATGGACAATGAATTGTGGACTGTAACATCAGGCACCACATACAGCTGTGTGACACAGCAATTGAATGCTAACACATTGAAAAATGGTTTTTAAATGCACTGTTGAGATGAATCTGAAAAAACCAAATGGTTTTACTCTTCCAACTGAATGGCTTTAACCAGAGATGTTTTGTTTTTTGAAAAAAAAAATATTCTACATTGCACGTAGGCAGGAGAATGATTTATGAACTGTTGGGGCAGCAGAATTATGCAAGCAGGAGTGTAATTAATTTTGAGATAAGATGAGTGCGCACATCAAAGTCACCTGTGCGTAGGTTAAGATTCTTAATTGAAGTAATGCTGCCAAGTGTATGAGCTATAATTTGAAATGGTAATCTTTGAAACACTGGATACTTTTACAGCCAGCTTAAGGCAGGTAAATGAAACCATGACTGACTTGATGTTTGATTTTATGACACAGAGTGTGACACGGTTTTTTGTTAAACCAACCAGTTTCATGTTTTTTGTGGGGACAGCTGTCTCCAGCACACTAATGCAAAGAGTCACCTTTTGATTGTAAACATTTGGAATAATTCTTTGGAAAAGCGCTACAAATGAGTATCCACATGGAATTGCTAGTGTACTGGCCTGGCACATTGTCAGGCATCTTTTGTCACTGAATGGATACCATTTGTTTAATTTGTCTAATGTGATGTTTTTCTGACCAAGAACTGCAGCGAGTGTTCTCGCCAAGATTTAATGAACTATAACTTGACTAAATGAATTTTTTCCATGGTGTGATGAAACAGCCACTGCCGGATAGTAGTATGGTGTTTGTGGCTAAAGTTAATATTGTATATGGTAGATATCCCACTTGAAGAAGGGTATTCTCCAAGTCACAGAAGGTAGACACTGTGAACCTGTTAGATTTTCCAGTAGTAAGACAACATGTAAATTGTAGACTGGTAATGCACACCTTCATTATTACAGTGCTACACTTAGACATAGATTTATCATGAGGCAATGTTTCCTTAGTACTACCAAGCTGCTACAAATGGAGTCCATTTCTATGGCCCATCACTAGAGTGCGCGTAGCTAGGGAGCTAGATTCATTAATTGCAGGAGCAGCGGGGAGTAACAGGAGCTTTATATGCTTGTGACATAGAAACTGTGCACAATAAGCTAGCCACTATGGGTTCTGATGCCAGCTCTGCTATAGAACCTCTGGCCTAGTGGGGCCCATTGATATGCCCAGCACTGCTACAAGTATTGACAGCCAATTGAAGATGACAGAATTTTAGACATGAAGACATTTTTGTCTGCCATAGGGCAGGTCAACAAGAATGCTAAATACACACAATGCATTGTATGGCAAACATTGTTAAATCAGCAGGTGTAGGCTTTTTACTGGGTGGGGGCGACCATCCTCCACACACTGGCACGCAGAGCTACAGTTACCAGCATACATATGGATTGAATTGCTTGCTTTTGATTGCATGAATAACACATGCCATGCTTTGATATAAATTAGTAGAATTGTTTTTATTTAGACAACCTGGTGCCCATGGGTTCACCTTGTTCACGAAATTAGATGGTTTCTGGTTGGGTTCCACCTACCTGGGGGAAGTGTCTAGTCACACAGCCCATAGTCACGCTTGAATGCCCTGGGATCAGGGGGAGGGTAGGCCCTTAGGGTGAAAGGCTGCCAGGTTTTAGAATTGGTAACCATACATAAATGCAATAGTGCATTGTAGATTAGACTACACTGGATTGCCTTGACATTTTAACTGCATGCTGCTTTTTAACTGACAATCAGTTATACAAAACTGATTTAGGTATTTTTGTGTAGGCCATGTTTTGGCTAGAGTAAATGTCCATGTTCACTTGGTGTAGGTATTTTTTGTGTAGGCCAGGTTTTGGCAAGGGTATATGTCACTGTTCACTTTGTGTACATTTTTGTTTAGGTAGTGTTTTACCTTGCATGCCACGCTAACTAACCGCTATAAGATAGTTTGCTTAAACCTCTTGCAAAGCCCCAAGGTCTTTATCACTGCACTAAATACTATATTGATAGGTATTAGTCAGCATTTGTCGCACAAACGTTGAATAGGGGTGGAATGTAGTGATACACGAAATTGCAACCTTGCCAATCAGGGCTTTAGATGACAGCATTAGCCGCTGAAAGCCAATAGTGTATTCAAAGTATGTGCTAAAAATGCTGACAGTAGTCTGTTGTAGCACTTCCATTATGCAGTAGTGAGCTACAAGGAATATGCAGGCCTAGTATGAAATAGGTCAAATTAAGCATTGTTGATAGACAGGCAGGGAGGGCCCCTAGCTATGTAGCTAATAGGTATTTTTGGAGTGTTTGGAACATCATGGCACCTATATAGCGCTTAGATAGCCAGTCTTAAGCGCTATAAACACTAAGCTATGAGTGCATGCCTTTTAGAGCTTGCAGATGGGGTTAATACATCCCTGCTTCCCGTAGAATATTCAGCCTCACTAACGGTAGCCCTGGCTCCAAGCTAATCTTCCTTTTCTCTGGGAAGGTACTGATAAGACATTCCTCAGCCAGCGCAGATGGGAACCAAGGGAGGGGGTAGGAGCGAGCAGGGAGCATCTCAGAGAGAGCTGGGTTTTTTCCATGAGCCAGTTGCACAGGGAAAGTTCTGGAACTGTGCGTCATGGTGACTGACAGCAAGAGATTATAAAATATCCATGCACACATGGATCAGGGGGAGATCGCCTGTGGACTTGATTCGTGTACAGTCAGGTGCCCGGAATTGGCTCTCACGGTGTCCTCCAGCCTTGTTTTTCTATGAGCGGGGCTTGTTTTACAGCTAGCTTATGAAAAACCCAGGTCTCCCAGGGCTGATTAAGGGACGTAAAACTGTGTTTCTCTATGTTTCTCTATATTTCTCTATGTTTCTCTATGTTTATCTAAGTTCCATGTTTCACTATATTTTGCATTGCTCTTTGTTTTATGCTTTGTAATATTCTCTAACTTGAATCCCAAATGTATATGAAATTCACTGCTTAGAATAAATATGCTAACACTTTGAGGGTGTCATTTGTCACTAGCATGAGATCACTGCTCAGCACAATAGAACCTGTATTTTGGGCTGAATTGGGTATTTTTGCCCTCAAAGGGCTGGCCCCGAGGAAGATTTTGCCCAATATCAAGACAAACCGCTACAGCGATACTGAGAAGGAACATTGCGCAGCTATGGGGATCGGAAAGTAGATATGATCAATGGATCACAGACGTGGACATCTGTGTAACAATGGAGCACAGGGTATACACAGCAAGGGGATGCCCGCAGAAAGCGAGCAAAATCTGGCAGAGATGAGAAGACGATGGCTAAGCCCCCGAAGCAGCGTCACTGGCAATGGGAGCGTTAAGAGCAAGGTGCCCATGGACTGGCGGGCCTGGCGCACGGGGACTGTGTCCTGTGTTCCCTCATCAAAGACTAGATGGTCCATGGGGCAGAGGCCCCTCCCCAATTTTGTTTTGACCCCCCCTTATGGTTTACCCTCGGTTTCATCCTTCCCCTGCAATGCACAGTGGTATGTCTAATGTTTATGTATGTGGGAAAATGTAATAAAAATGTTTTGATTAAAAAAAAAGAATTGTTCATTACACATTGATCTATATTTTTTGGTTCAACATCTAAGACATGATACGTAAACCCTTGTCTGAATGGTTGACAACAGTGACCTGCTGTCCTGTTGTGTAAATTTTAACACTATTGGCCTCATCCCGAGTTTGGCGGTAACCCTTAAATCCGGCGGTCGCGCTATTACCGCTGGATTTAAGGGTCCACCAAATCAGGGTTTTGGCAGATTTTTCCCCAGCTCTGAGCTGGGGGGAAATCCGCTGAAAATTCGTGCTATTACCGCCGGTGGTAATACCGCCGGTGGTAAGAGCGCGAAAATTCCCCATTGAGCCCAATGGGGAATGGGGCATTCCCGAATGGGCTCAGTGGGGAATGGGGAATTCCATTACCGCCAAACCCGTGATCCGGTGCTAATAGCGCCGGGGGGGTTTGGCGGTAGGGCTAATACCTCCGGCGGTAATACCGCCGGCGTTAAGGCCCAACTCGTGATGAGGCCCTAAGTTCGTTTGATTTAAACTTTGTTTTATCTGTATGATTACAAGTGTGATCCTCATTAGCTAGCTGAATAAACTCTAGTTGCCAATAGGTTCTCCCCCTTGAGAGTTTAAAGGGTGGGGCAGTCTGGTTCTTTTTCCTTTTTCCTTTATTAACACACAGCCAGGTCATTTCCTATTGCCCTACCATGACACATGCTGCAATAGAGAGCTCACTCCTCAGCACAGCCTTCTGCCGGCCTGGGCACTCACCAGATCTTGCGGCAAACCGACAACATAACAGAGTATCTTTCTCCCCACGGGCCGCACATCAGCCAGAGACGAGAGAGTCCAGGTTGCACAACCCTGTCACCGCAGACAGGAGAGGGCATAACCTCCATGCAGATGAGGGAGCAGGTCGCATATCAGTGTAGTAGCATCCACACTACTCAGACATCAGTCCTGCCAGCCCAAAGCACTGTCACTGGCCACAAGAGTTCATCACAACACTGCCACACCTGGGGGCCTGTTCAGCTTGACCAGCACGACCCCACTATAGTGTGGAAGGGAATCGTACAAAAATGTCGACCTGGGAACTGCGACGGCCGAAAATGACGACTTTCTTTTTTCTTTTTAACCCTTCCTTACACCATATATATATGTGGGGGGTTAAGTGTATAATATTAATATGGAGGGGGCTGTGGGGGGTCTCCCCCCGCATATATATGTGGTGTAAAGGGTTAAAAAAAAAAGTCGGCATTTTCGGCCATCGCAGTGATCACATAGATCCGTGTGGAAGGAGACTTGGATAAGTTGAGTGTACAAGACATCCTTATTTGTACATAAAGCGAGTAACAGGCCCCCACATGCCCTCTGCTTCTGCTCCCTTCTCCCTCTTCTACTGCTCTTCAATTCATCCAACAACACTCAGAACTCCCTCCCACATTCTAACCAGAACATTCTTTGTTGGAGTGAATAGGCAGGTCAACTATATACAAGTGAAGCTGCAGAGAAGTACTGCAGAAATTACATGCAAACAGATTAAGTACAACAGAACAGAGGCCTAATGTTGAACAAGTTATGTACTTTGGTTTTAGGATGTTCCTGGTGATTCGCCGTAGGGTTTCATAGAAATGTGAGTTTTGTAAATCCAATCGTGCATGAGCGATAGTTGTATTTCTAATTCAAGACAGCCCACTGCCCCGCAACACATACTTTAAATATACGGTAATTAGGTTTGGGAATTGTGACGGATTTTGCGCCTTTTCCCAAACTTAGGCATCCTTCTTATGTGGTGGAAACAGACGTATGTAATGAAGTTCCCACAAGTCTTTCTTATGTCTTCCCCAATAAATTGGCACTCATTATACAGAACAACATAAGTGAAAAGGGGGCAAGCAGGGGAGCTCCTATGAGCAATAATACTGTAACAACTAAGGGTGGTACTGGGACGAAGAGGCCCCAAGAGGATGCACAGAATCACCATCAACGTTTTAGTGGTTTTGTCATCACAGAGACCGGCCCAAGATTAAAAAGGGGAAAGGCGCAACGACACAGAGGTAGAAGAAGCAGCAGTAGCTCGAGCTCGAGAGTTCAGGAAGGTAGTCGGTGTAGTGCAACATTTGGAGGAATAGGAACAGTTTGGAATGCAGGGACACAGAAAGCAGAAAAGTAATGGCAATTTCACAACAGAACGTGCGGACCGTGGAGAGAATCAGAAAGGTCTCTGCCACGTGTCTACGGTCAAATGATACAACCGCCAGTGTGACACAGTGCAAGGAGAGACCCGGAGAAACCTCTGACAGCAAACAGCTGTTGAGAGCTGTAACCACTGACGCAACGAAGTGCAAGGAAAGAACCAGAGAGATCTCCAACAGTGAACTTCTGTTGAAAGCTGGAACCCCTGATGCAGCAAAGTATGGGGAGAGGGTCAAAGAAATCTCTGACAACAGGTAGTGGCTGAAAACACTGCATGCCAGATCCGCAAACATAAGGAGAACAGCGTGGAGCGCAGAAGAGAGATAACTATCCCTGGTGTTTAGTCACCAATATTAAATGTGGACACACTGCCATGAAGTAGGGGAGACCCACACCTAGACGATGGCTGCAGCTGGGGGTGCCGCCAGGAAAAGGGAAAATTCGTAGAGCCTCGCAACTCCTGAGACTATGGAGTCCCCCCACAGGAGAAGCCTTCACCAGGTAATACAGGTAATCCGTGGGGAACCTGGGATCTCGGCTTACAAAAACACTGGTGAAGAGACAAAGAGTGCATTGAGAAGGGTCAGTAATGCGAGGCAGACAACTGCTTGTGTTTTTCTCCAAATTGAGCATTTTATTTTAAAAAAAAGGTGCGAATAGATCCTCGCTAAACCTACTCTATCAGAGGTTTCCGTACCTAGTCTAAGAGCTTATGGAATCACTAAAAACATAAACAATACTGCCCCTCACACTAAACAACAGAAACATTCAAAGTAAATCATATGCAACATAAGTGAGTGAATAACCAACAACCAGTCATTTGGATGACCTTCACCTGTCCTGGGTAAATCCCTTCCCTACGATTGTTTAAAGTCAATTTTCCCCAAATGTTCAAATGAAAAGTAAAAACTTAAACACATTCTTGTAAGTTCCAAATGAAACCCAATGTTCACCAAAAAAAATCCACTGGTTCATCAGCTTTCTGTGGAAAAGTTCCCCTTCCAATTCCAGCCAAGAAAACAGCACCAATGGTAATCCTGGATATCCTCGTTCCAGGATTGTTTTGCCACAGTTCAAAGAATAAATGAACAACTTCTTCTTTGGCAATTTTCCAAGTATTTAAAACCTCTGCAGTGTCTTTGGTATAATTGTCAGGATGCTTCTTCATAGGGTGTTTCTTTCCTCTTGACAACCACCATTCTACTGCTGTTACCATGGGAACAGACTCCTTTATTCAACAGTATAACACTACTTCAACCACCTTTAACGTAACATCCACTGACAGAATTATACACAACCACAGTTCTGGTATTTCTGCTACAACTCTGCATTTTATCGTTGTTAAGCAATTAAAAGACAAGACTCTTCAACCTCCACAGGTAGGCCAGGCACTCTTCATTTCTATGCTGTAAGAAAAGGGCAGCCTCTTTGCCTCTTCTCTCTCTCTTACTGCCAGCAGTATAAACTGCCCTTTCTTCCAGACTGCCTCTCTCCCAACTCCAACAGTCTCAGCATTACAGATTATTGACTTAATCTTCTTACAAGCACCCAGTTCCCTTCCCCAGATTCTTGGTAGCTACCCTGAAGCTGTATTGCAACACTTCCAGCTTTGGATAACAACATCACACTTGTATCAGAGGATACTAGACCCTTTAAAACTTTAACAACCTCAGAATTCAGGTGGATAGATTTCAACAGGGCTGGTTTCACTATAGAAGGGATTTGCCTCTTGGCTTGGGTAATCCTTGTCTTTCTCGTCAAGGTTCAATCTTCAAAGGAGAAACATATTCAGGTATACGCGACCACTCTTTAAGGAAGATATTTAACCTTAAAGAACCGTAGTTAATTGCTTTCCCACTTACTGCAATTGTTCACGCACAACCTCTCTTTGATGCAATAAGTTATTGTAACAATTTGTTAAAGTCAGTGTTATGGTTTTCGAGCAGGGGTGTCATTTGGGGGTAGCCAGGGGTTGCAGATGTGACCCCTGTGTTCTACCTTGCTACCACTGCAATCTCCCTTGCTACCCCTGTAAAAAAAGAAACACATTTCTTTTAACTGGAGCTCCTGGAGTAGCAGGGGCCCTTGCAGCCCCTGCAGTGTGGTGGCCCTGCCTCACTGGGTCTGGGGGTGCCCTGGCACAGTCTTCACCCACTAGGGTGAGGGCAGGGCACAGGTTTGCAGTGTGAGATGAAAGTGCTCAGTAGGGGCTGGAGCTGACTGTGACATGTGGCACATGTCATATGCCCCATTTAGCTCCAACCCCTTCTCCGCTGGCTTCCTCGCGGCTCATATACAGGAACCAGGAAGCTCGCCTAGCCTCCTGGATTCTGTTTGGGAGCAGGACGGGGGAGCCGTAGTGACCTGGAGTGACGGACCTACGCTGGAAAAACAGGCAAAAGGCTTTTAAAAAATAAATGTAATGTGTATTTTGCATATGTGAAGTATGTGTGAGATGTATGAATGTGCTATGGGTCAGTGAGTGGTGGATGAATGAGATGAAATCTGATAGTGTGTGTTTGAATGTTCTGGATGGGTGGGTGTGTGCCTGTGTAGACAATGCAGTGAAAGTGTATGTAAGAGAAGGTGTATGTGTGAGTGGCTGGTGGGTGAATGAGTATGAATGTGATAAAGTGTTTCAATGTTCTGGATGGGTTGATGCGTTCCTATGTGGAGAATGCAGTGCAAGCGGATGGGAGAGGTTTATGGGTGAGTAAATGGTAGGGGGTGTGGGTGGTATGTGTGTCTGTATGTGTGTGTAAGGCCCTGAGAGATTGGAGATCACATCCTTTATTGACTTTGCATGTTTTACTGGTATTTTCAGGCAAGTTCAAGTTCAAGTGTGTCGTTACCTGGCTAGACTGGCATTTTGGTGCAGCCAGTCTAGCCATTCCGTACTGTGGCATGACATATATTACTTGGCATCTTCGATAAAGTAAGCATGATAACTACTATAACCTCGCAAGACTAATGCTTTGGTGTAGCAGCCTGTATATTTCTTACTGTAGCATTGCTTTATATTAACTGAGCATCTATGATGAAGCAAGGATGATAAATGTTCTTATGGGTCTAGATGGGCTTACAATGCAACCGGTTTGGACATGTTCTCTTATTGTGACACGTCACTTTTAATGGCCAAACCAACGGGAGTATTTTCTTACACAGGAGTACTGGCATATATTGGCAGAGCCAGCTTTGTGCCTAGTGCCAGTAATGATACTATAAAAAAACCTCTAAAAGCGAACATGAATGTGTTCTTATATGGGAGTACTAGCATATGTTGGTGGAGCCAGCATGGAAATGTATGGGCACAGCCAGCCTGAAACTGTTTTTTTTTATTGGCATATATTGAAGGGACCGGCATGATAATGCATCTGGGAAATGTGCTTGTGCACTTTTGGTGACTTGCATCTATTGTACTTTTTTCCATGAGTTACTCTATACCCTACAAAACCGATTGAAAACTGTCTGGCCTTCTACCCACATTTTCACAGAAAGTTTGCTGTGTAATGAATAATTTTAACCCATTATGCAAAAATATTCTAATGGGAGGGGGAAGTGGCTGGTATATTTTGGGACCAGGCTTCTTTCTTCGCTGGGTGAAACATTTAAGCTTTTATTAAAAAACATATTTACTTCTTTCACTTGGAGTAGTGCATGCCCCTGCAGCGGCATAATTATCATGGACATTGCGCACACGCGATGGCCTGGGCTGGCCAGGGTGTGGTGTGCCCTGTGCTTTGTTAAAGAGCTGGAGGGTGGGGAAACCTCAGCATTGCTCACAGGGGGAACCCATTTTTTGTGCTATGCTACTGATTGGGCTCTGTTCACCTTGAACACATTCAGGTGTGATGTAAATGGCTGAGAGGGGCTGCATACTCGAGCAGGATCCTGCTCTGGTGCAGCCCTGTTTAAGAAAATAAGTGTTGGACACAGAGTCTCAGAAGTGAGAGAGTCATGGAGTGACCCACCTCTCCCCTCTCAAACTCCTTCTTGGAAAGGGCTTTGTGCAAGCTTCATTCATGAGCCGGTTCTGGGGGATCATTTAATAATGCAACTCGCACATAGAGCTCTGAAAATCGTATATGCATTGAGCCCCAATCTTGAGGTAAGTGCGCCCATCCCTCCTCACACCTTACCCCGTTAAAAAAGATTGAAGAGTCATGTACCAAAGCCTAAGAACATTAAGGTGTTTTATGTTCGGCTCTGGGTTGTGAGGGTCAACATGGGGTTGCTTGTCACATAACTTAACTATAAATGTACATGGAGACAGATGGCCTCAGTTTACACCCGCACAATGTTTTTTCTATCGTAGTGGTAGCTGACTCATAGATACATTTTTAACCAGGGAATTTTGTTGATACTAAATCCTGGTCAATTATTTAGTTTGCAGGCCTTGCTCATGCAGCATTTTGGAGAGCGGGTAATTTAAGACGAGGTAACAGTATCTGAGATGGATGGGGATGCAGATCTTACTCAAAATCAATAATCAGGCCGACTCAGGAAGGTGGCAAAAGGTTAGGCTGCTTTAATAACAAATCTTTAAAACAGGGAGTACAACGGACATCAACGGACGCCGCACAAACTTATCCTGAGACATTTCATACAAAAACAACACTTTTATAGTAAAAACTCGTCATGAGTGACATTAAGATACGTGGCAAATACAAAAACCTACTCAGGATTATGGTTGGTCAACGGGGAACATCTACATATACTTTCTATGGGCTGCAGGGACGTGATACGATCTCCAAGGTCAGGTGGGCAACTAAGCCCATCCCAAGTGCAAGTCATCTTCCGTGTCATGAAAATATACAACATACTATTGGCTTCTCAAACTATAGGACTCCTTAATATGTGGCCCTCTACAATTGGTTGGCACGCTTGTACCCTTCTGGAAGTTTCCAGATGCTAGCAGCACGCAACTGGGACTCCAGGTGCTGGGGGGTTTGGTCTGGTCAAGCACCCCCACCCAATTAGCCCAACATCCATCATCACTCCTGCAGTCTGCCACTCAATGAATACATTTGAACTTGACCTTGCAGAGGCTCACTGCGCCTGGGATAAGAGGGAGTGAAGCATGGCCTTATCGTCTAGTCTCGTTGTAGCTCGACCCAAAGTCTATTCTCATCCGAGAACGTGACTGGAGACCACGTTTTCCAGCTCTTTGTTGTATTTTAATAACATTAAATAAAGAATTCTTGGCATCCTCGATGATTTTCATTACACCTCAAATGGAAGCGAAGCTTGCTTTTCACGTTTTTATATCTTCTTGAGTACATGGCTAGCCTCTCAGTGGCCCCAACTTTTGACACTGGGCCAGGGGAGCCTTTCTCAAATCTTCCTTCACCGTCAGCTATTATCCTGCTGCGCCACACTTCCAATGCTTCCATTCACGGGGTCCAAGTTTGCTAAAGTGCCTTGTGGAACATCCAAATTCTATACATTCATATGTATATACATTGGCACATCGCCGCAATCTATTCACGACGTAGCCAGCCTTACGATTACTTTGTCTACTTGCGTTACTGCTTCTATACAATTGTAAAATGGTTTTGCATTTTTTTCTGGTGCTTCTTCGCACCTGCAATCTTCCATTTCAGGGGCGAAAAGTTACATACTTCATTACTTCGCCATTTGGTACTGTAGGGTCTATAGCTTTGCTTCATTCATATCTCTTCTGAATGCGTCACCTCAACTTCATGTGATGTCACCAGTTCTTTCTTTCATCCATTTTCACACTTCTTCCGGAACTTCCTTCAGAAAATCCCCATTTATTTGTGGATACATATAGGGTTTTTTCAATGGATACCTTGTTTCAAGGGCTTTTCGCGGTATTGGCATTCTCACTGGTACTGCACATGTTGCAATTTTCCGGTTGCCAACATATAGGCAGAATAGGGGCAGAACATTCGGTAGAGGTACTTGGCTCCTCCTCTACAGCTTGTTTAATACATCAATGCCACAGATGACCAGTATTTCTGTATCCATTGATCTATAGATGTTTCATACACTAGCTGTAGCCTGTGCTAGGGATTTTGGTTACACTGTTACAAGGACTGCATTATGTATGTTTCACATATTGGCTCCACATCAAATCTGGAACATGACATTGCCCAACCCTGTGATTGTGAAGAAGTCTCACCTCCCTCTGTGCCCTGGTTCTTATATCTGGCTGAAATGAGAGCGCTTGGAAACAGGGGTGTTAGATGCATCTGAAGGTTATGTGCCATCGCTTCCTGGGCAGTGTGATGTCACTTCCGCTACTCCCGGCATTTTGGTGAAATGACGTCCCTGGTTCCAAGTGATCTGAAAAAAAAATCCCCCTTTTAATTGGAGATACGCAACCACTCCGGTAACATCAAACAGCTTAACAATGTGAAATGAAAAGCTTTTCTTTATACGCGAGCACTCCGACTTTGACTAAAGGTGTGCGTGATACATTTCCATTGTCAGCAAGATTCTTCACAATGATTAACAGTTTCTACTCACTCCCACTCTTACGCAAGTTAATTTAGAGCTGGTAACAGTTGCCAGCAGGGTTTCCAGAGTGAACCTGAACACAGGGCTTTACTCACCGGCTCTAGGAACAGAGCAGTTGTGGGCTGCTTTCACTTGAGGGAAGAGGGGAATGACCCAGTAGCAAAAGAGTGATTGCAGAAATCAGCAAGTTCAGGGGCAAGGGTGCAGATATTGTCCTTAATAGTTCTGGAAGAACAGGGGGAGACCTGTTTGGAGGAGACCTTCATAGAGCGAACAACTCTAGTGACCTTGTCGAATGTGATAGGAGAGAAGGAGGAGGGAAAGGCAGAGGGAGGATGGGAGACCATAGGTGGCAGGGGGATGGGAGGACCGGAGGGAGAGAAGGAAGAGAGAGTGCTCAGGATGTCCTGAGTTTTTGCGGTGAAGTGAGTGGCCAATGCATTGCAGAGGGTCTGAGAGGGCAGAGGCGAGGTGGAGGATGCCGAAGGGTTGGCTAGTTCTTTGCAGATTTTAAAGAGTTCCGCCGTGTTGTTGTAAGCACCAGAGATGTGCGCCTGGATGTGGGCCTTTTTCTTGCAACTGATGGAAAGTCGGTATTGTCTTTGGAGTAGGCGACAGGCCAGTTTGTCAGAGGGTGAGCCTGAGGTCTGCCACTTCCGGTTCTACAAGTACAGTTATCTATTTAAGGCTTTTAGAGCACACTGGAAAATGAAACCAGCAGGTAGTAGTATCACACAATACTCTATAATACAAATATATACAATCACCATTGGATTCATGAAATAGACATCAGCAAATAACGTATCCAGCAAAGCAGGTTAGTACTACAGATAAAATAATGGGAATCAGTCACAAGTTCGACATCCTAACTTTAGAAGTCCAAACCCTAAGATGAATGGGATCTTGCGCTCAAATGTCCCAGGTAAGTCTTCTTCTTGTAAAAAGGATATACAGGCCTGTGGTGGTGATTAGTCTCAAAAAATGTAAAAGTTCTACAACAATTTACCCAAGGAAAGGTAAGTTCTCTACTTTTTTCCAGACCCCAGGCTAATCCAGGGGCAAGATACCCAACCCAGGTTCGACGATCAAAGGTGAGTGGAATGGAGAAAGGAGACAAAGGGACTTGTCCCAATGTTATCTGATGGAGGACAGTGGGGACAGAACAGTGAGGATTCTTCCGGTTGGAGGGCAATGCAAGATACAACCCCTGTCGGTGAAGAAATGTGAATCCAATGATGCAGGTCTCTTTAGGACACTTCACTGGAGGGAAGAAGGAGAGTTCCAATGAAGATCACCTTTTGCAGGCAACGACAGGCTTCCTTCCAGTCACAGTCCCTTAACTACCGCACTTTCTCTTATTACTTGAAGAAATGTCATCAGAACTAAAGACGACACTTGTCGTGCCACTGCCGAGGAATCCTCCTCTTAAAACTTAGCATCTACCCACTCTGAAATCAACCCCTTTGGGTCAATTAGTTAGAGCAGTTAATAAGCAGCTGCAGCCTTTTGAAGAGGACCCCACAGGCAGCAGCTTTTCCCTGCATAGCAGCTGGCCTCAAGAGTGGAGTCTGGAGACTGCTTCCCACTGCAAGGCGCTTGTGCCTCTCCATCGCCCTCCTGTGTGGCCCCGAGACTCCCCCACCCCAATGAGGCCCTGCAGACAACTTCTCTCCCCCTCTGGGCTGGGGCCATCAATACACCCCCCATCCCCTTCCAAACCTCCCCCAATGCCCTTTGCTAATGGCAAAGCAGTTAAATTGGAAGCTATTTATAAGTGATGGTTCCATTGTTTCCATCAAGAGCTTAATAGGTTTTAACATAAATAAGTGAATTTGTTCTAATGCAAGCCCATATAAAGCTCTAATTGGCTACCCAAACATGTGCCCCCTTTCAAGCCAATACAATGTATCACACACACATATTTTAACTGTCTCACTTATTTCTATGTGTGCTCATCTGACATACAAAAAATTTGCTGGCTTGACATCATATATAATAACAAACAAGAGGAAACAAAGACGACAAGCAGGTGACCTTATCAGATGGTATCTTGTTATGTGTCTTTAAGTCTTGAAAGTACATTTACAAAAACTAGATTACTTTTCTATTAGCCCTATATTGCTTGACATTATGATAGGTGTAGTCTTACAGTCAAGATGGCTAAACTGACACGTAATCACACTGTCAGGTTTATTATGATTTATGCACTTTTCAAGTCATCACTATGAATCATTTTACCAACTAGAGCTGTCAACATATAAAGTTGAGTGCCTGCATTGTATACTGGACTCAAATGCCTGCTTCTCCACTTAATGAAAGTGTGCGATCATGCGAAATTACTTTATTTCACTGTGCCTTATCTGGCAAAATCAGAAGTCCCCAGAATGGTTTCGGTTCACGCTGCATGCTATTCCAAAAAGCCTGGCTCATGCTATTGCTCCATTAATAGTCATCATACATTTAACCATTCATAAATTGCTCTTCATAAAGTGTATTTGTCTCTTGACTTAATGATGGCAACTTCTGGCAATGCAACATTCCATGGTGCCCTCGAGTGTCATCACTGTCAATGCAAGTGCCCCAGGTCCTTTGCCACACATGGCTTCACAAATCCTAGAACTGTCCCGATGCTCCACACAGTAGCACCCAAGTAGTATTTGCACAAGATCATTTGGAAACATCCGCTGTTGTGAGCAGGAAGATGTCTGGATGGCAGGTGCACACTGTACAAAAAATGTTAACATTGTATCTATCTGCGAATGTTTAACATGTTCCTCCTCTAAAAATGATCCCTTTCCTTGACCTTTTTCTGACCTCTCCTTGCTGTTCCTGCAGATAATGTCTGTGCATCCACCATGCTGTTCTGGATGCATAACATAGCAATGGGAGCTATTTGTGTCGTGAGTTGTAATCCCAGATGAATGTATACCCGTGTTCCCAAGTACCAGCCAGAGAGATTACCGTTGCACTACCTCGTCAATCATTGGTACCAAAGGTGACTGGTAAACAGCAGAGTCGGTCCCGGGCAGCTGTGAAAAGACAATATAGTGTTAGAACCATATCACCTTGTAGACCTTAGAAATAGTGCACTAAAAGAGTATCTGTCCTACCTATTTTGCAGAGGGTGATTGCACCACGATGTAACCCGACAAGATCCAAACAGGAGCTCATCCAATAGGACGCTGAACAGGTGACGAATTGTCCACCATGAAATTCCCAAATCCAACAAAAAAGCAAAGTGCCAGTTCAATAATCCAGGCGCAGTTCAAAACAAACCCAAAATCCAAGAAAAAAGCAAAGTTCCAGTCCACCAAATCTAAAGGGTATCCAGAAGGCAATCCAAAAGAGAAACAAGACCAAGTTCAGCAAAACAGTTCAACTAATCCTTAGGGAAATCCAACAGCAATCCAAAGGCAAAAGCAGGGGGTCAGAATTCCAGGAAACAGCAGTCCAAAAAACAAAGAAGGCACCAGAACAAAACGCAGCAGCAGAGACGTTGAGAAGCACTGCTGTGTGCGCAGCCAGTGCTTAAATACAGGCAGTTTCCTGATTTGCATATCACGTGACTTGCCCAGGTCACGTGAGCCACGTGTCTCGGGGAGTCAGCGGCCTGCGCGCTGACGTGTCTCTGTGTCCCCCAATCACCATGGCAACCTCTGTGTGCATTGCGGGAACCAGCACCAATGTGCAGGCAATCGTGTTCTTGTGCGGATCGCCGTCTCGGCCTGGCAATAGGTAAGTGCACGACAATTTTGCTTTGTGTTACAGTATGTTACAGCAGTTTGTTAGTCGTCGGCATGCCAGAGGAGTGCCATCCAGAGCATTTCAACAGCACTGAGACAGGAGGTGTTCAAGGTCTGCTCCCACAATCCCCTGAAATGTCCAACGTGCAGGGGTCATGGGGGGACGTGCTACAACCCAGTGGCCAGAATACTTGCTTTAAAATCTCTTTCTTAGTTTTGGACAATCCTATCTTGAGGCCTTCAACAGGCAAAGCATTGAGTATTAGTTGTTTGCTTCCTGTAGTCCTAGCATCAGTGATGAGGTCAAGAAATTCTCAGGCGTTCCCTTGCATCTTGGTTAGGGTGAGCAGATTTTTTTTTTAAAACCAAGACAGGTCATAGACATAGAAGTAAGCCTACAGTTAACACAAACAGGGCTCTGATAAAACTGTAGTCCTACTTCTATGTTACTGGCCTGTTGCAGGGGCGGGGGGAGTGTTCACATGCACACTACTCTCATTGGAGGAGAGCGGCCAGCAGAGGCGGATTTAACGGTTGCCAGCCAAACAAATGGCGAGCGGGCCTCTCTGCTAGGCCCTGCCCCTTCCACACAGCACAGGGCCCTTTCTGCTGTGACAGGCCTGCTTTGAAGCAGCGAGTTCTCAGCTCGCTTTCCCAGTGACTGCTGCCAGGGAGCACACGTGCCATCGCCTTGTGGCTCAGTGTGGATCTTAACACTGTTTGTCAGCCCTGAGGGAACATGGCAGGCTTTTATGTGACAGCTTTCACAGTATAAACAAAGCCAAACAAGGTTGGTGCGCAATGAAAAGGGATTTGGTCGCTGATGGAGAAAAGAAAAACGCAGTTCTTGTGGCGAGTTTCGCATGTTAGTCGTCACAGCGTTAGGGCTTTGTTACATACAAATCTGAGTATCTCCTTCAAAATACATGCTGCAATGCGAAGATGTTTTAATATTACGACCGACAATTCCATACTAGTACACCCTTATACAGATGCGAGGTTATCACTCTCCAACCCGTGCAGCAAAAGCTTAATACTATGCAATTCTGTAGTTTTGCAATGCATGGCTGCAGCAACGCCCGCGCAAACAGAATGGCATCACTTTTCTGCTACAGGACGTGTATTTTCTCGAGGTTTACAATATTTAGCATTGATAGCAAAGCCTGCTGAGGAGACCCAGCTGTTTCCAGTTAGTCAGACCCCTAGGTAACTGTAATAAAGACAACTTAATAAAAAATAGCTAAAGTTTGCCATTGTGCACTTGTGACAACAATTAGCTCTGCCCACCCAAAGCTCCGCCTCCATGACTCGCCCACCTAGGGCCCTGTGTCAGGTGCTGCCCACGGGGCCCATTGCCTTAAATCTGCCACTGGCGGCCAGGGAGGGGAAGAGGGAGGAAATGGGGGCATGAAAAGCCTTCATGCACAGGAAGAGTCATGTCGGACCCCCAATTTCGGGATTTCCGAATCGGCTCCTGGCAAAAACCAAGAACGTAGCCACCCACCCATCCAATCTCGGGACAAGGTTTATTAAATCAGAAAACTCTCAGGACCCCGGGACAGAGGGTGATTTCGCAGGACTGTGCCGGAAAAACCGGGCTGTCTGGTTACCCTAATCTTGGTCACTCGATTGTCAGGTTACCCTTTAACCATTGCTAATTTTGGGACGTGTGGTTGGTGGGAGTCTGAGATATGCCTGGGCTTCAAAATTATATGGGTGGATAGCTCACACGTGAAGCGCTGGTCTCTGACATGGGACCAGTCTGCATCTGGCAACCTTGAATCCCTCGGCTGCGTGTTTAGCCTTTCATCCTTCCGACTCAACTCTTCCTGCCCCATGAACAGTCAGAAAGGAGCGTTTGTTTGCACAAATGTACGTTAGAAGAAGTGGGTTGGTGGTCCAGTTATTGATTTAAAATCCTAAAGTGCCGCCTAGTATTGTCCCCATTACACGTGCTCACCTCATCACGCCCTGTTTTCTGTAAGCTTCTCTGCATTCCACGCCCAGCGCACTGCTCTGTGCACAGCGTATCTTGCTGGAGATGCCCCTGGCGTAATAAATAGATATTCCCATGACTGCTGTTCTGACCACTTCTCAGCGTTATGCATGTCTGTCGCTGCAGCCGAAGCCAAGCCTTAGTCACGGGGACGGGGCGGGTGTTTCTCAAACGTCCTGCTAGCCTTTGGAGCTCGTGATATGTATGCACCTGCGCCTTATCAAACACCTCCAAACTGTAAATGGATTCATTCCAGTGCTCCAACATGAGCAACCCATCCAATTCCTGGCAACTGTAGCTCCCAAAACGAATACGGCACCGGCTGCTGCCGTACCGAAGCTTTGGATCCCGACACTTTTTTAAAACACGAGTAGTACTACATACAGTAATTACAAAAACAATGCATGGAAGTGTAAATTAATAGCGACTACTCCCGCAGCTAGAAGGAACTGCCCGCGGTTCAACCCCACTTTGCATGTATTGTTTTGCGATATAGATTAAACATCGGATTATTCATTCTTGAAAATCCATGTGGGATCCGGAAATTAGGGGGGATGCTCTCGGTTTGTATGGCAGTAGAGATGTGCTTCACTTGTGGCACGGCGACATCTTGTGGCCGAAGACTGCACCCATAAAGTCATCCTGCGTCTGACAGCTCCAAGTGTGTTGTTGTGCATTAAGCACAAGGCTGGCTTTTCATATTCACAGGCCACCGCAGTTTGTGTCACTAGCTCCGATTCGAGCCAGGTTTCCCTACAACCTCATAGATCAGAGCTCTTTCCTAGGACAATAGTAGCGGCTCGTCCATAATGAGCTCGAGGGCGCTGAACTGCTAGAACCCTCGCCCATTATGGAGGAGCCGACGAACCAGCCCAGTATCAACATTAGGCGCACCCAGGCTGGCTTAAACTGTCATAGGAAAGGTGGTTTCTCGTTGACAGTTTTTGTTCCCCGGGGCACATGCCCTATGGACTATCCAAGGCCAGGGGCGTTTTGCTTCCCCAACTTTGCATGGCCCATTGGTCATGCAGGCTAGGGAACTGCACATTTGTATGTGCGCATTTTGTGTACATCGTTGATAAAGCAAGCATGATGTGTTTTTACATGGCTAGAGTGGCATTTTGGTGCAGCCAGTCTCGCCATTTCTTACTGTGGCATGGCATTTTATACTTGGCATATTTGATAAAGCAAGCATGACAAGGGTTATTGCGTGACTAGACTGATTTTGGTGCAGCAAGTATAGCTATTTCTTACTGTGACATGACATTTTTTACTGGGCATCTATGATAAAGCAAGCAGGATGTATTATATTACATGGCTAGGTTGGAAAATTGGTGCAGCCAGTTTGGGCATGTTTTCATATTGTGGCATGGCATTTTGAATGGCAAAGAGAACTGGGGTATGTTCTTATGGGTTGATTCTGCCATATGTTGGCAGAACCAGCATGGATATGTTTTCTTATAGTATCATTACTGGCATTATACGCAAAGCAAGCATGAGTGGTTCCATGTGATAATATTGCCGCAAAAATATCGCCATACAAAAATTTCGCCATATTTTTGCAGTGATATTAACCCATGGAACCTGCGGGGGACACCGCCGCAACCCCCATATATTTTAAAAGGGAGCGGGGGACACCCCCGCAACCCCCCATCCATTAACCCCATAAATTATCCCCACCAAAAATATAGCCTATGGCCGTTCCCGACGACCATATGTACGGCGATATTTTTGGTGGGGATAATATTACCTGATACCGCATGAGTATATTGTTATATGGGTATACTGGCATATATGGGTGCAGCCAGCATGGAAATAATGTATGGGCACAGCCAGCATGAACACGTTTCTAACACTGGCATATATTGGGGGCAAAGACATCATGAAAATGCATTGGGAAACGCTTCTGTGCACAGTTGGTGGCTTGCAGCTATTAGATTTTTTCATGAGTTACCCTACAAAGCCAACAGCAAATTATTTGGCTTATTACCCAATTTTTCACTTTAAGTGTGCTGTAAAATGCACCATTATTCAAATTCTTTCAGAGTGGGAGAATCCCCCAGAACCCATTTTGATTAGTTTGGGCTCCCTCACTACGCTCGGTCGCTCTGGCATATTTGTGGGAAATATTTACACTCCTCCAAGTAAAAAAATCACTAGATGCCACTGGTCAGCGGTGTCCTGAGTGCATCTTCCTTTTGTGGCATAGGACTCGAAACTGCGGCTGAAAATGTTCCAAGTTCATGAAGTGCAACAAATAGCATAAAGGACATGCATACAAGCGTTGCACCTGCTTTAACACTACCTATTATGCGCCAGGGCATTTTCCGTCTTTCGGAGGCAGGGTCGGCACTGAACTGAAGCACAGCCGAGGTAATTGCCCTTCTGTTGGTATGTAAAAAAAAAGTATGCATAAACATGTTAAGCATTCTTTGCACATCCCTCAAGATTTTGTTGGGGTTGCATGTCAGAGAGGTGACACAGAGTGGAACAGGGCGGAATGAATACTTCCACCACCCCTTCTGCTCTGCGATACAAATCAGCCAGCATTACTGCTGGCATCTGATTTTAATGCTGGCAGTAATGCATTAGATTCCTCAGTGTGTCTTACCTACTGAAAGCAGGTCTATTCCATAGGAATCCATTGTAAATGCTGTCAGCCATGCCAAATGGTAGGTGGCATTTACACAATTTGAGAAAAGGCGATTTTTTTTGCCGTTGTCACCCCTTTTCAAACTTTGTACTGCAAATGACAGAAAATTCAGGTGGGGACCCTTTTTGCACTCAAAACAGACCCCTCCCGCCCCCGATTATAGCAATTTTACAATCGTTAGCATTAAGAAAACCAGCTGTTAAAAAAAAGAGCAGTTTTTTGCTAAAACACCTATGTCGAGATATATATATTAATTACAAAAATAAAGTCACACTAGAATAGGGAAGAGAGGGAGCGTTGGGCCAGAGGGAGAAAAGGGCCAGAGAGAGGGAGCACAGGGTTAGAAAGAGGGAGCGGTGGGCCAGAGAGAGGGCAATTGGGGGGAAAGAGGGAGTGTATGGGGTAAAGAGGGTGCAAGCAGCAGATTGGGAGAACGTGTGGGAGAAGTTTGCGATAGACTCGGACAGAGGAGGCGGGGTATACATACTTGCCAACGCTAAAGGTTTAGGCAGTAGGCTACTGCTTTTGAAGCAGCTCTACCGCCTACAGATTTCACTGACGGATCCTACTGCTTTTTACAGTGGCAAGTAATTTATGTGATGTGACTCTGGCAGGCTGCAGGACACAGCATGCAACACATTAATTAGTCTGTCTGTACAGTCGGCTGGTAGGTGACTACTTTGATTGGGCTCAGACCAATCCACTGACCTGACAGCTACTTGACTCTGTCCTGCACTCTTGCAGGGACAACCCTTAGGTGAACCACCAGTGAAAGCAAGTTGCAGAGTGTAACACCATCACACAACATCTGCCGACAATTTGGTGTTAAATTACCATTCAGAATTATACATTTTTAACATTTCAACATCTTTCCATGTTGTGCTGTTTGTATGTTTTGTATTTTCTTGTGATGTCTTTGTTATGGGAATTATTATTTTTGAAACTTGTAAAATCCTACATCTTTTTGGTCACAGAATATCGGCAAGTGTGGGTATAGAGGGGAAAGAGTTTGGGCAAAGGGGTTCAAAGGGGCAAAAAGATACTGAGAAAGAAGCAAGGCCTGGCGAGTGCAAGAGGAACTGGAGAGGTGTGAGTTGGCAGCCTGGTTGGGAGTGTGGCAGGCAGGGACTGGGGAGCGCGAGTTGTGACCTAGCAGTGTGGCGGTGCTAGTGAGCATGCGCATGACTGTCCGGTTGAGAGGTTTAGAAGTGTATGTTTTCATGGAGAATCGGTGAGGAGTGCTGGTGAACGTTAGGGGCGTGGTTGGCCAGTGGATTCGAGAACAGAGAAGGAAGAAGAATAGTTGCACCTTTATAAGTGATTGCAATCAATAAAGTCAATAATAGGGGCTCAAACATCAAACAAAAAAGAAATAGAACAAAACAAACACTGTTCTGTGAAGTCTGGGACATCTGACACCCTTTCTATTAATTTTCTAGAGACAGCATATCAAAAAGATGAACCAATGCCCAGGGGTTTGTGCGCTCTACAAATGACAAAATAAATAAATAAATGGCAACCTGGCCCCATTGCAGCCTCACAAACACTGCTTCTTTTTCGCACCCTGGCTTTCATACACTCCTGCTTTCACACCCTCCAGTCAATAACAACGTCCTGCAAAAATGCAGCAGAAAATAAAATGTAGTGCTGGAAAATGTACTTTTCGTTCTGCAATATGTATAATTGCATGCCCCAATATCCTGGCGGGTCTGTGCAAACGCAATAGGTCCCCACCGTGCAATTTACAATGTTTTAGAAAATGACCTTCTCGGGGGCGCTCGAGAGCCGACTGGGTGATGGCAGCTTAAACTTGGAGCTCCACGAGGCCTAGGTAGGCCGCGCCGCGGCACAGATTAGCACTACAGATTTTTATTTTTAAATGTTTATAATGCGTTGAAAGCCCGCAGGCATCAGGGCGCAGAGAGACAGAGTCATGTTAAGCTGTAGTTCGCAGAACAGAAGATAGTAGGGAGCATTATTTAAAGAGATGGGTATTAAGGTTTTTTCTAAAAGTGAGCAAATTTGGCTCTACTCTCAGCGAGACTGGGAGGTTGTTCCACTGGTGAGCAGCACGAATCGGAAAGGATTTCCCAGCACCAGTCGTTCGGAATGCCTAGGGTATCTGTAACTTGCCTTGTGTTTGGGATCTTAGAGCCCTGTTAGGGGTGTATCGGTATGTTTGGCTCTAAGATAGGATGGAGCCACTCCATATAAACACCTGTGAACCGGGGTCATAGATTTAAAAAGGATTCTATCCTCTACTCTGAGCCAATGGAGGGATCTTCTGGCCTCTGTCACATGGCTTCTTCTATTGAGCTTTTTTATGATCCGGACTGCGTTATTCTCCATTATCTGGCATTTGTTTATGCACTTCTTGGATGCTCCCAAGAGCAATGAGTTGCCGTAGTCAAGACGAGCCAGTATAATGGCCCTGGCAATTGTGGCAGTGTTTTCTTCTGTTAGCAAAGGGCGTATGGCTCTCAGTAGCCTGATATAATATGCGTTATTTTTATGGAGATAATTGGTTTGGGATTCAGATCCCAGGGACGCCTCCAGCAACATCCCAAGTGTTTTCACATGGGTGACCACCTTGATACTTGAGTCTTTGATAGTGAATTCTTCAAACTCTTTACCAAGTTTTCCCCTTGCTTGACTGGACCTGAAAATCATGAGTTCGTTTTTTTTACTATTCAAACACATCCAGTTGTCTTCCATCCATCTGTCCATCAGGCTGTATATGGTTGTAATCTTTTCCTTGTCTATTTGATAGTCTCCTTCCAATTCTATCACCAGCTGTGTATCATCGGCGCAGTTGGTAAAGTGAACACCGATGGATTCTAACAATACACATAGATATTTCATGAAAAGATAGGAGAGGAGAGATGCTGGCTCCCTGCGGTACACCTGCACTTATAGGAGAGGAAGTGGAGAACTTCTCTTCCCAATGAATTCTGCCTACACGGTCTGAGAGAAAAGATGTTAGCCATGCCAAGGCTGCCTTAGAGCACCCCGCTGTTTTCTCCAAGACTTGCTGTAAAATTGTGTGGTCGAAGAGGTCGAAGGCCACACTTAAATCTAAAAGCATTAAGATCCCTGATACAATTCCATGTGGAGTGTGCCCAAGAGAAATCTCCCTGCTGGGGCAGGGAACCACCAGATCAACTAGGCAATCTGATTCTGTGGCTGGTGAGGACCTCAGAGCTAACACCGCTCGAAAGCATGCCACAACCTGGAACGGACGGAGCTTGGAGGGCGCGGCTGTAGCGGAGGTCCTCGGAGAGGCTCTGGGCCTGGAGGAGAGCGGCACCTCATCTCGGATGCAGGTCCCCACACTACAACGGCCTTGCGGCTACCTACTGCAGACAATGAGAAGTGGTCAGAGCTCCGGGTAAACTAACGAGCTCATGGGAGGCCAGCAATCAACTGGAACCAAGGTGAGGAACACGTGGACCCATACCTGCCCAACCTCTGAATTTTTCCCAGAGACTCAGGAATTTTAGCCATTTCTCCGGGTCTCCGGGAAAGACCCTGGAATCTCAGGAATTTTTATGGTGGGAAGCTTTCACTGATTTTTCTTTTTTTTTTTTAGTGCTTGCAGGACTTCGACGCCATGGACTCTTTTGCTTTCGTTCTTTTTGCCCAGGTTAGGGTGGACTCAGCCCCATTGAACCACAGCCATCAGCTTTGCAGGCTGGACAACTCACCACTGCACTACATCACCTGATGAAATACAAATAGGGTGAAAAGTCCAATTTCGGTACTGTAAAATACAGGGAAAACCTTTGTGTTGGTTCTTGGAGTTTACATGTGCACATTTTAACGTGTTGATTTTATGGAAAGCGAATGCCTTTTGTCCTACGCAAATTGGGTGGTTGTGAAAAGGCAATTTAATGAAACATGCATATTTCACATTGAACTGCACATTTCTAATGTCACATCACATTACAACAGAGTTTACCTTTTTGACATGTGGGCGGAGCCATGTGAAAATGGGTTGGAATTTGTGTGACGGTGGGCGGGGCATCTCAGGAATTTTGATTTTCAAATGTAGGCAGGTATGTGTGGACCCCCCCCAACCAGCAACAAAAGAAGCCCCCTGCACATCATAGGATTTATGCCATCTGAAAAGATTCAGTGGGGGCTGAAGCTGTATCAGGAATGTGGTCCTGACAGCACCATTAGTTGGTCACTTCGTTGCAATGGGACATTCGTGTGATGCCATTAGATGGGACGTCCTTTTTACAGATCTCACCGTTTGGTACATTAGCCAATGACAAAAGAATGAATAAAAAGGAACAACAGATAATGTTTCCATGTGGCATGGTAGAGTGTGGTCTGAACGAAATGGTCGATTGGCACAAGTTGTAAGAATACAAAAGACACCATGCTTTCTCTATTCAGGACTGACAATCGACTCACTGGTGGTATAACTTTACGTTATTATGGCTTTGTAGTAAAGAGTACACGTTTAACCTACTGAGTAATTGGTTCATGTGCCTGTAGCTGCGTTTACCTTTATGGATCCGGTTTCAGTACCCTTCTAAGATGGCCACCGAGTTGGCCGTTGAGGGTCACAAAGGCAGAAATGGAAAAGGGACTGCGGTCTACGCTGGATGTAAGTCTAGCGTTATATCACCGCGTCTCGCTGATCAGAGAGTTACTGTCTGACTGAGTATGCGGTTGCAGGGAGTCCCGACACTGTGTCAGCCAAAGATTTTTAGTAACCATAAAGGTATGACATCCTTTCATCTACACCCGTTTTTTCAACTGGTGTTTTTACGAAGAGTTTTTGGTGAAAAAACTCATTGAACTTTTTTGGCTGGGTGGGGAAAGATATATAAAGGGTTGGGAGTGGGCCGGAATAACAAAAAATAGGTAGAGGAGGGAGGGGTTGGTGGGGAACCCCCCCAAAATAATTTAAAAGAAATTTGATTTGTTTTTTCTGTAAAAACACTTCGTAAAAACACCAGTAAAAAAAAAACGGGTGTCGAGGAAATGACATAGAACCACCATAACAAGGTAAGAATACCAGATGTCTATATTATGAGTCAACATGGAGGTGTGGTCAGTAATACCGCGTACTTTTCCCGGAATTTTGAATAAACCCCACGTTCTGATTTCCATTGCAGGTTACTGCACCCTACGGGCACCTGAATATCGAACGCCTTTTTAAAGACAGCGTTCTGGCATTCGGAAAGCAACTAAGGAAGAGGCACAGGATATAACAAAGTGCCGTAAAGGTGCGTACACGTGTGCATTTGATATTTAGTTTTGCCACATGGAGGTAGCTTGGCTCATTTGCCTGTATAGGTGGAGCGTTCCATGCATATTCCTCGTTGCAACAAAGTGACGTCATTCCATATTTAGGCTGCCAGTTACAGTCCAGTTGACCCGTGGGTTGGATTATATTGATCGTCTGCCCGTAAGGCAAACCCTGTGCTTTGATCTAGTTGACAAGGGCCAACTGAACATTGAATGTTTTACTATCTGTGAGACTACTCTCTCTTAGGAGAGGGGATGCTAAAGGAGTTAGATGTAGCCTGAAACTGTATGAGACCCGAGTTAACTTATCAGTGGATATGATTGGGAGTGGGCTTGGTATGCAGCATTGTGGTTGCAAGCGTGCCTGTAACACCAGACGTGTATCAACATGCTTTCAAATATGTGAATGTATGGACTCACGTTCTCCTCATTGTTTGTTATTTCACACTCTTCCAGATTGCAGCCTAATAATAAGAGTATATAAAGGGCGCCTGGCGGAGTCCTGATATGCCCAGGAGGCTACCTGTATGCAAAATGCTAGAAATCAGGGTGAGAGATCCGTAGACAGCTGTCTAGTTTTGAAGTTATTTTATTTTGCCTCCAAAACGATTTTGTACAGATTAATAAAATTGAATATTTACATGACTTTCGATTAGCACGAAAGTATAAGGACAGACGTTTTTTAACACGGGAAATACAGGTAAGTATCGACCTCTATTTTTGTCGAGGTACAATTTACAAAGTGATGCACGAGTATACAAAACAGGTAAGTGGTGACATAGGATTTTTACAGGGTGCGACCCAGGACTGTAGTTGGTCCGGGGGTACTAAGCAAGATGGTGTACACAACACTATCTATAAACACATAAAAACAGGGGTTGTGCCACAAAACATCGACACTGAAGTGTTTCGGCCAAGCAGGGCTGGGTAAGAGCCCGAGGTAGTGATGGCCTTCATCAGGATGATCGCTGGTAGTGGTGCCGTCCGTAAAGGTAATCTGTGGGGGAAGGATAGCTGTCAGGATCTCAGGGAGTCAATTCTCAATTAAAAAATTAATGAATAATGGCTGATTGGTGCCTAAAATATACTAGTGATGTATTTAATGGAACAGCTTACTGTCTGCTGTGGTTGCAGCGGGGATGCTGTGCAAGAAGTCATATTTGGAGTGCTGGACTTGGAATGCCATGTCAAAGGGTTGCATGGAAAGACTCTGACAAATCGGGTCAAGTTGGCCAGTAAGTAAGGCCTGGAGCATCTAGGAGCTGTGAAAGAGAAGGTTAACAAACCGTTATCTTCACCCTAGAAGTAGACCGTGTGTATTGTGCAAGGTCTCAGGCACATGCTGCGTGGGATTGTGCGGGTGTGGTACGTAAGTGACCAAGGATTAAGACACCAGTGGTGGGGGTGTCTGCCAGGAGTGGTGACATGGTCATAGCCTTATGTTAATGGGCTATCCCGTGTCATGCTCCTCATACAGCAAGGATCAGGCATGAGTGTTGTGTGAACTATAGGCTGGTGAGAGCAGCTGACTATAGTGCAAGCGGCAATGCAGTATTTTAAATGTCTGCTCAGTGCTAAGTGACTCAGCGGGATGGAGGTGGCGGCTAACCGCTGAAATACAGTGTCCATATCTGGTGTGCTGGAGACCAGCAGGGTTGTTCAGTGCTGCCGTGGTGTTGGCCCATAAAAAAAGCCAGTTTTAACTGTGACAGTGCACATAAATCGTCTAAGCGAAATCAGCAAGGTTATACAAAGTGCGGCCATAATGCGAGTCTGGAAGGTGCCATTTTCCCAAAGGACCAGTTAAACTAAGGCAGTAAGCGTTCATACGGACATGGCAGGCGTGTCTGAGGTCCGTAAACAGTGCAAAGTTTATGCTAGCGAGTCAGAAGGTCTGTTAAATAGTTTGAAATACCAGTGAGGCTGGTAGGAAAAGCTGGAGGTGCCCTGACCTTGCAACACAATTGAGATTGGGTGAAAAAATGAAAGCGCAACTTACCGATACAAATTAGTTGCGGCTGCACTCCTCGCGGCTATAGTTGTTAGAGAGGAATGACAATGCTATAGTTAAAAACCCTCCCCCTGCAGGAAGTCCAGCAAATGGGGTGCCGGATTAGTGCTGGGGTGAGCGTGTAGCTCAAGGGTGCGAAACCACTCTTGCAATTGGTGAGAAATTTAGACCAATGGCTAATGAGCATATTATACGTGAAAAAACGTGCATATGTTGCTCATGGGTGTGGGAGAGTATTGCCCCAGGTCTGGATGACAGTGGTATGTCTATGGACAAGGTGGGAAGGAACCAGGGTGGGTGCTGGGTGGAGTGTCCACCTCACGGGTCAATGGTGGCGTGGCTATAAATAAGGCTGTAAGTGCCACAGGGTGAAAAGGCATCGCGCAGTAGCAAGTTGCATGGTGTGGGTAGAACCAGAGCTACTAGTGGTGGACCCTAGGTGGTTTGTTGGAAAACTGGTACCAACTAGTGATGGCATGGCCAGTCTGTTGGCGTCGGATGGAAATGCATATTTGAACCAAGCACAAAGAAATCCAAAAAGTGACTGGGTAGCTCACGTGTAAATGTTACAATTTATGTTAGAAGCCAGAATGAACACCCATCATGAAACACAAATAGGTTGAACATCAGATTTAACAGCAAACACATTAGTGACTGGGTAGCTCTCATGTAAATGTTACAGTTGTGTTAATAGGTGCATGATGACAGAGTGAACACACATCATGAATAAAATGAGTGGCTTAGTAGCTATAACACAAATGTTTATAGCTACGCCACCATTGACCCGTGAGGTGGACACTCCACCCAGCACCCACCACCGTCATCCAGACCTGGGGCAGTACTCTTCCACACCCATGTTAGGCAGAATTTTGTGCAGTGCCCTTAGGGAGCACTACACACAATTAAGACCACATACAAGTTTACCTTTGGTACAAGCCTGTACTACTATGTCAGAGTGGTAGCAGTGGCGGAGCAGCCAGGCTTATCTCAAGAGTATATGAGCAGTAGCAGAGATTACACAAAGGGACCACAATTACTGTGACTCAAGCAAACACTGACTCAAGGTTTCAGGTCAAAAAATTATAAGTACATTTATTTTTAAACCATCAGTTATAAACACAACACTTCTATTAAACTTTAAATAAAACCACACGTTAAATACACTACAACTAACCAATTCACTTTGTACAGTATGTCTCAAGGTAAGTACCCTGCATTTGAATGAACCGGTGTTGTGAACAAAACACAATACTGCGAATACGGTTGCAATCACTTTTTGACAGCTCGGTCTACTAAATAAACGCGTATCCGTGACATGAAATGCTACCGGGGCAAAAACACACTTAGCACCTGAGATACCCAGAGGGAGTTGGAGGCAAAAATCACAGGCAATATTTTGGTTAGGCAGATAGAATCAAGTAACACTCAGAAACAGGAGTTCAAAAGTCAAAGGGCCGGAGCCAAGTTCAAGTGACACCGGAGGCCTGTTGCCGAAGATCACACCCTTAGACAGTTCACGATTCCACGTAGCCAAGAGTACTTTGATATTGTCAATGTTCGGAAGCAAAAGTTATAAGAAGGAGGGAAGACAAGGGCAAGCCTTGAAGATGAAGAAAAGGGATACTCCCAGTTTCCTCAAGCAGAACACAGTACCTTATTCAATGGTGCTGCTGGTGCCCTGGCAGTTGTTCCTCTTAGTTTCCCGCAGACCCACGATTCCTGGAGCTTCATTGTGAAGGAGGATGTCTGAAGGGGGTCTGCACTACACAGGGATGAGCCCGGCAGCAGCGACAACGAATAAAAGGTGTGCTCCTTAAAAACAGGAGAGGCTCGTCAGGTGGCTATCCAGACCACTACAGCAGTGTGCAGCGATTTCGACCACAACAGCAACCTCTGGCTGAAGAAGATGAGCTGGTTATCCCCACCAGGCTCACGGGAAGAAGACTACGGACTGGATCTTCTCTTAGTCGTTGAAGGGTAGATAGCTCAGGACTGCAGCAGGGCTTCACCGGGATGGGGTATTTGCAGCAGCCGTCGTTCTCTCCGCTTCTCTTCAGTTCCTTGTAGTTCCAGTGGCGAAACTGACTTCTAGCCCAAGAGACCTGCCTTTTATGCGCAAAACCCCCATTCACACACCCTGGCTGTCGATCACGCAGCAGGGGGGTTGTCCAGCCTGGACAACCACCTCAGCCAATTATGGCAAAGTGCGACTTGGGTTTCCTAGGATAACCTGTGCAGGGGGTGACTACACCCCTTCCTCACATTCAGTCTACCTAGACACCCAGGCGCCAAGAGGAGGGCTTCTCTGCAGAAGCCCGCCAAAAGACGGTGAACAAAGAAGGCAAACCTAGTTTGCCGCACAAAGTAAAACACAAGAAGGACTTTAACAAAAAGAAATGGCGAATAAACCCAACCGGAGCCAAAAGAAAGACGATTTGGTCAAGCGGGTTTATGTCCGAGGCTAATATAATAGCCAAGAACAGTACCACGTTTATCTGATATAATCGCGGTAGAAAAGTTAGGGTAGATACCACTGCCACCAGCTAAGTCTAAGGGCCTCATTACATGGACGGCGGTAAGGGTTTACCGGTACCGGTAAGGGCACCGGTACCGGTAAACCCTTACCGCCTTACTACGAGGTCTCTTTGCGGGTTGGTACTTTAACGCCTGCTGTTTAGCAGGTGTTAAAAACCAACGCGCAAAGGGACCATGGTGCTAATTACGGTACCGAAATTTGCGGCACCGTAATTAGCGCCTTCCCCATTCCCAAAGAGCCCTATGGGGCAAAAATGGGGGAAGGGGGAATTACCGCCCTGCCAACCTTGGAATAGGGCGGTAATTCCCCTTTCCTCCAAGGCGGTGCCGGTATTTTACCGGCATGGACCAAGGTGCTAACAGCACCTTGGTCCTCCGCCTACCGTGTAATGAGGCCCTAAATGTTAAAAGAGCG
Organism: Ambystoma mexicanum; assembly: GCF_040938575.1. Taxonomy (NCBI): domain Eukaryota; kingdom Metazoa; phylum Chordata; class Amphibia; order Caudata; family Ambystomatidae; genus Ambystoma; species Ambystoma mexicanum. Next base: position 319,477,408 of record NC_090926.1, on the reverse strand, counting down.
AAACAATGCTCAGGGAGGTACAGACAGAAAAGGGGTACAGATTAGCCCTTTCCAGTACTCCATGTAAGATGGGGTGTACTGGGTCTGTGGTAAAAGTGACTATGTAAAGTAAATGGCAACTTTACCTTTTTCTGGGGGACAGTAGTCAGCCCCAGCGAAATGGAGTCGGAGAGGAGTCTTAAAGACAACCCTGGGATACTACACTGAAGGTGCTGTGTAATCCATATTAGAACAGGGGCACCTGGAGTGGTGTGCTCCATTCCCCAAGATCATACAATGGGCCTCATTAGGACCCTGGCGTTAAGGGGTTAACGGCGCCGTAAAAGGTGTCGGCGCCGTTAAACCCTTAACACCTTACTACGAGGTCCCTTTGCGGGACCCGACATTAATGGCTGGTCTACACCAGCTGTTAAAGTAGGGGCCCGCAAAGGGACTCTCGAGGTAAGTACGGTACCGCAATTTGCAGTACCGTACTTACCGCCTTCCCCATTCCCATTATGCCCTATGGGGCAAATATGGGAATGGGGAAGGGCCATGGTGGCATGGGGAATTACCACCCCGCCAACCTTGGAATGGGGTGGTAATTCCCCATTCCGCCATGGCAGACTCCGGCATCGACCATGGTGCTAGTAGCACCATGGTTTTCCGCCGGACTCCTAATGAGGGCCAATGAGTAAAACACATAGGCCAAAACACATGTAAGAGTAGAAAAAGGATGAACACTCTTACAAGGTGGAAAAAATAAACTCCAGAAATCCAGCAAAGCTGCTGGGGGACTCACTAGTTGAGGGAAATTAGCCCTTGAAGGAGAATTCTCCATAACACTCAACCCCCCAGACTAAGGGACAGGAGGATTTAATCCACTCCTGGATGGACCTCATACCTCTAGTCGGTTACAAACATCCTAGAGAGACCATCAGCATTTTGGTGGTGACTTCCTGCTCTGTGCTCAATGGAAAAATCAAATCCTTGCAGGCAGATTGACCATCTGAGTAATTTTGAGTTTTCCCCTTTCATTTGCATCAGCCATCTCAAGGGTTGGTGGTTAGTCTGAAAGATGAAGGTAGATCCACACAAGTATGGTCTAAACCTCTTCAGTGACCACACAATAGCAAGGCATTCTCTTTCTATTGTTGCCCACCTTGTTTCAGGATCCTTTAACTTCCTGCTGAGGAAACACATGGGGTGTTCCCTACCTTTCTCATCCAGTTGTCTAAGGACTGCAACTATACCTGCATTAGAAGCATCAGTTTGTATAATGAAGGGTTGGTGGTAGTCAGGAGCTCTTAGGACTGGAGCTTGACAAAGGGCTTTCTTTAGACCTTCAAAGGCTTGATTGCACTCCTCATTCCACCTGACCTTTTTAGGAAATTTGGGAGAGTAGATGACATTCATGGGAGAAGCTATGGTCTCATAGTTCTCTATGAAGTTTCTATAGTACCCAGTGAGACCTAGGAGGGCTCTCACTTGGGTTTGAGTAGTAGGGGTGGCCCAGTTATGTACAGCTTGTACTTTGCTAGGCAATGACCTTATTTCACCTCCTCCTACCTCATGTCCAAGGTAGACCACTGAAGTCTGACCAATTTGACATTTGCTTGCCTTTATGGTCAGATGGGCCTGTTCCGGAGCCTGCAATACATAACCTAGGTGTTCAATATGTTCTTTCCATGTATGGCTGAACACTGCAATGTCATCCAAGTATGCCATGCAGAAGTCCTCCATCCCATTAAGAACTTGATTGACCACCCTCTGAAATGTAGCAGGTGCATTCTTTAATCCGAAAGGCATCACCTTGAACTGGTAGAGGCCAGCTGTAGTGCAGAATGCAGTTTTCTCCTTGGCATGGTCTGTCAGGGCTATTTGCCAATAGCCTGACGTTAGGTCAAATGTGCTGAGGTATTTGGCTGCACCAAGTTTGTCCACCAGCTCATCTATCCTAGGCAAAGGATGGGCATCAGTCGTGGTGACTGCATTTAGAGCTCTATAGTCCATGCAGAATCTTAACTCCTTGGATCCTGCTTTTGGTACAAGCACAACTGGGCTAGACCATGGGCTAGTAGAGGGCTCTATAACCCCGAGTTCAGCATCTTGTTGACCTCATTCCTTATGTGGGATCTGATATGGTCTGACATTCTGTACCCCCTGCTTTTGACAGACAAACAGTCACCAGTGTGTATGTCATGCTGGCCCCAAGGGGTCACGCCTGGTGAAAGTGAGAACAGGGAGGAAAACTGATTTAACAGTAACTTGCACTCATCCTGTTGGTCAGATGTGAGACTGGAAGAGAGATTGACTCATTCCACTTGCTCATCTAAAGATAAGCCTCTGGGGAGGTCAGGCAGAGGTTCACTCCCCTCCTCCTCCTCCTGAGCTGAAGCTAGAAGCAGAGCTCCTATATCAGGTCTGGAGACATAAGCCTTTAAATGGTTGATGTGAAAGACTCTGGGAGCCTCCCTAGGATTGCCTAAGTCCACCAGATAGTTCACCTCTCCAGGGTTTCCCACAACCTTGAAGGGTCCTATCCATTTGTCCTGCAAGGACCTCTGCCTTGTGGGGACCATAACAAGAACAAGCTGGTCTTGAGTAAACTCAACCCTGTTAGTCTTCTGGTCATGCCAATGCTTGACTAGAGCTTGACCAGCCCTCAAGTTATCACTTGCTTCTGCCATCATGTGTGACATTCTCCTCCGGAGACCTATCCCATAGTCAGTCACTCTGACTGGCTTGGGGGAAGGAGCACTCTCCAACCCCTCCTTAATCAGGGCCAATGGACCTCTGACTGGATGGCCATAGAGAAGTTCAAAAGGGACGGAATCCTACTCCCTTCTGAGGGACTTCTCTATAAGCAAAGAGAAGGCATGGCAGTAGAAGGTCCCACTATCTTCTAAGGGGTTCTTCTAAAGCACCTATCATGCTTTTCATAGTCCTGTTAAACCTCTCTAACATTCCATTGGTTTGTGGGTGGTAGGCAGTTGAGAACTCCACAGGTTTTCCACATGGTTTGCATGTAGTGGGACATAGAATTTGATCCCCTGTCAGATATCACCTCCTTAGGAAAACCTACTCTGGTAAAAATACCAAGTAGGGCCTTAGCCACAGCTGGAGCCGTCACAGTCCTCATAGGTATGGCTTCAGGAAATCTAGTGGCATGGTCCACTACAACCATGATGAACCTGTTGCCTGAAGATGTGGGAGGATCAAGAGGACCAACAATGTCAATCCCCACCCTCTCAAAAGGAATTCCCACCACTGGGAGAGGCACTAAGGGTGCCACATTCTTGGACCCACTCTTGCCAGAGGTTTGGCAAGTGTGGCAGGTTCTGCAGAATTTGTCTACTTCTGTACCCATCTTGGTCCAGTAGAAGTGCAGAGATAGCCTTTCTTTGGTCTTCTTAAAACTTAAGTGACCAGCCAAAGGTACCTCATGGGCTAACTGCAGAAACTGGAGTCGGTTCTCTAGAGGTACTACAAGTCTTTTGTAGTCTCCAGGGGTTAACTCAGTTGGTTCACTGTAGAAGAGGCCATCTTCCCAGTGCAACCTATACTTCCCAGGCTCAGTCCCATTGAGCTGAGAAGTGGCCTGTTGACGAAGACCTTCCTAGGTAGGACACTCTCTTTGTCCCTTGCTGAAATCTTCCCTGTTGGGTCCACCTTCTGCCAGTAAAGACTGAAGCTCAGGATGGTCAACAGGGTCAAGATCTCCTACCAACGTAAGATCCTCTTCTAGATCTGATATCTCAGTATCTAGTTTGACCATACAGGGTTGAACCTCACACTCAGCCTCAGCTGGTGTGGGAGTCACAGGTGTGACTTTGGACAGTCTCGGAGATGTCCTTCTGGGCACAGGAGTGTTTGCTGGTTTCTTGCTGGCAGACTTAGGTTTCCCTTTTGTTTTGTCTTGCCCTGCAATGGCAGTAAGTAAGTCCTGTGGACTTGGGGTGATAGCTTCCTCTATCATGTCCACAGGAGAGCCTCTTAAGGTTCTCTCCCTTGCAGACCTTGTGAGCTCCTGCTTCCTTCTACTCGGGGGGCTGGGGGTACTAGACACAACTGCAAGAGTTTTAAGGTCATTACCCAGCAGGACCCTCCCAGGTACGTTATTTTGCACACTTACAGGTATCCTGACAGTCATGTCATTACACTGGATGAGAGCTGGTAACTGGGGAACTATTTGCACAGGGGCTCCAGCTAACCTGGTTAGGTGTTTGGGTGCCTTTGCAACATCCTCCACCTTGAAAAAACATCAACCACAGTTATGCTGGCTCCAGTGTATCTGATGGCAGGGGTCTCCTGACCATTCACAAGAACACTATCGTTGTAATACTCTTTAGTATTATCTGGGATTGAGTTATAGACATCTAAGTTCTGCTGTTCCCAAAGACCCAAGGACACTAAAGAAACACTAGCTGAAACTCTTGTTAGGCAGAAACCTCTGCAGTTCCCTTAGGGACCACTGCAAAAGGCTTAAGACTACAGGTGTTGGCAGGAAACCCAATTGGTAGCAGTCTGTACCACCCAGATTTACCTGGTAGCTGTGGCTGAGCAGCCAGACTTCTCTCAAGAAGAGTTAGACAGTATATAGAGTATACAAGATAGGTACCAAAATACAGTAGCACAAGCAAACACTGACCAGAGCTTTGGTATCAAGTATATAATTATTTATTTAAACACACACTTAGAAATACTCTAGCACTATTATTATAAGTAAGCTCAAAAACACAATCACTATTATCATATGTACAACTCTTATTCCTTATTGGACACGTTTTAGTTAACACCACTTATTTCCAGACAGAGGTGAGCGCTTAACTAAAGATGGCACTCCAATAAGTTTAAGAAAAAGGGAGGGAAAAGGCAGAAATTGGGAACAGCACACAACACAATCCTTCAGAAGCACTTAGCAAGGCAGGAAAGTCAAAGTCTACTTGTGAGCAAAAAGTTCAGAGGCCAGGCTCCCTCGTGTAGAGAGTAGAACACCACTGTGCCCAAGATCACAAAGTTTAAAAGGCTTGGAGAGTCTTGCAGAGAGTTCAGAAAGGAATCAGTTCAGTTTAGAAAAGTTCAGTTAGCCAGCCTAGGGCCAACCCAAGTGGTAAATTGAGGCTTTAAGAGTCACCCCACACAGACCGTTGCGAGGGAGGCCAGGCGGACAAAGTACCTTTAAAGTGGAGAGGATCCTCCAGCGGGGGCAGTTGTTCCTGGCAGCGGGTGCAAATCAAGGCATCGTCCAGAGGAAGAGATGATCTCGATGTCGAGGAAGGCTGAAGGTTGTTGCACTGCCAGGGAAGAAACCAGCCGCAGAGTTCTCCGGTTAAAAGGTACTACCATTTTATTTGCGGTAGTGGAGAAAACATGGTATCCCGGTTGCCGGGGTGCTTGGCACAGGCAAGGCGGCCACGAGATGATCTGGGAAGGTGAAAAGGCGGGCAAATTGGTTATCCCCACCAGTCAAAGGAAGAAGACTCTCCGGATTGAAGATCTCCTCTGTCGTCGGGAAAAGTGGTGAGACGGTTCAGCAGGGCTCCACCGGTGGTGTCGTCATTGCAGGTCGGCTCAGCTTCTCCCTCTTCGGATTCTTTGGTCCTGTGGCGACGTCTGAAGTCCCAGTCCCCAAAGCCCTGCTTTTATGCAGAAAACCCCCATTCATTAGTCCTAGCTGTCACTCAAACATGCTAAGTGGTGGGCCAATCACACCAGAGTGCGACTTGAGTTGCCAAGGCAACTCAGTCCAGGGTGCCTAAACCCCCTCCGACACCCCCTGTGGTACCCAGACAGAGTGGCACCACTTTTGGAGGTTTCTATGGAGAAGCCCGCCAAAAAGTGGAACAAAGGGCTCGACTTGGGTTGGAGTCACAGAAGCGAACACAAACGCCATTTTGGAACCGAGTTTCGGCAAAAAATACCAACCGGTGAAATTATATTCATTTAATAAACCGGCGGTATGTTCGAGGATATATTAAAAAGTGGTAGCCTCGAACAATGGGAAAAACCCATAGGAATATATTTGTGGTCGAATATAAAAAGTAGTATCCACTGCCACCACCCAAAACTCGGTTGGGGGGGACTAGACAGTGCCCCCTCGAACAACAGACCCAAGGGCAATCGAATTGCCCCGACCAGTACGTCCACAATATGATGGTTTGTACTGGTTCTGTTCACAATTTAAGACTAGTAAAGCCAATGGTGACTTTACATGCCCTGGGAGACAGTAGTCAGTCCCAGGGTATGGATTCTATGTTTGGGGGTCGCTACGACACCCCTGGGTTACTGCACGGAGGGTGCTGTGTAACCCACATACCAAAAACACATGAAGCCCTATGGGGTAAAGGACCCCATAGCCCATAAAACACATACAAAGTCAAAGGAAAACCTCAAATCATGTCTAAGAGTGGGAGAAAAAGAGTCTCACTCTTAGCAGGAGAAAAAAATAAACCCCAAAAATCCAGCAAAGCTGCTGGGGGACTCACTAGGTTTGGTAAATTAGCCTTAACTGAGAATTCTCACTAACACTCGCCCCCCCCAGACTAAGGGACAGGAGGATTTAATCCACTCCTGGATGAATCTCATACCTCTAGTCGATGACATACATACTAGAGAGACCATCAGCATTTTGGTGGTGACACCCTGACTTATGTTCAGTGGTAGAGTCAAAGGTTTTCCTTTGTACGCTATATGACCTACAAACCCTTTGAGGAACATTAGTCTTTTTAAAGTTATAGGGGATCTGGTTGACCAGTCCCTCAGAAGTTGGTACAACTTCTGAACCTGTGTTAGGCTTTTTTAAGGGGTCCCTATAAAGGATTCCCTTAGATCTAGAGAGGCACCCAGACTAAGGGACAGGAGGATTTAATCCACTCCTGGATGAATCTCATACCTCTAGTCGATGACATACATCCTAGAGAGACCATCAGCATTTTGGTGGTGACACCCTGACTTATGTTCAGTGGTAGAGTCAAAGGTTTTCCTTTGTACGCTATATGACCTACAAACCCTTTGAGGAACATTAGTCTTTTTAAAGTTATAGGGGATCTGGTTGACCAGTCCCTCAGAAGTTGGTACAACTTCTGAACCTGTGTTAGGCTTTTTTAAGGGGTCCTTATAAAGGATTCCCTTAGATCTAGAGAGGCCTCCAGAGGTCCTCACCACATCTCTGTTGGGAGAAGGTTGGGTTTTAGGCCTCTTGGTTGGAGGGGATGGAGATAAGCAAGGTACATGCTTCTCCTTCCTCTTAGATATACCTTTACCTACTTTAGGAGTTTCCCCCTTAAGACTAGGAATTGGGTTGGAGTCTTCTGTGGAAGGTCCAACAGTCTGAAGGTTTTTGGCCTTAGACTTTTCTTTTCTGGTTTTCCACCAGCACTGAGAATTACCAGTTCTCTTAGGCCTAGTTAGGGTTCCAGTAGGTCTATCCACCTCTTCCTCAGAAGCAGGGGGAGTCACAGACTCTAAAACTGGGGGAACAATGATGGAGCTTGGTTGGGGCTCCCATTTCCCTAACATTTTAGCCTGAAATTTGCCTGGGTCAGAGGTCAACTTACCAACACCAGGGCTTGTAGTGGGGTTCTCAGTAGAGGTTCCCACAGGCTTAGAGGGGTTCCTTAAGAAGGCCTCTCTAGCCAATTTGGTTTGGTACTGGGTCTCCATACTGGGAGGCCTGGGGGTACTGGATACTACTCCTAGAGTTCTTAGATCATTCCCCAACAGGACTCTCCCAGGCACCTCAGTCCGAATACTGACAGGAATCAACACTGTCTTGTCATTACACTGAATGAGGGCTGGTAGAATTGGAATCATTTGGACAGGGCCTCCAGACATCTTAGTGGGACCTTTGGGTGCCTTGGCAACATCCTCAGGACTGAAAAAGCTTTCATCCACTACTGTTCTGCTGGCCCCAGAGTCTCACCTGGCAGGAGTATCCTGGCCATTGACAAGAACACTGTCCATATAATAAACTTTAGAGTTTTCTGGTATGGAGTTGTACACACTCCTATTCTGATCACTAACCAGACCCATTGACTCTACTGTTACACTTGCTTAAAAACCTAAAGGTTCTTCAGCAAAGACTTCAAAGTGAGCACTAGCCAATTGGACTTCCTCCTCAGGAGTGAAGGCTAAGGAGACTGTGCTGATCCCTGCAGGTTTACCCTTACATCTGGGATCTCCTTTGATGTGGTCAGTGGCCCCACAGAGATAGCATGTTCCAAATGCTCTCTGAAAGGGTGGCTTGGCCTGACCTCCTTCTGGTTTGTGACCAGAAGGTTCACTAGCCTGTTGTGGTTTACCCTGGGGCTTACCCTGGTTATTTTGTTGTTTGGGGCTCTCTTTGGGTTGGGAGGTATTAGAAATCTTTTGGTTCCCTTTTGGTGGCTGCTTTCCCTCATCCCTTTTCTGAGTGACCCCTGAATCCTTGTGAGTAGCCCTGTTGGCAACCCACAAGTCAGCAGCCTTAGCTAGTTTTCTAGGATCTAATTCCTTTGAATCAGCCAAGTGCTGTCTGAGCTCAGGAGAGCAGGCATCATAAATTGACTCCAACATTACAAGATTTCTCATTCTCTCATAAGTGTTCACCTTGTAACCCTTAATCCATCCCTCTAAGTTTTCAAACACTCACTCACCCAGGTAGCCCAAGGGGTACCATCATTCCTTTTGAAGGTCCTAAACCTCTTAAGGTACTGGGAAGGGGTCTTCCCAAATCTAGCTATCAAAGCTAGCTTCACACATTCATAATTCTTCCTATCCTCCTCCACCAACTCCATTACCACATCAGTTGCCACAGGGGGGAGCCTAGAGAACAACAAGGAAAATAACTCATTTCCTGTAATGTTCTGGAGCCCATGATTATATTCAAACAAACTCAACCAATCCAACACATCCAACTTAGGCTCATACATACCCACCAACTCCTTAGGCATCCAGGGTCTTTTGGGACTGGAACTCCTAGAGGATCCGGAGAGAGAAGCATTTTCCACAGACAATCTTTTCATCTCTAACCCATGCTTGAGCTCCATTTCCCTGATCCTTATTTCTTGATTCAGTTATTGGTGACTTTGTTCTGCTTGAGTATTAAGTTTCTTAAACTCCAGTTCTAGTTTCATTTTCTCTAGTTCCAGATATTGTGGACTAAATGTGGGACCTGGTAAAGGTCCAGTAGGTACAGCTGGCAGGGCAGGTAGAGGCCTAGGGGGGACAACTACATCATCCTCACCCTCCTCTTTTGCTTCTGACTCATGATTATCAATACTAGCATCAATATCAATATCATGACTGTTATCTACATTTGCTGGACTGGTAGGTTCCTCTGAACCACCATCCACACTTTGGTTTGCTAACAACCTTTCTATTAGCTCCATTTTCTTGCCTTTAGTCAGGCGATTCTTATGCTTACAGAGAACTTCTAAACAATCAGCAGTTTTTGTAGCAAGGGACTCTTGACTATAACTTTCCATAGTTGACAGGTTTAGAAAATAACTTTTTTAGTGCTAAGCTTTGTGGTTAGTTGCACTAAGGTATCTATAAGCACACTAAAATGTATACTCAATACAAATCCCACTGCTATACACCACTGTTAGGCAGAAACCTGTGCAGTTCCCTTAGGGACCACTGCAAAAGGCTTAAGACTACTGGTGTTGGCAGTAAACCCAATTGGTAGACATCTGTACCACCCAGATTTACCTGGTAGCTGTGGCTGAGCAGCCAGACTTCTCTCAAGAAGAGTTAGACAGTATATAGAGTATACAAGATAGGTACCAAAATACAGTAGCACAAGCAAACACTGACCAGAGCATTGGTATCAAGTATATAATTATTTATTTAAACACACACTTAGAAATACTCTAGCACTATTATTATAAGTAAGTTCAAAAACACAATCACTATTATCATATGTACAACCCTTATTCCTTATTAGAGAAGTCTTAGTTAACACCACTTATTTCCAGACAGAGGTGAGCGCGCTTAACTAAAGATGGCACTCCAATAAGTTTAAGAAAAAGGGAGGGAAAAGGCAGAAATTAGGAACAGCACAAAACAAAATCCTTCAGAAGCACTTAGCAAGGCAGGAAAGTCAAAGTCTACTTGTGAGCAAAAAGTTCAGAGGCCAGGCTCCCTCTTGGAGAGAGTAGAACACCACTGTGCCCAAGATCACAAAGTTTAAAAGGCTTATAGAGTCTTGCAGAGAGTTCAGAAAGGAATCAGTTCAGTTTAGAAAAGTTCAGTTAGCCAGCCTAGGGCCAACCCAAGTGGTTAATTGAGGCTTTAAGAGTCACCCCACACAGACCGTTGCGAGGGAGGCCAGGCGGACACAGTACCTTTAAAGTGGAGAGGATCCTCCAGCAGGGGCCAGTTGTTCCTGGCAGCGGGTGCAAGTCACGGCATTGTCCAGAGGAAGAGATGACCTCGACGTGGAGGAAGGCTGAAGGTCGTTGCACTGCCAGGGAAGAAACCAGCCGCGGAGTTCTCCGGTTAAAAGGTACTACCCTTTTATTTGCGGTAGTGGAGAAAACGTGGTATCCCGGTTGCCGGGGTGCTTGGCACATGCAAAGCGGCCACGAGATGATCCGGGAAGGCGAAAAGGCGGGCAAACTGGTTATCCCCACCAGTCAAAGGAAGAAGACTCTTCGGATTGAAGATCTCCTCTGTCGTCGGGAAAAGTGGTGAGACGGTTCAGCAGGGCTCCACCGGTGGTGTCGTTGTTGCAGGTCGGCTCAGCTCTCCCTCTTCGGATTCTTTGGTCCTGTGGCGACGTCTGAAGTCCCAGTCCCCAAAGCCCTGCTTTTATGCAGAAAACCCTCATTCATTAGTCCTAGCTGTCACTCAAACATGCTAAGTGGTGAGCCGGGCGGCTCACCACTGGGCCAATCACACCAGAGTGCGACTTGAGTTGCCAAGGCAACTCAGTCCAGGGTGCCTAAACCCCCTCCCACACCCCCTGTGGTACCCAGACAGAGTGGCACCACTTTTGGAGGCTACTGTGGAGAAGCCCGCCAAAAAGTGGAACAAAGGGATCGACTTGGGTTGGAGTCACAGAAGCGAACACAAACGCCATTTTGGAACCGAGTTTCAGCAAAAAATACCAACCGGTGAATTTATATTAATTTAATAAACCGGCAGTATGTTCGAGGCTATATTAAAAAGTGGTAGCCTCGAACAATGGGAAAATCCCATAGGAATATATTCGCGGTCGAATGAATATAAAAAGTAGTATCTACTGCCACCAGCCAAAACTCGGTCGGGGGGACTGGACAGTGCCCCCTTGAACAACAGACCCCGGGGCAATCGAATTGCCCCGACCAGTACGTCCACAATATGATGGTTTGTACTGGTTCTGTTCACAATTTAAGACTAGTAAAGCCAATGGTGACTTTACATGCCCTGGGAGACAATAGTCAGTCCCAGGGTATGGAGTCTATGTTTGGGGGTCGCTACGATACCCCTGGGTTACTGCACGGAGGGTGCTGTGTAACCCACATACCAAAAACACATGAAGCCCTATTGGGTAAAGGACCCCATAGCCCATAAAACACATACAAAGTCAAAGGAACACCTCAAATCATGTCTTAAGAGTGGGAGAAAAAGAGTCTCACTCTTAGCAGGAGAAAAAAATAAATCCCAAAAATCCAGCAAAGCTGCTGGGGGACTCACTAGTTTTGGGAAATTAGCCCTAACACAGAATTCTCCCTAACAACTCTCATGGGCTCATCAGCTAGTAGCTGAAAGTTTCCACTGGTCATAGGTACTTCATCCACCTGGGAGAAGGCTAAGGAGACAGTGTTGATCCCTGAAGGTTTACCCTTACACTTGGGATCTCCTTTCACATGCCCAGGCAACCCACAAACAAATCACTTCCCAAATGCTCTCTGGAATGGGGGCTTGCCCTGACCTCCATCTGGTGTGGAACCAGGTGGTACACTAGCCTGATTCGGTTTACCTTGTGACTTACCCTGGTTATGTTTGGGGCCCTCTTTTGGATTGAATTATTGGAATTCTCCTTGTTGTCTTTCTTTGGCTGCTTCCCCTCATCCTTCTTCTGAGTAGCCCCAGAATCCTTATGAGTAGCCCTGCTGGCAACCCACAAGTCGGCAGCCTTAGCTAACTTCTTAGGATCTATCTCCTTTGAATCAGCCAAGTGCTGTCTAAGCTCAGGGGAGCAGACATCAAAAATAGACTCCAACATTACAAGATTCCTCAAACCTTCATAAGTGTTCACTTTGTAACCCTTAACCCAACCATCTAAGTTCTTCAAACATTCACACACCCAGGTAGCCCAAGGGGTACCATCATGCTTTTTGAGGGTTCTAAACCTCTTAAGATACCGGGAAGGAGTCTTCCCAAACCTAGCTATTAATGCTAGTTTCACACACTCATAATCCTGCTTATCCTCCTCCCTCAGCACCATTACAACATCACTTGCAACAGGGGGAAACCTAGAGAAAAGCCAAGGAATCAACTGATTCCCTGAGATACCTTGAATCCCATGGTTGTACTCAAACATTGCTAACCAATCCAAAACATCAAGTTTAGTCTCATACATACCAATCATTTCCTTTGGCATACGGGGTCTCTTAGGGCTAGAAGACCTAGAAGACTCTGGGAGAGAAGCATTTTCTAGAGATAGTTTCTTCATTTCTAGTTCATGATTCAGCTCCATTTCTCTGACCCTTAACTCTTGATGTTTCATGGCAGTTTGTGCATCAATACGTTTCACTTCCAATTCAAGTGTCATTTTCTCAAGTGCAATAAATTCAGGAGTAAGTGTAGGACCTGTGGGGGTCCCTGTGGACAGAGGTTGTGCATTCTGAGCAGGAAAAGGAGTTATAGGGTTTCATAACAAGGACTCATCTACTTCTTCTAAATTAACACTCTCAGAATCAGAAACATCAAAATCCAAATTTGCTGGAGGGGTAGGCCCTTCTGTCCACTCTCCAGACTTTTTCCCATTAACTTTGCAACCAGTTCAGATTTCTTTCCTTTACCAGAGATATTCTTATCCCTACACATGGTTATAAGAACCTCAGCAGTATAGAGTAAAAGACTTTCTTCAGTGTAGCTTTCCATATTTGACATGGTTTCTCGGTTAAATAGAATTAGTGGTGTTAGCCTTGTGGTTATTTGAACCCAAGCAATAGCAGCACTCTAAGTGTAATCACTCTACTTCCAAATCCTTACCGCTGTACACCAGTGTTAGGCAGAATTCTGTGCAGTGCCCTGAGGGAGCACTACACACAATTAAGACCACAGGTGGCAATACAAGTTTACCTTTGGTACAAGCTTGTACTACTATGTCGGAGTGGTAGCAGTAGCGGAGCAGCCAGGCTTATCTCAAGAGTATATCAGCAGTAGCAGAGATTACACAAAACGACCAGAATTACTGTGACTCAAGCAAACACTGACTCAAGGTTTCAGGTCAAAAAATTATAAGTACATTTATTTTTAAACCATCAGTTATAAACACAACACTTCTATTAAACTTTAAATAAAACCACACGTTAAATACACTACAACTAACCAATTCACTTTGTACAGTATGTCTCAAGGTAAGTAGCCTGTGTTTGAATGAACCAGTGTTTTGAACAAAACACAATACCGCAGATACGGTTGCAATCACTTTTTGACAGTTCGGTCTACTAAATAAACGCATATCCGTGACATGAAATGCTACCGAGGCAAAAACACACTTAGCACCTGAGATACCCAGAGGGAGTTGGATGCAAAAATCACAGGCAATATTTTGGTTAGGCAGATAGAATCGAGAAACACTCAGAAACAGGAGTTCAAAAGTCAAAGGGCCGGAGCCAAGTTCAAGTGACACCGGAGGCCTGTTGCCGAAGATCACACCATTAGACAGTTCACAATTAAACGTAGCCAAGAGTACTTTGATATTGTCAATGTTCGGAAGCAAAAGTTATAAGAAGGAGGGAAGACAAGGGCAAGCCTTGAAGATGAAGAAAAGGGATTCACCCAGTTTCCTCAAGCAGAACACAGTACCTTATTCCAATGGTGCAGCTGGTGGCCTGGCAGTTGTTCCTGTTGGTTTCCCGCCCACGATTCCTGGAGCTTCGTTGTGAAGGAGGGCGTCTGAAGGGGGTCTGCACCACACAGGGATGAGGCCGGCAGCAGCGACAACGAATAAAATGTGTGCTCCTTAAAAACAGGAGAGGCTTGTCAGGTGGCTATCCGGACCACTACAGCAGTGTGCAGCGATTTCGACCACGACGGCGACCTCTGGCTGAAGAAGATGAGCTGGTTATCCCCACCAGGCTCACGGGAAGAAGACTCCGGACTGGATCTTCTCTTAGTCGTTGAAGAGTAGAGAGCTCAGGACTGCAGCAGGGCTTCACCGGGATGGGGTAGTTGCAGCAGCTGCCGTTCTCTCTGCTTCTCTTCGGTTCCTTGTAGTTCCAGTGGCGACTCTGACTTCTAGCCCAAGAGACCTGCCTTTTATGCGCAAAACCCCCATTCACACAGCCTGGCTGTCAATCACGCAGCAGGGGGGGTTGTCCAGCCTGGACAACCACCTCAGCCAATCATGGCAAAGTGCGTCTTGGGTTTCCTAGGATACCCTGTGCAGGGGGTGACTAAACCCCTTACTCACATTCAGTCTACCTAGACACCCAGGCGCCAAGAGGAGGGCTTCTCTGCAGAAGCCCACCAAAAGACAGTGAACAAAGAAGGCGAACCTAGTTTGCCGCGCAAAGTAAAATACAAGAAGGACTTTAACAAAGAGAAATGGCGAATAAACCCAACCGGAGCCAAAAGAAAGATGATTTGGTCAAGCAGGTTTATGTTCAAGGCTAATATAATAGCCAAGAACAGTACCACGTTTATCTTACATAATCGCGGTAGAAAAGTTAGGGCAGATATCACTGCCACCAGCCAAGTCTAAATGTCAAAAGAGCGAAACAATGCTCAGGGAGGTACAGACAGAAAAGGGGTACAGATTAGCCCTTTCCAGTACTCCATGTAAGATGGGGTGTACTGGCTCTGTGGTAAAAGTGACTATGTAAAGTAAATGGCAACTTTACCTTTCTCTGGGGGACAGTAGTCAGCCCCAGTGAAATGGATTCGGAGGGAAGTCTTAAAGACAACCCTGGGTTACTACACTGCAGGTGCTGTGTAACCCATACAAGAACAGGGGCACCTGGAGGTGGTGTGCTCCAGTGCCCAAGATCACACAATGAGTAAAACACATAGGCCAAAACACATGTAAGAGTGGAAAAAGGATGTACACTCTTACCAGGTGGAAAAAATAAACTCCAGAAATCCAGCAAAGCTGCTGGGGGAATCACTAGGTGAGGGAAATTAGCCCTTGAAGGAGAATTCTCCCTAACAACCCATGAGCAACATACGCACCTTTTTTCACGTATACTATGCTCATTAGCCATTGGTCTAAATTTCTCACCAATTGCAAGAAATACACGCTCACCCTAGCACTAATCCGGCACCCCATTGGCTGGTCTTCCTGCAGGGGGAGGGTTTTTAACTATAGCATTGTCATTCCTCTCTAGCAACCATTGCCGCGAGGAGTGCAGCTGCAACTAATTTGTATCGGTAAGTTGCGCTTTCATTTTCTCACCCAATCTCAATTGTGTTGCTAGGTCAGGGTACCTCCTGCTTTCCCTACCAACCTCACTGGCATTTAAAACTATTTAACAGGCATTCTGACTCGCTAGCATAAACGTTGCACTATTTACGGACCTCAGACACACCTGCCATGTCCGTATGAACGCTCACTGCCTTAGTTTAACTGGTCGTTTTGGAAAACGGCACCTTCCAGACTTGCATTATGGCCGCACTTTGTATAGCCTTGCTGATTTTGCTTAGATGATTTATGTGCACTGTCACAGTTAAAACTGGCTTTTTTATGGGCCAACACCACGGCAGCACTGAACAACCCTGCTGGTCTCCAGCACACCAGATATGGACACTGTATTTCAGCGGTTAGCCGCCACCTCCAACCCGCTGATTCACTTAGCACTGAGCAGACATTTAAAATACTGCATTGCCGCTTGCACTATAGTCAGCTGCTCTCACCAGCCTATAGTTCACACTACACTCATGCCTGATCCTTGCTGTATGAGGCGCATGACACAGGATAGCCCATTAACATAAGGCTATGACCATGTCACCACACCTGGCAGACACCCCCACCACTGGTGTCTTAATTCTTGGTCACTTATGTACCACACCCGCACAATCCCACGCAGGATGTGCCTGAGACCTTGCACAATACACACGGTCTACTTCCAGGGTGAAGATAACGGTTTGTTAACCTTCTCTTTCACAGCTCCTAGAGGCTCCAGGCCTTACTTACTGGCCGACTTGACCTGATTTGTCCGAGTCTTTCCATGCAAACCTTTGACAAGTCCAGCACTCCAAATAGGACTTCTTGCACAGAGTCCCCGCTGCAACCACAGCAGACGGTAAGCTGTTCCATTAAATACACTACTAGTGTATTTTAGGCACCAATCAGCCATTATTCATACATTTTTGAATTGAGAATTGACTCCCTGAGATCCCGACAGCTACCCTTCCCCCACAGATTACCTTTGCGGACAGCACCACTACCAGCGATCATCCTGATGAAGGCCGTCACTACCTCAGGCTCTTACCCAGCCCTGCTTGGCCGAAACACTTCAGTGTCAATGTTTTGTGGCACAACCCCTGTGTTTATTTGTTTATAGATAGTGTTGTGTACACCATCTTGCTTAGTACCCCCGGACCAACTACAGTCCTGGGTCACACCCTGTAAACATCCTATGTCACCACTTACCTGTATTGTATACTCGTGCATCACTTTGTAAATTGTACCTCGACAAAAATAGAGGTCGATACTTACCTGTATTTCCCGTGTTAAACACGTCTGTCCTTATACTTTCGTGCTAATCGAAAGTCATGTAAATATTTAATTGTATTCATCTGTGCAAAATCGTTTTGGAGGCAAAATAAAATTGCTTCAAAACTAGACAGCTGTCTACGGATCTCTCACCCTGATTTCTAGCATTTTGGCAGCCTGATAATAAGGCAATTTAACCAGCCGCTTGTCCACGTTTATGAACCTGACAGCAGTAAGTCCTCTGTAAGTTATTCATTTACTTATAGTATGTGACATGATTAAAATTGACAGCACTAATTTTGGCTGCTTATACTGGGGGCCTCATTACAACTCAGGCGGTAAGGGGTTTACGGCGCCGTAAACAGTGCCGACCCTTACCGCCTGAGTACGAGGTCCCTTAGCGCCATGGAGCTTTTAACACAGGTGTTAAAATCCATGGCGCTAAGGGACCATGGAGTTAATTACGCCACCGTAATTTACGGTGGCGTAATTAACACCTTCCCCACTCCCATTA
Source organism: Ambystoma mexicanum (assembly GCF_040938575.1). NCBI lineage: Eukaryota > Metazoa > Chordata > Amphibia > Caudata > Ambystomatidae > Ambystoma > Ambystoma mexicanum. Next base: position 319,460,063 of record NC_090926.1, on the reverse strand, counting down.
TGCCCTATGGGGCAAAAATGGGAATGGGGAAGGGTAAATGGGGATTGGGGACTTACCGCCCCGCCGACCTCAGAATGGGGCGGTAAGTCCGCCTACCACCATGGCGTAAACGTAGTTTACGCCATGGTGGTAAAGTCACGGCCCAGGCGGTAACTTACCGCCTGGGTCGTAATGAGGCCCTGTTTCTTTAGACTCAAGTACGGAATATGAATTGAGAAACCAGCAAATGAATGTTTAAGACTGAACACGCAGCATCAACTCAATGAGTGTTGAGAACTTGTTTTTAACATTGTCTCCCCTGAAGAAGTTCTTTGATTGTTGATTAATAATAAAAAGAACGAAACATGTTGGGTCAAAACCACTGTGAAAATAAGCAGCGTGAAGTAGTAATGTATTGCGTTTTCTCAAGACTAATGTATAGGTTTTCGCTAATTGTTGAGTGCATTTAGCTAGTAGAGTTAGCTAGTAGAGTACATTTGTAATCAAAAGGGAATTACTAGCAGTGATTAACATGATTAAGTGGGTAGTTTTGTACCTACTATGGTTCTCTTGTGATTGGTTATTGGTCACAGCACATAGTGTATTATTGTTGTACAGCACATGTCACTTTATTGATTGTTTGTATTCATGATAGGTGATTGTTTTTTATGTGTTTTTAAACTGTGTATTTAATAAAATATTTGCCTATTTAATGTATGGGTTGGTTCTTAGAAGAAGTATTCTGTGCATTTGATCATAGTGATGGTAATTGAGTTATGGTGTACTTTGAGACCTAAAGAAACAGCATAGTGGCATTGGGATCCTTTGTTTCTGTTAATAGTGGCTCCAGTCAGTGTATAATCCCAGTGTTCTAATTCACCCTGAGTCTCTCATAAGTTGTTATTGCCGCTCGAAAGCATGCCAAAACCTGGAATGGACGGGGCTCAAAGGGCGCAGCTGTAGCCAAGGTCCTCAGAGAGGCTCTGGGCCTGGAGGGGAGCAGCGCCTCATCTCGGATACAGGTCCAGACATACAACGGCTTCGCAGCGAGCTACTGGAGATAATGAGGAGCGATCAGAACTCTGGGTAAACTAGCGACCAAAGAAGGCCCCTGCACCTGATGGGAGGAGAGGGGTTAGTCACAGGGTGAGGAGGAAGATTTGTGCCATCTGAAAAGATTCAGTGGGGGCTGTGGTGCCCCTGATGTCATAAACTATCTCCATTTTCGTAGGGAGTACAGCCATTATTGTACTCCAGTAAAACCCCTCTGCTTTGTATGACCTAATATTCCATGCTCACATGCATTTTTCAGGTAGCCATGTTCTACTTTTAGCCTAATTGTGTCAGGTAGCCAGTTTCTGCTTTTAGCCTAATTGTGCCATATAGCCAGTTTCTGCTTTTAGCCTAACTGTGTCAGATAGCCATATTCTGCTTTTAGCCTATCTGTGCGAGGTAGCCATATTCTGCTTTTAGCCCAATTGTGTCAAGTAGCCATATTCTGCGTTTAGCCTAACTGTGTCAGCTACCCAAGACCGTGTCTGGGTGTCTATCCATTGCTGTGCCGGGGCTGAGTCTAGGTGTTTTCCATTGCTGTGCCAGGTTGAATCTGGGTTTCTTTCCATTGCTGTGCCCGAGTTGAGTCTGACTGCCTTTCCATTGCTGTGCCAAGTTGAATCTGGGTTTCTTTTCATTGCTGTGCCAGGGGCTGAGCCTGGGTGTTTTTCCATTACTGTGCCCAAGTTGAATCTGGGTGTCTTTCCATTGCTGTGCCAGGTCGAATCTGGGTGTCTTTCCATTGCTGTGCCGAGGCAGAGTCTGGGTAATTTTCTATTGCTGTGCCAAAGTTGTAACTGAGTGTCTTTCCATTGCTGTGCCAACATAAGATCTTAGTGCCTTCGCATTGCTATGACAAAGTTGATTTAGATGGAGTTTGGGGGTAGAAAATGGGCTGCTCTTAACTGGACTTTGGGGGTAGGAAATGCTTTGCACTTAGATGGTTTTTTGGGGGTAGGAAATGTGTTGCACTTGGATGGTTTCTAGGAGTAGGAAGTGAGTTGTTCTTGGATAGATGGTGGGGGTGGAAACTGAATTGCACTTAGATGGATGGTTGGGAGTGGGAAGAGTGTTGCACTCTTCATTGGCGTGTCCATTCACACAGATGTTTAGAATGATATCCTGTCGCCAGCACTCTGAAGATCATAGGAAGAACCAGCCCATCGCGCCTAAAGCCCTTTGAGGACAGACTGTTAATTGCCCCAAGAAAATGTATTAGGAGTGCGCCTTCTGTGCTAAAAGATCTGTCAAGACAGCTTGCCACTGCTCCGGGGCCTTTGTACTGGACCTGAGAGTTTGTTATTAGCCCGCTTACAAGACTTTTAAGCACAGCCATGGGGTGGTACCTAGATATGCGAGTAGCATGGCATTGTAACTAGAAGAAAGCACAGGCAGATTAACACATGTGGTACACTTAGAACAATCTTACTTAAAATTTTTAGCCCTCCTATGATGCTCGAAAGATATATGTTGGTAACCCTACATTGCACTTATAATTGCTTAAGTTAGCAATTGTAATGCACAGTGGTTACATGCAGCTTTCCTTTGGCTTATTAGATTGCTTTGGTTAGCGTTTGTAGCACGTGGAAGGTATGTTGTAAGACGATGAAGGTAAACAGTCTATTGCGCTCAGAGAATCCCATTAGCCTAGTTTCTGTGGGAGCCTGTCTGTCCCACCTAGAAGATGTTCTAGGACAACCAGTCTATTGCACTTGGTAGACTTAAGGGAAGCCAGTCCATAGTACCAAGAAATGTCTACGAAGGTAGCTGGCTTTTTCTTCCTCACAGAAGATCGGTTGACACAGCAAAATCAAAGATAAGCTCCATCTGTGCTTAAGGTATGTATAAATGCACCTCTTCGGTGGACATCTGGCGCAGGCACATCCATCTATCTACGCACTCTAGAATGCAGCTACGAATATGACAAATTCGGTCTAGCTGGTCAAATAACCGCTTTGTACTGAAACACCAGACTTGCCTCAACACCTGTCATTAGAATACAGCGACAACCAATGACAAATTCGGTCTAGCTGGGTACATATCGATACTCCAGTACTAGCGCTCTGTCGTGACCTCCCTCAGTACCCACCCATTTGCTTGACCTTTTGGGTTGCTTCCTGGAGCCTAGCCAGCCCTCCAAAGTCCTAATCTTGGCCAAATGCACACACGCATTTTAAGCTTCCTCTTAGAACTTTCCCATACCTGGTCTTCTGTCCCTGAGGGCGTTCCTACCACAAAGCGAGTTGAGGACATACACATGGGAAAAGGCTCTATATAAATTACTACTACAATATAATGCAACAGAATATTGTCACAGTACGTGTGCATTGTACATTGCCTTCTGCCGATACTGCACCCTTGAAGTGTTAAGTGAGCCCAGAGGGATCCACAAAAGTGTGGTCTGCACGTCTCCTTATTCAGCCTTGGATAAACATTGTGGGGGTTTTCTCACCCCATTAAATTCACATGGGTAAGGGAAATAAGAGACTGGGCCAATTGAATTTCACATCTTTGTCCAAGAGTAGATCCTCCTACTGCTCTAAAATGGCAGCGGCAGCCATTGCTCCCCAGCCGAAAACGTACTGCCTGTGTCGCTGGTGGTATCGGGGGGTTGTGCCTGTGGATTCCTCTCCTGACCTTTCCATTACCCTATCTTAGATGAAAGCTGGAATGGAATTAGTTAACTGTACGCTAAATAACTTAGTATTTAAGATAGATATGATGCTGCAAAGAATTGAAAAGAAAAATGGACACATCTTGCAGACGGAACATTGGATCAGTATCCTTGAGGACAATGCAAGTCAGGGGAGTCATCTTATCCGTAATTTGTAAAAGGACCTCAGAGGGGTCAAAGTGAAGAATGAAAACCTGAAAGCGAGATCCAGGAGGAATTATGTGAGGGTGGTTGGTGTACTGGAGCATTAGAGCGTTGTGCTTTGATATATTTTGTATTACCTGTAGTATACGTATAGGAACACGTATGACAATGTTCTTTTCTGTGCATTGACCTTATGGGCTATAAATCAGCTTCTGGGATCCCCTTGCTGATCTAAATAAGACCCTGAGAGGGTCAGTCAACTAGCCATGGGATATATTCTTTACTTTGTGTATTTTATGGTGTAGGAAAGTAACGCTTCAGTCCATTTATGAATAAGATTATTGTCACCAAATCCGCTGTGCCCCCCCCCCTGCCACTGCGTGAGCTTCATATTAGTTGGTCTCATCTTGTGCCCATGACCAATAGACCCGGGTATAATCTAAGTTCCAAGTTGGTGGGAGATGGGATTTGTCACTACAGGTTGAGGGTTGGCAGTGTGGAAGGGGTCGGGATGGGGAAGTGTTGGGTTTAAGTATGTATGTGTGTTACAAAAATTAAAAGTTATCAAAGTGCTCATCAACATAGTACCTAGGTGCACACATTAGAAATCATAAGATCCCAAGTTCACTCCAAATACCCATGGTGATCAGTGTAAGAAACCACAAAATGTCTCACCTGCTAGTGCCCGGGGATCTCTCTCTCAGGTGGCCATCGAACGGCCATTGCCTTTGGATCCAGAACCTGGGGTGGACCAGTGTGGATGGATTACCTGGGTGAGGGTTCTTTGGGGAGTGGGAGTGAAACACTGGATGACGAGACACGGTATCCCTCCCCCTCTAACACCTTTAACCCATCCTACCGGGTCGGATATGTGGGAACTATACCACCCCCCCTCTTTCCCTTCACAAACACTTCCACATGGACAGCCCGCTCTGGGAGAAAACAGCCTCACACCCGAGCAATGTACCTGACATGTCCCACTACTATGGTCAGGTGAAGTCAGGCAATTACTGACAATCACTCACACCTGACTTCCATTAAACTTCCCCACACGGATAAAAGGTGGAGCATGAGAGCACACTCTGAGCGAGGAAAAGCGCTCGAAGAAGTAGCAGTTTCGAGAAGGCAGCTGAACGAGGGGAGAAAGACGGCAAGCCAAGAAGGGTTCGCAAGTAGGGAAATACCCTTTGCCTTTCGGACAAGAAACCATAACTTTCAAAAAACCTTGTAGATCAGAAAACGTGAGGCCAGGAAACCAGGCTAAAGAATCCTGCATTGGGTGTAGGAGATAGCAGAGGCCGTCTTGCGTAGCTGACCAAGTTGGGGAGGAGCAGCAGCCGCCGTGGTATAATCCTTGGCTCCAAGAACAAAGTAGCGCCAGAGAGTTCAACACCGCAGGTGAGTTGGGGAGGCCGATGCAAGACCGGTCTCTGTTGAAGTCAAGATTGCAAGCAGCAACATTGTATAATGAGCGCAGGAACAAACATTGTTAAATGCGTGTGATGAAAGACGTTTGTTACTAAAGCTAAATTGCTGATGAATGTTTGAACTATGAGAAGGAAAGACACAATACCAGTGACAGAGTGATACAGCGCTGTGTGGGTGCTCAATCAAAGGTCTCTGTAATGGTATCCAGACAAGAGGTGGCAGAAACAAAAGTAAGAACAACGGTTAAGCGAAACCCATCGCACATTCGAATGTCTTTGCTGTTTGATATCAATGGGAAAACATAGAAAGTGAGATTGCATGGTCTGAGCCCGAACGAGGGAGACCAAATGGTCTGAGCCCGAATGAGGGACACCAGTTGTGAACATTGTGGCAAAACGGGGTCCAAGCCTGAAGGAGAGGGACCCATGATGAATACTGAAAACGAGAACTTGGACATGTGAAAGCCAGGGTTCAAAATTCAGATTCAATGAGAAGGAGCTAAAACTGACTCCTGAGTGTTGGCATCCCTCAGTAGACAGGAGCTACTGCAGGGAAATCAGGAGCTACCAGAGATGCTCTTTTAACTTTCTATCTATTTTGTATGAACCATTGTGTTTAAATGTGTATCAGATTTCTTCTAATTCATTTGTATTAGCATTATCACATACACAAAGGTAATGTCACATTTACATGTTTGGAAGGCACCAGTTGGCGGTAGGAGCCAAAAGTAGCTCCTGGTAGCTGTTGGTTTCAAGCTAACCAGGCTCTACGATGCTAGAAGCAGAAGCTAATTGCTGCCAGCTCCTGTGAATTTCAAACCCGGGAAAGCCCTGATAAGAAAGGAACTTTGGTGCTTATTTGCTGTGACAGGCCCCCTGCACTAAGAGACTGTTATTGGAAAAGAAGTTTTGGCAAAAGGCACCGATACCTTTGCTTTGGACTGTATCCTTGTGGCAGAGGAGCAGGAGTGTGTGCGAAACTCGAACGTGCTGCCTTGCCCGTGCTGAGAACGTGGGTAATTGAAGCCAAATGTTCAACTATCCTGACATATTATTTCACTTCCTTTTTACATACACCATCATCTCACACCATTTTGTATTTACAAGTAAGGATTGGCAATAGGTTTATTAGTATAGCCCTTTTATTTTCACAGACTTGAATAGGACTGTGTTATTTTTATTTGATGGTCATGGCTTGCCCCCATCTTTAGATTTAGGTTTAGATAGGCATTCAACCAACCCACTGAAGTTCAATAAACACTCTTGAACTTTGATCACTTGTGTCTGTCTTCACTGTTTTATACCATGCCTTCCTTACAGCAGGTGCAGATGGATCTAGGTCATGTGGCCTAAGTCCCACCTACTCTCACCAGAGCATCTGAAGTGAAGGGCAGACAAAGAAAAGGATCATTCCTGCTTGGACCTGTGCATAACGAGAGGACCCAAGGCCAAAATCCCTGCTCAGACAACAGGTAAGCACACGCCGAAATGTGGTCTCTCCCTCCATCCCCACAGGCCATCCCCACCATCACCAGGCAACACCAATGTCAACAACAATGCCCCTCCTCTAAGGCATGGACTCTGCAATGCAGCAACCTCACCCACATCAGCCTCAAACCTATCAGCACTCCTTCACTATCCACAACACGGATGCTGATGCTTGCCAATGTCCGCTCAGCTATCATCCTAGCAGCAGACATCACCAACCTCATCACTACACAGGACCTTGACATCATCTTTATCACCAAGACCTTGCTGACACCTACTGCCACGACATCAACAACATTGGCTCCATTGAAGAACTCTCCTGCCACGTCCCACTCTCCCCAATAGACACAGTCACCTTCCATCTCATTTACAGACCATCCAAACCAAACAACACCTTCAACTGAGACTTCACCGACCTGGTTACCACTATGTCCCTCACGCATGCCAACATCTTTCAACCGCCAAGGTAACAAGGCCACCAAACCAATGAAGGAAGCTCTCCACGGCCTTCTAGACACCCTCTGTCTCACACTGCACACGAAAGACCCAACACAGAAGAAGATCAAATGACTTACCCCTGGTAATGTTCTTTCAAATGGATGTTGTTCCCACGTATTCCTCATCTTTGATATATTCCCATCCACCAACAGCTGCTTTAGAATTCTTTTTTTCACAGCAGAGGGTACTGTGCATCATCGATCTCATGTCTCTCGTCGTTCTCTGTCCTCTCGCAAGTATGACGTCGCCGTTGGTATTTATAGCACGCACTTTGCCTCAGTTCTTCCCTCTCAGATGCGCAGATGTCCCTAAGGCCACAAGATGGCCAGACATTGGAAGAGAGGAAGATGTGAAACATAGAAATCCTCCCAAAGGTAAAGGGGTAGGCTGGGAGAGCGATGAGGAATATCTGGGAGGAACATCCCGTCAAGTGATCATTACCAGGGGAAAGTAATTTTTTCTTCCAATGGATTGTGTCCACCCACGTATTCATCTTCTTTGATAGACTCCCATATCCGTATATGTGGCAGGAGGAGGGAACAGAGAACTTACTTTTAATGAATTCTCTACAAAACAGCATTCCCAAACTGCACCTCCTGACCCGACGCATAATCCAGGCAATAATGCCTTGTGAAGGCATGACGAAAAGACGAAGTTGCAGCACTACAGATGTCCTGCACTTTTACCCACCATTGCAAAGCCAAAGAAGTAGCCACACCTCTGGTAGAATGAGCTTGTAAGCCGGCAGGGATATCTTTGCCCACCAAGTTATATCATTCAGAAATGCATCAAATAATCCAACGGGATAAAGTTTGCTTGGTTACAGCTTGACCCAGGTTGTGACCAGCATATCCCACAAAAAGCTAATCGTCCTGTCTGAGTTTTACTAGCCTATTGATGTACAAACTCAATGCCATTTTTGGATCTTGGCAATTAAGTCTCTCCTTCTCTTTGGAAGGATGTGGAGGCAAAAAAAACTAGGCAGCATAATCCTCTGTGACAAATGAAGAGACCACCTTCAGTAGAAAAGAAGGACGGACCCTCAACACAACCTTTTCTTTGTAAAAGGTGGTAAACGTTGGATCACAGATTTAGATCCCTGATTGGTACAATAATGGGAGAGGGGGAAACATTAGTTATCCCTTTTAGAAACAGGATGATGATAGGGACCTTAAAATATGATCCTTGCTCTGGCGAGCGCTTAAAAATAGACAATGCTGTCAAGATACCTATTGAAGTCACAACCTGCAAACCCTGATGAGTTAAATGAAGCAAGAATAACAGCCCCACCGGTGTGTCACTAGAGAAAGGGTCAATATTCTTCGCTCTGCACAAGCTGAAAAACCTTTGGAGGACAGATCAGCAAGACCAGACGATCCGGTACAATGTTCTCCTTGCCAAATTTGAGGCAATGAGGATCATGGGCATCCGTAACTTCTGCAAACTCCTGATGACATAAAAAATGATGGCCTGGAGGAAAATAGTACAGGAGTAGAAATTCCCAGTCTTCTATGAACGCGTCTCCCAGAGCTCCTCTATCAAGAAGTTCCCTGGAGCAGAACAGGTCGCACTTCCTGTTGACACTGGGCATGAACAGATCCACTGGAGGGGTTCCCAAAGGGTGACAATTTCTCGAAGGACTTCCTGAGCTAGCTCTCATTCATGGGAGACTGTGCTCTCCTTGCTCAGAGCGTCCACCGTCGTGTTCTCCTCTTCAGCTAGATGAACGGACGAAAGAGAGATTCTTTCTTGCAGGGCCCAAAACCAGAGCTGCATTGCCTCTCTGCACAGTGCTAGTGACCCTACACCTATTCTCCTGTTGAGGTAATGCATGGCCACTGTGTTGTCTTTCATTATCAGGACATTCATTTCCTGTACAGAGAGCAGAAAGGCCCTCAGCACTAGTCGGATTGCCCTCAGCTCCAAAAGGTTGATGTGTAGTTTGGATTCCGATGGAGACCAGTGACTGCTGATTTTCCGATTGTTGGCATGAGCCCCACAACCTGTGAGGGAGGTGTATGTAACTAAGGCTATCTCTTGCCAAAGTTGCCAAAAGGGTTCCCCTTTCCACATGTTCTCTTCACAGGCCCACCACAGGAGAGCCTGCACGACCTTGTTGGGGACCTGAAGTAGACCCGTCATTCTGCCAGAGAACTGTGCCCACTGGGATCTGAAGGCCTGCTGAAGAGAACTCTGTCTCAGATGGGCTTCTGGCACCAGAAAAATGCAGGTTGTCCTGAGACTGAGCAACCCTAAAAAGTTGAAGGCAGGTAGACATTGGGCATTTTGAAACTTCATGACCATCTGCCGAATATGTTGAGCCCTCACCTCCTGTGGCAAGGCTTTCCCTGAGGAAGCTATCAACCTGGGCTGGCGGACTCACCACTTTATCAGGCAGATCGGTAATGTCCTCCTCATCAGTAGAATTCAGGTCGTCTCCCGGTTCCCTTTCCTCCTCACCTGAACTCGAAGAGTAATTTAAATTCTTTCTTCTGACGTGCAGAGCGGGAAGTCTTTTCTTCTTTAAGAGGTAAGGTCGGCCTCGAAAGGAAGCCACCACGGCTCCTAACAGGAGGCACAGTGACCCCCCTCCGCGATGGACTAAACAACGGAGTGAGTGGAAAAGCCAACGGCGTAAAAACCCCTCCGGAGTACTGGAGCAAGCTGAACCGGAAACAGGACAACTCGGTGAAGCAACTCTGACGATCCAAAGCGAAGTGAGTATGAGGGAAAACAATCAGAAGGCAAGCTCCGTAGGCTGAGATGAAGCAATGGCTAAAACAGCAAGGGAAGGGGGAAGGACCTCGCGGGAATGATAGGAGAGAAAATACCGGGACAGTCCGGAAACCAACAGGGGAAGGAAACTGGGGAAGCAGGAAGAGAGAGGCGAGACCAGGGAGAAAGGAGCCAGGCAGGAAATAATAGGACAGCGCGGGCGTAGCACCGCCAAGGAGAAAACAATGGAGGAGCGAGAGCAACAGAGGGAAATCCGAAGTTGCAACCGAGCCGCCTAGCGTGGGGAAGTAAATGCACGTAGGCGGCGGCCATGTTGAGAAAGACTAGAACACTGGTGCCATAAGGGAAAAAAACATGACGGCACAATCTCATGGCGGCTCAGCTTCCACCTCTTCCACAGCCGCCAGTGCCCAGCGGTCGTGACAGAAGCATCCAGGACAGCTCTAATGAATTGAAGCTTTTGAGACGGCATCATGTGGGATTTCTTGAAACTGAAGGAGAAGCCCAGTTTGTGGAGAAAGTGGCAGGTAATGTTGAGATGTTCCAGGACCTTTTCGTGAGAACGGGCCTTGATCAGCCAATGGTCCAGGTAGGGGGTAGGTGTGTGAATCTGTGCCCTCCTCAGATTTGCTGAGGAGGGGACCCCCATGTGGGTTGAACCTCCGATCTCCTCACCAAAAATAGGCCTATCTCTTAAGAAGCGAGAACACGTTTGTCCATAAAGCAAGTTTATTGTGCAATCGGTCAGGAGGAGTTAGACAACTTTTTAGAGGCTAAACTAACCAGATTCTCATTACACCACACAAATGTTTCACATTATATACATTTTGCAACAGTTACCACACTCCCACATAATTCATTACAAAGTCATCCCCCAAACATGATTGGTCAACCCTATACAAAGAACTCTAATCCCCCTCAGTTCCCACGCTCTCATTGGATATACATTAATTTAACCACCATCCCCTTTTGACATATATTTGCATTATCTAATATTTACAACACACCCCTTTTTGGGATCTTTCCATAGTAGGTCATGACATCACATGGTTGCATATTCACGCATAACAGTCCTAACTTATTACAGGTTCCATCTGGTCGGGGACCTCTAGCCACAGTCGTGATGTACATGGCTTTACCAAGGATACCGTAACAATATGAGGAGGGAGAGAAACAAACAAGTTCTCTTTGAACTGATAATAGGCATCTTAATCGCCCAGACTTGCTGGTGTCCTCATTTCACGCTAATCCCTAATAACTACAGGCCATATCCTGAGAACCTGATTGAAACCCATAAACTATTTGTCCACTCTGCCCTTCAAGCACCTCCTGCAACGTGTTTATTACCTGGCCCCAAACTGACCCTACAAGGTGGCTGGACTTCCCGGGACACTGAATAACAGACACCCGTGTACTTCAAAAGGTTACATCTCCTCTCCACTAAATCATAAAAACCCTTGCCTGGCCAAAACTGACCATTTTGATGTTATCGCAGCTGCCCAAATGCAATTAGCTGCCTTTCCCCTGCCTTCGTACTTGATCAAGCAGCTTCCTAGTTCACACAGAGTTTATATCACCACCCCAGGTTTCTGTGGCATGCGCAACCCCCAGATTAATATACTAACCATGTTCCCTCTGTCCCCCAACCGTCCCAAATACATTTCCCTGAAAACCCCAGTTTATGTATGTCTGTGCATGTATGTACAAGACTACCGTTTCCCCTCAAGGTGGCTTCTCCATCCATGAATCTCTGTTCTCACGTGCGCATACTAAGTTCCTTACTTCCTATCTTAAGGCACTACATGGCATGCCACACAACTACATTGTGTTCATATTGTATCAGCAGACTTGTCATTATGTTGCTAGGTGCAAGTGAATCTAAAATGTATCAACTATACACAAAGTAACTCTAGTATTAACACTCATCCTGTGAGACTGTGCTGAAAATATGCCTTTGGCCTGCCTCTAGTGGGCGACCATGCATCAGTCTTAGACAAACTCCTAGGGGGGTGTGGATCACTATGCCCCCCTTTTCTCTTGTATCTCAGTGCCTTTGTGCACTGTGTTACTCCTAGGTTACTATGCTATGAACACACACACATAAGCTATTACCATAACCATAAGAATAGACACAAAATGAAATAAAATGCACAATGGACACAAAATGAAAACACACAAGTCAGTTTCAATAATAACAATAGAATACATTCATTCATGCACATCATGGCATGATGCAAACAATACTATAATGCAAATCTCGAATTTGCACCTTTTATACTTTTGGTGCAAATCTACCATGCAGTGTAATGACTGTAGGCCTTACAGGCTTCTAATGCAAGCCTGTGATTAGCTGGATCTATCATGTCTAATGCAATATACATATGGCAAGTGTTAGCATTCAGCATTCCTCTCCAATCCACACCATTCCTCACTCTCTCTCTCTAAGACAATCCCTGTCTGATTTCCCCTTCTCCAAACCCAAAGCTCTGTCTGAGTGTCTGCCCTAATCAATCGGTTTAGTCCATAAACCATACTTCCCATTTGCATGTGCAAGCTTCCCTTGATCTCATCTCAAATGTGTCCCATCTCTCCCCTCTCCATCTCCCTTTGCCAAGTCTGGTCACTCGAACTGCCTCAAGCCTCTGCCAAGCTCATTGATCTCTCCCAAGCTGGTCTGCCAAGGCTGCATCAATCCCACACCAAACGTCTCTCTCTCAATGCCACCTTCCTTTCATTCGCCACTCGATCTCATGCCAACCAGACGTCTCCCTCCAAGTCAACTCCATTTACATCTAAAAACTCCAATCGCGTCACCTCTGGTCATACTGTTCAATGACGTATACAAATCCCTATGGTTACACTTGTTTGTCTAAGCCAAAATACCTCTCTTTCTCCCTGTCAGCATTTCTAAACATGAGCAGTGCCTAAATGTCTGTGTTGCATGTACTATACTTTGCAATCACTGCATGTTCTGGCCAATCACTGTGTGTTCTTTGTCAATGTGACATTTGCCATCATATCTATCCCATATCTATCTTCTGTCTGCCTGCGGTACACCACCTTACCATCTATTCATATTTCTCCATTCAAATCCATTCAAATCCCTCTATCCTTCTCGTGCATGTCTCTTCCTGCAAAGCTCTCCCTCTCTCCATGGCGCTGCCCCCACCTTTTCTCTGTCTGCGAAGCACAGCCAGCCATGCTGATAAGGCCAGCACCCATCTCCACTTGGACAAGGTTCATGTTATCTCTGCCTGCCAAGCAAATGTTTATGAATACTTGTACATTGTAACTCATAACAATCTTCGCGCTACGCGGTGCTTCTCTGTGTCTCCATTCAGAATGGCTTTATACTGCCATAGGCCTCATTCTTTCTATTGTCGAATGTAGTGCCTAACACATTCATTCATACCAAGCACTATACTCAAAGCTCAATGCATATTCTAAGTGCACACTCAATGTGTGTCTCTACAATGCATACATAATACATAGCAAAATATCTCTACATGTGTAACGTGTCTCTACATGACACTTCAAATATAACAGGCCTCATTCTATAAGCAAATACAAATGGCTACATATATGTGGCAGAATAATGTGGATAGTCTAATGATGCTACTTCATGTACTAATCAGAATGTATGATGGATAACTAAACAGGATACAATGATGGATAACTGGATCCCTAAATGGGTAATAGTGGGTAATGATTCCATAACAATGAGTAATGATTCCATAATGATAACAAACCAGGCCTCTCCATACTATCAGGTTCTATCTGAGGGTCCGGGGTTGAAGTCCCTGTTTGGGTGCCATATTGTGAGCCCATGCTACAAATCTGCCTTTGGCCTGCCCCTAGTGGGCGACCATGCATCAGTCTTAGACAAACTCCTAGGGGGGTGTGGATCACTATGCCCCCCATTTTCTCTTGTATCTCAGGGCATTTGTGCACTGTGTTACTCCTAAATTACTATGCTATGGACACACAAACATAAGCTATTACCATAGTCATAAGAATACATAAAACTAAATAAAATTCACAAAGCAACACTAGTATTAACACTCATCCCATTCTCATTAACTACACTGGATACATGCTAAATCGCAACATCGCTGCCACCCCAATCACCAATATGGCTCATGCAACGTAAACTTTACTTTAATATATTTCTAATGCACACCTGGGTACACAGAGGCTTAAAAGCGCAACATGCAGACAAAGACAAACATAAAATAAGCAGAAACAGCCAGGCAACCTGTGGAACAAAAGAGTCTTCAGCTTTTTCCTAAACAAGGCTGTGGAGCTCAGTTGTCTAAGGTTAGGAGGAATAGCATTCCAGGCCCTGGCAGCTGCCACAAAGAATGTGCATTTGGTAGTCTGAGTAAGAGTGCAATTAGGGATGTTAAGATGATTAATATTATTTGATCAAAGATTCCTCATGTTAGATTTGTTGAGCAAGGCGTCCTCCATATATAGTGGACTTGAGCCCACCATGCATTTATGTGTAATCAGCAGGTGGAGGAATTCAATCTTAGCCTCTATAGGGAGCCAGTGTAGGTCGCGTCTAGCATTTGAAACATGGTCTCTCCTACTGAGACCAGTGATGACCATAATAGTGCTATTCTGTGTATGATTTGCAACCTCGCACATTCTGATTTATTGAGCCCTACTAAGAGGCTACTACAATAGTCAATTTTAGAACAGATAATTGCTCTACTCACAGTCTCGCAGTTGACTCAGGAAATATAAGGGCGAAGTTGGGCTAGCAACTTAATATAGTAGGCTGTGGAAGAGACCCGGCTGCTCACTTGGGCATGCATATTCAGATTTTGATCTAAAAAGTACCAAGTGGTTTAACTTTGTTCTTAGTTTCAATTTCACAGCCTGCTAACCAAAAGGACAAGTAATCAGGTCCCAGTTCTAACACTGGCCCTCATTACGACCCTGGCGGAGGTCCATGGTGCAATTTGCACCATGGACCATGGCGCAGAGCTGCCAACTCCGCCATGGGGGTTGGCGGACTTACCGCCCCATTCCGACCTTGGCGGGGCGGTTAGTCCCCAATCCCCATTTACCCTTCCCCATTCCCATTTTTGCCCCATAGGGTATAATGGGAGTGGGGAAGGCGTTAATTACGCCACCGTAGATTAGGGTGGCGTAATTAACAAGAGGTCCCGTAGCGCCATGGATTTTTCCGCCCGGGCGTAAAAATCACCATGGCGCTACGGAAAGTCGTAGTAAGGCGGAGAGGTACGCCATGCATTACGCTGGCGTAAACCCCTCTCCGCCAGGGTCGTAATGAGGGCCACTCTCTTTTCGGTACCTATCCCCATCAATTCCGTTTTTTCCTTATTAAGCGCTAAGCCATTCTCAACCATCCACACTTGAATCAAATCATATATTTTATTGATGTTTAACATCTGCCTCGTAATTACTAGAAAGTGGGGTGATACACTGCGTATCATCCGCATAGTTGGTAAATCCAGTACCTTGCTCCTCCAATAAATCGAAGAGGGGAAACAAAGAGTTATTATAGAGAGC
Organism: Ambystoma mexicanum; assembly: GCF_040938575.1. Classification (NCBI taxonomy): domain Eukaryota; kingdom Metazoa; phylum Chordata; class Amphibia; order Caudata; family Ambystomatidae; genus Ambystoma; species Ambystoma mexicanum. Next base: position 319,444,523 of record NC_090926.1, on the reverse strand, counting down.
AGATGACCGGCATGCCCCCTGGAGAACCCCAAAGTGCAGTGGTGCTGGAAGAGCCTCCGCCACCTCACTACAGACACTGGCCCTCATTACGACCCTGGCGGAAATCGAAAAACGATGGCGGAAATGCAATACCGCCATCGAATAGCGCTCGGTGCGATTATGACCCGTCACCGTAAAGTACGATGCCATTAGCGACACCGTAGTGAACGCCAACGCTAACTGCACCAAGTACGCGCACGCGCGCAATGCCAAACCGTAATTACCACCATGGCGCAACGGTACGCGAATTCTGACCCTAGCGGACATGTACCTAACGCCATCAAGCATGGCGGAAAGTACCATGAGAAGTACGGCATCGCGAATCAACCGTAAACGGCCCTACTGAGTGCCTGTACACCACTCCCTGGCCACATTGCACAACTCCTCGTAGGTGCAATGAAGTCACACAATGCAACCAGTGAAATGTACAAGTCACCCATGCATGCCAACGAACAAATGAATCCAGGGGCTCCAAGTGCCATGTGAGTGGGCATCCATATCTGCCATGGCACCATTGCCGCACTGATGCAGCACAGGCATGTGAAGGTCCAAGTACAGCAACATGAGCAGAAAAATGAGACAAACAAAAACAGGCCCCCCCATCGACTGACACCAGTGTAAGGCAACATTCAAAGCAGTATCCTGAGTAAGACTGCACCAGCCCTGTACTCCTGCCAGTAAACAAACCAACCACCAGCATAAGCATGTACCACACAAGTTGGCAGAGTGACAGAGCAGCCAGGCTCATCTCAAGAGGGGCCAATGGGAGCTGCAGGGCACAGATGGCACGAATACAGAAGCTATTCCAATGGACATGACCTCAGTCTCCCTCCAAGAAACGCACGCAAACACAGGCACCTGTGACCAGCCATAGTCTGATAATCACATCATTCCACCAATCCACCTGGCTGACCGGCATCTGTTACACAAAAGCTAATTCCCCGCCCCTGAGCATGACATCATTAAAACAGTCATAATGGCAGCCCCTATCCCTGACCTCACTGGGCTTCGTAGGCAAACGCGGCCAGTACAGTACCACGCAACTATACTCAGAAGCCGGAACCCAATGCAGATCTCCTCACAATACACCGCTCCACCAATAGGAATATGCTACATTACTTGCAAAGAATAACGCTACACGGTTAATATCAGAATAGAAATTTAATGCACCACAAAATCACCAAGCCCATACAGCCATTAGGTCATGAACTCCAAAATACATTCCAGTATTGTGGGCTGCATCCGCAATAAATGACCAGCTCCTGCTTGTGTGACGCCCTGTTCCATCATGGTACACAGGGGCTACATTCACGTTCAAAAAGGCAACATGGAAGCGCCTAGAACTGCAGGGCCGTCCCATTAGGTAGGCACTAGTCCAGCTGAAAGGACGATATGTTGCTCCTAGCCACTAGTACTGCGTAAGGGCATGTGGCCCATTGGCGATCGTCCCATAAGATCGTAATGGTGCTCCACTGATTAACACGAAGCAGCAGGTGTCGGGAGTAAAAGCCATCTGCAGGAGTGGCATACAGATGGCAGCGGCAAAAGGGGAGGAGATACCTGTCACCCAAATGAAATGAAAAAGAATAGTATGGCCATCAGAACTTCATTTGTATTACTCACTTCAATGATCACACTAAATCTACAGCCATATGCATGCTAGCCCACTCAAAAGGATTATTCCCACCCAAAAATCACTTGCGAATCACAACTATAAAAATCGAGGTGAAAACACCATTACAAACGAGTGTTTGTGTGCATGCGTCTGTTAAGACAGAATCCATAAGATGGGATTAGGAACGTGCATAGACACAAGTGTCTGAAGGCGCGTCGAGACAGGGAGGGTTCAACAAGGGCAGAAAGACGATGGTCCCACTATGGCAGCCCTGCATCACATAGCGCAGGGGAAGGGGATAGATTCCAAAAAGCCCTGTACATGGCAAACTCTCCATCAAATCATCTGTCCATGCATCCATACATCATTCCCTCATCCCGGAATGAAAACGCCTGATTATATACTCACATAACATGTGAAATTTCCATTGAGTCTGTGCGTAATGCAGTCTGCAAAATCCACTGTGCTCCAGGCCGGAATTCTAGTGTTGTGAAGTAACATGTATTTGGGAACGTCCTGCCTTATCGTCCACTACGCTATTGCGCATCCCATACTATTCATATCAATCATTGCATTCTCGCCATGGCCCCTCTCCCAAGGACATTAAACAATAGAACTTTACATCTGCAGTCAGACCTGTGGGCGTCTCCCCGCCGCTAGTTGAAAACCAAAAGCGCTGTCCTTCGAATTCCTCATTTGCAACATCACGTCGAAAAGGCATCTGTGACCGCTTGAATTCACAAATACATCTATGTAGTGCGGCAATGTGTGAAAATGCAAACTGGCTTCACTCACAAATGGGACGCCCCGCCCGTCGGTGAACCGTGGTACAGTGCTGCATGAGGGTCCACCGTTAATCGAGTACTACATTCCACTGACCCTTCACAAGTTTGTACGCGACTGCAAAGATAGTATGTGAAGCAATGGGACCATAGCAGAATGAACATATGAACCAATATCTCACTGCCATCGGGATGAAATACATGATTGTAATGGCAAGATGCCATGCGTCGAATTGCAGCGTTGTGTGCGGGACGTGCTCGCCCAAAGGGGATTGCAGCTTGCACAGGTGGAATGAATCACCACAGGTGGAGGCAATACAGCTTGAAAACACATAAATTGCACACCCAACCCCCTCCCACAACTACACCCACTCCAAAATGCTACCGGCAGGACTAGCGATGTTGGCCCTGGGGGACCTGATAGCACTGCAAGTACTACAACTTCAAGAAGAAGACGAACGCCAACTACTACAACAACCGGCCGCACAGAGGAGACGCAGGAGGAGGAGGAGGGCAAGGCAGGGCCAGCAAGGCCCGCCAGCACAGCCACTACCACCACGCAGGCAGCCCGCTATCCCACGCCTCCGAGCACATCCGTTCAACCTCACTGCTGAGCAGATCCACACCCTCTACCGTTTGGACCGGGACACTATAACCGCCATTGTGGACATGACACAGGCTGACCTTGTCTGCATGATAGATAGCCCAACCGCCATCCCACCCCTACTGAAGGTGGTGTCTGTACTCCACTTCCTGGCCACAGGCACCTACCAGCACACAGTCGGACAGTTGCATGGCATTTCACAGCCAGTGTTCTCACGGACACTATTGCAAGTGCTCGATGCCCTCCTGAAGCACGCAGACGACTACATCTCTCTACCACGCTCGGAGCAGGAAATTACGAACACAAAAGTGGGATTCCATGCACTTGGCGGCATACCGGGTTGCATTGGTGCCATCGACTGCACCCATGTGGAACTGGTCGTCCCACATGCCATGGAGGCCCAGTACCGCAACCGAAAACAATTTCATTCCCTTAATGTACAAATGGTGTGTGACTCCAACAGGATCTTTACACATTGTTGTGCCCGATTTCCTGGATCAACCCATGATTCTATGGTCTTGAGGAACTCTACTATACCACGCTACATGGAGCGACACGCAGGGAACAGATCCTGGCTACTCGGTGAGTCTCATTTCATGCATGATAATGTGGGGTATGTGATGCGGCAATGACCTGGCAGGAAGGGGGGGGGTGCGTACGTAGCAATGTCATTCCACAAACATCCTTTATTCTCCACATACAGGTGATGCCGGGTATCCACTGAAGAGATGGCTCCTTACACCACTCCGGAACCCACAGAACCAGCATGAGGAGGACTACAACCATGCCCACTCACGTACCCGTGTAGTCATAGAACAGGCATTCGGCCTACTGAAGACTCGTTTCCGCCATGAGAAGGTTGCAAAGATGGTCATGGCATGTGTCATGCTACACAACATGTGCGTACGTAGAAATGTGCCCATGCCCCCTGACGCAGAACTGCAAGCACCTGAAGATGGTCATGATGAGGGTGGGGATGTGGCAGCACCTCAAGGAGTCTGCGAGGCACAGGAGGGCCGTGACATTCGTCAGATTCTCATTGATTCATGCTTCTAGCACTCACGCCTGGTGGCTGATACATGGACACGGGACTTGTGGCACTGTGTGTGTCAGGAACATGCACAATATGGACTGTACGCCTATGAAGGCCTCGTACACAAAGATCAATGTCCACACATCTCATTGGATGATCGTGCATTGTTTATAGCATATGTGAAATTATGTTACACACCCCATCGACCCGCCACCCAAGTGAGCCCAACACACCCCCTCCACCCTCCTACCTCCCCCCCGAACACCAGTGTCCGAAGATGCTCATTGTCAGTGGGCAGACGCTATTGCAAGCCCCCTCTCCGGGTATCAGGGGCACCCCTGCCTGTGGAGCGCAGGTTCCTCCCAGATCTACGTTGGGGGCTGCCCTGGACGGAACTTGCAACGGATGATGTCTCTGCCTGCTCACGTCCATGCATGTCCCTAAGGGTTTGTGAGAGCTCAGTGAGCACACGGCGCACAGCGGCAAGTTCAGCACATACGTCTTTGGACGTCGCATGCAGTTCCCCCCTCAGGCTCTCGGTGCTTCTCTCCATTTGTACTCTCAGGCTCTCGGTGCTTCTCTCCATTTCTGCCCTAAGTGTCTCAGTTGATGTTTCTATGGCTGCCTTGGTACCCCCACATTCATCAGCATGGTCCTTGAGGAGCGTGGCCAGTTGCTGCTGTTGCACGATGACCTGGTCGAGGGACTGTTGCCTCTGCTGTGCCATGGCCATTTGCGGTGGTGTCACAGAGGGGCTGGTCACCTCATGTTGCCTTGCCACAGGGCTTGTGGGGGATGGCCAGTCGTCGTCTTGTGGGTGCCCCTGCGTGGTATCCTCATGGTGTACGGGATGAAACAAACAGGGGGATTGAGACAGGTCATGGATGGATCTTACTTCGACATCCCCGTCTTCTGTGTCGGAGCATGCTGCCATTAATGGAGTGTCACCTATGGTGCTGCTGCCACTAGAGGCAGTGCCTTCTGTGGCATCCATTGGGGGGACCTGTGGTGGTGCTGTTGTGGGCATGCTGGCTGCTGGGGTGCCTGTTGATGTTCCCTCCTGTGTGCTGCCACTTGATTTGTGCTGCTGCCGTGTCTTGATGCGTGCAGCTGAGGTGGAGGGTCTTTGGCCGTTGGTCTTGGCCCTCTTTGCAGGTATGCTGGTAGGGGTGTCCTGGAGCTCGTTGTTTGATTCGGACCCTGTGGTGGAGTAAAGGAGGGCGAGCGTTATTAATGGGTCTGTTGAAATTGGAATGGCAATGTATCACATGCATTGGGGTGGTACCTGAGGGTGATTTGGGTCGGGGCCTTGGAGGTGGTTTCATTTTTGTGTGGAATGAGGATGCAGTTGTTTTGCAGCCTGCAGTTAGGGTGTGCCTGCTGCACGTGTAGAGGGTGTTTTTAGGATTTTTAATTATTTATGTATTTAATGTGAGTTTTAAAGTGCGCTATCAGGCCAATGTATGTGGACGTTCTCCTGGACATGTGTTACTGTTGCACTATGTGGACACATGGTACTTCACATGATTGGACATTGTGGATTTGGCATTGTTTTAGTTGGCCCACCTACCGGATTCTTCGGATGTCTGCACTCCTTTCTCCATCCCTCCGACTCCCTCTATGCTCTCCATTCCAATGGTGGAGGCACAGATTTCTTCCCAGGGGGTCAACTTGATGGGTGATTCCGATCCTCCCCCGGTAGCTGTGGCAATGTTGCGGTTGGCGGATAGTATGCTCCGTACGCGTATCCGCAGGTCGTCCCGTCGCTTTCTGCATTGCTGTGGGTTGCGGGGTGCGGTCCCCACCGCACTTACCCGCTGTGCCACCAGGGCCCATATGGCCTTCTTGTTCGCAAGTGCCGTCCTGGTCATTTGCGTGGAGAAGACGACGGCAGCATTCTCCTGGAGGGTCTCTGTAAGCACGGTGAGTTCCTCACGGGAGAAGTGGACCTGGCGCTTGCGGTCGCACGCTTTTTTCGCTACTTTTCCCATTTCTATTGCTTTCACTAGGGTGGATGACGGGTTGGGATGTGTCTCAGGGTAGTATTTTTAATGGTTGTGTGGGAATTCTGATTTTATAGGTGTACGGCGTGCTGTTTCCCGTTCCGGGCCCATGTTTTTACTTCCGTTTCCGTATATTTACGGTCACCGTACTTTCCGTTTGCCGCTCATTACGGTGACCGCTAAGATGGGTGGCGGAATTGCACCTAGGGCGCCGTACGACGGCGGTGAGGGGCGTTTTGGGGTCATTTTCGCCGTCGCAGACTTTGCACTTCCGCCATGGCGTAGTGCTCGTGCCCGATGGGTCGGAATTAGCCGCACTTTGCTCCGTCGTGCAATGGCGGAAACGCTATTTACGCTATGGCGGTCAGGTCAGTCACTTTCCGCCAGGGTCGTAATGAGGGCCACTGCAACGTCTGTTGCTCAGGAAGGATTCAATCCAGCATGCAGCCTTATCTGAGAAAGCGGCCACCTCCTTGAGTCTAGTGATTAAAAGAGTGTGATTCACCAGATCAAAGGACATGAACAGGTCAAGCACCATAAGTAGTGTGGTCTGTCCCTTGTCCATGATTTTTAATAGTCTGGATTTCAGGTCAAGTAATGCGGGTTCCATTACTGTGTCCTTGCCTAAAATCTGACTGCCACTTATTTAAAATCTTATGATTGTCCACATATTTCAATATCTGTAAGTATGCAACATGATCTAAAATCTTTAAAAGAAAAGGGGTATTAGTAATGGGCTGACATTTGGCAGATGTTATAGGGCATATACCCCTATTTCCTATTGAAACCTTAATCGACCACCCCCAACATTCCGCCTTTAGTTAATACGTTAACTAATAAACCAATCCCTTGTTCTTTCAAACTGTCTTCTTGAAGAAATAAGACCCTAAAAAGATCTCACACTAGTCCCACTTTGGGCATGCACTTCTCCCGAACAAACCCAACTCGTCCCGCCCCACAATTTCTGCAATCTACCCGCTGTTCCATACAATCAACCCAATTTTTTGGAGGACTTGAGACAATATCTGGAATCCACATCAATCCTGGAGCAATTTCTAACTCAGCCCGAGTACCCATGTAGCCCAATCTCGTTTGCAAGTGCTATTGAGTCAATACAGTTAGTATGCACAGTACATTTAACTATTCCTACCTCTGTGGACACTGTTATCGCTTTGATTAGTCTAGATAACAGTGCGGCATGCTGGACAGGGGCCTGTCAGATCTCCTAAACCCTTTTCTCCACCATCTTGACAATCCTGAATGTACCGTGGAGGTTACGGATGCAGAGTCAGAAAAAACAGTGACTGCCATCCCTTTACTAATTTCCAGCACCTCTATGAGTGGCACTAGTTCTAAGTAATGGGAAGTCAACCATGTCTTCATCCCGACCTGGTATTCCCCATCCACAAGGCCCACAACGCCCACACCTGTATGCCTCTCACCAGTCTCTTAATTAATTGTTGCAGAACCGTCAACAAAGAATACCTCACATCCCTCCAAGGCATCCTCCTTAACATTTGTTCTCTCTTCCTCTTCTCCCTCATAAGTCACACAGTCGTGAACAATATCATCTGGTTTCACTGGTTTGACTACAAATGTCGCAGGATTGACTAGGTGACACCTTACTGGATGTATGGAAACATTTGATAGAATAACTTCATACCCGGAGACTCTCTGTGTGGTCACAGTCGATTTAGACTTTTACAAAATTGCAAAACCCCATGCTCCACCTACAATGTCACTGAGAAACCCATCGTAATGGTCAAAGATTTTTTTTTTTATCACAAATGCCGCTGGCACTAGAGCTTGTTCACACAGAAACTGGTCTCGCATAACTGGGTCTAGGAGCCCGCTGTAGTAAGCTATGCGTTTGTGGCCTAGTGATGTTTTTTGGGCCAGGACCACTGTCATCAGCTGCCCATCTAAATGTGAAAATAAATGGAATGGCTTTTGATAATCCAGGTCACCAAGACTGGAGCATTGCTGATCAGTGTCTTGAGCTCCCGAAAACAAGTCACCATCTCGTAAAACCATTCAATAGGACCTTTCACCTTCTGCACTCCCAGTAAGGACTTTGTTTAACTAGAGTAGTCAAAGATCCATGATCTAAAATACCTACAGTGTCCCAAACAATGCTGCATTTGTTTCACGGCATCTGGCTGGGGTGTATTCTGAACTGCAGTGGCTCTCTCAGGCATTACCTTTCATCCTGTGGACAATATTACTTTCCCCAAAAAAACTACCGTTGTCTAGCAGTACTACCATTTTTCTTTATCCACTTTATACACCTTCTCCGCAAGCAGGGTGAGGAGTGTTATTGAATCACGACACTGCTCCCCTAACATGTTGCAGACTAGTAAGTTATCGACGTACTGGATCACTATACTGGACACATGTAAATTCCATAAATTCAACTGAACCACCCTGTTGAAAACACCCAAAGATTCACAGTACCCTTGGAGCAACCTTGTGTGCTCAAATCTTTGCCCATGATATCATCACTGCAGTAAGGTACTGGGGATCATGGTGTAAGGGGACCAATAAAATGCATTTTTTAAATCAATCACAGTGAATTGGGTTGACCCAACTGTGCCTCAACAATCCCGGGACCATCCTCCAACTGGATCCCTTTGCTTTCTTCAAAGGATAGATGGTCGTGTTGCATGGAGACACAGAAAGTTGGGTTATGCCTTGCTTCAACAACACCATAATGGTCTTATAAATCCCCTTGTTAGCCTCTCTCGAGGGTACTGTCTAACACGTGGCAATATCGCACCCATTCTTGATTTATTCTGAATTGCTCCAACACTCTTTAGCAGCCCCACATCATGAGGATCGCTGGTCCATAAATGGTCCGGCACCTTCTCCAATTCCTCCTTCCAATATGGTGATGTAGTTTTAATGATAAACATGGTCTCTGCAACTTCCCTTTGCTCTATTGCTACCTGGCAAGGCACCCCAATCTCAAAAACCATCTTTCCTGTGTCTTTAGCATCCTCGAACAATTGTTCGTCAGACATGTCCCCTAGCAATAAGGTTGGATCGATGCACAAGACTGTGCGCCACTCTCGGCCTTCCTCATCAATGCCTGAGAGAACCACCCTGTCCTTCTTAATAACCACTGCAACCAGAAGAATCATGGCGATGGTGCCTGGCGTTATCTCCTGTGACTCAGCAGGCAATTAAATTGGTATCGCCATGTCCGATCTCCGATCCTAGGAACACAACTTAAAACACAACCATCACTCCATAAAGGAACAAAGCTGAATGTACAGGCAACGCCCCTTATCGCGTTGTCATTATAAAATGCATGCAAAAGTGCTGCATCTCTCGTCAAACATACTATACTTTCCTCTGTGAAGGTGATTGTCATGTAAAGTTTGCTTAGGAGATCTCTGCCCAAGAGATTTGCTGAGGTATCTGCACAGTACAACAAGGGAGCAGATACATTTTGTGTACATACCTTAAAACGTAGATCCTTGGTGTAAGGAACCAACAGGAAAGCCGCAGGGAATCCCTGTGTGTCCATCATTTTGCCTGACAAGGGGAACTCACCTTCCTTGATGCAAAATGTTGTCACCCCTATATCAACCATGATGAAGATGTTCGATCACCTGCCTTTACACATATCTAGGGTTCTTCTTCCAGATCGGCAGTAACAGACAGGACTGGACACATCAGAGATCCCTGTGGGCTGTCCTAATCTGGATACATGTTAGCGCTTGTGAGCGGTAACGGATTCCCTCAAAAAACACTTGGGGCCTCATCACAAGTTGGGCGAAGCAGTAAAAATGCAGCGGTAATGCTATTACTGCTGCATTGCTGCTCTGCCCAACTATGAGTTGGGCAAAAAATCGGCAGCTTTAATTCCAGCTCTGAGCTTGAGGTAAATCTGCCTACTTTCTCCCTATTTTTGGCACAATTACCGGTCATTATGCTGAAAATGTCCCATAGAGTCCTATGGACTCTGGAAAAAATGTGGATTAATAGCAGCGGATTTACCGCCGGGGTACTGCCCACTCGTGATGAGGCCCCTACTCCAGTAAAGTGAGTGACCGTTCCTTGGGGTAAAGGATTCTTCTCCTATGTCTACACTGGCACGGTTGGCTGAAATGTATAGGTCTGTGTGGCCCCAGGTGCCAGGTTCTGTTCAACCCGCACCTGCAGTGATTGGTCAGAACCTGGAGCATATGGCATGGTCAGGGGTTGCATTTACTGGGCACCTACGTTAAAATACTATGACCTACTCTGACAATCTCATGCCGCATGTCCCAATCTCCTACATGACCAACAGTGAATCTCGTACAACACTCCATAGTTACCTCCGGTTACCTACCGTGGCCTCATACTTCCGAACCCACCAAATAACCCATCTCCTTGTGGAAATCCTCCCCTAACCCTCGGAAACCCTCTCATTTGCCTTTGATCGGGAGCATACTCATCCATCCTACCCTGTGCCATACCTGGTTCAACGTGTCCCTGTTATCCCTATTGTCCTTGCTGTCCCTCCGTGGAACTGGTAATAACTGCTCCTTCTAAACAGATCTTAGCTAGTTTTTTTCTGAACAAGCTTGGCTTATGCTTTTTGCACCTGTTCAGTACTCTCCTTTTCCTTTTCTTGCTTCCTCTTACAAAAATGCACAACGTGCGCCTGATTTTCTGTCCAACCCTTGGCCTCCATTCCCACCACCTTATCCAGATCATGCTGGGTCTCTTTGGAAAGTCCCTTTTTAACATGCTTCTCCCTTCTCTGCTCTCCACATCTCCTGAATTAACTGGATATGTGCAGCAGGATCGTCATCTAATTTCATCGTTTTGGCCAGAATTGAATTTATATCTGGCATATCTGGATACATAACTGCAGGGCTCCCTGTACCTGTGACCTGTAATTATTGAAGGGTGCTCCGTCATGGGTGCTTGTATCCAACTGCACTCCTGGATATCTAGATCGCCTCCAAAACTCATCTGACCGTTAACCCATTAGAGACGTGAATTCACTTTTCATGTCCCCTATGGCCAACATGACACCGGCAGTCTGTTTTTCCAATGCATAAATCCACTTCTGTGCCACTGAAGTGAGCGAAGGGAGTGTCTTCATCAAGTTATTCTGGTCCATATGTGACCACAGGACACAATATGCCTCCTCCCATCCCTTCTGGGGCAACGGAAATTGAGTTACACTCACTTTTACTGGTGCTCTCCCCCAGTCTTTCCCTTGCTTCTCACTACGGCCATAAGAGCAGCTCAGCGTGTCAAGACCTCATGGTGGGATTTCTGTAGCCACCACTGCTGGAGCGGGAGGTGGGGCTACTGCACCCTGTTCTCCCTGTTAAACATCTGATTATCATTCATCTGCCTCTTTCTCTGCCCCTTCAATCACATCCCCTGGCCTTTCTGTGGGCATCGAAGCATACTCGGCACTACTGGAGTATGCAGATCCCACTCTCTTTGCTCAAGTCCTGTATTCAATGCAACACTTTCCTCTTCGAGTTCCACGCTGACCTCTTTAATAACTGACCTATCAAGCCTAAAGCGGACTTGTCCATTACTCCACTTTGCTTCTTCTACATCCTTTGCCTGCCTATTCACTTCTTCCCGCTCTTTACTTCTCTTTTGCCACAACAGCACTATCTCTTCCTCTGCTAGTCGCAATGCTTCTTCCAAAGATTTCCACCCTTGATTTTCCACTGCCATTCGCAACCTATACTCTATACTAGTGGTGGAAGGCCTGGTTTTCCCTTTTTTACCCATTCTCAGCCCTTCACCTAACCTTTCAGTCAATAGTCACACTCTCTCTCGCTCCTCCATCCTTAACCTCTCTGCTAACCTAGCAGTCAGGGGAGTTATTGGGCCTCATTACACTGACGGCGGTAAGGGTTAACGGTCACCGTTAATGGTACCGGTGACCGTTAACCCTTACCGCCTTACTATGAGGTCCCTTTGCGGGTTGGAGACTTTAATGCCTGCTTTTTGCAGGCGTTAAAAAGCAACCCGCAAAGGGACCAGGGAGCTAATTACGGTACCGCAATTTGCAGTGCCGTAATTAGCACCTTCCCCATTCCCATTATGCCCTATGGGGCAAAAATGGGAATGGGGAAGGGCAATGGGGGATGGGGGACTTACCGCCCCACCAACCTTGGAATAGGGCGGTAATTCCCCTTTCCTCCAAGGCGGTGCCGGTATTTTACCGGCATGGACCAAGGTGCTAATAGCACCTTGGTCCACCGCCGTCCGTGTAATGAGGCCCAATCTCTTTTTTGCCTTCCGTTATCAATCTCTCTGCAGTCCTGACCATTGAAGGAGTTACCCTTGCGCTTCCCTCGGTATCAAATCTTTCAGAAACCGTAGCCGGAGGAGTCATTACCGATGCCTGTCTCATAACCACTGGAGTGGCCGCTGTAGAAAATGGGGGTTCAACCTTAAGATAAGTATACCCTTCGGCGGGCAACAAAGGACAGCACACATATGGGGGCGGCACAGAAGGAATCCCAGCACCATCCTTTTTTCAGCCCTTCATCCACAAATGTAACATTGTGGGCCTTTCCGCCCTTCTCATGCATCCTCCACAATTCTAAAATATTTAAACGATTCTCTAACTTGGATCCCTCGTTCCTACTGTGAAGCAGGCATGGTATCACAAGTAAGGACACAGACACAAAAGGTACAAGTATCAACACCTTTGCCAAGTTTGACTGGGGTTGGAGACTTCCTAGCTGGCCCTATTTCTATAATGGGAGTAGTCTAGACGATCAAAGTCAAATAAAATGGTCTAAGTCACTCAGTCAAACAAAGGAAATAGTCTGTGTCAGCAGCCTAAACTTGCCCTCATGTTTCATTATCTTTCAAGAAGCGTTAATAATGTGCTTTCTCACATGGCACCTCCCCATTACTTTGTTTCTCGTCTGCTTCCTCGCCGGTTAAATATGAGGAAGGCGGATGCGGAATGAACGATGCCGGTAAGGGACCGGCACCGTTCATTCGGGCTGCCTTACTACGAGGTCTGCAGCGGGCCCCGTTCTGTACGCCTGGTCAGACCAGACGTGTAGAGTGGGATCTGCTAGCAGACCAGGATGCTAACAACTGGTCCGTCATTAACGGGCCCGTTGTTAGCATCCTCCCCATTCCCATTGAGCCCTATGGGGGCTCAAATGAAATGGGGATGTACTGGGTCTGGGTCCTGCGAAAGGGAATTACCGAGCACTCCAAGGTCGGTATGGCCCGGTAAGTCTCCTTTTGCGGGACCCGGACCCGAGTTTGGAGGTAGCCATGCCGCCAAAAATGGCATGGCTACCTCCAAACTCGTAAAGAGGCCCAATGGGCCTCATCACAAGTGAGGCGGAATGGGTTAGCGGGACCCGCTAAAGGATGCGGACCCCTTAAACCCGTTCTGCCGCATTACAAGGTCCCCTCGTGGGACCCGGTAAGTAACGCCTGGTCAAACCAGGCGTGTTTACCGGGTCCCGCGAGGGGAAGAGGGAGCAAACAACGGGCTGCTCGTAATCGGCCCGTTGTTTGCTCCCTCCCCCATTCCCATTCAGCCCTATGGGGGCTGAAATGGGAATGGGGAAGGTCTGGGCCCGGGTTCCTGGAGGGAGGAATTACCGGGCCCTCCGAACTCGGAATGGCCCGGTAATTCCCCATTCTGGGGACCCGGACCCGATTTTGGCAGCAGCCATGCTGCCAATAGCGGCATGGCTACCGCCAAAATCGTAATGAGGCCCAATGTCTTTTATCATTTAACACGTAACCTTGTGTGCAAAACTGTAGCTTTTACAATTGCGTGTATCACAAACCATGCTCTCCCTTTCTTTGAACTCACCGGCTGAGATTGCGTTTGCGTGTCCTTCGTTTTTCAGTTTGTCGATGTCAGGGTCTTGCCCCTCAGACACTTCCGGGCTGCCCTGTGGCCCCAGGCAGGAAACAAGCAGTTTGCTGGTGCATGGAGGAAAGGGCTTAGCCAGCCTCTTGCCTCCCTTCACTAGACATTCTAGACAGTATAACACCTCATATGCACATAGTGAGAAACCAGAGGGTGTCTCACCCACTAATCCTTGGGGATCTCTCACTTAGGTGGCCTGAGGTGGACCAGTGCGGGAGGATCACCTGGGTGAGGGGTTTCGAGGAGTGGGGGTGAGGCAACTGATGGTGAGATGTGGTATTCCCCATTTTGTTTATCCAACCCATCCTATGTTTTAGGATGCTCCAAGGTTCCAACTTCCCCCCTTTTTACACAATACTGGCCTGAGGAAGAGGGTGACTGGGAGTAACAACATTCACTAGCACACATCGTACTGGACATGTCCCGTTAATCGGGTCGGGCAAAGTCAGGCACTTGATGCTAAATGCAAACACCTGATACCAATTAGCTCTCCTCACACGAATAAAAGGCAGCACCCAAAGACACACTCGAGCAAGGCAGAACAAGAGAACAAGCAAGTCTTCAGGATGAAGGCAAAGCTACTGGGGCAGAACGACCGACCAAGGGACAGGAGCCGCGGGTCGGAAAACCCCAGAGTTCCTTGCTGGAGATCATTGGGCCTCATTCTGAGTTTGGAAGTAGCCATGGCGCTATTAGCGCCATGGCTGCCTCCAAACCTGGTCTGGGTCCGGTCTGGCAGAATGGGGACTTACCGGGTCATTCCGACCTTGGAGGACCCGGTAAGTCCCCATTCTGTAGACCATTCCCCACTCCCATTTGAGCCCCCATAGGGCTCAATGGGAATGGGGAAGGTGCTAATTATGGGCCCGCAAATAGCAGGCCGGTTATTAGCGCCCTGGTCCCTGTCTCTAATAGTTTTTTGTTAAATACAAATCCCAAACAAAATCACCTTAGAAATCCTATAAAACCTGTGGACTCCAACTCCCATAAAGCTTTAAGTACTGAGACAAGGAAGAGGAAGGAGGAGTCAATGTGGATCCACAGAACCACTAAGCTAATCATGCAGACTAGTGGTTATAGTGAAATGCCACTTTGAAAGAAATTTAAAAATGGTGCCAGCATCTGTAACGCAGAGAGAAGGCAAACGGAAGGCAGCAGAGTCACGGGAGAAGGCAGACGCATGGGAGCGGTCCATGCTGGTGAGAAAAGGAGTTCTCAAGCTGCCGCTTGCAGGCAGTGCTTACCGGTGTGGTGCGAGGCCACAGACTATCCTGCAAGCACCTAAAGAGGACCACTGGCCCACTAGCAACCACAGCAGGCTTGAACAAGTCTCCTTATATAAGATATCAATGTGAGTAATGTTGGAGCAAGTATTAAAAGCCAATGAACACTATTGAACAAGTTAGAGGGGTGAATTTGAACAAGTCTCGATATATGAGATGTCAATGTGGGGCAAGTTGGAACAAGTAGTACCTCAAGTAAAGAGAGTATAGACAGTGAAGGAATACAACTGTGCTATACTGAAAGATATTGAAAACGCTTTGAAAAAAGTACATCAGGTAGTAAGCATTTGGGGAGAAGATACTTGGCAGGAGAGTATACCAAAGGGTCTACAGACTGCGGAAAGGAAGTCCTGGCAGGGAAGCATACCAGGAAATCTGTTTATTATATCTAGAGACTGTTGACATTTTGGACAGATACCTGGCAGGAGAGTATACCAGGGGATCTGTAGAAAACGGATAAGAAAAGAAGTCCTGGCGGTTCAAGCACCAAGCAAGTATAAATAAAATAACGAAGTTCATATAGTGAAACGATACCTGGCAGGAGAGTACACCAGGGGATTTAAGAATTCTACTAAAGGGTTCCTGGCAGGGGAGTATACGAGGAGGATCGCCATAAGAAGTTATTGTTTCGAAAGAGAAATTGATACTGTCACTATCCTTAAAAAACTACTATCAGTATCCTTAGGAAGCAACTACTTGAAAGAGACACTGTTGCCATCTTTGAGAAATGATTATTTGAAAGAGACACTTTTGCCATCCTTGAGAAATGATTATTTGAAAGTGAATCTTTTGCTACCGTCTTCAAAGAGTCATTATATTCAAGAGACACTTTTTGCCATCCTACCTGAAACATCCAGGGGAAGGGAATTCTCCCTCTGGATCCAAGGATTACTTTATTGGACTTATTTATTTGTTTTTGAACACTTTTTCCCAAACTTACACCCGATACACTTTCCTTACACTTTTAGTTGATCATCTTTAGTGTGAGGGTCTGATTAATGTTTTGGGCACAAGGACAGTATAGAGGAGCAGCTGAATGCCTCTGCAGGACGTCCCACCCCTCTTCTTCTGGTATGTTGGAAATCTGAGACTGCACCATGCTTAACACCAGTACATATGACCATACCACAGCAAGTGTTTGAGAGAAGGTATCCACTGAGAAAACCATACCAGATGTATGCCCGAAGAGATGTTAATGTTAATGTTAAAGGATATTTGTACCGCACACTATCACCACCGGAATGGTCCCCTGGCGCTCTAGCAGCTCTGAAAGAGGGAGAGGGGGGGGGTGGGTTAGTGGGAATGAGCTGGAAAAGTGCTTGTTAGCAGTGATGCGCTGTTGGTAGCCTCAGCCCGGTGGGTCCGTTGGCTGGGCTTGGGGTGTTATACGGTCGATAGTCGTTGTGTGCTGTTGTGCAAGTCTATGTGTGGTTTGCTTTGTTGTTGCAGTGTAGTAAAGTTTGTGCGGTTTGCTGCGTTTTAGGCTCGTGGTTGTGCTTGGCTAGAGTTTGAGAGAGAGGAGTATGCAGAGGGATGAAATTGTTAGTGGATTGGTAAGTTGACGTTGCTGTCCTTGCAATTATGTCCAGGTGTGATGCCTACTATCATTCACTATTACGTCGGAGTGTGACGCTTGCTAACTTTCAATATTCTGTCTAGATGGGAGACAGGCCAGTGATCACGATTCCATTCTAGTGTTGCACTTGTGTTGCACTTGTCATCATTCACAGTTTCATTTAAGTGTTCTAACATTCATGTTTTGTATAGATGCAATGGAGGCCAAGGTTAAAAACTCCATCCAAGTGCAGCACATGCCAACATTCACAATCCTGTCTAGATGCAACGCAGGCCAAGGCAAAGAATTCCGTCTAAGAGTGGCACATGCCAACATTCACATTTCTATCTAGATGTGATGGAAGCTAAGGCTAAGAATTTCGTCTTAGTGTGGCACATGCCAACATTCACATTTCTATCTAGATGTGATCCAAGCTAAGGATAAGAATTCCATCTAAGTTTGGCACATGCTAACATTCATACTCCTGTCTGGATAGGATGCAAGCTAAGGCTAAGAATTACATCTAAGTGTGGCACATGCCAACATTCACATTTCTATCTAGATGTGATGTAGGCTAAGGCTAAGAATTCCGTCTAAGTGTGGCACATGCTAACATTCACATTTCTATCTAGATGTGACGCAGGCTAAGGCAAAGAATTTCGTCTAAGTGTGGCACATGCTAACATTCACATTTCTATCTAGATGTGATGCAAGCTGAGGCTAAGAATTCCGTCTAAGTGTGGCACATGCTAACATTCACATTTCTATCTAGATGTTACGCAGGCTAAGGCAAAGAATTTCGTCTAAGTGTGGCACATGCTAACATTCACATTTCTATCTAGATGTGATGCAAGCTGAGGCTAAGAATTCCGTCTAAGTGTGGCACATGCTAACAATCATAATCCTGTCTGGATGTGATGCAAGCTAAGGCTAAGAATTCCAGAAGTCTGGCACATGCTAACATTCATAATCCTGTCTACATGTGACGCAAGCTAAGGCTAAGAATTTTGTCTAAGTGTGGCACATGCTAACATTCACATTTCTATCTAGATGTGACGCAGGCTAAGGCAAAGAATTCCGTCTAGGTCTGGCACATGCTAACATTCATAATCCTGTCTACACGTGACGCAAGCTAAGGCTAAGAATTTCGTCTAAGTGTGGCACATGCTAACATTCACATTTCTATCTAGATGTGACGCAGGCTAAGGCTAAGAATTTTGTCTAAGTGTGGCACATGCTAACATTCATGTTTCTCTCTAGATTCAACACAGGCTAAGGCTAAGAATTCCACTTAAGTGTGGCACATGCTATCAATTATTGCACCTGTATCAGGTGAAATAGGCTAGTCTTGAATGTTCTTTATAGGTTAGTTAACATTGGCACTCGTTAACATTGGCTTTGCGGTCCTACCAATGATATACAAAGCGCTATATAACTGCCAAGTAACACAACATTTCATAACAGTATGTTAGTCCGTAATGCGGTGCAACATTTATAGTCCAGCCAAGAATGTATTTAGGTTGGTGGTCACTAATCTCTTTAAGTATGCAAGTTGTAATTCTATGGCAGTAGAGGCAAGGTAGAGTGGCGAGGGCTTTCTGGAGTAGAGTGATTGCTCTGCCCCCCACCCATGCCACACTTACAGTTTTGTTGGTGTCTGTTGGTTCTGGCTTCCTTTGCGTCCCCTGCAGACACCTGCAGACACATCTTGGAGCCGTCAATGTAGAAGCCGCCCTTTGCCTTGAAGCCCTTAGCTGCAGGGGCTGCAGGGGCTGCCGGACAGAGGGCTGCCCTGATCCGGTCCAGGATAAGGAGTGATTTGGCCAATCAGGGCTGGGCGGAGGCGCGGGAGGCAGGATGAGGAGAGGAACAACACGGTTGCAATCAGGCTGCAACAGTGGTCTGGGGGTCACAATCAGAGTGGGCATTTCTTTTTTTTTTTTAAATGGCGGTCTAAAGGGGCCAAAGGAACTTTCCTGCTCACCTGCACTGCCGGAATGTAAATGGCGTGCAAGGCGAGGTGCTGGGCAGAGGGCTACAGGCATGGGCACAGACATCCAATCAGGGCCAGGGGGAGGTGCGGGAGGCGGGATGAGGAGGGGAACAACACGGTTTCAATCAGGCTGCAACAGGGGTCTGGGGGTCACAATCAGAGTGGGCATTTTTTTTTTTAAATGGCGGTCTAAAGGGGCCAAAGGAACTTTCCTGCTCACCTGCACTGCCGGAATGGAAATGGCATGCAAGGCGAGGTGCCGGGGTTAGGGCTACAGGCATGGGCACAGACATACAATCAGGGCCGGGGGGAGGCGGGATGAGGAGGGGAACAACACAGTTGCAATCAGGCAGCAACAGGGTGCTGGGGGTCACAATCAGAGTGGGCATTTTCTTTTTTAAATGGTGGTCTAAAAGGGCCAAAGGAACTTTCCTGCTCACCTGCACTGCCGGAATGGAAATGGCGTGCAAGGCGAGGTGCCGGAGTTAGGGCTACAAGCATGGGCGCAGACATCCAATCAGGGCCGGGGGGAGGCGGTATCAGGAGGGGAACAATATGGTTCCAATCAGGCTGCAACAGGGGGCTGGGGGGTCACAATCAGAGTGTTTTTTTATTTTTTTTTTAATGGCGGTCTAAGGGGGCCAAAGGAACTTTCCTGCTCACCTGCACTGCCGGAATGGCATGCAAGGCAAGGTGCCGGGGTTAGGGCTACAGGCATGGGCACAGACATCCAATCAGGGCCGGGGGGAGGCGGTATCAGGAGGGGAACAATATGGTTCCAATCAGGCTGCAAAAGGGGGCTGGGGGTCACAATCAGAGTGTTTTTTTTTTTAATGGCGGTCTAAAGGGGCCAAAGGAACTTTCCTGCTCACCTGCACTGCCGGAATGAAAATGGCATGCAAGGCGAGGTGCCGGGGTTAGGGCTACAGGCATGGGCACAGACATCCAATCAGGGCCGGGGGGAGGCGGTATCAGGAGGGGAACAATATGGTTCCAATCAGGCTGCAACAGGGGGCTGGGGGTCACAATCAGAGTGTTTTGTTTTTTTTTAATGGCGGTCTAAAGGGGCCAAAGGAACTTTCCTGCTCACCTGCACTGCCGGAATGGAAATGGCATGCAAGGCGAGGTGCCGGGGTTAGGGCTACAGGCATGGGCACAGACATCCAATCAGGGCCGGGGGGAGGTGCGGGAGGCGGGATCAGGAGGGGAACAACACGGTTGCAATCAGGCTGCAAGAGGGGGCTGGGGGGGTCATAACTGGAGTGGGCTTTTTTTTTTTTTTAAATGGCGGTCCAAAGGGGCCAAAGGAACTTTCCTGCTCACCTGCACTGCTGGAATGGAAAATGACAATCTAAGAGAGGCACACCCCAAAGGAATATGAGAAAGAGCGAAAGAGCAGTTAGTGACATCATGAGGGACGAGAAGTGACGCACTAAGAAGGTCAGCTAAACAGAATGTATGGATCATATCAAAACTGATGATGAAGTTAAGAGTCGAGTAAACTTCCATATGCTGAAAGACGATTGCATATGTGTGTGTGTGCTTGAGACGCACTGAAGAGAAACAAATCGTTCAATAATTGTACAGATGCAGCAACGCGAGTAGATGAAGTGATCATAGATGCTAGCTATGCGTAGTAAATAGACTGCAGGCGGAGCCGCCATTGTATAGAAACTGGGCATTGGCGTCATATATTAGTAAACTCAAACCCACAGAGAAAGAAGGATTGAGAGCTGTGTCACAGCAAGAAATTAGCAGAGGCTGCAGACTTGGACAGTGAAGCTGTCTGGCCTTGTGTAAAAGTTGGAGCAAGCCAAGGCCGGTTATCTATTCTCATGGCAGTAAAACGTGAGAAGCTGGATCATTCTCTATTAAAGTGCAAGAAAGAACACCATGCGTGCCAAGTCTATTTGTTTAAAGACATTTAGGGCCTCATTACACGGAAGGCGGTGAGCCATGGCGCTATTAGCGCCATGGCTCATGCCGGTAAAATACCGGCACCGCCTTGGCGGAAAGGGGATTTACCGCCCCATTCCAAGGTTGGTGGGGCGGTAAATCCCCCTTCCGCCATTGCCCTTCCCCATTCCCATTTCTGCCCCATAGGGCTCTATGGGAATGGGGAAGGCGCTAATTACGGCACCGCAATTTTGCGGTGCCGTAATTAGCTCCGAGGTCCCTTAGCGGGTTGGTTTTTAACGCCTGCAAAAAGCAGGCGTTAAAACACCAACCCGCTAACAGACCTCGTAGTAAGGCGGTAATGGTTAACGGCCACCGTTACCATTAACGGTGGCCGTTAACCATTACCGCCTTCCGTGTAATGAGGCCCTTAGACTTTATCTCAAAATGTCCCGTGAGCCAAGGATGAAAATAGAGGTGGGCATGCAGTTACAGAACTAAGATAAGTGCGTGCCCATACTACCTCATATTCCCAGAGATGAGAATACACTGCAAGGCCAAGTTCAAAGACAATCATCATGGCAGAAGGCAGGGGTTGATGAGAGATGTTGGGCTAATTGGATGGGGAGGTAAAATGATGTCATATAACAAAGAGCCTTATAGTTTGTGTGCCAATGATAAGCTGTGTTCTTAATATTGTTGAAGATGACTCGCATTAGAGGAGGGCAGAGGTTGTCTAGCTGACAGTAGAGACCCAATCAAAACCTAACCCTGTATAGAAAGTATACTTAGATGTTCCCCTTAGTCCTATCACAATCCCACATAGGTTTTTCTTAGTTTCCATGTAGTATGACATCACTTACAATGAATTTTTAGTGTATAAATGTATTTTTAGGGGATTTGTGCTGAGAGTGTGATCGAATGTCTGTTGATGTCCATTGTAACTCCCTGTTTTAGATAATTGATATTAAAACAAAATACTTTGCCATCTTCCTGATTTGGTTCAATTATTTGGTGTCAGAGTAATTCTGTCCCCCACCCACTGCACGCGTGTTACCAAAAAGGGCTCTAACGCTCACGTGGTAGCACTGCGGATGGTTTTGGGCCAAACCAGTTCAGCTCCAGAATTTCAAACAATCGGACATCCTCCGCCATCTAGCTGAAAGGCCGCTGGGTTTCCTGTGGAGAGCGCCCAAATAGAAAACTTGGAAGTAGAAGTCGAGACGGTGGGCAGGTCCCCTCTGACGAAATCCCTGCTCGGTTTCCATGGACGCTCTTCGGACCGAAAGCGAAGTGGTCGGTTGGGGGAGGAGACTATACCGAAGGCCTTGAGTCAATTGATGAACTAATGGTGAGTAGACTGAGGGGAATGGCAAATTAAGGGGACGGGATTGTGTTAAGTAACAGGAAATATTGTGTAGAGAGCGACCACCTAGAGAAAACTGGTTCAAATGGGCTTCAGAAGGAGACATCTCAAACTCCAGTCGGAGTAGGGAGAAAAATAGAACATGTAACAGGTTTAAGTAAAAGGCAAGGGAGAAGAAAAAAGTGTGACCACAGTGATTTATGTAAACATGTAAAGTCAACTAGTTTGTCTTGTTTGTCTGCTAAGTAGAAATATTGAAGTGGCAGTAGAAGTTGTGAAATCATTGAAGAAATAATGGAGAAGCTATAAGTAAATACCTTAGTGAAGAGGTTGATACCAATCCAAAAGTAGAGATAGCTAATTGAGAGACTAGAGGCTTGAGCGGCGATTGATGGTGCGTGTTCATATTTGTTATTTTTTAAGTATTAGAAGAGAAGTGATTTGAAGGATATTTAATAAATCTGGTAAGTATCGACAGTCAATTGAGACTTGTCATCATGGGAGATACTCCTCTTATGCACTTATGCAAGACACTGCCAAAGCACATGCCCAAATTCAAACAGTATAGTGCAGAATAGGTGCAAGGCACGGCAGATAAGATGTTCACGAAATCGCCACAAGGGGGATCGCTGTCAAAAGCGGTATTGTAACACATGACCACATATTTGGACGCTGCGTACACGGGGATGAAATTGGAGAAAAGGTTCGCTATTTTATAGAAATGTACCAGGAAGACATAGAGGATCCGCCACCTGAAGAGTGGATGCTTAGCCAATGTAGGAAGGAAGGTGTTGAACCCCCTTACTTCGCCTGAAGCGAAAGGCACTGGTGTGGAAGATGTAGGGTTGTATCCTTTAAAGGAACTAAAAGCTACGTCAGAGCACAGTAATCCGATATACGAACTGCCCGCTTATAGCAGTTACGATAGTCCAGAGGGGAATAAGAGAAGAGATTTTTAAGACTCTACAAGACAGAGAATAAAAAAGTAAATGGTCGAATGTGTCAACGGAAATAGAAAGCAAGATCAATAGATGGAAAGGAGAAAAGGAGAAAGCTGACAAGGTAATGCTCGTGCAGAACGAATGGATGGGAGGACAAATATTACTCAAGCTAGATGGGAAAAGCATTGAGGAAGTTAGGGAAAGGGAAGATAAGAACGAACAAGATAGAAGGGATAAAGAATGGGAGCAGAGATTGAAGGAAGAGGAACATAAAAGAAAGAGCATAGAGCGACAAGAGCAGATGTATCAAGAGAAGCAAGAGAAAAGGGAAGAATGGGCAGAAGAGCAAAGAAAGTATAATAGACAGAGAGTGATAGAAGAAAGAAATCGCTTGGAAAGGGAAAGAGAGGAGGAAGAAGAATCACAAAGATTGAGGAACAGAAGGATACAGAGGCAAAGAGAAGAAGAGAAAAGGAGGGCAGGAGTAAGATGGGAAGAACAAAAAAAAGAGGAAGATAGAGTTAGAAGAGAAGTGAGAAAACAGAGGGAGTTAGATGAAGAGCTAGAATGAAGAAGTAGGCAGCAGGATTTTGAGTCCAGCCTTATTCGAAGGGAGCCAGTAAAGCCGAGTTTACCAATACAATGGGATAGAATAGAAGAGTTCCTTCCAATAAAGGAAGCAACGCCAGGGGTATCCAAATTAGTAGCAGAGGAAGAAAATGTTGATATAGGAAGTATTGGAGACAAGATCGATAAGGCCTATCAAGAATTAAAAGGAGGTAGTAACCATGGCAGTTGAGAAAGAAGGGATCAATCCCTAGCCTTCCAGATAGAAAGTGAAGAAGAAAATCTGTTCCGTCTTGAGCATAGAGTGTTGTCCTTAAGCAGACTGGACGTAGAACAAGGTGAAGGGGACGGTAGCAATATGTCTTGGGGACAAGAGATGTCAGACGGGGACAGAGAGTCCATCCTTGAGGCAAGAAGGGGGAGCGCATGCAGGCTAGGAAAATGGAGGAAGCCAAACTTGTCTAGAAAAGATTGCCAAAATACGCTATAGAAGGGGTGGTATTGACGTGCGGAGAAGGGTTGGGAATGCAGCAAACAACAGGCGCGTTGCAAACGCGAACAATCAGCGCCCAATGGATCAAGGTAGATATGGATACATGCCCCGGGCAGATGTGTGGGCTATCGGGGAGGAAGGGGTGGATTCCACAACAATCAAGGAGGATTTCAGAATCCCCAGAATGAGAATCAGAACACACATGGAGGATTTAACCAAGGGGGACTTATTAGATAAGTAGCCCCAGTATGTTGGGCTTGCCGGACGACAGTGCACCTTGCGCGCGTATATGGAAGTCAAGGGAATGTACAGAATGGCCAATTCCCAAGAGGGGGGACAGGTTATCTTCCACCTTATAGTACACAGACAAGAGAAGGTATTGCCCAAGATCAGACATTGGGGGTCATTCTGAGGTTGGAGGTAAGGGGAAAATGATGCCGGTAAAGGATTACCGGCATCGCTTACCGCTACGGGCTATTCTGACCATCTAGACCGCTATTTACGGTACCCTAAAGTACGATGCAGTAAATAGCGGTTTTGGGTCGCGCGCGTGACACACCATGCCGATATTAGCGGCATGGCGTAAACCGGAGCTGATCACAAGTAACGTACACGTGTAAATAACGGCCTCCTTAAGGCCGTAAAGTACCTTACCTGCATGGAGTACATACAGGCATCTCAGTGAAGGTGTAAAGAACCCTGAGCAGTGGTTCCCAGAGCCACAGGTGCACACAATCAGCACAGGTGTAGGCAATGGAGTCTGCCACAGCAGAAAAGGATCACACCCACACACAACACCCCCTCCCACACCAAGATGATACCAATAGCAGTACATGAAGCAGGATGCCCTGCTTGTAAGGCCACAACTACAATAACAACACCAACAACACCAGGCCCCACCACAGAGGAGACACAGGAGGACAAGAAGGGTGAGACAGGCCCAGCATGCAGCACCAGTGCAGCCACCGTCACCACCCCGACAGCCCCCAATCCCACGCATCGGGTCCGGTCCCTCAAGCTAACCCCTGAGCAGATCCACACCCTGTACCAGCTTCACTGTGACACCAACATCACCATAGTTGACCTGAGAAATGACGTGATAGCGAGCATCAGAAATACGCACCACTACCCCCCTCAACTGAAGGTGGTGTCTGTGCCCCACTTCCATGCCACAGGCACCTACCAGCAGACAGTGGGCCCCATGCATGGCATATCACAACCATACATTTCACGGACACAGAACCAAGTGCTGGATCACCTCCTCAAGCACACAAGGGACTACAAATCCCTACCATGGACTACCCATGTGATATATGACACATAAGTTGCATCCCATGCATTCGCAGGCATGTCAAATTGCATAGGTACCCTTGACTGCACCCACGTGGAGTTGGCGGACCCGCATGGCATGGAGGTGGCGTATCGCAACCGCAAGCAATACCACTCCACCAACGTGCAGACGGTATGCAACCAAGCAGGATCATCACACATGGGAGGGTCTGACATCCAGGATCAACTCATGACCCAATGGCCCAGCTGAACTCCACGCTACCCCTCAACATGGGGCGACAAGCAGGACAACGTGCCTGGCTTCTTGGTGAGTTGTCTGACTGTGCCATGCCAGTGCATTGGTGTCATAAGGTGAGTGCCTGCATACTCAAACCGGGTTGAAATGTTGACGCCAGTGCACGATGTGCGCCCCACCAAACACTGTGCCACAGAGCCAGTGTAACAGCATATGAGTACAGAATCCCACATTGATGAAGTAAGGCACACACCTAACACTACATGACCAACATGTGACAAGGCCACATCCCACAACACATGCACCACTCATCGGCGGTCCTCACACACCGTAAGGGCATATAGGAAGACACAATGCATATGCATTATGTGGCTGCTTCCAGCATATCACCACACTGGAGAGTCATCCCTGGGAGCGGATCGAACTGAGGCCAGCAGGGATACCACACCGCATCACCGGTTCAGCACACCCATAGAAGTGCTGGAAGTCACCATATTACGGATCTGTGCAGTATGATGAACATGCCACTGACGACAGCCAACACACTCAACTACGGATTCTCACAGTACACAGCACTTCATGGATCTAACCCCAAGGCTGCTGCATGCATAAACGATGCTTGTACTACAAGATGTGCGTGCAATAGTTCATAGATCATCTCGAAGACGCTACCCCCTACATCATTCCATTGCACAGGACACATAGCGGGGCCAGGAAAGGGGTAAATGCATCCATGGACATGTGCGTATGGGCATAAATGACCTGCTGCCATGTAAGACTAGTTCAGTTCTCCACCATGACAGTCCAAACACTTACCTTCATTGCCTACACATGCAGTTGATGGTGGCTGTCCCTTGACACTGTGGCTCAGGACCCCAGTCAGAAACCCAAAGAACAGGCCCGAGGAGGCCTTCAATACTGCCCATACCCGTGCACGTGTGGTTATGAAGCAGGCACTTGGCTTGTAGAAGGCACAAGTGAGTTGAGTAAACTGGTCGGGTGGGGCACCCATCTACTGCAATGTGAAGGTGTCGAAGACCGCCATGACATGTGTAATGCTGCAAAAAATGTGCATCCCTTGGAACGTGGCCCTGTCCCCTGACATGGGACTGCTAACACCAGATGATGATGAAGAGTAGGAGGAGGAGGAAGGGGCAGGACAGCATCATGGTGCCGGTGCTTAGGAGGGACATGTCGTGTGGCAAACATTGATTGGACATTAAAGCCGAAACACAAGTCAGCAGAGGGTGACATGACAAGGGGACATAGGGCACTGTGTGTGGGGATACTTGTACGCCATGCACTGTCAGATATCATAATACGCATGCTCAATGATGAATGTCCACACAGGTTTAACTTTGCAACACAAACAATATATTGAAATTTAAAGTGCATAAGTTTAAAACATACCCTCCACCAGCCCACCCCCCTTCCCCCCAACTCCCCAACACTCCCTCACCCCCTCCCTCCCAACTCCCCAACACACCCTCACCCCCCAACCACCTCCCCCCCAACTCCCCAACATACCCTCCACCACCCCACCCCCCTCCCCCCAACTCCCCAACAGTAGTCCCATGGTGTCCATCAAGGCCACATGTGGCAGCTATGCAAACTACTCCGTGCTCCCGGGGCTGGCATGTTCCAGCGGCGCTGTGAACGTAGTGAACGTCGCAGTGGGCTTGCCGGGGTTGAGCGACTGGTTGAGGGGGTGTCCTCTTGCTGAGCCAGTGAGTAGGACGCGCAGCCTCAAGGGCATCAGCAATGCGTCCGAGGACTTCGCAAAGGCGGTTTGTATTGTCCGTCACCACCTGACACATTGCCCTTAGTTCCTCAAGCCACTCCACCCTGCCCTGGCGATTGTCTTGCATCACCTCAGTGATGAGAGCAGTGAGCTGTGCTGCACGCTGTGCATCAGTTGACGGGGTGTCACCCCTGCAGGGGATTGGTCTTACATGCCCTGACAGGGCTTCAACTGGGGGACTGGGCACGGGATTGGCAGCTTCCTGTGCTTCTCCATGTGCACATCGGCCAGGTGTGTCAGGCTCCCCTGAGTCGCTGCACGACACCTGTGGGTAATTGCTGGGCTCTGGGGTGAGGACGGTGGGGTATGAGTCCTCCTCTGATGCTCCACAGATGGACAAGGGGCTGTCCACGGTTTCCAGGGGGGCTGTGGCTGCCACCTCCCCAGCGATGCTGGACTCCGCGGACCTTGGGGTGGACAATGTACCTGGCGCCGATGCAGGGAGGGATGGGGGTGGTGCACCCTCCATGGGCCTTGAAGGAGCTGGTGTGGGTGTGTACTTCCTGGCTGGTATGCGGCGGACCCTGCCTTTGCCCCTGGAGGTGGGACAGCTTGTCTCGGGCTCCTCGCTGTCATGCTCAGTGCCTGTGGGGGTAGAAGAGAGGGACAGCATGAGTGATTATTTGAGACGCAAATTACAATAATGGCTACATTCACATATTCAGTCATTTGGGGTTTATTGCCTTTTGGGGATGCAACAGCACTACTTTCTATTCATGTGTGTGATATATACGCAGGTGTCACAGTCACCCTCAACTGCAGGTCATCCCACCGCTTGAGGCAGTCCCTGGGGGTGTGGGGGGGTGGTGCTGACTGCGCTCACCCTCTGGGCCACTAATGCCCAGGTGTTCTTTTTCCGGAGCACCGGCCCTCTACGCATGTCCCCGCTGAACACGATGTCGGCGTGCTCCTCAAGGGTGTTTACCAAGGCCATTCACCAGGGCTGAATCGCTGCTTGCGGAGCCGGTCTGCTGTCTTCTTTGGGGCTTTTGGCATTCCTGCAGGGTGTGATGGCCTTTTCCAGGGTTCAAAATGCTCCCAAGGGTGCTGCCTGGTGAGGATGGCAATGGATTGTGTTTTTAAAGATGGCCGCCGCGCTCCTTCCCGTTATTGTGCGATGACGATATTTGCGGTTCCGTTATTTGACAGTGGCCGTAATTTACAGCAGCCGTAATTTACGGCCACCGTAAAACCATGGCGGAATCCGGCATGGACCATGGTGCTAATAGCACCATGGTCCACCGCCTGACTTGTAATGAGGGCCATTGACTCAATTAATTGTGATTCAAGGAAGTAAGCGCAGGAAGAGTAGGAATTATGGAAGTGAAGGGGGTATATCTTTATCCCCCACTGAAGCATCGTGGTGAAAAGATAGCACTGGGAAGCTGGTGATGCTAGTAGCTTTGTTAAAGGTCACGCGTGAACAGCTGCATTAATCAATCCAAGATGATTATATCAAGACAACACAGATGGAAAAGGAACCTGCATGGAAGAGCAAGATTCTCACATATCCCATGGCAGGACAGGATGAAGTGGTCATAGAAGAGATGAAGAAAATGGACTGTCCTGACAGAACAGAAATAGCTGGATCACATGGATGCTGGGAAAAGACCTAAGTCTTAGTTTATGGATGAGTCAAATCCAAGAAAGGATGGGAAGAAGGATGTCCTGTGCGGCTCATCTATTAAAGCCATAATACGTACAAGAATTACAAAGAGTAAATGATGGATGTTTTAAGTCATGGGACAAGCATGCCAAACTCCTGTCATGGGTACAAGATGAATCAGGTCCAATGGTTGTGATTCCACTGGCGAATGTGACACTGCTTCCGAAGAGAAGGAAGGAAGCATGTGCGGGATAACATAGGCTGCAAAACTACAGTTGAGGTTTCCAGAATGGGAGCAGGGACAGCTGTCCTGATGGATCGATATTGGGCTTGTGGGCCTTGAGCCTACATGAAGCTGGTCAAGGTTTGAGGAGGAACATGACCATGATATGGTTGAATAAATTGTCATTGGCCCTCATTACAAGTCAGGCGTTAAGGGTTTAACGGTGCCGTTGGCGCCGTTAACCCTTAACGCCTGATTCACACTTTAACGCCTGCTTTTTGCAGGCGTTAAAGTCCAAGGCGCTAAGCGACCTTGGTGCTAATTACGGCACCAGAATTTACGGTGCCGTAATTAGTGCCTTCCCCATCCCCATTATGCCCTATGGGGCAAAAATGGGAATGGGGAAGGGCAAATGGTGAATGGGGAATTACCGCCCCACTCACCTTGGAATGGGGCGGTAATTCCGCCATCCACCATGGCGGAATCCGGCATGGACCATGGTGCTAATAGCACCATGGTCCACCGCCTGACTTGTAATGAGGGCCATTGACTCAATTAATTGTGATTCAAGGAAGTAAGCGCAGGAAGAGTAGGAATTATGGAAGTGAAGGGGGTATATCTTTATCCCCCACTGAAGCATCGTGGTGAAAAGATAGCACTGGGAAGCTGGTGATGCTAGTAGCTTTGTTAAAGGTCACGCATGAACAGCTGCATTACCCCGCGCATGTGACTAGAGAGAGTCTTGCTGCACCGATTGCGGAAGACTGGTTCAATCCAAATTTGTTAGCGCATGTTGCATTTTTTATAATGAATTCCATGTCAGAAATGTACTGCTGGGCATACACTAAGAACGATTAGAGGGGTAATATCTTGACCGAATGGTCCATTTCAGCATTTACATATTGATTATGTTGATATGCTGCAAGTATGTAATGGATACAGGTATCAGATAGTGGTGGTGTGTCCCTTTTCTAGGTAGACTGAGGCGGGTCCATGTACATACCCTGATGCCACTTGCGCAGCAAAGTTTCTAGTATGAGAAGTCTTTCCAAGATTAGGTGTGTGTGAAGTGCTGAGATCCGATAATGGGCCACATTTTGTCAATGAGGTGTTTGAACCGCTAGGGCTCGAATTAAATATTAAACACAAGTTTTCTTCTGCTCTTCACCCGCAAGCGAACAGGATATGTGAGAGACTCAACATCCTCCTTAAAGAAAGGATTGCCAAAATAAAGTTAACTCTGAAGAAGGGATGGCTGTATTGCCTGCCCTTAGCTTTATATGCCCTACGGAATCAGCCTGGTTCGGATCATCACCTCACCCCCCACGAGCAACTGACAGGACACTGAATGAGAACACCACTTACTCCTCCATCTCAAAGTAGAAGGGATGCCCAGAGTACAGCTAAAATTTTAGGTGATGAATTAAATTACTATTTGACATGTATGACGTCTAGCATTTTTCTCATTTCAGATCAACATGGGGTAGGTCTCAGAACACAGATGAAGACAATCCAGCAGCCGGTTCAATTGGACTTTTAGCAGCACTCAAGTTATTTGTTGGAGATTCGGTCCTCCTAAAGAATTTTACCAGAAAGTGGCATGAGCCACGTTTCCATGGCTCCTTTTGGGTTGAAAATATAACTCACTCAGCTGTTAAGTTTCAAGGAAGGCGATCTTGGCTTCTACATCTACAAAGGTGAGAACGACCCTCCTACCATTGCCAATCCAGAAGCAAGACAAGAAGATGAATTTCAGCCTGTACAGACCAGATCGATGATAAGGAAGGAGGACGAAAAGACAATCAGCTAATAAAAGCAGATTTTGCATTTGTACTAAGGTTCACCTAGACAATCCTTATAGATACTCTTTCTGAGAACCTTAGGGATCTTGAAAAATGTAACTTTAGAAATGTACTGACGTATCAAAGTTATGCCTAAACGACAGTTCCTAATTAAGAATTGGAAACATACTCAATATCTGGTCTCATTTCTTGGTACATATTTGTTTTAAATAATCAACCCCTATGGTCCTCAAAGACAGCGATGTGTATAGGCTTCTGCTTGCTGTTTTTGAGTTTATATTCCAAGCTTATCCTGCTCTTGTTAGAAGAGACGTTGATATTCATCTTTTTTTACAAGATCCTAAAGATGGGGCAGTGATTAGAAGGCTGTTAATTGCAATTATTGAACAAGTATTGTAACTGCAAGTATAAACTGGTTTGGTAAAGAACATTGACATGAGAAATATAGAAATTGATGCGGCCCTAAGAGGATGAACAAAATGTGGTGAAACGTTTGGGTGTATTATGTATTCCTGCATGACCACACTCTTTATTTTTTTATTTCTCACGTTTCACAGCCACTATTACACTAGCAGTTCTGCAGAGGCAGAAACTTTTATAGTTTCCTCCTCTATGGGAACTGCTGTTGCTTTACCAATTACCGATGAAACAAAATCATTTGTGATGTCTCCCTTTAGTAGAGCTGCTTTAGAGCTTTTTCCATGTGTTGCAACCCTTCTGCTAGGGAGATGAAAGAAAAGCGTAGAGGATGATAATGAGGGGATAAATACATACCTACACAATGCAGCATATTTGGGTCACAACATGTGGTATCAACACATGAAAAGTGTGGGAGAGAGAATGTCTAAAGAGAGTTGTTAAATCTGCGCTCTCATACACTACGGCATGAATTCCACCCAAACTTTCATTTATAGAGAAGTTCCAGATACCGTGATGCCAGATGTCTTGTTCACCTTGCCGTATGTATGACTCGAGAACAGTTCCAGGAAAATTGGGACACTTTTTGCGGTGGAGATTGAAAGAATCATTCCCATTCCAAGATGATTATATCAAGACAACACAGATGGAAAAGGAACCTGCATGGAAGAGCAAGATTCTCACATATCCCATGGCAGGACAGGATGAAGTGGTCATAGAAGAGATGAAGAAAATTGACTGTCCTGACAGAACAGTAATAGCTGGATCACATGGATGCTGGGAAAAGACCTAAGTCTTAGTTTATGGATGAGTAAAATCCAAGAAAGGATGGAAAGAAGGATGTCCTGTGCGGCTCATCTATTAAAGCCATAATAAGTACAAGAATTACAAAGAGTAAATGATGGTTGTTTTAAGTCATGGGACAAGCATGCCAAACTCCTGTCATGGGTACAAGATGAATCAGGTCCAATGGTTGTGATTCCACTGGCGAATGTGACACTGCTTCCGAAGAGAAGGAAAGAAGCATGTGCGGGATAACATAGGCTGCAAAACTACAGTTGAGGTTTCCAGAATGGGAGCAGGGACAGCTGTCCTGATGGATCGATACTGGGCTTGTGGGCCTAGAGCCTACATGAAGCTGGCCAAGGTTTGGGGAGGAACATGTTCCCTGGTGCTTATTCATGTTCCGGCATTAGTGATTCCCCAGAGTGACCTGAACATTGGTGAATTTCCAAAAGCAGATGCCCATTTAAAAAGGAGAAGATCGCTTCAATTCCTAAATCAAACCAGACGAGAAAACTACTTTTCAGCTAAATCAGTAGACGCATATGAGGCTATTCCATATGAACATAGACTGTTCAGCAAGACTGCTTCAATCTTCATGACTATCTTCATGCCTGGAATCCAGACGATGGCCAATGCTAAATGGTTACAGATTACCAGATGGGAGCTTCTGCAGATGATCTACACCACCAAAAAAAGGATTCAATGCTATTAAAGAAGAGCTGAGGGTTATACGACTGTTGACCCTGAAAAACAGATATGTCCTTGACATGATCACAATAACGGAAGGAGGAGTTTGCACCAAAATCAGGCCATATTGTTGCACGCTCACACCTTCTCATGATGATGAGAATGGGACCTTGACAGAGGCCATAACGTTGTTGACAAACTTGCATACCAAGATAGAAGACGAGAGAGAGATTACTGCCGATGACAGCTTGTTTGCGTCCGCATTCTCATGGATTCGGTAATGGATGGCAAACATTTTCAAGCTTTTTGGAGCAGTGTTAGTGATGGTGATGTTTGGATTTTGTGTGATCGGGATAATCAGTGTAAGAAGACAGCGAAGGAGGCTGTAGGAATGAAGATTATGATCGATGTCGAATCAGGGTTTGGACCCAATGAGCTGACTAATGAAGAAATCAGAAAATACATAGAGGCCAATATCGCAGCACCTGAGGGAACAAAGTTCCTGTATCCAAAGAATCACAAGAAGTGCGTAAAACAATGGGTCTATTGTAACCCAAAAGGACAGTGCAGTTACACGACCTGGAGTGCGGATGAACATATCAAATCAGCCAGATCCTTGAAAGGAGTAATGAAGATCTGGACCTTGAAGAAGCACTTTTTCAGAAGAAGGTATTAAGATGTGCAAAACAATGGAGTGGTTGAAGGATCGACCAGAGGGGGGAGTATACAGGAGCAGCTGAATGCCTCTGCAGGAAGTCCCAACCCTCTCATTCCGGTATGTTGAGAATCTGAGACTGCACCATGATTAACATCAGTACTTATGATCATACCACAGCGAGTGTTTCAGAGAAGGTATCCGCTGAGAAAACCACTACCAGATGTATGCCCGAAGAGATGACAATCTAAGAGAGGAACTCCCCAAAGGAATATGAGAAAGAGCAAAAGAGGAGTTAGTTATGTCACGAGGGACAAGAAGTGACGCACTAAGAAGGTCAGCTAAAGAGAATGTATGGATCATATTAAAACTGATGATGAAGTTAAAAGTCAAGTACACTTCCATATGCAGAAAGAAGATTGCATGTGTGTGTGAAGCACTAAAGAGAAACATATTGTTCAATAATTGTACAGATGCAGCAACGCAAGTAGATGAAGTGATCATAGAAGCTAGCTATACGTAGTAAATAGACTGCAGGCAAAGCCACCATTGTATAGAAACTGAACATCCGTGTCATATATTAGTAAACTCAAACCCACAGAGAAAGAAAGGTCGAGAGCTGTGTCGTGGCAAGAAATTAGCGGAGACCGCAGACTTGGTCGGTGAAGCTGTCTGGCCTGGTGTCAAAGTTGGAGCAAGCCAAGGCCGGTTATCTTTTCCCAAGGCAGTAAAATGTGAGAAGCTGGATCATTCTCTATTAAGGCGCAAGAAAGAACACCATTTGTGCCACGTCTATTTGTTTAAAGACATTTAATTACTGCAAAATGGACCAAATCATGCTCTCCTGTCACGTGAGCCAAGGATGAAAATAGAGATGGCCATGCAGTTCCAGAACTAAGGTAAGTGCGTGCCTATACTCCCTTATATTGCCAGAGATGAGAATACACTGCAAGGCACAGTTCAAAGACAATCGGCATGGCAGAAGGAAGGGGTGATGAGAGACATTGGGCTAATTGGATGGGGAGGTAAAGTCATGTCCGCCCCCGAGCACCTGGGTATGAGCTTACATGCTGCCAGGGAACCGAATGTTCCAGACATGGCACGAACGTGCCAACCAATTGTAGACGGCCATATAACAAAGAGCCTTATAGTTTGAGAGCCAATGATAAGTTTTGTTCTTAAAAGTGTTGAAGATGACTTTCACTAGAGGAAGGCACAGGTTGTCCACCTGACAGTAGAGCCCCAATCACAACCCGATCCCTTATACAATGTATACTTAGATGTTCCCCTTACTCATATCACAATCCTCTGTAGGTTTTTCTCAGTTGCCATTGTTGTGAAAGTTTCCCATTTATATGTAATTTTCCATCCAGTTGTGTACCCCCCAACTTGTTGCTGCTGTTTAAACACCATAGTCTGACTTTTGCCAGTGAAGCACAGCTGTCAGCTTCACTCCACTGGGCTTTTGCTCACTTTGTTATGGGGAAACTGACATGCCCTTAAAGACAGTCAGTACTGGGAGACTTTGTTTCCCTTAGTCCTTTCCAATGTTGCAACTTTTCTGCAACATGTTACAAGTGCACAATGTTCCTTACAGTACCATGCGCTTGAGTCTTCCTTTTGTTCCCAAAAACCCTAGACTCCCTCAAAGGATTTTTTAGGAGAAGTGCAGATGTGTCTTCGACAGGGCTGGTGACAGTTTACCTTTACGCTTATTTTTAACCCTTTCTGGCCATGCAAACTGCATGTACTGCGGTTGGCACAGAAAGGTGGCCTGGCTCCAAAATGGCCATGCCACGAGGTTCTTTGTCCTGTCCTTTGGCAATCTTGCCCTTTCAACTTCCCCAGGTCGAGCCGAGAGGGCATGCACTCTCCCACGAAACACCAAGCTTTTGTGGGCATCTGCATGCCTTGTGTGTGTGCCTGTGGGCTGGACTGTCTAGTTCCAATACACATCCTGGATGCCAGAGAGTCTGGTGTGCTGTGAATGACTGGGACCACAGTGGTCTGTGATTGGTCCATGTCTGGTGTGCCTGTATGTAAGCAGATCTCCCATGGGTCCTCTTTGTTTTGGTGTGACAGAGATTCTGGATAAGAGAAGGCCCCAAAGACCCACACAAGGTCGATCTCTTGAGTTCTCACTGAACGTAGGATAGGATCCAAGTATCCTGAAACTAAGAAGCCGAGTCGAGGAACTGCTGGTGACCCACTGGAATGTTTGCCAACCTGAGCCCGCTGTTGTCCTGCTGGACCCCTCTGCATCTGATCGAACCAGACGATCTGCAAAGGCGCTTCGACTCATTTGAATAGTGGGACCAACTATTCCCAGCACCTTCATGTAAACCCGCAAGTAAGCATCTTTAGAAGTGTCCCTGGGTCAACCAGTGGGCTGACCAGCTTGTGCGGGACCTTGGCTCTGAAACTGCAGCTGTTTCGAGGAGACCCTTGAAACTTGGTACATCGCAAGCTCTGTGTTCATGGCACTCTCACACTGAATTTCATACACTTGGCATTCCCAGGACTGGAATAACGAGAGCCCCCGAACTGGAGTACGCACGGTTACCGTGTCGCCCAGCCGTGGTGACAAACTTCGCAGGTGCTTTGCTGCTGTTCCCCTCTGTGCGCTGAAGCCTGCTGCAGTGAAACTTGCTCTATCCCTTCATCTGTAGTACAGAAATTGCCAATGTCCCACCAGGAAATCAATGCTGCTGAAAGCCGCACAGCTGCCGCATTTGTACCTGCAACCAAAATGTACTTGTCTGACGAAGTTTGGTCCGGAGTGCGCCGGGGGTCTGTGAATACTTGCAACCCTTACCGGTGGCCCTTAGTGCATCCAGCCACTTTTACGCACAAGTGTCCCCTCAGGGCACTCACCTTTCCACAGGTAGCCTGTGCTACCATCCCTTTCCCAACTCCTGGAACCTGTTCTGCCCTCTTGGGGAGACCCTCCACAAATAGTAGGAACTTATTCTTCATTGCCTCACCCACCTTCCTGAGCTGCTACAGACCCCGTTTTCGCCCTTCTGCATTATCACGTGCACCAGCATTCGAAAGTACATTGAGCGCTTGGCTCCTCTCTTCGTAGGGACTGGGCTGCCTCTCAGTTGGGGTTAATTTAATAAAGAATCGCCTAAACACTATTTGTACTGCTTGCTTCCTTCCCTTTTAGGTTGTGGACCGATTCTGTGCTTTTTGCCCTTTGGGCCACTTGGCATTGCATATATGTTTTATAGCAGTGTTGTATCGGTTTGATGTATTACTGTTGAGAATTTCTATGTGTTTGATTTAAAATGCCTTGAATAAATGTATATGTATGTTTAATATATATACACCTGACTGGGAGTGTTTTGTAGTGTCCTTTAGTCTGTGTGCTCATTGAGGTCTTTCAGTCACCCTCACCCCTCTTGAGACCTAGTATTGGCCGCCGCCAATGCTACCTTGATTAGTCTGGCTTGTCCAGAAGGTTACCCTGTTTCAAGAAACTAGGCTAACCTTCTGAACCTCTACCCATCAGGTCAGAGTTCAGAAATCCATCTTAACAGCCATATAGTATGATGTCACTGATTTGCCCTGAGAGCATGATCGAACGTCTGTTGATATCTGTTGTAACTCTCTGTTTTAGATAATTGATATTAAAACAGAATACTTTGCCATATTCCTGAGTTGGTTCGTTTATTTGGTCTCAGAGTTATTCTGTCCCTCATCAACTGCATGCTTGTTACCAAAAAGGGCTCTAACGCTCAACAGTGTATATAATTTTGATGACGAGACACAGGGCCTCATTACGACCCAGGCGTTAAGGGTTAACGCCGTCGTTAACCCTTAACGCCTATTCTGATTTTAACGGCTGCTTTTAGCAGCCGTTAAAATCCATGGCGCTAACCTGCCATGATGCTAATTACGCCACCGTAATTTACGGTGGTGTAATTAGCGCCTTCCCCACTCCCATTATGCCCTATGGGGCAAAAATGGGAATGGGGAAGGGAAAATGGGAAATGGGGATTTACCGCCCCACTCACCTTGGAATGGGGCGGTAAATCCACCATCCACCATGGTGTAAACGTAGTTTACACCATGGTGGTAAAGTTGGCGCAATTAGCGCCTGGGTCGTAATGACCCCCACAGACTGATCTTTAGTTTTAGTTTCCTAGGTAGGGAAACTCTCCTTTGGATATGGACAGATAATCCTTTATCCAACCCTATCCAACCCTTTCTATTTCAATAAAGATGTCTTATGTCTGCATCTCATTTCTGATCCCTCACACCGCACAGACAAACCAAATGAAGAGTGCCATAGGTATACTCTAGAAATGTAACTATGGGTGGGCTTACAATAAAGATGCCACCTCACTCTTGGGCTCCAGCCAACCAGACAAGCAAACTAAAGAGTATCAAGACACACTCCACAAAGGACATAATATTAAGATACCACCTCACCTCTTCTTGTAAAATAACAGACTAGGTAAAAATATTTGTAAAAAAAGATTTAAAACACAGACAGTTCATTCACTCATCAAAAACACTCACCCTTTCAACCGACCTGGCCTCATCTGACTCCACACATAAACGCCTATTTTCTTTTTTAAAACACTTTATTTTGGATCGAAGGCATACGGGTACAACAAAACGGTACAGTATTAATAGATTATTTTTCTGTTACTGTTCAGCACCTCTCTCATGTTCATACTTTTCAAAATGAGTCTCTTTGCCTTCGAGTGTTTCCATTTTTCAGCTCCTTAACCCACTTCCCTCCACCCACCTCTCCTCACCCTCCCCCTCCCCGCTTTAACCGTAACTTCAAGATACGGAGTTCAACAGGTGCAAGATCCATGCATAAGATTTGATTTGGGTTTATTTCGGCCTACTATTGATGGAGCTTATATAACATGTGTGTTCTTATGAAGATGAGGTTTGAAGTATTGGGCTTCTCTGTCGCTCACCCACTCATGGAATGGGGTCCAGACCGTCAAGAACTTTAGGCATTTTCCAGCATGAGTGTGCATATTTTCTCCATGGCCATCACTCCCCAAACCTTGACCCACCATGCTGTTATAGGGCCTGCTTCATTTTTCCAATTCTGCGCTAGAGTCATTCTTGCCGCTGATAACAGGTGGGTGATGAAGGTGGCAATCGCCCCTGACATTGCATATTTGCCTTCTACAGGGACACCTAAAAGGATTGTTTTCGGGGACATCGGGAGTTCGACGCCGGAGATGTCTTTTATATGGCCCAGTATTTCCTTCCAGTAGGCCACTGCTTTGGGGCATGTCCACCACATGTGGAATAGGTCTCCTCTCTCTCCACAGTTCCTCCAGCAGCTTGGCGAATACGTCTTAGTGATCTTATGTAAGCGGTATGGGGGCATGTACCATCTGAGGCACAGTTTATAAGCAGATTCTTTAATCGTGGTGCATCTAGAGGTACGTTGTGCTCGTGACCATATTTTGCTCCAGTGTTCCTCCGTTAATGACTCTTGCAAATCTCTTTCACAGTTCTCTTGGTATGGAAGGCGGTCTGTCGTTTGGGCGTTGGAGAGGAGTTTGTAGAGTCTGGTGACACCTTTTGTTGTCTAACCTCCTGCAGCGTTAGCTCTAGACCTGACGGTGATCGTGTGCCCGCCCTTTTCACCGTTGGGTGAGTTATCCAGTGCCTTTTTGCACATATCTGTAATGCTCCCTTTTCCCTATGCCGAATTTCTGCTGACAGTCTGTGAATAGTAGTGGGGAACTGTCTTTATACATCTCTTTTAGGGATAAACGCCTATTTTACCCTTACTTCAAATCAATGATTTGCTTTTCCTGTCAAAGTGCACTTGTGTAAAATGGTCTATGAAGTGCACCGAAGTGGGGCTCCTTCAATTCGCCATGCACAGCTGGACACTGGCACCACACCTTCGGACATCAGATATGCCTTTAACCAGTATGGGGCCTGTAGACCTCCCCCATTTAACATGCACGAAAGACTGGTCCCTCAGAGAAGCGCTACAGACGATTTGTGCAGACAGGAAACCCCCAGCCTCTCAGAAAGCCTGGATATCACATCAGGGTCACCAAATGTGGGGGTAGACCTCCGATCTCACCAAAAGTAGGCCCACCTCTTAAGTGCACCTTTGTCCTTAAAGCAAGGTTTTTATTGAAACGCCGGGAAGGTCTAGACGACTATTTAGAGACCGAACTAAACCGATTCTCCTCGAGCAAAACAAATGTTTCACATTATATACATTTTGCAACAGTTACAACACTCATTTCATTACAAAGTCATCACCCCAAACATGATTGGTCATCCCTATACAAAGAAATCTAATCCCCCTCAGTTCCCATGCTCTCATTGGATACATTCATTGAACATCCATCCCGTTTCAACGTACATTTGCATTATCTAATATTCGCAGCACACCCCTTTTTGGAATCTTTCTATACTAGGTAATGACACAATCACATGGTTACATATTCATGCAGAACAATACTAACTTATTACAGGTTCTAGCTGGTGGGAGACCTCTAACTCTGGTCATGATACACCTGGCTTAACCAAGAATACCTCAACAATATGAGGAGGTAGAGAAACAAACAAGTACCCGTTGAGCTGACAATAAGCATCTTATCCACCCAGACTTGCTGGTTTCCTTATTTCACGCTAATCTCTAACGACTACCATTTCAGCATGGATAGCCTCTAGCTACATCCTGGTCATTCCTGAGAACCTGATCGAAACCCAGAAACCCATAAATCAAGTGTCCACTCTACCTTTAAGCACCTTTTGCACTGGGTTTATTACCTGGCCCAAAATGTCCCTACCAGGTGGCCGGACTTCCATGGATACTGAATAGCAGACTACCATGTATTTACATTTCCACTTCACAATAGCACTGTTGTGAAACCCTTGCCTGGCCACAACTGACCATGTTCATGTTATTGCAGCTGCCCGAAAGCAGTTAGCTGCCTTCCCCTAGCTCTCAAACTCGCTCAACCAGCTTCCCAAATCACACAGAGTATATCTCGCCACCCCAGGTTTCTGTGGCCTACACAAACCCCAACCACGAGGGGACCTGAAGTGTACAGAGTTGTGTATTCGCCATGTTCCCTTTATTCCCCAACTGTCCCAAACACATTTCCCTGAAAACCCCTGTGTATGTATGTCTGTGCATTTATGTTCAAGACTTCTGTGTCTCCTCACAGTGGCTTCCCCATCCGCAAATCTCTTTTCTTACGTGCGCATATGAAGCTCCTTTCTTCCCATCTTTAGGCGCTATGTGGCACGCCACACAACTGGATTGTGTTCATATTGTATCAGCAGACTTGTCATTATGATGCTATGCATGTGCGAATCTAAAATGTATCAACTATACACAAAGTAACACTAATAGTAACACTCGTCCCATTCGCATTAACTACACTTAATACATACTAAATCGCAACATCACACCAACATCGTCACCACCCCATTCACCAATATGGCATGCACAACTAAAACCCCTCTTCCCATTGAAATGTGTATCAACTACCCCAACAACCACCATCTACTTGGTGAAAACCCTTGGAGGCAGAGGTGATCCCGAATGGCAGAACACGAATTTGAAAATGAGAATTGCCAATGGCGAACCTCAGATACTTCCTTTACTTGTGATGAATAGGCACATAAAAGTAAGAACCGTGAACGTCCAATGGTACCATCCAATCCTGGAGCTGGAGGGCCTGGAAGATCTGAGAAAGAGTGACCATCTTGAACTTGTCCTTCCTGAGGAATTTATTCAAGTGTCTCAAGTCCAAGATTGGGTCGCAGTACTCCGTCCTCCTTGGATATTAAGAAGGGGAGTTCCATCCTTGGTTCCTCTCCACTACAGGCACTGGCTCTAAGCGCCCTTCTCCAGCAGTATGCAAAACTCCTGCAAAAGTAGCAGATCTGGATTCTTGAAGGACTGACTCCCTAGTGGACAATCAGAAGTAATGCCTTGCTCTTTTCTTCCAGATGCTGAGTCAGCCTGCCCCCCACCATCATCCTGTGGAGCAAGGTCTCAGAGAGGTTTTGGCGTAGCGTTGGAGGTTGCAGATGTCAAGGGGGTTGCAGCTGCTTGTGTGGATTTACCACCTTGTCCTCGTCCACCACAAGGAAATCTCCTTTGGCCCGTTTGTGTGCTGTGACCTCTTTTCCTTCCAACCGATGAGAAATAGCAAAAGGGCCACCCCCTCCAATCCTGCGAAGCCATGTGAGCCTGTTGCGGCTGGACATTTGGTGCAAAGCCCAGCTTACTCAACCAGGCAAATCTCCTCATATATCGAGGCCTCAGGAACATTCGGAGTTCCAAATTCCAGGCCAAAAGGAGGAGTGTCCTGATCAAAAATAAAATTGAAGACATACATTACGAGGTTGCGGGTAGTCCGCCGGAAGTACCAGCACCCTACCAGCAACCTCGGCTTACCATTTCTGCCGCCTGATATCCCGGTAATACCAAGATATTACAGACAGTGGCAGAACAGTAAGTTGCCATAGGACTCCACGGAAATGGGAACACTCAAACACTGGCATCGTTGTTAAAGGTGCCAGTGCTTCAGTGAATTATCTGCCGGCATGGGCCTGTACTACTGGCAGGTCAGGCCAGCCGGTAGTTCATAGCCCTTACAGACAGACTCAGAGTGAGCCGGTCTGGAAAAGGTGCCGGTAACATTGTTACAGCATATTATTTCTGGACCGGCTCACTCCTAATGAGGGCCAATAACTTGAAAAAGTCTGTTCGAGGCAGAGGTTTAAAAACCTTCAACACGTCCGTGAAAGACATCAATGGCTTTGACCTTGATGGTCACGACATCAATGGTCTCGATGTCGAGGAACTCAATGTGAGTTCTGTCAAAAGGGTAGAGGTGTGAGGCTTAACCTTCAGCATATCTCGAGACTTTCCAGAGCTTCTCAAAGGAACTTAGAAGGTTTCTTGCACGTCAGCAACAACGTTTGTGGGCTCTTAATCGGCTTCACGAGGCTTGATAGGGTCGGAAGACTTCTTCAACTTTTTCAAAGGGCCAGGAGAAGCTGCCTTCTCAAAAACCCTCATCTTCCTGAGGCACATGTTCTCCAATTCAGCTTTGGTAGCCGACTAACCTGGGAAAGTCACTCATAACATAACATAGCCTACAGCGCTCCCCATACCTGTGCCCTGTAATTATTGAAGGGTGCTCCATCATGGGTGTTCGTATCCAACTGAACTCCCGGATACCTTGATAGCCTCAAAAGCTCATCTAACCATTCCCCCATTAAAGCCGTGAATACGCTTTTCATGTCCCATTTGGCCAACATGACACCAGCAGTCTGTTTTTTCAATGCATAAATCCACTTCCCTGACCCTACAGTGAGCAAAGGGAGTGTCTCCATCAAGTTATTCTGGTCCATGTGTGACCATAGGACAAAATATACCTTCCCCTGTCCCTTCTGGAGCAATGGAAATTGAGTTACGCTCACTTTACTGGGGCTCTCCCCCGTATTTCCCTTGCTTCCCACTATGGCCATATGAGCACCTGAGCGTGTCCTAACACCCCATGGTGTGATTTCCGTAGCCGCCGATGCTGGAGCGAGAGGTGGGGCTACTGCACCCTGCTCTCCCAGCTAAACATCCAATTCTCATTTATCCTCCTCATTCTCTGCCCCTGCTATCACATCCCCTGGACATTCTATGGGCATGGAAGCATACTCGGCACTACCGTAGCACACTGGATCCCATTCTCCTTGCTTAATTTCTGTACCCAACGCAACACTTTCCTCTTTGAGGTCCACGCTGACCTCATTAATAAATGACCTATGAAGCCTAAAAGGGACTTATCAATGCCTCCACTTCCCTTCTACATCCTTTGCCTGCCTATTCACTTCTTCCTACTCTTCACTTCTCTGTTGCCGCAACAGCACTACCTCTTCCTCTGCTAGTCTCAACACTTCTTCTACATTTTTCTACTCTTGGTTTTCCACTGCCATTCGCAACCTATACTATATCCAAGTGGTAGAAGGCACAGTTTTTCCTTATTCACCCATTCTTAGCCCTTCACCTAACCTTTTAGTCGATGGTCGCACTCTCTCTCGCTCCTCCACCCTTAACCTCTCTGCAACCTAGCTGAGAGTTATAACTCCATGGGAGTTATTCTCTTTTTCGCCTTCTGTTATGAATCTCTCTGCAGTCCTGACCATTGAATCAGTTACCCTTCAACTTCCCTCAGTATCCCATCTTTCAGAAACTGTAGCCTAAGGAGGCGTTGCCCATGTCAGCCTCGTAATCACTGGATTGGTCGCTGTAGAAAATGGGGATTCAAACTCAGGATTGGTATACCCTTCTAAGGGTCGACAAAGTATAGCACCCATAAGAGGGCTGTGCAGAAGGAATCCCTGCAACCTCCTTTCTCCGGCCTTCCTCCCCAGTTTTAACATTGTGGGCCTTTCCGCCCTTCTCATGCATCTTCCACAATTCTAAAATATTTAAACAATTCTCTAACTTTATACCCTCATGCCTAGTAACTAAGAAGGTATACAGGTTTTCCATCATTCTCTTATTGTAGGTCCACTCATCAGGCCAAGAATGAAGCATTTTACCCTTAGTTTCCTGCAGACATTATGGATGATATTTCTAAATCCTTAACTTATACCCAGGAAGTACCTGACACAAGAGATTCATTGGAGTCTCCATACTCCAACCAAGTCCAATTCTAACAATTTTATTCCAAGAATCAACAATCTGAGCACGGAAGCCAAACCCACGGTATAACATTTCAACCCAAAGACCCCCTTTTTTCTCCTTCCCAATTTCCTAAGTTTCCACACAATCCCACAACTTGTTAGCTGGCACCACGATCACCTCACTTAGCTATTCCCTTCTAATTATACTTCCATATACTTCCCACTCTTACACAAAAGACAACACATTAACAAAAAACATTATGCCATCCAAAATACTCTTTACTTCTTCATCATCTCTTCTTCATCCCTTTTACAACATTCTCTGCTACAATGTTGTGTTTTTCTGACTACTGAAAGATACCCTTCTCTACTTTGACTAAGCAAGAAAAGAAAAAAACTATGTCAAAATATTGGTTCAGTGAGGTGAGCGCTCAAACCGCTGTGATGAATCTTGTGGAGTCCTCACTGATCCCCAGCCTGAGATGTGCTCCCATGTTGCCAGGGGACGGCAGTCGCTTCCTGATCCTGTCTCTGGGGGTGGTATTATGAGGGAGGATCACATGGGAGGAGATTGCTGTCGGGGGGAGGTGGTAACCCCATCAGAAGAGACGCAGTAGTCTTCCATTCCATGTGAAGAAGACCCTATAATTCCTAAATTCCTGATGGCATGCTGTCATTATAAAAATCTCTCTAGTTGTAAAACTCTAAAACCTCTTCTTAATAGACATTTTAGGCAGGATAACATTCAAACCTCATATGTCCATAACCCACACATATA
Source organism: Ambystoma mexicanum (assembly GCF_040938575.1). Classification (NCBI taxonomy): domain Eukaryota; kingdom Metazoa; phylum Chordata; class Amphibia; order Caudata; family Ambystomatidae; genus Ambystoma; species Ambystoma mexicanum. The sequence continues at coordinate 319,399,544 of NC_090926.1, read as the reverse complement.
ACTTCCTGTCTCTGATGGTTTTGTTTTAAATAAAAATCCCAAACAAAAATCCTATAAAACCTATGGACTCCCACAAAGTATCAAGTACTGAGATAAGGAAGAGGAAGCAGGAGTCAATGTGGATCAACAGAAACACTAAGTTAAACATGCAGACTTGTGATTATAGTGCAATCCCACTATGCGGGACGTTTAAAAATGGTGCCGACATCTGTAATGCAAAGGAAAGGCGAACGTAAAAAAGCAGAATCACGGGAGAAGTCAGAGGTATGGGAGTGGTCTGTGCTGATGAGAACAGGTGTTCTCAAGCTGCCGCTTGCAGGCAGTGATTACCGGCGTGGTGCAAGGCCAAAGAATATCCTGAAGGCACCTGGAGAAGACCGATGGGCCACCAGCAACCACAGCAGAGCTGCCAGCAGCACGGGCAACACGAAAAGCAGTAGACTTACCTGCAGATGCACGCAGACACAGCAGAGAAGCTAAGAGAGGGTCTGCAGAGTGGAGAATGCCATCACAAGGTGAAAGCTTCACCGGAAACAATGTGCCACAGGTTGGAAGAACTGCCAGACACCAGTGAGATGGCCCAGAGCTGTTGGGAACCCAGAGGCATAACGACAGGCATGAGAACCATTAAGAACTTCATTGAATACCGACCAAATAGAAAACAAAGACAGAATTTGCACAAATCGTCATGAATGAGATGTCAATATGGGGAAGATTGGAGCAAGTATTGTCACAAGCCAATGAATGTTAATGAAAGATTTGAAAGTCAAGGCTTGAACAAGTCTCCATATATGAGATATCAATGTAGGGAATGGTGGAGCAAGTATCACCAAAAGCCAATGAACACTATGGAAGAATTAAAAGGAGTGAACTTGAACAAGTCTCCACATATGAGATGTCAATGTGGGGGCATTTGGAACAACTAGTACCTGAAGCCTAAAGAGTATAGACAGTGAAGGAATACAACTGTGCTATACCGAAACATATTGGGAACATTTTTAAAGGAAGCCCTGGTGAAAGAAGTACATCGGGCAGTATTTATTTGGGCAGAAGATACCTGCCAGGAGAAGTCTACAGACCTCGGAAAGGAATTCCTGGCAGGGAAGTATACCAGGAAATCTGTTTATTATATCCAGAGACTGCTGACATTGTGGACAGATATCTGGCTTGAGAGTATACCAGGGTATCTGTAGAAAGCAGATAGGAAAAGTAGTCCTAGCCACACACAACATCTACATCCACCAATACAATGATGACACACAGCTATCCCTCAGGATCGACTCCATCAATGACATCCGCAGGCTCAAAACCCAGTCTTGGCTGCTCACTGCATATTTGAAAGTCAGCCTCATCAAGACCAAATTTGTACTCCTCACCAACAATGCTAAACACCCAAACATACGGACCTGGCTCTCAACCATGAATCCTTAGGCCTCACACCCAGCTCATCTCTTGCGCCAAGTCCCTCATGGTCCCCGTCAACACACAGCACTCCTTCAAGACACACATACCTAAGACAACTCAGACAGCTTGGTATCAGCTCTCCCTCCTGTGGAAAATAAAGCCCTTCCTCCTTCCAGACAGCTGTAGATCCACTGTTCAAGCACCATTCATATCCCACCTGAATGGAGGCAATGCCCCACTCAAAGGCCTCCCATCGTCCTCCATTGTGCCCCTGAGAAGTGGCCTAAACGCAGCTGCACGTCTCATTAAGGGTCTATGTGGATACAATCACATCACCCCAGCCCTCATCGACCTTTACTGCCTCACACTGCAAGCAAAAATCAACTTCAAGTCTTGTTGCACTCATCCTCCTGGACCTCTAAGCAGCTTTCAACATGATCAACAACACTACTCTCACTAACAGACTCTTCTCCCTAGGCATCAGGGATTCTGACCTTAGATGGATCTCCTCTTTCCTCTCCGACCACTCCCAAAATAACATTCTCCAACCTTTCTTATTTGCATCCCGGCCTGTCCCTCATGGAGTACCTTAGGGAGCTTCCCTCTCCCCTCTCCTTTTCAACCTTTACCTACTCCGGACGCATCCACTCCCACAACCTCACCTGTTACACCTATGCCAGCGACACACAGATAATTCTCAATATCCCTAACTCCCCATCTTCACCCCACCCAGATATTGCATCCTGCTGCACAGACATAGACCACTGGATGATGAACAACAACTTCCTCCTTAATCCTGGCGAAACTGAAATCCTAATCTTTGGCAAAACCGCTCTCCTTCCCCAACCCATCCCATGGCCATCCTCCTTAGGACCCCCCACCCGCTACATCATCCTTAGTCAAAAACCTAGCTTGCACCCTCAGCTCAGATCTTACCCTATCCGCCACATTGATGCTGTCTCCAGATCTTGCCACTTCCACCTTTGCATGCTTAAACAGATCTTTCCCTATCTCTCCTACCCGCATAGAATCTCAGCAATCATGGCCATCATCCTATCCCGCCTAGACTATGTCAATTCCCTCTATCTAGCTGCTCCTGTCTTTCAGCTCAGAAAGCTCCAGAGGATCCAAAACTCCACAGCAAGGCTCCTTCTTGCACTCTGCCCCCAGAGAGCACATCCCCCTTGCCCTCAGGGTGCTGCACTGGCTGCCCATCAGCTGCCGGGCCTCTGTCAAAGTCATGTGCATTACCCATTGTGCCCTACACAAGAAAGCCCCTAGATTCCTCCAAAACAAACATACAAGCTACTGCTCTAACTGAATCCTAAGATCAGGTTCTGCACACCTCCTGGTGGTCTCTCCTTTCAACTTCTTCATACTAGGAAGCTTCTCCTTCTGCAACCTGGTGCCCACCCTCTGGAACTCTCTTCCCCTCACCCTCCACCTCATAGAGGGCCACCTCTCCTTCAGGAAGACTCTTAAAACCAGGCTCTTCCCCCCGCCCGCGACCTGAAACCCAGCCTCCTCCCTTCACACACACGCACAGGCCAGCAGCTGCTAAACCCCTCGCACTACTGTCTTCACTCTACTATCTGTCATCGGGACCCTGTTCCAACCCTCTCACGCTTTCTCTTCCCTGTGCCACTACTGCCCGACTCCATCAGACTATCCAGGTTATGGTGCTCAGAGAAGCCTTGGGGGCATCCAGCATCCCTAACTCGGAAGACCTTCAGGGTCGGATTGGAGCTCGGCCTTTCGGCCCGTGGCTGGGCCGAAATCGTCCCTGGGGTGTGGGGGGTAGTTTCTGGCCATGCCTGGCTCGGTTTGGAAGAAAAAAAATGCCACTTTTTTTTTCTAATATTTTTTTTTCTCCAAAAAGCCTTTTATCCTTCTTAGGTTGATAAATGAGTACCAACACAAGTTGCATGATATCGTATGCATATCTGTTCTATAAAAAAGAGCTTAAGAGTAAGTGCTATACAATAACATTATCATTTGGCCTTGGACGTCTGCTTGGATTCACAGTAATTTAGTGTACTTAGGCGCAATGCTATTTGATGCCACTTCCTGTTTTGTCAAGGGGTGATAGGTCGTGTTTCATCTCTTCCCGGGATGTTACTTTGGGGTGGGGTCAAATGACATCACATCCGGTGATGTCATAAGAGGTCAAGGGTCGTGAGGCGAGGGGTGGGCCACTTTTTTGAGGCGAGGTGTGGGCCACTTTTTTTTGGGTGACCGGGCCTATTTCTTCTCCCAGTCCGACCCTGAAGACCTTTGAATGTATGCTAGGAATTGCACCTGCATGGATTTGAGGGCAGGCAACATATCGCACCTGTATGCACTTAAAGCACTGTATTTAAAAAATACCCGTAGTATTTAGGGAATTAGTGGGGCCCACCTTAAAACTGCGTATGCCTAACTTTCAAACAATACTACAGTAAACAGTAGCATGTGAACAATATTTGTTTTCTTAATATGCAAGTTTCCACAGGAAATGTGGGAAATAACATCTGTAATTTTAGAAAATTACTGGCGCCCACTCTGAGACTGTCTGTCCCTAACTTTGAAAACATATTACATTCATGTGAAAAAGATTTGTTTTCTTAAAATTCAGCTCTCAACTAGACGTGTAGACTGTTTTCACAGTTAGGTGTGTTCTCTGCTTCCAGCTGTTTTTATGGTCTTTTGGATAAGACAGTGATTCCAGACATGAATTTGATGCAAACTGTTCTTTCAACCAATGAATTTTAAAATTACCTTTTTTATCCTTTATTTTGAGAATGCACTGTCCCACGGGTTTCTTTTTACCAATCATTTCACTATGGGACTCGAAAGCTAATTCATTGTTCCATCTCTGCATAGTATTTTCAGTTAGCCCAATAAAAGATATTAAGACTTGCATATTGTGTGAGAAAGAAATACACAAACTGGGATAATGGTTCCAAATGTGACTGTATAATGTTGCGATGCATGTACAGCTCCCATACACGACCACACCAGGCTAAGGCAAATCTATTAGCTCACAAGAAATTGAAGATGCAGGGCAGTAGGGAGCGCAGTTGGCAGCACCAAATCTATTCCCAACGTTTCTTTTAGACGCTTAGGTAGGTCCAGGTATAGGGCACGGGTGACATTGTGTAGCAGTAGTGAAATATAATGTGTAACGTGGGATGCAGGAAATATGAAGCATCGCCATATTGGAAGTGAGGCCCAGCATTTTGTATTCCCTTTTGGAGGTGTAGCAGTGTGGCATAATGAAGAGTTTGAATAATGTCCCCTTTCCTAAGCCCCAGGAGGGAAGTTGAGAATAGCGCCATTGTTTAATTGTATCAAGCTGTACGCCTGTGGAACAAGAATGGAATGTGAACGGCAGAGCAAGGGTAGGGCTGCGCCCATCCCAAAGAACAAATCCATGGGAGCCAAGTTAGAGGTTCCAAGATGCCAACATGCTTGGTTTAGATTTAGGGTACTAGCGCCCCTTAGGCAATGGGCATCCTATTTGAACTGCCAGGCGGCTTGAAAATAGAGTACATAAATCCATCAGAATTGGGCTAATTAATGTGGTCCTCGAGAGAGCAAGAAGGTCTAACCCAAGTGAGCAACCGATAAAGGGGGAGTGAGGAGCAGAACATCCTGTGATTTGTCATACGAGGATCAATAGGTGATGCCAACAAATCTATAGTCCAGAGCTCCGGAGCTGGGGAGGCATGGCTGGGGCACCTGCGTGAGTGATATGAAGAGGAGTGCACTAATATTTCAAAGGGCCAATTTGACCTCAGAGTTGTCCACTGAGCTCATGCTAATAACCAGGTACACACCATGTGACTAGGCCGATGGGGCGGCGAACATTGCAGTTAACTCGCCAATCCAGTAGCTGGAAACCAGGGTGACGGAATAGGGGAACCACATGTCAGAGGGTAGGGATAGATTGGGATGTGGTCAATCGATCAAGGGACTATAGGGGAGTGGTAATATGTATATAGGTGGTAGCGAATGAGGGTGGGGGAATAACACTGCATATTCCTTCACATCATGAGTGATAATTTCTTTCCTTAAAAATCCTGTACTTGCTTTGAACTAATGGAGAGCTGCAAATCAGTTTGGTTCTACGGGACCTTCTGATACCTTTTTACCTGTTTGTATAAAAAAAAAATCTTGTATTCCTTGCAAAGCAGTGAATAGAGCCTTTTTTTCCCAAAGGAGTGTTTTATTATTGTCTGGTTGTCTGGAGCATTTGCCTTACAAATTTGGTGACACAGACCTGATCCCAGACCCTCCACAATGACAGAGGATTCCTGGCCGCACATCCAGAGGGGCGGCCCCCACCTGCAGTGACCAGTCCCCTGTGCACAAACTGGAGAGGTTTACACAAGCCGTATTACCTGAATTTCTGCCTGCTCTTTGGAGTGGGCGATGCTCCCTGATTGTGCAGGCTGTTGATGGGACCCATTGATGTAGGAACTCAGGAGAGTGCTTAGTTGTAGGTTCACGTTTACGGGAGAAAAAAATAAGGGGAAGCGGTGTGAGAGTATTGAGGAGTGTGTGTGTGTGTGTGTTGATGGTCAAATGTATGTGGAGGGGAAAGACCACATGGCAGTATATATATGTTTTTAATGATATGAGGTAAAAGGATAAGAGAGTAACAGGGTCCTCTCCGATTGGGGAGAAGGTAGTGCTGCAGAACTTCCACTGTCGGGTGGCTGGGATGCGCGATGCCATCTTCCTTGTGCTGTGTTGCAAGTCCCATTGGAGCTAGGCCCTGTGGTTGCAGAGGATGGCAGTGGATTGTGGTTTAAATAATGGCCGCCGCTCTCCTTCCGGTTTACGCTATCACAGTGTTTCCGGGTGTGGTATTTCCATATCCCTGAGGGCGGTGGCGGATATGGGTGTACCGCGGCGATGTTTCACGGTACATCCGTTCCCATGGGTGTTTCCGTGATGGCGGTGACAGCGTTTCCGCGAACGACTGGTACGCGCGACTGAGAACCCATAATCACCCCTTGTTTTCGCATCCTTGCGGACGCGATAACGGCGTCGCCGCCATCACGGAAACAACAGTTTCCAGACCAGCACACTTGTAATGAGGCCCATTGTATGGTTGTGAATTGATTCCTTTTCTCGACAGAACCTTTTTAGCCCTCCCAAAGTCTACACCCATAAGTGCCATTAGGCTGGAATTGGGCCGCACATCTTGGTGGGCCCAATACATAAAAAGATGCTTGTCCTTGCACTAAAAAATGATGGCGGCCGATGGAAATTCCCTTTGCTCTTATATGAAAATCTACTTAAGAGCAGATTGCCCCACTCTTCATTCCTGCTTAGGTTCTACAAGAAATGGGTGAATTTTGCCAGCATGATCTCACTTGATTCCTCAGACCGCGAATATGTAAAAAAAGAGGACGAGCATCGTTTGGGATAGAATCAATGACCACAATGATCTAAACAGATTGGTATTGTTCAAAGACAATCACGATCTGTTTACACCATCACGCAAGTTGAGATCCTACTTGCAGAAGTTCCCTTCCATTGTTATCTCTACCTTAAATGTTGCCTTAACGCCTACCTACTTTGGAGGCCATGGAGCTGAATCTGGGTATACCCAGATATGTGTGTGGGTGCCAGATGTGCGGCTTAGTCTCATTTAAATCATTGTTCCATATGGTATTAGAGTGCCCCTTCTTTCTGGACCAGATCATTTGTCATTTGGGGGGCTTTTTATATTCAACCACCCTGGGCTTGACTAAAAACCTATGGGTAAGGCTTATGCTTACCGCTAATCAAGCCTTCATAATAGCTTTGACAACACTCATAGAAAAATATTCTCCAGGGTTTGAAGAGCAGAATGTCCGAGGGTGAAGCAGCTTGGAGGGAAATATTGGATTAATTGCATGGCTAATGACTAATACATATCGTAGTCTCTTGGTTAACTGCATTACAAATGTTGATCAAGTTGATGTAACTTTGTGTATACTTGGTTTTATTATTTGTTCTAATTTAAGTGAAAAAGTTTCTTGTAAACTGTAAAACACTTTGAATTAAAAAAAAAAGTCTTCATGCATCAATGACAGTTCTATGTCCAAATATGTGGAACGGCCATGGGGATCACAGTTGCGCCCAGTTTGTCCAGCTTTTATGTGAGTGAATTTGAGATCCACCATATGCGCACTGATGCTAACACCTTCAGCAATATGACAGCCTTGTGAGCTTATTACATAGATTTGTTTATTTATTTTATTTATTTGTAAAGCACAAAACATTGGTCCTGAGGAGTGGAGGTTCTGGGACAGGACATAACAACAGAAAACAAGGAGAAGGACAATGCAGGGGGTGGTGTCAAAGGAAACTAGGGCAATATAGTGGTTTTCAGCCTGCATTTAAAGACAGCAAGCAAGGGACATGCTCTCAAGTCCAGTGGAAGAGCATTCCAGATCCAAGGGGCTGCTTGGGGGAATGATCTCTTGGCCACATAGGAGAAGCGAGTCCTAAGTATTTCCAGAAGGCAGTATTGTTCACCTCAATGCTTTGCGGGCTGGCAGCAGCGTGAGGCAATTGGTCAGATACATGGGTGCTTGTCCATTTAGGCATCTGTGAGTAACACATTGTACATGAAAGGTGATCCTGCTGTAAACAGGGAGCCATTGTAGGGCTCTCCTGGCCTCAGTAACATGATCTGTTCTTCGTAGGCCGTCAACAGCACGCACATCGCTGTTTTGAGCGAGTAAGTTCGTGTTTAGAGATGCCAAGCAGAAGGCTAAAGCAGTAATATAATTTTGCTCCTATGATCACACGTGCGATGGTGATACAGTTCATTGAAGTAAGAAAAGCATGTAACTGAGCTAACAGTTTCAGATAGTAGCAGGTACTGGAGACAAGGCTATTAACTTGTCATTTCATGGACAGTTCTTGATCTAATTCTACCCCCAGCATTTTAACCCTGGGCACAGTAAGAATGCTGCAGTCTGCAACCATAAACGATTGGTACTCTGGAACAAGTTTATGCAACGAAGAGGCAGTACCTAAAACTATAAACTCTGTTTTTGAATTGTTAAGTGCAAGCTTGTTCGCTTGCATCCATGTCTGAAAGAGTTTGTATGTAAGGCTCAAAGTGTTGGAGTCATTAGTGTGATCCCCATGATGGGAACAAGACACTGCCTGTGGTCCGCATAATTCGCATATAAAATGCCTTGCCCTATCTAGTTATTCGAACAGGGGAGCAAAAAGATGTTAAAAAGAGTGGGCGACACGCACAGGCCCTGCGGCACCCCACAGGTGACCCTGAAGTCCTCCGCCAGGGCATCCTTAAAGCAATCCCTTGCTCTACGATACACCAGAAAGGACTTCAGCCATTCAGTAGCTGCTGCGAAAAAATTCCCTGTGCTACGTATTTCTCTGCCAATATGTCATGATCGACCTGATCGAAAGCGGGGGAGAGATCCAGTAGCACTAGCAGGATGGTATGCCCACCTTCCAAAGACTTGAATATGTTAGTGTTTCACTCAAGAAGAGTTGACTCCGTGCTGTGAGTATGTCTAAAACCAGGTTGTTTCTGGCCCAAGATGTCATGCTCAGACAGGAATTCCTCGGTTTGTAAGGAGGACATCTTGTCAAGTATATTCAGCAGGTAGTGACATAGGTGATGGGCCGGTAGTTCCCTGGCACATTTGTGTCCAGGAAACGTTTTTCAGTAGGAGAGAGATCCAGGCTTGTTCGATATCATTAGGGACGTAGTTTTCGCAAAGCAGGCGTTCACAAACTTTGTTATAAGGGGAACAAGTTGCGAGGAGCAGGGTTTCGCTGTAATGGCAAGGCAGATGTCCCCTTTGCAGTTGGCTGGCTTTAATTTGCTAAGAATGTCTGTGAGATCATGCTCAGATATAGAGTGAAAGTTGAATTCAGGACAGGTCATATTAGTGGTGGAGTCTACTGAGGTATGTCCTATGTTGACTCCCCCACTTTCAACAATAATATAGATTGGATTTCTTCCATTTTTCCAATAATGCCTCTTGGATGGTATTGCACCATCTGGTGACTTTAATAATCTGTGATGGAAGAGGGCAGTGATCCTCGAGCTCTCTGAGGACTCTAAACATCTCTTTGGAATGGGAGGCAGCCCCTATGATACTTTGATCAAAGTAGTGTTTTTTAGCTAATGTGATGGCTGTTTTGTGTGCCTTGACAGCCTGATAATAAATGATGTTGTCCTCTGTGGATATGGTTTTTTCCCATTGCATTAATGTATTATTTTTACTTTTCTTGAGATTGTGAATATCCACTGGGTACGACTTTTTATCTGGCAGCTTTTTCAGAAGGTAAGATTTAACCGGAGCCACACTTTCAATAGCGGCCTCTAGTGTTGTTCGATAAGCAGTTGCCAGTTGTTTGGCAGAGTGAAGATTAGGGAGATTGCAAATGGTGGGGGAGATGAATGGTGACATGATGGATGGCATGAGCTTACAGTGGTTTCTCTAAGAGACACTGGCCCTCAGTACAACCCCGGAGCTAAACCATGGCACTATTAGCACCATGGTTGGTGCCGGTGTTGTAACGAGTCCGCCATGGTGGAATGGGGAAATACCGCCCCTTTCCAAGGTTGGCGGGGCGGTATTTCCCCATTTCACCATGGCCCTACCCCATTCCCATTTTCGCCCCATAGGGCTCTATGGGACTGGGGAAGGCGCTAAATACGGTACCGCAATTTGCGGTACTGTAATTAGCACCAAGGTCCCTTTGCGGCACCCTACTTTAACGGCTGGTAAAACCAGCCGTTAAGGTCGGGTCCCGCAAAGTGACCTCGTAATCAGGCGTTAAGGGTTTAACGGCGCCGACACCTTTTACGGCGCCGTTAAACACTTAACGCCAAGGTCGTAATGACCCCCACAGTGCTTTTCTGCACAGTTTTGGTGAGGGGTGGAATGGACATGTTCCAATTCAGGAGATGGTGATCGGACCATGGGCGTTGATCATTTCACATGTCACCAATAATGATGTTCTGTGATAAGGCCCAATCCAAAATCCTCACTTTATTATGAGTGGGTTAGACAATGAGCTGGTAGAATCCTAGCTCAAGTTACATTGTCTTCACCATTGAGGATGAGGCATCTAGGTTGTCCGTGAAGCCACGGTTAACCCCCAGAAGGAGCGTTCTTGCGCTAGGTTTGAGACTGGGGGGTATCAAGTCAGTAAGTGTGTCAAGAAATCCAGCATACCATGCAGGGGTCTATATAGCAGGAATAATTTGAAAGTTATATTAGGGTGACTTTTTTAGTTACTTCAATAAATAGGAAGTGTTCCAGCTTTGTAATATCCTAGTAACATGATGCCTGGGACTCAAGATATAACGTGCACACTATCCCATCTTAAGATGGCACCTACTGTAATGTCGGCATTCCCCCACATTTCTTTATTTGTCTGATGGAAAGATGGCAGTGCCATTAGTGTGCAGTCATCTTTACAGGTCGTCCGCACAAGTAGACACCAAGGATGAAGGTATCACAGCGAAGAATAGCCCCATGTGCTATTAATACATTATTAGGTGTACTTCTACACTCACGTTCTCACTTTTTGTTATTCTTTGTTGAAACCATACCAATGGTGAAAGGTGCTATACAAAGAACAAATGATGATGATGATGAATTCTCAAACTGCTAGCAGCATCTGTTAAATCCTGTTATTTAGTTGATGAGACTGCAGCAGCATCTGAGTCCATACATTTGTTAATATCCTCAGAGATTAGTTTTGTGGAATATAAGAACTCATTTTCATGGAGTATTGGATACTTGAGCGAGATATGATTATACATTGATGAATAGCAATAAAATGATAAGATATATCTGCAATTTGTTCCAGAGAATAGCTCCTACAACTAGTGAGAAGTCTTGGGTAAAAGGTATTAAAAAAGAAATAGCAAATGTCATACTGAGACTGTAGGTGTAGTTAGTATATTTGTGCCTCTCTCTGGGCCAGGTAAATAAATATAAAATGGAAAATAAAATAAATGTATACATTTTTTATTATGATTGGTTTCTTGCTTTTCCTTGAAGAGTCCATAGACACTGCATCCAATGAGGTAGACCAGCTTTTAATGTAACCATCTTTGTTCTGATGAATGCAATAAATTAGAAATGTGCAGAAACCAGTTGTCGCAGCATTGGGCTATGTAACATATTGATAAAGCTTTTCCCATAGCATTTAATTCCTTTGTCATTTTAATAGCAATACTCTGCTGTATACAATTCTCGTCCGGTGTGGCATGATAAAGAGGATCATCCCCATAGAATGTAGAGAGTAGATGAATGAGAATTGGTATGTGAAATAATTTCTCAAAAAACTGTTTGCGGGTTTTCGTTTTTTTGCTATAGACTATTTATACATCTATATTTAGTTATCACTTGTTGAGGGTTTATTATCCTCTTTTAGAAAGGTGTCGCACACATTCATTCCTGTAGGGTTACCGTTAGAAAACATTGAACGTTGTGTTCTTCAGCGTTTGAGTTAGGTTTATGTGCTTGACGTGACCTACACTGTTTGTGTTATAATTTGTACATCTAGATTCAGTAGGTTATTATGCATATATATATAAAACGCTTAAGTAGCTGATGCAATTTATCAGAGTTAGGTTGTGCTCTGCTCTCCAAATGGCAATGTGCACCCACTTCAACAACAGCTACCATTTCAACAAACAGAATGATCATGGTTCTACATGGTGTGAATGAGATGACACAGACAACAGATATATATTTCCAAACAAAATGTTATTAATGATCAGGACGGTGTAACACCTAACTAACCCTATCTATGGTGGGATTTTCTCTGCCGAAATAAATATAAGGAAAGTCTGTGTCTACAAGTCCAAATCGAAAGTCTGCCTGTGCCAAAACCTATGCTGGTCCTCACAACTACAACAAAATCTAGTGGGAAAATGTTCTCAACCAAATATATCAATTCGTCATAACTGCAGCATTCACTTGGTTTCACTCAAATCATGACGTTCATGTTGCCCAATATTCCGCAAATGTAATGTTGCGTTGTATTTGTCAGGATAACACCTTTCATTTCATTCGGTTTTCAATAAATGTAGTTTTAAGCTGTGCCGACTTGAATAGCACATTTAGTTTAGTTCGGTATTCAATAAATGCAGTTTTAAGTAGAGCAGCTCCTTTCATTTGGTTCAGCATACAATAAAAGCAGTTTTAAGTTGTGTGTGTGTTAAATAACACCTTTCACTTAGTTTGGTATTCAGTAGCTGCAGTTTTAAGTTGTGCAGCACCTTCATTTGGTTCGGTATTCAATAAATGCAGTTTTAAGTTGTGCATGTTTTGAATAACACCTTTCATTTTAGTTCGGTAGTCATTAAGTGCTATTTTGCATTTCTTCTGTGTACCGTTACCATTTCCATGGTCCTTTGGAGTGCTCTGGCGTTCCTAATATCTCCCAACACTAACCGAGTCTATGTAGATCCGTTCAGTGGCATCTCCCCAAGCGGGAAAACCAACTCGCCAGTTTGCAGGGTGCTCCACTCAGCACACGCCAGACTTTGTGCTTGGCTCCGCCTCTGCTCCCTGACAGACTCTTGGGATCTTAGTCGGCGTCTAAGCATTTCGGCTTCTCGCTTCTCAGCACAGCAACTCCTCAGTTCTCTGTCCCTTCTGCGACTGCTTCTTCATGTGCTTCTGATTTCACCGTTTATACTGTTCTCTACTACTAACAGGCTGCAAGTAAAATGAGGTATACTCAATTGCCTGACCCTGCTTAAGCCTATTAGTGTGACATGGCTGATCCTTATTACTACATGCCTCCAGATCACTCGTTTTTGTCCCAGTGCCAGATTGGTGTTTATAATAGGATCTCTGCACTACTCCTAGTTGCTTCTTCTTCTTCTCCTCAGTACTTAAAGGAAAACTAGAGGTGAGGGTAGGTCAATACCAGGAAAGGGGGGATACCATGCCTCGCCTTCAGGCACCCTCTCTCCAATCCCCAAGGACTCTCCACTCAGGTGATCCTCCCTCGCTTGTCCCCCCCGGGTCGGAATCCAAAAGCAATGGCTGTTCCTTGGCCACCTGAACATAAGATCCCTGGGGAGTAAATGTGAGTGAGAGTACCTTCAGGTTTCTCACAGTGGTCACTTTCACCTTCCACTATCGCAAACATTTTAAAGTGACTTCTTTCCACCCCCACTTCTCTTCACACAGGGCACAGTGGTTCCAGTGTCAATTAACAGTTAATTACTGGCTCAACGATTCAGTCTCTATAGAGGGAAACGCTATAGGACAAATTCCTCCTCACAAGCTAAAACTGAAAGTAGGTGCTGTAATTATACTACTATGCAATCTTATGCATCACAGGGACTCTGCAATGGAACAAGGTTGGCAATTACAGGTGTACAAAGACATCATAGAGGCCTGTGTGATCAATGAAAATTAGATACTGTTTTTTTACCACGCATACCTCTCATTCCATCTGATACGTTTAGCCTTGTCAATGACCATTAAAAAGTCACAGCGACCTACACCCACTTCCTCGAAGCGATCAGTGGTAATTCTGATATTTAGGAAAGGGGACAGAAGTGACCCTATGAATTATGGACCTATATTGACCTTTAAGACATGCTAGAACAGCACATGTTACTCTGGGAACAGCTAGTATCGTTGGAAGGGCTATTGCATTGGGGCTAATACATTCAATACATAAGAGTGAATAACAGTAGCTTTCCAACATTTAAGTTTACCAGATGACTATCTGGGACACCATGACCCAGTAGCGGTTTTCATTTGGCCACTAACTATAGTCGGCGATTTGTTGGTTTCAGTTGCTTCAATAGATTAAAATATTGTGAAGCAAAGCAGTAAATTCAAAATCCAAGACAGGGTGTTTCCAGTGAAATGGACTTAACTGGTAAATTTTGTGATGAATCTGATGGCATCATCACGTCTTCTCCTGGGACAGCCTCTTTCCATGATCCTGACCCTGGGGGCGGCTACATGAGGCAGGACCACATGAGGGAAGGACACCGTCAGGGGGAAGACATGACATCATCGGACGAAATCACATAACACCATTACCTTTCAGGTATGTTCCATACCTTCATCATGCCTTGATGGCGCATTGTAACACTCTCTCTGAACCACCTGCCAAATCTACTTCAAGTGTTCTCCGATTTCATCCAAAGAATAGTGTATCAGCAACTGAGACGATGAAGAAGGTGGGAAAGATGATGATTAATCCTAACAAGATCCAACCTCAGTTTCCCCAATATCCCATAAGGAACAGCATGACAACAACTGGCACGAGGAAGGAGCAATGAGGATTATTCCTAATGCGAACCAGGGTCAGCAATCTAGTCGCTGGTAAAATTCAATTTGTCCGACGTGGTTCAAAACCATGCCAGGAAGAGGCGCATGGAGATCTCCAGCTCAGGGCAGAGCGAAGTACTGGTGCCATCATGGAAGTCCAGATCAAGAGGGCCAGTCTGGGAGCGAGGCACTCGAGGAGGCTCTGTGGAGACCGGAAATAAGCATGAGGAAACAAGTCATGCTTCTGGACTGCTGCAGAGACTGAAAAGCCGGCCAAAGACCGAACGCCTACTGGAGATGCCGGCAAGGGCAGAAAGTAACGTGAGAGCCGGAGAAACATCCGACTTGGAGTCCGGAATGCCTCAAAGGCACAAAGAGGGAACCGGTGGGCCCAGGGAGAGGGTTGGGATTGCTGAAGCACTGTTTGGCAGCAGAACAAAATCCCTAGACAGTGGAACGGGGGTCTGGGACCCTCAGTACGAACTTGGCAGAGACCAAGAGTGGAAACCAGAGAGACAATACATGTTAGGACTTGGTAACAAAATATACCAAGTGTTGGTGAGGCCGAATGTTTGAAAGAGACTGCATAAAAGTCCTGGCAGGAGATTATACCAGGCAAAGTCAAGTGTTTGAAAGAAATTCCATGCAAATCCTGGCAGGAGACTATACCAGGAAAAGCCAAGTATTTGCAAGAAAGGGAAAGAGTGTGCATCAGGACCTGTTAAGAGAGTTTACCAGGCAAAGTCAAGTATGTGTGATGAATGATAGTAAGAATAGAATCTCAAGGAAGAGCCATGCCCTTAAGAATGTGAATTGTCATGAAAGCGGAGAAGAGCCTGGCAGAGAACTATAGCAGGTGACCTGCGAGTCTGGAAACAGCAACCAGAGTGTAAGACAGCGACAAGAGAATCACAAGAAAGACATGTACAGTTAGGGGTTTGAACTGTCTTCAATGTGAAAAGAAACATGGGGAAGGGAGCCATTTACTCAGAAGCTGTGAACACATCAAGAGGACGGTGTTGTCCTCTTGAGTTGCAAGTAACTTGGTTAGTCTTTGTTTGAACTTTTCGTTTTGGAAGAAAAGGTCTCTGGGGAAGGGAGTCATCCCCTGGAACTGTGAACATTTCCCACTTGGATCTTTTTGGTTGGATTTTTCCCGTTGTGTTGGATTTGAACATTTGTGCACTTTTGAAACTCAGAGACAATGGGCCTCATTACAAGTCATCCGGTCCAGAAACAACGTTGGCGGTAAATCCGCCACCACCGTTGTTTCTGGACCAGCTGATTCTGAGTTCTGCAGCCAGGAGGTGTCACTCCCGCCAGGTCTGACCTGGCGGGCATAACATCACCTGCCTGCATGCGGACATGGAAACACCAGCTCTGTCATAGATGGAACCGGTGTTTCCATGGTCCACATCCCCATCATCGGAATGGAGATTTACAGAATTCTGCCTCCAGAACTACCGGGTCACCGGGATTGTAGTGCCCCGTTGATTCCGGCAATCACGGAGGCAGAATGGTATTACGGGTCCGGCGGCAACCTGCCGTTTTTTCCGGCATGGCTAACGCCGGACTCGTAGTGAGGCCCAATATCTTTTGCACCTTACAATTCGTTTTTAATGTGAGGGCCAGGATATGACTTCAGACACAAGACATGTTTTTGCTTTGGCCCTCTTGACAAAGGTCAGACCCATTCGTTTTGGTTGAAGTAGGGAAGCTCCTCATAGAATAGGGAAAGAAAGGCATTTTCAACCCCTTTTTCATTTAATAAATGTTTGTAGCCAAAACTTGAGTCCTATGTGTCTGTAACTCATTCCTGACTCTTCACACCTTACAGCATTTTAAACAATACTTGTTAATATCATCCAACTAAATGCTATTCCTTTTATCGACTGAAAGGTCTGTCATGCCAGAATTCAAGCATACGCATGTTTTCTCTTCTGCCGTACACCAGTACAATTCATGCAAAGTAACTGCTGAAAATAAAAATTGTAAAGCCTGCTAAAGGTAGTAATGCAGAAAATCGAATCACTTTTCTCATCTAATATCTACTTCAGGCGCACGCACATTTCCTAAAGCTATATTGAAACAGAGCTCTGAAATCGAAAGTTGGTCTACTGCTCGACCAATAATTGGTCGAATTCCAACTGCTCGAATTTTTCTGGCTGAATCGTTCCCCAACCATGTAGATCAAAGGTTTGATGTAAGCAATGTTGGTGAGGTGGGGATTGGGGCGGAAAGGGGTAGCGTGGCATTGCAGGTGGTCTCCTTCCACTTTCCATAAAAAAGTAAATAAAAAAAATTCGAACAGTTAGGATTAGACCAAAAAGTAAAAGACCTACAGCGTCTGGTAACATCACCCCCGGACAAATGTCCTGACATGCACCTCAGCATTCTTCAACTAGGCGAGGAGGTCTCCTGATGGTGCGATGGGGCCGTTCACTCCTCCCGCCGCCCGTGGGCAGTCCTGTTTTCACTGTTGGTTCTGCCACTCAGTGGCAGACTTCTCCTGAGGGAACCCACAGGTCATCTCTGGTCTCTTGTGGTTCGGGATCAGGGTCGGGGGTGCAGGCCTTTCATTCTCTCTCTTAATGAAGTGTTTAAATTGGGAACTGTTCCTGGTAACTTCCTTGTCTGTATTCTCAGCCGTTGCCATGGTGCCTTTGATGGCTACTATACTGAGCGGCTTCTGCGCAAATCGGGCGTCAGTCTTCTTAGTGATGGCCTGCTGTACCAGGACTTCATCGCCCGTGTGGAAGTCCTTGGGCATTGCCCTTCTCCTATGGTCTGTGTCCTCTCGCATCTTCTCCTTCCTCACTGTGTCCCGTCTTATGACAACAGGGTCTCCCTCTTGCTGTGTCGCTATATGTCTCACGATCCGGGTGTGGACCCCGTATTTCATCATTAGCTCAGCGAGTGCCCTGTTGGTGGCTTCATGAGAAGTATTCCGGTAATGTTGGAGAAGTCGACATGGCGCCTGATGGGGGACAGTGCCTTCGATGCAAGTTCTCTGCATTGTTTTCTTTATGGAGGCCATAAACCGTTGGGCCATTCCATTGGCTTGTTACCACCTAGGCGTGATCTTCTGATGGGTGAACCCCATGTGTGTCGCGAAGGATGCAAACTCGTGGCCACTGAATGGGGGACCATTGTCAGATTTGACTGTCCTCGGGATGCCCCGTTCGCTCAGTACTTCATTGAATGTTGCCGCTATGTGAGCAAGTGCTGTGGATGCCACCTTCTTGACAATGGAGAATATTGAATGCTCATCAATGAATAGTAGGAGGTTTGCTCCAAATTCCATGGGTCCATAAAAGTCACCCAGTACTGTGTCCCAAAGCTTGTCTGGGATGTGCGTTGGCTGGAGTGGGACTGGGTCTTCGGCCTTCGCCGTGCATTGGCATGTTAGGCAGTTCTTCACCCATCTGTCTACCATTGCGTCTAAGAAGGGACACCACACATGGCACCGCAACTGTCGTTTTGTGTTGTCGGCACCCCTGTGGCATCCTGCTGCACAGACATGGACCACTGGATGATGAACAACAACTTCCTCCTTAACCCTGGCGAAACTGAAATCCTAATCTTTGGCAAAACCGCTCTCCTTCCCCAACCCATCCCATGGCTGCCCTCCTTAGGACCCCCCACCCGCTACATAATCCTCAGTCAAAAACCTGGCTTGCACCCTCAGCTCAGATCTTACCCTATCCGCCACATTGATGCTGTCTCCAGATCTTGCCACTTCCACCTTTGCATGCTTAAACATATCTTTGACTATCTCTCCTACCCGCATAGAATCTCAGCAATCATGGCCATCATCCTATCCCGCCTAGACTATGCCAATTCCCTCTATCTAGCTGCTCCTGTCTTTCAACTCAGAAAGCTCCAGAGGACCCAAAACTCCACAGCAAGGCTCCTTCTTGCACTCTGCCCCCAGAGAGCACATCCCCCTTGCCCTCAGGGTGCTGCACTGGCTGCCCATCAGCTGCCGGGCCTCTGTCAAAGTCATGTGCATTACCCATTGTGCCCTACACAAGAAAGCCCCTAGATTCCTCCAAAACAGACATACAAGCTACTGCTCTAACTGAATCCTAAGATCAGGTTCTGCACACCTACTGGTGGTCTCTCCTTTCAACTTCTCCAGACTAGGAAGCTCCTCCTTCTCCATCCTGGTGCCCACCCTCTGGAACTCTCTTCCCCTCACCCTCCACCTCATAGAGGGCCACCTCTCCTTCAGGAAGACTCTTAAAACCAGGCTCTTCCCCCCGCCCGCGACCTGAAACCCAGCCTCCTCCCTTCACACACACGCACAGGTCAGCAGCTGCTAAACCCCTCGCACTACTGTCTTCACTCTACTATCTGTTATCGGGACCCTGTTCCAACCCTCTCACTCTTTCTCTTCCCTGTGCCACTACTGCCCGACTCCATCAGACTATCCAGGGTATGGTGCTCAGAGAAGCCTTGGGGGCATCCAGCATTCCTAACTCGGAAGACCTTCAGGGTCGGATTGGAGCTCGGCCTTTCGGCCCGTGGCTGGGCCGAAATCGTCCCTGGGGAGTGGGGGGTGGTTTCTGGCCATGCCTGGCTCGGTTTGGAAGAAAAAAAATTGCCACTTTTTTTTTCTAATATTTTTTTTTCTCCAAAAAGCCTTTCATCCTTCTTAGGTTGATAAATGAGTACCAACACAAGTTGGATGATATCGTATGCATATCTGTTCTATAAAAAAGAGCTTAAGAGTAAGTGCTATACAATAACATTATCATTTGGCCTTGGACGTCTGCTTGGATTCACAGTAATTTAGTGTACTTAGGCGCAATGCTATTTGATGCCACTTCCTGTTTTGTCAAGGGGTGATAGGTCGTGTTTCATCGCTTCCCGGGATGTCACTTTGGGGTGGGGTCAAATGACATCACATCCGGTGATGTCATAAGAGGTCAAGGGTCGTGAGGCGAGGGGTGGGCCACTTTTTTGAGGCGAGGTGTGGGCCACTTTTTTTTGGGTGACCGGGCCTATTTCTTCTCCCAGTCCGACCCTGAAGACCTTTGAATGTATGCTAGGAATTGCACCTGCATGGATTTGAGGGCAGGCAACATGTCGCACCTGTATGCACTTAGAGCACTGTATTTAAAAAATACCCGTAGTATTTAGGGAATTAGTGGGGCCCACCTTAAAACTGCCTATGCCTAACTTTCAAACAATACTACAGTAAACAGTGGCATGTGAACAATATTTGTTTTCTTAATATGCAAGTTTCCACAGGAAATGTGGGAAATAACATCTGTAATTTTAGAAAATTACTGGCGCCCACTCTGAGACTGTCTGTCCCTAACTTTGAAAACATATTACATTCATGTGAAAAAGATTTGTTTTCTTAAAATTCAGCTCTCAACTAGACGTGTAGACTGTTTTCACAGTTAGGTGTGTTCTCTGCTTCCAGCTGTTTTTATGGTCTTTTGGATAAGACAGTGATTCCAGACATGAATTTGATGCATACTGTTCTTTCAACCAATGAATTTTAAAATTACCTTTTTTATCCTTTATTTTGAGAATGCACTGTCCCACGGGTTTCTTTTTACCAATCATTTCACTATGGGACTCGAAAGCTAATTCATTGTTCCATCTCTGCATAGTATTTTCAGTTAGCCCAATAAAAGATATTAAGATTGCATATTGTGTGAGAAAGAAATACACAAACTGGGATAATGGTTCCAAATGTGACTGTATAATGTTGCGATGCATGTACAGCTCCCATACACGGCCAAACCAGGCTAAGGCAAATCTATTAGCTCACAAGAAATTGAAGATGGAAGGTAGTTGGGAGCGCAGTTGGCAGCACCAAATCTATTCCCAACGTTTCTTTTAGACGCTTAGGTAGGTCCAGGTATAGGGCACGGGTGACATTGTGTAGCAGTAGTGAAATATAATGTGTAACGTGGGATGCAGGAAATATGAAGCATCGCCATATTGGAAGTGAGGCCCAGCATTTTGTATTCCCTATTGGAGGTGTAGCAGTGTGGCATAATGAAGAGTTTAAATAATGTCCCCTTTCCTAAGCCCCAGGAGGGAAGTTGAGAATAGCGCCATTTTTTAATTGTATCAAGCTGTACGCCTGTGGAACAAGAATGGAATGTGAACGGCAGAGCAAGGGTAGGGCTGTGCCCATCCCAAAGAACAAATCCATGGGAGCCAAGTTAGAGGTTCGAAGATGCCAACATGCTCGGTTTAGATTTAGGGTACTAGCGCCCCTTAGGCAATTGGTGTCCTATTTGAACTGCCAGGCGGCTTGAAAATAGAGTACATAAATCCATCAGAATTGGGCCAATTAATGTGGTCCTCGAGAGAGCAAGAAAGTGTTTACCGCAAGTGGGCAACCGATAAAGGGGGAGTGAGGAGCAGAACATCCTGTGATTTGTGATACGAGGAGCAAGAGGTGCGTTAGGAAAGATTTCTTAATTGTGGGTAATTTTCCTTCCATGTGGCAACCCCTAAACTTTTTGCTGTTGTTTTCACCATGATCTAGACTTTGCCAGAGAAGTGCAGCCTTCTGCCGCACTCCTCTGGGCTTTCGCTCCATTCTTACGGGGAAAATGACATGCCCTTAAGACAGTCAGTACCGGGAAACGCTGTTTTCCGTAGTTCTTTTATCATGTTGCAGCTTTAGCGCAACATGGCACAAGAGGGCACTGTAAGCTAAGTTACTGCTCTCTTGGCTCTCTAGTCTTCTACAGGCCCTAGATACTCTCTTTGGATTGTTAATGAACGGTGCAAGTGAATCACGGATGGGACTGGTGGCAGCGATCATTTCTTTGTGTTTTTGAGCTCCTTTTGGCGTTTAAGCGCGTTTCTTGCGCTTAGCCCAAAATGGTGGCCTGGCTCCCAAAATGGCCAGACCACGAGGCTCTTTGTCATGTCCGCTGACCGTCTTGCCCCCTTCACCTTCCCCAGGTCGAGCCAACCCGGGGCCTTCCTTATTTGGGCATGTACTTTCCCGCGAAACACAGATGCTTTCGCGGGCTTCTACAGGCCTTGTGTGTGCCTCCAGGATGTGGGCTGGGATGTCTGGTCCCAATACACATCCTGGGTGCCAGAGAGTCTAGTGTGTCGTGAATGCCTGGAACCACCATGGTCCGTGATAGGTCCACGTATGGTGTGAGTGTTTTGTGAGCAGATCTCCTATTGGGTCCCCTCCGTTTTGGAGCGAAGGGAACCGTGGATAAGAGGAGGCTGGAAACACCACTACCATGTCGATCTCCTGAGTTCTCACGAACGAAGGAATACAGGAGCCAAGTATCCTGCAACTACGAGGCTGAATCGAGGAATTGCTGGTGACCCGCTGAAGGACTGCTCCTCTGCACTGCTGTCGCTTTGTGAAACCCTTTCTACCTCTGATCGAACGAGAAGGCCTGTACTGGTACTTTGACCCCTTGGAATAGTGGGAACAACTATTCTCGGCATCTTCACCATCTCCTGCACGTAAGCCTTCGGAAGTGTCTCTGGGCCATCCAGTGTACTGACCAGTTTACCCAGGAGTCTTGCTCTGTAACCGCCGTCAGGTTGTGTTGTATGACAAGTCCCTGCCACTCTCACACGATTCGTACACTTGGCATTCCCAGGTCTGAAGTGAACAGTGTACATTGGGCTGAAATACACACGGCCGCTCCGTCGCCCTGCTGAGGTGACAAACTGTGCGGGTTCACTGCGTTTGGGACATCCTCAACTCTACTTCTGCTGCTGCAGAATCTACACGACGCCGAGACGTCCCCTGCTCGTATCTGGACCTGCCAGCACTGAACCTGATTCGGAGAAGCCTGGGTCTGCCTGCATCGGGGACTGGTGAGTAGCATCGCTAGGAACTGGTCGCCCTCCTGCAGTAGCCCATAGCTTTTCCTCGCTGTGTCTAACAGCACGCCTTTTTCCGTACTTGCGCTCTGCTTCTTCCCACAGTGGAGGCTGCGCTTGAGTCGCAGAGCTCTGTTCATCTTCATTTGTTCATCGAACTGAACTGCCTGATTCCCTCGAAGAGACTCCCCTTTGCCCGTTGGCACCAGCGTGTGCAGGTACTTTTGAGCACAAGGCTCCACTCTTCGTAGGGCTCGGACTTCCTTCTAGTTAGGTGCCTCTGAAGGCCGACTGGGTCTAACTATTATTCGCACTGCCTGTTTTCCTCCCCATCTAGGTGGTCTACACATTTCGTGCGTCTAACTCGTTAGACTTGTTGGTACTTGTATATATATTGTATTTGATTGTGATGGGTTGGTTTGCTTGAGTTTTATTGTGATTTCTTGCTACGGTCAATGTTACAAAGGCCTTGTAATAAATGTGTCTATATTTTTAATATAACACCTGCTTGGAGTAATTGGTAAGTGTCCTTGCTTTGTGTGCTCATTGCGGGCTTTCAGTCACCCTCACCCCTCTTGAGACCTAGTCTTGACCGCCGCGATCGCTACCTTGATTGGTCTGGCTCTTCGTAGGGCTCGGACTTCCTTCTAGTTAGGTGCCTCTGAAGGCCGACTGGGTCTAACTATTATTCGCACTGCCTGTTTTCCTCCCCATCTAGGTGGTCTACACATTTCGTGCGTCTAACTCGTTAGACTTGTTGGTACTTGTATATATATTGTATTTGATTGTGATGGGTTGGTTTACTTGAGTTTTGTTGTGATTTCTTGCTACGGTCAATGTTACAAAGGCCTTGTAATAAATGTGTCTATATTTTTAATATAACACCTGCTTGGAGTAATTGGTAAGTGTCCTTGCTTTGTGTGCTCATTGCGGGCTTTCAGTCACCCTCACCCCTCTTGAGACCTAGTCTTGACCGCCGCGATCGCTACCTTGATTGGTCTGGCTTGTCGAGAGGTTATCCTGTTCCAAGAAACTAGGCTGGCCTTCTGAACCTCTGCCCCTCCAGGACGGAGTTCAGAAATCCATCTTAACAGGGTGATGCCAATAAATCTAGTCCAGAGCTCCGGAGCTGGGGAGGCATGCTGGGGCACCTGCGTGAGTGATATCTAGAGGAGTGCACTATTATTTCAAAGGGCCAATTTGACCTCAGAGTTGTCCACTGAGCTCATGCTAATGACCAGGTACACACCATGTGACTAGGCCGATGGGGCGGCTAACATTGCAGTTAACTCGCCAATCCAGTAGCTGGAAACCAGGGTGAAGGAATAGGGGAACCACATGTCAGAGGGTAGGGATAGATTGGGATGTGGTCAATCGGTCAAGGGACTATAAGGGAGTGGTAATATGTATATAGGTGGTAGCGAATGAGGGTGGGGGAATAACACTGCATATTGTTTCACATCATGAGTGATAATTTCTTTCCTTAAAAATCTTGTACTTACTTTGAACTAATGGAGAGCTCCATATCAGTTTGGTTCTACGGGACCTTCTGATACCTTTTTACCTGTTTGTATAAAAAATAAATCTTGTTTTCCTTGCAAAGCAGTGAATAGAGCCTCTTTTCCTAAAGGAGTGTTTTATTATTGTCTGGTTGTCTGGAGCATTTGCCTTACAAATTTGGTGACACAGACCTGATCCCAGACCCTCCACAATGACAGAGGATTCCTGGCCGCACATCCAGAGGGGCCGCCCCCACCTGCAGTGACCAGTCCCCTGTGCACAAACTGGAGAGGTTTACACGAGCCGTGTTGCCTGAATTTCTGCCTGCTCTTTGGAGAGGGCGATGCTCCCTGATTGTGCAGGCTGTTGATGGGACCCATTGATGTAGGAACTCGGGAGAGTGCATAGATGTAGGTTCACGTTTGTGGGAGAAAAAAATAAGGGGAAGCGGTTTGAGTGTATTGAGGAGTGTGTGTGTGTGTTGATGGTGAAATGTATGTGAAGGGGAAAGACCACATGGCAGTATATATATATGTTTTTAATTATATGAGGTAAAAGGATAAGAGAGTAACAGGGTCCTCTCCGATTGGGGAGAAGGTAGTGCTGCAGAACTTCCACTGGCGGGTGGCTGGGATGCGCAATGCCGTCTTCCTTGTGCTGTGTTACAAGTCCCATTGGAGCTAGGCCCTGTGGTTGCAGAGGATGGCAGTGGATTGTGGTTTAAATAATGGCTGCCGCTCTCCTTCCGGTTTTCGCTATCACAGTCTTTCCGGGTCCGGTATTTCCATATCCGTGAGGGAGGAGGCGGATATGGGTGTACCGCGACCATGTTTCACGGTACATCCGTGCCCATGGGTGTTTCTGTGATGGCGGTGACAGCGTTTCCGCGAACGTCTGGTGTGCGCGACTGAGAACCCATAATCACCCCTTATTTTCGCATCCTTGCGGATGCGGTAACGGCGTCGCCGCCATCACGGAAACAACAGTTTCCAGACCGGCACACTCGTAATGAGGCCCATTGTATGGTTGTGAATTGATTCCTTTTCTCGACAGAACCTTTTTAGACAGCCTGGAAGGGAAGGTATGCTGTCTTAGCCCTCCCAAAGTCTAAACCCATAAGTGCCATTAGGCTGGAATTGGGCCGCACATCTTGGTGGGCCCAATACATAAAAAGATGCTTGTCCATGCACTCAAAAATGATGGCGGCCGATGGAAATTCCCTTTGCTCTTATATGAAAGATCACCTAAAGAGCAGATTGGCCCACTCTTCATTCCTGCTTAGGTTCCACAAGAGATGGGTGAATTTTGCAGCATGATCTCACTTGATTCCTCAGACAGCGAATATGTAAAAAAAGAGGACGATCATCGTTTGGGACTGAATCAACGACGACAATGATCTAAACAGATTGGTATTGTTCAAAGACAATCATGATCTGTTTACACCATCACGCAAGTTGAGATCCTACTTGCAGAAGTTCCCTTCCATTGTTATCTCTACCTTAAATGTTGCCTTAACGCCTACCTACTATGGAAACCATGGAGCTGAATCTGGGTATACCCAGATATATGTGTGGGTGCCAGATGTGCGGCTTAGTCTCATTTGAATCATTGTTCCATATTGTATTAGAGTGCCCCTTCTTTCTGGACCAGATAATTTGTCATTTGGGGGCTTTTTACATTCAACCACCCTGGGCTTGAAACCTATGGGTAAGGCTTACCTCTAATCAAGCCTTCATAATAGCTTTGACAACACTCATAGAAAAACATTCTCCAGGGTTTGAAGAGCAGAATGTCCGAGGGTGAAGCAGCTTGGAGGGAAATATTGGATTTATTGCATGGCTAATGACTAATACATATCGTAGTCTCTTGGTTAACTGCATTACAAATGTTGATCAAGTTGATGTAACTTTGTGCATACTTGGTTTTATTATTTTATTTATTTGTTCTAATTTAAGTGAAAAAGTTTCTTGTAAACTGTAAAACACTTTGATTTTTTTTTAAAAAGTCTTCATGCATCAATGACAGTTCTATGTCCAAATATGTGGAATGGCCATGGGGATCACAGTTGCGCCCAGTTTGTCCAGCTTTTATGTGAGTGAATTTGAGATCCACCATATGCGCACTGATGCTAACACCTTCAGCAATATGACAGCCTTGTGAGCTTATTACATAGATTTTTTTATTTATTTTATTTATTTGTAAAGCACAAAACATTGGTCCTGAGGAGTGGAGGTTCTGGGAAAGGACATAACAACAGAAAACAAGGAGAAGGACAATGCAGGGGGTGGTGTCAAAGGAAACTAGGGCAATATAGTGGTTTTCAGCCTGCATTTAAAGACAGCAAGCAAGGGACATGCTCTCAAGTCCAGTGGAAGAGCATTCCAGATCCAAGGGGCTGCTTGGGGGAATGATCTCTTGGCCACATAGGAGAAGCGAGTCCTAAGTATTTCCAGAAGGCAGTATTGTTCACCTCAATGCTTTGCGGGCTGGCAGCAGCGTGAGGCAATTGGTCAGATACATGGGTGCTTGTCCATTTAGGCATCTGTCCGTAATAAATTGTACATGAAAGGTGATCCTGCTGTAAACAGGTAGCCATTGTAGGGCTCTCCTGGCCACAGTAACATGATCTGTTCTTCGTAGGCCATCAACAACACGCACATCGTTGTTTTGAGCGAGTAAGTTCGTGTTTAGAGATGCCAAGCAGAAGGCTAAAGCAGTAATATAATTTTGCTCCTATGATCACACGTGCGATGGTGATACAGTTCATTGAAGTAAGAAAAGCATGTAACTGAGCCAACAGTTTCAGATAGTAGCAGGTACTGGAGACAAGGCTATTAACTTGTCATTTCATGGACAGTTCTTGATCTAATTCTACCCCCAGCATTTTAACCCTGGGCACAGTAAGAACGCTGCAGTCTGCAACCATAAACAATTGGTACTCTGGAACAAGTTTGTGCAACGAAGAGGCAGTACCTAAAACTATAAGCTCTGTTTTTGAATTGTTAAGTGCGAGCTTGTTCGCTTGCATCCATGTCTAAAAAGGTTTGTATGTAAGGCTCAAAGTGTTGGAGTCATTAGTGTGATCCCCATGAGGGGAACAAGACACTGCCTGTCGTCCGCACAATTTGCATATAAGATGCCTTGCCCTATCTAGTTATTCGAACAGGGGGAGCAAAAAGATGTTAAAAAGAGTGGGCGACACGCACAGGCCCTGCGGCACCCCACAGGTGACCCTGAAGTCCTCCGCCAGGGCATCCTTAAAGCAATCCCTTGCTCTACTATACACTAGAAAGGACTTCAGCCATTCAGTAGCTGCTGCGAAAAAATTCCCTGTGCTATGTAGTTTCTCTGCCAATATGTCATGATCGACCTGATCGAATGCAGGGGAGAGATCCAGTAGCACTAGCACGATGGTATGCCCACCTTCCAAAGACTTGAATATGTTAGTGTTTCACTCAAGAAGAGTTGACTCTGTGCTGTGAGTACGTCTAAAACCAGGTTGTTTCTGGCCCAAGATGTCATGCTCAGACATGAATTCCTCGGTTTGTAAGGAGGACATCTTGTCAAGTATATTCAGCAGGTAGTGATATAGGTGATGGGCCGGTAGTTCCCTGGCACATTTGTGTCCAGGAAAGGTTTTTCAGTAGGATAGAGATCCAGGCTTGTTCGATATCATTAGGGACGTAGTTTTCACAAAGCAGGCATTCACAAACTTTGTTATAAGGGGAACAAGTTGCGAGGAGCAGGGTTTCACTGTAATGGCAAGGCAGATGTCCCCTTTGCAGTTGGTTGGCTTTAATTTACTAAGAATGTCTGTGAGATCATGCTCAGATATAGAGTGAAAGTTGAATTCAGGACAGGTCATATTAGTGGTGGAGTCTACTGAGGTATGTCCTAAGTTGACTCTGCACTTTCAACAATAATATAGTTTGGATTTCTTCCATTTTTCCAATAATGCCTCTTGGATGGTATTACACCATCCGGTGACTTTAATAATCTGTGATGGAAGAGGGCAGTGATCCTCGAGCTCTCTGAGCACTCTAAACAGCTCTTTGGAATGGGAGACAGCCCCTAGGATACTTTGATCAAGGTAGTGTTTTTTAGCTAATGTGATGGCTGTTTTGTGTGCCTTGACAGCCTGATAATAAATGATGTTGTCCTCTGTGGATATGGTTTTTTCCCATTGCTTTAATGTATTATTTTTTACTTTTCTTGAGATTGTGAATATCCACTGGGTACGACTTTTTATCTGGCAGCTTTTCCAGAAGGTAAGATTTAACCGGAGCCACGCTTTCAATAGCGGCCTCTAGTGTTGTTCGATAAGCAGTTGCCAGTTGTTTGGCAGAGTGAAGATTAGGGAGATTGGAAATGGTGGGAGAGATGAATGGTGACATGATGGATGGCATGCGTTTACAGTGGTTTCTCTAAGAGACACAGTGCTTTTCATGCACAGTTTTGGTGAGCGGTGGAATGGACATGTTCCAATTCAGGAGATGGTGATCGGACCATGGGCGTTGATCATTCCACACGTCACCAATAATGATGTTCTGTGATAAGGCCCAATCCAAAATCCTCACTTTATTATGAGTGGGTTAGACAATGTGCTGGTAGAAACCTAGCTCAAGTTACATTGTCTTCACCATTGAGGATGAGGCATCTAGGTTGTCCGTGAAGCCACGGTTAACCCCCAGAAGGAGCGTTCTTGCGTTAGGTTTGAGACTGGGGGGTATCAAGTCAGTAAGTGTGTCAAGAAATCCAGCATACCATGCAGGGGTCTATATAGCAGGAATACTTTGAAAGTAATATTAGGATGACTTTTTTAGTTACTTCAATAAATATGAAGTGTTCCAGCTTTGTAATATCCTAGTAACATGATGCCTGGGACTCAAGATATAACGTGCACACTATCACATCTTAAGATGGCACCTACTGTAATGTCGGCATGCCCCCACATTTCTTTATTTGTCTGATGGAAAGTTGCAGTGCCCTTAGTGGGCAGTCACCTTTACAGGTCGGTCCGCAGAAGTAGAGACCAAGGATGAAGGTATCACAGCGAAGAATAGCCCCATGTGCTATTAATACATTAGGTGTAATTCTACACTCACGTTCTCACTTTTTGTTATTCTTTGTTGAAACCATACCAATGGTGAAAGGTGCTATACAAAGGACAAATTATGATGATGATGGTGATGAATTCTCAAACTGCTAGCAGCATTTGCTAAATCCTGTTATTTAGTCGATGAGACTGCAGCAGTATCTGAGTCCATACATTTGTTAATATCCTCAGAGATTAGTTTTGTGGAATATAAGAACTAATTTACATGGAGTATTGGATACTTGAGCGAGATATGATTATACATTGATGAATAGCAATAAAATGATAAGATATATCTGCAATTTGTTCCAGAGAATAGCTCCTACAACTAGTGAGAAGTCTTGGGTAAAAGGTATTAAAAAAGAAATAGCAAATGTCATACTCAGACTGTAGGTGTAGTTAGTATATTTGTGCCTCTCTCTGGGCCAGGTAAATAAATATAAAATGGAAAATAAAATAAATGTATACTTTTTTATTATGATTGGTTTCTTGCTTTTCCTTGAAGAGTCCATAGACACTGCATCCAATGAGGTAGACCAGCTTTTAATGTAACCATCTTTGTCCTGATGAATGCAATAAAGTAGAAATGTGCAGAAACCAGTCGTCACAGCATTGGGCTATGTCACATATTGATAAAGATTTTCCCATAGCATTTAATTCCTTTGTCATTTTAATAGCAATACTCTGCTGTATACAATTCTCGTCCGGTGTGGCATGATAAAGAGGATCATCCCCATAGAATGTAGAGAGTAGATGAATGAGAATTGGTATGTGAATTAATTTCTCAAAAAACTGTTTGCGGGTTTTAGTTTTTTTGCTATAGACTATTTATACATCTATATTTAGTTATCACTTGTTGAGGGTTTATTATCCTCTTTTAGAAAGGTGTCGCACACATTCATTCCTGTAGGGTTCCGGTTAGAAAACATTGAACGTTGTGTTCTTCAGCGTTTGAGTTAGGTTTATGTGCTTGACATGACCTACACTGTTTGTGTTATAATTTGTACATCTAGGTTCAGTAGGTTATTATGCATATGTATATAAAACGCTTAAGCAGCTGATGCAATTTATCAGAGTTAGGTTGTCCTCTGCTCTCCAAATGGCAATATGCACCCACTTCAACAACAGCTACCATTTCAACAAACAGAATGATCATGGTTCTACATGGTGTGAGAGAGATGGCACAGACAACAGATATATATTTCCAAACAAAATGTTATTAATGATCAGGACGGTGTAACGCCTAACTAACCCTATCTATGGTGGCATTTTCTCTGCCAAAATAAATCTAAGGAAAGTCTGTGTCTACAAGTCCAAATCGAAAGTCTGCCTGTGCCAAAACCTATGCTGGTCCTCACAACTACAACAAAATCTAGTGGGAAAATGTTCTCAACCAAATATATCAATTCGTCATAACTGCAGCATTCACTTGGTTTCACTCAAATCATGACGTTCATGTTACCCAATATTCCGCAAATGTAATGTTACGTTGTTTATGTCAGGATAACACCTTTCATTTGATTCGGTTTTCAATAAATGTAGTTTTAAGCGGTGCCGACTTGAATAGCACATTTCATTTAGTTCGGTATTCAATAAATGCAGTTTTAAGTAGAGCAGCTCCTTTCATTTGGTTCAGCATACAATAAAAGCAGTTTTAAGTTGTGGGTGTGTTAAATAACACCTTTCACTTAGTTTGGTATTCAGTAGCTGCAGTTTTAAGTTGTGCAGCACCTTTCATTTGGTTCGGTATTCAATAAATGCAGTTTTAACTTGTGCATGTTTTGAATAACACCTTTCATTTTAGTTCGGTAGTCATTAACTGCTATTTTGCATTTCTTCTGTGTACCGTTACCATTTCCATGGTCCGTTGGAGTGCTCTGGCGTTCCTAATGTCTCCCAACACTTACCAGGTCTCTGCAGCTCCGTTCAGTGGCATCTCCTCAAGCGGGAAAACCAACTCGCCAGTTCGCAGGGTGCTCCACTCAGCACACGCCAGACTTTGTGCTTGGCTCCGCCTCTGCTCCCTGACAGTGCCGCATGTACGCTTCCCTCACAAGGGTTCCCAGTCCTGCACAGTGACATCGGCAAGACTCTTGGGATCTTAGTCAGCGTCTCAGCATTTCGGCTTCTCGCTTCTCAGCATAGCAACTCCTCGGTTCTCTGTCCCTTCTGCGACTGCTTCTCTCGTGTGCTTCTGATTTCACCTTTTATACTGTTCTCTACTACTAACAGGCTGCAGGTAAAATGAGGTGTACTCAATTGCCTGACCCTGCTTAAGCCTATTAGTGTGACATGGCTGATCTTTATTACTACATGCCTCCAGATCACTTGTTTCTGTCCCAGTACCAGAGTGGTGTTCATATATAATATGATCTCTGCACTACTCCTAGTTGCTTCTTCTTCTTCTCCTCAGTACTTAAAGGAAAACTAGAGGTGAGGGTAGGTCAATACCAGGAAAGGGGGGATACCATGTCTCGCCTTCAGGTACCCTCTCTCCAATCCCTAAAGACCCTCCACTCAGGTGATCCTCCCTCGCTTGTCCCCCACCCCGGGTCAGAATCCAAAAGCGATGGCTGTTCCTTGGCCACCTGAACAGAAGATCCCTGGGGAGTAAATGTGAATGAGAGTACCTTCAGGTTTCTCACAGTGGTCACTTTCACCTTCCACTATCGCAAACATTTTAAAGTGACTTCTTTCCACCCCCACTTCTCTTCACACAGGGCACAGTGGTTCCAGTGTCAATTAACAGTTAATTACTGGCTCAACGATTCAGTCTCTATAGAGGGAAACGCTATAGGACAAATTCCTCCTCACGAGCTTAAACTGAAAGTAGGTGCTGTAATTATACTACTATGCAATCTTATGCATCACAGGGACTCTGCAATGGAACAAGGTTGGCAATTACAGGTGTACAAAGACATCATAGAGGCCTGTGTGATGGATGAAAATTAGATACTGTTCTTATACCACGCATACCTCTCATTCCATCTGATACGTTTAGCCTTGTCAATGACCATTAATAAGTCACAGCGACCTACACCCACTTCCTCGAAGCAATCAGTGGTAATTCTGATAATTAGGAAAAGGGACAGAAGTGATCCTATGAATTACAGACCTATATTGACCTTTAAGACATGCTAGAACAGCATATGTTACGCCGGGAATTGCTAGTATCGTTGGAAGGGCTATTGTATTGGGGTTTATACATTCAATACATAAGAGTGAATAACATTAGCTTCCCAACATTTAAGTTTACCAGATGACTATCTGGGACACCATGACCCAGTAGCAGGTTTTCATTTGTCCACTAACTATAGTCGGGGATTTGTTGTTTTGAGTTGCTTCAATAGATTAAAATATTGTGAAGCAAAACAGTAAATGCAAAATCCAAGACAGGGTGTTTACAGTGAAATGGACTTAACTGGTAAGATTTGTGATGAATCTGATGGCATCATCACTTCTTCTCCTGGGACAGCCTCTTTCCATGTGGCCAGGGGACGGCAGCCGCTACCTGATCCTGACCTTGGGGGCGGCTACATGAGGCAGGACCACATGAGGGAAGGACACCCTCGGGGGGGAAGACATGACATCATCAGACGAAATCACATAACACCATTACCTTTCAGGTATGTTCCATACCTTCATCATGCCTTGATGGCATATTGTAACACTCTCGCTGAACCACCTGCCAAATCTACTTCAAGTGTTCCCCAATTTCATCCAAAGAATAGTGTATCAGCAACTGAGACAAGGAAGAAGGTGGGAAAGATGATGATTAATCCTTTCAAGATCCAACCTCAGTTTCCCCAATATCCCATATGGAACAGCATGACAACAACTGACACGCGGAAGGAGCAATGAGGATTATCCCTAATGCGAACCAGGGTCAGCAATCTAGTCGCTGGTGAAATTCAATTTGTCCAACATGGTTCAAAACCATGCCGGGAAGAGACGCATGGAGATCTCCAGCTCAGGGCAGAGCGAAGTACTGGTGCCATCTTGGAAGACCAGATAAAGAGGGCCAGTCTGGGAGCGAGGCACTCGAGGAGGCTCTGTGGAGACTGGAAATAAGCATGAGTAAACAAGTCATGCTTCTGGACCGCTGCAGAGACTGAAAGGCCGGCCAAATCCCGAACGCCTACTGGATATGCCAGCAAGGGCAGAAAGTAACGTGAGAGCCGGAGGAACATCTGACTTGGAGTCCAGAATGCCGCAAAGGCACAAAGAGGGAACCGGTGGGCCCAGGGAAAGGGTTGGGATTGCTGAAGCACTGTCTGGCAGCAGAACAAAAGCCCTAGACAGTGGAACTGGGGTCTGGGACCCTCAGTACGAACTTGGCAGAGACCAAGAGTGGAAACCAGAGAGACATTACATGTTGGGACTTGGTAACAAAATAAACCAAGTGTTGGCGAGGCTGAATGTTTGAAAGAGACTGCATAAAAGTCCTGGCAGGAGATTATACCAGGCAAAGTCAAGTGTTTGAAAGAAATTGCATACAAATCCTGGCAGGAGAGTATACCAGGAAACGCCAAGTATTTGCAAGAAAGGGAAAGAGTGTGCATCAGGACCTGTTAAGAGAGTATACCAGGCAAAGTCAAGTAAGAATAGAATCTCAAGGAAGAGCCATGCCCTTAAGAATGTGAATTGTCATGAAAGCGGAGAAGAGCCTGGCAGAGAACTATAGCAGTTGACCTGCGAGTCTGGAAACAGCAACCAGAGTGTAAGACAGCGACAAGAGAATCACAAGAAAGACATGTACCATTAGGGGTTTGAATTGTCTTCAATGTGAAAAGAAACATGGGGAAGGGAGCCATTTACTCAGGAACTGTGAACACATCAAGAGGAAGGTGTTGTCCTCTTGAGTTACAAGTAACTTGGTTATTCTTTGTTTGAACTTTTAGTTTTGGAAGAAAAGGTCTCTGGGGAAGGGAGTCATCCCCTGGAACTGTGAACATTGCCCACTTGGATCTTTTTGGTTGGATTTTTCCCGTTGTGTTGGATTTGGACATTTGTGCACTTTTGAAACTCAGAGACAATGGGCATCATTACAAGTCAGCCGGTCCGGAAACAACAGTGGCGGTAAATCCACGACCACTGTTGTTTCCGGACCAGCTGATTCTGAGTCCTGCAGCCAGGAGGTGTCAATCCTGCCAGGTCTGACCTGGCGGGAGTAACACCACCTGCCTGCATGCGGACATGGAAATACTGGCTCTGTCATAGATGGAACCGGTGTTGCCATGGTCCCCATCCCCATCATCGGAATGGGGATTTACAGAATTCTGCCTCCAGAACTACCGGGTCACCGGGGTTGTAATGCCCCGTTGATTCCGGCAATCATGGAGGCGGAATGGTATTACGGGTCTGGCGGCAACCTGCCGGTTTTTCCGGAACGGCTACCGCCGGACTCGTAGTGAGGCCCAATATCTTTTGCATCTTACAGTTTGTTTTCAATGTGAGGGCCAGGATATGATTTCAGACACGAGATATGTGTTTGCTTTGGCCCTCTTGACAAAGGTCAGACCCATTAGTTTTGGTTGAGGTAGGGAAGCTCCTCATAGTATAGGGAAAGCAGGGCATTTTCAACCCCTTTATCATTTAATAAATGTTTGTAGCCAAAACTACAATGTCCTATGTGTCGGAAACTCATTCCTGACTCTTCACACCTTACAGCATTTTAAACAATACTTGTTAATATCATCCAACTAAATGCTATTCCTTTTATCGACTGAAAGGTCTGTCATGCCAGAATTCAAGCATACGCATGTTTTCTCTTCTGCCAAACACCAGTACAATTCATGCAAAGTAACTGCTGAAAATAAAAATTGTAAAGCCTGCTAAAGGTAGTAATGCAGAAAATCGAATCACTTTTCTCATCTAATATCTACTTCATGCGCACGCACATTTCCTAAAGCTATATTGAAACAGAGCTCTGAAATCGAAAGTTGGTCTACTGCTTGACCAATAATTGGTCGAATTCCAACTGCTCGAATTTGTCTGGCTGAATCGTTCCCCAACCATGTAGATCAAAGGTTTGATGTAAGCAATGTTGGTGAGGTGGGAATTGGGGCGGAAAGGGGTAGCGTGGCATTGCAGGTGGTCTCCTTCCACTTTCCTAAAAAAAAGTAGATCAAAAAAATTCGAATAGTTGGGTTTCGACCAAAATGTAAACGACCTACATCTCTCAAATCAAGTACTGTAAGTCATGGTGTTTGTATTGCAACCTGTTTTACATGCCTGTACATATGATAAATGCAAAACAGATTATGCCAGAATGCAATCAAATATAATAAACCAATCCTGATTCTTACATTCACATCACCCCTAACATGGCACACCTTTAGATCGCTGCAACCTACGAAATAGCTGGAATACTTTCAGAGCTACACACAACCCAGCAGAGCCTGTGTGATAGTCATCTACATGCGCTCCTTGTTTGGCACATGCAAGTATCTTGGTCCTATGTCTAAAGTGCATAACATTTGTAAATCAGCAAATGAAGGTCTTAATCGACCTTTCAACAGACAAACCTCCTTCTTGTGCCTTGAGTTGGGAGTATGCAGTTATTCATGGTCTTTAGTTGTGTTTGTTTTGGAAGCAGAGGCTCTCATTGTATAGTGCTGGGTGCCACGTGGCAAAGACCTATTAACATGACTGTGCAGCTCATTGCGAAACATTGTAAAATGAACATCCAACATCCTGCGGTGACAGAACATAAATACTTCCCTGCAAGACGTGTATTTAATCCTGTACCTTGGCACCATGTCTATGCATGCAAGACACAGGGACAGGTGAAATCATTGTATTTTATTTATTAACAAAAACGTACCCCATGGGGCCATGGTGTTTTTTCCCCTCCTGTTCTCTTTGAGATTGTGGCTGACAATTGTAAATGTTTCACTACTGAGTACACTGTGCACAACATTCAAATAATCCATGAAATGCAGCAGCTGCTCCCCCTATGCTCAACCCCTGCTCTGCTGGGGCAGGGCTAGGGCCTGAGCATGTGGCAGGGCCCTGGGGGAAAGAGTGGGACTTGCTCCTAAGGCCAGAGACTATCTACTAAACTAGCACGGCAAGGACCAACCAACCGAATCTCTGAGGCCAACCATTCCAGGTTGTGCCAGGTATCATTCACGTGCACCCTGCTCAATAAAGATGATAAAATGGGGACACTGTTAGGCCGGATGGCCTAATGGAAGAAGGACGCGACACCGGAGTGGATTGGAACGTCTGCTTTATTCGGATTACAACTGCATACTAACTCTCTCGCTCCCCCCGGTCCTCCCACACCCCACGTCATCCTCCCACGTGGTCTCCCTCTGCTTGTCTCTTAAGGGGGCAGCGTCTGGTAACATCACCCCCGGACAAATGTCCTGACATGCACCTCAGCATTCTTCAACTAGGCGAGGAGGTCTCCTGATGGTGCGATGGGGCCGGTCACTCCTCCCGCCGCCCGTGGGCAGTCCTGTTTTCATTGTTGGTTCTGCCACTCAATGGCGGACTTCTCCTGAGGGAACCCACAGGTCATCTCTGGTCTCTTGTGGTTCGGGATCAGGGTCGGGGGGTGCAGGCATTTCATTCTCTCTCTTAATGAAGTGTTTAAATTGGGAACTGTCCCTGGTAACTTCTTTGTCTGCATTCTCAGCCGTTACCATGGTGCCTTTGATGGCTACTATACTAAGCGGGTTCTGCGCAAACCGGGCGTCAGTCTTCTTGGTGATGGCCTGCTGTACCAGGACTTCATCCCCCGTGTGAAAGTCCTTGGGCATTGCCCTTCTCCTATGGTCTGTGTCCTCTCGCATCTTCTCCTTCCTCCCTGTGTCCCGTCTTATGACATCAGGGTCTCCCTCTTGCTGTGTCGCTGTATGTCTCACGATCCAGGTGTGGACCGCGTATTTCATCATTAGCTCAGCGAGTGCCCTGTTGGTGGCTTCATGAGAAGTATTCCGGTAATGTTGGAGAAGTCAACATGGCGCCTGATGGGGGACAGCGCCTTCGATGCAAGTTCTCTGCATTGTTTTCTTTATGGAGGCCATAAACCGTTGGGCCATTCCATTGGCTTGTTGCCACCTAGGCGTGATCTTCTGATGGGTGAACCCCACGTGTGTCGCGAAGGACGCAAACTCGTGGCCACTGAATGCGGGACCATTGTCAGATTTGATTGTCCTCGGGATGCCCCGTTCGCTCAGTACTTCATTGAATGTTGCTGCTATGTGAGCAAGTGCTGTGGATGCCACCTTCTTGACAATGGAGAACATTGAATGCTCATCAATGAATAGTAGGAGGTTTGCTCCAAATTCCATAGGTCCATATAAGTCACCCGCTACTCTGTCCCAAAGCTTGTCTGGGATGTGCGTTGGCTGGAGTGGGACTGGGTCTTCGGCCTTCGCCGTGCATTGGCATGTTAGGCAGTTCTTCACCCATCTGTCGACCATTGCGTCGAAGAAGGGACACCACACATGGCACCGCAGCTGTCGTTTTGTGTTGTCGGCACCCCTGTGGACCTCGTGTGCCATCCGAATGACCTCTGCTCTCAGCGTCGTGGGAATGACCAACCGCAATCCTCTCAGTAGGACTGCATGGTCCTTCACAGCCAGTTCCGTGTGTATACTCGCAAGTCCGTCCATCTCTTCTCTGCACACCCCTGGGGGGGTTTAATACTGCACGTCAATCATCCTTCCACTTGTTGTTTCCTGTGTGACAGGTAATCTGCTGGGTTGTCACCTCTGGGTCTGTGGATGATATCAAAGTCACATTCTTGTAGTCTGGTGCCCCATCGCTCAATCCTGGGAGGCATCTTGGTGCGTGGGTTCCCGAACAGGGACAGCAGGACCTGATGGTCTGTGACTAGCGTGAATTTCTTCCCTATGACAAAATTATGAAAATGTTCATAGGACCAGACAGCCGCCATCCTCTCTTTTTTCTTCTTGTGAATATGCTGATTCGGGGGTGGGGGTGGTAGGGCTCTGCTCGCATATGCCACAATGGGCCTCATTCCGAGTTTGAGGGTAACCACGCTGCTATTTGCGGCATGGCTGCCTCCAAACACGTTCCGATTCCGCCCTGGTGAATGGAGCAATTACCGGTCCATTCCAAGGTTGGTGGGACCGGTAATTCCCCATTCACCAGGGCCCTTCCCCATTCCCATTTGAGCCCCCATAGGACTCAATGGGAATGGGGAAGGCGCTAATAACGATACCGTAAATTACGGTACCGTTATTAGCTCTAAAGTCCCTTTGCGGGTTCCTCCTTAACGAAGGAGAAGGAAGGACCCGCAAAGGGATCTCGTAGTAGGGCGGTAAGGGTTTAATGCACCAGTCTCGTTACCGGTGACCGTTAACCCTTACAGCCCTACTTGTAATGAGGCCCAATGTGCCTGGGGTGCACATCAGGGCCGCTAGTCTGTGCCAGAATCGCTCCTAGCCCAACAGGGCATCCGTCTACGATAGTGTCTGTGTGCCAGTTGGGGTCGAAGTAGACCAGACGATGGGCTTCCGCCATGGCTGTTTTGATGGTGTTGAAAGCCTCTTGACATTCCGATGACCAGGTGAATAGAGTGTCTTTCTGCAGCAGGCGTCTTAATGGTTCTGTGATGGACGCATAGTGGGGGATGTAGCGAGCACAGTAGCCCGCCATTCCCAGGAATGATCTAACGTCCACTACTTGCGCCAGTTCTCGGAGGTTTGAAATGGTGCTGACCTTGACTGGGTCTGGTGTCATTCCATCTGCAGAAAAGATGTGTCTGAAGACTTTTTACTTAGGGTCTCATTACGTGTGCGGTGGTAAGGGGTTAACGGCACCGGTAAGGATGCCGGTGCCATTAACCACTTACTGGGCCTCATTACACGGACGGCGGTAAGGGTTAACGGTCACCGTTAATGGCAACGGTGAACTTTAACCCTTACCGCCGTACTACGAGGTCCCTTTGCGGGTAGGAGGATTTAACGCCTGCTTCTTGCAGGCGTTAAAATCCAACCCGCTAAGGGACCTCGGAGCTAATTACGGCATAATTAGCGCCTTCCCCATTCCCATAGAGCCCTAGGTTGGAATGACCCGGTAAGTCCCCATTCAGAGAACCCGGACGCGACTTTGGAGGCAGCCATGGTGCTAATAGCACCATGGCTGCCTCCAAACTCATAATGACCCCCTTTGTCTTGCTAAACTGGCATTTATCAATGTTGAGAGTAAGTCCTGCCTCCCTCTTGGACCGCAGTGCATGTTGCCAGAAGTGTGGTGTCATGCTCCTCTCTGGATTTGCTGAAGACAAGGATATAATCACCATAGTTCAGGGCTCCCCTCACTGGTCTGATGATTTGTCTGACAGCCTCCTGAAAAACTCCAGCAGCCGATGAGATGCCAAAGTTGAGGCATCTATATTGAAACAGACCATCATGGGTGGCGATGGTGGTGATGCCCCTCGACTCCAGGTGTAGTTCTAACTGGTGGTACCCATGATTGAGGTCTAGTTTAGAGAACATTAGATTACAGCCTTGTTGAGCTGGACAATCATCTCCTCTATTCTGGGTCCCGGGTGTCATTCCCTTTGGATGGCAGTGTTGGCCATCCTCTTGTCCACAGAAAGTCTCAAGCGTCCCCCTTCTTTGGGCACGACCACCAGAGGTGAGACCCAGGGGGTCGAGCCTGTTGGCGGTTCAATAATGCTGCTGTGGAGCAGCTGATTGAGCTCTTTGGAGACTGCCTCTTGCAAGTGGAATCCCACTCTCCTATGGTGTTGGGGAACAGGCCGGACCCTGCTCTCAATATGCAGTTTGATAGGAGGTCCTCGCAATTTTCACAGTAATTTGCAGAGAAGTGGAAATTTCATCAGAATTGCTTCTTTCGTGATGAGAGTCTTTGATATGGGGTTAGCATCTATCCTGCCCAGGAACTACCTCAGCTAAGCCCAGCATTACTCGGGGCAGCATGCAACAGCTGTAGATGGTGGTGATCAAGATGTGGAAGTGGCAGACAGAAGAGGTGTTTTTGATATGCACTGTTCTGTACAAATGTTCACACAAGCATAGAAAGCTGAGATGCAGTGTCGCCGTAAAATGCAAGGAGATGCCAGCGCTTGTTGATACATGTCCCTCAATTAACATGTTGCCAAAGGCCCACTGCACAAACCTTTCTTAGAGACTGCATCTTGCGAGAATGAAGGTAAGCAAATACTCCTTGAGAGGTACAACACCATTGCTTCTGGGGGGGTCATTCATGAAAGTCTGAAACAGGTGAGAGCCCGGTTCGACATGAGCATGGCTGGAAAAGAGATTATACTATGATGCAACTCGGCGGAGACTCTCAGATTTGGCCATTTTGACTATAAGGTGTATAGAGCAGCCGTTGTGGCACTAACCTAGGTCCACGTGTCACTATTAAGGGGTGGGGTGCCTGAGAAGCTAACAGGTGCACCTGTATATTGATGTAACTATTCCGCCTGTTACCTTACAACCTCTGCTGGTGCCATTGAACCTCCACTAAAACGTGGAAATGGCGCTTGCTAAACTGCGAAAGAAGGACATTATAGAAAAGATCTCAGGCCCATCCTCCTAGGTCTACTCATTCGTGCATGCAGTGAGACTCTGTTCAGAACGGTGTGGACATGCTTCATGAATAAGGACATGAAGCGGGACAGACACACCACCCCTACAAGAGATGGCAATGGGGCAGACCTGCAGAGGGCAACATTATTTTCCAAACTCAATCTTAAAGATAG
The DNA here is from genome assembly GCF_040938575.1 of Ambystoma mexicanum. Taxonomy (NCBI): domain Eukaryota; kingdom Metazoa; phylum Chordata; class Amphibia; order Caudata; family Ambystomatidae; genus Ambystoma; species Ambystoma mexicanum. The sequence continues at coordinate 319,358,707 of NC_090926.1, read as the reverse complement.
GTATCACGTGGTGCCAATCCGCCTTGACTTCAGGTACATTACCACGTTCTCCACACACAAAGGTATACAAATGTACAAGATTGAGTAATGGTCTCTCTTCACTAGCCTGGGACTTCCAGCACACGATACATCAGTGACAGATATTGATTTACACCAATTCTAACGTTAAACACATGGCATGTTTTACCGAGGTCATGATACTGCTGAGATCTCAAGGTCTGTTTCTGAATGAAGCAAAATGTTAGTTATGGGCATTTCTGGTTCAGAAAGACATTGGGCTTCATTACGCGGTAGTAGGTAGCTACCTCCTTACCGCATTCCGGGTCCGGGATCCCGAAATAGGGACTTACCGGGTCATTCCAACCTTGGAGGACCCGATAAATCCCCATTCCGGGAACCATTCCCCATTCCCATTCGAGCCCCCATAGGGCTCAATGGGAATGGGGATGGAGCTAATAACGGTACCGCAATTTGCGGTACCGTTATTAGCTCTGAAGTCCCTTAACGGGTCCCATCCATAACGCCTGGTAAAACCAGGCGTTGAGGGAGGGACCCGCTAAGGGACCTTGGAATAGGGCGGTAAGGGATTACCGGCACTGGTGACCTTACCGGTGCTGGTAATCCCTTACCACCTACCGTGTCATGAGGCCCATTGTCAGAGAAACAGAGGGCACACAAAATCATTCTCGGGAAGTAGCAGAGATAGAAACAGCTTTAATGTCTTGCAAGGTTATCAAAAGATCTATATACTTATCCTCCCGGAACCATCCCACAACAACCTGACCCACCCACCACACCTCCACCTTTCTAGGTCAGGCCCATGTCACACAACCGAAACTACAGAGGATCCTTCGAAAAACGAAAAACAATGTTCAGTCTCAGGGAGAAAAGAGGCCTCCTTCCCCTGATCTGTTCATGCTGTGGGACCGGCTAGTCCGTCGTCGACGCAGATGTCTTTACCTTGTTGGTTGCATGTCCTGGTTCGTTCTGAAAAGCTTCCACCGGAAAAGTGTTGAGCATCGCCATTTCCTACCTTACCCGTGACTATGCATTTCCATCATTTCTTGTACAGGTTCTCAGGCTACAGCAGTCCACATCAGGTGACGCCAGCAGTGTTTCCTCTACACGGGCGCTGACTCAGAAGCTTTTATGTTGCGATTAAACAATGCAAATACTCCAGAAACGAGTAGAAGTGAGAACAGGGAAACATGCTTTACACTAATCACTCAGTCATTGCTATAGAGCCCATACACAGCGAAAAAGGAAAGGTTATAAGGACTCATAGGGATCATATGCACACGAATGGCATAAGGGGAATCGTGTGATGAAAGATTAAAGCGTGATATATGTATATAAAGCAAAGGAAAATCAATCTGCATCCAAATTCCCCCTTTCTACGCTTTCAGTGTAACACACACCTAAGTCACCTCTCACCCTGCAAAGCATCAAGGGTTTCTTGGGAACCAGGTCTATCAGACAGACCTTCATTATTAATCTCTTTACTGCAATGTCAAGTTCAATACTCATCAGAGCATCAATTTCTTGTTCTACCTCAATATCATATTTATACATATCTGTGCCTTTATAATGCTGTAAATTAAGCAATTTGCTCGACAATGTCACTGTAGATCTGTTTCTTCAGAGTCTAACAGCTCAAGCTATGAGTTTGCCTGCTCTCTTATTTTTAAATGCTACATTTTGAATCATGCCGCTTCTAAAGGACAGGATAATATATTCATATAATATTCCTTAGCTCTTTCATGTCCAAGTTCAGCTCTGACAGCAAAATGGAATGTTGTCATAGTGATATATGTGAGTGGCCAACCTTATTCCTACCAAGCGTAAACAAGTGGCCATTGTTAAGAGTTTTTTTCAGAACTAAAACTGGTGTAGGGTTCTGAGAAGCCAACTTGGGGCAAGTGCAAAGGTTTGACACTAAAGTCTGAACCTAACTCTCATTTGGAAAAGAGGCTGAGCAGTGAAGCCCCGTCTAAGGAGTTCAGGGGTTTGGTGTAAAGTACAATTAACAGCACCTAAGACTGACAAGTGTTTGAATGTCAACACAGATGTACATAAAATAAGCAATGTTTTCAAGAACATACTTTAATTGAGATCTAGCCTCTACAAACTAAGTAAAGTACTAGACATACATATGGAATCAACAGTTTGATAATCCAAGATGGGTTACACACCACTTTAGTAATAATCAATTTCAAGCCACAAGACTGTTAATGTATTCTAAAGCGAGGGGAAGGTTATTAATATAAATTACATGCTGCATAATATACAGGGTCGAAGTCCATGCCCTATCCTATAAAATGCTAGAACATGTTGAGCAGTGCCATAGATAAGTAACCCCTTTTCATAGGTTACTAATGGGAGGTTTTAAAAGCATACCTATGTCTCGACCATAGGAAACAAATGGAATGAAAGTGGCTTGAAAAGCAGTAGTCTTTACAATTAGGGTAAAATGTGTAATACCGCATAGTTAGGGTTCTTGTAAAGAAAATTGCAGTCAACCAAACCTAGATGTCCAGGGGGAGCTCAGAACAAATACCTATGCCCCGCCTCCAACACCATTGGCAAGGCAAGTGTAGCTGCTCTGTGAACTTCAGATCAGGAGGATAGCTCAGGGGCAAAGCGCTCACCGGAGCAACACAGGTTCGCTCCACGGGTCCATGCTTGGAAACCATACAAATTCATTCATTTCCTATGGCGACAGGAGAACGTAAGGGCATATATATGCTATCTGCCCCCTGGATCCTGTTTTGATGAGACTTTCATAGATTGGACTTGTCTAGAAACCTCGTCAGGGGAGAACAGAGGAAAGGAAGAGAAAGAGGGAGGAGAGGTGGCCACAGCGGGGCCAGAGGTAGAGGAGAGAGTAGAGGGAGGAGGAGAGGACGAGAGGGTGGACAGTATGTCCTGGGTTTCAGAGATGAAATGAGAAGCCAGGGCTGTGCATTGGGCCTGGGAGGGGACAGAGAGGTAGAGACTGTAGAATGATTGGCCAGCTCCTTGCAGACACTGATAGGGGGTTGGGTGGATATAGGAAATGGTGGTTAGCCAGCAGACTAATAAATACAGAATGGTAAACATGCATAGGATATGGGGAAGTAATACAGTTGTGGTGGTAGGGATGTGTGTTTCTTAACTGTGATAAGTTATCAGTAAGCATACAAGAACATTTCAGGAATGTAAAGCTTGGCTTACAACAAAGGCTTTACTGTGAGGGCAATATCAAGACCAGACGATGCATGGTAGTTGGTGTGGGGTTTGGCCTTGTAGGCTTTCACCAGAATAGTTTGTGAGAAGCACTCCTTTTGTCAGGGGATAGAACTGGTTTTGCCAAGCCAAATGCCAGATGTGTCAGCATCAGTAGTTGGACGTGTATAGATAAATGTGTGTTGAAAACATGAAATAAGCATAGAGGGAGGGGAAGAGGAGAAACAATCAACCTGATTCCAATAGTATAATGTCCGTAAGCTTTGAGTTAGGTATTATTCATCATATGGTTTCAGGTAGCTGGTCTGTATAGATAAGGACTGTTATGTCCATGTGTGTATTAGTCTTTATTTTAAACAGTGGGTAATCCAGACAATGGTCCAGACAATGGTTTATGACTTTCCCCTCTTAAGCCAGCAGACTGATTGCTGTCGTGAAGCAACATCATAAAATGCCCACTTTCTGGCAGTGTAAAGAGTTTGCACAGTAAACAATATGCCTAAATGACCCGAGGATGGTCTAAGTGAGATGTGCAGCATTTAAGCAAGCTATGTGATGCATAGACATCAACACGTGTAAATCATTACTCCCGTGCGTGAGTGTTTTACCATGATGAAACTGTTATGTAATGGTATGGTATTAGGATTTGTACCATGCACTGCTGCCATTTGCATGGTCTCCAGGCTATTTTGCAGATATGAAAACCAATGGGTGGGTATGTTAGGGTGGACAAGAGGAAAGATGTGATTAAGATGTAGTGCTGTGAATTCTGGCAAAAACACTGACCAGGCGCTTTTTGTTTCTTTATGTTACTATGCTTTTGAACTGTGCAAAATCAGCACTGTAGTAGTTTCAAAGTGATGAATCCTTTTCCGGGGCATATTGTGCCCCCTTCCGGATTCACCATACAGTAGTCTGCTGCTGTGAAGAATAGCATGCAAGGGTGAAGTAAGAGGGAAGGAAAGCAGGAAATTAGTTTGCAGGGGGGGGGGGAGTTAGGCAGGGCTAAATGCTCGTATTAGCATGGACGTGTGTTAGCCCCTTATCTAGGGATGACCTTCTTTGGAGAGGAAACACAGAGGGGTATGTGTTGAGCAGATATAAGCAATGAGACTCCAAGGCAGTGTTGAAGTATTGTAAGATAGAGATTGAGTTGTGTTGGGAGCATGAGGGGCTTGAGAATGTTCTCGGGCAATCCTGGCTATCAAGGGTTAAAATACCAGCCACGTCCATTTATTCTACCACGTGTAAATTCCCAAATAATGATTCTGGGGCTGCCAAGCCAACTCATAAGCTGGCTCAATCATACATGCCAACATTCTGGAGCACCTGGGAGCGAGATTCCAACACATAAAGCAGGAAAAATAAATGTTCCCATAGGCTTGCATTGGTGTTAGAATAATTTTACGTGGGAAAAAGTAAAAAAGAGCAATATTTTTAATTGAAAGGTCAGGAGTCTCCCACCAAAATCTGGTGGGTTGGCATGTATGCCTAATCCAAACGTAGGACGTGCAAAAGGTGAACGTTGTTGGTCACAAAAGGCAAGGGGGTGTGATGGGAGAGTTAATAGAGTGAATATGTCTGGCTGGCCCTAGATTGAAAGTAGCTAATGTGGGTGTTCTGTGTAGCGCTTCAAGCCACAGCAAGGCCACCTCACAGCACTAAGGAGCAGGAAGGAGGAGGGAATTTTGCTGGCTGCAAGTCAGCAATGTAAGAATCACAGACATGCCAGCATTTTGGAGCCCCTGAGAGGAAGATTTCACAATAGAAATCGGGAGAATGTAATGTTCCCATAGGATTGCATTGGGGTTATAAAGATATCAGGTGGGAGACAGTAAAAATATAGCGTTAGTTTTAACTGAAAAATCGGGAGTGTCCCGCCTAAATCGGGAGGATTGACATGTATGGAATCAAGAGGAGCCCCTAAGAGCCTTATAGCCCTGAATGGCCAATAACTGCCAGTCCTATAGTAGGAATAAGACGGTAACCATGAAGACACTTCCAGGTTATGGGGGCTTTCAATAGACAGATATGTTCAAAGATGAGGGTATAGCCCCTAGGCTGCTGCCTTAATTGTGCCATGCCAGCAAACATGTTTGCAGCAACTGTCCAGAATTGGCATTAGTAGCCACAATAGTCACTAAAAACAGATATTTGTTGTAAAGAATTACCTCTTGCTAGACGTGCCTTCTATGTGTGCTCGTTTTAACAAAACTGTAGCTGTGCAAATCTGAAGATCGGTTTGGCAGTTATTTTAAAATGCATCTGAAACACAAATGGATTGTGCCGTTTAAAACTATTTCTACAGAATGAAAAACAGTTTACTGTGTGGCGACTTATGCGTTTCGGGTGCTCTGCTATGCCTGAAATTGGGAGTAGAACAAACTACAACAGTTTCCAATTCCATTACCAAATTCCAATGTGGAAAAAGCTGAAAGTTATTCTGACTAGCAACATGGCCCCCCTATTGTTCAACGAGCTAGGTTGTAACTCTAGTGCATAGTTAGAGCTCAGTGGTTTTACATGTTACCTTCTGTCCTCTTTTTCTTTTTATATTCAAGCTGGGAGGCGTACTGTTTTGCAGACAGTGCGGATCGGTACAGATTTTCCACACATTCGTTACAGAAATTCATGATTCTATTAAAGACTCGGAGGCGAAAGATTATGCTCAAACTTCTATTTACTCACTCGAGCAGCAACAATGAAAATCAAAAATCATGAAAAACAATAAAAAACTACAAATCCCAACAAAACACAATATATTTGTAGTTCGTTTTTCATAGGTTGTAATAAACACGCGACTTCATTCCCGAATCACGATCCCTTCTCCTCTATAACATGCTCTGAGTCCATAGTCCTTCCTCTTTCTTTCACTGAACTAATTCAAACTTGCGCCCCAACCAGTAGACGACTTAACTTTCCCTGTTATTCTTCTCAAGGCGTCGTTTTCTGCTCCGTCCCTGAAACAAATATAAACTATTACCAATCTCGTTATGAACTGGTGGGCAATCGCATAACAATAACATTATCATACCAAATACAAGCTTGCATTATTTTTCAAATCTCACATTATCCACTTGTATAGCAGCGATTGAAATTGGGTGGAATAATCTTTTGCCTCCGAGTCTTTAATAGAATCATGACTTTCTGTAACGAATGTGTGGAAAATCTGTATTCTATCTCAAGACTCAGAGGCTCAGATTATGCTCGTTTAAAGCTTACCTACCACCAACGACGCTACTTGCTCCACTGGTCTAAAATAAAAATTCTTGAATGTCTTTTCATTAGACCAGTCTGCCGCCTTCAGAATATCTTCAAGACGGGCTCCTGCCATAAAAGCAGATGATAACATAGCACCTCGTGTGGAATGTTCCCCAAACTGACTTACGTCTATGCCTGCTTCAGCCATGCACCATCTGACCCATCTAGACAAAGTGGTTGATGCTACTGCTCTAAAAGGTTTCCTAATAGCTATCAGCAATTGATACTCTCCCACAGGTCTCACCCTATTTGCTCTTTCTTCGTACACTTTCAAACATCTAACTGGACATAATTTAGGTTTCCCCAGAAAAGCCATGTACTCAACTGATTTCATGTTTGTCTTTGTTCTCCTCTCTATATAAAATACTACCCCTTAAGGTGAAAAGGATTTCCTATTTACTTCTAAAGCTTTCACATAGGATACTCCCTTACAAGAAATCAGACACAATAGGGTAGTTAACTTAGCCCACAACGCTTTCCTAGACAAGAACTCATTGTCTGGCCAAGCCTCAAACATCTTCAACACTATACTCACATCCCATAAATGAGAATATCTAGGTGAAGGTGGTCTCATGCATCTGATGCCTTTCAGAAGTCTACATACCAGGGGGTGTTCGCCTACCGGCTTATTCTCAATGTACACATGACCTGCTGAAATCGCTGATCTATAATTATTGATTGGTCCTGTAATACTTCGCCTGCGCCGCCAAGAAATTCACTATGTGCACTACATTTGTACGTATAGGATCAACCTTTCTCTCCAGACACCAATCACTCCATCTATTCCATGCCACTCTATAGGCCTTCCCTGTAGCCGGTGCCCATGATTCCCTAATAAATTCTCGAGCTGTGCCTGAAAGTCCTGGCTTAGACCAATTTTCCCGGAAATCGACCCAAGCTATGAGACTCAAGTTCCCTGACCTGACCAATGGATGAATCTCTCCTGCTGGATTCAACAATATATCCTCTCTGTCTGGTAACTGAATTGGAGCTTCGTAAGACAACTCCAGAAGATCCAGGAACCAAGCCTGACCTCCCCAGTCTGGTGTTATCAAAATCACTGTGGCTTGTTGTCTCCTGACTTGCGCCACTGTGCGCGCTATCATGGCGAACGGAGGGAACGCATATTCTCTTGCTGGTCCCCAGGCCTAGAGAAATGCATCTGTCGCTGTCGCTTCCGTACCCGGTCTCCAACTGTAAAACCCAGAGATCTTCCTTTTCATTCTGGAGGCAAACAGATCTGTCTGGCACGGACCCCTGCGACTCATTATCTCCTGAAATACTGAGTCGTCCAGCTGCCAATCGCTGGAGTCCCTCAGGTATCTCAAGTTCCAATCTGCTACCAGATTGAGATCCCCAGGCAGATGTTCCGCTCTCACGCTTATTCCCTTCTGGAGGCATATCTGCCAAAACTCTTTGGCCATCTCCGCCAGCCTCTTCGATCTCGTTCCGCCCAGTCGATTTATATATCTGACCACCGAAAAGATGTCCATATTCAACAGAATGGCAGCTTTCATTCCTTCCTGGGTCCAACACTGGACTGCGAAAGAGCTCGCCAGAAGTTCCAGGCAATTGATGTGGAGACCCAGCTCTTCGCTCGACCACCTCCCTCCTGTTGCTTGGTCTCCACATCTGGCACCCCATCCCCATCGGCTATCGTCGGACTCTATCACCAGGTCCGGGGATGAGCCAAATTTTGCCCTGCCATTCCATGCTTCCATGTGGTAGTACCACTATTCCAGTTCCAGTCTCGCTTCCTGCGATACCCTCACTTTCTGCTCATAAGATAGACCTCTCCTGAGATGATCTATCTTCAGCCTCAGCAACGCTCTGTAATGCAGAGGCCCTGGGAATATTGCCTGGATTGATGATGACAGACATCCTACTAGTCTCACTATTTCCCTCAATGAAACCTCTTTTTTCGTCATCATGCTCTTGATCTCTTTCTTCACTGAGTTCACTTTGTCGAACAGAAGCTTGAGAACGCCCTGGGTCGTCTCTAAGCTGAACCCCAGAAATTCCATCTCCTGCGCTGGCTCTAATTCTGACTTCTCCCAGTTTATCAGAAATCCCAGCTGCTGAAGCAAACTCGTAGCTACCTGAACCTGTTGTACTAGAACTACGCTGTCCTGACACATTAGTCAGATATCATCCAGGTAAATGATCAGCCTGATCCCTTGCTCTCTCTGGTATGCTACCACGGGTCTCAATAGCTTGGTTAAACACCATGGCGCTGAAGGAAGCCAACCCAAACGGAAGGCATTTGAACTCCCACTTCTGTCCTTTCCATCAAAACTGCAAAAGTTTTGTCTGCTCTGTTTGGATTGGAATCGTTAAGTGTGCATCTCTGAAATCTATCCTTGCCAACCAATCTCCCTGCTGGAGAACATCTCTTAAAAGATGAATCCCTTCCATCTTGAAGTGCCTGTACACTAGGAAGTAATTCAGACCCCTGAGGTTTATCACTGGCCTTACCTGGCTTTTCCTTTTCACTAAAAACAGATTGCTTACGAAACCTCCCGGACCTTTTGAGGCTGGACCTATTGCGTTCTTTACCTTGAGTAATTCTACCTCCTTGTCTAGAAGTTCCTCGTCTTCTTTGCTGAACTTTATCTGTCGCGGCAACACTTCTTGATATGTCTCTTGCCAAAAATCCAACTGAAAACCCCGCACAGTTTGCTTCATCCATGCATCTGAGGACAACTCCTCCCATTTTCCTACATGCAACTGCATTCTCCCGCCTACTGGAGGAATACTCACATCCAACCTGTTTGTGTATTGTACATCTCTCACCTGAATTTTTCTGGTGCTGTTGCCTGCCATTGTTCCTCCAACCTCTACCCCTGCCTCTTCCCCTGGATGGGAAGAAGGGGTTGGATCTCCGATCTTCCTGTTTCCAAGAGGCTCTGTCTCTATAGGGGCCTCTATACTGGCCACGGCTGGACGAGCGGCCCTTTCGTCCTCCAGCCCTGTCGAAAACCTTCCAGCCGAATATTTTCTTGAGAGAAGATTGGGCCCTATCCATTGAGACGTATGTACTGGCGAATTTCGCCATGTCCTTGATGAACAGGTCCCCAAACAGCTTCCCTTTGCTGCCATTTCCTGCTCAGATGTCGCCATCTCCCCTAGCCTGGAATCCAGCTTCATTATGATGGACCGTCTCCTCTCCGTGGGTAACGCCATATTCGCATTACCTAGCAGACAGAGGGTCCTCTGAGCCCAGCCAGCTACAATGTCCGGGTCCATGGGCTCTTTCTTGGCCTTCGCCTCCTCCCCCGACAGCTGCCAGATCCTCGTAATTGGCCCTAGCATGTCCAGCAACTTATCCTGGCAGGACCTACAAGACCTATCGATGCCCCTCTTTACGTCCCTGCCATACCTGCCCAGGAACTTAAGGATTCTATCATCAATTTCAGAGGTCTCCGTACCCCGTCCGGAACCCTCGGTCTCGGACACTCTGCCTTCAATTTAGATCTTGACTTCTTGCTCAGTGGCTCCCTCAAGCGCCTTCTGATGTACTCCGCACTCTTTTCCGAAGGGTCCCATTCATTGGACCTAGGATGAACAAGGTCGTCAGGATCAAACTCGTCTCTGAGAGGATCTTCCTCTTCCCTCCTGCCTTTCTTACTCTTAGGTTGACTTTCATCCTCTTCTGGGGAGGTTTGAGATTCTGATGAGGTGGATCCCTCAGATCTAGAACTGCTCTTGCAATAGTCGTCATCCAACTTGCTTGAGCTAATGATTCGCCTTTCGCGAGATCTCGCCTTTCTTTTCCCTGCGCTGGATCTGCGGGGTGAACCCGGGGGGGGGTCTGGGCGCTCCAGTCCCTGCGGGTTTTAGGTTTGCTTCCCCCTTTCTTCCTGTGTGCCTTGCCTTGCAACAAAGCTGCCAGGCTTCGCAAAATGCCCCTCTCTCCACGGGGCCTCTCGGCACTCTCCATTCTCGGGACTGCCTCACTCATACGCAGCCCACTGATGTGAGGGCCTTCAGAATCGTCTAAGTAGTCACTCATATTAGTATTTCCTTAAAGGATCTTAATGCAGTTTACTTGGGCTGCCCCCATCAGAATGTATATATATATTGTAGCTTGGAGAGTCTCGGTGTCAAATAGCAGTTTTGCCTGGGACTGAGCCCCGTCAATGAGATCTGCACACTCTCTTAATACCTCCTCCCCAGCAGGCAGAAAAAATGAGGGGTCTAGGTTTTACCTGGGTTCACCAGAGTTGCAAGCTTCAAACCAATGCTTTCCTTGCATGCGGTACCTGTTCTCAACACCAGGTGGCGCCCGCAGTTTATAGAACTGGGCTGCTGCTTCCCTGCAGCTGAAGCAATCACACGACGTAGGAAATTATGCCTCTGATGACTTAATGGCCTTGGAATGTTGAAAGGGATCTCCCACGTGCACTTCGGTGACAACAGTGCCTCCTAGCGAGGCAAATCCGAAAAGTCCTGTCGCGTCTTTCCCCGTGGATATGTTCCACCAATTAAACCCACGTGCTGCTGCCTAAGCGATCTGCTATGCTTGCGCGTTGCCTAAATCATAATATAAACATAAACACTGTCATTTAATCATTATATTCATAAAGGTAATAAATGCCACTTATCTCGGCTGCTCGAGCAGCAAAGAAAGAGGAAGGACTATGGACTCAGAGCATGTTATAGAGGAGAAGGGATCGTGATTGGAGAATGAAGTCACATGTTTATTACAACCTATGAAAAACATACTACAAATATGTTGGGTTTTGTTGGGATTTTCATGATTGTTGTTTTTCATTGTTGCTGTTCGAGTGAGTAAAGAGACGTTTGAGCATAATCTGAGCCTCCGAGTCTTGACATAGAATCCAAATACAGTCAGGGTGACAGGTCTGTCGGCGTGGTGCCGCTGTTATGTAATATTTGGTATCCCATACCAATCCAATATCCCCTGTCTTCGTAGATCGCAGACCAAAGTAGGAGAGTTCCGAGCCTCGGTATGGAGTACCAGATGTTACATAACACCGGCAGTATGACCTTAATTTGTTAATGTAGTTTTGAGAAGCCTCTAAACTCCCGATGAGCAACTTGATCGGTCAGCTGAACTGCATTGAGTTGAATGAACTAAGTGGGTTATATGGTTATTTGTAGCTTAAATAATCACAGCTTCCAACAGTGATGGATTTGGGTACACAAAATACACCTGGAAATTGAAAAAATGCTCTGTAATACTACTTCCTTAGGGAAATTGACCTAATAGATTGGTTCACTGAAGAGGGTGTGGCCTAGCAGTGCAGTCATCATGGCAGGCACCTCACAGGCTTGTAAAAAGTATAAAACACATAGAAATAATATTTCATTTTACAGGGTTTACATAAAACGTAGATAAATCACACAATAAACCAGGCTGGCAATATATGTATATTCTATATCGTCATAGCAACATTTTGAGTACAAATTGTATGATTGAGGCTTTATTTTCCCCATCCTGAATGGAAGATTACAACTACCAGCAAAGTAGTGTGAAACTAAACCATCTCCTCTGAGTTTTACAAATATACTATCAAGACTTACGCACAGTGCAAGAAAATATGTAATAAAGTCACCTCCTTGTTGTCATTGTTTTTCACAGAACATTAGTCACGCCAATTACACGCTCACTCTTGGGTGTGCAGCCATCTACTACTAATAGCGTCTTGGTTTTTTTCAAGTTTTATTTCTTTTATTTTGAAATACCCATTTGTACTACTTTCAGTGCTGGAAATGGAAAGAATATATTGGGGCAACTGTACCTCTTTGGAGGGGCGGGCTGTGGAAGGAGGGGCGGGGCTAACGGGCATGAACCCTGGTCAGGTTGCGCAAGACCTGCTCTGGTACACTATTTAAAACAGGCTTCATTGCGTTAATATAAAAGCTTGTATATGCTAGCATTGGCAGGCTCACATTGTAAAAATACTTTGAGCATGTACAAGCTTTTTTATACAATCTTTTATATTAATGCAATGGAGCCTTAAGAAGCATTTCGCACTGCAGTTTGTTTATAAGACTTCATGAAAACACGAGGCAAGCCTTATAAACATGCTGCAGTGTGAAAAGCTTGTATATGCAAGCATTGGCAGGCTCACATTGTAAAAATTAGTTTGCGCACTGATTTCTTTCCAAATGAGCCTCCAAATGCGTGTATATACAAGCTTTTATATTAATGCAATGGAGCCTTATGAAGCATGTCACACTGCAGGGTGTTTATAAGACTTCATGAAATCCCAAGGCAAGTCTCCTAAACACACTGCAGTGTGGAATGCTGTGGAAGGTCCATATTTTAATAAAACCTAGTTGGTGAAATGCTTCATAAGTCTTGTATTTGCCTTTTTTTCCACTGGAAAACACCAACCGCACCCACTACTTTCCAAAACCTGCATGTGGACAATGAAGCTTGGTTTTCAAAATACGCATGTGGACAATAAAGCGCTTTGTTTTCAAAATCTGCATGTGGACAATAAAGCTCTTTGTTTTGGGAAAAAAAGATGGGGGGGTGTCTCTTTCCAGTAAGCATTGGGCTGCAGAAGCTCCTGTTACGCCTGAGAGGAGGATCCAGGGGCTGAGTGCTTCTCAGTGCGAGCATAGCGCTTGGGTGAGTGCTGCTTTTTCCGAGTGATGTTCCTTCAGAGTCCCATCTCAGAGGGACTGATTTGTGCTGCTCTGTGTCTTAGTACTTCCCTGCCCTCTCCCACCTTTGGTGTGTATCTGCGTGAGTATTTACTGAGTGCTGCTCCTAAAGTTGTCTGACCCTTGCCCTTTGTGAATGCCGGCCAATGTCAGTGCAGTTGATGCTTTGTGTTGCGGTGCAAGCTTCCCTTTGTAGTGCTCTTCAGTGGGAGCGATTTCTCCAAGTGAGATCTGTTCAGTTTTATTGCTGCTAATTGGGTGTGCTGTTTGGTGGGAGTGTTGTCTCTGGGTGCTGCTCAGTGTGAGTTCTGTCTCTCTGATAGCTACTCAGTGTGAGTGCTCTGCTGCTAAGTGGTGAGAGTACAGCCCATTGGGTGTATTGTCTGTCAGTGTTGCTTAATGTGAGTGATTCCCATTGTAGTGCTGCTTGTGAGTGCTACTCAGTGTGCATGCTGCCTCTAGATGCTGTTCAGTGTGAGTTCCGTTAGGTTTGAGTGTTGTCTCTCTGAGAGCTACACAGTGTGAGTTCTCTGATGCTCAGTTTTGAAAAATACAGCACAGTGGGAGTATTTGGTGTGTTTCCAATTTTAAGAACATGTATTGCCCCTTTAAAGATGTGTCAAGACAACCTCATGACTGACTGGAAAAAGAAGGAGCCTCTGCACGTATGTGCAATGCAACGGCGGCAGACTAAATGAATGGCACTCTGTCTCCGTGTCCCATTATGTTGGGCCTGCAGGCCTACCCCGTGGGATCACAGGCCTGCGGCCCTGCTAGTCTGGGTGCGGTCTGGATGCCCCCAGACCAGCATGTGTAACCTCCGTGCCTCCAGGCTACTGGCCCTCTGTGTGATCGCAGAGCAGCTGCTTGTCCGGGAGCACACGGCAGGTGCAGTCTTGTCGTGTGACCACAGCCATCAGGGGGATCCCTGCCACATTAATTGTGAGTTGGGTGCCCCAAGCACCCCTTGGGCTGGCCCGGAGTTACAGTACACACAAATGATGTACTCCCCTGCCAAATTCAAGGGCTAGTTCAAGCAGTGTTTTGTTAAATGTTAACCTTCAAAATCAAGGGGATACCAAATATTCCAACACTATATCAGCTATTGTACTTGGTATCCCAACACAAATGGATGGGAGGACTCCAAGAAGGACAATATAATACAAACACATACTCTACTCCCCTTCCTAATTCAGTGTCAAATCAAGTGATATTATATAACACAACAGACCTCAAAATGAAGGGGATACCAAATATTACAACGCTATATCAGCTGTTATATTTGATATCCCCAGAAAAAAGGATGGGATGATGTCCAGAAGGAGTCACAGTGTAGACTTGTGATGTACTCCCCCCTCCATAATACAACGGATAGTTTAAGCAGTGTTTTGTTAAATGCTAACCCTCAAAAACAAGGGGATACCAAATATTACCAGGCTATACGAGCTGTTATATTTGGTATCCCCTTGAAGAAAAGGATGGAATGGCTTCCAGAAAGAGTCACAGTGTAGACTTATGATGTACTTCCATCCCCAATACAAGGGATAGTTCAAGCAGTGCTTTGTTAAATGTCAACCTTCAAAAAGAAGGGGATACCAAATATTACAGCACTAAATCAGCTATTATATTTGGTATCCCCAGAGAAAAAGAATGGGAGTTCTTAAAGAAGGAGTCATATGTTATGTTATGTTATGTTATGTTATGTTATGTTATGTTATGTTATATTATGTTATGTTATGTTATAGGAACTTTTACAGCGCACGGTCACCCAAAGGTATCTTGGCGCTAGAGGGTGAGGAAGCCAGAACGGGAGCTCCACTTAAAACAACAACGTCTTAACGGCTTCCTGAAAGCCAAATGGTTGGAATTGTTTTTAATAGCTATCGGAAGTTCATTCCAGACCAGGCAGTTGCTATAGAAAAAGCGCAGGCTCCAAGCAGCAAAAGGCGGAAGGGGAGTATGCATAATCGATCAGCCGAGGCTGATCGTAGGCAGAGCATGGGGCAGTAGCAAATAAACTTAGCTCTAAGAAATTCTGTCCCATTATCATGAAGTGCCCGGTGAACAATACATAGTGCTTTAAAATCGATGTGCTGCGCCACTGTGAGCCAATGGAGAGATCGAAGAACAGGGGAAATGTGAGCTCCATAGGGTGTGCCAGTGGCCACACGAGCCGCAAGAATCTGAAGGCGCTGGAGCCGCTGTAGCAACCCTTTAGGCCGTGCCAAATAAAGGGAGTTACAATAATCCAACCAGGATAATACCATGGCTGCTACCACGGGAGGACGAATAGAGGCAGGAATCATGGGCAGCACTTTCTTAAACAATTTGAGATGAAAGTGCCCTGACTGGCAGACAGCCGTCACTTGATCATCCATGGACAGGGTAGCAGAGAGCACCACGCTCAGGTTTTTCACTTTCACCACTGGTCCCGGAAGAGGGCCAAGAGAAACAGGCCAAAAGGAAGACACCCAAAGTGAGGGATCAGGAGTCTTGTCTCCGTTCAATTTAAGCCAGTTGCGGTTCATCGATACCCCCATGGCCACCAGACACTCTCGTAAACATGACAACACCTCGGTCCTATCAACATCTCAATGAATCAGGATCTGAGTGTCGTCAGCATAGGAATAGCATCTGACGCCAAAGGAGCAGAGAAGAACCACAAGTGCCCAGATGTAAATATTGAATAGAATCGGGGACAAGGAAGAACCCTGTAGCACCCCACAGGTGAGGTGGCGTGGGGCGGAAAGAAACAGAGGCATGGCAAGGGTTTGGGTGCGGTCCGCCAGAAATGATGTGAACCCGGCCAATACTTGCCCAGATATACCCATATGGGCAAGGCGGAACAACAGAATGGGATGGACGACAGTGTCGAATGCAGCTGACAGATCTAATAAAATCAGGGCACCCGCGCCACCTGAGCACACTAGCCTGGTCATGTCGTCCTGGACGGAAACCAAAACACTCTCCGTGCCCCTGCCAGGCCTAAAACCAGATTGAACAGGGTCCAAAAGATGAGAGGATTCTAGAAATGAAGAGAGCAAAGGGGATGCCAAGGATTCAAGAAGTTTTGTGAGAAAGGGAAGAAGAGAAATAGGACAAAAGTTAGATAGAACAGAAGGGTCCAGTGAGGATTTTTCCAGAAGAGGAATGACCCTATCAGCTTTTAGTTCCAGTGGGACCAGTCCAGATTGACAGGAGTCGTTCATGGCGGCTGTGATCACCGAGTCATATTGTAGACAAACACTGTACTCATCATCCAGATGCAAGGGAAAGTTCAAGCAGTGCTTTGTTAAATGTTACCCCTCAACATCAAGAGGATACCAAATATCACAACACTATATCAGCTGTTATATTTGGTATTCCCTTGAAAAAAAGGATGGGATGGCTTCCAGAAGGAGTCATAGTGTAGACAAACAATGTACTCACCTTCCAGATGCAAGGGATAGTTCAAGCAGTGCTTTGTTAAATGTTACCCCTCAAAATCAAGGGGATACCAAATAGAACAATACAATATCAGCTGTTATATTTGGCATCCCTAGAAAAATAGGATGGGATGACATCCAGAAGGAGGTACAGTGTACACCTATGATGTACTCCACTCAGCAATACAAGGGATAGTTCAAGCAGTGTTTTGTGAAATGATAACCCTCGAAAACAAGGGGATACCAAATACTACAAGGCTATATCAGCTGTTATATTTCGTATCCCCTTGAAAAAAAGGATGGGATGGCTTCCAGAAAGAGTCACAGTGTAGACTTATGATGTACTCCCCTCCATGAAACAAGAGATAGTTCAAGCAGTGTGTTGTTAAATGTTAACCTTCAAAATCAAGGGGATACCAAATATTCCAATACTATATCAGCTATTGTACTTGGTATCCCAACACAAATGGATGGGAGGACTCCAAGAAGGACAATATAATACAAACACATACTCTACTCCCCTTCCTAATTCAGTGTCAAATCAAGTGATATTATATAACACAATAGGCCTCAAATGAAGGGGATACCAAATATTACAACGCTACATCAGCTGTTATATTTGATATCCCCAGGAAAAAAGGATGGGATGATGTCCAGAAGGAGACACAGTGTAGACTTGTGATGTACTCCCCTCCATAATACAAGGGATAGTTTAAGCAGTGTTTTGTTAAATGCTAACCCTCAAATACAAGGGGATACCAAATATTACAAGGCTATATCAGCTGTTATATTTGGATTCCCTTTGAAAAAAAGGATGGCAGTTCTTAAAGAAGGTGTCATAGTGTAGACAAACAATGTACTCATCATCCAGATGCAAGGGATAGTTCAGGCAGTGCTTTGTTAAATGTTAACCCTCAAAATTAAGGGGATACCAAATATAACAACACTATATTAGCTATTATATTTGTTATCCCCTTCAAAAAAGGATGGTATGGCTTCAAGAAGCAGTCACAGTGTATGCTTATGTTGTACTCCCCTCCCAAATACAAGGGATAGTTCAAGTAGTGCTTTGTTAAATGCTAACCCACAAAATGAAAGGAATACCAAATATTACAATGCTATGTCAGCTCTTATATATGGTATCCCTAGAAAAAAAGGATGGGATACTTCCAGCAGGCGTCACAGTGTAGAATGATGATGTACACCCATACCCCAATAAAATGCCAATTTAAGTGGCCTTTTGTTCAACATCAGCCCATGAAATAAAGGCGGCACCAGATAGTACATGTTATGTTATATGGTAGTTGTATAGCACTTGCTGCCATTAGTATGGCCTAGAGGTGTTGTGAGGTATGCCGTTGGAAGACCATAGTCTGATGATTGAGAAGTGATGAGGAGTAGTAAAATGCGTGTGTTATAGCCATTACAACGGTAGCTTAGGT
Organism: Ambystoma mexicanum; assembly: GCF_040938575.1. Taxonomy (NCBI): domain Eukaryota; kingdom Metazoa; phylum Chordata; class Amphibia; order Caudata; family Ambystomatidae; genus Ambystoma; species Ambystoma mexicanum. The sequence continues at coordinate 319,340,715 of NC_090926.1, read as the reverse complement.
TGAGAGTGGCAAGGTCCCTACCAGCAACATTTGATTATCAGTAGATGGGCCGGTGCTATGAAAGTATCGAACAAGTCACAGGAGTCATGAGAGTCATGAGAGTCACTACAAGTCAAGCTAAGTGAGATGGCTGGACCAAGTTTTGTGTGGGACTCAGCTGTATTCTACTTGAAAAAGCCACTTGAGCCAAGGGTGATCAGAGGCATAGCCAGGATTGTCTAACAAGTGGGGTTTGAATCTAATGTAGTTGGACCCACCGCAGTAACAGTAACACTGCTCAAGCCCTACCCTGTCTACGCCTCTGAGGGTGATGTGTGTTTAGGCTATGTGTATTGAAGTTGCTTGTGGCCGTGCGGGCCAATGCCCCGTAAAGGCATAGCTCTATTCCCTGGGATGCAGTGCATGAGGGTCTGATTGTGGTAGACTTAAAACCTAGATAGATTATTTTCTTACAGATCGTATAATATAGGTCCGGTTAAGAAGTGCTATGTCGGTAACAGGCATCCATAAGTAATTAGCCAGCAGGTTTGAAATGTTGATTGGATCACAATAACATTAGGTGTGCAGGGGATGGAAGTGTTCCACAAGCTTGTGGACACCTATTTGTATCTCTGATGAGACTAGTCCCAGAATGAACAATACTTGTGAAGAAGGAAAGGATGTCATCTATGGATGCCTGTAGACGATCCCTTAACTTTCCCAGCATCCAATGGTAAAAAAGGAAAGTATTTTCCTTTGTGTTGGGATCACATATAAAGCTTCTGGGATGTCCCAATTACCTCAAGGTTGTCATCCAATAATCTCAAGTGAGCATAAATCAAGGTTTCAGGTGTGAGAGCACCAAAGTAAGTGATCATGGGCAAGCGTCTATTACATCCCCGTTGCTGGTGAAGCAGGTCCGGAATGAAGAAGAGAAGGAGAGGTGGTTCACTTGCCATAAGTAGTAGCTCTGAGATCCAATGCCTGTGCGGCCAATAGGGGGAAATGCATATGCAAAGTGGTTGTTCTGTGAGAATGGCAATGCATTTCCCAGGGAATGTTTCCCTTTCTCCTGACATGAGGCATAATGAAGACACTTGTTCAGTTTCATCGTGAATAGATCCACCGGGGTAAGACCTCTGGAGGTAAAGATCTCCCATAGGACCTGCTTGCTCAACTCCAATTTGATATTGGCAATTGATCTCCTGCTTAGCTCGTCTGCTGGAACGTTGGCTGTTCCTGCTAGATGAGCTGCTTGTAGCAGTATGTTGTTAATCCGTGCTGTCACGATTGTGGTCTTGCGTGGAGGTAGCACGTACACCTACCTCCCTGTTGGGTCTTGGGGCCTGGAGTGTTAACAACACAGGTTTTCTTGACCCTCCGGGGAAAGAGGGTTAGGGTCCACTGGTTTGGATAGGAAGGGGGAATTAGGGAAACCGGGTAGAAGGGTAGGAAAAGGGAATGGGAGGGGTAGGGAAGGTTTGAGATGATTCAAACTTCAGTAGCTTCAAGGAGCCCCTCCTGGGGTTCCTTGAAGCTACTGAAGACTCCGCCCATTCACTCCTTCTTATGCATACATATACTTGGTTTTTGAACCTGGGCAAGCTTTACCTCAACTTGACCTCCCGCAGTAGTGTGCAATTCTGACTCATTGACTCTACTATTGTCCTTACTTGCGATTGACCCTAGTGAGTATTACTGACACACCCATTAACCACCCTACATCAAGCATTCCCCTGTTGGAACACAACCATATGTAATACAAACACAAAGCATTTCAAGGAACCAAACGAAATGAAAGCACTTCGCTTCTGTCGTGCAGCAGGTGACTCTGTCTTAATTGACCAATGTTCTAGCCATGCTGTGCAAACTACGGTACTCCGCTACAAGAAATCAAAATATGAATGAGCGTGCATCAAAGAATCATGTTTCAATTGCCTTAGGTTTCACAACCTCATCCCCGGCTGTTTTAATCATGCGACATAAAAGGTTAATGCCGCCGGAGCCCAGCATTGCATTAGTTGCACTGGGGACTTCAGAAGTTAAAGGGTACCAAGGGTTAACAGTGCCAGTGCTCTGACTTGGTTAGTTTCACTACGGGCTTCGGAGCTACGCGGCGTCAGGAGTTAACAGTGCCAGAGCTCCGACTTGCTTAGTATCACTACAGACTTCGGAAGCTATGCGGCTCCAGGAATTAACAGTGCCGGTGCTCCGATTCAGATGTTGCCATGGAATGCTGCATGCAATCTCCCCAAAGGTGCTCTGCACACAACAGGTGTTCGAGTTGCCAAAATGTAACCCAATGCTAGAACGGCACTTATCTGAAGTTGTAAGCGGGCCGGCAGTGTTCGCAGGCGGGGTGTGGCCCCACTGATGGCTGCCTGCAGGAGCCCGCCGAGACACGTCTTCTCTCTCCTGGATTCTATAGCAAAAGCGCAGTTCCCTGTGCTTGCGGTGCGCATGCGCGTTCAGCCGGGCGTTGTCCTGCTGCTTCCCAGAGGCTCTTGGGCAGGCAAGGCTGCTGGGAAGGGAAGTCCCTTTGCTTCTTTTAGTGTTTCTAAGGGCTGAGAGGCTAGTTTGCCTCTGCCATGCCCTTTGCCTACATGGGACACAAAGCAATGTCCTGAAATAAAGAGGTTTTAACCTTTGTCTATTATGCATTTGTCTCATAGTGCCTATGGCCATCTGGCGCTGCATGCTTCCCCCTACTACCTGTGAGTTCCTGACACGTGCCCACTCCCATAAGTGCACAGCCAGAGCACATAGTTCCCCCGACCTGGTGCCTCCCTGCTTGTTGATGTAGAACATCATTGTCACATTGTCCATCAGTATAAGGATATTGGAGATCTCTGTCACTGGCAAGAATGCCTGCAAGGATAGGAAGGGCACCTTCAATTTCAGGAAATGTATTTGTTCCTGAGAGTCATCCTCGTTCCACTTGTCGTGGATTTAGAGATCTCCCAAGGTTGCTCCCCACCCTGATAGGGAAGAGTCTGTTGTGATGGTAAACTGGTGAAGAAGATCCTGGAACGCAGTGCCTATTCAGAGGCTCCCCTGATCGGCCGACCACAGACAATCCTGCTGGAGTCAGGTCGAAATGGAAAGCACCTTGATTAGGGAGTCGAAGATGTATCTGGGTGTAGCGCATCCTCAATCTGGCCATTGACACTGGCAGAACACTGTTCACCATCAGACCCAACAGACATAGGAACCACTGAGCTTCTCTGTCTCATTTCCCTACCTCCTACTCACCTCCCTGCTATTCCATCAGTGGTCTTCACCCGGGCTGATGCGTCGTGGCAGACCAGGACTTTTCTTCACCCAGGCTACACGACGGAGCAGACTGGGACTTTTCTGACTCGCTCTTCATCCGGGCTGGCCATTGAGCCAGCCTGGGACTTTCTTCACTTCTCCGCTCTCCGGGTGGAGCGGACTCGCCACTCTTCCCCTCCCAGGTCACGCCTGGCATATGCAGCCCAGGAGGACTTTTAGTAGGGGCACACCTCACCGGCCACGGGGCATGGCTGGGCAGTCTGCTTTTGGGCTGCCCCCTCACTCAGAACAGACTGGGCTGCACCTCTTTGGCCCGGGCGGCCCCGCGCATGCCGCCGGGCCCATTGTCATTTCTAGGCCTGTCCCGGTCTGGCCCCGGGTGGGCTGACACCCACAATGTCCATGGGGTTGCTGAGCTACCCCTGCCAAGCAGCTAACTCACTTCTTGAGGGCTCCCTCTTGTGACATCCAGTGTTTCACGGTCTCTGTGCCTTGGGGGACTGCTTGAGGAAGCGGCCCCTCAGGGGGTTAGTTTCTTTTTGTGCTCCTTTTTTTTTCAATTATCATTTTCTTTTCTTCACTGGATTCTTTTCTCTCTTGCCCAGTCCATTTTTGGGCTGGGGAGTTATGTTTCATTGTTCTTGCCTTTCTTTATTTTTTCTGCACATTCCATCCAGCCACATGGTGGCTGGATGGTTTAACCCAAAACACATACAGGCACAGAAAAAAGGAAACACACACACAACACTTAATAAAGTACATTTATTAACCCTGGTGTCTATGTCTTCATTTCTAGGGTTCCTTAGGGGACAAGCATGTAGCTCCTAGTATGCAGGTCTCTTGGAGCCCCGAGCTACATCAGTCTTCTCACAGTCACATCTTTTACTGTCTTTTCGACCCACTTATCTCACACAAATTCATATTGACAATAGAGAGCCACTAACACTCCTAAATCAATGCCTCACCTACTCCAAAACCCTCCTCCGCAACCTTCCGCTCCCGCCTTTCTTCTGCTGACCTTTTGGTCGCCATCCACTTCCTCCTCTGACCTCACCCGATTCAACAACACTTCCCATTTCCTGACCCCTCCTTATAGATCCCTGCCTTGCTAAGGACTGGTCATCTGTCCCTATACAAATCCTATTGCTTCCTTCCCCTCCCAGGCGTGTCTGAGAGAAAAGGCTTTAAGACGGGTCTTAGCCCGCCGACATTCTCTGCATGGACTTGCCACCGGGAGATTTGGCCGTGCTGGAAGATGGAGTGCAAGGTTAGTTTTCAGGGAACCTACCATTAAGTCTGGGGACCTTTGCCCTTACAAGTCCTTGGTGGTCTAGTGGTTCGGGACAAGCTCACGCCACTGCAAGGCCAAGCTGTGCTTCTGTTCTGCATCTCTGCAGGGTGGGAGCCGGTGTTTCTCTATCTCTCGCCACTCCACTGCAGTGATCAGGTCTCAGTGGCACTGGAAGATTGGAATTGTAGGTAATCACTTCTGATCTTCCTGCCTTTTCTCCACATGTCTCTATGTTCACTGGCTGTTCTTCTCTTATTGTGGACTCTGCATCTGAAATGGAACGAGAAGAATGGCGAGCATATGCATGCAGAGGGACAGCTTGAAACATGGCTCTGCAGAGAAACAAGTGGGCACAAGAAGGAGGTGAAGGAATTGGGTCCTTCTCTGCTGCCACCATCCACCTCAGGGGTAGGACTGGCTCTGGCGATCACCATGGTATTTGTATTTTATTCGTTTTTCTTTTTGCAAATATGTTTTATTAGCAAATTCGCGCAAATAGAGCATACATCACTGATGTTTCACATACATGAAGCACTTTCACCATACAGTTTTTCTATTCACCCCCTCCCTCAACAGTAACCACTTACTCCCCCCTCCTCTCTACCCATGCCTCCCTCCCCCTAGCACTCCCTCCTTGAGTCTTGGACGGTCCTAGGAGGCCACGTCTTTAATTCCGCTGGGGCCTGTGTTGCAAACTCCTTTAGCCAATTGTTTCAAAGTCTATTTAAAGTCTTTCTTCCATGCTCACTTATGGAAGCTACATCTCCACCTCAGGATCTAGGTGGTGGTTCACCAATACTGTCCATTCCCACTCCCCCTTGCATCCAGTCCAAGTCGGACCTCCCACTTCTCTCCCGATCGTGTGTATTCGTTGTACCTTGTTCATTCACTCCCCCTTGATTCGTTGACAATCTCCAGGGGCCCTCTCCCCAGCGTACACCTGTGGCCTTTCTGGGTCATACTTCTCTAGGAAGGCCGCCCACTCCATTTCTATTAATGGGGTCAGGTCGTGCATTTGTCTGGTCAGCTGCTCCATTCTGTACAAGTGCAGGGCTTTCATGGCCCACTGTCTTTCGTTCAGAAGCCTCTCTCTCTTCCAACCCCCCGCTAGGCAAGCCTTAGCAGCTAGCAGCAGGTAGTGGGGCATGTGTGAAAGTTTTACCCAGTCCCCTTCCACTGTCTCCGTCCCAAACAGCACCAATAGAGGATTCGGGTTTCTATCCACCTCCTCCGGGTCCTTTATCCACCCCAGAATCTCCTTCCAGTACTTCTGTACCTTCACACACGCCCACCACATGTGCCAGTAATCTGCCCTTTGCCCACATTTCCTCCAGCAGTGGTGGTCTTCCCCTAGGTACATCTTTGATATCCTACCTGGGTCCCACTGCCACCTATATAAAAACTTGAGCCCATGCAATTTATATTGGCAGGCCACTGAGGTGCGGTGTGCACTCACACATAACCTCCTCCACTGGTCTGCTTCCAGTTCCGTTCCCATATCTCGTTCCCATCTCCCCCTAAATGTGTCGATCCACCCCCCCAGGGCCTCCTCCAGTTCTCCCAGGCCTATAAATTCATCTTTCTTTCGGACCTGTCCTATTCTTTCCAAACCTGCCTAGAACCAATCCTGGAACCGCTCGTGGCACGGGATGCGGTCCCGTATAGGGGGGCCCATATGTGTCTCAGTGGTGACAGCCATGTGGTGACCCCCACCATTTCCTTCTTAGCCCTCCATAACTTCCAAAGCAGGCCTAGAATCCTGTGTGTTGTTATCCTTCCATGGGCTGCCTTCGCCGGCGCCCAAAGCCACTCTCCCAGTGTGACCAGTCTGAATAGATGGTTCTCTATACCCACCCACTGTTTCTCTTTGTCCATTCGTAGGTGGGGAATCAGGGCTCTGAATGACTACTTCACCTTTGCGCTTTTCTGTTGGGAAGTATATTTAAGGGCAACTTTTTCCTGCGTAGTCCCACTGTTTCTGCCCCGCTCTGTTTATCTTATTAGCCTATCCTGGCTCCTGTGGTCCTCACCTGCGTATCTTGTTGCTGGTTATTTTATCCAGGATCTTAGTGCATGAGTGGGGGGCCGATGCCTTCTGTCTTCTGCCTTCTGCTCAAGTCTTGCTGGCACCTTCTAGGCCGCCTCGCCATGGGGTGGCTCTTCTCCTTTACTTTTACGACTTGCCCCGCCACACTACCAGTGGCTCGCCCTATCTAATGGGCTACTACGCTCTTCACTGCGGTGCCTACATTTCTCCTGCATGTCTCTGATGCCCAGGACACCCGAGGGGCACGGGCTTCGTTCCACTCCTGGTAGGAGGCCTCGTGCAGGGTTCGCGCCATTCTTATGTTGCCTTTCTAACCCCCCTACGTGGTTGTTATAGCCCTTTAGAGCGTTGGGGTCTTTGTAGTATTCTGTTGTCCTCCCACCTCGAGTGGGCCCCATAGCCCTCAACCCCGTCAGTGGGGCCGCGTGGAGGGGGGCGGGGTCTTGTCGTAACTTGGTCATTATTACGCCTCGGGCGGGTTCCTACTTCTCTGTCCTGCTTTCGTCCCGGGCTCCTCCTGCCTCCCCGTCTCTCTGCTCCGCTGCGGGGGGCCTCCTTCCACTAGTAGAGACAGGTCGCACCATCTTTGGCCGCCCTGTTACTTCTTCTGCGTTGCGGTCGCTGCACTGCCGTCTACTCCTGGATGACCGCTTCCCCACCACGCTGTCCTCTTGTCGGCTTGTCTCCCATCAGCACGTCCTTCTGAAGACAGGAGCTGGCACGTCCTCTATGTTTCGGTGCCCCGTGCGCACACCCGGCTATCCTCTGCGTTGCCGCCTTTGCCGCCCCAGCACTTCTCACTAGGCCTCCTGCTCTGCTGCGGCCGCGTCAGAGTCCGAGCTGTTTCTGCTCTCCTTCTTCCTGTGGGTCTCTCCGCCTCGGCTCACTCCTTGTGTTTTTCTTGCCACTCGCTAATTACGAGCCCCTCGTGTTCTCTCCATAATGCCATCTATTCGACTCCACCGCGCTCATATATGTGGGTGAAAAGTGCTCTGCATCATCTCTTTCCTCACCTTGGGGGGCGGCAGTTATGTGGCCATGCGGCCATTTTCTCACACGCCCCCTGGTAGTCTGCCTTTATTAGATTTTTAAAGTGCTTTACACCGAAGCGCTGCGCAAGCAGCCAAAACGGTACAATACATGATAAATGCATGCAGTCTGGGAAAGGTAATCAGGATCAAAGAAGTTACTGCTTAAGTCAAACTTTAAACTCAGGAAAGGTAGAGATAGAACGGAGAGAGAGAGAAGAGCATTCCAAAACATTGGAGCAAGTAAGGAAAAGGAACAGAATCTGGAGGGCGCACATGGGGGGCAAGGATTTGACAGTAGAAATTGAGACGAAGATCTAAGTGTGCGAATAGGAACATAGAGTGAGATTAAAGAAGATAAGGAGTCGCAAGATCATTGAGGCATTTGAAAAGTATGCAGAGGAAATAATATAGTAGGCACAAGTTGAAGAAGACCCAGTTTAGTGACGGAAAAGTTGGACGAATGTAGTCCCGGGAAGAAAGAGAGAAGAGAAGATGTATAGAAGTATTAAATATTGAGCAAAGAGGGGCAAGTTTGATGCAGGAAGACCGAGGAGAATAGATGAGCAAAAGAAAAGTCCAGAGAATACCACAGAAGAAAGCAGGAGCTTAGTAGCATGAGTTGTGAGAAAAGGGCAAGACCTGCAGATGTTGTACATTTGATAATGGCAGGAGCAAGATATGGGAGAAATGTGTGGGGAAAAAGATAGATGAGAGTCAAAAATTACAAAAGATGGAGCAATAGAAGTGGGGTAGAAGAGGAAAAGAGTGCAGGGGGTGGTTGAAGCAGGGAAGACGATAACCTCGATTTTAGAAGGATTCAGAGGACGATAATGGGATGCCATCCAAGATTGGATGGCAAGAAGACAGGCGGAGAGATTGAACTGTAGGTCTGAAGCAAAGGAAAGGGGGATTTGAGAGGTGGGAGACTCCAAAGGAGGAAATAATGAAATCTAGAGGACTCCTATATAAGGAGAAAAGAAAAGGGCCTAGGACGGAACACCATAAGTAAGTGGAAAGGAACGGGAGAATTGGTGAGGCAGGAAACAGAGAAGGTACCTGCTGAAAGATAATAAGCAAACCATTGTAATACAGAACCACGGAAACCAAGATTGTGGTGAGAGTACAGAAGAATACGAGAGTTCCACAGTGTTGAAAGCAGCAGGGAGATCAAGGAGGACAAGACAAAAAGAGAACTTAGAGTAACACAAAGTAAGGAGAGAGTTGGAGACAGCAAGAAGAGCTGTTTCCATGGAATGCAGAGGTCGTAAGCCTGATTGATGAGGGGAGATAAGTGCATTAGAAATGATATGAGGAGAGATCTGGGAGTAAACTATGCGCTCTGTTTAGAGAGAAAAGGCAGACGAGAAATAGGACAGAAGTTAGCTGGAGAGGAAGGGTGCAAGGAAGGATTTTTGAGGATAACTAAGATAGATGATTAAAGGAAGAAAGAAATACGGCATTTGAGAGTGAAGAGTTGAAAAGAGCTGTATGAAACGGAATGAGAAGGGGATCAACTGAAGGAACAAGAGAGGAAAGGAAAGGGCTGGTAGAGTGGTTCCTGACCACCTTTTGATAAGGCCCAATTATTGGCGTTGTCACACTAGTTACACTCTAGGAAACATTTAAGGAGTACACAATGGGTATTATACAGTGGTGTTGAAGGAAGGATTATCAAAATGGTCAAGCATGACGTGTCCTCTTTATGGTCCCTTGATAATGAGCATGCCAGAACAGAGACCCTGCTCTCGTACATTCTCTACAACCAAAGCTGGAGTATATCTGGTCTGTGGCAGATCAAAAGGGTCAAATTCCTTTGTTAACCTGGTTTGGCAAGGAGAGTTTGTGAGGTTCAAATCAAGGTAGGACTCTGGCATGGCTTCTTCATGAAGACCAAGGGTTCTCCTATCATGGATATTCACAACATGCAGAGTATGCTGCCCATATAGCTGATAAAGAGATCAACAGGGTGTTCAAGTCCTTTCATAGAGAGCTATACGCTGACAGTGATTTGGTATCTGGTGATATTATTATCTCATACAGTATACCCTGGAAGTCTCTCAGTTTGCCATGTCATAAAGCGCTGAATACTCCTTTCACTCTGCAATGACATCCTTCCAAGAACCAAGATTAACAGGATGGAGGTCTCTAAGAAGTGCACCCCCTGCTATCTCTGTACCTCCTGTGGTTGTGGGGGAGGGGAATCAGTTTTGTGTACTTCCTGATGGCTTGAGTGAGATGATACTCGCACTGCTAATAAAGTCCAACTGTGACCTCCCCCCTAGGCATGTAGTCCTTAGGGACCCTGATCGATGATCAATGTAGATGCTAACGTCTCTCCCAATATTCTTATGGGCAGGCTGCTGAAATATGCTGCCATTCGTGCACACAAAGATCAAGTAAGGGTTTATACATGGCAGATCCAGCACCAGGAATTTTCCCTTTCTGTTCTACATCCTCACTCAAACTCATCATGCAGTGGTTGCTGCATTTGTTGACTCAGAGGCAGCATTTGATTCCGTGTCTTGAGGGTACATGCTCACCGTCATGGGTAAAATGTGGGGCTGAGGGTTACTTCTCAGATTGCATGTTAATTTTCTACTCCTGCCTTAGCGAAAGGGTATTTGGTTCTGGGCATTCTTGTGCACGTTTCCCATTGCGATCAGTACCAAGCAGGGATCCCACCTCTGTCTGCTCTTCTTTACCTCACACAGGGGATTGACGCTAGTAGGCCACAAAGAAATCATTTAATTTTATACAGGTGATATCTTACCATAAGTGAACAACTCCTCTCCTAACCTAGCCCAAATTACGCAGGTGATGGCAAGATCTGGGGACTATTTCAGCCTGCAAATGAACTGCTCCAAATCACATTTTATTCCCTTGACCAGCTCCATAGATGCCCTGCTGAGTTGGAGCCTTACAGGTAGACTGGGACTCTATTACCTGCTTAGGGCTTTGGGTTTGTACTGAAGCCCTTGTGCATCAGCATGGGAACCACATGGCCTTGCCTGGTGGCCCGCCTCTCCCCTACAAGTGGCTGGTGAGCTGAGGGTGGCTACAATCGACATTGTGGTTAACCTCAATAGTACTACCCCACTCCCCTCATTTCGAGTCAAGTCTAGATCCATCAAGAGGTTCCTCTGGGGACACATGGTCGTGCAGGTGAGATTCAGGAGAGAAGAAAGGTGGATGGTATCTAACAGTTATGCTCCATATGCTTTTAAACTTGCAGGTGAATCTATGTTCGGTTTACTTTGAGGATCCTGTGGTGAGTCAAAAGAAGGAGGGAGACTTAATTCAGGCATTTTAATGATTAATTCTTAAATTAAAAGGAAAATAACATAACTCCTTACTAGCCCTAAGCTAGGTGTTATGACTACCTAACAAACTAACTCCCTTCTCCTGTACTATGCTCTAAGTAAACGTCACTTCAATACTTAATCTTTAAGTAGTTTCTAGACACTACTTTGATCGGTTCATAAACTTTGATTTTAACCCTGACTTTAGCACTGGGCTTTTCTTTCCTGAAATGCCTTTCCTCTTCCTCTTCATTCAATATATTCTTTACGCCCTGGGATAAAATGCCCAATTCCTTGCCTGGCAGCGCCAGCCAATAACACGCTTGTTCACCTTCTCAGTATTTTACCACACACTCTTATTACAAAGTCTGTTTCTTCCAACACATGTAATTACTTGGTTTATACTTCCCGCTGTCACTGGTACGAGTATGATTATGCCAATGATGATTCTTACTCAATTCTTCTCCTTTAACTTTACTGAGACGAGTATGCTTGGTCCAGTAATCATTCAACTTTAATTTCCAGTTCTTTTATTACTGTGATGGGTGGGACTGTACCAGTAATATTGCACACTTGACCTTCTCACCTCGCTATTACTGGCATAAGCATGATTGTGCCAGTAATGATCCACACTTGGTCTACTCAAATCAACATTGACGGGAACAAGTATGATTCTGGTGCTCGCCATCTTCTAAATCCCTCCCAGGTCTCCCACTGTCCCAGTTACTTGCTCTTCAGGGGTTTGACGTCACCAGACTTGCTTGTGGGATGGGAACTCCTCTTTTTCTGGTCAGGACGGCTTCCCTGTTCTCTTTGACTCTTTCGGTTTCTTGGCATCTGCTCTGCGGTGCCCAAGTACCAGCAACCTCTGTGCAGTTAGCAGACTGCACAGTCCACCCTTCTAGGATCACACCACCTCTCACGACTGGCTCTCTTGGTTGGGGTTTCCTTCCCCTTGCTTCTCCTGCTCCCAGCTCTCCCAGTGCATCCCTCGCACTCCAGCTGCTTACCTTCACGGGACACAGGACCTCCTGGATTCGATCAGCTGTGACTGCAATGCAGGGTTGAATCTCCTGTGTTTCTCCTTCCCGCCAATGACTTTCCAATAGGAGTCCTTCATCTCTGTTTATGTCACTTGGCTGGGCCCTTCCTAGCAGATTATTGTAGTCCTCCTTCTCTTTCCACTGAATGATCAGCATCACTCGCTCATTCTTCCTCTTCACAGTACCAATACCATTTATTTCTTAAGGTTGATTCATAAACCTTAGGTCACAATAACAACAGTGGCTTGATCTTCTTGGCCCTTCTTGAGCCTTGAAGCTGTTGATGGTCCCAGAGTGAGTAACTCAGGAAGTTCCTTGGCAGAATGGGAGTCCTTGTCCCCAAGAGGGGAGTCTCTCCCGGTGAAGTCCTGCTGGCCTCTACCCCTAGTCAGGGTATCGTGTTGCAGGCTCACCTCCCTATCCTCCCAGGGAAAGGCTCCCCCCTTCGGAGAAGTGACTGAATCTCGTGATTCGTCACAATCCCTTCTGAGCAATCAACCTCCAGTTGGGTTGCCATACCACTGCCAGAACTGCTACCAGCCCCTGCTCTCAACAAGTTAGCCCCAACATCTCACCCCTATATGCGAAGTGGCTTGGATTGCTGTGCATGAGTGGTCGCATTTAAAATGCTCCTGGCCTAAGGGTAGCACATCAGAAGAGCTTAACAGAGCTTAACACTATGTAGATCATTGGAGCCACCGGGCCTAGTCTTTCACATGGCCATGGGCAACAAGAGACAATCTAAATTGTCCTTTTCAAATAAAGACCTCACTGCTGCACCCAGACAGAAGGCTCACACCTCCAAGATGACTTCAGCAGTAGAATACAATGGGTCAGTGGTGGCCTTGGAATCCTTGATGCCTGAGGCTCTGGCTAATGCACAGGAAGGGTACCAGTCCGAATTGTCCATCATCCTTACCCAAATGAAATTGGGCTTGACCCAGTTAACAGCAAATTCAACAAAGGATTGAGAAGTAAAGCAGACGTATATCTGAGGTAGAGCATCGAGTAGGAATCCTCTAAAGACAGCAGTTCAGAGGTGAGCCACGTCATAAGAGTACTGCAACAGGAGGTGAATGGGATCCAAGCCAAGAATTTATAATGTACGAGTGGTCAACATACCCAAATCTATTCCCGTGAGACACATGGAAACCTTTATGGAGACGTTCATTAGGGAAGTGCTCCGTGACCCCTCCGCCTGGTCAAAATGCCTGCCCAATGACTGTCAGACTGACATCGACATTGGATTCTATGGCGAGCCCGCTAATTAGGCAAACTAAACTACAGAGAGGCTAGAATCGCCTTTTAGCCAGACTTTACATCATCTATCCAAAAGGCCTGACCATCATTCACCTCTGTAAAGCTCAAATTGTGGGAAAAAGGCTTGGAATATGCAATGTTGCACCCGTCCAATCTTCTTATCATTCAAAACAATAAAACACACTTGTTTACCGGCCCAAAAGGAATAACACTCTTATCTGGACTCCCTCCAACCCTTTGAAAATACCAGAGCCCCTGAGTTGAAAAGGTTCTGGAAGTTGTGAGGCAGGCATGGTACCAAGGGTTAGACACAGACACAAAGATACAAGTGTTAGCACCTTTATAGGTTCTGAATAGGGTTGGAGACTTCCTAACTGGCCCTATATCTATAATGGGAGTAGTCTCGACCATCAAAGGAAAAATGACATAGTCAATGTCAGTGAAAATAAGAAATGTCTATGGGCCTCATTACAAGTTGGCAGTAAGAAACAGCATTTACTGGCATGCCGGTATGAGCGTATCCGTGTTGCACTGCCCCCGTAATCAACGGTTGATTACGAGTGCACGCGCGTACCGGCATGCTGGTAACGGAAGCACTGCCATGCCTGTGAGGACCTTACTGCCCCCGATAGCGACATCATTGAATGCGCAGAGACTGCCAACGGCATTGCTGGATCTGCTAAGAGCGGCACTGTTGACACCGGCACCAGTAATACAGCCACCGGAAGTAACGTCATCGCGTCGGAACGGGAAATGCGCTGGCAGCCATATTTGAAAACACAATCCATTGCCATCCACTGCAGACAGGGCCTGTTTCAGAAAACACACTACCCTGCCAGCCAGAACATGTCAAAGGCAACCAGAAAAGGTACCCCTCGCCAGCGAAAACCCAGGTTCAGCGATGATGAACTTACCGTACTCGCTGTTACACTCGTCTAGCATGCCAATGTTGTGTTTTGTGCTGACCGGCGCCGTGCAGCGCAAATAAGAAAATAATATATATGGGAGGAGGTGGCCAGGAAGGTATCTGCCGTGGGGACAACCCCACGCAGTGTGAGGGACTGTTGCAAGAGATGGGATGACCTGCGGCTGTGAGTGAGAAACATCCTGTCCGCCAATCGCAGCCAAGGGCAGGCAACTGGTGGTGGACCTGCTTCACCCATGAAGTTGGCATGGTGGGAGGAGACGTGTAGCTCCGTCATGGATATGGAGGCAATCGATGGAGTTGGCCATGCGGAGACGGGACTCCCATCATTGGATGATGACGGTGAGTGACCCTTTGCGCAATACAGAAGTCACCACACATACCTAATATCACAAGTTCAAAGTTGTACTCCAAATGGGAAGTAGATGAGAGCAAATCCATGGCCCCTCAGCCCCACCCAATCACATCCCTAAACCAAACACCACATCCCGGCCACAAAAACACACAAGCAAACCGAAAGCCACAAACAAAATGATCACACAATTGCACACACAAACAACATATGCATGCACACACACACACACACATATCCCTGTTGAGATGCTGGCATCACCACCGTTCCATACAAATGCATGCTGCATGCCTCTCCAGTACCGAATACACACTTGATACACAACCAAACAGCACATGGCACACAGCCCCTGAGCCATGGCTACAGCACTCAAGCCACGACACACCTGTAGGCCACCCAACAGACACCATGGACATCATGGCAGCACCAGAAGGATGCCAATACATTCCCCCCCAATCCTGCAAGCACCATGTGTGCCCCTAAAATATGCACACAACGATGCACATGACCCAAATTGTACCAACATCGATGCATGCAGGATGTAAGTTCTACCATGACTGATGACCTGCCTCTCCATCCCCCACAGGCACGAATCCAGACAGCGACGCCAAACACGCCACATCAACAGGAAAGACACCTGCACGCATGGGCAGGGGTGAGGATGACGCCAACAGGCCATCAACTTCTAGGCCTGCAACATATAAGACAGGCACACCAAAATCACACACCAGTTCCCAACAGAGTGCACACCCCCAAGACCAGGAGGAGCAGCCACCTGCAACAGTCACCCAGCAGCACCATGGCGGATACATTAGTGCCATCAAGGCACACTTGCAAAAAGATGCAGCGGCCAGAAATGTCGCACCAATGAGGAAACTGGCCCCCCAGCAGACACCACTTGCTGACGATGAACCAACCACAGTGGCCAGTGATGTCGAGGGTACGCATTCAACGGCCACAAGTTCTGTGGGCGAGGTGGCAGCCTCAGCACAACATAGCGCTGAGGAGGACGATGGGCCTGAAGATGAAAACACTGCAGGGCCTAGCATGTTGGGGGATGGCCAACACACCCCAAGCATGCAGGACACACCACAGTGCTCCCCTGAAATTGTGGCTGGTGCCCACAGCACTGAGGAGGAGATGGCTGAACAGGGCTTCAGCCCTGTGATTGAGTATATCACCACCTCCCGTACAACCTCCCGTACAACCATCTGGAAGCATATGCATACAGGACATCGAGGGGCGGCTGAGCCGCATGGAGGCGAGACAGCAAGCCATGCATGACATGGTCAAAGAGCACTTGGCCAAAGGAGAGGCCTCACGCAGGGCTAACAAGGAGAACACACAGGCAATCATCTGTGTAGTGAACCATGTGGCGAGGCGGGTACATGAGGGCATCTTAGCCTTGACACAGTCTGTCGACCATATGGTTGGCAACATGGCACAACAACATCCTGCCCCGGCCGACCCACAACCACCATCCTCGAGCACAACACTTGCAAGCACGACGCAGACAAGCTCTGTGCGCAGGTCCCTTCGTAGTATGCACCGTCCGGAGTTACAAACCCCACCCTCCAAAATGGGGCGAAATTAGCCAGGGACACTGGGACATGTTATGTGGCAGTCCTGTTGAATTCAATTTGGGCTGAGGGGGCGTGAGTGTGTGGGGGTGTTGGGGGGTGGGGGCATGGGTGTGTGGGGTTGTTGTTGGGTGGGGGCGTGGATGTGTGGGGCTTTGGGGGGTGGGGTGCGTGGGTGTGTGGGGGTGTGTGGGGTATGTTGGGGTGAGTGTGTGTGTGGGGGGTTTTGGGGGACGGGGGTGGGTAGTCTGTAACGTCATGTGGGTTGAGGGTTAATTCATGTACACTGTACCATTTCATGAATACACCTGTTGTGTGAAAAGAATTGCCTGAGTAGACATTGCTTATTGAGTGTTTGTCAATTTATTGTTCAACAGTGACCAGTGCCCAGAGTCCCCCAATCCCAGTGCCCAGTGTTACACATTACTGGCACCTTCTGTGACCCAGTGTCTCAAAAGTATTGTGCTATCAATGATTGGCGTACATTATGTCCCTCACGCGCATCGTGACGTGGCCGATGTGCAGCATCTTCTTCATCATCATCATCTTTACCCGGTGGTGTCTGGTCCATGTCAGGTGGCAGAGGTACGTTGCACAGGATGCACATGTTGTGAGCATGGCACATACCAATACAATCTTGCCCACCTTCTCGGGCTCATAAATGAGTGCCTCACCCGACCTGCTGAGGCAGCGAAACCGTGCCTTCAACAGGCCAAAAGTCTGCTCTATCACCAGACGAGTGCATGCATGTGCACGATTGGTTCAGTGGATGCCTGACAGGGGTGAGGAGCCACGGCTTCAGGGGATAGCCAGCATCACCTGCATGGGAGCAAAATTAAGTGTGATTGTGAGTATTTATGCCATTCCATGTGTGCACTGCCTGTACATTGTTCATATGCATTACATTTCCAATGACAGCTATTGCCATCACATCTGCGCAATTATCAAGCCTGTGTACTAATCGGCAAGCCATGGTGGGGGGCATGGGTGACATACACAACTTATGGACCTTGACATGAGATACACCACTCACCCAGATGAAGTGTGAAGGTCCATGATGTACTCACATGTGAGGGGTGCGTGGCAGGGAATGAAACCAAATGCATTTTGAGCACTGTATGATGCATCTTGCTGATGTCCAAACATGTTACATGTGGGTTTGACTATCATGCTTTCAAATTATTGATGAAGCCATGCACATGTCCCTCAACACCTTCACCCATGTAACCATGGCACGATGTGGATGGTGGTATGGTCCACCAGTGTAGGGATACGTCCCTTTCATGATGCAGTGTGTGAACTGACATGCTGGTATTTATGTTTTGTGGATTGTTCCCGCACCAATCGCACTCATGTTGGTGATGTTCACTACTTAATGCAATCTATTTTCAGCATCCTTGTAACATGGGATTCTTGAGTTTGCCCTCATCTACACGTAATGCCATGGTGTTATGCAATATTCCTGTTGGGGTGGGGGCACTGACAGTGGATTCCCTGAGTGGCATTCTACATTGCGCAGTCTTGGATGCATGACCTGTGATATGCTTTCATGCGCTAATGTGGATTCAGCTTTGTGACTGCCGAATGGTGCATTGTGGTACCTGTGGGTGCGGTCTGATGATGTCCAGTGAACATGTGCATGGGTGGGCCCTGAATTGGAGTCTGGCATTTGTACATTGATGTGCGGCCATGGTACGTCTGCATCCATTGTCAGTGTCATGCATCAGGTTGGGATGATTTGGGTCACAATGTTTGCCACCATGGACATTGCCCGAACACCCAAATGACCCCCATGGCCCGGGAAGCAGACAGGTTGCATATGCATGTGATTCCACCCCTCCCTCCCCCCCAAAATGAACCCCATGGCCCTGTGGTCAGACTTACCCAACAGCCAGTCACGTTGTGCAGCATGTCATTCCATATAGCGGCGGAGCGTGGAGTTCCGCAGCACCATTGCATCATGTGTGGATCCTGGGTATCTGGCACAGCAATGTGTTATCATCTTGCTTGCATTACACACCATCTGGATATTGATGGAGTGGTATTGCTTCCGATTGCGGTACACCTCCTCCACTGCGAGCCGGAATACCAACTCCACATGGGTGCAGTCGGGGGCACCAATGACTTTAGGCATGCCTGACAGTGCATGAAATGCAATTTTGGTGTCATCCACCTCCTGTGCAGTCCGTGGTAGGGATCTGTAGGCACTTGCGTGCTTTAGGAGTGCATCCAGCACCTGGTTCAGCACACCGGAAAAACATGGCTGCAAGATGCCATGCACCTGCTCCACTGTGTGCTGGTAGGTGCCTGTGGCCAGGAAGTGGACCACTGACAGTACCTTCAGCACAGGGGGATGGCGGTGCGGATGTTGATCAGGCTGACCAGGTCATCATGAAGGAGATCCACGATGGTGGTGATGGTGTCCCTGTCCAGGCGGTACAGGGCGTGGCTCTGTGCTGGGGTTAAGTCTAATGGACTGGCCCTTATGCGAGGGATTGGTGGCTGCCTGCAGGGAGCCACTGCCTGCCCTGGTGGTATTTGCTGGGCCAGTCTCACCCTCCTCCTGCGTCTCCTCTGTAATGCCTGGTGTACTGCCTGCTCAAAGAGTAGCAGTGCAGGCATGTCCTCCAGCTCCTGTATCGCAACTGCTAGTGGAATCATTTTTGTCTTGGAAGGGGTGTGGTGTGTGGGTGTGCGCCTTTTGTGCTGGGCCAGACTCCATTGCCTCCAACTGTGCCGATTGTGTGCACCTGTGGCAGGCCTGAGCACAGCAGATTGCCATTAACGGAATTGTACCAAAACAAAAGAGTGTACCAAAAGAAAGTCAGAATGGCAGTGGAGTTGGTTCACAACTCCCCTCCCCAAGTTCAAGCCACTGATATGATATGGCATTTGTAACACGCCTATACACAAGCGTTTCAAGGTGCGACGAGGCAAGGAAGGGGGAACAGAGGGAGGACAGAGACAGCGATCTTACTAGGCCAAGTGACATTGAAATTGCGCAAGTACAGGGGAGGGGGAATGGGGAAAGTGCCAGGGGAAAAGCGAGGGGGCAGTGCTGTACATGGGATCAAAACAATAACAAGAAGTGCGGCTAGCAGGTGGCAAGTGCAAGGTTAAGCGCAGACAGCAGGTGTCCAAAAGTGCAGGTAGGGGGACTGTAGGCTTACAGATACAGACCCAAGAGCAAGGGTTGCCGGGAAGCAGTGAGGGTGTGCAACTGGGTGGGTAGGGACCTGGGCCCGAAATCAGAGGGTAGCCAGGTGACCAGTACAGCATCAGACAGGAAATCAGCAGGGGGAGAGGAAGAGAGAAGGCAGAAGCAAAGAGGTAGGTCTTGAGGTGCTTCCAGAACCGGAGATGGTTCTCCTTCAGTTTCAGAGAGGCAGGGAGGCTGTTCCAGGGGGAGCCCCCAGCTGAAGAAAGAGATCTACCACCAACTCGTTGCTTGGAGAAGCGACTGACCTGAGGTTGTTAGACTTAGAGGAGCGAAGAACTCGAGAAGGAAGGTATTTACAAAGAGTGTTGGAGGTATTGATGACCCAGGCCCGAGAAGGCCTTGTGGACAATGCAGATAGTCTTGAACTTAATCCTTGCAGCCACTGGGAGCCAATGCAGAGATTTCAGTGCTGGAGAGATACAATCCCATGCTGGAGAGATAGGATCCCTGGGCTTTAGGCCAAGGACAAGTCTTGCAGTCCTGTTCTGGATGAGTTGCAGAGGGCGGAGAGTAGAAGCAGGCAGATTTAGAAAGAGGCTGTTGTAGTAGTCCAGCCTAGAGAGCGCCAGAGTGAGCTTCTGGGGTAAGAAGAGGAAAGGAGGAATACGTCTGAGGAGGTGCAGTTGGTAGTTTGACACTGAGTTCCTTTCGAGAGGCCAGTTTGTACAGTGGAAATAGTTCAAACAAGTCTTTCTGGCTTCCCTCGCCAAATTCAGTTTCAGCTCAGCACAACACAGTTCTCTCAGGCTTCCCTTGCCTGATTCACCAACAGCTCAATGTAACACAGTTCTGGTATAAGGATATTTCAGGGTGACTCTTTCACCATAGGCCCCTCAGGTTCCTCTACCCCAGTCTGGACCTTTCTTTACTTTAGACAACGATTCACAACAGTTTTATAACAGGCCCCTCAGGCTTCCCTCACCCGAGTTCGGACCTCTCTGGGCTTTACCTTCTTTCAATTCGTATTTCACTCCAAAGGGTTCCCTTCCGCAACCTTCTTGGTTTTCGGTTCACTTTCACGTCAAAGACTTTCAAAACTGCATAGATTTACTCAGGCCTATGCATGACCACTTCGACACAATGCATCGAGGTTATAGTAGTTTAAGATTCTTTCACAGTTCACAGAGTTTTTCGATAATGCGGTTCGTTCTGCAGGACCACTTTGTTACTTTGTACTTCTAAACAATTAAGTCTTTCTCTCCATGCATCTGCCGTCATACGCATAACCTTGCTTGCAACTTTGTTATCATTCACGTATTCAGAAACCGGGCTCTCCCTTCTTCCAAGAACTCACCGGCTGTGATTGTTTTTAACAGGTCCTTCACTGCTCTCACGTCCGAGGTCAGGGTCTCTCCCTCCTGCCCTCAGACCATCCTAGACACTCTCATTATTCTGGGGAAACTAGTAACCTTTAGGCACCTCAAAGAAAGGATTCCTCTAGCTTTTTGGCTTTCCTCTTGGAACCCTTTCAGCTTCTTGGAGACACGGCTCCCTCACCTGGCTTCCGCTTGCTCTCCTCTGCAGTCTGCTAGCCCCTAAGCCTTCAGCTCTCCTCAGCCTGGTTCCCAACAGCCCTTGCTCAGCTGTTCCTTCTCATACCCATCCTCGTTCTCTGTGTGCTTCTTTGCTCCACCTCTTATACTCTGTCCGTCAATGGGTTTCAGGTGTGTGTAATTGTGACCGAGGGCCTCACCCTGCCTGGCCTCATTAGTGGGACAGGGCCATTGCATCTTACTAGTGGTGATCTTCCTAATCCCAGTCTTCTTCTTCCGTGTCTCAGTAGTCAGGTTGTCAGAGAGAGAATGGGATTTGTGGGAGTTGTAGTATCCCATAAATGAAGAGGGAATATTGGGTAGATAGCTGTCAGGAAATGGGGGATACCATGTCTCGCCTTCGGGTGTCTCTTCCCCACTGCCTGAGGACTCCTTACCCAGGGGATCCTCCCTCGCTCGTCCGACCCCAGGGTCAGGATCCAATAGTGATGGCCCTTCCCTGGCCAGCTGAGTAAGGGACCCCCGGGACTGGGCAGTGAAGCACCCTTAGGTTTTTCACGGAGTAGAATATGGGAATGCGCCCTCGACACCTCGACAGAAGGTTATAATTGAATGATGTAAGTTGAATAAACAGTGTCCCCGATGCCCACACAATATAACGGTTTAACTCTTCTCTTTCATTGCACCTTTGCCTAATGGGGTATGCTCCCCAGCATATGCTTCAGGATATAACACCTAAGTCAATTTTTGTCCACAATTGACGATTCTGGAGCTTGTCCCCCCCATCCAAGTGGGGGCGAATGAATGAGCGACTCGACCTTGCCCTTGGGCAGTTGCTCAAGGTTTGATGTTTGGGTTTGTTGGATGGCATGGGTTGGTATTATCACTGCGTGTTGTGGTCTGGAAATGGGGTTGGGGAGGGAATGGCTCGGCTCCCGGAGAGCAAGGCAAAACTTAAAATGAGTTCATATCACAGCACCGGGTTATCCACAACATGCAGCCTCTTTAGTGCAACTAACATCACATCATGACCGTCACTAAACCACCTCTAACGAGATACCCCGTTCCCCCGTCCCGGATGTGTGTATGTTATTAAGCTGGAATGTTAAGGGTCTAAATAAGCCTATAAAGGCTCACAGGGTACAATCCTACTGTGAACGGCACGTGGCGAAAACAATCCTGCTACAATAAACACAGCTCTCAGGCCAGGACACCAAGTCCTCTGCTAAGCTCTAGGGCTCCTCCAGATTTTTACACCCTTTTCTTCTAATTCACGTGGAGTCCTCACCTTAATTCATAAATCCCTTAGATTCAAATTACATAGTCATGAGCAAGATCTAGAGGGCCGTCATGTGATAGTTACAGGCACACTTGCCCACACTAGCTTGACCATTGTCAATAGATATGACCCGAATATTGATTACCCTACCTTTCATTATCTCCTGCTTTGTATATGCCAGTCAGTCAATATGTTTATTCGGATCAAATAATCCATCAAAAACATACAAAGTAAAAAAAAAACACAATACATAATAAAATAAAATTAACGCCCACTCTTGCTTATAAAATACAATATTCCAGATTAAAAATACCAATCAAATCACAACTCTCTGTAAAAGTGAATAATGATAACACAGAGTGCAAACAATTCATAGAATCCAATCCAATCGAATATGGTGCATACTTTAAAATTCATAGATTATAAACATTCTTAAGAATAGCTGAGGAGGGAAAGAGAACCACAAACTACTCCAGTTCATTAAAGCCAATACTCCTTCAAAGTTTCCAGTAGGTGGCTATTCTTTTCTGAAAATTTGGGTTAACAGACCCTTTCTTTGAAACATGGCTCTTTTAAAAAATGATAGCAGTGCCCAAGCGGTCAGGACAGAATCTGCTATCAAAAGAAACAGAACTGCCGGCCTATAGGTGCGGATGTTAGCTGACCTAAGGACCGGCAGTAGGGTTGACCGTCTGATACTTTTATAGGCATGGCAGAACAATAAAAGATGAACCAGGTCCTCTCTCGCAGCACCACACGCTGGGCTGCCTGCCACATCAGGGTACCCACTCCATTTAGCTGTGGTTCCCCTCAGCTGCAGACAATCAAATCTAGCTCAGGTGATCAGCCAGCGATCTCTCTTAGTAGAACCCCAAATTAAATAGGGCTGGATCTCCTTCACCCGGCAGATCACTGCGTGTGCTTTGTCTGAATTGGTTGCAAACTCCATAAAATCCCTTTTCATCTTGAATGCTTCTCCAAGGCTGCTTTTATAGGATCTCATTCGGCTATCTGTGGGTGAAATTACCCGGATGTTTCTGTGGGACAAAGCTTGATCAATATAGTAGAGTCACAGGATTTTCCCCCAATTATCCTTTACCATTAAAGACCAAAGAGGTGGCGTGGCATAGGCTCATGGTGTGAGGGAGCTGAACTGCAGAGCTCCCGCCCTAGATCCGCATAACGATCCCGTCATCACGAAATCAGACCGAGTAATCACCCGAAACACGACCCTGGCGGAAGGTGAGGTGAGTCCCCAGACCCTGCCAGAAATCCCGTAGAGAATCAAAGCTGAAAACACATAATTCGAAGTGTTACAAGAAGCACCCCCGTTGCACACAAAATGGCGACCGTGACTCGGACGGGGCACCTGTGAGGAGAGAGAGGTGTGCACTCCAGCACGGAGGACAGTAGAAGGATCCTGTAACCAAGGTACTGAAAGACCGTGATTCCAACGGACACCGTGAGTGGTGCCTGAACATAGAGACGCCAGTGATTACAGCGACGCTGAGGGACTGAAACGGAGGGGTCTCGAGTCGTGGCGAGGCGGTACCGAAGCCTGATCCCTACGAGGTCCGATCAAAGGGGCAACTGTCGAAAGAAAGCAGCAGCCCTAACCGCTCCCGGAGTCAAAGCAGACCCCAAAAAAAGCAACCGAAGACACCCAGCAACACAGTGAGGCAGCCCACAAAGACGCACACCCGCGGGTGTACACGGAAGGTGCTCCGTGGAGGGGTACATCGGCCCAGAACGAAAAATGCCCAACAGGGAGGCACAATGATTCCCTACTCGGAATCTGAGAACGGTATCCATCCTGTACACATGCTGCCTTCTTGTGCATAACCGCCACCCACGATACCCCTACTAAGGATAGAGGATCAAAGGCCACAGTACAAATACACCTGCAGAGTCTGAAAGACAATCCAGGGTAGAGTGGCCTACACTCTGAATTCGGATATACCTAGATAACAGAGCGGGCTGCCTAGGTCCATCCACCGCTAGATGGGCAAGAAACAACAGCGAACATTGCCTGAGGTTGAAAAATTGCAAGGGGGCATGTGCTGGATCCGGGCTATGAGGGACCTGCGCCGCAACCCACAACTCTACACTTCATGTACCACCTGACAATTTGAGTTGCTTATCGGACATCAATGACCTCCCACTGAGAATCTAGCGCCTAGGAAGAAGACCTGATTGCGTGCAAGGTGATAGGCAGGTGCAGGAACCTGTAATAGAAGCAACAAGGCAACGCCACTGAAACAAGGCTGGCAGTGCGGGATCTGACTGCTTAACTGGTTATTAAAAGGATCGGACATCCCCAAACTGAACAGTGATAACCTGACTTGCCTTGCCTTGCATCACCAGTGCTTGGCTTAGTGACATTGCAGCCCGACTCGGAAGGAAGACGCAGGGTAGACAATCATCCTTGTTCGCAAAGCACAAACATGTCCCCTGCCAAAGAGAAGACCAAATCGACAATTATGGATTCCTTCACGGCAGCCAAACAAAAGTCCCCGCCACCAACCACAATAGCAGCAAGCAATGATCCGCAAGCCCCCGAGAACGGCACTGCAGGTATGCAAGTACTACAAGCTATAGCTGCACTCAGGTCATTCATTGATATGAAAATTGAGGAGGTCAAATCTGACATGCTACTGATAAGGCAAGATGCGCACAACTTGGCAGAGAGAGTGACCACAGCAGAGGTGGGACTCCAAGAAACAGCCGAAAACCACAGTGGACCTGAAAGTGAGGGTGCTGGAGTTGGAGAAGAAAGTTGCAACACTAGAAGCGAGATCAGAGGAAGCTGAAGTGCGGGCCCGCCGCAAGAATATTCAG
This sequence comes from Ambystoma mexicanum, assembly GCF_040938575.1. Taxonomy (NCBI): domain Eukaryota; kingdom Metazoa; phylum Chordata; class Amphibia; order Caudata; family Ambystomatidae; genus Ambystoma; species Ambystoma mexicanum. The sequence continues at coordinate 319,315,805 of NC_090926.1, read as the reverse complement.
CTACTGGGTATACCTGAAGGGAGGGAAGGCTCAAACCCAACTGGATTCGTAGAAACCCTGCTGCAGCAAGAGGTGGGTGCTGGTCGACTAACAAAGGATTTGTGGTGGAGAGAGCCCATAGATCCCTGCAAAGGAAGCCACCACCGGTATCACACAAATGCCCAATGATTGTGATAATCTTAAACTTCCAGGATAGAGAGGTCATACTTAAGTACTCCAGAGAAGGCGGGGAGATAACAAGAGATAACTCTAAGATCGCCATCTACCCTGACTACACACTTGCAGTACAATGACCAAGGAGCTCCTTTGTACCCCTCCTGCCTGAAGGTGCTCTACAAGGGAAGGGCAGTGTTCTTGAAGACACCAGCAGCGGCCAATATGTGGCTAGAACACAACAACTTGGCTGATGGCGAGGAACCAGTCACATGAAAGCACTGAACAGGGGGGAATGCTGAGAGTTGACGCTAAGTGATGAAGACTGAAGACTGGGGTAAGTCAATGAATGCACTAAACATGTGATGACACTGACATGTGCTAGAAAATGAGCGGGCGGGTAGCTCGGCCGTAGGACCTGAGCACAAGACCCGACCCACGGAAAGACCAGTGCAGGCCTGTTGCTAGCACACCACCTACACCCGACGGCTCGGATGGCACCGGAGGACGAGGGAGCACCTGAGCGCTGCCGGATCCAGACAGCAGCTGGGCGCACTTATTTGTTGTTATTGTTAGTTCAATCACCTGTTGTGGTTGCGGTTACACTTGAAACGCCTGTTACACGGTCTCCTGAAGCAGTGAGGGTTGGGCTGAATAGTCCTTTGAATATGAAGGGGTGCAAGACTGGGCAGAAACACAGGGAGAAGGGAGGAATTCGAAGAGAAAGTACTGTAAAGCCATGGCAACACAAATCAAGGTTCTAACTTGGAATGTACGGGGAATGGGCAACTATCTACGCAGGAATCGAGTTAAATCCTACCTGAATAGGAAAAAAGATCTCCACTGCCCTGCTGCAGGAAAGTCACCTGACACCTGAATCAATGTCCAAACTGAATGAATACTGGGGCGGGCAGGGGTGCGGAGCAGCGTATTCAAAACACGCGAGAAGAGTGTACACGTGGGTTGACCAACGGGTACCTTTTAGACTGGCCAAGGTAGAGGCGGATGCGGATGGCAGATATCTGATACTATGGGGCTCGATAGAACAAACCGAAATATGCATCAACTCCTACATCCCGAATAACAATATCCCACCGTACCTGGAGATGATGTGTGCCAAACTAGCGCAGCACAGGGATGGCCTCTTCGTTTGGGGCAGAGACTTTAACTGTGTGAGAGACCCCGAACTGGGCAGATCTCTTTCCCCCACGAACCGAAAACCAGCAGCCTCAGTAGCCTTGAGCGCAGCTTTAGACCATTTAGACGTAGCGGATGTATGGCATGAGCTCCACCCGGAGGAAAGAGGATACTCTTACTTCTCATCGCCTCACGGGCTGCACACCAGGATTGATGACATATTTGTAGATAGGACCCAATTCGCACAAATAGAAATGGCACGGTACCTAGGAAGATCAATCTCGGATCACTCACCCCTCATGATCGAATGGTCATTAAGGGGCCACAGACCCCTTATCCCAATATGGCGCATGCCAGTGGAAGCGCTAACTGACCAGGCCTTCAGGGAGGACCTTCGGAACAAGCTGGTGGGATATATAGAGGAGAATGTGGGTAGTGTGGAACATTGGGACATGGTATGGGAAGTACTGAAAGTAGTGATTCGGGGTGAGGCCATAGCGGGGGTACGGGGTTTCAGAAAAAGCTTGCGGGTCGAACTGGAAAGATTAGAGGAGGAAATCTGACAGATGGAGGCAGGCACCACCGGGAAAAGTGAGGAGGAAGGAAAGCTGGGCTAAATGAGGAATGAGTGCAAGGAAGCGTGGGAGAGGCTAGCAAAGTTTGATTATATAACAAGAACCACAAAGGGTCATGAGGAGGGGGACAAACTGGGTCGATTATTGTCATGGCTGTGCAAAAAGGAGCATCCCAAACACCTAACAACTGCACTGAAAGATGAGGGCACTGTGCACCGGACACAACACACCGGACACAACACACCTTCAAATCATTTTACACAAACTTATACACACATTACACTCAAGTACCCCAAGCTGACATACAAGACACACTGGAAGAAATAGGGCTGCCCAAACGAGACTGTGCACAATGAGAAACCCTGGAGGAAGACATATCTATGGAGGATATAAACGAAGCAATCAAATCTCTGGCCACAGGCAAAAGCCCGGGTAGCGATGGGCTGCCTCCTGAATTTTATAAAACGTATGAATCAGCCCTCACACTAGCACTCCACAAAGTGTTTAAAAAAGCATACGAGCTTGGAGTGCTGCCTACCAGTATGAGGGAAACATTAGTGGTCCCAATACCCAAGCCCAGGAAGCCGATGGATGAATGTGATTAGTATTGCCCATTGGCAATACTTAACTATGATGTTAAAATATTGACCACCATACTGGCAAAACGACTGTCCAGAGTGGTGTGCAAACTGGTGCATCATGATCAGAACTGCTTTGTGTCGGACCGCAACACAACGGCGAACCTCCGCAGACTACAGTACATAATGGACCAAACTGCCACGGAAGCAGAACCCTATGCGATACTGTCAATGGATGCAATTAAGGCATTTTATTCTATTTACTGGGAGTGGTCCTGAGGAGTTTGGGTTCGGGGAAAAATTCATCAGATGGGTAAGGGTCCTGTACACCACGCCTAAAGCGAGCGTTAAATGAGACAGGGTGGTGTCTCCAACATGGGACATATGTAGATGCCCACTGTCACCCATGCTATACATTTGGGGGCTCAAACCGATAGCGATATACTTCAGGAAGCAATTTTTCGATGCAAGGATCTGGGTCGGGGGAGCGTACCAGGTTATCTTGCTATATGCAGACGTCATCCTCCTGTATGTGAGGGACCCAGCCCTAGACGTCCGAACTATGCTAGAGGTACTGGAGAATTATGCGGCGGTATCAGGAATATGCTTTAGCAAGAAAACATCTTGTTTGTTCCCGCTGGCGGGCATGAGGGGTAAATGCAGAGAGGAGTTACCAGATGTGGGTATTCATTGGCAACTGTATTCATTCAGGTACTTGGGGGTCAATATACGACACACACTGGAACAGATGCATGAAAACAACACCACAGCGGTGGCCAAGGGACTGCGTAAATCTATTAAGTTTTGGTCGTAATTACCATTATCAATGGTAGGCAGAGCGTCTATTGTAAAAATGATTATTCTTCCAAGATTCCTATATCACTTTCAAAACATATGCTATTACATTAAAGCCTCCTTCTTCTGCCTACTTGATATGCTGATCTGCAAATTCTTGTGGAGCGGCACGAGACACAAGCTGTCCCTAACCACACTAACCCTACCCTACAAAGAAGGAGGCGTACAACTACCTCACTTAGAGAAATACTATTTGTCGGCACAACTGAGCTTTGTCGCCCAGTGGCTCTCTGATGACATAACCGCTGAAACCAGTTTGCTAAGACAGTCTGTGGCCCCAGCGTACCTGAAATAACTGATCTGGGTCCCTTGAGCAGCCTGGCGGCCCCCCATGCTGATTAGCCTGAGGAGACGAATATGGAACAGAACCAAAACTCAACTATGATCAAAGCACCCTTATTCCCCAGAAATCCAGATGGCTGCTGATGTATGCAAAATGGGTACTGACCTGGTGACTGCAAGACACTGGGAAAGATGAGGCGTATACACATGGGTAGATCTATATGATGAAGGCATGTTTAGAGACTTTGACTCACTGGTAGACAAAGAAGGACTACCAGCGGGACAATTCCTGTGGTACCAAAGGGCTAGACAGGTGGCTAAGGGAAAATGGGAGGCGTGGCCAGAGGAACCGGCAGTGTGCCCATTGGTTACACTGTTGTACAACCTGGGGGATGGCTGGAAACCGGTATCCAGAATTTACAGCCAACTGGTCGACACGCCCAACCCCAGGGGGCCTGACTTGAAGGCGAGATGGGTGAAAGGTCTGGGGATGGACATCTCTGAGAAGGAATGGGAAAGGGCATTGGCGTTTCCTCAGGAAGTCTCCAGGAACACCAGGTTCCGGCAGATACAACTAAATGTACTATATCGTACTTAGATGAGCCCAAACAGGATGGGCAACGTTAACAAGCAGGCAAACTCCCAATGTCCCTGGTGTGGAGTGGAAAGAGCAGGGACCTTCCACATTTTCTGGGAATGCACAAAACCCAATCCCTTTGGGCTAAAGTGGAATCAGCCTGCAGAAAGACAGGCATCACACGATATGAGTGGTCCCCCAAAGAATACTCCAGGCTGGCCAAAATAAAACATGTGGTGGAACTGATTGACATGGCAAGTATACTGGCCAAGAGAACTATAGCGATGGCATGGAAACAAACACGAGGCCCACAATATGAAGCATGGCACAGAGAACTGAAGTGATGGACTGAAGTTGAGACCAAGGCATGAGGGGCGGGGGGTGTCCAGATCAGACGAGGAGAACAGTGTACCATTTGAGGCATGGAAGTCACTGGTGTGGGACATGCTTCATACCTCGGATTATAAACCCCCTTGAACAATTGAGCCTCACCAGAATCTACCTGAGAATGTTGGGCAAGAGAAAAATGTCAGCCTAGGCACCATGATGCAAGGAACCGCTAGTTTTTACAATTACCCCAACCCAAATATCTCTGATGACGCCAACTGATAAGTCAAAATGTGAAAGGCGGCCACCATAGTTGGTTGTTGTTTGGTTTGTTATTTGCACTTTGTTTTTGTTCTGTTTTGAAACTGAATTGTAAGACTGGATAAGGCGATAAAATGTACTAAAGATTCGATGCCATGTTGAGACATGCCAATAAAAACACTTTAAAATAAACCATTAAAGACCTAATGATGGAGTGGCATAAGGTAGAGTATTCATTCGCCCATAGCCAAATCCAGAAGGTCATTGGTGCCAGGGCCCATTGGTCTGCACAGAATTCCGCATGGACCACCCTCTCCGATAACCAGGACTCAATATACCCCAGCAGAACCCTTCTGAAGATTTTAAAAGGTGTGTCAAGTAACAAGATGGGTTTGTAGGACATAGGACTCGCTGGGTCCCCTTTCTTAAAGATGGGAAAAATAATAGCCGATTTCCATGAGGGTGGATATGAGCCTGTATCCATGCAAGCATTGAACACCTTGGTCAAGAAAGGGGCCCAAATATCCAAATGATCCTGAAAAAGGTCTGAGTTGATCGCATCAGGGCCCGGTGCTCGATAACGAGCCTGTTGAGTGATGGCCTGAGACACATCCTTTAGCCTAAACTGTAGTGGAGGATATCTTCTCACAAAGCTTTCCGCTTGAACCCCACCATCAAACAGATTGCTGAAATACCCCACCCATGCTGCTTCTTCCACATGGTACCGCTAGACCTCTCCATTTTAACAGTGGAAGGGCACCCTTTCACAAATTCCCAAAACGCTTTCTAGTCATTGCGCCTTGAGGCATCCAAGAAGCCCTCCCAAGCTTCCTCTTCAATTTCAGTTTTTCTTCTCTTTAACTCCCCACGATAGTGCACACTGGCCTGAGCAATCTCCCCTTCATGCCAATCAGTACTTTCAAGGCCCTTAGGAGTGCTTTCTTGGCATTGGTACATGCCTCATCAGACCACTCTCTTTTATGTGGCTTCACATTCTGTTTACAATGTATCGTAAAGCCCTTGGCCAAAGCCCCCTGTAGCTTCGTGAACAGTTCAACTACCTCAGATTCCTCCTGTTTAGAAATAACTCATCAATAAACACCTTGACCTTGGCCTCAGCCTTATGGGGGCTGTTATAGAGGTTCAAAATTATTAACGGGTCCCCCGTGGAGGGTGAAAAACAGAGCACCTGTAGGTAGTCCATGTTAGTCTCCACTACCCTTTCCCTACAGGTTAGGGAGGCCTTAATCAAAATGGCCAGAACCCCATAACCTCTTCCTCTAGCATTTTTTTCCGCTGCCATCACCTACGATGTGTAGCCATCTAATTGTGGGGTCTCCAAGACCCAGGTTACAGGAGAATGACGTGTTTTTTTTTAACTCCACAGTGGCTTCCCCTTTGAATTCCCCCTTGGCCCCGGCTATATTCCAGGATAACAAGCTAGCCACCATATGGGCTGCTTTAGATAACATTTGTTCTGCCACAATCTCAGGACCCGTGGGCCTCCGCTCCCCTTACAAATCTCCCGGTCGACTGGGGTAGGGCCGGTCACACGTACGTCAGACCAGATCTTCACAGGAGGTTAGGGCCTGATACCGATTAGCTAGCTCAACCCCAAAAGTATGCGCCCCTCCCTTCTGTGGGGTCAATCTTTCTGATTTAGGGTTGGAACTCCAACCCAAGGGGAATCTGTGGCCAAGAGGTGGATACAAAGGCCCCCGTGCATGGGGTCACTCAGTGCTTCCCTCCTCCTAACACATTCGCTCAAGCCGTTCCCTGTAGCAGCCACCCTTCCTGTACAACCGTAGAAAAAATCCAGAGAGACCACCCTACTATGGAGACTGTAGCTGTTTGGTTTTAGGCCTCTGGATAAAGTAGAGTTGACCAAATAACTAACCATTGTTGCATCTGAGAAGGAAACCACTATGCGGTCCCCCTCCATACATTTGGGTTTTTGGCCTACCCTTCTTGCCATAAATGTAAGGCTTGAGTCAATGCTCGGTCCAATCAGGTTGGTGTTGATCCAATGGGTCGTTTTATTCATTAGTGAAATAGTTGATTCAAATCCACACTATGGAAGTCCTGGTGCACCCATGATAATCCCCACAAGATGGGCTGCTGCAGGCGGCAAATTCAAAATGCTCTTCTCTGGCACACCTTTATGCACGTCAGCCCCAGTGTCCCCTATCAAAGTCCTAAAGCTTAAGTCGGACCTCCTAGTCCCCGTAAAAATTAGAATTAACAGTTACTGAGCTTAACTGTGTGGTTACTTCCTTATCCTTTTCTGTCATCACCAGCCCGCCAACATCAGTGACCGGGCCAGTACAGTACCCACTCACGCCCCTCCACCCCCCGCCCCGATAGTATCTTACCATTTGGCTTTGCCCCAACCCCAACCATACTTATTTCTGCCACTCTTTTTGTTAGAACTCTGATTAACCCCAGACTTAAACATCTGCAATGACTCCAGGATGGTCTGAAGGGGCTTGAGCTTTACATCTAGAAGTGATTCCAGCCAGAGCTTATCCTCCCCCCCTGACCTCCCGGAGGAGGAATTTGGATCCTGACTCGGTTCCCTCTCCGGGCTCCCACCCATATGGCTACTCACCAATTTATCCATTACTACCCTCCTCACCACCCGCTCTCCCATCCCTAGCGCACCCCCTCCCCTTCTACTTCCTTTTCTGCCTTTGTACCAGGGTGCAGAGTATCCTGAGGCATACGCACCCCAAGCACCTGCTCCTGTAGAGCCATTGCCTGAACCACTGGGCCCCCTAAATCCCCCATCCCCTCAATACGACCATTTTTTTCAGTGGTGCTAACTTTGGGATTCCCTCCTGAACCTGAAATAGCATCCCATGTGGCTTTTCCAGTAACGGTGATGCGATTCACTATTTTCTGGCCATGTCTTCCAAATACAAATCGAGGGAGCGTTGCAAAAGATGGGGCTTAACATTGGCAAGCTACTGGGATATTTTCATTTGTTTTGTTTTTTCACTTTTTGCCAGTGCCCCTGGTCTCCCATTATCCCTCGCTTTTCTTTTCACCAAAGTTCCTCGCCCAATCCCTAGAGGGTGAGTATAGATTTGTTGTAAATACACAGATTGTAAATGATCTGTAGAGAAGAAAATGTTAAGAAACCAGAACGCATTCATTACTCATCATGCATTCGTCTTGCCAACAGGATTCAACTCATCTGAATCAGAATAAGAGATTTCCATTTGTCCATCCAACAACTTACCACCAAGACATCACGGTATGTCGGTAAGTACTTAACTCAGACTTTAATTTGGCCTGGATAAATCTACATCATAAAGCCTGTATTATAGGTAACCGCACGTACCTCAAACAATCAATTGAAGTCTCTTAAATACCCAAAGACAGTGGATGTACACTGAATAGGAATGTCACCCTTAACAAATCTAAGGAAACCAATAAGGTAATAAACTTTCTGTAACCAAATTGATTTATATAACATACATGAGTAAGAGACTCTGTCAGTAATGTGCCATAAAAATGTGTGTTCCACAGGTTACCTCTAACATTCATATTGCAAAATTGTGCCAGCGATACCCAAGATGAACCACTTAAGGTGCAGTACCCATGATGTCAAATTAACACTAACAATAGCTAATTAACAATTAGCAATAGATAATCAAGATTAACATGTGAATCTTTGTAATTTGCGTCATAGAAATGAGATGTTAATACGAAAATTGAAGACAAAAGATAATCTTGCTCCTGAAGAAGAGTTCGCTCTCGAAATGCATCAAGCTTCTTTTTATTATGTTTATTATGTTTATTATTTGTATAAAATAGTCTTAAAGAATGTTGGTATTGATGGAATGAATGTTATACAAAACAATGCAAGAAATTGTTAATGTATTCAGTGATTTTATGTAATACACACTTGAGTACTCTACTATATAAATATATGTCTAAAGTTTAGACATTCTCAGTAAACCTTTTTCATACGATAAACTACAAATATTGTCAAAGATTGCCTTCTTATCAAGTAACGTCACTCACTCTGATTTTAAAATTGTGAATAAAGACACATACTCTCTTACATGTTGACTGAAAATTTGTTTCAGTAATCATAGGTGTGCAAGGGATGGGAGTGTCCATGAAATATGAGCACTTTGTTTGTTTCTCATGTCATTGACTTGTGTTACCAGAGTCAGTTATTTCTTCCTCGCCCCCTTCACTTAACAGAAATCCTTATGAGCTACTCCATAGCTCGAAATACCTGAAGCATTTAATACAAGTTCTTAATTTAGGTATGCTTTACCACTTTCCAATGTTTGTACTGGAAATGCACCCAAGAACAGTAAAATTGAGCAGTTATAAAATTGGTTAAAAAGAGTAAATGACAGACAGCTAAAACGTCAATGTCTAAATGGTGACTATACAGCAATACCTTCCGGCATGTACCAATGCATAAGAAACAAATGGTAATGGGCCACTGGCCACAAGGACCACAACGATCCACAGGACAAATACAACCACCCGCCGCCCTGGATTGATAACTTAGTAAGGACTGTTTGGGTCCACAGGCAGCCACAACACCCATGGTCACAGATGGCCACCGGCAGCCAGTCCTCAGGAAAAACCTCCAGAGACAAAGAGGAGGGGGGACAGGGAATGCCCGACGGCTCAAGGAGCAGCCTTAGTCTGTCTCTCACCTCACTGATCCCCCTCTCATAAACACAAAACTTGAAACAGTCAGCGGCATTGGAGAGTGATAGATTTCAATGGCAAATCAATAGTCAACCAGTAGCACGGCTCTCGGGAGTGATTCTAGCTTGGCACACTCCTCCTTATCCAATTACCGGAATATGTAAATAGCCAATCAGTTGGCTGGACTTAGAGTAGCAGGCAAAAGTGGAGGGGAGTGCAAATATATTCACGTACAGTTTTACAACAGTCCAGCTTTCACTTTCCCGCTTTCGTGTTTGCAGGTTTTCAACACTCTGAGTTCACTATCATGCGGAAGTACCAAAGTGCAGAGGGGTGAGGAAACCCGGGTTACCAACGAAGGTCAGCCGATAACTTACTTGAAGATTTTGGTGAAGTAACCTCCTCCATGCTGCTCCACCACGAACCACCAATAACCACTTGTCCCTCCACTTCACCTCTGCGCCAAGCTCTGCGCTAGTGTTAGGGTTAAATGCTCCTCCAACTCCACCTCACATGAATATAGGCTGCAAAAACAGACTGCAAAGGCTGGCAGTACCCCATCAATAATCACTTGTGCCTCAACTTCACCTGCGCACCGCGCTCTGCGCTTGTGTTAGGGTTAAATGCTCCTCCTTCTCCACCTCACAGGACCATAGGGAGCAAAAACAGCAGTAAATGTGTTAAACATCTTCATACCCAGTTTATATTTCAGCACCATTTTAAGCACCTCCCGAGATACCTAGAGAGGTGCTTAGAGCTCTTTCATTGTCTGCACAGGAAATTCACAAGGGCATGGATGATTTTGAGCTTTTAGACCTGTGGAGGACACGCCATCCAAGTGATGGCAAATATTCATATTACTCTTCAGTCCATGATATGCAGTCACACTATGTAACTTAATCGGGACGGGACTGTTACATAGGTCTCGCGAGTGTACTCTGCTCCTTAGGACTCTATCAGAACACCACACTTTATTTTTCACATTTTTTCTTGAGGAGAATTTAATTGAGCAACTTCTCTCGCATTTTAAATTTCATGCACTGTCGAATGTATCATTTAAAAGTGACATTAACGTGGTCATTAACACCTTTTTTTAAACTAATATCGACTTGGTCTCCCTGAATGTCTATCTGGGAGGCATTCAAGGTTTATGTGCTGCATAGGCATAGAGAATGGAGTCCATAAGGCCATAAGGAGGAGTTTGACGGAACTCGAGGTAGAGATCAGACAACTTGAGATTGAAATAGATCAGGTCCAGAAATAACATCCTGCTTCCATCCATGAAAGTTAAACTGGACCAATTCTGATGATTGGCAGATCAGGAGTTGAAATTAGTTTTTGCCCAGATACAGACCTGAAATATGGAGAGGATGGAAGACCTGCCACTTCCTAGCCTTACTGTTGTGTTCTGAAAGAGCCATCACCTCTTTTGTTTTTCTGTAGTCACCCCGAGTTGGCCGGGTATGGGTCCCATGACTGCTGGGCTGAGAGACACAAGCTACTCCTCACTGATGAGGCCCAACAAGGCCAAAACATGTTTGGGGATGCTTGTGGTCTCGTGCAGAAGGGATGTTACCTAGTAGTGTGTGCTGGATTGCCACTTTTGGGGTGGGACCAAGCCTGATTTGCATATGGTCTTTCCCCTTTTGTAATGGCTTGGCAGGTGAAGAACAATGGCCTGGGGGGTTGCCCAGAGCAATGCCAGAGTTTAAGATTAATTCTAAACCTTCCAGCCATCACCACTTTTATTTTGCATTTTGAATGGGCAAATACAAACATAGCGACCATATTGAACGATGAAGGGACACTCATGTCAGATCTGAGTGACATAGTGAATATGTTTCACACTTATTGCAAGACACTGTTCTCTTAGGAAGAATACACAATTCCCTATGGAACTCAAAGCAAACTTATGTGATATACCAATGTGCAAGTTAAATCAGAGCACCCTATACTCCTAAATGCCCCAATCACGGCAAAAGTCCTGGTATTTGATGGTCTAATAGCTGTATTTTTTTATGAATTTGGTCCTAAAGTGTCCCAGCACTTGTTGAAAGTCTGGCAAGAAGCTTTACAGCAAGGCTCCCTCCCTCCTTCTATGGTGAAGTCATGATTACGCTAATCCCGAAGCCCAGGAAAGTCCCCACTAATTGGGCCTCCTGTAGACCCATAGCAATATTACCTACGTGGGGTGGCACATATAGAGTTGGCAGATATAAACTCTTGTCAGGAAGTTCTGTAGATGAGGGGGCAGATGGAAAAAGGGGGAGGGCAGTGTAAGGAACTCATGGTGGCAACAGTAAAGACAGACACAAGTTATCACAATTCAAGGGTGTTTATTAAACTGTATGCAGATTGGAAAAACACCTAATCTAAACCTAAATCTACGATAGGAGCAACCGGCAACCATCAACTGAAAATAAGGCAGTCCTAGGGGCGTTGTGTCAAATGAAAAATAGCCTATGCTAGAAACCTATTGCCAAACCTTACAACTAATACAAAAAGGGTGTGGGATAGTTTACAAGAAAAGAAAGAAGTGTTCACAAATAATATGTCAGAATATGGTAGCATGGGTCTTTCTTCCCCACGTTTTGAGCACAGGGGGAAAAGTGGGATCTTGGAGCACAGCAAAGTCTCGAGCTCTCTCAGCATGAGACGACAGATCTGTTTTAGCTTATCAGGAACCTCGATGGCCAAGTCTCTTTTACCTTCAAAAAGACTCTTGCCTTCGAATGTGAGCAAAATAACAAACAAACACAAAGTTCCTTTTCAGGTCTCAATCGCTTTCCACAAATCAAATATGCAGTCCTCTTTCAGTGGGTCTTGGGTGATGACTTCCACACCGGGACCACCCTCTTCGGGGCTTCAATCCTAAAACAGTTTCTATCGGGTTCACGTTTGTCAAAGCACTGTTTCTTTGGAATTTAGACTTTGCCCCCTCTTCGTCAGCATCCCTCTTCTGGGTTCACTCTTGCTAAATTCACATTCACATTTACTTCCAATGTTTGCAGGATTCACTTCCTTTGCTTTCTTATAGTTCTTAGGTTAAAGGCTTTCGACTGTATGGGGATTTTGCTTGACCTCATTTATGACCATTTTGAGCTATCTCGGCGGCTCTCCTATGGCCTTCTGGTATCTGTAGTTTCACTCAGACAGGGATCCATCAGAGTTTCTCGAAGCAGCACCCACGTGGTGCCGATCCCCTTCTGCAGCTGGTCTCCCCTTTACAATTTTACAGTTCTTTGAACTTCTTTTACTTTGCCACTTTGCGACTTTCATTCCCCACAGCCTGGTTCTTAACGGTTCCCCTTCAACTCACCGGCTGTGATGAACCACTTGGTTTTCCTCGCAACTGGAATCAAGGCCTGTACCATAGTAGCAGGAGTCGCCCTTGTTCCAGCTTATAAGGGTCGATACGCTCCGTGTACATCTGCTGTGGGACACTTGGGCTATTGTCCTCGGTTGTACATTTCCTTCTGCAGAGGTTTTGCTGGATTTTGTCGAGAAGGGCAAGGTCGTGTCTCTCCTCGACAGCCTCTCAGTGTTTGCCGCCTTTCTCCTCTTCTTGAACTGCATGGTCGGGATAGCTGGCTCATCGTGCGGTCTGCCTTGCTCGTACTGTGTCCTCTTGCTTTGCCTTTTATCCCTGTGGGGAAGGGAAAGGGCAGTCAGGTGTCTGTGATCAATTGCCTGATTTTGCCTGTCCCTGGTATTGGGACAAGTCAGGTAAACGACTCTGGTGTTAGTCCATTGTCTTTCATGTTGAGCCAAAGTGTTTGTGCCGGAAAGGGGGGTGGCAGTGTTTTTGAATGTCCTACAGAAGAGGATGGGGAAAAGGTGTTGAAGGAAGGGGGACACCGCATCTCATTCGTCAGTGTCCCACTCCCACTCCCTGAGGACACCCCATCCAGGTGATCCTCCCTCACTAGTCCACCCCCAGGAACTGTATCCAATAGCAATGGCTGTGTCCTAGCCACCTGAATGACAGATCCACAGGGTTCATTCAGGGAGACACCTTCAGGTTTCTCACAGCGGGTAAACAGCCATAGGGTGCAAGCTTTAATTGGCCACTGAGTGACTACTGTATGTTTTTTATGTTGAAGAGAAAGTGTGAAACGGAATTGTATCTGGGAAATCACAGAAAACGTAGGCTCTGCCAAAACTAGGGTGAGTTGACAGTTAGTTGGCAAGTTGTCTCACTGAGCTTGATCATAACCCTGGGGAGTGGCTTCCTCTGAGGGTTTGACAGCTGAGAAATAGGTCTGCCTCCCGTCACAGTCTTCAGCTACAGCCCAAACAGACTCATTTTTGGGACTCTGAGAATGCTAGTATCCCTCGCTGATTGTTTCAATGTGTCCCTCTTCAGTACACGAGTGAAGCGGTTGAATCCCCCATGCACAGCCCCCACTCACTCACACAAATACTAGAGCAGTGTCTTCTGATTCCTGAAGTACAGGCAAGAACCTTGCAACATGCCACCTCAGCAAGCCCTACCCCATGAGGCAGAAGGGCAGCTGTAAGCTGGTGAGTGATAGGGCACCGCTGCCACACCCGCTCAGGGATGCCTTTAAAAAGCTGCCCCTTGCTGGTGTACCAGCAACATCCTATTTAAATGAAAAGCTCCAAGCTGCTGTGTTGGAGCGGAGAGCTTATCACTTAAATAGTGCACCGTGGCTACACCATCATGAGCAGTTTTTCAAAGGCTGTCCCATTCTGGTGTAGCAGCAACGCCCTCGTTAAATGAAAAAAGCCCTGCTCCCATGCTGGAGCACCCAGAAGAAGAGACATTTGTTTTTATGAGGAGCAAATCGTGATATATTTTTCAGTTTTTCGGGGGTGGGCTGCAGGGGCCACAGCTTTTCTGTTGTTTAGAAAGGTAGGTATGTGCAGTGCATGTAACAGACAAATCAGATCAGGCATATTAACCCTTTGTGCAATCTAACTGGGAATGGGAAATTCAAGTAAATACAAGTATATCTCAGTGTAATAGAGACATTAACAACCCAGGCTTTTTATCTCCTATTTGATTCATTTTTTATTTGACTTTTTATTTTAGTAGAATTATGTGAGTACTGATTAATAGTTGAATATCTAAGTTTTGGCTGCACGCGGTGGTGGTTTAGTTCCCCTCTGCATGTGAGCCAAAATGAATGCCGTAAATGATGACTAGGAGATAAGGGTTGGCGAAGGCAGATATAGAGTCTGGCTTTTGTTTGGCTGAACTGTCTTTTGTCTTGGTTATCTGCAGTTAAAAGGTTTTGCATTTTGCATTATTCATATTAGCAAGCGTTTTTTAGGATCAGACAACAGGCGACCATTGCCAAACACAATCGGCCCTTGCTTACTTTCAAACCAACCACGGTTGCCTATCCCCAAGTTAATCATTGCCAACCATGGCCCACCATCCCCAATCATAGCCACCCATTGCCAAACATCGGCAATCATGGTCAAGTTTTACCGATCATGGACTGCGTTTGTGGACCATAGGCAACTATAGCCATCTGTTGAGCCAGTAAGGTTGTTCTGTCGGTTGAGTCGCCACCACAGAGATCTGAGGATCACCTCTAGAATTAGCCTTTTATACTTTCAGGGTCCATCAAAGACCTTGAAATTATATGAGGCTAATGGTCAAAGTGTATTATTAAAATGGCAAGAGTACATTTAGTTAATGGAGGGTGTTTTGTCAAAGATTACGTGAGAGAGACAGGTAGAGAGATACAAAGACAAACACTTACCATTCCAGCACCCAATGTGGCATCCTGAAAATCAACATGGAAGGGATACACACGTTATAAGTATAATCCCCACCTCTGGAACACCACCAATCACTGGGGCGCCCTTGAACGGTATTAATATGAATGCAAATTAATCTGTTTTTACATACTGTCTGTGCCTACTGTATGCATCTCCTTCTTGACAAATGTATGATATATACAGCCTATACATGAGCTAGACTGCTAATATTGCTGTGGAGAGGATTAATACACTTGCTACCGTGATCTGCATGTGAGCAGGAGTAGGTACCATTTTTATTTTATTTATTTCAAATATTTTCATGGTGAAACATATTCTAATGAGGCCTCACAGCGTTGAAAACATTGACAGATTCCACAGCTGTGAGGTTGATGAAACAGGAACTGTTCCATTTTCTAAGAGTATCACCTGGTATGGCAGACTTTGCTAAACCAGGGGACTACACCAAGAAATGCACTAGAAGCAGCTAATATGCTTTAACAAGCTTGTGGCAGTGGGGCTTTAAAGGGAAGGTTGTATCAATCCTACTCACTGACAAATAATCTTGTAGGGCTTCTGTATTGAGCTGCACAAAAGAGGAATACATCAGTACAGTACTCCACTCATGCACCTTTTCTGAACTAAGGACGTGAGACCAAAGGACATGCAGGAGAGAAGAGTGGCACTTTGCAGCAGCACATCTCACTTATCTCCTGACTCAGGATCTGTGATTCCAGTCCATTGTAAAAGGGAGGCAACATAATGCATGCCTGCAGCACCAAAGCAGTATCCCACTTGTGTTCGGAATTGAGGGCTTCTTGCCTGCAGATGCTGTAAGGGGTGAGAAGCGCAACATTTATGCCTACTGTGTCAATGTTTCTGCACAGCATACTGTAGTGCCACGCTCTGTGTTGCCCGCATCGCTCAGTCACACGCCACAAGGGACGTCACTCGTGGTGCAGGGAGGAGTGTGGGGGTTTAGCAGGGCGCTGCACAGAAAAGCACGGAGCGGCAGGCAGATAGGTTGCTCCCATGGGGCTCTCCTGCTTGTGGAGAGAACTACACTATGCACACCAGCCGGGCGTGATAGCAGCATAGATGCTTTATGAAGAATAATACAGTATCTTGTTAACAATAACATGCTTTATTTAAAGAAGTCAACTTTTTGTGTAGGAATGCTCATTTCTACACATATCTCTCAGGCACATTACCTCCATGTTCCTCCTCCTTGTTCCAGTACATACTTTTAAGGTATCAGCCTCTTTGATAGAATACCTTTAGGTGTCGACATATGAGGATAGCCACACAGCTTGTAGATGTTTGGCACACAGCTTGCAAACTTAACTGGTGCTGTAAACATGCTACTGGTGTAATAAAAATGCCGAAGCCAGGTCTGCATTCAGCCTGTTGATTTATAAGCACTCTGTGTTTATTTAATTGAAGTCCTGTTAAGCACAAGCATTGGCAATGCCGACAGTTTTGGCTTGTGTATAATATTAGGCACTTGCCGGGCACTGCTTAGATGCCCAGGTACTTGTACCATTTTGCACCTGCAACTATCAATGGGCAGTTAATACCAATAGCACTGTGCCTGGCAAGTGCCTTTGCCATGCCTAAACAGAAGCCCAAACTGTTTGCTTTGCTAATGCTTGTTGTATCAGTGTGCTCCATCTTGTGGATGTTCCCGTTGCTGTCTGTCACAGACACACCTTATACCCACTGACTTTCCTTGTGTATTGCTCTTTGTGGTTGTTTCTATTTTTGCTTCTTTGATGTAAAATTGTATTTGAAAGGTTGCATTTCTTGATTTATGTAAGGCATCTGTGGCGGCATATGACGAGGATGCATCACTTTGTTGAAATTACTGTACACGCTCTTTCTTGAATATAACATTTTGACAAAAAAAGCGTAAAACCTAATGGAGGAAGTCTTATGTGGTGTTAAAGCCCCTCAATCAGGAGGATGGGTGAAATGCACAAGGGTGGGTCATAAACTCAGATGTGGCACTAGGGACTGTAAAGCTTCTTATTTTGACCTGCTGGAGAACACCTGGACACAGTGGTGTACCAAGCGGGGTAGGGGTCGGGAGGGGCACACTATATACCCCACACAGGCTCTTTTGAGAGCCTTACCAGGACTTTTGTCAATGGGCCACCTCTCCCTTTCGGCACCTCAATGAGGTGCCCAACGGGAAAGGTGACAATGTGTGCTGAGCAATTCCTGCTCAGCACGGTCATTGTCCTGGCAGCAGGACACCTTACCCTTTCCGAAACCTCTGCCAGGACAATGTCCCAAGGAGCTCCGGGCAGAAGCAGAGGGGCTCTGAAGTTGCTCTGTGTCAACAGAGCATTTCAATGTGAGCCATTAGGCACTGATGGGAGGGGGTGGGGACTATTAGCAGAGATGTTTGTCCCTTTAGAAATGTGCATGGGAGATGTGATCAGCAGGGAGAAGGTTGCATAATGCTGCAGGCTTTATGAATTAATGACTATGGTTTTACCCAAGGAGGATATGTTAGGCTCATATTAATCTGCATGATGCTATTGTGACTTTGCATGCAGGATGGGGAGAATAAAACTAAAGCCATCCTCTTATTGCTCAACATATTTCTATAATGATGTATAGTGTAAAGTTAATAATGAAAGGTTACTTTCTTATATAATGTGCTTTCCGTCCAAGGCACTGCTATAAATACAGTATTATTTCAGCACATGAAATGCAAAGGGAAACCTTAATAAATATCTATATAAACTAAACCTGTGAAGATGTGCTCAGTTGCTTAAATTGTCCACATCCCGGTATCACGATTTAACCAAAGTGTGTGATCCTGGGCAGATCATGTAATCAGACTGGAGGCCTCATCACGGGTTGGGCGGTATACCGCTTGGGCTATTAGCGTTACCGCCAAACCCCCCGGCGCTATTAGCGCCGGATCACGTGTTTGTCGGAACGATAATTCCCCATTGGGCCTAATGGGGAATTTTCACCGCTACGACCATCGGCGGTATTAGCGAGCGGTAATAGCACAGAAAATCATCAAAATTGCAGTGGATTTACCCCAGCTCACAGCTGGGGGTAATTCCTGCCAAACCCGTGATTTGGCGGACCCTTAAATGCGTCGGCAATAGCATTACCACTGTATTTAAGGGTTAACGCCAAACTCGTGATGAGGCAGTGTGTCCTATCTGCAGCTCTGTAAGTGATTCACTTCAAAGAGTATGTGTTAATTCATCATGCTGTTATTTTAAAAAAAGCCTGACTATACAGTTGCTCTATATATAACAGTGCAATTTAGGAATTTTGCACCACAACTTTTTTTGCCACCTGGCTTACTTATGACAACTTATTCTAAAGTCACTTCCAATGTGCCTCCAAGTATCAAAGACTGATGATGCTCCTTGCTATGTGTTTTTCTGTGAAGTAATTTCTGTTGGTGCAATCCATATGCAAATTAGGTTTGTATGTATTTTGCCCCAGAGCGCCTGAACAGAGCTCTAATAGATGAGTTCCCTGCACCTGTAATGATTCTGCAGTTAAACTTTTTTGTGTGTTAACATGCCATATGCCACTAGTAATGTTACCAAAAAAGTAGATTGAGGCAGGGGTGGGCAGTTTGTGGGCGCGAATGAGATCATATGGACATGCGGGCACTGTATTTGAGGGGAAAGCAGCAGGACGTAAGCACTGTGTAACTGTCTTGTTATTACCACAACGGAGCGCAGCTCAACATTTCATGAACTGTAACGAGTCATTAATGGCCTCATCAGTCGAAGCCTCGTATTTTAATGACAAGTTAAAGTTTATGAAAGGCCGAGCTTCGTTTCGTTGTGGGTCTAGATTATTCTGAGAGAAAGCTTTACATCAACGGCTTCCTCAAAGGCAGCAGCTTGGTACTCTTCTGCTTTTTTTTTTCTTCTTCTTAATTATCGGATGCATGGGCGGACCCACGCAGGCGCTTCCCCATCCTAAAGGATGATGTGCACCAGACCCACCAATCAATACTTAGCTTACATAAACTCACAACTCCTCCCACCGCCCCGTTTGCCTCACAAAATCCAACATCACACTATTCCTCCTCCTGCCTCTCTCCCCTTCACCTCCCAGCAAAGTCTTCCCACTCAGCTCAGCCACACCCAGCGCAGACAATCGAACCCTCATCAATTCTCTCTCCTCAACATGTCTCTCACACCCAAGCAGAAAATGTCCCACAGTCTCAGGCACACCACACACCGCACAATCTCTCGACTCACGTTTCCCCACTTGAAACAGACAGACAATCATTCAGTCCCGCATGTCCTATCCTCAACCGATTCAGCATCACCTCCTCCCCCCTCCTCCATTCCAGACTCCCCTCATCCACCTTCACCGACACTTTCCCACGAACACCAAACATCCACCTGCCCTTCACCCCACACACCCACCTCTCCTGCCACTTATCTATGACCCGTCTCACCACCACCGCCTTCACCTCATCCACACTCAAAGGTAATCTCACATCAACCGCTCCCCTTCTCATACCCTGACCCGCTGCCAGATCCACTAACTCATTACCCAAAATACCACTGTGACTGGGGACCCACGCCAACTGCAAATCCATTCCCCCTTGTACGCACAGATCAATCTTCCTCCTGATGTCCATGATCATGTCCTTCCTATCACGATCCCCCGCCATAATCGCCTGCAACCCACTCAATGAATCTGAAAATATCACCACCTTATCCAACCCCAACTCGCACACCCTATCGATCGCCAACGCAATCGCCACCAACTCAGCCGTACAAATTGACACATCATTCGTCAATCGTCCCACTTTATACTCCCCAGTGCTTTCCAGATAATACGCCATACCCACTCTCCCAGACACAGGATCCTTCGAACCATCTGTAAACATCTTGCATCCTTCCTTTCCTGCCACATACGCCTGGCCCAAAGCTTTGATCTCGCTCCGCAATCCCCTTTTCTTCCACACCACATTCGCTAACTCCAAACACACCTTTGGAGACCCCATCATCCACCTCGGCCATCTCTCCAAATCCGTATCTGTTACAGTCATCAAATCGCCCACACCCCACTGCACTCCCTTATCCCACATGTGAAACCCAAAAGTGCCCCCTTTCCTCCTCCATCGGTCTCTATAATAATCAAACCTCCAATTATACTTCAAACATTCACGCACCGGATGAGCCACACTCTTCGCACTGCACTTCACCCACCATCTCATATTCAACGCATCTCTCCTCAACCCCAACGGCATCTCCCCCACAAGCACATGAACTGCATTTGCTGGAGAGGACCTCTTCACACCCGAACACACCCTCAAAGCCCTTGCCTGAACCCTGTCCAACCGCAACTTCTGACTTGCTGTGAAACCCACTGACACTTGACATCCGAAATCCATCACACTCAAAATTAACCCCTTATACAACATTCGTAGACACTTCTGTTGAGCACCCGACTCTTTCTCAGTCACCACCCGCAACAAATTCAACCTTCGTTTGCTCTTATCCACCATTCCATTCACCTGCAAATTCCAGTTTAACTTCCTATCCAAAATCACCCCCAAATACCGAAACTCTTCCACGCTTTTCACCTTTCAAAACCAAGTCCAACCCTTGCTGCACTCTTCTCCTTGAGAAAACCATACTCACGCTTTTATCCACAGACATCGAAAAGCCCCATTTCCCACACCACTCCTCCATACGCACTATCGCAGCTTGCAACCGATTCTGCATCAACAAAAAACTTCGCCCTCTTACCCATACACCATCATCTGCAAAGAAATCCACCTGACACCCGAAACCCTCCAAAGCTCGAATCAACCGTCCACCATCACATTAAACAGCATCGCACTAATCACACTCCCCTGCGGTGTCCCATTCTCCATCTTCCAAACCTCAGACAACACCCCCCTCACTCTCACCTGAAAGGTCCTCTCAGCCAAAAACGCCTTAATCCACCGAAACATCCTCCCCTTCACACCCATCTCCAACAGTCTCACCAGCAACCCATTCTTCCACACCATATCATACGCCTTCTCCAAATCCAAAAGGAACGCCCCCAGCATCTCCCCATCACACAAAGCCTCCTCCACTCCAGTCACCAACCTCACTAACTGATCTGCCACTGACCGATTCTTCCTGAACCCACTCTGAAAAATCGCTCAGACACCCATTCGACTCCAAATAGAACCCCAAGCGCTCAACTATCATCCGTTCCATAACCTTACACATCACCACAGTCAGCGCAATCGGCCTATATGACTTACACTCCGTCGGGACCTTGCCACTTTTCAAAATTGCTACCACAATCGCTCTCTTCCATAATCTCGGTAAAACTCCACTCTTCCAGATCTCATTGAACAATGCTAACACCTCCAATTTACATTCCACCGACAACTTCTCCAAAAATACATACATGACTCCATCCACCCCTGGACTTGACCACTTCCCCTTCCGAATCGCCCTATCCAACTCTGCCATAGAAACCAGAGCCTCATACTGCTCTTCCCAAGGCCCAACATTCGCCAACAACTCCCACATTTCCTCCTCAACCACTCCCATACTTAGTCTCACTGCCTCCGGGAAGATCTCTGAACTGTGCAATCCCGCAAAATGTTCCCCCAACAAATTCGCCTTCTCCCCATCTTCACTGACCACCTCCACCCCTTTCAACAACACAGACATGCCACCCTGCGACTTCATTAACCCGGACATCCGCTTGAACTGCTTCCAAACCTCACCCACATCAGAATTACTCCCCAGAGATCCACAATAGCTCCTCCAATATCCATGCTTTCTTTCCCTAATCACCCTCTGCACCACCGCCTTCGCCTTCTTGTATGCCAACAAATCCTCCAACATTCCCGTTCCCACCGCCCTGGCCCTCACCTTCTTACGCGCTGCCACAGCCCGTGAACATTCCACCGACCACCAAGGAACCTCAACCTTCCCCCTTTTCCCCTTCTCTACCTCCGGAACTGCTGCTACCGACGCCGCTCTCATTCCTTGCACCAAATGCTCATTCCATTCATCCACCCCCCCCCATCCCTATCCCTAGAAACAATCAATTCCTGACACAATTTCTTATACAACTCCCAATCAGCCTTCCTAAAATTCAACCGACTTCCAAGCATCCGGGACCTGACCCCTACCTCACCCCTCACAGTCACTAAAATGCCAGAGTGATCACTCCCTATATCCCCATCCTCACGCACCATCCAGTCACATTCACCCGCAATCGCAGCAGACACCCAGGTCAGATCCAAACACGACAACTTCCCAGTCCTCACATCCAATCGTGTGCCCGAACCATCATTCAGCAAAAACAGACTCAAATCCTCCGCCATACCCTCCAACAGTTCCCCATTTGCATCCGTCCGATCACTGCCCCACAACGTATTGGCACTGTTGAAATCACCACATAAAACACAAGGTCCTACATGTCCCCTTATCACTTCAGACAGCACATCCACCTCCACCACCTCACACGGATTATAATAATTCAACACTAAGACTTCTGATCCTCCTACCCGAATCCCCGCCCCGATAACCTCCACTGCTCCATCTACCACAATCTCCCTTGCAACCAACCCCTTCCGAACTGCCTCAGATACACCCCCCTCCTCTCCCTTCCGTCCTATCCTTACAAAACAACTCAAAACCCGGAATAACAAACCTCAGATCACCCCTTAACCACGTTTCCTGAATACAAACCACATCAACATTCAATTCCCCACACAACACCGCTTTCAACTCCTGCCCATTCCTCAACAAGCTCCTCGCATTCCACTGCAAAATGCTCAGGCCGACGCCCCACTCTGTTTCTGCACGTTAGTAACCTTCTTGAACACATCTTCTTCCGACACATCTACAACATTCAAAAACCTCCTCCCTACTTCCACCACTCCTTTTGTAAGATTCGACACACTGACTGACGAATTCCCCTGAACCAGCTCCAGCACATTTATTATAAAACACATAAACTCAGTTTTCGGGACAACCACCATTTCTACGCCTTTCACCTCTCTCACCACTCCCTTCCTTCCCGCAGCCTCATCCACCACCGGCTCTCTCCTACACATTTCACTCACTACTCGAACCGGTTTCACCTTAGCCACAGCCTCCGCATAACATAAACCTTCCGCAGCCCTCACCTGCACCACCTCTCTTGCCACTCTTTGACTCTCACACCCCCTAAACGAAGTAGAGTGCCCCTCCCCACAATTCACACACTTCTCCGGAGTTTCCACCTTACATTCTTTAATATCATGATCTCCACCACACCTCCCACAGTGCCTCTCATTCCTAAATACTCTTGCCACATGTCCAAACTGCTGACACTTATAACATCTCAAAGGCAATGCTACATAAGCTTTCACACGAAACCTCTGATATCCCAAATTCACCACCTCCGGACCCTCCGCTCTCGCAAACCTCACTGCCACAGTTGTAGACACCACATTCCCATGTGTATCTCTCCTCCCCAGCCTCCACGCCTCCACTACCCCCACCTCTGCCAGCTGCTCCTCCACCTCAGACATATTCACAGTCAACAGTACCCCTTACAACACCCCCTTACACAACACACCACTCTGACACTCGCACTGCGCGCCTAACCAGACAACCCACCTCCAGTATTTTAGCCTTACTATCAGCACCCATCCCCTCCACCAACAACCGATCCCCAGACACCACTTGCACCCGAGTGACATTCCCCACAGCATCTTTCAACCACCCAGCAATCACCATCGGATTCTCCCCCTGAAACGTTTTCCCACGACTATCTGGCTTCAACACCACCTTCCACACACTGTCATACTGCATCTGCTCCTCCCCAGGCACACCGCTTCCTGAGGCCCCCAGCCCCTCCAAAATACACTTTTCCTGGGTCCCTAACCCCGAGATATCCTTAACCGTCCCCCCACCATCATTCTTTTGTGGAGACCTGCTGCGATGCTGCCCCTCATTTCCCCGCTTCCCCCCCTCCACAGATGTAGACTTCACAGTCAGTGTCCTCCCCCTTTTCTCCCCTTCCTCCACCCCTCCCTTACTTTCAGCCTTCCCACCCCCCTTTCCCATTCTTACCACTTCCTCCGAGCACACTCTCCCCCTGCACACTCCTAGAGAGTCTGCTCTATTTCCTTAATCCCAGCTCCCTCCTCCCAGACACCGCTCCGCCCTGCCTGGGTCTGCCCACTTCCAGAGTCAAAGCGTTTATTTCCTCACACTCCTTCCGACGTGCCTCTTTCCCGTCCACCGCGACCGTTACTGGTGCTCGCCATCTTTTTCCTGCTCCTCCCCAGACACTATTCTCTCCGGGTCTCGGGGAATCTCCGAAATGTTGGTGTTCTTTCCCCGAGCTCCTCTTCTGCTTTTGTCTGTGACAGTTCGGAAGAGGGGCCGGTGCTCAGGCTCACAGAGGTGGTGCTAAGGCTTAATACAGCCAAGCAGAAATGAGTCGAACACAGTCGAAGAACAGGGGATAACGGATCGGTGTGGGATACCAAATATTATATAACACCGCCCTCCACTCCCGGTAAGGTAGGGACAGCGAGAGCAGTGTTTTAAGAGGATAAGTGTAACCCCGATGTGTGCCTGCCGGAACCTGCATGTACAACTGACAAAACGCTGTTTAGTAGAGTCCAGATGCACACACGCTACCTCTGCTTCCAATTGTACAGCCTGATGATGACAGTTGTTGTGGTGCTGGAAGGAACTCGGCAGTACCAGTGAGGCGTCAGGTGAGCAGGGGGATATTTTCATCTCAGTTTCAGGCAGATGCATTTAGATCACAGCTAAATGCGACTGATGGTGATTGACGAAATGGGGCGTAATTTGATATAGTGATCGGGAAGATGCTGTCATGTTGTCGTAGAGTGTGTGTGGTGCTTACACCACATCCAATGAAGCTGCAAGTGTTCGTGTCTGGTGGTGCAGGTAGGACCTGTGCCTAAGGGGCCGTAGTACGATATGATATTTATAACGTGCCTCTGCACACAAGTGTTTCGAGGCGCGACGAGGCAAGGGAGGGGGAACAGAGGGAAGACAGACAACGATCCTACTAGGCCAGGTGTCAATCAGATTGCCCTGCCTGCCGTGCTGAATCCTGGGGAGGACTGCACGGGCCCCACCAGTTTACCTCTCAATGGTTTCATGCCCTCTTGAACTCTCTCTTCAAAGTTCTTTTCAACGTTCCCTTACGGTACTTGTTAAACATCCTTCTCACGCCCGTATTTAGCCTTAGATGGAGTTTACCACATGATTTGGGAGGCATTCCCAAGCAACCTGACTCCAAGAAAAC
This sequence comes from Ambystoma mexicanum, assembly GCF_040938575.1. Classification (NCBI taxonomy): domain Eukaryota; kingdom Metazoa; phylum Chordata; class Amphibia; order Caudata; family Ambystomatidae; genus Ambystoma; species Ambystoma mexicanum. The sequence continues at coordinate 319,290,348 of NC_090926.1, read as the reverse complement.
CTGATCCCGGTGTGCCAGAGGCTGCTACCGGCCTAACAGCGTTCGCGGAGTGAGACTCGATCATAACGACTTGACCCCCATGAGAGATGCCGGGGAGTCAGTCTTCTGTACACCACATTTCCCATGCCTGCCGCTGAACGGGGATTCAGCGCTGGGCTCTTCCCTCTTCACTGGCCGTTACTGAGGGAATCCTGGTTAGTTTCTTTTCCTCCGTTTAGTAATATGCTTACATTCAGCGGGTCGCCACTTCTAATCTGAGGCCGTAGTCGGAGGGGGGGGGGAGCACAAAGCTCGGGGAAGCCGGCCGCAGGCCCGTACGGGGGGGGTTGCCCCAGCCCTGTGCCTCTGGCGCAGAAGAGTGTGGCTCTCCCGATCTGCAGCCGAAGCCCACATGGTCGTGAGGCCTGCGCTCCATGGCCATCCTGCGCCGGCAGCCACGCGGCATCACAGACAGCCACACACAGCATGGCCAGGTGCCCCGGGGTAGGGTGAAGGTGTGACAGGCTTTTTTAAGGCCTGCTACCATCGCCACCACATCCAGGGTGCGCCGGCCACCCAGCCCCCCGAAACCTGCACGATGCGGGGAAACTGGGGAGGCCTGGACGCGCCGGCAATGAGCTTGCGCGCCAAATCCAGGGATCCTGCAACGGTGCTGAGCGGAGCCAGACCTTAGGGGGACGAAGGAAACAGGGTCCCTGCGACAGCCCCAGCCACGCCCCTGGGAGGGAACCCTGGGGCGATTGATGTACAAGCAACCCTCAGACAGGCGTAGCCCTGGGAGGAACCTTTGGCCGCATGGTGCGTTCGAAGTGTTGATCAATGTGTCTTGCAATTCACACTAATTCTCACAGCTAGGTGCGTTCTTCGACACGCGAGCCGAATGGTCCACCGTCAAGAGTCACAAGCAACTTTTATTTTGTTCCAGACATCAGCCTGGCCCTGCCAGTGTAGGTTAGGTTAGGCGGAGGGAGGTAGCGCGATCTGTGGCGAGACAGCCCAGCGCCCTCTCTAGCTCGGCTGAGACCATTTTGGTTTAAAAAAAAAATAATAATAATTTTAAAAACAAATTTAAAAATCCAGGTGCTCAGCTTGGGAAACCTGCCCGCCGCTTTAGCAGCACAGCGCTCCCCAGGGGGATGGAGGCAGGCCGCTCTGCCACCGGCCCACCCAGCCCAATCTACTCATCCTTCCCTGAACCTCTCTGCTCCCCTTTGAGGGGTGTGGGGGGAGGCTAGGGACAGATGGCGAGGCGGGCCAGAGACAGCACAGGCAGGAGGTCGGGTGGGACCGCTAGAGTCTTCAAAGCCTAGCCTGGCCACATAGGGCCAAGCTCCAGGTACCTGGGCACGAGGGAAGGTCACCCGCTGCGCCAGCGGACCTGGCCATCGCTCGCCCACAGATGTGGGTGGCTGGAACCTCAACGTCCCCGTCAAGTAAGCCTGCTGCGCCATGGCTCAGGCCTGGCATGCCGGACCCCCGTCTGCCTGGGGGGGCGCCCCTCGAGTGCAGTTAGGTTTCCCTCATCTCTCGGCTGCTGCCACTCAGGGCTTCCCTGCTGACTGGGGTGCGCCCAGCAATGGCCACCTTCTGGCGAGTCAGAGAGAGGAGTTTCCAGCGCACCAGCCAGCTCGGTGAGGAAAGGGGGAGAGCAGGTCTCCCTTTCGAATGCGTGGTTGGGGACATCCCCAGCAGGTTAACCCAACCCTGCCAGGCGTCCCCAGCCATCTGCTGGGTCGTGAACCCCCCCTACGGTAGAAGGGAATCTCTGCTCCGCGGTGCCTGGTTGCCCATGCACCGCAGACCGCTCTGCGAGAGGTGCCCCAGGCTGTGGGTGTGCACGTCTGGCCCTCAGTTCTCCTCCGCTGTTAATGATCCTTCATGTCCCCACTCACAAGCAGATACCCCAGCCCTACATGTCCCAATTCACACTCAAATGCCCCATTTCTCCTTCCAAACACATGTTGCAGATTCAAATGCCACCTCCCTCCCGACCCACATGCCACCATCCATCCCTCCGAACCCACACAAAGACACCAACATCCGTCCCTCCATACCTACACCAAGAAGCTCCACCTCTCGGAGCCACATACATATGCTTCACCTCTACCTCCAGACTCACACTCAGATGGCACCATCCGCCCTCTCTCTATACCCACACCTGATTACTCCATCCCTTCGACAACCTGCTCCCATAAACCAACATCCTTTTCTCTAGACATACATACCCCATCCCTCCATTCACACCCAGATGCCCCCTTCCGAGTGCTCCATCTCTCACTCAGACCCAATCCCTTCCTCAAGACCCATACCATGATGGCCCATCCTCCCCCCACACAGCCAGATGCCTCATCCCTCCCCCGACCAATGAGCACCCATCTCTCCCTCCAGACCCACACCAATGTGTCCTATGCCTCCCTCTAGACCCACACCAATGTGTCTTCCTATGCCTCCTTTCAAACCCACAACAATGTCCCCATCCCTCCAGACCCACACCCATGTGCCCCATCGCTTCCTCCAAACCCACACCACTGTGACAATATCCATCCATCCAGACCCACACCACTGTGTCCCTGTCCCTCCCTCCAGACCCAAGCTGAACATGATTTTTAAAGTAAATGTGAATTTCCTCTCCCCGTCTCAACCTGCTGTCTTGCAGGAACGTTCATGGAACGTTCACGGTATCCCGAAAAAAATGCAAATTGTATTATCAGCCAGCCGAGCGCACACGAGTGCCTTCCCGGTTCTCCTCAGAAAAATGACGAGGGACGATCGAGGGTTTTACAAAAATGTTCCCTGTATCCTGAAGAAAATGCCCACTTTTACCGGCAGGCACAGCCTTACAATTCTCGGTCACCGCTCGCTGAAACTACTCCAGCACCACTTCATTGCTCCGGAAAAATCACAATAATGACGTAGGAAGTCAGGTCACGTCAGCTGAAGAAGAGTGGGCGGGCCATTGCTATGGTCCGTTTCTCGGATGGGAACTAGTCGCTACCCATCATCAAGCCTTGCTTTCACGCGCCTGCAAAAAAGATGACGAATGAACGTTGAAATCCACGTGATGCAGAGCAGCCCACGTGATGAAATGGAGGCGGAGCTTTGCTATGGTACGTTTCTGGGTCTGAACTAGACACTATTTACGAAACGCTCATATCCTGATTCCAGGCAGCATCAGGTGAGTGAATGCGATCCTTCTCTTGTAGTGAATTTCATATGCGTATTTATCTGGTTTTGAAATTACACAGGACAGCCTGTTGTTGGTATAGTAGACACAGTAGCTGCTCCAAAGCTCATTTACGGTACGGTTCTGGCTCTGGAAGGCTCGCAGACGCAGTAACTGCAGTGCAGCAGTGGCGTCACCAGGAATCACATTTAGAAGGGTTACAGAGGGGGGCCAAATACAATGTGTTACGTCATAAGCACTCCCGCAGAGAGGCTTTTGTGTACACCAACTACCTGTTGCATGTCACCCCTCCTGGGAGCATGGTACTCCCAGGACTGGTGCCATCATGGTCACTTGGTGGTAACCAGGGCTTTAAGTGGGGTAAGAAATCCGGGGGGTGGGGGGGCTTGTGCGAGGGGCGTGGCCTACAAAAGTACGCAAACCGTAAGGTATGCACACATTAATATATATTTGTGTGGATACCTTACGGTTTGCGTATTTTTCAGGCCATCTTTTAAAACATTTCTGGGTTTATAAAAGATGGCTTGAAAAGTACATAATTCAAGCCATCTTTTATAAACCTCGAAATATGTCGAGGAATCCCCAGGTTTACCTAGTTTTAAAGACGCCTCCGCGGCTTGGGGGGAGGCAGTTATTATGACTGACGGAAGTAGCAGCCAGTCATAGCGTTGCTGTGGCTGGCTGCTATTTCTGTCAGCTTGAATGCCTTCATGGCGGACCCATCTGCCATCGCGGCTGCAGCCGCGGCGGGATAATGTGTCCCGCCAATGTTGCGGTGGGACCAGGGGACTCCTCAGCTTCACTTTTTGGAGACTGCCGGGGCCCTGTCCCAGCAGGCCCCGGCCCACTTAAAGCACTGGTGGTAACCATGTGACCTACCTAATAAAAGGGACAAGCCAGTTCCGCCTCGTCAGTTGATCAAGAACTGACTCGTGCGTCCTCGTTGTCTGCACCATTTGGGAGCCGCGCAGTATGCAGAGGGCATACCAGCGTGATCCTGCATCCGACTCTGCCCCTGCTGGGCAACACCGTCCCACTGTTATTGTTCTGCCGTATGATCATGGCCATTATTGTGGCCGCAGCCTGGGTGCCCCAAGAGCAGCGTTTGTTGGGTGCCCCCAGCCACGGTGTCTTAGTCAGGTGATCCGGAATCTGCAGAGCGCCCCCTGCGGTCCGTCCTCTGCGTGCTCGCAGTTATTGTATGCCAGGTGAGCCAATGGGCAGGCCGCCACATTGGCGGTGAGGGGTGGTCTGGACCTGTGCACATGTTTGTGCGAGCTGGTGGCCCCTGTTATTTTTTTTTTTTACTTTTCATTTTGTTGCCTAAGAAGCGGCATCGTCCGCAGGAGCTGCAGGTGGTCCAGGGCCTGTGCTTTAAGTGCGGGATGCTTCGTGCCTGCGAGGAAAAGAGGTGGCAGTGGCTGTGAAATGAGGGGACAAAGGAGCACTGAGGCCTGCAGCGGCCCTGTGAAGAGGGAACGTGGCCTATGAACACCTGGGCCTGAGGCAGTGAAATAAAGGTTCACTGAGGCCTGTGGCAGCCCCAAACAGAAGGGGCGTGGCCTGGAAGATCTCAGGCACACCGTGGTGAGAGTGGAGTGCTCACGCCAGCTGGCGATTCCCCGCGGTCTCCGGAGAGGAAGCAGGGAGGTGCGTGCAGCAGGGTCATCGTGTGTTCGTTCCAGAGAGCAAACAAAGCTCCGGAAGAAGGAACACTGCAGGTGTGCGGTGGCCCGGGCAGCTGTTGGCGGCGGTCTCCCGAAGGACAGGCAGAAGAAAGAGGAAGCGGCATCCGCCTATGCCGGGCAACGACTGCGCAGCCCCCCAGAGCCCCATGCATCGATCCGGGGCCCGGCAGAGAAAAAAATAAATAAATGAACAGGTGCAGGGCTGCCTACACACATGACCTGGTCTGATGTCATGAAGCACAAAGTGAGAGGCGACCTGGGGAAACGGAGGCAGTTATTATGACTGACAGTAGTGGCAACCAGCCGCTGTGGCTGGCTGCTACTTCTGTCAGCCTTCATGGCCGACGCATCTGCCGTTACGGCCGCGGCGGGATAATGTGTCCCGCCAATGTTGCGGTGGGCCCCGGCCCACTTAAAGCACTGGTGGTAACCATGTGACCTACCTAATAAAAGGGACGAGACAGTTCCGGCTCATCAGTCGATCAAGAACTGACTCTTGCGTCCTCATTGTCTCCACCATGTGGGAGACGCGCATTATGCAGAGGGCCTAACAGCGTGGCCCTGCATCCGGACGGTGCCCCTGCTGGGCAACACCGTCCCACTGTTATTATTCTGCCGTGCGATCACAGCCATTGTTGCAGCCCCGGCCTGGGTGCCCCCAGAGCCAAGTCTGCTTATTCGGAGTCCCACAAGGGGCCAGTCTGTCCCCCATGTTGTTTAACATATACATGCGCACATTGTGCAGTCTACTGGTGAATGCAGGGGTGTCGTTTACTAATTACGCAGACGACACCCAACTCATTCTGGAACTGGGTGGCAGCCACTATGATTCAGACAGTGAAATAATAGCCAGGGTTTATAAGATAATCGACGATTGGATGCAGACAAACTGGATGTGTCTGAACGACTCTAAAACCGAGCTGCTGCTGTTTGGATCAAGTCATCAGCTAGCGAACTTGGGGGCTGAGTATAAATCGTTTAAAATCAAGAATGCCACTATCCAGGTGGTCCAGAATGTGAAGACCCTGGGAATAATGGTCAACTCACAGGTGGATTCTCATGCCCAGACTAGCTACCTACAAAAAAATATGGCATATTACTTAAGGCTCATGAAAGCCATTAGGCCGTTTCTTAATGAGGGTAATATGGCCACCGTAGCAAGGGCCATTATACTATCAAGGCTTGACTATGGCAATGCCCTGTTATTAGGGGCCTCCTCTAAGGATGTTTCTAGTTGTCAGGTGCTTCAGAACAACGCAGTTAGGCTGGTAAAAAATATGAAGAAAAGAGATCATGTTACTGCAGAGAGAATAGCCTTGCATTTGCTCAGAGTGGAGGAGCGTATTAAATTCAAAGCTCTCTGCCTGGTGCATAAATGCCTGTACGGCTCTGCTCCTGAGTATCTGAAAAAGGGCTTAGTGCTTCATACCCCCAGTAGGAATCTTCGTTCAAAGGGTAAATGTCTGTTCATCGTCCCCAAGTTTAAATTGAAATCTGGGCTGGGCAGTTCCTTTTTGGTGCAGGCCCCCAGCTTGTGGAACAGTGTTCCAGAAACACTCAGAACCATTACCAACCTTACTGTTTTTAGAAAAGGGTTGAAGACTCATCTTTTCAGATGATGAACTGGGATACGGGGGATTATGACCACCTCATGGCTTAGCGCAGACGTTCCTATTGTTTTGTTTTTCGTTGTTTGCCTAAGCGCCCTGATGCCCACGGGCTATCGGCGCTATACAAAAAATAAATACATACATACATACATACATACAATATCACCCAACCTGTGTTGGCACTATCGACCTCAGAAGGATGAAAGGCTGAGTTGGGGTGTTTAAGAACAGACTAATCAGTGACTCGCCCCTTTAAGTGTGCCTGAAATAAACTTTGAATGAGTCTAGCAATTACTGTATAGAATTCTAAAAATACAAATTATTTGTTATTCCTATTCTTTCTTATATAGGGTCACTGCTCAAAGTGTTGCACTTTCGGGATCCCCTGTTTTTTTTAGAGGCCTGAACAAGAAAGGTAGCACTCCACAAATAAAGAGCCACGTGGCTCTGGTCACAGCCCATGGTTTATATTTTTATTTTGTTAGGGGTAGCCATGGAGACTAAAGGGGTAGCAAAGGAGACCTCTGGGGTCCCTGGTAGGAACCTCCTCCCTCTGTCGCTTTGTGGGTCTGTCCTTGACTGTGCGGGGGAGTTGGAACTCTCCTCTAACTGTGCACAGTTGAGCCACTGTTTGTCCTCTTCGAGTTTCAAATAACCCAAATAACCCTCCTCCTGGCCTTGGTGCCAGGATCGCTCTACCCTGAGCCCGACCAAATGGCCTCTCCCTTATTCTTCCTTGTCCACCACGGATGTAGATGGACTCTTTAGCCCTCTGTTCGGACTCAGGATTGGCCCAGGGAGGCTAGGGCTCCACCGGTCACTGTCTCCTAGGTGTGGTGCGCCTCTTGCTCCCTTGTCTCCCTTGCTGTGCTTCTGGATGGGGGTGTGCTGGCTGAGGCACTATATGCAGTTCCAAAATTTACCTCAAATAGGCCTCCAGCTGCCCTGGCTATAACACCATCGATCCTTTCCTGGTCTTCTCTGCAAAGTGCTGGCTTCAAAGCTTGGGCACTCCCACTCCTCAACGTCACTCTGCTCAAAGCTGGTGATCACTTCCTGCGGTTCACTGCCTGCACTGGCCAGCCTCTGCCTGCTTGCACCCCTTCCTTGGGCCAGGGTGCATGCTGACCTGTGATGGTTCTCCCCTAAGGGGGAGTTGAGCCCCTCAGGGTTGCCGCCTTTCTGCCTCTTCGCTGTGCAGCCCCTCCCAAGCCTCTTGGACGCTCCGTGTGCTCTTCTATGCTGCGCAGCTCTAAGCGGTGGGCTACTGGTATGGCCCCTCCGGATCCTCCTGATCTCTCCGATGAGATGCTGCTTCGCCGGCACGGGGGCGGCTCGGTCCCTCCTCGATCTTCCTGCTGGTTCTCGTCAGCAGGGGAGCCACTGCTCCACGAATTCAGCCCCGGTGGGCCTCCAATATTGCAGGCAGCTCCTTTCTGACGGGCTCCTCCGCTGTCTGACAGCGGCTGCTTTCCGCCACCCCAACTCGCAGCCTCCCCGAGTGGTTCTTCTTGCTCGCGGTCTGTGAGCGTGCCTCTCAGTTTGGCCTGCACTGGCCACGGGCGGAGTGCCCCCACATCTCAGACACTGCAGAGACGAAGGACGCACAGCTGCCTCTGCCAAAGTCCCCCAGCGATCCGGGCTGTTGCACTCCACCACCAGAGCCTACATTGATACATGCTCGCCTGAGGAAGGCTCTTTTAATCTATCTTTATTGTCTTTCGCCCGGGGGGGGGGGGGGTGAGAGCACCACGATCACTCTGCTATCCCCTCGGTGGCCATCTTAGAATCCCAATCACAATGCACTTTTTAATGGGTATCCATCATAGATGCCAGTACAAAATACATTTTTTTTAATTTTATTTTTTAGAAAGGATATGTGGCTGCACTGGCGTTTTTGGGGCACCCAGTCTAGCCATTCTTTGCTGTGGCATGAGATATATATTCTTTTTTTTTAAAATGTTGTTTTTTTTCTGGGATTCTATGACAAAGCAAGCATGATGAGTGTTATTATGTATCTAGACTGGCATTTAGGGCAGCCAGTCAAGCCATTTCTTAGTGAGTCGTGGCTTTTATTATTGGGCATCAAGGATAAAGCATACATGATAAGCATTATTATGCATCTAGACTCGCCTGCACTGTGCAGCCAGTTTGGACAGATTTTCTTTTTCAGACCAGACATTTTTAAAGGCAAAGCCAACGGGAGTGTGAGGCAGATCCATGATGGGTATATAGTATCATTACTTGCATTAAGTTGTTCAGTTGATTTGTACCGCACCGCTACCACCTAGGGGCAGTCTCCAGGCCCTCGCGTGGCTCTGCAAAAAAGCGTGGTGGGGTGGTTAGTGGGGAAAAGGGTGAGAGGATAGGTTCAGAACCAGGAGGAACTGGCGTCTGTGAGTGTTTTGCATGTGGTCACTTGTGAGCTGCCTCACTCATTGTAACCGTATGGGTAAGATTCCGTGCCTTGGGTGTGTGGTAGTGTTTTATGTTGGTGTTAGTGATGTGTGGTTATGATGGGTTGGTTGTGTGCACTGTTTAGATAGTGCCCATAAGGGATTCAGAGTCACAGGTGGTCGTAGCTGGAAGGTTGCCTGATGTGTTGTTGCATTTTAGATGGTATTGGGCTATGTGGGTGGTTCACTCTGGATGTCGGCATAGTAATGGTTTTCTGTATGTTTGTGTGGCTTGTCCAAAATCTGGTGTAGAGGCGTCAGTTATGTAGGAAGTGCAGGAAGGGAAGAGTGTTAGTAAAGTCGGTCAGTTCATTGTGGTCTCTCTGGAGCGGCCCTTTGGATGCCGCTTGACGGTATCTAGCCAGGTTTTTATTTGTGGTTCTTTGGCCCTCTCGTCTCCTCTCTAGTTGTTTGTCTGCTGAGTTGTTGTTGCTGGTGGCCCTTGTAGGTTGTCATTGTCTGCTGAATAGCCAGGTTTTGAGCAGTTTCCTCAAGGTGATGTGGTCTTCTGTGGTTCCAATTACTTTGGGCATGTTGTTCCAGGTGTTAGCAATTAGGTGTGAGAACGCTGTTCCGACAAATTTCCTTTTTTCGTTGTGTTTTGCTTTTATTTGTAGGCCGTTGCTGTACCTTAGTTCCCTTCCTGGGCGATACCGGCTAATCTTGTCTTGGAGGAATTCCACTCCATGTCTGTGCAATGCTTTGTGGTCGATGCAGAGTGCTTTGAATTTGATGTGCTTTTTTACTGGTAACCAGTGTAGGGTTTTCAGTACTGGAGTGATGTGGTCTCTTCTGTTTAGTCTTAGTAGGACCCTGGCTGCTGTATTTTACACCCTTTGGGGTTTCTTGGTGAGTCTTTCTGGCATTCCTAGGTAGAGGCTGTTTGCGTAGGTAATTCTTGTGAGTATCAGGGATCTGAGTAGTTGTAGGAGGAAGAAGTATTTTTTGGTGATTGCGTTGATTTGCGGTTCGTGTGGTAGTCTGTTGTCCATGAGTATTCCTAGGTTGTTTACTACATTCGTAGTCTCTGGTGCGTTCCCATGCTGATTGGCCAGTCCAATTGTGGGTTCCCTCTGTCGAAACCTGCGGGTGAGAGCATTATTTCTGTTTTTCCTGGGTTCTGTTTGAGGTTTTTCGTTGTCATCCAGTTGTATATGTCTGTGAGGCAATTGTTGAGGGTTGTTATTTTGTTCTTGTGTTCTGTTTGTGAAACAATCAGTTGTCGTCTGTGTAGTTGTAGGCGCTAAGTCCATAGGATCGAATAATTTTCATCAGTGGGCACATGTGGAGGGGAGAGGCTGGAACCCTGTTGGACTCTGCAGGATATACTTTTGGTGGTTGAGGTGAACTGTGGTAGGTAGGTTCTTTCGGTTCGGTTCACTAGGAATAAGGTAATCCACTTTAGTGCGGATTCCTGCATGCCACGTTCCATCAATCTTTTTATTAGTGTTGCGTGGCTGATTGTGTCAAAGGCTGCTGAAATGTCCAATAGGAGGGCCGATTGGGTGTCGTCTGCGTTTATTTTCAGGTCGTCCCATATCGATAGAAGTGGTGATTCTGTTCCTCTCATCAGTCTGAAGCCAACTTGTGATTGGTCGAGTATTTCGTTTGTTTCGATGTGTTTTTAAAAAAAACGTTTAGTACAAGACATACATCCTCCAAAACACCTTTACACAACAGTAGGTTGCCATCAACTTTGAGCACAATTGTAGACATATAATCAGAAATTATTAAGCTTAACATACATTGTTTTTAACATTAAGTCGCAACACATTTACTGAGTTGATCTCTGCTTTCGCTGGTCGTCACGGAAAGGTTCCCAAATGTCCTTAGGCCTGCAACTTGGTGTCACCAGGGAAACATAGCCCTCCTCCCTCTCATTAACATAGATCATCTCTCTTAATCCACATTTGAATATCCGCGGCAACCTTCGATTTCCAATGATACAGTATACACTTTTTGGCAATCAAACAAACCAGATTGAAGAGACCGCGCTTTTTAACCGATACCATGCCAATCTCACTGAACAAGTATTTGAGGGGTGAAAGCGTGTGAGAGACATCTATAAAGTCATCTAAACAGTTTGCTGCCAGAACTGAGCTACCCAGGGGCAGCTCCAGAACATGTGATCGGCCACGTCACTGCCACATATTACACAACCGCTTTTAAGCCATGGGTGCGAACCTAGCGATTTTTTTGCAGGGTATAATGCAACCTGTTTAGTATTTTGAATTGTATCAGCCTGTGTCTAGCGTTAAGAGATACTTCCTTTGTTAAGCAACGCCAGCGGAGCTACTGAACATCATCCACCGACTTATTCATCTTTCTCCCACTTTTCCTTGGCACTATGAGCAAGAGTCTGAGCACCTTGACATTTCCTATACAACCTAGGTACGAACCCTCTAGGATTTCCGTCAGTAACCACAGTCCCTAGTATTTGACATTCATTGGGTTCGGCCGGGAACGACGGCCAGCACCTTCTGGTGGCTGCTCTCATCCTCTAATATTGTAGTGATTTATTTGGATTATTACCCAGTTTTTCTGAGAAGTCTGTGTGAGTGACAAAGGAACCATCAGGAAAAAGATCATGTAGTGTCAGTGTTCCCTTCGGGGTCCCACCCTCTCTATGTCCTTGTCGTATGTTGGTGAGAGTCCCAGGCAATTCCAGAGTGGGATTGAACCGAAGTAGGGGGAAGATGCCCCAAGCCTCTTGACTATTCTGGCCCAAGCGTTCACAGTTGTGCGGACAGGGTCGAATGAGCATGTATCCGCGTGTTGGTTAGCAAGGACAATAGTGCTCAAACTCGAAGCGCAAATGCTATACCACTCCAGGGCTGCTTACATCGGCCGTTCTTGTGGTGAATACCAGTAACCGGCAAATTGTGCTTGTGAGACCTCATAGTTTTGTTTGAAGACTGGGGCCTGCTAGCCACCCTATTCAAATGGCCTGGTCATACACTCCCATCTCATCTGTGGGGTTTCCGTGCCCCATGTAAAGGCGATTGCCATGGAGGGATCGTAGTCTATCAAAAAACACGCTGCCAGGCCATACCGGAATATTAGTGAAGTAATATAGCAATTTGGGCACCGCTAACATTTTTTATAAGGAGATCCTGCCGTACAAAGTGATGGGAAGTCTGGCCCAGAGACTCAGCTTGTCCGCCAACGTTTGGAGATACTTCTCATGATTTTTGGCCATTAGGGAGCGATGAGTGCGTGAAACCGCTATGCCTAGATATTTAAATTTGTCCGGGAGCCATCTGAATCCAGCCAGATCAGGCGGGCGGTAGGAATATTGTTCATCGGAAATAGCTAAGAGTTACATTGGTTGATACAATATCCTGAGTAGGTGGAGAACTTCTGCACCTCCTCCGGTATCAGGGCCAGATTTAAAGCTAGATTTCGTATGTACAGCAACATATCGTCGGCATAAAGAGATTATTTGTGGCGAGCCAACTATATACAGACCGCAGTGAATGTGTTTGAGACGCATTATGCACGCGAGAGGCTCTACAGTGAGCGCAAATAGTAAAGGGGACAGCAGACAGCCCTGCCTCGTGCCGCGCCCCAACAAAAATGTGGGAGAGTGTGACACCCCAGTGCGATCCCTGGCAGCCGGGAATACATATAGTAAGCGGCCATATTGAATGACAGAATCCACCAATCCCATCTGACGCAGCACCGAGAACAGAAACTGCCAGGAGACTGAATCAAAAGCTTTCTTGGCATCCAATGAGGCAGCAACCGCTTGTACTTGCGGGCTAAGATGTGAAATAATACTGAATAGTCTTCGCAGATTAAACGAAGTAGAATGTCCGGGGATAAATCCTGATTGATCCGGATTAACCATCTTCGACATGTATGGGAGGAGCCGTGAGGACAGATATTTAGTAAACATTTTTGTGTCAGAATTGATCAGGGATAACGGCCTGTATGATCAGCGGCGGGTCTGTTCGTCTTTAGCAGCACTGTAATCACTGCTTCAGAAAGGGATTGGAGAAGTCGGCCAAGCCGAGGCAATTCCTCCCACGCACGTAGCAGGTTAGGAACAAGGGATATATGAAGCTCCTTGTATAATTCAATGCCCAGACCGTCCGGGCCAGGTGCGTTGGCCGACGGAAGTGACATAATGGCATCAGTGATCTCCTCGGGGGTCATTGGCTGATTTGTCAGTCGCACCGCTAATGGCAATACTGAAAGCAGTATCTTGTCTAAATAGCTGTCCAGCTGTGTAACCGAACAGCCATCGTATCTTGAATAGAGAGATTCATAGAACCTATGGAATTCACATTAATCACCTTTGGGGTAGTAAGAGTGAGTCCAGTGGATCCCTTTATCCCTGTAATAAGCTTCACCCCTTTCACAGATCTAACCGCATTAGCAAGAAGTCGGACCAGTATCGGCCTCTCCGTATCTGCGCACTCGAATAGGATAATACAACAAATGGACCTCCCTATCCGCCTTTTCCCTGAACTTCAAGAGATTACCCTTAATACAACCCAACAATGCACAATCTTGTGTGTTGCCATATTCGTCCTCTAGCTTCTTGAGGTCTGTTTCTTCTCTTCCCAGCTCCCGTCTAGTGTCCTTCAAAGCATCCGAAGAAATTGAGATCATCTTCCCCCTGACCCACACCTTCAAGGGCTCCCAGACCGTGCTGTGATGCTGTACCGTTCTGTCATTTCTTTGGGAAAACTCTACCACTCCACTAGGAAGCGTCTTCAGAAAGACCGAGTCTGACGGGCATGCGGGGGGCATGCGCCATGGGGGACGGGGAGTGGCATGTCCATCCCACATCAACGCCTTAGTGATAGGGGAGTGGTCGGAAACTGTGCGAGGGAGAATCATACTATATTTACCTGTGTCATCTGTACAGCAGGAATCGGCCAATAATCAATTCTTGAATCGGCCTAGTGGACTGATGAATAGTATGTGTAATCTTGTATATCAGGGTTGCAGCCTCTCCATACGTCTATAACATGGGTGCACAACATACGGCCCGCGGGCCAGTTGTGGCCCGCCATGCTATTTTTTCCAGCCTGCGAGGCACAAAGACTTTTTCCTAATGGAGGGCGGCCAGCAAGCAGCATCAGCCTCCCTCCATTAGGAAAGTCTTTGTTGTCTTCAGGGCCGGACAAAACACTGGCCGTCATTGGCTCAGCACACACACGCATCACGTCACTCCTACGAGCCACGTAATGCGTGTGTGCTGCACCAATGGAGTGCCAGCACTACGGCTGGCGTGGCCCGTAAGGCTTGATGCCGGAAGGCATTTCAGCCTTGCTTGCCACGCCAGCCGTAGTATGATTCCACTTACCTCACCAGCGTTCCAGCTTACCTGCCTTCCTGCACGTCTCCGGTAAGTGGTCTGTGTGTTTGTGTTTGTGTGTCGGGTCTGTTCTGCTGTATGTTGAGATGGAGGGTGTGGGGGGTGTGTCTGATGTGTATGAATGTTTGTTTTTGAGTGTTTGTGTTGTGTATGTTGAGATGGGGAGTGGGGGAGCGTGTCGTGTCGGTTTGTTTTTGAGTGTTTGTGTTGTATGTTGAGATGGGGGGTGGGGGGATGTGTATGAATGTTTGTTTTTGAGTGTTTGTGTTGTATGTTGAGATGGGGGTGGGGGTGTCGGATGTGCATGAATGTTTGTTTTTGAATGTTCGTGTTGTGTATGTTGAGATGCATGTATTGGTGCATGCTTCAGAGTTTGTGTGCTGAGTTGGGGGTTTGGGTCTGTATGGCTGCATGTTTGAGAGTGTGTGTGCTGAGTTGGGGGGTTCGGGTCTTTATGGGTACATGGTGAATGCTTGAGAGTGTGTGTGCTGAGTTGGGGGGGCTGGGGAGTTCGGGTGTGTGTGAATGTTTGTTTTTGTATGTTTGTGTTGTGTATGTTGAGATGCATTTATGGGTACATGCTTCAGAGTTTGTGTGCTGAGTTGGGGGGGTTTGGGTCTGTATGGGTGCATGTTTGAGAGTGTGCTGATTTGGGGGGTTCGGGTCTGTATGGGTGCATGCCTGAGTGTGTTTGGGGCATAGTGTTTGGTTGTGGGTGAGGGGGACATGGGGCATAGTGTGTGGTTGGGGGTGAGGGACAGGGGGCACAGTGTTTGGTTGGGGGTGGGAGCCATGGGGCACAGTGTTTGGTTGGGCGTGAGGGGGCCATGGGGCATAGTGTTTGGTTGGGTGTGAGGGGGCCATGGGGCATAGTGTTTGGTTGGGGGTGAGGGACAGGGGGCATAGTATTTGGTTGGGGGTGGGAGCCATGGGGCATAGTGTTTGGTTGGGGGTGGGAGCCATGGGGCATAGTGTTTGGTTGGGGGTGAGGGGGCCATGGGGCATAGTGTTTGGTTGGGGGTGAGGGACAGGGGGCATAGTGTTTGCTTGGGGGGGGTGAGGGACAGGGGGCATAGTGTTTGGTTGGGGGTGGGAGCCATGGGGCATAGAGTTTGGTTGGGGGTGAGGGGGCCATGGGGCATAGTGTTTGGTTGGGGGTGAGGGGGGCCATGGGCCATAGTGTCTGCTTGGGGGTGAGGGACAGGGGGCATAGTGTTTGGTTGGGGGTGGGAGCCATGGGGCATAGCGTTTGGTTGGGGGTGGGAGCCATGGGGCATAGCGTTTGGTTGGGGGTGAGGGGGCCATGGGGCATAGTGTTTGGGGGTGAGGGAGCCATGGGGCATAGTGTTTGGTTGGGGGTGGGGGCCATGGGGCATAGTGTTTGGTTGGGGGTGGGGGCCATGGGGCATAGTGTTTGGTTGGGGGTGAGGGGGCCATGGGGCATAGTGTCTGCTTGGGGGTGAGGGACAGGGGGCATAGTGTTTGGTTGGGGGTGGGAGCCATGGGGCATAGTGTTTGGTTGGGGGTGAGGGGGCCATGGGGCATAGTGTTTGGTTGGGGGTGGGAGCCATGGGGCATAGTGTTTGGTTGGGGGTGGGAGCCATGGGGCATAGTGTTTGGTTGGGGGTGAGGGACAGGGGGCATAGTGTTTGCTTGGGGTGAGGGACAGGGGGCATAGTGTTTGGTTGGGGGTGAGGGGTCCATGGGGCATAGTGTTTGGTTGGGGGTGAGGTGGCCATGGGGCATAGTGTTTGGTTGGGGGTGGGAGCCATGGGGCATAGTGTTGCACTCCAAGAGTGAACTCAATAACAAAGCTAAAACAGGCACAGTTAGGAGATGTACATCTTTTGCTTTTTTGAGGAAACCTGACTCAACGAAGGCCATACTCCTCTTGGGCAACCCAAACAGCAAACTATAGCAGTCCAAAATAACGGAATGTCCAATCAAGGCTCAATAAAATATATATAATTTAATTAAACAGACGATATACAATAACTAAATCGAAATAAATGTTAACAATGGAAAATGTGTAGTACAAATTGTAAGTTTGAAATGCAATAAAAATCGTTACCCCTCAAAAACATATTCTTTTTCCATGTATTTAATACAAATTGGGCGTTGAAAAAGCCTCCTGACATGTCCCGCCTACTGCCCCGCCCACTTTTACTTTTCGGCCCACTATAGCCCTCATGTAAGGTACTTTCGGCCCTCTGTCAAAATCAGTTGTTCACCCCTGGTCTATAAGATCAAGGTGTTGCATTATGTTCAAAACTGTGCGGCCTGCATTGATTAATTCCTGTTGTGGATCTGCCCAACACACAGTATGATATTAGATGGAAGTCCCCTCTCCAAATAATGTGTGTGTGGGCACCCCTTAATATGCCGTCTAGCACCTGACCACAGAACTCGGGGTCATCAACATTTGGGCCCTACGTGTCCACTAAGGTTGTGGTGATACCTACCAATTCACCCCATAAAATAACACATCTGCCTAGTGGATCTGTGCAGTGTTTAGTTTCTTGAAAAGGGATAGAGTGCTGTATCAACGTCATGACCCGACGGGATTGCGATTAATAATTGGTGTAGCCTCACTGAGGCCCCCACGCTGTAGCAAACCCTTCGGTAAGGACCCCCAGGGCGTGCGTCTCTTGTAGCATCACCACCCTTGGGGCTTGGCGGTTCATGTACGCCACCACCTTTCGTGACTTAATAGGGTGATTGAGCCCTCGGATATTCCATGACATGAATGCAATGTTCTGTTATGTCTTGTGACAAATTCGGGCCCAAGTATAGATGGACAAAACCTAGGACAAGATTGTAACCTGTAGTCCAGGAGCAGTCTGCAGTGTTTTCCAACACTATATTTAACAACATCAAAGCAAAACTCGTGAAACCCGTAAATCTATGCCTTACTTGTGTGTCATCAGCCCCAAGACACTTTCCCTCCCACCTACCCTCATCATCACCCCCAACTCGAAGATGGAACACATAAAACAATAGAACACAATTGGATATCCCCTTGGGAGCACCATGGGCAGTGAACTGTACTTTTCAGATGGCCACCCTACAGCAGCCCGCCCCAGTTAGCGGAATTTGTGTACCCATAGTTAATTTTGGGGAATGACATAGTACCATATGTGAAAATCAGTCGTTGTCCATATCGGGCTCATTATTGAATGTGGAGGGACTGCCTCTGCCACCTCTGTCCCTCTTTCAGGAGCGGTATGGGAATGGAGGATTCGATGAAGGCTGTTGCTTCTGTCGGATTTTCAAAGAAATGTGCCCACCCACCATGCTGTATGCGCAATTTTGCCGGGTATAGTAGCGCATATTGGACCTGCCTCATGCGCAGTAACTTTTTAACTGCGTCGTACAACTTGCGCTTAGCCTGTACATTGGCGGAGAATTCAGAATATATGTGGATATCTGAGGATTCATACCGCAGAGCCCCTTTTTCCCTGGCCATGTGCAGAATTAGTTCCCTGTCTCTGTAGTTTAGGGGCTTAGCAAGGGTGGTACAGGGAGGAGCGCCAGGCCTGGGGACAGGAGCCAGACCGAACGCGGTGCACCCTCTGCACCAGGAAGTGTTGTGAGAATTCAGATGTATCAAACATTGTTCTCAACAGATTCGCAACTAACTGTTCCATCGGACCTTTATAGGCTGCTTCCGGAATCCCAATGATACGGATGTTATTTCGTCGGGAACGTGATTAGAGGTTGTCACATTTATTGCGGATCTTGCTGACCATCTGCTGCAAGTGCGCTATATCACGGTCGTGTTTAGCAGCTGTATCTTCCTTCTCGCTAATCCTCGTCTACGCCTCCGTGATACGGGCACCCTCCTTATCCAGTTTGGACTTCTAAGATCCTATGGTCGAAACAATGTCATCCAGTTTCATGTTCACTGCCATGAAGCCATTCTGCATCGCTGCAAGAAGGTGGTCCTCTCTGGTGGTGTTGGAAGCCGAAGGCTGTTCATCGGCTGGCGGCTCTGTAGGTCCTGGGGTTTTAGCAGGGGTATTGGTATAGGAGTCCCTGTTTCTTGGCTCCTGAGCCCTTCGTCATACTGCCTCCCCACAGAGTACCTGTGGGGCACCCTATTTAAAAAAAAAAAAATAAAATGACAACAGGGCTCCAGTTATCCTACTGTAGGATCCTAGCTCGGAGGGACAACACACCAGTTATCAACCAGTAGCAGATCCACCTAACTGCGTTTTTGACACCACAGTAGCGGAAAAGAGGTCTTATGGGCTCAGTCCATAAGTCGCACCTGCCAGAGGCAGATGTTTCTCTAGGCTCAATAAGGTGACTTGACACCACTGTATAAAGTGTCTCTCTGCCAGGCAAGCATCCAGAATCTCAGGGTGTTTCCTCGATCTTCATCTAGACATCAGCCTAGTATTATCAGTCCAACACAGGCTCCCCAAGACGTGCCCCCCCGCACACCCCCAGCGCTTTCACCAGCTCGTCGCAATAAGGATCAGCCCAAGGGCCAGGCCCGCAGTCACCCCAGAGCACCTACACTCTACAATCCTTAAGATTTAGAAAAGACACCAGCGCCACCTCAGCACTCTCATTAGAAATGTCTGTCCGCCTGATCTCTGCAGACTCCAGAGGATTATGCAAGGGTTAAGGTGTCGTTAAGCCCAACTTTGGAAGAGGGTCTGGTGTTTTGTACAAGGACTTTGTGGCACTCCAATGCCCGCACAATTTACAACTGCCCAGGAGGTTCACTAGTATACCCCTATGCCCAGTGTTGTATGTATAAAACAAAAAGTGTCTAAACTTAAAGACACTCTCGTCCCCTGCACACCTTACAAGCTGAAATAAATCAGTCAAATTTCATAACATTTGCACTTTTATATATAGAAAGAATTGTCAATTTAGAACATAGGTAACAAAATATCTTCATAAAAGTACAGAAAAAAGCTATCAACTGACTTCCAATATGGCTAGCATGAAAAACAAATCAAACCAGACAAAGAAATAAGCTCCCAATTTTGAACTGCAGCTTCAAGCTCTACGCGTTTCGGGGACTATCCCCTTCTTCAGGAGCAAAAATATCTGCAAGTATAGATATATATACAATTAGAGGACATCTCACATATCATTAAAAGTTTGGACAAACTAAACACATTAAATAAAGAGAATACATTAAATAATTATGTACACATAAATCGAACCACAATTCTACATAGCATACACAAGTGGTTGTATATTCACAGTGGTACAACTGGTATGGCTCCAAATGTAAATCTCAAAATGCATTAAAACCTAAAACACTTATTCGTATGTACCTCACAGTGGGAATGTTGTCAAAGAAAATAGAGTCTCTGTCTGTGCATCTGTCTGTGCACGACGTACACATAACCAGGATCCCTGCGAATACTCCTGTCGTCCTCAACAAGTGAAATGTGATTGCCGAACTCTGGAATACCAAAGTATATCTATCAGCTCCAATTACACATAATTAAATCACCAAACCTTAATGACTAAACAACTAGTTCAAAAAACACCTATTACTCATTGGCAACGAATCTGTGCAGCTCAACGATCACCAAAATCCACAACCTTGTGCCACCACCTCATCTTTGTGCCAACACATCAACTTAACACAGAAAGTTAAAAAGCCCAAATCCTCAAAGAAAACCCAAAATTTAAAATGTGCAACTCTTCCAACATATATTATTTACCTAAGGCAAATCAATAGCCAATCCAATCCAAATTCAGGACTTCCAGTACTCCGCATCCAATGTAAAGCATCCTGCTGATTATAGATATGTATAATGCAACTAAAAAACAAACACAAAATATACCATTTACAAACTAACACCACCTTTCCAATACAAACATAAATAAATATAAACACATCCACACAGCTTAAACTTACTTCCAGAAGCGCACCTCTTCACCTCAGATTCAACGGCTCCTCTCCAATTTACACGTAACAGATCCCAACCCACAACACACTTCCTGGCTCATTTTATACTGTTTCCTGGTAGTCACATGATAAAGTCACGTGACCCGCCGGCACTGAATACTAAAAGAATGCACAAAACTCCCTGCAACCTGCCAAATACACAGCTAATGCTAACTAAGCACACAGGTACTGAGTGAGTAAATCAAACAAAATAAAAAAGACACCAAAGATAAATGTGTGTGTAGTTAAAAAGGAGATAGACATAGAAGAAAGACTGCATTTTTGAAAAAATAAAAAAATAATAAATAAGTGCCTTAAAACAATTGCTGTCCATCAACCATACCTAACTACGCAGCAAGTTCAGAAATAACCAAGTAAACTAGTTATGTACTAATTACCCAAACCCAATAACTACTATTCCATACACCTCTAATGGAACAACCAGTATGTAACACCCGGAAAACACAAATCCCTCCATGTGACCTCAAACTCATATCAATTTATGCATTATGAACTACGCGGCAAATTCAGAGATAACCAAGTAACCTAGTTATGTACTCATTACACAAATCCAATAACTACTCTTCCATACACCTCTAATGGAACAACCAGTATGTAACACCCGGAAAACACAAATCACTCCATGTGACCTCAAACACATATGAATTTATGCATTATGAACGACTTAAACCATTCACCAACCATACCTCGACACCTACACAAAACAATTCAAAGAGAACTCTTCATTGAGCCCTCTTGGAGATAAAGTCCCCAAGAGGTCAATCCAAAACATCTCTCTCTGAGCTAATATTCTCAAAAAGTCACCTCCTCTGGGTGGTTTCTTCACCACTTCCAAAACATTAAACCTCAATTGTGCAATAGTATGTCTAGACATATTAAAATGCCTAGCAACTGAAGATTTCTCATTTTTACACCGTATTTGAGATTTATGTTCAGTCCATCTTTCACGTGCGGATCTGGCTGTCTGTCCAATATACATTAATCCACAAGGGCACTTAATGCTGTAAATCACCCCTGTGGATCTACATGTGGCAAAATCTCTAAGAGTGATTTTTTTGCCCGTCTGCGGGTGAAGAATGTATTCTCCTTTAGCCACATTGTTACAATGACTACACGACAAACAAGGAAATGTTCCCTTTTTTTTAATCACCAATGTCATCTGAATTTCCTTCGGGCCTCTTTCGGCTCTCACAACCCTATCTCTCAGGTTCCTACCTCTTCTGTACACCATCATTGGTGGAGATGGAAACAATCCCAGAAGTATAGGATCATGATGGAGAATCGACCAGTGTTTATGTATGATTCTTTTAACATGCCAACTTTGTCGAGAGAATTTGGAAATATGCAAAATTGAATCAGACTCCTTCTTCACCTTAGGTGTAAGCAATTGCTCCCTTGTAATCGGGAGCGCTCTGTTCTGGGCCTCATTCAAAAGTTGTACTGGATACCCTCTTTCAGAGAATTTTTTAGAGAGCGACTCACATTCAACTTTAAATTCATCAGTATCCATAACAATTCTCTTAATTCGCAATATCTGACTATATGGCAGACTAGCAATCATTGGCTTTGGATGAAAACTCGCAAAATGCAATAAATTATTAACATCAGTTGGTTTATGAAAGAGTGATTTTTTGACCTGATTATTAACAATTTCTAACTGAACGTCCAAAAAGTGTAACTTGGGGTCACCAATTTCCAAAGTAAATTTTATCCGTGAATGAACAGTATTTAAATACTCAAGAAACACTTTGAGTTCACCTTTGGAGCCACACCACACACCAAAAATGTCATCGATGTACCTTTTCCAAACAATTATCTTACTGGACCATTCAACATTGTCTAGTACAAATTGTTTTTCAAACCAGTACATGTAGATATTAGCATATGCAGGGGCCATCGCTGACCCCATTGATGTTCCAGAAATGTGTGCAAAATATGAGTCTTGGTACCTAAAGTAACTGTTGTGTAAAATAATCGTAATCAACTCAATCACCAACTGTGGATCACATTCTACATTCACAGACTGTAATAGTAACCACTCTACTGCCTCAATTCCCTCCTGGTGGGGAATCGAGGTGTACAGGCTACATACATCCATAGAAAACAAAATACATTCTGAGGATAGACAAACAATTTCATTTATGTTCAATAAAAAATCAGTTGTATCCCTTAAGTAGGTAGGTATCAACTTCACCAAGGGTTGTAAGATCTTATCAACATATTTAGACAGTGGATCTAAAATACTGTCTGTTCCTGCTACTATGGGTCTCAAGGGAGGATGCGTTGTGCTTTTGTGTATCTTTGGAAGACCATATAGTACTGGTATGATTGGATGTTTATTGAGGAGAAAAGACCTTGTTTTAATCGAGATCCATTCATTATCCAAAGCTCTGTTCACACAGGCTTCAATCACTGATTTAATCTGTATAGTAGGATCACGATCCAATCGCAGATACGTGGAATTGTCATTAAGCATCATTTGACATTGGGTGTGATAGAAAGCAGAGTCCATGACTACTACTGCCCCACCCTTATCTGCTGGTTTTATCGTTAGATCTAAATCTTTAGCCAAGGCCTCAATATCTTTAAGTTGAGACTCTTTAAGATTAACTGGAGTTTTTGAATTGAATTTAATTTTCTTCAAATCATTTTCCACCTTGAATTTAAACATATTGATCACTGGATTTTCTATAGGAGGGTCAAACGTACTCTTAGGTTTAATTTCCAAAACATCCTCCATTTCATCAACTGTTCTGTCAAAAGTTTGCTTAGAGAAAAACAATTTCAGTTTGATTTTCCGCAACAACAGATGTAAATTAATTTTTTCTTCAAACAGACTAGAATTACTTGCTGGAACAAATGACAGTCCCTTATTCAAAATATCCAACTGATTAACGTGAGAGTTTTACTTGAAATATTCACTACTATGGATTCTCTCACTTGGTTTTCTTTTTGGACCTTGTTCCCACGTCGGGTCTTTTTTCTAAAAAAGGAACCCTCTGCGGAGAACGTGGCAATATCGGTACAGTTAAAGCAGGTTCGCCTGAATCTGCACTGTCAGCCAGAATACGAGTTGGCAAGCTTCTACCTGGTATGGGGTCACCAATACTCCCCTCACTAGTGTTATCTGAGCCTGATGATTTAGATGGTGGTTTAGGAAACCTACTCCTATTTCTTTGAGCATAAAATTCCTGCCACGAGTATACAATATCGTTGTAATAGTCAAAAGTGTCTCTCCTAAATTTACGCAATTTACGCTGTTCAATATCTTGTTTGTATGAAGCGAGCTTCAGATTGATATCCTCCAAAATGCACTTAAGGTCTTGTTCAGTCTTCAACTTTAAAAGTTGATTAGTCAGATCAGTAATTTCTTTCTGAATAGAATCTAAGGAATTAGCGAGTTCCTGTATGGTCAAGAGGATGAGGTCCAATGAACATTTATTCAATATCTGGTCCCATTTAATAATGAACTCCTTGTTCTCCTTACATAAAGTTGGCCTCAGATATACTCTGAGGCCTCTAGGAATTCGTTGAGATTTATGATATTCAACCAAAGTTGAAGCATGAAGCTTCTGAGAAATCTCACGTCTAATGACGCGTTCTAATCTAGAAATCAAACGATCCGGACTGTCCTGTGTGTCTGTAAGTTTTTCAGTTTGACCAATTTGAGCCAAGATCTGCTTGGCTTCCTCGTTAGTAAATGCCAAAGTAGTGGCATGTTTATCAGTAATCTCATTGATTTTCGAAAATGACATAATATAGTGGGTGCTACCAATGATCAGTGTCACACATAAAGGGCAACTACCAAATTACAAAAAGAAGTATCTATCAGAGCACACCTAATTACTCAAAAACTAAATAACTATTTAGAGAGATTTTATTACAATTCTGGGTGCTGGGGAGGAATACACGCCCTGACACTGGAGCATGTGTTAAACATAAAACAAAAAGTGTCTAAACTTAAAGACACTCCCGTCCCCTGCACACCTTACAAGCTGAAATAAATCAGTCAAATTTCATAACATTTGCACTTTTATATATAGAAAGAATTGTCAATTTAGAACATAGGTAACAAAATATCTTCATAAAAGTACAGAAAAAAGCTATCAACTGACTTCCAATATGGCCAGCATGAAAAACAAATCAAACCAGACAAAGAAATAAGCTCCCAATTTTGAACTGCAGCTTCAAGCTCTACGCGTTTCGGGGACTATCCCCTTCTTCAGGAGCAAAAATATCTGCAAGTATAGATATATATACAATTAGAGGACATCTCACATATCATTAAAAGTTTGGACAAACTAAACACATTAAATAAAGAGAATACATTAAATAATTATG
The DNA here is from genome assembly GCF_040938575.1 of Ambystoma mexicanum. Taxonomy (NCBI): domain Eukaryota; kingdom Metazoa; phylum Chordata; class Amphibia; order Caudata; family Ambystomatidae; genus Ambystoma; species Ambystoma mexicanum. The sequence continues at coordinate 319,265,799 of NC_090926.1, read as the reverse complement.
TACACATAAATCGAACCACAATTCTACATAGCATACACAAGTGGTTGTATATTCACAGTGGTACAACTGGTATGGCTCCAAATGTAAATCTCAAAATGCATTAAAACCTATATAGTGTTGTATGTATGCCAGATTCAGGGGTGCGATGTAAAGGACAATGGCTCACAGGGGCCCAACTCGCCTCCACTCCATGGCCCCCGCCGCACAGTGCAGCAAGACAGCAGGTCTCCGCGGTTGGGAGGGAGGCAAGGCCACAACCTCATCCCAGGTCCTGACCTCGAGACAGCGGGCGCGCACCCCCAATGTCCAGGTAACAATACAGCAGGAGAGACGATTCAGCGGCAGCCTCAAGCTGTTCTGTATATGGCCTCGCAGTGTCCAGTGGATCATGGGTGGCGGCATGTGCGTTCGCGAGTGGTAGGCATCAGTGAGTCTAGCTGACAAGTATCTCACAGTGTGAAGTAGGGTACTTTGCGGGTCCAGCTGACGAGTATCACACCATTTGAAGTAGGGTTTGTAGCAGGATTCAAGGCCCAACTTGTCGATGATTGTAAATGTGCCGCCGCACCTCTCAGGCCAGCACCCCGAGTCCAATGCCCAAGCGCAATGCATAGTATTTACCCATAGTTGTGCAGCCGACCGCAGCGGGCAGCAATATACATCCGAGGCACAGTCTGCACAATTAACAGCACCTCTGATACTCCAGCCGCCTTGCCAGAGTGTGATCATGTTAGTCTGCGCGCCCCCGCTGCATCCACTCCTGACACCTCTCCTGTGTCCCCGGACACAGCCAGGAGCCCATGCGACTCAGATGTTTGATGGTTGATTCCGGGTCGCTAGTAGCTTCTCAACAGGGGTGCAGCACCATACGAGCCCTCTGTGGTACTCTGTGCCTCCCAGCAACATCATGGCTGGTAACTCTGGGCCGGCAGCAACGCGGCCCTCGCTACTCGTCTCTCGTCGGGGAGCCTGCGGGCATGTCCGCATGTGTCCACTATACGCCACAGGTCCAAGCCGTCACCCGCAGGGCAATTTGTAGGTAGCCACCGATTTTTCTTTTTTTTCTGTTGCAGCGTACTCACTGAGGGACAGGTTCCAGGCACCTCCCCCAACTCCGTCCGCCAAGCTGATTCAGTCAGGATGCATGTAGAAACCGTTGGGCCTCCAGTGCTACGCAGCACTCGTCATCGGCACAGTACCAGCTGCTCCTCGCACCATGCTCACACCATGGATCGATGCCAATTTAAGTCTCCAGGTGCTCTGACCTTATCCCCAGCCACAGCAATTAGAAGGAGTGTTGAGTGTGATGGATTCCCATTTGTTTCTTGTTCTGGTTGGGGTATTGTCCAAGGTGGAGACCGGGTTGGCATGGTTTATTAGTTGTTGGGTCTGTATTCGCGGCGCTTGTTGGCTGTCGGTTCATTGTTGGTGTGCCATTTTTGTTTACCACGTTGTATGTGGGCAGGTAGCGAGCATTGCAGTCTGTCTTTGTTCTGTTATTTGTAGATCTCCTTGGGCCAACTCCGATGTTTGTCGAGTTTTTTGGGATTGTGGGATCATGCTGGTTGGTGCCTTCCCGAGTGGTTTGGGACTTCTTATTATTTCTGTTGTCTTTTCTGGCTTCTGTCTCTTTCTTGTGGCGAGGCATGATGTGTGGGTTGTGTTCCTTAGTGGGAGTCCTCTTTCGATTGGTGTTTTTCCTGGTCTTTTGGGTTTAGTCTTTGCCATTTGTGGTTTGTTGTTGCTTGTATTTGGTAGGTTGTGGGTAGTTGAGACTTTGTGGTTCCATTTGTTTACTGCTTCTTTCTTTTTCGGATCCTATGTGTTTTTCTTTTGTTATTTTTATCCTGGAGATACTTTTGGTTATGGTTGTTGATAATTGGATTTTGCGCAAAGCAAACATGAATACTGTGTGAAGGAGTACATGTGAATACTGGCATATGTTGGTGCAGTCATGTTAGGGAGAATTCTAAATTTCTGTGCTAATTCCCTCCAACCTTAGAGACCCCCAGCTCTTTTGCTGGACTTTATAACCCTGGAGTGAGTGAGACCTTTTCCCCCTCCCTCATGTGTTTTGACCTGAATTGGATTGTGTTATAACTGTTTTGGGAGTCTGACAAACTCCATAAGCAACTACTTTTGTATGGCGACACACCGCACCTTCAGTTCGACGTCACTGAGAAATCATTTAGATTTCTCATACGGTTTAAAATACCTTTTCTTATGGGAACTACTGGTCCCAAGAATAGTAAAGTAAAATTGACTTTACTTTTTCTCTTTGTGGGTCCAGCACACACCATCGTATGTGGAGTGCTGAGGCATTACCTACTAGCCCCGTATCCTCCATTCTCATATAACATTTTTATGTGACCCTCCCTACTTTAAATGGCTGCCAGTGGTTTCATGTTTCCTACCATTGTGCTTTTCTACCGCAGGCTGAACCCTTAACTGCAGTATAGCACCCATGGGCGACCATTTTATTAAAATGGCCCCTGTCTTCTTTTTTTGCCTTTTTCTGTTTGTGTGGTCTCCCTTGGGTTTTACTCTGTGCATCGAAACAGATTGGAGCCCTTTGTTTGTCTTGCCTTTGGCGGGCTTCAGCACTGAAGCCCTCCTCTGGCTATAGTGAGTCTGGAAGGACAGGATGTGAGGGAGGGTCCCGAAACTCCCTTTGTCTCTAGGAATGCCTGAATGCAACCAATCCCGATTGGCTAGCTGGTTGTCCTTTCAGGACAGCCACCCTGCTGTGTGATTGACAGCCTGGGCTGTGCATGAATGGGAGAAACCTGCTTAAAAGGCGAGGGTTTTGGGACTAGAGGCAGAGTCGACCACTGCGAGAGAGAAACACTGGATGAAAAAAACACCTACGAAGCTTCCTACATCCTACTGGACCTTTGAATTGCCAGTGAAGCCCTGCTGCTCAACTGAAACTCTTTTCAATTCGACAGTGAATCTCGGTAATGGATGACTTCTCCCCTTGGGTTAGTGGGACCAACTAACCCAGAGACCAACTCCATTGGACCATCTTCCCTGTCTGGCTGTACTTCTTAATTGCTGCAAAATCCGAGTGGTTCAGTAATCCCTTAGTCGAGTGAAACGTCTGAAATCCAACTAGAAGCTCCAGGAGTCTCCTAAGGACCCTCCAGAAGCAGGACGAGTAGAGCTCGAGTCTCCTCACCAGAGTGCAGGACCCAAGGAGTGAAGGAAGCCCAACCGGTATACGAGATCCACAACGGTGCTGTTTACAAAGCGCAGAAACCGCAAAGTGCTGCTGAACAAAGAGCCCGTAGCTGCCGACGACCTCCCAAGTACCGCTGCAGGAGCCCTACAGATGGCATCACTCTTGTCCCAATGGCTGAGGCCAAGGAACACTGGGTCTGCATCGCCGTAGCAGAACAGAAACCAGCTGGACCACTCGTCTTCAAACTAGAGGTACTGTTTAGACTTGGGGTACGTACTTCACTGTCTTGTAGCCGTGCTTTTCTCAGTTGGGAATTACAGTGGCTTACTTTTATAATTGATTCCAACTCCTTGTTTTCACAGGCTTGTGGTCCTACAAGTGATTTTCTAACAAACTCTCTAACTTTGTGCAAGATTTATGATTCTAAGTGCCTCAGCTCCATATACTATTTCAAATTGACTTTGGCTGTTCTAGCTCCCTTCAGACCCTTCTAGTCCATTGACTTTGATATTGTTCGTCCCTCATAGGTGGTAACTTGTTTTAGACTACTACTGCTGGGAAAGGCATGTCTAGATTTCTTTGTAAGATTTAGTTGTCCTCACCTATACTGAGAACCTGTTTAACCTTTTTCCTTCCTTAAACCTTTCCTTTCTGCAACCGCAGAATCTGCGAGTATAACTAGTGTGATAAATTTCATTATTGTCCTTGTGATTGAAGTCACCCCAGGGTGTAGGAATTGCGTAAGAAGCATAGCCAAAGATTATCGACTAACTTGCTCTGATTCTGAAAAGTAATTTAAAAGTATATTTACATTGTTTCATTAATTGCCTTTCTCAAGAACGCTTATTTAAAAATTGATGTTAATTAAATAAATAACTAGTTCTAACTGAAACCTTGAGTGTAAGTGTTACTTGGCTACTTGTATTTACAGATTTCATTTGTACAACTCTACAGCTCACAATTATCCCTCTTGAGATGGGCCTGGCTACTCCGTCACACTACCAGCCTGTGTAGTGCAGACCTATACCAAAATGTGGGTTACCTAATACCGAGCAGATATGTGTTGTGTAGTCTCACACAGTGGGACTACACCAATTCCTACCTAACAAGTCAGCATGGAAATGTATTGATTGTGAGGGTACTGGGTTCCTACTTTTGACTGGGATGGCAAAGGTTTCTCACCCAGGCGGGTGCATGCTATGTTTAGGCCCCCTTCTTCCACTTTGGCCCAACATAGTCTCAAGCTTTACCCATGCCACATTGGGAGGTCTGAGGGTATTGGGTGCCTGCTTTTGACTTGGAGGGCAAATGAATCTGACACAGGGGGTGCATGCTATGTTTAGGCCTCTGGCTTCCACTTTGGCCCAACATAGTCTCAAGCTTTATCCTTGACACAGTGGGGGGTCATTCAGCATAAGTGCAACTAAGTAAAAGTGGAATAACAATCTGTATTGGTCCGCATATCATCCTACAAACTCTGATGTTCTGAAGTAATCAGTAAGTCATCCCCAAATCATCAAGAACAAACATGTTTCGTGGCAATGCTCTTGAAGTATTCAGCAGGTCATCCCAGAATAATCCCCAAATCATCACGGACAAATGTGCAATCTCTTGAAGTGATCAGGAAGTCCTGCTTAAAGCATCAGAAACAAAGAGTTTTCTAAAATATGGATGATGTTAGCATATTCATTAAGTTATCCTAAGCTCATCGCCCACCATTCTTGAGATATTTGCTGATGACTTTAACAGCATGATGACGTCTGATGATGTGGGAATTACTTCTAGTGTAGTTCAATGATCATCAGATGACCCCAGGAAGGTCTTTAAAGTCATCCTTTTAGAGAAGGGTAGCGAGAGGGGAGCTCTCAGAAGAGTAATCATAAACACCTGCAAAGTAACCCACTAGTGGATCGATTTCTATAATGTTGCCTCATAAGTGTAAAAAGCGCACTCATTTTATAAAAAGCTGTATTTAAATACTTCTTTCTGACATCGGGGTTTTGCTAGGACTTGTGGTGTGTCACCCCCTCCTGGGAGCATGCTTTCTCCCAGGGTTCATGCGATGTCACATGTCAGTGACCATGTGACCAGATCAATAAAAGGGATGAGTGGTTTCCCGCTCACCAGTCCAGACCAACTGACTCCCGTCTGCTGTCGTTCTTTGCAGCGTGATGCTGGCGCTGCACAGCAGGCAGCGATCCTGCCCTGCAGGGCTGTCCAACAGGACAGTGCCCCTGCTGGGCAACGCTGTCCCTGATACTCACCACATCTAGCAGAGTCCCCCGCTGGGCAACTCTGCAATGGTGTGCCTGTGCCCCCTGCTGGGCACCTCCTGCTGTGGTGGCCTGGGTTCCCCCAGGCCATGGTCCAGTCGTGTGACCACGACTGTGGTGTAATTCCGTGGAGGACTGGGTGACCCCTATCCCTGGATGTCAGCTGGGTGCCCCTAACAAGTCCTCGGGCTGCCCTGTGAGCTTGTGCACCAACCCGTACCTGTTCAGGCCAACGTGGTCCGACTGGCCTGCGTGACTGCAAGTCCAGTCACAACAATGGCGATGAGTGGTCCGTTCCTGCAGGGTGCAGTGCCGCGTCTGCAGTCTCCCGCTGTGGCTTGTGATGGGTATGCCCTGCTGGGCGAAAGGAGATGTGTGGAGGAAGAGAAGCGGCATTCTGGGGCCGCATCAGCAGTTTTTTTTTTTTTTTTTTTTTTTTTTTTTTTTTTAAAAGCACTCCGTGTCTGAGCAGAGGGAGAAAAAAAATGATGGCAGGAAAGAGGAGGAGGTGCTGTAACAGCGAACCCCTGGTGGGCGTTGGAGCCGATCCGGTCCATGGAGGTGGTGAGTCTCTGATCTACTCCGTGGAGGTTTCAAAGGTCACAAGATGAAAGAAAGAAAATATTTGCACAACTGTGAAGTTTTACACGGACCTTCAAACCGTCATCTGCAATATAGAAGCGGGAGCCAGTGGAGCCGTTCAACTGTCTTTATTGAACTTAGGCAGTAACTGTCAAAACATCCCCCTACCCCCTCCCTCGCCCAACGTCATCCCGTACATGCGGAAATAACCGCAACTGTGAACAACCCACATAACAATGTGGGAAGGCCCAACAATGAGCCCTAACATCTCCCCCCTTTTTAACATTAAAGGTCCTGGTCTTTTATTTTTCACTCCATCTCTTCAATAAGTCTGTGAGGTTTCATTCGACTTTTTTGTGGTCGTCCCACATTCCGGGGAGTGCCATCAGTTTCTTCATATTGCATCCTGTTGTCCTCTTCTTCTGAAGCCTCACTATCACCTAAATAAGGTTCATCCTGCAATTTTCTTTCATCATTGTCTTCATCTCTATCATCTCCATCTCATAACGATGTGGGAAGGCCCAACAATGAGCCCTAACACAATCTGACAACAACTAGCCGCGTGTGTTTGAAGAACTGCTCTCTGGTGTCGGAGCTGGTGGAGCAAAAAAAAGAGCATCCCACGTCACTGCAGCTTAAATGATTGAAGAAGAACTCCTCCCTGGGGGAAGAAACAAAGTTGTGTGTCTCCCCGTGCTCATTTAACAACATGCAGGCCCAACCCCAGTGGCTGCAGGGGGTCAATAACACGCGCTTCATAAACGGAGCTCATGAAGGTGCTGGCTGTGTGTGCACTCTGCAAGGGATGCTTCGAAAGGGAAATTACGGTAACTAGGAAAAGGAAAAGAGCAGGCAGCTCCTGCAAAATTAACTTTATGGGCCCCATGAAAGATCTGGGCCCAAATGGCGGTGACTGTCAAGAGGAAACGGCGGGCGAATGCGCCGCGGGACGCGGCATGGCAGGCGCCGCCCCTTAGTGGGGGCTGCCGGGCCAGAGACCTGCCCCCCCCCCCCCCCCGAGCCTCAGCTTCCTGGTGGCCCACGGGGGCGAGGGGGGGAGGGGCCAATTCACGAAGGCAGGGAGGGGGGGGGCCGAGGGGGAGGGGGCCGCCCCGGAAGTGGCTGGGGGTACCGGGGATTGTTTGGGGGGGGGACAGGAAGCCGGGGGGGAAGACCCTACAAAAGGGTAGGATCGTCGTAGGAACGATCTCTTCCTCCGGCTTCCTGCCCCCCTCCCACGTGTAGCACCAGAAGTAGAGAAGAAACCGTCGTCGTCGCTGCCTGCCTTCCTGTGGTGTTGCTGGTTCGGGCTGGTGAAGGAAGAGGTCCGGTTCAAGTGGTTCCCGTGAAGGAGGGTGCCCGTTCGAGTGAGCAGGAGTGGCAACTTTGGGAGTTTGCATAAAAGGAGGTAAATGGCTTAGAGAGGGAGGTTTTGGGCTATGGGCAGGTTAATTTGCGGGGGGCAGGCGAGGTGGGGGCTTGACACGAGGTCGCAGCAAATGAGGTCGGTCGGTCACTGGGTAAATTGATGCCACATTTTAGGAGTTTTTGGAACGCTGGGGGAGGGACGCTGCGTTATAGATTGGTTGTTCGCAGCGAGAGAAGGGCGGAAAAACGCTGCTCGAGCAAACACGTGGCTGCGGGCGCCGATTGTTCGGGATACGGAGGGGTGTTTTACATGTCGAATAGTCGCGAGTAAACGACATAGCAGACAGTAATGGCATCTGGGTCCATGGTAGTGGAGCGTAATTTTGGGGAACTACAAAATTGCATAGTGGGAATTATGAGCGGAACACATGGTGGAAGGTGGATGGGATAGCTCCCATGCATGGGTTTGGATGTAGCAACGTTTTGCTGAATTCTTGGTGCAAGTGGACATGGCCAAATATATTTTAAACGTGCAAGGTTGTTGCTTCAATAGGACGGGCCTCCGCCCCAGTCTGGTTACTTTATTGGAATGGGGCACAGGTCCCCACGAGAAGCGCGAGAGAAGGGGGTGTGGAGGCGGGGTAGCGTGGAGTACTCCTTCTTGCTAGGACAGTCCTTATCAGTTGGCACAGTAATGGCATGGGTCACGATGCAGGTTTATGGTGGAGGATTGAACTGCACGACAAAGGGGTAAGTGGGCCATACCTTACGGCGCCCCAGGAGTACTAGACTCAGGGGAGGCCCTGGGAAAAGGGGAGGGAGATAGGGGTCTTGGAAACTATTCCGAACCCAAAAGAGAGGGCCGGGGGGGGATCAAAAGAACAAAGCTCAAAATACAACAAAGGTATACAAGGGGAAGCCCCCCGGGGGGAAGGAATTGGGGGATGAGGGTCTCGAGTAGAGGCTGTGTTAGAGAAGAAGTTGGGACTGTGAGTCTCAGTAGTATGGGACACTAGTACATATGGACATCGCAGGACGATGACTTTTTAGGCAGGGAGAAAGTGGTGGTGGGTCGGCACCGGAGGGCGGGGCCGGCCCGGTGTATGTATGTGATGTGGGGACACTGTCGGTGGTGTCTGTATAGGAACTTGCCAGGCGCCAAGGTGCGGCCTGCGTTAGATAGAAGGGGAACTGGGGGACGCAGAGAGGGGAGGGGGCGGGCAGAGCTGCAGTTTGGGTCAATGGACCAAAGTTAAGAGGAGAAACAAACAATATGGATGGGGGCAAGCGGCAATCAACGACAGATGAACACGGGGTAGAGAGAAGATAGACAGGGCCGGGGTACCCCAGAGGCGACTGCACGACGCCGACGGGGAGGGGGTGGGGGGCGACCCTAGGTAACCTCACACGGAGTAGAAGAACCTGTGGTGTGGTGAATTACGGATCACATGTAAGATAACTCCAAGACTTTATGCAAAATAAAGCTGCCGTGGCATTAACATTTCCAATTGTACAACTTGTCTCCGCCTATTATTGAGTGCACAGGGAATGTGAAGGAGGGTAGGCCGGCACGGGAGAGAGGGTGGGGGGCGGGACCGGGGAGGGGCGGCTGGGGGGAGGTGCCGGCCTACACAATACCGGGGCTACTGGTGGGTTGGGTGGTGGGCGTGCAGTGGGGGGAGGTGAATGGCGTTAGGATGCCCCCGCTACGGCGGGCGAATGCGCCGCGGGACGCGGCATGGCAGGCGCCGCCCCTTAGTGGGGGCTGCCGGGCCAGAGACCTGCCCCCCCCCCCCCCCCCCCCCCCGAGCCTCAGCTTCCTGGTGGCCCACGGGGGCGAGGGGGGGAGGGGCCAATTCACGAAGGCAGGGAGGGGGGGGGCCGAGGGGGAGGGGGCCGCCCCGGAAGTGGCTGGGGGTACCGGGGATTGTTTGGGGGGGGGACAGGAAGCCGGGGGGGAAGACCCTACAAAAGGGTAGGATCGTCGTAGGAACGATCTCTTCCTCCGGCTTCCTGCCCCCCTCCCACGTGTAGCACCAGAAGTATTTTCCCACCCGCCCTCCCTTTATGAAGAAATGTGTTGTAATGAATCTGCTTCCTTTTCAGGTCGCCCGGCGGAGTTACATTGCGATCCCTGTAGCAAAGCGCTGTCAGGCCCATAGGGGAATGCACAGCCAACAGATTAGACCTTACGGCGCCCCAGGAGTACTAGACTCAGGGGAGGCCCTGGGAAAAGGGGAGGGAGATAGGGGTCTTGGAAACTATTCCGAACCCAAAAGAGAGGGCCGGGGGGGGATCAAAAGAACAAAGCTCAAAATACAACAAAGGTATACAAGGGGAAGCCCCCCGGGGGGAAGGAATTGGGGGATGAGGGTCTCGAGTAGAGGCTGTGTTAGAGAAGAAGTTGGGACTGTGAGTCTCAGTAGTATGGGACACTAGTACATATGGACATCGCAGGACGATGACTTTTTAGGCAGGGAGAAAGTGGTGGTGGGTCGGCACCGGAGGGCGGGGCCGGCCCGGTGTATGTATGTGATGTGGGGACACTGTCGGTGGTGTCTGTATAGGAACTTGCCAGGCGCCAAGGTGCGGCCTGCGTTAGATAGAAGGGGAACTGGGGGACGCAGAGAGGGGAGGGGGCGGGCAGAGCTGCAGTTTGGGTCAATGGACCAAAGTTAAGAGGAGAAACAAACAATATGGATGGGGGCAAGCGGCAATCAACGACAGATGAACACGGGGTAGAGAGAAGATAGACAGGGCCGGGGTACCCCAGAGGCGACTGCACGACGCCGACGGGGAGGGGGTGGGGGGCGACCCTAGGTAACCTCACACGGAGTAGAAGAACCTGTGGTGTGGTGAATTACGGATCACATGTAAGATAACTCCAAGACTTTATGCAAAATAAAGCTGCCGTGGCATTAACATTTCCAATTGTACAACTTGTCTCCGCCTATTATTGAGTGCACAGGGAATGTGAAGGAGGGTAGGCCGGCACGGGAGAGAGGGTGGGGGGCGGGACCGGGGAGGGGCGGCTGGGGGGAGGTGCCGGCCTACACAATACCGGGGCTACTGGTGGGTTGGGTGGTGGGCGTGCAGTGGGGGGAGGTGAATGGCGTTAGGATGCCCCCGCTACGGAAGGGGAATGGCAAACGAGGGTTGCAGCTCCCATGAGTGCTTATGCGCCTTTTGTGCCAACAGCCGCTGCCTGGAAGGGGGAGTGAAATGAGTGGCCAGCACCCTACCACAAGTAGTGCTGCCTGCCAGGGCCGGCCTTAAGGGCAGCAGCGCCCTGGGCGAACTGGCGCTCCCCCGGTTAACAGGGGGCAGGGCCAGGATGGGCAACTTTTTATTTATTTATTTATTTATTTATTTATTGTTAAACCCCCTCGCTCTGGCGAGGAGGTTAAATAGGTGCCCGTTAGCACCCCATTCCCATTGAATGAGCCCGCCATCGCGGGCACCTTTTACAGTAAAAGGCCGCCTGCTGCGCCTTGTCCCACAACGCCAACTCGGGGAGCCCTTGAAAGACTCCCCGAGCTGGCGTGGCAGGGGCAAAAGGCTCCCTGGGGGGCGTGGCGCCCCAGGCAATCGTCCGGCTCACCCCCCCCTAAGGCCGGCTCTGCTGCCTGCCCCCACCATCCATGGACTAGGCCAATGTGGCCCCTGGTGCCCCCAGGTGCGGCTTTGCCGGCCCCTAAACTGTAGTGTTTGAGTGTCCTGTACTGATACTTGTGCAAGATGAGCTGGTTACCCGCAGCTCCGCAAGTGCTTAAAGTGGACTCCGTAGCATGCATTTCTAATGCTGTGCTCCTGCATGTCATGTATGTGCTCAAGGTGGTCCCAGTTGAAATGTTATGTGAAGCCGTACTCCTGCACATTGTCGGCATGCCTTAAATGTTGCCAGGAGCTAACAAAGGTGTCTTTCAGTGGTTCCAAGTTCCAGTCACCCAGGTCAATAAAGGGACTTTGTACAATGTGGTGAAACCATCAACGTGCCACTAACTCCGACTGTCGCCCTCAAATATGTTTACATGCTAAACGTATGTTTTATGTGTGTAATCGCAAGTGTTGCTGTTTGTGATTTAATTTGTTTGATGTGCAATGATGCTTGTAATTTGTTTGTTCATTTTTGGAAAAGGGGGAGTGTGGTGTGTCACCCCTCCTGGGAGCATGGTATCTCTCAGGGCTCGTGCCCATGTCACTTGTCAGTGAAAATGTGACCAGATCAATAAAAGGGATGAGCGGTTTCCCGCTCACCAGTACAGACCAACTGACTCCTGCCTGTTGTGGTGTTCTTTGCAGCGCGATGCCAGCGCTGTGTAGCAGGCAGAGGGCCTGCCCTGCAGGGCCCTCCAACAGGACAGTGCACCTGCTGGGCAACGCTGTGCCTGATACTACCCATATCTAGCAGAGCCCCCTGCTGGGCAACTCTGCAACAGTGTGCCAGAGCCCCCTGCCGGGCAACTCTGCAACAGTGTGCCTGTGCCCCTGCTGAGCAACTCCTGCTGTGGTGGCCTGGGTGCCCCCAGGCCATGGTCCAGTCATGTGACCACGACTGTGGTCTAAATCCGTGAGACCACGGATGACAGGGTGACCCTGTCCCTTGATGTCGGCTGGGTGCCCCCTGCAAGTCCTTGGTTTACTATGTCAGTAAACTGTGGGGAGCCACATTGACACTTACTTAGCTCCGTTGTCTTTTATTCACCATCACCACATTATTGGAGACAAGGTTCTGCGGCACTCTAAGGCGACGGATCCAGCAAGGGCAGCAGCTGGCGGTCTGTCGATTGAGCTATACATGGCCTGGGCTGGCGGCAGCAGAGGGCTGCACACCGCTTCCTGGAGCAGGCAAAGCAGGTTCTCTGGTCTGCGGGACCTGCTTTAGTGGTCGCAGCATCGGAGGCTACACCAAGATTTGGCTGAGCCCCGTTGTGCCAACATCCGAAGTGAGAGGAGTTTCAGGAGAGTGACTCGAGCGTCATCTCAACGCTGTTTAGCTTGCCACTTTCTGGTTCTGTTTGGCATTGCCATGCTGCCATCAGCAGGTTCAACGGGGTACTGTAATCGTTGTAGTCCAGTGTGCCTGACGTTTCGTGTTGGTGTTTCATGTTGGACTAGTACCCAAGCCAGGGCACCTCTGAGCTTTCTGTCAACCCCAGGTGAGCCACCCATATCCTAATAATTTGTCGCTGGATTTCTTTAAAGTGTACTTGGGGCGGCTAGTGGGGCTAATTAAAGTGATGATCAGAAAGAGGCAGCACTGTTAAACTGCCTGGGGAGGGAGGGCCTATGCATTTTCAGGCATTAGCCAGGCAATGATGTCATGGTGTAAGCCGGGGCAGACGGTGGTGAGAACGTCATCAGTACGTATGAGACTGCCCTTAAACTTGCAAAGCGTTTTGGCAAGCAACTTGTAGTGCTGGAACATAATTTTTATTCAAGGGCGCAAGACGTGGAGGACTCTATGGACAGTTACGTTACTGTCCTGAGGACAGTTATCGCTACATGTCATTTCACTGGAAGCTCAGATGAGTACATAAAGAACCGCATAATGATGGAGACATGTATTGCTAAAATAAGGGAGCGACTCTGGATTGAAAAGGACCCGCTTTTAGAGAAGGCTTTAGAGCGTGCCACAGCGATAGAAGAGTCTGCCAGGTACAATCGAGCAATCGCCCTCCAGGATGGGGGCACCGAGCAGTGGAGTAGGGACACTTGACAGGCCGTGTATCCTGCCAGGGGGTAGGAGGGTCAATACGTTCAGAGCATAAGGGCAAGCAGGCATGAACGCCAGTATTAGCGAAATAAGGGGGGAATGTAACCAGTGCAGATGGAACAGTCACACTACAGATGCCAAGGAGTGTCCTTCTGCGACTTGAAGGGGCATTTGCGAGGCAATGCAGAACGAACAAGGAAGGTTCCTGCATGCAAAAAGGGAGTGTGCACATGGTGGAGGATCTTGAGTACAAGGAGCCCGCCATTGGAAGAGAGAGTTATACTTAATGGGCAGGGGGAAAGAAGAATGGGCCATGGGGCATGGTAAAGGTCAACGGTGCTGATATTTAAATGATGGTGGATGTGGGGTCGCCTTATGCCATGGTGGCCCTATGTTAAGATGGATTTCTAAACTCTCTCCGCACTGTTCTTCCTTAGCGTCTCAGACTTTGAAGCACTTAGTTACATTCGCAATTGCTTCCATGATATAGGTGAGGCAGGTGGCTTACAGTTGAGCAAGAAATACAGTGACCTTGGTTTGCATTTAAGTGTAACCTGGGTATTTCACCAGTGCGCAACACTGGGTACCTCCAATCACATCCCACCGCTGTACACTAATTTGTTAAAATGGATTTCTAAACTCTGACCTGGTGGGCTAAGTCTCAGGAGAGGGTGAGAGTTATCGGAAGCCCACAATGAGCACACACAGTAAAACTCCCCAGAATACTCTTCGACCAGTGTATATAAAAAATACATATACATTTATTACAGGCCTTCATACTTAAACACGAATACACCAAAGTAATATCAAACACTTAACACACACGCCTTTCACTATTTACCACATATACAATTACATTTTGCCTGATGCTGTAAAGGGGAAACGCAAGCACAACCTGCAACAGAAAGGTAAGTTAACACAAATATAGCATTAGGCAGCTCTTTACAGAGTCGATCCTAACTTAAGCAGTCCAGCCCTACGAAGTGAGGAGCCTTGTGCTCAAAAGCACAGTGGTGCGTTGAAAAGGCGTGGTCGCTTGTAGGGTCAATCCCTACAGTATACACCGCTCTGGCTCTCAGCGGAATCGGATGAAATTACTGAATCCATTTTACCTACCCCACTGAAAGACCTAAAATACACCACGAAAAGGTAAAACGTTTTTTAACCTTTTGTGGTATGTATATTTTGGTGGGGTAAGTTTTAAAAAAATAAAAATAAAAGAAAAGGCTGCGGGGTGTCCAAGGCAACACCACGCTCACCATACAATACAATATAGTGAACAGGGGTTGCAACTGCCCGAAAATAAAAAAAAAAATAAAGGAAGTGAAAGGGAACCAGCATTGGAGGGACACAGCGCGTCAAGTTGAAAGGTAAGTAGGAGGGTGGGGGTGTAGGCCGGGGTTAAGTTTTGGGGTTGTTTTAAGAGGAATGTCCGCATGAGAAATGTATGAACATTTATGTATATCTTACATTTCTCATGCGGTCATTTCTGTGGCAGACCTTTCCACCGCGGTTAACCAACCCCAATCCTTCTCAGCGGCTGTGTGGTGGGATGATGGTCTGTGGTGGGACAGTAGCCTTTTCTCAGCTCTCATTTCAGGATACTTGGCTCCTTCTGTAGTTCGGTGTGAACTTCAGGTGATCGACCTGGAATGGATGCAGAGCACTTTGTCTTATCCAACCTGGGTTCAATAACTAGGGTTCAAAATGGGCCTAACTCGGGGGGGGGGGGGGGGGGGGGGGGGGGGGGGGGGGGGGGAGAGAATCATAAAACGGGACCTTCCTGTTAAGGTGAGGACAGTGCAAGGCAGTTTAGAATTCCCTTTCTTTTCCCTAGCAGCCTCCACCTCCAATCAGCTTGCGGAATCTTCACGTCCAATCAACTCCCAGCCTCCCCAGCACAATGATGGTGTGGGGAACTCTCCCTCTGAAACAATAGGAGTCAAGGGCAACCAGCCTGAATTGTAGTAAAAATTAAATATACCAAATAATTATAGTATCGCCATCCCCAAAAGGCAGAAACCTGACAAGGCAAAAGCCCAAAGGAGCGCGCAGCTGAAGGCTGTGCTCCACTGGAAAAGTCAGGTTAGGCAAGCCGAGCAAAATGTTTGGGGGGGTCCATAAATGGAGAGAAAATTGCACCTGACTCTCTAGAACTATATGAGCACACCTTCAAGAAATCTGTGGAGGCACTTTCACCTCCCGATATAAATCCAAGTGCCTATGGAAAAGCTGCCATCAAAGTCTTGGGGTACGAATGGGCCGATATTGAGTTCAAGGGCAGGTGCACTAGAGTCAAGCTTTGTTACGCACAAAGGAGCCAGTGCCCTGGGGTGGGATGAGCAGCAGCGTTGGAAATTCAGATTTGCCCTGGAAGGAGTGTTCCCATTTTGTGCACGGACACAGAAAGGCATATATTGGGTGACGGTCTCAAAGAATCACATCCTGATGTGTTCTGTGACAAGTTGGGGAAGCTGAAGGACTTTGTCCATAAGATAGTTCTGAATGTTCCTGTGCTAGCTCGTCAGGGGCCGTAAGTTGGAGTAGGCCAGGCTGCAAGAGAAAGTTGTAATAGTGGCCATCGAAGCACCGGAATGGCTATCGCTGGTGGTTTTGGCAAGGAAACAGAAAGGCAGTCTAAGGATGTGTCTAGACCTCTGCGACTTTAATGCCAACATCTGGGTGGACCGGCATCCCCTTCCCAAAATCAATGAGCTGTTGACCACGATGGGGAAGGCGTCATGGTTTTTGACTTTTGATTTTGTCTTCAGCTTATCAGTAAATCGAGCTACACGAGTCATTGTGCCATTTAACATCTTTTGTCGTGCCTTTTGGGGCTTACATGTTCCGTGGGATGCAGTTTGGGTTGGCATCTACAGCTGCTGTCTTTCAACGTTTGATGCAGGAGTTGTTTGGTGGATTGGTAGGGGTGAATTGTTTCCAAGATGACATTTTGTTTGGGGGAGGAGTGAGGACGAGCATGATCAAAGGGTGCATGCAGTGTTGAGAGTGCTGCTTGAGAAGGGGTGAACAGGGAAGATGTCAAAGTGTCAAAGGTTTGTAGTGTCAGTTATCTGGGACACACTATTGATGAGAAGGGCATCAGGCCCAGAGAGGGGTTGGTGAATGTGCTTAAGGAAATGCCTGTTCCCGTGTCCAAGGAACAGCTGCAATCATTTTTGGGGATGGCAGAGTATTATGTAAAGTTTATCACCAACCATGCAAAGAAAACATTTAACATGAGGGGTTTGCTGAAGAAGCATGTGGTGCTTGGACTACAGAGTGTCAGACGGAGTTTGAAAATGAGGAAATGTGTTGAGGAGGCACCTTCATTGGTGACTTTTGATGCGAGAGCTAGGACGATGCTGACTGGGGATGTAAGTCTGATTGGCCTGGGTGCCATGTTGGCACAATGGGGTCAGGACAAGTAGAGGTCCATTTCTCCTCCAGAGTATTGGGTGATCTGGAAACCAGATACTCGGGGATTGAGAGGGAGGCATTAGCCACATGCTGTGCGTCGAAGCACTTTCGGACATTGCTGTGGGGTCTACCTTATGTTGTCAGGACAGACCACAAGCCTTTGGTGCATGTTCTGACTACCAGGCCCCTGTCTCACCCAGAATAGCGCGTTGGATGGTGGGACTGCGGGAATACAATTTTGTGGTGTAGCTTGTTCCAGATCAGCAGAATGCAGTGGCGTATTGCCTATCTCGCCTGCCTTTGCATGCTGGAGTTGATGACAGCATGGTAGGTGAGGTTGGGGATGGTCGGGCAGAAGTGGCGTGCATGATTCTGGCTATAGACAGGAAAGCGTAGTGGGAAAAGGTTGAGAAAGATGTGGATCTGTCATCGCTAAGGAGGGGTGGTCTGCGAACAGTGATTAGGGAGTGAGCAATAGGTATGCTCTGGTTGCCAGTGAACTTGCCGATGGACATTGGGGTATAGCAAGGGGTGACACATTGGTTCCTCCCGCCAGTGTGCGGGGGACTCTTGTAGCTTTGGCCCTTGAGGGGCATCTTGGGTGGACTTTGACTAAAAGAAGATTGAGAAAGTCTTATTGGTGGCCCACTATGGATGATGATGCTGAACGGGCAGGGAGAGATTGCATATTGCATTCTGTGCAGAGTTAGTGACAAAAAGCCAGGTGGTTGGGCGCTGCCAGTGCATCCTGTACCTGTTCTGGATAGTGTTTGGCGCAAGGTAGCTCTGGATATTATGAGAGCTTTTGAAGTTTTGGGTGAGGGTGACAAATGCATCCTTGTTTTGATTGACTACACCTCTAGGTGTATGGAATTGGCCCCAGTGCGGACTGTGACTACGAAGAAGGTGGTAGGATTTTTGAAGGAGATTTTTGACAGAGCAGGTGTGACGGATAGCATGGTCACCGATAATGGGGTTCAGTTTGTTTCAAGGGGAAATTGCAAACTTTTTGAGGGAAAGGAGTGCATCACAGAACTGCGTTGTACAATCCCAGCGCCAGTGGGTTAGTGGAATGTGCCAACAAATTTGTAAAGGAGGCAGTTCAGTTGTCTTTGGCAAATGGGCTGGATTGGAGGTTTGTTTTAATGGCAGCGCACAGGGACACTACCAGCAGTTTGACGGGTTGTTCCCCTTTTGAGCTCATGCGGGGTGGACATCCTGCTGGTAGACTCTGGCCTGTTTGGCTGGGTGGTATTGCCCAGGGTAAGGTAGATTTGGGACAGGTGGTGATGTTGGCGAGGGAGAGGCAGAAGGTCACTGCTGATAGGCTCCACAAGGGATGTGGTGAAAGTGGTGTTTGCATGTTGGATGTGGTTAGAGTCGGGAGTCCTCGGTTTGTGAGGAAGGGGTTACCTGTGTTTCTACCACCGAAGAAGGTTGTAGAGATTGGTCAAGATTATGTCAGGTTGTCTGATGGTACTTTCTGGAGTAAATGGAGGATTGTGTTGCAGGATGTGTCAGGTGCGTGGTGGACAGATGATGGTTTTCCTGATCACTGGGGTGACGGTGTATTGAGTTTTGAGGCATTCCCCATGGGTGGTGTACAGGTGGATGGTGTTTCTGGTGTTGTGGTTGGTGGTTCAGCGTTCTCTGCTGAAGTGGGTTCAAGCTCTGTTGTGATTCCGACCAGTTAGGCAGCACATATCTTTGGGTAGGATCAGGCTTGTTCCTAAAAAGTTGGATGATTACGTTTGTGGGTGAGTGGCAGCTGTGTTGTGTATGGCTTTGGGTTTTGTTTTGGGGGTATCAATGTTGTTCATTCTCTTTCCTGCGTTTTCCTCTTTCCCTGTTTCTTTCCTCTGTTTGTCCCTTCCTGTTGTTTCTTCTTTGTTTGTGTTTATAGTCGGGGTGAAAGTAAGGAGGGGACGTGTGTGGTAATCTCAGGTGGGCCCGTCTGCGCCATGTATGGTGTTTGTTAGAATGTTTACATTAGAGATGGGTCAATGCAGACTGTTACTATGTCAGTAAATCATGGGGAGCCACGTTGATACTTGCCTCCGGTGTGCCATGTTGACACTTAATTGTCTCTGGTGTCTTTTTCCCCATCGCTATCACCACACAGTGCTCACTGGCAGCTAGGACAGGAGATTTTAGCAGATCCGAGAATACCTTTGTTTTACTCTTCATTTTAATTTTTTGTTTCTTGTTGTTGTTGCTGGATCTGGGACAATCCAACCTAATTCCAGCACTGCCTGTATGATCAGCAATCGCCCATAAAACCAAGCATTAGGCTTCTCACATTAGGGACTTGCCCTTGGTGGTGAAGTGTGTGGCACACGATGAAAATAAAGAGG
This sequence comes from Ambystoma mexicanum, assembly GCF_040938575.1. Taxonomy (NCBI): domain Eukaryota; kingdom Metazoa; phylum Chordata; class Amphibia; order Caudata; family Ambystomatidae; genus Ambystoma; species Ambystoma mexicanum. Next base: position 319,246,905 of record NC_090926.1, on the reverse strand, counting down.
GGAGTGTGTTTTCAATTATGACCTATGTTGATGCAGCCACCAGTGGACATCACACTTGTAGCAGGGCCCAGCTTTAATAATTCTAATTGCACACAGGTCTTAAAATGTCTTTACTTGCATTCCAAGATATGAAGTTCTTGGCACACATATGACATACCTCTCAACCTTTTAATTCCCCAGCTTAGGCGAAAAAGGAGAATTTTGTTTTGTGCAGGTGAGAACCCATTGAAATGAATGGATGGATAGGAGGCTTGGTGGGTGAATTAATTAATTCCAAGGTGGGTGACTATACTCTGTAGCAGCTAAAGACGGGTATGCCGATGAGTGCTCTGCTCAACTCCCACGCTCTGACAAAGGACCTAAGAAGTCTTTCATACAGAGTGTCACTTAGATGGCTACTCATACCTAGCATGTAGGAAGACGCCAGCATTGTGTGCTGCCCTCTGGTGGCACTTGATCTCAAGTGATACCCTTATTCTTCCTAGGTTTATGAAAGCGCCCATTCAATGTTTCTCATATTCATTTATGCCCTACTTCCAAAATGTAATAATCAATACAGTCCATTACCCCATACCACTCTTCCCCATTCCAGTACCTAATTATCAGAAAAATTCCTGTCTTCCTGGACGCTTCTCCCAATTCTTCTGCTTTAGCATCTTTCGTTCATCTTGGCCCTGCCTCCAACTAGGTATAAAATATGCTGCAGAGAACCCCACATGTCCTATCTTGTTTTCTGTCTATTCGGACAGAATGAAGTTGTGTGTTGCTGGGCCAGAACCTATGGGGGCAGGGGAGGATACTCGCCTTGTCTCGGGAGGATAGGTCGGGGGCAACCTGCTCGCCTTGGAAGCAAGATAACACAGAGCACCACAGTTTTGATCCCTGGGTCCGCGCTTAGAAACCTCTGGGTATTAAGCGCGTTATAAATAACCTATCATATCATATATCAGGGGGTCTATGGATCCTTTCTGGACTAAAATTCCTGGGTGGATTGCCCCTGGGGGTGGGCAGGGCATGCAGTGCTCCCACTGAAAAGGGTCGGGGCAAGCGTTATCTGGATGTTGTGTCCTCTCAGGTGCCTGTAAAACACTGCCTTACTAAGAAAGTTATGGGAAACATCCTGAGAAGAGGAAGCACAGGGAGCTCTTTGTCTTCATCTTTTACCCTCCTTAGAAGAGAAGAAAGGCAGTGAAACATACAAAATCTCTGCTAAGAAGGTGTCTTGCAGAAAACAAGAAATCTAAGCCTACAGTTAAGAAAGTGTGTGAGTGGATTTCTTCCTCATCTTCATCCTTGACCACTGAGTCGGCCTCTAAAGGCACAGGGAGCGACTTACAGGGAAATACTTGGATACTGATGCTATGGAGGTGGCGTTTTCCAATAGGTTCAATAAAATGCAATTTCACAAGCCAGAGCCTAATAAGGTTGATAGCCTTACTGCGCCGCAGTTCAAAATTTGGCAACAAAAATGGCTCCTACTCATCATGCGGCTATGGCGGGTTGCTGGCCATAGCCCCAGGCTAATGCATACTTGATCGAAAAACATTTTACCTTTTCAATCTGAGCGACTTCTCGTTTATTTGTTCAAATAAAATAAAATAAATATATGAGGAGGGGTAAGGGAATAGGTTAAGGTGGGGGTGGGGGGTGGGGGGTGGAGGGGGGATTCCCCCTGCATTTTCGGACAAAAAAGAATAGGTCAAATTGGAAAAAGTCAAATATTTTCGATCAAGTAGACCTAAACCTGCCCCAGAGGAGGTGACAGTTAACGATCCTGAAACAAGCAGGCCGATGCTGCCCCGGTAAAAATTGCACAAGTACACATCGGGCAATAAGGAGCAATATGTATGGTTGTTATACCACTCGGGTACTCTTAGACGACTTCCAGGATCTTGTACAGGTGATAAATTCAGGTAAGGACTGTAGTAGTCATTGGAAAAAATGTAACTGCAGGCTAAGGTCATGTCTAATTTATCATACAATAGCGTATGATCAGCTGCTTTAACAAAGAGTACCACCATAATAGCCAGAAAGCAGGTGCATGTCTGGGACTGGGCCATGGACTGTGCTCAAAAGCATTTAGTGTTACATCTACCCTTTCAGGGGGCTAAACATTTCAGCGACGATCTGGATGAGAAGGTGCACAGGACGCACAAGCAGCAGGTACCCTGCGCAGGAAGAACGGATCTCATCTGTCAACGTTCAGGACATTGCAGAGGGCTGTGACCCAGTAACCTTTTTCAGAGAAGAGGAAAAGAACAGAGCTTCAAGCATCGCCTAAAATGCAGTTTTTCTGTTTCCAAGAGAGGCTCCTTGATCAGGACTGCTAGGTATAAATTAGAGTTTGGCACGCTTTCCTCTGAATACGACCTTTTTATTTGTAAATAGCTTATTTATGCCATAATTTACCTCCTCTTACGAAGACAAATGATGTATTGTCATGCCCATAGGCTAATGCCAAAGGAAGATGACTGCAGAATTTGACCATAGATCATGGAACAGCGCTTTAACTATTTGAACAAAGATACCAATCCATGGAGCATCATCCAGGTGATTATCAGCCTCAATAAGACCCATGAAAGACAAATGTATGATTTGAGAGTATAGAATGATTTAAGTAACTGAGATATCATTTTTGGTTTAATTATAGAGATGAAAGAAACACAACAGGAAGGAATTAGCAGCTCCTGAAGAAGGGAAAGAATTCCCGAAACGCGTTGAGCTAATACTTGTCACCTAAACACTGGATATTGGACATAAACTATACAAGGATGAGAATTGTTTCTAGCCTTTGAAATATGTCTAGATAACCTTTGGACAGTTTATGTGAGAAGGATATTTTCAATTATTGTTTAAATTGTTTGCACACACACTGGTTTTGATGAATTTCTGTATAACAATTACTGTTATTATACATATTTATAAAAAATATCACATAAGCAACAGGTGGTGAATATTACTTGATTTTATTTAATGATCTTATAAAAATGTGGTTGTTTATTCAACATATATAGTGTGTGCAAGGGAAGGGAGTGTTCCACAAGACTGTGGACATCTGTTGTTCTTTACTATTGTCGACCACCCAGTATCAGGGTTGGTTTCTCCCCTGCACCCCACTACTGATCTTAAAACATTTGTTTAACCAATAGCGCAATTTGAGGTGTGCTCCCAGCTACATAGGCATTCAGTCCATTAACTTCATCTGGCCACGCCCCTTCCCAGCATCCTTTAAATCCGGAGGGCACGCGCATTTGTGTGCGCTTATTCAGCAAGTGTGTTCATAAGTGTGCTGTCTGTCTTGCTGTCGGTCCTGCTGCCTCTCCCGCTACCCATATTTGTATTACTTGTGCTGTGTTATGGTCTGTCTTTGAAGACTTATATAAGGACTATACTTCTATACTGAAGCTCAACATCATTTTGCTTATGAAAAAAGAGTAATATTACTCTGGTTTTCCTTGTTCTCGGTATTAACTGCATCTGGCCACGCCCCCTTCCCAGCATCCTTTAAATCCGGAGGGCACGCGCAGCATTCAGCAAGTGTGTTCATAAGGCATATGTTTGCTGTCTGACTGGAATATGGTAAAGTGATCTCTTCATAACTTGTGTTTGACTTTGATCCTTTTGTGAATACCTAGCTGACTGACTTTTTGATTGTTGGCACATTTACGTTAAATCAGCATGCCTGGTCTATACTGTCTGGTTACCGATATGCCACCTGTTGCTGACACGTGTTGCTGATGTACAACACACTCCTAAATTAACTTCACATACTATCAGCTTGACACGTAGTCTTAAAGTGACCCCCACCTCTGTGTACAATTTCTTTTTCATCAGATATAAGGAAGTACTGCTCTGTAGAAAATACGCCCTGCAACCTTAACAAAACATCCAATGACAAACGAGCTACACCTCCCATTGTAGTTGATGAATGCGACTTGAGTAACAAGGACAATGTCAACCTATTTACTCCTCCTGACTCATTGGTTGACGCTGGTTTTGTTCTAGCCGCTAGGAATGGAGGAATGGAGTGCTATCAGATGACGCGCACCGTCATTCACTAATGCTACTTGATTCCAGTAATGTGCATCTCTAACATTCCTAATGTGTTATGTGGACCCTTATTGGATGAGACTCTTGCACACTGCTCTAACCGCTCCCCTGGCCAAATCGTTGCGTAGGAACAGCGGGACCCTGTTGATCCCTCCATCATCCGAGGCGGGAAAAAAACCTCTCTCGCGCTCATATTGGTGACCATGTTGCAGGTCCCATCTCGGTGGGAGTTGACTCATATCTTGCGTTGTTTTTGCTTACTAAGTTATATGAAACATTGGATATGAAGCTGAATGAGCAGACTGTTCTGCTTCAGCTTCTCGTCCGTAAAAACAATGGTGACTCTTCTAACCGGACTCAGGCGGATGAACAAAATATTCATAAGCACCCTTATACACCCAAAATATTGACCCCAGTAAAGCGTCTAGACAATATCCACGATACTCCCTGTCCAATAATGAACAAATCAATCACCTTGTCGCTTCGATAGACTTTGCATTAAGAAAAAGAAGAGGTTACTTAATAATAATAACATTGCACAATCTCCTCAAACGCAAACTCTTACCCCGATTGTTGTAGCATCACAATCTCCTGACTGCTATTACCAAAACAAATTACGATATGTTTAAAAGAGTTGGCAATTCGGCCCGAAAATCCTCTATCAATAAAAAAACTAAAAACATGAATCAACAAGCACATATTAAGAACCTTGGCTCTCGTAAATTTTTACGAAATTTGAAATTAAAGGTTTAATTTGGCAAGTGCTGCGGTCACCAAGAAATACATCAAGATTCATCAGCAAAAAAATACATCCGTTTTCCCTTCAAACTCTAATACTCAAGATTTCGACTATGAGCCTTTAGACTCTTTGATTTGAATTAAGCGAACAACAAAGCACCATTCCTTTTCTTTCTCATCCCTCAACAACTGAGGGACAACAACACCGTGAAAAATCTGTTACCATAAACCTACCCACACTAGTTGGAACAAGCCAAAACCCTACTATCAACTTATCTCTGAATCTCTCTAATCCCTCAACATCAGAGGGATATCAACAATATGGTGTAAAAAGTGATAATACAAGACCACTTAAACCTAATCTTGCAGCTAAACCCATTAATAAAGACAAAAAGGGTCCTGAGCGAAACAGTAATTTAAAAAACAAATGTTCTCTTTTGCACCATCTCACTTTGCAGTGTAGCAGCCATCCATTTCCAACATACGATTTTGAATAGAACCAGTGTTCTGAACATTTTAGGCGATATTCCTTCACTGGAAGACCTGTATTTACCAACGACTATGATCTCCCAGTCAGGATCTGGATAAGGTCTGGCATGGTCATGAATATGATAGGGCAAGCCAGATCTCAATTGTTTGATCTTGGATTTCTTCTTATCAAAGAATCTTCCACAGACATGCCCAGCACTCCGTTATATTCCAAAATAGATATACCTACCTTAAACTGTAATCTAGAAATACTGCTTACATTTTTCTCCATTTATGATGGGAGACCATTTACCTTGACATGTAGACAAGAATCTTTGAACTTGTGCTCGCAAGTGCAATCAATCTCTGATCTGTGGCAATCTAGAGACAATAATTAACCTGTTCCGTTCACCAGGCTCTCATGCTCCCTTGCATCCTGGAACACAAGGGGCTATAAACATCTTACTTCTGACAAAGCCAATCCTCTCTTGAGCTTTGATTTCATTGTGCTTCAAGAAGTATGGTTGACTTCTCCTCCTGTTTGGGAGAACCATCTTCTTGCCCTAATCCCTACTAAACTCCACATCAGAGGCCGGCCCATGGCTGGACTATTGGTGGCTGTGAATTCCAAGTCGGCTTTTTCTATCTCTCCTTGGGCTTCTCCCAACATGTTTCTACAGCTGGTCAAAATTAAACTCTTTGCCGCAATATCACATTGACCAATACATACTGGAACCATGTTTCCATCCATTACTTCAATTTTCTGGACATTCTTTTAGATCTCATTACCATGGATACCACTATTGATCACACTATCTTAGAAGGAGACTTAAATATCAGGTGCATTCAACATTCTTCTGCTAGCCTTACTTCTGCAGCTATCCGTTGGAATGACCTAATGGAGGAGCGCTTGCTTCTCAAAGCTAATGGTTCTATAGCAGGTGATCTATCTTCTGCCTCGACTTGGCACAGAGGCAGTCAAACAGCGCTAATGGATTACATCTATATGGATAGGACTCTGTTTGCTCTCTCTGATAATTTTCACATTATCCTGCAGTCTTCTAGTGATCATAACCTTCTGTGATTGACATGGCATTGGAATAACATACGTTTCACTCCTACGACTTCGCTAGCATCTAATCCCACCATCTCTAATGCCAATAACAGATGTACATGACTCCTAGTCGGTGTTCCCTCTAAACTGTGCGCATGTGCGCTTGCCCGGCCTACTTCTGGGTGCCGCTCAAAAGACTTTTAGCAGCGCACACAGACCATTCTGACCTATTTTAAAATATTTAATAAGGCACAAGCCACAGCAATTCATTGAAATTTGCTTTCTCTTAAAATAAGCAAATAGACTTGATATTCTATTAATTTGCATTACACTACTATGCAAGGGTGACCGTAAACACCTAAAATCCCTAACAACAAAATACACAAATAAGAGGTTAAAAACTAATATGGAAAACTGGCTGCATGAACAGAAGCATTTAACCAAGATATGTCTGCACATATTAACCAAATAATGTTCCCTCCCCGCCCATGACTCCTAAGCTTGATTCTACCACACTTTTCCCTTTTGACTCTAACTTCTGCGCCAGAACACATTAAGATATTACTGGACAAACTTAACTCTTCCTCTGTTTGCTCTGCGAAAGGTTAGCAGACATGTACCTACATCCACTTGTTTTATGTTTGTTGTAATATGAATATAGTTCACGTGCCAGAATTTCTGTTACTGATTGTGCCTTAACAAAAGCGTCACCCACACGATACAATCGAACTACCAGCTAAAATATTGTATACGGACTGTAAGTAACGAGGCTACCTGGATGTGCAACCTTATCCCATAATTCCTCTTCTTTGTACATTGTCACGCACATGTGCAGCCCCCTTGCAAGTTAACGCATTATAAAACTAAAATATTAATTTGCCCTGTAAGGATTTTGAGAAGACGATTGTGATATTCAGCATCTCCTACTTTAGCATTACTAACATTACCCTATAAGTGGAGAGCAACATTGTAATATCATTTACTTTGCCTACAAGGGATAATGGGTATGGATTATGCCTGGGATTACTCGTCCATAGTATCAGGGCACCGGATATTCAGACAGGATAATGCTTTTCACACAATCTATCTTGTTTCCGAGTTCCTTTGGGCATAGACCTTCACAGATCATATGGTAACTCGCTGCTGTGCAAAAAAGGTTTCACTGAGCACTGTGTAATTCTGCACAATGATATAAGGGTGGGGTATGTTGCAAACAATCTTGTATGCACTGCAAAAGAATTGTGTACAAGCAGTGTCATGACATTCTTAAAATACACATAATATGTTGAGGCATTAAATATGCCTTGCTTGCAAAGTATTGTGGGTCTGCAAATATCCCAGTCCGTGTTTAATGCTACAATCCCTCTCTTTTTACAGTGCTCGATCAACTAGTATTTGAGGCTAGCACAGGGGCCGGGGAAGGGTATGGGTGGAAGAGCACAGGTCATCACTTCTTGCAGGTGATAAACAAAGCAGCAAATTTAAAAAACCAAGTCAGACGTTTTAGCAGTACACTGAAGGAAATGTGTTTTTTGTTTGATAAAGGATAGGAAATTCCAGTACACGTCTAGACAACAGCACCTTCTTTTTCTTTCGATGCTCAGCTGCTGAGGGCTTTTCAAGATAACCATGTTTTCTGTGTGTATCGTCTCTATCATCCCCCTGCATCTTATTTAACTGATGACAAAGAATTTCAGATGAGGGATTCATAGTTACTGAAGAAGGCACTCAATCAGTTGTGTATCTGATGAATTAATGCTGCTTATTAAAAGATGTTCTTCCCCTTAAAATTCCTGTTGCGATCAGGCATTAATGTTGAGTTCCTTCCTATGCCACTGCTCTACTGGTCACTAATTCGTAAACATTTCAGTGGAGCTTTATGGGTTGAAGCAACAAAACGTTCATTGTTTCTCGTTTTTGTTGAGCACTTTTTTATTTTTTAGGGAGTAAAGGTGGATGGTGTCTCTTAGCTGTAAAGCTGGCATTATCACTCCCCAAGGGACAATGTAATGTGGTTAGTAAGCAGAGGCATAGACATATTTGATCATCATATTCTGAGGTGCAGTTATTCTGATGCAATTATCACCCTTCCACAAATTATTAGAAGCATGTTCTCCTGGCACTTGAATTGCTTCATTAAAGTGGCACTTGAACTCCTATCAGCATGTTTTCTGACACATTGGGCCTCATTACGCGGTAGGAGGTAGCCATGGTGCTATTAGCATGGCTAGCATGGCTAATAGCACCATGGCTACCCCCTTACCGCATTCCGGGTACGGGTACCCGAAATAGGGACTTACCGAGTCATTCCAACCTTGGAGGACCCGGTAAGTCCCCATCCCGGGAACCATTCCCCATTCCCATTCAAGCCCCCATAGGGCTCAATGGGAATGGGGATGGAGCTAATAACGGTACTGCAATTTGCAGTACCGTTATTAGCTATGAAGTCCCTTAAAGGGTCCCATCCATAACGCCTGGTAAAACCAGGCATTGAGGAAGGGACCCGCTAAGGGACCTCGGAATAGGGTGGTAAGGGATTACCTGCACCAGTGACTTTACTGGTGCCAGTAATCCCTTACCACCTACCGCGTAATGAGGCCCATTGCCTTTAATTGGCATTAACCATCTGCAAATGTGTATTGTCTGAATTTCCTGACAGCCATATCAGTTTATGACAAGCGATACTTGTGTTTTGTAGTAGACATGAGTGATTTTCCAGTGGCATAAAATGTTTGCAAGGTACTGTGGCAGATGTTGCAGTCTTCGACCAGTTGATGAGTTTTCTGTTTAATCACATATGACATATTCCATTTTAGTCTGTGTTTGGAAAAAGTGTTTTAAGATTTATCAAGAATTGCAGTGGCTGGGAAGAGGAAATTCCTTTCCAAACTCTCTTCTGCAACAGTAGTTCACTAAATATGCATGCTCACAAAGTGGCTTACCTCATTAGTCAGTAGCGCACGTGGAAAATAATGTGCGCACAACAGCAAACAAGTTCCGCACATAGAGAAAAATAATTAGAGGGAACCTTCCTAGTCTATTGGAAGATCTCAATCGGCTTCTTACATATCCGGAACATGCATTATATGTATCCAGCACATGCATTATATCCAGACATGAACATATGCAATAATTTGTATGTCCCTATTCTGCAGATCTTTAAAACACCTTCTTGTGCTATGCTAAGTCATATAATTCCAAATCTCACGTGTATGATCCTGATCTTGTAGCCAGAAAATCTAAATATCGAGCTGATCGATGAGCATTACAGTCATGCTCACTATCATTGAGAGAACAAAAACTTAAAACCCTTATATGCGAGTATAGAAATTGGATCAAATCAAGAAGGGCAGTGATGTACCAACAAGATACTGAACATATGATTAATGCTATAGCATCCAAAAACTCTGCCCTAATATGCTGTCTCCTAAATAATGCATCTGGGGCGGTCGCAGTTGCAAGCACAAATCAATGCTGTGCAGGAAGAGGTTTGGATCATCTATTATAAAACTCTATATGCCAGTATCCTGCCATCTTGCTATTCTGATGAATCCTCTTGGACTGGTTCTGTCTCTATAAGCTTTGACATAGAGGATATTCTTCATTTTATCATGAAACTTAGCTAACCTCGAGCTCGCAGTCCGTCTGGACCGGGAGCATCAAATTATATGATAAAATCTCATCCTAATACGTGGGCTAAAATTCTCATATTTCTTCAAACCATTCAGTCCCATCAGATACCTGCATCTTGGAGGAAATCCATTATCGTTTTATATTTACAAAAAAGGAAATCGCTCAGCCCCGGAGAACTATAGACCTATAGCTCTGTTGGATGTGCATGGCAAGATTTTTGCCAGGCTCATCCTCAGAGACTCATTCTTGGCTCATCACCATGGATTATTCGGATCCCAATCAAACAGGGTTTGTTTCCGGTCTGGGCACCACAGTAAACCTTCACGTTCTTCATTCCATCAAGATGCACAAACGTCAAAATAACCAACCTTTCTTTTTTTTATTTTTTTTTATTGTATCCAGGTTTATTAAACCTTTACAAAACCTTTACAAAAAGAAAAATCTTAACAGAAAATTCCCAATAATAATTCACAATAAATAAAGTAATAATAAACAAAGCAAAAAGACATCAACAAAACACTCGCAGAGTGAATACAATTCCTAAAGAATTACCAGCAGATTTACATCATTAAAACTTGAGCATATGTTAAAACAAAAGCAAACAAGCAGTCAGATAAATGATAAATGCAATTTACAGCAAGCAAGTTCCCCAAAGTTATCTGGGATGATCTAAATGAAGACTCCAAATAAATCCAGAAAGAGCCAATCCTTCTCGCGTGTTTTTCACAAATGAACAATGTTGCCAAACAGTCAGTAGATTGGCCAAAGTACAGATACTTCAATAAGCCTAAACAAGAGTCTCGTAAGCTATTTATTTGAGTACAATGAAGGATAAGATGTTTAGCCATTTCAGGTACTAGATGACAAAATCTACATAGGCAAATCCTCCACCTTGATTTGATTTCTTCTCAACATAATATCCAGAGTGGGGAGAATATTCCAACGTAATCTTAACAAAAAAGCCAGAAACATTCTATTAGGGAACATAGTGAGAATCTTGGAGGTGGAGCCTCTTTTCTTATATTCGTGTGATAAGTGGCTCATCGATTTACGAGTGAATACTTTCTACAGTAACAGACCAATCGTAGTCCAGCAACTTCTTTTTAATTTTCATCGGGTTAGTAGTTAGTTTTCCCCAGGTCAGAATCAATACTTTGGAGAATCTTTTCACAAGAGTTACAGAATTTAATTTAAAAAACTGAGACATCAATGTTGCTTCCTACTAACTCATATAGGGTGTTTACTGATGGAGCCTTAATTTTTGCATATAGCGGAAGCCTCCTCCAATGCACACGTGCCACTAAAGAGGTATATCCCAATTCATATCAGATTGCAGTCAGGGGTACCGCGTTCGGTAGGCCGAGGATCCGTCTTCAAATTCCACCCTCAATTACATTCAATTTAGACACAATTTGCTCCATACAGTTCCAAACCATAAATCAATTTTGGAGCTTATTTCCCTTCAAAGAAAAGGAGAGCTGGTTTTATGGAGAATCTCACATATTTACGATTGATTTTTAGGATCTGATTTTCCAATAGTTTTGCTTTATTAGAAAGCACATCAAGCTGCCCTCTGGTACCCCTATACGCACCAACATGATAACCTAAATAGGCAAGGCTGCTAGAAATGCCCACCTTCAACCCCTCCAAGTTCCACGAATGTCTCGAGTTCTTGTATTTGCAAAAGGCGCTTATAAGAAGAGTCAAACAACAGGAAGTCTTTCGCATAGGCTAGCTAGACGACTTTACTGCGGGCCACTCTTGGAGCTAGCAATCCCTCTTTATACAGGTGTTAGCTGTGTCAGACACATACTGGTTAAAGACCCAAGGGGCCAAAACGCACCCCTGTCTCACCCCACTATACGTCTGAACGATAGTTCACATATCTCCCTTCTGACTAAGGCGGACTTTTCTACCAGCATTTTTATAGACCCCTTCCAGCAAGCTCTGTAAGCCCCTTGGTAGACCCATAATGCAAGCTTAAGCCACAACTTTTGGCGATCGACACAATCAAAAGCTGCTGAGAGTTCAACTGAGGCCATAAAAGTATGACCTTGTCCCTACTCAAAGCCACATCCTGAATACATTTGACCACAATGCCATTGATATAAGTAGAGTGGGCTTTAAGAAAGCCTGTCTGAAATGGGCTTAGCGGATGGCATCTTTTTTCCCAATCTTTAAGGTGTGACAGAATTAAGGCAGAGCAGATTTTGCAGTCTGCATCAATCAAGGCAATAGGCCGATCAGCCCTCCAGATAAGGTGCCTACGAGGCATTTTTATGCATGAAAATCTTGTAACTACGACAGCATTATTATTTTCCTGTGTACAGTTTACACACAAGTTTAGAGCAGGCTACTTTTGATTTTTATCTGCATGGATGTAATTTCAAGCCAGGGATAAATGCCTTCATGGAGCGCCATGTCCCTGCCACTTGATATATTGCATCAAACAATTTCATTCTAACACTTATATACAGATACGGCTATCTCCCGACGGTAATCTATCGGCTTGCTTCCATTGCAACGCCTAGAGGACTTAAGCAAGGATGCAACCTTTCATCCTCCTTATTAAGCTTCTTTATTGCAGATATGAGGCTGATTGGGCGAGGTTATTTCTGATCCTCCGAAGTTGGGGGGGGGGGGGCAATGCATCCCCTGACTGTTTTATGCTGCTGATCTTGTGCTTCTTGCTTGAACACCCAGGGGTTTGCAAGCGCTCCTGACCCAACTGGGTCAATATGTAAACACAAATCTTTTGACCATCAATCAGACCAAAAGCAAGATCATGATAGATAGTCCTAAACGGTATAGGACTCTTTACAAACCTAAATGGTCATTACACCAGAGACCACTGGAAACTGTTAATGAGTATAAATATCTTGGGCTATTCATTAGCAACCATGCTTATGATTTGCCTTATGTACAAGATCTCCGGACCAAACGTAAAACTGCTACCGCTCAAGCCAAAATTCTTCAAGCAAAATATGGAAAATTTTACATTAAAACCTGTAATTACCTTCTTTAAGCAGAAGGTCACGCCGGTTCTGGTTTATGGTGCTGAAACACGAACCCTTAGCCCTGAAATATTTTGTTTCAGAATGGAGGGCCTCTTTTGGAGGACAGTCTTAAAACTACCAAATTCCACTCCGATGTGTAATATTAGGCATGAGTTGGGAATTGCTTCATTGTACGCCATTTATATGTGGAAACTTTTATCCTCATATAGGAAATATCTTTCTTAACTCCCTCATGAGCACCATGTCAAATTATGTGCGAGACTTGTCATTGGCCTCAAGCCCAGGGATCGTATCTCTCCAGGACTGAAATCTCTGCACTGGCTCCCAGTGGCTGTGAGGATTAAGTTCAAAACCCTCTGCATCATCCACAAGACCTTCTGGGGCCTCAATACCTTCAACTCTCTTCCTAAATATCTTCCTTCTCGAGCTCTTCGCTCATCCACCTCCAACTCCCTCGGGGTCAGTCGCTTCTCCAAGCAACAAGTTGGTGGTAGATCTCTCTCTTCAGCTGGGGCCTCCCATCTGGAACAGCCTCCACGCCTCCCTGAAACTTGAGGATAACCATCTCCGGTTCCGGAAGCACCTTAAAACCTTCCTCTTTGCTTCTGCTTTCTGTCCCCCTCTCCCCTGCTGAATTCCTGGCTGATACTGAGACTGCACTGGTTACCTGGCCACCCTTCTGCTCTCAGGCCCCACCCTGCCTATTGCACACCTGCACTGCCTCCCTGGCAACCCCTGCACCCGGGGACTGTTTTCTGTATCCCTACAGTAAGCCCCCCACCTGACCCCCCACCAGCACTTATGTCTGCACTTGCCACCAGCTGACTGTTTTTTTTGTATTCATCTTGTTATTTTATTATCCCATGTACTGCACTTTCCCCTCCCCCTCACTCCCTGCACTTTTCCCTTTCCCCCTTCCCTTGCACTTGCGTGATCTGAATGACACCTGGCCTAGTAAGATCGTTGCCTGTCTTCCCTCTGTTCCCCCTCTCTTGCCTCGTCCCGCCTTGATACACTTGTGTATAGGTGCATTATAAATGCCTTATCATATCATATCTCCTCCCAAATGCGAAGTTGGAGAGAGAAAATACATGCAACCATGGAATTTAGGAATCCCTGAATCCATACCCCTTAGTAATCCAGAAAGAGCAAAGACAAAACTTTGGTTGCATGACTGGATAGTGACGAGAGAAAAATGTTTAAAGACGCACCACTTCTCGATAAAAAACTTTTAATAAATCAGAACCCTGTATAAAGACATTTCCAGCTTCTGATTTGAGAAACCAGTTTGAGATTTTGGCTTGATCTGTGGAAGACGAAAGATGTCCTTGCCAGACGTAAACAAATCAATGTAATTTAAAATATATAAGGTTTTGCTTGAAAATGGATCAATGTGAAACTATCAAACATTTGATCTCTGAATGTCCTGCTTTACTTCAGGAACGGAAAAGTATTTCTACCTGTTCTTATCTGATTACTGCATTATTACGTCAGATATATTGTGGGAAGTCATATTCTACTCTCACTATATAATGATTAACATAGCAGCTGTTAGTCTAACATTGTAGGGAGTTGATTGGCAGCAGTACAGCAGTCTCTGAATCGTCAAGTACACCAGCCATTGACTGAATCAAAGTGTAAAATCTATGAATATCCTTGTCAAATTTGCATTATCATATGTGATGTTTAAAGTCTTGAGGAATGTGACTTCTTATACTATCCGTTTATATAAAATGGAAATGATAAAGTGCCCGCCTTCAGTTTTGGAGAGCATGTATTATATCTATTATGCACACACGCTAGAGGTGAGATTTTATTTTTCTCTGTTCTTTTTTGATAAAGATGTTTATGTATCATCTCAGACTTAAGTTCAAGGGTTTTATCTTTCATCTTTTAATTGTCTTTTCAATTGTTTTAAGTACTCTGCTCAAGTGTTAAATGGCAAAATGTAATATCTTGATCTTGATTTTGTATTTTATGTTAACTATTATATTGTAGTGATAATGAAATAATTTGAAATATTGATTGTAATCAGCTAAAACAAATAAAAATAATAGGACACGCAGAGGTAGATTAATAGCTAACTCAAATAACAAAATGTACAGAAGATGCACAGTGTACATTGCAAGAGAGTAGAGGCAGAGGGAAGTGGAGACAATGGAGTAAGGACACCAAGAACATTGTGCAAAAGGGAGGGCAAGGGAGACAAAGGAATGAGGGGGAGACAGATGTAGAGGAGAATCTGAGAGACTGAAAAGAAGGGATAGGGAGGGGAGAGAAATGTAGTCTCGGATAAATGAATTGGTAAGGGAAACCAAGAGAGGGAACAGGAATGGGAGACATGGTGATGGCTAAGATTTGATTAAAATGGAGGGGGGATGTCAAGGAGTGCGAGTTGAAGGCAAGAGTATGAGATTAATGTGCAACCCTTCTGTGGCCCGGATAAACAAGGATTTATTTTTTGTTTTTTTTGTTTGTAGAACAGAAGCGGAAACCTTGTAATAGTTGGTGTGACCAGGACAATGTGCTTTGAACATAGTTTTGAAAAGTGTGCATGTCAAAAGGTTGTTTAGACGGTCAGATAGCACAACGAGCTGAGTGCACGTTCCTGACATCTGTGTGCAGCCTGCTGATGCAGGTTCAAATCCCGGCAGGGACAACTCAACCTTTCATCCTTCCGAGGTCGATAAATTGAGTACCACGCTATGGGATAATATCATCTGCTATCTCAGCGCTCAGATGCCTGCGGGCTTGTAGCGCTATATAAAACTAGATTTATTTTCTGTAGAAAGGAAAGTTGGTACCAAGCCATTTGTGCCTTCCTTGCTATGTGCTCCTTGAAGGAAAGGCATCTGTTGATGTCGAACCCAAGGGACTTCGCATAGGTGGTCGTGAAGCCCTTCATAGCGGAGGTGCCAGGTCTGGATGTCAGGGAAACACTGTGTGAGAGAGAGCAGTTAAGCAGCCTGCAGCGCCATTGGAACAGCGTCAATGCGTTGCCATGGAGATGCACATGCTGCAGAGAGACGCGCTGCTGGGAACTGGACAGAAGAGGAAAGAGTTTACAATGTAAGACAGTGAGCCGTGGTAATTGTGTGCAAAAGCGGCAGTGTGATGTGCCGTAAAGCTGTAGACCAGAGCACGAAACGGGGGCAAAAAACAACTGTGTGTAATTTATCTGCAGCACAAGAGTTTTCACAGTCTACTAGTGGCTTTTGGAGGACAAGGTTGTAGGAAAAGACTGAAGGATAGAGCAATTTTCTTACTACGACTGCCTACCCCTTTCCTAGTACTAGAGTGTGCTGGTAGGCCGCTTAATCAAATAGGGACAGGATAAGAAAGTGAAAAACACTTATCACCTATGGTCTCGTACTATTTTCAAGAGATGTTAAAACTCTAGGTTAATATTTCAACCCTGTCCATCCTAGGCCACAATCATCCATGTATAGAAAAAGTGTTAAAAGGAACACCTATGCGTATTGTCAGCAGTACTATTGTGGGTACATAATATTTTAATAGCCCATAGACTAACTGTGTTTCCCTAGGGTTACTTAGGTAAAAAACGAAGAAGAAAAACCCAATCAAAAGATGGTGTGTCAAAGAGAGTGACCACACCAATTGGGAAAACAAAGAACACAAAACACAACTCCACATTCTCTGTGAGTACTTTTTCTAAACGGGAAGTGTGGTGAGTAAAAAGGTCTCTCAGAGCTTAGGTAGGCTTATTTTGGCCTCCTCAATGTAGCAACCACTGTCTAACGGTTTCAGTGCAACAGGTGTTGATATGGCCCCTTTCTTCAGGACAGTCTTCGTTAGCATCTGGTACAATAAGGCATTCAGTAACCAGGACTAGTGTGTGGGGTATACATTACCACACTTTAAAGTGCAAAGACCAGGAAAAGCTCGGAAGGGAATACCAGGTAAAAATGGAAACCTAATCCAGGGTCACTTCTCTGCTGCAGCTCCAAGTGGATTGGCTCAAGAATATGCATTTTTCGGCCATTGAAGTCTCCCAGGCAGCAGAGTGCCTGAAGTCAGCCGCTCCATCTGACCCTATTCCGCTGGCCATTTTGGAAAAGATTCTGCCGGATATGATCCCCTGGGTAGTGGAGGCTGTAAATTCCTCCTGTCAGTCCGGCTAGGTGCCACCTGAATTGAAGCAGGCCATGGTGATCCCGCTTCTTTAAAAAAAAAACCTCACTGGATATGACTGTGCTAGCCAATTTCCGTCCTATTTCTTTGCTTCCCTTTTCTATGAAGCTATTGGACTCTCTAAGAGCCCCCCTTCTTTCCTCCTTTTTGGAGTTTTCTTTTTTTTTTTTTTTTACCCCTTTCAGTCGGGATTCCGCCCGGGGCGAGGCACCGAGAGTGTCTTAGTGTCTGTGGTTGATGATCTTACCATGAACTCTGATCAGGGCGGAGTGGGAGCCCTGATTTTATTAGATCTGTCAGCAGCTTTCGACACAGTCAACCACGCCGTCCTGCTATCCCGCCTACAGACGGCTGGCCTCTAGGGCCCGTCCTGGGTTGGTTTGCGGCTTTCCTCGCTGATAGGGGCCAATCTATATCTCTGCCTCCTTTTCTCTCGCCTTCTTGGGTTCTATTGTGTGGTGTTCCTCAGTGGTCGGCCTTGTCCCCTATGGTTTTTAACATCTATATTCAGCCGCTAATTCGCCTCATCCGTTCTTAGGGTTTACGTTGTTATTTCAATGCCGACGACACACAGATACTGGTCCGTTAGGATCAGGGCATGATGGCCCTAAAATTCAGTTAATGTCTGTCGGCAGTGGGAAATTGGATGAGTGTGAATTGGCTGAAGCTGAAGGGGGACAAGTGTGAAATCTTGGTGGTGGGTTCTTCTCTGACCTCTGCTGGTATGGTCTGATGTTTTTTGGCCTTCAACTTTGGGTGACTGTCCCATTACGGTGAAGGTGGTTGGGAATCTAAGGGTCCTTCTCTCATCGGACCTCTCAATGGCATCTCAGGTTAGTGTGGTCTGTAAGACCAGTCACTTTGTTCTCAGGGTTCTGCGCAGAGTTCTGCCTTTTCTGCCGGCCTCCTGTAGTGTCCTCTGTGATTACCAGCAGGATCGATTATTGTAATGCGCTATATTTGGCTCAACCTCTCGGGCTGGTGCATCGTCTACAATTACTGCGAAACTTGGCTGCTCTGGTGGCTACTGCCTCCCCTTATGCAGTCCACAGGTTCCTAGTGATTGTTTCGAATGGCAAAGTTTCGAAAAATGCATTTTTTTCTTTTTATTTTTTTAATGGGTGGTCCCCCCAACCCCTGTTTTTGTTACCCCTCAACGCCGATTTTAGTTTAAAAAAAAACTTTACCTACAAAAAAAGCATTTTTTCAATGCATTTTTTGATGCATTTTTTCCAAACTTTGGCATTCGAAACTATATATTCGAAACATTGCTTGTATACCGAGTCCACATAATTCCTGTGCTTCAGGCGCTTCATTGGCTTGCGTTGGCACAGAGGATTCAATTTAAGGCTTTATGCCTGGTACATCGTGCCTTTTTCAAGCAGGGACCAGATAATCTGCAGGATAAATTCCCCTGCTATGTTCCTGTTAGGCGGTTGCGCTCCGGAAAAGCCAACTTGGGGTTGTCCCAAAGGTTCGCCAGATTCGTGTGGACGGAGGGGCATTCTCGTATGCTGCCAGTAGATTGTGAAATTGGCTGCCCGTGGGTCTTAGAGACATGGCAAACTATCTCCAAGT
Organism: Ambystoma mexicanum; assembly: GCF_040938575.1. Lineage (NCBI taxonomy): Eukaryota > Metazoa > Chordata > Amphibia > Caudata > Ambystomatidae > Ambystoma > Ambystoma mexicanum. Next base: position 319,228,215 of record NC_090926.1, on the reverse strand, counting down.
CAGATAAGCATTGAAAACTTTGCTGTTTTAGGGTTACTGTTGGGGTTTATATTTTCAGTTCGCGCTACAAATACCCATAACATATGCCCATGCAAACTGTTACAGCCAATTGCATTAAGGGAAAAGTCAGTTAGCCCTCCCAGATATAGCTGCTACATGCCCACTGCTTCACATGGCCACACACAGAAATAATGTGCTGAGTGCAGCTTCATTTAGCTAAATTGTTCAATTGTGTACCACGTTAAACTTCTACTTATGATACAGCCTCAGATGCTGAAGTGCTGCCATTGTAAGCCATGTAAAGCCAGGAATGCCAGGTATAGTCATATGTAAGATACAGCCTCACATGCCCCATCATATGTATTTTCCAAGGCATAGCCTTGTATCACTAGGCCCACCAGCAGTAGGACTTTTAAAACAAGGGTTGGACAGGCTCCAGTGGAGCCAGAAGACCACCTTTCCTTCCATATCATATTTAGTTATACACCCACCTAGAAGGATTTCTACTTTGCAGTCTTGTCAATAGCAGATCCAGTTGTCTGTATTTAATAAAGCTGATTTTGCAATGCAGCAAACCAACCTGACAATATAAATGATGTCTGTAAAGAAAAGCATTGGGTAAAGGGCGTACGATTGATTGTATTGTTTTCTGTTTGGCGCATGCCAACATTTTCTTTTTTTAAATTTAAGTAATACGCCGTACTGTGATTCAACTTGGTGGTCCTTTGTTTCTAAACTTCAACAGGATGCAAAGCCCAAGTCAGTCTTGGTGGAAAACATGTGACAGACTATAGGATGAAAAGTTACTAACAGCAGGCTCTTAAACTCACTGAATACAGAGCTTTAAATGTTTTCCACAGTTTGCAAAGAAAGAAATGTCACACAAACACATTGTATTGTTTAATTATAAAGCGCTTGGACACAAAACGAGTGCTTCAAAGTGCTGCAAGACGGGTGGGGGAGGGGCGCATGGGATACAATCATTCATAAGGCCTTGGAGAATTCCGAATGATATACTATAATAATAAGCCTGATGACATTTCTGCTAATCCAAGTGCGTTAACAGGTAGTGGGGGAGTGGATAGAGGGGGGGCTGGACAGAGGGGGTACATGAATAACAAAGTGACAGGCTGCTAGTGCGTGACTTGAGGGTAGGGGGGGAGAGGTGGAGGCATGTAACAACTCAACAGTCATTCTAGGGAACATTTCGTGCTAGAATGTACACAAGTGGACATTGACATAAGGGGAATGGATCAGGGGAGGGGGAATGGTTAAGTTCGTAGGGCAGTTTAAGGTGTGCCGCTAACATAAGTAATACTGGTTTACAATGCAGGGGAGGCAAGGGGAGACAAATGGGGAGACGGGCAACGAACTTACTGGGTTGTGTGAAGTTTGTGTAAGTGCTTGATTAATTGCGCAGACAGGAAGTGCGAGTGATGGAGTAAGGGATAAGTGCGCTGAGTCCAGGAAGGCTAGGTTAAGTGCAGAGGGTAATCTCATTGGAGAAGTGCATAGTGTAGCAAGTGGTGCGTGGGCCTGGAGGCAAGTGCAGGGACTGGTGTGGGTGCCTGGGACCTGTAGGGTTCTGATGTGATCCAGGCAACCTGTCAGCTAGCTGAGCAGGAGTAGAAGGTGGGGGGGTAGAGGCAGAGAAAAGGCAGAGGAGAAGAGGAAAATCTTAAGGGTTTTACATAAATAGGCACACGTAGATAGCTCCTTACACACTTAATGATTCCTAAAATCCCGCCCAAGTACTAATGTGCAAAATGTTCACATTCCTTATGTCAAGGGATACTGATTTCATTGGACCTGTCTGAGGTTCTTGTGGTAGTAGTGCACGCATTAGTATTTGTTAAATAAAGTATTTAGAGTTTCAAAACCACAGTGATTGATTTCAGGCCAGTAGGTGTTTCACAAAGCAAAGTACGTTGGGCGCAAATAAATCACTTTTTCACAGCTTTAGTTAATGAGCCATTTCATTGGCCACTGGCATGTCCTGTGTGACCAGAGATCGGAGCGTAAGTGGGAGAGTTAGCAGCTGTTACCTCTGGCGACCCCTAATTGAAGTTCTTGGAGAAAACTACTGTTACTGTTTTAGCAGATCTGTGATGCAATTACTGGGAGAGTGGCAGCACTTACCGGTGCGTCATTACTTTGAATGGAAAAGTAATCAATGCACCTCATTGCGGCAGTTATTCTTTTACTGAAACAGCACTGTAATCTCCTCAGAAAGTCTGCTATACTTATAACATGACATTGCTGTCACTCCACAGCTGCGATGTTGCCATACTATTCGTGTGTTACTATCTGACTTTCTCAGCTGGACTCCTAATATTTGATTCACTGGGGCAGTGCGCGCCTTACTCAGCAGGACTACTGTGTTTCTAATGGCACGGGGCGCAACACGTGATCAAGTTATATGCTGAAGATAGTCGCAACTTAGTAGTGAATAATTCAGCAAAATGTTCATAAACATCAGTAAACGTAAATTCACACATCAGGTTCGTGGTATATCAGACATCAGTTTAATGTGAACAGAATATCTTAAATTTCGTTGAAGCAGACAGAAAATGGCCAATGCATTTCGGACCTATCTGGTCCTTCGTCAGGGCAATTTCTGGCTAGAAGATATGTCCGAGTACCACAAAAATATGTGATGGCATGCCGCAAAATAGTCTGATTAAAATGATCCATCTACTAGAGCTCTAATTTATGGGCTATAAGGCAAATTGCATTGCTCTCATCAAGAATCCTAAGACTTTGCAAATAATATCCAACCACAGATGTTCCCAATGATTAATACAGTGGACCCAGTTGTGAGATTCACAAGGTGAGACGGTTCTCCAAGGTGTGAGTGTCCTGCACAGTCAGTGAAACTGTGCTTAAAGGCGTGAAAATCCAGCGTAATGATTTAGACCATTCTCCAAGTGACAGACTTGCACCAAATGATTTAAATACGCTCCCAGCCTCAATTTCTAAAAATCGTTTTGGGTTGGGTGTACCTCTACATCTGTACACCCCTCTTGTGAAGAGGGGTACACAGATGTACAAATACACCCAAACCAAAACGATTTTTAGAAATTGAGGGACAGGCTTGCATTGCATCTGTGCCTTCATTTCTAAAAATCGCTTTGGGTTGGGTGTACCTCTACATCCGTGCACCCGGGTATAGAAGTATACCCAACCCAAAACGCTTTTTAGAAATTGAGGGACAGATGCAAAGGAAGAGGCTTTTGCTTTGCATCTGTTTCTCAATTTTTAAACATCGTTTTTTACCCGGCTTTCACCCGGGCCGTCAGAGAGAGACACAGTATGGATGGAACAAAGGGCTATCCATACTGCGTCTCTTCTCTGCGGCCCGTTGGTGGGGTCCTCAGCCCCGACTTCATTCTGCCGGGGGTTGCCCGGCCCCAGAGCCCCTGCGTTCAATGGGTGGAAACTATGCTCTGATGGGCGAGTCTTGTACCCAAGGTGCCTTTTAAGTATGAACAATACTTTATACAGGACACTGTGCCTAGTGGCTGGAAGCGCCCAAAGAGAGAGAAACTGTGGAGGCCCAAAGAGAGAGAAACTGTGGAGGCGGGTGATGGATATTCACTGGGTGTAACTGTTTCTTACATTATGAGATTTTCCTTGAAGGAGTCTGTACTGCCAAACTTGTGACTCACATCTAATATTTGAGTACTCCCTCAATCAGAGTAATACCCAGTGTGTGGCCCTGTACTGTGAGGTTTGAGATGAAACCCATAAGTAGCACCGCTCTATTGTTAGTTACTCGAATCCAGTGAATTATCCTGTTCTTCAATGTGGGAAATCCCACTCGGTGGGTTTCACTGCTATGTTTTGGTAGCCTCCCACGCGATGGGATTGCACTCGCAAGAGTCTGCTTTACGTCCATTGAGCGAGACTGTGCTTTCACGTGTGATACACATGTATGCCGTTCCTCATTGACTGCCCATATTATTGTTGTTTACTCACCTTGTCAACAACCTTATTTACTCAAAGGCATTGTTTGCTACATATGAGAGTGAGCATTACGTTCACGGACACTGATGCGCAAACATTCTGTGGCACTGTAACAGATGGAAAGCATGATGTATAGACTTCCCATCGGAACTAACTGGTGAGCAGTGATTCTGGGACAGAGTAATACATTGGGTAGCATTGCGTGCAGAGTAACAGGTGAGCAAACATTACATGCACAGCACTGATAGGCACGTGGGACACTGTAACTGACGGCATTTTAGTCAATTTGCAGTCACGGGTGGACAGGCATTATGCACACAGTAATTCATGGATATGCCTATGATGAGACAATACCTACAAGGCAAGCACAATAAATGGTCAACAGGTCTTCTATATTGCAATAACTGATTGAGAAGATGTATGTGCATAGTAACTGGTGGGTAGGATAGCTCAGTGAGTTAAGGGCTTGCCTCAGAAATCTGTGTTCAGCTTGTAGGTCACCAGCCCAAATTCTGGCAGGACAATCTCGGGCTTTCATCCTTCCAAGGTCCGTTTGTGTGCTGTTACATTGGTTAAGAATAACACCTACTCATACTACAGCACTTAGAAGAGGGAGTGATATTAAGTCCTATATAAGACTGTGATATGTGCATATTAAATGAAGGCCAGGTATTTGGAAGCAGAATAACTAATCGGTAAGCCTTTTATGCTGCATGAATTGGTTGGTGTTAGGGAGAATTCTCATTTATGGCTAATTTCCCTCACCTAGTGAGTCCCCCAGCAGCTTTGCTGGATCTCTGGAGTTTATTTTTTCCACTTGGTAAGAGTGAGAACTTTTCCCCACTCTTCCCTATGTTTTGCTATGTGTTTCTACCTGGTTTTATGATTGTGGACTCTGAAGTCCTTCTTTTTGTGTGTCGCACAGCACCTTCAGTGCTGTGGCACAGGGTTGTCTTTGAGACTTCCCCCGACTCCATTTCTGAGGCGACTGCTGTCCCCCAGAAAAGGGTAAGTTACCATTAACTTTACTTAGTCAATCTACCACAGATTCAGTACACCCCCATCTTCCATGGAGTACTGGAAAGGGTTAACCTGTATCCCTTTTTATCTGTACCTCCTAGAGCATTGTTGCGCTCTTTTAACATTTAGACTTGGCTGGTGGCAGTGGTATCTACCCTAACTTTTCTACCACGATTATATTAGATAAACGTGGTACTGTTCTTGGCTATTCTCCAGCATGGGGTCTGGCATGAATTCACATGCTCATGAATATTCCCCGTCGTCAGGCTGGGAATCCTCGGTAAAGAAAAAATCAGTATCAGTTTCGTTTCTGATCTGTCTTTCGTAGTAGTAACCAATCACTGATCTCTGCGTCATACTGACCACAGCCAATGACTGCCCTCTCCCTAAGCCACGCCTCTGGCAGCCATCTTCAGATTTTTACCACACGTTCAAGTGTTGGGATCCTCGTGCTATTGCTCTCGAGCGTTAGTGCTTTTTTTTGCGTTTTTTCTCAGAAAAATTTCTCTTTTTTCCGTCAAAAGAGCCTGAAGCTCCACCGTTCCTTCATCCGATCAACGGGGACCCGTGTCGGATTCGTCTACGCCCCTCAAGGGTGAAGATTTCGTCGAGCCACGCTTTTGGAGGACTGCAGAAGTTTCTCAGGCCCATCTCGGACATGGCCCAAGAGAAGGGAAGCTCGACGCCCGGAAAGCTGTTCAGGTTCTGCCCTGGATGCCAGCTTCAGAATGTCTTTAAGGAGGACGAAAACTCCCTTTGCCTTTACTGCCTACATGAGGACAAGACGCACGTGGAGAAGGACTGTGCGTATTGCGGCAATATGTCGGAGCGGACTATGAAGGACCGCCATCAACGTCTCACCAACTGGCTGGAAGGAAAGAGCCCGTCAGGCGAGAAGAAGAAGAAGTCCGAGCGGTCTTCTAAGACCTTTGAGGGCGCCCCGGCGACGGGGGTCCAACAGAAGGCCAAGCACCGCGAGTCGCTGGCACCGGGAGCGCCGAACGGTCGGGCTCTACGGGCGCCAGGCAGGGCGCATCCTCCCCGGCGCCATCAACCACGAGCCAACGCTCTGGCTCGGGTAAGAGGAAGGCCGAGCACCTGGCAAAGCTCCTGGAGAGACCCCGGTCGTGCCCTAAGGCCCCATCGGAGGGGGAGCGAGGTGGTGACCCTCCCCCCAAGGAGAAGGCGGTGAGCGCACCTAAGGTGGTGAAAGCCTTGATCCATCCGGCCAAGGCCTCTATCGAGACAGTCGCGGCGGCCCTGGCTCAGCCTGTGAAGGCTACACCAGTGGTGGCGACCCCGGGGCCCAGAATCTCCCTGCCACCGCGGAGGGAGTCCTCTTTCATGCCCATCGACAGGACCCCCGTGAAACCTCCGACGGAGAAGAAAAAGGGGGGGCAGGAGGTCGTCGTGGACTCGGCCTCAACCTCTGAGGAGGAGCTGATCGAAGTCTTAGGCCACGGCTCTGGCGTGGAAGAAGGCCATCCTGTCGGGAGGGACCCCGACGTGGAAGACGACGAGGGCGTCGAGGGTGCTGATGGGGCTCCTGATCGCCCGTCGGAACTCCCTCAACCAGTGCCGCAAGACAACTCGGCGGCCATTTTGTTGGCTATACAGTCCTTATGCTCGGAGATAAGGACGAGACTGCCTTACCACCAACGGAGGAACCGCTCCCGAGGGGGGACCCGGAGCCAGGCCCTTCTGGGAGCCCTCCCCCTAAGAGAAGGAGGATTCATCCTCCACCTCCTTTTCAGCCATCGCGCCCTGCTCAGCCCTCCTCCCCGTCCACGACACGTGGGGATGATACGGGGACTGACACGGCCGCGACGGGTACAGACGACGAGGTTAACGACGAGGATCTCCCGTTGTCACCTCCCACCCGGGCTTCCCCGCCCGACGAGATTGGATCGTTTCACTCCATGATCGCCAGGGCATCCGAGCTTTTCCAGCTCTGCCCGGAAGAGAAGAAGAAGGAAGGTTTCCTTTATGAACGGCGCGAGACCAAGAGGAAGACGGTCCTCGCTGTACCTCTACTAGACGATATTTGGGATGAGGGCCTCGCCCTCCTCAAGAACCCATCCACGACGCCGGCTAGAAGGGATCGGTATGAGAAGAAGTACTGGGTCCCGGACGCAGCCCCCTTGTGCCTTCGGGCACAGCCGACCCCGGACTCGGTCGTCTCCGCGGCGGCCAGGAAGAAAGCGGGGGGGTGGGGCGTGGCCTCTACGTCAACCTCCCCGCCGGACGGCGAGGGAAAGAAATTAGACACGATGGGACGCAGAGTCATCTCGTCGGCAGCGACGACGATTAAGGCGGCCAACGCCTTGGCTATCGTAGCCCGCTACGGAAGGGAGTTGTGGTACAAACTGGCCCCCCTGCTGGACTTCCTACCAGACGACAAGAGGGCGGAAGCCCTAGAGATCTTGCAGGAAGGAGAGGTGGCATCGGACCACGCCATTACGATTGCGACGGACATCGCTGACACTGGATTTCGCCATTTGGGCAACGGCGTGTGCCTTAGGCGGCGTGGATGGCTCAAGGCTACTGACTTCCGTCAGGACGTGCAGACCAGAGTCTTGGACCTGCCGTTCGACGGAAACAACCTGTTTGGGAAAACAGTGGACGATTCCCTTCAAGCCATCAAGGCGGACACGGAGACGGCCCGGGCTCTTGGGGTTCTCCAGCAACGGCGGCCGCCCTTTCGGAGCGGCGGAGGCAAACAGGGTGCCTCCAAAGGTTCCAGCGGCGGATTTTCCACCTACCGTCAAGCGGCCCGTTCGTCGTCACAGGAAGCTTACAGGGGACGAGGCAAGTCAGGCGGTCCCCGCCGTCGTCGCCAAGGAGGACAAGGCAGCAAAGCCTCGTCGAAGCAGGACTGAAACGGCCGTGGGGTCGGGCCCCCACCGAAGCACCCCGGTGGGAGGCCGGCTGGCGAGCTTCGTCAGCGTGTGGGAGTCCATCTCCACCGACCGTTGGGTGCTGGACGCCCTAGCTCAGGGTCATACGCTCCAGTTTCTAAAGAGGTGCCCGCGCGTCCCCCCCGTGGCCAGGAAAGAACATCACGTCCCTCAACTTCTCTTGGAGGTAAAGGCGATGCTCAAGAAGGGCGCCATCGAGCTCGTCCCAAAGAGGCTTCGGGGCTCCGGAGTTTACTCAAGATACTTCCTCGTGAAGAAGAAGACGGGAGGATGGCGTCCCACCCTGGACCTACGACGACTGAACAAATTCATCAAGGCACAGAAGTTCCGGATGGTCACCCTCCAGCACGTCCTGGGTCAACTGGAGGAGGGCGATTTCCTGTCGTCGTTGGATTTGGAGGATGCCTACTTCCATATCCCCATCCTAAAGGGACACAAAAGTTTCTCAGGTTCGTGGTCCAAGGGCGTCCCTACCAGTTCAGAGCCCTTCCCTTCGGATTGAGGTCGGCACCCAGGGTGTTCACCAAGTGCCTTGCACCGGTGGCGGCGCAGTTGCGCCGAGAGGGGATCCACGTCTACCCCTACCTGGACGACTGGCTCATCCGAGCAAAGACGAAGGAGCTCGCCGTGGAGCACACGGCAAGGACCGTCCAACTACTCACGGACCTGGGATTCTCCATAAACTACGCCAAGTCCCACCTGGTGCCCGTGCAAGACGCACTGTTTCTGGGAGCGAAGCTCGACACAGTGTCGCTTCTGGCCTCTCCGTCGGAGGAAAGGACGAGGGCCATCTCGGGCAAGGTGCAGCGGATGCTGGTTGCGGACGCGGCCAGGGTGAGGTCCATCAAGTCCCTCCTCGGAATGATGTCTTCTTGCATTTATCTCATCTGCCTGTGCAGGCTCTGGATGCGCCCATTGCAGGAGTTCCTGGACGCGCGCTGGATCCAGACGACGGGCAGCTTCGAGGAGAGGATCACACTCGACGAGAGTTTCCGATCAGCGATCCGGTGGTGGGGCACCCGCGCGCATCTGACGGCGGGCATGGACTTCCAGACCCCCGACCACCAGGAGACAGTGACCACGGATGCCTCCCTGGAAGGCTGGGGAGCGCACACCGAAAATCTGCACGCGAGAGGCCTTTGGCTTCCGACGGAGAAGTCCCTCCATATCAACGTCCTGGAGCTCCGTGCAGTGTTTTGGGCCCTCAGGTCCTTTCTTCCGTCCCTCAAGGGCAAGGTGGTGAGGATCTTCACCGACAACACCACCACCATGTTCTACATCAGGAAGCAGGGCGGTACCAGATCCCCAGCCCTGTCCAAGGAGGTGCAGGATCTGTGGCATTGGGCCGTCGCCCAGGGGATGTTTCTGGTGCCGTTTCATCTGGCAGGGAAAAAAAACACCATCGCCGACTCGCTCAGCAGAGAGCTGCGCTCGTGCCACGAGTGGGAACTACGACAGGATCTAGTGGACCGCCTCTTCTGACGGTGGGGCACACCCCAGATCGATCTGTTCGCGACGGCGACGAACTCCAAGTGCCGGAGGTTCGCCAGCAGGTTTCCCCAGCCGAGGAGCATGGGCGATGCTTTCTCGTTCCCCTGGGAGGGCCTGTTTCTATACGCGTTCCCTCCATTGCCGTTGCTGATCCGGCTCATCAACCAGCTTAAGAGGTCACGGTGCAGGATGATCCTCGTCGCACCTGCGTGGCCGAGGCAGATATGGTTCCCGGACCTTCTGGACTTGTCAGCGTCCCCGTCAATCAAGCTGCCAGTGGACGCGGATCTTCTCTCCAGGGAAGGAGGCGCCATCCTCCATCACGACCCGAAGTCGCTGAACTTGCAGGCCTGGCTCCTGCAGCGTTAGAGTTTGGAGGCTACGACATACCGGCCGACTGCAGAGAGGTTCTTGCAAAGGCCAAGGCGTCCTCAACTCTTAAATGCTATGGACACAAATGGAAGAGGTTCTCTGTCTGGTGCCACGCACAGAAGATTAACCCTCTACGGATTACGGCTCTCCAGGTACTGCCGTACCTTCTGACGCTGGCCAAGGCTGGACTGGCGCACGCGTCCATCAAGATTCATCTTGCTGCGATCTCCCGATACACCAGAACCACGGGGCGGATGTCTTTGTGGTCTCATCGTCTGGTGAAAGAATTCATGAAGGGACTGTTCAGATCGTTCCCGCCGGTGAAGGCTCCGGCCCCGGCGTGGGAGCTCAACGTGTTGCTGACCAAGCTTATGGGGCCTCCGTTCGAGCCTCTGCACTCGGCTCCGTTGAAGTTCTTGTCGTGGAAAACAGCGTTTCTTGTGGCCATCACCTCCGCACGAAGAGTGGGAGAGATCCAGGCCCTTTCCTGCAAGCCCCCGTACTTGACTTTTCATGACACGAGGATAGTGCTCAGGACGCACCCCTCCTTCATGCCCAAGGTGCCGTCGGACTTCCACCTCAACGAACCCTTGTTGTTGCCTGTTTTCTTCCCGTCGCCTTTGTCGCCGGCCGAAAGGACTTTGCACTCGCTGGATGTGGCTAGAGCGCTGAAATTCTACGTGGACCGCACGAAGTGTTTTCGGAAGACGTCACAACTTTTTGTGAACTTTAGACCTGTCAATCAGGGGAAGGCTCTCTCGAAGGCCTCCATTTCCAGATGGCTCTCCGGCTGTATCATGTACTGTCATCGGTTGGCAAACCGACCGCTGCCTGGCCGTCCGAGAGCCCATTCCACCAGAGCGATCGCAGCTACCACGGCGTTCCTATCTGGTGTGCCCTTGCTGGACATCTGTAGGGCTGCTACGTGGAGGTCGACGCACACCTTCACGAAATTCTACTGCGTTGATCGGGATTCCAGGGAGGAGTCCAGGGTCGGCCAAGCAGTGCTGCGCAACCTGTTCGCCTAAGGTGAGCCTGGTGAGGAGGTAAGAATTGCTTAATGTTGAGTTTGATGTAATGCTTAATGTTGAGCCTTTGCCACCTCCCGTGGTTGTGCATGTGTGTACTGCTATGTATTCATTCATGAGCATGTGAATCTATGCCACACCCCATGCTGGAGAAGGAACAAGTTACTTACCTGTAACTGTTGTTCTCCAGCATGGGTCTGGCATGGATTCACATGCGAACCCTCCCGCCTACCCCTCTGCGGCTCTTCACTTGGTCATACTGCCACTTCACGTGCTACCAAATCTGAAGATGGCTGCCAGAGGCGAGGCTTAGGGAGAGGGCAGTCATTGGCTGTGGTCAGTATGACGCAGAGATCAGTGATTGGTTACTACTACGAAAGACAGATCAGAAACGAAACTGATACTGATTTTTTCTTTACCGAGGATTCCCAGCCTGACGACGGGGAATATTCATGACCATGTGAATCCATGCCAGACCCATGCTGGAGAACAACAGTTACAGGTAAGTAACTTGTTCCTTATATTAGCTTCGCACATAAACCCGCTTGACCAAATCGTCTTTCTTTTGGCTCCTGTTGGTTTTATTCGCCATTTCTTTTTGTTAAAGTCCTTCTTGGGTTTTACTTTGCGCGGCAAACTAGGTGCGCCTTCTTTGTTCACCGTCTTTTGGCGGGCTTTCTGTTCAGAAGCCCTCCACCAGGCACCTGGATCTCTAGGTGGGCTGAATGTGAGGGAGGGGTGTAGTCACCCCCTGCACAGGGTATCCTGGGAAACCCAAGTCGCACTTTGTCATGATTGGCCAGGGTAGTTGTCCGGGCTGGACAACCCCCCTTTTGGGTGATTGGCAGCCAGGATGTGTGAATGGGGTTTTTTCGCATAAAAGGCAGGTCTCTTGGGCTAGAAGTCAGAGAGTCTCCACTGGAACTACAAGGAACCAAAGAGAAGCAGAGAGAACGACGGCTGCTGCAACTACCCCGTCCCGGTGAAGCCCTGAGCTATCTGCCCTTCAACGACTCAGAGAAGATCCAGTCCGGAGTCTTCTTCCCTTGAGCTTGGTGGGGATAACCAGCTCATCTTCTACAGCCAGAGGATCCTCTTCCGTGGTTTAAATCGCTGCACACTGCTGTAGTGGTCCAGATAGCCACCTGAAGAGCCTCTCTTGTTTTTAAGGAGCACACCTTTTATTCCTTGTCGCTGCTGCCGGCCTCATCCCTGTGTGGTGCAGACCCCCTTCAGACGTTCTCCTTCACGACGAAGCTCCAGGAATTGTGGGTCTGCGGGAAACGAACAGGAACAACTGCCAAGGCACCAGCTGCACCATTGGAACAAGGTACTGTGTTCTGTTGAGGAAACTGGGTGAATCCCTTTTTCTTCATTTCCAAGGCTTGACCTTGTCTTCCCTCCTTCTTATAACTTTTGCTTCCGAACATTGACAATATCGAAGTACTTTTTGGCTATGTCGAATCGTGAACTGACTGACCATGTGATCTTTGGCAATTGGCCCCGGTGTCTTTCGACCCTGGCTCGGGCCCTTTGACTTTTGAACTCCTGTCTCTGATTGTTTCTTGATTCTGCCTGCCTAACCAAAATATTGCCTGTGATTTTTGCCTCCAACTCCTTCTGGGTATCTCAGGTGCTAAGTGTGTGTTTGCCCCGGTAGCATGTCATGTCACGGATACGCGTTTGTTTAGTAGACTGAATTGTCAAAAAGTGATCGCAATCGTATTCGCGGTAACGTGTTTTGTTCGTAACACCGGTTCATTCAAACACAGGGTACTTACCTCAAGACTTAACTGTACGAAGTGAATTGGTTAGTTGTAGTATATTTAACGTGTGGTTTTTATTTGAGTTTAATAGAAGTGTCGTCTTTATAACGAATGGTTTAAAAATAAATGTACTTATATTTTTCTACCTGAAACCTTGAGTCAGTGTTTGCTTGAGTCACAGTAATTGTGGTCCCTTTGTGTAATCTCTGCTCATATACTCTTGAGATAAGCCTGGCTGCTCCGCCACTGCTACCACTCTGACTTAGTAGTACGGGCTTGTACCAAAGGTAAAACTTGTATTGCCACCTGTAGTCTTAATCGTGTGGAGTGGTCCCTAAGGGCACTGCACAGGATTCTGCCTAACACTGGTGTACAGCAGTGAGGATTTGGAAGTAGAGTGATTACGCTTAGAGTGCTGCTATTGCTTGGGTTCAACTAACCACAATGCTAACACCACTAATTCTATTTAACTAAGGAATCATGTCAAATATGGAAAACTACACTGAAGAGAGTCTTTTACTCTATACTGCTGAGGTTCTGAGAAACATGTGTAGGGATAAGAATATCTCTGGTAAAGGAAAGAAATCTGAACTGGTTGCAAAGTTAATGGGAAAAAACCTGGAGAGTGGGTCAGAAGGACCTACCACTCCAGCAAATGTGGATTTTTTTATGTTTCTGATTCTGAGAGTGTTAATTGTGAAGAAGTAGATGAGTCCTTGCTAGGAAACCCTACAACTCCCATGCCTGCTCAGAATGCACAACCTCTGTCCATAGGGACCCCCACAGGTCCTACACTTACTCCTGAGTTTATTGCACTGGAGAAAATGAGACTTGAATTAGAAGTGAAACGTATTGATGCACAAACTGCCATGAAACATCAAGAGTTAAGGCTCAGAGAAATGGAGCTGAATCATGAACTAGAAATGAAGAAACTGTCTCTAGAAAATGCTTCTCTCCCAGAGTCCTCTAGGTCTTCAAGCCCTGAGAGACCCCGTATGTCAAAGGAAATTATTGGTATGTATGAGACTAAACTTGATATTTTGGATTGGTTAGCAATGTTTGAGTACAATCATGGGATTCAAGGTATTCTCTAGGCCTCCCCCTGTTGCAAGTGATGCTGTAACGGAGTTGGGGGAGGAGGATGAACAGGATTATGAATGTGTGAAACTAGCATTAATAGCTAGGTTTGGGAAGACCCCTTCCCGGGATCTTAAGAGGTTTAAAACCCTCAAAAAGCATGATGGGACCCGTTGGGCTACCTGGGCGTGTGAATGTTTGAAAAACTTAGATGGTTGGCTTAAGGGTTATAAACTGAACACTTATGAAGGTTTGAGGAATCTTGTAATGTTGGAGTCTATTTTTGATGTCTGCTCTCCTGAGCTTAGACGGCACTTGGCTGATTCAAAGGAGATAGATCCTAAGAAGCTAGCTAAGGCTGCTGACTTGTGGGTTGCCAACAGGGCCACTCGCAAGGATTCTGGGGCTACTCAGAAGAAGGATGAGGGGAAGCAGCCAAAGAAAGACAACAAAGAGAATTCCAATAATTCCAATCCAAAAGAGGGCCCCAAACATAACCAGGGTAAGCCACAAGGTAAACCGAATCGGGCTAGTGTACCACCTGGTTCCACACCAGATGGAGGCCCGGGCAAACCCCCATTCCAGAGAGCATTTGGAAAATGCTTTGTTTGTGGGTTGCCTGGTCATGTGAAAGGAGATCCCAAGTGTAAGGGTAAATCTTCAGGGATCAACACTGTCTCCTTGGCCTTCTCCCATGTGGATGAAGTACCTATGACCAGTGGAAACTTTCAGCTACTAGCTGATGAGCCCATGAGAGTCTCAGCTAGTGTTTCTTTAGTGTCCTTGGGTATTTGGGAACAAAAGAACTTAGATGTCTATAACTCGATCCCAGATAATACTAAAGAGTATTATAAAGATAGTGTTCTTGTGAATGGTCAGGAGACCCCTGCCATCCGAGACACTGGAGCCAGCATAACTGTGGTTGATTAATGTTTTTTCAAAGTGGAGGATGTTGCTAAGGCACCCAAACACTTAACCAAATTAGCTCGAGGCCCTGTGCAAATGGTTCCCCAGTTACCAGCTCTCATCCAGTGTAATGACATAACTGTCAGAATACCTGTAAGTGTGCAAAATAATGTACCTGGGAGGGTCCTGTTGGGTAATGACCTTAAAGCTCTTGGTGTTGTGTCCAGCACCCCAGGGCCCCCCAGCAGAAGGAAGCAGGAGCTCACAAGGTCTGCAAGGGAGAGAACCTTAAGAGGCTCTCCTGGGGACATGATAGAGGAAGCTATCACCCCAAGTCCACAGGATTTACTGCCATTGCAGGACAAGAAAAGACAACAGGGAAACCTAAGTCTGCCAGCAAGAAACCAGCAAGCACTCCTGTGCCCAGAAGGACATCTCCAAGACTGTCCGAAGTCACACCTGTGACTCCCACACCAGCTGAGGCGGAGTGTGAGGTTCAACCCTGTATGGTCAAACTAGATACTGAGGAATCAGATCTAGAAGAAGATCTTACCTTGGTAGGAGATCTTGACCCTGTTGACCATCCTGAGCTGCAGTCTTTACTGGCAGAAGGTGGACCCAACAGAGATTTCAGTAAGGGACAAAGAGAGTGTCCTACCTTGGAAGGTCTTCTCCATCAGGCAGCTTCTCAGCTCAATGGGACTGAGCCTGGGAAGTATAGGTTTCACTGGGAAGATGGCCTCTTCTACAGTGAACCAACTGAGTCAACCCCTGGAGACTACAGAAGACTTGTAGTACTTCTAGTGAACCAACTCCAGTTTCTGCAGTTAGCCCACGAGGTACCTTTGGCTGGTCACTTAAGTTTTAAGAAGACCAAAGAATGGCTATCTCTGCACTTCTACTGGCCTAAGATGGGTACAGAAGTAGACAAGTTTGCAGAAGCTGCCACACTTGCCAAACCTCTGGCAAGAGTGGATCCAAGAATGTGGCACCCTTAGTGCCTCTCCCAGTGGTGGGAATTCCTTTTGAGAGGGGTGGGATTGACATTGTTGGTCCTCTTGACCCTCCCACAACTTTGGGCAACAGGTTTATC
Organism: Ambystoma mexicanum; assembly: GCF_040938575.1. Taxonomy (NCBI): domain Eukaryota; kingdom Metazoa; phylum Chordata; class Amphibia; order Caudata; family Ambystomatidae; genus Ambystoma; species Ambystoma mexicanum. Next base: position 319,212,578 of record NC_090926.1, on the reverse strand, counting down.
CTGGATGTAGTGGACCATGCCACTGGATTTCCAGAAGCCATACCTATGAGGACTGTTACGGCTCCGGCTGTAGCTAAGGCCCTACTTGGTGTTTTTACCAGAGTAGGTTTTCCTAAGGAGGCGATATCTGACGGGGGATCACATTTTATGTCCCACTACATGCAAACCATGTGGAAAACCTGTGGAGACACTTAAAAGTTCTCAACTGCCTACCACCCTCAAACCAATGGGTTGGTAGAGAGGTTTAACAGAACTATGAAGAGCATGATAGGTGCTTTAGAAGAACCCCTTAGAAGAAAGTGGGACCTTCTACTGCCATGCCTTCTCTTTGCAAATAGAGAAGTCCCTCTGGAGGGAGTAGGATTCAGTCCCTTCAAACTTCTCTATGGCCATCCAGCCAGAGATCCATTGGCCCTGATTAAGGAGGGGTTGGAGAGTGCTCCTTCCCCCAAGCCAGTCAGAGTGACTGACTATGTGATAGGTCTCCGGAGGAGAATGTCACACATGATGGCAGAGGCAAGTGATAACTTGAAGGCTGGTCAAGCTCTGGTCAAACATTGGCATGACCAGAAGGCTAACATGGTTGTTTTTACTCAAGACCAGCTTGTTCTTGTTATGGTCCCCACAAGGCAGAGGGCCTTGCAGGAATAATGGATAGGACCCTTCAAGGTTGTGGGTAAACTGGAGAGGTGAACTAACTATCTGGCGGACTTAGGCAATCCTAAGGAGGCTCCCAGAGTCTTTCACACCAACCGTTTAAAGGCTTATGTCCCCAGACCTGGCATAGTAGCTTTGCTTCTAGCTTCAGCTCAGCAGGAGGGGGGGAGAGTGAACCTCTACCTGACCTCCTCAGAGGCTTACCTTTAGATGAGCAAGTGGAAGGAGTTAATCTCTCTTCCAGTCTCACATCTGACCAGCAGGATGAGTGCAAGTTACTGTTGAATCAGTTTGCCTCCCTGTTCTCACCTTCACCAGGCTTGAACCCGTGGGGCCAGCATGACATACACACTGGTGACTGTTTTCCTGTCAAAAGCAGGGGGTACATAATGTCAGACCCCACATAAGGAATGAGGTCAACAAGATGCTTGAACTCGGGGTAATAGAACCCTCTACTAGCCCATGGTCTAGCCGAGTTGTGCTTGTACCAAAGGCAGGATCCAAGGAGTTGAGATTCTGCGTGGACTATAGAGCTCTAAATGCAGTCACTATGACTGATGCCCATCCTTTGCCTAGGACAGATGAGCTGGTGGACAAACTTGGTGCAGCCAAGTACCTCAGCACATTTGACCTAACGTCATGCTATTGGCAAATAGCCCTGACGGACCATGCCAAGGAGAAAACTGCATTCTCCACCCCAGCTGGCCTCTACCAATTCAAGGTAATGCCTTTTTGGATTAAAGAATGCACCTGCTACATTTCAGAGGATGGTCAATCAAGTTCTGAATGGGATGGAGGACTTCTGCATGGCATACTTGGATGCCATTGCAGTGTTCAGCCCTACATGGAAAGAACATGTTGAACACCTAGGTTATGTATTGCAGGCTCTTGAACAGGCCCATCTGACCATAAAGGCAAGCAAATGTCAAATTGGTCAGATTTCAGTGGTCTACCTTGGACATGAGGTAGGAGGAGGTGAAATGAGGCCACTGCCTAGCAAAGTACAAGCTGCAGAAAACTGGGCCACCCCTACTACTCAAACCCAAGTGAGAGCCTTCCTAGGTCTCACGCGGTATTATAGGAACTTCATAGAGAACTATGGAACCATAGCTTCTCCCTTGAATGTCATCTCCTCTCCCAAATTTCCTAAAAAGGTCAGGTGGAATGAGGAGTGCAATCAAGCCTTTGAAGGCCTAAAGAAAGCCCTTTGTCAAGCTCCAGTCCTAAGAGCTCCTGGCTATCACCAACCCATCATTGTACAAACTGATGCTTCTAATGTAGGTATAGGTGCATTCCTTAGTCAACTGGATGAGAAAGGTAGGGAACACCCCATTTGTTTCATCAGCAGGAAGTTAAAGGGTCCTGAGACAAGGTGGGCAACCATAGAAAGAGAATGTTTTGCTATTGTGTGGGCACTGAAGAGGTTTAGACCATACTTGTATGGATCTACCTTCACTATTCAGACTGACCACCAACCCTTGAGATGGCTGATGCAAATGAAAGGGGAAACCCCAAAGTTACTCAGATGGTCAATCTGCCTACAAGGATTTGATTTTTCCATTGAGCACAGAGCAGGAAGTCACCACCAAAATGCTGATGGTCTCTCTAGGATGTTTGTAACCGACTAGAGGTATGAGATCCATCCAGGAGTGGATTAAATCCTCTTGTCCCTTAGTCTGTGGGGGCGATTGTTAGGGAGAATTCTCATTTATGGCTAATTTCCCTGACCTAGTGATTCCCCCAGTAGCTTTGCTGGATCTCTAGAGTTTATTTTTTCCACTTGGTAAGAGTGAGAACTTTTCCCCCACTCTTCCCTATGTTTTGCTATGTGTTTCTACCTGTTTTTATGATTGTGGACTCTGAAGTACACCACTTCAGTAGCCCCCTTCTTTTTGTGCGTCGCACAGCACCTTCAGTGCCGTGGCACAGGGTTGTCTTTGAGACTTCCCTCGACTTCATTTCGGAGGCGACTACTGTCCCCCAGAAAAGGGTAAAGTTACCATTAACTTTACTTGGTCAATCTACCACAGATCCAGTACACCCCATCTTCCATGGAGTACTGGAAAGGGTTAACTCGTATCCCTTTTTATCTGTACCTCCTAGAGCATTGTTTCGCTCTTTTAACATTTAGACTTGGCAGGTGGCAGTGGTATCTATCCTAACTTTTCTACTGCGATTTATATTCGATAAACGTGGTACTGTTCTTGGCTATTATATTAGCCTCGAACATAAACCCGCTTGACCAAATCGTCTTTCTTTTGGCTCCGGTTTGGTTTATTCGCCATTTCTTTTTGTTAAAGACCTTCTTGTGTTTTACTTGGCGCGGCAAACTAGGTTCGCCTTCTTTGTGCACTGTCTTTTGGTGGGCTTTCTGTTCAGAAGCCCTCCACCGGGCGCCTGGGTCTCTAGGTAGGCTGAATGTGAGGGAGGGGTGTAGTCACCCCCTGCACAGGGTATCCTAGGAAACCCAAGTCGCCCTTTATCATGATTGGCCAGGGTAGTTGTCCGGGCTGGACACACCCCCCTGCTGGGTGATTGACAGCCAAGCTGTGTGAATGGGGGTCTTTCGCATAAAAGGCAGGTCTCTTGGGCTAGAAGTCAGAGAGTCGCCACTGGAACTACAAGGAACCAAAGAGAAGCGGAGAGAACGGCGGCTGCTGCAACTATCCCATCACTGTAAAGCCCTGCTGCAGTCCTGAGCTATCTGCCCTTCAACGACTCAGAGAAGATCCAGTCCAGAGTCTTCTTCCCTTGAGCTTGGTGGGGATAAACAGCTCCTATTCTACAGCCAGAGGATCCTCTTCCGTGGTCGAAATCGCTGCACACTGCTGTAGTGGTCCGGATAGCCACCTGAAGAGCCTCTCCTGTTTTTAAGGAGCGCACCTTTTATTCCTTGTCGCTGCTGCCGGCCTCATCCCTGTGTGGTGCAGACCCCCTTCAGACTTCCTCCTTCACGACAAAGCTCCAGGAATCGTGGGTCTGCGGGAAACAAACAGGAACAACTGCCAGGGCACCAGCTGCACCATTGGAACAAGGTACTGTGTTCTGTTGAGGAAACTGGGTGAATCCCATTTTCTTCATTTCCAAGGCTTGACCTTGTCTTCCCTCCTTCTTATAACTTTTGCTTCCAAACATTGACAATATCAAAGTACTTTTTGGCTACGTCGAATCGTGAACTGACTGACCGTGTGATCTTCGGCAACTGGCCCTGGTGTCTTTCGACCCTGGCTTGGGCCCTTTGACTTTTGAACTCCTGTCTCTGAATGTTTCTTGATTCTGCCTGCCTAACCAAAATATTGTCTGTGATTTTTGCCTCCAAATCCCTCTGGGTATCTCAGGTGCTAAGTGTGTTTTTGCCCCGGTAGCATTTCATGTCACGGATACATGTTTGTTCAGTAGACCGAACTGTCAAAAAGTGATCGCAATCTTATTCGCGGTAACGTGTTTTGTTCGTAACACCGGTTCATTCAAACACAGGGTACTTACCTTGAGACTTACTGTACAACGTGAATTGGTTAGTTGTGGTATATTTAACATGTGGTTTTTATTTGAGTTTAATAGAATTGTCTTGTTTATAACAAATGGTTTAAAAATAAATGTACTTATATTTTTCTACCTGAAACCTTGAGTCAGTGTTTGCTTGAGTCACAGTAATTGTGGTTCCTTTGTGTAATCTCTGCTACTGCTCATATACTCTTGAGATAAGCCTGGCTGCTCCGCCACTGCTACCACTCTGACTTAGTAGTACGGGCTTGTACCAAAGGTAAACCTTGTATTGCCACCTGTAGTCTTAATCGTGTGTAGTGGTCCCTAAGGGCACTGCACAGGATTCTGCCTAACAGTTGGCAAGTATGATGGTCAGTCAGTCAGTCAGGCATTAGGGAGTAGGGTAGCAGATCGCCATTCTATGGCCAAGTGACTGATCGCTATACCTTCTGTGGGACAGATGGTGACTCTGGGAAAATGTAGCAAAGTAACTGATAGTCATGCATTTTGTGGTACTCTATTTGATGGGCAGACATTCTGTCACATGGTGTGTACAGTATGTGCACGTTCATTTTAGATATGCATGTAAGGGGGCGTGGCCTGAGCCCATGGTGTGAGGCTTTGATCTTGTGAAGCTCCCGTCGGGATCCTAATTAGATCTGTTTTATGGCGCTTTGAGAGATTGGTAACAGTACTCAAGGACATCTGCAGGCAGGGAACTGGTGCGCTGTTGGGAAGCGTTGCCCCAAACAAAATCGGAGTGGCTACATGTCGGAACGAGTGCCGTAGAACTCTGCCCTGTGAGTAGAAAGATGGCGGCCGAAGCCGCAATGCAATGAGGGAGAGGAGAAGGGGAGGAGCCTCATCCTTGCTCCCTAGCACGCCCGGTGCACCGTGTGTGTTTTCAGTGCCTCCGCTGCCAGAGAACACCAAATTGCAGCCCAACGGGCACCCGGAGTCAGAGTGCCCGCATATAGTGCACAGAGTGCTGGTGTCCGGGAACAGCCCTGCGTGTGTGGTTGGGAAGAGAACTCTGTAGACTCCCGGGCGAAGGCGACACCTGGCAGCTGCGAGGGACGCAGAAATCGGACTGAGCCCAGAAGTAGGCAAAAATACATGGGCAGGCTCCCGTCTCGAAGGCGGCCCGGAGCAGAAACTGGTTATTCTGCGTGCGTTCAGTGCACCGAAATGGCCCGTGAGTGGTCGTGAATCAACCAGCTCCCACGGATGGCTGGCCTGCAACGCTGATGCACGCAAGACGACGGTAAGAGCCGGGTGACTGGATTAAGTACGTGACCGCTACTGGGCTTGTGTTCCTCCTCCTGTACTGGTACTCCCACTACCTACATGACAGGATTAGAGCTGCTGGAGCACTTTTGTGTCCTTGTGTCCTTGGGGGCCAGGCAGCAGTCAACCATACCCCAGTCTGATTGCTTGGGCCTCTGCTGGTCCCGTGACATTTGATGGACAATTGCTGGCTACGCTGGAGGTGAGGTGAGGTGAGGTGGGGTGGAGGAGCAGAACTATTGGAACGTGGAGGTGGTGAGCTGCCACTCAGAGGCTGTATGGTGGATCCCCAGAAGCTGTGGTGTTTTGTCTTCCTGGTGTTGGGCGAGGACCCCGCCCCCCCCTACATGCTCCACCCCCCAGTATCAAGAGGCTCTGAAGTGCACACGCCTGAGGGAATAAAAAAGGCTAGAGGTGTAGATTTCTGCTGGAGCTGGGAAACAGAAGGACTGGATCGGCTGTGCAGGCTTCATTGCCCTTCTGGCTGTCACTGGTGACTGGGGCAATGCGAGTCGGGCGCACGCAACTACTAGCACCCTGGTTCCTGCAAGGAGAAGACCCAGTGGCAGTGAAGGTGCGCTGTGAGACAGACCACTGACAGTGATTGCCTGATCATTGCCCCACTGGAACGTATAGTGAGGTCTCTCTGGTTTGGGAATAAATGGTGGGATAGGGTGGAGGTACACAATTCAGTTGGCAAGCCAGCCAAAGAACTGAGTCAGTGCTGAAGGAGCCTGGGCAAGGCTGGCGGTTGGTGGCCACTTGCAATTGCGCTAAAACATTGATTCAGTGGGTGCACTCATCACAACTCCTACAGGGGCTGGGCCTGTGCCGGGCGCCTCCCTGTCTTGTTGCCTCTCTAGCTACTACTGCGGTGGGCGATACACCTGGATCACTGTGGTATCTGAGGCTGTCATTGATGGCCACGTTTGAGACTATGGCCCAGACCAAAGGTAAAAATACGATTATGGACTCCTTCACTGGTTCTGGTAAGACACGTGAACCCTCACAGAATGCAGCAGGAACACAGAAGGAGGCAGATGTGGCGGGTGCAGCCTCTCGGGAGGATTTGGTCCTGGCTGCGGTAGCCGCACTGAGATCCTCCTTGGAGACGAAAATCGATGAAGTTAAAAGTGGATGTCCAGCTGCCGCGAAAGGACGTGCTACAACTGGCCGAAAGGGTCACGATGGCAGAAAGGGAGCTTAAAGACACGAGAGACTCCACAGAGGAGCTTGAGAGGAGGAACAACGCTTTGGAGCTATGGATGGAAGATGCTGAGGGGAGGGTTTGAAAGGAACAATGTACGTTTGCTCGGGCTGCCGGAGGGCCTGCAGGGCCCGGAAACCACCCAGTACTTGGAGAACCTACTAATACAGGAAATGGGGGCTGGGATCCTGTCACAGGGTTTCACGATTGAGTGTGCCCATTGCTCACTACAGAAATGGCCGCCTCCGGGCTCTCACCCTAGGGATGACATCGCAAAAATATTGACTTCCGCGACAGGGAGGTGATTTTGAAATATTCCAGAGAGGGTGGTGAGATCCAGAGAGAGAACTCCAAAGTTGCCATCTACCCAGATTACACACCGGCGGTCCAAAGGGCCAGGAACTAATTTGTGCCGATCAAGGCGAGACTTCGACATCTCAATATTAAATATATGCTCATATACCCACCCAGACTCACGATTATTTACAAAGGCACGGTGCACTTCCTTGAAACTCCTGCGGCTGCTAGCATGTGGCTGGAACACAACAATTTGGCTGATGGAGATGAGCCTAATCCTTAACCAGGGTGCGTCAGCAGGGAAGCTGGCTGGCTGGGTGGGGTTGGAGGTCGTAATAACTATGCATCCCATATTATGTTATTTGCTGTTCAGGGTTGCAAAGGAAGGTTGGGATGTGAGGTTTGTGACTATGTGACTATGTTCTGCTGTTTGTGCTATAGAACAGCGCACTTGATGTAACCATTGCTAAGTTGCTGGTAGTGCAGTGTTTGGTATGAAAACCCAAATAATTGTCTGAACATTATTCCTATTTGTGATGGGGGCAACGTTTGATCGCCCACCAATGGTCTTGTTGGAACGTCCTACGCTTAAGGGGGGGCTGGCCTGTTGCTAGCCTCCATCACTCGATACATGGTGGCCCGGATGGGCCCTAATGGTTCGGGTACATCTGAGCATTGCACACTCTGTGCAATAGCTGGGCGAATTACTACTGTTTGGTTTATTGTGTTACTAGTTTCGCGTTTGCCACGTATTTGGGTTAGTATGCTATTTTTGAGGTCTTGGGTACATTTGTCACATACAAGTAATTACTGGCTGGGTGGGTGGCGGGGGACTGGGAGTTTGAGATCCATTATGGGGAACTGGAGTGGGTGGTTTGAATTGGCCCACAGACTGAACTGTAATCATCTGCAAAATGACCTCTATTAAGGTGCTGACCTGGAATGTGTGGGGGTTGGGGACGTATCTACACAGCAACAGGGTGAAATCCTCCTTAAATCGGAGGAAGGTGGCCATTGTCTTGCTGCAAGAGACCCACTTGACAGCAGAGGCGTTGGAATGTGTCAAATAACGATGGGGTGGGCAGGGATACGGGGTGGCATACTCCAAATATGCTAGAGGGGTGTTCACGTGGATAAGTGACTCTGTACCATTCTGGCTAAAAGAGGTAGATGAGGACTGGGAGGGGAGGTATCTTATCCTGAGGGGTTACATAGATTATGTTGAAGTGTGTATAGTCCACTCCTATTTCCCAAATCATGGCATCCTGTCCCATGTTCATGCAATCTGTGCCTGGGTTGCCCATCACAGTGAGTGTTGTTTTCATATGGGGTGTATACTGGAGGGAAAGCCCAAACCAGATTCAGGACTGAGGGCTGGAAACAAATGCGTACAACAAGAGGGGTTTGTCCTGACTGGGGAAGTCTAAGCTGACTACAATATATTTTTTGCAGTATAAGTTTAAAGACAGTATCCTATCTTTGGGTGTCGCAATTTATATAGTTACCAAAGATAGCAGTACATGAAAAACAACAGTAATCATCCACATGTACAAGATCATTAGTTTATGCAAGACAAGCTTTTATTAAGTGGCTTGTCCTTATTTCTTTAAACATTTTATGAAAAACTTGTAAATATCATACAAAACAGGGGGGGGGGTTTGCACATATTTCACCCCCAATAGACAATAAAGTGTAAAACTAAAAAGATGCAAGGCATGAAACAGAAAGTAAAGTCAGTTCATACAAGCATGTGCTGTATATTGACATTAATCCAAAATATGACAGTAGTATGAAGGCATCATGTTGCCACTAATACATTCTGCTTTTATATTATTCTGATTGTAACATAGCCAGGCTAAAGGGTGACCAAAAAATGGTATTGGATCGACGTCTCTGAAATAGATCTTAACTAAGATTCAAGGGGGATCCCTGCCCACCAGGGTGGTGGGGGGGGTCCCAGGACGTTTCGGCTTTGATGGGTCACAGCCTTCTTCATGGAGCCACGGAGTGGAGTACCCTGTCTTTCTCTTTCTTCCAAATTATTTTCATAATAAATCCAGATCGATCATTCGTCATTTTGGAAGCAACCCGTGGAGAGAGGAAACCGAGCGTTTAAGCTGTACTCTAAACCAGAACACGAAGAGGACTGGATGCTACGCAGACTCCAGGACCCGGATAAAGCATCCACATAGCCTGTCAGGAAGGATTCCAGCCCTACAGATGGGACACGCAGGAAGTTACCAAATGCAAAGGTGTAACCGGCAAGACCACCACAACGATTAGAGAGCACAAAGTGAAACCACAGGAAAAAACTTTGGAAAATATCCAATCCCTGTTCACACAATCCGGAAATAAATATCGATCTGGATTTATTATGAAAATAATTTGGAAGAAAGAGAAAGACAGGGTACTCCACTCCGTGGCTCCATGAAGAAGGCTGTGACCCATCAAAGCCGAAACGTCCTGGGACCCCCCCACCACCCTGGTGGGCAGGGATCCCCCTTGAATCTTAGTTAAGATCTATTTCAGAGACGTCGATCAAATACCATTTTTTGGTCACCCTTTAGCCTGGCTATGTTACAATCAGAATAATATAAAAGCAGAATGTATTAGTGGCAACATGATGCCTTCATACTACTGTCATATTTTGGATTAATGTCAATATACAGCACATGCTTGTATGAACTGACTTTACTTTCTGTTTCATGCCTTGCATCTTTATTGTTTTACACTTTATTGTCTATTGGGGGTGAAATATGTGCAAACCCCCCCCTGTTTTGTATGATATTTACAAGTTTTTCATAAAATGTTTAAAGAAATAAGGACAAGCCACTTAATAAAAGCTTGTCTTGCATAAACTAATGATCTTGTACATGTGGATGATTACTGTTGTTTTTCATGTACTGCTATCTTTGGTAACTATATAAATTGCGACACCCAAAGATAGGATACTGTCTTTAAACTTATACTGCAAAAAATATATTGTAGTCAGCTTAGACTTCCCCAGTCAGGACAAACCCCTCTTGTTGTACGTTTTCATATGGGGTGGCCATTTAATTGCACCAGGGATCCCTTGCTGGACCGGACCTCCCCATCTGAGAGGGGTGTGTCACCAGCAGCTGGGGCTCTCAATGTGACCCTGACCAATCGAGACTTGGTAGATGTCTGGAGGGAACTGAATCCGGGGGTGGGGGTTAATCCTTTTATTCAACGCCCCACACACTGTTCACCAGGATAGATTACATCTTTGTTGGGCGGACACAAATGGCTGATATAAGTGATGCACAATATCTAGGTCAAACAATATCTGATCACTCCCTTTTATTGGTAACATGGAACATAAGGACCCCCCATCCCATTGTGGCGTATGCCAGTGGACGCCCTGACTGATCAAATCTTCAGGGAAAAACTTCAGAAAACGCTGGGGGAGTTTTTGGAGCACAATGTGGGCAGTGTGCAGGAGTGGGGCGCTGTGTGGGGAAACTATGAAAGTGGTGGTAAGAGGGGAGGATATAGCTAGCACTGGGGGCATCCGCAAAACACTGAAGGCAGAGCTGGAAAAATTAGAAGAGGAGATCCAGGACTTAGAGACCCGGGAGGCGGGCCAGCAGATGAGCAAAGAGAGGTTGGCTGAAGTCAGGCATTGCTGCCTCGAGGCGTGGGGGCGATTAGCCAAATTTGATCACACTGTCAGCACTACTAGAGCACATGCAGAGGGGGACAGACCGGGTAGGTTATTGTCTTGTCATGGCTCTGCAAAAGGGAGCGGCCCAGAGTGATAGTGAAACTGATACATGGCGACCAGACTGGATTGATCCCGGTCGAAGCACGTCCTTGAACTTACGCCGCCTACAACACATCATTGCACAGACTACCGAGAGCTCCAAGCAGTGTGCAGCGGTATCATTAGACGCGATTAAAGCTTTTGAGTCACTATATTCGGAATGGCTGTTCGCAGTGTTGCAAGAATTTGGGTTCAGGGAGCAGTTCATGCGCAGGGTGAAGATCCTATATTCATTCCCGGTTAAATCTGGGAGACAGGTGTCAGTGGCGTGGGATATATTGAGGAGAACGCGACTGGGTTGTCCACTGTCCCCCATGCTGTATGTACTGGCACTTGAGCCTGTAGCGGTGTACCTGCAACAGTAGTTCCTAGAGGCAGGTATAAGGGTTGGTGACACTGAACACCTAATATCATTGTATGCAGACGATGTTTTATTATACATAGGGGAGCCACAACACAACTTGCCTTCAATTCTGGAGGTACTAAATAACTTTGCTACATTGTCTGGCATATCTTTCAGCAGAGAAAAATCTTGTGTATTCCCATTGGCGGGGCTTTGAGGGATGGCGGTTGTGGATTTACTGGAGGTGGGGGCTTTATGTGGCAAGTGGAATCTTTCAGGGTTAATATCATGCACACGCCTGAAGGTATGCACACACGCAACACAGCTGGGGTTTTGAAAGGCGTGAAGAAGTCAATGACGTTTTGGGCTAAACTCCCTTTGTCACTGATGGAAAGGTGGCGACTACGAAAATGATTATTTTGCCTAGATTTGTATACTTTTATCATTGTCCATCACTACATTAATGTCTCCTCCTTCCGCGTGATCTGGTGGCGCAACTTAGTTTTGTCATGAAGTGGCTATCGGATGAGGGCACATCTGAATCGCAATTACTACAAAAGATGGTGGCTTCTGCCCACCTTGAAGTGCTGTGGTTGCCTCTGGGCTGTCTGAATACCACGTCCGCTCTAGTTAGACCGGGTAGAAAGGTGTGGCTTTGCACGCGGAGAATACTGAAGATTAACTCCCCGTACTCACCTGAGGTCCCAATAGTGGCGGATGTGTGCAGAAATGTGGAAGACCTGGAGGTGACATGACGCTTGGAGGGTTGGGGTGTCTCTACATGGGGGAGGGGGGGCATGTACGAAAGCGGTAAATTTAAAGAGCTGGCCACTATAACTGAACAAACCGGGTTGCCCAAAGGCCAATTCCTGCGATGCATGAGGATAGCGGGGGTGGCTAGAAGGGAATGGCCTGGGTGGCCTGACGAACCGGAGGCAACTCCGATATTGACACCGATGTTCTCATTGGAGGATGGATGGCGGCCTTTGTCTAGGCTATAAATGGGCTTGGCCAATAGACCCAACTCCAGATTAAAGAAATGCTGGGAGGCCGACTTAGGTGTGGACATGAGAGAGAGAATGGGAACGCATATTGGGCTTCTCCCGGGAGGTGTCTAGGAATCCCCACTTTAGGTTGGTTCAAATGAATGTGCTGTATCGTACATATGACACCCAGTAGGGTGGCCAAATTTAGTGTGAGCAAGCAGTCAGCATGTCCCTGATGTGGTGGTATGGGTGCAGACCTCATCCATATGTTTTGGGGCTGCATAAAGGTGCAGGGCTTCAGGTCTTGCATTGAACAAGCATGCAGAACAGCTGGGATTGCCAGGTTCAACTGGAACCCAAGGCAATGCCTGCTGGGTGCATACCTTAGAAATAGTAAACACAAACGTGATAAAGTTTATGGGCATGGCCTGCATTTTGGGTAAACGGTGTATAGCCATGGCCTGGAAATCCAAGGGGGGACCGCTGTATTCACGATGGTATAGGGATTTTGAGGCTTGGGCTGAGGCTGAGACCATGGTGTGGTACAAGACAGCGAGAACCCCTGATATAACCACCGGGACATCCTTTGATTCCTGGAAACTATTGATCTGGGACATGTTCCATCCATCGGATGACAAGCCGCCTTGAACAGCATGCCGTTTCTTATGATGTTATTCTGTTAACGGGTCTCTCTCTTGCCCCTGCATCTGGTTGGCTTCACAATGCCCCTGTCCAGAGTCAGAACATGAACACTATGGTCCTTGGGTATCTGTGCAGTCCGCAGATGATATTCTGACCCAGACTGGTTTCTTGTATTGATGCTACCCTACTTATACACATGGAAGTTTCTGTTACTGGTTTTGTTGTTTAGTTATGTTTATTTTGTTCTTATGTAAGCTGATGGCCCTAAATGTAAGTGGAGTATGCAATAAACTTACGCTTGAATATGCACATGTATCAATGTATGAGTTTAAATGCCAATAAAAAGAGAATAAATTAGATATGCATATAAGATATTCACATATAAATCCAGTACCAGAAAGCTGTGTCGCCTGTGTTGTTCTTGCACACAATAACTCTGATGTACAGACATTACCCTTGTTACATTCTCTGGCAAAGGAATTCTGATGGACATCATTTTCTGGTGCTTGGAGTATTATGGGCGTTACTTAATGAAAAGTACCTGATGGACACCTAACTGTATTTTCTGTTGCAGTGGAATATGTTATTGGTATAGCAGCGGTAAATAAGTATTGGCTTTGCGAGCAGCATTTTTATACCAGTGTCACTTTCTAGTAAAAAATGTGTTTTACAATGAAACCTTGGTTTTATACCCGTTGAGCTGTATATCACACCTTTTTATGTTGCTCTGCGCCGTGCCCCACCAAACATATATACTCCTGGCTACAGGCATGGTAGTCTGCTCTTATGATACGGTCTACTTCTAACACAGAAAGCCAGGAACCTGGCGACCAGCACCCTGGAACGCTTAACTGGTGACAATTTGTGTCTGTGATTCTGGTGCTCCACTTTAATGTCGTACCTTCTGGTCGGATAGCTAGCTTTGTGAGGAAGCTTCTGTTGCTTCTGCTCTGATTCTGAAACTCTGCTAATGTTTCCTTTCAGAAGCAGCTCACTTGGTAATCCCTCAGGATGAACTGCAGGTCTGAGGTGTTGGAGGTGTCTGTGGAAGGCCGACAGATCGAGGAGGCCATGCTAGCAGTGCTACATACCATTCTCCTGCACCGCAGCACTGGCAAGTTCCATTACAAGAAGGAAGGAACTTACTCCATCGGCACCGTCGGCATGCAGGACACCGACTGTGACTTCATCGAGTTCACCTACGTGCGTGTCTCCTCTGAAGAGCTGGACAGAGCACTGAGAAAGGCGGTGGGGGACTTCAAGGTGAGCATCAAAGGGATTTATTCTCATGGGTTTGGGGGGCTCTCATACTGAGTCTGCTTGCAACTCAGGAAAACTATATTCTAAGTCAGATTTGTTTTGACCACAAGGGTTTGAAAGTTGTTGGCCAAATTACCACCTGATTGAGAAGCGATTTCACTGCCTACTGCTACGAATAAAAGTGACCCAAAAAACTTTAAAGACTTGGGGGAAAAGCATTGACAAGGTCAATGGGTGTTGCTTTATCTGAAGCCCATTGTGATCAGCTATAGCCATTGTTATCCCAGGCACAAGCAAAAGATCAAGTAATGCCATACATACAGTTACATGCAGAAAATGTCAATTTCCAGGCATAAATGTGCTGATTTGTTAAAGTGCGCCCAGGTACATCCACCACATGCCTTAACACACAATCCTTTGTTTATTTAAGTGCCCCACAGTACTTGAGTTGCATTCTTTATTCTACCACACCCTATGGACCGCTCCATTTCCCCAATCCCACACCAACCATATGTCTACACTCTACATAATGCGCTTTCCTCATGTCCAGACTGTGTACTACCACAATAATATATGCTGCAGCCCTCCAGCCAAGCCCCCACTCTGCCATTTGAGGCCTTTAGAGCAGTGGATGCAATCAACCACTGCAATGCTGTACAAGTGACAGCGGTGCACTATACAAAACACCTTTTGCAATTACATTAATGTAATGGAGCAGTAAGTTGACCTTACTGCATCGCGGCAGTTTTCCTTCCATTCCCCTTCTCTGTACTTGCCCGCCTTCCACCCCTCCCCCACCCCTGATTGGGTGCTATGCCCTCTCATGTGAACCCGGTAGGGCAGCCCCACTGCCTGTTGCAGCCCCCGAGGCAAAGGGCAGCTCCTGCAGAAGCAGCTCCAGAGGGTGTTAGCCGGGGAAGCAGGAAGCCTGCAGCTGTCAACCAGCAGCGACAAGGCAAGTTAAGGGTGTTGCGGTCAGGGGCCACAGCCATCACTGCACCCCACTAAACTCACCCACCCTCTTATTCCCCTACCAACCTAAGACCTTATTGTGCTGCATGTACTCTGTCATATAGCAACCATAGTAACTAACTGTGTTAGTTTCCCACACCCAGTCAAATTGTGTTGCTTTGGCACTCCTCACATCCAGGTGAACGGCGCGACTGAGCCACCTGTCACACCTAGGCGAACTGTGTTAGTTAGCCATTTGTCACATCTAGGGGAACTGTGTTAGTTAGCCACTACCCACGTCCAGGTAAACGTGCTCCTTAGCCATCTCTAACATCCAAGTGAACTGTTAGCCATGTGTCACATCCAGGTGAACTATGTTAGTTAGCCATTTGTCACATCTATGGGACCTATGTTAGCCACTGCCCACATCCAGGTAAACCGTGCTCCTTACCCATCTCTAACATACAGGTGAACTGTGTTAGTTACCCATTTGTCACATCTAGTTGAACTACGTTAGTTAGCCCTATGTCACATCTAGATGAACTGTGTTGCTTAGCCACTTCTCATATCTGGATGAACTGTGTTGCTTAGCCATCTCTTGCATTTTGATGAACTAATACTAACACTCAACCCTCTGCATGCACCCATAATGCACTAAAGACCACCAGAATTCCTCAACACAGCAAACCGCACATACTTCACAACACTTCAACCACAAGACATAGCACACACAACCTTGCACACCACATGACAGCCACCTCTGAATCTCGCTCCCAGATTCAGATAACGGTGTATCAGAATTTAAGCTTCCAACAGCGCATCACAGCACCCTTACTCTTTTCCCACTACTCCCACTAACCTTACCCTCCCCCTTCCTTGTCTTATCAGAGAGCCGCCAGAGCCCCGAGAGAGCACGCAGGTGGCACCTGTGCGCAGTATAAAAAAACTTTAAAATTAATGAAATGGAACGGTTCACTGAATCACCGAATCGCTCAGGCACTGTTATCTTTTTCTGTTTTTATTGAGAACATGGTATTTCAGCAAACAAATATATAGGTACAAACAGTAGCCACAGCAATCCTACAGTATTTTAAAATAGAATTTCTACAATGGAAAATTAACCAGATGGTGGAAATGGTGTGGTAGAACTTGAACTAGAGACAATACGAATGGCGGACTGGAAAGGGACATTTACAGTAGGATTCCAGTGGAATCCTATACACAGTGCAGCCTTGTGTGCCAATATACAACTATCATATACCCAGGTGAGTGCAGCCATCTATGCTATTGAATCTACTACTACATTTCCCCAGAACCTAAACAAATCCAGAGGTCTTTCTGAACATCCTCTATCTTGAGTCCGAGGGAGTGCTGTAAATCTTGGCCTCTTTGATATCCAGAACCTAAAACCCCCACACACCAAAAATGCAAACATATTACCTGGTTGTAAACTGGCCTTTTTAAAGCATCATGGCAGGAAAGCTGAGCAACCTTCATGGAAAATAAAGCTTTCCAATGATTCATTAGCAGTAAAATGAATTCCGATGCTACCAAATGGCTATTGATCGGAAAAAGGAGGCGTTCTATCATTGAGTACACCAATCAGTACTGTAATCTGAAGATCTAAAAGGAACCAAGCAACCCCCTTTGAAATTCTTGATAAGAAACCAGCATCCTGTTTCCAAGAGAATACAGGAACGTACACACATAGTAGCCCATGAGAGGATAATTCAGGCACCTTTAGACACAATTCTTTTCAATGGACAATCCCCTGAAATTTTAAAAAGTGTTGTTGTGTCCAATGCACATCTCTGTTCGATAAACACTTGTACAACAAAGAGTGTAATGTGGGCTGCTGTGATTGGTTATTGAAGTCTCTGTTTTGACTTGCACCCTGTCTAACTGCTGAATACTACATGTTTTTGGCAGTTTTAGAGAGCTAAAACTAAACCACACCACACAGTAAAAGTCACAGATTGTTCTATTAAACCCTAGGGTAGTTACTCGAGGAGTGTCTCAGGATGCATCTTATCCCCTTGGCTATTCAATGACTAGATCGAGCATGCAACATACATTATAGAACAATTAGAACCCACGTTTCAAGGATACGCAGACGACACACACCTTAACTTCTCCATTACCCCAAACATCCAATCCAATAGCTACATCAACCAATGCCATACGAAAATGACTGCCCCAGAACAACTTCTGCCTCAACCCTAGCACCACAGAGGCCATTGTCGTGGGCACCCAACACATTTGCATGCTGCCTTTTTTATATGGTCTGCTGCTCCCTTCACCTAATTCAAAAGCACAGAACCTGGGATTCCCAATGGACCTTAACCTATCCCTTAAACTACATATAAAAGACCTTACCAAAAAACATGCTACCTCCTACACATCCCCAGGAAACAAAAGATCAGCACCAATGCCCTAATACTCTCCAAACTATACTGCAATACTCTCTCTATGGGTTGTTCCTCAGAAAACCTACAATCGCTCCAAATTATCCAAAATCAAACTGCAAAATGTATACTAAACCTCAAGCTTTATGGCCATATCACTCCAACTCTAAAAACACTCAACTCCTTACCCATCAAAACTAAAATAGAACTCAAAATCCTAAACATTACCCACAAGACCATGCACTCTTCTAGCTCCTCCTACGACCAATCATTTCTTAATCTTGCCATCTCACACGGCCATCAAATAAGACTAAATTAGCACCTCTCAATTTTCGGTGTAAAAACATGAAGACAAATCTTCTCTTCCATTGCCCCCCACCCCATGGAACAAACTACCAGATTACATTTAGCAAGAACCCAAATTCAACACTTTATAAAAAGAACTATCCAAAGACTGCCACACTAAGACTGCCTCACTTTAATTACAAACCTATCACACCACCTGCTTCAACTACCTAACCTGAACGACTCCACTTCCTCCTTTATCACATCCTTTTTCAACTATATAAGCAGTTAGACACCCCAGGTACCTAAACTGCCTGCACCTTAGTGAACACTTGTCAGGCCACTTCTTCTCTCCTACATTTTCCACCATAACCCTTAACTGAACTGTTCTTTCCGACCCCATAGCACTTTTACGTCTTCAGAAAACTGCACTTACTTTCATTTCAGTCCTACCCTTCCTTCGTCGTTCCTCTCTCTGCCCACCTACTCTCCTCTCCACCCTTTGTCTCCTTAGCAATTCTGGAAATGCACTCTTTTCCCTTGAAAGTATTTTCTTTCCAACCCTAATTAAAGATACATGCTTTACATCCCGGATGCAACAGGGTGACTTGGGCACCTTGAAGCACTCATGCAATCTGGCGCCTGTATATAAAACCACAATAAAAAAGAAATTTAAGTGTCATTGGTATTGCCTTGTAGCTCTGTGGGTTCTCTGTGACTGCATTGCCAAATGGCTGTATGTATCCAATATACTATAGTTTAACATTTCATAACAAGTTACCTATACATTACAACATGAAATATAATTGCATCAGCCGAGCTGGCTATCCCTTAAATTTATCTTTTTTTATTTGAATTATCTGGCAATGTATTTGGAAATTCTTTTTATTGATTTCATAATTAAAAAAAAAAGACATCAATGACACTAACAACCAGCAACTATAGAAGAGCACAATAAATACATATTGGTAAGATCAAATTAGTTGCCATATATGAAAAGGGGGAGAAAGAGGAGAGGGGAAAAAAGGAGGGGTGAATGGGAGACAATTAGTTAGATGTATAGTTAATTAAAAGCACTCCAAACAGAAGAGTATCTATGTAGCGTCTTTTTAATTTGAAAGGACATTTTCTCTCTGCCAGAGAGAATCGACAAGTCATGCAGCCAGTCATCAACAGTAGGCCACATTTTCCATGGGGACCAGTAAATATGAGAGATCCTCGGAGTATACTGCAACTCTAAATCAATCTTGAACCTACTGTGGCCTGCACATTTACGATTCCATTCAGTATCAGACATCGTTGTTGAGACGCTTCTGTGAGCACTACCAGCGAAAGAAGTTTATAGAGCAAGGTGTCAGAAAGCGGCATACTTTTAGCTAAATGTAGAATCATAGGTGAGCCATGCAAGGTAGCATTGGGGGGTGAAAGATTTCTCAAAACCAGATGATGGGTTTCCGATAACCACAGCTTATACTTAAACCACAAAAACTCAACATCCAGCTTGGACTGGCTATCATAGACGTGTCCAAATGCCCCCCCTTTGCCATGAAATCCAAGAGAGAGTACGATTATCATTTCCGCATACTGTGTTAAAAAAAGAGGCAATAGTGGGACTGAAGGCTTTGTAGAATTCAATCGGGCATCCAACTGGCCCTGGACATTTCACAGCAGACATAACCTCATAGAGCCCGCAACATCTTGAGGAGTTCATTTCGCATCAAGGCAAAATCTATCATAATCATCCAAATTAGACATATCGACCTGGCTCAAGTAGCCGGACGCATCCAACTCCATGATGTGCCCGTCATCACTATACAACAAAGCGCAAAAACACATAAAAACGTCACAAATATCCTAATTTCTTTGCAAAAAAGTTCCACCTTCACTCGCAATAAAAAGTACTTGCCTCTCCTCCTTAACTTTTAACCGGCTAGCCAACAACGTACCAGATTTCTCGCCTCTTCCAAAAAGCCTGCGTAGTGTAGAACAAATCCCTTTCTGCCTTAGAGTGCCGTTCGCCATCAAGAGAGCATTTAGCACTCCGCATAGTGGATATGTTGGCTGCAGAAGTAGAGCGATTGTATCGTTCTTCAGATAGTTACTATGCACTCTCCAGTTTAACAAGCTCTGCACCCTCTGTTTCTTCTTCTAAGATGCAAAGCTAATGATTCTCCCTCATAACCATGCTTTTAAAGCATCCCAGACAACAGATACATTTTCAAAAGATCCCAAATTTTCCTGCAAAAAAAAACAGCGACATTTCACATTCAATATGCTTAAAGGAATAGTGCGTTCAGAAATGTTATTGTCCCGAGCGTTCGGGCATGTGGTTTTAAGCAAACTGTGATCGATCGTAAAAACATTTCATATCCACCTTACCTTAGTTTTCCTCACTTCTACACATGTGAAATCAACGAGCGGGGCGTGGCCACCTTGTGCCAATCTGATCTGTTGCTGCATCACCCTAAATTCAAGTGTCCTCCCGGCACTAAATCACATCACCCGCCCCTGAATCTGACATCACTATTCCTATCGATATTCTCCACCTATTTTCATGACGTTGGTGGCCAGCGTAGCCAAACGCGCCCATTCATCACCTACGTCTTAACGTCAGTTGACGCAGAACCCGGAATATCAACACACACATCGTCTCACAGCACAGCGCGTCCCAAATCAGAATAGAAAACACTATTTTTAAAGGAAACATCAATACTCTGCAATTTATAATGTGATTTTCTTTCACAAAAAACACTCTGAGAAATCTGCTGATTTCGATTAACAACCAATTTTTTAAATGTCCTTGGGTTACAGCATCAAAACTTTATCATGACGCACACAGTGTTCCTTTTGGGAGAAGATGCGCATTCGATGCACCCTGAATCGCAAGGCTTCGGCATCCGCTTCTTGCTAGACCGTAAATGATGAAAGGTTACTCCTTGTCACTGGTACCCCCTAAAGGGCATATCTGTCGCAGGCGATCGGCCCACATCAGCATAATGGAAATCCATCCGTTTAGGCGTATCTGCCACTGCTGGCTGAAGAAACCATCAGTCGGTATGTTCATGTTTATTAGGTTTAAATAGCGCTTTAATCCAAAGCGCTTTACAGTATAACAACAAGGTACAATAAAGAAAGAAGCATATATAAAATCATGAAGCAAACCAGTGAAGCAATATGTAGAACGATTTACTTAGGTGGCGGGGGAGAGAGAAGGGAAAGGGATAGGAGGTAGGTAGGGATGGTTACAAATAACTGATTTAAGATCAATGGGTGCAAGGGGAAGGGAGGGAAAGGAGATAGGACAGGGGAGTTGCAGAGGGGAGAAGGTAGGGAAGAACTCAGGGAGGGGAGTGGAGGAGAAGGGCTTTCAAAGAGGTGCGGAAGGATGAGTAGGTGGGGATGGAGCGGATAGAGAGAGGTAAGGAGTTCCAATGTAGGGGTGCCAAGAGCTGAAAGGAACGGAAGCGTGAGGAGGCACATGTGCACAGGGGTACAGTGAGTTAGAAGAGGTCAGCCGAGCGGAGATAGGGGGAGGGAGTGTAGAATGAGAGGAGAGAAGAGAGATGGGGGGGCGAGTTCATGGAGGGATTTGAAGACTAGACAGAGGAATTTAAATTTTAGTTGTGAGAGGAAGGGGAGCCAGCCAAGCTGAGAGAGTGAGGTGGAAATAGAATTGCGAGGACCGAGGAGACAGAGTACGGATAGAGGAGTGGTAGATGGATTTTAGAGGGGCCAGACGAAAGACGGGGAGTCCAAAACTATGGCATTCAAAGAACGGTAAAATATAGCTGTGTAGAAATCATAATAAAAATATATTTTAGTAGCCGTTCTTCATTCAAATGTATCCATTTACCCTGTAATTCTGCACCGGATGAAACCTAATAACGAACACAACCCACAAACAATGGAAACACACAGAAAACAACGGAGAGAGATTGAGACTACGATCTGCTTGAGAGGTTAGTGCTGTGGAGTATGTATAGCTCCCAATGGGATGCAGAAGTTGACGGAAAAATGGAACAACAGCTAGACTGCATTATAACGGAATATTTGCAACAAACTTGTGAGGCCCAGCAAGGCTGAAACACATGTATGGGGTTGCGGTAGGTACTCTTATTCAGAAGGGAATTGCCATAGCATTTTGGTGCTGGACTGATATACAAATGGATATTTCCCATCTGTGAAAGGTACATTGAGCAAAAGGCGATGGCTGCGGAAACTCAGTGTGAAAAAACACATAACAGGTTATCATGCCACGTTCTTTCTAGAGAGGGGCACCTGCTACTACCTTTTTAAAAAATGTAACGGAACTGGCAACATTAAATTTCACCAAGCGAACCAAGTGCGCTTGGAAAATGTTCTGCACCCGGCACATCCAATAATACAACGTTGATAGCACACCCTGATGTCATGGGACGAAGTGGTTTACATATCACTAGCATAGAGGTTGTGTTTGTGGGTCGTTGATGAATATTCGTCACAATATGCCCCAACTAACAACCCATAACAATACCGGTCAGAAAATGAAACCCTTACTCATTCATCTTTTAAACTGTACACAAATATAAATGATTAGACTTATAAACAGCCCGCGAGTTAAGCAATTGTTTTTTTAACTATGTTACGGTATGAATTTAATCTACGGAATAAATTGTTGTGTACAGTTTCTTCGTCAAATGGCATATTCGCACATCGTTGAATTGTTCCATATGCATACAGCCCAAATGCTGTTTCGAATTGCAAAAAAAAATTGAATAGTTCAACTTACATTATATTTGGTAGTTCTATCATTCTCTTGGCGTAACGCAGAGTGCCCGCTCAGAACAACGGTTTGCATAGATTGAAAGTAAATGTTGCAATGTCCAGTTTCAAAATAGTGAATGTTATCATTTCCGCGGGTATTCGATACCTTCTGTCCTTCAAGCCATAGCGATTCCTCCCTTTCGTCCAAGGTCAAATAACAATTGAACCCTCTTTAGAGAGTGTATGCCTGGTAGCTTTCGTTTTTGTGAAGGAAAGCCACAAAAGCTAAAACATATCGTACAAGACACTTGGGTGTGAACTCCCCACAAGCAACATCACACAAAGTGACCTTCACTCCATGGGAGCGATGAGCCCGGCAGACCAACGTGGCATTTGAAGTATGCCCGAAAAATAAACAAATTGTTTGCTGGCATCCACCAATGCAGCGCGATCATGAATACTTTTTTACCTATCAATAGTGCTAGTGATTTAGTTCTTTTCGAACAACAGTTACACTGAAGGTAAGTAAAGAAGATAATACAAGTCCCTCTCTAAACATAACATATGTAATAACCAAGTGTGGGGAGGCGTAGCCAACCCCCGCGACATTCTGTTACACCACACCCCATTGCAAATAACTTACACTAGTTTCTTGCCCAGCATTCGGAAACCATTTTAAAATAGCCTGAATGACATCTTTCTACTAGGCCCGAAAATCCATCTCTCTGTACAAATGCAGCTCTCCCCCAGCACCTCGCTCAGCCAGCCCACACCACTGCCTCCCCATTGCCACCTCTACGCGAGCCCTAATCCTTTGTAGTAATATATTCTCCCAAAAAGCAACACACATCTACCTATATCCTGAGGACCCGAGGACCCAAGCAGGGCAGATGGCAGATCAAACCTTTAAGGTGTGCACCTAGGTACAGAGTTTGTGATATCAAATATATTCCAAAGGCTAGAGGTTAGAATGCCAATATATTATCCCATGTTACTGGTTCCCCTATTCATGCAAGATTGTATGTGTGCCATTATTTATGTATTTTCAGTTTCTGTTGTTTAGTTTAGTTATATAGATGCATTGCTCCCTTGCCCTGAACATCACACTGCGTAGATGAGCCCAGCTGATCCACGTGTGCAAAAGAGCTACAGAGAGACCTTGAGATTGTGCAAATCCAGTTGGGGTGGGGGGAGTGCGGAGCGAAAGCAGGAGGGGGCAGTTAGGGCAAGAGGGCCTCCCGCCGGGTGCCACCAATAATGGGAGAAAAAGAGAAAGGAGAGAGCACAGATACCATATGTAGATTTCATAGTTCTGGCGAGGGAACGACAAAAAGGGTGTCGGTGGGGGTTAGCCTGGAGGAAGCACTGGTATAGGTATCGGCGATAGGGAGGCCAGGATTGGAGAACAGGATGTCCTTTTTTAAACTTCTTCCTACCTGATTTAGCGAGGAGAGCAGAATAGTCGACGGAGAAGCATTTAAAAATGATAGGATAGACAGACAGCACCATATAGTAGGTAGGTTGAGGAGAGAAGAGGAAGGGTGGTGGAGGGGGCAGAGGGAACACAAGGGAAGGACACAGGGAGGGGCTCATGAAAAGCAAAACCCAGAGTTACACTGTATGGCATCCTAGAACAGGCACTTCTTGCCAAAAAGTTGACAAAGAGGATACATTTGAAAAGACAATTTGGATGCTATGGTGACCTATGCCGAGCTCTGGAGAATCCCAAAAAATCACACACATCAAAAGGCCAAAATACTATGAGTGTGTAAAAAGGTGCCCACTCGCCAAGGGGGTTTGGCAAAATAATACACAGCTAAAGCAATCCGTTCTGTTAGTTATGGGGTTGACACAGGTCAGGCGATTGATCATTGCTATGAAAATCTTACCCACCATAGGCCATCAACGGCACAGACCCGTATGAAATATGTCTGTCGGTGGCTATGATGTCTATTTGCATTCCCCTCGATTGAAGATGTTCGAGAGATTTGATGAAACCATATTTCTTCGTGGCCACAGAGGATATACATTGGGACACCTGCACAATCTCTAAACTCATAATTATTTTACTTTCCATGTCTTGAAAGTAGTATGTGCAGTACTTTGCTGAAAATCCAGGGCTGTGACACTGTCCGTCGCCAGCTAGCATGAACCGTTTGCCGGAGAATGTGCTTTCAATTGGGATCTGATCAATTTTCCAGGCTTGACTAATAGCAAGGAATAAGAATTCCCTTTTGATATTTGTAGTACTGGGTTTTAGCAAGGAAGTGAACCCCCATAAATCGAGCCACTGAAAAGTAAAGCTGCTGAACATAGTAGATTTCCAGCTGGCAATCTGGATTTCCTTGCCCAGCATCGGTTGAGTGGACCATGAAAATGTATCATGGTGTTGGACACAGCTGGCTTGTATTTTCAGGTTAGTGCCTTGCAATACACGAGACACATTCACCAATGGATCCCCGCATATTTTCCCCCTCAATGGATGGACACATTTCAGCATCAGTATAATCTCTACCAGGCAGCTACCGAATACAATGTATTTGTGCTCCTTTATTAGCCAATCGTCCTGCTTGAATGTGGTTTGTGACTCAACTCTGGTGGACAAATCGTCCAAACTGTAGTCGAGATCTTTGGCTAGTTCCTCGGTCAATTGTGTTGAAGCTTCAGTCTGTTAGTTCAGCTTGTGTTATTTGCACACGAATTGGAGAAACAGTCAACACCGAAATGTTTATTGGGTGTAATTTTTCTTGCGGGTGTAGATTGTGTCAAGTGGTCTGCAAGGAATTCCAATGCATCTTCATTATATTCAGTTTCATCTTGTCGAGTTGTCACATGGTAGCAATGGTTCAAGGACACTTTGCTGGCTTCGCGGGTCACATTCAATTCAGTTTCAGGCCATTGGGCATAAGCATCACAAGTCTGCTTATTGACTGGACCACGCTGCGCCTCAAATAGTAGTTGCTCCATGGTAAAATCTTTTTGGCAAGCAACGTCTTTGGTTTCATTTGTTGTCTGTGTCTTTATACTTCTTTTCCTTCTGTGTCTCTAGGAGATGTGTTGTAAAAACATGTTCAATGTATAGCAGATGGCACTTTAAATATAAAATATCTACAAACAGAACCAAACTGATTGAATTAAAAAAATGACAACAACACAAAAATGTATTACAAATGCTATATCTTTCATCGCACACTGTGCTTGCACACATACCCTTGCAAACAGTGTATGTCATTTAGTCAAGATATCCATTTCAAATTTCACCCGATAGCCATCTGAGATGGCAAGTGTACTTGATCAGAGATCACTGTGCAAAACCTACTGATTGTATTGTTGCCCTCAAACATTTTGCAATGTATTCTGCATTAGGGAGGAAGTGTAACGTTAGAACTGAAATCAGAAAAGTTTGAAACACTGCACGCTTATATGCATGTCACTGTCTAATAGTATCCTATGTAAGATTTACTTTCTTTCATTCATGGAAACTGTAAGTATGCATACCTTATACTTTGGTCCAGCTGCAAAGGACGATGTAATTGTAGTCCAAGTATGAGCATCCCCCTGTAACACAGTACTTGTTTTAGTACGGATGAAAACAGCGAAATGGAACTGAGTCAATGGGATGCAGATAATGGTACATATAAAGAGAAACCTATAAATGCCACCTAGTGTAAACAACCGAAAGGATACATAAACATTTTCATATTATTCGGAATTCCAAGCATAATACATTCTCTTAAAGGAAAAGTGAAATAAAATTACCTAATAGGCGCTTGAAATTGTTGTTGACTCCGGAAAAGAAATGGATGCAAAATCTTGCTCCTTCATTTTCAGTGTATTGTCATAAAGTGGTACAAGGGAAAATAGATTTGCATTAGATATGTGGGAAGATCCAAATGTCGACCATATGAACTTCTGCATGTCTGTAGGGCTGACTATTGGTATAATGGATGTGTCGGTGGTTTTGTCACTTGCGAGGGTCTGTGCTTCCATCAGTACGCTCTCCTAAAAAAGTGGACATGTCAAGCAACCGATTACGAAAACTCTATGCTTCTTTTGAAGGGCACTATGGCATTGTTTTCTGTGGTCATAATTACTTCATTTGAGGCTCCATAAACCAGGGACAGATGTATAGTAAACGGTAGTATAGTTAATATAAAATGTAATACAATCTGGTAAATATGCAAACTTTAGTAAGACACATTTACACAGAAAGCACCAATCCGTTCATGAAGTTACCTTTTCAGTACCACACCGCCTACAGCTAATTCATCATCCGCAACTCACCTGAGGCAGCGTGTGCATCAATAGAGTTGGAATTGCATTTGGAAGCAATTTACGGAAAATTCTGGTTTCAATGCTTTTTTGTGTACTTCGATTGATTGTACATATCGTCTGTAAACTGCATGCTGCAGATGTGGAATCGATTGGGCCTCGCGTCCTTCAAGACATTCTGTGCTCTACCTTTAATCTCGTCCACCGCAAGACCACAATATCTAACCCATCTTCTCATTAGATCAATGTTCTGCGGAAATGTATGCAGAACTGTGCCTTGACTTTTGACATGGCTCCTAGAAGGGCAACTGAGAACCATACTTGGCAGGCATTCTTGAAAAATCTATAAGACCTGTATAAAAAAAAGAAATTACAAAACAATGGTACTGTATGCATGAGATTGATGGAATTATATCACAGCTTTCTATGCAATGTTTGTTTTGGTCAAAGTAGCAAAACCTGTGTAGCGTAGTCGAATATACACTGGGATAGCTTTCATACAGAATTGATTGATATAACACAAATCGTAACGTGTTACTACTCCGTTGAATGTACTTTCATGCATCAAAAGGAAACCTGCTTATAGACATGGTCCAAGAAAGATTACTTTCTATTACAATGGACATTGATGAAATGTGCTATATATTGAGATCAAAACACTTGAAACATTAGACAATTGTAAAGTCATTGGAGGTGAATGAACATTACACTACTGGGAACATTCGGTCAAAATAGATAGAAAATTTGAGATCCGAAATGGATGAATATAGAGAGGTTAATAGGTGACCTACCCTTACCTTGAATAACAAACAATTAGATTCAGCAAGCAGGGGAGCTAGTAGCAGGAGAACAGCTAGCACGATAAAAGTTGCCTTCCAGTGCTCAGAGATGTTCTCCAGCAAAATATCAAGGGGTTTATAAAGGATTAGAAAAGTGGGTGTATATGTGAATGTGTGACATGTTTCAAGCGGGGTCTGCAAGAGGGGAGCCTGGAGACACTGGGTCTGGGGAGGCCATGTGAACAATAGCCCCTGTGCGGAAGATACCTTAGAAGTGTACATGGTGTTTGGCACCTTGGCAGTTTGCACCCACCCAGTACTGGAGTGGGTTATAATAGAGAGGGGATGGGTTGTTGCGGAGGAGGTGAGCGTTAAAGGGTACCAACCATTCTTTCATGTCCGTTATAGGCAAGGGAGTGTGTCCTTGATTAACTGAAAAATTGAAACAACTATTCATAAAAGCTCATTTGTATTTTATTTTGTTGCTGATATTCATGGCACAAATATACTACAAATTGTATACTTCGGGTTGCAGCACAGTGTGGGAAAATCCCCTGTACTGTCCGCTGTTACTGGGGAATTTGACGTGAATGGCTCCAACGACACAGGCGGGTATTACTCGTCGAACGCGGAATGCAAGACTACCATTAAGCCACCATGTAAATGAATGGTAGCCCACCAGCCTGTACTACCTGTGGAAGAGAAGCATACATACTGTATTTAAATTAACCTGATAAGTGTAAAGACCTTACTTGAAAATGCACCCTGTATCCTATGGCATAGTTGCCCGTACAAAAGTTACTTCATGGATCAATAAACTTGGGCTTTGAATTGTACACAGATTACAAAAGTGAACACCCATGCAATCCATAACGTTTGGGGCACAGATAAATATTGTTTCTTAGTTGAACGTGAAAGGACACATAAAATGAACTCTGATTTCCCCAGAAGCGCGAGAAATGTATTCAATAGGCAGACTACATTCATTTGGCAGTGATAGATCAAAGTTACGACAATATAGGAGACAAACATGAAATGTTAGTGGCCTCAGTGGTCAAAATGACATCGCATTTAAAGTACACGTACTCGTTACTGGATTGCAAGGGCGAACTGTTGCGCGAAGTTTGTGCATAAGCACCATCCTAATCCTCAACACAGACCTTGTGAGGCAGGCTGCCTTGAAGTCATGCAGCTCAGTAACGCATAGCAGTGATGTCTTCTTCGATTATGTAGGCCAAGCATCTAGAGTTTTCTCGGCAGCAGCAGTTCTCCTCCTCGGTTGGCATGACCTTGCACCGATTGCCGGTATACCAGGTGTAAATGTCTTCCATGACACTAGGCTCAGGATCCAGTGATTCGTCTTCCCAACTGTCGTCCGATGCCCCATCATTTCTGCATCTTTCTCTGTCAATTAATTCCGCCTTTGAATACTCCGGCTCGTACTGGTAGGGCTGTATTGTTGCCATTATACGCCAAAATTGAAGTCAATAATAATGCTAGTATAAGTATCTGTTTGCAGGGGCTCCGTGCATTGAAGATAGCTGAACAGAGCAGAAACAAGTCACAGGCTATACAAAAAAAGACAGTGAAACGATTGAAAAAGCAACTCTGATGTTGTCGTCTGATGAGAAGCCGTCTGTTTATACTTATTGAGGATAGAGAATGTTGACACGAGACGTGCATTCGCATTGTGACAAAGGGCGTACGCATCTAGTGATGTCCACTTCAGGGGCGGGTGATATGAGTTGGTGCTGCAAGGGCACTTTTGTATTTTGTATTTATTTTGTTTATATAGCGCTTTACTCCAAAACGCTGTACATTTTAAAAACTTGATACATATAACATTATAACAGTAGAAGCAATTTACAATTATGAGTCAGTCCAACAAAACAGTAAGTTGAGCAATTAAACTGAAGGGAAGAGGGAGAGTAGTGCAGTAGAACGGAGAGGGAGGGGTGAGGAGCAGGAGGAGGGAAACGGAAGGGGTAAAAGTGTGAGAATGGGGTGGAGGGGGGAGGGGAGGGGAGGGAGATAATCATCTTCATCGCCCACTTGAACTTGGGGCGATGCAGCAATGGATAAGATTGGTACAAGATGTGTAAAAGTGAGGAAAACGGTGCATAGGAAATGTTTTTACGATCGATCACAGTTTGCTTAAAACCACATGCCCGAATGCTTGGGACAATAACATTTTTGAGCGCCTTATTCCTTTAACAAAATCAGGATCCGATAATAAGTGTTTTAAATCTCCATTGTCTGCTTCCTCCCAGTCCCCCGGCCCCGTTGATCTCTCTACAGCTAGTTTGACATAAGCATGGTCTGAGACCACAGCACTGCCTATGTTAGCACTACACACAGCTCTGCAAATTTGTATGTGCAGGGTTTGTGTGTGGTGCATATCTGACTTTGTGAGTTGAAATGCTGTACTTGCGTCACGCTGTGCCAATGCAGTGAAAAGGCCATGTCGCAGAATTAATTTTGTGTTTCTTAGCACAGGTGATTTTACCTTCATCATCAAGTAAGTTTGGATCTGATACAACTCGCATGAAGCGAACTTGTGGCGGTCGTTTCCCTGGACTTTTTGCAGCGTTTTTATAGTGGCAAAACGGCAGCGACAAATTGGCACCCTGAGAGTTGGGCTGGTACCGAATGTTTCCATAGGAATTGGCAGCCCTACAAATAAGCTGTGTACCAGCCACTTTTATTCCCCAAAAGTACACAAGTGCTCCAAAAATAAATGGGGAATAAAAGTAGGAACTAACTTGGTTGTTTAAAAATAATAAAAATTGTTTTTTAAAAAGAAAAGTAGGGACTAACTGATTCAGAGGGTGCTGCTCCCAGTTTCCACCCGCACAGCCCTGTGGGTATGTTTGGATCAGTGGTACCAGCCGAGCAGCATCACAGAAGTAGCTCCAATATTATTACCATCTGATCTGAAGAGGAACTTTAAGCTGAAAGGCTTATTTTCATTTGCATGAGGTGCAAAGACATATGGCTTACAAAAAACCGACGTTTGAGAATTAAATATATTTCTACTTAATTGAATACTATTGGGAATGGAAAATATATATATATATAATTTCTGAGGCTTGTGGAATCTGCTTAGATCACATGCTGTGCATAGGCCGACATCTAGTGGAAGCTGCAGAGTATTACAGTTTGTTTTTCGAAACTCAAAAATGGGCGTCGACACAGGGCGTGCCAGTAATACTATCCCTAGTGTGATGTCCACTGTACCCAAGATCCCTCACGCGTCTAGGATCCTCAGATTGTTTTTTCCGCCATACTGGTCGGAAGCATTTTGCGGAGTCCCCTGGCCTTAGCCATACTTTTGCTAAAATATTAATTTATTTACATCCTTCCCCATCCCAACGTTGAACTTCGACACTCGACGCCGGCTGGAGAAGAAATCGACCGTCGGCTGCTGCACGACGGATTTGGGCCTCAGAAGGCCTCTGGCCTCCGCCCGGGCCTTGGAAGGCCTCTGGCCTCGGCCCTGCAAGTAGGGAGAGTGGGGGGTTGTACATACTCTACACTCTTGGTCTATAGGTACACCTTATACATTTCCTACACTTAGCCCGCTGCCTCAAGGTGCGTATGGAGGGTACCCCTTTTCAATTCTGCCCCAAGTGCAATCGCAAATACCCTTGGGTCGACAGGCACGCCACGTGCAATCTCTGCTTGCCGAGGGACCACCCCGAAGCAAACGGCAGAGCGTGTAGTAGGTTTAAACCTAAGACACTTAAGGACCGTTCGACGAAGCGTTGGGCCCACCACGCCAGGCAGGCGGCCATGGCAGCGGAGGGCGCCTTCAGCGCCGGCAGCGACGCCGTACTTTCGGACAGCAAGGGCATTACGGCGTCGAAAGACAGCCGAGCGCAAGTCCCCGACCTCGGAAGTTCGTCCGGCAGGGCGGCTATGGGGAAGACCCCTGGCGACACAAGCGCGTCACACACCACACACACTAAACACACGAAGTCCAACCGAGACTCGACGACGTCGAGTTCTCGGAAAGAGGCACAAACAGACCGGTCCGATTCGGTGTCCTCTGGGCGTTCTCGATCGAGATCGCCGCATGACTCCAGGCAATCATCCACTCTTGCCAAGAGTGCCTCGCTACCTAGGCTAACAGAAGTTCGATCGTCGGAGGACGAAGACGACTTCCACCCCCAGGCCGCGCTCCAGGAGTCGGAGCACGCAGTCAAGATCAGCGAGGCCCCACGCTCGAAAGACAGGGACCCTACCCCCGATCCTCGACGCCAGGCGTCGAAAACCTCCGGAGCCACAAAAGGACAGGGAAAACATTTTTCCACTCACGGGGAGGGGGGAAAACAGCAGAAGAAGCAGCCTTTGCACTCTTCCACACCTGTGAAACACACCACTCCCCCTAAACAGACAGACAAAACCAGGTCTGCTGATATGTCTAAAACCAGCAAATCTACTCAAGATAAATCCCCGAGACTTGCTGAGAGAGTCATTCCCAGTTCCAAAAAATGGTCGAGTGAAGACATAGATAGGGTCATGTCAAGGATGTCTTCTTTGGCTGATTTTTACGATAAAAATCCAGAACATTTCCTTTCGTATGATCCACAAGGGGCGACACCCTCAGGCTCTAATGATCTATCCCCCCGAGTAAGAAGCCCCGGTTTGAAACATCGATGTGGTCTACAGACCCCTTCGAGGTACAACCATACTCAACACCATACTCACGGTATCAAGGAGAGGCTTCCTTTGGTGAGGACCAAGAATTTGGCATGGTAGAAGAGCAAACCGGGACGGGCTACTATGGGGATGATGAGGACCAGGAAGGGGAAGACCCTGAAACCTACAGAGTAAATTCCCCGGTAGAAAACGAAGCCCCGGTTACCGACTCCCCTGTCGATAACCAACCCCTCCTAAACGAGGTTCTCGCACGTGCAGCAGAACATTTCCATATTGACACCCACGGTGTCCAGGAGGAGAGGGACTTCGCAGAGGAGTTAGTGGGAGAAAGGAGGCCTGTTTCCCAGACCATCCCTATCCTTAAGTCCATTCAGCGAAGAATAGACCCGTCCCTGGTGAACCCGAACCTCACCAGAGCAGTCAATCCCAGGGTTGAAAAACTTTTCAGGGCAGCCCAGTCTGACCCTCTCTATATATATAAGAGGACATCTGAAGCCAGACTCCCTAGTTGTCACTAACACTCGTAAGAGGGCTGGAACACCCTTGTCATCGTCCGAAGCTCCTCCCGACAAGGAGAGCAAAAAACTATATGGTTTCGGCAGGAAAGTAGCCTCAACGTCCACCTATCAAGCAAGGATTGCAAACTCCACTACCCTGTTGGCCAGCTACAACTGCCATCAGTGGGAAGAAGTCGCGGCACTCATAGCCTCTGCTTCTGAACCTTTAAAGGGCCAGTTAGCTCGGATTTCCGCAGAGGGCAGAGCCGTGTCTGGTTGCATTTTGAAAGCAACCTTTGACACCGCGGACAACGCAGGCAGATTGATAGCAGAAGGCACTGTTATCAAGAGACATGCGTGGTTACGGCAGTCTGGTTTTAAGGCAGAAACCCAGGCATCATTTTTGGACAAACCGGTGGAAGTCGATCTGTTGTTTGGTAAGGCGGTCGAAGACGCACTGAAGAATGCCAAGGACGAATATGAGACACTCAAGTCCCTTGGCCAGTTACCCAATAAAACCCCTAACCAGAGAGGGAATAGTAATTTTTGTCGCCCACGCGGCCAAAATTCCCAGAGAGGATCTAACTATTCCCAGGGGCAGGGTACACAGTGGAACAACAGCCAACAGTCTACCCAGGGTTACGGCAGGGGTAATAGGAGAGGTCGTGGTAAAGACAGAGGCAGCCCCAGCAAGGGAGGCGGCACGCCTCAACCGAAGCAGTGACGCTCAGTTCAGGGTCCCTTTTCACGCAACCCCAGTAGGGGGGACGCATTTCCAACTTCACCCAGGCTTGGGAAGGGATCACATCAGACAGATGGGTGCTGTCAACAGTATCCACAGGGTACTGTATAGAACTACTGCAGCGTCCCCGGAACCATCCTCCACGACAAAGAGTACACTCTTTAGAACTTCAGAAGATTCTCCTCGAGGAGATCGCCATTCTGCTAGAAAAGGACGCGATAGAACTCGTCCCGGGACACCAGGTAAACAAGGGTATTTATTCAACTTACTTCCTTGTGCCAAAGAAAGATTTGACAATGCGCCCAGTATTGGACTTACGGCCTGCCAACAAGTATGTCAAGCCCCAAAAGTTTTGTATGACTACGCTACAAGAGGTAATCCCCCTTCTAAAAAAGGGGGATTACATGGCAACCTTGGATATGAAAGATGCTTATTTTCATATTTCCATGTTCCCAGCGCACAGAAGGTACTTGCGCTTTAAGGTGGACAGTCGACACTACCAATTCAAGGTACTGCCCTTCGGGATAGCTTCAGCACCAAGGGTATTCACCAAGGTACTGGTGGTGGCGGCTGCACACCTACGCAGGGAGGCAATCCCGGTGTACCCTTATCTGGACGACTGGCTCATAACGGGGGAAACCCCAGTAATTTGCAGGACAAACATTCAAAGGACTATAGACCTCCTCCACGAGTTAGGCTTCTCAATCAACGAGAAAAAGTCAAGCCTGGTGCCAAGCACCTCCAAACAGTTCCTAGGAGCAATCCTAGATACTCAAGAGGGGTTGACCTTTCCTTCAGAGGAAAGAATTCGGAATATACTACTGCAAATTCCGCATTATCAGTCCGGTCACCAAATAACGGTACGCAAAGCAATGCGTTTACTGGGCATGATGGCGTCATGTATTTACCTGGTCCCCCACGCGCGCCTGCGCATGCGTCGCATGCAGGACTGGTTGGCGAAACAGTGGTCTCAGGTAAGTGGTCAGTGGGACGATCTAGTGGTAGTTTCGCCAACACTAGTACAAAGCCTTCACTGGTGGACAAGAGAGAATCTCGCACAGGGAAACCCTTTTACGATCCCGAAGTACAGGCAGTAGTCACTACCAATGCATGTCTGACAGGGTGGGGAGCTCACCATCTCCACCACACAGCTCAGGGTCTCTGGTCTCCCTCAGTGGCCAAGAACCACATCAACCTGCTAGAGCTTCTGGCAGTATTCAGAGCGCTTCAAGCGTTCGAGCCCCACCTACTAAACCTATCAGTGCAAATCCGGACGGACAGCACAACAGCCATGTTCTACCTGAACAAGCAAGGAGGGACTCGTTCGCCAAATCTGTCCAAGCTTGCCCAGAAAATCTGGATATGGGCACTCAGACGGAACATCTTCCTGTCATCACAACATGTTCCAGGGGAGCTCAATTCCCTAGCGGATGCTCTGAGCAGAGACTCCCTCCCAGAGGAACACAAATGGGTTCTAAACAGAGAGGTCGTAGAAGATATCTTCTCTCAGTGGGGTTTCCCCACTATAGACTTATTCGCCACAAGCGAAAACAGACAATACCCAGGATTTGCATCCAGGTTCCCCCAACCAGACTCCCAGGGGAACGCCCTGTGGATGAACTGGTCAGGGATGTTTGCGTATGCTTTTCCACCAACTCCTCTCATCAGGAAAGTGGTGAACAAGATGAGCAGAGAGTCGATGACGGTCATCCTAGTTGCTCCCATGTGGGCAAGACAATCGTGGTTCCCACACCTACGCAGGATGGCGGTGTGCGAGCCCATCAAACTTCCAGCCTGGTACAACCTACTGTCCCAGCACCAAGGTCAAACAGTACACCAGCAACCCAACTCAATGAACCTGGCAGCATGGCTCATGAGGTCATAGAGTTTGGACATTTCAATTTGCCATAGAGGTGTATGGACATCCTAAAGGAATCTAGGAAACCAAACACAAGGTACTGTTACTTTGACAAGTGGAAGAGGTTCGTTATCTGGTGCCATAGTAGACAAATCAACCCTGTTGATTGCACTCCTTCCACTATTGTTACATACATGCTCCACCTGCTAGATGCAGGATTGGTTTTTAACTCACTGAAAGTACACCTGGCAGCCCTGTCGGCATACACCACTTCCCATAGCAAGGTCTCGTGGTGGAAAGTACCAGTAGTTAAAGCCTTCATGGAAGGAGTAAAGAGACTTCACCCTCCTATTTCAAACCCACCACCAGGGTGGGACCTTAATGTGGTGCTAGCCAAGCTCATGGGACCCCCTTTCGAGCCCATGCATAAAAGCAGTCTCAAACACCTGACTTATAAAACGGCCTTCTTAGTAGCTATTACTTCTATAAGAAGGGTCAGTGAAATTCAGGCTCTGTCAGTGCAGGATCCCTTCTTTACTGTCCATAAAGACAAACTGGTTTTACGCACACACCCTAGGTTCTCACCTAAGTTTATATCAAAATTCCATGTAAACCAGTCCATCGAGCTTCCGGCTTTCTTTCAGGACCCTCAAAGCTCGGCTGAGGTGAAACTACACATCCTAGATGTGCGTAGGGCGGTCCTCTACTATGTAAATATAACCAGACCGCTAAGAAAAACAGATCAACTGTTTGCCTCCATAGCTACAGGCAGAAAGGGGGATCGCGTCTCTAAAGGTGCCATCTCGAAGTGGATTATTAACTGTATCCAGCTGTGTTACTCACTCTCTGAAAGAACTCTGCCTTTCACGCCAAGAGCCCACTCTACTAGAGGCATTGGGGCCACTCTGGCTTTCATTGCAAATGTACCCCTTGACACCATTTGCAAAGCAGCTACTTAGAGCTCTATTCACACTTTTACTCAGCATTACTGCATTGACACCCATTCCAAGGCAGATACACAAGTGGGACAAGCGGTTCTAAGACACTTATTTGCTCATGACCCTTCTCACATCCCACCTCCTTCTTCAGGGACTGCTCGCTAATCTATGCACAGCATGTGATCTAAGCAGATTCCACAAGCCTCAGAAGGGATACATTACTCACCGTAATCGTGTTTCTGATGCTTGTATCTGCTTAAATTCACATGCGACCCACCCTTCCTCCCCTCTGAGAGAAGGCGCATGGTTGCTTGTAGTCTTACCTTTCTATCTATCTGCTTGGATTATCTGTACTCGCGCTACTCCTCATGCTACCTCATGTCAGAAAAAATACAATCTGAGGATCCTAGACGAGTGAGGGATCTTTGGTACAGTGGACGTCACACTAGGGATAGTATTACTGGCACGCCCTGTGTCGACGCCCATTTTCGAGTTTCGAAAAACAAACTGTAATACTCCGCAGCTTCCACTAGATGTCGGCCTATGCACAGCATGTGAATCTAAGCAGATACAAGCATCAGAAATACGATTACGGTGAGTAATGGATCATATATATATATATGCAAAAATGTTTAATGTATCAAAGCAGTTTAGAGAACGTCAGTAGTTTGCACTATGCACTTTATACTATGACAATATTGTTCTTTTTAAGGTTATACTATCCCTATCATAGGAATGCATTTTTTGCACATAAAAATATCAATGTATATTGAAATATCCCTGAATACATTAGATATGCACTATGCACTTTATATTTTTACAACACTGCTTACTAACTGAGATACTAATTCGAATCACAAACATCTCCATTGTTATGGTGATACATGAATATAATGAAGATCTTGGTCTGCAAACATCTTTTGCAGACTTTAATGCATTACATTATTTCTGCTATGGCTAAGGGTAGAGATCGTTCCATGCCTATGCATTAGGCAAACATTCTTTCTTAAAAGGCATTAATGATGATGAATTCATTCATTATAAGTGACTTGGTGAACATATTCTTGGTCTCCAAATTGGAGTAATATGTCAAACTCCTTTTTTAAAAAAAAAAAATATGTCCATAACACTATGCCAACAATATTGTAGTACGCACGATTAGGCACCGCCTTTTTGATCACGGACCGAGTCATATGTAATTGTTTAGTTTAATAACTTTAACTTTTAAAGGCTACAAATTGTGTTTGCATTGCTCCGGTTTAAAAGACAGGTTTTGTCTGTGTAATACAAACTAAACAGGTTAAATTGGGAGTTACTCCACGTTATTAGTAAAGGAAACTAGTAGCCCAAGCCAAAATGGCTAACGGCCATCATGTTGATTCTGTAAGTCACCTTTTCTATGTTTTTCACTGAGGTGTGTTTTTTTTTTTTTTTATAAAAAAGAACTTCCTGTGGGTGATGAGTGACTGTGAACAAGCCACTGGGTAGTGGCGAAATGCATCAGGCTGCCGTCTGGCAAGAAAACTCTCACTGGGAGAATTTAATGGACTTTTTAAACTGCTGCAAATGAAAAATAAAGGTTGTTTTATAACGTACAACCGGCGTTGCAGTGTTTGCTGCTGGCTGTCCGTGATTACTACTTGCCATTTGGAACACTTTTGTATGTGGAGTGCTGCTCGCCTGAACAGTGTCTTCTGATGCCGTTCTCATTTGAAATAAATGTGTGTATATACATATATATATGTATCTTTTTTTATTTTTTTATTTTTTTTTTTACACCCTAAAAAATAGGGAGTTCATTACTCTTACTTCTAAACCCGATCTCGAGCTCCGGGACTAGGCTTCCCAGGTATGTTACTTAGTGCATTACCTCCACGTCCACTCTTCCTCGTCCCAGTACTTACCTCATGGGGCCCCTGCCTCCGACTGAGGACCTTCTTCTATTTCTTTTATTGCCTGTAACTCCTCCCCTTAACCCACAGCATCCAATTAAATTTTTCCTGCCTCCGGCAGGTTGGTCTGTTCCCGGCTCGGGACTCTGGGGAGCTACAGTTACTGTCCCCCTGGTGGGGCTGTGTGGCGGGGCCTCGGTTTCCTCCAGGTGCGGCGTGCTCCCGGTCCCCCTGTGGGGCGTGGGTCCCGGTTGAGCAGGAATCCTCTCCCAGTTTTTTGCCTGACCCAAAGCCAACATGGAGGCATTGATGCCCGGGTCCTGCGGTAAGGAAATGGGGGGTGAGGGTTGTTAGACCCATGTATGCCCCGGTGGGGGCTGATTGGGGAATATTTGCACACCTTTTTCATTCTGATAAGACCCGCGGGACTCAGCATTACGTTTGTTGCGGCATTACGACTGTTTGGTGACCCTTCCGGGTGCGGGGGCTCCTCCTCCAGGGCGGAGGGGAGTTTTCCTGTTCCTGTTTCTCCGTGTCTTGAGGAGAACGCTGAATGTAATGGTCTGTTCCCATGGGGTTGGATTGTTTGTTTCCCCTGTTGGTGGGTTTTCTCCTGGCCTGCAGTTGATGTTTATGAGGGGATCCCGGTAGCTCAACGGTGGCACGTGGGTCCCCCAGCTACAACATGCAGGGTTCAGGCCACCTCTCAAGCATGTGAAAGTAAAATGGATGATTGAGGTGCAAGTAAATATTTTAAAATCAGCTAATGGCGTGCCGGTTTGTTACTGCACACCTTGGGTGAGCCCTCTGCTGCACTAGGGCACCATGCCCTGTCCTTTTTCCTTATGTATGAAGAAGTGACGACCCATGCTCTCCGGAACGCTGCAGGACCCGGTGGACTACAGCTGGTGTTTGTGCCTTCCAAGGGCGGGTTGGCCCCTCTTCCAGGGGAAGGGGTGGGGGGGTTGTTGTTTAGTGCTCGGGTGGCTCTGGAGTTGAATATCGGCACTGGCGGCCCATTGCCGGGGGAATTGGGTGATTATTCTCTCCTGGAGTGTAATGGACGTACATGTGTTGCTGGCATTTCTGTTTTTGCTGTGTTTAGTGCTGCTTGCGCCATGGGCCAGCGAACTGCTCAGCTCAGGATCCTTGCCATTGTCCTCTTCCTCATCTTCCTCCTCTCCTGAACTTCGCAAGAGGTGGGAGAAAATGTCGGCTATATGTTCCTTGTCTGTGAAGGACATGGAAAGGGGGGTGCAGTTGTCGAAGTGAGCGGACACGGTCAGGTGCTGGTGTTCCGCTGCTTTGTTTTTCGCTGTTCACAGCTCCTCTACATTTTGCAACCATTTTCACCATTCCAAACCTGTTTTTGTGAAATTAGAGCACACTTCTCCTTTTCCCATCGGATATCTATTTTCAACTCGATTGGCTGTCTACAGGCATGGCTGCAGCCCTGGAATACTGTGTTGCATGTTGCTCCCTTCCGTCCTACTCTGTTCCCCCTCCGGGGTCAGAGTTCCACTCCTTTTTTGGTACTTTAATATCTATGATGTCATCGCTAGTATGGTGGGTCGCTCCTTTGAGTCGGCCGGGGAGGTGGCTCTCCGGGACCCAGTGGACCGTAGGGTGGATTGCAGCCTAAAGTAGGTTCATACTGGTGCACCTCTGGCCCTCGGGGTGAATTTCTATGGCTCCTATGGCTCCTACACTGCGGAGGACGTGCTGAGTGGTTCAGGTGGTTATTGACGGTGGCTCTGACTGTGCCCCGCTGCTGGCTGACATGCTGCGGCAGGTTGCCCTTTTTGTCCGATCTGCTGGCATTTGATGGAGTGCGTGGCTCGGCCTTGGTGTGTCGGCCCGCAGGCATGTGCATCTGCAGGATTGAAAAACGGATGGGTCTCGGTGAGCGGCTGCCCTTTACCTTCCTTTTGACGGTTCAAAACTTTTAGGTGATTTGCTTGCAGTGTTTTTCCGATATGGGCCCAGTGGTTCTTGGATTCTTAGGTTCAAGACACTTGTGCTCGGCCCCCAGAGTGTTCCCCCGCTGGTGGCGCCTCTTAGCCTGATGGACCTTCAGTTTTCCTACATGGATGCCTGGTTGGTCGAAGTGGCCCTGCGGCAGTCGATCCTGATTCGTCTCTGGCTGGTTTACAAGGCATTGCGGGACTGGGGGTTTTCTGGTGTGCTGGCGTTTGTCTCTTGTGGAGCCCTCTCAGGATCTGGTTTTTGTCGGGGCTCAGATTTGCTCATGGATGGGGTGGATTTTTCTGTCCTGGGGAGGGTCCAGCGACTGCGGTCTGTTCTGGGCAGGGTTCTCTGGAGGCGGTGTGGTACAGCTCACCTGTGGATCATGTTTGAGGGGCCCATGGCGTCTTCTTTCTGGTTCTGTGGGCTCGTCTTAATCTGCATCCTCTGGTGTCTTACCTACTTTCCCACTGGCTCCTGGCTTCTCTGGCTTACGAGGCCTTGATCCTGGTGTCTCAAGCTCTGTGGGCCTCGTTCCTGTGGTGCTTGCAGGTTCCATATCTCCAGGCGGGGCTGTCCCTGGTCTGTCCTCCTTTGACCCCTCTTTCTCCAGGCGCCAGCAGAGGGGGAAGGGCCACGTTGGGCGTCCTATCGGCCCAGGGGTTGTGGGGTCCAGAGGAGGTCCGTCGTTCGTCCGCTTGGTGAGATTGTGTGCCATTCTCTGGGGCCTGTTGTACTTCAGGGTTTTTTTCAGGTGGGGGGGGTTGTTTCGGGGTCTCTCTTCTTCCTGTCCTTGTACTTGTAGGGGCCTTCCCCTTGGGATCTCCTTTTGGTCTTGAGGTTCCTTCGGGGCCTCCTTTGGCACCCCTGTGTGATTGGTCATCGAGCTCCTTACTCTGCAGGCTGTTTACTGATTGCTATCACATCTGCCCGTAGGCTGGGGGTTATTGGGGGCTGTGTTGCCCCACCCGCCCTTTTTTCTTCTGGTTCTCCTAGACTCTCTGGTTTTGGGGTGTGCTCCAAGGTTACTGCCTAGGGTTGTGTCTCGGTTTCGCACCTTTCAGGATCTGGTTGTCCCTGCGCTTTCGGGTCCCACAGTCGCGGGAAAGGGTGGCTTGGTATCGGAAGGCCTATGTGGTTTTCCATTAGCCGTTGGCTCCGTGTTGTTGTCTCCATGGCTTCTGTGGTTTTTCTGGCCGGTCTGTGCCTGCCCATGCACGGTTGCTCTTGCTAGGGGGTTTTCTCTGCAGGAGATTTGTGGGGCGGCCACCTAGGCGGATCAGAGCATTTTCGGCACCCTTTTTCAATGTCTCACTCTCTGGGGATGGTTCCTTCGGGGTTGGGATTTTGTCTGTTGGGATGTGAGTTTGGAGTTCTTAATGGTGTGTTTTTGTTCTGCACTTTGCTGTGTCTCATTGGGACCTCTCACCGTTGCTGCTATGGTATGCCTCATGAGGTAAGTACAGGGACGAGGAAGAGTGGACGTGGAGGTAATGCTCTGATTACTTACCGGTAATCTTCATTACTCCTAGTCCTACTCTTCCTTGTCACAGTACTGACGACCCTTCTCTCCCTCCCTGCGGGGAAGGTCCCATGCTTCGACTTGGATATGATAAACTGGATGCTGTGGGTTAAGTGGAGGAGTTATAGGCAATAAAAGAAATAGAAGAAGGTCCTGTGTCAGAGGCAGGGGCCTCATTAGGCAAGTACTGTAATCGGAGCATTTGGCAACACACGGTACAAATTCCCACTTGGTACTCCATGCCCCAGTATGCACTCTGCTGCGCTGACTACCGATTAACACGGTATATTAGCCCCTACCGGCGGACTCCATATCCGAATTTGTTGTAAGGACTACACAATAGCAGTTGTCTGACCGCCTTTGTGTGGCAGGGGACACAATGAACCACCGATGAAATGGGGAAGCGCAATGAATTTCCTATGCATTTCTCTTGCATCATATGTTTCATTTTTTGGAGCACGAAGGCACCTTTTTCTTTAATTTTAATTAACTTACGGAGTCTTCCTCCAGAGCCAAAAAGTGATTTGAAGCCTGTATAACCTTTAACAGGTGCTGCTCATGTCTGTTTCCAGAAGTACATTCTTTCAGATCCAGGCATTTATTGATTCCAGCCGCCCTTATGCGTAATGCATTGCATTGATGGGAGGTCAATAGTGACCCCCTTCACTGGTACTCATCCACCTCCGTGTGGGGTTAGGAGTTAAAGGAGCTGTTTACTTGCAGCTGTTATTTTTCTATGAGTGCAACTTCTCCTTCTGTGCGCATCTTGGCCAGAAGCCGAGGGCGAGTTCTAAAAACGACCACACACTGTAAAAAATCTGCCTGCACCAGAAAACGGCCTTTGCCAGAGTCCACATTACACAAGGTGATGATTAAAAACACATATGTAGACATGGCTACACATGTTTTACAAAATATCATGAATTGAGATTTTACAGCTAGCATTCTTAAAACACACAAAGCTTATTCAGACGAGAATCAGTAGGCTGTTGCCACAACTATACTGGCCCCCACACCAAAGCCCCCAACGTTGACCTAAATATTGATTTATTGCTAGGAGATATTTTGAGTTCTGTGGGTGTGTAAACAAGGAGTTTGCAGTTTTCAAGATCAATACTTTGTTTCTCCATGCTGCCTTATCAACCTATATTCTCTGCTCTAACACAGCTTGTAATATGGAACTTAACATTAACAACTCCATTAATATACTGGCCTGATTACGGCCTTGATTATTTGCCTATGATCCACTTAGAACGTACACATGTTACTTATCTGTGATTTGTGGTTCGTTTAATTACGGCATCCGCACTTTGCACCCACACTGTCATGTGTGGGTTAAATACATTGGTTCTTTCTGTGAAGCTAATTCCTTCACTGCTACGATGTTGATCATTTGAGCTCATTCTGGATAGTTTCTATACGATAACAAGGTTCGAGTTCCACTATGTAAAAAAAGATGTATCATAACCAGGTTCGAGGACTATCTTTGCAGCAGTGCAGAACATCTAAAAACCAAAGTTCTCCTAGAGCATTGTTATGTTATAAGTACTTCTATAGCGCGGCCTACACCAGCTAGGGCATCGTGGCACTGTGGAGGTGAGTTGTAAAGGGGGAGGGGAGATGGGGACGGAAAGGGGGAAAAAAAGCATCAAAAAGGGCTCCGGCTGAGAAAAGTAAAGTCTTCAGAGACCTCCGAGAGGCTAGATGGTCAGCCATGGAGGGGCAGAGGGGGAAGAGTTCCATAACTGGGCAGCGGCCACAATGAAAGAGCAGCCACCCACCCGAGAGTACTTGAAGCGTGGAACAAGAATACGAAATAATGGCCTAGGAGATGTGATGAAAAGAGATTGAGAACCTTCAGAGAGGATGGACCGAAACCATTCCAGGACTGAGCCGGAGATACCTGCCATGGACAGCCTCTCGAGGAGGATGCCATGGTCCACAGTGTCGAAAGCGACAGAGAGATCAAGTAGGATCAAGGCACCAGTACCACCCTGATCCACTATCTGAGCCAGATCGTCCACTGCTGATACTGTAAAGGACCGCACTGGTGGGGGGGGTGTCTGTACTTCCCCTGCCAAGATTCTCTATTTGGTAGCTGTGGTCGAGCAATCAAGGCCTAGCTTCTCAGGGGGTGATGCGGGCTGGTTCTTAAGTACAGTGTAGTCCCCAAGCACCCATAAAGGAATGTCCGCGCACTGGATCGGTTAAAACAGTCTTTATATAATTAATATTCAAAGTTATTTACAGCATCACGATAACTCACTTTGTACTCGGAAAATCAACAATGGTAAATATTTACAGTTCTAAAGTGGTACCACAAACGTTATTAGATCTCATTAAAGTGCATACGGTCAGAATGACACACAGATCAAATAAAGGAAACCAACAGTAGAGAGAGAGGAAGGAAAGTAAGATGGTTGAACAACTGATAGAATACTGGTCACTACCATTAAACACAGTTCTGTGTGGAGATCCCCCCCCCACCTGGGCAACTTGTTGGATAAAGATACAAGCCCAGTCCATATATTGTTCACACTAGACTTCCCAATAGTTCTGCAACCCCAAAGTACCTGGCATTGTAGCGTTCCTCGTCGGGTAATCGACACACCTTCTTGAGTGCCCTCCCTTTAAGGCAGGAGTCACGGGTCGTCGAACGTCCGATGGAGAACGGGTCGAGCTACGACAGTGAAGTGGCTGTGTCGTTCCGAGCGGTGCTTGTTGGCTGGGGAAGCGCAAACATCCTGCCAGCAAGAGGCATGCAGGGCACCTCGGAGTCGATAGTTCTGGACCGCAAAAAGTTGGAAGAACTGTGGCCCAGCAAGGGCGTCAAGTCGTCGGCGTCTCTGTGGTCGTTGAGTGGTGGGAAACCCACCGGTGGATGCTCCTCGGCGTGTCGACGGTCAGGCCTTCTCCAGCAGGATACAGCGGTGACGATGCGGACGAGAGCGTCCTTGGATTTGAAAGTTCTTAGGCAAAACGGGAGCACGGTGGCTCCAGTCGGCGACGGTGGTCGTCGACAGCGGCGGACAACAGCCTGGGCGCTTCTCCTCGTTGGAG
This sequence comes from Ambystoma mexicanum, assembly GCF_040938575.1. Classification (NCBI taxonomy): domain Eukaryota; kingdom Metazoa; phylum Chordata; class Amphibia; order Caudata; family Ambystomatidae; genus Ambystoma; species Ambystoma mexicanum. The sequence continues at coordinate 319,168,058 of NC_090926.1, read as the reverse complement.
TTCCGCAGCAGTACCCATATCGGGTCGGCAGCCTGTCGAAGGTCTGTCTACCAGGGAGCTTTGGCAAGAATCACGGTGGTCCCTCGTAGCTCGGGAAGAGGGGGTGTCTTACCAGGTCCTCTCTGGGTCAGTCCGTGAAGATTGTGAAGGCGAGCAACAGTAATTCTTCTCGCCCAGCAGGGCTTTATGGTCAAACTTCAGTTACTCGTCGTAGTGGACTTCAGCTTCTGAACACGATTCCTAGCAGTGAGAGGTCCCCAGATATACTGTTGATCTCCCATTCATTCCGCTGGGTCACACTCAAGCATCCAATCATGACTTGGGGCATTCATGCAGGCAGGCAGCTAATCAGGCACACGGTGCATTCAGGCCATTCACTTCTCTCCAGACACTCACAACAAGTTATGTGTATTGTGACAAGTACCGAGCCATTCAACACTCTACTGAATTCAAACCGGTTTCGGGCAGGGCTGTCTCAGTCATTGCGTCAACCACCAGATACTAGAAACCCATCACATAGAATGTGTATTCGTCACACACTCCATTCACCCAGGTCCCACCCACAGGCGTACCCACAACATACGGTCGTTGAGAAGGCTCCAGCCAGTCTGGTCAGCACTTCCCCCCCACACTACCATATATGGAACTTCCACCCAACAGTCAGTCAGGGGGAAGGGACAGAGTCAGGGCTTTCCGGGACTTCGGGGAAGATCAAGGTAACAGGAGATGGAAGACAAGAGGCCATGGGGGCCATTTTGTCTCCATCAGGAATCTACCGATTCCAATGACAGGGCCTGGGCATCCCAAAATGGAGGACGCTCAGGGCACCAGTCAATTCAGCACAGAGCTGCCACCAGCCCATACCCTGCTCTGTGGGTCACACACAGGTGCCCAAAAACATACACTAGGGGCACAGGGTTGCACCCCTACCCATGGTTGCCATAAGGGTATCCCATGGGTCTGTTCACCAAACCAAAAGGAGAGAGCTGCACCGCCAGGAATCCCACATGAACTCCTGCGCGGAAAACACGACAGAACACACGATAAAAAGCAGTAAAGGACAAGGATACGGAGGCCCTGTCCCTCCGATGCATTTCCAGCATCACAGACACCAGGACAGATTCAGTTCCCAGGCCCGGTTGAACGCCGAACTAGGGGTCCAGGAAATCAGAATCTTCAAGAAAGGAACAAAGAAGAGGGGTAACCAGAGCTCCCAGAAGCTTCATATGATAGGAAAGCGGAGAAATGGGATGAAAATTTGAAGTAGAAGGATGAAGATTTAGGCTTTTTAAGAAGGGAGATCATCAAAGCATGCTTAAGGGTATACAGTGATATTACCGAATTAACAAATTACTTTTATAACAAAAAATAAATGTCTATTTTTTGTTAAGTGTATGTGGGGGCGGTGTTGGAGTGGGGTAATAAAGCTGGGAAACGGGGGAACCCCCCAAATAGATGAAAAAAGGGAATAGTTTAGTTATTTTAAATTTGTTATAAAAGCTTTCGTTATTTTTTTATTGGTTAATATCATGTGGAACCTGTTTAAGTGGAACAGGAATGTGAGTTATTACCAAAGGACAAGTTAACCACATTGGAGACAAAGGGTGCAAAGCGGGATAATAGTTTTGAGGAGGCTGAGCAGAATCTGATCTTCAGGGGAGGCCGATTTAATGTTAAGGGTGGCTCTAATAACATCTGCGTCATGAAAGATCAGGAGAACAGATCATTGCTTGGCAGAAGATTTTCTTTAACGTCAGTGGTCTAAACAACTTGTAAAGTATACAAAAACCTGGTTACCTTACTAGTGCTTTTGCAAACTGAAGCTTTGCTGGCAGTGCTTAATTTGTGGGGGCCACGTACTGCCAAAGAGGAGCGCTTTTTATGAACGCCAACCTATACAAGAAGATCTTGCTGCAGTTTTTGACACTGGCAAGTTCACCAGTTTAGTAATGATTGTGCCTGCATTTGTTCATAATTTTAAAATGGGAAGAAATCTCATTTGCTCTGTTTTTCAGTGGGAAGATGGTCAAAATGTTCGACTTTCCACTGACAGAATTGGAGCAAAATGTTAATGATGATGTGTTTGAAGTAAAACATTTCTCTTATTTCAAGACACAACTAGCATGGTTGATTGGGGCAGATGCTCAATTTACAGATGCCAGACAATGCATCCATCATGCTCAATGAGCTGGTGGGAGTTGCAGCTTTTACCCCAAGTATGTTGACGCTGTGTGGAGCAGCCATGTGTGCTGGCAGCCGTAGGTAGGAAGCTGCCCGCCCCACTGTGTCAAAGGGGTGTTGAAAGAACTTTGAGCTCGGGCGTTTATTTTTTTACAAATTAAGCGCTGGTTGTGGGTAATTGCTTTGTCCGCCCATTACAATCACAAAAACATCAAAGTGAATTCAGGCCAAAAAGAATGTTCACTGTTTCGAACCACAGTTATCTTCTGAAACAGATAACAATTACTGTAATAAAATATTTATATGGGCTCTCTTATACCCCTCTGATTAAAGGTATAATTGTAAATGGTGAATGCACGACACAACCTATCCTTCCGTCCCAGTGACTGTGGAAAGAAAGGGGCCATCTCTCTTTCCATTGCAAGTGACACTGCCCTGCAAAAAATGTAACCCTCTGCTATTTGCTATGGCTGAACCCTGTACTAACGTTTGGTGGTAAGTAAAGTTATTTTGCTTCATTTCAAATGCTCAGCTCACTTATTTTGGGTGCCCTGGGCAATCCATATGGTTACTGGTGCAGATTGACTCTATCCTCTGTGTGAGATTCCTGTATGGTTTTAATGTAGTACACGTCGCCTTACAGTTCTGCAGGGGTACTATGCTCCCCTCTTTTTTTCTTCTTGATAGTAACATTATTGTTACCTTTTTGATCTCCAGGATGCATTTTTTACTGCATAATGTCTTTTCAGCCCCATGTATTCAAAATGGTTGTGCTATGTCGTTTTCACCCTGTCCTTTGGCCATTTTGTTCCTCAGTCTATTTCCTGTCTTTTTAGGTCTTCAAATGCCATCTAAGGCATGCACTTTCACGGGCTCCAGTTTGGCGTTTCCAGAGAGTGTGTGTAGTCTAGCCAGATATGGGGAAATGAGATGGTCTTGTCCCGATCCACATTCCTGCGGGATATCTCTTGCTGGCAGGTGTGGGGGCAAGGCTGTCCAATATTGGACAGCCCATGTCAGTTAGAATGGTGCAGATCCTTACCATTGGTGGGCTAGGGAAACTTCCAGCCCGGATTTGGGACACAAAGAAGAGCCCTGCAGCCTTTCCCCCTGATGGTCCGCTTGAGGCAAGAACCTGAAGAAGAGAAGCACCATAATGAAGATCTGGAAGACTGCGGCTGAAGATAACCAGCATTTCCAAAGTCATGTCCAAGTGATCCTATGCCTCTGTTGGAACGATCCAAGAAGGCCCGCGTTAGTGCTTTCACTCTTGGGCTTGTGGTGTTGAGATGGATTTCTAAAATCATCCCTGTGGGCAGATTTTAGGAGGCCACGCTAGCTATGTGAACAGGGGGACTCTGAGAATCTAGCCGACACCCCATCCAGGTAGTGTGGAAAAGCAGTCAAGGCTTAGTCTCAGGAGAATGTGAGCATGGTCAGGGACCCCGATGAGTCCACACAGAATAACACACAATAATTCAGCTTAGACAGTCAGTTATTAAAAAAGAGTCATTTATTTAGGCCTTTGGAACACACTAAGAAATGGAACTAGCATGTAGCAATATCACACAAAATCATATAACACAAATCTATAAATTCACCAGTAGGATCACTTGCAATACATAACTAAATAACTAACCAGGTGAAACGGGTAAGTACTCTGATGTAGGTAAAATTATTAGTATCAGTCATAGCGCAATTCCCTTTGCTTCAGAAGTCCAGCCCTAAAATATATGGGGCCTAGTGACCAATCACATGTTCCAATACAAGCTTTCTCTCCGAAAAGCATTCTCTACATGAAGGCAATGGGCATGTGGTTGTGATTCAAAACGGTTCCAAACTATTTCAAAGTTCAGCAACAATTTGTCAGAAGACCAGTAAATTCTCCTCTCCTCCAGACCCAAAGCGGACCCTGGGGCAGGATACTTGACCCAGGTTCGATGACCAGAGGTAAATAAGAGGGAGTTGGGAGACCAATGGCTTTGCAGACAATGTTAACTGATGGAGGATGGGGGCAGGGACAGGCAAGATATATTTACTTACCTCCCTGACTACGATTTTCCCAGTTGTCACGATGGATCGTCTGGGGGTCGATGGGAGCACAATCTTCCGTCCTTTGTTCAGGTGAGTGGTGGCGAGGGTTGCAGGTTCGAGTGCTCTTCTGTTCCGGGCAACTGCACGATGCAAGCCCAGTAGATGAAGAAATTCAGACTTTTGCGATGCAGACCTCTTCAGTACACTTCACAGGATGGAGGAAGGCGAGTTTCAGCGATGATCACCATTTTCAGGTGATGAGAGGCATCCTTCCAGTCACGGTTGAAGAAGCAGATCCAGGACCGGTTTCCTAAATGCTCGAAGGCTGGAAATTCAGCAGGAGGCGACTTATGGCGCAAGCTGGTGACCGCTGAAGTTCCAGTCTTGAATGCAGAACAGCAACAATGTTGGCGAAGTAGCCCACGAGTGAATTGGTCCGTCCACCGGAAAGTACAGGGACACTTAAGAAGGATCTTGGGGCATGCAACCAACCCAGGTCTTCTGAGATCAGGCAGAGGAGCAGGGCTTCCCTAGGCATCACTGGAGGGGATGCTGATCCACTGCAGAAGTCATGCTCTGGTCATCAACAGGTTGCTGTTCTTCAAAGGATTCTTGGCTCCAATGGAGATCTGAAGAATGACTGCAGAAGTCCTCCTCTTATCCAAAACTGGAGCTGAGAGCAAGTCCAAGCCCATCAATGGAAAGGATCTGCATCATTCAAACAGCCAGCAGTGGTTTCACATCTGCCCCTGCAGTAGACTTTCGGGCACCAGGCATGTGGACTGGGGCTAGAAAGTCCCAGGTCACTTCTGGGGTGGGGGGGAGACACAGAGACGCACACACACCCCTTCTTGTGACACAGTAATTGGAAGTGTCTCAGAACCATCCCATGGCTGTCCAGCTTCACACAAGGCCTTCCCAGTGCATCGGTTGCCAGAGCTTCGGACTCGTCATATCGTTGTGTGGCCTAAGAACATCCCTCTCTCTCTGGCTGTTATTCTTCATGAAGAGGCGCTGTTCTGGAACTGTCTTCTTCGCTGCTACGTCTCGCCTTCCACCCCCTGATTGGGTTGAACTTTGCTGTGACCTGTCTGTGCCATATCCTGGAGTTCTCCTCTTGTCACGGTACCTGTGCTGGCTGCTGTCCTGAGGTGCCTGGGTTGTCCTTCTGGCAGAACTGTGGAACCATCCCATCGGAGTGTAGAACCTCTGTCTAGCTGGAACCAATCCGACACTGCCTTCAGACTCTGCACCTGTGTCCCCTGCAACCAGATCAATGTCGGAAGGATATGGTCCTGGCGATTATGGATTCCATGTGGGTTCCTGCTTAGAAGATCTGAGTTTAGGGCAAGAGCTTGCATAACTGATTCCTCGCTCCCCTCCCGCCATAGAGATTGGCGAATTTCACTCCCTAACTCTCCCTTGCCTTGCCTTGATCTTTGGTGTTCTGGCCAAGGTCCCGCTACCAGGGTAACCCCTAGTGTGTTGGGATTGAGAGAGTAGCCCTTAATCCTACTCGCCTGCACAATCCCTTGGTGCTTTTTACCTTGAATGGAACTCGCCTTTTTGCCTTGCAAAAGCTTTTTCATAGGGGACTTTTTAGATGTTCTGCTCCCTATTCAGGTACCGACCTGGAACATTGACCCATTGAAGGTACTATGCTGCCTTACCTGGTAGGGAAGGACTTCTTAAGCATATCGGATCATTATATTTTATCGGCAGAGTATATGGTTTATTTGTACCTGGCGGGGCGTGGTCTTGGCCTCCCAGCCAATGAGGAAGCTCAGAATGAGGGCTTTACCACACAATAAAGCCTGAGCCTCCTCAGAGCTGGAGGCCACCATCTCCACCCCGCCCCCCGCTGGATAATGAGGTAAGTGCACCCGCACGTCCCCATCCCCCACCTCTCCCTTCTTTTCCACACATTTTGCCCCCTCCCATCCCCGCTCCACTTACCTTCCACTTCCATGTCCCACGCCAGCGCCGGAAATGAATGTTCCTGGCGCGAAAAGGCTACGTGTAGCCCCTTATCCACTTAAACATGGTGGCCATCTTTTTATGTATTTTTGAGTTGAGAAACGGCTTACGGATCCTTTTTCAGCTTAAAAAAACCCACCATTGGAGACTGGCCACCAGGGGGCACCCGGATGAACGTGCTCTCCGTATGAGCTCCGTTCTGTGGTCCCGGATAGTGGTTTGAGCCCCCGCTGAGGGCCCCCCGCACCTGACAGAAAGACGGAACGTGGTGTTTGGGTGGCCCCCACTAGCAGGTGAAATAATCGGGCAAGGCCTCACCGAGAAACTCCCTACTTGCCATATGAGGGCCTAATACGCAGTACAAGCAGAGCCCTGTTCGTTATGCCCTAGAGAGCTCCAGCCCCCATATCGACGAGAAGTCCCCCACTGCAGTGGCGATACCTTGCAGGCGGTGGACACACACATGCAGTATTGAAGGCAAGATAGGCCCTGCTCTCCTGCTTCCCTGAACCGGAGAGGTGAAGGAATAAGCGACGGCGTCTCTGTGCCCTGCCGCATTCACCTGGAGGGCTGATACCCCTTGGCGCCAGCTCCCCCCACACCCTAGAGGAAACCCTCACTCTCCGCCATCCACTGAGCGGACCTGCCTTTGAGTGGGCTCCGTCTGCCCAGGGAGCGGCCCCCTGGCAAAGCGGACCCTTAGACGAATGACAGTCAATGAACTCGGCTATGAGCAGAACCGAGGCACCCTGGCGGGCACCCTAGTTCAATGCTAGACCGCTTCTACAACCCGTGCGTTCCGGCCCCGCCAACAACGTCCCTGAAACTCTGAGGCACAGTCTGAACCACGACAGCCCTATCTGTGCGTGAGAGCTCCACGGACTGCCACTGGGCGCATAGAGGGAGCAGCCCGATCCAGCGAAACACGCGGCGAGAGAGAGGGGAACACCAGGGCAGGAAAGTGCACTGCCGGAGCCCCCTAAAGTGACACAGGCCATGCCTGGGCTATCCATGTAAAAAAAAAAGCCCAAGGTTACATTAACAGGAGGGCACGCCCGGACCATGAAGCAGACTGAAGACAACATATTCAAATAATGTGCGGCGCCTCCGGACCTGCGCGAGTGCCTTTTAAAGGCCCAGAAAAGATTGTTTTGAAGTGAGAAGAAGAAGGTGTGCCACGCTCTCGTTGCAGGTGGGTGAAGGGCGATAACTAGCAGCTTTCCACGTTGTATTAGAGTGAAACGCCTCGCCAGAAATCTACAATATTAGAATCGCTGTGCAATAAACCCAAGGCACTGCATCCGTATTTTGTACACTCTGCACATACAATGTCCCACAGCCCCCTCACAATAAAATAGCTCCCACAGAAACATTTTACCAAGGCCTAAGAACAACTGAACTGGGAAACAGAGTTTACATTTGTCACTTGATTTCTGGACTTTGCGGGAGATTAGTAGATTGCGCAGATAAGGGGTGCCATCCTCTGCCTCTCTCTGATGGCCGCACTTCTGGAGGACCTGAATGCTTGACAGCCGAGGAGTAGCCTGGAGGAAGAGATTGCCCGCTGCCTGAGCATACTGGGCTTGTTACTGATGCTCCGAGCAACTGGGAGACCGAAGGAGGTGATCCTCTATAGGACTGGCTCACTGAGGTCAATATTCCAGGTTTCGGACAGCATCACACATCCTACATGACCTCTGTATCCTCAGATTAGAACAAAGGGGCGAGGTGATTTGAATCCCGAAAAAACAGTGTGACCAGTACATTATATGGGTGCAGGTGGATTCCTGGAACCATTCTGAAACCATCCGTTTCGCAATACCCTGAATCATGTGAGGCGCTGGATTCCCACTGTGGTGGCCCCCTGGGTACTATTAGCTCCCCCCGTCCTCTTGGCATTACCTAAAGTTTCTATAAGTCACAGCAGATTCCACTAAGGACTACATGAGCATAAAGCAAAAGCTAGCCAACTTCGCCTTCTCCCCAGTACCTCCCCGTATTGACAACCCTTACATGGTAACAATGGAAACAAAAGAAACTGAATCAGCCGCCACAAAAAGAGACATTGTGGCTCTCAAGTGAAATCAAGAATATGGGGGCCAGCATAGGCGGAAAGATAGACAAAATTACACAGCGCATAGATAACATTACAGAGAGGCTTGGCGGAGTGGAGAACCAAGCATCGATAGACACCCTTGAGGTACAACTTGAGCACAGGATAGCTGATTTGGAGCAGAGGGAGGAGGACATCAAGCTCAAGATGGATGATTTGGAAAACAGGGAAAGGTGGAATAACCTGCGCTTCTTTGGTATCCCGGAACAAGATGGGGAAACGGAGGGTGACCTCAGAAAAAAGTTCAGTGATAGCATTGAGCTCCTGGTCGCTAACGATGAGATTGATGAACCCAAAACCTAACGGATCCATAGAGCGGGAGGACCGCCTGGAGGTCCGAGATCGGTCCTTGCCCGTTTTCATAATTACCAGCACAAGGCCAAGTTGCTGGAAAAGGCAAGGAGCAGTGGCCCGATTACTCTTGGAGGCGCGCAGATAACGATCTATCAGGACTTATCTTCTTTGACGCTGTCTCTGAGGCAGATGTGCGGCCCCCTTCATGAAATGGCTGAAAGAATGTGACATCCAGTACAGATGGGGCTACGGTTTCTCTCTGTCCTTTGAACACGGAGGAACAAAAATACGGCTGAGATCTGAAAAAGAAATCGGAGCATGTACTTCTGAGCTCACTGAACCGCAAGGGGAAAGGGGAGACCGAGAGGTACAGAGACAAGATGGAAGGGAATGGTGCATCCATGGCCGCAGGAAAAAGCGGGTGAAAGGCTCGAGAAAGTTCTGAAGAGGCAATATCTCTCCTGACGGGGACTAATCCTGGTCAAACTCAGTAGATTCCTGGTTATCCTATTGCAAAGTGCGATGCTTGACCAACTGATCAGTCCAGTTGGTTTTGTTTTGAGATTGATGTGTGGGTTGGGGGGGAGACAATGGGGGCTCACTTGACATTGTGTTTTTTTTTTTTGTATGGGACAGTGAAGTAATGGTCTCCACTGGTGGTCTGATGAAGAGCCGGTATCTTCAACTGGGCTAGATCGGATGCCATCAATTGGGAAAAGGGAGAGGGTGTGGGGGAAGAGGTTGGGGAGGGTGAAAGGATGAAAGCAACATCCTCAATGGTTCAGAAGGTGAGATGTGATGTGATGCACAATGAGCTGACGACATGCTGGTCGCGGTTGAAAGGCCTTCTCTTACAATGCTACACAATGGTGATGATTACTGACTCACAGGGGAGGGACTCGCTTAAGGGGGTCTCAACTCGCCAACTAAGAGATCCTAGGCAGAGAATATTGTAGGGCAAAGATTGACATTCTCCTCTTGCAGGAGACTAAATATGTGAAATGGGAAGAACGACAAATCTTTGGGAGACGTACAGGAAAATAGTTCTGGGGTTCTGGGCCGCTGAGGAGAGGGGGTGTTGGGATACTCATTAGGAAAGGATTAGAGTTTACGGTTGCCAAAACATGGTCAGATGTAGAAGGCCGGGCTCTCTTGGTGATGGGATCTATTGGGAAAGTTAATGTAACAATCGCCGCAATATATTCCCCCAACTCGGGCCAGGTCCGATTTCTTGCCAAAACGATCCTTAAATCATGCTTGAGGCTACGGATCCTATTCTGGGAGGAAATTTCATTCTGTGGGCCGACCCTACCATGGCCTGGAAGCCTCGCAACCCTGATATTGGAAATCGAGCCGGGAGTGAACGCAATGAATTTGCAGCTATGATGGATCTGTATGGCATGAGGGATGTGTGGAGGGGGGGATGCATCCGGATGAGCGGGGTTACTGATAGACCTTTCCAAAGAACTTTATGATGTTACAAGGGGATCTGAGATTGTCCCGGTCACATGGTCTGATCACGATATCGTTGTTGCAGACTCCCAGTGGGAAACCTTACCTGTCACAGAGGGTAAGTGGAGATGTAACGAGGCGCTCTGGAAGGACCCTGTCTTTAAGGCAGAGATGGAGACTGAGATTAGCGAATACTTTAAGGTGACCAATACCGGGGAGATTCCAAAGCAGATAGTGTGGGAAGCAGGTAAGGCAACATGGAGAGGCGTCCTGATGAGAGAAGGGTCCTGCAAAAAAAGGGAAAGAAAGCTAATTGAAAATAGACCTGGAAAGGAGATTTGTCAACTGGATGAGGAGGCTAGGAGGGAAGATAGAGTAAACCTTAATAAAATTAATGACGCGAAAAAGAAACAAGAGGTACTCCGCCTATTGGCACATGACCAAATGGTGCGAAATCTGCGACTCCTGAAGTAGAAATGTTATGAAAAAGGAGACCAAGCAGATGCATTGTTGGCTGCCAGACTTGGGGGACAAAGGGCAGAATTAAAAGTGTTGGAAATAGTGGAGGAAGCGGACTCCCCGGTCACAACTCCCCCGACCATTCCGGAGGCTTTCGCCACCTTCTATGAGAATCTCTACAGCTCGGAGGTGGACTCGGACCTACCGGCACTGAAAGTTATCTGGCCCGTGTTAATATACCAAAGATATCATCGGACTCACAGTTCTTGGAGTCGCCCATAACGGAATGGGAAGTCCTGAATGCAGTTAAAAGGTTGGCTTTAGGCAAATCCCGGGTCGAGGACGGCTATACTGCCGGATTCTATAAATCCTTCAGCGCCCCTCTCTTGCCCTTCATGGCCGAACTCTTTAATGAAATTCTAGACTCAGGGAAGACCCCAGATTCCTTTGTTAGGGCCCTTGTCACGGTGATTCCCAAGGAGGGAAGAGATCCCAAACAGTGCGGTTCATATCATCCCATATCTCTGCTTAATATAGATGCCAAAATGTACACTCTAGTCCTGGCCTCCAGGTTAGAGACACTCATGCCCCATCTCAACCATGATGACCAAGTGGGCTTTATACTGGGAAGACAAGGTGCCGACACAATGCAAAAGACTTTACGTCTTATCAATGCATCCCGTACCTTGACCAGCGACCGTGTCCTGCTTTCATTCGACGCAGAGAAGAGTTTCGGAAGGGTTGAATGGGGCTTGTTAATGGCGGTTCTGTGAAAGGTGGGAATAGGCCCAAAGTTTAGGAGGAGAATACAGGTGGTGTATACATCTCCCAAAGCATCTTTATTTGAAAATGGAGAATACTCGAGGGGGTTCCAGCTAGGACGGGGTACTAGACAGGGATGCCCTCTCTCGGCTATTCTCTTTGCTCTCTCATTGGAACCCCTTGCCCAAAAACGGAGAGAAGACCCCCAGGTAAAAGGATTGCGGTTGGGTGGGGTTGAATACAAGGTGGCACTGTATGCCAACGACGTACTCCTTCATTTGGCCAACTCGATAACATCAATCCCCAGAGCCCTTGACCTCATTGAGGACTATGGCGAATTCTCTGGCTTTAAGGTAAATGAGGCCAAGTCCATTTTGTTCCCTTTGCAAGATGCCATACAGATCAATGAAGTCAAATTTGCCCCACTGGGTCTGATGATTGAACATTGTAAATTGAAATATTTGGGCATACAAATCACAAGGGATCTAAATGATCTATATGAAGCCAACTTACCCCCCTCTTCTCCAGAGGTTCCATGCAGATCTTACCAAGTGGGATAAATTGACGATATCCTGGTTAGGGCGACTCGATGCAATCAAAATGGTTCGTCTTCCCCGATTTCTGTATCCCTTTCAAATGCTCCATATGAAGATGCCAGGAAGCTTCTTCAATGAAGTCAAGAAGGCTATCGTTAGATTCCTTTGGCAGTGGAAAAAGGCTAGTGTTGCATACAACACCCTGACATTGCCTAAGGATAAGGGAGGAGTAGGTCTCCCGGACCTTAGGAAATACTATGAAGCTGCTCAATTACGAGTTTTAATTCCCCACTTACATAATCACAAGGAACTCCAATGGATTGCCATGGAAAACCATAATTTATCCCCAGCAACAGTTTCAGAGTGGTTGTGGGTGCCAAGGAATAAACTCTTAAATAGACTGAAAAATCACCCGATATTCGGAACCATTTGGGAGATTTGAAAGGAGAGTAAAGGTATGCAGAAGGTCTCCTCACGGCCGTCTCCATTGAGCCACCTACGGTCCCCAGGTATTGGAGAATACATCCCCAATGTAGCGCGATTTCAATTATGGTATGAGGCGGGACTGGAGAGGGTGGGTCAACTATTGAAAGGTGACTCCTTCATTACACTCCCGGAGTTGGTGGAGGCTCTGGGAATGGGCAATTTATCTACCTTTCAATTTCTGCAGATTAAGGGCATTTTGTCGAGAGCAGAGTGGAAGGATAAGCTCAAGAGAGACCTTACCCCCTTTGAAATGTTATTAAACTCTAGAACGGAAATAAGGGATCTATCCGCCATGTACAAGGAATTGATAGGAGCAGGGAAAGGGACCACTGAGCCACTAAAAGGTAGATGGGAGAGAGATCTTGGCGACACATTGAACCAGGTATGTGGTGGAGAATATGCAAAGCTGCCTCCCAAACATCGATATCGAGCCAATATAAACTGCACGCTATCAAATTATTGCATCGGTGGCAGTATGATCCCCATAGGCTCTTTAAGATGTTCCAGTCAACTAGCCCACGATGTTGGTGTGAATGTGGTGGGATTGCGGATTACTGGCATATGTGGTGGGGGTGTCCCCAGATTAGGGTGTATTGGGACAAGGTCCTGGGGTGGATTAAAGACCTCGACGGTGTCCACAGAATTTCGGACTCCTATCTCATTTTGTTTGGTTTTGAGAAATGCGAGGATGAATGAAGAATGATCAAAGGCCTGGTCCCATAGTTATTCTTAGCTGCATGTGCCCTGTTGGTGATGAAGTGGCAATCCAAGACGGTGCCGAGTAAGAGTGAATGGGTCAATGCTGCCTCAAATATATGCATTATGGAAAAAATAACTTCGTCTCTACATGGGGGATGTACGCAATGTGACGTGCTACGGATGGATTTTGTGGACAAATACATGCCGGGAGTACTAAACTAATGAGTGGAAGTGGTGACGGGGGGAATATCCCGCCGTTTGTGCAGAGCTGGGCTGGCCTGTATACTGGAGGATGTTGTATAAAATGAAACTGGAAAGACTACGAAGGATTGTAAAAAGAGATTTCTCTATTAAGGGAGTCCCATGAGGTTCAAAACGTGACTATTTCAAGGCTAATGCACACATGACTCTTATGAAGATTGCTCCATCTTGAGGGTGTGAGGGTGGGAGATGGGGGGGAAAAGTCATTTTTGTAGATCTACAGTTCGAAGTTGTTAGAATATGAGGGATTCACGTTTCAGTGACAATTGGAAATATCTCCAACTCTGTTTTGTGCTTTCTTGTTTGCACTCTTTTTGTGACTTGTATGTATAAAAACGTAATAACATTGAATAAAAAAAACACCATTAGTATCCCCGTACGACGTACCCGATACTAATAGCAATATTTCCTGAACCAGAGGGTGTGGGGGTCGGGGGGGGGGCATTACCGTGCCCGGTAATGCCCCCCCACCCCCGCTCAGGTAATATTACAATATTACTTAAATATTGTATTGCATTATTTTTTTTTCTGTTTCTAGTGTTAAGTGTAGGTGATCTCACGTTAACCGTAATGTGTCTTTTGATCACCACCAGGCACTTTGTAAGTGCATTTATCACATACACCTGTGCGTATATATTTATATGTGTGGGTGTGGGGTTTGGGAGTGGGCTAGAGGGGAATGTGGGGAACCCCCCATTTTGGTACAATTCAATTTGACAAAAAGTGCAAAAATTTCATACAAATGGGTGTCTAAAAATAAACATAGAACCCACTTTGACATCATCAATTGTGTGTGTGATCTAATAAATTAGTATATTTTTGTACAAATGTGTTGCTCGATTTATTTGAGTGCTCTGTGTGGTTAACTGTACTATTTACACCACCCCGTAGCTCGTGAAGTCTGCCTTCCCACTCAGGCCACACTTACTTTGATAGAGTTTGGCTAGAGCGAAGTGTCAATTACCCTGGTCTTCAACTAAAGTGTCCTCTCAGAACCCTCCCGTAAGGCTGGTTCTGAAAACTGATCTTAACATTTCTCATGCAGGATTAACGATCATTACAAATCGGGCAGCTCACCCATTCTATTCCTCAGGTCCCCAACTCTTTCACAGCTATAGAATGCATTTGCAGGCATATTCTCACCCTATATCCTCATTTCAACTGGCATATCTCTTCATACTACCCAACTATCCACCCCACATACCCATTGCAGCATTTCACTCGCCCTTCACAATCCAGTACCTCACTCTCCATTCACCCCATTCTCCAAATAGTTTTCACACCACCATCCAGCCACACACACCCCAGTCCCATCCACAAATACAAGCCTCCACCCGCCACTTCAAATCACATCTCCATCTTATATACGTACTGAACCTGCACTGCCTTCTACCTAAACCCCTACAGGCACATGCCCCCTCAAACCAAACACCACCTAACTGCTGATAGGAATAAAGAGAGAGCGGAAGTTGAAGGTGCCAATTATCAAAGGAGTGACTGAGATAAGGACAGAGTGGATGGCAAAGGAAGAAGATTGAAATCAAAAAGGGTGTGTGGCCAAGATGACAGCAATGCAGGCGCATTCCCGTTGAGTTCTCTGTCAAGGGGGCTGGAAACGCTGGTTTCTGCCTGCGGTTCGGAACTTAGAACTAGCAGAGATGGGGGGGGGGGGATGCTGTGCTGGTCCTGGACTCAGGTGGCAGCCGTCCGTACCGGGGCCATTGATCTGTGTGTGCTGGGCGCAGCACTCCGTGCTGGAGTACTTGAGCGAGTGAGCACCTGCAGCAGCAACAAGTGATTGGTGGAGGACAGCAAATACTTTGCGTTCGAATGCCCCTCCCCAGCTTACCTTTATGAAGATCACAGGCCTGGGTGATGAGGGGAGACTGGGTGCCCTGTGGATGATGTTCCAGAGCCGCTGACTTGTGGCGGTCAGCCATTTTCTGGTGATGGCAAAATCCCAGACACTTGTGCGCATCTGAAGCTGCCATGGCAGCGGCCATATTTGTTGTGGGCAATCCTTTTAACCACAAGTATTCTAAAGCCGTAAGTGAATACTTCAAGACTCTACTGCCCTGTCATTATATCATTTGCCAGTTTATCTTTAGAGGGACAGGAATTCAGTGAGTGCTCTGAGTCACTGCCAGTTCTTATATTTCTTGGCAGATGTGGTGAACATTAATGGCACATTTAACCCCAATTTCTTGTGGTCTGAACTCAGTAGTACAGGGTGGTAGACGTCGCACTGGGGCCTGGCAATGGCTCGCTCTACGATAATTTGGTGTCCCTCTCTACTCTGACAACTAGGTGTTCCAAATTGTGGGCTTATCAGGAGGGGGGGAATGGCAACCGGAAAGACCAGGAAAACGGATACAGTGGCGGAAACAGACTTTTTTGCACAACAGGATAAACAGCCAAACCAGACCAACTCACGTCCCCATCTCGAGACCCTGTCTTAGCTGCCCTGCAGCGCTTCGAAAGGTCAGTGTTTAGACTGGAGAATACGTTTGACAAAATGAGCGAAAAGGTGGCACAATTGGACTCCAAAACTGCCACCCTCGAACAAAGAACATCTGGACCAGCAGTGTGCTCGGCTAACTCCAGTGGGGCAACAACTGAGGAAAGAGATGCAGGGTTCAATTAAGGGGAACAAAATGATGGAAGCCAGGTTGGAGTACTTGGAAAACGTGGTGCGGACAAAGCAAATGAGAATTATTGGGATTCCTGCAGGTGTGGAAGGAGATGACCCAATCGCATTTGTGTCAACTTGGCTCCCAGAGCTGTTGAGTTAGAAGTAGATCCTATCTACGTTAACAAGTGTTACAGAATCAAAGGCGTCCCCTCGTGAGGCCTTCAGACTCCCCAAAGGGTTCGACACTTATTGTGAGATTGTCAGATGTGTGAGACTAGGAGAGAATCCTGACTGCTGCAGCAACGAAGGGCGATCTTAAATATCTGGAACACTGAATTCATATTTTTCCAGCCCTTGCGCTGGGGACAGAAAGGAGGAGGAGGAGGAAGAAGTTAACTATGCTTAAGAAAGTTTTCCTTGCCTGGGGTGCAAAGGCTGGGTTGCTCAACTTCACCGGTCTGAAGGTCACTATATTTTCTGGGACTCGGAACAGGCTGAAAAGTTATTAAAGTTGATACGTGAGAAGGTTGTCATGGTGGAAGAGCAAGTTGAGAAGTAATTTGAGCGGTAGGCGGTGTTCTTGATTGATACAAGTTAGAATGGGTGCTGCATGGTTTTACTGGTTTTATGGGCAGAAGGGCTGCGTTTGAGGTATGGAAATATGGGGTTTGAAATGTTCTGGGGACTATGGTTTAGTAGCAATGTAACGCTTATCTCTGTTTCTTCCAAGGGAGATCATTTGTTTTTGTGTCCCCATTTGGGGGTGCGGGCATCACTGCGATCTATGTTGTCCGTTTATAATGCTGTCTATGCAACTATACTGCCCAAACTACAGTGGCTGTCCAGGGAAACCCCAAACAATGTAATATTTGCTTGCTCATGAAGGTGGTAGGTTTGCCTCGTGTTGAGAGCTTTGCCCTTGTTCTGTAATAAAATCACACTAAAAAGAGCATTTAAGAAAAGTGGATAAACTAACAGCTTTGTATGGCAGGTCTTGCGTCTAACCTCTGCTTTCCCACTTGACTAAAACTGTATTTTCTTGAGCAAATTACTCTTTTCGCCTGTGCTTCTGTTTTGCCAATTATGGGAGTGATTAGAAATTAAATGAACACCAGTACAAAGCGCTTCATTAAACCAAAAAGAGAGGCTAAGAGTGAAAGGATGCAGCCTTTTTCTAAACTTCAGCTTTCAGAACACAATAGTATGGATTGTAATCCTGTCCTCTCCAGTCGTTTAGAATTGATTTTTTTTTTTTTTTTTTTTTTTTTTTTTTTTTTTAGATACATACCTCTCCGTACAGCAATTTCCTTATCTGCCAAATCTGTAAGTGTCGTAGACATAAATCCAAGGACTTGAGGGGTTCATAAAGGAAGAAGTTTCCAAATTTGGAACCAGATGGTCATAGCTTCGTTCCTTGCTGCGCCATTTGACCAAAACGGTTTGATCCTGGCCAAATTACTTAATCTTTCTAGTTTTCCATTCTCTTTTAAATTGGAGAGTGCGTGGAAAGTTTTCACCAGTATACAGCAGCATATTACACCAACACGACTGGTGTGGAAGAGGTGTGTTACAGTGGCAACATTATGGGCTCTGGAATCAGAAAGGCCCGGATTATAGTCATGGCATCATTCAGAGCAGCAATCCCTATGCATTTTTTGCAATTTGTAACCACTGTTGACTGCTTGCAGCCCCGGGATTTAACCAATCTACAGATCTGTTAAGTTGTTATGACTTTACTTTTGGGAGTTGTATTATTAAACCTGTTCTCAATCCGTAGTTGGATTGATAAATATTGTTTAAAAGCCTTTAATGGATAATCAGGATTGTGATTCATTCACTGCTCTTTCTTGTGATATCTTTGGGGCAGGAGAGGGTAAAGGGTTGTGTGATGTCACGTCTTATGTATGTAAACATGTTCTTTGTAAACCTCTTTGGATAAAAGCGCTATTAAATAACATTACCCACTGGTTCTAATTCCAGTTTCCCCACTTGCCTGAAATTGTTACCTTTCAGTTTTCAAAGAGGAGAATACATAGGCATAAATTGATCGCTAGAGTAAAGTGGCATGTTAAATCAAAAAGATGGGCATGGCGAGGAAAGGAAGAGCACGTGCTTAAAAGTGACACATTGCTGTGTTTGAAACCTGAATATCTGGATCCTAATCTTCAATTCCCACTTAGCCACAATAAATATCTATCTGTGCTTCTGTTGCTTACCTGCCATGTTATTCTTTCACATAAAAATCTAGTGCAGAATAAAGTCTCCATGATTTAAAGTTGCCAAGCATGAAATGGGTCCCACAATGTATTAGATCGTCAATTAACCCGGTTAATCCTGGAAAGCACACCCTTCTTATGTTGGCAGTGCATATTGCACGGGAACACTATTTGTGGACATTTATTTCAGTCCTTTGGTACATTGGGCATAATTCTGAGTCGGCCCGTCTGGTAAAAAAGTGCTGGCATTCGTGGATACCGGCACTTAACCCGCATCAACTGACTAGGCGTTTGCTGGTTGGGCACGTGGGTTAGTAAGGCGCCCTATCGACAAAAAAGCCCTATTACGGTAATGACGGCAAATCCCCTCATGGAGTCTTATGCGACTCCATGAATGGGGATTTACACCGTCATTCGACTCCATGAATGGGGATTTACACCGTCATTCCGACAGTCAGAATCTGCTGGAAACGGTACCTACGGATACCGGTAAACTTAGAATGTGGCCCTTTGTCTTTTTCCATTCATTAAAGTTGTGCTGAATAAATGAAGCCTATTACATATATTGTATGATTTTATGAGTGATGAAAATGGCAAGTTGAATGCCACTAGCCAGGCAAAAAAGCCACTCCCCCAACAGAACGCATAACAGGTCTCCACTGCACACAGCATGCCATGTCTTGTTAGCAAAGAGGTGAATTATAACTGCCAGTGATTAGTGGCAGGTCAAATCTTGTGGGCTGATTCCATGAGGCACCCGCTCAGCAAATAGCAAATAACCCAGGAAATTACTCTAAGCAAGCAGCAATTCCAATAACCTAAATAATTGTTGTGCAATCCTAAACTGTAACCATGCTCTCAGGGTGCATGTCTGGCGACTACTGCAGGGAATGTGTGGGGCGTTGCTATCCAGGGCCAACACACGCTCTCCTTCTAATCTTGACCTCTCTTATTGGATGTTGGTGCACTTTTTGACAGTCTTTCTTCTCCCTCTGTCCTCTCCTCTTTGTGGTTCCCCCCCTTTAATTTATTTTGGTTTTTCTCGGTCTCCTCCTTTCCCGACCTCTATTTTCTCTTCCTCCACCTTTTCTCCTTCCTCAAACTCATCCTTCCATCCTTTCATTTTGCACTATCTTTAGCTGTTTCTGCTCTTCCGTCTCTGTTTCACTTCTCCTTCTCCCAGTAAAAATCTCTTCTTTCTATTTAGATGTTTCACTTCCGCACTAGATCTTTCACCTCCCTCACTCCATTCGGACCTCTCCCACCACTCTACTCTTCTCTCTCTCTCTTTGCTGTTTGGCCACCTCTACTCTGTAGTTTCCCCATGTGAAACCATCTGCTGTGGGCCTCCACATACCAAGAAAGAGGCCTTCCTCCCCGCTGGAGTCAGATAGTGTCGTCTTCCTGTTTGCTAGACTTGGGAGTGGCAGTGCAGCACACAGTTGCTTCAACATTTGCTCTGTATGTTCTGTATATTTATTGTAAAGACTACAAGCGTCCACCCGCCCATTGGGGACCAGCTCTCGCACCTCCAAGGTACCAGGTGCTTTCACACCTCCAAGGTACCAGGTGTGTTTGCTTTTCTCATGCTGTTTTCCATAAATGTGGTCCTGCTGCTCGTGGAGTCTCTGAACATTGGCTAAGAAGCAGGCCTCTTCCAACTTATTCTCTCTTCCTGTAGGCATATCCATTTTATGGACCTTGGTTGGTATCTGTATGTTCAGTCTTCCATTTGAAAGAAAAAGGAGGCTAGGTATGGGGGATCCTCATTGTACAGGACTCGAAGTTCAGATTACATAAGCACGAGGTAAAAGCAGCTCCTGGTATCCAGCATTAACCAGTGATCAGTACTGGTATTGACCCAAAAGATTGTATGGTTTTGCCACATTCAGGATAGGTATCCATCAGGAGCTTCCACTGGGGAACAAGGAGCTAGTATATAGTGTTCCGCAAATCTAACTTCCATATAAGACGGAAACATAAATTGTATCCATTATTTATTACCTCTTAGGCTTTAAATTTCCAAAAGTTTATTTATAGATTGTCCCAAATGCACAGAGTTAAATTCACATAGGTGTGTTTGTTTGGCATCAATTGGCCTTGTAAGCCAAAAGTAGCTCCTGATAGCTGTTGCTATGAAGCTAACCAGGCTCTTTTAGGCTACAAGCAGGATCTAAATAGCTCCCAGGTCCCCTCAATTTCCAATCGTTTTGTACCATCTCGAGCATTGGATGTGGTCTCTGTACCCCAGGGTCTCTCAAACTCCTTCCTCTGGCCTCTGATGTGACCTTGTCGCAGATCACACTGCTCACCCCCACAAGTACTGCTGTAGAGATCCTTCAGAATAGAGTGGACCTTTTGTGAGTTCTGCCACAAAGCAGCCGGGTGGTGTATACACTAGTGGCCTTCTAGGAACAGTGTGTAACAGCAGTCCTCTGTTAGGGCTGTAAGATCACTTTATTGAGGGCTAGAGTTGAATAAACTGCACAACAACACAGTTGTGAAAACTCTATAAAGCAAAGTTTCTGATAGAAGCCATTTAATATAAGAATGCAATCGGCCTTCAGCTTTAAGGGGAGTGCAGGGCAATGAACTGGATCAGCTGCAAAAGGTTATGTGGTGTGAACGAAACTTTGATTTACATTTTGTCTAAAAGTGTTTAATTGCGGCATGCATTGTTCGTGGATACACAACTCTCACAAGGCCAAGAGGGGGCTGTCTATTCCCTGAAAACCAGCTAAGTCTGCTTATTAAGGGCTGAGAAAAATAGTATCTGGATTAAAGAGCAGTTGGTAGAGTTTGGTCTTACTTGTTCTTGCACTGTAATCCATAGTGAAGCATCGGAAAGGGTAATGATTGAGGTCTACAGAATATTCTAGGCCAGAATAACAGGCTAGCGGTGTGATATCGGATGGGTTGAATGTAACTGCGGAATGAGCCCTAATGGTTTAATGTATATTGCAAAAAGGCCAATTATTTTTTTTTTTTAAATTAAACTTTCTTCTTTCCTAGGATGCCCTGCGGAATTCTGGAAGTGATGGCATGGGTCAGATTTCCCTCGAGTTCTACCAGAAGAAGAAGTCGCGCTGGCCCTTCTCCGACGAGTGCATCCCTTGGGAAGTGTGGACAATTAAGGTCAATGTGGTCAGCCTGGCCAATGAGCAGGAGCGCCAGATATGCCGTGAAAAGGTGGGGGAAAAGCTTGGCGAAAAGATCATTAACGTAGTGGAGGTGATGAACAGGCACGAGTACCTTCCCAAGATGCCCACTCAGTCTGAGGTGGACAATGTTTTCGACACAGGCCTGAAGGACGTCCAGCCTTATCTGTACAAAATTTCTTACCAGATTACTGATTCTCTGGGCACTTCTGTTACCACCACCATGAGGCGGCTTATCAAGGACACGCTGGCTCTGTAGCTGGATGCGCTGGAATGACTTGTCTCTTTGTATGCACACACTAGTAACACTCAATAGCTCTGAATTTGGTCTAAGAGCAGTGATGAGGAGGAGTAATCTGGACTGAGTAAACCTCCATTTTATTTTTTCAATAATAAGACGGTTTTCATTCCGTTCTAGAAAAGCTATAACTTATTGTATATAAGAAATCAAAATATAAGTAGAGTAGTTCCCTTCATCCCTTTGCTGTGATGAAATGATTGTGTATAGGGAATTGGCTGTACGAGTTTGGACTACCATTCACTCGTTCTTTCATTAGGACCTTGAAACTAAGGCAACCAACGATAGTTTGAAAAGAAATGTGTTTTCCCTGCCTGGCATGCATCTGATGCTAAAAAGCAGACGATTTTCTGAAAGCAGAAAGCAGATGGCAAGGCTAGACCTTGGTTGGAAAGCACTTTGAAATAGTTTGTTCGTTTCCTGTGGCGCCTCTCCCTGGAATAAATCTTTGTAGATAAAGTAGCCTCATGTTCACTGAGCTGGTCGTTTTCGCTTTGAGTGAGATGTGTGGCCTGATTTGAGTAACATCTGCTACCCAGGCGTCTAAGAGCAGCACTGGTTTAGGTTAAGTGTGCGTGTGTAATCATCACACCTCTTTACTACTTCATATTTGAGTCCGTTGAACTCTGTAAGGTTTATTGAGCACTGTGGGCTACTTTTAGTTGAGCAAAAACAGTATTTTCTGCTGTGCTGATGCAGGTCCTACCAGTTATTATTAGGGTGTTTTATGAGCACGGGCCTAGCTTCGGGAAGCAACAGGGCGCTTTCAAATCACAGTGGGAAGAGCAGAGAAACAGAAAATGTGGGATCTAATAACAGGGGAGGTAGGGCAATTGGTAACCAGGAAAGGAAACGGTGTTGTGCCAAAAGACCTTTTTTTTAAAAATATTTTTTTTAAATCGAATTAGAAAGACCGCACAGTCTGTCACGCCCCTGCCGCAGCCGAGTGCGCGCAGGGCCTGACCGGCACGTGAGTGTCGGGTAAGTGAATGTGTGTGTGCGGGCGTGCGTGATTGGTCAGTGTGTGTTATGCTGGTAAGGGGGTGGTGGGTGGGGAAAAGAGGTGATTTTGGGGTTTAAACCCCCGGCCTTCCTCATTTAGAAAACTAGTGGGGGTGGTGAAGGGCTCACCTTGCGAAGGGTAAGGGGATGCCCTATTTCCGCGTTTTAAAGCAGACACAAAAACGGCTGGAAAAAAATCAGTTTTTTGTGTTCGGACTTTAAAATGCGGAAATATGACATAGAACTGAGGAAACAGTGGAGGATCAAATGAACCTAGGTGTTAATGGAGGATCTGTTCTTTGAAGAGGAGGGTCTTGAGCTCCTTCCTGAACATGTGTCCCCAGGCAGGTGTATAGTCTGCGTGAGACCTGCGGTAGTGCATGTTCAGCGCCCGGCTTGTGCTGATGGATGTGCTGTTGATGCAAGAATTGGGTTTGGACAGTACATGACCTCTACTGGTACAGGTTAATCTCAAAGCCCCTCATTGGGCAAGGTCAGCTTGCGGCCTCTGCTTTTGCAGTGTCCAGATGTCAAATCTGCTGCTGCCTTTAAAATTCTACCCGTCTCCCCCTCCCGCGGTTGCGCGTCTGAATGTAGCTCCTGCCGCTGAAGATTCAGCTGTCAGCCTCTACTGCCGGAGGTTCTGTGCCCAGCCGCTACCACTGCCGGTGCTGCATCTGCTGCTCTATTTGCTAGCTAGCTGGCATCTGTTGGTCTTGGAACTAATAGTAATCCTCACGATACTTAGTGCAATGATTTAAGAAGATTTACAAGTATGGACACAGAATACACTGCTGTTAGTTGATTTTTCATTCTACCAAAAAATGTAATGCACAACTCGATCCATGATCAGAGGTTCAAAAGTATAATCCTCATTGTCATGGGTAACCTACAGGTAACCAACCATTCGTGTTTTTCTTCTTCTGGGGGGAATCAATTATTTCATCTCAAACCTCTCGATATCGATGCCGCCACTAGAGGGTAGCAAGTAACTGTGTTTCCTTCACTCGGTGTCCCGTCATAGATGTAAAATCTCTGGGTTTCCAAGCTCCCTTTTGCATGCATTTGACACTTCTTACAGTGAGAAAAACCCGAGCCAACATATGAATGACAAAAAATGGCTTCAGCTCAAGTGGGTCATTCAGGTCCTGTAGAATGAATGTCATGTTATGTAATCACTCAAGATAACCAGTATAGGGCCGTGCATGCGTGTTGTTCTCGGTTTAGGGTCACGGCTTCTTTTGCTCTTGGTTCGGGGGGGAGGGGGAGGGGCGGCCTCTGTTGGCTGTATAGGCACAGGGCCCAGCCTGTTTCAGATCAGTACCGTACCGTCGCCAAACCTGCACTCTTGTCCCTCCTAATTAACGCATATGTGGAGAAAGCGGAGAAGTCGACCACTGCGCAACGGAAGGCTCCTGTTTGAGCATGAAAAGTGGGCGGACTGCGCTGGTAAGGGTTTGGACGGTGGCCTCTTTAGGAGCATGATTATGATGTGGAGTATTAATGACCTCTGCTGGCGTCTGACGCTGTCAGTATTCTGTGTGGCTGCATACTGGGTGCATGCTGTCTTTACGGATTCAAGATTATCCTTTCGTCTCTACCAGTGGACCTCCGCTTTCCCCACCGCCTCCACCTGTTGAAGCAACATACCTTGGCTGGGTAGGACTCTCTTCCTGCGGTGCTGTGATGGGGATACCCAGTGTAGTTGCCGCACGTGGCCTCTACTATTGCTGCAGGTTCACTGCCCGGCTGCTATGGTTACTGCTGGTCAAGCACTCTGCCTTTATAGGGCAAGAACCCAAGATTGGCAGGTCGAGCCCCCATCCTCTGGATCTGCAAGTGGGCGGGTGCCGAGCCTGAACAATCTTTTCAATTAGTATAGAATGTTTTTGGTGTGTATATTAACCCTCGTACACCATTCCCAGTGCTGCTGTGCAGCATCTGTTAGGGGATTTTCTACAAGACTTCTAGTGAGGGCTTGAGAAAGCTATCAATTCTCCAGCATGCGGTCTGGCATGGATTCACATGCTCATGAATAGTCCCGGTCAGCAAGGGAATCCTTGGTAAAGGAAAAAACAGTTTAACTTTCACTTGAAAACTGTATTTCTCCTCTAAACCTACCTACCACTGTCCTCTGGGTCATGCTGCTCCCATCCAAAGACGGCCCCTCCCTAAGCTCCACCCTTGGTGGCTTCAGATTTTTACTGCATGTTTCAGTGTTGAGAATCCTTTTTTTTTTTTTTCTATCCAAGCTATTTTTGTATTTTCGATAGAATTTTGACATTTGTCCGATTTTTTTGCTTAATCGTTCGACCGAAATTCGATTACTTGCATCAAGGAGCCGCTGTCGGCGGAGATAACCTAGATCGGATCTTTCATCGAAGTTTCGACAAGGCCCGGGCATGCCTACTTTGCACCTTTCTAACATGGCCAAAAATGTGGACTACTCGATGTATTCGTTGAAGATCGTCACCATAAATGCCTATATTGTCTGCACCCGGACCACGATGAAGACGGATGCGAGGTCTGCCGTGGTTTTTTGAAAAAGACCAAGGAGGATTGCTACAGCAGGCTGGCGGCATGGCTAAAATCGGGTAAGGCCTCTGACTCAGCCTCTGGGCATGGTCATGCTTCTTCAAGGACCAGCTGGTCCCACGAGCAAACTCCCTCAAAGAAGAGGTTGAGGAGAAAAGAGGGTGAAGCCACTCGCATCAGATCCCACTGTGTACACTGCTGCTGCGGGTCCCGAGGCGGGAAGGGCAAGGTCGCCATCACCGGCAACATCCACAGGGATCCTGCCGGTGGGGGGCGCTCCCTCTAAGAGAAAGTCTTTGACCCATTCAAGGCTCTGCTTGCCATTGACGGACAAGACAAAGGAGAGATCCAAGGTCAGCCCTTTACTGCGTCCCTCAGCGACGGCATCAGTGTCTCGAACAGCCAAGAAGGTACCTTCAACATCTTTATCAAAGGCAACGTCCACACTGATGACTATTGTTACCATCCCGTCGACGACTCCGTTGACGGCCTCGTCAACAACCACTATTATGATGGGGGAGGGGGGCAGACCACGAATGTGATGCCTACAGTTGCAGCAACGACTACTCCGTGGGTGGCCCTGAAAAGGGGACAGCAGCCTCAGTATAGTAGAAGTGAGGTTTATGCAGCCCCTAGCAGGGGTGCAGAACAAGAAGCTGAGCGAAGTGTAACGGTGTACGATTATGCTAGCTCTGAGGGGTATGAGGACCTAGTCGAGGGCTACTATTCAGACCACAAAGGAGGACAGGGACACTTATCGAAAGGTGATTCACCGCGAAGTGAACTCCATCATCTGTATCTCCAGATGAGGCGTTCCTGCCACGGAGCCTTCGTTTCTCACCTCTCCAATGCCCCAGCCTATGGATGTGTCGTTGAACATTCTGACCACGCTAGTATCAGAAATCCAGCAGAGATTGGCATCTACACCAGCCCCTGCTCCAACGAAAAGTCCTCCAATGCCACTTCCCGGAAGCCACTGCTGCTCCAAGGCACCAGCCAACACCACCACTAGCACCTCCTCTGCCGCCCCCACCACGGGAACTAACCCCAACGGGTGATCATGCCACAAACACAGACACAGCGACGG
The DNA here is from genome assembly GCF_040938575.1 of Ambystoma mexicanum. NCBI lineage: Eukaryota > Metazoa > Chordata > Amphibia > Caudata > Ambystomatidae > Ambystoma > Ambystoma mexicanum. The sequence goes on along the minus strand of NC_090926.1, from coordinate 319,141,876 downwards.
ACACTGATGAGGCTGATGATTTTGTGGCAGCAGATGGAGAACCAGCAGGTGTGGATGACCCACACAGGGCCTCTCTTCCGGATGATGTCAGTTCCTTCCATTCTATGATATCCAGGGTCTCCAAGCTTGTTCAGCTGATGCCTGAGGAGATGAAAATGGAAGGGTTCCTTTATCAACATTGCACGTCCAGGAGGAAGACCATCATGTCTGTACCCTTGTTGGACGATATCTGGGATGAAGGACTAGCGCTGCTGAAGAATCTGACCACCGCCCAACCAAAGCGGGACAGGCTTGAGGGAAAAAAAAAATACAGTCCCAGGCTTAGCCCCCAAGGGCCTTCGGTCCCATCCTTCACCAGATTCCGTGTTCTCTGTTAGGTAGAATCCTGTCCAGTGCCCTTAGGGACCACTACACACAATTAAGACTACAGGTGGCAGTACAAGTTTTACCTTTGGTACAAGCCTGTACTACTAAGTTATAGTGGTAGCAGTAGCAGAGCAGCCAGGCTTATCTCAAGAGTATATGAGCAGTAGCAGAGATTACACAAAGGGACCACAATTACTGTGACTCAAGCAAACACTGACTGAAGGTTTCAGGTAAAAAATAGAAGTACATTTATTTTTAAACCATCAGTTATAAACACAACACCTCTATTAAACTGTAAACAAAACCACACGTTAAATATACTACAACTAACCAATTCACTTTGTGTACAGTAAGTCTCAAGGTAAGTACCCTGTGGTTGAATGAGCCGGTGTTATGAACAAAACACAATACCGCGGATACGGTTGCAATCACTTTTTGACAGTTCAGTCTACTAAATAAATGCGTATCCGTGACATGAAATGCTATTGGGGCAAAAACACACTTAGCACCTGAGATACCCAGAGGGAGTTGGAGGCAAAAATCACAGGCAATATTTAGGTTAGGTAGACAGTATCGAGAAACACTCAGAAACAGGAGTTCAAAAGTCAAAGGGTCGGAGCCAGGTTTAGATGACACCGGAGGCCTGTGCCGAAGATCACACCGTTAGACAGTTCATGATTCCGTATAGCCCAAGAGTACTTGAATATTGTCAGTGTTCGGAAGCAAAAGTTATAAGAAGGAGGGAAGACAAGGACGAGCCTTGGAGATGAAGAAAAGGGGTTCACCCAGTTTCCTCAAGTAGAGCACAGTACCTTATTTCCACGATGCAGCTGGAGCCCTGGCAGTTGTTCCTGTTGGTTTCCTGCAGACCCACGAGTCCTGGAGCTTCATTGTGAAGGACGACGTCTGAATGGGGTCTGCACCACACAGGGATGAAGCCGGCAGCAGCAACAACGAAAAGGTGTGCTCCTTAAAAACAGGAGAGGCTCAGCAGGTGGCTATCCGGACCACTACAGCAGTGTGCAGCGATTTCGACCACGGCGGAGATCTCTGGCTGAAGATGAGCTGGCTATCCCCACCAGGCTCAAGGGAAGAAGACTCCGGACTGGATCTCCTCTTAGTCGTCGAAGGGTAGATGGCTCAGGACTGCAGCAGGGCTTCACCAGGACGGGGTAGTTTCAGCAGCCGTCGTTCTCTCCGCTTCTCTTCGGTTCCTTGTAGTTCCAGAGGCAACTCTGACTTCTAGCCCAAGAGACCTGCCTTTTATGCGCAAAACCCCCATTCACACAGCCTGGCTGTCAATCACACAGCAGGGGGGTTGTCCAGCTGGGACAACCACCTCAGCCAATAGTGGCAAAGTGCGACTTGGGTTTCTTAGGATACCGTGTGCAGGGGGTGACTACACCCCTCCCTCACATTCAGCCCACCTAGACACCCAGGCGCCTTGAGGAGGGCTTCTCTGCAGAAGCCCACCAAAAAGATGGTGAACAAAGAAGGCGAACCTAGTTTGCCGTGCAAAGTAAAACACAAGAAGGACTTTAACAAAAAGAAATGGCGAATAAACCCAACCGGAGCCAAAAGAAAGATGATTTGGTCAAACGTGTTTATGTTCGAGGCTAATATAATAGCCATGAACAGTACCACGTTTATCTAATATAATCACGGTAGAAAAGTTAGGGTAGATACCACTGCCACCAGCCAAGTCTAAATATTAAAAGAGCAAAACAATACTCAGGGAGGTACAGACAGAAAAGGGGTACCGATTAGCCCTTTCCAGTACTCCATGTAAGATGGGGTGTACTGGGTCTGTGGTAAAAATGACTATGTAAAGTAAATGGCAACTTTACCTTTCTCTGGGGGACAGTAGTCCGCCCCAGCGAAATGGAGTCAGAGGGAAGTCTAAAAGACAACCCTGGGCTACTACACTAAAGGTGCTGTGTAACCTGCACAAGAACAGGGGCACCTGGAGTGGTGTGCTCCAGTGCCCAAAATCACACAATGAGTAAAAAACATAGGTCAAAACACATGTAAGAGTGGAAAAAGATGTACACTCTTACCAGGTGGAAAAAATAAACTCCTGAAATCCAGCAAAGCTGCTAGGGGACTCACTAGGTGAGGGAAATTAGCCCTAGAAGGAGAATTCTCCCTAACAGTCTCCGCCGCGGCAAGGGCAAACCAGTCGTCTGCGGCTGGTGCCCCCGGACCCAGAAGGGAAGAAGCTGGAAGCTATGGGAGAAAGGATTATATATACGGCTATCGGCACCATTAAAACTGCAAATGCCCTGGCCATTTTAGCCTGCTACGACGGGGAACTATGGTACAAGCTGAGGTCTATATTGGATTTCCTTCCTGACGACAAGAAGGCAAAAGCTCTCAACCTGTTTCAAAAGGGCAAGGGGCCTCCGACCACGCCACCACAGTGGTGGTGGACTTCGCAGACACTGGATTCTGTCAAATGGGAAATGGAGTGTCTCTTCGTCAACAGGGATGGATCAAAGCCACCAAATTCAAGCCGGACTTTCAGTCTAAGGTGTTGGACATGCCATTCGACAGGGAAAACCTGTTTGGCAAGGCGTAGCTTCAAATCAAGACTGACACAGAGACGGCGCGTTCGCTGGGTACCCTGCAGCAACATTGGTAGTCCTTTCATTCCTCAAGGGGAAAGCCCAGCAGATCCTCCTAAGGGCTACACCACCGCTTATCGGCAGCCCTCCTGCTCCACGGCGCACGAGGTGTACAGAGGCCACTCACAGGCATACAACAGCAGAAGACCAATGTTGGTGCTGCCCACAAGGCAGAGCCTGACACCGAAACAGGCCTGAACCAGCTGTGGACTCTGGGCCCCCACTTGTGCAACCCAGTGGGAGGCTGACTGGCGAGGTTCATCAGCGTGTGGAAGACCATCACTGAGAGATGGGTGCTGGGCGCTCTTGGACAGGTGCACACCTTGGAGTTCCAACGCAGGTGTCCTTGTATTCCCCCTGTGGCTCGTCAAGAGCAGCACGTGGCACAGCTGCTGCAGGATTTCCCTGCCATATTAAAAAAAGGAGTGATCAAACCTGTTCCCCAGCACCTCTGGGGCTCCGGAGTGTACTCCAGATACTTTCTGATCCAAAAGAAAACGGGAGGGTGGAGACCGATCCTGGACCTGCGACGCCTCAACAAGTATTTGAAGTCCCAGTAGTTCAGGATGGTCAAGTTGCAGCACGTGCTCAGCCAATTGGAGGAAGGCGACTTCCTGGCGTCTCTGGATCTGGAGGACGCCTACTTCCACATCCCCATCCATCGGAAGCACTGCAAGCTCCTGCGTTCGTGGTACAGGGGTGACACTATCGGTTCAAGGCATGCCCCTTCAGCCTGAAATCTGCTCTGAAGGTCTTCACAAAGTGTTTGGCTCCGGTGGCGGTGCATCTTCGTCTGGAAGGCATCCGCGTCTACCCTTACCTGCATGACTGGCTAGTTCGATTCTGCTCCCGTGCTCTGGCAAGCCAGCACACAGCAAGGACTGTGCATCTGACAGATCTGGGCTTCTCCGTAAATTATGCAAAGTCCTACTTGGATCCATCGCAGAACTCTGTTTCTGGTAGTCCGACTCAACCCAATGACTGGCATCTAGGGTCATAGCCATCCTAGGTAAGGTGCAGGACCTGTCGTCGGTGTGGTCGGCTACTGTGTGAGCCGCCAAGTCGCTGTTGGGCATGATGTTCTCCTGCATCAACCTCGCCCTCCTTTGCAGACTACAGATAATGCCTCTCCATGAGCTTCTGGGTGCAAGGTGGCTGCAACGGATGGACAAGATCGCCCTCAACGAGAAGTTCCGACGAGCAATACATTGGTGGGGTATGCGCTCTAATCTCACGCATGGGGCCCCATTCCAAGTCCCTCCTTACGAGGAGACCGTCACCACGGATGCTTCTCTGGAAGATTGGAGAGCTCACACTGGACAGATGCACGCCAGAGGCCTCTGGCTGCCAGAAGAAAAGGCACTTCACATCAACGTCCTGGAGCTCCTGGCCGTCTTCTGGGCCCTCAAGTTTTTCTTGCCATCACTGGGGGGGCAAGGTGGTGAGGATCTTCATGGACAACACCACCACCATGTTCTACATCCGGGAACACGGCAGGACGCGCTCTCCAGGGAGGCCCAGGATCTGGGGCACTGGGCCATTCGTCAAGACATGTTTCTCCGGTTTCATCTGGCCGGCACCAAGAACACCATTGCAAACCGCTCAGCTGGGAGCTACATTCTTGCCACAAGCAGAAACTTTGCCAGGACCAGATGGATCTTCTATTCCATGAATGGGGTCAACCGCAGATCGGCCTCTTCGAAACGGCAGGGAACTCCAAGTGCCAGAGGTTCGCCAGCAGGTTCCCGCAGCCGAGGAGCACAGGGGATGCTTTCTCGTTCTCGTGGGAGGGACTTTTCCTGTTTGCTTTCCTTCCTCTCCCATGTCTCCTATGAGTGATCAATGCACTCAGACTATGTCACTACAAGATGATACATATCGCTCTGGCGTGGCCGCAACAAATATAGTACCCAGACCTGCTGCGTCTTGTCAACGGCCCGTCCTTCAACTGCCAATACAGCATGATCTTGCCAGAGGGAGGGGTGATTCTACTTCGCAACCTGGCTGAACCTCAGGGTTTGGCTCCTGCAGCTCTAGAATTTGGACGTTACTCTTTACCTGCGGAATGTAAGGACATCCTGGCCAAGGCCAGAGCCTCTTCAATGTTGACTTGCTACGGCCATAAGTGGAAGCGTTTCTCTGTGTGGTGCTGGGTTTAGAAGATGATCATCTGTGCGTTACAGCTCCTACCATACCTGTGTTCCTTGGCCAAGGCTGGTTTGGCTCACGCATCCATCAAAGTTCATTTGGCTGTCATTTCCCGTTACACCAGGACTCCTGGTAGGCCTTCGCTGTGGTCGAACAGGCTTGTCAAGGAGTTCCTCAAGGGCCTCTTCAGGACTTTGCCTCCAGTGAAGGCTCCTGCCCGGCTTGGGAACTTAATGTGGTCTTGGCTAAGCTCATAGGGCCTTCCTTTAAGCCGATGCATCAGGCCCTGCTCAAGTTTCTCTCGTGGAAGAACAAGTTTCTCGTGGCAGTCGCTTCAGCCAGGCGGGTCAGGAAGATCCAGCCGCTGTTCTAAAAACTGCCGTACTTGTCCTTCCCTGCTTCTAGGGGGGTACTGCATACACACCCCACCTCCATGCCTAAGGTGACACTGGAGTTCCACCTCAACAAGCCTTTTGTGTTGCCAGTCTTCCTCCTGATTCAGTCATCGCCAGCGGAAAGGACCTTGCATTTGCTGGACGTTGCTTGTGCCGTAAGTTTTACGTGGCATGCACGAAGAGTTTTCGGAAGACTTCTCAGTTGTTCGTCAACTTTGGACCTGTGAATCACGGAAAGGCTGTGTCCAAGGCTTCCATCTCCAAGTGGCTCTCTGGCTGCATCATGCACGGTCATCGCTTGGCTAACCAACCTCTTGCCGGCCAAGAGCCCACTCTACCAGAGCCATTGCTGCAACAATGATGTTTCTCTCTGGTTTGTCCCTGCTCGATTTCTGCAGAGCTGCTACGTGGAGGTCCACGCACACCTTCATGAGATTTTACTGCGTGTACAGGGATTCCTGGGAGGAGTCCCGGGTCGGCCAAACAGTGCTACACAACCTGTTCAGTTTAGTCTGTTACAGGGGTAAATGTTGTTGCTTCTGTTGAGTCTTGCCATCTCCTGTGGTTGTATATTTGTACTGCTGTGTAATCTTTATTCATGAGCTTGTGAATCCATGCCAAACACCATGCTGCAGAAGGTTTAACTTCCTTACCTGTAACTCTTGTTCTTCTGCATGGGTCTATAGAAAGAAATGTGTGGCAATTATTATATGTTGTAAACAAGCTTGATTACATATTCCACGTCTAGGATTGAGGTTGATGGACTTTATTCGAAAACAAACAAATATCCAGCAGTGAAATATCTACAATATAGATATACTGTTTTTAGAATAGATCACATTGCTTTTTTTGCACAAGTATAAAAGGTTTTGGGTATGAATGGGGATGAAAGTAGATGGGATTAATGAAGTGTGATATGCGTTCACTGGTTGGTGTGATATATGTATGCTATATATAGTTGGTTTTTAAGCATGGACAATTAATAAATCTTATTGTATATTGTAGATATATTTTCATGATAATCAGTTTACAAACAAAATAAAAAGAAATTTAACAAAAACAAGGTCCTTTGTCTAGAAATCAAACCTTTTTTAAGCAAGTTATTCATTGGAAGGGATTGAGTGGCGTTTGAATATGCAAATTGTATTGAAAATGGTTGGAGGGTGTGCACCTGTCTACGGACATTTGCAATTTTGTGTATGCTCCAGCATGGGTCTGCGTGGATTCACATGCAAACCCTCCCTCCTTCCCCTCTGTGGCTCTTCTTGGTTCATACTGCCACTTTAAGTGCTTACAAAATCTGAAGCTGGCCACCAGGAGTGGAGTTTAGGGAGAGGAATGTCATTGGATGGGTGCAGTATGACCCAGAGGACAGTGATTGGTTTAGAGGAGAAATTGTTTTCAAACGATGGAGTCCCAGCCTGACGGGGAATATTCATGAGCATGTGAATCCATATCGGACCCATGCTAGAGAACAAGAGTTGCAGGTAAGTAACTTAAACCTTTCCCTTGTGATAATCTTAGCTCTCAAAGCGATAGCTATGAAAGAAATCTAGCTTTGCTCTTTGCATGGTATAGAGGCTTGGCACTGAAGTTCACCTTCATCATTAGTGCAGAGTCACCCAGTGTATTCATGAAAATTAACTCTTTATGTTGGCTATCAAGAAATATCTTCAAACGCAGGTAAGTACTTTAAAAATAGAAAGGAGATATATGAAAACAGTACATTTACCCAAGAAAATCCTAAACCACAAGATTCAAGTCAGGTTTGCAAGTAAGTGTATTAATTATTTAAGGACAGTTTAGTAAGTTTCGAATAAAATGTCCATAGGCATGAGTGAGACAAAGTCTGCAGGCAGCTCGTGGCTACAGATAAAAGGTAGTACACATTACTAAAATCCAGGGGGAACTACAAAAGAGGCAACCATCAGGCTGGTGCCAATGGAGGAACCCATCAGAGGAGATCCGACCCAGGTTTAGAGACCAGAGGGCTTTCACTCTTAAGATTTCATAGTGGGGAGCCATGTGTGAGATTCAGTAGAAGTCGCTGTAAGAGGGTGCTGGGAGGTTTGCAGCTACAGTCCCCAAGTATGGAAGATGTGAAAGCGTGACCGGATGGAAATAAGACGCCCAGAATCTTCATCCGGCATCTGAAAGAGGTAAAGGAAGTTCGGAAATCATGGGTGCAGAGGTCGGTTGTGGTTTCAGGGTTGAGTTTTGGTTGTATTGCAGGTTGCTGTATCGAGGTCTGCAACCAGAATCCCAGGAATGGTTTTTTGAAGAAAATGGTGTCCACAAAGTTGGAAAACCTTCACGAGAGGTCCCACAAAGAGCTGGTGTAGACAACAGCAACAGTGAGGACCCACAATGGTGAACCAGAGAAAGAAAACCGACCTAAATCTGCTTCTGAGTGTGTTCACTCCCTGCTCTCCTTCCGGAGTTGCTTGTAGATTCAAGTCAATAGTTAGATAATCATAGATAAATGAAGTCACAATTCAATCTGTATTGTGGTAAATCCACATTCTTAACTTTAATTAATGAGGCATGAAGTGTGCCTGACTGTTCAGTGCCAAAATGTAGAATGCCAATGCATTTCGGACTGAGTCCATCGTCAGGGCTTTAAGGCACTATTTAACAATCATCAAAATCATCATCCACATGTTCATATTTGTAATCATAGTAATATAAGGAAAGTCACCAACCATTTAACAATCAGTTTCCATGCGTAATTGGATCACAATGCATATAATGATACAAAACAGTTGCATGTACCATTAGTCCATCGATCATGAAGGTGTTATGAAGAATAAGTGCCGAAAACCAAAACGTAGATAAACAAAGATAAAAAATAAAACAGGACAAAATAAGCACATCATTATCATGTAATTCTAACCTCTGAATGTTCATTCTCAATCGTTCTAGATAGTAGTATTAAAGGCGGTACCTGAATTGTTTGTCACTATGTGTGACCTTAGTGCCTCATCCTTGGAGCGTCATGCACCTGAGGTTTATCAGAAATAACGTGCGTTATGTATGCGTACCTCCAATCATCTTTGTGAATTCATGTACCAAACTGGTGCCTACCTGCGAGGCATGTGGGGTCTTGTATGAGCTAAGGTTCAGGCTCTGTAAAACACAAAATGCGTTATGGCTGGTGTCACTTATTTGCTCACCTTACATGTAGAATGTATCCCTATTGCTACGTTAGTGCACGCACGTATAGCAATGGTGCCTGTTTGCCTGAATTATTCCTCTAACTGGTTCAGTGCATGCTGCTCTAAGGAGCCGGCGTTGAACCAACTGAGTGCTAATTTACTTGTTTGTTGTGGTATCTAAGCAACGAGCGCATGACTGCAAATAGATATATGTACAAGAACCTGTTAATTGTTGTGTTTATGAGAAATGAAAAGTAAATGATTGACTTATTTCGTATTGGAGGGCTATACTATTGCGCATGCGCAGTATTAACTCATCTGTGTTCTGTTCTCAACAATAAAGATGCTGAGCACCTAGATGCTAACATATGTACTGCATGCAGAAGTAGTGTCCCACAGTGCCCAGAAGGGCTCAATTGTGGCAGACATTCTGCACGTGAATTTACGTGACTTCCTATAAAATTAATATATGTCCATGAATTGTAAAACCAAATAGGGTGTCCATGTTTACAACCTATTTTCGACCTCTATCTATAGGACGTGTCATGGGAGGTGCAGGCACATGCTATGTGGACAATACCTCGGTATTAAGCTCATGTGCATGTAAAAGAAAAATAATAGAGGAGTGGTAATAAACAAACAAATAAATGTTCATGGGACCTTCTTGAATTCAGTAGGTCCCTACTGTGAGTTTGTATAATAAATCACAGAGTTATTAAAAGCAGCATTAAGTAACTGTCCAACTATGTATCAGGTCCCCAATGTCACGTGTATTAATTGTGTGTGGTTTGCGCATGTAAAAAATACAGCATTACATCTCTTCATGATGTCTCTGGTCCCTTTTCTCGTAACCATAGCTACTTGGAGAGGTATTGAGTCACTTAAAGGAAGCATATGTAGTTGATTTCTTCGTTGAACCCACCTGGTTTTAGGGAGTCCAACTGTTCAATCCAATATGTCTCTTGTTGATTGAGGCGCCTGCCCAGGTCTTCATGTGCATTATATTGTCTAATTACTTCCAGAACTTGGATCCGTATCTGGCTTATATTGTGGCAATAGGACCCAAGGCGGCGGGCCAATACCGCCCCAGGTAATGCCACCGCCGCCTCGGGTCTTATTGCCATTAGCACCCCAGCCCGTTAGACTGGGGTGCTAATGGCATTTTTTTTTCTGTTTCGCTTGTTTCGAAACAGAAAAAAAATTAAAAAAATAAAAATTAAAAAAAAATGGCCGCCGGGAAAGGGAAAACATAATCCGTATTCCCTTTCCATGGCGGCCTTCGGGAGCGGACGCGCTGGGAACATAAATGTTCCCAGCGTGTTCGCTCCCAAGACCAGAAGAAAAAAGAAGCTAAGTGGGGTTGGGAGGCCGACGGGGAGGGGGACGGGGAAGAAAAAAAAAAGTACTGTTGTCTCAGGCGGGGGGCGATGGAAGCCTCCAGACGTGTGGAGACTCGGAGCGGGGCTCCACACGGCTGGAGGTTTCCATCGCCCCCCGCCACAGATCGCAGGATAGAAGGTAAGTCGGGTGGGGTGGGAGGTGGGAGGAAAAAAATTTAATTCTTACATTGAGTCCCCGGCGGGGGACGAAGGAAGCCTCCAGCCATGGGGAGGCTCGGAGCGGTGATTGCCCCGTTTTGAGCCTCCTCATTGGCTGAGGGGCTGCCACGCCCCTCGCCGGGAACAGAGTAGCCGGCACGCACGGCGTAAAAGGGAATACCGTGTGGTATGGCTCGCAAATGAGCCAATCACCACGCAGTATTCCTGTTGCGCCGCGCGTGCCGGGTGCTAATGTCTATTAAAGCATTCCAATGTCTGGCAACAGCAGAATTCAGATTGTTAGTGCGAATACACAACCTGTGTTTGCTCCAGCACAATTTACCCAGCCTTTTGGACTGGCCAACGTAATATATGCCGCAAGGGCACTTGATGGGATATGATATTCGGTGTGTTGCAGGTAGCATAACCTTTCAGCTGTATATTTTCCCCTGTACGAGGATGATAAATACTGTCACCTTTCGTTATAAGGCTGCAGTTTCTGCAGTATAGACATGGGAAAGTTCCTTCCCTAGAAGTTGTTAGTGTCCGTGTAGGTGGTCAGGTTTTGACGAGCATATCCCTCAGATTTGGGCTCCTTTTGTATGTAAATATGGGGATGTCCTTAAAGAGATGTTCTACTCTAGAATCGTAGTTAGGGTGCACCAGTTCTTCTTTATCACCGACGATTCGGTTGCTTTGTATCGAATAACATGAGACAAAAACCATAGGTGATTTAGTAGTAGCACCAATTCTTCTGTCTGGGGTTGTCTCTAATGGTTCCTTGTCTGCTGATATTTCCACCGGCTTGTACCTGCGTGCCTCAAATCTCTTCCCCATGTTCTCAATTTCTTTTTCATAGGTTACTGGATTGTTCACTATTCCTTTTACCCTCATCATCTGACTTCATGGCAGATTTTTAATCGAGCACGGTTGATGAAAGCTAAGTCGATGGAGCAAGTTGTTACGGTCCGTCTCTTTTCTAAATATGCTGGTCTGATATCTTTCTTCATGCACATGAATGGAGACATCCAGGAAGTGTATATCTGAAGTCAAGCTTTCATGGGTGAATTAGATGCAATGATCAATAGTGTTGCGATATATGAAACAATCTTGCAGAGATTCTAATGTACCAGTCCAGATACCAAAAGTATTGTCAGGTAAATTGCACTGGAGCGTCAACAGAAATCATATAGCTTGGGTATCATCTAAGTAATGACTCGTCTATGAAACTTTGGCCAGATCACCTTCAAGAAAAAGCAAGACCTCTACTTAGTCAAATGAGGATAATATTTCGAATATATTGCAGATTCTCGCTGGTCCCGTTATTAGAATTTGTGTCTGAAAGTGGAATCAATCCTTTTGTATGCTTTAGATATGTGTTTGTTTGACATAAATATGTTTCGAGGGGATTGGGTCCTCAGACGTATTCCATATCTGACAGTAATCACCACAGCTGTGTTGCTTTGGAACATTTTCGACGTCTGCGTCGATGACGTCGATATGCTGTCCTCGAGGGCCTCCATTGAGCTGATGTCACCGGATGTTATAAGTAGGGCGCACGACGCCCGTAGCCTCAGTTCCGTTTTTTCCGCAAATGTGTTCGCTTCGGAGATCTCGGCGCGCCTCAGTTCTACTGAATCCTGTTCTTTCGGTTCTTCGAACCTGTTCGTTTGTGTATTAACAATGATGTCTTAGGCTTCTTCCACCCAGCGGTCGGGTTTTAAGAAGTGTCGGGTTTGCGAGTCCAAGATGTCGTTGACGGACACACACAACGCTTGCCTCTGGTGCCTCGGGGAGGGCCACGATACGGATGACTGTGTCGACTGCCAGTTGCTTACATCAAAGGCCTTGCCGGAGTGTAAGAAGAAGCTGTCGGTGGGTAAGGTGGCCAAGCCCCGGAAGTCGCGATCCACTGGACTTTCGACGGACGATTCGAGGGGCGACTCCCTGCATCGTCATTGTGAGTCCGGGGGTCTCTGTCCAGGAGTCGGCCTCGCCATTCCTCTGCCTCCTCGAGGCACTCAAGGAAGCGCCGTCACCGGTCGCCTTCCCCGTCCTCATCTGAGGACTTCGCCCGTCGGCGGGTTGCTTGTCCCGTGCTAGAGACGCCTCTCATACGCCTTCGCGCTCGAGCGATCGTCGCGACCACCGGGTGCCTTCGAGGTCCCAGTCGGACAAGGCTGGTTGCTCTAGGCATGCCTGTTCCAGGTCCCGGTCCTCAACGCCCTCGAGACCCTCGGAGCCTATGAAGTCTTTGAGGAAGACATCGACGCCTACGGCGCCAAGATCGTCGAGGGACTCTCTCGAGGGTCCGCCTCCGAGGAAGCCGTCGACGCCATCGGCGCCCAGGCTGTCGAAGGACACGCTTGGGGCTCCGCCCTCAAGGACTGTGTCGATGCCATCGAAGTTGTCGACGCCGATTCCGTCGACGCCCTTGACGCCTTTCGAGGCTGCTTTGTCGGAGGTACCCCGTGGCACGGTGGATCGCCCCAGAAAGGCTCTGGCCAAGGCAAAAAATGTCTTTGTCCCTTTTTCTGTGCCCTCCTTCCAACCTCTGGATTATATTTCTGAGGGGGTTGAGGGATCTGAGGAAGGTATGGTGCCTGATGACATTTTGTCTGGTCATAGCCAGATTGAAGACCTGCGTCAGTCGCTGCACGACACCAGTGATCTGGACACCTCTCCCGAGGTGTAGTTCTGTAGGCCTGAGCCTGGCACCCATGCCGAGTCCTCGTACAGGCACCTTATGTCGATGGTCACGGAATACTTGGGGTGGTCTGCGCCACCTGTGGATTTTTTTGCAGGATGACCTAACGGACATCCTCGACCAAGGTCCTCCAACTGACCCGATACTGCGTTTCCATATGGCTTTGCAAAGAAGGGTGGCGGCGGCTTGGACTGCCCCGGAGAGTCTCCCGGCAGTGAGCAAGTCTTTGCCACGAAAATACCGCCCAGCCAGTAGCGACCCCTGTTACTTGACCACGCACCCCACTCAGGAGAGTTTGGAGGTGCAGGCGGCTACGGCCCCAGCAAAGCAGGCGTCATACCCTACCATCCCTCCTGATAGGGACGACAAGCGTTTTGATGGCTGGGCGAAGAAAGTGTTTTCTTCAGGGGGTATGACTTTACAGGCAGCCAACTCCGTTTGTGCCTTGGCACGTGTCACGCACACTCTGTGGAACTGTATTTCATTGGCGGCTGAACATACTCCCGAAAGGGGAGGAACAGGATGGTTTTCTTGCTATTGTACAGGATGGCAAGGATGCTATGTGTGAGTCTGTTCAGTCGGGTCTGGACATGGCGGATTGTGTCAGCCGGTCCATGGCAGCGAGCACCGTAATACGCAGGTTTGCGTGGTTGTGGAAGTCGGGGTTTGCTCCTGATGTGCAAGCCCGGCCCTCAACATGCCCTTTGATAGTGAACATCTTTTTGGCAGCAAGGCTGACGAGAGCCTTGAGAGGTTGCAGACTTCAAAAGCTGCAGCAAAGTCATTGAGCGCTGCAGTTCGCCAACCTCCGCCTTTTTGTCCTAGGGGACAGCAATGGAGGGAAGGTTCCTTTCGATATTACTCATCCTTTAGTAAATCGAGAGGAGCTGCAAGTCAAAGGGGCCACAGTAGGAGTGCCAGAGGTGGAAAACGGGGTACTCTAGGTGCCAAGGCCGCTCGGGCAGTTGCCTCTTTGCCCTCAGGCACTGCCGCAGCCATTCAGCTCAGTCATGAGGCCATGTCCCATGGTTCGCCGGTTGGTGGAAGGCTGGCGCAGCATCTTGTAGAGTGGTGTGCCATTACTTCAGATGTGTGGGTTATGGAGATCATAGCCCACGGCTACTGTCTTCCTTTCAGGCAGAGGCCTCACGACAATCCACCTGGGAATCTCTCTTTGAAGTTTCCGGATCCGCTCCTTGCGCAGGAAATTCAGTCCCTGCTGGAGAAAGGCGCCATAGAACTGGTGCCTGTAGCGGAGAGGAACAAGGGATGGTATTCCCCTTATTTTTTTATTTCAAAGAAAGACGGTGGCTTGAGACCCATCATGGACTTGCGTGGTTTGAACAAGCTCCTCAGGAAGGACAAGTTCAAGATGTTTACTCTTTCTCAAGTCCTCCAGGCCCTTCAACTTCAGGACTGGTTGGTGTCTCTCAACCTCAAGGACGCTTACTTTCATGTGCCGATCCATCCCAAGCACAAGAAGTACCTGAGATTCGCGGTTGGAGACTCGCACTTTCAGTTTCGGGTCCTGCCGTCGGAATGATCTCCGCCCTGAGGGTCTTCACCAAACTCATGGTGGTGGTGGTGGCAGCGTATCTCAGGAAAGGGGGGATTCACGTCTACCCCTACCTGGACGATTGGTTGATCAGGGCGCGCTCTCCCGAGCAAGTCCTGGATCATCTGTCCGTCACCTGCCACTCCCTTCACAAGCAGGGCTTCTCCCTTAACTTAAAGAAGTCCCATTTGATGCCAACCCAGCGGCTCCAGTACATTGGAGCAGTGCCCGACACATCCCTGGGGCAGTGTTTTCCTCCCCAGGTGAGGGCTCATCACATTCAGCAGATGGTGCACAAGTTTCAACATGCCCAGAGTCTCCCGGCGTTCGAGTTCTTGAGGTTGCTCGGCCTCATGGCATCCTGCATTCTTCTGGTGCCAGAGGCCAAGTTGTGGATGAGATCTCTGCAATGGGCCCTCAAGATACAGTGGTCACAGGCCTCCGGCACGACGTCGGATCCCGTTCAGGTGCCGCCCTCGGTCACCCAGGACCTTCTGTGGTGGGCCGTCGAAGGCAATCTGATGAAGGGGGCTCCATTTTGGTTACCCTGGCCAGAGGTAACGATCATGACGGATGCATCCCTCACGGGATGGGGAGCGCATGCTAATGAGTGGACAGTCAGCGGTCGTTGGTCTCCATCAGAGTCCAGACTCCATATCAATCTTTTGGAGCTGAGGGCCATCAGGCTTGCCCTGAAGGCTCTTCTGCTGACTGTGCGAGGGAAGAATGTCCTGATTCTGACAGACAACACAGTGGCCATGCACTACCTCAACAAAAAGGGGGGGCAGGGTCACTTCCTCTGTGCAGGGAGGCGATGCAGCTCTGGTTCTGGGCCATCCAGCAGGAAGTTTTGATCTCGGTGGTTCATCTGGCAGTGGGGTGAAAACAAGACGGCGGACGCTCTTGAGCAGGCACAGCGCGATCTTGCACGAGTAGGAGCTGGCTCAGGAGATTCTCATGGAGATCTTCAGCCGTTGGGGGACCCCTCAAGTGGATCTCTTCACCTCTAGTGTCAACGGAAAGTGCGAAAGATTGTGCTTGCGGGAATTTCCTCCAAAAGGAGCCTTAGAAGACCCCTTTGTGGTGGAGGTTGTCCTTCCCACTGCTGTATGCGTTTCCTCCAGTCCCCGTCATCCCACAAGTGCTGCGGAGGTTACGGGGGTTTGGTTCCCGGATGATCCTCATTGTTCAGGCTTGGGCCCGGAAGACGTGGTACCCGGACCTTCTTGACTTGTCCATCTGCCCTCCACGTCGTCTTCCCTACCGAGACGATCTGCTCTCATGGGAGGGGGGGGGGGTCAGGTTCTCCATCCAGAGGTCAGATCCCTCAACCTTCACGCTTGGCTTCTGAAAGGTTGAGGTATAAGGATTGGGAGTTCCTTGAAGACGTGATGGAGGTGTTGCTTTCGGCCAGACGGCCGGCAACAATGTCCCTGTACTGTTGCCGTTGGAGAAAGTTCTGCGACTGGTGCAGGGTTAAGAATGTGGATCCTTTTTCATGTGACATTCCTGTGGTTCTGTCTTTTTTGCTTTTGTTGGCCCACAGGGGCCTGCAAGTGGGTACTGTTAAAGGTTACCTGGCGGCGCAGTCTATATTTAAGCGCTTGTCTGAGGAGTGTTCCTATTTCAAAATTCCTTTAATTTCCCAGTTTCTCAAAGGTCTCACTAATGTGTTTCCGCCGTCACCTTTCCAGGTGCCTGGTTGGGATTTGAACCTTGTACTGAAATTCCTTATGGGTGCTCCGTTTGAGCCTTTACATTCTTGTCCTTTGAGGCTGTTAACCCTTAAAACTTTTAGTTGCGGTCACTTCCGCTCGCAGAATGAGTGAGTTGCAGGCGCTTTCAGTTAAGCCACCCTTCACTGTGTTTCATAAGGACAGGGTTGTCCTTAGAGTTCGTCCTTCCTTTCTTCCTAAGGTGTTGTCGGAATTTCATTTAAGCCAGAAGGTTAATCTTCCGGCATTTTATCCTCCTCCACATTCTGGTAAGGAAGAGGAGAGGCTCCATAGGTTGGATCCTAGGAGAGCTTTAAGTTTCTACATTTCATGCATGTCCCGGGTCAGAGTGGACGATCAGCTCTTTATTGGTTACGCTGGAAGGCGTTTAGGACAAGCTGTTACTAAGCAGACTTTGTCTAGATGAATTATCTTGGCAATTTCTGAATGTTACCGCTTGGCGAGTAAGGACCCTCCGGTAGGCTTACAGGCCCATTCTACTAGGGGTATGGCTGCCTCTACTACCCTGCAGAGGGGTGTTCCTATTCGTAACATCTGTGAAGCAGCCACATGGGCTTCGGTCCATACTTTTGTACGACACTACTCCCTAGATTCTATCCATGGGCAGGATCTGGCCTTTGACAAGGCGGTCCTTTACTCTGCAATTTGATTGGGCATTCTAAATTTCTATATTCTAAATTCCTTTTCCCTCCTCCATACATTGGTACTGCTTTGGAAGTCTGTCCTAGATCTGGAATAGGTCGGAGGACCCAATCCCTTCAAAGAACAAGTTACTCTCTTACCTGGTAACGTTCTTTCGATGGGATGGTCCGAGGATGTATTCTATATCGCTCCCTCCCTACCTGCCCCGCTACAGAATTTCTTATGCGATTGCAGCGTACTTTTCCGCAAGGCTTTCTGTGGTCATACTGGCAGTGGTTTAGTGCTGCACATTCTGGGGAAAAAACTACAACTGAGGCTACGGGCGTTGTGCGTCCTACTTATAACATCTAGTGACGTTGGCTCGATTTGGCTGTGTTAGGCCTGAAGAGAAACGCCTAGGCTGGAGGGGGTGTGTACCAGCAGTGTTTAGTTAGGGTGATGGGGAGTAAGAGGCAAATGATGGTATGAGAACAGCTATACCGAATGGTGTCATAGTATCGCTGTGTTCTATTTGAGTGGTGGTGTAAAGAAGAGAGTAAGCGTGGAGATGTGAATATGGTGGTTTACCTTAGGTGCTTGAGACGAGCCCATTCCAATAGTTCCATGTACTCCATCCGTTCCATGTATTCTGACTGTTCCATGGATTACGACTGTGTCGAGCACCCAAAACCGTTCGTTTCAATGCTCTTTCGAAAGTTCAATGCCCTCCAAACCATTACATGTACGTCACGCCATTCTATGCGTTTCAATCCGTTCCATGCACTCCTACCGGTTTAATGTACTTCAGTCTGGTCCATGCACTGGCGACTGTTCCGTGCATTCACATCCGTTCAATGCACTCCACTTCTTTCAATGCACTCCAGTCCGTTCCAAGCACTCCAGTCTGTTCCAAGCACTTCAACCAATTTATGCGCTCCAACCATTTTGTGCACTGCTGCTTTCATTCGTTCTGCCCTATGTTAACCTTTCACCCTGCATCATCCATCCACATACGTCATCCTCACACGTTTCGTCCACTTAATTGGTTCCACCCATTTCACACGTTCCAGCCACTTCACCGGTTCCACCTTCTTCACATGTTCATCCATCTACTTCATCCGTTCTACCATTTCACCCGTTCCACCCACTTCACCCATTTTCCATCTGTTCACCCGTTCCGTCCACATGCTTCACGCGTTCCATCCACATGCTTCACCCGTTCCATCCACATGCTTCACGCGATCCATCTACATACTTCATCTTTTCGATCTATATATATCATCCGTTCCGTCCGGTTCATCCGTTTCACCCATTGCATCTGCTCCACTCAGTTCATCCTTTCAACTCATACTTCCTTCGTTCCAACCATATTTTTCATTTTATCCATCCACTTCACCCGTTTCATCGACATACTTCAATCGTCCTATTCAGTATATTTGGCCCATTTTGTCCACATACTTCACCAGTTCCTTCCTCATACTTTACCCATATCGTCCATAAACATCACCAGTTCTTCCAGGTCCATCCTCCGTTTCTACCAACCACTTCACCTGTTCCATCTAAATACATCATCAGTTTGCTCTGCACTCTACACCCGCTCTGCATTCTACACCCGCTCCTCGCTCCGCATTCTACACCCGTTCCTCGCTCCTCAATCTACAGCCGCTCCGCACCATACCCTACTTCCGCTTAACACCCCACATCGGCTCAGCACCACCGCATCTTACATCTGGTCAATACCCTAAGTCCGCTCGACACCCTACATCTGCTCAGCACCATCAAGCTCTACATCCACTCAACACCCTAAATCTGCTCAACATCCTACATCCGCTCCACAGTTGTAGGGTCCACTAACACCCTACAACTGCACTCTACACCCGCTCTGCACCCCCACCATATCCTACGTCTGCTCAACACCCCACATCGGCTCCACACCACCGCACTTTACATATGCTTAATACCCTAAATCCACTCAACACCCTACATCTGCTCAACATCCTACATCTGCTCCACTCTATTATCCACTCACACCCTATATCCGCACCGCAATCTATATCCGCACCACAACCTAAGCATTCATCCGCTCTAAGCATTCATCTGCTCTGCGCACTCATCTGCTCTACGCGCTTCATCCACTTCACCGACTTCATCCGTTCCACTCACTTTGTTGTTTGACCCTTACTTTTTTTGTTTCCTCTTTTTTTTCTTTTCTTTCTGATTTGTTTGTCCTTTTTGGCCAACCAGTAGAGGTTATTAGTTTTCGATGTCTCGCTCGGATCATAATGCAACATTGCTATTTATTATCTAGCATTTGGCAAAGTCAGTTTGATGCTGTTATCAAGTTTGAGTTAGTTTGAGTTTGGGGTCGGTTTTAGGGGAAGTGCCGAGTTTTCAGTAATTTGTGGAAAGACATGAGGTCTTCAGTGAGTCGGTTGTGGTTGGGAGTGCGTTCCACAGTGTGGGAGCTAAGGCTGAGGAGGACGATCCGCCTAACCTGACTGAGTTTGTTTTTGGTATGACTAGGAGGCCGGCTGAACTTGATCTTAGAGTACGTGCAGGGTGATAGGGTTTTAGTTTGTCTTGAAGATATTGAGGTCCGGTTTTATGCAGTGCTCGGTGAGAAATGCATAAGGTTTTGAATGTCACCCTTCGGGCAACTGGAAGCCGGTGCAGAGTTTTGAGGGCTGGGGAGATGTGGTCTCTCGGGCCAAGCGCTAGTAGCAGTTTGGCTGCTGCGTTTTGTGCTCTTTGAAGTTTAGTCAGTTGGTATGCGTGGATTCCGAGGTAGAGGTGGTTAGCGTAGTACAGTCTTGATATAACAATTGATTGGACCGCGGAGAGTCTGTTGGGGAAGGAGAGGTATGGAAAAATGCATCTAAGAGTTTTAAGGTGGTAGTAGCAGGACTTTGAAATGTTGTTGACTTGGCGTGAGAAAGAGATGGTGGTGGTTCTTATTTAACTATATTCCCATGTGATGTCACTCGAATGTTTTATATGCGATTCAAATTGAACCAATTCCATACGTTGGAAAGAACTAGGCATTGGGGAAAAGAAAATGGTGAGGACAAGGATATGAATTGTAGGTTCCCAAATTGTAGCAAATCCTTAGAAACTCTCAAACATTTGGTTTTGGTATGTCCACATGTCCAAATACGAAGAGTATCTTTGTTGATGTGATTTATTAATATAGATGATGAGGATCTCCTGGATTCATTATGGAACAGGATGATGCTAGGTAATCAAAAAGCCCTAATGTTTGCATTGGTACAATTGCTAAAAAAAGATTGAAGCAGAGATATCATTGATTATGAGATAATTATGATTATATTGTAAAATGCCTTGAAATGGGATTGAATGTAGATTATATTTGTTGATGATAATTTGTACTTTGAAAATTGTTTTACTGAACAAGTCTTTTCGTTTTAAGTTGTATTGATTGGTAAGGAATATCATGTTTTGTATTTTAACATTTATTTCATGGAAATTTTACGGAATAAAATGTATTTGTAAAGGTTTATTTTATAACGATATACACATTTTTTAAAAATTCTAGTATACTGGGGGGGGGTGCTGTTGCGCACGTAGCTGGATGCAGCCTTACATGTTAGCTCCACTAGCATGCCTGCGTCCGGGGCGTAACGCTAGCAGAAAATCACCCGGTTTCTGGCGAAATTGCAAATGGAGGAGGATGAGGATGCCGTCCATGCGCATCTTAAAAAAAAATCATAAAAATTGGTCCGGTGAATTCTGAGTTATAGCGAAACTTTGGCGTGCGTCCTGGGTGCCCACCAGAGTGTGTACTCTGCGACCTCGCAGGCCCCTCCCACTGGAGGCCGGTGTGAATGCCCAGGCGGAGTACAGTCAACGCAACCTGAAACCTTGCTCCAGAAACCAGGGCGTTGCAACTGCCCATCACGGGTAAAGCCATCCTCGAGGCAGCGAGCCGAGCAGAAGCGGTGAGATCATCACGCAGATCCACCACCCGGCTGAAGCAACGAGGAACGTGGGACATCACGGGAACCTAGAGACACTCTGGACTCCTTGGCACCTCGACCACGCTCGGAGCAACAGGGGCTAGCTGATCAAGAATACAGATATCCTGCTTACACAGGACATCGGGAGCCGAAGCAACCTCTGCTGGTCTCACCTCGAGAGTACACAACATCCACGGGATCGCTGCAGAGTCGTAGACACGGTAATCTGGGAACTGGGGAGGGACACACCGGGCCAACGTGTGCAGACATGAATAGTGTAACACCTACACATCCTCCCTGGCGGCTGTACACTCATCAACCCGCTGCCTCCACAAAACAACCACAAGCCATGTATTAATAACATCAGAACGGGGGCACTGACAGCAAAAAGGGTGGACAACACCTCACAGCTGTGCAGGACAGTTGTATGGATTGCGAGGCCCCCTAGGCAATTGGACCCTTTACATCAGCATGCTAAATAGACCCATTGCACGACCAGAGGCGGACACACCGACCGACCCCACCCCTCCCCCCCACCTTGCTCCTTCAGACCCTAGCAGTTAATCGCTATGGGATAGAAACACGGAAGCTTTAACTTCTTAGCGCCGTGACGCACTCTTGAAGGGGGCACACTGCGCTGAAAACTGAGAAGCCATCTGGAAGAGCAAAGCAAACAAGAGCACGACGTGAGGGACCTCCATAGCCTGTCCCGACTGAAATACGCAAGGCCGCACATTAGCCACGTATTTTTCTGGTGCCAAACACAGCGATACACAGAGCTACGTACTACCCTCCGTGTCACAGTGAGTGTCCCAGTTGAAACCAACGAGGGGAGCACCCGACAGCCCTACAGATAAAGGTGCAAAGGCAACAAGAGGATTATCCAGCCCACCGAAACTCTAGAACCCCTCTAAGAGTCCTGCAGAACTCCCCGTTCTAAAGGGCTCCTTGTGCTAACATTGGAAGCTATCTGAAGGCACATACTGAACATGCACACATCGGTAAGGTTTACAGTGACCACGGCAAGTGCAGTAACGCCTTAGTTACGTTTTGAGGGCAGGTCACAGGGAAACAAGGCCCTAAGAACCACCCAGCATATCAGAGAGAACGGATCAGACTGGAAGTCGGCAGGAGAGGAAACTAAGTGACCCTACACAAATGAGTGCAAGGTAACAGGGGGATGGCCCTGCATTTGAAAACACTAGCACGTGTGCACCCGCACGTACCACTCCTAAAAGGAGCCCCTGCTAAAGCAAAGGCTCACACCAGTGGAAGGCACACACGAGAAACCCACGCACAATGAAATGGCGCTAGCAGAGGGAAACACCCCCAAAGCACTGAATAATGCCCAAAGGTGCCACAGCCAAAAAGAGCAGAGCGATGGACAAGTTCACGAAACCGACCTCTAAGGACAATACCATGGGAGACGGTGGCCCCAGCCACAGTGATTTTACCTCATCGCCGTCGACAATGCCACACATGGATCCGCAGCGGTCTTTACATCAATACAACAAGGCTTCACCTCACTCAATGACAAACTTGACGGCATTAATATCAATGTCACAATGATACGTAACCATCTGGAGAAAGCCACGAATCATATAACAGAGCGGAAACGAGGATCAGCACTACAGAGGACACACTTGAAGCACTACAGACAACGGTGACCAATATGGCCCTAGACTTGGGCACAAAGTGCGAGGACCTGGCGGCGAGATAATGCTGCAACAATATACACCTAGGAGTACCAGAGGATGCACTGAAAGGCCTGATGGAACTAGCAGTTGAAAGATTATTAAAAGAACTACTGGGTGATCCAGGCTGGTCTGCGATGTCTGTGATCGAATGCGCACAAAGATCTCTTGCGGTGTGACCGAAACCGGGCACCTAACCAAGACTGATAATAGCAATGCTCATGAACTACAGGGACAGGGACCTGGTCTTGAGGGCTGCTAGAGACAAGCAAGAATTGAAAATGGGATCTAGTGTGTTCCGCATAATCCCCGATTACACCCTGGCAGTTCAGCAAGAAAGGCGATCATTCACGAGCGTTAAGATGTTGAGAGAGCATACGATACCGTACGCAGTGCTGTACCCGGCCAGGTTGTGCATGCAATACAAAAATAAAACCTATTCATTCACATTCCCGGAAGTAGCAGCTACCTTTTGTTGAAACGAACATCCCACTGCACAGCAAACAATCGTCCGGCGACGACGAATGGAGCGTGTGACGCTCCCCACCCAGAAGAACTGAGCAGCCTTCTTTAACTGAAACAGAGACTGGATCCGACCCTGCAAACACTGCAGCCGATTGGTACAAGATATCATAACGTCCTGCCAACTCCTCATAGATCAATATACTTCATTGTGTGTACTGGTAACATTATTAAATGGTCAGAAACTGTAACTGATAAGACACTGACGTTAGCACCTGGCGCAACTGTAGCAGTGCCCCACATGCGAGTGCATGATTTAGTATACTGGGTAAGGGTGGAGGGTGGGGGTGGATGTGTAGGGACATGCATAGTTAAAGTCTGGGGAACTATGAGGGAGGGGAAGGGGTGAAGAAGTGTTGGTTGGGGAGTTAAAATTAAAACAATGCACAGACAGATAGTGATAAGTTACTGCAATGAATACTGGAGTGTGGGAACAAAGCAAGTAGGAATGAGACAATATGGCTGACAGTGAGGCGGTGGAGCACAAATTATTGAGCTGGAATGTTAGAGGTATGGCAATGCCTATGAAGGTGCGGAAAGTAATGGTGTATGCCAATAGACTAGGAGCACGGATATTATATTTGCAAGAAACGCATTTGCTGTTGCATCAAGCATGTAATATTGCACCACGGTGGGGAGAGCACCGATTATACACGTCCTACTCAACCATGGCCCGGGGGGGGGGGTCATGATATTGGTGAACAGATCACTTCCATTTATTCATTTTGTGACGGAAAGCGACCCAAATGGCAGATATGTGGTGGTACATGGCAAGCTAGGTAGTGCTGAAGTCCTGCTCCTTAACATATACAGCCCTAATATTGACGACCAGGAGTATTACAACAAGGTCTTTCAGATATGCGCTAAATACCAGACTGCCCAAATCATTGGTGGAGGGGACTTCAACACCATATTAGATGTAGACCTAGACAGGACATCAGTGACCCCAAGACCCTTAACTGGTGCAGCTTGCATGATACGGACACATATTGCGGACCTGGAGCTAAGGGACGTCTGGTGATTGCTACACGGGTCACAAAGAGTTTACACCTTTTACTCATCGTTTCACGACATGCACTCCAGGATAGACCTATGGTTAGTATCACAGAGGGTCTTGGGCTGGATAACGGAGGCTAAAACACTACCCAGGACACTGTCGGACCATTCGCCAGTGCTACTATCGATGGTGATCCCTGAGGGTGCCCCACACAGAACACTGGCGCTTCAAGGCAGCTCTATTAGTGGACCCAGTATATAAAACCAATCTGTCCCAACATGTCACTGAATACTTTGAAAATAACGACGGATCTGTCGCCAGTCAGACGGTTTTATGGCAGGCATTTAAGTCCTATATAAGGGGTATTGCCATGTCTACTGAGCTTGGTGTACTCAGAGATATAATAAAGGAATTGAGGAGAAGAGAAGGAGCAATAGCCAAGCTTCAAGAGAAGTATGCAGCCGCCCCAACAGCTCAGATGGCGACTGACATCAAAACACAACTAGATGAATTTCGTGCAGCAGCAGAATGAGAATTACGCTACTTTGATAGACCAGCAGCTGCACAGAGATATGGGGAGCAAGAAAGGCCAGGTAAGCTAGTAGCACAGACCGTGCATGGGGGAACGCGGGTATCTCCCATGTGTAGCCTGGGGAGACAGTCGTGGTTACAAAACGGGAGGATATCAGTGAGGTCTTCTATGACTTTTAGCTAAATTATACTCCTCCGTGCCGTCCCCAAAAGTACAGCTAAGGAAGTTGAGATAGACAATTACCTAGCTAAGATACCCACCACCCCACCCTCATGTCCGGGTAGACCAGGGATGCCCTGGACACCCCCCTGACATTGCATGAGATAAAGGAAGCCATAAAGGCACTGCCGGGTGGGAAAGCTCCTGGCTCGGATGGGGACAGAATTTTATATGGCGTTCGTGGAAGTGTTGGCTCCCCGTCTCCACTTGTTGTGGGCCGAAGCGCTGGACACTGGCAGGCTGCCATACACAACGCGAGAAGCGGTCATAACCTTGTTACTCAATCCAGGGAAACCACATAAGGACTGTGGTTCATATCGCCCACTATCCCTCATCAACACTGATGCAGAAAGATTTGCTAAGATATTGCCCATGCGTCTGAACTCCCCTAATGCCACACATGGTCCACAAACACCAAGCAGGATTTGTACAAGGCAGGTCCACAGTGTCTAACATTCGACGGTGCTATAATATACTGGCAAATATCCCCAAGGACACCGAAGGGGTTGCTAGATATGCAAAAAGCCTTTGATACCGTATACTGGCATTTTCTCTTAAGCGTCCTAAGCAACTACTGGTTTGGACCAAACTTCATAAAGTGGGTCTGTATACTTTACACACAACCTTATGCAAGGGTATGCGTCAATGAGACACTATCGTACATTTTGGAATTAGCCGGGGGAGCAAGACAGGGCCGCCCACTATCCCCACTACTGTTTGCCTTAGTGATCGAGCCACTGGCTGATTTACTGAGGGTGAGACATGGTCGAGCAGGGATAACGTTGGCTGGTTGAATAGAGCTCATAACGGTCTACATGGATGATATAGTGTAATACGCGAGAGACACCTACCCAAGTTACTAAGAGCTGTGCAGGAGTTTGGGGAGTACTCCGGACTAAGATTAAATACAGCTAAATCTGATATATTTACGCTAACCGATGCGACAAAAAGACCTGTGGAATTACACTGAACTGGGCGCCCCAGAAGGTGAAATGTCTAGGAGTTGAAATAGCACGCACGACACAACTAGTACGCACCCTCAACTAGAGTGAACTTATACACTGCAAAACTAAAATGCTGGATCTCACTCATGGGCCACCTAGCATTGATTAAAATTATTATACTTCCCAAGTTATTCTCCCTATTCAGTACGGTCCCAGTGTGGCTGGGGAGATCCGCCCTCACTAAGATGCAGGGGGCATGCTCAACATTTATATGGAAAGGACAGGCGAGGGCGAGTTGGAAACGGCTCACCAGGTCATATGAAAAAGGGGGACTGGCTGCCCCCGACTTTGAACTGTATTTACGCTCAGCGCAGGCCTATTACGCTGTGTAGTGGGCAGAGGGGGGTCCTGCTGCACCACATGTGACATTAGAAACACAGGGAGGGGAACCAGCGAGGCTTCTACACAAGCTGGCAGAAGGGAAATCAAAACATTATAATCACATGGCCCCTACTCTGGTCACGTGCCGGGCGTGGACTAGGCTAACGGACCAACCCAGAAACACTGCTGTATAACCCAGGCATGACTATATGGGATGCACCATACCTACCCACAACGCAAGATGTGCAACTAGCCACCCACTGGAGAAATAAGGGCTTAAATTACTTAGGGTCGTATTTCCTGATAAGGAGTTCATTAGCTGGGAATTTATTAAAACAATGGTAGACGATACCCTCGATGCAGAAACTTCAATACCTTATACTACGCTGAGCAATAGCAAACGTGTGGGAGGATTTCCCTGCGGAGCCCCCGTCACACCCAAGTTTAGGGTTATGTACCCGCCCCTGGCACAGTAAAGAAATCAGCCTCCACACTTTACAAAATCACGCTATCAACTAGGGAAACTCAAGCCTCTGATGTTAAAGGGGAGTGGGACAAAGACTTGTCCTCACAGACGCCCACTGGTCGCAATTTTGCGGCTTAACAAAAAGTATATCTTGCAACTCTACGTACCGACTGATACATTATAAAATATTGAACAGAGTCCATCTCACCCAACAGCAACCGGAAAGCACCCAAGATGTGGGAACGATGAGGCAGGCATATTACACATGCTGTGGTCATGCAAAATGCTGGCTGCATACCGGGCTGGCATATGCAAAGCACTGGACGAAATGATGGACCAGCCTATAACATGGGACCCAGGATCGTGTATATTAGGCCTTGTGTGTGGAGTGAACCCTGTCAGACGCAGACTGTTGAAAAAAGCATGCAATACTTATGCGGTGGAAAAGTAAGGAACCTCCTAGGTTGAAAGAATGGGAGAATTACATGATCTGGGCGAATGACAACGAAGAAGTATATTCTAGCCTACTACCGATGACATGCTGCCTGAAAGATATCCGAGGCGGATTCAGGCAATATCTAGCAGATAAAAGAAAAGAGAAGGTGAACAAGAAGTAACGTGATATTGTAAGTGTTATAAACGCCTACTATGTACACACCTGTATAAATGCAACAAATAAGTAATGAAACTGAAAGAAAGGTAATGTGAAAAATCTGTGCAAGTTAAATAAAACTAAAATTTTTTTCAAAAATTCTACTATACTGAATCCTACCATAACGTAAACGCCTTTGGATAACGGTTTAGAAGTTTACACAGAATGCCAAATGTACCCTACAGCCTTTAGTAGATGTTATGTTCCCTTCAGGTCTCTTCATTCTAGATAGTCTTTGAACCACTCTATTTTATTGACGCTGTTGACCTTTGCAAGATGACGGAAACGTGAATCTTGGCAAAACTCGCCTGTTAAAGAGCTCACTTGGAATGGAATGCGATCAATATTCATGCATTAATTACAAGAGTTTCAAAATGGAGTAGCTGTCTACGCTCTCATATTTGTTAGTTGGGAAGCCACTGTTGAAACCACTGCAGTGGCTTCCTCTGCAAAAAAAGCTACCAATGTGAAGTGCTAATGCACAGTCCACTGGTCCACTTTTGAAAACCAGCACCTGCTCCGTTTACTCATTATTTGGCCCACCCAGATCTTTTGTACTTCAACAGCCAGCATAGTCCGTGGTGAAGGATCATGGGAGTTGTACTACAGAACATATGGAGAGCCACATAATGAGGAACTTACAAATCAAAAAGGCAGTGTCGTTTGAAAGACAAGCATCGGGCTTTGGTGTCCAATCAATGCCGAGGTATTTCACAGTTGAGTATGCACCTACCATTCTGGCAAACTCTGGAAAAGTGAATGCTTAAGAGTGCTTTCAAATAAATCCTATCTGTTCAATTAAGGGTGATGCAGCACATGCCATGAGTTTGGTAAAAAAACAATTTGAAGATGATTCGGGAGTGGTTGGATAAGGCACTGTGATTTCCAAGCAGTACAGCCCTGTAATTTTAGTGAGAATGTTGCCGTGTACAGCGAGGAAGGGGCTGAAGATGGGAAACAGAGTCTGCGAGGGGGATTACTTAGAGTGGGAGGGTGAGTGATAATCCCTAATGTTAACACTAATCCTGTGCCAAACAGCAGCATGCCCCCCTAGAGACAGTCGGCGTGAAGCAGGCGGATCAGTGCCATCTTTAGCAGCATGGCGAACACACATGATCCCCGGAGCCCTGGCTCAGTGGCACCCAACGAGCTGTTGCTAGCCTGCTGCACTTCACAGGCTGCGACCCAGGAGGTATGGAGTGTGCCGGAACCAGGCGAAGACGGCCAGTATGTCTCGCGGGCAGTGCAGGTGGCAGTTCTCTGTGTCCTTTCCCTGACGGTGCTCTTTGGGATCTTTTTCCTCGGTTGCAACCTGCTCATCAAGTCTGAGAGTATGATCAACCTTTTGGCGCGGGAGAGACGCGCCTCCACGGAGATGGATGTCATCATCGTAGGAGGCTAACTGCAGCTGGCCAGTGGAGGGGTGTGGGGTCATGGGCACAGGCCTCCTGGAGAGACACCTGAATCTCAGTGATGTGAAGCCTACTGTGCATGTCACAGGGGAGCATTTATTTAATCCCACAGAGAGATCCCTTTGCATGGGCAACATCGGGGGTAAGGCGGATACCTCTGTAATCTGTACCCATGGGAAGAATCCCGATCCAGACTGGTGCCTATGTGACTCTTTTCCATTAGGGCTCCTGCGAAGGTGCCCGTTGAGCCTCAATTCTACCATTCAGATGGGTGCCTGGATCAGACATCTGGCTAAACATGCCCGAGGTAACTCATGCCACAGTGACTCCACCCAAGATCCTTCACCGCAATCTTGACCAAATCTACTTAAAGATTTCAAAGGGACACAATGGGGTGCAAAGCTGTACCTTATTTGAGAGTTAAAAGGATGCTGGGTGTTTCCTTATTTTCATGTCCGAGAGTCAAATTGCCTCGTTCAGTGCTGTAAAATTGCAAGATAGCGATGCCTTGAGTGCAATTCATACTTCATTTCAGCAGGATTAACGATGTCTTGCAGCTTTCATTTGGAGATTTAGGACACTTGGCTCTTTCTGGAACTACCACAGTTGTGTTTTTGTGGGGGCAATGTCCACTTGCCTACCCTTCTTCCCCCACAACTCCTGGCTCCATCAGAAATCGTGGTTTACTATTTTGCATCCATTTTTGCTAAATAATGTGACCTATATGGATGTTTTTTTACGGAGTGGTGCCTACCTGAACAGCAGTTGTTAAGATTCCTTTCTTAAGGCCACCAGGAGCCGGAGCGACTGATGAAAGATGAACAAAGATGCATGTTATTTATATGGACGGATCTGATGCAGTAGGTGGGCCTGGCACTAAGTGACACGCATGGCGCTTTTGTGCGCGGTTGCATTTTAAGTTTGTTTTATTTTTATTCTATTTTATTGTGTGCACTTGATGTTCGTGCATCCCTAAACTACCCTCATGCCCAGAAAATTGAAATGGCGGAATTGATAATAAAGCATCGCCCATTTCGGTCTTCACTTCCTCCCCGTTCATTTCATGGCGGCGGTTTCAGGATTTTGTGGTGGCTGTTATCTGAAATGAAGTGGGATCCCCCCTGCCACTCACCATCTCAGGGGGAGTTTTTACTGCCAGTAAAGCTGGTTGGATTAATGCATCAGCTGTGCGGATGGGCGTGCAACCATTAAGACTAGGATTTGCATTCCGGCGTGTTCAATGCAAACTTTCATCTTTGTGGGGACAGTAACCCTGGCGTCATTCAGTATTCCTATCCATTCCAATGAGATGGGGGTGCAGCCTGGTGGCGGAGATTAAAGGGGCAACGGAAGCAGTGTTGTTTTATTTTTTTGCACGAGTGAAACTAAATGAAATGCTCACGTGTATGTTGTGCCTGAAAGGTGTTCTTGTGTTGATAGTAGTTATTCGCCGAATTTCCAGGTTTACCTGTCACATGACCTGTCCCCTGAGGTCTTGCAGTTTGGAACTTCATTGAAACTCCACCAATGCATGAGAATACAGAAAACCAGCCACAAGGGCTCGTTATTTCACAAAATTGAAAAGGTTTCTTTTATGGTGTTTAAAACAAGAAGTATGTCTTTACAACTGGCAAAGTCGTATTATCTTCTCTTTTGCCTTGGGCAGCCAATTGCATAGCATTCCCTCCCATCATCAAGGGACATCTTGTCTCGGGAGGATAGCTCAGGGGCAACGTGCTCGCTTTGGAAGCAAGACGACATGGAGCAACACAGGTTCGATACCGCGCTTAGAAACCTCTGGGTATTAAGCCGTTACAAATAACCTCTCACTTATAATAGAGGTAGTAGAGAGTGCAAGCATCTTTGGTCCAGCTCCAGTCATTCAACCTTTTTAGAAAGGTCTAAACAAATGTTTCTGTTTCCTCCCGGAATCCCCTGCTAATAACGTTAATACATTGACGATTTAACCCTGTGAAATATGGTATACATTTATCCTGGAAAGTAGCATTTCAAGTGTCATTACTCCGTTCCAAAGAGTCAGTTACTATTAGCATTATCAACAGAGGAACCGTTTGGTGATTTAGACAAAGACATGGTAACGATGCACAACCCATCCAAGGTGATTTTTTTTTTACCTAGAGACGTCACCATTCCATATCAATCAAATAGTTGAATTGCGGACTTTCTGCCACAGATTTTACATCGTTAAAGACCGATCTCTACACGCTTTGGGTTTATGTAAAGCTGTAATGTATTATGGCGAGAAAAGAAAGTCGTTCAAAACGACTAAGCTGCCTTTTTTTGTAGCCTTTGGTTGTTCAAATAAAGGTAATGCCATACCTGGGAGGATAGCTCAGTGGCAACGTGCTCGCCTTGGAAACAAGATTACACGAATCAACACAGGTTCAATCCCGGTTCAACGCTTAGAAACCTCTGGGTATTAAGCGCTTTATAAATACGCAAGAAAGACATAATATTCCTGTAACGGTGCCTCGATCCCCTGGGCTTTAAAAAATGCAAACAAATAAAATACATAAGCCAGCAGTTGCTCGGTGCGTTGTACAGCATGGCCCGTTGTTACTTGCAGGCAAGCGGGCATCTGTTCAAGTGTTGAATAAACTACACCCTCGAGCTCCATACACGGCTGTCACAAGTCTTCTTTAGAAATACAAGGAAGACAAAATGAGTTACTTTCCCAAACAGGTCTTAAGATTCTGTTTGCTACCACTAAACTATACGCATGAGAAAAAGTACAGCTTTAAAGTATGTCTCTGCACAGCAGGTGAATGTAGAATGCTGTATAAGAAAAGGAAAATGTTTCTTACCTGTGATGGTAGTTTTGCAGCTTGGTACCTGCTACGTATTTCACGAGCAAGCCACCGGATGAACCATTACAACGCTTACATTGATGTACAACTTCAAGATAACCGCTGTATGGGATTTGGGGCGCTCTCTTAGACAGTCATTCAAGACATGCCCATGTTTGATGGCACATTTTGAACTTCGAGGTAATATCAATGCAATTTCCAACCCCACCAGTGGAAGTAGTATTATGCAGTGTGGGTGAGAAATTTGAAGACATCACCAGTGGAGAAAGTGCGCTCTAATGTTACAGAAAATGTATGTCCAGATTAGTAGCCAGTAACTCCCCAGAATGAAGATTGTGGTTTCTCAGTTTGGTGATTTTTAAAAAATATTACAGAGCCTGTGGTAGTGGCCCTGTAGTTATGGTTAAGTTGCTCAACCGACAGGAAAAGCACTTTTTGGGTGGCTTATAACTTTGCCCCCCCTAGACGAATCCTTACCACACTTTGCAAAAAAAGTATATGGTCCAGTCTGAATTTTTCTTGGAAGTTTGGTGAGGTTTCGTCAAGGGGGGGGGGGGGGGGGCAAAGGTTGTAAAGGGGAGTCCCAAAATGTCTATTTTTTCCATAGACGCAATGGAAGCAAATTTTTGCTCACGTCTACAGCCCAAACCGCTGGAGGAATTTTCACCAAATTGGCGGCAGGAGCGGCAGCTTGGTCCCAAAACCGTGCTTTTGTAAATTTGTTGTAAATCCGCCCACTCGATTTTTTTTTAAAACGGCCCAAAAGTAGGTAAAACAAATTGGTGGTAGCTGGGTTCAATCTGTGGACTCACTTCCCTGTTTGATCCGCGGACGGGCCTCCGATTGGCCAAGAGGGCGACGTGATGTGATGGTGAGAAGCGCAAAATGCATCAGATTTTTGGAAGCGCCAGCCATGTTGTATTCGCGGACATCCGCCACTGTCCGAACATCTCAGTAAAAACCTATAAAAAAGCACAACATTGCACTTG
Source organism: Ambystoma mexicanum (assembly GCF_040938575.1). Lineage (NCBI taxonomy): Eukaryota > Metazoa > Chordata > Amphibia > Caudata > Ambystomatidae > Ambystoma > Ambystoma mexicanum. The sequence continues at coordinate 319,109,421 of NC_090926.1, read as the reverse complement.
TCAAACTCATACAATCTCTGGGCGGGTGGGGCGTGATGAGAATGGGATGGGATACGGCCATAAGAAGTAAAAGAACAGGTGTTTTTCATCCCTGAAGAATGCAAACAGTCTGGATGTTCGGGTACAGTCCAGTGATGTTCGCAAACACTTCTGATTTTTGGGTACATCTTGCCTATTTCTGCATTACTCAGTTGGTGAAAAGCAGTTTTTGGATGGCTTATAACTTTGGCGCCACTCAATGAAACTGCATGAAATTTTTGAATTTTATTCTAGACCTGATTCTGAAGTGTGCAGCTTTTATGTCAAGAGGGAACACAATTAGAGGAGGAGGGGTCCCAAAATATTGTAAAGGCTTATAAATGTGGTGCCATTTCACGAATGTGCTCAAAGGTTTGCAAAACGACTTTAAATTTAGGTATAAATGTTTTTGAAAGTTTGGTGGGATTATATCTCGAGGGGGCAAAATTAGGGGGGTCCCAAAATATTATAAAGGCTTATAAATGTGGTCTCATTTGATAAATCAACACAAAAGTTTGCATAAAGATTTTAGCTCAAGATATACATGTATTTTTAAAGTTTGGTGGGATTTTGTCAAGAGGGGGCTAAATTAGAGAGGGTCTGAACATTTTTAGATGACTTATAACTTTGTTGCCGTTTGACGAATGTGGACAAAGGTTTTCAGAAAGATTATAGACCCAACCTTGAATGTTTGTGTAAAGTCTGAATGTATTTTGCCACATGGGGGCTAAGTTATATGACTATTGTATGTACATACGTTTTGACACTTTGGAAAAAATAAAACATGGGTGGATTTCCAGCAAACTCGTGTAAGGAGCATTGGCAAGGACCTTAAAAGCATGGTTTTGCAAATGTGTCTGTGTTTTATTTTTTGACAAGTGTCATAATGTAGGTACAAAAAATAGTGATATACCTTTGTTGACTGAGGTATAGCCTGTGGCCAGGGGCCATGGCCAGATTGTCTGGGTCATGGCATAAGGTCATGACCCGGACAATCTGGCTACGACCACGAGGGACGACAAATGGGGTTAAGGTAACAATGTCCACCTGGGACCGGCTATGTGAAAGTGGGATAGGTTTGAAAGGGAAAACAAAATGTGCTTGTGGTAATATGGTCATAGGGTTCTCTCTTTTCCTTCTGCAGGCTGCCATGGGAAAGGAAGAGGAGCTCTGTACGGAGCCCCGCCTTTTCTTTCCATAGTGGCCGTCGTTAAATCCTTTTTTTTTTTTTAGCACCCTGTGTTCCCACCTTCAGAACCCGGGGTGCTAATGGCTTTCATCGCCCATTTCAGGGGCTGGAATGGGGGGTTAACGGTCCGGAGCCCTCATTGTCCACCCGGGCCGATAACTTGGGCTGCCGGAACGTTATCCCTCTTTCCATCCATTCCCTGGAACGGGGGATGAACACCACATTATTGCCATTAGCATAACACAAAACGCTAATGGAAATGTTGGAAAATCTTTTTGAGTCTATGTACTTTACTGAGAAATGTGAAGTAGATGGAGTCTATCAGATTTTTTTTTCTTTTCTATTTTTTAACTGTGAAAGGTGGTTCCTAAAGGAACCTTTCTTTTGTTGTTTTTTTTAGGTATTTATTTTTTGTATGAGAGGTTAGAATGTAAGGTGGGGAAGGAAATGAGGGAAGAAGCACCAAGCACTAATATGGAGGGGCAGGTGGGCAGGAGGAAGAGGTTGCCCGTGTTTTACTTCTAAGGTAGGGGCAGAGTTTCTCATGCTCCTTGTGGACAGCTTCAAAAGCACTTCAAAATAGCTTCCCCCTGCAGAGTGGTGTGTTGCAGTATATGCAGAGGATTGTTGTCTTCGGAAGATATGGATCAACGGCCTCTTTTATTGCTTGCAAGGTAGCTGGGGGGATTTTGTGTCCCACAGAGGTAGGCTGTGTGGTTACAGTATTGGTTGAGGAAGATGAGGTGGAGGAAGACAGCTTACTACTTGCTAAGAAAGGAACAAGCTTTCTGAGAGCACTGCAATGTTTGGAATTGGTGTAGCGGCCCATGGAGGTGACCCCATAGGAGTACTGTCCAGGTAGTCCGCGTCTGATTATAAAGTTGCACTCAGTGCATTTCACTTTGGTAACTTTAGCCTTTGGTACATTACCAACAGTGGTAAAGAACTGCCCCACCCATGATTCTCTCTGGGTGCTAGAGGTAAGCACGTCCTCTACCTCATCTTCTTCGTCCTCTTCATTGTCTCTAGAAGTGCTGTGCTTTTTTTGTGGCGTCCTCCAGCTGGTGGATAATGAGTAAGAATAGGTGTAGGAACTGTGCAAGGGAACATTTTGAGCGTGAAAGTTCCTAGATCAGTAGAAAATGCAGTTCTGAACTGTCCTTGAAGCATGGACCTGATCACGAAGTGCGGATGCATTATCATGCCGCACGCGAGCGCATGGTCACATGGCACTGTCCAGAAGGTCTGCAATGACGGACGTTTGAGGATGTCGACGAACGTAAAAACAGTGGTAAAAGTTGCAAAAAGTGTACAGAAGTGTTAAAAATTATGCTAGAAGGTGGGAAATGGCATTTTAAGGTGAAACTTTGTAAATTGGACACAAATGTTGCTATATTGGACGTGATAGCATGCACTGGTAAAAACCCTTGAAATTCACTGAAAAAAACCTTGTTAAAGGGATGTTAGGTTTAAGTTGCACTAATAAAAACCTATGAAATTCAATGAAAAAACGTTGTTAAAGGGATGTTCTGGTTACAAGTAAAACCGAAAAACCTCAGACATTCGCCAGTTATTGTAAGCTAAGCAACCATAACTCATGCCGCCATCGTGCACTGCTAAAACTAACACCCAGGACATCAAAGATGACATCACATGTGAAATTAATTTTGATGAAAAGTCCCTACAAGGGGTTGTGTTTATAATGTTGGTAACAAGATGTCATGGGTGATCGGGAGACCTATCATGAACTACTTAAATATTAAAGAATGTACTCATCTAAACAAAACATTATATTGGAGTGTTGTTGTGAATACAGGAACCTAATCACACAGAAACATAGGCAATGGCTGCAGCATCCACAAGAGAAGTATACTATTTATAATCTTGTAATTTTAGATAGTACAAGAATGAATGCTACCTTATCAGAGTTTTGAGTAATGTTAAACATGTAATAACTAGCTAACAATTGAAGACTTACTACACACTTGTGCTAGTACAAATAATACATATGAAGACCCACAATGCATACAAACCAGAGGCACATGCAGGGAAACTAAAGTAAAGAAGAAAGAAACAGCATAATCAGAAAATGTTTAACATTAAAGTGTATCTTCATGTATACAAATGAATTGTGTCTGAGGCCTGCTTATTTCCCCCTGTATGTGCACCATGAGCTGAGACCAAACTCTAAGGAAAGTTTTTTAAGAACATATGACGAGGTTAACATCTAGATATAGCACCTTTTTAAATTTTAATATTCTGATTGTCCGTTAACAAAACCACCTAGCCTAGATATGTCGTTGAACAAAAACAAGTGGCCCAGGTATGTGATGTCATCAATGACATTTGTGATGTCATCTTTGTCCTGGGTGTTAGTCTTGACAGTGCATGATGGTGGCGCGAGTTATGGTTTCTTAGCTTACCATAACTGGCGAATTGCTGAGGTTTTTTCTGTTTTACTTGTAACCATAACATCCCTTTAACAAAGTTTTTTTCAGTGAAAATATATATATATATATGCTTGTTTGTACTGTTACACAAATGTTTCAAGAAAGACACATTTTTGTTTGTACGCCTTTAGTATGTTAGTGTTGGCTTTCAGAGTTTGAGTCAAATGCAGCTCTGGCAATTATGGTTTGTGAATATTTTGCTTGTGCCCATTGGCACAGTAGATGGCGTTGTTCTATTCCTATTTCAGTCCCGAACTTGTGCCATTCAACTTGCATTTATTTCCACCTAATGTTTATTTTAAACATTGTTTTAGTGGTGCCTCCTTTATATAGGTGGAACTGCGGGCACGCAGTAGACAATATTTGGCGCATCTACAGTGGGCTATTACGCAGCTGCTGAGTCACTATCATTCCAAACTATGGCTGTTGAGAATCGAATAAGGCCATCCATGGGCAATAATGTATGTTTTATTTTTTTAATTTTAATAATAGAGAAGTGGGACTCCTGTCTTGCCTCGAAGAAATCCCCCATGGCCCCCTTTACCTCCTTTATTTTTTATTGAAGTTTTCAACTTTATAACAAATCAATAAACAATTTTGTACATCTGGATGTTAAATATGGATTACATATTCTGCATTATCATTTTATAATAATCTAACAATATACCATAACAAGAAGAAAGAATAAAAAACAAAATGTCAATGCCTGAAAGCCAATATATTGGGGCAGTTTTTCACGACGTCAATTTCAGTTGCATCGATATGATAATTTATCTATATAGCGCACATACACAATGTGTTTCAAAGCGCTTCAAGGCAAGGGAGGGACCAAGTGAAAATACAATGACATTCTTACAGGCCATGAACAGCAAGGATGTGAAATTAACTATCGTACTCGGCCTGACGACATTTCAGATAGTGCAAGAGCTAAGACATAATTAAGGAAGGGATGGGGAGAGTGGGAAGGAAATGGAAACAGACAGGCGACTACCATACTAGGCCTGATGACATTTCTGGTAGAGCCGGAGAAAAACAAAAGGCGAGGGAGAGGGGTGCAGAAAGGGAGGGGAGGAACAAAACATGCGACTATCGTACTAGGCCTGACAACATTTCCGACAGTGCTGGGGGGGGCAAGTAAATCGAGAGGGGAGGAGAGGAGACAGACGAGGTTGCTATCATACTAGGTCCAGTGACAGTTCTGATAGAGTAAGTGCATAGAAGAAAGTAGGGGGAGGAGGTGAGGAGAGAACAGAGAGTAAGCAGTCAAAATGAGTGGAGAAGCAAGAGTCAATACAATTGCAGAAGTCAGTAGTAACACATAATGTTGCAAGCCAGGATACAAGATGAAGATGGGAACAGCACGATTCAGGGCCACCATGAGTACAAGATGCAAAGGAAGTCCAGCATGAGAGTTGAGAAAGGGTGATGCACCGTGAATCAATGAAGTCCATAAAAGTCAAGTCCAGCATTGGCCACAAGGGTGAAACCAGAAAGCATCAGGACAGACTCCTGCAGAAGTAGGCTGGGGAGAGGGGGAGCAAGGTAGAAGAATCAAGCAGAACAGGCAACACCTGTGTGCGAGAAGGGGGGGACCAGAGGGGGTGGGGATGGCCTGTGGGGACAGAAGGAGTAAACACATGTTGGTGCATGCTTACCTGCTGTCTGAGCAGAGGTTCAGGCCCTGGGTCGCCCTGGTCCGAACAGGTCCAAACAGGAATTGCCCTTTTTTTTTGTTTGCCCTACACTTCGGACGGCCGGGTGAGAGACGTTTGTGATCTAAGAGTTAAGAGCAGGAAGGAAAAGGGAGGGCTAAGAAGGTGGGTGGTGCTTAGGCCAGCTGACCTACTCCCCATCTGCAAAGGAAAAGAGGCTGAAGGGCTCCTTAAGTAGAGAAAAAGAGCAGCGACCAAGAAGGCACTAGGTGGGTGGGGCTTGCTAAGTGGGGAAAAAGAGAGGCACCCTGGAAGGTGCCAGGTGGGCAGGGCTTAGGCCAAGTGACCTAGATCCACTTGCACATGCTTCCCATCTGCAAAGGAAAACTGGCTGGATTGCTCCTTAAGTAGGGAAAAAGAGCAGCAACCAGGAAGGCACCAGGTGGGCGGGGCTTGCTAAGTGAGGAAAAGAGCAGCAACTTGGAAGGTGCTAGGTGGGCGGGGCTTAGAGCAGGTGACCTAGATCCACTTGCACCTGCTTCCCATCTGCAAAGGAAAAGAGGCTGGAGGTCTCCTTAAGTAGGGAAAAAGAGCGGCAAACAGGAAGGCACCAGGTGGGTGGGGCTTTCTAAGTGGGGAAATAGAGTGGCAACTGGGAAGATGTCAGGTGGGTGGGGTTAGGCCAGGTGACCTACATCCACTTGCTCCCCATCTGCAAAGGAAAAGAGGCTGGAGGGCTTCTTAAGTAGGGATAAAGAGCGGCAACCAGGAAGGCACCAGGTGGGCGGGGCTTTCTAGGTGGGGAAAAAGAGCGGCAACTTGGAAGGTGCTAGGTGGGCGGGGCTTAAGCCAGGTGACCTAGATCCACTTGCACCTGCTCCCCATCTGCCCGATCACCAAGGTCAGTGTGAGCAAACGCAAGCTAATACACTAACAAAGGCATTATTTACTAGCGTTCAAAATAATTCAAGGTTTTACATGCTGCAGAACGCTCACGGTGATTTATCATCAGATGGGTAAAACAAGGTCTGTGTCACCGAGTTCCAACCCATTATATACGTGCATGTGTGTATGTGTGTAGAATGCTTCTGTCTTTGCCATCATCCACCACTTTACCTCCATTATTCAGGATTGGGCCATTTTTTGTCTTTCCATGCTATCCCAATATGATTTTTTGCAAGGATCAGAGCCAGGTCTATAGATCTAGCAAGGGGTCTTCTTGAACTTTTTAAAGGATGCCTACCTAATAAACACACCGCCGAGGAATAGTCAATACAGTTAGCTCGGAATTCTTTCAGCTTACTGAACACTTTCGACATTTTTATAGGGTAGTGCAGTTGCAAAACATATGGATGAGATGGGGGCATGTGTACACATCGATGCAGTGGAAAACATCTGTCATCTAGCTGGCCTTAAGTGTGTTCGCTGAAACAAGTTCTGTTGTATGCGTTTGAAGCGTGCATGTCATGAGCATTCGTCGGCGTGCCTTTGAATGTGTGTCCACAATATGTCCGTAGGTGGAATGTGCATCTGGTCCTCATTGTTGGTACATGTTAGGCGTGACACATGGGTGATTCAACTCTCAGACTCTGCCAGTATTCTATGCGCCTCGGGTGCTGTTGTTTTAGGTGGCAATTGTGTTTGCGCCTGGCTAATCAGACCTACACGTTTGAGGAATTGTCTAGTCGGGAGGTCTTCATGGACATTAAGTTCTAGAAAGGGTAGTCTTGCTTTCTGTAAAGAACAGGTCTCCCCTGATGGCCAGTCCACGAGGCTTCCACTCGGCACGGATTATAAAAAAGCTTCCAATGGGCACCTCACAGAGATGTTGGAGGAAGTCTATTAGAAATTTTTCAGTCACGTGGTTCCATGTCCTCTGCCACTGTTGTGATATTTTGATGCCGTTTCATTCTGCATTCAACGTGCCTCCTTCAATGTGTGAGAGGTAACAAAAGGGGTCAATACACACATTTCTGCGCTCTCTTCATCGATAACCTCTGTGTTACCTCTTTGTAATGGGCTGCTAAATGTCATCGCCAGGCATTTCAAAGTCTGCATTTTAAACGTGTATAAAACAACGAAAAGGTTAACCGAATTATTAATTTTTTTTGGAGGGGGGACCCGCCCCACACACCCTCCCTCCCCCGCCTATTTTTAACTATACCCGACCCCCCAACGCTTATCTGCCCTTTCCCTCCGCAAAAAAATTTCATGAACTTTTTCGTTATTCTTTACACGTTTAAAATACAGGCTTTAAAATGCCGGGCGATGAAAGGACGTCGTACCCTAAATTGTATATCTCATGGGGTAACTGTACGCCCTCTTTTTCATATCGTTTTGGGGCTTTTTTATGGCGATTCTGTTGCCCTGATACTCATAAGAGATTTTTTTTAACGTATTAGACGTCAGGGAACTGGTTTTGTGGCTAGTGAAAGGTATACTAGTAAAATAATATAGTAATCTGGGTAAAGTTACCATTAGCAATATTGCCATCCGTGCCATGAAGGATGGGTAGTTTGGGCCAGAATGTAAGATTCTTTAATCCCTTCCATTGCTTATAAAGTGTTGCTAGGGCGTTTGTGTTGAAGTTTACAATATATGTTTATGCTCAAGTATTTAAAGGAATTAATGGATCATTTTAGGGGTAGCGCTGACCAGTCCTGTTTGGGGCTTTGTGCGAGAGAGGCTAAAAGGTAAAGGCAGGATTTATCCCAGTTTATACCAAGACCCAAATGATTGCAAAATGGACAGACTGCTCGGGTATGAGCTGTAGGTTTGACTCAGGTACATTTAAATGGAACAGAATATCATGGCCATACATATATTGAGACTAGATTTAGTCTTCCTTTTATAAATATGGCAGCATCTCCAACGTCTTCTCTCAGTAAACATGCCAAAGGTTTGATTGCCATTCCATATAGAATTGGGCATAATGGGCACTCTTGCCTAGCAGTACCACCTTCAATCTGACGAGATTCCTGTTTTTACCCTAGTGAGCGGTGCAGTGTGTAGCAAACGCATCCACTTTGGCTGATATTCCCCAATCCCAAATGTGCACAATACCATACACATCTAGTCCCATTTAGATCAAAATGATTATATTTCCATCAAAATGCAACGGTAGATTTGTCTTCGGACTTGTGGGTTTGGTCCAGAATAGGTGCCAAAGGTTTTGTGATGTGTTTCTCTGGGGAAATCAGCCCAGAAAGTCCAGGTGAACGCGATCTGTACGAGTAGCTTGGAACCTCTTCACTGGGATTGTGCCAAGGATTTTCATATTTGTATTAAGCATCTATCAGGGTCTAGAGCAGCTACATTTGGGTGGGTCTTTTCCTGGTTGGAGGACTGGTAAGATTAGGGTGGCCAACTCTTTGATAGTCTTTCACAGGACACTTGCCCACAAAGTGGCGATGACATCACAACGTCACTCACGTTTGACCCGCCCCTTTTTAAATGTAAATTTTTTTAATGGCTCTTTACACCTGGCTTAATTGAAATGCAAATGGTTTGTCCTTGGGAGGTGATGGTAACGTTTTTTAACTGTAAACATGACCATCACGACCCCAGGAACAAAGCAATAGCATTTCAATTAAACCAGGTGTTAGAGCGTTACAGCTCGACCTGGAGGCTCAAAGGAACCGGGGATGCAGAGCCGTCCAGAGAAAGAAAGCAGCAGGCTGTGTCCATGGCCACTTCAGTTTGCAGAGTGGCTGTGCTGGAGGCAGGTTGTCCTGACGAAAGTCGGAGCAACCTGTGTCCCGCACAGCCACTCTGCAAAGGGCGGGACGGAGACACTAATTGCGGGACAATCCCGCGAATTCCAGGACAGTTGGCCACCCTAACCGTAGGTAAGATTGTAGCCATGTTTATACTTAAAAGTAATATTCCCGGGTGGCGTGGCCTGGCTCGAGTCGAATGGAGACGCAATCTCAGTGGCTCTGTAGCCCTACAAGCTTTATAACCTGCTCCTGACCACAAAACCATAGGCAGAATCACCCTGAGAATAGATTTCGGCAGCAGAATGTGACAGCAGTCATCGGGGGAAGTTTCACACCGGGAGGCGCTGAGGGAAAGGAGAACTTCACTGCGATCAACTGGAGGGGAATAGGCTCGGCAAAGATAAGCCTGGAAGTGTTTTGTGCTGGGGAGTGGCATGCGGGTGACACGGGTGGATGACAAGTGTGGATGACAAGTGTGACAAGACAGGCAATACAGTAATGACAGTTGTAGGAATGAGGAGACTGACGACCAGGATGTGAGGTGGAAAAAACTTTGGCCACAAGCTTTATTTTAGTACCAGCCATGGTGCAAAAGAAAAACCAGCCATAACATCACATAAGGATAACAATACTATATTTTGGGGACAGAGGGAACAGGTGAGCGGGGGGCCCTAATCTCAATTAGGGGCCCGCTCGAGGCTGATCCCCGCCGCCATTCATATGAAAGCTTGTGACAATTGTTTGGCCCCAGCGTGTGAGCTGTGACATGTTCATAATTGCTTGTCTTTGGAGCAGGTTCATCCTGCTTTCTCTTGTCCTTTCCAAGTGAGGTGGGGAGGTGTGCGCTTGTGTGCCTTTTATTGCTGTCCAACCTGACCATGTTTAGCACTTGCGCCCTCTCTTGCTCACAGGGTGATTTTCGCTGAAGTTATGGCTCTTGATCCATATTTCTTGATAAAACAAAACCCCGCGTTGTGAAGCTTTTCACTTGATCCTCCGCGGGATGTGTTCTTAGAGCCATTTTGATTTTTTGGTCATGTGTTTTGTACTTTTCCATGGATGGAGGCGTTTTAGCCTCTTGGTCCACTCTTTGGAGATGAATTTGGCACTTTCTACACACATGATCCACTTGAGTTTTTGAAGCCCCCACGCTCCGTTTGCGGGCTAGTTGTCTCCTCGGGGGTGGGTTCTAGGAGTTTTACTAGGGTCTTCCCTGCTCCTGATCCACTTGTGCTATGAGACCTCTTCCGCGCATCAGGCTGCTTGTTTTTACAGCCGGGGCGGGTTCAAAGAGCCTTACTGGGTTTTTACCCTGCTCCCGATCCACTTGCATTGTGAGACCCCCTCAGCGCTTAGAGCTGCTTGTTTTTACAGCCGGGGTGGGTTCAAAGAGCCTTGATGGGTTTTTACCCTGCTCCCGAACCACTTACATTGTGAGACCCCCTCGGCGCTTGGAGCTGCTTGTTTTTACAGCCGGGGTGGGTTCAAAGAGCCTTACCGAGTTTTTACCCTGCTCCCGATCCACTTGCATTGTGAGACCCCCTCAGCACTTAAAGCTGCTTATTTTTACGGCAGGGGTGGGTTCAAAGAGCCTTACTAGGTTTTTACCCTGCTCCCGGTCCACTTGCGTTGTGATACCCCCTCAGCGCTTAAGGCTGCTTGTTTTTACAGCTGGAGTGGGTTCAAAAAGAGAGCCTTACTAGCATTTTCCCTGCTCCCGCTCCACTTGTGTTGTGAAACCCCTTCAGTGCTTGTGTTGTACTATTTTGTTGCTGGGGTGAGTTCTAAGGGGTTAGCTGGGAACTTCCTCTGCCCCCGATCCACTTGCGTACCCCAGTGCGCTTATCTTGGATAACAAATGCGAGGGGGTGGGTTCCGGAGCCTTACTAGGAACTTACCCTGCTCCTGATCCACTTGCGGTGAGACCCCCCCTTTCTGCATGCATGGAGGTGGATACTTGAGGCTTACTAGTACATGTTTCTGCTCAAGTTCCTCTCTCCTTTTTCGGCTTTGTAATACCCCTAGAGGTCCCACCTGTATTGATGTTCTCTGGTGGATTCTGAGCGCCTGGGTCTTCTATAACTGTATTTTCCTAGAAGATTAACTAATAGACAAAAGACCCCCCGGTATTTTACAAAAGGCCCTTCTTGGAATTGAATTTTTATGTTTATTTTTTAAAGTGAGGCGTTTTAGCCTCCCCTAATGATATGATTGTGTTCCATCTTCTACCTGGGATGGTTTTCTAGACCTGCAGCCGTCCTGCTGCTGTTCGTGGCTGACTGGGAGGAAGCATGAGAAGGGCCACCTTGCCCCCCGCCAGATAAAGGCAAAATTCGGCCTGGGGCAAGGCGGCCCTTTCTTTGAACTTCAAAAGGCCCCCGCTCAGCATATGCAGGATGGGAAGGGGGGGCCTTTGAAGTGTGGAGGGCAAGGTGACAGGGGGCAGCGACTACCGGTTGTCACCTGCCCCTCTCACCTCACCCTCCTGCCTTGGAGACGCGCTGTCTGGGTTCCCATTGTTAAGGGACCCAGCAGCCCGACCCCACCATGTGCATGCTAAGTGGGGCAGCGCCAAACAGGCGCTGCCCCACCGGACTTCGCACAAATCCCCCACCTCCCAGCTTACGGCCCCGGGCCTCCCATCCGGGTGGGCCCGGGTGTACAAAGATGGCCGCCGGGCTTCGGAGCCGTATAAAAGGAGAAGTGACAAAGGCGCCAGCACTGATGTGAAGTAAACGAGCGCGCTAGTAAAGGAGGAAGCATTGCAAGCACAGCTGCGATCTGCACTGGGATCCCCGCTCAACGTACGCAACTCTCCGATGCTCGGAGAACGCGGCTTCTGCAACCCTGCCTGCACACGCTACTCCGGACGAGCAGGAGGATCCCACGCAGTGAGGAACGCAACGGGAAGGGAATAGTAGCCGCGCAAAGCGGATTACCTTGCTGGAGCTGCAAGGTATGTGGCGACCACAGGGGTAAAGGCACTCAATCCTCCATCTCCTGCCTCCCCCCCAGCGCCACAATGTAAACTAGTGTACAGAGGGAACAACGCTGAGAGGCACTGGAGTATAATGCTACTAGTCATGGAGAGGGGGGAGGGGCATAAGGCAATATCATGAATAATCCATGCCCCCCACCCACCTATCAAGTATGGAAAGAAAGCGGCAGTGCACGGTCCCAGTAGTTAACAGTAGCCCCAGAGACTAAGCAGATTGTAGGCACAGTAACCACTCAAGCTATTCCAAGCACTCAACAGCCATACTGGAGGTGTCACGCAGAGAAGACATCCGGGATCACCCTCCTGAGACTTTTAGCAGCAACATGGGTGTGCAGGACTGTTGGAAATGGCTACAGATATTTGCTCCTAAATAGAAAGGTGCAGCACAGGGAGACCCTCGCCTCTGCCAGCAGGGACCTACACATGAGACGAGTGGATGCCACAGATCCCACCATTTGCCCACGGATTGTACTCAGAGGCCAGCCTGTAGCATTGGCGCCGGCACCCTCAATCTATTCCACCCCGACACCGCTGACAAGACAGTAGCCAAACCTCCCTATGGGGAGGATGAAGTCGGGCAAGGCAAAGGAGAAATCAGGGTCCTACATTAGAGACATGCTTCAGCAATGGAAGCCCACATCTGAACCACCCCCAGAACAAGAGGAGGAATCCCAGCCAGCCACTAAAGGGGTTATAGTGCGCCTTTTTCAATCGATACAGAAAGAGATGGCATCAACAGCCAAAGACCTGAAGAACGCGTTCCAAGAACTGTCCCACACAGTGCAACAGAATGAAACAAAACTGGATGATTTAGAATCAGCCTTTTGCAAACAAAAACAAATCCAGGATCAACTTGAACAAAGGTTAGCGGCGCTGGAGACGTATAGTCGGGCTGCTGAAGAGAAACTAGAGGATGCCAAAAACCGTTCCCATAGGAACAACATACGTAATATACGAATACCAAGGGATAACCCTGACCGTGAGTTAGAGGGATATGTGCAGGACCTGTTGCGAGAAATACTTGGGAAGGAGACAGTAGATCTTACACTAGACCGCACGCACCAAGTGTTTTCCAACTACCAGGTGAGGCAGAATCTCACTCCAGACATGTTAGCGCCAGTCCATTTCTTTAAAACAAAGGATCTCCTCTTCCAGAAAGCTAGAGCAAAAGGCGACCTACTATTCCGAGGAGCAAATATACAGCTATTCCAAGACCTCTCCCAGGGTACTATACAGCATCGCCGGAAAATGAAGCCACTGACAACATGGCTTGTGAAAAGGATATCCGTTACAAGTGGGGATATCCGTTCCGGATTATGTTCCAAGTAGACGGAACCCAACACCAATTCACAACACTCAAAGCAGCAGTGGAAACGCTAAAAATGCCGGAAGCAGAAATAAATGTACCGGAAGAGCAGGCAATGACATCCTCGACAGCTTCATGGTCACAATCAAGATCGAGGAAAAGCAGGCATCAGGATTGATGGAGGCCATCAATGGAATAGAGAGAGCAGAATGGAGACTGAGAAGCGCCGGACTGAGGGACGAGCTGTGGACTTTACCGCATCTCGCCTCATTTTGGGAGCCCAGCGAATGCCCAGTTAAAGTTCTGCCACCAGGAATCGCGGGAGATGTAAAGCTGCAGACAGAGATGTACCATCGTAAAAGCAGCAGCAGCAGGTTGACTATTAAGCAGCTTTAATTTTGCAAAGGGCAACAGGAACACGAGCCCTGAATCAAGCTGAGAGCTTGATGTTGACCCCATAGGGGAGAGTTTGGACAGTTTTTCTTACACTAGATTATTCTTTTTTCCTTTAAATTTGTCCTTTCATCTCTTCTTTCTCTATGATTTTCCCAAATTGTGATTATAGCCAGAGTGGCATCTGGAAATATTTCAAAATTCAGAGTGGCTATGCGGAGCTGTGCAGGAACGAAAGCGTTTGTTATTGTGGAAGAGTGCTAACGCATAAGGGTAGGCCTACAAGGCGGGCCCCTGACATATCAGGAGGGATGGTGGATAGACAAAATACCGATTTGATATATGACTGACATAAAGATTGTATCTATTAATGTCTGGGGGCTTAACTCACCCAGAAAACGGAAAGAGGTTCTTTCGAGACTAATTGAGCTTAAGGCAGATATTGCCCTACTCCAAGAAACTCATTTGTTAGCATCTGACAAGACCAGGTTGAAATCCTGCTGGTTCCCCCACCAATATTTTGCCTCCTCCGGTACTAAGAGAGCAGGGGTCGCCATACTGATTGTGAAATCCCTACACTTTGAAAGTGTAAAAGTATTGAAAGATGATGGGGGCAGATATATTGGGGTGATCATTCGCATAGCAGGGAAGTAGCTCACGATTGTGTCAGTTTATGGCCCGAACCAGCGACACGCCCAGTTTTATGAAAGATTCTTTCCTCGAATGATGCAGTTCCAAAAGGGGGAGCTAATATTAGGGGGTGATTTCAATCTGGTGTTCGACAGTGCAGTGGATAGAACTGGCCCAATTTCAATAGCAGAAATGACCAACGCAGCCCCCTAAAGAAGGCTATACCAGATCTGAACCTGGTGGATGCATGGCGCACTCTCCACCCCCAACAGCAAGTTCACTCCCATTTCTCTTATGTGTATCGGACCTACTCAAGGATAGATTTCTTCCTGGTGTCTCACTCCTTCATGCCTGGAATCCCAGAAGCCTCTATCGAGGTAGCTTTGGTCTCAGACCACTCCCCTATCACAATACATCTGGATGGGTACAGTGGACTAGGGGGCAGGAAGTCCATGGGATGGAGGATGAACAATTCACTGCTCACTGATCCAGCTATATATCAGAACAGATAACACAATACTTTAGACAACCTCACGGGAGATGTTCCCTTGGCAGAGGTTTTGGAGGCCTTTAAACCCACAATGCAAAGGGAAATGATCAGCATCGCCATAGCCCGTAAAAGACTTTTAGTCACACAGAGGGACCGGGCCGAGGAACAGGTGGCCAAATGGGAATCCCAATATAAGCGGGATGAGGCTAGGAGGACATACCGACAGCTCCAAGTAGCCAGAGCTGAGCTGAAGGCATTGTGATCAGGGGACATCTTACACAAACTACTACGCACAAAGCATTTTTATTTCAGCGCCTCCAATAAAGCATCCCGACTACTAGCGTATACGCTGCAGACACAGAGGAATAGTACAGTGATGGGACCCCTACAAGATGGGAAGGGACAAGTGCAGACTACACAGCATGAGAAAATACAGACCCTGACACAGTACTATTCCGAACAGTTCACAGCCGACCCACCTATGGGACCCCAACAACAAGCCTTCATCAGGGATGTACAACTCCCCCAGATTAACGAGACCCAGGGACAGGTCCTAGAAGAGCCAATAACAGCGGAAGAAATATCACAAGCCATTAGAACCCTGCCAGGTAACAAGGCGCCCAGGCCTGATGAGTATACAACCACCTTTTATAAAAAATTCTCTAAATTCTCGTCCCTCATATGGTATCCTTATTTAACTCCTTCGCGGAAAGTGGCACGATCACTACCACCATGGAAGAATCGAACCTGGCCCTACTGGCTAAACCAGATAAAGACCCCACCCTGTGTTCCTCTTACTGACCAATCGCAGTACTAAACTATGACTCCAGAATTTTTACTCGAAGATACTGGCCACAAGACCAGCCCAGGTGATACCAGATTTAGTATTAGTAGATCAGACAGGGTTTATACCAGGTTGTCAAGTGCAGGACAACATACGGCGCATCATAGACATCTCGTCCTGGGCCAAAAACATAATAAGAGGAAGATGGCCCTGCTATCTATCGATGCTGAGAAGGTGTTTGATAGGGTAGATTGGACATACTTATGAAAGGTTCTCGAGGCATTTGGACTAGGACAACGTTTCCACAAGTTGATAATGGCCAACTTTGCCACTAGGATAAAAATAAACAGAATTCTCTCAGACCCAGTGCACTTACGTAGGGGGACTTGTCAGGGATGCCCCCTATCCCCATTAGTGTTTGCCTTATCGATGAAACCTCTGGCCTGCGACGTGTGAGCTTCTGTTGACATGAAAGGTTTGGAAATAGCGGGTTACCATCATAGGCTCTCTTTATATGCCGATAGCCTCCTCGTCTACATGCAGAATTCTTCCGCCACACTGCCACCCTTTAATTCATTGATGGAGCGCTTCCGAGGGGTCTCAGGCTTCAAAATCAATTTAGCAAAATCAACTATCCTCAATGTTAACGAACACCCAGACATGGTTACTCAACTGAACAGGGATTTTCCTCTCTCATGGGTGCCGCACATAATAAAATATCTACGGGTGCACTTAACGGTAAAATGCACAGACCTTTACGCAGCAAATATCCCATTATTTAACAGACTCAAGCTAGATTTGATACGCTGAGGGGGAACTGAAATGTCATGGTTTGGGAAGATGACAGCAATCAAAATGACCCTATTATTGAGTCTTTTATATGTATTCCAAGCGCTGCCGGTCTGGATCCCAAAAACACCTTTGAAGGAGCTACAATCCCAATTATTTAGCTTTATATGGGCTCAAAGAGACCAAGAGTGGCCGGACATACACTAATGGCACCTAAAACGGCAGGAGGGTTAGCAGTCCCAGATGTGGAAAGCTATCTTTATGTAGCACAACTAGCACCGGTATTGGAGAGTCAAATAGCGTCCCAGACAATGGGAACCGAACACTGGGTCAACATTGAACGAGAGGCTGCAGAAACCACTCTTCATGAAGCCTGTTGGCTTACCCCTAAAATACGTAAAACTGGGAATAGGGGCCTCCCTATATTCAACACCACACTTGAATACTGGGACAAGGCAGCACGTAAATACAAAATGACAACATTTCCATCTCCGAAAATGGGCCTATGGGACAACAAGGAATTCCTCCTGGGGCTGGATAGGAGACGTTTTCTCCACTGGGAAGAAGGAGGCCTCTGTACGATAGGACAACTGTATAGGGATGATCGCCCCCTCACCTTTGAAGAATGTAACCAAACCTATATGGTGGAGGAAAGAGACAGGTTTGAATACTTGCAAATACACCACTGGATCACCCGATCACATATAGCGCCTCAAGGGAAGCGAGAGACAATGATATTCAAGGACCTGTTTATTGGAGATCCCCCAGGGCCACATTAGCTTCCCTTTACAAAGTGCTTAATAAGACCAAATTCAAACCCCTGCATGCATATATGATCAACTGGGAAAAGGATGTGGGAAAGCCAATTGATGACTTTGCATGGTATAATATCTGGATGAGGGCCAATAAATCGTCCCAGGTGGTCCACCTCAGGGAAAGCTGCTTTAAACTAATATTCTGATGGTATCTTGCCCCTGAGCGCATACACAGAATCACCCCAACCCCACCCTCCACCCCTCCTGATGGCGGTGCAATGCCCCGTGGGATCTTTCTTTCATATGTGGTGGGAGTGCTCTCAAATACAACAGTTTTGGCGAACCATAGTCTCCAAGATAAAAGAAATGTGCAGATTCGACCTATCACTGGATCCTCTGGTTTTACTCCTGGGAAATGAGGATGCACAGGGACACTATAAACTGATGGCTAGAAGCTCCACATTGATTACCTTCTTTTTAATCGTAGCACGTCCGACAATCGCACAACTCTGGAAATTGGAGAACATGCCAGGCATTAATGAATGGTGGGTGAGGGTCTGGTATGTGGTTGCAATGTCTAAGATTGAGGTTGGCAATGTAAGGGAAAATAACAAGGTATTTGTCAGATTGGGCCCCGCTCAGTACATTTGTCCAGGCTGACCCACTACCCTCTAGAATTATCTTCATAGTATGTTGTATATCCACACGAGATCTTTGATGGTGCTACTTTTATTTGTATTGTTTTTATTTGCCTACTACCCTCGTTTAATTTATTTATTTTCCTACTAGTGGATGTTCGGTTCGGATTGTCATCATGTTTAACGTAAGAGGATGGACTGTTTAAGGATATAATGTCTAAAATGATTAAACAGGCTTAAAAGATCAGGTGAGAAATGACAATATGCGATTAACAGCCGATGTAAATTGTGCACTTATAGATGAACAAAGTCGAGCTTTCTGTAACACCGGAACTGCGATTATACTAATGCGTTGTTAACGAAATGCTGTTGCACCTGAATCAATCAATAAAAACGTTACTGACCAAAAAAAATAATATTCCCTCCTCATAAGAATGTATGCAGTTCTAGGCATCTCATGCACAGATAAAGTCCTTGATACAGTGAGAGTTCTTGCTTTGGAGTTGCAGCTTGTTCTCACTTCACGGTCTTTAGATGAACGGCGTTTACTGTGTCGTTCGCCTTCGTGAAAGTCCGTTTTTTTTCTCCAATAACAGTCCTCCTGTAATCTAATCTTGAGTGTCCACAGGTGTTATTTACAGCCACCTGTGTGTCTCCCCACGTCATCAACTACATGAGTTATAATGGTGTGACATTGTTCTATTTTTAACAGCTAAGCACGTATTTTGTTCGACTTTGTCTTCTTACATGGCGGCATAATCCTACACATTGCTGTTTCAGCTGTGTTGGCTCAGGTTGTTTAGTATGGATTCAGAGTTCTCAATATTAGTTGTGTGTTGCTCAAGCTTGGTCAATTTATGAACTAGTGTTTTGCATACACCTAGTGTCGATGGTATGCGTGTTGCACCTACTTTATTTAGATCCTGTACGTGTCCTGCTTAATGCAACTATGCACGATTCCCGCAGACTGATGACCCAGTACACTGTGTTCCTTGCCTCGAAGAAAAGGCATATGGCCTCGCCTGCTTGAGTTTTATGTGACCTGTGAAGCACCGGGATTGTATGTCCACGTTTGCACGGGTGAAGGTGGGGGGTGCTTGTTGAACCTTGTCATCGATGGTGGTGCGTCTGATAAGGTTCTGGCCAGATAGGTTATGGTTCAGAAATAGTGCAATCGTTCTACTCCTGTTAGCAGGTAATCAATGCTAGTTTGGACTTAGGGTGAGAGGTTGTGTGACCTTCGGATTTGAGCGACCTAGGAGATGGCTTAATATGCGATTGAAGTATCCACCCCATAGCCAAACACTCTCCCTAAATAACTGCAGCAAAATCGCTATCCACACATTTCCAAAATGTAGAGAGTTTAAGTGTTAATTATGCAGGTTCGTATTTCTCCAGCATCATCACTATCCTACCCTCCTTGTAGTTATGTACATTTTCTAATATGAATTTCATGGTTCCAGGGGTTCCAGGTCGCTAAATAACTAGCCCTGTACGCAATGATGAATGGTTTGAGGCAAACACGCCCCCAGAGACACAGCAGTTTCTCTTGTTGGTTCCAATGATTCAATTGTATCTTGGAGAAGAGCTATTGAAACCCACTTCCATTTAAGATACACGTTGACCCTGTTCCTTTTAATGCACCCATTTAGGGGTCCATGTTCCAGGTTATAAAGAAGATATGAGCCATGCCTCAAGATAAGCAAGTGAAGCGCACATGACCCCCTGACCAGGCTATAATTGCGCTCTAACAAATAAGTGTATCATTTGTTTCTGAAGTTGAACGGCTTCTAGGGGTTGGATCATAAAAAAGTGACCGCTCTATTCCTCTAGGCGGAAAAAATAGCCAGCCAGTAGCTTTAGCAGCTCAAGAAGTACAACCTTTTGAGCAATGCACTTCGTGCTGCTGTGTCTCCACAATAAAAGGCCCGGATGCCAATACAATTTACATCAGCAGCCCTGTGTGGAGTCCATTAAAGTGCTGGAATAAACTTGTAGGGTGCGTTCACTGCTTGCAATCCTGCTGTAAAGGAAGTGTCTGTGTGATAGGTTCACAATCCAGATGTCAAATATGGCAGTAATATAAATGAACAGTGGATGCCCCACATAGATTTACAACTTCATTAAACGTGTACGTTTTTGCTCTAAATCATCTTAGACCTATGAAAATGTTGAGCCAAATTAATTGTCATTTAAACCTTTCATTTGGGTAGTTTTCCTTATTGACTTCTGGTCAGAAGAGATGTTTTTCAGCTTGTCATAAGATCTGTGTGGCTTTTGAAAAGTTGAACTCTCCATCTAAGGTGATACACAAAGTTTTTTGGCTCAGGAAGTAAATTGCAGCTTAATTTCAGGTTTAGGCAAGTGTCAGGTGTGTGTCACAGTTAAGATCCCAAATCGCTCCAGCAACATATTGAGACTATGTGACACACACCCACGCCACCAGGTACAACTTGGGGGGAGGGAGGGTGGCAAGGAGGAGGACTGCATGCATAGTAACTGTAAAGACTGGAGGGGGTGTCTGTATTTCTGCCCCCTATATCGGAGGGTAGAGACACAGAGCACCCCAGCCAAGGTTCTCGATATGGTAGCCATGGACGAGCAACCA
This sequence comes from Ambystoma mexicanum, assembly GCF_040938575.1. Taxonomy (NCBI): domain Eukaryota; kingdom Metazoa; phylum Chordata; class Amphibia; order Caudata; family Ambystomatidae; genus Ambystoma; species Ambystoma mexicanum. Next base: position 319,089,002 of record NC_090926.1, on the reverse strand, counting down.
AGGCTTAAGCTCTCAGGAGGCTGGTTCTTAAGGACAGTGAGTCCCCAAGCCCCCACAAAGGAATGTCCACACACTACCTTATGTGCTAACACAGTTCTTTATATAAAAATAAGTTTCAGAGATATATGCACAATTCAATAACACACTTTGTACTCTGGGGATTCTATAATGACACATCTATACAATTTGATGTGGTACCACACTTAAGACTTTAGATTCCTTTAAAATGCATCAACTGCTGGCAGTTATAATAGAGCATACACATCTTCCAGTAAGGTGCATCGACATAGACAATAAGGAAGGAAGGCAGGTTAAGCAAAGGCAGAATGCTTTATTTGGGTATAGGTGCACAATTCTGAATGAGGATCTCCCCACCTGGGCAACCTGTAATAAGAGAATTAACATGCCCAGTCCATAAATGCTTAATGAGCCTTACTTCTTGGTTAAAAAGATCAACCACCCCAATGTACCTGAAGTGGAAGAGTTTCTTCAACGGTTCGTCAACGGTATCCTTCGAGAGGAGACTCCCTTTCAAGCAGGAGCCACTGGGCGTTGAGAACCTCGAGGAAAAGTGGAACCCTTGCGGTGGTGCTGCAGCTTCAATCTTCGCAGTGCTTTTCGATCGTGGAAGTCCTGGGAAGATGAGGCATGCGGTAAACCTCGATGCAAAGTGTTTGGTGATGCAAATAAGACTCTGTGTTGGATGCAGGCCTGGCAGCGGGTGTTGGTGCTGCAGCCATAGCACGTACCTGCGATTGGGACTCGACCACAGTCTGGACCTCGGATTTTCAGTCCATCGGTGTTCTCAGGACATCTTTGTCTGCTTCTGGTGGCGAGACTTTACTCGGTAGCAGGCGACCTCGACTTTCTCCGGTGAGACAAAGTGGTCGACGTGTTGGCAAGGGAGCCCTCATTCAAATGTTCTTAGGCAATGCAAAGCTTTTCAGCTCCAGGCATCGAGCAGCACTGCGTCAAGGTGTCCCACTTGTGGTCAACACTATTTGACTGGCTTCCATTGGTCATGGAACTCTTTCGAACCCTGTCGACGTCAATGGACTTCGATCACCTCGATTTCCAGGCACTCTCTTAAGGATTCTCGGTGGGCCCCTTCTCCAGACGTCGGGCTCAAAGAGCTGGATTCCAGGGTTCCTTGATGAAGAACAGCAGTTTTGCACAATGGTCCCTCATAGCTCGAAGGAAATGCAGAAGCAATATTCTTCTTCCAGCTGGGCTTCAAGGATGAGCTTCAAGTTTCAACTTCAGCTTCTGATCAAATTGGTAAATGATTGTTCCCCAGATAAACACATCTGTCCCTCATTCACTCTGGCTGAGCCAGGCTCAGTCAGCCAATCACACAGCAGGGCCTTTATGCAGGCAGGCAGCCAATCAGGCTCACAGGCATTCATGCCATTCACTTCCACCCAGACACCCATAACAAGGAATGTGGACTGGGGCAGGTACCCAGCCTTTCAACACACCACACTGCATTCATGTCAGTTTCAGGCAGGGCTGTCTTATTCATTGTGTCACACACACACACATAAACCAGACACCCATAACATATAATGCATATTGGTCACACACTCTATTCACACAGGCCCCGCCCCCAGGGTGTACCCACAACATACAGTCACTGGGAAGGCTCCAGCCATTCTGGCCTGGAAGTCCCCACAATACCATATATGGTTCTTCCACCCAACAGCCAGTCAGGGGAAGGGACAGAGTCGGGGCTTCCCAGGACTTTGGGAAAACAAGGTAACCGGCAATAGAAACCAAGAGACCCCAGGGGCCATTGTGCCTTCCATTAGGAGTCCACTGATTCCAATGGCAGGGCCTGGGTATTTCAAAATGGAGGATACTCGGAGCACTTGTCGCATCAGCATGACGCTGCCACCAGCCCATACCCTGCTTTGTGGGCCACACACAGGAGCCCAAAAACATACACTTGGTGTACACGGTTCTACCCCCCACCCGTGGGTGCCATAAGGGTATCCCAAGGGTCTCTGTTCACCACAACCAAAAAAAGGAAGAGCTGCACTGCCAGGTGTCCCAACTGGACAGCTGTGCAGAAAATAACACAGAACAAACATAAGGGAGTACAGGACAAGGACAGGGAGGCCCTGTCTCTCCAATGCATGTCCAGCATCACAGTAACCATAGTAATCAAGCCCACAGATATAGAGCCGGGACCCAGTGATGAGCTTTCCACAGAAAGAATCCTCTTAATGTGGGATATAAAATGTGTATTTGGATATCTTTTCGGCTGATTTTGAAGAGCTTAATTCTCTGAGGTGCCCAATTCATTTTATTTTCCCCTTATTGCACCAATACACATAATTTCTCTGAAGGATGCCCAAGGTAACTCCAATTATAAAATGCTTTTGTATTGAAGATGATGGTTGACAGGTCTTGAATTGACACCAGCCAGATGTGTACCATGGTTGCAAAATATTTCAAGGGCGTAAAGTTTTTGCAAATGATGGACCCAGTCTTCGTGCTATGTTTTATCATCCTGTGGGGAGAATTTCAGCCTGAAATGAGCCAATGATGAATCCTGAGAACGCTATGTGTATTGATGACCAATTAGACCCCTGATACAATGTCTGGATCGCAACAGAGGCAGAGAAAAACGGCGAATCCGTCTCAAGACATTGTTTACATGCCAGTCAGCTAAATAAACTTCCCGGCTCTTTCATGGCCACCATGTTACCACAAGTGTCCAATGTTGTGTAAAATACCATTGAGTGGAAGATCAACCAAAGGGATGGCAGGTGACTTCCCTACTTCCCCAAGCCAAAAGTAATTTTGAGGTCGACTTCAAATTAGAACCTCTAGGTAATTACTATTTATTAGTAACCCGGCGAGAGACAATCCGAATGCAACAAGCATTCTGATTGGCTCTCGCCAGGTCCCTACCCGGCCGGGAATCCCTCCGTCGGGATTCCATGGGCTTTGTCCCCGGCGTGGGGGGTGGCAGCCCCTCAGCCAATGAGGAGGCTCGAAGCGGGGCCATCCCTGCTCCGAGCCTCCCCGTGGCTGAGAGGCTGCCTTCGCCCCCGCCGGGCACTCGGGTAAGTCTTTTATTTTTTATTTTTTTTCCCTCTCCTCCCTCCCCCCCAACTTGCCTTCTTGATCCTGCATCCCCGGCGGGGGACGAGGGAAGCCTGCAGCCGTGTGGAGACTCGGAGCGGGGCCATCCCCGCTCTGCGCCTCCACACGGCTGGGGGCTTCCCTCGTCCCCCGCCGGGGACGCAGGTACTTTTATTTATTTTATTTTCCTCCTGCCCTCCCAACCCCACTTACCTTTTTTTTATCCTTTTTCAGGAGCGGACGCGCTGGGAACACAAGTGTTCCCAGCGCCTCCGCACCCGATGACCGCCATGGAAAGGGAAAACGGACTCTGTTTTCCCTTTCCATGGCGGCGGCCATTTTCTTGGTCGTTTTTTTTCTGTCCCAAAACGCCGCAGCGTTCCGGGACAGAAAAAAATTACTTTTAGTACCCCGGTCACGCAAATTTTGCGGGCCGGGATACTAATAGCAATAGAACCCTTGCGGCGGGGGCATTACCGACTCTGGTAATGCCCAGGGGCCTTCGGTAAGGCCCTTGCTTCGCCCGGGTCCTTAGCTATGGGCCCCGGGGCATTACCTGAGTCGGTTATGGGCCCCGGGGCATTACCTGAGTCGGTAATGCCCCCGCCACTCGGGTTCTATTGCTTAAATAGAAGTTTAACCAATCACTTGAAAGGTAGACGCCCTTCCCCATCCATGACTTCCAATATGAAGGGTTGTTGTGGAACCTTTTTTTGTACCAGAAAAGGCTTTGTTAAGAACCCTTCTGATTTGATGGAGCTTTGTATAGTGCCACACCAATTCCCCATAGCTTTGGCCTCGCACTCTACAGACTAACTTGGTTCCTCTATGAAAAATGCATACATGATAGACCTGTTAGATACAGGAGAGCCGCTCGTTATTGGTCACATTAGCTTACTGTGCAGAGGTGAAATGGCTCCCGATGACAGGCTGTAGTGACACTTATCGACCAGGGTGCTTTCACCTCACCACTGTAGTGCTGTCTGTTTGCAACGGTTTCCAGTGATGTTAACGAATACAAAATAACGAACAACATTTTTAACGAACCTTAAATACCAAGAAATCACCGAATTTGTTATTAAATATATATATATATATATACATATATATATATATGGGGTGGGTTAAGGGATTAAAGGGTGGTGAGCAGGTTTGGGTGGGGTTACAATCATTGCAAAACATGAGGCTTGGGGACCCCAAATACATTTTTTTTAAAAAAACGTTATTTTGTCGGTATCTAAGTTTCGGTAAAAATGTTTTCGTTAACATGATATGGAACAATTAGCAACCTGTTTCCTAGCCCTGTCTACTCCGACTATGACTGGCTGCTTGGTTGCCATGGTGCTCCCTGGACTTCCATGATGCCCCAGGCTAGTTACCAGGCCGTGCCGTTAGTTATGGTACAGCTGCTGGACTCAGCCCTAAGATTCTGGGTCAGAATGTATATAGAATGTCACCCATATGGGGAACTTCATTTTGAGTCCAAGGAGCCTAGCTGGCACACAGAGGAGCAGCTGGCATTTGTAATCTGCTAGCATGGAATGGGGAACTTGTTCCTCTAATGTGGTAAGTACTATACATACACCACGATGTTATAATCAATAAGTGTTTATTTCATAACAAGACCCCATGCAGGTCTAAACACTCGCAAGCCCAGCACCGTAATGACAGTTGAGACCAACTGTCAAGTGTCACAACATAACATTGTCTGCCTAAAAATAATGCAGTCATGTGGTTTGGTTAATCCAGTATGTGGAAAACATGATTACCCCAATTTGCACATTGGAAAATCCACTAGAGAAGTCTGAGGCTTGTAGGCCACCGAATATTGTGCGGATTGAAGTGGTCATGAAAAATTATCCCGTCCAGGTGGATTTAGTATAAACAGTGGTTGAGAAAACCCACACAAGAATGGAGAGCGCCTTTGGGCTTGCATATCATGGAAAAATATGCATACATGTTTTCAATGTCTCTATTATGGAGCACATGATGGAGGAGATATAATTCACCACGATGCATGATCATGGAGTCCCGCACACTGTCCAAGACTATACTTATGTAAGAAATAGACCTGATTCTGTAAGACTTGACACATAGGCAAGAGGACTTGGGAAATTGTATTACGATCTCAGTTGAAAGAGTACCTTGAGTGCCTATAAATATGGATAGCCTCTCATCCCTTTTGGGGTGGGGCCAAGCGTGATTTGCATATGGTCTTTCCCCTTCTGTAGTGGCTTGGCAGGCTGCCCTGAGCTGTACCCTTGCTTATGATTAATTCAAAACCTTCCAGCCATCACCTTTTTGTTTTGCTTAAGTCACCCTGAGTGGGACAGGTATGCCTGCACCTGAGCCCCGAGCCTGCAGGGCCTAGAGACCCAATCTACTTCTCACTCATGAGGTCGAAACCTGTCTGGGGATGCGTGTGGTCTCGTGCAGAAGGGATGTGACCTAGCAGTTCAGGCTGGACAGCCCCTTTTGGGGTGGGACCAAGATTTGCATATGGTCTTTTGCCTTCTGTCATGGCTTTGCAGGCTGAAAAACGCTTTGCCTGTGTTCATGATTAATGCAAAATCTTCTAGCCATCACCTTTTTGGTTTGCTTAAGTCACCCCGAGTGGGACGGGTATGCTCAGACGTGGGTCCTGAGCCTGCTGGGCCTAGAGACCCAAGCTACTCCTCACTGATGAGGCCCAATGAGGCTGAAACATGTCTGCGGATGCATGTGGTCTCGTAGGGATGTGACCTAGCAGTTTGGGATGGACTGCCCCTTTTGTGGTGGGACAAAGCTTGATTTGCCTATGGTCCTTCCCCTTCTGTAATGACTTGGCAGGCTGAAAAACGAGGGTCTGGAGGGTTGCCCAGAGCGGGCCCGTAGTTATGATTAATTCAAAACCTTCCAGCCATCACCTTTTTGTTTTGTTCTTATCCCAAGATAGATCTAGAAAAAAATAATTCCTCATATTTATGCGAGTTCCTCCTTCTTGAACGAGCCTGGCTTGTGGCCCTTTTCCATTAGTGACGCACCTGCCTTAGATACTGCAGAAAAATCCCCCCGTTTTTTCCAAATACACAACTCTCAAGATGGCTGCGAAGTAGATCCCTTTGTCATTAGCTCTCCTCGCCCCTGGTCAGTATACCGCTTGTACCTTTCTTTTCTGGGCCCCATCTGGCCCTACAAACATTCTTATTGTGTTGCATATCCTGCAACGTTTGGCATTTAAATTTTGTATTTCGCCCTTGTATTTTGCTCCCCGGCAATGTTCCTCTGATCTTGTTTGTGGGCTGCAGGGTGCCTTGGGCCCCACACTGGCGCTTTTGCAGCCTCTTTTGTGGCCTGTTCTCTGGTATAACTGTTTTTTGGCGCTTGAAGGATGGCTGGCGCAGCAGTGGGCGATGCTAGCCAGAACATGGATATTGATGAAAGGAGGACCTTTTTGGCTGTGACCTGAGCCAGCGGGGTGAGGTATGTTGGAGACAACGGGTGGTCAGGCCTCTGCACCTTCCTGCCACTCCCAGCTCTCAGTCGTTCTCAGCGATGGTGCCCAGATTTCCCTTCTTGCAGCGGGTGTGCACTTGGGGTGAGTAGGTGGTGGGGTGGAGGGGCAGGCTATGGTGGTCACACAGCCTCCCCACAGTGGCTTGTCAACAAAGATAGGCAGTGCATCAGTGATGGGAGGTCAGAGCTGATGGGACCATCTTTCTCGCGCTCATTATTCCAACACATTGATCAACGTATGGGCAAAGATAGACTTCCAGCTGTTCTCACTTTATACCCTCACTGTGGCGCCAATGCCCACGGGGTCGGACTGGGGCATACAATTGGCTCGGGCACCAACGAAAAAGAGGCCCACAGTTGAAAATGGGAATTAAATCCTTTTGTGACGCTGGTTGAATAGTACCCAAGGGGGAGGTTTTTGATCAAATGTGATGCAAATTGTACATTTTAAAGAATATTTATTCAGTAATACTGGTCCAAACTACTACCCGCATAGTAAAGTAGCCCATTAAACTGGCCCACATTGGCCAAACAAGTGGGCCACTTTGACTAAAAAAACTGGCCCACACAAGCATTTAGTGTTTTTGGTCCGGCCCTGGGCCTACTGCCCTATCAGCCTGAATGCCCTGGCAAAAGTGCCAAGTGAAAGGTGGCCAGTGTTCGATGCCTGGTTAGGAAGGCTAGGGCTTAGCCGAGTGCGGCCCTGCAGCAAGATGTAGGTTGACTCTCTATAATCTGGCACTCATGAACCAATCACTGCACAGATCAGTGATGATTTGTTGAAATGATTCCAGACAGAGTTACACCAGCATTTTCTGGAAAATATTTACGAGCCAATGTTATTCCAGCTAGCTTAATTCCATAATATTCCTTTTCTCTTTCTTGACGATGAGGACTATAAAAGGGGCTTTCGCTACTTTGGCTTTCCTCTATTACCGCAGCCCAACGCCAGGCTACACCCCTGCTGACTAGAGCAACAAACGTACATTAATTGAATCGCCTTTTAGTTTTTTTGTTCATTCATATATCGGGACTGCCCACTGTCGCGCTCTGAAACGCGTGTCTACGAGCGCGATACAAATCAAAATATCACATCATTAACTGTGTAGTCCAATGAATGAAATATTTATTCAAACAGTGCAATTGGGATATAATGGAAGATTACATTTCTTTTGACCAGCGACTTAATGGATGAGTGTTAGGGAGAATTCTCTGTTTAGGCTGAATTTCCTAACCTAGTGAGTCCCCGAGTAGCTTTGCTGGATTTTTGGGGTTTATTTTTTTCTCCTGCCAAGAGTGAGACTCTTTTACCCTCACTCTTGGACATGATTTGAGTGTGTTTCTTTGACTCTAGATGTGTTTAATGGGCTATGGGTTTTTTTTCTCCATAGGGCTTCATGTGTTTTTGTGATGTGTGTTACACAGCACCCTCAGTGCAGTAACACAGGGGTGTCATAGTGACTCCCCAGTATAGAATCCATACCCTGGGACTGACTACTGTCTCCCAGGGTCTGTAAAGTCACCATTGACTTTACTATTCTTAAATTCTGAACAGAACCAGTACAAACCATCATATTGTGGACGTACTGGCTGGGGCAATTCGATTGCCCCGGGGTCTGTTAGTCGAGGGGGCACGTCTCCGTCCCCCCTGATCGAGTTTTGGCTGGTGGCAGTGGATACTACTTTTTATATTCAACCGCAAATATTTCTCTATGGGATTTTCCCATTGTTCAAGGCTACTATCTTTATTTATTTAATTACAATAGCCTCAAACATACCGCCGATTTAGTTAATTAATATTAATTCTCCGGTTGGTATTTTTTGCCAAAACTCGGTTCTAAAATGGCGTTTGTCTTCTCTTCTGTGACTCCAACCCAAGTCGAGCCCTTTGTTCCACTTTTTGGCGGGCTTCTCCACAGAAGCCCTCCCAAAGTGGTGCCACTCTTTCTGGCGTACTTAGGAGGGTTGGAGGCGGATTTAGGCACCCTGGACTGAGTTGCCTAGGCAACTCAAGTCGCACTCCGTCCCGATTGGCCCAAGTGGTGAGCCAGCCGGCTCACCACTTAGCATGTTTGAGTGACAGCTAGGCTGAGTGAATGGGGGTTTTCTGCATAAAAGCAGGGCTTTGGGGACTGGAACTTCAGAAGTCGCCACAGGACCTAAGAATCCGACGAGGGAGAAGCTGAGCCGACCTTCCACGACGACACCACCGGTGGAGCCCTGCTGGACCGTCTCACCACTTTTCCCAACGACAGAGATCTCCCGCCGGAGAGTCTTCTTCCTTTGACTGGTGGGGATAACCAGTTTCACCGTCTTTTCGCCTTCCCGACGTATCTCGTGGCCGCCTTGCCTGTGCCAAGCACCCCGGCAACCGGGATACCACGTTTTACCACGACTGCGAATTAGAGGGTAATACCTTTAACCGGAAAACTCCGCGGCTGGTTTCTTCCCTGGCAGTGCAACGACCTTCATCTTTCCTCCAAGTCGAGATCTTCTCTTCCCCTGGACGATGACGAGACTTGCACCTGCTGCCAGAAACAACTGCCACCACTGGAGGATCCTTCCCACTTAAGGTACCGTGTCCCGCTCGGCTTCCCTTGCCACCGACTGTACGGGGTAGATTTAGCCCCCGGCTTTCGAACCTGGGTTAGCCTGGGACACCCTGGCTAAACTTTTCGGAGCCTCTCTAAACCCTTTTCGAACTCTCTGCAAGACTTTCTAAGCCTAGTGTAACTGTGTGATCTTGGGCGCATTTGTGCTCTGCTCTCTCTAAGAGTGGGTCCAGCCTATGGACTTTGGCTCACAAGTGACATTTGCTCTTCTGCCTTGCTTATAGTGTTCCTAAATCTTAGAGTGGTGTATCTCTCCATATTCTGTCTTTTTCCCTCCCTTCTTCATGAACTTGTTGGAGTGTCATCTATAGTTAAGCACTCACCTCTGTATGAAAATGAGTGGTGTTAACTAAGACTTATCTGATAAAGAACAAGGGATGTATATATTATAATAGTAACTGTGTTTAGAGTGTTTTACAATAAGAGTGCTGGAGTGTTTCAAATGGTGTGTTTTTAAATAAATAATTATATACCTTGATACCAAAGCTCTGGTCAGTGTTTGCTTGTATTATTGTGTCTGAGTGCCTATTGTGTATACTTTGCATACTGCCTAACTCTTCTTGAGGGAAGTCTGACTGCTCAGCCACAGCTACCAGGTAAATCTGGGTGGTACAGACTGCTACCAAGTGGGTTTACTGCTAACATCTGCAGTCCTAAATCTTTTGCAGTGTTCCCCAAGGGAACTGCACAGGTTTCTGCCTAACACTGGTGGCAACGGTGGGATTTGTATTGAGTATACATTTTAGAGTGCTTTAGGATACCTTAGTACAACTAACCACAAAGCTTAGCACTGAAAAAGTAATCTTTCTAACATGTTAACTATGGAAAGTTATAGTCAAGAGTCCCTTACTACAAAAACTGCTGATTGTTTAAGAGTTCTCTGTAAGCATAAGAATCTCCTGACTAAAGGCAAGAAAATGGAATCGATAAAAAGGTTGTTAGCTAACCAAAGTCTGGATGATGGTTCAGAGGAACCTACCATGCCAGAAACTGTAGATAACAGTATAGAGATTGATGTTGATCAAAATGTTGATAATCTTGAGGAAGAGTCAGAAGAGGAGGGTGAGGCTGCTGTGACTGTCCCCCCTAGGCCTCTGTCTGCTCTGCCAGCTGTACCTACTGGACCTTTGTCAGGTCCCACACTTAGTCCTCAATATCTTGAGTTAAAAAAATGAAACTTGAACTAGAGTTCAAGAGACTGAATACTCAGGCTGAACAAAGACACCAGGAACTGAATCAAGAACTAAGGCTAAGGGAAATGGAGCTCAAGCATGAGCTAGAAATGAAGAAATTGGCTGTTGAAAATACTTCTCTCTCTGGCTCCTCTAGAAGTTCCAGTCCTAAAAGACCCTGGATGCCTAAAGAATTGGTTGGTATGTATGAGCCTAAGTTGGATGTGTTGGATTGGTTGTCTCTGTTTGAATATAATCATGGGCTCCAGAACATCACAGGAAATGACTTACTCACCTGGTTGTTCCCTAGGCTTCCCCCTGTTGCAACTGATGTGATAATGGAGTTGGGGAGGAGGATAGGAAGGAGTATGAATGTGTGAAACTAGCTCTGATAGCTAGATTTGGGAAGACCCCTTCCCAGTATCTTAAGAGGTTTAGAACCCTCAAAAAGCATGATGGTACCCCTTGGGCTACCTGGGTGAGTGAAGGGTTGAAAAACTTAGAGCGATGGATTAAGGGTTACAAAGTGAACACTTATGAAGATATGAAGAATCTTTTTATGTTGGAGTCAATTTATGATGCCTCCTCTCCTGAGCTCAGACAGCACTTGGCTGATTCAAAGGAATTAGATTCCCGAAAGCTAGCTAAGGCTGCTGACTTGTGGGTTGCCAACAGGGCCACTCACAAGGATTCTAGAGTAACTCAGAAAAAGGATGAGGGGAAACAGCCAAAAAAGGACTCCAAAGAGAATTCTAATACTGCAAATTCCAAAGAGGGCCCCAAACAAAACCATAAGGGTAAGCCACAAGGGAAACCACAGCAGCATAGTGTACCCTCTGGTGCAAGACCAGAGGGAGGCCAGAACAAGCCACCATTCCAGAAGGCATTCAGTAAATTCTTTGTTTGTGGCTCTACTGACCATGTGAAAGGAGATCCCAGATGCAAGGGTAAACCTTCAGGGATCCAACTTGCCTCCTTAGCCTTCGCTCCAGAAGAGGAAGTCCCAATGGCAAGTGGAAACTTTCTACTGCTGGCTGATGAACCCATTGGTGTCTCAGCCAGTGTTTCTTTAGTCTCTCTGGGGTTGTGGGAACAACAGAATTTCGATGTGTATAATTCTATCCCAGATAATACTAAAGAGCATTATAAAGACAGTGTCCAGGTGAATGGTCAGGAGACTCCTGCCATCAGAAACACTGGGGCCAGCATAACTGTGGTGGATGAATCATTTTTCAAGGCAGAGGATGTTGATAAGGCACCCAAATGCCTCACCAAGTTAGCTGGAGGGCCTGTGCAGATGTGTCCCCAGTTACCAGTTCTCATCCAGTGTAATGATATGGCTGTAAAGATACCTGTCAGTATACAATGTGAAGTACCAGGTAGGGTTCTGTTGGGTAATGACCTGAAAGCTCTTGGAGCTGTGTCACACACCCCCAGACCTCCTAGTAAAAGGTTACAGGAGCTCACAAAACCTGCAAGAGAGAAAACCCTGCGAGGGTTATCTAAGGAAATGATGACAGAGATCACTCCTTTACCACTGGAGCAACTCACTGCAGTAACTACCAGATCAGGAGCAAAGGGGCAACCCAAGACTCCTAGGAAAAAGCCAGCAGCAAGCACTCCAGTGCTTCCAACAAGGACATCCCCTCGGTTGTCCACAGTTACACCTGTAACTCCACCTCCAGCTGAGGCTGAGAGGGAGGTACAACACTGTGTGGTTGAATTAGACTCTGAAGAAGAGCTAGTGGGAGGCCAAGAACTTATTGGAGATCTGGACCCTGAGGACCATCCTGAGCCGCAGTCTTTACTGGCAGAAGGTGGGCCCAGCAGGGCAGCTTTTCGTAAGGGACAAAGAGAATGTCCAACTCTGGAGGGTCTCCGCCACCAGGCAGCTGCTCAGGCTGATGGGCAAGAGCCTGGGAAGTATAGGTTGCACTGGGAAGATGGCCTCTTCAACAGTGAACCAACTGAGTCTGAACCTGGAGACTACAAGCGCCTTGTAGTACCTCAAGAAAACAGACAACAGTTCTTGCACTTAGCCCACGAGATTCCTTTGGCTGGTCACTTGAGTTTCAAGAAGACCAAGGAAAGGCTCTCACTCTACTTCTATTGGCCAAAAATGGGGGCGGAAGAGCAGCCATACCTGCCAAACTTCTGGTAAGGTTGGCACCAAGAATGTGGCACCTTTAGTGCCTCTCCCAGTTGTGGGAGTCCCATTTGAGAGGGTAGGGATTGACATTGTTGGTCCCCTTGATCCCCCAACCTCCTCAGGTAACAGGTTTATCCTTGTTGTAGTAGACCATGCTACTAGGTACCCTGAGGCAATTCCTATGAGGACTGTTACAGCTCTGGCTGTAGCTAAGGCCCTCCTTGGTATTTTTACCAGGGTTGGGTTTCCTAAGGAAGTAATATCCGACAGGGGGTCAAACTTTATGTCCCACTACATGAAAGCCATGTGGAAGACCTGCAGAGTTACTTACAAGTTCTCAACCGCATACCACCCCCAGACCAATGGGTTGGTAGAAAGGTTTAACAGAACCATGAAGAGCATGATAGGTGCTTTAGAGGAACCTCTGAAAAGAAAGTGGGACCTTCTACTGCCATGCCTTCTCTTTGCTTATAGAGAGTTCCCTCTATAGTAGGTTATTCTCCCTTTGAACTTTTCTATGGCCATCCAGTCAGAGGTCCATTGGCCCTGATTAAGGAGGGATTGGAAGGTGCTCCTCCCCTCAAGCCAGTCAGAGTGACTGACTATGTGATAGGTCTCCGAAGGGGAATGTCACACATGATGGCAGAAGCTAGGGATAACCTGAAAGCTGGACAAGCTTTGGTCAAGCATTGACATGATCAAAAGGCTAACATGGTTGAGTTCACTCAAGACCAGCTAGTTCTCGTTATGCTCCCAACAAGGCAGAGGGCCTCGCAAGACAAATGGATGGGACCCTTCAAAGTTGTGGGAAAACTTGGAGAGGTCAACTATCTGGTGGATCTGGGCAGACCCAGGGAAGCTCCTAGAGTCTTCCACACCAACCGACTGAAAGCGTACGTCTCCAGACCTGAAGTAGGAGCCTTGCTTCTAGCTTCAGCATCAGAGGAAGAAGAGAGTGAGTCTCTCCCTGATCTCCTCAGAGGTGTACCTTTAGATGAGAAAATTGAAGGAGTCAATCTTTCTTCAGATCTGACACCTGAGCAACAAGAGAAGTGCAAATCTATGTTACATCAGTTTGCCTCCCTGTTCTCACTCTCACCAGGCTTGACCCCTTGGGGACATCACAAGATACTTACTGGTGACTGTCTGCCAGTCAAAAGCAGAGGATACAGAAAGTCAGAAAATGTGAGAACCCATATCAAGGGGGAGGTCAATAAGATGCTTGATCTCGGGGTAATAGAGCCCTCTACTAGTCCATGATCTAGCCCACTTGTGTTAGTACCAAAGGCAGGATCCAAAGACTTGAGATACTGTGTGGACTATAGAGCTCTTAATGCAGTCACAAAGACTGATGCCCACCCTTTGCCAAGGACAGATGAGTTGGTGGATAAACTTGGTGCAGCCAAGTACCTCAGCACATTTGACCTTACGTCAGGCTATTGGCAAATAACCTTGACAGACCATGCCAAGGAGAAAACTGCATTTTCAACCCCAGTTGGCTTGTAACAGTTTAAGGTCAGGCCTTTTGGATTAAAAAATGCACCTGCTACATTCCAAAGGATGGTGAATCAAGTTCTAGCTGGTATGGAGGACTTCTGCATGGCATACTTGGATGACATTGCAGTCTTCAGCCACTCCTGGGAGGAACATATGAACCACCTAGGGCATGTTCTGCAGGCTCTTGAGCAGGCCAATTCGACTATCAAGGCAAGTAAATGCCAGATAGGTCAAAGTAAAGTGGTCTACCTTGGGCATGAGGTAGGAGGTGGAGAAATAATGCCTTTGCTCAGCAAAATTGAAGCTGTGCAAAATTGGACAACACCTACTACTCAAACCCAGCCTTCCTAGGCCTCACTGGGTATTACAGGAATTTCATTGAGAACTATGGGACCATAGCTTCTCCACTGAATGTAATCTCCTCTCCAAAATTCCCTAAAAAGGTCAAATGGAATGATGAGTGCAATCAGGCCTTTGAAAAACTGAAGAAAGCTCTTTGGCAAGCTCCAGTACTGAGAGCTCCTGACTACCACCAAACATTCATTGTACAAACTAATGCTTCCAATGTAGGTGTAGGTGCAGTTCTAAACCAAATGGATGAGAAGGGTAGGGAGCACCCAATTTGCTTCATCAGCCGTAAACTGAAGGATCCTGAGACAAGGTGGGCAACAATCGAAAGAGAATGCTTTGCTATTGTGTGGGCACTGAAGACGTTTAGGCCATACTTGTATGGTTCTACTTTTGTCATTCAGACTGACCACCAACCCATTGAGATGGTTAATGCAAATGAAGGGAGAAAATCCAAAACTATTGAGATGGTCAATCTGCCTGCAAGGGTTTGATTTCACCATTGAGCACAGGTCAGGGTGTCACCATCAAAATGCTGATGGACTCTCTTGGATGTATGTCATCGACTAGAGGTATGAGGTTCATCCAGGAGTGGATTAAATCCTCCTGTCCCTTAGTCTGGGTGGGGGGGGGGCGAGTGTTAGGGAGAATTCTCTGTTTAGGCTGAATTTCCTAACCTAGTGAGTCCCCCAGCAGCTTTGCTGGTTTTTTGGGGTTTATTTTTTTCTCCTGCCAAGAGTGAGACTCTTTTACCCTCACTCTTGGACATGACTTGAGTGTGTTTCTTTGACTCTAGATGTGTTTAATGGGCTATGGGTTTTTTTTCTCCATAGGGCTTCATGTGTTTTTGTGATGTGTGTTACACAGCACCCTCAGTGCAGTAACACAGGGGTGTCATAGTGACTCCCCAGTATAGAATCCATACCCTGGGACTGACTACTGTCTCCCAGGGTCTGTAAAGTCACCATTGACTTTACTAGTCTTAAATTCTGAACAGAACCAGTACAAACCATCATATTGTGGACGTACTGGCTGGGGCAATTCGATTGCCCTAGGGTCTGTTAGTCGAGGGGGCACGTCTCCGTCCCCCCTGATCAAGTTTTGGCTGGTGGCAGTGGATACTACTTTTTATATTCAACCACGAATATTTCTCTATGGGATGTTCCCATTGTTCGAGGCTACTATCTTTATTTATTTAATTACAATAGCCTCGAACATACCGCCGGTTTATTTAATTAATATTAATTCTCCGGTTGGTATTTTTTGCCAAAACTCGGTTCTAAAATGGCGTTTGTGTTCTCTTCTGTGACTCCAACCCAAGTCGAGCCCTTTGTTCCACTTTTTGGCGGGCTTCTCCACAGAAGCCCTCCCAAAGTGGTGCCACTCTGTCTGGGTTACTTAGGAGGGGTGGAGGGGGATTTAGGCACCCTGGACTGAGTTGCCTAGGCAACTCAAGTCACACTCTGTCCTGATTGGCCCAAGTGGTGAGCCGGCACTTAGCATGTTTGAGTGACAGCTATGCTGAGTGAATGGGGGTTTTCTGCATAAAAGCAGGGCTTTGGGGACTGGAACTTCAGAAATCGCCACAGGACATAAGAATCCGACGAGGGAGAAGCTGAGCCGACCTGCCACGATGACACCACCGGTGGAGCCCTGCTGGACCACTTTTCCCAACGACAGAGGAGATCTCCCACCGGAGAGTCTTCTTCCTTTGACTGGTGGGGATAACCAGTTTCACCGTCTTTTCGCCATCCCGACGTATCTCGTGGCCGCCTTGCCTGTGCCAAGCACCCCAGCAACCGGAATACCACGTTTTACCATGACCGCGAATTATAGGGTAATACCTTTAACCGGAAAACTCCATGGCTGGTTTCTTCCCTGGCAGTGCAACGACCTTCATCTTTCCTCCAAGTCGAGATCTTCTCTTCCCCTGGACGACGACGAGACTTGCACCCGCTGCCAGGAACAACTGCCACCGCTGGAGGATCCTTCCCACTTAAGGTACCGTGTCCCACCCGGCTTCCCTTGCCGCCGACTGTACGGGGTAGATTTAGCCCCCGGCTTTCGAACCTCGGTTAGCCTGGGACACCCTGGCTAAACTTTTCTGAGCCTCTCTAAACCCTTTTCGAACTCTCTGCAAGACTTTCTAAGCCTAGTGTAACTGTGTGATCTTGGGCGCATTTGTGCTCTGCTCTCTCTAAGAGTGGGTCCAGCCTATGGACTTTGGCTCACAAGTGACATTTCTCTTCTGCCTTGCTTATAGTGTTCCTAAATCTTAGAGTGGTGTATCTCTCCATATTCTGTCTTTTTCCCTCCCTTCTTCATGAACTTGTTGGAGTGTCATCTATAGTTAAGCACTCACCTCTGTATGAAAATAAGTGGTGTTAACTAAGACTTATCTGATAAGGAACAAGGGTTGTATATATTATAATAGTAACTGTGTTTAGGGTGTTTTACAATAAGAGTGCTGGAGTGTTTCAAATGGTGTGTTTTTAAATAAATAATTATATACTTTGATACCAAAGCTCTGGTCAGTGTTTGCTTGTATTATTGTGTCTGAGTGCCTATTGTGTATACTTTGCATACTGCCTAACTCTTCTTGAGGGACGTCTGACTGCTCAGGCACAGCTACCAGGTAAATCTGGGTGGTACAGACGGCTACCAAGTGGGTTTACTGCTAACACATGTAGTACTAAATCTTTTGCAGTGTTCCCCAAGGGAACTGCATAGGTTTCTGCCTAACAATAACTTATTTGATTTGGACTAATGTTTTGACCTATGTCTGTATTTAGAATTTTCTTTCTTTTCTTGTTTGCTTTATGTCTAATGTTTAGAAAAGGAATGTATATTCTTGAGTCTTTGTCCATTGTATAGTTTATTTTTATTATTCAATTACAAGTACCTAGATTCCTATAATTAAGTTGTTTATAAATAGATGTCTTCAGGTTAAATGATAATAGTCCTATAAAATTAGGAAACATGATCTACTTTATAATTTATCTCTTCCATTCAATATTCCAGTAGCGACCCCCTCTTTTGTATATTTGATGGGCCACGCTCTATGGCAGGTAGCGGTACACCACGGGAGGCATGTCCAAACATCCACCCAGAATCACTGCACAAACCCCAAAGGCAGAAAGGAGACCTGTCACTGGGAGCTGTACATGGGGACTTGATGGCTAGTTGGACATTTTTGGGGTTTTTGGACTAAGTGGTTTGGCCTTGTGTACTGTGGTGAGTGATGATACAGGATGAGATGTCAAAGGATGACGTTGAGAATTGTTCTGCTGGTTGTTGCTATAATTTCTTTGTCCAGAGGGAGATAATTTTTAAGAGTGGCCTTGGGTGAGTTTATTTTCTTCCATCTGCCCTTTAACAAAAGGGTTTAAAAACTCCCCCTTGCGTTGTGTGGTCATCAAAAGACTCGGGCAGTAACCCATCTGCTGTCGATTGATTGAACATCTTTGGTACTGCAGGTTGCTTAATGCTCTCTTCCTTTGCAGTTGGATTGTGAGGGAGGGGGTGCAGAGTGATCACACCCTGGCCTGGTAGTGATGGCCAAGCCAGTGAGCTAGTGCCCAAATAACACCAGTGCTGCATAAGGCTAAAACAACATTATTAAAGGGCCAACCAGAAAGCATGCCTTCAGCCAAAAGACAGCTTCTAGTTCCGGGTCGGGACGCACTTGGATGTGGAGTTGGCCTGGGGCACTCTGATTGAAGCAGACCTTCTCTTCCTCAAAAATCATTTGTTAGGTAAGATTTTCAGCAGTACCCTTTGGGTGCACTACAACAACCTTTGCCTCCTGGCTAGGAAACCAACCTTTGGTATAAGTCTGTACTACACAGGTTGGTAGTGTGGTCAAGTAGCCAGGCTTATCTAAAGAGGGGTCAATGTGTGCAGTAGGGTAGTTACACAGATATTCACAGTGACAAGTATCCAAATAAACACTTACTTGCAAGGTTTCTTGATTAAACAAGTATTCATGTATTTAACAGTCAGTTTCAATGCCTTCTTCAGAAGGGACAATATAACAGTAACACTCAAATACCTCCAAAATACACCCTCTTAGTTTCTCTAAATCAGCAAGTACCCATTGGGGATGGCACACAGACGCTTCCTACACCCTGAGGTGACTTACATTGCCAGGCCACTGTGGAAATTAATATATCACTGGTACATTTAGAGCATTACATAGATGAGTGTCAAAAAAGGGCTATTAGAACAAAACAAGAGATCACACAAATATTCTGTAGCAGGTAAGTACTTTTGAACCCCTCAATGCAAAGTAAGTTAACCCCTTCCTAGAAGGATTGGTAAAACACAATGACAGAGGAGAAAAGAGTCATTCAGGGCGCCAGGCCAGCCAATGTTTAAGTTAGCAAAAGTCAAGGTGAGCTGTAGCACTTCTTGCAGGTAAGTACAATTCTTGCACAATGTTTTAGAAGTCTTTGTAGCAAAAGAAGAATCAATGTAGTGCCACAAGCTGTTAGGCCTGTGAGGTGTAGAAGATGCAAGCAACTTTGCAGAAGCAACCAAGACAAGTCTCAACTGAGAACAAGCAAGGCTACACAAGGTTAGTTCTCTTAGACCATACAGTACCTTTAGTTAGAAGAAATGGTGTCAGCTGGCTTCTGTTCCAGCTCAGCAGATCCTGCTGTTCCTGGGCCTCAGTCGTGGGGACAAGAGGGAGGTCTTCTGGGGACTCCTGCACTGCGATTGGATGGTCAGCGACAGCAACTGGCAATATTCAAATCAGTGGCACATTGCGGTATTAGCTCCTCGCGTCTCAAGCAAATAGCACCACCGTGGTTCTCGGATACCACTTCGGACTTTCCGTGCATCTGGGGACCAGCACTCTGTTGGGGTGGCTCAGGCTGGGTCAGTCCTGTTTCCTGGGAGTCCAGAGGATCTTCCTGGAGCTCGGGTCTGACTTAAAAGCAACGTACTAGATCTGGTGTTCCTCTCCCTGGCCCATTGGTTCCAACCAAAGCAGCAGTGGAAGTACAGCCAGCTTCGAGAGAATTTCCAGACGGGCTTACTTTGGAGTTGATTGGTCCCACCAACTCAAAGGGAGAAGTCGTCCTTGCAGGGCTTCTCTAGTCAAGGTGAATTCGGAGCTTCCGCACAGCAGCAGGGCTTCACTGGGCAACCAATGGTCCAGGTCTTGCAGGAGGCATCTCTTCCAAGTTCCTCTTCAGATTCCTTCATCCAGTGGTTGACTGCCTTCCAAACCAAAAAGCCTCGCCTTTTATGTAGGTTTCTCCCATTCATTCCAGCTAAGCTGTCAATCACAGCAAGGTGGCTGTCCGCCGGACAGCCAGCCGGCCAATCACCTCTGGGTGCATTCCTGTAACCAAGGGGATTAAGCACAGGGAGTTTTGGGTACCTCCCTCACTTCCTTCCACTGCCAGACATACTGGAGCCAGAGGCGGGCTTCACTCGTGAATCCCGCCAAAGACAAAATGAACAAAGGGACCAAACCTGGTTTGGCGTGCAGAGTAAATCTCAAGAAGGAACTTAACAAGAAGAAATGGCGAAAGAAGAAGACCAGGGCTAGTTTGACAAAAATGGCACCCAGGGGTGCTTCACTGCAGCTGCGAACACAGCCCGCGGCAAAAACACATAATGATAGTAAAAAGTAAACCACTGCCACCAGCCATTAATTGTGGAAAGGGTAACATAAAAATGTTACATGAGAAACTAGACTAAGGGGATACTAAGTAACCCCTCCAGCACCCTATTGTAAGAGAGTGTGTGCTGGATCTAGAAAGTTACTAATGTAAGTAAAGTCTATTTCACTTTACTGCTCTTGGAAACAGTAGTTATCCAAGAGTACGGTGTTTAAACCTTGGGAAATCTGAAAGACTTTCCTGTGCCACTGCACTGAAGGTGCTGTGTGCCACAATGAAAAAAGATGCATATGGAGTTTGTCAGACTCCAAAAACCAAAAGAAATACAGAAAAAACATAGAATTAAAAGTACCAAGTCCCAAAGTTCAGCAAAAGAGCTGGGGGTCTCTAAGGTGGGAGGAATTTAGTACAAAACTGAAAATTCTCCCTGACACTCGTCCCCCCTTGCCGCAGACTAAGGGACAGGAGGATCTTAACCCCACCAGGATGGATCTCCTGTTGCAAGTCGGTTAAATGGCCTGCTGAGTACACCAGAAACCTTTTGTAACCCTTGCTATGGAACTTTTTATCAGGTGTTTTCATTTGTAAAGTGTATGACCTACAAATATTATGGGGTACATCTTTCTTATTTAATGTATAGAGGCAGGGCCATCTTAAGCACTTTTGGGGCCATGGGCACAGCCATCTTTGGGGGCCCCCTCCACCAAACCAAAGCAATGAAGGGATCAAGAATACTGGTCACGCCGCCACCCCCCACCCGTCGCTCTCACAACCTATTGGTTGATATGCTGTCTCGCAGCATAATAAGCACGTTTACTCCCTTTAAGTCCCCTTACCCACTTCATTCTTGCTCTAATCAGACTGATAAACAAGTAACATTTGGAGACCAACATTATCAGTCTACGAAGAGGTTACTGTTTTAGTACATACAGGATACTTTTGATCAATATCATCCAGGAAGGTATGCAGCCTGGAGTATTAATGCAGGACCGTATGTAAAAGGTACATGTAACCCATGATGGACAGAGAACTTATATTAGCGGCCACACAGAATGCAAAAGTGCTCAAGCATAGATAGAGGAGACCAGCTGGAAGGAAGGAGAAAGCTACACATAGCGTAGCATGGATAGTGGAGGCAGACTAGAAGCTACCAGGAAGGTGTCTTTAGCCAGACACACTGAAATTAGAAGTGGGATATGGTTTTCAAATAGTGTTGGATATATAACACGACAGTGTATGCTATGTACCCATATAGTATATGATGCTACATTCAATAACTTGTATGGAAAACCATATTTTTGTGTGCGTGTGGTCTGCAATATAAATATGCTCACTATTAAAGTGGAAGCAACCCTATAGCCAGTGAAACCATGAATTAGGCTTTTATGAAGATCATACCATGAGAATGAAATCACTCTGAAGGGCTGACAATTTTTAACGGTTTATGGACTGGAAATATGCTCACTATTAAAGTGGAAGCAACCCTATAGCCAGTGAAACCATGAATTAGGCTTTTATGAAGATCATACCATGAGAATGAAATCACTCTGAAGGGCTGACAATTTTTAACGGTTTATGGACTGGAAATATTGAGAGGTTAGGCAATACAACAAGATTTAATGAGATGCCCAGGATCACACATTGGGTAAGGGGTGAAGCTGGTATTTGTGCCAACTCCGCAATTTCTGCATTTGAACATTTTCTTTCCCCGTTCTTACCATGAACTAAAGCAATCTCATTTTATAAAAACGGACTTGGAAAGTACACAAATCACATTACCAAACATGACCATTTTTAAACAAAATACTATAGAACAGTGTTATGCAGAATGGGAACGATTCTAGCTTCATTCTCTCCATTAAGGGAAGTATATAAGTACCAGCATACCAATCGATGTGATTTAACAAATTTAATCTGGGTTTGTCTTTTGTACTTTAAAGCTTTAAATACTTCCAAAACAATGGCTTGTGACATTTTCATTTATAAACATACACAAAAACCTTTGACGTTTACCAAAAAGCAAACCGTTTTTTTGTGTCATATGAGCAGACCTTGAAATATGCTTGCCCAAGGATTGCAATATCTAGTCCGTTCTCTTCTACCTACCACCACTTCCACTCAAATGGCCTACATAAGAAGAAACATCCAGTAATGGGCTAAACGATGCCACCACCTGACAGAAGAAAGCACAGTAATGTAAGAGAGATTAGATGATTTGACCAGGATCACTGTATTGTCTGCTGGCAAATCCAGCATACAAGCATGAGCACTTTCGTTCCATAACCTTGAATTTGGATACTTATTCACCTCTTGGACTAACAGTTTATGCCATTGTTGGAGGTGTTTGCTTAGGTTTTACAACACCCCATCTGAACAAACCAATTTCTAGACCTTCACCATACGGCTATGTTAGTTTCTATAGCAACCCCTTTCTGGTGCAGTTGCATTGCTGATAATAGCAGACATTGTTCTGCAAAACCAAGTACATATACAGGCAGGTTTATAAACTTCAGACATAGGAAAGTCTCAGTCAGCCTTGCTGGAAGTGATATTCTAATTTTGCATATGAACACATATCTCTGCAATGGGTGCTTCACACACTGAGCTAACTTCTAAACCATTGTGGCACTCAATTTATCAATATGCATTTCACTGTTGCCTACTGGACATGATCAACACAATTCCCACATGAAGGAAAGAATGCTACAGTGTTGTGCCGTAAGGAACACACAAACTATGTATACCAACCACAGTGAACACAGAAAGCAATACATGATGAATTGCTCAAGGCAGAATGTACTTGTCAAAACAGAAAGGCAATGGGTTTAGAGCCTCAGCAGCACCCCATAAAATATCCTGACGTGTGCTATTTAGGACTGATGAACAATGGAATCTTACTTCTTTAGATCAGGCAGCCTGGGGGGGGGCCCTCCAAGGTGGGGGCCCTGGGCAACTGCCCTTTTTGCCCTCCCATAAAGAGGTCTCTGTATAGAGGATCTGAGTGAAGAGTCCCTCAGAGGTTTTGACAACTTCTGAACCTGTAATAGGCTTTTTCAAGGGGTCCCTAGTAAGGAATCCCTTAGACCTAGAAGGGTCTCCATGGTTCCTCACCACCTCTCTCACAAGAGCAGGTTGGGTCTCAGGTATCTTGGTTGGAGGGGTTGTGGGCAAGCCGGGTTCATGCTTCCACTTCAGAGATCTCATTTTACCTGGTTTAGAAGTTTCCCTCCTAACACTTGGATTTATACTGGAGTCTTCAACAGAATATCCAACAGTCTCAAGGTGTTTAGCCTTAGACTTACCTTTCCTGGGTTTCCACCAGCTTTGAGAATTATCAGTTCTCACAGGTCTAGATAAGGATCCAATTTGTCTATCCACCTCTTCCTCAGAAGCAGAGTCGGTCAGAGACTTTACAACTGGGTTGTCAATGATGGAGCATGGTTGCGGCTCCAATTTCCCTATTATTCTAGCCTTAGATTTGCCTTGGTTAGAGGTCAACTTACTAACACAAGGACTTACAGTGGGGTTCTCTGTAGAGGGCCCCACAGGCTCAGCAGAGTCTCTTAAGGTTGCCTCTCTAGCCAATTTGGTCTGGTTCTGTTTCCTCCTACTGGGAGGCCTGGGGGTACTGGGCACTACTCCTAGAGTTTTTAAGTCATTGCCCAACAGGACCCTCCCAGGCACCTCTTTCTGAATACTGACAGGAATCCTCACTGTCATCTTGTTAAACTGAATGAGAGCTGGTAATATTGGAACCATTTGGACAGGGCCTCCAGCAAATCTAGTGGGACCTTTGGGTGCCTTAGCAACATCCTCAGGCTTCAAAAAGCTTTCATCCACAACTGTTCTGCTGGCCCCAGTGTGTCTCATAGCAGGAGTGTCCTGGCCATTTACAAGAACACTGTCCATATAATAACCTTTGGAGTTATCTGGAATGGAGCTATATACATCCATATTCTGCTTCTTACACAGACCCAGGGGCTCTAAGGATGCACTGGCTTGAACACCCAAGGGTTCTTCAACCAGTAGGTGAAAGTGGGCACTGGCCATATGTACCTCTCCCTGGGGGAAGAAGGTTAAGGAGGCGGTGCTGACCCCTGGAAGTTTACCCTGGCATCTCCTTTCAAATGGTCCACAAACCCACAGAGATAGCATTTACCAAATGCTCTCTGGAATGGGGGTTTCTGATGACCTCCCTCTGGTTGGGCACCAGAGGGTTCACTAGACCTACCTGGTTTCTCATGGGGTCTACCCTTATTTGGTTTGGGGGCCCCTTCTGGGTGGTTGGAATTGGAGCTATCGTTATTCTTACCTTTGTGCTGCTTTTCCTCCTTTTTGTGAGTGGCCCCAGAATCCTTATGAATGGCCCTGTTGGCTACCCATGAGTCACCTGCTCTTGCTAACCTTTTGGGATCAATCTCATTTGAGTCAGCCAAATGCTGTCTCAGCTCAGGAGAGCAGGCATCAAAAATAGATTCCAACAAAAACAGATCTCTCATTCCTTCAAAAGTAGTCACTCTGTAACCCTTAATCCAACCATCTAAGTTTTTCAAACATTCACACACCCAGGTAGCCCAAGGGGTACCATCAGTCTTTTTGAGGGTCCTAAACCTCTTAAGGTACTGGGAAGGAGTTTTCCCAAATCTAGCTATCAAAGCTAGCATCACATTTTCATACTCCAATCTTTCAAGTTCCCCCACCTGCAATACAGCATCAGTTGCAACCTGAGGGATCCTACTCCAAATCCAACCGCTGCCACCAGTGTTAGGTAAGATTTGGAGCAGTACACTTTGGGTGCACTACAACAACCTACTGAGCTAGATTTCCAGAATGTTGGTGCCTGCAAAGTAACTTGAACTTTCCTTTGAGACCATCAAAACCCTTTGAATCTCACCAGCTGGCTCGAACTTGCCTTCAGGTTTGGCGCTGCAGGAATATTAGAGGAGATTTGGGGGAGTCATAGTGAGGTTCAACCCCTTGCAAATGTCTTCAAATCTCAGGGGGGAGTTTGAGAGGCCTATGAACTTCTTTTTGGGAAGGTAGCCCACGATAAGTAGCCGTTACTACAAAATAATTGAGGGAAAACCTATTACGTTATAGAAAAGTACCAGAAAGGCTACCATGTTGACAGCAGTCTGTAGCAATGTGGCTCAGAATATGGTTGTATGGTTGTTTGAGGCCTTCTCTTATCCAAAATCTCCTTCGTGCCACAACAAAAAGGACCCAATGCGAGATCTGCTCACATACAACGCACCATACGTGGACCAATCACGGATCACGGTGGTCCCAGGCATTCAGAGCACACCAGACTCTCTGGCACCCAGGATGTGTATTGGAACTAGACAGCCCACCCCTCATCCTGGGGGCGCACACACAAGGCATGTAGAAGCCAGTGAAAGCTTGGCATTTTGCAGGAGAATGTATGCCTAAATAAGGACTTACCCGGGTCGACTCGACCTGGGGAAGGTGAAGAGGCAAGATGGCCAAAGGACAGGACAAAGAACCTCGTGGCCTTGCCATTTTGGAGCCAGGCCACCCTTCTGTGCCAAACACGGTTAATGCAGTTTGCATGGCAAGAAAGGGTTAAAAATACACGAAAGGATAAGCTGCCACCAGCCCTGTCCAAGGCACATCTGCACATCTCTGAAAAATCCCAGGTCGGTTAAACATTCTGGACAACCCATCAGCATTGCTATGTTGGACTCCTGGCCTATGCTGAATAGTGAAGTCAATGCCTTGCAGACCTATGAACCACCTGAGCAACTTTGCATTCTCTCCCTTCATGTTCATTAGCCACTTTAAGGGCTTGTGGTCAGTTTGCACAGTGAAGTGGGTCCCATAGAGGTAGGGCCTCAGCTTCCTTAGGGCCCACACAACAGAGAAACTTTCTTTCTCTACTGTGGGCCATCACATCAGAGCTCTCTGTCCTTATACTGGTGACTAATGAAGCCAATAGGGTGTTCCTTACCCTTCTCATCTACTTGTGATAGTACAGCTCCTATCCCAGTGGCAGAGGCATCTGTCTGCACAATAAAAGGTCTTTGGTAATCGGGGGCCCTGAGAACAGGGATCTGGCACAAGGAGTCCTTTAAGCCATTGAAGGCCTTCCCACACTCTTCAGACCAAGTTACCTTCTTGGGTTTCTTAGGAGTTGTGAGAGCCGTCAGAGGGGAAGCTATTGTGCCATAGTCTGCCATGACATTTCTGTAGTTCCCAGTGAGTAGGCCAGTCTTGTACTGCTTGTACCTTACAGGGTAGAGGTTGTATCCTCCCTTCACCTACTTCATGTCCAAGGTAGACCACTGAATCCTGTCCAATCTGGCACCTACTGGCCTTTATGGTCAAGTGGACCTTGTGAAGAGCCTGCAACACTATCCTAAGGTGTTTCACATGATCCTCATAGGTGGCACTGAAAACTCCAATATCATCCAGATATGCAAGACAGAATTCATCCTACCCATTAAGGACATGATTCACAAGCCTCTGGAAAGTGGTAGGGGCATTCTTCAACCCAAAAGGCATTACCCTGAATTGGTAAAGACCCTTTGGTGTGGAGAAAGCTGTCTTCTCCTTGGCATGTTTTGCAAGTGCTATTTGCCAATAGCCTGCAGTGAGGTCAAATGTGCTGAGGTATTTGGAGGCCCCCAAAGTATCCACCAGCTCATCTGTTCTAGGCAAGGGGTGTGCATCTGTCTTGGTGACAGCATTCAGAGCCCTGTAATCCACACAGAAGCTCAACTCCAAGGTACCTGCTTTTGGAACCAAAGCCACTGGGCTAGGCCAAGGACTACTAGAGGGTTCAATCACCCCAAGAACCAACATTTTGTTGACCTCTGTCTTAATGTAAGACCTTACTTTGTCTGACATCCTGTATCCCCTACTTTTGGTAGGCACACCGTCTCATGTGTCAGTGTCATGTTTGCACCAAGGAGACTGTGAGAACAAGGGCGAAAACTGCCTTAGCAAACTTTTCACTTCAGCTTGTTGATCAGAAGTCAGGTGAGGGGCCACTTTGACACCCTCAATGGAGCTGTCTGAAGGACTGCCCTGGAACAGGTCAGGGAGAGGTTCCAGCTCCTCCTCCTCAACATCTGAAGCCAGTAGCAGTGCAGCTACTGCAACTCTTGGGATGAAAGCCTTCAGTCTATTTACATGGAACACTTTTGGAGCTTGACCAGCCCTTACAAGGTCCACTTAATAGTTGACCTCACCCAGTGACTCCACTGACCATTTGTCCTGTAAAATCAAGGCCTAATGGGATTCATGATCAGAACTTGCTGACCTGGTGTAAAATTGACGAGGGCAGCCTTCTGGTCATGCCAGTGTTTCACCAGGACTTGTCCTGCCTTCAATTTCTCACTAGCCAGACCCATCAGGAGTACCATCCTTTTCCTGAGTCCTAGCACATAGTCCACTACATTGGTAGTTACAGGAGGAGAGGGTACCTCCCATCCATCCTTGACTATTGCTAAGGGTCTCCTCACAGGGTGACCAAACAGAAGCTCTAAGGGGCTGAAGCCAACACCCTCCTGAGGTACCTCTCTCTAGGAAAACAGTAAGCATGGTAGTAAGAGATCCCATTTTCTCTTTTGGGGTTCTTCCAGAGCCCCAATCATGCTTTTCAAGGTCCTGTTAAACCTTCCCTACTAGACCATTGGTTTGTGGGTGATATGCGGATGAAAACATATAAGTGACACCACATTCCTTCCACATGGCCTGCATGTACTTTGACATGAAATTGCTGCCTCTGTCAGACACAACTTATTTAGGGAAGCCAACCCTAGTAAATATGCCAAGTAAAGCTTTTGCAACTGACTTGGCAGTCACAGTCTTCAATGGTATGGCCTCAGGATACCTGGTGGCATGGTCGACCAGCATCAGGATAAACCTATTGCCTGAGGATGTTTGGTAGTCAAGGGGACCAACAATGTTGATCCCTACCCTTTCAAATGGTACCCCCACCACTGGGAGTGGTACCAATGCAGCTTGGATTGTTGTGCCACTTTTTCCAAATAACTGGCATGTGGCACAACTCCTGCAGTGCACCCCCATCTTGGGCCAGTAGAAATGAATGGATACGCTTTGCTTGATTCTCTTGATACCAAGGTGACCAGCAAGGAGCACTTCATGTGCCAACTGCAAGAGGAATGGTTTTACAGCAAGGGGAACCACCAACCTCCTATGGTCTCCTTCTTTAGACTCTGTGGGCTCACTGTAGATGGGTCCACCTTCCCAGTAAATCACGTGCTTCCCAGGAAGTTCACCCTCAAGCTGGGAGCAGGTCTGTCTCCTTGGACCCTCCAGAGATGGGCACTCACATTGGCCCTTACTGAACTCCATCCTGTCCGGACCACCTTCCACTAGAAAATGTTGTAGCTCAGGATGGTCATTAGGATCAAAGACTTCAGGTAATACCTCTTCCTCATCAGGTTCAGGTGTTCGACCAACTACCTCTACCTCAGTAGTAGGTGATTTTGGGGGAATGTTTTGTTTCCCTCTGTTTTTCTTGACTCCTTTAGCCTTGGGTTTCCCCTTTGGCTTGGGCTTGGCATTGGACTTGGGCAGTGCAGCCCTCGTTTGTGACCTTGTGCAGGGTCTCTCTGCTGTGTTTCCCACAAGCCCTAAAGCTCTGAGACCGTTCCCCAGTCAGACCTTTCCTGGGACATCTCTCTGAATGCTCACTGGAATCCTGACCACTGTACCATCGATAGTAAGATTTACAGGCATAACTGGGAACTGGAGAGATGGGCCATCAGCCAACTTAGTGGGAAACAGAGGAGCTCTGGCAACTTCCTATGGGTCTACCAAGGTAGAATCCACTAAAGTTCTGCTGCACCCACTATCCCCAAGGGCAGGAGTATCTACTCCATTTATCAGCATACTGTCTTTAAAATAGTGCTTGGTATTATCAGGAATCCTAGCATAAGCCTCTGAGACTTTAGGCTCCCAGGAACCCAGGGAAACTAAAACTACCTCAGAATCTATCCCACCGGGGAAGGAATCTGAGGAGGAGGATGCCCCTGTAATCTCTTCTTCCTCATTGGAGGAGAAGGCCAAATTAGCAGAGTCGACCCCAAGGTTTTGACCTTACATCTGGGGTCCCCCTTCACATGGTTACTTGCTCCACATGCCACACAAGATCCACTGGGTCTTGGGACATAGGGAGGTTTACTGTAACCAGAGATCTGTTTCGGAGGATAACCTGCTGTGTGTTCTCTTGTGACTTACCCTTAAATTTCTTTGTGTGGCTCTTTTGGGAGGATGATTTATCAGACCCACCACCCTCTTTATCTTTGGACTTGTTCCCCTCCTCCTGCTTACCAGGATGAGTCTTGTCCTTATGGGACACTCTATGTGAAACCCACAAATCTGCTGCTATGGCCAGCATCTTAGGATCTAACTTCTTTGAATCTGCCAAATGCTGCTTAGGCTCGGGGGAACAAGAAGATGCAAGAATATGTTCAAGCATGACAAGACATATCATACCCTCAAAGGTGGAGACCTTATAGCCTTCAACCCAGCCAGTCAAGTTCTTTAAAGAATCAGTCACATATGACACCCAGGAACTACCGTCTTTCTTTTTGTTCTCTCTGAACCTTTTTAAGTATTGGGTAGGAGTCTTCCCAAACTTAAAAATGAGAGTTTGGTTCAACATTGCAAAATCTACTTGTTCAGCTTTTGACATCTCCATAATAGCACTGCAGCCAGAATGGGGGTAGTCTGCTGAGCATCCATGCAATCTTATCAGCATTTGCAACCGCTTGAACCTCACATGCATACTCAGATGCATTCAGCCAGTCCATAATGTCATTCTTCTCAACATACACACTGAGCAGATCTTTAGGAAACCTTGGATGAGAGGAGGACCCAGACCCATGCCCAGATCCCTTGGGTCCATTTGAAACCTGAAGCTTGGCTGTCCTTTTGTTTTTCTGCCTGTTCTACCCTCACCTTAGCCATGTGAAATTCAAGCTCTTTCTGCTTAAACAGCAGCACTTGCTTCTTGAATTCCAACATGGCCTCAGCATCAGCACTGGCACAGGAAACCTGGGACAACACTTCACCTTCATCTTCCTGGGCACCATGGATGAGGGCAGCGACAGGACTGTCATTCCTGGCAGCGGGAGCAGCCTCACTTCCTTCTGCACTCTCATCTGTGGTGATGGCATCAATTTGCAACTCCTGCCAACAGGGGCGTTGCTAGGGGGGGGCTAAGGGGGCTATAGCCCCTGATCTTTTGGTTGTAGCCCCAGATAGAATCTCAGGAGCTACAGCCAAAAGACTAGCTAGCCCCCAGTCCCAACACTTCCGGCATCAGCGTAGCCCCGGGTCTTTTCCAGACCTAGCAACTCCCCTGCCTGCCAATCTATGATCCTCTGGATCATTTCACCCTTTGTGCCCTGAGCAGATAAACCCCTCTCAGCATACATCTTTCTCAATGTTTCTGATCTAGAAGCATTTAAGGTCATAAAGGTACTTGTTTCCATTATTTTAGATCAGTCTATGGCCTTTCCAGTTATCACTACCTAGTCACTATGTATCCTAGATAGGGGTAATCTGAGATGCCTTCACTAGTGTTCAACACTGGATACCTTCAGTCCTATCCCACCGCTGTACACCAATTTGTTAAGATGGATTTCTGAAATCTGACCTGGTGGGCAGAGGTTCAGGAGGTCAACCTAGTTTATTGGTACAGGGTAACCTTCTGGACACGCCAGACCAATCACGGTAGCTTGGCGGTGGTCAAGACTAGGTCTCTGGATGGGTGAGGTGACTGAAAGACCTCAATGAGCACACAGAATAAGGGACACTTACAAATCACTCCTAGTCAGGTGTACGTATATTAAAAATACAAATACATTTATTCAAGGCCTTTGAAAGTCAACACATAATAATAATCTCAGTAATACTTTTAAGCCAACACAATCCTATCATAATACATATATACGAGACCAATGGGCCTAAAGGGTAAATGCACGAAATGGGTCCACAACCTAGAAAGGGAAGGAAGCAGGTAGTGCAAAGAGTCTTTAGGCAGTTCGACATCAATCACAGTCCTAACTGAAAGGCAGTCCAGTCCCTAAGATGAGGGGAGCCTATTGCTCAAATGTACTTGAAATGCTGGCGCACACAGTAGTGCAGATGGGAAAAATGGGGTCTCTTCAGGGGTCTGTTGCAGCTCAGGAAGGTGGGTGAGGTGTTGAAGAATAAGTGCACAATATTCGTGGAGGGTCTCCCCTCAGGGCAGTACGGGTACCAAGAGTTGGGAATAGTTTGCTAGTTTGCACTAGCAGTGGAAAGGAGAGGGGCCCTCAGGGGCCACTTGTGCGTAAAAATGGATGTATGCGCTAGGGGCCACCGGTAAGGGTTGTTAGTACTTACCGCCCATAGGCGCACTCTGGACCAAACTACAGCAGTTGAGTCCACTTCGGTTGTGAAGCTACGGCGTTGATTCCCAAACGGGGCGTGGCGATTACTCCACCTCCTGGTGGATGGATCAGGCCAGTTTCACCAAAACAGGCTTCAGGGGCAAGAGGGGCACAGCAGCAGTGCACCTGCAAAGTTTGTCACCACTACTGGGCGACATGGTAACCACGTGTACTCCGGTTTGGGCTCTCTCTCTTTACTCCAGACCAGGAAATGCCAAGTGTATGAAATTCAGTGTGAGAGTGCCGTGAGCACAGAGCTTACAAGATACCAAGTTTTGAGGGCCTCCTTGGAACGGCAGCGGAGACAGAGTAAAGGTCCTGTAAAAGCTGGTAAACCCGCTGGTTGGCCCAGGGACACCTGCGAGAAGACTTACTTGCAGGGTTTGATGAAGGTGCTGAGAATAGTTGATCCCACTATTCCAATGGGTTGAAGCGGCTTCGCAGACCTTCTAGTTCGATCAGATGCAGAGGGGTCCAGCAGGACAACAGCAGGCTCAGGGTACCAAACCT
Organism: Ambystoma mexicanum; assembly: GCF_040938575.1. Lineage (NCBI taxonomy): Eukaryota > Metazoa > Chordata > Amphibia > Caudata > Ambystomatidae > Ambystoma > Ambystoma mexicanum. The sequence continues at coordinate 319,057,067 of NC_090926.1, read as the reverse complement.
TCCAGCGGGTCACCAGCGGTTCCTCGACTCAGCTTCTTGGTTTTCCGGATACTTGGATCCTATCCTTCGTTCAGTGAGAACTCCAGAGATCGACATGGTGTGGTTGTTTGGGGCCTTCTCTTATACAAAAACTCCTTTGCGCCAAAAACGAAGAGAACCCAATGAGAGATCTGCTCACATACAACACACCATACGTGGACCAATTACAGACCACGGTGGCCCCAGGCATTCAGAGCACACCAGACTCTCTGGCACCCAGGATGTGTATTGGAACTAGACAGCCCAGCCCACATCCTGGGAGCGCACACACAAGGCATGCAGAAGCCTGCAAAAGCTTGGCGTTTCGCAGGAGAATGCATGCCCAAATAAGGACTGACCCGGGTCGACTCGACCTGGGGAAGGTGAAGGGGCAAGATGGCCAAAGGACAGGACAAAGAACCTTGTGGCATGGCCATTTTGGAGCCAGGCCACCTTTCTGTGCCAAACGCGGTTAATGTGTTTGCATGGCAATAAAGAATTAAAAATACACAAAAAGATAAGCTGCCACCAGCCCTGTCGAAAGCACATCTGCACTTCTCTGAAAAATCCCTTTGAGAGTGTTCATGACTCTTGAAATTGACTATAGGACCCAAGCCACTGTACTGGAAGGTACATTGTGCACTTGTAACATGTTGCAGAAAAGTTGCAACATTAGGAAGGACTAAGGGAAACCAAATTTCCCAGTACTGACTGTCATTAAGGGCATGTCAGTAGTTTCCCCATAACAAAGTGAGCGAAAAGCCCAGTAGAGTGCAGCAGAAGGCTATGCTCCTCTGGCAAAGTCAGACTATGGTGTTTAACATCAACAAAAAGTTGGAGGGTTCACAACTGGAGGGAACATTACAAATGGAAATCTTACCTAACAACAACCATATCACAAATGCAAAAATTAGTAATTTCTCCTCCGCTCCATTTAATATGTGCATTTAGAGGAAGCATATTTAGACGGGTCATCAAAACTATTCTTCTGCAGTCAGGGGACTGTGAGGTTGGCTTCATGGAATGAGAGACAGACAACAGATTCAAAGTTGACCAATGTTTTATGAAATAAAAGTCAGGATAGATTAAGGCCTAGCTTGCCCTATAGTGGTATTTCCCTACCTAAAGAAACGTCAGTGTCAGTAAGTTCAACATACACATCTGTTTGTGTCTCAATCCTATACAACTAAAACAAAACCATGTGTAGGGACATCAACCATAACTTAAATAGTGTTCCAAACATAAAAGTCTGAGCTACTTCCAGCTCTAGTTTACTCTTCAGCCTTCTCTCCCAAATGTCATTAAGTTCACCACAACGTTCAATTTCTCCTCCTTTGAATATTGGAGGAAATACAGTTTTATAAATGTTAGTGTGCCCTTCCCCAACTTCAACACAGTTCCAATGCAATGTAGTTTCAGGAAACCAAAGATCATGGTTCCCTTACCCAAGCTTAATTGTGATATCAAAAGGAAACATCTTGAAGATTTTAGTCTTTCAACTGGACTTGCACAACTGGGTTCCCTTCCCGAAGTCTGCTAGTTATCAAGAGTTGTTTTCCTGCTTTCGCCAAAGCAAGCTTCCTTGTTGAAATACAGGTGTTCTCTGGTCAAGGCGCAATTTCATACCACACGGTCCACTAATTACAGGTCAGGCAACCAGGGACTTTCAGGTTTCCTTCAAAGTTCAATATTGGACTGAATGGTCAGTTTTTTAAAGTGCAGCTTCACAATTTTAACACACTTATATCTTTCCTCCAGTTTAGCTTCCTTTTGATTTTTACTTCAATGTTCATCAAGGTTGGTTCATCTTATATCATTGCATTCAGATAAATAGTTCAGTTTGTTATCTTTGTTGCTTTCAATAAATTAAATCTCTCTTGGCTTCTTCCTTTCACTTATGTATTCACAATAAAGGTAAGGTTACTTGCTGAATTCAATGTACGGTTCAATAAATGTAGCTTTTGTTCAGTTCATTCAAAATGATATTCAAAATAGTTATTTTCACTTGTTTCATTCAATTCAATCTTCACTATGAGCAACCTGGTCCTTTTTGGTCATTGCGATATGTTGCTTTTACTTATTTCATTTCATTCAGTATATTTCATTCAGTTCGGTATTCAATAGAAGTAACATAATCTGTTTCAATTAATGTGGGACGTTACTTTCACTCATTTAATTCTGCTCAGTGTTCAATAATGGTAACATGTTCAGTTTAATTCAATGCCGGATGTTACTTTCCATCAGTTCGTTCAATTTGGTCATAATGCATTGACTGCTATTATCTGCACTGCCTCCTTTGAGCACCCCGGGTATTATAAGTGTCCCTGACAATTACCCAGTCTCAGCAGCTCCTGCGGCAGCTCCTTCGCTTTGCTTCTTCGTCCCGAGGGACCACCAAATAGCCGGGCGCTTCTCTTCGCACTTGCGGCTAATGTATGGAGATTCGTCTCCACCTTCATGAAGCGCCTGCTGCTCGCCTCCCCATGGGTGGGATCTCCGACCTGCATGCACAGTCGAGCGGGATCCCAAGGGTTTCCTCTGGCGTGCTGGCATCTCGGCTTCTACTCTCCTTCGGCTTCCACTCTGGTTCTCCCGCTCCGATTCTGACCATTGCTCCTGCTCTAACCCGTGCTCTCTGTTCTGCCTGTAGCCACAGCTTTTATACACCTGTGTTGGGCTAACAGGATACAGGTGGTTGTTAAGGGTTTGCCTTGCCTGGCCATAATTTATTCAATTTTTGGGACATGCCTGACCTTCAGGCCTCTTCTTCGTTCCAGTACTTGAATGGGTAATGGGGGTAATCTTCATTGCTCCTAGTTGTTTCTTCTTCGTCTCAGTATTGTCATACATTTCAATGGAGGAGAGAAGTGGAACACATTTATAATTGCCCATAAATGTTGGGGGAAGATCAGGTTAACTCTCCTGAGGAAAAGGTTATACCATGTCTCACCCAGAGGTATCTCACTCCCAATCCCCAAGGGTCCTCCAACCCAGTTATCCTCCCTCACTTGCCCACCCCCAGGGCCAGGATCGAATAGCAAAGGCATTTCCCTGACCACCTGCATAGAGGGTCTGAGGGGAGTAGGAGTGAGATAATCCTCAGGTATCTCACAGGAAATAATGTTACACAGTTCACCTATCACTGTATTCCCCTGGAGCGGTGTACACCCTTAGACACCCCAGAATGCACGCCATTCTCCTGTCTTCCTCCAAATACGCATACATGGCTCTTTGCTTTAAAGCAGATCTTAGGCGAGCATAATTAGTTTGCTTCAAAACATTCACATATACGAATCCCCAATTCACAAATAATCAAAGCCCTCATTATACTAGGAATATCTATTTCACTCAGGGGAGTTTACAATTTCCATTAATGCATTTTTGTTATAAGTAAGGCTATAGTCAGTATGCCCTGCGCAATGTTTAATCAGTCTTATACGTATATGCCGCTTGGACGGTGTACCCTGGCTACCCTAAAACCAGTAACAATCTAGAACAATTAACAATATTACACCATGCGCAATGTCCTGTAGTATTGTCAGTCTGTGTTATATTAGTCAGCTAAAGAAGAGCCTACTAAGACAAGATAGATATATGAGCTTGCAGTATGCTCTATTTTAATTGTATACGCTCACGTTGTTATTCACAGTGTAATTAGTACATATATGTTATATCCAAAGTATGTCTAATTTGCAATACATTTCCTTGCGTCAGTCACAATAAATCCGATATTCACACTTGTATCCAATGGTCAAAGTTATAGTGCTTAATCATTCACAATATTGCTCATGTACCATATTCACACATTTTATGTACAATTATCACAAATGTAGTGATGTGACTCATAACAGACTTCCCTTGTGTTAGTCACAAACCATATGATGGTAACATTCAAAACATTTCCCTTGTGCCAACATGTGTTTCGACCGTACTGGAGGTCTTTCTCAAGGCTGGCAAATAATAATGTGCATGTAAGCAATGTTAGGTCAGTATCAAATATGAAAGCAATCTCCTAAAAAATAAAAATACAAAGCTTCAGAAATTAGGTTAACACATCAGGTAAGGGATCAGACTAGACTAATAGCATAGTTAAGTGCATGATGTAATCGCCCATCACCATTTGTCAGGTTGGTCTCAGTGCTCACCCAGAGCAAGCACTAAGAATTCCCCAGTGTGTCCCGTTAATATGCCATTTATGCACTTGGATTAAGGTTTAAATAAATCACCTCTTGTGAGTGAGCAGTTCCGCCACCTCACACTACTAGTCCTACTTTTACATTGTACTCTTGTATTCGAGTGTCCACTCAACAGGGAATGCCAAAGCACCCATATTGATTGATGAAGTTATATCACATTCTGATTAAATTATTGATGTTTGGAGCTAGTCTCTGATGGGACATTTTATTATGGAAATGTCTGCCATCAGTTAATGTTGGCGTTAGTTTGTCATTAGCTACTCACCCTCGTTGGGTGATCGGGTTGAAATTCTGACTAAGGTTGGAATCTTATTCCAATTAATATGTTTAGAGTAATGTGAAAAACATTGAAAACTTTATTAGAAAGCTGATGCTGGCATATTGCATATGAGCTTGTTAAAGTCACGCTGTCAATTGGCAAAACTCTGTTATTCTGGAGATAATAAAGAAATGAAGATTCTCACATGATGAGGTTTGATATATTCCACCCTCCATTTGAATATGCAAGCGTTTCAGGTTAAATAATGTATCCTACAAAAGGATTTAATAATATGATATTATCTAATTAGTTAGGTTAACCTGTCAGAGCCTAAATGTATAAGTGCCGTTGAAAATGCTCACTGATCTCGCTTGTTACCTCCTTGTAAGTAATGAGTAGTTTATAAGCTAATTCTACTGCATCAGTAATTTCACTGACTTTTATTATTGATTAATATTAGTTCACTGTCCAATATCCTGTTTACTTTGCTCTGCAGAGTTTAGCCTGAATAATCAAATCCCCTATGGCAATTATTTGAAAAGAAAATGCCTCACTTGTTCTTGTAGAGAACAGTAACCTGGCCAATTTTGTTTTGTGTTTAAATCTAATCAAAGACATCCTATATCTGACATCCTACGTGCCCCATCATTGTTTACTTCTGCTCTGATGGTGCACGTCATGCACTGTCTTATCTGTTATTGTCCCATTCCCGAAATATGGCAATAAGCCAACCCTCAATGTAAAACACTTTACAACAGTAACAAACATCTCTTAATAACAAAGTTACTATCCTGGATTTCAATATCATAGATAATAGCTGCTGGCCGATATTGGCGAAATTGTAAAGCCATGTTATGTTATGTTATGTTATTTTGCACTTATATAGCGCCTTATATACCATTGGTATGGTCTGAAGGCGCTGGTAGGTTGAACGCCCTTGGGAACCGAAGCTCTTGTCAGTAGAGGGAGGAGAGAAGGTCCAATAGGTGCGAGTGCGCATCTGGTATGTGTGCAGCTGGTGCGAAAATTCCTGTGGAAGCTGCTTCATAGCGGTAGGTGTGGTGGCTGAGAGGTCAGGAGTATGTGTTCGAATCTGGCAGGAATTATCCAGACCGAGAGTGGCAGCGTAAGGCCTGAGGAGAACGCCTGGCTGGGGGGCGAGACCAGCAGTGATTACATAGAGTGATGTGGAGTGAGCGGCGTCAGATGTTGATATGAGAACAGTTATACCGAATGGTGTCATAGTATCTCTGTGTTCTAGTTGGGTGGTGGTGTAAGGAGAGAGTAAGCGTGGGGTGTGATATGAGGTATGATCCATGCATTCTAGGTATAATATGGACTTCATGCAGTTAAGCGATTCGTCCGTTCTGCACATTCGTCGGCCCTCCACCCGTCTTCTCGCCACACACGTCCTCTCGCAACACATGTCGTTTCGCCACACACGTCCTCACGCCACACACGTCCTCTCGCCACAACACGTCCTCTCGCCACAACACGTCCTCTCGCCACAACACGTCCTTTTGCCACCACATGTCCTTTTGCCACCCACGTCCTCTCGCCACCCACGTCCTCTCGCCACCCACGTCCTCTCGCCCCCCCGTCCTCTCGCCACACACGTCCTCTCGCCACACACGTCCTCTCGCCACACACGTCTTCTCGCTACACACGTCCTCTCGTCACAACGCGTCCTCTCGCCACAACACGTCCTCTCGCCACACACGTCTTCTCTCCACACACGTCTTCTCTCCACACACGTCTTCTCTCCACACATGTCTTCACTCACTACACCCGGCCGCCCTCCACACCAGGCCGCCCTGCACACCCGGCCGCCCTCCACATCCGGCCGCCCTCCACACCCGGCCGCTCTCCACATCCGGCGGCTCTCCACATCCGGCCGCTCTCCACATCCGGCCGCCCTCCACACTCATCCGCCCTCAATACTCATGGGCCCTCAACACTCATGGGCCCTCAACACTCATGGGCCCTCAACACTCATGGGCCCTCAACACTCATGGGCCCTCAACACTCATGGGCCCTCAACACTCATGCGCCCTCAACACGCATTCGCCCTCAACACTCATTCGCCCTCAACACTCGTCCGCCCTCAACACTCGTCTGCCCTCAACACTCGTCCGCCCTCAACACTCGTCCATTATGGGTCCATGCTGAGTAGTATGTGTTACTAGTATGAGACATTAGCAGAGGCATGTTGCTTCTGCGAGTGAAAGGTTAATCTTGGGTAAAGCCTACAACAGAGATTGGTAGTCTGTTTAAACCTGCGAAAAGCATTGTAACTGTCGCAGCATGGAAAAAGATGCATAGAGCCTTTTAGTAAAGTCATTTGTATTACAAATTGGCTTTTTATTATACCTAATCAATGTGTATATATGTAGTCCTCTAATCTTATCAATCCATATAGTAGGGGCAGCAAGCATGATCATTACTTCAAATATTAGAACTAATTCATAAAAATGTTCATTCTTAAAGTATCTATATTCTCCTCCTAATTTGATCTTCTGAAGTGATGGAAACAATTCAAACTCTCACCAGAAATGATATTCAAATATTTGAGACATGTTATTTTCATGACCATCTACAAACAAATTGAATCATCATCATTAAGCGCAGTGCATTGGTCAGTTTCCTTTGTGCTCCCACTCAAAGGTACTATTATATTTAGGCAAAGAAAGACGGGTTATGTTGGCATCACAGTTAATTAAGTATACTGTGGTCACACATTGCAAACCATATATAGTAACCACATCCATTTGGAATATTCACAAGGAAACTGACAGCTCATGGTCGGAATTGAGTCCATTCAAAGTAGTTCACAAATTGCATATGAGCTTGGCCTCCAGTTGTTGGAGTTTCAATTCCAAATCACGTCCTCTCTTCCCAATCTTGGCTCTCACTAATCCAATGAATGTGATTCCTGATTTGTCTCCCCATTGGTGTTCCCTCTGCCATTGATATGCAAGTGGGTACCTCTGATCCTGGCAGCCAAGTATCGCCAGGTGTTCTCAAATTCTGATTCTTAGTTTTCTGATGGTGCTGTCCACATACATTTCATTGCACTGGCATATGTTTGCATAAACAACAGATTTCGAACGACAATTGATAAAATGTATTATCTCAATTTGCGTCCCATTGAGTGTGCATATTTGCACATCGTGCATGTGCCACGCTTAAAGAATCCTGTGGTTGGTGGTTGCAAGTTATGGCTGTATTAGTGGTTTCTTTAGGTGTGCCCATAAAGGATCGACCCAGATCATTTCTGGGCATGGAGACCTTTGAATAGATTATACCAGGCCTAGGATCAATACAATTACTTAGATCATGGTCCAATTGTAGTAAGTGCCAGTGTTTGGTTAAAACTGAATAAGTATATTCACATTTTGCAATATCTAGTAATCATTTTGGTAGTATGTGCATAAGCATCAACAGTTTTAGATTTGGTCTGCAGAGTGGAGTCTACTAATATTGGAAACCTTGGTTTGGGCATTTGTAACACAGGCTTCCGTGTAACCTCTAACTTTAAACCTGTTTGTAATCAAAATACATTGCTTGTCAAAGCTCGTCATCTTGCTACAATTTCTTCATGCTCTAATAAACTCACCTACCGGTATATTCTTAATAACACTTTGTTGATGACAGCTCAAAGCATGTAAAGTGGAATTTACCTCAGTGGGTTTTCTGCAGATTCTTGTGTCAAGCTTCCCATTAGTTAATATATGTGTACATCTAAGAAGTCCAGCTCTGACTCGTTACATTGATAAGTAAATGTGATGTCAAAATCATTCCTGTTTAGATATTGAATATCATCAGCACATCATCTGTATATCGTTTCCACAAAACAATATAATCATGATAATTGTGGTCATTATACACATAAGAGTGCAAAATGTCCCATGAACAAATTAGCTAGCGAGGGTGCATATCTCACGGCCATCTCTACACCCTTTGTTTGCTGATAGTAATCCCCCATTGAATAAAAAACATTATTATCCAATGTAAATCTCAACATTTCCCTGATAATTTCATTGTGAATCAAAAAAGATGCAGCGACTTTCTTCAAAGTGTGATCAATTGCCAATATGGTGTATAGTGCAATATTGTTAATCATTTTTGATGTTAGGGTTCACAATCTCTCTCATTTGAGTCTTTTTAACAAAAAACCCAATTTTGATACTGTGTTTGAAATGTTGACATCCCCAATTCTAAACGTAACGCACTATTTGGAGTGCCCAGTTGGAGTCCCATTATCTTTTTCAAGATTGAATTCTGTGGTACAGCTAGTTTACAGTATTTTGTGTACCCCCCAAATTCCTCTCCTGTGTAACAACACAGTCCCCACCTTCATTTTAGAGCCATTTAAACACTTATTTAAAATGCGTCCTCTGAACTTATGATAAAATCTTAATAAGCCACTTTAAGAAACCAGAAGGTGTCTGACCCACCAGTCCCCGGGGATCTGTCATCCGGGTGGTCAGGACACAGCCATCGCTTTTGGATCCAGTTCCTGGAGGTGGACCAGTGTGGGAGGATCACCTCAGTGAGGGGTCTTCAGGGAGAGGGAGTGGGACACCGGATGGTGGGAAACGGAACCCCCTACCTGCAACACCTTTACCCCATCCTACGCTGAAGGATATTTAGGAACTCTACCCCCACATTTACAACACAAACACTTTCTCACTGACAGCCCGCTCTAAGGGAAAACAGACTAACACCCAAGCTATGTACCTGACATGTCCCAATACTATAGTCAGGCGAGGTCAGGCAATTATCGACAATCACTCACTGACTTCCATTAGACTTCCCCACACGGCTAAACGGCAGAGCATGAGAGCACACTCTGTCGCGAGGCAAAGCAAATGAGAAAACAGCAGTTTCGAGATGGCAGCTGAGCAGGAGAGGAGAGGTGGCAATAATGAAGGGGATCGCAAGGAGGGAAATTCCCTTGACCTTTTCGACATAGAACTGTTACTTTCCCAAAACCTTGAGAGAAAGTGTAAGACCAGGAAACCAGGCTGAAGAATCCTGCATTGTGTGTCAGAGATACCCGGGGCACAGAGGAGTAGCCAGGATTGTTTAACAAGTGGGGGCTGGATCTAATGTAGTAGGACCCCTCCCAAGGGGAGCCCGCAGAGGAAAAGGTGTTTGTTCTGCCTCCGGCCGAATGCATAGCATGGAGGGGCAAACCAATCAAGATGGGTTGGGGGGTTTCTCCCTGAGAAAATATTTTAAATATTGGGTTGAAATGGTGTATTTTACATTACACTTTCTGTGACAAATTAGGGAAAAGGCAACATAGTTTTGTACGGTAATAGGAAAAAAAATCCAGTAGATACAAAGTCACCACCAATGCACAGAAGCATTTTCCAACACATTTTTATAATGCCTGCTCCCAATAAATGCCAGTCCTCTGCAAGTGTAGAAAACCGTTTCATACTAATTGTACCCATACATGACCATGCTGGTGCACACACACACACACACACACATATATATATATATATATATATATATATATATATATATATATATATATATATATATATATATGTTTTCACTAACACAAAACCTTGTTAAAGGGACGTTAAGTTGCACTAGCAAAAACCTATGAAATTCAATGGAAAAACATTGTTACAGGTACGTTACGGTTACAGGTAAAACTGAGAAAAAAATACGAAATTCGACAGTTATGGTAAGCTAAGCAACCATAACTCGTGCCACCAGTGTGCACTGCAAGGACTAACACCCATGACATCAAAGATGCCATCACAAATCTCATTCATAAAATCACTGATGACATCACATGTGCATTTACTTTTAATAGGAAGCCTCCACAAAGGATTGTTATTGTAACGGTGGCAGAAAACGATCAAATATTACTGGAAGAACTATCATGAGATAAGTAGGTAATGGAGGAGTGCATTGCTACACACACCATTGTATTACACACTTCTTCACTGTACATGAAAGAACTCATGTGCAAACGTCGCCACTGTCTGCACCATGCCTCATGGAAGTGTAACCTTCAAAATCTTTCCATGTTCCATAGTGAAATCCTGAATGCATTTGTTTTAGAGTGTCGGGTACTGTGAAACATGTAAGAAGTAGCTACCATTGCCTTTATTACTACATAAGTGCACTACTGCACAGAAACCATAAAGACACCACAATACATACACACATGATTATGTACAAGAGAATTCAAGTATGCTAAAAAGGAACAGTATTACCAGAAACTGTTCATAACATAACTCATTATCTTTATGCACGGAAACCAGTGCTGTATTTTACGCTGTCCTCTTCCCCTATATGTATCACATGATGTGAGTGAACCGTAAGGAAATTAGTGTAAGAACATATGAGAAGGGTGCTGTGCAGAAATACAGAACCTTTTGAAATGTTTCCTGACTGTTTGTGAAGAAAAGCATCTGCCCTACGTATGGTAGTGAATAAAACAGAGGGAGCCACACATGTGCAAAGGTGTAACACAGATGCCTTTAAGTTATATGGAGTAAAGCAGACTCTGTAGAATAAGGTAAAACAAAAGAACGGAGTTCCCAAAAAGTCAGAACACATAAGAATGAATGAGGGAAAAAAGGCTCCCCTCATTCAGGAAAGAAAGAAAAAGGACCAAAAGTCCAGCAGAAAGTGTTGGGGGTCTCACTAGGAGAGGGGGTTAAACATAAAATGGATACATCTCCCTAACACCTACTCGAGCACCACTTCCTCTATTTATTTTAACACCAACTGCACAACCTTTCAGCAGCCGACCGCACAACAGGCCAACACCGGAATACCAAGATTAAGCCAAAGGAGTAACCGGAAACACATTAGGTACAACCAACCCACTGCCACCAAACCACAGGGGAAGCCAGCCACCAGACATGTAGAGGAAGCTAGCCACCAAGCATGCAGGGAAAGTCATCCTCCACACCCGAAGATGGGGCATGTTTGGCAGACGAACCACAACCAAGAATGTAGGTGGATACCATCTAGCGTGAATCAAAGACTCCAGCCAGAGGCATCGTCAAACTGACCAACCGACTTACTAACGCATTTCCCCCTTCCTGCTCCTCAAACATACGCAACGCCACTGCACATGGCTAGGGGCTAGCCACACTACCAATAAACACACTGAAAATTAAACTAATGCTCACACCCTAACATACTGCTGAAACTCTGGAAGCATCACTAGAGAGAACACCCCTGCACATGGTCAATAAATCCTCTGACTCTACACAGATACACACTCATTATGAGTCCGGCGGTAGCCGTGCTGGTAAAAACAGCATGGCTGCCACCGGAGTACATTATTTATTTTCTGGCAATGGGGAATCACTGGGGCATTACAGCCCAGGTCCCTCCAGCCATGCGCCGGAAAAAGAAACTCCCCATTCCCATTTGAGACCCATTGGACTCAATGGGAATGGCGAGGACAGAAGCACCGGCACTGTTAACAACAGTGCCGGTGCTTCCGTCAAAGTCTGCGAGCGGGTGCCGTTCCGCCCGCCAGGTCAGACCTGGCGGGCGGGACAGCACCCTCTCGCAGAACTCGGAGTATGCCGGTCTGGTAACAACGGTGCTGGTAGCTTACAAGCACCATTGTTACCGGACCAGCATACTCATAATGAGGCCCACTGACATTATAAATTCAACACCTAACAGCCATAAACGACTCTGGACCCTTTATGGATACAACTTACCAGTGTGCATGACCACAAACCCCACCGTAACATCGCACGACACACGTCCAACAAAAACACTAACACACCTCCGAGGCACTGAGTCCTGTCCACATGGTTACAACAGAGAGGGCCTCCCGAACCAACTCCCATATGCAAGACAACGCTCACAGGCTCCAGTTCCTCCTGGGTCTGAACCTATCTGATCATCCTTTCCGCACTAACATACCCAACCCTCTTCTCTTGCAGCGCCACGTGAGCGCCTAAAGACTGTCCTTGGGTGTTAGCGATGTGTGGTATAAATCAACATAACAGAACAGTTCTTTTCCCGATCGGTGTAACCCTGAGAGGCATGAACCGCAGTGGGCCCCATTGGGAACAGCACCTGAGCAAGCTAGAGTGAGGTCTGCGGCATCGCTCAGCCTGCCAGCCTATATACTAAGGAAAGGGAAATTAGCACCTGTGGTTTTCATATCTCTGGCAGCTACTTCTTTTAACCAAATGTGTCATGCTTCCCATAACTCTTAGAACTTTACTTGAGGTAACCAGGGGACTCCTCAGTCAGCCCCTCCCCTCATCTGCCATTGCTCGATCCCTGTTACTCACAGTCTGCAGTGTGTCTAAGCGTTTAAGAGCTCCTACCAACCAAACCCCTTTAATGCAAGTCCAGAAATGCCACGAAACCATGATAATGGAAGCAATGCATTGTATAAAACCCCATCACATAATTCCTTTCCCATCTAACCAGCATTGGCAAGTCAACAATATTGGTGCTTTTATATGAAGACATGTACTCCCTATTCAGATATTGATTAACTTTTTAACGTTTCTATGTTACAATTTTCTATCATTGATTCCCATAAAAAATGACATGTTTCTACTGGTCTTTATGTTTTCTTCACAAAACAAGAATAGCATGGTACTACTAGTCTTTACATATTGTACTCAACAGATAACAAAATAAGACAAGCTAAGTACTTGTATTCAGAACTCTTTGCTGGGATGTTGTAATGCTTAGCAATGAAGTAGCTGAAGGTACGCTTGGTTTAGGAGTTATATTGAACCAGAAACTTCGTTATAGGTGCAATTAACCAATTACCTTTAGACAACAGTTTTGCAGGCTGGTATGACTTTATTAAATCACCTAAATGAGACAAGAATTCAGATAGCACAGATCATTTTCTACTCATCATGGCACTGGTATAAATGTATCCCCCCCACAAATGGCAGAAACCAGTGCCAAACCTACATATAGTTTCCATGACAACTGTTATTTTCCTGTACAGGTGGCTAACATGACCTCAATGAGTCAAAACTAAAAGGTACTATTATTCGACGGTGATCCGCCAATTGAAGGCCATTCAAAGGCATGTTCAAGTTCGGCTATCTTTTTGATGCCCAAAGACTCTCATTACATATTTTATCGGTTGAAGGTTTTACATACCTCAGAGCACATTATACATACCCTCGCCCCACTCTTCCAAGAAATACCCTCATCTAATCTGGGTACAGCCAGATTCGAATCTTAATATGCTCCTGGATCCCCAAGCTCAAGTCATTGGCAGGTGTCCCCTTGTATGTTTTCCAGGCCTATCACCTTGTGGCCCTTGTTCGCAATGGGCTTTGTCCGGATTTAGGAAACCATGGATAGGATGGCTGTGTGCACCTTCCTGGGAAAAGAGAAGAAGGTGGAATGCACAGTCCTGCTTTTTTAGGTCCGTTTTAAGAGTAAGCCTATCTCTATTTCCAAACTCACACATCAACAGAATAATTAATGATGACACTAATTTCTGCCACCCTTTACTGATATAATAGTGTTGAATTGCGAGTTGGAAAAAACTTAAACAATACTTCAATCCAAAAGGGATTACTAGTCAGGAATCCAGTGTTCCAACTACTCATCAGCTAAACACCAAAGAAATGGCCCATTGCTCATTAAATAACACCAAGGCTAGTGCGCTTACAGTGCATCTGTTTACCATTCTCAAAAACACAACAGCCTTAGTTGCAACATCCTGCTTGGAGTGACTATCAACGTCTGCATTACTTCATCCCTGTAAGACTGAGTATGAACCCACACATCCATCTAAGATTGGGTAGTCCTAGTGCCTGCTGCACACCCCTAATTCGGAACACCTGGAATTACACATTGGTCCGCCCGAGAAGGAATATGAAGCCTAGCCTTGCACCGTCCCTGTGAGAGCCACTATAAAGTGTGTTCTTAATAACGAGATCTCCCTCAGGCAATGTGAAGTCGGTATAGCTTTAAGAGTGCGTTTTACGTCATCCCTTCATTTGAGCGTGAAACCTGGATCTGCTTGCAGTACTCCTCAGCGACATCTGACGGTCCCGCGAGCCCTTGCTTTAGACGGGCGTTTTTCTTGGTCGCCCTCTTCCAATTGATGCTTTCGTCGTCGCTACGTTCGCTTTTTTAATTCTCTGTTGTTGAGACGTGCGCAGGAGCTCATCCTCCCATTTATGCAGCTAGGCCGTCGTCCTAATCCAGGGCAGATGAGGATTAAAAAACACTCTATCTCGCGCTCCCCCGCTGATCCTCCGAGGAGAGCGGCCGCCCAGACACTCTCGCCCTCCGCCTGCACCACAGACCGAGCTAAGCTTTCTCAACGCCTGGCTGCGCGCGACCGCCAGATGCTCACCGCACAGTGCCGCCACCACCACCACCACCACCCCACCTTAGAAAGACCCCCGCCCCATTTCGCATCAATAAAGGCACACTGACTATTATGTTCTAGAAAACGCAAAGTGTACTTCTTTCTCTTGGAGCTTTTATAACAGAACGAATAAATAACTCGCACAGCTGTATGGCACAAGTTGTTTGCGGCTTACAAGAATAGAAATGCGTGTAGGGCAGTTTCGAGACAATGTTGCGCCCAAGACGAACCCCCAGACTACGCCCCGTACTGAAGTCCCTCTGCAAAATAATTATAATTTAAATACCATTTTATTGACTTGTATTTAAAATGAATAAGCAGACAACGTATACAACAATATTACAAAGAGAAATTGATTTTAATTATCCCATGTTTATGTTCATTGTTTTAATGAAGGGCACCCTCCTAGATGTTGTCTACAAAGAGTCTTACTGCTGCGTGATTTATTTTTCAAACAATTTTGCACTTAACTGAAAGTGCAGCAAGAGACCCTCATAGCTCTCTTCAGCTGGTGAACACAGCACTCAGAGACCGTCCAAATGCAGCGGCAGATGATCCGGCAGAAGAATGGAAGGTGGGTGCGTAATAAAGGGCTAGAGGGGTGGTAAAAAATAAGGAGGTTCACTGCTAGCAAGTAAGGTAAGGTGATAAAGAATGCATTGAAACTAATTTAAAGCGCTATGGAGGAGTAGACCAGAGAAGTATGCAGGCCTTCAGGTGAAACAATCATGTTGCCACAGTTGGGGACATGTGGAACAGCAGGAAGCCTATTAATTCCCCCCTCCTGGAAGAGCAGGGATTCCTTTCATTGAACATTGTTGAGCACTACACGGACAGAGGGAGGTATGTCTTTAGTTCTTCTGAATTCACTTTGCCATACATCTACTTTGTTACATTTACCTCTTCATACCTTCGCTTCTTCTCTCTTTCACTTCTGACATGCAATTCGTTATTACAAGGGGAGACCCCCTGCTCCCCTTAACCCTTAGCTTACAGCTGATTTACCATATCCACTGCCACCTTGACACTGTGAAGATGAAGACAAAGTAATGGTAAGTATATGCATGAAGAAAAAAATGTCTGATGAAGTGAATGTGAAAAGAAGTAAATGTCGAAGGAATCTTTTTAACAAAGTAAAGGGGAGACACCCAGTCATAGACAGGGGATAAAAGCCTGCCCTGCACATATCCATCTCCTTCCATAATGCTGCCAATGGATTAATACTCTACACAGAGATTTTTGAACAAGGCTCCCATCTACCAAATGAGCACGTCTTTGTGAAAGGAATCCTGCTTCAGCAGTGTGATGATTTCTGCATAGCACTGCATGCCACCAGAATGGAGGGATTGGCCGTTTGTGCTGAACTGAAAGGGCTACTTTTTCTGTGCTGGCTTAATCAAAATGGCCAGAGAGAGCTTACAAGGGGTAGGGGACTGTGGGAGCAGAGCATGTGGCCAAAGGAAGGCGAGGCAGAGTTGGCATTCATTTATGGTATTTAAGCAGGTGACTAGGCTAATTTTCTTGTTTCCGGGATGTTTTAGGGCAATCAAGTGAGTGATTCCATGTCATCTGAACACCACTGTTTTTTTTTAATCATTGTTTTCTGGTATGTGAATCATGTTGAAACAAAAGATTACAACTCCCCGAATGCATTGATCATGTGTCTAGTAAAAAAGGTTTTGTAGAGGAGCAGTCGAATGCCTTTACAGGATGTCCTGCCCCTATTTTGCCTATATGTTGGAAACCGGAAATTGCAATACGTGCATCCCCAGTAATGATACCTAAATCACGAAGAGTCCTTGAGACAAGGTATCCGTTGAGAAAACCCTACATGAAGTGTCCCCAAAAGACTGGTAGTCTTCTGAGAGAAGCACCTGAAGACGTGAAAAGAAGAAGCTGGCGACATCACGAGAAATCAGTGTGACTCACTGAGAAGAATGACCAAAGAAGAGAATGCATAGATGATATAGAATTTGTAAGAAGAATCAAGAAGGCTTTTATGTGCGGAATTAAGATTGCACGTATGAAGAGCACTGCAGAAAACACAAGCCGTGTTACAATTGTACAGACGCAATGGAAGTAGAAGTATCCCTAAGGCTGGCTATACATACTATACAGACCTCAGGCGGTGCCGCCATCATATATGTATATAAAATGATGGTCATTCGATGATACAATTTTAGTAAGCGAGTCTCCATGAAGGAAGACGGATTGAGAGCTATGCGTTTGTCTCAGCGAAGAATAGGCTTGAATTCTAAACAAGACCAAAGAGGCTGTCTGGCTTGATGTCAAAGACTGGAAGCAGCCACGAACTGGTTATCAGCATCCAAAGAACAGCATACGTGAGAAGCAGAGGAATCCTTTGATAAGTTGCAAAGAGTGAACAGCATGAGTGCCAAGTTTCTTTATTAAAGACAATTAAAGGCCACAATACGGACTAATTCACAGTCTCCGATCATGTGAGCTGAGGGTGAAAATAGATGAAGGGCATGGTGCATCAGATTGAAGATAGCGAGTGTTCACACTCCCTTATATTCCCAGAGAGGAGAAGCTACTACAAGGCCGAGTTCAAAGACAATGTGAATGACAGGCGGCATGAGTGATGAGCGATGATGGGCTAATTGGGTGGGAAGACACAGTGAAGTTCACCCACCAGCACCTGGGGTACCAGCCTGCATGCTGCTAGAGAATCGAATGTTCCAGAAGGGTACAAGCGTGCCAACCAATTGTAGAAGGCCGTATAACGAAGAGCCTTATAGTTTAAGAGCCAATAGTTTTCTGTGAACTTAATTACTGTCAAAAATGACTTGCATTAGAGGCAGTCTTAAGGTGTCCACCTGACCATATAGTCGCAATCACGATCCTATCCCATATAGAAAGTATACTTAGATGGTTCTCTTAGTCCAACCACATCTTCCAGTAGGTTTTCTTAGTTTGCCACGTAGTATGGCATCACATATGATGATCTTGTGCTATAAAAGTGCTGTTTTTGTGAAATGCGTTGAGATTATGCTGTGCGACATCCGTTGATGTCCGTTGTACTCCCTGTTTTAGACAATTGCAAATAAAACAGAGTTATTTGCCAAATTCCTGAGTTGGTCTTATTGCTTAGTTTGAGAAGTTATTCTTTGTCCCATCCATAGTATGATGTGTTACCTTGATTAAAAGGGCCTCTAGGGTTCAGTTTTCTTTCTTGCTACTGCAGGTGTTGAGATCACATGCCTATGTACATTCACTACTTGTCTAGCGTTACAATTGCATGTCCAATTTACCATCATTTCATACGCTTTGCCAGGATATATTCATATAAAACCTTCTAAAGTATTTTCATCATACAGTAAGGAACTTGCATTATTGTTAGGTATTCACACAAATGGCCAGCTTTTGCCATTAGACAACTGCAGCTAGCACAATCTACTAGGCATTTCAATATGTTGGCATTGTGCTGGCATCATATAATTAGAATTTTGTGATTTCGACAGAGCTTCATGGAGATAGATCACTTCTTAGCTCTGAATTAATCAGTGTTATTATTACCCACTGATGTTACTCAATTCATCGTCCTCGGAACGAAGAAGGGCCAAGTTGGTGCCACCAGGGCTTCAATCTTGTTGGGTGGCATTGTTCCATTTTCAAAACCAGCACGTTGCTCTTGAGCCATACCTCTGGCATGCAACTATTTTCTCGAAGTTAACGTTATATGCCCAGGAACTTGCCCAATTTGGAATCTGTTGCCATCACAGGCCGAAGAACTCATGCCGTTTTCTATGTATTGCCATCCTATGCTCATTTATGTTATGTTATCCATTCCAAACTTCAACTGCAGATACTCAGAGCCTACTGCATGAAAAGCCATGTGCACCAGACCAAGAGATTTGAAATGCACATGTTTGGCCACTGGCAGCCAGTGCAGAGCATTGAGAACTAGAGAAATGTGCTCCCGATAGAAGGAACCAGTGGCATGGCGGGCAGCTGAATTCTGTAAAATTTGAAGGCGACGTAACAGACAGTCAGGATATGCCAGATAAAGGGAGTTACAATAATCAATCCCGACTAAGGATCAAGGCAGAGACCACCGGAGCCCGAAGATGAAAAGGGATAAATTGCAATACCTTTCTAAGTATCTTCAGCTGGAAGTGACCAGCCTGACAGACTCAGCTGAGCTGTGAAGACATAGAAAGGGAAGCAGACAGTTTTACACCAAGATTCTTGACAACAGGGACAGCGACAGGAAAGGAACCAAAAGAAGAGAGCCACAAAGACGAAGTCCAAGGGCACATGACCGCAGCAGAGCCAACAACCATACCCTCAGACTTATCCCTCATTTACTCCCACCAAATACCAGGTTTTCCCATTAAATGCTCACACACCCACACCATTTGGCAAGTATTGTTATACTTTGTCTAGGTACGCAGATCATATGGTAACATGGCTGCTTCACCTGATAGCCTATCTACTTCTCTGGTCTTCCCCTATAGCGCTTTGAAATAGGTATTCTTTTTAACCTAACTCAATATAGCGTGGACCTTCCTTCTTTTTCACCACTGCCTCTTTTACTTTATTTCACATCCATCATCTATTCTTCTACCAGAGCCTTTGGAATGGCCTATGAGTGCGTTCACCAATTGAAGAGTGCTATCAGCTCTTGCTTTACCTTCAATTGAGAGCAAAATTAGTGGAAAAATAGATTGCAGCAGCTGCAAAAGAAGCATAATCTAGGAGAGTGACCTTCATATATGTAAGGTGTTTCTCCCAAACGTATCTGAAAAGTGGCATGTGCTGCAACCTGTAGGAGCCCTGAGCAATGGGATGCTCACACCTTACTGCACACACATGGGCGACAAGATAACCCATGGGGCGATGAGGGAGCTCTCCTATGAGGAACATGTCTCACCCTCAGAGGGAATAATAGGCTCTGAGGCAGTGAAGGCTCTCTTCTATGGGATATGTTAGGCCGGGTGGCTAACTTTGATTAGTGTGTACCTTGGGTAAATAAAATAGTCACAGACTTATCTTCAATTTACCAGCTGGGCAGCTTTCTTTGTATATGCCAGGCATTGTTAAAATAAAAAATTGTTACATTAAGCAGTTCATAACACCCATGGTCATCAGTGAGCCAGTCCCATCCCTTTAGGTACATAAATAATTAACCATTAACACATGAATACTGGTAAATTAGTCCATTGACATTTGTTACATGCATGGCTGCATATCCTACATTGAGTCACCTGGGCATGAGCCAATTCACCTGTGGTAAATAAATAATTAAATACTAACACTTGGATCACTGGTAAGCTAGTCAGTTCAAATTTGTTACATGAATGGTTTAATATCATTAAATGGGTCACCTGGTCATGAGTCACTTCACTTCTGGTAATAAATAATGAAATACTAACACTGAAATAGGGCAGAGTCTTGGCCTCTACTATTGTGCGCCCTTCACTTAACCTGGATCTCACCCCCTCCTCTTTTCGCCTGTGCGAATGTAGGCGAAACAGTATACCTCTGCACAGTTCAATAATATACTTTCGTTCACTTTGACAGAAACCCCGGCTCGCGTGGGCGATGCCGGCGTGTAAGTATTCTTCTACACAGTTTAATAATATACTTTCGTTCTCCTTCACTTTGACAGAAACCTGGCTCGAGTGTGAAATGCAGGCGAGTAAGTATTGCTCTATACAGTTCAATAATATACTTCAAGTTTCCCTTCACTTTGACAGAAACCCCGGCACGCATGGGCGATGTCGGCAAGTAAATATACCTCTACACAGTTCAATTATCTGCTTTTGATCCCCTTAACTTTGACAGAAGCCTGGCTTGCGTGTGAAATGCATGCAAGTAAGTATACCTCTACACAGTTCAATAATATACTTTCGTTCCCCCTCACTTTGACAGAAACCTGACACGCGTGTGAAATGTGGGCGAGTAAGTATTACTCTATAAAGTTCAATAATATTCTTCAGTTTCCCTTCACTTTGACAGATACCTGGCTCACTTGTGAAATGCAGGCAAGTCAATGTACCTCTACATAGCGGGGCAATCCCCCATTGGCCGCCCCCCTACCTCTTGTGGCCACAGTATGCCATGATTACATCACACAATAACCACAGACAACTTTATAAAGTATTTGGAAAACAAGGTCCCAGTTTTATTTTGAAGCAACATAAAAATGGGACGGTCCCAGCCACATACTAAGAATTACATGTATAGGGTGACCTGTGTCATTCCCTGTCTGCCAGAGGCATAAGCGGACATACGCTTTTGGTTGTACTTCCAGTCAGTAAACATTTCCGGGACCACTGACAAGAGATGCTGTCGCCTAAGTGCCCTGGAGGGGAGTCAGTGTCTGTCGCTTGGATTTGGCTCGAGCCCGGCCATTCCTGAACCGCTCACAGCCGAAGCCACAGCGTCAAAAACCATCACGGGCTAGGACCACCCTGACACTCTGCCACGCTTTGGGGGTGGCTTCCCCACTGACCCAATGCTAGAAGAGCTTGAGGAGATGTACCGGGCAGCTGTCCTTAAGTGGGGACCTATGCATCTCTATACTTGAGCCCTTACCCAACTGGACAGTATGCATTTCCTCAGCCTAATCAGGACCCCCTCGCCCGTGCCCTTGCAGAACAAGAAAACATCAACTAAGGCAATGGCCCTACCTGATGTGTCCGTTTTAGAGGCCTAGAACAACTCACTAATCCTAAATGCCCTGAAGGCCATGCAAATGCAAGCCTAAATAGGCACAATTCATATGCGTCAAAGCACACTCCTGCCAAGGCTGACAGCAGGCTCACCATTAAATCAAATTCAATGGGCTTGCGCCCATCTTTTTTGGTAGGCTCCCTCCAGACGCAGCCCTTTAAAGCGGTGCACACCAAGAATCCTTTGGTGGGATCCGCTTTACCTCCCAATATGAAATAGAAAGCTAATGCTGCCAGATGAGCTGCTGCCCAGCTTTTAGATTTCCCTTCCATGTGTGCCCATGCCACAAATGTGCGTAACTGTTAGCAGTGCGCTCAGTACATTCTAATGCCACAGTTACACTCATGAATTTACCGTAGCTTTGCTGGTATCTAGATCTGATGCCTGGTGTGAGCGATCGCTCACCTAAATCACAGAGCGCCCTGTCCACGATACCAACTGCCACCACTCCTTTTGGAACTGCGCTCCCTCCAGACTGGCAGCCGGATGGGCCCTCCAAAACCTGGTCCACTGAAATCGAGAAAGAGCGTCAGCAGCAATGTTAACAGTGCCTGGCACATGCCAGGCTCTAAACTCAATATTATTGTACAGGCACAACTCCACCAATTTCCTCAGCAGGCTAAGTACTGCCGAGCTTGATGCAGACTGTAGATTAATGGCTTGCACAACAGCTTTGTTGTCGGACCAGAAACATACTGGGCCTCATTACGAGTTTGGAGGTAGCCATGGTGCTATTAGCGCCATAGCTGCCTCCAAACTCGGGTCCGGGTTCCTTGACTGAGGAATTACTGGGTCATTCCAACCTTGGAGGACCCGGTAATTCCACATTAAAAAAAACCATCCCCATTCCCATTCGAGCCCCCATAGGGCTCAATGGGAATGGTGAGGGAGCTAATAACGGGCCCGTTAAAAACGGGCCCGTTATTAGCTCCCTGGTCCCCTTGCAGGACCCTCAAAGGATGTCTGGTCTGACGCAAGGGAACCTCGTAATAGGGCGGAATGGGTTTACCGGCACCATTACTGGTGCCATTAAACCCATCCCGCCCACCTCGTAATGAAGCCAACTCTCTTGTTACCTAATTCCTTGGGCCACAACATGAGTGCCTCCACAATGGAAAACAATTCCAAAACCATGATGTTTCTCGTCCTATCCATCTTGGGCAATTGCTGTGGCCAGCGCTGGGCACACCACTCTGACCCCAGGATCACGCCAATTCCCTCACTCCCTGCAGCGTCAGAATACAACTGTAGCTCCACACTAGTTTCCCAGGGCGACCTCCAAATCTGAACACCATTGAAAGTCTCCAAGAATGTGAACCACATCCTTAAGTCCTCTTTTAGAGCTGCACTGAGTCAGATGTGGTGTTGCTTTTGTGAAACCCCAGCAGTTGCCCTGGCTAACCTCCATGCAAAGACCCTGCCCGCCGGGATCATCTTGGCTGCAAAATTACATTTTCCCAAGGGCTGCTACATTTTTTCTAGGGTGGTCCTGTCCTTGGCCAGGTTGTTTGCAATTTCAGCTGCCAATCCTCTGACCTTCTCCTTGGGCAACCTGCAAGTGCCTTCCGCAGTTTCAATTTCTATGCCCAAAAAAGTTAAACTCCTGCAGGGACCCTGGGTCTTCTCAGGAGCCAATGGTATGCCCATCCTATTCATCAAGTTTTGTAAGGAAGACAGCGCAAAGGCACAGTCCTCCAACCCATCCCTGCCAGAAAACATAAAGTCGTCTAGGTAATGGACAATGGCCCCCCTTCGCCCCACCCTACAGGCTGCCCATTCCAGAAAGGTGCTGAATGCCTCAAACAATGCGCATGACACAAAGCAACCCATGGGCATACATTTGTCAACATATAAACTACCTTCCCACTGGAATCCCAGCGAATGAAAACTGTCAGGGTGCACTGGCAATAAACGTAACAAAGATTCATTGTCACTTTATCCAGCAGTGCCCCCTGCCCATGCCAGCCACTACCACCATGGCCTTATCAAAAGAGGCATAGTGCACAGAACAGTGCTCCGGGTTGAGACAGTTATTCACCGACTCCCCCGTGGGGTATGATAAATGATGTATCAGCCTAAACATACCCAGGTCTTTTTTGGGCACTATGACAAGAGGCGGCACAATGAAGTGGGGAAGGGGGAAGAGACCGGAAATTCTTCCCAACTCCAGTTCCTTACCTATCTTCTTTCCTACCTCCAAGGGCTGATCATCCGCAGAGGGCAGGTTTTTAGATAACCGGACAGTCAAGGGACCCTCATAGGGAATGTGGAATCCCTCCATTAAACCCCCCAAAAGCAAATCCCTCTCATAGTGCTTAGGATAATCGTTCAAATATTCCATCAAAACATGTAAATTGACAGGGGAGGAACCCACCAAACACCTACTGTTCCTCTTTGCGCTGGCCCCTGCCGCTACCTTCTCAGTTGATGCATTTCACCACCGGATGGCTGCCTCCACATTTTGCGCACTCATGGGGGTACCTGCATCTGGGGACTCAAGTGCAGTTGCCTTTCTTATAGGAACGGCTTGAAATGCCGCCTGATTCTTGCCCTTCATGTGCTCTACCTGTGCTATAAATTCTGGCTCTCTGGTCATGCCCCCCGTCCGTGGGGGCCGTTGTGAAAGGGCCGACCATTTGCCTTCTGGTCATTCTTCCCATACCAAGTCCTTCGACCGCCTTTTTGTGACTCACTCCATACAAAGCTGGCCCTTTGTCTGCCTCCCATGAAGGAAACCCACACCTCCATATCTTTCTGGTCCCAGATCATTTCGGGGATCAGGGCCATTTTCTTTCTAAATTCCCTATCATAATCAATCCACCCTTTTGAGCCATATTGCTTTTGCTCACTTACAATTTTCTCCCTATAATTCCACAGGGCTGGCCAGTGCTCGGGACGTTTCTCCATCCATACTGCAGCCAACAAAGCAAAGGCTTTTTCCCAATTAAAAATATTCTCTTCAGCTTTATACTTCTTCTGCCTCTTTTTTGTCATCTTCCAGGCTGATAGATATATTAGGGCCAGCATCCTCCACTGACAAAAGGGAGAATATATCAAAATACTCCCTCGCCCAGTTACGCTCTTTCACTTGAAGGGGGATGTGCCAAGCCAAGGAAGATCTGCCGGAAAGCAGTGGGGAAATGGTGACAAGAGATGGAGCGGGTGCCAACGCGGGAGTGCAACCCACTACTACTGCGACCTGCTGTGCAGATCCTGCGGACACTAGGGCCAGGTTAGGCGAGGCAGGTGAGGGCATGTCTCCTTGGCTAAGAGTGGTGACCGTGGTACACACTGTGGGCGCTGGTGCTATTTCTCCACTTAAACATGGAGGTGGCCCCACTGGGCCTTCCCAAACACCCCTTGCTACTTGGTCAGTGGCTGTCATCACGGGCATGCCTCCCCTCCTTTGATCATCATCAGCCTTTCCTCTAAAGCCATACTAAATCTCTCTGTTTCCAGTGCATTGCCAACCAGGAGCACCAGTGAAGTGTGCCACCTGCAACCCCTTGTGCCGTGGGTAGTGCTGGTGCCATAGCCAGTGCCCCCGTCCCCTGCAGCGCCCCTGCCGCTGTGGTGGGCTTCGGTGGACTTTGTACCACAAACAATTGTAAGTGCTCATACCCCTCCAGCGGTACCACCAGTTCTTGTACACTCTCCTGTGGTTTCTTACCCTTAGGTTGGCGCTTTCTTTTGGCGGGTAGTACCTTCTGGGGTACCTCGTTTGGGGGTGGGGTATTGACCACCGGAGAAGGACAAATCTGCGCCTCGACAACCAAGGGTTGGGTGGGCGGTGCCTGTTCACCCGCAACAATTTCTTTGCCCAGCCCTTTCCCTCACTGCACATTTTTCCTGAAACAGGGCCCAAAGTGCTCCTTCGTCCTCATCCTTGCTTGCACTGGGGCTGTTGGGAACCTCCTCAATACTGTGAAACATGTCCTGTGATCCCTCCACAGACATTGCGACCTAAAAATATGAGAGCATAAAACTGAAATTTAATACACCATGCGGGACCCGATGGTGCAGCATCCGAGGCTGTCAGTTCTTCTAACATGGCCCTATTTTACATGGCCACAGGCCCTTTAACTGTGTACAAAATGCTGGCCTGTGTGCCTTAGCAAATTTCTTCTGCTCCTTGGGAAAGCTAGAAAATCGGTACGTACTGCTTCGCTCACTACAGTGGATGACCTGTATTTTAGTACAGAAAATTTAGTCAATAATGCACTAATCTTTCATTCATTGCACATCCTTAAAGCAGGTTAATCCAGATAACACCTTTACTTTTCCCCACTTCTAGCTTAACTAAATTGCAACAGAAGGCCCATTGGGACCTCCTGCAACTTTGGCCTAATGCCACATAACTTATTAGTCAACCTGCAGTACCTCCCGTATGTGCTGTAAGCTAGGCAAAGGTAGGAAATTTGCTAAAACTGCGAGAGAACCCCCCTGCTGTTCTGCCTCAGTGCCCGCTGCTGCCACGTGAAAGTTGAAGTAGCTGCTCTTAATTGTACATACATTTGTATGTGCTGTAACGGAACAAAATCTGCGGTAACCCAGGAGTGAAAAATCCCCTTGTTTAACATTAATTCCCATTTGCTGCCACCTGAAAACAGGCCTCTTGTATGTGTCCTGATTTAAAACACAGTGCATTAACCGATGCATTCAGGCTGCCCTAAACCCGTGGTCACATTCAATAAATTGCATGTGTAAATACACAGGGGCTGGGGGGGGGTTGAAAATTGTGGGAGATCATACCCCGCAACATTACTACAATCTACTAAAGTACACGTTTGCTACAAAATATATATATATTTTTTATCAACGTTATTTATAATTTCCAAACAAATTCAAACATGAAGGATAATAACATAAGAAGAGCAAGATCAGCTTTAAACCTTCCCATAAATCCATATCAGTAAATATTTCTCATAATGAGATACATAGAAATGAGTAAGAAACAAGAACCAAATGAGATGCAAATATATAATAATGAAAAAAACTAACAAGTGTTTTCTGAAAAAATAAATAAATATAAAAACCGAAACAAAAACATCTACACAGTAAAATTGACCAAACCCCACGACATATAGACAAAGGACTAAACAATACAAAGACCAAAAACAAAACAACCCTCTCAAATCTCACTTCCCCCATCTTGTGTTACATTACCATACAAATCAGCGAAAGATTTCCACAAAAACCAATATTCCTTTTCTTTACCCTTTTTTTTGCATGGAACTAACTCAAATTCCGATAATACAATCACATCATTAATCCATTCCTCAATAGTTGGTTTCTTCCTAGATTTCCACACTTTCATGATTTGTTTCACTGCTACTACCAATATCTTATCTATCCAACACCCATACAGCCGACCTTTCAGACAACAACCTTTTTTTGCCAATAACAGAACCTGAAAAGTTTCCCTTGGAAAGGAAATCGACAAAGTGATATCGAACCTATCCAATACTTCAGTCCAAAAAGTCGACACTCTCGAGCAACTCCACAACATGTGAATCAATGACCCTCTCTCACATCCCCAACTAATTTCCTCTGCAAGTAATCCCAAACCATACATCCACACTGGAGTCCAGTATAACCTTGCCAAAATCTTCTGATGTATAAGACGCAGCTTGAGTTCCATCTTACTACTATGACCAACCTGCCATACATACTTCCAGATTCCATCACTGATTGTAAAACCTAAATCCAACTCCGACTTCTGTTTCAATGTGTCCCAACTAAGACTGCAATACTGAATCATCCACACTCATGAGTTTCAGATATGTGGATACATTATGTGGCAATAAGTGGAACACAGTCCAACCCGCCGGTTCTTTTTCCAGTTGTGAATCCATCATACCAAATATTTGGGTCAGAAGCCGTTCAAGATCCCTATATCTATTCTTTTCCCGGCTACTCAAATGATACTCATTTTGAAGTTCCTCACAAGACTTCAAGACCCCATCTCGCAACAAATCTCCCAAAGTCAACAACCCCTTAGAAATCCAACTTTGCCAACACAACAATACTCTATTACTTAATTGCAATGCTGGGTTACACCCAATTTGAAGAAACATGACTCAGAAATACATTACCCTTAAAGTTAAGTACCCACCATGTCATCGAGACTTTAGACACTTTAATAGTTGGCAACTTAGTAGAGCCTCTAGGTAGCGTCCCCATTGAGAAAGTATTTTCCAACTTGAAGGGCATTAAAGCATTTCTCTCTATAGTCAACCAAATTGGCTCCTCCACAGTCTCTGATTTCACATACTGGGCAGCCTTCTTCAAAACAAAACCCCTATAATATTTCCCCAAATTTGGATATCCAAAACCCCCTTGCCTAGTTTCCCACTGCAAAATATACTGTGGAATCGTAGGGGCCTTTTTTCACCCCAAAGAAAATCCTGCAATACCCGATCAATGCTCTTAAGTAATTTCTTTGAAAAACTCAGAGGAATTGACTGCACAACATATACAACTTTTGGCAGAAGTGACATTTTAATAGTATTAACCTTAGCTCAGATCCCTAAATCTAATCTGGACCACTTCCTAGTATCTCTCCTAAGTGTATCCAACAGTTTAGCTACATTAAATTGAACCATCTTCGGCACATCTTTGATCAGAAAACCCCCCAAATATTTCACACTGTTCTCAGACCATGTACACTTCCATTCCCCAAAATCTTCCCTTCTGACCACAGACGAAAGCGGGAAGACTTCAGTTTTGTCCCAATTAATTCTATAACCCGAAAACTTACCAACTTTCTCAAGAATCTCCTTAAGAACCATACTCCCCTTGCCAGGGTCTGAGAGCACCACCACCATATCATCCGCATAAGAGAGTGTTTTAATTTCCTTAGTCCTGAATGTCAAACCACATATGCTCTGCTCGTTACGTATTAGTGCTACCAAGGGCTCAAGAGCAATATTAAATAAAAAAAGGTGACAAAAGACATCCTTGTCTCGTACTTCTATGAAGAGTGAAAGTTTCCGACATAACATTGTTGACCCAAACTCGTGATGTAGCCGAATTCTGAAGATTACGAACCGTCTCTCTGAATCTAATCCCAAAACCCATTTTCTCCAAAGTAAATTCCAGAAAATCCCAGTTTACCCTATAAAATGCCTTTACAGCATCCATAAAGACCAAGGCAGTGTTAGCATTCCCATTACCATGAAGACTTATTATATCTATTAATGTTCTGATGTTATCATAATCTGATCTACCCCTCATAAACCCTACCTGAGACTCATGAATAACAGATCATAACATCTACCTTGTCTATTTGCTAATATTTTAATATCTACATTTAACAAAGAGATAGGCCTATAATTCTTACATTGCTTACTATCTCTCCCTACTTTAGGAATTACAGAAATCATGGCTTCAGTCATCGACTGACACAAAGGTTTCCCTTCTAAAAAAGAATTAAACAAAGCACACAACTTTGAAGCTAGAAAAGTATCAAACTTCTTATAAAACTCAATGGGCAACCCATCTAATCCCGGAGACTTCCCCAACTGCATTTGTCCAATCGCTAAAAGAACCTTATCAACATCTATGCTCGCCTCCAATCCCACTTTATCACCAACAGACAATTTCTTAATAGGAATATTCTCAAATAGATTTTCCAAATCTACCTTGGGCATTGACACATCTTCCCTACACAGCGTTTTGTAGTAGTCCCTGAAACTAGAACAAATATCCTTATTCTTCCACAATAGTTGTTCGTTAGCAGTAATCCCTTTGATAAAAGTCTCATTATGCAGGCCCCTCAATCTATTCGCCAGCAATCTACCACTCTACAGCCTCCCAATATCTTTGTCTCGAAAAAAAAAGACCTCTCTCCGCCAATAAATTATTTGCATTGTTTAATCTCTCCCGAATTTGATTCATTCTAGTTCTATCCTCCATCCTTCCACTCCGGGCATATCTTTGCTGCAGTCCAGACAATTGTGATTCCAATACATTAAGATCTTTCCAAGATCTTTTCCGAAGACGGGAAGTCCAATCAATCAGAAAACCCCTGATTGTAGCCTTAAAACTATCCCACACTATCCCTTCATCAGCAGATCCCTCATTCAGTTCAAAGAAATCAGTCATGCGTGACAGTAAATCCACCAACACCTCTTTCTCCTCCAAATTTCCCATTTTCAATCTCCATTTCCTAAAAGACTGAACCTCCACATCCATCCGTAAACAAAGATCTACCGAAGCATGGTCACAAATTCCTCGTTCTCTTATATTAAATTCACAAGTTTTATCCAATAAAGCCTTATTAACAAATATATAATCCAGTCTGGTGAATGAATCATGCACTGGTGAAAATAATGTAAACTCTTTCTCCAATGGATGCAATTCCCTCCATATATAAATCAAATCAAATTTATCAAGAAAATGATCAAAATCCCTACAAATGTTCATATAAGTATATCTACATGTACTGATCCTATCTAGCTTAAAATCCCGAACACAATTGAAATAGCCTCCCAGAATTATTGTTTCACCCTTCATTACATTCAACATCTCCGAAATCTTTTCAAAGAAATCTTTACCAGAAACACAAGGACCGTAAATGCAACCTAATGTAATCATCTCACCCCTATAAATTATATCAGCAAAAATCATTCGCCCTTCTGAATCCATCGCCGCCTTCTCCACTTTATACTGCAGTCTATTCCTGAACAAAATACTCACTCCCCTAGAATTAGAAGAGAAACAATTTGACAACTCCTTCGAAAATTTGGAATTGACCAGCCATTGTGTGGTTTCATCAGTCAAGTGTGTTTCCTGTTGAAAAACAATGTCAGCCCTGGATCTCCATAATCGCGCCATAAACTTCCTCCTCTTCTTTGGACATTTCAATCCATTCACATTTCAAGTCGTAACCATCAAGTTACCTACATCCATCTCACTAATCCCAAATGAATATTATTAAACCCTTTCTTCCTTTATTCCAATATGAGAAGTCAGACAAACTCCATTTCCTTCCCATCCATTGATGTAACAGAACTTTATTCAAAGAATGGTAAACTAAACAAGATATCCGGACAAACCAGTCAGAAGCAACAAATACAAACACAACAAATCCAGAAGACACAACACAAAAACACAAAACACATAATAAAACCTAAACCTCAGGGAAACCCCCAATAGTGAGCAATAAAAAAATTCTGCAATAAGCAGTGTTCCAACCTTATTCCATCAAGGTTGCAGCTGACCAGAAACAATAAAAAATTGAATAACATAAATTCTCCCGTGTTCCATTACAAGAATGATCAATAAACTAAAATTACTAATGTATTCATGTTCAAATACACACAAACCATACCTAAGCATATTCTATCCCCTGAAAATATCATATAGTATATAAAATAATACATATTTGCGTAAACATTCCTATATGCAGACAAGACGTCTATAACCATATGAGAAGTAGACTACAGGTCAGTACCATAACCTCAACCCAGGAATCCCATCTTTGCCTCCCCATATTCCACACTGAGTCAAATCACACAAAAATCATATATCCACTACAACGTCAAGGCTATTCAGCAAATGAGACCATAGTACATGAATAATCACGCTACCAAACACCCCTTCCCCTGTATAATTCCAGTCAGTAACAAATACAATAGAATAATCTAAGTAGGAATCCACAGCTCAGGAATAATCAGATCCTAAAAAATACATAGAGCAATCAAATAGAATACCAAAATTCCCCTCAGTATGAGCATTTAATAGAAGACCTTAGTGCCAGTTGTATGATAAAACAGGCCAAACAAAACCAGCCCCTAAAATCACTAACATATTAAGATAAAATAATAGTAAGAAATACAATGTTCCCCAGTCAATCTAGTAATAAAATTAGACAGTAGAGAAAATGAAGTCAGGGGCATAATGAAATAATCCACAGAGCAATACCCCATATGCAGATTCAAACATGAGTATCACATGTCCAAGGCAAGATAGTGTAGGATGCATCAAACACAGACTCCTGAACCAATAATGTGAACTACACCACAATTCCAAGCAGTCATGTAGATCCAATCAGTAAACCCTTTGCCACAAACACACTTCCTCTTTGTATGACGAAAGTCCATTAGACAACCAGCTCAAAGTCAAACATCGACACAGAAACTTCAGGCACTTACATAACTGATCAACATGAACATAAATGTCCTCTCATGACAGCATAAATCATATGTAGTGATGACAACATAAAACTGAGCAACTGGTTATAGCAATATATCAAAGCAGATCATAGGTGGAACATAGCTGAAACCAGAGCATAAACCATGATGTAAGTTCTATTACAGCAGGACCAGACCGAATGATTTGCAGGTTTCCATCTTCCGGTCCCGTAGTAGCTACAAAATATTTGCATCCCTCAAAGAAACTAAACGTGCAGCGCTGTGGCCATGAACAACTGTATGAATAAATCACAGTAAATACACTGCTTGAAACGTGGGTGCGGAGGCCTCGATCAATCTGTCCCTGTAGTGTACATCCTTTACCCAGGCGGCAATGGAAATAGAAAAAGACATTTAAGTGCATGCATCAAATTCGAGCCCCCCATTAAATCCGCATTACGCGTGCTAACCTCACCAATATCGGACCATGATCAGTTAAAAAGGCACAGCAATGAAAAGGGGGGATGCATGCCATGTGGGCTACTAGGCGCCACGCGGTTCAGCCGCAAAAAGTACCTTAAAAGGGGTGTGCGGCATGGTGACTGCCCAAGCCAATGAGATTGTAAAGCTGCCTACCCCGATAGCTGTACACGGCCGCCTCGATCTATAACTAAAGACAAACTTATTTCATCCTCAGTGCCTATATGCCACCCATCTGAGAGAATGTTATACATTGTGAACACAGTGAATTAAAAAGATGCATAGCGGAGGTCCCAATCCTCAATAATATTTAGTTTACGTAAGCATGGTAATCTGCGTTGCAAAAGATGGCAAAAATACTGAATGAAAATACGAACAGTCACATCCAACAACAAACAGGAACGTGCCGCGCAGAGGCCAAGCACCAACCTACGTATCACTGCGGCCTGCATTGAGACAAAGCACATAAATCCATCTCTAAATTAACATCACGTGATCCAGAGACTGCTGCATACACAGATGAAAAATGCTTTGCTCGGCGGCAAGTGGTAGCATCCATAAAGCACGATTCCAGAAAACAAGACCCCTCATTGTTAACAGTATGGTGGGCAAAGCCCATGTAAATCCTACACATCAAGGAGAAAGCACAGATATTGATTTTCACTTTGCATCAGGTGGAGCTTTTCCAAATCATGTCCGTTTTTTGTGCGGCATGTTTCAGTCACTCAATGGCTTCAGTACATTTGAGAAAATGTCCAAAAAAGATTCTTCTCGTGAATGAACTTAAGTAGACTGTAACCTTGCCATTTCCCACATTTGGAGTGGCATGATAAAACATTTTTTATTCCCTTTAAAAATGCCTTAATAAACACTTTCGAACTGTATACAGTAGTAAAACATTTCAAAGGAATAACCAACACATCGAATATTTTGCTTCAGACACATTTCCAAATTGTGCCTCCTTCTACTACCTACTGTAGTGAATCAGGGTGAGCATCAGTAAATGAGGGTGTCTGCGGAGTGATTTTTTTGCATCCAAACCATCTACATTCTTGCGCCAGACAAATGAGGAATCCATGCAAAATTTGATAGCAGTGGGTTCAACGGTGTGGATTTGTATAGCCGGACAAACATACACACATACATACATACATTCAGCTTTATATATGTGATAAATCAATAAGGACATTTATGTCAGTTTAACAACGACAAATATATCAGTATAATTTACACCACCATAGCTGCTTCTTCTAATAACCTGGGGCACTAAGGATAAGGAAATTGTTATCCCGTATTATAACAAAAAGTTCCACTTCAGTTCTCTTTCTAATCCAACTCTTTCTAATCCAACAAAGTTCCAATTTGGATTCCAAAGGTAATTCACAATTGTTGACAAAGCTTTTCTCTTTCCACTTGTAGTCAAGGTCTTAAGACAGCTTCTTGTCAGCAAAGAATATTTCGGCAAAGATCTTGAAACAGTTTCTTGTCATCAACAAAAAATATTTCAGAACTTCATTAATTTCAAAACAAATGTCTTTCAAGATATTTTGGCACCACATTAGTTTCAGTAATGCTTCACAAAAACACTTCAGTGATTCTCCAGTTACTTCGTCATAAGCTGTACTCCAACACAATACTTCCACCTGGTTTATGCTCATGCCGGGTTTACTACTACTACAACTCTCTGCTCTGGTTACTCCTGCCAGAACAGAACCAATGGTTACAAAAGCTCTCAGTCTGGTATACTCTCCTGCTAGCAAAGACAAACTACTGCAGTTCTCTGTTTTGGGTATAATCCCCCTGCCCAAGCAGATCCAATTGGTACAAAGATCTAGGACCTGGTATATTCCCTTGCCTGGCCAAGCTACCAACTCTCAATATTTCTGTGGCATGGGTCAACTTCCAAGGTTTAAACATTGTCTTCTGCTTCACACAATTAGGTTCAAGCTTTCTTCAAGGGAAACAAGAATCACACTGGTGCTGCTTACTACACCTGTTTGCCACATGCAAGACAGGTAATGCTTCCTTCCTCCTGATCCTCTTTTATCAGAAGGGAAGCCCTCCTGCCAATCTTGTTCCACCTTTGTATTGTTAACCAAATTCTGATAATAACGCTTTCTCTCCTTCACACTTCTTTGGCTCTGGCAATGTGGGTTTAAGACATTATCTATACCTGGGCAGTATTCTTCACACACATGCTCAGTTATCTTATTTTGGTTTAGGCAACCCTGGTTGTTTATTCATTGCCTTAGTCTGCGCTCTTTTTGGCTTTGGCAATAGTAGTTTGGGTTCCCTTCTCGAGATGTTGCCCCTTCGTGTGGTTGGCTGTTATTATTACCCACTATATATTACAATCACCTCCTTCGGGTGGGATCTTTAAAGTCTCTATGCCAACTGCTTTGGTTTACATCAGCTTGATATGCGTCACAATCATTACTTTGGTTTACACAAGTTCAGTATTCAAAAGGGAGTCTGGATTCAGGCAACTGACAGTCACGGAGCACCCTGGGGTCACAATATAACAATGAACTCACCAGGTTTGGTGTGCCTATCTGTACACCTCGCTGCTTCTATATCATCTGCTTCAGTTCTCCTGCGCAGCCCGGCAACCTCTCCTGCACAGCTTCTCGTATCTCGTGTCTGCGACTTTAAGAGCCACCACTGAATGCTCCACAATGGGAAAAGTTATGGAAAGGTGTGCTTTCTACTGCACGACCTCTGTAGCTCAAATCTCAAGCCCATATGACCCTCCATGAAACTCCAAAACCTGGAGAAACTCCAATCCATCCAAAACAGTGCCCTCCATGCTGCCATTGGCATTCCTAGGAGGGACCACATCTCTGCTGCCAGGAAAAAGGCCCAGTGGGTTCCGATCAGAGAACACATCCTCTTCAGAACACTGGCCATAACCCATAAATGCATCAACCACACAGCCCCTTAATACCTAACTCGGAGAATAAACAGATCAGCCTCCTCTAAACCAACGAGAACACCATATGCAAATCTACTCACAGTGCCCAAAGTCAAACGAGCCAGAGCGGTTGGCTCCAGCTTCCCTTTCATCGCTGCCATGCAGTGGAATTCCCTCCCACCCCACCTTAGAGCTGAAGCTTCCCACCTAGTTTTCCGCAAAGCCATCAAAACACTGCTATTTGCCTGATCTCCCCAGCTGCTTAGCTAACCTACATCATGCCATGTAAACCCGCTTACGTCAGTACCTAACTGTCTGCAATGTTTTTCACATGTATCAATTTAAGTATTCTCCATGTAACTAAGTCTTCTTCCATGTAACTAAGTCACCTTTTTGTTACAGCGCCTCGATGCCCTTGGGCTGTTTGTGCGCTTTATAAATTTAAAAATAAAATAAATAAAATAACCCTCTCAGGACCGGCACCAATTTCTCTCACCACTCTGGTCCTGGCGTCCTGGCTCTTATGCGATTTCTTCCTCTGCTGCTTTGTGGAGATTTCAAAACTCCTCCACACACTACTACTACTGCTGCCCTCCTACTACTACTGCTTTGGCTTCATCGTCTTCCTCCGCCTTGGCCTCATGGCCTGCACCTGAGGGGGCCTTTTATGCCTCTCAGCCACCCTTAGGAGTGGGTCATGGACCTTATTGGGCTGCATTCTGCAACCTTGTGCCTCTGCAGCCCTCTTCTTCGTCCCAGTACTCTGGAAATTCTGGGGCTCGAAGTTCACATCACAAAAGTTAGTTTTCTCGATAATATTTCTCCAACCAAGTTCTTTTCTCTCCTTAAACATATTCCTTAAAGGAGTAACATAAGGATTAAAAGATAGATTTGGTTTTACAGAAGATTGAGGTTTTTCCTGATTTAAATTGGTAATTTTACAAGACCTCTTTGCATGCTTTTCCTAGACTCATAGGGTTTCCTATTTCTGGGAGTGTTATACATTTTGCAAGAGCTTTTCTTACTCTTAATAAATGACTGGTCATAAATGTCTTCACTCACAGTGTTACAATTAACTTTAGGGAGTAACTGTTCTCTTTGACAACATGCCATTATATGTTCTGGCATTAATGATATTCCCTTCCTTGAGGTAGACAGGGCCCTTCTCCTCCCAGCTTAGACTGCCCCCAGGGTCAGGATCAGGAAGCGTCTACCTTTCCCTTGTCATCTGAGACGAGACCTAAGGCAGGGTTTTGTGAGGACGCCACAGAATTCATCACAAAGTGCTGTACTCACAGCCCTCAAGGCAGTTACTTAGTAAACGGTCACCATCACTTACTTCACTGTTCCTCATTCTCTTCTTAATAATCTGCTGCTTAACGATTCATCATTGGTCAAAACGTTGCCTTCTGTTTATGATCTGTTTGTGGACCAGTCACTGGATTCATTATGCCAGAGAAACTTGGCATAAAAAATATAACCCACCTCCGGTTATAGATCTGTTGCCTCCCCATTATAAGATTGTTTTGTGTCAACTGGAGCTCGAGATTTAAGAAGGCAATTTGAAGAAAGCAATTAAAATGTACTTCTTTAATTCCAAGAGCTGAGCACTTTTATGCTAAATGAACCTTGATTGACGTTTCAGATATGTTTTGATTATCCTCTTGGCTTTCACTTGTCTGGTAGTCTTGTTTGTTTTTGTGTTTCTTGTGCGCATTGAGACCTGCGGGCGAACTGTTCATAATAAGTCATAAATAATAATAAGCATGGGCGGTTAATAATAACAGTGCATGATAATATTACAGCTCGACCCCTGGAGCTATCTATTCTGAATAGGCTGGAGGTTCGGCTAATGGCCTGTTCTTTGCCGGGCTCTGTTAATTTGACTTTTAATCAACTTAAGCATAGGCTTTCACTGCTATGTTGATACTATGCACCTGTAATTTACCGGTTAAATCTTAGGTGAACAGTCTTCCATTAATTTTGAGATTACAACCTAATGTTCAGAAGTTCAAGAAGCTGTTAAGCTCCCTGCTCCAAATGTACTTTAATAAAAAACATTCTAATGTGTGAGTTCATATTGTGTAATATTTTCTATTGTTGTGCCATCATGTTACTATGTGCTTCATGGCCTTCAGAACCTTAAAAAACCCTGTCAACATAACATATCATATATAGCCCACAGAAATTCTCATATATGTTTTTTGAAAATGTGTCTGATCTAATTACTGAATAAATGAGTAAAGCACTGTGATTCTATGGGTTTTTTTTCTCTGTGGTTCAATGTTCCCTCATTCTCTTAGACCAATGAGTCAGTGGATTATCTGGCTTCTTTGGGACGGATATCCTGAATTCGTGAAGCAATGTATATTGATTGTCATAGGGTTGATCAGATTTTGTTCTATTTTTGTCTAATCCTGTTACTCAGAGCTTCAATGTTCCAAAGCATTCAGATCTTTACATATCCAGTTAGCAAAACATAACATAAGAGAACATATCATATTTTACCCACCAAGATCAATTTATTTGTTTTGGATGACATTTTAGATCTAGTAAAACCCAATGTGTACCGATTCTGGGTCATTTGTATCTATGGTTCAATGTCCATTGATTGGTGGATTCTCAGGCTTCTTTCGGCCTGCTAGCTTCAATTTGTGAACCAATGCACATCGGCGGTCATGCGCTTGATCAGATTTTTCTGTCATCTTGAATTGGGTATATCGATTTCTGAAATTCAGCCACCTGATTGGATCAATACAGTTTTATGCTTCATTCTGTTGAAAGTGCATCATCCATGTGACCCTCCCCACCAGAACCAGCATCCATGCATAGTCTTGAAGACTTGTTTGCCCATATCTATTATCTGAAGCTTTTCTCAACCAGCCTGATGGATTTAAAGGGAGTCCTGAGCCTGAGGGCGTTCTTTTGACTTTTATTCACAAACTTCAGTCTGCTTTAGATGATGTTGCTCCTGCAAAATGGATAATGCCCTTTTCAAAATCCAGTAAAAATAAACAATGGTTTAGAAACCCTTGTGTAGAGGTGTGGTATAAATGACTTATCATATTATATCATAGATGCTTGCTACATTGAACATTGTGCTATTGGAACCATGTCCCTTTAATCCTGTCTCCTCCTTGTGCTTTAATAACCATGCCGGGCGAGAAACGCCGGCACGAGAGTTAATATGAATTCCATTTATTCTTCATGAAGCTATCCGGAGTTAACCCGGAGTCAATGCGGAGGTCCCTGAGGAGTGACTGCTAGATGCCTTCCACCGACCCAAGAAAATGCCAGCAAGTGCAGATGTGTGTGTCCGTGTCTACGTACGGAACCTACAGAGGACATGGAGCTGGCCCCAGAGAACAATGATTCGCCTTTTGAGACATCGGAACGCCTGAACCTGCCTAATGGTGGAGAGATCGCAGTCGCGGTACCAACAACTCAGGTGAGCGCGTCAGTTAGCAATTCTTTTATTATATATGACACCGTGGATATGGAAAAAAATTATATTGCTCAGACTTTACTTCTCGTTCCACCTAAACCTTGTGAGAGCCGCGACTCGTGGGATTCCAGCCACAATTTTTCTCAGGAGGCATATCTTTCTGGCAATTGGCAACATCATAACGAAGATTGGATGATGGGCCCTCTGCCACCCATTAAATTCATGGCATGTAGGATGGAGATCATGCGTCCTTACACTCCTTGTCCCAAGGGTTCTCAACTCCCGCCCCTTCTCGCCATGGCATTCCTGTGGTTATAACCATAGCGGATGGTGGCATCAATACAGCTTTGGAAATCGGCTGGGGGACTAAGGAGGGGTTGGGCATAGGAATTGTGAAGGGATTAGGTGACGGAGCCGATGTGCGGATTGGGCAGTCCGCTAACACCTTGAAATCTTTAATGCCTCAGAATTCTTTTTTATTGGGCCAGTGATTCCCTCCCCACTAAGTCAAAGATCGCCAGAGGCGAGCCTGTTACAGCCAACCTACCTGTTTCCATCTAACTCCCCTCAGTGCGGGTATCAAGAATATCGCTGGATATTGTGTAAATCCACTCCTTATTGAACTCTCAACAAAAAAGAAATGATTTGTTTAGTACACCGGCCGAAAAGGGGATGCCAAGAATGTTGGATTCCACTGCGAAGATAATGCTGAGTAACGCTATCGACCCTATCAAACTGGGTGGGAGCCTTAGCCTAAAATCCCAGAATCTGCAAGTGAATCGTGATGCACGATCAACGGCTGATTATGCTCCTCTCCAAGCCCTGAACGCATGGGAGGAAGATCTTTTTCCAGCGAACCAGCTCTTACCTCAGAGATCCAGCTCTACCACTTCGGAGATGTCCGATACGAGATCTGAGATAGATGTGACCACTGCTCCAATTCTGCATCAGAGCTAAAAAAATGTGACAACTTTATTTTAACAAGCCACCAACTATGATGGAAATTCAAAACAATGACATGGCAGCTCTGACGATATACTTAACTCCAGTTCTAAAAATATTTGATTCTCTAAGCGAGTTTGATAAGGATCTAGCGACTTTACTCGCGATGATTCACTCTAAGCAGATTTATATGGAATCCTTCACAATGAAAATTCAATCTCGACTAGATAAAGAGGCGGAGCAAATGGCGCAATGGCAGGCCCAACTATTTGATTTAGCAAGGGGGGAACATGTGGATAAATCAACATTGACGGCTTCAATTGTCGACCTGATGACGCTGATGAGGCATGAATTCCATCCTCTGCGAAATCAGAGTGGAAATACGAGCCATACACCCACAGGAAATAAAGACCATTGGTTAAATCTTTAACCTGAACTCTCAGTGCTGACAAAACCTAACGCTAAAAACATTAATTGGGGTCAGGGCATCTTACCAGCTGTGAGTCCTGATGGAACAGTGGAAGGATCAGAACAACAAAGACCTCTGAAGACTCCGACTATGAATGGTCTGAGTAAACCCTCGCTGTCTAATACCATAGACACTGAGGGGGCCTTGGGGCTACCGCCCAGAAGTCAGACCCAGACCCTGACAGTAATAGGTGGGGTTTCCATGGCAAACCCTGGAGAAGTTCTTTAAATTCCAAAAATGTATGGGAGTAACCGTATGCAGTGCGCTCAACTTCCTTCAATTATGTCAAAATGCAGCAGATAATACACATGAGGTTCCCCTCGGTACCTCAAAAGTAATGGACAATGATGATTGGGGTGTGTAGTTATACTGCGCAAACAGACTTTGTGTTACAGTAATCAATACTCTATAAAATAGGTTTCGAATCCCACAGCATAATCAAGAAATACAGATGTAGCCGTCCAATATGAGAATGATGGTTTATTCTATGCACAGCCGACACGTGTTTCAACCAATCGGTCGTTTTCAAGGCAATTAGTTCTGGGGATGAATCCCTAGCTGGTCATTCGCAAAACTTCTTGTGTGAATTCAGTTGATTAGAACGTTGTAGTGTGATGCTTCTTTCATTAACCATTAATCTAGGCCATCGTGGTTCAGGGCTTTAATGCCTTAGGGTGGGTTATAATGTGGCACGTTGGCCTGTCCGTATCAAGAATTCCATTGAATTAATAAGGTCCCAAAACCTTGTAGTCTATGGCCCCAGGATGTATCCCAACAAAATGCCTGCAGGAGATGACCTTGTGCATAGAATAAACCACCATTATCATATTGGATGGCTACATCTGTATTTCTTGATTATGCTTTGGGACTCGAAACCTATTTTAGAGCATTGATTACTGTGACACAAAGTCTGTTTGCGCAGTATAACTACACAGCCCAATAATCATTGCCTGTAGAAGTTCTTAATGAGGAACGGTCCGGTCCAACGCTATATGTGGAAGTTCCAGTGAAAGACACTCCTGTGGAATAAGCTTTCGCAATCTTCCAAAAACAATCAATTAGATCGGTACCGGCCGGTTTGGCTCAAAAGAAGTAAAAAAAGTAGACCCAAAATTAAAATGTTCACATTAAACAGCTCAAGAGCTTTTTTGCCAAACTTAAGAACACCACCGGTGAGAGAAGATTCAAATACAAAGAGCGTGACTACAATGAACAAGCAGCCGGGAAGTATGGCCAAAGAAACTCAACAAATGGCTGCTGATATGAAGAAGGGTACGGAGTCAGAACTGGCCTCAGAACTGGATCAAAGGAACATCTTAATGAACTTATCAGGCTATATGTCGGAAGAGATGGGGGTAGAAGAAAACCCACCTGTATTGATTAAAGAAATCTCGATGGAGGAAATATCAGGTGATGATCTTGAAGCCTCAGCACTACATAATAGTGTGCTCTCAACTAATACATCGAGAGAATTATTGGTGGCCTCGCGAGAAGTGACGTTTATGACATTGGAGCAAAAACACTATTTCCAGCAAAAACCTAGCTGTGTGGTTAGATCAGACTGCCCTGCAGCAAGAGATAAATAAAGCTGAGATACCCTGTTTGAATTTTGATCTGCCAAGACAAACACCGGACAATAGCACAGTGACTATTGAATGAATTTTAAGATCACAAGGTGGTTTGATTTTGATCAAGGCTAATGTGCTAAAACTCCTCCACTTCCTTCCAAAATTGAAATGCATCCACTCTAACGATATCAAAATTGTGCAATTTGTGGATGAAGTGAGAATGGATTGGGTCATTCTACATCTATTCTCACCTTGGGCCAAAAATGCTTTAATAGATAGCTCTGCGGCTTTCCTACCCTTAGGTTTTTAACTCTCCAGAGACCTCATTAAAAATGAAGTAAAAAACTTGAGTAGAACTAGCCGAGATATCAGGACTCCAAAATGGATTAATTCAAGAGAGCCAAATAACCCATGCATAATTAGTGAAAGGACGACACAAGGTTGGGCAATAGGAGAGAAAAGATTCCAGCACATACCAAGAAAATTTGATACAAGGTACACGACCTCAGTTAGAAATGTTAAAACGCAAGATAATGTGGCTTCTAGTGTAAGATCGAGAGGCCTAACTCCTCAACCTGCTCTGTCATCCTTACATTGTACCTCAGCTTAGCAGTCAAGGGAGTTGTGTCTCTCCCCCTGAGTCTATGTTCCTGGAATACAAGACGTTTTACTCATCTGTTTGAGGAAGGAAACTCGGAATAACAATCTTATGATTTAATCTGCTTACAAGAAACATGGATGCAAAAGACCCCGCTCTGTGATGGGTATATACCCTACCTAAACCCGGCTCTTCTGAGTATGATTTAATCTGCTTACAAGAAACATGGATGCAAAAGACCCCGCTATGTGATGGGTAAATACCCTACCTAGACCCGGCTCTTCTGAGTAATGCTAGGCGCCCGTTGTCAAGCCTGCTGACTCTGGTGTTCTGCTTAATTTATGCTTAGTTCAAAATGGCGCGGGTGCAATGCATTCTGGAAGCATTGGAAGGAATGTTGGATATTTACTTCACTCCGCAGTGAAAGGCTGTACACATTTAATGTTGGATATTTACTTCACTCCGCAGTGAAAGGCTGTACACATTTTGCTGAAGTGTTAGATTCACAGTGCTGAGACAAACATGCTTTTTCAAACTTGGTATGCAGTCAAGGCCATTTCTGCTGGGAAAAGCTAACGTTGTTATGACTTGCTACTGTTCTCCGTGGAGCATGTTATTAGAGCAGGGAGGCCCTGCATTCCTTGGGGGAGCTCTCGATTGACCCAGCTGGCAACCGACGGCTGTTCCTCAACTGAGCAGGTGCAATTCCAGAAGGTTCGAGAATTAACTCCTTTTTTAGGAGTGCCTATATAGGCGGAAACCTGGAGGGGTCAGGTGAGACTTCAGCCAGAGAAGGACGCTCTGTCTGGCCTTCCTGTGAGCTTTGGCACTCTCGTCCTGGCTGTCCCTGGGGTCTTCCAGCCGCTTCTGGACGAGATGAGGAATGATAATACGCTCACGGTGATGTATTTTATTTTGACTTCTTCACTTTTTCTGTGATCTATGTCCATATTAGTTTTATGAGTTATTTCTATGTACCTGTAATCTTTGAATAAATAGCCGTAAAGAGCTGATTATCTTCTAAAGCGTGCGTGGCTGTGAGTTATTGTGTCTGTCTATTTTTGGGTTGAAGTATTTGCTCGATAATTGCATTGGTGATTTATGGTAGTTCCGTGCACTTTTCAGAGGAGAGCAATACATCTGGTTAAGTCCGCTCGTAACCTTAGAGTACATGAGGTAAGAAACCACAACCCGTTCTTCCAGATCACGATTATCTCAAGACTCTCTGGGAATAAGTCGATACAAAATCCCCTGGTAATATGTAATCCATACTGGAACCCAGCGGGTATTAATGACAATGTCTTCATTGAACGGTACTCTCAGTTATAGATGGCCTACAAGTGTGTTACAAAAAATATGTGGAAATCTGAATATCCATCTATTTGATAATAAGGGAGCTCAGGTACTCTGCCACAAGCTTTCTAAGAAATCACCAATATGGACGGAAGAACTACGAGAAAGGTCTATCTTCCTCCTTAATGGACAACTTTGTGAGGATATTCCACCGATCCCCACCTGGAGGAAAGGAACTTCGGTAGCATGCCTGGATTATATTTTTGCCTCGCTGGAAATTATTCCTGATTTGAAGGCCCTGAAGGCTGTTGAAATGTCCAACAGTGATCATTGTATGTTGGCATTAACATGGAATGGTATGCAAGAAGGACGTTCTCTGATAAACTGCCCAAAACTAAATTTATCAAGTGGGAAAAACAGGCTGCAAATCCACCCATCAGATGTCCCGGTGATGATGGTAAACTATCTAACAAACTCCCTAATGAGCCCCCAGAGGCAGGAATACGACTGAGTTTCGGAACCGTATAAGGTTGCAGATAGAATAAAATCTAAAGTTGTCTCCAAAAATGACCATGCCTATAACAGAGAGGTGGTCGAAAAGAGGAAGATCTATCAAGCTGACCTAAGGAAATTAAAGGCTAGTCGAGGGATTGACCAGACCATCTGTATCAAACAAATGAAACAAAAGTATAAGAACTGGCTTCGCATATCAAAGGCACAACGCTTACAATGGGATGCAGAAATAATGCTGAACACTTTGGCCACTCACAATACACGAGAATTATGGTCTTTATTGAATGGTCAATACAGAACTTCTATTCTTTTGACATCTGCCGTTCCAGAATCAGTATGGATTTCCCATTTCGCTGCTCTATATGCAAGGGTATGTAGAGAACGCTAAAGGAAAGTGCAACATAGATTGGGACAGAGATGAAATCCTGGGCCTAATTAAAAAATTGAATACCTCAAGAGCTCCTGGCCGGGACGGCTTATCCAACAGTGTACTGAAAGCCAATCCTGACGCATTGGCTAATTCTGCTCACTGTTTTTTGCCGCAATAAATAATAAAAAACAGATGCCAGAATCTTGGAAAAATGCAATATTTATTCCAATCTTTAAGCATGGAGGCAGATCTATTCCAGCAAACTATTGCCCAATTGCACTACTTGATCCATTAAGAAAGCTATTTGCCTCCGTTCTTTTTCGCCGCCTGACTTCTTGGTCTAAACAAACTAGTAGAG
This sequence comes from Ambystoma mexicanum, assembly GCF_040938575.1. NCBI lineage: Eukaryota > Metazoa > Chordata > Amphibia > Caudata > Ambystomatidae > Ambystoma > Ambystoma mexicanum. Next base: position 319,012,446 of record NC_090926.1, on the reverse strand, counting down.
CCACACAGACTGGTTTTGTTAAAGGAGTGGGGACAAATGTTAATTTCGTTGTGCTCAATTTATTAAAATTGGAGGCGATCAGGCCACCAGGGGGTGCACATATTATGGCAGCCTTAGTGCCGTGCTCCCTTGAAGCTGGGCCGTTAAGGGGATTGAGCCCCCCCTAAAGACCACTGAGGATAACAGAGTCCAGGAACCGTGAGGTGAACACCTGGAGCGTCCCCAGACGAAAGACTGACCCTCAGGGACCCCCACAAGAATGAGTTTGGGACTTCGCCTGCCTCGGGCGCTGGAAAGGGGAGGCCCCGGTGGAGAACCCGATCAAGTAACTGTGCTGAGGATGCTGCGGTGTTCGGGAACTGCAGCAGACCATCCAGAAGGTCCGCCCAAAATCAGGTGCCCCCGAAAACCCCCACGCCCATGTCATGGGTGGGGCAGAGGTTGTGGTGGCCGTGTGACAGGCCCCCATTGAGAGCTGCCTGGTGAGAGGCGCCAAGGGGAAGCCAGCCCAGACACTGCGGGTCTCGGGCTGGCCAGTGCCCAGAGAAGACTCTCTCCCCCTCGGGGTTGAGCAGATGCAGACAAGATGAGGAGAGCTGGGGATCCCGAGAAGAGACACGGCTGGGGACAGAAGCAGAGCACCAAGAGAGGGCCAAAAGAGAGGGGTTAAAAGACACATGCACAAAGAGTCAACGTGGGAGCAGAAGAGGGACACGCAGGCGAGGAGATGTGCTGCTCTCCGCAACAGACACAGAGAGGAATTCACAGGCCTGAGGAGGGACCTGGAACGGGGTGGGAGCTCTCACCAGCAGATTCTCGTGGCAGGGGATGCTGCCTGGGCCCCTCTGGACACCTACCCACTGCCAATTGGGGAGGCCAGTATCTGTAACTGTCACCCCCCGGGCATTCTACAAACAAGAGACGAGGAGTGAGAGGACCTGCCGATCCTGAGTAGCCCTCTCCATCACTGGTGACAACAAAAAAACTGCTCCCCGGGGATCATTCACAGAGAGTACCCTGGAGGGGGATGACCAATGTTGGGGCAGCAACCCGGGACGTGGAGTGAATGAGAATAAGGGGGGGCATACCCCAAAGGGGGCCGCCCGGAGGTGGTGTACCACACTGGCCAGTTGAGGGGGCAAGTAGCCAACAACGAAGACATTCTCCCAGGACTCGGGGGCTGGAAATCTGACCGAAGAACGATTTAGGCCAAAGTGAAAGACCCCTGCGGCCCTGACCTTCTTGGGTGGTGGCCCTCGAACCTGAGCCCGGGGCGTGTGCCCACCTGAGTGAGGCCCAACTACACATCTTCATTACCTAGAGCAAAACTTGACAGCCGGGCAGCTGCAAGGTGAGACCCCTTATCGGAGGGGAAGCGGAATTGCTCAATTCACCCTGCTGCACAAGCACTTCTGTATCCCAAGGGGACAAGGCGGACCCATCTGGGGCTTGGGCCTATATACACTTTCCTCCCCAGGGGTGAGGCCCCATCCGAAGTGGGGACTGCCTATGCAGGGACACGGGAGGCTGACCATGGGCTCCGGGGTCCTGGGTGGGGGGTCCCCTCTCCACCAGGACACCCATAAATGCATACGACAAAGCAGCACAGTGCACAGAGGCTCCCGAGAAGGTGATCTCTATGAACAACAGGGCGATCAAGGAATACTGAACTGAGATTCCCTCCCGCCGCCAGCCATCCCCGGACAGGGCGAGGGCCCCCAGGAGCCAACGCTGGGGCGTGTGCCCGCCTTGGTCGGAGTCATCATTCCACAGAGCCTACCTCATGGTGAGAGACTAGTGAGAGACAAATATTGCCAAACCCAGAAGAGGCCGCAAGAGCACAACCTATCCGGCCGGCGGCCACCCACCCAGCGTACTAGTAGCAGACTGGATAGAGTTGCATGAGCTGGAAGAAAACCCTCCAGGAATTCTGCTTCCGGGAGACTCCGGGGGATCAGGGGAGGCCAGGACTGGAAAGCGAGATGGCCCAGGCAGAAATAACCAGCAAAGGACACTATGACCATGGAAAGGGGCTTCACCACAGTGCTCCAGGAGATAAGGGACATGCGCTCAGACATAAGCCAAAAGCTGGAGAAAATGGACCAAAGAGTGGACCAGGTGGAGGCTAATCAGTCGTCTAGCACCGTCATGAAGCGCAAATAGATACCAGACTGTCAGCCCTGGAAAAGAAAGATGAGGAAAGAGCCCTTCAAATGGACGATTTTGAAAAGAGGGAGAGGAGGAACAACCTCTGGTTTTTCGGGATCCCTGAGACAGACGGCGAAACAGAGAGGGACATATGCCGAGTGATCAGAGATGTGATCCACCTCCTGTTTGGGAACGAAGCGACAACGGAACCCACGATAGACAGGGCACACAGAGCAGGAGGCAGAGCAGGGGGCCCCCGCTCCATCCTGGTGCGCTTCCACTACAATGTGGAAAAAAAGAAAATTCTGGAAGAAGCCAGGAAGGCCAATAACATTACATATAACAACACAAGAGTATCAATCTTTCAGGACCTCTCCGCACTTACACTGGTGAGACGATGACTATGTCGTCCACTGACTCAACAAGGTACCGGTGGGGTTACCCCTTTTCTCTCTCTTTCGAACACATGGGCCAAAGATCCCACCTGGTCACTGAAGACGATATTAAGGGGGCGATCCAGTAATACATGGAAACCACCGATGACCAAAGATGACCCACAGGGGAAGCAGCGAGTGCAGGGAGGGAAAAGCAACATGAGAGACCGCAGACGAATCCCAGGATCTAGAAAGTTCAAGAAACTGAACACCCCCTCACCGCCCTACAGAGCGGGCCCGGAATGTTCTAACTGGTGATTGAGACCTTCGCCTGGAAGAAGTTTAGAGACTGGTGTATGGACGTGACACGCTTCCCCTGAGTTAAGCGGGGGGCTCAGACCACGATGTTAACTTGCGAGGGGCCCCACAGAAGTGGGCACAATGGTGGTCAAGCCGAGTACCAGGAATTCTTGGATGTTTTGGCTAGGCGCCGGGGGAGGTGGGAGGGAGGAGACAGGGGAAAGGCACAAAGAGTGTGGTAGGAGGCGAGGAGGGGAAGTTGGGGTTAAGCTCCACCCAGGGGGGAAGGAGGTCAGGGTGGAAAGGGGCGGGTGAGAGGGTAAGATGGAGTGCTGTTGGTTTCAACCATACAACATACCCCACTAGAGGGGCCAAGACACAGTGAAATAGACCAAATGGACATCCTGGGGATACTTACTAGTGATAACCTCACACTTAGCAATGGCTGACCACCTACCTGTGCTGGAAATAGGCTCCCTAAACGTCAGGGGAATTAACCCCCCCATGAAAAGGTCATTACTTGGTAGGGAATTTAGACAGGCCAAACTGGACCTGCTCTTCCTCTAGGAGACCCATTGGACGAAGGGGAAAGAACCGAGCCTCCGGGGTGGAGGGATAGGGGAAGTATTTCATGCCGTGTACAAAACAAAACTGGCCAAGGACGGGCTTCAAAACGGAGGCATCGATGGGGGATCCAGAGGGACGTTACCTGTTTATTAAAGGAGGGCTACAGGGCTACAGTGATCCTAGCTAACCCTGGTAGTGATGTATGGTCCAAATGAAGGTCAGGCGCTGTTTTCGGAGGAGGTAAAGGACAAATTGAGACTCTTCATGGAGGGCACCCTAATAGTAGGTGGGGGCGTCAACGTGGTAATAGACCCCTTGAGAGACAGGAAGAGAATGACATCTCTGCCCCCCACCCCCAGTGGTGGATAACCCCACATCACGCAGCTTCCGCAGAATCAATCCTGAACTGGGCTTAGAGGACACACTCCCGAGCGCAACCAAGGGGGGCCCCCATACACATATTACTCCAAAATCCATGCAACCTTTTCGAGGATAGATTATATTCTGGTGGACAGTTCCCTACTTCCCCATACGTTGGACCTAAGGGTGGACCCAGTCCCCTGGTCCGATCATGACCTGGTAAGAATTACTATGATGGGAGGTTGGGGTCAACAGCTAAGGGGGAGGTGGAAATGCAACAATGCCCTGTTGAAGGACTCTGTCACTGCTAAAATGGTGCTGGAAAACATTGTAGAATATTTTGACCTGAATGACAATGGAGAGGTCAGCCCCCATATACTATGGGACGCCTTTAAGGCCACAATACGGGGGGTCCTGATAAAAGCAGCGGCACGAAAATAAAAGGGAGAGGGAGGACCAGGAAAAGGCCCTTCGGGGGAAAATTGCAAAGTTTCAACCAGTGCAGGTGCCTGGAGCATCCATTACACTGGATCAAGCAGAGACACTTCACCAGTATAAGACCCAACTAAAGCATCTGCTGCTGGATAAGATGGAGCGGAACCTTCAATTCTCAAACAAAAATACTATGATAAGGGGGATAGGGAGGAAAGAATTCTGGTGTGGAAACTGAGGGAATCCCAGAAGGGTAGGCTGGTTAAAGCCATGGTTTCAGACGAGGGAACGCTTACACACGATACCCCAAGTATAAGGGAGACCTTTAAACATTATTATGAAAGTCTATATGAATCTGTGTTCAATGGAGATGATATCCAGATCAAAGACTTCTTCAAGAAAATTCCTATACTGGGCCTAGAGAGAGACAGGGCAGACAATCTAGTGGCCCCAATTTCGGCAGAGGAGATTGTTCAAGTTATAAAGGGAATGAAAGGAGGCACCTCACCGGGGAAGGCGGGTTCTCAGTGAAATTCTACAAACTGTAACACTCTACACTTGCCCCGCACCTAGCCAAAGTATTTAACGCTGTCCTCGAGGGGTATATCCTGCCCGAGACAATGATGCGGGCTATCATAGTGGTGTTACCAAAGGAAGGAACAGACCCGGCTAAGTGCTCCTTTTGCCGTCCTATATCTTTACTCAACACAGATGTCAAGATCCTAGCTAAGGTACTCGGTCAAAGGATGGAGGGGATTATGCCCTCCTTGGTCCACAGGGACCAAGTGGGCTTTATAAGGGGCGCCAGGGATCCAACAACATCCAGAAGACCATTGACCTGGGCCAATAGGCTCAGGAATCCGATCTCAATCCCTGTCTACTTTCTCTCGACTCTGAGAAAGCCTTCGATAGGGTGGAATGGAGGTACATGACGCTCCTCCTACAAAAGATGGATTTGGGGAACACATGAGAAATTGGGTAGGCACCCTGTACAGTGCTCCCACGGCGAGAGTGCAGATAAATGGGTAACTCGCTACTTCTTTTGCCCTATCCTGGGGCACGAGACAGGGATGTCCCTTATCCCCCCTGCTATATGTGCTTACGATGGAACCCCTAGCCATAGCAGTGAGGGCCCACCCAGGAATAAGAGGAATTCAAAGGGGCCAGGTGGAATTTAAACTTTCCCTCTTCGCAGATGCCATATTGGGCTACTTAGTGGATCCGCACTCGCAGTTCCCGCCCCTTCTCTCCCTCATTGGCACCTTCGGGGCCTTCTCGGGGTTGAAGATCAACAAATCCAAATCCATGCTGTTACCCCTCCGGGCACATGACCCGATCTTGGACCTCTGGACACTTTCCTGGGGTGAGGGTGCAAAAATGTAACCTCCAATATCTGAGTGTGAGCCTCACGAGGAATCTCTCGCCGCTGGCGACAACTAATTATGCCCCAATATGGACCAGCATTAAGAAAGATCTAAAACGTTGGTGTAACATGATTCGGTGGTACGGCCGTATGACGGCGGAAAAGATGAATGTCCTGCCGAGACTATTATACCTATTCACAGACCTCCCCACAAAGGTTTCGCAATATATTTTCAAAGAGCTCCAGTACATAAATTAATTTGGCAAGACAAGACCCTGAGGACCAAGAGAACCACTCTCACCCTCCCCAGGGAGGAGGGGGGCTTCGGCCTACATGACTTTCGTTACTACTACAGAGCTGCCCAACTTCGGGTCCTCCTGGAACATATGAAAGACAAAAAGGGGACGTACTAGTCTTACTTGGAAGACATGGATACACACCCACTCAAAGTAAGGGACCTACTATGGGACCCGGGTAAGGCCATTCAGGGCAGAATAGTCGACCACCCCACCCTCGCGGTGCTGTGGTCCTTGTGGAAGGAGGGTACACAAACAGGTCACTTATCAACATGGCCCTCCCCGATGATCTCGCTATGGGGCCTAGTTGTTAAACTGGGTGATAGGGGATTTCGGAAGGCGCAGAACTGGTTAAATGGGGGCCTGGAAAGGGTGGGACAATTATTCCAGCAGGGAGAATTTCTATCATACGAGGAGGTGGTTGAAGCCCTGGGACCTGACATGATCACAATATTCGAGTACCTAAGGCTGAAGGCCCTCCTGTGTGACCGGAAATGGGGAGAAAAATTCAAGAGATCACTTACCCCCTTTGAGAAGGTTCTCGACTCAGTCGATTCAAGGAAAGGGATGGTATCAAAATAGTAAAACGTAATAAACACTAACAACTTAATAGAGAGACGCGAATTCCGACAGTATTGGAATGATTTGGCAGGGGAGGAACTTTTCAGAGGAGGCATGGGGCAAGGTCTTTAAAATAGCTTTCCACAGGAATCTTTTCACAGCTGACATGTAACATAACTTCAAGGTACTCCAGGGATAGCATAGAGACCAGCTTAAAATATCTAAGATATTCAAGGGGGCATCCCCGCGATGCCCGAAGGGGTGTGGCCGGGTGGGCTCCAGGGACCACATGTGGTGGCACTGTCCACAGATACAAAAATATTGGGAGAACCTGCGGTGTGGATGGCGGAAGGTCACAGAGGAATTGCTCCAACAAGACCCGCTAACAACGTTACTGGGTCTGCCACCAAGAGGCTCAGTCATGTGCAGATACTCCAGAATGTGGGAGACGATGCTGCGGGCAGGGAGGGTGGCCCTGGCACAGAAATGGAAAAGCTCTATGATTCTGAATTTAAAAAAATGGTTGGTTAAAGGGAAAAACATGTTCCTAATGGATTAATTGACGCCCATGGTGATTGAAGAAACGGGCACCTTCCAGGCAGCCTGGGACGGGGTGAGACAGAAATTGGGATGGGAAGAGCATTGTGGGAAAGAAACATTTCAATTGGTATGAAGGAGGGAGGCGGAGGCACCACAATGTGGGCGATGGGGTGAGTGGGGAGGCACCCCCTCCCCACTGGGATAAGGGGAGAGGGGAAAGGAAGCAGGTGGGTAGGGAGCGCTTATTAAGTTAACTATAATGATACTTCAGGACACAATAGGATGTCTCACTGTGCTGGTATACTAACACCGGGAATGACGTCCCCTGAAGGACTGATGGCTTATGGACAAGAAACCACCATTGAGGTTCGTTGGTTATGGGGAGGGTTGGGGATGGGGGAAATGTTATGTTTATAAGGACGGATAAGACGTAGAAAAGATTGACACTGACGGTCCTTGTTGCAAGTTTTGCCTAAATGCTAATAACAATTTAAGTTTAAAAAAATAAAAATAATAATTGGAGGCGATCAGATCCAAAACCAGAACACACATGGCCTTCATTGACCTTAAACAGGCATTTGATAGTGTGGATCAAAATAAATTGCGGCACAAATTACAGACATGGAATTGTCCCCGGACCTACGAGCGGCAATACTAGCACTCTATTTAACTACCTCAGTGCAGGTGAGACTCTCGGGAACTGACACCATCTCGAAGAAAATTGACACCTGAAGTGGCTTAAAACAGGGGTGTGTTACATCTCTCTTGGCGATTCCATCAATCCCGTCAGTTCACGCTATTCAGTTACCACAAAACACCTCCAGTATGGAGGAACCCAGATCTACCTTCGGCGGTCATGTGTTTCTGCCCTCTCTGATCGAGCGGGTAGCCACGCCCCAACTTCCTGGATTGTTTATCCAGATACGCGGAAGTCGTCTCATCGCGTTGCTACTCTAGTAAGAGTCCCGCTACGCTCCGTAAGTACGCTTACCATATTTAACCTTAAGCCTTGTGGTATAATTAGTTACTCTGACGAAAGATCTTCCTAAGACTTCCCTTCTTGGTTTACCTCCTTTTGTCTGTTTATTCCTGCATTATTAGATACGCCATTCCACGCCACTGCTAACGTGAATCATTGGGACATTCTCCGACAGTCAGCCTGTCTCGGAGACCCGCTCGGTGTGTAAACATATGTGGCAGCATATTTTTCTATTCTGTGCTCAAACATCTGTGCACGTATTACTAAGGTTTGTGATTTTTGTACCCAATGTTAGGCATTATCCGTAGGTTTACTTTATGGTCTTTCTCTCTGGTCCGCCCGAATTCCTCTTCCTCTCAAAGGCTGCAGATTAACGGATCATTTGGTAAGGCTATACACAAACCTTATCACTCATTAGTGTCTTTCCTTACTGCATGCTTAAAACCTATTTGTGTATTACCTTCCCCTCCATTAGTCTCTTCAGGCCAGAATTCTGCTCTCACTTCCTGGGAATCCTGACCTGGCTGGCAGGAACCAGGAGTATATCCTTGGATCCATGGTAAGGCTTATCCTTCAACCACATGACTTACAATACCTCTCTCATTTCTACTTTCAACCATACTGTCATGAACCATCGGACGCGTCCCTTCTGGGCTTCCTGGTCCCTGACACATAGGGTCTTGCACTCAGCAGTACTCCCAACATGGCCGTCAAACATGGAATGCTGTTTACCAGCTTCTGCGTCGGACGCATCATGTTCTATAAAGAAGACACGCCCCCGTGGCCCTGCGCGTCTCAACGCTACTGCTTGCAGTGGCTAGACGTGTGCTGCCGTAGTTCGCTCTTGGTAACTACTTTGATTCCTGGTTCCTGGCACCTATTATTCCTCCTCATTCATTCCTTTCCTTTTTGTCCCCTCTTGCATCCCGGATCTCTGTATACCCGTTTTCCGAGTACACTCTTCCTCGTTTTTCCAGGACTTCCCAGACATTCTGAACGTTCCAGGAGTCGGAACGCTGAACGCACGCTGGAACCCGAGGACATACGCACAAGACCCGAACTGTGTGCAAGAAGACTCCATCGAAGAACTCCAATAAACAACACAGGCAGGTGAGAAGGGGGGAAACCTGTGACAGATTGAGACGCCAACAAACTGAAATTTATACGGACATGGAGGCAGCAGTTCAAGACCTCATGCGCGGCATGCAGGAGTTAACAACAGAAGTGCAGAACCTTGAAGCCGAGAATGCCACATTAACACAATTAGTCCTGTCATCATGATTCCGCTACCAAGGAAAGCGTATTGCTGGGCAGAGTAGTGGATAAATATGATGGTTCATCAAAAACCCTTTGCGGATTCCTTGGTTCGTGTTTAGTCCACTTTACCTTTAAGCCCTACTACTTCTCTACCCCCAGGGCAAAGGTGGGCTTTATGATTTCGCATGTTTCCAGGAATGCATTAACTTGGGCTACGCCCTTAGTTGACTATGATGGGTTTGTACAGGCTCTAATGACCATGTTTGACCGCCCAGAACAGGTCTACAGTGCCCAGGAACGCCTACTGGATTTCCAACAAGGTTACGAGGATATTCTTACCTATGTGACATGCTTTAAGCAACTGGCCAAAGAAGCAGATTGGTCCTCAGAAGCCTGCTTTACCCTTTTTCTAAGAGGACTGAATGAAGGAATGAAAGATGAGCTAGCCAGGGTGGCTCACCCAAGTTCCTTCCAGGCTCTTATGGACCTCTCTTTACAGATAGACTTCCGTATCCAGGAAAGGAAGGCGGAAAAGAAGAAGACTAAAATGCCTTATCAAAAGACCTCCATAGAACCTTCCTCTAAACCTGAGCCCACTCCTGCCCCCAATACAGATCCAGAACCCATGCAACTGGGGGCCTTCCGCGGACCCATATCCCCGCAAGAAAGAATGCGATGGATTCACAATGGGCTGTGTATGTATTGTGACTCAGACAAACATCTTGTGAGAGAATGTCCCTTAGCTCCTCCATGGCGTTCGGGGAACGCCAGCTCCCGATCCTAGATGGAGCTCAGCTTCGGGAGAGAGATGTTTGCTCCACATCTATTCCATCCTTGAACTCTCCTGGACAAAACAATCTTGTGATCTTGCAGGCCTTTCTATCGCCATCCAAGAAAGAAACCTACCCCATTTTGGCATTGGTGGATTGTGGAGCCATGGCGATATTTATAGATCAAGATTGGGTCACTACCCGCCACATTCCATATGAAACTCGAGGCATCATGCAACCTGTAGAGGCTATCGATGGAAGACCTCTCTCTTTAGGACCCATAACCCTACAAACCAAAGAGATCCAGCTCTCGATAAATCATCATCTAGAGGTGATCAAATTTGACATCATAAAGTCTGCCCATTATCCAATGGTACTGGGTATGCCCTAGTTACAGAAGCACAACCCATACATCAACTGGGCAGCAGGATCCTTGTTTCTTGGTTCCGAGCATTGTATGTCTCACTGTCTATCCCTGGATTCCTCGTCAACATCTTCTGAAGGAACGCTGACAGACCAGCAAGGCCCATTCATGGTCTCAAATATTATCCAGGTCCCCATGGCCTATCAGGATTACACTGATGTGTTTTCAACTGCCATAGTTCAGGCCCTACCCCCTCACAGACTTGAAGATTGCGCTATTGATACTGAACCTCAGCAGTGATTCCTTTTGGAAGGATATTAATTCTATCCAAACCAGAGAAAAGGGCCCTCCGAGAATACCTGGATACCAACCTTGAAAATGGCACCATACGACCATCCAAATCTCCGGCGGGAGCTTCGTTGTTCTTTGTTCCCAAGAAAGATACTAAGGAGCTTAGGCCTTGTCTTGATTATCGTGGTTTAAATCAATGCACCCTCAAGGGCCGCTACCCATTGCCCTTAATCTCAGATATCCTGGAAGCAGTGAGAGGAGCTGTAGTCTTCACGAAATTGGATCTCAGAGGTGCCTACCATCTGATCCGTATAAAGGAGGGTGACGAATGGAAAACAGCCTTTACAACACCTTTTGGTCACTTTGAATACCTGGTCATGCCCTTCGGACTCGCCAATGCCCCAGCAGTCTTCCAACGTTTCATGGACCGGGTGTTCTCCGATATGCTGTTCCTCTTCGTCATAGTTTACCTGGACGATATTCTGATATACTCCAAGGACCATTTTAAGCATTAAGAGCATGTTAAGGCAGTCTTACAGCAGCTACGTGAACATAAGCTCCTGGCTAAACCCGAGAAATGCCTTTTCCATGTCTCTACTGTTCACTATCTAGGATTTGTCCTTAGTCCAGAAGGAATTGGAATGGACCATTCAAAAGTAAAAGCCATACTATCCTGGCCTGTTCCAACTACCATGAAACAGAGTCAATCCTTCCCGGGGCTTGCCAACTTTTACCGGAAATTCATACCTTCCTTTTCTGAGATAGTTCAACCGATCATTACATTGTTGAAAAAAGATACTCCCTTTCTCTGGACAGCAGCCCAAGATGAAGCGTTCCAACGATTGAAAGCGGAGTTTACACGAGCCCCCATCCTGGCTCAACCTGACATCGATCGATCTTTCATAGTGGAGACGGATGCCTCTAACTATGCCATCGGAGCAGTTCTAAAGCAGGAATTCAAGGACAACTTAGAACATCCCATCGCTTATCTTTCGCGAACCCTAACTCCCAGCGAGACTCTTTATTCTGTTTTGGAAAAGGAACGGTTAGCCATCCGTCAAGCCTTCACAGAGTGGTGTCATCTACTCCTGGGAGCAAAACATCCTGTTCAGGTCTGTACGGACCATCTGAATCTTCCAAGTTTTATAGTCTCTGGAATGTAGGAATAGTCGTCAAGCCCGTTGGGCCTTTTTCTTCGCCCAGTACCAGTTCCAGATACATCATGTCCCTGGAACACATAATATAATTGCTGACGCCTTATCCCGACGTCCCGACTACGAAACTCTTGAATATCGGTCCTTCCCAAAGATGTTTCCCCACACAATTTTTGTAGCCCAAGCAATCAGCCTCCTGGAAGACATTCGGATGCAAACCCAGTCCTCTGAGATCTGGAAGGAATTTACAGGGAAGAATCGATGGAATCTTAGAACAAAGGACGGGTATTTGTTCAAGGATAATGGCCTGGTCATTCCCACGCAGAGACTACGACAAAAGATTATGAACCTATGTCACGATACACTTCACTCATGACATCGTGGCATCACCAACACTCTCCGTCTAATACAAAGACAATTTTGGTGGCCAAAAATAAAGGTTGACGTTCAACTGTACATCCAAGCCTGTGCAGTCTGCAATCAAAACAAGCATGATAACAAGAGACCGGCGGGTCTCCTACTCCAACCAACGCTATCAACAAGGCCCTGGGAATTCATCGCTACAGACTTTGTTGTGGAATTGCCACCTTCCAGGGGATACATGACTATCATGGTCACCATTGATTTATTCACTCACATGGCTCATTTTACACCATTGTATAAACTACCATCTTCCTCAGAACTCGCTGGGATCTTTCCTGGAACACATATTCCGACTTCATGGACTCTCTTCCAAGATCATATCAGACAGAGGACCTCAATACATATCTCAATTTTGGAAACACTTATGCCGTATACTAGGAATCCAACGTGCCCTCTCCTCAGGTTATCATCCACAGACTAACAGAGCTACTGAACATGTGAACCAAACCCTAGAGCAATATCTTCGTTGTTTCACCACCAAGGTCCAGGACGATTGGTCACTCTTAATACCTGTGGCTGAATTTGCCTACAACAATTCAGATCACTCGGCTGTCAAAACCAGCCCTTTTTTTTGCAGCTAAGGATTCCACCGTTTGGTTCTACCATCCATTCTCCCACATCCTACACCAGTACCTACAGTCGACTCCTGGATTGAAACCCTCATCAACGTACACAAGGAAGCCAAAGAACACCTAGAATAGGCCCGAACTAACACCAAGCATTATGCGGACTCCAAAAGAAGACCAGGGCCTTCCTATGCAGTGGGTGATAAGGTCTGGCTATCCTCGAAACTACTGCCTTGACATTTACAACCGAATAAGTTCTCTCCCCGGTACTATGGCCCCTTTTCCATAAAGGAAATCATAAACCCAGTGGCCTTCCGACTCAAACTACCAGACTCCTGGAAGAGGATCCATCCAGTATTTCACACATCTCTAATGAAACCATATGTCCAGTCCTCACGGACTGCCCCAAGGTCTACCCATGTAATTGTCGATGACCAGCTGGAATACGAAGTGTCCAGAATATGTGACTCCAGGTACAGACGTGGTCAGCTACAGTATCTGGTTGAGTGGAAAGGGTACCCTCCCAGTGAACGCACCTGGGAACCAATCTCAAACCTAAATGCCCCCAGATTACTCAGAAGGTATCATTTTATACACCCGGGCATGAACCATCGGACGCGTCCCTTCTGGGCTTCATGGTCCCTGACACATAGGGGCTTGCACTCAGCAGTACTCCCAACATGGCCGTCAAACACGGAATGCTGTTTACAAGCTTCCGCGTCGGACACATCACGTTCTATAAAGAAGACATGCTCTGCGGCCCTGCGCTTCTCAACGCTACCGCTTGCAGTGGCTAGACATGTGCTGTCGTAGTTCGCTCTTGGTAACTTCTTTGATTCCAGGTTCCTGGCACCTATTATTCCTCCTCATTCATTCCTTTCCTTTTTGTCCCCTCTTGCATCCCGGATCTCCGTGTACCTGTTTTCCGAGTACACTCTTCATCGTTTTTCCAGAACTTCCCGGACATTCTGAACGTTCCAGGAGTCAGAACGCTGAACACACGCTTGAACCTGAGGACGTATGCACAGGGTTATACAAGACCTGAACTGTGCGCAAGAAGACTCCATCGAAGAACTCCAATAAACAACACAGACAGGTGAGAAGGGGGGGAACCTGTGACACATACTGTCATTCTGTCATTATTAGAGTTCTTCACAAGAGGACCTCTGCATGATATAAAGACCCCGCTCAACATTGAGGAACCACCACTGCTGCCCGCAGGAGTCCACATACCCTAGCAGTACACCACAGGGTTTTATCCCCTTTGGGGGTTTTCCCTGGAGGCTCCACCACATTCTAGCTTCATTTGGCTGAATTGTGGAAGAGTTTCTAGGTGAGCCTCACTATCTTCTAACTACAACCAAATTGGATCCTTGAGGTCCTGAGTGGAGGTGGGTGCCATTTATGAATGCCAAAACGTTTGTTATTGTAGATTGCTTATATAAATCATAATAGTTAACAGGGTGCCTCTTGGTGGCCATTTTGTTTAATCCTTACATCTCAGATCTGGCTGCTAGCCAAAAAGAAGTGAGAGCGCATCCCCCGATCTTGAATGCGATTTCAGTACCTTGGATGATATATGCCGTCGACCTGGTCCTATTAGATAAAACTCTGATCGGGTTGCAAAGAAGACCTTAGGCACTGGAGGCCTATTTTAGGGAAAATGGGCTAGCCATAAATTAGACCAAAACTCCAATTATGTCTTTTTGCAACCAACAAGGAAACACCAAAAGGAAATTCTCCTTACTCCTAGGCTCAACTAAATTAGCTCAAGTCCATACCATCAAGTACATAGGAGTTTGGATAAATTCAAGTATTAAGGAGCATGAGTGGTAGGAGAGCTTAAGACCAAGGCCCAGTCTCTGGCACGACAAGCCTTGGTGCTCCATAAAAACATGGAAAATTCTCCATGATACCTGTTCTTACATTTTACCGTCAAAAGGTAATTCCTATTTTGATATACGGAGCAGAGACCACGCTTAATCTAACATGGCAGATTTGGGGTCTCTTGGAAGGCCATTTTGGAGGAAAGTACTCTCGCTACCGCGATCCTTTCGGGTAGCTAGAATAAGATTTGAGCTAACTACTCAGTCAATGCATTCGATGGTTATTTGGAAATCTATTGAACTATATTGACCACCGGGACCACAGTGGACATTCTGAGATTCACTTCTACAACTCAGCAAAATTCCCTTCTTAATGGACGGAAAGCCAAATGTAAGGATTGGTTGATAGCCCTCAGAAGCTCAGCAGACACCTTTAAGAGCAATCCGACTATGAGCCGGCAAAAAATCCAGTGGATGGAATGGATTGAAACCCAGGAGACGAAAGTCACTTATAAACTCTCTATCAACTGCCCGGTAGAAAGTCAGGCACTGAACCAATTGCCAATGTACTTAAAGTAATTCCCTTGTGCGAAGTTCAGAGATCTCTTTCTGCGTCTAATGCTAAAGCTCCTCCGCACCAGAGAGGTTTTGTCAATTCAAAAATAACGGCCTGGCCAGATAGTCTCCTGTCGCTTCTGCGATGATACCACCCACGAAGAAACGTTGAGACATATGCTGATCGATTGCTCGGCCTTGACGGTGATTAGAAGTAAATATTGTGCCTGGCTTCCACTTACTTCGGATGATCGTTGGAACTCTCTGTTTTTGGCAGAACAAAAATAGTTCATTTTTACAGTTTTACAATTCTGGAAGGAAATATCCAGTCTGGAAAAATTCTGATTCTGTGTTTGTTTTGTTTTTCTTTTTTCTTCTTTTCCTTGTCTGTTCAAAACTTTTTTCTTGATAAAGAAGATGATGAAAGTGAAAGGTTTGTAATAAACCAATATAGTAATACAAAAATTAAAAAAATATATCATATCATATCATGATGATTTCATGTCCCTACATACCTCGCTATGGAATTAGTATAGAAATGGTGCATACAATCTGGGACTTAAGCTAAAACTCAGTTATTATCGGACGTCTGATGAAATATGCAGATATTAAAGAATGCTAACAAACATTATTTTTCAACGAAAGCTAGCCTGGCAACCAGTTTATCCTAGAATCTTTTTAATATCATTAAATATGTGGCTGCTCCAAAGCAGCATTGATTTTGGTTACACAGCCTCAGCAATTATGTTTGTTTGTTTGTTTATTTTATTTATAACGCGCACCTGACCCAAAGGTATCTGGGCGTATGTAATTCCTTAACGTATTTCTTAAATGAGAAAATAATCTCTCTACGTTCCAAAATGATCCTATATGATGACACTCTCCTTGAGTTTTGTCAACATTATCTATCACACAGATTGATAACCCTCTTGATTTTCCATCCTTTTCCCCAGCAAGAAAATGCAAAGAAAATCCAGATCTTCCTTACATATCAGCCGGGCCAAAGTTCTGAAACTTATTTCTGCTGTTATTGTGCCTAATTTGACATGACTAGTGAATGCTTCTCCTGTGTCAGGTAGCATTCCCATAGAAGTAAAGAAAGCCATAGTTGTATCTTTACTAAAAAAAAGCCTTGGCTGTGCTGAGTAATTATCATCTGATATCTGAACTTCGCAATCATTCTAAAATTTTTGAGAGGGCAATTGCAGACAGAGTTCAGCTATTTGTGCAATCCCAGGGACTTCTTTGTGATAATTAGACAGGTTTCGACCCTGGGATGGGCCCTAAAGCTGTGCTAGAGAGTATCCTTGACAACATTAGATCTGTAGCGGATGGGAGATGTGTAATGGGTCCAATATAGACAGTTGACTATTGTTAGCCGGCCTTCCTGATTTTGCCATTTCAGTGTCTGTTTTTAATCAGTTTCAGTCATTTCTTAATGGGAGCTCCCTGTCTTTGCCCCCCTATACTTATGAGTGGTCCCACTTTCCTGCATTGTCCCTTAGCAATGGTTTGTCAATCCAATTATTTCATCCTTCGGCATGCAGTTATATATGTGTGCAGAAGCTACAAACATGTTATTGCTTCTCAATGGAGATAAATCTAATGTTACTTTTCAGTAGGTGTATGCCAGCATTTGATGCCTGTATGTGAGTTAATGGACTCAAATTGAAAGGATCCAAGAAGGATCCTAGCAGCTTTGATCACTGCTCTGCCACTCTCTAGTTGGCGTGTTCAGGTAGCTGTGCCTCACCGGTTCCTGTGGTAAAGAATCTGGGTGTGAAACTTTATTATTCCCATAGCCTATCCTATCACATCTCAAACGATATTCAATCCTACATTCTCCAGCTGTGCATTTTGCGCAGAATTCTACACTTTTGTACTTTTCTTGCTAAAATAATAATTATTACCATTTTTATTTCAAGCACATTGAACTTTTGTAACTCGATAATCCTAGGACTGCCAAAAGATCTGGTTACTAGAATTAAAGATCGACAGAATGTTGTGGCTAGGGTATTAATGGGATTCAATTTCTTCTGCTATCCATTCCTTACACTGGCTTCTGGTTGACAAACTGATATAAGTCAAGGCTCTTTGCCTTCTTTTCAAAGATATGCATACCCAGTGACCCACACAAAATTCTAGCATCTAATATTGCCAGTTACCAGCCTCCTAGGTAACTTGGCTCTCGGTATGCCAACTGTTTAATTACCCCATGGTATCATTCCTTCCACCTCGGAGCACTGGCCTTTTTCAGTGCAAGCCACTCAGTTGTTGCAAAAAAAGATGAAATCTTGTCCGTTCCCATATTGATGCTGTTTTCTGTAGAATGTGTTCTCTTATTTCTTTAATCTAGACAGTTATTTTTAGTGCCATGATACCAATTTGGGAGAATGTAGCGCTTAACTAAAGTAATAAATAGAAAAGACAAAAGAAATAGTGATTGTATTCACTTTGGGCACTTGGCCTTTTGCACCATTAAAAGAGGATGTACTGAGGGTGCTGATGCTTGAAGCCATTCAATGCTAGGAGAGCTCATCACATTGCCCATTCATGTGCCTGAAGTTCCCCACACAGTGTGTCCACGTTACCCAATGCTCCTCACATTTAATACGCTCAAAGCTCATCGCAATGTGCTTCCATGTGCCCCAACTTTCTCACATGTTTCCCCAAGCTCTTCTGATTGTATGCCCTTGTGTCCCCCGCTCTTTACACTGACTACGTCACCCAGTTTCTTCACATTGTTTATCCACATCACCAGGCTTTGTAGACTGTTTATGTGCTCCAGTATCCTCATACTGTCTGTTGCTATGCCGCAAGTTCTTCACAAATTTCTTCTCCACGAGAGCTGTACAATTCATCGAGGAAGTAAGCCCGTACCCTGAGACAGGGTGGTGGGCTATTAGACAAGGGAGAAGGAGGAGAACTCACAGGTTTTCTAATTCCCTGATGGAGGTTCTGCCATTTTCCCCAGCCCAAGATTGGCCTGCTTGAAGGGCCTAGAGTGTGGGTACACGTGGGCCACTGGGAAATTGTGAAGATAGGTCCCTATAGAATCAAGGATGAGAAGAAGAGGACTCTGAGCGGCTTTCAAATCAAATCAAATCAAATCTCAACCGAGAATAGAACCTGGCTGGGAGTCCAAAGATTGTGACTCAAAGGTGGAAAACCCAAGGAGAAGCCTTCATGTTGTTGAAGCTTTTAAGCTATTTTTTCCTTTTGGCCTGAACTTCATTTCCCAGAATAAAGCCTGTTCCCAACGTTTTTTCTCTTCCTTATGTTGCTTCCAAAAAGATTTGCGACGGTTAGGATGTTCCATTGAAAATGATGCTATCGGTAAGTGCATAAAGGCTGCTTTAAGTCATGTAGCCTGAAATGATGTCAACTCATGTTATATTGCTTGAATTTGCTAAGGGATAAGATACGCATGTGTAGTTTAAGAAAATAAAAAAAACAAAAAACAAAATGAAAGGCTCATGAGGTGTGTATGGTGTTTAAGAGACCAGGGATGTTATATCTCAGTACAGGGTGTTATACCAACCTGCCTGAGGGTAAGAGAAAGGCAAGTTTGGTTGAAAGCCTAGTACCACATTATATCTCCAGTCAGGTCTTGCAGGGATGCACATATCGGCATGCAATGAGTTTTAGCAGACGTCAAGGATTGGCACTAAGGGGATGCCTTTCTCTTGCAGTCATCTCACACCATACCAACGTCAGGAAGAATGGCTTAAGTTATATCTTTATTTATTTTTAAATTTGTAGAGTGCACACAACCAACAGGTGGGATGAGGGAGGGTAGGGCAGGGGGGTGAGGGGTCAGTTAGAGGGAAGAGCAGCAGGAGGCGCTAGTTAGTTTGTTACATCAATGGTTCATAGTCAATTGAACAAGCTGGTTTTTAGTTGTTACCTGAATGGCCAGTATAATGGTTCAGAACGCAGGTGAGGAGGCAAGTCGTTCCAATAAATGGGAGGCAACGACTGTGTAGCTGGAGCCCCCAGCTCTGGTACATCTAGAGCATGGGATGGTCAGTCTATGGCTGTAGACAGGTCTTGTGGGTCTGGAGGAGCTGTTCTCGGTGATCCTCTGCGAGAGGTAGGGTGGAGCAGAATTAGAGAGGCATTGATGAGTGATGGAGAGAATTTTAAAGTTGATAAGTTCTGTGGCTGGTAACCAGTGTGTAGCTAGCTATTCTGTGAGCTGATATGAGGTCTTGTTTGGTTATGTTCAAAGCAGCCCAGATTGCATTGTTCTGGATAGTCCGGAGCTTGTTGAGGTTGTGCTCCGAAGTTCCAGCGAGAAGGGAGCTACAGTAGTCAAGGTTGGCGCCGATTATTGCTCTAGCTATGGTCAGGCGGTCCTGTGAGGAGAGGAAAGGTTTGGTTGCATTCAAGAGTTTAGTGTTGTGGGCTGCTGAGGATGTGATCGCATAGACATACCGTTTTATCATGAGGCTGGAGTCAAGGAGGATACCTGGAGTTTTGATGGAGGAGGAGACTGGCATGGGGAGGGCATCAATGGTGAAAGATCAATAGGCTGGGTCAAGTTTGACTAAAGGTGAGGGGGGGCCAACTATCAGGAGTTCCGTTTTGTCATAATTGAGACAAAGATAGTGTGCAGTGTGAGAAACCAAGGGTTGTCTCACATGCTAGTACCCAGGGATCGATCTCAGGTGGCCAGGGCACAGCTATCGCCTTTGGATCCAGACCCTGGGGGTGGACCAGTGCGTCGGATCACCTGGGTGAGGAGTCTTCAGGTAAGGGGGTGAGACAGCCTACAGTGAGACGCGGTATTCCCCCCTTTTCTGTACACCTAACCCATCCTATTTCATAGGATTCCCTGATGTCCCAACTCCCCCCCTTTCCACACAAACACTGGGCCAAGGAAGAGGGCGACAGAGTAACAATGCTAACACTTATACATTGCATTGGAAATGTCCCGCTAATTGGTTCAGGCAATCTCAGAGGAAGATAAGTAAGTGCAGAACTTCTGGGGCAGAGCAACGGACCGAGGAACGAGAGCCACGGGTAGAGTACCCCAGGAGTTCCCTGCAGGAGGTTGTTGCCTCCAAAAGGCCACGAAAGATATGTACGGAAGGCCGAATCCCGAACAGTCAGGCTGCATTGTGTTTCAAGGTTGGCAGCGACCCTCCCGGGTGAATGGCAGAGTTGGGGAGGCGAGGCCAAGATTGTGGTACTAACCTTGACTCGCAAATTGGAATTGGAATGGTTGTTATATAAGATTGGCCCCAAAGCCTGGCCTGGAAGTTTGGTCTAGATATCATAGCAGGCGTTATAGACCTAGACTTTCTGGGAGACATAAAGGTTTTCCTACCGAACCATGGCGAAACTCTATTAGAAAATGTGACCTGGGGACTACATGGCACAGGGAATTCTTGAGAAGGCTCTATTTCCCTGCTTTGAGGAAGACAGTGAACCAGAGGAAACTGAGTGAGGTAGCATAGGCTTTGGAGAGACCGATGAGAGATGTTTCACTGAGGCAAAAAGTAAAGAACAACCTGCCATGCTTCCCGATCTAGCTTTCGCCCAATTAAATTATCCAGTACTCGCAGAGGCTTTCTTACAAGTGATCCCTGAGGTAGAAGGACAAGAGAATGGAAGCCCCTTTTTCTTCCTGAAAAAGGGATTACTATATAGAAGGGTGACCTCCAGGGAAAGTCTAAGTAAAACTCGATTATTAATACCCAAAACCCATCGCAAAATCGTGCTAGAGATCGCACACTCTCATTTGACAGGTGGACACTTGGGGCAATCTAAACCCTAGCTCACATCAGTGGGAAATTCTATTGGTCGGATATCCATGCTGACTTAAACAACTTCATTCAGACTTGTGAGATATGCCAAAAAAACAGCTCACATATTCCCTTAGCCTTAGCTCCCCCTCTAATCCCATTACCGATAATAGAGGTCCCTTTCTCCCAAATTGGGATGGATATCTTTGGGCCATTGGAAACTTCTAAACTGGGTAATAAATATGTCCTAGTAATCGTCGATTACACTACCCGGTACCCAGGAGCCTTCCCCATGCGGAACAACACAACCCAGCAAATTTTAAAATGCCTGCTGCCATTCTTTTCTAGGGTTGGTTTTCCTAAGGAAATTCTAACAGATCAGGGATCCAATTTCATGAGTAAACTTGTGGTTGAAGTCAAGGAATTACTACAGATTAGCACGTTAAGAACCTCAGTTTACCACCCCCAGACAGAAGGATTGATAGAAAGATTTAACAAAACTCTCAAAATGATTTTGAGAAAATTGGTAGATGAAGATGGGAAGGACTGGGATCGTATGATCCTGTGGGCCCTATTTGCAGTGAGAAAGACCCTTAAGGCCTCCACCGGTTTCTCCCCTTTTGAGTTACTCTATGGTAGAGAACCAAGAGATGTCCTAGAAATGCTGCAGGAGACCTGGGAAGAAAGAGAAGAGGCACCTATTCCCCTATCACAGGCAGCTACCCGTTAGCGAGAGCACATGAAACTCGTCCGGAGTCCAGTCCACACTCACATGGAAAAAGCTCAAGCCCAACAAAAATCCACCTATGACAAGAAAATAAATTTGAGATCATTTTCAGTAGGACAGAAAGTATTAGTCCTCTTACCTACCTCTGAAAATAAACTTGTCTCAAAGTGGCATGGGCCCTATGAAGTGCTAGAGCAAATGGGAACCTGTACCTATTAAATAGCCCAACCTGACAGAAGGCAAAAGACCCACCTCTACCACGTAAATCTCCTCTAAGAGTGGAAAGAAAATCCTTACGCTACTACCTCCTCTATAGTGTCCTGTTTGGTACCTGGGGGGATGGACAACTCTGAACTTATACCCCAAGAACTATCTAAACAGAAACAAGAAGATTTGAAAGATCTTATTATGGCCTTCCCCGATGTATTCTGTGAGAAACCAGGGAGAGTACACCACACTTATCATCATATCAGAACTCCAAAGGGCAAAGTGGTCCATTTGAAACTGTATAGACTCCCAGGAGCACGAAAACAGATAGTAATTGATTATGTTAAAAAAATGCTGGAGGAGGGGGGGAGAATTTGAGCAGCCTAGAAAATGGCTGCTTAGCTTAAGAGCTCTGTGTACTGCCATCCCTTATCCGATCACATCAGCGGTTATACTTGAAATCCCTGGCTATCCCTCTACAATTTGCCTTCTGCCACCTTACCGGACACCCAGCTGCAATTCTGGGAAGAATCGGTGCGGGAGACCCAAGCTGCGGCCCCCGAACGTCAGGCTTCCTTTGTGACCTGTGCCGCGTGGTGCTGCGGCGGGGGCTGGCCGCTGATCTGCCTGCGATCCACCTGGGCGGTCTCCCACCGTTACATGCCGCGGCTGCTCCCCGAACTGGTGGGCTGTGGGGCGTGCGCAGGAGTGGGGCCGCCGCCTGCCTTGAGGCCTGCACCTCTTCGTTGCCCCGGACACTGGGGGTTCATTGGCGCTCGGACCCCTGTGCGGCTTGGACCGCGTGGCACCCGCGGCCCACCTACACTTCATCTGGCGCGGATTCCCGCCGGCGCCTGCTGCCTCTGCTTCCCAGCTCTACGGACTTCAGATTGCACCCTGGAGTGGCGCCGCCAGCCGGGCCCGCCTTGCACCTCCTCACTGATCCCGCTGTTGTGCTGTGCCGGTCCGACGGCTGCGGAGCTGCGCGGGGGCTGCTGGAACCCCTTGCCATCCTGCCGAGGCACCATGGGGGGGACCCACCCCCGGAGTTTGTGCCGCTTTCTGTCCTGGGCCCCGCTGCCACTGGAGTGGCGCTGGGGCCGTGCTTCTGCCTGGGGCCGCTGCTCTTACTGGCCCAGATCTGGACCAGCCATGATCACCTGCTGAGCTGTCGGGTCTGGAACGGGGGGCTGATGCATAGCACGGCCCTCCCTGGACATCACTCCTGTAACCCCCCCGTCGTGGCTGAGCGGTCAGCGGGACACCACTGGGGAGCGGGCACGGCTGCCCTGCTGGCTTTGAGGTAGGTGCCAGGGACTTGGGTGTGTGCTGCTGCTGGCTGTTCCCCAGGCTCTCCCCTGGACCCTGCTGACTCTGTTGTATCTGCAACCACCCACCATCACGGGGCTTGGGGCGCCCATCACTTGCTAATCCTGCATGGGGCCACACTGACACTGCGGTGACCGCCTTGGGCGGTGGTACGAGGCCCTGGGCGACTGCACCGGGACCCGGTCCTCAGGTGCGCCTGCTCGGAGTGCGGGGAACCATCCTCATTCTCCTGCTTGGATAGCCTGCTGCGTCCTTTGTACACGTGACCTACTGCTGTGTCTCCGCCGACCATGGCGTACTTTACTGACGTGGCGGTGGGCTGAAGCTGTTCTTAATTACCCTTCATTCTCATCCATGTTACCATCACCAGACCTGCGGATTCTGGCCTTGTGTATGGCACTATACTAGAGCGTCTGCTAGTCCTGTCAGACAGCGCACAACCAGCGCATCAGCCTAATTCCTGCCACGATACACCTACATGCTGTTCTGCCACGCACCTCCCCATCACTCGGTCCTCATTCGTGTATCTGCCTAACCACAACACCTGGATTCCTACTAGCAGCGAACACTCTACATTCATCTACACTGCCATGCCTAGTAGATCCTGGGGCACTGGTAAAATGGGGCCATGGATAAATTTGCCAAAGCAACGCCTAAATCGGGTCAGGGACACACACCTTCTAATCAAGATGACTCTGCTACACCCCCGCCGACCCCAGCGCCTGACACTGCGGCGTACTGGAATCCATGACCAAGAATTTCGCCTCCTTCCATGAGAAGCTGGACAACATCAATGCTAACGTTGCGTCGCTCAAGTCTCAGCTAGACCACGCTGGCATCAGGATCACAGAGGCCGAGACACGTATAAGCACCAATGAAGACAATATACATACCTTCCAAGACACTGTCGGCTCCCTTAGCCGAGACATGAAAATGGTTAAGGCCAAATGCGATGACCTAGAATCGCGATCGCGTAGGAACAATATACGCATCATCGGAGTTGCTGAGAATGCACACAAGGGTCGCATGGAGTTGGCGGTGGAGGACCTGCTGAAAGAGCTTCTTGACAACCCCGCTCTGTCTCCCTTCTTCACGGTGGAGTGCGCTCTCCGCGCCCTGTCATTGTGCCCCGCACCCAGAGACTTCCCCAGGCCCATCATTGCTAAAATACTTAATTACAGAGCCAGGGATCTTATCCTCCGCCTTGCACGTGAGAAGGGGGAACTGCGCCTGGGCTCTCAGATAATCAGAATCTTCCCTGACTTCTCTGTGGTGGTACAGCAGGAAAGACGCCAGTTAGGGGTCAAGAAGTTGCTACGAGAACGCAGCATCCCCTATGCAATACTTTTTCCAGCACGGCTGAAGTTCACATTCAAAGGGAAGCTATATTTGTTTACGCCCCCGAAGAAGCAGTTACATTTATAGAAGCTCAGATACCAGTCAATAACTCCCCTGGGAACCACATAGACATGGATAATGACTGATCCGGGCAGTAGCTGCCTCTGAAGTCTCTAACAGACGGATAGCTTTTACCCTCACCATTTGTCCTCGCACACTACATAATTTGCTTCCAAAGGCTACCCCGAGACACCTTGCTCAACCACAAAGCGACACTGCCCCAAACCACTACACTTTGTGTCACTCTCCAGCTCGGAGGACCATAACAACGGCCTGAGTTACCTCTGCATTATCTTCATACGCTGGCCCATATGTCTTCTCCAGGAAAAACCATGATCAAAAGACCTTCAAAGCTGAATTCACGTACCCTTGTGGTACCTCTATGCTCCTTTTATCTTGTGTGAATGGCAAAACGGCAACAGCGAACCCCACTGCGGTTGCAAACTGATGTTGTAATGTTTGGTTGGTGTGAGCCCCTGTTGGGCCAACAAAGTGACCGGTCCACGTTGGGATCGGGTTGCTGACACCCATCGTTGGGTTAATGTTTGGTACGGACGTGTGTGGGTGGGAACCGGCGCCGCTGGGTACTACTGGATGGCGAGGGAAGTGGGAGAAGGGGTTTTGGGGTGTTATAGCACAAAAGTTAGAGGTGGACCGTCAGCACACACTATGCTGGCTTGTCTGAATAATGACCACGCAAACTGCAAATGCATGCCAAGACAGGTGAGCTGGGATGTCCCATAAACAAGTGAAATGCCCACTGCTATAATGTCCTGGAACGTCCCGGGCCTCAGTAACCACAATAAGGCTCGCAAGATCATGGCTTACGCCAGTAGACATGGCTGCAAATTACTGTTACTACAAGAGACGCACTCGAAGGGTCGCCTGGCAGGGAGCATGGCACCATCATGAAGCCCTGCCAGATACACTTCCTATTCTACTCATGCCAGGGGCGTGCTGACAATGATCCACAGATCCATTAAATTTACACTACACAGGAGCTACATAGATCCTGATGGACGATATGTCATCCTACACTGCACCATAGTAAACTGGGAGTATCTTCTCGTAAACACGTACGGTCCAAATGTAGATTCCCCCAAGTTTGTGGACACTGTAATGGCCATACTGCTGGGTTATGTGGGAATCCAGATTATATGGGGGGGGCATGAACCTCATATAGGACGATGACCTGGACAGCACTGGGACCGCCATACGCCCCCTTTCCGGAGCCGCACGCAGATTACTCAGTCATGGGGCGACACTCAATATCCGTGACGTCTGGAGGACACTATATCCCCAACGGCGCAAATATACCTTTTACTCCTCGGTACATGATAGTTCCTCCAGAATCAACCTATTCCTCGTGTCCTGTGAAATAATGGTCAGGGTGCCAGGAGCACAGACTCTGACTCGTACACTATCTGACCACGCCCCCATTACCATAGCTGTGGAACTGGGAGTGTCTGTCCCAACATTTAGCACATGGCGCTTTAAATCTGCGGCCCTTAAGGACATCGTCTTCAGGGCTGACATACTGGCTGACATGCAGATGATGTACTACTATATATTAGTGACCCCAATACACACTTGGACCCCATATTACGAGACATCACGAGTATTGGCACCCTTTCAGGATTTACAATCAACTACTCTAAATCCGAGGTCTTCCCATTCACTACCTCTACCCAACAACCAGCCACTGAGTACCCTCTCCGCTGGTCTCCCGGCGGAATTAGATATTTGGGAGTCCAGGTGTCCCTAACTAAGCCTACCCTGCTTGCAGATAACTACTTGGCTGCAGCACAGATGGCTGAGGCGAAAAATGGTTTGGTGGCGCTCTCTCCCTTTATCCCTGGCAGGTAAGCTCTCCCTCATCAAGATGGTCCTACTTCCCAAGCTGCTTTACACCTTCAGCAACGTTCCCGTGTGGCCCGGGATTAAATACTTCACGAAACTACACGAATCTTGCACACAGTTCCTCTGGCACTCTGGGGCGGTGCGCAAGAAATGGGCGGAAATGACGCTCCCATACAAACAAGGGGGGTTTACTGCTCCCGACCTAGTCTTCTATTGGACAGCAGCCCAGGCTCAACATGCCACTCACTGGTACCCCGGCTCTCCGACCCGCCCACATGTAAAACTGGAAGTCTTGGCAGCCGCCGGAGTCAACATAATGTCCCTTATACTACATCAACATTACGTCCCCGACTCCCCCATTTACCCGGTCAGCACTACCTTGCACGCCTAGAAACGGCTGCTACAGCCAACAGCAGAATCCCCCCCATATTATAGATGGCTCCCTGTATGGTCCTTCCCTGGGATAGAACATACACATGACATGGCCCTGGCTCGGTGCTGTGGGGCTTTGGGCTACCAAGCATTGTCGGACTTATATCCTGATGGCAGGTTCATTGACCCTCAGACATGGAAGCTGGGTCACTCTGCCCTAAAGGCCCTGCAATATTACAGACTCTGGGCTGCATTTCAAGCAGCATGGCCCCCCTCCCCTTCCCTGATGAACCCCGGAAACCCCGGTGATCACTTACATTGCCAATTCGGGTGGCGCCCGTGGCGTAGTCTCCTTTCTATACAAGATGTCGCAGGGGACATCGCCTGCCCGGGCACATGGGGCACGTGGGAGGTGGGCAGAGGAGCTGGGCCTGGAGTTCTCCGAACAGATCTGGGAAAAAATGTGTCTACATACTCAGAAGGTCTCTTTAAACTTTCGCTATCGAGTTATGCAGTACAAACTACTGAACTGGCTGTACTACACCCCCCGCTGGACCTCTAGGTTTGCTCACACCACGGCACGTTTTTGCCCCCGCTGCAAGGCACAGAATGCGGATCATCTACATATGTTTTTGACTTGCCATAAATTGGGGGACTTCTGGGGGAAAATCCTAGAGCTACTGGCCAAGGTCCTTGACACTGCTATTGACCCAGATCCACTGGGGATCCTGTTTGGGGTGTGATATTAAAAGTAGGGCGTAGTTCCTCAACATAAGCTGTATGGTGGCCAAGAAATGCATATTGCATAACTGGAAAAGTCCCTCCCCCCTCGACATTTCAGAAATGGCTGGCCCTGCTTACATGGTCTCGGACTTGTGAGGAAGAATACCTCACTATGCTCCCTGCCCAATCCCACCTCACTAACATATTGACTGCATTCAATACCTACCTCAATAATCAAGAAGAGAGGTCATCGGAGAGTGGCTTGTCTCCGGCCCCACTATGAACTAATTTGACACCATGAATCGATACACACTTACTTCCTCCCACTCACTACACCTTTGATTTTGTGGATATTGCAATGTTATTCATGTACATGCTGTTTGCTACATATGGTCTGCCATGCGTGTTTGTTGTAAACCTCTGCCAACAAAAATAAAAGTTATTAAAAAATGCTGGATGCGGACATTATCGAGCCCTCTTCAAGTCCATTGTCCTCCCCTATTGTGTTGGTGACTAAAGCCAATAATTCTTGGAGATTTTGCATAGACTTCAGGCAGGTCAATGCCATCTCCGACTTTGATGCCTAGCCTATGCCACAAATCGATGAGTTGATAGATAAACTCGGAAATGCCACCTTCCTTCCAACCCTATATTTAACCAAGGCATATTGGCAGGTCCTTGTATAAGGGCCTGATAAAGAAAAGGCAGCTTTCTCGACACCAATGGGATTATACCAATTCAAAGTCCTCCCTTTTGGATGGCATGTGGCCCCAGCCACTTTCCAATGATTTATGGACAGGATATTGCAGTCGTATTCCAATTTCTGTTGGGCCTATATTGACGACCGTCATTTATAGTAAAACTTGGGAAGACCATCTTTTTCATCTTTCTACTATTATGAGAACCGTCAGAGAGGCCGGCTTAACTGCTAATTCATCAAAATGTAAGCAGGCTCAATCAGCTGTGAAATACCAAGGCTTCTTTGTAGGGAATGGCAGTGTCCAGCCTCAACAGCGATGTGTATTATAACTTGAAACAAACCTTATGCCAAAATCTAATACTAAAAGTGGTAGACTTCTCAAAAGAATTCATATTACAGACTGATGCCTCACTCACAGGATTAGAAGCAGTATTGTGAAAATATGCGATGGATTAGAACACCCTGTCCTATTCACTAGTCATAAACTCATTGCACGTGAGAAAAACTATTCTGTATGGGAATTAGAGGCCCTTGCCATCAAGTGGGCAATTATGAATCTAAGGTACTACCTTCTGGGGATAAAGTTCACACTTGTTACCGACCACTCACCTTTAGTATGGATAAGTCAACAAAAGGACTCTAACCCTCGAGTCATGCAATGGTTCTTAGACCTGCAAGCCTCCTGTTTCACTGTGGAACACCGAAAAGGAAAGGCACAGGGGAACATCAATTTCCTTTCTCAGTTTCCTGGTGAAACAGAATGGGCTACATCGCATAGGGCAAGGGTATTTGAGAAACCAAGGGTTGCCTCACCTGCTAGTCCCCAGGGATCTCTCTCAGGTGGCCAGGGTATGGCCATCGCCTATGGATCCAGACCCTGGGAGTGGACCAGTGCAGGAGAATCACCTGGGTGAGGGGTCTTCAGGGAGTGAGGGTGAGACAGCCTACGGTGAGATGTGGTATTCCCCCCTTTCCTGTACACCTAACCAATCCTATTTCATAGGATTCTCTGATGTCCCAACTCCGCCCCTTTCCATACAAACACTGGGCCGAAGAGGTCGACTTTGAGTGACAATGGTAACACTTATACATCGCATTGGACATGTCCTGCTAATTGGGTCAGGCAAAGTCAGGCACTTGACGCTAAGTGCATACATCTGATACCAATTAGCTCTCCTCGCACGGATAAAAAGAAAAACATACAGACACACTCTGTGAAAGTGGAACACGAGTAAGCACAGAACTTCCGGAGCAAAGGCAAACCTACTGGGGTAGTGCAGTGGACCGAGGGACGAGAGCCACGGGTAGAGAAACCCTGAGTTCTCTGCAGGACGTTGTTGCCTCCAAAAAGCTGCGAAAGATACGTGAGGAAGGCTGAATCCCGAACAAGAAGGCTGCATTGTGTTTCAAGGACACCAGCGACCCTCCCGAGTGAACGGCAGTTTTGGGAAAGCGAGGCCAGGCCTGTGGTACTAACCTTGACTCGCAAATTGGAAGAAAGTAAAAGGCCAGGAAGAAACGCACACAGCCGGTGAGTTGGCAAGCGATGTGAGAGACCAGTGTGTGCTACAGAAAGATTGAAGTGGCAACATTATATCACAAAATTGAAGGCTGCACACGTGTGGATGAGACGCGAAGAAAGGCAGACCTGTGAATGAACTTTGAAATAACAATAGCGATACAGTCAGCAATACTGAGTAACTGAGTGGTCCGGCGAAGGTCTCTGTGAAAGGTAAAAAGGTTGTAAAGAGAAAGTGAATGAACTGTAAAAGCCAGGTGTTTGAAATTAACTCTGAGGGAAGGGGAACACAAAAAGCTGAACATTGAACTTTGGTGTGTAACAAAGTACACTACCCAGACCAGAAAGCAGTGGGGTAAACAAATGAGTGTGATTTAAAAGCTGAAAAGTCGAAGTGGTTCTGCAGAGGTCAGTCACAAAAACCATACACATTTGAAAGTCTTTGACATCAGGAAACGGTCCGAGCCAGACTGAGGTAGAACGGAAGTATAATAAGCTTGGGAAAGGGAACCCCTGCAAGCGTTGTGAACTTTTTGCTGTGAAACATCTGAGCTCCACAGCGGGAGACCGACGTGAACCTTTGTTTTAAGAGGTCTGAGCCCAACAGGGGGTGACCGCTGTGAACTTTTTGGTAATCTGCATTCTTGGGGGTGGGGGTGCTAGAGAGCCCGCAGCCAAGAAGGCCATACTTCTATAGTCTCCGTGTCAGACCTGTTGGAAGGGGATATCACTGCCACATCCATCGGGCACAAACTTGCACCCTAATTGAGGGAAATATAGTCGAGCGGGTCAGCGGCCTGAAGCTCAAATCTGGATACCTGAGAGGCCCCTAAAGTGCCGAACAGGGACAGTGAAGCTGCATGGGGAGGACAGCTTGGCGGGACGGCCCAGTGCCGGATGAGGGACGGGGCACTGCAGCCAGCAGACGTTCTGCGGAGCAGACCACGTTGAGCCCAGCTGTGCCTGGAAGAGGAGATCTATGGAGGGACTCCTGCAGCAGTGCAGAGGAGCTGGAGTTATTCCCCCGGGGGAGGACTGAGCGGTCCCTCTCATGCGGTGAGTGCACGATACCGGTCCCCTGAGCAAAGATGTCAGCTTAAGAGCGCTGGGGTCCACTGGTGGTGGTGAGTGGCTATGGACAGCAGCAGGACCACAAAGACATGTGCACACCCACTGCAGGAGGCACTGCCACAGCCGGACCTGTGATCCTGCACACAGGAGGGTCCTGTGCCCCTGGCACAGGATGCGTTGGGCTGACGCAGCGCTGTAGAGGATCCCCTGCTGTAGCAGAGCAGCAACCGATGCCAGAAGGAACTGCAGGGAAGGTTGCCTAGACCGGCCCTGCTGCAAGCAGCTGAGAGGCACCAACAAACACAGGAGCCAGCTCCGATCATGAGCGGAGAACACCCGCCCAGAGAGAGGGAACATTCTGCCAGCTGCAGCCTGCCAAATAAATGCATACGCTGAGGCTGCCGGAGACTGACATAGCCTCACTGGAGACATAGCTACCTACATCTTTGGCCAGCAAGCCTGAGGGCTGATGAGAGTGTGTGAATTACACTGGGGGCAGGGATGACAGGATGCCTCCAATGCCGGCAAGCCTGTCCATGGGCTAAGTGAGGAGCGGGTTGATCTCCCACGCCTGTGCGGAGGACCATATAGCGTGAACACCAGTAAGGAGCTGAGGGAGCCCCAGACGGGCAGGGACCATAGTAAGACCTTCGCTGCAGAAGATAACTAGCCTGGGGGTGGGGGGCCTGGGCGCCTCAGCACAGCGTCTGACTCACTCTAGCTGTGCTACATGGCCCAGGCCCATTCCTCCTGTGTGACACCAAAGGGGGCAGCGATACATAGCTTGCAGGGGCATCAGCCCAAAAGCCCTCAGAAGGGAGTTGCTTCTGCCTCACTACAAAGTCAGCAAGGAGGGGCGCTCCGGGCACAGCCAGCGGGGCCACGCTAAGGGTGTGGCCAGGGGAGGCCAGGCCAACCCCACTGGGATACAACACCAGTACTGGAGGAGCACCGCAGAGTGGAGAGTAGTGCAGTGCATGGCTAAGGGAAACAAATGGCAGTCCCGCTTGACTTTCTCTCAGAAGGAGGGGTTAGGCACAGGAAGTGAGAGGATGGTGATACACTTGGACAGTGCTAATAAGATGCCCCACTTGGGCCAGTAGGAGCTATCCGCGAGCCCGCAAGGGGGGCCCAGCAGCCAGAACTTGTCCTGGTGCTGGCAGAAATGAGATCGGGCTTCGCATCCATTAGTACAAAATTGGATGGGATGGCATACAACGTTGACAGGATGCAGGAACGCATTGAGAAAGAAAGTGGAAGGACCTCAGAGGTCGAATACTGTGTGGGGTTGCTGGAGGACACAAGTGGCGACATGACACAAGCGATCCAGGAGCTGCGGAGGGAAGTGAGATCGGTCAAGGATAAGAATGAAGACCTAGAGGCGAGGTCACGGAGAAGCAACATCCGGGTGGTGGGGGTTCCCGAATCGATCCCGCAGCAGAATATGGAGGTTTTTATGGAAAACTTAATCAAAGAGGTACTGCAGGGACCACCACTATCTGCCCAATTCCTGGTTGAGAGAGCTCATCGTGTGTCACAGGTGGCCCCCAGGCCGGGCCAGAGACACCACCCAACTATTGCATGCTTGCTAAACTATAGGGACCGAGATGCTGTACTCCACAGGTCCAGGGAACTTGGGTACTTAACATATGGGAATGCCAGAGTCTCCTTCTACCTAGATTTCACCCCATCTGTTCAGAAGGCCCGCCTCTCTTTTCTTCCAGCAAAGAGAGCACCTCAAGATCATGGCACACAATATAATATGCTACAATCTGTCCAAGCTACGGGGTCAGCACGAAGGATGTTCACATTTATTTACACACCCGGGAGCAGTGGACATATTTTTAGGGTCGCTTCCAAAACGGCCGGCCGGGCCCTGCAAGCGGAGCTGGATCGGTGAGAGGGGAGGCTGAAAGTGTCTTCACATCAGTTTAGGACTGGGCTGGGCCAGCCCCTGTTGATGTGAGGCTATAGGTATACATAAGTCAGCATCCTCTGATGGGCAATTATTATATGTAATAAAGATGTAACGAGTCAGCCCTGCTGCATGCTGAGTAAAAGCTTTGTGATCTCCCCCCGAGGTCTGGGCGATGAGAGGTCACTTAGGAGGCGGAGTCCGGCGCCCCCTGGGCAGCGACCCATGGTAAATCAGTTGTTGTAGGCAGTTGGGTGGGGGGTATGTGTCACTGCAAGTTGGGGGCGGGCAATCTGGGTGGGGGTGGGTAGGATAGGGGATGGTCGGAGGGGTGGGAGGTGGGGCTGAGGCGTTTGGGGGATTGTTGGGTGTTAGTTATTGAAAATGATCCCTGATACCTCCCCCATAAAACACCCCCAAAGACAGACAATGGTGCACTAGCATCCAGAATGCCCTAGCCAACAAAATAACAACTCTCCAACTCCAAATTGCCAAGGAAAAAGCCTCCCTGTCCCCTAGTGAGACACGACCTATTAGCCCTACTAATATTACGCCACGCCCTGCGTCCTTCAAATTTGACAAAGTATCCGTCGAGGAAACGGAAAGAATTATTGCATCCCTAAAGCAGTCTAACTGCAAGGGTGACAGCTGCCCTGCCCAACCAATTAAGGATGCTACTAGGGACTTAGCCCCCTTTATCACTAAACTGATCAATGCTTCCTTCTCCACTAACACCGTCCCAAGCAACTTAAAAGAGTCTTGGTTGTTACCCCTTCTCAAGAAACAAACACTAGACCCTTCCATCCCTACCAATTACAGGCCCATCACCACGGTACCCTTCTTTCTCAAGATAATAGATAGAGTGGCCTATCTTCAAATCGAGCATTATCTTGAAACCAACCATCTCCTAGGTTCCCGCCAATCTAGCTTTAGACCACAACATGGTACTGAGACGGCCCTAATAGATCTTAAGACACAAATTGACGAGCTCAACGACAAGGGAAACACTGCCATGCTGCTCCTCCTTGACCTGTCAGCGGACTTTGGCCTGGTGGACCATGCAGTCCTGTGTGAACACTTGGCATTGGCGGCCCACTTCTCAAGCGAGGCTACAGTCTGGGTCTAGTCATTTCTAGACAATAGAACAATGAGAGTTTTTTCTACATCGGCATCCACGGACCCCATTAAAACAGCAACATGGTTCTTGCGTTTCGCCAACTATGTATAATATCTTTACCAAGCCCCTATTTGACAAATTGGACAGACTGGGTGTCACCTACACTAACTATGCAGACGACACCCAGATCCTCATTCCCCTTTCGGGCAATTCTGTCTCCGATACGGCCTTGGTAAACAAAATATACCTCATCATTCAGGCATGGATGGCAACCCATGGCCTCTGCCTGAATGATGACAAAACAGAGATCCTGCTTCTTGGCTCCGCTACCAACCTAAAAAAACTCAACCCTGGTTACTCCGCGTTTAACATTGATGGCAACATAATTACAGTAGCTAAAGAAGTGAAAACGTTAGGCTTTTACCTTGACTTCACCTTAACACTGAAGAAACCGGTAAATTCTCTAGCATCTTCAACTGTCTATACCTGCAAACTAATTAAAGCTTGCCGAGCCTTCTTAATACAAGCTAGCTGCATCATCCTCGCCAATGCCTTAATACTATCTAGATAAAATTATTGCCATGCCCTGTACTTAGGAGCCAATAAATACATTATGAACAAAATTCAGATACTGCAAAATAACGCCTTGAGAATGGCCTTGAACCTACCTACCAGAGAACATGTATCCAACATGAGGAAAGAACATCACTGGCCAAATATCAGAGACAGAATTTCACTCAAAACAGCGTCGCTAACCTTCAAGTGCCTCAATAATGCAGCCCTTTTCTCCTTACCTCGCAGAAAGAATAGTCAGAAGAACATCAATCCGTCCTACCAGAGCTGCCAATTCCCACTGCCTTCAAATGCCTAGATTCAGACTAAACTAAAAAAAACAGGTGGAAGTAGCTTCCCCATTAAGGCGGCCCAGTACTGGAACGCACTCCCACTTGACCTTATGAAAGATAAATCCTACTACAGATTCAGATGTAACATTCTCACATGGCTACATTCCAACGACCGCCTTGATTAACAAATGCACATTACACCAGCTACCATCTGAACCACTGTTCCCTCTTGTATATTTGTACATATGTATATTCATTAGCTGGACTCGCTTAATATGTATTGTTTGCATGTATGTATCTTTCCTCACTTTGTAACTAAGCTTGAAGTAACCTTGTATGCTGTGGCGCCCAGTTACCCAAGGATCCGGTGCGCATTACAAATGAATTAACAAACAAACAAACATCTCGTAGTTCTGGTAAACCGCCAAGGTACGGCCTATGTAAGGTTGTGGGCAAGACAGGTACACTCAAACTATATACAAACTATGGTGAATAGAGTGATTAGATGGAATGTGCAGGGCCTCAACAACCCACCCAAGGCCTGCAAGGTAGTTCAGTAATGTGAACGGCATGGCGCTAAGGTGGTCCTGCTGCAAGAAACACACTTGATGGGCAAGGGGAATGAAGGGGTAGCTAGGTCTTGGGGGGATTGTAAGCATTACACCTCCTACTCATCATACTCAGCAGGAGTGATGACCCCCGTGCACAAGTCAGTAGACTTTCATACGACAGAAATGGTTGTTGATCTGAATGGGACATATGTGATCGTGTCGGACAATTGGCCCAATGTGGACAATCCAGGCTTCCTTTAGTCATTAGTGAACAGGTGCCTTAGGTTTCTCCACACCTGCCTAGTGTGGGCCAGAGACCTCAACATTGTGCTTGATCCGTGGAGAGACTGATCGGCTGGGGTGGAACGTCCGCGCTCCAGAGCTGCGGAGGTGGTTCAGAGAGGCACGAGGCAGCTAGAGCTGGAGGACGTGTGGAGGCTGTTTATGGCCGGAGGGAAGGGAGTATTTGTTCCACTCGTCAGTGCATGGGTCTTCCTCATGACTAGACTAGCTGGTGTAAAAGATACTGAGAGAGTCGAGGCGGTCAAAGAGTGGTTTGGTATAGATATTGTATCATGTCAGAGAGACACAGGAACCTTGTGGCACCCCACAAGAGACTTGTGTCGGATGGGCAGCTGTGCTTCCAGCAAAGACCTGGGCAGTTCTGTCTACAAGGAATGAGGCATTCCACTTGGAGGCCTCAGGGGACAAATTGGTGGCCGTGGTAAAATGATGGCAGAATGTTTGGTGGTTGACCAGGTCGAATGCTACTGGAAGGTCAAGCAGTAGAAGGAGGGCTAGGTTGCTAGGTCATGGATGTTGTCCAATTGGTTTTAAGGTCAAGGCGAGCTGACTCTGTGCCAAGTCTTGGATGGAAACCTGATTGTCATGGGCTGAGTATGTTGTGATGTTCAAGGTAAGCCTGAGTGTAGGCAGCACGGTCCAGAATTTGTAGTAGAAAAGGGACAGTAGTGATGGGACAGTAGTTGGTGGGAATGGCGGGGTTGATTAATGTTTTTTTGAGAAGAGGGGAGATCCAAGCTTCCATGAGGTTTGGTGGGATAGAACTGTTGCTGAATGAGGAGTTGACAAAAGCAGTGATGAATGATAGGAGTTAGGGCTTGCACACAAGCTTTAATGAGTGGAACGGGACAGGAGTCCCCTTGCAATGTGTGGGTTTCAGACCAGCGATGAGATTGGAGATTTCAGATTCTATGACGTGATGGAAGCTAAAGGTGATGTCAGTGGAAGGGGGGTGGGGGTTGACTGGGGTCGGGTTAGGGTGGCTTCGCAAGGATAGATGCTCGCTTCTCATTAATATTTTTCTTGGGGTGGCAATTTTCCTAGTAAGGGCATCTTTGATGTTTTAGCATAAAGTGTCGTCTATGGTGCAGATCGGGTATTCTATTTGACATGTCTCGGATTGGGCATTAGAGATCCTATTAGAGAGGGCAGTTGCTTTGGCCATGAGGATGGCTTGCTTGTATTCCTAGGGGGAAATTGGGGAAGTGAGCTTTGTTAGCTGCTGAAGGGGATTTGCACTAACTGGCTTCAAAGGAGTGCTTCTTGGTACGCATGGATTGGAGACTGGGTGTAAACTAAGAGTTTATGTGAGTAGTTGGTTTCCGAAGTTTGAGCAGGGAAATGGAGTCAATAGCTGACAGGATGGCTGTATTGTAAGTGTCAAGCAAATCGGTGGCATTAGATGGCAGAGTTACGTGGAGGAGGAAGCGGCAAACAAGCAGAGGTTTGTATGAAGTGGAGCATACCATGTCTTCCAAGAAAGTTGTATACAGTGGGTGAGGAGAAGGTAGATTAGAGCATTGAATGTTCAGGTAGTGCACTTGTACAAGTGATTAAGCCCACTCCCTTTGCTCTGTTTCCAGGGATGAACTGGCCTCTACAGAACTCTGTATATTTCCGAGTAGGCCTCTTCAACCTGGGCCTCTTTTGTGTGGTATTTCCAAATTTTCCCATAGAAAAAGGGTTGAGCTTGCTGAAAACGTGTAATATGGGGTCTGTGAGAACCCTGAGGGCATTCTCACACCTATTCAGCAGGGATATTTTGTTCAGGTGGCTAGGGAAGGCCCATCGCTTTTGGATCCCGACCCTGGGGCCGGACAAGAGAGGGATGATCACCTCGGTAGAGGGGGACTGGTGAAAGAATGCCAAAGTGTGAGACATGGTATCCACCATTCCTGATAGTGCCCTAATGTCCCCTTCCATACCCTTTATGGGCTATTGTCAGTCCTATTCCCTTAACCCCTGTAACTCCCCTTGGAGTACTGCGAAAAGGAAGAGGCATCTTCGAGTGAGGAAGATTACCTTTGAAAGAAACCATTATAGTCCTGAGAATACATGTGTCCCACTAATGAGGTCAGGCAAAGTCAGGCACTTAAAATGAGCTAGCATCACCTGCAGCCTATCAACCTTTTCTGGGAGTATAAAATGGACACAGACAACCCAGAGATAACAGGGAACGCAGAGCATGAGGAGCAGCAGGAAGGGGTGTTGTGTCCTAGAGTGTCCCTGAGAGAACGGAGAGGCTAGCTATCGAAGTCTGCACAGGAAAGTCAGTAGGGTGGCCAGGGAGCCGGACGGGAGAAGTGCAGCGAGCCGCATCTGCAGGCTGTCAGTGTGGTAAACACCCAGAACTGCTCATTACCGTGGCCAGAATTGCCAACCCAGGGTTGTCAGAGGGGCAGGTAGAGCAGCCCTACCTTTTACGAGGAAGAACGAAAACGCCAGAGATCCAGATGCGAAAGCCAGTGAATTTCAAGGGCTGAATGAAACCCGGCACGTGTCTAACCTGAAGATACATTGTGAATGCGTAGTCGAATGCGGCAGACTGCTAAGTTGTACAAGGGTGAAATTGTGTTGAGGAATGCGTCCCGTGGACGCTGCGTACCTGAGCTCCCAGGAGGTGTGCGTGGAAAAGTAGCCAGTCTATCCGGTAAGTCGGCGAATCGAAGAAGAGGCAATGCAGAGAACCAGCCCCACTTCCACCCGTGACCCGATCCCCAAGGTCAAAGGGGAGTTGGCTCCCGATGTAATGGATGGGCCTTCCCTCATTTTTACGTGATGTCTGGACAGTGCAAGCAGTGGCAGGGAAGGCCGTCTTCTGATTAAAGAAGGATCGCTGGACTGGTTGAAGACCACGGTCTTGAGCAGGCGAGTAGAGGTAGCAGCAAGCCGTCTTCTGAGATGAAGTGCCCAAGCTGAGACAGGCGGCAAGCAAGGACAGGCACAAGACAAGGGCAAGTCCAAGGAAGGACAGCAGAATAGGAAACCAGGGCAATTGGTGGACTGGGAGAAGCCTGAAAGGGTCCGCGAAGAATGGGAAGCAGAAACTCTGAAAATACAGACCAACGAACCAGGACCCTAAAAGACCTGGAACCCAGAGGCCCGGGGGCAAAGAGTCAGAGAGCCCAGGGAAAAGGAACCAAGGGCAGGGAACCAAGGATCCAACAAAGAAAGGCGGGATGGGCCCAACCCAAGGGCAAGGACCCAAACAAGACCACTCAAGGCAGGGCAAGGAGAACCCAGGAATCAGGTAGGAAGGAACAGCCAGGAGCGAAGTGGAGGATTAGGAAGCAAACCGCGTTGAGACGCGGCTTGCTCCTGATCTGACCGCCAGGTAAGGGGCCGTGCCGAAACCGAGGCATGGGGCGCTTGTCCA
The DNA here is from genome assembly GCF_040938575.1 of Ambystoma mexicanum. Taxonomy (NCBI): domain Eukaryota; kingdom Metazoa; phylum Chordata; class Amphibia; order Caudata; family Ambystomatidae; genus Ambystoma; species Ambystoma mexicanum. The sequence continues at coordinate 318,973,557 of NC_090926.1, read as the reverse complement.
CGTTCCCCAATCCGCGCATGTGGATCGAAGCAAGGCTTGGAACGCAAGCCTGAGCGCCAAAGCCTTGGGAGACAAGCGCATGCGCGGAAGAACGAACACCGTCGACCGCGCATGCGCAAACAGTAATATAAGTTACCCTTGGCAACGGAGGACTCAAAGAGATGCGGCCCTGACACAAAACCGAGGGTACACCCTCCAGACCCGAACCCCGGGTGTTTGACCCCCCAGTATCCTCCACCGGGTAGGTGTCCTAACAAACTGAAGGAGAGCGCCTGGCTGGTAATGGAAAGCAACACAACATTGTAACAGGGCTGAATCTTCCGAAACCACTGAGTGAAAAGCTGCCGAGAAGAGCTAGCAATAGCCGTCAAAGAATATAAGAATGACTGTGGAAGTCAGGAATGGGCAGAGAAGCCTAGCAAGTGGTGGGTCTGATGAGAGGGGCCTGCGGATGGAATAAAGAGAGCAATAAAGACTGAAGAAAGGCTGAAGAGCTTGAATCATTAATAGGGCCAGAAAAGTGCCCAGGATTATACGAAAGCAAGTTGTCAAAGAAAAAGAAGAAGCTGAGGGCAGCGCTGCAGTGACTGTTTGTGTGACCTGTAATGGGTGGACCGTGTGGTCTAAAACTGTGCCTAGACCAGGAGGGAGCGCGAACGAAAGAGGTGTAAGGTGAGAAGAACCTGTTAACTTTGTTTTGTGAGCAATAACTGTATTGAGCTTGGGAACAGGAACCCTGAGCCTTGAATTAATACACCAAGATTGTTTCTTGTGAACATTGTGAACTTTTGATAGCTGGATACTTCATGAACTGGTACTTGAAGATTTGGGAAGGGCGCCTGAAATTCTTATGAACCTTCTTTTTTTTAACTGAACTTTTACCAGTTAACCATGTGTGGATTATAACTAGAGACTATACCCCAGAGGATACAAGCTTTGCAAGATCCTACTATTTGAACTGTATGCTGATTTGGGAAAGGGAGCTAGCTAATGCACCAAACTTTATGTTACTCACTTCTTCAGTTGCACCATCCCTTCACTATAGTTGTCTCTTAGTTTTGAGGGCAAGCATAGGTTTGGACACAGACAGACTTTTTGATTTGGGCACCCTGAATTTGACGATCCTTAGTTTACTTAGGCGGCGCAATCCCGCAATAGTGATATTAGAGAAGAATAAAGTAAAAAAAATAAAAAAACTGCGGCGCTAGTTTCCGTCTACGTCCCTGGAAGGAACAGGCATAGCAGGAGAGGAGACGATTTGGGGTTAAACAAGGCTACCCTTGTTCAACCTCCAACAGGAGACGGAGGGTGGCATGCACAAGTGTTGCGCATTAAACAGTGTAAGTGGGGAAGGGAAAGTTGGGCGACGTGGGTTGTGAGAGAGTCTCCCAGATACATAGATGGGGCAAGGGGGCACACAGGCAATATATGTTTGCGGCAGAAATGACCATGTTAAAATGTGTATTTTCGGTCAAAACGGTTACAGTAATTTCTGCCGCAAACATATCCGTCACGGTTAAACAACCCACATTTGTATAGCCCACTCTACCTTTCCTTCTCTGAAAACATTACTAAAGGACTTTATAGTTTCTCCCCTCTACCAGAGCTTGGTCCACTTTCTCTTTGTTGGCCTCCTCCAATATGCTAGAGGAGGGAGGACGAAACCCGGCCCCCTTTATGGTGTGAGGGTGCCTGGCTGCAGACCCCCCTCCCGCGCACTCCTTATCTGTTGAGATGGCGGGATTGGAGGCGGCTCTACAATGGAATTGCGAAAGAGGAAAGACCGGGAATAGCACCTGATCTGTATGAGGGGGAATCCCCAGGGAGTCTAGCTGCAGCAGGGACATTGCACATTGGGTGCAGCAGCCCTGGAGGACCATCAACGACAAGAGGAGGTGGAGCAAGAACCAGGAAGGACACCGGCAGGGAGCGGTGAACAAACTCAGGGACTTGGCGAGGAGTGCTGCTTCAGGAAACAGCATCTGCTGGATCATACACACACACAGACAATGCTATTAACACGCCAGGGATTTTCTTTTGTTAAAGGAGGCCTACAGGAAGGCCGTAACAGGGAACATCCGTTCCATGTTGACTTCTTTAGTCTTTAGTGCATTGAATGCAGTGAGCCACGTGGCTAAAAAGCAGGCAGGGCTTACGGCCCTTATGAAGCCTCCCAAGCCCTCCACACTCACACACCATCAGATAAGGCAAGTTGATTGGCTAGAAACAAAGGGCCAATCATGGGAGGGGGAGGGTTACATAAGAAGGACATGGGACAACATTCAGAGTGGGTTAGTACAGTGAGGTCAGGAGGAGGACGGAAGATGACCAAGTGACCAGAGGAGGATGGTGAGAAGGAGTGTTGAGGCGGTTGGAGAGAGGGGTTCTTTGTAGTGATTGTGTGTGAGTGAGAGGAGAGAGTGAAGTAGTGGTAGAGTAGTCATATTAGAGAGAGAGGGTGAAGTCTTAGTAGAAGTAGAGAGGTATTCGAAGAAGAGAGGTAAAAGTATAGCGCGGGTAGTGTTAGTAGAAGAGAAGAGGTGGTAGCAGTAGTAAGGCAATAGTGGTTTCAGTGAAGAAGTGGTAGTTGTTTAGAAATGGTAGTAGAGGTGGTGTAGTTGCAGAGAGGTAGAAGTGGTGAAGGAGAAAAGTGGTAGAAGTGATAGTAGTGGTAAGAGGAGAGGCATGTTAGTAAGGGGTGGTAGAAGGAGGTAGTCATAGTAGTGAGTGGAGGAGTTCAGAAAGGTGGGAAGTAAGGAGGAGAAGAAGATTAACATCTAAGGGTGGAGGTAGGAAGGCGGAGTGAAAGATCAGAGGGGAAGAACGTGAAAAAGAGGGAGAAGGAATAGCAGAATGGCCAGGGGAGATTGTCCATGTCTGGCAGATCATTCCAACAGAGCGAGTCTAGGGCACCATTCCCTGATTCCCTTTAGAACACTAAGTGGGGGTAGGCCCCTATAGAGTTAGTCAGCCAGCGACTTAGGGAATCCACTGCATCGTGAGACTCAAGTGCAGACCCCATAGCCACAATTCCCAGTAAGATGCCGACCCCAGATTCTTGTTGTGTCTGGCAGAGGCTGACTGGCACATAAAGGTGGTCTACTGTCTAACTGTAAGTCAGGGCGATGGAAGGTGGTGAGGAGCAAGGAATGGGCTTTGTGGGATGGGAAATTAAAGGGTGTGAGTGGTTAGGTATTGGTGACTGAGCAAAATGGGTAAGGTAAGGTAAGGTAAGGTAAGGTAAGGTGATTGAGGTAATAGTTAAAAGAGGGAGAAAATGGGGAACAGAAGTCTGACATTTTTTTTTAGCATTGGGGGCATTGAGAATGTGGTGAACACTGAAGGATGATGGAGGTACACATCTGGAACAGTAGGCCAGGAGGTTGACTGTCGCTGAGATCTATGTCTGACCTGCATGCCACTGCACCCAATAGTGGGACTGGCTTGACCCCCTTTCTTTTTTCTGACTATATGCTGTATACTTGCTTTATGAACATACGTTTCAATGACTACTTCTCTTATATTTTTTAAGGTTGCTTTTTCATGTGACTCAGTGCTTTGAATGTACACACGATTGTACAGACTAAAATTATAATTATAGTACATTTTCATTATAATTATAATCCTAGTCTGTTTCTCAGATGTATTTGCCCTAGGATAAAGGCGATTAATAGGCTTCCCCCTTGTAGTTACATTGGTGCTTTGAAAACTAGATTTATTGAACAGTATATTAGTTCAGCCCTTGAATAACAATTTTGCAGAAAGCATGTTTTTTATTACTAATATTGAAGATGGACTAGGGGGGAAATAAAGTCTCCCCTGCTTTCTGAATTGGAAACTGGAACCAGGAAGGCAGTGCTGAAATCTCCACTGTCCACACTTCATACATGTTGAGCAAATCACTTTTTATCACTGTGCCATATTTTGCTTACTTAGTTGCAGAGAAAGCCTCACTTCTGGGTTTATACTCTATAGTTTTACTCTATAAATCATTATATATATATACATATATATATATATATATCTATATCTTCTTTATTGCAATTTCTTAAAATACAAAAACAACTCACTTAGCTCCTTCATCTTGAATTGCTTACAGTTTTCACACTTTTCCCACAAACCATCCGTGTCCCTCTCATAATGAAAAATCACTCCTCCCTCCCACAGCAACTAGGGATTGAACATTCCAAAAATGTATTTTCTCGGGATTCATAACTATACAGACCTGCTACAATGTGTTGGTTTCAACATTTGGCGGTGTTGGACTCGGATGGACCTCTGTCTGGGCACTCGCTTTTCTTTTCAATATAGGGTTTATCTCATGTTGAAAATACTACGGATGACTCAACCCATTGACAACATATTTCGCCAGAAAATCGGACCATTCCAACTCTCTGGATGGGTGTACATCGTGCATGGCTCCCGTAATGTTTTCCATCTCCTGAATGTCCCTCGTCTTCAGTGACTACACTTTCTCCCCAGGGAGAGAGTCTCGTTTCCAAGTATGTCGACACAGGCCCTGGCCGCCAGAAGGGAGAAATGCCCCAAGTTGAGAAGACGTCTCCACCTCCCTTCAGTTACCGCTCCCTTCAGTTACCTCTATGCCAAAAAGTACCAATAGCAGTTCTAATTCCTCATCTAGGTCTTTGATCCATTCAAGCACCTCCTTCCAATAACTCTGAATCCTCGGACATCTCCCCCACATATGTAGCCTTTTCTGCACAGCCTCGCAAACTCCACGGGCCAACTTCTGGATACATTTTCGAGAGGAGCTCTATGTCATAATGCCATCTATATAGCAATTTCAGCCCATGTAATTTATATTGCCAAGCAATTGTTATCCTGTGGGCATTCAAAAACAGTGCCCTCCATTTGGGCTAGTCTAATACAATCTCTAGATCCCCCTCCGACCTACAGGACTCTGCATGTTTCCCTGCCCTGAGCAGTAAGGATCTACATGTAGCCGAAACCAGGCCTAACATCCCTATGTTATCATTAAGGACATGCTCTGATCTTTTTTCCACTTTTTGGCCATCACCCTTTTCAGGTGCAGAAAAATTAATACTGATAGCTTACCCTAATGGATTCTCTCTCCCTCTCAGCATATCTATTGCCATGTATAATTTTCCTTTCATTACCTGTCCCACCCTCTCCAGGGCCAACTCGAACCGCGATTGGATTCGAGACACCTCCACTATGTCATCTCAAATCAGCGGGCCCAAATGTGACTTAGAGGGGGAGGCCAAGTCATTACTTCTTGCATCTCCCCTCCCTTCTTCCATAGGTTCCATATACGACCCAGAATCGTATGTCTCTTCACGTTCTGGGGGATTACCCTCTGAGGGGCCCACAGCCACTCCCTTACAGTTACCAGGTGGAGCCAGTGGTTTTCCAGCCTAACCCACTGCTTGTCCTTTTCTCTATGCAAATGTGGAACTAGTACCGGGAACTGAGCTGCACTGTATTAACTGTACATTTTCTACTCCTCCCTTGTCCTTTGGGAGAGCAAGGGTGTCATATGCAGCTCTTTGCTTCTTCCCCTGCCACAGAAAACGCAGGACCCTCTGTGTCTATTGTTCCTCCACTGAAAAAGAAAATGTCATCAATGTCACATTTCCAGTGCGTTATGGGGAAGGTAAGGGTTGTTGGTATATATAAAATTGCCCTCAAGGACAATTATCTGGGGAGGAACAATAGAGGCATTAGAAGAATTTTTGATTTGGCTCAACCAATGCAATTCCAACTTGACATGTACTTGCAGTTATGACACAGATGCATTACCATTCCTTGACCTTTTGATTAGCCATAGGAATGGCAAGCTATACACCAACCTATGTAGGAAGACAACAGATTGAAAGCACACTGCTACTGTACTGTATTCCAGTCAGCACTCTAAGGCACTAAGAGATAACCTGCCTTACAGTGAAGTCCTTCGTATTAGACGTAACTGTACTTTTACTGATTTCTGTGAGAATCAAGCACAAGGTTTAGTTAAGAAACTGTCTCAGGGACTTTACCCTCGTAGGATGCTGAAACATGTAGCTAAGAGTGCTCTATTTACCATCAGGGGCGCCCTATTACAACCAAAAGGAGATAGGCAACTTGTTAATAAACTTGTATGCGTTACCACATTCTCCAAATATACTCCCGGGATTAAGAAACGTATCAAGAATATGATATGATATTTTATTTGTATCGCGCTCGTACACAAGTGTTTCAGAGCGTGACTAGGCAAGGGAGGGGAAAACAGGGGAGAACACAAACCAACAACGACCTTACTAGGCCCAGTGACATTCAGAACATGCAAGTGCATGGAAAAGGGAAAAGGGAAAAAGTGCATGGAAGGGGGAGAGCGGAAAGTGCAGAGCAGAGGAGGGCCGATAAATAAATTATAAATAAAAATAAATAGAAAATGGAGGCAATAAACAGTGGTAGGGCAGCCAGCAAGTGGCAAGTGCTGTGTTTATGGCAGCAGACTGGGTAAGTCTGATAAGTGCAGAAAGAGCAAAAGAGGGGGGCGGCTATATGGGTACAGATACAGTCCACCAGTGCAAGTGGTCGCCAGGAGGCAGTGCAGGAGGGCGGCATGGTCAGCAGGTACCTGGGCCCAGGGGAAAGAGGGTGGCCAGTGCACAGTGCCAAGACAGAGCCAGTCAGCAGGGGAAAGGGGGAGAGAAAGCAGAAGCAAAGAGGAAGATCTTGAGGTGCTTCCGGAACCACAGATGGTTCTCCTCAAGTTTTAGAGTGGCAGGGAGGCTGTTCCAGAGGGAGGCCCCAGCCAAAGATAGAGATCAACCTTGAGCTTGTTCTTTGAAAAACGATTGACCCAGAGGGAGTTAGAGGTAGAGGAGCGAAGAGCTCGAGAGGGGAGGTATTTGCGGAGGGATAGCTGAAGGTATTTTGGAACCAAGCCCCAGAAGCCTTGTGGACAATGCAGAGGGTTTTGAATTTAATCCTTGCATCCAATGGGAGCCAATGGAGAGATTTCAAAGCTGGAGAGATACGTCCCAAGGGCAAGTCTCACAGTCCTGTTCTGGATAAGTTGCAGAGGGCGGAGAGTAGAGGCAAGTAGATTTAGAAAGTGTTAGACTGTTACAATAGTCCAACCTAGAGAGAACCAGAGCTTGAGAGACAGTGAGCTTCTGAGGGAAGGAGAGGAAAGGCAGAGTACCGCTGAGGAGGTGCAGTAGGAAGTTTGACTTTTTAGAGACCTCATAAATATGGGCGGAGAAGGAAAGTGTGGAGTCAAAGATGACCCAGAGGTTCTTAGCCTCGCAGGAACGAGTAGGAGGGGGGCCAAGGGAGGAAGACCAGAGAGTGAGGGAAAAGGATGGAGATGGTGTGGCGATGAGGAGGATCTCAGTCTTGCTGGCATTCAGACAAAGATTGTTGGCGGCACACCAATCTTGAATGGCAGTTAGGCAGTCAGAGATGAGAGAGGGAGAGGAGGCAGCTGTGGGCAGCCGGAAAATGAGTTGAGTATCATCAGCATAGCACTGGAGATTTGAGAAGCATTGGAATCTAATTACGGGCACAGGTTGTGCTTCCAACTATGCAATATTTGCTATGAAAGAGTTAAAAACCTCAGGGACAACTTAGTGCACTCCCGTTTCACAGGTGACCGCCCAAACATGCCCCAAAATACCATACAAGCTGCCTGGGACTCCCAATAGGCTCCATTGATAGGTCTGAACTGATTGTGGTTGTGGAATCGATCTGTCAAGTGTGCTAGTTACCATTTTCACATTAGCATGTTCAAACTACAAATATCATCTTCATCTAAAAAGGTTCGGCTGCGAGGAAAACACTTCCCTCAAACTTCCCACAAAGTTTGAAATGGGTTAACAATCGAATTAAGGTTCGGGAAGGTGTCTCACGCTCAAACTCCTAAAGGTTAAACAAGTCCACTAGATATAGATTTGACATCACTGAAAATGCCTCAGTTAATAATTCAATTCGTATTTTTATTCCTCAGGTTCTTGAATAGCCGACACATGTTTCGACCATGTTTTGATTTCATACATCAAAGATTGGTACCATATAAAACACATACGTAATAGCTATTCATCATGATGCATTCAACGTATAAGCATAAAATTGGATTTGATAAAATTATAATCATTATGTCATATTCAAAGCCATAGCGTATGGTGTCACATACCAGGTCAGGCACGGAGGGATGATTCCATTAGGAGATCAATTGATTGAGAAAGAAATTTGAGAAAAAATATATTCGAGAAAAATAAATACAAAATTACCACAGATTAGAATTTAGAATTTGGGCCTAACTCTTGTTCATATACTTTACATTATTGTAACTTAGTTTCTTTGTGTGCTAAAAAAATAATCCAAAGGAAAAAGAAAGAAATGGTTCCTCATAGTAATCTAATTTAATCAAATAAAATAATGTAAACTAATGGGAGGTGAAGCCATCTTGACTAGTCAATACATTATTTCCAAGTCTGTTCAAATAAAAGATCACCCGTGCTTCGAAAATACCTGATTCTAATATTAGTAATGTTTGATATCAATGGTGCCAACCTTGGCAGATTTGGCAGTCACTATGAAAATCCCATATTTAATTAAAGTGAAACCCATTGGGATTGAGCCAACCTTGGCAGAATTAGCAGTCACTAGGAAAATCCCGAATACATTAAAGTGAATCCCATTGTGATTGAGATTACTGGCATGCTAACCTATTAATAATCCCTGCTTATCCCGCACTCTTCCACTACTTCCGGTCCTTTGGTCAAATGGGACCTTAATTGTTAAAAACAGTATATACTTAATCACAAACTGATTTAGTTGTGTCCAGTCAGTTATGCCAATCTCTGGAAAAGACCATTCACGCTATCATTATTCAATAGGCTAATAGTAAACCCTAAAAATAAATAGTTCCTAGACTAATGTCGGACCCACCTGTCGTGATTTTCACTTGAAATCGTAATCATTGTGGAAACTGATTAGATAATCCCGTTGATTGATTTGATCCAAGCTTCTAAATTTGGTGTACCTAAGAAAAATTATATGCATGAAAATGAATTCAATAATAGTTTACATTATTGTTAGTTTCCAGATTCCACTGGTACACAGAATTTAATAATCCCATTATCTACTGTCTAACTTGATTGTTGCTCCGTAAATAATGCTCTGTGGATAATACCAGCCCAATTCCTAATTTTGATCCTCAATTCCAGTTGTCAAAATAAAAGTCTTCAGACAAATAATCAAATGATGTCTTCAGACTGATATATTTATAGTTCACACTGAAATCATGATAAAGTTTATATAATGAACAGTCCCCCCTTACGTATGTAGGGGTTAGGATACTGTGGAGCGCAACAGTGTTATAAATGCATTGTATACTCACTGAATTCATGTCAGAGATCAATCCCTCTGTAAAGTATCTACGTCCGATGCCCGTAGGTTAGCCTCTGACTAAAAAAGATTTCTTTCCCCGCAAGTGCTCAAAAAGTAATGGAGTCTCATGGCATCATGACATCATGCGCAAAATTGCACATGACGTAGATTGTAAACAAAACCTCAGCGACCGTCATTTGACTGTGATGTCATGCGTAGGTTTGCGTATGATGTCGTGGTGTAAGTCAGGTTCTGCAACATTCGTTCAGAAATTAAAGAGAGTCCAAAGCTAGCTAATGAATGAGGTTTGTTAAAAATAAGAGATTGAAGACTTCATGAGGAAAAAATATATATGACGATAGTTTGTCACTAATGGAAAAAATGTGTCTAGCATTTGGAAAATGCTAAGTGAAAAACTAGGAACTTTTAAAATATATTAGATATGCCTATAAACTCAAAAGTTTCATATATCAACCAGATGACATATTGTCACCTTGAACCAAGGTAGTGTCAAATTGTGATGTTACTAGTATACCAAGATACCAATGAGAAGCGATTAGAGACGTTAAAGTATGCCGGAAGACATGTTGTCATTAGATTGGCTAAAGCTTTTTCTTATTGTTTACCTATTGGGAGTAGCATTGTTTTCCAAGGATTAAAATAAATGATATGATAAAGTATAACCGATAAAATGTTATCTTTTGCGAGTATTACAATATTACATATATACTTCAAAAAAGGGTTCAAGAAAACAGCTATTGTTATGACCCTAGTTAATAGTTGAAGCATAATTATATTCAGAAGGAATTTGAATGTGACCTAACACATTCAGCAGTGATTCTTAATATAATCCAATGATGCCGGGGGACCGGTCAATACATCCTGTATCATAATTGTTCCTGTAATAGGACAAATAAACTCAAAGAATCATACTTGTCACTACCTAATTCACATCTCTTATATGTATTGGGATAGGTAAAATGGCTTCACCACTAAAATGTAAATGCTAAATTCTAGTCTAAAAACTTCTAAATCCTATAGCCTTCCTTTTGTATTAGATGGTCTCAAAAAAAGAAATGTGCATAGAAAAACATGCATCTCATGGTCACAATTGGGGCCAACCCAAGTACACCTCAAGACATTCCATTTGTTTTAGCTTGAGCTTACGATTGCCACCTTTCTTCCCCTTATTGGCTTGCATTAATCCAATAAAACGGATGTCCTCCTTATTACTTAGTTGATGTTGTTCTTGCCAATGTATGGCTAATGGAAATTTGGGATCAGTGCTTCTCAAACTCATCAAATGTTCCCTGATACGGATCCTTAATTGTCTAATGGTGCTGCCAACATACACCTTGCCACAAACACAAATTATAGCATACACCACATAGCAAGTTTTGCAGTTAATAACCCCATTAATCTTAATAGATGTTCCATTGATATCTGTGAATGAATGACAGTTATCATGAGCATACTTGCAATATCCACATTTGAAAAAAAACATTGCTTTTGTAAAGCCAATTCCCACTGCTACTGTCATCCTTAAGATTCAGGAAAGAAGGACTTCATTTCTGCTCGATCGTTTGTGCTCTAGTGTACATCCATTTCGGTTTTATAGGACAAAAAGGGAAGCAGATTCTTATCTAATCTCAAAATGTGCCAATGTTTAGAAACCAAACTATAAAGAGTAGATGAATCTTGTGAGAATTGCATAATAGTAGCAATATGTTTTTGCTCTGGTTTCATTTTGGTGTGATCACATACCAACAGATCTGATTGTTTGTACCTCATGGTCTTGTTTGCCGCTTTACATATGCTGTCCTGATTATAACCTCTATTTAGGAACCTTCTAGTGAGTGTATTGGATTCTTCCAAGTAATCAGAATCATGACTACAATTTCTCCTGGCCCTGTAGAATTGCCCTGCAGGAATATTGTCAATTGTAGACCTTTGATGACTACTATGGGCAAAAAGTACACAATTTACTTCTGTTGGCTTACGATAGGTTTTAGTTTGAATCGAGCCATTCTCAACAAAAATATATTAATCTAAAAATGTAATACAAGTTTTGCTGGCTTAGCCCGTGAAACTTATACCAAATTTATTACTATTTTCATGACCCTTGCCCCTGGCCCTCACTGGCAAGTCAGCCTTCCAGTTAGGGCCAGGTCAAAGGCCTTAAAACCTCATCCAAGACTCTCTTGGAGTCAGTCCTGGCGCCTTTGGCTCATAACCATCATGAAGACCAACATTAGAATGGGAATATTTACTTGGGACTATTTAACTTGGGGGGGTTCAGCCAACATGGAGGCACACACATAGCTCAGTTACAAGGAACTGAGCCATGCGGTATAGTCTTTTGGGTGTGGCAGGCCTGGGACTATTTTACCTGGACTTCTTTACCTGAGACTTTTTAAACCGCACCCAAACAGCAGGACATGCTTTGCGTTATTCTGCTGTGGCCAGCGCAACGCTCACCGTGTCCAGTTCTTTGATGCCAGTTTACCTGAAACCAAGGACCTGCAGAGAGAGAAAGAACACTACGAAACTTACCTGGAACAGTATCCTGTCTTCAATCCATCGCTGACTTCAGTTCCACTCACCTGAAGGTACGAACTCCATCATCCGGCACCGCATGCATCCTGGAATACCATAACCTGGAAAGAGGAGAAAGAAAGACAGCATTAGTAAGCGTTAACTCACATTTCCTGCCGAATGAAGAAAGCCACACAATTCTTACCTGGGTAGTCATCTCCTGGTCAGTATCATTGCTGGAACATTACGGCGCTCGGCGAGGAACATCGCAACCTGCAAGGAGAGAAAAGACAAAGGTTAGAAATATAAAAGGCGAAACAGGGCCGCGCATTGCGCATTACTCACCAGACAGCATCGCGCACACCGCGCTTTCGCCTACCGGCCCATGCTCATCTTCAAACTGCATGACAACACCAAAATACCTTTCCATACCTAAAAGCAAAGAAGCAAAACATTATTATTCGAACTAAATGGAACATAAGAACTGCATATAAAGACTGTAAAGCAGCAAACCTACGGAGTCGCAGCAGGCCTGGATTCCCACAGGGGGGCTTGCACCAGTGAAGTAACTTGGTCGCTGCTCGCCCCATGTCTACGCGCCCCTGCCACGAGGAGCAGGACGGAGAGTCCACCTTTTACAATATTAAGGTGAGGAGAAGGCCCAAGGGGGAGGAAGGAGTTATGTTATGTTATTTTGCATTTATATAGCGCCTTATATACCATTGGCATGGTCTGAAGGCGCTGGTAGGTTAAATGCCCTTGGGAACCGAAGTTCAGATCAGTAGAGAGAGTAGAGGGAGTCAAAAGGTGCGTGTGAGCACTGGGTATGTGTGCAGCTCATGCGGTATTCGTGTGATAGCTGCATCTTAGCTGTAGGTGAGGTGGTTGAGAGATCAGGAGTATGTGTTCGCTCCGGCAGGGTTTATCCAAACCGGATGTGGCTGTGTTAGGCCTGAGAAGAACGCCTGGCTGGGGGTGTGTAACCAGCAGTGTTTACTTAGAATGATGTGGAGTGAGCGGCGGATGTTGGTATGAGAACAGTTATACCAAATGGTGTCATAGTATCTCTGTGTTCTAGTTGAGTGGTGATGTAAAGGAGAGAGTAAGCGTGGTGGTGAGATATGATGAGTAATATGCTTTTTTTTAACGTTCTGTGCATTCCAAACCATACTATATACGTCTATATACGCAATTCTATGCGCTCATTTGCTCCAGGCACTAATCCGCTTTATGCCCTCATATGTATTATGCACTCACCCCTTCAACATTCTCGCCCCCTCAATGCACTCACCCCCCCCTACGCACTCACCCCTCTACGCACTCACCCCCTCTCTGCACTCACCCCAATCTACGCATTCGTCCATTCTACGCACTCGTCCACTCTACGCACTCGTCCACTCTACGCACTCGTCCGCTCTACGCACTCGTCCGCTCTACGCACTCGCCCGCTCTATACACTCATCTGCTCTATACATTCATTGATTCTATACATTCATTTTCTCCAGCGATCTACATATTCTCTGCACATCCGGATTCATCAGCTATCCACACTCATGCGCAGTGCTTGCTTCTCTTGCGGATATCTGCAGATACGACCTGGAGCTGTCACATGCTCTACATACTCATCCGCTCCACATATTCATCTGCTCTACACACTCATCCGTTCGAGATGCTCATCCATTCTATACACTTATCCAATTTACTTATTCATTCGATTTCCATACTCATTTGAACTATGTAGTTATCTATTCTTCCATTCATGCATTCTTCCACTCTGCGCATTTGTCAGTTCCACCTGCTTCATCAATTCTAATTATCTCATCCGTGCCAATCATTTCGTTTGCTCTTTATGCATTCCGTCGATTTCAGCAGTTTAACTCCCTTTACAGTTTCCGTATGATTTATTTTTATTGGCCCTTTTACTGCTTTGATCTACTTTATTCGTTTAATTCTTATTGGCCCTTTTACTGCTTTGATCTACTTTATTCCTTTAGTTCTGTTTGGCCTTCTAGTTTATATTAGGGGTTATTAGCTGTCAATTTCTCGGATCAGGTAGTTTGTTGGATTGGTGTCATTGAGTTGTTGTTAGACTGTTTGGTTAGTATTGTACGGTTGGTTTTATGGGAAGAGCCAGGTTTTCAGCAGTTTGAGGAAAGACGTTAGGCCAAGGGAGGTGGGAAAACATAAAGACAATCTGGTATTGAATCCAGCTCACCTATATTGCAGACCCATCTTTAACCAGAGGCATTACCAAGGGACCAGGAGAGGGTTCGAGAGTGCAAATCATCCAACCAGGGTTGGGTGGCGTCCCCGTGGATACCAGGTGAGCGTAACAGGTATTGGCATGTGAGACAAAAATGTAAAATGAATCCAAAGTACCTCTCCAAACAATTGGAACATCATCTATAAAATGTCTCCATGCAATTAGATTACTTTTGAATGATTCCTCATTATAGATATGAGTTTCCTCAAACTGAGACATAAACAGGTTGGACAGGGAGTGGGCGAATTTAGCACCCATGGCAACCCCCTCAGCCTGTATCTAATATTGATCATTAAAGACAAATAAATTGTTATCTAACGTGAATTTCAAGAAACTCTTAAGCATATTGATATGTTTTAAATAGGAAGCTGATGAATCCTGAAATGTATAGTCAATTGTTTATAGTGCCAATTTATGATCAATGCTCGTATACAGAGCCACAACATCTAAAGTAGCCAACGGATATTCAGATTTCCATTTCAAAGTTCTGAGAAATTGAAGTACATGCATGCTATCTCTGATATAGGATTTCATTCGGAGGACATGTGGTTTAAGTGCTTCATCCAGATATTGGTAAAGGCCTTCCATTACCCACCCTACACCACTCATAATAGGTCTTACTGGAGGTAAAGTTTTGAAGGGCTTATGTATCTTTTTTGTTTTGTTTTTTTTACAAATTTGTATTGATTTATTAACACAACAAAACAATACAAAACAAACAAGCAGTGCAACCTTCAACCGCTTCATTATACTTCCATAATTTCTAGTCACTGCTTCCCTTTCCCTCCCCCCTTTACGAGTCTGTTTCTTTTAACCTTCTGTTTATGCATCCTGTGGTACGGTCTCCCCTTCTATAGCGTCTGCCGGGTCTTCAATTGACCCAAACAGCTCAGCTATCAATAATTTCCAGGCCATCAGGGACTCAGTCTCCTCCTCCCCCCTGTGTTACTAGCCTCTTGCCATACCATAGTTTCTGCTTCCGCCCATTTTTGTAAATCTCTCCACCACACCTCCACATTTGGCATATGGCATGTCTTCCAAACCATGGAAATTCTTCTTTTAGCAAGCACATAAGCCAGGTCCTTCAGTTTACTTACATGCTTGAGCTTCTGTGATCTTGGAAACCCCCCCCCCCCAACTGACAGGCCCACACTGTGTCCACTACGATCTTAACCCCTTTTTTACCCAGTTTCTCTTTCACTGCACTCCAGAAGCATTCTATGACCGGGATTGACCAGAACATATGAACCATGCCCGCATTCTCCTCATCACATTTGGGGCATGCTTGCCTTCCTGTATTCTCAAATCTCAATATCCTCCCAGGTGTCATGCATGCCCTATGCGTAATATATAGTTGTATCTGTTTCAGTCTCGCATTTATAGATACCTTCTTATGATACCCCTGCACCCGTTCCCACATCCCATCCTCCATCAGGGCACCAACTTCCATTTCCCAGTCCATTCTCAACTGCGTGACTTCCTTCCCCACTTTAGACATCAACATTTCATATATTCTGGAAACCTCATGACCCCCTTCTGCTATGTCATATATCATATCTGTGGTGGCATCTGGTTCCTCCTCCAGCACTTTTTCAGGCCATATTATTTTAATTCGCTGCACCATTCTGTAATATGTAATGTACTGGCCCTCGTGCAACCCAGTTTCCTCTCGCAGCTCCTCGAAAGTAATACTAGAGCCCTCCTGCCAAATATCTCCCATTGTTGCCACCCCAAACGGTTCCCAGTGGTTCCTGATTATCATTCTTAGCTTCACATCTGCCCCCGTTATTACAACCAGTGGCACCTGCGGAGAGCATGGGGACGGGTTCTCCATCAGCTGGCATGCCCTTCACCATATCTTCCACCCTAATAGCAGCATTTTAGGGCGCCCCTTCATTTCCGCCCTGGGTACCAACATCATTTCCTTCAAGTAAAATGGTGCACAATCACGCCCAAACAGCCTAGATTCCGAGGTTTCCTCATCAGAAAGCCATTTGGTGACATATTGCAACTGGCTTGCCACATAATACACCTCATAATTGGGCAATTTTATCCCACTTTTGTCATGGAAATTCTGTAACTTCCATAACACCACTCTATTCCGCGTGCCATGCCACAAAAAATCCCTATACATGCTATTCAGTTTGGTGAAGAACTTCTTAGGGATCAGATACGGTATATTGCCAAAATAGTGTAGAAGCCTTGGCAGAACCACCATCTTTAGCATTGCTCCCCGGCCCATCATTACTAAGGGTAGCTTGGCCAGAATTGCATGCACTTCTCAATTTTTGTAATGGCTACTTCTGTGTTGCACCTATGCTCCTCTTCCACATTATGGTATATATTGATCCCCAGATACCGAAATGTGCTGACCGCCCATAGTACTTGCAGTACAGGCAACTGCTCCGCTGGAATCCCTATGTACCTTCCTAGTGGGAACATGCTGGACTTCTGGGGGTTCACAGCTATACCGGACAACCCAGCGAATCTCTCCATCACTTCCAAAATGTACTGGAGATTTTCTTCTGGGTGTCGCAAGAACAGCAACATGTCATCAGCGTACAGGGAAATCAGATGTCGCCCCCCCTTTTACCTCAATGCCTATGATGTCATATCGCTGTCTCAAGTGTATTGCAAGAGGTTCCAGGGCCAGTATGTAGAGCATTGGGGACCAAGGACATCCCTGCCTGGTGCCCCTACTGAGCTGCCACCTTCCCGATATCACAGATCCTGTCTTAACCCTAGCCAGTGGTTCGCTATACAATATCTTTGCCCACCTTACACAACCAGGCCCTAACCCATAACACTCCAGGGCCGCAAGCAGCCATGGCCATTAAACTGAATCAAAGGCCTGTCATGATGCCTACCCCCGGGGACCCAGACCACGTCCAGCAACCCCGGAAGCAGGCATCACGTTATCCTAAGAAAGCCCAACAACCCCCTGCTAGGGGCTATTTGGGTCCAGTCCTGGCGCCTATGGCGTCAGGCTCATATGGAGAGTCAGTCCTGGCACCATAGGTGCCAGGCTCATAGATTAAAAGTTACCTGATGCAGATCACGCTGCAAACTTACCTGATGCAGACCATACTGCAAGAGCTCCAAGCCAAAAGAGGCTTGGAAGGGACTACTTTACTTAGGGACTATTTTTTACTCGGGCGGGGCTAGGGAGGAATACTTACCTGGGACTACTTTGGAGGCTATTTAAACCACGCCCGAAGAGCAGCACACGCTTCGTGTTATTCTGCGTCCAGCAGCGTAACGCTCACCGTGCCTGCAAGTCTGCATCCAGCCTTCTGCCACGCCCGCCTCGAGTTTGGAGCTCCTAGAAAAAGGAAGAAAGAAGGAGAAAAGGTTAGAACAAGAGCAATACCTTTAAACCTTACCTGAATTCCCGATCCATCGCGCCTTTGAGCTGGAAGAAAGAAGTTATTTTATGCGCGTCGCCTCGCCTGCTGCAGGGCCGTGCTGAACTCACCGGCCTTCGCAGCATCTTCACACATTCCACCGCATCCTCCTGCATGTTCCCGCCGCACTCTGGCACCTAAGGAGAAGACAAGAACAGCAAGGTGAGCTAAGGGAATACACAGAGGAATATTAGCTACCCCCATAGACTTACCTGATTTTACCACCGAGGTTACTATTCCTCTTCACAGGTCGGCGCAGCTTCCACTGCATCTTCGCCGAACCCTGGCCCCTAAGGGGAAACAAAAGGACAGCAAGATGAAACAAAGGGACTAACAAGGGGAACCCTCCTCACCACAATACCTTTACCGCCGGAGGTATTATTCCCCAAGACTTCATACTTTCTCTCAGCGCCTGAATAAGGGAGAAAGCAACAGGTTACATATTGATTTTATTTCATCAAACTGTGTTGGAAAATACAAATCCTTACCAGAATACTACCGGTTGCCGCGAGGAACTCTTCATTAGGGTCAAGCTGCAACCTGCAAGGAATCGGACAAGAGTGAAAGTCAGGCATTTGAACTCTTACGAACTTTATACTTACAGCGTCTTGCCGGGAATCTCGGAGTCAACATTGTTCTGGAACTCACCAATTCCTTCGAGCCAGTGAAGCAACTGGTTATCAACGCGCCCCTGCGCTCAATGCAGGAGGTAGAGCTCACCTTTTCAAACCATCAGGTGAGACTATAAGAGGGGACATCAAAGGTGATCTGTGGGGAGAACAGCGGGGGTGAGGGGATTTACGCTCAAATCCACTGGTTGTTAATTCCCTTTCTCCATTTGCAGAAGAATATTCCTACGGGCCAAGCAAACGAAGCTAGGTGGGCCAGTCCAGTCCGTCATCTCGGCCCTACGCATCACATTGGTGGAGACCGCAGCTGTCCAGTTCCGATCAACGCCTCTGTGGGAGCAAGGTGAGCGTAACAGAACGCGAAGCCTACCCACAAATTCCCACCCAGGTGTTATGGATACCTCAAAGACTGACCAATTAGCCCAATTACTAGGGGAAATGAGGGCTGAAGTGCTTTCCGTCAGTCAAGAAACCAATGCTCTTAGGAGAGAACTGATTTTGTCAAAGGAGCAAACTGATGACCTTGCTAGGCAACTATTGCAAAGCCAGGCTGGACAAGCACCCCTACCTGGTTCCGGGGGAAATCCAGCTCCTGTGTTATCGAGTAACCCTGTGCAAATAAACCTACCAGGAAATATTCCATTCGCTCCACCCGAACGCTTTGCCGGAGATCCCAAAAGGTTTGCCGTGTTTATGAACCAATGTCGCTTGCACTTTTTATGCAGACCTGGAGCTTTCCCAAATGATCAAGCCAAGGTAGCCTTTGTATTGTCATATCTCAGCGGCAGTGCAGCTGATTGTTCAATTCCACTAGTTACGCACGATGACCCAATTCTTCAGGATTTTCAGGGCTTTCAAACGAGCATGGAAAGACTATTTGCCCGGCACTCCCAAGGACAGGCCCTGGATAACGAACTTTTGTCCCTACGACAGGATAACCAGGACCTTCTATCCTACATCGCAACCTTTAATAGGTTGATAGTGGAAACTGGATGGCCTGAGGTAAAACGAATCACGTTATTTCATCGAGGGCTTCGAGGAGAACTCAAGGATGTCTTGGCTCAAGTTGTGAACCCACCTCAAGACTGCTCTGAATATATAGACTAAGTCGTCCAGTTAGATCACAGACTTCAGAACAGAAAGGCTGATCGAGCCAAGTTTGAGAATCGGGTGTTGGTCAAAACCCACGCTAACCCCAAAGGAGCCGATGCTTCAGAACCAATGCAAATCGGAGGGGTTAAAGGATCCTTAACCCAGAAGGAAAGAGAAAGGAGACGACAAATGCAATTGTGTCTATATTGTGGAACTTCTGGGCATTTTCTACGGGATTGCCCTGTCAAACCACCCAAGAGGGTGGTAGGAGCTGCTGATAAAAGCCATATGGAGTCAAACTCTGGAAATGACCACGCCCGACAAGCGTAGAGGTCCGCTTGCCGAGCTTGAAGAAGGATACTCAGACCACGCATTTCATCATACCAATGGTCCTCGTAGATCCAGGGCAGCCATCGCGTATGTACGCAGTAAGGGCATACATTGATAGCGGGGCCATAGGAAACTATGTGGGCTATGAATTGGCTTCCAGGATGAATCTACATATCTGCCGAAAAAACCACCTCAGATGTCATCACCACAGTCGATGGAACTGAAATTGCCTCTGGGCCTGTAACTCATTCCACCGCAGAGATGACACTATTGGGTCAGGAGGGGCATCGAGAGACTATTGTGTTTGATCCAATCAAAGCCCCACCGTTCCAAATAATACTGGGGATACCTTGGTTGGAAACACATAATCCTTGTATTGATTGGCGAGAGAAGAGAATAACCTTCCCGGATTGTGCACAAACCTGTTACCCAAAGAAAAGTCAGAACGCAGGCCTGGCCACAGTAACCACAGCAGTCATGCAACTACCTCCAGAATGCCAAGTTTCCAGGATATCTTCCAAAAAGAACAGGCAAACACCAACCTCCTCACAGATCGTACGATTGTCAAATCGATCTCATACCCGGTGCACAACCCCCTTGTAGCAGGATCTATGCCCTTATGGAACCTGAGAACCTTCACCTACGACAATGCTTAGACCAGTACCTTGCCAATGGCTTTATTCACCCATCCAAGTCCCCTGCATCTTCAGCTTTGTTCTTTGTGCCCAAAAAGGAAGGTGACCTCAGAACGTGCATAGACTACCGTGCATTGAACCAGATAACTGTTAAGAACCGATACCCATTGCCTCTGATGCCTGAACTACTAGACCAAGTGAAGGACGCTTGTATATATACTAAATTAGATCTCCGGGGGGCATACCATCTGGTACGTGTAAAAGAAGGCGACGAATGGAAGACTGCTTTCCGCACTAAGTATGGGTTATTCGAATACCAGGTGATGCCTTTCGGGTTGTGCAGTGTACCAGCAGCCTTCCAATACTTCATGAACGATGTCCTTCGTGAACTCATTGACGTTTGTGTTGTCGTATATATCGATGATATTCTAGTATACTCCTCTTCAGAATCTGACCATGTGAAGCACGCCCGAGCAGTCCTTGAGAAATTGCGCCAGCACAAACTATATGCAAAACCGGAAAAATGCGTTTTTCATGCACAGAAGTTGAATTTCTTGGGTTTATCCTGACCCCAAAGGGAGTCCGAATGGACTCACGAAAGGTGGACGCAATCCTTAAGTGGCCATCACCAAGTTCAGTTAAAGGAGTACAAAGCATGCTCGGCTTTGCCAATTTCTACCGCAGATTCATCCCGGATTTTTCACATGTTGTACATCCCATCACAGCACTCTTGCGAAAAAATAAACGCTTTATGTGGACTGAAGAAGCTGAAAATGCCTTCCAAGAGCTGAAAGCGAAATTCACGTCTGCACCTGTATTAAAGCACCCGCGCCCTGAACTTCCATACATAGTGGAAACCGGTGCATCCAGTCTAGCCATGGGAGATGTCCTGTCTCAAAAGGACCCTGAAACTGGCCAGCTTCATCCAGTAGCCTTTTGGTCCAGAAAGTTCTCGGCACCCGATATAAACTATGCGGTTACCGACAAGGAGTTATTAGCCATTCAATCCGCCTTCAAGGCTTGGCGGCACTATCTTCTCAGTGCCAGGCTTACCATTACTGTGATCAACGATCACCGGAATTTACAGTATTTAAAGACAGCCAAGGCCCAACCATCACGTCAACTCCGATGGGCATTGTTCTTTGCCGAGTTTGATTTCGTAATAACCTATCGACCAGGTTGTAAGAATGGTAAAGCAGACGCCTTATCCCGAATAGGGATGGGAGAGGCAGAAGTGAACCAGAACCTGTACCTATCATTTCTGAACAAAGAATTATTGCATGACTACTCTGCAGACACTAGAGGACATTCAGGTAAAGATCCAGCAACTCTTTGATCCTATAGCCCTGCAGGGCTGGGTAAAAAAAGGCGCGGACTACTCTGTCACCAATGATCTGCCGTATTACCAAGGGCAGCTATTTCTGCCACACAAGGAACTACAAGAGCTAGTCATTTCCCGTTATCATGATACCCTAATGGAGGGGCACCCAGGTATTGCAAAAACTGAAGCTAAAATTAAAAGACAATTCTGGTGGCCCACCTGGCGAAAGGATATTAAATCATTTGTGATGTCTTGTGGCATTTGCACCCAAAACAAAAGTCAAAAGAAAAAACCAGCTGGACGCTTACAACCTTTAGACATTCCGCCTACACCATGGCACACCTTATTATTGGACTTTATTACGGATCTACCCCCATACAATGGATTTAACACCATTCTAGTTATTTTGGATCTTTTTTCCAAGATGGCCCACTTTATTCCTTTAAAGGGATTACCTTCAGCTTCAATCCTGGCCAAGGAGTTCCTCGAAAACATTGTTCGCATACACGGATTTCCGTCCATATTGGTCTCTGACCGGGGCAGTCAATTCATTTCACATTTTTGGAAATAATGCTGTCAATTGGTGCAAATCGATGTGAGGTTATCGACCATTCACCACCCCCAGACCGATGGCCAAATGGAGAGGACCAACCAGACTCTCGAACAATACCTGTGTATGTTACATCAGACTGAGAGTAATTGAAAAGACATTCTTTGGATCGCCGAATATGCATACAATAATTAAGTCACTCTGGAACGGGACAAAGCCCCTTTTATACCTTATATGGGCACCATCCGCGAACCTCAGACCTTGACTCACCCCAACACTTAGAAATGCCCGCAGTGGACCATCTGCAGGCTATGATTACACAAGCCTTTAAGGAAGCAACTACACATTTAAAACAGGCGAAAGAAAAATACAAGAAAGATGCTGATCGGCATAGAAGTGATACTCCACAATATCAGATAGGGGACCAAGTATGGTTAGCCACAAAACATGTACCTCTAAAGGGAACACAGACCTTTAACCCCAGATATTTGGGACCTTACTCTATTAAGGCCATTATCAACCCGGTGGCTGTCAAGTTGGACTTACCTGCTAATATGCGAATTCACCCCGTCTTTCATGTGTCACTTTTGAAGCCAGTGCAACCAGGGACAAGACTAACCAAGCCACCAGACCCTATCCTTGTAGACGGAGAACCCGAATTTGAAGTTATGAACATCCTGGACTCCAAGCTGATAAGGTCAAAACTCTTTTATTTAATCGAGTGGAAAGGTTACAGACCACAGGAAAGGTCATGGGAACCTAGTGACCATGTTCATGCACCCCGATTGGTGAAAAAATTCCACCGGAATTTCCCAGACAAACCGAAACCACAGGGAAGAACGACTTTTGGAGGGGCCTTGGGGGGGAGTGCTGTCATGATGCCTACCCACGGGGACCCAGACCACGTCCAGCAACCCCGGAAGCAGGCATCAAGTTATCCTAAGCAAGCCAAACAACCCCCTGCTAGGGGCTATTTGGGTCCATTCCTGGCGCCTATGGTGCCAGGCTCATATGGAGTCAGTCCTGGCGCCATAGGCGCCAGGCTCATAGATTAAAACTTACCTGATGCAGACCATTCTGCAAACTTACCTGATGCAGACCATGCTGCAAGAGCTCCAAGCCTAAAGAGGCTTGGAAGGGACTACTTTACTTAGGGACTATTTTTTACTTGGGCGGGGCTGGGGAGGAATACTTACCTGGGACTACTTTGGAGGGCTATTTAAACCACGCCCGAAGAGCAGCACATGTTATTCTGCATCCAGCCTTCTGCCACGCCCGCCTCGAGTTTGGAGCTCCTAGAAAAAGGGAGAAAGAAGGAGAAAAGGTTAGAACAGGGGCAATACCTTTAATCCTTACCTGAATTCCCGATCCATCGTGCCTTCGAGCTGGAAGAAAGAAGTTATTTTATGCGCGTCGCCTCGCCTTCTGCAGCGCCGCGCTGAACTCACCGGCCTTCGCAGCATCTTCACACATTCCACCGCATCCTCCTGCATGTTCCCGCCGCACTCCAGCACCTAAGGAGAAGACAAGAACAGCAAGGTGAGCTAAGGGAATACACAGAGGAATATTAGTTACCCCCCCATAGACTTACCTGATTTTACCACCGGGGGTACTATTCCTCTTCACGGGTCGGCGCAGCTTCCACTGCATCTACGCCGAACCCTGGCCCCTAAGGGGAAACAAAAGGACATCAAGGTGAAACAAAGGGACTAACAAGGGGAACCCTCCTCACCACAATAGACTTACCTGATTTTACCGCCAGAGGTATTATTCCCCAAGACTTCATACTTTCTCTCAGCGCCTGAATAAGGGAGAAAGCAACAGGTTACATATTGATTTTATTTTATCGAACTGTGTTGGAAAATACAAATCCTTACCAGAATACTACCGGTTGCTACTTGGAACTCTTCATTAGGGTCAAGCTGCAACCTGCAAGGAATCGGACAAGAGTGAAAGTCAGGCATTTGAACTCTTACGAACATTATACTTATGGCGTCTTGCCGGGAATCTCGGTGTCAATATTGTTCGAGCCAGTGAAGCAACTGGTTATCAACGCGCCCCTGCGCTCAATGCAGGATGGAGAGCTCATCTTTTCAAACCATCAGGTGAGACTATAAGAGGGCACATCAAAGGCGATCTGTGGGGAGAACAGCGGGGGCAGGGGGATTTACGCTCAACTCCATTGGTGGTTAATTCCCTTTCTCCATTTGCAGAAGAATATTGTTACGGGCCAAGCAAACTAAGCTAGGTGTGCCAGTCCAGTCCGTCATCTCGGCCCTACCCATCACATTGGTGGAGACCGCAGCTGTCCCGTTCCGATCGACGCCTCTGTGGGAGCCAGGTGAGCGTAACAAGGCCTTTATTGCGTCCAAAGACACAATCGCCATATCCTCATCACTTTCGCCACCACTCTCAACAATTCTATGGAGCCGTCTATGGTTATTGGTAATATTTCTGTTCGGGACATAGCCCGTCTGATCTGGGTGTATTAGTTCGCCAATGACCTTCTTCAGTCTATTTGCTAGGACAGCAGTTAATATCTTGCTGTCTTGATTCAGCATCGACAAGGGTCTATGGGAGCCACGGCTGTGCCCAGGCTTATTGGGCTTGGGGAGCGGTATTATGACGGCCTCTCTCAATGATTCGGGTAAACTTCCCGTCTCAAACGCTTCATTTAGCATTTCTAACAATGGGGGAAGGACCTCTTCTATATACACTTTATAAAACTCACTTGGGAGTCCATCGGTCCCCGGGGTCTTGCTAGTAGGCAGCTGCCTCACCACCTCCCGTAGCTCTTCTAAGGTAATTGGTGCATCTAGTTCCTCTCTCTCTTCCTCACTTATCTTTGGCAATCCTATGTCCTCCAACGTTTCTCTCATCATAGCACGACTACTTTCACCATCATCTCCATATAATACGTTATAATAGTCCATAAATGCTTGATTGACTCCCTCTTGGGTGTCTGCTACGCTACCGTCCTCTCTCTCTATGGTCCTAATTGTGACTCTGGGAGTCTCGCTCTTATATAACCACGCCAAAAGTCTCCCCGGCTTATCACCACCCACAGGCTGTCTCTCTACATATTTTTTATAATTGAGGTTACACAATCTGTCCCAGTGTTCTACACATTTCTGCTGTAGCTTGAGTGTCAATTCCGCCTTCTCTGCTGTGTCATCTCCGCCCCTCAAAGCCTCCTCCAGTTTCTGCTCCGTCTCCCGCAGGTCAACTAGAAACCCACCCTGTACGCTCCTAGATTTTGCTATAGCTACTCCCCTCACCACTACTTTAAAGGCCTCTCATAGTGTTCCCGCCAAGTCCACACTCCCAGTGTTTGTTTCAAAATAATTCACAATCTCCACACTCAAGTCCTCCCTAAAGAAGGGGTCTCTAAGTGCTTCCGCTCGTAGACGCCATGTCGGGATCTTGGCTCTGGGGGGGCAGTATTTCCATTCGAGAATCAGGGGCGAGTGGTCCAAAAGGACCCTAGCCTTGTTCTCTATTTGCGTAATCTCCGCCATCATTTCAGGTGAGGTGAAGACATAGTCTAACCTCGTGGATAACTTCTTTGGGGCAGAGTAGTTTGAGTATTGCCTCTCCTGGGGGTGTCTCACTCTCCATGCATCTTCCAAGCCAAAGTCCCTTAGCAATGTCTGTAACGCATTGGCGGCAGGGGCCGGTCTATCCGTCTTCCCATCCGTTCTATCTACCTTTGTATTCAGTACGCAGTTGAAGTCCCCTCCCCAGATCATTGCACTTCCCACACATGCGCTCAGATTAGTACACAATGTTCTAATGTACGCCGCTGTGTTCTGGTTCGGGGCATACGTATTGACTATACTTATCTCCCTATTTTCCACTAGTCCCCTCAATATAACCATCCTCCTGTCCGTCTCAGCTATCACTTGCAATTGCTGAAAAGGGACATGTGGCGCCACCCAAATAAGCACTCCCCTTGCATAAGCAGAGTATGTTGAGCCCACCATCACTCCCTTCCATTTCCAAGTATCTTATCCATTCTCTCTCGTGTGAGGTGGGTTTCCTGCAGCAGTGCAATATCTATTTTTTGCCTACGCAGGTACAACATAATTTTATTCCTCTTTAAGTAAGTGTTGAGCCCCCGTACGTTCCATGTAACTATTTTAAGGTCTCCCATGGCCTATTCGAATTCCATTCCTCCTCCCACAGGTGCAGTCTGACTTTAAGTTCCATTCCAATCCGTATAGACTTGTCCCCAATTTTAAACTCCCCTTAACCAAAAACACCCCAAACTCCCTGTCCCCCCCCACCTCCCATCCCAGCCCCAACATCACTCCCCTTAACTGTTGCCCAGCTCCATCCCTGGATCTCAGGCTCACCTGCATCTAGCCCTTTCCGGGCCTCTCCTGTACTCGAAGCTCCGCAGGGTGAGGCCGCCCTAGTGGCTAGCCTATTACTAATACAACTATAATTCGGGGGGTAGGGTGCTTTCGCCCTGCCGCTCCTGTTCGCTTCAGTTTAACTACACATAACTACCCAATTTGCGCATGCTATATTCCAGTCCTTAAAGTTCGTTCCAGTCAGTGGTATCTTAACAGAATGTTAGCCATGCTTAGTCGCACCCAACAGTATCAATCTTGGTCTAGGCACCACTAAGGTGCTCGCGCTGCACCTTATAAGAATGCATACAGTGTACCAGTCACTTATCGTGTTCCTCTTGAGCCTGCTCCATGTCTCGTTCCGGTCAACCCTGCAAGTCCAGCCATGTTGTTGCTTCTTCTGGAGTATCAAAAAAATACATTTTGCTATTGTGCACCACCTTCAATCTCGCAGGGTACAGAAGCATGTATTTTATGCCAGCCGCGCGTAGCCTCCTTTTGATTGCCACATAGCTGTACCGTTGCCTCTGGACCAACATTGTGTAGTCAGGATACGCCGTGATGGTGCTTGAAGCCTTTTCAACCGTCCCTCCTTTTTGAAAGTACTCCAGTATCTTTTCGCGATCTTTATAATTCAGTATTTTGGCGATGATCGCTCGGGGAGGGGCCCCAGGCCTAGGCTTCCTCATAAGGGCTCTGTGTGCACGCTCCACTGCAAACCCCTGCGTGAGTTTTTCAGCCCCTATTTCTTGTAAGAGTAGGTTCTCAATGTAGTCTGTCGGGTACTGTCCTTCCTCTCCTTCCAGCAATCCTACCACGTGGATATTGTTCCATCTCGCTCTCCTTTCCGCCTCCTCCGCCCGAGTCTCCAGGTTAGCTACCTGTTGTTTAAGTACGTGGATCTCCTTTACGTTGCTAGTGCTGGTGTCCGTGTTGATTTTCACGGCACTTTCCAAGCTGCTCGTTCTCTCCGCCAGACCCCTAACATCTTGCCTCAGCAGGTTGACTTCTATGCCTACTGCGTCTATTTTACCCTCCAGGGAAGTGCGCAGGTCCGACATCGCTGTCCCCCATGAGTCTCGCAGCTCCGTGATGGCCGCTAGTATCTGATGATTGTCAGTCACTGTGGTACTCTCCCCCGGTGCTATCAAGCCTTTGGGCGTTATGGCCGCTGGAGATAGTTGTGTTTTGGCGAATGTCTCCATCGTGGATTGCTTGTTCTTGTTCTTACTCACAGCCCCTCGTCCCGTCATCTTGCAGTCTCAGTTATACACCGAGGGTTGACTGGCCTCAGATGTGTAGTCATGCTTTTCTGTATTAACTTGGCACCAGTGTACCTCCAAGGGTATGAGGCAGCCATTCATGAGGAGCCCTGGCGTTAGCACATGTATACTGAGCTCCTACTCAGAGTGGGTTTTGCCCTCCCACGTATCAAAGTGTCTCACTGCGTCCTAGAGACCATGCTGCCCCTTGGTGTAGTCACCTAGCTTTCAGGCTCTTTGTATGCAGCGCATCACTGACTGCGTCCCCATCCGCTTGAGCTCGCTATGCATGCCTTGCTTTGCGTGGTGACGTCCACTGTTTGCTCCTTGTACTTTCCGTAGACCCACTGGTCATTCCAGCCCTCCATAGTGCCAACAGCTCCCATTATTAGTCCCTCATTGTTGCCAGGGGCGCAATGGCGCTTCCATTAGAGCCGGTTCAGTGTCCATGCCCTATATTGTCCAGTAGTTGCTGCTGCCGGGTGTCTATTCCCACCCTCAGCAGCCACTTTAGTGTTCATTAGGCTGCCGCCATGCCCTATTCGCCACTTCTTCTCACAGTATTGCGCTTATGAATTTGTGCTGGGCGTGCGCTTCACCCGTCCACTGTAGCACGGCTCATCCACTGCCGTGTCCCAGCGCAGGGTGCGCTCTTCTGCTTCTTATTTTGACGCGCGCTTCGCACCACTGTTGCATTCTGGGGCTCCCAGCTTCTTTCCTCGGCAGGATCGCCCCGCTCGCACACTTGTCAGTGCGACGCTGGGGTGCCTGCTGTACGTGGGTGAGGACTGCACAGCGCCATGTGCCAGCTCCTCTCCTCGCGCTCCCACTGCCTGGCCCTTGCCTACTGGATCGGCTCAGCCACAGTAGGGTCTGCGTCGCAGGCCAGCTTCTCTCGGTGCCTGCATGCGGCTTACAGTCACAGGGGCTCCAGCTTATCCCCACATGCCGGCATTATTCCTTCCTCACGGCTGGCAGCTCCATTCGAAGTTCATTAAAATCAGCTGAAGTTCAGGCACGCACCTCGCGCTACTGTAACTACCCGGTGCTCGCCGCCTCCTTAATTGGCGCGATCGCCGGCCCGCTCCTTCATGTGTGTGCCACTCAAGCACACGCTGCGTGCGCTCGGGGACTGCACAACACTGTGTGCCAGTCTCCCATTCCACACCTGCACTGTCTTTGCCGTCGGGGCCGGTCCGCCTCTGCCCAAGCCCACGTTGCAGGCCAGCACTCCACCCTGCAGTCTGCAGACTTACAGTCGCAGGAGCTCTGAGTTATTTTCATGTGCCGGCGTCCGTCTCCACAATCATCTGTCGGCCCTACGAAGCCCCTCTAGTGGCTTTCAGTATCATTCCTTTGTTGACGGCCATCTTGGAAACAATGTATCTCGTGGCCGGGTTTCAATCGAGTGATACTTTCAACCCACTGCATTCGATTCACTCGATCCTTGCCCTGTGTGCAAAGCACACGTTCCGACGCCCGTGCTGTTACTCCTGGAACCTTTGGAGCATTTTTAAGCGTAGTTTTGATGGATCATTTGTCAGATCCTCTGGAGCCCTTCAGGAAGCATGTCCTACTCCATGGCTGCCCAAGCCACGTCCCATATATCTTTGGTAGGAAGTATAGGGTGGGCATGGTGGGTTCAGTATTCGTCAGAAAGGTTTTCTCCTCATCATACCATGTTTGTATTAGATCAAGGAGTTCTGCTACAATTCTCTTTGAGGGATTGACTTCAAACAGGTGTTACATTATGGGGTATTGAGATGGGACATTGCCATGGACACATAGTCACAGGTATTCATCACCACAATGTTACCCCCTTTGTCTGCCTCTTTAATTGTAATTGACTTATCTCTAGCTAAGTCTTCTAAAGCTCTAGCTTCCTCGTTACTCAAATTTGATCTGCCTCTCTTCTTGTTATGAACATTTTTGTCTAGATAGTCGTGAATATCCTTAGTAATAGCTTTGTGAAAAGTCTCTATTACATTATCCATCCCTAGTTGGGGCGTGAACTTCGATCTTGGTTTTAATTCTTTAATTTCCAAATGTCTGGCGTTAACACCTAGGTCCTGGCAGATGTTATCAGAATCTATGATGGTCTTTTGATTTAATGTCATTAAAGTTTCAATATTAGCAATGTCTGAAACAGTGTATTTGCTCAGAGGATTCAAAGTGACCTTCGGCTCAAAAGTTTGAACCTCGGTAGCAAAAATGTTTTTCAGTTTGAGTTATTTATTTTTTTAGAACAATTGTATTGATTTTATTTCAACAAACAACAAACAACCAAACTTGCAGTATATATTACAGTATTTCAATTTTGTGCAACTCAAACAATGTCTGCTGTGTCTCCCGTTCCCTCCCCCCCATCCAAGCCTACACTACTTCACCATCTGCTTCTTGCAGAGGGGTTGCCTCTCCTGTATTCTCTGCCTGGTCCTGGTCACTCGTCCAGTCCTGAGTGGGCCCAAACAGTGTGGCTATTAAGTGTTTCCAGGCTGTCAGGGTTTCTGTTTCTTCATCCCCTCCAGTGTTGCTAGCTTCCTGCCATAATGCAGTTTCAGCTTCCACCCATTTCTGAAGGTCTTTCCACCATATTTCTATCCTTGGTCTGTGGCATGCCTTCCATCCCATAGCAATTCTACGCTTCGCAAGTATATATGCCAAATTCTTTAATTTACTTACATGTTTAAGTTTACGTGGTCTGTGAAACCCCCCCTTACAGACATGCCCATGCTATTTCAACCGTTATCTTAATCCCTTTTTCTTCTAATCTGTGGGCTACTTCTCCCCAAACTTTCTCAATTTCTGGGCAGTATGCGTCATCCCGATGTTTTCCTCACCGCATTTGGGGCATGTTTGTCGTTCTGCATTTTTAAATGTAGCTATCCTCTAGGGTGTCATATAAATCCTGTGGGTTATATACATTTGTATTTGCTGTATCCTCGCATTCCTTGACACTTTCTTGTGGTACCCTTGGGCCCGCTCCCAAATCCCATCACTCATAGGGGCGCCCACTTCTTCCTCACAGTCCTGTCTCAGTTGTACCACTTCATTCCCTACTTTGGACATCACCTGCTCATATATCATGGATATCTCCTGTCCTCCTTCTGCTATATCATACATCATTTCTATGGCAGCGTCCGGTTGTTCCTCTAGTACTATTTCAGACCATGTCTCTTTGATTCGCCGCACCATCCTATGATATGTAATATATTGTCCCATATGCAACCCCGTTTCCTCCACCGTTTCCTCCACCAATATCCCAAATTATTTTATCCTCCCCTCTTGCCATATGTCTCCCACTGTTGCTATCCCTACCGGTTCCCAGTGCTTCCTGATCATCTTCATTAATTGGCCTTCTTTTCCCGTCAATGCGACAAGTGGCACTTGCGGGGAACACAGGGTACTCCATTACCTGACAGCCCCTATGCCATATTTTCCATCCCAATATCATCATCTCTGGGCGCTCTTACATATCTGATTTTGACAGCCATATCATTTATTTCAGGAAGAATGGGGCACATTCCAGTCTAAACAACCTAGATTCTGAGGTTGTGTCCTCTGATAGCCACTTTGCCACATATTGTAGTTGGCTCGCTAGATAGTAAATCTCATAGTTTGGCAGTTTTATACCCCCCTTATCATACGAAATGTGTAACTTCCAAAGGGCAATTCTGTTCCTCGTTCGGTGCCAGAGAAATTCCCTACATATGCTATGTAGCCTAGCAAAAAATCGCTTAGGTATCCGATATGGTATGTTCCCGAAATAATGCAATAATCTCGGCAGAACTACCATTTTCAGCATTGCCCCTCTTCCCATCATCACCAAGGGGAGCTTTGCCCAGAACTTCATGCTATTTTCGATGCTCTTGACCGCTTTCTCTGTGTTATTTTGGTGCTCTGCCTCCACTGTATGGTAAATGTTTATCCCCAGATATCTGAACGTGCTGACCTCTCATGGTATTTGTAGAACTGGTAATTGATCTTGCGGGATCCCTACATACCCACCCAGCGGAAATACATACATACATGATTTTTTGGGGTTCACTGCTATACCTGATAGCGACACAAATCGCTCCATCACTTCCAAAACATATTGGAGGTTTTCTTCAGGGTATCGTAAATACAACAGCAAATCGTATGCATACAAGGAGACTAAGTGCGGCACCCCTCTTATGTTAATCTCTATTATGTCATACTGCTGCCTTAGATATATCGCCTGGGGCTCTAGTGCTAAGATATACAGCATACAGCACAGGGGACCACGGGCATCCCTGTCTAGTACCCCTACTAAGTTGCTACCTCTCCGATATTATTGCTCCCGTTTTGACCCTGGCCAGCGGTGCGCTATATAACAGTTTGACCCATTTAAGATACCCAGGCCCTATCCCATAAATGGACAGGGCTGCAATCAGCCAAGGCCATTTGCCTGAAACAAAGGCTTTTATTGCATCCAACGATACGATTGCAATTTCGCCCGCGTCCCCTTTCGTGTGCTCTATTACTCAGTGAAGTCGCCTAAGGTTATTGGATATATTCCTATGTGGCAAATATCCGGTCTGATCGGGGTGTATTAGTTTGTTAATGATCCGTCTCATTCTGTTTGCCATAACCGCCGTGAGCATTTTGCTATCTTGATTAAGCATTGACAGCGGTCTGAATGATCCGCAATCTTTGCCAGGCTTATTGGGTTTAGGGAGCGGTATGATAATCGCTTTTCTCAGGGACTCTGGCAACATTCCTGTTTCGTATGCCTCATTTAGCATTGCTAAAAGTGGGGGAAGCACCTCCTTTCTATACATTTTATAGAATTCACTAGGGAGCCCATCGTTCCCCGGAGTCTTGCTGGTGGGTAGCTGCACTACCACCTCTTCTAATTCCTCCCAGGTAATCAGGGTATCTAAATCTTGAGTATCCACTATACGCCCATCCTCCTTCATTATTGCTCTGATTGTTGGTCTGGGGATCTCGCTTTTATATAACCATGCCAGCATCCTCCCTGGTTTATCTCCTTCCGCATTTTGTCTCTCTACATACTTTTTATAGTTTAGATTGCACAGTCTCTCCCAGTGTTCTGCACATTTCTGTTGCAGCCTGAGTATGGTTTCAGTATCTTCCTTGGTGTTACCCTCTCTGCTCAATGCTGTTTTTAGCTCTTTTTCCGCCTCCTGTAATTCTATTAATAACCCTTTTTGTAGTCCCTTGGACTTAGCTATGGCTATCCCCCTCATTACCACTTTGAAGGCTTCCCATATCGTGCCAGCTGACTCAACACTACCAGTATTGGTCTCAAAGTAACTTGTTATTTCTTCTCTTAAATCCTCCCTGAACATTGTATCTTTTAGTGCCTCAGCTCGGAGGCGCCACATTGGTATCCTTGCTCTTGGGGGTTGGCATTGCCATATTAGGACCAATGGCGAGTGGTCTGATAGGACCCTTGCTTTGTATTCTGTCTGTACTGTTTCTGCCATTAGCTCCTGTGTGACAAACATGTAATCTAGCCTAGTGTGCAAATTTTGTGGGACCGAGTGATGTGAATACTGTCTGTCCTGTGGGTGGTGCACCCTCCATGCATCCTCGAACCTAAAGTCCATCAACAACGACTGCAACGCCCTGGCAGCCGGGGTGGGTCTGTCTATTTTGTAATCTGATCTGTCTACTTTTGGGTTTAGTGTACAGTTAAAGTCACCTCCCCAGATCACTGCCCCCGGCTACGTGCATGCTCATTTTGGTGTACAGAGTCTTGAAATATGCTGTTGTGTCCTGGTTTGGGGCATATGTATTTATGATGCATATGTCTTTATTTTCCACCAGCCCACTTATTGCAACCATCCTCCCATCTGCTTCCACTGTGGCCTGTAGTAACTGGAATGGGACATGCAGTGCTAACCAGGTGATCACACCTCTAGCATAAACTGAATATGTTGCGCCGACAACAGTTCCCTTCCACTTTTTCTGGATCACCTCTAATCTTTCTTTTGTGAGGCGAGTCTCTTGTATCAGGGCTATGTCTATTTTCTGTCTGCGCAGATACATCATAACCTTATTCCTTTTTAGGTAGCTTTGAGCCCCCTAACATTCCAAGTAATTACTTTAAGGTCCCCCATGATCCAATAACTTCCCGCTCCTCCTCCCCTCTACCTTCATCTGGCATATTGGTATATAGATATAAGCTCGGTCCCCGACTAACATTGTCACACCCAACTACCCAACTCCCTACCCACCCTCAACCCTGCCCAACCCAGGTCCCCACCCCACCCCTACCAACTCCCCACCCTCCCACTCCAACCCCAAGTGATGCCAAGCTCCATCTCTGGATCTCAGGCTACCCCGCATCTAGCCCTTTTCTTGGCTATTGCCAGTGCTCGGGACACAGCGGGGTGGTATCGCCCTACTGGCGATGCAACTACTCTAACTACTGGGGGTAGGTCGCACTCCTCCTGTGCTCCCGTATCAAGCCATTATACGTCATGCACTCCTAGCACATGTCAAACGTTACTCAAATCTATAGTCTAGTCCAACAAGTCCACATGATGGGTGTGCCAATTGTCATTGTCTACTCTTCACTAAAATGCCCGGTACTCCTTCTCAGTGACCTACATCATCTCAACTGTAACAATCAATAGTATACCACTGGTTCACTTATTCTGTCCGTCCCGTTTCGACCCAGCCGTGTCTTCAGGGCAGCCTTGGGCATCCAACCAGTCCGCCGCCTCCTCCGCTGCTTCAAAGAAGTGTGCCTTGCCCTTGTGTAGGACCTTAAGCTTCGCAGGGTACAAAAGCATATATTTGAAGCCAGCCGCTCTTAGTCGTCTTTTCACCGCCACATATCTAAACTGTTGTCTCTGCACCAGCATGGTGTAATCCGGGTGCATAGTGACCATCGTCGATGCTCTGGTTATTGTTCCACCTTTACAAAAATATTCCAGGATCTTTTCCCTGTCCCTGTAGTTCAAGATTTTAGCAATGATTGCACGGGGAGGAGCCCCTGGTTGAGGCCTCCTTGTCTGGGCCCGATGTGCCCATTCAATCGCGAACCCCTGGGAGAGGTTGCCTGCGCCTATCTCTTGGAGCAGCATATTCTCCACATAGTCAGTAGGGTCCGAGCCCTCTTCTCCTTCAGGCAGTCCCACCACGCGGATGTTGTTGCGTCTCGCTCGCCCTTCTGCCTTGCAAGTGGCGCACTTGTTGTTTCAAGATGTGTACCTCTTTGGCATTAGCAGAGCTGACTTCGGTATTCGTTTTTACGGCACTTTCTAAGCCACTTATGCGTTCTGCCAGCGCCCTCACATCCTGCCTCAGTAGACTGACATCTACTCCCACTGCATCGATCTTGGATTCCAGCGCCGCCTTCAGTTCTGCTATCATGGTCCCCCACGAGGATTTCAGTTCCGCTATCATGGTTCCCCACGAGGATTTCAGTTCCGTTATGGCGCCGAGGATCAGGTGGTCGTCTCGTGGCAGGCTTGCCATCTCCTGTACGTTAACTTTAGTCTGTGCGGGCACGGTTGGGGATTTTGGTGGTTTAGTAAAAATGTCCATAGTTGGCTGCTTACTTTTAGTTTGCCACTCTTGAGTGCCATTGCCCCCTTCGACGCAGGATCAGCCTATCCACTGCTTAAAGTTTTTGGCTACAAGCACCGCTCCAGTTCTTACCTTGGGTATCAGCTGCACACGGTGGGTGTGCAGGGCTCCCAATGGTACGCCTTCTTACTTGCTTTCTCCCCTCAGAGGGCAGGTCCACAATGGGTAGGATCCGCCTTGCCCGCAAACCGGTTTACTATCCCAAGCGGTCCTAGATTCCCAGCGAAGTTCGCAGCACCTCCTCGACCCAGTTTTTGTATGTTGCCACACTGTTCACTGGGCGCTTGCGCATGTTCTTGCGGTCATTCTGGCACCCAGGTCATTTTAACTATAGTCCAGGGGACTCTCCAGTTGCATGCATGCGCTGGGGTACAGGCCATACGTAGTTAATGCCTCCCACTATAGGAGTTGTTACCCTTACGCTTTTGGTGGTAGTTGGTTCCGGCCGGCCACGCCCTCAACTTTGCCCACCCTTCAGGGCTTGCCTTGCAGCAGCAGTGTCCAAGATTGCTATGACAGGGCTACGTTGCCTTGGGCCCTCTTATGTCTCTCTTTCTTGTTGTGGTCCCTTTCAGTAGCCAGAACCAGTATGGACGCAGCGCTGGTAAGCCTGCTACAGCTTCCGTGTTGTGGAGCCCTATGCTGCTGTGCACATGGCTAACCTATCACCACTTCGGCTGCCCGTAACATCTCCACCATTCCTCTGTGTTGTCGTCAGAATTCACCAGTTTGCTTTCTGCTGAGTAGTTCCTGGGCGATGCGCATCGCACTGCTGGTCTCAGTATCTTATTCTGGTGGTCTCCACTCGTGGGTTACGAGTATGCGTGAATCTTGCGTTCCAGAGTGTTGCCCTAATGTGGCTTCAGGCTTGCTGCTTGCATCCTTTTGTGCAGTGACTGTGTCCCTTGTGAGCCTGCAGTGTCTTTATTGTCCGCCTGAAATCCTTGTGCTCCACCCAACGTTCTGTTATGGTTCTGGGTGTCCCCAGGCGTCTCCCACCTTCTCCCCTGTATGTGCAGGGGCCCGGGCTACAGCCAAGGTGTCAGCGGTGCGCAGCGCAATGCTGTCTACTCATGTCGCCTTTTGCACATCTTCATCCCCTGAGTGTCCTCTCTTATTTAGGATAGTATCTCCCTCCTGTCCTCCACCATTGCGCAAACTGTGTTGTCAAATCTGGGAGTGCCCATCTGCAGCCTTACTGCCCAGTGTCTCTCACTGCATATCTTCTAATGTCGTTTTTCATGTGCTGCCCGGTGTCGTGTTTTTGCTGAGTATCCCTACAGTTCGGGTCCGCTCGTCCGAATACCTCGTCAGTTTCACTGCCAGCTGAGGTAGATATTTGTCCAGGGCTCCAGCGCCTCTGTAGTAGATGTGAGCACTTTGCTGTCACCATGTGGGTATTATTTTCAAAAAATATTCACCAGGGTGCCCTAATCTGTTGTCGACGGGTCCTCAGGCTTGCACATTGTGCTCTGGGGCTCCTGGTGTTGTTCCTCGCTTGGTCTCCACGGCTGCCGAGAGCACATGGCTCGTAAGGGATCAGTGCTCCGTCAGTTAAGGCTGCGCCAAGATCTCTAATGGGCGCTGTACCCATGGGCCACTGACTACTGCAGTCCAGCCAACTTGTTAGTTCAACCCGCAGTGTCACTGGTCATTGTGACAGAGCAGGCACCATTTCTCTTGATGCACTCCAGGAGTCCCCGGCCTCATATGTCAGTGTGGCTGCAGCTCTTCACTACCTCAGCTAACTGCAAGCCTCAGATCCTTCAGTTTGAGTTTCCTCAAAAATTTAAAAAAGGTCAATTTGAAAATTAACAAAATCCGTCCCCACACTGGGTGCAAAAGAAAATCCTTTATTGAGCTCAGAAATCTCAGCATTTGTTCACTGTCTACTTGACAAATTGATGACTAAATCAGGCTGAATTATTTCACCTTGCGCTTCTTGGTGTTCGACCTGGTCAGAATTCCTGGGCGACCTTGATCTACGTCGGAGCTTCCACTCCCGCTTCCACTTGCCCCTTCTCCTGCCTTTTGTGTGGCACTTGGTGTTGGTGCTATGGGTGGTATTGTAAATCTGACCTGTTTGGTGTTTGTAAATCTTAAATTTCCTTTTTTGTGTCAGCATATCTGATCTAAAAAACTGTGACCTTCACTAGAAACAGGTTCTGTAGTTTCTTTACTGCTGGCGCCTGTACAATTTAAATCTTCTTATAAGTCAGGGTCTGAGCTGGCAGGTGTGGTGTTTACAGAACTAGGTTTCTTTCTAGGTACAATGTTATCATACTTGGGTTGAAAAGCATATACTCGATCTTGCCTATAGTCCTTATCGTCCCTGAACATTTTTTTAAACTTTCTCATTTTGATGTCATCCTGATACTCACGAAGAATTTGGTACATTTTCTCATCATTTATTTCTTTAGTTGCGTCTGCATTAGGCATGTTCTTAATCTCTTCCTTAACTGCATTAATTTGTGCAATTACTCTCTTGTGTTCTCTTGTAGCATGTGTGATAAGTAATTCTAACATCATTTTAGAACTTTGATTAAGATTTTTTTCCCAATTTTCAGCCAGATCAGCATCCTCATCATTATCAAAGTTTGGGAATATGAGTACTCGTAATCCTCTGGGAATAATACCGTTCTCTAGATATTAGCTAGGGAAGCATGCTCCCAGTACTTGTTGATTTCCCGTTTCGATAGTCTTTCTAATTTAATAAATTTCTGTCTGAGTGTTTCAACTGTGTTGTAACTGCTCCTAAAGGGGTTGGAGGTACTGCCCCTTAGAGCAAATAGTGCAGCTCTATCTTCATCCCTGTTACACATACAGTCAGCCATGATGGATAGTGGATTTCAGCAGCACAAATGATCGAAGAAAATATGAACTGATTGTCGTTGTGGGATCGATCTGCCACGTGTGCGCTAGTTACCACTTTCACATTAGTATGTTCAAACTACAAATATCATCTAAAAAGGTTTGGCTGCGAGGAACACACTTCCCTCAAACTCCCCACCAAGTTTGAAATGGGTTAAAAATCGAATTGGGGTTCGGGAAGGTGTCTCACGCTCAAACTTCTAAAGGTTAAACAAGTCCACTAGATACAGATTTCATATCGCTGAAAAAAACTGAATTAATTATTCAATTAGTATTCAGTACGGAGGGATGATTCCATTAGGAGATCAAATGATTGAGAAAGAAATTCGAGAAAAAATATATTTGAGAAAAATAAATACAAAATTGCCACAGATTAGAATTTAGAATTTGGGCCTAACTCTTGTTCATTATACTTTACATTATTATAACTTAGTTTCTTTGTGTACTAAAAAACAATCCAAAGGAAAAAGAAAGAAAAGGTTCCTCATAGTAATTTCATTTAATCAAATAAAATAATGTAAACTAATGGGAGGTGAAGCCATCTTGACTAGTCAATATATTATTTCCAAGTCTGTAAAAAATAAAAGATCACCCGTGCTTCGAAAATACCTGATTCTAATCTTAGTAATGTTTGATATCAACGGTGCCAACCTTGGCAGATTTTCCAGTCACTATGAAAATCCCGAATTTGATTAAAGTGAAAACCATTGTGATTGAACAAACCTTGGCAGAATTAACAGTCACTATGAAAATCCTGAATAGATTAAAGTGAATCCCATTGCATGCTAAACTATTGATAATCCATGCTTACCCCGCACTCTTCCACTACATCTGTTCCTTCGGTCAAATGGAAAGTAGATCCTGCGTAATTGTTCAAAACAGTATATACTTAATCACAAACTGATTTAGTTGTGTCCAGTCAGTTATGCCATTCTCTGGACAAGACCATTCACGTTATCATTATTCAATGGGCTAATAGCAAACCCTAAAAATAAATAGTTCCTAGCCTAATGTCGGACCCGCCTGTCGTGATTTTCACTTGAAATCATAATCGTTGTGGAAACTGATTAGCTAATCCCGTTGATTGATTTGATTCAAGCCTCTAAATTTGGTGTACCTAAGAAAAATGATATGCATGAAAATTAATTCAATAATAGTGTACAGTAATTCCGGATTCCACTGGTACACAGAATTGAATAATCCCATTATATACTGTCTAACTTGATTGTTGCTCCATAAATAATGCTCCGTGGTTAATACCAGCCCAATTCCTAATTTTGATCCTCAATTCAAGTTGTCAAATTAAAAGTCTTCAGACAAATAATCAAATGATGTCTTCAGACTGATATGTTTATAGTTCACACTGAAATCATGATACAGTTTATATAATGAACAGTCCCCCCTTACATATGTAGGGGTTAGGATGCTGTGGAGCGCAACATTATTATGAATGCATTGTATACTCACTGAATTCATATCAGGGATCAATCCCTATGTAAAAGTATCTACGGCCGATGCCCGTAGGTTAGCCTCTCGACTAAAAAATATTGCTTTCCCTGCAAGTGCTCAAAAAGAAATGGTGTCATAACATCATGCGCAAAATTGCGCATGACGTTGATTGTAAACAAAACCTCTGCGACCATCATTTGACTGTGACATCATGCGTACGTTTGCGTATGACATCAGTGT
Organism: Ambystoma mexicanum; assembly: GCF_040938575.1. Lineage (NCBI taxonomy): Eukaryota > Metazoa > Chordata > Amphibia > Caudata > Ambystomatidae > Ambystoma > Ambystoma mexicanum. The sequence continues at coordinate 318,933,677 of NC_090926.1, read as the reverse complement.
GTGAGTCAGGTTCTGCAATATTCGTTCAGAAAAGAAAGAGAGTCCAAAGCTAGCTAATGAATGAGGTTTGTTAAAAATGAGAGATTGAAGATTTCATGATGAAAAAATATATATGACGATAGATTGTCACTAATGGAAAAAATGTGTCTAGCATTTGGAAAATGCTAAGTGAAAAACTGGGAACTTGTTTAAGATATTAGATATGCCAATAAACTCAAAAGTGGCATATATTAACCAGATATCACAAAAAAAACGCAACCCATATAAATGGCTTCCTTCCTTTAGGATATAGAGCTGTCTATGACATCAGCCTGACACATACACAATCCACCCTTTCTAACTTCAGGTGGGCACACAAGGTTGTTCAAAAAATATGCATATTTTAATGTCTATCACATTACATTTAAAACAATCATAAAAAAGATCATACATTTGTAAAAACAAGTGTTGTGTTTGTCTCTATTATACACCATTTCATTGCAATCAGTATGCTTTTAAACACATTCTGCCGTGTTCCTATACACGTCTCTTGCAAATACCCACAAACCGGTGATATGTACAAGATATAATATTCCCCTTTTGTAAGGAACACAGTGTGTCAACACTCAACATGTGTTTCTGGAATCTATACAGTTCTTCAAATACAATTCAAACCAATTGTCTTTTGTATTTTCATAGATTCTGTCTTCAGGACACATTTTCTTTCATGTCACGCAACCATGCTATGCGTATTGCATACTACGAGCGAGGTATTCCCCCACAGATCTACAAAATTAAAAAAGACAGACATACATATACATATCTTGTGTGAACTTTGTGTAATGCATCAACAAGGCAAAAATGTCAAATACATGTTCTAACTCATCTTTTACAAAAAAAAACAAGGAACGTGTCCCTGACTATAATTTCATCAGAGTACTCTCTTCAACAACCTCTTTTATGTTGAATATATACCTTTACAATACTTATTTGGAACATCAACCCATTTTTCTTTTTTATCATGGCGCATTGTCATCATCACAACTTCTAATACAACAACCCTGAATATCTATTTCTACTGGGGTGATCTCAAATACCTCTTATTTTCACTTTTCCCTTGAATAAATTCTTCTCAATTACAGGGATCTGTCAGTTGAGCAAATATTCAGGACTGCTGTCTATCTACAATAAAACACACAATGCCACAAATGAGTTATAAACCTGTCTCTTATTAAATCGTCTGCCTTGCCCCTTCATCACTCTGTCTTACCAAAAAACTCTAGGCAAGTCGAGTGCAGCGCAGCATATATTCATGATTTTCTGTATTCAACTGTGTTTCTTAATGGCCGTTGGTCATCGCAAAGGAGGTCCCAGATAGTTAAACCTATAACAACAACATTTCTAATGTGAACAACACCCCTCACTCTACCTTCTTTTGTATGTTGAAAAATCCTTTCATTTACCTTTTCTTTTACCGCAAGTTTATTCCGTCTCGTTTGCCTCCGCACGAGTGTTCGTCTGAACCGGGCAATCGTATCAGCCGGTGTCACATGATTGTTATCTGCCCTATTCGCGTGATGGCGCCATGAAGCTGCCTTGTGAGCTTGCGCGGTAGACTTCTGTATTCCCAGTGGATCATGGGAAATGTAGTGTGCATCACAAAACTAAATCGCCAATGCCCAGATAGCCTCAAGATAGTGCATAGAGAAGGGGATTACATCTACAACCCATACGAATAATAGTCTCGACCACCCTAGTGGCATAGTTTTCATACTGAGTGTCACAGCCCTTGAGCAAAAGTACGGCATAGTGTGTCTCAGTCTAATGTGTAGGTCTCCTTGGAAAGTAGGTCGTTAAACACAGTATGTGAATTTGTTATCAGTTTTCATATCTAACTTCTGGCATGGATGAAGAAACGACCTATAGGGCATACTTTAATGTGTGTCTCCTCCCATGTGTACCTTAATGTATGAATAGCCCCCACTCTATGGCGATATTCAAACCGTCTTTGACTGTGTTAAGGTCATAGATCCATTTCTGCTCTGTTCCTCCTTAATTTCAAATCTCTATCCCCCCCTCTTGGGTGGGGCCCAATTACTTGGATTATGGACCAGCGAATGTCTTCATGGGTATGTTTAGCAGAAATGAAATGAGCCACAAGGGGCTTATCAGGTACCTTATTTTTAACACAAGACCTGTGTTCACAGATCCTCTGTCGTATGGGTCGTTTAGTTTTTCCAACATACAGTAAGTCGCACGGGCATCTTATCACATAAATTGCCCATTTTGTGTTGCAATTCGAAAAGGTTCTTAATTTCCAATTCCTACCCTTTGAAATGATCTCCTTCATGTTGGATGTGAGATTGCATACAGAACAATTGCCACATTTGAAGTGACCCACTACTGGTTTTGTGTTCCACAACGTAGACTGCATAGGGCCCTTCTCCACGGTATCCGGTTTGTATGTGTGGGCCAATTTATCACGCAGGTTTGTCATGCGTTTAAAAGCAAAACGTGGTTTGCTTATTGTAAAGTCCTCCGTGTTGATCATCCCCCAAGTATACTCCGTCGCAGTGCATTGCTTACAGGTGAAAAAGGTGACACACATGTGATCTTATCTTCTTTCGTCCTTGGCTGTTTTTTAAGGCAATCCTGCCTATTGATGTTCCTAGCTCTCTTAAAGGATCTCCGTATTACATGAGACGGATATCCTCGGGCTTTCAATCTGGTGTATAAGTCTTTGCTGCTCATATCAAAATCCTCTCTGAGTGCAATTCTTCTGAATGCGTAGGAATTGACCAAAAGGTAAATTCTCACGCAAACTGGCTGGATGGTAACTATCAAACACCAGTAGTGAGTTCTTATCCGTTGGCTTTCTGGGTTAAAACCTCCTTCTAATTTTGTTCCAATATCCTCTATGGTATCGTCTGAAATGAAAGATCTGGCCGATAACAAACTTTTTGTTATTAAACCGGCAGATAAAGGGGGAGGTATTGTGTTGTGAGGGAATGAAGGCTACAATGCAGAGATTGACAAACAATTAAGCAATAGGACTTTCTATAAACAACTACCAGGGGATACGACATCAAGGATCTTGGAAGAGATTGTGAGTCTGATGACATATGCTGAAATAGAAGGCTGGATTGACAGTGAAGAAAAATCTTTTTTAATACAGCATAATCCCACTGTCCTGGCCCCATACTGTTTGCGCAAAATGCACAAAAATGCAATTTGCCCCCCCGGATGCCCGATCGTAGCAGCCATTGGTTCAGTTTTAGAACCGTTATCTGTCTATGCTGATTTATTTCTTGAGGCCCTTTGTGCCTAAAATGCGCTCATATATCCAAGATACTACACATATTATTTATATTTTGGAGAACATCTCTGTAATGGTGGATGACATCCTAGTAACATTAGATGTGGAGGCTTTATACACAAGCATCCCGCAGAACAAATGCATAGACATCATGCACGCTTTCCTAGAGACAAGAGATGATAAGTTGGTTCCTTCCAATTTCATTACTGAGTGCATTAAAATAGCTTTGACTAACAATTACTTTATTGTAAACGGCACTTTTTATTTACAACAACATGGCACAAGTATGGGGTCTACCTTTGCCCCGGACTTGGCCAATTTGTTTATGGATGACTTGGAAAACCGTTCAGTTTATGCAGAAAACAACCCATTTAAACATCTGATGAAGGCCTGGCATAGATACAGCGACGATGTATTAATGTTGTGGTCAGGCAATGCACAAGATTTGACTCTGTTCCTTACATGGTTAAATGAAAAAGAACTATGCATAAACTTCACGATGACAACCAGCACTGAGAAGATCGCTTTTCTAGATTTAGAAATCTACAAGGGAGAAAACAACACTGTGGGGACAAGATTGTTCAGAAAGCCAACGGATAAGAACTCACTACTGGTGTTTGACAGTTACCATCCTGCCAGTTTGCGTGAGAATTTACCTTTTGGTCAATTCCTACGCATTCGGAGGAATTGCACTCAAAGAGAGGATTTTGATATGAGCAGCAAAGACTTATCCACCAGACTGAAAGCCAGAGGATATCCGTCTCATGTAATACGGAGATCCTTTAAGAGAGCTAGGAACATCAATAGGCAGGATTGCCTTAAAAAACAGCCTAGGACGATTGAAGATAAGATCACATGTGTGTCAACTTTTTCACCTGTACGCAATGCACTGCGACGGAGTATACTTAAAAACTGGGGGATGATCAACACGGAGGACTTTACAATAAGCAAACCACGTTTTGCTTTTACACACATGACAAACTTGAGTGATAAATTGGTCCACACATACAAACCGGATACCGTGGAGAAGGGCCCTATGCAGTCTACGTTGTGGAACACACAACCAGTAGTGGGTCACTTCAAATGTGGCAATTGTTCTGTATGCAATCTCACATCCAACATGAAGGAGATCGTTTTAAAGGGTAGGAATTGGAAATTAAGAACCTTTTCGAATTGCAACACAAAACGGGCAATTTATGTGATAAGATGCCCATGCGATTTACTGTATGTTGGAAAAACTAAACGACCCATACGACAGAGGATCTGTGAACAGATCTGTGAACACAGGTCCTGTGTTAAAAATAAGGTACCTGATAAGCCCCTTGTGGCTCATTTCATTTCTGTTAAACATACCCATGAAGACATTTGCTGGTCCATAATCCAAGTAATTGGGCCCCACCAAAGAGGGGGGATAGAGATCTGAAATTAAGGAAGACAGAGCGGAAATGGATCTATGACCTTAACACAGTCAAAGACTGTTTAAATATCACCATAGAGTGGGGTCTATTCATACATTAAGGTACATATGGGAGGAGACACACATTAAAGTATGCCCTATAGGTCGTCTCTTCATCCATGCCAGAAGTTAGATATGAAAACTGATAACAAATTCACATACCGTGTTTAACGACCTACTTTCCAAGGAGACCTACGCATGTCAGGGGCTTTGACCCATGTTCGAGTTATTATGCTGCAACATTTGGGGCTGTGGGCTCAGAAAATCCAAGATGGCCGAAAAAACCCACATTGCGCCAGAATCTAGGAAAACCGTGCAGTTTTTACACACACCAAAATGGTCGCCTGACCTACCACCCACCAGTGCGAGCGTGATGGGCCAGAAGTGCCATGAGTGAAACGTGGTGCCAAAGGAAAAACAGCAGTGCCTGTTAGCTCAAAAAAGCACCTTGGAATCACCTTTGTTTCTCTGAAATGCAAGCTAAAAATGCCTATTTTAAACATTGCAAGATATTCAAAAATCTCACTGAACACCAGCAGACATTTGGCAGAATGTAGTCTTGTGTGCATACAAAATCTGGAAAGATGAAGAGCCCAAAACAATGTTTATAACAAAACTGGCTGAGCTGTGGATGTCAGCAGCTGAATTGAATTTGGGCTTAAAGCCACTAAAATCGAAATGTTTAAATTAAATGAGTAACCTACTTTGAGTGTCACATAGGTTGCAACTGTTTAAATGTCATAGTTTTGAACTTAGAATCAGCGTTCTGGCTGCATGTGTAGAAATTGTAAGTTTGATTTGAATGAAGAAAAACTGGGAACAAAAGTGACATTTGGCTGAAGCCTGGCTTGAAGAGATTGAATTCTGCCCGGCAACTACCCACGACAGGAGTTGATACTTGCTCAGCCACTGCATTTGCAGGCCTGGCTGCCTTCTTCTGTTCCCACCAAAAGGAGATTACACCTCTCTGATTGAATCAGGGGAGGAGCACCTGGGAGCAGGGAAACAGAACAATGAGCCTTCCTTGGCTCAGGCAAATGTTAAATTAGGGGGGGTCGTAAATGGCTTCCTCTTGGGAGAAACTGGGAGGAGCAGTGCCTCAGTGAGCAACTTGAGTTGGAGGAAGTGGACAAACCAGAAATTCCACCATGTGCTTTGGGAAACCACACCCCTTTGGGCCAGAGCATAATTTTAAAAAGGTGGATAATTCATAGTACGGACTTGTCAAAATTATATAGACTTGTCAAAACATAAGATTATGTTATTTTTTCCGGGATGCACAAGAAAAACAATCAAAAAACCAGAGCATCTCTGGGTTAAAACATCCTTCTAATTTTGTTCCAATATCCTCTATGGTTTTGAGAACAGAATTCTTTGTGAAATGAAGATGCTGGTAAACACCAAGAACATCTATAAAGATAATCTATCCAAAGCGGAAAGACAAGCAATGAAAGATCTGGCCGAAAACAAACTTTTTGTCATTAAACCGGCAGATAAAGGGGGAGGTATTGTGTTGTGGGGGACTGAAGGCTACAATGCAGAGATTGACAAACAATTAAGCAATAGGACTTTCTAGAAACAACTACCAGGGATCCGACATCAAGGATCTTGGAAGAGATTGTGAGTCTGATGACATATGCTGAAATAGAAGGCTGGATTGACAGTGAAGAAAAATCTTTTTTAATACAGCATAATCCCACTGTCCCGGCCCTATACTGTTTGCCCAAAAAGTACAAAAATGCAATTTGCCCTCCGGACGCCCGATCATAGCAGCCATTGGTTCAGTTTTAGAACCGTTATCTGTCTTTGCTGATTTTTTCTTGAGGCCCTTCGTGACTAAAAAGCGCTCATATATCCAAGATACTACACATATGATTCATATTTTGGAGAACATCTCTGTAATGGCGGATGACATCCTAGTAACATTAGATGTGGAGGCTTTATACACAAGCATCCCGCAGAACAAATGCATAGACATCATGCACGCTTTCCTAGAGACAAGAGATGATAAGTTGGTTCCTCCCAATTTCATTACTGAGTGCATTAAAATAGCTTTGACTAACAATTACTTTATTGTAAACGGCACTTTTTATTTACAACAACATGGCACAAGTATGGGGTCTACCTTTGCCCCGGACTTGGCCAATTTGTTTATGGATGACTTGGAAAACCGTTCAGTTTATGCAGAAAACAACCCATTTAAACATCTGATGAAGACCTAGCATAGATATAGCGATGATGTATTCATGTTGTGGTCAGGCAATGCACAAGATTTGACTCTGTTCCTTACATGGTTAAATGAACAAGAACTATGCATACACTTCACGATGACAACCAGCACTGAGAAGATCGCTTTTCTAGATTTAGAACTCTACAAGGGAGAAAACAACACTGTGGGGACAAGATTGTTCAGAAAGCCAACGGATAAGAACTCACTACTGGTGTTTGATAGCTACCATCCTGCCAGTTTGCGTGAGAATTTACCTTTTGGTCAATTCCTACGCATTCAGAGGAATTGCACTCAAAGAGAGGATTTTGATATGAGCAGCAAAGACTTATCCACCAGACTGCAAGCCCGAGGATATCCGTCTCATGTAATACGGAGATCTTTTAAGAGAGCTAGGAACATCAACAGGCAGGATTGCCTTAAAAAACAGCATAGGACGAAAGAAGATAAGATCACATGTGTGTCAACATTTTCACCTGTAAGCAATGCACTGCGACGGAGTATACTTAAAAACTGGGGGATGATCAACACGGAGGACTTTACAATAAACAAACCACGTTTTTCTTTTAAACACATGACAAACTTGCGTGATAAATTGGTCCACACATACAAACCGGATACCGTGGAGAAGGGCCCTAAGCAGTCTACGTTATGGAACACACAACCAGTAGTGGGTCACTTCAAACGTGGCAATTGTTCTGTATGCAATCTCACATCCAACATGAAGGAGATCGTTTTAAAGGGTAGGAATTGGAAATTAAGAACCTTTTCGAATTGCAACACAAAATGGGCAATTTATGTGATAAGATGCCCATGCGACTTACTGTATGTTGGAAAAACTAAACAACCCATACGACAGAGGATCTGTGAACACAGGTCCTGTGTTAAAAATAAGGTACCTGATAAGCCCCTTGTGGCTCATTTCATTTCTGCTAAACATACCCATGAAGACATTTGCTGGTCCATAATCCAAGTAATTGGGCCCCACCAAAGAGGGGGGATAGAGATCTGAAATTAAGGAAGACAGAGCAGAAATGGATCTATGACCTTAACACAGTCAAAGACTGTTTAAATATCACCATAGAGTGGGGGCTATTCATACATTAAGGTACATATGGGAGGAGACACACATTAAAGTATGCCCTATAGGTCGTCTCTTCATCCATGCCAGAAGTTAGATATGAAAACTGATAACAAATTCACATACCGTGTTTAACGACCTACTTTCCAAGGAGACCTACGCATGTCAGGGGCTTTGACCCATGTTCGAGTTATTAGTTATTATGCTGCAACATTTGGGGCTGTGGGCTCAGAAAATCCAAGATGGCCGAAAAAGCCCACATTGCGCCAGAATCTAGGAAAACCGTGCAGTTTTTACACACACCAAAATGGTCGCTTGACCTACCACCCACCAGTGCGAGCGTGATGGGCCAGAAGTGCTATGAGTGAAACGTGGTGCCAAAGGAAAAACAGCAGTGCCTGTTAGCTCAAAAAAGCGCTTTGGAATCACCTTTGTTTCTCTGAAATGCAAGCTAAAAATGCCTATTTTAAACATTGCAAGATATTCAAAAATCTCACTGAACACCAGCAGACATTTGGCAGAATGTAGTCTTGTGTGCATACAAAATCTGGAAAGATGAAGAGCCCAAAACAATATTTATAACAACACTGGCTGAGCTGTGGATGTCAGCAGCTGAATTGATTTTTTGCTTAAAGCCACTAAAATCGAAATGTTTAAATTAAATGAGTAACCTACTTTGAGTGTCACATAGGTTGCAACTGTTTAAATGTCATAGTTTTGAACTTAGAATCAGCGTTCTGGCTGCATGTGTAGAAATTGTAAGTTTGATTTGAATGAAGAAAAACTGGGAACAAAAGTGACATTTGGCTGAAGCCTGGCTTGAAGAGATTGAATTCTGCCCGGCAACTACCCACGACAGGAGTTGATACTTGCTCAGCCACTGCATTTGCAGGCGTGGCTGTCTTCTTCTGTTCCCACCAAAAGGAGATTACACCTCTCTGATTGAATCAGGAGAGGAGCACCTGGGAGCAGGGAAACAGAACAATGAGCCTTCCTTGGCTCAGGCAAATGTTAAATTAGGGGGGGGGGGTCGTAAATGGCTTCCTCTTGGGAGAAACTGGGAGGAGCAGTGCCTCTGTGAGCAACTTGAGTTGGAGGAAGTGGACAAACCAGAAATTCCACCATGTGCTTTGGGAAACCACACCCCTCTGAGCCAGAGCATAATTTTAAAAAGCTGGACAATTCATAGTACGGACTTGTCAAAATTACATAATTAATATCATTATTCTTGTGATTTTTCTGTGCACATTTTAAGAGGTGTTAGGACTCTGTGGTATGTTCTGGGGGTAGTAGCGGAAAACAAGGTATTACTCCGAATGTCTGTATGTTAAAAATCGGACACTTTATCATCTAATGCCCATATTCCTTGTGCATGTTTGTGTAAATTCTGGAAAAGTCTAGAGGTTGTGTTCTTGATGAAAAGGGCAGAATTCTGTCATAAGTGGACACAACATCTTACAAAGACAGGGATCGGATGGTTTGGTGCTACCAAAAATATGTTAACTGGACATATAATATTAGAAAAATGGCACATAGATAAATATGTATTTGGATCAAAAATAGATTTGGTTGCAAATTTACAAGGGGAGTGTTCTTTCTGTATGCCATAAAATGAATGCCTGATGACACTCCATTCCTTCCCCCAATCAAGGGAGAGAGGAGAGCTTGGCCAATGATAAGTTGTGAGGGGCAGGCTTAGTTATGCCCACGCACACACCCATTTTCAAAACACATAAAAAAAGACTGCTTTGGTCAGGCAAGACATTCACTTTCCACTTTCTTGCGAAGCATTTTGCCGGACCAGACAATATCCAGAAGGACCATCTCCAGAACTTAGAATCCAGACTTCAGAACTTTTTCAGCAGTGCCAAGAACTTTTGCCAGAACCAGAGACCAGACCGCTGTGAAGTGCAGAGCAGAGCTGACCCAGAGAGCTGTGACTTCAGAACCACCTGCCAGGAGTCCAGTCCAAACCTGATCAGACCTTGACGGCCTATTTCAAATTTATAGTGTGAGTACTCAGCCAGAACTGTGCAAACCAATCTCTTAGTTTAAAATAATCTAATTCAAACCATTTCCACCTATCTAGAACTGCATCATAAAATTGTGTGTCCATCCTGTTGATCCAAAACCTTCCACAGCGCATCTATCATTCTGAAACTTTAATTTAATTTCTGAAAATCTACCTCCACAAAATCGTCCGTATCTTTGGAACCGTGTGGGCTAGGAACGAGATTTAACTTTCATTTTAAAGCTAAGATTCCAAGCTTAGAATGCTAAAATTCATTTTCAACCTGCTAATCCCTCATTGAGCACTGCCAGTGTGACTTGAACTAATCTTAAATAGCTATCACCTACCCTGAACCTCCTACAGGGAATTAAAATCATTTTTTGCATATTTTTCCATTCTTTACAAATCACACTTAAAGTATTTTGCCTGTGTTTTAAAATCATCCCTGTGTTCTAAGCTTGCTAGGGGGGAACTGAACTACATTTGATTGTATTCCTGAAAACGGTGTGCTTTACTTCCAGCTCCTTATATTGTATAGGGGGGAGTGAATTGCCACAAGGGGAAAAGTGAACATATTATCTCTTGTGAAACCCTATCAGTTTATTTCTGTATTGAATTCTTTCCATCATTGTTTTTCCTTGAAACCATAAAAGCATTCTCAGTCAACTTTTCCTTCCTATACCAACTCCTAAGTAATCAAATAAGCGTACAATTGTAATATTATCCATTGTTGATCACTGTCATATTCTTAAGTGTGATATAAAATATTAATTTATTATAAAAGTGTGATATATATATATATATATATTGTTTAATTTTTCCAATAAATCTTTTAAATTGCAAAACAAACCTACTTCTTGGCTCAGTGAGGTCAGGGGGATTCAAAGAGAGGGGCGTTATATAAGGGTTTATCATCCAGAGTATAACTTGTCATAAACCTATATAAATAAGGGCTTCCCTTGGGCGTCCCAGACGAGGCACTGACTTAGTGGGATTGCTGAATTGAAGTCACTTAACACACATTAGACTGAGACACACTATGCCGTACTTTTGCTCAAGGGCTGTGTCACTCAGTATGAAAACTATACCACTAGGGTGGTCGAGACTATCAGACGTATGGGTTGTAGATCTAATCCCCTTCTCTATGCACTATCTTCAGGCTCTCTGGGCATTGGCGATATAGTTTCGTGATGCACACTACATTTCCCATGATCCACTGGGAATATAGTAGTCTGCCGCGCAAGCGCACAAGGCAGCGTCATGTCGCCATCACACGAATAGGCCAGATAACAATCATGTGACACTGGCTGATACGATTGCCCGGTTCCGACGAACACTCGCGCGCAGGCAAATGAGACGGAATAAACTTGCGGTAAAAGAAAAGGTAAATGAAAGGATTTTTCAACATACAAAAGAAGGCAGAGTGAGGGTATCGTTCACATTAGAAATGTTGTTGTTATAGGTTTAACTATCTGGGACCTCCTTTGCGATGACCACGGCCATTAAGAAAAACGGTTGAATACAGAAAATCATGAATATGTGCTGCGCTGCACTCGCCTTGCCTAGAGTTTTTTGGTAAAACAGAGTGATGAAGAGGCAAGGCAGACGATTTAAAAAGAAACGGGTTTATAACTCGTTTGTGGCATTGTGTGTTTTATTGTAGATAGACAGCAGTCCTGAATATTTGCTGAACTGACAGATCCCTGAAATTGAGAAGAATTTCTTCAAGGGAAAAGTGAAAATAAGAGGTATTTGAGATCACCCCAGTAGAAATAGATATTCAGGGTTGTTGTATTAGAAGTTGTGATGATGACAATGCGCCATGAAAAAAAAGATATTTTTAACATAGTATTAAGTAAAAAGAAAAATTGGTTGATGTTCTAAATAAGTATGGCAAAGGTATATATTCAACATAAAAGAGGTTGTTGAAGAGAGTACTCTGATGAAATGTTAGTCAGTGTCACGTTCCTTAGTTTTTTTTGTAAAAGATGAGTTAGAACATGTATTTAACATTTTTGCCTTGTTGATGCATTACACAAAGTTCACACACGATATTTATATGGATGTCTGTCTTTTTTAATTTTGTAGATCTGTGGGGGAATACCTCGCTCGTAGTTTGCAACACGCTTAGCATGGTTGCGTGACATGAAAGAAAATGTGTCCTGAAGACAGAATCTATGAAAATACAAAAGACAATTGGTTTGAATTGTATTTGAAGAACTGTATAGATTCCAGAAACACATGTTGAGTGTTGACACACTGTGTTCCTTACAAAAGGGGAATATTATATCTTGTACATATCACCGGTTTGTGGGTATTTGCAAGAGTCGTGTATAAGAACACGGCAGAATGTGTTTAAAGGCATATTGATTGCAATGAAATGGTGCATAGTAGAGACAAACACAACACTTGTTTTTACAAATGTATGATCTTTTTTATGACAGTTTTAAATGCAATGTGATAGACATTAAAATATGTATATTTTTTTAAAAACCTTGTGTGACCACCTGACGTTAGAAAGTTTGGATTGTGTATGTGTCAGGCTGATGTCATAGACAGCTCTATATCCTAAAGGAAGGAAGCTGTTTATATGGGTTGCGTTTTTTTGTGATAGATTGTAGTCCTTTCCCATACGGCCCCTAAAAAGAGGACAATACAGCTCTGGTTAGCTGATATATTAACCAGATGACATATTGTCACCTTGAACCAAAGTAGTGTCAAATTGTGATGTTACTAGTATACCAAGATACCAATGAGAAGTGATTATATCAATTGATATAATATACCACCCCTGTGGTAACTGCAGTTCATGTATTTACACCATCAAAAATACAGTGTTCAAACATGGGACCTTTAAATGGACCTTTAAGAACTTCATAAACTGCAACTCATCCAATGAAATCGATATGATTAAGTGTCCATGTTCATTGATCTATATCGGCAGGACAACCAGCAAAGTAGGCACTAGAAATAATGAGCACTGTTGCAGAATACGAAATAGAACTATGTCAGCATCCCTTCTTCAACTTTTCATTAATAAGCACCACAATGAAAATTATGGCAGGTGGATGGTCGTTGTAAGGAACTCATGGCGGCAACAGTAAAGACAGACACAAGTGATCACAGTTCAGGGGTGTTTATTGAACAATGAATGCCGGGTGGACAAACGCCAAATCTAAACCTAAATCTAAGATGGTAGCAAGCGTCGACCATCAAATGAAAAATAAGACAGTCCTAATGGCGTTGTGCCAAATAAAAGAGCCTGTGTTAAAAAAAATCTATTGCCAAATCCTTACAACTAATTACAGAAAGAGTGTCGGATAGGGTTTCAATAAAGAAAGAAGTGTTCTCAATTAATAAGTCAGGATGTGATTGCCAGGGTGTCTCCCTTCCCCACGTTTTTAGCACGGGACAGAGTGGGACCTTGGAGCACAACACAACTGAAGCTTTCCCAGCATGAGCTGACAATTCCGCATCAGCTGTCAGGTTCTTCGAGGCCTGATGTATCCAAACAAACAAACAAAAACAAAGTTTGTCTCCACGTATACCATGGGTGATGGTTTCACCCCTGGGTCCCCCTTTTCCAGGCGTAGACCCTTCACAAAATCATATTCAACAGTTCCTTTTCAATGCACCTTGGGTGACAACCTTCCACCCCGGATAGCCCTCTGCCGGGCTCAGACCCAAATGACAAGGGGGACAGTTCACTTCCCCTGGTCTTCCATTACTTCTTGTAATCACAAATCTTAATGTCTTTTAAACAATTCTTTAGGCTTCATGCCTGGGGTCTCCCTCTGTCTCGGGAGGATAGATCAGAGGCAACGTGCTTGCCTTGGAAGCAAGATGACACGGAGCAACACAGGTTCGATCCCCGGGTCCGTGCTTATAAACATCTGGGTATTAAGCGTGTTATAAATCACCTATCATATCATATCATATCCCTCTTCCGGGCATAGACCTTTCACAAATCGTGTTCAACAACTTAACTGATCAGTTTCCTTTTCAATCAACTTTTGGGTGGTAACTTTCCACCCCTGGATCTCCCTCCTTCGGGCCCAGTCCCCTTTCAGATATCAGCCTCCCTCTTCTGGGTTCACTATGGCTTTTCTTACTTTCACAAAACAGTCCACTGTGGATAGCCCTCTGCCGTATTCACTTCTGTCAACACACTATTCATAGGGACTTCAAGCTTTGCCCCTTTTCGTCAGCATCCCTCCGCCGGGTTCACTCTTGCCAACCGATTGTAACACTGTTCGTACATTCATTTCACCATGCAGGATTCATTTCCCTTAGCTTCTCAATCATCTGTCGGTCAAAGACTTTTGATGGTACGGAGGATTTTACAGACCCTTGTATGACCACTTTGATCTTTTCTTGGCTGTTTTTAAATAAAAAAATATTTTTTTTATTAGCATTTGGTTTGCATCTTAAACCTTTGCTACATAAAAGACTTTAAACTATTTTTCACAAACAAATTACGTAAAAAAAAAGGAGAAAGCGTCAAAATTAGTCAACTACACCTAGAGCCTGGAATAAAAGAGAAAAAAATATATAATAATAATACAGGGGTTCCCACATGCCTCAGGTCTCCACATTTTGAGCTGATTTCTCTAGCACCATGGCAAAATAGGATCAGATGGATTAAGGTTTCCCGAGCAGTTCCGCACATCCTACAGATGAAGCCGCACAGTCCCAGAGGCTTCCTTATCTCGATTACTTCTTTTGTAGGGTATAGGTTCATTCTCACCCCCAAAAAGTTGTCACTTTTGAACTTACAAGGAAATTTAGAGATCTATGGTGGTAATGAGCCCATTGCTCTAGAGTCCTTAAAGTTGTTGCCATAAATCGCTGAGTTCTCTTGGACAGCAAGCGCTTGAATCCAATCAAGGTCATACAACTTCTTTTTGATTTGTGCTGGATGTAGCCGTAGCATATCTACTGATTCCCCTAGGTCGAACAAAATCACTTTGCAGATTGTGCTCCAAGTGGACAGAAGTGCCTCAGAGGATTTTGTCATTGCTGAACCGATTGCAGCGAGGCCTCCTTCCGTTCCTAAAGCAGAGCATTTTCTGTATAATTAAAGGGTTTTCCAAACCGTTATGGCGTAGAGGGATGTCAGCCCCAATTCCACCCTGATGATCTAAATTGGGACACAGTTAGGCAAACGTAGCACCTTCCTCGAGACTAGCCCTTCCAGTTTCCCCCATATTAAGGCTGGTAGAGAAAAGGATGTTTCCGGCCCATAGGTCAAGATCGGGGTAAATTTTAAATGGTAGAATACAATTATCTGTATCAGTGAGAACTTCTCTGGTCATTATAATTCTTGCTTGCGAAGCTAGTGTGTAGATCCCCTTTGAACATCCACAGCGCTGTCATTTAAGCAGAGTCCTAGGTAGATAAGTTCTGACACTTCTGTGATGTTTTTCCCCCTTAATAAAGCAAGCTTCGGCGGCCCTACCTTTGTTCCTCTTTTTTACGTACGAAGATTAGTATTCGTGACTTTCTGGCATTGATTTTCAAACCATTCGCTTCTACGTACTTCTCCATGGCATCTAGCTGCCTTTGCAGACCTACTTTAGTTTGGTCCAGTAAAATTAACTCATCAGCGAAAAGGAGTCTTCCAATTGGGACCCCGGACAATGAAGGGGTAAAACATCTAACCAATTCAAAAGCAGACCCTATGTCCGAAATGAACAGATTAAAAATGGCTTGGGCCAAAGGGCAGCCTTGTTCCAAGCCGTTACAGGTTTTAATTGGATCAGTCATGTGGCCCTTACGATCCAGTCTTATTCGTAGTGTGGTATTAGGGTGTAGGGGAAATAGGGCTTCTCGTATGTCTGAAGTGCTCCCCCATTTTTCCAATTTTGTCCACAAGATTTGGCGATTTATGGTATCAATGTCTTGCGCCAAGTCGATTGAGGCCACATACAGTTCTTGGCCCCTTTTCGCTTTAGCCTTTGATTTGAAAATATTTAGGATTAAAAGATTTACAGATGTCCCCACACCTTTATGAAGCCCGTTTGCCATGGGTCATAATGATGAGATGTTGTGGCCCAAGTGGAAAGAGCTTTAAGAAGCAAGGATCCAAAAAAATGTCCACTCACGTCTAAGAGGTCGATGGGCCTATAATTACCCGGCTCCGCCGTCTCGCCTTTTCTTGTAGATAGGTACAATGGATGAGCATGTCCATGAATGTTAGGAAAGATTTCATATGTGGATGTCATTTTCCCTCCATGTGTCAACCCCCAAACTTTTTGCTGCTGTTTAGACATCCCTGACTGACTTTGCCAGAGAAGCACAGCCTTCAGCTGTACTCCTCTGGGATTTTGCTCACTTTTTATGGGGAAACTGACATGCCCTTAAGACAGTCAGTACTGGGAGACTTTGTTTCCCTTAGTCCTTTTCCTCATGTTTCAACATTTGTGCAACATGTAACAAGTGTGCAATGTATCTTATTATACAACACACTTGGGTCTATAGTCATTTCCAAACGCCCTAGACTTTTTTATTAAAAGTGCAGATGTGTCATGGATAGGACTGGTGGCAGCTATCGTTTCACATTATTTTTAACCCTTTGCTGACATGTTAACCGCGTTAACCGCGTTTGGCATGAATAGGTGGCCTGGCTCCAAAATGGCCATGCCACGAGGTTCTTTGTCCTGTCCTTTGGCCATCTTGCCCCTTCACCTTCCCCAGGTCGAGTCGACATGCATATTTGGTCATGCATTTTCCCGCAAATCCCAATGCTTTTGCAGGCTTCTGCATGCCTTGTGTGTGTGCCTCCAGGATGTGGGCTGGGATGTCTGGTCCCAATACACATCCTGGGTGCCAGAGAGTCAATACACATCCTGGGTGCCAGAGAGTCAATACACATCCTGGGTGCCAGAGAGTCTGGAGTGTCCTGAATGCCTGAGACCACCGTGGTCTATGATTGGTCAACGTATGGAGTGTGTGTTTGTGAGCAGATCTCCCATTGGGTCCTCTCAGTTTTGGCGCAAAGGGAACTTTGGATAAGAGGAGGCTGAAAACACCACTACCAGGTCGATCTCCTGAGTTCTCACTGAACAAAGGATAGGATCCAAGTATCCTGCAACTACAAAGTTGAGTCGATGAACCGCTGGTGACCTGCTGGAAGGTTTGGCACCCTGAGCCCGCTGTCGTCCCGTGGGACCCCTCTGAATCTGGTCGTCCTAGAAGGTCTGCGAAGACGCTTCGACCCATTGGAATAGTGGGACCAACTATTCTCGGAACCTTCACCAAAACCTGCAAGTAAGCTTTCTCGGAAGTGTCCCAGGGCCAACCAGTGAGCTAACCAGCTTATGCAGGACCTTTGCTCTGTCTTCACCATCATTTCCAGGAGGCCCTCGAAACTTAGTATACTGCTAGCTCTGTGTCCACGGCACCCTCACACCGAATTTCGTACACTTGGCATTCGCAGGTCTAAAATGAGACGAGTGCGCCCGGACCGGATTAAACGCGGCTACCGTGTTGACCTGCTGCGGCAACATCCTTTGCAAGTCTGCTGCATTTGTGACTCTCTTGCCCCTGAAGCCTGCTGCAGTGAAACTGGGGTGATTCATCCACCCGGAGCGGAGAAATCGCCACTGTCCCATTTGGGAATCCTCGCTGGAACTCAGGAACTAAAAGGTGCAGAGAAGTCCTTTTTACCGCCGTCGAACCTGCAACTGAATTAAACAAACCTGCCAAAGTTTGGGTCTCCTTGCTGCAGGGACCAGTGAGTAATCTTTACCCCAACTGGTTTCCCCTAGCGCCAGAGCCCAACTTTACGCACAAGTGGCCCCTGAGGGCCCCTCTCCTGTCCACTGCTATTGCGAAATAGCAACTCCATCCCGAACTCTCGAACTGCCTCTGCCTTCAAGTGGAGGTCCTTCTTGAATAGTGGGAACTTATTCTTCATCGCCTTATCCACCTTCCCGAGCTGCTAGAGACCCCTAAAGAGACCCTCGTTTGTCCATTCGAACAGGCGTGTGCCATGGCACACATGTACTATTGAGCACAAGGCTCCACTCTTCTTAGGGCTTGGACTGCCTCGTAGTTAGGCGAATCACTGATGTTGAATTGGGACTAAAGATTAACTGCACTGCCTGTGCAGTCCCCTCTAGGTTGTCAACATATTTCGTGCAGTCATCCCTTTTGACCCTCCTGGTCTTCTATATATATTGTATTGAGTGTGATGTATTGGTTTACTTTGTGTTACTGTGATTCTTTGCTATGGTCTGTGTTACGAAGGCCTTGTAATAAATGTGTCTATATTTTTAATATAACACCTGTCTGAAGTAATTTGTAAGTGCCCTTGCTCTGTGTGCTCATTGAGGTCCATCAGTCACCCTCACCCCTCCTGAGACTTAGTCTTGACCGCCTGCCATAGCTACCCTGATTGGTCTGGCTTGTCCAGAGGTTACCCTGTTCCAAGAAACTAGGTTGGCCTTCTGAACCTCTGCCCCTCCTGGACAGAGTTCAGAAATCCTTCTTAACAATGACAGCAGGATTTTTTTTATCTGTCTTAATTTGCTCAAACCAGAGACCTAGTTTGGTAGACCAAAAATCTGGATCTTCTTTCAGGTGGAGGTTTGTCATCCCACCTGTGCCAGCCACTCTTGAGTTACTTGCCCTTAGGATCCTCTCATATATTTCAGTTGTTGTAGAAAAAGTCCACAGGTCTTCCCAGCCCGGAAATACTTATGGTTGGATATTCATCGGGCCCGCAAAAAGCTGCTCAAAGTGACGCTTCCAGCTTTCCTCCGGAATTGGATTAAGCATAAGAGCATCTTGGGGGGGCCAACAAATGGTTTAGAGCTCTCCACATTTCTGCTGTATTTTTCTGTGATATCTGAGCTAACATAAAGTCCGCCTCTCGTTGAATCATCAGTGCCACCTCGGCATTGTATTTGTGTTGTATGTTCAAACCTACTTTGTTGGATATTAGACTCGTTGAGTCATAGGCTATGAATGGGTCTTGCAGCGGGTTTTGAGTAGTTTCAGGGTTCCCCGAAACCGCCACTTGAGGAGGTTGCATCCTTCATTCTTCCCGGTTCTATTTCCAGGTTGAGGGATTAGCACTTAGGTTCCTTTGCAGACCATTTGTCCATTGTTAAAACTAAGATATTATGGTCGCTCTTGATTGTTCCTCTAACCACCAATCCTACAATATCTTGGAACAACCTTTCAGAGGCAAAGATGTAGTCCAAGACATTTGATTCCACCCCCCTCTTCCAAGTAGGTCTTGGAGGGCAATCTCCCGGAATGTGGCCATTCACGAGGTGGATGTTTCTGTCTATCAACTTTCTTCACCATAGAAGACCTCTCACCACTTGGCAAGGGGCAAAGGGTAGAGCGTCATCGATAAGGGACTGTCATTTATTGAAACAGTGAATGTTCAGGTCACCACACACCAAAACCTCGAGGTTTAGATGGACGGCCCTAGCTTAGTCGATTAATTCCAGTACTGTTCTCGAAAATGTCTTGCTCGATTTGGATGCCACATTCCAGTACAGGTTAACCTTCTTAATAGTTCCTGCTTCTGGCGAACCCATCTGGATTATTGCAACCAAAGTCAAAGGGGAAGGTTGATGCTCAAAGATTATTTCGTACCCCCTGTCAACACGCAAGGCTATGAGCAAACCACCCTTAGGTCTCCCATTTTGGCCCTTATCCGCCGGATTAAAGACTATCGAAAAGCCATCTAGTAGGGGGGGTAGAGCTGAGTCAAATCTCCTGAAGGAAGATTATATCTAGTTCTTGGAGGTTAGGAATGCCCTCCCCAAATAGGTGAAGAAACCCTTGTGTATTCCATCTGCATATCTTTGCTTGTTGGTTCATTCCCTGCGGCTGCTTGTCCCTCCCCAGAGGTCCCAGCTATGGACTGTTGTTCCCACCAGCCAAGGCCCAGCCAGCTCCAGTTGTCCGGCACTTGGTTATTTTGAGGCGACTGTCGGGCTCTATGAGCGTTGTTGACTCTGGGGTTGTGATCCTGATCCTGGTTTTGAGGGCATTTGGAAGATGGGTAAGTGGATGGTATTTGGGGAGGGCTTGCATCTGCGCCACTCTTTCTTAAATGGCGAGCAGGGGCATTTTGGAATTGAGCAGCCCCTTCTCTTTGGAGATCGTCCCTGGGTTGCATGTGAGGGCAGGGAGTGAAATCCTTTCTGCTGACATCATAGTCCAATATTCTAAACCCTAGTGGCAGCAACTATGGTCCATGCTTCTGCAAAATGTCTTTCTTACTCTCTAATGATACATGGAGTAAAATTTGGTCCAGGCGATGCTTGTCCGAAAATTCGACCAAGAGTAAATCTTTGGACTTTATCTGATTGAGGGCTGGAATGGTGTTCATCAGTCGCATGACATTAGATCTATTCAGGATCAAGTTGTCTTTAATTAATAGTGTGTTCTTTCCAACCAGAGTAAAGTGTCTTCTATCCCTGTTTGAGTTGGGCCTTTTGAGGAGTGGTGGTCTGAGCGGTCATCCTTTGCTGACGAGAGATTGAATTTAACTTGTCGCCAAGGTGGATGGTTGTTATCCTTTGTCCCCAATTTTGCTGAGATATTTTGACGTAGGCGTTTTTATTCCAACGTTTTGAAAGTTGTGGCTTCTCCAAGGTTTTCTTTCAAAGGTTTAATCAGATTTGAATCGTTGGCAATTAAAGGCCTGATTGAAGAAGTGTCTAAATAACTATAATCCTCCAAGCCTTTCACAGAGAAGATAGTTCTTGTTGCCCGTAAGGGGAGGAGAGCAGGAACAATGCCCCCCTGGCGGGGTTCGGCCTTGTGACCACTCAACTCGTGGATAGCCTCTTCGGAGTTGTGGACGCCCCATTCAGGGTTTTGGCCTCGAGGCCCATTGTTAGTACGATTATCATTCTTCGGACTTGGAAATTGGTCCTCTTCTATCGAATAAGTCGAAAGGTTTATTAGATCAATATAATGGTCGCCAGAACCTTTTGAGCTGATCTACCCCCGATGTAGAGCATTTGAGGTCCAATATGGGTACCCCCTTTTCCTGAACAGAATGTACTACTGGGGCCCCTGAGACTCGATTTACCTGCGTCTCAACTGGTTCCTGATGAACTGCCGGTGCCCTCCCTCTACCCCCTAGACGCTATAACCTTGAAGGGATTTCATCAGAGCCACTGGCCTTGGCACAGTCTTTTCTTTGGCCAGCCTCTTCTTTAATGCCACTCTCTTTGTATCAAGCCCTGGGGATCCCTCCCGTGCTTCCTCCTCACCTGTGTCTTCCACAGAGTTGTCCTGGGCTTCTGACTCCTTCTTACAACAAGACTTCCGGGGTTCCTTGGGCTTCTCCTCCTTCTTTTGGTGGAGATAGGGGTGAGCTCCCTCGGAGGCCACATTGGCCTGCTAATTCACCCAAGCCCAGGGCAATTCCAAGGAGCTAGCCCACCCGGTTTCAGGGGAAAAGCCTCCTTGGCACAAAAAACCCTGAATGTCTTGCGGTCTGAAGACAATGTAGAATATACTGGCTTGAAGGGTAAGTCCTACTGTGACAATCTTGCTCCTTCCGGAGTACTGAATATAAGTGGAGCTGGATCTCCGTTTCCTTCTGTGCGACAGAGTTCACTGGTAATGGATTTAAAGCAGCCGTTCCTTCCAAAGCATACGTCTGGAGATGCAACAGAGGCACTTTGGGCAAAGATACAGGATGCCATGAGGGAGAACTGCAAGGGAAGCACTGAGGACTGCACCCAGGGAAGGATGCAATGAGTAAGCTACTGTGAGCGTACAGAAGAGCAGAAAGGGATAGTCCGCGTGAGCCCGGAAAGGAAAAGGAGAATGAGGGAGAATGAGGGAACCCAGCAGGAAGCTGGTAGGTAAGAAGACAGCGTACAGAACAACCCAGTAGGTGCTAAGAAACAAAGCTGGAAACCGGCAATGACGCTGACAAAGGTAAGGAAAGGGTGAAATGCCGAACAGGTGACGGCAGAGGAGAGGAGGACCCACAAACCCAAGAAATTAAAGCTGCCCAAGATCAAAATGAAACGACCGAAACCATCGAGCAGATGGGAAATAAAACAAACACAAAGTAAAGACAGAGAACAATGTCCATGACAAATAAGGTATATAAGAGCCGCAATACCCTGAACAACAAGAAGGGTCTCAGAGCAAAAAAATTGATGCAAAAGCCCAAACCAATGCAAAACATACCCCAAACAACACCGGTTAAAGACAAAGAAAATCAGTCTAAGCGAGGGGAGAGAGGGGCACTCAAAAATTCTATAAGGGACTATTTTCTGGCTCATGGAAGACAAAGACCAGTAAATGGGCTCCATCCCATGGAACTTTCGGACCTGGAAATACTGGAAGCACTAAACGAATGTCTACCTGTGGCCAAACTGCGAAGACTGGAATACAATGCCAGTGAAAAACCGAACTCAAAAAAAGGCGCAGCCCTAGATGTGAGAAATGAGACACTAAATCAACCAAACGATGAAGAGAGGGTAGACAGGGAGACACCCAATTTGACATCTCCTCCAAGGAGATCACAAAAACTGTCAGAATGACAGCTAAATCTGTCGCCAATTCAATAAGCGTGACGACAGGGTAAATTCAGACAAAGTTTGCGCAACAGTGAAGGATGTAGCAGTCACTCAAAGCGAAAAAAACAACCCTCAGAAAAAGAGCCACACTATGGATGAAACTGATGTCTCCAGCGGCCCACCAATAGAAACATACGAGGGTCACCCCCAATCAACTCCTGATATACTATCACCAATGGGGGCAGCCGCCTCATGTTAGGGAGAATTCTCTCTTTAGGCTGAATTTCCTAACCTAGTGAGTCCCCCAGCAGCTTTGCTGGATTTCTGGAGTTTTTTTCTCCTGCCAAGAGTGAGACTCTTTTTCTCCCACTCTTGGACATGATTTATGGTGTTCCTTTGACTGTTAATGTGTTTTATGGGTTATGGGGTCCTTTACTCCATAGGGTCTCATGTGTTTTTACTATGTGTGTTACACAGCACCCTCTGTGCAGTAACACAGGGGTGTCATAGTGACCCCCACCATAAACTCCATACCCTGGGACTGACTACTGTCTCCCAGGGCATGTAAAGTCACCATTGGCTTTACTAGTCCCAAATTATTAACAGAAACCAGTATGTTGTGGCCGTACTAGTCGGGGCAATTCGATTGCCCCGGGGTCTGTTAGTCGAGAGGGCACGTCTCCGTCCCCCCTGATCGAGTTTTGGCTGGTGGCAGTGGAAACTACTTTTTATATTCGACCGCAAATATTTCCCTATGGGATTTTCCCATTGTTCGAGGCTACCAACTTTAATTATTTAATTCTCATAGCCTCGAAAATACAGCCGGTTTATTTAATTAATATTAATTCGCCGGTTGGTATTTTTTGTCAGGACTCGATTCTAAAATGGCGTTTGTGTTCTCTCCTGTGACTCCAACCCAAGTCGAGCCCTTTGTTCCACTTTTTGGCAGGCTTCTCCACAGAAGCCTCCAAAAGTGGTGCCACTCTGTCTGGGTACCACAGGAGGGTTCCAGAGGGGGTTTAGGCACCCTGGACTGAGTTACCTTGGTAACTTAAGTCGCACTCTTGTGTGATTGGCCCAAGTGGTGAGCCAGCCGGCTCACCACTTAGCATGTTTGATTGACAGCTAGGGTGAGTGAATGGGGGTATGCTGCATAAAAGCAGGGCTTTGGGGACTGGAACTTCAGAAGTCGCCACAGGACCTGAGAATCCGACGAGGGAGAAGCTGAGCCGACCGACCACGACGACACCACCGGTGGAGCCATGCGGAACCGACTCACCACTTCCCGACGACAGAGAAGATCTCCCGGCTGGAGAGGCTTCTTCCCCCTGACTGGTGGGCACAACCAGTTTACCTTATTTTCTTCGCACCGCAGACCGGTTTGTGGTTGAACTGCTCGTGCCAAGCACCCCGGCAACTGGATAGTCACTCACCACTGAACCGCGAATCAACGGACCTCTCCTTGTACCTGAGAAACTCTGCGGCTGGTTTCTTCCCTGGCAGTGCAACGGACTCCTGTCTTCCTCCCCGACGAGATCCTCTCTTCCCCCGGACGAAGCACTGACTTGCATCCGCTGCCAGGAACAACTGCCCCCGCTGGAGTATTCTCACCACTTTAAGGTACCGTGTCCGCCAGGCCTCCCTTTCTAAAGATTGCTACAAGGTAATAATAACCCCTTAACCTTCTGGACTTGGCTGGCCGCCTTGACCCTCTAACTGGTCCCTTTCTTTGGTCCAACTCCTTTTTGAACCGTTACAAAACTTTTGTGCACTGCAACAATGTGACCTTGGACACATTTCGTTTTGATCCCCTTAAAGCGGATCCGGCCTACTGACTCTGAATTCACGGTGTTACTTTGCCTTCCTCTCGTGTTGTGTTCGAGAAAAAGTGTTGGGATCTGTTTCAATTTATTCTCTGCTTTCCTCTCCCTTTGTAAAACGAATTATTAGAGTGCCATCTACGTTAAGCGCTCACCGCTGTTTGAAAATAAGTGGGGCTTTACTTAAGACTTGTCTAATATTCTTTTAAGGGAGTGTATATTTTTTAGTGACTTTGTTTTTGAATTGCTTACTATTAGTGCCTGTGTGTTTTTCTAGATGTGGTTTTAAATAAATAATTATATCTCTTTTACACAAAGCCCTGGTCAGTGTTTACTTGTTCCATTGTGTTCTCTTGACCTATTGTGAATACTCTGTATACTGCCTAACTCTTCTTGAGGAAGTCTGACTGCTCAGCCACAGCTACCAAGTGAATCTGTGTGGTACAGACTGCTACCAAGTGGGTTTACTGCCAAACACCTGTAGTCCTAAATCTTTTGCAGTGGTCCCAGAGGGAACTATACAGGTTTCTGCCTAACACCTCACACTCAGAAAAAGATAAAAAAAGAGATTACTGATGAAGCGCATAGAACACTGAAAAAAAATCTCAGCAGGAAGAGTTAAAGCCAACAGAGAGGCCAATGTCTACACGACGGGCGAGTATGTCAACAGAGAAGTTATCCCCGACAGACATAAATGAACTTAACCAAGATCTGGCCTTGAGACCTCGACACAATCCAAACCAGAATATATGGGGTAATGATAGCCATAGCCCCCTCACAGATAGTACCAAAAATTGAAGAGTATCATTGGAAACAACAAGGCCTTCATGAAGCCAATGGGCAAACATGACAACAACTGTCAAACGACTCACCAACAAGGAGAGTCTCCACACAACAGCAATCGGCAGCCCGGCGGACCTCTCAAACAAAACAAAAAAAATAGACTTATTATCTATCATGTCATCAGTAAATATAGCGCTATCACCATTTATGAAGCTGTATGAAACCATTGCAGAATCATTGGAAGATCATACAAGTATACAAGCGATGATTCACAGTAAAGTTATCTTCTTAGAAGCCTACGTTATGGCCTTGGAAGCAAGGAAAACAAACACCTTGGATGCAAATGAGGACGTATTTGCTCCACGTAAACAAGTGAACCACCAAGACAAAGAGCAAACCGTGGTGGGAAAAACAATTGAGACCCAAACCATCGCAATTATTGATTTAACAACAAACAAATTAGCAAATGAGGAAACAAATAAAAGGGCGAAGACAAAACCACTACCGGGTCAAACTAACATAAACTTGAAACCAAGAAAAATAACTTCACCTAGATTAAACAAAACTGGAGCTCAAACTGCAGAAGGTATCTTCCAATTCTTCACACGTCCAGTAACTCAAAAAGATACATCACAAATGGAAGACAGCGTAGTAAACTTACAACAAACAAAGAACCAAGAAATGTCAGAAAAAGGAAACACCAGCTTATCGCCAACAACAATTGACTTTATCGAAAACGAAGAACTGATGAACCTGAGCCAACACTTGACAGAACAGGTCCCGATGACCTCAAAGCTGGACAGACTCAGTGAAACAACAAACTTACAAACTAGCGGGGAAAAGAGTAAATCAGAATCACTACAGAGTAAGGAGGAAGAGAGTTGTGAGAATGCAGCGACAGAAACTAGGGCAATGGAGAAAAGTCAAAACAAAATGGACACTCGGTCGCTAGAAACAGCAAGACAGATAAGTTTAAAACTTATGATGAAAGAAACGAAAAGAGAAAGAGAAAAGGCGAGATCAAGAACCCCGGATATCGAGAGAAAGGGCAAAATCGCACTTACTCAAAACTGATGGATTATGAAAACGATAAACCAGACAGGAGACCCCAGAACAGTCAGGAGGATCAACGAAGAAACAGAAAAAACGACAGAAGCGAAACACCAACTCGGCCTCGCACTAAATCTAGGAATGCTAAAATCAGGAATAACGACAAATATCGATCCTGCTCCCCAAGGGACCGAGAGGAAACGGTCTTTCGCTATAGATCCAAGACTCAAAAGTATAAGCAAAAATCAAGAAAAGTGGACAAAGCGAAATGGCGAATAAAGCTGATACAAGTGGAAGAAAATAGAGACAAGATAATATTGAACCGCAATTCTGTGTTAAAACTCTTTTAGTATATCCAAAAGCTGAAACATATTAAATCAGAAGACTTGCTAGTGGTAGAGCATAGCCACGTAGACACCAAGGCCGAAACGGTGCTGTACATAGCATCAACAACGCTAAAAAACCTTTTCCAAAACGGAACTAGAAGATATGGGATATGAGATAAAAGTGCAATCTGCAACAAGTACAGAAAATAACAAAAGGGATGCAGAAAGCAAAGAATACAATACGTTCCGGGAAAAACAAGCAGCGAAAAATCATAAACATGATACATTAACAACTCCAAGGAAGAAAAATTCTACAAATACTAAGGAAAGAGCTAAGGAACGGGAGCCCCAAAAGAGATCAGGGGGAAATCAGCCAGCCCTTAAAGAAAATAACAATTACGATAATCCAATAAAGATAAAAGATATAAGAAAGACCAACAGAGCCAGGACAACTTCCCTAAAATCAGATTAAAATCGACAAACTGAACGCGAACTTCAAAATAAATATGAACCAATGAAAGGGATATGGTCTTGGTTGCCAAAAGCATTGAGGGACAAAAAGCAAATATAGCAATGCAGCAGAGACAAGCACATTTCTCAGGAAAGACCTCGTTTGACTCACCAAAAGCAGATGATAAAAATGTGCTTGTTGAACACGAGAGGAGACAACCACTTACTGACTACTAGCGGCATGGACTTGGGGGCTTACGACTTAATATGCCTCCAAGAGACTTGGCTGACTGAATCACCCTCAAAGAGGGGTTTTGAACTTATCGTGGCACTGGCCAAACAAGGGCGTCTAGGAAGACCTTCTCCGGGCCTACTGATCGCCTGCAAAAACGATTGTGGGATCAAACTGGAAGAAACCCTGATTAGCAATCAAACGATATTGATGGTCAAGGCATCATGGACCCGCCAGAAAACAAATAAAGCTGGATACGAAAAATCCACTCTAATAATAGCTAACACCTATTGGAACCCAGCTAGCATGGAGACATCCGTCTACTTAGAAAACATAGAGGCCGCAATAGACGAGGCTCTGGCAGACCACCTGGTAAAACACTTCCTGATTTGCGGCGACTTGAACGTTACCTGTGCGGGCGTGGCAGAAACCGGAGAGAATCAAGGCCAACGCTCGACAGGTAAACAACGAGGTAAACTATGGACCAAACTGATGGAATCAAGAAACCTACACAACTTGCACGAAGCTTTCCCAGATCCAAACCGTCCTCCATCGTGGGAAAGAAACGAATCTACGGCAACAATAGATTATATCTTTGTCACTGAACCTATCCTGGCAATAACCAAATCCTTCGAAATAACACGAGTAAGAGCTAGTGATCACAATACCCTGTCAACCATCTGGGAGTCAACAAGCCCCCGAACGACTACTTTGAATTCAACGTAACTACAAACGCACAGGGAAATCGATTGAAACTGTCAAAAGAGTCCATTGCTGACATAGAAAATAGATTCAATTCTATGTCAAAGAAAATGGGCGCAAACAAAACGGATTACATCCCCCTTTTGACAAAGTACAAAAAGACGTCAACTTCAAAAAAGAAAGGTGGAAATCCTCAAAGACATGTGTTTGATAAAACATTGGCGGAGAAACGCCGTGATCTTCGAAAAACCCAGCGCAGAGCGAAACTTACAGGAATACTAGTAGCAGTAAAGAAGCGGAAGTGGCAACAAGACTCTACAAGTCATGGGTAAAAGGATATAGATTGATTCTTTACCAGCAAGATGCCGAAAATAGTCTAAAAACCATAAGCGGAAGAAATACAAAATAATTTTGGAGCACATTGAGATCCACCTACGACGTGCAAGAAAAATCCACAATAAGCGAGATTGGAGAGGCAACATGGACAAAACACTTTACAACCATGTACCTGGCGCCAACAACTCAAACAGGGGCATCAATAGAGCATAACCTGGAGCCATGGGTAAGAGTGGATGACCCAGAGGAAATTCGATTAAAGATCTCGGGCTTAAAAAACTCTCGAGCCCCAGGACCCGACGGGATTACGAACGTGGATTTTAAATCAAACCTAAAGGAGTATTGGAAGGGGGTACAAGAATCTTTGTCGCTTTCATTGACCTTACTCAGGCCTTTGATCGCATAGACAGGTCTAGCCTTTGGTCAAAACTGGAAGCCTGGGACTGTCCTTCGGCCTTACTGAATCCGATCAAGGCCCTGTACACCGACACCAACATGCGCATCTGACTGGATCAAAGTGGTTTGTTGTCATCACCTATTCCAACAGCACGAGGTGTGAAACAGGGCTGCCCGCAGGCTCCAGCTTTATTCCTGGCATTTATTGGTGACATAAACGAGGAAGACACTGAACCACGATCATTCCCACCAAAAATTTGTAAAACTCCCATAACGAGACTTCTCTACGCTGACGACCTGGTCTTACTGGACCAAACGCAAATAGGACTTCAGCGTCAATTAACAAAGCTACAAAAATACATGCAAAAAAACAAATTGGAAATTCCTGATATTAGAAACATCTATCAGGAAAAAAGAAAAACCGAGACTAAATCTGGAAGGAACACCAATTGAAAGAGTATCTGATTTTAAATATCTAGGAGTGATCTTGGACTCTTCAAAACAGGATAAAGCGATGCAACTAGCTCTAATGATCAAAGTCAACAAAATGGCAGCCCAAGCCAGGGCCATAGACAAAAAGTTTGGCAGATACTCGCTAATCCCAGTACTAGAATTTTATAAGAAAAAGGTGATGCCAACGCTTACATATGGCGGAGACGCAATGATCAACCTGCCACCAAACATCTGGGCAAAAATGGAGGCAAAATTTTGGAGGAAAGTTCTAACGCTACCAAATTCCACCCCGATCGCATCGATCCGTCAAGAGCTCAGTTTACCGTCCCTCAAAAGTACAGTGACACAATAACAATGTTGTACAGGAAATGCTGGATGGCAGAGCCTTTGTCAATATACAACCTTGTCAATCAGGAAATAGAAAGAAACACAAGTAAACGTCTTGTAAACATCAGAGTGTTGGAACAGATACAGGCCGATGAAGATTTACTAATAAAGAACCAAAAGAAAATACTTACAAAAATTAGAGAGCTCGACTGGATATCTACCTTGGAAACAGCAGGAAAGAACAAACTAACTACACACCTGCCACCTAATACGAAGAAAATAAAGGAGCTCCAAGAATACATTGAGAAGTTCCCATCAATGAAGGGGAGAGACATGCTGTTACGTGCCCGCTTAAACCTACTGCCGACCAATGAGATCTTGGCCATTAGAGGCAAGTCAGAAACCAACTTTTGCCGTTTCTGCAAAACACAAGAAAAGGAAACAATCCGTCACTTACTCCTAAAATGTGCCGTAAACCAACATATAAGAGAACGATACCCAAGGTCAATCTTCTCGGACTTCATCATCTCGGACAAAGAAATATGTTGGTTTCGTTTGATTGGAGGAGAGAAAAACGCAATGGCAAATAGCTACATATAAAATACTGGAAGCCGTATATTTGCCGAGATAGGCACATTTTTAGAGAGTCAAGTTCTTTTTCTTCTTCTCTCTCTTCAGCACGACAAGAGCATGACAAAAAGTCTATTTTTGTAAAAATATTTTGATTAAATACAAATATATATATTTTTTTAAAACGTACTTCAATGATGCCTTTTGTGGAGAATCAAACGTTCAGTTTCAGGCAGACAACAGTGTATACAAGACGTCTTACCTGGCAATGTAGTTAAGAGTTCTACAAAGTCAAAGTCACCAGAGTTCAGAAGTCTCAGTGAAGGTACTATGTTAAATAGGGTCATCAAACAGACACCAAATGTCAGATAAAAGAGAAATCCAATTAATTGGGCTAATGAAAGCTAAGTGCGATAAACGTCGGTGCAACCTAACCCGAATGCTCAGGCAGATGGAATCTAGATGCATCTGCAAACTCATAGGCACCAAAGATGGTTTAAATGTTGAACATGAGATGTACGTGTTTTTATAATCAGGTGTTATTGTCAAAGATCATGCCAATACTATTACATCATCCATCTTGTGGGAAGTCTATACTTTGCCTAGAAATGTTAATAAGCAAAACTACCAATATATAAGATATTGTCAAATGTGTACTACGAGAGTGAGAGATTTTACATGTTTAGCTTTTGTATTTTACTTGTTTTGATTATGCACAACAAGTTGTTTCCTCTTCAACAGTGCATCTCTCACTGATTTACATAATGTACTTTAACAACAGATCTTGTATTGTTCATGAGTGGGTTAGAGGGAAAAAGCACCCCAAATGCCATATGCCTACAGCAAAGCCAAATAACAATTCAGTAATACAACTAGCATCAATGGTATTAAAAAGGGTAAAAAATACCTGCGAGACTGTCCAAGCTCACTACCACGAGCCAGGATTTAAGTCAATGGGCCTCATTCCAAGTATGCAGTTCCGGAGATACCGTTGCTGGTATTACCGTACTGGCATACTTTACCGGACCGGAGTAGTCTGAGTAGCGATGCCGGTGTTACCGGCATCGGCTGGGACCCACTGTGGCCGGCCAAACCGTTGCCGGTATCAGCGTTGACATGTGGCAGCCGTGCCAGTGACACCTGCAAGTAAGTCCACATTAAGGGGGGTACAGACATGCAAATACCGGCATGTACATGCCGGTAATAACGGATAAAATGATGCCGGAAGCCCCTGCATCGCAGACCATGCGTTAATGGGAATCTGGTGTGTAGGAACCTGCCACAGGTGCACACAATCAGCACAGGTGGAGGCAATGGACTGTGGCACAGCACAAAAGGACCATTCCCACACACCACACCCCTTCCAAATCCACAATGCTACTTTTATCACTAGCAGTACTGGAGCTGGAGGTCATGCCTGGACAGCTAATCATTGAGGAGGCAGTGAGTCAGAGGATGCAGCGGAGGCGCAGGAGGAGGAGGCCCACCATGGGCCAGCAGATACACAATGTGCAGGCAGTTGTACCTCGCAGGCAGCCATCAATCCTTCACCTAAGGGCCACACCATTCAATCTCACCCCCGCTCAGATCCACACCCTGTACCGGCTGGACAAGGACACCATCACCACTATTGTGGGCCTCATACATGACGACCTGGTCAGCCTAATCAATATCCGCACAGCCATCACCCCCTTGCTGAAGGTAGTGTGTGTGCTGCCCTTCCTTGCCACAGGCCCTTATCAGCACACAGTGGGTCAGCTGCATGGAATCTCCCAACCCTGTTTCTCCTGTGTGCTCAGGCAGGTACTAGATGCACTCGTGTCCCACGTACATGACCACATTAGCTTACCACGGACTACGGAGGCGGTGAATGCAACCAAAATAGCATTCCATGCACTTGTAGGCATGCCTAATGTAATAGGTGCACTTGACTGTACACATGTGGAGCTGGCATAAAACATAAATTTTTCTCTGCACAGAGGTACGTTTGCAAGGTGCTGTGGCAGATGTTGAAGTCTTGGACTGGTTGATGAGTTTTCTATATAATAACATATGACATATTTTATTTTAGCCTATGTTTTTGGAACAAGTGTTGTAAGATTTATAAAGAATTGCAGTGGCCCGGGGGAAATTCCTTTTCAAACTCTCTTCTGCAATGGTAGCTCACATGGTGGCTTACCTCATTAGTCAGTTGCGTGCATGGAAAATAATGTGCGCACAACAGCCAACCGGTTCCGCACATAGAGAAAAATAATTAGAGGGACCATTGCTCGAGACCATTTCCTATTGAGGCTTGACCTTCAAATCATGTGTGAACGAGCCAAGAAGGATGACAATTGTAATGTTGGATATAGAAAGTGAGTTCTGATTCTGATATAAAGGTTATTAAATAATCTGTCAGGTCATAATCACTGAACTTATATATGATATATGTTTACCAATGCAAATATTGGTTTTATTTTTGTTTAATTCTTGTTATTTGATTAATGTTAAATGAATGGATTCATTTGTCATCCTTGCTATATTAGGGAATGTAATTGTTCTATTTTCCTTTAATGTGTGAGTAATGAATTGTTAAATATTTTAATATTTGGAAATATATTGTAAAGTTGATGAAAATCAGCTAAATCAAAAAAATAATAATATACAAAAATTGTGGAGGTGAGACACCGGGTCTCTACGGAAAGATGGCAAGAGCTCTGATAGAGCAGAGGATGAGGGAACCCAAGAGGCGGCTGGACCAGGCCAGGCAGTTACTTAAGAGGTACTTAGGCAATACTTCCAAGAATTTGGGGATACGATCGCAGGCCCCGTACAGAATGAAATGGACAATATGAGGGAAGATATGGCGCTGTTCTTGCATGAAATCCAGGGTGATAGGAATAACCTAGAAGTAAGGGTGGACACAACTCAACATGCGCTCCAGGAGCTAGCGGTCGACGCACGAAAATCAGAAGAACTAATGGAACAACTAGAAAGGGCAAGGTACAATCTTGAAATTTAAGTGAAAGATCTAGAAAACAGATCTAGAAGGTCCAATGTACGTATGGGCTGGCAGGAACAGTGAGCGACAAGGACCTTAAAACAACTACAACACAAATATTTGCAGATCTGTTAGGAGTGGACAATAGTTCGGACCTCAAAATCAACAGAGTACATAGAGTGGGACCTCAAAGAAAAGAACTAGGAGCAAGGTGAAGGGATGTGCTAGTAACCCTCCATGACTACGGACAGAAAGAAAGAATTTTGTTGCCATCCAGGAAAACAAGGCAGATTACATACAATATCGCAGAGATACAGCTCTTTCAAGATCTGTCCCAGACCACCTTAATCAAAAGAAAACAAATGAGCAAAATCGTAAACGCTCTGAGGTCACAGGACATTCGATACTGATGGACGTTTCCCTTTGGCAAGGTCTTTGATTGGGAAGGAAGGCAACACTGCATCTCTTCAAGTGAAGAAGGAATGAGAACCCTGGGAATAGAAAACGAAGAACAAGGATCAAACAAGGCCATGCCGAAACTTCAGAATAAAAGGATGCCTTGGGAGTGGAGCAAGGTCAAGCCGAAATCCTCAAGGAAAAAGGACGGGGGAGGAGGGCATGCCAAGGAGGCCCGACGATGAAGGGCCAGAATAGCAGGCGATGTACCCAACCGGTGCCATTGTCACCAGAAAGGAAGTATCTTGGATCTGGATACGAAGATAAGAGACTAACCTGGGGAGGGTGGTCATTCTTTCTTTTGAAGTTGAATATAGTACCGGGTACCGGGGGGGCGGGATTTGGAATCGAGGAATTTGGTATGGGAGGACCCACACTAGCTCCAACTGGCGCACAATGGCGGCTCAACCCCCAAGAACACAAGTCGAGAGGGGCTAGAGGCTGGCTGAGCAAACCCAGTGAGGGGGAGGTGGGAGAGGAGGGGCATGGGGAAAAGGGAGAGCAGGGGAGAAACCAACCAAAAACTTAGTGAGAAGCGCCACTTCTATAAGCTCTTCCAAGTTCATGGCTAAGCCCAATGTACTAACCTCAATGTACTAACCTCGTTAAACATCAACGGATTAAACTCCCCTGTAAAAAGAAAAAAGCTGGAGAGATTTCTCCTTAGAGAAAAACCAGACCTCCTAACCCTTCAAGAAACACACATACAAATTCGAGACAAACAAAAAAATCAGGTTAAGAGGGTATGATCAAATCTTTCAGTCCAATGACACTTCCAAGAAGGGAGGGGTTCTGCTAGCAATCCGGAATAACCTTGATATCTCGGTAGCTGCTGCAGATAGAGACTCCAGTGGAATATACTTGTCCTTAATAATCCAGGGGAGAGGAATACTGCAAACAATAGCCACTATCTACGCTCCTTATTCTGGGCAGGACAGGTTCATAGAAATAAAGCTTACTAAATTGGAGGGTTCTGCTAAAGCCCTCCTCCAGAATTGATTATATATTGCTCTCGCAATCCTTTTTGGGTTGGGTAGCGGAGATAGAAGTGGGGGGCAATAGCTCTCTCTGACCATGCACCAATAACTTTGAGCCTTCGTAGATCGGGAGGACACCCGAGGTTATGGAAATGGAGGTACCGCGCACACATATTTAAAGACCATACCGTAAAGGAGGAGACACAAGTGACCATGGAAGAATTCTTTAAAGATAACCAACAGGAGAATATCAGCCAACTGACGGCCTGGGATGTATTTAAAGATACGATTAGGGGAAGGATAATAGCCATAAAGGCCTAAAGAGATAGGGAGAATAGACTTCTGGAGAAAAAATTGGAGGAGAAACTAAAACAAGTGATGTCCCGGTGGGGAAAGGAGCGAGCGGAGAGTTAGGGAGAGAATACAGAACAATTAGAGGCCCACTAAAAGTGCTGCAGACAAAAGCAGCAGCGCGCTCATTGCTATTTCTCAGAGATATTATATAAAAGCAAATAAGACATATCGTCTTTTGGCAAGGCTATTAAGAAAGGAAAAAAAGACCAGAACAATACTAAAACTTAAAAAAGAAGGGGGAAGGGAATGCTCGGATTTAACAGGCATAACACAGGAGTTCTCCAATTACTACTCAGCCCTATACAGTAAGGAGAACCCTCTGGAACAGACACAAGTAGAATACTTACATAAATGCACTTAACCAACAATAGCTGAGCAGTAAAAAGAGGACCTAAAATTAGATATAACTGCAGAAGAGGTAAGAAAGGCTGTACTAGCAAACAAATCTCCCGGCCCAGACCGCTTTACGTCAGAGTTCTATAAAACCTTGAGGGAAAGCCTAATCCCCCACTTGGTAAATCTTTTCAACGGGTTTGAAGGGGCGGGTAGACTAACTCCAACCATGAAAGAGGCAAAGGTGGTACTTCTGCCAAAACCTGGTAAGGATCAAACCCTTTGTGGCTCCTATAGACCAATTGCGCTAATTAATACAGCTGCAGAGCTATATGCAAAGATCTTAGCGACCCGGTTGGATCTCCTCCTCCCAAAGCTGGTTAGTACTGATCAATTAGCATTCATCCAAAACAGACAGGTGATCACACTAGATGACGGGCACATCTGATCAAAAAAGCAAAAAAGAATATCACTCTCTACTTCTCACTCTAGATGCTGAAAAAGCTTTTGATAGGGTTGAGTGGCAATTTTTATTCCACACTTTGTCAAAAATGGGGTTTGGGAATGAATGTATCTAGAGGATAAAGGCAAACTATGCAAATCCATCACTATCGGGGCCAATTAGGTTGGCGAGAGGTACAAAACAGGGCTGCCCACTAACCCCATTATTATATACCCTCCACATGGAACCACTACTGGCCACAGTGAGAGCAACCAGGGAAATAACAGGAATTCCTTTTGGGGAAAGGGAACACAAGGTGGCTGCTTTTGCGGACGACATGTTGTTGACACTTACAAACCCAGAACATTCCCTTGTCGAACTGGATAGGGCGCTAGGCCAGTTTGGGGCAGTGGCAGGATTAAAATTAATATGAACAAATCAGAAATACTAAATCTAAATATCCCACTAGAAAAGGAACAGGGAGTGAGGGCAGCCTTTCTGTATCGGTGGGCAGACAAATCCATACTATATCTGGGAGTCAAAATCATCAGGGGAATAGGGTCTTCCTTTCCCCCTCTCCCCGCCCTTTTGCAGAATATTAGGAAGATGTTAAATCACTGGGGCCCACTGACAACATCATGGCTGGTCGGTATAAATGTTTGTTTTAAAAATGGTCATTCTCGCGAAGCTTTTGTACCACTTTATGACGCTCCCAACCACAGTGTCCAAATCCTTCTTTCGCTCACTCCAAAGATATATAGGAATTTATTTGGAACCACAAAAAAACTACACTATCAAGATGGCTCATGATGACATAAAAGTAAAGAGGGGGGCTAGGAGAACCAGACTACAGGGCATACTATCTGGCTGCACAAACCAGAATAAGCGACTGGTTAAAGGATGATCGTGATAACATCTGGAGAGACAAGGATAAAGCGGTGATTGGGGATCGATTGGAGGATGTCCTTTGGAAACCAAAAATGGATAGACCACAGAATATGTATTACAGTGAGATAGGGTCCTTGCTAGGTAGCGCCTGGGACGAAATGGTGGAAAGGGCAAAGGTAACAACTTTTCCATCACTGTGTACTATGTTATTTGGGAACCCCCAATTCAGCCCTGGGGTTTGGGGGTCAGACTTTAGTAAATGGCAGAAAGGAGGGGAACGAGATCAAACACTTCCTTCAATGTAAAATTTACTTTGGCGTGGACGAAGGGGAAAGGTTCCATTATACACAATTAAGACACTGGCTAGTAAATCACA
The DNA here is from genome assembly GCF_040938575.1 of Ambystoma mexicanum. NCBI lineage: Eukaryota > Metazoa > Chordata > Amphibia > Caudata > Ambystomatidae > Ambystoma > Ambystoma mexicanum. The sequence continues at coordinate 318,896,841 of NC_090926.1, read as the reverse complement.
AAAAAAGAAGGCTGCCACGAGAGCCTTAACACCTTTGGAGAGATTCCTTACTTTGAATGCAGGAGATAGACATTTGGTTGGGGCAATATACAGATATATTAAAGAGGGGTAGGGCAGAGGCGATATATGGCAAAATTGGAAGACACAGCAGGTCAACAGATTAATGAGGAACATTGGGTACAATTAAGGGATAACATACCCATTCTTTCTAAATTGATCCAGATTCAGGAGATATGGGGCAAGTTGATGGTCCAGTGACACCTCGCGCCTACGAAACTTCATACGTTTTTTAACAATGTACTTAATACATGTTGGCGGGACTGTGAAGCAGAAGGCACATGGAGTCACAGTTGGTGGGAGTACATGTTGGTCCGCCCCTTTTGGTCCCAGGTTGGGGCTAAAGGGAAACACAGGCCTCACTGTTGTGGGTCTGGGAGGGAATCTGGAAGAATTATCTTTGAAAGCCCAGGGTACGGTCTATGTAATACTTATGATGGCAGGAGCTTTGGTAGTGGCTCAAAAATGGAAAATGAAAGAACCACCTACAGAACTAGCATGGGTGGGAAAGATGTGGAATTTTGTAGTGCTAGAGTGGGTCACTTACACAATACAAAGGGACCATAAGGGTTTCCTAGCAGACTGGGACTTGGTACTGAAGTTTCTCCAATGGGATTACAGAGGAGCCTGGTGTCCGAGGACAATGAGACTTTTGGGACTGGCATAAGGTCAACAGGGTGTCGTCTCAAATAATTTGCAACCAGAAGCTCCTGAGGGGAAGAAGACTAAAGAGTAGGAGAGGCGCTTAATAAGGGACAGTGGGCCTCATTATGACCCTGCTGGTCCGGAAACAAGGGTGCTGATAAGCTAACCGGCACCGTTGTTTCTGGACCAGCATATTACAGGTCTGCCTGCTGAAGCCGCCGTGCCCGACAGGTCTGACCCCGCCGGGCACAGTGGCTACTGTAGGCAGACGGTTCACGGAAGAACCAGCACTGTTACAAACAGTGCCGGTGCTTCAATGTCCCCACTCCCATAGAGTCCTATGGGAATGGGGACTTACATTTTACCGGCGCCTGACTTTCCGGCCACCGGTTTTGGCATCTCCCGGTAGCACCGGGAAGTCAGGCGCTGGTAGATATTTACAGGTCTGGCGGCAACCCGCCAGTAGCACCGGCAGGGTTACCGCCAGACTCGCATGAGGCCCGGTAACATTGGGGAAAAGGGGGGAACAAGAGGGGGAAGAAGGGCGAGGAGGGCGAAGGGAAAGGGAGGTGCAACAGAGGGTTAACATTATATCTAGGTTGGGGCAAAAGAGAATTGAGTAAAGGGGAGGGGGGACAATGGGAAGGGAAAATAAAATATAAAGTTTATGATTTCGTTTTTTGAAAATGGCAATAAAAATGTATGTAAAATAAAATTATGTTACATGTGTTATCTCCCTCGAGACTTCACAAAACGATTTAAGGGTAGCCCAACACCGGCTGGAGGGTCCATTTGGAATTGCCTGAAGAGCCCAACATACAGATATGGTGGGCCTAGGTTTGGGAGATCCTGGCAGCAGAAAGAAATCACAGCCCCATCAGTGGGCAGATACAAGTTTGTGGAGTTAAGGCTCCCATTTATTACCTATGTCATCAATGGTCACCCTACTGTGTATAGACCCACTATGTACAAGTACATGGCATTGTTGTTACCTGGGGGTGGAGTAAAATGGGGGAGGAAGGAGGTCAGCTGTTGAGTTAACATTGTGAGGGGTTCGGCAAGCAAACTTTACAATCACTCAGTCATGACTACTGTAGCCTTAGTTTATCGGATGCCATTTGTCTGTCTGCCCTGTTGTCATTAAATAAATGTGTTAAAAAAATAACTTACTTCTTCATAGCTTCCCCTCACTCACCTCTCCCTGTCAAGTCCTTCCTGAGAGGACCGTAACTGGAGCCCCATGAAATATCTTTCCAGTTCCTGTCGAGGCAGAATCGTCTTCTTCTTCTTTGCTGAGCAGAGAGTTTAGAGTCCCCTTTCATCTCTAGACCCACATTTTTCCAAGCTTAATTGAGTCCCAGCAGAGCTGTTTGGTGTGTCATGCATGTGGATCGCATTTAAACTTTCCAGATAAAGATTAAACAGAACGGAAAGCCCCTTTTTATGTTATTCTATTGTCTTTGAAATGCTGTGGATTTCTCTGACATGGATTTTTAGTTTTAGCCATGTTCAGTGCATGGTATTTTCATCATATATTCCAAGCATTTGATATATTTCAGCAAAATGATTCACAGTTGAATGCAAAGCATAGCATTGGTTTGGATTTCCGGGCTCCACACCAGACCATTATCTTTGTTATGGCTCTTGCAGGTACATCACGTAAACCAAGTCAGACTATGTTCACAATTTTTCTGGGAAGTGTTCCAAAGTGCCTCGGTAATATTAAATAAAACTGATATTGAAAGAACTATAAAACAGAAATTCCTGCGAATATTGAATCTGCTGAGCAGCTTGTATAAGTGGGTGAAAGGTGCATTAGCCTTGCACTCAACATAAACAAGCTTTTTACTTTCCTAAAAAGATACTTTACACTGATACTTGACCAGTGAGCTCAACAGCTTTTTGGAACTCAGCCACGTTTTGCTTCTGTTAGATACGTATGCTAATAAGGGGAGTTGACAGTTTAAGCCCAGATAGCATAAAAGGGATGCATTGGAATGCAGAGCAGGAGATTGCTGTCTGTGTGCCAACATCGGGGCCGAAGGACGGCTGGAAGGAGAGGGAAAGGCACTGGTGCCATTATCCTCTATGCAGAGGGCAGGGGTTGAAGTCCCTCATTTTTTTTCCTGGCTGGATTTTAAAGCCACTAAATCTGATTTTTGGCTGTTTTGAGTCATTTGAGTACCCAAAGGACTCTGTCTTTTGACTTTTGAGCAGAACTATTGGTTTTGATTGAGCTGTATGGGGAAAATCTTTGCATGCCGCCCTCCCACCCCCAAGGCAAATCGGCTCACCATCTGTGAACAGATGTCATTCTTGATTGGCTACATGCTAGCACCATGGTTAATTCCAATTGAAATTAACTCTTTTTTCTTATTTTTCTGCTTTTTTGATAAAAAGATCATGATGCTTAGATAGGTGGCTCTTGATTTTTGTAGGCTTTTTTTCTGGAGTGTACAACATCCCTGGCATCCAGTCTTCTCCAGCCCTCTCACCTCCCTACCTTCTACAGATAGTGAGTATGAGAGGTTTTGTTTTACCCTTCATTGTTATTACATTGAGAATGTATTGGGGTATTGAAAGGGGGGTGCTTTTATGAAGATTGCCTAACAAGATTTGTAAGGTTGCCTAGCAAGACCTGGTGAAGCAGGTAGTTGTTTTTATGGTGGTTATTATGATGTCTTTGAGAAAGTTGAGTCTTGAGTAGATGTGGAAGCAATGGCAATGAGTATTCATTCATTACTTTTTGCCTTTTAACTGTATTATGCATACCAATCATAACGGTAGGAATGTTTCTTTATTTCTCATTATTAAAAGATTTACATCATAAATTAGAGTGTAAGAAGCATTCATTGAGTGTTCATTATTGAGTATTTCGGCAAGAAGCATTTTAACATGAACTTTACGTGTGGGGCAGCTATTTAAATGTACTGTGTATTAATTTAGTATCTATGGATCATGTCTTGAAAAACACAGACAATACTTACTGGAAGGTATGAGTAGTGGACTATCAATAAAAAAATAGGATGACATTAATCAACCTCCCCTGTGCTGATGAATGAGAGTAGTCGCTGACTGCAGAGAGTTGATGTTCACTCTCTTTGCTGATGCACAGTGACAGGTATATGCTCTTCCCTGTCTCTATTCATACCAGAGCCGCTGCTGGGGGTGTCTTGGACACTCCCCTGGGGGAGGAAGTGGGGCTCTGGAGATAGGCGTGATAAGAATCACGTCAGCTGCCTGTGACTTTATCTTCTGCATAGTGGACAGTGCTGAATCCTGAAATATGTTCATCTTCTGGTCTTCACAGAAAATATATTTTTGTTGCCATGCTTGTTGCATGATGCAGTCCTGTTCATAAAAGTGTAGTCTGTTTCTTCTCCTTGGTATCATGTAAAACTCCTTTGCGGTTCAGGTGGACCTCAGAAGTGTCGGGAAGGTTCAAGGTTTTCCCAAAGAGTGGCTTAACATAGCAATTTAGGTAATCATCTGAGACACTAACTGGTACACACTGGATTGCGTATGTTATTAGACTCTGGCGGTTATCTGCGCTTTCCTGATTGTCTCTAAGCTATTTAATTTGTTCAAAGATCAGCTATTTGTACTTGTATCATCAACTCCTTCTTCTAAGGAATTGAGGTATTTTCTCAAGGCAACAATCTGTGTAAACAAGTCATCCCTTAAAACATATACATTGGTCCTAATTTCCTTGGACACTTCAAATAAGAGTTGCTGTAAGATGTCTCCTTTAGAGAATTTAATGATTCCTCTTGCAACAACCCCTCGAGTTCTCAGTTCATCAGGTCTAGCAACTTGCTATTGTTGTACTCCTGTAATGAGTTTGCACCGTGTCCTTAATTATTTGTTCACGTTTTATTTTATGTGCTACTATATTCTGTGATGGAGATCAGGGATGCATTGTTATGAATGTACCCAACAAGAAAATGTCCTGCTCTCACAACTACTAATGACTGGCGACTTTGTCTGTTCAAACCTAGACAGGGTCTATGTGATTTTTTCAAAAATAAAATACTAAATCCCAAAATACCGACTTTCTTTGTTCTTTCATCCCATTTCAATGCCTTTATATTGGGGGGAGACCACCCAGCAGCCCCCCTATATCCCTGCACATATTTAACATTACCCAACCTCCCCACATATATATGCAGTGAAATGGGTCATTGGAAATGAATTATTTTGGGATTCAGCATTTTCTCCCCACAACATTATGGGGTGATACTGCTTAGGCATGCTGCAATCTCCCAAGCTGGTTCGTATTTGCTTTGCTCTTGTGAAATGGCTTCAGATTGTCGATCCACGGATCACTATACAACAGACCACCAAATCAGGGTCAGTTCTCTGCCAATCGAGAGCTCCATCAGAGTCCGAAGCCAGATGGCATCTAGTCCTGTGCCAGAGCTGTCATCAGTTCTCCTCTATGCACCAGTCTCCCCCTATTGTGTACGCGTTCTGCTGTCCCTCTCTGATTTACCCGGCTTCTCCAAGTAGAAGGGCAACAGAGGAAGAGGAGCCCAGTTGTGTCTCTCTCTCTGGATCCCCAAAGTGCCCAAGTCTGGTCTGCTGCGCACATCGGTATTCAGCACCAGGAGAGCAACCTTTTGGTCCCAGCGAGGGCTGTGGGCACTCAGATCACATATGGGAAGGCAGGTTTCAGTGACATGGTGCCCACTGAGCCAGTTCAGGTAGCAGACTATTATTCCAGAGCTCGAGAAAGCAGCATGTTTTGAAAGTTCAGTTGCATGTGCCGGAGCCCATCACCATTTGCTGTTACTTCTAGGCTTGCTGGGCTTCTTTCTATTCAAATAAAGGCCATATTGAATATCTTTCTTGGGAGCTGGCATAGAAGCATGCAAGACTTGCATGCGTCTGGGAGTTTTGCATGGTCAAGCCCTCTTAGTCCTGGCTTTTACAAAAATTCATATACTTTGATTATATTTGTTATCTTTTGTCTTTCTACTAGGTTTAAGCTTTCATGTCTTCAAGAATTCTCTCTGTTTGCTTCACTTTCAACATTTATATTTAGTTCTATTCTCACAAGGATTTCCATTCCTTCTGATATACTTTGCCTTATGTCATGTTTTTGGCTATGTTATTGTAACAAATTATGGAAGAAAATACCTCAAATATGGTCTAGATGGATTAGTAACATGCCATTGATGTAGGAGTAGGGTGATCTGACAAAGATTGCAGAGGAAAAGTATTGCTCCTGAATTTTGGGAATAACCCCTAACGATGGGAAAACCTATTAAACAACTAGTATGTGAAAAAGTGGAGATGCACAAAGTCCTGGATGTATCCAGGCTGGCCACTACCTAATATTCACGGTTAGGGCTTGGCTCAATTTACTATACAATGGAGCCCGTACAGGGGTCTCAAATGGGTGAGTGTATCCCAACTCTCTTACCTGGATTTGGGACCACCCAAATGAATAACCAATCTCTCTGAATCGCACTTGAGAGCATGACAACAGAAGACGAGGGTTTGAAATACCAGAAATGTATTTCATGGAGAAGGCTTGGTGAATAGTATAGAGAGCGGAGCGGCAGGGAGAGATGGCAGTTGCCTGCAGTTTGTGTTTGCAGAACGAGCAGGGAGGAGCCACAAATCATCACGCATCATGCCAGAGGAGAGGACTTCCGCAATTGAAGCAGAGTGGCAGGTAGAGATGGCAGTTGCCGCAGTTTGTGTTTGGAGAAAGAGCTAGGAGAAGCCACGCATCACACCAGAGGAGAGTACTTAAAAAAACTTGCCATCCCAAGCAAAGCAGAGCGGCAGGCGGAGATAGCTGTTGCCCGAAGTTTGTATTTGCAGAACAAACGAGGAGGAGCCATGCATCACGCCAGAGGAGAGGCCTTAAAAAACCTGCCCCGCACAAGCGGAGTATACAACATGTATAATATGTTGCTAGGTGACTGGGTGCGCATCGTCTCGTCTGCCACCATCTTTGTGTGGGACGAAGTAGGTTACTAAGGGCAACCGAATCGTTGTTGTATGTGTCCTGAAGAAGGCCCTGAAGAAGGATCTTATGATGATCCGAAATGCGTCGGCACAACCCCAAAAGAAAAACACCTAGGAGTGGAGCCTATTAGGATATTTCTGACGCCTGAAATTGGACTGATTACTTACAATAAATATATAATTGTGTGAAGAAAACAACACAGATGTATATTGCGTTGTTCTACTGAATGAAGTTCTTTTGGGAATATTGTTACTTGGAACCTTTTTATTGTAAATGTTATTGCAAACACTACATTGGATGGTGTAAAAACATGGAGAATTTCTGATTTCCTTTTTTTGCCTTATAAATGTTTTATTATTGAATAATACGCTTTTGTTGAAAAACATTGAGTCTGTGATTTGAATAGATTTCATAGAACATATTAAGAAGTAGGGTTGGACTTTTTGGTTTAACCAGTATTGTATTACCGTAAAGCATACACTGATCATACAACTGTATACTCCAAGATTGGAGTGAGCATAATTTTGAATTGCAATAATAGGAATGTAGCTCATTTGATTGTCATCTGAGTTTTATTTGATTCAACACGCACTAACTAGCACTTGCAACAATCTTGCCTTAACCTGGCTATAACTCATTATTAAACATCACATTGCTCTATGTCCACGCTGCATTAAATGCCACGTCACAGTTGGCGAGTTGTGAACTTGAAAAGAGTGAAACATCTGTGATCTGGTTTTGGTATTAACATGATAGAGGGAGGTTTGGATGACTAAAGTCCCAGAGCCAAGAGTTCACAGACAAATACTTTCACTTAAAATGAGAGCCAGGCCATAATATTTGGTCGGTAAAAAGTCAAGTGGGACTTTATTACTCGATATAATATTTACCATTAATCAACTTGAAAATAACATCCAAGGAGAAACATTGTGATCTGACTCATACTATCAGTATTCGGATTAATTAAAGTCAGCAAGTGAAGTCAATAGCCTGACTAAACTGGAAATTCGTGCTGGGGACAATTCAGGAATGAATAACATCTATTTTTTACGAAGTGGTAGCCTGCGTGATGATCCAAAAGCAATTGAGATTGACTTTCTTGCCTGGGCAGGAGAAGCACTGGAGCACTGCCATCATACTGTAGGGGGCGAAACCTCAATCACATGAAATTAAAAGGAAACAAGCAGTCAAGCAGAATGCTGAATCAAGCCCATTGCCTCGTAACAAAAAGCTAAGGACCGCCTTTGCAAATGGAAACTAATATACACTCTCGAATACATCCATGAAAAAGGAAGATTTCAGACTTCTTCCCAAAGGGGCAAAGCAGGTGCTTGGGCGATGTTGACAATTATGAGCTCGACATTTCTGGATACGTGATGGAAGAACTAGAGGACACTGGAACAGGGGTATTGGCAAACAAGCGACAAGTAACTGAAATAGATACTGTAACAAATCAAATGGCGGAACTATAGGATATGATGCTTAACTTGAGTCTCTGAGAAACCTGAAGGTGTCTCACCTGCTAGTCCCCCGAGATCTGTCATCCAGGTGGCCAGGACACAGCCATCGCTATTGGATCCAGTTCCTGGGGGTGGACCAGTGGGGGAGGATCACCTGGTTGGGGGGGGTCTTCGGGGAGTGGAAGTGGGACACCAGCGGGCGACACACAGTACCCCCTTCCTTACAACACCTTTTCCCCATCCTACCCAGTAGAATATTTAAAAACTTTACACCCCCTTTCCAACACAAACACTTTCTTACACCGTGAAAGACAACCGGAGCCATTTACCTGATGTGTCCCAAAACAAGGGTGAGGCATAGTCAGGCAATTCACAATAACTACACACACCTGACGACCCTTTCCCGTCCCCACAGGGATAAAAGGCAGAGCATGAGAGCACACTTAGCGCAAGGACAAACGCACGAGGAAGCAGCTATTCCAGGATAGCAATTCAAATGGAAAAGAAAGGTGGCGAAACCGGAAAGGACAACAAAGAGGGAAGTACCCTTGTCTTTTTCAACCCAAACCCTGCGAAGCCACCATGAAAGGAATCATAGGACCGGGAACTACAGCTGACGTGTGGTGTAACAGATGTCTACGGTGCACAGGACCCTCCTGCACTGATAACCAAGGTGGGGACGTGCGTTTGGCTACCGTGGTACCGTCCTTGACTCCCGAGACAAGAACCGACAAGGAGGTTGCCCTTTTTATTTGACAAGACACCACCAGGACAGCCTTATTATTATTATTTGATGGTCATAGCTTGCTCCCATTTTAGATTTAGGTTTAGATTAGGTGTATTTCTCACCCATTTATACAGTTTAATAAACACCCTTGAACTGTGATCACTTGTGTCTGTCATTACTGTTGCCACTATGAGTTCCTTACATACGGTGTCAGCAGTGGGTTGTGACTCAATTGAAACTAATTGGGGAACCCTACAATTTCAAAAACGTAGTCAGAGAGCTTCTAACCCTTCTCGAATCCATAGGTTTTGATATCTGTAACAGTAGTGAAACTACTATTCCCCATGGGAATGAGTGCTACAAACTTGGTTTTCATTCCCCTGTGGGGTGTTACATAAGGTTGGTCCCAAAGTGTGGCCTGGCGTGGAATTTTGTGATAGATGTTTTAGCAGGCGTCATCAATCCCGACCTCCGGGGAGATGTAAAGGATCTCTTACAGAATCATGGTGAGATCCCCTTTGAAGTACGCCGTGGAGATCCAATTGCTCAAGGAATTTTGGACAAGGCTTTATTTCCTCAGTTTAAAGAAAGTGAACAAGACGAAACAGAGAGAGGTACCTTAGGCTTTGGGGAAGCTAATAAGCCTTTCAACATCGAAGAAAATAAGGGAGAAGAACCTACCATCTATCCCGACCTAGCCATCACTCAGCGAAATTATCCAACTCTCACTGAAGCTTTTCTACAAGCTATTCCGGAAGAAGGTATAGAGAAAGAAAGCCCCTTTTTCTTCATAAACCAAGGGTTACTTTATAGAAGAGAGACAGCTATGGAAGGTTTAGTAAAGTCACAGATGGTAATACCCAAGAGCCACTGAAAAGTTGTACTGGATATTGCGCATTCCCATCTGACCAGGGGGGGGCACTAAGGACAATTTCAAAGCCAGGTACATATTAGTGGGAAGTTTTACTGGCGAGGTATTCACGCCAATATAAACTCCTTTATCCAAACGTGCGAAATGTTTGAAAAGACCAGCATGTACATCCCATTACCTGCCTCTCTGAACCCGTTGTCAATCATAGAAGTCCCCTTTTCAAGGATTGGAATGGACATAATTGGACCTCGAGAAACATCTAGACTAGGCAACAGGTATGTCCTTGTGATCATGGACTATGCGACCCGATATCCCGAAGCATTCCCAATGCAAAATAATACCACACAGCAAATCCTTAAACACCTACTACCATATTTTTCCAGGGTTGGCTTTCCCAAGGAAATACTAACCGACCACGGTTCGAATTTCATGAGTAAGCTTATGGCAGAAGTCAAAGAGCTACTCCATATTACCACCTTGCGTAGATCTTGTGCCATCCCCAAACTGATGGCTTGGTAGAAAGAGTCAATAAAACTCTGAAGTTAAGTCTATAAAAATTGGGAGATAAGGACGGGAAAGACTGGGACCGAATGATCCCTTGGGCACTATTTGCAGTACGGAAAACCCCTCAGGCCTCCACAGGTTTATCTTCTTTTTAACTGCTCTATGGTAGAGAGCCTAGAGATATCCTGGACATGCTCTCAAAAACCTGGGAAGAACGAGAAGAGGCTCCCATTCCCATTTCGCAAACCGCCACTAGAATGCGAGAACATATGAAATTGGTTCGATATCTAGCTACGGGAAGTGAATCCTGCACGGTATTACGAATAAGTGAACTGTGTGAAACTGGCAAATGTGAACCTGACTGAGGGAAGGCAACGGTACAAAAAGCATCAGCGCCTGGTTGAGGGGGATCCACGGATGAAGGAAAATCCCCCAATGGGAATATTACTGAAAGGAACTTTTTGTTTGCTGTTTATAGTACATCAGGCTCTCTGAGGCAAGAGACTTGGTGTGAAAGAGACTTGCCCACAGAATGCCCTGATAATTTGGAAACAAACAGAAGAAGTCCAGGAGTGTGCCGAGTCTCACCTTGTACCATGCTAAAAACGTGAGGAAGGGAGACCCCAGTTATACCATCCTGACTTATCATTTTGTTAACACTTCTTTCTTTTCTGATGAACCTTATCCCACACTATTTTGTAACTTAGCGGTAAGGATTGGCAATAGTTTTTTGTTATTATATGCCATTTTTATTTGACAAGATGCCACTAGGACTGCCTTACTATTTGATGGTCGTAGCTTGCTCCCATCTTAGATTTAGATTAGGTGTTTTTCTCACCCATTTATGCAGTTTAATAAACACCCTTGAACTGTGATCACTTGTATCTGTCTTTACTGTTGCCACTATGAGTTCCTTACAAGTCCCATCTCAAACAATGTTGCACAAGTGGGTACTGTGAGAAACCTGAAGATGTCTCACCCAATAGTCCCCGGGGATCTGTCATCAAGGTGGCCAGGACACGGCCATCACTTTTGGATCCATTTACTGGGGATGGACCTGTGCAGGAGGATCACCTCGGTGAGGGGTCTTCGGGGAGTGGACGTGGGACACCAGATGGCGAGACGTGGTATCCCCTTCCCTGTAACACCTTCACCCCATCCTACCAAGTAAGTATACTTAGGAACTCAACCCCCCTGCTTTCCCAACACAAACACTTTCTCACAGACAGCTAATTGTTAGAGAAAACAGACTAACACCCGAGCCGTATACCTGACATGTCCCAATACAATGGTCAGGCAGGGTCAGGCAATTACTGACCATTACACACACCTGACTTCCATCACACTTCCCCACACAAGGAAACAGCATTCCCAAGATGGCAGTTTAATATAAGGCCGAAAGACGGCAAGACTAAAGAGGATCGCAGGGAGGGAAGTGCCCTTGACCTTTTCAACAAAAGACTGTTACTTTCATAAACCTTTGAGAATAGAAAACATAAGACCAGGAATCAAGGCTGAAGAATACTGCATTGTGCGTCAGAAGTACACAGGGCTCTCCCACATCGATAGTCAAGGGAGGGAGAATTGTTTGCTGCTGTGGTACTGTCCTTGGCTCCTACAATGAAGCAGCACCAGCGAAGTCAGCACAGCCGGTGAATTGGAGAGACTGATACCAGACCGGTCTGTGTTGAAGCCAAGGTTGCAAGCGCAACATTGTATAGAGAAAACTGAAGAGAACAGTGTATGAAGCGTATGTGGCAAGCAACGTGAAAACAATTAAACAGCAGATGAGTGATTGAACTTTGACGCCAAGATACGATACCGTAGACCGAGAGGCCCGACACCACGTCGGTGCTCATTCGAAAGTCTCTGTTAGGTATCCAGCTGAAAGTTGGTAAATTTGAAGGGTGATAAAGAATTGTGAAATCAAAGTGGTTCCTGCAACCGGTAAAGCAAAACCCTGTGCACATTCGAAAGTCTTTGATAGTTGATGGGAAAGGATATGAAGTTGGTCCGAGCCCAGCAGAGGGAGATCAGCTAAAAGCGTTTGGTTAAAGCAAGTTTGTGTAAAGTTATATTGGAAATTGGAATTAGTCCGGGCCCGGCAGATAGACTAATTGAACATTGTGTTAAAAAGGATCTGAGCCCGACTGAGGGGGATCTGAGCCCGGCAGAAGGGGATCCGGGGTGAACCATGAGTCACCAGAGATAGAATATCCCACGAGAAATTGGATGCATAAATAATTTACGAACATTATGTTGAGAGGATCTGAGTCCGGCTGAGGGGGATTTGAGGTGAATAGTGAATCGCCTAAGAAATTGAGTACTTGTGGAAATCTGAAAGAGGAAAAGAACTTATCATTAGTTTGTCGCATCAGGGCCTCCTCTTAATGAAGAGACTTTGAAAGGCAAAGAGACTTGGGCATCGAAGGCCCGATGCTAATGATTGAACTGTAGCCTTGTGCTAGAGAAGCCAGAGACTGTGCTAAGCTCGAGTATACCGCTTTGTCCGGTGCTGAAAACGTGGGGAAGGCAGGCCAACGGCCTGAACATTTGTATTTAGAGGTAAGGATTGGCAATAGGTTTATTAGTATAGGCCCTTTTATTTTGATAAGACACTACTAGGACTTTGTTATTATTTGATGGTCGTAGCTTGCTCCCATCTATAGATTTAGGATTAGATAGGCATTTTTACAGCCCTTGTTTTGAAGTTGAATAAACACCCTTGATCTGTGGTCACTTGTGTCTGTCTTACTGTTGATACCATGCTTTTCTTACAGTACTCAAGTCATTTTGGAGCAGCTAAATGATATCCAAGTAATAGACGTAGGGATTAAAACCATCTTCACCGATTCTACATCAACATACTGATCACTCACAGGGTCCCAGCGATATAACTCTTGCAGCATTAAACTTTGTCTTGAACTCGTCAATGTTTTTGAATTACTGAAGGTAGAGGTGCAGGCACACTCCAGTATTCTTTTGGAACTTGCCAAAGAGGTAGAATTCTGTGATTCGTCATTAGTGGGCCTTAAATAATAATCGGCACAATTGCTACAGACAGCTTGGGCGAAATTTAATCAGAAATAAAACAACATGCCACTTCATTGAGTGATCTGCAAGGTAATTTTGAAATTACAAATAACTATTTGTCCAACATTGAAGCAAACCTGGTAATCTTGATGAGTGCTCGCTGTACGACTAAATCATTAACAGTGGGTACGGGTTTACCGGCTGCAGATAACATTTTAAACACTCTTGAGGACAGTCCCCTCTCACAATAAACAATGGAGGAATTCAATAGACTCACACAGATACCATCTGAGGAAGGATTGAGTGAGGCAAGCGTGGTACTAATGGAAGTTGGAGGAAAAAAACGAACTAACAATCACGCTAGGAGTCAGCGATAGATGTAGTAAACAGAAACGCAAGGAGATAAATAATTGTGACCTTGGCGCACAAGATATTGAGGAAAGAAAAAAAATCAGAAAATACGAACAATAATGAATGGTCCCAAACTGAAATTTGTGTGTCCTCTTTCTTAGAAAACGGATGACGAGGTAGATCAATAAGATCAGAATTTACACAGATCGGATAAACCTGTGAAGTCCAAGAGTATGGCCCCAAAAATGGCTCCCATATTTGTAAAAAAAAGAAAATCGAATCTTCAGTCAGCATTAATTGAGGAAGAAGTTGGAGACAGCCATCGGACGATAGCTACTCCAAGTGTATATGAAGTGGCAAGCCAAACTGAAAGAATGCCAATGAAAATTATTTATAGGGGTGATGACCCCATCAGTAACAATTTTCAAATAGGAATGGCCTCAAGTACAGATATTTTAGTAGCTCCAAAGGTTAATCAAGATCAAATCGTCTTAACCTTGTCTAACCAACTGCAAATAACTAATCCACATCCGACAAAAAAAAGTCTGTACCCAAATGAACTCTTTGGATTCTGAGGAGTCTTCAGGTCGGTCCGTGATCACTATGACTAAAAGGGCACCAAAGGTTGGCGACAGACTATCGAACGGAATAGCCTACACAAATCAAACTACACCTGGGTCCAACATAAAAAATCGTTTTGTAATAGAATATTTATTCCATGACAAAATCAACCTAATCCTGAATCACAATCTTGGCTACCCTTCATGAGATCCCAGCATTGAGAAGTATTACTTCTAGAAACATCGCACGGGTGGATCTTTTTGATGAATATAACTTAGATATTGCAATTATTGATATACCATCAAATCTTGTACATGGATATATTTCTTCCTGCTCAGATGAATTAAGACTAAGGGGCTTTGACATCGGCCAGTAACAACCTCTACATCTAATGTACATTTAACTCAGGCATAAGTAAAATCTAATCAAAGAGTTTTTAAACAAAATCAACAAAGTAATATTGGAGGAAACTCAGTGTGGATATCAGGGTCTGATGTAATTAGAGACACAGTGGCACCAATTGCGACATCAAGTTTTTAATATTATTATTTGGAACTCACGAGGCTTCACCCATTTACTTTCCTATAATAATGCCATTACCAGATGTGGGCAAACCCAATTGATCATGATTCCGTAGTCTTTCCCGACTAAGGAGGTAATTATAGATGGGTGATGGGTATGTGACTTGTCAACAAATGGCAATAGGAAATGACCATGGCAGGCCTCGTGGGGGACTAATGATAGCAATTAGCCAACAATGGATGAATTCAATGAACCAGGTATTTTCTTTCCCACCTTGCATTCAAGTTGCGAGTCTGCTAACCCGAAGAAGTCTGAGGTCAATTTTAATTGTAATTTTTTATGCTAAGCACAAATAACTGAGCGCAAATACCATCATGGAGCGGTTGGAGCACATTTTCATGTATAACAAGAACGTGAAAAAGCATGACCACTTGTTATTCGCAGGAGACTTTAACGTTGATTGTCTCGTTAAAGGGCAAAACACAGAATTACCATGGACAGGGGTGGGGGGAGAAAGTGGAAATTATTCTTGAAGGAATGAAACCTGTTTCCACTAAATGGTAACATTGAGGGCAACCTCGATGGCAGTACTAGGCATCGGGATAAACTGACCTCTAGAATTGAATTTCTGTATGTTTATGAAGCTTTGTTTCCAAGTGCTGAACAGTTTCAGGTCATCGATGCAAGCCCCAGCGATCACACGTTATTCAGAGGTAGAATGGTCTGTTGTAGGACAGGTGCTGACGAAAATAAAAACATTGATTTGATAATTATTAGAGCAAACAAATCGCCTAATGTGGAACGATGGAATAATGGGGAAGTTCATGCTAGCCTTTAAAAATGAATGGCATAGGTCTGTCAAAACCTTCAATCAAGAGCTAGTCCCGGATATAGCATTTACGGAGATATTAGACAAGACAATTGCCAGGGTAAAAGGTGTCAGTTAGGCTTTGATCAACGGTTAGCAGGAGGGATTATATTCCAGAGATTCAGAACCAAAAACATCAAATGAGGAAAAATATCCCTCATATAAAAAATTCTACTTTGCCTCTTAAAGAAAAAGCAAAGCAGGAAAAAAAGTAGTTTTGAATTGAAGGTAAAGGGCTTACGAGTGTTAAAACATCGAAGGGAAGGTGAGAAAATTCTACCTGCTATCTTATAAAACAATGAATTTTTGTGGGAGAACCATTAATAAACGAGATATAAATCAGACTGCCCTATTTCAGAAAACACATGGGCAGCGCACTTCTCTAATCTATATAGTCCGAGTCCCTTGTCAAGTGAGTGGGAACAAGAGTCACCATCTTGGGACTTTGATCAAGAGGATATAGGTAATATCATTAGAAAGCTGAGCTATTCAAGAGCACCAGGTCTGGGGGCACTATGTAATGGGGTGCTCAAGAGTGACCCAGATTTCTGGTCAAATATCTTATTCAGAGTGTTTAAATCTGTGCTTACTCGTAAAAGGTTTCCTGATGGAATATGGCAAATGTTGTGCCAACTTTCAAGAAGGGGGACAAATGTAATCCACTGAACTATAGACCTATAGCACTCTTAGACTCAGAGTCAAAGATATTTGTATCCTTAATATTAATTGAGTTTATGGCATGGGCTAACTCCTCTGGCATTTTGAAGCCAAACCAAATGGGCTTTCGGAAAGGGGCGGGAACAACTATGGCAGGCTTTGTCATTAGCTACCTTCAGCAGAAAGTATGGGTAAAGCGAGCGTCAGAGGTATTTGCGGTCTCGATCGAACTGTCAATGGCATTTGACAGGGTGGATCGAAACTTGTTGTGGAGGAAACTTAAGATCTGAGGCATCCCAAAAAATCTGTTAGCAGTATTAATCCACTTGCACTCTAATCTAACCCTGCAAGTCAGAATGGGTCAGAGTGTCCATATGACAGTCCCATTGAAAGCAGAATATGGATTACGCCAACAATGCGTCCTTGCACCGATGTTATGTAATCTTTTCCTGTCTGACCTTGGCACAGACTTGACTGAATCTTCTTTCATTCCACCAAATGTTATGGAAAGCCAAATGTTTTAGGTCACCTAAGCCAATGACATTCTGCTACTAGATCATACCAGAGTTGGACACGATGACACACTCTGGCTCAGGTTCTCAAAATAAAGGCAGTTCAAAACATGGATCAAGGCCCGCCTTGCCTCCCATGTTAAAGTCTTTAATTCTAAAAGTTCTTTCACAGTTCAACAAACGTTCAAGCAGGTCTCCCTCGGTCGGGCTCAGACCTCTCAAAGAAAAAAGTTAATGTAGGTCTCCCTCAGACCTTTCAATCACAGCACTTGCAGGGGTTCCCTTTTGCAAGCTTAATTCACATTCTTTGGGGGTTCCCTTCCCCCAGCTTATCACACATCTGGTCTCCCTCAGTTGGATTCAGACTTTTTCTTGATGTTGAAGACTTTCGAATGTGCAAGGTTTTTGCTATAGACCTCTGCAGGACCACTACAATGTTCCCTTCAGCTCAGACTCCTGTGTTATTCACCCCAGTGTCTCTTGGTCTGGGAAGTTCAGTATCATAAGCACAAAAGTTCAACATTCACCTTTTCACATCCCCTTTTGCCGGGGTTAATCTTGACCATTACGCATTTTAGAGTTCATTCACTTTGTTGCTTTATAACAAAACCTTTCACCTTTCGCCGAGACTTTCGATTGGGCTACTGCCTTTCACCGGACCACTCCACTACTCTGTATCACTGGCTTCAAAGTTATCAGTAA
This sequence comes from Ambystoma mexicanum, assembly GCF_040938575.1. Classification (NCBI taxonomy): domain Eukaryota; kingdom Metazoa; phylum Chordata; class Amphibia; order Caudata; family Ambystomatidae; genus Ambystoma; species Ambystoma mexicanum. The sequence continues at coordinate 318,879,391 of NC_090926.1, read as the reverse complement.
TTCAAAGTTCACTACAGGTCTGCCTTCCTTCGCGTCTCATCCACACGCAAGCTGCCTTCAATTGTGAGATATACTGTTACAACTTAAATCTTTCCTTAACACACACCAGACTTTCATGTCGCTCGCCAACTCACCGGCTGTGTGCATTTCTTTCTCATCTTGTCGGTTTTAATTCACGAGTCAAGGTTAATTCCACTTGCTTGGCCTCGCCTAGCCAACTCTGTCGTTCACCCGGGGTGGTCGATGGCGCCCTTGAAACACAATGCAGTCTTCTTGTCTGGGATTTGGCCTTCTCCACGTATCTTTCACGTCTCTTCGGAGACAAGGACCTCCTGCAGGGATCTCCTGGGTTTCTCTACCCCTTGCTCTCGTCCTTCTGTCGGTCAATCTGCTCCAGTAGGTTTGTCTTTGCCCCGGAAGTTCTGTTCCTACTATGTTCCGCCTTTTATCCATGTGGGGAGAGCTAATGGGTATCAGATGTATGTGATTAAAGCTAAGTGCCTGACCGGATTAGCAGGACATGTCCAATGAAATATGTAAGGGTTAGCCTCTTTACTCTCAGTCGCCCTCTTCCTCGGCCCATTGTTTGTGCGGAGGGGCTTGGAACTTTGGAGAATCCTATCAAATAGGATGGGTCATGGGTACGGGAAAGGGGGAATACTGCATCTCACTATCGGTTGTCTCACCCCCACTCTCCGAGGACCCCTCACCCAGGCGATCCTCCCGCACTGGTCCAATCCCAGGGTCTGGATCCAAAGGCGCTGACCACCTAAGAAAGATATTCTCTGGGACTAGCAGGTGAGATATCCTTTGGTTTCTCACAGCACACACTGTATTACTCAATATTTGCACACATGGACACATTGAGCGCATTGAGAAAGAGTGAGATGGCCCAGTCCAGCTGTACATTTCTTGACTATGCATCGACCAATTTATATGAAATAGTGAAAAACACCACATTAGCCAGGAAGAAATGCAGAGAGTAGGACTGGGTTAATACTAGTGACAAAGCTAGGTCATATAAGTTAAGTAAAGAAGGGCATAAAAAAAAAGAGGGAGCTGTGCTCCCCACTTGCTTTTGTATCGTTAGAGGGGTCTTGCCAGATGCCTTCTGTGATTCCAATTGAATGTTTTGCCAACAAAAGAGAATGCTTTTAGAAGGAAAATGTAGGGCATAAATGATGCAACATGTGGATATTGCTCAGGGCCCGTAGAGTCCTTGAAGCATTTGGTTTGGGAATGTCCAGCTTTCAGGACACTTAGAAATAACCTGCTTGGAAATCATGTTAATTATACTGGTTTACTGCCTTGGGCAACATTCTGATTATTGTTCAAGGTCTACCTTGTTGGCCTTATATTCTTTTTTAAGGAAATTGAACTTGTGTAAACATGAGTATTTATGATGTTTTTGATATTGAATGAAAATGAATTCTATTTTAAATGTTACTCTTATTTTATCCATGTTAAGAAGTTTGATATTGAAATGTGAATTTAAAGGGATATGATTTATTGTTGATGTGCTAAGACCTATTTATTTAGGTCATATGGCGCAAAAACATTTTAAAAAAATAATAGTCTAGAGAAGGTCCTGAATGGGAATGACAAAACCCTGTATCAATGACTATTCCCCATTAGTTTCAGCATGCTTTCATGGAGTTGGAGCAGTCATACCTCACAACAGACTGTTTACAATTGACAAAAGCTCAGGTGCCTGAATTTTGCTGATTCTATTGACTAGGAATCTATTGCAACCTTGAAGAATACTATGCTGTGTGCGCCACATGCTAGACAACCTCTACCTGCAATGTACCTAGAGCACCTTGTTGACCTTTTCTGTTAATCAGTGTCCCTTTTATCTGTATCAGTATGGATATTGTTGGACCACTGAAACCCTCCAGGAAGCCTTCCCCATGAGATCAAAGATGACCCAAAATATTCAGAGAAAATGAATGCATTTCTTTGCATGTGGGATTTCAAAAGGTGCTAATGACAGACCTGGGTTTACGTTTTATGTCTAAGTTCATGGATGAGACCAAGACCTTATTTACCACCGTCATAGCCAAGGGATCAACAGACTACTTGAAACGATATACTGAGACCAACGGGAGGAGTTTAGCGTTTCATTAATCAATCTGGCTTCCTATAGGACAGCAGACGTTTCTTCTTTTCCCCAGTATAAGCCCACCTTGTTGGAGGCAGACACATTCTAGATTGCTTTCTTTTCTTTTACTGTGTCAATCTTGGTGTTGCTAAAGTCACAGGGGTCAGGCATTGGTCTTCCTCGCCTGACCCCAGCCCAAAGCCTGGAGAGAACTCTGCAGGCCAGGCAGTCTTGCCAACCTTGGTCTCGTAATCAGTCAAGGGCTACCAGGAGATGACCTTGCTTTCAACTATGGTGAAAATAATTAACCTGCTCCCACAGACCATGTGATTTATACATGAGGTCAGAGGAGGTGGATCCCAGTACCAACAGGATCACTGTAGTTGCCCATGGGAGAAGCCCCAGGATAGACCCAGTGAGTCTTGCATGTGATGTGAGAACTCCTCCAGCAAGGTCCCATCCATCAATGGGTTTCTCTCTGAACACAGCTCCCCTAGAAATCAGGAAGGAGACCTTGACACAGACTGCAGCCCGCTGTGTCCTGTGCCTTTAGAGGGACCCTAGCAGGAAAGTAAGAGTAGAGCAATGCTATGGGAACCGAGATGCTGTGAAATGCTGAATGCAGAAATGTTGTGTGGGATCCTGTAAGGTTGGACAGATTCCTGGGAGCACTCACCAGATGCAGCAAAAAAAAAAGACAAGATATGGGAAACAGCAGAATGGCAAAATACCAGATTGTGATTCCCTGGGGCGGAGCTTTGGACTGTACGTGGGAATTTCACCCAAAATAAGTGTTTTGTAGGCTTTTGAAATCTTAGGGCGCAGCTGACTAACATCAGCTAAGGCAAATAGAATAATTGTTAAACTGATCTTTTGGAATGATATCTGGATACAAAGTAATACTCTGATTTCCCAAAAGAAGAAACATTTTTATTAGTTCATCCTTCCCCCATTCATTCTTTGCATAGTTCTCTACATACATCATTATTAGACACAACTTGCCAACGCGTGTTACGAGATGCTGCTCTCATCAGTGAAAGATTTCCTTACATTCCACAGCAATGTACATCCCACTGCAATGTGTGTAAACACACCAAAATCATGTTTCTGTGAACTGTTATGCAAAAAAGAGAGGAGCCTCATCTTTTTAAAAACGTTGAATCTCAGGGTTATATTTTCATGTGGTATATTTCATCGATAAGGGACATTCTCTGTAGGAGAATACAATTCTTGGATCTGTCGGGCAGCCTTGGTGTTTGGGGTCAGCGTCCCATGTCCACAGAGTACACACAGGACGCATGTGCGCACGTGGTGGACAAGGGACGCAGACCCCAAACACTGAGGTCATCCAACAAAACCAGGAGTCATACTCTCCTACAGAGATTATCAGGGATCTATGAAATATACCATATGAAGCTTTTTCAGAAGGAATACTGGAACGAAGATACAAAAATATAACCCTCAGTGAGATACACAGTTTAGAAGTAGACAACCATTTTGAAAAAGCGATTTAAGCAACACCATACATATGAAAAATTCATTATGTACAAAAAGATGCAACTTTAAAGTGGAAGCCAAATAATTACCATGAATTGGTTGCAAACAAGGGTATAAAATGCACCTGTAGGATAGTATCCCCCGTCTTGCCTTTTTTTTGCACAATTACAGATTTATGATTTTTGGTGTATCAACACACATTGCAAAGGGATGCATATTGTGGAATGTAAGAAATGTGAGATAACATTTCCCTGATAGAAGCAGTAGTTCGAATTATATCTAATAATGACATATACTGAGAACGAGGTGAGGCATTTAAGGAGAAAGAATTATTTTTCCTTTGGAAAATCAGAGTATTCGTTTGTGTTTAATTATGTATTCATCTATTTATTTTGACATTTGTAAAGCACACCAAACCCGGGGGCATCTGGGCGCTGGTTATATGAAGGCAACGGTTGCGCTTTGGTTACAGCAAGTTTACAGGCATAGGTAGTACCTTAGTTACAGGTAGTGTTTACAAGAGTAATACAAGCATAAGTGGTATATACATGTTGTCTGCAGCAATACAAGAGTTAGATGTGTTAAGTTTAAATTTGGAGGTCTTGTGAGAAGAGCCATGTTTTGAGGCCTTTGTGAAAGGACGAGAAGGAGTCATCCGATCTTAAAGCCAGAGGGAGGGCATTCCAAAGTTTGGCAGCGATCAAGGGGACGCTGCTTCTTCCTGCTTTGTGTCGCCTGTATCTAGGAATGACGAGTAAATGCGAGTAGGCATGCCGGGTAGGTCTGGCTGATTGGGCCTTAGACATTTTTCTGGCAAATAGTTAGGGGTGGTGTTTGAGATACATGTGTGGGTTAGTGCTAGCGTTTTGAACGGGATACCTTCTTGGACGGGGAGCCAGTGAATATTACGTCTGGCTGAAGAAATTTGGTCTTTTTTGGAGATGTTTAGAGCTGCTCTTACGGCATTATTCTGAATGATCTGAAGTTTTTTTATGCCTGCAAAGAGGGATGAGGAATTGACCCAATGAGTTATAAGGTATGCACAAAATGTTTACATATAGCTTTCCAAAAACAGCATAATTAACAAGCGACCTGTTGGGTATTTGGTACTCGCATGGATGACAATTGCAGCAAAACCTCACTCTACACATTGGGTTTGGCGCAAGAGATCTTACAATTTCCCAGTTGAGAAACTGAGCCTATTCAGGGGATCCAAATGACGTAAAGAACAGTCCATCCAACCAGGGGTTTTGGGAGATTTTGCTGTGATGAGGGAGGCCTACATAAAGCTGGAACAGACTCACGATGGGAAAGTAGTTACCCAGGATTGATGAAGCAAGAAGAACAGCAAACACCACAAGACTCCAGGAAAGCTGAAGATACCCTGAATGTTACAAGACCAGGCACCACATAAGGGTCATAAAGAAGCTGAGGCCCCTTGAGAAGCTTGATCAAGCCACAGGACTTGAAACAGCTAAGAAGCCTGACCTCCCTGAAAAGATCTGGGACTACTCAGTGAACTGGGGAATTTCCCTGAACAGAGAGCTGGGCACTAAATCTCAGCATGGTGAGCTGGGCATCGTATCCATGGCAGCACTAAGAAGTAACCTACTCATCAATAATGTAGCTACACACGCTTAAACGTGCTTGGGAAACATCATTATAAAGGCGGCTAGATACTATCCTTCTGGATTGATAAATAAATAGCGAGCTGACTGTGACATAACCCTGTGGCTGTGATTTGGGCAAAGAACAATCTGGGTACTCAGTGCCTGGCAATGTGGTTGTGCCACAGAGGCGAGCTGGGCACTATATCCTTAAGACTATAATTAGTCCAAAGAAGACATCTGGGTGCTATATATATATATATATATATGTCTGAGACTGTAACTATAGTTGTGATTAAAATAAGACCAGTGTCATCATTAAAATGATTAGGAAGAGAAGGCTGACACCTTTTAGTTTAACCACTCAGACACCTTTTGCTTACTTAGTTCCAAGAAATAATACCCTTTTTAGTTGTGTATAAATCCCTTAACGCTAAGGTGTTTATCACAACCTGATCCTGAGAAGAAATCAAATGTTAAATATATATATATTGTGTCATGCGTTTTGACAGACCGCCGTAGTACCTTTATTTGACGAGTGACGTTTCTGGGCAAATGGTTTCGAAAAATGATCAATATGCAGGATGTTCTTTGTTCATGACTGTTTCATTAAGTTCAAGGTTTTCAGATTCAGCCAAAGGGAAAATCGGTGAACTGCCCTCATTAGGTGATATTTTATGGAATGTTAAGAATGATAAGTCTAAGCTGTGTATGATGTCATTTTGCAGATTTATGAAACGTATATTTGTGTTTGTCATCTTTCTTTAGCATTATCATATCAAACAATAACAAGGTGAGTACAACAGAAATAATAATCCAAGCATATTCATCCTATCATAAATACTCAAGTACAGCTTATATATATATATATATATATTATCTACCCACCTTTAGAACACAGAAGACACAACACACTACATTAATCGCAGGACAAATAAAATCCCCCATCCCCTTAACATCCTTCCCTTAAACAATCAACTATACACATAACCACGCTATCTAATCCATCAATCCCCATATATTTCATTAAAAGCTCTCCATCTTTCCAAATAATCACCCTCAAATGGTGTTTTTCAAAATGAGAAAGTATATGCATATCCATCCACCAACCCTCTAATAGCGGCTTTTTCCTAGTCTTCCAAACTTTTTTAAAAAATGTGTTTGGTTGCCACCAACAAAGCTCTGTGTCATGAACTATCTATCGTCTGCGTCCCTTCTGGACTTCGTGGTCCCTGACCCATAAGGGATTGAATACAGTAATCCTTCCAACATGGCCGCTTGATACGGAACGCTGCTTACCAGTCTCTGCGCTTCACGCGCTACAAAACAAACACGCCCCCGCGGCTCTGCGCGTCTCAACGTTACCGCTTGCTGTAGTTGGACGTGTGTTGCCGGAGTTCGCTCGGGGCTTTCTTCTGATTCCTGGTTCCCGGTTCCTTGAATCCCCCTTCCTTCCTCCCTTTCCTCAACCTTACCTCCAAACTTCCTGGATTATCACCCGCGCTCGGGTCACGGCGTCCCGTGCCTCCGAGTACGGGCATCGTTCCTTCCTGGTCTCCGTCCTGGACATCTGAACGTACCCTGAGAAGGGGAGAGACTTGTGACACTCTGTCAAACCAAAACGATGAGATACAAGCCTCCTCACATCTTCCCTTGCTTGAAAGAAAAAGGACCGCCTCAACAGTCCGTGGAAAAGAAAAATTTATCACATCAATTCTATCTATAATTTCTCTCCAAAAATCCACCACCCCCTCACAATCCCATAGCATATGTACTAAAGATCCCCTCATGCGTTGACAGCCCAAACAATGATCATTAACTGCAAGACCGAATGTGTACATCTTCAGACGTCCAATAGATACGGCCCAAAATACGCTGATGAATATAGCGCAGTTTCAAGTCCATCTTGGCTTTCACTGCTACCCTCCATATATTTTCCAACTCTTTCAGTGAAACATCACTTCCCAGATCGGATATCCTTGCCAAATGTAATGTCTGCCAAGCCTCCCTCATGCCTCATCTTTTTAAAAACTTTGAATCTCAGGGTTATATTTTCATGTGGTATATTTCATCGATAAGGGACATTCTCTGTAGGAGAATACAATTCTTGGATTGTCGGACAGCCTTGGTGTTTGGGGTCAGCGTCCCATGTCCACAGAGTACACACAGGACGCATGTGCGCACGTGGTGGACAAGGGACGCAGACCCCAAACACTGAGGTCATCCAACAAAACCAGGAGTCATACTCTCCTACAGAGATTATCAGGGATCTATGAAATATACCATATGAAGCTTTTTCAGAAGGAATACTGGAACGAAGATACAAAAATATAACCCTCAGTGAGATACACAGTTTAGAAGTAGACAACCATTTTGAAAAAGCGATTTAAGCAACACCATACATATGAAAAATTCATTATGTACAAAAAGATGCAACTTTAAAGTGGAAGCCAAATAATTACCATGAATTGGTTGCAAACAAGGGTATAAAATGCACCTGTAGGATAGTATCCCCCGTCTTGCCTTTTTTTTGCACAATTACAGATTTATGATTTTTGGTGTATCAACACACATTGCAAAGGGATGCATATTGTGGAATGTAAGAAATGTGAGATAACATTTCCCTGATAGAAGCAGTAGTTCGAATTATATCTAATAATGACATATACTGAGAACGAGGTGAGGCATTTAAGGAGAAAGAATTATTTTTCCTTTGGAAAATCAGAGTATTCGTTTGTGTTTAATTATGTATTCATCTATTTATTTTGACATTTGTAAAGCACACCAAACCAGGGGGCATCTGGGCGCTGGTTATATGAAGGCAACGGTTGCGCTTTGGTTACAGCAAGTTTACAGGCATAGGTAGTACCTTAGTTACAGGTAGTGTTTACAAGAGTAATACAAGCATAAGTGGTATATACATGTTGTCTGCAGCAATACAAGAGTTAGATGTGTTAAGTTTAAATTTGGAGGTCTTGTGAGAAGAGCCAGGTTTTGAGGCCTTTGTGAAAGGACGAGAAGGAGTCATCCGATCTTAAAGCCAGAGGGAGGGCATTCCAAAGTTTGGCAGCGATCAAGGGGACGCTGCTTCTTCCTGCTTTGTGTCGCCTGTATCTAGGAATGACGAGTAAATGCGAGTAGGCATGCCGGGTAGGTCTGGCTGATTGGGCCTTAGACATTTTTCTGGCAAATAGTTAGGGGTGGTGTTTGAGATACATGTGTGGGTTAGTGCTAGCGTTTTGAACGGGATACCTTCTTGGACGGGGAGCCAGTGAATATTACGTCTGGCTGAAGAAATTTGGTCTTTTTTGGAGATGTTTAGAGCTGCTCTTACGGCATTATTCTGAATGATCTGACGTTTTTTTATGCCTGCAAAGAGGGATGAGGAATTGACCCAATGAGTTATAAGGTATGCACAAAATGTTTACATATAGTTTTCCAAAAACAGCATAATTAACAAGCGACCTGTTGGGTATTTGGTACTCGCATGGATGACAATTGCAGCAAAACCTCACTCTACACATTGGGTTTGGCGCAAGACATCTTACAATTTCCCAGTTGAGAAACTGAGCCTATTCAGGGGATCCAAATGACGTAAAGAACAGTCCATCCAACCAGGGGTTTTGGGAGATTTTGCTGTGATGAGGGAGGCCTACATAAAGCTGGAACAGACTCACGATGGGAAAGTAGTTACCCAGGATTGATGAAGCAAGAAGAACAGCAAACACCACAAGACTCCAGGAAAGCTGAAGATACCCTGAATGTTACAAGACCAGGCACCACATAAGGGTCATAAAGAAGCTGAGGCCTCTTGAGAAGCCTGATCAAGCCACAGGACTTGAAACAGCTAAGAAGCCTGACCTCCCTGAAAAGATCTGGGACTACTCAGTGAACTGGGGAATTTCCCTGAACAGAGAGCTGGGCACTAAATCTCAGCATGGTGAGCTGGGCACCGTATCCATGGGAGCACTAAGAAGTAACCTACTCATCAATAATGTAGCTACACACGCTTAAACGTGCTTGGGAAACATCATTATAAAGGCGGCTAGATACTATCCTTCTGGATTGATAAATAAATAGCGAGCTGACTGTGACATAACCCTGTGGCTGTGATTTGGGCAAAGAACAATCTGGGTACTCTGTGCCTGGCAATGTGGTTGTGCCACAGAGGCGAGCTGGGCACTATATCCTTAAGACTATAATTAGTCCAAAGAAGACATCTGGGTGCTATATATATATATATATATATATATATATATATATATATATATATATATATATATATGTCTGAGACTGTAACTATAGTTGTGATTAAAATAAGACCAGTGTCATCATTAAAATGATTAGGAAGAGAAGGCTGACACCTTTTAGTTTAACCACTCAGACACCTTTTGCTTACTTAGTTCCAAGAAATAATACCCTTTTTAGTTGTGTATAAATCCCTTAACGCTAAGGTGTTTATCACAACCTGATCCTGAGAAGAAATCAAATGTTAAATATATATATATTGTGTCATGCGTTTTGACAGACCGCCGTAGTACCTTTATTTGACGAGTGACGTTTCTGGGCAAATGGTTTCGAAAAATGATCAATATGCAGGATGTTCTTTGTTCATGACTGTTTCATTAAATTCAAGGTTTTCAGATTCAGCCAAAGGGAAAATCGGTGAACTGCCCTCATTAGGTGATATTTTATGGAATGTTAAGAATGATAAGTCTAAGCTGTGTATGATGTCATTTTTCAGATTTATGAAACGTATATTTGTGTTCGTCATCTTTCTTTAGCATTATCATATCAAACAATAACAAGGTGAGTACAACAGAAATAATAATCCAAGCATATTCATCCTATCATAAATACTCAAGTACAGCTTATATATATATATATATATATTATCTACCCACCTTTAGAACACAGAAGACACAACACACTACATTAATCGCAGGACAAATAAAATCCCCCATCCCCTTAACATCCTTCCCTTAAACAATCAACTATACACATAACCACGCTATCTAATCCATCAATCCCCATATATTTCATTAAAAGCTCTCCATCTTTCCAAATAATCACCCTCAAATGGTGTTTTTCAAAATGAGAAAGTATATGCATATCCATCCACCAACCCTCTAATAGCGGCTTTTTCCTAGTCTTCCAAACTTTTTTAAAAAATGTGTTTGGTTGCCACCAACAAAGCTCTGTGTCATGAACTATCGTCTGCGTCCCTTCTGGACTTCGTGGTCCCTGACCCATAAGGGATTGAATACAGTAATCCTTCCAACATGGCCGCTTGATACGGAACTCTGCTTACCAGTCTCTGTGCTTCACGAGCTACAAAACAAACACGCCCCCGCGGCTCTGCGCGTCTCAACATTACCGCTTGCTGTAGTTGGACGTGTGTTGCCGGAGTTCGCTCGGGGCTTTCTTCTGATTCCTGGTTCCTTGAATCCCCCTTCCTTCCTCCCTTTCCTCAACCTTACCTCCGAACTTCCTGGATTTTCACCCACGCTCGGGTCACAGCGTTCTGTGCCTCCGAGTACGGGCATCGTTCCTTCCTGGTCTCCGTCCTGGACATCTGAACGTATCCTGGAGTTGGATTGTGAACCTCAAGCTGGAATCCGAGGACCAGCAGACAGGTTTATACAAATCCCGGACCGTGCAACACCACAGAAGGTTGCAAGCAAACAACAAAAACAGGTGAGAAAAGGAGAGACTTGTGACGGATTGAGACGCCAAAAAAACGATACAGATACAGAGATGGAAGCCGCGGTTCAAGGCCTCATGCGAGGCATGCAGGAATTAACCACAGAAGTCCAGAACCTTAAGGCTGAGAATGCTGCATTAAAACAGCTAGTCTTGTCACGTGACTCTGCAACTAAGGAAAGCGTGTTATTGGGAGGAGTAGTGGACAAATATGATGGTTCTTCAAAGACCCTCCGTGCTTTCCTTGATTCATGTTTAGTGTACTTCACCTTCAAGCCCTACTACTTTTCCACTCCTATAGCAAAGGTGGGGTTTATTATCTCACACCTCACTGGTAATGCCTTGACCTGGGCAACCCCCCTAGTCAATTCGGGCGACGCCCTCCTGGATGATTATGATGGGTTTGTGGAAACTCTAACGGCCATGGTTTGATCGCCCAGAGCAGGTTTACAGCGCTCAAGAACGTTTACTTGAATTTCAACAAGGATCCCAGGATATGCTTACCTATGTGACCTGCTTTAAACAACTCGTGAAGGAAGCTGATTGGTCTCAAGAAGCCAGCTTCACCCTCTTCCGAAGAGGTCTGAATGAAGAAATAAAGGACGAGTTAGCCAAGGTAGCTCGCCCAAGCTCCTTCCAGGCTCTCATGGACCTTTCCTTGCAAATTAACTTTCGAATCCAGGAAAGAAAACCAGAGAAAAAGAAGTCTAAGTCAACTTTCCAAAAGGCCGCCACAGACCATCCATCTAGACCAGAGCCCACAGCTTCTCCGACCTCGGACCCAGAACCCATGCAACTGGGGGCCTTCCGTGGACCCATTACCCCACAAGAAAGGATGCGACGGATTCACACTGGTCTGTGCATGTATTGCGCCTCCGACAAGCACCTTGTGAGAGAGTGCCCTATTGCTCCTCCACGGCGTTCGGGAAACGCCAGCTCCCGATCCTAGATGGGGCACAGTTTCGGGAGAGAGATGTCTGCTCCACATCAATTCCATCCTTGAACTCTCCTGGACAAAATAATCTTGTGATTCTACAGGCCTTTCTATCGCCTTCCAACAAAGAATCTTACCCCATCCTGGCATTAGTGGATTGCGGAGCCATGGGCATATTCATAGATCATGGTTGGGTCACTACTCACAACATTCCACATGAAACTCGAGAAACAATGCAACCTGTAGAGGCTATTGATGGGAGACCCCTGTCTTCAGGACCCATAACCCTTCAACTAAAGAGATCCTACTCTCTATGAACCATCATCAAGAGAGAATCAAATTTGACATTATAAGATCTGCCCACTAGCCAATGGTTCTAGGCATGCCCTGGTTACAGAAGCATAACCCCTACATCAATTGGGCAGTAGGCTCCTTGTTTCTGAACACTGTATGTCCCACTGCTTATCCCTAGATTCCTTACCAAAGTCCTCTGAAGACTCGCAAGAAATTCAGCAAAGTTCAGTCACCGTCTCTAACATCATCCGGATTCCCAGGGCCTATCAGGCTTACACAGATGTATTTTCGACTGCCATAGTTCAAGCTCTTCCTCCTCACAGACCTGAGGATTGTGCCATCGATACTGAACCTTCAGCAGCGATCCCTTTCGGGAGGATGTTTATTTTACCAGAACCTGAAAAAAGGGCCCTCCGGGAATACCTGGATACTAACTTGGAAAATGGCACCATACGACCATCCAAGTCCCCGGCGGGAGCTTCGTTATTTTTCGTTCCCAAGAAAGACACCAAGGAGCTTAGACCATGTCTAGATTACCGAGGTCTTAACCAGTGTGCTCCCAAGGACCGCTACCCATTGCCTCTCATCTCGGATATCCTGGAAGCAGTCAGAGGTGCAGTAGTCTTCACAAAATTAGATCTAAGGGAACCTACCATCTTATTTGTATAAAGGAAGCTGACGAATGGAAAACAGCCTTTAGAACACCCTTTGGCCATTTTGAATACCTGGTTATGCCCTTTGGACTCGCTAATGCCCCAGCGGTCTTCCAACGTTTTATGGACCGGGTGTTTTCTGATATGCTGCTCATCTTCGTCATTGTATATCTGGACGACATACTCCAAGGACCATCTAAAACATGAAGAGCACGTTAAGGCAGTCTTCCAACGTCTACGTGAACATAAGCTCCTGGCCAAACCCGAGAAGTGCCTTTTCCATGTATCAACTGTTCACTATCTCGGATTCGTTCTTAGCCCAAAGGGGATCGGAATGGACCCCTCTAAGGTAGATTCCTTTCTATCCTGGCCCGTTCCAACTACTGTAAAACAAATTCAATCCTTCCTGGGGCTTGCTAATTTCTACCAGAAATTTATACCAGCTTTTTCGTAGATTGTGCATCCTATTGTTACATTGTTAAAGAAGGATACCCCCTTTCAGTGGACCTCAGCCCAAGATACGGCATTCGAATGGTTGAAGTCGGAGTTCACACAAGCTCTCATCCTAGCTCAACCCGACATTGATCGACCTTTTCTTGTTGAAACTGATGCCTCCAACTACGCCATTGGGGCAGTCCTAAACCAGGAACTTGGTGACAAGTTAGAACACCCCATCGCCTATCTTTCTCGCACCTTGACTCCCAGTGAAACTCATTATTCCGTCCTGGAAAAGGAATTACTAGCCATCCGTCAAGCCTTCACCGACTGGCGTCATCTCCTCCTGGGAGCCAAACACCAGGTACAAGTCTGCACGGACCATCGGAATCTTCAAGTCCTGCAATCCCTAGAATGTAGAAACAGTCATCAAGCCCGTTGGGCCTTCTTTTTTGCTCAATACCAGTTTCAAATCCATCATGTCCATGGAACACACAACATAATAGCCAATGCCTTATCCAGACGTCCTGATTACGAACCCCTTGAAGATCAGACTTTTCCTAAAATGTTTCCCCACACAATATTTGTGGCCCAAGCAATCGCCCTCCTGGAGGATATTCAAATTCAAACTCAGTCCTCTGAAACCTGAAGGAGTTTAAGAGAAACAATCGATGCAATCTCAAAACAAAGGAAGGATATCTGTTCAAGGACAATCGCTTGGTCATCCCCACTCCTGGACTGAGAGAAAAGGTCACAAGGCTATGCCATGATACTTTTAATTCAGGACACCGTGGCATCACCAACACCCTCCATCTAATACAAAGACAGTTTTGGTGGCCGAAGATGAAGGATGATATCAGCATCATATTCAGACATGTGCAGTCTGCAATCAGAACAAACATGATAATAAAAAACTGGCAGGTCTCCTGCTCCAACCAGCAATACCAACAAGACCCTGGGAAATCATCGCCACGGATTTTATCGTGGAACTACCATCTTCCAGGGGCTACACAACTATCATGGTTACCATTGATTTGTTTACTCATATGGCTCATTTTACACCTTTATACAAACTGCCATCCTCATCTGAACTTGCCGGAATCTTCCTGGAACACACATTCCGGCTTCATGGGCTACCATCCAAGATCAATTTCTGACCGTGGACCCCAGTACATATCCCAGTTCTGGACACAATTATGTCGTATACTGGGAATTCAACATGCCTTGCACTCAGGTTATCACCCACAGACCAAGGGAGCCACTGAACTTGTAAACCAAACTCTGGAACAGTATCTTCGTTGCTTCGCCACCAAGGTCCAGGTTGATTGGTCACTCTTAATACCTGTGGCCGAATTCGCTTACAACAATTCGGATCATTCAGCTATCAAAACCAGTCCTTTCTTCTGTAGTCAAGGATTTCATCCTTCAGTTCTACCATCCATTCTCCCACACCCTACCCCAGTTCCTGCGGTTGATTCCTGGATTGAAACCCTTATTAATGTACACAAAGAAGCAAAAGAACACTTAGAAAAGGCCCGAAGAGACGTTACACATTATGCCGACTCCAAAAGAAGACCCGGGCCTTCCTATTCAGTAGGCGATAAAGTCTGGTTATCCTCAAAGCTCTTTCCCTGAGATCTGCAACCAAATAAATTGGCTCCCAGGTATTACGGGTCCTTTTCTATAAAAGAAATCGTCAATCCAGTGGCCTTTCGACTCCGACTACCAGAATCATGGAAAAGGATCCATCCAGTCTTCCAGACCTCTCTGTTAAAACCATATCTTCAGTCATCTCGAACTGCTCCAAAATCTACCCCAGAGATTGTCAATGACCAACTCGAATATGAGGTTTCCAGAATCTGTGACTCTAGGTACCGACGTGGTCAACTACAATATTTGGTCGAATGGAAAGGATACCCTCCCAGTGAGCGCACCTGGGAACCTGTGTCAAACATGAATGCTCCCAAGCTGGTTCGAAGATACCATTTTATCCATCCGTGCAAACCCGGAGGAGCTGGGCTTCAGAGGAGGCATACTGTCATGAACCATCGTCTGCATCCCTTCTGGACTTCGTGGTCCCTGACCCATAGGGGATTGAATACAGTAATCCTTCCAAAATGGCCGCTTGATACGGAATGCTGCTTGCCAGTCTCTGCGCTCCACGTTCTACAAAACAACACTCCCCGCGGCTCTGCGTGTCTCAACGCTACCGCTTGCTGTAGTTGGACGTGTGTTGCCAGAGTTCACACAGGGCTTTCTTCTGATTCCTGGTTCCCGGTTCATAGAATCCCCCTGCCTTCCTCCCTTTCCTCAACCTTACCTCCGAACTTCCTGGATTATCACCCGCGCTCGGGTCACGGCGTCCCGTGCCTCCGAGTACGGGCATCGTTCCTTCCTGGTCTCCGTCCTGGACATCTGAACGTACCCTGAGAAGGGGAGAGACTTGTGACACTCTGTCAAACCAAAATGATGAGATACAAGCCTCCTCACATCTTCCCTTGCTTGAAAGAAAAAGGACCGCCTCAACAGTCCGTGGAAAAGAAAAATTTATCACATCAATTCTATCTATAATTTCTCTCCAAAAATCCACCACCCCCTTACAATCCCATAGCATATGTACTAAAGATCCCCTCATGCGTTGACAGCCCAAACAATGATCATTAACTGCAAGACCGAATGTGTACATCTTCAGACGTCCAATAGATACGGCCCAAAATACACTGATGAATATAGCGCAGTTTCAAGTCCATCTTGGCTATCACTGCTACCTTCCATATATTTTCCAACTCTTTCAGTGAAACATCACTTCCCAGATCGGATATCCTTGCCAAATGTAATGTCTGCCAAGCCTCCCTCATGCCATCATCAGTTGGCATAAGCTTAATGTAATTTGATACCCTATGAGGAGGAGCATCAATCCAATCACATACACTGGGTCTTTTGGTCAAAGGACCATTTAATATTTGTCGTCTTTCAATCATAAATTGCTTTAATGAGCTATATCTTCCACATTCCCTTTTGCCCAAACCATCTCTCAAACCGGCTCTTCAAAAGGAACCATATTCTTTTTTTAATACATTTGTTATTGTTTTTTACGCATAAAGAAAACATACGTCTCGCGCAGCGAGATAAAGGTTATGTCCCTTCCCCACCCACCAACAAATGCATTCCACGTACCCATTACAATGAAGCTTCTTAGCACTGTCAATTGCCTTTGTTATGCCAGTAGTATGTGATTTTCAATCTCTGTGCATGTCCTTGGATGTCAGTCCAATTCCTGGCGGGGGCTACCTCTCCCACTTTTGTCAAATTTTTGGGCCTTTCTCAGGACAGCCCCTGGCCGTGTAGACTCTCTTCTCCATTGCAATACAAATGTTCACATCCGTGGTCCATTGCTCATAGCTTGGTGCCGTTTCAGAGCCCCAGAGTTGCGCTATATTTCTCTTGATTAACGCAGTGATTGTGAATAAGAGCAGTTTTTCGTAGCGTGACAGTTCAACCTCATCGTCTATCCCCAGCAGTAACAGTTTTGCATTTCTATGGATCGTTCTACCCAGTACTCTTGAGAGATCATCGCAGCACTGCTGCCAGTATTGTTGGATTATGGTACAGTTCCATAGTATGTGATAGTATGAGCCCTCTTCTCGTTTGCATCTCAGACAGGCTGAAGAGGAGATCTTACCCCATTTGAATAGTGCCACCCTCGGGTAGTATATCCTATGCAGTACTTTAAGTATGATCAATCTTAGCCTGGAGGAGATCGCTGTTTCTCTGGGGAACATCAGGGCAGTTACCCATTCCTCTGGGAGTATGTCACCCACGTCCCCCTCCCACTTGGCTTTCAGGCTCGATAGCTCCCCGGTGGCAAAGGATGTTATGGCACTGTACATGGTGGATGTGACTTTGTTTTTAATCATATCCGGGAATAGGTTACGTTCTAAAAGGGGTATAATCAGGCATGTCAATCATCTCAGGGAGATGGGTCTGTAGTGCGTGTTTGAGTTGTGTGTAGCGATACTGCTCATTTATCGTCAGAGCGAAGGTAGTGATTAGGTCCGCAAATGGTATTATTTCGTTCCCTTTCACTACGTCACCAATTTTAGTGATGCCCGATTGAGTCCAAGAGTGCCATTTTGGAAGTTTATTCACTTCCGGGAGTAGTTTGTTATTCCACAACGGTTGAGCTGGGGTCAGCTTTTTGTCCCAGCCTAAGTATTTGTGGGTGTCTGTCCAAGTTAGGGATATGTGTGACAGCATGGATGGGGCAGCAGATCGGTCTTTTTCCCGGTAGCGGTATCTTAATACGGATCTTTCATTTCGGTTAGGATCTTGTTCTCTGTTGTGTGGCAATGTTATGTCCGCATGGAGTCTGTCGTTCACTATTGCCATCTGACTAGCCCAGTAATAGGTTTGCAATTGGGGCAGTCCAATTCCGCCTTCCCATACAGATCTTTGTAGCGTGGTTAATGCTAAGCGAGGGTGACCTCCATTCCATAGCAGTTTTCTGAGCGTCTGATCTATTTTATGGAATTTGTTGGGCGCTATAGGTAGTGGCGCGTTTTGAAGTATATAGAGGAAGCGGGGGAGCGCCAACATCTTAAAGAGTGCGGCTCTGCCTAGTAGTGTTAGTGGTAGGGACACCAAGTGCCGGACGTCTTCTTTAAATCTCGTCATCATTGGGTACAGGTTATTGGGCACATAGTCTGTTAGGTTGTTCGTAATTTGGATGCCTAGGTATCTGAATTTCTCCTTTTCCACACAGTATGGACACTCATCTGGCACCGCGCTGTCTATTTGTTTCAGTGGGAATAGTATGGACTTAGTCCAGTTGACGCGAAGGCCGCTAAACGCACCGTATTTTATTAATAATCGCGTTACTATGGGGCAGGATTTGCGTGGGTCTTTCAGATATACTAACAAGTCGTCTGCATATAAGGTTACTCTGTCCTCCCAGTCGTCTGACCATCTGAAGCCACTCCATGTTTGTGTAGATCTTAATAGAATTGCTAGTGGCTCAATTGCTATTGTAAAGATTAGGGAGGACAGGGGGCAACCCTGTCTCGTGCCCTTGCCTAGTTGAAAGGGATTGGAGACGTGTCCATTTACCTTTGTGACTGCTTCGGGGCGGTTGTAAAGCAGTTTGACCCAACTCATGAAGTACGGTCCTATGCCCATACGTTGCATAATAGCCCATATTGCCTCCCAGTAGACAGAGTCAAACGCCTTCTCGAAGTCTATGGCGAGTAAAGCCAGGGGGTCCTGTATCTCAGGTAGTTTCTCCAGTGCTGTGTGTAGCCTATATATGTTTTGTCTAGTGGATCTCTGTGGCATGAATCCACACTGGTCGGGATGTATTAGTGTGTGTATGACTTGTTGGAGGCGGTTGGCTAGTACCTTTGCCAATATTTTGGACTCGCAGTTTATGAGAGAAATGGGCCTGTAGGAGCTGCATTTATCGGGTGGCTTATCTGCTTTGGGCAGGACTATAATTGTGGCTTTCCTTAAGTCAGGAGGGAGACAGCCCTGTGAGTGTTGTAGTAAACGAAGTAAGTGTGGGGAGATTACATTTGCTCCTATTTTTTTCCATGTTTCAATGGGTAAGCCGTTCGGGCCTGGGATCTTGCCCGATTGGAGTTCTGACATGGCTTGGGTTAGTTCTTCCTCAGTGATTACCTGTTCTAGTAGAGTAGACTGCTCTGTGTTTAGGGTGGGGAGAGTAATCTCCTCCAGGATGTCCATTACGGGTGGTGAGGTTGGTGCTTTGTATAGCTCAGTGTAGTATTTTGCAAAACCCTCCGCTATGTCTACGTCTGTCACTAATAGTTCTGATTCTTCTGTTGTCAGTTGCTTGACCTGGCTGAAGCCCAGGTCTCTACGTTCCAGCCATGCCAGCATTTTTCCGGCTTTATCCCGTTTCGTATATCTTTGCGCGCATCGCAGTATGTGCCTGTTTTGCATTGTCTAGGGCTATGTGTTGAAGTTGTGTCTGCGCTAGTTGTAGTGCGCGATGCGTTTCCGAATTGTCATGGGTTAGGTGATAGGTCTCTTTTTGCACTTTCGCTTCGGCATGGCGTATTGCTTCGGATTGTTTTTTTTTATGGGCTGTGGTCCAGGCTATTATTTCCCCTCTGAGTACTGTCTTGAATGCCTCCCATAATGTTACCGGGTTATCCACTGAGTCAGTATTCCTCTCAAAATATTCTTCAGTGGTCTTTTGGACATGTTCAACTAGCTCTGGGAAGCCTAGGTAGTAGCTGTTCAACCGCCAGCTGGGTGGGGGGATCGACCTGCTGGTGTTAAGTGTTATTACAAGTGGGGAATGATCTGATATACCTCTGGGGAGAAATTGTGCCTCACGTGCTTCGTGCATGTTATTTAGTGGCAGTAGAAGATAGTCCAGCCTAGACAGCGAGGCGTGTGCACCAGAATGGTATGAGTATTCCCTTGTGGCAGGGTGCAGCATTCTCCATACGTCTTGCAGCCCCAATGCGCTAGTGAATGTGGCAAGTTTTGTACGTGTGTTCGGGTTTCTGGATCTTCTATGCGTTCTATCAAGGTCCACGTTCATTACCTCATTAAAGTCTCCCCCAATCAACGTAAGGTCTGCAAGATTATTCATAATTAGAGGCGTAATGTCATTAGTCAGGGGTTCAGTAGGTTAGGAGGTGCATACACCACCAGCATGGTCACAGAGCGCTCCCCAATTGTACCTGTCGGGAGTACAAACCTCCCTCCCGTGTCTTGCGTAATGGATGCGGGCACAAAGGGGAGTCTTTTGTGTACTAGGATCAGTACCCCTCGTGACCCCATGGTAAAACCGGCGTGGAATGCTAGTCTGTAGTTGGTGCGTCTAAAGAATGAGCAATTGGTACCGGCTAGATGTGTCTCCGTCAGGAATGCCACATCCGGGGAGTGTCTATTCAGTGTTTGCAGTACTAGATGTCTTTTGATACAATTGCCGAGCCCATTTACATTCCATGTCATCACTCGGATTGTCCTGTTTTTGTTCACGTTAGTGACTCCCGCCATTTGACACGTGTATGGATGACAACTGTGTGCGTCGGGCCCTCGATAGCATTGTGGTATTTCATGCAATAATAATATCTGCCAAGGCTAAGGGCAGGCTGGTTTCCTGTCAGGACATGTGTTTCCATTTGTGTTTTGTGGACTGCTGGCAAGAGTGGAGTGACAATTGGTGTGCTAGGGATGGTGTGCTTTTTAACATTATAGATGGTGTGGTGTCCTGGAACATAACTAACATGAAACAAATTCCCGCCCCCCTCCCTATACTCCTCCCCAACATGAAGTATCTGTCGCCCTAACTCTACTGGCGCCAAACAACTATATCGCCAGATTAACTTAGTGTGAACTGTTTACACCTTCCTCTCGACTTACTGTTCTTTGGCAAGTCTGGTGTTCCGATTCTCAAGTCTTGAGTTGAGGGCGTGGCTTTGGCCGATACAATGAGTACTCCCGTGCCTCGCGGGCCGCATGCCTTATTTATATCAGTGTGGCATGATAGTCCATTAAATGGGCCGCGACGGAGTAGTATTTCGTGTTAGTGTCACTGTTTCAGCCCATTTCCTCTTGTTGTGGTGGTTCCTGCATCGGAGGTTGTGGAGCTGGGCGCCTTCTGTCTAGTGGCTCACGCCGGTTCCTGTTTCTGCTTCTGTTGCTTGAAAGTCTCCAGTCGCCTTCAATGTGTTTCTCTGCCCAGTTCCACGCTTCTTTTGGGTCAGTGAAGTGTACTGTTGTCCCGCCGTGGTAGATCTTGAGCTGGGCCGGAAAGAGCAAGCCGTATTTCACGTGTAGGGTCTGGAGTTGTCTTTTGAGCTGATCAAAACATTGCCTGGCTCTCTGAACCTCCCTTGTGTAGTCAGGGAAGAATGTTACCTTGGATCCATTGAAGGTCAGTGTGCCTTTGACCCGTGCCGTCTGGAGTAACGCATCTCTATCTCTATAATTCAATAGTTTTGCAACTATGGTGCGTGGAGGTGCACCAGGTATCGGTCTTCCAGTGGGCACACGGTGCGCTCGTTCGATTGAAAAGAACTTTGAGAATGTCTGGGGTTCAAACATGTCGGTTATCCATTGTTCAAGGAACAGTTCCATGGAAGGGCCTTCCGTTTTTTCCGGTACGCCCAGGATGCAAACGTTATTTCGTCTTGATCGGCCTTCACTGTCCTCTGCCTTCGCCTACAGTGTTTTCAGACGTGCCACTACCCCAGCCATCCTTTGTTCCATAGTGCGCAGCCCATCTTCAGTCCCGGAGATCCGCTGTTCCGCTTCTCCTGTGCGGTAGGACAGTTTCTGAAGATCATGGCGGAGGAGCGAAACGTCTGTGCTGATGCTATCCATCTTTTGTTCCATGGAGGTTCTGGAGTTTGTTATCGCAGCCATGATATCCTTCAGGGATATATTATGCTCTGTTTCTAACATGGTGTCTGATTGTTCGTGGTCCAATTGTGCGCTCGCCGCGGCCGTGGTGAATTGGTCCATTTTGCTTTGACTTTTCAATTTTCTTGTTTTATCTTTCCCCATAGCAGCTGGCATGGTCTGTAACGTTAATCGGTGGGCAGATTCCGCCTATTTATCCGAGGCGGGTTGCAACCGTTCTGGGAGCGGTTGTTCCGTTATAGAACTTTTTTCCCCCCCGGTCTGGGTGTAATCTGCCGGATACTGTGTTAGGGTTTGATGTGCAGCTAGTTTTAGCCTTGGGATTACACAACGTTCAACACCGCACCTTCCAGCACTTCTTTGGCGTAACTGTATCGGCGTTCCCACATAGGCAGGAGCGTCGTAAGACAATTTCACCGTGCACTACCATGTTCTGATCACCTTGCCCAGTGTTGCTTATTTGGATGAAATTTGGTCGTTCCTGTTATGCTCGGTGGGAGGGTGGTGGTAAGTCCAGCAAGTGTGCTTCTGTTGGGGCCACAACGACGATGTCTCTTGGGCAGTGGGGGGGGGGGTGAATGATGCAGGTCGCACGGGGTCCGTTGAATTCAGCCCGCGCTCGCTCTCGTTGAGGATGAAGGATATCTGTGTGCCTCAATATGACATATCCGTTTCGCTATGGTGGGGCAACTGGAAGAGTCTCTGTAGCGGGCCCACTGGCGGCGAGGGGGAAGCACGCAAGTTCCTGCTTTCCCGTCCCCCCTTCTCCTTACCACAAGATTGAGGCAGTAGCTGTCCGACAGCGAGCGGGGGCCACCTCAGGAGTCTGGTAGGCACTCAACGCTAAGTGGAACACTCGAGGAGCCCCGGCGGCTCCGGGCGTTCCGATGGCGCCAGCAGGCAGAAGTAGTGTGCGAGCGCGTACGTCGCTACGTTAGTGTGTATTTGACTGCCTGTGAACGACAGCCGCTGGCGCCGCTTCCAAGGGTGTATCCCCTCCGCCCCTCGACTTGCCGTTGGAGGGAACTTTCACGGCTGCGCGGGTTTCACCGGCGGGAGGCGGGGAGGCACCCAGCGGGGTCCTGCTCCCTGCAGTCCGGGAGAGGCACCGGGGGCGGCTCGGTTCTATTATAGGGTCCTTTGCCCGCCGTATAGCCCAACACAGTACCCCACACTGCACTCGCCAGCCGCCGGCACTCGGGCAGGGTTCGGTGGTGACACACGGTGTCCTCCGTTCATCCGCGGTCTGCAGCGGCCATTTTGTGTGCTCTGTGGCGCACAAGCTTGCTTTCTTGAAAGTCTCGCCAAGTGGGTCTTCCGACACCGATTTTCACCAGGAGCAAGTAGGGACGTGCAGCAGAAGTTCCCACATCGAGTAGGCACTTTTGGGTACTTGTAGTCTTGCAGGAAAAACAGGATTGTTTCAGGATCTGGCTGGCGGCCCGGGAGCGAAGCAAGCTCACGTCCTCATCGCTCGGCTGCTGGCCACGCCCCCCAAAAGGAACCATATTCTCACCCAGCCATATATCCTTAGTTTTCAAAATGCCCCTATTAACCCAGCTTCTCCGATTTAGATATTTGTTGTCAATTTGCAATCCCGGATTGAGCCAAATAGACACCGCTTCATATACAAGTCCTGTCCACACCCCACAATCCATTCCTTCAGCACAAATCTAGTCATAGCCACAAATTCTAATTTTATCCTTGGATTAGGCAATCTCCCAAAAAGAGTATAAACATTCTAAAGAGAAGGGTTTAGGTTTCTCCCTTTCCATTGTGAGCAAAAATGGTTCAGGCCTCATTAAGAAGCCTTCTTGAGCAGAAATCCTCTATAATATTTTTCCAACACTGAAAATCCAAAGCTACCATCCCTAACATGGCGAGTCATGATAACTCTCTGTATTTTCGGTCTTTTACCCACCCCTCATAAAAAGCCCCTAAATATTCTGTCAATCCGCTTGAGCCCTTTTTTGGTGAATCTTATAGGGAGTGATTGTATGTAATAAAGGACCTTAGGAAGAAACATAATTTTTATAGCTTTCACTTTGGCCCAAAGGCTCAGAACTAAACGGTCCCACTTACATAGATCCCTTTGCAGAGTCTCTATTATTTTATCTATGTTAAAGTTAATAATCTTCTTTGTATCACGCACCAGATAAATTCCTAAATGCTCCACATAAGTGCCCATTGACAATTCCAATCCAACAAACCTCTACTTACTGGACTCACATTTTGACTGTAGGAAGTGTTCAATAAGAACAGTCTTCAACGTGTTATTGAATGCTAGGTATGGTATTACTGTAATGAATTCCTGGTACTATAATCTGTGTATTTGGGTTTGTTGTAAACCAAAATAAAAATGTTTTAAAATATATATATTTTACTAGATAGAACACAGTCAGCTCTTTGTGTGTCCAGTAAATTGGGTTTGCTCATTACATGTATATTCATCTTCTTTCACAGATCACGAAAGCGCCTCATGAAAAGATAATCAGCATGCACATTGACACCACACTTCTGTGCCATCGAAGAACGTCTTCAGTCAAAGAGCATCAATACAGATATGTTACACACTTTTTCTACTAATGGATATATTTCAAGACTGAGAAACCAATTAATTTCAGAGTGTAAATTTGTGTTTTGCATTTGCAAAATACTGCAACTGACAAGATCACTAGCAAACGGTAGAAATTAAAAACGCAACAAAATGAATATTCACAAAATCTTTGCACAAACTTTAAAAACACCTCCTGCAAAAATACATGTTTTTAATGTTTTGTTTGCGCAATTTTCCTGTCTGCTAATTTTTTTGTACCAATTTTGCCGAATGTCTGCACATTTATATATACTTTATATACTGCAGAACCACTGACCCTAGGGCTTAAGGGCGCTGACATAAACAGAAGGCTAAAAGCCACAAGAGAGAAATACTGTAGCAGGAGAGCTAACGGTAGGGCACTAAATAATAACAGGGATTATTTCAACAAGGAAAAAGAAAGGCAACTACCTTCCCTAACCGTAACATAACAGTTATCATAACACAACCTACACGGTTCTTTGGGAGTAACAAATGCAAAAGGGGTCACACAAATGACAAAGACGAGTGCATACCACATGGGGGAGACAATGGCCTGTCTAACCCTCAAGAAGAACACCCTAGCGGGGATGCCTGTCCCTAGATGGCGAATGATGCACCGCCAATCTAAAAGAGGATAGAGCAAGGAGATAGTGTCCCTAGTTCTGAACAATCTGTGTGGGCAGGACTCACAAAAGATTTCAAGTTGAAACAAAAAGAGCAACAATGTTCAGCGTAAAACCAACATATGAAATTTCAACGGCAAGTCATGTGATTAAATCTTGCGGAGAAGCAGCTATAGAGCTGAGCATGTGGTAAGTGGTGCCATGGGAATTTCCATACTTACATTTATCCACCCTTAGGCTACCAGTTAACCAATGTAGGTGGTTTTTGCGTGGAATCAAAAAACACACAGTAAAAAAGAACACAGTAAAAACTAATCCCAACTCTGCATGGGAAACCCTTAAAAGGTTCACTCAGCGTGAGGAAAATGTGCCAAACGCAAGGAGTATCCCCTCTAACTCATGTGGATATCTCATAAGGTCATGTGAAGCACCATAATCAAGAAAGTCGACCGGTTTCAATGGTACCAACGGTTCTAGAACATCTTCTTCAGGACTGGCAATTTTATACTAACAACATTACAGGTTCCAGCATGTCTCGGACGGAGGCTGTCTGGGCTTGCTGCTCCGTCCCCCGTGAGGGAATACAAAAACAACAAAGGGGGCCCTGCCTTAATTGACAAGAACCAAGTCAAAAACATATGACAATCCACTGACTAGTGCATGCCCACTGTCTATAGTAAAGTTGGTAAAAGTATCCAGAACAATGTAGCAAAGGGGCATATGAGTATGCTTCCACTCATATGGCTATGCATGTGTACATTATCCCCATGGACTACCAAGGGAAAGGGAATGGGAGTGGGTGCAAGAATGGACAGCGTGCGCTATGGGGATGTCAAGCATGCTGGTGCCGTTTTTAGAGATTTACGTGGCCACCCTGTGATGTTAAACAGGAGAGGTGACTATATGTGTATGCTCACCTGGGATCAGAAAGCCAGAGTGTGTCTGGTTTCCGGGCAAGCAACAAGGGCAGAGCTGCGAGGAGACACAAAAATAGAAATGCGGATGCATGAGGGGTTCAGTGGTATCTGTATGTGCCGTGTTTGTGGGCATGGAGCTGAGGTTGCACTGCTGAGGCCAGGCTTACCTCAACAAAAGTAAGGAACAGATCTTCAACGGCAGCCGCCGTGACTGGAACGCAAACGAAATGTTCGTGGCAATAGCACTCATAAGCGTCTCGCTCTTCCGTGTGTGTCATGGTGGGCGTGACCCAGCGAGTGCACTTAGCTATTGGCTAGTGCGTGCATGAGATGGCGGCTCTTCCGTGTGTGTCACAGGGGGGTGGGGCGTTGTCCTGCATGTGTGCCTTCTATTGGATCATGTGTCCATGAGCATGTAGAACTTCCGCATGTGTCACTGAAGGCGGGGTGTTGGGCATGACGCGCTGTATAGTATGCGCATTCGTAACTATGTGGTGCACGACGAAGGGGCTGCTCCCTGTGGGTGCGGAAGGAACAAATAGGAGCCGGAGTGTTGGTAAATGGGCCTATTGCAGAGAGCTGCTTCGGCGAGGAGGAAGGACCGAGAGGCCAGCTGTCAGAAGAAATTCTGCGTGGCTGGGTTCAGAAAGACCACGGCTTGATGCATACTTTAAATCTGATAACACTTGTGAGAGACATATTCTGAGATGAGCCTACAAGTGTATATTCAAAGCCCTAAATGTGGAGAATGCTCAACATCGCTGGGGACAGGTGTACTGTGTCATGGGCCTCAGCGGAGTGATGCTGAGGTAATGATAGTGTTGGACAAGACTGGATAAAGTCACAGTCTATGCGGCAGGCAACTGTATGTAAGGCCACCGGTGTGCCCGATTGCCCAAAGGTGGACAAAGTGTTGGGCTGCATGGCATGCGTGACCAGACAACAGGGCTGCATGGATGCTGCAACTGGGGTAGTCAAGGTGGGAGCAGAGTATTGGGGTGCTCACAGATTGGTCAGTGCCAGGCTGATCTGGTCAGGCCCTAGAAGGCGTGTGGTGTTGGCCTAACGGGTCATAACTGCCAATTCCTGCCACTGTATGGCCTCCTTGAGCCCCTGTTGGCATGTGTTTAGTCGGAAAATTCCCCTCTGTTCTTGCCTGAACAGTATGTCGTGGAAGTTACCCCCACGTATCGGGGGCTTGATCCTCTCGAGGATTGTCCATCTGAAATGGTCTGCGGTGTGACCCTTGGCCTAAAAGTGTGAGACTAGCAGTGCTGTGACTTTGCCAGTTCTAATGCACGAGCAGGGTTCTATCATGCGCTTTTTAACTTCCCGCAAGGTCATCCCTTTGTATCTAAGATTACAGGGACACGTAATCATATAGATAACGCCTTTCGTGTTGCAGTTGGTAAAATGTTTTTGGATCCATGGGGTTTTCCACCCAATGTCCATTGTAGTAGTGCGTGCGGTCTGAGTGCACATGGAACATTGGCCACATGGGGAATGACCACTAGCTGGAGCGGTGTTACATAGGATAGGCCGACTGGAAGATGGAGAAGCAATGTTTTTTAGATACAGTGTTGACCAATGTATCCCTAATGTTGCGTCTTCTTTTAAGGGCAAAAAGGGGAGATGATATCTCAATTTTTCCGGTATTGAGAATGGGCCACAGCTTTTTCACTTTTGTTGATTTTGTTAAAAAGAGGAGAGTAACTGAATACTGCTGTGAGACATGATCATCATTATTTTTTTCATGTTGTTCCAAAGTGCACATGCGGGGGATGTTCCTGGCCCTTTTGCACATTTGGTTGACAATCCTCATGGGGTAGCCACGTTGGCTCAGCTGTTTCTTGAGTGCTATAGAGTAAACAGTGTAGTCAGTAGTCTTGCTGCATAGTCTGCAATATCTGAGAAACTGACCGAAGGATAACTTGTCCTTGAGTGCCTGCGGATGATAGTTTGAATAACATAGGAGGGAATGCCTGTCTGTCGATTTTTTGTACACCCTGGAGATGAGCTAACGGTAGGGCCAGAAAAGGGTTTAATTAAACAAGTAGGTCTTCAGGCCTTTTCTGAAAACTCTGTTAAGAGTTTTCCACTCTCAGCTTAATGGTGTGGGATATATTGACCCACTCAATGGCATTGCACCCCATCACCAAGCTGCATTTGCGCAGGAAACAGCAACCTGGCTGCGCTGGCTCCTGTGCGCACCAGGACCTCAAAACTGCATTTAGGAAACAACAACAAAAATGGCTGCACCATCCTGCCTAGCACACTCTGGGCAAAATGGAACCAGGGGACACACTGAAAAAGTATGCCAGTGTGTTCTGAAACCTATAAAGGGAATCAAGTGAACAGGCAGCACTGCATTGCTGCAAAAGCCAAAAATCCCCTTAAAAATGAAACATTTTCACCCTTTCAAAATGCAGTTTTTACGCTAATTCCATCTGTTCATTTTGAAACCACTGTGAGTAAAAAGGCCCTGTCATGCCCAGGATATTTCACTGTGCTTCACCAAAACCAGGCATAATTCCTGAGTGACAGGCCCAGTCAAACCAACTCTCAAAGAAATCAAGAAGCAACTTCATTTTCATTTGCACAGGATCGCGCGTTTATTTCTTTCCAAATCTATCCAGGCGCAGCAGTTCGAAGAGACTTTTAACTCTCTGCACCAGGTCAAGTGTAAATGTATCTATACTTTAGATAAAACTCCTGCTTCAAGGAAAGGACTACAGCTGCAAAGACAGTGTGGGCAATCTGAAGCAGCTACCAAACCGAAATTAGAAATGCTAGCAGTTTTAACACATGTGGAAAAATGGGCTTGGCTGACTGAAGAAGAAATGGCTCATTTAAAATAAACTGTTCATGAAACCCTCTTACTTAGCAATGTAAAGGGTTTATGTTTGTGGTGATAATATACACATAGGCTATCTTCTTTCAGTTTTGTTTAATTCAGGACCCAAAATAAGAAATTAAGGAGTTTAAAACACATGGGCTGGATTTGCAAGCTCTCAGAAAAACCAGTCATTCTAGTTGCCAGCCGTGAAACTTCCCCAAGGGGAAGGGGACTATCATAAAACTCTCAGCAGATACTGACAAACCCCTCATAATGACGGGATTGAACAGACTTTTGTCTTTGCTGGGACCCAAGCAATGAAGCTCCCAGGGAAGGAAGCCAGAGGTGTGAAGAGGGCAATATAACTCCAGTCAAGGGAGAACCCCATGCCACAAAGGGATGAAATGACAGTTTCTTGCAGTTGGAGGAAGAAAATAAAAACATGATCTAGTAACAAAGGAACTGCCACTTGTTCACAAAGACTATTTTAAAGACTTTTTTTTATCTCTGCCGTAAGAACTAGTAAAAATGTAAAAAGTTTGCAGTGTCAAATCTAATTTTATGGGTTTTCTTTAAAAACTTGGTAGAGCTCATTGCTGCATGGGGAACAGAAGTTACAAAATATGACAGATTCCAAGGAAAGTATTAATGGTGCAATACATCCCTGGGGACAATTCACATCTGTGTATAAAATTGTGGAATTTTAGGCCGAATATTTAATGTTTAAAATTACCAAAATGTATCAGAAAGGTGAAAAAAGGTCACACAGACCTGAGGATTGGACAGATCTGTGCTGCACATAATATGTAACCTGTGTGTATATTTTGCCAAGAGATTGCAATTGAAGAAATGTATGTTTTTGGCAAAATCGGATTTTCAGTAAAGTAAATGTGGGCGTTTCTGGACATTGTAAACTCACCTGATAAACAGGACATAATTCCCTTGGCAATCCAACCAACAGAGTGAGGCGGAGACTAGCACCCTTGTCCAATCCCTTTGTTAGGGGTGTGTTTAGTTAAGCCTGCCCCAGTCATATTGTATACTTGGATGATGTCACTAGGCATTATAAATAAGGGTCCCTGACAAGACCCTAGACACACACTCTTCCCGATTCCTGCGCTGCGTTCCTGTACCCGTCAACTATACAGATTCCAGATCCCAACTACAAGGCCAAGCATTGCTGATCCTGCTCCAGCAAGGCCTACCCTACAATATTAAAACCCACTAATCTCCCATTAACAAGGAGAAACTGTGGTACCTTTGGTATCCTGATCCAGATTGGCTTGCTGCCCCTCACTGCATGCTGTGGCTATCCTGCTACCCTGATGACCTATATTATCGAGTAACCAGAATTGCCAATCAAGAAGTGCTACCCGGTAACCAGTCCCTGCCCAGCTGATCCTGTCCCGCTGATTTTGTCCTGCTGTCCTTTGTTAGACCAGATCCGTGTGGAGACCAGAACCGCTGACTGTCCAAACTTCAAAACTAAAAAGTGGACTGTGAGTATCAATATGAACCATAGAAAACCATAGTTTACCTTGCCTTGCCCTTAGTTTCCCTCTCTAAGTCATCCTATCCTTAGCCCGATAACTTGTAATATTGTCAGAATTATTCTTGAAACCCTGCCATTGATTTCAAGTGCTCACGCCATCTCTGTAGTAATTCCGCCTTGTGTAAATCCTAAACTATTAAACCTATTTCGAGTGATCGGACTGGTTCCGCCAGGGCGGGCGCTGTGGAACTAGGGTTGAATTTGCAAATCAACCCTGGAGCTTTCTGTGTCCCTCTTTGGTAGTCTAGCCTGAATGCTCTAGTGTAGAGTAAAACTGTTCTTGTCAAAACTGATTTCCTTTCCTTTTTTCACCGCTCCATTTTACTCAAAACGCATCTTTCTAGATCTTGCATAACTCACTCAATTTACCAGCTGGAGACTTAATTTCACTTCCATATCGTACCTATGATCTATAGCTACACCCCAATACAAAAACAATATTTCACCTGTTTTTATGAAAAACTGTTGCGGTAATTTCAGGCGGAAATTGCAAAATTAGCTAAATTTCCAACGTGTCATTAGCTGCAACATGTTTTAAAAACCTGCCACTCATTTTCGAACTGTATGCTCTTGGTTATACATTGCTTGTGATTGTTTGTACTTCTACATGGTTGCTGTAGTGAGGAATAATATTTGTTTCAAGGTTTTTTTTTTTTACACACATTCATTCATTTATTCATCCATTTCCGAGTGTCATTTTTAGCATTGCCAGGGTTTAAAATCCATTTTTCTCTCTTGTTTGGGGAGGGAAGGTCGGATTTCAATTCTGTTTTCCATTTGTTATTCCTGATTACCTGCGGTTTCTTCATATCCATTTAGAATTATTTGTGGGTTGAGGGAACATTGCAGGGGGACATTCTAACTTGAGTGCTATCTTGCCTAAAATCAAAAACGGCTGTAGATGTGTCAATAGTAGGCTAAACTAAGTGCATTGCTTCCATTCCTATTGTTATTATTACCCCATTGGTGATTGCTGGTCCATATTAAAAATTATATGATTTCTTTTAATATAATTCAAATAAATAAATAAATATTACATTTTATCAACCAGCCTGGTTCATTGTGACCCAGGGTATTTGAAAAAGGGGTGTGATATGAGTGGTGTACCATCTCAATATTGAATCTAACATGAAAACATAAGCTTTTCAGTCGCGCGCTGCATACTAGGCCGAGACTAAGGTGTGCATCGCCTCATTAAAATCCTTAACAATGGGGAGATTATTCCAGGCCGTGGGTTCCGCAGAATAGAAAGCTCCCACCTTAGCCTGAGACAGTTTACAGGCCGGAACAATTAGCTGGGTGTGACTATTTGATCTAAGACTGTATTTACTCGTCTTAGGCCTTAATTCATCATAAAGGTAGACAGGACCAGAGTTTTTCATACAGTTAAATGAGATGGACAGGAGCCGTAAGAGAATTCGTTCCTTAATAGGGAGTCAGTGAAGCTCCCTTCTCGCCTTAGATATGTGATCTGATCTCTTGTTCAGAACAACCCTAACAGCGTTGTTCTGCACTACTTGCAATCTATTCAGTTTGCAGTTGGGAAGGCCTATCAGGAGTCTACTGCAGCAATCTATCCTTGAACTTATCAGTACTCTCGCTAGGGTTGCCCTAATAGTTTGTGAGAGAAAGGGACAGGCATGAGATAGCAATTTAATATAGTAGGCAGACGAGGCCACAAGGCTGCTGACCTGCGCCTTCATATTGAGATTGCAGTCAAAATATTACCCTAGCGTCTTAACCTTTCTCTTGACTTTTATAGCACAATCATCAATCACAAATTGGGAGTACTGGTCTTCCAATTTGTGGATTTTAGGGTCAGTACCCACAAGCATAAGTTCAGTGTTACTTGTATTAAGGGCCAATCCATTGGAACACATCCAGCTTTGGATGAGAAGGTAAATCCTGTTGATATTTATTTTGTCATCCAGAAAGACACCCATAATAGGGATGATACATTGGGTGCCATCAGCATAGTTTGTAAATGATATGTTATTAATATCCAGGACGTCCAGAAAAGGTACTGTAAAGATGTTATAGAAAATGGGAGAAAGACAAGCTCCTTGTGAGACTCTGTGAGTTAGCTTCTTGGTGTTCGCATCTGCCAGATTGCTACTCACTCTACATTGGCAGTCTTTCAGAAAAGAGGCAGTCCAGTCAGCTGCCGACGCTGAGAAACCCGCCACCTCCCTCAACCTGCAGACCAACACTGTACGGTCTACCAGGTCAAAGGCGGCAGATAGGTCCAACAGCATCAGCATACTGGGGTTGCCTTGATCCATATGGCGGAGGAGCCTAGATTTTAAAACTAGCAGAGCAGGCTCAGTACTGTGCTTTTCCCGAACGCCGGATTGTTTCTTATTCAGAATGTTAGCATTTCTCAAATGAGCCAGTAATTGAGTATATGCAACTCTATCAAGGATCTTTAGTAGACATGGGGAATTAGAGATAGGGTGATAATTAAGTGGATCATCAGGGGAGAGGTCTGTTTTTTTTAATAATGGAGTCACCCATGAATGTTTGATGCAGGTAGGCACAGCACAGTCCCTGAAGGAAGCATTGACAAACTTACAGAGGGGTAGGAATAAGCGAAGTAGCACAGGCTTTAATCGTTAAGGCAGGACAGACATCTCCCTTACAATTAGATGGTTTAAGGTTTTGTATTATCACTGTAAGGTCTGTCTCTGTGATAGGTTTGAAAGAGAAGAGTTCTTCTTTCCAACATTTAGATGGTATAATAGTGTCCTTATGACCCTTGTGCGATAAAGTTGCTCTAGCTTCTGAAATACCTCTGGTAATTTTGTCAAGCTTGGCATCCATGGCCTCCTGTAACAGATTACACCATTTAGTATCTTTCGTGATGGTGTCCTGCATTTTTCACATAGCTATCACTAAATAGGTCACCTTCAATTAACAGCCAGCTATTGTGTTTATCCATGCTTAGTTACTTCCAGTTGTGTCTCGTAGCTAATGACATTCATGCCCCTGATCAGTTCATTCCTTTTACTCTTATTTAGTCTTATCCCTTCTCCTCTAGCAGTTCTCCTAGCTACAACTTTCCTCCTAGCAGCCCTCGACCTCCTCTCTATGTACTCCTCTCCCCTCTTCTCCCATCTGTCACTTCTCTCCTCAGCTCATCCAATCTAATCAGTTGTTACTACAAGTGGGTAGGACGAGTTTTTGTCTACAACCCGTGGATCGGAACCCAGACCCGGTGTCAGACTCAGTACTGGGGGGTGGAGGGGAGGTCACTGGAGATTCGGAGGGAGAGTTTGGTATATCATATGCGGTGTGGTGTATTGTGGGTAAGGCAAATTGGGGGCACGAATACCCATTGTCAGGTCGGGTACCAGGGTTGTGAGTGGAGCTTCGATGGGCTACACGCATAGAAGATAATGTTGTGGAGTTAAGGGTGTTGGGTGAGGAGGAGACGTCCATTCGTGCCACGGTAGTTGCCTATGCAGCGGTAACAGCGACCCACCACAAATATCTGGGAAGAATAGGGGCAACAAAGAGGGAATTACATGTATAATATTTGGTTCTAAATGGGGGGACAGTGCAGGCTCCTCGGCGCCCTAAGCAACGTTAAGTTTTTTTTGTTGCATTGATGGTACTGAGGACGGATGGCACAGAGGGCAGGATTGTTCTTCTGCACTATGATAAGTTTGGGGAGGGTGCATTTGGTACTGGGAGGCCAGAATGGTGGTGAACGTGGGATGGCACCATGGAGGTCAGAAGGGCAATGGGTGAGCAGGGTGCTACTGGGAAGCCATATAATCCAGAGACACAGGATTGTTTTGGGGAGTGTCGTACTGAAGCCCTAATGAGGTAGTCCGACAGACAATTTATATTAATTGATAAATGTCTCAGGAGCACCCTAACTGGCGTCCCTGCACGTTTCCACCATGGGACACCATTGGACGCTGCCCAGAAGTGGACATGCCACATGTGGCAGGATTCTGAACTGCCTAATAAGCTATTCTAAGGACTCTGCAAATCCAACCTTTCAGGATCACCATCGTAGACTTATGCCCTGCCCTCCATGGACAAAAGGTGACAATCAGTTTCTCACACTTCCTTGTACCCACCATCTGATCCAGGTAAGTTTTCAAAGCCCTCCCAACATCTGGGGTTGGGCGATACGAGAAACCGTGCTGCAAGGGCGTTGTCATGCATAGGAATTGGTCAGTGTTACCACAACGGCAGCAAAGAGGATCACTACTCTTTCCCACACGCCAGCTATTCCAGCTGCTCCAAGCTGCCCTATACGATCTCATGGTTTTTTGGTCCTTTGAGTTCCGGTTGAAGCGACTAGCTTCGTCCAAAAGTGCTGGTTTTCTCCAGGCGCACTGGAAGTCATCCATGCCAACAAGGCCAGTGACCCATACTGGGTCATTGGGTGAAGATTCCCTGCTGGGTCTTGCAGCATTTGAGGCAATAGCAGCAGGAGTAGCAGATAATCTGCAGAGAGCACCAAGAGTCCTGAGAACTAAAGTTGAGTTGACCAAAAGGGGGGCGCCCAACACCCCAAATCAAAAAGGAAGATCTTCCTGTAATCATACGGTGACTCCATCCTAAAGTCATCCATGGCTAGTTCAGGAAGATCATCCGAAACCATCCTGAAGTATGTGTATAGGCTGAAATATTTAAATGAGATGACTCTAGAGTTATCACACAAACTACTCCAGGATGAGCCATGACAACTTCAGGATGGATGGGCAATTACTCCAAGAAGACTTCATGACAACTTCAGGAGGGGTTCGAAATTGTGAACAATTATTTCTGACAACTTCAGGAGAAGTTACACGTTGCTTAGGAAAGGGTTTTGATTCCTTGTAATATGGGTGGTATAACTATAGGGTGAGTCTACTTCGATTTATGGATAGTGTACTGGAAAACCTCAAGGGAATTTGCAGCTGTTACTTTTCATCTTTGCTAGAGCACTCAAATGTCATTAACTAAGGTTCGCTGATTTAGTATACAAAACTAGAGATCCAGCCCACAATGACACAAACTGACCTGTAAACGCCCTAATTTCAGTTCTCATCTCTAGCTAACATGGCATCACACTCAAACTCCCATAATTACAAATCACTGCACTAAAATACACACTTTCAGTGACCTAAACAGAATAAGTTAAAGGTCTACCTGCATGACAGGCTGCCAATCACTTCACCCAATATCACTATGAGCAGCTAGCAATTAGTTCAACCATTCACCACACCCAAGAAAACACTAGATGACCTCCCCCAAACCGAAATAAGTAGCACAAAAACATGTGCCATTTACAAGTTGGCACCAACCTACAAATTCACCAGATCAACTATATAGTTCTACATACAAAAGCACTTGCATCTTCAGTTTCACAGAGCAGCGTGTGAGCTACAATTACATTGTCGATTAGTATCAGGGGCTGACGTAGCAACCAAACTCGGTTGTGGGGATGTTCCAATTCCATTGTGTTGTTTTAAGACCGTAATCTGAATGATTGCACAGGTGTGTGGGACTGTGTAGGTGTCACTTCACTGTCCAAACAGACATGACCGTCATACAGTAACAAGGACACACTGTTGAGAAGACATGGTGATAGAGTTGAGCTTGTCAAATTAGATCTGTCAGACAAAACATTTATAGCAGACAATTGACTGTTACTTTATAGTCCAATATTTTGTAGTTGTTGATCAGCTACATCTTTGGGAACTGCAACATTACACAGAGACATCTGTCAATTAAATGCTGTGTCTTTCAATTGTCCAGGTGAAGTAAAGGGCGGTTCTGAGCAAGGAATGTAGGAGGAATGAAGAACACTAGACATCCCTGCCAATAAGGTTTTACAGCTTTTGTGAACAGCCATTAATACGTTTTGGAGTTTCCACCATCAGCTTTTACAATATAATTCTCTTGTTTATTTCACTGCTTCTTCTTGTAGTTCACTCCAGATTCCATCAGTAGCTGCTTTTCTCCTCTACCTTTCTTTTTAAAGCCTCAATTAGTCCCTCTGCATCAAATGTTTTCTGTGTCTTAATCCTGTTTCTTGGCTGTGGGTATGAAAAAGGCAAGTTGAAACTTCATGCGACTACCAATACAACAAACATTTTGCTTGAGCTGTACACTAGTGACTCCCCTTAAGCGCAATCCTATCTAGCCCATTGAATTTTTGCTTATTCTTGCTCTCCTTGGTGCTTTCCCTCCCTCCCATGCAGCTACCCACAACTCAGTCTAGCTGCACACATACTCTGACCTGGACTACGGTCCCCGAGGGTGTTCAACACATATTGCTTAGTCAATAACATAAGAGAAATCAGTAGACCATCTATACAGAGAGTTACTCTGGAGGAAAGAGATGCTGTAAAAGTGTGGCGGGCATTGTGCAGCATTCATCTATATGTGTGAAAAAAAAGGAATGCCACTGTGTAGGGACGTCCGATGTACCCTCCTCCCCCTAACATCAAATAGATGAACAAAAAAAAATACATTGCTTACCTGACTATAAAAGCGCGACTGCCTTGAAATCTTTTTCTTCACGTATTTCTCTTCTACTTTCATCAAGACCCTCTATCAGCCATTTCCAATTAACTTCACCAGGAATTGCCAAAGGCTCAAATGCTCCATTCTTTCAAATACACAGAGAATTGTCGAAATCAAAGAAAAGCACATTATAAGAGTGCCACGATTTGGGTTTTTGCCTAAAGGAAGAAATTAAAATTAAATTTAGTATGCTGCAAGTATTTTTGAACCAGGTCTGTACCCAAAACCATTAATTTATAGTGGGCTTGCTATGGATGCTCCTGCCTGATGTGTCCTGATTTGCGAGTGAAGCGTCTCTTTGTGCTTGGTAACTACCTCCAAGACTCACGCATTGGGGCTTTAACTAGTTGCATCTGCTCGCTACTAAAATTAGAGGTGGGTGTTCTGGAGAGGTAATATGTTCTTTGCAGAGCTCTTGTACCTAAAATGCTGCAGTCATTGTGTGTGTCCTTAAAAGACAAGCACCCGTTTCAGTTTCTTAAATGTATATATCAAACATCGAGAGTCCCAGCTTGCAGACAGCAACATGTACAGGAACCGATAGGCATGGTTTCTCACATGCGCCACCGCCTGATACATGTAGATAACTTATTCCTTAGAGGGTCGGGTGCACCTATATGAGGAAGGCATGGACCTATTCTTGTGGAACATTGTGGAGGCATTGGAGCAGCAACCGCGTTAAAGCCAGAGAGGGGCAGCCAGTAGGAGCATATATCCCCTAATTGGTGATGGTTTGAAAGCGATCAGCCTGATCAGTAGAAAAGTCATTGTGTGGAACTGTGAAGCAGTCGCCCCACCCACGAAAAAGATGGCTTCTGTAAACTGAACAGCTAGGGTGCCTTAAGGCAGTGGCCTTCAAACTGGGGGACCCAACGGATGCCTGGTGGTGGGGGGCTTGAAGGATTATGGTGACTGGTTTTAATAGAAAATATAAGCATTTGTGGCTGGGGGCCAGAAACTATATTTTACTCCAGGGGGGGCTCAGCATAAAAAGGCTTCAAGACCACTGCCTTTAGGGAATAAAGTGACCTCCCACTTTCAAATAGCAAAGCAATTAACAGCACTCATACGTTTCCCTTAAAGTAGCTTGTCTCGCCCTTTCTAGAACAGTAGCTTCTTCCTCTTCCCCTCCTACCCTCTCACACTCCTGTTGCACCAAAACCCACAAAACGCGGAAAGAGTGACGGTCCTCTCCCTCGACACTCCATACCTCACCCATTGTCCATTAGTATAGACTCCCAGCCTTTCCCACCCCTACCTTCAGACACTCCCCTCACTGTCTCCACCCACTTGTGCTTGGCTTCTCACCCAGTACACCTAAACCCCCAGCACCCACCGACTCAAACCAGAAACAACTCGCCTAACTCTCCCCTCACCTAAAGTGCTCCACTCACCACCCTCCCATTCCCCCATGATCCTCCCCACGTCTCAAATACCTACCACCCCGCACCTACTCCTCCCGCCCCCATCGTCCTAACCCTCACACCCAACCCTCAAAGTACACATGCATCCAGGACCCCTTACTACACCCCGCCCCCTTCCAGGCACCCATGTCCACCGAACACTCCCTGCAATGAGCGTCACGAAAACCACCTCTCCTCACGAAGTCATATCTCCAATCCTCTGACAATCCCAACATATTTTTATCACCAAAACCTGGTTCTCCAACGATTTTGCGCCCGTCGAAGACAAGGCCTTCCCCCCCTGGCTACTCGCTTATCACCCACAATAGACCTTCCAGAGGAGGCGGAGTGGCAATCCTCTACAAACCCCATTTCTCCGTCTCACTCGTCGAATCCCAGGCTTGCAACGCTCCCTGTGAATCCCTTCTAGTAAAACTCTCGCTACCATCGACATTCACTCACAGCTTCCTACTCATCTACAGACCCCCTGGATATGACAGACATTTTGCCAACAATCTATTTGACTTAATAGCTACCATTCAGGTAAATCACCCATCTCTTACACTCCTGTGAGATTTCAATATCTGGTTCGATATGCTCAACAACCCCATGACCCATCTTCTTGTCGACAGTCTTGATGCATTCAACCTCTCCCAACATACTACTGGCCCAACTCAGGTGTGCACACCCTTGATGATATTTTCAGCTCCCATGTCCTCGTCTCTCTATCCAGTCCCAAACCGGATAGATCACTTTGCCATCCCTTTCTCTATCCCCACACCAGCCCCGCCTCCTACAGCTCCCCTTGCCCCCACCTTTAATCACAAATGCTGGAAGAGAGACTTGGTACTACCCGACCTAGCTGAATCCCTGCTACTCAGTCCCCTAGCAACACTGTGCTGTGGTAGACCCTTAACCATTGAATCCTTTGACTCCTGGGTTAAAGAATAACTAATTCCTCTCACCCCCCCTGCACCCTGCAACCTCACACAAAGGACCATCCCCCAAATGGTTCACAACCCACCTGAGGACATTCAAAAAACAAAACTCTTGAACGCAAATGGCGAGCATCTAGAACCGATCTCAGCAGATCTGTGTTTGCCCTCCACCACCGTAATTACAAATCCGAGATCCGAAAGCGCAAGAAAGCTTATAATAAGGTTACGCACCGTAGTGACCACCTTACTCCTAGGTCCCCTTTCCTCCATACTTATGGGACATTCCTCCGTCCTGTGGGACGGGAACCGGAGCACTTTGTAAAAAGCATCACATTTTTCAAAAATGTGTCCTTCCTCTCTTTTTACGCGGGGTACTGCACAAGGCCGTAACCCCGCCCTCCTTAGCTCCGCCCAGCGCATCGCCCATCAGTCCTTTTCTATCGCCAGGTCAGAGACCTTTAAGCAATAATAGAGGAACCTTATTAGAGGGGACGGCGGGCGGGCTTATAGAGGAAAGGGGACTAGGAGTAAGGTGGTCACTACGGTGAGTAACCTTATTATACTCCTACATCCCGTCCCCTTTCCTCCATACTTATGGGAGATTCCCAAGCACTCCTCACAGGAACTACGGGTGGATGGAAACCCCCTACTGAAAAAGGATTTTCAGCACAGCCTGACCAAACTGAGCATCAGATCTGGAGCTCAGGTCCAAACAGTAATGTTTACAAAAAGCCGATGGGGAGGGTAAAGTAGCCGCTTTCGCAATGGTCTCCCAGGGGACATACTTTTGAAAGGCAACAGCAGCTGCCTTGCCCCATACCAGATGTACATGAACCCCTTTAGGAGGCTGGAGACCCTGAACAGCGCAAGACTCCGTAATACAGGCAGCAATCCATCTGGAGATAATCGCTTTGGAGGCCTGCTTACCTTGCGGATTACCAAAGGTCACCAATAGTTGAGAAGAACTCCTAAATTCAGATGTTCTGTCCAGATAGAACTTAAGAGCTCTTCTAACATCCAGGCAATGCAAAACCCTCTCAGCTTCCGAAGCCGGGTTTGGAAAGAAGACAGGCAGGGAGATTGACTGATTTAGATGGAAATCAGAAACCACCTTTGGTAGGAAAGAAGGATTTGTCCGTGTTAGGCAGAAACCTGTGCAGTTCCCTTAAGGACCACTGCAAAAGGCTTAAGACTACAGGTGTTGGCAGTAAACCCAATTGGTAGCAGTCTGTACCACCAAGATTTACCTGGTAGCTTTGGCTGAGCAGCCAGACTTCTCTCAAAAAGAGTTAGACAGTATATAGAGTATACAAGATAGGTACCAAAATACAGTAGCACAAGCAAACACTGACCAGAGCTTTGGTATCAAGTATATACTTATTTATTTAAAGACACACTTAGAAACACTCCAGCACTATTATTGTAAGCAAGTTCAAAAACACAGTCACTATTAATATATATACATCCCTTATTCGACAAGTCTTAGTTAACACCACTTATTTTCAAACAGAGGTGAGCGCTTAACTGAAGATGGCACTCCAATAAGTTATCAAAAAAGGGAGGGAAAAGGCAGAAATTAGAAAAGCACACAACACAATACTTTAGAAGCACTCAGCAAGGCAGGAAAGTCAAAGTCTACTTGTGAGCAAAAAGTTCAGAGGCCCGGCTCCCTCTTAGAGAGAGTAGAACACCAACGCGCCCAGGATCACACAGTTTAAAAGGCTTGAAAAGTCTTGCAGAGAGTTTAAAAAGGAATTAGTTCAGCTCAAAAAAGTTCGGTTAGCCAGCCTAGTGCCAACCCAAGTGGTAAATTGAGGATTTACGAGACACCCCACACAAACCGTTGCGAGGAGGCCAGACGGACACAGTACCTTGAAAGTGGGGAGAATCCTCCATCGGGGGCAGTTGTTCCTGGCAGTGAGTGCAAATCGCGGCGTCGTCCAGAGGGAGAGAAGATCTCGACGTGGAGGAAAGCTGAAGGTCTTGCACTGCCAGGGAAGAAACCAGCCGCGGAGTTCCCCGGTTAAAGGGTACTACCCTTTTATTCGCAGTAGTGGTAAAACATGGTATCCCGGTTGCCAGGGTGCTTGGCACAGGCAAGGCGGCCAAGAGATGCTCCGGGGAGGCGAAAAGGCGGGCAAACTGGTTATCCCCACCAGTCAAAGGAAGAAGACTCTTCGGGATGAAGATCTACTCTGTCGCTGGAAGAAGTGGTGAGTCGGTTCAGCAGGGCTCCACCGGTGGTGTCGTCGTTGCAGGTCGGCTCAGCTTCTCCCTCTTCGGATTCTTTGGTCCTGTGGCGACGTCTGAAGTCCCAGTCCCCAAAGCCCTGCTTTTATGCAGAAAACCCCCATTCATCAGTCCTAGCTGTCACTTAAACATGCTAAGTGGTGAGCCGGGCAGCTCACCACTGGGCCAATCACACAAGAGTGCGACTTGAGTTGTCGAGGCAACTCAGTCCAGGGTGCCTAAACCCCCCCCTCCCACACATCCTGTATACCCAGACAGAGTGGCACCACTTTTGGAGGCTTCTGCGGAGAAGCCCGCCAAAAAGTGGAACAAAGGGCTCGACTTGGGTTGGAGTTACAGAGGCGAACACAAACACCATTTTAAAACCGAGTCCTGGCGAAAAGACCCAACCGGGGAATAAATATTAAATAAATAACCCGGCGGTATCTTTAACATTGCACCAAAAAG
The DNA here is from genome assembly GCF_040938575.1 of Ambystoma mexicanum. NCBI lineage: Eukaryota > Metazoa > Chordata > Amphibia > Caudata > Ambystomatidae > Ambystoma > Ambystoma mexicanum. Next base: position 318,837,698 of record NC_090926.1, on the reverse strand, counting down.
TGGTGCGTTTAAAATGAATGGGAAAATCCCATAGTAAATATTCTTAAGGAATATTGCGTGTGGTAACCACTGCCACCAGCCAGAAACTCGAGGAGGGGGGAACTGTACAGCCCCCTCGAAAACAGACCCAGGGGTAATCTAATTAACCCCTTCCAGTACTTCCACAATATGATGGTTTGTACTGGTTCTGTTCACAAATTTGGACTAATAAAGCCAATGGTGACTTTACATGCCCTGGGAGACAGTAGTCAGTCCCAGGGTATGGAGTCTATGATTGGGGGTCACTATGACACCCCTGTGTTACTGCATTGAGGGTGCTGTGTAACACACTTACCCAAAATCACATGAAACCCTATGGAGTAAAAGACCCCATAGCCCATGAAACACATTACAAAGTCAAAGGATAACTCAAATCATGTCTAAGAGTGGGAGGAAAAAAAAAAAGTCTCACTCTTAGCAGGAGAAAAAATAAACCCCAAAAATCCAGCAAAGCTGCTGGGGGACTCACTAGGTTTGGGAAATTAGCCTTAACAGAGAATTCTCCCTAACAGTCCTTAGGACAACCTTATCCTTGTGGAAAACCAAGAAGGGATGCTCCACCGACAAAGCCTGGAGCTCACTCACACGCCCTCGCCGAAGTAACGGCGACCAAGAAAGACACCTTCCACGAAAGGTGCTCAAGATCTACCGTAGCCATTGGTTCGAAAGGCTTATGGCACAAGGCCGTAAGGACCATGTTCAGATCCCACGTCGGATGCGGTTTTCGAACAGGAGGGTAAAGACGCATTAGACCCGCAAAGTGTCTTTTAACCACTGGATTTGACAGTGAAAAAGAGCACTGTTCTGTGGATAGGTAGGCGGCCACAGCCGAAAGGTAAGTCCTGCATGACAGGACATGAATGCATGACTCTGCTAGATGAGAGACGAAGGACAATACCGTGTCAATCGTAGCCACCCTGGGGTCCAGCTGTTTGGCCAAGCACCAGTGACAGAACCAAAGCCATTTGCTTCTGTACTGAGACCTTGTCAAAGGCTTCCTGGCTGCCTGAATAATGCGCTTGTGTCAGCAGCAGGTTGAGATGTTCTAGAGATCTGAACTCAGGCACCATGCCGCCAAGCTGAACGATTGTGGGGAGGGGTGCCACAGTTGCCGATCTCTCTGGTGAAGCAGATCGGGAACCAACAGAAGCCTGATCGGTGCACACACCAACAGATGTTGAAGCTCCGAAAACCAGAACATGGCCGGCCACCACAGAGCTATGAGCAGAAAGAGAACAGTTCACCGTGTTCCTCAGCTTGCAAACCATCCGATGAATCAGAGGCAGAGGCGGAAAAGCATAGGCCCTCATGTTGTGCCAGGGAATCTCGAGAGCATCGCCCAGAGAGGGGGCTCCCAGCTCATTTCTGGAGGCATACAGAGGACGTTTCTTGTTTGCCGATGTTGCAAAGAGGTCCACTTCCGGAGTGCCCCAACACAGGAATATCTGTAAGAGGACCTCCGCTTTAAATTCCCACTCGTAGCTGACCATTGTTCGTCGGCTGAGGGCATCTGCCGTTACGTTCAATTGGCCCGGGATGTGTACTGCTACCAGCCAGACACCATGCTGAACCAACCATTCCCAAATCTGAATGGCAAGATCCACAAGAGGAGGGGACTTGGTGCCCCCCTGCTTTTAGATGTAAAACATGGACACCACATTGTCCGTGCGGACACAAACCACTTTGTTGGCAATGACCGGCCTGAACGCTTTGAGCGCCAGGAAGATCGCCAGAAGTTCCAGATGATTTATATGAAGGAACTTGTCTTGGGGTGTCCAGAGGTCGGAGACCTGAAGAAGATCCAACGTCGCACCCCACCCTAGAAGGGAGGAGTCAGTCATGATTGTCACCATCGGAGCGGGGTCTTGAAAACCTGCGCCCCCCGACAGATTGCTGAGAGACGACCACCACACAAGGTCCATTCTCATGAAAGCCGGAATCGATAGTATCTTGGAGTCTGGATCCACAGCCTGACGCCAAGAACTCCGAAGAGCCAATTGCGTCCGCCTCATCTTAGAGCCGAGCAAGAGGAAGAGCCAATACGCACAAGGCCACGAGGCGCAGCAGCCTTTGGAACCACCAGGCCGACATGCTCTGACTGCGCAAACATCTGACATGTGACCAACAGATCCGCCATTCTGTCCCCGGTCAGGTAAACTCTGCAATTGATCGTGTTCCAAGTCCTGAGAGACCGTCATGGAGGATTTCCACCAGTTCACCGACAGCCCAAGGTGGAACAGGAGCTGGAGGAGAGACTGAAGATTGCTCAAGGCTTTCAGCGGGCAAGGACTGCGCAACAGCCAATCGTCCGAATACAGATACACATGGATACCCTGAAGCCGAAGATAAGCTGCGATAACCGACATCTTCATAAAGACACACAGTGCTGAGCTGAGGCCAAAAGGGGAGCACTCGGAACTGGAAGTGCTCCTCCCCTATGAAAACCGTAGGTATCTCCAGTGTGGATTCCAGATCAGAATATGCACATATGCTTCCTGAAGGTCCACCACACTGAGCCAATCGTCCTTCTGCAAAGAGGACTTTATTTGACAAGGTGTGATCATCTTGAATTTCTCTTGGGGTAGAGAAAGATTGAACTGGGAAAGGTCTACGATGGCGCGCAGGCCAGCTAGTTGGGTTTGGGCACAGTAAACAGCCGGGAATAGAAGCCCTCCCCTCGCTCCCCTAGAGGAACGGGTTCCACCGCTCTGAGATCCAGTAATTTCTGAATTTAGGCTTTGAGGGAGGGCGACCATGAGTGCTGGAAGGGAGGATTAATGGGTGGGGAAGGGGTAAGCGGAAGCCCGCCTGAGCGACTGACAAGACCCACCGGTCCTCGGTGACGGTCTGCAACACCTCCCAATGAGATACAATGCGTCCTCCCACCAGGGTCTCGTGCAAGCGCAGAAAAACCTAATTTTGCTGGTTTCTCGGTGGCGGCACCACCTGAACCTGAAGAGGAGGCTGAGGAGCGGGAGAAAAAAACAACTCTTTTGCTGCCTTCGGCGGGAATTTCCCAAAGGGGTGTCAATTCAAATTTTCAATCCAAAAAAACCCGAAACCAGAGGAAGGCAGAGGCTTCGACAACAATCTCTGTGTCCTGAAAGAAGGTTTTACCAGGACAGACAAGGACTTGGAGGTCTGAGTGCTGTCCTTCGTTTTGGTCAGCTCCACGTCTGTTGTAGAAAGAAAGAGCTCCTTCCCATCAAAAGGCAAGTCCACAACCTTATCCTGCACCTCCTTAGAGAACTTGGTGGCGTGCAGCCAAGCCGGACGAGAGGTAGCCCCGTCAAGCATAAGGCCCCGGGCTGAGGTGTCGACATGATGCGCCGCTGCCTCCAGCAAAACCTGCGCCAGGACACTGGCATCTGACAAGCCCGCTTTGAAATCTTCTAGCTTTTCAGCAGGAATAAACTCCTCAAACTCCGACAGACCTTTCTACATTTTCATGTTCGCCCCCGCTAATACCATTTCTGCATTGGCTTGACGCAGCTGCAGGGCTGAATTAGCGAATATCTTCCTCCCAAGGGAGTCAAGAAGCTTGTCCTCTTTGGTCAGAACCTGTGTAGCCGTCATAGAAGAGGATGACACATGTCTGCATTGCAAAGTGGCCGCAGCCACTACTGTGGAGGAGGGGGGGGCGGACACAACGCCACCTCTTCCCAAGGATGGAGCCTGTAGCGCGCGTCAATTTTCTTGTTAGCAAACAGTCCAGAGTGTGGTCTCTCCCAGACTTTACGGACCTCGGCCAAAACGTCCTTCTGCATGAACAAGCCAGTACGCTCCGAAGGAGACAAGTTGAACGCCCCCGAAAGCACGCCCTCCTGTGGAGCAGGTGCCTCGGGTACTGGAACATCCAACAAACACATCATGTCCAGCACCCGGTTGTGAAAGGCTCTGACAGAGTGGGGCTGGTCTTCGCTGTCCTGATCACCCTGTACGTCGTCCGACAGGTCCGGATCAGGCTGAGTCGCATCAGGCACCACAATAGACTTGTCCACTGGGGACAATGGAGGCAGGGGTGGAAGAGTTGGGGGAAGCCCAGCCAGTAAAGGCGGCACCTGCGGAACCACAGGAACCGCAGCTGGGACCGTCGGCGCAGGCGGGCATATCTCCCTAAAAAAGCCTCGAAAGTACTCCTTCATGGGGTCGGAATGTTTAAGTCTTTGAAACTTGCCGAAAAAGACGTCCTCCGCCGACGATTTAGGCGCGCCTGGAGGAGGCCTCTCATGAGTGGAATAATTCCAGGGGCACAAGGGAAAGGGTTGCCAAGAGGGCCCTTCCCCACTGGTGTCCACATAAATCAAGGGCGCCGATGCCACAGGAAGCGAGACATTGTGCGGTAGGGACATCAGAGCGTTCCAGTCAAAAACTGGACGAAACAGATGTGCACAAGGAAACCAATGTTCACCTGAAAAACCACTCCCTTCACGTAGGGCCGATAGCGTAGTTGTAAGGGATGTATCCAAAATGGCCGCTGTGGTCTTGGCGGGAATGGACGCCATTTTGTTGGCACCTGAGGAGAACTGCGACACGTGCGGAAGTGAGGCAGGGGTCCCCACAGGTGGGTTAGGGGTCTTCATTTTAGCCTTAACACAAGGAACCTCGGCCAAGCCGGTACTTAGTGGCCTAGTATGTTTCTGTAACATGCTAACAGCCAAACTAGCCTTCAAAGGAAGGACCTTGGCACTGCCGGTAACGGAGGGATTATGGTCCAAAACCTCACTCCGTGCCCCCTCAACAGATCTGGAGTCACCGCTAGAACGGGAACGATGAGGAACACACCTCACCGACAAGACCTTAACAGGCCTCTCAGAACTGTTGGTCACCTTAGCCTCCAAACGAGAGACCTCGGACCAGAGACAGGTAAAAGCCTCTTCACAACGGGCCTCGAACATTCGTTTGGTACCAACAGCCTCAACTGAGGCCTCAGGGCGTACCCCTGTGTTTTTACGAGAAGCTCCAGTCAAGGAGACCTCGAAGCAAGCTCCGGTACCCTACGCCTCAGTAGAATTGGGCCCACAAATAGCCCCCACAGGAGGGGCCTCGGATTGTAATCCAGTGTCAATAGGCCCCTTACGGTGGCCCTCGGAGAAAACTTTGGTACACTTTTTAGGCCTAAAAGGCACCTCAGGGCAAGCTCCTGTAATGGAGCTTTTGACGCTCCTCCCAGACTGGGAAGACCCCGGGAAGGAGTGCCCCAGCCGGGGTGCCTTAAAAAGTAAAGAACTCTCCGGGCGTTTCTTCTCGTCGATTGAAAGTGGCCCGGGGGAGTACAGTGAAACACCTCCTCCCACCGCTCTAAACGACGTTGAAGCGCCCGGACCGAAAGGGAGTTGCAATAAAAACACGAGTCCCACCGGTGGTACAATTTGGAAAGTCTAGCTGAAATGGCATAGACGGACTACCGGCGACCGCTAAGCCAGAGCAAGAGAGGAGGAAACTGGAAGGAAAAAATCTTCCGACGATGCAAGTGCATCCAGTCCCGAACGAGCGGAAAAAAGGACTGATGGGGGGATGCGCTGGGCAGAGCTATGGAGGGTGGGGTTACGGCCACGTGCGGTACCCCGCGTAAAAAGAGAGGAAGGACACATTTTTGAAAAAAGTTATGCTTTTTACAAAGTGCTCCGGTCCCGTCCCACAGGACGGAGGAATGTCCCACGAGTACGGAGGAAAGGGGACAGGACGTAGGAGTATCACAATAAACAAATTCAACTGTGGCAGCAGCAGCAAAGAACTCCATAAAATCATCTCTGAAACCTACTTGCACCTCTGCCCAATCCACTCCGACACAATCACTCTACGACTCCCTCTCGCTACATTTCTACAACACTGCACTTGACAGGATGGCAACCCTTAACGCCAAATTGTCCTCCCTCATCCCCTCTACCCTACACCAATCCCTCTTGATCCCAATGCCCCGACGCCTAATTATTAACCTTTGACTCTTTCAAACTCATCTCCAGAGACGAGTTCCTTGACCTACTTATTTGGCAGCAGACTCTTTAGGTCTCCCCTCAACCCCTGCTCTGCCCCTCTTCTGAAAGAAATATCCTCCTCTACCTGCGCAGGAGAACATACAAGAGCCATACTAAACAACTCCCTCACCTATGGCATCTTTCCAGAAGTCTTTAAAATAGCGCACGTCAAGCCGCTTCTAAAAAAGGCATCCCCTGGACAAGAATTACGGACCGATCTCCAATACCAGATTTCTCGCGAAACTCATTGACCGGACCGCATACTCCCAGCTCAACTGGTTCGTAGAATCCAACAAACTCCTCGACCCCGCACAATCAGACTCCAGACCCTAACACGGAACAGAAACTACTCTGATCTCGATCTGGGATGATCTCAGCGTTGCAGCAGACTGAGGGTTGCACAGCACCGATTCTCCTCAATCTCTCTGAAGCCTTTAACACAGTTAACCATTCAATCCCTGTTGACCTCCTCCACTCCCTAGGAAGCCGTGGCTCGGCACTCAAATGGATTGCCTCTGTCCTCAGCAACAGGAAACAAATTGCCTTCCTCTCCCCTTTTATCTCAACTGCTCGCGCTGTGAACACTGGAGTACCCCAAGGGGCATGCCTCTCTTCTCTCCTTTTTAAGCTCCATCTGGCCACTCTACCAGGCATCATCCGCGCGCACAACCTCTCCTGTTAAAACTACGCTGACGATACCCAAATTATCTTAAGAATTCCCAAGACAAGCACCAACCCACATCCCGACCTTGAAGTTTGTCTCAGTGATATTGACCAGTGGATGACAAGTAACCATCCGGATTGAAATCATGCTGTGTGGCAATACTGCCCTTCTCCCACAACCACTCCCATGCCCCGTCAGCCTACCCCCCATTCCTTCCCAATATAGTCAAAAACCTAGGCTGCACTATGGACTCAGGCCTAACCCTCTCCCGTCAGACAATAACATTTCAAAATCCTGTCACTACCACCTCAAACTCCTTAGACGCATTTTTCCTTACCTCTCCTACCCCAACAGACTTGCTGCTGTTATGTCTATGTCGATACTGGACGATGCCAACTCCTTATACCTGGGCGCACCGGCATACCAACTTAAACTGCAGAGCCCAACTCGCTGCCACCAAACTCCTCCTCGCCCTGGGACACAGAGACCACATCTCCCCCGCTCTCTGCACCCTCCACTAGCTCCCAGTCAGACTAAGGGCCACCTTCAAGACCGAGCAGTGCACAGGACCGGCCCATCGTACCTATAAAAGAAGTTAAAACCTTACCTCCCATCACACCCCAAGATCAAGCACTGCCCTCCTTCTAGTGATTCCAACCTCTAATTCTGTCAGGATCGGTGGACCCGCCTTCTCAACCTAGGCCCCACCTCTGTGGAACTCACTCCCCCCACATATTCAATACACCCAAGACTACATGGCGTTCCGCAAAGCTCTAGAAACCAATTTTTTTCATAATGCCGATTAAGACGATCTAAGGCCACTGAGAACTTGCAACCTGCTGCAAAATGTCCACTGAATGCGACTATTAAGTCACTAAAGTTTACTCTGAACGCAGCAAACGCGTACTTGAAATCCGGAATAGAGGGCTTGTAAGAACAAAACCCCCACCCAGACACTCACCTCTCCCATCACTATGCTCACTCTCTTCTCTACACCAACACACAGAGTGCAGCTACGTCCCTCGATCAATTCGGCCTAGCTGCTCACATATGAACAATACTCCATGAACACCTCAACTTTCTGCTAGAATGCAGCTATACCCCATGAAAATTGGCCTAGCTGCACACATAAGCGTCCTACGCAGCCAGAACACAGGCTTGGGGACCAAACTCCAGACTGCACACCAACAGATCTCAAACACCACCACAGCTAATGCTAGGATGCAGCTACCATCAGGCAATTGCATCAGCTGCGCACATAATCGGTGCACCCAAGCACCATGTGACACTTGACGCTTTACTCCCTCGACTGACCTGTACTACAGTCCCCGAGGGTGTTCAACCAACTAGCGCTTTGAGGTCATACCAATGATATATAGAGCGCTATATAAATGCCAAATAACATACACAAGACTGCTGAAAAATCCAGAAAAGCAAGAAAATAGCTCAAAGCTCCACAACATCTAACGAGAATGAACTGGTCCCTTTAGAGACCAAAAAGAAAAAAAAAACAACCATGGCCATGAAAAGCATTCACCCCAAATCATCATGCTCAAAAAGATAATTTTCTAATTTATTGACGGGGCTCACTAGCAGTAGAACGCATTCAATAAGGTTTACAGCCAAACTAACTGCTGAGGTCAAGTGGTTGGAAAAAACAAACCACTTTGAAGGGGCAATAAAATCCCTCCGGGAACCTTATTAACCTATATAGAGAATGTGACATAAGTATGTAGAACTAGAAGAGGCAGTAATCCCAGAGTCCCTGAAACTTAGATTTGTATATATTAAATCATGTAGCAAGTTTCCCAAAGTGTTGAACAAACTAAACGTAGATGGAGTAGAGCACGAGTCATGGGGGGAATTGGAAAACTGTCCCCCATGCATAAAGGCTGACACAACTAGCCCTATTGTCAACCGAAAAAAGGCAATGGAAAACAGGGGTAAACAAGCCTTCTTGTGTTCTTTAAAATAAATGGCACAAAAAGCTATGCCTCACGGGTATAGCATCGGTAATGTCTAGCAGTGAAAAAAGAATATTCAAAAGCATTACAATACAAAATGGCAATCTTTGAATGCCAGACAGAACCTCTTACGGGAGCTTTGACCTTGAACCTGTCCTGTACACTTTTCACATTACACAAATCCCCAACCTTATGTACATACTGTAAACAATCTTCCCCAGCTTGAACGGGGGGGATGGGGGCGGATGATGGGAAGACTCATTGAATGCAAATTCAGTTGCTGGACAATTAATGGATACCACTTTTAGTTGGCTGTGTTCAATGGCTTAAGTGAAAGCAAGGATCAGGTTGCAAGCATTGTTAAGAGAAATAAATAGATGGGGGGCATCTGTCCACTGTTTGTAATGAACCGCCGAATTCGTCCATTCTGGACTTCATGGTCCATGATGCACTGCAGTATGAACTCTGTGATTCTATCAACATGGCCGACAGTTCCGAAACGCTGCACACCAGCCCTTCCGTGTTATGCTCGACTTCCTAGAAAAGAACCACGCCCCTGCTACGCCGGGCGTCTCATCGCTACTGCTTGGAGTAGTTAGACATGTGTTAACGAAGTCCGCTCTGTGCTCCTTTGGATTCCTTTGTTTTCCTCCTTCCTATTCCCGGTACTCGTTCGTCCCCTTCCTTTTCCCCTTTCGTGGTTCATTCCTGGATTAATCTTGTGCTCGGTCCTAAGGCGCTTTGGTTCCTTCCGAGCCTGGATTATCTCCCTCCTGGTTCCACGTCCTGGATACTGAACGCTTCCTAGCGGAAGGCAACAAGAACGCATGCTGGAATCCGAAGACCCGTGCCCATGCCTATACAAGTCTCGGACAGTACGAAAGAAGGAAGCCACTTAAAAGAAGGTCGCAAGTACGGAGAAACAGGTGAGAAGGGGAGAAACTTGTGACAGATTAAGACGCCTCAAACCTGATACAAGGGCAGATATGGAAGCCGAAGTCCAGGACCTCATGAGAGGTATGCAAGAATTAACCACTGAAGTCCAAAACCTTAAGGCTGAGAATGCGGCATTAAAGCAGTTGCTTTTATCTTGTGTCCTGTTAAGGGGGGTAGTGGACACATACGACGGATCATCAAAAACCCTACGTGCCTTCCTTGATTCTTGTTTAGTACATTTCACCTTCAAACCGTACTATTTTTCCACCCCACGAGCAAAGGTTGGATTCATGATATCTCATCTCACGGGCAATGCCTTAACCTGGGCAACTCCCTTAGTTAATGCGGGTGATGCTCTCCTGGATGATTACGATGGGTTTGTGGAAGCCCTTAAGGCCATGTTTGATCGCCCAGAACTCGTTTATAGTGCACAGGAAAGACTGCTTGAATTCCAACAAGGAACTCAGGATATGCTCACTTATGTGACTCGCTTTAAAAAGCTAGCAAAAGAAGCCGATTGTTCAAAAGAAGCCAGCTTTACCCTCTAGCAAAGAGGTTTAAATGAGGAGATAAAGGATGAATTCGCTAGAGAAGCTCGCCTTCCAAGCTCTCATGGACCTCTCCCTACAGATCGATTTCCAGATCCATGAAAGAAAGGCAGAGAAAAGGAAGTCTAAGTCAACATCCCCAAAGACAGTCACAGGTTATCCCTGCCCAAAAGAAACAACTGCTTCGCAAGCCTCAGAACCCATGCAACTAGGCGCCTTCCGAGGACCTATTTCTCCCCAAGAAAGGATCCGTCTGATTAATACAGGACTGTGCATGTATTGTGTCTCTGATAAACACCTTGTAAGAGAATGTCCTATAGCGTCACCTCAGCGTTCGGGAAATGCCAGCTCCCGATTCTAAGCGGAGCACAGCTTCGGGAGAAAGATGTCTGCTCCTCATCTATTCCTTCCTTGAAATCTCCAGGACAGAACACTCATGATTCTACAGACATTTGTGTCCCCTTCCAAGAGAGAATCCTACCCCATCCTGGCCTTAGTGGACTGCGGTGCCATGGGCATTTTCATAGACCATGATTGGTTGTCAACCATCACATTCCTCGAGAAACCAAAGCCATTGATGGCAGACCCTTGTCTTCTGGACCCATAACTCACCAAACCAAGGACTTACTACTATCAATAAACAACCATAAGGAAATACTTCATTAAGGGGGTAATTCATAGAATTCAGCGCACAGGTGGCACACACGGCTGGCGCACAGTGTGCGCGTGCGAGTCTGCGCCAGCTGCGTGCGCCAAAATCCATTTCCGCACACAGCGTATTCATAGATTTTAACATCCATTACCAGCCGTGGCGCAGCGACCCTGCAGCAGCGCCAGTTACGCCCCAACCCCTCCCCGTGCGCCATGTACAGCGCACAAATCCCGTACATGGCGCACAGGCCAGTGGACCAGCATACAGGCCCCCAACCACGAAAACGACTGTAAAACTCCCAGCGCACCCCTCCGAATACACGTACCTCGCTGCGCAGGGAGAATCACACGCGATTGGCCCTGTGCGAGCGGGGTATGTGTATTTCGGGGGTGCGCGGGAAGTTTCACACGAGATTGGCCCTCTGCGAGCGGGGTACGTGTATTACTGGGGTTCGCAGGGAGTTTCACATGGGATTGGCCCTGTGCGAGCAGGGTACGTGTATTACTGGGGTTCGCGGGAATTTTCACACGTGATTGGCCCTGTGCGAGCGGGGTCCGTGTATTACTGGGGTTCGTGGGCAGTTTCACACGCGATTTCGCTGTCAGAGCGGGGTACGTGTATCCAGTGGGGTGCGCGGGTGTGGGTCCTCCCAGGTGTGCCCTCTACACCCTCCACGGCCCCTGCAGGCAGCCCACACCACAGGGGACTACCTAGCACCCCTGGTCATGTCCCGCACGCAGCCCATCCACCATGGGCATGCCCCCCCAGCCAGCCCACATATCACCTTGCACTAGTGATCACCAACTCATGTCCCCCAGCACCCCCAGCCCCCAGCAGTGAGGGGCACCTGCCAGCAGGCCCCGACTCATGTCCCCAGCACCCCCACCCACCCAGCAGTGAGCCTCAGGCCCTGACTCATGTCCCCCAGCACCATCACCCACCCACCCGTGAGCCTCAGGCCCTGACTCATGTCTCCCAGCACCCCACCCAGCAGTGAGCCTCAGGCCCTGACTCGTGTCCCCCAGCAGCCCCACCCAACCAGCATTGACAGGCACCTGCCAGCAGGCCCAGACTCATGTCCCCCAGCACCCCCACCCCCCAGCAGTGAGGGGCACCTGCCAGCAGGCCCCGACTCATGTCCCCCAGCACCCCCACCCACCCAGCATTGACGGGCACCTGCCAGCAGGCCCTGAATCATGTACCCCCCACATGACATAAAGATGCACAATCATGGCCCACATCTCCACCAAAATACCACAGCACGCCACCCCAGTCTTGAGACGCAAGGATTTCCCAATCCACCCCACCCCACACTGACACAAACCAAAAGTCAACTATGTACATCAACACATGTCCGTCACACACACACACACACACACACACACACACACACACACACACACACACTGGTTGGCATTGATTGTGTAAACCCACATTTTCACATGCATCAACTCTAAGAGCAAATTACACACATGGAAGTAAAATATCATAATGTATTAAGGACAAAAATAAAGCAATGAAATGAAAGCATAAATAAAATTGAAAACATGAAATGAAAAGCATGTCCAAAAGATGAGTACATGAAATGTATAACCAATCCAAAGAAATCCAAAAGAAAAATAGTCCAAACTCTCCCTCCACCAAAGCAAATCCAAAGGAAACGTAAAAAGTAAAATCCATTAATCGATGGTGAAATCCAAAGAAAAAGTTCCAATAAATCCATTGTCCAACTATGTACAATCAATTGTCAAGGGTCCATGAGCCCAACGAAAGAACAAACCTATGGAAAAAACTACCTTATAAAAAAACTATATACAAATGTGTGGGGCAAAGTCCAAACACCCCAAAATAATGGAAAACGAAAATGAAACCTAACACTAAAAACTATATACAATGGCGGTGGGCTAGTCCGACGGCTCACTTTCTGAGTTCCCGGGCCAGGGCATCATCGAACTCCTGCTCAATGTCCTGGAGGCGGTCCTCTTCCATGGCCCGAGGGTTTGCAGGGACGATGCCATGTTGGACTCCAACTCCCTGCGAATAAGCCTCGAGGCACTCGACCCACCTCAGTGCCCTCCGCATGGAGTTCTCCGCCCTGACCATTGTGAGCCGTGCCTCTTTGACCCGCCGCCGCTCCGCATATATACGCCGGCCCAACCGCAGCCACACGGAAGACACACCCATTCCAGGGTCCTCCTACCCTCTGGCCGATGCCTGCCCCTCTGATGTTGATGGCCCCGAGCCATCATTGCTCCCACCTAGAGCCTGCTGCTGCTGTCCATGTGCCCTGTCCGATGATGCCTGCACATCCTCCATCAGCTGGTCTCCAGTTGTTGTGGTGGCCACCCCTGCTGGACCGCCGACTGTGGCAGGGATGGGATCTCCACCAAGCTGGCTGTGTTGGTCAGACCAGGTCCACAGGGGGTCCTGGTGGAATCTGTGCCGGAAGACGGCAGGGAGAACGACTGGCGCATAGTCTCCACAGAGGAGGAGAGGTCCGCCAGAGTGCGCGACACATGTAGGAACCCACCGACCAGGGCCCCTCCCAACAGTGCCACGTCGCGACGCTGCTGTTCGTGATGGCATGCATGCTCCACCCAGGAAGCGCGCACGTCATCACGAATGTCACGCGTGCACAACGCGACACCAACCAGGACAGAGCCCATACGTTCATGGGACCCCCTCGTCCGCAGGTAGTGGAGAGGCAAATGACGTGGCACTCCCCCCTACCCGCGGACAGGCCTGGGATGGGGCATCCCTGCTGGTGCAGTCACAGGGTCAAGGACAGCGACATGCACAGGCCCCTCCGCGGTGACCTGTGCTGCCTCCTGACCCTGGACGGCACCACTTGCACCAGTGGTACTACCCCCACCAGGCCCCATGTGCGGCTCAGTAGCGGGCTCCTCCTCCTCTGTGGAGACCACCAACCTGGATGCCTCTGCACCGTCTTCCGCCATTGCAAGCCCATGTGGGGGCTCACCGGTCCCTTCCTGTACAGCCATAGTGGCAGACGCGGCACCAGTCCCCTCGATCCCGGATGATGGCAATTCCTGGGTGGGTGGCTGGGCCTTGCGTCGCCGCCCGGTGGAGGCATCCCCGCCGATTGGCTCCACAGCGCTGTCTCCGCCCTCTTCTTCACTTGACGCTGCGTAGAGGGAGACATAGAACACAAGCATCAGGGTACAGTACAATATTCCCCTAGACAGGAAGCAATAACACATGAGTGGCACTGTCAAATGTCACTTCCATCCTGTCCCTCCACAATACATGGGTGAATGCACGCAACACACATGCAGAAACAGGCACGGCGCCTGCAATCAACATCAGCATCCATGTACAAGGGCCTCTTTTAACCAAAATGTTGCCTTCAAACTCACATGCATCATGGCTCACACTGATCCCATGCACACATCACCGGAGGGTCCTGCATCATGGCTTGTACACCACAGACACAGTGGATAGACACAGTGGATACAACGTTGACCGCACTGCATGAGTGAATCTACACATCATCACGGACATGTGTCCATGCATCCATGGCGTTTCAAAGTCACACACACACTTCTCAGACACACACACACACACACACACGTGCACCATACATGTACATGAGAGCAGCACCCATCCCTCACCCCCCCTCCATGTCCAAGAACAGAGACTGGCATGCATTCATGTGTGCATTCCGCATACAGCGCCCCATGTTGCATTGGAACACATGCACCATCCATGTGGTTCACACATTACTGGTCTCACATGCATGACCATGATGTCCCTGCACACACACATCCATATATGGCCTATGTCACGCATACAGGCAAGTATCAGACTACCAGCACACTGCAACATGCCCCGTCTCACACAGCAATGCTTGGCCACTTACTGCTCAACTCCAGACGGGTCTGCCTCCGAAGGATCTGGGCGTCGAGCGCTGGGCCTACGCGTTCCAGGACCCTCATCTGGATGTTGCTCATGCTGACCCGGCACCCCTCTGCATCCTCTGCCTTCGCGAGGCGCCGGGCCTTGTAGAGGGTCCTGGACCTGAAGTCCTCGCAGCGCTTCCGGATGTGCTTGATGTCGCGGGTTGCCACCCCCTCTGCGTTGATGGCAACCACTGCGTCCTCCCAGATCCTCTCCCGTCCTTCCTTGTTGGCGCGTGATGTTCCGACGAGGGCATCATAATGCCCTAGGACATGCTCCACCAGGACACCAACTTCCTTCTCACTGAAGCTGGTGGCCCTCTGCCTCTCTGGCTGGGGGTCGCCAGTGGTCTCAGATGGTGTTTGCCCCGACATGGCGACCCCCGAGGCAGGCATGGGTGGGCAACTGGGTCCTGGGGCTGGGCTATGGAGCGATGGTATCCCAGTCGGGAGTCTTCTGTTCTAGCAGGGGTGGACACATCAACTGGATCCCTGCAGATGGCTGACGTGCAGGCACCAAATAGCAGGGCACGGGGGCAGCAGGCAGGCAACAGCAGATGGCTGGTGGGAGAGTGCTCGGGGCTCTTGCGGGCAGGAAAATGGCCTTTTGGGCAGGAGCGTGGTCTTCCGTGTGTTTTCGCATGGCCAGCTTGATACGGAGTGATTTGGCACATGAAAAAAGTGCACGTCAGTGTGAAATCCGAGAAAAGGCCCTTAGCGCGTAAGTGGCGTTACACGCACAGGCGTTCCCCACAACATGGGTGCATTGTGAATCAGCACATGAGAAAACTGCACGTCACTGTGCTATTGGAGGAAAGGGCCTTAGCGACGTTGCACGTGTGGGCTGGCTTAAAAGGTACGAGTATCACGCTATTTTCTTGTACGTGCTTTTTGTGGAGAGCGAGCGGGTACTTCTTGTCGGTTCACACGTGATTACTTCACAACGTTTCCAGTTCGTACTCCCAGTTTCCTCAGACTGCGTTCTTTTCTCCTTTTGGCAAGGTGTTGCCAACGCGCACACATGCGTCTTTTTCACATTCTTTTTCAAGGCAGACGGTGAGTCGCGCACGTATTTTCCAACTGTGGTTGCCCCCGTGTGTCACGTACCCCTTCAGAGGTCATTTTAGGCTGCGTGTAACACACGTACGCTTATTTTTGGGTTCATTTTTCCACGCACGTGGTCTACCAGGGGTTGCGTGCACGTGTACTTTTGTTTTTGGGGTGCCTGTGCGTTGCGTGACCCGTCATCTTCCCCCAGCGGTCACATACAGCCTTGTTAGAGCACTAGGGTACGAATTCCATCTAGTACCCTACCCCTTTCACCCCAATTGCCCAGGACAATTGTTTACTGCAACTCCCATACGCACAACAACATCAGTGCCATGGTTGGGAGGCAACCAAGCAGTAAGGGAGGCAAAGGTGGCCGACCTCCAAAAGGTGGGCATGGTGGGCGCGGTAGGGGACATGGCAGGATTTGTAGGGTGCCCCTAGAGCCTAGTGTGTGGAGGACCAATCGGGGCCAAGGCGTGGGAGACCTACCAGATTATGAGGCATTGTCCGGTGAGTGCCCATGCAAGTGTGTGTAATCCATGTGTATGTTTCTTGGGTGATGTGTAATGATTGAGTGCCAGGTGAGGGTGTGTACTCCTGAGTGGTATGGGTCATCCATGTGCTTACTCCAAACCATTCACCGGCCTTGGGTTTGGGTATGACAGTATCCCTTCTGATCACAGTAGCCAATTAGCGCCACTTTACTGCAGTTGCCCTTGAACTGTCATCTTGCAACAACATTGTTCTGATTTTTCAGTGTTCATTCAGCCTGATTGTTTCAATCCTCCCATTTTTGCAACGCATTTTTCTGCCCTAATGCCACATATGTGACATGCTTCTGTCATAGATTACAACCCACACTGGCCCACATTTATTACCTTGTTATGGGAATGATTTGACCATTCAGGCTGATTGAGTAAGGGCCTACTCACATTAATTTTTGGGGCCTGTTTGAATGTGGAACATGATTGTTGTTTCCTGTCATGTTGAAGTGACCAACCATTGATGTATCCATCTGCCTGCCATCACTGTATTATTGCACACTGGATGTGTTGCAGTGTGTGACACATGCGTATTTTGTCACACTATTTTGCATTTTTCATCTCATCATGTCCATCTCACATGGATGGGTGACAGTACTCATTCACTGACATATGGCTGTACTTGTCAAATGTACCATGTACCACAGATTAGCCATGTGTGCTGGCATGTGTCATGTATGTGGATTGCCCATGCCACTCACAGGCTAATCTGTGATGCCAGTGCTATCCAGCATGCAGCACATGTGTTGATTTTCCATCTTGGGGTCCTCAGTGTCTGCTATTTGCCTCCCCTTCCAACTCATTGACAGTGCATGCATGCCAGGGTTATAGTTGTGTGGGACATGTGTTATTCATATACTGGATCTCTGCCCTGTCAGGCCTATGTGTGTGCTATGGTGCTCATTCCCGTTTCCATTTGTTGTCTTTCATGTTTTTGCAGGTGATGACGCACTTGATGCTGTTGAGGTGGAGGAGATGGTGCAGACCCAGGAGGAATCTCAGCCACGACCGGGCACCAGTGGAGGACGTGATGTGGTGGTGGGTGAAAACCCTATCCTCCTGCAGACCATACTGTCCACGGGTGTCTCTGGGTGCACCTCCCCAGACCTCTATGATTCAGGTGCTGAATCAGACAGTGGGACTTATGTGCTGTCGCAGGTGAGTGTTTCTGGCAGGGATGCTGTTCTGTCCAACCCACCTGCACCGGGGGTAGGCCCCTCTATGGGGATGTCAGTGTTGGTAACTCCGCCTTTGGCGGTTACGGATGCAGGGTCACACTCCACAACATCTGATCCTGTTCCTGGGCCAGCAGATCAGAGGGGGAATGCAGTCCTGCAGCCTCAGGCAGTGTCAGCACAGCAAGGTTCAGATCGCCTTGCCCCAAACAGGTGTTGTGCCCGCCAACGCGGTGGCCGTACGCCACCAGGCAATACTGTATGGGAGAACTCCATGTACAGTATAGCAGCACAACAGGGAGCATCGGTGAGGGTGGCCACTTCCATTCTCCCCCCTGAAAGGCAGATGGAACAACAACAGCAGGCAACAGACTCCATTTGCCAATCACACAGGGAAGACATGTTGGCATCCAACAGGGACCGACAGGCGGCACTGGAGACTCTGCGTGAAGCCATTTTTGTAGAGTCACAGGGCCACAGGGAAGCCCTGAGGTTAGAGCTCCATTTCCTCAGGGAGACTCTGGGTGAACTTGAGGCTTCCCGAAATTTTAGGTCAGAACAGCAGCTGGAGCAGCTCACACGTTCGCGCTCAGCTGAGATGCAGGCAACTCATGAGGAGATTCGGGCATCACGCGAGGCCATGCGTGCCGAAATGCAGGCAACCCGTGAGGTGCTGCATGGGGGATCTCCGTACTATCATCCTCCAGAACCAGACCTTCCACACCCTCATGCTTTCTGCCATGGAGGACCATACCAGGGCTTTGCGTGGGCTGCCTCCCATAGCACCGCCACCTCCTGATGTAGCAGCAGAGGGTGAAGAGAGCGACAGCAGTTCTCCCACATTGGCGTAGCCGTGCAGGCCATGAGCCGATGGAGGTATTTTTTTTTTTTCGCAACATCCACGCAGGTGGGTGCTGGGGTGCACCCTGTCCTCGAACCTTCTGGGTGGCCTCCCCCTCCCCCTCCCTCCCTCCCCTTGGTCCACACATGGCCATTTTTGAATGCATTTTTTTTTTACAGTGTGTTGCCTTGTGTGGCTCCCGTGGGCATCCACTGTGTATTCCAGCTGGGCACATGCAGGCTTGTCCCGTCTTTGGGTTAGATGCTTGAGTTCATGACACACACACCCCTCACACACCCCACTGCTTCCCCTTTCCATGGGCTTACAAAGGGTGTGGCCAAGGGACAGCGACTTACACAGTGACATTGGGCTCCCATGATCTGTGTGGGCAGTCTGTAGTCAAAATCCCTAGTGGGGATTGTTGTTGTATTGAACACTGCATGGTGTATTGATATGTGCTTATGCATCCACTTCTTCCTCCTTATTCACAGGTACCTTCTTCATGTCTTCACAAGGCTGTCTCCTTTGCAGATACAGTTCATGTTGTATGCATTACACTGACACATTTGCCTGACAGCAACACTCTGCAGTTGGAAGGGGTCGATGTGCTGGCTTATTTAAGACTTGCACTACTTTGATTTTGTACTGTCATATTTTTCCACTGTTTCATCCTGTGTTGCTGTATTGTGTTGCTGGTAAGTATTTGTTCATGTGTGCTGTTTTTTATTGATTACTGGGAGCATATTGTATGTGGCCTGTTTCCATTTGGGACAGTGCACTTTGTGACACTTGTGTCATGTGTTGTGCATTCATTTGGCTGCTTTCACATTGCATGCCATGGTGTGTTGGGTAGCTGAGATGGGGAGGGGTTTGGTGACATGGCACTATTTTCATGTTGTATTTTGCAAGGGGGTAGTCATTCATGTAGCATAAATGTGTCTTTTTGTGACAGCATTGGTTGTCTTTCAGTAGGTAGGGATGCACACAATGTAACACTTCCAGGTGACCAATCTCAGGCTGGTATGGTTGACAGTTAACTGTCCCTTATGTCATCGATTGTCAGCTGGTATGTGCCAGGGCTGTGTGCACTCCACAGGGGTGTGATTTTATATCTGGTGTAGGCAGCGTGACTGCGTCGCCTGTGACACCCCCCCACTATGGCACTTGTCAGCGGAAATAAACCAGTGGCCAAGAAGTGCAGTACATTGAGCACCTTTTCCAAGGGGGAAAAGCACAGGCTGGGTGATGTGAGGTCATCCTCCCACTCACTCACCAGGTCAAGTATCATGTGTGGTGGGAACCTGTATCTCCCATACACCAGGTCATCAGGCATCCCAAAAAGGCTGGTCCTGGGTGTAGAAATTCTGGGCCTGGCTATCCTCCTCCTCCTCCTGCGGTGTCCCACGACCACTGCTGTGAGGAATGGTATATTCATCGTAGCGTCTGAGCTTGTTTGTTGTTTGCGCGCACTTTTATGCTGCGCGGGGCCGCGTACGCCTGCTTCCGGCTGGCATACGTGTTTCTGGATTAGCGCGTCTTTTTTGGCGCACGCGTTTCCCCTGTTCGATTCCATGATTACGTGTTGTAGGCGCGCGTGAGTGTTCCGCGCATTTACCTCCTGTACTTCCCCCCCCTTAACGCCCACATTTTCACGCGTTTTTCCCCATTCCGTGTGTTACGGCCACTTTTGCTGTGTGCGCCGCTCTATGTGCGCTTTCGCTGTGCGCGTAGCGCATGCCGTTTGAGGACGTGTGCGCCCATGTGTGCCACGCACGATTTTAGCGCACATCCCAGGATTTACACACGCACGGACGGACTTCCATGAATCGATGTGTGCGGCTTTCGCTGCGATTTTCGGCGCACATTAATTCCATGAATCGGCCTGTAAATCTGCTCACTACCCCATGGTTTTAGGCATGCCTTGGCTACAGAAACACAATCCCTACATCAATTGGGCAGCTGGGTCCTTATTTCTCGGTTCAGAACATTCCATGTCCCATTGTTCATCTCTTGCCATATTGCCAAGTCCTTCAGCGGACTTCCAGGAACTCAAGCAACCATACGTAACAGTCTCCAACATTATCCAAATTCCTCAGGCATACCAAACATACTTAGATGTGTTATCAACAGCCATTGTTCAAGCTCTCCCACCTCATAAACCCAAGGATTGTGCCATTGATACAGAACCATCTGCGGTGATTCCCTTCGGAAGAATGTTCATTTTGTCTGAACCAGAAAAGAAAGCTCTCAGAGAATATCTGGGTACCAATTTGACAAACTGTACTATTCGACCTTCCAAATCTCCAGCCGGTGCTTCCCTCTTCTTCGTTCCTAAAAATAAAAGACACCAAGGAACTTCGACCTTGTCTGGATTACCGTGGCCTCAACCAATGTACTCTCAAGGACCGCTATCCATTACCACTTATTTCTGACATTCTGGAGGCAGTGAGGGGTGCTGTAATTTTCACTAAACTTGATCTCAGGGGTGCTTAGCATCTAATTCGCATAAGGGAAGGCGAGTGGAAACAGCCTTCAGAACTCCCTTTGGCCACTTTGAGAGTCTGAATGCCTTTTGGTCTCGTCAATGCCCCTGCAGTATTTCAACGCTTCATGGATCAGGTTTTTTCAGACATGCTGTTCCTTTTCGTCATTGTATATCTGGACGATATACTAATTTACTCCAAGGAACCTCAGACCCATCAAGAACATGTAAAAGTAGTTTTACAACGCCTACATGAACACAAGCTCCTGGCCAAACCTCAAAAATGCCTTTTCCATGTATCAACTGTTCATTATCTTGGATTCGTACTTAGTTCCAAAGGTATCGGAATGGATCCTTCCAAGGTTGATTCCATCCTGTCTTGGCCTGCTCCCACTACTGTGAAACAGATTCAATCCTTCCTGGGACTTGCTAACTTCTACAGAAAATGTATACTCGCGTTTTCTGACATTGTACATCCCATTGTAACACTCAAAGAAGGACACTCCATTTCAATGGTCCTCGGCTCAAGAGACAGCCTTTCAACAACTGAAACAGGATTTTACTCGAGCTCCAATCCTAGCTCAACCTGATATAGATCGGCCCTTCTTGGTAGAGACAGACGCATCCGACTATGCCATTGGAGCAGTCTTAAAGCAAGAACTTGAGGACAAGATGGAACATCTATTGCATATTTATCCCGCACCTTGACTCCCAGTGAAGCACATTATTCCGTCCTGGAGAACGAGTTGTTAGCCATCCGACAAGCCTTCACCGACTGGCGTCATCTCCTGCCAAACACCCAGTACAAGTTCGTACGTATCATCGAAATTTCCCAGGAACACATAACATCATAGCTGATGCCTTGTCCAGACGTCCCGATTATGAGCCCCTCGAAGCACGGACCTTTCCCAAGATGTTTCCTAACACTGGGTTTGCAGCTCAAGCTATTTCTCTCCTGGAGGACATTCGTGCAAAGACACCTACTTCCGAACTCTGGAAGGAATACAAGGGGAACAATCCAAAGAACCTCCTGCTGAAGGACGGATATCTCTTCAAGGAAACACAGCTGGCAATACCCACACAAGAACTGAGACATAAGATTACGAATCTATGCCAAGATACCCTCCATTCAG
This sequence comes from Ambystoma mexicanum, assembly GCF_040938575.1. Taxonomy (NCBI): domain Eukaryota; kingdom Metazoa; phylum Chordata; class Amphibia; order Caudata; family Ambystomatidae; genus Ambystoma; species Ambystoma mexicanum. Next base: position 318,815,777 of record NC_090926.1, on the reverse strand, counting down.
GACATCGAGGCATTACCACCACCCTCCATCTTTTACAGAGACAGTTCTGGTGGCCAAGGATGAAAGGCGACATAAGAACCTATGTCCAATCCTGTGCAGATTACAACCAGAATAAACAGGATAACAGAAGACCAGCAGGTCTTTTACACCAACAAGCAATGCCAACACGACCTTGGGAAATCATCGCCACAGATTTGATCATGGAATTACCCCCATACATGACCATAATGGTTACCATTGACCTGTTTACACATATGGCTCACTTTACACTAGGGCTGTACCGAATAGCATATTTAGTATTCTGCCGAATAGTTTATCAACTAAATCATGTTCCAAACTTTAAAAAACACACTTATTAAAAAAACAAATAAAGCACCATTTTAAATGCTGTCTATACTTTTATTTCTCTTCATTGTAATTAATGTAACATCTTTATTTAAAGTATAAAAGCCAGAAATAAAGCAGATTTAACCAAAATGAAGGGACCAAATGTACAGAAGAATGTTGCATATTCAGTGCCAGTTAAAGTAGGAGGCTTCACAAATGCCTTTGTGAATCAGATGCATTGCATTCTCTATCCAGTTGCAAAGTCGATGCAGTTAAGTTTCAAAACTTCTTTGCAGCTCACATAGAAATGTATAAAATGGTTCATGCAGGACACAAGTCAAGAGGAAATCTGAAATGCGTGAACTCTATCTCACAACTATTTACCCCACCCAAACACATGCTGCTCACTTTTCCTAGCCACTCTTTCTCACAAATACACAAACATATGCAACTTATTATTCCTGACATAATATCAGATAATGTAAAACTCAGGACTCAAGTCCTTAAAAAAAGAAAAGGGGTGACTATGATGTACCCAATGGGAAGTGACATGACAGGAATTGAAAGTATATATGAACATTTCTTTCAGTTTGTTTTTTCCAACTGAAACAAGTGCACATTGCATATAAACATTCACCAAAAGAAAAGATGTTCCTGTATTGTTGCAGGCTAACTATAAAAGATGAGCACCTTTTTGTCTAAGAATCTTTAACAAAACATGCCCTAAAGAGCAGATTACAATACAAGATGTTTTTCAGCTGTGTGATAGCAATTTGTCTGGTCTAATTCTATTCAGTTATGCAAACTGAAGTCTGCATTTGCCTTTCTGAGTTATGTTGCATTGTATTCAAATGAGAATGTCAAAGTATTCTTTAAGAGCCGAATAGCAAGAAACTAGTCTGCCAGAGCCGAATAGCTTTTTTTTCAGCCGGAATTCGGCCGAATACTTACTCGAAGCCGAAGTTCGGTACACCCCTACTTTACACCCTTGTGCAAGCTACCATGCTCATCTGAATTGGCTGGGATTTTCCTGGAACATATATTTAGGCTTCATGGACTACCTTCCAAAATCATCTCCGACAGAAGACCCCAATACATATCCCAGTTTTGGAAACAACTGTGTCAAATATTGGGAATCCAGCACGCGTTGTCCTCAGGATATCATCCAGAAACCAATGGAGCAACTGAACGAGTCAACCAGACCCTAGAACAGTACCTTTGCTGTTTCGCCACCAAAGTCCAGGATGATTGGTCGCTTTTGATTCCTGTAGCTGAATTCGCTTACAACAATTCAGATCATTCAGCTATCAAGACAAGTCTGTTCTTTTATAACCAGGGATTTCATCCTTCAGTTCTACCATCTGTTCTTCCACATCCAACCCCAGTTCCTGCGGTCGATTCCTGGATAGAAACACTGGTCAACGTACACAAAGACGTCAAGGAATGACTGCAAAAGGCCAGAAAAGATGTCAAACGATATGCAGAGACCAAGCCAAGGTTTGGCTGTCTTCAAAGCTTCATCCTCGACATCTGCGACCAAATAAACTGGCCCCCAAGTATTATGGACCCTTCTCCATAAAGCAAATCATTAATCCAGTAGCCTACCGACTCCAACTTCCAGAGTCCTGGAAAAAGATTCATCCAGTCTTCCACACTTACTTGTTAAAACCATGTGTACAATCTACCCAAACTGCTCCAAGACCCACTCCAGTAATCATCAATAATCAACTTGAATTCGAGGTCTCCAGGATATGTGATTCCATATACAGCCGACGTCAACTCCAGTATCTGTTTGAATGGAAAGGATATCCTCCCAGCGAGCGCACCTGGGAACCTGTCTCAAACATGAATGCCCCCCGTTTAATACAAAGATATCATCAGGTCCAGCCAGGCAAACCCGGAGGTGCAGGGCTTAGGAGGAGGCATACTGTCATGAACCGCCGAATTTGTCCATTCTGGATTTAATGGTCCCTGATGCACCGCGGTATGAACTCTGTGATTCTACCAACATGGCTGACAGTTCCGAACGCTGCACACCAGCCCTTCCACATTACGCTCGACTTCCTAGAAAAGAGCCACGCCCCCACTGCGCTACTCAACGCTACTGCTTGGAGTATTTAGACGTGCGTTATCGAAGTCCGCTCCATGCTCCTTTTGATTCCTTTGTTTTCCTCCTTCCTATTCCCGGTACTCGTTCGTCCCCTTCCTTTTCCCCTTTCGTGGTTCATTCCTGGATTAATCTTGTGCTCGGTCCTACGGCGCTTCGGTTCCTTCCGAGCCTGGATTATCTCCCTCCCGGTTCCACGCTTCCTAGCGGAAGGCAACAAGAACTCACGCTGGAATCTGAAGACCCACGCCCAGGCCTATACAAGTCTCGGACAGTACGAAAAGGAAGCCACTTCCAAGAAGGACGCAAGTAAGTAGAATCAGGTGAGAAGGGGAGAAACTTGTGACACTGTTGGTTAGAGGAGCCTTTTTCTCTCCCTTCTTAATGAGAGCTTGGATGGCCAATATCTAATCGGAGCTTTTGTAAAGTAAAGCCCAAAGCGCCCTGTGCCACCAGAAGCAGGAAGCAAAGAACACATTCCTTAGGGCATTTCAGCCATCCCAGCCTGAGATTACACCTAGCGGTATATGCAGCACATAGCACCTCAAACAGTCTAACACACACTTCAAAACTTAGCCAGCTTCCATGCCAGCCAAACAAAACTTTGACACTTCGCACACTGCTCCAGAATTAAGCAATATTAAAGATGCTGCAAAAGTCACACACGCTTCCCACAAGACACACATCAACAATCCCCACACAAGAGAAATATATACCAGCAGGGGTCTGTGCACCGGCATGCAGCTGTCTGGGCAACTTTGAAAATTACAAGCACTGTGCCCTTTACATACAATAGACAGATTCTCACAGGGGCTATGCGACACTGCAATGTTCTTAAGCAGACGACTGAGTCAAATCTTGAGTATCGCTGGGCCCGTACAACTCTTTCCTTCACAGTAAAGCAATGGAATGATTTTGCTTGGACCCACTGAAGGTGCAGTCATGTGTAAGAGTAGTATATGCACCGTACTGTACACATAGCAACGTCGCACACAAGGGCACAACAAGCACGTGGATAATGGACCACTTCAAAATGCAACCTGGGATCTTGCAAAGATTTGCTTAGCACATTAAGCTTCCGCCGTCCAAGCCCACACGTGCACTGTACCCTAGGGACCAGGGCAGGACCAAGCGCTCTTCCAAACTAGCAATCAAAATACATGTTAACATATAGCGGTGCCCGCAAGATAGCAATTCGTTTTTTTGCCTTTAAAAAATAAAATCTTGATAACAAGGCACTTTACAGCAGTGGTCTTCAAACCTTTTTGACCCCGAGTCCCCACTAATAAAAAGGTGTTTACTATATATTGATGGAGATACAATTAGGGAAAAAGTTGCTATCAGTTCTAACTCAAATTGGCAATTCTAAATCGAGTCAATGTCATATTATTTTTTTGGAAACCTCTAATGTGGTGTTCCAACTAGAGTAGCTGAAGCTAGGTGTTGATGCTTCTTCAAACGTCAACATATGTTTCGGCCTTCATTGTCCATACTGCATCATCTCTTATTCTGTTGGTATGATGTTTATTAAGGCCATCTTCAGGACTAAGTGCTTTAGATCAAGAACTCAATTCTAACCCCATGGATTGTATGGTCAATCCCGCTCTGTTGCCCAAAAATGCCAGATTGGCCAAATTGGGGACTGGAGCTTGGATTTAGGTCGACTTGTTTATTGAAGACTGTCCCTCCAAGGGCCATACACCTACGTGTGATTTTTATTCAATATACACGGTGTGATGTTCGCATTGTTGTCATTTTATTATTTTGTCACATTTGGACAGTGGCATACTGGAGAACTAGTGTGAAGGGTGGGCCCGTCTTTCAGCAGCCAGCCTGTCACTATTGGGTTACATTTTTGCAATAGCCAACCCCAGGTTTTCTTCCAGCTTTGACCGATATTTAGTCTTTAGGGCTGCAAGTGCTGAGAATCCAATCTTGCAAAAGGTAAAAGGCGCTGAAAGGTAACAGTACATTTGGATAAAGTTGGAAGCTCTGCATTTTGCCAAAATCAACCAAAAGACAAAATTGGCTCTCCAGTAGGCGGTCACTGAAGGTCCATTAGTTCCTCCTGGAGGTGTATTGGTAGGTGGGCACCTACGTCTGGTAGGAAAGGCTGAACCACTCATTGATGCTACAATTGTTCTCTGGAAAGTACTTTGAGACTGGTTCTGAGATGGTTTCCTATTAGTTCAGCAACACATAAAAAGATAATACTCTTGTCTCCTCAAGAGCATCTGCTAATAATGGAAACGCATCAGAATGCAGACATCAACTGTCCTCCAAAGCTCCAGCTTCTTGAATGCTATGTTTGCGTTTATAGCCAATGATGTGGTTTCTTTTCTGTGCCTTGCAGGGAGAGGTTTAGAAAATGTAGCTTTGCAAATAAGTCGCCATAGTAAGCTAACAGTACATGTCAGTGTGAATCACACAGAGGCTCTTCTTTCGTCTGGTCTAAACCCAGGACAAAGTGTCTCACTTTGTTCCCGAGTTCCTAAGCGCGATTTAAAACCTTTTCCTCTGGAGAGCCACATGACCTCCGTGGGAAACAAAGCATCATGTTCAGTTCCTATTTCAGCACATAATGTGGCAAACAAACAGATGGGCTCTTGTGCGTTGCATCTTAATAAAATGTACAATCTTTACAAGAGAAGTTAGCACCTCTGAGAGTCCATTCCCCATAATGCGCACAGGCAAAGATTCCTGGTGATCACGCAGTGTGTCCACAATATATGTGGAGCTACTGCCAACACTTGCTTTTAACCCAGCTCTAGCACCACACATTGAAGGAGAACCATCCATGCAAATACCAACACACACCTCACACTTTAGGCAGTGGGAACTTAGTAATGTCAGACTACAGATACAGTGGCTCTACCCTGAATTGGTTTACAAAATATTTCTTTTCCACAGCAGTACCTCACAAAAGCAATCAAATGTGCTTCTTTTGAAATGTCAGCGGCCTCATCAAACTGTACGGCAAACTGACTGTTCAAGCGAGATATCAATTCTGTACTGATATCAGAGGACAGGTCAGTGATGCGGCAGAAGATTGTGGTGTCAGACGTAGGGATACTTTTGCATTTCTCTGCTGCACTGTCACTGAGCATTACCCGGTTGCCAGCGAGAATTGTTGGCAGAATTACTTTCTCAGCATCTGTAAAGGGCTTTTTGTTTTTGCCCAGATAATGTGGTAAGAAGCTTCCAAAGCATGTTGAGGTACTGAGGCCCCATTTTTACAGTGTCTTTTTGATTTTGTATGCCTTGCAGTTGCTGTACAAACAAATCCCTGGTCTTTTTTGCTAAACAGGCATGTTTTGTTTCCAAATGCCGCATTAATTGTGTTGGCTTCAGGCTTGCTAATGTAGCACCACAAACCACACACTGCAGCTTAACTTGTCCAGCAACTGTGATCCATGTGAACCCAGACTCTTTCTGCTTTTCATTTGAGATTCCTAACATCTTTGGCCGGTAGGAAACAATCCAGTTCTATGTGCGTTTTAAAGCCCCGAACACAAAAAGACCCATTTTTTGGCCGTTTTTGTATTGGCTTTAAAATGCAGAAATATCACATACTGCCCCCTCCTTCCCCACCGGCTCATTAACTCGTTAATCAGGGAGTGGGGGCCAACCCCTGATTTCCCCACCCACCCCCACCCCAAATTTCCCCACCGCCATGAGTACATGCATCCTACCCACATACACTCATACACACAGTCCGAAACTCACCTCTGCCTCCTGCGATGACTCCGCTGGGGCTCACAGCACCTGTCAGCCCCTGTGCGCACTCTCGTGTGCGGCAGGGTTTTGACAAGCATGATAGTTCAATTTAGAAAAACTGCTATGTGCGGTCATGGGGCGGTCTTTCTAAATCGACCTCTGCCCCAATCAGTACAGTGAAAAAGATAGTTTCACTTAGTACCAACGATCCATCTAAAAAAGGAGCCTGAATATGTGAAAATATTGCAAACCTCCACTTTAAGTAACTTTTCTTTTTTTTTTTTTATTTACTTCTTTTTATTAAGTTTTTTAACAAGTAAAACATCCCCAACAATCCCCCTAACCCCTCGGTGCCAGCTCAGGTTTTTCTCTTTCATTTGTAACTTGTCTTGCCTGCAAGGGCTCAATGTAGGTCCAAATGTCTAAGGCGTTGCGGACGCCAACCAATCCTATAATCATCCCTGAGAAATGTTAAGACTACCCCCACCATTCGCTCGCAAAGTTCTGTAGTGCGTTGTTCATGGCGTATGATGCCCATTCCATTGCAACCATCTCCCACACTGTCCTGGAACGTCGGGATATTTGAGCTTTTCCACCTCTGAGCAATAATTGTCATGCCTGCTATAGTCAGCATCACCTGCGCTCTTTCTCTGGCTCTTGGGTCCCTTGACTCTTCCTCGTTCTTGAGGCCCAGTAGAATCCATTCCGGGGCCCTACTTCCCCCTGTTCCGAATGCCTGTTCTTGCGCTTGCTGAATTTCCTTCCAGAATGGTTCTGTTTTTGGGCATTTCCACCATATATGCTCTGCTGCGCCTTCTTTCCCACAGCCTCTCCAACAGACCCCCGATGTTCCAGGGTAAATCCTATGTAGGCGAGCTGGTGTGTAATGCCACCCATACAGAATTTTGTACCAGGCTTCCTGCGTTTGGGAGGATCTCGCTACTTTGGGGATTTTCCTCCATAGTTTCTCCCATTCCCTCCTGTCTATGTCTCTTCCCAGTACTTGTTCCCATCTCCCCATGTAGGCCCTTTTACAGTCCATAAAGGTACTAATCTCCTCCCCTATAAACATGTCTCGCATCCTCTGGCAGCCGCCCTCTTGCTATTTCCTAAATGCTCCCCTCTCCAAACCCGGTGTGAATTCCTTGTTGTTAAATAGGGGTGTAAAAGGAGATGGGAACATTGCGATTTCCCTTAGTTTTACCAACCTGTCCCAGTTATCTGCGACTTATTTAGTAATAGAGCTCTCATACATGTGTTTCGGTCGGTGTTACTTTGGTAGCCACAAGACCTCTCTTAGGTCATGTTTCGTTCCTGGCCTGTCCATTATTACCCAGTGCTTCTCTTCCCTCTCGTGGAGCCATTCCCTAATTATCCTTAGTTGGGTTGCTTCATAATATTGTCTGAAATTGGGAAGTGCTAGACCCCCCCTCTCTCCTTGGGGCTGTAAATTGTTGCTTGCTTACCCTTGCTCTTTTGCCCTCCCATATGAACTAATTCGTTATGGTTTGAAGCTCCTTGAAGAAGCTCGCCGTGACCACTTGGGGGTTAGCTTGGAATAGGTAAATCAGCCGTGGAAGTACTACCATTTTTATTGCTGCCATTCTCCCAAGCCACGAGATTCAGAGATTCTGCCACTTGAGATCCTTTTTAAGGCCCCTTAGCAGAGGATAGTTTGCCGCGTACCACCTTGTGAGTGCTGGCATCATCTTTACCCCCTGGTCGCCAGGCGAATGATGTTGTCCTTTTTAGATGTTCCCTTTCCTCTGTCCCCAATCTCAGGTTCATTAGTTTGGATTTCCACATGTTAACACTTAGTCCCGACGCCGCCCCATATTCCTTCAGCAGTGACATACTTGCCCTGCTTGAGTCAGAGGGGTTGGTGAGCGTAAGCAGCATGTCATCAGCGAAAGCCACCACCTTGTGTTGTCTGCCTGCAAATGGGATACCCTGGATCTAGTCTGCCTCTCGTATGGCTTGGAGTAGGGGTTCCAGGTAAAGTGCGTACAGTAGCGGGGATAGGGGGCAACCCTGTTTTGTTCCCCTTTGTAGCTTAAATGGTTGTGATGTTATGCCATTTACTACTATCCGCACTTGGGGGCCCTTGTAATTCGCCTTAACCATCTGCAAATGGGTGCCACTGAGCCCCATCTTTTCCATGGTCTTAAAGAGGAACGACCACTCCACACGGTAAAAACGCTTTTTCGGCGTCTAGTGATAATAGGACCACTGGGATGTTTGTTTTGTTTACTTTTTCTCTAAGGTGTGCAACCCTCCTTAATTTGTCTGCTGTTTGCCTGCCTTTTATAAAGCCTGCCTGCCTTTTATAAAGCCTGCCTGGTCCCGATGCATCAGGTCTGGCAGGAGCCTCTCCAATCTGTTGGCCAGGATTTTTGTGTATATTTTAGCGTCCACGTTAATGAGCGCTATTGGTCTGTAGGACGATCTTTCCTCAGGGTCCTAGCCAGGTTTCAATATAAGGGCGATTTTGGCTTCCTTCATGGAGGTAGCTATTTGACCATTGTCTTTGAAGGTATTAAAGAGTTGAGTCAATTGTGGTACCAGTATCCACGCACAAGTTTTATAAAATGATGCCGTATAGACGTCAGGGCCTGGAGCTTTGCCCGTGGGCAGCTTTACTATGACCCCCCCTTACCTCGTCCTCCGTTATCTCTTGGTGTATGGTATTCTGGGCTTCCCTGCTTATTCCCTGTAGCCCTAGCTTTTCCAGGAACTCCTCCTGTACCTGGGGGACCTGTGATGTGTATAGTGTCTCGTAAAAATTGACCAAGCTTTCCTGGATGTCCTCCATTTATGTGGTTCTTTCTCCAGCCTCAGTTTTTAGGGCCTTGATTAAGTTTCTCGACTGAGCCCCCTAAGGAGACGCGTTAGTAGGGCATCCGCCTTATTTGCCTTTGCGTAGTATTTCTGCTGTACATAGACAAGGGCCCCCTCTGCCTTTTTAGTCCGCAAGATCCCAAGTTGACCTACTGCCCTTCTGTATTCCCTCTGGTTATTTCTGTTGGGTGCCTTTGCCACCTTTTCCCTTGACTCTTCTACTTCTGCCTCCAGCTGTTTCGCCAAGGTCTGGAGCTGATTTTGTCTGTGTGCTTTGGCTGCTACGATTTCTCCCATCATCGATACCTTAAACGCGTCCCATCTAATATCTTCCCCCGTTTCCCCCATTTTATTATTCTCAAAGAAGTGTCTCAGCTTTTCCTCCAACTCTTCCCCAAGGAAAGGGTCCCTCATTAGGTATTCTGGGCATTTCCATCCCCAAACTCCCCTCCTCCCGTTCCCCAGTTCTAGTTGCATTGATATTATTTTGTGATCTGCAATTCCCATGGGGCCAACCTCTATCTCCTTGGCCCTACCCACCAATTCAGCAGAGATCCAAATATAGTCTATTCGTGATCGAGTTGCATGAACTTCAGAAAGGAAGATGTAGCCCTCCGCATTTCCTTGGAGTTCCCGCCACACATCCCTTAATCCCATGCCAGACATTCTCTCCCTTAGCTCTGGCAAGGCCACAGCGTCCCCTCCCGAGTTTTTATTTCCCAATCTATCTCTGGCTCTGTCCCAAGCTATGTTCAGGTCTCCCATTATAAATATATGTCCCCGTGACTGCTCCTCTATTTTTCCCAATACGCCCTGCAGGAAAGCCTCCTGTCCAGAGTTGGGTGCGTAGATGACCACTATTGTGTATGCCCCGTCTCACATTTTTACTTTTACATATTTGCCCTCTTTATCCCTTATGGTCTCCTCAATTCTGAAATTCACTGTGTTCGGGATAGCCAAGGCCACACCCCCCAGTGATTTTGTCGCCCATGCTGCGTGGAGTATTTGGTCAAATACCCTTAACCTGAGCCGGTTCTGGTCCCTGTGGAGTAAGTGCGTCTCTTGTAGCCCCAGGAAATCTGGTTTTCCTTTTTTCGTGAAGAGCTCTAGCTTTTTCCTCTTCAGTGGGGAGTTAAGGCCCCTAACATTATGGGTTACCCACTTGACTATGGATTTCTCTTCTTCTCCTTCTCTGTGTGTCTCCCACGACTGTCTTCCTTCCTCCACTGTCCCGCTCTCGGACCCTGGCTCTGAATATCCTTGCCCACTTTGATCCCTGATAGGCACATTTCCCCCCCCCCATCCCTCCCTTCTCGCCCTCCCTACCCCCCCCAACCCTGAAGACCCTGTTTTTGGGACTTCCCGCCTCCCCCCTCCTCTCAGGCATCTTCGCCCTCTCTGGTCCCATGATGTTCGCTCCTCACTCCTCTATCCCTCTTTGTGCACCTTTCTGTCCACCACCCCATATTTCACATATTCGCTCCGGGTTATTGCCCCTTCGGTCCCTGCCCTCTCTTTCGCGGCTGTTTCTTTGCCCCATTCCTTCCCGTGGGGCCCCGTAGTGCAGGTCTCCTTCTCCCCTCACCCACCACTGATCATTCCCATGGCCTAGGTCTTGTTTTCCTTCCTGCATTCGGTAATTTCTCTGGGCTGGCATACCTCGCAAAGGCAGTTAGGACATCCCTGGGTCTGCTGTTCTGATTCTTGTTGAGGCGGCAACCTCTATGAACCCTGTCCAGCTCTATTTTGTCGGGGATAGCTTCCCCCAGCAGGTCCGCATATATTTCCTGCAGATTCTCCTTTAAGTCTCTGTATGACATTGTTTCCGGCAACATCTTCACCCTAATGTTGATCCTTCGGGACCGATTTTCTAGGTCTTCCATACTGATTTCTAGATTTCGCGTTGCAGTATCTAGTCTCTCGATTGCTTCACTATTCTCCATTGTTTCTCTGCCCACCTCTTGTAGGCCTTTTTCTATGAAGTCAGTCCTCTCTCCCAACTGGCCCACCTCCTGCTTGATTTCTGCCACAGCCTGGTTTATATCTGTTCTTATTAATTGGAATTGGTCCTGGAATGTTCTTGCCAGCGTGTTTTGCAGGTAGAGCATCTCCCTGTGTAAGTTGTGGAAGTCTTAGAGGGAGATTTGTGCTGCCGGTCCTAGCTCAGCCGCCTGGTCTTGGTTCGGGGCTCCTTGTTGATCCCTGCGCTCATTGCTGGTGTCTTTGTTCGCCCACATTATAATATGGGGGCCCCGAGTTTTCTCCCTGTGGAATTCCATTTGTTCTGCTCTTGTTCTTGGCAGCCATACTTGCGAGGCCTGGTGTATAATCGTTTGTCAGTTATCGGTGCGTAAGGGGTTTGGGCCTCTGCCTTAATTTTCCTCTGAACCCTTCGTCTGGGTCTGGTGCGCTGTGCACTGACCGTTCGTGGTAAGTAAGGTGTCAGATTTTATCTGAGCCGGGGAGGTGGGGGGGTCCTGTCTCTCCTCTCCTCTAGGCTGCTTTGCAATTCTTAGTCGCTGATCCAAGTCTCTCACCCCCTTCCAGTATGCCCGGTCTATTCCTCCCTTCCGCTTTTGTGCCCAGTGAATGCCTTTGTGGGCTCCCCTGGTGCTTAGTTCCAGGGTATCCAGTCTTGCTTCCTAGGACTCTCGGTTATTTCCACCCCTTTACCGGTAGCTGTGGATGTCGAGTGGTGGAGGGGAGGCGGGTTCGCCTGGCAAGCACAGTTCTTGCCCTCCGGGCTCGTTGCTGGATGAGTCAGGATCTGGTCCGTCTACTCGTTGAGGGGTTGGGGGCTGCTCTTGTGGGTCACCCCCCCTCCGTGTGCTGGAGGGGACCGGATTTTCGTGTTCCCCTGGGCTAGTGTCCGCCCGTATGGCTCTCCTCTGGCTGGAGACCCCCCCCCATGGATTGCAGCTTTTCGCTAGGCGGTTTGCCTTGTCCCTGTTTTGGGCTCGGGGGAGCAGACCCGGGCCCCCCGCTCCTCCCAGACTTACCTTGCTGGCCCTGGCGCTGGGAGGCGTCGGGTCTCTGTGTATGCGTTCCTTCTGAGGCTTGCCTTGCGGCTAGATTTGTCCGCTTTTCCTCTGCACTGTTTGGAACTGATCTGATAGGTGTCAGGAAACGTGTGGTAGTTCTCGGCGCCTCTGGTCCTCGCCTCCGGCTCCCTGGAGTGGATGCCGTTGTTTCCTCCTTCGCCGTCCCCGGCGGTGCTTGTCGTTGTGGGTCGGCGAGTCCCGATCCTGGCTGTTGTGTGCCGCGAGGTGGCTCGGTCTCTGGATACCTGTCCCGGCTCGCCCCGTCCTCTCGGTGGGCTGCGGATCCTTTCCCTGGATTCTGGGCCGGGCCACCGCTTCTCCGGCCTTCAATTCGTCCGGCGCCAAAGGCCTTGGAGCTCGCTTCCAAGGGTGGCGCCTGGTGCCCCCCCCACACCCTCAGAGTGGGGCTCTTTCTTCCCGTTTTCCGCTTCTGTGGTGCCCGATTGGGGTGGTGGAACCGTTATCCGGCAGAGGGGCTCCGGAGCGCCATCGACAATCCGTCGCGTTAGTTTTTAAAAACCATTTCAAGCTTTCAAAAATTTAAAATGCTTCAAAAGATTTAAAATGGCAAACACCACAGGCAATGATTTAAAACGAAGCATGTGAAAATGCTCGGGTAATAATTTTTTTTTTTTTTAAAGTCCCAAAAAGAAACCATGTGAACAGTTTAGGGGGAAAGAAAACTCAGCAAAATGGGTCTGAAATACTGGTTGGATTAAAAAACCACCACATTGATACAAGTCTCAGAAGACTCTCTGTTCAGATCGTGAAGTTCTAGCTTGAATTTGTTTTGTAGTGCGGTCCTGGACTAGGCCAGATTGGCGGCAAAAACAACACCTGGATGCACATTGCACAGGGCTGATATACACCTTCAGCACTTCTACTCAACCAATGGTAAGTAGGGAAAACACATCCTCACCTGCCTGCGTGACTGGGTCAAGTGCTTCACTGGATTTTTCTTTCTGGGGCACAGGTGTTTAGGTTGACACACCGACGCTTGGAGCGATGCTGCTGCAGTGAAAATAAAACAGGTACCCAAGGATACATGGGTCTACCTGAGACTTCAAAATTAAGATTAGATGAGCAGGGGTTAAAACCAACTCTTGGGTGTTTGGCATCAGCTAGTAAGCAGGATGTAACGCTGGGAACCCGGGAGAGAGTACACAGTGCAATGTAAATGCAACTGCCACATGAGACGTGAACTTTCAGTACCACCCCAAACTGGACATGAGAATGGAATAGCCTCAAAAATAGGTTTGATATTGCAGATTGTGACTCCTAATTATACCTTTAAAATAGCCCCACCATCACCAACAGCAAAATACAGTTGTTTTAAAAAAAAGCATTCTTACCATCTACCATCGGCAAGTCATACTACAGATGTCAGGATTTTTTATGGTGCCATCGCTGCTGGCGGACTTTGCTGTCCAAGATGGGATGATAAGAGCCAATTGTGTTCCAACAATTGAAAAGTACAATAAAAAAAATATGGACGTACCAGATTGACCGTACCAATAATTGCGCAATACACTCTGCCAGTTGGCACCCCACCCAGCTCCCTCCCCCCGGACACAAAAGGGACCTAGGGTGCAGGGTCCTACCGGGAAATCTCCAAAGTTCCCTACAGGCCAGTCCACCCCAGCTGGCAGAGAGAAGTCAGAGCACAGAGCTGAAAATGTGACTCAGTCACAGAGACAAAAAATATTAGAGCGAGAGAAAGAGCATCAGCTTGTTATATTTTACCCTTTCTATTCCCTGCCTAGAATAGTTGAGAAGTCCAGCCTGCAGGCATTCCAATCATTCATTTACATATCTTAAGTAGAATCTGATGCAGTAGTTCTCAACTCACTGAGCTAAGTTTCGAAACATCAAGTAATAGCCATGTAGCTTTTACTACAGTTCGGTGACAGTGCTGACTTAGCAGCAAACTGCTGCCGCTGCCATGCCAGACAAAAAGGCCCCTGGCTTCTCTGCAACATAGGGTGTCCCATGAAGGCAAATGCCTGGCACCCACAGCAGGAAGATAAAGATGAATTCCACTTTAAATTACTTCTATGGCAGCGGTGCACCCAAAGTACTGTTGGTAATGCAGTGATTTTAGTACATCCAGGGGTGCATAGACTCGCTCTGTAGTAGATTGCTACTGGGTAATAGCTCAGGAGGATGACAGACCATTGCTGAGACGTTACATATACGAAATATAATTATGTGTACTGATATAAATGTTGTTTCTTTTAATGCGTTTAATGTTGAATTTAACCAAAACAATAAAAAAACAAAAAAATCTATGCAAAACTTGTTAATCGAATGGCTTTTTGCAATTGCTGTAAAATGTGTGGCCAAGGGATGGGTTGGGGTATTTCTGCCTCTGTAGTGAAAACAAAAGTTGGCACCCATGAACCCAGTTTAATTTCCTAATAACTGCCGTCAGAAAAATTGAAGCATTTATTTGTGATTAACCCGTTTCATAAACATAACATCTTTACAAATATAACCTGCGATAAAACACAAAGCAAGGGGAACACAAATTACATAGTATTGGTGGTCCGACAAACATTTTTTAGAAAAAAAAAATAAACACATCTCTAAGAAAACTAGTGAACGCAAGTTTCAGCAGCATACCTTTTTCTTATGAACGTGTAAAATGCACATTTGAACAAAAATAATGCGTCCAGCATGTAGAATGCCTGCTTTCAACAGTGACCGCCCCCCACCCCCCTTCCTGCCACAGTGATATTCATGGCCCATTGATATCCGTGGTGTCCCTTTCAGGACAGAAGAAAAGAAACGGAATGAGCAAACAGAGCCAAGAAATGCCCAAGTTACGGCTAGGCAAAGGAGCACCGCAAAGAATAGGTCACAGAGCCCCCAGCTCCACTCTCCGAAGCGGGGGGCTAGGTAAAGCCTAGTCATGGCCGAGGCAGGCCGGGTCACGAAATCCGGCCAGACATCTGATGCCGGATCTCAGATCCGGCCAGAGCCGTCCCATGGACTAGAGGGGTGACAAGGCAGGGGAGCCGGTGTTGTACGATATCTGGCTCCCTCAAAGCAGATGGCTGGAGCCCAGCAATTTGCCATGGGGGAGCCAGCATACAACACCGGCAAGGCACGATTCTGCCCCTGCTCGCCTCCTCTCCCCAGTGGCCCCAAGTTGGGGTGCACAGAGGGACCAGCAATGCAGTAATCCGGCCCTCCTGCTCGCCTCCTCTTCCCACGCGTTCGCCTTCGTGGGTCCAAAGGGGGAGAGGGAAGCAGAAGGAACGGCAAAGGCCTGAAACGCTTGCTTCCCGGCACCCCCTCCAACTGGGGTGTAGGGGGCTCAGCCGAGAATCTGGCTGGGGATAATACCAGCCAAGAACACACAAAGATCTGCTGTTGCTGCAACCAAAATCAAAATAGGAAAAACAAACCCAATGGCACCTAAATACACCTGGCTGGCGCTCCAAAGCTCTCACGAGGTATAAACGCCTCATAAATACACAAACATCTGCCCGTGCCTGGCATGAGTGCTCCTTCCTCTGCGATTCTCTTCCCAAGCACATATAGACGTCCTACCTGAAACGTCACGACGACTTAACAGAAATACATCAAATAAGTCAAGACACCATAAAAGGTATTTTAGAAAGTATCTGCAAACTTTTAAACAAACACACATTAGATTGATAATGAAAGCAATAAGGCCTCCCTTAAGGGTAGCGACTCATTCCCACCCGAGATACAGACCATAGCAACAGCCCACCCACTCTTCTTCACGTGACTTCCTACGTCATCATTGTGATTTTTCCAGAACAATGAAGCAGTTCCGGAGCAATTTCATTGAGCGCTGAGTGGGATTCGGGAAGCGGGAAGGCTGTGGCTGCCGGTGCATGTGGGCATTTTCTTCAGGATACCAGGAACGTTTCTGCAAGACCCTGGAGCGTCCGACTTCGTCTTGTCCCTAGTCATTTTTGTGAGCGGGAACAGGGAAGGCACTGGCTGCCAGGCTGCAAGAGCAGCAGCAATCTGTGTGCTCTGGGCTGGCTGAGAACACAATTTGCATTTTCTTCGGGATACCGTGAACGTTCCTGCAAGACACCAGGTTGAGAAGGGGAGCAGAAAATTACATTTACTTTAAAAATCATGTTCAGCTTGGGTCTGGAGGGAGGGATAGGGACACAGTGGTGTGGGTCTGGAGGGAGGTAAAGGGACACAGTGGTGTGGGTCTGGAGGGAGGGTTGGGGTACACAGTGGTGTGGGTCTGGAGGGAGGGATATGGACACAGTGGCGTGGCTCTGGAGGGAGGGATAGGGACACAGTGGCGTGGCTCTGGAGGGAGTGGATGGAGGCACATTGGTGTCGGTTTGATGGGAGGGATGAGGCACATTGGTGTGGGGGAGGGATGGGGCACATTGGTGTGGTTCTGGGCAGGGAGGGATGGGCCATCTTGGTTTGGGTTGGATGGGGACATCGGGGTGGGTCTGGATTGAGGGCACATTGGTGTGGGTTTGATGGGAGGGACGGGCACATTGGTCTGGGGAGGGTTGGAGTACAGTGGTGTGGGTCTGGAGGGAGGGATAGGGACAGTGGTGTGGGCCTGGAGGGAGGGATAGGGACAGTGGTGTGGGTCTGGAGGGAGGGATAGGGACAGTGGCGTGGGTCTGGAGGGAAATTTGGGGTACACTGGCGGGAGGGTTAGGGACACAGTGGTGGGTCGGGAGGGAAGGTTGGGGTACACTGGAGGGAGGGTTAGGGACACAGTGGTGTGGGTCGGGAGAGATAGGGACACAGTGGTGGGGGTCGGGAGGGATAGGGACACAGTGGTGGGGGTCGGGAGGGATAGGGACACAGTGGTGTGGGTCGGGAGGGAAGGTTGGGGTACACTGGAGGGTTAGGGACACAGTGGTGTGGGTCTGGAGGGAGGGATAGGGACACAGTGGTGTGGGTCTGGAGGGAGGGTTGGGGTACACAGTGGTGTGGGTCTGGAGGGAGGGTTGGGGTACACAGTGGCGTGGGTCTGGAGGGAGGGTTGGGGTACACAGTGGCGTGGGTCTGCAGGGAGGGATAGGGACACAGTGGCGTGGGTCTGGAGGGAGGGATAGGGACACAGTGGCGTGGGTCTAGAGGGAGGGATAGGGACACAGTGGCGTGGGTCTAGAGGGAGGGATAGGGACACAGTGGTGTGGGTCTGGAGGGAAGGTTGGGGTACGAGGGAGGGTTAGGGACACAGTGGTGTGGGTCTGGAGGGAGGGTTAGGGACACAGTGGTGTGGGTCTGGAGGGAGGGATAGGGACACAGTGGTGTTGGTCTGGAGGGAGGGATAGGGACACAGTGGTGTGGGTCTGGAGGGAGGGATAGGGACACAGTGGTGTGGGTCGGGATGGAGGGATAGGGACACAGTGGTGTGGGTCGGGATGGAGGGTTAGGGACACAGTGGCGTGGGTCAGGAGGGAGGGTTAGGGACACAGTGGTTTGGGTCTGGAGGGAGGGTTAGGGACACAGTGGCGTGGGTCTGGAGGGAGGGATAGGGACACAGTGGCGTGGGTCTGGAGGGAGTGATAGGGACACAGTGGCGTGGGTCTGGGGGGAGGGATAGGGACACAGTGGCATGGGTCTGGGTAGAGGGATAGGGACACAGTGGCGTGGGTCTGGGGGGAGGGATAGGGACACAGTGGTGTGGGTCTGGGGGGAGGGATAGGGACACAGTGGTGTGGGTCTGGGGGGAGGGATAGGGACACAGTGGTGTGGGTCTGGAGGGATGGGGCATCTTGCCTTGTGGATGAAGGGATGGTGGCCTCTTGGTGGGGTCTGCAATGGGTGGGGGCACATTGGTGTTGGTCTGCAGGGAGGGATGGGGCATCCTGGTTTGGGTTGGATGTGGACATCGGTGTGGATCTGGAGGGAGGGGATGGGGTGTATTGGTGTGGGTTTGATGTGAGGGACAGGCACATTGGTCTGGGGGAGGTATGGGGCACATTTGTGTGGGTCTGGAGAGGGATGAGGGCATATTAGTGTGGGTCTGGGGGATGGATGGTGGTATCTTGGTTGGGGTCTGCAATGGATGGGGGCACACTGGTGTTGGTCTGGAACAGGTATGGGGCATCCGATAGTCTGGAGGGTGGGATAGGGCATCCTTGTGAAGGTGGGATGGGGACATCTGTGTGCATCTGGAGGGTGGGATGGAGCATCTTTGTGTTGTTCTGGAGGGAGGGATGGGGCTCGAGGGAGCGGATGGAGGCACATTGGTGTTGGTTTGATGGGAGGGACAGGCACATTGGTGTGGGGGGAGTGATGGGAGCACATTGGTGTGGGTCTGGGCAGGGATGGGGCACATTGGTGTGAGTTGGATGGGGACATCAGGGTGGGTCTGGAGTGAGGGCATGGGGGCACATTGGTGTGGGTTTGATGGGACGGGGAATATTGGTGTGGGTCTGGAGGGAGGGATGGTGGCATCTTGTTGGTGTCTGCAATGGATGGGGCACATTGGTGTCACCCTGAAACAGGTATGGGGCATCTGTTGGTCTGAAGGGTGGCATGGGCATATTGGTGTGGGTCTGGAGGGAGGGGATGGGGCACATTGGTGTGGGTTTGATGGGAGGGATGGGGATGCAAGATTTGGAGCAGTACCCTTTGGGTGCACTACAACAACCAATAGGAACCCAACCTTTGGTATAAGACTGTCCTACGCAGGTTGGTAGTGTGGCTGCGCAGCCAGGCTTATCTCAAGAGGGGTCAATGTGAGCAGTAGGGTCGTTACACAGAGATTCACAGTACCAAATAAACACTTACACAAGGTTTCTTGATTAAACAATTATTAATTTATTTAACAGTCAGTTTGAATAAGCATTCTTCAGAAGGGGCAATATATAGTAACACACACATACATTCCAAAATACACACTCTTCGTTTCCCTAAGTCAGCAAGTACCTGTTAGGCAGAAACCTGTGCAGTTCCCTTAGGGACCACTGCAAAAAGTTTAACACTACAGGTGTTAGCAGTAAACCCAATTGGTAGCAGTCTGTACCACCCAGATTTACCTGGTAGCTGTGGCTGAGCAGTCAGACTTCTCTCAAGAAGAGTTAGGCAGTATATAGAGTATACACATTAGGTACAAAAAATACAGTAGCACAAGTAAACACTGACCAGAGCTTTTGGTATAAAAAGTATATAATTATTTATTTAAAAACACTTGTAAAAATTCACTGGCACTAATGTCAAGCAAGTTCAAACACAGTCATTAGGAATATATACACCTCCCTGATTAATTTTTCGATAAGTCTTAGGAAAAGAACACCACTTATTATCAACACAGAGTTGAGCGCTTAACCAAGATGGCACTCCAATAATTATTTAAAAAAGGGAGAGAAAAGGCAGAAATAGGAAAACGCACAATACCAACTTTTAAAGAACCACAGCAAGTCAAGAAAGGCAGGGTCCACTGTAGAGCAAAAAGTTCATAGGCCAGGCTCACTCTTGGAGAGCAAGGCGGAATGTGCCCAAGATCACACAGTTTAAGTACACTTTAAAAGTCTTTGCAGATAGTTCAAAAACGAGTTAGATCAGTTCAGAAAAGTTAGTTAACAGGTCCCAGGTCACCCCAGGATAGAGAGTCAAGGATTTACGGGACACCTTGAAAAGTCTGTTGCAAGGGAGACCAGGCGGGACACAGTACCTGAAATGGTGAGAAAGCTCCAGCAGGGGCAGTTGTTCCTGGCAGCGGGTGCAAGTCGGTGCATCATCCAGGGGAAGAGAAGATCTCGACGTGGAGGAAAGCTGGAGGTCGTTGCACTGCCAGGGAAGAAACCAGCCGCGGAGTTTCCCGGTTAAAAGGTACTCCCCTTTTATTCGCTGTAGTGGTGAAGCGTGGCTATCCGGCTGCCGGGGTGCTTGGCAAGGGCGATTCGACCACGAGACGATCCAGGGAGGCGAAAAGAGGGCGAACTGGTTAACCTCACCAGTTCAAAGGAAGAAGACTCTACTGGAAGAAGATCTTCTCGGTCGTTGGGAAGTGGCGAGTCGGTTCAGCAGGGCTCCACCGGCGGTGTTGTCGTTGCAGGTCGGCTCAGCTTCTCCCTCTTCGGTTTCTTTAGGTCCTGGGCGACTTCTCAAGTTCCAGTTATGCAGAAAACCCCCATTCATCAGTCCTAGCTGTCACTCAAACATGCTAACATGGCTCACCACTGGGCCAATCACACAAGAGTGCGACTTGAGTTGCCGAGGCAACTCCGTCCAGGGTGCCTATTCCCCCCCCCTCCCACACATCCTGTAGACCCAGACAGAGTGGCACCACTTTTGGAGGCTTCTATGCAGAAGCCTGCCAAAAGTGGAACAAAGGGCTCAACTTGGGTTGGAGTTACAGAGGCGAACACAAACGCCATCTTAAAATGGAGTCCTGGCAAAAGGACCCAACCGGGGAATAAATATTAAATAAATAACCCAGCGGTATCTTTAACATTGCACCAAAAAAGTGGTGCATTTAAAATGAATGGGAAAATCCCATAGGAAATATTTGCGTGGTAACCACTGCCACCAGCCAGAAACTCGACAAGGGGGGACTGGACAGTGCCCCCCCTTGGAAAACAGACCCAGGGGCAATCTAATTACCCCTACCAGTACTTCCACAATATGATGGTTTGTACTGGTTCTGTTCACAATTTAAGACTAGTAAAGTCAATGGTGACTTTACATGCCCTGGGAGACAGTAGTCAGTCCCAGGGTATGGAGTCTATGTTTGGGGGCCACTATGATACCCCTGTGTTACTGCACGGAGGGTGCTGTATAACACACTTACCAAAAACACATGAAGCACTATGGAGTAAAAGACCCCATAGCCCATAAAACACATTACAAAGTCAAAGGACACTCTCAAATCATGCCTAAGAGTGGGAGAAAGAGAGTCTCACTCTTAGCAGGAGAAAAAAATAAACCCCAAAAATCTAGCAAAGCTGCTGGGGTACTCACTAGGTTTGGTGAATTAGCCTTAACAGAGAATTCTCCCTAACAGTACCCATTTGGGATGGCACACACACTTTCTACACCCTCAGGTGACTAGGACACTGTGGACATTAATATATCACTGGTACATTTAGAGCAATACTGAGATGAGTGTTAAAGTAAAAGAGGTTTCAGAATAAAACAAGAGATCACACAAATATTCTGAAGCAGGCAAGTACTTTTGAACCCCTTAATGCAAAGTAAGTTAACCCTTAGGTAAGGCACACAAGCAGAGGAGAGAAGAGTCATTCAGGGAGCCAGGAGAGCCAAAGTCAAGGGGAGCTGAAGCACCTCTTGCAGGTAAGTAAAGGTTTTGCACAATGTTTTTAGAAGTCTTTGTAGAAACAGAAGAATCAATGTAGGGCCACAAGCTGTTAGGCTTGTGAGGTGTAGAAGATGCAATCAACTCTACAGAAGCAACCAAGACAAGTCTCAACTGAGAACAAGTAAGGCTACACAACAAGAGGTAAGTTCTCTTAAACTGTAAAGTACCTTTAATTAGAAGAGTTCGAGAGGATGTCCAGACGGACTTACTTTGGAGTTGATTGGTCCCACCAACTCAAGGGGAGAAGTCGTCCTTGCAGGGCTTCTCTAGTCAAGGCGAATTTGGAGCTTCAGCACAGCAGCAGGGCTTTACCGGGCAAACCAACGGTCCAGGAGTTGCAGCAGGCGTCTCTTCCCAGTTCTCCTTCGGATTCCTTCGTCCAGTGGTCGACTGCTTTCCAAGCCAAAAAGCCCCGTCTTTTATGCAGGTTGCTGTCCTTGGCGGACAGCCAGCCGGCCAATCAACTTTGGGTGCATTCCTGTAACCAAGAGGATTAAGCACAGGGAATTTCGGGCACCTCCCTCACTTCCTGCCCCTGCTAGACATACTGGAGCCAGAGAAATGGGCTTCACTTGTGAATCCCACCAAAGACAAAATGAACAAAGGGACCAAACCTGGTTTGGTGTGCATAGTTAATCTCAAGAAGTACCGTTCCAGCAAGAAATGGCAAAAAAAGAAGACTGGGCCATTTTGACAAAAATGGCACCCATGGGTGCTGTACTGGAGCTGCAAACGCAGCCGATTGTGTGTGCTGGGTCTAGAAAGTTACAAATGTAAATAAAGTTAATTTCGCTTCACTGCTCTTGGAAACAGTAGTTTATCCAAAAGAAGGTTTTTAAACCTTTGGGAAATCTAAAAGACTTCCCTGTGCCACTGCACTGAAGGTGCTGTGTGCCACAATGTTACAAGATGCCTATGGAGTTTGTCAGACTCCAAAAAACAAAGAAAAACACAGAAAATTACACAAGAGTGGGGAAAAGGGTCTCACTCTCTCCACGTTAAAAATTAAATTTGGCAGAGTCAGCAGAGTCTTGGAGTCTGCTGGTCTGTCGGGGTGCTGCTGCTGTGTGGAGATAGTGTGCTCACTACCTCTATTGTTCCTTTCAAATACCCTGTGAGTCCGCGGAGCAGAGTCTTGGAGTCAGAGTCGTGAGGGGTGACTCGTGACTCCCAGACATCCGACTCTGAAAAAACACAAGGACTCCGACGAACAACGGCGCCGGATCTCATCATCGATGCCTCGCCACGCTGGAGGCGGATCCACTGACCCGTCAGAAACTGCTCCAGCAACAATGGAAGACGTCAAACACCCAAGGTGAGCCCGTTTGCGCTGCAATAGACTATCGCCTCCGCGGTAGCTGCTGAGGTTGCTATTGCCTCGTGTTCACCTTCTGAGACGCCCTGTGTGTACAGACTGATATAAATCGCCGCCTGCAAAATCAGTGACAATGTTGCAGCGCCAAACATTAATCATGAATTTCATAACGCTGCCGCTATTGATATCCATAATGACAATGCTGTACCTCAGCTTGAATCGGCCGCAGGCAGTAGGCATCTAAATGCACATTTAAATGCACACCTGTGCCACTCATCTTTCATGTCGTAACACACAAGAAGCCTGGAAACCTACAAATGGTACTAACAGATCTCGAACTATTAGAATTAAGTGAATGTTCAAACACTTCACAAACATTTTGTCTGGAGCAAGACAATACTGAAATACTGAGACAACTAAAAGCAGACACTAATAAAGCACCGGAGAAAGTCGAGCCAAAACCTCCTACTGTGGTCGACGCGACTCCCATAATTGGGTGTAGCATTTCTGAAAAAGGCGGCCTCGAAAATAGTGGCTCTCATGGAAAAAAGCCAATAACAACTGTAACAAAAGCAACTTGTATTACAGAACGTCCCAAAGCGTTCGAAATCGCTTGCAAACCTTCTAACAAGGACGGTTCTGAAAGTGACTGTGCATGTCTTGATGAAGCACTTGTAATTAAACCAAAAGACATCTTAAATGGAAATAATACAGTTTACATAGTCTCAAATGTCTCACAATCAGGCGTCCCGCCAAGTAGAAACACCATCGAGTGCTTCTGTTTCTATCAAGCCCCGACGTTGGATAAATCCTACAGAACTGTACCATCCACGCCATGTGCTAAAGCTGGAGCAAGTAATACCGTGTCGGGAACATTAAGATTTCACTTTGCTGTTGCCTGGGTAGTAAGATTAGCAGCACGGTTAAAAGCTGATTTCTTGAATATCAAAATCGAAAATAATTGGAGATGGAACTTGTTCACTTAACCGGATTGACAAACTTGGACTCACATTGACAGAACAGAACCCTCTGACATCCATACAATTATCGCCACATTCAGAATTGCGAAAACTCCCAAAAAGAATATTCTTGCAAAAAACTGGCGATTTATCCAGCACTCCTCCTTAAAATGAATATCCTGCCAAGTGCCAATCCAAATTCAACCCAACGATCCAAAGAAGAAGCGAAATCAAATTGTGCAACTGGAAAATCAAAAGGAGATGCAGACAATTCTACTTCTTCACTTAGTGCGTCCTGTTATATGGAGACCAACAACTCACAAATAAACAACATCCATCAATGGCAGCTGGGTTGCAAATCTATAACAATGTACTAGCGGCCCGTTGTGAACTGGTCTAGCTTCCAGCCCTGAGTTGGGGGCATGCACTGTGGTGATTGCGAGAGGTTCCCCCCACATTGTAGCTGGACGAAGAAGAATCTACCTTCCTTGTCTGCTTTTGAGCCTATTATTTGGGCGTCAGATAGGTGTCTAAACGCTATGAGGAGCCCTCGAGCCTTGCTCTTGTCGTTGGCCTGCAGAACCTGGGGGTTCCCTCTGAACTTCATTCTGTATTTGTCTTGATTACGGATATGGGTCTCCTGGAGCGTCACAATGTCTGGTTTGGTATCCTGGAGGAGGTTTTCCAGTTTCTGTCTCTTAGCTGGTGTGTTTAGTCCTCTAACATTGAGAGTTAGTATTTGGATCCATTTTCTGCTACCCATACATCGTTACGCCCTGAGAGTAACCATGTTGCAGCGATCCCCCTCGATTTCACCCACCCACCCCCACTTCGCTCTCGCCCCCTCCGGCTGGACTCAGCTCAACTTCCCCAGGCCTTAACGTCGTCCTAGGTTGCCGGGTCTCGTTCCCATCATTCCCCTGCTTTCCCCTGTTTCCAAGACCGGTCACCTCCCCCCCCCCCCCCCCCCCCGTCTCCACGAGCCGACCCTTAGGCTGACATTCCTCTTGTAACCCCACTGGGTCTTAACCCTTGTCTCGTGATCCCCGTCGCTGCTGTTAAGTGGGCGGCCTATTCAGCCTGGGGGCTTCGGTTGCTGCCCCCCTGGGCCCCACAATTGTTTGCATCTGGTCTTTGACCCCTCTGCTCTTCTCCACTCCCATGGCTTAACTTGGTGGCTTTCATGTTCTGGCCTCCTATTAGGTCCTCCCCCTGCATCCCCTTCTTCAATATTCAGGATCTTGAGTCACTTATCCAATGAGGTGATGCAGTGTTGGCGCCCTCCCCACTTGAAGACCATTCCAAAGGAGAACGTCCACCTGTATCTTATCTGGGCTTTGGTCACCGGGTCCATTTGCCTCCTCTTTGCCTCCTCTTTGTTAGTGTGTATTTGGCCAGGTCGTGGAAAAGTTCTATGACGGTGCCGTTCACCTTTATCCGGGTTGCTTTCCTCGCCGCTTGAGGATCGATTCTTTTTGGTCGTATCTCTACCTACAAACGCTCCAGTTGTAGTTTTCTTGGGGACCGCTCAGTTCTCGGGTCATCCCCTTTGCTTTTGCTGCCATGGGGTCTTGTTTTTAACACTGCTTATTGCTCCTTTTTCGGATCGCAGGGGAGGAGCACGCCCCTCGCGATGGAGTGGTCACGGCGGCCATCTTGGAATCTTCTTATGAAGCCTTTCTCTGCCCTTTCTTGAGTAATCTTTCTTCTACCACACTTACCAATCTGGTTTTCGTCCAGGACATGGCAAAGAGGGGGTGCTGGTCTCCAACGTGGACAATGTGGTTTGGCTGCACGACTTGGGCGGCGTCAGTGCTTTATTGTTACTCTACTTATCTGCCGCCTTTGAGACCATTGACCGTGCCGTCTTGCTCATCGGGCCAGCCTTTCTGGTGGCGTTCTTTCCTGGTTTTCTTGGTTTCTCTCTGACCAAACAGTCAGTGTCCCGCCCCCCTTTTCATTCTGTGCCCACTGCCTTGACATGTGGAGTCCCTCAGGTTTCCTCCATCTTCCAGGTTTTGTTTAACATGTACATGCAACCTCTTACCAAGCTTATCTGTTCTCATGGTTTCCAATGTCATTCTTAACAGATGACACAGATCCTGGTCCGTTTAGATCTCTCGCTCTTGTTGCGACAGCGACCAGATTTAGGGCCTGCCTTGAAGCTGTGGGTGCATGGATGTGTAATAGCTGGCTCAAGTTGAACGGGGGAAAAAAAATGGAGGTGTTGGTGGTGGGCCCTCCTTCCTCTGTGTTTTGGACACCCCTCTTTGTGGCCATCTTTAGGGGTAAATATATTATCTGAGATTCCGCAGACAGAAAAGCTAAGTCCAGTATGTCAAAGGGGCCATCTTCAACTGAAAACCCCCTAGTAAGGTTATTGGTTTACTCCTTTCTCAGTTACGTGCCCCTGTGGTGTCCTCACTTGTTATGTCCTCCATGGACCACTGCAACACCATATTTCTGGCACAACCCGTCTACCTCTTATGGCACCTTGAGGTCCTGCAGAACTCTGCAGCCATACTAGCCACTTACACACCTAGTTGTGCTAAGATTACTCCAGTTGTGCACTATCTTCATTGGCTACCCATTGCCAAGCCATTCAGGTCAATGCCTAATGTCTAGTTCATCATGCCTTTTATGGAACTGGGGCAGAATATCTACAGGACAAATTCTGTCTGTACATTCCTGCTCGGCCACTCCGCTTGGCGAATGCCTGATGTTAAATACTGACAAAACTGCCTTGTACATACGAATCCATATAAAAGTGCTGAGTGCAAAATGTGTCAAAGTCAACACAGAACCATATTATTTCACCAAGGCAAATTGTAAATATTGGAAATGCCTGACTAAAGTGCAAAGAGTATAACGGATTCAAAAAGTGCCAGGTGCGCTTCAGAAAAGTGTCAAGTGTTTCTGAGTTCCTTCCACTCTAAATCACATTTTTTATTTTAGGCAGTGGGAGTTGCTTTTCATGTTATTTTAACTCACTGTCCTATAAATCAATTTTTCGAGTGACATTTTTAACTTGGTAATGTTCTTTCTGAGATCTTTAGCTGTCTATAGTTTACCCGTACTTGTTCACACTACAGAACCATTATACAAAAGGAAATAACCCAAGACCATTCCTATAGCCTGAGATGTGATATCCAACTCCTTCCCATTCCCAACCTGAGACCCTTCCTGTACCATGTAAGAGGTAGGCGATTTTACCCTTTTTTCCCACCCGACAGTCCATGCGTGGACGGAATTGAAGAGGAGGGTAGGAAAGCTGAATGGGAAGACAGAAAAGTAGATAAAATTCCAAGTTTAGGAAAGGGTGATTCGCGCAGGTCAGGCAACATCTATGAAGGGAAACTGCCCATAGTTTGGGGGAAAATTGGAAAATATTATATGTGCTGGACATGGTTGGACCTGTAAGGTAATGGCTTCTGTGAATATTGAGAAGAGCAATGCCCTGCAACATTCCCCGACTCTTCCAGTTAGGAAATCGCACATTTTTTGTTTTGTTTCACAAAACAAGCAATACTACAAGCCAAAAACGGAGCCATGGTACACAGGATTTTTATGCCGACGGCCTAAACAGAGGTACTTACTTACTATGTGTAAATAAGGAAAATAAATGTGAGGAATATCAAGCATGCCATTTTTGAAAGAGCACAGGCAGACCTTTTGCAGGGTAGGTGACTTGTGCAGGTTACAAAAGCATACAGTGCCTAAATCAGCAACTAAATGTAGTTCACATTTGGGAAATTAAAGGGTTGTGTAACAAAGTGCAGCAGCAAATGTATGAAAACCTTATGAAAACCCAAGAAACAACAAATGTCCTACCTTCCCACAGGTGTCTCAATGAAAACTGTACCTCATACGTGGGGGTGCACCTACCTGGGCGCAAAGGTAAAAGGCTAACCACCGTTAACCCCAAGTGTTTCGGCAGAGCAGATTTTGTGGGAATTTGCTCTTGTGGACAACCTACAGATTTGGGACTCGGGTGTCGTAGCCACCAAGGAAAACAGGTAACCCAATGCATTTCTGAAAAAAGAAGGCCCCCGTGGGAATCCACAGAGGACTGTTGTGCAAATCTCCCCAGAATGTATTACACACAAGCCCCGGCAAAGTCCAAAATTTAGGGGGGGGGGGGGGAAACTCAATTTTCAGACCCACCTCCAATACACCAAAACACACTGCCAACACCACATGTACCTTCCAGTGTTCCCATAGGTGTCCCGACGAAAACTGTACCTCACATGTATGGGTGCAACTACCTGGGCGCAAAGGGAAAAAGGCTAAACCACTGGTAACCCAGGTTTTTCGGGAGAGCAGACTCCCGTGGGAACCCACAGAGGTCTGACTTGCGCGAATCGCCCTAGAATGTATTACCCAAAAGACTGCCAAACATTTAGGGGTAAAAACACAATTTTCAGACATTTCCCACCTGGAACCTACTGAAACATACCTCCAACAACACATGTCCTACCTTCCCACAGGTGTCTGGATGAAAACAGTACCTCATGTGTGGGTGCACCTACCTGGGTGAAAAAGTGTCGACCGTCCCCAAGTCCAATGGCTGTCCCAAGGAGCCCCGGCAGGCTCCCCATCTGTTACCAGAGGGCAATTCGGTAATGCTGCCTATCCAGAGCTCCAGGATGGTTGGAGGTGATGTCCCCGGCCTTGGGCACCTGTCTCCCATGTGGGTCCACCATCCCCAAGCACAGCAGCACTCCCAGGGAGCCCCGGCAGGGTCCCTGACCTTTCCCGGTGGGAGAAGCCGTAACATAGGCCAGCCAGAGCTCCAGGATAGTTGGGGTAATGTTCCTGGCCTTTGGCAGCTGTCTCCCATATGGGGCGACCATCTCCAAGTGCAATGGCTGTCCCAGGGAGCTCCTGCAGGGCTGCGGGACAGGCGACACACATGGGAGACAGGCACCCAAGACCAAGGATATCACCCTGACCATCCTGAAGTTCTGGCTGGGCTGCATTACAGCTTTCCCCTCCGAGGAAGAATGGGGACCCTGCCGGGGCTCACCGGAACTGCTGCTGGATTTAGGGACAGTTGACCCAAATGGGAGACAGGTGTCCAAGGCCAGGCACATCACCCTTGACCATCCTGGAGTGTTGGCTGGCTGCGTTACCCAATTCCCTGCTGACAAGGAAAGGGGACCCTGCTGTGGGCTTCCTGGGACAGCAGCTGCATTTGGGGGATGGTTGCCCCATATGGAAGACAGTTACCCAAGGCCAGGGACATTACCCCCAACTATCCTAGAGCTATGGCTGCCCTGCGTTAAAGCTTCTCCCTCTGGGACTGCCGCTGTGCTTGGGGATGGTCAACACACATGGGAGACAGCCGCCCAAGGCCGGGGACATCACCTCCGACCATTTTGGAGCTCTGGCTGGCCTGCGTTACAGCTTTTCTTCACCAGGGAGGCCAAGCAGTGTGCCAATACCGCCATGGACGGAAAAGCTGTAACGCAGCCCAGCCAAAACTCCAGGACAGCTGGAGGTGATGTCCCTGGGCTTTGGCATCTGTCCCCTATGTGAGTCCATCATTCCCAAGTGCAGCGGAAGCCGCAAGGGGCCCGGTAGGGTCCCCTTCACAGAGTGAAATGGCATAATGCAGGCCAGCCCAGAGCTCCGGGATGGTCAGGGGTGCTGTCCCCACCTGATGTGGTTTCACCATCCACAAACCCAGCAGCTGTTCCAGGGAGCCTCATCAGGGTCTGCGTCCTTCCCAGAGGGTGAAGCTGTAACGCAACACAGCCAGAGCTCCAGCACGATTGGGGGTGCTGTCCCTGGCTTTGGGCGACTGTCTCCCATGTGGGTCGACGGTCCCCAAGTCCAGGGCAGTTCTGGGGAGCCCCGGCAGGGTCTACATTCCTCCCCGGAGGCGAAATCTGTAACGCAGCACAGCCAGAGGTGCAGCCTGGGCTTGCAGACAGTCAACGCACATGGGAGACAGCCGCTCCCATGGAAACACCAATGTTTCGCTGGCATGGGGGGCAATTTGTGGCCCAGCAAGAACAAATCATAACTATCACGTTCCGATCACCCCCCCCCCTTCCAAGCCATCCCTGGTGGTCTAGTGACCCCACACCCCAGTAAAAACACATTTGCCCCTTCCTAGGGGCAGATTTGTATTAAGACTATTAGCGACCATAACCCCCTCCCCTCAATTTCTTTACATTTTTATACCACCAAATGTAGGTGGTGGGTTAGGGTCAGGCCATATTGGATTGTGGAAGGGGAGGAGGTATGTGGTGGAGTGGCGAACTACCTCACAATCTGACAATAAAAAAATTAGGTACAAAACATTTAGAAAAAAATGCAACTAGTTCAGGTTCAATTTGAACACATAGATCTGTAATTATGCCAATGGCTAAGATATCTTACACTTTGGTCCAATTAAATGGTTATAATAAATCTTGAATATGATAAATATGTAAGAACCATGAACTGCTAACTCGAGTAATATAATAAATTCAAATAAGGCCTACTTTAACAATATAAATACTTTCATGGAATATAAATGACTGAAAATATGAAACCGTCAATGAAAAGAATTGCATATTGAGTACAACAATGAACTGAGTAACAGTATGTAAAAAATTTTTAAAAAGAGAACTGGGACCATGTTTCTAGGTGGACACATGGCAATGGAGCTACGAGACCCTGGGGACCTGTACCTTCAGAAAAACAATAAATAGCCAGTATATGAGGTATTCCCAAGGCGTCTACCCTATCCACATTATCCTTTGCCAGGTACCAGTCTGTAATTCAAGACCTGGTAGAGTTTTGAAGAATGAACAACTCTCCATTAGAAGACCAAAAGGGCTATGGGTATCGTCTTTGATCCCACTAAAAGTACATTTGAATACACAGTCTGAAGGATGGACTGTGAAAAATACCTGCTTGAGGGTATGCAACGAAGTTGGCAGATTAGGATGTTCAAGGTTGGCAGAGCTATTGTGCAGCTGCCTGCAGGAGGCACCATTGTGGGGTCAGGCAACTACTATAACAGCGCTGCTTAACTTCAAGTTGGCAGCTGACAATTTATAACTTATACAAATCCCTAGATCTGAAGATGGTGAGTTACTCAGAAGAGCCAATCACCTTGTTACATTAATTAACACTCTTCCTTTTTCAATTTCAAAAGGGGCAGGACTATACAGGGAGGCTTGGGAAGAAGGCCTAGTATGGGAGTTTGGAAACAAGCGTTGCAGTAAAGAGTGGAGCAAAAGAGGAAGAAGGATGGCGAAGGGAGTGGAAGAAGAGTAAGACTTAAGAGAGGTGGTTGGGAGAGGAAGGTGAAGATGCATCAAAAGAAGGGAAAGGGGAGAGTAGCGTGAAGAGGGGAAACTAGCAAGGGGAAAAGGAGATGGAAGGTGAGACACAAGAGAAAGGAGGAAATTACTTGGAGAACAGTTTGAAAGGTATGGACAAAATAGGTGTAGGAAGAGGAGGGCCACTGATGGAGGAACATTTTGGGAGAGGTACCGAGGAAGAAAAGGGAGGTGGAGGAAGGAAGAAGTGCAGAAGGTGGACCCTGAAAATAAGGTAAATACTATGAAAGAAGGCCTTTGTCCGTTAAGAAGTATGCTAGCTGCCACCTGATTGTACCTCTTAACCTAATAGCTAGCCCATCAAAAGTAGAGAGGGGTAGTGGAAGGATGAGGAGGAGTGCAGTACCCTCGGTAAACCAACTTTACTGTAGTTTAACTCTCAACACCAAAGTGAGTGGTGCCTCTCTTCATTTTCTGGCCATGCCGATGCATCACATCATCGGTTTCTGGCCCCTGGAAGGGCCTATCTTTGTCTTCAAGCCCAGGAGAGCCAGTGACTCTTCAAGCCCAAGGCAGACAAATGGTCTTTCTGGCCAGGAGAGCAAACAAATCTTGATGCCTAATAGTGGCAATACCTCGTCAATCCTAGGAGGGTCAACCCATGCTCATATAGAGCAATAGAGGGGGACTAACTAAACCATTGACACTTGGCAATACAACTCTAGTTGAGTAATATTAGAATACGGAAAGTGACCATGGAAATAAAGTCCTCTAGAAGAAAGGGGGCCTCCTCCCGGTGTTAGGAATGTCAGCTGAGGGAAATGATATGGGTGTGGAATGAGAACACTAGAAGAGAATGCAAGGCAAGTAGTACAGTGGTTGGAGTAAGGGTGAGGACAGAGAATTGTTACTGCATTAAGATGAACCAAAAAAGAAATGAAGTCACACATACCGCTTGTGTCCTGGTTCACTTCCTTAATTGGTGACGAGTTGCGGCAATGACAAAGAGCCTGCACTTGCCGTTGATTGTGGTTGCCCTGGCTGAGCAGGTACAGGGTTAGTTGCACAGTCGAATGGTGGCTCATTGGGACTCTCCAGGCCTGTATTAGGAAGTATCTGGGCTGTGCATGAGCCTACGAGGACACAGGAAGCCCCCTAGCAGCATAGCCTGCATGCACACGACAGAACACATTATCCAAGGATGCATCGTCCGGTGTTACCAGTTGTTACCTGGCAATTTGAGACATGATAAGGAGTTGACATGTCTGTTGCTTAGCTGTGTAACAAGCTGAAGTCCTTCACTTCGGGCACTGCACTCCGTGCTGTGCCCGTCACACATGCAGTGTAGCGACCAAAAGAAACACTTGCACACATATAGAAGGGAGCATGCCGTAGCACAATTGGCTGTTACTCGGGGAGGGCTTTTTTCATTGCACCTTAAAATGGAGATTAGACATTTGTCCCTGTGCACAAGGTGACAAATACCAAGGGCACGAAAATAGGAAAGCAACATAAACGAATTCGAAGATTATGGCAAATATACCAGGCACTGGGTTATTAAATGGAAAGAAAGATTCCAGAAGAATATGTTGGCAGTATATGGTCCTAATTTTTTGAATAAAAAGAAAGAGGCACCGTTTCATTGTCGAAGTCAGGCTGGACAACAATTTCTTAAAACTACCTGAATGTATTGTGATGGGCAACCGACTCAAGTTTGATATATCCATGGCCAAGATGGACAAGCATTACGACGTGAAGGGGAATAACATTTTTGCTTGTTATCAATTTGCCATCAGACAACAGAAATAGTGTGAGACCATTGAGGAGTTTGTTACAGCACTGTGACGGTTGGCTATAAAGTGTTTTCAACATTATCGGAAAGAGTACATATCGGGACAAGTTGATGATCAACAGGAGAGCAAGAGGTCCACTCGTCGAATGGGAACTAGCCTACTCACACTGAAGAAGCTATTTCCCATTCGAGAAACGGCCTTGCGACCTGGACAGGCAGAAAGGTCCTTTCATCTAAT
Source organism: Ambystoma mexicanum (assembly GCF_040938575.1). Taxonomy (NCBI): domain Eukaryota; kingdom Metazoa; phylum Chordata; class Amphibia; order Caudata; family Ambystomatidae; genus Ambystoma; species Ambystoma mexicanum. The sequence goes on along the minus strand of NC_090926.1, from coordinate 318,782,871 downwards.
GGGAACTAGCCCACTCACACTGAAGCAGCTATTTTCTCCATTAGTGAAACGGCCCTCCAACCTGGAGAGGTCCTTTCGTCTAATGCGAACTAGCCCACTCACACTGAAGCAGCTATTTCCCATTAGAGAAACTGCCCTCTGACCTGGAGAGGCAGAAAGGTCCACTCATCTAATGGGCACTAGCCTACTCACACTGTAGCAGCTATTTCCCATTAGAGAAACGGCTCTCTGACCTGGAGAGGCAGAAAGGTCCCCTTGTCTAACGGGAACTAGCCCACTCACACAGCTATTTCCCATTAGAGAAACGGCCCTCTGACCTGGAGATGTCCTTTCGTCTAACGGTAATTAGCCCACTCACACTGAAGCAGCTATTTCCCATTAGAGAAACAGCCCTCTGAACTGGAGAGGCAGAAAGGTCCCCTCATCTAATGTGAACTATCCCACTCACACTGTAGCAGCTATTTCCCATTGGAGAAACGGCTCTCTGACCTGGAGAGGTAGAAAGGTCCCCTTGTCTAATGTAAACTAGTCCACTCACACTGAAGCAGCTATTTTCCATTAGAGAAACAGCCCTCCGACCTGGAGAGGCAGAAAGGTCCTTTAGTCTAATGGGCCCTCCGAACTGGAGAGGCAGAAAGGTTCTTTTGTCTAATGGGAACTAGCCCACTCACACTGAAGCAGCTATTTCCCATTAGAGAAACTGCCCTCCGACCTGGAAATGCAGAAATGTCCTTTTGTGTAATGGGAACTAGCCCACTCACGTCTAATGCGAACTAGCCTTCTCAGTGTGAGTAATCTAGAAGCCATTATTATGCATGACCTGACCACTAGGGGAGCAAAATGGGCCATTTCTCTAATGGCAACTAGCCTACTCACACTGAAGCAGCTATTTCCAGCAACCAATGGTCCGTTTCTCGGATGGGAACTAGATCAACCCTCCTTTTAGCCTTTTCTGCCACACATTACAAAGGGGCAAAATAACAACCCCCTCCCCAGGGAATGCCAACTCGCCCCCATGCAGGAGAAAAAATAATTGTTATGCTGGAAATTCGTACCCAAATGCGTCTGTCTGCATAAAAACACATATCCCATCTGCTGCACATACATATCCCCATCTGCTGCACTTAACAAATCCTCCAGCATCGCCCCCACCCTCCCTCTCCAGCGGGGAGGATACCTAACTATATTCGCTGTACTGTTCACTGGTACAGCGAAAGTCCCACTGTACCAATGAACAGTACGTTCGCTGGTACAGTGGGAAGGGAGGGGAGGAACGCTCCGTGCCCAGCCCCACAACACAAAACACATCTCACCAAATCGCCCATCTACATGAGAAGAACTGAACCCGCCTGTACTTTAAGTAAATCTCACCACTGATGCACATTACAAGCCCCCAAAATATAAAGAAATACACCCTGCGCAATATTGCCTCACCCCTGTGATGCACATGAAATATCCCCAAAATACACTGAAATAAAGAAAAACAGAAAACTGAATCCGCCTCTACTTTAAGTCAATCTCGCTGGTGCACATTAACCCCCAAAATACAAAGAAACGCCCTCTCCCCAATATTGTCGCTCTGCATTGAAGTAACAATCAACATGAGATAACTTTAATGCTTACCAGAAACCAAATTCCAACACCATATGTGCTTTGCACGGAATGAATCTCCCGCTCGTACAAAAAAGATGACGAAGTGAACGTTGAAACCCACGTGATGCAGAGCGGCCCACGTGATGAAATGGAGGCGGAGCTTTGCTATAGTCCGTTTCTCGGGTCGGAACTAGACTCTACTACCCTTTAAGAAACGCTCATATCCTGATTGCAGGCAGCATCAGGTGAGTGCGTGCGATCCAGCTCTTGTAGTGAATTTCATATGCATATTCAGCTGGTTTTGAAATTACACAGGACAGCCTGTTGTTGGTATCGTAGACACAGTAGCTGCTCCGAAACTCATTTACGGTACGGTTCAGGCTCGCAGACCGCAGTAACTGCAGTGCAGCAGTGGCGTCACCAGGAATAACATTTAGGAGGCGCACAGAGTGGGCCAAAGACAAAAGTGGGCGGAGGGCACTATTGTATGTCACCCCTCCTGGGAGCATGGTAGCTCCCAGGACTTGTGTAATAGGTCACATGGTGGTCACCATGTGACCAGCTCAATAAATGGGACGAGTGGTTTCCAGCTCTTCAGTCTAACAAAGAGCTGACTCAGTGTCATTATTTGTAGCACCATACAGGCCGAATGGAGTGGCCCTGCACTTGGACGGTGCCCCTGTGGGGCAACACCGTCCCGCCTTAAAGGAATAGCGTGCTCAAAAATGTTATAGTCCTGATCGTTCGGGCGTGTTGTTTCAAGTAAACTGTGATCCATCATAAAAACATTTCCTATGCACCTTATCTTAGTTTTCTGCACGTTTACACCTGTGAAATGTACAAGCGGCCGCGGCCATCTTATCCCACTCTTATCTGTTGCCGTATCACCCTAATTTCAAGTGCCCTCTCGGCACTAAATCATACCACCCGCCCCTGAAGCTGGCATCACGATTCCTAGCAATATTCTCCATTACGTTAGTGGGCAGCGAAGCCAAATGCACCCAGTCATCAACTACGTATTTACGTCAGTTGACGCAGAACCCGGAACATCAACACACACATCCTCTCACAGCACAGCCCTTTCAAATCAGAAGAGAAAACACTATTTTTAAAGGAAAAATCAATAGTCTGCAATTTATCATGTGCTTTTATTTCACAAGGAACGCTCTGAAAACATCTGTGATGCACTGATTTATTTAGTATGTTCTTGGGTTGCAGCATCAAAACTTTATAGACGCACACAGTGTTCCTTTCTGGAGAAGATGCGCATTCAACGCACCTTGAATAGCAAGGCTTCGCCATCAGCTTCTTGCTAGACCGTAAATGATGACAGGTTGCTCCTTGTCGCTGGTATCGCCAAAGGGCATATCGGTCCCGGTCGATCGTCCAACATCACCGTAATGGCAATCCATCCGTTTAGGCATATCTGCCACTGCTGGCTGAAGAAGCCCTCTGTTGGTATCTGGAAACTATTGCATTCGCAGAATGGCAAAATGTAGCTGGGTATAAAACATAATAAAAATATAATTGAGTAGCAGTTCTTTATTCAAATGTATCCATTTACCCTGTAATTCTGCACCGGATGAAACCTAATACCGAACATTAACCACAAACAATGGAAACAAGTAGAAAACATTGTTTTCAGAAGGGAATTGCCATAGTATTCCGGTGCTGGACTGCTCATGTGGGCGGGACAAAGGCTGATATGCAAATGGATATTTCCCATCTGTGAAAGGTACAGTGAGCAAAATGGAATGGCTGCAGACTCTCAAAGTGGGAAAAAACGATGGAACAGGTTATCATGCCATGTTCATTCTAGAGACGGGTGCCTGCTACCTTTTTAAAAAAAAATGTATCGGAACTGGCTTGGAAAATGTTCCAATAATGCAACGTTGATAGCAGACCCTGATATCCCATGGGACGAAGTGGTTTAGATATCGCTAGCCTGCACATAGGTTGTGTTTGTGGGTGTCGCGGTTGTATTTGTGGGTGTCGCGTTATACATTTAATCTACGGAATAAATTGTTGTGTACAGTTTTTTCATCAAATGGCGCATTCGCACGTCATTGAATTGTTCCAAACGCATATATCAGAAATGCTGTTTAGAATCGCAAAATAAATGTATAATATTTAAACTTACATTATATTTGGTTGTTCCATTCTCTTAGCATAACGCAGTGTCCGCTCCGAACGGTTTGCATGGATTGAAAGTAAGTGTTACAATGTCCAGCTTCAAAATAGTGAATGTTAACATTGCTCCCCGTATTCAACAACTTCTGTCCTTCAAGCCATAGCGATTCTTCCCTTTCGTCCAAGGTCGAATAACAATTTAACCTTGTTTTGAGCACGTGTGCCTGGTAACTTTCGTTTTGGTAAACTCCCCACAAGCAACATCACACAAAATGACCTTCACTCCATGGGAGCGATGAGCCCGGCCGACCAACGTGGCTTTTGAAATATGGCAGAAAAATAAACAAATTGTTTTCTGGCATCCACCTATGACAGAGACAGCGACCTTACTAGTGTTGGGAAGTAGACGATCCTTGCCCCCTCCCCCTCTTTCATCACTCTCGAAACATAACATATGTAATAGCCAAGGGGGGAGGCGTAGCCAACCCCCGCAACATTCCGTCACACCACACCCCATCGCAAATAACACACACACACTATAGTTTCTTGCCCAGCATTAGAAAACCATTTTGAAATATTGCGAATGACATCGTTCTACTAGGCCCGAAAATCCATCGCACTATACAAATGTCGCTCTCCTATCCCTAGCGCCTCGCTCAGCCAGCCCTCACCATCGCCACCTCTGCGCCAGCTGTTCTCATGGAGGAATGTGCTCTGCGGAGAACGTGAGACACTTGCAAGTGATAAGCCCAAGTGCCCATTCATCTCCACTAAACTTCACGTGCACTCACAGCCTCCGCCCGCTAGGCCAGAGCACACCAGCTCAGACCCCGCAGTTCCTTTCATGCTGATATCCATCGGACCCTCCGATGCCCCGATAAGTCAAGGACCCACATCACATCCCAAATCCACTGTAGTAATATATTCTCCCAAAAAGCACGTCTACCAAAGGTTAGAGGTTGGAATGCCAATATATTGGCTCATGTCACCGAAGTACCCCTATACATGCAAGATTGTATGTTTGCCATTATTTATGGATTATCAGTTTCTGTTGTTTAGTTTAGTTATATAGATGCATTGCTCCCTTGGCCTGAACTTCATACCGCGTACATGAGCTCAGCTGACCCACATGTGCAAAAGAGTGACGGAGAGACCTTGACATGGTGCAAGTCCAGTGGAGCGGGTAAGGGGAAAAGTGTGGGGCAAAAGTGGGAGGGGCCTGTTAGGACAAGACTGCCTCTGGCCGTGTGCCACCAATTATGGGAGAAGAAGAGAAAGGAGAGAGCGCAGATAACGTATGTAGATTTCATAGTTATGGCGAGGGAACGACAAAAAGGGTGTCGGTAAGTGTTTGCCTGGAGGAAGCACTGGTATAGGTATCAGTGATAGGGAGGCCATGATTGGAGAACAGGATGTCCTTTTTAAACTTCTTCCTACTAGATTTAGTGAGGCGAGCAGAATAGTTGACATAGAAGCATTTAGAAACGATAGTAGAGGCTGAGAACATCATACAGAAGGTGGGTTGTGGAGAGAAGAGGAACGTTGGTGGAAGGGGCAGGGGGAACACATGGGAAGGACACAGGGAGGGGCTCATGAAAAGCAAAACCCAGAGTTACACTGTATGGCATCCTAGAAGAGGCACTTCTTGCCAAAAAAGTTGAAAAAGAGGATACATTTGAAAAGTCAATTTGGATGCTATGTCGAGCTCTGGAGAAACCCAAAAAATTACACACCTCAAAAGGCCAAAATACTATGTGAGTGTGTAAGGAGGTACCCACTCGCCGAGTTGTTTGCCAAACTAATACACAGCTAAAGCAAAACATTAGTTATGGGGTTCACACAGGTCGGTCCATTGATCATTGCTATGAAAATCTTACCCACCATAGGCCTTCTATGCCAGTGCCATGCACTGCATGTGTGGATGTGTATTTTGGGTCGAGCTGAGTGATTTACTCATACCAGGCCTCATTGTACCCTTGCCTGATGGCAAATATCCATTTGCCTACCAATGATTCATAAACCCAAATTGGCAGTGCAGAACCGGTATGCTGAGGCAATTCTATTGTGAAATATATTTACAATAGCAACCACAGACATGTGTCTCATCGTTCGGCGACCAGTAATAAAAATTGATGGAAGGCAAAAGATACAAATCAATGACTGATAAACTGGATTAAATCTGCATAATTAAATACTCCTTAAAACTTTTTATAGCATTGAAATTCGAATTTAATAGCATTCGATTGTTGATGCACAAAAATGTATACTACTGGGTAGTACTGGGTGTTAGCAAGGAACTGAATTCCCACATATTGACAGAAACTGGACATCTTACTGAAAGTCAAGCCACTGAAAAGTAAAGCTGCTGACCACAGATTTCCAGCTGGCACTTTTTCTGGCATCGGTTGAGCAGACCTTGAAAATGTATTATGGAGGTGGACACATGTGGCTTGGATTTTCAGGTTGGTGCCTTGTAATACACGAGACACACTCACCCATGGCTCCCCGCATATTTTCCCACTCAATGTCTGGACACGTTTCAGTATAATCTCTACCAGGCAGCTGTCGAATACAATGTATTTGTGCTCCTTTATTAGCCAATCTCCTGCATGAATGTGCTTTGTGACTCAAGCGTGGTTGACGAAACGCCAACACCGCCCAAACTGTAGTCGAGATCTTTTGCAAGTTCCTCGGTTAATTGAGTTGAAGCTTCAATCTCTGTTATTTCAGCTTGTGTTGTTTGCGCACGAATTGGAGAAACCGTCAACATCAAATGTTTATTGGGTGGAACTCTTTTTGCGGGTGTAGATTGTGTCAAGGGTCTGCGAGGAATTCCAATGCATCTTCATTATATTCAGTTTCATCTTGTTATATTTTCACATTGTAGCAATGGTCCAAGAACACTTTGCTGGCTTTGCCGGTCACATTAAATTCAGTTTCTGGCCATTGGGCATAAGCATCACAAGTCTGCTTTTTGACAGGACCATGGTGCGCCTCAAATAGTACTTGCTCCATGGTGAAATCTGTTTGGCAAGCGACATCTTTGGTTTCATTTGTTGTCTCTGTCTTTATACTTCTTTTCCTTATGGGCCACTAGGAGATGTGTTGTAAAACATGTTCATTGTAGGGCACACATACAGCAGATAGAACTTTCAATGCAACAACATGTCATGAAGAAAACACCAGCCCAAACCACTTCTAGAAAACTAAATTGTTTGTTACCCTTATTTTCTTGATTTTCTGTGAAACTGTAGGCTTCTCTATAACAACATGGCCAGCAAGCTGAAAATAATGCGTTTGTATGGTTTAAATCAAGCACATTTAATTTATACGCAAACGAACATATTTAAATATCTACAAACAGAACCAACTTGATCGAATAGAAAAAAAATGAATACATACAAATGTATTACAAATGGTATGTGATGTCCAATTGTATCCAATAGTAATTTATGTTCACCTGTGATCTATTAAAATCATTCATCGCACACAGCCATTACGCACATACCCTAGCAAACAGTGTACGTCATTTAGTAAAATAATTTACATTTCAAATTTGACCTGATAGCCATCCGAGATGGCAAGTGTACTTGATCAGAGATCACAAATGTCAAAACCTCCTGTTTTAAATGTTGGCCTCAAACATTTTGGAATGTATTCTGCATTAGGGCGGAAGTGTAACGTTAGAACTGAAATCAGAAAAGTTTGAAACACTGCACGTTCATATGCATGTCACTGGTTGTAGGTCAAATGATCAAATCTAAATGGTCGACAGGCCAAATGATCGAATTTTGTTTTTTTTTGTTTTTTCACATTTTTTTTGTTTTGGGGGGTCCCCCTAACCCCCTTATTTTTGCTAAAAACCACTTTTTTTCCCTAAACGAAAACCTAAAAAAATATATATAACTAAAAAGAAAATGTGATCATTTGACCTGTCGACCGAATTGTGTCGACCATTTGTCTGTCGACCATTTGACTAGACACCCATTGTCTAATTGTATCCTATGTTGGATTTACTTTCTTTCTTTCAAGGGAACTGTAAGTATGCATACCTCATACTCTGGACCAGCTGCAAAGGACGATGTAATTGTGGTCGAAGTACCAGCATCTCCCGTTAACACTGTTTTTTTTTGTAGTACAGATGAAAACAGTGAAATGGAACTGGGACAATGGGAGGCAGACAATGGTACATCTAAAGAGAAACCCATAAATGCCACCTAGTGTAAGCAACCGACAGGGTACATAAACGTTTTCATGTTAATTCATATTCCAAGCATAACACATTCTCGTAAAGAAAAAGTGATATAAATTTACCAGATAGGCACTTGAGGTTGTTGTTGACTCCGGAAAAGAAATGGATGCAGAATCTTGCTGCTTCATTTTCAGTGCATTGTCATAAAGAGGTACAAGGAGAAAATTAGATTTGCGTTAGATATATGGAAAGATCCGACTGTCAAGAATATAAACTTCTGCATGTCTGTAGGGCTCACCATTGGTATACTGGACGTGTCGTTGGTTTTGTCACTTGCGAGGGTCTGTGCTTCCATCAGTATGCTTTCCTAAAAAAATTGACATGCCAAGCAACCGATTACAAAAAGGTTATGCTTTTTTTGAAGGGCACTATGCCTATGCCACTGTTTTCTATGGTCATAATTACTTTATTTGAGGCTCCATAAGCCGTGTTCAGATGTATAGTGAAATGTGGTATAGTTAGTTAGTATAGTTAGTTAGAACGTAATACAATTCTGTAAATTTGTAAACTTTAAAAAGACACATTTACACCGAAAGCACCAATCCATTCATGAAGTTACCTTTTCAGTACCCCACCACCTACAGCTAATTTATCATCCGGGACTCACCTGAGGCAGCGTGTGCATCGATTCAGTTGGAATAGCATTTGCGAGCAATTTACGAAAAAATCTGGGTCAACCCTTTTTTGTGAACTTTGATTGGTCATACATATTGTCAGTAAAGTGCAGGCTGCAGATGCGAAATCGATTGGCCCTCATGTCCTTCGAGACATTCTGTGCTCTACTTTCGATCTCTTCCACCACAAAACCACAATATCAAACCCATCTTCTGATTAAATCAATATCGTTTGGGAATGTATGCAGGACTGTGCCCTGACTTTTGAGATGGCTCCTAGAACGGCAACCAACAAATATACAAGCAGGCATTCTTGAAAAATCTATAAGATCTCTATAAAAAAAGTGTAAATAATTACAAAAAAATTGTACTTTATGCATGACATTGATGGAATTATATCACAGCTTTCTATGCATTGTTTGCTTTGGTCAAAGAAGCGAAACATGTGTAACGTGGTTGAATATACACTGTGATAACTTTCATACAGAATCGATTGATATAACACAAACCGTAAAGTGTTACTCGTCTGTTGGATGTTTGTTTGTTTGTTTGTTTTTTTATTTTTGTATAGCGCACCACACCCGGAGGTATCTGGGCGCATCAGAAGGAAACATGCTTATAGACATGGTCCAAGAAAGATGACATTCTATCACAATGGACATTGGTGAAATGTGCTATATATGGAGATCAAAATACTTGGAACATTAGACAATGGTAAAGTCATTGAGATGAATGAACATTACTACAACCAATAGCCTGCCCTTACCTTCAATAACAAACAAGCCGATTCAGCAAGCTGGGGAACTAGTAGCAGGAGAACAGGTAGCACGACAAAGAGTTGCTTTCCAATGTTCAGCGATGTCTCTGGCAAAATATCAAGTGGTTTATAAAGGATAAGAAAAGTGGGTGTGTATGTGAATGTGTGACATGTTTCTGGCGGGGTCTTCAAGAGGGGAGGCTGGAGACACTGGGTCTGGGGAGGCCATGCGAACAATGGACCCTGTGCAGAAGATACCTTTGAAATGCACATGGTGTTTGGCACCTTGGCCATTTATAATGGATGGGGGATGGATTGTTGCAGAGGAGGTGAGCGTAAAAGGGCACCAAGCTTTCTTTCATGTACCTCATAGACAATTGAGCGTGTCCTTGATTCAATGAAAAATTGAAACAACTATTCATAAAAGGTAATTTGTATTTTATTTGGTTGCTGATGTTGATGGCACAAATATACTACAAATTGTATACTTCGAGTTGCAGCACACTGTGGGAAAATCCCCTGTAGTAACCGCTGTCATTGGGGAATTTGGCGTGAATGGCTTCAACGACAAAGGCGGGTATTAGTCGTCGAACGCGGAATCCAAGCTTCCCATAAAGCTACCATGTAAATGAACGGTAGGCCACCAGCCTGTACCACCAGTGTAAAAGAAACATACATACTGTATATTAATGAACCTGATAAGTGTACAAACATTAGTTGAAAATGCACCCTGTATCCTATGGCATAGTTGCCTGTACAAACGTTACTTCATGGATCAATCAACTTGGGTTCTTGAAGAGTCCACACATTACAATAGTGAACCCCCATTCAATCCATCAAGTTTGGGGCACAGATAAATATTGTTTGTTAGTTGAACGTGAAAGACACGTAAGATGAACACCCTGGTTTCCCAAAAGCGCGAGAAATATATTCAATTTGCACACTGCATTCATTTGTCAGTGATAGTTCAAAGTTACGACAATATAGGAGACAAGCATGAAATGTTAGTGGCCTAAGTGGTCAAAATGACATCATATCTAGAGTAAACCTACTCGTTACTTGGATTGCGAGGGCGAACTGTTGCACGAAGTTCGTGCATAAGCACCATCATAATCCTCAACACGGACCTGGTGAGGCAGGCTGCCCTGAAGTCATGGAGCTTGGTGACGCATAGCGTTGTTGGTGTGTCTTCTTTTGATATGTAGGCCAAGCACCCAAAGTTCTCTCGGCAGCAGCAGTTCTCCACCTCGGGTGGCATGACCTTGCACTGATTGCAGGTAAACCAGGTGGAAACGTCTTCCATGCGACTAGGCTCTGGCTCAGGATCCAGTGATTCATCTTCCCAACTGTCGTCCGATGCCGCATCGTTTTTGCATCTTTCACTATCAAGTAATTCCGCCTCTGAATACTCCGGCTCGTACTGGTAGGGTTGTATTGTTGCCATCATACAACAAAATTGAAATCGATAGTAATGTTAGTATAAGTGTCTGTTCGCAGGGGTTCTGTGCAACGAAGATAGCTGAACAGAGCAGAAACAAGTCACAGGCTTTAAAAAAAAAAAGACAGTGAAACGATTGAAAAAGCAACCTTGATGTTGTCTGATGAGAAGTGGTCTGTTTATACTTATTGAGGAAAGAGGCGTCCAGCTGTTTCCATGGAGCCACTTCAGTAGCTGGCACACAGAGAATGTTGACACGAGATGTGCATTCACGTTGTGAAATTGGCCATACGTGTCTAGGGATGTCAGCTTCAGGGGCGGGTGATATGATTTAGTGCCGCGAGGGCACTTGAACTTAGGGTGATAGAGCAACGGATAAGATTGGGACAAGATAGCCGCGCCCGCTCATTAATTTCGCATTTGTAAATGTGCGGAAAACTAAGGTGCATAGGAAATGTTTTTACGATCAATCACAGTTTGCTTGAACAACATGCCCGAACGATCAGGACTATAACATTTTTGAGCGCACTATTCCTTTAAGTTAATGGCTGTGTGACCACAGCTGTCTGGGCAACCCCGGCCTGGGTGCCCCTAGAGCCAGGACTGCAGTGAGCTGGCAGCCCCCAGCCCACGTATACCGCTGTGGTGCTCCGGAACCCACAGGGTGACCCCCGTGGATTGTCTGCCCAGAAAAGGGGCGTGCCTACCATAACCTGGGCCAGCAGCGGTGAAGCAAGGGGAAAACAAAGGAAGCAGGAGCCAGCAAACAACCGGCCCCCCTGGAAGTTGCTGAAAAGACCAGTTTGTGGGTGTACAGCATCCTGATCAGCTGCTGGCAGCGGTTCCAGGAGGGAGTAACAACAGGCAACAGTGGCTGGCCCCACATTCACTGGCCCACCAGATTTCAACAGGTGAGGCTGTGCCCACACCAGGACATCACCACAGGGTAAAGGGAGGCCAGAGTGCCCAGTCCTCCACATGGTGTAGGGAGCAAACAGTGCAGCGGTACTGATGACGCTGCTCAAGTACTGGCCTGGGTACCCCATTAGCCTTGAAGGCCCATCAGGCGGTGAGGTGGACAGTGCTCACCGTTGAGTGAGGACAAGGTAATTACATCCCGTGAAGACCTCAGGCTCGCTGGGGGGAGGGTGCGGGTGGTCCATATTGGAGGTGTGGAGAGCAAATGGGCCAGTGATATTTGGTGGCACCCTGGCCGCATGTGCAGGAGCGACATAACAATCATCCCACTCAATCGGGACTGTGCAGCTAGAGGCCCCAACATGATCTGAGGTCCAGTAGTTGTCGCTGGCCTGCCTCAAAGCAAAAGATCGGAAACAAAGTAAAGGCATGGAGGAGGGTTGCAGCTCTCGCAAGTGCTTGTGCGCCCTCGGCCAGGAGCAGCAGCCACTAAGTGAAGGAAGTGGCCTGTCATCTGGCCACCAACTGAGCATCATGTCACGGTCTTGCCCACCTGCGAAGGACAAGGCCGATGTGGCCCCTGGGTGCTCCCCGGTGTGGCTTTGCCGGCCCTTGAGCCCTGAACTGTCCTGAGAACATCCTAATGGAGGGCGGACCGGTATCCTGCGGACCTGCAAGTGCGGAAAGTGAACCCAGTAGTCGGGATATCTAAGGCTGGGAGCCTGCATACCCTGGACATGCTGCAAATGGCCCAGCCAAAATGTTGGGTGACGTGGCGCGCATGAGTTTGTGGGTGTGGTAGTGAGGGGTGCCAGGTGCGAGAGATGGTGGTGGTTTGGTGGTGCAAGATCCACTCACCCAGGTTAATAAAGGTTGTGCTTGCATGTGGAGTTTTCCAATGTGTCACCAGTAGCTCACCAACCCTGAATGTTAGCCCGAGGTAACCTGGGACTCTAAGTGTGTGAAGATTAGTTGCCTAGTATTATTAGGTATAGTGTGGTGTGATGTTATTTTGTTTTGTTCGTTATGAAAAAGGAGGATTGTTGTATGTCACCCCTCCTGGGAGCATGGTAGCTCCCAGGACTTGTGTAATAGGTCACATGGTGGTCGCCATGTGACCAACTCAATAAATGGGACGAGCCGTTTCTGGCTCGTCAGTCTAACAAAGAGCTGACTCTGGTGTCGTCATTTCTAGCACCATGCTGGTGCTGCACCAAGTACAGCAGGCCCAATGGCAGGGCCCTGCACTTGGACGGTGCAGTCAGTCGATCAAGAACTGACTCCTGCGTCCTCATTGTCTCCACCATGTTGGAGCCACGCAGTATGCCGAGGGCCTACCGGCATGGCCCTGCATCCGGACGTTTCCCCTGCTGGGCAACACCGTCCCACTGTTATTGTTCTGCCGTGTGATCACGGCCATTGTTGCGGCCCCGGCCTGGGTGGCCCCAGAGCCGAGGCTGCTGTCTGGTTGGTGCCCCCAGCCATGGTGCCTTAGTCCGGTGATCCGGAATCTGCAGGGTGCCCCCTGCGGTCTGTCCTCTGCGTGATTGCAGTTATTGTATGCTGGGTGATCCCGGCACTCGGTGCGGCCTGCCCGGAAGACAAGGGGCAGGTCGCCACACTACCCACACCCCGCTACACTTCCCCTCCCTTCAGAATGCAGGCACAAAACCATTCAGTGACTAATGGCCCATCATTAGCGGTTTCGTGTGCTACATTCTGATTGCAGGTGCTGGTCCTAGTTTCAGAGGGAACTGAACTGTTTTGGTTGTGCTTATGAGTCAAGCCGAGTGCTTATGAAGACTTTTTCTGCCCAACAGTACACTATCCTGTTGTTCAGATCCTGTGTTGGTGTTGCGTTGACAATGCAGAGAGCAGCCCAGCTGAGGTAGAGGGGGCACAAGGGCGGGCCCAAGATTTCAGAGGTGGGCACGGCCCCCCATTCCTCCCCTACCGACGCCATTGCTGTGCAGATACTACACAGACCCTGCTGTGGTTTAAGTGACTACATATATAATAATTAGGGCAGTTTCTTGACCCAGACGAAGCAGGCAGCTGTCCGGGCCGCAATTGCCAGGGATGCAATTGCCCTGGTCCTTGGAGCGTGAAATTCCCCTGGATGTGGGGCGCGATTGCCGTGGGGAGAGTAGACAGCGCCCACAAATCCTCTCCTGCACCGGGCCACTGATCTCCCCCAGCCGGTACCTTGCTGTCTCTGCACCAGAGTCTCTGCAGATTGCCCTCCCTTGGTTTCTTCACAGACATGGGGGCAGCTTGTATATCCTTCCCCTTGTTTTTGGACATAGTTTGATGAGGGGAGCCCTGCCCCCTCCTTTTCTCCCTGAGATTGTTTTGCATCCTTCGGACCTCTTCTGGACATTGTTTCCGGGCATAAAAACCAAGCACGCCATTTTACCAAAATGCCAGGGGTAGCGGAAGTGACATCATGTGACCTTTGACCTCTGATGACATCACCGGAAGTGGTGTAATTTGACCCACACTCCGAGGTGACATCATGGGAAGCGATGGACCATGACCTTTCACCCCTTGATAAAACAGGAAGTGGCATAACATAGCATTGTTCCTAAGTACACTACGAAAAATATAGTTAGGATATCACTATAATGTGATATACGTTTCATACAAGAATGGATCACCATATGTATCGTTAATATCAGTGTATACAGGCCCATATTAACAGATTACTTTTAATGGAAGCAGACATCCAGGATAATGTGTTATTATATATAGCATTTACACTTTAGCTCTTTATATAGAACAAATATACATACAATATCACCCAACCTGTGTTGGCACTCATTAATCGACCTCAGAAGAATGAAAGGCTGAGTTGAGGTGTTGAAGAACAGACTAAATCAGTGACTTTTCCCCCTTAAGTGTGCCGGAAATAAACTTTTAATGAGCCTAGCAATTATTGTATAGAATTCTAGAAAGACAAATTATTTGTTATTCCTATTCTTTCTTGTATAGGGTCACTGCTCAAAGTGTTACACTTTTGGAACCCCTTGTTTTTTGTATAGGCCTGAACAAGAAAGGTAGCACTCCACAAATAAAGAGCCAAGTGGCGCTGGCCACAGCCGATAAGCTTATATTTTTATTTTGTTAGGGGTAGCCATGGAGACCACAGGGGTAGCCAAGGCATAAACTAAGCAGTGTTGCATAGCAATTTGCTACACAATTCTGTAGGAGGTTTGCTAATCAAATGGACACTTGTGTAGCAAAGTTAGCTATTTAAGTTGCCCTCTTCAATGAACGCACAGCTTGCCCTACATTCCTCTCTTGCCCATGGTGCTCCCCTCACCCTCTCCTCTGTTCACTTTAAGTGCTAATGGAGAGAACGTGCAGCAGTAATCATCTCCTCCAAAGGCATGTATGGGAGTGCTAGGCAAGAATTTATTTTTCAAATAATTGTAAACCAGAAGTAATCAGGATGATACTTTTATTAAGCTTTCTATATCCTTTCTATAAAGACCAGTATGTCTCAACTTTATATTTTTATAAAGAGTCATGCAATTCCATTCCTAAAATGTAAGTTGTTACATAATGCATAATTACAGTATTGATACTGTAAAACACTGCATCATCTCCAGGCGTTACAGTAATGTTTAGGTTAGTGTATCAAAATGTCATAATGTCCACTGTATTTAATTTTGTTGGGAAAGATGCATTATATTGACAAGTGAACATGTTTGAAAATGTACATGATCAAATTCTTTTGATGGCAAACCTGGTTCTGTAACTTGCAGGCTGCATGTATCTTGCAACTGGTGCTCAACCCGTGAGCAAGCCCATATTCCTTGAAATTCCTTATTATCACTATGTTGCTTTATACCAGATACCCTGAAAGTGAGATGCCCACAAACTACAATATTCCACATAGTTTGCCCAGTTCTCTGCCTGCTACGCAATCCACTTTGCTTAGTCTTTCTTACCTCTTACTTAATGAATAAATAAAGCGAACTAGATGCTTACGCAAAGTAGTGATCAATAGTTCCATCCAGTCTGTACATCTACTGCAATACCAAACACTGTAGTTGGCTTCCAAAGTACGCTTTGCTTTATAATTGTATTCTATATTACCGCCTGCAGGAGACAGCTGGCCAAACTGTTTTCAGAGCCTTTTATCATATCTATTTATTTGCATCCATTCATGCAGCTAACCTTTTAGTATTTACAGACACCATCTATGGCTCACAAAGTATTTTCACCCACTGAATAGTCAAGCAGATTTTATGCAAGTAGCATTTGCAAGAGATGTTTGAAACTTTCATTTAACATTTACTATGCAGACAAATTTCAAAAGTTTCACTGTGCATGGCTGGCCTCTGGCTGGCAGCAGCGTGGCAAACATAAAATGGGTTTGTAGGGACATTTTAAAGAAATCACATTTTAAATGGGTTGTCATCCGTTGGTATGGGTCGATTGCATTTCTCTTAGGTTGAATAGGTAAACTAAGTTACCAGACCTGCAGGTCTATTTGAAGTTTAAAGAATTTAAGGCCTGACTCCTCTCACTAATGTCTTATTTCAGCGGTACGCAAAACTGCTGTATTGTTGCTCATTTCATGTCTTGGGTACAAATAACTTCTGGTGACTAACAATATTAGTACACAATTGCTAATCAAATGAGCCTGTTTGCTAATCAAAAATAATGTTATTAGCAAACTCTGCGAATCAATTTTTGAAAACTCATTTATGCCTTGGTAGCAAAGGAGACCTCAGGGGTCGCAACTGCGATTCCTGGCAACCTCAAATGACGTCCCTGGTAGGAACCTCCTCCCTCTGCCGCTTTGTGGGTGCGTTCTTGACTGTGCAAGGGAAATGGAACTCCCCTCTAACTGTGCGAAGTTGAGCCACTGTTTGTCCTCCTCCTTAGGTTTCAAATGACCCTCCTCCTGACCGTGGTGCCAGGATCACTCTGCCCAGAGTCCGACCAAATGGCCTCTCCCTTATTCTTCCTTCCCCACCACAGATGTAGATGGACACTTTAGCCCTCTGGTCAGCCTCAGGATTGGCCCGGGGAGGCCAGTGCCCCACCGGTCACTGTCTCCTATGTATGGTGCGCCCTTTCTCCCTTGTCTCCCTTGCTGTGCTTCTGGATGGGGGTGTGCTGGCTGAGGCACTATATGCAGTTCCAAAATTGACCTAAATAGGCCTCCAGCCGCACCGGCTATAATATCGCAGGGCCTCCCCTGGTCTCCTCTGCAAAGTGCTGGCTCCAAAGCTTGGGCAGGGGCCCTCCCGCCATGCTCCCCCAATCCTCAACGTCACTCTGCTCAAAGCTGGTGATCACTGCCTGCTGATCACTGCCTGCACTGGTCAGTCATTGCCTGCTTGCACCCTTTCGTTGGGCCAGGGTGCACGCTGACCTGTGATGGTTCTCCCCCAAAGGTGGGTAAGGGGGAGTTGAGCCCATCAGGGTTGCTGCCTTCCTGCATCTTCACTGTGCGGCCCCTCCCGGGCCTCTTGAACGCTGGGGGTGCTCTTCTCTGCTGCGCAACTCTAAGCAGTGAGCTACTGGTATGGCCCCTCCGGATCCTCCTGATCTTTCTGATGAGGTGCTGCTTTACCAGCCCAGGGCGGCCCGGTCACGCTTCGATCTTCCCACTGGTGCTCGCCAGCAGGGGAGCCTTTGCTCCACGAATCCAGCCCCAGTGGGCCTCCAATATCGCAGGCAGCTCCTTCCTGACAGGCTCCTCTGGCGTCCGACAGCGGCTACTTTGCCCCACTCCGCCTCACAACCACACTGGATCCTCAGCCGCTCTGGGTCTCCCCGAGTGGTTCTTCTTGCTCGCGGTCTGCGAGCGTGCCTCTCGGCTTGACGTGCACTGGCCGCGGGCGGAGTGCCCCTGCACCTTAGACACCACAGAGACAAAGGGCGCACAGCCGTATCTGTCAAAGTCCCTCAGTGATCCGGGCTGTTGCACTTCGCCACCACAGCCTACATTGATAAATCCTCTCCTGGGGAAGGCTTTTTTAATCTATCTTTATTGTCTTTGGCCCTGGTGGGTGAGAACTCCACGATCACTCTGCGCTCCTCTCGGAGGCCCTCTTAGAATCCCAATCACAATGCACTTTTTAATGGGTATCCATCATAGATGCCAGTACAAAATGCTGTTATTTTTTTTTAAGAAAGGTTATGTGCTTTCATGTGGGTGCACTGGCATTTTGGGGCACCCAGTCTAGCTATTCTTTGCTTTGACATTACATTTTCTTTCTTTTTTACTGGCATTCTATGACAAAGCAAACATGATGAGTGTTATTATGTGCCTAGACTGTCACTTAGGTCAGCCAGTCAAGCAATTTCCTACTGTGTTGTGGCTTTTATCACTGGGTATCAAGGGTAAAGCAAACATGATGAGCATTATTACCCATCTAGACTCGCCTGCATTGTGCAGTCAGTTTGGACATATTTTCTTTTTGTGACCAGACATTTTTAAAGGCAAAGCCAACAGGAGAGTGAGGCAGAGCCATGATGGGCATGTTTTCTTATAGTATCATCACTGGCATTATGTTATGCTCAGTTGATTTGTACCTCACTGCTACCACCCAGGGGCAGTCTCCAGGCGCTCGTTTGGATCTGCAAAAAAATGGGGTGGGGGTTAGTGGGGAAAAGGGTGAGAGGATAGGTTCAGAACCAGGAGGAACTGGCATCTTTGAGTGTTTTGCATGTGGTCACTTGTGAGCGGGCTCACGCATTGTAACCGTATGGGTAAAATTCCATGCCTCGGTTGTGTGGTAGCGTTTTGTGTTGGTGTTAGTGTTGTGTGGTTATGATGGGTTGGTCGTATGCACTGTTTAGATATTGTCCATAAGGGATTCAGAGTCACAGGTAGTTGTAGCTGTAAGGTTGTCCGGCATCTTGGTGTGTTGTTGCATTTTAGATGGTATTGGGCTTTGTGGGTGGTTCACTCTGGATGTGGGCATAGTAATGGTTCTCTGTATGTTTGTGAGTGTAGCTAGTCCAAGAACTGGTGTAGAGGTGTCAGTTATGTAGGAGGAGCAGGAAGGGATGAGTAAAGTCGATCAGTTCATTGTGGTCTCTCTGGGGCGGCCCTTTGGATGCCGCTTGACGGTATATAGCCAGGTTCTTTGGCCCCTCTTGTCTCCTCTCTAGTTGTTTGTCTGCGTTGTTGTTGCTGGTGTCCCTTCTAGGTTGTCTGTGTCTGCTGAATAGCCAGGTTTTGAGCAGTTTCCTCCAGGTGATGTGGTCTTCTGTGGTTCCAATTACTTTGGACATGTTGTGCCAGGTGTTAGTAATTGGACGTGAGAACGCTGTTCCGACGAATTTCCCTTTTTTGTGGTGTCTTGTCTCTATTTGTAGGTCGTTGCTGTACCTTAGTTCCTTTCCTGGGTGATACCGGCTAATCTTGTCTTGGAGGAATTGTGCTCCATGTCTGTGCAATGCTTTTGTGGGCGATGCAGAGTGCTTTGAATTTCATGCGCTTTTTTACTAGTATCCAGTGTAGGGTTTTCAGTGCTGGAGTGATGTGGTCTCTTCTGTTTAGTCTTAGTAGGAACCTCGCTGCTGTATTTTACACCCTTTGGGGTTTATTGGTGAGTCTTTCTGGCATTCCTAGGTAGAGGCTGTTTGTGTAGGTAATTCTTGTGAGTATCAGGGATCTGAGTAGTTGCAGGAGGAAGAAGTATTTTTTGGTGATTGCATTGACATGCGGTTCCTGTGGTAGTCTGTTATCCATTCTACTACATTGGTAGTCTCTGGTTGGGTTCCCATGCCGATTGGCCAGTCCAATTGTGTGTTCCCTCCGTCAAACCCTGCGGGTGAGAGCATTTATTTTATTTTTTGTAAAACATTTTTTATTAAATTCAAACAAACAAAACCAATACAATCCAAAACTCGCAGTGCATAATTCAGTCACTGCTCCCCTTATCCCACCCCCCCCTTGCGAGCCTATTCATTCCAGTCACTCTGTATCCGCCCCGCGTAGCGGGGTTTCATTTCCCGCGGATTCTGTCCGATCTTGTATCGTTCCAAATAGTTCCGCTATCAACAATCTCCATGCCATCAGGGTTCCCATTTCTTCCTCTCCCCCAATGTTACTTGCCTCTTGGCACACCCTGTTCTCTGCCTCCGCCCACCTCTGCAACTCTTTCCACCACACCTCCACCCGTGGCCTATGACAGGTCTTCCATCCCATGGCAATCCTTCGTTTTGCTAGCACATACGCTAGATCTTTTAGTTTATTGACATGTTTAAGTTTCTGCGATCTGGGGAACCCTCCCAGTAAGCAGGCCCAGGCTGAATTTATGACAATAGTGATCTCCATTTCCGCAAGTCTCCACGCCACTTCACCCCAGAAGCGCTCAATTACCGGGCATTACCAGAACATGTGTACCATGTCAGCCTGTTCCTCGTCGCATTTAGGGCATGTTTGTCGCCCTGCATTTTCAAACCGCGATATCCTCAGGCGTGTCATGTATGCCCTGTGCGTAACATATAGTTCTATCTGTTTTAATCTTGCGTTTCTGGACACCTTCTTATGGTACCCCAGGGTACGTTCCCACAACCGGTCCTCTAACGGAGCTCCTACTTCCGCTTCCCAAACTAGTCTTAGTTGTATTAATTCTTTCCCAAATTTAGACATCATAATTTCGTACAATCTAGAGATCTCATGCCCACCTTCTGCAATATCATATATCGTGTCTATGGTAGCGTCTGGTTCTTCTTCTAGTATCGTTTCAGGCCATGCTTTCTTAATTCTCTGCACCATTCTAAGATATGTGATATACTGGCCTACGTGTAACCCCACCCCCTCTCCCAACTCTCCAAAATGTATGATAGTCCCCTCTCGCCAAATATCTCCCATCGTTACCAGCCCCACAGATTCCCAGTGGTTCCTAATTGTCCTCCGTAGCTGCTCATCTCCTCCTGTGAGTGCAACCAATGGTATCTGCAGGGAGCATGGGATTGGGTTTTCCATCATCTGGCATGCCCGGCGCCACATCTTCCCTCCAAGCATCATCATTTTGGGGCGCTCTTTCATTTCTGTTTTGGGCAGCCAGATCATCTCTTTTAGATAGAATTGGGCACAATCGTGACCAAACAGCCTGGATTCAGGGGTTGATTCATCTGAGAGCCATTTGGCGACATATTGCAGTTGACCCGCTACATAATAGACCTCGTAATTAGGCAGTTTTATTCCACCTTTTTCGTAAATGTTCTGCAGCTTCCATAGTGCTCCCCTGTTCCTGGTGCCATGCCACAGGAAATCCCTGCACATGCTGTTAAGTCTAGTGAAAAACTTCTTAGGTATCAGGTATGGAATCTTCCCAAAATAATGCAGGAGCCTTGGCAAGACCACCATCTTGAGCATTGCCCTCGTCCCATCATTGCTAGAGGCAGCTTCACCCAGAATTTCATACACTTCTCAGTTTTCCCTACGGCTACTTCGGTATTGTGCCTATGTTCTTCTTCCACTGTGTGGTAAACATCTATCCCAAGATACCGAAAAGTACTAACAGCCAAGGAGTCTGCAGCACCGGCAACCGTCTGACAGGGATTCCCCGATAGTTCCCCAGCGGGAAGATGATAGATTTCTGAAGATTCACCGCTATGCCCGACAACCCCGCATACCTCTCCATCACCTCCAGGATGTACTGGAGATTCTCCTTCGGGTGTCTTGGGTACAGTAGCAAATCATCTGCATACAGTGAAATGAAGTGTGGCTCCCCTCCGACCTCGATGCCTATAGGTTCATACTGTTGTCTGAGGTATATCGCCAAAGCCTCCAGAGCTAATATGTACAACATAGGGGACAATGGGCACCCCTTTCTGGTGCCTCTTCCTAGTTGCCATCTTTCAGATATAACCGCTCCTGTTTTGACTCTGGCTAACGGTTCACTGTATAGCATCTTTGCCCATCTTATGTATCCAGGCCCCATACCATAACCTGCCAAGGCCGCCAGCAGCCATGGCCATTTAACAGAATTGAAGGCCTTCACAGCGTCTAAGGACACAATTGCCATTTCACCCTCATTCCTGCTCCCCCATTCAATAACCTGATGAAGACGTCTGTGATTGTGAGTTATGTTCCTATTCGGGACATAGCCCGTCTGATCTGGGTGTATTAGCTTGCCAATGACTCTTCGCAATCTATTTGCCAAGACAGCCGTCAATATCTTACTGTCTTGGTTCAGCATTGACACTGGTCTGTAAGAGCCACAGCAATGCCCAGGTTTGTTGGGCTTAGGAAGCGGTATTATAATCGCTTCTCTGAGCGACTCTGGCAGCCGTCCTGTCTCAAACGTTTCATTTAGCCTATTCAATATCGGGGGGAGCACCTCCGCTTTGTACACTTTATAAAACTCACTTGGAAACCCGTCTGCCCCCGTCGAGCCCGCCACAACCCCTTTCCATTTTTTCACAAGCATTCCAAACTTTTCTCGTGTCAAGTGTGTCTCCTGCAGCAGTGCAATATCTATCTTTTGTCTGCGCAGGTACAACATAACCTTGTTCCTCTTCAAATAACTATTGAGGCCCCTGACATTGCACGTAATTATTTTAATGTCCCCCATGGCTTGTTGGAATCCCCATTTTCCCTTCCATCATTGCAGTCCAGTTCCTTCTTCCAATTCTGTTTATATAGGCTCACTCCCCCGTTTAAACTACCCTCAACCACAAACACCCCTCCTCCTCCCGCCACCCTTCCCTTCCCCAACTTTGCCCCCCCCCAACAATTGCCCAGTTGCATCTCCGGATCTCAGGCCCCCCCCCCGCATCTAGCCCTTTCCGGCAATAGCCTGTACTCGAAGCTCAGCGGGGTGATGTAGCCCTAATGACTATCCTGCTACTTCTACTACTACTTGGGGGGGTAAGGCGCCTGTGTTATGCCGCTCCTATTTGCCACAATATTACAACATGCTAATATCCAGTTTGCTTATATACTCAAGGCTCTATATTCCAGTCCAATGCGCGTCAATAGAATCAAGGATATCATAACCTAGCTTCCACATCTCTCATCGCTACTCATCTCTTAGTGTTCCTGTTGATTCTCTACTGGGATACCTCGCAATGTGATATACCAGTGTGCATACATTTTTTAGTCACTTATTTTGTTGTCCTTGGGCTCGTGTGGCACCTTGTTCTGGGCAGCCCTGTAAGTCCAGCCATGCAGCCGCCTCCTCTGGGGTATCAAAGAAAAACATTTGACTTTTGTGTATCACTTTCAGTCTCGCGGGGTATAGAAGCATATATTTGATGGCAGCCGTGCGCAGCCGTCTCATCATCGCTACGTAGCTGTACCTTTGTCTCTGGACTAGCATCGTATAATCAGGATAAGCTGTGATGGTAGCCGAAGCTCTAAATATCGTACCCCCTTTCCTGAAATACTCCAATATTTTCTCACGATCTTTGTAATTCAGAATCTTGGCAATTATTGCGCGGGGAGGG
The DNA here is from genome assembly GCF_040938575.1 of Ambystoma mexicanum. Taxonomy (NCBI): domain Eukaryota; kingdom Metazoa; phylum Chordata; class Amphibia; order Caudata; family Ambystomatidae; genus Ambystoma; species Ambystoma mexicanum. The sequence goes on along the minus strand of NC_090926.1, from coordinate 318,759,739 downwards.
GCTCCAGGCTTTGGTTTCCTCGTGAGGGCTCTATGTGCACGCTCCACTGTGAATCCTTGTGAGAGTTTGTCAGCTCCTATTTCTTGCAGGATCATATTCTCGACATAGTTTGTAGGATCCTAGCCTTCTTCTCCCTCCGGCAGACCAACCACTCGAATGTTGTTCCTTCTCGCTCTCCCTTCCGCCTCCTCCGCACGATTCTCCAGGTTAGCCACTTGTTGTTTTAGTATGTGGACTTCCTTCGCATTATCAGTGCTGGTGGTTGTGTTAGTTTTGACCGCGCTTTCCAGATTGCTTGTTCTGTCTGCCAGTGCTCTGACATCTTGTCGCAGCAAGTTGACGTCTATCCCCACTGTGTCAATCTTAGCCTCTAAGGAAATCTTTAAGTCCGCCATTGCTATCCCCCAAGAATCCTTTAGTTCCGTTATGGCTGCCAATATATGGTGATTTTTAGTCCCCGGGGAACTTCCTTTGGGTCCGCTTGCACTCTCCAGCGCAGACGCAACTGGGGAATGCTGCGTCTTGGTGAACGCCTCCATCGTGGGCTGCTTGCTCTTGCCCTTGATCATTCTTCCTGTCATATTGTGATCTGGGGCAAGCACCTCACACTGCTCCGTCCGCGGTACAGCATTTCTGTTGCTCAATTTCGCAGTGTAGTCAGCAGGTCGCCACTGGTTCTGATTATTGTTCCGAGGCGTCTTCATTGACTCCCGCGCACTGAGCAATGCGCCCGAGAGGGTTATGTCCTCCAACGTATCAGTTGGCTCATCTGCCACGCAACGCAATTTATGTCCCCGTGTATTTGGGCTTCACCGTCCATGGGCCACTCCCGCACCCCATCAACCTCTGGTATGCGAGTCTCCCCCTCACAATAGTTCAGACCAGTATCAGCCATGAGCGGCCAGGGGTTCTTTGCTGCAGTGCCCTCGTCCTTATATTTCCATTAATGCAGCTGTGACTCCCCCCATCAGTTGTTACAGCATATGGGCATGCTTGTCCTGCAGATGTAATGCCCAGCTAGCCACATCGCTTCTCTCACTGTGCAATTAATGTCTGCATGTATCTGGCCCCACCTTTTAGAAATCGCTTCCGCACCCTACCAGCATTTAGTGCAAGAGCCCTCCTCTCTTGGGCAGTTCAGTCCAATATTGGCCATACGCAGTGAGCGGCTCTTATTTACAATGACCTCATTTTTATGTTCCATCTACGTTGCTGTGACTCCTCTCAATATTTATTGCAGCGTAGAGCCTGCCTTTTTTCCAAGCACACCATTCAGCGAGCCTCACCTCTCCTCCTCATAGTTCAATCCGGCTACCATTGTGTATAGCCATGCCCGGCCCGACAGCCCCACTTGCAAGGATGCCTTTGTGTGTTTCAAAAGTGCCCAGCCTGTGCACACGGGATCTTTAATTCTGGCCAGCACAGTGCTCGGCGGCAGCACCGCGGACGAGTCCTTTGTTCATGCACCGCTTCGTTGCACAGGCCCGTGCCCCCACAGTCCCCTCACATGCGGGCGATAAGAGGCCACCCGCTTGATAGTTGCTTCTGCGCGGGGCCGCATGGGCTTCAAGCAGCGGCCACCCCCGCACTTATGTGCTTATAGTATATCCGTCTTGCTTCCAAGGCACCTCCCACTTCGCTTATATAACGAGCCATCCACCGGTCATTCTCCTCAGTGGGCGACCCCCGTGCTCTCGCACCATTCAAGTCAGCGGGCAGCAGGGGGCCGTTCTCACGGCCTTCTCAGTGATTTGGGGGGGCCGCTCAGGCACCCGATGCCGGTCCCATTGTCTCCTGCTCACACGGTCACTGTGAATGCTGCACGGGCATACCCGCTCCTACAAGCCCCACACTGCAGCATGCGACACCGTCTTTAGTCGCTGTTCAGTGTTTCATAAGGCCATGGGTACAATGTATCCATTTCGCTTCACTGCCGGATCCATCCCACAGATCGCACAGTCACGGCAGCTGACCCTTTGTTAGCCGCCATTTTGGATACATAGTCACAGAGCTGTCGGGAGCTTTGTTGTCAATTTCACCGCTGCTGCCCGTACAATCAGTTCAGCATTTTCAGCGATGGCAGAGCATCCCTTCACACACTCGGGTCATCATTTTCAGAGTTGCTTGTAAAGTTTAAGCGCATGTTGTCACAGATCTGTGTTGGATCTCTGGAGCAGCTCTTCTCAGGCACATCCCGTTACATGGCACGTTAGCCACGCCCCGGATGAGAGCATTATTTCCATTTTTGCCGGGTTCTGTTTGAGGTTTTCTGTTGTCATTCAGTTGTATATGTCTGTGAGTTAGTTGTTGTGGGTTGTTATTTTGTTCTTGTGTTCTGTTTGTTTTCACAATCAGTTGTGTCGTCTGCGTAGTTGTAGGCGGTAAGTCCGTAGGATCAAATGATTTTCATCAGTGGGCACATGTAGATATTGAAAAGTAGAGGGGAGAGGCTGGAACCCTGTTGGACTCTGCAGGATATATTTTTGGTATTTGAGGTGAACAGTGGTAGGTAGGTTCTTTCGGTTCGGTTTGCTAGGAATAAGATAATCCACTTTAGTGCAGATTCCTGCACGCCACATTCCATCAATCTTTTTATTCGTGTTGTGTGTCCGATTGTGTCAAAAGCTGCTGAAATGTCCAATAGAACGAGGGCCGATTGGGTGTCGTCTGCGTTTATTTTCAGGTCGTCCCATATCGATAGAAGTGCTGATTCTGTCCCTCTCATCAGTCTGAAGCCAACTTGTGATTGGTCGAGTATTTGTGTTTTAAAAAAAAAACTTTATTTAGTGCAGTACAAGACATACATCCTCAGAAACACCTTTACACAACAGTAGATTGCCATCAACTTTGAGCACAATTATAGACATATAATCAGACATTATTAAGCTTAACATGCATTGTTTTTAACATCAAGTCGCAACACATTTACTGAGTTGATCTCTGCTTTCGCAGGTAGTCACGGAGAGGTTCCCAAATGTCCTTAGGCCTGCAACTTGGTGTCACCAGGCAAACATAGCCCTCCTTCCTGTCATTAACATAGTTCATCTTTCTAATCCACATTTGAATATCCGGGGCAACCTTCGATTTCCAATGATACAGTATACATTTTTTGGCAATCAAACAACCCAGATTGAAGCAACAGCGTTTTTAACCACAACCTTGCCAATGTCACTGAACAAGTATTTGGGGGGTGACAGCGTGTGAGGGACATCTGTAATTTCGTCTAAACAGTTTGCAACCAGCTGCCAGAACTGAGCTACCCGCGGGCAGCTCCATTACATGCGATAAGAATCGGCCATGTCACTGCCACATTTTACACAACCGCTTTAAGCCGTGGGAGCGAACCTAGCGATTCTTGTGGGGGTATAATGCAACCTGTTTAGGATTTTTTTATTGTATCAGCCTGTGTCTAGCATTAAGAGATACTTCCTTTGTTAAGCCACACCAGCGGAGCCACTGAGCATCATCCACTCGCCTATTCAAATCTTCCTCCCACTTTTCCTTGCCACTTTGAGCAAGAGTCCGAGCACCTTGACATTTCCTATACAACCTAGATACCAGCCCAATAGGATTTCCGTCATTAACCACAGTCCCTAGTATTTCACATTTGTTGGGCTGCCGGGAACAATGGCCAGCACCTTCTGATGGCTGCTCTCATCCTCTAATATTGTAGTGATTTAATTGGAGTATTACCCAGTTTTTCGGAGAAGTCTGTGTGAGTGACAAAGGGACCATCAGGAAAAAGATCATGCAGTGTCAGTGTTCCCTCGGGGTCCCACCCTTTCTGTATGTCCTTGTTGTATGTTGGTGGGAGTCCCGGCAATTCCAGAGTGGGATTGCATCGAAGTAGGGGGAAGATGCCCCAAGCCTCTTGAATATTCTGGCCCAAGCGTTCACAGTTGTGCGGACAGGGTCAAATGTGCATGTGTCCAGGTGTTGGTTAGCAAGGACAATAGTGCTCAAGCTCGAAGCGGAAGCGCTTTACTGCTCCAGGGCCGCTTGTATCGTAGGGATGTCACGGTATTGGTTTTTTGACGGTATGATAACCTGCATGCGAAATGACGGTATACCGTGGTTATCGCGGTATAGCACACACGCATGTTTAACCATTATCTTAGATAATATTTTGGCAGGGAAAGCCACACATTTTCACCAAGACACAAAACACAAACAAGAGTCTCCACCAAGAAGTTGCCTTAGTTCTTCTTACATAAATCTATGTTACTTTAACTCAGCAGACGGGGATCCTGGTGGTCCAACTTAGCTTGGTCATACAATATACAACCTTTATAGAAGTTTAGAGAGGTAGGAGGTCAAGAAATGTGAAGTCATGCAAGTGTTGTAGTAGAAGTCACTTATGTCTCAGTCGCACTAATGGTAATTAGACCATCAAAATGAAGAAAAACAAATCTCAAATGATGTAAAATACTGTCATGCCATACAAAGTAGATTGTACACGATAACACTTGTACCTATAAGGTCATGCCACAGAAATAAATGACTAGACTGACTACCAAAATGCTATTCTAGTGACATTCACAAAACACATATGCCGAAGAAAAAGCAATTGCACAGACCCTAACCTCGGGTGTGAAAAAGTACACATAATGTCATTATATGTTGGCTCGCATCCGTGGGGAGGGGGCTTATGCGAGCATTTGATTTTGCTGAGGCAGACGGGCATGGAAGTCTTGAAAATAGCAGCTTTCAAGTTTTACTGTGTTAGTGCAAGTACATTTTTCTGCATGTGCACAAACAGAGTAAAAGTTTAATGCTGCCGGTTTCAGGAAAGTCTTCCCTCCTCACCTCTCTGCCAACAGCAAGTGTGCATATTTGCTCCTTCCAGTGGTGCACCTAGGGTAACATTTCGGTGGGTGGGGGGCTAAATGTTGGTAGAGGCGCTAACTTCAGAGAATGTGGGGGAGTGGCAAACATACTTGTGTGGGGGCATCTAACTTCTTTACACATTCCAATGAGACTATTCTGGTCAAGCTTGAAGGCTAAAAGCTGTTAACTCTGCCCTATACCTCTGAAACCACCCACTTATTTATTTATTACATTTGTTATACGCCCAAACCCGGAGGTATCACGGCGTAGGTTACATGAACAGGCTTAACTGTTTACAGGGGAAAGTACAGTGCAGTGAGGGTTAGGGTGGTTGATTAAGCCACCAGCGGCACAGTTCAAGGCATGGCATGGTTATAATACAATACAGGCAGTGTGGGGCTATAACATAGATATAGGTCAATATAGACAGAGGAAGATAGCCGGGTGAAGTGGGAGAATGAGGCTCTCAGAGTCAATGCATGGCATGGTTATAGTGCAATACTGGAAGTGCAGTTCGGGGCATAACATAATTATAGAACAATGCAGGCAGAGGGAAATATCCTTGAAGGGTGAAGTGAAAGAATGAGGATCTCATTGCCATGGATTGTTAAAACTTGTTGGAGAGCCAAGTTTTGATTAGGCTCTTGCACCGCTGGTGGGATGGCTTGTTTCTGATATGCATGGGGAGACAGTTGCAGATTTTTGGTGCAGCAACAGGAAAGCTGCCCCCCCCCCGCTCTAGTGCTTTTGAACCACGGGATGAAGAGGTTGAGTTCTGGAACCTGATCTGAGGGATCTCCGGCCGCAGGAAAGGACCGAGACCCCTGAAGTCCTGTGCATGGCCAGTGTAGGCCATCCCCTGTTTAAAGAGGCGACCACCCTCCCCCTGGGTAAAAGCGCCCTAAGGAGCGCTCACCTGCAGGAGAGCAACCACACGTCTCTGACACACCACCTAGCATTATTTTCCAGTGATCCCATTAGCCCTGCCCAAGTATTGGGGTTCCCCGCTTCCTATGCCACCCCCTCGCTGCATCATGGCTTCGGGTCAGATCGGCGGCCTGGTACCGGATCCCCCACGACCCTGGTTTCCCTTCCAGTTGGAGAGCTGCCACTCGCCCCTGCCAGCAGCAGCGCCGGGCACGGAATAAAGAGCCCTTTCACGCCACCAGTGCCGATGACAGAAGAGGCCCAGGCCAACATCCTGCTCTCAGGAAAGAGGCGCTCTCCTCCAAGTGCCCATGGGGCTTTGTCAACAGTTCAAGTGTCCCCTACTGATAGGGAGCGGGCGAAAGATTGAATGTCAAAGCAGTGAGCGCCTTCTGGCCCTGGGGCAACAGGAGTAGAGCGTTTGGTGCCCAGGAGTGGTTTCTACAGCTGTTAACACACCGCAGGCCACGTCTCCCCCGAAACCTAATTTGAATCGTGCGTCTCTTATCCCCCTTCTGAAGAACAAGTTCTCAGATCCACAGGACGGACATGCAGCCTTGCTGCCACAAAACATTCCTCCCGCCCTCACCACTCCCTCCTCCCCCCATTCCAATGGCCCCTATCCACTCCTTCTCCTTTCACAGAGTACGGTCTGGATACCCCGGTCAAGGGGCGCACAATATGCCAACCTCCAGACCTGCCTGGATGCTCAGAGACTACTACGGTGGACACATGAAGGCACAACATGAAAGCTTTAAAACACAAAATAACAAAAGGCTGCGATACCCCACTATCAGATCCTGACAACAGCAGGTGCATCACAGACCCCACAGAGTTTTCTTCCCAGCATACCATTTCTAGAACTGCCAGTTGCCTAGCCCTGTGTTAGTTGCGTACAGCCTCAGCCAGTCCTGTTTTTCTTAAACATCAGTAATTATGGTAGGCGCAATTAAACTACATGTCCCAGCATGCAACGTATTGGGTCTCCAAGGGTCAGTCATGCATTGCATATGGCCACACAACAGCAATACCTATACAGTGCCGGCGGGTGCAGGGGCCTGCTCTAGGAACATGGGCTGGCGTATCCTTTCTGAGACAGTCAGAAGACATGGAGAGAGGCTTGTCAGAAACTCTCGGGTATATTATTTGCTTTTACTCTCGTGCCCCTTGGGCGGGCTCACTCTTATATTCGGAGCTAAACACTCAGTTGTGAAATTCTAGGAGCTGAAATTGGCTCTTGCCTCTGTCAGGGTAACATGGCCGTGTTCGCAGCTGGCAGGGGACACGAATCACGATGAGTCACATTGTTTTATTTGTTTCACAATTTCTCAACAGAAATGTGTTATCATAGGAGTGTTAGCCTGGGGAAAAAACTTCAGACAGTTCTGCAGGCCAAGCCACCAGAGGTGGCGATCTGTGCATGGCATAAATACAGGCCAAGCAAGAAGAGATGGACCTCTGAGAGGCTAAAGGCAAGTACAGGGCAAGTCATTAGAGGACTTAAGAACTGCTGTGAGAATGAGCAGTCTCCTATGCTCCCTCTACACTTCCAATCACTCCCCTGGCGCGCATCTACACTTCCAATCACTCCCCTGGCACGCAGTGCTAACCCCACATCACGATTTCAATTGCCTAAAAATGTATGCATGCATTCGAATACAGGTGCTAACAGTGAAATGAGTTAAGTTAGTAATGCAGCCCCTTTGTCTGTTGGTCCGGCCACGGCTCTTTAGGTCAGCCAGGTCGAATCAATAGCCCAACATTTTGGTGGCTGGGGGGAGGGGGCGGGGGTCTGGGGTAGAGTCCGATCAGAACAATGGTTTTGCGCCACTGCAGAACATAACATACAGAGTAAACTGCTAGGGTACGGCCAAAACATGCTTTGTACCACCAGTCCCTAGTACATTCCAAGACTTAACTGGTTTTCTGGTAGAATGCAATATCCCACATATAGCATTCATAATAACCGAGCAATTGTACAATTAAAAGACAGTTCTAAGGCCACACAGTAAATGGCCACTTTCGATTTGCTCGGGTGAAGTGTGCTGTGCTGCTCTAAATGTTTGTCTTTTAGTTTTGCGAGGGGTTTCAAATAGTTTTGAAAGGGGGGGCGAGGGGGATAATAAAAACCGGTCAGGATCATTACGAAATGCATTTTCTTGGAGAGATACGTGCTTGCTAGTTTTTAAAACTGAGTCAGTACATGAGTGAGAACCCTGCGCATTCGCATAATGTGCCGCCACCATGTCCGTTCCTCTCATGCTAACTGGCATCAGAGAGAAGTGCAGTGCCCCATATTGTACCCCTCACCATGCCCCCTAAGACAGAAGAGACTACACACACACACGGGGCTTTGCAGGCGGAGTGCAGAAATTGATCCCCATTCTTAATTTTCTGTCTAATGCGGCAGACTACAAGGGGAAAGCTGCATCCTGACTTTCTCTTCTCTCGGCTGAGGCTGCCTATGCCTGTCTCGTGCCCCCTTTCCCTCCCAATACCCTCCTCGCGCCTAGCCCTGTTTGAGCTGAGGATAAGAATTACAGTTACACCTGTGGCTGGTTTGTAACTGGGGTTGGCGAACAGGGCTGGGAAGGGGGAAAGGAAAGGTAGGTAGGGGTACCTTACCTGCTGCTGCACGTACCTAGGTATATAGGCTCCTGCAGGTGCTGCCATTGCACCCACGATCGTCAAGGAGCAGGCCATAACTCTGGCACTGAACAACCCTGCGCAGGTCTAGTGGGCCTCCATTCCAGAATCCAGGAGGGCACTGTCTGAAGTAAATCTGCTCCCTGCTCAGTCTAATAGCTGCCTGGCTTTTCAGAGTTCTTCTTGGTGACTGAAGTCATGCTGTGTTGATAGAAACTTCAGAAACTTATTTTTGTAACCTCCTCTCTGCTGCAGATAGCATGGGCCGACCGTGTCTGTCTTACACCTCAGAACAGAAGCCAGCCAGCCCAGCCCAGTGACTCACACCCCTGCTTGCATGCATTGTGAAGCCTGGGCCTGGGCAAACTCCGCCTCCAGCCCCAGACTCGCTGAACAGACGCCAGCCAGCCCAGCGACTCACACCCCTGCTTACATTCATTGTAAATTGCACTACAAAAACATCATTTATATCGGGATTCGGTATACTGTTACAAACAAGGTAACGGTTATTTAAAGATAATTAAATTGTTCACGGTGTTTATACCGGTATTTACAACCCTATTGTATCAGCAGTTCTTGTGGTGAATAGCAGTAACCGGCAAATTGTGCTTGAGAGACCTCGTAGTGTAGTTCGAAGTCTGGGGCCTGCATGCCACCCTGTTCAAACGCCCTGGTCATACTCTTCCATCTCATCCGCGGGGTTCCCGCGCCCCATGTAAAGACGATTGCCAGGGATCGTAGTCCATCAAAAAAAACGTGGCCAGGCCGTAACAGAATATTAGTGAAGTAATATAGCAATTTGAGGACCACTAACATTTTTAATAAGGGGATCCTGCTGTACAAGGAGATGGGAAGTCTGGCCCAGAGACTCAGCTTGTCCGCCAACGTTTGTAGATACTGCTCATGATTTCCGGCCATTAGTGAGTGATGAGTGCGTGAAACCACTATGCCTAGATATTTAAATTTGTCTGGGACCCATCTGAATCCAGCCAGATCAGCCGGGCGGTAGAAATATTGTTCAGCAGAAATAGCTCAGACTTACATACATGGATACGATATCCTGAGTAGGTGGTGAACTTCCGCACCTCCTCGAATATCGGGCCCAGATTTAAAGCCAGATTTCGTATGTACAGCAACGTAGTGTCGGCATAAAGAGAGATTATTTGTAGTGGGCCAACTATATGCAGACTGCGGTGAATGTGTTTGAGCCGCCTTATACACGCAAGAGGCTCTATAGTGAGAGCAAATAGTAAAGGGGACAGCGGACAGCCCTGCCTTGTGCCGCGCCCCAACAAAAATGCAGGAGAGAGTGTGACCCCAGTGTGGACCCTTGCAGCTGGGAAAGCATATAGTAAGCGGACACATTGAATGAAAAAATCCCCCAATCCCATCCGACGCAGCACCCAGAACAGAAACTGGCAGGAGATGGAGTCAAAAGCTTTCTTGGCATCCAATGAGGCAGCAACCGCTTATGCTTGCAGGCTAAGTTGTGAAATAATACCGAATAGTCTTTGCAGATTGAACGCCATAGAATCTCCGGGGATAAATCCCTGATTGATCCGGGTGAACCAGCTTGTATGGGAGGAGCCGTGAGCACAGCAATTTAGCAAGCATTTTTGTGTCAGAATTGATCAGGGATAACTCCCTGTATGATCCCATGTCAGCGGCGGTTCTGTTCGGCTTCAGTAGCACTGTAATCACAGCTTCAAAAAGGGATGGGAGAAGCCGGCCAAGCCGGAGCGATTCCTCCCACACACGTAGCAGGTTAGGAACAAGGGTGATATGCGGCTCCTTATATAATTCCATTCCCAGACCGTCCGGGCCAGGGGCCTTGCCCGACGGAAGTTACATAATGACATGAGTAATCGCCTCGGGGGTCATTGGCTGATTAAGTGCATTGTGCCTCTAATGGCAATACTGAAAGCAGTATCTCAGCTAAATAGCTCTCCAGTTCTGTAACTGAACAGCCATCAGATCTTGAATAGAAAGATTCATAGAACCTATGAAATTCACATTAATCGCCTTTGGAGTAGTAAGAGTGAGTCCAGCGGATTCCTTTATCCCCGTAATATGCTGCACCCCTTTCTCTGATCTAGCTTCATTAGCAAGAAGTCGGACTGGGATAATACAACAAATGGACCTCCCTATCTTCCCTGAACTTCAAGAGATTACCCTTAATACAACCCAACAGGGCATGATCTTGTGTGTTGCCATATTTGTCCTCTAGCTTCTTGAGGTCTGTTTCTACTCTTCCCAGCTCCAGAGCACCCGAAGAAAGAGAGATCATCTCCCCCGTGACCCACACTTTGAAGGGCTTCCAGACCGCGCTGTGATGCTGTACCGTGCCGTCATTTCTTTGGAAAAACTCTACCACTCCACTATGAAGCGTCTCCAGAAAGACTGGGTCTGACGGGCATGCGGGGGGGCATGTGCCATGGGGGACGGGGAGTGGCATTTCCATCTCACATCAATGTCTTAGTGATAGGGGAGCGGTCGGAAATTGTGCGAGGGAGAATCTTGATATCTTTTACCTCTGTCATCAGTACGGCAGGTATCGGCCAATAATCAATTCTTGAATGGGCGTCGTGAACCGATGAATAGTATGTGTAATTTCGTATATCAGGGTTGCGACCTCTCCATACGTCTCTAAGATCAAGGTGTTGCATTATGTTTAAAACTGTGCAGCCTGCATTGGTTAATTCCCGTTGAGTGGCTGGGTCCACCACACAGTCTAATATCGGATTGAAATCCCCTCCCCAAATATGTGTGTGGGCACCCCCTAATATGACGTCATATGACGTCCAGCACCTGACTATAGAACTCAGGGTCATCAAAATTTAGGCCATACATGTTCACTTTGGTTTTGCTGATACCTGCCAATTCACTCTATAAAATAGCATACCTGCCTAGTGGGTCTATGCAGCGTTTAGTTTCTTGAAAAGGGATAGAGTGGTGGATCAACATCATTACCCCACGGTATTGTGATACATGATTAGTGTAGCCTCACTGAGGCCCCCAGGCTGCAGCAAACCCTTCTTTAAGGACCCCCAGGGCGTGCATCTCTTGTTGCATCACCACCCTTGGGGCTTGGTGGTTCATGTACGCCAACACCTTTCGTGACTTTATAGGGTGATTGAGCCCTTGGATATTCCATGACATGAATGCAATGTTATTATCTTTTAGTTCTTAATTGTGACAAATTCGGGACGAAGTATAGATGAACAAAACCTAGGACAAGATTGTAACGTGTAGTCAAGGTGCAGTCTGCACTGTTTTCCAACACTATATTTAACAACATCAAAACAAAACTTTTGAAACCCGTAAATCTATTTAGCCTCTAATCTCACAATGACTAAGCTTCCTCTACAGCCTACACAGCTAAACTCGTCTCCCTCAGTCGGCAAATCCTCTCCACTCCAAATTGCGTCACTCTCGCTAGAGCACTCATTTTCAGATGGCCGCCTTTCAGCAGCCCGCCCAGTTCACGGAATTCGTGTACCCATAGTTCATGATGGGGAATGACATAGCACCATATGTGAAATCAGTCGCCGTCCATTTTAGGCTAGTTATTGAACACGGATGGACTGCCCCCGCCACCTTGGTCTCTCCTCGGGTGCGATATGGGAATGGAGGTTTCGATGAAGGCTGTTGCATTTTCAAAGAAATGCACCCACCCACCATGCTGTATGCGCAATTATGCCGTGTATGGTAGCGCATATTGGACCTGCCTCATGCGCAGTAGCTTTTTAACTGAGTCGTATGACTTGCGATTAGCCTGTACATTGGCGGAGAAGTCAGGATATATGTGGATATCTCAGGATTCATACCGCAGAGCCCCTTTTTCTCTTGCCATGTGCAGAATTAGGTCCCTGTCTCGGTAGTTTAGGAGCTTAGCAAGGGTGGTACGGGGAGGAGCCCCCGTCCTGGGGACAGGAGCCAGAACGAATGCAGTGCGCCCTCCCCACCAGGAAATGTTGTGATAACTCAGATGGATCGAACATTGTTCTCAACAGATTCTCAACTAACTGTTCCATCAGACCTTTACAGGCTGCTTCCGGAATCCCAATGATATGGATGTTATTTAGTCAGGAACTCCTCCCCACAGAGTACGTGCGGGGCACTCTATATAAAATTAAAAAAAAAAGAAAAAATGACAACAGGGCTCCAGTTATCCTACTGTAGGATCCTAGCTCGGAGGGACAACGCACCATATCGACCAGTAGCTGATCAACCTAACTGCGTTTTTGATACCACAGTAGCGGAAAAGAGGTCAGATGGGCTAATTCCATAAGTCGCACCTGCCAGAGGCAGATGTTTCTCTACGCTCAATAAGGTGACTAGACACCACTGTATAAAGCGCCTCTCGGCCAGGCAATCGTCCAGAATCTCAAGGTGTTTCCTCAATCTTCATCTAGACCTCAGCCTAGTATTATCAGTCCAGCACAGGCTCCCCAAGACGTGCCCCTCGCACACCCAGCCCCACTCCCCAGCACTTTCAGCTAGGACACCAGCTTGTCACAGCAAGGATCAGCGCAGTCACCTGAGAGCGCCCACACTCCACAATCCTTATGCTTTAGTAAAGGCACCGGCACCACCTCAGCACTCTCATTAGAAATGTCTGTACGCCTGATCTCTGCCAACTCCAGAGGGTTATGCAGTGTTCTATGCATGCCAGATTCAGGGGTGTGATGAAAAGGACAATGGCTCACCGGGGCCCCACTCACCTTCACTCCGTGACCCTTGCCGCGCAGTGCGGCAAGACAGCAGGTCTCCGCCGCTGGGGGGGAGGCAGGGCTACCACCTCATCCCAGGTCCCGACCTCAAGACAGCGGTCGCGCACCCCTAATGTCCAGGTAACAATGCAGCAGGAGCGACGATTCAGCGGCAGCCTCAAGCTGTTCTGTATATGGCCTCACAGTGTCCAGTGGATCATGGATGGCGGCATCTGCGTTCGTGAGTGGTAGGCATTACTGAGTTTAATTGACAAGTATCCCACTGTGTGAAGTAGGGTACGTTGCGAGTCCAGCTGACAAGTATCACACCATTTGAAGTAGGGTTTGTATCAGGATTCAAGGCCCAACTTGTCAATGATTGTAAAGGTGCCTCCGCACCTCTCAGGCCAGCACCCAGAGTCCACTGCTCAAGAGCAATACGTAGTATTTCCCGGTGGTTGTGCAGCCGACCGCAGCGGGCAGAAATATATATCCGAGGCACGGTCTGCACAATTAACCGCACCTCCGACGCTCCAGCCGCCTTGCCAGAGTGTGATCAGGCGAGTCTGCGTGCCCCCACCGCGTCCACTCCCGACACCTCTCCAGTATCCCCGGACACAGCCCGGAGCCCAATGCGACTCAGAGGTTTGATGGTTGATTCCAGGTCGCTAGTAGCTTCTTAACAGGGGTGCAGCACCAGACGAGCCCTCCGTGGCACTCTGCACCTCGGCCACGCGCCTCCCAGCAACATCATGGCTGGTAACTCTGGCCCGACGGCAATGCGGCCCGCGCTCCGCCATGTCTGCAGGCGCTGACCATATGCCACAGGCCCAGGCCGACACCCGCAAGGCAATTCGGGGGTAGCCAATAATTTTCTGTTGCAGGATACTCTCTGAGGGACAAGTTCCAGGCACCTCCCACAACTCGGTCCGCCAAGCCCAAGCCGCTTCAGTCAGGATGCATGTAGAAGCCGTAGAGCCACCAGTGCTATGCAATATTCGTCATCGGCACGGTATCAGCTGCTCCTCGCACCCCGCTCACACCATGGATCTATGCCAATTTAAGTCCCCAGGTGTTCTGACCTTTTCCCCAGCCACTGCAATTAGCAGTTTGTTAAAACATTGGGCACAGCAGGAATTATTAAAACCTAGGATATCGTGGGTCCAGAGCTCCTGAATCAGACGGCCATCTTGCTTGGCTGTTCGACAGCACCCCCATGTTTCGATGTATTTAAGATGGATTTTATAGACTTAGTTCTCCAGGATCTTCACTGGGTAAGGGAAGTTGGCTATCGGTCTGTAGCTGCTTGGGTCTTCTGCGCTTTGTGACCTTTTTTTATCAGTGGTTTAGTGTATGCTGATTTGAAGGAGGACGGTACTATTCCTATTTTGAGTGATAGATTTGTTAGGTTCCGGAAGCGTGTTGCTGGGGTTCTGTGGTTGAGGATTCCTTTGAAGACGTCCAGGGGGCAGGGTCCCTTGGAGATCCTGCAAGGTTGGTGTCCTTGATCAGTGTGGTGAAAGTTTCCCCTGTGATTGGTTCTAGGCAGATGAGTTTTTCTTTTAATCTGTGTTTCGTCTGGTGTCTGTGATCCAGTGGTTGTATTTGCCCCGGCTAGTTTGATGGTATCCTGTATTGTATCTATTTTTGCTCTCAGGTGGTTGGTGATTTTGTCACAAAGTGTTTGTGTAGGGGTGATGGAATTTTTGCAGGAAGAGGGTTTTTTAATCTCTAATTTTGAAGAGTTCTTTATGTGAATTGTTTGCCGATTGTATTCTTGCGGCGTAGTACAGTTTTCTTTTTGCTTTGAGGACTGTTGCTTTGTACAGTTTGAGTTGTCTTTGGTATTTTATTTTGTCTTGTCTGGTTTATTGTTCTCTCCATTTTGTTTCCATGTTGCAGTTGTTTTTTTGCTTTTTGTTCAGTTCTTCTGTGAACCATTTTGCTGGCAGTTTTTTTGGTGTTGCTTTGAGTGTTTTAGCTGGTGCCAATTAGTCAAGGGCCTTGGTGATCCAATTGTTGAGTGTGTCTTCTGTTGTATCTATGTTTGTATCAGTGGGATCACTTTCGCCTAGGTTGTCGTGGAGGGTTGATAGCATGGCGGCCTTGTCCCCTAGTTTTGTTGCAAATTTGGAGTTGTAAGAAGATGGTCTGTAGATCAGGAGGAAGGATTCATAGTCTTCTGCGTTGGTTGTGATGATTCGAAATGCTCAGGCGTGTTTTTTGTGTATAATGAAGATTGCCCGTGCGCTCAGCGTAGGAAGTCTTGACACGGAGGCGAGCATTATGCTTATTCTTCTTTATTACTGCTCAACAACGGCACTTTAAAAATTCACTTAAAAAAATGTTTTAAATAGTTGAGCATGCCCAACTGGCCTACAAAACAAAGTTAAACAAAAAACGTGATGGAACCAGAGCAGTCCCTAACTACAGCTCCCATGTGTCCCTGCAGGCCAATAGTCCCTATCCTCAGTCCTGTCCTCCAATGAGGGTTCCTCTGCTGGTATAAGTCTCTGTAGCTCTAGGTGCCTTCTACTTTTTTCCCCCGAGCTGCTTTAACCCCTGCAACAATCTCAATGATCGGCCTTTTAGCAACTTGGTCTAGCTCCACTACTCTGTGCGGTCCTGAAACCTCTCTGCTGAGCTTTTTGTTCCTCTTCTAAGCAAAAAGAGAAACCGAGATTGTTAGGGCGGGGAATTCGTTGGAATCCTCTTTATGACAACATGAATGCAGAATATTTTATTCAATAACGGAATTCCCAGAGGGAGGGATAATGCTCACCTTTGTGTCTTTAATAGAATCAAGACTTCCTGCGCTGAGCGCATGGGCTGGGCAATCTTCATTCTTTGGTAAGACCGGAGGCGAGCATTATGCTCGTTCAAAGCTTTGCACTACTGCTGAAGCAATGTTAGCGACTGGCTAGAAATAGAAATAGAATGTTAGAAATAGAAGGTTCTGAAAACTGAGTCACTGGACCAGTCTGCTGCCTTCATGATCTCCTGCAGCGGAACTCCTGCTGCAAAAGCTCCGGAAGCCATAGCTCCTCTGGCCGAGTGGGCTCCAAAGACAGAAATGTCTATTCCCGCTACTGCAGGCCAGCTCTAGTGCTTACGAGCTCCGGAGCGCTGCTCGGAACCTTCTCGTTCGAATACAGAATATTGAAGGAGGAAATGGTGTACCGCGCATGTGTGGATACTCTGAGTGACGCGTCGCTGTTCCTGTCAGGCGTGTGGGGCGCCGGAGCGAAACGCAGTAGAAATAGTCTATGGTGTACGGAATATCACCTGACTTAATGCGAAAGAGGTCGCTTGCGGGCCGATTATCTCTGTGTCCCTTAATTAATAGAAAATATAGAACTCAAAGAAGATTCTGACGTACAAACAAACGAACGCTCGGAAAGTAAACACTATTAGGCGGCACCGCTATACAACACTGCGCGTCTACACTGTTATGTCATTCTCTATAGCACATAAATAACTTTAGAATGATAATGCCTACTAGAACATAGAATATATTAGATGTCACAAAGCAAATGCGATAGAAAGACAAATGGGTACTTAGCTGTCGTAAGCAGCAAAAAAGAAGAGGAAGGCACCTAGAGCTACAGGGACCTATACCAGCTGAGGAGCCCTCATTGCAGGACAGGACAGAGGCTAGGGACTACTGGCCTGCAGGGACACATGGGAGCTGTAGTTTGGGACTGCTCTGGTTCCATCACATTTTTTGTTTAACTTTGTTTTTTAGGCCAGTTGGGCATATTCAACTGTTTAAAAAAAAACAAAAAAAAATAAAGTGAAGTTTTATAATGCTCGCCTCCGGTCTTGTCATAGAATTACGATTCCGCCCCCTTCGGTTTTCTCTGTTGGCGTGTTTTAATTTATAATTGTCAGGCATTGCTTTGTTCGTGATGGCTTTATAGTTGTCTGATAGCCAGGTTTCTGTAAGGAAGAGCACGCCTGTGCCTCCTTCGCTTAGGAGGTCATTCATTTCTGTTGAGCGTTTTGCCATGGATCTAACATTGAGGAGGCTGCAGTTAGGTTTGCTTGATTTCCCATTCGTGTTGTTAGTTCTGACCGGTGTGTTGTTGGTTGGGTTTCCGTTCCAGGTGGGTTTTTCCCAGTTGAGTCTTTTGGGTGGGGTGGTTCTTTGTTGGTCAGTCTCTCTGTTGAGTATACCTATAAGGTTTATGGCAGAGTTGGTTTGTTCCGGGTGGTAAATAGGGTAGCTACCCCTCTGTTGTTCCAGTCTTGGTGATATAGGGGGTGTAGAGTGTGATGGATTCCAATTTGTTCCTTGTTCTGTTTGGGGTATTGGCCATAGTGGAGAATGGGTTGAGATGGTTTATTAGACGTTGTGTTCTGTTTGGTGTCCTAGTTGGGTCTGTATTCGTGACGCTTGTTGGCTGTCAGTTTGTTGTTGCTGTGCTGTTTTTGTTTACCACGTTGTTGTATGTGGACAGGTAGCGAGCATTGGCCTCTGGCTTTGCTCTGTTATTTGTATGTCTCCTTGGGCCATTTCAGATGTTTGTTGAGTTTTTTGGGGTTGTAGGATCATGCTGGTCGATGCCTTCCTGAGTGGTTTGGGACTTCCTATTATTTCTGCTGTCTTTTCTGACTTCTTTGTCTGTCTTGTGGCGAGAGGTATGATGTGTGGGTTGTGTTCCTTAGTGGGAGTCCTCTTTCGATTGGTGTTTTTCCTGGTCTTTTGGGTTTCGTTTTTGCCGTTTGTGGTTTGTTGTTGCTTGCATTTGGTAGGTTGTGGGTAGTTGAGACTTCGGTTGATGGGACTTTGTGGTTCCATTTGTTTGCTGCTTCTTTCTTTTTTGGATCCTATGTGTTTTTTGTGTGTTTTTTTAATGGTTGTTGATAATTGGATTTTGCGCAAAGCAAACATGAATTCTGTGTGAAGGAGTACATGTGAATACTGGCATATATTGGTGCAGTCATGTTAGGGAGAATTCTCATTTCTGTGCTAATTCCCTTCAACCTTAGAGACCCCCAGCTCTTTTGCTGGACCTTTTAACCCTGGAGTGAGTGAGGGACCTTTTTCCCACTCCCTCATGTGTTTTGACTTGAATTGTATTATGTGTTTTCACTGTTTTGGGAGTGTGACAAACTCCATAAGCATCTACATTTTGTATGGTGACACACAGCACCTTCAGTGCAGTGTCACTGAGAAATCATTAACATTTCTCAAATGGTTTAAAATACCTTTTCTTGTGTGAACTACTGTTCCCAAGAATAGTAAAGTGAAATTGAGTTTACTTACCTTTTCTTTTTGTGGTCCAGCACACACCATCTTATGTGGAGTGCTGGGGGGTTACCCAGTAGCCCCTTATCCTACATTCTCATATAATATTTGTATGTGACCCTCCCTACTTTAAATGACTGGCAGTGGTTTAATTTGTTCTACCATTGTGCTTTTCTACCGCAAGCTGAACCCTCAGCTGCAGTATAGCACCCATTGGTGACCATTTTGTCAAAATGGCCTATGTCTTCTTTTTTCGCCATTTTCTGTTTGTGAAGACTTTCTTGGGATTTACTCTGTGCATCGTACAGATTGGAGCCCTTTGTTTGTCTTGCCTTTGGTGGGCTTCAGCCCAGAAGCCCTCCTCAGGATCTAGTGTGTCTGAAAGGACAGGATGTGAGGGAGGGTCCCGAAACTCCCCTGTCCTTTGTCTCTAGGAATGCCTGAATGCAACCAATCCTGATTGACTGGTAGCTGGCTGGCTGTCCTTTCAGGACAGCCCCCGTGCTGTGTGATTGACAGCCTAGGCTGTGCATGAATGGGAAAAACCTGCTTAAAAGGTGAGGGTTTTGGGACTAGAGGCAGAGTGGTCCACTGGGAGAAACACCCGACGAAAAAACCCTGAACAAAGCTTGCTGCATCCTCCTGGACCTTTGAATTGCCCGGTGAAGCACTGCTGCTGTGCTGAAACTCCTTTTTCAATTTCGATGGTAAAGCTCTGGAATAGAGGACTTCTCCCCTTGGGTTAATGGTACCAACTAACCCAGAGACCAACTCCACTGGACCATCTTCCCTGTCTGGCTGAACTTCTTCAGTGCTGCAAACACCGAGTGTCAGAGGTTGAGTAATTCCTTAGTCGATTGACACGTCTGAAATCCGGTTAGAAGCTCTAGGAGTCTCCTAAGGACCCTCCAGAAGCAGGACGACCAGAGCTTGAGTCTCCTCACCAGAGTGCAGGATCCAAGGAGTGATGGAAGCCCAACCGGTATCCGAGATCCACAACAGTGCTGTTTACTAAGAGCTGAAACCGTGAAGGGAAGCTGAACAAAGACCCAGTAGCTGCCGACGACCTCCCAAGTACCGCCGCAGGAGCCCTATTGATGTCCTCCCTCGTGTCCCCACAACTGAGTCTAAGGAACACTGGGTCTGCATCGCTGTAGCAGGACAGAATCCAGCTGGACCACTCTTCTTCAAACCAGAGATACTGTTTAGACTTGGGGTACTTAACTCACTGTCTTATAGCCATGCTTTTCTCAGTTGGGAATTGCAGTGGCTTACTTTTATAGTTGATTCCAACTCTGTTTTCACAGGCTTAAAAGCTTGTGACCCTACAAGTGATTTTCTAACAAACTCTCTAACTTTGTGAAAGCCTTTTGATTCTAAGTGCCTCAGCTCCATAGACTGTTTCAAATTGACTTTGGCTGTCCTGGCTCCCTGCAGACTCGTCTAGCCCACTGACTTTGATATTGTTTGTCCCTGATAGGTGGTAACTTGTTTTAGACTATTACTGCTGGGAAAGGCTTGCATAGATTACATTGGAAAATGTAGTTGTCCTCACATATACTGAGAACCTGTTTAACCTTTTTCCTGCTTTAAACCTTTCCTTTCTGCAACCTCAGAATCTGCCAAGTATAACTAGTGTGATATATAAATGCCATTACTGTCCTTGTGATTGAAGTGAACCCTGGGCGTAGGAATTGTGTAAGAAGCATATCCAAAGATTATCGACTAACTTGCTCTGATTCTGAAAAGTAATTGTAAAATATATTTACATTGTTACATGAATTGCCTTCCTAAAGAACGCTTATTTAAAAATTGATGTCAATTAAGTAAATAACTATTTATAACTGAAAACTTGAGTTTAAGTGTTACTTTGCTACTTGTATTTACAGATTTCATTTATATAGCTCACATTTATCCCTCTTGAGATAACCCTGGCTGCTCAGTCACACTACCAACCTGTGTAGTGCAGACCTATGCAAAAAGGTGGGTTACCTAATACCGAGCAGATATGGGTTGTGTATTCTCACACAGTGGGACTACACCAATTCTTACCTAACAAGTCAGCATGGAACTGTGTTGATTGTGAGGGTACTGGGTTCCTGCTTTTTTACTGGAATGGCAAAGGATTCTCACCCAGGGGGTGCATGCTATGTTTAGTCCTCTGTCTTCCACTTTGGCCCAACATAGTCTCAAGCTTTAGCCTTGCCACCGTGGGGATTGTGAGGGTGCTGGGTGGCTGCTTTTGACTTTGATGGCAAACGATTCTCACCCAGGGGGTGCATGCTATATTTAGGCCTCTGGCTTCCACTTCGGCCCAACATAGTCTCAAGCTTTACACTTGCCACAGTAGTGGGGGTTCATTCAGCATAGGTGCAACTAAGCAAAAGTGCAATGACAATCTTTATTGGTCCGCATATCACCCTACAAATTCTGATCTTCTGAAGTAATCAGTAAGTCATCCCCAAATCATCAAGAACAAACTTGTTTCATGGCAATGCTCTTGAAGTAATCAGCAGGTCATCCCAGAATCATCCCCAAATCATCAGGGACAAACGTGTAATCTCTTGAATTGATCAGCAAGTCATCCTTATAGCATCAGGAACAAAGGGTTTTCTAAAATAGGGATGATGTTAGCATATTTATTAAGTCATCCTAAGCTCATCCCCAAATCATCACCCACCATTCTGAGATATTTGCTGATTACTTTAACAGCGTGATGACGTCTGATGATGTGGGAATGACTTCTAGTGTAGTTCGATGATCATCAGATGACCCCAGGATGATCTCTAAAGTCATCCTTTTAGAGCAGGGACCACTCTTGCCTTGTGCCTCCAACGAAGACTAGAGTACAAGTGATCATCATGAAAGGAGGAAGGCTTACTCCTTCTCTGGTCCCCACTGCTGGAGAATGGTGTTTGTTGTCTCTGCCATTGGATCTGGTCTACAACTGAAGAAAGTCTTCAGTTGGCAGTTGGTCCTGGAGGCAAACAAATCTGTCATGCATGGTGCCCAAATCGTCATCAGCCGCTGGAAGAGGTCCCTGTGCAACTTTCATTCACTAATGTCTCTCAAAAACCTAGTGTTCTGGCTTAGCTGGATATTGGGACCTATTGATCGTATCCTAGCCCCTTGCGTAAGTGTTGACTCTATAGCTGCTGAAGAGCTCGATAATGCAGAGGCCCCAGGAAGATAGGCTGGATCAAGGATGCCAGCAAGCCTACTAATCTCGCTATGTTTCTGAGAGAGGTGTCCTCCTTCGCCAGCATCAGTCTTGACCCTCTTGCAAATCGAATGCATTTTGTTTGATGGAAGGATGAGCAATGCTGCTATTGTAGCCACACAAAATCCCAGAAATCCCATTCTGCGTGGTGGCATTGGCTCTTGACTTTTCCCAATTTATCATGAATCTCAAATCCTGATATTTAGACACCACTGCTTGCACTTGATCTGATAAGCCTCCCTGTCCTGTGACATCAGACTCCTGTTGTTCAGATAGTTCATCATTTGTATTCCTTGCTTGCAAAGCCTGGCCAATAATGGCTTCAGAAGCTTCAAAAGCCACCAGGGAGTGGAGGGCAGTCAGAATGGCAAACTCAAAAATTCCTAAGATTTCCCTGCCATAATATATCGTAGGAAGTGCCTGGGCGGCAGAAAAATCTGAATTGCTGTTTATGCGTCCTTGAGGTACATTCAGGCTAGTTAATCCCCAACCTGTAACACGTCTGTCAGGAGGTGAATGCCCTCCATCTTGAAATGTCTGTACAACAGGTGTACATTGAGACCTTTTAGATGGATCACTGGCCTGTCTTTGTCTTTCCTTCCCACCAGGAAGACATTGTTAGGGAAACTGTACCTTCGAGGAGTGACCACCACTATGGCATTTTTTCTGGCTTGCTCTCTCGCCTCCTAATCCATTAACTGGACCTCCAATTCTGCAAATGTAATTGGTGGGGGAGGTAGAATTTGATATGGCTCCAAGAGATCCTCCAGTTGGAAACCCTGGACCATCAGCAAAATGCTGGCATCTTCTGTGAGTTTGCGCCACCTGTCTATGCAAAGTGCCCACTTGCCGCCTACTGGAGACTGCACTGCTACCTTGTTCACCTTTAGGAACTGATAGCTGTTTTTAGGTGCTCTATCCTCTTCCGAGACATGCAAAGTAGGGGCTTAAATCCCAGTCTGACCCCCTGGCTACTCCTCCACAACCTCGGTGGAACCTTTGTTGCAGGAATCTGCCGGACGAGTGGCCCCAGCCTCGTCCAGAGCCCTGTGAAAAACCTTGGAGCTGAAGATCTTTTTCATAGAAAGCTCTGCCTTGTCTGAGGCAGTGTATGTGCTGATAAACCTATTTATCTTTTATGAAAGAGTCTCTGAAGAAGAGGCTGTCAGCATTCTCTCCTGGCTCCAAAGTGCCTAGTTCTGCCAATTTTGAGTCGATTTTTATGAGTATGCTTCTGCCCCTCTCAACAGAGATAGGCCTAACATACAAATTGCTCTTTAGGCCCAGCCCTTTAAAATGCTCAGGTCTATAGAGGCCACTTAGTCTTTTGCCCTTTGGGCTATCTCCAGGATCTTAGCTAATGATCCTGTTAAATTATGTTGGTATCCTTGCCAGGGTCTGTCCAGTTCTTGTTTATGGTCCTTGCCGTACTTAACCAGGAAGGTGATACTTTTCAAGTCTAGCACTGGTATTATCACCACTTTCTTGTGTAGATGCTGCAACTTTGCTTTTAATTTATTTTGGGCTTTTTTTGTCTACAGTTGTCCTCAATCTCTTTTTGCAGGTAGCTTGCTACCGTGGCAGAATGGAAGCTGCTCGCAAACCTGGGATGCACTAGTGTGTATGGATCAAAGTACTTGTCAGACTCCTCTGCTTATATAGTATCTATGTCGCTTTCCTTGGTAGATGAACTATTGACCTGATCGGCGGAGAAGCCTTCTGCTTCCTCTCACTTTGACAAGTAGCATAATCTATCTTCTAACTCTTAGGTCTTTGGCCCTTTTTGCAGCCATGATGGGCTTGATTCTTGGCCAGAAGGCTTTCTTCACCCTTATAAGGGGATTGGATTCTATTCTAATTCTCTTGACATTTTCTCTTCTTCTCCTTGGCTGTGTCTTCAGAGGCTTTCTCATAGATGTTTTTACTTGGTACCTATTATGCCTCTTGGAGTTGCTGCCTTCCATGGGGCTGGCCAGCCATGCCTCCACCTGCGCTAGCCTGTCTTGCATAGGCTTTGGACCTTTGCCTTTGGCTTTGTGCACTGTCCTGTCCATGGATGTGCCCAATACTCAAACTAAGGCGCAACTGAGAGTCCTTGGTCCATTCCCTGATCTAGGGTCTCTGACATGGTTCGGTCTGCATGCAGTATTTTCTTTTTTTTTTCAATTAGTGTACTTTAGTTCAAAATAACTTTTCACGCAACATACAAAAATAAATCAAACATTAAAATGAGAATAAAAGAGTACATATGAAAGATTTATATCACACGTGCATACAATTCTACATAAATACATTACTACAAATCACATTTCCCATAAAACAGAGGACAGAAATTCATGAAAATTAATTAATCTCCGTTATTCCACATGTTCAAATATTGCATAATTGGCCAGTTCTTTTTCTCGTTTCCCTCCACAATTTAACAGTAGTTGGCAGCAGGGAGTCGCTCAAGCCATTCAATCATCTAATCACAAAAGGCTGTAAGTCTCTGTCATCAATTCCTTCAACAAAGGAGCCTAAATGCCAGGTACTGGTAGTAATCAATGCCTCACATTCCATCATTAGGTGGCTCTGTGATTCCAGGGAATCTCGCTTTTACAAAGTCTGCAAAATCATTTCTCCATCAGGACCTTGTGTGAGGCTCCCCAGATCTCCCTAGTTTCACTTGATTAAGTCTTAATACCAAAAAGGTTCTCCTGAAGATGGTATTCAGGAATTGACTAATATAGGTTGGGGCTTTAAATAGTAGAAATTAAACTTAGCAAACATATTAAGGCTTTTCAGTCTATCTATATGGTCAAAGTTTCTAGCCCAGTCCCACAGTTGTACATGTTTCTTCAAATTTTGGATAAGGACCCCAATGGGGTCACGGTGGAACTGCTTTACTTTGGTTCCCTACAGAACCCATCTCAGAGCAGGTAGGATCTTCTTATATACCCAGCCTTGTATCTTGTTAGGGCCCTTCCTTGACCCGCTCTGGACATGTCTTCTTCTCCACAGAAACATCCCCCCACCCCACAGATTTTTGTTTTTGAAGACCACAGGAGAAGCTGAAGTCCCTGCTCTCCTGTACAGAAATCCCAAGCTTGTCTTGACGCGCCCTCTAGACACCTTTTCCGATCGAATGAATGTCTGAATTGTAATTCTCTCGTTTTGTGGGCCATATTACTCCTTTGCCTGCCTCCTTACATCGCAGAGGGGCAGGTTACTCCCCTTGCCTCCTCGGAAAATCGTGCTGATAGGTATTTATCCCTGAAATGAAGGGACAGTCAGCGTGTCTGAATGAGTCCCACCAAAGAGAAAGGTGCTTTCTGGCAGGGCTCTCTTCATTAGGTTTTTATTATGAGGATGCTGCTCGCGCTGCTCACTTATTCCATTAATAAAATGCTTGCACGCTTAATAAATGCTCTGTGCTGCAAAGCGGTTGCTGTAATAAAGTCCTGCACCTAAAATACACAGTCAAATAAGGTTAAACACAATCAGTACAATGCCGGAGAATAGAGGGTACTTCTCTGCTCTCTGAGCATCAAAGAAAGTGGACAGCGAATCCGGTCAAGGGATTTATTGCATACTGAATGGACTGTCATTCGCAAGGCATAAAACAAGCAGTGTTGCATAGCAAGGTTTGCTAATAAAATGAACACTTTGTTTTTAAAATGTTTTTTATTGCATTTTTATACCACAGCAAACAAGAACAACACACTACAACTTCCCCCCACCCCCACCCCAAACTCGGCCCGCACCTCACACGTCTTCTATACATTCTTAGTCAATCTGCATCTGATCCCGCATGCACGGTCTGTGTGGCTTCTCCTTCCTCATCGCATGCAAATAAAGTTACAGTCAATGCTGTCCATCGCTGAATGCCCATACCCAGCTCAAGTCTTTGCTCAGTCAATACCCTCTCCCATGCCCCAGTTTCAGCTGCAACCCACTTTCGCAGCTCCCTCCACCAGCTAGTCACATAATTATCCCTTTAGCATCTTTCCACCTCATGGCTATGTTACGCTTAGCCAGTATGTACATCACATTTGTAAGTCTGTTTAGTGGTTTATCTTTCACATTTCCCTTGTACCTGCCCAGCATGCAAGCCTCTGGCGTGAGAACGCCCAGGTCTATGCCTCCTTGGTGTGCTTTGAGCGCTGCTTCTTTCCAATAACCTTGCACTGTCGCACTCCCCCCAAAACATGTGTACAATCCCTGCATTCACCATCTTGCACTTAGGGCATTCTTGTGTCTTCGCACCCTTGAATGTTACGATAGTGGCCGGTGTGAGGAATGCTCTTTGTGTTACAGAGTTGTAATCTGGCATTCCTGGAAAACTTCTTGTGATACAACATCACCTCCATCCATTCTTTATCCTGAAACCCCTTCCCGAGCTCTGCTTCCCATCTCCCTCTGCAGTTCAATTCCATTCTCAAATTCCGGTCTGTCAGTACTTCATGGGGTACAACGTCCTTTCATCGCCTGCCTGTTCATCCCCAAGCTTTTCCATCGAATGTGCTCATCAAATCTTTTATGGGGGGTGGTAAAGGGCAGAAAAGGGTTTGGGCGGTTGGGAAATAGCAAAAAATAAGTGTGGCAGGGGGTTTGGGTGGGGACCCCCCAAACAAAAAAAAACATGAGCACATTCCATGAAATGGGCACGTTAAAAAGCCTGGGGATGAACAGGCAGGCGATGAAATGACATGGAACCCTTCAGAGATCTGTCATGACCCACAGAACGCGCCCCTTCTGGACTTCCTGGTCCTTGTCCCGGCGGGGTTTGCATTCATTGTTTCTCCCAACATGATCGTATCACGTGACACGCCTCGCACCAGCCTTCATGACGCACGTAGTACGTTCCATAAATATGCCACGCCCCCGTGGGCCCGCGCATCTCAATCCTATTGCGAAGTAGTGACCAGACATGTGCTCCGTAGCTCGCGGTATTATTCCCTTGCTTCTTCCACACTAACCCAATTCTAGTCCCTTTCCTCCCTTTCTTGTTTCCTGGACTCGTGTGCCGGTTGCGCACCCTGTTATTTCCTGGATTCCTGGACCCTTGCTTCCCGGTACTTGAACGCACGCTGGAGTCAGAGAGACTTGTGCAGCCTTATTCAAGACTCGAGCAGTACGCAAGAAGGCATTGATCAAGAAATCCAGCAAAGATCGAACCCAGGTGAGAAGGGGCGAACTCCTTGACAGTTTGAGACGCCACCCGACCAAACTCGATATGGACATGGAAGTGGCCGTCCAGGACCTAATCCGTGGCATGCGAGAGCTATCAACCGAGGTGAAGAATCTAAAGGCGGAAAACGCCGCTCTCAAACAACTAGCTCTATCCCGCGATTCTGCCACAAAAGAAAGTGTATTGCTGGGCGGTATAGTGGACAAATATGATGGCTCACCAAAAACCCTTCGAGGATTCCTGGATTCATGTTTGGTTCACTTTACTTTTAAGCCCTACTTTTCAACTCCCAGGGCTAAAGTGGGCTTCATAATTTCCCACCTTTCAGGAAACGCCTTAACATGGGCTACGCCCCTCGTTAATTCTGGCGACGTTCTTCTAGATGACTATGATGGCTTCATACAGGCCCTTAAGACCATATTTGACCGTCCAGAACAGGTCTATAGTGCCCAGGAACGCCTGTTAGACTTTCAGCAAGGATCCCAGGATATGCTCACCTATGTTACCCGATTCAAGCAGTTAGTCAAGGAAGCTGATTGGTCCCCGGAGGCGAGTTTTACCATTTTCAGGAGAGGACTGAATGAGAAGATTAAGGATGAGTTGGCCAGAGTGGCTCGCCCAAACTCATTCCAGGCACTAATGGACCTTTCCATGCAAATAGATTTTCGTATCCAGGAAAGAAAGGCAGAGAAGAAGAAATCCAAAGTTAATCCTCTGAAGCTGTCCTTTGAGAGGACCACCAAGGCGGACACTAACCCAGGCTCAATCTCTGAACCAGAACCCATGCAGATAGGAGCGTTCCGTGGACCTATATCCCCGCTAGAAGAATGAGAAGGATTCATACGGGTTGTGTATGTATTGTGCCTCAGACAAACACCTGGTTAGGGAGTGTCTTCTGGCCCCTCCTCGGCATTCGGAAACGCCAGCTCCCGATCCTAGATGGAGCAGAGCTTCGGGAGAGAGATGTTTGCTCCACATCAATTCCATCCTTGAACTCCCCTGGACGAAACAATTTGGTGATTCTACAAGCCTTCCTGTCGCCCTCCAAGAATAAGACCTATCCCATTCTGGCCTTGGTGGACTGCGGAGCTATGGGAATTTTCATTGATAAGACTGGGTTGTTAGTCATCATATTCTGTACGAGACACGAAGCACCATGAAGCCGGTGGAAGCAATCGACAGAAGGCCCCTCTCTTCAGGACCCATAAGCCTGCAGACAAAAGAGATCCAACTTTCCATAAACCATCACCAAGAGCGGATTACATTCGACATCATTACTTCATCCCATTACCCCATGTATTGGGTATGCCCTGGTTACAGAAGCATAATCTGTATATCAATTGGACAGCAGGATCACTATTCTTAGGCTCTGAGTTTTGTATGTCCCACTGTCTAATCCTGGATACCTCCTCCACACCCCTTAAAGAACCACCAAGAGACCTGAAAACACCACTCATGGTTTCTAATATCATACAAGTCCCAGGGGCCTATCAGGGATATGCTGATGTATTTTCAACTGCCATAGTCCAGGCCTTACCCCCTCACAGACCTGAAGACTGTGCCATAGATACAGATCCCTCATCAGTGATTCCTTTTGGCAGAATGTTCATTATTCCCAAACCTGAGAAAAAGGCCCTCCGAGAATACCTGGATACCAACCTTGAAAATGGCACCATAAGACCTTTCAAAATCTCCAGCGGGTGCTTCATTGTTCTTTGTTCCCAAGAAGGACACTAAGGAACTCAGACCTTGCCTCGACTATTGTGGCTTAAATCAATGCACCCTCAAAGATTGGTACCCACAACCCCTGATCTCGGATATCCTGGAAGCTGTGAGAGGCGCCGTAGTCTTCACGAAGTTGGATCTCCGGGGTGCCTATCATTTGATCCGTGTCCGGGAAGGAGACGAATGGAAAACACCCTTTAGAACACCCTTTGGTCACTATAAATATCTACTCATGCCCTTTGGACTAGCTAATGCCTCCTCGGTTCTTCAACGATTCATGGACAGGGTGTTTTCTGATCTTATTCCTTTTTGTCATTGTCTATCTGGATGACATATTGATCTTTTCCAAGGATCCTCTATAGCATGAAGAGCCTGTAAAGGCAGTACTGCAACAACTCTGTGAACACAAACTTTTAGCCAAACCCGAAAAATGCTTGTTTCACGTTACTTCTGTTCACTACCTGGGATTCATCCTTAGCCCAGAAGGAATTGGTATGGACCCTTCAAAGGTAAAGGCCATACTGGCATGGCCTGTCGTGGGGTCACCTCCGTGAAACAAGTTCAATCCTTCCTGGGGCTTGCCAACTTCTACCGGAAGTTAATTTCTTCCTTTTCCGAGATCGTCCAGCCGATTGTTGCTCTCTTGAAGAAAGACACTCCCTTTATCTGGTCTACACCGCAAGACAAAGCATTCCAGCGATTGAAGACAGAGATCACGCAAGCCCCCATCCTGGCCCAACCAGACATAAATCGCCCATTCCTAATGGAAACGGATGCCTCTAACTACGCCATAGGAGCGGTCTTGAAACAGGAACTTGAGGATAAACTGGAACACCCCATTGCTTACCTCTCACAAACCCTGACTCCCAGTGAGACACACTATTCCGTCCTGGAAACGGAACTGTTAGCCATCCGCCAGGCCTTCACTGAATGGCGACATCTACTTCTGGGTGCTAGATATCCAGTTCAGGTCCGCACGGACCATCGGAATCTTCAAATTCTACAATCATTGGAGTGCAGGAAAAGTCGTCGGGCGCGTTGGGCCTACTTCTTTGCCCAATACCAATTCTAAATCACTCATGTTCCCAGATCACAAAACATGATTGCTGACGCCTTATCCCGACGTCCTGACTATGTAACTATTGAAGACAAGGCCTATCCTAAGATGTTTCCCCACACAATCTTTATAGCTCAAGCAGTCAACCTCCTGGAAGAAATTCGAGTACAAACCCAATCCCCTGACCTCTGGAAGGGTATTTCAAGGAAGAATCCATGGAGCCTAAGACTTAAGGAAGGATACTTATTCAAGGACAACGCACTGGTCATTCCTACACAGAAATTACAACAAAGAATGATAAACCTCTGTCAAGATATCCTTCACTACGGACATCGTGACATAACCAGCACCCTCTGTCTTATACAAAGACAATTTTGGTGGCCTGGAATGAAGACCGACATACAGCAGTACATCAAAACTTGTGCTGTCTGCAGTCAAAACAAACATGATAACAAGAGACCAGCGGGTCTTCTAATGCAACCATCGCTGCCAACAAGGCCATGGGAAGTCATTGCAACAGACTTCATTGTGGAATTACCACCTTCCCGAGGGTACACGACCATCATGGTTACCATAGATTTGTTCACTCATATGGCTCATTTTACACCTCTGTGTAAGTTGCCATCATCGTCCGAACTTGCTGGAATCTTCCTGGAACACATATTTCATTTACATGGACTCCCTTCCAAAATCATATCTGATCGAGGACCTCAGTACGTCTCTCAATTCTGGAAACCACTCTGTCGCATTTTGGGAATCCAACGCGCCCTCTCATCTGGTTATCATCCCCAGACCAACGGGGCCACAGAACGTGCTAATCAGACCCTGGAAGAGTATCTTCGATGTTTTGCCACCAAGGTTCAGGGTGACTGGTCGCTCCTGATACCCGTGGCTGAGTTTGCCTACAACAATTCTGACCATTCAGCAATTAAGACCAGTCCCTTTTATTGTAGCCAAGGGTTCCATCCATCAGTTCTACCCTCTGTTCTCCCTCATCCTACACCAGTACCTACTGTTGACTCCTGGATTGAAACCCTCATCAACGTACACCAAGAGGCCAAAGAAAATTTAGAGAAGGCCAGAACTCAGACTAAGAGGTATGCAGATTTAAAAAGGAGACCAGGTCCTTCTTATGCAATTGGTGATCAACTCTGGTTGTCCTCGAAGTTACTACCCCGGCATCTACGGCCAAACAAGTTGGCCCCTCGGTACTATGGTCCATTTCCCATCAAGGAAATTATCAACCCGGTTTCATATCGGTTTAGTCTACCAGACTCTTGGAAGAAAATTCACCCAGTATTCCACACATCCTTACTAGAACCCTACCACCAATCCTCCCGGAAATCCTACCGACCTCCTCCTCTACTGGTCGACAACCAATTGGAATATGCAGTGTCTCGAATATGTGACTCCAGGTATAAACGGGGTCAGCTTCAATACCTAGTTGAATGGAAAGGATATCCTCCTAGTGAAAGAACCTGGGAACCACTTTCTAATCTCAAGACTCCTCGACTACTCAGAAGATTTCACCTTATACACCCGGGCAAACCTGGTGGAACAGCCTTTCGGAGGAGGCATGCTGTCATGACCCACATGGTCCTTGTCACGGCAGGGTTTGCATTCATTGTTTCTCCCAACATGGCCGTATCACGTGACACGCCTCGCATAAGCCTTCACGACGCACGTAGTACGTTCCATAACTATGCCACGCCCCCGCAGGCCCGCGCGTCTCAATGCTATTGCGAAGTAGCGACCAGACGTGTGCTCTGTAGCTCATGGTATTATTCCCTTGCTTCTTCCACCCTAACCCAATTCTACTCCCTTTCCTCCCTTTCTTGTTTCCTGGACTCGTGTGCTAGTTGCGCACCCTGTTATTTCCTGGATTCCTGGACCCTTGCTTCCTGGTACTTGAACGCACGCTGGAGTCGGAAGAGACTCGTACAGCCTTATTCAAGACTCGAGCAGTACGCAAGAAGGCATTGATCAAGAAATCCAACAAAGATCGAACCCAGGAGAGAAGGGGGGGACTCCTTGACAAGATCCTAGAGACGGCGTGTCTGCCTTCTGCCACCGCTAGCAGTGTCTCGATATCCTCGCTCCCTATAATCTCATCACTGCTGCTCGGCCATCTGTCTCGTAGCACCTTGACCACCGTGTTATGCAGCAGAAACTGGCCTCTGTGTATGCCCATGGCTTCCCGCAGCTCTGCGAAGGTCACCAACCCTTTCTCATTTCGCAGGTCTCCCACTGTAGCTACCACACACTCCTCCCATCTTGTTCTCACTATTCCCCCTGCTGCCTGGCCTGCCTTCCATAATTGCTGCAATCGGCGCCTGCGGGGAAAGGGGATGCTCCAGTCCCATAATTCTGCAAGCCCTATTCCAAATTCGGATGCCCAGCTCTATCAAATAGGGGTAATCAGTCTGTACCCCAGGGGGGATCCACAGTAAGTCCATTAGGTATCTTCCCTTAATAGCCAGCTGCAGCAGCACCGTTTCTGTCGTGGGGTCATCTGCCATCCATTGTACCACATGCTGCAGCTGGCATGCGAGAAAGTATAGCTCGAAATTTGGTATTTCTAACCCCCCCTCTTGCATACGTTCTTTGAAGTATGCCAAGAGCCATCCTGTTTCTCCCCTCTCACCATAGGGACCCCCTACATAACCTTTCCAAGTCTCGGAAAACATGCCTCGAGATGTTATATGGGACAGTCCCGAAACAGTGCATGAGTCTTGAGAGCGCCACAATTTTCAGTAGTGCTGCTCTGCATATCACAGACAAGGATAGCTTACTCATTCTTGGCCCTTACTGTATTGAGCTCATGTGCCTGTGTAGGGTCTCGGTGAATGTTGATCCCAAAGTATCTGAAGACCGCAGCGAGAGGGTCAGCAAATCCTTCTCCTCCACCCCTGCCATCCCAGCCAGTGGGAATCTGTTTATCATAATCCCTGTCAATGCACTAGAATTATCTAACATTTCCAGAATGTATGGTAGATTCACTTCTGGGTTGCTCATATACACCAACATGTCATCTGCATAGATGGACACTACATGCTTTACCCCTCCTGTTTCTATTCCCGTATCACCATATTCCTGCCTCAAATATGCCGCTATGTGCTCCGCCGCTATGATATACAGCATTGGAGACAGTGGGCAGCTTTGTCTTGTGACCCTGTATAGTTGCCACTTGTCTGAATATCTACTGCTGGTTCGGACTCTAGCCATTGGGTCGGTATATATCAATTTTACCCATTTCATAAACTGTGGGCCTGTCCCCATCTTTGTCATTGTGGCGTAAAACCAATCCCAATGCACTGAATCAAATGCTTTAGTTGCGCCCAGTAAGGCAACCGCGCACTCATCCGTGTGGTCTTTAGTGCTGTAGATCACTTGGAGTAACCTCCTAAGGTTTTCTGTAATGTTCCTTCCCGGTATATGCCCCATATGGTCTGGATGTATCAGCACATGTATCACTCTGCAAAGCCAATTTGCCAAAATCGCTATTAGTATCTTACAATCTTGATTTAGCAACGACAGTGGCTTATAGGACCCGCAGTTCGTGCTTACCTTATCCTGTTTCATGTCGGGCAGAATTTGGTTGGCATTTGCCTCGTTGTACATCTTGGCCATCAGTGGCGCCAACATATCGCCATAGGTCTTATAGAATTCGCTGGGGAGCCCATCTGTACCCGGGGCCTTGCCCATAGGCAGTGTTCTGATGGTGGCCACAACTTCCTCTGGAGTTATGGGCACCTCGAGGCCCTCCGCCTGTAGTGCTTCTAATCGGGGCAGGGTAATAAGGTCTAATAAGTCTTGCAAGTCTCCTTCCTCACTCGCCAAAGGTTCAGCGTATAGCACCTTATAATAATCTGTAAACACCTCATTGATCCCTGCTTGTGTATTTATTTTCTCTTGGTCTTTGTTTTGAATGGAACATATGGGGAATCCAGTGCAATCTTGCCTACACAGCCAGGCTAACATTCTGCCCGGCGCCGTGTGCATGGCTCCTTTCTAGATATTTCACATAATTGAACTTCCCCAGTCTATCCCATTGCTTCAGGCATGCTTGTTTCAATTCTATTACTTCCTCAACATGCTCCTTCTGCTCTTTTGCTTCTCCCTCCAATATCCTCAACCTCTCTTCTATGTTCTGTAGTTCATTAACAATATCCTTTTTATACTCCTCCCGATTCCGCTATCATTTCCCCTCTGATGACCACCTTGTACGCCTCTCACACCGTGCTCACCTTCTGTACACTCCCCTCATTTACAGCAATGTACTTGGTTGACCTCTTGCGAATGTGCTCGGCGAATGCTTTGTCTAGTAGTGCTTCGCTTCTTAGCCTCCACATGGGTATTGGTGGTCTTTGGGCAGACACTCTCCACCTCACTACCAGTGGGGAGTGGTCTGACAGGACCCTGGCCAGATATTCCGCCTCTGAAAATTCAACTTCGTGTTTCTTCCCCGCAAACACATAATCAATTCTCGTGTATACCTTATGCGGAGCAGAATAAGGAGAATAACCCCTGCTTTCCCCATGCTGTGCACGCCATAAATCTCGCAGCTGGATGTGCTCTAGCAGTGAGTGTAGCACCTTGGCTGGGGGAGACGGTCGCTTGTGCTTCTCATGCGACCAGTCTACAAAAGGGTCTAATGTGCAATTAAAATCAGGGTCTCACTCCTGTGGGGTCCCAGTCTAGCATGCAGGGACCTAAAATAAATGGTGGCATTGTGGTTCGGGGCATATGTCTTTACAATACAGATCTCGCGGTTCTCCAATATACCATGCAACATTGCCATCCTGCCCTCGTTATCTGTCTTCGTGGTCAACACTGTAATTGGAATAGACGGGTCTACCCATATGAGGACCCCTCTTGCATATGTCGATTAAGCGGAGACCACCATCACCCCGTCCCACGCCCTCGCCAGGTTCCCCTGCTTTTGTGCATCTATATGCGTTTCCTGTAATAGGCTATGCCAACCTTATTCCTCTTGATGTACATGTGCATCCTTCTACGTTTCACATAGTTATTAAGCCCCCGGACATTCCATGTCATGATCTTAACATTCTCCACCATTAAGGTATCACGTCTAGGGGTACAAGGAGGCCACCAGCTTCTTGCCCGCCTCGGCAGGAGTTCGATGCAGCTTTGTGTCGTGTGTGTCAGGCTCCCCATTTCCGCTCCACCCCCCAATCCCACTCCGACCCAACTTCAAACACAACTCGTCCCGCTACGCCGAGCGTGCAGGGACTTCCACGTTTCCGCTCCATTCCACCCAGTCTCTAGACCAGGCTCCTGGTGCCCTGTGGGCGGGCCCTGTAACTACTGTGTCCGGGGGGGGGCAGTGGGTCTCCTTCGGCGAACCCTCTACCAGGCTTCTGCACCCACTGTATTGCTCCTGTTAACTACTTAACACATCCCATCACTCCCATCATACTCATAGATTTTAGTCACTACATAGCGTAAGTATTCACACAAAGATCTACACATCATTTCCAAAGTGCTAATTCCAGTGCAGGATATAGTAACATGTACTTGAGGCCCACGTTCCTAAGTCTGGCTTTAGTTGCGATGTACTGGGCCTTCTCTTCTGGACCTGAAAGGTGTAATCTGGGTACACTGAGATCTTCGCTGAGGCCCCTTGCATCGTACCCCCTGACCTGGAGAAGGCCAGGATCTTTTCCCGGTCCTTATAATTCAGTACCTTAGCTATCACAGGCCTCGGCGGGCCTCCTGGCAGTGGTTTTCTAATGAGGGAGTGATGAGCTCTTTCAATTGTGAATCCCTGCGTGAGTTCCTCTGCCGTTATTCCTTGGATCAACATATCCTCAATGTATACAATGGCAGTCCGACAATCCTGATATTTCTTCGTGCTCGGCCTTCCTCTTCCTCAGCCCTGTCCTCTAGTAGCTTCACCTTCTGTTGGAGTATGTCGATATCTTTCGTCGTTTGCACTCACTTCTGTGTTCTCCTTGGCCTACTTCTCCAGTTTCCCGCTGCGATCCGCTATAGCTCGGACATCCTGCCGCAACAGTGCCACATCGATAGCCACTGTGTCGATCTTGACCTCCAACGTTGTTTGGAGCGCTGCTATGGCCTCTAGAATCTGCTGCTGTCCCATTTACACCATGTTTCCCGGTGGGGACGATCAACCTTTATCTGCAGTCCCTCTATTCTCTTCCGGACGATTAGGTTGACCTTTCACAAAGGTTTCCATTGTGGTTTGCTTCTGCTTCACTTTACCACTCTTGGTCGTCATCATTCACCACAGATTCTGTGTTAACTTATGCCCTTGCTTGTTCAGAGGAGGGGCAGCGTGTCCAGCTGGGGGGTCTCTAGGCAGGGCATGCGTCGCTGTCACCGCCCTGTTATCTGTTCGCCTGTACACCCCTCTAAAGATGAACTTGAAGCACCTCCACTTGTCTAGGATCTCCTCCCGGCTCCGGTGCACCAGGGTGGGTAAGTTATTCAATGGCCGGTCTCTGCCGTCTGCCCTGTTTTACTTGCACCCCCCCACCTGGATGCAGCGCACTGCGCACTTACACCATCACTTCTCATTCCATAAACGCTGCTCCATCACGATGCCAGGCGTGGGTGCAGCGGCTTCTATGCCCTCGCCTCAGGGCACAGTCTGGGGGGGTATCATCTGGTGTATTGTGGCTTGGCTCAATAGGGCCTCTGTCTTTTAAGCACCACTTTGGCATGCTGCCTTATGTGGTCTGGAGTCATATGGCTGCTTGTCCCAATCTCTCACCACTGCCCCCTCCTCAGCTCCTGCTCATATAGCGCCTGCAATAACCGTCCGGTTTGGTGCGTTGTACTTTGCTACTTCGTCCCTTCAGGCCCGACAACTTGCTCATGTGCCAGGTGCAGGCTGTGGGCCACTGGCCTCAACGGTCTCCCGTTTCCTGGGGTCTAGTGTTGAGCATCTGCCCCCCTTCCGTGCTGCGTGTATTAATTGGGCCTCAGTCCTGTTGTCTGCTCCCTCAATCCGCGGCACTGGCCTTACAGACACGTCCCTCACACAGCCTTAACCCCCCTCTGCTCAGGGTGCCGCAGGCAGCAAGGGGGAGCCCCTCCGTATGCAGTCTGGATAATATTCAGGAAGTTCCTGGGCCACCCCCAACTCCTTACCGCATTGGGCTGTCCCGTCCGTTCCCTGCGCTCTGTAGCCCTGCCGGCATCTCCCATGGGCTCCTTCCTCGATGTGCTGTCACCGCTGTGTTGCTTCGGTGCGCTGCTGGGCTCGTTGCAATGGGTCTGCCTTTCGGCTGCTCTCAGGCAGCCCCGGGCATATGAGGATATTTGCTGCTTTGCCTCTTCGCCTCTGCTTACCAGTTCACGGCCTTATCATGCCGTATGCCGCTGTTTGCACACTACGTCCCGGATGCTCCGTCTCTCCCAGCCCCAGCCTCTTCTTCATGCCGCACAGACACCAAACCCAGGGCTCCGCTCTCTGACTTCCACGGTCACCTGTAGTGTACCCAGCATGGTTGTTCGCTGCAGCTGGGAAGTTCCTCTCACTGCAATCGTGGGCCAAGCACACCAGCCAGAGTTCCCTTTGTTCTGCGCTGCCATTTTCGGACGTACTCCACAGCACCCTTCGCACATGGCCCTGATCACTGCCCACAGTCCTTCAGCACGCCGTCTCTCGCCATCCTGCTGCCGTTATGCTTCCTATTACTGTTTTCTGCATTATGCGTTTACTCGGTTCTGGTCTGCTCAGGAAGCTTCTTAACATCAGGATCCTCAGGAGCTGCCAGTGAGCATGTCTGCTCTACATGGCTGCTAGCCACGCCCCCTCAAATTGACACTTGTGTAGCATAGCTAGCTTTTTAAGTTACCATGTTCAATGAAAGTACAGCTCGCTCTGCAATCCTCTCTTACGCCTGGGGCTCTCTTTGGACTCTTTTCTCTGTTCACTGCAAGTTCAAAGGGGCTAATGGAGAGAGGGTGCAGCAGTGATCATCTCAACCACTCATAGTGCCAAAGGCCTATGTGGGAGTGCTAGGCAAAAATTACTTTTTCAAATAATTGCAAAACAGAAGTAATTGGGAGGATGTTTTTATTAAGCTAACAATATTCTGTCCGGCAAAAACCAGTATGTATTATATATATTTTTTTTAATTCATGCAATTCCATTTCTAAAAATGTAAGTTACTTAATGCATAATTACAGTATTGATGCTTTAAAGTAATGTTTAGATTAATGTATCTAAATCTCATAGTGTCAAACTATTTCATTTTGTTGGGGACGATGCTTTCAAAATGTACATGATCACATGTTGGTGGCAAACCTAGTTCTGTAACGTGCTGATTGCATACATCTGTGCATCTGGTGCTTAGCTCGTGAGCTGATACAATACTCCATGACATTCTATCTCATCACCTTGTTGTTTTATACAAGCTACCCTCAAAGCGAGATGGCTGCAAATTACAATATTCCCCCTAGTTTGCCCAGTTCTCTGCCTGCTATGCCACCCACTCTGCTTAGTGTCTTACTTTATTTCGACTT
Source organism: Ambystoma mexicanum (assembly GCF_040938575.1). Classification (NCBI taxonomy): domain Eukaryota; kingdom Metazoa; phylum Chordata; class Amphibia; order Caudata; family Ambystomatidae; genus Ambystoma; species Ambystoma mexicanum. Next base: position 318,721,687 of record NC_090926.1, on the reverse strand, counting down.
AAATAATGAATACACACAGCTAACTAGATGTTTATGCAAATTAGTTTTCAATAGTTCCATCCAGTTTTTAAAATCGACAGATCCACTGCACAACCATACACTGTAGTTAACCCCCAAGCTCGTTTTGCTCTAAAATTATGATTACATTATATATTAGCACCTGCAGGAGAAAGCTGGCCAAACTGTTTTCATAGCCTTTTTTATCATATCTATTATTTGTGTCCATTCAATCTGCTGACCTTTTAAATTTTACAGACACTCATGCAGGGCTCGCAAAGTCTTTCACCCACTCGGCTAGTCGAGTAGAGGGGATGTTTTATTTAACATTTACTTTGTTTGCAGTAAATGGCATATAAAGGTTTCACTCTGCATGGCTGTCCTCTGGGTGGCAGTGCCAAACATAAAGTGGGTTTGTGGTTACATGCACCATTTTAGAGAAAGCTCATTTAAATTTGTTGTCATCCGTTGCCATGGGTCAAGTGGATGTCTCTTAGGTCGAGTAGGTAAACTAAGTTACTCAACCTGCAGATCTAGTGGAATTTTCAAGAATTTGCAAGGCCTGACTCCTCTCACTAATGCCTTACTTCAGCGGTAGACAAGACTGATGTATTGTTGGCCATTTTATGTGTTTGGTACAAATACCCTATGGTGAAACTAAAAATATGAGTACAATATTGCTAATCAAATGGAGTTGTTTGCTAATCAAGAACATTTTAATTAGCAAACTGGTAATCACTTTTTGAAAACTAATTTATGCCTTGGTGTGTACAGTCACATGATTTTTCTGTTAAACTACTGCCTTTTCCTTATGTTTATGGGAAATGTAGTTCAGTTTAACGGTTTTACATGGGTTATCTGATGCTGTTCTATGAAATAAAAGATGGAGCAGCATAATACAAGCCTTAGATCTTGTCATAGAATAATACTCATACCCCTACTCTCTCTTGCTTTTATCCGCTCCCACATCTCACGCTTCTTTTAGTTCCCTCTCTTGTCTGGCAGCAACCCTCTCTGACCTTAACCTCTTCCTTTATACATCCTCTCACCGTCCCTCTTCTCCTTGCTTTTGTCAGTCCTCTAAGACCCACCCCTTCCTGGCTCCTCCAATCCTATCAGTTGTTTCTACTGGGGAGTGGAGCAGCTTTGTCTACAGCCCGGACACAATGTTAGGATTCGTAGAGGGGAGAGGGGAGGTCACGAGCGATTCCGAGGGAGTGGGTGGGATTTCATGTACAGTATGGTGAGTTCTTTGGGGAAAGGGAAAACTGTGATCACGAATACCTATTGTCACGCCCGGTACTGAGGGTGTGGGTGAGAGCTCCGGTATGTTACACATTTTGAAGATAATGCAAATTAGTTTTCAATAGTTCCATCCAGTTTTTAAAATCGACAGTACCACTGCACAACCATACACTGTAGTTAACCCCTAAACTTGTTTTGCTCTAAAATTATGATTACATTATATATTAGCACCTGCAGGAGAAAGCTGGCCAAACTGTTTTCATAGCCTTTTTATCATATCTATTTATTTGTGTCCATTCATGCAGCTGACCTTTTACATTTTACAGACACTCATGCAGGGCTCGCAAAGTCTTTCACCCACTCGGCTAGTCGAGTAGAGGGGATGTTTTATTTAGAATTGTGCATTTCTGAAAACGAAGCCTCGTTAGAAGCAGAAGCGGCTTTCCCTACCCGGCATTGCGAGGTTCCTGAAGGAGGCGGGGCCGCGGCGCACTCGTGACCTCGTTCACGTGACTCTGGGCAGCCTCATAGGATAGAGGCTACCACCCTTGCGGCGTTAGGCCCGTTAGGGGTAAAGGGCATCGGCTGTTGTGCGGCTGTTTGGCGCTGAGGAAAAGAGCCACCCTGACGAGCCCTACCATCAGGCTACTACCCCATAATAGACTCTTATAGTTTCGGGCAGGAACTGCGAGCGAAAGGGGCTCCCTGCCGAAAACAATCCGCTGCAGACCCACAGTCAAACCAAAATGGAGCCAGAGGTACGTCCTAAAATAACCTCAAAAGACGTCCAGGTAAAAAATACATCTCACTTAGGAGTAAAACTAACTCCGGAAAAGAAGAGGAGGAGCAAGTCTGATTTGGCTCCGATGGTGTCTCCATCTATCTTACAACTCCTGCAAACACCTCATTCAACCACCAAAATACCTGTAACCTCGGCTAAGACGAACATGCTAGCCCTATCGCAAGAGGGTGAAAAGATCCCCAAAACCGGCATTTCGATCACACCGGATTCACAAGGAGAACTGGGGGAGCTTTCTGTGCTCGCAGAGTCCATGTCGCCGTCTAGGCTGGCTGGGGACTTGAGACCAGAGGAACAGTCCATCATGGCGCGAGCTCGTTTACCGGAGCACACGCCTGCCCCTAGCACTGTCCCCGCTCCAGGGCAGGTCCCCAGACTTCGAGAGGAGCTTGACTCTTCTGAAGCAAGAAACTCCAATGTCGATAACAATGCCCCATATGGGAGAGAGGCGATACCAAATGAAGGAATCAAAACAGTGAGAACGAACAAACCTGAAATAACTAAAACACCCACACAGCAAAAACATACTGAAGGCAAAACACAAAACCTCGTGGAGGAAGGCAAAACGGCGACAAACTTGCTAGCTGAAAGATTAAAAAATAACCTCATCCCGAATGCGATATCGATTAAAGTAATGATTCATGATATTAGCGAGAATTCCAAGCAAACCCTGGCTAATAAACCAGCTAGACTTTCCAAAGATGCAAGAGAGAGTGAGATTATTGCAATCCAGGACAAAGACTCAGAATCGGATGAAGATGCGCCGGAGAGCGACAACCTTATAGAGGTAGACCCAGAAGATTCAGAAGACTCCAATAAAGAAACAGACGTCGCACAACTGAAAACTGGCTCTGGTGTTAAAAGGAAAAAAAGAGGCAAACTAAATATTCTGGTTAAAAACAGGCCTCAAGGAGGGAAAAAATCCACAAACTCAAGAATAACAAAAAACACCATGCAAAGTGAACAAAAAATAATAAAATTAAATAAAAAAGGAAAAAAGGACTGCCAAACCCTCTGCTATCTCGACCATTAAAAGATTTCTTTACACAGCAGCATAAAAGAAAACAGAGCATTGACACCGAAGTGTCTGACGCAGAGATGTTGGAAATAGCAACCCAAACCGAGCCCGCACAAAAACAGAGAAGAACAGAACCGTCTGAAATGGAAAGAGACAAACAACCTCAAACAAAAGGCCTTTTGCAGGAAAAAGCCTCGCTACTTACCAACGATGGACGGTCATATATTGAAAAAACAAAAGGCCTTGAGATCCTCTCTCCGGATGCCCCGAGCAGTCATAATCTTCCGGGTACCAGGACTGATATTTCCCAGATCCAAAGCATGCTAAATGGACCCCCACAAACTATACAGGAGATCCTCGTTTCAGACAATGACCAGGAAGAAGAGGAGCCAAGAGTGGCTAAATCAAATTGGGAACCAACCCGACCAATTTTGAATCACCATGACAAAGATGATCGTCTAGCATGGACAAAGCCCCATCTGCCGAGCAGATTATCCTCTGTTCCACCCTTATACTCGACGAAATTTGGATCATCGACAATCCCGATAGACATAGACAGAACTCCAAGAAAATTAGGAGAAGGAACAGATTCCAACTCATCTACATTCCTGAGAAAACCGGACAAAACTCTAGCCTCCCCGAAAAAGAGACGACTTAGTGAAATTGCTGCAGCGCTACAAAACGAATCTCCCAATAAGAAACCGGAAATGATTGCCATAATGTCGGCTATGACTATTGTTTTGGCGCCCTTCTGCAAGTTATATGAAACAATCAAAGACAATGTCCAAGACAATACAGCAATCCTCTCCAACTTAATGGCGAAACTGGTCCAGATGGACTCTACCTTATCAACTAATGCAGAAAAATCGTTCAACCAGAAATTGAACTATGAAAGGAAAATTGAAGAATTGGAAAAAAAATCGAGAATATAGAAAAACCGACAGACGATTTACAGAAACTGCTTAATCAGAAAACAGTGTGGGAAACTAAAATAGAAACACTGGAAAAAAAGATCGAGAGCTTGGAATCCTTGAATAAAAGGTCCACAACAAAATCAATGGCCATCGAAAACGGTAGACAGGAATCTACGACTCAGGTAAATGAAAAAAACAAAACCGTGCTATGTCTGATGCACGATAATCTAGAAGGAAGGCCTTTGGTCATAGCACAAAAAACGCAATACCCGATAATTGACTTTATGGAAAAGAAAACGAATCTAAAGAAGGTTTCCAAAACATCTGCCGAAGATGTTAAGAGGGGATGTGGCCTGGGCAAATCAGTACGTAACGAAAATCCACAAGTTCCACGTCCTAAACCGGAGAAACCTGGACTCCTAAGATCGCCAAGAACAACAGAAGAATTTCTAGGAAGTTCCGACCTAATGAATATGTCAACTCAGAAACAGGGCAACTGGACTCAAGTGAAGCCATCACAGAAGTGAGGGAGATAAAATCCCCGGATCAAGCGGAAATGCCCTCAGTGAAGTCCAAAAGGTACAGCGATGGATCAAGCGAAAATGACAATGCGGCTGCAAATTTGTCAGCCACACAGGCACCAACCGCCCAGACAATCGCGGAAGATAGGAAGAGGCGGACGTATGAGTCTACCACAAGAAGAACTCCTCCCAATCCACGATCTTCGCGTGAAAGAGGAGACGCTTCAAGGAGCCCACGAAAACACCACCCAGGAAAAAGTAATTTGGAAAGTCGAAAAGATCCCAATGAAGAAATTCGAGTCTTCAAGCTGGAACAAAAGAAAGTGGAGAAAAATTTCTTCATCTTAAATAGACCAACAATACTCAAAATAACAAAGACAATGAAAACCTTGAGAAAGATCAGAACAGATGACTTGGTGCTGGTAGAACCGTATCATAGAGAAAAAAAGGCGAAAGCATTTCTTCACCTGAAAACAGATGCCATCAAATACATTGACAAAGCAGTTCATGATGAATTCGACCAATTAGGCTTCTCCCTGATGGAATACAAAAGGAACACGAGGACCCAACCCTCCGAATACGGAAAGACAGAAACATCAAAACGTCAATATCACTATAGATTTAGAACAGAGGATCTGTACCATCAATCCCGAGGATATAAGACCCATGAAAGGCAGGAGACACACAGACGCCTTGCCCATCAAGGTCGAGGAGATAAAGACCCCGTTGATAGGTTGGACAAAGCGTACACAAATGAAAAACGCAATCAACGTACCAATGTCCTGCCCGATGGGACAGGGAACCACACAAGAAACAACAAAGAAGAACAGATGGGCAACAGGTCTCGCACCGGATCTCATCGTGAACGCCCAGAGATCTTAATGAATAGACGCGACAGGGATCAGGAACAAACGAAAGATGTAAGTCAACCGAAAGGTCCCTGGAAATGGCTTATGTCAAACTGGTCGAAAAAAGATGACAAATAGCAACGACCAGGGCTAGCTTGCCGCAAGGACCCCATCTCTAACACCATTGACAAAAGCAGCGAGCTACCCGACAAGAAATCCTACACCCTGGGCTCATGGAACAGGAGAAGCCATACTCGCCTCACTATACCAGGAGATGTCGATCTCGGCTCATATCACATTCTGTGCCTTCAAGAGACCTGGCTCGTTCACCAACCAGTTCTGGATAGTTTTACTGTCCTGCTCTCCCCTGCAGTCAAAGGCCTACTAGGCAGACCACCATCGGGTCTGCTTACTGCAATAAAAACAGGCACGGGACTGACTGAACCAAAAAAAATGGAAACAGGCCTACGAAATGCTAGTCATCGTGACTTCGCAAATTCAGGAAAAGGCAACAATGAAAAATGGCTTCCAGAACACAGTGGCTATACTTAATTGTTACTGGAACCCCCAGCGAATGTCGACCAAAACCTTCTGTGATAACATCTCGGAAACCATTGACCAGCTGTACACGGAATTTGAAAAAATTGTATTTATCATATGCGGCGACCTAAATGCTAAGTGCACTGAGCCGCTCTGTGAAAACAAAGGTCGCTGCCCACAGTGGGGAGGTGTAGAGTCCTCCATCAAAAGAGGAAAAGCCTGGAATGAAGTAATCTGCAAAAGAAATGTGCAAAATGTTGCATCATTATTCCCTAATCAAACGAACAGTCCAACATGGGAACGCAACGGGTCCAAAGCAACTTTGGACTATATTTTCATCTCCAATGGTCTTACTCTCGGACTGTCAAGCTTTAGGGTCCAAAACACGACCCACAGCAACCACAATCTACTCAGTTGCACTTGGCATACTTCTACCATGATATCAAAAATTGACGACTGGAAGCTTGAGATAAATTTACAACAGACTCGGCTAAGGTTAACCGAAGAAGACACTGAAAAAATTTCCCAAGCCTGGGAAGAGAGAACAAGGGATGATGCGAAGAACGAAAGGAAAGAAAGACCAAACTACCTGCCTCTACTCCTAACTTTCCAGGTGAAGGCCCCCAGGAATTCAAAGAAGCCCCTGGAAACCAAACCTACATACGACAAGATGGTGGTGGAAAAAAGAAAAGCTGGGCGTCGTCTCCTGAGAATTGCTAAGAAATCAAACAGTGGGCCTGATTGGGAAAACTGGCGCATGGAAATTAAAACCTACAAGAATTGGCGAAAACAATATCGAGCCATACAATATCAAAATGACGCCGAAGCCATGATGCAAAATCTACAAACTAAAAAATCAAGCGAATTCTGGAAGCTGATCAAGGAGACAAATGGTACCCAGCTGGCTTCTATGTCCAATGCAGTAGCAGAAGAAACATGGGTTCAATATTTCACTGAAGAATTTCTGGGTCCCACCATTGATCCTCAATTGTCGCAGCAGAATCCGCTATCAGTGTGGGTGGATCTGTCAAATACTACGGACATCGAAGCAGCCATACGAAACTTGAAAAGATCAAGAGCACCAGGTCCCGATGGACTAACTAATACAGATTTAAAAATGTATCCCGAAAAGTGGGCAAAAACAAGTAAAATCTTCTTGGAATGTGGCAGAACGAATATGATCCCCGAATCATGGCAAAAAGCGGTGATTGTCCCAATTTATAAAAAGGGACCGAGACAAGAACCTATGAGCTACAGACCCATTGCTCTCCTGGACATTCTTGGCAAACTCTATTCAGCCAGTCTTCTGGTTCACTTTCGAACATCGTTAAAAGACAGCCCAGCGAATGACCTGCTTCAAACAGGTTTTCAAAAAAACGGCTGTACTACCATCAATCTCATAATCCTAAACATCTTGAAGGCTAAGGTCAAAGAGGGGGGCCAAAGGTCTATCTAGCCTTTGTCGATCTCTCAAAGGCGTTCGATAAAATCGATAGACAAAGGCTATGGAGAAAGCTGCAAGTTTGGAAATGCCCCATTAAAATACTGGAACCCATAAAAGCACTCCATGCAAACACAAAGATCAGAATTAAACTCAACCACCAAGGCGCGCTCTCCAAGGAGATCAATGTCAACCGAGGAGTAAAACAGGGATGCCCCTTGGCCCCCATGCTGTTCACAGCCTTCCTGGGAGACTACCAACACTCCGAAGAACAAATCCGCTCTTTTCCCCCCAAAATCGGGAAAATGGTGATTCCTCGATTACTGTATGCGGATGACATTATTGTGATCGACCAAACGAAGGTCGGTTTACAAAGAAAACTAGCCAACTTGGAGTCCTATATATCGGAAAACAATCTCGAACTCAATAAATCGAAAACAAAGGTCATGGTTTTGGAGAAAGTCCCTACCAAAAACACAAAGAATCTAAAGATCTACCTGGAGAAAATCGAAATTGTAACCAGCTTTAAATATCTAGGGCTACAAATTGATAGCTCTGGAGTCGAAACGAGTCTCGTCAATCAAATATGGGAAAAGGTGAAAAGGTTAACAACCCAAACAAGAGCAGTGGATCGCAAATACGGCAAATTTTCCCTCATTCCAGCAATAACTTTCTACAATTCTAAAGTAATTCCAGCTTTGATCTATGGAATGGAATCCGCCTTATATCTCAAACGTAATATCTGGAGCAAAATTGAAGGACAGCTCTGGAAAACAGTACTAGGTCTTCCCAAATCCACTGCCATGTCGGCGATAAGGAGGGAGCTGGGGCTCATATCTTTGGCATCAAAGGTCGATCAGAGTGCGTTACGTCTCTATAGACGAATTATCATGTCAGACACCCTTCCTATCTACAACATCGTACGGGAAGAAATTGATGCATGCAAATGTGAAGCCTTGAATAATTGGGTCAAAGCCAGAAAAGATGACTTGAACAGCATCGAATGCTCCGAGAAAGAGCTGAAAGAAAATCCAGAAAGAATCTAAAAAAAATGGAACAATATGATTGATCCTGACAATAGAACAAGCAACGGGGAACAAACTTTTGAAGCATCTCCCGCCTACTTTCAACAAAGGAAAAAAACCTTTGCAATACTGCGCTAAGTTCTCCAACAAGAATCTGAGAAATAGTGTTATGAGAGCAAGACTCAATCTGCTCCCTACTAGAGAGATTATAACAATCAGAAGATCGGGTCCCGAGAAAAGCTGTCTCTTTTATAAGAATGAGCAAACGCTCGAGACTCTAAAGCACCTAGTGATAGACTGCCCAAACACGATTGAAAGCAGAAAGCTATACCTCCCCTCTTTGGCTGAAGACTTGTGGATCTTCAAAACGGATGATCTGTGGTACAGATTAATCTCCGGCGAAAATAGACGATGGTCCCAAGCTCTGACAAAACTGATAGAACTAGTGTTCGCACAGATTAACAGCACTCGGCGAGAGGGCGATAACATTATGAATTCAGAAGCACACTAGCTCTGACTACCCCTCCTTTGCCTTTTGGAACTAAGGTTCCCGCCCTTGACGGAGGCCTGGCCAGCCCCGTCTGGGGAGGTATTTATGTATTTATTTGTTAGCTCGACGCCGGAGCTGCAAAGGTTTTGACAAAACTTAGTTTTTACTGAGTAAAGTTCAAAAAAAAAAATAAAAGATAATGCTGTGTGGTTAATGGGTTTGGGAAAGTGGGAAGGACTGTAAGTTGTGTTAACAGTAGTTGTGTATGCATATCTACTGCCTACCCATCACAAATAGCTGGGAAGGCCAGGGTCAATAAAGAGAGAGAATTAAGTGTGTAACAGATTTTGGTTGCTAAAGGAATGAGGGACAGTGTTGCCTCCTTGGTGCCTTAAAAAGCAGCGTTAGGGAGGCATTTGCTGGGATGGTGCCTGGGTCGGATGGCACATGGAGGACAGGATTGTTCATTCGGAACTATGATACTTGGGCGAGGGTGTATTTGGTACTCGAAGGCCACAATGATTTTGGACGGCATGGTGGGCTGAACGCTACTGAGTGATCAGGGTACTACTGGGGAGACAAATAGTCCTTCGACACAGATTTGCATTGGTGGAAGGATGGCACTGGGAGTTCATGATTGTTTTGGCATCAAGATGGGACTCTGCAGCATGATTATTTTACAGGAAGTAATGGATCTAGGAGGGCAGGATAGTATTGGGGGAACAGGAGGTCCAGGTGTAAGTGATGACACTGGCAGACGGTATTGTAATATCTAGATTAATTAATCCCTTTACTCTCGAGTCATTCTTTTTCGTTCCAGTGCACACTGTATAATGCATGTGTCTCCCACTTACACAACCCTTCTTTACTGACCAATCAAAAACAATTCTCTTCAGAGTTTCCACAATCCCTCCCCTGTAGTAGGGAGTTTACAAAGGCACAATTTTCGCAGCACACCTCCCTTTACAATCCAGCAGTACCTTCTCATTGTTTGCTCCCAATGGGTGGGAGAGAGAGCACCGAGGGCTCGCACGAAGAAGAGAAGGCCTCACAGTAATGGGATTACTGGTAAGAAACCCTGACATTACCTCCTTGTTCCTCTTCTTGTGCACGTAAGTACTTTATGAGAAAGTGGCAAGCAGTAAGATGCAGGAAATTGCACCACAAAAAAGACTAAGTCATTAACACAGGACAAAACTGAGCCGAAGGACTGATGAGGCAATCCCACGTACAATTTGTAGTGATTGACAAATGTCTGCACTCTCCCAACATCCAGGGATGGGTTAGAGGAGAAACCAAGGTCCCAGGTTGTCAGAGGAAGCACGTTCTCATGAAGATGAACGTCTTAGATGTTCTTAGGCCTTTAGAGAGGAGAAGGTTGAAACACTATACCCTTAGGAACAAACCTCATTTAAGGTTTAGAAGCCATCCAAACTCCTAGCTCACCCAAACTGCAGGCAGAGACCATGGCCTACAGGCAATTGTAGAAAAGAAGGCCACCAAGAGCTTGACGGGACTAGCGGACCAGCCTTCAAAATCCCTATTGGATATACTTTAATACCTTGACTGGGTCACAGGTAAGGATATCAGGTCAGCCCTAATGCACCAAGAGGAAAAATATTGCTAATGCCTAGTATAGACCTGAAAAGTGGATGGACGCCTGGACCTCTGAACAGTCAGTACCAGCCATAGTAAGAGGAGGGACCCTTCAACGCTAACCATTCAGCAACCAAGTTGTCAACTGGAAACAATGCAGAGTGGGAGTTGGCTGTGGCCCAACCTGCAAGGGTAGGTGGCACGCTGCCAGTTGAAAGAGGGTTTATCGGTGCTTTCTAGGCTAGAGAGGGGCCATCAATCTCATATAAACCCACTTTCGCTAAACCAGCACTCTCTGGATGAGAAATAACGGGGGCTGGAGGTGGCAAAAGAAGGGCTGCTGGCGAAGGGGCAAAGAGGGCATATCTGCTGGTTGCTGAGGGATCCCAAGTCCTGAACAGGAACATTGGGAGACGAGGCTAGAGGCAAACAGAACCACATTAGCACTGTTGAACCTGCCACAAATCTCTTAGAAGATACCGGCTTGGGTAACACTCAACTGAGCAATGGAACACCCTGCTGTGTCCGTCTGTTCTGGGGTTCGCCGCGTTTGGAATATGCAACCCCTGAACGAGGAGCTTGGGCTCTGAATAGCACATGATCTTGTGTTCTAACTTCTGGAGGGAATGAGAGCTTGTGTCCTGCCCCCTCACTGACGGTTGGTGTATGCCTTGGCTACTAAGACTCTACCCCCTGATCTATAGGGCCAATGCAAAAGTGCTTCTTAGATCTATTTCCTGATTCTCTGATCTATTTCCACTTGATGGAAAAGGGGATGAAGGTAGCACCCCAACCCACCTGACTTCCAACTGGAGCTGTGGGGGGGAGGTGTATCCAGGGAGAAGGGGTGAGTTTTTCCAGACATGGGGAGTTACTCTAGAATATTCCATCAAGGTAGATTCCCAGTGAGTCAGTATGTGGATCACCAGAGGCTTCAGACCACACACACTGCATCTGCTATACTTCTTTCAACAGGCAGTCACTAAAGAGCCATGGTGAACTTGTTCAGCAGGTCGGCATTTCTGGTCTGCAACTTGAGTGCCATGTGAGTGGGGAGGAAGATTCATGACCCTGCTCCTGGTGTTGAAGAGAACCCTCATTTACTCCATCTCCTGGGTAGGAACAAGCAAGGATATCTCCACATTCTGTACCCAGACACATTTCTCCAGGAGGGTGTGAACAATAGTCGTGCTCCTCCTAGCAGGGAGTGAAAAGGGTGCATAGATTATCCAGTTGCCTAGATAGGGTTGGACACTGATGCCCTGGGCGTGCAACATCAATCCATGGGTGCCACGATATTTGAAGCACCTTTCATTTGAACCAGAGACCAAAGGATAGTACTTGGAACTAGAAGTGTTCTACCCTAACTGAGAACATTAGAATCCTCCTGTTGCTCAGAAGAATTGGGATGCAGAAGTAGGCATCCTTGAGATCGAAGGAACGCCAGGATGTACCCGCTCAAAATCATGAGGGACAATTTCCATGAGGGTCTCCATCTTGAAGGGGAAGTCCTTGATGAAATGGTGGACCAACTTCAGGTCTATAATTGGCTGTCACTACGCTGAGGCCTTTGCCACCAGGAAGAGGATAGAGTATACTCTTTCCCTCCCCCGCTACCCCACACTATGCTGGACAAATTGCTGATTTCTGAAGGAGTTGTAGGACCGCCTTACGCAAAGGGATTTTTTTCTGGGGCTCCCTGGGCCAAGAGGTGACTACCATACTTGAGCCCTGGTGGAGTCTCCCAAGTTTGAGGGAGTAGCCTCTGTGCACTGTGTCCCGCATATGAATGTCTCTGACTTCCTCATCCCAGACCTTATTGAATAGCCCCCTACTGGAGATGAGATGTGGGGACCTGTTATTGAGGAATTGGGAAGTTGCCGGGGCAAGAGAGGGTTAAACCTGGGCTTGATGGGATTTTAGCCTCCTCTTTCATGGAACCTGCACTGTATGGAGCCTCCATAACTTGGAAGGACTGTTTGGACAGGTACCTAGAACACACCTTAGACTGGGCGGCTTTAGGCTTGGAAGGTGCTGTCGTCCTTAGCCTGCTGGTGCAACTCATTGATTTTGGGATCTGAAGAGCTTATGACTTAGAAGGGACAGGTGCACCAGGATGGCCTTCTCGGACACCTCTCGGTTCCAAGGGCTAAGCCAATACTTCTGTCCAACATCAAAGAGACATCCCCAAATTCAATGGCTCTCATGATGTCGCAGGATATATTGGAGTCTAGCATGACCTCCAGAATGATCTCTAAAAGGTTTTCACACCCTGGCTCCCTTTAATGCGGGAGTGAGTGCCTGAACGTCTTTGAGAAGTGGCTGGGTGACATAGCTGGAGTAGGTGCCTGCTCTCAGTGTGAAATTCGAGGCCCTATTGTCCCTTTTCAGATCAGATTGCAGTCTCTTGTCCACATGATATGAGAGAGCCACGTCCTTTGTAACCGCAGAAGGGTGCCTTGCGAAAGAGGGGATGATGGTATCAACCTTCAGAGTCTCTAGGAATTTCTGACCAAACTTGGACCAACCCCTAAGTGCACTTGTCATCACATCTCAGATATTGTGTAATAAAGGGATGCTGGTCTTTGGGACAAGCACATAGCAACTGAATAGACCAAGACACTCTCGGGGACAAGAGTAGCTATAATGTCCTTTGAATCCAAGTTATGTAGTAGGTTTGTAGCCACCACCTCCACAATCCCTTTCCCCAGGAACGTTCCTGCCATCACCCTCCACAACCAATGCCAACCGGAGCCTCCACAGTCAGAGGAACCAGGGGTACTGCTGACTGTATGGGAGGATAAGGTAGTGCTGGATCAGGGGCAGTCTTCCATGAATAGCAGTGTATAGTGTGTCCATGACCATGGCCCTGAGCTCTGTGGGGGAGATCGAGAGGATGAAGGCAGGCTCTGAGGACCCAGCGAGCACTGGAGAAAGGGGGTCAGTTCCCCCGAGGCTTCTCCTGCGCGAATGTAATGTGAAGCAATTGCTTCACTCCCGCGTCTGGTATCCCTTCCGCTGGAATTGGAGCAGAACCTGCAATCTATTATCCCTCCATTTGGGAGAAAGCTGGGAGGACCTCTGTGGTCTATGCTCCATTGCTAAGCCTCTGTAAGTACTAAGCTGTAGAGTTCAGTAGGATCAATAGGAATGTGTATATACCCCCTTGCCTGTGTTTACACTTGTAAAATAGTGGCTACGTTTTCTGCTCTTGGCTGTCAGAGCTCCGGCTCCACCCACAAGCCTTACTTCTAGTGCTGATTCGGAAACTTGTCCCGAACTCCCTTTTTCTGCTACAACAACCTGGATGGGCTTGCCTGCACTGTCCTGCCAAAGTGTGGACGGTCTGTGGCTTATTAAAGTGCACTCGCAAGGCAGGGCATAGTATCCAGCCTATGCTGTGCACAAGGCACTGGCCAGCAAAATAGGCACTTGGAAGATTGTATCTTTGCTCCAGTAACCTGGAGAAAAAACAATAAGGAAAGCATAAACACTTCTTGCTCTGCAGTGCATCTGTCGGGGGAGAGAAAAAGCAGGCGGTATGCTGTCTAAGTGGTACCCTTTGTATGCTTTTTGCTGCAGGGCAGGGTCATGGTGACAGCCTTGCCAGCAGGTTTTTTTTTTGTTCAACAAAATGTTTTTCTCTCTTGAGAGGCAGTTGCTTAATACCGCGAGGACTGGGATGTCAAAGGGGGTAATGGAAGGGAGGAATGGCATTGTGAGCACATGATGGAACTGGGATGCCTGGATGATACTGAGACGAAAATCTTTCAACAAATTCAAGTTTTTACCCTTCAGGGTAGTACTAGGAATGCTTTATAGTACTGAGAAAGGATGTACTGGGGCAGGATGATAAGAAGGGGCAGATTGGCTCTGGATGAGTGGTACCGGGCATTGTGGTTCCAGGAGACACGAAGTTAATGAGAAGCAGAATAGCATTTAGGAATATAGCTGCATGATTAAGGGTACTGCAGCAGATTGATAGTATTGATAGTATTGAGATGGAAGAATGGTACCAGGAGAACAGAATGGTACAAGGGCAAGAGGATACTGAGCGCAGGTGTATAGAAACTGTTGCTTAATAGTACTTAGTGCGGGGCAGGGCGATTCACTGGTCTGTGGAGTGGGATAGGTATTTGGCGCGAAGAAGGTTAATGGTAGGCAGAATGGCACTGCTCGCGAGCAGGGTGGTGCTTGGTAAAAGGGTTATTTGATGGAGCATGATCGTAGTGCGGCATGATGGTACCAAGCAAGAGTATGGTAGAGGTAGGATAAGGTGCTACTGGAAAAAGGATGTTGCTGTGAACAGGATAGTTTGAAAGAGTACTGGGGAGGGCCAAGTTAGCATTGGTAGGACTAAAAGGCTGATGTGGAGAAAGGTGAAACTGGGGAATTTAATGGTACTTTGTGCGGGATGCTACTGGAAGTCAGGATGTTGTATGGATGCAAGAGTGCTACTAGCAACAGGATTGTGAAGGGGAACTGTGGTATGGGAGAACGGTGATACTGGGTTGGGCACTGTAGTACCATGTTGGGAAAGTATTGTTTGGACAGGATCATATGTAGAACGCTGGATTGTACCACCGTATAAGACTGTGCTGTTGATTGGTGCATAGTTGGGCCAGTTTAAAACTGGAGGGTGGAATAGCAGTGAGAGACGGTAGTTGTGACGCTGCCATTGTGTTGAAATCAGTATAGTATTCGGTGCACCATGCAGAGTCATAGTGGAGGAGCAGGATGACACTAGTCAAGATAACATAGGGGGGACAGCTAGAATGCTACTGTCAGGACAGATTATTTCTGGAACAAAATGGTACAGGTAGCAGGTTCGTATTTGGATCGTTATGATACCGTGAGTCACTGAGAGGCTAAGTATTGTTAAACCTGATTGGAATGTGATGCTGTGTCGGTTACTTTGACATGTGTGAAAGAGGCCTACCGACGCTAGAGATTGCCAACAGCAAACACTGCAAGGCAGCGTAGCTATTAGTTCACTGTTGTGCCAATGCAGCCGCTGAAGTGTTTCTATTTTGAGAGGGTGCTTTGCAATAATGTGCTGCTCCAAATGCCAGCCTGCAGATGCGGAGTGCCACCCGTCCGTCGTCGATGGAGCTACCAGAAGGCTCTGTAATTCTACGACATGGAAGGTAAGCCCATCTGGGCTTAACACACCGCTCTGTGTGTTTTGTACATTTCGGAATATCACGCAATAATCTCCGAAAATGATTAGATTTGAAATCTCTGAGTCTTTTAAAATCAACCTGGACTGAAATCGCCCATGATCCCCTCTACCATGGCTGAAAGTGCCATGAGATCCTGAATCCTGTTGTTTTCTGCATTGCCTGTCCGTAGTAGGCTAATGCATGAAATTGCTGCCTGACAAAATGGCCGCATGGCGCTCCTTTTGACCCAGCCAAGCCTGACTTCCTATAGGCTTCGTGATTGGCTATGTTAGCTTGAAAACCTGCCTATTGGGAGCCGGCAGGTGAACGCCGGCCTCCCACCTAAGGCCTATACACACAAGGCCCTGTTTACCCCTGTATGCACCGTGTGTGCCGGTGCCTTCCTTGAACATCGGAGCTACTCAGCCATCCGCCACTACCCCCAATGTGCTTCAAAAATTGGCTTTCGGAAATTCGTGAAATACTACAAGCACGTAAGACTTTGTAATAGAGCCGATATAGAACATTTGTTGCCCCTCACAAGCTATTCCGATTATCTAAATGTACGTATATGAATATGCACCTACTTAGTCTATATTTCCCGGTCTATACTGCCCGTTTCTTCAATCTGTTTGCCATTACCTATGGTACCGCTCAGTATGGTCATAGCTCCTGTAAGTATTATTGAATTGGCTGCAGTAGTTATACTTTCGTTTTCTACCCAATGCCTGCTATATCTACCGCCCGCGTATTACAACTGTTAATTGCTCATAGGCGCGCCCACTACCCTACCTGTGTACTTCAGTCACGCCCCACTGTGTTGTGTAACAGATAACGGCGCCTAAATTGGAATATACCATGCCTTCCGTGCTACGATTACAGTAAATTCACATTTATACAGTCACTCCATTGTCATTGAGCCCCTACAACTTTATTATAGCAAGAGTAAATTAACTTTATTGATCATTTGTATAATAGATTTAGCAGGCCTGCCGTGTACAGTGTACACTATATACCAGAACTACTTAGTGACTGCATGATGTTTACCACGTTCGTCCTTTGCCTTGCAACTTCATTATTACAAGAGTAAATCAATTTAATGGATTAACTGCATATTAGATCTAGTAGCCTTGGCTGGTATGATGCGCATCAGAACAATTTACTGACCCATATTAACTTGTTAATTTGTACTACGTCTAGTATGTCAATCTGCCATTAACACTACATGATTATTCGTATCCTGTGTTAGCTAATTCCCGAGTACTGGTAATCTTCACAGAGGACTTGCTGACCTTCACCTCATTTCGTGGGTTATCTATACTTCTACTGTGAAGTTTTGGTGGGGATGACAAAACCTGTGGATCAGTGTGGGCGCTGGTTGGATGTATTAGTCCAAGAGGTTGCAGTTATGCCAGTGGTTTTCGGTCATGGTCTAGTCAAGGAATTGTTGGTGCATGTGATTTTTAGTTTTTTGGTTGAACAGAACCAAAGAAACATCTTTCTGGCAGTGATTGGCAAATATTCAACATAATTGAGTGCAAACAGCCGATGCGCGTTTCAACCGAAGTCTTTTTCAAGGCCAATTGAGTATCGTGGTGGGCTCAAGGAGAGCTGTAGTCTGGTCCTCCCAAGTCCGGGCGCCAGAGGGGCTGGGTAGCCTGGTCGGTGCACGGTTCGGCGCACAGGTCGTTGTCCGAGTTGTCAGGGAGCGGGACAGCTTACGCCAACTATGCTGACGACACACAAGTCCTAATCCCTCTCACCGGCATCTATGAACAAGATGCAGCAACCCTAACTAACATCTATGCTGAAATCAAAACCTGGATGGCAGCCAATGGACTTTGTCTCAACAGAGATCCTTGTTGTAGGCACCAAAGAAACACTAAACAAGCTCTCTCCACAATACAATACCTTTAACGTCGACAACACCACCATCACAGTATCCTCAGCAGTAAAAACACTAGGGGTATACCTCGACTCCTCTTTATCCATGACCCGACAGGTTAATGCCATAGCCTCGTCCACAGCACTCACCACAAAAATCATCAACGCAGTCAAACCTTTCCTATCTATACAAAACTGCCTATCCATTGCTAGAGCCACTGTCGGTACCAAACTTGATTACTGCAATGCCCTCTTCTTGGGCACTTCTGCTAAAAACCTACACAAACTACAAGTGATACAGAACAATGCCCTGTGTGCTGCGTTAAGTATCCCCAAAAGGGAACACGTATCCAAAGCAGGAAAAGATGCACACTGGCTTCCAGTCAAAGAGCGCATTCTCTTCAAGACACTGGCAATTGCACAGAAATGCCTCTCACTTATTGCTCCTCCCTACCTCTCCGAAAGGATTACCCCTTGCACATCCCCCAGACCCACCAGATCTCACCTCACCAACCAAATATACGTCCCCTCTTTTAAAAGAGTCAAAGCGGGTGGCACCAGCTTCCATCACTTAGCACCAAAAAATTGGAACGCCCTCCCCACAACCCTGAGAAATGAAAAATCATACTCTGTGTTCAGAAAAATCTCAAAACTAAACTGTTTAATTAAGTATTCTGCACAACTGCCTGAACTTTTGCCAAACCAAGCAACTGTTCCACTTTAACCCTGTAAGGAACCTGTAAGCTTGCCTGCATGTATGTAACTTTGTATGCAACTAAAGAACATAAGCAACACGCCTTCTGTAACAAGCGCTACGATGCCGAAGGGCTGCCAGCCGCAATACTAAATCAAATTTATAAATAAAAATATAGGATTAAAGTCAAGCGAACATGGCTTTCAGCCACTTCGTGTTGCTCGTTTTTGGATTTTTCAGCAAGTTCCTGTAAAAGAAGTTGGGGGAGCAAAAATGTACGATTGCATAACAATGCTCCTTGTTACTTTGGAGGAAGATTCTCCTTGCTCCTTTGTATGAACTATTCTGGCTTTCCCAAGCCCTTTGCTCATCTGCTATGCCTTCTATTCATTCTCTATTGCCTTTTTTCCTGATGCTTTCTCCTTATATGCTTGTAGTCATTTAATAATTGATACCTCAATATTACATCTTTCTATGTGTGTTTTTCAACTGTGTCAAAAAGTAAGTGGTGCAAACAGTCAAACTCCAACAGCCGTTTCTATAACCACTATATAAGTAACATTCATGTGTGCTATTCAAGGTGCTATTAAACTCTTTTTGTATGAACACACTGGTGATGAAGAAATTCACAAAAATATAGGGGAAGGGAAGCATTTGTTCAGAATCAAACCGAGAACAACTAATAAGATAAGGAACCTTATTTTCTTGCCAGGTAGGAGTCGTGATAAGCGCTGTGGATTGTAACAGGCCAATGGTGTAAGGGAGCAGTGGTGCCAACATTACCATCCAGGGTCACAGAATCTGTTATGTAAATGCATACATTGTCACTGTGTGATATAAACATGCCCCAGTAGCATAGACTCCTCTCGCTCTCGGTGGAGGCCTTTGTGTGCAGGGCCATCTGGGCACTTCTACAACATTGCTGAAATGAAGACTAATACCTCGCCCCGTTTACACAGAATCTTAGCAGGCTGTGCAGTACTCGGTTCCTTTGTAGCAGGCTAGATTCTGAAGAATTTCGTAATTTTTGATCATTTGTTTTGCATGTTGGATCTCTGGCCCATGGGGCAACAGTGCAGCCAGCCTGGGGGACATTTGCCACTTTGCCCTCCTTGCCAGTCCACCCCTCACAAGGGGCATCTAAATTCCTTCTGCTTAAAATATATCCTAGGAGAAGTGGGAATAATAGATTATCTTGCAACACCAAGATGCCTAAGAAGGCTACCTGGAGCCCAGCCTGTAATCGAGAGAAGTCGGGAAACTCAAAAAGCATGCTGCTCACTAAATCCCTGGACTGTGCAGCAGACAAGAAATGTGCTGGATGCTGTATCCCCGGACTCTGAGACAGACAAGAACTGTGATGGTCACTAGAGGCCATGTAATGTAAATACTAGAGTTAAGAAATGTGTATGCGTAAATTAAGTCCTTTTAGGATGGCACCTTGCAGCTTGTTCTGTAGTACCTTCATCCTTGAGTTTAGTTGCAACGCCCTGATTAGCACATCCCTCATCTGAGACTGGGTCTTTAGGGTGAACAGAGGAGCATTCGAAAGGCCAGATCATTGCAATGAGAAAGCCTAAAGAAAGCAGAAGAGCTCCTAATGCCAAAACCTTTCTTTTCAGACCCACTCAAGACACTTGGGGCCTGATTCACAGAAGCATTTAATAATGGTGCAATTCCATAGGGAAACACTCAGCGAATCAGGCCCTTATTATACTATGCCGGGTAGGACAATCTTTTATGTTAATCGAAATCCAACCTTATAAGCCTTTTTATAAAACCCAATAACAAAAGATAATGAACTTCAATTCCAGTGCCTTGAGTATTCTTTTCACCCCACACCCTACTCAAAGGCACATCCCACCCTCCATTCCTAGCCCCACTTGTACATCTCTACCCTCTAAACCTAGAATCACCCCATTACCAACCCATGCAAGCATATCTACACCACACCCATTTCCTTCTGCCAGTTCCCCACTCCACATCTCTGCCCCAATACACACACATGCACAGCATCACTTTCTAGTTACATCCCTAGAGGCACATGCCCCACTCTACTACGCACACACTTTCCAGATTCAAACATCACTGGCACATTGCCAACCTCCATGCAGCGACCAATCTACACAGACACAGAGCACACTCCCCAAGATACATGTCTACTGTCACTTCAAATCACCTCAAAGACCACACATCAGGAAGAAGCGAAAATTCTGTGTAGCAGAGAAGAAAGAAAGGTAATGGAAGAGAGAGGAAAGAGGATGGAAAATGAGAAGGAAAATAGGTGTATACGTCGACGCCCTTGAAACCAGATTGGTTCTACTCCCATATGTTCTACCTGACCAAAATTGTATGGTCTTGAACATGTAACTGAAGTTCCCTGTTCTACTAAACATTGGAGTGATTAGAAATAAACCGAACTCTGGTGTAACAGTTAATTAAACCAGAAAGAATAGGCACTTGAAGAGGGATGCGCTTTAGTGGCTAAAGTGCAGACTTTTCCACCAGAATATATAGATTCAAATTTTGGTTTTCAAACTTTACCTAAAAGTATGATATCGACCACTTCCCTTTGGGTACAGTACTCCAGTTTCCTTATCTGCCAATTATGTGAATGAATAGAAATAAACTGTACAGCAGCGTCACAGGGCTGCATTAAAACAGAACGATTGCGGAAAAGAGGGGGGCAGATGCAGTCTAGCAGTGAAGTTATCGACTTTAGAACAAGTTTCAGTCCAGGCTCCTTCATTTGAGCAAAACCTTTGAGTTTTCACAATCCCTGATCACCAATTTAAATGTTAATCTTAATAGATATTTGTACCGTGCACTATCACCACCAGAGTGGTCCCCTGGCGTTAAAGCAAAATACTACATACAGAAATCCTTGATTTATGGTTGGTTCAGTAGCTATGCCATGGCCGCATCTGCTGCCTTCACCTTTACAGTATTTGTTGCATTCGTCCCATTTTGTCTTTTCATGCAGCTAAGCTTCTTGTCATGTCCTCAATCTTCTCCTGCCCTAACCGTTGTTCTGCTCTTTTCATTGGCTTGCCCTCCTAATACCTCACCCATGGGAGCTCGGTATTCAACTCTATTTGTCTTCTTATTTCACTTTCTCTGTGTTTCTCTATTATCCATTCTCTTCTATCTCTCTCTTTTCTTCCTTATGACCTCTGTCTTTTTCATTTTCTCTGTATTGTCTTTAAATGTTATCATGGAGTTGCACCTCCCTACCTTGCTACTCTCATCTCAATTTATGCCCTTCACGTCCCCTTTCCTCACAACATCTTTGCCTGTGGCTTCTCCTAAACCTCCCTGTGCTCCCTTTCACTTTCACTGTTTCTCCTTTCTTGCACCCAAAATCTGAAACTTTCCGCCCTCTGACATTGGTTATTTCCTTTCCCTCCATATCTTTCATTCTCGTCTAAAAGCCTATCTTCTTTCCTTCCTCTTCTCGTCCTAAAATCCTCTGGCCTGATCATTTGCTTTAACACTTGTTCTGATATGCACAGTGTTATGTTACAATGTGCAGTGGTTTGGAGAAAGCGCTTTATAAAATCTCAATAAAATACAAACTATAAATACACCAGGAGTCTTGAATTTCTGGCACCAATGGGGATATTTGGGTATAACCTCCTTGGATCAACCTGGATTACTCAAAGTGATACATAATTACGACCAACTTTCATTCTCGCAACAAATGTAATCAACCTACTGTCTCAATTTTGGGAGAGGGAATCCATCTCCTTCTTACCAGACACTCCTGAAAAAGAGCAGAGAGAAGCCGACATGAATAGCTTTGCCCTGTCTAGGTGAGTAAGTAGTGGAAGCCATCCCATTCTCCACCTGCCAGGAGGGCATAAATGGAGCCATCCCAATCCCTTCTGCCCTGGAGACAATAATGGAAACCATTCACGCTCCTCAATCCAAAAGGGAGTAGTGGAGACCATCCAATCCTTCCATATCCGTGAGAAAATAAAATGGGACACCCTACTGTTTTCTGGTCAGGAGAAAGTAAAGGAAGCCATCTCAATGTCCCCTGCCCAGGAGAGTGTAGTGGTGGCCATTTTAGTCTCCCCTTTCTAGGAGAGACTAATGGAAGACACTCTACTCCAGTCTGCATAAAAAAGTGCAGTGTAGACCATCCTGGCAACAGCATTGAAAGCCATCGTACTTTACACAGGAAAGCAGTGGAAGCCATCATACCCTTTGACCTCCATGGAGAGAACATTCAAGGCCACTGTACATTGCCATGCCCACCAGAGTTCAGTAGAACTCATTGTACTCTTCTCCAACTGAGGAGAGAGCAGGTGAAGCCATTGTATTCTCCACATCCCCGGAGAGAGCATAGACAGCCCTTATGCTCTACATTACCCAGGACAGAGCAGTGGATGCGATCTGACATTCTTCCTACATCCTCGGGCGCTCAAGTTGTATTGGCACCTAAGCTGGTTGCACAGTTGTGGGTCTGAGTTTTCCACTATCCACCTGCTTTGTAACAGTATCTCTTTCTCATTGCCAGGTTGAAGACCCCCAGCAATCTGCCACCCATGATGCCACCTCCTTTTGTAAGTACTGCTTTAACGTTGCTGCACAAACCTCCACATGCGTTGTTTTTAATCTTGTATGGAATCTGCTTACTTGAGTAATGACATCTCATGCATACTTTCTAAGCAAAATCTGCAAAGGCTCTGAATCCTTTCGATTTTTGTAGTTGTTGCATGTGTAGTGCTTATGTTAAAACATAATCCCTTGAAATGTAAACATGTTTTACCTTTTCTCCACAGTGTTAATGGGCAGGTAAATCACAGGAAGAAGCAGTGAAAGTCTCAGATAAACATAGATTCCTAGTACTGCAAAATCGCTGCAGTTCAAATATCTATGTCATTCTCTCGCTCTTTCTCTCTCTCTCTCTCTCTGCCTCTGCTCTCTTTCGCTCTCCCTCCTACACTTTTTCTTTCTCATTTAATTTAGTAAAAGTATATATCCCATTGAAGGTGTTCTGAGGGGGCAAGCTGTTTGTTAAGTTGAAATCAGCAAGGAACAATAAGAAGGAGCTTGGGAATGAAGTAAATCATAACAAGGAAAGTCATAACATTGTTTTATTTTATTATTAATGTACATAGAAAACTTGGAGTAACAGATTGGAATTCTTTGAAAAACGCAAACGGAGATGATGGCGCAATATAAACTGGTGCAATTCAACTTTGATATTAGAAAATTACAATGACGTCATATGGATTGTATATAATGAGTATTCCAAGAGAAGCTGAGATCTAAAATCACAGGAACTGAATAAAAACGCAATACTTTTATTTCTTTTGGAAGAACAGAATTTCCCTGTAACCTGACCGCAACAGGCACAGATTACCCAGGGTTTGAAATTGAGGAGAGCTGAGAACTATTTAGCTTGCAGCTCAGAAGCGCCTGGTTAGCTTGACACCAACAGCTACCAGGAGCGCATTTTGACTCCACAGGCAAACTGATGCCAAAGTAACACACCTACAGGAGTATTACCTGTGGATTTGGGAACATCGATAAATAAATCTATATGGCATTTGAAGCATAAGGCCTCATAAATAATGGGTTTTATGTGAAAATGTCCTTTGGGGAAAAAGTCGTCAGGTAAGCAATTTATTTTCCCTGCTCCCCTAAAAGCCTTATCCCACATATTCTAAGACGGGTATTAATTACTATTTTATCTTCAGTACTAAAGTATTTGTGCTTTATTTTTTTGGGAATGAAAACGTGGGGAAACGTCACACCATGGCAACCTTTTTCCAGACGATTGTATCACTGTATACTAAATAATGTACAAAATGATGATTTGCAGAACCCTATGTACTAGCTCCTCATTCCACAGTGGGAACCTCTGATCACTGGTTAATGCTGGATACCCTGGAGCTGTGTTTAGCTTCCGCTTATCCAATCTTAATTTCGATCCTCATTACCATATTGATTCTGAACTCCCAAAAACCGCTTCTTGAGGCTTTTAGCGGACCTTAAGCAGTGGACCTCTAGCCTGAGAGTATCATGAGTCCTACAATCCCTGCTTGCACCAAAAATACTCGGCTGATCTGCAAGGTAAGACCAGGCTGAAGACTGCTCTTATTGTTAACTAAGCAGGCATGTTTACAAAGAATACAGGGAGACAATAAAGGATTATAAATACTGAGATCACATGATTGTTGTCTTGCTCCAATACCATCCTGGAGATAGCTGAAGGCACAGGCCTTAATGGAGTAAGGGTTGATTTGGAAAGTCCAGCAAAGACAGTGATACCATATTCATGCACGGATAGTACACAGGATTCAACTGCAGATCGACAATCTCCAGCTGGGATCAAAGGCGTTCGTCCTCTAACAAAGACAGAAATGTGCTCATCAATTTCGGCTCAGTTGGGGGTCTCGGACAAAGCCCATGAACTTGTATTCTCTTCTACAAATTATCAAATACAAAATCCAAGTAAAGAGGGCTATATTGAAGATGTGCATCTTACATAGAGTGAATGCTAAGAATCAAGGCACGAGCATGCCAAAAGGTAGAACATTTTATTTTGTTTGTATTGAATATCTGCAGGTGGCATGATTGGGTGACAGGTGTTCCCTTGTTAGGCTAGCGATTGATTGATGCCCAAGATTACAGGCCACAAATGTAGAGGAAATGTAAGAAGATAGAAAATATATCTTAAAAAGAGAAGTTGCAGACACTGAAATGGTTGGAAAATGTTTTGTCTTGGACAATAGGCTGAGGATGTGGGATCCAACCCAGATTTCAGTGGCAGCCAAATGGGTAGAGACTGTATAGGATCTTGCCATGGTTGCACCAGGAGTAAGACACTGGTGCCCTGAAGGATTGTATACTTTCCTCCGGACCCCACCCCTACAAACAGAATAATAGTACACTGCTGAGGGGAAGAGTTCAGCGAATAGGTGAATGTGCAGTTACACAACTCTCCCAGCTTGCAAGAAAGCAAGAGCAGGGTTACTTACAAGACTGTTCACCACATGCCCCCGCTCCTCCCTTCTCCCCTTCTACTACCTTAGAGAGGCTGCGGAAGGACTACAAACCTAGCTGAACCACACCTCACCAGATGCTTGCATGAGTCCATAGACCATTTGACCCGCTTGATGGTAAAGACCACCCACAAGGTGTTATAGGCGGCCTTAATAGCACATAGAAAAATAGTCCACAGGGACCTGACCTGAAGGGAACAAGGATGCAAGCTACGTGGAGCACAAGCACTGACCAGGGACGGAGGTCAAACAAAAAACACAGAAGACAGAGTTAACACAGAAGGATCCAAGGGAAACAATTCAGGACTGTTCCAGGCCAGAGGTACACAAATGCCAGGAACCAACAGAGAGAATCCAAGAGCCGTATCCAAGAAGAGCAAGCTGTGTTGTTACCAGGTAAAGAAATCCAAATGTCAGGAGCTAACAGGGTGATCCAGAGACAAATCCAATAGGTGGAAGCCAGGTCGTTACCAGTAGATGAATACAAACAACATGAGCTGATAAGGGTACTCAAGAAGTAAGTCCAGGAGATAGAAGCCAGGTGTTCAGAAGGTTAGGAGCACTGTAATCAGGATGCAGAACAGATACGCTGGTCACGCACTGAAAAGCTGTTTCAGCAGTGCAGAGCCGCTGTACCCCAACAGTTTTATTTCTGTGTTGGTGGGCACCCTGGGATTCCGAAAACAAGATTGGCAGTGTGTCGCTGGGCGTGGTGATGTTGCATGTGCTGGGGATGCTGGGAGACATAGTTCCCAAGAGACGCCCTGTCTCCCAAATGCTATGGCAGCCACCGGAACCATCAACGCGAGCGCCCGAGCAGCGGTAGCGGGCAGCCAACCATGACAGAGCCCCCCCCCACAAAGCCTATGGCCTCCCTCAAGGCTATCTGGATGCAGGCTATAGAATGTGGGCACTAACAGTGGGGCATGCACATAGTGCTCCGGCTTCCAAGATTGCTCCTCCAGACCTTAATCTTTCCAATCCAATAGGTAATACAAAATCCCTCTAGAAACACGAGAATTTAAGACAGTCAGTAGATTGTATTCCTCAGAGCCTTCCGCCTCATTGATAGGAGGATGAGCGGTAAAGCGGGTACCCTGCGAACATGGTTTCACAATGGACACATGGAAGACCAGATGGATCCTCCACTTGCGAGGAAGGTGCAAGTGGACGGCAACAGGGTTCACAACCAAATTGACTACATAAGGACCCACAAAGCGCAGCAGCATTTACAGGCTCCTGGAATGCACAGGTGGGTTGTGGATAGTGTGAGAAACCTGAAGGTGTCTCACCCGCTAGTTCCCGGGGGTCTGTCATCCAGGTGGCCAAGACACAACCATCGCTTTTGGATCCAGTTCCTGTGGGTGGATCAGTGCTGGAGGATCACCTGGATGAGGGGTCCTCTGGGAGTGGAAGTGGGACACCGCAGGGTGAGACGTGGTATCCCCTTCCCAATAACACTTTTCCCCATCCTACCAGGTAGGATGCCTAGGGATTCAATGCCCCCCCCCCTTTTCCGACACAAACACTTCACGGACAGTTCTCCATGAGCGACAACGGACTAACACCAGAGCCGTATACCTGACATGTCCCAACACCATGGACAGGCAAGGTCTGGCAATTGCAGATTATTACACACACCTGACTTCCATCACACTTCCCCACACGGATAAAAGGCAGAGCACAAAAGCACACTCTGAGCGAGGCAAACCACACGAGGAAACAGCAGTTCCAAGATGGTAGCTTAATACTAGGAGAAAGACGGCGAGATCGGAGAGAGTCGCAAGGAGGGAAGTAACTGTGACGTCTAAAGACCGTTACTTTTGTGAACCTCGGAAAGTAAGAAACAAAAGACCAGGAACTAAGGCTTATCAAACCTGCACAGTGTGTCAGAAGAACCCAGGGCTCTCCCGCATCGATAACCAAGGCGGGGAGGAGCTATTTGCGCCGTGGTACTGTCCTTGGCTCCTACAATGAAGCAGCGTCAGAAAAGACAGCACAGCCGGTGAGTCGGAGAGACTGATACCAAACCAGCTTGTGTTTTCAACCAAAGTTGCAAGCGGCAACATTGTACAAAGAGAACAGTGTGTGAGGCGTTTGCAGAGAGCGATGCAGATATAATTGAAAGACAAAAGAAGTAATTGAACTTTGTGAGGCAACCCAAGATTCCATACACAGAGTGGTCCGGCGCCACGTGGGCTCTCATTCAAAGGTCTCTGTTAGGTATCCAACTGATGCTGAGTGTGAGAAAAAGGAATACTGAGATCGAAGTGGTCATTCAACAGGTCTTGCTAAATCCCGTTCAGATTCGAAAGTTTTCGATAGTTTAAAGTAAATCACGATTGGTCCGAGCCCGGCTGAGGGAGACTAATTGACCAAAAGAAAGGGATCTGGGGTGAACCGTGAGTCACCCGAGAAAGAATGATCTGAACATAGTTTGAATGGGATCTGATCCCCGAAGAGGGGGAATCACACGTTGAACTTTTTGTTTTGAAAAGGATCTGAACCTGGCTGAGGGGGATCCAGGGCGAACGCCCAAATTTAATACTGGTAAAAAGGAAAATAATGTTTGCGTATTGTTTTTGTGTACACCAGGCCCTCTGAGTCAAGACACTTGCAAGAAGCAAAGAGACTTGGACACAGAAGGTCCTGAACTGTAAAAATAGAACTGTATTCTTGTGCCACAGAAGCCAGGGTGTGTGCTTTGCACGCGTGAACCGCCTTGTCCCATGTTGAAAATGTGGGGAAGGGAGGCCAATGGCCCTATCATCCTGACTTATCATTTTGTGAACACTTTTTTCTTTTTCATGAACTTCACCCCACACTATTTATAAATTAGTAGTAAGGATTGGCAATACGGTTTTTAGTGTAGGCCCCTTTTGATTTGACAAGATATCACTAGGACTGCATTATTTGATGGTCGTAGCTGGTTCCCATCTGTAGATTTAGGTTTAGATAGGCGTTTATCTCACCGTTGTGAAAGTTCAATAAACACCCTTGAACTGTGGTCACTTGTGTCTGTCTTACTGTTGATACCACGCCTTCCTTAATAGCTATACCTTGTCACCTATCTTGTAGACAGGAGCCGGTCTACGGTGAGCATCACTGTAGCACTTCGTTCTGTCCTGTGACATTTGAAGGTTTTTGTGCACCTGTGCTAGTGGGGCCATATGCATATATCGGCCGGAGGGTTTACCGTGGTTAGAGTGAACTCGATATGCAGCATGCAGGGGTACTGGCCATGCAGAGTGTAGGACGGAGGTGTCCCTACTGAGGAGTAAATGGCGTTATTGTACGCAAACTGTATGAGATATGCACAAAGCTGAGGGGACGGCGATTAAAATTGGTATTTGACCTTAAAGGTGAGATTATTGACGAAGGCTCGACTACCTCGGCATCAGATTTTCCCACTTTAGAAAGTGGGTAAAGCACATAGACCGGGCCTATGCCAATATGGGGAGAGCATGGAGTGGCATAATACAATTGGCAAATAAAGCTAAATGTAACTCTGTGGCTTCGGCCTTAGAAATCCATAGAACACAGGTTTGGGGGGAGAGGGCTATACAGTGCAGAACTGTGGGGTTGCGGTAAAAAGTTAATATTCTTGCAACAACAGAAAATAGTGTCCTGAAAAGGCTGTTATGCCGTCCCAGTAGCTCCCTTAATATACCTGTCCATATGGAATTGGGTCTGGTCTTCATTCAAGAAGTGTTTGCCCTAAAATCACTGTTGCTCTTGATCCGCATTTGGTCAGTGGTGGGTCATAACAAGTTCTGTGATGCGTTAAAGGATTTGTTATCTTTTTAAAATGTGTGTGTGCTACGATGGTTCCGGAATATAAAGGTGCTAGCTCTCAAGCTAGGGCTAGAGGCAGAATTTATCAGTGATGCTGAAAAAGCAATAGTTGGGGATACCTATACGCAGTTTGTTTGCGGTGAATACACTTCAAGGTACCTCTATATGGCTACAGCATATGAATACCTATTGCATGTATACAGTGGAAGAATATTTAACACTGATAAACGACCCTACCATGTGCACTCTGTATGCAAAAATGCATATTGGAAATCTGCCTCAAGCATCTGTTAGAGCCAAATGGTATTGGGATCTTTCTTTGTCCTTTTTGTTTAAATTAAGAAGACACTTTATAACACTTTCTCTTCACTTGTCCTCTGTACAATGCTTTAAAGAAAATAAATTTGAAGGCATGTATCAGTGCTAAGTCAGTTATCAGTGCTACATTTTTATGCAAACAGGTGAAAACTATTGATGTCATTTTTGCTGTTTAAACCATCCTAGAATGTGCTTTGAGAGAAAAAAGAGTTTGAGGTTTAAGATTTGTCGAATAACTATAATATTATGATTTTTGTATGTTGGTTTTTGTTTTTTATGTGGGATTTTAACTATTTTTAACTCCTTTGACTTCATTTTCACCATGCGTAAATTGTTATGAAACTTTTATGAAAATGAATTTTTGAAATAAAGTTGAAACGAAAACAACAACAACATTGTAAGTAAACTCTGCTATACCAAGAAGAGACTTCCAGGTTTCTTGCTGTTCCAAACAGAGACATCAGAAATATTGCTCTAGAGTTTGGTTGGTTCTCTCTTATTGACTGTCTGAGGGTAATAGGCCCTGGAAAGACAGCCACCTATGCCCAAAGAGGATACCAGGGCATGCCAGAATCTGGAGGTGAACTGGTGCCACGGTCAGATACCCTGATCGTAGGAAGTCTGAAGGAGCAGAAGACATGGCAAAAGTGAAGGTCTGCCAGGATCTGGGCTGAAGGAATCCCTTTACAAGGAATAAAGCGGCCCATTTTGATGAACAACTCAATTATTATCAAGGAGGTATCGTATCCCTGGGTATGGGTGTGTGGCGGACCTCCTGACGAACCAGACACGGGAAAGATGCAACTCTCTAGGGAAAAACGCTCAGATCAGGGATGGGAGCAGGGATGGAGATGGGCATTCTTGCTGATGCCTACATCTGTCGTGCTCCGGTGAAGGTCCTGGCCTAACTGGGCCCAACTTCCAAAATGGCAGCGGTTCGGCATACATTCAGCGCATGGGCTATCTACGGTCTGCAACTCGACATTTCCTACAAGTGTCTACATGCTAGTGTAATTTCTATACACCTCCCACCTCCCCCTGTCACCTTGTACCATCAAGTGGGCGCACTCTTAGTGTATTGCTCTCAGTCTGAACTGCTTGGGGGGACGGGAGCTGGGCAAGCATCCCAACAGGCACTATTCCACTAGAAAATCAATGGTAATTCAGTACCAAGGCTTCTGAGGAATCGGTAGAGGATGCAAAAAACCAACGGGAGTTCCTTTCTCTGCTTTGCACTGGACACAAATAGCACATTCTTGCTCATACTTGACAATGTCCTTCCCCCATAGACGGCTACCAGTTCCAAGGTCATACGTTGTCCAGGGGAACCTAACAGCTTACTATCATGGCACCATTGGAATGCTTTTTAGTGCAAGTCAGCACTGGGGAGATGCAACCACCCTTGCATAACAGACCCTCATTTATAGCGTGATTTATGTCCCAGACTTGTTGTGGCTGTTGGATCACCCATTGCCGTAAAGGCATCAGAAAATAAGGGGACAGAGTAAAGTTAGACAGAACCCTATCCATTACAAGGATCAGCTCCTGTTGCAAAGGTTCCAGTTCCCGGGCACCAGGACGAGAAAGGGCATCCGCTTTTCTATGCATACTCCCCCCTCCTCCCCTGCATGCTAGGTTATCATGAAATGTAACAGGGAGAAGAAGAGATGCCATCATGCTTGGCAGGCATTGGAGCACTTGGCGGAAGCCAATTGCAGCAAGGTTTGATGATCCGTATATACAAGGCACTGATGTTTGACCCCTTGCAAGTGGTGCCTCCATTCCTGAAAGGAGACCATAAAGACCTGCATTTTTCGTTAGGAGACCGTATACCGTTGTTCCGTGCCGTCAGCTTGTGGGAATAATAAGCCACTGGGTGCAGGTAGTGCATCTGCAGACATCTCTGTGAAAGAACAGCCCCAATAGATATCGTCAATGCGTCCGTCTCGACAACAAACTGTCGTACGGGGCCAGGGTGCTGGAGAACTGTAGCGTGGTAAAGGCTTCTTTCAAGGCCACACAGGCTTCCTGTGCTTCGGTGGTCCACCTGAACTGCGTTTCTGCCATGTCAAATAGGTTATAGGGGCTACAATGGATGAGAAGGAATTAATGTAACGCCTATAGAAATTGGCAAAGCCCAAGAACAACTGTAGGGCTTTCACAGAAGTCAGCGGAGGGCATTCCAATATGGCTTGTATCTTGGTGTTTCTCATCTCTGGGGTGGGGGGGTTAAGAGGAAACCCAGGAATTTGACTTCAGTGGTATGGAAGGCTCAATTTTCCAGCTTGGCATAGAGTTTTAGTCCTGAGGCACTGGGGAACATTGGGCACATGGCGAATGTGCTGTGTGTGTGTCTCGGAAAAAATGAAAATGTCATCCAGATAGACTATGACACACTGTTAATTTCACCAGACTATGACGCACTGGTAATTCCACTAAGCTCTTTTCCGGAATGCATGTGTTACTCTTTAGCTGCCACATTGCCAAATCACATTGCAGCTGCTGCTGCGTCAATAGACAAGGCCCATTGAAAGTACATATATATATGTATGTGCTATGCCCTTTTGATATGGAACATTGAATTTATTTTAAAATGTTTTTTATTGGCATTTATGGTATACATCATCAGTTGGCTTCACAGTTTGCCATCTTTGTTACATACACCTGTAAATTGCATTAAAACGGCGATTAACGTTATAACAAAACAAACAAACAGTCTTCATCGCTAGCTCAGTTCTCGGGGTGCACCTCCTCCTGTTGCAAGGGAGAATCGTTGTGCTGGGTGACGCCAGAGTCAACTGGGGCCAGGGGGTGTCTATTTGAGTTTCCACATTGCAGTGGCCCAGTCCTTACCGGTCCTGGGCATCTTAAATGCGAGCATAATTTGGTCATGGGGGTTTATCGTCTGAAGGGTGGAACATGTCAAAAGTCAGTGCTTTCCAGGCCTCAAATGCAGGACCCATCTCTTCTCCCGCCCTGGCCAACCCATCACCCCATACCCTTGTTTTCTGCATTAGCCGAATGTCAAATTCGCTGTGCCACCTGGAGTATTGTGGGCCTCCAGCCTTTTTCCATGCCATCGCAATAGACCTTTTAGCCAGCACGCACGCCATATCCATAAATGTAATTATATGTCTGAATTTGTTGATCCTTGGGTAAACTCCCAGGAGGCATTCTTTAGGTGTTCAGTTATATCTAGTCACCCCAGCCTTTCTGCAGGCTTTCTCTATTGCGCCCAGAAGCGTCGTACTTTCAGGCATTCCCAAAACATGTGCATCATTCCCGCTTCCTCCGACCCGCAGCAGGGGCAACCTGTATTTGCATTTTTACTAAATTTGGCTATCCTGCTCGGAGTCATGTAGGTCCTATGCAAAACATTTAGCTGGATTAACCTAAATCGGGCATTTCTTGACACTTCCCGGGGGTATGCTAGAGCCCTCTCCCACTCCTTCTCAGTGATGACACTCCCAAGGTCTGCCTCCCACCATTGCTTCAATTTAGCACTTTTGGGGTTAGGTCTGTCTGCCAGTACGTTGTAGAGCCTGGACATAGGTTTCCACCCATCACCCAAATTGTGTGGTAGTGTTAGTAGTGGGTCTGCCTCCGGTTCCCCAGGCCATTCTTTCCAGCACTTCTTAGCTACCCTCCTGATCCTCTGGTTCCATAGGAACTGGCCCTTGGGTAGTCCTTCTTTCTCCTTCATGAATTCAAACTCCCTGAAAACGCCCTCTTCGTATGTGTCCCCCCAGGTGTATATGCCATACCCTTCCATTTGCCTTCTGGTCACCAGGTCGGTCCACCCTAGCTGCGCAGACTGTGGCTGTAATTGGGGTCTCAGGTGAATAGGGGTGTTCGCGTCCTGTCAGTTTTAGTGCCCTGTCCCAAAATCTCCTACCTACGATCATTGGGGTGTTGCTTAGGCATCTCAGTGAGATTCGCAGTGTTTCTTTTAGGCGCACAGGTGCAACCAATTGCTTTATCAGTTTTGTCTCCGAGGTGCAGGGGTGTTGCTAGATCTGGTAAAGATCTGGGGCTACGCTAATGACGGGACTGTCAGGACTCAGGGCTAGCTAGCGTTTTGGTTGTAGCCCCTGAACTTCTATCCGGGGCTACAACCAAAAGATCTGGGGCTATAGCCCCATAAACCCCCCCCCTGGCAACGCCCCTGCCGAGTGGGCCTCATTTTCAAGCCATTTAACCACAAAGCTTAATTGTGCTGCCAGGTAATACCTTTCCAGATCCGGTAGTTGTACCCTACCCTCCTTGTACGGTAGTGTTAGTGTGGTAAGAGACAGTCTATGTCTAGCGGGTCCCCAAAGCAACTCCCTCAGTAGCTTTTCTAGTAGCCGAAAAAAGGAGGCTGGAACGTAACAGTGAACGTTCTGGAAGAAATATAATAATTGCGGTAAAAATATCATCTTGGCTATGGTGACCCTGCCCATTACTGATACTGGGAGCTTGGACCAAAATGTATGGACTTCCTGAGTCCTCGCACCACTAATATAGTGTTTCCTTCATGTGTGAATTCACGTGTGTGCCAGATATTCACCCCTAGATACCTGAACGTGTGTGGCCGCCATCAAATCCCAACGTCTGGAAGTTCACCCCCCACCCGATTTATCTGCTAGTCCCGCCAGTGGGAATATGCAAGACTTCTCCCTACTGAATGAGATTCCCGACACCCTTGCATAGTTCTTCAATACTTCCAGTATTGTTGGTACGTTAAGGTGTGGGTCCCGCAGATACAATAGCACATCATCTACATATAGGGACACAACATGATACACCCCGCCCACTCTAATGCCAGCGTCAAAGAATTGTTTCCTGAGAAATATTGCTATAGGCTCTAATCTCAGGATGTAGAGCATTTGGTGACAGCGGGCAACCCTGTCTGGTTCCCCTTTGGATGTCCCATGGTGCAGACACTATTCTACCGGTCTTTACCATCGCCACCGGTGCTTCCTATAGTATCTACCTAGATAACCTACCCAATGAAATAATCGCCCAGCCCAAACTTCCCCAGGACAGTTATCACCCATTCTCAGTATATGGAATCAAACACCTTTATGGCGTCTAGAGAGACCACAGCATATTTTTCCAGTGAGTTTGTTTGTGCGATAATGTGCTGTAGCCTGTGCAAGTTTATTGCCATATTTCTGCTTGGTATGAACCCGGTCTGATCTTCATGCACTATGGTCCCTATGACGTTTGACAGCTGTTTGGCCAGTATAGTCGTCAATATTTTGATGTCATAGTTCAACATTGCCACCGGCCTATATGAGCCGCATTAATAGGTGGGTTTACCGGGTTTGGGTATTGGGACCACCAGTGTCTCTCTCATGGTCCTCGGTAGCACCTTTGTTTCATATGCCTCACTGAAGACCTTATGTAGGACTGGGGCCAGTTCGGAGCAGTACGCCTTATAAAACTCAGGGGGTAACCCATCCCTCCCTGGGGTCTTGCAGGTGGTTAGTGATTCAATTGCGTAATTTATATCGTCGACTGACAACTCCCCGTTCAGCATTTCCCGTTGGGCGTTATCTAGTGAGGGTAGGCCTATTTCTTCTAACATGTCCAGAATTTCATCCTGGGGCACTGGTGTGTCGTGACAATACAATTGGGAGAAGAACTCGCTGAAAGCACAGTTAATCGACGACTGCGTTGTGTGCACAGAGCCGGATTCATCTTTTATTTCTGTGATCAAGTGTCTAGGGTTCTCCCTTTTACGCGGCCATGACAGTAATCTACTGGGTTTGTCCCCCTCTGAGTGTGCCCTGGTGGTTTTCGCAATGTAGTCGAATTTTGTTAGTTTAGCCCAGGCATTCTGGCAATCGTCTTTTACTGCCGCCAGCTCCAGCTGCATCTCCCTTGTTTTGTGGGAAGAGGCCTCCATCTGCCTGATCTTCCCTCGATCACCTCCAGTCCGCTTCTCAGCAACTTTCTAATGTCCCCAGCACAGGCGATGACCTCACCCCAAACCACAACTTTTAATGCCTCCCAGATTGTGTCCCAGTCCCTCACACTCTACACATTATGATCTTTGTATTCCACAATTCTGGTCCGAAGGTCCTCTCTAAAGGCGCCATCGGTCAATGTGTCTGTCGGCATACGCCATAATGGTATGGGCGGCCTAGGGCCACGCATCCCCCACTCCATAAGTAACGGCGAGTGATCGGATATCGACCTGCCCAGGTATAGTGTTGACTCCACCTGGGGTAGGTGTGTCCTGTCTATTAGCAAGTAGTCTATCCTAGTATATAGCCAATGAGGAGACGAGAAATAAGACTATTCCCTGCTCACTGGGTGGAACTCCCTCCAAACCTCCACCAAGCCCAGGTTCCCCATCACCTTGTTAAGTGATGACAGGGCAGCTCTCGCGCCCTGCGCCGGGGGTCTAGATCTGTCCAGGGCAAGTATCGGACACAATTGAAATCCCCCCCCAAATAAAAAGGCATCTAGATAGGGGGCCAACTTCATGCTCAGCTTGGACAGATATGCTGAGGTTCCACAATTAGGGAGGTAGGAGTTGACCTTGCAGACCTCTAATTGTTCAATGCTTCCTCTGAGTTATCAGTCGGAACGGCAATGTGTCCCTAATCCATGTGTACACTCCACATGCATATTTAGAATATGCCTCTCCGTAGCCCTGCCTGCCCCAGTAGTCCGTTATTTTATCATTGCAATCTGTAGTGAGGTGAGTTTCCTGTAGCAAAGCTATGGAGATTCTCTTCCTCTTTAGGAAGGATTTGATCCTGTTCCAGCGCATCTAGGTGCCCATCCCTCTAACATTCCATGTCAGCACTTTGTCAGTTGCCATTGTTGTATAGCGTAACCCAGGCCCATACTCCACCTATTCCTTGCCACTGGTCATCCACCTCCCCCCTTGCACACTGCTCCCTGCTCCCCGTGTTTCCCTGTTCAGATATTCTGTTTCCCATTATTTCAGTTTTCTCTGCTCTCACCCCACCCGATTCTCACCCCAGTCTCCCATGTTCGCCTCGTTAAGCACCCATTGTTCCATTACGTGTAGCATTGTGAAGACTTAAAAACCTTTCAAACAATAACAACAACAAAAAAACATAAACCAACTGTGCCCAGCAGCTGCTCCGTCTGAGCAACGCTCAGGCATCCCCGCGCCTTCTTGGGCCATCCGGGGCTTCTTGCGCAGGTCTTGTAGTGTCAGCAGCAGGCCAACACAAGTTCTCTCGCAGGGCGTGTCAATCAGCCCAGGCCAGATGGCTCAGCCACGCCCCTGGCATAGGCAAATTCTACATCTTGGCAGTGATGTTTACTGTTGACTTTGGTGTCAAACTTCTCTCATCTTCTTTCTGTTCGCCTCAATTGCAGACTTCATATTTCAAATGTGAGAGCGTAGGCTATGGAGCGTGTTCTTCTCCCTTGTCCAGATTATTATGCTCCAGCAACATGGTGTAGTTGTTGCAGTTTGGCTTTTATCCGAACAAAAGAGTTCCTTTGCACTGCTAGCGTGTAGTCCCGGTATACGGCGATTTTGGCATTATCTCTTTTTAACTCTCCTCCTTCCCTCGAGTACCGTATTATGGTTTCTCTGTCTTGGAAATTCAGGATCTTGGCTATCATCAGGCGGCGGTGTGATCCCAGAGGGGGGTCTCTTCTGCAATGTTCTGTGTGCTCCTCTCCACCACAAAGCCCTATGAGAGCCGGCCAGCACCTATTTCTTGCTGCAGTAATGTCTCTACAAAGTCCGTAGGGTTAGATTCTTCCATTCCCTCCGGAATTCCCAGTAGGCGCACATTATTTCGTCTGGCACGCCCTTCTGCATCTTCCGCTCTCGCCTCCAGGACAGTGTTTCTCCTTTCCAGGTCCTGGACTCTGGTCTGTAGATCTTTCAACGTTCCTGCTGTTTCCTTCTGCTCCGTCTCTGTAGCCGTCACCCTCTCCGACAAATTGCGCATGTCTTGCCTCTTAAGCTGCATGTCTTCTTTAACTTCCCCCATTTTGGTGTCAATGAATGAGCGTAGAGCTGCTATTGAATTTAACACGTGCTTGTCCTTGCCCTCGTCACATGGGGCTTCCTGTGCCGATCTGGCCCCATTATTATCTTGAGATTGATCTTTGGCTTTGGTCGCGGCAAAAGCGTCCCATGATGGAGGTCTTGTTTTTGTCTTTCGTTGAGGGCATTTTCTCCTGGCCCAGTGGGGACAGTGATCCACTGTGTCCAAGCTGTTGTTGCCCAGTCGCTGTCGTGCTGCGTGCCAGTGCGTGCTTCGACCGTTCCCAGAGCCTTCTCCCTCTCAGCGGCGTGTCCAGCACTATCCAGGGACCCTTGTTCGGGTTCTCGAATTAGTGATTCGGCTTATTTAGGGATCACTCTCTGGTTCTCAGGTTTTGCGTGTCGCCCTGTTTTGTCATTTAGTCCTATGCCAAGTGCTGCTCTTAGCATTTTATCTTTTCTTTCAGGGCCCAGCTGATTTGGCTGCACTCTTTGTTGTTGCTACCTGTTTGGGCTCTTTAGACTGTGTGAGTGGCGCAATCTTGCCTGAGCCCGCGAGTGGTCCAGCAACACCGTCAGGGGAGGCAGCTGAGTTCCCCTTCCATCTTGTTCCACCCACAGAAGTTGCCTGGTGGTCAGGCCGTGTTGTGACCCGATGCAGCTGGAACCCGTAGTCACAAGGCACGTGCAACAGTGTCGTCACTTATAATAGCTACCTATTTAGATGGCGCATATTTTCTAGCAGCGCACCGCAACCTTTAGGTATGCCATGCCCCAGTGGGTTATGTCTCCTGCTTGCTTGTGGTTTATTGTGACTGCTGTTAGTTGGACAACACGTGTTCTTTACTGCCCCATGGCCTGACAACTTTAGATTCCCGCTTTACAGGCGGTATGTAACAGCATACACTGTGTGTTCATTCAGGGAGGTGGCCAATATTATTGTTGATGTTGCTGTGGACGAAGGCAGCACGTGTCTGCTGATGTTTTATGGCAGTGATCGCTACTGCGGTGTCCCTGGGTTTTTTCGTCCCCTTTTTTATAGGGGTCCGAGTTTCCTCCACCCAGCTTGCGCCCTGTGCTTGTCTCCTAATGCTCCAAGGACAGCAATGCAGTGATTCCGTGGCAGGCCACAGGGTAATAGCTGTGCAACTGCAGGCGCGCTAGCTCACCTTTGTTTTCTCAAGGTCCCTGCAGTCTATCTTAGGACTCTTCCCTCAGCGTGTCCAGGTTCTGCACCTCATTCTTCCTGGGCACTGTTCGGCCCTGTGGCCAGCTCTTGCGCAATCTCCCTTTTTTGTGCTTCGGGTGTTGGTGTGCCGGGGGAAGGGTCGCCTCCACTGTGTCCAATGTCGAGTCACTGCATCAGCGGGCCGAGCGCTGTGCGCCAGGTGCCGGCGCCAATTGATGTAGGTGGAGGCGCGGGCACCGACACCTCTGCTTGCGCGCCTCTGTGTGACTCTGCAGTGATCCCACAGTTCCTGTTAGTCGCAATCTGGAGCACCTCTGCTACAGCCTTCAGTTTCTCAGCACCATTCCTCCTATTAGGGGGGTTAGCCTATAGCGGTGGGCGCTCTGGTGTTGTGCAGCAGCCGGGAGCACCCACGCCGCTCGCCTCAGTGTTGTCCTCTGGGTCTCGCTCCAGCCTGGGGTCGCTGCCTGGGCGGTCTGCCGCCTCAGCGCCTCCCACGCGGCCTCGTCTGGTCTCGTTGTCTGCGCCACAAGTCTGTTTCGCCGGCATCCCTCGGATTGTGACAGGTGGGGCCCCCGGCACCAGGGCACCCCCGCCAACGCCGAACAGCACGCCAGCATCCCTCTTCGCCTCACTGCACCGCCGTCCTCGCTTCCTTTCACACCAGCATCCACCCCTTTTACTCCGTATCAGGTAATATTATCGCCACCAAAAATTTCGCTGTACATATGGTCGTCGGGAACGGCCATAGGCAATATTTTTGGTGGGGATAATTTATGGGGTAAATGGATGGGGGGTTTGCGGGGGTGTCCCCCGCTCCCTTTTAAAATATATGGGGGTTGCAGGGGTGTCCCCCGCAGGTTCCATGGGGTAATATCGCCGCAAAAATATGGCGAAATGTTTCTATGGCGATATTTTTGCAGCGATATTATCACATGAAACCTTTTACTCCTCGCTAATGGGTCGTGGCCGCGTCCGCCATCTTTGTTTTCACCGGGCACCCCGTTCGGAAGCAAATTACTGCATGAGTAGCACTCCAATTTCCGCCGCTTCCGCTCTCCGGGGCCCGAGAGGCACCCTTACATGGGTTTGTTGATGTTCGAATCTTTTTGCACAGCCAGATTCAGGATCTAGTAGAGGATCTCAACCTCACTTTATGGGCTCAAGCCACGCCCCCCCACATGGAACATTGAAAAAGGAGGCCTGGTTGGCAGATCCCCCTTTCTGGGCATCATTGCAAATAAAAATAAACTCAGTATAGCATACCCTCTCAGATGGCATTCTGCCACAAGCCCTCAAGCCGAAAGGTAGCGTACACATTCCTTCTAACAGTACGGCTCATGAACTGAGGCCATCTACGTTGAAGTGTTGAGACCCAGGCTCATGCTATGTGGATATTTCATTTTATTTGTGCATATATAGATTACCTTCCTCAAGGTGCTTTACATAGCAGTAAAAAAACTGTACAATTTTTAAAAGGAAAATAAATCAAGAAGAAGAAAATAAGAGGACAAGATAGGACTTAAAATGAGAATGGAAAATATAGAGGAAAGGGCAAGCACGGATATCGGGAGGGAGGGCATTCCACAATTCAGGAGGCAAAAATAGTGAAAACGTTAACAGGCACATGGGCTTTGGGAGATCGAGATGTTGAGAGCAGAGAGTTTGTGCAGGTATGTAAGAAGCGATGAGCGGGGAAAGATAGGGCAGAGCTAGACCATGATAACATTTAAAGACAGTAGTGAGGAAATGAAAGTAAAGACGAAGGTCAAAGGGAAGAATAAAGATAGAAAGAAGGGAGCTTTCAAGTGATGAGCAAGGGGACAGCTGGAAAAGAAGACGGACAGCAGAGTTGAAGATAGAGCGGAAAGGAGTAAGATGGGATGCTAGAAGGCCAACAAGCATAACAGAACAGTATTCAAGCCGAGAAAAGATGGACGAGATAAGGTTTTGTGGCGTGAAAGGAAAGAAGGGGGTGGATCTTTCGCAAGTTGAAAAAAAGAAAGTGACGAGCCTTTGCTGTAGATGATATGTGATTAGAGAAAGTAAGCTCGAAATCGAATACCACCCCCAGGTTACAAGCAAAGAGGGGAATAAGGGAGGGAAAGAGATAGAGGAAACGGGGTGAGGGGAAGGGGCACGGGTGGAGTACAGAATTTGTTTTGGAGGGGCTAATAGAAAGGAAATGAAAAGACATCCATGATTGGATCACAGAAGGGCAGGAAGATACTCTGGAGTGAAGAGAAAGAAGAGGAGAAAAAGATCTGTGAGTCATCAGCATAGAAGTGACATGAGAATTAAAAAAAATCAATAAGGGAAGCCAGAAGGATAGTGTAGATGGAGAATAGAAGCGGACAGAGAACAGAGCCTTGGGAACTGCCATAGAATAAAGGAAGAAGAAATATGCATATTTGATGCCTGCAGAGATATGTTCCAACACAAAAGCTTTGGATTTTCACCTTGCATAGACATTGATTATCTGAGAGGCCTGTGGTCAGTCTTGACAGTAAAGTGAGACCCAAACATGTAGGGTTTCAACTTGCGTACAACCCTCAGCAGGGCAAATGTCTCTGTCAGTTTTGGCTCTGTTTCTTTCTCTTTGGCTAATGTGGGTGAAGGGCCTGTTTTACCCTTTCTGAGGATAGCTGCGCTACAACTGCTCCAATTTCAAATTCATACACGTCTTGTCTGATTCGACTTGCTGCCCATAGTCCGGGAACTTTAGAACTAAGGCCCTGCACAAGCCATCTTTTAATTTCTGAAAACCTGCTTGGTAAACTGAAATCCAAGTACATTTTTTGCCTTCTTTTTGGATGTTCGGTCATTCAAGGGAAGGGCATTTGTTCCATACTTCTTGATGAAAGTCCAGTAATACCCAGTTAGGCCACAGAATTCCCACTTGTGGGTGTGAGTGGTAAGCATTTCCCAATCAAGTACCACTTAAACTTTTGCCTGGAGAGGCTACTTCTTACTGCTCCCCACTTGGTTTCCTAAATCAGCCACAGTGCACCCCGCGCTATCTGGAACCTCGAGGTCTTGCTAGTCAAGCTAACATTCTGCATGACCTCCAACTTCTGTTTCATATTGGATAGATTGTGTTCCCTTGTGCAGCTGAATACTTCAACATCATCTAAATCGGCTTATCATCATCTGAAAGGTGGTGGGGCCTCTTTTTTTCCAAATTGAACTTTATTGGCATTTCCAATTGTACAAGACAACTCCCCACAACTCACCCCACCAGAAACAAACCCAGCCAAGTGTTCCTCCCCGCCATCAGTCCCTCCTACACCCTATTTGTCCCCCTCACTCTCCGCTCCCTTAACCCCCTGCTGCAGCAGTCTTCAAGTAACTCCAATAAGTTAATGTCCGGGGAACTGGTCCCCTCCCAGTGGAACAGTCTCAAAGTTTCCAGGCTGAATATGCATCCATTCCCCACAGAGCCATTGTCCGTAGGCGGTATCAAAGATCGCAAGTCACCACCCGGTGCTTCCCTTGCAGTCAATCCCCACAGTTTCCCCATATCTTAAACCTCAATCCCCTATGCTGATCAGCCATACTTTTCGAAAAAGGGCACTTCGATATTGGACCAGGACTCATCTAGAAGATATGTTGGGAACTCCATGTTGTAAATGGCTTGAACCTTTGCCACCCACTCTCTTTCCTTTGGGAGGTGTGGGCTCTTCCACTTCTGGGCTAGACAGCACTGAGCTGCTAATAACATAACCTGTACCATATTGTTAGGCAGAAACCTGTGCAGTTCCCTAGGGGCCACTGCAAAAGATTTAGGACTACATGTGGTTGGCATTAAACCCAATTGGTAGCAGTCTGTACCACCCAGATTTACCTGGTAGCTGTGGCTGAGCAGTCAGACTTCTCTCAAGATGAGTTAGGCAGTGTATAGAGTATACACAATAGGTACAGAGACATAGTAGCACAAGCAAACACTGACCAGAGCTTTGGTGTAAAAGTATATAGTTATTTATTTAAAGACACACTTGTGAATTACACTAGCACAAAGAGAGGTAAATAAATTCAACACACAGTCACTATTATATATATACAACCCTAATTACTTATTAGACAAGTCTTAATGGGAAACGCCACTTATTTTCAGACAGAGGTGAGCGCTTGACATAAGATGGCACTCTAATAAGTTATTAAAAAGGGAGGGAAAAAGGCAGAGTTATGAAAGCACACAATATTCAATACTTTTCAAAGAACCACAGTGAGGCAGGTTAGGCAAAGTGTACTGGGGAGCAAGGAAGTTCAAATGCCAGGCCCACTCTTAGAGAGAGAAAGCAAAATGTGTCCAGGATCACACTGTGGGGTTCTGCCCAAAGAGTCTTTGTAGAAAGTTCACAAAAGATTGAGATCAAGTCAGGAAAAGTTAGTTAACAGGCCCCAGGCTAGCCCATGTTAGAAAGTCGAGGATTTACTGTCACCCCGAACGATCTGTCGCAAGGGAAGCCAGACGGGACACAGTACCTGAAAGTGGGAAGAACGCTCCAGCGGGGCCAGTTGTTCCTGGCAGCGGGCGCAAGTCAGTGTTTCGTCCAGAGGAAGAGGAGGTCTCGACGTGGAGGAAAGCTGAAGGTTGATGCGCTGCCAGGGAAGAAACCAGCCACAGAGTTTCCCGGTTACAAGGTACCACCCTGTTCTTCGCGGTACTGGTGATCTGTGGTACTCCGGGTGCCGGGGTGCTTGGCACGGGCAAGGCGGCCACGAGATGGTCCAGGAAGGCGAAAAGACTGGTTATCCCCACCAGTCAAAGGAAGAAGACTCTCCGGGCTGGAGATCTCCTCTGTCGTCAGGAAAAGTGGTGAGACGGTTCCGCAGGGCTCCACCGGTGGTGTCGTCGTTGCAGGTCAGCTCAGCTTCACCCTCCTCAGATTCTTTAGGTCCTGTGGCGACTTCTGAAGTTCCAGTCCCCAAAGCCCTGCTTTTATGCAGAAAACCCTCATTCATTCAGCCTAGCTGTCAATCAAACATGCTAAGTGGTGAGCCGGGCGGCTCACCACTTGGGCCAATCACTAAGAGTGCGACTTGAGGCAGCTCAGTCCAGGGTGCCTAAACCCCCTCCCACACCCCCTGTGGTACCCAGACAGAGTACCACCACTTTTGGAGGCTTCTGTGGAGTAGCCCGCCAAAAAGTGGAACAAAGTGCTCGACTTGGGTTGGAGTTACAGAAGCAATGCCATTTTGGAACCAGGTTTTGGCAAAAATTACCAACCAGTGAATTAATATTAATTTAATAAACCGGCGGTATGTTTGAGGCTATATTAAAAAGTGGTAGCCTCGAACAATGGGAAAATCCCATAGGAATATATTCGCGGTCGAATATAAAAAGTAATATCCACTGCCACCAGCCAAAACTCGGTCGGGGTGGACTGGACAGTGTTCCCTCGAACAACAGACCCCGGGGAAATCGAATTGCCCCGACCAGTACGTCCACAATATGATGGCTTGTACTGGTTCTGTTCACAATTTGAGACTAGTAAGGCCAATGGTGACTTCACATGCCCTGGGAGACAGTAGTCAGTCTCAGGGTATGGAGTCTATGTTTGGAGGTCGCTACGACACCCCTGGGTTACGGCACGGAGGGTGCTGTGTAACCCACATACCAAAAACACATGAAGCCCTATGGGGTAAAGGA
This sequence comes from Ambystoma mexicanum, assembly GCF_040938575.1. Classification (NCBI taxonomy): domain Eukaryota; kingdom Metazoa; phylum Chordata; class Amphibia; order Caudata; family Ambystomatidae; genus Ambystoma; species Ambystoma mexicanum. Next base: position 318,677,570 of record NC_090926.1, on the reverse strand, counting down.
CCCCATAGCCCATAAAACACATACAAAGTCAAAGGAACACCTCAAATCATGTATAAAAGTGGGAGGAAAAGAGTCTCACTCTTAGCAGGAGAAAAGAATAAACCCCAAAAATCCAGCAAAGCTGCTGGGGGACTCACTAGGTTTGGGAAATTAGCCTTTACAGAGAATTCTCCCTAACACATATGACCATCCTCCACCTCCTTTTCCTCCTCTAACCCCACCTCAAAGAGGAGGAACCACAGCGATAGCTTTCTATTAATCCTGTTCACCCCCTTGATCCACGGTAAAACCTCCCTGCAGTAAGCTTGCACACTGGGGCATCCCCACCACATGTGGTTGTAGTCCCCCTTCACCTGATGACACTTCAGCATTGTGGGTCATACCCCTCACACATTTTGGCTAGCACAGACGGCATGAAGTGCCACCTATGTGATAATTTCAGGGCCTGGTGCCTTTACTGCAACGACACAGTCAAATGTGTTACTTTCCTGCTCATAAGTGCCCACAAGTCATCGTCAATGTGTTTGCCCATGTACTGAGAGTAGATACCCAGGCTCTGCCAACAACATAACTTTGTACAATCGAGCAATGAGCCCATGGGAGCCCGTCTTCGTGATAAGGATACGCTCAAAATCTGTCACCCCAATGATCGTCCAGCAGGGCTCCCTTCAACTGTAGGTAGCGGAACACTGATAGCCTCCCCACCTGCAGGCATTCCTTTAACCTCTCTAGTGACATGAAAGCCCCCTCCTCCCACATCTGCCCAGCCCTACTTAGCCGCCCTCATACCACAACTGGAATGCCAGCGGCTCCCCAATCCTGTCCCGTAGAGGCAGGTCCCAAATGTAACTTAGGGTTGACTGCCACATAGTTAGCCATCTATTCTCTCCCACCCTCCTGCCAAAGAGACCACAGAACTTCCAAAACTGGATGATCCAGACGGCACTTTCCTCTGGATGCGCACCCTGGGCACCCATAGCCACTCTCCCAGTGAAACGGGGGCCAAGTCTGCATTGTTCTTCGGCACCCACTGCTTGTCAGAGCGCAGGTCGAGATGATCCACCATAACCCTGAACTGGGCTGCCTTAAAGTACGTCAAGAAATCTGGGTCACCCCGCTGCCCCCTCCTCCTACGGTAGGATTAATGTCCTGTAGGCAAGCCTGAGAAACTTAAACAGCACCTCCATGACCTCCTCAAGGAACACCCTTGGGACCAGCACTGGGAGCGTTTGGAACAAAAACAGGAATTTGGGTAACAACATTGTTGTAATGCAGTTTAGGCGAGCCCTCCACGAGAGCTCCAACCTCGCCCATCTCTCTCCATGTCCCTCTGCACCCCCGATTACAGCGGCAGGTAATTCTTCACAAAGAGATTTATGTAGTTGCGCGACACCTGTATCCCCAAGTAACGGAAGGAGTCCTGCTCACCAAATGGCAACTCCTCAATGTACTCCTTTTCTGCCGCAGACCGCTCCCCTATCACGTATGCTACCGATTTCTCCAGGTTAACCTTAAAGCCTGACCGCTCCCCATATCGTTTCAGACTCTCCAGTAGACAGGACACTCATTGTGCCGGTTTAGTGATAAATATCAGGGCGTCATCTGCAAAGAGACTAACTTTGCACGTTAACTCCCTTTATTGAGACACCACCCTTATTCCTTCGTCTTCCCTAACCACCATGGCCCACGGCTCCACGGCCAGTGCATAGAGCAAATGGGAGAGCGGGCACCCCCGCCTCATGCCCCACTGCAGCACGAAAGCCTGTGACGTGTTCCCATTCACCACCACCCTGGCTAACGGATTGGAGTATAAAGCCGCGATCCACCCCTTCCATCTCAGGGCCATCCCTATGGTGGAGGACCTCCCCCATGAAGGCCCAGCTCACCCTGTCGAAGGCCGTCTCTGCATCTAAGGCTAGCAGTTGGGACCCTTCTGTTGCCATCACCGGTGTATTAATGATGTGGAGCGTATTACGCATGCTATCAGCTCCAAGCCTGTGCATGATGAAACCCGTCTGGTCTCCGTGGATCAACCAGGGAGACACTCCAGACATGACACCAGCACCCGGGCAAATATTTTCGCATCTACGTTTAATAGGGAGATGGTAGGGAGATGGGTATGTCCGAAGTACAGTTAGTGTGATTCTTGCCTGGTTTTGAAATTACTGCTATTAAGGCCTGGAGGAACTTTGGTGTTATGGATCCCTCCTCCACAATGGAATTATATAGTTTGACCAGGGGGGCCGCTAGTAGTAACTGATGCTGTTTGTAAAAGTCTGTGGTGAATCCGTCTTCCCCCTGGGCCCTACCTGCTTTTAAATTTTGAATCACTCTAATCACCTCTTGTCTCGTTACCTCTGCCTCGAGCGCTTCCCCTTCCTCTGCTGTAAGTTTAGCTAGTGGTAAACCATCAAGGTAGGCATGCATCTTCTCACCTGTTGACTCCACCAGTCTGGCATAGAGCTGCTGCTGATAATAAGCAGCAAATTGGGCTGCAATGTCTTCTCCTCTGTCCACCATTTCCCCATCATTCCTACGCACCCTGTCCACCCTCGCCTCTGCCCTACAGCCTTTCAACCTATTTGCTAGGAGCGCGCTGGCTGCCTCGCCCCTTTCATAATACCTTTGCTACGTAAACCTCAATCTCTTTACTACTTCACCGATTGACACTGAATGGAGCTCCTGCCTCTTGTCCCTCACCTCCTCTAGAAGCCCCTCTCTGTCAGTGTGTACCTGCCCGAGCTGGACCCTTAAAACCTTTGGTTCCTTGCGGAGTCTGGCTTCAACCAGACCCCTCTCCCTTTTCTTCTGAGCCCCTTCAGCGATAAGCAGTCCCCTGAATGTGGCCTTGGTTGCCTTCTGCACCATAGCCTTGCACACCTCCCCATTGTCGTTGGCCTCGAAATATGCCCCTATCTCCTTCCCCAAAAAGTCCCAGAACACCTGATCCCTCACCAGTGTATTGTTACACCTCCAGCGGTACTGCTGCTGTGGCGATCTCGCCACCGTCCACTCTGCTACCACTAACTCATGGTCGGACCAAGTTATCACCTCAACTTTGGGGCACCTCTCCCTCCTGCTCCCACAGAACCCGGAGAACGTCTATTATGGTGTACGACTGGTGTGGGGGGGCACACCAGTCAAACCACCAGGGTTACGCCCCCTGCCCAGGCCACATTGCCAACCTCCCCAACTTGACCTACACCTCCCCCCAACTCCCACTTCCACCCCTACTCTTTCCCTGACATGGTTCCTGCAAAAGGGAAATCAAACTAAAAACCTTGTATGAAGAGGAAATGGATGATCAGCTCCTCTCCTAGGCCCCCTTCATGTGCCGTCCCTCTGGGGTGAAGGGGTATTGAGCTTCTGAAATCTCCTTGCCCCTTGAAATTTACACCTTCCCACAGCAGACTTCAGGCCTCTCGGTTCCCGGCAGGGATCAGCTCCATTTCCCGTCCTCCTGGGAGGTTCTCCTTCGGGACCCACCAAGTCATCCGTGGCATGCTTCACCTCTGCCTCCGTGACCAGATGATATCTTTCCCTCTCCCATTCGAAAATCAGTGCAAACGGGTAGCCCCATTTATACTTCACCCTTTTCTCCTGAAGCCATCTGGTGAGGGGCCCACATTTATTGGGCCTCAGTAGTGTGTTGGCCGACAAGTCATGAATGATGGCCACCCTGGAGTATCCATACTCCATATCGCCCATGCAGCACGTCTTGTCAAAGATCCTCACCTTGTCGCCGTAGTAGTGCACCCATGCCAGGACTGAGCACGAACCCCTGCTCCCTCCCCCAGCACGGTGCACCCTGTTTAAGGTTACTCTCTCACTGTCTTTGGAGCCCTTCCTCATTCCCATTATGTCCTGAATCTTCTGTTCCAGGCCACTTGGGGATTCCCCTCCGCCTCTCGTAATCCAGTGTTAGGCAGAATCCTGTGCAATGCCCTTAGGGACCACTACACACAATTAAGACTACAGGTGGCAATACAAGTTTTACCTTTGGTACAAGCCTATACTACTATGTCAGAGTGGTAGCAGTGGCAGAGCAGCCAGGCTTATCTCAAGAGTATATGAGCAGTAGCAGAGATTACACAAAGGGACCACAATTACTGTGACTCAAGCAAACACTGACTCGAAGTTTCAGGTAGAAAAATACAAGTACATTTATTTTTAAACCATTTGTTATAAACGCGACACTTCTATTAAATTCAAAAACTACATGTAAAATATACTCCAACCAACCAATTCACTTTGTACAGTATGTCTCAGGGTAAGTACCCTGTGTTTAAATGGACCGGTGTTACGAACAAAACACGTTACAGCGAATACGATTGCGATCACTTTTTGACAGTTCGGTCTACTAAATAAACGTGTATCCGTGACATGAAATGCTACCGGGGCAAAAACACACTTAGCACCTGAGATACCCAGAGGGAGTTGGAGGCAAAAATCACAGGCAATATTTTGTTTAGGCAGACAGAATCGAGAAACACTCAGAGACAGGAGTTCAAGAGTCAAAGGGCCGGAGCCAGGGTCCAGTGACACCGGGGGCCTGTTGTCGAAGATCACACAGTCAGATAGTTTACGATTCAACGTAGCCAAGAACACTTTGATATTGTCAATGTTCGGAAGCAAAAGTTATAAGAAGGAGGGAAGACAAGGGCAAGCCTTGAAGATGAAGAAAAGGAGGTTCACCCTGTTTCCTCAAGCAGAACACAGTACCTTATTCCAATGGTGCAGCTGGTGCCCTGGCAGTTGTTCCTGTTAGTTTCCTGCAGACCCACGGTTCCTGGAACTTCGAGGTGAAGGAGGACGTCTAAGGGGATCTGCACCACACAGGGATGAAGCCGGCAGCAGCAACGTGAATAAAAGGTGCGCTCCTTAAAAACAGGAGAGGCTCTTCAGGTGGCTATCCGGACCACTACAGCAGTGTGCAGCGATTTAGACCAAGGAAGAGTATCCTCTGGCTGTGGAAGATGAGCTGGTTATCCCCATCAGGCTCAGGGGAAGAAGACTCCGGACTGGATCTTCTCTAGTCATTGAAGGGTAGATAGCTCAGGACTGCAGCAGGTCTTCACCGGGACGGGGTAGTTGCAGCAGTCGTCGTTCTCTCCGCTTCTCTTTGGTTCCTTGTAGTTCCATTGGCGACTCTGACTTCTAGCCCAAGAGACCTGCCTTTTATGTGCAAAACCCCCATTCACACAGCCTGGCTGTCAATCACCCAGCAGGGGGGTTGTCCAGCCTGGACAACCACCTCAGCCAATCATGGCAAAGTGCGACTTGGGTTTCCTAGGATACCCTGTGCAGGGGGTGACTATACCGCTCCCTCACATTCGGCCCACCTAGACACCCAGGCGCCTGGTGGAGGGCTTCTGAGCAGAAGCCCGCCAAAAGACAGTGAACAAAGAAGGCGAACCTAGTTTGTCGCGCAAAGTAAAACACAAGAAGGACTTTAACAAAAAGAAATGGCGAATAAACCCAACCGGAGCCAAAAGAAAGACAATTTGGTCGTGCGGGTTTATGTTCGAGGCTAATATAATAGCCTAAAACAATACCACATTTATTTAATATAATAGCGGTAGAACAAGAAGGGTAGATACCACTGCCACCAGCCAAGTCTAAATGTTAAAAGAGCGAAAAGGTGCTCTACGAGGTACAGATACAAAGGGATACGAAGTAACCCTCTCCAGTACTCCACGGAAGATGGGGTGTACTGGCTCTGTGGTAAATTGACTTAGTAAAGTTAATGGCAACTTTACCCTTTTCTGGGGGACTGTAGTCAGCCTCAGAAATGGAGTTGGTGGGAAGTCTCAAAGACAACCCTGTGCCACTGCACTGAAGGTGCTGTGTGACACACAAAAGAAGGGGGCTACTGAAGTGGTGTACTCCAGAGCCTACAATCACGAAAACAGAGGAATACACATGGCAAAACACAGGTAAGAGTGGGGGGAAAAGCTCACACTCTTACCAAGTGGACAAAAATAAACCCCAGAAGTCCAGCAAAGCTGCTGAGGGACTCACTAGGTGAGGGAAATTAGCAGTCAATGAGAATTCTCCCTAACACCCAGAAAAACAGAGGTTATTGCATCTCTCTCGATTCTCAATGTCAGCCACTTTGAGACGCAGCTCCTCCCGCGGCTCCACCTCCAGGCGCACCTCTGTCTGTGCCTCAAGGATCCCGATCGAGGCCTGGTTGGTTTTCACCCTTTCCACTCTCTCCTCCAGGGTAGTCTACTTCGCTGAGAGTTCTGCCATGGCTTGAATGTCACTTTTGGTCGTGCTGATCTCTCCCAAGCAGGGATGGGGGCTCCCTCCCCACTTGTCCTTTGCCATCTCCTCGCCGAATTGGTGTCTTGTTAACAATGTAATTTCTTTTGACCATGAAACCAATAAACATTAAAAAAAAAAAAATACTGCTCGATGGTCCCTCTCCAACCTCACCGCCTCCTGGTGCTGGGGGGGCGTCCAGCCAGAAGAGTCTCTTACACCTTTCCCCACCTCAGCTTGGTTCACACTCCACAAAACCCTGTTTGGCCACCTTCAGCCTGAGGCTCCTGCCACAGTTCAGCCCACACTGATATACCCCTACCTCGCGCACATGGAGTTCTACTGCACCGGGGGCCCGAGGAGGGGTATTGTACACTGCACTGTGCCCCGTCCAGGCTCCACTACCATCCACCCTTATATTGCTTTAGGCAACCTCATAGGGCTTCCCCTGGCGCCCAGTTTTCAAGCACCCCGTGCTTGTTGCTGCCGTGCTGTGCAGTAATATATAGCAGTCCTCCCAGCTGGGGTTCCCCCGAGTCCACTGGGGCGGAGGGGTGCGCAGGGAGTCCCAAAGTTCCCTGAGGCGGCCACCACTTAATGTTGCAGTGTAGTCCCCATGCTTTACTTTCCAACTTTTGGGCTCCTGTCCTTAACTCTTCTAGCGAGCCCATGGTTGCTTTGCCTTCCAAGCCACAGTCCACGTCTCCCACTGGTTAACATGCTCTTGTAACTGCACTCCTCCACTGCACCTTTCTGCGCACCGGACTTCTGACACACTGCAAAGGCACTTCCCTTGAGGCCCAGCCATAGACCACCTTGCACTACGACTCTTCTGCACCTCGGGCTGATGGCGCAGGCCATCTGTGGGCCCCGCCTCCTCCAGTGGGGGTTCGTCCTGCCCAGTGCCCCAGGCACTGTTGGGTCGCTACCTCAACGCAAGCTCCCTCCGGGCCCGCCAACTCTACTGGGCTTGCTGTCCACTCCTCTGCCTCAATGTGCTCCTGAAGCTCCACAATCGCTGCATTGGTCCACTGCTTCCTCCTCCTCCCGCGACCGGGGCTTGCTGCAGGGCTTGTGAGGCACCCTTCTTGAGGTTCTCTCCCCCGCCCTCCTCTGGCTCCAATAGTAAAGGGGCAACTCCCTGACTAGGGGGCTCTACCCCACTGATGCCATGGCCTCGACCACCACACATTCGGGGACTCAGCGTGTGGGGTAAGGACTCAGGACCTCTTCCGCCTCTCTGCTCCTTCAATGCATGCCCCGGTTAGGTCTGCCTTCTCGCACCCGCTCACTGGGGTTTCATCACTGGATCCTCGCCCCATTGCAGCAGGGCAGATTCACCCGCTGAGGGACCCTCCTTCAGGGATCTCGGGCACTTCCACTCCGTCAGCCTCCACCAGAACTCCAGGGCAGGAGACTGAGCTTGGCAATCAGGCTGCCATCTTGCCTGCACCCCCTGATGGCCTTCCGGCAGAGGCACTTTCAATCCAAAATGGATGACCGTGAATTAATTGTGCCCTTCTGGGGTGGAAAAGGCGAACCTCTCTTGCTTTGATAGTCAAGCTGACCTGACAACTACAGTGAGGTCAAAGGTACTAATATACGTGGCCGTGCCCAACTTATCAATATGTTAATTTGCTCTAGTCTAGATGGAGGGTGAGCATCTGTTTTTGGCACAGATTTGAGCCATCTAAAGTCCACCAAGAGGGAACTTCGATTGTCCCATTGCTTGACTTTTTGGGTACCAACATCAGAGGGCTAGTCCATGGGCTATGGGATGGCTCAATTACCCCTAGTGCCAACATCTAATTCTCGTCCTCCATGATAATGATCCTCACCTTGTCAGACATCTGGTGAATTCTGCCTTTCACTGCCCTACTATCTCCTGTGTCAATGCCATGGATGCACCAGTTTTTGTGACCTGGAGTCAGTGAAAGCATTGCGACCTGGAGTCACTGAAAGCAAAACTGCAAACTGTTCTATGATAGGTTATTTATAACGCGCTTAATACCTAGAGGTTTCTAAGCGCGGACCCTGGGATTGAACCTGTGTTGCTCCGTGTTGTCTTTCTTCCAAGGCGGGCACGTTGCCCTTGAGCTATCCTCCCGAGACAAAACCAGTGACTAATTGTCTTGCATTTGCTGTGCTGTCAGGTCAGAGGTGATCTGTACCCCCTCTATTGACCCATCTATTGACCCATCTGTGGCATCTGTGTGAAGCAAGTTGGTAGTGACTAAGTCTCCTCATCGTCCGTCACCAGAGGTTGCACCAAGTCCTCCCTGCTGTAATGAAGTTTCAGACCGTTTATATGTGTTTGTGTTTGCTTAGGATTCTTTGTCTCAATCTCGCTTATTTTCCCAAGGACCATATAGGGGCCAGTCCGCTCATCTTGAAGTACGTTGGGTTTGGCAGTCTCCACTACCCAGACCAACTGTCCTTGAGGGTACACTGCCACAGTCACAATTTCTGACTGACCTTCATGTTTTTCTGAGACTGTTCCCTGTACTGGGCTGTTGTAGACCTCAACCCAAGTACATTATCCACTTTGTCGTGACTAGGACTTGGTGGATAACCTCCCATCCTTCTCTCAACAGACTTGAGGTGAGGAGGTGGAGAGGGCCCTGACAGGGTAGCCAAACAGTCATTCAAAGGGCCTGAACCCTACTATGTTCTTTGGCACCTCCTTGTAGGTGAACAGTAGACATGGCAGTGAAACATCCTACCTTCTCCTTAGCTGCTCTTTGAAGCCACCTATCATGCTTTTCGGGGTCTTGTTGAATCTCTGCACATGCACATTTGTATAGGGACAGAAAGCTGTAGAGAACTTGTAAGGTAATCTACACTTCTCCCACATTGCCTTCATAAATGCAGTTATAAAGTTGGAACACCTGTAAGAAAGGACTGCCTTGGGGAATCCCAATTGGAGCCTTTGCTACCACAAGGGATTTCATAATCCTCAAGGGGACTACTTCAGGGCACCGCGTGGCATGGTGTACCACATCAAACATGTGCTGGTTCTCTGAGTTGGTCTGGGGATACAAAGGACTAACAATATACCTCTCTGTGCAATTGAAATGCCACCAAACACTGTTAGTGGAATTAGGGGTTGTGGCAAATCTTTGAATGTCGCCCTGTAAGTGGTTTCAACCCAGCACTCCACCTAAGTCAATGCCTAGTGTGAGATGCCCAGCTGGAACCCTTATTTATATATTTTTATGTCAAAAGTTATTTTATTTCTGAATGATGTACCCTTATATAACGCCCTTCTCTTTGAAACCCCCCCCCCCCCGGTCTCACTGAACCAGCACTTTTATGAATATGAATAATATCTAGATATCACACATATTAATATGTATACACTGATCAGCAATGGGTGATATGACAATCAACAATCTTTTTAATCAATAGGAGTATGGATGAGAAGAATAATGTAGCAGAGAATAAAACTTGTGTGGGTTCAATGAAAGGCAATGATATGAAATTAATGCAGCACAGAAATAAAACTTGATATTAATTCAATCAAAGACAATGTAATCACTCTTTCCCCCTGTTACTACTCAATCCCCCCTAATATGCAAGATGAAGAGATGGACTGAGGGAACACAGGTTTCAGGAATATACAATCAAAAATGGAGTTCAATCCCAATTCCCCCAGCAAGCTAAGAGAACAGGAATGATTTTAAACAGGTCAAATGCTTTTGAATGCGATCTGAAATCAATGGGAAAAAATGCTTAAAATGGATTTTTATTTGCTAAATGGGATTCAAAACTAGTGGGAGCTGCTTTGGATAGGTTCAGGTATACACTAGCAATGATGTTTGAATGACTGACAGATAGGAAACTGGATTCAGAGGTTGGATGCAAGAAATAGCGATTTTATATGCAATGAAATTGAGCCAAATGCAGAATGGCGGCAAACTTTTCAGCGCGCGAGAAATGCGATTACAGAAAAACTAGTTCGTTGGTTCGTTTGAAAGCGGAGGATGTTGGCTTCAATTTGACATTTAAATTTCGTTCCTAGCATGTACGGTTCAAAAGTTACAGAGGTTTTAGTAAAGGTCGATTTTTCTCAAAAAAGAGTCAAGATTTCAAATGACAGATGCACTTTTGAAGATTTGAAAACAAGGATTGGCTTACACGAAGGAGTCTATGGAGCCACAAGCTACACGACAGCACAGCCACCGATCCAGAGGCGCCCCCGGATGGTTTCTATCTGCCGAGACGCTTGCCTTTCTCCAACAAATATATATTAGCGCAAAGATGATTATCACTACAATTATCACAGGATTAAATGGATGAGAGAAGGAGTCAGGATAAACAAAAGAGATTCTTCAATGCAGTTCTGGATATGTTGGAATGGGTTGGATAGAATTACTTAAAACCAAGATATGGCTATGGACAGTTCTATGCTAAATACTCACAACTATGGGTTTGGAATGGGCCCGTCAAGATCTGGTCAATGGTTTGGACTGCAATTCGCTCGCCACGTGAAAGGTCTCAGGCGCTTGGTTCTGCTCTCAGCCAGGCACTCTGGTCTCTGCGCGGCCTCTGGTTCTGGATCTGACGGGTTGTTTCTGGGTTACAGCTCTGCTCTACTGGTTTGGATCCCTGGGTTCTAGCAAGGGTTTTTGGCTAGAAGCAGCAGAACAGCACGGCCAGGCTGTTGGATGTGTGGTGCCTCTCTGAAATTTGGGGTTAAATCAAGTTGCAAGATTTTAAAGGTCAGTTGAGAAGGGTTCAGCTCTTTGGAATGGGCCTTCTGCTTCAGGGTTCTGGAGTCTGGATAGTTCTGGAGTCTGGATAGTTCTGGATCTGTATTCTCCTTCAGAGCGCTTCGCCAGTAGATCAGTTGATGAGTGAATTTGTGTCTTCTGTGCCCTCAACAGTCCCTGTTATGTATTTCCCAAAGGGGTGGGGAGGCTCATTGTACTAAGCCCACCCTCTAAGAAACTGATTGGTCCCAGTATTCCCTCTCTCCTGATTTGAGAAGGAAACAGTGTGTCATAGTAACACTGTGTTTATGGTTCAAAGAAAAACCGTCCCCTTTGTTTCTACCCAGAAAATCTATTTTTCATACAAAACCTATTCACAATAACACCAACTTGCTAATATTACATATTTACATCCCCAATTAAATAAGGCACGCATCCGTCAAAGTCCCATCTTCTGGAGAGCTTTGGTTCACAAATGACAGTTTTTCGCACTTTTGGTTGGTTACTCAGTGTCAGTTCTGTACCAACTTTTTCCCATACATGCACATACCATCTGGGCATATTCCTGTAAAGTTTCATATTTTTACCATTATCACAACTGCTACAAAGTCCACATTTTGATAATTCTGTCTCTGAAAATCGCACAAGTTCCAGAGTAGTTTCTACTTGTGAGCAACATTTTCATTTTTATTACCTCTAAATTCGATATTTTTACCAGTTCGGCACAATTTTCTATAAGTCTTTTTCAAAAAGATATTGTCTGTGCTTTCTGAATAAACAAAACTGCTTGTCTCCACCTCCAAGGTCTTGGCTGGGCTAGAGAGCAGTCCCAGGCCTCTCTGACTTTGGCATCTGGTTTCAGCCTACACCTGAATTAGCATTTCCTTTGAGTCAAAGGGAGTCTTTTGTCTCCTAGCAGAGCAATAGGCCAAAGTGCTCCTCCCCTTTCCTTTCTCACCTCCCTGCCAGATCCTTAGCAGAGCAGGGGAAAATAGTCCTTTGTTTGGGAGAAGGTGTGGAATGTCTTTGAAGCTCAGTGTAGCTGGCTTTAACTTTTAACACAGTGTTTAAAATAGTCTTGTCCTAAAATACAAATTACATTTTTAACAAATATATCCACCAATCTCTTAATTCAAGCCTTTTTAAAATATAGTTTTGAATTGTATCCACCTCTATTGCTTCTGATAGCAAGTCTGTCCTTTTCATACTTTGATTTCAATGTACCAGTTTAAATTGACAGGTTAAGTAATCGCCAGCTTCTGACACATGCGAGTAGCGTTACTGCGCCCATTCTTGAAATATTCTTCCAAGCAAGCATCTTTAAATGTGGATTTTCTTCTTATCAAATATGTTTCTGCTGACATTGTGATTCGGCGAATTCTTTATATACAGGGATGATTAACACCCAACAAGGAGGTTGGATCTCTTGTGATGTTTGGGAACCATGATTTTTGCACTTTCCACAGTCGAGGAAAAACAGATTTTTAAACAGCTCTGTGTTTCTCTTGCAATGCAGGACTGCTTTTTCAAATAGTTTCATTTTCCTCTGTGGGCAGCCAAATGATGGGTTTTGGCAGTGGTCTCCTGTGTTGCCACTGACATAGGCAAAAGTGGATTGGCAGCCTATTTTTCAGGTTTTCCTTGCACACTTCTGGGTGATATTAACGCACATAATGCTTCCCAGCGGCCATTCTGAGGTTTCTGATGCAAGCAGTGCACAGTAATGTTGCAGGGCCTGGACTAGTGGGTTAAAACATCCCACAGCCCCTTCTCCCCTAGGGTAAGCCCCTTCCCACGATGCCAGGGAGGTGAGGGTGCTACCCGATAGTCCCTCTGGGGGCTATACTCAGCGGTGGATCTCTTTGAAGCCTGCCAAAAGACGGTGAACAAAGAAGGCAAACCTGGTTTGCCGCACAAAGTAAAACACAAGAAGGACTTTAACAAAAAGAAATGGTGAATAAACCCGACCAGAGCCAAAAGAAAGAGTACTTGGTCAAGCGGGTTTATGTTCAAGACTAATATAATAGCCTGGAACAATACCACGTTTATATAGTATAATCACGGTAGAAAAGTTAGGGTAGATACCACTGCCACCAGCCAAGTCTAAATGTTAAAAGAGCAAAACAAAGCTCAGAGAGGCCCAGACAAATATGGATAGTAATTAACCCTTTCTAGTACTCCATGTAAGATAGGGTGCATTGGGTCTGTAGTTTTAAATGACTACATAAAGTAAATGGTAACTTTACCTGTTTCTGGGGGACAGTAGTCAGCCCCAGAAAAATGGAGTCAGTGGGTAGTCTAAAAGACAACCCTGTGTCACTGCACTGAAGGTGCTGTGTAACACACATAAAAGTGGGTCTCATGGAGTGGTGTGCTCCAGAGCCCAAGATCACACAAACAGTAGGAATACACGTGGCAAAACACATGTAAGAGTGGGAAAAAGGCTCACACTCTTACCAAGTGGAAAAAATAAACTCTAGAAATACAGGAATGTTGCTGGGGGATTCACTAGGTGAGGGAAATTAGCCATAGAATGAGAAATCTCCCTAACACGCGGGGCCAGCCGTAACCAAGGAACACCTTGTAACCATGGAACTGGAGGCAGGGCCAGCCATAACCATGGAACGGGAGGCGGGCCAGCCAAAACCATGTAACGGGAGGCGGGGACTGCCAAAACCATGGTATTGGAGGCGGTGCCAGCCAAAACCATGTAACTGGAGGAGGGGCCAGCCAAAACCATGTAACTGGAGGCGGGGCCAACCAAAACCATGTAACTGGAGGCGGGGCCAGCCAAAACCATGGTATTGGAGGCGGGGCCAGCCAAAACCATGGTATTGGAGGTGGGGCCTGCCAAAACCATGGTATTGGAGGCGGGGCCAGCTAAAACCATGTAACTGGAGGTGGGGCCAGCCAAAACCATGGTATTGGAGGCGGGGCCAGCCAAAACCATGGTGTTGGAGGCGGGGGCTGGCAAAAGCATGGTGTGGGAGGCGGGGCCTGCCAAAAGCATGGTGTTGGAGGCGGGGCCTGCCAAAAGCATGGTATTGGAGGCGGGGCCTGCCAAAAGCATGGTATTGGAGGCGGGGCCTGGCAAAATCATGGTATTGGAGGCGGGGCCAGCCAAAACCATGTAACTGGAGGCGGGGCCAGCCAAAACCATGGTATTGGAGGCGGGGCCAGCCAAAACCATGGTATTGGAGGCAGGGCCAGCCAAAACCATGGTATTGGAGGCGGGGCCAGCCAAAACCATGGTATTGGAGGCGGGGCCAGCCAAAACCATGTAACTGGAAGCGAGGCCAGCCAAAACCATGGTATTGGAGGCGGGGCCAGCCAAAACCATGGTATTGGAGGCGGGGCCAGCCAAAACCATGGTATCAGAGGCGGGGCCAGCCAAAACCATGGTATTGGAGGCATGGCCAGCCATATCCATGCAACTGGAGGCAGGGCCAGCCGTATCCATGGTATTGGAGGTGGGGCCAGCCAAAACCATGGTATTGGAGGCGGGGCCTGCCAACACCATCGTATTGGAGGTGGACCATGGTATTGGAGGTGGAGTCAGAACCATGGTATTGGAGGCGGGGCCTGCCAAACCCGTGGTATTGGAGGCGGTCCTGCCAAACCCATGGTATTGGAGGCAGAGCCAGCAAAAACTATGCTATTGGAGGCGGGGCCTGCCAAAACGATGGTATTGGAGGCAGGGCCTGCCAAAACCATGGTATTGGAGGCGGGGCCTGCCAAAACCATGGTAACTGGAGGCAGGGCCAGCCAAAACCATGTAACTGGAGGCAGGGCCAGCCAAAACCATGTTGTAACTGGAGGCGAGGCCAGCTAAAACCATGTAACTGGAGGCGGGCCCTGCCAAAACCATGGTATTGGAAGCGGGGCCTGCCAAAACCATGGTATTGGAGGCGGGGCCAGCCAAAACCATGTAACTGGAGGCGGGGCCAGCCAAAACCATTCTATTGGCGGCAGGGCCAGCCAAAACCATGGTATTGGGGCCGGGGCCAGCTAAAACCATGGTATTGGAGGCGGGGCCTGCCAAAACCATGGTATTGGAGGCACAGCCTGCCAAAACCGTGGAACTGGAGGCGGGGCCAGCCAAAACCGTCGTATTGGAGGCGGTGCCAGCCAAAACCATGGTATTGGAGGCAGGGCCTGCCAAAACCATGGTATTGGAGGCGGGGCCTGCCAAAACCATGGTATTGGAGGCGGGGCCTGCCAAAACCATGGTATTGGAGGCGGGGCCTGCCAAAACCATGGTATTGGAGGCGGGGCCTGCCAAAACCATGGTATTGGAGGCTGGGCCTGCCAAAACCATGGTATTGGAGGCGGGGCCTGCCAAAACCATGGTATAGGAAGCGGGGCCTGCCAAAACCATAGTAACTGGAGGCGGGGCCAGCCAAAAACATTGGTAACTGGAGGCAGGGCCAGCCAAAACCATGTAACTGGAGGCGAGGCCAGTCAAAACCATGGTATTGGAGGCGGGGCCTGCCAAAACCACGGTATTGGAGGCGGGGCCAGCCAAAACCATGTAACTGGAGGCGGGGCCAGCCAAAACCGTGGAACTGGAGGCGGGGCCAGCCAAAACCGTGGAACTAGAGGCGGGGCCAGCCAAAACCATGGTATTGGAGGCGGGGCCAGCCAAAACCATGGTTTTGGAGGCGGGCCAGCCAAATCCATGGTATTGAAGGCGGGGCCAGCAAAAACCATGGTATTGAAGGCGGGGCCAGCCAAAACCATGGTATTGAAGACGTGGCCAGGCAAAAACATGGCATTGGAGGTGGGGCCAGCTAAAACCATGGCATTGGAGGCGGGGCCAGGCAAAACCATGGTATTGGAGGCAGGGCCAGGCAAAACCATGCTATTGGAGGCGGGGCCAGGGAAAACCATGGTATTGGAGGCGGGGCCAGCCAAAACCATGGTATTGGAGGCGGGGCCAGCCAAAACCATGTAACTGGAGGCGGGGCCAGCCAAAACCATGTAACTGGAGGCGGGGCCTGCCAAAACCATATAATTGGAGGCGGGGCCTGCCAAAACCATGGTATTGGAGGCGGGGCCTGCCAAAACCATGTAACTGGAGGCGGGGCCTGCCAAAACCATGTAACTGGAGGCGGGGCCTGCCAAAACCATGTAACTGGAGGTGGGGCTTGCCAAAACGGTGTAACTGGAGGCGGGGCCAGCCAAAACCGTGGAACTGGAGGCGGGGCCAGCCAAAACCGTGGTATTGGAGACGGTGTGGAATCAGAAAATACAATATTAAGGCTTTTACACCATGCAAAGAGAAATACACCGACATGGGCTTGTAAAGATTCCCAGAATCTTTATTGCAATTCTGTACAGTCTACAAACAAAGTACACAAATAGCTATTTGGCCGTCAGTACATCACAGAGACCACCAGCAGGGTTCAATGTGAGCAGTGAACAGGATTTGCTAGCTGGACATCAGCGTATTTATACAGTTTCGTTATAACGATGTCCTGCCTCTTACAAGTTAATCATGTACTGGGCTAGGGTTATGCCAGGTTCGGTCCTAATTTACATATCTCATGCATGCGGTTTACTTTTTAATACATTTACTAACAAACACTATTATTCTCTAAGTTTAACTTTATACTCTTTACATATTGCTTTAATACAGACCAAACAAATGTTTCGCATGTCGTGTTTATATAGCGCTATTGTTCTTGTATACTTGTAGGTTAACATCGCCAATTCAAGTAATCCCCTGATCCCGAGGTCAACAAAGGACAAGGTCTACATGACCCTAACATGTAGCCTGAAGGCAGGTTGGACAATAACTCTCCTCCGGAGGTTGAAGAGGTTAAAGCAAGAACAAGAGAACACAAGACGGCCATTTTAGGCCACAGGGTACAATAAACTAAAATGGCGGCTCTAACCTAAAATGGAGGCTTGATTCACTTAAGGTCACGACCTTGTAATACGGATTTCCTCGCAAAGCGACTGGGCATAGGCCAACATATACAATGAGGATGAAACAATATTATATCAGTTCTGACAAACCCTCCTTTTGGCCTATGCAAGCGCTAAAATACCTTGAATCATTTTGCGATTAACTCTACATTTCAACGTCTATACACCCCGAATCATTGTCAAACATATCTATTGCCATTAGATCAGACACTAAAGTTTCTTTCAACAAATACTCCTTGGAAACCTTATCTGGGGCGTATATTTTATGCCCTAATACACTTGTTGCTTGCGCGCAACACCCCCCTAATACTGAACATATACCAGGGAGACACTGTATACAACAACAAAGGAACAGAAAACTTCCCAAGATAATCAGCAGGGCCGAAAACAACTTCCATCCCCACGACCGTAGGAGGTCCCAAAACCATGCACTAAGTTCCCAGTTTCCCTCAGGAACATGCACTTCTGAACTAAGAACATGTAGATTTTGGATAGCCCTAAAGATCGTTGGAGAGGAGTCTGGTACGTAAACGCAGCAAGCGGACCCCACTAATTTACATACTCCTCCACGCTCAGCCAGAATGACATCTAATGCCATCCGGTTCTGAAGAGCCACTAATCTTATCGCTTTCTGTTCTAACGTCATATTATAGAGTATGTCAGTGGTCCGGTTGATGGTTCTCTCCAATACTCTCGCTAGTCCCCTGATATCTTCTGAATTTGTAATTTGCCCAAAAAATGGCACAAAGGATTTCATGATGTCCCCTAGAGTTTGCGCTGGAGTATCCCTTTTCACACCTCGTCGTGGACGAGTCTTTGACATTTCTGCAGTGCTGGCAATAAATACCCCAGGTAATAGAATCCCTGAATAGCAGGTTCCTTGCCAATCCCTGGGCAACCATGGAAATGCCACATTACCGCAAACAAAATAGACAGGTTCGCCTACGTACAGAGGTCTGTTCTCACTAGTCAAATTTGCAACGTTGGCGCATTTTCTAAAATTACCCATTGACCGTGTTCCATTCCTCTGTATGCAGAAGGATACTGAATCGGGGCTATGATTAACAGAATAAGATGGAGGCGTGGCATCCTTATTGCCTATAGGAGCCATTTTGAAAGAGATCAAACACTGAAAAGGACGTGACAATCTATCAGAGGGCCTAACAGAAGCAACGTTTGGTTTACTCCTATTTACAAAAAGCGAGCATCAAAACACGTTTTTCAAAGCTATTCAGATTTGTACCATCAAAGTTCCCTGAGATGCTGTCATTCCATCGGCCAAAGAATAGTGCTCTAAGAGAAGCATAACAAGCAGTTGTCAAAGGTAAAGGATGAATATACCAACTTAACCCCTTATCCCCATGTTGCGGTAGATGTGAACAGATCCAGCAATTGGTCCTATTTAAAATTGCATGAGTGGCATTCATTATTAACAAAAGGGTATTATTCTGATAGTTCCGTCTATGCGAAGAATCTCTAGGTGATAAAGTATGCAATTGCACGGAAGGAGTGGGGAAAACAGATACATTTTCAATAGGTAAAAAGTCCTCTAGCATATATGCTTCCTCCAGATACCATAACCCAAAACCAACAGTTACTAAAAACCCAGTTATTATTACAAAATGGCAACAATACACTTTGGGAGTCCCAATGCATGCTTGATCATTGTCTCTGCTAGTCATATATTTATCTAAAAGTTCGGTACGAGCGGTAGCGGGTCCAGGCATTGTAGTCTTCAATCGAAAAAACACCAATTGTTCATTTGCTGGCGACTCCAGTCGCGCGTCTTCTTAATGTCTTTCCCACAACCCTTAGCCAACAGAATCCTTCCGTATAGTCGGGCCAAAAGGCAAGCCCTCAAATGATTTCCTCAATCGCACAGTCAAACCGTGCTGTACGTCTATTTCCTTGGACGTAAATTATATTTCACAATTTACGGTGCTGAAGGATCAGAAAGCAAAATGTCGTCACTTCACACTGGAGGTGGCGAGTGAACGGAAATGGGATCAGAAAATGATTGATCCGGAAGTACCACTGTTGGAGAGTGCGGAGACAAGATGGCCGTTTTGTCTGGCCTTGCGAATTTTGGAACGGTCTCCGATACTCTCGTGTCGATTATTGCTGTTTCGGGCACATTGGTTACAGCAGTGTTAAGGGATTCGGTGTCTTCTGTATCGTATGGCACGGGCTGCGGGATCCGTTTGGTGTGCGTCGCGTGGATCCAGTTCTTACGACCCACTACCCGCACAGCAGTATGGGTGACTAGCAGGACCTGGTAGGGACCCCTCCACCGAGGTGCAAGGCAAGACGACCTCTCGAAAACTTTCGTCGTAGACTGTGACCAGGACCCTCGTAACATACAGGCAATGCCTCTCGCACCTGGTGATAAATTGAAAACAAATTTTTAGTCAACTGGTTACAGTAATCTGAAAGAAGCACATTCTCTATATCCCGCATCAAGCTACTTTTTGGCATACCCCAAATATTACCAGGCCTCCCCATCACCACCTCAAAGGGAGAGAGCCTAGTCTTAATTTGAGGGGTTGTTGTCATCGACAGCAACACGATCGGTAAGGCGTCTGGCCTTTTTAACTTGGTGCCAGCACACGTCTTAGCAAGCTTGTTCTTTATAATGCCGTTATGCCTTTCCACTAATCCGGCACTGGAACCGTTTATCAATCTGTAATCCTTTGCATATTTGTAGGATTACAGCAGCGATAAAGTGTGGCCCATTATCCGACCAGATGACTCTCGGCAGCCCGAACCTAGGAAAAAACTCTTTCAACAGAGTTTTTGCCGTGGTTATGGCCGTTGCATCTCTAGTAGGGAAGGCCTCAACCCACTTACTAAAAGCACAAATGACAACCAACACATATTTAAGTTTATTGCAATGTTCCATTTCAATAAAATCAAAGTGAATAACCTCAAATGGAACAGAAGGTGGAGCGAAACTTCCTCTAGGAGTCGAGGTAACTTTTCCTACATTATGCTGTAAGCAGACCATGCACCCTTGGACAAAGCGCTCCGCAGTTTTGAAAATCTTATCATTGGCCCAGACACTGTGTAGCATTTTAGTCAATTTACGCGCGCAGACATGTGTCGGACCATGAGCCATAATAACCATCATAGTAATGTAGGTGTCAGGGAGTAACCATTTTCCTTCAACATTGTCCACCCCACCCAACACCCATCATCATCCAACCTTCCGGCACCCTCGACCCATCTCTTAGTTTCCGCTATAGTAGCATCTGCTTGAATGTCTTTTACAGAATCGATACTTTCACCAAAAGTGCAAATATTTACAGTTTCTCTTACAGCATACATTTCTGAACTAAAATCAGTGGCAGTTTGCTTAGCTATCTGATCAGCGAAAGCATTCCCTTTTCCTATATCATCTGTAACCTTTTGATGTGCTGCACATTTTATAATGGCTAACTGAACAGGGAGTGCGAGCGCTGAAAGTAATCGCACTATTAAAGTGCCATGCTGAATTTTCGTGCCATGTGAGGTCAAGAAACCTCGTTCTTTCCAAAGTCTACCTAAGTTGTGAACCACCCCAAAAGCATACTATCGGTATATATATTTACTGTAAGCCCTTCAGAAAGTTCACAAGCTCGAGTTAACGCTATAATGTCGGTGGCCTGCGCGGAATTATGCATAATTCTTTTGGTTTCCACAATCGTGCTTAAAGTAGTAACGGCATAAGCAGCCGTGGATGTACCATTCGGAAGTTTAAAACAAGAGCCATCACAGAATAGCTCTCCTTGTGGGCTATTCAAAGGCGTGTCTTTCAGATCGATTCTACCTTTAGTCTCTTGTTCTTTCGCATAAAGGCAATTGTGTGACGTTTCGTCACCATCAACAGTATCTTGCGGGACAGGTAAAAGTTCAGCCGGATTTAATACACAACACCTCTGAATTTGAATGTGGGGAGCAAACAAGACCAGTTCGTATCTTGTCAATCGTGCGGAAGTGAGGTGTTGCGTTTGAGTTCTATTTAATAAAATATCTACAGAGTGAGGTACCATTGGGGTTAACGCATGACCCAGGACCATTTCCTCACTCTGTTTTACAGACGCAGCAGCTGCAGCAACAGCTCTCAAACATCTCGGCAAAGCGCATGCAACAGGATCAAGGGCGGATGAGAAATAGCTGCACGGCCTATTCTTCCTTCCATGTTCCTGCGTTAACACAGCCAAAGCACATCCATCACGTTCATGCACATACAACACAAAGGCCTTCTCATAATTTGGAGTTCCTAAAACCGGCGCTGAACACAGCGCGGTTTTGAGCAAGTCAAATGCTGTCTGGTGTTCCAAAGCCATTGCAATGGCAAAGAAATGCCCTTCTCTGTCAAAGCCAGCATTGGTTTAATCGTTAATGAAAAGTTAGGGATCCACAATCTACAGTAAGAAGCCATACCTATCAGGGCTGTAACTTCCTTCTGCATATTTGGGACAGACATGCCAGAAATAGTCTTTATTCGTTCAGGTGTCAACCGTCTTCCCTCTTTTGACAGGAGATAGCCTAAATAGGCGACCTCCTGACAACAATATTGGAATTTCTTGAGAGAAGCTTTGTGGCCATGTTTCGCTAGATGACAAAGCAACAACACAGTGCCTTCTTTACAGGCACTCTCAGAATCAGCAGCCAAGAGGAGATCATCTACATACTGTAGTAACGTGCAAGTAGCAGGCAACTCGAGAGTATCGAGCTGCTCTTTTAGTGCCCTACAATAAATACTTGGACTCTCAGTGTACCCTTGTGGTGCACGAGTGAATGTGAACGAGCGTCCACCTAGGGTAAACGCGAACAAATACCTACTATCCTTGTGTATGGGAATACTGAAAAACACGTTTTTGAGGTCAACAACGCTAAAGTGAGTGGCAGAAGCCGGAATCATGGTTAGTATCGTTGTAACATCAGGTACAATAGGAAATTGAGGAGCCACAATTTTGTTAATAGCACGTAAATCAATTATAAACCGAAAGGGAATCGCATTATCACCTTTCTTGTATACTGGCAAAAATGGGCTGTTACACAAACTACCTGTAATTTCCTCAATTACTCCACGATGTACAAAATCAGAGACAATACATTTCAAAGCCTGTTCGCCTTCAACTGAGATCTTATATTGTGGGATGCGAGGCAATTTTACTCCATGTTTCAGAATAATTCTAACGTGTTCAATTTGAAGAATGCCCACATCATTATCATCAATTGCCCATAAGCATTCCGGAATATTACTGAATTCTTGCAGGTAAAGGTCGAGTCGAAAACTGAGAGGCGAGTGATTGCTGAGGTGAAAATGTTAACCGAACTCCATCCGGAGAACAATGTATTACTGCATGCAATTCCTTCAACAAATTTAACCCCAGCAAGTTCTCCCCACAGTTTGTGGTAAGTAGAAATGGACACTGCTCCGTGAAAGGACCCAGTGTTATCGGTACCGGCAAAGAGACCGGACAAACTACAGGTGTGCCTGAAAACCCTACGGAAACGTTGGACTGCCCTGACAGGGGAATATTTGAAACCCGTGAATGGTCAATGGAACATTTCTGTGCTCCCGTATCTACTAAAAATAGATGCTTCCTATTTCCCACCGCCATCTCAATGTAGGGGCCTTTCTGATGAACGGGAATAGGCGTCGGTTCCAAATCCTGCTTCGGGTAATCCTAGCAAAACAAAATATTGTCAAAAGGAAGCTCTTCAGAGAGGTACGCGGCAGAAGGGTGATCAAAAATGTTTCTATTATCCACATTCGAAACTTGCTTATCCTGTGAAAGAGGTTGCTGTGATCCTGGTGCAAACTGACCTCTGCCACGGCCCCCTGCACCTGGGCGACCTCTGGATCGTCTACCCATGTTCCCAAATGACCTTTGCTGCATGGTCGGACATTGCGCGCCAGTGGCCTTCCTGTCGACAATAGGCACACTGGTTAATGGTTACCGGAGCCAGGGGCGTACTTCCCTGTGGAATGTACTGACCTCTAAATTGATTACTCCCTCTAGGGTTTCTAACAATCTGTTGTAATAGGACTTTTGTTTTAAGGTCACCCTTTTTTTTCTCAGGTTTTTCCTTTTCATTATTCACACGATTTTCATAGTACTGAGCCATATGCAGTACTTCTGATTGAGACTTCACCTCCAAGCACTTTCAGAAGACATAATCTCTAAGTGGATGTCAGGCAGCAATCCACGTACAAATTTGTTGACAAACAGCCTTTTCCCTGACTCTTTGCCTAAGTCTTGTCCACTGAAATCTGAAAATACCTGTTCAAACCGATTGAAGAAATCGGTAGCACCCTCAGACTTTCCTTGGACACAGGCCGTAAGATTGTCCCAGATGATTCTTTTTTCAGGAACTATAGTTTTCAATTTTACAATAATCCTATCAGGCAAAGTTAATATCACTTGAGACGGTCGCTCGCCAGCTGGTCTTTCTCTATCTAGCCTAACCATGTTATCCCATGTATCTCCTAACCCAGGTACATCATCTACAGTCCTAATCTGTTTCCACAAATCAACTGGCAGGAGTACGGGAAATAATAAATCAATATCACTTAAGGTGAATACCGATGACTGTAAGACCGACTCTATTTCTTTATAGAACCCGGTCAGATTCTTTCTTACATCGGGAATAGATTGCTTTATGGTGTTCACTTCCTGTCTTGAAAACGGGACGTGAACAAACTGCGATACGTAATGTGCAGGGATGTCCACCGCGAGTATTCCTCGTGCAGCATCGGCCGCAATCTCAACTTTCGGGACAAATGTCGGAGGAACCTCTCTCATAGGCAACTGAGAAGTAGGCAGCTCCGAACACTTACTAAGCAACATAGCCAAATCAAGCACTAAGACAGTCGAAGAAGTATCAATCGAAAAGGCTCTCTTATAAACACTGAACAATTCTGCGGGACAACAAATCTTTCTTTTTACACACTCATTCTGCAGGTATTCTACCATAACCTGTATCACTTTCTTTTGCATTTCTAACGTATACTGACTATATGTGTCATATACTTCATCTGGAGTTATCGAGATATCCGAAATCCATCTTATCGCATCCTTTGTACAAATTCGTGCTTCCTCACCTTTTAATTCACGGCGAGGAGAAAACCGTTTCTGTAAGAACATAATACCTAAACTATCACCTTCTGCTTCCTCATTCTGTAACTCTTCCAACTCCTTCCTATACACAAAAATCCTCTCAACATGCTCATATACCTTCTCGCAGTATCTCTGGACAACGATAAGGCGTTCAAATCCCGTAACCCTTGTGGGAAATCTACATTGTTTAATCTATTCCACATTATACTCAAATGAATCCCTAATCCTTCAATAAAAACATTTTTCTCAGGAATACATTTTTAAATTTTTCGAGTGTTTAGCCCAAGCGATCAATTCATTCTTTCATTCTGGGGACACAGTATTACGAGTCACAACCCTTGATCCCGCTCCCTGGTCTACTACAAGTGGTGCAGAATCACTTGGAAGAGGAAGAGTAGGCACATTCTGAATATCAACAGGTGGAGGCAAGGGGGCAGGCAAAGGAGCAACGGCTGGAAGAACAACAGGAAGAACAACAGGGAGGACCGGAGGAACTATAGGCGGAGGAATAACAACGGGAAGGGGCAAAGCACCAGGAGGAGGGACGTACGGAGGTGGCGTGGAGGCACCGGGCCTTCGTTCATGCAAAAGTTTATTAATCAATTCACATGACGTATGAAAATCTTTTGAAGGGTACATTTTTTGAATGCCTAATTGAAACGCCCTGTCCGTGTTCCTAACTGACTCCAATTGTTTATTTTGATCATATAACCGTGCCTTTTCGACACTTGTCATATGTCTATGCATATGTTTCTCTCTACTCTTTTGTTGCTGCAAAGCTTCTGTTTTCCAACTATGCAATGCGTAAAATGCTGCAGGTCTAGCCTTTTTCTTTACTAATAAAGACTCTAGATATTCTATACAAGGGATTTCAAAGCTACCATTGGTTGGCCACTGAAGATTAGAGTTATGTCTGGTCTGTCTGTGCCAAATGTCATTAAATGCTATACTACCAAAGCCTTTCTTACAGTACATAGTAAATGCCGGCGACCCCTCCTGTGGTGCGGGACGGCTATCTTCCAAAGATTGTCTGTCGCTGCGGAATAATGCCCTCAACCAGGCAGACAATTTCCCAGGCATATCAAAGTTCTGGTGTTACCTGGTAAAATAATTGTGCTCGCGAGTACACTGCACCAAATTCAAATTGTCAGGGTTAAATGAAGAATCGGGTCACGATTCACCTGACCAAAGGACTGGGAGGCCCGATTGGGTTACTAAGGACAATGCTAGGGACCCACGTGTCTGGTGATTTCGGCAAATTTACCCCCCCTCGATATATGGACCCTCGTCAAGACGTCGTCTCGGGCTACAGCTCACCGTTCAGGGATCGGATCGTGCAGTACTGTCGAGGAATTCACTTCTCGTCCAGAGGGGCTGTTTCTGTTGGCACTGTCCGATAGCCGAGCCAACCTTCAATGAGACGAATTCGATCTTGAGGGTCCCTATTCGGGCGCCATCTGTGGAATCAGAAAATACAATATTAAGGCTTTTACACCATGCAAAGAGAAATACACCGACACAGGCTTGTAAAGATTCCCACAATCTTTATTGCAATTCTGTACAGTCTACAAACAAAGTACACACATAGCTATTTGGCCATCAGTACATCACAGAGACCACCAGCAGGGTTCAATGTGAGCAGTGAACAGGATTTGCTAGCTGGACATCAGCGTATTTATACAGTTTTGTTACAACGATGTCCAGCCTCTTACAAGTTAATCATGAACTGGGCTAGCGTTACGCCAGGTTCGTTCATAATTTACATATCTCGTGCATGCGGTTTACTTTTTAATACATTTACTAACAAACACTATTATTCTCTAAGTTTAACTTTATACTCTTTACATATTGCTTTAATACAGACCAAACAAATGTTTCGCATGTCGTGTTTAGATAGCGTTATTGTTCTTGTATACATGTAGGTTAACATCGCCAATTCAAGTAATCCCTTGATCCCGAGGTCAACAAAGGACAAGGTCTACATGACCCTAACATGTAGCCTGAAGGCAGGTTGGACATTAACTCTCCT
Organism: Ambystoma mexicanum; assembly: GCF_040938575.1. Classification (NCBI taxonomy): domain Eukaryota; kingdom Metazoa; phylum Chordata; class Amphibia; order Caudata; family Ambystomatidae; genus Ambystoma; species Ambystoma mexicanum. Next base: position 318,651,522 of record NC_090926.1, on the reverse strand, counting down.
CCGGAGGTTGAAGAGGTTAAAGCAAGAACAAGAGAACACACGACGGCCATTTTAGGCCACAGGGTAACTTTGTACAATAAACTAAAATGGTGGCTATAACATAAAATGGAGGCTTGATTCACTTAAGGTCACGACCTTGTAATACGGATTTCCTCGCAAAGCGACTGGGCATAGGCCAGCATATACAATGAGGACGAAACAATATTATATCAGTTCTGACAACGGGGCCAGCTAAAACCATGGTATTGGAGGCGGGGCCTGCCCAAACCATGGTATTGGAGGCGGGGCCTGCCCAAACCATGTAACTGGAGGCGGAGCCAGCCAAAACCATGGTATTGGAGGTGGAGCCAGCCAAAACCATGGTATTGGAGGCAGGGCCAGCCAAGACCATTTTATTGGAGGCGGAGCCAGCCAAAACCATGGTATTGGAGGCAGAGCATAGTATTGGAGGTGGGGTCAGAACCATGGTATTGGATACGGGGCCTGCCAAACCCATGGTATTGGAGACGGGGCCAGCCAAAACCATGTAACTGGAGGCGGGGCCAGCCAAAACCATTTTATTGGAGGGGGGGCCAGCCAAAACCATGGCATTGGAGGCGGGGCCAGCCAAAACCATGGTATTGGAGGCGGAGCATAGTATTGGAGGTGGGGTCAGAACCATAGTATTGGATACGGGGCCTGCCAAACCCATGGTATTGGAGGCGGGGCCAGCCAAAACCATGGTACTGGAGGCGGGGCGAGCCAAAACCATGGAACAGGAGGCGTGGCCAGCCAAAACCATGGAACTGGAGGCGGGGCCAGCCAAAACCATGGTATTGGAGGCGGGCCAGCTAAAACCATGGTATTGGAGGCGGGGCCAGCCAAAAGCATGGAACTGGAGGCAGTGGCAGAATCTTGTGCAGTGCCCTTAGGGACCAATACACACAATTAAGACTACAAATGGTAATAGAAGTTCACCTTTGGTAGAAGCCTATACTACACTGTTAAAGTGGTAGCAGTAGCGGAGCAGCCAGACTTAACTCAAGAGCAAATGAGCAGTAGTAGAAATGACACAAAGGACCACAATTACTGTGACTCAAGCAAACACTGAATCAAGGTTTTTGGTTGAAAAGTAAAATACATTTATTTCTAAACCATCTGTTTGTAAAACACTTCACTTCTATTAAATTAAAATCACACGTAAAATACACTACACACAAGCAATTCTCTTTGTGCAGAACAACTCAAGGTAAGTACCTTATGATTTGACGGACCAGTGTTGTGAAACAAAAGAATACATATGCAATCACTTTTTGACAGTAATGACAGTTCGGGCTTACTAAAGATACGCGTATCCGCGCAAAGAAATGTTACCGGGGTAAAAACACACTTAGCAACTGAGTTAAAAAAAGAGAGTTGGGGCAAAAATCATAGGCAATACTTTTGTCAAGGCAGACAAAATCATCTAACTGAAGACGGGGCCTGCCAAAACCATGGTATTGGAGGCAGGGCCAGCTAAAACCATGTAAATGGAGGCGGGGCCTGCCAAAACCATGTAACTGGAGGTGGGACCTGCCAAAAGCATGGTATTGGAGGCGGGGCCTTCCAAAACCATGGTATTGGAGGCGGTACCTGCCAAAACCATGGTATTGGAGGCAGGGCCAGCCAAAACCATGGTATTGGAGGCGGAGCCAGCCAAAACCATGTAACTGGAGGCGGGGCCAGCCAAAACCATGGTATTGGAGGCAGGGCCAGCCAAAACCATAGTATTGAAGGCGGGGCCAGCCAAAACCATGGTATTTGAGGCGGGGCCAGCCAAAACCATGCTATTGGAGACGGGGCCTGCCAAAACAATGGGATTGGAGGCGGGGCCAGGCAAAACCATGGCATTGGAGGCGGGGCAAGGCAAAACCATGGTATTGGAGGCGGGTCCAGGCAAAACCATGGTATTGGAGGCGGGGCCAGGCAAAACCATGGTATTGGAGGCGGGGCCAGGCAAAACCATGGTATTGAAGGCTGGGCCAGGCAAAACCATGGTATTGGAGGCAGGGCCAGGCTAAACCAGGGCATTGGAGGCGGGGCCTGCCATAACCATGGCATTGGAGGCAGGGCCTGCCATAACCATGGCATTGGAGGTGGGGCCAGGCAAAACCATGGCATTGGAGGCAGGGCCAGACAAAACCATGGTATTGGAGGCAGGGCCTGCCAAAACTATATAACTGGAGGCGGGGCCAGGCAAAACCATGGCATTGGAGGCGGGGCCTGCCATAACCATGGCATTGGAGGCGGGGCCTGCCATAACCATGGCATTGGAGGCGGGGCCTGCCATAACCATGGCATTGGAGGTGGGGCCAGGCAAAACCATGGCATTGGAGGCGGGGCCAGACAAAACCATGGTATTGGAGGCAGGGCCTGCCAAAACTATATAACTGGAGGCGGGGCCAGGCAAAACCATGGTATCGGAGGCGGGGCCAGGCAAGACCATGGTATCGGAGGCGGGGCCTGCCAAAACCATGTAAATGGAGGCGGGGCCTGCCAAAACCATGTAACTGGAGGCGGGGCCTGCCAAAACCATGGTATTGGAGGCGGGGCCAGCTAAAACCATGGTATTGGAGGCGGGGCCAGCTAAAACCATGGTATTGGAGGCAGGGCCAGCCAAAACCATGGTTTAGGAGGCGGGGCCAGCCAAAACCATGGTTAACCATGGGTTAGGAGGCGGGGCCAGCCAAAACCATGGTTTAGGAGGCGGGGCCAGCCAAAACCATGGTTTTGGAGGCAGGGCCAGCCAAAACCATGGTTTTAGAGGTGGAGCCAGGCAAAACCATGGTATTGGAGGCGGGGCCAGGCAAAACCATGGTATTGGAGGCAGGGCCTGCCAAAACCATGGTATTGGAGGTGGGGCCCGGCAAAACCATGGTATTGGAGGCAGGGCCAGGCAAAACCATGGTATTGGAGGCAGGGCCTGCCAAAACCATATAACTGGAGGCGGGGCCTGCCAAAACCATATAACTGGAGGCGGGGCCAGGCAAGACCATGGTATCGGAGGCGGGGCCAGGCAAGACCATGGTATCGGAGGCGGGGCCTGCCAAAACCATGCTATCGGAGGCAGGGTCAGGCAAAACCAGGGTATTGGAGGCGGGGCCAGGCAAAACCAGGGTATTGGAGGCGGGGCCAGGCAAAACCAGGGTATTGGAGGCAAGGCCAGCCAAAACCATGTAACTGGAGGCGGGGTCTGCCAAAACCATGGTATTGGAGGCGGGGCTAGCCAAAACCATGGTATTGGAGGCAGGGACAGCTAAAACCATGTAACTGGAGGCGGGGCCTGCCAAAACCATGTAACTGGAGGTGGGGCCTGCCAAAAGCATGGTATTGGAGGCGGGGCCTTCCAAAACCATGGTATTGGAGGCGGTACCTGCCAAAACCATGGTATTGGAGGCAGGGCCAGCCAAAACCATGGTATTGGAGGCAGAGCCAGCCAAAACCATGTAACTGGAGCCAGCCAAAACCATGGTATTGGAGGCGGGGCCAGACAAATATTGGAGGCAGAGCATGGTATTGGAGGTGGGGTCAGAGCCATGTATTAGATACGGGGCCAGCCAAAACCATGGTATTGGAGGCGGGGCCAGCCAAAACCATGGTATTGGAGGCGGGGCCAGCCAAAACCATGGCATTGGAGGCGGGGCCAGCCAAAACCATGGCATTGGAGGCGGGGCAAGGCAAAACCATGGTATTGGAGGCAGGGCCTGCCAAAACCATGGTATTCGAGGCGGGGCCAGCCAAGACCATGGTACTGGAGGCGGGACCAGCCAAAACCATGGTACTGGAGGCGGGACCAGCCATAAACATGGTATTGGAGAAGGGGCCAGACACATATTGGAGGCAGAGCATGGTATTGGAGGTGGGGTCAGAGCCATGTATTAGATACGGGGCCAGCCAAAACCATGGTATTGGAGGCGGGGCCAGCCAAAACCATGGTATTGGAGGCGGGGCCAGCCAAAACCATGGCATTGGAGGCGGGGCCAGCCAAAACCATGGCATTGGAGGCGGGGCAAGGCAAAACCATGGTATTGGAGGCAGGGCCTGCCAAAACCATGGTATTGGAGGCAGGGCCAGCCAAGACCATGGTACTGGAGGCGGGACCAGCCAAAACCATGGTACTGGAGGTGGGGCCTGCCAAAACCATGGTATTGGAGGCGGGGACAGCCAAAACCATTAACTGGAGGCAGGCCCAGCCAAAACCATGATATTGGAGGCGGGGCCTGCCAAAACCATGGAACTGGAGGCGGGGCAAGCTGTAACCAAGGAACACCTTGTAACCATGGAACTGGAGGTGTGGCCTGCCAAAACCATGGTATTGGAGGCGGGGCCTGCCAAAACCATGGTATTGGAGGCGGGGCCTGCCAAAACCATGGTATTGGAGGCGGGGCCAGCCAAAACCATGGTATTGGAGGCGGGGCCAGCCAAAACCATGTAACTGGTGGCGGGGCTGCCAAAACCATGGTATTGGAGGCCGGGCCTGCCAAAACCATGGTTTTGGAGGCGGGTCCAGCCAAAACCTTGGTATTGGAGGCGGACCAACCAAAACCATGTTAACTGGAGGCAGGGCCTGCCAAAACCCTGGTATTGGAGGCAGGGCCAGCCAAAACCATGTAACTGGTGGTGGGGCTGCCATAATCATGGTATTGGAGGCGGGGCCAGCCAAAACCTTGGTATTGGAGGCGGGCCCAACCAAAACCATGTAACTGGTGGCGGGGCTTCCATAACCCTGGTATTGGAGGCGGGGCCAGCCAAAACCTTGGTATTGGAGGCGGGCCCAACCAAAACCATGTTAACTGGAGGCGGGGCTGCCAAAAACATGGTATTGGAGGCGGGGCCTGCCAAAACCATGGTGTTGGAGGCGGGGCAAGCGATGGCGTTGGAGACGGGCCAGCCAAAACCATGGTATTGGAGGCGGGGCCAGCCAAAACCATGGTATTGGAGGCGGGGCCAGCCAAAACCATGGTATTGGAGGCGGGGCCAGCCAAAACCATGGTATTGGAGGCGGGGCCAGCCAAAACCATGTAACTGGTGGCGGCGCTGCCATAACCATGGTATTGGAGGCGGGGCCAGCCAAAACCTTGGTATTGGAGGCGGGCCCAACCAAAACCATGTAACTGGTGGTGGGGCTGCCATAACCATGGTATTGGAGGCGGGGCCAGCCAAAACCTTGGTATTGGAGGCGGGCCCAAACAAAACCATGTTAACTGGAGGCGGGGCTGCCAAAACTGTGGTTTTGGAGGCGGGGCCAGCCAAGGCCATGCTATTGGAGGCGGGGCCAGCCAAAACTATGGTATTGGAGGCGGGGCCAGCCAAAACTATGGTATTGGAGGCGGGGCCAGCCAAAACCAAGGTATTGGAGGCGGGGCCAGCCAAAACCAAGGTATTGGAGGCGGGGCCTGCCAAAACCATGGTATTGGAGGCGGGGCCTGCCAAAACCAGGGTATTGGAGGCGGGGCCTGCCAAAACCATGGTATTGGAGGCGGGGCTAGCCAAAACCATGGTATTGGAGGCGGGGCCTGCCAAAACCATTTAACTGGAGGTGGGGCCTGCCAAAACCATTTAACTGGAGGTGGGGCCTGCCAAAAGCATGGTATTGGAGGCGGGGCCTTCCAAAACCATGGTATTGGAGGCGGTACCTGCCAAAACCATGGTATTGGAGGCAGGGCCAGCCAAAACCATGGTATTGGAGGCAGAGCCAGCCAAAACCATGTAACTGGAGGCAGCCAAAACCATGGTATTGGAGGCAGAGCCAGCCAAAACCATGGTATTGGAGCAAGGGCCAGCCAAAACCATGGTATTGGAGGCGGGGCCAGACACATATTGGAGGCAGAGCATGGTATTGGAGGTGGGGTCAGAGCCATGTATTAGATACGGGGCCAGCCAAAACCATGGTATTGGAGGCGGGGCCAGCCAAAACCATGGTATTGGAGGCGGGGCCAGCCAAAACCATGGCATTGGAGGCGGGGCCAGCCAAAACCATGGCATTGGAGGCGGGGCAAGGCAAAACCATGGTATTGGAGGCAGGGCCTGCCAAAACCATGGTATTGGAGGCAGGGCCAGCCAAGACCATGGTACTGGAGGCGGGACCAGCCAAAACCATGGTACTGGAGGTGGGGCCTGCCAAAACCATGGTATTGGAGGCGGGGCCAGCCAAAACCATTAACTGGAGGCAGGCCCAGCCAAAACCATGATATTGGAGGCGGGGCCTGCCAAAACCATGGAACTGGAGGCGGGGCAAGCTGTAACCAAGGAACACCTTGTAACCATGGAACTGGAGGTGTGGCCTGCCAAAACCATGGTATTGGAGGCGGGGCCTGCCAAAACCATGGTATTGGAGGCGTGGCCTACCAAAACCATGGTATTGGAGGCGGGGCCAGCCAAAACCATGGTATTGGAGGCGGGGCCAGCCAAAACCATGGTATTGGAGGCGGGGCCAGCCAAAACCATGTAACTGGTGGCGGGGCTGCCAAAACCATGGTATTGGAGGCCGGGCCTGCCAAAACCATGGTATTGGAGGCGGGTCCAGCCAAAACCTTGGTATTGGAGGCGGACCAACCAAAACCATGTTAACTGGAGGCGGGGCCTGCCAAAACCCTGGTATTGGAGGCAGGGCCAGCCAAAACCATGTAACTGGTGGTGGGGCTGCCATAATCATGGTATTGGAGGCGGGGCCAGCCAAAACCTTGGTATTGGAGGCGGGCCCAACCAAAACCATGTAACTGGTGGCGGGGCTTCCATAACCCTGGTATTGGAGGCGGGGCCAGCCAAAACCTTGGTATTGGAGGCGGGCCCAACCAAAACCATGTTAACTGGAGGCGGGGCTGCCAACAACATGGTATTGGAGGCGGGGCCTGCCAAAACCATGGTGTTGGAGGCGGGGCCAGCGATGGCGTTGGAGACGGGCCAGCCAAAACCATGGTATTGGAGGCGGGGCCAGCCAAAACCATGGTATTGGAGGCGGGGCCAGCCAAAGCCATGGTATTGGAGGCGGGGCCAGCCAAAACCATGTAACTGGTGGCGGGGCTGCCATAACCATGGTATTGGAGGTGGGGCCAGCCAAAACCTTGGTATTGGAGGCGGGCCCAACCAAAACCATGTAACTGGTGGTGGGGCTGCCATAACCATGGTATTGGAGGCGGGGCCAGCCAAAACCTTGGTATTGGAGGCGGGCCCAACCAAAACCATGTTAACTGGAGGCGGGGCTGCCAAAACTGTGGTTTTGGAGGCGGGGCCAGCCAAGGCCATGCTATTGGAGGCGGGGCCAGCCACAACTATGGTATTGGAGGCGGGGCCAGCCAAAACTATGGTATTGGAGGCGGGGCCAGCCAAAACCAAGGTATTGGAGGCGGGGCCAGCCAAAACCAAGGTATTGGAGGCGGGGCCTGCCAAAACCATGGTATTGGAGGCGGGGCCAGGCAAAACCAGGGTATTGGAGGTGGGGCCTGCCAAAACCATGGTATTGGAGGCGGGGCTAGCCAAAACCATGGTATTGGAGGCAGGGCCAGCTAAAACCATGTAACTGGAGGCGGGGCCTGCCAAAACCATTTAACTGGAGGTGGGGCCTGCCAAAAGCATGGTATTGGAGGCGGGGCCTTCCAAAACCATGGTATTGGAGGCGGTACCTGCCAAAACCATGGTATTGGAGGCAGGGCCAGCCAAAACCATGGTATTGGAGGCAGAGCCAGCCAAAACCATGTAACTGGAGGCAGCCAAAACCATGGTATTGGAGGCAGGGCCAGCCAAAACCATGGTATTGGAGCAAGGGCCAGCCAAAACCATGGTATTGGAGGCGGGGCCAGACAAATATTGGAGGCAGAGCATGGTATTGGAGGTGGGGTCAGAACCATGTATTAGATACGAGGCCAGCCAAAACCATGGTATTGGAGGCGGGGCCAGCCAAACCCACGGTATTGGAGGCGGGGCCTGCCAAATCCATGGTATTGGAGGCGGGGCCTGCCGAAACCAGGGTATTGGAGGCGGGGCCAGGCAAAACCAGGGTATTGGAGGCGGGGCCAGGCAAAACCCGGGTATTGGAGGCGGGGCCAGGCAAAACCCGGGTATTGGAGGCGGGGCCAGGCAAAACCATGGTATTGGAGGCAGGGCCAGCCAAAACCATGCTATTGGAGGCAGGGCCTGCCAAAACCAACCATGGTATTGGAGGCGGGGCCTGCCAAAACCAACCATGGTATTGGAGGCGGGGCCAGCCAAAACCATGGTATTGGAGGCGGGGCCTGCCAAGAGGCGGGACCAGCCAAAACCATGATATTGGAGGCGGGGCCAGCCTAAACCATGGTATTGGAGGCGGGGCCTGCGAATACCATGGTATTGGAGGCAGGGCCAGACAAAACCATGGTATTGGAGGCGGGGCCTGCGAAAACCATGGTATTGGAGGCGGGGCCAGCCAAAACCATGGTATTGGAGGCAGGGCCAGCCAAAACCAACCATGGTATTGGAGTCGGGGCCTGCCAAAACCATGGTATTGGAGGCTGGGCCAGCCAAAACCATGTAGCTGGAGGCGGGGCCAGCCAAAACCATGGTACTGGAGGTGGGGCCAGCCAAAACCATGGTACTGGAGGCGGGACCAGCCATAAACATGGTATTGGAGGCGGGGCCAAACACATATTGGAGGAAGAGCATGGTATTGGAGGTGGGGCCAGAACCATGGCATTGGATACGGGGCCTGCCAAACCCATGATATTGGAGGCGGGGTCTGCCAAAACCATGGTATTGGAGGCGGGGCCTGCCAAAACCATGGTATTGGAGGCAGTGGCTGGCAAAACCATGGTATTGGAGGCAGGGCCTCCCAAAACCATGGTATTGGAGGCAGGGCCTGCCAAAACCATGGAACTGGAGGCGGGGCAATCTGTAACCAAGGAACACCTTTTAACCATGGAACTGGAGGCGGGGCCAGCCAAAACCATGGTATTGGAGGCGGGGCCTGCCAAAACCATGGTATTGGAGGCGGGGCCAGCCAAAACCATGGCACTGGAGGCGGGACCAGCCAAAACCATGGTACTGGAGGCGGGACCAGCCATAAACATCGTATTGGAGAAGGGGCCAGACACATATTGGAGGCAGAGCATGGTATTGGAGGTGGGGCCAGAACCATGGCATTGGATACTGGGCCTGCGGGGCCTGCCAAAACCATGGTATTGGAAGCAGGGCCTGCCAAAACCATGTTAACTGGAGGCAGGGCCTGCCAAAACCATGGAACTGGAGGCGGGGCAAGCTGTAACCAAGGAACACCTTGTAACCATGGAACTGGAGGCGGGGCCAGCCAAAACCATGGTATTGGAGGCGGGGCCAGCCAAAACCATGGTATTGGAGGCGGGGCCAGCCAAAACCATGGTATTGGAGGCGGGGCCAGCCAAAACCATGGTACTGGAGGCGGGACCAGCCAAAACCACGGTACTGGAGGCGGGACCAGCCATAAACATGGTATTGGAGAAGGGGCCAGACACATATTGGAGGCAGAGTATTGTATTGGAGGTGGGGCCAGAACCATGGCAATGGATACTGGGCCTGCCAAACCCATGATATTGGAGGCGGGGCCTGCCAAAACCATGGTATTTGAGGCGGGGCCTGCCAAAACCATGATATTGGAGGCGGGGCCTGTCAAAACCATGGAACTGGAGGCGGGGCAAGCTGTAACCAAGGAACACCTTGTAACCAAGGAACTGGAGACGGGGCCTGCCAAAACCATGGTATTGGAGGCGGGGCCTGCCAAAACCATGGTATTGGAGGCGTGGCCTGCCAAAACCATGGTATTGGAGGCATGGCCTGCCAAAACCATGGTATTGGAGGCGGGGCCTGCCAAAACCATGGTATTGGAGGCGGGGCCTGCCAAGAGGCAGGGCCAGCCAAAACCATGGTATTGGAGGCGGGGCCAGCCAAAACCATGTAACTGGTGGCGGGGCTGCCAAAACCATGGTATTGGAGGCGGGGCCAGCCAAAACCATGGTATTGGAGGCGAGCCAGCCAAAACCTTGGTATTGGAGGCGGGACCTACCAAAACCATGTTAACTGGAGGCGGGGCTGCCAAAACCATGGTATTGGAGGCGGGGCCTGCCAAAACCATGGTATTGGAGGTGGGGCCAGCCAAAACCATGTTAACTGGAGGCGGGGCTGCCAAAACCATGGTATTGGAGGCGGGGCCAGCCAAAACCATGGTATTGGAGGCGGGGCCAGCCAAAACCATGTTATTGGAGGCGGAGCCAGCCAAAACCATGCTATTGGAGGCGGGGCCTGCCAAAACCATGGTATTGGAGGAGGGGCCTGCCAAAACCATGCTATTGGAGGCGGGGCCTGCCAAAACCATGGTATTGGAGGAGGGGCCTGCCAAAACCATGGTATTGGAGGCGGGGCCTGCCAAAACCATGGTATTGGAGGCGGGGCCTGCCAAAACCATGGTATTGGAGGCGGGGCCAGCCAAAACCATGGTACTGGAGGCGGGGCCAGCCAAAACCTTGGTATTGGAGGCGGGCCCAACCAAAACCATGTTAACTGGAGGCGGGGCTGCCAAAACCATGGTATTGGAGGCGGGGCCTGCCAAAACCATGGTATTGGAGGTGGGGCCAGCCAAAACCTTGGTATTGGAGGCGGGCCCAACCAAAACCATGTTAACTGGAGGCGGGGCTGCCAAAACCATGGTATTGGAGGCGGGGCCAGCCAAAACCATGGTATTGGAGGCGGGGCCAGCCAAAACCATGGTATTGGAGGCGGGGCCAGCCAAAACCATGTTATTGGAGGCGGAGCCAGCCAAAACCATGCTATTGGAGGCGGGCCTGCCAAAACCATGGTATTGGAGGAGGGGCCTGCCAAAACCGTGGTATTGGAGGCGGGGCCTGCCAAAACCATGGTATTGGAGGCGGGGCCTGCCAAAACCATGGTATTGGAGGCGGGGCCAGCCAAAACCATGGTACTGGAGGCGGGGCCAGCCAAAACCATGGTACTGGAGGCAGGACCATGGTACTGGAGGCGGGACCAGCCAAAACCATGGTACAGGAGACGGGACCAGCCATAACCATGGTATTGGAGGCAGGGCCAGACACATATTGTAGGCAGAGCATGGTATTGGAGGTGGGGCCTGCCAAAACCATGGTATTGGAGGCGGGGCCTGGAGGTGGGGCCAGCCAAAACCATGGTATTGGAGGCGGGGCCAGCCAAAACCATGGTATTGGAGGCGGGGCCAGCCAAAACCATGGTATTGGAGGCGGGGCCAGCCAAAACCATGGTATTGGAGGCGGGGCCAGCCAAAACCATGTAACTGGTGGCGGGGCTGCCATAACCATGGTATTGGAGGCGGGGCCAGCCAAAACCTTGGTATTGGAGGCGGGCCCAACCAAAACCATGTAACTGGTGGTGGGGCTGCCATAACCATGGTATTGGAGGCGGGGCCAGCCAAAACCTTGGTATTGGAGGCGGGCCCAACCAAAACCATGTTAACTGGAGGCGGGGCTGCCAAAACTGTGGTTTTGGAGGCGGGGCCAGCCAAGGCCATGCTATTGGAGGCGGGGCCTGTCAAAACCATGGAACTGGAGGCGGGGCAAGCTGTAACCAAGGAACACCTTGTAACCAAGGAACTGGAGACGGGGCCTGCCAAAACCATGGTATTGGAGGCGGGGCCTGCCAAAACCATGGTATTGGAGACGTGGCCTGCCAAAACCATGGTATTGGAGGCATGGCCTGCCAAAACCATGGTATTGGAGGCGGGGCCTGCCAAAACCATGGTATTGGAGGCGGGGCCTGCCAAGAGGCAGGGCCAGCCAAAACCATGGTATTGGAGGCGGGGCCAGCCAAAACCATGTAACTGGTGGCGGGGCTGCCAAAACCATGGTATTGGAGGCGGGGCCAGCCAAAACCATGGTATTGGAGGCGAGCCAGCCAAAACCTTGGTATTGGAGGCGGGACCTACCAAAACCATGTTAACTTGATGCGGGGCCTGCCAAAACCCTGGTACTGGAGGCGGGGCCTGCCATAACCATGGTATTGGAGGCGGGGCCAGCCAAAACCTTGGTATTGGAGGCGGGCCCAACCAAAACCATGTTAACTGGAGGCGGGGCTGCCAAAACCATGGTATTGGAGGCGGGGCCTGCCAAAACCATGGTATTGGAGGTGGGGCCAGCCAAAACCTTGGTATTGGAGGCGGGCCCAACCAAAACCATGTTAACTGGAGGCGGGGCTGCCAAAACCATGGTATTGGAGGCGGGGCCAGCCAAAACCATGGTATTGGAGGCGGGGCCAGCCAAAACCATGGTATTGGAGGCGGGGCCAGCCAAAACCATGCTATTGGAGGCGGGGCCTGCCAAAACCATGGTATTGGAGGAGGGGCCTGCCAAGACCATGGTATTGGAGGCGGGGCCTGCCAAAACCATGGTATTGGAGGCGGGGCCTGCCAAAACCATGGTATTGGAGGCGGGGCCAGCCAAAACCATGGTACTGGAGGCGGGGCCAGCCAAAACCATGGTACTGGAGGCAGGACCATGGTACTGGAGGCGGGACCAGCCAAAACCATGGTACAGGAGACGGGACCAGCCATAACCATGGTATTGGAGGCAGGGCCAGACACATATTGTAGGCAGAGCATGGTATTGGAGGTGGGGCCTGCCAAAACCATGGTATTGGAGGCGGGGCCTGCCAAAACCATGGTATTGGAGGCGGGGCCAGCCAAAACCATGGTATTGGAGGCGGGGCCAGCCAAAACCATGGTATTGGAGGCGGGGCCAGCCAAAACCATGGTATTGGAGGCGGGGCCAGCCAAAACCATGTAACTGGTGGCGGGGCTGCCATAACCATGGTATTGGAGGCGGGGCCGGCCAAAACCTTGGTATTGGAGGCGGGCCCAACCAAAACCATGTAACTGGTGGTGGGGCTGCCATAACCATGGTATTGGAGGCGGGGCCAGCCAAAACCTTGGTATTGGAGGCGGGCCCAACCAAAATCATGTTAACTGGAGGCGGGGCTGCCAAAACTGTGGTTTTGGAGGCGGGGCCAGCCAAGGCCATGCTATTGGAGGCGGGGCCAGCCAAAACTATGGTATTGGAGGCGGGGCCAGCCAAAACTATGGTATTGGAGGCGGGGCCAGCCAAAACCAAGGTATTGGAGGCGGGGCCAGCCAAAACCAAGGTATTGGAGGCGGGGCCTGCCAAAACCATGGTATTGGAGGCGGGGCCAGGCAAAACCAGGGTATTGGAGGTGGGGCCTGCCAAAACCATGGTATTGGAGGCGGGGCTAGCCAAAACCATGGTATTGGAGGCAGGGCCAGCTAAAACCATGTAGCTGGAGGCGGGGCCTGCCAAAACCATTTAACTGGAGGTGGGGCCTGCCAAAAGCATGGTATTGGAGGCGGGGCTTTCCAAAACCATGGTATTGGAGGCGGTACCTGCCAAAACCATGGTATTGGAGGCAGGGCCAGCCAAAACCATGGTATTGGAGGCAGAGCCAGCCAAAACCATGTAACTGGAGGCAGCCAAAACCATGGTATTGGAGGCAGGGCCAGCCAAAACCATGGTATTGGAGCAAGGGCCAGCCAAAACCATGGTATTGGAGGCGGGGCCAGACAAATATTGGAGGCAGAGCATGGTATTGGAGGTGGGGTCAGAACCATGTATTAGATACGAGGCCAGCCAAACCCACGGTATTGGAGGCGGGGCCTGCCAAAACCATGGTATTGGAGGCGGGGCCTGCCGAAACCATGGTATTGGAGGCGGGGCCTGCCGAAACCATGGTATTGGAGGTGGGGCCTGCCGAAACCAGGGTATTGGAGGCAGGGCCAGGCAAAACCAGGGTATTGGAGGCGGGGCCAGGCAAAACCAGGGTATTGGAGGCAGGGCCAGGCAAAACCATGGTATTGGAGGCAGGGCCAGCCAAAACCATGCTATTGGAGGCAGGGCCTGCCAAAACCAACCATGGTATTGGAGGCGGGGCCTGCCAAAACCAACCATGGTATTGGAGGCGGGGCCAGCCAAAACCATGGTATTGGAGGCGGGGCCTGCCAAGAGGCGGGACCAGCCTAAACCATGGTATTGGAGGAGGGGCCTGCGAATACCATGGTATTGGAGGCAGGGCCAGACAAAACCATGGTATTGGAGGCGGGGCCTGCGAAAACCATGGTATTGGAGGCGGGGCCAGCCAAAACCATGGTATTGGAGGCGGGGCCAGCCAAAACCAACCATGGTATTGGAGTCGGGGCCTGCCAAAACCATGGTATTGGAGGCTGGGCCAGCCAAAACCATGTAACTGGAGGCGGGGCCAGCCAAAACCATGGTACTGGAGGTGGGGCCAGCCAAAACCATGGTACTGGAGGCGGGACCAGCCATAAACATGGTATTGGAGGCGGGGCCAAACACATATTGGAGGAAGAGCATGGTATTGGAGGTGGGGCCAGAACCATGGCATTGGATACGGGGCCTGCCAAACCCATGATATTGGAGGCGGGGTCTGCCAAAACCATGGTATTGGAGGCGGGGCCTGCCAAAACCATGGTATTGGAGGCAGTGGCTGGCAAAACCATGGTATTGGAGGCGGGGCCAGCCAAAACCATGTTAACTGGAGGCAGGGCCTGCCAAAACCATGGTATTGGAGGCAGGGCCTGCCAAAACCATGGAACTGGAGGCGGGGCAATCTGTAACCAAGGAACACCTTTTAACCATGGAACTGGAGGCGGGGCCAGCCAAAACCATGGTATTGGAGGCGGGGCCTGCCAAAACCATGGTATTGGAGGCGGGGCCTGCCAAAACCATGGTATTGGAGGCGGGGCCAGCCAAAACCATGGCACTGGAGGCGGGACCAGCCAAAACCATGGTACTGGAGGCGGGACCAGCCATAAACATCGTATTGGAGAAGGGGCCAGACACATATTGGAGGCAGAGCATGGTATTGGAGGTGGGGCCAGAACCATGGCATTGGATACTGGGCCTGCGGGGCCTGCCAAAACCATGGTATTTGAAGCAGGGCCTGCCAAAACCATGTTAACTGGAGGCAGGGCCTGCCAAAACCATGGAACTGGAGGCGGGGCAAGCTGTAACCAAGGAACACCTTGTAACCATGGAACTGGAGGCGGGGCCAGCCAAAACCATGGTATTGGAGGCGGGGCCAGCCAAAACCATGGTATTGGAGGCGGGGCCAGCCAAAACCATGGTATTGGAGGCGGGGCCAGCCAAAACCATGGTACTGGAGGCGGGACCAGCCAAAACCACGGTACTGGAGGCGGGACCAGCCATAAACATGGTATTGGAGAAGGGGCCAGACACATATTGGAGGCAGAGTATGGTATTGGAGGTGGGGCCAGAACCAATGCAATGGATACTGGGCCTGCCAAACCAATGATATTGGAGGCGGGGCCTGCCAAAACCATGGTATTTGAGGCGGGGCCTGCCAAAACCATGATATTGGAGGCGGGGCCTGTCAAAACCATGGAACTGGAGGCGGGGCAAGCTGTAACCAAGGAACACCTTGTAACCAAGGAACTGGAGGCGGGGCCTGCCAAAACCATGGTATTGGAGGCGGGGCCTGCCAAAACCATGGTATTGGAGGCGTGGCCTGCCAAAACCATGGTATTGGAGGCATGGCCTGCCAAAACCATGGTATTGGAGGCGGGGCCTGCCAAGAGGCGGGGCCTGCCAAAACCATGGTATTGGAGGCGGGGCCAGCCAAAACCATGTAACTGGTGGCGGGGCTGCCAAAACCATGGTATTGGAGGCGGGGCCAGCCAAAACCATGGTATTGGAGGCGAGCCAGCCAAAACCTTGGTATTGGAGGCGGGACCTACCAAAACCATGTTAACTTGATGCGGGGCCTGCCAAAACCCTGGTACTGGAGGCGGGGCCTGCCATAACCATGGTATTGGAGGCGGGGCCAGCCAAAACCTTGGTATTGGAGGCGGGCCCAACCAAAACCATGTTAACTGGAGGCAGGGCTGCCAAAACCATGGTATTGGAGGCGGGGCCTGCCAAAACCATGGTATTGGAGGTGGGGCCAGCCAAAACCTTGGTATTGGAGGCGGGACCAACCAAAACCATGTTAACTGGAGGCACGGCCTGCCAAAACCCTGGTATTGGAGGCGGGGCCTTCCATAACCCTGGTATTGGAGGCGGGGCTTGCCAAAACCATGGTATTGGAGGCAGGGCCTGCCAAAACTATGGTATTGGAGGCAGGGCCTGCCAAAACCATGGTGTTGGAGGCGGGGCCAGCCAAGGCCATGGCGTTCGAGGCGGGGCCAGCCTAAATCATGGCATGGGAGGCGGGGCCAGCCGAAACCATGGTATTGGAGATGGGGCCAGCCAAAACCATGGTATTGGAGGCGGGGCCAGCCAAAACCATGGTATTGGAGGCGGGGCCAGCCAAAACCATGCTATTGGAGGCGGGGCCTGCCAAAACCATGGTATTGGAGGAGGGGCCTGCCAAAACCATGGTATTGGAGGCGGGGCCTGCCAAAACCATGGTATTGGAGGCGGGGCCTGCCAAAACCATGGTATTGGAGGCGGGGCCAGCCAAAACCATGGTACTGGAGGCGGGGCCAACCAAAACCATGGTACTGGAGGCAGGACCATGGTACTGGAGGCGGGACCAGCCAAAACCATGGTACAGGAGACGGGACCAGCCATAACCATGGTATTGGAGGCAGGGCCAGACACATATTGTAGGCAGAGCATGGTATTGGAGGTGGGGCCTGCCAAAACCATGGTATTGGAGGCGGGGCCTGCCAAAACCATGGTATTGGAGGTGGGGCCTGCCAAAACCATGGTATTGGAGGCGGGGCCTGCCAAAACCATGGTATTGGAGGTCGGGCCTGCCAAAACCATGGTATTGGAGGCGGGGCCTGCCAAAACCATGGTATTGGAGGCGGGGCCTGCCAAAACCATGGTATTGGAGGCGGGGCCTGCCAAAACCATGGTATTGGAGGTCGGGCCTGCCAAAACCATGGTATTGGAGGCGGGGCCTGCCAAAACCATGGAACTGGAGGCGGGGCCAGCCAAAACCATGGCATTGGAGGCGGGGCCAGCCAAAACCATGGCATTGGAGGCGGGTCCTCCCAAGAGGCGGGACCAGCCAAAACCATGGTATTGGAGGCGGGGCCAGCTAAAACCATGTAACTGGAGGCGGGCCCGCTAAAACCATGGTATTGGAGGCGGGGCCAGCCAAAACCATGTAGCTGGAGGCGGGGCCTGCCAAAACCATGGTATTGGAGGCAGGGCCAGCCAAAACCATGGTATTGGAGGCGGGGCCAGCCAAAACCATGATATTGGAGGCGGGGCCAGCCAAAACCATGGTATTGGTTTCGGGGCCAGCCAAAACCATGGTATTGGAGGCCGGGCCAACCAAAACCATGGCATTGGAGGCGGGGCCTGCCAAAACCATGGTATTGGACGCGGGGCCTGCCAAAACCATGGACGCGGGGCCTGCCAAAACCAACCATGGTATTGGAGGCGGGGCCTGCCAAAACCATGGTAATGGAGGCTGGGCCAGCCAAAACCATGGTACTGGAGGTGGGGGCCAGCCAAAACCATGCCAAAACCATAGAACTGGAGGTGGGGCCAGCCAAAACCATGGTATTGGAGGTGGGGCCTGCCAAAACCTTGGTATTGGAGGCGGGGCCTGCCAAAACCATGGAACTGGAGGCGAGGCAAGCTGTATCCATGGTATTGGAGGCGGGGCCAGACCATGGTATTGGAGGCAGGGCCAGCCAAAACCATGGTATTGGAGGTGGGGCCTGGCAAAACTATGGTATTGGAGGCGGGGCCAGCCAAAACCATGGTCGTTGGAGGGGGGGGCAGCCAAAACCATGTTAACTGGAGGCAGGGCCTGCCAAAACCGTGGTATTGGAGGCGGGCCCTGCCAAAACCTTGGTATTGGAGGCGGGGTCTGCCAAAACCTTGGTATTGGAGGCAGGGACAGCCACAGTCATGTTAACTGGAGGCGGGGCCTGCCAAAACCCTGGTATTGGAGGCGGGGCCTGCCAAAACCATGGTATTGGAGGCAGGCCAGCTAAAACCCTGGTATTGGAGGCGGGTCCTGCCAAAACCCTGGCATTGGAGGCGGGGCCTTTCAAAACCATGGTATTGGAGGCGTGGCCAGCCAAAACCATGGAAATGGAGGCGGGCCAGCTACAACCATGGCGTTGGAGGCGGGGCCAGCCAAAACCATGGTGTTGGAGGTGGGGCGATGCAAAACCATGGCGTTGGAGACGGGGCCAGCTGAAACCATGGCATTGGAGATGGGGCCAGCTAAAACCATGGTATTGGAGGCGGGGCCAGCCAAAACCATAGTATTGGACGCGGGGCCAGCCAAAACCAGGGTATTGAGGCAGGGCCAGCCAAAACCATGGTATTGGAGGCGGGGTCAGCCAAAACCATGGTATTGGAGGCGGGGCCTGCAAAACCATGGTATTGGAGGTGGGGCCTGCCAAAACCATGTAACTGGAGGCGGGGCCAGCCAAAACTATGGTATTGGAGGCGGGGCCAGCCAAAACTATGGTATTGGAGGCGAGGACTGCCAAAACCATGGTATTGGAGGCAGGGCCTGCCAAAACCATGGTATTGGAGGCGGGGCCTGCCAAAACCAACCATGCTATTGGAGGCTGGGCCAGCCAAAACCATGGTATTGGAGGCGGGGCCAGCCAAAACCATGGTACTGGAGGTGGGACCGGCCAAAACCATGGTACTGGAGGCGGGACCAGACACATATTGGAGGCAGAGCATGGTATTGGAGGTGGGGCCAGAACCATGGCATTGGATACGGGGCCTGCCAAAACCAACCATGGAGGCGGGGCCTGCAAAAACCATGGTATTAGAGGCGGGGCCAGCCAAAACCATGGTATTGGAGGCGGGGTCAGCCAAAACCATGGTATTGGAGGCAGGGCCAGCCAAAACCATGGTATTGGAGGCGGGCCAGCTAAAACTATGGTATTGGAGGCGGGGCCAGCCGAAACCATGGTATTGGAGGTGGGGCCAGCCAAAACCATGGTATGGAGGCGTGGCCAGCCAAAACCATGGTATTGGAGGCAGGGCCAGCCAAAACCATGGTATTGGAGGCAGGGCCAGCCAAAACCATGGTATTGGAGGCGGGGCCAGCCAAAACCATGGTATTGGAGGCGGGGCCTTCCAAGAGGCGGGGCCAGCCAAGACCCTGGTATTGGAGGCGGGGCCAACTAAAACCATGGTATTGGAGGCGGGGCCAGCCAAAACCATGGTATTGGAGCCGGGGCCAGCCAAAACCATGGTATTGGAGGCGGGGCCAGCCAAAACCATGTTAACTGGAGGCGGGGCCTGCCAAAACCATGGCATTGGAGGCGGGGCCTGCCAAAACCATGGTATTGGAGGCGGGGCCTGCCAAAACCATGGTATTGGAGGCGGGGCCAGCCAAAACTCTGGTATTGGAGGCGGGGTCAGCCAAAACCATGGTATTGGAGGCGGGGCCAGCCAAAACCATGGTATTGGAGGCGGGGCCTGCCAAAACCATGGTATTGGAGGCAGGCCAGCTAAAACTATGGTATTGGAGGCGGGGACAGCCGAAACCATGGTATTGGAGGCGGGGCCAGCCAAAACCATGGTATTGGAGGTGGGGCCAACTAAAACCATGGTACTGGAGGCGGGGCCAGCGAAAACCATGGTATTGGAGGCGGGGCCAGCGAAAACCATGGTATTGGAGGCGGGGCCAGCCATAACTATGGTATTGGAGGCGGGGCCAGCCAAAACTATGGTATTGGAGGTGGGGCCAGCCAAAACCATGGTTTTGGAGGCGGGGCCTGCCAAAACCAACCATGGTATTGGAGGCGGGGCCTGCCAAAACCATGGTATTGGAGGCGGGGCCAGCCAACACCATGTAACTGGAGGCAGGGACAGCCAAAACCATGGTATTGGAGGTGGGGCCTGCCAAAACCATGTAACTGGAGGCGGGGCCAGACAAAACTATGGTATTGGAGGCGGGGCCAGCCAAAACTATGGTATTGGAGGCGAGGACTGCCAAAACCATGGTATTGGAGGCAGGGCCTGCCAAAACCATGGTATTGGAGGCGGGGCCTGCCAAAACCAACCATGCTATTGGAGGCTGGGCCAGCCAAAACCATGGTATTGGAGGCGGGGCCAGCCAAAACCATGGTACTGGAGGCGGGACCAGCCAAAACCATGGTACTGGAGGCGGGACCAGACACATATTGGAGGCAGAGCATGGTATTGGAGGTGGGGCCAGAACCATGGCATTGGATACGGGGCCTGCCAAAACCAACCATGGAGGCGGGGCCTGCAAAAACCATGGTATTAGAGGCGGGGCCAGCCAAAACCATGGTATTGAAGGCGGGGCCAGCCAAAACCATGGTATTGGAGGCAGGGCCAGCCAAAACCATGGTATTGGAGGCGGGCCAGCTAAAACTATGGTATTGGAGGCGGGGCCAGCCGAAACCATGGTATTGGAGGTGGGGCCAGCCAAAACCATGGTATGGAGGCAGGGCCAGCCAAAACCATGGTATTGGAGGCAGGGCTAGCCAAAACCATGGTATTGGAGGTGGGGCCAGCCAAAACCATGGTATTGGAGGCGGGGCCTTCCAAGAGGCGGGGCCAGCCAAGACCATGGTATTGGAGGCGGGGCCAACTAAAACCATGGTATTGGAGGCGGGGCCAGCCAAAACCATGGTATTGGAGGCGGGGCCAGCCAAAACCATGTTAACTGGAGGCGGGGCCTGCCAAAACCATGGTATTGGAGGCGGGGCCTGCCAAAACCATGGTATTGGAGGCGGGGCCAGCCAAAACCATGGTATTGGAGGCGGGGCCAGCCAAAACCATGGTATTGGAGGCGGGGACAGCCGAAACCATGGTATTGGAGGCGGGGCCAGCCAAAACCATGGTATTGGAGGCGGGGCCAACTAAAACCATGGTACTGGAGGCGGGGCCAACTAAAACCATGGTACTGGAGGCGGGGCCAGCGAAAACCATGGTATTGGAGGTGGGGCCAGCGAAAACCATGGTATTGGAGGCGGGGCCAGCCATAACTATGGTATTGGAGGCGGGGCCAGCCAAAACTATGGTATTGGAGGCGGGGCCAGCCAAAACCATGGTATTGGAGGCGGGGCCTGCCAAAACCAACCATGGTATTGGAGGCGGGGCCTGCCAAAACCATGGTATTGGAGGCGGGGCCAGCCAACACCATGTAACTGGAGGCGGGGACAGCCAAAACCATGGTATTCAAGGCGGGGCCAGCCAAAACCATGTAACTGGAGGCGGGGCCAGTTAAAACCATGGTATTGGAGGCGGGGCCAGCCAAAACCATGTTATTGGAGGCGGGGCCAGCCAAAACCATGGTATTGGAGGCGGGGCCAGCCAAAACCATGGTATTGGAGGCGGGGCCAGCCAAAAGCATGGTATTGGAGGCAGGGCCAGCCAAAACCATGGTATTGGAGGCAGGGCCAGCCAAAACCATAAACCATGGTATTGGAGGCGGGGCCTACCAAAACTATGGTATTGGAGGCGGGGCCTGCCAAAACCATGGTATTGGAGGCGGGGCCTGCCAAAACTATGGTATTGGAGGCAGGGCCAGCCAAAACCATAAACCATGGTATTGGAGGCGGGGCCAGCCAAAACCATGGTATTGGAGGACTATGGTATTGGAGGCGGGGCCAGCGAAAACCATGGTATTGGAGGCGGGGCCAGCCAAAACCATGGTATTGGAGGACCATGGTATTGGAGACAGGGCCAGCAAAAACCATGGTATTGGAGGCGGGGCCCGCGAAAACCATGGTATTGGAGGCGGGGCCAGCCAAAACCATGGTATTGGATGCGGGTACAGCCAAAACCATGGTGTTGGAGGCGGGGCCTGCCAAAACCATGGTGTTGGAGGCGGGGCCAGCGAAAACCATGGTGTTGGAGGCGGGGCCAGCCAAAACCATGGTATTGGAGGCAGGGCGAGCCAAAACTATGGTATTGGAGGCGGGGCCTGCCTAAACCATGGTATTGGAGGCTGGGCCTGCCAAAACCATGGTATTGGAGGCGGGGCCAGCCAAAACCATGGTATTGGAGGCGGGTCCAGCCAAAACCATGGTACTGGAGGCGGGGCCTGCCAAAACCATGGTACTGGAGGCGGGGCCAGCCAAAACCATGGTACTGGAGGCGGGACCAGCCATAACCATCGTATTGGATGCGGGGCCAGATACATATTGGAAGCAGAGCATGGTATTGGAGGTGGGGCCAGAACCATGGTATTGGAGGCGGGGCCAACCATGGTATTGGAGGCGAGGCCTGCCAAAACCATGGTATGGAGGCGGGGCCAGCCAAAAGCATGGTATTTCTAGGTGGGGCCAGCCAAAAGCATGGTATTGGAGGCGGGGCCAGCCAAAACCATGGTATTGGAGGCAGGGCCAGCCAAAACCATAAACCATGGTATTGGAGGCAGGGCCAGCCAAAACCATGTTATTGGAGGCGGGGCCAGCCAAAACCATGGTATTGGAGGCGGGGCCAGCCAAAAGCATGGTATTTCTAGGTGGGGCCAGCCAAAAGCATGGTATTGGAGGCGGGGCCAGCCAAAAGCATGGTATTGGAGGTGGGGCCAGCCAAAAGCATGGTATTGGAGGCGGGGCCAGCCAAAACCATGGTATTGGAGGCGGGGCCAGCCAAAACCATGGTATTGGAGGCGGGGCCAGCCAAAACCATGGTATTGGAGGCGGGGCCACTGAAAACCATGGTATTGGAGACGGGGCCAGCCAAAACCATGGTATTGGAGGCGGGGCCAGCCAAAACCATGGTTTTGGAGGCGGGGCCAGCCAAAACTATGGTATTGGAGGTGCGGCCTGCCAAAACCATGGTATTGGAGGCGGGGCCTGCCAAAACCAACCATGGTATTGGAGGCGGGCCTGCCAAAACCATGGTATTGGAGGCTGGGCCAGCCAAAACCATGTAACTGGAGGCGGGGCCGGCCAAAACCATGGTATTGGAGGCGGGGCCAGCCAAAACCATTGTATTGGAGGCGGGGCCAGCCAAAACCATGGTACTGGAGGCGGGGCCAGCCAAAACCATGGTACTGGAGGCGGGACCAGCCATAACCATGGTATTGGATGCGGGGCCAGACACATATTGGAAGCAGAGCATGGTATTGGAGGTGGGGCCAGAACCATGGCATTGGATACGGGGCCTGCCAAACCCATGATATTGGAGGCGGGGCCAGCCAAAACCATGGTACTGGAGGCGGGGCCAGCCAAAACCATGGTACTGGAGGCGGGACCAGCCAAAACCATGGTACTGGAGGCGGGACCAGACCCATATTGGAGGCAGAGCATGGTATTGGAGGTGGGGCCAGAACCATGGCATTGGATACGGGGCCTGCCAAAACCAACCATGGAGGCGGGGCCTGCAAAAACCATGGTATTAGAGGCGGGGCCAGCCAAAACCATGGTATTGGAGGCGGGGCCAGCCAAAACCATGGTATTGGAGGCAGGGCCAGCCAAAACCATGGTATTGGAGGCGGGCCAGCTAAAACTATGGTATTGGAGGCGGGGCCAGCCGAAACCATGGTATTGGAGGTGGGGCCAGCCAAAACCATGGTATGGAGGCAGGGCCAGCCAGAACCATGGCATTGGATACGGGGCCTGCCAAACCCATGATATTGGAGGCGGGGCCAGCCAAAACCATGGTACTGGAGGCGGGACCAGCCAAAACCATGGTACTGGAGGCGGGACCAGACCCATATTGGAGGCAGAGCATGGTATTGGAGGTGGGGCCAGAACCATGGCATTGGATACGGGGCCTGCCAAAACCAACCATGGAGGCGGGGCCTGCAAAAACCATGGTATTAGAGGCGGGGCCTGCCAAAACCATGGTATTGGAGGCGGGGCCAGCCAAAACCATGGTATTGGATGCAGGGCCAGCCAAAACCATGGTATTGGAGGCGGGCCAGCTAAAACTATGGTATTGGAGGCGGGGCCAGCCGAAACCATGGTATTGGAGGTGGGGCCAGCCAAAACCATGGTATGGAGGCGTGGCCAGCCAAAACCATGGTATTGGAGGCAGGGCCAGCCAAAACCATGGTATTGGAGGCGGGGCCTTCCAAGAGGCGGGGCCAGCCAAGACCCTGGTATTGGAGGCGGGGCCAACTAAAACCATGGTATTGGAGGCGGGGCCAGCCAAAACCATGGTATTGGAGCCGGGGCCAGCCAAAACCATGGTATTGGAGGCGGGGCCAGCCAAAACCATGTTAACTGGAGGCGGGGCCTGCCAAAACCATGGTATTGGAGGCGGGGCCTGCCAAAACCATGGTATTGGAGGCGGGGCCTGCCAAAACCATGGTATTGGAGGCGGGGCCAGCCAAAACTCTGGTATTGGAGGCGGGGTCAGCCAAAACCATGGTATTGGAGGCGGGGCCAGCCAAAACCATGGTATTGGAGGCAGGCCAGCTAAAACCATGGTATTGGAGGCGGGGACAGCCGAAACCATGGTATTGGAGGCGGGGCCAGCCAAAACCATGGTATTGGAGGCGGGGCCAACTAAAACCATGGTACTGGAGGCGGGGCCAGCGAAAACCATGGTATGGAGGCGGGCCCAGCCAAAACCATGGTATTGGAGGCAGGGCCAGCCAAAACCATGGTATTGGAGGTGGGGCCAGCCAAAACCATGGTAATGGAGGCGGGGCCTTCCAAGAGGCGGGGCCAGCCAAGACCATGGTATTGGAGGCGGGGCCAACTAAAACCATGGTATTGGAGGCGGGGCCAGCCAAAACCATGGTATTGGAGGCGGGGCCAGCCAAAACCATGTTAACTGGAGGCGTGGCCTGCCAAAACCATGGTATTGGAGGCGGGGCCTGCCAAAACCATGGTATTTGAGGCGGGGCCAGCCAAAACCATGGTATTGGAGGCGGGGCCAGCCAAAACCATGGTATTGGAGGCGGGGACAGCCGAAACCATGGTATTGGAGGCGGGGCCAGCCAAAACCATGGTATTGGAGGCGGGGCCAACTAAAACCATGGTACTGGAGGCGGGGCCAACTAAAACCATGATATTGGAGGCGGGGCCAGCGAAAACCATGGTATTGGAGGCGGGGCCAGCGAAAACCATGGTATTGGAGGCGGGGCCAGCCATAACTATGGTATTGGAGGCGGGGCCAGCCAAAACTATGGTATTGGAGGCGGGGCCTGCCAAAACCATGGTATTGGAGGCGGGGCCTGCCAAAACCAACCATGGTATTGGAGGCGGGGCCTGCCAAAACCATGGTATTGGAGGCGGGGCCAGCCAACACCATGTAACTGGAGGCGGGGACAGCCAAAACCATGGTATTCAAGGCGGGGCCAGCCAAAACCATGTAACTGGAGGCGGGGCCAGTTAAAACCATGGTATTGGAGGCGGGGCCAGCCAAAACCATGTTATTGGAGGCGGGGCCAGCCAAAACCATGGTACTGGAGGCGGGGCCAGCCAAAACCATGGTATTGGAGGCGGGGCCAGCCAAAAGCATGGTATTGGAGGCAGGGCCAGCCAAAACCATGGTATTGGAGGCAGGGCCAGCCAAAACCATAAACCATGGTATTGGAGGCGGGGCCTGCCAAAACTATGGTATTGGAGGCGTGGCCTGCCAAAACCATGGTATTGGAGGCGGGGCCTGCCAAAACTATGGTATTGGAGGCAGGGCCAGCCAAAACCATAAACCATGGTATTGGAGGCGGGGCCAGCCAAAACCATGGTATTGGAGGACTATGGTATTGGAGGCGGGGCCAGCGAAAACCATGGTATTGGAGGCGGGGCCAGCCAAAACCATGGTATTGGAGGACCATGGTATTGGAGACAGGGCCAGCAAAAACCATGGTATTGGAGGCGGGGCCAGCGAAAACCATGGTATTGGAGGCGGGGCCAGCCAAAACCATGGTATTGGATGCGGGTACAGCCAAAACTATGGTATTGGAGGCGGGGCCTGCCAAAACCATGGTGTTGGAGGCGGGGCCAGCGAAAACCATGGTATTGGAGGCGGGGCCAGCCAAAACCATGGTATTGGAGGCAGGGCGAGCCAAAACTATGGTATTGGAGGCGGGGCCTGCCTAAACCATGGTATTGGAGGCTGGGCCTGCCAAAACCATGGTATTGGAGGCGGGGCCAGCCAAAACCATGGTATTGCAGGCGGGTCCAGCCAAAACCATGGTACTGGAGGCGGGGCCAGCCAAAACCATGGTACTGGAGGCGGGGCCAGCCAAAACCACTGGAGGCGGGACCAGCCATAACCATCGTATTGGATGCGGGGCCAGATACATATTGGAAGCAGAGCATGGTATTGGAGGTGGGGCCAGAACCATGGTATTGGAGGCGGGGCCAACCATGGTATTGGAGGCGAGGCCTGCCAAAACCATGGTATGGAGGCGGGGCCAGCCAAAAGCATGGTATTTCTAGGTGGGGCCAGCCAAAAGCATGGTATTGGAGGCGGGGCCAGCCAAAACCATGGTATTGGAGGCAGGGCCAGCCAAAACCATAAACCATGGTATTGGAGGCAGGGCCAGCCAAAACCATGTTATTGGAGGCGGGGCCAGCCAAAACCATGGTATTGGAGGCGGGGCCAGCCAAAAGCATGGTATTTCTAGGTGGGGCCAGCCAAAAGCATGGTATTGGAGGCGGGGCCAGCCAAAAGCATGGTATTGGAGGTGGGGCCAGCCAAAAGCATGGTATTGGAGGCGGGGCCAGCCAAAACCATGGTATTGGAGGCGGGGCCAGCCAAAACCATGGTATTGGAGGCGGGGCCAGCCAAAACCATGGTATTGGAGGCGGGGCCACTGAAAACCATGGTATTGGAGACGGGGCCAGCCAAAACCATGGTATTGGAGGCGGGGCCAGCCAAAACCATGGTTTTGGAGGCAGGGCCAGCCAAAACTATGGTATTGGAGGTGCGGCCTGCCAAAACCATGGTATTGGAGGCGGGGCCTGCCAAAACCAACCATGGTATTGGAGGCGGGCCTGCCAAAACCATGGTATTGGAGGCTGGCCCAGCCAAAACCATGTAACTGGAGGCGGGGCCGGCCAAAACCATGGTATTGGAGGCGGGGCCAGCCAAAACCATTGTATTGGAGGCGGGGCCAGCCAAAACCATGGTACTGGAGGCGGGGCCAGCCAAAACCATGGTACTGGAGGCGGGACCAGCCATAACCATGGTATTGGATGCGGGGCCAGACACATATTGGAAGCAGAGCATGGTATTGGAGGTGGGGCCAGAACCATGGCATTGGATACGGGGCCTGCCAAACCCATGATATTGGAGGCGGGGCCAGCCAAAACCATGGTACTGGAGGCGGGACCAGCCAAAACCATGGTACTGGAGGCGGGACAAGACCCATATTGGAGGCAGAGCATGGTATTGGAGGTGGGGCCAGAACCATGGCATTGGATACGGGGCCTGCCAAAACCAACCATGGAGGCGGGGCCTGCAAAAACCATGGTATTAGAGGCGGGGCCAGCCAAAACCATGGTATTGGAGGCGGGGCCAGCCAAAACCATGGTATTGGAGGCAGGGCCAGCCAAAACCATGGTATTGGAGGCGGGCCAGCTAAAACTATGGTATTGGAGGCGGGGCCAGCCGAAACCATGGTATTGGAGGTGGGGCCAGCCAAAACCATGGTATGGAGGCGTGGCCAGCCAAAACCATGGTATTGGAGGCAGGGCCAGCCAAAACCATGGTATTGGAGGCGGGGCCTTCCAAGAGGCGGGGCCAGCCAAGACACTGGTATTGGAGGCGGGGCCAACTAAAACCATGGTATTGGAGGCGGGGCCAGCCAAAACCATGGTATTGGAGCCGGGGCCAGCCAAAACCATGGTATTGGAGGCGGGGCCAGCCAAAACCATGTTAACTGGAGGCGGGGCCTGCCAAAACCATGGTATTGGAGGCGGGGCCTGCCAAAACCATGGTATTGGAGGCGGGGCCTGCCAAAACCATGGTATTGGAGGCGGGGCCAGCCAAAACTCTGGTATTGGAGGCGGGGTCAGCCAAAACCATGGTATTGGAGGCGGGGCCAGCCAAAACCATGGTATTGGAGGCGGGGCCTGCCAAAACCATGGTATTGGAGGCAGGCCAGCTAAAACTATGGTATTGGAGGCGGGGACAGCCGAAACCATGGTATTGGAGGCGGGGCCAGCCAAAACCATGGTATTGGAGGCGGGGCCAACTAAAACCATGGTACTGGAGGCGGGGCCAGCGAAAACCATGGTATTGGAGGCGGGGCCAGCGAAAACCATGGTATTGGAGGCGGGGCCAGCCATAACTATGGTATTGGAGGCGGGGCCAGCCAAAACTATGGTATTGGAGGCGGGGCCAGCCAAAACCATGGTATTGGAGGCGGGGCCTGCCAAAACCAACCATGGTATTGGAGGCGGGGCCTGCCAAAACCATGGTATTGGAGGCGGGGCCAGCCAACACCATGTAACTGGAGGCAGGGACAGCCAAAACCATGGTATTGGAGGTGGGGCCTGCCAAAACCATGTAACTGGAGGCGGGGCCAGCCAAAACCATGGTATTGGAGGCGGGACCTGCCAAAACCAACCATGGTATTGGAGGCGGGGCCTGCCAAAACCACGGTATTGGAGGCGGGGCCAGCCAACACCATGTAACTGTAGGCGGGGACAGCCAAAACCATGGTATTCGAGGCGGGGCCAGCCAAAACCATGTAACTGGAGGCGGGGCCAGTTAAAATCATGGTATTGGAGGCGGGGCCAGCCTAAACCATGGTATTGGAGGCGGGGCCAGCCAAAACCATGGTATTGGAGGCCGGGCCAGCCAAAACCATGGTATTGGAGGCCGGGCCAGCCAAAAGCATGGTATTGGAGGCAGGGCCAGCCAAAACCATGGTATTGGAGGCAGGGCCAGCCAAAACCATAAACCATGGTATTGGAGGCGGGGCCAGCGAAAACCATGGTATTGGAGGACCATGGTATTGGAGGCGGGGCCAGCGAAAACCATTTTATTGGAGGCGGGGCCTGCCAAAACTATGGTATTGGAGGCGGGGCCTGCAAAAACCATGGTATTGGAGGCGGGGCCTGCCTAAACTATGGTATTGGAGGCAGGGCCAGCCAAAACCATAAACCATGGTATTGGAGGCGGGGCCAGCCAAAACCATGGTATTGGAGGACTATGGTATTGGAGGCGGGGCCAGCGAAAACCATGGTATTGGAGGTGGGGCCAGCGAAAACCATGGTATTGGAGGCGGGGCCAGCCAAAACTATGGTATTGGAGGCGGGGCCAGCCAAAACTATGGTATTGGAGGCGGGGCCTGCCAAAACCATGGTATTGGAGGCGGGGCCAGCGAAAACCATGGTATTGGAGGCAGGGCCAGCCAAAACCATGGTATTGGAGGCGGGGCCAGCCAAAACTATGGTATTGGAGGCGGGGCCTGCCTAAACCATGGTATTGGAGGCGGGGCCTGCCAAAACCAACCATGGTATTGGAGGCGGGCCTGCCAAAACCATGGTATTGGAGGCGGGGCCAGCCAAAACCATGGTATTGGAGGCGGGGCCAGCCAAAACCATGGTACTGGAGGCGGGGCCAGCCAAAACCATGGTACTGGAGGCGGGGCCAGCCAAAACCATGGTACTGGAGGCGGGACCAGCCATAACCATGGTATTGGATGCGGGGCCAGACACATATTGGAAGCAGAGCATGGTATTGGAGGTGGGGCCAGAACCATGGTATTGGAGGCGGGGCCAACCATGGTATTGGAGGCGAGGCCTGCCAAAACCATGGTATGGAGGCGGGGCCAGCCAAAAGCATGGTATTTCTAGGTGGGGCCAGCCAAAAGCATGGTATTGGAGGCGGGGCCAGCCAAAAGCATGGTATTTCTAGGTGGGGCCAGCCAAAAGCATGGTATTGGAGGCGGGGCCAGCCAAAAGCATGGTATTGGAGGTGGGGCCAGCCAAAAGCATGGTATTGGAGGCGGGGCCAGCCAAAACCATGGTATTGGAGGCAGGGCCAGCCAAAACCATAAACCATGGTATTGGAGGCGGGGCCAGCCAAAACCATGCTATTGGAGGCGGGGCCAGCCAAAACCATGGTATTGGAGGCGGGGCCAGCGAAAACCATGGTATTGGAGGCGGGGCCAGCGAAAACCATGGTATTGGAGACGGGGCGAGCCAAAACCATGGTATTGGAGGCGGGGCCAGCCAAAACCATGGTATTGGAGGCGGGGCCAGCCAAAACTATGGTATTGGAGGTGGGGCCTGCCAAAACCATGGTATTGGAGGCGGGGCCTGCCAAAACCAACCATGGTATTGGAGGCGGGCCTGCCAAAACCATGGTATTGGAGGCTGGGCTAGCCAAAACCATGTAACTGGAGGCGGGGCCGGCCAAAACCATGGTATTGGAGGTGGGGCCAGCCAAAACCATGGTACTGGAGGCGGGGCCAGCCAAAACCATGGTACTGGAGGCGGGGCCAGCCAAAACCATGGTACTGGAGGCGGGACCAGCCATAACCATGGTATTGGATGCGGGGCCAGACACATATTGGAAGCAGAGCATGGTACTGGAGGTGGGGCCAGAACCATGGCATTGGATACGGGGCCTGCCAAACCCATGATATTAGAGGCGGGACCAGCCAAAACCATGGTATTGGAGGCGGGGCCAGCCAAACCCATGGTATTGGAGGCGGGGCCAGCCAAAACCATGGTATTGGAGGCAGGGCCAGCCAGGGCCAGCCAAAACCATAAACCATGGTATTGGAGGCGGGGCCAGCTTAAACCATGGTATTGGAGGCGGGGCGAGCCAAAACCATGTTATTGGAGGCGGGGCGAGCCAAAACCATGGTATTGGAGGCGGGGCCAGCGAAAACCTTGGTATTGGAGATGGGGCGAGCCAAAACCATGGTATTGGAGGCGGGGCCAGCCAAAACTATGGTATTGGAGGCGGGGCCAGCCAAAACTATGGTATTGGAGGTGGGGCCTGCCAAAACCATGGTATTGGAGGCGGGGCCTGGCAAAACCAACCATGGTATTGGAGGCGGGCCTGCCAAAACCATGGTATTGGAGGCTGGGCCAGCCAAAACCATGTAACTGGAGGCGGGGCCAGCCAAAACCATGGTATTGGAGGCGGGGCCAGCCAAAACCATGGTACTGGAGGCAGTGCCAGCCAAAACCATGGTACTGGAGGCGGGACCAGCCATAACCATGGTATTGGATGCGGGGCCAGACACATATTGGAAGCAGAGCATGGTATTGGAGGTGGGGCCAGAACCATGGCATTGGATACGGGGCCTGCCAAACCCATGATATTGGAGGCGGGGCCAGCCAAAACCATGGTATTGGAGGCGGGGCCAGCCAAAACCATGGTATTGGAGGCTGGGCCAGCCAAAACCATGATATTGGAGGCGGGGCAAGCCAAAACCATGGTATTGGAGGCAGGGCCTGCCAAAACCATGGTATTGGAGGCAGGGCCTGCCAAAACCATGGTATTGGAGGCAGGGCCTGCCAAAACCATGGTATTGGAGGCGGGGCCAGCCAAAACCATGGTATGGAGGCGTGGCCAGTCAAAACCATGGTATGGAGGCGGGGCCAGCCAAAACCATGGTATTGGAGGCGGGGCCAGCCAAAACCATGGTATTGGAGGCGGGGCCAGCCAAAACCAACCATGGTATTGGAGGCCCCAAAACCATGGTATTGGAGGCGGGGCCAGCCAAAACCATGGTATTGGAAACGGGGCCTGCCAAAACAAAACCATGGTATTGGAGGCAGGGCCTGCCAAAACCAACCATGGTATTGGAGGCGGGGCCTGCCAAAACCATGGTATTGGAGGCTGGGCCAGCCAAAACCATGGTATTGGATGCGGGGCCTGCCAAAACCTTGGTATTGGAGGCGGGGCCAGCCAAAACCATGTTAACTGGAGGCGGCGCCTGCCAAAACCATGGTATTGGAGGCGGGGCCTGCCAAAACCATGGTTTGGAGGCGGGGCCAGCTAAAACTATGGTATTGGAGGCAGGGCCAGCCAAAACTATGGTATTGGAGGCGGGGCCAGCCAAAACCATGGTATTGGAGGCGGGGCCAGCCAAAATCATGGTATTGGAGGCGGGGCCAGCCAAAACCATGGTATTGGAGGCGGGGCCAGCCAAAACCATGGTATTGGAGGGGGGGGGGCAGCTAAACCATGGTATTAGAGGCAGGGCCAGCCAAAACCATGGTATTGGAGGCGGGGCCAGCTAAAAACTTGTAACTCCAGGCGGGGCCTGCCAAAACCGTGGTATTGGAGGCGGGACCTGCCAAAACCATGGTATCTGAGGCGGGGCCTGCCAAAACAAACCATGGTATTGGAGGCTGGGCCAGCCAAAACCATGGTATTGGAGGCTGGGCCAGCCAAAACCATGGTATTGGAGGCGGGACCAGCCAAAACCATGGTATTGGAGGCGGGGCCTGCCAAAACAAACCATGGTATTGGTGGCAGGGCCAGCCAAAACCATGGTATTGGAGGCAGGGCCAGCCAAAACCATGGTATTGGAGGCGGGGCAGTGCAAAACCATGGTATTGGAGGTGGAGCCTGCCAAAACCTTGGTATTGGAGACGGGGCATGCCAAAACCATGGTAATGGAGGCGGGGCCTGCCAAAACCATGTTAACTGGAGTCAGGGCCGGCTGTATCCATGGTATTGGAGGCAGGGCCTGCCAAAACCATGGTATTGGAGGCGTGGCCAGCCAAAACCATGGTATTGGAGGCGGGGTCAGCCAAAACCATGGTATTGGAGGGGGGGCCAGCCAAAACCATGGTATTGGAGGCAGGCCAGCTACAACTATGGTATTGGAGGCGGGGCCAGCCAAAACCATGGTATGGAGGCGGGAGGCGGGGCCAGCCAAAACCATGGTATTGGAGGCGGGGCCAGCCAAAACCATGGTATTGGAGGCGGCGCCTGCTAAGAGGCGGGACCAGCCAAAACCATGGAACTGGAGGTGGGGCAAGCTGTAACCAAGGAACACCTTGTAACCATGGTATTGGAGGCGGGGTCAGCCAAAACCATGGTATTGGAGGGGGGGCCAGCCAAAACCATGGTATTGGAGGCAGGCCAGCTACAACTATGGTATTGGAGGTGGGGCCAGCCAAAACCATGGTATGGAGGCGGGAGGCGGGGCCAGCCAAAACCATGGTATTGGAGGCGGGGCCAGCCAAAACCATGGTATTGGAGGCGGCGCCTGCTAAGAGGCGGGGCCAGCCAAAACCATGGTATTGGAGGCGGGGCCAGCAAAAACCATGGTATTGGAGGCGGGGCCAGCCAAAACCATGGTATTGGAGGCGGCGCCTGCTAAGAGGCGGGGCCAGCCAAAACCATGGAACTGGAGGTGGGGCAAGCTGTAACCAAGGAACACCTTGTAACCATGGAACTGGAGGCGGGCCAGCCAAAACCATGGCATTGGAAGCGGGGCCTGCCAAAACCATGGTATTGGAGGCGGGGCCTGCCAAGAGCCGGGGCCAGCCAAAACCATGGTATTGGAGGCGGGGCCAGCTTAAACCATGTAACTGGAGGCGGGGCCAGCTAAAACCATGGTATTGGAGGCGGGGCCAGCTAAAACCATGTAACTGGAGGCGGGGCCAGCTAAAACCATGGTATTGGAGGCGGGGCCTGCCAAAACCATGATATTGGAGGCGGGGCCAGCCAAAACCATGGTATTGGAGGCGGGGCCAGCCAAAACCATGGTATTGGAGGCGGGTCCAGCCAAAACCATGGTATTGGAGGTGGGGCCAGCCAAAACCATGGTATTGGAGGCGGGGCCAGCCAAAACCATGGTATTGGAGGCGGGGCCAGCCAAAACCATGGTATTGGAGGCAGGCCAGCTACAACTATGGTATTGGAGGCGGGGCCAGACGAAACCATAGTATTGGAGGCGGGGCCAGCCAAAACCATGGTATGGAGGCGGGGCCAGCCAAAACCATGGTATTGGAGGCGGGGCCAGTCAAAACCATGGTATTGGAGGCGGGGCCTGCCAAGAGGCGGGGCCAGCCAAAACCATGGTATTGGAGGCGGGGCCAGCCAAAACCATGGTATTGGAGGCGGGGCCTGCCAAGAGGCGGGGCCAGCCAAAACCATGGTATTGGAGGCGGAGCCAGCCAAAACCATGATATTGGAGGCGGGGCCTGCCAAGAGGCGGGGCCAGCCAAAACCATGGTATTGGAGGCGGGGCCAGCCAAAACCATGGTATTGGAGGCGGGGCCTGCCAAGAGGCAGGGCAAGCCAAAACCATGGCATTGGAGGCGGGGCCTGCCAAAACCATGGTATTGGAGGCGGGGCCTGCCAAAACCATGGTACTGGAGGCGGGACCAGCCAAAACCATGGTTCTGGAGGCGGGGCCAAACACATATTGGAGGCAGAGCATGGTATTGGAGGTGGGGCCAGAACCATGGCATTGGATACAGGGCCTGCCAAAACCATGGTATTGGAGGCGGGGCCTGCCAAAATCATGGTATTTAAGGCGGGGCCTGCCAAAACCATGGTATTGGAGGCGGGGCCAACCATGGTATTGGAGGCGGGGCCAGCCAAAACCATGGTATTGGAGGCGGGGCCAGCCAAAACCATGTTAACTGGAGGAGGGGCCAACCATGGTATTTGAGGCAGGGCCTGCCAAAACCATGGTATTGGAGGCGGGGCCAGCCAAAACCATGGTATTGGAGGCGCGGCCAGCCATAACCATGGTATTGGAGGCTGAGGCGGGGCCTGCCAAAACCATGGTATTGGAGGCAGGGCCTGCCAAAACCATGGTATTGGAGGCGGGGCCTGCCAAAACCAACCATGCTATTGGAGGCTGGGCCAGCCAAAACCATGGTATTGGAGGCGGGGCCAGCCAAAACCATGGTACTGGAGGCGGGACCAGCCAAAACCATGGTACTGGAGGCGGGACCAAACACATATTGGAGGCAGAGCATGGTATTGGAGGTGGGGCCAGAACCATGGCATTGGATACGGGGCCTGCCAAAACCAACCATGGAGGCGGGGCCTGCATAAACCATGGTATTAGAGGCGGGGCCAGCCAAAACCATGGTATTGGAGGCAGGGCCAGCCCAAACCATGGTATTGGAGGCGGGGCCTGCCAAAACCATGGTATTGGAGGCGGGCCAGCTAAAACTATGGTATTGGAGGTGGGGCCAGCCGAAACCATGGTATTGGAGGTGGGGCCAGCCAAAACCATGGTATGGAGGCGGGGCCAGCCAAAACCATGTTAACTGGAGGCGGGGCCTGCCAAAACCATGGTATTGGAGGCGGGGCCTGCCAAAACCATGGTATTGGAGGCGGGGCCTGCCAAAACCATGGTATTGGAGGCGGGGCCAGCCAAAACTCTGGTATTGGAGGCGGGGTCAGCCAAAACCATGGTATTGGAGGCGGGGCCAGCCAAAACCATGGTATTGGAGGCGGGGCCTGCCAAAACCATGGTATTGGAGGCAGGCCAGCTAAAACTATGGTATTGGAGGCGGGGACAGCCGAAACCATGGTATTCGAGGCGGGGCCAGCCAAAACCATGGTATTGGAGGCGGGGCCAACTAAAACCATGGTACTGGAGGCGGGGCCAGCGAAAACCATGGTATTGGAGGCGGGGCCAGCGAAAACCATGGTATTGGAGGCGGGGCCAGCCATAACTATGGTATTGGAGGCGGGGCCAGCCAAAACTATGGTATTGGAGGCGGGGCCAGCCAAAACCATGGTATTGGAGGCGGGGCCTGCCAAGAGGCGGGGCCAGCCAAAACCATGGTATTGGAGGCGGGGCCAGCCAAAACCATGGTATTGGAGGCGGGGCCTGCCAAGAGGCGGGGCTAGCTAAAACCATGGTATTGGAGGCGGGGCCAGCCAAAACCATGGTATTGGAGGCGGGGCCTGCCAAGAGGCGGGGCCAGCCAAAACCATGGTATTGGAGGCGGGGCCAGCCAAAACCATGGTATTGGAGGCGGGCCTGCCAAGAGGCGGGGCCAGCCAAAACCATGGCATTGGAGGCGGGGCCTGCCAAAACCATCGTATTGGAGGCGGGGCCTGCCAAAACCATGCTATTGGAGGTGGGGCCTGCCAAAACCATGTTAACTGGAGGCGGGGCCAACCATGGTATTTGAGGCAGGGCCTGCCAAAACCATGGTATTGGAGGCGGGGCCAGCCAAAACCATGGTATTGGAGGCGCGGCCAGCCAAAACCATGGTATTGGAGGCTAAGGCGGGGCCTGCCAAAACCATGGTATTGGAGGCAGGGCCTGCCAAAACCATGGTATTGGAGGCGGGGCCTGCCAAAACCAACCATGCTATTGGAGGCGGGGCCAGCCAAAACCATGGTATTGGAGGCGGGGCCAGCCAAAACCATGGTACTGGAGGCGGGACCAGCCAAAACCATGGTACTGGAGGCGGGACCAAACACATATTGGAGGCAGAGCATGGTATTGGAGGCAGGCCAGCTAAAACTATGGTATTGGAGGCGGGGACAGCCGAAACCATGGTATTCGAGGCGGGGCCAGCCAAAACCATGGTATTGGAGGCGGGGCCAACTAAAACCATGGTACTGGAGGCGGGGCCAGCGAAAACCATGGTATTGGAGGCGGGGCCAGCGAAAACCATGGTATTGGAGGCGGGGCCAGCCATAACTATGGTATTGGAGGCGGGGCCAGCCAAAACTATGGTATTGGAGGCGGGGCCAGCCAAAACCATGGTATTGGAGGCGGGGCCTGCCAAGAGGCGGGGCCAGCCAAAACCATGGTATTGGAGGCGGGGCCAGCCAAAACCATGGTATTGGAGGCGGGGCCTGCCAAGAGGCGGGGCCAGCCAAAACCATGGTATTGGAGGCGGGGCCAGCCAAAACCATGGTATTGGAGGCGGGGCCTGCCAAGAGGCGGGGCCAGCCAAAACCATGGTATTGGAGGCGGGGCCAGCCAAAACCATGGTATTGGAGGCAGGCCTGCCAAGAGGCGGGCCAGCCAAAACCATGGCATTGGAGGCGGGGCCTGCCAAAACCATCGTATTGGAGGCGGGGCCTGCCAAAACCATGGTACTGGAGGCGGGACCAGCCAAAACCATGGTTCTGGAGGCGGGGCCAAACACATATTGGAGGCAGAGCATGGTATTGGAGGTGGGGCCAGAACCATGGCATTGGATACAGGGCCTGCCAAACCCATGATATTGGAGGCGGGGCCTGCCAAAACCATGGTATTGGAGGCGGGGCCTGCCAAAACCATGGTATTTAAGGCGGGGCCTGCCAAAACCATGCTATTGGAGGTGGGGCCTGCCAAAACCATGTTAACTGGAGGCGGGGCCAACCATGGTATTTGAGGCAGGGCCTGCCAAAACCATGGTATTGGAGGCGGGGCCAGCCAAAACCATGGTATTGGAGGCGCGGCCAGCCAAAACCATGGTATTGGAGGCAGGGCCTGCCAAAACCATGGTATTGGAGGCGGGGCCTGCCAAAACCAACCATGCTATTGGAGGCTGGGCCAGCCAAAACCATGGTATTGGAGGCGGGGCCAGCCAAAACCATGGTACTGGAGGCGGGACCAGCCAAAACCATGGTACTGGAGGCGGGACCAAACACATATTGGAGGCAGAGCATGGTATTGGAGGTGGGGCCAGAACCATGGCATTGGATACGGGGCCTGCCAAAACCAACCATGGAGGCGGGGCCTGCATAAACCATGGTATTAGAGGCGGGGCCAGCCAAAACCATGGTATTGGAGGCGGGGCCAGCCAAAACCATGGTATTGGAGGCGGGGCCAGCCAAAACCATGGTATTGGAGGCAGGGCCAGCCCAAACCATGGTATTGGAGGCGGGGCCTGCCAAAACCATGGTATTGGAGGCGGGCCAGCTAAAACTATGGTATTGGAGGCGGGGCCAGCCGAAACCATGGTATTGGAGGTGGGGCTAGCCAAAACCATGGTATGGAGGCGGGGCCAGCCAAAACCATGTTAACTGGAGGCGGGGCCTGCCAAAACCATGGTATTGGAGGCGGGGCCTGCCAAAACCATGGTATTGGAGGCGGGGCCTGCCAAAACCATGGTATTGGAGGCGGGGCCAGCCAAAACTCTGGTATTGGAGGCGGGGTCAGCCAAAACCATGGTATTGGAGGCGGGGCCAGCCAAAACCATGGTATTGGCGGCAGGCCAGCTAAAACTATGGTATTGGAGACGGGGACAGCCGAAACCATGGTATTCGAGGCGGGGCCAGCCAAAACCATGGTATTGGAGGCGGGGCCAACTAAAACCATGGTACTGGAGGCGAGGCCAGCGAAAACCATGGTATTGGAGGCGGGGCCAGCGAAAACCATGGTATTGGAGGCGGGGCCAGCCATAACTATGGTATTGGAGGCGGGGCCAGCCAAAACTATGGTATTGGAGGCGGGGCCAGCCAAAACCATGGTATTGGAGGCGGGACCTGCCAAAACCAACCATGGTATTGGAGGCGGGGCCTGCCAAAACCACGGTATTGGAGGCGGGGCCAGCCAACACCATGTAACTGGAGGCGGGGACAGCCAAAACCATGGTATTCGAGGCGGGGCCAGCCAAAACCATGTAACTGGAGGCGGGGCCAGTTAAAACCATGGTATTGGAGGCGGGGCCAGCCAAAACCATGGTATTGGAGGCGGGGCCAGCCAAAACCATGGTATTGGAGGCCGGGCCAGCCAAAAGCATGGTATTGGAGGCAGGGCCAGCCAAAACCATAAACCATGGTATTGGAGGCGGGGCCAGCGAAAACCATGGTATTGGAGGACCATGGTATTGGAGGCGGGGCCAGCGAAAACCATTTTATTGGAGGCGGGGCCTGCCAAAACTATGGTATTGGAGGCGGGGCCTGCAAAAACCATGGTATTGGAGGCGGGGCCTGCCTAAACTATGGTATTGGAGGCAGGGCCAGCCAAAACCATAAACCATGGTATTGGAGGCGGGGCCAGCCAAAACCATGGTATTGGAGGACTATGGTATTGGAGGCGGGGCCAGCGAAAACCATGGTATTGGAGGTGGGGCCAGCGAAAACCATGGTATTGGAGGCGGGGCCAGCCAAAACCATGGTATTGGATGCGGGGCCAGCCAAAACTATGGTATTGGAGGCGGGGCCTGCCAAAACCATGGTATTGGAGGCGGGGCCAGCGAAAACCATGGTATTGGAGGCGGGGCCAGCCAAAACCATGGTATTGGAGGCGGGGCCAGCCAAAACTATGGTATTGGAGGCGGGGCCTGCCTAAACCATGGTATTGGAGGCGGGGCCTGCCAAAACCAACCATGGTATTGGAGGCGGGCCTGCCAAAACCATGGTATTGGAGGCGGGGCCAGCCAAAACCATGGTATTGGAGGCGGGGCCAGCCAAAACCATGGTACTGGAGGCGGGCCCAGCCAAAACCATGGTACTGGAGGCGGGGCCAGCCAAAACCATGGTACTGGTGGCGGGACCAGCCATAACCATGGTATTGGATGCGGGGCCAGACACATATTGGAAGCAGAGCATGGTATTGGAGGTGGGGCCAGAACCATGGTATTGGAGGCGGGGCCAACCATGGTATTGGAGGCGAGGCCTGCCAAAACCATGGTATGGAGGCGGGGCCAGCCAAAAGCATGGTATTTCTAGGTGGGGCCAGCCAAAAGCATGGTATTGGAGGCGGGGCCAGCCAAAAGCATGGTATTTCTAGGTGGGGCCAGCCAAAAGCATGGTATTGGAGGCGGGGCCAGCCAAAAGCATTGTATTGGAGGTGGGGCCAGCCAAAAGCATGGTATTGGAGGCGGGGCCAGCCAAAACCATGGTATTGGAGGCGGGGCCAGCCAAAACCATAAACCATGGTATTGGAGGCGGGGCCAGCCAAAACCATGCTATTGGAGGCGGGGCCAGCGAAAACCATGGTATTGGAGGCGGGGCCAGCGAAAACCATGGTATTGGAGGCGGGGCCAGCGAAAACCATGGTATTGGAGACGGGGCGAGCCAAAACCATGGTATTGGAGGCGGGGCCAGCCAAAACCATGGTATTGGAGGCGGGGCCAGCCAAAACTATGGTATTGGAGGTGGGGCCTGCCAAAACCATGGTATTGGAGGCGGGGCCTGCCAAAACCAACCATGGTATTGGAGGCGGGCCTGCCAAAACCATGGTATTGGAGGCTGGGCTAGCCAAAACCATGTAACTGGAGGCGGGGCCGGCCAAAACCATGGTATTGGAGGTGGGGCCAGCCAAAACCATGGTATTGGAGGCGGGGCCAGCCAAAACCATGGTATTGGAGGCGGGGCCAGCCAAAACCATGATATTGGAGGCGGGGCCGGCCAAAACCATGGTATTGGAGCGGGGCCAGCCAAAACCATGGTATGGAGGCGGGGCCAGCCAAAACCATGGTATGGAGGCGGGGCCAGCCAAAACCATGGTATGGAGGCAGGGCCAGCCAAAACCATGGTATTGGAGGCGGGGCCAGCCAAAACCATGTTAACTGGAGGCGGGGCCTGCCAAAACCATGGTATTGGAGGCGGGGCCAGCCAAAACCATGGTATTGGAGGCGGGGCCTGCCAAAACCATGGTATTGGAGGCAGGCCAGCTAAAACTATGGTATTCGAGACGGGGACAGCCGAAACCATGGTATTCGAGGCGGGGCCAGCCAAAACCATGGTATTGGAGGCGGGGCCAACTAAAACCATGGTACTGGAGGCGAGGCCAGCGAAAACCATGGTATTGGAGGCGGGGCCAGCGAAAACCATGGTATTGGAGGCGGGGCCAGCCATAACTATGGTATTGGAGGCGGGGCCAGCCAAAACTATGGTATTGGAGGCGGGGCCAGCCAAAACCATGGTATTGGAGGCGGGACCTGCCAAAACCAACCATGGTATTGGAGGCGGGGCCTGCCAAAACCACGGTATTGGAGGCGGGGCCAGCCAACACCATGTAACTGGAGGCGGGTACAGCCAAAACCATGGTATTCGAGGCGGGGCCAGCCAAAACCATGTAACTGGAGGCGGGGCCAGTTAAAACCATGGTATTGGAGGTGGGGCCAGCCAAAACCATGGTATTGGAGGCGGGGCCAGCCAAAACCATGGTATTGGAGGCCGGGCCAGCCAAAAGCATGGTATTGGAGGCAGGGCCAGCCAAAACCATGGTATTGGAGGCAGGGCCAGCCAAAACCATAAACCATGGTATTGGAGGCGGGGCCAGCGAAAACCATGGTATTGGAGGACCATGGTATTGGAGGCGGGGCCAGCGAAAACCATTTTATTGGAGGCGGGGCCTGCCAAAACTATGGTATTGGAGGCGGGGCCTGCCTAAACTATGGTATTGGAGGCAGGGCCAGCCAAAACCATAAACCATGGTATTGGAGGCGGGGCCAGCCAAAACCATGGTATTGGAGGACTATGGTATTGGAGGCGGGGCCAGCGAAAACCATGGTATTGGAGGTGGGGCCAGCGAAAACCATGGTATTGGAGGCGGGGCCAGCCAAAACCATGGTATTGGATGCGGGGCCAGCCAAAACTATGGTATTGGAGGCGGGGCCTGCCAAAACCATGGTATTGGAGGCGGGGCCAGCGAAAACCATGGTATTGGAGGCGGGGCCAGCCAAAACCATGGTATTGGAGGCGGGGCCAGCCAAAACTATGGTATTGGAGGCGGGGCCTGCCTAAACCATGGTATTGGAGGCGGGGCCTGCCAAAACCAACCATGGTATTGGAGGCGGGCCTGCCAAAACCATGGTATTGGAGGCGGGGCCAGCCAAAACCATGGTATTGGAGGCGGGGCCAGCCAAAACCATGGTACTGGAGGCGGGGCCAGCCAAAACCATGGTACTGGAGGCGGGACCAGCCATAACCATGGTATTGGATGCGGGGCCAGACACATATTGGAAGCAGAGCATGGTATTGGAGGTGGGGCCAGAACCATGGTATTGGAGGTGGGGCCAGCCATGGTATTGGAGGCGAGGCCTGCCAAAACCATGGTATGGAGGCGGGGCCAGCCAAAAGCATGGTATTTCTAGGTGGGGCCAGCCAAAAGCATGGTATTGGAGGCGGGGCCAGCCAAAAGCATGGTATTTCTAGGTGGGGCCAGCCAAAAGCATGGTATTGGAGGCGGGGCCTGCCAAAACCATGCTATTGGAGGCGGGGCCAGCCAAAACCATGGTATTGGAGGTGCGGCCAGCCAAAACCATGGTATTGGAGGCTAAGGTGGGGCCTGCCAAAACCATGGTATTGGAGGCAGGGCCTGCCAAAACCATGGTATTGGAGGCGGGGCCTGCCAAAACCAACCATGCTATTGGAGGCTGGGCCAGCCAAAACCATGGTATTGGAGGCGGGGCCAGCCAAAACCATGGTACTGGAGGCGGGACCAGCCAAAACCATGGTACTGGAGGAGGGACCAAACACATATTGGAGGCAGAGCATGGTATTGGAGGTGGGGCCAGAACCATGGCATTGGATACGGGGCCTGCCAAAACCAACCATGGAGGCGGGGCCTGCATAAACCATGGTATTAGAGGCGGGGCCAGCCAAAACCATGGTATTGGAGGCGGGGCCAGCCAAAACCATGGTATTGGAGGCAGGGCCAGCCCAAACCATGGTATTGGAGGCGGGGCCTGCCAAAACCATGGTATTGGAGGCGGGCCAGCTAAAACTATGGTATTGGAGGCGGGGCCAGCCAAAACCATGGTATTGGAGGTGGGGCTAGCCAAAACCATGGTATGGAGGCGGGGCCAGCCAAAACCATGTTAACTGGAGGCGGGGCCTGCCAAAACCATGGTATTGGAGGCGGGGCCTGCCAAAACCATGGTATTGGAGGCGGGGCCAGCCAAAACTCTGGTATTGGAGGCGGGGCCAGCCAAAACTCTGGTATTGGAGGCGGGGTCAGCCAAAACCATGGTAAAGGAGGCGGGGCCAGCCAAAACCATGGTATTGGAGGCGGGGCCTGCCAAAACCATGGTATTGGAGGCAGGCCAGCTAAAACTATGGTATTGGAGACGGGGACAGCCGAAACCATGGTATTCGAGGCGGGGCCAGCCAAAACCATGGTATTGGAGGCGGGGCCAACTAAAACCATGGTACTGGAGGCGAGGCCAGCGAAAACCATGGTATTGGAGACGGGGCCAGCGAAAACCATGGTATTGGAGGCGCGGCCAGCCATAACTATGGTATTGGAGGCGGGGCCAGCCAAAACTATGGTATTGGAGGCGGGGCCAGCCAAAATCATGGTATTGGAGGCGGGACCTGCCAAAACCAACCATGGTATTGGAGGCGGGGCCTGCCAAAACCACGGTATTGGAGGCGGGGCCAGCCAACACCATGTAACTGGAGGCGGGGACAGCCAAAACCATGGTATTCGAGGCGGGGCAAGCCAAAACCATGTAACTGGAGGCGGGGCCAGTTAAAATCATGGTATTGGAGGCGGGGCCAGCCAAAACCATGGTATTGGAGGCGGGGCCAGCCAGAACCATGGTATTGGAGGCCGGGCCAGCCAAAAGCATGGTATTGGAGGCAGGGCCAGCCAAAACCATGGTATTGGGGGACCATGGTATTGGAGGCGGGGCCAGCGAAAACCATTTTATTGGAGGCGGGGCCTGCCAAAACTATGGTATTGGAGGTGGGGCCTGCAAAAACCATGGTATTGGAGGCGGGGCCTGCCTAAACTATGGTATTGGAGGCAGGGCCAGCCAAAACCATTGTATTGGAGGCGGGGCCAGCCAAAACCATGTTAACTGGAGGCGGGGCCTGCCAAAACCATGGTATTTGAGGCAGGGCCTGCCAAAACCATGGTATTGGAGGCGGGGCCCTCCAAAACCATGGTATTGGAGGCGGGCCAGCTAAAACCATGGTATTGGAGGCGGGGCCAGCCAAAACTATGGTATTGGAGGCGAGGCCAGCCAAAACCATGGTATTGGAGGCGGAGGCGGGGCCAGCCAAAACCATGGTATTGGAGGCGGGGCCAGCCAAAACCATGGTATTGGAGGCGGGGCCAGCCAAAACCATGGTATTGGAGGCGGGGCCAGTTAAAAACTTGTAACTGGAGGCGGGGCCTGCCAAAACTATGGGATTGGAGGCAGGGCCTGCCAAAACCATGGTATTGGAGGCGGGGCCTGCATGGTATTGGAGGCGGGGCCTGCCAAAACCATGGTATTGGAGGCGGGGCCTGCCAAAACCATGGTATTGGAGGCGGGACCAGTTAAAAACTTGTAACTGGAGGCGGGGCCTGCCAAAACTATGGGATTGGAGGCAGGGCCTGCCAAAACCATGGTATTGGAGGCGGGGCCTGCATGGTATTGGAGGCGGGGCCTGCCAAAACCATGGTATTGGAGGCTGGGCCAGCTAAAACCATGGTACTGGAGGCGGGACCAGCTAAAACTATGGTATTGGAGGCAGGGCCAGCTAAAACTATGGTATTGGAGGCAGGGCCAGCCAAAACCATGGTATTGGAGGCGGGGCCAGCCAAAACCATGGTATTGGAGGCGGGGCCACCCAAAACCATGGTATTGGAGGCGGGGCCAGCCATAACCATGGTATTGGAGGCGGAGCCAGACACATATTGGAGGCAGAGCATGGTATTGGAGGTGGGGCCAGAACCATGGCATTGGATACGGGGCCTGCCAAACCCAATTGGAGGCGGGGCCTGCCAAAACCATGGTATTGGAGGCGGGCCAGCCAAAACCATGGTATTGGAGGTGGGGCCAGCCAAAACCATGGTATTGGAGGCGGGGCCAGCCAAAACCATGTTAACTGGAGGCGGGGCCAGCCAAAACCATGGTATTGGAGGCGGGGCCTGCCAAAACCATGGTATTGGAGGCAGGGCCTGTCAAAACCATGGAACTGGAGGCGGGGCAAGCTGTAACCAAGGAACACCTTGTAACCATGGAACTGGAGGCGGGGCCTGCCAAAACCATGGTATTGGAGGCGGGGCCAGCGCAAAACCATGGTATTGGAGGTGTGGCCTGCCAAAACCATGGTATTGGAGGCGGGGCCTGCCCTGCCAAGAGTCGGGGCCAGCCAAAACCATGGTATTGGAGGCAGGGCCAGCCAAAACCATGTAACTGGAGGTGGGGCCAGCTAAAACCATGGTAATGGAGGCATTGCCAGCGAAAACCATGT
The DNA here is from genome assembly GCF_040938575.1 of Ambystoma mexicanum. NCBI lineage: Eukaryota > Metazoa > Chordata > Amphibia > Caudata > Ambystomatidae > Ambystoma > Ambystoma mexicanum. Next base: position 318,606,556 of record NC_090926.1, on the reverse strand, counting down.
AACTGGAGGCGGGGCCAGCCAAAACTATGGTATTGGAGGCGGGGCCTGCCAAAACCATTGGAGGCTGGGCCAGCCAAAACCATGGTATTGGAGGTGGGGCCAGCCAAAACCATGGTATTGGAGGCGGGGCCAGCCAAAACCATGGTATTGGAGGAGGGTCCAGCCAAAACCATGGTATTGGAGGCGGGACCAGCCAAAACCGTGGTATTGGAGGCGGGGCCAGCCAAAACCATGGTATTTGATGCGGGGCCAGCCAAAACCATGGTATTGGAGGCGGGGCCAGCCAAAACCATGGTACTGGAGGCAGGGCCAGCCAAAACCATGGTACTGGAGGCAGGGCCAGCCAAAACCATGGTACCGGAGGCGGGACCAGCCAAAACCATGGTACTGGAGGCAGGGCCAGACACATATTGGAGGCAGAGCATGGTATTGGAGGAGGGGCCAGAACCATGGCATTGGATATGGGGCCTGCCAAATCCATGATATGGGAGGCGGGGCCTGCCAAAACCATGGTATTGGAGGCGGGGCCAGCCAAAACCATGTTATTGGAGTTGGGGCACCCAAAACCATGGTATTGGAGGCGGGGCCTGCCAAAACCATGGTATTGGAGGCAGGGCCTGCAAAAACTATGGAACTGGAGGCAGGGCAAGCTGTAACCAAGGAACACCTTGTAACCATGGAACTGGAGGCAGGGCCAGCCAAAACCATGGTATTGGAGGCGGGGCCAGCGCAAAACCATGGTATTGGAGGTGGGGCCTGCCAAAACCATGGTATTGGAGGCGGGGCCTGCCAAAACCATGGTATTGGAGGCGGGGCCTGCCCTGCCAAGAGGCGGGGCCAGCCAAAAACCATGATATTGGAGGCGGGGCCTGCCAAAACCAACCATGGTATTGGAGGCGGGGCCAGCCAGAACCATGTAACTGGAGGCGGGGCCAGCCAAGACCATGGTATTGGAGGCGGGGCCTACCAAAACCAACCATGGTATTGGAGGCGGGGCCAGCCAGAACCATGGTATTGGAGGCGGGGCCAGCCAAAACCATGGTATTGGAGGCGAGGACTGCCAAAACCATGGTATTGGAGGCGGGGCCAGCCAAAACCATGGTATTGGAGGCGGGGCCAGCTAAAACCATGGTATTGGAGGCGGGGCCTGCCAAAACCATGGTATTGGAGGCGGGGCCTGCCAAAACCAACCATGCTATTGGAGGCTGGGCCAGCCAAAACCATGGTATTGGAGGCGGGGCCAGCCAAAACCATGATACCGGAAGCGGGACCAGCCAAAACCATGGTACTGGAGGCGGGGCCAGACACATATTGGAGGCAGAGCATGGTATTGGAGGTGGGGCCAGAACCATGGCATTGGAGGCGGGGCCTGCCAAAACCATGGTATTGGAGGCGGGGCCTGCCAAAACCATGGTATTGGAGGTAGGGCCTGCCAAAACCATGGTATTGGAGGCGGGGCCACCCAAAACCATGGTATTGGAGGCGGGGCCAGCCAAAACCATGTTAACTGGAGGCAGGGCCGGCCAAAACCATGGTATTGGAGGCGGGGCCTGCCAAAACCATGGTATTGGAGACGGCAGGGCCTGCCAAAACCATGGAACCGGAGGCGGGGCAAGTTGTAACCAAGAAACACCTTGTAACCATGGAACTGGAGGCGGCGCCAGCTGTATCCATGGTCTTGGAGGCGGGGCCTGCACAAACCATGGTATTGGAGGCAGGGCCAGCCAAAACCATGGTATTGGAGGCGGGGCCAGCCAAAACCATGGTATTGGAGGCGGGGCCAGCCAAAACCATGGTATTGGAGGTGGGGCACCCAAAACCATGGTATTGGAGGCGGGGCCTGCCAAAACCATGGTATTGGAGGCAGGGCCTGCAAAAACTATGGAACTGGAGGCAGGGCAAGCTGTAACCAAGGAACACCTTGTAACCATGGAACTGGAGGCAGGGCCAGCCAAAACCATGGTATTGGAGGCGGGGCCAGCGCAAAACCATGGTATTGGAGGTGGGGCCTGCCAAAACCATGGTATTGGAGGCGGGGCCTGCCAAAACCATGGTATTGGAGGCGGGGCCTGCCCTGCCAAGAGGCGGGGCCAGCCAAAAACCATGGTATTGGAGGCGGGGCCTGCCAAAACCAACCATGGTATTGGAGGCGGGGCCAGCCAGAACCATGTACCTGGAGGCGGGGCCAGCCAAAACCATGGTATTGGAGGCGGGGCCTACCAAAACCAACCATGGTATTGGAGGCGGGGCCAGCCAGAACCATGTAACTGGAGGCGGGGCCAGCCAAAACCATGGTATTGGAGGCGGGGCCAGCCAAAACCATGGTATTGGAGGCGAGGACTGCCAAAACCATGGTATTGGAGGCGGGGCCAGCCAAAACCATGGTATTGGAGGCGGGGCCAGCTAAAACCATGGTATTGGAGGCGGGGCCTGCCAAAACCATGGTATTGGAGGCGGGGCCTGCCAAAACCAACCATGCTATTGGAGGCTGGGCCAGCCAAAACCATGGTATTGGAGGCGGGGCCAGCCAAAACCATGATACTGGAAGCGGGAACAGCCAAAACCATGGTACTGGAGGCGGGGCCAGACAGATATTGGAGGCAGAGCATGGTATTGGAGGCGGGGCCTGCCAAAACCATGGTATTGGAGGTAGGGCCTGCCAAAACCATGGTATTGGAGGCGGGGCCACCCAAAACCATGGTATTGGAGGCGGGGCCAGCCAAAACCATGTTAACTGCAGGCAGGGCCGGCCAAAACCATGGTATTGGAGGCGGGGCCTGCCAAAACCATGGTATTGGAGACGGCGGAGCCTGCCAAAACCATGGAACCGGAGGCGGGGCAAGCTGTAACCAAGGAACACCTTGTAACCATGGAACTGGAGGCGGCGCCAGCTGTATCCATGGTCTTGGAGGCGGGGCCTGCACAAACCATGGTATTGGAGGCAGGGCCAGCCAAAACCATGGTATTGGAGGCGGGGCCAGCCAAAACCATGGTATTGGAGGCTGAGGCGTGGCCAGCCAAAACCATGGTTTTGGAGGCAGGGCCAGCCAAAACCATGGTATTGGAGGTGGGGCCAGCCAAAACCATGGTATTGGAGGCGGGTCCAGCCAAAACCATGTTAACTGGAGGCAGGGCCAGCCAAAACCATGGTATTGGAGGCGGGGCCTGCCAAAACCATGGTATTGGAGGCGGGGCATGCCAAGAGGCGGGGCCAGCCAAAACCATGGAACCGGAGGCGGGGCAAGCTGTAACCAAGGAACACCTTGTAACCATGGAACTGGAGGCGGCGCCAGCTGTATCCATGGTCTTGGAGGCGGGGCCTGCACAAACCATGGTATTGGAGGCAGGGCCAGCCAAAACCATGGTATTGGAGGCGGGGCCAGCCAAAACCATGGTATTGGAGGCTGAGGCGTGGCCAGCCAAAACCATGGTTTTGGAGGCAGGGCCAGCCAAAACCATGGTATTGGAGGTGGGGCCAGCCAAAACCATGGTATTGGAGGCGGGTCCAGCCAAAACCATGTTAACTGGAGGCGGGGCCAGCCAAAACCATGGTATTTGAGGCAGGACCTGCCAAAACCATGGTATTGGAGGCGGGGAAGGCCAAAACCATGGTATTGGAGGCGGGGCCAGCCAAAACTATGTTAACTGGAGGCGGGGCCAGCCAAAACCATGGTATTTGAGGCAGGGCCTGCCAAAACCATGGTATTGGAGGCGGGGCCAGCCAAAACCATGGTATTGGAGGCAGGGCCAGCAAAAACCATGGTACTGGAGGCGGGACCAGCCAAAACCATGGTACTGGAGGCGGGGCCAGACAAAACTATGGTATTGGAGGCGGGGCCAGCCAAAACCATGGTATTGGAGGCAGGGCTAGCCAAAACCATGGTATTGGAGGTGGGGCCAGCCAAAACCAACCATGGTATTGGAGGCGGGGCCAGCCAAAACCATGTTAATGGAGGCGGGGCCTGCCAAAACCAACTATGGTATTGGAGGCGGGGCCTGCCAAAACCAACCATGGTATTGGAGGCGGGGCCAGCCAGAACCATGTAACTGGAGGCGGGGCCAGCCAAAACCATGGTATTGGAGGCGGGGCCTACCAAAACCAACCATGGTATTGGAGGCGGGGCCAGCCAGAACCATGTAACTGGAGGCTGGGCCAGCCAAAACCATGGTATTGGATGCGGGGCCAGCCAAAACCATGGTATTGGAGGCGGGCCAGCCAAAACCATGGTACTGGAGGCGGGGCCAGCCAAAACCATGGTACTGGAGGCGGGACCATCCAAAACCATGATACTGGAGGCGGGACCAGCCATAACCATGGTATTGGAGGCGGCACCAGACACGTATTGGAGGTGGGGCCAGAACCATGGCATTGGATACGGGGCCTGCCAAACCCATGATATTGGAGGCGGGCCTGCCAAAACCATGGTATTGGAGGCGGGGCCTCCCCTGCCAAGAGGCAGGGCCAGCCAAAACCATGGTATTGGAGGTGGGGCCTGAACCATGGCATTGGATACGGGGCCAGCCAAAACCATGGTATTGGTGGCGGGGCCAGCCAAAACCATGGTATTGGAGGTGGGGCCAGCTAAAACCATGGTATTGGAGGTGTGGCCAGCCAAAACCATGTAACTGGAGGCGGCGCCAGCCAAAACCATGGTATTGGAGGCGGGGCCAGCCAACACCATGTTATTGGAGGCGGGGCCAGCCAAAACCATGGTATTGGAGGCGGGGCCTGCCAAGAGGCGGGGCCAACTAAAACCATGGTATTGGAGGCGGGGCCAGCCAAAACCATGGTATTGGAGGCGGGGCCAGGGAAAACCATGGTATTGGAGGCGGGGCCAGCCAAAACTATGGTATTGGAGGCAGGGCCAGCCAACACCATGGTATTGGAGGCGGGGCCTGCCAAAACCAACCATGGTATTGGAGGCGGGGCTTGCCAAAACCATGGTATTGGAGGCTGGGCCAGCCAAAACCATGTAACTGGAGGCGGGGCCAGCCAAAACCATGGTATTGGAGGCGGGGCCAGCCAAAACCATGGTATTGGAGGTGGTGCACCCAAAACCATGGTATTGGAGGCGGGGCCAGCCAAAACCATGTTAACTGGAGGCGGGGCCTGCCAAAACCATGGTATTGGAGGCGGGACCTGCCAAAACCATGGTATTGAAGGCAGGGCCTGCAAAAACCATGGAACTGGAGGCGGGGCAAGCTGTAACAAAGGAACACCTTGTAACCATGGAACTGGAGGCAGGGCCAGCCAAAACCATGGTATTGGAGGTGGGGCCTGCCAAAACCAGGGTATTGGAGGCGGGGCCTGCCCTGCCAAGAGGCAGGTCCAGCCAAAACCATAGTATTGGAGGCGGGGCCAGCCAAAACCATGGTATTGGAGGCGGGGCAGCCAAAACCATGTAACTGGAGGTGGGGCCAGCTAAAACCATGGTATTGGAGGCGGGGCCAGCCAAAACCATGGTATTGGAGGCGGGGCCAGCGCAAAACCATGGTATTGGAGGCGGGGCCAGCCAAAACCATGGTATTGGAGGCAGGCCAGCTACAACTATGGTATTGGAGGCGGGGCCAGCCGAAACCATGGTATTGGAGGCGGGGCCTGCCAAAACCAACCATGGTATTGGAGGCGGGGCTTGCCAAAACCATGGTATTGGAGGCTTGGCCAGCCAAAATCATGTAACTGGAGGCGGGGCCAGCCAAAACTATGGTATTGGAGGCGGGGCCAGCCAAAACCATGGTATTGGAGGCGGGGCCAGCCAAAACCATGTTAACTGGAGGCGGGCCTGCCAAAACCATGGTATTGGAGGCGGGACCTGCCAAAACCATGGTATTGAAGGCAGGGCCTGCAAAAACCATGGAACTGGAGGCGGGGCAAGCTGTAACCAAGGAACACCTTGTAACCATGGAACTGGAGGCAGGGCCAGCCAAAACCATGGTATTGGAGGTGGGGCCTGCCAAAACCATGGTATTGGAGGCGGGGCCTGCCCTGCCAAGAGGCAGGGCCAGCCAAAACCATAGTATTGGAGGCGGGGCCAGCCAAAACCATGGTATTGGAGGCGGGGCCAGCCAAAACCATGTAACTGGAGGTGGGGCCAGCTAAAACCATGGTATTGGAGGCCGTGCCAGCCAAAACCATGTAACTGGAGGTGGGGCCAGCTAAAACCATGGTATTGGAGGTGTGGCCAGCCAAAACCATGTAACTGGAGGCGGCGCCAGCCAAAACCATGGTATTGGAGGCGGGGCCAGCCAACACCATGTTATTGGAGGCGGGGCCAGCCAAAACCATGGTATTGGAGGCGGGGCCTGCCAAGAGGCGGGGCCAACTAAAACCATGGTATTGGAGGCGGGGCCAGCCAAAACCATGGTATTGGAGGCGGGGCCAGGGAAAACCATGGCATTGGAGGCAGGGCCAGCCAAAACCATGGTATTGGAGGCAGGGCCTGCCAAAACCAACCATGGTATTGGAGGCGGGGCTTGCCAAAACCATGGTATTGGAGGCTGGGCCAGCCAAAACCATGTAACTGGAGGCGGGGCCAGCCAAAACCATGGTATTGGAGGCAGGGCCAGCCAAAACCATGGTATTGGAGGTGGTGCACCCAAAACCATGGTATTGGAGGCGGGGCCAGCCAAAACCATGTTAACTGGAGGCGGGGCCTGCCAAAACCATGGTATTCGAGGCGGGACCTGCCAAAACCATGGTATTGAAGGCAGGGCCTGCAAAAACCATGGAACTGGAGGCGGGGCAAGCAGTAACCAAGGAACACCTTGTAACCATGGAACTGGAGGCAGGGCCAGCCAAAACCATGGTATTGGAGGTGGGGCCTGCCAAAACCATGGTATAGGAGGCGGGGCCTGCCAAGAGGCAGGGCCAGCCAAAACCATAGTATTGGAGGCGGGGCCAGCCAAAACCATGGTATTGGAGGCGGGGCCAGCCAAAACCATGTAACTGGAGGTGGGGCCAGCTAAAACCATGGTATTGGAGGCGGGGCCAGCCAAAACCATGGTATTGGAGGCGGGGCCAGCGCAAACCATGGTATTGGAGGCGGGGCCAGCCAAAACCATGGTATTGGAGGCAGGCCAGCTACAACTATGGTATTGGAGGCGGGGCCAGCCGAAACCATGGTATTGGAGGCGGGGCCAGCCAAAACCATGGTATGGAGGCGGGAGGCGGGGCCAGCCAAAACCATGGTATTGGAGGCAGGGCCTGCCAAGAGGCGGGGCCAGCCAAAACCATGGTATTGGAGGTGGGGCCTCCCCTGCCAAGAGGCGGGGCCAGCAAAAACCATGGTATTGGAGGCGGGACCAGCCAAAACCATGGTATTGGAGGCAGGGCCAGCCAAAACCATGGTATTGGAGGCGGGGCCAGCCAACACCATGTTATTGGAATCGGGGCCAGCCAAAACCATGGTATTGGTGGCGGGGCCTGCCAAGAGGCGGGGCCAACTAAAACCATGGTATTGGAGGCGGGGCCAGCCAAAACCAGGGTATTGGAGGCGGGGCCAGGGAAAACCATGGTATTGGAGGCGGGGCCAGCCAAAACTATGGTATTGGAGGCAGGGCCAGCCAAAACCATGGTATTGGAGGCGGGGCCCGCCAAAACCAACCATGGTATTGGAGGCGGGGTTTGCCAAAACCATGGTATTGGAGGCAGGGCCTGCCAAAACCAACCATGGTATTGGAGGCGGGGCTTGCCAAAACCATGGTATTGGAGGCTGGGCCAGCCAAAACCATGTAACTGGAGGCGGGGCCAGCCAAAACCATGGTATTGGAGGCAGGGCCAGCCAAAACCATGGTATTGGAGGTGGTGCACCCAAAACCATGGTATTGGAGGCGGGGCCAGCCAAAACCATGTTAACTGGAGGCGGGGCCTGCCAAAACCATGGTATTCGAGGCGGGACCTGCCAAAACCATGGTATTGAAGGCAGGGCCTGCAAAAACCATGGAACTGGAGGCGGGGCAAGCAGTAACCAAGGAACACCTTGTAACCATGGAACTGGAGGCAGGGCCAGCCAAAACCATGGTATTGGAGGTGGGGCCTGCCAAAACCATGGTATAGGAGGCGGGGCCTGCCCTGCCAAGAGGCAGGGCCAGCCAAAACCATAGTATTGGAGGCGGGGCCAGCCAAAACCATGGTATTGGAGGCGGGGCCAGCCAAAACCATGTAACTGGAGGTGGGGCCAGCTAAAACCATGGTATTGGAGGCGGGGCCAGCCAAAACCATGGTATTGGAGGCGGGGCCAGCGCAAACCATGGTATTGGAGGCGGGGCCAGCCAAAACCATGGTATTGGAGGCAGGCCAGCTACAACTATGGTATTGGAGGCGGGGCCAGCCGAAACCATGGTATTGGAGGCGGGGCCAGCCGAAACCATGGTATTGGAGGCGGGGCCAGCCAAAACCATGGTATGGAGGCGGGAGGCGGGGCCAGCCAAAACCATGGTATTGGAGGCAGGGCCTGCCAAGAGGCGGGGCCAGCCAAAACCATGGTATTGGAGGTGGGGCCTCCCCTGCCAAGAGGCGGGGCCAGCAAAAACCATGGTATTGGAGGCGGGACCAGCCAAAACCATGGTATTGGAGGCAGGGCCAGCCAAAACCATGGTATTGGAGGCGGGGCCAGCCAACACCATGTTATTGGAATCGGGGCCAGCCAAAACCATGGTATTGGTGGCGGGGCCTGCCAAGAGGCGGGGCCAACTAAAACCATGGTATTGGAGGCGGGGCCAGCCAAAACCAGGGTATTGGAGGCGGGGCCAGGGAAAACCATGGTATTGGAGGCGGGGCCAGCCAAAACTATGGTATTGGAGGCAGGGCCAGCCAAAACCATGGTATTGGAGGCGGGGCCCGCCAAAACCAACCATGGTATTGGAGGCGGGGTTTGCCAAAACCATGGTATTGGAGGCTGGGCCAGCCAAAACCATGTAACTGGAGGCGGGGCCAGCCAAAACCATGGTATTGGAGGTGGGGCACCCAAAACCATGGTATTGGAGGCGGGGCCAGCCAAAACCATGTTAACTGGAGGCAGGGCCTGCCAAAACCATGGTATTGGAGGCGGGGCCTACCGAAACCATGGTATTGAAGGCAGGGCCTGCAAAAACCATGGAACTGGAGGCGGGGCAAGCTGTAACCAAGGAACACCTTGTAACCATGGAACTGGAGGCAGGGCCAGCCAAAACCATGGTATTGGAGGTGGGGCCTGCCAAAACCATGGTATTGGAGGCGGGGCCTGCCAAAACCATGGTATTGGAGGCGGGGCCTGCCCTGCCAAGAGGCAGGGCCAGCCAAAACCATAGTATTGGAGGCGGGGCCAGCCAAAACCATGGTATTGGAGGCAGGGCCAGCCAAAACCATGTAACTGGAGGTGGGGCCAGCAAAAACCATGGTATTGGAGGCAGGGCCTGCCAAGAGGCGGGGCCAACTAAAACCATGGTATTGGAGGTGGGGCCAGCCAAAATCATGTTAACTGGAGGCGGGGCCTGCCAAAACCATGGTATTGGAGGCGGGGTCTGCCAAAACCATGGTATTGGAGGCGGGGCCATCCAAAACTATGGTATTGGAGGCGGGGCCAGCCAAAACCATGGTATTGGAGGCGGGGGCCAGCCAAAACCATGGTATTGAAGGCAGGGCCTGCTAAAACCATGGAACTGGAGGCGGGGCAAGCTGTAACCAAGGAACACCTTGTAACCATGGAACTGGAGGCAGGGCCAGCCAAAACCATGGTATTGGAGGTGGGGCCTGCCAAAACCATGGTATTGGAGGCGGGGCCTGCCCTGCCAAGAGGCAGGCCAGCCAAAACCATAGTATTGGAGGCGGGGCCAGCCAAAACCATGGTATTGGAGGCGGGGCCAGCCAAAACCATGTAACTGGAGGTGGGGGCAGCTAAAACCATGGTATTGGAGGCGGGGCCAGCCAAAACCATGGTATTGGAGGCGGGGCCAGCGCAAAACCATGGTATTGGAGGCGGGGCCAGCCAAAACCATGGTATTGGAGGCAGGCCAGCTACAACTATGGTATTGGAGGCGGGGCCAGCCGAAACCATGGTATTGGAGGCGGGGCCAGCCAAAACCATGGTATGGAGGCGGGAGGCGGGGCCAGCCAAAACCATGGTATTGGAGGCAGGGCCTGCCAAGAGGCGGGGCCAGCCAAAACCATGGTATTGGAGGCGGGGCCAGCAAAAACCATGGTATTGGAGGCGGGACCAGCCAAAACCATGGTATTGGAGGCGGGGCCAGCCAAAACCATGGTATTGGAGGCGGGGCCAGCCAACACCATGTTATTGGAGGCGGGGCCAGCCAAAACCATGGTATTGGTGGCGGGGCCTGCCAAGAGGCGGGGCCAACTAAAACCATGGTATTGGAGGCGGGGCCAGCCAAAACCAGGGTATTGGAGGCGGGGCCAGGGAAAACCATGGTATTGGAGGCGGGGCCAGCCAAAACTATGGTATCGGAGGCAGGGCCAGCCAAAACCATGGTATTGGAGGCGGGGCCCGCCAAAAGCAACCATGGTATTGGAGGCGGGGTTTGCCAAAACCATGGTATTGGAGGCGGGGCCTGCCAAAACCATGGTATTGGAGGCGGGGCATGCCAAGAGGCGGGGCCAGCCAAAACCATGGTATTGGAGGCGGGGCCAGCCAAAACTATGTTAACTGGAGGCGGGGCCAGCCAAAACCATGGTATTTGAGCCAGGGCCTGCCAAAACCATGGTATTGGAGGCGGGGAAGGCCAAAACCATGGTATTGGAGGCGGGGCCAGCCAAAACTATGTTAACTGGAGGCGGGGCCAGCCAAAACCATGGTATTTGAGGCAGGGCCTGCCAAAACCATGGTATTGGAGGCGGGGCCAGCCAAAACCATGGTATTGGAGGCAGGGCCAGCAAAAACCATGGTACTGGAGGCGGGACCAGCCAAAACCATGGTACTGGAGGCGGGGCCAGACAAAACTATGGTATTGGAGGCGGGGCCAGCCAAAACCATGGTATTGGAGGCAGGGCCAGCCAAAACCATGGTATTGGAGGCGGGGCCAGCCAAAACCAACCATGGTATTGGAGGCGGGGCCAGCCAAAACCATGTTAATGGAGGCGGGGCCTGCCAAAACCAACTATGGTATTGGAGGCGGGGCCTGCCAAAACCAACCATGGTATTGGAGGCGGGGCCAGCCAGAACCATGTAACTGGAGGCGGGGCCAGCCAAAACCATGGTATTGGAGGCGGGGCCTACCAAAACCAACCATGGTATTGGAGGCGGGGCCAGCCAGAACCATGTAACTGGAGGCGGGGCCAGCCAAAACCATGGTATTGGTTGCGGGGCCAGCCAAAACCATGGTATTGGAGGCGGGCCAGCCAAAACCATGGTACTGGAGGCGGGGCCAGCCAAAACCATGGTACTGGAGGCGGGACCAGCCAAAACCATGATACTGGAGGCGGGACCAGCCATAACCATGGTATTGGAGGCGGCGCCAGACACGTATTGGAGGTGGGGCCAGAACCATGGCATTGGATACGGGGCCTGCCAAACCCATGATATTGGAGGCGGGCCTGCCAAAACCATGGTATTGGAGGCGGGGCCTCCCCTGCCAAGAGGCAGGGCCAGCCAAAACCATGGTATTGGAGGTGGGGCCTGAACCATGGCATTGGATACGGGGCCAGCCAAAACCATGGTATTGGAGGCGGGGCCAGCCAAAACCATGGTATTGGAGGCCGTGCCAGCCAAAACCATGTAACTGGAGGTGGGGCCAGCTAAAACCATGGTATTGGAGGTGTGGCCAGCCAAAACCATGTAACTGGAGGCGGCGCCAGCCAAAACCATGGTATTGGAGGCGGGGCCAGCCAACACCATGTTATTGGAGGCGGGGCCAGCCAAAACCATGGTATTGGAGGCGGGGCCTGCCAAGAGGCGGGGCCAACTAAAACCATGGTATTGGAGGCGGGGCCAGCCAAAACCATGGTATTGGAGGCGGGGCCAGGGAAAACCATGGTATTGAAGGCGGGGCCAGCCAAAACTATGGTATTGGAGGCAGGGCCAGCCAAAACCATGGTATTGGAGGCGGGGCCTGCCAAAACCAACCATGGTATTGGAGGCGGGGCTTGCCAAAACCATGGTATTGGAGGCTGGGCCAGCCAAAACCATGTAACTGGAGGCGGGGCCAGCCAAAACCATGGTATTGGAGGCGGGGCCAGCCAAAACCATGGTATTGGAAGTGGTGCACCCAAAACCATGGTATTGGAGGCGGGGCCAGCCAAAACCATGTTAACTGGAGGCGGGGCAATCTGTAACCAAGGAACACCTTTTAACCATGGAACTGGAGGCGGGGCCAGCCAAAACCATGGTATTGGAGGCGGGGCCTGCCAAAACCATGGTATTGGAGGCGGGGCCAGCCAAAACCATGGCACTGGAGGCGGGACCAGCCAAAACCATGGTACTGGAGGCGGGACCAGCCATAAACATCGTATTGGAGAAGGGGCCAGACACATATTGGAGGCAGAGCATGGTATTGGAGGTGGGGCCAGAACCATGGCATTGGATACTGGGCCTGCGGGGCCTGCCAAAACCATGGTATTGGAAGCAGGGCCTGCCAAAACCATGTTAACTGGAGGCAGGGCCTGCCAAAACCATGGAACTGGAGGCGGGGCAAGCTGTAACCAAGGAACACCTTGTAACCATGGAACTGGAGGCGGGGCCAGCCAAAACCATGGTATTGGAGGCGGGGCCAGCCAAAACCATGGTATTGGAGGCGGGGCCAGCCAAAACCATGGTATTGGAGGCGGGGCCAGCCAAAACCATGGTACTGGAGGCGGGACCAGCCAAAACCACGGTACTGGAGGCGGGACCAGCCATAAACATGGTATTGGAGAAGGGGCCAGACACATATTGGAGGCAGAGTATGGTATTGGAGGTGGGGCCAGAACCATGGCAATGGATACTGGGCCTGCCAAACCCATGATATTGGAGGCGGGGCCTGCCAAAACCATGGTATTTGAGGCGGGGCCTGCCAAAACCATGATATTGGAGGCGGGGCCTGTCAAAACCATGGAACTGGAGGCGGGGCAAGCTGTAACCAAGGAACACCTTGTAACCAAGGAACTGGAGACGGGGCCTGCCGAAACCATGGTATTGGAGGCGGGGCCTGCCAAAACCATGGTATTGGAGGCGTGGCCTGCCAAAACCATGGTATTGGAGGCATGGCCTGCCAAAACCATGGTATTGAGGCGGGGCCTGCCAAAACCATGGTATTGGAGGCGGGGCCTGCCAAGAGGCAGGGCCAGCCAAAACCATGGTATTGGAGGCGGGGCCAGCCAAAACCATGTAACTGGTGGCGGGGCTGCCAAAACCATGGTATTGGAGGCGGGGCCAGCCAAAACCATGGTATTGGAGGCGAGCCAGCCAAAACCTTGGTATTGGAGGCGGGACCTACCAAAACCATGTTAACTGGAGGCGGGGCTGCCAAAACCATGGTATTGGAGGCGGGGCCTGCCAAAACCATGGTATTGGAGGTGGGGCCAGCCAAAACCATGTTAACTGGAGGCGGGGCTGCCAAAACCATGGTATTGGAGGCGGGGCCAGCCAAAACCATGGTATTGGAGGCGGGGCCAGCCAAAACCATGGTATTGGAGGCGGGGCCAGCCAAAACCATGTTATTGGAGGCGGAGCCAGCCAAAACCATGCTATTGGAGGCAGGGCCTGCCAAAACCATGGTATTGGAGGAGGGGCCTGCCAAAACCATGCTATTGGAGGCGGGGCCTGCCAAAACCATGGTATTGGAGGAGGGGCCTGCCAAAACCATGGTATTGGAGGCGGGGCCTGCCAAAACCATGGTATTGGAGGCGGGGCCTGCCAAAACCATGGTATTGGAGGCGGGGCCAGCCAAAACCATGGTACTGGAGGCGGGGCCAGCCAAAACCTTGGTATTGGAGGCGGGCCCAACCAAAACCATGTTAACTGGAGGCGGGGCTGCCAAAACCATGGTATTGGAGGCGGGGACTGCCAAAACCATGGTATTGGAGGTGGGGCCAGCCAAAACCTTGGTATTGGAGAGGGGCCCAACCAAAACCATGTTAACTGGAGGCGGGGCTGCCAAAACCATGGTATTGGAGGCGGGGCCAGCCAAAACCATGGTATTGGAGGCGGGGCCAGCCAAAACCATGGTATTGGAGGCGGGGCCAGCCAAAACCATGTTATTGGAGGCGGAGCCAGCCAAAACCATGCTATTGGAGGGGGGCCTGCCAAAACCATGGTATTGGAGGAGGGGCCTGCCAAAACCATGGTATTGGAGGCGGGGCCTGCCAAAACCATGGTATTGGAGGCGGGGCCTGCCAAAACCATGGTATTGGAGGCGGGGCCAGCCAAAACCATGGTACTGGAGGCGGGGCCAGCCAAAACCATGGTACTGGAGGCAGGACCATGGTACTGGAGGCGGGACCAGCCAAAACCATGGTACAGGAGACGGGACCAGCCATAACCATGGTATTGGAGGCAGGGCCAGACACATATTGTAGGCAGAGCATGGTATTGGAGGTGGGGCCTGCCAAAACCATGGTATTGGAGGCGGGGCCTGCCAAAACCATGGTATTGGAGGTGGGGCCTGCCAAAACCATGGTATTGGAGGCGGGGCCAGCCAAAACCATGGTATTGGAGGCGGGGCCAGCCAAAACCATGGTATTGGAGGCGGGGCCAGCCAAAACCATGGTATTGGAGGCGGGGCCAGCCAAAACCATGTAACTGGTGGCGGGGCTGCCATAACCATGGTATTGGAGGCGGGGCCAGCCAAAACCTTGGTATTGGAGGCGGGCCCAACCAAAACCATGTAACTGGTGGTGGGGCTGCCATAACCATGGTATTGGAGGCGGGGCCAGCCAAAACCTTGGTATTGGAGGCGGGCCCAACCAAAACCATGTTAACTGGAGGCGGGGCTGCCAAAACTGTGGTTTTGGAGGCGGGGCCAGCCAAGGCCATGCTATTGGAGGCGGGGCCTGTCAAAACCATGGAACTGGAGGCGGGGCAAGCTGTAACCAAGGAACACCTTGTAACCAAGGAACTGGAGACGGGGCCTGCCAAAACCATGGTATTGGAGGCGGGGCCTGCCAAAACCATGGTATTGGAGGCGTGGCCTGCGAAAACCATGGTATTGGAGGCATGGCCTGCCAAAACCATGGTATTGGAGGCGGGGCCTGCCAAAACCATGGTATTGGAGGCGGGGCCTGCCAAGAGGCAGGGCCAGCCAAAACCATGGTATTGGAGGCGGGGCCAGCCAAAACCATGTAACTGGTGGCGGGGCTGCCAAAACCATGGTATTGGAGGCGGGGCCAGCCAAAACCATGGTATTGGAGGCGAGCCAGCCAAAACCTTGGTATTGGAGGCGGGACCTACCAAAACCATGTTAACTTGATGCGGGGCCTGCCAAAACCCTGGTACTGGAGGCGGGGCCTGCCATAACCATGGTATTGGAGGCGGGGCCAGCCAAAACCTTGGTATTGGAGGCGGGCCCAACCAAAACCATGTTAACTGGAGGCGGGGCTGCCAAAACCATGGTATTGGAGGCGGGGCCTGCCAAAACCATGGTATTGGAGGTGGGGCCAGCCAAAACCTTGGTATTGGAGGCGGGCCCAACCAAAACCATGTTAACTGGAGGCGGGGCTGCCAAAACCATGGTATTGGAGGCGGGGCCAGCCAAAACCATGGTATTGGAGGCGGGGCCAGCCAAAACCATGGTATTGGAGGCGGGGCCAGCCAAAACCATGTTATTGGAGGCGGAGCCAGCCAAAACCATGCTATTGGAGGCGGGGCCTGCCAAAACCATGGTATTGGAGGAGGGGCCTGCCAAGACCATGGTATTGGAGGCGGGGCCTGCCAAAACCATGGTATTGGAGGCGGGGCCTGCCAAAACCATGGTATTGGAGGCGGGGCCAGCCAAAACCATGGTACTGGAGGCGGGGCCAGCCAAAACCATGGTACTGGAGGCAGGACCATGGTACTGGTGGCGGGACCAGCCAAAACCATGGTACAGGAGACAGGACCAGCCATAACCATGGTATTGGAGGCAGGGCCAGACACATATTGTAGGCAGAGCATGGTATTGGAGGTGGGGCCTGCCAAAACCATGGTATTGGAGGCGGGGCCTGCCAAAACCATGGTATTGGAGGTGGGGCCTGCCAAAACCATGGTATTGGAGGCGGGGCCAGCCAAAACCATGGTATTGGAGGCGGGGCCAGCCAAAACCATGGTATTGGAGGCGGGGCCAGCCAAAACCATGGTATTGGAGGCGGGGCCAGCCAAAACCATGTAACTGGTGGCGGGGCTGCCATAACCATGGTATTGGAGGCGGGGCCAGCCAAAACCTTGGTATTGGAGGCGGGCCCAACCAAAACCATGTAACTGGTGGTGGGGCTGCCATAACCATGGTATTGGAGGCGGGGCCAGCCAAAACCTTGGTATTGGAGGCGGGCCCAACCAAAACCATGTTAACTGGAGGCGGGGCTGCCAAAACTGTGGTTTTGGAGGCGGGGCCAGCCAAGGCCATGCTATTGGAGGCGGGGCCAGCCAAAACTATGGTATTGGAGGCGGGGCCAGCCAAAACTATGGTATTGGAGGCGGGGCCAGCCAAAACCAAGGTATTGGAGGCGGGGCCAGCCAAAACCAAGGTATTGGAGGCGGGGCCTGCCAAAACCATGGTATTGGAGGCGGGGCCAGGCAAAACCAGGGTATTGGAGGTGGGGCCTGCCAAAACCATGGTATTGGAGGCGGGGCTAGCCAAAACCATGGTATTGGAGGCAGGGCCAGCTAAAACCATGTAGCTGGAGGCGGGGCCTGCCAAAACCATTTAACTGGAGGTGGGGCCTGCCAAAAGCATGGTATTGGAGGCGGGGCCTTCCAAAACCATGGTATTGGAGGCGGTACCTGCCAAAACCATGGTATTGGAGGCAGGGCCAGCCAAAACCATGGTATTGGAGGCAGAGCCAGCCAAAACCATGTAACTGGAGGCAGCCAAAACCATGGTATTGGAGGCAGGGCCAGCCAAAACCATGGTATTGGAGCAAGGGCCAGCCAAAACCATGGTATTGGAGGCGGGGCCAGACAAATATTGGAGGCAGAGCATGGTATTGGAGGTGGGGTCAGAACCATGTATTAGATACGAGGCCAGCCAAACCCACGGTATTGGAGGCGGGGCCTGCCAAAACCATGGTATTGGAGGCGGGGCCTGCCGAAACCATGGTATTGGAGGCGGGGCCTGCCGAAACCATGGTATTGGAGGCGGGGCCTGCCGAAACCAGGGTATTGGAGGCAGGGCCAGGCAAAACCAGGGTATTGGAGGCGGGGCCAGGCAAAACCAGGGTATTGGAGGCGGGGCCAGGCAAAACCATGGTATTGGAGGCAGGGCCAGCCAAAACCATGCTATTGGAGGCAGGGCCTGCCAAAACCAACCATGGTATTGGAGGCGGGGCCTGCCAAAACCAACCATGGTATTGGAGGCGGGGCCAGCCAAAACCATGGTATTGGAGGCGGGGCCTGCCAAGAGGCGGGACCAGCCTAAACCATGGTATTGGAGGAGGGGCCTGCGAATACCATGGTATTGGAGGCAGGGCCAGACAAAACCATGGTATTGGAGGCGGGGCCTGCGAAAACCATGGTATTGGAGGCGGGGCCAGCCAAAACCATGGTATTGGAGGCGGGGCCAGCCAAAACCAACCATGGTATTGGAGTCGGGGCCTGCCAAAACCATGGTATTGGAGGCTGGGCCAGCCAAAACCATGTAACTGGAGGCGGGGCCAGCCAAAACCATGGTACTGGAGGTGGTGCCAGCCAAAACCATGGTACTGGAGGCGGGACCAGCCATAAACATGGTATTGGAGGCGGGGCCAAACACATATTGGAGGAAGAGCATGGTATTGGAGGTGGGGCCAGAACCATGGCATTGGATACGGGGCCTGCCAAACCCATGATATTGGAGGCGGGGTCTGCCAAAACCATGGTATTGGAGGCGGGGCCTGCCAAAACCATGGTATTGGAGGCAGTGGCTGGCAAAACCATGTTAACTGGAGGCAGGGCCTGCCAAAACCATGGTATTGGAGGCAGGGCCTGCCAAAACCATGGAACTGGAGGCGGGGCAATCTGTAACCAAGGAACACCTTTTAACCATGGAACTGGAGGCGGGGCCAGCCAAAACCATGGTATTGGAGGCGGGGCCAGCCAAAACCATGGTATTGGAGGCGGGGCCTGCCAAAACCATGGTATTGGAGGCAGGGCCTGCCAAAACCATGGTATTGGAGGCGGGGCCAGCCAAAACCATGGCACTGGAGGCGGGACCAGCCAAAACCATGGTACTGGAGGCGGGACCAGCCATAAACATCGTATGGGAGAAGGGGCCAGACACATATTGGAGGCAGAGCATGGTATTGGAGGTGGGGCCAGAACCATGGCATTGGATACTGGGCCTGCGGGGCCTGCCAAAACCATGGTATTTGAAGCAGGGCCTGCCAAAACCATGTTAACTGGAGGCAGGGCCTGCCAAAACCATGGAACTGGAGGCGGGGCAAGCTGTAACCAAGGAACACCTTGTAACCATGGAACTGGAGGCGGGGCCAGCCAAAACCATGGTATTGGAGGCGGGGCCAGCCAAAACCATGGTATTGGAGGCGGGGCCAGCCAAAACCATGGTATTGGAGGCGGGGCCAGCCAAAACCATGGTACTGGAGGCGGGACCAGCCAAAACCACGGTACTGGAGGCGGGACCAGCCATAAACATGGTATTGGAGAAGGGGCCAGACACATATTGGAGGCAGAGTATGGTATTGGAGGTGGGGCCAGAACCAATGCAATGGATACTGGGCCTGCCAAACCCATGATATTGGAGGCGGGGCCTGCCAAAACCATGGTATTTGAGGCGGGGCCTGCCAAAACCAGGATATTGGAGGCGGGGCCTGTCAAAACCATGGAACTGGAGGTGGGGCAAGCTGTAACCAAGGAACACCTTGTAACCAAGGAACTGGAGGCGGGGCCTGCCAAAACCATGGTATTGGAGGCGGGGCCTGCCAAAACCATGGTATTGGAGGCGTGGCCTGCCAAAACCATGGTATTGGAGGCATGGCCTGCCAAAACCATGGTATTGGAGGCGGGGCCTGCCAAGAGGCGGGGCCTGCCAAAACCATGGTATTGGAGGCGGGGCCAGCCAAAACCATGTAACTGGTGGCGGGGCTGCCAAAACCATGGTATTGGAGGCGGGGCCAGCCAAAACCATGGTATTGGAGGCGAGCCAGCCAAAACCTTGGTATTGGAGGCGGGACCTACCAAAACCATGTTAACTTGATGCGGGGCCTGCCAAAACCCTGGTACTGGAGGCGGGGCCTGCCATAACCATGGTATTGGAGGCGGGGCCAGCCAAAACCTTGGTATTGGAGGCGGGCCCAACCAAAACCATGTTAACTGGAGGCAGGGCTGCCAAAACCATGGTATTGGAGGTGGGGCCAGCCAAAACCATGGTATTGGAGGCGGGGCCTGCCAAAACCATGGTATTGGAGGCGGGGCCTGCCAAAACCATGGTATTGGAGGCGGGGCCAGCCAAAACCATGGTACTGGAGGCGGGGCCAACCAAAACCATGGTACTGGAGGCAGGACCATGGTACTGGAGGCGGGACCAGCCAAAACCATGGTACAGGAGACGGGACCAGCCATAACCATGGTATTGGAGGCAGGGCCAGACACATATTGTAGGCAGAGCATGGTATTGGAGGTGGGGCCTGCCAAAACCATGGTATTGGAGGCGGGGCCTGCCAAAACCATGGTATTGGAGGTGGGGCCTGCCAAAACCATGGTATTGGAGGCGGGGCCTGCCAAAACCATGGTATTGGAGGTCGGGCCTGCCAAAACCATGGTATTGGAGGCGGGGCCTGCCAAAACCATGGTATTGGAGGCGGGGCCTGCCAAAACCATGGTATTGGAGGCGGGGCCTGCCAAAACCATGGAACTGGAGGCGGAGCAAGCTGTAACCAAGGAACACCTTGTAACCATGGAACTGGAGGCGGGGCCAGCCAAAACCATGGCATTGGAGGCGGGGCCAGCCAAAACCATGGCATTGGAGGCGGGTCCTCCCAAGAGGCGGGACCAGCCAAAACCATGGTATTGGAGGCGGGGCCAGCTAAAACCATGTAACTGGAGGCGGGCCCGCTAAAACCATGGTATTGGAGGCGGGGCCAGCCAAAACCATGTAGCTGGAGGCGGGGCCTGCCAAAACCATGGTATTGGAGGCAGGGCCAGCCAAAACCATGGTATTGGAGGCGGGGCCAGCCAAAACCATGATATTGGAGGCGGGGCCAGCCAAAACCATGGTATTGGTTTCGGGGCCAGCCAAAACCATGGTATTGGAGGCCGGGCCAACCAAAACCATGGCATTGGAGGCGGGGCCTGCCAAAACCATGGTATTGGACGCGGGGCCTGCCAAAACCATGGACGCGGGGCCTGCCAAAACCAACCATGGTATTGGAGGCGGGGCCTGCCAAAACCATGGTAATGGAGGCTGGGCCAGCCAAAACCATGGTACTGGAGGTGGGGGCCAGCCAAAACCATGCCAAAACCATAGAACTGGAGGTGGGGCCAGCCAAAACCATGGTATTGGAGGTGGGGCCTGCCAAAACCTTGGTATTGGAGGCGGGGCCTGCCAAAACCATGGAACTGGAGGCGAGGCAAGCTGTATCCATGGTATTGGAGGCGGGGCCAGACCATGGTATTGGAGGCAGGGCCAGCCAAAACCATGGTATTGGAGGCGGGGCCTGGCAAAACTATGGTATTGGAGGCGGGGCCAGCCAAAACCATGGTATTGGAGGGGGGGGGCAGCCAAAACCATGTTAACTGGAGGCAGGGCCTGCCAAAACCGTGGTATTGGAGGCGGGCCCTGCCAAAACCTTGGTATTGGAGGCGGGGTCTGCCAAAACCTTGGTATTGGAGGCAGGGACAGCCACAGTCATGTTAACTGGAGGCGGGGCCTGCCAAAACCCTGGTATTGGAGGTGGGGCCTGCCAAAACCATGGTATTGGAGGCAGGCCAGCTAAAACCCTGGTATTGGAGGCGGGTCCTGCCAAAACCCTGGCATTGGAGGCGGGGCCTTTCAAAACCATGGTATTGGAGGCGTGGCCAGCCAAAACCATGGAAATGGAGGCGGGCCAGCTACAACCATGGCGTTGGAGGCGGGGCCAGCCAAAACCATGGTGTTGGAGGTGGGGCGATGCAAAACCATGGCGTTGGAGACGGGGCCAGCTGAAACCATGGCATTGGAGATGGGGCCAGCTAAAACCATGGTATTGGAGGCGGGGCCAGCCAAAACCATAGTATTGGACGCGGGGCCAGCCAAAACCAGGGTATTGAGGCAGGGCCAGCCAAAACCATGGTATTGGAGGCGGGGTCAGCCAAAACCATGGTATTGGAGGCGGGGCCTGCAAAACCATGGTATTGGAGGTGGGGCCTGCCAAAACCATGTAACTGGAGGCGGGGCCAGACAAAACTATGGTATTGGAGGCGGGGCCAGCCAAAACTATGGTATTGGAGGCGAGGACTGCCAAAACCATGGTATTGGAGGCAGGGCCTGCCAAAACCATGGTATTGGAGGCGGGGCCTGCCAAAACCAACCATGCTATTGGAGGCTGGGCCAGCCAAAACCATGGTATTGGAGGCGGGGCCAGCCAAAACCATGGTACTGGAGGTGGGACCAGCCAAAACCATGGTACTGGAGGCGGGACCAGACACATATTGGAGGCAGAGCATGGTATTGGAGGTGGGGCCAGAACCATGGCATTGGATACGGGGCCTGCCAAAACCAACCATGGAGGCGGGGCCTGCAAAAACCATGGTATTAGAGGCGGGGCCAGCCAAAACCATGGTATTGGAGGCGGGGTCAGCCAAAACCATGGTATTGGAGGAAGGGCCAGCCAAAACCATGGTATTGGAGGCGGGCCAGCTAAAACTATGGTATTGGAGGCGGGGCCAGCCGAAACCATGGTATTGGAGGTGGGGCCAGCCAAAACCATGGTATGGAGGCGTGGCCAGCCAAAACCATGGTATTGGAGGCAGGGCCAGCCAAAACCATGGTATTGGAGGCGGGGCCAGCCAAAACCATGGTATTGGAGGCGGGGCCTTCCAAGAGGCGGGGCCAGCCAAGACCCTGGTATTGGAGGCGGGGCCAACTAAAACCATGGTATTGGAGGCGGGGCCAGCCAAAACCATGGTATTGGAGCCGGGGCCAGCCAAAACCATGGTATTGGAGGCGGGGCCAGCCAAAACCATGTTAACTGGAGGCGGGGCCTGCCAAAACCATGGCATTGGAGGCGGGGCCTGCCAAAACCATGGTATTGGAGGCGGGGCCTGCCAAAACCATGGTATTGGAGGCGGGGCCAGCCAAAACTCTGGTATTGGAGGCGGGGTCAGCCAAAACCATGGTATTGGAGGCGGGGCCAGCCAAAACCATGGTATTGGAGGCGGGGCCTGCCAAAACCATGGTATTGGAGGCAGGCCAGCTAAAACTATGGTATTGGAGGCGGGGACAGCCGAAACCATGGTATTGGAGGCGGGGCCAGCCAAAACCATGGTATTGGAGGTGGGGCCAACTAAAACCATGGTACTGGAGGCGGGGCCAGCCAAAACCATGGTATTGGAGGCGGGGCCTGCCAAAACCATGGTATTGGAGGCAGGCCAGCTAAAACTATGGTATTGGAGGCGGGGACAGCCGAAACCATGGTATTGGAGGCGGGGCCAGCCAAAACCATGGTATTGGAGGTGGGGCCAACTAAAACCATGGTATTGGAGGCAGGCCAGCTACAACTATGGTATTGGAGGCGGGGCCAGCCGAAACCATGGTATTGGAGGCGGGGCCTGCCAAAACCAACCATGGTATTGGAGGCGGGGCTTGCCAAAACCATGGTATTGGAGGCTTGGCCAGCCAAAACCATGTAACTGGAGGCGGGGCCAGCCAAAACTATGGTATTGGAGGCGGGGCCAGCCAAAACCATGGTATTGGAGGCGGGGCCAGCCAAAACCATGTTAACTGGAGGCGGGCCTGCCAAAACCATGGTATTGGAGGCGGGACCTGCCAAAACCATGGTATTGAAGGCAGGGCCTGCAAAAACCATGGAACTGGAGGCGGGGCAAGCTGTAACCAAGGAACACCTTGTAACCATGGAACTGGAGGCAGGGCCAGCCAAAACCATGGTATTGGAGGTGGGGCCTGCCAAAACCATGGTATTGGAGGCGGGGCCTGCCCTGCCAAGAGGCAGGGCCAGCCAAAACCATAGTATTGGAGGCGGGGCCAGCCAAAACCATGGTATTGGAGGCGGGGCCAGCCAAAACCATGTAACTGGAGGTGGGGCCAGCTAAAACCATGGTATTGGAGGCCGTGCCAGCCAAAACCATGTAACTGGAGGTGGGGCCAGCTAAAACCATGGTATTGGAGGTGTGGCCAGCCAAAACCATGTAACTGGAGGCGGCGCCAGCCAAAACCATGGTATTGGAGGCGGGGCCAGCCAACACCATGTTATTGGAGGCGGGGCCAGCCAAAACCATGGTATTGGAGGCGGGGCCTGCCAAGAGGCGGGGCCAACTAAAACCATGGTATTGGAGGCGGGGCCAGCCAAAACCATGGTATTGGAGGCGGGGCCAGGGAAAACCATGGCATTGGAGGCAGGGCCAGCCAAAACCATGGTATTGGAGGCAGGGCCTGCCAAAACCAACCATGGTATTGGAGGCGGGGCTTGCCAAAACCATGGTATTGGAGGCTGGGCCAGCCAAAACCATGTAACTGGAGGCGGGGCCAGCCAAAACCATGGTATTGGAGGCAGGGCCAGCCAAAACCATGGTATTGGAGGTGGTGCACCCAAAACCATGGTATTGGAGGCGGGGCCAGCCAAAACCATGTTAACTGGAGGCGGGGCCTGCCAAAACCATGGTATTCGAGGCGGGACCTGCCAAAACCATGGTATTGAAGGCAGGGCCTGCAAAAACCATGGAACTGGAGGCGGGGCAAGCAGTAACCAAGGAACACCTTGTAACCATGGAACTGGAGGCAGGGCCAGCCAAAACCATGGTATTGGAGGTGGGGCCTGCCAAAACCATGGTATAGGAGGCGGGGCCTGCCCTGCCAAGAGGCAGGGCCAGCCAAAACCATAGTATTGGAGGCGGGGCCAGCCAAAACCATGGTATTGGAGGCGGGGCCAGCCAAAACCATGTAACTGGAGGTGGGGCCAGCTAAAACCATGGTATTGGAGGCGGGGCCAGCCAAAACCATGGTATTGGAGGCGGGGCCAGCGCAAACCATGGTATTGGAGGCGGGGCCAGCCAAAACCATGGTATTGGAGGCAGGCCAGCTACAACTATGGTATTGGAGGCGGGGCCAGCCGAAACCATGGTATTGGAGGCGGGGCCAGCCAAAACCATGGTATGGAGGCGGGAGGCGGGGCCAGCCAAAACCATGGTATTGGAGGCAGGGCCTGCCAAGAGGCGGGGCCAGCCAAAACCATGGTATTGGAGGTGGGGCCTCCCCTGCCAAGAGGCGGGGCCAGCAAAAACCATGGTATTGGAGGCGGGACCAGCCAAAACCATGGTATTGGAGGCAGGGCCAGCCAAAACCATGGTATTGGAGGCGGGGCCAGCCAACACCATGTTATTGGAATCGGGGCCAGCCAAAACCATGGTATTGGTGGCGGGGCCTGCCAAGAGGCGGGGCCAACTAAAACCATGGTATTGGAGGCGGGGCCAGCCAAAACCAGGGTATTGGAGGCGGGGCCAGGGAAAACCATGGTATTGGAGGCGGGGCCAGCCAAAACTATGGTATTGGAGGCAGGGCCAGCCAAAACCATGGTATTGGAGGCGGGGCCCGCCAAAACCAACCATGGTATTGGAGGCGGGGTTTGCCAAAACCATGGTATTGGAGGCAGGGCCTGCCAAAACCAACCATGGTATTGGAGGCGGGGCTTGCCAAAACCATGGTATTGGAGGCTGGGCCAGCCAAAACCATGTAACTGGAGGCGGGGCCAGCCAAAACCATGGTATTGGAGGCAGGGCCAGCCAAAACCATGGTATTGGAGGTGGTGCACCCAAAACCATGGTATTGGAGGCGGGGCCAGCCAAAACCATGTTAACTGGAGGCGGGGCCTGCCAAAACCATGGTATTCGAGGCGGGACCTGCCAAAACCATGGTATTGAAGGCAGGGCCTGCAAAAACCATGGAACTGGAGGCGGGGCAAGCAGTAACCAAGGAACACCTTGTAACCATGGAACTGGAGGCAGGGCCAGCCAAAACCATGGTATTGGAGGTGGGGCCTGCCAAAACCATGGTATAGGAGGCGGGGCCTGCCCTGCCAAGAGGCAGGGCCAGCCAAAACCATAGTATTGGAGGCGGGGCCAGCCAAAACCATGGTATTGGAGGCGGGGCCAGCCAAAACCATGTAACTGGAGGTGGGGCCAGCTAAAACCATGGTATTGGAGGCGGGGCCAGCCAAAACCATGGTATTGGAGGCGGGGCCAGCGCAAACCATGGTATTGGAGGCGGGGCCAGCCAAAACCATGGTATTGGAGGCAGGCCAGCTACAACTATGGTATTGGAGGCGGGGCCAGCCGAAACCATGGTATTGGAGGCGGGGCCAGCCGAAACCATGGTATTGGAGGCGGGGCCAGCCAAAACCATGGTATGGAGGCGGGAGGCGGGGCCAGCCAAAACCATGGTATTGGAGGCAGGGCCTGCCAAGAGGCGGGGCCAGCCAAAACCATGGTATTGGAGGTGGGGCCTCCCCTGCCAAGAGGCGGGGCCAGCAAAAACCATGGTATTGGAGGCGGGACCAGCCAAAACCATGGTATTGGAGGCAGGGCCAGCCAAAACCATGGTATTGGAGGCGGGGCCAGCCAACACCATGTTATTGGAATCGGGGCCAGCCAAAACCATGGTATTGGTGGCGGGGCCTGCCAAGAGGCGGGGCCAACTAAAACCATGGTATTGGAGGCGGGGCCAGCCAAAACCAGGGTATTGGAGGCGGGGCCAGGGAAAACCATGGTATTGGAGGCGGGGCCAGCCAAAACTATGGTATTGGAGGCAGGGCCAGCCAAAACCATGGTATTGGAGG
The DNA here is from genome assembly GCF_040938575.1 of Ambystoma mexicanum. Taxonomy (NCBI): domain Eukaryota; kingdom Metazoa; phylum Chordata; class Amphibia; order Caudata; family Ambystomatidae; genus Ambystoma; species Ambystoma mexicanum. The sequence goes on along the minus strand of NC_090926.1, from coordinate 318,580,476 downwards.
CGGGGCCCGCCAAAACCAACCATGGTATTGGAGGCGGGGTTTGCCAAAACCATGGTATTGGAGGCTGGGCCAGCCAAAACCATGTAACTGGAGGCGGGGCCAGCCAAAACCATGGTATTGGAGGTGGGGCACCCAAAACCATGGTATTGGAGGCGGGGCCAGCCAAAACCATGTTAACTGGAGGCAGGGCCTGCCAAAACCATGGTATTGGAGGCGGGGCCTACCGAAACCATGGTATTGAAGGCAGGGCCTGCAAAAACCATGGAACTGGAGGCGGGGCAAGCAGTAACCAAGGAACACCTTGTAACCATGGAACTGGAGGCAGGGCCAGCCAAAACCATGGTATTGGAGGTGGGGCCTGCCAAAACCATGGTATAGGAGGCGGGGCCTGCCCTGCCAAGAGGCAGGGCCAGCCAAAACCATAGTATTGGAGGCGGGGCCAGCCAAAACCATGGTATTGGAGGCGGGGCCAGCCAAAACCATGTAACTGGAGGTGGGGCCAGCTAAAACCATGGTATTGGAGGCGGGGCCAGCCAAAACCATGGTATTGGAGGCGGGGCCAGCGCAAACCATGGTATTGGAGGCGGGGCCAGCCAAAACCATGGTATTGGAGGCAGGCCAGCTACAACTATGGTATTGGAGGCGGGGCCAGCCGAAACCATGGTATTGGAGGCGGGGCCAGCCGAAACCATGGTATTGGAGGCGGGGCCAGCCAAAACCATGGTATGGAGGCGGGAGGCGGGGCCAGCCAAAACCATGGTATTGGAGGCAGGGCCTGCCAAGAGGCGGGGCCAGCCAAAACCATGGTATTGGAGGTGGGGCCTCCCCTGCCAAGAGGCGGGGCCAGCAAAAACCATGGTATTGGAGGCGGGACCAGCCAAAACCATGGTATTGGAGGCAGGGCCAGCCAAAACCATGGTATTGGAGGCGGGGCCAGCCAACACCATGTTATTGGAATCGGGGCCAGCCAAAACCATGGTATTGGTGGCGGGGCCTGCCAAGAGGCGGGGCCAACTAAAACCATGGTATTGGAGGCGGGGCCAGCCAAAACCAGGGTATTGGAGGCGGGGCCAGGGAAAACCATGGTATTGGAGGCGGGGCCAGCCAAAACTATGGTATTGGAGGCAGGGCCAGCCAAAACCATGGTATTGGAGGCGGGGCCCGCCAAAACCAACCATGGTATTGGAGGCGGGGTTTGCCAAAACCATGGTATTGGAGGCTGGGCCAGCCAAAACCATGTAACTGGAGGCGGGGCCAGCCAAAACCATGGTATTGGAGGTGGGGCACCCAAAACCATGGTATTGGAGGCGGGGCCAGCCAAAACCATGTTAACTGGAGGCAGGGCCTGCCAAAACCATGGTATTGGAGGCGGGGCCTACCGAAACCATGGTATTGAAGGCAGGGCCTGCAAAAACCATGGAACTGGAGGCGGGGCAAGCTGTAACCAAGGAACACCTTGTAACCATGGAACTGGAGGCAGGGCCAGCCAAAACCATGGTATTGGAGGTGGGGCCTGCCAAAACCATGGTATTGGAGGCGGGGCCTGCCAAAACCATGGTATTGGAGGCGGGGCCTGCCCTGCCAAGAGGCAGGGCCAGCCAAAACCATAGTATTGGAGGCGGGGCCAGCCAAAACCATGGTATTGGAGGCAGGGCCAGCCAAAACCATGTAACTGGAGGTGGGGCCAGCAAAAACCATGGTATTGGAGGCAGGGCCTGCCAAGAGGCGGGGCCAACTAAAACCATGGTATTGGAGGCGGGGCCAGCCAAAATCATGTTAACTGGAGGCGGGGCCTGCCAAAACCATGGTATTGGAGGCGGGGTCTGCCAAAACCATGGTATTGGAGGTGGGGCCTGCCAAAACCATGGTATTGGAGGCGGGGCCATCCAAAACTATGGTATTGGAGGCGGGGCCAGCCAAAACCATGGTATTGGAGGCGGGGGCCAGCCAAAACCATGGTATTGAAGGCAGGGCCTGCTAAAACCATGGAACTGGAGGCGGGGCAAGCTGTAACCAAGGAACACCTTGTAACCATGGAACTGGAGGCAGGGCCAGCCAAAACCATGGTATTGGAGGTGGGGCCTGCCAAAACCATGGTATTGGAGGCGGGGCCTGCCCTGCCAAGAGGCAGGCCAGCCAAAACCATAGTATTGGAGGCGGGGCCAGCCAAAACCATGGTATTGGAGGCGGGGCCAGCCAAAACCATGTAACTGGAGGTGGGGGCAGCTAAAACCATGGTATTGGAGGCGGGGCCAGCCAAAACCATGGTATTGGAGGCGGGGCCAGCGCAAAACCATGGTATTGGAGGCGGGGCCAGCCAAAACCATGGTATTGGAGGCAGGCCAGCTACAACTATGGTATTGGAGGCGGGGCCAGCCGAAACCATGGTATTGGAGGCGGGGCCAGCCAAAACCATGGTATGGAGGCGGGAGGCGGGGCCAGCCAAAACCATGGTATTGGAGGCAGGGCCTGCCAAGAGGCGGGGCCAGCCAAAACCATGGTATTGGAGGCGGGGCCAGCAAAAACCATGGTATTGGAGGCGGGACTAGCCAAAACCATGGTATTGGAGGCGGGGCCAGCCAAAACCATGGTATTGGAGGCGGGGCCAGCCAACACCATGTTATTGGAGGCGGGGCCAGCCAAAACCATGGTATTGGTGGCGGGGCCTGCCAAGAGGCGGGGCCAACTAAAACCATGGTATTGGAGGCGGGGCCAGCCAAAACCAGGGTATTGGAGGCGGGGCCAGGGAAAACCATGGTATTGGAGGCGGGGCCAGCCAAAACTATGGTATCGGAGGCAGGGCCAGCCAAAACCATGGTATTGGAGGCGGGGCCCGCCAAAAGCAACCATGGTATTGGAGGCGGGGTTTGCCAAAACCATGGTATTGGAGGCGGGGCCTGCCAAAACCATGGTATTGGAGGCGGGGCATGCCAAGAGGCGGGGCCAGCCAAAACCATGGTATTGGAGGCGGGGCCAGCCAAAACTATGTTAACTGGAGGCGGGGCCAGCCAAAACCATGGTATTTGAGCCAGGGCCTGCCAAAACCATGGTATTGGAGGCGGGGAAGGCCAAAACCATGGTATTGGAGGCGGGGCCAGCCAAAACTATGTTAACTGGAGGCGGGGCCAGCCAAAACCATGGTATTTGAGGCAGGGCCTGCCAAAACCATGGTATTGGAGGCGGGGCCAGCCAAAACCATGGTATTGGAGGCAGGGCCAGCAAAAACCATGGTACTGGAGGCGGGACCAGCCAAAACCATGGTACTGGAGGCGGGGCCAGACAAAACTATGGTATTGGAGGCGGGGCCAGCCAAAACCATGGTATTGGAGGCAGGGCCAGCCAAAACCATGGTATTGGAGGCGGGGCCAGCCAAAACCAACCATGGTATTGGAGGCGGGGCCAGCCAAAACCATGTTAATGGAGGCGGGGCCTGCCAAAACCAACTATGGTATTGGAGGCGGGGCCTGCCAAAACCAACCATGGTATTGGAGGCGGGGCCAGCCAGAACCATGTAACTGGAGGCGGGGCCAGCCAAAACCATGGTATTGGAGGCGGGGCCTACCAAAACCAACCATGGTATTGGAGGCGGGGCCAGCCAGAACCATGTAACTGGAGGCGGGGCGAGCCAAAACCATGGTATTGGATGCGGGGCCAGCCAAAACCATGGTATTGGAGGCGGGCCAGCCAAAACCATGGTACTGGAGGCGGGGCCAGCCAAAACCATGGTACTGGAGGCGGGACCAGCCAAAACCATGATACTGGAGGCGGGACCAGCCATAACCATGGTATTGGAGGCGGCGCCAGACACGTATTGGAGGTGGGGCCAGAACCATGGCATTGGATACGGGGCCTGCCAAACCCATGATATTGGAGGCGGGCCTGCCAAAACCATGGTATTGGAGGCGGGGCCTCCCCTGCCAAGAGGCAGGGCCAGCCAAAACCATGGTATTGGAGGTGGGGCCTGAACCATGGCATTGGATACGGGGCCAGCCAAAACCATGGTATTGGAGGCGGGGCCAGCCAAAACCATGGTATTGGAGGCCGTGCCAGCCAAAACCATGTAACTGGAGGTGGGGCCAGCTAAAACCATGGTATTGGAGGTGTGGCCAGCCAAAACCATGTAACTGGAGGCGGCGCCAGCCAAAACCATGGTATTGGAGGCGGGGCCAGCCAACACCATGTTATTGGAGGCGGGGCCAGCCAAAACCATGGTATTGGAGGCGGGGCCTGCCAAGAGGCGGGGCCAACTAAAACCATGGTATTGGAGGCGGGGCCAGCCAAAACCATGGTATTGGAGGCGGGGCCAGGGAAAACCATGGTATTGAAGGCGGGGCCAGCCAAAACCATGGTATTGGAGGCAGGGCCTGCCAAGAGGCGGGGCCAGCCAAAACCATGGTATTGGAGGTGGGGCCTCCCCTGCCAAGAGGCGGGGCCAGCAAAAACCATGGTATTGGAGGCGGGACCAGCCAAAACCATGGTATTGGAGGCAGGGCCAGCCAAAACCATGGTATTGGAGGCGGGGCCAGCCAACACCATGTTATTGGAATCGGGGCCAGCCAAAACCATGGTATTGGTGGCGGGGCCTGCCAAGAGGCGGGGCCAACTAAAACCATGGTATTGGAGGCGGGGCCAGCCAAAACCAGGGTATTGGAGGCGGGGCCAGGGAAAACCATGGTATTGGAGGCGGGGCCAGCCAAAACTATGGTATTGGAGGCAGGGCCAGCCAAAACCATGGTATTGGAGGCGGGGCCCGCCAAAACCAACCATGGTATTGGAGGCGGGGTTTGCCAAAACCATGGTATTGGAGGCTGGGCCAGCCAAAACCATGTAACTGGAGGCGGGGCCAGCCAAAACCATGGTATTGGAGGTGGGGCACCCAAAACCATGGTATTGGAGGCGGGGCCAGCCAAAACCATGTTAACTGGAGGCAGGGCCTGCCAAAACCATGGTATTGGAGGCGGGGCCTACCGAAACCATGGTATTGAAGGCAGGGCCTGCAAAAACCATGGAACTGGAGGCGGGGCAAGCTGTAACCAAGGAACACCTTGTAACCATGGAACTGGAGGCAGGGCCAGCCAAAACCATGGTATTGGAGGTGGGGCCTGCCAAAACCATGGTATTGGAGGCGGGGCCTGCCAAAACCATGGTATTGGAGGCGGGGCCTGCCCTGCCAAGAGGCAGGGCCAGCCAAAACCATAGTATTGGAGGCGGGGCCAGCCAAAACCATGGTATTGGAGGCAGGGCCAGCCAAAACCATGTAACTGGAGGTGGGGCCAGCAAAAACCATGGTATTGGAGGCAGGGCCTGCCAAGAGGCGGGGCCAACTAAAACCATGGTATTGGAGGCGGGGCCAGCCAAAATCATGTTAACTGGAGGCGGGGCCTGCCAAAACCATGGTATTGGAGGCGGGGTCTGCCAAAACCATGGTATTGGAGGTGGGGCCTGCCAAAACCATGGTATTGGAGGCGGGGCCATCCAAAACTATGGTATTGGAGGCGGGGCCAGCCAAAACCATGGTATTGGAGGCGGGGGCCAGCCAAAACCATGGTATTGAAGGCAGGGCCTGCTAAAACCATGGAACTGGAGGCGGGGCAAGCTGTAACCAAGGAACACCTTGTAACCATGGAACTGGAGGCAGGGCCAGCCAAAACCATGGTATTGGAGGTGGGGCCTGCCAAAACCATGGTATTGGAGGCGGGGCCTGCCCTGCCAAGAGGCAGGCCAGCCAAAACCATAGTATTGGAGGCGGGGCCAGCCAAAACCATGGTATTGGAGGCGGGGCCAGCCAAAACCATGTAACTGGAGGTGGGGGCAGCTAAAACCATGGTATTGGAGGCGGGGCCAGCCAAAACCATGGTATTGGAGGCGGGGCCAGCGCAAAACCATGGTATTGGAGGCGGGGCCAGCCAAAACCATGGTATTGGAGGCAGGCCAGCTACAACTATGGTATTGGAGGCGGGGCCAGCCGAAACCATGGTATTGGAGGCGGGGCCAGCCAAAACCATGGTATGGAGGCGGGAGGCGGGGCCAGCCAAAACCATGGTATTGGAGGCAGGGCCTGCCAAGAGGCGGGGCCAGCCAAAACCATGGTATTGGAGGCGGGGCCAGCAAAAACCATGGTATTGGAGGCGGGACTAGCCAAAACCATGGTATTGGAGGCGGGGCCAGCCAAAACCATGGTATTGGAGGCGGGGCCAGCCAACACCATGTTATTGGAGGCGGGGCCAGCCAAAACCATGGTATTGGTGGCGGGGCCTGCCAAGAGGCGGGGCCAACTAAAACCATGGTATTGGAGGCGGGGCCAGCCAAAACCAGGGTATTGGAGGCGGGGCCAGGGAAAACCATGGTATTGGAGGCGGGGCCAGCCAAAACTATGGTATCGGAGGCAGGGCCAGCCAAAACCATGGTATTGGAGGCGGGGCCCGCCAAAAGCAACCATGGTATTGGAGGCGGGGTTTGCCAAAACCATGGTATTGGAGGCGGGGCCTGCCAAAACCATGGTATTGGAGGCGGGGCATGCCAAGAGGCGGGGCCAGCCAAAACCATGGTATTGGAGGCGGGGCCAGCCAAAACTATGTTAACTGGAGGCGGGGCCAGCCAAAACCATGGTATTTGAGCCAGGGCCTGCCAAAACCATGGTATTGGAGGCGGGGAAGGCCAAAACCATGGTATTGGAGGCGGGGCCAGCCAAAACTATGTTAACTGGAGGCGGGGCCAGCCAAAACCATGGTATTTGAGGCAGGGCCTGCCAAAACCATGGTATTGGAGGCGGGGCCAGCCAAAACCATGGTATTGGAGGCAGGGCCAGCAAAAACCATGGTACTGGAGGCGGGACCAGCCAAAACCATGGTACTGGAGGCGGGGCCAGACAAAACTATGGTATTGGAGGCGGGGCCAGCCAAAACCATGGTATTGGAGGCAGGGCCAGCCAAAACCATGGTATTGGAGGCGGGGCCAGCCAAAACCAACCATGGTATTGGAGGCGGGGCCAGCCAAAACCATGTTAATGGAGGCGGGGCCTGCCAAAACCAACTATGGTATTGGAGGCGGGGCCTGCCAAAACCAACCATGGTATTGGAGGCGGGGCCAGCCAGAACCATGTAACTGGAGGCGGGGCCAGCCAAAACCATGGTATTGGAGGCGGGGCCTACCAAAACCAACCATGGTATTGGAGGCGGGGCCAGCCAGAACCATGTAACTGGAGGCGGGGCGAGCCAAAACCATGGTATTGGATGCGGGGCCAGCCAAAACCATGGTATTGGAGGCGGGCCAGCCAAAACCATGGTACTGGAGGCGGGGCCAGCCAAAACCATGGTACTGGAGGCGGGACCAGCCAAAACCATGATACTGGAGGCGGGACCAGCCATAACCATGGTATTGGAGGCGGCGCCAGACACGTATTGGAGGTGGGGCCAGAACCATGGCATTGGATACGGGGCCTGCCAAACCCATGATATTGGAGGCGGGCCTGCCAAAACCATGGTATTGGAGGCGGGGCCTCCCCTGCCAAGAGGCAGGGCCAGCCAAAACCATGGTATTGGAGGTGGGGCCTGAACCATGGCATTGGATACGGGGCCAGCCAAAACCATGGTATTGGAGGCGGGGCCAGCCAAAACCATGGTATTGGAGGCCGTGCCAGCCAAAACCATGTAACTGGAGGTGGGGCCAGCTAAAACCATGGTATTGGAGGTGTGGCCAGCCAAAACCATGTAACTGGAGGCGGCGCCAGCCAAAACCATGGTATTGGAGGCGGGGCCAGCCAACACCATGTTATTGGAGGCGGGGCCAGCCAAAACCATGGTATTGGAGGCGGGGCCTGCCAAGAGGCGGGGCCAACTAAAACCATGGTATTGGAGGCGGGGCCAGCCAAAACCATGGTATTGGAGGCGGGGCCAGGGAAAACCATGGTATTGAAGGCGGGGCCAGCCAAAACTATGGTATTGGAGGCAGGGCCAGCCAAAACCATGGTATTGGAGGCGGGGCCTGCCAAAACCAACCATGGTATTGGAGGCGGGGCTTGCCAAAACCATGGTATTGGAGGCTGGGCCAGCCAAAACCATGTAACTGGAGGCGGGGCCAGCCAAAACCATGGTATTGGAGGCGGGGCCAGCCAAAACCATGGTATTGGAGGTGGTGCACCCAAAACCATGGTATTGGAGGCGGGGCCAGCCAAAACCATGTTAACTGGAGGCGGGGCAATCTGTAACCAAGGAACACCTTTTAACCATGGAACTGGAGGCGGGGCCAGCCAAAACCATGGTATTGGAGGCGGGGCCTGCCAAAACCATGGTATTGGAGGCGGGGCCAGCCAAAACCATGGCACTGGAGGCGGGACCAGCCAAAACCATGGTACTGGAGGCGGGACCAGCCATAAACATCGTATTGGAGAAGGGGCCAGACACATATTGGAGGCAGAGCATGGTATTGGAGGTGGGGCCAGAACCATGGCATTGGATACTGGGCCTGCGGGGCCTGCCAAAACCATGGTATTGGAAGCAGGGCCTGCCAAAACCATGTTAACTGGAGGCAGGGCCTGCCAAAACCATGGAACTGGAGGCGGGGCAAGCTGTAACCAAGGAACACCTTGTAACCATGGAACTGGAGGCGGGGCCAGCCAAAACCATGGTATTGGAGGCGGGGCCAGCCAAAACCATGGTATTGGAGGCGGGGCCAGCCAAAACCATGGTACTGGAGGCGGGACCAGCCAAAACCACGGTACTGGAGGCGGGACCAGCCATAAACATGGTATTGGAGAAGGGGCCAGACACATATTGGAGGCAGAGTATGGTATTGGAGGTGGGGCCAGAACCATGGCAATGGATACTGGGCCTGCCAAACCCATGATATTGGAGGCGGGGCCTGCCAAAACCATGGTATTTGAGGCGGGGCCTGCCAAAACCATGATATTGGAGGCGGGGCCTGTCAAAACCATGGAACTGGAGGCGGGGCAAGCTGTAACCAAGGAACACCTTGTAACCAAGGAACTGGAGACGGGGCCTGCCGAAACCATGGTATTGGAGGCGGGGCCTGCCAAAACCATGGTATTGGAGGCGTGGCCTGCCAAAACCATGGTATTGGAGGCATGGCCTGCCAAAACCATGGTATTGGAGGCGGGGCCTGCCAAAACCATGGTATTGGAGGCGGGGCCTGCCAAGAGGCAGGGCCAGCCAAAACCATGGTATTGGAGGCGGGGCCAGCCAAAACCATGTAACTGGTGGCGGGGCTGCCAAAACCATGGTATTGGAGGCGGGGCCAGCCAAAACCATGGTATTGGAGGCGAGCCAGCCAAAACCTTGGTATTGGAGGCGGGACCTACCAAAACCATGTTAACTGGAGGCGGGGCTGCCAAAACCATGGTATTGGAGGCGGGGCCTGCCAAAACCATGGTATTGGAGGTGGGGCCAGCCAAAACCATGTTAACTGGAGGCGGGGCTGCCAAAACCATGGTATTGGAGGCGGGGCCAGCCAAAACCATGGTATTGGAGGCGGGGCCAGCCAAAACCATGGTATTGGAGGCAGGGCCAGCCAAAACCATGTTATTGGAGGCGGAGCCAGCCAAAACCATGCTATTGGAGGCAGGGCCTGCCAAAACCATGGTATTGGAGGAGGGGCCTGCCAAAACCATGCTATTGGAGGCGGGGCCTGCCAAAACCATGGTATTGGAGGAGGGGCCTGCCAAAACCATGGTATTGGAGGCGGGGCCTGCCAAAACCATGGTATTGGAGGCGGGGCCTGCCAAAACCATGGTATTGGAGGCGGGGCCAGCCAAAACCATGGTACTGGAGGCGGGGCCAGCCAAAACCTTGGTATTGGAGGCGGGCCCAACCAAAACCATGTTAACTGGAGGCGGGGCTGCCAAAACCATGGTATTGGAGGCGGGGACTGCCAAAACCATGGTATTGGAGGTGGGGCCAGCCAAAACCTTGGTATTGGAGACGGGCCCAACCAAAACCATGTTAACTGGAGGCGGGGCTGCCAAAACCATGGTATTGGAGGCGGGGCCAGCCAAAACCATGGTATTGGAGGCGGGGCCAGCCAAAACCATGGTATTGGAGGCGGGGCCAGCCAAAACCATGTTATTGGAGGCGGAGCCAGCCAAAACCATGCTATTGGAGGCGGGCCTGCCAAAACCATGGTATTGGAGGAGGGGCCTGCCAAAACCATGGTATTGGAGGCGGGGCCTGCCAAAACCATGGTATTGGAGGCGGGGCCTGCCAAAACCATGGTATTGGAGGCGGGGCCAGCCAAAACCATGGTACTGGAGGCAGGGCCAGCCAAAACCATGGTACTGGAGGCAGGACCATGGTACTGGAGGCGGGACCAGCCAAAACCATGGTACAGGAGACGGGACCAGCCATAACCATGGTATTGGAGGCAGGGCCAGACACATATTGTAGGCAGAGCATGGTATTGGAGGTGGGGCCTGCCAAAACCATGGTATTGGAGGCGGGGCCTGCCAAAACCATGGTATTGGAGGTGGGGCCTGCCAAAACCATGGTATTGGAGGCGGGGCCAGCCAAAACCATGGTATTGGAGGCGGGGCCAGCCAAAACCATGGTATTGGAGGCGGGGCCAGCCAAAACCATGTAACTGGTGGCGGGGCTGCCATAACCATGGTATTGGAGGCGGGGCCAGCCAAAACCTTGGTATTGGAGGCGGGCCCAACCAAAACCATGTAACTGGTGGTGGGGCTGCCATAACCATGGTATTGGAGGCGGGGCCAGCCAAAACCTTGGTATTGGAGGCGGGCCCAACCAAAACCATGTTAACTGGAGGCGGGGCTGCCAAAACTGTGGTTTTGGAGGCGGGGCCAGCCAAGGCCATGCTATTGGAGGCGGGGCCTGTCAAAACCATGGAACTGGAGGCGGGGCAAGCTGTAACCAAGGAACACCTTGTAACCAAGGAACTGGAGACGGGGCCTGCCAAAACCATGGTATTGGAGGCGGGGCCTGCCAAAACCATGGTATTGGAGGCGTGGCCTGCGAAAACCATGGTATTGGAGGCATGGCCTGCCAAAACCATGGTATTGGAGGCGGGGCCTGCCAAAACCATGGTATTGGAGGCGGGGCCTGCCAAGAGGCAGGGCCAGCCAAAACCATGGTATTGGAGGCGGGGCCAGCCAAAACCATGTAACTGGTGGCGGGGCTGCCAAAACCATGGTATTGGAGGCGGGGCCAGCCAAAACCATGGTATTGGAGGCGAGCCAGCCAAAACCTTGGTATTGGAGGCGGGACCTACCAAAACCATGTTAACTTGATGCGGGGCCTGCCAAAACCCTGGTACTGGAGGCGGGGCCTGCCATAACCATGGTATTGGAGGCGGGGCCAGCCAAAACCTTGGTATTGGAGGCGGGCCCAACCAAAACCATGTTAACTGGAGGCGGGGCTGCCAAAACCATGGTATTGGAGGCGGGGCCTGCCAAAACCATGGTATTGGAGGTGGGGCCAGCCAAAACCTTGGTATTGGAGGCGGGCCCAACCAAAACCATGTTAACTGGAGGCGGGGCTGCCAAAACCATGGTATTGGAGGCGGGGCCAGCCAAAACCATGGTATTGGAGGCGGGGCCAGCCAAAACCATGGTATTGGAGGCGGGGCCAGCCAAAACCATGTTATTGGAGGCGGAGCCAGCCAAAACCATGCTATTGGAGGCGGGGCCTGCCAAAACCATGGTATTGGAGGAGGGGCCTGCCAAGACCATGGTATTGGAGGCGGGGCCTGCCAAAACCATGGTATTGGAGGCGGGGCCTGCCAAAACCATGGTATTGGAGGCGGGGCCAGCCAAAACCATGGTACTGGAGGCGGGGCCAGCCAAAACCATGGTACTGGAGGCAGGACCATGGTACTGGAGGCGGGACCAGCCAAAACCATGGTACAGGAGACAGGACCAGCCATAACCATGGTATTGGAGGCAGGGCCAGACACATATTGTAGGCAGAGCATGGTATTGGAGGTGGGGCCTGCCAAAACCATGGTATTGGAGGCGGGGCCTGCCAAAACCATGGTATTGGAGGTGGGGCCTGCCAAAACCATGGTATTGGAGGCGGGGCCAGCCAAAACCATGGTATTGGAGGCGGGGCCAGCCAAAACCATGGTATTGGAGGCGGGGCCAGCCAAAACCATCGTATTGGAGGCGGGGCCAGCCAAAACCATGTAACTGGTGGCGGGGCTGCCATAACCATGGTATTGGAGGCGGGGCCAGCCAAAACCTTGGTATTGGAGGCGGGCCCAACCAAAACCATGTAACTGGTGGTGGGGCTGCCATAACCATGGTATTGGAGGCGGGGCCAGCCAAAACCTTGGTATTGGAGGCGGGCCCAACCAAAACCATGTTAACTGGAGGCGGGGCTGCCAAAACTGTGGTTTTGGAGGCGGGGCCAGCCAAGGCCATGCTATTGGAGGCGGGGCCAGTCAAAACTATGGTATTGGAGGCGGGGCCAGCCAAAACTATGGTATTGGAGGCGGGGCCAGCCAAAACCAAGGTATTGGAGGCGGGGCCAGCCAAAACCAAGGTATTGGAGGCGGGGCCTGCCAAAACCATGGTATTGGAGGCGGGGCCAGGCAAAACCAGGGTATTGGAGGTGGGGCCTGCCAAAACCATGGTATTGGAGGCGGGGCTAGCCAAAACCATGGTATTGGAGGCAGGGCCAGCTAAAACCATGTAGCTGGAGGCGGGGCCTGCCAAAACCATTTAACTGGAGGTGGGGCCTGCCAAAAGCATGGTATTGGAGGCGGGGCCTTCCAAAACCATGGTATTGGAGGCGGTACCTGCCAAAACCATGGTATTGGAGGCAGGGCCAGCCAAAACCATGGTATTGGAGGCAGAGCCAGCCAAAACCATGTAACTGGAGGCAGCCAAAACCATGGTATTGGAGGCAGGGCCAGCCAAAACCATGGTATTGGAGCAAGGGCCAGCCAAAACCATGGTATTGGAGGCGGGGCCAGACAAATATTGGAGGCAGAGCATGGTATTGGAGGTGGGGTCAGAACCATGTATTAGATACGAGGCCAGCCAAACCCACGGTATTGGAGGCGGGGCCTGCCAAAACCATGGTATTGGAGGCGGGGCCTGCCGAAACCATGGTATTGGAGGCGGGGCCTGCCGAAACCATGGTATTGGAGGCGGGGCCTGCCGAAACCAGGGTATTGGAGGCAGGGCCAGGCAAAACCAGGGTATTGGAGGCGGGGCCAGGCAAAACCAGGGTATTGGAGGCGGGGTCAGGCAAAACCATGGTATTGGAGGCAGGGCCAGCCAAAACCATGCTATTGGAGGCAGGGCCTGCCAAAACCAACCATGGTATTGGAGGCGGGGCCTGCCAAAACCAACCATGGTATTGGAGGCGGGGCCAGCCAAAACCATGGTATTGGAGGCGGGGCCTGCCAAGAGGCGGGACCAGCCTAAACCATGGTATTGGAGGAGGGGCCTGCGAATACCATGGTATTGGAGGCAGGGCCAGACAAAACCATGGTATTGGAGGCGGGGCCTGCGAAAACCATGGTATTGGAGGCGGGGCCAGCCAAAACCATGGTATTGGAGGCGGGGCCAGCCAAAACCAACCATGGTATTGGAGTCGGGGCCTGCCAAAACCATGGTATTGGAGGCTGGGCCAGCCAAAACCATGTAACTGGAGGCGGGGCCAGCCAAAACCATGGTACTGGAGGTGGTGCCAGCCAAAACCATGGTACTGGAGGCGGGACCAGCCATAAACATGGTATTGGAGGCGGGGCCAAACACATATTGGAGGAAGAGCATGGTATTGGAGGTGGGGCCAGAACCATGGCATTGGATACGGGGCCTGCCAAACCCATGATATTGGAGGCGGGGTCTGCCAAAACCATGGTATTGGAGGCGGGGCCTGCCAAAACCATGGTATTGGAGGCAGTGGCTGGCAAAACCATGTTAACTGGAGGCAGGGCCTGCCAAAACCATGGTATTGGAGGCAGGGCCTGCCAAAACCATGGAACTGGAGGCGGGGCAATCTGTAACCAAGGAACACCTTTTAACCATGGAACTGGAGGCGGGGCCAGCCAAAACCATGGTATTGGAGGCGGGGCCTGCCAAAACCATGGTATTGGAGGCGGGGCCTGCCAAAACCATGGTATTGGAGGCAGGGCCTGCCAAAACCATGGTATTGGAGGCGGGGCCAGCCAAAACCATGGCACTGGAGGCGGGACCAGCCAAAACCATGGTACTGGAGGCGGGACCAGCCATAAACATCGTATTGGAGAAGGGGCCAGACACATATTGGAGGCAGAGCATGGTATTGGAGGTGGGGCCAGAACCATGGCATTGGATACTGGGCCTGCGGGGCCTGCCAAAACCATGGTATTTGAAGCAGGGCCTGCCAAAACCATGTTAACTGGAGGCAGGGCCTGCCAAAACCATGGAACTGGAGGCGGGGCAAGCTGTAACCAAGGAACACCTTGTAACCATGGAACTGGAGGCGGGGCCAGCCAAAACCATGGTATTGGAGGCGGGGCCAGCCAAAACCATGGTATTGGAGGCGGGGCCAGCCAAAACCATGGTATTGGAGGCGGGGCCAGCCAAAACCATGGTACTGGAGGCGGGACCAGCCAAAACCACGGTACTGGAGGCGGGACCAGCCATAAACATGGTATTGGAGAAGGGGCCAGACACATATTGGAGGCAGAGTATGGTATTGGAGGTGGGGCCAGAACCAATGCAATGGATACTGGGCCTGCCAAACCCATGATATTGGAGGCGGGGCCTGCCAAAACCATGGTATTTGAGGCGGGGCCTGCCAAAACCATGATATTGGAGGCGGGGCCTGTCAAAACCATGGAACTGGAGGCGGGGCAAGCTGTAACCAAGGAACACCTTGTAACCAAGGAACTGGAGGCGGGGCCTGCCAAAACCATGGTATTGGAGGCGGGGCCTGCCAAAACCATGGTATTGGAGGCGTGGCCTGCCAAAACCATGGTATTGGAGGCATGGCCTGCCAAAACCATGGTATTGGAGGCGGGGCCTGCCAAGAGGCGGGGCCTGCCAAAACCATGGTATTGGAGGCGGGGCCAGCCAAAACCATGTAACTGGTGGCGGGGCTGCCAAAACCATGGTATTGGAGGCGGGGCCAGCCAAAACCATGGTATTGGAGGCGAGCCAGCCAAAACCTTGGTATTGGAGGCGGGACCTACCAAAACCATGTTAACTTGATGCGGGGCCTGCCAAAACCCTGGTACTGGAGGCGGGGCCTGCCATAACCATGGTATTGGAGGCGGGGCCAGCCAAAACCTTGGTATTGGAGGCGGGCCCAACCAAAACCATGTTAACTGGAGGCAGGGCTGCCAAAACCATGGTATTGGAGGCGGGGCCTGCCAAAACCATGGTATTGGAGGTGGGGCCAGCCAAAACCTTGGTATTGGAGGCGGGACCAACCAAAACCATGTTAACTGGAGGCACGGCCTGCCAAAACCCTGGTATTGGAGGCGGGGCCTTCCATAACCCTGGTATTGGAGGCGGGGCTTGCCAAAACCATGGTATTGGAGGCAGGGCCTGCCAAAACTATGGTATTGGAGGCAGGGCCTGCCAAAACCATGGTGTTGGAGGCGGGGCCAGCCAAGGCCATGGCGTTCGAGGCGGGGCCAGCCTAAATCATGGCATGGGAGGCGGGGCCAGCCGAAACCATGGTATTGGAGATGGGGCCAGCCAAAACCATGGTATTGGAGGCGGGGCCAGCCAAAACCATGGTATTGGAGGCGGGGCCAGCCAAAACCATGCTATTGGAGGCGGGGCCTGCCAAAACCATGGTATTGGAGGAGGGGCCTGCCAAAACCATGGTATTGGAGGCGGGGCCTGCCAAAACCATGGTATTGGAGGCGGGGCCAACCAAAACCATGGTACTGGAGGCAGGACCATGGTACTGGAGGCGGGACCAGCCAAAACCATGGTACAGGAGACGGGACCAGCCATAACCATGGTATTGGAGGCAGGGCCAGACACATATTGTAGGCAGAGCATGGTATTGGAGGTGGGGCCTGCCAAAACCATGGTATTGGAGGCGGGGCCTGCCAAAACCATGGTATTGGAGGTGGGGCCTGCCAAAACCATGGTATTGGAGGCGGGGCCTGCCAAAACCATGGTATTGGAGGTCGGGCCTGCCAAAACCATGGTATTGGAGGCGGGGCCTGCCAAAACCATGGTATTGGAGGCGGGGCCTGCCAAAACCATGGTATTGGAGGCGGGGCCTGCCAAAACCATGGAACTGGAGGCGGAGCAAGCTGTAACCAAGGAACACCTTGTAACCATGGAACTGGAGGCGGGGCCAGCCAAAACCATGGCATTGGAGGCGGGGCCAGCCAAAACCATGGCATTGGAGGCGGGTCCTCCCAAGAGGCGGGACCAGCCAAAACCATGGTATTGGAGGCGGGGCCAGCTAAAACCATGTAACTGGAGGCGGGCCCGCTAAAACCATGGTATTGGAGGCGGGGCCAGCCAAAACCATGTAGCTGGAGGCGGGGCCTGCCAAAACCATGGTATTGGAGGCAGGGCCAGCCAAAACCATGGTATTGGAGGCGGGGCCAGCCAAAACCATGATATTGGAGGCGGGGCCAGCCAAAACCATGGTATTGGTTTCGGGGCCAGCCAAAACCATGGTATTGGAGGCCGGGCCAACCAAAACCATGGCATTGGAGGCGGGGCCTGCCAAAACCATGGTATTGGACGCGGGGCCTGCCAAAACCATGGACGCGGGGCCTGCCAAAACCAACCATGGTATTGGAGGCGGGGCCTGCCAAAACCATGGTAATGGAGGCTGGGCCAGCCAAAACCATGGTACTGGAGGTGGGGGCCAGCCAAAACCATGCCAAAACCATAGAACTGGAGGTGGGGCCAGCCAAAACCATGGTATTGGAGGTGGGGCCTGCCAAAACCTTGGTATTGGAGGCGGGGCCTGCCAAAACCATGGAACTGGAGGCGAGGCAAGCTGTATCCATGGTATTGGAGGCGGGGCCAGACCATGGTATTGGAGGCAGGGCCAGCCAAAACCATGGTATTGGAGGCGGGGCCTGGCAAAACTATGGTATTGGAGGCGGGGCCAGCCAAAACCATGGTATTGGAGGGGGGGGCAGCCAAAACCATGTTAACTGGAGGCAGGGCCTGCCAAAACCGTGGTATTGGAGGCGGGCCCTGCCAAAACCTTGGTATTGGAGGCGGGGTCTGCCAAAACCTTGGTATTGGAGGCAGGGACAGCCACAGTCATGTTAACTGGAGGCGGGGCCTGCCAAAACCCTGGTATTGGAGGCGGGGCCTGCCAAAACCATGGTATTGGAGGCAGGCCAGCTAAAACCCTGGTATTGGAGGCGGGTCCTGCCAAAACCCTGGCATTGGAGGCGGGGCCTTTCAAAACCATGGTATTGGAGGCGTGGCCAGCCAAAACCATGGAAATGGAGGCGGGCCAGCTACAACCATGGCGTTGGAGGCGGGGCCAGCCAAAACCATGGTGTTGGAGGTGGGGCAATGCAAAACCATGGCGTTGGAGACGGGGCCAGCTGAAACCATGGCATTGGAGATGGGGCCAGCTAAAACCATGGTATTGGAGGCGGGGCCAGCCAAAACCATAGTATTGGACGCGGGGCCAGCCAAAACCAGGGTATTGAGGCAGGGCCAGCCAAAACCATGGTATTGGAGGCGGGGTCAGCCAAAACCATGGTATTGGAGGCGGGGCCTGCAAAACCATGGTATTGGAGGTGGGGCCTGCCAAAACCATGTAACTGGAGGCGGGGCCAGACAAAACTATGGTATTGGAGGCGGGGCCAGCCAAAACTATGGTATTGGAGGCGAGGACTGCCAAAACCATGGTATTGGAGGCAGGGCCTGCCAAAACCATGGTATTGGAGGCGGGGCCTGCCAAAACCAACCATGCTATTGGAGGCTGGGCCAGCCAAAACCATGGTATTGGAGGCGGGGCCAGCCAAAACCATGGTACTGGAGGTGGGACCAGCCAAAACCATGGTACTGGAGGCGGGACCAGACACATATTGGAGGCAGAGCATGGTATTGGAGGTGGGGCCAGAACCATGGCATTGGATACGGGGCCTGCCAAAACCAACCATGGAGGCGGGGCCTGCAAAAACCATGGTATTAGAGGCGGGGCCAGCCAAAACCATGGTATTGGAGGCGGGGTCAGCCAAAACCATGGTATTGGAGGCAGGGCCAGCCAAAACCATGGTATTGGAGGCGGGCCAGCTAAAACTATGGTATTGGAGGCGGGGCCAGCCGAAACCATGGTATTGGAGGTGGGGCCAGCCAAAACCATGGTATGGAGGCGTGGCCAGCCAAAACCATGGTATTGGAGGCAGGGCCAGCCAAAACCATGGTATTGGAGGCGGGGCCAGCCAAAACCATGGTATTGGAGGCGGGGCCTTCCAAGAGGCGGGGCCAGCCAAGACCCTGGTATTGGAGGCGGGGCCAACTAAAACCATGGTATTGGAGGCGGGGCCAGCCAAAACCATGGTATTGGAGCCGGGGCCAGCCAAAACCATGGTATTGGAGGCGGGGCCAGCCAAAACCATGTTAACTGGAGGCGGGGCCTGCCAAAACCATGGCATTGGAGGCGGGGCCTGCCAAAACCATGGTATTGGAGGCGGGGCCTGCCAAAACCATGGTATTGGAGGCGGGGCCAGCCAAAACTCTGGTATTGGAGGCGGGGTCAGCCAAAACCATGGTATTGGAGGCGGGGCCAGCCAAAACCATGGTATTGGAGGTGGGGCCTGCCAAAACCATGGTATTGGAGGCAGGCCAGCTAAAACTATGGTATTGGAGGCGGGGACAGCCGAAACCATGGTATTGGAGGCGGGGCCAGCCAAAACCATGGTATTGGAGGTGGGGCCAACTAAAACCATGGTACTGGAGGCGGGGCCAGCGAAAACCATGGTATTGGAGGCGGGGCCAGCGAAAACCATGGTATTGGAGGCGGGGCCAGCCATAACTATGGTATTGGAGGCGGGGCCAGCCAAAACTATGGTATTGGAGGCGGGGCCAGCCAAAACCATGGTATTGGAGGCGGGGCCTGCCAAAACCAACCATGGTATTGGAGGCGGGGCCTGCCAAAACCATGGTATTGGAGGCGGGGCCAGCCAACACCATGTAACTGGAGGCAGGGACAGCCAAAACCATGGTATTGGAGGTGGGGCCTGCCAAAACCATGTAACTGGAGGCGGGGCCAGACAAAACTATGGTATTGGAGGCGGGGCCAGCCAAAACTATGGTATTGGAGGCGAGGACTGCCAAAACCATGGTATTGGAGGCAGGGCCTGCCAAAACCATGGTATTGGAGGCGGGGCCTGCCAAAACCAACCATGCTATTGGAGGCTGGGCCAGCCAAAACCATGGTATTGGAGGCGGGGCCAGCCAAAACCATGGTACTGGAGGCGGGACCAGCCAAAACCATGGTACTGGAGGCGGGACCAGACACATATTGGAGGCAGAGCATGGTATTGGAGGTGGGGCCAGAACCATGGCATTGGATACGGGGCCTGCCAAAACCAACCATGGAGGCGGGGCCTGCAAAAACCATGGTATTAGAGGCGGGGCCAGCCAAAACCATGGTATTGAAGGCGGGGCCAGCCAAAACCATGGTATTGGAGGCAGGGCCAGCCAAAACCATGGTAATGGAGGCGGGCCAGCTAAAACTATGGTATTGGAGGCGGGGCCAGCCGAAACCATGGTATTGGAGGTGGGGCCAGCCAAAACCATGGTATGGAGGCGGGGCCAGCCAAAACCATGGTATTGGAGGAAGGGCTAGCCAAAACCATGGTATTGGAGGTGGGGCCAGCCAAAACCATGGTATTGGAGGCGGGGCCTTCCAAGAGGCGGGGCCAGCCAAGACCATGGTATTGGAGGCGGGGCCAACTAAAACCATGGTATTGGAGGCGGGGCCAGCCAAAACCATGGTATTGGAGGCGGGGCCAGCCAAAACCATGTTAACTGGAGGCGGGGCCTGCCAAAACCATGGTATTGGAGGCGGGGCCTGCCAAAACCATGGTATTGGAGGCGGGGCCAGCCAAAACCATGGTATTGGAGGCGGGGCCAGCCAAAACCATGGTATTGGAGGCGGGGACAGCCGAAACCATGGTATTGGAGGCGGGGCCAGCCAAAACCATGGTATTGGAGTCGGGGCCAACTAAAACCATGGTACTGGAGGCGGGGCCAACTAAAACCATGGTACTGGAGGCGGGGCCAGCGAAAACCATGGTATTGGAGGTGGGGCCAGCGAAAACCATGGTATTGGAGGCGGGGCCAGCCATAACTATGGTATTGGAGGCGGGGCCAGCCAAAACTATGGTATTGGAGGCGGGGCCAGCCAAAACCATGGTATTGGAGGCGGGGCCTGCCAAAACCAACCATGGTATTGGAGGCGGGGCCTGCCAAAACCATGGTATTGGAGGCGGGGCCAGCCAACACCATGTAACTGGAGGCGGGGACAGCCAAAACCATGGTATTCAAGGCGGGGCCAGCCAAAACCATGTAACTGGAGGCGGGGCCAGTTAAAACCATGGTATTGGAGGCGGGGCCAGCCAAAACCATGTTATTGGAGGCGGGGCCAGCCAAAACCATGGTATTGGAGGCGGGGCCAGCCAAAACCATGGTATTGGAGGCGGGGCCAGCCAAAAGCATGGTATTGGAGGCAGGGCCAGCCAAAACCATGGTATTGGAGGCAGGGCCAGCCAAAACCATAAACCATGGTATTGGAGGCGGGGCCTACCAAAACTATGGTATTGGAGGCGGGGCCTGCCAAAACCATGGTATTGGAGGCGGGGCCTGCCAAAACTATGGTATTGGAGGCAGGGCCAGCCAAAACCATAAACCATGGTATTGGAGGCGGGGCCAGCCAAAACCATGGTATTGGAGGACTATGGTATTGGAGGCGGGGCCAGCGAAAACCATGGTATTGGAGGCGGGGCCAGCCAAAACCATGGTATTGGAGGACCATGGTATTGGAGACAGGGCCAGCAAAAACCATGGTATTGGAGGCGGGGCCCGCGAAAACCATGGTATTGGAGGCGGGGCCAGCCAAAACCATGGTATTGGATGCGGGTACAGCCAAAACTATGGTATTGGAGGCGGGGCCTGCCAAAACCATGGTGTTGGAGGCGGGGCCAGCGAAAACCATGGTGTTGGAGGCGGGGCCAGCCAAAACCATGGTATTGGAGGCAGGGCGAGCCAAAACTATGGTATTGGAGGCGGGGCCTGCCTAAACCATGGTATTGGAGGCTGGGCCTGCCAAAACCATGGTATTGGAGGCGGGGCCAGCCAAAACCATGGTATTGGAGGCGGGTCCAGCCAAAACCATGGTACTGGAGGCGGGGCCTGCCAAAACCATGGTACTGGAGGCGGGGCCAGCCAAAACCATGGTACTGGAGGCGGGACCAGCCATAACCATCGTATTGGATGCGGGGCCAGATACATATTGGAAGCAGAGCATGGTATTGGAGGTGGGGCCAGAACCATGGTATTGGAGGCGGGGCCAACCATGGTATTGGAGGCGAGGCCTGCCAAAACCATGGTATGGAGACGGGGCCAGCCAAAAGCATGGTATTTCTAGGTGGGGCCAGCCAAAAGCATGGTATTGGAGGCGGGGCCAGCCAAAACCATGGTATTGGAGGCAGGGCCAGCCAAAACCATAAACCATGGTATTGGAGGCAGGGCCAGCCAAAACCATGTTATTGGAGGCGGGGCCAGCCAAAACCATGGTATTGGAGGCGGGGCCAGCCAAAAGCATGGTATTTCTAGGTGGGGCCAACCAAAAGCATGGTATTGGAGGCGGGGCCAGCCAAAAGCATGGTATTGGAGGTGGGGCCAGCCAAAAGCATGGTATTGGAGGCGGGGCCAGCCAAAACCATGGTATTGGAGGCGGGGCCAGCCAAAACCATGGTATTGGAGGCGGGGCCAGCCAAAACCATGGTATTGGAGGCGGGGCCACTGAAAACCATGGTATTGGAGACGGGGCCAGCCAAAACCATGGTATTGGAGGCGGGGCCAGCCAAAACCATGGTTTTGGAGGCGGGGCCAGCCAAAACTATGGTATTGGAGGTGCGGCCTGCCAAAACCATGGTATTGAAGGCGGGGCCTGCCAAAACCAACCATGGTATTGGAGGCGGGCCTGCCAAAACCATGGTATTGGAGGCTGGGCCAGCCAAAACCATGTAACTGGAGGCGGGGCCGGCCAAAACCATGGTATTGGAGGCGGGGCCAGCCAAAACCATTGTATTGGAGGCGGGGCCAGCCAAAACCATGGTACTGGAGGCGGGGCCAGCCAAAACCATGGTACTGGAGGCGGGACCAGCCATAACCATGGTATTGGATGCGGGGCCAGACACATATTGGAAGCAGAGCATGGTATTGGAGGTGGGGCCAGAACCATGGCATTGGATACGGGGCCTGCCAAACCCATGATATTGGAGGCGGGTCCAGCCAAAACCATGGTACTGGAGGCGGGGCCAGCCAAAACCATGGTACTGGAGGCGGGACCAGCCAAAACCATGGTACTGGAGGCGGGACCAGACCCATATTGGAGGCAGAGCATGGTATTGGAGGTGGGGCCAGAACCATGGCATTGGATACGGGGCCTGCCAAAACCAACCATGGAGGCGGGGCCTGCAAAAACCATGGTATTAGAGGCGGGGCCAGCCAAAACCATGGTATTGGAGGCGGGGCCAGCCAAAACCATGGTATTGGAGGCAGGGCCAGCCAAAACCATGGTATTGGAGGCGGGCCAGCTAAAACTATGGTATTGGAGGCGGGGCCAGCCGAAACCATGGTATTGGAGGTGGGGCCAGCCAAAACCATGGTATGGAGGCAGGGCCAGCCAGAACCATGGCATTGGATACGGGGCCTGCCAAACCCATGATATTGGAGGCGGGGCCAGCCAAAACCATGGTACTGGAGGCGGGACCAGCCAAAACCATGGTACTGGAGGCGGGACCAGACCCATATTGGAGGCAGAGCATGGTATTGGAGGTGGGGCCAGAACCATGGCATTGGATACGGGGCCTGCCAAAACCAACCATGGAGGCGGGGCCTGCAAAAACCATGGTATTAGAGGCGGGGCCAGCCAAAACCATGGTATTGGAGGCGGGGCCAGCCAAAACCATGGTATTGGAGGCAGGGCCAGCCAAAACCATGGTATTGGAGGCGGGCCAGCTAAAACTATGGTATTGGAGGCGGGGCCAGCCGAAACCATGGTATTGGAGGTGGGGCCAGCCAAAACCATGGTATGGAGGCGTGGCCAGCCAAAACCATGGTATTGGAGGCAGGGCCAGCCAAAACCATGGTATTGGAGGCGGGGCCTTCCAAGAGGCGGGGCCAGCCAAGACCCTGGTATTGGAGGCGGGGCCAACTAAAACCATGGTATTGGAGGCGGGGCCAGCCAAAACCATGGTATTGGAGCCGGGGCCAGCCAAAACCATGGTATTGGAGGCGGGGCCAGCCAAAACCATGTTAACTGGAGGCGGGGCCTGCCAAAACCATGGTATTGGAGGCGGGGCCTGCCAAAACCATGGTATTGGAGGCGGGGCCTGCCAAAACCATGGTATTGGAGGCGGGGCCAGCCAAAACTCTGGTATTGGAGGCGGGGTCAGCCAAAACCATGGTATTGGAGGCGGGGCCAGCCAAAACCATGGTATTGGAGGCAGGCCAGCTAAAACTATGGTATTGGAGGCGGGGACAGCCGAAACCATGGTATTGGAGGCGGGGCCAGCCAAAACCATGGTATTGGAGGCGGGGCCAACTAAAACCATGGTACTGGAGGCGGGGCCAGCCAAAACCATGGTATGGAGGCGGGCCCAGCCAAAACCATGGTATTGGAGGCAGGGCCAGCCAAAACCATGGTATTGGAGGTGGGGCCAGCCAAAACCATGGTATTGGAGGCGGGGCCTTCCAAGAGGCGGGGCCAGCCAAGACCATGGTATTGGAGGCGGGGCCAACTAAAACCATGGTATTGGAGGCGGGGCCAGCCAAAACCATGGTATTGGAGGCGGGGCCAGCCAAAACCATGTTAACTGGAGGCGGGGCCTGCCAAAACCATGGTATTGGAGGCGGGGCCTGCCAAAACCATGGTATTTGAGGCGGGGCCAGCCAAAACCATGGTATTGGAGGCGGGGCCAGCCAAAACCATGGTATTGGAGGCGGGGACAGCCGAAACCATGGTATTGGAGGCGGGGCCAGCCAAAACCATGGTATTGGAGGCGGGGCCAACTAAAACCATGGTACTGGAGGCGGGGCCAACTAAAACCATGGTACTGGAGGCGGGGCCAGCGAAAACCATGGTATTGGAGGCGGGGCCAGCGAAAACCATGGTATTGGAGGCGGGGCCAGCCATAACTATGGTATTGGAGGCGGGGCCAGCCAAAACTATGGTATTGGAGGCGGGGCCTGCCAAAACCATGGTATTGGAGGCGGGGCCTGCCAAAACCAACCATGGTATTGGAGGCGGGGCCTGCCAAAACCATGGTATTGGAGGCGGGGCCAGCCAACACCATGTAACTGGAGGCGGGGACAGCCAAAACCATGGTATTCAAGGCGGGGCCAGCCAAAACCATGTAACTGGAGGCGGGGCCAGTTAAAACCATGGTATTGGAGGCGGGGCCAGCCAAAACCATGTTATTGGAGGCGGGGCCAGCCAAAACCATGGTACTGGAGGCGGGGCCAGCCAAAACCATGGTATTGGAGGCGGGGCCAGCCAAAAGCATGGTATTGGAGGCAGGGCCAGCCAAAACCATGGTATTGGAGGCGGGGCCTGCCAAAACCATGGTATTGGAGGCGGGGCCTGCCAAAACTATGGTATTGGAGGCAGGGCCAGCCAAAACCATAAACCATGGTATTGGAGGCGGGGCCAGCCAAAACCATGGTATTGGAGGACTATGGTATTGGAGGCGGGGCCAGCGAAAACCATGGTATTGGAGGCGGGGCCAGCCAAAACCATGGTATTGGAGGACCATGGTATTGGAGACAGGGCCAGCAAAAACCATGGTATTGGAGGCGGGGCCAGCGAAAACCATGGTATTGGAGGCGGGGCCAGCCAAAACCATGGTATTGGATGCGGGTACAGCCAAAACTATGGTATTGGAGGCGGGGCCTGCCAAAACCATGGTGTTGGAGGCGGGGCCAGCGAAAACCATGGTATTGGAGGCGGGGCCAGCCAAAACCATGGTATTGGAGGCAGGGCGAGCCAAAACTATGGTATTGGAGGCGGGGCCTGCCTAAACCATGGTATTGGAGGCTGGGCCTGCCAAAACCATGGTATTGGAGGCGGGGCCAGCCAAAACCATGGTATTGGAGGCGGGTCCAGCCAAAACCATGGTACTGGAGGCGGGGCCAGCCAAAACCATGGTACTGGAGGCGGGGCCAGCCAAAACCATGGTACTGGAGGCGGGACCAGCCATAACCATCGTATTGGATGCGGGGCCAGATACATATTGGAAGCAGAGCATGGTATTGGAGGTGGGGCCAGAACCATGGTATTGGAGGCGGGGCCAACCATGGTATTGGAGGCGAGGCCTGCCAAAACCATGGTATGGAGGCGGGGCCAGCCAAAAGCATGGTATTTCTAGGTGGGGCCAGCCAAAAGCATGGTATTGGAGGCGGGGCCAGCCAAAACCATGGTATTGGAGGCAGGGCCAGCCAAAACCATAAACCATGGTATTGGAGGCAGGGCCAGCCAAAACCATGTTATTGGAGGCGGGGCCAGCCAAAACCATGGTATTGGAGGCGGGGCCAGCCAAAAGCATGGTATTTCTAGGTGGGGCCAGCCAAAAGCATGGTATTGGAGGCGGGGCCAGCCAAAAGCATGGTATTGGAGGTGGGGCCAGCCAAAAGCATGGTATTGGAGGCGGGGCCAGCCAAAACCATGGTATTGGAGGCGGGGCCAGCCAAAACCATGGTATTGGAGGCGGGGCCAGCCAAAACCATGGTATTGGAGGCGGGGCCACTGAAAACCATGGTATTGGAGACGGGGCCAGCCAAAACCATGGTATTGGAGGCGGGGCCAGCCAAAACCATGGTTTTGGAGGCAGGGCCAGCCAAAACTATGGTATTGGAGGTGCGGCCTGCCAAAACCATGGTATTGGAGGCGGGGCCTGCCAAAACCAACCATGGTATTGGAGGCGGGCCTGCCAAAACCATGGTATTGGAGGCTGGGCCAGCCAAAACCATGTAACTGGAGGCGGGGCCGGCCAAAACCATGGTATTGGAGGCAGGGCCAGCCAAAACCATTGTATTGGAGGCGGGGCCAGCCAAAACCATGGTACTGGAGGCGGGGCCAGCCAAAACCATGGTACTGGAGGCGGGACCAGCCATAACCATGGTATTGGATGCGGGGCCAGACACATATTGGAAGCAGAGCATGGTATTGGAGGTGGGGCCAGAACCATGGCATTGGATACGGGGCCTGCCAAACCCATGATATTGGAGGCGGGGCCAGCCAAAACCATGGTACTGGAGGCGGGACCAGCCAAAACCATGGTACTGGAGGCGGGACCAGACCCATATTGGAGGCAGAGCATGGTATTGGAGGTGGGGCCAGAACCATGGCATTGGATACGGGGCCTGCCAAAACCAACCATGGAGGCGGGGCCTGCAAAAACCATGGTATTAGAGGCGGGGCCAGCCAAAACCATGGTATTGGAGGCGGGGCCAGCCAAAACCATGGTATTGGAGGCAGGGCCAGCCAAAACCATGGTATTGGAGGCGGGCCAGCTAAAACTATGGTATTGGAGGCGGGGCCAGCCGAAACCATGGTATTGGAGGTGGGGCCAGCCAAAACCATGGTATGGAGGCGTGGCCAGCCAAAACCATGGTATTGGAGGCAGGGCCAGCCAAAACCATGGTATTGGAGGCGGGGCCTTCCAAGAGGCGGGGCCAGCCAAGACACTGGTATTGGAGGCGGGGCCAACTAAAACCATGGTATTGGAGGCGGGGCCAGCCAAAACCATGGTATTGGAGCCGGGGCCAGCCAAAACCATGGTATTGGAGGCGGGGCCAGCCAAAACCATGTTAACTGGAGGCGGGGCCTGCCAAAACCATGGTATTGGAGGCGGGGCCTGCCAAAACCATGGTATTGGAGGCGGGGCCTGCCAAAACCATGGTATTGGAGGCGGGGCCAGCCAAAACTCTGGTATTGGAGGCGGGGTCAGCCAAAACCATGGTATTGGAGGCGGGGCCAGCCAAAACCATGGTATTGGAGGCGGGGCCTGCCAAAACCATGGTATTGGAGGCAGGCCAGCTAAAACTATGGTATTGGAGGCGGGGACAGCCGAAACCATGGTATTGGAGGCGGGGCCAGCCAAAACCATGGTATTGGAGGCGGGGCCAACTAAAACCATGGTACTGGAGGCGGGGCCAGCGAAAACCATGGTATTGGAGGCGGGGCCAGCGAAAACCATGGTATTGGAGGCGGGGCCAGCCATAACTATGGTATTGGAGGCGGGGCCAGCCAAAACTATGGTATTGGAGGCGGGGCCAGCCAAAACCATGGTATTGGAGGCGGGGCCTGCCAAAACCAACCATGGTATTGGAGGCGGGGCCTGCCAAAACCATGGTATTGGAGGCGGGGCCAGCCAACACCATGTAACTGGAGGCAGGGACAGCCAAAACCATGGTATTGGAGGTGGGGCCTGCCAAAACCATGTAACTGGAGGCGGGGCCAGCCAAAACCATGGTATTGGAGGCGGGACCTGCCAAAACCAACCATGGTATTGGAGGCGGGGCCTGCCAAAACCACGGTATTGGAGGCGGGGCCAGCCAACACCATGTAACTGTAGGCGGGGACAGCCAAAACCATGGTATTCGAGGCGGGGCCAGCCAAAACCATGTAACTGGAGGCGGGGCCAGTTAAAATCATGGTATTGGAGGCGGGGCCAGCCTAAACCATGGTATTGGAGGCGGGGCCAGCCAAAACCATGGTATTGGAGGCCGGCCAGCCAAAAGCATGGTATTGGAGGCAGGGCCAGCCAAAACCATGGTATTGGAGGCAGGGCCAGCCAAAACCATAAACCATGGTATTGGAGGCGGGGCCAGCGAAAACCATGGTATTGGAGGACCATGGTATTGGAGGCGGGGCCAGCGAAAACCATTTTATTGGAGGCGGGGCCTGCCAAAACTATGGTATTGGAGGCGGGGCCTGCAAAAACCATGGTATTGGAGGCGGGGCCTGCCTAAACTATGGTATTGGAGGCAGGGCCAGCCAAAACCATAAACCATGGTATTGGAGGCGGGGCCAGCCAAAACCATGGTATTGGAGGACTATGGTATTGGAGGCGGGGCCAGCGAAAACCATGGTATTGGAGGTGGGGCCAGCAAAAACCATGGTATTGGAGGCGGGGCCAGCCAAAACTATGGTATTGGAGGCGGGGCCAGCCAAAACTATGGTATTGGAGGCGGGGCCTGCCAAAACCATGGTATTGGAGGCGGGGCCAGCGAAAACCATGGTATTGGAGGCAGGGCCAGCCAAAACCATGGTATTGGAGGCGGGGCCAGCCAAAACTATGGTATTGGAGGCGGGGCCTGCCTAAACCATGGTATTGGAGGCGGGGCCTGCCAAAACCAACCATGGTATTGGAGGCGGGCCTGCCAAAACCATGGTATTGGAGGCGGGGCCAGCCAAAACCATGGTATTGGAGGCGGGGCCAGCCAAAACCATGGTACTGGAGGCGGGGCCAGCCAAAACCATGGTACTGGAGGCGGGGCCAGCCAAAACCATGGTACTGGAGGCGGGACCAGCCATAACCATGGTATTGGATGCGGGGCCAGACACATATTGGAAGCAGAGCATGGTATTGGAGGTGGGGCCAGAACCATGGTATTGGAGGCGGGGCCTGCCAAAACCATGGTATGGAGGCGGGGCCAGCCAAAAGCATGGTATTTCTAGGTGGGGCCAGCCAAAAGCATGGTATTGGAGGCGGGGCCAGCCAAAAGCATGGTATTTCTAGGTGGGGCCAGCCAAAAGCATGGTATTGGAGGCGGGGCCAGCCAAAAGCATGGTATTGGAGGTGGGGCCAGCCAAAAGCATGGTATTGGAGGCGGGGCCAGCCAAAACCATGGTATTGGAGGCAGGGCCAGCCAAAACCATAAACCATGGTATTGGAGGCGGGGCCAGCCAAAACCATGCTATTGGAGGCGGGGCCAGCCAAAACCATGGTATTGGAGGCGGGGCCAGCGAAAACCATGGTATTGGAGGCGGGGCCAGCGAAAACCATGGTATTGGAGACGGGGCGAGCCAAAACCATGGTATTGGAGGCGGGGCCAGCCAAAACCATGGTATTGGAGGCGGGGCCAGCCAAAACTATGGTATTGGAGGTGGGGCCTGCCAAAACCATGGTAATGGAGGCGGGGCCTGCCAAAACCAACCATGGTATTGGAGGCGGGCCTGCCAAAACCATGGTATTGGAGGCTGGGCTAGCCAAAACCATGTAACTGGAGGCGGGGCCGGCCAAAACCATGGTATTGGAGGTGGGGCCAGCCAAAACCATGGTATTGGAGGCGGGGCCAGCCAAAACCATGGTACTGGAGGCGGGGCCAGCCAAAACCATGGTACTGGAGGCGGGACCAGCCATAACCATGGTATTGGATGCGGGGCCAGACACATATTGGAAGCAGAGCATGGTACTGGAGGTGGGGCCAGAACCATGGCATTGGATACGGGGCCTGCCAAACCCATGATATTAGAGGCGGGACCAGCCAAAACCATGGTATTGGAGGCGGGGCCAGCCAAACCCATGGTATTGGAGGCGGGGCCAGCCAAAACCATGGTATTGGAGGCAGGGCCAGCCAGGGCCAGCCAAAACCATAAACCATGGTATTGGAGGCGGGGCCAGCTTAAACCATGGTATTGGAGGCGGGGCGAGCCAAAACCATGGTATTGGAGGCGGGGCGAGCCAAAACCATGGTATTGGAGGCGGGGCCAGCGAAAACCTTGGTATTGGAGATGGGGCGAGCCAAAACCATGGTATTGGAGGCGGGGCCAGCCAAAACTATGGTATTGGAGGCGGGGCCAGCCAAAACTATGGTATTGGAGGTGGGGCCTGCCAAAACCATGGTATTGGAGGCGGGGCCTGGCAAAACCAACCATGGTATTGGAGGCGGGCCTGCCAAAACCATGGTATTGGAGGCTGGGCCAGCCAAAACCATGTAACTGGAGGCGGGGCCAGCCAAAACCATGGTATTGGAGGCGGGGCCAGCCAAAACCATGGTACTGGAGGCAGTGCCAGCCAAAACCATGGTACTGGAGGCGGGACCAGCCATAACCATGGTATTGGATGCGGGGCCAGACACATATTGGAAGCAGAGCATGGTATTGGAGGTGGGGCCAGAACCATGGCATTGGATACGGGGCCTGCCAAACCCATGATATTGGAGGCGGGGCCAGCCAAAACCATGGTATTGGAGGCGGGGCCAGCCAAAACCATGGTATTGGAGGCGGGGCCAGCCAAAACCATGATATTGGAGGCGGGGCAAGCCAAAACCATGGTATTGGAGGCAGGGCCTGCCAAAACCATGGTATTGGAGGCAGGGCCTGCCAAAACCATGGTATTGGAGGCAGGGCCTGCCAAAACCATGGTATTGGAGGCGGGGCCAGCCAAAACCATGGTATGGAGGCGTGGCCAGTCAAAACCATGGTATGGAGGCGGGGCCAGCCAAAACCATGGTATTGGAGGCGGGGCCAGCCAAAACCATGGTATTGGAGGCGGGGCCAGCCAAAACCAACCATGGTATTGGAGGCCCCAAAACCATGGTATTGGAGGCGGGGCCAGCCAAAACCATGGTATTGGAAACGGGGCCTGCCAAAACAAAACCATGGTATTGGAGGCAGGGCCTGCCAAAACCAACCATGGTATTGGAGGCGGGGCCTGCCAAAACCATGGTATTGGAGGCTGGGCCAGCCAAAACCATGGTATTGGATGCGGGGCCTGCCAAAACCTTGGTATTGGAGGTGGGGCCAGCCAAAACCATGTTAACTGGAGGCGGCGCCTGCCAAAACCATGGTATTGGAGGCGGGGCCTGCCAAAACCATGGTTTGGAGGCGGGGCCAGCTAAAACTATGGTATTGGAGGCAGGGCCAGCCAAAACTATGGTATTGGAGGCGGGGCCAGCCAAAACCATGGTATTGGAGGCGGGGCCAGCCAAAACCATGGTATTGGAGGCGGGGCCAGCCAAAACCATGGTATTGGAGGCGGGGCCAGCCAAAACCATGGTATTGGAGGGGGGGGCAGCTAAACCATGGTATTAGAGGCAGGGCCAGCCAAAACCATGGTATTGGAGGCGGGGCCAGCTAAAAACTTGTAACTCCAGGCGGGGCCTGCCAAAACCGTGGTATTGGAGGCGGGACCTGCCAAAACCATGGTATCTGAGGCGGGGCCTGCCAAAACAAACCATGGTATTGGAGGCTGGGCCAGCCAAAACCATGGTATTGGAGGCTGGGCCAGCCAAAACCATGGTATTGGAGGCGGGACCAGCCAAAACCATGGTATTGGAGGCGGGGCCTGCCAAAACAAACCATGGTATTGGTGGCAGGGCCAGCCAAAACCATGGTATTGGAGGCAGGGCCAGCCAAAACCATGGTATTGGAGGCGGGGCAGTGCAAAACCATGGTATTGGAGGTGGAGCCTGCCAAAACCTTGGTATTGGAGACGGGGCATGCCAAAACCATGGTAATGGAGGCGGGGCCTGCCAAAACCATGTTAACTGGAGTCAGGGCCGGCTGTATCCATGGTATT
This sequence comes from Ambystoma mexicanum, assembly GCF_040938575.1. Lineage (NCBI taxonomy): Eukaryota > Metazoa > Chordata > Amphibia > Caudata > Ambystomatidae > Ambystoma > Ambystoma mexicanum. Next base: position 318,548,751 of record NC_090926.1, on the reverse strand, counting down.
GGAGGCAGGGCCAGCCAAAACCATGGTATTGGAGGCAGGCCAGCTACAACTATGGTATTGGAGGCGGGGCCAGCCAAAACCATGGTATGGAGGCGGGAGGCGGGGCCAGCCAAAACCATGGTATTGGAGGCGGGGCCAGCCAAAACCATGGTATTGGAGGCGGGGCCAGCCAAAACCATGGTATTGGAGGCGGGGCCAGCAAAAACCATGGTATTGGAGGCGGGGCCAGCCAAAACCATGGTATTGGAGGCGGAGCCTGCTAAGAGGCGGGGCCAGCCAAAACCATGGAACTGGAGGTGGGGCAAGCTGTAACCAAGGAACACCTTGTAACCATGGAACTGGAGGCGGGCCAGCCAAAACCATGGCATTGGAAGCGGGGCCTGCCAAAACCATGGTATTGGAGGCGGGGCCTGCCAAGAGCCGGGGCCAGCCAAAACCATGGTATTGGAGGCGGGGCCAGCTAAAACCATGTAACTGGAGGCGGGGCCAGCTAAAACCATGGTATTGGAGGCGGGGCCAGCTAAAACCATGTAACTGGAGGCGGGGCCAGCTAAAACCATGGTATTGGAGGCGGGGCCTGCCAAAACCATGATATTGGAGGCGGGGCCAGCCAAAACCATGGTATTGGAGGCGGGGCCAGCCAAAACCATGGTATTGGAGGCGGGTCCAGCCAAAACCATGGTATTGGAGGTGGGGCCAGCCAAAACCATGGTATTGGAGGCGGGGCCAGCCAAAACCATGGTATTGGAGGCGGGGCCAGCCAAAACCATGGTATTGGAGGCAGGCCAGCTACAACTATGGTATTGGAGGCGGGGCCAGACGAAACCATAGTATTGGAGGCGGGGCCAGCCAAAACCATGGTATGGAGGCGGGGCCAGCCAAAACCATGGTATTGGAGGCGGGGCCAGTCAAAACCATGGTATTGGAGGCGGGGCCTGCCAAGAGGCGGGGCCAGCCAAAACCATGGTATTGGAGGCGGGGCCAGCCAAAACCATGGTATTGGAGGCGGGGCCTGCCAAGAGGCGGGGCCAGCCAAAACCATGGTATTGGAGGCGGAGCCAGCCAAAACCATGATATTGGAGGCGGGGCCTGCCAAGAGGCGGGGCCAGCCAAAACCATGGTATTGGAGGCGGGGCCAGCCAAAACCATGGTATTGGAGGCGGGGCCTGCCAAGAGGCAGGGCAAGCCAAAACCATGGCATTGGAGGCGGGGCCTGCCAAAACCATGGTATTGGAGGCGGGGCCTGCCAAAACCATGGTACTGGAGGCGGGACCAGCCAAAACCATGGTTCTGGAGGCGGGGCCAAACACATATTGGAGGCAGAGCATGGTATTGGAGGTGGGGCCAGAACCATGGCATTGGATACAGGGCCTGCCAAAACCATGGTATTGGAGGCGGGGCCTGCCAAAATCATGGTATTTAAGGCGGGGCCTGCCAAAACCATGGTATTGGAGGCGGGGCCAACCATGGTATTGGAGGCGGGGCCAGCCAAAACCATGGTATTGGAGGCGGGGCCAGCCAAAACCATGTTAACTGGAGGAGGGGCCAACCATGGTATTTGAGGCAGGGCCTGCCAAAACCATGGTATTGGAGGCGGGGCCAGCCAAAACCATGGTATTGGAGGCGCGGCCAGCCAAAACCATGGTATTGGAGGCTGAGGCGGGGCCTCCCAAAACCATGGTATTGGAGGCAGGGCCTGCCAAAACCATGGTATTGGAGGCGGGGCCTGCCAAAACCAACCATGCTATTGGAGGCTGGGCCAGCCAAAACCATGGTATTGGAGGCGGGGCCAGCCAAAACCATGGTACTGGAGGCGGGACCAGCCAAAACCATGGTACTGGAGGCGGGACCAAACACATATTGGAGGCAGAGCATGGTATTGGAGGTGGGGCCAGAACCATGGCATTGGATACGGGGCCTGCCAAAACCAACCATGGAGGCGGGGCCTGCATAAACCATGGTATTAGAGGCGGGGCCAGCCAAAACCATGGTATTGGAGGCAGGGCCAGCCCAAACCATGGTATTGGAGGTGGGGCCAGCCAAAACCATGGTATGGAGGCGGGGCCAGCCAAAACCATGTTAACTGGAGGCGGGGCCTGCCAAAACCATGGTATTGGAGGCGGGGCCTGCCAAAACCATGGTATTGGAGGCGGGGCCTGCCAAAACCATGGTATTGGAGGCGGGGCCAGCCAAAACTCTGGTATTGGAGGCGGGGTCAGCCAAAACCATGGTATTGGAGGCGGGGCCAGCCAAAACCATGGTATTGGAGGCGGGGCCTGCCAAAACCATGGTATTGGAGGCAGGCCAGCTAAAACTATGGTATTGGAGGCGGGCCAGCTAAAACTATGGTATTCGAGGCGGGGCCAGCCGAAACCATGGTATTGGAGGTGGGGCCAGCCAAAACCATGGTATGGAGGCGGGGCCAGCCAAAACCATGTTAACTGGAGGCGGGGCCTGCCAAAACCATGGTATTGGAGGCGGGGTCAGCCAAAACCATGGTATTGGAGGCGGGGCCAGCCAAAACCATGGTATTGGAGGCGGGGCCTGCCAAAACCATGGTATTGGAGGCAGGCCAGCTAAAACTATGGTATTGGAGGCGGGGACAGCCGAAACCATGGTATTCGAGGCGGGGCCAGCCAAAACCATGGTATTGGAGGCGGGGCCAACTAAAACCATGGTACTGGAGGCGGGGCCAGCGAAAACCATGGTATTGGAGGCGGGGCCAGCCAAAACCATGGCATTGGAGGCGGGGCCTGCCAAAACCATCGTATTGGAGGCGGGGCCTGCCAAAACCATGCTATTGGAGGTGGGGCCTGCCAAAACCATGTTAACTGGAGGCGGGGCCAACCATGGTATTTGAGGCAGGGCCTGCCAAAACCATGGTATTGGAGGCGGGGCCAGCCAAAACCATGGTATTGGAGGCGCGGCCAGCCAAAACCATGGTATTGGAGGCTAAGGCGGGGCCTGCCAAAACCATGGTATTGGAGGCAGGGCCTGCCAAAACCATGGTATTGGAGGCGGGGCCTGCCAAAACCAACCATGCTATTGGAGGCTGGGCCAGCCAAAACCATGGTATTGGAGGCGGGGCCAGCCAAAACCATGGTACTGGAGGCGGGACCAGCCAAAACCATGGTACTGGAGGCGGGACCAAACACATATTGGAGGCAGAGCATGGTATTGGAGGCAGGCCAGCTAAAACTATGGTATTGGAGGCGGGGACAGCCGAAACCATGGTATTCGAGGCGGGGCCAGCCAAAACCATGGTATTGGAAGCGGGGCCAACTAAAACCATGGTACTGGAGGCGGGGCCAGCGAAAACCATGGTATTGGAGGCGGGGCCAGCGAAAACCATGGTATTGGAGGCGGGGCCAGCCATAACTATGGTATTGGAGGCGGGGCCAGCCAAAACTATGGTATTGGAGGCGGGGCTAGCCAAAACCATGGTATTGGAGGCGGGGCCTGCCAAGAGGCGGGGCCAGCCAAAACCATGGTATTGGAGGCGGGGCCAGCCAAAACCATGGTATTGGAGGCGGGGCCTGCCAAGAGGCGGGGCCAGCCAAAACCATGGTATTGGAGGCGGGGCCAGCCAAAACCATGGTATTGGAGGCGGGGCCTGCCAAGAGGCGGGGCCAGCCAAAACCATGGTATTGGAGGCGGGGCCAGCCAAAACCATGGTATTGGAGGCGGGCCTGCAAGAGGCGGGGCCAGCCAAAACCATGGCATTGGAGGCGGGGCCTGCCAAAACCATCGTATTGGAGGCGGGGCCTGCCAAAACCATGGTACTGGAGGCGGGACCAGCCAAAACCATGGTTCTGGAGGCGGGGCCAAACACATATTGGAGGCAGAGCATGGTATTGGAGGTGGGGCCAGAACCATGGCATTGGATACAGGGCCTGCCAAACCCATGATATTGGAGGCGGGGCCTGCCAAAACCATGGTATTGGAGGCGGGGCCTGCCAAAACCATGGTATTTAAGGCGGGGCCTGCCAAAACCATGCTATTGGAGGTGGGGCCTGCCAAAACCATGTTAACTGGAGGCGGGGCCAACCATGGTATTTGAGGCAGGGCCTGCCAAAACCATGGTATTGGAGGCGGGGCCAGCCAAAACCATGGTATTGGAGGTGCGGCCAGCCAAAACCATGGTATTGGAGGCTAAGGCGGGGCCTGCCAAAACCATGGTATTGGAGGCAGGGCCTGCCAAAACCATGGTATTGGAGGCGGGGCCTGCCAAAACCAACCATGCTATTGGAGGCTGGGCCAGCCAAAACCATGGTATTGGAGGCGGGGCCAGCCAAAACCATGGTACTGGAGGCGGGACCAGCCAAAACCATGGTACTGGAGGCGGGACCAAACACATATTGGAGGCAGAGCATGGTATTGGAGGTGGGGCCAGAACCATGGCATTGGATACGGGGCCTGCCAAAACCAACCATGGAGGCGGGGCCTGCATAAACCATGGTATTAGAGGCGGGGCCAGCCAAAACCATGGTATTGGAGGCGGGGCCAGCCAAAACCATGGTATTGGAGGCAGGGCCAGCCCAAACCATGGTATTGGAAGCGGGGCCTGCCAAAACCATGGTATTGGAGGTGGGGCTAGCCAAAACCATGGTATGGAGGCGGGGCCAGCCAAAACCATGTTAACTGGAGGCGGGGCCTGCCAAAACCATGGTATTGGAGGCGGGGCCTGCCAAAACCATGGTATTGGAGGCGGGGCCTGCCAAAACCATGGTATTGGAGGCGGGGCCAGCCAAAACTCTGGTATTGGAGGCGGGGTCAGCCAAAACCATGGTATTGGAGGCGGGGCCAGCCAAAACCATGGTATTGGAGGCAGGCCAGCTAAAACTATGGTATTGGAGACGGGGACAGCCGAAACCATGGTATTCGAGGCGGGGCCAGCCAAAACCATGGTATTGGAGGCGGGGCCAACTAAAACCATGTTACTGGAGGCGAGGCCAGCGAAAACCATGGTATTGGAGGCGGGGCCAGCGAAAACCATGGTATTGGAGGCGGGGCCAGCCATAACTATGGTATTGGAGGCGGGGCCAGCCAAAACTATGGTATTGGAGGCGGGGCCAGCCAAAACCATGGTATTGGAGGCGGGACCTGCCAAAACCAACCATGGTATTGGAGGCGGGGCCTGCCAAAACCACGGTATTGGAGGCGGGGCCAGCCAACACCATGTAACTGGAGGCGGGGACAGCCAAAACCATGGTATTCGAGGCGGGGCCAGCCAAAACCATGTAACTGGAGGCGGGGCCAGTTAAAACCATGGTATTGGAGGCGGGGCCAGCCAAAACCATGGTATTGGAGGCGGGGCCAGCCAAAACCATGGTATTGGAGGCCGGGCCAGCCAAAAGCATGGTATTGGAGGCAGGGCCAGCCAAAACCATAAACCATGGTATTGGAGGCGGGGCCAGCGAAAACCATGGTATTGGAGGACCATGGTATTGGAGGCGGGGCCAGCGAAAACCATTTTATTGGAGGCGGGGCCTGCCAAAACTATGGTATTGGAGGCGGGGCCTGCAAAAACCATGGTATTGGAGGCGGGGCCTGCCTAAACTATGGTATTGGAGGCAGGGCCAGCCAAAACCATAAACCATGGTATTGGAGGCGGGGCCAGCCAAAACCATGGTATTGGAGGACTATGGTATTGGAGGCGGGGCCAGCGAAAACCATGGTATTGGAGGTGGGGCCAGCGAAAACCATGGTATTGGAGGCGGGGCCAGCCAAAACCATGGTATTGGATGCGGGGCCAGCCAAAACTATGGTATTGGAGGCGGGGCCTGCCAAAACCATGGTATTGGAGGCGGGGCCAGCGAAAACCATGGTATTGGAGGCGGGGCCAGCCAAAACCATGGTATTGGAGGCGGGGCCAGCCAAAACTATGGTATTGGAGGCGGGGCCTGCCTAAACCATGGTATTGGAGGCGGGGCCTGCCAAAACCAACCATGGTATTGGAGGCGGGCCTGCCAAAACCATGGTATTGGAGGCGGGGCCAGCCAAAACCATGGTATTGGAGGCGGGGCCAGCCAAAACCATGGTACTGGAGGCGGGCCCAGCCAAAACCATGGTACTGGAGGCGGGGCCAGCCAAAACCATGGTACTGGTGGCGGGACCAGCCATAACCATGGTATTGGATGCGGGGCCAGACACATATTGGAAGCAGAGCATGGTATTGGAGGTGGGGCCAGAACCATGGTATTGGAGGCGGGGCCAACCATGGTATTGGAGGCGAGGCCTGCCAAAACCATGGTATGGAGGCGGGGCCAGCCAAAAGCATGGTATTTCTAGGTGGGGCCAGCCAAAAGCATGGTATTGGAGGCGGGGCCAGCCAAAAGCATGGTATTTCTAGGTGGGGCCAGCCAAAAGCATGGTATTGGAGGCGGGGCCAGCCAAAAGCATGGTATTGGAGGTGGGGCCAGCCAAAAGCATGGTATTGGAGGCGGGGCCAGCCAAAACCATGGTATTGGAGGCGGGGCCAGCCAAAACCATAAACCATGGTATTGGAGGCGGGGCCAGCCAAAACCATGCTATTGGAGGCGGGGCCAGCGAAAACCATGGTATTGGAGGCGGGGCCAGCGAAAACCATGGTATTGGAGGCGGGGCCAGCGAAAACCATGGTATTGGAGACGGGGCGAGCCAAAACCATGGTATTGGAGGCGGGGCCAGCCAAAACCATGGTATTGGAGGCGGGGCCAGCCAGAACTATGGTATTGGAGGTGGGGCCTGCCAAAACCATGGTATTGGAGGCGGGGCCTGCCAAAACCAACCATGGTATTGGAGGCGGGCCTGCCAAAACCATGGTATTGGAGGCTGGGCTAGCCAAAACCATGTAACTGGAGGCGGGGCCGGCCAAAACCATGGTATTGGAGGTGGGGCCAGCCAAAACCATGGTATTGGAGGCGGGGCCAGCCAAAACCATGGTACTGGAGGCGGGGCCAGCCAAAACCATGGTACTGGAGGCGGGACCAGCCATAACCATGGTATTGGATGCGGGGCCAGACACATATTGGAAGCAGAGCATGGTACTGGAGGTGGGGCCAGAACCATGGCATTGGATACGGGGCCTGCCAAACCCATGATATTAGAGGCGGGACCAGCCAAAACCATGGTATTGGAGGCGGGGCCAGCCAAAACCATGGTATTGGAGGCGGGGCCAGCCAAAACCATGATATTGGAGGCGGGGCCGGCCAAAACCATGGTATTGGAGCGGGGCCAGCCAAAACCATGGTATGGAGGCGGGGCCAGCCAAAACCATGGTATGGAGGCAGGGCCAGCCAAAACCATGGTATTGGAGGCGGGGCCAGCCAAAACCATGTTAACTGGAGGCGGGGCCTGCCAAAACCATGGTATTGGAGGCGGGGCCAGCCAAAACCATGGTATTGGAGGCGGGGCCTGCCAAAACCATGGTATTGGAGGCAGGCCAGCTAAAACTATGGTATTCGAGACGGGGACAGCCGAAACCATGGTATTCGAGGCGGGGCCAGCCAAAACCATGGTATTGGAGGCGGGGCCAACTAAAACCATGGTACTGGAGGCGAGGCCAGCGAAAACCATGGTATTGGAGGCGGGGCCAGCGAAAACCATGGTATTGGAGGCGGGGCCAGCCATAACTATGGTATTGGAGGCGGGGCCAGCCAAAACTATGGTATTGGAGGCGGGGCCAGCCAAAACCATGGTATTGGAGGCGGGACCTGCCAAAACCAACCATGGTATTGGAGGCGGGGACTGCCAAAACCACGGTATTGGAGGCAGGGCCAGCCAACACCATGTAACTGGAGGCGGGTACAGCCAAAACCATGGTATTCGAGGCGGGGCCAGCCAAAACCATGTAACTGGAGGCGGGGCCAGTTAAAACCATGGTATTGGAGGTGGGGCCAGCCAAAACCATGGTATTGGAGGCGGGGCCAGCCAAAACCATGCTATTGGAGGCCGGGCCAGCCAAAAGCATGGTATTGGAGGCAGGGCCAGCCAAAACCATGGTATTGGAGGCAGGGCCAGCCAAAACCATAAACCATGGTATTGGAGGCGGGGCCAGCGAAAACCATGGTATTGGAGGACCATGGTATTGGAGGCGGGGCCAGCGAAAACCATTTTATTGGAGGCGGGGCCTGCCAAAACTATGGTATTGGAGGCGGGGCCTGTCTAAACTATGGTATTGGAGGCAGGGCCAGCCAAAACCATAAACCATGGTATTGGAGGCGGGGCCAGCCAAAACCATGGTATTGGAGGACTATGGTATTGGAGGCGGGGCCAGCGAAAACCATGGTATTGGAGGTGGGGCCAGCGAAAACCATGGTATTGGAGGCGGGGCCAGCCAAAACCATGGTATTGGATGCGGGGCCAGCCAAAACTATGGTATTGGAGGCGGGGCCTGCCAAAACCATGGTATTGGAGGCGGGGCCAGCGAAAACCATGGTATTGGAGGCGGGGCCAGCCAAAACCATGGTATTGGAGGCGGGGCCAGCCAAAACTATGGTATTGGAGGCGGGGCCTGCCTAAACCATGGTATTGGAGGCGGGGCCTGCCAAAACCAACCATGGTATTGGAGGCGGGCCTGCCAAAACCATGGTATTGGAGGCGGGGCCAGCCAAAACCATGGTATTGGAGGCGGGGCCAGCCAAAACCATGGTACTGGAGGCGGGGCCAGCCAAAACCATGGTACTGGAGGCGGGGCCAGCCAAAACCATGGTACTGGAGGCGGGACCAGCCATAACCATGGTATTGGATGCGGGGCCAGACACATATTGGAAGCAGAGCATGGTATTGGAGGTGGGGCCAGAACCATGGTATTGGAGGTGGGGCCAGCCATGGTATTGGAGGCGAGGCCTGCCAAAACCATGGTATGGAGGCGGGGCCAGCCAAAAGCATGGTATTTCTAGGTGGGGCCAGCCAAAAGCATGGTATTGGAGGCGGGGCCAGCCAAAAGCATGGTATTTCTAGGTGGGGCCAGCCAAAAGCATGGTATTGGAGGCGGGGCCTGCCAAAACCATGCTATTGGAGGCGGGGCCAGCCAAAACCATGGTATTGGAGGCGCGGCCAGCCAAAACCATGGTATTGGAGGCTAAGGTGGGGCCTGCCAAAACCATGGTATTGGAGGCAGGGCCTGCCAAAACCATGGTATTGGAGGCGGGGCCTGCCAAAACCAACCATGCTATTGGAGGCTGGGCCAGCCAAAACCATGGTATTGGAGGCGGGGCCAGCCAAAACCATGGTACTGGAGGCGGGACCAGCCAAAACCATGGTACTGGAGGCGGGACCAAACACATATTGGAGGCAGAGCATGGTATTGGAGGTGGGGCCAGAACCATGGCATTGGATACGGGGCCTGCCAAAACCAACCTTGGAGGCGGGGCCTACATAAACCATGGTATTAGAGGCGGGGCCAGCCAAAACCATGGTATTGGAGGCGGGGCCAGCCAAAACCATGGTATTGGAGGCAGGGCCAGCCCAAACCATGGTATTGGAGGCGGGGCCTGCCAAAACCATGGTATTGGAGGCGGGCCAGCTAAAACTATGGTATTGGAGGCGGGGCCAGCCGAAACCATGGTATTGGAGGTGGGGCTAGCCAAAACCATGGTATGGAGGCGGGGCCAGCCAAAACCATGTTAACTGGAGGCGGGGCCTGCCAAAACCATGGCATTGGAGGCGGGGCCTGCCAAAAACATGGTATTGGAGGCGGGGCCTGCCAAAACCATGGTATTGGAGGCGGGGCCAGCCAAAACTCTGGTATTGGAGGCGGGGTCAGCCAAAACCATGGTAAAGGAGGCGGGGCCAGCCAAAACCATGGTATTGGAGGCGGGGCCTGCCAAAACCATGGTATTGGAGGCAGGCCAGCTAAAACTATGGTATTGGAGACGGGGACAGCCGAAACCATGGTATTCGAGGTGGGGCCAGCCAAAACCATGGTATTGGAGGCGGGGCCAACTAAAACCATGGTACTGGAGGCGAGGCCAGCGAAAACCATGGTATTGGAGGCGGGGCCAGCGAAAACCATGGTATTGGAGGCGCGGCCAGCCATAACTATGGTATTGGAGGCGGGGCCAGCCAAAACTATGGTATTGGAGGCGGGGCCAGCCAAAACCATGGTATTGGAGGCGGGACCTGCCAAAACCAACCATGGTATTGGAGGCGGGGCCTGCCAAAACCACGGTATTGGAGGCGGGGCCAGCCAACACCATGTAACTGGAGGCGGGGACAGCCAAAACCATGGTATTCGAGGCGGGGCAAGCCAAAACCATGTAACTGGAGGCGGGGCCAGTTAAAATCATGGTATTGGAGGCGGGGCCAGCCAAAACCATGGTATTGGAGGCGGGGCCAGCCAGAACCATGGTATTGGAGGCCGGGCCAGCCAAAAGCATGGTATTGGAGGCAGGGCCAGCCAAAACCATGGTATTGGAGGCAGGGCCAGCCAAAACCATAAACCATGGTATTGGAGGCGGGGCCAGCGAAAACCATGGTATTGGAGGACCATGGTATTGGAGGCGGGGCCAGCGAAAACCATTTTATTGGAGGCGGGGCCTGCCAAAACCATGGTATTGGAGGCGGGGCCCTCCAAAACCATGGTATTGGAGGCGGGCCAGCTAAAACCATGGTATTGGAGGCGGGGCCAGCCAAAACTATGGTATTGGAGGCGAGGCCAGCCAAAACCATGGTATTGGAGGCGGAGGCGGGGCCAGCCAAAACCATGGTATTGGAGGCGGGGCCAGCCAAAACCATGGTATTGGAGGCGGGGCCAGCCAAAACCATGGTATTGGAGGCGGGGCCAGTTAAAAACTTGTAACTGGAGGCGGGGCCTGCCAAAACTATGGGATTGGAGGCAGGGCCTGCCAAAACCATGGTATTGGAGGCGGGGCCTGCATGGTATTGGAGGCGGGGCCTGCCAAAACCATGGTATTGGAGGCGGGGCCTGCCAAAACCATGGTATTGGAGGCGGGGCCTGCATGGTATTGGAGGCGGGGCCTGCCAAAACCATGGTATTGGAGGCTGGGCCAGCTAAAACCATGGTACTGGAGGCGGGACCAGCTAAAACTATGGTATTGGAGGCAGGGCCAGCTAAAACTATGGTATTGGAGGCAGGGCCAGCCAAAACCATGGTATTGGAGGCGGGGCCAGCCAAAACCATGGTATTGGAGGCGGGGCCACCCAAAACCATGGTATTGGAGGCGGGGCCAGCCATAACCATGGTATTGGAGGCGGAGCCAGATACATATTGGAGGCAGAGCATGGTATTGGAGGTGGGGCCAGAACCATGGCATTGGATACGGGGCCTGCCAAACCCAATTGGAGGCGGGGCCTGCCAAAACCATGGTATTGGAGGCGGGCCAGCCAAAACCATGGTATTGGAGGTGGGGCCAGCCAAAACCATGGTATTGGAGGCGGGGCCAGCCAAAACCATGTTAACTGGAGGCGGGGCCAGCCAAAACCATGGTATTGGAGGCGGGGCCTGCCAAAACCATGGTATTGGAGGCAGGGCCTGTCAAAACCATGGAACTGGAGGCGGGGCAAGCTGTAACCAAGGAACACCTTGTAACCATGGAACTGGAGGCGGGGCCTGCCAAAACCATGGTATTGGAGGCGGGGCCAGCACAAAACCATGGTATTGGAGGTGTGGCCTGCCAAAACCATGGTATTGGAGGCGGGGCCTGCCCTGCCAAGAGTCGGGGCCAGCCAAAACCATGGTATTGGAGGCAGGGCCAGCCAAAACCATGTAACTGGAGGTGGGGCCAGCTAAAACCATGGTAATGAAGGCATTGCCAGCGAAAACCATGTAACTGGAGGCGGGGCCAGCCAAAACTATGGTATTGGAGGCGGGGCCTGCCAAAACCATTGGAGGCTGGGCCAGCCAAAACCATGGTATTGGAGGTGGGGCCAGCCAAAACCATGGTATTGGAGGCGGGGCCAGCCAAAACCATGGTATTGGAGGAGGGTCCAGCCAAAACCATGGTATTGGAGGCGGGACCAGCCAAAACCATGGTACTGGAGGCAGGGCCAGCCAAAACCATGGTACTGGAGGCGGGACCAGCCAAAACCATGGTACTGGAGGCAGGGCCAGACACATATTGGAGGCAGAGCATGGTATTGGAGGTGGGGCCAGAACCATGGCATTGGATATGGGGCCTGCCAAATCCATGATATGGGAGGCGGGGCCTGCCAAAACCATGGTATTGGAGGCGGGGCCAGCCAAAACCATGGTATTGGAGGTGGGGCACCCAAAACCATGGTATTGGAGGCGGGGCCTGCCAAAACCATGGTATTGGAGGCAGGGCCTGCAAAAACTATGGAACTGGAGGCAGGGCAAGCTGTAACCAAGGAACACCTTGTAACCATGGAACTGGAGGCAGGGCCAGCCAAAACCATGGTATTGGAGGCGGGGCCAGCGCAAAACCATGGTATTGGAGGTGGGGCCTGCCAAAACCATGGTATTGGAGGCGGGGCCTGCCAAAACCATGGTATTGGAGGCGGGGCCTGCCCTGCCAAGAGGCGGGGCCAGCCAAAAACCATGATATTGGAGGCGGGGCCTGCCAAAACCAACCATGGTATTGGAGGCGGGGCCAGCCAGAACCATGTAACTGGAGGCGGGGCCAGCCAAGACCATGGTATTGGAGGCGGGGCCTACCAAAACCAACCATGGTATTGGAGGCGGGGCCAGCCAGAACCATGGTATTGGAGGCGGGGCCAGCCAAAACCATGGTATTGGAGGCGAGGACTGCCAAAACCATGGTATTGGAGGCGGGGCCAGCCAAAACCATGGTATTGGAGGCGGGGCCAGCTAAAACCATGGTATTGGAGGCGGGGCCTGCCAAAACCATGGTATTGGAGGCGGGGCCTGCCAAAACCAACCATGCTATTGGAGGCTGGGCCAGCCAAAACCATGGTATTGGAGGCGGGGCCAGCCAAAACCATGATACCGGAAGCGGGACCAGCCAAAACCATGGTACTGGAGGCGGGGCCAGACACATATTGGAGGCAGAGCATGGTATTGGAGGTGGGGCCAGAACCATGGCATTGGATACGGGGCCTGCCAAACCCATGATATTGGAGGCGGGGCCTGCCAAAACCATGGTATTGGAGGCGGGGCCTGCCAAAACCATGGTATTGGAGGTAGGGCCTGCCAAAACCATGGTATTGGAGGAGGGGCCACCCAAAACCATGGTATTGGAGGCGGGGCCAGCCAAAACCATGTTAACTGGAGGCAGGGCCGGCCAAAACCATGGTATTGGAGGCGGGGCCTGCCAAAACCATGGTATTGGAGACGGCAGGGCCTGCCAAAACCATGGAACCGGAGGCGGGGCAAGTTGTAACCAAGAAACACCTTGTAACCATGGAACTGGAGGCGGCGCCAGCTGTATCCATGGTCTTGGAGGCGGGGCCTGCACAAACCATGGTATTGGAGGCAGGGCCAGCCAAAACCATGGTATTGGAGGCGGGGCCAGCCAAAACCATGGTATTGGAGGCGGGGCCAGCCAAAACCATGGTATTGGAGGCGGGGCCTGCCAAAACCATGGTATTGGAGGCAGGGCCTGCAAAAACTATGGAACTGGAGGCAGGGCAAGCTGTAACCAAGGAACACCTTGTAACCATGGAACTGGAGGCAGGGCCAGCCAAAACCATGGTATTGGAGGCGGGGCCAGCGCAAAACCATGGTATTGGAGGTGGGGCCGGCCAAAACCATGGTATTGGAGGCGGGGCCTGCCAAAACCATGGTATTGGAGGCGGGGCCTGCCCTGCCAAGAGGCGGGGCCAGCCAAAAACCATGGTATTGGAGGCGGGGCCTGCCAAAACCAACCATGGTATTGGAGGCGGGGCCAGCCAGAACCATGTAACTGGAGGCGGGGCCAGCCAAAACCATGGTATTGGAGGCGGGGCCTACCAAAACCAACCATGGTATTGGAGGCGGGGCCAGCCAGAACCATGTAACTGGAGGCGGGGCCAGCCAAAACCATGGTATTGGAGGCGGGGCCAGCCAAAACCATGGTATTGGAGGCGAGGACTGCCAAAACCATGGTATTGGAGGTGGGGCCAGCCAAAACCATGGTATTGGAGGCGGGGCCAGCTAAAACCATGGTATTGGAGGCGGGGCCTGCCAAAACCATGGTATTGGAGGCGGGGCCTGCCAAAACCAACCATGCTATTGGAGGCTGGGCCAGCCAAAACCATGGTATTGGAGGCGGGGCCAGCCAAAACCATGGTACTGGAGGCGGGACCAGCCAAAACCATGGTACTGGAGGCGGGACCAAACACATATTGGAGGCAGAGCATGGTATTGGAGGTGGGGCCAGAACCATGGCATTGGATACGGGGCCTGCCAAAACCAACCATGGAGGCGGGGCCTGGATAAACCATGGTATTAGAGGCGGGGCCAGCCAAAACCATGGTATTGGAGGCGGGGCCAGCCAAAACCATGGTATTGGAGGCAGGGCCAGCCCAAACCATGGTATTGGAGGCGGGGCCTGCCAAAACCATGGTATTGGAGGCGGGCCAGCTAAAACTATGGTATTGGAGGCGGGGCCAGCCGAAACCATGGTATTGGAGGTGGGGCTAGCCAAAACCATGGTATGGAGGCGGGGCCAGCCAAAACCATGTTAACTGGAGGCGGGGCCTGCCAAAACCATGGTATTGGAGGCGGGGCCTGCCAAAACCATGGTATTGGAGGCGGGGCCTGCCAAAACCATGGTATTGGAGGCGGGGCCAGCCAAAACTCTGGTATTGGAGGCGGGGTCAGCCAAAACCATGTTAACTGGAGGCAGGGCCAGCCAAAACCATGGTATTGGAGGCGGGGCCTGCCAAAACCATGGTATTGGAGACGGCGGAGCCTGCCAAAACCATGGAACCGGAGGCGGGGCAAGCTGTAACCAAGGAACACCTTGTAACCATGGAACTGGAGGCGGCGCCAGCTGTATCCATGGTCTTGGAGGCGGGGCCTGCACAAACCATGGTATTGGAGGCAGGGCCAGCCAAAACCATGGTATTGGAGGCGGGGACAGCCAAAACCATGGTATTGGAGGCTGAGGCGTGGCCAGCCAAAACCATGGTTTTGGAGGCAGGGCCAGCCAAAACCATGGTATTGGAGGTGGGGCCAGCCAAAACCATGGTATTGGAGGCGGGTCCAGCCAAAACCATGTTAACTGGAGGCAGGGCCAGCCAAAACCATGGTATTGGAGGCGGGGCCTGCCAAAACCATGGTATTGGAGGCGGGGCATGCCAAGAGGCGGGGCCAGCCAAAACCATGGTATTGGAGGCGGGGCCAGCCAAAACTATGTTAACTGGAGGCGGGGCCAGCCAAAACCATGGTATTTGAGGCAGGGCCTGCCAAAACCATGGTATTGGAGGCGGGGAAGGCCAAAACCATGGTATTGGAGGCGGGGCCAGCCAAAACTATGTTAACTGGAGGCGGGGCCAGCCAAAACCATGGTATTTGAGGCAGGGCCTGCCAAAACCATGGTATTGGAGGCGGGGCCAGCCAAAACCATGGTATTGGAGGCAGGGCCAGCAAAAACCATGGTACTGGAGGCGGGACCAGCCAAAACCATGGTACTGGAGGCGGGGCCAGACAAAACTATGGTATTGGAGGCGGGGCCAGCCAAAACCATGGTATTGGAGGCAGGGCCAGCCAAAACCATGGTATTGGAGGCGGGGCCAGCCAAAACCAACCATGGTATTGGAGGCGGGGCCAGCCAAAACCATGTTAATGGAGGCGGGGCCTGCCAAAACCAACTATGGTATTGGAGGCGGGGCCTGCCAAAACCAACCATGGTATTGGAGGCGGGGCCAGCCAGAACCATGTAACTGGAGGCGGGGCCAGCCAAAACCATGGTATTGGAGGCGGGGCCTACCAAAACCAACCATGGTATTGGAGGCGGGGCCAGCCAGAACCATGTAACTGGAGGCGGGGCCAGCCAAAACCATGGTATTGGATGCGGGGCCAGCCAAAACCATGGTATTGGAGGCGGGCCAGCCAAAACCATGGTACTGGAGGCGGGGCCAGCCAAAACCATGGTACTGGAGGCGGGACCATCCAAAACCATGATACTGGAGGCGGGACCAGCCATAACCATGGTATTGGAGGCGGCACCAGACACGTATTGGAGGTGGGGCCAGAACCATGGCATTGGATACGGGGCCTGCCAAACCCATGATATTGGAGGCGGGCCTGCCAAAACCATGGTATTGGAGGCGGGGCCTCCCCTGCCAAGAGGCAGGGCCAGCCAAAACCATGGTATTGGAGGTGGGGCCTGAACCATGGCATTGGATACGGGGCCAGCCAAAACCATGGTATTGGAGGCGGGGCCAGCCAAAACCATGGTATTGGAGGTGGGGCCAGCTAAAACCATGGTATTGGAGGTGTGGCCAGCCAAAACCATGTAACTGGAGGCGGCGCCAGCCAAAACCATGGTATTGGAGGCGGGGCCAGCCAACACCATGTTATTGGAGGCGGGGCCAGCCAAAACCATGGTATTGGAGGCGGGGCCTGCCAAGAGGTGGGGCCAACTAAAACCATGGTATTGGAGGCGGGGCCAGCCAAAACCATGGTATTGGAGGCGGGGCCAGGGAAAACCATGGTATTGGAGGCGGGGCCAGCCAAAACTATGGTATTGGAGGCAGGGCCAGCCAAAACCATGGTATTGGAGGCGGGGCCTGCCAAAACCAACCATGGTATTGGAGGCGGGGCTTGCCAAAACCATGGTATTGGAGGCTGGGCCAGCCAAAACCATGTAACTGGAGGCGGGGCCAGCCAAAACCATGGTATTGGAGGCGGGGCCAGCCAAAACCATGGTATTGGAGGTGGTGCACCCAAAACCATGGTATTGGAGGCGGGGCCAGCCAAAACCATGTTAACTGGAGGCGGGGCCTGCCAAAACCATGGTATTGGAGGCGGGACCTGCCAAAACCATGGTATTGAAGGCAGGGCCTGCAAAAACCATGGAACTGGAGGCGGGGCAAGCTGTAACAAAGGAACACCTTGTAACCATGGAACTGGAGGCAGGGCCAGCCAAAACCATGGTATTGGAGGTGGGGCCTGCCAAAACCAGGGTATTGGAGGCGGGGCCTGCCCTGCCAAGAGGCAGGTCCAGCCAAAACCATAGTATTGGAGGCGGGGCCAGCCAAAACCATGGTATTGGAGGCGGGGCAGCCAAAACCATGTAACTGGAGGTGGGGCCAGCTAAAACCATGGTATTGGAGGCGGGGCCAGCCAAAACCATGGTATTGGAGGCGGGGCCAGCGCAAAACCATGGTATTGGAGGCGGGGCCAGCCAAAACCATGGTATTGGAGGCAGGCCAGCTACAACTATGGTATTGGAGGCGGGGCCAGCCGAAACCATGGTATTGGAGGCGGGGCCTGCCAAAACCAACCATGGTATTGGAGGCGGGGCTTGCCAAAACCATGGTATTGGAGGCTTGGCCAGCCAAAACCATGTAACTGGAGGCGGGGCCAGCCAAAACTATGGTATTGGAGGCGGGGCCAGCCAAAACCATGGTATTGGAGGCGGGGCCAGCCAAAACCATGTTAACTGGAGGCGGGCCTGCCAAAACCATGGTATTGGAGGCGGGACCTGCCAAAACCATGGTATTGAAGGCAGGGCCTGCAAAAACCATGGAACTGGAGGCGGGGCAAGCTGTAACCAAGGAACACCTTGTAACCATGGAACTGGAGGCAGGGCCAGCCAAAACCATGGTATTGGAGGTGGGGCCTGCCAAAACCATGGTATTGGAGGCGGGGCCTGCCCTGCCAAGAGGCAGGGCCAGCCAAAACCATAGTATTGGATGCGGGGCCAGCCAAAACCATGGTATTGGAGGCGGGGCCAGCCAAAACCATGTAACTGGAGGTGGGGCCAGCTAAAACCATGGTATTGGAGGCCGTGCCAGCCAAAACCATGTAACTGGAGGTGGGGCCAGCTAAAACCATGGTATTGGAGGTGTGGCCAGCCAAAACCATGTAACTGGAGGCGGCGCCAGCCAAAACCATGGTATTGGAGGCGGGGCCAGCCAACACCATGTTATTGGAGGCGGGGCCAGCCAAAACCATGGTATTGGAGGCCGGGCCTGCCAAGAGGCGGGGCCAACTAAAACCATGGTATTGGAGGCGGGGCCAGCCAAAACCATGGTATTGGAGGCGGGGCCAGGGAAAACCATGGCATTGGAGGCAGGGCCAGCCAAAACCATGGTATTGGAGGCAGGGCCTGCCAAAACCAACCATGGTATTGGAGGCGGGGCTTGCCAAAACCATGGTATTGGAGGCTGGGCCAGCCAAAACCATGTAACTGGAGGCGGGGCCAGCCAAAACCATGGTATTGGAGGCAGGGCCAGCCAAAACCATGGTATTGGAGGTGGTGCACCCAAAACCATGGTATTGGAGGCGGGGCCAGCCAAAACCATGTTAACTGGAGGCGGGGCCTGCCAAAACCATGGTATTGGAGGCGGGACCTGCCAAAACCATGGTATTGAAGGCAGGGCCTGCAAAAACCATGGAACTGGAGGCGGGGCAAGCAGTAACCAAGGAACACCTTGTAACCATGGAACTGGAGGCAGGGCCAGCCAAAACCATGGTATTGGAGGTGGGGCCTGCCAAAACCATGGTATAGGAGGCGGGGCCTGCCCTGCCAAGAGGCAGGGCCAGCCAAAACCATAGTATTGGAGGCGGGGCCAGCCAAAACCATGGTATTGGAGGCGGGGCCAGCCAAAACCATGTAACTGGAGGTGGGGCCAGCTAAAACCATGGTATTGGAGGCGGGGCCAGCCAAAACCATGGTATTGGAGGCGGGGCCAGCGCAAACCATGGTATTGGAGGCGGGGCCAGCCAAAACCATGGTATTGGAGGCAGGCCAGCTACAACTATGGTATTGGAGGCGGGGCCAGCCGAAACCATGGTATTGGAGGCGGGGCCAGCCAAAACCATGGTATGGAGGCGGGAGGCGGGGCCAGCCAAAACCATGGTATTGGAGGCAGGGCCTGCCAAGAGGCGGGGCCAGCCAAAACCATGGTATTGGAGGTGGGGCCTCCCCTGCCAAGAGGCGGGGCCAGCAAAAACCATGGTATTGGAGGCGGGACCAGCCAAAACCATGGTATTGGAGGCAGGGCCAGCCAAAACCATGGTATTGGAGGCGGGGCCAGCCAACACCATGTTATTGGAATCGGGGCCAGCCAAAACCATGGTATTGGTGGCGGGGCCTGCCAAGAGGCGGGGCCAACTAAAACCATGGTATTGGAGGCGGGGCCAGCCAAAACCAGGGTATTGGAGGCGGGGCCAGGGAAAACCATGGTATTGGAGGCGGGGCCAGCCAAAACTATGGTATTGGAGGCAGGGCCAGCCAAAACCATGGTATTGGAGGCGGGGCCTGCCAAAACCAACCATGGTATTGGAGGCGGGGTTTGCCAAAACCATGGTATTGGAGGCTGGGCCAGCCAAAACCATGTAACTGGAGGCGGGGCCAGCCAAAACCATGGTATTGGAGGTGGGGCACCCAAAACCATGGTATTGGAGGCGGGGCCAGCCAAAACCATGTTAACTGGAGGCAGGGCCTGCCAAAACCATGGTATTGGAGGCGGGGCCTACCGAAACCATGGTATTGAAGGCAGGGCCTGCAAAAACCATGGAACTGGAGGCGGGGCAAGCTGTAACCAAGGAACACCTTGTAACCATGGAACTGGAGGCAGGGCCAGCCAAAACCATGGTATTGGAGGTGGGGCCTGCCAAAACCATGGTATTGGAGGCGGGGCCTGCCAAAACCATGGTATTGGAGGCGGGGCCTGCCCTGCCAAGAGGCAGGGCCAGCCAAAACCATAGTATTGGAGGCGGGGCCAGCCAAAACCATGGTATTGGAGGCAGGGCCAGCCAAAACCATGTAACTGGAGGTGGGGCCAGCAAAAACCATGGTATTGGAGGCAGGGCCTGCCAAGAGGCGGGGCCAACTAAAACCATGGTATTGGAGGCGGGGCCAGCCAAAATCATGTTAACTGGAGGCGGGGCCTGCCAAAACCATGGTATTGGAGGCGGGGTCTGCCAAAACCATGGTATTGGAGGTGGGGCCTGCCAAAACCATGGTATTGGAGGCGGGGCTGGCCAAAACCATGGTATTGGAGGCGGGGCCATCCAAAACTATGGTATTGGAGGCGGGGCCAGCCAAAACCATGGTATTGGAGGCGGGGGCCAGCCAAAACCATGGTATTGAAGGCAGGGCCTGCTAAAACCATGGAACTGGAGGCGGGGCAAGCTGTAACCAAGGAACACCTTGTAACCATGGAACTGGAGGCAGGGCCAGCCAAAACCATGGTATTGGAGGTGGGGCCTGCCAAAACCATGGTATTGGAGGCGGGGCCTGCCCTGCCAAGAGGCAGGCCAGCCAAAACCATAGTATTGAAGGCGGGGCCAGCCAAAACCATGGTATTGGAGGCGGGGCCAGCCAAAACCATGTAACTGGAGGTGGGGGCAGCTAAAACCATGGTATTGGAGGCGGAGCCAGCCAAAACCATGGTATTGGAGGCGGGGCCAGCGCAAAACCATGGTATTGGAGGCGGGGCCAGCCAAAACCATGGTATTGGAGGCAGGCCAGCTACAACTATGGTATTGGAGGCGGGGCCAGCCGAAACCATGGTATTGGAGGCGGGGCCAGCCAAAACCATGGTATGGAGGCGGGAGGCGGGGCCAGCCAAAACCATGGTATTGGAGGCAGGGCCTGCCAAGAGGCGGGGCCAGCCAAAACCATGGTATTGGAGGCGGGGCCAGCAAAAACCATGGTATTGGAGGCGGGACCAGCCAAAACCATGGTATTGGAGGCGGGGCCAGCCAAAACCATGGTATTGGAGGCGGGGCCAGCCAACACCATGTTATTGGAGGCGGGGCCAGCCAAAACCATGGTATTGGTGGCGGGGCCTGCCAAGAGGCGGGGCCAACTAAAACCATGGTATTGGAGGCGGGGCCAGCCAAAACCAGGGTATTGGAGGCGGGGCCAGGGAAAACCATGGTATTGGAGGCGGGGCCAGCCAAAACTATGGTATCGGAGGCAGGGCAGCCAAAACCATGGTATTGGAGGCGGGGCCCGCCAAAAGCAACCATGGTATTGGAGGCGGGGTTTGCCAAAACCATGGTATTGGAGGCGGGGCCTGCCAAAACCATGGTATTGGAGGCGGGGCATGCCAAGAGGCGGGGCCAGCCAAAACCATGGTATTGGAGGCGGGGCCAGCCAAAACTATGTTAACTGGAGGCGGGGCCAGCCAAAACCATGGTATTTGAGCCAGGGCCTGCCAAAACCATGGTATTGGAGGCGGGGAAGGCCAAAACCATGGTATTGGAGGCGGGGCCAGCCAAAACTATGTTAACTGGAGGCGGGGCCAGCCAAAACCATGGTATTTGAGGCAGGGCCTGCCAAAACCATGGTATTGGAGGCGGGGCCAGCCAAAACCATGGTATTGGAGGCAGGGCCAGCAAAAACCATGGTACTGGAGGCGGGACCAGCCAAAACCATGGTACTGGAGGCGGGGCCAGACAAAACTATGGTATTGGAGGCGGGGCCAGCCAAAACCATGGTATTGGAGGCAGGGCCAGCCAAAACCATGGTATTGGAGGCGGGGCCAGCCAAAACCAACCATGGTATTGGAGGCGGGGCCAGCCAAAACCATGTTAATGGAGGCGGGGCCTGCCAAAACCAACTATGGTATTGGAGGCGGGGCCTGCCAAAACCAACCATGGTATTGGAGGTGGGGCCAGCCAGAACCATGTAACTGGAGGCGGGGCCAGCCAAAACCATGGTATTGGAGGCGGGGCCTACCAAAACCAACCATGGTATTGGAGGCGGGGCCAGCCAGAACCATGTAACTGGAGGCGGGGCCAGCCAAAACCATGGTATTGGATGCGGGGCCAGCCAAAACCATGGTATTGGAGGCGGGCCAGCCAAAACCATGGTACTGGAGGCGGGGCCAGCCAAAACCATGGTACTGGAGGCGGGACCAGCCAAAACCATGATACTGGAGGCAGGACCAGCCATAACCATGGTATTGGAGGCGGCGCCAGACACGTATTGGAGGTGGGGCCAGAACCATGGCATTGGATACGGGGCCTGCCAAACCCATGATATTGGAGGCGGGCCTGCCAAAACCATGGTATTGGAGGCGGGGCCTCCCCTGCCAAGAGGCAGGGCCAGCCAAAACCATGGTATTGGAGGTGGGGCCTGAACCATGGCATTGGATACGGGGCCAGCCAAAACCATGGTATTGGAGGCGGGGCCAGCCAAAACCATGGTATTGGAGGCCGTGCCAGCCAAAACCATGTAACTGGAGGTGGGGCCAGCTAAAACCATGGTATTGGAGGTGTGGCCAGCCAAAACCATGTAACTGGAGGCGGCGCCAGCCAAAACCATGGTATTGGAGGCGGGGCCAGCCAACACCATGTTATTGGAGGCGGGGCCAGCCAAAACCATGGTATTGGAGGCGGGGCCTGCCAAGAGGCGGGGCCAACTAAAACCATGGTATTGGAGGCGGGGCCAGCCAAAACCATGGTATTGGAGGCGGGGCCAGGGAAAACCATGGTATTGAAGGCGGGGCCAGCCAAAACTATGGTATTGGAGGCAGGGCCAGCCAAAACCATGGTATTGGAGGCGGGGCCTGCCAAAACCAACCATGGTATTGGAGGCGGGGCTTGCCAAAACCATGGTATTGGAGGCTGGGCCAGCCAAAACCATGTAACTGGAGGCGGGGCCAGCCAAAACCATGGTATTGGAGGCGGGGCCAGCCAAAAACATGGTATTGGAGGTGGTGCACCCAAAACCATGGTATTGGAGGCGGGGCCAGCCAAAACCATGTTAACTGGAGGCGGGGCCTGCCAAAACCATGGTATTGGAGGCGGGACCTGCCAAAACCATGGTATTGAAGGCAGGGCCTGCAAAAACCATGGAACTGGAGGCGGGGCAAGCTGTAACAAAGGAACACCTTGTAACCATGGAACTGGAGGCAGGGCCAGCCAAAACCATGGTATTGGAGGTGGGGCCTGCCAAAACCAGGGTATTGGAGGCGGGGCCTGCCCTGCCAAGAGGCAGGGCCAGCCAAAACCATAGTATTGGAGGCGGGGCCAGCCAAAACCATGGTATTGGAGGCGGGGCAGCCAAAACCATGTAACTGGAGGTGGGGCCAGCTAAAACCATGGTATTGGAGGCAGGGCCAGCCAAAACCATGGTATTGGAGGCGGGGCCAGCGCAAAACCATGGTATTGGAGGCGGGGCCAGCCAAAACCATGGTATTGGAGGCAGGCCAGCTACAACTATGGTATTGGAGGCGGGGCCAGCCGAAACCATGGTATTGGAGGCGGGGCCTGCCAAAACCAACCATGGTATTGGAGGCGGGGCTTGCCAAAACCATGGTATTGGAGGCTTGGCCAGCCAAAACCATGTAACTGGAGGCGGGGCCAGCCAAAACTATGGTATTGGAGGCGGGGCCAGCCAAAACCATGGTATTGGAGGCGGGGCCAGCCAAAACCATGTTAACTGGAGGCGGGCCTGCCAAAACCATGGTATTGGAGGCGGGACCTGCCAAAACCATGGTATTGAAGGCAGGGCCTGCAAAAACCATGGAACTGGAGGCGGGGCAAGCTGTAACCAAGGAACACCTTGTAACCATGGAACTGGAGGCAGGGCCAGCCAAAACCATGGTATTGGAGGTGGGGCCTGCCAAAACCATGGTATTGGAGGCGGGGCCTGCCCTGCCAAGAGGCAGGGCCAGCCAAAACCATAGTATTGGAGGCGGGGCCAGCCAAAACCATGGTATTGGAGGCGGGGCCAGCCAAAACCATGTAACTGGAGGTGGGGCCAGCTAAAACCATGGAGGCCGTGCCAGCGAAAACCATGTAACTGGAGGTGGGGCCAGCTAAAACCATGGTATTGGAGGTGTGGCCAGCCAAAACCATGTAACTGGAGGCGGCGCCAGCCAAAACCATGGTATTGGAGGCGGGGCCAGCCAACACCATGTTATTGGAGGCGGGGCCAACCAAAACCATGGTATTGGAGGCAGGGCCTGCCAAAACCAACCATGGTATTGGAGGCGGGGCTTGCCAAAACCATGGTATTGGAGGCTGGGCCAGCCAAAACCATGTAACTGGAGGCGGGGCCAGCCAAAACCATGGTATTGGAGGCAGGGCCAGCCAAAACCATGGTATTGGAGGTGGTGCACCCAAAACCATGGTATTGGAGGCGGGGCCAGCCAAAACCATGGAACTGGAGGCGGGGCAAGCAGTAACCATGGAACTGGAGGCGGGGCAAGCAGTAACCAAGGTACACCTTGTAACCATGGAACTGGAGGCAGGGCCAGCCAAAACCATGGTATTGGAGGTGGGGCCTGCCAAAACCATGGTATAGGAGGCGGGGCCTGCCCTGCCAAGAGGCAGGGCCAGCCAAAACCAGAGTATTGGAGGCGGGGCCAGCCAAAACCATGGTATTGGAGGCAGGGCCAGCCAAAACCATGGTATTGGAGGTGGTGCACCCAAAACCATGGTATTGGAGGCGGGACCTGCCAAAACCATGGTATTGAAGGCAGGGCCTGCAAAAACCATGGAACTGGAGGCGGGGCAAGCAGTAACCAAGGTACACCTTGTAACCATGGAACTGGAGGCAGGGCCAGCCAAAACCATGGTATTGGAGGTGGGGCCTGCCAAAACCATGGTATAGGAGGCGGGGCCTGCCCTGCCAAGAGGCAGGGCCAGCCAAAACCATAGTATTGGAGGCGGGGCCAGCCAAAACCATGGTATTGGAGGCGGGGCCAGCCAAAACCATGTAACTGGAGGTGGGGCCAGCTAAAACCATGGTATTGGAGGCGGGGCCAGCCAAAACCATGGTATTGGAGGCGGGGCCAGCGCAAACCATGGTATTGGAGGCGGGGCCAGCCAAAACCATGGTATTGGAGGCAGGCCAGCTACAACTATGGTATTGGAGGCGGGGCCAGCCGAAACCATGGTATTGGAGGCGGGGCCAGCCAAAACCATGGTATGGAGGCGGGAGGCGGGGCCAGCCAAAACCATGGTATTGGAGGCAGGGCCTGCCAAGAGGCGGGGCCAGCCAAAACCATGGTATTGGAGGTGGGGCCTCCCCTGCCAAGAGGCGGGGCCAGCAAAAACCATGGTATTGGAGGCGGGACCAGCCAAAAGCATGGTATTGGAGGCAGGGCCAGCCAAAACCATGGTATTGGAGGCGGGGCCAGCCAACACCATGTTATTGGAATCGGGGCCAGCCAAAACCATGGTATTGGTGGCGGGGCCTGCCAAGAGGCGGGGCCAACTAAAACCATGGTATTGGAGGCGGGGCCAGCCAAAACCAGGGTATTGGAGGCGGGGCCAGGGAAAACCATGGTATTGGAGGCGGGGCCAGCCAAAACTATGGTATTGGAGGCAGGGCCAGCCAAAACCATGGTATTGGAGGCGGGGCCCGCCAAAACCAACCATGGTATTGGAGGCGGGGTTTGCCAAAACCATGGTATTGGAGGCTGGGCCAGCCAAAACCATGTAACTGGAGGCGGGGCCAGCCAAAACCATGGTATTGGAGGTGGGGCACCCAAAACCATGGTATTGGAGGCGGGGCCAGCCAAAACCATGTTAACTGGAGGCAGGGCCTGCCAAAACCATGGTATTGGAGGCGGGGCCTACCGAAACCATGGTATTGAAGGCAGGGCCTGCAAAAACCATGGAACTGGAGGCGGGGCAAGCTGTAACCAAGGAACACCTTGTAACCATGGAACTGGAGGCAGGGCCAGCCAAAACCATGGTATTGGAGGTGGGGCCTGCCAAAACCATGGTATTGGAGGCGGGGCCTGCCAAAACCATGGTATTGGAGGCGGGGCCTGCCCTGCCAAGAGGCAGGGCCAGCCAAAACCATAGTATTGGAGGCGGGGCCAGCCAAAACCATGGTATTGGAGGCAGGGCCAGCCAAAACCATGTAACTGGAGGTGGGGCCAGCAAAAACCATGGTATTGGAGGCAGGGCCTGCCAAGAGGCGGGGCAAACTAAAACCATGGTATTGGAGGCGGGGCCAGCCAAAATCATGTTAACTGGAGGCGGGGCCTGCCAAAACCATGGTATTGGAGGCGGGGTCTGCCAAAACCATGGTATTGGAGGTGGGGCCTGCCAAAACCATGGTATTGGAGGCGGGGCTGGCCAAAACCATGGTATTGGAGGCGGGGCCATCCAAAACTATGGTATTGGAGGCGGGGCCAGCCAAAACCATGGTATTGGAGGCGGGGGCCAGCCAAAACCATGGTATTGAAGGCAGGGCCTGCTAAAACCATGGAACTGGAGGCGGGGCAAGCTGTAACCAAGGAACACCTTGTAACCATGGAACTGGAGGCAGGGCCAGCCAAAACCATGGTATTGGAGGTGGGGCCTGCCAAAACCATGGTATTGGAGGCGGGGCCTGCCCTGCCAAGAGGCAGGCCAGCCAAAACCATAGTATTGGAGGCGGGGCCAGCCAAAACCATGGTATTGGAGGCGGGGCCAGCCAAAACCATGTAACTGGAGGTGGGGGCAGCTAAAACCATGGTATTGGAGGCGGGGCCAGCCAAAACCATGGTATTGGAGGCGGGGCCAGCGCAAAACCATGGTATTGGAGGCGGGGCCAGCCAAAACCATGGTATTGGAGGCAGGCCAGCTACAACTATGGTATTGGAGGCGGGGCCAGCCAAAACCATGGTATTGGAGGCGGGGCCAGCCAAAACCATGGTATGGAGGCGGGAGGCGGGGCCAGCCAAAACCATGGTATTGGAGGCAGGGCCTGCCAAGAGGCGGGGCCAGCCAAAACCATGGTATTGGAGGCGGGGCCAGCAAAAACCATGGTATTGGAGGCGGGACCAGCCAAAACCATGGTATTGGAGGCGGGGCCAGCCAAAACCATGGTATTGGAGGCGGGGCCAGCCAACACCATGTTATTGGAGGCGGGGCCAGCCAAAACCATGGTATTGGTGGCAGGGCCTGCCAAGAGGCGGGGCCAACTAAAACCATGGTATTGGAGGCGGGGCCAGCCAAAACCAGGGTATTGGAGGCGGGGCCAGGGAAAACCATGGTATTGGAGGCGGGGCCAGCCAAAACTATGGTATCGGAGGCAGGGCCAGCCAAAACCATGGTATTGGAGGCGGGGCCCGCCAAAAGCAACCATGGTATTGGAGGCGGGGTTTGCCAAAACCATGGTATTGGAGGCTGGGCCAGCCAAAACCATGTAACTGGAGGTGGGGCCAGCCAAAACCATGGTATTGGAGGCGGGGCCAGCCAAAACCATGGTATTGGAGGTGGGGCACCCAAAACCATGGTATTGGAGGCGGGGCCAGCCAAAACCATGTTAACTGGAGGCGGGGCCTGCCAAAACCATGGTATTGGAGGCGGGGCCTGCCAAAACCATGGTATTGAAGGCAGGGCCTGCAAAAACCATGGAACTGGAGGCGGGGCAAGCTGTAACCAAGGAACACCTTGTAACCATGGAACTGGAGGCAGGGCCAGCCAAAACCATGGTATTGGAGGTGGGGCCTGCCAAAACCATGGTATTGGAGGCAGGGCCTGCCAAAACCATGGTATTGGAGGCGGGGCCTGCCCTGCCAAGAGGCAGGGCCAGCCAAAACCATAGTATTGGAGGCGGGGCCAGCCAAAACCATGGTATTGGAGGCGGGGCCAGCCAAAACCATGTAACTGGAGGTGGGGCCAGCAAAAACCATGGTATTGGAGGCAGGGCCTGCCAAGAGGCGGGGCCAACTAAAACCATGGTATTGGAGGCGGGGCCAGCCAAAATCATGTTAACTGGAGGCGGGGCCTGCCAAAACCATGGTATTGGAGGCGGGGTCTGCCAAAACCATGGTATTGGAGGTGGGGCCTGCCAAAACCATGGTATTGGAGGCGGGGCTGGCCAAAACCATGGTATTGGAGGCGGGGCCAGCCAAAACTATGGTATTGGAGGCGGGGCCAGCCAAAACCATGGTATTGGAGGCGGGGGCCAGCCAAAACCATGGTATTGGAGGTGGGGCCAGCTAAAACCATGGTTTTGGAGGCGGGGCCAGCCAAAACCATGGTACTGGAGGCGGGACCAGCCAAAACCATGGTACTGGAGGCGGGACCAGCCATAACCATGGTATTGGATGCGGGGCCAGACACATATTGGAGGCAGAGCATGGTATTGGAGGTGGGGCCAGAACCATGTAACTGGAGGCGGGGCCAGCCAAAACCATGGTATTAGATGCGGGGCCAGCCAAAACCATGGTATTGGAGGCGAGGCCAGCCAAAACCATGGTACTGGAGGCGGGACCAGCCAAAACCATGGTACTGGAGGCGGGACCAGCCATAACCATGGTATTGGAGGCGGGGCCAGACACATATTGGAGGCAGAGCATGGTATTGGAGGTGGGGCCGGAACCATGGCATTGGATACGGGGCCTGCCAAACCTATGATATTGGAGGCGGGGCCTGCCAAAACCATGGTATTGGAGGCGGGGCCAGCCAAAACTATGGTATTGGAGGTAGAGCACCCAAAACCATGGTATTGGAGGCGGGGCCAGCCAAAACCATGTTAACTGGAGGCGGGGCCAGCCAAAACCATGGTATTGGAGGCGGGGCCAGCCAACACCATGTTATTGGAGGCGGGGCCAGCCAAAACCATAGTATTGGAGGCGGGGCCTGCCAAGAGGCGGGGCCAACTAAAACCATGGTATTGGAGGCAGGGCCAGCCAAAACCATGGTATTGGAGGCGGGGCCAGGGAAAACCATGGTATTGGAGGCGGGGCCAGCCAAAACTATGGTATTGGAGGCAGGGCCAGCCAAAACCAAGGTATTGGAGGCGGGGCCTGCCAAAACCAACCATGGTATTGGAGGCGGGGCTTGCCAAAACCATGGTATTGGAGGCTGGGCCAGCCAAAACCATGTAACTGGAGGCGGGGCCAGCCCAAACCATGGTATTGGAGGCGGGGCCAGCCAAAACCATGGTATTGGAGGTGGGGCACCCAAAACCATGGTATTGGAGGCGGGGCCAGCCAAAACCATGTTAACTGGAGGCGGGGCCTGCCAAAACCATGGTATTGGAGGCGGGGCCTGCCAAAACCATGGTATTGAAGGCAGGGCCTGCAAAAACCATGGAACTGGAGGCGGGGGCAAGCTGTAACCAAGGAACACCTTGTAACCATGGAACTGGAGGCAGGGCCAGCCAAAACCATGGTATTGGAGGTGGGGCCTGCCAAAACCATGGTATTGGAGGCAGGGCCTGCCAAAACCATGGTATTGGAGGCGGGGCCTGCCCTGCCAAGAGGCAGGGCCAGCCAAAACCATAGTATTGGAGGCGGGGCCAGCCAAAACCATGGTATTGGAGGCAGGGCCAGCCAAAACCATGTAACTGGAGGTGGGGCCAGCAAAAACCATGGTATTGGAGGCAGGGCCTGCCAAGAGGCGGGGCCAACTAAAACCATGGTATTGGAGGCGAGGCCAGCCAAAATCATGTTAGCTGGAGGCGGGGCCTGCCAAAACCATGGTATTGGAGGCGGGGTCTGCCAAAACCATGGTATTGGAGGTGGGGCCTGCCAAAACCATGGTATTGGAGGCGGGGCTGGCCAAAACCATGGTATTGGAGGCGGGGCCAGCCAAAACTATGGTATTGGAGGCGGGGCCAGCCAAAACCATGGTATTGGAGGCGGGGGCCAGCCAAAACCATGGTATTGGAGGTGGGGCCAGCTAAAACCATGGTTTTGGAGGCGGGGCCAGCCAAAACTATGGTATTGGAGGCAGGGCCAGCCAAAACCAAGGTATTGGAGGCGGGGCCTGCCAAAACCAACCATGGTATTGGAGGCGGGGCTTGCCAAAACCATGGTATTGGAGGCTGGGCCAGCCAAAACCATGTAACTGGAGGCGGGGCCAGCCAAAACCATGGTATTGGAGGCGGGGCCAGCCAAAACCATGGTATTGGAGGTGGGGCACCCAAAACCATGGTATTGGAGGCGGGGCCAGCCAAAACCATGTTAACTGGAGGCGGGGCCTGCCAAAACCATGGTATTGGAGGCGTGGCCTGCCAAAACCATGGTATTGAAGGCAGGGCCTGCAAAAACCATGGAACTGGAGGCGGGGCAAGCTGTAACCAAGGAACACCTTGTAACCATGGAACTGGAGGCAGGGCCAGCCAAAACCATGGTATTGGAGGTGGGGCCTGCCAAAACCATGGTATTGGAGGCGGGGCCTGCCAAAACCATGGTATTGGAGGCGGGGCCTGCCCTGCCAAGAGGCAGGGCCAGCCAAAACTATGGTATTGGAGGTGGGGCCAGCCAAAACCATGATATTGGAGGCGGGGCCAGCCAAAACCATGTAACTGGAGGTGGGGCCAGCTAAATCCATGGTATTGGAGGTGTGGCCAGCCAAAACCATGTAACTGGAGGCGGGGCCAGCCAAAACCATGGTATTGGAGGCGGGGCCAGCGCAAAACCATGGTTTTGGAGGCGGGGCCAGCCAAAACCATTGTATTGGAGGCAGGCCAGCTACAACTCTGGTATTGGAGGCGGGGCCAGCCGAAACCATGGTATTGGAGGCGGGGCTAGCCAAAACCATGGTATGGAGGCGGGAGGCAGGGCCAGCCAAAACCATGGTATTGGAGGCGGGGCCTGCCAAGAGGCGGGGCCAGCCAAAACCATGGTATTGGAGGCGGGGCCAGCAAAAACCATGGTATTGGAGGCAGGGCCTGCCAAGAGGCGGGGCCAATTAAAACCATGGTATTGGAGGCGGGGCCAGCCAAAATCATGTTAACTGGAGGCGGGGCCTGCCAAAACCATGGTATTGGAGGCGGGGTCTGCCAAAACCATGGTATTGGAGGAGGGGCCTGCCAAAACCTTGGTATTGGAGGCGGGCTGGCCAAAACCATGGTATTGGAGGCGGGGCCAGCCAAAACTATGGTATTGGAGGCGGGGCCAGCCAAAACCATGGTATTGGAGGCGGGGGCCAGCCAAAACCACGGTATTGGAGGTGGGGCCAGCTAAAACCATGGTACTGGAGGCGGGACCAGCCAAAACCATGGTACTGGAGGCGGGACCAGCCATAACCATGGTATTGGATGCGGGGCCAGACACATATTGGAGGCAGAGCATGGTATTGGAGGTGGGGCCAGAACCATGTAACTGGAGGCGGGGCCAGCCAAAACCATGGTATTAGATGCGGGGCCAGCCAAAACCATGGTATTGGAGGCGGGGCCAGCCAAAACCATGGTACTGGAGGCGGGACCAGCCAAAACCATGGTACTGGAGGCGGGACCAGCCATAACCATGGTATTGGAGGCGGGGCCAGACACATATTGGAGGCAGAGCATGGTATTGGAGGTGGGGCCGGAACCATGGCATTGGATACGGGGCCTGCCAAACCTATGATATTGGAGGCGGGGCCTGCCAAAACCATGGTATTGGAGGCGGGGCCAGCCAAAACCATGGTATTGGAGGTAGAGCACCCAAAACCATGGTATTGGAGGCGGGGCCAGCCAAAACCATAGTATTGGAGGCGGGGCCAGCCAACACCATGTTATTGGAGGCGGGGCCAGCCAAAACCATTGTATTGGAGGCGGGGCCTGCCAAGAGGCGGGGCCAACTAAAACCATGGTATTGGAGGCAGGGCCAGCCAAAACCATGGTATTGGAGGCGGGGCCAGGGAAAACCATGGTATTGGAGGCGGGGCCAGCCAAAACTATGGTATTGGAGGCAGGGCCAGCCAAAACCAAGGTATTGGAGGCGGGGCCTGCCAAAACCAACCATGGTATTGGAGGCGGGGCTTGCCAAAACCATGGTATTGGAGGCTGGGCCAGCCAAAACCATGTAACTGGAGGCGGGGCCAGCCAAAACCATGGTATTGGAGGCGGGGCCAGCCAAAACCATGGTATTGGAGGTGTGGCACCCAAAACCATGGTATTGGAGGCGGGGCCAGCCAAAACCATGTTAACTGGAGGCGGGGCCTGCCAAAACCATGGTATTGGAGGCGGGGCCTGCCAAAACCATGGTATTGAAGGCAGGGCCTGCAAAAACCATGGAACTGGAGGCGGGGCAAGCTGTAACCAAGGAACACCTTGTAACCATGGAACTGGAGGCAGGGCCAGCCAAAACCATGGTATTGGAGGTGGGGCCTGCCAAAACCATGGTATTGGAGGCAGGGCCTGCCAAAACCATGGTATTGGAGGCGGGGCCTGCCCTGCCAAGAGGCAGGGCCAGCCAAAACCATAGTATTGGAGGCGGGGCCAGCCAAAACCATGGTATTGGAGGCGGGGCCAGCCAAAACCATGTAACTGGAGGTGGGGCCAGCAAAAACCATGGTATTGGAGGCAGGGCCTGCCAAGAGGCGGGGCCACCTAAAACCATGGTATTGGAGGCGGGGCCAGCCAAAATCATGTTAACTGGAGGCGGGGCCTGCCAAAACCATGGTATTGGAGGCGGGGTCTGCCAAAACCATGGTATTGGAGGTGGGGCCTGCCAAAACCATGGTATTGGAGGCGGGGCTGGCCAAAACCATGGTATTGGAGGCGGGGCCAGCCAAAACTATGGTATTGGAGGCGGGGCCAGCCAAAACCATGGTATTGGAGGCGGGGGCCAGCCAAAACCATGGTATTGGAGGTGGGGCCAGCTAAAACCATGGTTTTGGAGGCGGGGCCAGCCAAAACCATGGTACTGGAGGCGGGACCAGCCAAAACCATGGTACTGGAGGCGGGACCAGCCATAACCATGGTATTGGATGCGGGGCCAGACACATATTGGAGGCAGAGCATGGTATTGGAGGTGGGGCCAGAACCATGTAACTGGAGGCGGGGCCAGCCAAAACCATGGTATTAGATGCGGGGCCAGCCAAAACCATGGTATTGGAGGCGAGGCCAACCAAAATCATGGTACTGGAGGCAGGACCAGCCAAAACCATGGTACTGGAGGCGGGACCAGCCAAAACCATGGTACTGGAGGCGGGACCAGCCATAACCATGGTATTGGATGCGGGGCCAGACACATATTGGAGGCAGAGCATGGTATTGGAGGTGGGGCCAGAACCATGTAACTGGAGGCGGGGCCAGCCAAAACCATGGTATTAGATGCCGGGCCAGCCAAAACCATGGTATTGGAGGCGGGGCCAGCCAAAACCATGGTACTGGAGGCGGGACCAGCCAAAACCATGGTACTGGAGGCGGGACCAGCCAAAACCATGGTACTGGAGGCGGGACCAGCCATAACCATGGTATTGGAGGCGGGGCCAGACACATATTGGAGGCAGAGCATGGTATTGGAGGTGGGGCGGGAACCATGGCATTGGATACGGGGCCTGCCAAACCTATGATATTGGAGGCGGGGCCTGCCAAAACCATGGTATTGGAGGCGGGGCCAGCCAAAACCATGGTATTGGAGGTAGAGCACCCAAAACCATGGTATTGGAGGCGGGGCCAGCCAAAACCATGTTAACTGGAGGCGGGGCCAGCCAAAACCATGGTATTGGAGGCGGGGCCAGCCAACACCATGTTATTGGAGGCGGGGCCAGCCAAAACCATAGTATTGGAGGCGGGGCCTGCCAAGAGGCGGGGCCAACTAAAACCATGGTATTGGAGGCAGGGCCAGACAAAACCATGGTATTGGAGGCGGGGCCAGGGAAAACCATGGTATTGGAGGCGGGGCCAGCCAAAACTATGGTATTGGAGGCAGGGCCAGCCAAAACCAAGGTATTGGAGGCGGGGCCTGCCAAAACCAACCATGGTATTG
The DNA here is from genome assembly GCF_040938575.1 of Ambystoma mexicanum. NCBI lineage: Eukaryota > Metazoa > Chordata > Amphibia > Caudata > Ambystomatidae > Ambystoma > Ambystoma mexicanum. The sequence goes on along the minus strand of NC_090926.1, from coordinate 318,515,061 downwards.
GAGGCGGGGCTTGCCAAAACCATGGTATTGGAGGCTGGGCCAGCCAAAACCATGTAACTGGAGGCGGGGCCAGCCAAAACCATGGTATTGGAGGCGGGGACAGCCAAAACCATGGTATTGGAGGTGGGGCACCCAAAACCATGGTATTGGAGGCGGGGCCAGCCAAAACCATGTTAACTGGAGGCGGGGCCTGCCAAAACCATGGTATTGGAGGCGGGGCCTGCCAAAACCATGGTATTGAAGGCAGGGCCTGCAAAAACCATGGAACTGGAGGCGGGGCAAGCTGTAACCAAGGAACACCTTGTAACCATGGAACTGGAAGCAGGGCCAGCCAAAACCATGGTATTGGAGGTGGGGCCTGCCAAAACCATGGTATTGGAGGCGGGGCCTGCCAAAACCATGGTATTGGAGGCGGGGCCTGCCCTGCCAAGAGGCAGGGCCAGCCAAAACCATGGTATTGGAGGCGGGGCCAGCCAAAACCATGGTATTGGAGGCGGGGCCAGCCAAAACCATGTAACTGGAGGTGGGGCCAGCTAAATCCATGGTATTGGAGGTGTGGCCAGCCAAAACCATGTAACTGGAGGCGGGGCCAGCCAAAACCATGGTATTGGAGGCGGGGCCAGCGCAAAACCATGGTTTTGGAGGCGGGGCCAGCCAAAACCATTGTATTGGAGGCAGGCCAGCTACAACTCTGGTATTGGAGGCGGGGCCACCCGAAACCATGGTATTGGAGGCGGGGCCAGCCAAAACCATGGTATGGAGGCGGGAGGCAGGGCCAGCCAAAACCATGGTATTGGAGGCGGGGCCTGCCAAGAGGCGGGGCCAGCCAAAACCATGGTATTGGAGGCGGTGCCAGCAAAAACCATGGTATTGGAGGCAGGGCCTGCCAAGAGGCGGGGCCAACTAAAACCATGGTATTGGAGGCGGGGCCAGCCAAAATCATGTTAACTGGAGGCGGGGCCTGCCAAAACCATGGTATTGGAGGCGGGGTCTGCCAAAACCATGGTATTGGAGGAGGGGCCTGCCAAAACCATGGTATTGGAGGCGGGGCTGGCCAAAACCATGGTATTGGAGGCGGGGCCAGCCAAAACTATGGTATTGGAGGCGGGGCCAGCCAAAACCATGGTATTGGAGGCGGGGGCCAGCCAAAACCACGGTATTGGAGGTGGGGCCAGCTAAAACCATGGTTTTGGAGGCGGGGCCAGCCAAAACCATGGTACTGGAGGCGGGACCAGCCAAAACCATGGTACTGGAGGCGGGACCAGCCATAACCATGGTATTGGATGCGGGGCCAGACACATATTTGAGGCAGAGCATGGTATTGGAGGTGGGGCCAGAACCATGTAACTGGAGGCGGGGCCAGCCAAAACCATGGTATTAGATGCGGGGCCAGCCAAAACCATGGTATTGGAGGCGGGGCCAGCTAAAACCATGGTACTGGAGGCGGGGCCAGCGAAAACCATGGTACTGGAGGCGGGACCAGCCAAAACCATGGTACTGGAGGCGGGACCAGCCATAACCATGGTATTGGAGGCGGGGCCAGACACATATTGGAGGCAGAGCATGGTATTGGAGGTGGGGCCGGAACCATGGCATTGGATACGGGGCCTGCCAAACCTATGATATTGGAGGCGGGGCCTGCCAAAACCATGGTATTGGAGGCGGGGCCAGCCAAAACCATGGTATTGGAGGTAGGGCACCCAAAACCATGGTATTGGAGGCGGGGCCAGCCAAAACCATTTAAACTGGAGGCGGGGCCAGCCAAAACCATGGTATTGGAGGCGGGGCCTGCCAAAACCATGGTATTGGAGGCAGGGCCTGCAAAAAACCATGGAACTGGAGGCAGGGCAAGCTGTAACCAAGGAACATCTTGTATTCATGGAACTGGATGTTAGGGCCAGCCAAGACTTTGGTATTGGAGGCAGGGCCAGCGCTAAACCATGGTATTGGAGGTGGGGCCTGCAAAAACCATGGTATTGGAGGCGGGGCCTGCCAAAACCATGGTATTGGAGGCAGGGCCTGCCCTGCCAAGAGGCGTGGCCAGCCAAAACCATGTAACTGGAGGTGGGGCCAGCTAAAACCATGGTATTGGAGGTGGGGCCAGCCAAAACCATGTAACTGGAGGCGGGGCCAGCCAAAACCATGGTATTGGAGGCGAGGACTGCCAAAACCATGGTATTGGAGGCGGGGACTGCCAAATCCATGGTATTGGAGGCGGGCCTGCCAAAACCATGGTATTGGAGGCAGGGCCAGCCAAAACCATGGTATTGGAGGCGGGGCCAGCCAAAACCATGGTATTGGAGGCGGGGCCAGCCAAAACCATGGTACTGGAGGCGGGACCAGCCAAAACCATGGTACTGGAGGCGGGGCCAGACACATATTGGAGGCAGAGCATGGTATTGGAGGTGGGTCCAGAACCATGGCATTGGATACAGGGCCTGCCAAACCCATGGTATTGGAGGCGGGGCCTGCCAAAACCATGGTATTGGAGGCAGGGCCTGCCAAAACCATGGTATTGGAGGCAGGGCCTGCCAAAACCATGGTATTGGAGGCAGGGCCACCCAAAACCATGGTATTGGAGGCGGGGCCAGCCAAAACCATGTTAACTGGGAGCAGGGCCGGCCAAAACCATGGTATTGGAGGCGGGGCCTGCCAAAACCATGGTATTGGAGACGGCGGGACCTGCCAAAATCATGGAATCGGAGGCGGGGCAAGCTGTAACCAAGGAACACCTTATAACCATGGAACTGGAGGCGGGGCCAGCAGTATCCATGGTTTTGGAGGCGGGGCCTGCAAAAACCATGGTATTGGAGGCAGGGCCAGCCAAAACCATGGTATTGGAGGAGGGGCCAGCCAAAACCATGGTATTGGATGCGGGGCCAGCCAAAACCATGGTATTGGAGGCGGGGCCAGCCAAAACCATGGTACTGGAGGTGGGGCCAGCCAAAACCATGGTACTGGAGGCGGGACCAGACAAAACCATGGTACTGGAGGCGGGACCAGCCATAACCATGGTATTGGAGGCGGGGCCAGACACATATTGGAGGCAGAGCATGGTATTGGAGGTGGGGCCAGAACCATGGCATTGGATACGGGGCCTGCCAAACCTATGATATTGGAGGCGGGGCCTGCCAAAACCATGGTATTGGAGGCGGGGCCAGCCAAAACCATGGTATTGGAGGTGGGGCACCCAAAACCATGGTATTGGAGGCGGGGCCAGCCAAAACCATGTTAACTGGAGGCGGGGCCAGCCAAAACCATGGTATTGGAGGCGGGGCCTGCCAAAACCATGGTATTGGAGGCAGGGCCTGCAAAAACCATGGAACTGGAGGCGGGGCAAGCTGTAACCAAGGAACATCTTGTAACCATGGAACTGGAGGCAGGGCCAGCGCAAAACCATGGTATTGGAGAGTGGGGCCTGCCAAAACCATGGTATTGGAGGCGGGGCCTGCCAAAACCATGGTATTGGAGGCAGGGCCTGCCCTGCCAAGAGGCGGGGCCAGCCAAAACCATGGTATTGGAGGCGGGGCCAGCCAAAACCATGGTATTGGAGGCGGGGCCAGCCAAAACCATGTAACTGGAGGTGGGGACAGCTAAAACCATGGTATTGGAGGTGGGGCCAGCCAAAACCATGTAACTGGAGGCGGGGCCAGCCAAAACCATGGTATTGGAGGCGAGGACTGCCAAAACCATGGTATTGGAGGCGGGGCCTGCCAAATCCATGGTATTGGAGGCGGGGCCTGCCAAATCCATGGTATTGGAGGCGGGCCTGCCAAAACCATGGTATTGGAGGCAGGGCCAGCCAAAACCATGGTATTGGAGGCGGGGCCAGCCAAAACCATGGTACTGGAGGCGGGACCAGACAAAACCATGGTACTGGAGGTGGGGCCAGACACATATTGGAGGCAGAGCATGGTATTGGAGGTGGGGCCAGAACCATGGCATTGGATACAGGGCCTGCCAAACCCATGATATTGGAGGCGGGGCCTGCCAAAACCATGGTATTGGAGGCGGGCCTGCCAAAACCATGGTATTGGAGGCAGGGCCTGCCAAAACCATGGTATTGGAGGCAGGGCCACCCAAAACCATGGTATTGGAGGCGGGGCCAGCCAAAACCATGTTAACTGGGAGCAGGGCCGGCCAAAACCATGGTATTGGATGCGGGGCTTGCCAAAACCATGGTATTGGAGACTGCGGGGCCTGCCAAAATCATGGAACCGGAGGCGGGGCAAGCTGTAACCAAGGAACACCTTATAACCATGGAACTGGAGGCGGGGCCAGCCTAAATCATGTTAACTGGAGGCGGGGCCAGCCAAAATCATGTTAACTGGAGGCGGGGCCTGCCAAAACCATGGTATTGGAGGTGGGGCCTGCCAAAACCATGGTATTGGAGGCAGGGCCAGCGAAAACTATGGTATTGGAGGCGGGGCCAGCCAAAACTATGGTATTGGAGGCGGGGCCAGCCAAAACCATGGTATTGGAGGCGGGGCCTGCCAAAACCAACCATGGTATTGGAGGCGGGGCTTGCCAAAACCATGGTATTGGAGGCTGGGCCAGCCAAAACCATGTAACTGGAGGCGGGGCCAGCCAAAACCATGGTATTGGAGGCGGGGCCAGCCAAAACCATGGTGCCAGCCAAAACCATGGTATTGGGGCGGGCCAGCCAAAACCAACCATGGTATTGGAGGCCGGGCCACCCAAAACCAACCATGGTATTGGAGGCGGGGCCACCCAAAACCATCCATGGTATTGGAGGCGGGGCCAGCCAAAACCATGGTATTGGGGCGGGCCAGCCAAAACCATGGTATTGGAGGCGGGGCCTGCCAAAACCATGGTATTGGAGGCAGGGCCTGCCAAAACCATGGTATTGGAGGCGGGGCCAACCATAGTATTGGAGGCGGGGCCAGCCAAAACCATGGTATTGGAGGAGGGGCCAGCCAAAACCATGGTATTGGAGGCAGGGCCTGCCAAAACCATGGTATTGGAGGCGGGGCCTGCCAAAACCATGGTATTGGAGGTGTGACCTGCCAAGAGGCGGGGCCAGCCAAAACAATGGTTTTGGAGGTGGGGCCAGCCAAAATCATGGTATTGGAGGCGGGGCCAGCAAAAACCATGGTACTGAAGGCGGGACCAGCCAAAACCATGGTACTGGAGGCGGGACCAGCCATAACCATGGTATTGGATGCGGGGCCAGACACATATTGGAGGCAGAGCATGGTATTGGAGGTGGGGCCAGAACCATGTAACTGGAGGCGGGGCCAGCTAAAACCATGGTATTGGATGCGGGGCCAGCCAAAACCATGGTATTGGAGGCGGGGCCAGCCAAAACCATGGTACTGGACGCGGGACCAGCCATAACCATGGTACTGGAGGCGGAGCCAGACACATATTGGAGGCAGAGCATGGTATTGGAGGTGGGGCCAGAACCATGGCATTGGATACAGGGCCTGCCAAACCTATGATATTGGAGGCAGGGCCTGCCAAAACCATGGTATTGGAGGCGGGGCCAGCTAAAACCATGGTATTGGAGGTGGGGCACCCAAAACCATGGTATTGGAGGCGGGGCCAGCCAAAACCATGTTAAGTGGAGGCGGGGCAAGCCAAAACCATGGTATTGGAGGCGGGGCCTGCCAAAACCATGGTATTGGAGGCAGGGCCTGCAAAAACCATGGAACTGGAGGCGGGGCAAGCTGTAACCAAGGAACATCTTGTAACCATGGAACTGGAGGCAGGGCCAGCCAAAACCTTGGTATTGGAGGCAGGGCCAGCGCAAAACCATGGCATTGGAGGTGGGGCCTGCCAAAACCATGGTATTGGAGGCGGGGCCTGTCAAAACCATGGTATTGGAGGCAGGGGCTGCCCTGCCAAGAGGCGGGGCCAGACAAAACTATGGTATTGGAGGCGGGGCCAGCCAAAACCATGGTATTGGAGGCAGGGCCAGCCAAAACCATGGTATTGGAGGCGGGGCCAGCCAAAACCAACCATGGTATTGGAGGCGGGGCCAGCCAAAACCATGTTAATGGAGGCGGGGCCTGCCAAAACCAACTATGGTATTGGAGGCGGGGCCTGCCAAAACCAACCATGGTATTCGAGGCGGGGCCAGCCAGAACCATGTAACTGGAGGTGGGGCCAGCCAAAACCATGGTATTGGAGGCGGGGCCTACCAAAACCAACCATGGTATTGGAGGCGGGGCCAGCCAGAACCATGTAACTGGAGGCGGGGCCAGCCAAAACCATGGTATTGGATGCGGGGCCAGCCAAAACCATGGTATTGGAGGCGGGCCAGCCAAAACCATGGTACTGGAGGCGGGGCCAGCCAAAACCATGGTACTGGAGGCGGGACCAGCCAAAACCATGATACTGGAGGCGGGACCAGCCATAACCATGGTATTGGAGGCGGCGCCAGACACGTATTGGAGGTGGGGCCAGAACCATGGCATTGGATACGGGGCCTGCCAAACCCATGATATTGGAGGCGGGCCTGCCAAAACCATGGTATTGGAGGCGGGGCCTCCCCTGCCAAGAGGCAGGGCCAGCCAAAACCATGGTATTGGAGGTGGGGCCTGAACCATGGCATTGGATACGGGGCCAGCCAAAACCATGGTATTGGAGGCGGGGCCAGCCAAAACCATGGTATTGGAGGCCGTGCCAGCCAAAACCATGTAACTGGAGGTGGGGCCAGCTAAAACCATGGTATTGGAGGTGTGGCCAGCCAAAACCATGTAACTGGAGGCGGCGCCAGCCAAAACCATGGTATTGGAGGCGGGGCCAGCCAACACCATGTTATTGGAGGCGGGGCCAGCCAAAACCATGGTATTGGAGGCGGGGCCTGCCAAGAGGCGGGGCCAACTAAAACCATGGTATTGGAGGCGGGGCCAGCCAAAACCATGGTATTGGAGGCGTGGCCAGGGAAAACCATGGTATTGGAGGCGGGGCCAGCCAAAACTATGGTATTGGAGGCAGGGCCAGCCAAAACCATGGTATTGGAGGCGGGGCCTGCCAAAACCAACCATGGTATTGGAGGCGGGGCTTGCCAAAACCATGGTATTGGAGGCTGGGCCAGCCAAAACCATGTAACTGGAGGCGGGGCCAGCCAAAACCATGGTATTGGAGGCGGGGCCAGCCAAAACCATGGTATTGGAGGTGGTGCACCCAAAACCATGGTATTGGAGGCGGGGCCAGCCAAAACCATGTTAACTGGAGGCGGGGCCTGCCAAAACCATGGTATTGGAGGCGGGACCTGCCAAAACCATGGTATTGAAGGCAGGGCCTGCCCTGCCAAGAGGCAGGGCCAGCCAAAACCATAGTATTGGAGGCGGGGCCAGCCAAAACCATGGTATTGGAGGCGGGGCAGCCAAAACCATGTAACTGGAGGTGGGGCCAGCTAAAACCATGGTATTGGAGGCGGGGCCAGCCAAAACCATGGTATTGGAGGCGGGGCCAGCGCAAAACCATGGTATTGGAGGCGGGGCCAGCCAAAACCATGGTATTGGAGGTGGGGCCTGCCAAAACCAGGGTATTGGAGGCGGGGCCTGCCCTGCCAAGAGGCAGGGCCAGCCAAAACCATAGTATTGGAGGCGGGGCCAGCCAAAACCATGGTATTGGAGGCGGGGCAGCCAAAACCATGTAACTGGAGGTGGGGCCAGCTAAAACCATGGTATTGGAGGCGGGGCCAGCCAAAACCATGGTATTGGAGGCGGGGCCAGCGCAAAACCATGGTATTGGAGGCGGGGCCAGCCAAAACCATGGTATTGGAGGCAGGCCAGCTACAACTATGGTATTGGAGGCGGGGCTAGCCGAAACCATGGTATTGGAGGCGGGGCCTTACAAAACCAACCATGGTATTGGAGGCGGGGCTTGCCAAAACCATGGTATTGGAGGCTTGGCCAGCCAAAACCATGTAACTGGAGGCGGGGCCAGCCAAAACTATGGTATTAGAGGCGGGGCCAGCCAAAACCATGGTATTGGAGGCGGGGCCAGCCAAAACCAAGTTAACTGGAGGCGGGCCTGCCAAAACCATGGTATGGGAGGCGGGACCTGCCAAAACCATGGTATTGAAGGCAGGGCCTGCAAAAACCATGGAACTGGAGGCGGGGCAAGCTGTAACCAAGGAACACCTTGTAACCATGGAACTGGAGGCAGGGCCAGCCAAAACCATGGTATTGGAGGTGGGGCCTGCCAAAACCATGGTATTGGAGGCGGGGCCTGCCCTGCCAAGAGGCAGGGCCAGCCAAAACCATAGTATTGGAGGCGGGGCCAGCCAAAACCATGGTATTGGAGGCGGGGCCAGCCAAAACCATGTAACTGGAGGTGGGGCCAGCTAAAACCATGGTATTGGAGGCCGTGCCAGCCAAAACCATGTAACTGGAGGTGGGGCCAGCTAAAACCATGGTATTGGAGGTGTGGCCAGCCAAAACCATGTAACTGGAGGCGGCGCCAGCCAAAACCATGGTATTGGAGGCGGGGCCAGCCAACACCATGTTATTGGAGGCGGGGCCAGCCAAAACCATGGTATTGGAGGCGGGGCCTGCCAAGAGGCGGGGCCAACTAAAACCATGGTATTGGAGGCGGGGTCAGCCAAAACCATGGTATTGGAGGCGGGGCCAGGGAAAACCATGGCATTGGAGGCAGGGCCAGCCAAAACCATGGTATTGGAGGCAGGGCCTGCCAAAACCAACCATGGTATTGGAGGCGGGGCTTGCCAAAACCATGGTATTGGAGGCTGGGCCAGCCAAAACCATGTAACTGGAGGCGGGGCCAGCCAAAACCATGGTATTGGAGGCAGGGCCAGCCAAAACCATGGTATTGGAGGTGGTGCACCCAAAACCATGGTATTGGAGGCGGGGCCAGCCAAAACCATGTTAACTGGAGACGGGGCCTGCCAAAACCATGGTATTGGAGGCGGGACCTGCCAAAACCATGGTATTGAAGGCAGGGCCTGCAAAAACCATGGAACTGGAGGCGGGGCAAGCAGTAACCAAGGAACACCTTGTAACCATGGAACTGGAGGCAGGGCCAGCCAAAACCATGGTATTGGAGGTGGGGCCTGCCAAAACCATGGTATAGGAGGCGGGGCCTGCCCTGCCAAGAGGCAGGGCCAGCCAAAACCATAGTATTGGAGGCGGGGCCAGCCAAAACCATGGTATTGGAGGCGGGGCCAGCCAAAACCATGTAACTGGAGGTGGGGCCAGCTAAAACCATGGTATTGGAGGCGGGGCCAGCCAAAACCATGGTATTGGAGGCGGGGCCAGCGCAAACCATGGTATTGGAGGCGGGGCCAGCCAAAACCATGGTATTGGAGGCAGGCCAGCTACAACTATGGTATTGGAGGCGGGGCCAGCCGAAACCATGGTATTGGAGGCGGGGCCAGCCAAAACCATGGTATGGAGGCGGGAGGCGGGGCCAGCCAAAACCATGGTATTGGAGGCAGGGCCTGCCAAGAGGCGGGGCCAGCCAAAACCATGGTATTGGAGGCGGGGCCTCCCCTGCCAAGAGGCGGGGCCAGCAAAAACCATGGTATTGGAGGCGGGACCAGCCAAAACCATGGTATTGGAGGCAGGGCCAGCCAAAACCATGGTATTGGAGGCGGGGCCAGCCAACACCATGTTATTGGAATCGGGGCCAGCCAAAACCATGGTATTGGTGGCGGGGCCTGCCAAGAGGCGGGGCCAACTAAAACCATGGTATTGGAGGCGGGGCCAGCCAAAACCAGGGTATTGGAGGCGGGGCCATGGAAAACCATGGTATTGGAGGCGGGGCCAGCCAAAACTATGGTATTGGAGGCAGGGCCAGCCAAAACCATGGTATTGGAGGCGGGCCCGCCAAAACCAACCATGGTATTGGAGGCGGGGTTTGCCAAAACCATGGTATTGGAGGCTGGGCCAGCCAAAACCATGTAACTGGAGGCGGGGCCAGCCAAAACCATGGTATTGGAGGTGGGGCACCCAAAACCATGGTATTGGAGGCGGGGCCAGCCAAATCCATGTTAACTGGAGGCAGGGCCTGCCAAAACCATGGTATTGGAGGCGGGGCCTACCGAAACCATGGTATTGAAGGCAGGGCCTGCAAAAACCATGGAACTGGAGGCGGGGCAAGCTGTAACCAAGGAACACCTTGTAACCATGGAACTGGAGGCAGGGCCAGCCAAAACCATGGTATTGGAGGTGGGGCCTGCCAAAACCATGGTATTGGAGGCGGGGCCTGCCAAAACCATGGTATTGGAGGCGGGGCCTGCCCTGCCAAGAGGCAGGGCCAGCCAAAACCATAGTATTGGAGGCGGGGCCAGCCAAAACCATGGTATTGGAGGCGGGGCCTGCCAAAACCATGGTATTGGAGGCGGGGTCTGCCAAAACCATGGTATTGGAGGTGGGGCCTGCCAAAACCATGGTATTGGAGGCGGGGCTGGCCAAAACCATGGTATTGGAGGTGGGGCCAGCCAAAACTATGGTATTGGAGGCGGGGCCAGCCAAAACCATGGTATTGGAGGCGGGGGCCAGCCAAAACCATGGTATTGAAGGCAGGGCCTGCTAAAACCATGGAACTGGAGGCGGGGCAAGCTGTAACCAAGGAACACCTTGTAACCATGGAACTGGAGGCAGGGCCAGCCAAAACCATGGTATTGGAGGTGGGGCCTGCCAAAACCATGGTATTGGAGGCGGGGCCTGCCCTGCCAAGAGGCAGGCCAGCCAAAACCATAGTATTGGAGGCGGGGCCAGCCAAAACCATGGTATTGGAGGCGGGGCCAGCCAAAACCATGTAACTGGAGGTGGGGGCAGCTAAAACCATGGTATTGGAGGCGGGGCCAACTAAAACCATGGTATTGGAGGCGGGGCCAGCCAAAATCATGTTAACTGGAGGCGGGGCCTGCCAAAACCATGGTATTGGAGGCGGGGTCTGCCAAAACCATGGTATTGGAGGTGGGGCCTGCCAAAACCATGGTATTGGAGGCGGGGCTGGCCAAAACCATGGTATTGGAGGTGGGGCCAGCCAAAACTATGGTATTGGAGGCGGGGCCAGCCAAAACCATGGTATTGGAGGCGGGGGCCAGCCAAAACCATGGTATTGAAGGCAGGGCCTGCTAAAACCATGGAACTGGAGGCGGGGCAAGCTGTAACCAAGGAACACCTTGTAACCATGGAACTGGAGGCAGGGCCAGCCAAAACCATGGTATTGGAGGTGGGGCCTGCCAAAACCATGGTATTGGAGGCGGGGCCTGCCCTGCCAAGAGGCAGGCCAGCCAAAACCATAGTATTGGAGGCGGGGCCAGCCAAAACCATGGTATTGGAGGCGGGGCCAGCCAAAACCATGTAACTGGAGGTGGGGGCAGCTAAAACCATGGTATTGGAGGCGGGGCCAGCCAAAACCATGGTATTGGAGGCGGGGCCAGCGCAAAACCATGGTATTGGAGGCGGGGCCAGCCAAAACCATGGTATTGGAGGCAGGCCAGCTACAACTATGGTATTGGAGGCGGGGCCAGCCGAAACCATGGTATTGGAGGCGGGGCCAGCCAAAACCATGGTATGGAGGCGGGAGGCGGGGCCAGCCAAAACCATGGTATTGGAGGCAGGGCCTGCCAAGAGGCGGGGCCAGCCAAAACCATGGTATTGGAGGCGGGGCCAGCAAAAACCATGGTATTGGAGGCGGGACCAGCCAAAACCATGGTATTGGAGGCGGGGCCAGCCAAAACCATGGTATTGGAGGCGGGGCCAGCCAACACCATGTTATTGGAGGCGGGGCCAGCCAAAACCATGGTATTGGTGGCGGGGCCTGCCAAGAGGCGGGGCCAACTAAAACCATGGTATTGGAGGCGGGGCCAGCCAAAACCAGGGTATTGGAGGCGGGGCCAGGGAAAACCATGGTATTGGAGGCGGGGCCAGCCAAAACTATGGTATCGGAGGCAGGGCCAGCCAAAACCATGGTATTGGAGGCGGGGCCCGCCAAAAGCAACCATGGTATTGGAGGCGGGGTTTGCCAAAACCATGGCATTGGAGGCTGGGCCAGCCAAAACCATGTAACTGGAGGTGGGGCCAGCCAAAACCATGGTATTGGAGGCGGGGCCAGCCAAAACCATGGTATTGGAGGTGGGGCACCCAAAACCATGGTATTGGAGGCGGGGCCAGCCAAAACCATGTTAACTGGAGGCGGGGCCTGCCAAAACCATGGTATTGGAGGCGGGGCCTGCCAAAACCATGGTATTGAAGGCAGGGCCTGCAAAAACCATGGAACTGGTGGCGGGGCAAGCTGTAACCAAGGAACACCTTGTAACCATGGAACTGGAGGCAGGGCCAGCCAAAACCATGGTATTGGAGGTGGGGCCTGCCAAAACCATGGTATTGGAGGCAGGGCCTGCCAAAACCATGGTATTGGAGGCGGGGCCTGCCCTGCCAAAAGGCAGGGCCAGCCAAAACCATAGTATTGGAGGCGGGGCCAGCCAAAACCATGGTATTGGAGGCGGGGCCAGCCAAAACCATGTAACTGGAGGTGGGGCCAGCAAAAACCATGGTATTGGAGGCAGGGCCTGCCAAGAGGCGGGGCCAACTAAAACCATGGTTTTGGAGGCGGGGCCAGCCAAAATCATGTTAACTGGAGGCGGGGCCTGCCAAAACCATGGTATTGGAGGTGGGGCCTGCCAAAACCATGGTATTGGAGGCGGGGCTGGCCAAAACCATGGTATTGGAGGCGGGGCCAGCCAAAACCATGGTATTGGAGGCGGGGCCAGCCAAAACCATGGTATTGGAGGCGGGGGCCAGCCAAAACCATGGTATTGGAGGTGGGGCCAGCTAAAACCATGGTTTTGGAGGCGGGGCCAGCCAAAACCATGGTACTGGAGGCGGGACCAGCCAAAACCATGGTACTGGAGGCGGGACCAGCCATAACCATGGTATTGGATGCGGGGCCAGACACATATTGGAGGCAGAGCATGGTATTGGAGGTGGGGCCAGAACCATGTAACTGGAGGCGGGGCCAGCCAAAACCATGGTATTAGATGCGGGGCCAGCCAAAACCATGGTATTGGAGGCGGGGCCAGCCAAAACCATGGTACTGGAGGCGGGACCAGCCAAAACCATGGTACTGGAGGCGGGACCAGCCAAAACCATGGTACTGGAGGCGGGACCAGCCATAACCATGGTATTGGAGGCGGGGCCAGACACATATTGGAGGCAGAGCATGGTATTGGAGGTGGGGCCGGAACCATGGCATTGGATACGGGGCCTGCCAAACCTATGATATTGGAGGCGGGGCCTGCCAAAACCATGGTATTGGAGGCGGGGCCAGCCAAAACCATGGTATTGGAGGTAGAGCACCCAAAACCATGGTATTGGAGGCGGGGCCAGCCAAAACCATGTTAACTGGAGGCGGGGCCAGCCAAAACCATGGTATTGGAGGCGGGGCCAGCCAACACCATGTTATTGGAGGCGGGGCCAGCCAAAACCATAGTATTGGAGGCGGGGCCTGCCAAGAGGCGGGGCCAACTAAAACCATGGTATTGGAGGCAGGGCCAGCCAAAACCATGGTTTTGGAGGCGGGGCCAGGGAAAACCATGGTATTGGAGGCGGGGCCAGCCAAAACTATGGTATTGGAGGCAGGGCCAGCCAAAACCAAGGTATTGGAGGCGGGGCCTGCCAAAACCAACCATGGTATTGGAGGCGGGGCTTGCCAAAACCATGGTATTGGAGGCTGGGCCAGCCAAAACCATGTAACTGGAGGCGGGGCCAGCCAAAACCATGGTATTGGAGGCGGGGCCAGCCAAAACCATGGTATTGGAGGTGGGGCACCCAAAACCATGGTATTGGAGGCGGGGCCAGCCAAAACCATGTTAACTGGAGGCGGGGCCTGCCAAAACCATGGTATTGGAGGCGGGGCCTGCCAAAACCATGGTATTGAAGGCAGGGCCTGCAAAAACCATGGAACTGGAGGCGGGGCAAGCTGTAACCAAGGAACACCTTGTAACCATGGAACTGGAGGCAGGGCCAGCCAAAACCATGGTATTGGAGGTGGGGCCTGCCAAAACCATGGTATTGGAGGCGGGGCCTGCCAAAACCATGGTATTGGAGGCGGGGCCTGCCCTGCCAAGAGGCAGGGCCAGCCAAAACCATGGTATTGGAGGCGGGGCCAGCCAAAACCATGGTATTGGAGGCGGGGCCAGCCAAAACCATGTAACTGGAGGTGGGGCCAGCTAAATCCATGGTATTGGAGGTGTGGCCAGCCAAAACCATGTAACTGGAGGCGGGGCCAGCCAAAACCATGGTATTGGAGGCGGGGCCAGCTAAAACCATGGTATTGGAGGCGGGGCCTGCCAAAACCATGGTATTGGAGGCGGGGCCAGCCAAAACCATGGTATTGGAGGCGGGGCCAGCCAAAACCATGGTATTGGAGACGGGGCCAGCTAAAACCATGGTATTGGAGGCGGGCCTGGCAAAACCATGGTATTGGAGATGGCGGGGCCTGCCAAAGCCGTGGAACCGGAGGCGGGGCAAGCTGTAACCAAGGAACACCTTATAACCATGGAACTGGAGGCGGGGCCAGCTGTATCCATGGTATTGGAGGCGGGGCCTGCCAAAACCATGGTATTGGAGGCGGGGCCAGCCAAAACCATGGTATTATAGGCGGGGCCAGCCAAAACCATGGTATTGGAGGCGGGGCCAGCCAAAACCATGGTATTGGAGGCGGGGCAGCCAAAACCATGGTATTGGAGACGGGCCAGCTACAACTATGGTATTGGAGGCGGGGCCAGCCGAAACAATAGTATTGGAGGCGGGGCCAGCCAAAACCATGGTATGGAGGCAGGAGGTGGGGCCAGCCAAAACCATGGTATTGGAGGCGGGGCCAGCCAAAACCATGGTATTGGAGGCGGGGCCTGCCAAGAGGCGGGGCCAGCCAAAACCATGGTATTGGAGGCGGGGCCAGCCAAAACCATGGTATTGGAGGCGGGGCCTGCCAAGAGGCGGGGCCAACTAAAACCATGGTATTGGAGGCAGGGCCAGCCAAAACCATGGTATTGGAGGCGGGGCCAGCCAAAACCATGGTATTGGAGGCGGGGCCAGCCAAAATCATGTTAACTGGAGGCGGGGCCAGCCAAAATCATGTTAACTGGAGGCGGGGCCTGCCAAAACCATGGTATTGGAGGTGGGGCCTGCCAAAACCATGGTATTGGAGGCGGGGCCAGCGAAAACCATGGTATTGGAGGCGGGGCCTGCCAAAACCAACCATGGTATTGGAGGCGGGGCTTGCCAAAACCATGGTATTGGAGGCTGGGCCAGCCAAAACCATGTAATTGGAGGCGGGGCCAGCCAAAACCATGGTATTGGAGGCGGGGCCAGCCAAAACCATGGTATTGGGGCGGGCCAGCCAAAACCAACCATGGTATTGGAGGCGGGGCCACCCAAAACCAACCATGGTATTGGAGGCGGGGCCAGCCAAAACCAACCATGGTATTGGAGGCGGGGCCAGCCAGAACAATGGTATTGGGGTGGGCCAGCCAAAACCATGGTATTGGAGGCGGGGCCTGCCAAAACCATGGTATTGGAGGCAGGGCCTGCCAAAACCATGGTATTGGAGGCGGGGCCAACCATAGTATTGGAGGCGGGGCCAGCCAAAACCATGGTATTGGAGGCGGGGCCAGCCAAAACCATGGTATTGGAGGCGGGGCCTGCCAAAACCATGGTATTGGAGGCGGGACCTGCCAAGAGGCGTGGCCAGCCAAAACTATGGTATTGGAGGCGGGGCCAGCCAAAACCATGGTATTGGAGGCGGGGCCAGCCAAAACCATGTTAACTGGAGGCGGGGCCAGCCAAAACCAGGTTAACTGGAGGCGGGGCTTGCCAAAACCATGGTATTGGAGGTGGGCCTGCCAAAACCATGGTATTGGAGGCAGGGCCTGCCAAAACCATGGTTTGGAGGCGGGGCCAGCTAAAACTATGGTATTGGAGGTGGAGCCAGCCAAAACTATGGTATTGGAGGCGGGGCCAGCCAAAGCTATGGTATTGGAGGCGGGGCCAGCCAAAACCATGGTATTGGAGGCGGGGCCAGCCAAACCATGGTATTGGAGGCGGGGCCAGCCAAAACCAACCATGGTATTGGAGGCGGGGCCAGCCAAAACCATGGTATTGGAGGCGGGGCCAGCCAAAACCATGGTATTGGAGGCGGGGCCAGCCAAAACCATGGTATTGGAGGCTGGGCCAGCCAAAACCATGGTATTGGAGGCTGGGGCCTGCCAAACCATGGTATTGGAGGCGGGGCCTGCCAAAACCATGGTATTGGAGGCGGGGCCAGCCAAAACCATGTAACTGGAGGCGGGGCCAGGTAAAACCATGGTATTGGAGGTGGGGCCAGCCAAAACCATGGTATTGGAGGCGGGGCCTGCCAAAACCATGGTATTGGAGGCGGGGCCAGCCAAAACCAACCATGATATTGGAGGCGGGGCCAGCAAAAACCATGGTATTGGAGGCGGGGCCTGCCAAAACCATGGTATTGGAGGCGGGGCCAGCCAAAACCATGGTATTGGAGGCGGGGCCAGCTAAAAACTTGTAAATGGAGGCGGGGCCTGCCAAAACCATTGTATTGGAGGCGGGGCCTGCCAAAACCATGGTATTGGAGGCTGGGCCAGCCAAAACCATGTATTTGGAGGCGGGGCTAGCCAAAACCGTGGTATTGGAGGCGGGGCCAGCCAAAACCATGGTACTGGAGGCGGGGCCAGCCAAAACCATGGTACTGGAGGCGGGACCAGCCAAAACCATGGTACTGGAGGAGGGACCAGCCAAAACCATGGTATTGGAGGCGGGACCAGCCAAAACCATGGTATTGGAGGCAGGGCCAGCCAAAACCATGGATTTGGAGGCGGGGCCAGCTAAAAACTTGTAAATGGAGGCGGGGCCTGCCAAAACCATGGTATTGGAGGCGGGGCCTGCCAAAACCATGGTATTGGAGGCAGGGCCAGCCAAAACCAACCATGGTATTGGAGGCGGGGCCAGCCAAAACCATGGTGTTGGAGGCGGGGCCAGCCAAAACCATGGTGTTGGAGGCGGGGCCAGCCAAAACCATGGTACTGGAGGCGGGGCCAGCCAAAACCATGGTACTGGAGGCGGGACCAGCCAAAACCATGGTACTTGAGGCGGGACCAGCCATAACCATGGTATTGGAGGCGGGGCCAGCCAAAACCATGGTATTGGAGGTGGGGCCAGCCAAATCCATGGAACTGAAGGTGGGGCCAGCCAAAACCATGGTATTGGAGGTGGGGCCAGCCAAAACCATGGTATTGGAGGCGGGGCCTGCCAAAACCATGGTATTGGAGGCGGGACCTGCCAAGAGGCGTGGCCAGCCAAAACTATGGTATTGGAGGCAGGGCCAGCCAAAACCATGGTATTGGAGGCAGGGCCAGCCAAAACCATGTTAACTGGAGGCGGGGCCAGCCAAAACCATGGTATTGGAGGTGGGCCTGCCAAAACCATGGTATTGGAGGCAGGGCCTGCCAAAACCATGGTTTGGAGGCGGGGCCAGCTAAAACTATGGTATTGGAGGTGGAGCCAGCCAAAACTATGGTATTGGAGGCGGGGCCAGCCAAAGCCATGGTATTGGAGGCGGGGCCAGCCAAAACCATGGTATTGGAGGCGGGGCCAGCCAAAACCATGGTATTGGAGGCGGGGCCAGCCAAAACCATGGTATTGGAGGCGGGGCCAGCCAAAACCATGGTATTGGAGGCTGGGCCAGCCAAAACCATGGTATTGGAGGCTGGGGCCTGCCAAACCATGGTATTGGAGGCGGGGCCTGCCAAAACCATGGTATTGGAGGCGGGGCCAGCCAAAACCATGTAACTGGAGGCGGGGCCAGCTAAAACCATGGTATTGGAGGTGGGGCAAGCCAAAACCATGGTATTGGAGGCGGGGCCTGCCAAAACCATGGTATTGGAGGCGGGGCCAGCCAAAACCAACCATGATATTGGAGGCGGGGCCAGCAAAAACCATGGTATTGGAGGCGGGGCCTGCCAAAACCATGGTATTGGAGGCGGGGCCAGCCAAAACCATGGTATTGGAGGCGGGGCCAGCTAAAAACTTGTAAATGGAGGCGGGGCCTGCCAAAACCATTGTATTGGAGGCGGGGCCTGCCAAAACCATGGTATTGGAGGCTGGGCCAGCCAAAACCATGTATTTGGAGGCGGGGCTAGCCAAAACCGTGGTATTGGAGGCGGGGCCAGCCAAAACCATGGTACTGGAGGCGGGGCCAGCCAAAACCATGGTACTGGAGGCGGGACCAGCCAAAACCATGGTACTGGAGGAGGGCCCAGCCAAAACCATGGTATTGGAGGCGGGACCAGCCAAAACCATGGTATTGGAGGCGGGGCCAGCCAAAACCATGGATTTGGAGGCATGGCCAGCTAAAAACTTGTAAATGGAGGCGGGGCCTGCCAAAACCATGGTATTGGAGGCGGGGCCTGCCAAAACCATGGTATTGGAGGCAGGGCCAGCCAAAACCAACCATGGTATTGGAGGCGGGGCCAGCCAAAACCATGTAACTGGAGGCGGGGCCAGCCAAAACCCTGGTGTTGGAGGCGGGGCCAGCCAAAACCATGGTACTGGAGGCGGGGCCAGCCAAAACCATGGTACTGGAGGCGGGACCAGCCAAAACCATGGTACTGGAGGCGGGACCAGCCATAACCATGGTATTGGAGGCGCGGCCAGCCAAAACCATGGTATTGGAGGTGGGGCCAGCCAAAACCATGGAACTGAAGGTGGGGCCAGCCAAAACCATGGTATTGGAGGTGGGGCCAGCCAAAACCATGGTATTGGAGACAGGGCCAGCCAAAACCATGAAACTGGAGGCGGGGCCAGCCAAAACCATGGAATTGGTGGCGGGGCCAGCCAAAACCATGGTATTGGAGGCAGGGCCAGCCAAAACCATGGCATTGGAGGCGGGGCCTGCCAAAACAAACCATGGTATTGGAGGCTGGGCCAGCCAAAACCATGGTATTGGAGGCAGGGCCAGCCAAAACCATGGTATTGGAGGCGGGGCCTGCCAAAACCATGGTATTGGAGGCTGGGCCTGCCAAGAGGCGGGGCCAGCCAAAACCATGGTATTGGAGGCAGGGCCAGCCAAAACCATGTAACTGGAGGCGGGGCCAGCTAAAACCATGGTATGGAGGTGGGGCCAGCCAAAACTATGGTATTGGAGGCGGGGCCAGCCAAAACCATGGTATTGGAGGCGGGGCCAGCTAAAAACTTGTAACTGGAGGGGGGGCCTGCCAAAACCATGGTATTGGAGGCGGGGCAAGCCAAAAACATGGTATTGGAGGCAGGGCCAGCCAAAACCATCCATGGTATTGGAGGCGGGGCCTGCCAAAACCATGGTATTGGAGGCGGGGCCTGCCAAAACCATGGTATCGGAGGCGGGGCCAGCCAAAACCATGGTATTGGAGGCGGGGCCAGCTAAAAACTTGTAAATGCAGGCGGGGCCTGCCAAAACCATGGTATTGGGGGCAGGGCCTGCCAAAACCAACCATGGTATTGGAGGCGGGGCCAGCCAAAACCATCGTATTGGAGGCTGGGCCAGCCAAAACCATGTAACTGGAGGCGGGGCCAGCCAAAACCATGGTACTGGAGGCGGGGCCAGCCAAAACCATGGTACTGGAGGCGGGGCCAGCCAAAACCATGGTATTGGAGGCGGGGCCAGCCAAAACCATGGTATTGGAGGTGGGGCCAGCCAAAACCATGGTATTGGAGAGAGGGCCAGCCAAAACCATGGTATTGGAGACAGGGCCAGCCAAAACCATGGAACTGGAGGCGGGCCAGCCAAAACCATGGAACTGGAGGCAGGGACAGCCAAAACCATGGAATTGGTGGCGGGGCCAGCCAAAACCATGGTATTGGAGGTGGGGCCAGCCCAAACCATGGTACGCCCATACCTGGTACGCCCAAAACAAATACCCACCTCCCTCATCCTCCTACCCTATACAGGGTGCCATGATCCCACACACTTCAATGTATTTCTGTAGGTAGATGATTTGGTACTGGGACGAGAAAGAAGAGGGACTATCTATGTGAGTCATGTGTGTAAACTGGGACAAAGAAGAAAAGAAGAGTAACACAGTGGAGGACGGGAACGTAAATACTGAGACAAAGAAGAGGCGCGGAGTGATGAAGAATACCCTGCAGAACCAAGATCAGTATTCTAGTCAACACGCACAAACTGTAAGTCATTGGAACATAAAAAGGGAAGAAGGACTGAAGCGAGAGTCAGTCCCTCCCTGGAGTCTCTGCGAGCGAGGCTGCAATTTCGCACCCAGAGAAGAAGTTGCTGATCAGGACGCTGGTGAAGGGGGAACGGTGGCCCAACCAGGTCAGAGTCAAAGGCACCAACCGGAAAGCTGGAAAAACAGTCTGGTTCTGCGAGACAGGCAGATCACACGGTCAAGAGAGGACCTGACAACAGCAAGGGACCAGGTATGGCAGAGACGCTGCAGAGAAAGAAAAGACCAAAGAAGCAGAGGCAAACCTGGAGTGGATAGCAACACCCAGGAGAGACCAGAACCCTTGCACATCAAGTCAGAAGGTACGCGAGGTACCGGGAAGAGTGTGGGAAACTCTGCAAGGCTGTGGTATACACAGGAGAACGCCCGAGGCGAGAAGCCTCAAGTGGCTTGGAGAGAAGCCCCCAAGTGAACAGAACAGTTAGAGGAACCCAGAAGGGGATTTCCTAACATGGGGCCTGAGGAAAGACCCAAACATAAGACGGAGAACCCAAAGGGGAAGACCAGAGATATTTTCCTCGTTCCAGTTGAGCATGAGAAACTGGGAACATAAATCGGTACAACGTCCTTTCATCGCGGGACGTTTTTTTGCTGGGTTTTTTTCCGTGAATTTTCTATCCGTGATATAAACTGAAAGGGAATGGGGGGGTAAAGGGGGATCCCCACCAAAAAATAAAAGTAAAATTCGATGGGTTTTTTTCGATAAAAAATGTGCAGTAAAAAACCCCACGAAAAAACATCCTGCAATGAAATTACATGGAACCCATAAATCATGGGGTGACAACCCACCCAGAACATAACTCTTAGGAGCTAACAATATTTGACAGGCTTTCACCAACTTGGTTCCCAAACCTGAGAAAAGCCAGAGAAAGAGAGTCATTCCCCCTAGCATTGTGAACACTAAACGAAATCTGAGAAAGACCAGGTGAAGGGAGTCATTCCCCCTAGCATTGCGAACACTAAACGAAATCTGAGAAGGGCCACGGGAAGGGAGTCATTTCCCTGGCACTGTGAGGAACCTGAGAAAGACCAGGGCAAGATAGTAATTCCCACTGGCATTGTGAACATTGTGAAAGCAAGACCATACTTGGCAGGCTAGTGAGCCAAGTAGGAAGGGAGCCAATTCCCCAACTTGCATGAATTCTGTCATAGAGCCTAAGAGGAGCCTGGTGGAGGAAGTCAGTCCCCCAAGCTTTGTAAACTGTGGAAGAGGGCCTGAGAAGGGTCAGAGCAAAGTCGTTCCAACTCTACTACTGTGAAAATACAAACCAAGAGAGATCACAGGAAGATAACCATACCCTCTGGTGTTGTCTACTGCAAAGCAAAGGAAAGCCCGGGTAAGGGAGTCATTCCTCTGGCACTGTGAATGTTGATCTTTTGAAACATTGGTTTATATGGAGCTGAGACTGTTGTGCATGTGAAAGGAATTGTGACCTGGAGAAGGGAGTCATTCCCTCAGGAGATCGTCCCTTCAAACCACTGGTACTATAGACTGCTCTCCGGAAGAACAGAGCCATTCTTCTGCACCAAGAAGACTCACCAATCCTTTAGTTTAGTTACAAGTGTAAGGGAAGGAAATAGGTTTTTGACACAGGACAGTGGACTTTTTAGTTACGAACATTCTGACACATCCTTAGTAGTTAGTTGAGGCAGGGAAACCCCTCTTAGAAGATGGGGAAAGTTAGGTTTGTCTCTTTAATTTTCTCACGAGTAAAATGCTTTAGCAACAATCCTGCCGCCTGTGTGTCAGTCTGCCCCTTCCACACCCTTTCTGGGTGTATTGGTCACCCCACCTGACTTAACAGAAGCACGGCAAGAGCACACACATTCCTTTATCTGTACAGCCATCTGGGACAATTAAAAGTGTGCTGACAACAGATCAGATGTCTTGGTCACTTCTAAGTGACCTGCCAGAGGATTGTCAGTATCCAAGTCCAGTAGGAACCTCCTGTGGCACTGGGAACTGCCAATGTCTGGTGGCACCTTGCCTCAGAATTCTTACTCTTACTGTAGAGGAGACCATTCTCCCAGTACATGTTGAACAACTCTGTTAGGGATAATTCCCAGGCAAGCAAGGTGGCTGCTAGGAGTTTGCGGACAGCAAACTGATGGAAGGCCTAGCTCCGTCCCTTTCCCAAAAGGAACATAAGTCCAAACAGGTAGCAAGTTTAACTGTGGTTTATTCCAGCCAACAAACCATCAGGGACAGCACACGGATAGAAGTCCAGACGCACACTCAGCGAAAACCGGCTTGCAGGCCAGTTTTTAGGCAAATCTATGTCACAATGACATCTTAACCCAGGCCCTTCTCCAGCAAACCTAACTCAGATGAGGATTGGGTGTTGAGTAGTAGTTCACTTATAGCGGCCCCTATAGCGGTTCGTTGATAGGCTCTCTCCCCATGTCAGGTGTCAGCCCTGGACCATCCCCGAAAAAGGTTACTTCTAAATGTTTCAGTTTGCAAACCCAATGATTGGTTGGTTACCCATGCTACCCACTCCTAGGTAGGGCCATAACTTGTGATTGGTCGAGCCGTTAGCCCCCAGGCCTGGGACCCAAATCGACTCTCAACTCATGGTGTACCTGTTCAGGGTAACAAGTGCAACTATGTGTTAGGGAGAATTCTCTGTAAAGGCTAATTTCCCAAACCTAGTGAGTCCCCCAGCAGCTTTGCTGGATTTTTGGGGTTTCTTTTTTTCTCCTGCTAAGAGTGAGACTCTTTTTCTCCCACTCTTAGGCATGATTTGAGAATGTCCTTTGACTTTGTAATGTGTTTTATGGGCTATGGGGTCTTTTACACCATAGGGCTTCATGTGTTTTTGGTAAGGATGTTACACAGCACCATCAGTGCAGTAACACAGGGGTGTCATAGCGACCCCCAAACATAGACTCCATACCCTGGGACTGACTACTGTCTCCCAGGGCATGTAAAGTCACCATTTACTTTACTAGTCTTAAATTGTGAACAGAACCAGTACAAACCATCATTTTGTGGCAGTACTGGTAGGGGTAATTCGATTGCCCCTGGGTCTGTTTTTCAAGGGGGCACTATCCAGTCCCCCCTTGTCGAGTTTCTGGCTGGTGGCAGTGGTTACCACGCAAAATAATTCACCGGAATATTTCCTATAGGATTTTCCCATTCATTTTAAACGCACCTTTTTCTGGTGCAATGTTAAAGATACCGCTTGGTTATTTATTTAATATTTATTCCCCGGTTGTGTCTTTTTTCCAGGACTCGGTTTTAAAATGGCGTTTGTGTTCGCCTCTGTAACTCCAACCCAAGTCGAGCCCTTTGTTCCACTTTTGGCGGGCTTCTGCACAGAAGCCCCCAAAAGTGGTGCAACTCTGTCTGGGTCTACAGGATGTGTGGGAGGGGGGAATAGGCACCCTGGACTTAGTTGCCTTGGCAACTCAAGTCGCACTCTTGTGTGATTGGCCCAGTGGTGAGCCACGCGGCTCACCACTTAGCATGTTTGATTGACAGCTAAGCTGGTGAATGGGGGTTTTGCTGCATAAAAGAAGGGCTTTGGGGACTGGAACTTCAGAAGTCGCCACAGGACCTAAAGAATCCGAAGAGGGGAGAAGCTGAGCCATCTACGACGACGACACCACCGGTGGAGCCCTGATGTGCGAAACTCACCACTTTCCCGACGACAGAGAAGATCTTCTTCCAGGAGAGTCTTCTTCCCTTTGAGCTGGTGGGACCAACCAGTTCGCCTTTTTCGCCTTCCTTGATCGTCTCGTGGTCGAATCGCCCGTGCGAAGCACCCAGGCGGCCGGATAGCCACGCTTCACCACTACCGCGAATAAAAGGGTAACATCTTTTAACCGGGAAACTCTGCGGCTGGTTTCTTCCCTGGCAGTGCAACGATCTCCAGCTTTCCTACACGCCGAGATCTTCTCTTCCCATGGATGAAGCACCGACGTGCACCTGCTGCCCGGAACAACTGCCCCCGCTGGAGCTTTCTCACCATTTCAGGTACTGTGTCCCGCCTGGTCTCCCTTGCAACAGACGGTTCAAGGTGTCCCGTAAATCCTTGACTCTCTATCCTGGGGTGACCTCGGACCCGTTAACATTACCTTTCTATCTTGATCCAACCTCTTTTTGACTTTCCTGCAAAGACTTTTAGTGCATTTCCACTGTGTGATCTTGGGCACATTCCGCCTTGCTCTCTCCAAGAGTGGGCCTGGCCTATGAACTTTTTGCTCTACAGTAGACCCTGCCTTTCTTGACTTGCTGTGGTTCTTTAAAAGTGTTGGTATTGTGTGTTTTCCTATTTCTGCCTTTTCTCTCCCTTTTTAAATAATTATTGGAGTGCCATCTATGGTTACGCGCTCACCTCTGTTTTGCTAAATAAGTGGTGTACTAACCTAGACTTGTCAAATAATTAATTAGGGAGGTGTATACATTTCTAGTGACTGTGTTTGAACTTGCTTGACATATTAGTGCCAGTGTATTTTTACAAGTGTGTTTTTAAATAAATAATTATATACTTTTACACCAAAGCTCTGGTCAGTGTTTGTTTGTGCTACTGTATTTTTAGCCCTATTGTGTATACTCTATATACTGCCTAACTCTTCTTGAGAGAAGTCTGACTGCTCAGCCACAGCTACCAGGTAAATATGGGTGGTACAGACTGCTACCAATGGGGTTTACTGCTAACACCTGTAGTCTTGAACTTTTTTCAGTGGTCCCTAAGGGAACTGCACAGGTTTCTACCTAACACTAATTGTCTGCGTTATACCCACATGTGAACCACCATTGCTATGATAGTGCCCCTTTCCCATCGTTCAACTTCGGCTCTGGTTGTAACAAATATGTTGCCAGCCACTGTCTAACACATGAGACTGCGGCTCTTCTCAGCCGTCAATTCTTGGCTTGCCGTCAGCTCCGCAAGACCATGTTTTCGGGGGCTGCATCTGTGAGCTTCTGGAGCTCTGAATTAGTTGGAATTTAGGAGAATTATTCGGGTCTGTCGTGCTGGTGTTATTCCAGTTCAGGTAGAAGAATGTCACTTGTAACAATGCAACCTTGGCAGTGGTCCTGTTCACACACGGCAGCTCTCTGGTCTGTTCGGTATTCAGCTTAGCCTTACCTTTCTGAGATCGCTGTAGCCTACTGTGATTTTCAGAGCCATGATCTGGCTTCTACTGTATGTGCTTTCCCCATAGTAAATGAACAAAGGGAACCAATCCCTTCAACGCCCAGGTAGTGCTGGGAAACATACAGAGGGCTAGGAGCTATTTGGACTAGCCATATATGATTACACTTACAAAGTGAGAGAATACAGGTAAAACAACATTTATTTTAAATTGAAAAACAAAGTAAAATCAAAGAGGAGCAAGTGAAAGCCATGATCATTCACTATATGTAAACGATGAAAAATCAATACATAGTGTAGTCAGTAACAAATACAGTGTTATTATATGTACTGTAAAACATTAACAGCACATTTCTACTGTCGACACATATTGTGTTTCTGGTTCAGATACAATTTTCGCAACAAATTCTCTGAGTGACACAATTTGTACAATGCTCTGAACTTTCCTCAGGACACAGTAGGGTGTTGTGGTCAAGAGACGTGTAGAAAATGGTCTAAAAATCAAGGATAAAATAAGTTTTAAAAGTGTGATCAGAGACCCTAGTAGATTGGGTGAGCAAAGAGCTGCAGGTTAACAACTACCTATAGGTAATTGAAGGCGTCTTGGGAAACTATGTCAGCTGTCACGTATACAGTTGAAAGTTCTCAGAAGCTCTGGAGGTGGCTACAGAGGATGGAGAAAAGCTTGCGATTAGGCTAGGTGAAGGATTTACCGGGGTGTGGGTCCCCTAAACATATAAAGATTGGTATTCAAAGTTCCAAGATCTAAATTTACCTGGTGCCAGGTGGTAGAGAAAAATAACAGAATTCAATTCTGGAACATCCAGAAGTGTTCAAGACAGAACTGCACAATTTCATGAAGGCAATAGTCCTTAACGAGGTCCTACAAGGGACATTCCGAACGGGACGAGTCACGGGACTGCTCGTATATAATAGAAGAATAAAAAATGCATTTGCAATGGTGCTGCAAGTGGCATGCGTCGCGGGGCCTGCGAGGTGATGAAGCATGCTGGTCAGGTCTAGAGTGATGAAGTAGTGCATGGTGCAAACCATGGCAAAATAAGACCCTCAGGGAGATACATGTATGAGGACTCGACAGACGATGGCAGAATGCGGGAGGAGAGACTTTACCAAAAGTGAGGCACTAATAGTGTCAGTGGCTGGAGAGTTGTCTAGTGACTCTTCTGTCAGGAGTGGTGCACATAACTCGCATATTGAGAGCCATAAAAATCTTAAAGGAAGTGCAAACGAAGGGTGCGTAGCAACTGGAGCATGCGTCGGGTTAAGACACGAGAAGAACGGGCAAGTCCGACCGAAATGCCGGTAAGAGAAACGAGCTTGCCAAAAGTGAAAGTGGCTATGTCGTGTGGCTGGAGAGTTATTAGATAACTCTTCTATGCGCCATGGTCACAGAGCTAGTTGCATGGGAGTCGAAAAAACCTGTGAAAGTGAACCAAACGAATGCGGGGTTTGCCTGGCTACTCACGAACACGTTGTGATAGTCGCGAAACGATCGGGCAAGTCCGACCGGGATTGTCGAACAACACTAGTGCTAGAGATAGTTAAAAAAGCATGCTAGATTTGCAAGGTTGTGCCGCGTGAGCCGACGAACAGGCATAGAGGCGTTCTACTTGAAACAAACGTGAAGAACACTTACCAGGCGGACGGAGGAAACCCAGTTGGAGAGCATCAGTGGCCTGGTCTTCGCGCATGTGTGGACGCCTGGGGTTTCTTCTTGAACCACACACTAACTTTATAGACATTTGCTAGGGCCGCATGACATACTGGATCTGTATAGCTATAAGGGAACGTAATGGGCATCACAGGAGTGGATATAAGGATGTTACCATAAAAATGAGAATTAAGTTAAGGCCAACCGGGAGTGTTGGAATGGCTGAGGGAAATAGCTTGACGGCATACAATGTACTACTAGTCCAGACAGTATGGAAAATCGGAGGGATTCGATAAAATAGCAGTTGTTTGACACATGGAAGGTAACAGAGGACAAATCATATCTCGTTTGGCCATCAGTCAGCAAGTAACATCTTAGTTGTTAGTTAGCATGAAACAATTATTGACGACATACAATGTGGTACTAGTCCAGACAGTATGGACAATAAGAGGGATTCCATAAAATAGCAGTTGTTTGACATGTGGAAGGTAACAGAGGACAAGTCATATCTCGTTTGGCCATCGGTTAACAGGCAACACCTACACACCAATAGGTACAGTGTTGTAATATCTGCTAAACCATGAAGCTGGTTACAAAGGACATTGCCATTAATGAGAAACAGAGAAAGACGAAATGACCCAAATCATGTCGGAAAGTCACCGTAAATGGCTCATAGTTGTTTATTAGCGTGAGACAGTTGTTTAACAGCATACAGATTGGTACTAGTATAAAAGGTATAGACAGAGATTCAGCCAAATTAGCAGTACTTCTACATGTACAAACTTGACAGAGTAAACTCATATCCCATGGATTCATCAGTTGACCAAGAATGCTATGTGTTTGTTGGATACTGGAGACCTAGGCGGCATCTAGGTGCAAGAGTGCTACAGAGTGTTAGTTTCAAGTCGGAGAGGAAGATTAGTTAAAACAGATTCCATTCAATGGAAACATTCAGGCCTTTCCTTACAGTATCAAGGCGATGGATCCATTTTTGTTTTAGTTGGCGTAGGGGGTGGTCACGATCGCCGCCACTAAAGGGATTTTTACTGTCTGGATTATAAACCAGAAGTGGTCCGAATGCTGGTGTTTCTTAGCCTTAAAATGTGCTACCATGGGCTTGTCTTCAACCTCGTTCTTAATGCATGATTTGTGTTTGTAAATATGTTGCTGTATCTCCCTTTTGCATTTGCCTATCTATAGTAGTCCGCAAGGACACTTGATGCCTTACACCAACCATTTGTTTTGCAATTGGTAAATTAATTGAGCTTCCATATTGTTCCATTGAGGTGTACTTCTTTCAAATCTTTAGTAAGACTGCAAGCAGAGCATGTCCCACATCTATAGTGCCCAGTTACTGGTGGTAAGTTCCATAGAGTGGTTTGGCTGTTAACTGGTCTTTTCAGTTCCTCATAAGTATGTATAAGTGGATCCTTGAGGTTTTTGCTGTGTTGGAAAGCAAACCGAGGTTTGTTAGGTTTAAAGGTATCTGTTTTAAGGATGCCCCAATGACGTTGTACCGTTTTTCTTAGTGAGTTGATGAGGGGGGTAAAGGTGGTGACGCAAGTGATTTTATCCACTTGCTGTTCTCTGGGTGGTGGAGTAAGACATAACTGTCTGTTGGTGTTTTTTGCTCTTTTTCATGCTCTCTCCATATGATATAAGCCAGGTAGCCGCGTTCTTTTAAACGGACGGATAGGTCGTTGTTGGTATTGTCAAAATCTGACATTGTGGTACAGTTCCGTCAGAGGCGAAGAAATTGGCTGTATGGCAAGTTTTCTTTCAGACTGGAAGGGTGGAAACTTGAGAAGGCGAGTAAGGTGTTTTTAGCCATGGGTTTTCTGCATAGTGTGGTTCTTAACAGGCTTTGTAAATTTTGAGACCTAAAAGGGTATGTTTGATTTGTCATGATGTATGGTAAATTTGATAGAAGGGTTCTGAATGTTGAGCCAAGAGAAGAATTCTTCAAGTAGACTTTCTGGACCTCTCCAAATCATGAAGACATCGTCTATATATCGATGCCAACAGATCAGGTTGTTTTTAAATCTGTTTGTATGGTAGACGGATAGTTGTTCGAAAGTATCCGTATAAAAATTAGCCATGTCCGGGGCAAATGTAGCCCCCATGCTGGTCCCATGGCATTGCTTGTAGAATGTGTCTTGTAGATGAAGAGGTTTTCCATAAGTGCTAGTCTGGTGCACTCAAGTAAGAAGGCAGTGGGTGGTTCAGTGTTGGTTCTTTGGTCCAAATATGTTCTTAATACATTGATGCATTCCACCTGGGGAATGCTTGTAAAAAGTGATTTGCTGTCATTTGTGACAAGTATTTCTTCTTCCTCGACAGAGAGGTGACTGAGAATCTTGATCATGGATGTGGTATGTTGTACAAAAGATTTCATTTTACTGATGAAGGGTTGAAGGAAGATGTCGACATAAACAGAGGTTCGAGAATAGAGCCTATTGCGGCCACAATGGGTCTGCCTGGAGGGACAGAATCATTTTTATGGATTTTGGGCAGTAGGTAAAAGGCAGGTAAAGTCGGATGTTTCTTTGCCCAAAAAGGGATTCTTTGTCGTCATCTATCCAGCCCTCATTCCACACGTGTGTCATAAGACTCTCTATTTCAGATAGTAGTCACAGGGTTGGATTGCTGTCATTCTTTTTATAGAACTTGGTATCTTGAAGATGTTTCATGATCTCGTCCTTGTATAGTTGTCTCGTCCAGAGGACTATGCCGCTTCCATTGTCTGCGGGTTTGAGGATGAAGTTCTCTCCTTCAATATGTTTCAGGGCCAGCCTTTCTTCTTTTGTTAGATTGTCGGCGAACCGTGTCCTCTTGATGAACATGCTGTTAACTTGCATGAGAATTCTATTTTTGAAAGCTAAAATTTCCGGGGAAATCATTGAGGAGAGTGGTGTAAAAGTAGAAGGTGGTTTTAGACCGGTTTACTTGGGTGGTTCTTTATCTGCTGAATCTCGGAAGAAGTTTTTGAGGCGGATGAGCCTGAAGAATTTGTGTAATTCCACTTTGGTTGTGAATCTGTCAGCAGTGGTGCATGGTATGAAGCTAAGCCCTTTGCTGGGGGTGCTTATTTCATCTTGGGTAAGTATATGGTTGCTTAGGTTGAATATAGGTATTACCACATCTGGGATGGTGGTTGTATCCATTGTCTGGTCCTCGTGCCGTGCAGTCCTTGTTGGCGGGTCTTGCCTCTTCTCTGTCTCCCTTGAAAAAACTGTGATTGGCCTTGTTTTGATGTAGAAGGCCCTGCGTTGGTGGAATACGAGTCGCTTCTGTTGGAGCTGTTCGAGAAGGACACACATTTTCTAGGGAAGCGACGCTGGTTGTAGACGCCAGTTGATTGGTTGAGGTTTTGTTGGTTATAGAAGCCTGGGACCAGATATGGATATGTTTTCTCTTCTTTATAGTTGTTGTCATTCTTCAGCTTCCACAATTTCTTATCTATCGTGATTTTTTGAAATTTGACGATTTCTTCTTTGATTTTTGTCAAGTTATTTTTTGATATCCGGAATCACAGAATCTGTTTTTATTATATCTTCTAGAGGTCTTAATTCTTCTTTTTGTGCTTTTGCTTCTTCTTCTGCTGTCTCGATTGCCAAAATCAGCCAATTACGTGAGAATTTATTGCCCATGCTGCTGAATTTTATCTTAAATGTAGGGTTATTTAAGAAGACTAGCAGGATATTCTTCACCTGAAGACCTTCGGGAATGACTCTGGCATTAAGGTACTCCAGCATCAGCTATCCATGTGATTCAGTTCTTACTCATTTCTTTTTGGTGATTGTGTCAAAATCTGTCAGAGCCAAGGTTTTATCTATGGCTGCTGGTGTAGGTGTTTGTCCCAGAGGAGACAGTGTGTGTCTAGAAGTTTTTTATATAGTTCATCGTAGAAGGTGACAATGTTCACGTTCTCCATGTTGGTGACAAAGTTAGGCCCAACAACCAGAGGGTTTCCTGGGCGAGTAAAAGATATAGGGCGGGAACCATCTTTTTTTGTTAACGAGGGGCCTGACTTTAGAGGGAAAATACAAAATGAACAAAGGGAAACAGAGTACAGGCTACCCCTCCCTTCAATGCACAGGCAGTGCTGGGAAACCTACAGAGGGCTAGGAGCTATTTGGACTAGCTATATATGATCACACTTACACAATGAGAGAATAAGTTAAAACACAATTTATTTTAAATTGAAAAACAAAGTAAAATCAAAGAGGAGCAAGTGAAGACCATGATCATTCACTATACGTAAACCATGCAAAATCAATACATACATGTTATTTATATGTA
Organism: Ambystoma mexicanum; assembly: GCF_040938575.1. Taxonomy (NCBI): domain Eukaryota; kingdom Metazoa; phylum Chordata; class Amphibia; order Caudata; family Ambystomatidae; genus Ambystoma; species Ambystoma mexicanum. Next base: position 318,483,746 of record NC_090926.1, on the reverse strand, counting down.
CTCTAAAACATTAACAGCACATTTCTACTGTCGACACATATTGTGAGTTTCTGGTTCGGATACAATTTTTGCAATAAATTCTCTGAGTGACACAATTAGGGTGTTGTGATCAAGAGACGTGTAGAAAATGGTCTGAAAATCAAGGATAAAATAAGTTTAAAAAGTGTGATCAGAGACCCTAGTAGATTGGGTGAGCAAAGAGCTGCAGGTTAACACCTACCTAGAGGTAATTGAAGGCGTCTTGGGAAACTATTTATGTCAGCTGTCACGTATACAGTTGAAAGTTCTCAGAAGCTCTGGAGGTGGCTACAGAGGATGGAGAAAAGCTTGCGATTAGGCTAGGTGAAGGAGTTACCGCGGTGTGAGTCCCCTAAACATATAAAGATCGGTATTCAAAGTTTAGAGATCTAAATTTACCTGGTGCCAGGTGGTGGAGAAAAATAACAGAATTAAATTCTGGAACGTCCGGAAGTGTTCAAGACAGAACTGCACAATTTCATGAAGGCAATAGTCCTTAGCAAGGTCCTACAAGGGACATTCAGAACGGGACGAGTCACGGGACTGCTCGTATATAATAGAAGAATACAAAATGCATTTGCAACGCTGCTGCAAGTGGCATGCATCGTGGGCTCTGCGAGGTAATGAAGCATGCTGATGAGGTCTAGCTCGATCAAGTAGTGCGTGGTGCAAGCCATGGCAAAAAGAGACCCTCAGGGAGATACATATACAAGGACTCGACAGACGATAACCCGTGCATCCGTCCATTTTGGACCCATTACTTAGCAATAACTCATACCTTTTTTGCCCCCAGGAAAGTGTTACATGAGCCTTGCTTGTTTTTTTGGCATAAAAGGCCGCAGATTTTATTCTCCACAGATCATAAAACACACTGCACACATTAGTGGAGATACTTTGGAAGATGCAGCGACTGCTCCGTGTCCGAAACCTGCTTCCCCCTTGCTTTCCAAAAGTCCATCATAGGCCCAACTCTCCCAGCCCTTTGTGCCTGAGCCTCGCCTGCCCCTGCAGGTAACCTTGGGCGGGGAGAGTGCCGTTTCTTTGGGGGAAGCTGAGCCCTTGTTGTTCCCCCCCAGACGCCCCTGCCGTGTTAGGCTCCCAAGGGGTGCTGGGTCTGGAAAGGGCGAAGACCCTTCCCGCTTCTCCTGGCTCTTCCGGAGTCTGTCTCTTGTGTTTGGTTGCCCAAACACCGCCACACCGCCTGTCGTCCTGCGACGTCGACGACCAGGCCTCCTGCTTGTCCCTGTTTGTAGGTTGGGTGGGTGGAAAATGAATTCCTCGGTGGCAGGCGGGTCCCACTGCCAGGGGTGAATGATTTCTTCAGTGGGGACCCACCTGCTTTAAAGGGGGGTAACACCTCCCCTTTCCATTGTCCCGCTTTCGCGGGCTTTCTCTTCCTTTTGCCGCGCTCATCCCTTCGCGGGCTTTTCCTGATTTTGCCGCGCTCTGCCTCCCCTCCTCTGAGGAGGGGGGAGGGCGCTTTCGGAGGAGGACACCGCCCGGGTTATCGGGGTGCCTCTTCCATTTTGGGTTTCCTCGTCGACACCTGGCATAACCCGTGCATCCGTCCATTTTGGACCCATTACTTAGCAATAACTCATACCTTTTTTGCCCCCAGAAAAGTGTTACATGAGCCTTGCTTGGTTTTTTGGCATAAAAGGCCGCAGATTTTATTCTCCACAGATCATAAAACACACTGCACACATTAGTGGAGATACTTTGGAAGATGCGGCGACTGCTCCGTGTCCGAAACCTGCTTCCCCCTTGCTTTCCAAAAGTCCATCATAGGCCCAACTCTCCCAGCCCTTTGTGCCTGAGCCTCGCCTGCCCCTGCAGGTAACCTTGGGCGGGGAGACTGCCGTTTCTTTGGGGGAAGCTGAGCCCTTGTTGTTCCCCCCCAGACGGCCCTGCCCTGTTAGGCTCCCAAGGGGCGCTGGGTCTGGAAAGGGCAAAGACCCTTCCCGCATTCTCCTGGCTCTTCCGGAGCCTGTCTCTTGTGTTTGGTTGCCCAAACACCGCCACGCCACAAGTGGGTTACCGTCCTCTGTGGCTCCACCTGCCTCCTTGCTTATAAGTCTAATAAATGAGAGCAAATGTTCCAGAAAAACAAATCCAACCCCAGTGGGGACAAATGCACCCCGTCCTTCAGGAAATACTCGGGAGATTTTAAATTGATTAAGCCGTGCCTGATCTGGCCAAAGCCCCTGCCCCTGCAGAACCTGGCCATAGCGCCGTTCAACTTTCTTCTGTACCTCTCTACGGCTGCATGATTATCTGCCCCCTGCCATTCCTGCCTCGGGATTATCTCGGACCAGATGATTTCCGTGTCCCCCAGTTGATCTGCCAGCTCCTGTAAGGAGTTCATCATCTCCCGCATTAGCGCCCCTCTCCCTATGTTTGTCAGATCGTTCCCTCCCAGGTGTATGATCAACAAATCCGGTCTCTGCTGCTTTGCCAGCAGCCTGCGCACCTGCCCCTGAAGCTGAGCCCACTTCATGCCTGGTACCCCATGCCACTCCACTCGAAATCTGCCGTCCGTCATTTCCTCCTGTTCAGCCGACCAGCTCGCCCCTGCCCTTGACACAAATGAGTGTCCTACCACCCAGATCGTCCGTTTCTCTTTTGGGGCTGCCGCTGGGAGGGAGAGAAGGTGGCATGTTAAGTTATATTTTCTCGGGCCTAATATATCTCTTAAAACACCCTGACTTCCATCTGCCAATCTGTTTGATCATCCCTTCATCCATACCCATTACCGCGGCAGATGTGGCCGCCCCAATCCTAATGAGTGTGTTCCAAAGACACCCTTGGTCTCCCCAATTCCTTCCAGAGCTATTTCCATTACCCGTCTGAATTGAAAGCGGCTTAATGCCGACCCCTCGTGATGGATGAGCAGAGGCGCCTCTTCTCTTGAGGGAGGCCTCACTTTTAGGAACTCTGCTACCGCCCTGACTGGGCAAATAGGGTTGCCCACGATGGCTTGGAGGGTTACTGTGCACCCTCTGCCTCCTTGGTCTGTTTTAGACCGCCTCACCCACACTGCCAGCTGCGTCCCCACAACCTGGACATCCTTTACCCTCAAAAACCCGTTCCCTTTTGCCCCCTTGTTTTCGGGCACTAATTCACTAATTCTGAAGGCCCCAAAAAACGCCAGTGTGAACGCTGCTTTAAAAAGGGCCACCTCGAACCCCCCCCGGCATACCACCTGCAAATGTGCCACGATTCTTTGGAGTTTGACCACATCTATGGGCCTCCTATCATCACTCTTGTATGCTCCTTGTTTAGCCCACCCCTTCATGGCCGTCTCTATGTAGTGTTCCTTGGTGGGATCCAGTTCACCCTTGAGTTTGTAATGGTGTGCGATGGCTGCCAAGTGGTACGCCATCCATGCCCTGGACTTCCCCTTGTGCCAACCCCAACCCACAAAAGCCCTTACCGGTTGCTCCCCCTCGTTGCCTGCTTGAATTTCAAATAGCGCTCTCAGCATGCCTTGTATCTGCTCGTGGTACCCGGGGCCAGCGCCGTTTGGATCAGTGCACTCAGATTGCCCCAATCATGCCCACCACTGTGCCTTGAAAGTGGCCATCGTCTCGTCTGCTCCCGGGCCATTCCCTCGAAATTTTTCCAACTGCAAACGAGAGAGAGCATCAGCAGCTGTGTTCTGCACCCCTGGAATGTGCCTAGCTCGCACCTCAATGTTGAGTTGCAGCATGCATTTGTTGAGCACCCTTAACAACCGTAATACCCTGGTGTTGCTAGCAGAACCCTGATTAATGACCTGGACTACCGCCAAGTTGTCGGACCATAGCACGATTTTGCTGTCTTTCAGTTGTTCCCCCCATAATCTGAATGCAACTACAATGGGAAAGAGTTCCAACAGCGTGATGTCTTTGGTGACCCCTGCCCGGTGCCATTCCTCTGGCCAGGCCATGCCGCACCATTTGGTGCCCAGGATTGCCCCGAATCCCAGAGCCCCGGATGAATCTGTGAACAGCCTGAACCTGCCATCTCTGTCCCTCTCCCTTCTCCACATTCGTACCCCGTTAAAATGGTCCAAAAACTTGTCCCACATGTCAAGGTCTTCCTGAACCTCCGACCCCAACCTTACATGTTGATTTGCATGTTGTAACCCCACTGTTTTCAGCTCCACATTCCTCGCAAACACTCTGCCTACTGGGATGACCTTCCCTGCGAAGTTGAGATTGCCGGCCAAAACCTGGAGTTCCTTCAAAGTAGCCTTTTTCTTCCCTTTTAGCCCCTTGATGATTTCCTTCAGTTTATGCACCTTTTCCTGAGGGAGCCTGCACTCCCCTTTTAAAGTATCCATTTCGATTCCCAGGAATGTTAGACAAGTCACAGGCCCCACTGTCTTGTCCCCTGCTAATGGGACCCCCATCACCTTCGTCAATCTCTGGAATGTGCCCATGAGAGCCCCACACTCATCCGAACCCTTTTTCCCCACAAAAAGGAAATCATCCAGATAATGTACCACTGCCCCCTTCCTGCACTCGTGCTTGACTGCGAACTCTAGAAAGGTGCTAAATGCCTCAAAATATGCACAAGAAATGGCACAACCCATCAGTAGACATTTATCAAAATAGTACCTGTCCTGAACTTTGAACCCAAATAAACGTTGGCTGTCTTTGTGGATTGGTAGTAACCGGAATTCAGACTCAATATCTGCCTTCCCCAAGACGGCTCCTTTCCCTGCCTTTCTTATCACTTCCACTGCATCTTCAAAGGAGGAATACTGTACTTTGCACAGTTCCTCATCGATCCCATCATTGACTGAGTCTCCCTCGGGAAAAGAGAGGTGGTGAATCCCCCGGTACTGCCCTTCCTCCTTTTAAGGTACCAGCCCTAAAGGGGATACTACCAGGTCCTCCAGCGGAGGTTTAAGGAAAGGGCCTGCCACCCTTCCCAACCTGATTTCCTTGGCGACTTTGGCTGACACCACCTCTGGCATTGCTAATGCTGACCTGAGGTTTACCGCCTCCGCTCCTTTCTTTACTCCTGCACATGGTATCTTAAACCCCCATCTGAACCCTTCCCATAAAAGTCTAGCATCCTCGCTGTTATGATACATATTCAACCATGAAGTCATAGCTTGCAGTTTGACCGGAGTCGGCAGTCCCTCTTTAATGGCATTTTTACACAAAAGCAGTTTTGGCCTAAACATACCGTTAGCCCCCTCAATCCCTCTTGACTTTCTCCTTTGGTTTGGGGTTGCTTTTACACTTCCCCTCGCTGGCTGAGGAGTTGTGTTCCCTGGCCCTCCCCCCTCGGGGGTGTTTGAATCTGCATGTCTTCCCAAAGGGGCAGCCTTCTTCAGAATTGACCCTCCAGCATTCCGCTTGCTCCCCCTGGTAGCTGGTTCTACTGGTCCAGGAGGAGTGCCCGCGAAAGTACGCCCTCCCCCGTTTGGCGTATCCTCCCCTACCCTTCCAAACTTCAGGTTTCTCCCTCGGGGATTTCTCTCCCCCCACCCGAGGCTGGATCACCTTATCTAAGAAACCGCCCACATCCATTTCATCCCAAGACAAAGCTGGCCACACTTGCATTTTTAGACGAAACGCTCGGTCATATTGCAACCAGCCATTCCCACCATGCTTTAAATACAGGTCATGGATATATTGTTCATATGCCAACATTGATGACGCATCTTGTGGATACTTTTCAATCATAATTGATGTGTAAACCTTAAAAGATTTCAGCCAATTGTGAATGGACGCCTTTGTTTTTGGTTGCTCCTTATCCCTCTTCTCTTTCTCCTTCTCTGATAATTCTTTCAACCCGTTACCCAGAGGTTCCATCCCTACAAAATCCAGAATATCAATAAATTCCTTTCTCCACACCCTCTCTTTCACAGTCAATGGGATATGCCATGACAAAGAGTTCACTGCCACCCTTACTGGTCCAAACCCTGGCATTGTCCTCCCATACTGTGTCATCATGGGTCCCCACATTCCCTCTAGGCCTCCATTGCCACTAGGCCCCGGGGTTGGACCTGCCCCGGCCACCCCTTGGCCCCACCAGGCCGGCGCCTGTCTGGCTCCTGCCACGGGCCCCCCCCCCTGAGGTATCCCTGCCCCCATAAGGCCTTGCCCCCACCAAGCTGGTGCTTGCGCCACCCCTGTCATTGCCCCTTCCCCTTGGGCTGCAGCTAAACTGTGCCCCCCAAAGAGGTTAGGACTGCTCCCAGCCGTGGTGTGTGGACCTTGTGGCCCCTGCCCCTGGCCATTCTGACCTAAAGAATTCACTTTTTGCATATCAGTGGGCCCGTGCCACTGCTGTGCCACCCCACTTGCAACCGGAGAGTTCGACCAGGACCCCAATGGTTCCCCACTAACTAGGTTTGCCCCCCCTGGCAACCCATTAATACTCTGATTCCCTGCCTGGAATCCCCTTGCCCCCAGGCCCCCTGGTCCCCAAGCACCCCTTGGCTGTTGACCCATTGCTGTGCCGGTGCCCACATGATTAAATGCATTCACATTCCCGCTTTGTACTTGCCCCGCACCCCCGCTACCCCATGCCTGCATACATTGTATTAGCATACCTTTTACCGCCTCCAGGAATGCTGGCCCCTCTTCCCTTGCAGCCACCGGTACGGTCACAGGCGTGCTGGGTGGACCTGGTTCCCCTGGTGGCGCCGCAGGTGCAGGTGCCGGTCTGGCTACAACCTCCTGTGCCCGCCCCTTGTTCTTTGCCCCCACGGGCCTGGGCTTCCTTGTCGCCTGTTCCTTGCTTGCCTTGGCTCGCTGCGTCTGAATCCTCCTCCTCTTTCCGGCCGGCTCCTCTTCTTCCTCGACCTGTTCCTCTTCCTCCAGCTCTTGCACCTCATCATTGTCTGGGAAAAGCACCGGGGAGCTAGGCCCCTGGCTTGCGCTTGCTTGTCCTTCCCCTTCCTGCTGCGCCGCCAAGACCTCCATCCAATTGGGCCCATGCTTTGCGGCAGCCTGTTTGGCCATGCTCAAGAATGCTGCAAGGTCCATTCTCGTTGCTGTGGTTCCCACGCCTTCTTTGCTGGCCGCCTGCGGCCTTGATTGCTTTTCCCAACGGGGTGAGTCGACCTGCCCAGCCCGTCGAGTCGTGGCCTGCCGACTGTCCCTGGCTTTTCCCAAATGGGGTGAGCCGTTGTGTCGCGGCCTGCCGAGTGCCCCTTGCCGTGGGCGGGACCCGCTCGTTCGCCGAGCCGTGGCTTCTTAGGGGAGAGCTCCGACCTGCTTACACGTGTGCCGGCCCGCTTTTGAAGCCGTCGTGCGCTTCCTTGTGAGCGGCCACGGCCTCCTTCTTCTGCCGCAGCCGTGCCCTGGCTCGCTGCTCCCCCGCCGATCACTTGACTCTGTTGCTGGCTCTTTCTTCTGCAGTTCCTCCTCTGTAGCTGGGCTCTCCCTCTGCATCGCTGCCGCCGGCTTCCTCTTCCCAGCTTTCTCCCCGTAACGCTGTTGCCACCGCACTTTCCTTGTTCGGCGAGGTCTGCTTCCGCTGCTGGGCTCCACGCAGTCCTCGCACACGCCGAAGTCCTTTGGCAGTCACCAACCGAAAAGTCCCCTGGAGCGCAACAGGGTGCAGAAAACGAATTCCTCAGTGGCAGGCGGGTCCCACTGCCAGGGGTGAATGATTTCTGCAGTGGGGACCCGCCTGCTTTAAAGGGGGGTAACTCCTCCCATTTCCGTTGTCCCGCTTTCGCGGGCTTTCTCTTCCTTTTGCTGCGCTCATCCCTTCGCGGGCTTTTCCTGATTTTGCGGCGCTCTGCCTCCCCTCCTCCGAGGAGGGCGCTTTCGGAGGAGGACACCACCCGGGTTATCGGGGTGCCTCCTCCATTTTGGGTTTCCTCGTCGACACCTGGCATGGCAGAATGCCAGAGGAGCGACTTTACCAAAAGTGAGGCACTAATAGTGTAAGTGGCTGGAGAGTTGTCTAGTGACTCTTCTGTCAGGCGTGGTGCACGTAACTTGCACATTGAGAGCCGTAAAAATCAATAAAGGAAGTGCAAATGAAGGTTGCCTAGCAGCTGGAGTACGTGTCGGGTTACGCCACGAGAAGGTCGGGCAAGTCCGATCGAAATGCTGGTAAGAGAAACAAGCTTGCCAAAGGTGAAAGTGGCTATGTCGTGGGGCTGGAGAGTTATCTAATAACTCTTCTGTGCTGCATGGACACAGAACTAGTTGCATGAGAGCTGAAAAAATGGTGAAAGCGATGCAAATGAGGTGAGAGTTGCCTGGCAACTCAAGAGCGTGTGTGTGATAGTCAGGAAACGATCGGGCAAGTCCGATCGGGATTGTCGAACAACATTAGGGATATTTAAAAAGCATGCTAGATATGCAAGGTTGTGCTGCGTGAGTCGACGAACAAGCATAGCGGCATTCTACTTGAAACGAACGTGGAGAACACGTACCCGGCGGATGCGGGAAACCCAGTTGGAGAGCATCAGTGGCCTGGTCTTTGCACATGCGTGGACGACTGGGGTTTCTTCTTGAAACACACTAACTTTATAGACAGTTGCGAGGGGCGCATGACATACTGGAGTTGTATAGCTGTAAAGGCAAGTGATGGGCATCATGGGAGTGGATATAAGGACGTTACCATAAAAATGAGACCGAGTTAAAGGCCAACCAGGAGTGTTGGAATGGCCGACTGAAATAGTTTGTGTATTTTTGTCTGCATGAAGCAGATGTTAACGGCATATAATGTATTGCTAATCTAAACAGTGTTAGCCAGACAAAGGTATTCAATCAGAATTTCGGTGTCTGACATATAAAAGCTGAACTCGAGTCTCATTTACTGGTCAGTTGACCAAACATGATGTGTTCTGGTATACAATTGACACATATTCAAGGGTAAGTACAGTGTTCTAATAACTGGTAAACCAAGGTGCATGTTACAGAGAACGTTACCATTATTGTAAAACAAACAAAAAATGACAGAAAGACCCAAGGCATGTTGAAAACTCCACACTGCATGGCTCATAGTTGTTAGTTAGCATTAAACAATTATTGACGACATAGAATGTCCATACTGTCTGGACTAGTACCACAATCAGATGGATCCATTAAAATAGCAGTTTTTTGACGTGTGGAAGGTAACAGAGGAGAAGTCCTATCTCGTTTGGCCATCGGTTAACAGGCAACATCTCCTGACCAAAGGTACAATGTTGTAACATCCGATAAAGCATGAAGTCGGTTACAAAGGACGTTGCCATTAATGAGAAACAGAGAAAGACGAAATGACCCAAACCATGTCGGAAAGTCTCCCAAGACGTCTTCAATTACCTCTGGGTAGGTGTTAATCTGCAGGTCTTTGCTCACCCAATCTACTAGGGTCTTTGATCACACATTTAAAACTTATTTTATCCTTGATTTTTAGACCATTTTCTACAAGCCTCTTGACCACAACACCCTACTGTGTCCTGAGGAAAGTTTGGAGCATTGTACAAATTGTGTCACTCAGAGATTTTGTTGCAAAAATTGTATCTGAACCAGAAACACACAATAATTGTCGACAGTAGCTCCTAGCCCTCTGTAGGTTTCCCAGCACTACCTGTGCGTTGAATGGAGGGGTAGCCTGTACCCTGTTTCCCTGTTTTTAATTTTGTATTTTCCCTATAGAGTCAGGCCCCTCGTTAACAAAAAAAGAGTGTTCCCGCCCTATATCTCTTACTTTCCCCATAGTATCCACAGGTTAGTGGGCTCAGTTTACTGGGTCCCTCGAGTGTTCCTGTATTCTGCAGGGTTATTTGCATATGAGCATCTGCAAGCATTTACATGAAATGTTCTGGCTTCTTGCGGTTTGCGATGCTGCGACAAGCTAATGTCAAAATAATAAACGTGTAGGCAGTATGTGCATGTTACCGCCTTCTAACTTATAGAACTGTAAGCATGTGCTCTTTGTGTGTTTTGGGTGCGTGATTGTGTCCCGATGTGCAGATGGCATGTGTGCTTCTTGTCTAACTCAGCTAGGTTGTTTTGGCTCGAACAACTTGATGCATGACTCCTTGTCACTTAGTTGAGGCTGTCAATGGACTTGTCTTTTGGTTCGTCTTGCGCATCTTTGTTCACCTTGTGCAAGAGGCGCACATCCCTTGGGTCGTACAGTTTAATGGGAGGGTGCTTTTCATTGTATTTGTCCATTGTGGGTGCAGTGGGGATTAATGCGAGCTTGTGTGATAGGTTGCTAGGTAATATATAATAGGTAACCATTGTGTCTTTGGTTTTTCTTCCGGTTTGAATGTTTTGCGGGTCAGGGCCCAAGACTCGGTTTCGACCTTCCCTCTTCAGTCCCCTCTCTGGTTGACTTGTCGACCACATCACGATAGAACCGTAGATCGTCTATCAATCACCATATCTTTGCAACTCCTGCGAGGTGTCCATAGTGGTTCACGTGATCGTCGAATGACCAGTACATGAGCATCCTCCTTCAGGTTTACGTGGATTGTCCACCTCTATTCCAGCCGGAAATAGGCCACATGCTGCCATTCTTTCTCTTAGTCTGTCTCTTTCTTTCAGGTTATCATCCATTGTCCCCTCGATCTTCATTTCCATAAGAATTTGTATTCCTATTGCTTCTTCTGCTGTTTTCTTGCACCTTGTGATACATATCTTAGCCCCACACAGGGATGCTGCCCCTAGTGCCAGAGCTCCTACTATTATCATCTGTCCGTCTGCCAGCCAAGATGGCATCCGTGACCAGACGTATGCTAACCAGCTCTTGTCCTTCCTTTTTCCGAGTGCTTCATCTTCCATCTTCTCCAGCATTGGATCTTTCATGGATTCACATGCTTAGAATATTCCCAGCCTGACGGCGGGGAATATTCTAAGCATGTGAATCCATGAAAGATACCAATGCTGGAGAAATGGAGTTACAGGTAAGAAACTATTCCCTTCTTGTGCATCTGGGCCAACTCTGCTACTGTGTCTGATGGTGTTCTGTTATCTTCGTCATTTGAAGGTGTGAACATGCAACATGAACTCCCTATCTTTGCGCAAACTCCTCCTTCCATAGCTGTGAGGATATCCAGGACGTATCTGTTCTGGAGCGCCACCAGTCTTATTGTTCAGAGTTCTTCTTTTATGGCGTTGAACCCTTTCACAGTTGAGTTTATGGTTACCATCAACTCCCATTGAGTGATCTGTAACCATTTGGCATTAGTGCACGTTTGTATTCCAGGAATCAGTGATGCAAAGAACATTTGCGTTCTGCTGAACAGTCTGTGTGATGCTGGTACCTCATCCAATGCGGCTTCTGATTTGATGGAGAAATAATTCCCCCCTCATCTCACTCTGCTCAGTCCTTTCTGTGCCTCCGCAGTACTGCATGGGGCAGGCAGTATTGTATCCAGTGACTTCTTTCTTCTCTTTTTGGTTTCTATTTTTGGGAAGTCATCAATCTTCACGTCATTTCTAGGTACTACTAGTGAGGGCATGTTGATGTGTACTAAGGAACATAGTCCCCCCCAGTCAGGTGGTAGTTTCCCATATGCTTTAGATCCACAAGCCCAATAGTGGTCAATTAGTACTGCTTTTCTTGCTCCCATTTCTGCGATCTTTTCAATTCTTTTGCATCCTTCATGGGTGCCGACCTCTTCATCGCCGTTGTGTTGGTAACACAGGGCCAGTGTTTTCAGGGGAATTATTGGCATTGGTTGGTGCTTCATTCTCCACCCAGGTCACCAATTTTGCACCTCTGTCCAACTCTTTTAGACACTTGTCATTTTCTTCTTGTACCTTGTTCACTGCTGACTTTGCTAGGGTGAGTGCCTTGCTTCCCACTACTCTGTCTTCCCAACCATTGTTAGTACATACTTGTCCATAGATCAGTATTTGTGGTCTTTCCCAGCAGCCTTGCTCTCCTATTTCCTTTACTCTCGTCCAAGGGCATGGCAAGTCTTTCAATGTGATCGTCTTTGTTTCTCCCTTGTCTGGTCCATCCGTTATGTACTGCAGTCCTTCATGACGCTGCCAGTAGTTGTTCATCGTATCTAGTGTCTTGATGTAGCTACCTTCATAAGGGAAGGTCCCTTTCAACATCATCCTCAAGGTTGCTGTTCTCCCTTGGAATCCTCCTTGCGCCTGGAACATTGCAAGGTACATTAGGTATTGTATTTGATTTTTTATTTGATTGTTTTTATAGCGCTTTAATCCAAAGCGCTTTTTTTGTTTAACAACAAGAAAACATAGAACATAGAAGCAATGATAATATACATTAATCAAACCAGAAAAACAGCATGTGGAAGAATTTGTATTTGAGAAGGAAGAGAAAAGGAGGGGGAGGGGAAGGAGAAAAGGGAGTAAAGAGAGTAGTAGGGAGGGTGGAGGTTTTAGGGGAGATAGGAAAAGATTAAGAAACAGGAAGATGGTATTGGGAGGAGAAAGAAGAGGAGGAAGGAGGAGAGAGTCAGGGAGAGGGGTGAAAGAGTGATTTCAAGGAAGAACGGAAAGAGAAATAGGTGGACATGGAGCGGATAGTGAAAGGAATGGAATTCCAACATAGGGGAGCAAGGAGCTGAAAGGAGAGAAAACGAGAAGAGGCACAAGGAGGTGGGGGAACAGAGTAAAAAGAGATCAGCAGAGCGCAGGGAGCGAGAGGGGGTATAGAATGAGAGAAGAGAGGAGAGGTAAGGAGGGGCAAGGTCATAAAGAGATTTAAAGACAAGACAAAGGAAGTGAAATTTAAGTTGGGAGTGGAAAGGAAGCCAGCCTGGGTTGGAAAGTGAGTTGGAGATGGAATCATGGGGCGAGAGAAGACAGAGGGTATGGATGGCAGAGTGGTAGAGGGATTTAAGGGGGGCGAGATGGGAGGCAGGGAGACCAAAAAAGAGAGAACAGTAGAAAAGGCGAGAAAAGAGGAGGGAAGAGATTAAGAATTTGGTAGCATGGAAAGTGAGAGAAGAACAGACTTTACGGATATTAAAGAGGTGATAGCGACATGTGCGAGTAGTAAGGAAAATATGGTGAGTAAAGGAAAGGGAAGAGTCAAAGTAGATTCCGGCCATGGTTGGAAATAGGAAGATCAGAAGGGGGAAATGAATAGAAGGAGGGGGAGAGGGAGGAGGAAGTGTATTAGAAGGGAAGAATAGGACCTCAGTCTTGTCAGTATTAAGAGAGAGGTAATGAGATGACATCCAGTTTTTAATGGCAGTAAGACAGGAGGAGAGTTTTAGATGTAAGTCAGGGATGAAGGAAGAGATGGTGAGGAACAGCTGAGTGTCATCAGCGTAGAAATGGTGAGAAATTCTAAAAGAGGAGATGAGGTGCGAGAAGTGAAGTATAGAGAGAGAATAAGAAGGGTCCGAGGACGGAGCCGTGGGGAACACCGTAGTCCAGAGGGAAGGTGGTAGAGGTTTGACAGCCCCAAGAGACGGCGAATGAGCAGTGGGAGAGGTAAGAGGAGAGCCAGTTAAGGACTGAGCCTTTGAAGCCAAAGGAGGAAAGAGTATTGAGAAGTAAGGGTTGATCAACAGTATCGAAAGCAGCAGAGAGATCAAGGAGGATGAGGATTGCTTAGCATAGCGAGCGGTAAGGAGGGAGTTAAGGACATAGGTAAGAGCAGTTTCAGTGGAGTGTTTGGGGCGGAAGCCAGATTGAGAGGGGGAAGGAGAGAGAGGTTAGAGATAGAGGTCAAAAGTTGAGAATAGGCTAGGCGTTCTAGTAGTTTAGAGAGAAAAGGTAGAAGTGAGATTGGGCTAAAGTTAGACGCAAGGAGAAGATTAACAGAAGGCTTCTTAAGGATAGGAATAATAGTGGCATGCTTGAAGGCAGTAGGGAAGGTGGTCGTAGAGAGACAAGTATTGAAGAAGGTTAGATAGGGAATAAGTGGGGGATAAACCTTGGGAATAAGAAGGGTAGGGATGGGATCAGAACGGGCAGCAGTAGGGTGGGATTTAGTTAGGAGGAGAGAAATGTCAGAGGGAGTGATAGGAGAAAATTCAGACATGCAAGCCGAGGGGGAGTGCAAGGTGGGAGAGGGATGGGAGTAAGAAGGAGAGCAGATAATTTTATGGCGAAGAGAACACATTTTTTCTGAGAAGTTAGCAAAGTCAGAGGGAGAAAGAGGGGATGTAGAAGAGAGGTCAGGAGGGGGCAGGAAGAGGAGGCGCAAGAGGGTTTGAAAGATATGAGGATGAGAGGCTTGGGAGTGAAGAAGGTTAGAAAAGTAGGAGCGTTTAGCAGAATTAAGGCAGGAGTCATATAGCGAGTGATAAGAAAAGCAGGTGGTTTGGTTAGGGAGAGTGGGGGATTTATGCGAGCAACGCTCAAGACGACGGAGGAGATGCTGCATGGCTACGAGGTGAGGGGAGAGCCAGGGTTGAGAAGGCTTACGAGTGTAAGCATTGTGCTTGGGCAACGTGTATTTCTGTTGCAACAAAGGTTCTGGAGGCACTCATGGCGTGGGGAATTAAAGAGCAGACATTAACAGCTCTCCCAGGTGGTAACTCTACCAACTTTGAACATGTATCTATACCACATGCTGTTCGTTATTCATTCTGTGTCTGTGAGATACGTGTCAACTCCCTTGATGTCTGTATCAACACTGCGCTTACCTCTCCTTACCTTATCAGCAGTGTCTTCTTTTCCACCTGCCATAGTAGTTCCTGCTGCTTGGAATGGGGAACATTAGTAGGGGTCAAAGCGGTAGCATGCATTGCGAAATACAACTGCCATAGGATGGTACCCATTATTCCGGTGGGTACCAGGACAATTACAGCAATCAGTATAACCTTTATTTCATCCATTGTGACCACTTACGCTGTTTGGTCCGAGCATCTGATGAGATGATAGAGTTGCACAACTGAAAATTGCAAGAAAAGCGTTATTAGGGTTAGTTATTGTCAGTATCCTCAAGCTCCCCGAACTAGGTAATCGCTTTGGATAAAGGCAAATGCTTCCTCCCAAACCTTTCTTATGGATAGATCTCTTAGTGTGTGTAGAACGGGTAGGCACTGTGTTCAAGTTGGGGGAAGTTTGGGATAGGTATTCGATAAATGCAATGAAATATACTTCAGGGGATCCTGCTCTCAGATGTCTGGGTCTTCTGATAGAGTGGACAAACTGGTTGGCAAAAGTTTCAGGGTGATTAATGGGGCATAACATCTGGATCACTCTCCAACAGTTCCAGCAAAATACGCAACATCCTGCATCTGCGAGGAAAAAAGAGAGATTAAAAGTGTCACAGCTGTCAAGTGCACAAAAACACCAATTACTGCTCCACAATCTACGTGTGCAGAAAAGGGTTAGGTCATAAAATGTGTTACAGCTGTCGAATGTACGATGCTTGTTCAGTAAGTTTTCAGTAATTTATCAGTGCTGAAGGACAGTATTGAAAATGTTCTTCACAGGTCAAGGTGCACCAGTTTTGCTGCAGCTATTTCAGCCGCTTGGGAGCGTCTGATCATGGGGTGGCCATTAGTCTCCAGTTCATGGGTAGGTATTTGCAGATCATCAGCAACTGCTGCATTGGTCCCGTTGTTCTCTGCAGTTGTGCGCTTGGGCGATGCCGATGTTTTGTAGGGCTTGACGTCTTGGAGATGATTCCAGACTGACTTTCCTTCTAAGCGGACAGCTCAATCAGTCACTGCCTCCACTACATGAGGACCGGTGAACTTGGGCGCATTCCAACACCTTGTACATTTTTAAGGAGAACAAGATCTCCCACTTGTACTGATTTATCCTTGCTTGTCTCGTGTGCAGTGTCATTGGAGTTTTCTTGCTCGTCGTCTTCTGGCCTGCCCTGGGTTCGTTGTATCTGGCGAGAGATAAAAGAAGCGCTAGAAACCAGTGAAGTAACATAGTCAAAAATGTCTTGACCCAAAATTTCAGCAGTACTCTCGCAGTCTTTTAGTGTTCTAGTGGCAGGGGCCAAAGAGAAATGCATGCGCCATCCTGTCACCACCTCGTGGGGCGTTAAATGGTGGTCGGACTCTGGCTTGTTGCGCAATTCGAAAAGTGACAATGGTAAACAATGAAGCCAGTTTTTCTTGTTGCTCTGCTGAGTTTTGGCAATGCTCTCCTTTAGGAGGCCATTGAGGCGTTCACACATCCCGTTTACTTGCGGGTGATACGCACATGCAAATGTGTTTTATTCCGAGCCGGGTAGTGATATGTTCAAACATTTCGTTGATGAAGTGGGGGCCGTTGTTAGACCATTGTTAGACCGCAGCACCTCAAACACACCCCATCTTGGGCATACTTCCCAAACCAGACATTTGGTGGCCCATAGCGCATCAGCATGCAACAGGGTCCAGCCTCAATCCACCTTCCGAATGGGCAGGCAACCGCTATCATATAGCGGTATCCTTGACATACTTGGATCATGTCCACGTAGTCAACATGGAGGTGCAGGAATGGGCAATCGGGTCTGGGTATGGTTCCTCCCACAACTCTCAATGTATGCACCGCAGTAAATTGTTGACATGTCAAACAGTTGCCAATAAAATCTGCCACATGTTCGTTACGTTGGGACAAAACCATGATTCTCAACTGAGTGCAGCAATGACCTCTTTCCTGTGTGCATTGGATGATGCAACTGGGCTAATGCTGTTTTCAATCGTGCAAGTGGCATGACCACTTTCCCAGTCTTATTCTGCTGCCATAAGGCATCTGTAGGGAACATAGAACATCCTCTTTTTACCACCAGTTTGTTTTCTTCCCTGGATGCAGCCCCCTGTAGCTCCATAATCTGAGTTTATGGTAGGCGATTGTACCTTTCTCTCATCACCATGGTTCTCACCCCTCCCAGGATGTTGGAGCTCTCCTTCAGTCCCATATTTCTCCAAAATATGAGGCACATTTTGTTTCATAGTCAGCCTCCTCGTTTCCCCTCGAGATGGCGTCTTCTTCTCTGGTGCCACTTGGGGTGGGTATGTTATCACTTCAATTAGTTCGCCTAACAACAGTGCATGCTGTACTGGGGTCCCATCTGCCTTCCTGTACCCTCTCCTGAGCCATGGTGCCAATCCTGAATGTACTGTTGATGTAACATAGGCACTATCTGAGTAAATTGTCACCATCCTGCCTGCGCTGTGCTGTAGGGCCAATATAAGGGCCACTAGTTCTGCTGCTTGCGCTGAATAATGAGATGGTAACCGGACACTTGTGCCTCACTTGTCCCGTCTTCCTTTAACCTTAGCACAGCAGCCCGAGTCCTCCTTACTCCGTCAGTTTGATCAGTTGTGGAGGAACCATCAATGTAAATCACATCTCCTCCCCCTCAAGTGCATCTTCTTCCACCTTGCGTGTCTCACTGAATTGTTTTATGTTCTTGGTGCAGTCATGAGCCCAATCCCCTGGTTGATAGACATCTGCCATAAATAGTGCTAGGTTTGCAGTTTTGCATCTTACTATTTTTAATTCTGCCTTGGATAGTATTCTCTAATATTCTGATGGTGTGGTCAAAGTGCTCATTGGCTTATTCAATTTGGCAAACAAGGCGTTCTCTACGTAAAGTGTGGTGGTGCATCCCATTGCTATTGTAGTTGCTCTTTCTACTGCAAAGGCTGCAGCTGCCAGAGATTGTTCGCATGCATAGTGTCCTCTCATCACTGGGTCTAGTTGCCCACTATAGTAAGCTAGAGGCTTTTGGCCCATGCTTGTCTTTTGTATTGGAACCGCCTTCATTACCACCCCGTCAGTGTCTGAAAATAGAAAACATTATTTTTTTATAGTCTGGGGTCCCTAACACTGAAGCCGTACATATTGCCTTCTTTAGTTCGTTGAAAGCCTCAGTCATGTCCTGTGTCCAGGTCAGTGATCTTGCTCCTCTCTGCGCTTCCTTTAGTGCTGTTAAGAGTGGTCTGGTATGTGTGCTGTAATGAAAGGCCCATGTTCTGCAGTAGTTGCACAGCCCCAGGAATTGTTGCATTTCCCTCACTGTTTTAGGCTGTGGTGTGTTCTGTATTGCCTGCCATCTTTAGATATCAGCTGTTCTATGTACAGTACTTCCTTTTGACAGTACTAGAGCTTGGCCTTGTCCACCTTGTATCCCTTGTCAGCTAACACTGTCAGCATTTGTACTGAGTCTGTCCTGCATTGATCCTCTATCTCACTGCAAATCAGGATGTCATCTTTGTATTGCAGTACTGTGCTCTCGGTCTCAATATTGCTTAGATCCATCTGGATCACGCTCTTAAAGATGGATGGTGATGATTCGCAGTAGCCATGTGGCAAACAAGTGTATTTCCACTTCTGGTTGCGATACATAAAGCTGGTCAAGTCTTGTGAGTCTGGGTGCAATGGCACAGAGGGGAAAAAAGCATTTTTCAAAACAATGACAGTGAAGCAGGTAGCTTCCCCTGGGATGCCCCACCGTATCGTTGCCGGGTTTGCTGCTACCGGGTTTTCTGCTTGTACAATGTGGTTAAGAGGGCGTAGATCGACATGACTATTGGGGAGAATTCTCTGTAAAGGCTAATTTCCCAAACCTAGTGAGTCCCCCAGCAGCTTTGCTGGATTTTTGGGGTTTATTTTTTTCTCTCCTGCTAAGAGTGAGATTCTTTTGCTCCCACTCTTAGACATGATTTGAGGTGTTCCTTTAACTTTCCATATGTTTTATGGGCTATGGGGTCTTTTACTCCATAGGGTCTCATGTGTTTTTTGATGTGGGTTACACTGCACCCTCTGTGCCGTTACCAAGGGGTGTCGTAGCGACCCCCCATCATAGACTCCATACCCTGGGACTGACTACTGTCTCCCAGGGCATGTAAAGTCACCATTGGCTTTGCTAGTCCCAAATTATGAACAGAAACCAGTACAAACCATCATATTGTGGACGTACTGGTCGGGGCAATTCAATTGGCCCGGGGTCTGTTGTTCGAGGGGGCACGTCTCCGTCCCCCCTGATCGAGTTTTGGCTGGTGGCAGTGGATACTACTTTTTATATTCAACCGCGAATATATCTCTATGGGATTTTCCCATTGTTCGAGGCTACCAACTTTAATTATTTAATTCTTATAGCCTCGAACATACCACTGGTTTATTGAATTAATATTAATTCACCGGTTGGTATTTTTTGCCAGAACTCGATTCTAAAATGGCGTTTATGTTCTCTTCTGTGACTCCAACCCAAGTCGAGCCCTTTGTTCCACTTTTTGGTGTGCTTCTCCACAAAGCCTCCAAAAGTGGTGCCACTCTGTCTGGGTACCACAGGGGCTATGGGAGGGGGTTTAGGCACCCTGGACTGAGTTACCTTGGTAACTCAAGTCACACTCTTGTGTGATTGGCCCAAGTGGTGAGCCGGCCGGCTCACCACTTAGCATGTGTGATTGACAGCTAGGCTGAGTGAATGGGAGTGTGCTGCATAAAAGCAGGGTTTTGAGGACTGGAACTTCAGAAGTCGCCACAGGACCTAAGAATCCGAGGAGGGGGAAGCTGAGCCGACCTGCAACGACGACACCACCGGTGGAGCCCTACTGAACCGTCTCACCACTTTTTTCCCGACGACAGAGGAGATCTCCAGTCCGAGAGTCTTCTTCCTTTGACTGGTGGGGATAACCAGTTTCGCCTTCTTTTCACCTTCCTGAAGCATCTCGTGGCTGCCTTGCCCGTGCCAAGCACCCCGGCAACTAGAATACCACGGTTTACCACTACCACGAAGAGAAGGGTAGTGCCTTTTAACCGGAGAACTCCGCGGCTGGTTTCTTCCCTGGCAGTGCAACGACCTTCATCTTTCCTCCATGGCGAGACCTCTTCTTCCTCTGGACGAAACACCGACTTGCACCTGCTGCCAGGAACAACTGCCCCCGCTGGAGCTTCCTTCACACTTAAGGTACCGTGTCCCGCCTGGCTTCCCTTGCGACAGATCGTTCGGGGTGACAGTAAAGCCTCGACTTTCTAACCTGGGCTAGCCTGGGACAACCTAGCTAACTTTTCCTGACTTGAATTTCATCCTTTTTGTGCAAACTATCTAGAAGACTCTTTGGGCATAACCCCACTGTGTGAACCTGGACCCCTTCTGTTTGCTCTCTCCAAGAGTGGGCCTTACAATTGACTTCCTTGCTCTCCAGTAGAACTCCTATCCTTCCTTACTGTGGTTCTTTGTAAAAGTATTGAAACTTGTGTGCTTCCTTAACCCTGCCTTTTTCCTCCCTTTTTTTTTACAACTTATTAGAGTGTTATCTTATGTTAAGCGTTCACCTCTGTCTGAAAATAAGTGGTGTTTCTCACTAAGACTTGTCTAATAAGTGAATAGGGTTGTATATATATGATAGTGACTGTGTGCTGAATTTACTCACCTCGTTTTTGCTAGTGTAAATTACAAGTGTGTTTTTAAATAAATAATTATATACTTCTACACCAAAGCTCTGGTTAGTGTTTGTTTGTGCTACTGTGTCTCCGTGCCTATTGTGTATACTCTGCAACTCTTCTTGAGGGAAGTCTGACTGCTCAGCCATAGCTACCAAGTGAATCTGTGTGGTACAGACTGCTACCAAGTGGGTTTACTGCCAAACACCTGTAGTCTTAAATCTTTTGCAGTGGTCCCTAAGGGAACTGCACAGGTTTCTGCCTAACAATGACCTTCACTCACTTTGCATACGGGGTACACAGCAGTCTTGCATGGAGATTCTCATGGTACCAAGATGCCTTTGTCAATGAGGGTGCTAATTGTCTCATACATGCCCTCAACTGCTTCCTTTGTTAGGGGGTATTGCTTCACTCGTGGTAATATTGCTCCAGGTTTGAGTTTTATCCTTACTCCTTTTATGCTCCCTATGCATCCTACTCATAGGGACACGTGGTCCATAAGCGGCTGGGTACCTTGGCCATGTCCTCCTCCCAAAATGACGCCAGCGCCAGCGCCTCTAGCACCATTGCCATTCTTTGTGCAACCTCTCTGTAACTTATCTGTAACCAAAATCTTACACTCATTTCGAACACCATTTCCATCTCCAATCTCTCTTCTTCAAACAGCTCTTTGTCTGATACTGTTTTTAGCCTGCACCCTTCTGCCACTCCGATAATTGCTCTCCACGCCTCCCCTTTGTCATCTGTTGCATGTACTGTGATCCAATCCTCCCTTGCAAAAACTGCCTTGATGTCAACGGGCACTATTGTTCCTTCTTGCTCATCCAGTGGTGTTTCCGGTCTGAATAGGTACTCACCTGGCACCCTCCATACCTTCCCTGCAATACCTGGCATTCAGGCAAATTGCCATGTCTGTCCCATACTGGAACATCTCTGGGTCCAATGGCACCCCCCTCTGGAGGGTGCTCCCACAATATGCTTGAACGATCTGTCTTACATTCAACATGTGTATGCCTGGTGTGGAGCATATTATGCCTTTGTCAGCGAATGAAATGGTCATGTTTAGTCTGCTCATGATGTCTTGTCCCAACAGGTTTACAGGTGCCTGTCTAGAGTAGAGTAAAGGTAAGTCGTGATCTCTTATAGATGGAGATGTTATCAGTGAAAGGAACCACTTCTCGAGCCCCAGAGAATCCTTCAGTGTTCATGGCATTGCCTGACAAAGCAAATGTCCCCTCCCGAATGCATGACCTAGTAGCCCCAGTGTCAACAAGAAAGGAAAAAGTGTTGTCACCTATCATCACCCTTATGCGAGGTTCCTCTGCAGGGTTTGGTGTAACCGACAGGATAGGACACATCAAGTTAATCTGTGGGCTGTCCTATTATGGATCCATGGATAGTCCGTTACCAGTGAAAGGGTTGTTTCCCACCATGGGGACCCCTTCCAGTCGCCTGACTGGGAACGTAGCTATGGTGTCCATGGGCACTGTTGAGGTCGGTGTTCTGTATTTGTGATAACTGCTGTACAGTCCCTCTGGGTTGTGATGCTTGTATATACTGGGATAAGAGTGCTGTCCTTTGTGGTGTCTGTGTCTGCACCTGCAGCTGTGGTGTCTGTGTCTGCACCTGCGGCTGTGGTGCTTGTTTTGCTGGCAGTTGTGCCTGTTGAAATGTGCCCTGTATTTGCCCTTGATTCGGCTGGTTCTGAGCTCCGTAGACTCCCTGCCATGCTGTGTACTGCTGCTGTCCCTGACCCCCCCCCCCCCCAATTCTGTTGGAGCTCCCTAAAACAACACATTCTTGAAATATGTCCCAGCTGCCCACAGGTCCAACACTGTGGTGGCTCCCTCCCTTGTCCCTGGAAGCCTCCCGAAAAATCTCCTGCATTCTGTGGTCCCTGCTGTCCATATCCCTGAAACCCTCCCTGATTGTGGTGCATCTGTGGTCCAAAGCTGCACCCCCTTTGGAATCCTCCTCTTCCTCTGAATCCCCGCTGGAACCCGCCCCATGTAACCTCCCCCCATGGTCGGTGTATATTGTACTGGTTGCTGCTGTTGAAACTGTTGCTGTGGTGCGGGTGCTTGCGTCTGTGGTGTGGGGCTGGTTATTACTGCCCCTTCTATGGCATATTTTGATAGTTTCTTTTGAACCAACTTAGCCTCGTTGTCTTTCCTCTCTTCTGCCTTTTGCGTGACCTTTTCCTGCCATAGCCTGCAATGATGTACTATTGTACGCTGTATTTCTGGCCATCCCTCTGCTTCCATCCCAGCCAATTTCTTCAAACTCTTCTATACAGGTTCTGGCAACCCCTGTACTAAGATGTGATAAAAGATTGCTATTGTTTTGTCCCACGGTACTCGAGTTTGGAGGTGCCAAAGCTCTTGAATTGCTTGAAGATATTCAATAGGATCTTCGTTGTCATGCATTTTGCGTAATGTAATTGCCCCTATGTCTGATGTATCTGGGTATTGTGTTCTTAATGCTTGCCACACCGCGGCTCTACAATTTGCAAAAGGTGACCCATTATGTGCTGTGTTGTGTATGGTCACCTGTGGAAACCCTGCCCTCTTCTTAGGTCATCAGCCGCGTCACCCAATATCGATACCAATAACCCCTTGACATTGCCCACTGCCAGTCTGTGGCCCGCTGTCAACTTCTGCATTTCATATATCCATTTCCCAGCTCCCGCACTTAGTGAGGGTAGTCTGCATTTAACATTTTCCTTGTCTGTGTGTTCACGTGGTACGTACTGAGGCCTTGTCCCACTCCGTTCTAGTAGGGTCATCTGTGAATATGTCGCTCTCTCCTCTGGTGTCCTCTAGTATTGCTTGAGCTGGATAGGCCCTCTCTCGTCCTCAATGTCCGTGCATATGTCTGTGGGCTCTAGTATGAGTATTCACTTTGTCTCTGCATATGCTCTAGACAGTCGCCCCCTAGAATGTGCCTGTGCTGTCTCATCTCTCCTGCGCCCTGGAAGATTCCCTGCCTGTTAATGTATATGTTTGGTGTGGCACACCTGTCGGTGTTTGTCATTTTTGTCCATCCAGATCCAACCATCCTCCCCTTTGTGCCTGTGACCTGTATTCCCATGATGCCCCTTCACCTGTTCTCGTGAGATAGTTTGTTATACCCCCATCTTGTCATTGAGTCTATCCTCATCATCATACTCTTTGTCCATATTGCTACAAAAATCGTCTGACATTTAGCTTGCGTGAGGTGGAGTCATGATTATATTGTGCATCAAGATCAATGTCTACTAACTTGTATTTGTCCTCCCCCCTTTCATAGCCCCAGACGTGCTGCGCCCTGTCCTACTGAGCCGTCTGCAGGTACATATGAGCTATCT
This sequence comes from Ambystoma mexicanum, assembly GCF_040938575.1. Lineage (NCBI taxonomy): Eukaryota > Metazoa > Chordata > Amphibia > Caudata > Ambystomatidae > Ambystoma > Ambystoma mexicanum. Next base: position 318,460,151 of record NC_090926.1, on the reverse strand, counting down.
GGTTCTGTTTGGCCCTCTTCCTCAAGTTATTTCCTTCCCCATTCTAATGCAGCCCGCTCCCCTGCCGCCTTTACTGCTTGCTCATCTTCCCCCTTCCGCACTCGTTCCCTTGCCAGCCTGTCCATCTGCAACTTCCTCTGTTTCCTTTCTTCGAACTTGCGTGTTTCTTGCTCTATTATCTGTCTTCTCCATTCTGCCAATTGTGCCTCTTTATCCTTGTTCCCCTTTCTCTCCCAGTCTTCCCTTTCCTTCTCTCTCCGTTCCCTTTCTATTCTCTAAGCCAGTTCCTTATCAGTAATCTCCTTCTCTTTCTCACTTCTCTGTTCCCTTTCTTCCTGTTCCACTTTTTCCTTCCTTTCCTTCTCCTGTTGATCCTCTTCCTCCACTGGAGACGCCCAATCAGGCCTCTTCTGCTCCCTTTCCAAGCCCTCTATTGCATTAATTGCTCCTTCTGCCACCCCTGTTGTCTTTACCTTAAGTTTCATGAGTATCTGTGCTGCTATCCACTCCTCCGCGCCTATGCCCTCGAACTTTGCTTTCGCTCCCGGTAGCCACTCCCCATCTACCCCGAAGCTGCTGGCGTGCGGCTCTGATCCTCACGGTTTTTCCTCTTAAGTATATGGTGGTGGTTTATACATTGGGTTTGAGTACCGCTCTGCCGCCCGTAGTTCCCTTAATGGATATATTCCCTGGTCATCCTCTGTGTCATCGGATACTACGCTAGGTGGGGCAGCAGGAGGTGCAGAAGGGTCGGACCCCTCTTCCTTAACCTCCTTCTGGTTCATCATCTATACCGTCTGCCGCCCCGACCTGAAATATGCACCATAACTCGAATATGGCCATGCGTTTTGCTAACTTCTTCCCCTTGTAGGTGTCCTGCAAGTGTGTCAGTAGCGATTGCTGCATGTCCCTGGAGAAACGGCCATGGTCATGTGGTCTTTCCTTTAGTGCTTTTAGACCATTGTATACTATATGTAAGGATTTTGTCTTTGTATGGTGGCAAGGCCTAGCAAAGTTGTTGGATGACGGTCAGTCCCTCAATCACCTGATAAATGGTGTACATTATGTGTTTTACCCGGCCTCTAATCGATGGTTCGATAATCCGCTGTAAAGAAAAGTGTTACACAGCAATGGATACATAGTTCAATTGCTTCGAGCTTGCTTATCCTGCGCATGCACCTTCTGCGCACCGTCACTCGTTCACCTCTCTACCAATTCCAAGTCCACCACACTAGCTCCTCACCATCATAACTCTCCGTCCTATGCCCCGAACTAGGGGTGACGTCACCAAGCTAAAACCTCGGGCTGATTAGAAAAGAGTTCACACAAGACAAAGACTTGTTGCTTCCATTCCCCGACAAGTTCCCCTACAACCCCGAAACCCTACAGCTGTCTTCCTACCTCTCCACGGTAGAGTATACTTCTATTCTCTTGTAATTAACTCAACCCGTTGCGTCACCTAACATGTGAAACGCCTCTCTCCAGGAAAATTAACCAGTTAATACATTTCCTCAATCTAGTTTAGCTCCAGCTAAACCTTACAGGAATACTGTCATCAATGCTCCGAGCTACAACGCTCAGTTCACAGGTATCCTCTATTTACATACTTTTATAAACCAAGCCGTTCAAGTCTGTAGTCCTAGTTGTTCACTACAACCTTTTACCTTGAAGACCAAATGCTCCCTAGACATAGAAAAGGCACAACTACCTCTGCTCCAGTCACTGCTCAATAATACTACTAACAATACTAAACACACTATTAATATTGTCAACAATACCTCCCTTCTCCAAACAATTACTCAACACCCTCCCTTATGCCCACATTGCTAGTTGTTTGGACCAATACTTACGTTCCGTGCTCGGCGACGCTGCTCGGCCGCTGGCTCCCCGTTAACCGCTCACCTCACCCTTTTGGTCTGCCTAGGACCCTGCGCGGATCGCCGGTGGGATGATTTCCAAAAAGAGCTCCGGGCGACCTTTCTCCGGTTAGCGCTTTCCTGGTTGTCTCGCATTACCCGCGAGGGTCCCACAGCCTTTCAGGTCCAGCGCCGAAGGAGGCAGCTTCTGGCCGGGCTTACGGCCTTAACCATAACCTCTGCTTCCAACTTGTATGGGATAACTCGCAGGCAAGCAGGGTGGCTGTTATGAGTTCGCGGACACCAAACTCATGGAAGGCCTAACTCCTTCCCTTTCCCAAAAGGAACATAAGTCCAAACAGGTAGCAAGTTCAACTGTGGTTTATTACAGCCAGCCAAACCATCAGGGATAGCACTCTGATAGTAGTCCAGACGCACACTCTGCGAATACTGGCATGCTGGCCAGTTTTTAGGCAAATCATAATGACATCACAACCCGGGCCTTTCTCCAGCAAACCTAACTCGGATGAGGATTGGGTGTTGAATAGTCCACTTATAGTTAGTTGTTTGACTCTCCCCATGTCGGGTGTCAGGCCTGGACCATCCGAGAAAAAGGTTATTTCTAAATGTTTCAGTTTGCGAACCCAATGATTGGTTGGTGACCCCTGCTACCCACCCCTAAGGCCATAACTTGTGATTAGTCGAGCTGCTAGCCCCCAAGCCTGGGACCCAGATCAATTCTCAGCTCGGGGTGTTCGTGTTCAAGGTAACAAGTGCAACTATGTGTCTGCGTTAAACCTGCATGTGAATCACCATTGCTATGAGAGTGCCCCTCTCCCATAGTTCAACTTTGGCTCTGTTTGTAACAACTTTGTTGCCAGCCGCTGTCTAGCTCGTGAGACCACAGTTCTTCGAAGGGATTGTGTCCTCCGACGTATTCCTTATCTTAGATAGAAATCCTTCAGCTTTGCTGGCCTCGGAAAATTTTTTCGCCAGAGGGCGCTGCGCGTCGATGATCGCCGAGTCGATGACCCTCGACGGCCTCCGTGCCGACGTCGACGTCATCCTGCCTATAAAGGCCGCGCGCAGCGTCCGTTGCTCAGTTCCGTTTTTCCGCGCTTCGTTGTGCCTCGGAACACCGTTGCTCAGTTCTCGTCAAGATAACGTATATAATAACTACTATTTACCTCGATATCGATGGCATCCTCCTCCGACCCGACGACCCCTCGGTCCGGTTTCAAAAAGTGCCGAGACTGCGGGAAGAAAATGTCGTTGACGGACCCTCACAGGGTCTGTTTGTGGTGTCTGGGAATCACGCACCAGAGTTCGGAGTGTGAGGAATGCCTTTCCATGACGGCGAAAGCCTTGAAGGAGCGTAGGGGGAAGCTCGAGAGAGGTAGGTCAACTTTAACTTCCTCGAAAGCTTCTTCGGTAGAGTCGAGACGTTCGTCTCCTCACCATAAAAAACACTCTCGATCTAGATCACGAAGTGGCTCCCACCACTCGTCGACATCGAGACACTCGAAGAAGAGACGTAGGAGATCCCCTTCGTCATCTTCGTCGAGTTCTCCTGAGAGAGTTCATTGCCCCACAAAACGCAGCTCGCAAGCTGAGTGGGAGGAATTCAGGAAAAAGATGCTAAGCGTCTTCGAGAAAGCGGCCTCGTCCCCCTCGAAGACAGCTGAGGGTGATACCCCGGGTAAAAAACCCAAAAAATCTAAACGCCGCGAGTCGCAGTACCCGGCGGAAAAGTCAACCCGAAAGCGCCTCGAGCCATCGGGAGATAAAGCATCATCGACGCCATCGTCGAAAACTCCTTCGAAACAGAGGTCGGCGCCATCGACGCCGTTGTCGAAGGATTCATCGGCGCATCAGTCGATCGAGTCGACGCCGACGTCGACGCCGATATCGACGCCGGTGAAGGAAAGAACCACGGCTACTCCACAGCCAACGGTTAGACAAAAGACCTCCGACTCGACGCCGAGAACGTCGACGTCGTTCTCGAGCAGGACTCCGATCCTTTCGAGTTCTTCGAGGCCTAGTACACATTTCTCGACGCTTTTCACGGCGCCTTCGAGTACTTTCACGTCGGTGTCGACGACATCGACGTTTTCAAGGCCTGTGATGATGGCTCCTTCTGCATTGGAAATGGGGTTTATACCATTCCAAAAACCAATGTATCCCCCTTTAACCTCGATTTTTGAGGAAAGGGAGGATTCAGACCAAGATATTGATTTACAGAGGACCACATCACCAGAGCCAGAGACTTTCGCCTCTGAGGAAGGAAGATTAAAAAATCTTCAGGATGCACTTCAGGAAGCTAGTGGCTTGGACACTTCTCCTGAAGCAGAATTTATCAAACCAGACCCAGGAGAACATGCGGAGACTCCATATAGAGCTCTGATGTCTAGAATCATAGAATTTATGGGTTGGTCTGCACCTTCTCCTGCCTTTCAGCAGGATGACCTCACTGACATACTGGACAAGGGCCCACAGGAGGATCCTGTGGTTCCATTTCACTCTGCTCTACAGAGAAGGATTTTGACAAACTGGGAAACGCCAGAAATTATCCCGGCAGTAAATAAAAAACTGTCAACAAAATACAGGGTGGCTAGTTCTGACCCTGAATATTTGTCAAAACACCCTACTCCTGAGAGCTTGGTTGTACAGGCTGCAACCTCATCAGGCAGCACATCTGCATACCCCACTGCTCCGCAGGATAGGGATGACAAAAAGTATGATGCCATGGCTAAGAAGGTTTTTTCTGCCTGTAGCATGGCGTTAAAGTCTATTAACGCGACCTGTACGCTCGCTAGGTTCAGCCACACCCTTTGGGAGTGCGCTTCATCAGCGGCTGACTGCCTCCAAGAAGGAGAGGAAAGGGACGCATTTTTAAACATCATCAGGGATGGTAAAGATGCGATGTGCGAGACCCTACAAACTGGCCTAGATTCTGCTGACAGTATCAGCAGGGCCATGGCGGCAAGTACCACAATCCGCAGGCATGCGTGGTTGAGGAAGTCTGGTTTTGCCTCTGACGTGCAGACCAGGCTTTTGAATATGCCCTTTGACGGTTCTACCCTCTTTGGAAAGAAGGCGGATGACAGTTTGGAGAAACTGCAAACGTCCAAGGCAGCAGCCAAGTCATTGGGAGCTGCTATCCGTCAGAATACCTTTCGTCCTTCGGGATCATCGTGGAGAGGACGGTCCTTTCGTTACTATTCCTCATATGGAAGGGGCAGGGGACGACCGGCTCAAAGAGGCCAAGGAAGATTTACCCGTGGTGGACGGGGTAGGGGAAAGAAAGCCGCACCCGCAGGAGCAGGAGCCACTTTACCTTCGGCAACTGCATCAGCCGCTTCAAAACCACTCTGAGGTCTCCCCTCACAGAACACCAGTAGGGGGCAGGTTAACTCACCATCTGACGGAATGGCAGGCTATTACGTCAGATGCTTGGGCTCTGGAGACAGTGGCCCAAGGTTACTGCCTGCCCTTCCTACATATCCCTCAGAGTCATCCACCGGGGAACAACCCTTTGAAGCTTCCAGATCCGCTCCTCTTGCAGGAGGTTTTAGACCTGCTAGAGAAAGGTGCCATAGAACTGGTACCTGTAGCGGAAAGGAACAAGGGTTGGTACTCCCCCTACTTCATAATACCGAAGAAGGACGGAGGACTGAGACCCATCTTAGACTTACGGGAATTGAACAAATTCCTCCGAAAGGACAAGTTCAAGATGGTGACTCTCTCTCAGATCCTTCAGGCCCTCCAGCTTCAGGACTGGTTGGTATCTCTAGACCTCCAGGACGCTTATTTCCATGTGCCGATCCATCCCAGGCACAGGAGATACCTGAGGTTCGCAATTGGCAGCTCTCATTATCAATTTCGAGTTCTGCCATTTGGGCTAACCTCCGCCCCGAGGGTCTTTACCAAGCTAATGTCGGTTGTGGCTGCAAGTCTAAGGAGGGAAGGGATTCATGTCTACCCTTACCTAGACGATTGGTTGATCAGAGCTGTATCTTCGGAACAGGCTCAGAGACAACTAGATTATGTTTGCCACTTCCTTCACAAGCTGGGCTTCTCCCTCAATTTAAAGAAGTCACAGATGATACCATCACAGAGACTCCAATTCATTGGAGCAGTCCTGGACACTTCCCTGGGAAAAGCCTTGCCACCAGAGGTGAGGGCTCGAGATATTCTGCAGATGGTCATCAGATTTCAGAATGCCCAATATCTCCCAGCCTACGACTTTCTGAGGTTGCTAGGCCTCATGGCATCCTGCATATTCCTCGTGCCGGAGGCTCGCCTGAGAATGAGATCCCTCCAGTGGGCACTGAGAACTCAGTGGTCACAGTTCTCAGGAAGGATGACAGATCTCCTTCGGATCCCGGTCAAAGTAGCCCGAGACCTTCAGTGGTGGGCCTGTCGGGAGAACATCCTGAAAGGAGAAATGTTTTGGCAACCATGGCCGGAGATAACAGTAGTCACGGATGCCTCACTCACGGGGTGGGGAGCTCACGCCAACGACTTGACCATCAGCGGTCGTTGGTCTCCATCGGAGTCCAGACTACATATCAACCTGTTGGAGCTGAGAGCCATCAGACTAGCGCTGAAGGCTTTTCTGCCGTCTGTACGGGGAAGAAACGTCCTAATAATGACGGACAATACAGTGGCCATGCACTACCTCAACAAAAGAGGAGGCGTAGGCTCACTACCACTGTGCAGAGAGGCGATGCAGCTCTGGTTTTGGGCAATTCAGGAAGGAATCTCTCTATCGGCAATTCACCTAGCCGGAGAGAAGAACTTGACAGCGGACGCTCTGAGCAGGCAGAGCACAGTCTCTCACGAGTGGGAGATAGCTCAGGAAGTCCTTCAAGAGATCTTCGCCCTTTGGGGAACCCCTCAAGTGGATCTGTTCGCCACCAGTATCAACAGGAAGTGCGACAGATTTTGCTCAAGGGAATTTCCCCCGAGAGGAGCTCTAGGAGATGCGTTCGTAGTGGACTGGGAGTTCCCACTTCTGTACGCGTTCCCTCCGGTCCCTGTCATTCCTCAAATGATCAGGAGGTTGAGAAGGTTTCGGAAGACCATGATCCTAATTGCCCCGGATTGGGCCAGGAGAACGTGGTACCCGGACCTTCTAGACATGTCCATCTGCCCTCCAATTCGACTGCCATACAGAGAGGATCTTCTCTCGCAGAAGGAAGGTCAGGTTCTCCATCCAGCCATCAAGACCCTCAACCTTCACGCTTGGTGTCTGAAAGGTTGAGGTACAAGGATTGGGACCTTCCGGATGATGTTATGGAGGTGTTGCTTTCGGCCAGAAGGCCGGCAACTAAAACTCTATACCGCTGCCGTTGGAACAAATTTTGCAGCTGGTGCAGAGAAAAGAATATTGAACCCTTTTCTTGTGGTACACCTATGGTGTTGTCATTCTTACTTTACCTGGCTAATTCAGGCCTACAGGTTGGCACAATTAAGGGCTATCTCGCAGCGCTATCAATCTTTAAGCGCACTGCAGAGGAGCCTTCATACTTCAAAATTCCATTGGTAATACAATACCTAAAAGGATTAACTAATGTTTATCCCCCGAAACCTTTTCAAGTTCCCTTATGGGATTTAAACCTAATTTTAAACTTCCTAAAGGGTGCCCCTTTTGAACCACTACACTCTTGTTCATTGAAGCTTCTCACCCTCAAAACTGTTTTGCTAATAGCATTGACATCTGCTAGAAGGGTTAGCGAGTTGCAAGCCTTATCGTGTAAACCTCCACATACAATCTTTTACAAGGACAAAGTTGTTCTTCAGGTGAAGCCTAACTTCCTCCCGAAGGTAGTCTCGGAGTTTCACATCACTCAGAAGATTATATTACCTTCTTTCTACCCTCCTCCTCATCCGGGGAAGGAGGAAGAGAGACTGCACAGGCTGGACCCTAAGCGAGCCTTGAGCTTCTATATCAGCAGATTGGCTAAGATCAGACAAGCAGACCAACTCTTTGTAGGTTATGCAGGACATAAGTTGGGCCTTCCAATAACAAAACAAACCATCTCCAGATGGATTATTTTAGCCATTCTGGAGTGCTACAAATTGGCAGGAAAGGAGCCTCCTCAAAATCTAAGGGCTCATTCTACCAGGGGTATCGCAACATCCTCAGCCCTTCAAAGAGGGGTGCCAATTCGAGATATATGTGCGGCTGCCACATGGTCGTCCGCACATACATTTACCAAATTCTATAGCCTGGATTCCTCCTCTAGTCAAGAAACTAGATTCGGCAAGGCTGTGTTACACTCTGTCCATTCTGGAAGGGTAACATAACTTTTATTACTCCCGCCTCCAGTCACAATACCACTGCTATGGGAGTCTATCTAAGATAAGGAATACGTCGGAGGACACAATCCCTTCGAAGAACTAGTTACTCTTACCTTGTAACGTTCTTTCGATGGGATGTTCCTCCGACGTATTCCTTATCGACCCTCCCATCCATCCCCGCAGTATGACTTCCTGTGGGTTTGCAGCCTATGCTCCTTCAAGGTGATTAGTCTAATCCAAAAACATTACTGGGGACTACAAAACGGAACTGAGCAACGGACGCTGCGCGCGGCCTTTATAGGCAGGATGACGTCGACGTCGGCACGGAGGCCGTCGAGGGTCATCGACTCGGCGATCATCGACGCGCAGCGCCCTCTGGCGAAAAAATTTTCCGAGGCCAGCAAAGCTGAAGGATTTCTATCTAAGATAAGGAATACGTCGGAGGAACATCCCATCGAAAGAACGTTACAAGGTAAGAGTAACTAGTTCTTCTCAGCTGTCAATTCTTGGGTCACCATCCGCTCTGCTGGACCACGTGTTCGGGGACCGCATCTGTGAGCGCCTGGAGCTCTGAATTAGTTTGAATTTAGGAGAATTATTCGGGCCTGCCGTGCTGGTGTTACTTCAGTTCAGGGAGAAGAATGTCACTTGTAACAATACAATCTTGGCAGTGGTCCTGTTCCACACATGGAAACTCTCTGCTCTGTTCGGGATTCAGCTTAGTCTTAGCTTTCTGAGAGTGTTGTGGCCTACTGTGATTTTCAGAGCCATGGTCTAGCTTCTACAGTATTTTTTTTATTTTTTTATTTTATTTTAATGTGATATAGTTTTATAAACAAAAACTTTACACATGATTTCATAAAATTATTAACCAATTACATAATACAATAAATACCTTCATCATATACATTTATCAAATTACACACCTTTCATCTTCATCCATTCTTTCGCATAACTTCATCAGATAATTCAGTTCGCTTTTCATACTATTAGATACAATATAAAAGTGTTCACTACCTTTAATTTCACATAAACCTGTGTTAAATAAAAACCATAGATAGAAAAACAATTGTTTTTAACCGTACAAAGAGAATGTAATTTATCAATCCATCCATTAATCCATTGATCATTAATCAGTCCCTCCCTTAATTGTTCTTGTATACTGGTTATCCCCCAAAGCCATATAGTCTCCGTCCCTATAAGCAACGGATACTAAGCATCAATCTCCAATCACCTATAATTCTTTAGCAGACTTTGAGTGGGGGAATAACTATTCTTCAAGTTTTCCCTTAACCATATGCCATACTCTATATTGAGCCAGATGTAGACTTGCATTCAAGGTATTAATACACATATACCAAAAATCTTTCGACTTGATGTGATCTAAATTATGGACATAACTACTGTAGTGGTTTATATAAATTAGACTCAATCTGGGGCATAGCATAAGGACATGTCTCGCTGTTTCGGGTGAGATTTCATTCTTACACATCCTACAAAATCACTCTTGTTTGGGAATGGCCCGTTCAGGTCCTATCACAGTTAACACAGGTAGATGGTTAATACGCAAGAGTAATATAAAGGGTCTTAAATTATCCGAAGGGCATAGGTTCAGATATGCCCTTCGGATAATTTATCCTCAGATATCCTTGTGCCTTTCTATAAGTGTAAAGTAAATGGGATATAAACCCATAACTGTGTAGGCTTTCCAGATGTTTAAAGTGGTTTTGCCAGTCCCAAATATTTAATCGTTCCCCCATTTGGGCTTTCAAGTATTCAAAGTTATCACCCCAGTTGGGTGCCCACTCGATCATCTCAAATAGAGTGGTCATTTCTCTCACAAGCTTAAGCTGTTTGTTCACATTTATGTCCTCTTTCACCCTCATCAAAAGTTGATTGGTACTGTTCATATGCATCTTAATGAAAAGGTCAGTTCTTTTCTTTAAGACCAATGCTTTTAGCGAAAGTAGGCCTAATTCTAATCTCAGTATCGCCATCGGTACTCCCTGTGGTAAACCTAAAAGCTTGTGCCAAAATTTACCTTCCAATATTTGGAGCCAATCAAGGTTAAGATCGACCAAGGCTTCCAGTCCATGTATCACATAGGAATCAAACATTGGATGTAGAATTGGCGAGCCGCCCAGATAGAGTAACCACTCTGATTGTGAGAAAACTTACAGATCAGAGCGGTTAGTTGGGCCGCTTTTATTTTATGGTTTTGCACTCAAGATTGAAAATTCCCACTAGAGTCAAATTCCACTCCCAGATATTTGTAACACTGTGTATATTGAATTTCCATTCCTCTCAGCGTCATTCTCGGGTGGCTCACCTTACCATGACTATACAGTATCAATTCTGTTTTCGTATAGTTAATAGTGAGTTCATTCACTTTTGCATATTCCCAGAGCCTCTCAGCCGAGCGGAGGATTCCACTAAACGTGTGGTCAAAGATGACCACATCATCCGCATAGGCCATAACTAAGCAATGTTGGCTACAGTATGTGCTTTCCCCATAGCATCCATAGGTTAGTGGGCTCCGTTTACTGGGTCCCTCGAGTGTTCTTGTATTCTGCAGGGTTATTTGCATATGAGCATCTGCAAGCATTTACATGAAATCTTCTGGATTCTTGCAGTTTACGTTGCTACGACAAGCTAATGACGAAATAATAAATGTGTAGGCAGTATATGCATGTTATAGTCCTCTAACTTATAGAACTGTATAAATGTGCTCTTTGTGTTTTTTGGGTGCACGATTGTGTCCCGATGTGCAGATGGCATGTGTGTTTCATGTTTAACGCAGCTAGGTCATGTTGTTTCTAATGACTAGATGCATGGCTCCTTGGCGCTTAGGCGAGACTGTCATTGGAATGTCTTCTTGTTTGTCCTGCAGATCTTCGTCCACCTTGCATAAGAGGCGCACAGCCCTTGAGTTGTACAGTTTACTGAGAGGGTGGTTTTCATTGTATATGTCCCTTGTGGGTGCAGTGGGGATTAATGCAAGCTTGTGTGATCGGTGACTGTTGTCTTTGGTTTTTCTTCGGGTTTTAGTGTTTTGCGGGTGACTACCTTCCCTCTTCAACTCCGGATCCTCACAGTAACATTGCTTGTCTGCCTGCTACCGCAGACCCACCAGAGTAGGTCAAGTCAGCCTGACTTGGGCCCCTAGCTGAGGAAAACCTTCTCAGTTCTAGCAGGCCTCTGAGGTCTGAAGCCTTGTATCCTCCATGTCAGGTTGCCTTTCTATACCACTAGGCAACCTTAAGATCACCATGGCATTTTCTACCACAGTTGGCACTTCGGTGGCCTTTGGTTCCTCTCCGGTAGGAGCAAGCGACCCAGTGAACTTGGATCTGGTCTTTGCAATACCAGAATGGCCCGTCTATTGCACTCTTTAGCAGGAAACGCCTCGGGGTAAAGGGTCTCAAGTGCCTCTTCTATGGCTTCTTTATGCACCTTTGATCTAGTGACCGCTGCAACTATTTCTAGACCAAGAAGGTCTTTACCTAAGAGACACCCTGCAGCAATGAAGTATGTTACTGCTACTCCACACGTGGAGGTCTCCCACCTCCTGCTAAATTCTCCCAGTTGCCAGTATGTACTGGCTGAAGCCATCAAACCCTCTGACATTGCAGTTCGGGCCTGTGATATACTGCCTATCATGCACCCATTGTAACCTGACAGAAGGGAAGCTAGTAGCTGTATCATGAAGCACTGGACCTCTGCTCCCATTTCTGAAGGTATTCTCCAAAACATTCTTGAGGATTTGCAGGAACGTAGGAAAGTGGGAAGTCATCAGTGTTAGGCAGAAACCTGTACAGTTCCCTTAGGGACCACTGCAAAAGATTTAAGACTACAGGTGTTGGCAGTAAACCCACTTGGTAGCAGTCTGATACAATAATACAAGCAAACACTGACCAGAGCTTTGGTATCAAAGTATATAATTCTTTATTTAAAAACACACTGTTGAAAACACTCCAGCACTCTTATTGTAAAATATTCTAAACACAGTTACTATTATAATATATACACCCATTTTTCCTTATCAGATAAGTCACTGTAAAACACCACTTATTTTCATACAGAGGTGAGCGCTTAACTAGATGGCACTCCAATAAGTTTGTGAGAAAGGGAGGGAAAAAGACAGAATATGGAAAGGTATACCACTCTGAGATTCAGGAACACTATTAGCAAGGCAGAAGAGTAAAAAGTCACTGGTGAGCCAAAGTCCAAAGGCTGGGCCTCCTCTTAGAGAGAGCAGAGCACAAATGCGCCCAAGATCACACAGTTACACTAGGCTTAGAAAGTCTTGCAGAGGGTTCAAAAAGAGTTTAGAGAGGCTTAGGAAAGTTTAGCCAGGGTGTCCCAGGCTAACCCAGGTTCGAAAGCCGGGGGCTAAATCTACCCCGTACAGTCAGTAGCAAGGGAAGCCAGGTGGGACACGTTACCTTAAGTGGGAAGAATCCTCCAGCGGTGGCAGTTGTTCCTGTTAATGGGTGCAAGTTGCGTCGTCGTCCATGGGAAGAGAAGATCTCGACTTGGAGGAAAGATGAAGGTCGTTGCACTACCAAGGAAGAAACCAACCGTGGAGTTTTCTGGTTAAAGGTGGTACCTTTGTTTCGCGGTCGTGGTAAAACGTGGTATCCCGGTTGCCGGTGTGCTTGGCACAGGCAAGGCGGCCACGAGGTACGTCGGGAAGGCGAAAAGACAGTGAAACTGGTTATCCCCACCAGTCAAAGGAAGAAGACTCTCCGGCGGGAGATCTTCTCTGTCGTTGGGAAAAGTGGTGAGGCAGTCCAGCAGGGCTCCACCGGTGGTGTCGTGGCAGGTCGGCTCAGCTTCTCCCTCGTCGGATTCTTAGGTCCTGTGGCAACTTCTGAAGTTCCAGTCCCCAAAGCCCTGCTTTTATGCAGCAAACCCCCATTCACTCAGCCTAGCTGTCACTCAAACATGCTAAGTGGTGAGCCGGCCGGCTCACCACTTGGGCCAATCAGGATGGAGTGCGACTTGAGTTGCCTAGGCAACTCAGTCCAGGGTGCCTAAATTCCCCTCCACCCCTCCTAAGTACCCCAGACAGAGTGGCACCACTTTGGAGGGCTTCTGTGGAGAAGCCTGCCAAAAAGTGGAACAAAGGACTCGACTTGGGTTGGAGTCACAGAAGAGAACACAAACGCCATTTTAGAATCAAGTTTTGGCAAAAAATACCAACCGGAGAATAAATATTAATTAAATAAACCGGCGGTATGTTCGAGGCTACCGTAAATAATTAAATAAAGATAGTAGTCTAAAACAATGGGAAATCCCATAGGAAAATATTCGCGGTTGGATATAAAAAGTAGTATCCACTGCCACCAGCCAAAACTCGATCAGGGGGGACGGAGACGTGCCCCCTCGACTAACAGATCCTGGGGCAATCGAATTGCCCCAGCCAGTACGTCCACAATATGATGGTTTGTACTGGTTCTGTTCAGAATTTAAGACTAGAAAAGTCAATGGTGACTTTACATGCCCTGGGAGACAGTAGTCAGTCCCAGGGTATGGAGTCTATACTGGGGGGTCACTATGACACCCCTGTGTCACTGCACTGAGGGTGCTGTGTAACACACATCACACAAACACATGAAGCCCTATGGGGTAAAAGACCCCATAGCCCATTAAACACATCTAGATCCAAAGAAACACACTCAAATCATGTCCAAGAGTGAGGGTAAAAGAGTCTCCTTAGTTCCTTACCTGCCTTCCTGGAGCTGCGTACTTGAAAGAACAACAAGGACATCTTTAGTGCGACACTTGCCTGTGAGTAGTATCCTGTTCGCAATCCATCGCTCACTCGGTCCAGTGAACACAGCATCTCGGCGCCGCATCCATCTCCGGAACGCCACAACATGGAAAGAAGAGAACGAAAAAACAATATTAGTAAGCGTTCCACATTTTCATTCAGAAAGCAGCAAGAACCATCAGACGCTTACCTGAATTCGAGCCGCTCTTGGTCAGCACCCGTTCCGGAACCTCACAACGACCTACTAAAGAGAGGAAAAACAGGTTAGCACATGAAAAGTTAAGAAGGCGCTGCGCATTGCGCATTTACTCACCGCTTAGTGCTCGCTCAGTCAGCCTCCATTCCGGGACATTACAGTGGCCTGCAAGAAAGAAGGAAGACGCAGGTCAGCGCAAGAAAAGACGAATAGCGCAGCGCATTGCGCATTCAATCACCTCTTCATGCTCAATCGCAATCAGTACGACAATAACCTCTTCCTGCACCTAGTAGAAGAAACGGAGACATTATCAAGGGACAGGAGAAAGAGAGAAGGACAGATTATCAAGACTGTAAAAATTGCGCACTTACCTTAGCGAACTGGAGTCACAGCAGGTCTGGACTGAAACATCAGAAACCGACCAGTTAGCTCCGATGCTAGGGCAGTTACGTGCTGAAGTACATTCAGCAAGGCAGGAGACCAACGCCCTGAGGAGGGAATTACGCACCGACGATTTGAGTAGGCAATTTCTCCAATCACAGACGGGAAAAGTACCGCTGTCTGGTAGTGTTTCATCAGTGCCAAGATCATCAGCCAATCCTGTACAGATAACCCTTCCTGGGGCAGTTCCTTTGGCCCCACCTGAACGATTCACAGGAGATCACAAGAAGTATGCAACATTTATGAACCAATGTCGCCTTCATTTCCTTTGTGGGCCTGGGGCCTTCCCTAACGACCAGTCACGGGTAGCTTTCGATCTATGTTGTTTGAGTGGAAGTGCTGCGGACTGGTCTGTACCATTCGTCAGTCAGGATGATCCTCTGCTACATGACTTCAGGGGTTTCCAGCAAGAGATGGAGAAGCTCCTCGCTCGTCGTACCCATGGACAGGCATTAGACAATTAACTTTTGTCCCTCCATCAAGGAAACCAAGACTTATTAACATATATAGCAACCTTCAACAGGCTTGTGGTTGAAGCAGGGTGGCCTGAAGAGAAAAGAACCACGTTATTCGATCGGGGCATACGGGGGGAGCTAAAAGATGTTCTTGCTCAAGTGGTTGATCCACCAAAAGACTGTGCAGAGTTTATTAATCTTGTTGTTCAGCTGGATCATAGGTTGCAAGACCGAAGAGCAGATCGGATTACACTGGACACCCGGGCTATGTATGTTCGATCAACAGAAAGTACGGTGGAACCAATGCAGATCGGTGGGGTAAGGGCCCCTTTAACTAAGGCTGAAAGAGACATGAGAAGGCAGCAGCAGTTATGTTTATACTGCGGAAAATCAGGCCATTTCCTTAAAGAATGTCCAGTGAAACCATCAAGGAGAACCGTTGGGGCCACAGAGAAAGAAAATACTAACAAGGAGTCGGAAAACTACCAACCCCGGCAAGTGTAGGGGTCCGTTTATCGAGCGAAGAAATTGAACTACAGACCTCCCATTTTGCGATGCCAGTGATCTTGATCAACCACCAGCAACCGTCTCGGATGCATGCCGTAGAAGCATACATAGACAGCGGAGCAGTTGGAAACTATATGGACCAAGATCTTGCAGCAAAGATGGAGCTTCCCTTATGGCAAAAGACGACCACTGAAACGGTCACCACCGTTGATGGTACGGAAGTAGCTTCCAGTCCAGTATCCCAATGTACAGCAGTCTTAACCCTTCTTTGCCAGGATGGACACAGGGAATCTATTACTTTCGACCTCATCAAGGCGCCTCTGTTTAGGTTAATCTTAGGGATGCCGTGGTTGGTTGCTCACAATCCTCAAATAGACTGGCATGCAAGGAAGTTGACCTATTCCGAAAGTTGTGCTCTCACTTGGTACCACAGAGAAAAGCAGCAAATAGATACAAGTACATCTGCTCATGGAACAGCGGCAATAATTCTGGGTGTAACCGGTTCCCTACCAAGTGAATACCAGGACTTTCAAGATGTATTTCAGAAAGAACAAGCTAATACCTTACCGCTGCACAGGCCATATGATTGTCAGATCGACCTGGTACCCGGTGCACAAATCCCTTGTGGTCGTATTTATGCACTCACCGAACCTGAAAACCAGCATTTGAAGTCTTATTTAGATCAATACCTGGCAAATGGTTTTGTCCGCCGATCCAAGTCACCAGCAGCCTCTCCTCTATTCTTCGTGCCGAAGAAGGAAGGTGATTGACGACTTGCATCGACTACCGCGCATTAAACCAAATCACTGTGAAGAATTGCTACCCACTCCCACTTATTCCGGAACTGTTAGATCAAGTCAAAGACACCCAAATCTATACTAAACTGGACCTTAGAGGAGCGTACCATCTTGTTTGAGTAAAAAAAGAGGACGAAAGAAAAACTGCCTTTTGTACCAAATATGGCCTATACGAATACCAGGTAATGCCCTTTGGGCTTTGCAATGCTCCCGCTGCATTCCAATATTTTATGAACGAGATCTTAAGAGAATTAATCGACGTTTGTGCCCTAGTCTACATTGATGATATCCTAGTGTATTCAGCTTCAAAACTCGATCACGTCAAGCATGTGCGCTCTGTTCTTGCAAAACTCTGCCAACATCAACTATATGCCAAACTTGAAAAATGCTCATTTCATGTCACCGAAGTGGAGTTCCTCGGTTTCGTCCTCACCCCAAAATGAATCCGAATGGACGTGCACAAAGTAGATGCCATTTTTAAATGGCCATCGCCAAATTCATTCAAAGGAATCCAGAGCATGCTGGGTTTTGCAAACTTTTACCGCAGATTCATCCCAGGGTTTTCTCACATAGTGCATCCGATTACATCATTATTAAGGAAAAAAAATAAGAAATTCCAATGGACAGAAGAAGCAGAGAAGGCCTTCCAAGAGCTCAAGGTGAGGTTCACTTCCGCCCCGATTCTACAACATCCTCGTCCGGATCTCCCTTACGTGGTGGAAACAGATGCCTCAAGCATGGCAATGGGAGCTGTTCTCTCACAAAGGGACCTAGAAACTGGTCAATTTCACCCTGTAGCCTTCTGGTCACATACGTTTTCACCACCCAAACTCAACTACGATATCACAGACAAAGAACTTCTAGCCATCAAGTCAGCCTTTAAAGCCTGGCGACATTATCTCCTAGGTGCCAGGTATACAATCACTAATACCTGATCATCGAAACCTACAATACCTAAAAACGGCAAAGGCTCAGTCTTCACGTCAACTACGCTGGGCCCTCTTCTTCGCGGAATACGATTATGTGATAACGTTTCGACTGGGAGTCAGAAACGGAAAGGCCGATGCCCTTTTCCATATGGGTATTGATGAGAAGGTATACATGACACCAGATCCAGTAGCCATCATTCCAAGTGATAAACTGCTGGGCCTTACTGCAACAATGACTGAGAGCGAACTGCAGGAGAAGATTCAACACTTGATGAGTCCTAAGCTATTACAAGAGTGGCGTACACAAGGAGAATACCATACAATTAAAGACCAACTACCGTACTTCAGGAACCATTTATATCTACCAAGTAAATAATTACAAGAACAAATCATCTTTGGCTATCACAACTCTTTAATTGAGGGTCATCCTGGAATTGCTAAAACTCTAGTCAAAGTAAAACAAAGCTACTGGTGGCCCACTTGGCGCACGGATGTTATTCAATTTATCCTATCCTGCAGAGTGTGTGCACAAAATAAATCACCAAAGCAAAAACCAGATGGACTCCTTCGACCATTAGAAATTCCACCGGCACCCTGGCATACATTGTCTCTCGATTTCATCATCGACTTACCTCCCAGTCAAGGATTCAACACCATCCTAGTGGTCGTGGACTTTTTTTCAAAAATGGCACATTTCGTTCCTTTTAACGGTCTCCCGAATGCATCTAGCCTGGCAAAGGTATTTCTTGAACACATCGTACGGCTACATGGGTTTTCTTCGGTGCCGATCTCAGACCGAGGTACCCAGTTCGTGTCCAACTTCTGGAGGAAGTGCTGTTCTATGGCCCAAATCGATATACGATTATCCACTAGTCACCATCCCCAAACGGATGGTCAAACAGAAAGAATGAACCAAACACTCAAACAATACTTACGTTGTATGCTACATCAAGTGGAAGGAAGTTGGAAGGACTTGTTATGGATAGCAGAATATGCCTAGAATAATTCTTTACACACCAGCACTGGGCAGACTCCATTCTATACCATATATGGCAGACATCCACACACTTCCGAACTAGATGTTCCAACTACTCTAGAAATGGCAGCAATTAAAACCTTACACACGATCATTTCTCAAACCTTTAAAAAGGCAGCCGAACATTTACTCCAAGCCAAGAACCGACAAAAGAAATTCGCTGACCAGCATTGTGGAAAGGCTTCCAATTACCAAGTTGGAGATGAAGTATGGTTAGCATCAAAACATGTGCCCATAAAAGGAACCCGGACCTTTCGCCCATGATACCTAGGTCCTTTTACTATCAAATCTGTAATAAATCCAGTGGCTGTTAAGCTAGCCCTACCATCCAATATGCAGATTCATCCTGTGTTCACGTATCTCTTCTGAAACCTGTCCAACCTGGTACTCGTGTTACAACACCACCAAAACCAGTAGTAATCAGTGGAAAACCGGAATTTGAGGTTAAAGACATCCTGGATCCGAAATACACCAGGGCTAAGCTATACTATCTAGTAGATTGTAAAGGATATGGCCCGTAGGACAGAACGTGGGAACCTTGTGAGTACGTCCATGCACCACGCCTGATAAAACGGTCCCATCGGAATCACCAAACCAGACAAGGACCAGGCAAAAGAACTACCGTGAGAGGGGCCTTGGGGGGTCAGAGGGGGCAGTGCTGTCACAATCCCTACCCCCAACCCTCATAGGCAAGTCAGCCTACTCTTTGGACCCAGGTTAGGGTCTCCTGTTGTGGCCCCAAAGGCCTTGCATCTCACCAAAGACTCACCTGGACTCAGTCCTGGCGCCTCTGGCGCCAGGCTCATACTCCATGTGAAGGTAACATGGGGGCCTGGACTTTGTAATGGGCTTGGCCCAACATGGAGGCTCCCACATAGCTCAGTTCCAGGACTGAGCTATGCGGTCAGGTGTTTTGGGTGTGGTCTGGCTTTGGGATACCTGAGGCTATATAAGCCACGTCCGCAGAGAAACACATTTCGCGTTACTCTGCGGTTAGTAGCCTGACGCTCACCGTGTTCAGCTCAATCTCCTGAGTGTTTTACCTGCCTTCCTGGAGCTGCATACCTGAAAGAACAACAAGAACATCTTTAGTGCGACACTTACCTGTGAGTAGTATCCTGTTCGCAATCCATCGCTCACTCGGTCCAGTGAACACAGCATCTCAACGCCACATCCATCGCCGGAAGGCCGCAACCTGGAAAGAAGAGAACGAAAAAACAATATTAGTAAGCGTTCCATATTTCCATTCAGAAAGCAGCAAGAACCATCAGACGCTTACCTGAATTCGAGTCGCTCTTGGTCAGCACCCGTTCCGGAACCTCACAACGACCTACTAAAGAGAGGAAACACAGGTGAGCACATGAAAAGTTAAGAAGGCGCTGCGCATCGAGCATTTACTCACCACTTAGTGCTCGCTCATTCAGCCTCCATTCCGGGACATTATAACGACCTGCAAGAAAGAAGGGAGACACAGGTCAGTGAAAGAAAAGACGAATCACGCATTCACTCACTGCCTCATGCTCAATCCCAATCAGTACGACAATAAACTCTTCCTGCACCTAGGAGAAGAAACAGAGACATTATCAAGGGACAGGAGAAAGAGAGAAGGACAGATTGTCAAGACTGTAAAAACAGTGCACTTACCTTAACAAACTGGAATCACAGCAGGTCTGGACTTGAACAGGGCCCGCACCAGTGAAGTAACTAGGTTGCGACGCGCCCACTCCAGCAACACGCCCCTGCATCAAGAAGCAGGACAGAGAGCGCATCATAGAAAAAGGCAAGGTGAGGCAAAGGCTTAAGGGGAAGGTTTGGTCCTCAAGGGAGGTGGGAGCCAAGCAACAAGAGACAATAGGGTTTTAAATCCGATATTCCTGTATTGCAGGCCCAATCCCCAGCTGAACAAATTCCAAGGGAGGGGTTAGAGAGTGCGAGTGGTCCAACCAGGGCTAATTGGGGTCCCTGTGGATATCAGGTGAGCGTTACACATACGACCGCGGTATTACCTTTGGAAGCGCTGAAAGGGGCTACAGGTTGTTTTGCCATCACGTTAGCAAATGGAAGTGGATGTGCCGGTCTAGTTTTGAATTGCAAGATGGCGCCGCCCTGCATTTACTCTCGTCACTCATCCACATTGGAGTGTGCAACCCTGCCATCAGTTTCAGCTAATATTTTTCATTTTCATATTCCTCTGCTGCCTTTTGCCTTTTTGCTTCTGTTTACCTTCTGGATGCCTTGATTGCTTGATTCCACGCTGCTCCTTGCTGCATGTGCCTTCTTTCTGCTTTGCTTACCACTCTGCATTACTGAACTTTTCCATCTCTGCTACCGGCTCCACCATTGCAATTTTCTCCATCTCCAGACATTCAAATTTACTGCAGACTCTACCTTTGCCATTACTGGGCTTCCTTATTACATCTAATATCCTAGATACTCGTATATACTCAACCACCTAGTTGAAGCTCAATTGAATACCGGGACAATTTGCACAGTCGGCCATCTAAGGTCGAAAGATCCTTTCTTTTTTTTCCAACATTATTTTTATTATTTTTGGCATAACAAGTCATACAGGTTCTCTGAGTGTTACATGCTTAGTAAGCTTGTTATAGGATTAGAGAGAGGAAAACAACACTGGATGTAACTGAGTCTTAACAAATTATGCATTTTCTTCAAAAACAGAATTGTTAATAACAACTGAGGAGGGTGGAAGGGGAGTGGGGGACATGGAGTTCTATACACAATAGGAACAGAAGACTGCTTAGTTCAACGGTGGGGTCGTTTCAGAGGATCAGGGTGACTCTCCGGCTGGGTTAAGGGCGGGTTCTTCGAAACAGCCTCTGCAAGTTAGGGAGGCTAGATTGATTGGCTATCAGTAGCTCAGGGGTGTGGAGGCACCCAATCGCGCCTCAAGCCTAGTTTTAGTCTTGTTCTTTTCAGTCCTGGGTTTCCATCCAGCGCAGAGTTGGGGGCTGTCTTGCCACCCCTGGGAATTGTTGCACATAGTCTGTGTTAGGCAGAAACCTGTGCAGTTCCCTTAGGGACCACTGCAAAAGATTTAGGACTACAGGTGATTGGTAGTAAACCCAATTGGTAGCAGCCTGTACCACCCAGATGTACCTGGTAGCTGTGGCTGAGCAGTCAGACTTCTCTCAAGATGAGTTAGGCAGTATATAGAGTATACACAATAGGTACAGAGATACAGTAGCACAAGCAAACACTGACCAGAGCTTTGGTGTAAAAGTATATAATTATTTATTTAAAGACACACTTGTAAATGACACTAGCACAAAGAGGTAAATAAATTCAACACACAGTCACTATTATATATATATATACAACCCTAATTACTTATTAGACAAGTCTTAATGAGAAACGCCACTTATTTTCAGACAGAGGTGAACGCTTAACTTAAGATGGCACTCTAATAAGATGTTAAAAAGGGAGGGAAAAAGGCAGGGTTATGAAAACACACAAATTTCAATACTTTTCTGAGGCAGGTTAGGCAAAGTCTACTGGAGAGCAAGGAAGTTCAAATGCCAGGCCCATTCTTAGAGAGAGCAAGCGAAATGTCTCCAGGATCACACATGGGGTTATGCCCAAAGAGTCTTTATAGAAAGTTCACAAAAGATTGAGATCAAGTCAGGAAAAGTTAGTTAACAGGTCCCAGGCTAGCCCAGGCTAGAAAGTCGAGGATTTACTGTCACCCCGAACGATCTGTCGCAAGGGAAGCCAGGCGGGACACAGTACCTGAAAGTGGGAAGAACGCTCCAGCTGGGGCAGTTGTTCCTGGCAGCGGTTGCAAGTTGGTGTTTCGTCCAGAGGAAGAGGAGGTCTCAATGTGGAGGAAATCTGAAGGTTGTTGCGCTGCCAGGGAAGAAACCAGCCGCAGAGTTTCCCGGTTACAAGGTACCACCCGTTTTCTTCACGGTAGTGGTAAACCGTGGTATTCCGGTAGCTGGGGTGTTTGCCACGGGCAAGGCGACCACGGGATGGTCCATGAAGGCAAAAAGACGGGCAAACTGGTTATCCCCACCAGTCAAAGGAAGAAGACTCTCCGGGATGGAGATCTCCTCTGTCGTTGGGAAAAGTGGTGAGACGGTTCAGCAGGGCTCCACCGGTGGTGTCGTCGTTGCAGGTCGGCTCGGCTTCTCCCTCCTCGGATTCTTTAGGTCCTGTGGTGACTTCTGAAGTTCCAGTCCACAAAGCCCTGCTTTTATGCAGAAAACCCCCATTCATTCAGCCTAGCTGTCACTCAAACATGCTGAGTGGTGAGCCGGGCGGCTCACCACTTGGGCCAATCACACAAGAGTGCGACTTGAGTTGCTGAGGCAACTCAGTCCAGGGTGCCTAAACCCCCTCCCACACCCCCTGTACGCCCAGACAGAGTAGCACCACTTTTGGAGGCTTCTGTGGAGAAGCCTGCCAAAAAGTGGAACAAAGGGCTCGACTTGGAGTCACAGAAGCGAACACAAACGCCATTTTGGAACCAAGTTTCGGCAAAAATTACCAACCGGTGAATTTATATTAATTTAATAAACCGGCGGTATGTTCGAGGCTATATTAAAAAGTGGTAGCCTGGAACAATGGGAAAATCCCATAGGAATATATTTGCGGTCGAATATAAAAAGTAGTATCCACTGCCACCAGCTGAAACTCGGTCGGGGGGGACTGGACAGTGCCCCCTCGAACAACAGACCCCGGGGCAATCGAATTGCCCCGACCAGTACGTCCACAATAGGATGGTTTGTACTGGTTCTGTTCACAATTTGAGACTAGTAAAGCCAATGGCGACTTTACATGCCCTGGGAGACAGTAGTCAGTGCCAGGGTATGGAGTCTATGTTTGGGGGTCGCTACGACACCCCTGGGTTACGGCACGGAGGATGCTGTGTAACCCACATACCAAAAACACATGAAGCCCTATGGGGTAAAGGACCCCATAGCCCACAAAACACATACAAAGTCAAAGTAACACCTCAAATCATGTGTAAGAGTGGGAGGCGAAGAGTCTCACTCTTAGCAGGAGAAAAAAAATAATAAACTCCAAAAATCCAGCAAAGCTGCTGGGGAACTCACTAGGTTTGGGAAATTAGCCTTTACAGAGAATTCTCCCTAACACTCGCCGCCCCCCCCACAGACTAAGGGACAGGAGGATTTAATCCACTCCTGGATGAATCTCATACCTCTAGTCGATGACATACATCCTAGAGAGACCATCAGCATTTTGGTGGTGACACCCTGACCTGTGCTCAATGGTGAAATCAAACCCTTGCAGGCAGATTGACCATCTCAATAGTTTTGGATTTTCCCCTTTCATTTGCATCAACCATCTCAAGGGTTGGTGGTCAGTCTGAATGACAGAAGTATGGCCTTAACTTCTTCAGTGCCCACACAATAGCAAAACATTTTCTTTCGATAGTTGGCCACCTTGTCTCAGGATCCTTCAGCTTTCTGCTGATGAAGCAAATGGGGTGCCCCCTACCTTTCTCATCCAGTTGGCTAAGGACTGCACCTATACCTACATTAGAAGCATCTGTCTGCACAATGAAAGTTTGGTGGTAGTCAGGAGCTCTCAATACTGGTGCTTGGCAAAGAGCTTTCTTCAGGTTTTCAAAGGCCTGATTGCATTCCTCATTCCATTTGACCTTCTTAGGGAATTTTGGAGAGGAGATTACATTCAGTGGAGAAGCTATGATCCCATAGTTCTCTATGAAATTCCTGTAATACCCAGTGAGGCCTAGGAAGGCTCTCACCTGAGTTTGAGTAGTAGGTGTTGTCCAATTTTGCACAGCTTCAATCTTACTGATCAAAGGCCTTATTTCTCCACCTCCTACCTCATGCCCAAGGTAGACCACCTTATTCTGTCCAATCTGGCATTTACTTGCCTTTATGGTCAGATTGGTTTGTCCAAGAGCCTGCAAAACATGTCCTAAGTGGTTCACATGTTCTTCCCAGGTTTGGCTGAATACTGCAATGTCATCCAAGTATGCCATGCAGAAGTCCTCCATCCCATTCAGAACTTGGTTCACCATCCTTTGGAATGTAGCAGGTGCATTTTTCAGTCCAAAAGGCATAACCTTAAATTGGTATAAGCCAACTGGGGTAGAAAAGGCAGTTTTCTCCTTGGCATGGTCTGTCAGGGCTATTTGGCAATAGCCTGACGTAAGGTCAAATGTGCTGAGCAACTTGGCTGAACCAAATCTATCCACCAACTCATCTGTCCTTGGCAAAGGGTGGGCATCAGTCGTAGTGACTGCATTAAGAGTTCTATAGTCCACACAGAATCTCAATTCTTTGGATCCTGCCTTTGGTACTAACACAACAGGGCTAGAACAAGGACTAGTAGAGGGCTCTATTACCCCAAGATCAAGCATCTTCTTGACCTCCCCTTTGATGTGGGTCCTTACATTCTCTGACATTCTATATCCTCTTCTTTTGACTGGCAGACAGTCACCAGTGAGTATATCATGCTGTCCCCACGGGGTCAAGCCTGGTGAAAGTGAGAACAGAGAGGCAAACTGATTTAACATAGCATTGCACTCTTCTTGTTGCTCAGGTGTCAGATTTGAAGAGAGATTTACTCCTTCAATCTTTTCGTCCAAGGGTAAGCCTCTGAGGAGATCAGGGAGAGCTTCACTCTCTTCTTCCTCTTCTGTTGAAGCTAGAAGCAAGGCTCCTACTTCAGGCCTGGAGACATACGCCTTTAGTCGGTTGGTGTGGAAGACTCTGGGAGCCTCCTTGGGATTGCCCAAGTCCACCAGATAGTTTACCTCTCCAAGTTTACCCACAACCTTGAAGGGCCCCATCCATTTATCTTGCAAGGCCCTCTGCCTTGTTGGGATCATAACTAGAACTAGCTGGTCTTGAGTGAACTCAACCATGTTAGCCTTTTGGTCATGCCAATGTTTGACCAAAGCTTGCCCAGCTTTCAGTTTATCACTTGCTTCTGCCATCATTTGTGACATTCTCCTCCGGAGACCTATCACATAGTCAGTCACTCTGACTGGCTTGGGGGAAGGAGCACTCTCCAACCCTCCTTAATCAGGGCCAATGGACCTCTGACCGGGTGGCCATAAAGAAGTTCAAAGGGAGAATAACCTACTCCCTCCTGAGGGACTTCTCTATAAGCAAAGAGAAGGCATGGCAATAGAAGGTCCCACTTTCTTTTAAGGGGATCTTCTAACGCACCTATCATGCTCTTCATGGTTCTGTTGAACCTTTCTACCAATCCATTTGTCTGAGGGTGGTAGGCGGTAGAGAACTTGTAAGTAACTCCACAGGTTTTCCACATGGCTTTCATGTAGTGGGACATTAAATTTGACCCCCTGTCAGAGATTACTTCCTTAGGAAATCCAACCCTGGTAAAAATACCAAGGAAGGCCTTAGCCACAGCCTGAGCTGTAACAGTCCTCATAGGAATTGCCTCACGGTACCTAGTAGCATGGTCTACTACAACAAGGATAAACCTGTTGCCTGAGGAGGTTGGGGACCAACAATGTCAATCCCTACCCTCTCAAATGGGACTCCCACAACTGGGAGAGGCACTAAAGGTGCCACATTCTTGGATCCAACATTACCAGAAGTCTGGCAGGCATGGCAGCTCTTGCAAAACGTATCTACCTCAGCCCCCATCTTTGGCCAATAAAAGTAGAGTGAGAGCCTTTCCTTGGTCGTTTTGAAGCTCAAGTTACCAGCCAAAGGAATCTCATGGGCCAGTTGCAAGAACTGTTGTCTGTTTTCTTGAGGTACTACAAGCCGTTTGTAGTCTCCAGGTGCAGACTCAGTTGGTTCACTGTAGAAGAGACCATCTCCCCAGTGCAACCTATACTTCCCAGGCTCTTGCCCATCAGCCTGAGAAGCTGCCTGTTGGCGAAGACCTTCCAGAGTTGGACATTCTCTCTGTCCCTTACCGAAGTCTGCCCTGTTGGGTTCACCTTCTGCCAGTAAAGACTGCAGCTCAGGATGGTCAACAGGATCCAGATCTCCAATGAGTTCTTGGCCTTCCACTAGCTCTTCCTCAGAGTGTAGCTCCACCATACAGGGCTGTACCTCCCTCTCAGCCTCAGCTGGAGGTGGAGTTACAGGTGTAACTTTGGACAACCTAGGGGAAGTCCTTGTTGGAAGCACTGGAGTGCTTGCTGTTGGCTCTTTCTTGGATCTTGGGTTTCCCCTTTGCTTCTTGTTGTTCAGTGATAGCAAGTTGTAACTCCAGTGGGGTAGGAGTGATATCTTTCTTCATCATCTCCTTGGGAGTACCTCTCATGGTTCTCTCCCTTGCAGGTTTGGTGAGCTCCTGTAACCTTTTCCTAGGAGGTCTGGGGGTATGTGACACAACTCCAAGAGCTTTCAGGTCATTACCCAACAGAACCCTTCCTGGTACCTCACTTTGTATGCTGACAGGTATCTTCACAGTCATGTCATTACACTGGATGAGAACTGGTAATTGGGAAGCATCTGCACAGGCCCTCCAGCTAACTTGGTGAGGCGTTTGGGTGCCTTAGCAACATCCTCAGCCTGAAAAAAAGATTTATCCACTGCAGTTATGCTGGCTCCAGTGTCCCTAATGGCGGAGTCTCCTGACCATTCACCTGGACACTGTCCTTATAATACTCTTTAGTATTATCTGGGATAGAGTTATAGACATCTAAATTCAGTTGTTCCCACAGACCCAGAGACACTAAAGAAACACTGGCTGAGACTCCAATGGGTTCATCAGCCAGCAGTAGAAAGCTTCCACTTGCCATTTGTACTTCCTCCTCTGGAGTGAAGGCTAAGGAGACAAGCTGGACCCCTGAAGGTTTACCCTTACATCTAGGATCTCCTTTCACGTGGTCAGGCGAACCACAAACATAGCATTTACCAAATGCTTTCTGGAAGGGTGGCTTGCTCTGACCTCCTTCTGGTTTACCACCAGAGGGCACACTACTCTGATTTGGTTTCTCTTGTGGCTTACCCTTATTGTTCTGTTTGGGGCCCTCTTTGGGATTGGAATTATTAGAATTCTCTTTGGAGTCCTTTTTTGGCTGTTTCCCCTCATTCTTTTTCTGAGTTACCCCAGAGTCCTTGTGAGTAGCCCTGTTGGCAACCCACAAGTCAGCAGCCTTAGCTAGTTTCCTGTAATCTAATTCCTTTGAATCAGCCAAGTGCTGTCTGAGCTCAGGAGAGCAGGCATCATAAATTGACTCCAACATCACAAGATTCTTCATCCCCTCATAAGTGTTCACTTTGTAACCCTTAATCCATCCCTCTAAGTTCTTCAAACTTTGACTCACCCAGGTAGCCCAAGGGGTACCAACATTCTTTTTGAGGGTCCTAAACCTCTTAAGGTACTGGGAAAGGGTCTTCCCAAATCTATCTATCAAAGCTAGTTTCACACATTCATAATCCTTCTTATCCTCCTCCCCCATTTCCATTACCACATCAGTTGCAACAGGGGGAAGCCTAGAGAACAACCAGGGAAGTAACTCATTCCCTGTGTTGTCCTGGAGCCCATGATTATACTCAAACAGAGACAACCAATCTAACACATCCAATTTAGGCTCATACATACCAATCAATTCCTTAGGCATCTGGGGTCTTTTAGGACTGGAACTTCTAGAGGAGTCAGAGAGAGAAGCATTGTCGACAGATAATTTCTTCATTTCTAGCTCATGCTTGAGATCCATTTCCCCTAGCCTGAGTTCTTGATTCAGTTCCTGGTGTCTTTGTTCAGCCTGAGTATTCAGTCTCTTGAATTCTAATTCAAGTTTCATTTTCTCTAGCTCAAGATATTGAGGACTAAGTGTGGGACCTGGCAAAGGTCCAGTAGGTACAGCTGGCAGAACAGGCAGAGGCCTAGGGGGGACAGTCACAGCAGCCTCACCCTCCTCTTCTGACTCTTCCTCAAGATTATCAACATTTTGATCAACATAAATCTCTAAACTGTTATCTACAGTTTCTGGCATGGTAGGTTCCTCTGAACCATCATCCAGACTTTGGTTAGCTAACAACCTTTCTTTCAATTCCATTTTCTTGCCTTTAGTCAGGAGATTCTTATGCTTACAGAGAACTCTTAAACAATCAGCAGTTTTTGTAGCAAGGGACTCTTGACTATAATTTTCCATAGTTGACATGTTAGAAAGATTACTTTTTCAGTGCTAAGCTTTGTGGTTAGTTACACTAAGGTCTCTTAAAGCACTCGAAAATGTATACTCAATACAAATCCCACCGCTGTACACCAGTGTTAGGCAGAAACCTGTGCAGTTCCCTCTGGGACCACTGCAAAAGATTTAAGACTACAGGTGTTTGGCAGTAAACCCACTTGGTAGCAGTCTGTACCACACAGATTCACTTGGTAGCTGTGGCTGAGCAGTCAGACTTCCCTCAAGAAGAGTTAGGCAGTATGCAAAGTATACACAATAGGCACTCAGATACAATAGCACATGCAAACACTGACTAGAGCTTTGGTATCAAGGTATATAATTATTTATTTAAAAACACACTAATTGAAACACTCCAGCACTATTATTGTAAATCACTCTCAACACAGTTACTATTATGATATATACATCCCTTATTCCTTATCAGACAAGTCTTAGTTAACACCACAGCAGTCCCCACCACCCTCTGGAGGAGCAGGAGCTCCAGATCTAGTCCCTGCAGGAGCAGTGGACACTCTGAGCCAGCCACCTCATTTACCATGACCATCAGAGGCATATGGTAAGCGCCGCTGCCCCCGCGCTTCGCTCCTTGTAAAAAGCGCTACGGCAGCCTGTGCATTGAATTTATTTGCAATACTGCACGAAATTGCCCAACCACTCCATGAGGAGCACCAGAAAGCTCCAGGAAGCCCAAGCCACCATTAAGGTACACGAGGTACCTGGTAACTCCAAGATGGCCGCCCAATCGATTCCCGAAGCCCTTCCACCCAACTGAGCCTTTTGCAGCCATCTGATTGGCCACCGGGCCCTTCTCTTCCCCCACTGGCTGCCGGCAGGCGAAGCCGGCCCACTCACTCTAAGGCCCACGGGAAATAAGGCCAACACCTGTTTGTGCCTGTTTGCTGCCGATTCTGCCTCTGCCAGCCCCCCTGGCCCACACAGGAGAGCACCAGACCTTGAATATAGACACTCATTCTCCTTATACCATGGAAATACCTCCTGCACGACCAACGCTAAGCATGCCGGAAATGTACATTAAGGTTGGCATTACTAACACAGAACTTTAAAGTGGAATTTTAGCTGTTCTTTTAGTTGCGCTTTGCAACTGCATACTTTTAGGTTAAAGCTGCATTTAGGTGGGCTTTGATTCACATTTTGCAACTGCCTCTTCAGATTAACTGTTAAAGTGGAATTTAGTTACATAGGCCCCATTGCCATATCCTATCTGTAGTGTACTATCAACACATGAACCTGCATAGAGCTGCTGATACTTAAACTGAGATGAGATAAAATTACACCTAGTCACGCCTGACGCTCCTAGCCTGCCACACCAGCTACTAGCGCACCTTGTATCTCAACTGGTCTGCTAGGCGTAGCTAGCCTGCTTGGACTAAGTCAGCTAGCATGTACTCTCTAAAACCAAACAAACTAAAGATCGCTGCACTAGATAGGACAGCTAAGCTACCTCTCTACGCCGCCTCCCTCATCATACTAGCGGCACTATCACTCCCCTACCTTATCATGTCCATCTCTCAACAAACCATAGGACCTATAGCAAACCAGTATCAAGAAGATACTATTACATATAGGCCTCGTAGTACCGTAGACAGAAACCTCAAACTTCGTGCACGCCTAGCGAAATTGTACGAACTACCAGAAAAGCAAATTGAACAACTAAACCTCCTAAAAAAGAACATACAGCCGAAATTAACTACAGAATACTCCAGGAAAGTTCATATCCCTAAAAGACCTACACAAAAATGTTCCAAACCTACCATTATAGCAAGTACCACGCTCACCAAACACCATCTCAAAGGTGTGTTCATAAATGCTAGGTCCTTAATCGCCCATGCAACAGAAATTTCAGATATTGTTCTTGCAGACCAACTAGACTTCCTGGCCATATCAGAATCATGGCTGAACAATGCAGCGTGTCCCGCCCTCTCATTAGCAGTTCCCGACAATTACACCATCATACGAGCAGATAGACACACCTCCCGAGGTGGAGGTCTAGCCATCATAGCCAAGATCAGTCTTGACATGAGAATCTCTACATCCCCTATCACGAAATCTTGTGAATGCCTCTCGGTCAAAATCGCCACCACTAGCTCCCAAACACTAAACATTGTCCTGGTCTACAGACCTCCAGGTCCTATTGGAACCTTTGCTGAGGACCTCTCCACCACCCTGTCCAACAATTTGAAAAGCACCTCCCATACAATAGTGCTAGGTGATTTTAACCTAGGCTACAATGACACTAAGGACACCCAGTCTACAGCTACTGCTCTGATCCTAAAAGAATTGGGTTTCGCCCAAAAAGTGAACCTTCCCACTCATAACAAAGGTCGCACCCTTGATTGGATAGCTGAACACAATTGTGGAGTAACCATCACAGACCCTATCCCCAGATCTGGACAGACCACTATCTACTACTATTCACAGTTGCCACTAACTCAGTCACAGCCAAGTCCACACCTGCCCCTCCTATACCCACGAGGAACAAAAAGTTGATGACCACGGAAAAACTGTTGCCCATCATACTTCCACAACTAAACTCGCTACCAGCCAACACTGATCCTAATGTGCTAGTTGATCACTTCAATGAAACTATGAATACAGCCCTTGACCACATAGCACCACTCAAATTACGTACTAGCAAACCAAAAAAACATCTCAACTCATGGTTCACCCATCATCTAAAAAATCTCAGGTTAACCAAAAGAAAACTAGAATCCATATGGAGACTCACTCCTACAGCAGAAAACAAACTGAACCTTGCAAAGGTATCCTCCCAATACAAAAAAGATATCCTACTAGCCAAACAGGAAACATACAATACCAGAATATCCCAATCCAAATCAAGTGTCAGAGAACTGTTCAGTATCCTAAAAGAGCTGGAAACCCCTATCACTCCCCAAGATAACTGCACCAAGGACAAAAAATGGTGCTCAGACATTCAGTTTGCCCTTACCAACAAAGTAGTCAACCTTCAAACCAAAATCGCCCTTAAAAAAAGCATCTCTCACACCACATGGCGCTCTCACCTCAGCACCCTTACCTAAACCTAAACAAATAACACGTTTCTGCTTCTCCAAGGTATCCACCATTGAAGTCGAAAAAGTTATCCTGGGACTCAAACTGTCCAACTGTAAAGGCGATCAATGCCCTGCCCAACTAATTAAAGATGCTGCAAGAGAATTATCGCCATTGATAACCAAACTCCTCAACTCATCCTTCACCACCGGCACTGTACCGAATAACCTGAAAGAGTCGTGGGTCCAGCCACTCCTAAAGAAGCAAACCCTCGACCCGGCAATTCCCACCAATTTTAGGCCTATCACGACCGTGCCCTTTCTCCTAAAAAAATTTAGACAAAGTGGCATACATGCAAATACAAAACTTCCTTGAATCCAACCAGCTGCTCGGAACCCGCCAATCTGGATTCCGCCCACAGCATGGTACCGAGACTGCCCTTATCGATCTCAAGGCCCAAATAGATCAATGTAGGGACAATGGCCAAGCAGCCTTACTCCTCCTGCTAGACCTCTCAGCAGCTTTCGACTTAGTCGACCATACAGTCTTATGCAGCCACCTAGACTTGGCTGCTCACTTCTCCAAAGAGGCCATAATATGGATCAAATCCTTCTTGAGTAACCGCACCATGAGAGTCTTCTCTCCATCAGCCTCAGCTAACCCGATCCCCATAACCTGTGGCGTGCCCCAGGGATCCTGTGTTTCACCAACCCTCTATAACATATTCACAAAGCCACTTTTCGACGAAATGGATCATTTGGGTATCGCCTACACCAACTATGCAGACGATACCCAGATCCTCCTTCCGCTTTCAGGCGATTACGTCGTGGACCTGGCTTTAGTGAATAAAATCTACAGCATCGTTCAGGCATGGTGGCCACTCATGGATTATGCCTGAACGACGACAAAATCCTAGGCACCCCGACTCACACAACTAAACTTAACCCCGACTATGCAAGCTTCATCATAGACGGTAATAATATCAAGGTGGCAAAGGAAGTCAAGACCCTAGGTTTCTACCTTGACGCCACTTTAAACTTTGTCAAGCAAGTCAATTCCCTAGCCTCATCGACGGCATATACTTGCAAACTCATTAGAGCCAGCAAACAATTCCTCTCCACAGACAGCTGCATCACACTTGCCAGAGCCCTCATACTGTCCAAACTGGACTATTGTAATGGTCTCTACATTGGGGCTAACAAACAGACCATCCACAAAATCCAGGTCCTCCAGAATAATGCCCTTAGAGCTGCTCTCAAGATAAACAGAAAAGAGCATATCTCCTCTATAAGAAGGGAATATAAATGGCTATCCACTCAGGACAAAATCCAACTTAAAATTGCCTCCCTTACTCACAAGTGTCTTAATAACATGGCACCACCCTACCTCATGGACAGGATACACCTGAGAACCTCATCTAGACCTACAAGAATGGCCAATGCGAACTGCCTTCATGTCCCTCGCTTTAAACGTACCACTATTGGAGGACATAGCTTCGCAGTCAGAACAGCTCAGCTGTGGAACTCATTACCACATGACATTAGAGAACCCCAGCCCTTCCTGAAATTCAGGCAGAATTTGACCAAGTGGCTGAGAGCCAATGACAACTAATTACTCTGACCTACCAGACCCGACTGTCCTCACTGGCGATCCACCTGCATGCCCCCAGTACCATTACCTCGGTCGGTATTTACACCAATGTATATTACTGTATTTATTCCACTGTATATGTCCTTTATACCCTCACCTGTATCACCTGCTTGCTGGACCTATTTCCTGCCTTGTACATATTTTGTTTATTGTACACTGTATTATGACCACTCACATGTAACTGTACATATTTTCTTTATCTATTGCATACTGTACTATGACCATGTAGATATACCTGCAACGAAGTTGAGCATATTCTTGTCTTGTGCGCCCTGATGCTCCAGGGCAAGGCGCGCCTTACAAATAATAAACTAAACTAAACTTATTTCCAGACAGAGGTGAGCGCTTAACTATAGATGGCACTCCAATAAGTTAACGGAAAAGGGAGGGAAAAAGGCAGAATATAGGAAAATACACCACACTAATCTTTAGGAACTCTTAAGCAAGGCAGGAAAGTCAAAAGTTACTTGTGAGCCAAAGTCCATAGGCCGGGCCCACTCTTGGAGAGAGCAGGGCACAAATGCACCCAAGATCGCACAATGACAAAAGGCTTAAAAAGTCTTGCAGGGAGTTCAGAAAGGTTTTAGTTAGGCTCAGAAAAGTTTAGCCAGGGTGTCCCAGTCTAACCCAGGTTCGAAAGTCGGGGGCTAAATCTACCCCGTACAGTCGGTTGCAAGGGAAGCCAGGCGGAACACGGTACCTTATGTGGAAAGGATCCTCCAGCGGGGGCAGTTGTTCCTGGCAGCGGGTGCAAGTCACAGCGTCGTCCAGTGGAAGAGAAGATCTCGATGTGGAGGAAAGATGAAGGTCGTTGCATTGCCAGGGAAGAAACCAGCCGCAGAGTTTTCTGGTTAAAGGTACTACCCTTTGATTCGCGGTAGTGGTAAAACGTGGTATCCCGGTTGCCGGGGTGCTTGGCACAGGCAAGGCGGCCACGAGATGCTCCAGGAAGCGAAAAAGGAAGCAGACTGGTTATCCCCACCAGTCGAAGGAAGAAGACTCTCCGGGCTGGAGATCTCCTCTGTCGTTGGGAAAAGTGGTGAGAAGGTCCAGCAGGGCTCCACCGGTGGTGTTGTCGTAGCAGGTCGGCTCAGCTTCTCCCTCGTCAGATTCTTAGGTCCTGTGGCGACTTCAAAAGTTCCATTCCTGAAAGCCCTGCTTTTATGCAGAAAACCCCCATTCACTCAGCCTACCTGTCACTCAAACATGCTAAGTGGTGAGCCGGCCGGCTCACCACTTGGGCCAATCAGGACGGAGTGCGACTTGAGTTGCCTAGGCAACTCAGTCCAGGGTGCCTAAATCCCCCTCCACCCCTCCTAAGTACCCCAGACAGAGTGGCACCGCTTTGGAGGGCTTCTGTGGAGAAGCCCGCCAAAAGTGGAACAAAGGGCTCAACTTGGGTTGGAGTCACAGAAGCGAACACAAACGCCATTTTAGAACCGAGTTCTGGCAAAAAATACCAACCAGAGAATGAATATTAAATAAATAAAGCGGCGGTATGTTGGAGGCTATAGGAATTAAATAATTAAAGTTGGTAGCCTCGAACAATGGGAAATCCCATAGAGATATATTCGCAGTCGAATATAAAAAGTAGTATCCACTGCCACCAGCCAAAACTCGATCAGGGGGGACGGAGACGTGCCCCCTCGACTAACAGAGCCCGGGGCAATCAAATTGCCCCGGCCAGTACGTCCACAATATGATGGTTTGTACTGGTTCTGTTCAGAATTTGAGACTAGTAAAGTCAATGGTGACTTTACATGCCCTGGGAGACAGTAGTCAGTCCCAGGGTATGGAGTCTATATTGGGGGGTCACTATGACACCCCTGTGTTACTGCACTGAGGGTGCTGTGTAACACACATCACAAAAACATGTGAAGCCCTATGGAGTAAAAGACCCCATAGCCCATTAAACACATCTAGAGTCAAAGAAACACACTCAAATCATGCCCAAGAGCAAGGGTAAAAGAGTCTCACTCTTGGCAGGAGAAAAAAATAAACCCCAAAAATCCAGCAAAGCTGCTGGGGGGCTCACTAGGTTAGGAAATTCAGCCTAAACAGAGAATTCTCCCTAACAGGAGATTAGTGGGGAGAACGAGAACAGTTGGGGGGGGCCATCACTAAAGTCCACGGGTGGCTAAATCCCTTTCTCCACTTGCAGGAGAATACTTCTACGAGTCCAGCAGACAAGATTAGGCGGGCCAGTCCAGACTGCCATCTCTTCACTACGCATCACGTTGGTGGAAACCGCAGCTGTCCGGGTCCGATCGACGCTCATGTGGGAACCAGGTGAGCGTAACACACGGCCCACACTCAAACCTCACATTCATTCTTATCTATAGGCCACCAACCTATGACGCAACCTTCGCAGACACCTTTATAGAAGCAGTCACACATCTAGCCATACAGCTTGAACATCTGATCATTCTCGCAGACTTCAACACATGGTTCGAGCAGCTCGGGACCATGAACCTATGACAGAAGGTGAAAGGAGCGACACACACAACAGGGCACACCCTTGATGTAATCTTTGCCAAAAACCTTGTCACAACATCACCACCCATCCAAATACTCATTATCCCTTTTGTGATCCAAATACCATCAAAGCTACCTACAAAAAACTTGAAAGATACCCGCCTATTTGGAAAAGAAACTGGAGAACCATCAAGAACAGCAACTTAGAGGAGCGACTAGAAATCTCAAAGCCAGCGACTACATCATTGGATGCAACGGACATGGACGGTAAAAAAGCAAACTAATCCAGAAATGGATTGCACAAACAATAAATGCCATTGGCCCGGAAAAACGTGTCATCCCGTCAAGAAAGAAAGCAGTGGCAAAATGGCACACACGCCACCTAAAAGCGATGAAAAGAATGAACAGAAAACTAGAACAAGACTGGAGGAACAAACGTGACCAAGAAAAAATAATAAAATACCTACTACAAATCGAGGATACAAATTAGAAATTCTAAAAGCAAAATAGAAATACTATAATGAGCGGGTTGAAAAAACCACTAACCCTCAAAAATAATTAGTACTCAAATTACCCAGTTCCACACAACCTATATACCAGGCTCGATTACATATTTGTAGCCAATACAGTAATTAAAGAGAGATAAGAAGTGCAGAGTACAAGGCTGCAATCCTCTCAGACCATCCGCCATTGATTGTGATATGGCGGATCTCTCCACCCAGGTACAGAGATCCGACATGGAAGCTCAGAGCTGAAGCACTGCGGGACACAATATTTAGAGAGGACTTGAGGAAAGTCATACAGGAATACTTTAAACACAATACGGGGAGTGTGAGGTCAGCCGGCACGCTGTGGGAAGCAGTCAGGGTAGTGGTGCGAGGGGAAGCAATCTCAAAATCTAAAGCATTACAGGGTGGTATAGTGCAAGAGCTACAAGACGTAGAAAAGGAGATAGAAGCTACAATGCAAGAAGGGGCGGATTCCCTAGGAGAGGCTGAGGCCATACGTCAACTGCAAAAGAAATGCAGAACCCACTGGGAAAGACTAAGTAACTTAAACTCTAGGAAATACAAAGAAAGGAAGCATGTGGAAGGCGACAAACCGGGCAGATTGCTAGCCTGGTTATGCAAGATTGATGCCCCCAGAGAGGCAATCAGAGAAATACATGGGGAGGATGGGTTGGTGGAGGACACTCAAGAAGGGGTGAATGAATTCTTTCACAGATATTACCAAGAATTATAAGCAAATAGGATTGAGGAAGATGAAATTGACATATTAGCTACACTGGCAGAGATTAATCTACCTAAGCTCAGAGAAACAGATAGAGATAAGTTAGAGGCCCCACTCACAGTAGAAGAACTGGAACACGGGATCCAGACACTACTGACTAATAAGGTTCTGTGAGTGGATGGCCTCCCAAGTGAGTTTCTATTAAGTATTTAGGGCCAACTTACTCCCACCGATGTTAGCCATGTTAAATGAGGCGTTTGACAGAGGTAGGCTGCCAGAGACCCTCAGGGAAGCAATAATTATCCCGATCCTAAAGCCAGATAAACTTAGCACGGACTGCAGATTTTACAGACCACTGTCAATGCTCAACCAGGGTAGCAAGATACTCACCGCAGTGATAGCGAATAGACTGAAGCCAATGATAAATAAACGTATACATCATGACTAGACAGGGTATGTCCCACGTAGGTGTATTACTGACAATCTTAGGAGGCTACACCACGTCATAGACCAGACAGAGGGGAGCCCCCGAGAAGATAGTCTCGCTAGACGCAGTAAAAGCCTTTAACTCAGTCAAATGGCTGTGGTTGATGGCAGTTCTGAAGGAATGTGGGATTGGGCCAGTGTATCTGAAATGGGCTCAACTGCTGTATAGTGAGCCAGTGGCACGAGTCCAGACAGGACCGATTAACTCGGAACAATGGACTCTAAGTAGAGGCACTAGGCAGGGGTGCCCCTGGTCCCCGATGCTCTTTGTCTTGGCTCTGGAACCTTTGGTGATATACCTAAGACAGCAATATAGTGAAGTGGGATTCAACAGAAATGGGGAACAGCATCTGATATCATTATATGCAGATTACATGTTGCTATCTGCAATACCCTGGAGAAAACCTGCAATATGTTCTAGAGGTAATGAAATGATATGCGATACTCTCTGGCATAACAATCAATCCTAAAAAGTCCACCATATTCCCCCTGGGCAGATAAGTAGGAATACCACAGTGCGAGCTACCTGTGCTACAGATAGGATGGACAACTGACACTTTTAGGTATTTGGGAGTGGATATATATCACAAAGTAGAGGATGAGCACAAGTATAACACGGAGAAGGCGGGGGGGAAAAATCGAACGAAGCATAGTATTCTGGGCCCGGTTACCTCTTACCATGATGGGCAGAACTGCACTATTAAAGATGATAGTACTACCCAGGGTACTGCACTACTTTGCGAATGGCCCGTATATGATACACAAACGGTTCTTCACCAGGATACAGAATATATGCAGGGGGTTCATCTGGCACAACTCCAGGAACAGGATAGCATTGTGGAAATTGCAGAACCCGTATGATCAAGGAGGGATTAGGCTGCCCAATTTCGAGGTGTATTACCTAGCGGGCCAACTTCAATATGTAGCAAGAGGGTTATCCAAGGACCCCACACCAGAGTCAAGACTACTAAGGGAGGAGTGTACACCTTACTTTCTGAACAAATGGATGTGGTTGGCTGAACCTCCGAAGGGAAGGGGGTCGGCATTACTGGACCTGGGAGGAGGATTTGGCGTAGAGCCTGTCAGGTGATGAGAAGTCCTCTACCGTGCTCCCCACGGGTTCCTTTGGTTGGTGACATTGAGAGGAGTGGATGAGCAATTGAGGAGGACTATTAGAGAACATTGGGAACCAGTGGGTGTAACAACTATAGGAGATGTGTGGCAAGAGGGGGAGAAGATAGAATTTGATACACTGAGAGAAGACACAGGTTTACATCATGGGCAATATATCACATACGCTAGGCTGGTGACAATGATAAAGAAAACGTGGTCTGAAGTGGAACTGACCCATCAACTGGACGCTGCCATAGAAACGTTTCAGGCAGTATCTAACGGAATATGTCACCCACAGAGCATTTATGACCCCTAAAAGGATTGCTAAGTTCACGAACATGAATACAGAGAAATGCCTTGAGATGTGGAGAGGCAGATGAGGGATGGTACACATGTTCTGGACATGCCCGGAAATAGCAAGATATTGGGAGGAGGTAGCACACCTGACAGGCAAAGGGATAACATTGGAAGTGGACTCTTTGTGGGCATGCATGGTGGGTGGATTCCCTAGACCGCGTAAACTCAAACTCGTAAGCAAACTTAAAGACCTGGCGTTCATTCTTGCTAAACGCACGATAGCAATGAATTGGAAAGCAAGCAAGAGACCAAATGTAGAGGTATGGTGGCGGGACCTCCTGAAATGAGCAGATGCAGAAACGGTGGTGTGGAGGGAAGCAGTGGCTAGAGGGGGTGAAGAGGAAGCGGACACACTCACAGCCTGGCTACACTTGATCGCCTCATTGATGGAGTCTGGACAAGAGGAAACAGAGGCAGACAGCTCCTCGAACAGAGAAGGAGACGCAACACCCACAAGTTAAGAACTCGAGTTGGGGAATTGCAAGGCTGTAAGGGTGGGGGTGGGGCTTGTGAGGGGAAATGTTGGGAAATTATTTTTATGTGCCGCGTTTCGGCACGTTGTATGTGGATTGTTATGGAAATTAATAAAATATGTTTAATTTAAAAAAACTAAAATAATTATTCAACATCATAAATGAGATGGGAAACCCACCGGGATGCAACAACGCAGCAACACCCTCCCAAAAACTAAGCAATGATTTTGCAGACCATTTTAAGAACAAAATCACTGAATCATACAAAGCAGACCAATCAACCAGACAACCCACCAGCTACCACCAACCCCAGATCCTGCTAACAAAATGTACTGCTTCAAACAGATGGCGAGAGTCAAACTACTTAGTTTATTGAAAAAGAGCAACAAGGCAGGTTCTCTGATGGACCCATGACTTCCAGATGTTATAAATCTATCCTTGCACAGGATACACAAGCGGAATACTACCTAAACCGCTTCAATCAATCCCTTTCAACAGGGAAAGTGCCAAGAATTTTTAAAACGGCCTAAATCAAACCTCTACTCAAGGACACAACAGGTGATGTGGAAGTCCTCTCAAACTGCAGACCAATCTCTAACATCCCTTACACAGCAAAAATACTAGAGACCTAAGTCTACGAACAACTACTGGAGCATGTAGCAAATAACCAACTACTGGATCAGGCGAAAGTAGGATTCAGACTCCTGAGAGGAACTGAAACGTCACTAGTCTCAAATGGGATGACCTAAAGATGAATGCAGATTCAAACCCCAAATGAGCACTGATATTACTCTATCTTTCAGCTGCCTTCGACACAGTCAACCACAACATCCTAATAAAAAGAATGGAAAAAATAGGGTTTACTGACACAGCACTGCTCTGAATCAAATCATTCCTCATGTAAAGGACAGAAACGATCTGGTTGAAGCCTTTCAAATCCACGCCACAGGATTCCTCCTGTGGAGTACCACAAGGCTCCTCACTATCCCTGCTTCTTTTAATCATCTACATGATACCACTAATCAACCTCCTCAAAAGGCACTGACTAACATGCTACAGCTACGTAGACGATACACAAATTATCTTCAAATTCAGAGATATACAAGAAGAGCATGCACCAATGGATGAACATTAACGCACTCAAAATCAATCCTTACAAAACTGAAATCATGATAACACTGGAAGACAGAGGGAACAACCAGCACATACCGTGGCCAATAGAGCTGTGAAACCAACCAACGCTCTCTAAAGCTGTAAAAAACCTTGGAATCCTCATGGACAGTGAGTTAACATTTGAACCTCAAGTGAATGCAACAATCCGGAAATGCTTCTTTCTCCTACAAACAATAAAAAAGATCCTACGATTCCTCTCCTTCGAGCACAGAACACTGGCCATCATATCCCTCACCAGGATTGATTATACTAACAACATATACCTTGGAATGTCAGAATACCTAATGAGGAAACTACAACAAATAGAAATCGTGGCAACCAGACCCCTCCTCAAACTCAGCAGAAGAGATCACATCACAACAGCACTCAGGATGTTACATTGGCACCCGTTCAGAAAGAAAATCTTCTTCAAAGCCCTGTGCATAAAACACAGAACAATACACAGCCAGGAGGCACACTTTTGGGCTGCTGAAGGCAGGGTTCTGCTGCCTGAGTAGGTCTGGGGGTGCACTTATGTACAGCCCCGCCAAGGAGGGCAAGATTGTCCTGGCCTGTGCCATGTTACATAACATGTTGATCAGGCGCAACATTCCCCTTCCCCCAGACATGGGCATGCACCTAGCGGAGGCAGAGAACAACACTGACAGCGAGGATGAAATTGCATTGCCTCATCGCAGGGATGTCATGGATGGGTGTGATGCACGCTAAGACACATGCACATGGCCACCAACCACAATCTACATTGTGCACAAAATAAATCACACAATCACATGAAATATGAATATCCAGTCATGATTTCTATGCAACACCCGGTGTACTGAAATGTATGATTTGAAATAACAGGTTGACCAACACCCCCTTCACACAACTATTCCTCCAGCAGGTGTAGCCACCACAGGTTCTGGCAGGGCAGAGGGGGCAGCAGGTGTAGCCACCCCAGGTGCTCTCAGGGCGGAGGGGGCAGCAGGTGTAGCCACCACAGGTGCGGCCTGCGTTAGAGTGGCAGTTGTGGCCATCGCAGTGGTTGCTGCAGTGTCCTGGGTAGTGGTGCTCTGTGCAGTTGTCTGCCGTCGGCATCTGATGCTCCTTGAGGTGCTTGATTGCAGCACGTTGCTGTCAGATGAAGTGCCTGAGGGTGGAATAAAAGCATTATGCTAGGGACCAGGGTTTGTTCAAGATGCACAGATACATTTAATGTTTAGGTTGTGAGGCATGCTGTAGAGGGGACATGCCGTTGAACATGGCATGGTGCACGCATGCTTCTGTTGTGCGGACTCAGCTGCAGGTTGTGGGATGTTGGTACATGATACACTGATGTACTGGGACTATTGATGTGGTGTCCTGGCATTTGCTTGGGACGGTGGTATGGGGGCTCTGCCGGAGTG
Source organism: Ambystoma mexicanum (assembly GCF_040938575.1). Lineage (NCBI taxonomy): Eukaryota > Metazoa > Chordata > Amphibia > Caudata > Ambystomatidae > Ambystoma > Ambystoma mexicanum. The sequence goes on along the minus strand of NC_090926.1, from coordinate 318,418,339 downwards.
TGGGCTTTTTGGATGTGGAGAGAGGAGTGGGGGTGGTTGGATCGGGCAAGGCTGGGCCTGATAGATGACCCAGTTGCGTGGCCAGTATGTGTATTGGGGGTGTTTGTCAGGTCTGGCAGGTACTTGGGGTACACGTGTCATTGCCATTGTATGGGAGGGTGGCCATGTGTGGGTGGAGCTGAGGTACAACCTTGTTGTGTCTTGGTGCCAGTGGTGGCACGCCAGGCATGCATGCAGTACACTGTGGCAGGGTGCTGTGTGTCTGTGTGGGGTAAAATGCCTCTACACGTGGCAGTACAGGGTGCCTGTGCAGTGTTCATCATGTTTTACAGGCATGGGTGATTGTAAGGGGGCCAGGGTGTATGGCCACGATGTGTGTGCCTGCAGGGTGTATTCTGGGGAATGGGGACGGTGCTGTTATGTGGTGGTACGGTGGTGGGGGCAGGGTGACCAGAGGGGTTGTTCAGTATTTTGTGGCTACGTGTACACACCGTCCAGCCTCTGCAGCGCAAACCCCTTCTATGGTTTCCATGTGCAGCACACTGCTGCACTTCTCCCATGGCATGAGTCTAATTGGCGAGGAGGGTCCTCCACCTGTGGCCATGCTTTGCCTGCGGTGTGCTGAGAGGAGGTTCTGGACCCTCAAGCGGAGGTCATCCCACCGCTTGTGGCAAACCCTGACTGTGCGTGGGGTTGTCCCCACTGCAGAGACCTTCTGTGCCACTTCTTCCCATATGGCCTTTCTGCGCAGTTGTGTTTGGCGGCGCTAGTTAGTGGAGGACATCTCCCCTGAATGCAGGACAATGGTATCAGATAGCATGTTAAGCTGCGCTTCTCAGATGCGGATGCAAGTAGACATGTTCCACTTTTGATTGATGCAGTTAGGAGTGGTGGATGCTGTAGATTGCAATAGATTGTGTTTTTGTGATGGCTGCTGGACTGTCTCCTGTTCCGGCGATCACTTTATTTCCGGTCACGGTAAGTCCGGTGCTGCTGTTTCTGGTGACGCTAGCTCTGGCATCTGACGTTGTTTTTTTGGCACTTTTCACTGTGTTTCCATGATGCAGGTGCCACCGTTGCTGGAATGTGTGAGCCCGACAACCCGTGATCATTGCCGGAAACAGTGGGACCCGCATCACGGAAACACCTGACTTTTACTGCTGAACTCGCAATGAGTGTTTTTGGTTGGGTGTTTGTGTGGACAAACCTTTTTAAACACTACCAGCCTTCCTCCCTCCCTTGAATCAGGCCTGCCTGCTCTGCCACAGCTAACTTATAGAGAGGTCTGGGCTACCTTTTAGTTCAAAGCCTATTTTGTCATTAAGTTAGATCAGTGTCTGCAACCTTTCCTGCAACTCCCATGAGCCCTAGCCAGCATAGCTAGTCGTAGACCAAAACATCTCGAGAGACTCAGGATTACAGACCATTGGGTTAGATGGTTTCGCATCCCAGACCAGAGGGCTGTGACAAATCTCCCTAATAGACATGGGCAAAAGCCCATGAAATTGCGAACACACCTGCCAAAAAAATCAAAGTTGATTGGCAGATTCAGTCAGTTGGAAGCACAAGATTAAATGCTTGTGGATAAGCAAGAGGATGCCGAAAACGGGTACTGGTTAAATACAATTTAGATAAGGCGCATTGCCACAGAGATGGGAGGGGGTATTCAGGTTATAAGCTATAGCGACACTCACATATGTACCCCATCCTAGAAGTCTTTCAAATGTGTCAACCTGCTCCACATCGCTACACTCAACTCTCGCTCTGCTGCCAAACACTCCTCTGACATCTGCCACCTCCTGGAAGAACTTGGCCTTGATGTCCTTGCTCTCAGTGAGATGTGGTTCATGGCCTGCTCTGTCACAAGTTTTGACACTCTCCTCCTTGATGGCTGAAAGATCCTCTCCAGGCCAAGACCCAACCGACCCAGAGGTGGAGTAGCTATGATCTTTCCGGAATGGGTCACTGCTTCTGTCATTCCTATGCAGGCCTACAACTCCTTTGAATGCCTGGTCTGCAGGCTTGCTATCTATCCTGGCCTCTCTCTGACTGTAGCCATCATCTACAGGTCACCTGGCCAGGTTGCCTTCTACCTCTGAGTGGGCTGACAGTTCCTCTTCTCTCCTTCCCTCTGCCTCTCAACTTCTCTTGCTTGGAGACCTTAACATCGACCTGGATGCTTCTAATCCCTCCTCTGGGCTCTTCGACAAACACTCTCACCATTCTACATTCTGGTCCAACACTCTGCCGGACACACCTTGGATGTTTTCATCTCCTTTGACATCACCCTCTCTAACTCACGCAGCACTCCTCTTTCCTGGACTGACCACTTTCTGCTCTCCTCTCACCTGAAACTCTGTCCCCCAGGCAAAGCCCACCCCAGCACTGCCACCTACCTTCTCGGTCATTCGGCCCATGAAGCATGTGCCAGTGGATGCCTTTGTCTCCACCTTCTCTGCTCCTCCTACTCCTGCGGCTGACTCGCACCCTAACACAGCCCTTTCTAACCTGCATCTTTCTATCTCCAACACTCTGGGCAGCCTTGCCCCTGGTATGAGAATCTGCCTGAAGCCTACCTCCAAGTGCAAATCTTGGTATGACTCTGACCTTGCCACCCTGAAAGCGCAAGTGCAGGGTGGCTGAGAGCAAGTGAAGGGCCTCGGGCACATCCCCTGACAAACTGGCCTGCCACCTGCTCCAAAGGCAATACAGACGTCAGTCCTGTCCAAGAAGAGAGACTCCAGCCAAGCCCGTGGCTCTGCGGCCTCTAGTAACATAGCCAAACTCTTTAAAATCCGAATAGAGCTGGCCAAACCTTCTGCAGTCTCCACTTCTCCTGTTCCTTACGAGGCCCTCTGTATGGCCCTGGTTTCTCAATTCACCACTAAAACTCAAGACATCCTGTCCTGGCTCTCCTCTTCCCCTATCTTTACCAGCCCCCTCGGGCCGCCTCTCCCTCTCATCCTCCTTTTTCCTCTTTCTCTCTGACAACACCTGACACGGTTTGTAGACAAGTCCTGCCTATGAAAGTGTTGTCCAAACAGATGCTGCCCTTCTCCTCCAAAACCATCAAGGACCACATTGACACCCTCGCTCCAGCCTTGACCGATTTCTGCAATCACTCCTTTGCCACTGGATCTTTCCCCTCTCTCTGCAAGCACTCCCTTGTGCACCCCCTCCTCAAAAAAGCTTCAGCTGATCCTACCTGTCCGGCAAACTACCGCCCGATCTCTATCACTCCTTTCCTTGGCAAACTCCGGGGAAAGCTGGCCATCTACCAGCATACTCTTAATCTGTTGGTTGTCTCCATTACCATCAGTCTGGTTTCAGAGCAACCAGAGGCATGGAAACTTCTCTCCTGAACACCCGTAAAGATCTGCTCACTAATCTTGACTCCAGCCTTCCTTCTGTGGTGATGTAATCAGATTTATTAACCACCACTACGGCTGCTTAATGATTAGGTGTGAATTGCTTGTAAGGTCTCCTAATGCTTTCCTTTCTTTAGAGGTGAGATTACGTTAAATTCCCTCGTTATTGACATGATTCTTGGGAGTAAGATTGTGTTCAAATTTAGAGTTTTGTCTGGAACATAATTTAACTCCAAAGCTAACGGATCTAAAGTGCTTGTAAATTCTTCATTTAGTGATAAGAGATGATTGGTATACTCTAAATCTTCAATTGTGGAAGTAAGTATAGGGTCAGTGTTCTTACCTGTCTTCATATGAGGGATTCTATTATGGAAAATATCTTGTGTGTCCATTTTCTAGTGAATTTATAACGATCTACATACATTCTATGTGGAATAAGTCATACTTTGAGCAAAGCATAGAGCTTTGTTTAAGACTAAAATCTCACTCAGTGGCTTTGAGAGGTTGATTACTGTGTTGGCTCTGTATTTAGCTCTTATTGTAACCTCTAGTCCTTTTTTCTGTCTTGATTTCTTTGATTTTCTGCCACCTCATATTCCTCTGTGCATGTATTGTTGGTTGTGGTATCTTGTTGGCACGTCTGTAGAAGGTTACTCTTTTGGTAATTTCAATTATTTTCTGCACTTTCTGATTTTTGCTCAAAATCCTTTTTGAAAAAAGTGCAAGTAGCGGTGTTGCTGGTTACTGATTCTGAAATGCTTTCTTCCCCACTACCTGCACTTTATGGCTGTGCGCTTACTAAGGAGTTAGGAGTGCCTTCCCTTGAACATCCTGCTCTGTGTGCTGGGTCATATCTGGTTTGAAAAGCATAGACTTTGCTGCCCTTGTAATCTCTTTAAAAGATGTGTTTTTAATTTGACCTGTTCCTGTTATTCCTTGAGAATTGTATGTAACGTAATGTCATTTTTCTTTGTTTTTTTTCTCCCCATGTTTTCAATTTCTCGTTTTAGTGTAGCAATTGAATTTTTTATTTGATCATATGCTTAAATTGCATGCTCAATAATCCTAGTCATCATGTTCATGGAGGGATTGTTTGTTTTCTTCCCATTTGTTGGATAACTCAACATTCTTCAACCTCATTAAAAAAAGGAAAACACAAAGTGTAAGACTTCAGGGTACTCTGTCTAGTTCTAAATATTTGCCCATTGTGGCTTTTTGGTAGTATTTGCAATCGCCTTCTTAGATACTCTTTTTTTGTGTTTCACAAATTTTTCATGTTTCATTGTTAGAATTGTTGGATCTAAAGGTATTCTGCATACACCCACTTAGTGCAGATAGTGATGCTAAATCCTCATCTCAGTTGTCTCCACATGTGGTTATTGTTTGGAACTTTGTGAGTTCTATATATAATGTACAAAGAGAAAAGATAGCAAAGTCAAACCTAAAATATGATTCTATATTTTAAAAGATGGGGTTAGGGGCTTTAGGGTTATTAGCTACTGTGCCACTCAAATGAAAAGTTGTAGGCTCTGCTTCCCAATTAAGATACCACACTTTTGATATATGTATCAAATATTTGAAAGAATCGGATTACTGTGAAAAGCAATATGCATTTAAAAAAAAAAAGGAAAATATTTTGTTACAAATCAAAGCATAAATAGAGCATGTTATGAAAGAGGAGTCCATCTAGTGGCATTAATTCTACTGCCAATCTATTATAAAACCTCTGATTCATACCAACACATATTGCTCTTTAAGAGCTTCACCAGGGCAGTAATCATGAATACAATCCATGCTGTACTGTTTTAAACTGAAGAAGATACAGGCTATTCTAGGGCTGTTAAATGTTGGCAGATCGTATGTTTCTAATTTTGCTGAGCTAGTGAAACCATTGTATGCTTTGATAAAACCAAATTTCAAGGCAGCTCACTGGCTGCCAGAACACACTCGTATTCTGCATCCATCGAGTATATTAATTAATGACTCACACTGGTCCTTTGCAGGACAGGAATACAGATAAAGACTTAGAGATAAACCTTGTGGTGGGAGACAATGCTTTCACATACACAGTGTGCAACCTAGGGGAGACTAAATCAATGGCATATAAGTCACATGTATATTCCACACCTGAGTTAAAATTTACACCTGAGGAGAAAATTCTGGCCTCATTTCAGATGATTATTCAGAAAGAGAGACCTCTTGCAGCAAATAGAACCAAACACATAAACACACCTTTAGCTCAACTAGAAGCTGCCACAAAAGCTAGCGTCCCAAATGCAAAAGCATTACACACTAGATGGATTCAATGGTCAGCATCTCAACATGCTCCAGATGTAAAGTAACATTATAAGGCGGAATTGAAAAGACTGAGTGGATTGAGTTGGACAATGGACACAGAGCCAGACATCTCACGGCCTGATATACCATTGTTTTATTGTTTCCAGGTGATTTACTCAGATGGGTCAGCTATCCCTGCAGTGGGGACACGGTCTAAGTACGCTACCGCATGCGCACCTTAGTTAAAATTTACACCTGAGGAGAAAATTCTGGCCTCATTTCAGATGATTATTCAGAAAGAGAGACCTCTTGCAGCAAATAGAACCAAACACATAAACACACCTTTAGCTCAACTAGAAGCTGCCACAAAAGCTAGCGTCCGAAATGCAAAAGCATTACACACTAGATGGATTCCATGGTCAGCATCTCAACATGCTCCAGATGTAAAGTACCATTATAAGGCACAATTGAAAAGACTGAGTGGATTGAGTTGGACAATGGACACAGAGCCAGACATCTCACGGCCTGATATACCATTGTTTTATTGTTTCCAGGTGATTTACTCAGATGGGTCAGCTATCCCTGCAGTGGGGACACGGTCTAAGTACGCTGCCGCATGCGCAGCAGTCATAGGATGCTTCACACATGAAGAAGAATTTATACATACAATATTGCAACCAATCACCTGGGAGACATGTCTGCCGAGACTGCTGAATTGAATGGGCTACTACTTTCATTGTGCCAAGCAGATTCAGGGAAGCCCACTCTAGTAGTCTCAGATTCAGATTACGTTGTCAGGGCGTATAACACTGATGTGCAGTGGTGGATGCAAAACGACTTCAAAGACATTAGGCATACAACTATTACTTCCAGGCAGCTCTGGAAGCAGGTTTGGGATCTTAAACAGACTTGCCCTTTACTATGGGTAATGCACACAAGAGCACATACAAAGGGGCACATTCATAGCACTGGGAATGCATTGGCAGATATATATGTCAAAGAGCACACAGTGAGAAAAACAATAGCAGCCATAACTCGCTCAGCGACTGCAATGGATGAGGAAATAAAAGAGGCTTGTTTAGGTATTGTACCTAGGCCAAAAGGTTTCCCCAGTAATTATATGTATGACATTGAAAATAATAGAGCAATAGTCACAATCCCTATGAAAAAAGGGGATGCTATTCAAAGATTAATATCAAATAGAGCAGACAGGGAAAAGCTGATTGCAGCCACACAATCTGGACTTGTATCTACCCATTTTGGGGTGAGCGCAACTGCACAGCTGCTCCTTGATCGCTTCTGGTGGCCAGGGCTTCGACAACAAGTGAAAATATATATTGCAAACTGTGATGCATGTTTACAGACAACTGTGGACCACAGTAAAAAACCTAAGGAGGTTCCTCGCCCTTTGAGATCCAATATATGCACCATATAGGCTCACTATCAGCAGTTAACAAGTATAAGTACATTCTAGTAATAGTAGATGCTTGCACTAGGTTTACCTGAATGATTCCTCAAAAGAAAGCAGACTGCAAATCAGTCATACTGGCACTTAGGACTGTAGTAGCCAAGACAGCAACTCAAACGTTCCATGCTGACAATGGTCCAGCTTTTTCGGGCCGGGCTCTGAAGAAGGCATTAGAGGCGTGGGGAACAGAGATGCATTTCTCGCACCCACTTTCGCCAAAATCGTAATTGTGGAGAGAGCAAACCAGTTTGTAAAAATGGCCTTAACTAAAAGCATTCTGTCTTTGGGGGAGCTGGCTAGACCATGTACCATCAGTGGTCAGGAGTGTGAATAATTTACCATGCCAGTCTCTATGCAATGGTAAGACCCCATTTGAACTCTTGTTTGGGCGAGAGATGTATATGCCTGACCTTCATGCTCTTCCCAGCCCCATACCCAGGAACGAGCAACTGTTGGCGACAACGCTGCTGAGGGAATCCCTCCAGGTGGAAGCTGCTGAGGCCAGCCCTGAGAACACTTTCATAGCAGGAGATTGGGTCCTGGAAAAGATTCATGATAAGACTCCATTTGGACCGTCTTACAGAACAGCAGTGCAAGTAATCGGAGTGAAAGTTTCCAGAGCTGCCATCCTACCCGCAATGCCACCTAAGAGAGGTACTAGATACGTTTCTGTGGACCACCTAAAACCTGTGCCAGATGGTTTCCGCAATGTTTCCACAGAACCTCCCTCTTCCAAGTGAGGAGCCCACGGAAGATGAAGAAATGGAGATCCGGCAAATGATGATGATAGGTGTGCAAGATGGGGAAGAATATGCCACTCTTGATTACACATCCACAATTCAGGAAAGTAATGAAAGTCTGCCAATTTGGAAACAGAAAGCCTTCCAAGTTGCTAAAGTGATGAAAGAATTATTTTGGACAGACTTCCTAAAACGGTGTTATGAATTACTGGCAGAGTATTTCTTCCTACTTTGGTTCAGTCTCATTTTATTCTTCATCTCACTGACTTCTGGGCATTTTATGAGCAAGGTTTCCACTCCACCTGTAAGCAAAGAAGTTGTTCTAAAGCCTTTAAGTTCTTCACACATGTTAGAGAAAAGAGAGTTCCAAGAGCCAGGAACTCCAGCCTCATTAGAGATGTTCCCTCTAACTCCGGGTCACGTGTGGATGCCATCATTCAAAACCTATAATGGCCCAGCAACTCAGCTACAAGTCCACACCTTTTCTGTGATTGGTGAATCCAGACTGTTTGCACCCAGTAATCCAGTGTCTAGAACATACAGAGAACTGTTAAGAACTAGGTTTCAGACATTTGCACAAAATTTGATGTGATTGATGATGTGGAGGACCTCCATGAAATGGGGCCTCACGTGTGTTATGTGCGATATTACAATGCCTTTTTAATTGTCAAACGTGAGCCAATTCTGTGGCCTAAATACACATTCTGGGAACACTGTGCAGTGCCTTTCCAAATTGTCCTGAATTCAAAGCACAGTTCCCATATATTTCACTGAGACCATATCAAGCAGGGGATTACATGTTTGAAAATCAGTACAAATTCCCTCCTGAGCCACATGATGCACAACATACGTATGTTGCAGATTCAGTCATCTTTTACAGAGAATACTTTGCAAACATGACTGAACAAACATGGCAGGGAACTGTCCCTCTATGGTCTACTTGGGGTCCACAGATATGGCAAATTAAAGGGGTTTGCACGTTAGATATGGCTTGTAGGTTCCCACATTTAATGTATTTCTTAAATAAAACGCAGTTCCAGACCATTTCCAGCAATAGGAACCTGAATTTCTACCCTGAATGTAAGAAACTGGAAGGTGAGTTTTGGAGTGCGTCCTATAGAGAAGCAAAAGAATGCAATGGCACCAAGCATATTACTTATGCATCAGGGGGACCTGTGTTATGGGCGGTTCAAGCAAATGAATGCAATAAAAGAAAAGCAGGACTCAGTGTGGGCCCATATAGGGCTTGGACAAGCTATATCAATAGGCAAGCTGTGCCAAGGAATGCTTTCAGAATATCACCTGAGTGAGGTGATACAATCTCTAGATAACCTCATAAAAGAAGAGAATTGGACAGCGATCATGCAGTCAGCTGCTAGTCTGGGGCGCAAGGTAGGCGTGCCAGAAGAGCAGCTACCTGCACCAACTCAGACCCTGGTGTACCTTGTGAGGTGGGACAAGCATCCATAACAGGAAAAACGTACACTTGGTCACAAGCAATAATGCAAATCCTGCAAATTGAAAGTGAGGCAGTACAGCAAGGATTTCATGTTTCAGTTGCTAATGATCAAGCGCTACAACAAGGCTTCTATGCGCTAAGAGATGCCATAACAGATGATGTGGGTTTGATTCAAAATGACTTGTCTATCATTAGAAACGACCAAGAGTCCTCAGTGAGTCTTCTGTAGTAACTGATTTTCTGGACACTCTCAGCAGAGGAGTCCCAGATTGGAATGTGATTTCATTGCCTGAACAAATACAGGCACTTAACCTGTCCAAGGTGGCAACACGCCAGGCAATATCCGGCTCTCCTTTCTTATTGCTTAGTGTGTTAGCAAAGAGTGTAGCGGCAGCATCTGCTTGGGCGTCAGGCTCCACAAATTGGATAGTGCACAGAGCACTAGACATTCCCATTCAAACAGCACCCTCTATCATATGCCAAAAATTACACTCTTGGGGTAATGTACATTGGGTGAATGATACGTGGATCAGAGAAGATTATGTGGTACCATATTCACATGCATGTGTGTCATCAGCTAGGCCTGACCTGACACTGTACTCATTACGTGATTGCTAAGGTTTTACTAGAATAATATGTGAACATGCTGAGCCAGTGAATTCCTGTGACAGTAACTCGAAATTCACACTGCAAATTGCACCAATTGACTCATTCTACTGTAAATCACATAGATTGCAAAATGGTTCATATTTGGTGCATTTCAACCAATCTTGCTGTCATGTCCCGATAGGAATACCAACTCTGATCACTGTAGGCACACAAGTTAGATGCTGTGGGTTCATTTTGGATCCACCTAGCTCATTTCAATTGAAATCATTAGTCTGGCCTGGTGGCAATTTACAAAAACGTGAGTACCCGAAATTGAGTTTATACATAGCAAAGCTGTTGAAAATGCGGTTAGAAGTGCGACGTACTGAAAATGCATATCTGCAAGCACATTCCACTGTGGTCAAACAGATTGCATCTCTACTAGGCTCCGAACATACAAGACAGGAAGCCTTGCACTCTCTGATTGATAGCTCACAGTTTAATGGGGCCAATACTGGCTTGTCTGCAATCACTAAAGTAGCTTAGAATCTCCTACATAAAGGGCTGATTGCCTTGGACACAGTCATTAGAACATTGACTTCGCCGAGTGATTGGCACAGTTGTCTGGTGATAATTCCTGGACTTTTTCTCATACTTTGCTGTAGACACTGAAAAGTATGACAAGACACATAATTACCGCCCTGGAAGCAACCCGTCTCCGGTACAGAACAGAGCTGTGCAGACGTATGGCATATGAGCAGTGTTCACTGTTTCAAAAGCATTTTATTTCGTCATTAACTAGGAAGAAATCTACTGTATCAGCCAGTGCTAAGTGCTGAGTCTGTCACCAAGAATCATTGCTTGCAAAGAACGTGGGAGTTTCAGCATTGCCTTCTACACTGCCACTGTGGCGCAATATAATCTCCAGGACATTGGCTGTGCATAGAGACATTTGTGGGATTCAGAGGTACTTCCCACAAGTATTCTATTGTGAGTTCATTGGGAGTCCCTCTGACACCGCGCCTGATAATGGGGTCATGCCAGAGCAAGAGAAATTGCGCAGTGGACGAAAGCCATTATTGCCCAATGCATTCAGCACTCCCAACGGCATTACCAAGGAAGCACCTGGTCCCTCTGCATCACAGCCGGGCCCAAGTAAGCCACAGAATGATCGATGCATGCTCTGAAACCCAGACCACAAGGCAGAAAAAAATGCCTAAAACAGTGCGCAGTGATGACATGAGCATTCTGTTCTCTCCTCCACAATACTTCTTAACCTACCTCAGAAAGAGACTCGCTTTTAATTCAGTTTTCAGAACACCTGACATTCTACACATGTCATCTAAGCACGCTGCTCAGTCAGACAGCACTGAACTAAAGAATTATCACATTCTACCTCAAGATGCAAGTATGAATGCAAAGCAAACATATGAACTGGATGACCTCCATGTGCTGATCGCAGTGAGTGACAAAGACACTCACATACTGATTTATTTCCAAGGACACCGATTCAGACTATTGACTGTTTATGCATGTGACAATGTGCTCAAGATCACAAGCTTGACAGCTCATTGGATCAAAAAACCAGGACGCAAGCCATGTTGGGTGCTAATTACTAATGGATTCTGAAAAGATCCTGTAGTGTATTGTGAAGCCATCGCCAGTAATGATTTTGCAATCAACCTAAATACCTCCTTGTGAATACATGCATTATTAGCTAGGTCCAGTGACAATATAATGGACTCATGCTGAATACCTCAATGTTGTATATATGTATTAATTCATGCTAATGTTAGCAAGTAGTAACCCTTTCTAAATTTGATGCAGCTGTTGATGTTTTATTTTTGTGTATAGCACACATTACAGGCTCATAGGCACTTTGCAAATATATCAAGCGGCTTAGTTTATTTATTGCATGCAACAGCGCTGTGCTGAAATATGATGTGTACGTGTTTCCTTATGCCACCAATATAGACAATCTTGATGTAAACACAGCTCCCAGTAAGGGTATTAAGGACTTCACTGAGCTACAAATCCGTTGATCTGTGCCACATTGCCTTGAGGGGATTGTCATGGATTAATGTGCTAGCCTCAGCCATCCCCACGAGAAGTAAGAAAAATATCACAGTGGAAAAATTGATCCCTCTCATCCTCCCAACGCTTAACCAACTCCCTGCTACTTCCAACCCCTACGACCTCGTAGAAGGCTATAACAAAACCATGCGCACAGCCTTAGACTCCATTGCACCATTAAAACTAAGAAAATGTAAACCGAAAAAGCACCTCAACCAATGGTTCTCTAGCCACCGTAAAGCTCTTAGATTAGAAAAATGCAAAATGGAACAAGCCTGGAGACAGTCTCCCAAAGACCATAACAAGTTAGTGCTTAATAAAATAACGTCCAACTACAAAAAAAGAAATCATAGCTGCCAAACAAGAGTCTTACAACCAGAGAATTGCACAATCCAACTCCAGCACCAAAGAGCTGTTTACGATCATTAAAGAACTAGAAACACCGGTGCTAACTCCAGACACCTGTGTGAAGGACAAACAATGGTGCACAAGTGTCCAAAATGCCCTAAACAATAAAGTCACAGGCCTACAAACTAAAATTAAAAATAAGAAAGAATCCATAGCTAAACCAACCAACCCCACTAATACTGCCCCGTGCCCCATACCCCAACACCCCCGACCCAACCCCACTCGCTTCAGCTTTTCCAAAGTCTCCACTCTTGAAGGGGAAAAAATAATTCTCAGCCTAAAACCATCCAACTGTCAGGGCGACCTTTGCCCCCCACAAATCGTTAAAGATGCAGCAAGAGACCTCTCACCATTCATCACCAAACTCATTAACGCCTTCTCCTCCTCAGGTACCGTCCCCAGCAACCTTAAAGAGTCCTGGGTCCTCCCCCTTCTCAAAAAGCCCTCTCTTGACCCCTCCATTCCCACTAACTACAGACCCATTGCCACCGTCCCATTCCTGCTCAAGATATTAGACATGACAGCCTACCAACAAATCCAAAAATACCTTGAAATAAACAATCTCCTAGGTATTCGGCAATCAGGCTTCAGACCCCAACACGGGACAGAAACAGCCCTTATCGACCTGAAGGCTCAAATTGACACCCTTAGAGACAATCGGAAAACTGCTTTATTACTTCTCCTGGACCTCTCCGCTGCATTTGATCTAGTTGATCACAAAATCTTATGCAATCACTTGGACTCAGCTGCCCACTTCTCCCAAGAAGCCATCGGCTGGATCGAGTCATTCCTTAGCAACAGATCCATGCGTGTCTTCTCCACCTCTACTGCCGCCGACCCCATCCCCATCACATGTGGAGTCCCCCAAGGATCATGTGTCTCCCTCACACTGTACAACGTGTTCACAAAGCCCCTGTTTGATGATCTAGATGGTCTGGGTATCACCTACACTAATTACGCTGATGATACACAGATCCTCATCCCGTTGACGGGAGATTACAACCATGATTTGGCCTTGGTGAACAAGGTGTACCTCATCATCCAGGCATGAATGGCTTCTCACAGTCTTTGCCTGAATGATGACAAGACTGAGCTCATCATCCTTGCTTCTACCTCAAACCTAACCAAATTGGACCACAACTACTCCAGCTTCATTATAGACGGGAACCCGATCAAGGTAGCCAAAGAAGTCAAAACTTTAGGAATATACATCGACTCCTCCATCTCCTTCCATAAACAGGTTAGCTCTATGGCATCCTCCACGGCCTACACATGTAAGCTTATAAGAGCATCAAAACCCTTCTTGTCCACCCAGAGCTGCATTACGTTAGCCAGAGCCCTTGTATTATCAAAACTGGACTACTGTAATGCCCTCTACGTAGGAGCTAGCAAGCAGGTCACTAACAAAATACAGACGCTATAAAACAACGCTCTCAGAGCAGCGCTCAGCATCCCCAAGAGAGAACACATCTCTAACATTAGGAGATCCCATAATTGGCTCAACACTACAGATACAATCCTGCTAAAAGTAGTCTCACTAACACACAAATGCCTCAACAACGCTGCCCCCCGCTACCTAGTCGATAGAATAAGCAAATACACCTCTAATAGATCTACCAGAAACGCCAACGCAAGCCTGCTCACAGTTCCCAGGTTCAAACGCTCCAAAATGGGTGGCAACAGCTTCCAGCCCAACACTGGAACTCCCTACCACCCTCTCTAAGGACACCCCAAAAGTACACACATTTAAGACGCAACTGTATACATTGGTTAAAGAACAATGACCACTAATACCATCCATCCCACTGCACTGCTGTATACTATGTAAATATGTTTATTTGTAAATTTGTAAACTTTTTGCCTTCCATTGTAATCTTTGTAATCATTGTAATGCACTGTAACCTGTAACCAAGCTTCGAATAACCTTGTTGCTCCTGCGCCCCCTTACCCTCGGGTCTGGTGCGCAATACAAATGAATAAACTAAACTAAACTAATGGTCATATTAATGGTCGTATTAAGACAAGTTGGCTCAGACCAGGTGAATTTAAGCAAGTGACTACAAGTGTGAGGAGAGTATTAAACACACGTTCACTTCTAATACAAAAGCCGTTTTCAAGGAACAGGCATCGACACATGCTCTAAAGAGCAGAAGCTCCATTGACCACACACTGAAGCACAGTCAGCAAAGAGTAAGCGCATAATCTGTCCCTTGGCTCTAAACAAATGCGATGAACACGGTTTGATCATTTCCTCTTTCTAACCACAGGTTAGCAGCTTCTTGTCTTCAACGGCTAAGTCTCGCACCTGGCACATCAGATAAGAGGCCAAAGGCAGGGAACACCATACCAAATTAGAAGTACATGGGTGCACATAAGCCAACCACAAGTGACAGCTTCCTGTTGTAGATGAGCTTGTATCAGGGTCAAGAGATGCTTCTGCACTGATAAACACCTTTGAACAAGAAGTATGATGTGCGGTTAAAGTGTCCAAAGCAATTGTCGCGTCTAACCCCCTTCAGAAAATACATCCAATATAATGGCATTTTAAATAGGCCAGAAAAGAACACTGGGCTTTGCTTGGTTGTCAAGCGGAAGCCCATGCATTCTAATGGAAATAATCAAGAAGCAAAGACAGTACCCGTCACTTGAGTTTTCACATAGGTAAATCAAGGGTGCAATGCAAAGCTAAACTCAAGAGCATAGTCAGACTGTAGACGTTCTGTCCAGGCCAAGAAAATGACGCACATAGTATGTGTAGACTAAGTCATGCGTGTTAATATAAAAAGCACAACAGACTAAGGCTAGGGAGAATTCTGCAGCAGGCAGCCGAGAGCAGACCATTTGAACGTGGGGGGTTGGGAAGAGCATTCGATAGCAGGTCAGAGTAGCATGCCCCCGTGGTCACTTTGCATGCAGAAGAGCAAGGCCTGGAAATCGTGAGTTTTAAGTGTGTTGGTTGAAATTATTTGCATATGTTAGACTGATGCCATGCTTTATTATGTCACTCCACTCCTGATCATACCTTAGCATAGCTCAGACAACATAACATGAACCCCATGATTGCTCAAGCGGGTGTGTTAAAAATGATGAATTGTACTTAATCTTTGTTAGACGCCACTTATGTTTTTAGCTTATGCAATAACGCTTTCCACATTTATGATAGTATGCTATGTTATTATGGCTCTCATTATAGCAGGCATAATGATGATCAAAGCTGGTAGAGAACAGAAGTGATAATAAATATATTGACTTGCTACCTTCAAGTTTCAGCTTCATATTTTTGAGTAATGCTTCATAATAAGGTCTCTTTGAGTCACAACGAACTACAAAATATTTTCTGGCTGTATTTTTGTCAAGTAAGACAAGGGGTGCAGAACTCAGGGAACTGTCGAACCCCTGAGGCGCCTCTCATCAAAACTCAAGACTTGTTATTCTGTGCCCACCCCACACAGCCCTACCTAGGGGTCAAGGGGGGCGGGCAGGGAATCACACCCTAAGGGGCAATCAAGTCACTGTCTTACTGTTAAGATGGATTTCCAAACCAGCCCTGAGAGAGGGTTCTGAGAGGCAACCCTATTTTAGTGAAAAATCAAAGGACACTTGGGTGTAGTCAAACTCAATCAAGGTATGTGCAGTAAGGACTTCAGGAGATATAGGGGTGGTGCAATGGTACTATGAGACATATAGAGAGCACATGAACACAGACTGTAAGTATATAAATACACTATTCATTAGTCGTGAACACACTAAACAAATAACATATCGGGTAAGAAGTATTACTAAATCAACACTGTAGATGCCTATTCATTTACAATTTAAAATATCACTAGATTCACCTACATTTTACTTTTAAGACATTGTAAAGCTATTCATGGAAAACTGCACGTTATAAAGCAGCTGGAAACAGGTAAGAAATGAAAAAGTAATTAAAATTCTTATAAACCATTGTAAGAACACTGGAAAAGCAATGGAAACAAGTGTACGCTGCCTAAAAAAATAAGTCCCCTAGCACTTAAAAGAAGTCCTTCCCTGCTAAGGTAAGTGGGCCTAGTGCCTTTAAAAGTTCCAAGTCCCAAGAAGATACCTTTTGTCGGTAGTTAGGAGTCTTTAAAGTGAAGAAACAAGTGGGGGAAAAAGCCAACAGGTGAGTAAACTGTTTAAGTGACGGGAGAAAAAAAGACATTTGCAAGACTAGGGGTCCTCCCCAAATCCCACCACTGTAGGGGAATGCCCTACTCAACTAGAAGCTAACCCTACAGTTCCTAGATTCGCTGGGCCCACTTACCTGGATCGTTGGTTGCATCGCAGTGTATTCAGGGGCTGTGGGTGCAATAGTTGTTTTCGGCGTTGAGATTGGGTCTGACTAGGCGGCAGTTCTGAACTCTTGATGAGACAGTTCCTGATGCTTTGCAGCTGGAGGACCCACCACGATTCCCACAATGACAAGACCCCCAGGACACGGTGGATGCAGGCAGCGGTAGAGAACACTGTGCTCAAGCAGTATCAGGCAACCCACATTGCGAAGACAAAGAAACTGCTCCAAGAAGATACCTCTTCAGGTTGGAGAGCAGCAACTACAGGAGAACTGCTCTTCTGCCCCAAACTGGCAACCTGCGAAGTTCCAAAACTAAGAACTGCGACTGATGCACATCAGATTCCCTGTATGGAGCTGGTCAGCCCACGGGTTGGTTCCAGAACACTTCCAAAGGCTCTAGGGGGCCAGATCGGCATGCAGGAGTCCAAACTGGTGAGTCCAGCAACTCAAGGGTTGAAACACCGATGATGTTATTCAGGAGATCGAGCCAGAGAAGCAGGGCTTCACCAGGACGTGGCTGGAGGCAATGCTGGATGTCTTCAACTGTCGCCCCTGGGTCTTCAGCAGGCTGCAGCTCATCATAAGGGCTTTAGCTCCAAACTGCCATCTCCAGAATGGCTGCAAGACTCCTCTTTTTAACCTGAATATGGGCCAGGATCGCCCCCAGCCCAACAATGAAATGGATCTGCACTGTACCACCTGGCAAGGACTGTACAATCATGGGCAGCGCCCTGCCCTATAGCTGCCCAATAGCAGAGAGTGTGAATTAGAATCAGACTGTCCCAGCCCCCACATACGGCCATATGCTCACACTGCTGCTTTGCCCAGAAAGTCGGGGCTTTGCCCCAGAAAGGGCTTTCCTTATAAGCCATTTCGTGAGTTGAGTGGTCAGGAAGAAGGCCAAAGGACAAGACGGGGAAAAAATGTGGCAGGGCCATTTCGAGCATATGGTACTCAAAATGGCATTATGCTGTAAAATGCAAACATGCGTGTGAGTAAAATGAAAACACTACAGAAAACTATATTGGACACATCGTGAAAGTAAAACAAAAATACTACAAGAAAAAGCAAAAGGGATTTAAAGTACCCTTCCCACAATTTACTGGAACGTGCAGCTTAAAAACAATAAGACATCTCGCAATGGGAGGCAATTCCCCTGCACTGGCAGCCTGCAAAGCCCCAAACAGATGGGCTAAGCAAGGGAAGTAAAGCAAATGGGTTGTTACTTACCGCCAAAAGTCAGCACAGGAATTAATAGCAAACGGTTGAGGGATTAATTGAGGTAAAGAGGGAAAGCTGCAAAAAGAAAATCTTTCTTCACAACCGTTGCACTTAGGGACATGCAGTGGGGAGTACTCTTGCTGCCTCACGCAGCTGACGCCTCATGACAATCTGATCACACAAAGGCCATTTATCTCCTATAGTAGGTAATATGGGCTCTTAGATAAACTGGGTGAAACGAGGCTTGGTGGCTCTATGAAAATTGTTGGACTCAGGGAACCAATTGCACTTTGAGTGTTGTCAGGCTAGGTTTCATTATTGGGCAAGATCTGCAAGCAACAGTGGCGCTGGGTGCTGCAAGACGGACATTGGTGCAGCATTGTAACACCAAAGAGGGCCACCCGATCTCAATCTAATGAGTGATGGCAAGGACGATTGCAGTCATGCAAAAGATCACTTATTTCCTGAATAGTCCATGTGCAAAAATGCTAGCTTCCTTTTTAAAATGATGTGTAAAGTCATATATAATCTGTCTGAACTGATTTCTGGGAGACTGAGGGGGGTCTCTTTATATTTGTGTGAACTTGTTGGGTTGGACTTTCTGGACAGTTTAACATTGATAACAGTTCGGATGTTCGGTGTCCCCCAAATGCGCAGGTGTTCGGCACTATAGCTGTATGCTGTCCGTTGGCGTTTCCTGCCTCTGGTGGAATAGCATTTTTTTACTGGCTAAGTGGCTTTATGAGGAAAGCCAAGAAGCTGATTGTTCTTACGTGGCCATAGTGGCCTACATTTGTGCATTTTATACCAGCATTATTGGCAAAGCAAACTGACCATGTTTTTATGTGGGAATACTGGCATACATTGGTGCAACCAGTAGGGACGTGTATGGGCACAGCCAGTAAAAAATGTTTTTTATACTGTCATATAGTGTCTTCTAAGGCATCATGAACATGATAATTTGCACTGCTAGGGACTTGAATCTGTGGGATTTATGTATGACCCTCAAATTGATTTTAAACTGTGTGGCTTTTTTTACCTAATTTTTCACAAAGTGTGCTGTAAAATATGCCATTTTAACCCATTTAAAAAAAAAACATTGTGAGCGTGGAAAACCTCACCCCCTCAACCCTCCCTCATTGGTTTGGGCTCCCTCGCTACACTCGGTGGTTCCCTCATATTCATAGGAAATGTTTCCATTTAAAAAATGTACCAGAAGCAGTGTTAGCTTTATAGACACACAGAATGGGTACAGCAAGGCAGCAACAGCAACTTTTCCTGCAGATCCTTCTTGTTTCCGTATTTTCAACTGTTTTCCTAATGCGTGTTTCTCTGTCTTCTGCCTTTGTCACAGATCCCTCCTCCAGGGATGCCGCCTCATTTCCCACCAATCGGAATGCCACATTTAGGACACAGACCACCAGTAATGCCACCTGTGCCACCTGGCATGCTGCCTCCTATGATTCCACCCATGGCAGGACCACCTCCGTTAGGACAGGTAGGGAATGCTCCTGGGGCATTGCATGTTTGGTGCTGGAGACTGGAGAGAGGGGTAGAGGGCATTACTGTGGCACAAGGCAGGGGGAGTTACATCTGATATAGTAGTCTCCAAAAAGGGTACATGTTACTCCAAAACCAGTGAAAATCTTTTTAGTATATAATAAGTTGACATCCCGAACTATGACACACAACTTTTGAGCATACTTGCATATGACATAACAAATAGTATACATCATTCGTTCTATGTGCAGCTGCCAGCTTGGTTTACCTCTGTTTCTGTAGCCTCTGTTTGATGTTTGCATTTCATGGCCTCCATTATATCTGCTGTTGGCCTTCTGCATTCAGTGTGCTGCTAGTAGCCTGTTTTATTTGTGCTGTTGAGATGTTTATTATGTGTGTTCTTGGATGCCTTGATAATGAGTGCTGCTGGGGGCCAGCATTGTGTCTAATACTTGGGGCCTGTGCTGTGTGTATGATTGAGGACTGATCTGCTGCCTTCTGGCTGGAGACATTGCAGCTTGGTGCAAAGCACACACAGCTCCATCAAACAGAGGTATCAGTGCACCACAGGAACGGTGCTGATGCCCCGAGCCCTTTAGAAGGCCCTATCCCCAGAATGCTTGTTCAATAAGGGGGAGGGGGGTACCTGGGTGCCCTGGAGGTCAGTATCAAATGAGGGTGGGATTCGATTTGTATGTTCCCAACTGGGTCAACTGTCCCGCGCTTATTCTCACCGCAGCACTCCTTACTCAGTCAGTTTCTATTCATGTTGAGAAGGCGAGACCACTCCTATGTCAGTGGTCTTTTGGGAATCCTCTGCTTGTATCGTCCCTTCTCAAACTCCTTTCCTGCGACACGTCCTTATTTTTAATGATAGTATCAGGATAAAGCGCTAAGTCAGAATTGTTTGGCGGACTTCTCTATATGTGAAAGGCTGCAGGGTTGACCAGATCTGCTGGTGGCATGACTAGAGAATTAAGATGCACCAGTCGAGACAGAATCTGAGAATGTTCAAATATGGGAGCCAAACATGTTTCTAACCTTCTTTATCTTGTGCTACACTGCTGTAGGAAATTGAGCTCTCGTAGGCCCCATTATAAAGTTTACTTTTTGGCGTATAGCACTTTTGATGTGTATTATCTATTGGGTGTTTTGTGGAGTTCGTAATGTTGCCGTGCAACTATATTAAAGCGCTTGTCTGTCTTGTGGGTTATGTCAAGGTTGAAGTTCAGAAATAATATTCATAAGTTGACCTGCCAGTTTGATCAGCCGATTGGTTAATTTGTTTAGGGTAGACATGGGCTGCTGAGGTCCTGGATTATATGTGCTACCTGGGAACCGGGTTACATTTTCTACTGGCATTCTGCATTTCATGTGCTGCTGGTAGCCTGCTTTTTTGTTTTGTTAGGGATCTTTATATAATGTGAGCAGCTGATGGCCCGCATTATAGCCATTTGACTCTCTTGGTGTTGAGAGGTATCACTGTGAACCCATTCACAGAGATGATACATTGTGTTTTCCCCTTCTCTTTCCTTTCTGCAGATGCCAGGCATGGTACCCACTCTGATGCCGGGAATGATGATGCCAAGCATGCCCTCTGCTCCCATTCAAGTGAGTTCCATTGGTTTTCAGTTCCATTCTTCGAATTGGGCGATGTCACTATCCATACTGTTAGGGTGCAGAAGGAGAAAAACACACAGGTGGCATGGTTGTTTTCATAAACATTTTTTATTTTCGAAAATAAAGAGAAAATCTTCCTCTCTCTTACTCTTAGAGGGATTTCCCTACCTCAACTAAAATACTAAGGATTCAGTTAGGATGTCTATGTAAATCATGAGTCCACCGTCCTGTCAAAAAACCCTGCTTCTGTCCCTTACACTTGTAACTAAAAAAAAGAGGTAGTGGATCTTCTTGGTCCAGAAGAATGAATCCCTTCTTCTGGACAATGGATTACAGTTTCAGTTGTAGGTGGGACCTTTAGCTGAGGGAGTAGCTTCCTTCCAGACGTCTCAATCCCTTTCCAAGGTACAAAACAAAGTTCCAGTTTGAAATGTCAACAAGCAGCAAAGTTCTCAATTCAACACAAAAGGTTAAAGTACCAGCTCAAACATCAACATTCCTTATTGCCAATAGTTGCTTCTTCACTATGGGGTTGCTGAGAATGCCTCCCTTTTCCCGGTATCTTGTAAACACAGTTTCCAAGAGAATGACTCCAAGAGAACCAGGCATTTGACTCTGGTATGTTTCCTCCACAAACAGCAAGGGGGGGATGACTCCCTTCCCATGGACTCTCTCTTCAATTGGCTCCACGTTTTCACAATACCAGGGGAATTACTCCCTTCCCCTGGTCTTCCTTGGCTTCATTCTCACACTCTCTTGGCTTTTACTTTCACAGTTCATACCACCAGGGGGAATGAGACTCTTCCCCTGGCCCTTCTCAGGCTTCTTCTTACAGTTCACAACCATAGGGGGAATGTCTCCCTTCCCCTGGCCTTTTCCAGGCTTCTTATTACAATTCACAACAGTCGGGGGAATGCCTCCCTTCTCCTGGTCCTTCTCAATCATGAATTGCCACAAAGAAGATAGTTTGCAAAAGTTCCTCTAGGCTTCTGGCAGATCGAGTTCACTCTCCAACCAGGTACTGCCACAAAGAAGATGACTGGCAAAGGTTCCTCTGGTTTTTGGCTGACCTGGTTCACTCCTGCCAGGTTCTGCCATGAAGAAGATAACTTGGATGTGTAATGAATCCAGTGAATCCAGTGGAGTCCAGTGACCTTTTCCCATGTGGCCAGGGGAAGGCAGCCGCCACCTGATCCTTACCTTGGGGGCAGCTTCATGAGGGAGGATCACATGGGAGGAGGCAGCTACCCGGGAGATGTCATGAGTTCACTGGACGAGACTCGGTATCTCCCCCTTTCCGATGAGGAAGACCCCGTAATACCCAAGACCCTTTTCCATGAGGAAGAGCCTCTGATGCCCCAGACCCTCAAGGCATGCTGTCAGATACATATTCGCACTGATAGGAGAAGTGAACCCTCTTCTTCATATATATTTGGCCAAACACACAACTAGAACACCAACTCGCACTGCTCAAACATCCTTTTTCTTCTAAAGTTCCTTTAAATAAAACCAGTAAAAAGAACTATTCCAATGCCATACAACATCTATGAATGTCAACTCCCAGAATTCCCAGGGTACTGAGACAAGG
This sequence comes from Ambystoma mexicanum, assembly GCF_040938575.1. NCBI lineage: Eukaryota > Metazoa > Chordata > Amphibia > Caudata > Ambystomatidae > Ambystoma > Ambystoma mexicanum. Next base: position 318,395,714 of record NC_090926.1, on the reverse strand, counting down.
AGGATGCAGGTGTTCGAATCGTGTACTAAGAACCTGAACCACAATATGCAGTCCAGCTGTTTTTCCAAAGCACCTGTGCGCGGGACATTTAAACCTGGCGGACGCACTATTCGGAGAGTCGGTGCAGGAGAAGACGTTGCCTCCTATTGAAGAGCTCACAAATGTGAAGAACACGTACTGGTTTGCCAGGGCAGAAGGGTCAGCCAACGAGCGATGCTGTGACAGAGACTGAAGTGCCGTGGAGACGCTGGGAGCTGCGAGGAAGGTCCTGGGCGCTCTGCGAGTCGAGAAGCTGGCGTTCTCCATTCTGGATCCCGAAGGGAAGCAGACATGCAATCGGGGGGTGTTTGTCAGGGTTAGGCATGCGAGACATTCAGCCCGTACATTCAGACCTGTTCCTGCTCTGAATAAACCAATTCTAAATCCACGTTATAAACGGTTTTCCAAATATGTGCTGCCTGCATTTAAACGTTCGGAAAGTTCGGCGGGTTTGTTTTCCTGGTAACTAGAGGTTGTCATGGAAGCTTGGAACACCGTTGCTAGGAGGAAGGAGCCGGCGTCCAGAACGTTGATGTTCGGCTCACGTGACTAACCCTTCTTAGTCCCGCCCCTTCTGACATTTCGTTGATTCTGAATACGCTGTATTCCTTGTACCTGAAGTTACATGCTTACCTTGTTTTTTCTGCTTTGTGACCTTGCCCTTTTGGAATGTTCTAGTTCTATTATTTCCTGGCTTTTTTGCTTTTCCTCCTACGACCCGGACTGCTCTACCAACCTTGTCTCTGCTTACCCTTGGCTCTGTTGTTTGACTCATCGGATTCCAAGACTCGGACTGCCTTCTGGACCGCCTTAGCTGTATCCCTGGTTTTTGTTTGCTGCCCGTCAGGACCACGACTCGGATTGCTCACCTGACCTTGCTTCTGTCTTGCCCCGTGGATTTGTCATTTTCTTGGCCCCACGACTCAGAACTGTTTCTTGGATTACTTCGCCTAGTGACTTCCTCTTCTGCAACATCCCTTCATTTGTGCTGCTGTCACACACATGGACTTGAGACTTCCTTTTCTGTGAGCGTCAGGCGTCCTCGTTTCGTCGGGATAGGTTTTGGACTCATTAGGCGTCCGCGTGCCTACGGGAATAGCCTGTTTTAGAACTATTTTGTTACTACGAACTTTGTCTCGTTTTTTGGATATATCAAGACTCAAAGAACTCTGGTGACCCGATTATCCATTGCTGTGCTAGTATTGAACCTTAGAATCCATTGAAGTTTCTGCTTCATTAGCACAGGTTAGTGGGAGTAAATAGTTTTTTCCTTGGAATACGTACTGTTACTGTTTCACACTAACCTTGCGTGTTTCCTTTGCAGCCACTGTGTCTCGGGGTATCCAGTCTTTCAATTAATTGATCCTTCGGCATGTTTATTTTACATTCAGAGGGTTACATTAGTGGGAAGAATTCTTCTTCTTCACGACGGGTTCAGGTTTTGCAAGGAGTATTCTGACAAATTCAGAAGCCTTACAAAAAGCATCCCAATGGGACATTGGCTAGCATACTTCAGTTAGTGGCAGATCTTTGTTCAGACATGGCTACGGCTCATGCTGCCACTCAACAACAGATTTTGGCATTAAAGACAGCAGTACAACCTGCCCCGATGCCTTCAGCTTCTGCGGAGTCAGCTCCTGAACCTTCTCAAGCCAAGGCTGGACCCATTTATGTTGCATCTCAATTCCCGTTAGCCCCCCCCAGAGAGGTTTTACGGGGATCCTAAACATTTTAGGACCTTTTTGAATCAATGACGCCTACACTTCTTATGCCGACCGGGTTCCTTTCCGGATTCTACTACTGAAGCAGCATTCTTGTTGTCCCACCTCGGAGGCACTGCAGCAGCCTGGGCCAACCCTCTCCTGGAAAGTGGTAGTCCTCTATTGTTTGATTGTGATGCCTTAACAGAGGCCATGAGTAAGGTTTTTGACACCTGCTACAAGACCCAGTCTATGGAGCTGGAATTGTTGGGTTTGCAACAAGGTGATCTAACACTTCTAGCTTATTTGGCCAAATTTAATCAATTGGTTGCTGAAACGAGTGGCCAGATGACAAAAAGGCCTCAATATTCTATAAAGGATTATCTGATTCTTTAAAGGATACCCTTGCTATGGTACCTGTTGTTCCAGGTACATTTCCAGAACTATTGGATTTAGTCCGACAAATAGATGTTCGGAAAGCCGCCCAGATGGGCGAAAAAAGAGGATTTTTTCCTGGCACTACATTAGCTCCAGGCCCAGTTGTGGGTACTCCTGAACCAGTGCATATAGGGGTCGCCACACGGGGGTCCTCTGTCTACGGAAGAAAGAGAACACTGAAAGAATAATAATGTGTGCTTCTATTGCGGTTCCTCTGAACATTTATTAAAATGATGCCCAAAGAAACCTACCAAGAGGCAGGGAAACTGGAAAGCTCGTCAATAAGAGGAGTCCACTTGCCGGGCTATACTACTACAATGGACTCACATATTGTGATACCCTTCACTATTAATGTTGCATTTATTGGGCCATCAGGTAGTTCCACTTCCGCTAAGGTGGTACTGGATTCTGGGGCTACTGGGAATTACATTGATGCCCTATATGCTAAGGAATTGGCTTTGTCCGTCATTGAGAAAAAAAACGGTGGTTGTCAATGCTGTAGATGGCACTACCCTGTTATCAGGTTTAGTGACTGAACAGACAGCAGAGTTAATCATGGAAACTCCACACAGTCACAGTGAGAGAATAACTTTTGATCTCATTTCAGCCCCGTAATTCAAATTCATACTCAGTATTCCTTGGCTCAGAGTGTATAATCCGATCATTGATTGGCACACTGGCAGTATTGAATTTTTGTCTGAGTACTGTGAAAGAAATTGTTGGAGTACGGACATTCTGATTAAAAATCCTTGTCGTCTGTTATTGGACTCTGCTTCTACCATTGGGGCAGTGATCACTGGAGTTCTAACTAAGGAATACCTTGCTTATCATGATGTCTTTTATAAGGGTGGAGGGGAGATCTTACCACCTCATCGTCCTTACGATTGCCCTATAGATCTTGTCCCGGGAGCTAAAATTCCCACTGGAAGGGTATACTCCCTTACATAAAAGGAAGATGTTATTCTTAAGGAATACATTGACAAGGCTGTAGAAACTGGGTTCATTCGCCCATCAAGTTCTCCTGTAGCCTCTCCATTATTCTTTGTTCCAAAGAAGGAGGGGGATCTTCGTCCCTGTATTGATTATAGGGCTCTCAATGCCATCACTATTCGGAACCAATATCCTATACCCCTTATATCAGTCTTATTGGACCAATTGGGCTCATCAGTCATATTTACCAAATTGGACCTTGGGGGGAGCATATAACCTGGTCCGAATACGTAGCAGTGACAAATAGAAAACAGCATTCAAAACCAAGTATGGTTTGCATGAATACCTGGTAATACCATTCAGTTATGTTCTGCACCTGCAACCTTTCAATACTTCATAAACGACGATTTTCATGATATGCTGGATCAGTTCCTTGTAGTTTATTTAAATGACATCTTGATTTATTCCCCTTCCTATGAGACGCATGTGATTCATGTTACTAAGGTGCTACAAAGGTTATGAGATAACAATCTGTTTGCCAAATTGGAGAAATGTCTTTTTCATACCAGCGAAGTGGAATTCCTTGGTTATGAGATTACGAACAGAGGAGTCCAAATGAGTAAATCCAAGGTTAAGGCAGTTCTGGAATGGCCTATCCCTACCTCTTTGAAATCCCTCCAATAATTTCTGGGCTTTGCAAACTTTTATAGAAGGTTCATCAAGGACTTCTCCACCGTGGTTGCACCTCTTACTACCCTCACGAGTAGTAAAAAGATCTTTTGGTGGAATGAGGAGGCTAGTCAAGCATTTAGCAACCTTAAGACCGCTTTTACCACAGCTCCCGTGTTGCAACATCCCAATCCTTCTCTCCCTTTTGTTGTCGAAGCCGATACCTCTGACATTGCTCTTGGAGCCATTTTGTCACAAGAATGCTCAAAAGATAGCGGTTTGCACCCAGTTGCTTACCACTCCAGAAAACTATCCTCTTATGAGAAGAATTATACAATCACAGAAAAGGAGCTTTTGGCGGTAAGGGACGCTTTTAAAACCCAGAGACATCATTTACTGGGTACTGCTCTTCCTGTCCAAGTAGTCACCGACCACAGAAATTTGTTAGCATTACAGTCAGTGAAATGTACCACTGCACGTCATGTAAGGTGGCAGGTGTTTTTCTCAATGTTTAATTTCGTCATCACTTACAGACCAGGTTCTCTTCACACTAAGGCTGATGCTTTATCCCGAATTCATGGGGCGTCTTTCCCCAAAGACAATGGGGTTCCTCTTTTGTTACCTCATCAAGTGGTTTGTAGCTGTACTTTGCAACCAATTTCACGTACCACCATACACGACTGGGTGGTACAGAATCTAGCAGAAGTTGAACGCCTCAAGTTGGAGGTCATCCATTCTCTACCGTATGCTCATGGGTTATTATTTATCCCCGATAACGGCTCACGTTGTAAAGCCATCCAATGGTGCCACGACTCCAGGATAGCTGCTCATCCCGGCGTAAAGAAAACTATGGCTCTCTTACATCGTTGGTGGCCAGCTATGCAGAAGGATGTTACTGACTATGTCGCGGCTTGCTTTGTTTGTGCCCAATGCAAAAATACTCTTGTTAAACCGGTTGGGTTACTACAAGCTATGCCAATCCCTGATCGCCCTTGGAATATGATATCCATGGACTTCGTAGTGGAGTTACCTGCGTTTTCTGGTTATGATACAATATGAGTCGTCATTGATTATCTGACCAAAATGGCTTTGTTTGTGCCTTGTCAAGGCTTGCCCTCTGCTCCTATGCTGGCCGACATGTTCTCAAAGAATGTGTTGTATTTCTTTGGGCTTCCCTCAATTATCATTTCAGATAGAGGTTCACAATTCACCTACCGTTTCTGGAGATCGCTCACATCCTCGTTTGGTATTGACAATAGGTGCGCTAGTTCCTGTCATCCTCAGACTGATGGGCAGACAGAAGGTTCAAATTCTACAATGCAACAATACCTTAGATGTTTGACACTTCAGTATCAAGAAACTTGGCTTTCTGTACTTTGTATGGCGGAATTCGCATACAACAATTCTCTTAATTCTTCCACTAGATTCTCTCCGCTCTTTGCCCTATATGGGTGTCATCCCCGGTCTTTGCTGTTGTCTCCGGTGTTACCAGCACAGAGTCTGGCTGCTGCTTCCTGTGTCTCACCTTTAGTATCCATCCAACAAGGGGTTAGGGTACATTTGGAACGGGCACAGGAACGTGCTAAACATTATGCAGACTCCCATCGTTCTCCGGCTCCTGCTTATGCTATGGGCATGAAGGTCTGGCTATCTACAAAGAACTTACACATTCCTGTACGGAGGGTATTATTGCCTAGATTTGTTGGTGTTACGAAATTACTGCCATAATGAATCCAGTGGCAGTACGTTTGTGGCTTCCTGTGAAATGGAGGTTGCATCCTGTTTTTCACGTATCACTGCTCAAGCCTTTTCATCCTGACACTAGGATGCCTTTGCAACCACCTTCTATTCAAGTCCAGGTTGAGGATGAGTATGAGGTTAATATAATTCTCGATAGCAAGGTGTCCAGAGGGATGCGTTTGTATTTTGTGGACTGGAAAGATTATGGACCAGAGGATGGAACATGGGAAGCGGTTGGTAATATACACGCAGCCCAGTTGATTGGCGATTTCTGGGCCTCTTGGAAAGGGGGGGCATCTTTGAGGGAGGGTACTGTCATGGTTAGGCATGCTAGACATTCTGCCCGTACATTCAGACCTGTTCCTGCTCTAAATAAACCAATTCTAAATCCACGTTATAAACGGTTTTCCAAATATGTGCTGCCTGCATTTAAACATGGCCAGCAGACTTGCAAAGTTTGGCGGGTTTGTTTTTCTGGTAACTGGAGCTTGCCATGGAAGCTTGGTACACCATTGCTAGGAGGAAGGAGCCGGCGCCCAGAACGTCAACGTTCGGCTCATCTGACTAACCCTTCTTAGTCCCGCCGCTTCTGACATTTCGTTGCTTCTGAATACGCTGTATTCCTCGTACCTGAAGTTACGTGCTTACCTTCTTTGTGACCTTGTCCTTTTGGAGTGTTCTAGTTCTATTATTTCTTGGCTTCTTTGCTTTTCCTCCTACGACCCGGACTGCTCTACCGACCTTGCCTCTGCTTACCCTTGGCTCTGTTGTTTGGCTCATCGGATTCCAAGACTCGGACTGCCTTCTGGACCGCCTTAGCTTTATCCCTGGATTTTGTTTGCTGCCCGTCAAGACCACGACTCAGATTGCTCACCTGACCTTGCTTCTGTCTTGCCTCACGGATTTGTCATTTTTTTGGCCCCACGACTCGGAACTGTTTCTTGGATTACTTCTCCTAGTGACTTCCTCTTCTGCAACATCCCTTCAATTGTGCTGCTGTCACACAAATGTACTAGAGACTTCCTGTTGTGTGTGCTTCAGGCGTCCTTGTTTCTTCGGGATAAGTTTTGGACTCATTAGGCGTCCGCGTGCCTACAGGAATAGTCTGTTTTGGAACTATTTTGTTACTATGAACTTTGTCTCGTTTTTTGGATATATCAAGACTCAAAGAACTCTGGTGACCCGATTAACCATTGCTGTGCTAGTATTGAACCTTAGAATCCATTGAAGTTTCTGCTTCATTAGCACAGGTTAGTGGGAGTAAATCGTTTTTTCCTTGGAATACGTACTGTTACTGTTTCACACTAACCTTGCGTGTTTCCTTTGCAGCCACTGTGTTTCGGGGGTATCCAGTCTTTCAATTAATCGATCCTTCTGCATGTTTGTTTTACATTCAGAGGGTTACATTAGTGGGAAGAATTCTTCTTCTTCACGATCAAGTTTTGGAAGGAGTATTCTGACAGCGTTCTGGCAACTGCGCCAACAGCATTTTGAACATTATTGCCTTGTGAATACGATGAAGGGCTTGTTTGAATACCAGAAGGCTAAAAGGAAAACCCCAACAAACTGTGAATATATGAAATGTAAATGTGAGGCCAAACTTAAAGAAACCTTACCAAGAGTATTTATCTCAAACTGAGAGCCATACCTACAATATTGATGATACAAAGCAAGTATATGAGAAGTCTTGGTAAACCAAAAACACCAGGCGAGAGAAATATCGAGAAATCCTGACAAGCAAGACGGCAAGCAATTGATATATGTAATAGTCCTGGCAGGCGAGTACACCAGGCAATTGGCATTGCATAAAGGAACGATTGGCGTTTATTTATTGAACCCTGGAAAGTTGGATGGTAAAGAAATACATTGTTATCCAGACCGAGGAGAAAGTAGCATTAACGAAAGACTGTTAAAGACTTGGTTGCTAGATAGGAATCTTGTAAGTCCAAACTTGACAACAAGGAACTGTTTACAAAAGTGACTATTCTTCTTGTAATAAAGAATACAGAGGAAGGGACCCACCCCTAGAAACAAGGTATTTCTCTGTGCAGAACATTGTTGTTGGAGATCTACTTATTTTCAATTGTGGATACTTTTGGGCCAGTTGAAGATATTTTCTTTACACATTGCTATTTTTTATAGTGTGATTGTCTGGACAGGACGTTTTGGACACGAGAACGTTTTCAGTTATTGACATACTGACAGAGACATATCCTTAGTTTTGGTTGATAGGCAGGGAAGCTCCTCTTTAGCATAGGATCAGAGAGGCATGTTCTAACCCTTTTTCTTTTAATACATGTCTTTGGTATAAACATGACAACCTTGTGACCGGCTCTCATTTCTGTCCCCTCACAGATGACTCTTATTGCTTTATGGGTGCGGGTCCCAGACCCATATTTGGGTTTCTTTCCCAGGGTTTCCCTCCTCAGCACTGCTCGGTATCTTTGGAGTTTTCCACAGCTCCCTTGCGCACTCACCAACCTTCCCAGCAACCCAGATAACTTTTGGGTTCTTGCTGGCTACTTCCAGTTGGTCTGGGTCTCTCAGAGCTTCGGCTTCGGTCTTCCCATGTCTTCTCTGGCTCTCCGATGGGCTGCAGCGTTCCCACAGCCTGCCTCTTCCTTCCGTGTGTGCGTTAGGGTTTTGCTTGTACTGTCCAGGTTTTTCTCGTGCCCGAAACTTCCCCTGGCCAGGCTCCTGTCCTGTTCCTCCACTGGAGCAAACAGGGACCTCTCGGTTTCCTCATTCCAGCAGCACTCACTCGCTTCTTCCCGGTTCTCTGCCGAACCGCTTTGTCGTTTGCTCTTCCTCCAGGGAGGGTTTCTCCTATTTGTAAGTCCTTTGTTGGTTTTAATCTTCGAACTATCAAAACAACCATATATTCCCTTGAGGACTCCTCATTGCTCTGCATGTCCCCCTCACCCCAGTATCTTCTAGGGAGATCTTTGTTAGGGGAGTTTTCCCAAAGTCCACTATGAAGTAGACTTTACAAAACTATCCCATTGGTTTGTAGATCCCCAATTCTTAGTATCCGTCTGTACTACTCATGGAACATTGGTAGAGTGGCAGAGCAGTCAGGCTTATCATAAGAGGAAAATGTGAATTGTAGGTAAATACGCTGAACCTAGTTAGTAATGCTCATCAAAGAAACACGTACACATACATTTTTATTAAAATATAGATGTATTATATTTAGATAAGAATCACTTTTGAATATTCAGCACAATAAACCAAAACACTTAGGAACACTTTAGAATACTTTTCAAAGGCCACTGCTTAGTTTGTAGTCGCTTGCGGTTACAATTGTTACAGCTTTTGATGGTAATGGCAGTTCTACCATATTATCTGTACTAACGTGCACACGTGAAATTTAGGAGAAATACGGTAAGTACATTTACTCTGCAAACCCACACAAGATAATGACTTTAGGAAGGAAAATATTTGGTTAGTGTAATACTAGTAGAGTTTAAGGTTTTAGAAGCAGTTGTTTCGCAAAGCAAAGCTTTTAAGATCCAAAATGCAACCCTAGCTAAAGGCAGTTTGGAGAGGGCTCAACGTTTTGACAAGCAGCAGAACAACAAAAACTCCTGTGGATATTTGTTATTCTCTTTTCTCTAAGATGCAAAAGGATACAACCAACGTTGGATACCTTGTTAAAGGACTCGCTAAAGAGACACAAGCAGCATCTTGGGTCAGAGGTATGAGAGGGTTGCCCTGGACACCTCTGCGTGCACTCCAACACTCTGGAGTGACTTTTCGGATTAAGGTGAGCAATACCTTTATCCCCACAGTCAGTACCTTTGGTTTGAAGAAATGTTAGTGGCTGGATTGTCCTCAATGTGGCAGCGCTGGACCCGACCTACAGATTCCCTAGTCTGGTGACGAAAGGCAGGACAATGGATGGGATCTCTCAGCAGCAGTCTTGAGGGAGGATCTCTGGCACGGATTATAGCAACTTCTCTGGTCACTTTGCGGTTTTGGCACCTCTTCTGCAGCACCAACAAAGGATGCGATTCACCCGGTCACTCTTCTTAGATTCTTGAAATCCTGCACTCTGCTGAGGGGATTTGGACGGGTCGGACTGTGTCTCTTGAGGTTCACCTCTAGCTCAGCAAAGACTTGGAAATATTCAGCCTTTCCAGGATGATGCACTTCAATTGGGTCGGAGGTCTGCTGGTATTGGGTTTCTGCAGCTCTGGAAAGTCACATGACCTCAGGAGATGGCTCTAATCAAAGTTCGTCTTGGAACCAGTTGTTCCCACCAGTCAAAGGGAAGGAGTCCTCTTCGAGTTCCTGTCGCACAGGACAGCAGTGGTCGCTTCAGTGTTGCAAAGGATCTGCAGGCATCTCTGGTCATCTTCTTTGGTTTCTTCAGCTTCCAGTGGTCGATTTACTGTTCATCTCAGGAACATCACCTTTTATTCAGTTTGAGCATGCACATCTCTGCAATCTCTCTCAGCAGTTTACAGAAAGGGTCAGGTGGTTGTCCAATCAGGACAGCCAGACCCCCAGTGGGAGCTGGTTCCATTCAGGCACTCATTCATGCAAAGAGTTAGGGAGTAAAAAACTCCTCCAAACTTCCTGCCTGCCCTGACACACTGGAGCCTATGTGAGGACTCCTAGCAAAGGCAAAATGCACACACAGACCTCCCCCTCCCAGAACGGTAGAAGAAGGGCTAACAAAGAACAACCATGCTTGAAATGGCAAAAAAGAAAGGAGCCACAAGTACTTGGGTGACCCTATTGTGCCTAACCGGGGCTATGAACATAGCCTGCGGTAGAAAATGACCCAATAGTTGGTAGAACACGTCCACTGCCATCAGCCATAACTAGAAAGTTGTCTGTGTGACTAAAAAGTCACAGGCGCAGAGAGAAGGGGGATACTAAGTATCCCTTTGGCACTCCACATAAGGTGGTATGTGCCTGTCCATCAGAATATAAAGTTTTAGGAGAGATACAGAGTATCTCTCTATCCTTAAGAACTGTAGTTACTCTAGGACAAAGAAAAGAATCCCTAAGGAGAACCCGAAGGGTTCCCGGTAACACTGCCTGTAAGGAGCTGTGTGCTGCAATAGTAAAATACAGATGCCTTAAAGAGATATGGAGGAAAGTAGACTCAATAGGACAGGTAAAACACATAGAATAGAGTTCCAAAAGACAGAGCCCATAAGTATGAATGACTGGAAAAAGGCTGCATTCATTTAGGATTAAAGGAAAAAGGTCCAGAAGTCCACCCAAAAGTCCTGGGTGTCTCACTAGGAGAGGGGATGAAGCATAAAAATGATAAATCGCCCTAACAATCTTTCTAAGGTCACCGCTATTCTTCCTCGTCCTAGTTAATTTTCTGTTTTCAATGCTACAGAAACAAATGGAAGTGTGGGCGACAGAGGGTTGAGTGAAGGGATGGGAGGATGTGTAGGAGGCGAGTGGAGGTGGTGAAGGATTGGCATATCATGTTTCCCTTTGATGGTCGCCCCCCTCCCTAGAGGGGGAGTCTCTCCCCATGAGACCCTCCCGCTGAGTACCACTCCCAGGTGAGTATCGGGTAGCAGCCCTGCCTCCCTTGCCTCATGGGAAGGGGCTCCCTCTTGGGGAGAAGTGACGATATCCATGGATTCGTCACAAATCCTCAAAGTGAGTGCACCCACATACACTTCAGGCCGGAGTAAAGAATTTCAAGCTGCAAGCTACTAGCCAGGCATAACATGTCCTTTGCTCTCTCAATTCTCCACAGACACACAGTACACCACTTCTTACTCGTAAAGAGGCAATTATTACTAGCCAATGGTTAGTGATGAGTACATCTTTTGAGGCTTGCTTGCAGTCAGTATGTAAATAGCTGGCAGCAAATGCTGCCTTAAGTAACTGCACTTAGTCTGTATATACCTAATAGTTTGTGTGGCTTCTGGCACTGCCCTTAGCTCAGACTGTCTATATCTAACAGTGAGTGCTGCCTTTTGCAATGCTGTCCTACCTCAGTCAGTAGATAACAGATAGTGATTTCAGCCTAGGTCACTGCTAGTCATTCATTCATTCACACCCGGGGAAGGGAGACACAATCCTCATCCGCTGTCCCAGCCACCCGAGGCCGTTCCCTTGGTGTCGCTTTTTAAAAAAACTTGTTTTCCTTGCGGGGACCCCTCCACTTATCTGCAGGGATGGGAGCACCGAAGCATTGCGCTCCAGTCCCACAGCTCCTCCCCTATGGCCGCCATAGACATGGAAAAGGGACTTAGTCCATTTTCCTTATGGCGGCAGCCATTTTTTTGTTTTTTCATCGGGAGAACGGATGCATTAGCAGCGCGGATATACCAATGAAAAATTGAGAAAGCCATTTGCATTGTGAAAGCCATTGGCACCCTGGACGAGCCCCGGGTGCGAATGGCTTTCATTCCCTGCCAGGAGGGCAGACATTTCCTTTATCAGCCCACAGCCCGAGCTGAGGTCCTCTCTTCACTTGGGCCTGCCTTTGCCTGGCCTTGCGGGCTGTTAAAGGCCATGTCCACCCTCCTGGCAGGGCATGAAAGCCATATTCTGTACACAACTCAAACTCAATACAGCCTTAGGTTCTGCCAGTCAGTCTAGCCATACATCAAATAGAGGGCCTTCTCAGCCATTGGTACAGCTGGTCTGTCTGCACATACGTTACATTGAGTGCTGCCTCAGTCACTAACAGTCCATTCGTATGTTTGCATCAAATTAAGTACAGCATCGGGTACTGCCGGTCATTGAGTGAAGGCTAAGTAACTTCCAGTTACTCCCTACATTCCTCAGACTGAGTGCAACATTGTGTTTTGTCTCATGCTGAAAGTGTTCGTTTTCACTATGGACACAGTTTTAACTGCAATGCTTGCTCCCTCGCCCCAAACTCATTGGGCTCAAGACAAAAAGGGGTGACGGCTAGCCTAGAAATGGGGCTCCAATTCCTTTATTTAAATCAAATAATTTCTTTGTGTGGGTTCTTGTTTCATGGTTTGGGTTTTAACACCTGGGCCGGTTTGGTTTATTACTTCTCATTTTCTTTTTGTAGGCTGTTGTTCCAGTTCCAGAATCCACAAACTGTGAGTCTTCCCTGATACTATAGATCGAAGCCAGGGTTTAGAGTTGTGCTCTACGTCACTACTGGTGTGCTGCAAGTTCAGGATTAAGATGGTATTGGACTGTAGATAGCTGATAATTGTGTGTCATTTGGGACAAATTATTGTAGTGTGATGCCTGTAGCAGACTATTGTGGTGCGTATGACAGATTAATATATTGTAATTGTATTGCTGTTTGTATTAGAAAGTTGTTTGGATTTGTGCATTCAAAGAGAAATTATCACATTATCATGCTGTTTTCTGAGCTCATGAATGTATCATACTGTGTGTAAGGGATGTCAGAGTGTGCCGAGTGAGGAACACAAGACAAGACCAAGGTCAGTGTCAACTAAAGATTTTTTCTGGGAATAACATGATGCGGGTAAGTTTAGGGGATAACACAAACAGAGGATTATCAATAAAGAACCTAAAAATCGGCTTGCTTCAGCGGCATATCCTTCCTGATTCATTGTGCGGTGTTCAGGCCTCATACCCTCGATTATGAAAGTCCTCTGTCTGTTCAAGCGAGCCAACCCGTGCAATAAAAAAGGAACTTATCTTGCTTCTCCAGTTACCGTCATTGAGGGAAGGACAGAGCACAGTACACAGCCTCTAGGGGCTGGCTTCGATCTTGCCCTGTATGTCTTCAGTTAGGAAAGATTTTATTTTGCACCTTTCTCGCCATAGATTCCTATGGAACCCCATTCTTTTTGCTTATTTTGAACCCTGTTCTGACTTTTTGGAGGTCAATAAATCCTTCTGCTTTACTTCCCTTGCCTGATTTGCTCATTCTTGTGGGGAAACTGATTAGACGAGGGGTCTCCAAACTTTATGTTGGCAAGAGCTACTTCAAGAGCTACTTATAGTTAATGGCCAATAGGCAAGAGCTACTGTGGTGGTGATGTCCATGAATAGGAGAATTTGTACCAAGAGTTTTTGGTGCAGTTTATTTGCTCTTCACATCAAAAAGAATGTGTTACATCTAGACGCCCTTTATGGTCCTTTATTTGCCCCAGGCTCAAGACAAGCGCCTTCACAATGCTCGGCGGTACTTTGCCAACCAATCAATGGCTACCCGCATCAAAGGGACCACATCGGCCAAACCCAAGATGGCCACCATGCTAATCGTACATTGTATGCAAAGGAAGGAGGGGATTGCTACTTCACAAACAAATGTGGAGAACAACGCTAGCTCCTCGCGTTGCATCATTGTTTCTTTGTAAACGCTTGTTAGTGCACGCTCGTCCCTGCTGGCATTCCTGCCTTTCATCCTGTTGCTTCCTCGGAGTGCTGCTTGCTTTGATCCTGTCCCTCCTTTCCTTCCGCTCCTCTTGCCTACCTGCTGGCAACCTCTGTGCAGATTTGTCCCTGTGAAACCTCTGCCTTCTCACTATCTAGTCTATCCCTGGGCTCTATATCCTGGTTCCTCTTCATTTGCCTCACATTCTCTGCTACTTTCAACACCGATTCTTGCCAGTCCATATCTTCAGTTACAACAGCATCATGATCAAGGTTTTTTCCCCATCTGAGGGTTTTTTCTCCTTGGGGAATCGGCCTCTCTGGTGGCTGGTTCACCGTTTTCACTTTCGGGAGTCCTGGCAGCCAGAGAGAACTGTCCTTATTTGCACGGCACTAAAAGCAAGAACACCAGCAAACCACAGGTGAGCTCTAAACCTAAGAGATTGCAACGCCTCAAAAACCCAATGTCAGAGGTGGCTCAAATGCAGGAACTGGTGGCTGCAGTCCAGAATCTTACCTTAGAAGTGCAGAATGTTAAAGCAGAAAATACTTAACCTACGATAGGCCCTTCAAGCCCGTGATGCTTTACCTTTAGGTCCTACAGATGCAACGACCTAAGTTGAAAAATTGTCTGGAAACCCTAAACCGCCTAAAAGAATTTCTGGATGCTTGTGCAGTACAATTTTCCTTCAGAGAAGTTTCTTACCACATGACGGGGCCAAGATTGGATTCATGGTGAAACACATGACGGGTAGCTCCTTGACCTGTGCTACCATCTTCGTATCTCTCAATGACCACATCCTGGACTCTTATGCAAGCTTTATCACCGCATTGAAAAGGTTCTTTGATCGTCCTGATCTGACACATACAGCTCAAGAAGATCTTTTGGAATTCCAGCAAGGACAGATGGATGTTCTATCTTACACCGCTAAGTTCAAACAACTAGCCCTACAGGCGAATTGGTCGGATCAGGCATGTTTCTCCCTGTACCGGAAATGATTATCCGAAGATCTCAAAGACGAGGACTCAAGGGCACCTCGACCTCCAAACTTGGATCAGTTAATCCAGTTAGTTATTCAAATTGACTACCCCTTACAAGAGAGACGTCAAGATCGTAAGAAACATTGGAATCCTTCCTCTCGTACCTATGCTCCAACTATCAACCCAACAGAAACACATAGAGAAATCGGCGAGCCTATGCAGCTCGGTGCCGCCAGAGGACCTTTATCATCTGAGGAACGGAATAGACGCAGACAACAAGGTTTATGCATGTACTGCAGTTCAGATACCCATCTACTCAGGATCTGTCCTTTGGCTCCTCGACGGAACGAAAACTGCACCTCCCGATCCTAACTGAGATACAGGGTCGGGAGCAATTGTCTTATACCATTCGTCATGACAGCGGGGTAGTACTAGCTGCTCTGAAAGATCCTGCCCTCATCTTGGTCTTACAAGTCACCTTACAGGTTACTGACGACTATTTCATCTAGGTATCTGCATTGGTAGATTCTGGTGCAGGAGGAAATCTCATGGACAAGGCATGGGCCAAGCAGATGACTATACCTCTACATGCGAAGCAGGAACCTATACCCGTGGAAGGAGTAATTGGTCGGCTTCTGGAAAGTGGTCCTTGTACGGATAACACTGTACCGCTGGGAATGTTGATTCATCACCAGGAAGAACACATTCAGTTCGATCGTATTCAGGCGGCTCATTATCCTATTATTCTTGGAATACCATGGCTCTCAACTCACAACCCCTACATAAACTGGAACGCTCATACCCTTTGGGTTCCAAGCATTGTTTAACCACGTGCCTCATGGGCACCGCCCCACAATCAGAATTACTTAACGCTTCTCGCCCTTTGGCTACTCCTGCTCTGTACTTAGCCACCACTGTACCACAGAAATACTGGGTCTTTGCAGAGGTCTTTGAAAAGGAGAAACACAAATCATTACCCCCTAATCGACCAGAGGACTGTGAAATTCAATTGATGCCAAACACAACATGTAATCGTATGTTCCGAATGACACCCGCCAAGAAAATAGCATTGAAAGCATACCTCCAGGAAAATTTGGCTAACAGTCTTATTAGAGTGTCAGTCTCTTTGGCTGGCGCTACTATTTCTTTTTTATACCTAAAAAAGAGACCACTGAGCTACGACCGTGTCTGGACTACAGAGGCCTGAATGTAGTCACGGTGAAAGACACTTACTCTCTACCCCTCATTCCAGACATACTGGATGCCATTCAGAAAGCTAGCATCTTTACAAAACTAGATCTTCGTGGACTCTACCACATCATATGGATCCAGGAAGGCAACAAATGGAAAACGGCCTTCCGAGCACCTTTCGGCCATTATGTTTGTTTATTAAGTTTATATAGTGCTTTAATCCGAAGCGCTTTACAATATAACAACAAGGTACAATAATGAAAGAAGCATATTTACAATCATGAAACAAACCAATTTACTTAGAAGGAGGGGAAGAGGGGAGGAGAGTGGGGAGGGGAGAGGACGTAGGTAAGGAAGGTTTCAATGTCTGCTTTGAGAACAGGGGGAGAGGGAAGAAGGGGGAAGGAGGGAGGGGATGGGAAGGGGGGGCAGGGGAGTTGGGAGGGAGGAAGGTCGGGAAGGACAGTCAGGGCGGAGTGGAGAAGAAGGGCTTTCAAAGAGGAGTGGAAGGATGAGTAGGTAGGGGTGGACCAGATAGAAAGAGGTAAGGAGTTCCAATGAAGGGGGGCCAAGAGTTGAAAGGAAAGGAAGCGTGAGGAGGCACATGGGGCTGGGGGTACAGTGAGAAGGTAGAGATCAGCTGAGCGGAGAGAGCGGGAGGGAGAGTAAAATGAGAGGAGAGAAGAGAGATGGGGGGGCGAGATCATGGATAGATTTGAAGACAAGACAGAGGAATTGACATTTTTGTTGTGAGAGGAAGGGAAGCCAGCCAAGTTGAGAGAGTGAGGTAGAAATAGAATCTCGAGGGCCAAGAAGACACAGAGTACCGATAGAGGAGTGGTAGATGGATTTTAGGGGAGTCAGATGAGAGACCGGGAGTCCAAAGAGGAGTGAGCAGCAGTAGAAGAGGCGGGTGAAAATAGGGGAGGAGATTAAGAGTTTAGACGCGTGGAAGGTGAGTGAGGAGCGGATCTTGCAGATTTTGAAGAGGTGGTGCCGATCAGTATAGAGTCATGCCCTTTGGTCTAGCAAACGCACCTTCGGTTTTTTAAAGTGTTGGACCATATATTTGCAGATTTGCTGTTTCACACACTCATAGTATACCTGGACGATATTGTTGTCTTTTCCAATCATACTACCGAGCAATCCGATCATGTCCAACAAGTCCTTCACCGGTTGCGAGATAATCATTTACAAGTGAAGCTAGAAAAGTGCTCTTTCTGTACCATAGCTTGGCTTTATACTATCAAGACATATCTATGGACCCATGAAAGGATAAAGCCATCTTGCAATGGAAGAGAACTTCTTCAGTAAAGGAACTTCAGCAATTTCTGAGCATTGCCAATTTCTATAGGACATTCTTCCTCAATTTCTCTAACCTTGTATTACCACTAACCTCTCTGCCCAAGAAGGGAGTTAAGTACTTATGGGATGCTAGTACAGAGAAAGCCTTTCAGACCTTGAATTCCACCGCTCCAATATTGAATATGCCCGACAAACACAAAACCTTTATTGTCGAAACTGACGCGTCAGACAAGGCAGTAGGTGCAGTCCTCAAACAACTCAGGGACGACCTTGAAGAACACCCAATCGCCTTTCATTCCAAAACCTTACTGCCATCGCAGGTGCATTATTCGGTATTGCAACAAGAGCTGTTAGCCATGAAATTAGCATGTACCGAGTGGAGGCACTATCTCATAGGAGCAGAGAAAGAAACAGAACTTCGGACTGACCACTGCAATTTGCTTATGTTACAGCCCTTTGAATGCCGTAACTGCCGCCAGGCCAGATGGGCGGATTTCTTTCTACAATTTCGGTTTCGGTTAACCTTTATCCCAGGTACAAAAAATGTGGTTGCTGATGCCCTCTCACGCTTATTGACCACACCCCTGGACTGGGACCTAAAGACTGAACGTATGTTTCCACAAACCACTGTTATATGTCAAGCAACAACCTTGTTGGATAGAATCAAGAAGGCCTCAAAGAACAACATCGATCCTCAACTCCTATCCAAGTACTCTTTCTTACACAGACAAGGCCTACTTTGCAAAGGTAATGGGCTGTTTCTACCCACAGTAGAACTCTGTAAAGTGGCATTATCTCTCACTCATTATTCAAAGATCGAAGGTCACCGTGGAGAAAGATCCACCCTTCATTTACTCCAACTACATTTTTGGTGGCCTTGCGTCAAGATGTCAAAGACTTCTGTCAGACATGTGAAATTTGTGCACATGCCAAAACACCCAGATGTAAACCCAGCAGTAAACTACTGCAACCTTTGTTTCCTCCTCGACCATGGCTCAAGATTGCCACAAATTTTATTGTGGATCTTCCACCATCAAAAGGCTGTACCGTCATCATGGTCATCGTAGACGCTTATGCAAAGATGGCACATTTCGCTCCTTGTCAGTCTTTACAAACTGCTGCCTCTATGGCTTCGCTCTTCTCCACAGTTTTGAAGCTATATGGCCTACCCACTAATATTATATCCGATTGTGGAAGCCAGTACACCTCTAGAGTCTGGTCTACCTTATGCTGCCATTTGGTCATTTCTAAATGCCTCTCTTCTGGTTGCCACCCACAGTTCAATGGCCTCACTGAGAGATTAAAACAGACATTGGAATAATATCTTCGCTGTTTTGTCCTGAGAATCAAGACGACTGGGTTCCACTACTTCCAACTGCCGAATTCTCCTATAATAAAACCCATCATTCGGCCATTGGCACTACACCTTTCTACTACAGCTATGGATATCATCCCACATGGTTACCTTCAACCAGTTCCATAATGCCGGCAGTAGAAGTAATGGTACAAAATCTACACGCCATACAAAATCAAACGGAATCACATCTCTGCAGTACCCGCAAAAAGGACAAACTACAGTCAGACAAGCACAGACATCCAGATCCCTACTTCAAAATAGGTGAAAAGGTTTAGTTGGCTGCTAAATATCTTCCAACACGTCTGAAAACTGGAACGTTCACACCTAAATATTTTGGTCACTTTAAGGTGTCTTAACCGATTAATCCCGTGGCATTTTGTTTACGGCTTCTCCCTTCCTGGAACAGGATACATACGGTGTTTCACTCATCCCCGTTGAAATCCTATAAGACCTCCCCGGCAGACGTCAAGGAGCCAAACCACCGCCAGTTTACATCAACAAGAAACTAGAACATGAGGTAGGCCATATTTGTGACTCTCGCTATCATGGGGCAGTCTTGCAATACCTCATAGACTGGAAGGGCTATCGTCCTGCGGATCGCACCTGGGAGCCTGCGAGACAGGTACACGCCCCCAATCTGGTGAAATGTTTCCATCGCCCCTGTACCCCTGGAAAGCCGGCAGAACCGGACTTGGAAGGGGGTATACTGTTACATCCAGATTCCCTTTATGGTCCTTTCTTTGCCCCCAGGCTCAAGACAAGAACCTTCACAATCCTCAGCTGTACTTTGCCAACCAATCAATGGCCTCCCGCACAGTAGGGACCACATCAGCCAAACCCAAGATGGCTGCCACGCTAATCGTACATTGTAAGCAAAGGAAGGAGGGGCTTGCTATTTCACAAACAGATACGGAGAGCAACGCTGGCTCCTCACATTGCAACTTTGTTTCCTTATAAACGGTTGTTAGGGAACGCTCGTCCCTGCTAGCGTTCCTGCCTTTCATCCTGTTGCTTCCTCGGAGCGATGCTCACTTTGATTCTGTCCCTCCTTTCCTTCTGCTCCTCTTGCCTACTTGCTGGCAACCTCCGTGCAGACTTGTCCCTTGGGAACCTCTGCCTTCACAGCATCCAATCTATCCCTGGACTATGTATCCTGGTTCCTCTTCATTTGCCTCAAGTTCCCTGCTACTTTCAACACCTATTCTTGCCAGTCCAGATCTTCAGCTACAACAGCATCCTGATCATGTTTTTTTCCCTATCAAAGTATTTTTTTTCTCCTTGAGGGACTGGCGGCTGGTTCACCCTGTTTTCACTTTAGGGAGTCCTGGCAGCCAGAGAGGACTGTCCTTACTTGCACAATACTAAAAGCAAGAACCCCAGCAAACCGCAGGTGAGCTCTAAACCTAAAAGAATAACATATGCATTTACCATTATATTAATAACTTAAAAAATATTTTTTTCATCATTTTTTATTAGTAGCTGTCTTCTACAAATTGTGAAGCAAATCAAAATGTAGCAAACGAGACATTGGGCCTCATTACACGGTAGGCGGAGAACCATGGCGCTAATAGAACCATGGCACTGCCTTGGTGGAAAGGGGAATTACCGCCCCATTCCAAGGTTGGCGGGGCGGTAATTCCCCCTTCCACCATTGTCCTTCCCCATTCCCATTTTTGCCCCATAGGGCATAATGGGAATGGGGAATGCGCTAATTACGGTACCGCAAATTGCGGTACTGTAATTAGCTCCCTGGGTCCCTTTGCGGGTTGGTTTTTAACGCCTGCAAAAAGCAGGCATTAAATTCCGCAACCCGCAAAGGGACCTCGTAGTAAGGCGGTAAGGATTTACCGGTAAAATACCAGTACCGGTAAACCCTTACCGCCTACCGTGTAATGAGGCCCATTGTGAACGCTGACACTGCATGCTATCCACTGGTGCCGAGTAATCTGGTGTGCAGCTTGAAACAGCAACAGAAACTCAGATGCTGTCAGATGGGATCACATTTTTTATTTCAGGAAGTTCATGTCTGAAAAAGGCTGATTCGCAGAGATAGGCAATCACATTGGCTGATAGCGCAGATACCCTCCTTTCCATAGTTATTGCACGTAACTGCACATCTGGCATGGAAAACATGATTTCAGGACAGTTTTTAAAATCTGTGTAACAGCCTCAGCCACAGGAGTCACTGCACACTTCACAATTGCACTATCTGTAAAAGTACATTTGTTTTTCATCAAATAACTAGCAACATTGACGATGAATATTTTTTTAATGCATTGTTATATGGTTATAAAATAACTTTTAATAACCTTCATTAAAACAAATCATCTTAATTACATAGCATGATTCAATTAAACAAATCATCTTAATTGCATAGCATAACAGTTCATTTTACCGATCGATGTGAACAAAGCCAGCAAAATTCATTACATTTACCCAGAATAATAAAATAAGGGAGAAAGAAAATAAAAATCACAATACATTTAAAAGCATACCATTTACATTGGTGCCAAAATATTTTTAAAGAAATCTATTGCTGCCGTCAGCCAATGGTTAGTACCTTGAGAACCCATAACTCGCTGCCAAATCACACCTACTCCTCCAATGGATGATTGTCTGACCAAATGGTCAAAATAATGATGACGCCTGTCATTTAGAGCCCCACAGTATGGCAGAGGATGCTGCAATGACTCAACCTGGCCCTGCTCACAGCAGTAGCGACAGGACCTTGACTCACACAAGATCCCGGCTTTAGCGCACTCAATTTCTTTTGTTGGTAATAAATTGAGTCTCAGCCTCATAGCTGTTCTGTGCCATAGCGGGTTCAGAGATTTGTATATGTAGGTAGGGGGCATACTGACAGGCCTGACATCAATGAACATATCTTTGAAATGCTTGTATGATCTTACTTTTCCAATTATCAGGATCTAGTCTCTTTCTTTTAATTGTGTCCTAGTTTTCAAAGGGGAGTACCAGAACATGTCCATTGAGATGCCACTATATTCCAAAATTTGGTAACATTCCTGTTCCTATTTATTGAAACAGGGCCAGGTTTTTGCGTCTAGGAGCAAACTCAATTCCCACCAAATAGAACCCTGCTCAGCACACAAGATGATTTTCAATACTGCAAGATTTTTGGACAGACGATGATACTTGATAGAGGGAAGGCCTAGTTTATAGTGGATCACTGTTGCGGGAACACTGTTTGGAAGCAAAAGGACTTTCCTCTAGAAGGTGCCCTCAAGCATCTCTCAGCACATTACTACTGGAAGTCCCTGGTTTTTGCTTCCATATAGCAGGGAGGGGACAACCTTCGATTTATAATGTTCCAGGACAGGACAGGGGATTGTAACGCTCACCTGGTTCCCTCGGAGGCGCTGGTCTTGACTGGGCGGTGAAAACGTCTTCAACGTTAGGCGTAGGATTCGTTTGGCTCCCGGATTTGACCCCTTCCTCACCGAAAGCTTGACCTGCAGAGTGAGGTGTCTGCAAGTGGAAAATCAAGGTATTAGTGGCTGGAAGGTTGGGAGAAGTTCTTAGCCCCTCTCTCCCTCTCTTCCCGTGGTACTCGGGTGATTGTTGTGCTCACCTTAAGTAAGTGAATGCTGAGCTCTCCATCCTGCGTCTTGTTCAGGGGCGCTGGATCCAGTTACTTCACTGGATGTGAGTTCCGCCTCTTGATTGCAGAGGGTAGTTGAGAGCGAAGCCGCCGTTTGCTGCACGAGCGTGACTTGTAAGTATTAAAGTTCTCTTTAGATTGCTCTCTTCAAATGTCTTTTTCCCTAATGTCTATGTCTTTTACTTTTCAGATGCTGTCGATGCCAAAGAAGATGCTCTCCCCGATTCGTGGCAGAGAGCGTAACAAGAAGATGATGAATTCGAAGGCACGTAAGTAGGAAGGCTGCTTTGGGGCCGTAGAATGCACCTTAATGTCCCCTTTTGTCTCTACAGGTGCCGGAATGCAGTGCGAGCAAGGTTGGAGCAAGCGCAACACAGGTAAGCAGAATTGTAACCAAGCGTTACTAACCAATGTTCTTTGTCTTTGCAGGCCCGATGCCGGACGAGAAATGCAGAAAAAACGTCTTGGATGCTGCCGATGGATCGGGTAAGTTGAAGCGCTAACTTTGCCTTTGTCTAACCTGTGCCTTTTGTTTTGCAGGAGCCGCTGAAGATTGAAGATTGGTTCCCAGCAGGTAATTTTCGTAATTACAGGATCCGGAGCTGAAGATTCGCTGGAGCTGACACGGTGAGCGTCCTGCTGCAGATGCAGAATAACGCGAAGCATGTGGTACCAATCGGGTGTGGTTTAAATAGCCCATAGGAGTGCTTAGGTGTCTTCTTCCACAGCAGCCTCGCCCAGGTAAAAGAGTTCCTGCTTCCAGAAGGGTTCCAGCAGCAATGATCCAGGGAGTGGTGCCTGCCCCACCCAGAAGGAAAAGTAGTCCCTGCCAGAAGAGAGTAAAGCATCATCTTGCTGGTAAGTAAGCAGCATGGTCTGCTCCAGGTAGGTTCACCCAAGCACCTTTACACTTGATATGAGCCCGGCGCTTCCTGTGCCGGGACGGATCCTTACTATGAGCCTGGCACCACCGGTGCCAGGACAAGGTCCAAAAGGTCCCTATTGGGACTTGCTGGTGCCGATAAGACATGTTATGAGCCTGCTTCCAAGGATGTTGGGTAGGTCCTGACTCCTTGAAAGCAGTGGTCATGACAGCACCCCCCCTCAAGGCCCCTCCCAAATTCGTCTTCTCCGGGGGTTTTGGTTTATCAGGAAAAGTTCGATGAAACTTCTTAACCAGACGGGGTGCATGAACATGTTCCGACGGTTCCCAAGATCGTTCCTGGGGGCCATAACCTTTCCAGTCAATTACATAGTATAATTTAGATTTGGAAATCTTGGAGTCTAATATGTCTTGTATTTCGAATTCTAGTTCTCCGTCCACAAGAATAGGGTCTGGAGATTTTGTCAAACGGGTTCCAGGTTGCATGGGTTTCAGTAGTGAGACGTGGAAAACTGGATGTATCTTCATATGGGCAGGTAGGCCCAATTTAACCGCCACTGGATTGATTATGGCAGTGATTGGGTAAGGCCCCAGGTATCGTGGATTGAAAGTACGCGGTCCTTTTAGGGGTAAATGTTTGGTGGATAGCCAGACCTGATCTCCCACAAGATATTGAGGAGCTTCCTTTCGATGTAGATCCGCACACTTCTTGTATTGCTCCTTGGCCTGCTTGAGGTGAGATGTGGCCTCTTTAAAGGCTTGAGTGATTGTCGAATGCAGATGATCTACAGCGGGTGTTCCAAGAGTCTGAGGTGGGTCAAGATTTGAGGTGCGAGGGTGGATTCCATATGAAAGAAAAACAGAGTTTTTCCAGTTCCGGCGTGGACTGAATTATTATAAGCGTACTCCGCAATCCAGAGAATGTCTTTCCAAGTGCCCTCTGATTGTTGTAACATGCAGTGTAGATACTGTTCCAAGGTTTGGTTGGTCCTCTCGGTCTGCCCGTCGGTCTGGGGATGGTGGCTGGTCGAAAGCCTTATGTCAATTTGGGCTAGGCGACAACAACTCCGCCAGAAGTGGGAAATAAATGGACTCCCTCTATCTGAGATTAAAACTGAAGGAAAGCCGTGCAACCGAACGATGTTTTCGAGGAATTCTCGGGCCAAAATTGGAGCTGTAGGTAACCCTTTCAATGGGATGAAATGAGCCATTTTCGAGAATAGGTCCACAATCACTAAGATTGTATTAAATCCGGAGCATGGTGGTAAATCCGTGATGAAGTCCATGGAGAGAGTATGCCATGGGTGTGGAGGAATGTCTATTGGATGTAGGAGGCCTGCTGGTTTTTCCTTCTGGCTTTTGCTTTGAGCGCACACACCACAGGAATTAATGAAATCCTTAATGTCCTTTCTCCAAGACGGCCACCAGAAATGTCTTTTTATCTTTTCCCACGTTTTGGTAATGCCGGGATGACCTTCCATTAAGGAGTCATGGTAACAAGAGATCACCTGTCTTTGTAAATCGGTACATGGTAGATATAATCTTCCTCGAAAGTATAGTAGGTTCTTATCCATTGTGAAATCATTTCCCTTGAGTTGCCGTCTTGCACTTCTGCTGGAGTCAGAAGATCTTTAACTTTAGCTTCAATGTCTTCAATGGATTGTGCATCTATCAAACCCAGGATTCTCTGTTCCGGAATTATGGGTACGGGTTCAGGATTGGTCGTGAGTTCATCTACTCCAATTCGGGAGAGAGCATCTGCTTTTCCATTCTTGTTGCCTGGTCGGTAAGTTATCACAAAGTCGAATTCGGCGAAAAACAATGCCCAGCGAAGCTGTCTAGAGGATTGAGCTTTGGCTGATTTAAGGTACTGTATATTACGATGATCCGTGATGACGGTGACTGTGTGTCGGGCTCCCAAGAGATAATGCCGCCAAGCTTTAAAGGCGGACTTGATAGCCAAAAGTTCCTTATCTGTAATGGTATAGTTGATTTCAGGAGCTGAAAATTTGCGGGACCAAAATGCCACTGGGTGTAACTGATTTGTTTCCGGGTCTCTTTGCGAAAGTACTGCTCCCATTGCGAGACTGGAAGCATCAGTCTCTACTATATAGGAAAGTTCCGGGCGAGGATGTTTTAGAACTGGAGCCGAGGTGAATTTTGTTTTTAGTTCCTGAAAAGCTTGTTCAGCCTCTGTAGACCATTCGAAATGTTTATTCTTTCTGAGGAGGGCTGTAATGGGTTGGACTACTCGAGAAAACTCTGGGATAAATCTTCGATAAAAGTTGGCGAAGCCCAACATGCTTTGAACTCCTTTCACTGACGTTGGTGAGGGCCACTTAACAATAGCGTCCACTTTTCTTGAGTCCATGTGGACTCCATTAGGTGACAAAATAAATCCCAAAAATTCGACCTCTGTGAGGTGAAAAACGCATTTTTCCAATTTTGCAAAGAGTCTGTGTTTTCGGAGCCGCTCCAATACTGCGGTGACATGTTTTCGATGTTCCGCCTCAGAGGACGAGTAGACCAGAATGTCATCAATATAGACAACTACACATACGTCAATGAGCTCTCTGAGGACGTCATTCATAAAATACTGAAAGGCTGCCGGAGCGTTGCAAAGCCCAAAGGGCATTACTTGATACTCGAACAGTCCATATTTAGTACGAAAGGCCGTCTTCCATTCATCGCCCTCTTTTATTCGTACTAAATGGTAAGCTCCTCTGAGGTCCAGCTTTGTGTAGATACAGGCACTTTTAACCTGGTCAAGAAGTTCAGGGATCAATGGTAACGGATATCTGTTCTTAATCGTAATCTGGTTCAGAGCACGGTAATCTATGCATGTTCTTAGGTCTCCCTCTTTTTTTGGCACGAAGAACAAAGCTGAAGAGGCTGGGGACTTCGAGGGACGGATAAATCCATTAGTCAAGTACTGGTCCAAATACTGCCTTAGGTGAAGGTTTTCAGGTTCTGTGAGGGCATAAATTCGACTGCATGGAGGAGTGGATCCTGGAACCAAGTCTATTTGGCAGTCGTATGATCTGTGAGGAGGCAGCGAATTAGCTTGATCTTTCCGAAAGACATCCTAAAATTCCCGGTATTCAGGAGGCAGGTGAGGACTCTCAGAAGCAGTTGCAGCTAGCTTCGTGGGGGGCTGCGGATAACACGTAGGTGCGCATTCTGGAAACCGGATTGTCTTTGCTCGCCAATCAATTTGAGGATTGTGTTTCTCCAGCCAAGGGATTCCCAGGATAACTTGAAACTGTGGAGCCTTGATCACGTCAAACACGATTTTCTCTTGATGTCCATCTTGGCTTACCAACGTCACTTTCATGGTGGTGTGAGTAACTGGTCCGGAAGCTATTTCCGTACCATCCACGGCGGTGATAACGTCTTTCACCAACTTAGGACAAAGAGATAGATTCATCCTGGCGACCAATTCACAGTCCACGTAATTGCCGATTGCGCCACTATCTATGTATGCTTTAATGGCATGCATACGATTGGGTTGTTCCGGACTCACGAGGACCATGGGCATGGTAAAATGCGAGGTCAAAGAACTGGTTTTAACGCTCGGCAAGCGGACCTCTACACTTGTCGGGCGAGGTCGTTTTCCGACTCTGAACTTTTGGCACCCTTATCGGAAGCTCCTACTGTCTTCTTCTTTGGTTTCACTGGGCAATCTTGGAGGAAGTGCCCTGAGTTCCCGCAATAGAGGCACAATTGCAGTTGTCTTCTCCTTTCTCTTTCCTTTTGGGTTAGAGGTCCTTTCACCACCCCAATCTGCATGGGTTCCACAGTATCATTTCCTTTAACGGAGCTCTGTGGTCTTGAAAAAACTCGATTCTCAAACCTGGAACGATCGGCTTTTCGATTTTGTATTCTATGATCCAGTTGCACCACCAGATCAATGTATTCGGAACAGTCTTGTGGAGGATTCACCAGCTGGGCCAGAACGTCTTTAAGTTCTCCACGAAGGCCTCTATAGAAAAGGGTGATTCTCTTATCCTCAGGCCACCCGGTTTCAACCACTAGTCTGTTAAATGATGCAATGTAGGCCAGAAGATCTTGATTGCCCTGTCGTAGTGAAAGAAGTTCATTGTCCAGGGCCTGTCCCTGAGAATGTCTAGCGAACAATCTTTCCATACTAGCTTGGAAGTCCTGGAAATTATACAGAATAGGGTTATCTTGAGTCACTAAAGGAATAGACCAATCTGCGGCACTGCCGCTAAGATATGAGAGCACGAAGGCCACCTTAGCCTGGTCCGTTGGAAAGGCGGCAGGTCTACACAGAAAGTGCAAACGACACTGATTGATGAACACAGCAAATCTTTTCGGATCACCTGAAAAGCGTTCGGGCGGAGCCAAAGGTACATTTCCTGGTAGATTAATTTGCACCGGATTAGAGGAAGCTGTTGGGGCATGGCTTCCACCAGGGGTAGGCAGAGGAGTCTGTCCCGCTTGGGCTTGTAACAATTGTCTAGCCAAGTCGTCTGTTCGCTCCTTAGAAACCACTAGCTCCCTCCTTAGGGCATTTGTTTCCTGGCGAGCTGCGTGTACTTCTGCTCTCAACTCCCCGAGCAACTGGGCCAATTGGTCTGTGTCCGAAGTCTCCATTGCGCCTGGGCGGGAAATGTATGGTGAGGCTTCGCGTTCTGTAACGCTCACCTGGTTCCCTCGGAGGCGCTGGTCTTGACTGGGCGGTGAAAACGTCTTCAACGTTAGGCGTAGGATTCGTTTGGCTCCCGGATTTGACCCCTTCCTCACCGAAAGCTTGACCTGCAGAGTGAGGTGTCGGCAAGTGGAAAATCAAGGTATTAGTGGCTGGAAGGTTTGGAGAAGTTCTTAGCCCCTCTCTCCCTCTCTTCCCGTGGTACTCGGGTGATTGTTGTGCTCACCTTAAGTAAGTGAATGCTGAGCTCTCCATCCTGCGTCTTGTTCAGGGGCGCTGGATCCAGTTACTTCACTGGATGTGAGTTCCGCCTCTTGATTGCAGAGGGTAGTTGAGAGCGAAGCCGCCGTTTGCTGCACGAGCGTGACTTGTAAGCATTAAAGTTCTCTTTAGATTGCTCTCTTCAAATGTCTTTTTCCCTAATGTCTATGTCTTTTACTTTTCAGATGCTGTCGATGCCAAAGAAGATGCTCTCCCCGATTCGTGGCAGAGAGCGTAACAAGAAGATGATGAATTCGAAGGCACGTAAGTAGGAAGGCTGCTTTGGGGCCGTAGAATGCACCTTAATGTCCCCTTTTGTCTCTACAAGTGCCGGAATGCAGTGCGAGCAAGGTTGGAGCAAGCGCAACACAGGTAAGCAGAATTGTAACCAAGCGTTACTAACCAATGTTCTTTGTCTTTGCAGGCCCGATGCCGGACGAGAAATGCAGAAAAAACGTCTTGGATGCTGCCGATGGATCGGGTGAGTTGAAGCGCTAACTTTGCCTTTGTCTAACCTGTGCCTTTTGTTTTGCAGGAGCCGCTGAAGATTGAAGATTGGTTCCCAGCAGGTAATTTTCGTAATTACAGGATCCGGAGCTGAAGATTCGCTGGAGCCGACACGGTGAGCGTCCTGCTGCAGATGCAGAATAACGCGAAGCATGTGGTACCAATCGGGTGTGGTTTAAATAGCCCATAGGAGTGCTTAGGTGTCTTCTTCCACAGCAGCCTCGCCCAGGTAAAAGAGTTCCTGCTTCCAGAAGGGTTCCAGCAGCAATGATCCAGGGAGTGGTGCCTGCCCCACCCAGAAGGAAAAGTAGTCCCTGCCAGAAGAGAGTAAAGCATCATCTTGCTGGTAAGTAAGCAGCATGGTCTGCTCCAGGTAGGTTCACCCAAGCACCTTTACACTTGATATGAGCCCGGCGCTTCCTGTGCCGGGACGGATCCTTACTATGAGCCTGGCACCACCGGTGCCAGAACAAGGTCCAAAAGGTCCCTATTGGGACTTGCTGGTGCCGATAAGACATGTTATGAGCC
Source organism: Ambystoma mexicanum (assembly GCF_040938575.1). Taxonomy (NCBI): domain Eukaryota; kingdom Metazoa; phylum Chordata; class Amphibia; order Caudata; family Ambystomatidae; genus Ambystoma; species Ambystoma mexicanum. Next base: position 318,366,578 of record NC_090926.1, on the reverse strand, counting down.
TGCTTCCAAGGATGTTGGGTAGGTCCTGACTCCTTGAAAGCAGTGGTCATGACAGGGATTAGTGAAAAATACCCACATTTTCAGTTTATTGCAGCTGCGTGGGACGCTAACATTTCCACCTTTGAGGTTAAATTACTCTGGAGTTCTGCATTGTTCTGCAGTGCCTGCAATCTAGTGCCCCGATACACAAAAGTCTGGACATTTTCCAAGGCCTCCCTATTAAGAAATGTCTGTATTTTTGTCTCATGCCTGGCCAAAGAACCAATCTTTGATTTCTTCAAATTGATGGTTAATTTGTTTAGACTTGCATATGCCGGCAATGCTTCTAGCTTTCGCTGATTGGAGTGTAATCAAAAAGTACCAAATCATCAGTGTTAGGGAGAATTCTCAGAAATGTGCTAATTCCTCTCTACCTTAGAGACCCCGAGCTCTTTTGCTGGACTCTAGGACTTTTTCATTTTTACCTGGAGAGAGCGAGACCCTTTTTTCCCACTCTCTCATGTATTTTAATGTGATTTTAACTCTGTGTTTCTTTTGGTTTTTGGAGTCTGACAAATTCCATAGGCATCTGTTTGCATTGTGTCACACAACACATTCAGTGCAGTGACACAGGGAAGTCTTGATTTCCCGATAGGTTTAAATACTTTTCTCTTGGATAACTACTTTTTCCAAGAGCAGTAAAGTGAAAATGACTTTACTTACCATTATACATTTCTAGACCCAGCACACACTATCTTACAATAGGGTGCTGGACGGGTTAAATAATATCCCCTTTGTCTAGCTTTTCATATAAAATTTTTATGTGGCAGTGGTTTACTTTTTACTACCGTGGTGTGTCTTTACCGCGGTCTGCGTTCGCAGCTGCAGTAAAGCACCCAGGGGTGCCATTTTTGTCAAAATGGATTTGGTCTTCTTTTTTCACCATTTCTCTGTGGAAAGGTCCTTCTTGAGATTTACTCTGTGCGCCAAACCAGGTTAGGTCCCTTTGTTCATTCTGTCTTTGGCGGGATTCACGAGTGAAGCCCGCCTCTGGCTCTAGGGTGTCTGGTGGGGGCAGGAAGTGAGGGAGGTGTCCGAAACTCCCTGTGCTCAGTCTCCTAGGAGACAGGAATGCACCCCTAGGTAATTGACCGGCTGACTGTCCTGCAAGGACAGCCACCAAGCGGGGTGATTGACAGCCAGGCTGGAATGAATGGGCGAAACCTGCATAAAAGGCAATGCTTTTTGACTTGGAAGGCAGAGTCGACCACTGGACGAAGGAATCCGAAGAAGAACTTGAAGAAGACGCCTGCTTCAACTCCTGGACTATTGGTTTGCCCGGTGAAGCCCTGCTGCTGTGCTGAAACTCCAAAATGTATATCAACAGAGAAGCTCCTGCAAGGACGACTTCTCCCTCTTGAGTTGGTGGGACCAATCAACTGCAAAGTAAGCCACCTGGACATCCTCTCCAAGCTGGTTGCACTTCCACTGCAGTTGCTGCTGGAACCAAAGAGCCAGGGAGAGGAACACCAGTTTGTCTGCGTTGCTTTTAAGCTGGCCAAGGACTCCCAGGAAGCAGGACTGACCGAGCCTGAGCCACCTCAACAGAGTGCTGGAACCCAGATGCAAGGAAAACCCATCTCGACAGCCAGGAACCGCGGTGGTGCTATTTGCAGTAGACGCGAGGAGCTGAAACACCGAATTGCCACTTGTTTGAAGATTGCCTGTTGCTGTCGGTAACCATCCCATTGCACTGCAGGAGTCCCCAGAAGTCCTCCCTCTTTTCCCCACGACTGAGGCCCAGGAACACAAGGATCTGCAGAGCTGCACAGGAACAGAAGTCATCTGCTGCATTGTCTTCTAACTAAAGGTACTGTAAAGTCTAAGAGAACTTACCTCTTGTTGTAGATTTGCTTCTACTACTCACAAGTCTAACAGCTTGTGTCCTACATTGATTCTTCTTTTTCTTTCAAAGACTTCTAAGACATTGTGCTAAGACTTTTCTTACTTACCTGCAAGAAGTGCTTCAGCCACGTAGACTTTTGCCTATTTTGGCTTAGCCTGTTTCACTGAAAGACTCTTCTCTCCTCTGACATTGGGGAGCGTTGAAAAGTATGTGCCTGCTTAAGAAACATTTGAGATCTCTTGTTTGTTCTAATAACCTTTTCTTTGACACTCATCTGAGTACTATTCTAAATGCTAAACAGTAATATATCAATGTCCACAGTGTCCTAACTATTGAAGTCACCTGAGGGTGAAGGAAGTGCCTGTGTGTCATCTCCAATGGATGTTTGCTGATTTAGAAACTAAGAGAGTGTATTTTGAAGATATTTGTGTTACTATTATATTGCTCTCTTCTAAAGAAGGCTTATTCAAATGACCGGTAAATAAATAAATAAATAATTGTTTTGATCAAGAAACCTTGAGTTTTAAGTGTTTGTTTGAATACTTTTCACTGTGAATACCACTCTGCAGCTCACATTGACCCCTTGTGAGATAAGCCTGGCTGCTCTACCACACTACCAACCTGGGTAGTTCAGACTTATACCAAAGGTTGGGTCCTATTGCCAGGAGGCTGAGGTTGTTGTAGTGCACCCTAAGGGTACTACCCCAAATCTCTATCTAACAATCGGCATGTGCGAGGCTTGAAATGTTTTTAAAGATTCTGCTGATGTCGGAGGTAAAGAAAATAAACAGAAGGGGGGCCAGTGTGCAGCCCGGGTTCAAGCCTCTAGTGGTTTCAAAGGCTGTTAAGAGTTTACCCTGAGCATTCAGCTGGACCCTGATGGTCGTGTCTAAATGAAGAGCCACAATCTTGTTTAAAAGTGCATCAGGGCAGCACCATTTCTGCAATTTGGACCATAACATGTGCCTGTCCACGCTATCAAATGCCATGGAAAAATCAATAAAAGCCGCATATACCGGCTTGGATCTTTCCATGGCCTCCCTTTTTAGCAGCCCCAGCAGAAAAAGATTAGGTTTTGTCCTCACCCCCTTCCGGAAACCAGTCTGTAAGGGATCCAGTCTGCCAGCCCTTTTTGCCCAGCCAGTTAAATCCCTTAGCAGCAGAGTTGCAAGATCTTAGAGGGGATATCCAATATTGCAATTGGCCTATAGTTAGTAGGGAGCACCCTTGGGCCCTTTTTTGTGAATTGGCACAATAATCGACTCCCTCCAACTGTCTGGGAGGTGTGCTCTAACAAGGATGTCTTTTAAAAGGGTGCTTAGTAGGCAAGCCCATAGTTTACGGTCGAATTTTAGGACTATATTTGACAGCCCGTCGGGGCATGGGGCCTGTAATTTTTTTACTACGCAAGATGATTAGCTCAATTTCATCCTCTGTAAAATCCAGGTACCAAGGCCCTTGTGGGCACACCTCCCTCTGAGTTGCATCGTCAGAGGCCTCCCTATAAACCTCTGAGTAATGGGTTACCCAGTCCTGTTCGCTGATGGGGTTTATTAGATGGTAAGATGTTGAACACCCCACACTGGTTATTGCTTGCCAATCTGGTCAGGAAATGCCTTACATGGAATTCCTCCTCCCAGCGAAGCTGTGGCTTTCGCTGACATAGTGGCGTTGTGTGTGTGTGTGTAAGCCAGAGGAGGGGGCTGGGACTGTCTGGTCCCTTTCCACATCCTCTGGAGCCCAAACATCATCTGCTAGACGGATGTGATGACCAGTGTTTGTCCAGGATTAGACAACCTGTGGCTGTCTGAATGGTCCAGATGCCTACCATTGGTGGGCTTGGGCACGTTCCCATTCTGAATCTTGGATAAAAGGAAGACTACTGCAACTGTTGAATAGATCATCGCTGGAACTAAGACTTCTATGAAGAAGTGCAGCCTGCTGACAACCTGAGGACGACCCTTGCAGCTGACTTGCATCGACTCCAGTGATTGGCCCAGCAAAGCTCTGCTTCTCTACCTGATCTCAGACCCTTGTTGGTGCTTCGACCTTTGGACTGGTTGTGCTTAATCTTACTATTTCTCCCTATTTTCTTTGCATCTGGGTACTCACCTGTTGAACACTGGTAACTAATTCATGTGCATCTGTATTCTCTTATTGGTGAATGTGTATATATGTTTTATATGGTTTTGATTGACAATACTTGCATGTACATTTTATGTGCTCATTGTGTAACTAAAGTCGTAATAAATAATTATATTGTGATATAGTACTGTCTAACTTGAATTATTATGTTGTACTCTGTGTAGACTCATTGTAGCCGTAGACCACTCTCACTGTTTTCCTGAGACTAAGCCTTGACTGCTCATTTACCCACCTCATTTGCATTTTGGCTAACCGCTCAGTGTCTTCCCTGTTTACCATAAATAGGGTGGCCTTCCAAAATCCTCCCACCAGACCTGATTTTGGAAATCCATCTTAACCTCTTTGAGTTGCGATTTTTGCTGGTTTCCTGAACCCTTGTCGGTTGAGTACAATGATCAGGGCTTCCATGACCAACACATCCTGGGCTTGTGAAAACTCTGGTTCAGTTTTTCTGGGTCACAGAGTTGGGTTCAGGAAGCTCCCTATCTGCTGCCCAGATCCGTGCTATAGGGCTCTGGTTCTTGGGACACCCTCTCTCTTTCTCCGCCTATGGTACACCCCCTGACCCTGTGAGATAGCACTGTCTCTTACCTCCTTGCACTCCCTCTAGATTCTGCTCTGGACTGAACTGTTCCACTGGAACCACCCTGATCCTTCCCTCTAGGGGCACCTGTTCTCCTATCACCTAATCACGTATAGTATTTAAATATTCTCCTCTAACTCCTCTCTGCCACTGGCAGTAAGGACTTTCACCTTCCAGCTTTGTTGTTTTCCTGTTGGTTCTTCTCTTCGAAACAGTAATGCCCCTACTCCTTTATATATGTTTCTCCCTCCAACCTCATAGATTTGCTTCTTCCAATTCTCTTCCCATTTGACACACTGCTCTTCCAACCAACTCTTCTTTTTTTTCTGATGGTCCACCACCTCCTTTCCCTAACTCCTCGCTCCCAGATAACGCTCTTAGGAAGGTTTTTGCACAACCCTATGGTGAGGGCAGTGTAACTATCTCACCTAAAGATGAGACATGTCCGACCTAACAATTAAACCGGAAGGTAGCTGTGGCAGACCAGACAGGATTAGCTCCAGCAGGGAGGATGGCGTATAGGGAAGGACATTTATTCCTCACAGGAAACTGAAGAAAATGCCATTGGCATACTAAAAGGTATACATTTTATTACCAAATTGCACAAAGAATCTATATCGGGTAAAAATAAGTTCTATAAGTTCAAAATAACTCATGGTTAAAAGCACAGTACGTGTACACAATCATTAAGAGCCCGTAAAGATGTAACACACTCCTAACACTAAAATATAAATCCACTATCCAGTGACAGGGGCAGTAATTTAGAATAAAATGTGAGAAGAAAAGTGGTTCCTAGACACAGTAGAATAATACATTCAGATAGCCATATTCAGAGCCCCATTGCTACCACCGAAAATTGTCCTAGTAATTCCTAAACCTCTAGAATATAGTACTATAATTAATACAAATGTACACCTATAAGTAAATGTGGGACCTAAAAGGAGGAAAAGTGGAGACATTTGGAAGCACAAAGCCAGATGCCAACAAGTTAGAATACATTGGGTTTTATAGCTCCATGTTCATTGGAATCCTTTGAAAAGTATTCACAATAACGCTTTACAAGTGTACATTGAAGCAAGGCATTCTTAATGGACAGGAGTGGAATGAGATCCTATAAAAATACATTTAATTCAGCGTTGCATGCTAAATGTTCAGTCTTTGGCTCCAAAATCACTGGACCCAATGGGTGGCACAGGAAAAATGTCCAGAGGCAGTTAAGTGCCTGTTTAGCCACTTTAGGAAGAGTTGATGGTAGGTTCAAAAGTTCTGCATAGAAATCAACGGACGAGGCCAGTAGGCACAGCCATGGTTATGATGAAAATGTAGGCAACTACCGGTTCTACCTCATCAGGCAGGAGAAGACAGCAACAACCCCCAGGGGATGTCAAAGAAAACCCTCTTGAAAAGTTCTGGTACCAAGTTCGAGACCTAGCAGCCCCAGGAAGAGATGCAGCTAAGCACAATTTGGGCAAATTCAAGCGAATAGCACAACACGGTTAAAGGGGACCTGCAGAGACTTTCAACGGCTGACCATGGGGACCCCTGAGGGTAAGTATCTCGAATAACCCTCCAACACAGGGCCAAGAGGTTAGTATTCATGGTCATGTTTATTTATTTATTTATTCAGATTTGTAGAGAGCACGTCAGCCCGGGGGCATCATGGCGCTTGTTACAGACATATCTCATAGGTACTACAAAAACTGTTCAAGAGATACGAAACAACCCATTGAGTACAACTCTTGTTTTGCCAGTGCGGATTCTAGGATCTGATAACCCAGGGAGTTGAACTCCCCACCAACGACAACCCAGGCAGCCCAAAAGAAGAATATTCGGTCTTTACAGGAGTGGGACCCGCCAGCCAAAAGTGAAAGCAATGACAGTGATGGCTCAGAGAGAACGGAGGACCCGGACTAAGCAGAGTCAGACGTCTCGAAGGGCAAAGCAGCGCAGCTAGCAGAACACAGTACCACGAAGGATCCAGTGGTGGAGGCGACTCTGTGAAGAGGTGGAGTTTGTGGTAGAAATACCCCTCTGGGTGATGGAAGCTTCCTGCACCATGGCAGATGACTAAGGTGGTTAAACGAGAAGATGGTGATAAAAAGGTGCAGAGATGGTCTCAGTGCAGATGTCCCAGCCCAGCCAAGGTTGATGAGAGGGAGGAAGAGCACAAAAGCTAATGTAATGAGACAAAAGCTCAGCCAGTATAGCAAAACTTCGCCTCGACGCGCAGCAGCAGCTTTTTGGCATCCAAATCTTCTAGCAGGTAAGTAAACCTGCTATCTTCTAAGAACAATTCCAACAGAATGGAGACAAGGGTAGGGTTTCCCCTACATAAACCTGTACACTAATACGCTGGCCACCAAACATTCACGTCCACCAGCACTGGTTGTGTAATGGTCTGTCTGAGGCTACGGACTGGAGTAAACCAGTACAAACCACATTAGAGGGTGCAGGGCTGGGCTCAGAGTGAGCTCATGCATGCGCAACAGCCATTTCAAGCCTTCCTCGCGGTTTCTTTAGACAAAGGGATGGCCCAAAAACAAAACCGCAGGAGAGCATGACCAAAAAATACAATAGTACCCCAGTGGCTTCCAATATGGCTTCGAACTCTGTAAATCAGCTTGCACTCTGGTAAAGCCAAAATGAAATTATAACTGCAACTAGCCTATTCCCTAAAACCAATGCAGGGGGATTATGATCTCCCTACAGTCAAATTGGGATACTGAAAAGGCACTGCTGTCCTAGAACACATATGGACTACGATAGACCCCCATACTTAAAAGGGGTGCGGTGGCATGGGTACTTCAGTAGAAGTGCATGTGACCTCCATCTGTCTACAAGAAGAGGTCAAATTCCAAAAACCTGAGGGGGGAAAAAGCAAAAGGTTTAGATGTACCTTAAAAGGGACAGCAGAACCCCTGAAATAGAATTCTGCCTTAATAGACACACTCTCTATTCTTTGACCTTCTTATAACTCTCTCCCTTTTTCTGATGATCTGCCTCTTGCACTCTCCAACCACTCCTCTTACCCCGATGACAATTCTCTCTTCCTCCAACCTCGTCCCAACTGTTTCTTCCTCTGATGATCCCCTTCCTCCACCTCCCAACAACTATCCTCCCTCTGATGATACTCCATTCTTCCTCCATCTTGCTCACCTCAGTACTGCTCTCTCTGTCCCCACTCTCTGTCAAACTTCTTCATCCAACATCTACTTGAACTCTGCACACTGTCGAACCAAACTGTCTGCATTTTATAATCGGATTTCTCCTCCCCTTGCTTGGTGCTCCTCTGTTGAAGGAGCGACAATCACTAAACTAAATGAGGGGTCTAGCACAAATGGCAAGAAAAGAAAGGCAAACCTCTCTTAAGGTAAGTAATGTGGACAGTGTGACAGGCTTAACTCTCAGGTAGAGGTAGAGGTAGCAGGCGCTGTGACACAAATGTACAATAACAAATATCTTTAGAAAATACACTACACTGATATACTGAAAATATGTATACTTTATTAAGTCACACATAGAAATCAATCACTTTGAATAAGTACTTAAGGTATAATACACATTGATATGATATGACAGATAATTTATAACGTGCTTAATACCCAGAGGTTTCTAAGTGCGGACCCAGGGATCGAACCTGTGTTGCTCCGTGTCATCTTGCTTCCAAGGCGAACACGTTGCCAATGAGCTATCCTCCCGGGACAATTATTAAAAACATAACCAGTATGTTATATACAAACATCAATGTTCTTAAAAGGGCTCTCCTTTTACTATCTACATGTGTAGGCATCCAACATAATTAACAGTGGTGGGGAGAAAATAAAACCACACAGCCTAACAAGCATGCAAAGCACCCTATGTGCATGCACAATTCTGTACAGCTTCTTAAAAATACAGCGCACACCTAGTATACCAACAGGAAAAATATTCTAAAAATACAGTTCAACAACACTCCATATTATTTTGGACCGCATAGCATAATATTACAAACAATACAAATGCACATATGATAATCATAGCCATAGAGGGTAGTAAACATTTTCTTTTTTTTTTTTTTTTCGAACCATAGCCAAAGGCATCCAAGAATTAAAAGAACATTTTAGCATCTGTTAGGATAGCAATACATTTCAGGGAAAAATGTTTACAGTATCACCAAAATTGGCTACATTCTTGAAATCCATTCACCATTTAAGAAATGCAGAGCATGCCTTCAAAAATGCATTACAAATCACAGGTAAGTACTAAAATTATACTTCTTGGTGCAGACCTTACTGAACCCCTTGTGAGTACCGGAGCAGAAACATTTCTACTGGCAGTTAAGTACCCCCTAGAGCAGTGGTCTTCAAACTTTATTGGCCTGTGTCCCCCTGAGCAAAATTTGGGCAGGCCGGGCCCCCCCCAAAAGTGCCAGATGGACAGTAATTAGAAATGGCTATGAAATATTGCGCGCCGTCACTGCACCCTACTCCCAGTACAGACCCTGGGCTCTCCCCACCCTGCTCCCACCACTATCCTAGTGCTCCCACCCATCCTGCTCCCACCACAGTCCCATAACACAAGCATACACACATCCATACACATATTTAAATACAAAATAAATCACCATAAACGTACCTTTTGCAGGGGTCTGCGCGTGGTTGCTAAAATGACCCGCTCCAGGTTGCTCTGGCCGTATGTGCTAGGAGGCGCAGGAGCACGCCCTTGCACATACATACATGCAGTGCCCCAGCCAGCGTTTCCAATGAGCTATGCAAGGCTGGCGAAGCAAAACGCCCCAGCATTGCATGGCTCAGTGATCATGTGCGGCTGGGGAACTGAACTGTCAAAGGCAAACAGTGTTCCTCTTTGACAGTTCAGCCAGCCCAGGAGCACTCCCTCAGCCGGAAAAAAGCAGCTGAGGGAGTGTTCAGTGTTTCACTGGGCTGGCTCCTCGGCTCCTCCATAATGGGTGAGGGGGCCAGTGGGTGGACGCCCCCTCATGCATTATGGATGAGCTGCCAGGCTTGGACTGGCCTATAGGGCAATAGGGCGATGACCATACCAAAAATGCAAAATGCTAGTATAGGCCAGTCAAAATGGGACACTTTTCTGGCCAATGTGGGCCAGTTTGAGGAGTAACTTCAGTATTCTGCTAGTAGTTTTGACCATTGTTGCTGAATAAATATTCTTGAAATACCAAAATTTGTTTACATTTGAACAAAAAACACCCCTTCGGGTACTATTCAAACAGTCTGCTACTAAAGGACCGAATATCCATTTGCAACTGCTGGCCACTTTTTCATTGGTGCCTAAAGCCGTTTTATGGTCCAGTGTGACTATGTGAGCTGCCCCTGCACATTTCCTCCAATGATTAAAAAATAATAATAATAATAATACATTCTTTTTAAAAAAAAATTTTTTTACATTTCATGCTGGGCTCTGGCGCCACCCCCACCTCCCTGTAATGCGGCCGCGCCCACAAATTGAAAAATTCTGCCCTAGAGTCAATTTAGGAGAGTTCCAGAGCAAGTTGAAAGTTCAATAGGAAATAATGCCATCCACTTTAATGGAGGTAAGTCAGTTCTACCCCACAGGTGCAGATTCTGTGCAAAACAACACCGGGGATGGCCAGGAAAGACCCCAAAGAAGGCATCCAGAGGTCGATGGACAGACCAGAAGCCACAGAGGAAGATGGAGCGGAGCAGGAGGACTGCCAATAGAAGTCTATGGGAAATGCAGTAGAGACTTGCTTCCAAACAATCACAACCCAGGACTCTAGTAGTGGGGTCCCTGGCAGTATTACCTTGAATAATCAGCCACCCTAGGACCTAGCGGTAAGCGCTCACATTGGTGGTTTTCAATGAAAACATTTCCAGCAGCACAAAGCAACCAGGTAAGTATAGGGCTTTTTTCCTTAGGTGGGATTTCCAAGATTCGGTACCCAGGGGCCTGCACTCTGAGCCGACGATGAACCAAACGACCATGAAAAGGAAGAAAGGGTCTTCCTACAGCATCGACCTTCAAGCCTGAAGCGAGAAACCTGTCGACAAAGACTCCAAAAAAAGGCAGGAACTTGCAAAGATAGCTCCCGGGCGACTCGGAGGACATAAGATTAAATAAGCAAAGCAGCAAGCAATCCCAGAACAGCTGCCATTGTGGGCTCACAACGAACCATATGGTCAGAACGGCCATTTTAAGCTACCTCTTGGTTGCCCCATATAATGGGTGCCCAAAACGGCGAGAGCAGGAATGTAAAAAATGCAGTGCCCCAATGGCTTCCAAAAAGCCACATTGGGAACCAATGCAGTACATTAGCTTACATTGTTGATGAACCACAAACTAAAGTACAGCTGCCACCAACCTACTTCCTGAAACCTATGCAAGGTGATAAAATTGGCAAACATGGGGTGCCCAAGAGGCACACCTGCGACAGAGCACTTTATCTCTGACCCAATGCCATATACCTTATGTAAGGTCAAGAGGGACGTAATGGCAGGGCGACTTCAGAAGAAGTCTCTTGGACCAACAAAAGGAAGTCTGTGATCCATTTATGTATTTGTTTTATTTCTTTATTGAGTATTCATGAGGCACCTATAAAACAAATAGTGTTTCCAAGCGCCCCAAAAAGAAGGGGAAAAAGCAAAATGTTCAGGGGCACTACAAGGTGGCTGTAGAATCCCCCAAAATAGGTATTTATGTATTTATTGCATTTTATCGCCCACACCCAGGGGTATCACAGCGCTTGTACATAAATCAGTAGAAAAACAAGACGTGTTGTAGAGGGGGATCAATGAGAGCGATCTGGTGAACAAGTTATTAGTCGTATTTGTCAAGCAGCCATGTTTTGACTAATTTCCTGAACGTTCTGTGGGATGGCTTATTTGCAATGTCTCAGGGTAGGGAGCTCCATAGCTTGGGTGAGATGAAAATGTAACTAGAACCACCAGCCCATTTGTTTTTCTGTCTGGTGGTTGAGAGGACAAGGTTGGCAGATGATGGAAGCAGGCGTACCTTAGGTTTTATGGAAATGCAGTTCTTGAGGCAGGATGGGGCGTCGTTGTGGATACAACAGTGGGTGATGTCAGGGCTTTACATTCGATCAGAGCTTTGATGGGGAGCTAGAGGACGTCACGTCTGATGGATGGTATATGAACTGATCGTTTGAGACCCAGAGCACCTCTGAGGGCTTTGTTTTGAATAGCTGAAATTTGGAGTGATTCTTGGACGAAGTGCCCAGGTGTAGGACATTGCAATAATCCACTTTTCTCCCTATAATGCCGTTGGTTAGTGTTAAGCAATTATCAGGTGAGAGCAATTGTCTTCTCAATGAGATGAGTTTAGCTGTGTAGGACTACCAAGGCGTTGATGTGCTTCATCAAGTTGAGTTCAGAATTCAGGTAGACACCAGGGGCTTTTAGGTGTTTGGATACTTGGATGGTTGTGCCATCTATGTTGATTGAGAAAAAGGCGGGTTTAAGGCTTTTGAGTCCGTGCGGGGAACCTACAATCAGCAGCTCGTGGTTAAAGGAAGAGGTTTTGCATGGTCATCCAGTTCTCAACGATGCTGTAGATGTGGTTGATGTTGTCAGTGTTGTGGGAATACTTTCCTGTGATGGGAAGGAGGATTTGGGTGTTGTCAGCGAAGAGGTTATAGGAGATGCCAAGGGTATCTAGGTGGTTGAAGAGAGGCTTGGTATAGATGTTGTAGAGGGTAGGAAAGATGCAGGAGCCATATGGAATGCCAAGAGGGGCTGGGATGGGATCGGCAACTTGGTCACCAATGAATACTCTGGAGAGGCTTTTTTTTTAAGCTAGATTTTTTAGCCTGTCTAGGGAGCTTGAATGGCTGTTTTAAGTTTGTTCACCTTATGAGAGGAGTCTGGCTTCCCGGATGTTTTGGACTACGACTTGCAAATTCCGTTTAAAAAATGAAGTGTAAATGTAAGACCACTTCCAATGCTTACCAGAGAATTCCCTAATGCAAGATTGACAAGATGGGTGAACAGAGGGACCTACTCTAAAGCAGGCAAGGACAGCTAGGGCTCCAGGGCTAGGGGGAGTGTCCATACCTGGTAATGGGCTTTCTGGAATCCATAATGGTTTCAGGCCTTAATGTAACCTCAATCAGCCAGACATTTGAGGTATTACTGCCCCGTGATTATCCCTTTGGTATGAATGCCCCTGTGACGATCCCATTGGTGGTCCTGCTTGCTGGTAGATGTGGAGGGGAGGGATTGTGAGCCTTCCTGTAGCTACAACCTTGCGTATTCAAAATGAGTGGTGTGGCGTTAATTGCTTCTCTTACTATCCTCTGGGAGTTCCAGCATCTTAGTCGGAGCAAGGGGTATATGAACACTTTTGTTACTATGCCCCATGGGGGCTATGGCCATCTCTAGGTATTGTGACATTGCAAAAGCTCCTGTGATTGCCCGAAGGCGGTCATAGGGGTCTGTAGGTTTGTAAAGGATGCATATGCTTCTGTGAATGAGCCCTGCTTTAGTGTGGAACCCTTTTGGGGTAATCTGGGGATCTCCTGTATACCTCCTATGGGTCCAGTATCTACTAGCTTTGGCCAACCCACTTTAACCACCCCACTGTTGTTTCCCAAGGTTACGCAGGTGACTTTTATGTTTGGATGAGAATTCCACACATGCTGTCCCTAATATATTATCATATCATGCAGTGTGTGTTTGTATGTGAGATTACTTCAGTACTGTAGTGTATAAGATATTACCAGAGTATCATGCAGTGTATGAGAAATTATCACAGTATTGTGTTATTTTTGAGTGATTATCACAGTACAGTTTGCATACGAGATTATCGAGTTATGAGAGATTATCGCAAAATCCTGCTGTTTGAAATCAATTATCACATTACCATGCTGCGTATGAAAGATGATTACAGTGTAACGCTGGTTATGAGCAGTTATCACAGTAATGTGCTGCCTGTACACTACAAATGTTCTGGACATTTTTCTTTTCAGCGGCCCTGGTCACTTCCACACCCAATGTAAGTAACACTTGTCTACCCTCTTTTATCCCCTGTACCTTTTACAAAGACATGTTTTTTTATGTTCATGAATTCACACCTGATGCAGACTAACCTTGCACCTAGTTCCAAAGTCCTCTTGGGATCAATGTTCAAGTCATGTTTTGCCTATAACCCTTCCATCCAGGTCTTGCTTAAACTAGGCTCTTGGGGGCCCCCTGTAATGGACCATAGTCTAGATTTAGCCTTGTAGTATGAGCCTTTCACCTGTATTATTCCCTGTTCTCTAGAGAATTCTATGTACTACCAACTGGCACAACCAGGCCTTCGCTCCCATGATCTGTGACAAAGAATGTATGAAAATCCAACTGGTTATTGTGAGCTCAAGACTTAAGCTCGCAAGCAGAACTTGACTCCTCTTATCTTGCCTGTAAGGACAATAAAGCTGATTAGATATTAACACGATGTAGCAAATCCATTTTGCTAAATATTTCCAGAGGCTGTTGTGTGCATGTTGGTTTTCAACAAAAGTATTTCATTTCCTTGACTCGGAGGCTTGTTCAATTTTCTGTCCTGCCAGTCCCATTATAGGATGCACCCTCTTGCCTTGTTGTCTAGGTAGAATCAATTGGCTGTTCTGCCTAGCCACTGGGTCCTGATTTCCCAGACTTCGCTTCACATCCCTCCCCACAGGAATGATTCTGTTGGTTGGACGTAGATAGGTAACCCCTAGGATTGTTACCACCTGAGCACCAAAGGAGAAGTAGTGCATAAGATTGTCAATAACTATTTCAGTAGACCTTGAAAAGAACACTAATGAAGAATTTGTACAAACCATTTAGTACTCATCCATTTACAATATTTGCATACTATGTAACATTTTGAAGTCAAATGTTAATAATATCCTTAACTGTTTAAGCCTTTTCAAAACAAATGATCAAACACCTTCATCAAGTGGGAAGACACAGGGCCTCATTACGAGCATGCCAGTCCTGTAACAACGGTGCCGCTACTGGCACCGTTGTTACCGGACCGGCACACTCCGAGTCTGCAAGCTGCTTGCCATCCCGCCTGCCAGGTCAGACCTGGCGGGCGGGACGGCAGCTGCTAGCAGACTTTCACGGCGGCACCAGCACTGTTATTTACGGTGCCGGTGCCTCCGTGTTCCCCATTCCCATTGATTCCTATCGGACTCGAATGGGAATGGGGAATACCTTTTTTCTGGCGCCTGACTTACCGGACTGGCAGGGTTACAATCCCCTGCTGTTACCGACAAGCCAGGCGCCGGAAAAAATCACAACTCTGGTGGCAGCCTGCTGGTTTTACCGGCACGGCTACCGCCGGAGTTGTAATGAGGTCCACAGTTGTATTTGAGTGATCAGGTTTGCTTAGCAGTAGAAATGGTCTGTGCAGCCACACTTGCAGGAAATAGTGCCTGTAAAGCAGTTAGGAACAAGATTGTAAAGGTATAGACACATGTCTATTGTCTGCTTAAATAATTATTTGTCCCAGGTTTTTATTCACAGTAGTTGTTCACAATTGTCCAAGAGCCAAGTGAAACTCAAGAAAGGATTCCATATTGTGCTCTATTCCACTAACAACATAATGTATATACTGTCTCATGTTCTAGTTTCTAGTGTGTCCGTTTCTTGATGTGCTTGAATACATTGTCCAAATAATGTTATTAAAGAAATAATGTACATTCTGTAAGTACTTTTTCTTAAACTGTTATTTTCACTGCATTTTTGAACCACGGTGAAAGCTTCTAACACATTAAACTTGATGTTATGACTGTCATTATGACCCATTTAAAAATATTTTGTTGGAAAACATGATTGAAGTTTTTCCTCCACAATTTCTCCTCTGAAGTCAGTGTAGTTATTGTTTAAAGTACAAAATCCCTCAGTGGGATATCTGGGTTGGGCTTCTTTGATACAAAGGTTCTGCAAGCCCTTGTGTGAGCAAGATGATTTGTACCCAAATCTTTGATCATGATCTGAACAGAGACAATGGAATGGATTGATGCATGCTGCATGAGCTCACCTTCATTTTGTGGATGTCCCCCACCTTGGACCTTTCGACAAACATCATGCTTCCAATAGACCTCAGCGGATTCACCATCCAAGTGAGCCACAACCCCGATGGGATTCAATGGTGTCATCTACCAGGAACCTCATACTTCACCTTCCATATTGATGCAACAGGTTAAGTGTTATAAAGAGATTGTATTATTGTTCCCATTAACACATTTCATTCTCAGTTGCCCAATTCATTGTGATTAGACCCTTAGAGGTTAGTTCACCTTTCTTGGGGGTGTCTTTCAGAGGTGCAATAGAATGAGAGAGACTGTTAGGGAGATATTTACACAGCTTTCTGTTGAGGGATGGACAACCATCTAAACTAATGGTGAAACAAGAAGTCCAACCAAAATGGAAGCTACACCTCTCTAAAGTGTTAGGCAGACTGATCAGGCTTAAATTGAAGAGGGAGAATGGCTGGAAGGGATGATCGGTCAATCCACAAAGGTAAACAAAGGAACCTCCCAACACTAGTTTACTGAAAAAATATGCACTCTCTTAAAGTCGCACACAAACTAAAGCATGTCAGTACAAGTACTTTACGGACACATAGCACATGTTGGGAAAAGTGTAGGTATTAAAAAACAGCAAAATGTCAGTTAAGATCCAATCCATCCCTACTAACGTGAGACCAACATCTGAGGATAGGCACTGCATATATAGTCCCGGAGGTGTGAGGGGGAGAGATCCATAGATACAGTGAAATATTCCCTATGTCATGTTCAGGTCTCCAGATGCCACACAGACAATAATCACCCTATTCCTGACTTTCTAGCACATAACAGTGGGTGGGACAAATGCCCAATAGTCCTTGGATACATATAGACTTAGAGGGAGAAGAGCAGAACTTCAGCAACTATACCCACAGGGCACCAAAAGGCTGTACTAGTCACCAGGACTCATTATACTCTTATAAGATACAATGATACATTGGTAGGCACAGGGGAAACAATGTAACAAGGTGTTTCCATAAGCAGTAGGGTAATGCAGGAATTTAAAAATAGAGATACAATGTGGAGCACCAGCAAAAGGTCCTCTAGTCCTTGGTAGAGCTGGACGCATCTAGCCCAAAGCAGGGGCCAGCCACAAGCCCCGCCTTTTAAAAAGACGCGCCTGTGAATGCCTTTCTCCCGGCCGCCTGACTGCGACAGTTGTTTGTTTGTTTATTTATTTATATTGCGCACCAAACCCGGGGGTATCTGGGCGCATTGCAGGTAAATTACAGGTGTTACAAAGTAAGACAAGTGCAAATTAAGTAGGTTGCAATAAATTACAAATGTTACACAGTAAGACAAAAGCAATTAAGTGTGTTGCAGTAGTTGACATACATACAGAGCACACAAGGCAACAGTACAGGTCAAGGTAGCTACTCCATAGGGGATCCACCGCAAGTAGTAGCTTGGGGTGTCATCTGTCATTTGACACTAGCCAGTTTTTGGTGTTTTTCCTGAAGTGTTGGAAGGTCTGATCCATTCGCATGTGAATGGGAAGGGAGTTCCAATATTGGGAAGCTTGAACTGGAAAGCTGGTACCTCCAATCTTTTTCAGGTTGTAGAGTGGCAAAGGTTACAAGCATGCAGAGAGAAGCCGCTGATTGATGCTTGCTTGGCAAGATGGTGGTCCAATGGAAGTCACTGGAGATCACACGTTCATGTTAAAAGGGGTTATACCATTAAGCTACCATCCTTCTTCGCCACTGTAATACAGCATTGACTCAAGGTGCAGTCAGCAAATAAAGGGTGCTTTTACCTCCAGCTCACTATCATGCAAACGTCAGACCGATACTAAGTTTGCATGAATTATGCTGAAGGCAAAGTGCCCTTTTTTTGCTATTGGTCAAGAGGTGCCATACGTCACTGAAAACAGGCAGGAAATACAAACAAAGGCATGCTAAGATCAACGAGCAGAGGGGCTGGAAATGCGATTGGGGCGTAATTAAGTAAATGTTTATAGCCATTACCTCCACGTCCACTCTTCCTCGTCCCAGTACTTACTTCATGAGGCCCCTGCCTCTGACACAGGACCTTCTTCTATTTCTTTAAATTCCTTTAACTCCTCCCCCACAACCACGTCACTCAGTTTAATTTTTCCTGCCTCCGGCAGGTTGGACTTTTCTTCCCGGTGCAGGGCACTGGGGAGCACCGATTGCTGGCCCCCTGGGGGGGGGGCTGTGTGGCAGGGCCCTCGGCTCCCTCAGGTGCGGCGCTGCTCCTGGGCCACCTGCGGGGCTTGGGGTCACAGTTGAGCAGGATTGCTCACTCGGTTCGTTGCTGGGCTCTGGACCGCAGCGTGAGCATTGTGTCCCGGGTCCTGCATGGCCCGGGGAAGGTAAGGAGAGGGGAGGACTGCGCTTGATGTTTTTTCCCCTCTCCTCCTGTTTTGGCCATCTTGATTCGACAGGCCTTTTTCTCGTGCTCTGTGTACACATCTTTATTGGAAATGATGGCAAGCACTTGGCAGTATGGGCTAGCCTTCCCTTTTGTTGTGTGGCCTCTCTGCTTCTTGTCGTGGGGTGACAGTGGCAGAGAGTCTTTGAAAGTGTGGGGGCTCTGTTCTGTCGCAGGCATGTCACATACCACCCGCTCCTCAGACACACACAGCCCAGGATGCACCGGATGTTAGCTGCATTCTCTGGGGGAAGGTAAGGAGAGGGGAGGACTGTGCTTGATATTTTTCCCCTCTCCTGCTGGTATGGCCATCTTGACTCCTTCAACATGCCGTTTCCTTGTGCTCTGTGTACACATCTTTATTGGAAATAATGGCAAGCACTTGGCAGTATGGCCTAGCCTTCCCTTTTTGTTGTGAGGCCTCTCTGCTTCTTGTTGGGGTGACAGTGGCAGAGTGTCTTTGAAAGTGCGGGGGCTCTGTTCTGTCACAGGCATGTCACATACCACCCGCTCCTCAGACACAAGCAGCCCAGGATGCACCGGATGTTGGCTGCATTCTTTGCGTGCAGCCTGTGAAAAAGGCGCAGATTTGGACGCGTCTGCAAGCGGCCGGAAGGGTACCGGCCTGGCATAGTCTACACTTCGGGTTCGAGTCTCTGTGGTGCTGACTCGGCCCTTCATCCTTCCTAGACCAACGCATTGGAACGATTTAGAGCTTGGGGCTACCAGCTACTGGATACAGGGCTCAAGCCACCTCTCAGCAATGTGGCGAGTTAGTGGTGTGTTTGGGTCTGTGTGTGTCGGTGGAGGGGGATGTCACTTCAGTGGGTTTTTCCAGTGTAGGAATACCCCAGGTGGGGGGTTGCCTTTCATGTCTGCTATCCGGGATGGATTGCTTTGCCCCGCTTTGTGACAGTACTCTGCCCTTTTGACGCCAGCCTGGTGGCTCCTCTGTCGGCTGGGGGGGGGGGCATGGTCTGCTGGACTTCTGGGCTGTCCTGTATCTTCCTTTTGATAAGTGGGATCTTTTTGTGGGCTGACAAGCATGCTGTTATATTGTGGCACAGGCATGCTTCAACATCCTGTGATTTTCCTCTGGTGCAAGTGCAGTGACTGGCGGTTTTCCCTGGCTCCTCGTCTCTGCCTTCTCGGAGGTGTATGGGACCGGTGGGGTTCGGCTTCCTGGGTAATGGGCTCCTTCCGGAGGGGGGTATCTGTTGCAGTCCTGTCTCCTCCTGTCCAGGTTTGCATGGTTAGGACTTTGGTACCCAGTTCACGGTCCAAGTAGTTGGCCATGGGATCAGTTCTCTCCGAACGATTGTTGTGGGTTACCGTCTTGCCCATTCCTCTCCCTGTTCAGGGTCAAGTTTTCTACTTGCGGGTGTTCCTGGTCCCTATGCCTTCTAGGATGTGTCAACTGCTTATGGGTCTCAAGACCCTGCACTGCTTGTCCGGACGTCTGGGGAGAGCGTACTCTGGATGTTGTGCAGGGGGGGCGCTTGCTGGCTGGTTTGGGCTGGGTTCTCAGAAGGCAGAGTGTCTCGGCTCACCTGTTGCTGAAGTTACCGGGCAAGTGGCGTCTTGCGTGTTTTCCGGTTCCTTGAGCCCGTCTTCGGTTATGTCCCCTGGTGTCTTATACTCTCTTCCACTGGCTTCCGACGTCTCGGCTTTCGTAGTTGTGTTTTCAGTGTCCCCAGCGCTGCGAGTCTCCCTGCTGTGGTGGCGGGGGTTTCAGGTCTACATGCTGAGGTGTGCATGGTCCATCCTCCTGTGGCCTCTCTTACTACCGACGCCGGCAGAAAGGGTCTACATTGGGGGTCCTCTCAGCTCAAGGGTTGTGGGATCTGGGGAGAGCCGGCGATCACCTAATTGACAAGAGTTGTGCCATTGTCCAAGCTCTGGTGTACTACAAGGAGTTGCTGGACGGTCGGCAGTTTTGATCCGATCGGACAATACGACGGCCTTGGCATATGTCAACTGCAAAAGGGGTTCCGGCCGCTCCTTGAATACTCTGGCAGCACTGATAGGCACCTGGGAGAAATCTCATCTGGTGTCTCTGGTGGCCTCACGTATCAGAAGGGTGGACAATGTTCAAGCGGATCTTCTCAAACGCTGGTTTTCACTCCTCGGCGGAACTGGTCCTGTTGGTCCAGGTCTTTGCGGTGACCTGTGTCAGATTAGGGTCCCCGGTTCTAGACCTGTTTGCATCCCCAGCCTCAGCAGAAGTTCCCCTCTTCTGCTCTCGGTTTCAGGCCGGGGGGATTGGGGGATGGACTCCCTCTCTATACAGTGGCATTGGGGTTTTCCTTTATGCCTTTCCGCCTATTTCCCTTCTTCTCCCGGGTGGTTTGGCGCATCAGAGTGTCCAGGGTGACTGTGTTGTTGTTAGCTCAGTTCTGGTCCTGCCGGAGTTGGCTCCCCTCTCTGTTGGAGCTTCGGTCCTAGGAACCTTGGCTGGTTCCGAGGTGGCCGTGTCCCCTTCAAGGGGATCTGCGGTTGGAATTCCACTGGATGCAATGGGCAGTGTGGCTATTGCTCGGTCTAGGTTGATATCTCAGGGGTTCTCAGATCCTGTAGTTGAGTACATAATGGATGCTCTTAGACCCTCCACTCTGAAGGTGTTCGGCAGGCATTGGGGCCATTTCTGAGACTGGTATGGGCGGTCTGGGATCCCTCCCCTGCGTTCTGGCCTCTGCTATCCTTCGATTCCTCCAGAAGGGCTTTTGACAGGGGCCTGGCAGTTTTTTTTCCCAGGCTTCACTCTCAGTGGGCCTCCATGAAATTGATTTTGGGGGACTCTGATGGTCACTTGGATGGGGAGGTGTTGGTGGGGAAGTTGCTCCAGGCTTTTCTTCTTCCCGACCTTGTGCTGTTAAAGGGCTTCCCCCTTGGGATCTCCCTCTTGTATTACGGTTCCTTCAAGGGCCTCCTTTTGAGCCCTTTTCCGAGATTGATATGAAACATCTTGCACTGAAATCTGCTTTTCTTATTGCCCTCGCTTCTGCCCGTAGGCTTGGGGAGATTGGGGCTCTCTTATGTCACCCTCCTTTCCTGAGGGTGCTGCCAGACTCAGTGCTGCTGAGGTGTGGTCCGAAGTTCCTCCCTTAAGTTGTATCTCAGTTTTCACACCTCTCAGGATCTGGTTCTCCCTGACTTCTTTCATGATCCGAGAATGCATGAGGAGGTGGCTTGGCTTAACATTATGTCTGGCGGGACGTGTTGGAGTATTTGGCTAGGTTTTTTTTTTTTTCACCAATCTGATAGTCTTCTGATTGCTTGTGGTCCGGCTGGGGCTGGGCATAACACATCTGTGGTTTCCATTTTCCAATGGTTCTGGGTTGTGATCTCCAGGGCCTATGTGGCTTTTGGCTTGCTTGTGCCTGCACACGATCAGGGGCGGTCCGCCAGGGGTTTGGCGGCTTCCTGGGCCGATGCAAGGAGGGTTTTCTCTGCAAGAGATTTGTATGGCTGCCGCCTTGGCTGGTCTAGGGATTTTCATCAACCACTATGGGTTGAGTTTCTCCCACTCGGGGGGTTGGTTCCTTCGTGGTTGGAGTTTTATGTGTGGGGATATGAATTAAGAGTTATTGTGGGTGTGTTTGCTGCACTGTCTTTAGCTCTGTGTTTCATTGGGACCTTTTCCCCGTTGCTGCTTTGGTATACCTCATGAAGTAAGTACTGGGACGAGGAAGAGTGGACGTGGAGGTAATACTCTGATTACTTACAGGTAATCTTCATTACTCCTAGTCCTACTCTTCCTCGTCACAGTACTGACGACCCTCCTCACCCTCCCTGCGGGGAAAGTCCCATGCTCTGGCTTGGTAATATGAAACTGAGTGACATGGATGTGGGGGAGGAGTTATAGGAATTTAAAGAAATAGAAGAAGGTTGTGTGTCGGAGGCAGGGGCCTCATTAGGTACTGTGACGAGGAAGAGTAAGACTAGGAGTAATGACCGGTAAGTAATCAGAGCATTATGCGTGGTGCTCTCTGAATGAAGACAGACCATCCCTCCCCAACGGCACTCTTGCTATCAGTGGCTAGCCTTCTCACGTTACACACAATAAGCAGAATTCCGACAACGTCCACGCCCCCAACCCCACAGATAGCCCAAGACCATGCTTTTCACACCGTCTGAGGACGGCACTTCCAATTACCTCATGATGCCAGAAGGGATTTCCCTTTGATCCACGGCAGGGACTTCATTTGGGGGTTGCATCTGTGACCCCTGAGCCCTCACTTGCTACCGCTGTGGTCTCCCTTGCTACCCTTTAAAAAAAAAAGTAAACAACTTTATTTTATTTTATTTAAATTGAAGTTCCTGGGCTTTGGCCAGTGCCACGTGGCTCTTTGTTTCTGGAGATGATGGCTTTCTTGTTCAGGCCTCTTAAAAAAACAGGGGGTTCCACAAGTGTAACATTTTGCACCAGACCTGCAGATGAACTGGCCTGCTGCTAAATCTCACCTACCAGTTTAATGGTGTCCACTACAGAGTGTAATTTGCTTTCTGACTTTTAGAACGTTCATACCTGTAATTGCTTATCTTACTATTGCCGGTAAGCTACCGCTTGCTGCTGCGATGTGGGATTGATCTGCAGGTTGCAGGTTCCAATCCCATGAAGGTCAATTCAGCCCTTCATCTTTTTAAGGTTGATAAATGAATATCAACACAGGTTGGGTGATACAATTATATTCGTTCTATATAAAGCACTTAAGCGTAAGTGCTATATGATAACACATCATTATCATTTGGCCTTGGACGTCTGCTTGCATTCACAGTAATTTGGTAATATGGGCCTATACACACTGATATTAACGATACATATGGTGATCCATTCTTGTATGAAATGTATATCACATTAGTGATATCGTAACCATATATTTCGTAGTGTACTTAGGAACAATGCTATGTGATGCCACTTCCTGTTTTGTCAAGGGGTGAAACGCTGTGTTCCATCGCTTCCTGTGATGTCACTTCGGGGTGGGGTCAAATGACATCACTTCCCATGATGTCATTAGAGGTCAAGGGTCATGTGATGCCACTTCGGCTACCCCTGGCATTTCGGTGAAATTACGTCCATGATCCACGCGGTGGTGTTTGGATGGTGTAATACAGAAACTCGAGGTTAGCAACAACAGGTGGTAATACAGAGATTTTCGGGATGCACAGCCTGGGTAAACGCTTCAAAGTTTAGCTAATTGCAGTTGCTTTTTCCGGTGGCGGCAGGGGGTATTTAAGAAGCTGCATTGGTAATGCCTTTCAATCACTGAAAAACACACAGTACAAGAACAGTAGGGGGCTCAGTTGCTGTGTGCAAAATAGATTCACAAGAGTGACACAGAAAATGTTCACTTTAAAGCTCCCCCTTTTCATATTTAACTGTCTCTTGCCATACGATTGCTCGATGGTATTATTTATGGTTTGCCACATTCTTTTTTTACCTTGACACAGCAACATCCATGCCCCGTGTGATGGGTGACCCTCCTGCGTGTATTGCCCCTTTAAGGGGATGTGTCCCTCCCACGTGTATTGCCCCTTTAGGATGGGCCATGACTGTCATGGCCCAAGCTAATAAAAGGAGCCCCTGCAGGCACGTGAGACAGAAAGGCTGCAGACTCCGTGGAAGGTTGGTCTGAGTCCGTGTCTCATTAATGATGTAGGCCGCAGGCCTACATGTGGGAGGTACAGGCCTGCAGGCCCTGTTGCCATGGGACCCTCGTGCCAGGACGGTGGCCGAGGTCCGCATGGTCAGGACCCTGGCAGGCTGTGCCCCCACCCCGATGGCGCTGATGTCCCATAGCGCCGAGGGGCCTGCCCGATGTCCATGGCAGGCCCCAATCCCCCGCAGGCACTGGGCCTGTGGTGTGAACCTTGGTGGCTAGATGTCGAGGCCACCTGTGGGATAGGCAGGGTGGCTGTAAATTCCAAAGAGCATGAGGGTGGAAGTCCCACATTGGCCACGGGGTGGCATCAGTTGGTGTTGGGTCCGTGCCATACTCCATTAGCATAGGGCTGCCTTTTATCTTCTCTGCTCCTCAGGTTGGTCCGGGCTGCAAACGAAACCCCGAGACGTTTCCATTCCAAGCAGCGGATGCTGCAGGGTTTGGGCCAGCTCCACCTTCGCAGCCACGGCAATGCCGCCAGGGTTTGCAGACTGGCTACCTCCCTGGCCTTCACCGCCGGGCCCAGGATTGTGCTGGGGCGGCTGCAGGTGTTCACTTCGCTCCTACCAGAGCCCGGCAGTAGCACTTCGAATCGGGTCACCTTCTTTCATGACACCGCTGCATCCTGTCACCTCTTTTCCTGACCTACAGCACCGTCCCACAACGTCTCCCATCAACAGCATCAGGAGCAGCATGGACGCCCCGCGACCTGCATTTCACTACCCTGCTCTGAACAACAGGGGACTATGCCGATGTGGCCCCTGGGATCCGCCAGGTGCGGCTTTGCCGGCTGTGCTCTGTACCATCAAGGCACTTGGATCTGGGGGAAGTGACACGTGCACGAGTTGCCCACAACATCAAGGACCTATGCCGATGTGGCCACTGGCACCACCTGCCAGGTGCGGTCATGCCGGCCGTGAATTATGCCATCAATGGACCTGGACTCTGGAAGTGACTCCTGAACCGACGCTGATGAAGGGCGAACTGGTCTGTGGTCCTGCAATTGCGTAAGGAGGACTCAGTAATCTTGTGTGTTTTGATGTTGTGAACCTGCATAGTAACTACATGTTTCAATTGGTCGCAGGAAAGAACTATGATGTGAAGCTGTGGTCCCGCAGTTGCAGGGTGTGCATGTGGTGCCAGCCGCCAATCATGGCATTGTTCTGGCATTTGCTGTTCCGAACCCCAGGTTAATAAAGGGTTTTGTAAACTGGGAGAACTGCCGGCATTTTTCCGGCAGCTCACTGAGATCGACTGTCACCCGTTGAGTGTGTGTAGAATTGGTTAGTAGTTTGTCGTTCTGTAACAGGGGGGATGCATGTATGCCTCAGCAACGTTTGTTTATTGTTATGAAAAAGGAGGAGTGTGATGGGTGACCCTCCTGCGTGTATTGCCCCTTTAAGGGGATGTGTCCCTCCCACGTGTATTGCCCCTTTAGGATGGGCCATGACTGTCATGGCCCAAGCTAATAAAAGGAGCCCCTGCAGGCACGTGAGACAGAAAGGCTGCAGACTCCGTGGAAGGTTGGTCTGAGTCCGTGTCTCATTAATGATGTAGGCCGCAGGCCTACATGTGGGAGGTACAGGCCTGCAGGCCCTGTTGCCATGGGACCCTCGTGCCAGGACGGTGGCCGAGGTCCGCATGGTCAGGACCCTGGCAGGCTGTGCCCCCACCCCGATGGCGCTGATGTCCCATAGCGCCGAGGGGCCTGCCCGATGTCCATGGCAGGCCCCAATCCCCCGCAGGCACTGGGCCTGTGGTGTGCTGCGAGGAACCAGCACCTGGGGGTGCCTGCCAGATGTCCATGGTAGGCGACCCCCAACACCCCGTACATCCAGTGCCCTGACCTACCCGTCCAACCTGGGGATTAGTTTTGAGCAGCCATTTCCCGGTCTCGGACCATGATGGGCTCCTAGAGCCAGGCCTGACCCCCCAGGCTCAGTACTGGCTCGGCCCTACCCATGAAATCTCTGACGCCCCCACCTCCAGTCCTTGGACCTGAAATGCTGTGGATCCAGCAAAAAAGTGAATGTCCAGGCTAGTACCTGTAAATGTCACTGTAGGAAGTTTTTCAGGTAAGTGTTCAAAGTTCGATAGGTAATTCAGGACCATGTCAGTAGGCATATGTGCGATTGTAGTGAAAAGTAGAGGTGTACCGAATAGTAGATTTAGTATTTGGCTGAATACCGAATAGTTGGCCAAAGTATTCAGCCATATACAGAGCCAAATAGTTCCCTTTTTAATACATAACTTTGTGACACCAAAAATAAACGTTGTAAATTAAAACCACACTTCTAAATATTTATCTACATTCTGCATTTTATTTCTCTTTTACTTCTATAGAAAGCGCTTAGATGAAAGAACACCATGGAGTTTGTTTAGTTGTGCATTCATGGGTGCTGCTTCCATGTAGCACGGCTGGGCCAGGGCCAAGTAACTGGGAAGGGCCTCTGACAAGAAAATACAAATATACAATCACTGGGAGGGGAGTGTTTTGCCTCACCTTTCAGATGTTTCTTTTGGGCCGGGCCATTTTTGCCCTCTGGCCCTAGCAGGGCATTGGAACCCAGTGATTTACAGCAGTTAGCACCCTGCTGAGAGGTAAAGTGCTACTGAATGCAAACCTTTTAGATGCTAAAACCATCACATAGGTTTTCAGCAAGTGAACACTGAAGAATGGACCTACATTTTCCTATAGGTGATTTGTTTACGTATTCTGCCAGCTTAATATTTTCAATTACACAGTAGAGGCTACGGTAAAGGTTGTTGTTTGCAGTTTTAGAACACTGAAGCTAGCACTCCACCCACCCACCCACCCATCCATACTTCCTGCTTTCTTCATTTTGCAAAGCACATTTTCGAATGGATTGTGTCCTCCCACGTATTCCTCATCTTTAATATATTCGTCTGTTTGCAATTTGCTTCAGATTTTATTTTCATATGGCCGAGTGTCGTGCAGCGTTGAAGCTTGGTCCTTAACGGTCTCTGTAGCGTCACTTGTGATGTCGATGGTGGTATATAGTAGCAGGCGTGCTGACCGTTACTTCAGTTAAATTTTTTCCGCATTGCTGCGTGCTTCGGAGCTCCTCGCCTCAGCAATTAAATTGCGTTTCACTTCGATATGGCGTCCACGCCGAAGACAGGCTTCAAGCGGTGTTCAGACTGTGGGGCCAAGATGTCCATCACAGACCCGCACCGCATTTGTCTGTGGTGCTTGGGATCAGGCCACAAGGTTGGCAACTGTGGCTTGTATCAATCGATGACGGTTAAGGCCTTATGGTCAAGGAAGGGGAAACTTGATGCAGGTAATCTTCCTCTGACTCGAGAGATGTCTCTCCTGTAAAGAAACGTCCCAAACATAGACATTCGCAGTACGGTTCACGACGCTTGTCCTCCTCTTCCCATAAAAAGGGTAAGAAACTGTTGCAGGTCCTCATCGTCGTCTTCCTCTTTAGAAAGACTTACTTTTCCAAAAAAGAACTAGACTCCAGCGGATTTAGAAAACTTCAGTTAGAAAATGTTATTTTAAGAAACACACTCCTCCGAGTGTTACTCTAAAGGAGTCAGAGAAAAGTGGCCACCCCTCGGCGTCTATCAAGACCAGTAGGGAGTCTCGTGTGTCCCCTTCTCGCGTGCCTAAGAGCTGGAGAAGAGAGGTTACTTGACATAAGTCGAAGGAATCTTCCTCGACGCGCAAGAAGCCTGAGTCTGTTGCCTCGAAACATTCACTAACGGCATCGAAGCCTTCTTTGAAGGAATCGAAACATTTATGTTTGTCACCTGACCTTCGAGACATGTAATACATATTGAGCCTTCGAAGCAACATAAAGTGCTGACGCATTCGTCGACAGTTTCGAATAAGCTGTCGAAACCTTTGGTGCCTTCAGCTTCGTCAGAGCATTCTTTGCTCTCGAAGACTGTAAAGTCTATTCCTGATTATCTGAAATTCTTCTAACCCATTCCTAGGCCTGATTGCTGTTGGCAGATGGATTCAATCTTTGAAGATGAGGAGGAGCAAGAGGATCAGCCCCCTTTTGGGTATGAATATGGAACACCAAACGTTCCTGAGGAATTAATTTCAGATGAATCCAAGATGCAGAATCAGAGAGGCACAGCTTCACCTCACTGATGAGGCCCAACAAGGCTGAGACAAGTGTATGGGGTTGCTGTTGGTACTCTTGTTCAGAAAGGAATTGCCATAGCATTTCGGTGCTGGACTGCCCATGTGGGCGGGACAAAGACTGATATGCAAATGGCTATTTCCCATCTGTGAAAGGTACAGTGAGCAAAAAGCAGATGGCTGCGAACTCTCAAAGTGCTTAATAAGCACTGAACAGGTTATCATGCCGTGTTCTTTCGAGAGAGGGGCGCCTGCTACCTTTTTTGTATTTTTGGAAGGAACTTGGGGTTGATCACCCTAAATTACCTGGGGGCAATCAGACGTGGACTCCCTGCTCACTGTGCTCAGAGAGGCACAGCTTCACCTCACTGATGAGACCCAACAAGGCGGAAACACGTGTATGGGGTTGCTGTTGGTACTCTTGTTCAGAAAGGAATTGCCATAGCATTTTGGTGCTGGACTGCCCATGTGGGCGGGACAAAGACTGATATGCAAATGGATATTTCCCCTTTGTGAAAGGTACAGTGAGCAAAAAGCAGATGGCTGCGAACTCTTAAAGTGGTTAATAACCACTGAACAGGTTATCGTGCCATGCTCTTTCGAGAGAGGGGCGCCTGCTACCTTTTTTGTAAAAATAGGGGTCAGACTGTCCTACCATGTCCGGAGTTGGCAAAGCATAACTTCGGATGCATGGGTGCTACAAACAGTGGCAGATGATTACTGCCTACAATTCCTAAAAAGACCTCCCAATTGCCCCCCACCCCCCCCAGAGCAAGATCAACTTGGGTCCAGATCCACTCTTCCAACAGGAGATGTTCACTCTATTGGAGAAAGATGCGCTAGAATTGGTACCTGTAGCATAGAGGAACCAAGGTTGGTACTCTCCTTACTTTCTAATACCAAAGAAGGACAGAGGGGTGCGACCCACCTTGGACTTGAGATGCTTGAGCAAGTTCCTCAGGAAGGACAAGTTCAAGATGGTGACTTTCGCAGATCTTCAGACACTTCGACTTCAGGATTGGTTGGTGTCATTGGACCTTCAGGATGCTTACTTTCAGGTGCCGATACATCAGAAGCACAGAAAGTACCTGAGGTTGGTGGTTGGCAGTTCTCATTATCAGTTTTGAGTTCTGCCATTCAGGCTCACCTCAGCCTAGAGGGTTTTCAGCAAGCCTACGGCAGTGGTGGCAAGTCTAAGGAGGGAGGGGGTTCACATCTACACCTACCTGGACGACTGGTGGATCAGCGTTGTTTCTCCGGAACAGTGTCAAAGTCATCTCTGGCGAACCTGCCACTTACTCCACGAGCTGGGCTTCTCCCTGAACTTCAAGAAGTCCCATTTTGACACCCTGTCAGAAGCTTCAATTTATTGGAGCAGTCCTGGATTCAGCCCCGGGAAAAGCTTTGACATCCAAGTTAAGGGCTCAACATCTTTTGCAGATGGTCCAAAGATTTCAGAGTGCCCAACGTCTTCCGGCCTACGACTTCCTAAGGTTGTTCGGCTTCATGGCATCCTGCATTTCTGTGGTGCTAGAAGCATGTCTGAGAATGAGATCCCTTCAGTGGGCTCTCAGATCCCAGTGGGCTCAATTATCCGGCAGAGTAACGGACCTTCTCCAGGTCCCAACAAAGGTCGCCCAGGATCTCCTGTGGTGGGCCCAGCGAGAGAATGTGATGAGAGGAGAACACTTTTCGCAACCACTGCCGGATATGACAGTTGTGACATAGGCTGCCCTCTCAGGATGCAGAGCACAAATGAGAGAATGTTCAACAAGCGCAAACTGGTCTCAGTTGAGTCCAGACTCCATGTCAACATTTTGGAGCTGAGGGCAATCAGACTAGCGGTGATGGCCTTCCTGCCCTCAACACGGGGGAAAAGTGTCCTAAAAATGACAGACAACACAGTGGCCATGTATTATCTCAGCACGCAAGGAGTAGGGTCACTGCCCCTGTGCAGAGAGGCAATGCAGCTCGGTTCTGGGCACTAAGAGAAGGGAAAACTCTTCTGGCAGTTCATCTAGCCAGAGAAAAGAACTTTGAGGCGGACGCTCTGAGCAGGCAGATCACGATCTCCCACGAGTGGGAACTAGCTCAGGAAGTCCTTCAAGAGAGCTTCGCCCTTTGGGGAATCCCTCAAGTGGATCTGTTCGCGACCAGTGTCAACCCGGAAGCGCGAGCTGTTCTGCTCCAGGGAATTTCCCCAAAGAGGAGCTCTAGGGGACGTGTTCGTAGTGGACTGGGAATTTCCACTCCTGTATGCGTTCCGCCAGTACCCCCGGAGGTTGAGGAAGTTTGGGGAAACGATGATCCTCATTTCTCCGGATTGGGCCAGGAGACCGTGGTACCGGGACCTTCTACAGATGGCCATCGGCCCTCCAATTCGTCTTCCCCAAAGAGAGGACCTACTCTCGCAAGAGGAAGGTCGTATTCTTCACCCAGGGATGAGGATTCTCAACCTTCACGCCTGGTCTCTGGAAAGGGTGAAATATAAAGATTAGGACCTTCCAGAAGACGTAATGGAAGTGTTGCTTTCGACAAGAAGACCAGCAACTAAATCCCTGTACCGCTGCCGTTGGAATAGATTTCGCAACTGGTGCAGGGAAAAGAAACTAGATCCTTTCTCATGTAAAATTCCCCAGGTTATGTCTTACTTACTTCACTTGACTCATTCTGGGTTGCAAGTAGCCACGGTGAAGGGCTATTTAGCAGCCCTTTCAATTCTAAAAAGATCTCTGGAAGAGGCATCATACTTCAAAGTACCATTGTGACACAATTTCTGAAAGGCTCAACACATTCTTTTCCGCCTACTCCCTTCATCATGGGATCTAAATCTTGTAGTAAGATGTCTTATGGGAGCTCCCTTTGAGCCCTTACATTCGTGCCCTTTAAGGATGGTAACCATAAAAACTGGCTTTTTAGTAGCCATCACAATTTCCCGTAGGGTAAATGATCTAGAGGCTCTATCTTCCAAACAATCTTTCACGTCCTTCTCCAAGGATAAGGTAGTTTTAAGGGTCAAGTCATCTCTCCTACCAAAAGTTGTGTCAGAATTTCACTTGGCACAACGTATTGCACTGCCATCTTTTTATCCTCCTCATCCACCTAAGGAGGAAGAGAAACTACATCGCTTAGACCCAAATGGGGTACTAAGTTTCTATATTACAAGAACTGCAAATACTCGCCAAGATGATCAGCTGTTTATTGGTTATGCTGGTCAAAGATTAGGCTCGAGATGGATTATGTGTATAACTGAGTGTTACTCATTGGCAGGCAAGGATTCGCCCGAAAGTCTGAGGGTGCATTCCACTAGAGGAGTGGCTGCTTCCTCGACTCTAGACGAGGTGTACCAGTGAGGGACAGTTGCGAGCGGCAACATGGAAGTCCCTACATACATTGAGTAAATTCTACTGTGTACATTCTTTTTCAGGAGAGGAAGCCAAATTTGGCAAATCTGTCCTCCATAAAATTAACAAATAAAGTAAATTCTTGGCACCCTCCGCCAAACTCAAACTGCTTTGGGAGTCTATCAAAGATGAGGAATACGTGGGAGGACACAATCCATTCAAAGAACAAGTTACTTACCCCTGGTAACGTTCTTTCGACTGGATGTTCCTCCCACGTATTCCTCATCGCCCTCCCATCCATCCCCTCTTGCCTCATATTTCTGTGTCTTAAACCTTCCTTTCTCGCAACGTCAAGACTATCTCCTTCTGTGACACAGCATGCTAATTAAAGGAGGAAAAAACTAAGAAATTAGGTAATGGTCCGTGCGTGTGCTACTGTGTACCAGTGTCGACAACATGAGGGACGCTATGGAGACCATCGAGGACCAAGATTTAACGCTGCACAACGCTCGACCCTATGAAAAAAAAATTCCAAAGCAAGTTGCAAGCAGACTTAAATATATCAAAGATGAGGAATATGTGGGAGGAACATCCAGTCGAAAGAACGTTACCACGAATAAGTAGCTTGTTTTTCTGTAACACCTTCTTTTCTGGTAAATGCATATGACATGCCTGCCCCCTATAATCTCTCCTCAACGTGGATCGTCACACTGCAGTTATATTTTAGAAATCTTTTGAAAGCTTCATCTTATCATAGCTGCTATCTCACACACATGGCTCCTATCTAAGTAACTTTCAAGCAGAAAGAAAATGCCTCCCTGTGATTGAAGCTCCTGATCTATCTCTTATTCCTGTAACATATCTTTGCAAAGAGCAAAACATTTAAAGGGCCAGGAAGAATCAGTAAGGATGCACCTCTGTTAGTTGACTTTAAGTGCCCAACCTAAGACCTGTCGTTTCCAGGCAAGGTAGTCCCTGGAGGAGGAAATCAATCAGATAGCATATCACTGACACAAACCTTAAGCAGCCGTAAAGACGGGCAATCCGCTGATCAAACAAACACTCCCAGTATCAGTCAGGCAGCCTCAACTACTGAAATTCGACTTAGATTAACAAAATAGTTAAGTATGTGTCCGAAGTCAAATATCTCTTTTATAGCCGGAATTTGGCAGAACACTTACTCAAAGCCGAATTTTGCTACACCCCTAGTGAAAAGCTGGGCGAGTCCCAGGTCTAGCCCACAGCTCCAGAGATGGCAACAACTAACCGCAGCGGACACCAAAGAAGTCCCCCTTAAAGAGATTTCGGGCCATGTTCGAGACAGTAGCCTCAGGAAGAGATGTAGTTCTCCAGGAATCAGGCTCAACGCAAACAAATGGGAAAACGCACGTAAAGGAGACTTGAAGAGATCTTCGACCACAGATACCGGGGATCCCTTGGGGGTATTATCAAGAATAGCTCAACAAACCGTGGCCCAGAGGTAAGTACCCACAGCCGTTCCCGAAAAAAAGAGTTCCAGGAAGGTAAAGCAACCAGGTGAGTCCTACACTTTTTTAATAGTAATTTTAAAGGATCCGTACACCCAGGGACTTGAACGCTAGACCAATGAAGACCATGACAGGCAAAAAGAACAATTGCTCCTTCCTTAGAGTGGGACCCACAGGCCAGAAGTGTAAAGAAAGACAGAGGTAGCTCTAGGAGAAGAATCCGGCCAATGGTCCCCAGATTAAGACATTAGTGGGGGCAACCCAAAATGACCCAGACGAGCAGATGAGGCAGATTAGTGAAGTTTTGACCTTTAAAAATAAATTAAAGAAACAAAAGCCGATTTAGAAAGACCGCTCTGTGACTGCACAGAGCGGCCCTTCTAACTCAAACTGTGAGCCCCTGCGATGCACACAAACCCCCCGTTTTGTTAACAAATCGGGCAAGAGAGTGTGGAGGGTGAGGGTGAGGCGTGGTGGATGGGGGGGGTGAGGAATTGACATAGAACCGTTCCACCACTTGTCCAGGTGACAGCGGCTTCCAAGGTGGAAGACCCAGGAGGTAAAAGCAGAAAGCAAAGGTAAAATTACCCAGAAAAAGGTCTGATCACTGCAAGCCTGATCGAAACAATGAGGACTAGAGGACCAGAGTGTGGACGAGGACACCCCAGAAATGACATCCATCAGCTGAAATAAATCCGTACCTGAACTAACCCCAGGACACAGAGTCAGCCAGTATGTCCTGATCTAGTCGTAAACTATCCCATACACGCAGGGCAGGCCTAAACAAACCTCATCACACAAAGGGGCTGTTAACAAAGATTTTTAAGGCCAGTCAATTAGATTGGCCCCAAAAACCACCAACACCCAGGACAGCCAATACAGTTTTTGTATTGACATGTCTTGGACCGGGAACTCGTCTAAAGCAGTCGAAATCTAAGCAGAGGGTGCAGGTCTGGCCGCAAAGTGAACCCATGTGTGCAAAATTGCCATTTTAACCCTGTCTTGTGGTGTCTCTAAACATTGAAATGCCCAACAAATACAATGGTTGGGAGTAGGACATTAACAAATGTATTAATATCCCAATGGCTTCCAAAAAGTTACATTGGGCTACTAACCCAGTAAATTGGCCTGCACTTCTGGTGAATCCAAACCTAAATCCCAGCTGCCACCAGCCTACTCCCCAAAATCAATGTTGGGTGATCAAATCACCTTTGGGGAAAACCTAGGAGTCATATGGGCTTCCATAGGACCATGTACAAAAAAAGGTTGCAGTGACAGTGGGATATCAGTAGAAGTCACTGTGACCACACAAAGAGGTCAGAGATCCTAATAATAAAACGTAAAACGTTTAGAGGTCCATAAAAAGAAACTGCAGAGCCCTCAAAATGGAATTCTGTCCTAACAGAGACCATAATATCTGGAAAAGCATGCATTTATTTGTAATTGTTAGGGAGGTTTCTCTACAGCTCTCTGGTCAGGGGTGTAAAGATTCCTATCGTACAAGTGCCCACCAAGTTAGACCAAAACACTCTTTTTAAGACTGAATTACATTTTTGGGAATTCATTTTTGGGAATTTGTAGAGCCTGCTTAATTTGTGCTTTCCCCCCTCTTTTTATTTTTGGATCCCTGACCTGTTTTTGGTAGTCAGATGGTCTTCAGTAGAAGTCCCCCTGCCATTGCAACCCTTTTCACTCAGAGCATATGGCTCTGAGTTTCCCAGTAGGTTCCCAGGCACAGGTGTGCTTCTTAAGTACCCCTTTTGCACCCTGCATTGGATTTAGAGAGTAGGCTGGTGGAAATAGTTATTTAGTTTTGGCTTTAATTAGGACCTATTCATAGCGATTTGTTTTTGGGGCTCCCTTTGTTAAGGGGATGCCTGAGGTAGCCCTAAAATGGCTGTTGTGCCAAAATGGGTCTCTTTGTGAGCCCAACGAGGCATCCTCCAGATTGGTTTTAGCAGGTTTAGACCAGTTTCCGTACCTGGATTTGTAATTTCACATCCTGTGGGTGTGGTCTGGGTTGAGTGGCAGATTTTGGGGCCAACCAGATGGGCTCACCTCCTAGCCGCTTGTCCTTAGCCTTCTATTGTGATTTGCGTGCTGACTTAGGCCAGTGCCATGTGAAGAGTGGTATGTCCCTTGGGAGGGGACATCCCTGAACCAAAGCTCACAATTCTACTGGAATTCTCAGAGAGCAGATTTAGTGACCCCTGGAGGATTTCTTTCCATTTTCCTTACATTGCTGCATTTTAAGGCCTGTATCTGCCCAAACTTGGTGAGTGCCGTGTCCTATTGTGGTTTTTGGCTATTGTGGTTTTTGGCTTATGGTCATTTTCTGAGCCTCCCTGTCCGAATGCTGGCTCCACTGGTGTACTGGCCAGGCCTTCTGTTGTGGGAACATCTTCAGGACGTTGTACCGCAACTTCCTGCTGAGCATCTCCGACTTGGTACTGGTCCCTGCCATCGCATGACAAGACTTCAAAACCCTGCATTGTCTGCTCTTCAGGGCTGATTTGAGTCGCCCTCACCATATTCATCTTTGTGGGACCATCTTCTGGTAGCAGGCACCCATGCTTTTTCCTTTGATCTGTTCGAACCTGCTTTGCTGGTTTCCCGCCTTTCCAGAGGATTCCTTGCCACTGCTTTTGCTTCTGGCTTGAGGGGGATCTCTTCAAGGAAGGTTGTTTGCTCTTCTTTTCCATCACTAGAGTCATCACTGGTCCTGGTTAAGTTGCATCTTGTATACTTCACCTAGCAAAGAAGCTGCATGATTACCAGGTTGTTTAGCCTTCTTGGAAATTACTTTCTGGGAACCAGTGCCATAAGTACATACCGCTGGGCCCTGGAGAGATGGGTTATTCACAACCCTTAACTGCAGGGATCCCTGTGTTCCTGCTTCGAGACTTTTCACAGACAGGTCTCAACCTCATTTTTCCATTGTACTCCAATGGGGATTTTCCTGCTGTGCTTCATCTTCTACCGGGTCGCCTGCTTCTTCAACCGGCCTCCGGAAAGCTTCTATGACGAATCTAGTGATATCGTCACTGCTTCCCTGTGGGGAAGCTTCCCTTACGTGGCCAGGGAAAGGCAGAAGGGACCGGACTCTGACCCTGGTGGTGGCTATCTGAGGGAGGACCATGGGAGGGAGGACAAACTCCAAGGGGACAGAGTTTGGTCAGAACAAACCTTTACCTGATTTCTTTGTTAACACCCACTTGCCTCCTTCCCATTCTTGTATGGCATGTTGTAGTGTTGATAGAGAATCTCCACTGTTAACTGATCACTAACCTTACTTACATCCCTCCTTCTTTAATAACACTGAGATGAGGAAGAGTAATAGAGTAATGAGGATCACTAGAAGCAGCAAGCCAATGCCACATTCTTGGCTTTGGAGGAGATTAACAGGTGCCAGGACATTCAAATATGGCACACCTGAACAGAACAAGAGACTAATTTCTCCCGATGTTGGTTGGGATACGTGAGGAAAGCAGGCTGCAGACCGGAGGGAAGACGCTGTCCAGAGCACCACCCAGGGAAGTCGGCAGCAGATGGTTCACTGCGCTGTTGAGAAAGCAAAGCGGGAACTGAGGAGCCGACGAGACACGTTCCCAGTCAGTAAACGGGCAGCAAAGGAAACGGGGTTATGCGAGGAACGCCAAAGCCGCCAGCAGAGACCAGTAAGCCCAGAGAAAGAGATTGGGGCACCAATGCGCTTGAAGGCGGCTGCTGTGCACGTTAGCAGAACAGCAGAGTCCAAACAAAGAAGCTGAAACATTAAGTATTGTTGAAAAGGGGTTGGTGACCATATGTATGAAGAATATAACTAACTGGATGCAAAAGAGAGTGATTTCTAACGAGAGGTGTAAACCTGGGATTTACACCCATTAGTGAAGCAAGATAAAAAAAAGCCCTGGCAGGAGAGTAAACCATGCACACAGCGAGGCTGGGCCCCGCACCCAAATAGCGAGAAAACAAAAAAAACTGTCAGGAGAGTAAACCAGGGAGTGGAGGCAGTGGGGATAGTCCCCCATAACTCTCCATATGGCCGCTATGCTCTCTCCTTACTCTTCCTCACACATTAATGGTGGCACCCACTGGGAGGCCCTTCTTGCCTCGTCTTCCACCTTGAGGGCCATCATAAATGTGAAACGCACCATCCTAGTACAAGGGCCTCAACCCAACCTCTTACATTTGGATAGTCTCCTTCCTTGACTTATCAGCTTGGCTAGTTCCTCTTCACAGGCTCCCTTGCCACCTGCCACTTCGGCCGCCCAGGCTTCCTTGGCAACTATGCCCACTTTGGCTACCTTGCCTCCTACTAACCTTAGCACCTCGCTCACAACTCCCCCATTGTCGCTCTCAACTGTACAGGCTCACTTGCCTACTAGCACTACCCTGACATCCTTGTCAGCCTCTTCCACCTTGCTGCCCTGGCCACCCACTGCCAATGCATCTGGAGCTCCCTTGCCTCCTCTGCCTTCTCCTACCTCTATCTCTCAAGCTCCCTTGGTGCTTGCGGAGGAGGGCCTCTGTCACCTGCATCGCCCCACGTAAGTCCTTCAAAAGTGGCAACCTGCTCCTTGTCACCACACTTAACTCTCACTGTGCTGTCAAGCACTCCTGCCATCTGCCACCACCTGGAACTCATGGACCTTGATGTTCTTGCTCTTCTGAGACCTGGTTTGAGGACAGCTCTGTCACGAGTTTTGACACTCTCCACCCTGAAGGTTACAAGATCCTCTCTGTGCCCAGGCCCAACAGGCCAGGAGGTGGAGTCCATGATCTTTCCTGAGTGGATCCCTGTTTCCACCTTTGCCACTTGGGTCTACTCCTCCTTTGAATGCCTTGTCTGCAGACTCTCTCTCTCACCTGTCGCCTCTCTTACTCTGGCCACTTTCTATCGGCTGCCAGGCCAGTCCACCCTCTTCCTCTTAGAATGGGCTGACCAGGCCTCTTCTCTCCACTCCTCCCCTTCCAAACTAACATTCATCTTGACTCGCCTGACGCTTCACAATCTTTCCGACAACTGTGTGACTCCCATTCTCTTTCCATTCTACCCTCTGGTCCAATGCACATTGCTGGCCGTACCTTGGCTGGGTTCCATGTGTTAATATCTCTGCAAAAATATCGCCATACAAAAATATTGCCATATTTTTCTGCCGATACTAAGGCATGGAACCTGCACCCCTATTATTTTAAAAGGCGCGGGGGACACCCCCGCAGCCCCTGCTCCCAGAGAACCCTAATATTATCCCCACTAAAAATATCGCCTATAGCCATTCCGGACGACCATATATACGGCAATATTTTTGGTGTGGATGATATTATCTGATACTCTTGGATGCTCTCATCTCCACAGACATCCCACTCTCTGCTCCTCTCACCACCTCACTCTCATCATTCTCTTCTCTCGTTTCACTTGAAGCTCTCTTCTCCTTTGGCAATAGCACACCCTACACCACCTCCTGCCTTCAAGGTCATTTGACCCATGAAAAGAGTGTCAGTGGCTGCCTTTGCCTTCACCTACTCTCCTCTTTCTACTATTGCAGCTGACTCCCACCCTGATACAGCCCTTTCCAACTTTCAACGTTCCATATCCAACACTCTTGACATGCTTGACCCTGTCATGAGGGTCTGACTGAAACGTGCCAAAAAGTGCAACTCTTGGTATGACTCTGATGTGGCTGCCCTTAAACGCAACTGCAGAGCAGTGGAACGGAAACAGGGATCTTCAGGTGAACCTTCTGACAAACTGGTCTGCCGCCTTCTTCATAGGCAATATAGACTCTGCATCCACTCCAAGAAAAGAGTCTACATTCAAGCCTGCATCTCTGCAGCATCTAACAACATGGCCAACGTTTTCAAAGTCTGCAAGGAACTGGCCAACCCTACCGCAGCCACATCCTGTACTACACCTACCCAGACCCTTTCCGCACATTTTACCACCAAATCACAGCACATCCTGTCCTCTCCTCTGCTCCCCCCCGCACCAACATCTCTTGGGCCCCACTTGGCTTCCCCCTCCCCTACCCTTCTTCTCTCCTCCCTCTCCCCTGTCACACCTGATGAGGTCACTAGACAAGTCCGGTCTATGAAAGCCTCTTCCAAACAGGTGGACCCCCCCCCTCCAAAACCATCTCGCTCCAGCCTTGGCCGATCTCTGCAACCTCTCTTTCGCCACTGGCGTTTCCCCCTCTTCTCTCAAGCACTCTATTGTGCACCCTCTGCTAAAGAAACCCTCAGC
This sequence comes from Ambystoma mexicanum, assembly GCF_040938575.1. Classification (NCBI taxonomy): domain Eukaryota; kingdom Metazoa; phylum Chordata; class Amphibia; order Caudata; family Ambystomatidae; genus Ambystoma; species Ambystoma mexicanum. The sequence goes on along the minus strand of NC_090926.1, from coordinate 318,327,675 downwards.
CGACCTGTCCTTTCCGGCAAACTATCACCCGATCTCCATCACCCCTTTCCTGGGAAAACTCCTGGTGAAGCTGGCTATCACTAAACTTACCCTCCATACTGAATCAGTTGGTTGTCCCCATGACCGTCAGTCTGGTTTCAGAGCATCCAGAGGCACTGAAACTGCTCTTCTGAACACGCCTAAAGGCCTGCTCTCAAATCTTTACTCCAACTCTCCCTCTGTCCTCCTTCTTTTCAACCTCTCTTCTGCTTTCAATACGGTACACCACAACATCCTGATCACCCATCTTTGTGAGACTCTGGGCATCACAGTTCAGGCCCCAGCGTGGCACACCTCCTTTCTCTCTGATCGCCCCTCCCAGGTAGAACTTGGGCCCTTTCTCTCCTCTACCACTCTCTGTACTTGTGGTGTCCCCCAGGGATCTAACCTCTCCCCCTGTATCTTCAGTATCTACATGACTCCCTTGGCCCACAGGAACTCTAACTTTACCTCCAAATTTCAGTGTTATGCGGATGACACGCAGCTCTCTTTCAGGCTACCCTCAGCCTCCTCCTCCTCGCTCATCCCCGATTGTCTATTGGCAATTCAGGCTTGGGGTGCTGCTAACGATCTCTGCCTGAATGCCAGTAAGATAGAAATTGTATTCATTTGGACCCCTGCTCCCGCTTTCCCACTTTCTCACTTTCCCACTGGCCTGCCTCCTTTGGGCCTGCGCCCTCTCCCACCAATGAGGCAAAAAAATCTTGGGGTCATCTTCGACTCCACCCTCTCCTTCTCTTCTCACATCTCAGATATCTCCACAAAGTCCAACTACCAAATGCACCTCCTCAGAGGTATTCTACCTTTTCTCACTTTCCCCCAGAGGTTCATCACCTCGAGAGCCCTGGTTCTCTCTAGGCTGGACTATTGTAACAGCTTCTTTCTCAATCTTCCTACTTCTACTCTCTGTCCTCTACAACTCATCCAGAACAGAACCGCAAGACTTAACCTTGGCCTCAAGCCCCGGGACCACATCTCTCCGGCGCTGAAATCCCTCCACTTTCTCCCCATGGCTGCAAGGATCAAGTTCAAGATCCTCCACATAATCCACAAGGCTTTCTTTGATCTTTATCCTCAGCAGGTGCCTCCCTCTGGAACAGCCTCCCTCTCATTTGAGCCGGAGCACCTTAAGTTCCGGAAACTCCACAAGACCTTCCTTTTCTCCTCCTCCTCCTCCTCCTCTCTCCCTCTCCATTGCTAACCTTCTTTTCTCTTCTCCCTCCTCCTCCCTCCTAAGTCTGGTAATTTTTGCTGACTGGTCGCCTAGTTCACCTCCAGAGCCACAGATCCTGGGCTCCTCCGCCAATCTTTTGCACTTGCCTCTGGGCCACTGCACTTTGTTCAGCATTACTGCATTTAGCTTACACTCCATGAGCAGGGTAACCCAGGCACTTAACTGGACTCGTTTGTTCCCCCGCCCCACCTCTGCACATATGCATTACCTAAATGTAGAAGGAGATTGCAAGATAAGAACAGCAATGATAGCGCCAAACTGGTTATGCCAACACACCGTCAACCATTGATTGCACTAGCCTCTTATGGGAGGATCTAGGAAGCGCTATTGTCAGACAAGACAAACCGCACCTAAGGTCGTCCACATCCACAAACGGAACAGACCCCAGAAACTGATGTTGAGCCCTTGTATGCGGTTCTCCATCCTCCAAATATAACCCAAATGCGCACTCATGCGACAAAAGGAAACAACTTTGCAATTTTAGAGACCCTTTGGAAATTGCTAACAAGTCATAAATGTTCTAGCGTTATAAACTTTAAACCATCCATCCATTTCCTCCTGATGAGCCAGCATTCTACTTGGAGTAAAACACTTGTAGAGGACCTGAAATCAAGGATATTTTTAAACCCAAATTTGCACAAAGATGAATTGCATTGAAATATACTTAAATAAACTTAAAAATCATCCTTTACAACAAACAAGTGATTCTTTTTGGATACTACCCCAGTCTGGCGTGATCATAGCTGTTATCTTGCAATCTCTTTCTAACTATTAAGTATTTGGCAGACACAATACTTGGATCAGCAGGTCAGCAACAACTAAACACCCAAACTCAAAATACGAGGTTCGCCAGGGGCTTGAACTATGTCCGCAAACACTTAAATCATTACCTAAATGTACTAGCATCTCTTTGTCTGTACTACCCTCCCTCCACCCCCCACCGTTTCTCTTCCCCCACTTCCAAGCTTGGTCACAGCTGTAACACTTCATGCACTTGCACTAGGAGAAATGCTGTCAGGCCTAGTACTCTAGTTTTTTTTCTGTTTAGATCATTCGGAATATTCAAGGCCTAAGAATGATTATTGTATTCCCTTGTTCCCTTTCAACCTTGAAGCGCTGTATAAATAAACAATAAGAGACCTCCCCACCCCCACACTCCTTGAATTGTGGAATTGTGAAAGCAAGATAATTAAAACCCTGGCAGGAGAGTAAACCAGGGATTGGAGATAAAAGTCTGGAAGGGAAGAACCATATCCCTTTTAAAAACTGTATATCTGAAAAATATTGGAGGAAACTCGGGGGACGAGCAATCCCCCCTGAGATTGTGCAAAGTACTGTTTAACTGGAGGAAACTTGGGGGAAGAGTTGTCTCCCCCCCTCGAGACTGTGGAGTACTGAAAGTGTTGAACTGTAAAATTAGAGGATACTCAGGGTAAGGGTCGTCTCTCTTGAGATTGTGTGGAATGTATTAAGTGGAGGGAACTCGGGGGAAGTCTCCCTTGGTATTGTGAAACATGTAAAAATGACATTTAAAAGCCAGAAGAACCCTAGGGGAGTGGAAGGCCCCCTTTTCTGGCGAAACTGTATGGGTTTTCTTTTCTACACTTTTTAGGACTTAATGTTTGGAACTTTGGAATGAAGCTGCATGTGTTCAGCTAAAAGACATTCCTATTTAACGTTATTTTGAGTTTAGTGTGTGAAGGTCAGCCTAGGATTTTGGACACGACAGATATCTATTTTTGATTTAGACAGCCTGACACAGACGTTCCTTCGTTTTTTTGAGGCAGGGAAAACCCCTTCTAGAGTTAGGGATTGGTAGGATTTCCCAAAACCCCTTTTTTTGTTATGATAATAAAAGTCTTTAACCAACACGAAAACTGTTACTGTATCTAAGTCTTACTCTTGATCCCTCGCACTTCATCGAGGTCTCTTCTGGTCCTCCCTGGGGTTGTTTGCAGCCACAATGGGGTAGAACTGAAACTTACCTGCCTTTTCCCTATACACGCCGGTACGATAATTCAGCGGGTTGAGCACTCAATGCTGTGATTTGTGTGTGATCTGCAGGTCACAGGTTGGAAACCCTGCAAGGCCAATTTAACCTTTTGTCCTTCTGAGGTCGATAAATGAGTACCGACTTTGGATGGGCCATAATCATTTTCGGAGTCATGAGTGCCGCCGAAGGCAAGCAGGGTTCGTCGGTACCCCATGTATGGCCCCCGACTCTAAGAAGCAGGCTGTCGGCTCTGTGATGAAGAAGACACCCGGCGGCCAGAGCACACACAAGCACAAAGCCACTAAAAACATACCCCACGGCTGACTCTCGATCTTACTGCCGAGTGTCAAAGCCTGCGCGGTGTCCAAGGAGAAAGCCTCAGGTTCCTCACTGTCTTCTGGTCCATCGCGTGTGCTTTTGCATCACGACAGACCTACGAAACCAAAGGTCGGTTCGGACACTGCACATAAAAAGGCCTTCCTTCCGCACACCGAAGAACAGGCGTGAGAGGCATTTCGGCATCCCCCCAAGAAAACGCTTAAAATGCAGGAGCTAATTAAGAAATACCTCAGTGCTTCCCTGCTTAATGCAAGGTTGTTGAAAAAACTGTAAATTTTGACACCTTTGGCCTTGAAAAGCACACAGGCTGCATTTCCCCCACCCCCCCTTTAGACTTTCTTCAGGGGCTATGCACCACAAAGATCAAACTCCCTGCCAGGCCACCCCTATCATGTCAGGCTTACCACCTTCATGCGACTATATACCTGAACAGTTCAATAAAGTCTTAAGGAGGATGTCAAGTTTTATAGATTTTATGGACAGACACCCAGACCAACTCTCAACCCTTAAGGATGCCTCACAGCCAGGGGCCTCAGCACAGCAGCCCCCTGCCAAAAAGTCTCAACTGGAGCCACAGCCTACCACCTCTGCACTAGGAAGCCCGGCCTCGACCTACCAAGACTCCTCTCTTGTATTATGACAACCCCACCCAGGGTCTGAAGTGAAACTTTATAGTCAAGACCAATACTAATTTTATGATGGCGATGACATTTACGGGATCCAGTCGCCAGACCACCAGGACCAGCCGGTAGCAGATTCGGCGGTTGACAACCAACTACAGTACAATGAACTGCTACTAAAGGCGGCACAGCACTTTAATATAATATCGACACTCAGGAGGCACAGGTCAACAAGAACTTTGTGGAAGACATTGTGGGGGACAAAAGGTCCGCCACCAAGTTTATTCCGCTCCTGCAGTCTGTCCAAAGACGCATCTAGCCATCCCTACTGGCACCTAGTCTAACAAGGGCGGTCAACCCCAGTATAGAGAAACTATTCAGACCGGCGCCCACTGACCCCCTTTATAAAGTACGGGTCAGCTAAAACCAGATTCCTTAGGGGTCACCACTTCCAGAAAGAAGGCAGGCACTCCCCTGGCGTCGGCACAAGCCCTGCCAGACAAGGAAAGCAAAACAAAAAAATACTTTTGGGAGAAAGGTTGCCTCCTCTGCAACATACCAGACCAGGATCGCCAACAACACTACGCTTTTAACTAGTTATGGCTGCCACAAATGGGTTGACATGGAACACCAAATCGAAGCCGTTCCTGAACCCCTAAAAGCTCAATTGTTAAAGACTGTCTCAGAAGGCAAGCAGATATCGAACTGCATCCTGAAAAATAACCTTGGTGAGGCAGATAATGCAGGACGCATCATAGCACGGGGTACGCTCATCAAGCACCATGCCTGGCTCAGACAATCAGGGTTTAAATTAGAGACTCCGGCAACCCTCTTAAACATGCCAGTGGAGCCAAATGTGTTATTTGGGAAGGCCGTTGAAAGACGGACTTAAGAGTGCTAAGGAGGAATGCAACACTCTCAAATCCCTTGGACAGTTGAGAAACAAGCCCTATGTTCAACAGGCTCCCCAAACTCTAAGAGGTTTCGGGATCAGGGTGCTCATTATTCCTAAGGCTATGCTAAAGGCGGACAGTCCTCGTCTTGGGGCCAATTGCAAGGTCAAGGTTCCTCTTCCAATTTTCAAAGAGGAAATAAAAGGGGCAGAGGGTACGGGCAGAACATCACCTGGGAGAGGCTCCGCCACTCCCAAACAATGACACACTGCTTCAGGTCCCCTACCATGCAACTCCAGTAGGAGGCCGAATTTCACACTTCACCCACACATGGGAGGGGAGACCATCGGACAAGTGGGTGTTGTCCACCGTGGCAGGCGGGTATTGTATCGAGTTGGTACAAAAAGCACCCTACCGCCTGCCAAGAAACAGGAAAATTTCAATAGAAGAAAGACGCATTCTGTTGGAAGAAGTAAAGGCACTGCTGGAGAAGGATGCCATAGAGTTCGTCCAGCAAACCACGTAAACAAGGGTATTTATTCAACTTACTTCCTTGTGCCAATGAAAGACCTTTCCATGCGCCCAGTATTAGATCTGCGCCCTGCAAACAAGTGTGTCAAACCCCAAAGGTTTCGTATGACCACGCTCCAAGAGGTAACCCCACTCCTAAAATGGGGGGACTAGATGGCAACAATGAATATGAAAGATCCGTACATTCATATTTCATTGCTCCCTGCGCACAGAAAATATCTGTGATTCAAGATAGCGGGGTGCACTACCAGTTAAAAGTACTCCCCTTCGGCATCACCTCAGCACCAAGAGTATTCACATAGGTGCTTGCAGTAGCGACAGCACACCTGCGCAGAAAGTCCATCCCAGTTTATCCTTATCTAGACGACTGGCTAATCACTGGGGAATCTCCTCAAATTTGCAAATTAAATACGCAAAAAACAAACAATCTGGGTTTCTCCATCAACGAAAAGAAATTAAGTCTAGTGCCCAGCCAAACAAAACAAGTTCTAGGAGCTAGCCTAAAAACAAAAGAGGAACTGGCTTTCCCCTCAACCAAGAGAGTACAAAACATGCTGTTGCAAGTACCTCACTACAAGGTCGGTCGCCAGATAACGGTATGCAAAGCAATACGCTTGCCCGGTAGGATGGCCTTGTGCATTCAATTGTTTCCACAGGCACGCCTGCGCATGTGTCCAGTGCAGGAATGGTTTCGAGTTTTGAATGGTTAGCGAAACAGTGGTCTCAGCCAAGCAGACAGTGGGACGATCTAGTGGTTGTTTTGCTAACCCTGGTTCAGGGTCTTCGCTGGTGGTCCAAGGACAACCTGTCAAAAGGAAAACCTTTTCATGCTCCACCAGCACAAGCAATCCTAACTACAGACACCTCACTCGCCGGATGGGCCACTTCCTCCACCGCACAGCCCACGGCCAGTGGACACATGCTACTGCCCAAAGACATATCAACTTCCTAAAATTCTTAGCAGTCCTCAAGGCTCTTCAGGCCTTTCAGCAACATCTCACGGGTCAAATGGTGCAGGTCCTTACAGACCGCACCACAGCCATGTTCTAGCTGAACAAGCAAGGAGGCACACACTCTCAAAGTCTCACCAAGCTATCCCAAAAAATATGGAAGTGGGCACTCAAGCGGAACATGTTCCTAACATCTCAACGTGTTCCAGGGGAACACAATACTCTAAGCAGACACCCTCTACCAGAAGAACACGAGTGGCAACTCAACAGAGATATTCTAGACAGAATATTCTCACTGTGGGGTCACCCCCCACTAGACTTGTTTGCCACAAACCTAAACGCACAATGCCCAGACTTTACGTCCAGGTTTCCCCAACCAGGGTCCAAGGGGAACGCCCTGCGGATAAAATGGTCTGGGAAATTTGCTTACGCTCCCCCCTCTAACCCCCCCGACACTACTCCTGAGCAAAATAGTGCACAAGATGCACCAAAAACAAGTAACTTTGATCCTGGTTGCTCCTATTTTGGCGAGACAGCCTTGGTTTCCATATCCGCTAAAACTGGCGATGTGCGACTCAATCAAGCTCCCATGCCCATACAACATGTTGACACAACACAAAAGGACATCCCTCCACCCATGCCCACAGTTATTGAACTTGGCAGCTTGCCTCCTGAAGTCATAGAGTTTGGCCACTTAAATCTTACACAAAGGTGTATGGATATCCTTAAAGAGGCACTGCTATTTTAATAAGTGGAAAGGATTTGTGATATGGTGCACATCACAGTCACTAAACCCAATAGAATGTTGTCCAGCTAACATTCTACACTAGTAGACTCTGGCCTACTATTTAATTCCATAAAAGTGTATCTGGCGGCCCTGTCAGCTTACACCACTTCACAGAACAAGGTGTCCTGGTGGAAAGTCCCTGTCATTAAGGCATTCATGGAGGGGCTAAAGAGGCTATACCCCCCAATTCCCAACCCTACTCTGAGTTGGGATCTCAATGTTGTGCTCTCCAAGCTCATGGGTCCACCCTTTGAGCCTATGCACAAGGCCAGCCTAAAACATCTTACTTATAAGACTGCGTTCCTAGTAGCTATCCCCTCCATAAGACGAGTTTGTGAGCTACAGGCTTTGTTAGTACAAGACCCCTTTTTCATTATGCACACGGACAAAGTTGTCCTCTGAACATATCCTAGGTTCTCACCTAAGTTCATTTCAAAGTTCCATGTAAACAAATCCATAGAACTTCCTACCTTCTTTCAAAATGCATCAAACTCAGCAGAAAGAAGCCTCCATACACTTGATGTACAGAGGGCGGTCTTGTACTATGTGAACAAAACGAAACCCCTAAGGAAAACAGGCGAACTCTTTGTTTCCATAGCACCTGGTAGAGAAAAAACGCCATCCCCAGATGGATAGTCAAGTGCATACAGCTCTGCTATTCCCTATTCAAGAAATTCTTACCTTTCACCCCAAGAGCGCACTCTACCAGAGGTAGAGGCCTTACCTTAGTTTTCATTGCAAACATCCCTCTAGACGGTGCACAGATGTTTTTCTGGCTTTATCTACTCCTATCTGCTTTACACTTCATGCAACCTCGTGTCAGAAACAAACAATCTGAGGGACCTCGACGCGTGAAGGACCATGGGTACAGTACATATCATACTAGGGATAGTATTACTAAACACGCCCTGTCGACGTCTGTTTTAGAGTTTTGAAAACAAATCTTGTAATACTCTGCGACTTCCACTAGATGTCGGACTATGCAGAGCATATGAATCTAAGCAGATACAAGCACCAGAAATACAATTACGGTGAGTAATGTATCATATATACTGTATATCTTACAGTATATCAGTGTGCTGCATTTTATGTGGATAAGTGCATGGGCTAATTGTACCTTTGTGTCACCAACTTCCCCACCCTTGATGTCAGCCTAACTGCTATGTCAACTTATCAGTTTAAGAAAGGTTTGGCTCCCCTTTTTGGGCTTGGGGCTCTGCCCGACTTTAAGGTTAGGGGTTGCTTGGCCCTCATCAGAGACTTGTCCAAAAACCACCTTATCACCTATCAATGCGTAACATAGGAGAACATTCAGGCTTCCCACCAAGGATGGGATGGATTGGTACCAAAATACAATTAGTCCTGCAAACACAAACACATTTAAAACAATGTAAACAATATTGTGTGTGTATATATGTATTTCTTAGGTTTGTGGATCTGCTTAGATCACATGCTTTGCATAGGCCGACATCTGCTGGTAGTCGTGGAGTATTACATGATTTGTTTTCGAAACTCGAAAAGGGACGTCGACTGGGCATGTCAGTAATACTATCCATAGTGCGATGTCCACTGTACCCATGGTCCTTCACACGCCAATGTCCCTCAAATTGTTTTTGTTACGTCATGGTCGGTCGATAATTTGTAGAGCTCCTCAGGCTAACGCCTTTTGCTAAACAGAGTTTAACTTTAAAATGTCTTCCTATCCTTTCTTCAACTGCCCATCGCCTGCAACACTACTAACTGCTTCGGCGGCTTTCGACGGACGGCAACATCGTTGACTGCTACATGGTCCTTCACGCGTCAAGGTCCCTCAGATTGTTTTGTTTCAGACATGAGGTTGCATGAAGTGTAGCGTGAGTACAGATGTAATAAAGCAGAGAATAGAGATAAAGCAAGAAACATCAATGCACCTTTGACTCCAGCAGGGCAGGAAGGGGGGGCACATGTGAATCTAAGCAGATACAAGCACCAGAAATATGATTACGATGAGTAATGTATGCCTTCTGAGGCTTGTGGATCTGCTTAGATCACATGCTTTGCATAGGCCGACATCTGCTGGTAGTCGTGGAGTATTACATGATTTCTTTTCGAAACTCGAAAAGGGAGGTCGACTGGGCATGTCAGCAATACTATCCATAATGCGTTGTCCACTGTACCCATGGTCCTTCACACGTCAAGGTCCCTCAGATTGTTTTTGTTATGTCATGGTCGGTCGATAATTTGCAGAGCTCCTCAGGCTAATGCCTTTTGCTAAACAGAGTTTAACTTTAAAATGTCTTCCTATCCTTTCTTCAACGGCCCATCGCCCGCCACACTACTAACTGCTTCGGCGGCTTTTGACGGACAGCAACATCATTGACTGCTACATGGTCCTTCACGCGTCAAGGTCCCTCAGATTGTTTTGTTTCAGACATGAGGTTGCATGAAGTGTAGCGTGAGTGCAGATATAATAAAGCAGAGAATAGAGATAAAGCTACAAATATCAATGCACCTTTGACTCCAGCAGGGGAGGAAGGGTGGGCGCATGTGAATCTAAGCAGATACAAGCATCAGAAATATGATTATGATGACTAATGTATGCCTTCTGAGGCTTGTGGATCTGCTTAGATCACATGCTTTGCATAGATTAGCGAGCAGTATCTGCAGAAGGAGACGGGTTGTGAGACGGTATAGCTTAAAATATATGTTTCAGCACTGCTTGTTCCACCTGTTCTTTAGAGTGTGTATCGATACAGTAATGCTGTGTAAATGTATGAACTGAGCTCCAAGTAGGTGCTTTGCAAATTGTGTATAGGGATACATTTGCAATACATGCTAGAGTAGCTCCTGAACTCCTTGTTGAGTGAGCTCTAGGTCCAGATGACAAAACTTTTCCACTTGTTGGAGTAACAGTATCTGGCATTAGGGTTTACGTTCCTCTTTAAAGATGTCCATACACCTTTGAAGAAGGTTTAGGTGCCCAAACTCTGACTTCAGGAGCCAAGCTGCCAAGTTCATAGATTGAGGATGTGGATGGAGTGTTGTCCCCTGGTGCTGGGACGGAAGTTTGATTGGCTTGCACGTCGCTAGTTTGAGTAGGTGTGGAAACCATGGCTGTCTTGCCCACATTGGAGTGATCGGGATTAGTGTGACTTGTTCCTGGTGCATCTTGTGCACTATCCTGCTGAGGAGAGGTGTCTGTGGAAAAGCATAAGCACATTTCCCTGACCAACTCATCCACAGGGCGTTCCCCTTGGTTCTTGATTGGGGAAACCTGGATGCGAAGTCTGGCCATTGTGGCGAATAAATCTATCTGACGATGACCCCACTGGGAGAAGATTTAGTGTAAAATATCTTTGTTGATTTGCCACTCATGTTCCTCAGGTAGAGGATTTCTGCTCAGAGAGTCTGCTAAAGTATTGAGCTCCCCTGGAACATGTTGAGAGACTAGGAACATGTTCCGCTTGAGTGCCCACTTCCATATTCTCTGGGATTGCTTGGACAGATTTAGCGAGTGTGTGCCTCCCTGCCTGTACAAACAGGATTGTAGGATTATTAAAAATTAATAAAATGATAAATAACAGTAACTCTACGAAAAATTATCATATGCATTCATGCCGCGTGCGGGGATCCCAAACATCCATATTTCATTGATATAGGGTGTTGCTACAATGAAATATGGAAGAAAATGTCTGCGTTCCAAAGTGTGAGAGCAAGTAGGCCCCACCTTTCTTTAACATGTACAGAAACTATGAAAAACCTGTAAGAATTGGGGGGGTGTATTCTATAGGAGTGTCTGACTATGAAGCAAGTAAAACAAAAGAGGTGATGGCTGAAAGGTTTAGAATTAATCTTAACATTTGGCATTGCTCTGGGCAACCCTCCAGACCATCGTTCTTTGTCTGCCAAGCCATTACAAAAGGGGAAAGACTATATGAAAATCAGGCTTGGTCCCACCCCAAAAGGGGCAGTCACATCCCTTCGGCACGAGACCACAAGCATCCCCAAACATTCTGAGTTTTTCAACGTCTTTGCCTTGAGCATGGTGGCAAAGATGTGTTTTTTTTAATTAAATCACTCATTTATGAGCTTTTTGCAGGGGACATCAATATATTTGGGGATGCTTGTGCTCTCGTGCCTCATTGGGCCTCATCAGTGAGAAGTAGCTTGGGTCTCGAAGGGACCTCGATGCATGAAAGACCATGGGTACAGTGGACGTCACACTAGGGATAGTATTACTGCCACGCCCAGTCGACGTCCCTTTTCGAGTTTTGAAAACAAATCATGTAATAGTCAGCGACTATCACTAGATGTCGACCTATTCAAGGCATGTGAATCTAAGCAGATACAAGCATCAGAAATACGATTGCTATAAGTAATGTATGCTATATATATATATTTCAGAGGCTTGTGGATCTGCTTAGATCACATGCTATGCATAGGCTTACATCTAGTGGTTGCTGCAGAGTATTATAATTTAGTTTTCAAAATTCAAAAAGGGTCGTTGACGATTCCAAGATGGCAGACAATAGGGACTAGACGTGCTGTCCGAGGCTCCCGACCCCAGAGCAGTCACAGAGCGGTCCACCACCCCGTTCACTGTGGGCAACTTTTGTGCGGAGTGGCGGGGCTCCCGAAGCCTACGGGAGTGAATTGTGAGGAGCGCAGAGGTTGGGGCTCGGAAAGGCAGAGCCCAGAAGCGTGGCGGCCCCGGGCCGGTTTCGAGGCCTAGAGAAGGAGGAGAGTCGGCACACCGGGCGGCCCCGGTGGAAGGTACTTGCCTGCGCAGACAACAGGAGGCGGCCGCACGGGTGCGGCGCCCCATGGAGGCTTGCGGGCGGCGAGCCGGATTCGGTGCGGCCCGGCGGCCTCGGCAGCATACCTGCCCCGCCTGGGGGGTGGTGGAGGGGGTGCCGCTGCAGAAGAGGATCCCCGGCGGGCTCCCCCCTCCGAAGGTCTGAGCAGGAGGAGCGGGAGCGGCCCGCGACATCGGCAAGCAGCGGCCCAAGTATAGATGGGGGGAGTGTGGCTGCCCGGTGCCCCGAGAAGCGGCAGTGAGCGGGGGTAGCAGTGGCACGGAGGTGGGCAGGCCCCTAGACCTCCAACACCAGAGGAAACAGTCGGGAGCTGTTTGGAACGCTTTTTTTGTTTTTGTTTATTATTTTTTTTCTCTGTTTGTGGTGACTTATGAAGTGGCAGCATTTACGGCCCGGGAGAGCCCGGCTCCCCCTCGTGAGACTAGTAAGCTGAGGTCACCCCCTGCGCCTCGGTGACGGTATTGGCACATGACCCAGTGGAGTTTGCGTTGGAGAGCAGTTTTTTGTTGTGATCCTTGGTGTGTGCCTGCACCCGGCAGGGGTGCCACCTGGGGTTATATCATTGATCCCTACTGCTTCCAGCATCTGAAGATCACTGGCGCTTGGCCCCTTCCGTTGTCTCCTGGCCACCAGGTTTGGACATCTCTCTGAAATACTTTTGTGGTGCGGCGGCCAGGTGGAGGGGCAGGTGGCTGGAGTGCCAGGTCCCGGCGGGCGTGGGACTGGACACACCAGGTGAAGGGATTACCCCGGAGGGACGCGGGGGAGCCAAGCACAAGGAGGAGCTTTCCCCCACAAGGCAGGCCACAGTCCGGACAGATGGCTACATGCCACAAGGGGAAAAGTGGGAAGGTGTTGCAGCGCCTAGGGGAGCCACAGGGCACCCTTCGCTCTTTGTGGTCGGTGCAGGAGATGGGTGAAGGCTCGGATGGAGGTGCTGAGGACTTGGAGGAGGGGAGAGCGGCGGTGGGGGCACAGCAAGAGCCGTCCCAGGCGGCAGGACAGGATGTACTGAGCGAGATTCAAGTGCTTCATGCCAATTTGGCTAAGACACTCCAAGATCAGTTTCAGTTGATGAGGGCAGATCTTAATGAGGCTCTCGGGGAGATCAAGCGGGACTTACGGCAACTGGGGGAGAGGACTGACCTAGAAAGGGGTCTCCAGGAAATAGACAAGGACACTACAGCCAATAGTGCGGCTATACAGCGCCTTGATGTTGCGACCCAGATGGAGGATGTCGAAAACAGGTTGCGAAGAATCAACATCAGGGTAAAGCAACTACCAGAGTCAGTCTCGGACAGGCACTTGAAAAGGGAGGTTCAGGCTATCTTCACGAACATTCTAGGAAGGGAGGACCCAGATGCCATTGAATTAGACCGAGTCCATAGGGTCGGAAGGCCCGCCAAGGGGCCCACCTCGAGACCGAGAGATGTGCTAGCTGCTTTTGCTAGATACGCGCAAAAGGAGGCTGTTCTCCAGGCTGCGTGGAAACAGGAACCAATAGTGTATAAAGAGCAACAGATAGCTCTATTTCAAGGACTGGCGAACATCACCCTAGTCAAGAGGAGAGAGATGGCGCCGGTACTGAAGGTGTTGAAGGGACGCGGGGATCGCTACAAGTGGACATTTCCATTTGGCCTCGTCTTTGATTGGGAAGGCTCGCAGAAACGGATAACGTCTGTCCAGGAGGGGTCTGCTTTGCTGCAGATCGATCTCGAGGAGGATCCAGTGGTGCAAGGCGAGCCGGAGACAACAGACCAAGGCAGAGGCCGTGGGAATGGTCCACGATGGCAGATAAGAAGAGGAAGGGCACGAGAGGGAACAGCGGCTCCCTCTGGGAAGGGGGAGGGAGTGGGGCGGAGGGAGGAGATGGCAGCAAGGGGAGTACCTGAGTTGGGTTTGGTCATGCAAGGGGTGGTGGACCCTAAAGGTTGGTTGAGGAGCTCGGGGAAGGGGAAGCAACATCTCGGGATCAGTAAGGGCGATGAGGCCCGGTAGGGGGAGGAGCGGAAGGGGCTTTTGCTCTGGCTCGGTGGGAGGGGGGAGGGAGTAGGAGTCCTAGCCCTAAGTTGGGGAGGGAGGGCGGGACAAACTGAGGGGAAGTGGGGGACTGGGCAGGGGGGGAGGGGGAGTTCTCACCCACAGTTGGGGCTTCAGGGTGGAGGGGGGGAGGGATGGGAGGAAGGGGTGGGGGGGTCACCAATGGAGACGACTGGAACCCTGGATGGGGCAGAACGAAAAGGAAGGGGGAAGGGGTTAGGGGAGGAGTTCGGTATTTCCCCCAGGAGGTGGAGGGGAGGTGTGGTCAGGTTAACATGGGGGTATGGCTGGCAAGCTGTTCCTTTGCACAGCCTTCAAGTGGTTGACGCAAAACGTGAGAGGACTGAACTCCCCCCCTCAAACGGACTAAGCTGGAGCTGTTTACTAAGTCCCAAAAGCCAGACGTGCTGGCACTGCAGGAGATGCATTTATTAAAACAAGACCAGGGTCGCTTGCGCCCGAGGGGCTTCCCATTGATATTGTTTGCATCGGGTCCCACAAAAAGGAGGGGAGTTGCCCTGGCTTTTGGGAAGGGAATTAATTTTCGATCACATGATATCCTCAGGGATAAAAATGGAAGATATATCATGGTGGGAGGGGAGATATTGGGATCTCAATATACGATTGCGTCGGTATATGCCCCTAATGTGGGCCAAGACCAATTCCTGCAGGCTATTTTGGGCACCTTAGAGAACTTCGCTAGGGGACAAGTGATAGCGATGGGGGATTGTAACCTTGCCTGGGATAGGAAAGGAGACTGGTCCCGGCAGGATAGGGAATGGGGCGGCGCCACTGCATCTCCTCAGCTGAGAGGGAAATGGGAGCACGCTGGGCTGCGCGATGCATGGCCCCGAATACGGGGTGAGGAAGAGGGATTTACCTTTCTGTCAGATGTCCATAAAACACAGTCCCGCATTGATTACATCTGGATCTCGGCTAGTTTGGTGGGGCAGGTGGAGGACGTTGAGGTGGGCCCCCTAGGGATAGCGGACCACAAGGTGGTGCAACTGAACATGCGGCTCGGGAGGCGTAGGCCAGGGGTGTGGACTTGGAGGTTCCCGGAGGAGCTCCTGAGGGATCATGTATTACGAGAGGAGCTAGGGGACAGAATCAGAGATTTCTTCGAGAGAAATAACAGTTGGGACACTAGTCAGAGTGTGAGGTGGGATGCCTTTAAAGCGACCTTGAGGGGGGAAATCATTGCTATAAAGGCGGAAAGAAGTAGATTGCTGAGAAGCCTGGAAACTCAGCTGGAAAACGAGGTTGAAGAGGCCAGGGCGCGTGTGCAGGAGACCCCAACTAGGAAGGCATACAGGAAATATAGAATGGCAGAGGACCAACTGGGGATCTTGCGCACTAAAAAAGCGGAAGAGGCAATGCTCAGGGTCAGGCAAAAATTTGACGCCAAGGCCAATTACGGCAGACTCACTCCTGGCTCGCCTCCTGAGGGGACAAAGGGAGCAGAAGATTTTAACGGCAATTAAAGATGCGGGAGGACGAAGGCTTACCCAGGCCGAAGAGATAAAGGGGAGGTTGGTAGAATTCTACGGGGCACTGTACTCTTCACAGAGCCCGCGCACTCAGCCACAGAGAGAGTTTCTGGAGGGCCTCCCCCTCCCGAGATTATCCGAAGAGGAAGGCGAAGATTTAGGCCGACCAATTACAGAGGATGAGGTTAGGGCCATAATAGCAACGCTTCCCCTCGGCAAGGCTCCTGGGCCTGACGGCTACCTGGCCTCCTCCTACAGGGCTTTCTCCCACCTCTTGGTTCCGCACTTAACGCAACTGTTTAACACGTTTGGTGAAGAGGGTGGTATCACCCCCTCGATGGAGGAGGCAAAAATTTCTCTCATTCACAAGGTGGGGAAGGACCCGGAGGAATGTACCTCGTATCGCCCAATTGCCCTTATAAATACAGAGGCAAAAATCTTCACCAAATTCCTGGCAAAGCGCCTGGAAAGGCATCTACCTCTTTTGGTCGATCAGGACCAGTCAGGCTTTGTCGTGGGGAGGCAGACCGCTGACAATATCAGAAGGGTGGCCCACCTGGGGGAGAAATCGCGCAAGACGTCCACTCCAGCGGTACTTTTGGCGCTCGGCGCCGAAAAAGCGTTCAACCGGGTGGAGTGGTCGTTCTTATTTCAGGTAATGGAAAGGATGGGCCTGGGGACAGGATTTATACGAATGGTCTCAGCTAATTATAGGAACCCCACCTTGCGGATCCTGGTAAATGGGGAGGTGGCTCAGCCGTTCAGATTAGGGTGGGGGACAAAGCAGGGCTGCCCCCTTTCTCCTTTACTCTATGCAATATATCTGGAGCCATTGCTTGTGGCTATTCGTGAGGCGGAGGAGATTGAGGGAATACCATTCGGGGGGAGGCAGCATAAAGTAGCGGCTTTCGCAGATGACATGTTGCTTACCCTCACAAACCCTAAGGTTTCTATTAGAGCAAGCATAGAACTTCTGACCAGATTCGGCGAACTATCGGGTCTGCGGATCAATCTTTTGAAATCGGAGCTTATGAATCTGTCCCTAGGGAAGCAGGAGGCGGAAGAGACACAGGCGACCTCCCCATTTCAATGGAGCCCTACCGGGCTACGTTACCTGGGAGTTAGGATCACACCATCTTTGGCGGGTTGGTGCGGGGCCAACTATGAGCCTCTGCTGTCGGCTATTAAGAAAGATTTAAGAAGATGGGGCGCTCTACGATTGTCCTGGTTGGGGAGGGGTGCCGCCCTCAAAATAGTGGTGCTTCCTCAAGTATTATATCTTTTCCAGGCTATTCCCCTTCTGGTCCCGGAAAGTTTTTTCAAGAGACTAGACAAGGTGGTCAAAGAGTTTGTCTGGGAGGGAAAGAGGCTGCGCTTATCTAGGCGGCTGCTAGCGGCTTCTAGAGAGAGAGGGGGCATGGCATTCCCTGACTTTCGCCGCTATCATGAAGCTGCTCAACTAAGGGTGATCAGAAAGTGGTTTTCTGACACCTATCTTAAACACTGGGTAAAAATGGATAGGGTTGTAGTTAAGCATCATTTGGGGGAGGTGTTGTGGCTCCCGCGAAGACTGAGGCCATCAAATTTATAGCTAAGTGCAATTACGAAGGGAGTGGTGGATAACTGGGACAGGGCAGTGGAGAAGCGGGGGATCACGACCTTTCCATCCCCATTCACCCCCATCTTTAATAATGGGGACTTCACACCGAGGCTGGAGCGAGGGGCGTTCGCACAGTGGGAGAAAGGGGGCTGCAGAACGCTGAGGGATATGTTTAGTGGCGATAGGGTGAAAACGTTCAAGGAATGAAAGCAAGAATTTGGGGTGAGGGAACAGGAGAGGCATCGTTACGTCCAGATTAGACACTGGGTAATGTCCGGGGAAATAAGGAAGGCAGCGACGCGGGGCCTCACGCAATTTGAGCGATTTCTTACGACTCAGGAGGGTTCCAAAGGGTTGATTTCGGATCTGTATAGACAACTAGAGCAGGCAGGCCCAGTAACCACTTGGGCGTATATGAGGAGCTGGCAACAACATCCGGGGCCCGGCATGGGACAGGAGGACTGGGAGAGGCTCTGGAAGTTGATCCCAAGAGTGGCAAGGGCGACCCAACTGCAGGAGGCATGGTATAAATACTTGTTTGGCTGGCACTATACTCCGGCTCGCTTGCACGCGATGTACCCAGCGTCTGAGGCGAAATGTTGGAGGGGTTGTGGGGAAAGGCGTTCAGCGGCCCACATATGGTGGGATTGTCCAGCGGGGTAGGACAGGCCCTAACCCAGACATTGGGAGAGGGGGCCGATCAGGACCCGCGGGAGATTCTCCTTAGGGAAAAGAGGTTTGGGGGACAAGAAAGAAGGGAAGGGTAGAACCAAGGCAAAAGTAATCTTTACGCTGGCCGCGATGGCCCTCATCGCTCAGAGGTGGAAGAGCCCCATGATCCCGACGGACCAAGACTGGTTGAGGAAAATGTGGGACATAGTTTCGATGGAATGGGCATCTTATGCAGTAAATAACAGACTGGAAAACTTCCCGGCAGATTGGGGAGAGACGCTGGCATACTTGAAAGGGGACTTCAGGGAGCAATGGTGCCCTCAGAGACTTAAGCTTTTGGACATTTATGGATAATCTGTGGCGGGGGTAGGGTTGGGCGGGGGGATCCATTGGCGATATGGGGGTGAAGGGGGTTTAGTTTAGTTGGTTGCTGCTTATGAATTGTGTTCATTTCTGTGTTTTTTCTCTTGTTATTGATTATGATGAAAACAATAAAAAAGAATTAAAAAAAAAAAGGGACGTTGACAGAGCGTGCCAGTAATACGATCCATAGTGTGACGTCCACTGTACCCATGGTCCTTCACGCGTAGAGGTCCCTCAGATTGTTTTTTCTACCATCGTAGCCGGACGCATATCGCAGAGTCCCTTCTTCTGGCTGACACCATTAGTTACAAAAAGTTGAAAGTGAGACTTTCTTTCTGTCCTTTCGACGACCGTACACTGTAAAATCTCCGGCAATGGCTTTCTTGGACAAGACCATGCATCGTTGATAACGTCTCCCGTCTCAACCAACTTTGTCTGAGGCCTACCTAGGCCCCAGTGACCTTGGCCCTGTACAGTAGGGAGAGTGGGAGCGAGGTTCATATTCCATCTCACTTAGAGAATGCATATTCACCTATACTTCCTTGTATTCCGCCAGGCTGCCATCTTTACACACTATGGAAAATACTTATTTTAAATTCTGTCCTTCCTGTAACAAGATGTTTCCCTGAAAGGATTCACACGGATTGTGTAACTTTTGCCTCCCTAGGTACCACGCTGAAAAACAGTGCAAGTCCTGCAAACTGTTTAGGCCAAAAACTTTAAAGGGCCGGAAAACTAAACGCTGGGCTCACCACTCCAAGCAGGCCGAGGCCGCCATGGACGTAGAGGGAGCCTCCACCGATGGCAGTGTTGGCGTCCTAAGTGACACCGAGGGCTATCGGCACCGGATGGATTCCCACGTGCGAGTCCCGGACTTCAACAAGCAGGCCGGCGGTTCTGCTAGGTAGACGACACCCGGTGGCTCAAGCATCCCCCATGGCCGACAGTCAACCATGTTGTCGACCGATAAGCCACACGCGGTGTCGAAGGAAAGGTCCGAACAATCCCTGTCCTCTGGGCCATCACGGTCGACAGGCCCCCGAAGTCTGTTTCCGACACTGCGACCAAATCTGGAAAGTCCTTGGGTTCCAGCGATCATGCGTCGATGGCCACTGCAAAAAGCTTAAAAATGAGTGATTTAATTAAAAAAACACATCTTTGACACCCTGCTCAAGGCAAAGACGTCGAAAAACTCATAATCCTCGACGCCCCAAGCCTCAAAATCACATAGTTCAAAGAGTAGGGATAATTCTACCCCTAAGGATACCCTTTCAAGACCCTGGCTCATATACAGACCCAGAAGACCAAGGGGACATAGATCAATACTATGACGATGCTGAGGTATCCCCAGACAATACCGACCAACCATGGCTGATTCCCGGTGGACAACCAGCTGCAGTACAATGACCCGCTCTTAAAGGCTGCAGAACACTTTAATATAGATACCCAGGAAGCTCAAGTCGATAAAGACTTCGTAGAGGACATCCTTGGGGATAAGAGATCTGCAGCACAGTTCATCCTACTGCTTCAATCTGTCCAGAGGCGTATTAAGCCTTCTCTACTTACCCCCAATCTGACAAGGGCAGTCAAACCATGCATTGAAATTATTTTTAGGCCAGCCCCATTATGCATTAGGGGGCAGCTAAAGTCCGACTCTCTAGTAGTTACCACCACAAGGAAGAGAGCAGGAAGCCCCTCCTGACAAGGAGAGTAAGAAGATCTACACCCTTGGCAGGAAAGTAGCTTCCTCGGCTGCCTTTCAAGTGAGGATAGCTAACAACACTACGCTATTGTCCAGCTATAATTGCCACAAGTGGGACGAGGTCGCACAACAAATAGACTCGGTCCCAGAACCCCTAAAGACACAGCTCTTACAAACTATTGCTGAAGGGAGACAAGTAGCAAGCTGCATTCTTAAAATAACTTGGACGCAGCAGACAATGCAGGACGAATTGTGACAGAAAGCACCCTCATCAAACGCCATGCATGGCTTCGGCAATCGGGTTTCCAATTGGAGACCCAGGCTACCCTTTTAAACATGCCCATCAAGCCCAACGCATTATTCGGCAAAGCGGTCGAGGACGCACTAAAGAGTGTGAAGGAGGAATACGATACACTAAAATCCCTGGGACAACTCACTAACAAACCCTTTGTGCAGAGAGAAGGTTCAAATACACGCTGGTTTAGAGGACAGAACTCCCAGCTGTCCTCCTATTACAACCAAGGTTGGGCAGTGTTCGTTCTGGGGTTATTCACAGGGGCAGTCCTTCCAACAGAACTTTCAAAGGAGCCACAGAATGTCCAGAAGTGGAGACAGATCCTCCTCCTCAAGAGGGGGCTCCGCCCCTCCTAACCAATGACCACTGCTACAGGTTCCTTCCCATGCCTCTTCAGTAGGAGGTTGTATTTCTCACTTAACCCACGCATGGGAGGGGATCACATCAGGCAAGTGGGTACTTTCACTGTGGCGGGGGGCTATTGCCTAGAGCTAATACAAACACCAGCCAACCACCCGGCAAGACAAAGATAAACTACACAGGAAAAACAACCATCCTGCTAGAACAGGTCACGGCACTGCTACTAAAGGACGCCATAGAAATCGTCCCAGCAAACCAGGTAAACAAGGGTATTTATTCAATGCACTTCCTTGTGCCAAAGAAAGACCTAACAATGAGCCCTGTCCTAGACTTGTGCCCTGCGAACACCTATGTCAAGCCCCAAAAATTCTGCATGACAACGCTACAGTAAGTCATCCCATTGTTAAAACGGGGTAGAGCATACTTTCATATTTCAATGTTCCCAGCCCGCAGAAGATTCTTGCGCTTCAAGATAGCGAATCAGCACTACCAATTGAAGGTGCTACCCTTCAGCATAGGGTATTCCAAGGGTATTCACCAAAGTAGTAGCGGTAATGGCAGCAGAATCCCCCCAAATCTGCATGCAAAATACCCAAAGAACAATCAATCTCCTGTTCCAATTGGGATTCTCAATCAACGAGAAAAAATTAAAATCTCGTTCCAACAAAACAAAACAGTTCTTAGGAACTATCATAAAGAAAGAAGAGGGACTAGTCGTCCCGTCAAACAAGAGTGCAAAACATACTGCTGCAAATACCTCAGTATCTAGCCAGTCGCCAAATAAAAGTACGCAAAGCAATTCGCTTGCTCGGGATGATGGCTTCATGCATTTACCTGCTTCCGCACATATAGTTGCAGATGCGCCTAATGCAAAAGTGGTTAGCGGAACAATGGTCTCAGATAAACGGTCAGTGGGTCGATCTAGTGGTTGTTTCACTAACCCTAGTTCAAGCGCTACGCTGGTGGACAAAGGAAAATCTGTTGAAGGGAAAACCCTTTCACAACCCTACAGTGCAAGCGATTGTTACAACAGACGCTTTAAGTCACCAGCTGGGGAGCCCATTACCTTCACCTCACAGTGCATGGCCTGTGGACCCATAGCACAGCCCAAAATCAAGCTCAAAGCTTTCCAAGTGCATCTATCAAGTCCTCACAGACAGCACCACTGCCATGTTTTACATAAACAAGCAGAGAGACACACACTATCCAAGTCTGTCCAGGCTAGCACAAAAAATTTGGAAGTGGGCACTCAAGCGGAACATGTTCCTAGTGTTGCAACACGTTCCAAGGGGACTCAATTCTCTGGCAGACTCACTAAGCAGAGATCCCCTACCCAAAGAGCATGAGTGGCAGCTCAGCAGAAACTTTTCAGACGATATATTTTCCCTCCAGGGCTATTCTCCGTTAGACCTGTTCTCCACAAGCCTAAACACACAATGCCCAAACTTCTCATCCAGGTTTCCCCAGCCCGGATCCAAGGGGGAACGCCGTGAGGATTAGCTGGTCAGGAAAATGGGCCTATGCACCAGGACCAAGTAAATCTAATCCTGGTTGCTCCCATGTTGGCGAGACAACCTTGGGTTCCGCATCTGCGCAAACTGGCGATGTGCAATCCAACCAAACTCTTGTCCCCCTTCAACATGCTCACCCAACACTTGGGGACAATGTTACACCCACATCCTCAATCTATGAACTTGGCAGCTTTGCTCCTGAAGTCCTAGAATTTGGTCACTTAAGACTACCTCAGAGGTGTATGGAAATCCTCAAGGAGGCGCGTAAACCAAACACCAGACACTGTTACTTAAAGAAATGGAAAAGATTTGTAATATGGTGCCAGTCATAAAATGTAAAACTGATCAAATGTACTCCATCACACATTCTTCATTAAATGCTCCACTTACTAGACTCCAGTTTAGTACTCAACTCCATCAAGGTGCACCTAGCGGCTCTATCCGCGTACACCACTTCTCAAAGCAAGGTGTCCTAGTGGAAAGTCCTGGTCATTAAAGCATTCATGGAAGGAGTAAAAAGGCTTTACCCCCCATTTCCTAGTTGGACCCCCAGTGCCCTGCCAGAAGCCATATCGTCTCCCTTTCAGGCTTGCTGCTCCGTTCCCCACGTCGCAACGGCCAAGGAGGGATCAGATAATTAATGTTGCCGTTCCGTATCCCACGTTGCAGCGGCCAACGAGGGATCAGCTGTCGTGAGCGCGGCAACATTGACACTGCTCAAACATACCAAGTAAGTGTCACAGCATTGCACTGAGCACCGCCCAACCCTCTTAGCAACGAAGCTCCCCTCGTAATCAAAACAACGGCTTGCGCTGCCCCATAGAGCTACTGTCCGCCTCCTATGTCCCTCTGCATTGCACGTTAAGAACAGTGCTGATATTTTCGTGAAGAGCAAGCGTCACACATTCCCTACAGAACAAAAATTCACCCGTTGAGGACCTGCACCGCCGAAGCATTTTCCAGCTATTTGCATTAAAGAGACGTGCATGCGCACTTCGCTCGACTCAGGAGAAAGCTGTATCAGACGCATGCGCAAAAGCTTTCTTTGTAATTGCTTACCGTAAAGGATGGTGTTGATGTGCACGAATGCATCGTTGTTGGAGAGCAGCAAGAGTCCACAAATATGGTGCAAAGAAAAAGTGTCCACACAGTAGTTGAAGTTACTGTTGATGTGGAAAAGTGAAAATAAAGACGTTTTTCCTTTTCTCAACAACCAGTCCTAAAGGCATAAGCCCAAAGATAAGGACAGAAGATACAACAGTAGGGGCAAGCAACTGCAGGGAAAGACGTGCACAGTAAAACCCTGCACAAAGAAAGGAGAGAGAAAGGGACAGGGAGGGCGAGGGAAGACTGGGCAACAAAGGGGCAATGACAAAGAGATAAAGGAAGAAGAATACAAGAAAAAGACTTGGAAGACAAGGGAGACATCAGAAGGCATACAGAGAACGCATTACTGACCGTTCTACCGAGAATGTTTTTTTGAAGGAGAGCACAGACCTGGATAGATGATGGCTATGCAGGGAGTAGGAGGACCACCCATGTTCATGGCCATACCTGGTCCTGTAAAGATAAAAGGGTCGCAGTGGAGAAAGGGTTTCATGCATTACATCAAAGCTGCGTGTGGCTATTCTTATTCCAACGACAGGAAGCTGTCATTGCTGATACATTTTTTGGGATACGAAGGGCAGCGGATATTTGAGACATTACCACAGCTCCCAAGTGATGGTCGAGGGGATTCAGTGAATGAACTCGAGTGTGCCCTACTCAGATTGGATTTACACTTTAATCCCAAAACAAGTACCATACTAGAGCTATTCAACTTTCGTACATGAGTGCAAGAGCCGGGTGAGTCTGTGGAGGAATATGTTACAGCCCTATGTCACTTGGCACTATCATGTGATCAAGGTTTTTGAGGAGAAGGGAATCACTTTGAGGGAGGATAAATGTCAATTTAGAGTGGATAAGGTGGAGTACTTAGGGCATGAGGTATCCAGGAGTGGCGTGAGGCCAAAGGAGAGTTTAGTAATTGCCATCAAGGAGGTGAAGCGTCCTGAGAGTAAGGCTGAATTGAGGTTATTCTTGGGGATGATGGAATTTTACCAGAAGTTTGTTAAAAAGTATGCTGTTAAAGTAATTGAAATGATGAAGCTATTGAAGAGAGGCAAGGAATTTGTTTGAAGTCAGATGTGTGAAGGGGAATTCAAGAGGATAAAAGAAGATATTGATTTAGCGTGCCCTTTGGGTTGTTTTGATATGCGCCGGACAAGCATAGTTACTGTTGATGCATTGACGGTGGGATTGGCACAGTATTCTCGCAACTGTGTGATGGGGAGAGTGATGAGATTATTGCACATGCTTCTCGGGGGCAGAAAGAAATTACTCTGTACTTGAGAAGGAAACGCTTGCATGCTACTGGACTGTGGAAAGGTTCAATAACTTTTTATGGGGGACGGACTTCATTATCAGAACGGATCACAAGCCGCTAAAAATTATTTTTGAGAACCAAGGGTTGGATAAAGTTTCCAGGCGGGTAGCCAGTTGGGTCACGAGGATGCAGTGTCATCAGTTCGAGATGCAAGTAATTCCTGGGAAGGAAAATATATTGGCAGATAGTTTATTGAGGTTGAGTGTGGCGATTAGTGCTGGTGAGGAGGAAAGTGATATGGAGATGTTTGTAAACACTGAAGGAATTGTGTCCAGGGAAGAGTGGATGGAATAAGCGGGTAAAGATGCAGCACTTATGCAGGTGATGGCGGCAAAGCGAAAAGGCTTTTTGGGAAGTGAAGGATGAATTGAGTGTGGTCAATGGTGTTGTGTTTAGATGGTAGCATGCTGTGGTCCCTGAGGGCATCAGGAATAGGGTGATCGATTTGGCCCATAGTGGGCATATTGGCATTTCCAAGATGAAAGTTGTATTGAGGAATGATTGCTGGTGGCCAGGATTCGACAAAGATATTGAGAGAAGGTTGAGGGAGTGTCAATTTTGTTTCAGATCAGGGAAGGTGTTGGAAGCAAGGAAGCACTCCCTTATGGAGTTTAATGTCCCGGGGAGTGTGTGGAGTGAGCTGGCCATGGATATTATGGGTCCGGTTGATCTCAGTTTTGGATTGGGAAAGTATATTGTTTTACTTATGGATTTATTTTCAAGGTGATACGAGTTTAGAATTGTCAAGGATATTTCTGGGGAGAGTATGGTTAAATTCATTCAGGAGGTTTTCGCGAGGGAAGGTGTGCCAGAGAGTATACTCACAGATAATGGCACGCAGTTTACGGGAGGTTATTTTGTGAAGTATCTTAAGGAATGTTGTGTGAAGCATAGAAAACCAGCTCTTCATCATCTGGAAACCAACAGCATGGTGGAAAGGATGAACAAATGCGTAATGGAGAGTATATGCATGACTGACGCACATGGTTATGATGAAAAGGTCGCTATTCAGGAGAGGCTGTATACCATGCGAATGTCGCCTCATTCCACAACTGGAATTTGTCCTTTCAAACTGATGAGAGGGCGCAAAGCAAATACCACTGTGTCCCCCGTGGTTAGGAAGAAGTAGAGAATCTAACTATGTTGTGGATGAGGTGAGAAAGATTTTGAGGAAAAGGAAGGAGGAGTGGGTGAGGAGAGAGAATAGCAGGAGGGGTAAAAAGGAATTGAGTATTGAGTGTGGCTATCTTGTGAGAATCAAGAAGGGTGTAGTTAGAAGGAAAGGTGAATCCTTGTACTCCGATCCTGACAGGGTGGTGGCTGTCCTAAAAGGTGCAGTTCGTGTGAGCGGAGGTCAGGTATGAATAAAGACAGGATTGTGATTGTGATTGTGAAGAGAGGTGGTGTGTAAGGGAGGAGATTGTAAATGGAGGGAGATGTGTTATGGTGTTGCTTGCTGGATGGAATGTGATGATGGAGTGTGTGATGTGTAGGAATCCCATGGGGATGTTCATGTTTTTAGAATGTTATTCCTGTTTACTTTTGGTGGGGTTCTATGGTGCAGCAGTTGGAGAGTAGCAGCCTGAGTTGTGGCTGTGCTTGGCTGTGCTGCGGGTCCTTTTGTTATGAAGCTTATCAATAAAGCTCTCAAAGAAGTTACAGCGTCCCCCCCAGGGTGGGATCTAAATGTGGTACTCGCAAAGCTCATAGGTCCCCCCCTTTGAGCATATGTACAAATCCAGCCTTAAACACCTAACATATAAAACGGCTTTTCTGGTGCCCATCACCTCCATAAGAAAAGTCAGCTTTGTCAGTGCAAACCCCTTTCTTTGTTTTGCACAAAGACAAGTTGGTACTAAGAACACACCCTAGGTTTTCACCTAAGTACATATCCAAGTTCTATGTTAACCAGTCTATTGAACTACCCGCTTTCTTTCAAAACCCTTCAAGCTCAGCTGAGAAAAACCTCCATACACTAGATGTAAGGAGGGTGGTTCTTTACTCTGTGAACAAAACAAAACCGCTATGAAAAACAGACCAATTGTTTGTCTCCATAGAACCTGGCAGGGAAGGTGATCACGTTTCAAAAAACGCCATCTCCAGATGGATAGTGAAATGCATACAGCTCTTGTAACGCTCACCTGATTCCAGTAGAGGCGCCGGTCTTGACTGGGCGTATACCGTATCTTCAAAGGTGATGTGTAACACACGGCTGGCTCTTTGGGCTGGACCTCTGTGCACTGTATGTCTGACTCGAAGGGTAAGATGTCTGCAGATAGAAAATATGGGATTAATGAACTGGGTTATTGAATGTCTCTCTCTTCTTCCCTTTCTCTTCTCCTGTAGAACCCCAAAGGTTAACCCTCTCACCTTAGGTAAGTGAACGCCGTGCTCTCCATCTGCCTCGGGGCAGGGTGCTGTAACCAGTTTCTTCACTGGATAAGGGGAGCAGGCCTCTTGACTTCAGAGGACTGCTGTCCATCGTTTACTGCACGTACGGTAAGTTTCGAGTAATTCTAATGTCTTTAAAAGTCTTTAGTAATGATGTCTCTTGTTTTGCAGGGTTCCGGCGATGGCGGATGACGGGCTGAAGTGAGTTGAAGATGGAGCCCGTGTGATGAATAGAAGCGCCTGGAAGCACGTAAGTACGCGCTTGTTGCCTGCTTCACGATGCGCTCTAACTGTCTTTTTATTTTGCAGGTACAAGTTCGGAGCGGCTGCAGGGTGCCGGAATACCCACTGGGTTAGATGTGGAAAGGAGTAATAGCACGTGAGTATTAAAGTTCCCCAATGTCTTTAAACGCACCTTGTTTTGTCTTTCAGATGCGGGATGCAGCGCCGAAGGCCTCCGGAGCGTGCAAAGAGTTGGTAAGCTTTTGTCTTTCAGATGCCGGAATGCAGTGCGAAGACCTCCGGAGCGCACGAAGAGTAGGTAAGCCTTTGTCTTTCAGATGCCGGAATGCAGCGCGAGGCGTTGGTGACAGCCGATGGACCAGGTAAGTGAAGCGCTGTCACTGAAGACCGTAATGCTAACCTGTTCTTTCTTGTCTTTATAGGTGTTGCTGAAGACTGGATTCAGGGTGGTAAGCCTTTTTCCTTAGGCCCAGGATCAGATGCAGAAGACACGATGAGCGTTCTGCTGCAGAGGATGCAGAATAACGCAAAGCAAGATTCATCCATCGGGTGTGGTTTAAATAGCCTCCTGTAGTGCTTAGGTGTCTCCTTCCACAGCCACGCCTAGGTAAGAAAAGAGTTCCTGCTTTCCAGAAGAGTTCCAGTGTTCTGAACCTAGGGAGTGGCTCCTGCCCCACCCAACAGGAAAAGTAGTTCCAAACAGAAGAGGATCAGAGGCTCAACTGGCAGGCAAGTAAGCAGCATGGTCTGCTGCAGGTAAGTCCACCCAAGCATTATGAGCCCGGCGCTTCCAGCGCTGGGACTGGGCATATTTATGAGCCTGGTGCCACTGGCGCCAGGACTGGGTCCAAAAGGTCCCAATTGGGACTGGTTGGCACTCGCAACCTGGGTTATGGATCTGCTTCCAAGGGAGTTGGGAAAACCCTGACCTTTTGGAAGCAGAGATCATGACAGCTCTGCTACTCTCTAGCAAACAAAACTCTGCCTTTCACAGAGCTCACTCTAGCTGGGGTTCTGGAGCAACTTTGGCCTTTACTGCAAACATCCCGCTGGACGCCACTTGCAAAGCAGCTACATGGAGCTCTATACATACTTTTACTCAGCACTCCTGCATTGACACACATTCTAAAGCAGATTCACAAGCAGTGCTAAAACATCTATTTGCTGCTGTACCTTCTCACAACCCTCCACCTTCTCCACACTACTTGATAATGTATGCATAGCATGTGATCAAAGCAGATCAACAAGCCTCAGAAGGGATACATTAGTCACCGTAATCGTATTTCTGATGCTTGTATTTGCTTAGATTCACATGCGCCTACCCTTCCTCCCCTGTGGAGTAGAAGGTGCATAGACGTTTTTCTGGCTTTATCTACTCCTATCTGCTTTATTACATCTTTACTCACGCTACACATCATGCTACCTCATGTAAGAAACAAAACAATCTGAGGGACCTCATTGTGTGAAGGTACGCGAGTACAGTGGATGTCACACTAGGGATAGTATTACTGGCACGCCCTGTCGATGTCCCCTTTCAAGTTTCGAAAACAAAAAATGGAAAATGCTGCGGCTACCACTAGATGTCGGCCTATGCATAGCATGTGAATCTAAGCAGATACATGCATCAGAAATACTGTTACTGTGAGTAATGGTTGGTTGTGAACAAGCGGCAAGTAAGCCGCGAAACGCGTCAACGCCAGGTTATTTTGCCACACCATGGCAGCATCAGAATTTTGATGTTGAAAAACTTTTTTATATTTTGCCATTTTGTTCGTGTTTCTGGAACTTAAAAATGAATAAAGGATGAATGTTGCGTAACTAAAAGCGGATCCTGACTTTCATTAGCGACTACAGAGAATGCGGCTCACCTCACTGAAAGAGTTCAGTGGAAAGACCATATATGTATGTGTATATATATATATACATATATATATATATATTGCATTAGAGTTCAAACAATGTCCAGTAAGCACTTTAAAATATACCAACTAAGTAAGTTGATAGCAAAACAACAGTAAAGGGATAAGCCATTGAGTCTACTTCACACCAGCACATACAGTGTAGGAGTGTAACCGAACAGGAGAGTGCAATGTCTAAATATGTCCTAAAAAGGAAGCTGGAACTGGGTTAGAACATCAGAGGAAACTGTCCGAAAAGGGCCAAAAGACTGTAAATACGCATAGAATTATAGCACTGGGCCTTTATAGGTCCCGACACCATCAATAAAATAATCTGAAAAAATTTAACCACAAGTAGTTACTGCTAAGCCATATTTTTAATGCACAGAGTGATCTGCAGTGATCTATTGTACTAAATGCTGTAATAAATAACTAGTACATTCTAAAATTAGCCCCCAGGCCCTCTTAGTGACCATGTAAAATGTCTTAGTTCAGGGAAGTACATTAGAAGGTCACTTTGAAGGAGTTTAAGTAGTTTACAAAAGTTCCTCCACTGCAAACAATGGGGTGACATCACATAGTTCTGTCACTGTTATTGAGACAAATGAGGTAGGTTCTCATTTCACCTCACCAATGCAACAGAAGGGGCATCCATCCAGAAGGGACACATTAGGGGACCCCAAGGAAGGGTTCTAACCCAGAATTCGAAAACCAGCAGGCTAGGAAGAGCTCTTTGAAGACAGAACATAAATCCCATGGAAGACAATGGTATTCATCAGGAGAGGGAGGGACCTCAAAACCCCACTATGTCCACATCTAGGGGACCCCTCCACATGGAACTAACTAAAGGAACAGGATTCCAGGCCCCAGGGGCATATACTTGCGTCACTGTAGGGAAGAATTTGGCCATAAGTAGTTGTTGCACATGTGTGGTTGGGTGACTGTTTACATCTTTCTAGCTGTGATTAGGGAGTCTGAGTAGGGGTTATTGAACTAAGCACCCAGCAAGGCTCCAGACAACCAAAGGAGTAACAGACATGACACCTTGTAGGACGACCCACAAGGCAGAATATAGAAGTAGGAGCACGTAAAAACCTGACCAAGGCCCCATGTCAGCCAAGGAAAACCGGACACCTAGGAGGATGACCTATGAGGCAGATACCTGTGACAAGAGCACGGAAGAACCTGACCTAGGTTCCAGGTCAGCAAGAAAGGACAGCCAGTTAGCCTAGAATTATTGCACCTGTGCAGCGGTAGGAGACTACCCAGGATGTCCCAAAAAGGGAGCTGAGGCGTAGCTGCAGCAAACTTTGTGATTTCCAGATGAGGCAGATTCCCTACCTTAAGTCGCTTGGCCAGAGGAATTTGCCTGGAAGCAGCAATGCAGACCAGGTGTATGTCCCACAAAGTAATAGCTACTCCCACCAGCCAGGTGGACGGCAGGACTTAAGGAATAGCCCAGTACGGGATGCCACTGGCAGGTAAGAGATAGGTAGCAGAGACAATGGACTCAGGGTCCAGCCACTATGGCCACACCAGGATCCTCTGCAGCAGCCCATCTTCAGCGTTAGGTTATGTTACATTTATTTATACAGCGCACGATCGCCCAAGGGCATCTTGGCTCTAAGGGCAAAAGAGGATCAGCGACGGAAACAGATAACCTAAAAGAGCAGTGTTTTTAGCGAGCGTCGAAAAGAGAGTTGTCAGCAGTGGCTCGCAAAGTAAGCAGGCATTTATTCCAGGACCTTGCTGCCACCACAGAGAAAGCACCTTCTCAAGCACCTTCTCCTACCCTAGACAACCTGACCCGGGGGACCAAAACCAGGAGAGCAGACTGGGACCGGAGAGTGCGTGAGGGAACATATTGGGACAATTTTTCCTGGAGATATTCCGCTGCCTGTTTATAGAAGGCACGATGAACAATGCAAAGTGACTTGAAGAGGATCCGCTTCTCCACAGAAAGCCAAGGCAATTGTCTGAGTACAGGGGACATGTGGGCCCGAGGGGGAGGATGAAAAACTGCTCTAGCCTCAGCATTTTGGAGCAGTTGAAGTATGTTTATAAGATAAACAGGTTGGCCAAGATAGAGTGAATGACAGTAGTCGACTGCGCTGAGAACCAGTGCAGCGAACACAGGGGCACGAAATTGGGTAGGAACAGAGGGAAGAACCTTCCTCAGCACACAAACTTTAAAATGGCCAGATTTGCTGACAGCCACAACTTGATCAGCCATTGATAAGGAAGAGGATAGCTTAACCCCTAGATTTTTCACAGTAGTAGATGGAAGGGGAAACGGGAGGTAGGCCAAAAATCGCGAGTCCAGAAGGAGAGGGGCAGGTGGTGCCTACTCCAAGGACCTCTGTTTTGTTCCCATTCAGTTTGAGTGAATTCAGCGCCATCCATGCTATCAGATCCTCAAGACAGCTCCTCAGCCGAGATGCAGTGTCCAAGCGAGTGAGGTCCAGAAGAACCGGCAACTGGTTATCATCGGCGTGGGAGTTATATCTAAATCCGTGTGAACAGATAAGAAGAAGGTGGCATCTAATATATATATTGAAAAGTATAGGCGAAAGTGCGGATCCTTGTGGGACCCCACAAGTCAGCCTTACCGGTTCAGAGCAAAAAGGAGGAAGGGAGACCGATTGAGAACGATTGGCCAGAAAAAGCTGAGAACCAGTTTAGGACTTTGTTGGATATCCCGGCCTCCGACAACCGGGAGATAAGTATAATCCATAGCTCTCAACTCACCCTCTTTTGGCGGGTGTCACCCGCCTTGAAAGCAGATGAATCACCCACCAAGTCGTTCATACGCCCATTCACTTCTATGGGCCCCTCACCTGCCAAAAAGAAATTCGGGTATTTTCACCCACCTTGGTGACAAAAAAGGTTGGGAGCTATGATAATGTGGTCAACCGCGTCGAAAGCTGTAAACATTTCCAACAGAAGTACTGCTCCCACTCTGCCCTTGTCAACCAGGCAGGCAAGGTCGTCCAACAGACTTTAAAACCGACTAAGTGCCCCTTCCTGGACGAAACCCCGATTGAAAGATGTGAAAGCACCCTGAGGGTTCCAGAAAGGAACATATCAGTGGGGAGACAAGAGCCTGCATAACTTTCATTAGAACAGGGAGAAGAGAAATGGGGCAAAGGTTTTCGAGTATTCCAGGGTCCAGCAAGGGTCTTTTGAGCAGAGGTATTACCCTGTGTGTCAGTGGACTGGGAATAACTCCCTCAAGAAACGAGGCATTAACTGCCGCGGTAATATGAGAGATCACTTCGCCAGAAATGTCTTTAAGCAAAGTGAGTGGAATAGGGTAAGCCAGAGAGGCTGATTTGAAGTGCTGAAAAGCCTCCAAAATATCCGATTCGCAGAACACAGAAAAAGAGGACCAAGTGGACTTGGGCAAAGAAGGTGCAAAACGGGTCAAGATAGGTAAAGATTGACTAGCCACCACTCTAATATCACTGCGGATTGTTTCAATCTTGGTCAGAAAGAAGGATGACAAAGAGTCGCAGAGGGCTTGGGATGCCGGAACAACAGAGCCAATTGTGCTAGGGGTGGACAGGGACGGAACAAGTTCAAATAATGTCTTGGGCTTATTAACTGCAACGTGCACCTTTTGGCTGAAAAAAGACTTTTTAGCAGCGCTGATAGCTTATTGGTATGCAGACAAAGTACTACGGAACGCACATTTGTCACTGTTAGAGTAACCCACACACCATTTCCTCTCGGCACGTCTGCAGCAGTGTTTAAGAGCTCTGAAATCATCAGAAAACCATGGCTCCGAAGTGTGTTCCTTATTTTACAGAGCCTGAGTTGGGCCAATAAATCGGCTTATTCCAAGAGTTCAGGTACAGATTTGAGGAAAACATGTTAAAAGAGAAGGGAAAGTCCAAGGTCTCCGAGATGAGGCTGCGAAAGCAGAGGTTTACAGAGGAGGAACTCAAGGTCTTAGTGAACGAGGTAGTCTGCCACGTCGAGGAGCTATATGGCAGCAGGACGCGCAGGACCTCTGGCCAGAGGAAGGCTGCCATCTGTTCCTCCATTAGAGACAAGGTGGTGGCAGTGGGCATTGTTCCACAGGACGCCGAAGACCATAGGAAGCGATGGAATGACCCATTAGACACGGTCCACAGCCTCATTGCCAGGCACACGAGAGAGAGACCTGCATCTATTTATTTTCTAATGTAGCGGCACCTGGATACTGAACTTTGGGCCGCCATAGTTTCCCCCAATCTGAGGGGATTTGGCACTCTTTTTTGCTTTGTCCATTATATGTGCTTCTGTATTATTCACACTTACTGGTTTATTTATTGTTTGCATTTACCCACTTGCAATAATTGAACAAAATGTTTCTTTGTTAAACACCTTCTTTTCTTTGCAGTTTTACAACTCTTTGACTTTCTTAGACTGCATTTCCATTTTTATACATATATCTCTCTTTTTCATTTATTTATTTATTAATCTTTTTTGAAAATGCAAAATAAATTATCTTGTAAAAATAAGGAATGTTTTCAGAATATAAATATTGTGGCATAGAATATTTGTGATTTCCTAGGTTTCGGTTACACAACAATATCAAGTTGGTTGAACTTATTTTTAAGAATATTGATTTCATTGTAGCATAGTGGATACCTTTGGTTTAACAATAGATATTTCCCATAAAGTCCCAATCCACTTTATGCTTTAAGGGACGACCTCGACCTATTTTTTGTATGAGACACGAGAGAGAGACCGCAGCCACAGGAGGTGGCATTGGGAAACCTCTCGCCCTGACACCATGGGAGGAGAAAGCCAGCTCCATATTACATATGGAAGGGATCGAGGGGATCGGCAGCACGGAAGCAGGAGCAGCAAGCCAAGGGGATGGTGGTGAGTACAACAGTCCTCACCCCAATGTGAATGGACTGGAAGAAAGCATGCACCCCCCAGCATAGATGAGCACAATTGGCAGAAGAATGGGCAGCCAGATGGCAATCAGTACAAAGGCCCAATGACTACATGCATGTGACAGGGAAGGTGGGAACATGCAGTAATGCACATGCACTGTAGGGGAAATGTGCATGTGAAGCCATGGAACCATGAGAAGCACCCATGTGTGCTTTGACAGTCCATGCTTCCAAGTGAACTGCCCGCACCGCCACAACAACAACAATATTGACAGGCAACATCAACATGCATGCACCATGTGCATCCTCAGCAGGCACTACTGTCACCTAGCAGTAGCTGTACTCATTGGCCTGAAACCAAACATGCCCATCATACAAAATGTGTGTAGGAATAACAAACCTCATATAGCATGAGTGTCTTGCTGTTTCACTTACATGTATGCAAGATGACTGACAGTATGTCATTATCCACTGCACAGGTACACAGTAGACTGATGCAGAAGAATCTGGGCAATCCACTGCACAGGACACCTCCATTGCAGGCAGTGCATCTACCTCTGCCCTCACACAGGTCGGACGTGACAGCAGTTGGAGGAAGAGCAGGATGTAGGCAGCAAGGCCACAGGTGTCCACCACTGTGACAGTTGTGCCAGGCGTGAAGAAGCCAACCGTCCCCACATCGGGGCCCAGTGGCCCATCCACCAGCCATGTAGATGGCACAGCCCATGCTGATGCAGGCACAGCCACACCGCAGCCGTCCCCTGCAGAGATCCCCAAGGATGCCGCCCACACGTTAGCACCCACCCGTCTAGCCCCTGACACCCCATTTTCACCTGTGTGGGACGTGCATCACCTGCTACAGTCTGGAGCAGAAACAGCCAGCGATAACTCTCTGCATGAGGAGGAGGAGAAGCAGGAAGACTCGGGCTTCCGCTCGCCCTGTTTCAGCCCCATCACTCACCACAGCCCACCTCCAGTGCCACAGCACACAATGCAGCGATACGGGCGAGGCTGGATGCTATGGAGCAACCCAGACATCCATGGAATAACTGGCAGGCCAGCAAGGGCAGCTTCTGCAGGCAATGAGGGGATTCCTCCAGGGATGATGCCGGAGGATTTCCCAGTCCCTCTGCCATAACACTGCTGCTATCACCACAGTAGGCCAGAGGAATAGGGAACACACTTACGGCATGTTGGCCTTTGCCGAGTCCCTCATCTCCTGCATGCACCTGATGCTGTAGTACATCCGGGCCAGGAGTCTGAGCTGTCCACCTCCGGCACCCCCACAGAAGGATCTCTGGCCAGCACCCCAGGGCATTGCTTGTTGTACGACTTAACACCAACGGTGCTTGAGCAGGCAGCCATGGGCAAGAGGTGTAAGGGTGTCGAAGAAGGAAGCTGACGCAAAGTTGGCATATTGGTTGCTATAGACTTTTATTGTAGTGAAAAAATCCCTATCTTTAAGAGGGGTTTCCCTGCTTCAAACTAATACTAAAGGATCTGTTAGAATGTCAGTCAAAATCAAAGTACACTGTCCTGTGTCACAACCTACTTCTATCCCTTAAACTACAACTAAAGAATTATTTAATCCAACAGAAAGTCCCTTCTCCAGGAGAATGACTCCCTTCTCATGGTATATGGGTATCGTTCCCATAAGTCATTTATAACGCACCTGTACACGTGTTTCTAGGCGCAACAAGACAAGGGAGGGAAGACAGGGAGGACAAAACAAACGATCTTACTGGACCTTGTGTCATTCAGGTCGTGCAAGTGCATGTGGGGAGGGAGATGGGGGAAGTGCAAGGGGGAGGGAAAAGGGGAAGTGCAATGAGGGGAGCATTGCTTTGAGTAAGTGAAGCCATGGTAGCACGGCTCTGTGTAAGTACAAGGAGGCAGGGGACTGTTGGCTTACAATTACATTCCGTAAGCGCGCAGAGGTCCCGGAGGCAGTGCAGGGGTGACTGGTCATGGAGGAGCCTGGTACCCAGAGAGACTCTGAGGGTAGCCCATCCACCTGTCAGCGCAGCACACAGGTAGGTCAGCAGGGGAGAGAGAGAGAGAGAGAGAGAGAGAGCAGAGGCAAAAGGGAAGGTCTTGAGCTGTTTCCGGAACTTCAGGTGGTGCGGCTCAAGTTTGAGATGGGCACAGATGCTATTGCAGAAGGAGGCACCTGCAGAGGAAAGAGACCAACCCCACATTCTGAGTTAACTTGAATCAATGCAGGACATTACTTTTTGTGTGATTGTGAAATATTAAATGCGTGGCTATGTACAAAGGTGAGCAGAATGTGATTAACGATGTGATCAGAATCAATTGTCTATTAGTTCTTGCTGCACCAGACAACCATCCCTTCCCTCCTCCTACTCATTGTGTGGCAGCACTTTACCTGCAGGTAGTTAGTTGTAATGTTCTGGGGGCGGCATTTACTCATCAGGGGAAGGCGTACATTTTGCCTGAGACATATGTTGTGCAGCATGGCGCAGGCAAGAAATATTTGTCGAACCTTCCCTGTCCTGTACATCAAGGCCCCTCTGCCCCGGTGTAGACACCTCAAACGGCCCTCCAGCAGGCCAAAGACTCGCTCTATATGCAGCCTGGACCTGACATGTGCCTCATTGTAGTCCACCTCCTGTGGTGTATGTGGATTATGCACAGGTGTCATTAGCCAACGTAGCTGGGGGCTATCCAGCCAGAGTCACCTGCAAGGGCAAAGGTAACAGGTGTCAGTCACAATGCATTGTGGATGTGTTTCTATTTGAAAAGGCATGTGGATGGACACTCTGTTCATGCATTCTTTCCAAATTGTTGCACGACATAGTTTTCCATCCCAGATATTTCATGTAGTGTCATATGCTATGGGAGTACATATGCATTGTCGTGTTACACAGTACACACAGCTCTTGACCAGCATTCAACTTCATGGCCTTTGAATGCTATTGCAGGGTGCATGCTGCCTGTGTTGGGCCTGTGCGCTGCTGTCATGCATGTGCATTGATGGATGGTTGATTGTTCTTGTGCATGTTTTTGGTTTCTTCTTTCCTTCCATTATAGCTTCACATACATCATTGCCAGATTACATGCACTCATTATCTGCCAGTGCATCATTTTCTTTGTGCAGTGTTGACCTGTGACATTGGATGTGTAGGTATGTGTGTGCATGTTGTCCTGTATGGCCTAGCCCTTTGGGTTGTCATGTACGGGGTCAGACAGCAGGTACTGCATGCACGATGCTTTGCCAGGGCATGCATTGATCACTCGTGGTGATGTCCCCATCCTCCCCATTTCACATTGCATTTACTGAGTGCTGCGAGATTTCTTTGTGTGATGGCACTTGTACTCACCCAGCATTCATGTCAGTTGGCCTCTGTGGCTCTCCATGTATGCAGGCAGTGTGCTGTTCTGCAGGACCATGGCATTGTGAGAGAAACCAGGGAAGCGGGCACAGCAGTATGTGATTACAAAGACAGCATTGCAGGTGGCCTGGGCATTCATGGAATGATACTGCTTCCTGTTGCGGTCTATCTCTTCGGATGCCGGGAGGCCACCAATGCCACATGGGTGCAGTCCAGAGCAGCTATTACGTTGGGCAGATGGGCTGCTGCGTAGAAACGTGTCTTTGTAACATTTGTCTGTGCTGTGGTGGCAGGCAGAGAGATGTGCCGGGAGGCCTAGCGCAGGAGTGCATCATGCATTTGCACAAGCACACGTGAAAATGTGGGCTGAGACATGCCGTGCAGCATGCCCACAGTGTTCTGGGAGGTGTTGGTGGCAAGGACGTGTAGGACCGACACAAGCTTTGGCAGCAGGGTTGAGGCAGTTCTGATATTGATCCTGCGCTGTATATCATCATGGTTCAACAATGGTTTCCCTGTTCAGCCAGTACAGAATAATTGGGTGAGTGTCAGCAAATGTCAAGGGTGAGGGCCTGACCCAGAGAATGTGCACTTGCCTTGCATGGTGTTTCATCCTCCTCTCTGTGCTGCTGTTCATGCCTTTGCAGCTGAGTGTGGAGCGGGAGCAGCTGCATGTGGCAGCATGGTGTTGGTGATTGTGTTAGGGCAGGTATGTGCCTTATGTACCCTTTCTGAGTGGATTTGGTGCACCTGTGGCTTGATTTCTAACACCTGTATGCATTTGCCCCTCCACCTTTTAGGTGGAGGTAATGAGGTAACTGCACTAGGTTTTTGGTGGAATTACCGCCCAGTTTTGGCGGTATTTAAACTTGAAATAGGCTAGAAATACTGTTTTGGATCTCAGCGGTAATTCACTCAGTGGAAATAGCCCTGGTGCTAATTCTGTCAGTTGTTAAGGGTAATTCCGCTGTTGCTAATTCCACTGGGGCTAATTCCACCACCGGAATTAGCGTGAACTCATTTGGTGTATGGTAAAAGTGCCAGTAATTCCGTTACCGCCACTTTTACTGTACACCGCCGTAAGTCTTAAGTTCCAGAACAAACTAAATGCACAAAGTTCCTTAAATGAAGAGATAATTTCGCTGATCTCTCCCCACCACTTGTATTCCTCCCTCCCCACTAGATTCAGGGTCTGGGTGCCTCCGGCCCCCGTCGTGT
Organism: Ambystoma mexicanum; assembly: GCF_040938575.1. Classification (NCBI taxonomy): domain Eukaryota; kingdom Metazoa; phylum Chordata; class Amphibia; order Caudata; family Ambystomatidae; genus Ambystoma; species Ambystoma mexicanum. The sequence goes on along the minus strand of NC_090926.1, from coordinate 318,289,043 downwards.
CTATTTTTTCTTTTCATTATTAGTCCCCTCTGGCTCTTTTGGGTTTCTTTGTCTCACTACTTCACTTAGCTCTCTGAGGTATCTGTAACCCCTCTCTTATACTTGTGGTTCTTGTGGGGTTTTCCGACCCTTCTGGAGGTTTATCCTCCTCGAGTTTCTTGGGTTCTTGTAACCCTTCTCTTTCTCTTGTTCAGTCTTTCTCTCTGGGCTTCTTTGACCCTGTACTTCACTTAGCTCCCCCTGCTCCCCCTCGACCTGGTCAACCTGCGTACCTTCCACGTTGCAGTATCTGCTCCACTGAGGGTATGTCTCTTCGGCAGCGCTTCTCCCCACATGCTGGTCTTCCAGATTGGATATGAGTGATCCTCGGGCTCCGCTCATGGTGGCGTTCTCTCGCTCTTCTGCTCTCTTGTTGGGAGCAGAGGATTCACTCCTCCCTGGGTTCTTGGTTTTGCCATTTGGACGCGGGCACCAGGCCCACCATGTCCATGGCGTGGTCACGTCTCCAGGTAAGCCTTGCTTTGGTTGGTCTTGGCCTCTTAGCCCAGTATGCTTCCGTATTGCGACAGTGGCTTCTCCCTTCAGCGTTCGCCTCTTTCCCTTCAACATTTTCCTCTCTCCCTTTGGCATTCAATGCTTTCTGCACCAAAGCTGGCTGTGCCGTGTAGCTTGGGTCCGCTCTTTGCAGAGCCTCACCTCTGCATGTGGATTCTCCTACTCCACTCAAGAGTCGGTAGCCCCTTATTCACGCTTGAGTAATGGTAGAGGGCGTAGCGTTCACCAAAGGTTGTCGAACATGTGTAAAGTTCATCAGTACCTTGAGCCAAGCACAGAAAGGTCTTGTCCATATTATCTTGAGGCACACACATAGATGTATTATCAGTATTACTGACTCAGGCAGATCATATTTGGCATATGGGGAGTTCCCCATGAGAATGGGAGTCCTTGTCCCCTGAAGGGGAGTCCCTCCCAGCGAGGGCCCGCTTTTCCAAACCCCTAAGGAGTGTTTTGCTTAGACTCAAAGTGGGTAGCTCCCATAGGGAAAAGGGGCGAAGTCTCCAAATTCGTCACCCCTCCTGTTATGCGAGAGGCCCACCCTTCCACAACAAGAGGGAATTTGCAGAGAAAATCTACATTTCCTTGTTCTTTTCCTTTCCGTGTTGCACAGAAAAACAAAAAGATTGTAGATCCAAAAATCACCTCATAACCCAGGGATTTGACTCATCCAGGTAAAGGGTGAATGTGCAGTCACCAGTCAGAATTCCCTTCCAGTCAAAAAGTATGGAAGGCTGACTAATGCCCATTTGATGGCTAAGGCTTCCAACTCGACGGTGGCATATCCTTTTTCTCTGGGAAACATCTTCCTGCTGGTTAATAGGATGGGATGATCACGTCCATCGTGTTCCTGGGACAGCACTGCCCCCGAGCCTACTTTGGAGGCGTTGGTTTGACGTAAAAACTCCCGTTTAATATTGGGCATTTTTAACAAAGGCTCCTGACAGAGTATTTGTTTCAAGCCTTCAACACTTATCTGATCTGCCTTCCCCCAAATAAGCTTTTGGGGGAAGGCAGATCAGATGGGGTTGAGAATTTGTCAGTTTATCTGTGAGACTGGCGGCTATGGTGTAATCATTAGAAATAAACCCAGGAAGGCTCGGATATCATCTTTGATCTTGGGAGTGTGAGTTGACTGATCTGCCTTGTCCTTTTCAGCTTGGGGCAGAATTAACCTGTTCCCCACAAAGTAGCCTAGATACTTTACTGCTGATGTGCAAGATGATATTTTTGGGGCTTTGTGTGCAGGCCTGCAGTTATCTCATATAGATGCTACATATGTTGGGGCCAGCTGGTACTATGTATGACACTGTCGTCAAGATAGGCCCCTGCGCTACTCGGGAGGGCAGCACTATTTAAGATGCTGGCGCTCCCCAGATTCCTGTACGTCCTCCAAAACGTCCCACTCCCCATCCCGGCCACAACATTTGCAGACATCAACAGGACCCTCCGTACACTACTCTGGGGAGGGAAACAGCTGTGCATTGCTTTAAAAACTCTTTACCGCTCGGTGTGGGAAGGGGGCATCGGAATGCCCAACATTCGCACATACTATTGGGCTGCACAGGCTGGGGTGGCAAATGAATGGCTACATGGGGACCCACTGCTCCCACACACCCGGGTGGAGACGGGGGACACCGACTCCCCCTCACCTCTGCACATACTATATGATGGCCAAAAGAATTTAAGAGCAGCACCGAGCGGGTCCCTCCATATCCATTGAGTCTGGAGGGAAATACATAGATACATCGGCTGGGAAGGCAGACCAACCTTGATCCAACCCCTCTGGCACAATACACAACTCCCTGAAATCCTAAAAATGGGCCACTTTGAAACCTGGGAGAGAAAAGGGATATCCACACTGGCAGACATCGTCCAGGAGGGGCGACGGATAGAGTTTGAAACTCTATCCGCAAACGAAACACGGGTTGTCACCCATGGACCGCTTTAGATACCTCCAACTCGCGCACGCCATTAACTCCCAATTCCTGAACCTGGCCGACATACCCACCTGCTCTCCCTTGGAAACAAATGTACTCCCACACTGTATCCCTCTCAAGGTAACCTCCACACTCTACCAGGCAATGAACTCCTTCGGATCGGGGGACCTCGCCAACTTTAGGGGTAATGGGAGCAAGACCTGGGGCCATTGGAGGCAGTAGAATGGGTGGAGGCTCTGATGTCCCCAAGGGAAAACCCCAAGGGAAAAAGGCATTGACGCCAAACTCAGGCTGATACAGCTCTGAATCCTGCAGAGGTCCTACTATTCCAGAACGCACATGGCCAGCTGGGGGGATGAGGTCGACACAGAATGTCGCCGATGCAAAAGGGTGCAGGGCACCTTCTACCACATGATATGGGAATGTGGGGTGCTGCAGAAATTCTGGACAGCATGCTTAATTCGCCTCTCTAGAATACTGGGCACCACAATACCGAGGGACCTCAAACCTATCCTGCTGGGTATAGGAGGCGAAACCGACCTCAAGAAATACAAAAGAACATTCCTGGGGGTGGCATTTGGAGCGGAAAAGAGACTAATGGCAGCCACCTGGGGCTCAGGAGACAAGATAAACATAGACAGATGGTCCAATGAAATGGACAGATGCGCCTCCCCAGAAAAACGGATTTATAATGCAAGGGGGTCCCCCCGTAAATTCCAGAAAATGTGGGGGAAGTGGGAAGTATAAAAACATTGAAGCCAAGAACAGGGGAGAGCCGGGGTACCCAGGGCACCCATCTGGTGGGCGGTGCAGACTCTCTGCTCCCGTCGTGTCATTTACCGTCAAACGCTATGTTATGTTTTGCTATTTACTGCTACCTCGAAGACAGGACTCCTAATGTCATTGTGTACTCATGTTGTAGTTTTTCTTTTGTTTAACAAAACCTAATAAAAAGACTTTGAAAAAAAAAGATAGGCCCCTGCGAAGTCAGAGTACGGTCTAAGCAATTGGTCCATGAGTCTCTGGAAAGTGGTGGGGGCCCTGTGTAACCCAAAGGGAAGGACTTTAAACTGGAAGTGCACCTGGTGTGTAGAAAAACACATGTTTCTTCCTGTCTGTTTGATTCAGGGGTACCTGACAGTATCCCTTTGTCAAATCTAAAGTAGATAGGTATCGTGCTGACCCTAACTTCTCAATGAGTTCCTCTATTCCAGGCATAGGATAATTATCGTAACTTGAGATTGAATTGAGGTTTTGAAAATCTATCAAGAATCTCCAGCTCCCTTCGTGTTTAGCCACTATAACGATAGGGGAAAGCCAGGGACTCTAAGGTTTGTTTATATCCGCCTTCAGCGTGGATGAGAGTTCTTCCTCAATTATCTTTCTTCGAGTTTCCAGAATCCTATATGGTTTTAATTTACTGTTTGTCCGGGTGGATTACAGATAACAGGGAAGTTACGTACTCGGCTGGATTCTTCAGAGAAGACTTTCGGAAATAGTTTTAATAGATCATGGAGGTCTTCCTGTTTCTGAAGGATTGAGGTTCTTGGGAATTAACTGAATCTCTTGTTATTGATCTGTTAAAAGGGTGGCATGGTAACTGAGTATACTCTAAGGGATCTGTATCCCACTCCTTTAAGAGCTTGACGTGACATATTTGAGTTTTTTTTACATCGGTCTGGTTGCAACAGCATAGTTTAGGGGATCTTTTTTCTTTAGGACCTTGTAAGGGCCATACCATTTCGAGACAATTTTTTTTTTCTATGTTGGTAACTGTACTAAAACAAAGTCTCCTGTGGAAAAGGACCGTGCCTTAACCTGTTTTTTCGTGTCAAGCCTTTTGGTGTTCCTGGGCTCTACTTAGATGATGTTTTACAATTGCTGTGACTGCGTTCATATGGGTCTCAAGCTTCTGAGCTGTCTGGGAGATGGGTAATGTAGCCTCTTTCGTTTCCTCCAAAGTGGCTTTAAGCATGTCTAAGACGTCCCTCTGTACCCTTCCATATAACAGTTCAAATGGGGAATATCCTAAGGATGCCTAGGGTGTTTTCCTAATGGCAAAAAGAGCCCAGGGAATCATTACATCCCAGTTATATCCATCCGTCTCTACCAACTTGTGGAAGATACTCGGTCTGAGGGTGGTACACTGAGGTTCTTATGGTTTTAATTTGTAAGATTTCTTTCAACTCCTGCATACATTTTGACCTAAAAGTGGTACCTTGATTTGTGAGGATCTCTTTATGCAACCCCATCCGGGCAAGAAAGAGGAGTAAATGTTTCTGAATTTGATGACTGGTGTTATTCCTTAGTGGAAAAGTTTCATGATATCGAGTAGCATAGTCAACTGTAATTAGGATAAATTTATTCCCCCACTTGGTTGTCTCTAATGGCCCTACAATGTTCATAGCTATACGGGAGAAGAGAACTTCAATAAGAGAGTTGTTGCAATGGAGCGCAGCGTACTGGAGTAGTTGCTGTTCTCTGACCTATGTCACAAGTAGCAACATATTTTTTTACATCGAAGTACACCCCAGGCCAATATAATCGAGGCACCACCTAGCTCTGGGTCTTCCCTATCCCCTGATGAGTGGCTGTCAGATGTGAATGGGCCAGCTCTAAGACTATTCGCTGATGACTTCTGGGGATTACTAGCTGGGTCCTGGGAAGGCCGTCTTTTTCGATGTCTCATCTTTATAATATTTCCTTCTTAATAATACAGAAAGACCTGACCTGAATGCGCCCCTGTTCTTCCGAAATGACTCTCCCAAAGACTTCCATAAGCACTGGGTCAGGTAAAGGGGTGGTTTCTTCAGACTCTAGTCTAGGTGGGTTAACAAGGGAAGTGTCAGCCTCTCCGAATCCTAAGGATCCTCTTAGGGTCTCTGTTAATTCCTCAACCTCATAGGGCTTGACACTTTCCCTTTGGCCACTGCATCCCCAATCATGACCACATAGGGGTCTGATCCCTGGCTATGCAGGATGACTCTGAAGTCCCCCCCCATAGTCATGATCTACTACTCACACTGCAACATCTATGGAATGTCTCTCTAGGAGCTCCGCGAAAGGCGACCAGAAACTGGGCGGAAAAAAACAATCTGAGGGACCTCGACGCGTGAGGGATTGTGGGTACAACGCACGTCACTATACCCTTGCCCCTTTCCTCACTGCCTTTATTAATGCATCCTTCCAGTCTGGCCATTTCCCGACTGACCTTAAGGAAGCTTGGGTACGCCCACTCCTTAAGAAACCCTCCATAGACCCAACGGTCCAAGGGAACTATAGACCCATCACCACTGTCCCTTTTCTACTGAAAATCCTGGACAGGTAGCCTACCTCCAAGTCCAAAAATTCCTTGAAGACAACCGACTCCCCGGCCTCCGGCAGTCTGGTTTCCGTCCTTGACACGGTACTGAACTGCTTTGTTAGACCTTAAAAATCAAATGGACGACCTTAGAGGTGCAGGCAATCCTGCCCTCCTGTTGCTCCTTGATTTATCCGCAGCATTTGACCTGGTGGACCATAAGACACTCTGCCATCATCTCTCCTCGGCTGCACTTTTCCCCGAAGGCTTGTGCTTGGATCACTTTGTTTCTTCAGGAAGAGCTATGAAAGTCTTCTCCAACTCAGGCGGTGCCCATCCAAGTCACATTAAATGTGGAGTCCCACAAGGCTCGTGCATTTCGCCTACCCTCTACAACCTATTCACGAGGCCACTGTTCAACATACTGGATGCACTGGGCATCTCATACACTAATTATGCTGATGACACCCAAGTGCTTATCCTCCTTTTTGGTGATTAGAAGTCCGATAAGAACACCCTCAACTCCATCTACCCTACTATCCAAACTTGGATGGTAGAAAACTGGTTGTGCCTCAATGGTGAGAAAACCAGGCTTCTGTTAATGGGATCCACGGCCACCCTGAGTAAATTGGACAAACAATATAGTTCCTTGACAATATTCCCATTAATGTATCCCAAACAGTCAAAACCTTGGGTGTCTACCTGGAGTCTAACCTTTCGATGAACAGACAGGTTAATGCGATTTCCTCCTCATCAGTTTACCATTCCAAACTGCTTAATGCAGCCAGACCCTTCTTATCTCAACAAAATTGCCTTACCATTGCAAGAGCAATAATTGGATCAAAATTAGATTACTGTAATGCCCTTTTTGTAGGGACTTCTGGAAAAAGTATCTCCAAACTCCAAATGGTACAAAACAGTGCCCTTAGGGCTGCCACCGGTATTTCCAAACGGGACCACATCTCGAAGGCCAGGAGGCAGGTTCACTGGCTCCCTGTCAAAGAAAGGATTGTCTTCAAAATACTTGCCCTCACGCATAAATGCGTTCATGACCGGGAACCTCCCTATTTGGTCCAAAGACTAGCTAAACCAATCACAACTAGGCCCATCAGACTGGCCTACATCAATCGAATTTCCATTCCTAAGACCAGGAGGGTTTGTGCAGGCGGTACTAGCTTCCCTACCCTGGCCGCATTGCACTGGAATTCTTTACCCACTCACATTAGGAGGATTGATACTCATTTAGCCTTCCGCAAAGCAATAAAAATGATGCTATTTGTATGAATCCTCTCCCCCGCCGGTATTGCTTCCATGAACTCCTGACATCCCGCCATAGGTGGCCGTATGCCAGCGTTAGCCATCATGTAACCCTCATGCAATGTATTATATGCCAAGATGTAACCAACTATGTATGTATTTCAATTAACCACCTGTAATAGTAACTAAAACTACTGATGGGCTGCCTTCACTGTAACCCTAATTAAGCCTACTTACTATCTCTTGCAATAGCACCTTGATGCCTTTGGGCTGCAGTGCGCTCTACAAATCCAAAAAATAAATATTGTTGGGTAGCCTGATGGCAATTTTAGCATGTGAACATAAGCGTTGAACTAGCATGGGTCCCATCCTTGTATCAGGTGGTACCAAGCTAGGTCTTAGCTTTTACTGCCTGCATATTGCTCTTTGCCTATTCTTTGATTGTCAGACTTGGATAGACCTGCTACCACACTGGTTCCTATTTGTCTGCATAGTGTTTTCTGCCTATTCTTTGATTGTCAGACCTAGATGGACCTGCTACCACACTGGTTCCTATTTGTCTGCATAGTGTTTTCTGCCTATTCTATGATTGTCAGACTTAGATAGACCTGCTACCACAATGGTTCCTATTTGTCTGGATAGTGCTTTCTGCCTAGTCTATGATTTTCAAACTTAGACAGACCCTGTGACCATACTAGTATTTACCTGCACAAGTGTACAATTGTTTTTAGCCTAATCTGTGATTGCACCGGACCTTGCCTTTGCAGCTCATAGCATATCTGCACCTGTCTAGTTAGCCCATGTCCAGTACCATGCCTAATCTGCATATGTCTAAGCCATTGTAGTTTACAGTACAAATCTACGTGCCCAGTCCACCTAACTCCCAGTACACTATCTAAACTACACATGTCCATGTAAGGCCAGATCCTAGACTAACTCGTACTAATATACCTAGTTACTCATTGCCCACTACTGTAATGAAAACCTCCCAAAAATATACAGTACACTTTGCATTTAGCCTCCTCACCATCATGGCACTTGCATCCACTGCCTCTTGCCCACCTAAAGATAGAAACATGAGACTAAGGGCTAGACTGTCATATCTACATGAACCATCATCCTACCGCACATTTAGGGGCTATACCAACCTAACCAACCCAATGAACAAACGCTCACAACACCCAAAGCCCGCTCCTCCACCCCTAGGCGCCTCACCCACTAAGCGGCTAATATCTCAATTAGCTACTTCAATTAAAAAGATGCAACCACCCATTACCACACCAACTAGCTCCCTTTCGCTAACCGGATCCCTCATTAATGCTAGATCTATGGTAGCCCACCCCACCGAGATCTAAGATACCCTAACCAATGAGGATCTAGGCCTGCTGTTCATAACTGAAACTTGGCTCCATGAGGCTGCTGGCCCTGCTATTATGCTAGCAATACCAGACGGCTACCAACTGCTAAGAGTTGACAGACCTAATACCAAAGGAGGTGGCTTAGCTATTATTCACAAAGCCAACCTACCTATCAGACTAGTCACTACTACGCCATTTCAGTCCTGTGAACTTCTCACTGCCAAACTCCAACTCTCATGTAACCGCACTCTCACTATCTATGTGATCTACAGACCACCTGGACCACTAGGAACTTTCGAGGATGACCTAACTAGTATCCTGACTAACAATACCAAAGATCACGCGCAAATCCTACTATTAGGAGACCTCAACCTGTGCTTTAATGACTGTAATGACAAACATGCTACAACTATCGACACACTACTGCATGATTATGGATTAACGCAAAAAGTCATTAGCCCTACACACTCTAAAGGCAGGACCCTAGATTGGGTCGCTGACTTGAACTGTAACATCAGTATCACCAGCATAACTCCTCAAATATGGACAGACCACCATTTAATCTCATTCTCTGCCTCACTTGACCTTACCCACCCTAAACCCATGATTATGGCCGCGTCTCTCCCCACTAGAAGTAAAAAAGACATTACAGTAGAACAACTCCTTCCACACCTTCTCCCCACCCTTAACATTTTAGACAATATCACAGACCCGCCCTTACTTGTGAAAACTTATAATAGCACTATGACCAAGACACTACATCTGATTGCCCCCACCAAAATCCGTAAAGGCAAACAACTTTCACACTTGAATAACTGATTCACACCTGAATTGAAAGACCTCAGAATTCAAAAAAGAAAATTGCAATCAATCTGGCGACACTCGCCTACTGAGGAGAACAAAATTAAGTTAGCTATCCACGCCAAACAGTACAAAAAGGAAATTATTAACACTAACAAGAATACTTACAATGACAGAATAGCCAAAGCTAAATCTGACACTAAGGAATTATTCTCCATCCTCCGGGAAATGGAATCACCCATTTCGCAAACTGATAATACTCCCAAAAATAAGATCTGGTGCACTAATATTCAAAATGCCCTTGCAGGAAAAATTAGCTCTCTTCAAACTAAAATTGCAACCAAAAAAGCTGCATTGCTATTGCCAGCGGAGCCTACTCCTATGGTACAGCCTTCCCTAAACAAGACTAATAACACTCCTCACCCTTTTAGCTTCAAACAAATATCTATACTAGAGACAGAAAAAATGGTACTCTCTCTAAAGCCTTCTAATTGTAAAGGAGATAACTGGCCCGCCCAAATCATAAAAGATGCTGCGAGAGACCTAGCTCCCTTCATCTCCAAACTGATTAACGCCTCCTTTAAGACTAAGCTAGTGCCCAACAACCTTAAACAGTCTTGGGTCCTACCCTTGCTAAAAAAACAAACCCTTTACCCTTCCATCCCGACTAATTACAGACCCATCACTACTGTCCCATTCTTACGTAAAATCATCGACAGGGTAGCCTACTTGCAAATTCAGGACTACCTTGAAACCAACTGCCTTCAAGATTCACGACAATCCGGCTTCCTCCCCCTTCACAGCACTGAAACAGCCCTGATTGACCTTAAGACTCAAATTGACGAGTTGAAGGATAATGGAAAATCAGCTATGCTACTCCTCTTTGACCTCTCGGCAGCCTTTGCCCTGGTAGATCATGCAGTATTATGCAATCACCTTGGCTCCGCTGCCCTCTTTTCAAGTGATGCCATAACCTGTGTACAATCCTTCCTTGCTAACCGGACAATGAGAGTCTTCTCCCCCTAGCAGCTGCTGATCCCATACAAGTCTCCTGCGGCGTCCCCCAGGGATCATGTGTGTCTCCCACTATGTACAACATCTTTACCAAACCTTTGTTTGACAAGTTGGACAGACTGGGTGTCATCTACACGAACTATGCAGATGACACTCAGATCCTTATCCCCCTTTCGGGCAACTTCCTGGAAGACTCAGCTTTGGTAAACAAGATATATCTCCTCATTCAGGCATGGATGGCATCCCATGGCCTCTGCCTGAATGATTACAAAACAGAGATTCTGATCCTCGGCACAGAGACAGCGATTAAAAAACTTGACCCGAAATATGCTTCATTTAACATTGGCAATAATGTCATCAAAATGTTGCCTTCAGTCAAAACCTTGGGGGTTTATTTGGACTCAGCACTCACTCTTAAGAAACAAATAAATTCCCTAGCTTCCTCCACAGCCTATACTTGTAAACTGATCCGAGCATGTAGACCATTCCTAACAGAGGCTAGCTGTATTACCTTAGCTAATGCACTTATCATATCCAGATTGGACTTCTGCAATGCACTATATGCGGGATCTAACAGGTATATCCTTAAACTCCAAACACTCCAAAATAATGCTCTTAGAGTAGCCTTAAACATTCCTAACAGAGCCCATGTCTCTACTTCCAGAATGAACATCCACTGGCTAAAAATTAAAGACAGAATTACCCTCAAAATTCTCTCACTCACGTCCAAAGGCCTTAACAGCGCTTTGGCGTAAGGTGCTTTATAAATCAATAAAATACAAATACAAATAACAATATAGTTCCTCCCTACCTAGCGAATAGAAGTAACAAAAGAATCTCAAACCGCCCCACAAGAATGACTAACGCTTATACACTGATGGTTCCTAGATACAAAAAGAGCACAGCTGGCGGCGCTAGCTTTCCAGTCATAGCAGCCCAAACATGGAACAAACTCCCCTTAGAACTTAGAAAGGACCAACCTTATCCAAGTTTCAGGCGCAAGATCCTTTCATGGATACGATTGAATGACATCTAACGTAATCACCCTCTCCCACCAGAACCACTCGTACTGAGTGTCACCCCCGTCTATGCCCTTTGTTAAACCTGACCCCCTATAGGGACTTCTGTCTACTACTGCTAGTATCTAAGAATCTCACTGGATCCTCTGGGACTACAATACTTTGGCTGATTGTTACTTAGCACTTCATGCTCCTGACACCTGGCATTAATTGTTACTTAGCACTTTATGCTCCTGACACTTGGCATTAATTGTATTGTATAGCATATTCAGACTGTAACACGGCTGAACTGTCCCACTGCCTATTCTGTTTTTTATTGTAACTAAGTTCTCAAGTTTCCTTGTAATGCTTGCGCCCAGCTACCTGCGGGTTCGGTTTTTGCACTATATCAAATAAACAAACAAACAAGCAATCTCACTTCTGACACCATATGGAAAAACAAAATGTCCAAAGTTCCTTAGATGGCGGGGTATTTTCCTGATCCCTCTCCACCACTTGTGTTGCTCTCTCCCCACTAGATTCAGGGTCTGGGTGCCCCCTCTTTCTGTTTTTTTTTCTTAATTGTGCCTCTGGCTACCTTAGGTTTCTTTGTCCCACACCTTCACTTAGCTTTCTGGGGTATCTGTTACCCCTCTCTTCTACTTGTGATTCTCTCAGCTCTGACCCTTATCCTCCTCAAGTTTCTCTGGTTCTCGTTACCCTTTTCTTTCTCTTGTTCAGTCTTTCTCTCTGAGCCTCTGTGACCATGTACTTCACTTAGCTCTGTCTGTTCCCCTCGACCTAGGCAACCCGCACATGTTCCACTTTGCAGGGTCTGCTCCCATGAGACTATGGGCCTCATTACACGGTAGGCGGTGAACCAAGGCGCAGTTAGCGCCATGGTTCATGCTAGTAAAATACCGGCACCGCCTTGGTGGAAAGGGGAATTGCCGCCCCATTCCAAGGTTGGAGGGGCGGTAATTCCCCCTTCCACCATTGCCCTTCCCCATTCCCATTTTTGCCCCATAGGGCATAATGGGAATGGGGAAGGCGCTAATTACGGTACCGCAAATTGCGGTACCGTAATTAGCTCCCTGGGTCCCTTTGCTGGTTGGTTTTTAACGCCTGCAAAAAGCAGGCGTTAAAATCCCCAACCCGCAAAGGGACCTCGTAGTAAGACGATAAGGGTTAACGGTCACTGGTACCATTACCAGTGACCGTTAACCCTTACCGCCTTCCATGTAATGAGGCCCAATGTCTCCTTGGCAGCGCTCCTCCCCACCAACCGGTCTTATAGATGGGATACGAGCGATTCTCTGACTCGTTGTGGCGTTCTCTCGCCCTTCTGCTCTCTTGTTAGGAGCAGAGGATTCCTCCTTCATCAGCACCTGGTTTTGGCGTTCGTTCGTGGGCGCCGGGGCCCCCACGTCCTTGGTGTGGTTGTGCCTCCAGGTAAACTTAGCTTTGGTTGGTATTGGCTTCTCAGCCCCAGTATGCCTCCTTATTGGGACAGTGGCTTCTCCCTTGAGCGTTTGCCTCTGCCCCTTGCTGACATACTCTCGTCTGAGCCTCTCCTCTGCATGTGGATTCTCCTCCGACACTCAAAGGTTGTTAGCCCTTCATTCACCCTCCTGTAATGACAGAGGGCCTAATGTTCACCATAGGTTGTCGAACAGGTGTTAAGTTCATCATTATCTTGAGCCAAGCACAGAGAGGTCTTGTCCGTATTATCTTAAGCCAAACACATAGAAGTATTATCAGTATTACTGACTCCCATGTAGGCAGATAATATCTTGCGTATAGGGAGTTGCTCATGGGAATGTGAGTCCTTGTCCCCTGAAGGAGTCACTTCAGTGAGATCCCGCTTGCCCAAACACCTAAAGAGGATTTTGTTTAGCGGGCTCACCTCCCTGGCCTCAAAGGGGGTGACTCCTCCTAAGGAAGAAGGGACGAAGTCTCCAAATATGTCACATACAGCATACAGGTGCATTGGACTACTAATCCTGTGATAATGATTTGTTATTTATATAGCGCTTTTGCCAAAGTGCTGTACAGAGAACATATTTACACTCAATTTTCGCTCAAGTGAAGTTGGTACTCATTTTTTGACGTCAGACGGATGAAAGGCCTTGCCAAAATCAAACCTGCAGTTCGAATGGATTGTGTCCTCCAACGTATTCCTCATCTATGACATGTAATCTTCACAGATGTGCTGCTTGGGAAATTTTTTCGCCAGAGGGCGTCCTTGCGTCGATGGCGTTGGGTCGATGTCCCTCGGAGGCCTACGTTGAGGGTGACGTCATCAGATTGTTATCAGTAGTACGCACGACGCCTGTAGCCTCAGTTCTGTTTTTTCCGCAAATGTGTTTGCTTCGAGAACTCGGCACGCCTCGTGTCTTCTACTTAGTATTGTGCGATTATGTCTTCTTCTTCCACCCCGACGACCCTGCAGTCTGGCTTCAAGAAATGTCGGGACTGCAGGTCAAAGATGTCCATCACGGACCGCACTGTATCTGCTTGTGGTGCCTGGGCGAGGACCATGCCATGGACGACTGCTCGAATTGTCAGTCGTTGACTGCTAAGGCCTTGCAGTAGCGTAAGGGGAAGTTAAAGATAGGCCGTGTTTCCAAACCCCGTAAATCCAAATCGGGTGGTATGTTGACCGACAAGTCGAGAGAGTCTCCTCGTCGGAAAACGTCCAGACGATCTAGGTCCCGGAGTGATTCGTGCCCATCGTCCTCTTTGTCGAGGCGGTCCCAGAAGTGGCATCAGCGTTCGCCTTCCTTGTCGGATGACGGCTACCCGAAAACGATGTCTTGCCCCACTAAATCCTCTACCCCCGAGGAATGGGAGGCTTTTTGGGAGCAAATGTTGCAGATTTTTCAGTCTCACGGCACAGTTCCGTCCGCGCCCTCGGTTGGAGCTGGCAAGGAACAGTCTCGGTCCGATGTTCGTGCACCCTCGGGCCTGGGCATTCGGCGCGATTAACATCGGGAGCCATCGAGGCACCGTTCGGACAAGGCTTCAGGGGATTGACAGAGACGTGCCAGGTGCAAGTTGCGGTCTTCGTCTCCCACGAAACCGCCGAAGCCTGTGAAGCAGTCGAAGAAAGTATCGACGCCATTGGTGCCGTGTCCATTGAGTGAGTCTGTCAGGTCTTTCCCTGAGGTCAGACCTTTGAAGCCTTCGAAGTCTTCGGTGCCTTTTTCAACCTCAACGCCGTCGGAGAAGTCAACGCCTACGGCGCCTGCTGGGCAGAATTTGCCGTTGGAAGCCACTGTGAATGTTGAACCTCCAAGGAAGTCTCTTGCTAAATCTGTGAAGCCTGTTCCTGATAAGAGGTGCACTCCTCTCCCTAGGAAGGAGTTTTTCCAGTCTCATCATTATGAAGATGATGATGAGGAGAGGTCTGATGGGGAGTTTGTTCCTTTTAGTCTTCCTTATGGGACGCCTAATGCTCCGGATTGTCTCATTGATGAGGACAGTCGGATTGAGAATCTGCGTCGTCCTTACATGATGCCAGTGGCCTCGACACATCTCCTGAGATGGAATTTGGGAAACCAGAGCCTGGTGAGCATGCCGATTCTTCCTATAGGAGAATGATGTTACTGAGTACCTGGGTTGGTCCAGGGCTCAGGTTGAGTATGATCAGGATGACCTTACTGACATCTTGGATCAGGGTCCGTCCACTGACCCGGTGTTGCCATTTCATGCGGCTTTACAGAAAAGGGTGGCTGCTACTTGGACTTCCCCGGAATCTCTTCCGGCTGTTAACAAGTCAAGGAAATACTGCCCATCCAGTAGTGACCCCGGCTACCTGTCCACCCACCCCACTCCCGAATGTTTGGTGGTTCAGGCTGCTACGGCCACCTCGAAGCAGGCTGCGTACCCTACCATACCTCCGGATAGGGACGATAAACGCATGGATGGATGGGCGTGCAAGGTGTTTTCTGCTGGGAGTATGGCCCTGAAGTCGGCCAACTCCTCCTGTCCCTTAGCAAAATTTTCGCACACTCTATGGAATTGTATTTCCCTTGCGGCTGAGCATATTCCAGAAGGGGAGGAAAGGGATGGCTTTTGTCAAAGATGGCAAGGATGCCATGTGTGAATCCCTTCAATCTGGGTTGGACACTGCAGATAGTGTCGCAAGGTCTATGGCTACGAGCACCGTCATGCGCAGATTTGCGTGGTTGCCGAAGTCCGGTTTTGCACCCGATATGCAGGCCCATCTTCTCAACATGCCCTTTGACGGGTCGCATCTTTTTGGCAGCAAGGCTGACGAGAGCCTTGAAAAGTTGCAGTCCTCCAAGGCAGCCACCAAATCTTTGGGTGCGGCTGTCAGACAACCTCTGCCTTTTCTTCCTAGGGGACAACAATGGAGGGGTGGTTCCTTTTCGCTATTACTCCTCATTTGGAAAAGCGAGGGGGATGCCCAGTCAAAGGGGCCTCCGTAGAGGCACTCGTGGTGGACGATGTAGGGGTGCCAAAGCCGCTCAGGCAGCCGCCTCTTTGCCTTCCGGCGCTGCCACTGCCGTTCTTAAACAGCTCTGAGGCCATGACTCATTGTTCTCTGGTGGGGGGGGGCAGACTATTGCAGCATCTAGAAGAATAGTGAGTTATTACTTCAGATGCATCGGCTCTGGATACAATCGCCCGCGGTTACTGCCTTCCTTTTCTCCAATGGCCTCATGACCATCCACCGGAGAAACACTCTGAAGGTTCTGCATCCGCTCCTGTTGCAGGAGATTTTCACCCTGCTGGAAAAAGGTGCTATAGAACCAGTGCCTGTGGCGGAGTGGAACAAGGGTTGGTATTCCCCTTATTTTTTGATACCCAAAAAGGACGGGGGACTGAGTCCCATCTTGGATTTACGATGCTTGAACAAGTTCCTCAGGAAGGACAAGTTCAAGATGGTCACTCTTTCTCAGATCCTTCAGGCCCTCCAACTTCAGGATTGGTTGGTGTCATTGGACCTGCAGGATGCTTATTTTCATGTGCCGGTCCATCTCAAGCACAGAAAATACCTCAGGTTTGCAGTTGGCGGATCTCACTGCCAGTTTCGGGTCCTGCCTTTCAGGCTCACCTACGCCCCAAGGGTCTTCACCAAGCGCATGGTGGTGGTTGCAGCGCATCTCAGGAGAGGGGGATTCACATTTACCCCTAGCTGGATGATTGGCTGATCAGGGTGCATTCTCCTGAACAAGCCTTGGATCATCTCAGCAGCACCTGCCACTCCCTTCACAAGCTGGGGTTCTCCCTCAACTTCAAGAAGTCGCATTTGACACCATCCCAACGGCTCCAGTACATAGGAGCTGTTTTGGACACTTCCCTGGGGATGTGCTTGCCACCGAAGGTGAGGGCTCATCACATTCTTCAGATGGTAACAATGTTTCAACAAGCCCATAGTCTTCCAGCTTTCAAATTCTTAAGGTTGCTCGGCCTCATGGCATCCTGCATTTTTCTGGTGCCAGAGGCCCGCTTGAGAATGTGATCCCTTCAGTGGGCTCTAAGGACTCAATGGTCCCAGTTCTCAGGCAAGATGTCGGATCTCCTTCATGTTCCATTCTCGATCTCACAGGACCTTCTATGATGGTGGGCCGACGCGAAAAATCGGGGGATGAATGTCCTAATCATGACGGACAACATAGTGGCAATGCATTACCTCAACAAGAGAGGGGGTGAAGGGTCACTACCTCTGTGCAGGGAGGCAATGCAGCTTTGGTTCTGGGCAATAAGGGATGGTATGTCCCTTTCGGCGATTCATCTGGTCCGACATGGAGAACATGGCAGCGGATGCTCTGAGCAGGCAGGGTGTGGTCTCCCACGAGTGGGAGTTAGCTCAGGAAGTCCTTCAAGAGATCTTCACCCTTTGGGGAACCCCACAGGTGGACCTGTTCGCGACTGGTGCCAATTGGAAGTGTGAAAGGTACTGCTCAAGGGAATTTCCCCTGAGAGGAGCTCTAGGAGACACGCTCGTAGTGGAATGGCTCTTCCCGCTTCTGTAAGCGTTTCCTCTGATCCCCGTCATCCCTCAAGTTCTCATGAGGTTGCGACGGTTCAGGACCCGCGTGATCCTCATTGCTCCAGATTGGGCTAGGAGAGTGTGGTACCCAGACCTTCTAGATGTGTCCATCTGTCCTCCAATGCGTCTTCCCCAAAGAAAGGATCTTCTGTCGCGGGACAAAGGTCAGGTTCTCCATCCTGAGGTCAAGACTCTCAACCTTCACGCATGGTTTCTGAGAGGTTGCGATATAGGGATTGGGACCTCCCGGATGACGTGATGGAGGTGTTGCTTTCGGCTAGGCGGCCCGCAACAAAGCCCCTGTACCTTTGCCGCTGGCGTAAGGTTTATGACTGGTGCAGAGGAAAGAAAGTGGATCCTTTTCAGTGTTCGATTCCGGAGGTTCTCGCCTTGTTTGTTTGTTTGTTTATTTATTTATATAGCGCTCTTGACCCGGGGGTATATATGCGCTTTGAACATCAGGTTACAGGTAAAAGTCAATAGTACAGTATTGATAGGGCATAGATAATAGTATTCAAACAATATACATAAAATTGGACATTCGGAGTGCATACATATGTGGTAGGACAGTTATTTGTTGGTTAACCAGGAAATGACCTTGGTTCTGAAGGGTTGGAAAGTAGGTGTGGATTTAATATCCAGTGGGATGGAATTCCAGAGTTGTGATGCCAAGGTTGGGAAGCTGGATCCTCCAGCTCTTTTGAGGGAGTATTTGGGAACTGTTAGTTGTAATGAGTTGGACGATCTGGTGGTTCTAGTGTTCTGTCTTAGTGTAAATTTGTTCGAGAGGTAGGGTGGGGCAAGATGATTGAGGGCTTTGTAAGTAAGGCATATGGTTTTCAAATCAATTTTCTGTTGGATGGACAACCATTTGCAGGCAGTTCTGGTGGCGGAGATGTGTTCCCTTCTAGGAATATTGAGGGCGGCACGGAGTGCGTTATTTTGTAAAACTTGCAATTTATTGATTACTGTTTTGTTGGCACCTACATAGAGGCTATTACAGTAATCCAGTTTAGATTGAATGAGTGCTCTGGCTAGGATGAGACAGTTGCTAGGGGAGATCAGTGGTCTGCAGGCCCTGATAAGTTTACCGGTGTAGGCAGTGGCTGAGGCGGTCATGTTGATTTGTTTAGCTAGGTTGATGTTCGTGTCTAGGTAGAAACCGAGGGTTTTTACGCTCTTGGCAATGGGTATGGTATTACCGTCAATAGTGAAGCTAGTGTAGCCGGGACAGAGTTTACTGATAGTGTTCGGTGAGCCGACAAGAAGCAATTCAGTCTTGTCATCATTCAGGCATAGGCCATGTGTGGCCATCCATGCCTGAATGATGGAAAAGACTTCATTGATCCATTTGGCGTCCTTGTTGTAGTTGCCTGATAAGGTGAGGAGTATCTGGGTGTCATCTGCGTAGTTAGTATAGGTGACACCCAGATTGTCCAGCTTGTCGAATAAGGGCTTAGTGAAAATATTGTAAAGGGTAGGTGAGACACAGGATCCTTGTGGGACACCGCAGGTGATGGGGATGGGGTCAGCCGCTGCTAGGGTGGAGAAGACCCGCATGGTTCTGTTGTCCAGGAAAGATTGGATCCATGTGACTGCAGAGTGGGAGAAGTGTGCTGCCAGAGATAAATGGTTGCACAGGATTTTATGGTCGACCAGGTCAAAGGCAGCGGAGAGGTCAAGGAGTAGAAGGATGGCAGCCTTGTTTTTGTCTTTGAGTTCGTCTATCTGGCATTTGAGATCAACAAGGGCCGTTTCTGTCCCGTGTTGAGGTCGAAAGCCAGATTGGCGAGTTCCTAGTAGGTGATTGGCCTCAAGGTAGTCCTGGATTTGTAAATAAGCCACTCTATCCAAGATTTTTAGTAGGAATGGGACGGTGGTAATGGGTCTGTAATTCGTGGGGATGTCAGGGTTGAGAGTAGTTTTTTTTAGTAGCGGTAGGACCCAGGACTGTTTCAGATTGCTGGGGACCATGTTGTTGGCGAAGGACAGGTTTATTAATTTGGTGATAAATGGGGAGAGATCCCTAGCTGCATCTTTTATGATCTGTGCGGGGCAGCTGTCCCCCTTGCAATTCGATGGTTTAAGGGATGCTATAATTTTCTGAACCTCCAATATGGATACCTTTTTGAAGGTGAAGCCTGAATTAGTGGCAGTAGGTGGAGGGGGCGTGGGGAAGGAGGTGGGATCGAGAGTGAGTTGTTGTCGTTTGTTGTTGATTTTAGTTTGGAGCCCTGAGATTTTGTTAGCTAGGGCATTCTGGATCCCTGTGCACCAGGGTTTATCCTTAGTGCAAGAGTCAGTGGGGGTAATGGGGTTTTCTAATTCCTTTAGTATGTTAAAGAGCTCCTTAGTACTGGAGCTTGCCTGGGAGATCCTAGTGTTGAGAGATTCTTTCTTGGCCCGTATAATCTCATTTTTGTAGAGGGTGGAGATGTTGGTGAGATTGGTTCTGTTATTTATAGAAGGCACTAATTTCCAGAGTGCTTCAAGTTTGTTTTTTTGTTGACGCAGGGTTTTGAGCTCCGGGGTGAACCATGTGTTCAGGTGCGCTTTGGGTATTCCTTTGCGCAGTTTCAGTGGGGCAATGATGTCAATGGCTTTGGCCATGGACTCATTGTAGGCGTTGACCAGTTGGTTCAAGTCCGTTGTGGCGTGTAGTGCGTTTAAAGTAGGGATCACCAGAGGTATTAGGGCTTCCGCTGTGATATTGCTCTTTTTCCTAGTAGGGCAGGCAGGTGCCATGATAGGCCTTTTATGTGCTGAGTTGCTGGTAAGAATGTCAAACTGGAGGAGGTGGTGGTCAGTCCAGATAAGTTGTGTGGGATCTTTCGTAGTAATGTTGCAGTTAAGGGTAGTTATCCAGTCAAGGATTCTGCCTTTCGAATGGGTAGGTTTGGAGCAAAGTTGTTGGAGGCCATGCTCCTCTAATGCCATGGCCAGGGCAGTGGCTGGGGTGTCTAGGGGGTCGTTAAACCCAAGGTTAAAGTCTCCGAGTATAATCAATTGTGCTGATGGTTTGGAACTTTCAGCAACTAGTGAAGTGATGTCTTCCTCAAATGAGCCAGGAGGGCCCGGGGGTCGGTAAATTAAGTGCAGCGTAATAGTACTTTTAGGGGAAGTTTGAAATTTGACTGTAATGTGTTCACAGGATTTGAGTGGGGGAGCAGTGGATAGTCTGATGTCAAGCGTGGACTTAAAGATGAAAGCTACGCCGCCACCTCGAGCGTTCGGTCTATCTGCTCTAAGGATGGTGTAGTTATCAGGTATGGCTAGGGTAAGAGATGGACCTGCAGCATCGTGCAGCCATGTTTCGGTTACTGCAAGGAAGTCCAGGTTGTTTGTTAGAATAATGTCAGCGACTTCTGAGGCATGGGCGATTAATGATCTGACATTTAGGAGAGCTCCTTTGAGACTGGGATGGATAGTGTTGATGGGTGTTACAGTGTGAGGGTTGATCTTATTGAGTGATTTGGTAGGGCCTTTGCTAGGTCTGTGGTGGGTTCTGGCGCCAAGTCTAGAATTCCGATCGGAGGGGATGAGGGTAGTGTTACGGGAGTTGGTTGGGTTAGCTAATGTAGAGGTGTTGTAGTCAATGGTAGGGCAAGATGCTCTCGTGTTGATGGGGTTCTGCTTATAGACAGCTAGGTGTGTGTTAGCTGCGACATGCGGAACGTGTGCATGTCTATGGGTGGGAAGGGCGGACTTGGTATCCGGGGGGAAGGCTGGTGTGGTGGGCAGGAATGGTGTAGGGCAGGTGATCGGGTGGTGTCTTGGGCAGGCGGGTCTGACTAAACCATTATTATAGGCTAGGTAACTGTTGCCAGTGCAGGGTATGTTACTTTGCATGACACAGAAAGGGAACATGATCGCAGTCAGGCAGAGTAGCATGCTGGGGCTAAGGTAATATACAGGGGAGTGGCGTGAAGGGGGCATAGGCGTTATAGGTAGGGCACAACACAATGCGAATGAGGTCTGGGCGACCATAGGGCACAGCACAATGCAAGTGGGGTCTAGGCGACCATAGGGCACAACACAATGCAAGTGGGGTCTAGGCGACCATAGGGCACAACACAATGCGAATGATGTCTAGGCGACCATAGGGCACAACACAATGCAAGTGGGGTCAGGGCGACCATAGGGCACAACACAATGCAAGTAAGGTCTAAGCGACCATAGGGCACAACACAATGCAAGTATGGTCTAAGCGACCATAGGGCACAACACAATGCAAGTGGGGTCTAGGCGACCATGGGGCACAACACAATGCAGGTGGGGTCTAGGCGACCATAGGGCACAACACAATGCAAGTAAGGTCTAAGCGACCATAGGGCACAACACAATGCAAGTATGGTCTAAGCGACCATAGGGCACAACACAATGCAAGTGGGGTCTAGGCGACCATGGGGCACAACACAATGCAGGTGGGGTCTAGGCGACCATAGGGCACAACACAATGCAAGTAAGGTCTAAGCGACCATAGGGCACAACACAATGCAAGTGGGGTCTGGGCGACCATGGGGCACAACACAATGCAGGTGGGGTCTAGGCGACCATAGGGCACAACACAATGCAAGTGGGGTCTGGGCGACCATAGGGCACAACACAATGCAAGTGGGGTCTGGGCGACCATAGGGCACAACACAGTTGCGGTGGTACGTTAGTGACCATAGGGCACGGCCAAATGGCAGTCATGAGGCATGGAGCACTAAGGGCTAAGGATGCCTGTACTATTAAAGAGGTGGCAGCAGTAATGCATAGAGGCGGCGGCGTTGGAAGCATGAGCATATGTAGCAAACAGTTAAAGAAACAGAGTTCAAATGTTTATGGGTGCGGAGTAGCAGAGGGCATACCAGAAAGCACAATAGTATAGACTGAGGGTATTCCCACTACTCACAAAAGAATAAAGGTCCGCGGCCCCTGGCTCCTGATGCTCCAAACAGGCTCTCAACAGGCCTTAGAGTGGCCTTGGAGCTGGCCGCCGGCGTGATCCGCCTGCCGGCGGTTACCGCTGATGAAAATGAGGCTCAGCCTCGGTTTCAGCCCGCGCTGCGCCCGGCATGGGCGAGTCAGGCGCCGTGTGGGGACAGGGTCAGGCAGGCCCTGTCCTGTTCCCCGCTGTCGCGTGGTTCCTCTGCTGGGCTGGGGATGCTGGGGGGGCTCCTGCCCTCGCCCCACGATGAGGAAGAGTGGAGTGCCTTATTACTTTCTTTGGCCCTCAGGGGTCTTCAGGTGGGCACCATTAAAGGTTATTTGGCGGATCTGTTTATCTTTAAGCGCTCTTCAGAGGAATGCTCTTATTTCAAAATTCCACTGTTCACTCCGTTTTTGAAAGGGCTCACGAATTTGTTCTCACCGTCACCGTTTCAGATGCCAGTCTGGGACCTTAATTTGGTTCTAAAATTTCACATGGGTGCTCCGTTTCAACCCTTGTACTCTTGCCCTTTAAGGTTGCTGACCCTTAAAACTGTTTTCTTAGTTGCAGTTACATCTGCTAGAAGAGTGAGCGAGTTGCAGGCACTGTCTTCTAAGCCACCCTTTACTTTGTTCCACAAGGACAGGGTTGTATTGAGAGTACGTCGTGCTTTCTCCCTAAGGTTGTGTCAGAATTTTATTTGCGTCAGAAGGTGGTACTCCCAGCTTTCTATTCTCCTCCTCATCCTAGTAAGTAAGAGGAACGACTTCATAGGTTGGATCCTAGAAGAGCCTTGAGCTTTTATCTATACAGAATGGCAAAACTAAAAAAAAAAGGTCTGACCGTACAAAACGACCAAGAAATGCTACCACCAAAGGTTCGAACACCAAAAGTTCGAACCTTTGGTGGTAGCATTGCAGGTAAGTATAAAAAAAATAATAAATTAAAAAATGACTGCAGGGTTGTCCCCCGCAACACCCCGTTCACTATACTGTGTGGCATAGTGAGTGGGGTGTTGCGGGGGACACCACTGCAGCACACCTGCACAAAAAAAATGAAAACAAAAACGGGGGGTTGCAGGGGTGTCCCCCCGCAACACCCCGCTCACTATACTTTATTTATTATTATTTTTTTTTATTGGCATTTCGCTTAACAACACAAACAATCAACCAGACAACCAACCCTACCCCCACCCATCCCGGTACACACGTGAAGGTAATACAAGAAAACCAGAAGCAGTCTGGGTAACAGGACCAATGTCCTTCTGAGAACTCTCCCAGTCCAGTCTCCAAGCCGACGGTGCCACATAGTCCAAAGTGCCCATTCCTCGGATACAGTTCTAGAGAGTGAGTGGAGACCGCACCTCAAGACCTGGCTGAACAGGAGACCCCTGCCCAGCAGGAGACCCAGGACTCTCCCTTCCCGGCTGGCTGAGGAGGTATAACGTATATGCATCCCACATCCGACTGTCACCCCGACAGTTCCCTCTCAACACATCCCATCTAGTTTCCATATCATTGCAATATAATACGTCCTTTGACCATTGGGCAATTGTCTGACTCTGCTTTCTTCCCCACCCCATAGCCACACAACATTTTGCCAGAATTAAGAGAAGACCTATCAGTTTCCTAGTCCCTTTGGGTATCTGCTCCATGTATCCTAATAGGGTCATCACAGGATCCGGCGCAAGCCGTTGCCTCGCAATATCACCAATCACCACAAACACCTGTTGCCAGAAATGCCCCAACTCGTCACACTCCCAAGCCACATGGAGAAAACCCGCCATCTCCTGTCCGCATCTAAGACAGGCCCCCGACCTCTGAGGAAAGTAATCTTTTAGCTGGGCCGGAGAATAGTAACACTGATGCAAAAACTTAAAATGGATCAATTTAAAGTTCGAGTTAACCGCCCCCTTCTTGGTCATCTCACAACAGTACGCCCATATATTTGCAGGTATTTCCCTTCCCAGCTACCTCTCCCACAATTCTTTTGATGACCTCCCACCATCTGGCCTGGCATTCCGCACTAATCCGTACAATTCGGAGAGCACCCGCCGTCCAATGCCTCCCCCCAACACCATATCGAGCATCTCAGCCACTGCGGGCGGCCCCGGGAAAGAAGGGAACAGCCGCTGTAATGTCACCCTCAGCCTATGATACATAAACACATCTAATGCCGACAGGGCTCCTCGTTCCCTCAGCTGATCTATGGAGATACATTTCCCATCCGGAAACAGGTCTCCTAACCTAGTGACACCTAACCGTTTCATAGTAGCTACATAATGTGCCTCGCTAGTCAGGGGAACGCCAGGAATAAATATCTGCGGAATTTCCGGTGAGTAAAGTACACTACCAATGGGCCCACGTCCCAAAAAAGACCAGGCCCAACATGTAAGCTCCACCAGGTTTCGAGGAGACCGAGAGCGGCTCGGAGCCATTAGGATGACCGACCGCAGCAACGCCGGTGATGCAGTTGACCTCTCTATCTCCACATGTCTGTGCTCCGTTGCCCTCCCGTACCAGTACCTGAGGTAACTAGCTTGTGCCGGTTTCATGTGACAATATCGCTGTGAAAATATCGGCATACAAACATTTCGCCATATTTTTGCAGCGATATTATCACATGGAACCTGCGGGGGACACCCCTGCAACTCCCATATATATTTAAACGGAGCGGGGGACACCCCCGCAACCCTCCACCCATTTACCCCAAAAGTTTTCGCCACCAAAAATATCGCCTATGGCCGTTCTCGACGACCATATGTACGCTGATATTTTTGGTGGCGAAAATATTACCTGATACCCTTGCGCCACTATGTAGTATAACTCAAAATTGGGCAGTGCCAAACCCCCCTCCCAAACCGGTGCCGTGAGCTGCCCCCAAGAAACCCGAGCTTTTTTACCCACTCATATGAAGTGCGCTATCGATGAACGAAGATCCCGAAAGTATTTTTGAGGGAACTTAATAGGCACATTTAGAAACACATATAGAAATTTAGGAAGGATAGACATCTTGACCACTGAAATCCTGCCGTATAAGTTAAGAGGGAGTGAGGCCCAACCTAGCATCGCCTTTTTAGCCGATTCTAGTGCCTCCACATAATCGCAGTATACACCACCTCCTCTTTTCTCGCTACTGTGACCCCCAGATATCGAGTGCTCTGTAGATCCCACTGGAATCCCCAAATATCCCGAAATTGAGATGCCCCACCCGTGAATGGGAAGATAACAGACTTACTGGCATTTATTTTAAGCCCCGAAAGTTCGCCAAAATGCTGAAGGTCCAGCATAATCTGGTCTAGGTTAATTTCAGGATGGCGGATGAACAGGACCATATTGTCTGCATACAACGAAATTACCACTTTATCGGTATGCAGTTGAACTCCCCAGTGTAGATGAAACTCCCTAACCCTTTCAGCCCAAGGCTCTATCGCCAAGGACCCCGCTCACTATACTTTACGGTATAGTGAGTAGGGGTTGCGGGGGAAACCCCTGCAGCCCCTGTAGTATGTAAGTGTGTTCGCATGAGAAAGGTGCAAACTTTTGGTAGTTCGCACCTTTCTCATGGGAACATTCCGGCCCGGCAAAATCAGCCGCGGCCGCATCACTTAGAATCAACTCAGAGTGGATGATCAGCTCTTTGTGGGCTATACTGGACACTGTTTACAACAGGCTGTTTCTAAGCAGACCTTGCCTAGGTGGATTATCCTCACTATTTCAGAATGCTACCGGTTGGTGGGTAAGGACCCTCCTGAGGGTTTGCAAGCTCATTCTACCAGGGGCATTGCTACTTCGACAGCCCTCCAGAGGGATCTGCCTTTGAGAAATATCTGTGGCGCTGCAACGTGGTCTTCCATACACACGTTTGTCAAGCATTACTCCCTGGATACTTCCCATGCTCAGGATGTTGCCTTTGGTAAGACAGTGCTTTACTCTGCCATTTAATTGGGTATGTCCCAAACCTACAAACTTTGCCTAAAAATGTTGCCTATGACCCATTCACGGCATACCTGGCTAAACACGCCTTGGTACTTAGAAAACCTCACGGCTGTGTTCCATTGGAGTAAAAAAAAAAAGAAAAATTCCTTACACCACTGTAAAATAAGCCAACTCTGAATAACGTTTTGGCTAATTATCACCCAGTAGCCAGCCTGTTAGTCAGACAAAATTGTAGGATTGGGGGGCTGCCGCCGCAAACGACTAAGGTACTGTCAGCATGCTTATTATACTGGACCGGTCAGCCTTCCACACGGTGGACTTTGAGATTCTTATTACCAGACTGTCATCAGTGGTACATGTCTCTGAGGAGGCCACGAGATGGTTTGTGTCCTTTTTTATCAGAATGCACCCAGAAGGTAAAAATGAGCGACTATGGGCCTCATTACACGGTAGGCGGTAAGGGTTTACCGGTACCAGTATTTTACTGGTACCGGTAAATCCTTACCGCTTTACTACGAGGTCCCTTTGCGGGTTGGGGATTTTAACGCCCGCTTTTTGCAGGCGTTAAAAACCAACCCGCAAAGGGACCCAGGGAACCAATTACGGTACCGCAATTTGCGGTGCCGTAATTAGCGCCTTCCCCATTCCCATTATGCCCTATGGGGCAAAAATGGGAATGGGGAAGGGCAATGGTGGAAGGGGGAATTACCGCCCCTCCAACCTTGGAATAGGGCGGTAATTCCCCTTTCCACCAAGGCGCTGCCGGTATTTTACCGGCATGAACCATGGCGCTAATTGCGCCATGATTCACCGCCTACCGTGTAATGAGGCCCTATGACTCTGAAACTGTTGGTTGAGTGTGGGGTACCCAAAGGGTCCTTACTGTCGCTCTTGTTGTTTAACATCTAGATTTGCATTTTGCTGAATATTCTATCGTAATTTGGTTTGTCATACCATTCATATGCTGATGACTCCTACATTTACGTGCGACTAAACCAACCAGCAGAAGCAATAGATACTGTTATCCTGTGCCACTAAGATTAAAGAATGGATGCTGGAAAACGAACGTCGACATACCCACCAAGTATGTGGATATTGTAAAAATTCTTGGCTGTATCTGGCAGTTTGGTATGATATGGCATTTATAACGTGCCTATACACAAGTGTTTCAAGGCGCGACGAGGCAAGGGAGGGGGAACAGAGGGAAGACTAGATAACGATCCTACTAGGCCAGGTGTCATTAAGATTGCGCGTACATGGGAAGGGGAAAGGGTAAAGTGCTGGTGGAGGGGACAGTGCAGTACATGGGATAAATAGAATAAACAATAAGTAAAAGTACGGCCAGCTCGTGGCAAGTGCAAGGGTAAGTGCAGACATCGGGGGTCAGGTGCTGGTAGTGGGACTGTAGGGTTACAGAAAACAGTCCCCAAATGCGGGGGTTGCCAGGAAGGCAGTGCAGGTGTGCGACTGACGGGGAGGGGCCTGGGCCTGAGATCAGAGGGTGGCCAGATAATCGGTATGAACTGCAATTTACAGGTTAATCGGATGGTGAAATCTGTATTTTCAACTAAGGCTGCTAAAACCAGTGATACCTCCGATTGTGGCAAAGGATCGGCCAATGGTGGTGGGAACATTAACAAATGCTAGGTTGGATTACTGTAATGCTCTTATTATGGGGGTGGCTCTACGTAGCTCAAAACGCAACTATTCGTTATTTTTTTCACTGAGCAGAAGAACTCCAATCTCCCAGTTTAGAAGACCGTTACATTGGCTCCCAGTATCTTAGAGTATTGTCTTTAAGAGGTACTATGCCTGCTATTTCATTCAAGGGACGGCACCAGCTTATCTGAGCGCAAAGATTTGTTTGTATCAACCCCATAGGCAGCTGTGCTCCTTAGATCGGCGAAATCTGCAGATTCCAAGTGTTGGAAAAGCCACATGGGGCAAATGAAGGTTCTCGGTCCTTGAATGTGGAATGCTCTTCCACTGAACCTCCAACTTCATGAATCCTTAATAATTTTCAGGAAACAATTGAAAATGTACCTATTTGTCTAGTATAGAAGTCACGAGTATTTCAAACCCCCAACAACATTGCGACAAATGTATAGATGAACATCCTGCACCCAGATGCATTCATGCTCGGTCCCTTCGAGGGTATGTGTGGTTTTAAATTCACAAATCAATCAGGTTTAGTATTCAACTCTTTTAAGGTCCACCTGGCGGCTTTATCAGCCTACACCACCTCTGAGTAAATATCCTGGTGGAAAGTTGCAGTCATTAAGGCGTTCATGGAAGGAGTAAAGAGACTGCACCCTCCAATTTCAAACCCGCAACCAGGCTGGGGATCTCAATGTAGTACTCACAAAGCTCATGAGACCTCTCCTTGAGCCTATGCAGAAGTCTTCTTTAACACCTGACATACAAGACTGCCTTCTTAGTGGTTATTACTTCCGAAGAGTTAGTGTAGGTGCAGGTCCTATTCTTTGTCATACACAAGGACAAGTTGGTTTTATGTACACATCCGAGGTTTTCACCTAAATTAATTTCCAAATTTCACGTGAACCAATCCATTGAGGTACCGGCTGTCTTCCAGGATCCAATAAGATCAGCTGAGAACAAACGCCTTAAACTAGATTTAAGGAGGGAGGTCCTTTACTATGTAAACAAGACCAGACCGCTTAGGAAAACAGTCCAACTTTTTGTCTCTGTAGCACCAGTTAGAGAAGGAGACTGCATTTCCAAAAATGCCATCTCTGGGTGGATAGTCGGATGCATACAGCTGTTACTCATTATCAAGCAAAACACTGCCTTTCACACCAAGAGTTCACTCCACAAGGGGTACAGGAACTACCTTGGCTTCCCGCTAGACACCATTTGCAAAGCAGCTACATGGAGCTCAGTGCATACTTTCACTCAGCATTACTGCATTTACACTCCTTCCAAAGCGGATACACAGGTGGGACAAGCGGTTCTAAAACATTGATTTGACGCTACACCGTCTCACAACCCACCATCTTCTCCTAACACACTGCTTGCGAATCTATGCATAGCATGTGATCTAAGATTCTCCAGCATGGATTCACATGCTCATGAATATTCCCCGTCGTCAGGCTGGGAATCCTCAGTAAAAGAAAAATCAGTTTCAGTTTAGTTTCTAAACTGTCTTTCTCCTAAGAACCAATCACTGAGCTCTGGGTCATACTGCCCCAGCCAATGACTGCCCTCCTCTGGCAGCCATCTTCAGATTTGTACTGCACGTTCAAGTGTTGAGTCCTCGTGCTTTGCTCTTAGAGCTTTTGCTGCGTTTTTGCTTTTTTTGAGAGTAAACTTTTCAGTCAATTGAGCCCTTGTGCTCTATTAACAGGGACCCGTTTTTCAGATTTTTCTTTGCCAATCAAGGGTGGTTTTTCATCTAGTTTCTTCTTGGAGGCTTCCAGAAGATTCTTCAGGCCTACACCGCATGGATCAGGTCGGAGGAGAAGGATGGCGCCCCTTCCCTTTTCAATCTGTGCTCCGACTGCAGTTTGCAGAATGTGTACATGGACGACAAGCATTCCCAGTGCCTTTACTGCTTGCACCCTACACATAAGGAGGAAGATTGCATGATTTGCCGTGACCTCGCAACGCGCACGATGAAGGATCAGTGCCAGCGACTGGAGTCGCAGCTGCAGGCTAAGGCCTCTACCCCGGACGGCACCTAGGGGCATGCCTCTGGATCAGGAAAGTCTGAGCAGGCTTCTAAGACCTTTGAGGGCGCCTCACCTGTGGGGGCCCAACCTAAGGCCAAGCACAGCGAGTCTGCTTCAGTCGGTCGCCGCTACCGTGTGTCCTGCAACGGTCAGGGGTGATTGCCCTCTCTATCGGCCTCCAGCCACCCCTCTAGGTTATCTTCAAAGAGTTAAGTCGGCTACCCCAGGGAAGCTGAGAAACGCCGGAGAAGACCAGGCCGGAGAAGGCAAAACAAGATGCGGTCACCAGGCTAAGAGAGACAAGGCGCCTGACAAGGCCCCGAAGGAGAAGGCCAAGCAGGGTAAGGTGCCCAAGGCGACCAAGAAGGACAAGGCCAAACTGGACAAAAAACAGACCCAACCTCTCTGTGAAGGCCCAAGTGCACCAGGCGAGGTAGTCTCCATCCAGGGGCATACATGCCCAGTCATCTTCGTGTGGTGGGGACAAGAAGGGGGCAATCCCATAGAACCACCATCCTTCTTTCTCATGGGATGCTCAGAAAGGATTTGTGGACCACAAGTGGCGCCAGGCTCATAAAAAGAGTTATGTATGGAGGTTGGTGTGAGTTAACATCTACCTGCACGTGCACTAGGTGTGGCTGGCCTTGTAAAGCAGCATCTGGGCCCATTAGCTCATGCACTAGGTGACTAGGCGTGGCCATCATGATGGAGGCGTGGCTACAAACCTGGCTATATAAGCCTCATCCTGGCATTGGTCCATGCTCTGCGTTACTTTGCTTCTAGCAACGTGACGCTCACTGTGACCCCCGCCTGCATTCTGCAAGGGAGAGATCGAGAAACCAGTAACTTACCCGGACCCGGCGACCACGACTTTCATCAGCTTCGGATCTCCATCACGCAGCTGAAAGAAAAGGAAGAAGAGAAAGCTTAGAACTCTGAGCTTCAAAGATGCTTCAAAGATGCGTGCCGCGCTCAAACTACTCTTGCGCGCACTTGGAAATCCACGCACCTGTGGCCGCGGCTCCAGTGTTCAGCTCACCTCACCGCCGCTTCTGTCTTCAGCACGCCTCTCTGCTGCTCTGGCGCCGCACCTTTCACTGTTACTCCAGTCGCGACTTCACCTAAAGAAAAAGACAAAAGAACATTAATCACAGAAGGAAAACAAACCGTGCAATAAAGTCGGACATTACAGAACAGACAACGCTCACCAAGGATCTCCCGGTGGACTGCAAGGAGGGGCTTGCCAAGGCCAGGACAGAAGTCTACTTTAAAATGCTACAGACACAAATGAAATTTGCTATTTGGTGCTGTTCACAGAAGATCAACCCCCTGAGAGTCACGGCTCCTTGAGCACTCCCATATGGGTGGAATGGGTCTACGGAATGGATGGAGTAGATCATGTGGATGAAGGGTCGAGTGGATGGAATGGATAGGACTAGTAGATTAAATGGATGTAACAGACGAAATGGATGAACAGACAGAGTAAATAAAATGGATAGAATATATGGTACAGATGGAGTGCTCGATCTCAAGCGCTTTACTGATAACCACCATATCACACTACCACGCTTACTCTCTCCTATACACCACCACTCAACTAGAACACAGCGATACTATGACACATTCGGTATAGCTGTTTTCATAATAACTCCCGCCACATACTCCTCATCATCCTAATTAAACACAGCTAGCTGAGCACACACTGCTAGTTTAAGAGTCTCCTCAGGCCTAACACAGCCAGAAATCAGTCTGGGTGTCCACCCTCCAGAATGAACACATACAACTGACCTCCCCACCACCACACATACCACTAAGAAGCAGCTATCATGCAACTGCCACACCGGATGCACACATATCCGGTGCACCCATGCACCTTATGACTCTCTACTGACTTGAACTATGGTTCCAGAGGGCGTTCAACCTACCAGCGCTTTGAGATCATACCAATGATAAATAAGGCGCCATATAAATGTCAAGTAACATAACATATATACCTGATAAGGCTCTGTAGATTTCAGATGTGTCCACTCCAGGAGTTCCTAGACGCCCGTTGGGTTCAGGTGTTCGGAGGCTTCCAGGACAGGATCACGCTCGACTAGGAGTTACGTCGGGCGATACGGTGGTGGGGCATGTGACTTCCAGAGCCCCCCGTACCAGGAGACTGTCCCAACAGACGCTTCTCTAGAAGGTTGGGGAGCCCACACCGGACCGCTTCATGCCAGAGGCCTGTCGCTGCTGGTAGAGAAGACAATGCACATCAATTTACTGGAGCTACAGGCTGCCTTTTGTGCGCTTCAGGTAGTTTCTTCCGTCCCTCAAGGGTAAAGAGGTGAGGGTCTTCACGGACAATACCACCGCATTGTTTTAGATCCGGAAGCAGGGGGACACCAGATCCCCAGCGCTCTCCAAGGAGGCGCAGGACTTGTGGCACTGGGATGTTCCTCATTCCGTTTCACCTGGCAGGAGTAAAGAACACCATCACACTCTCAGCAGGGAGCTGTGCTCTTGCCACGAGTGGGAGCTTTGACAGTATCAAGTGGACAACCTTTTCCTCAAATGGGGCAGTCCCCAGATTGATCTGTTTGCGGAGATGAACACTGCACTGCAAGAGCCGGAGGTTCGCCAGCAGGTTCCCCCAGCATGGAGGACGCATACTCCTTCCCTTGTGAAGAACTGTTACTGTACACGTTCCCACCGTTGCCTCTGCTACTTCGACTAATCCGTTAACTCAGACGGTACCAGTGAAGGATGATTCTTGTCGCACCAGCGTGGCAGAGGCAATCCTGCCCTCCTGTTGCTCCTTGATTTATCCGCAGCATTTGACCTGGTGGACCATAAGACACTCGGCCATCATCTCTCCGCGGCTGCAAACTCTTCCCCAAAGGCTTGTGCTTGGATCACTTTGTTTCTTCCGGAAGAGCTATGAAAGTCTTCTCCAACTCAGGCGGTGCCCATCCAAGTCACATTAAATGTGGAGTCCCACAAGGCTCGTGCATTTCGCCTACCCTCGACAACCTATTCACGAGGCCACTGTTCAACATACTGGACGCACTGGGCATCTCATACACTAATTATGCTGATGACACCCAAGTGCTTATCCTCCTTTTTGGTGATTAGAAGTCCGATAGGAACACCCTCAACTCCATCTACCCTACTATCCAAACTTGGATGGCAGAAAACTGGTTGTGCCTCAATGGTGAGAAAACCAGGCTTCTGTTAATGGGATCCACGGCCAACCTGAGTAAATTGGTCAAACAATATAGTTCCTTGACAATATTCCCATTAATGTATCCCAAACAGTCAAAACCTTGGGTGTCTACCTGGAGTCTAACCTTTCGATGAACAGACAGGTTAATGCGATTTCCTCCTCATCAGTTTACCATTCCAAACTGCTTAATGCAGCCAGACCCTTCTTATCTCAACAAAATTGCCTTACCATTGCAAGGGCAATAACTGGATCAAGATTAGATTACTGTAATGCCCTTTTTGTAGGGACTTCTGGAAAAAGTATCTCCAAACTCCAAATGGTACAAAACAATGCCCTTAGGACTGCCACCGGTATTTCCAAACGGGACCACATCTTGAAGGTCAGGAGGCAGGTTCACTGGCTCCCTGTCAAAGAAAGGATTGTCTTCAAAACACTTGCCCTCACGCATAAATGCGTTCATGACCGGGAACCTCCCTATTTGGTCCAAAGACTAGCTAAACCAATCACAACTAGGCCCATCAGACTGGCCTACATCAATCGAATTTCCTTTCCTAAGACCAGGAGGGTTTGTGCAGGCGGTACTAGCTTCCCTACCCTGGCCGCATTGCACTGGAATTCTTTACCCACTCACATTAGGAGGATTGATACTCATTTAGCCTTCCGCAAAGCAATAAAAATGATGCTATTGTATGAATCCTCTACCCCGCCGGTATTGCTTCCATGAACTCCTGACATCCCGCCATAGGTGGCCGTATGCCAGCGTTAGCCATCATGTAACCCTCATGCAATGTATTATGTGCCAAGATGTAACCAACTATGTATGTATTTCAATTAACCACCTGTAATAGTAACTAAAACTACTGATGGGCTGCCTTCACTGTAACCCTAATTAAGCCTACTTACTATCTCTTGCAATAGCACCTCGATGCCTATGGGCTGCAGTGCGCTCTACAAATCCAAAACATAAATATTGTTGGGTAGCCTGATGGCAATTTTAGCATGTGAACATAAGCGTTGAACTAGCAGGGGTCCCATCCTTGTATCAGGTGGTACCAAGCTAGTTCTTAGCTTTTACTGCATGCATATTGCTCTTTGCCTATTCTTTGATTGTCAGACTTAGATAGACCTGCTACCACACTGGTTCCTATTTGTCTGCATAGTGTTTTCTGTCTATTCTTTGATTGTCAGACCTAGATAGACCTGCTACCACACTGATTCCTATTTGTTTGCATAGTGTTTTCTGCCTATTCTTTGATTGCCAGACCTATATAGACCTGCTACCACACTGGTTCCTATTTGTCTGCATAGTGTTTTCTGCCTATTCTTTGATTGTCAGACCTAGATAGACCTGCTACCACACTGGTTCCTATTTGTCTGCATAGTGCTTTCTGCCTATTCTATGATTGTCAAACTTAGACAGACCCTGTGACCATACTAGTATTTACCTGCACAATTGTACAATTGTTTTTAGCCTAATCTGTGATTGCACCTGACCCTGCCTTTGCAGCTCATAGCATATCTGCACCTGTCTAGTTAGCCCATGTCCAGTACCATGCCTAATCTGCATACGTCTAAGCCATTGTAGTTTACAGTACAATCGTACGTGCCCAGTCCACCTAACTCCCAGTACACTATCTAAACTAAACATGTCCATGTAAGGCCAGATCCTAGACTAACTCGTACTAATATACTTAGTTACTCAGTGCCCGCTACTATAATGAAAACCTCCCAAAAATAAACAGTACACTTTGCATTTAGCCTCCTCACCATCATGGCACTTGCATCCACTGCCTCTTGCCCACCTAAAGATAGAAACATGAGACTAAGGGCTAGACTGTCATATCTACATGAACCATCATCCTACCGCACATTTAGGGGCTATAACAACCTAACCAACCCAATGAACAAACGCTCACAACACCCAAAGCCCGCTCCTCCACCCCTAGGCGCCTCACCCACTAAGCGGCTAATATCTCAATTAGCTACTTCAATTAAAAAGATGCAACCACCCATTACCACACCAACTAGCTCCCTTTCACTAACCAGATCCCTCATTAATGCTAGAACTATGGTAGCCCACCCCACCGAGATCTAAGATACCCTAACCAATGAGGATCTAGACCTGCTGTTCATAACTGAAACTTTGCTCCATGAGGCTGCTGGCCCTGCTATTATGCTAGCAATACCAGACGGCTACCAACTGCTAAGAGTTGACAGACCTAATACTAAAGGAGGTGGCTTAGCTATTACCCACAAAGCCAACCTACCTATCAGACTAGTCACTACTATGCCATTTCAGTCCTGTGAACTTCTCACTGCCAAACTCCAACTCTCATGTAACCGCACTCTCACTATCTATGTGATCTACAGACCACCTGGACCACTAGGAACTTTCGAGGATGACCTAACTAGTATCCTGACTAACAATACCAAAGATCACACGCAAATCCTACTATTAGGAGACCTCAACCTGGGCTTTAAGGACTGTAATGACAAACATGCTACAACTATCGCCACACTACTGCATGATTATGGATTAACGCAAAAAGACATTAGCCCTACACACTCTAAAGGCAGGACCCTAGATTGGGTCGCTGACTTGAACTGAAACATCAGTATCACCAGCATAACTCCTCAAATATGGACAGACCACCATTTAATCTCATTCTCTGCCTCACTTGACCTTACCCACCCTAAACCCATAATTATGGCCGCGCCTTTCCCCACTAGAAGTAAAAAAGACATTACAGTAGAACAACTCCTTCCACACCTTCTCCCCACCCTTAACAATTTAGACAATATCACAGACCCGACCTTACTTGTGAAAACTTATAATAGCACTATGACCAAGACACTACATCTGATTGCCCCCACCAAAATCCATAAAGGCAAACAACTTTCACACTTGAAGAACTGGTTCACACCTGAATTGAAAGACCTCAGAATTCAAAAAAGAAAATTGCAATCAATCTGGCGACACTCGCCTACTGAGGAGAACAAAATTAAGTTAACTATCCACGCCAAACAGTACAAAAAGGAAATTATTAACACTAACAAGAATACTTACAATGACAGAATAGCCAAAGCTAAATCTGACACTAAGGAATTATTCTCCATCCTCCGGGAAATGGAATCACCCATTCCGCAAACTGATAATACTCCCAAAAATAAGATCTGCTGCACTAATATTCAAAATGCCCTTGCAGGAAAAATTAGCTCTCTTCAAACTAAAATTGCAACCAAAAAAGCTGCATTGCTATTGCCAGCGGAGCCTACTCCTATGGTAGAGCCTTCCCTAAACAAGACTAATAACACTCCTCACCCTTTTAGCTTCAAACAAATATCTATACTAGAGGCAGAAAAAATGGTACTCTCTCTAAAGCCTTCTAATTGTAAAGGAGATAACTGGCCCACCCAAATCATAAAAGATGCTGCGAGAGACCTAGCTCCCTTCATCTCCAAACTGATTAACGCCTCCTTTAAGACTAAGCTAGTGCCCAACAACCTTAAACAGTCTTGGGTCCTACCCTTGCTAAAAAAACAAACCCTTTACCCTTCCATCCCGACTAATTACAGACCCATCACTACTGTCCCATTCTTACTTAAAATCATCGACATGGTAGCCTACTTGCAAATTCAGGACTACCTTGAAACCAACTGCCTTCAAGATTCACGACAATCCGGCTTCCTCCCCCTTCACGGCACTGAAACAGCCCTGATTGACCTTAAGACTCAAATTGACGAGTTGAAGGATAATGGAAAATCAGCTATGCTACTCCTCTTTGACCTCTCGGCAGCCTTTGCCCTGGTAGATCATGCAGTATTATGCAATCACCTTGGCTCCGCTGCCCACTTTTCAAGTAATGCCATAACCTGTGTACAATCCTTCCTTGCTAACAGGACAATGAGAGTCTTCTCCCCCCTAGCAGCTGCTGATCCCATACAAGTCTCCTGCGGCGTCCCCCAGGGATCATGTGTGTCTCCCACTATGTACAACATCTTTACCAAACCTTTGTTTGACAAGTTGGACAGACTGGGTGTCATCTACACGAACTATGCAGATGACACTCAGATCCTTATCCCCCTTTCGGGTAACTTCCTGGAAGACTCAGCTTTGGTAAACAAGATATATATATCTCCTCATTCAGGCATGGATGGCATCCCATGGCCTC
This sequence comes from Ambystoma mexicanum, assembly GCF_040938575.1. Lineage (NCBI taxonomy): Eukaryota > Metazoa > Chordata > Amphibia > Caudata > Ambystomatidae > Ambystoma > Ambystoma mexicanum. The sequence goes on along the minus strand of NC_090926.1, from coordinate 318,251,875 downwards.
TGCCTGAATGATTACAAAACAGAGATTCTGATCCTCGGCACAGAGACAGCGATTAAAAAACTTGACCCGAAATATGCTTCGTTTAACATTGGCAATAATGTCATCAAAATGTTGCCTTCAGTCAAAACCTTGGGGGTTTATTTGGACTCAGCACTCACTCTTAAGAAACAAATAAATTCCCTAGCTTCCTCCACAGCCTATACTTGTAAACTGATCCGAGCATGTAGACCATTCCTAACAGAGGCTAGCTGTATTACCTTAGCTAATGCACTTATCATATCCAGATTGGACTACTGCAATGCACTATATGCGGGATCTAACAAGTATATCCTTAAACTCCAAACACTCCAAAATAATGCTCTTAGAGTAGCCTTAAACATTCCTAACAGAGCCCATGTCTCTACTTCCAGAAGGAACATCCACTGGCTAAAAATTAAAGACAGAATTACCCTCAAAGTTCTCTCACTCACGTCCAAAGGCCTTAACAGCGCTTTGGCGTGAGGTGCTTTATAAATCAATAAAATACAAATACAAATACAAATAACAATATAGTTCCTCCCTACCTAGCGAATAGAATTAACAAAAGAATCTCAAACCGCCCCACAAGAATGACTAACGCTTATACACTGATGGTTCCTAGATACAAAAAGAGCACAGCTGGCGGTGCTAGCTTTCCAGTCATAGCAGCCCAAACATGGAACAAACTCCCCTTAGAACTTAGAAAGGACCAACCTTATCCAAGTTTCAGGCGCAAGATCCTTTCATGGATACGATTGAATGACATCTAATGTAATCACCCTCTCCCACCAGAACCACTCGTACTGAGTGTCACCCCCGTCTATGCCCTTTGTTAAACCTGACCCCCTATAGGGACTTCTGTCTACTAATGCTAGTATCTAAGAATCTCACTGGATCCTCTGGGACTACAATACTTTGGCGGCTGATTGTTACTTAGCACTTCATGCTCCTGACACCTGGCAATAATTGTTACTTAGCACTTTATGCTCCTGACACTTGGCATTAATTGTATTGTATAGCATATTCAGACTGTAACGCGGCTGAACTGTCCCACTGCCTATTCTGTTTTCTATTGTAACTAAGTTCTCAAGTTTCCTTATAATGCTTGCGCCCGGCTACCTGCGGGTTCGGTTTTTGCACTATATCAAATAAACAAACAAACAAGCAATCTCACTTCTGACACCATATGAAAAAACAAAATGTCCAAAGTTCCTTAGATGGCGGGGTATTTTCCTGATCCCTCTACACCACTTGTGTTGCTCTCTCCCCACTAGATTCAGGGTCTGGGTGCCCCCTCTTTCTGTTTTTTTTTCTTAATTGTGCCTCTGCCTACCTTAGGTTTCTTTGTCCCACACCTTCACTTAGCTTTCTGGGGTATCTGTTACCCCTCTCTTCTACTTGTGATTCTCTCAGCTCTGACCCTTATCCTCCTCAAGTTTCTCTGGTTCTCGTTACCCTTTTCTTTCTCATGTTCAGTCTTTCTCTCTGAGCCTCTGTGACCATGTACTTCACTTAGCTCTCTCTGTTCCCCTCGACCTAGGCAACCCGCACACGTTCCACTTTGCAGGGTCTGCTCCCGTGAGACTATGGGCCTCATTACACGGTAGGCGGTAAACCATGGTGCAGTTAGCACCATGGTTCATGCCTGTAAAATACCGGCACCGCCTTGGTGGAAAGGGGAATTACCGCCCCATTCCAAGGTTGAAGGGGCGGTAATTCCCCCATTCCCATTTTTGCCCCATAGGGCATAATGGGAATGGGGAAGGCGCTAATTACGGTACCGCAAATTGCGGTACCGTAATTAGCTCCCTGGGTCCCTTTGCGGGTTGGTTCTTAACGCCTGCAAAAAGCAGGCGTTAAAATCCCCAACCCGCAAAGGGACCTCGTAGTAAGGCGGTAAGGGTTAACGGTCACCGGTTCCATTACCGCTGACCGTTAACCCTTACCGCCTTCCGTGTAATGAGGCCCAATGTCTCCTTGGCAGCGCTCCTCCCCGCCAACCGGTCTTATAGATGGGATACGAGCGATTCTCTGACTCGTTGTGGCATTCTCTCGCCCTTCTGCTCTCTTGTTAGGAGCAGAGGATTCACTCCTTCATCAGCACCTGGTTTTGGCGTTCGTTCGTGGGCGCCGGGGCCACCATGTCCTTGGTGTGGTTGTGCCTCCAGGTAAACTTAGCTTTGGTTGGTATTGGCTTCTCAGCCCCAGTATGCCTCCTTATCGGGACAGTGGCTTCTCCCTTCAGCGTTTGCCTCTGCCCCTTGCTGACATACTCTCGTCGGAGCCTCTCCTCTGCATGTGGATTCTCCTCCGACACTCAAAGGGTTAGCCCTTCATTCACCCTCCTGTAATGACAGAGGGCCTAATGTTCACCATAGGTTGTCGAACAGGTGTTAAGTTCATCATTATCTTGAGCCAAGCACAGAGAGGTCTTGTCCGTATTATCTTAAGCCACACACATAGATGTATTATCAGTATTACTGACTCCAATGTAGGCAGATAATATCTTGCGTATAGGGAGTTCCTCATGGGAATGTGAGTCCTTGTCCCCTGAAGGAGTCACTTCAGTGAGATCCCGCTTACCCAAACCTCTAAAGAGGATTTTGCTTAGCGGGCTCACCTCCCTGGCCTCAAAGGGGGTGACTCCTCCTATGGAAGAAGGGACGAAGTCTCCAGATATGTCACATACAGCATACAGGTGCATTGGACTACTAATCCTGTGATAATGATTTGTTATTTATATAGCGCTTTTGCCAAAGTGCTGTACAGAGATCATATTTACACTCAATTTTCGCTCAAGTGAAGTTGGTACTCATTTTTTGACGTCAGAAGGATGAAAGGCTGAGTTGGCCTTGCCAAAATCAAACCTGCAGTTTGAACGGATTGTGTCCTCCAACGTATTCCTCATCTATGACATGTAATCTTCACAGATGTGCTGCTTGGGAAATTTTTTCGCCAGAGGGCGTCCTTGCGTCGATGGCGTTGGGTCGATGTCCCTCGGAGGCCTACGTCGAGGGTGAGGTCATCGGATGTTATCAGTAGTACGCACGACGCCTGTAGCCTCAGTTCTGTTTTTTCCGCAAACGTGTTTGCTTCGAGAACTCGGCACGCCTCGTGTCTTCTACTTAGTATTGTGCTTCGATTATGCCTTCTTCTTCCACCCCGACGACCCTGCAGTCTGGCTTCAAGAAATGTCCGGACTGCGGGTCCTAGATGTCCATCACGGACCCGCACTGTATCTGCTTGTGGTGCCTGGGCGAGGACCATGCCTTGGACGACTGCTCGAAGTGTCAGTCGTTGACTGCTAAGGCCTTGCAGGAGCGTAAGGGGAAGTTAAAGATAGTCTGTGTTTCCAAACCCCGTAAATCCAAATCGGGTGGTATGTTGACCGACAAGTCGAGAGAGTCTCCTCGTCGGAAAACGTCCAGATGATCTAGGTCCCGGAGTGATTCGTGCCCATCGTCCTCTTCGTCGAGGCGGTCCCAGAAGTGGCATCAGCGTTCGCCTTCCTTGTCGGATGACGGCTACCCGAAAACGATGTCTTGCCCCACTAAATCCTCTACCCCCGAGGAATGGGAGGCTTTTTGGGAGCAAATGTTGCAGATTTTTCAGTCTCACGGCACAGTTCCGTCCGCGCCCTCGGTTGGAGCTGGCAAGGAACAGTCTCGGTCCGATGTTCGTGCACTCTCGGGCCTGGGCATTCGGCGCGATTAACATCGGGAGCCATCGAGGCACCGTTCGGACAAGGCTTCAGGGGATTGACAGAGACGTGCCAGGTGCAAGTTGCGGTCTTCGTCTCCCACGAAACCGCCGAAGCCTGTGAAGCAGTGGAAGAAAGTATCGACGCCATTGGTGCCGTGTCCATTGAGTGAGTCTGTCAGGTCTTTCCCTGAGGTCAGACCTTTGAAGCCTTCGAAGTCTTCGGTGCCTTTTTCAACCTCAACGCCGTCGGAGAAGTCAACGCCTACGGTGCCTGCTGGGCAGAATTTGCCGTTGGAAGCCACTGTGAATGTTGAACCTCCAAGGAAGTCTCTTGCTAAATCTGTGAAGCCTGTTCCTGATAAGAGGTGCACTCCTCTCCCTAGGAAGGAGTTTTTCCAGTCTCATCATTATGAAGATGATGATGAGGAGAGGTCTGATGGGGAGTTTGTCCTTTTAGTCTTCCTTATGGGACGCCTAATGCTCCGGATTGTCTCATTGATGAGGACAGTCGGATTGAGAATCTGCGTCAGTCCTTACATGATGCCAGTGGCCTCGACACATCTCCTGAGATGGAATTTGGGAAACCAGAGCCTGGTGAGCATGCCAATTCTTCCTATAGGAGACTGATGTTACTGAGTACCTGGGTTGGTCCAGGGCTCAGGTTGAGTATGATCAGGATGACCTTACTGACATCTTGGATCAGGGTCCGTCCACTGACCCGGTGTTGCCATTTCATGTGGCTTTACAGAAAAGGGTGGCTGCTACTTGTATTTCCCCGGAATCTCTTCCGGCTGTTAACAAGTCAAGGAAATACTGCCCATCCAGTAGTGACCCCGGCTACCTGTCCACCCACCCCACTCCCGAATGTTTGGTGGTTCAGGCTGCTACGGCCACCTCGAAGCAGGCTGCGTACCCTACCATACCTCCGGATAGGGACGATAAACGCATGGATGGATGGGCCTGCAAGGTGTTTTATGCTGGGAGTATGGCCCTGAAGTCGGCCAACTCCTCCTGTCCCTTAGCAAAATTTTCGCACACTCTATGGAATTGTATTTCCCTTGCGGCTGAGCATATTCCAGAAGGGGAGGAAAGGGATGGCTTTCTTGCTATTGTCAAAGATGGCAAGGATGCCATGTGTGAATCCCTTCAATCTGGGTTGGACACTGCAGATAGTGTCGCAAGGTCTATGGCTACGAGCACCGTCATGCGCAGATTTGCGTGGTTGCCGAAGTCCGGTTTTGCACCCGATATGCAGGCCCATCTTCTCAACATGCCCTTTGACGGGTCGCATCTTTTTGGCAGCAAGGCTGACGAGAGCCTTGAAAAGTTGCAGTCCTTCAAGGCAGCCGCCAAATCTTTGGGTGCGGCTGTCATACAACCTCTGCCTTTTCTTCCTAGGGGACAACAATGGAGGGGTGGTTCCTTTTCGCTATTACTCCTCATTTGGAAAAGCGAGGGGGGTGCCCAGTCAAAGGGGCCTCCGTAGAGGCACTCATGGTGGACGAGGTAGGGGTGCCAAAGCCGCTCAGGCAGCTGCCTCTTTGCCTTCCGGCGCTGCCACTGCCGTTCTTAAACAGCTCTGAGGCCATGACTCATTGTTCTCTGGTGGGGGGGCAGACTGTTGCAGCATCTATAAGAATAGTGAGTTACTACTTCAGATGTGTCGGCTCTGGATACAATTGCCCGCGGTTACTGCCTTCCTTTTCTCCATTGGCCTCATGACCATCCACCGGAGAAACACTCTGAAGGTTCCGCATCCGCTCCTGTTGCAGGAGATTTTCACCCTGCTGGAGAAAGGTGCTATAGAACCAGTGCCTGTGGCGGAGTGGAACAAGGGTTGGTATTCCCCTTATTTTTTGATACCCAAAAAGTACGGGGGACTGAGTCCCATCTTGGATTTACGATGCTTGAACAAGTTCCTCAGGAAGGACAAGTTCAAGATGGTCACTCTTTCTCAGATCCTTCAGGCCCTCCAACTTCAGGATTGGTTGGTGTCATTGGACCTGCAGGATGCTTATTTTCATGTGCCGGTCCATCTCAAGCACAGAAAATACCTCAGGTTTGCAGTTGGCGGATCTCACTACCAGTTTCGGGTCCTGCCTTTCAGGCTCACCTACGCCCCGAGGGTCTTCACCAAGCGCATGGTGGTGGTGGCAGCGCATCTCAGGAGAGGGGGATTCACATTTACCCCTACCTGGATGATTGGCTGATCAGGGTGCATTCTCCTGAACAAGCCTTGGATCATCTCAGCAGCACCTGCCACTCCCTTCACAAGCTGGGATTCTCCCTCAACTTCAAGAATTCGCATTTGACACCACCCCAACGGCTCCAGTACATAGAAGCTGTTTTGGACACTTCCCTGGGGATGTGCTCGCCACCGAAGGTGAGGGCTCATCACATTCTTCAGATGGTCACAATGTTTCAACAAGCCCATAGTCTTCCAGCTTTCGAATTCTTAAGGTTGCTCGGCCTTATGGCATCCTGCATTTTTCTGGTGCCAGAGGCCCGCTTGAGAATGTGATTCCTTCAGTGGGCTCTAAGGACTCAATGGCCCCAGTTCTCGGGCAAGATGTCAGATCTCCTTCATGTTCCATTCTCGGTCTCACAGGACCTTCTATAATGGTGGGCCGACGAGAAAAATCGGGGGAAGAATGTCCTAATCATGACGGACAACATAGTGGCAATGCATTACCTCAACAAGAGAGGGGGTGAAGGGTCACTACCTCTGTGCAGGGAGGCAATGCAGCTTTGGTTCTGGGCAATAAGCGAGGGTATGTCCCTTTCGGCGATTCATCTGGTCTGACACGGAGAACATGGCAGCGGATTCTCTGAGCAGGCAGGGTGTGGTCTCCCATGAGTGGGAGTTAGCTCAGAAAGTCCTTCAAGAGATCTTCACCCTTTGGGGAACCCCACAGGTGGACCTGTTCGCGACTGGTGCCAATTGGAAGTGTGAAAGGTACTGCTCAAGCGAATTTCCCCTGAGAGGAGCTCTAGGAGACACGCTCGTAGTGGAATGGCTCTTCCCGCTTCTGTAAGCGTTTCCTCTGATCCCCGTTATCCCTCAAGTTCTCATGAGGTTGCGACGGTTCAGGACCCGCATAATCCTCACTTCTCCAGATTGGGCTAGGAGAGTGTGGTACCCAGACCTTCTAGATGTGTCCATTTGTCCTCCAATGCGTCTTCCCCAAAGAAAGGATCTTCTGTCGCGGGACAAAGGTCAGGTTCTCCATCCCGAGGTCAAGACTTTCAACCTTCACGCATGGTTTCTGAGAGGTTGCGATATAAGGATTGGGACCTCCTGGATGACGTGATGGAGGTGTTGCTTTCGGCTAGGCGGACCGCAACAAAGTCCCTGTACCTTTGCCGCTGGTGTAAGTTTTATGACTGGTGCAGACGAAAGAAAGTGGATACTTTTCAGTGTTCGATTCCGGAGGTTCTCGCCTTATTACTTTCTTTGGCCCTCAGGGGTCTTCAGGTGGGCACCATTAAAGGTTATTTGGCAGAGCTGTTTATCTTTAAGCGCTCTTCAGAGGAATGCTCTTATTTCAAAATTCCACTGTTCACTCCGTTTTTGAAAGGGCTCACGAATGTGTTCTCATTGTCACCGTTTCAGATGCCGGTCTGGGACCTTAATTTGGTTCTAAAATTTCTGATGGGTGCTCCGTTTCAACCCTTGTACTCTTGCCCTTTAAGGTTGCTGACCCTTAAAACTGTTTTCTTAGTTGGAGTTACATCTGCTAGAAGGGTGAGCGAGTTGCAGGCACTGTCTTCTAAACCACCCTTTACTTTGTTCCACAAGGACAGGGTTGTATTGAGAGTACGCCCGTGCTTTCTCCCTAAGGTTGTGTCCGAATTTTATTTGCGTCAGAAGGTGGTACTCCCAGCTTTCTATTCTCCTCCTCATCCTAGTAAGTAAGAGGAATGGCTTCATAGGTTGGATCCTAGAAGAGCCTTGAGCTTTTATCTATACAGAATGTCAAAACTCATAGGTTTTGTACGATCGGACCAAAAAAAAAAAGTTCTGACCGTACAAAAACCCAAAAAATGCTACCACCAAAGGTTTGAACACCAAAAGTTCGAACCTTTGGTGGTAGCATTGCAGGTAAGTAAAAAAGACTGCAGGGTTGTCCCCCGCAACACCCCGCTCACTATATTGTGTGGCATAGTGAGTGGGGTGTTGCGGGGGACACCACTGCAGCACACCTGCACAAAAAAAATGAAAACAAAAACGGCGGGTTGCAGGGGTGTCCCCCCGCAACACCCCGCTCACTATACTTTATTTTATTTTTCTTTTTTTTTATTGGCATTTCGCTTAACAACACAAACAATTAACCAGACAACCAACCCTACCCCCACCCATCCCGGTACACACGTGAAGGTAACACAAGAAAACCAGAAGCAGTCTGGTTAACAGGACCAATGTCCTTCTGAGAACTCTCCCAGTCCAGTCTCCAAGCCGACGGTGCCACATAGTCCAAAGTGCCCATTCCTCAGATACAGTTCTAGAGAGTGAGTGGAGACCGCACCCCAAGACCTGGCTGAACAGGAGACCCCTGCCCAGCAGGAGACCCAGGACTCTCCCTTCCCGGCTGGCTGAGGAGGTATAACGTATATGCATCCCACATCCGACTGTCACCCCGACAGTTCCCTCTCAACACATCCCATCTAGTTTCCATATCATTGCAATATAATACGTCCTTTGACCATTGGGCAATTGTCTGACTCTGCTTTCTTCCCCACCCCATAGCCACACAGCGTTTTGCCAGAATTAAGAGAAGACCTATCAGTTTCCTAGTCCCTTTGGGTATCTGCTCCATGTATCCTAATAGGGCCATCACAGGATTTGGCGCAAGCCGTTACCCCGCAATATCACCAATCACCACAAACACCTGTTGCCAGAAATGCCCCAACTCGTCACACTCCCAAGCCACATGGAGAAAACCTGCCATCTCCTGTCCGCATCTAAGACAGGCCCCCGACCTCTGAGGAAAGTAATCTTTTAGCTGGGCCGGAGAATAGTAACACTGATGCAAAAACTTAAAATGGATCAATTTAAAGTTCGAGTTAACCGCCCCCTTCTTGGTCATCTCACAACAGTACTCCCATATATTTGCAGGTATTTCCCTTCCCAGCGACCTCTCCCACAATTGTTTTGATGACCTCCCAACATCTGGCCTAGCCTTCACGCCTAATCCGTACAATTCGGAGAGCACCCGCCGTCCAATGCCTCCCCCCAACACCCTATCGAGCATCTCAGCCATTGCGGGCGGCCCCGGGAAAGAAGGGAACAGCCGCTGTAATGTCACCCTCAGCCTATGATACATAAACACATCTAATACCGACAGGGCTCCTCGTTCCCTCAGCTGATCTATGGAGATACATTTCCCATCCGGAAACAGGTCTCCTAACCTAGTGACACCTAACCGTTTCATAGTAGCTAGATAATGTGCCTCGCTAGTCAGGGGAACGCCAGGAATAAATATCTGCGGAATTTCCGGTGAGTAAAGTACACTACCAATGGGCCCACGTCCCAAAAAAGACCAGGCCCAACATGTAAGCTCCACCAGGTTTCGAGGAGACCGAGAGCGGCTCGGAGCCATTAGGATGTCCCAAACCTACAAACTTTGCCTACAAATGTTGCCTATGACCCATTCCCGGCATACCTGGCTAAACACGCCTTGGTACTTAGAAAACCTCACGGCTGTGTTCCATTGGAGTAGAAAAAAAAAAAGAAAAATTCCTTACACCACTGTAAAATAAGCCAACTCTGAACCATAAAGTTTTGGCTAATTATCACCCAGTAGCCAGCCTGTTAGTCAGACAAAATTGTAGGATTGGGGGGCTGCCGCCGCCAATGACTAAGGTACTGTCGGCATGCTTATTATGCTGGACCGGTCAGCCTTCGACACGGTGGACTTTGAGATTCTTATTACCGGACTGTCATCAGTGGTACATGTCTCAGAGGAGGCCACTAGATGGTTTGTGTCCTTTTTTATCAGAATGCACCCAGCAGGTAAAAATGGGCAACTATGGGCCTCATTACACGGTAGGCGGTAAGGGTTTACCGGTACCAGTATTTTACCGGTACCAGTAAATCCTTACTGCCTTACTACGAGGTCCCTTTGCGGGTTGGGGATTTTAACCCCTGCTTTTTGCAGGCGTTAAAAACCAACCCGCAAAGGGACCCAGGGAAATAATTACGGTACCGCAATTTGTGGTGCCGTAATTAGCGCCTTCCCCATTCCCATTATGCCCTATGGGGCAAAAATGGGAATGGGGGAGGGCAATGGTGGAAGGGGGAATTACCGCCCCTCCAACCTTGGAATAGGGTGGTAATTCCCCTTTCCACCAAGGCGGTGCCGGTATTTTGCCGGCATGAAGCATGGCGCTAATTGCGCCATGGTTCACCGCCTACCGTGTAATGAGGCCCTATGACTCTGAAACTGTTGGTTGAGTGTGGGGTACCCAAAGGGTCCTTACTGTCGCTCTTGTTGTTTAACATCTATATTTGCATTTTGCTGAATATTCTATCGGAATTTGGTTTGTCATACCATTCATATGCTGATGACTCCTACATTTACGTGCGACTAAACCAACCAGCAGAAGCAATAGATACTGTTATCCTGTGCCACTAAAATTAAAGGATGGATGCTGGAAAACGAACGTCGACATACCCACCAAGTATGTGGATATTGTAAAAATTCTTGGCTGTATCTGGCAGTCTGGTATGATATGGCATTTATAACGTGCCTATACACAAGTGTTTCAAGGCGCGACGAGGCAAGGGAGGGGGAACAGAGGGAAGACTAGATAACGATCCTACTAGGCCAGGTGTCATTAAGATTGCGCGTACATGGGAAGGGGAAAGGGTAAAGTGCTGGTGAAGGGGACAGTGCAGTACATGGGATAAATAGAATAAACAATAAGTAAAAGTACGGCCAGCTGGTGGCAAGTGCAAGGGTAAGTGCAGACATCGGGGGTCAGGTGCTGGTAGTGGGACTGTAGGGTTACAGAAAACAGTCCCCAAATGCAGGGGTTGCCAGGAAGACAGTGCAGGTGTGCGACTGACGGGGAGGGGCCTCGGCCTGCGATCAGAGGGTGGCCAGATAATAGGTATGAACTGCAATTTACAGGTTAATCGGATGGTGAAATCTGCATTTTCAACTAAGGCACCTAAAACCAGTGATGCCTCCGATTGTGGCAAAGGATCGGCCAATGGTGGTGGGAACATTAACAAATGCTAGGTTGGATTACTGTAATGCTCTTATTATGGGGGTGGCTCTACGTAGCTCAAAACGCAACTATTCGTTATTTTTTTCACTGAGCAGAAGAACTCCAATCTCCCAGTTTAGAAGACCGTTACATTGGCTCCCAGTATCTTAGAGTATTGTCTTTAAGAGGTACTATGCCTGCTATTTCATTCAAGGGACGGCACCAGCTTATCTGAGCGCAAAGATTTGTTTGTATCAACCCCATAGGCAGCTGTGCTCCTTAGATCGGCGAAATCTGCAGATTCCAAGTGTTGGAAAAGCCACATGGGGCGAATGAAGGTTCTCGGTCCTTGAATGTGGAATGCTCTTCCACTGAACCTCCAACTTCATGAATCCTTAATAATTTTCAGGAAACAATTGAAAATGTACCTATTTGTCTAGTATAGAAGTCACGAGTATTTCAAACCCCCAACAACATTGCGACAAATGTATAGATGAACATCCTGCACCCAGATGCATTCATGCTCGGTCCCTTCGAGGGTATGTGTGGTTTTAAATTCACAAATCAATCAGGTTTAGTATTCAACTCTTTTAAGGTCCACCTGGCGGCTTTATCAGCCTACACCACCTCTGAGTAAATATCCTGGTGGAAAGTTGCAGTCATTAAGGCGTTCATGGAAGGAGTAAAGAGACTGCACCCTCCAATTTCAAACCGGCCACCAGGCTGGGGATCTCAATGTAGTACTCACAAAGCTCATGGGACCTCTCCTTGAGCCTATGCAGAAGTCTTCTTTAACACCTGACATACAAGACTGCCTTCTTAGTGGTTATTACTTCCGAAGAGTTAGTGTCGGTGCAGGGCCTATTCTTTGTCATACACAAGGACAAGGTGGTTTTATGTACACATCCGAGGTTTTCACCTAAATTAATTTCCAAATTTCACATGAGCCAATCCATTGAGGTACCGGCTGTCTTCCAGGATCCAATAAGATCAGCTGAGAAGAAACGCCTTAAACTAGATCTAAGGAGGGAGGTCCTTTACTATGTAAACAAGACCAGACCGCTTAGGAAAACAGTCCAACTTTTTGTCTCTGTAGCACCAGGCAGAGAAGGAGACTGCATTTCCAAAAATGCCATCTCTGGGTGGATAGTCGGATGCATACAGCTGTTACTCATTATCAAGCAAAACACTGCCTTTCACACCAAGAGCTCACTCCACAAGGGGTACAGGAACTACCTTGGCTTCCCGCTAGACACCATTTGCAAAGCAGCTACATGGAGCTCAGTGCATACTTTCACTCAGCATTACTGCATTTACACTCCTTCCAAAGCGGATACACAGGTGGGACAAGCAGTTCTAAAACATTGATTTGCCGCTACACCGTCTCACAACCCACCATCTTCTCCTAACACACTGCTTGCGAATCTATGCATAGCATGTGATCTAAGATTCTCCAGCATGGATTCACATGCTCATGAATATTCCCCGTCGTCAGGCTGGGAATCCTCAGTAAAAGAAAAATCTGTTTCAGTTTAGTTTCTAAACTGTGTTTCTCCTAAGAACCAATCACTGAGCTCTGGGTCATACTGCCCCAGCCAATAAATGCCCTCCTCTGGCAGCCATCTTCAGATTTGTACTGCACGTTCAAGTGTTGAGTCCTCGTGCTTTGCTCTTAGAGCTTTTGCTGCGTTTTTGCTTTTTTTGAGAGTAAACTTTTCAGTCAATTGAGCCCTTGTGCTCCATTAACAGGGACCCGTTTTTCAGATTTTTCTTTGCCAATCAAGGGTGTTTTTCATCTAGTTTCTTCTTGGAGGCTTCCAGAAGATTCTTCAGGCCTACACCGCGTGGATCAGGTCGGAGGATAAGGATGGCGCCACTTCCCTTTTCAATCTGTGCTCCGACTGCAGTTTGCAGAATGTGTATATGGACGACAAGCATTCCCAGTGCCTTTACTGCTTGCACCCTACACATAAGGAGGAAGATTGCGTGATTTGCCGTGACCTCACAACGCGCACGATGAAGGATCGGTGCCAGCGACTGGAGTCGCAGCTGCAGGCTAAGGCCTCTACCCCGGTCAGCACCTAGGGGAATGCCTCTGGATCAGGAAAGTCTGAGCAGGCTTCTAAGACCTTTGAGGGCGCCTCACCTGTGGGGGCCCAACCTAAGGCCAAGCACAGCGAGTCTGCTTCAGTCGGTCGCCGCTACCGTGTGTCCTGCGACGGTCAGGGGTGATTGCCCTCCCCATCGGCCTCCAGTCACCCCTCTAGGTTATCTTCAAAGAGTTAAGTCGGCTACCCCAGGGAAGCTGAGAAGCACCGGAGAAGACCAGGCCGGAGAAGGCAAAACAAGATGCGGTCACCAGGCTAAGAGAGACAAGGCGCCTGACAAGGCCCCGAAGGAGAAGGCCAAGCAGGGTAAGGTGCCCAAGGCGACCAAGAAGGACAAGGCCAAACTGGACAAAAAACGGACCCAACCTCTCTGTGAAGGCCCAAGTGCACCAGGCGAGGTAGTCTCCATCCAGGGGCATACATGCCCAGTCATCTTCGTGTGGTGGGGACAAGAAGGGGGCAATCCCATAGAACCACCATCCTTCTTTCTCATGGGACGCTCAGAAAGGATTTGTGGACCACAAGTGGCGTCAGGCTCATAAAAAGGGTTATGTATGGAGGTTGGTGTGAGTTAACATCCACCTGCACGTGCACTAGGTGTGGCTGGCCTTGTAAAGCAGCATCTGGGCCCATTAGCTCATGCACTAGGTGACTAGGCGTGGCCATCATGATGGAGGCGTGGCTACAAACCTGGCTATATAAGCCTCATCCTGGCATTGGTCCATGCTCCGCGTTACTTTGCTTCTAGCAACGTGACGCTCACTGTGACCCCAGCCTGCATTCTGCAAGCGAGAGATCGAGAAACCAGTAACTTACCCGGACCCGGCGACCACGACTTTCATAAGCTTCGGATTTCCATCACGCAGTTGAAAGAAAAGGAAGAAGAGAAAGCTTAGAACTCTGAGCTTCAAAGATGCTTCAAAGATGCGTGCCGCGCTCAAACTACTCTTGCGCGCACTTGGAAATCCACGCACCTGTGGCGCGGCTCCAGTGTTCAGCTCACCTCACCGCCGCTTCTGTCTTCAGCATACCTCTTTGCTGCTCTGGCACTGCACCTTTCACTGTTACTCCAGCCGCGACTTCACCTAAAGAAAAAGACAAAAGAACATTAATCACAGAAGGAAAACAGAACAGACAACACTCACCAAGGATCTCCCGGTGGACTGCAAGGAGGGGCTTGCCAAGGCCAGGACAGAAGTCTACTTTAAAATGCTACGGACACAAATGAAATTTGCTATTTGGTGCTGTTCACAGAAGATCAACCCTCTGAGAGTCACGGCTCCTTCAGCACTCCCATATTGTGGAATGGGTCTACGGAATGGATGGAGTAGATCATGTGGATGAAAGGTCGAGTGGATGGAATGGATAGGACCAGTAGATTAAATGGATGTAACAGACAAAATGGATGAACAGACAGAGTAAATAAAATGGATAGAATATATGGTAAAGATGGTAAAGATGGAGTGCTCGATCTCAAGCGCTTTACTGATACCACCATATCACACTACCACGCTTACTCTCTCCTATACACCACCACTCAACTAGAACACAGCGATACTATGACACATTCGGTATAGCTGTTTTCATACTAACTCCCGCCACATACTCCTCATCATCCTAATTAAACGCAGCTAGCTGAGCACACACCGCTATCTTAAGAGTCTCCTCAGGCCTAACGCAGCCAGAAATCAGTCTGGGTGTCCACCCTCCAGAATGAACACATACAACTGACCTCCCCACCACCACACATACCACTAAGAAGCAGCTATCATGCAACTGCCACACCGGATGCACACATATCCGGTGCACCCATGCACCTTATGACTCTCTACTGACTTGAACTATGGTTCCAGAGGGCGTTCAACCTACCAGCGCTTTGAGATCATACCAATGATAAATAAGGCGCCATATAAATGTCAAGTAACATAACATATATACCTGATAAGGCTCTGTAGATTTCAGATGTGTCCACTCCAGGAGTTCCTAGACGTCCGTTGGGTTCAGGTGTTCGGAGGCTTCCAGGACAGGATCATGCTCGACTAGGAGTTACGTCGGGCGATACGGTGGTGGGGCATGTGACTTCCAGAGCCCCCCGTACCAGGAGACTGTCCCAACAGACGCTTCTCTAGAAGGGTGGGGAGCCCACACCGGACCGCTTCACGCCAGAGGCCTGTGGCTGCTGGTAGAGAAGACAATGCACATCAATTTACTGGAGCTACAGGCTACCTTTTCTGCGCTTCAGGTAGTTTCTTCCGTCCCTCAAGGGTAAAGAGGTGAGGGTCTTCACGGACAATACCACCGCAATGTTTTACATCCGGAAGCAGGGGGACACCAGATCCCCAGCGCTCTCCAAGGAGGCGCAGGTCTTGTGGCACTGGGATGTTCCTCATTCCGTTTCACCTGGCAGGAGTAAAGAACACCATCACACTCTCAGCAGGGAGCCACGAGTGGGAGCTTTGACAGTATCAAGTGGACAACCTTTTCCTCAAATGGGGCAGTCCCCAGAGTCGGAGGTTCGCCAGCAGGTTCCCCCAGCATGGAGGGTGCATACTCCTTCCCTTGTGAAGAACTGTTTCTCTACACGTTCCCACCGTTGCCTCTGCTACTTCGACTAATCCGTTAACTCAGACGGTACCAGTGAAGGATGATTCTTGTCGCACCAGCGTGGCAGAGGCAGATCTGGTACCCAGACCTTCTCAGCACATTTATGAGAATTCTCCTTAAGAACGCTGGCATGCAAATTCCCTTCACCTTAGAGACCACCAGCAACTTTGCAGGATTTTGAGTACTTTATTTTTTTACCTGGAGAGTGTGACCCTTTTTTCCCCCTCTCTCATGTATTTTGGTGTGTGTTGTACTCTTGTTTACTTTGATTATGGTGTGTTAGACCACACCATAGGCATCATCTTTTCATTTGTGTCACACAGCACCTCAGTGCAGTGTTAGGCAGAACCATATGCAGTACCCTTTGGGAACACCTCACACAATTAAGACTACAAGTGCAAGTACAAATTCACCTCTGGTACTAGCCTGTACTACACAGTAAAGTGGTAGCAATGGCTGAGCAGTATCAGAAGTTAGACAAAGGACAGCACAGTATTATAAAGCAGCAGAAAATCACAATCTTAATACTACACAACCCCCCAATTCTGGACAGGTTAAGCTCAAAATGAAGTGTGAGCAACATGGCACTCCCGCAATTTAACAAGGGAGGGCAAGACAAGGTTATTCAAAATCGAGCATCACCAACAAGTAGGCAGGGCAATCTAGAAAATGCTTACTATAATGAGGATTCAAATCAATAGGCCTGGGCCAATGTTAATGGTTCAGAGTCTTTGCAGAGGATCACACAGTTCAGAGTAGTTTGTGGTTAAGTCTTTGCCAAGAGTTCGAAACGAAGTTGGTCGAAGGAAGTTATTTAAAAGAGGAGAGAAAGGCAATCCCTCGGATTGGCGAAAGATTTCAAGCACTTTGACTGCGGTCGGACAGAACGAACAACCGTGTTTGAACAGTACCTTAAATGAAGAACAAGGCTGTAGCTGAGGCAGAAGTTCCTGGCAGGTCCTGAAGCAACTGTCAGACTGACACGAAGTAGGAAGACTGGAGGGTCCTGCACTGCCCAGGGAAGAAACCAGCAGCAGAGCAAAGCAACAAATAAAAGGTGCGCTCCTTAAAACCCAAACAGGGTCCGGTCCTCCTGGCTATCCGGTTCACTGCAGCGGTGCACAGCAAATTCGACCAGGGAAAGGGGAGGCCTTGCTTGGTGTTTGGTGAACTGGTTGGTCCCACCAGCTCAAGGGAAGAAGATTCCTTGCAGATCTTCTGTCATCGAAGTGTAGGAGATTCGGACCCGCAGCAGGACTTCACTGGGAGGTTGTTGTGGTAGTGGTACTCTTCCTTCAGCTTCTCTTCAGTTCTCTCGATCCAGTGGCGACTCTGCCTTCCTAGTCCCAGAGACCTGCTTTTTATGCAGTTTCCCCCATTCACACAACATGGCTGACAATCACACAGCAGGGTGGCTGTGCTGGCAGGACAGTCACCTAGCCAATCAAACAAGTCTGACTTGGGTTTCCAAGGGAACCCTGTGCAGGGGTCCTAAAACCCCTCCCCACATCCTGCCCAACCAGACATTCAGGCGCCTAAGGAGGGCTTCTGTGCAGAAGTCCGCCAAAGGGCGGTGAACTAAGGAACCAAACCTGGTTTGGCGCGCAGAGTAAAACACGATAAAGACCTTTACAAAAAGAGATGGCGAATAAACCCAGTTGGAACCAAATAAAAGTAAATGGGGTCAAGCGGGTTTAGGTTCGAGGCTACCAAGATAGCCTAAAACAGTACCAAGGCTATTTACATAGACCGCAGTAGGGGAAATTATGGTAGATACCACTGCCACCAACCAAATCTTAAAGAAGGGGAACGAAATAATGTTCCATGAGAGACGGACAAAAAGGGATAGCTATTAACCCTTTCCATTAATCTATGTAAAATAGGTTGTACTGGGTCTGTGATTCTAAAAAGACTAATAAAGTCAATGGCAACTTTACATGTTCAGGGAGACAGTAGTCAGTCCCAGAAAATGGAGTTTAAAGTGGGAAGTCTGAAAAAGACAACCCTGTGTCACTGCACTAAAGGTGCTGTGTGACACACAGTAAAAAGATGAGTGGGGTAAAAAGGCTCACACTCCTACCATGTGAAAAAAATAAATACTAGAAATCCAGCAAAGCTGCTGAGGGACTCAGTAGGTAAGCGAAATTAGCCATTCAGGAGAATTCCCTAACATGCAGTGACACAGGGAAGCCTTTTAGGCTGTCCCAAGGTTTAAATACCTTCTCTGGGATAAACTACTGTTTCCCAGAGAAAGTAAAGTGAAATTGACTTTACTAGTCTCTTTAAATTCCTAGACCAAATCACCAGCATCCAACAAACCATTCAAAGCAGACCGTCTGATCTGACAACAACCCCAACCTACACCCGGAAGGAGCACCCAAACAAACTACAAAGCTTTCCAGAAATATCAGTGGAGACATTCGTCAAACTGGTGAAAGAAAGCAATAACTCAGGGTCCCCCGAAGACCCATGCTCACCAGACATATACAAATCAATTCTTAAACAAGGAACGCCCATGGAATATAACAGGAACGTCCTCAACCATTCCATCGCAACTGGGAAAGTGCCACAAGCCTTCAAAACTGCATACATCAGGCCACTACTCAAAGATAGTGGGAATCGTAGAGGACCTCCAACTACAGACCCATCTCCAACATACCGTATACAGCCAAGCTTCTTCGAAACGTACATATACAAAATGAACCAAGAGTTTATGGAAGAGCACGTCCTACTAGACCAGGCACAAGTTGGCTTCAGACCACTGAAAGAAACGGAATCAGCTCTACTCTCAATATGGGACGACCTAAAAATCAACGCAGACTCGGACAACAGCACTGCCTTGTTACTCCTAGACCTATCGGCAGCATTTGACACAGTCAACCATAACACCCTCATAACGAGATTAGAAGGACTTAGAATAACAGACACCGCACTACTATGGATCAAATCTTTCCTAACAAACAGAACGGAAACTGTATGGATGAAACCCATCAAATCCAGCCCGAGAGATTCCACATGTGGTGTACCACAAGGATCATCCTTCTCCCCGCTACTATTCAACATTTACCTGTATCTACTGATCAGAATCATCAAAAGCCATGGCCTCACTTGCTACAACTACGCTGATGATATACAAATATTAAAAATACAAGACAACCCGGAAAGAAACAACGCTAGAAAACTGCCTCCGCAATGTATTCTTCTGGATGAACTCCAATTCCCTCAAAATCAACCCAGGCAAAACTGAAATAATGATTGTCACAAAAAATGGAGAAGAAAACCAATTCATTCCTTGGCCAAGGGAACTCTGGACAACCCCAGCACCCTCGGCGATTGTAAAAAACTTGGGGGTTCTGATGGACAATCTCACGCTAGAGCCACAAGTAAACACTCTCCTCAAGAAATGCTTCTTCCTCCTGCGAGTGGCAAAGAGAATTTTACCGTTATCGTTCGCCAACAAAACGACCACCATCATCGCCCTCGTCATGTCCAAAGTAGACTACGCCAATAGCCTATACCTAGGCATGCCTGAACGACTCCTAAAAAAACAAAGCATTCAAAACGCGGCAGCCAGACTACTTCTGAAACTACCCCAAAGAGAACACACCACACAAGTGCTGAAAACACTACATTGGCTACCAATAAAACGAATAAAATTTAAAACAATGTGCATTATGCACAGAGCAGTACACAACGAAGGCGCTGAGTTCCTAAGAGACAAACTGCGCCTACATCAACCGACAAGAATGCTCAGATCATGCATGGACATCCGCCTGGAACCGAAGCCCTACAACAAAAGAAAACTTGGAGGATCCTCCTTCTCTCACCAAGCCGATGGAACGACTTTTCAAAGTACATACGTAACACAAGAAACCACATATTATTCAGGAAATTACTCAAAACTTGGCTCTTCACGTCATAGCTAGAAAGACTGGCCACAGGGGCGCTGACATAACTAAAAATACCAATGAATGTAGAGCGACCGCGATACACACTGATCAACCAATGGGAAAAGCTGAGGTAAATATCCCACGGCATACTAAAGGACCAAACGGGAGACAGTCGCAATACGACCAAAGACAGTAAACATAGGAAACTAAGACAGAGACTAGAACAAATCAACAAGAGGACCATGACCTTAACTATGACCTTACCCAACAGCCCTAAATACAAAACATAGAAAGGGAAAGGAAGCACTGCATCACGGGCCCCAATGCAATGGGCGAGAAACAGAAGGTTTCATCACTACACTCTGTCCACCAATATAAAGCAGGAAGCACAATGCCCCACCACACAACTAGAACTAATCAGTCCCAAGGATGTTCACCCCACGGAAATCAAAGAACCAGCCAGGGCAGAAGGATACGAACGTCTGAATACACACGCTCACATAGACGGATCCACTAGGACAACACTTCAACATGACCCCGACCCTGAACCATTCAAAGCCTTAACCGACCAGGGTCAGACAAGATCACCTGAGAATAGATATCACCCACCCAGTCCCACACCTCAAGATTAGGTTCAGACGCACCCACCAATCCAAACCATACTCAATAGGATACAATTGGATCAGTGCAACACCACCAAATCTAGTCGGCCTACGAGGACCCAGCAACATCCGAACCCACAGGCATACAACTCTAACGGAATCATAAGTACTGAACCAGGTACAGACCCCACTAACCTAACCCTCAATCTTCTGCATACTTAAACACACACAAAACACAACCATCTCTCTCCCAGCAATCCGCACGCACTTTACCACACCGCATCACCAACACATAAACTTCACCCACAGCACTCGAGGCCTTCACCCGATCCGATACTAGCACCAAAGCCCAGCACTCGGTGTATACCGAGCAGAAGCTGCCAACAGCACACCACTTCTCCCACTCTCCTTCTCCACTCCTCCCGACTAACCCTACCCCACCCTTCCTGTTTACAGATCCGCCAGAGCGCCTGGGGACCA
Source organism: Ambystoma mexicanum (assembly GCF_040938575.1). NCBI lineage: Eukaryota > Metazoa > Chordata > Amphibia > Caudata > Ambystomatidae > Ambystoma > Ambystoma mexicanum. The sequence goes on along the minus strand of NC_090926.1, from coordinate 318,231,259 downwards.
ATTCCGTTGGTGACGGTGCGCTATACAAGTACCGCTAACATAACATAACATGTCTAAATTATTTTCCCTCCTCCAATCATTGTTACTGCTTTGGGAGTCTGTCATAGATGAGGAATACGTTGGAGGATACAATCCATTCTAATAACAAGTTACTTACCAAACTGGTAACGTTCTTTCGACTGGATGTTCCTCCAACATATTCCTCATCGCCCTCCCAGGGCGGAGGCTAAGTACAGTAGAGGCTGTATTCTGGGCATGTATGCCTCACGTTGTGGGGGGAAAAAACATGAACTGAGGCTACGGGCACAGTGCGTAGTACCTATAACATCCGATGACGTCACTCTCGACGGAGGCCTCCGAGGGACATCAAGCTGACGCCATCGACGCAAGGACGCCCTTTGCCGAAAAAAATTCTGAAGCCGCACAGCTCTGGATATTACATGTCATAGATGAGGAATGCGTTGGAGGAACATCCAGTCGAAAGAACGTTACCAGTTTGGTAAGTAACTTGTTCATCTCTCTCAGATGACACGCCGCATTCAACCCACTGAGCTATCTTATCAGACAGGTAAGTGGCTGCGACCCTGGTGCGTCCAAAACGAAATCACAGCTGGCATCAGCCTTCTCTACAACACTTTGTCTGAGTGACTGAGTCCTCCTGGGACTAAAATGGTATGCTTAAAACATACAAAACTGCCATGTTAGCGATATGGGTTGCCAAAGGCAGCACAGCAGAAAAAGGTTGCAGTGGCAGGTGGACATCAGTAGAAGTGCCTCTGGATGCAAAATAAAAGTTGAAATACCTTGGTAGCCATCAAAAGATTTAGTGGTGCTTGAAACTTAGGAAGCCGGAACCCAAAAAATAAAATCCTGCTCCAACAGTAAAATTGCACCTGGACATCTTTGCAGACATACATTCTCATTCCCCCTCCTCTCTCAAATGCTGGTGATCTGTATAGTAAGCTATAGAATAGCGTATTACTCTAGCAGAAGGATCTTATACCATCTGTGCACATGTTCATGTCGCTTCTTTCACACTCTTATTTGAGTCCTTTTCTAGGTCGTTTCTCATCTTGCCGCTGTGCCATTCACTCAGAGCATGAAACAAGTCCAAAATCAAAATCAAGCCTTATTAGTGGTGACCCTAATCTCCCTTTCTCAGAGAGATGTTGGATGAATCTGATGGATTCATCACTGATTTCCCGGCGGTAGCCTCTTCCCATTTGGCCAGGGGAGGGCCGCTGGTACCTGATCCTGATCCTGGGGGTGGCTATATGAGGGAGGATTACATGGAAGGAGACAACCTGCAGGGAGATGTCATGGCTTCATCGGGTGAGACATGGTATCCCCCATTTTCCCTTGGAAATAACCCTCCCATGTCTATTGCCCTCATGTCCTATTGTCATACATCTACTAATTCGCCAGTGAAGAATGTGAAACCTTTTCTCCAGACCTGTAGGCCAATCTTCCAACATTGGGTGGCCTTGGGAAACCTATGAAGCCACCTTCACCAGTTCCACTTATCAATCATCCAGGACTAATACACCATTTAAAACCATTGAAAATACTTCTCCAAGTTCTTCAATCCAATAATCAAAAATGGACTTCCTTTCCCATAATTGCCCCAATACTGGGACGAGGAAGCGGGATCAAGGAATGCAGAGCAAAGGAGGCTGCAAGCCCAGCGAGCGCTCTATTTGTTGCTTGCATACACTTGTGTCTGGGAAATTTAAAGAGCGGAATCAAAGAGTCTGCAGGTGCTGCTACTGCTGGCAGGTGAGAGCTGAACCTCTCTGCAATGCCAGGCGGCTCACCAACAAAGAAAGAAGCTAATGCGCCAGCACGACACCCTGCGGGAATGGTAGGAGTTTGCGAGTGGCTCCCAGGCGTTTGCATGTTACAGAAAGCAGTGCTTCACTTACTGGATTCCAGAATGAAGCAGACGTGTCAAGTGGAAGCCGCGAGAGATGGAATGAAGAGAAAGGGGTTGCAAGAAGGAAACAGATGGAGAACCTTCACCGGCTGACCGCAGTAGAATCCAGGAATGCCAACAAGAGCCGTTGAGTCCACCCAGAGACAGCCGAGACCCCAGGACATATCAGCAGCCATGTCAAATGAAAACAAATGTAAATAAAGCAACAGAGAGATAAGTGAAAAGACAGTGTGAGTAGTCCAGAATGAAACTCAGACTCATTAGCTATGATTTTGGTTAAATATTTTTATTGAAAATGAAAGGATTGGGAAAATGCCTCTCTGACCCTGCTTTATGAGTAATTTCCTAACCTAAACCAAAAACAAAACTATCCTGTGTCCAAAGTTCTATTCTGACCCTCACACTATAAACTAAACTCTAAGGTGAAGAAGGAAATGTCTTTAACGTTGGGTGGTTTCTGAAAAGTGTTCATAAAGAAATAATAAATGGCTCCAACACAAACGTTCTCCAGGGATAAAGGTCCTTGCTGCAGAGGGTGGTTCCCGTCCCCTGGATTCCTCTTTATTCCCTGATGTTTTACACATAAAACAGTTCCTTGTGTCTTTCTTGGCCAACAACAACACTGTCACACAAAGCTGTTTAGCTTTGTAGTTCTTTTTCTCTCAGTGCATCTGATATATTGTTAACACAGTTCCTTTTTCTAGTCCTGATATTCCTCTCAGGGCTTCTTTAATTCTTAAACATTTCTTGTGACTGCCTGGTATACTCTACTGCCAGTGCTTCTTGTATTCAGACACTTGTATACTGGTATACTCTCCTGCCAGGCCTTCTTGTATTATACCGGTTCTCAACCCTCTCCCAGAGTGGCACATATAATTTATGGGATAATATTTCTGCTTGACATATTATCCTGTTTGAGTGCCCCCTGTGCTTGCACTGCATGCATACATATAATTGCAAGAGTTTTGCTTGTAATTCAGTTCCCCCTTTCACTGTGATTCTTTTCACTTCTTCTCTCTTTGTTGCTTTATTTATATTTGTTTTCAATCGGCGTGGCAGCCGTTACGTCCCGGGTTTCCCTTTGTCTCTGGGTGGACTCACCAGCTCTTGTTGGCATTCCTGGGATGTCCCGTGGTCAACCGGCAAAGGTTCTTTATCTGTTTCCTTCTTGCAACCACTTTCTCTTTGTTCTTCCATCTCTCACAGCTTCCACTTGACACGTCGCTTTGTTCCGGGCTCCGGTAAGTGAAGCGCTGCTTTCTGTCCTTTCACCGTGATTCTTTTCACTTCTTCTCTCTTTGTTGCTTTATTTATATTTGTTTTAAATCGGCGTGGCAGCCGTTACGTCCCGGGTTTCCCTTTGTCTCTGGGCGGACTCACCGGCTCTTGTTGGCATTCCTGGGATGTCCCGTGGTCAACCAGCAAAGGTTCTCTCCCTGTTTCCTTCTTGCAACCACTTTCTCTTTGATCTTCCATCTCTCGCAGCTTCGACTTGACACGTCGCTTTGTTCCGGGCTCCGGTAAGTGAAGCACTGCTTTCTGTCACATGCGAACATCCGGGAGTCGCCCGCCGGCTCAGCGTGTCATGCTCGTTGTAAGGAACTCATGGTGGCAACAGTAAAGACAGACACAAGTGATCACAGTTTAAGGGTGTTTAATAAACTGTATGCAGGGGTGAGAAAAACGCCTAATCTAAACCTAAAGCTAAAATGGGAGCAAGCTACGACCATCAAATAATAATAAGGCAGTCCTAGCAGCATCTTTTCAAATAAAAGGGCCTATACTAAAAAACCTATTGCCAATCCTTACCACTAAGTTACAAAAAGAGTGTGGGATAATGTTCACCAGAAAAGAAAAAAGTGTTCTCAAAATGATAAGTCGGGATGGTATGGCTGGGTCTCCCTTCCACATGTTTCAATCCAATCACAGGACAAGGTGGAACTCCTGAGCACAGCACACTTCTGGGCCTTTCCAGTGTTACGTTCACCTGGTCTCTGCGGAGGCGTTGGGGCACGGTTGCAGACCTCCCTGAACTTGAATGCATTGGCTTCCTATCTTGAAGCATGTACTTCAGCCCGTAATTCCCCTAGTAAGAGGGCTAACTGATCTGTTTCTGAAGTTTCCATAACGCCCAGGCAGAGAGTTTTTGAGGCTTTGCGTTCTGTTACGCTCACCTGGTCTCTGTGGAGGCGTTGGGGCACGGTTGCAGCCCTCCCTGAACTTGAATCACACCCCCCCTTCAGGCCTCTCCCTTGGTAGAAAAGCTGTGAGCGGTGGTACGTGGTGATGCTGCTCCTGCGCACTCACACACTCTTATCTCAAGATAAGAGTGTGTGAGTGCACCAATCTGTGATTGTTGTACCTCTCAAACCAAACCCTTCTCCCCTAAGTACGGTTTCTGTGAGCATACGCCACCCATAAAGCTCACCTGTGAATTATGGAAGGTGAGCTCTCTGTCATGCTACTTCTGGCAGGGGTGCGTTGAATGGGATCTAGTTCCTTCACTGATCCCTGATGAGGATTAGTCCAGTCCAGCTGCGACTATGCTTCTCCTTAAGATTGGTAAGTGTCTGTTGAGCTCTTTCTGTTTGTTCTGTTCAATGTCTTTATATGTTGCTCCTTATGCTCGCAATAATGTCTCTCTTCTGTTTTCTTCCCTTAGATTGAAATGCGGCCTCAATGCAGCTGTGAGACTCGAGACGCGGCCGGGTGGAAGATTGATGCTACTACAACATTCAACAACAGGTAAGTGATGGTTTAAGGAAAAGCGCGAAGTATGGCGAAGCGCAACCTTAAACAGACTGTTTTTTCGATGTCTAACCTTGTCTTCTGTTTTTCCTTGCAGGCGCTGCTGTCGACGATGGAGCGTGTCGTGCTGCGGTACCAAGATGAAGATTTCGGTGTTCCGGAAAGTGTAAAGATGAATGCTCGGTTCGCCAAAGAGATGTACTGGTCAGACCAGCTTCCCCCAGTTGGTAAGTATGCTGGCAGGAAGCAGGAGGGGCAGGAAGCAGGGTCTTCAAAGGTAAACAGGTCTGACCTCAGGCGACGGTGAGCGTTACGCTGCTGGTAAGGGCAGAATAACGCGAAGCGTCTGTCTTGAGGATCAGGGCAGCTTATATAGCTGTGAATCCATTAGCAGCCAAACCCAAGAACACACTTGGCGCTGCTGAATGGATGGAATGTTCAAGGTTAATGCATCTGAAGTGCTTAATGGATGGAATCTTCAAGGTTAATGCATCTGAAGTGCTATGTCCATAATAAACGCCTTTTGGTGTTAAATGGATGTTCTAGTTTACTTTCGTTCATGAGCCTGGTGCCAAAGGCACCAGGACAGTGTCCACCCAGGTCTCCTGTGCATGCGACCCCTGTAACATTTGTCGGCACAATAATGAGGAAATGTCAGAACTTGTTTCCGCCAGTCGATCCTAGGATTGTGGGTCTCTAGCCAGGGCATTCCCAATATGATCTGGAACTGAGGAGCACCAACGAGATCGAAAGTAATGTCCTCTTGATGCCCGTCCTGACACAGAAGCTTGACTTTCTCGGTGTATTGTGTCACCGGGCCGGATGATAGCTGAGAACCATCCACAGTAGTGACATTTTCCGATTTCTGCTTCTGTCGGAGAGGAAGGCCTATTCGGAGAGCCAAATCTTGGCCAATGTAGTTACCCACAGCTCCAAAATCAATATATCCCTCAAAGGCATGTATTTTTGATGGTTGCTTGTGATTCACCAAAAGCACTGGAAGGACTAGATGTGAGGTCTGCACGGATTCCTTTTTCATGCTCGACAAGCGGACCCCTACACTTGCCGGGCATTGGTGTTTCCCGAGTTCTGTCCTTCTTCTTCATTAGTTTTTTCATTTTGCACCAACCGTTTTCTTGGGTGGTTTTACCGTGCAGTCACGGAGGAAGTGACCTGCTTGTCCACAATATAAGCAAAGCTGTTGTCTTCTTTTTTGCCTTTCTGCTTTGGTAAGGGCACTTCATAATCCACAAATTTGCATTGGCTCAGACTGTTCATGTGGTTTAGTCTGATTCTCACAAGGTCGTACGTAAACTGACTGTCCCTCTGATGTAGCTCGATCCATTTTCCGATTCTGCAACCTATGATCGAGTTGCACCGTCAGGTCTATGTAGTCCGCACACCTCTCAGGGGGATTAACCACTTGCGCCAGCACATCCTTAAGTTCTCCCCGTAACCCTCAGTAAAAGAGTGTATTCCTCTTCTCCTCTGGCCAGTTGGTCTGGGCTACGAGACGGTTGAAGGTTGCTATATAGGTTAATAGATCTTGACTCCCTTGTCTGAGTGACAACAACTCGTTATCCAGAGCTTGTCCTCGAGTATGACGGGCAAACAATTTCTCCATCTCATGTTGGAAATTCCCAGAGTTCCGGAGTAAAGGGTCATCTTGGTTTACCAAAGGTATAGACCAGTCCGCCGCACTACCTCCTAAATACGAGAGTACAAACCCCACTTTGGCTTGGTCATTAGGAAAGGCTCCTGGTCTGCACAAAAAATTAAGGCGACATTGGTTCATAAATATAGCAAACTTGTTTGGGTCGCTGATGAAGCGTTCAGGAGGGGCTAGAGGCACTGCTCCAGGAAGAACTACCTGAGCCAGTGTTGATTGCTGTGGTGTGGAAGAATGAGAAGAATGGGTTACTCCAGGCAGTGGAACCCGTCCTGCTTGTGCTTGTAGCATTTGTCTTGCCAATTCGTCAGTTCTTTCTCGGGTTACAATAAGATCCCACCGTAAGGAAAATCGCGAAGTATGGCAAAGCGCGACCTTAAACGGACTGTTTTTTCGATGTCTAACCTTGTCTTCTGGTTTTCTTTGCAGGCGCTGCTGTCGACGATGGAGCATGTCGTGCTGCGTTGCCAAGATGAAGATTACGGCGTTTCAGGAAAGTGTAAAGATGAATGCTTGGTTCGCCGAAGAGATGTACAGGTAAGAACAGCTTCCCCCAGTTGGTAAGTATGCTGGCAGGAAGCAGGATGTCCAGGAAGCAGGGTCTTCAAAGGTAAGCAGGTCTGACCTCAGGCGACGGTGAGCGTTATGCTGCTGGTAAGTGCAGAATAACGCGAAGTGTCTGTCTTGAGGATCAGGGCAGTTTATACAGCTGTGAATCCATTAGCAGCCACGCCCAAGAATACACTTGGGGCTGCTTAATGGATGGAATGTTCAAGGTTAATGTATCTGAAGTGCTAAATGGATGGAATGTTCAAGGTTAATGCATCTGAAGTGCTTGATGGATGGAATGTTCAAGGTTAATGCATCTGAAGTGCTATGTCCATAATAAAAGCCTTTTGGTGTTAAATGGATGTTCTTCTTTACTTTTGTTCATGAGCCTAGCGCCAAAGGCGCCAGGACAGTGTCCGCCCAGGTCTCCTGTGCATGCGACCCCTGCATACCTGTGCCCCTGACTTCATGACCATGACATCCAGCACAAGGGTCACAGTTCTAGTTCAACGATACCAGAACTTTCAGGGGCTAAGTCTCTTTCCTCAAAGTTTCTTGAAGGCCTGCTGGTTCAAAATAACAAATAAAGAAACAAATGTTCCTTTGGTGGTCTTGCACCTGGGCGATTGCTCTTCGCCCTAGGATCTCCTTCCATCGTGCTCGGCTCCTCCTTGCAAAATCGGGTTTCCTTCCGTCGGGTTCACCGTTTGTATTACTCTTCACCCAACTCGTAGGCATCCCTCGCCTGGGTTCACATTTGCTAATTATACAGTTTATTCTGCTTTCTCTCAATTCGGGATTCACTCTCAGCTTTCCCATTGGCATCCCTACGTCGGGTTCACATAGCCATCTTACACACAGTTCATGATTTGCTCATTTTCATCAGACAGCGTGGGTTCCGTTATCCTAGCTTTCTTTCGGCATCCCATACCTCTGTCGGGTTCATGCTTGCCTTATTTCACAGTTCACAGCCTTATCAGAAAGCGCGGTTCCCTTCCACTAGCTTTCTCTTGGCCGTGAGTCAGAGATTTTTGATTGCACAAAGAATTTGATGTGACCTTTGTAGGACCACTCTTACATCTCAAGTCGGTCTGTTCTAGGGCCTTCTGGTACTTGCAGTTTTCAACACGAAACCAAAGGGGCCAGTGAGAGTCCTTCGATTGAGCACTTAAGCAGCGCCTGACCACTCTGCAGCTGGTCCTTCACTGGGCTTTCACAAAAGTTCAAGCACATACAAGTTCTTTGTTCCAAGTTCTTGCGTTCATCAAATGTTACCACTTGCAACCTTGGGCTCAACACACGGTTTGCTATCCACTTCCTCCGACTCACCGACTGTGTTGAACCCGTTAGCATGTCTTGCCTATGGAGTCAAGGACGGTGCCACAGTAGCCAGTACACATCCCCGCTTGTGCTATCATTACAGGAGGCCCCTGTGCACCATTGACATCTGTTCCTCCACACGCCAGCTGTAACTCCCGGTCTTATGATTTCCCTCTCTGAGGCTTCGCGGTCTGAGTTGAAAAGGGCAAGGGAAATTTCTCCTTCGTTGTCCTTCCAGGTCTCGCCGCCTTTCTCCTCCTTTTGAACTGATGATTCAGTGTAGCTGTCTCCTCGTGCGTTCGACCTTGCTCATAGTGTGCTTTCGTGCTCCGCCTTTTATCTCTGTGGGGACGGTAAAGGACCATCGGGTGTGCATGGTTGTTGTCAGTTGCCTGACTCTGCCTGACCCGTGTGTTGGGACATGTCAGGTAAACGGCTATGGTGTTAGTCTGTTGTCTGTTACGGTGTAAGCAAGTGTTCGTTTTGGAAAAGGGGGCTTGGGGAGTAGAGTTTTTAAATATTCTACAGGGTTGGATGGGGAAAAGGTGTTGCAGGGAATAGGGTACAGCGTCTCTCCCATTGGTGTCACACTTCCACTCCCCGAAGACCCCCCATCTACGTGATCCTCCCCCACTGGTCCACCTCCAGGAACTGGATCCACTAGCAATGGCCGTGTCCTGGCCACCTGGATGACAGATCGCCGGGGACTAGTAAGTGAGACACCTATGGGTTTTTCACATCATACAGCAGCTACTTCCTTTGTCATTCAGCCGCCTGGCTCCAGCACGCTGGTCTTAGCCTTTTATTTACCCGGTCCTCATGCAGAGGTTCAGCTCTCTCCCGCCAGCAGTAGCAGCAGCCGAGCTTGACTCCCCACTTCTATTGCTTAAATTTCCTGAGTACAGGTGTATGCGAGCAACAACTAGAGCACTCGCTGAGCTTGTGGCCTCCTTCACTCTGCATTCCATAATCCCTATTCCTCGTCCCAGTATTTCGAGAGTTCTGGGAAAGGAAGTCAATTGTTGACAATTGACTCAAGATCTTGAATAAACATTTTCAAATGTTTTCAATGGCAAGTCAGTTCTGGATGCTTGATAGGTGGAACTGGAAAAGGTGGTTTCATAATTTTTACAAGGCAGACCAAAGTTGGACAGTTGTTCTATATGCTTCTTCATAGGAGAAGTAGTTGTATGACAATAGGCCATGAGGGTTTGGGATATGGGAGGATTGTTTTCAAGGAAAAATTAGGAATACTGTGTCTCACCCGATGAAGCCATGACCTCTCCCCAGAGGTTGTCTCCTACCATGTGATCCTCTCTCATATAGCCGCTCCCAGGGTCAGGATCGGGTGGCGGCTGCTATCCCCTGGCCACCTGGGAGGAGGTCACCAATGGGAAATCAGTGAGACTACACCGGATTCATCACAATTGTCTGTGAAAGGGGGAATTGAATTACGAGCAGAACCCTTGCAATTATATGAATGCATGCAGTGTAAGCACATAGGACACTCAAACAGAATAAGATGTCAAGCAGGCACATTATCCCATAAAGTATAAGTGCAACTCTGGGAGAGGGTTTAGAACCTTTAAAACACAACAAGCCCTGGCAGGAGAGTATACCTGGTCTTCACAAGTGTGTGAATACAAGAAGCCCTGGCAGGAGAGTACACCAGGCAATTATAAGTGTGTGAATACAAGAAGCTATGCCAGGCAGTGACAAGAAATATATATGAAACAAAGAGGTCCTGGGAAGAACGATCAGAACTGGGGAAAGGATTATATTAATCAGGTTTAAAGAAGCCTGAGAAGGAATATCAGGACTAGGAAAAGGAACTGTGTTAACCATATACCATGCGTACTGAGACAGAGACAAAACAGCTTTGTGTGACAGTGTTGTTGGTCAAGAAAGATACAAGGAACTATTGTGTGTGTAAAACACCAGGAAGTAAAGAGGAATCCAAGGGAAGGGAACCACCCCCTGGAGCAAGGACCATTATCCCTGGAGAACATTTGGCCTGGAGCCATTTATTCTTTCTTTATGAACGGTTTTCAGAAACCACCCAAGGTTAAAGACATTTCCTTCTTCACATTAAAGTTTAGTTTATAGTATGAGGGTCAGAATAGAACTTTGGGCATGGGACATTTTTGATTTTGACATCCTGACACAGACAGAGCCTTATTTTTTGGTTTAGGTAGGGAAATTCCTCTTAGGGCAGGGTCAGAGAGGCATTTTCCCAACCCTTTTATTGTCAATAAATGTCTTCAAACAAAATCATGGATAACTTGTGCCTGAGTTTCATTCCTGACTCCTTACAGAGGGATATGAAATGAACAGCTGATTTATTTTGGCACAAGCAAAAAATAAGTCCAGATGATGTGTACATTTCTGAAAATGCTGGATCTCCTATTGTATTCTTGGAATTTTAAAGTTTTCTCTCGCATAATTTCTGCAATTTTGCAGAATTTCCCACCAAGTAGCTTTTGAGGGTGGAAATCCCGGCTCCACTGGTAACTCCCCACCACATGTAGAAGTTACCCTGTTAAATGTATCTGGACAGCAACCACACTGTAATGCTTGCATTAAAAAATGAATCGATAATCCAGCAAGTCAGGATCCAGCCCTGTTCCTTAAGTAAGTCTCAATGAGTGGACTTTTGGAGAATTCCAACAGGAAGTGAGACATCTGGAAACTGGACAGCTGCCACCTTGTATGGCAACCAGCCAATAAATCAATAACAGCCATTCTAGTGAGGAACTGTAACGAAATCTTGGCAGCCAACACATCCTTCAATTTTCTTATTAGTCATTGCTCATTTGAAAACAGACAATTATGTTGCTGGTTTAATTTAATCTATACCTCCCACTGATGTTATGTATATTTCGATATCTACCCATATGCCTTCTTTTCTCTTTACAATCTCTCTTCCAGTACACTTCCCCATTCTCTGTTTATCCTCCCTTCTTAATAGCAAAACCATGTTCATTCACCCGTTATCTTTCTTTCTCTCTCTGCATATTAACATTCCCTTAATTTTGCATTTACTTTTTCTCTTCCTCCCCTCAGATAACTCACCCAGCTATGGCAATAGTGCAGCCCAGTCTAGTAGGTAGCAGCACTCCAGCAGTGGAGCCTCCAAGAAAGGTAATGTCTGTGTTTAGGGGTTTATTATAGATCACAGGACTCCTGGAGAAGCCAAAGCCTAGTTTGCACAAACCAGTTTAGATCATAGGGACATGAGCATAAATGTGTATCTGAAGTGCTCCTAGGAAAGGTAACTTCCACACTGCACGGACTGGTTCAGTTTATTGGAATCCCAGTAGATGGTCCCATCAGAGGGGTTCCTGTGGAAGGTAAAAGTCTACTCTGCACATAACATTTTCGATCAAAGTGACACCAACAGTAGGAAGGCAAATTATACTCTGTAGAGACCAGTTATGATATGATATGGCATTTATAACGCGCCTATACACAAGTGTTTCAAGGCGCTACGAGGCAAGTGGGGGAACAAAGGGAGGACATACAAAGATCCTACTAGGCCAAGTGTCATTCAGATCGCGTAAGTGCATGGGAAGGGGAGAAAGGAAAAGTGCATGGGGGAAGGGAGAGGGGAAAGTGCAGTAATGGGAAAAGTGGAATAAATAAGAAAATAAATAAACGGCCCGCTGGTGGCAAGTGCAAGGAAGTGCAGATCAAAGTACTGGTAGGGGGACTGTAGGGATACAGAACAACGGTCCCCAGGTGCAGGGGTTTCCAGGGAGGCAGTGCAAGTGGGCTATAGACGGGGCCTGGGCCAGAGATCAGAGAGGGTGGCCAGGTAACCCGAGCAGTTACAGTCAGGATATCAGCAGAGGAGAGGGGGAGAGAAAGCAGAGGCAAAGAGGAAGATTTTCAGGTGCTTTCGGAACCGGAGATGGTTCTCCTCGAGTTTCAGGGAGGCAGGAAGGCTGTTCCAGAGAGAGGCCCCAGCCGAAGAGAGTAATCTGCCACCAACTCGTTGCTTGGAGAAGTGACTGACACTGAGGGAGTTGGAGGCGGATGAGCGAAGAGCTTGAGAAGGAAGATATTTAGGAAGAGAGAGTTGAAGGTATTTCGGCCCCAGACCCCAGAAGGCCTTGTGTACAATGCAGAGGGTTTTGAACTTAATCCTCGCAGCCACTGGGAGCCAGTGCAGGGATTTCAGTCCTGGAGAGATACGATCCCTGGGCTTGAGGCCAAGGACAAGTCTCGCCGTCCTGTTCTGGATAAGTTGCAGAGGGCGGAGAGTAGAGGCAGGCAGATTTAGATAGAGGCTGTTACAATAGTCCAGCCTAGAGAGGACCAGGGTTCTGGAGACAGTGAGCTTCTGGGGAAAGGAGAGGAAAGGAAGAATACCTCTAAGGAGGTGCAGCTGGTAGTGTGACTTCTTAGAGACGTCAGAGATGTGAGGGAAGAAGGAGGGAGCAGAGTCGAAGATGACCCCAAGGTTTTTAGCCTTGCAGGTGGGTGTAGGGAGAGGGCCAAGAGAGGCCGGCCAGAGAGCTGCAGGGAAGGAGGGAGTGTGTGTGCCGATGAGTAAAATCTCAGTCTTACTGGCATTGAGGCAGAGGTTGGCAGCACACCACTCCTGGATGGCAGACAGACAGTCAGAGATGAGGGAAGGAGAGGAGGAGGCCGAGGGTAGCCTGAAAGAGGTCAGAGGGATCCTAGCAGATAGTCCTATCTGAAGGGCTCCTGGAAAGGTAAAGTGTTCTCGATGATGACAGGTTGAGATCATAGTGAACCCAGCAGAAGGTCCTATTCTAAGTGCTCCCATTGAAGGTAAAGTCTACACTGCACAGACCGGTTGAAGCAATAGGGACTCCAGCAGAAGGTCCTATCTGAAGGGCTCCCAGTGAAGGTAAAGTCTACTCTGCACAGTCTGGCTGCTCAGATCGTTGGGGCCCCTGTAGAACGTCCTATCTGAAGGGCTCACGAGGAACGTAAAGTCTGCTTCAGACTGATATGTTGAGATCATTGGAACCCCAGCAGAAGGTCCTCTCTGATGAAAGTAAACTCAACTCTAAAATACCAGTTCAGATCATAAGGACCCGAGCAGAGTGCCCTAGTTGAGTCTGGAATGTAAACCAGGTGGCTAGCTTTAGCCAAAGGAAAGAAACAAAATAATAACCCATTGGAATCAAAGAATGCCTTAGTTTGTTATAAAACTATAAAACAGTTGTAATATTGCGTGAATATTCAGCACAACACCATCAGGGGCTCCTTAATCCTGACAAGGTGGAAAAAATAGAGTAGGGCCTTCAGGATCTGAGCCAGTAAACCAACCATTTGGAGAACCACAGTTTACGCATGCCATACATTGGTGCATGATATCGGGCTCACATTTGACAAGGTCCCTGTACATGTCTATGGACCTACTGATCAATCAATGCTTCTTACCCAAGTGCTCATAACCATAAGTGAAGGCCACCAGGGTAGTAACACAAGTATGTGTGCATGAAACAAGTGGTGCTCTGTCAGCAGTTTGAGATGATAAATACTTCAGTTTATTATTCCTTCTGGCCATCCTCGACATTTCAATGTCCAATAATTTGACCTACTACAATGCATGTGTGTCCCCTGCTAGCATCATCTTAAAATCAAGATAGCACTGAATCCTGGAACCTGATGTGACGCTAAAACATTCCTGCTAACATAGCCTCTTGTACGTGTGTCATGCTTTTGCCTCCAAAATATAAAATTACAATCTCTAGCCATGGTTAATATTTCATTTTCAAAGAATTTACAGTTCTAAGCCTTCACTAATGTAAACAGAGATTCCAAAAGTAATACACATGACAAAACAACTTCATTCACTCCTAAGGGCAGCCACAACGAGGAATTGCCAACTCCTTTGCGTGCTATGCTGTCTTATTTTTCAACAAGTATGAACCTCTTGCCTGATCCCATTTCAGAATTATTTGTTTATTCTGGCAAAAATGTATTTAATATTTTAACCATGCTTTACGAGAGCAATCCCTACTAGCACCCTCAGGCCTAGCTTGATAAGCAAATCATTTTGGATTGATTCTAGGAGCCCCACTACTAAGATACTACTTATCAGCTATCACTTGTAGCTGTGGAAATATTTGCATACTTCTAGATTAGCTCCTTTATCTGTCCCAGGCTCTTGACCATTGGGTAATAATCAAATGAAATATAGCAAATGGCCGCTAGAGTGAGCATTTCTGTAAACTGATGTCCTGTCCAGCCCACCGCAAATGTTGTTATCTTATTTAACATTTCTACTGTGCCCGTCACCAACGTAGTGGTCTTACAGTGCCTGGCCTTGTTAGAAATGTGTCGTATTATGACCCTGCAAGGGTATTGTCTGAACTTAGTCTGTGAAAAGGAAGGGAGATTTGGGGAGGAGGAAATAGGGAAATAGGGAAATTAGACAACAAAATGACCCAATTCAGAAATTAAAACAATTTGGATGATGATTGGGAGGCGATATGGTTGTCAGAAGTATTGATGCATGCTTGTAATTTGTAATGGGTTACTTATAACGTGCTTATTACCCAAAGGTTTTTAAGCGCGGACCCGGGGATCGAACCTGTGTTACTCAACATTGTTTTGATTCCAAGGCGAGCATGTTGCCCCTGAGCTATCCTCCTGAAACCTTCTCAAATGTGATGTTATTGGTATGTCTGAGTGTAGAACTCAGGAGAGTACATCTCTGTTTAGAGCAGAGTTTTATTGTGATGGCAATGTATAGGACTGACAAAGAATGTTGCTAAATGTAGTTACTTGGTGAGTGATTGCGTGATGGACTTGAGAGGTACTCCAGCTGGCCCTTTATTGGATTGTGCCCTGTGAGATGGTGGGCACTTGTCTTAAGTGGTCTGTAGAAGATGGCACTCTAATAAGTTATTAAAAAGGGAGGGGGAAAAAGGCAGAGTTATGAAAGCACACACATTTCAATACTTTTCAAAGAACCACAGGGAGGCAGGTTAGGCAAAGTCTACTGGATAGCAAGGAAATTCAAATGCCAGGCCCACTCTTAGAGAGAGCAAGCTAAATGTGTCCAGGATCACACAGTGGGGTTATGCCCAACGAGTCTTTGTAGGAAGTTCACAAAAGATTGAGATCAAGTCAGGAAAAGTTAGTTAACAGGTCCCAGGCTAGCCCAGGTTAGAAAGTCGAGGATTTACTGTCACCCCGAACGATCTGTCGCAAGGGAAGCCAGGTGGGACATAGTACCTGAAAGTGGGAAGAACGCTCCAACGGGGGCAGTTGTTCCTGGCAGCGGGTGCAAGTCAGTGTTTCATCCAGAGGAAGAGGAGGTCTCGACGTGGAGGAAAGCTGAAGGTCGTTGCGCTGCCAGAGAAGAAACCAGCCGTGGAGTTTCCCGGTTACAAGGTACCACTCTTTTCTTCACGGTAGTGGTAAACCGTGGTATTCCGGTTGCCGGGGTGCTTGGCACGGGCAAGACGGCCACGAGATGGTCCA
Source organism: Ambystoma mexicanum (assembly GCF_040938575.1). Lineage (NCBI taxonomy): Eukaryota > Metazoa > Chordata > Amphibia > Caudata > Ambystomatidae > Ambystoma > Ambystoma mexicanum. The sequence goes on along the minus strand of NC_090926.1, from coordinate 318,215,573 downwards.
GGAAGGTGAAAAGACGGGCAAACTGGTTATCCCCGCCAGTCAAAGGAAGAAGACTCTCCGGACTGGAGATCTCCTCTGTCGTCGGGAAAAGTGGTGAGACGGTTTCGCAGGGCTCCACCGGTGGTGTTGTCGTTGCAGGTTGGCTCGGCTTCTCCCTCCTCAGATTCTTTAGGTCCTGTGGCGACTTCTGAAGTTCCAGTCCCCAAAGCCCTGCTTTTATGCACAAAACCCCCATTCATTCAGCCTAGCTGTCAATCAAACATGCTAAGTGGTTAGCCGGGCGGCTCACCGCTTGGGCCAATCACACAAGAGTGCGACTTGAGTTGCAGAGGCAACTCAGTCCAGGGTGCCTAAACCCCCTCCCACATCCCCTGTGGTACCCAGACAGAGTGGCACCACTTTTGGAGGCTTCTGTGGAGAAGCCTGCCAAAAAGTGGAACAAAGGGCTCGACTTGGGTTGGAGTCACAGAAGCAAACACAAACGCCATTTTGGAACCAAGTTTCGGCAAAAATTACCAACCAGTGAATTAATATTAATTTAATAAACCGGCGGTATGTTCGAGGCTATTTTAAAAAGTGGTAGCCTCGAACAATGGGAAAATCCCATAGGAATATATTCGCGGTCGAATATAAATAGTAGTATCCACTGCCACCAGCCAAAACTCGGTCGGGGGGGACTGGACATTGCCCCCTCGAACAACAGACCCCGGGGTAATCGAATTGCCCCGACCAGTACGTCCACAATAGGATGGTTTGTACTGGTTCTGTTCACAATTTGAAACTAGTAAAGCCAATGGTGACTTTACATGCCCTTGGAGGCAGTAGTCAGTCCCAGGGTATGGAGTCTATGTTTGGGGGTCGCTACGACACCCCTGGGTTACGGCACGGAGGGTGCTGTGTAACCGGAGTCTATGTTTGGGGGTCGCTACGACACCCCTGGGTTACGGCACGGAGGGTGCTGTGTAACCCACATACCAAAAACACATGAAGCCCTATGGGGTAAAGGACCCCATAGCCCATAAAACACATACAAAGTCAAAGGAACACCTCAAATCATGTCTAAGAGTGGGAGGCAAAGAGTCTCACTCTTAGCAGGAGAAAATAATAAACCCCAAAAATCCAGCAAAGCTGCTGGGGTACTCACTAGGTTTGGGAAATTAGCCTTTACAGAGAATTCTCCCTAACAGTCGCTCCCCCCACCCCCAGACTAAGGGACAGGAGGGTTTAATCCACTCCTGGATGAATCTCATACCTCTAGTCGATGACATACATCCTAGAGAGACCATCAGCATTTTGGTGGTGACACCCTGACCTGTGCTCAAACCCTTGCAGGCAGATTGATCATCTCAATAGTTTTGGATTTTCCCCTTTCATTTGCATCAACCATCTCAAGGGTTGGTGGTCAGTCTGAATGACAAAAGTAGAACCATACAAGTATGGCCTAAACTTCTTCAGTGCCCACACAATAGCAAAACATTCTCTTTCGATAGTTGCCCACCTTGTCTCAAGATCCTTCAGCTTTCTGCTGATGAAGCAAATGAGGTGCTCCCTACCTTTCTCATCCAGTTGGCTAAGGACTGCACCTATACCTACATTAGAAGCATCTGTCTGCACAATGAAAGTTTGGTGGTAGTCAGGAGCTCTCAATACTAGTGCTTGGCAAAGAGCTTTCTTCAGGTTTTCAAAGGCCTGATTGCATTCCTCATTCCATTTGACCTTCTTAGGGAATTTTGGAGAGGAGATTACATTCAGTGGAGAAGCTATGGTCCCATAGTTCTCTATGAAATTCCTGTAATACCCAGTGAGGCCTAGGACGGCTCTCACCTGGGTTTGAGTAGTAGGTGTTGTCCATTTTTGCACAGCTTCAATCTTACTGAGCAAAGGCCTTATTTCTCCACCTCCTACCTCATGCCCAAGGTAGACCACCTTACTCTGACCAATTTGGCATTTACTTGCATTTATGGTCAGATTGGCCTGTCCAAGAGCCTGCAAAACATGTCCTAGGTGGTTAACATGCTCTTCCCAGGATTGGCTGAACACTGCAATGTCATCCAAGTATGCCATGCACACATCCTCCATCCCAGCCAGAACCTGATTTACCATCCTTTGGAATGTTGCAGGTGCATTTTTCAATCCAAAAGGCATAACCTTAAATTGGTGTAAGCCAACTGGGGTAGAAAATGCAGTCTTCTCCTTGGCATGGTCTGTCAGGGCTATTTGCCAATAGCCTGACGTAAGGTCAAATGTGCTGAGGAACTTGGCTGAACCAAGTCTATCCACCAACTCATCTGTCCTTGGCAAATGGTGGGCATCAGTCTTGGTGACTGCATTAAGAGCTCTATAGTCCACACAGAATCTCAACTCTTTGGATCCTGCCTTTGGTACTAACACAACTGGGCTAGACCATGGGCTAGTAGAGGGCTCTATTACCCTGAGATCAAGCATCTTCTTGACCTCCCCTTTGATGTGGGTCCTTACATTTTCTGACATTCTATATCCGCTGCTTTTGACTGGCAGAGAGGCACCAGTGAGTATATCATGCTGTACCCAAGGGGTCAGGCCTGGTGAAAGTGAGAACAGAGAGGCAAACTGATTTAACATGGCTTTGCACTCTTCTTGTTGCTCAGGTGTCAGATTTGAAGAGAGATTTACTCCTTCAATCTTTTCGTCCTAGGGTAAGCCTCTGAGGAGATCAGGGAGAGCTTCACTCTCTTCTTCCTCTTCTGTTGAAGCTAGAAGCAAAGCTCCTACTTCAGGCCTGGAGACATACGCCTTTAGTCGGTTGGTGTGGAAGACTCTGGGAGCCTCCTTGGGATTGCCCAAGTCCACCAGATAGTTTACCTCTGCAAGTTTACCCACAACCTTGAAGGGTCCCATCCATTTATCTTGCAAGGCCCTCTGCCTTGTTGGGATCATAACTAGAACTAGCTGGTCTTGAGTGAACTCAACCATGTTAGCCTTTTGGTCATGCCAATGTTTGACCAAAGCTTGTCCAGCTTTCAGGTTATCACTTGCTTCTGCCATCATTTGTGACATTCTCCTCCGGAGACCTATCACATAGTCAGTCACTCTGACTGGCTTGGGGGAAGGAGCACTCTCCAACCCCTCCTTAATCAGGGCCAATGGACCTCTGACCGGATGGCCAAAGAGAGGTTCAAAGGGAGAATAACCTACTCCCTCCTGAGGGACTTCTCTATAAGCAAAGAGAAGGCATGGCAATAGAAGGTCCCACTTTCTTTTAAGGGGATCCACTAAAGCACCTATCATGCTCTTCATGGTTCTGTTGAACCTTTCTACCAACCCATTTGTCTGAGGGTGGTAGGCGGTAGAGAACTTGTAAGTAACTGCACAGGTTTTCCACATGGCTTTCATGTAGTGGGACATAAAATTTGACCCCCTGTCAGAGATTACTTCCTTAGGAAACCCAACCCTGGTAAAAATACCAAGGAGGGCCTTAGCCACAGCCTGGGCTGTAACAGTCCTCATAGGAATTGCCTCAGGGTACCTAGTAGCATGGTCTACTACAACAAGGATAAACCTGTTGCCTGAGGAGGTTGGGGGATCAAGGGGACCAACAATGTCAATCCCTACTCTCTCAAATGGGACTCCCACAACTGGGAGAGGCACAAAGGTGCCACATTCTTGGATCCAACCTTACCAGAAGTCTGGCAGGTATGGCAGCTCTTGCAAAACTTATCTACCTCAGCCCCCATCTTTGGCCAATAAAAGTGAGAGCCTTTCCTTGGTCTTCTTGAAGCTCAAGTGACCAGCCAAAGGAATCTCATGGGCCAGTTGCAAGAACTGCTGTCTGTTTGCTGAGGTACTACAAGCCGCTTGTAGTCTCCAGGTGCAGACTCAGTTGGTTCACTGTAGAAGAGGCCATCTTCCCAGTGCAACCTATACTTTCCAGGCTCGTGCCCATCAGCCTGAGAAGCTGCCTGTTGGCGAAGACCTTCCAGAGTTGGACATTCTCTCTGTCCCTTACTGAAGTCTGCCCTGTTGGGTCCACCTTCTGCCAGTAAAGACTGCAGCTCAGGATTGTCAACAGAATCCAGATCTCCAATGAGTTCTTGGCCTTCCACTAGCTCTTCGTCAGAGTCTAGTTCCACCATACAGGGCTGTACCTCCCTCTCAGCCTCAGCTGGAGGTGGAGTTACAGGTGTAACTTTGGACAACCTAGGGGAAGTCCTTGTTGGAAGCACTGGAGTGCTTGCTGTTGGCTGTTTCTTGGAAGTCTTGGGTTTCCCCGTTGCTTCTGTTTGTTCAGTGATAGCAAGTTGTAACTCCAGTGGAGTAGGAGTGATATCTTTCTTCATCATCTCCTTGGGAGTACCTCTCATGGTTCTCTCCCTTGCAGGTCTGGTGAGCTCCTGTAACCTTTTACTAGGAGGTCTGGGGGTATGTGACACTACTCCAAGAGTTTTCAGGTCATTACCCAACAGAACCCTACCTGGTACCTCACTTTGTATGCTGACAGGTATCTTCACAGTCATGTCATTACACTGGATGAGAACTGGTAATTGGGGAAGCATCTGCACAGGCCCTCCAGCTAACTTGGTGAGGCGTTTGGGTGCCTTAGCAACATCCTCAGCCTGAAAAAAAGATTTATCCACCACAGTTATGCTGGCTCCAGTGTCCCTAATGGCAGGAGTCGCCTGACCATTCACCTGGACACTGTCCTTATAATACTCTTTAGTATTATCTGGGACAGAGTTATAGACATCTAATTTCTGTTGTTCCCACAGACCCAGAGACACTAAAGAAACACTGGCTGAGACTCCAATGGGTTCATCAGCCAGCAGTAGAAAGTTTCCACTTGACATTTGTACTTCCTCCTCTGGAGCAAAGGCTAAGGAGACAAGCTGGACCCCTGAAGGTTTACCCTTACATCTGGGATCTCCTTTCACATGGTCAGGTGAACCACAAACATAGCATTTACCAAATGCTTTCTGGAATGGTGGCTTGCTCTGACCTCCTTCTGGTTTACCGCCAGAAGGTACACTACTCTGATTTGGTTTCCCTTGTGGCTTACCCTTATTGTTCTGTTTGGGGCGCTCTTTGGGATTGGAATTATTAGAATTCTCTTTGGGGTCCTTTTTTGGCTGTTTCCCCTCATCCTTTTTCTGAGTTACCCCAGAGTCCTTCTGAGTAGCCCTGTTGGCAACCCACAAGTCAGCAGCCTTAGCTAGTTTCCTGGAATCTAATTCCATTGAATCAGCCAAGTGCTGTCTGAGCTCAGGAGAGCAGGCATCATAAATTGACTCCAACATCACAATATTCCTCATCCCCTCATGAGTGTTCACTTTGTAACCCTTAATCCATCCCTCTAAGTTCTTCAAACTTTCACTCACCCAGGTAGCCCAAGGGGTACCATCATGCTTTTTGAGGGTCCTAAACCTCTTAAGGTACTGGGAAGGGGTCTTCCCAAATCTAGCTATCAAAGCAAGTTTCACACATTCATAATCCTTCTTATCCTCCTCCCCCAACTCCATTACCACATCAGTTGCAACAGGGGGGAGCCTAGAGAACAACCAGGAAAGTAACTAATTTCCTGTAATGTTCTGGAGCCCATGATTATATTCAAACAAACTCAATCAATCCAACACATCCAACTTAGGCTCATACATACCCACCAACTCCTTAGGCATCTGGGGTCTTTTGGGACTAGAACTCCTAGAGGATTCGGAGAGAGAAGCACTTTCCACAGACATTTTTTTCATTTCTTGGTCATGGTTGCTCCATTTCTCTGAGCCTTAGTTCTTGGTGCCGTTGTTCTGTTTGAGCATTAATTCTTTTGAATTCTAATTCAAGCTTCATTTATTCTAGTTCCATATATTGAGGATTAAGTGTGGGACCTGGTAAAGGTCCAGTAGGTACAGCTGGCAGGGCAGGTAGAGGCCCAGGGGAGACAACTCTAACATCTTCCCCCTCCTCTTCTGCTTCTGACTCAAAGTTATCAATACTAACATTCATATCAATATCATTGCTGTTATCTACAGTTGCTGGAGTGGTAGGTCCCTCTGAACCACCATGAAGACTTTGGTTTGCTAACAACCTTTCTGTTAGCTCAATTTTCTTGCCTTTAGTCAGGAGATTCTTATGCTTACAGAGAACTCTTAAACAATCAGCAGTTTGTGTAGCAAGGGGCTCTTGACTATACCTTTCCATAGTTGACATGTTTTAGAAAAATAACTTCTTTAGTGCTAAGCTTTGTGGTTAGTTGCACTAAGGTATCTATAAGCACATTAAAATGTATGCTCAATACAAATCCCACCGCTGTACACCAGTGTTAGGCAGAAACCTGTGCATTTCCCTTAGGGACCACTGCAAAAGATTTAGGACTACAGGTGGTTGAGAGTAAACCCAATTGATAGCAGTCTGTACCACCCAGATTTACCTGGTAGCTGTGGCTGAGCAGTCAGACCTCTCTCAAGATGAGTTAGGCAGTATATAGAGTATACACAATAGGTACAGAGACACAGTAGCACAAGCAAACACTGACCAGAGCTTTGGTGTAAAAGTATATAATTATTTATTTAAAGACACACTTGTAAATTACACTAGCACAAAGAGGTAAGTAAATTCAACACACAGTCACTATTATATATATATATATATACAACCCTAATTACTTATTAGACAAGTCTTACCGAGAAACACCACTTATTTTCAGACAGAGGTGAGCGCTTAACATAAAATGGCACTCTAATAAGTTATTAGAAAGGGAGGGGAAAAAAGGCAGAGTTATGAAAGCACACACATTTCAATACTTTTCAAAGAACCACAGGGAGGCAGGTTAGGCAAAGTCTACTGGAGAGCAAGGAAGTTCAAATGCCAGGCCCACTCTTAGAGAGAGCAAGCGAAACGTGTCCAGGATCACACAGTGGGGTTATGCCCAACGAGTCTTTGTAGGAAGTTCACAAAAGATTGAGATCAAGTCAGGAAAAGTTAGGTAACAGGTCCCAGGCTAGCCCAGGTTAGAAAGTCAAGGATTTACTGTCACCCAGAACGATCTGTCGCAAGGGAAGCCAGGCGGGACACAGTACCTGAAAGTGGGAAGAACGCTCCAACGGGGGCAGTTGTTCCTGGCAGCGGGTGCAAGTTGGTGTTTCGTCCAGAGGAAGAGGAGGTCTCGACGTGGAGGAAAGCTGAAGGTCGTTGCGCTGCCAGGGAAGAAACCAGCCGTGGAGTTTCCCAGTTACAAGGTACCACCCTTTTCTTTGCGGTAGTGGTAAACCGTGGTATTCCGGTTGCCGGGGTGCTTGGCACGGGCAAGACGGCCACGAGATGGTCCAGGAATGCGAAAAGATGGGCAAACTGGTTATCCCCACCAGTCAAAGGAAGAAGACTGCGGACTGGAGATCTCCTCTGTCGTCGGGAAAAGTGGTGAGACGGTTCCGCAGGGCTCCATCGGTGGTGTTGTCGTTGCAGGTTGGCTCGGCTTCTCCCTCCTCGGATTCTTTAGGTCCTGTGGCGACTTCTGAAGTTCCAGTCCCCAAAGCCCTGCTTTTATGCAGAAACCCCCATTCATTCAGCCTAGCTGTCAATCAAACATACTAAGTAGCCTCGAACAATGGGAAAATCCCATAGGAATATATTCGCGGTCGAATATAAAAAGTAGTATCCACTGCCACCAGCCAAAACTCGGTCGGGGGGGGGACTGGACAGTGCCCCCTCGAACAACAGACCCCGGGGCAAGCGAATTGCCCCGTCCAGTACGTCCACAATAGGATGGTTTGTACTGGTTCTGTTCACAATTTGAGACTAGTAAAGCCAATGGTGACTTTACATGCCCTGGGAGACAGTAGTCAGTCCCAGGGTATGGAGTCTATGTTTGGGGGTCACTACGACACCCCTGGGTTACGGCACGGAGGGTGCTGTGTAACCCACATACCAAAAATACATGAAGCCCTATGGGGTAAAGGACCCCATAGCCCATAAAACACATACAAAGTCAAAGGAACACCTCAAATCATGTCTAAGAGTGGGAGGAAAAGAGTCTCACTCTTAGCAGGAGAAAAAAATAAACCCCAAAAATCCAGCAAAGCTGCTGGGGGACTCACTAGGTTTGGGAAATTAGCCTTTACAGAGAATTCTCCCTAACACCTAACAGCCAAGAGCAAATGCTCCACGCAAGGCTGGACTCCCCCAAACAACAATTAACATATTGTCCTTCTTGGTGGCTTTCTCATTGTGTCCTGGCTTCACCCTAGCAAACAAATATGCAGAACAACATTAACCTTCGCTTAATTTTGTAAACCTACACCTGCACGTCTCCCAAATGCCCACTGTGGGTCACTGTCGAATGGCAGTAGCCAAGATAGGGTACTTGCACGACGATTCCCTAGGTTTCCACACATGAAAGGGTACATAGACCTCAGGCTCCACCAACACCAATTCATTTCTCACAGCTGTGTATAAAGGGGCTAGAGTCTAGGGTGAAGGAGGATGGTGTTACCTACAACCATTTGGGCAGGACCCTGATGACAGGCAGACTACCTAGCCATGTGGAAATTGTGTGTCTGTGCAGTGTGTCTAGCAGTGGCAGGAGTGGGCTGGGTGCCTTGCAGTAAAAAAAGGGATGACAATGTCTGGCAGCAGTGGGCACTGGAAAGTACGAACAAGGTGACATTACCAGGAAAAGAAAGGAGAACCATGGGTAGTATCACCTAAAATAAGAGTCTGGCTGTGCCCAGGATGTCCCCCATTCCCCACGTCCTGCCACATAAATCTTTAGTTTCATGGTGCGCCTGTTCATCTACTTTGGAGGGCACCTGAAGAGGCTCAACCTTTGTTTCAGCAGAAAGTAAAGATGCTGTATGAATTAGTACTGAGAGCTCGGATGGTCTCTGCCATCTTATTTCAGCTCTATCTCAAAAGATGAGCGAGGTGGCAAAAATGTGTGAGATGCTTGCTTGGGGATAGGTGATGAAATCAGGAAGAATATATGCATCCATTATCTCTTGTGGTGTAAGCTATGTAGAGATCAGTCTCTTTTCTGTCTCTTTTCTGTGCTTTTTAAAATATAACAGACCATTAGATAAGTCCAGTTTACAGCACTGGGCGAGGCAGGGTCTTTCACAGGCTCATATTAACTGCATGTTAGGGAGGCCGTTTAGTTGCATTGCAATTCTCAACCACTGATGTTTATCCTCTTCTGTGCTTAGAAACCTCTTTGGAGTGAACACAAATCCCCAGATGGTCGAACCTACTATTACAACTCGGACACCAAGCAGTCCACCTGGGAGAAGCCGACGGAGCTAAAGTCAAAAACTGAGGTGAGAGCGAGAAGCAAGCAAGGCTTTAACCTTTATGGGAGAACATAATCTGAACATCTGCATTTTGATGGAAACATTTGTGCCTGGTCACCCTGGATCCCACCTCTTGTTTCTCCTTATTGTGTTGATGTTAACACTATGTGGCACTGTTGGGTGACCCTGGGTGAGGGAATGAGGGCTGTCCATGTGATTCAGGGCTGTGGATCATCCATTACTTGTGGGTCAGAATGGTCATATATATAAACTGTGAGGCGTGTGAGAAACGTGAATCTTTGTGTCTGCACATGCTGGAGAAATTATGATATTTTACAATCTTCCACAGGAGTGACTGGCACTTGACACAAATGAAGTCTAATAGACAAAAAGTTGCACATGCATGTCTACTTCACAGGTCAAATCTTCATTACTTTTTCTCCTCCTGACAGAAGTTAATGAATGTTTTCTACATTAGCAGATGGACTGGAAAAGGTGTCTGTGGTCACAAAGGGGAGACAAGAAGTTAAATGCAGCAAGAATTCCCACTGGCACAAACCTTCAGGAATGAAGTTGTTGGGTTGTTAGTAGGCCTGGCAGATTCTTAAAAATCACACTAGATCTGCAGGCTGAGGTTCTTAGTTTACATACTCAACCTAAGAAAAATGCACTGTTGTGATGACGTGTGACAAAATATCTATCAGTGCTTTCTGTGAAATGGTGCATGTCGCCACAAGCAGACTTCCTATTTGGTGCAATCCTGCCCCACAAGGGCTAGCTATGCACAGTGAAACCTTTATTTGCCATTTAATGCAAACAACGTTTGTTTGCAGTAAATGTCATATAAATGTTTCAAACATCCTGTACTCTCCAGTAAGGTCGCATTCCATGCAAAATGCCAAATTCTGCTGTAGTGGAAGGCACGTACCTACTCTCGTTTGAAGTATGGTATACGAGTATGGTAAAATGGGCAACAGTTGAATGAGATATAAGGAACTGTAAAGAGTTTTATTGAGAAGATGGCACTTGATACTCTGGGCCACCTACTTGGATGGAGTTTTGCAAACACTCAATCTGATGCCTTCTTGAATGGTTAACGGTGGTTTTCACAAATTATCTGTTATTATCACACCCAATTTTTGCCTGGCTAAGTAGTGTGCTTAGGCGGAAATATAGGGATATGATTGTGATGAGACCATACTCTGTGCATATAATTTTAGAAATTAATGCTTTTCCTCAGTCAGTTGCTTTGTACTGCATGTGAGTAGTTCTTTGTTCTTTTTTCCCCCTTATTTTATTATTGATTGATTCTTTTTTCCCTTATTATCATACGTTGGATTGTTATTTGCTGCAATTGCAGCATATACTGTCCATAATGTTCACTAACGTAAGTCAATAAACAAATAATGAAAAAGAAATGCTGCAAGCATACAGCTTTCCATCGCTCTCTGCAGGTGCAATTCTGGCAGTAATTCTAACAGATTGACAGAGTATGTATCGTTAACCCTGGGCCAATGTGTAAAAAAGAACTGTTGATTTTGTTATCATACATCATTGTACTTGGTTCGCTCAGATGTTTTAGCACAGAATGCTGGGGGAAACTACACCAGCCCCCACTGGCCTTCTCCTCCCTTCCCGACCCAACCGATATTGCCTGAACTCAACCCACCATCTATATTTTGATGGTAAATTTAAGCAAACAAAACCTGATCAAAGTAAATTCAAGCAAGTTCTGGTCCAGCAATAGTACCACTACCCTCTACACTTGTGTTGTGGAGTAGGCAGCTCTAATTTAGTCTTGGCTTCACCAGCGGTGCAGACAGTTTTACCACATTAGTAGCCCAAATAAACCAGTATGGTAGCCATTGAGGTATTAAAGACATTTTGTGAAGTCCTGCTCCTAGCCATTTTGCATTAGTACATCTCTTTGTGTATGGGAACCTCCAGACAAGAATTTAATGGTTGTTGCACAAACATGGGCTTACCTTGAGCCCAGCTCTGTAACCTCTATTGTGGTTTAGACTGGCGTAGGCTGCTTTTCTGCCCTGGTGCACATCTTGCGTGCGTAGACCTGAGTGTTTGGCGATTTTTCTGACCATCCTGATTGGCTGGCCGCCAAATCATTTGTGTTTTCTGTCTGGTGTGTGATTGGAGTGCTGGTTTAGGCTAGCCCCTGGGTGAATGTGCATCGCTAGGGGAGTCTGTGGATTTCTTATTGAAATTGATTTTTGCCCAAATTGCTGGAGTATTTGCCTTGAAGATGGACTGCTGATTTCTAGGGCCAGGGTTGGCTCTACTGGCTTGAACTTGGTTCCGTTGTCTTAGTCCCAGTTTCTTCTTTTGGCTGCTGGACGTCCTCCCAAGCCATTCCTCGTCGTCTTTGATGATTGGACTGGCTGCCCTCTGCTGGGACCATTCCTCTGTCCTTTCCCCGCAAAATCCTCCTGGACCAAGTACCTTGAGGTAGGGAGCTTACCTTCCCAGGAAGAGTGGTATTTTGCTACCTCTCTCCTCCAGCACCATCTTGGCTCGTCCCGGGTCACCCCCACCGTTGCTATGATGCTTGGACTTTCTTTGTTTACGGGCTTCCCCGTTTTCCCTCTTTAGCTGCCCGGATAGACATGTTGCCTTCCTATTCACTGCTTTTGAGTTGTGGCTGGTAGGTCTTTGTCGTGGGTGCATCAAATATTCTTCCACCTGGGCCTTCGTTTGTCCAGGGTGCAAGGACGCGCATACCGGATCCTGTCTCTATCCCTATAAAAGAAGCCCTGCATTTAACATGTTTTCATGTCTCTTCCGAGCCAAATCCTGTGTGACTAGCCCTTTGAATGCATGACCCTGTGTCCTGAGTTATTCGTCAGAATGTTTGTCAATAATCCCCTGGGTCCTGGAGTAGTGGGGTTTTGTAGGCCCCTCTTTACTGCAGTTTAGCCATTGACTTCCATTGGCCTGAACCCTGCTTCCTTCTTTCTCTTGTCATCTGGGAATCAAACCTGGTCCCCTCTGGCATCGACTGGGATTAGTTGCTCCTTTATTCTCACCTATAGGGTAGAATAAATGTGTGATTTTATACTATAACCTGGCTTTTCGTATGGACTTTGTCCCATTAATTCATATGGGGAACTTATACAAACTTTAAAACTCCTCTTAAAGTGACTAAATAGAGAACTTAACTGACCGTTGGGTCATCCTTGGGTCTCTGAGTTTTACTCCAAAGACTAGAACTTTAGCAATTACTCCTGATTTATTTAATTTTTTTAAAATAATAAAGCACTGCACTCCTGCCTATTGAAATGTGGAAGGTTACTGTGACTAACGTTTTTTAAATTGTATTCTACCATTTTTAGGAATGTTTTGAGGCCATGTAGGTCTGCTAGAAGATTAAGAGTATACTTAATATTGGTGGCACGTTGGGCATGGTTTAGAAGTGTTAACCCCTTCACTCCCTCCAGGTACTATGTTCAGTATATTTGTATTTCATTGGATTTATATAGCACTTTCGCAAAAACACTTTCATAATCAACAGTACAATAAGAGGTAATGCAATACTTACAATAAACTTGAAAAGTTACATTAAGAAGGAGAGAGAGGACATGTTATTTAAGACAAGATTGAAAAATTGAAAATTAAGTTCAAGACTTAAGAGACTGAGGCAAACAATTCCAGTGCCTAAGAACTAAAAGTGAGAAGAGTGAAAACGAGGACAAGCACGGGTGGCTTAGAGACAGTAAGAAGAAAATTAGCTTGGTATATTGAATTTCTGATGCTTGTTAATCTGCTTAGAATCACATGCTGTGCATATAGTCTGACATCTAGTGGTAATCGCGGAGTATTGCATCTTTCTTTCGAGGATTGAAAGGGGACGTTGACATGGCCGTGACTGTTACACTATCCCTAACATGACGTGTAGTGTACCCAAAATCTCCCACGCGTTGAGGTCCCTCACATTGTTTTTTTCTGTCCAACTAGTTGGTCGCGGAGCTCGTTAGAGTTAATATTGCCAAAGTAATTATTCGTTGTCCCACGACCGATGGTCGTTTAGTCTTTGACTTTCTTCGACGACTACTTTGTGGATCTCTATGCCGAAGACATCTGACTGCTGTTTAGGCGACTGGTGCATCGATCGACATCTGTCAACCGCATGGCCTCGGCCCTCCGGCCAGGCCCTTACAGTAGGGAGAGTGGGGCCCTGGGTTGATTCTTTTCTGAGAATGCATTTCCTCTTCCCCTCTCTTTCCTTTTCTGGTCTGGCTGCCGATTTTCACCTCTGCTTTGGAGAGGACTCCATTTAAGTTTTGTCAGTCTTGCAACGGAAAATAGCCCTGGGAAGACACCCATCACAAATGGAATTGGTGCTTACCTCGTGACCACGACGAGTGATCCTTTAAGTCCTGCAAACTCTTTTGTCCAAAGATGTTAAAAGATAGGCGGAAAAATCGGTGGGTGGCCTACGCGATGCAGGGCGAAAGTGGTTCCCCCGTTGGCACGGTCGCCTCGGATGACGAGGACTCTAGCAGCAGCCATGGCTCCTACGTGGAGGCCATAGACCTTTGGGCATCTTACCTAAAAAGCACACGAGTGCCGACACGCCCTCGCGGAGCCGGTAACCATGATGACGCCTGCAGGCACGTTGAAATCCCTCATCCAGCCGCCGAAATTACGTGAGAGTCTTGCGACTATTGTTTGGCGGCGGAACAACCTAAAAGCACCCCCTCTCATCGAGAGGAGTACTCTGAAAGCCCCCAGCACCTCTCTAGGGCTTTATCTGATAAATCCCCTCCCTTTAGAGAGCCTTTCTCTCCTCCAGACACCTCTGCTTGATCCCTGTGGACCAGAGAGAGGTTCGAAAATTACATGGACAAAATATCACAATTTATAGACTTTTCTGGAAGGTTCATTTCTCCTAAGAGACCTAGGGAGGAGGACGCCTCCCCCATTTTACCAATGCTGCAGAAGCTTCCAACCCAAACTCAAACTCAACAAGAAGAAGTACTTGAGTTTTCTGAGCCAGAGGAGACATACAAGGATCCCTATAGTCACGAGGACACTCCTTTGGGCAGGACACAACTGACCAGTTCCCAAAATGGGGACAAGATCAGCCAGAAGATGAAGTACCTTTACTCTCATTCACTCCAACTCCTGACCCAGGCGTCATTTGTCTGGACCTGCCCTCTTCGCCTCAACGGAGGCAGCTATCGCCTATTGACGACCAAATGGCTTTCAATGCCATCCTGAAGAGGGGCGCAATGTGCAGTGGAACTTGCTTCAGGAAGGCCTCTAAGAGGTTCCTGAACCCGCACGATCACGCCTGCTGGCGGTCGTCTCTGAGGGAAGGCAGATAACCAACATCCTTAAAAACCCACTAGACGCTGCAGAGACTGCGGAAAAGCACTCTGGTATAGGTAACTCTTCTCAAGAGGCACGCCTGGCTAATGAATTTACGTTTTAAGCCGGAGACTCAGGCCACTTTGATAAACAAGCCCATGGAAGAATCAAACTTGTTCGATAAGGCTGTGGATGACGCCTTGGAAATGGCGAAAAAAGAACATGAGGCACTCAAATCTCTCAACCATTTTTTGGTTTTTGTTGTTCCTTAGCGCTCCGTGCGCGGTTGTGCTGCCCCCTGCCCCTCCCTCCACCTCACTTCCTGGTCCTCCTCTCCCCCTCTCCCTTCCCGCCTCCCTGACCGCCCACACCCCCCTCCCCTTCCTCTCCTCCTGCCTTAAATTCCCACCCCCCTGGGCAGCCCCCTCGGCTAAGGGCCCCCTTAGGCAAAGGGCAGCTCCTATGGCTGCAGCTCCCTGTGTGTCTGCAGGTGTCCGCAGGGGACGCCAGGCGCCAGTTTTCACCTTGCTTTCTCCACTTCTGCCGGCCCACCCCACCTACACCTTTTCACTTCATTTGCATGGTGTCTACACCACACTGTGTTCCACAGTTGTGTGTAAACTAGGATTTTTCTCCCCTCGCAGGATTCTCAAACTTAGGTGGCCTCTCCACTGGGTACCTAATACGCATTTACTGTTGTTCTCTGAAATGTGGTAAACTAGGGTTTTTCTCCCCTCGCAGGATTCTCAAACTTAGGTGGGCTCTCCAATGGGTACCTAATATGCATTTACTGTTGTTCTCTGAAATGTGGGAAACTAGGGTTTTTCTCCCCTCGCAGGATTCTCAAACTTAGGTGGCCTCTCCACTGGGTACCTAATACGCATTTACTGTTGTTCTCTGAAATGTGGTAAACTAGGGTTTTTCTCCCCTCGCAGGATTCTCAAACTTAGGTGGCCTCTCCACTGGGTAGCGAATACGCATTTACTGTTGTTTTTCTGAAATGCGGTAAACTTGGGCTTGCCGCTCACTTCCTGTCCGCGTGCTCTCGTCTCGTCTGTCTTTCCCCCCACTCCCTCCTATTCCATGGTGCTCTCTATCTCGCCTATCTTCTCTAACTGCTTCTCTATTGACTATCCTGCTCTCCTCACTAAATCTGGTAGGAAACAGTTTAAAAAGGACATCCTGGTCTCCAACCCAGGCCTCCCTATTGCTGACACCTACACTAGTGCCTGCTCCAAGGAAACTCTCACTGACATCCTCTTTTTCGTGCCTTCGCCTGACCTATGGACCCTTCATATGGTCTCTGTGCTCTCTCCTTTCTCCTCTTCTCCCATTAATGGTGGCACCCGTTGGGATGTCCTCTTGGTCCCCTTCCACTCCTCTAAGGCCATCATTAATGTCTACGCTAATGGGACCGTCTTGGTCCAAGGCCCTCAGGCCAACCTTCACCTCTTTGATAGACGCTTCCCATGCCTCATCAACTTCCTTTCCTCTCCTGCTGTCCCCCCTCCTCTGTCCTAGGCTACCTTGCCTCTACTCTCCCTCCCTGCCCCCTCTCTTGCTCCTTCTTCACCTCCTTCTTCTTCACCTCCGCAGGGCGTACCTCTGATCTGTACCCCTCCCCGGAAGTCCTTCAAGGATGGCAACCTTCTCCACATTGATGAAAAAAGAGGGGCGAGAGTGCACAGCTTCTTTTCTTGGTAATGTATTATTCTTTCTGGTGGTTTAAAGATCTCGAAGTTTATCAATTAGTAGGGTGCAGCCCACTATCATGTGCCACCGTGTAGGGCACAGAAAGTGAACATGGAGAAAAAGAGACCTAGGCAATTGTGCCTTCGGTGTGGGCCGCACACCCAAAATTCCCACTAAGGGTTAATCAATTCCTCTTAGTTTATTGTTCAATTAATAAATCCAACTTCAATAGTGATTCAAAAGTATAGTCTTTTTTAATTTTTCGATTAGTGCGTTCATAAACATCTATAGTGCTTTATTGGTTAAACTTCACCAACAAAGCTATTTATCTCTGTTGAGGCAAAACAGAAAACCCATCCGGCTAATGCATTTCGGATTATATCCTTCATCAGAGCCAGGTTAATCCTGTACACATAATTATACGTTATATGTTCAATGTAAATTCAACAGATTCACAATGTTTAAATCATGATTTGACAGTGCAACAACGAGATTATCAATAAAAGAATAGTTGTTAAACAGGGCGCCCACAAGGACAAACAAATATTTACCAAAAATGTGAGAAAGGGAAGAGAAAAAATAATAAAGAAAACAAATAGACATATATCATTATACATATTCAAAATGCAGTTTTCTCCAGGTAAATGGTTATATTCTATAGTTCATACTGTTCATAGTATTTATCATCTACATATTCTTAACAAGTTTAGCACCGTGGTCCCTCGTGTTGTCTCAAGTTTCAAAAGGTCTGACTAGCGGTGTGAACGTACTGTGCTCGGGAGTTAGATAAATGTTATTCTTAGTGCGGATAACTGTGGCTGTTTGACACTGTGTGCCTCTTATCACTAACCTGTGAGCCAATTCTCCACATTGCCACTCTTAACTCTCACTCTGCCACCAAACATTCCTCTGATATCTGTCGCCTTCTTGTGGAAATGGACCTTGACGTCCTCTGTCTCACTGAGAAAAGTTCACGGCCAGCTCTGTCACCAGCTTTGACACACTCCTACATGACGGTTACAAGATCCTCTCCGTGCCCAGGCCCAACCGTTCAGGGGGGGGTGTGGCCCTTATCTTCCCTGAGTGGATTCCTGCCACTGTCACTCCTACGCAGATCTACTCCTCTTTTGAATGTCTTGTCTGCCGACTCTCTCTCTCTCCTAGCCATTCCCTTACCGTGGCTACTATCTATCGGCCACCTGGTCAAACTTCCTCCTTCCTCTCTGAGTGGGCTGACCTCTCCTCCTCACTCCTGTCCTCAACCACTCAACTCCTCTTTCTTGGTGACTTCAACATCCACCTGGATGCCTCCTGTCCCCCCTCTGGACTCTTTCGTGACCTCTGCGACTCTCTCTCACTCTCTATTCTCCCGTCTGGGCCTACTCATTCTGCAGGGCACACTCTTGATGCTGTGATCTCTTCTGACCTTCCCCTCTACGTCCCTCTCTCCACTCCTCTCTCCTGGAGTGATCACTTTCTCCTATCCTCTCACCTCTCCCTCCCTACCCCACAGGCAAAGCCA
The DNA here is from genome assembly GCF_040938575.1 of Ambystoma mexicanum. Classification (NCBI taxonomy): domain Eukaryota; kingdom Metazoa; phylum Chordata; class Amphibia; order Caudata; family Ambystomatidae; genus Ambystoma; species Ambystoma mexicanum. Next base: position 318,197,783 of record NC_090926.1, on the reverse strand, counting down.
CCCTCATCACTGCCACCCACCTTCTCGGTCATCCGACCCATGAAGAGCGTGTCAGTTGAGGCTTTCGCTGCCACCTTCTCGCCCCCTCCTCCCCCTTCGGCTGACTCCCACCCTGACGCAGCCCTCTCCACGCTCCACTCTGCTATATCTGATACTCGTGATATCCTTGCCCCTGTCATGAGAATCCGCCTGAAGCCCAAAGCCAAATGTAACTCCTGGTATGACTCGGATCTCGTCACCCTAAAACGCAAGTGCAGGGTGGCATAGAGGAAATGGCGTGCTTCATGTTCATCCTGTGACAAACTGGCCTGCCGCCTGCTCCAAAGGCAATACCGTCTCTCCGTTCTCACCAAGAAGAGAGCCCTTATCCAAGCCCGCATCTCTGCGGCATCTAACAATTCGGCCAAACTCTTTAAAATCTGCAAGGAGCTTGCCAACCCTGCTGCAGTCTCTACCTCTCCTGTCCCCTCCCAGGTCCTCTGCACTGCACTGGCCTCTCACTTCATCTCTAAAACTCAGAACATCCTGTCCTCACTCTCCTCCTATCACCTCCCTCCCTCTCTTCCCGGCTCTTCCTCCGGCCCTTCTGCAGCCACCCCTCCTCCCTCTTTCTCTGCCTTTCCCCTTTTCTCTGCTGACGAGGTTTCCAGACAAGTCCGATCTATGAAAGTCTCATCTAAACAGGTTCACCCCTGTTCCTCCAAAACTATCAAGGACCACATCGACTCCCTGGCTCCTGCCCTGGCTTACTTTTGCAACCACTCCTTCACCTCTGGAGTTTTCCCATCCCCCCTTAAGCACTTCCTTGTACACCCTCTTCTTAAGAAACCCTCTTCCGACCCCTCCTGCCCGACAAATTTCCCTGACCATGTTATCCAGAGACTGCTCCCCTTGGAGTGGTTCTGCGGGTACCTGGGGACGTAATATGGGCATTGTGCGTTCTCCAGAGTTGCGAATAGGTCGATCTCTGGGAAGCCCCAGTCTTCGAAGATGTTGTAATCGATGTCTGCGTGTAATTGCCACTCATACACTACAGGTAATGGGAAGTCTCTGCTGAGAACGTCCGCCAAAAGATTGAGTTCCCCTGGAATGTGTTGTGACAGGAGGAACATCTTGTGTTTGAGAGCCCATATCCATATGTTCTGTAACAGTTTGGATAGCCCTGGAGAGTGAGTGTCCCCTTGTTTGTTTAGGTAACACGTGGCCATAGTACTGTCCGTGAGGACTAGGACTGCCTTCCCCTGGAGGTGTGTTTGGAATGCCTTCAGTGCCTTGAACACTGCTAGCAGTCCCAACAGGTTCATGTGGTTGGTTGCTACTGCTGGGGACCACACGCTGTGCGCCGTCTGAAGAAGGAGGTGAGCCCCCCACCCAGTCAGTGATGCATCTGTGGTGAGAGTGGCTTCTACTGCGGGGGTGGTGAAGGTCTTCCCCTGCACAAGGTTTTCCTTTGACCACCACTGCAGTGACTGAACGAGGGCTGCCGAGACAACCAGTAGATCGTCCCATTGTCCGCTGGCCTGACACCATTGGCTCGAGAGCCACTCTTGCATGGGGCGCATGCACAGATGTGCGTGTGGAACTAGGTAGATGCAGGAGGCCATCATCCCTAACAGTCGCATGGATTTGAGTACTGTCACCTTGCGATTGGCTACATAGTAAGGGATCTGGAACTGCATGTTTTTAACCCTCATGTTGGAGGGAAAGATGAGACCGTCTTTGGTCCGAATAAGAGCCCCCAGAAACTGTTTGACTTGGCTGGGGTCTAGGCTGGACTTTTTCTCGTTGATCGGGAAACCTAGACGGAAGAGATCATCTACCGTCTTGTGGGTATTTGTTAGGAATGTTCCGTACAAATGCCCTGTAATTAGCCAGTCATTGAGGTAAGGGTAGACTGGGATGGACTACCTGCGCAGGTGAGCAGCTACTACCACCAGTATCTTAGTGAACACCCGTGGGGCTGAGGCAATGCCGAAGGGAAGGACCTTGAACCGATAGTGCTTGTCCTCTATCATGAACCTTAGGTACTTTCTGTGCGCTGGCAACATTGAAATATGAAAGTATGCATCTTTCATGTCCAATGTTGCCATGTAATCTGCCTGCACCAGCAGTGGGATTTACTTCCTGCAATGTTGTCATTCTGAACTTCTGAGGTTTGACACATTTGTTCACTGGGTGCAAGTCTAACACAGGGCGCATGGTGAGATCCTTTTTGGGTACAAGGAAGTCCACTGAATAAATACCCTTGTTTACCAGATGAATAGGGATGACTTCTATGGCGCCCTTTTCCTGAAGGATCTGCATCTCTTCCAGCAGGGTTTGCAGGTGTGCTGGTGATAGACGTCTGCTCTTTGGTGGATGGTATTTAGGTGGCCGGTGGAACTCGATGCAATAATCGTGGGTGACGGTCTTGAGCACCTACTGATCTGATTTGACCCCCTCCCATACGTGAAGGAATGATGACAACCGTCCCCCGACCAGGGAGGCTTGGGAGGGGACCCGGACTGGCGAGTAATTTTCATATATAGTCCGGGGAGCCTCTAGGGGTGGAGTTTCTGCCTCTACCCTTGCCTCTGTGTTGCCCCCTTTGCTGGTATTGGCTGCTGCCAGCTGAACCTTGACCAGAAGACCATGGGGCACCTCCTGCACAATACTGTCTGTGTGGAGATCGGGAGAAGGACTGATCCTGAAAGGAACAGCGAGAGTGTGCACCTCCCGCTGTTGAAAAGGTTTGGCTGTGAAATGATATGATATGATATGATAAATGATATGATATGGCATTTGTAACGCGCCTATACACAAGTGTTTCAAGGCGCGACGAGGCAGGGAGGAGGAACAAGGGGAAGACAGACAACGATCCTACTAGGCCAGGTGTCATTTAGATCGCGCAAGTGCAGGGGTAGGGGGGAGGGAAAAGTGCAAGGGGAAGGGGAGGGGGGAAGTGCAGTACAGGGTAAGTAGAATAAAAAAATAATAATAATAGGGCCAGCTGGTGGCAAGTGTAAGGTAAGTGCAGACAAGTGCTGGGGAGGGGGGGCTGTAGGGATACAGAGACAGTCCCACAGTGCAGGGGTTGCCAGGGAGGCAGTGCAAGTGGAGAGTGGCTGGGCCAAGGACCGAGGTCGGAGAGAGTGGCCCAGTTGCAGATTCAGTGCAGTTTCAGTGAAGAATTTAGCAGGGGAGAGGGAGAGAGAAAGCAGAAGCAAAGAGGAAGGTTTTGAGGTGCTTCCGGAACCGGAGATGGTTCTCCTTAGGTTTCAGGGAGGCAGGAAGGCTGTTCCAGAGGGAGGCCCCTGCCGCAGAGAGAAATCTACCCCCAGCTCGTTGCTTCGAGAAGCGGCTGACCCTGAGGGAGTTGGAGACGGATGAGCGAAGGGCTCGGGAAGGAAGATATTTAGGAAGAGAGAGTTGAAGGTATTTAGGCCCTAGGCCCCAGAAGGCCTTGTGGACAATGCAGAGGGTTTTGAACTTAATCCTAGCAGCCACTGGGAGCCAGTGTAGAGATTTCAGTCCTGGAGAGATACGGTCCCTGGGCTTGAGGCCAAGGACAAGTCTCGCAGTCCTGTTCTGGATGAGTTGCAGAGGGCAGAGAGTGGAGGCAGGCAGATTAAGATAGAGGCTGTTACAGTAGTCCAGCTTCGAGAGAACCAGGGCTCGGGAGACAGTGAGCTTCTGGGGGAAGGAGAGGAAGGGAAGAATACCTCTGAGGAGGTGCAGCTGGTAGTGTGACTTCTTAGAGACGTCAGATATATGAGGAGAGGAGAGTGTGGAGTCGAAGATGACCCCAAGGTTTTTTGCCTTGCAGGTAGGAGCAGGAAGAGGGCCAAGAGAGGCTGGCCAGAGAGCTGCAGGGAAGGAGGGAGTGGGTGTGCCGATGAGTAGAATCTCAGTCTTACTGGCATTAAGGCAGAAGTTATTGGCGGCACACCATTCCTGGATAGCAGACAGACAGTCAGAGATGAGGGAAGGAGAGGAGGAGGCCGAGGGTAGCCTGAAAATGAGCTGGGTATCGTCCGCATAGCACTGAAAGTTGGGGCAGAGAGCGGCGATGCGGTGGGCAAGGAGTGCCAGATACTGGTTGAAAAGCCAGGGAGAGAGATTAGATCCCTGGGGGACACCACAGGTAGAGAAAAAGATGTCAGAGAGGAAGGACCCCAGTTGGACCTGGGAGGGTCGATTGGAAAGGAAAGAGGTCAGCCACACCAGAGCCTGACCAGTGATACCCAGGTTATCACGGGGACGGTTGAGCAGGATGGCATGATTGACAGTGTCAAAGGCAGAAGAGAGATCGAGCAGAATGAGAACACACGGAGTGTTGGAGTCGAGGTTCGAGAGCAGGTCCTCACGGATGTTCAGGAGAGCAGTTTCCGTGCTTCTGGCAGCTCTGAAGCCAGATTGAGGGTCATGAAGACTACCAACAGATTCAGCATGGAGGTTAAGCTGGGAGATGGCCAGTTTCTCCAGGAGCTTGCCCAGGAAGGGAGTGATGGAGATTGGGCGACAGTTAGTCGGGCAGGAGGGGTCGGAAGAGGGTTTCTTAAGAAGAGGGTGTACAAGGAAGTGCTTAAGGGGGGATGGGAAAACTTTTCCCCCGGACCCCCTGCTCAACATGATAGTGCACAAGATGCACCAAAAGCCAGTCACGATAATTCTGGTGAGCTCGATGTGGGCCCACCAACCTTGGTTCTCCCATCCCATGGCAATGTCAGTCTCCTCTTCCAGGAAGCTGCCATGCCCCTACAACATGCTGTCGCAGGACAGGGGGAAACACTTCATCCATGCCCTCAAACTTTCAATTTAGAGGCTTGTATCCTGATGTCATAGAGTTCGAGCACCTCCAACTCCCTCAAAGATGTATGGACATATTCAGGGAAGCACGGAAACGCAACACCAGACATTGCTACTCCAACAAATGGAAGCGCTTTGTCATCTGGTGCAATGGCAAGAGCATCAATCTGATTGAATGCACACCTACACATATTGTCCTGTACCTAACTCACCTGCTAGATTCAGGCCTAGTTTTCAATTCCCTAAAAGTCCACTTAGCTGCACTTTCAGCATATACCACGTCCCAGAAGAAAGTCTTGTGGTGGAAAATTCTAGTAATAAAGGCAGTTATGGAGGGGGTAAAGAGAATTCATCCCCCTATTTCCAACCCAGCTCCCGGATGGGAAGTGAACGTTGTACTTACTAGACTAATGGGGCCTCCCTTTGAACCTATGCATAAGGCTAGCCTACAAGACCTCGTTCTTTGTTGCAATCACATCAATAAGGGGAGTTTGTGAACTGCAAGCCCTTTCAATTCAAGACCCATTTGTCACAATTCAGAAGGATAAAGTGGTCCTGCGCACTCACCCACGATTTGCGCTTACATTTATTTCAAAGTTCCATGTGAAGCAGTCCATAGAACTACCCACCTTTTTCCAGAACCCCACTAACTTGGCAGAAAGAAGCCTCCACAGACTAGCTGTGAGGAGAGTGGTGATCTATTACCTGGAAAAGACAAGACCTCTAAGAAAGACAAACCAGTTTTTCATTTCAGTGGCAGCTGGTAGAAAAGGGACCCTGTCTCTATATCAGCTATTGCAAAGTGGATAGTGAACTGCATCACACTGCTACACTCTTGCCAAGAGAGATCTGCATTTCAAGCCTAGAGCACACTCTATTTGGGGCACAGGGGCTACCATAGCATTCACGGCAAATTGTAAAGCAACAACCTGGAGTTCTGTTCATACCTTTACAAAACACTATTGCCTAGGTACACATCCTAGGTCTGATTCTAAGGTGGGACAAGCAGTGCTAAGACATCTATTTGCTACTCTTCCTTCACACATCCCACCACTATCTCTGGGTACTGCTCGCTAGTCTATGCACAGCATGTGATTCTAAGCAGATTAGCAAGCATCAGAAGACATGCATTACTTACCGTAATAGCATTTCTGATGATTGTATCTGCTTAGATTCACATGAGCCCACCCTTGCTCCCCTCATGGAGTAGAAGGAACATAGACATCTTACACCTCCTCTCTGTACTCTCTCACGCTGGTCATAAAGTGCCCTCATGGCACAATCGGAGGGACCTCGACACGTGAGGGATTTTGGGTACACTACAAGTCACATTAGGGATAGTGTTACAGTCACGCCCATGTTGACGTCGCCCTTTCGATCCTCAAAAGAAAGATTCAGTACTCCACGATTACCACTAGATGTCGGACTATATGCACAGCATGTGAATCTAAGCAGATACAATCATCAGAAATGCTATTATGGTAAGTAATGCGTGTCATATGGTCTATATGTTTACTATGTACTAGAGGTTGTGGGGATTACAGTGAGCTTTCATATGTTGCCATTTTGGACTCTAAGCATGACTAAGAGATGAGTGTATCTTTGGATTCCCTTTTCTCCCCACCCCTTAGTACAAGAATGGGGTTACCACTCTGGAACAGGTCATATAATTTGCTATAAGAATCGGGAGGGTCTGCCTAGGTCCTTTACTCTATATATGAACTGTGCTAGTGTAACATAACATAAAATACTTATTTGAACTTGTGTTGGTTATGTTGCAGCTCCAATAAGAAAATGTATATATTTTACAGTATTGTATTCTCTTGGGATGTCCATTGGGACTAACTATACCTCACCACCAGTCTTCCTTCCTCCCATGACTGAAGCCTGGCTATCCTGACATAGCCACCCATAAAAGAGTTTCTTCAAATTGGCACTCTGTCACACTATTAAGAAATACGGTTTCATACACCTCATTAGAGGGTGGTGCAAACATCTCCCTAACAGAGATCCTTGTTGACTTGGGCCCAGCGATTGCGATAGATGACGACAATTTGGAACACATAGTATGGACTCTGGTGGAAATGGAAAGCCGACAAAAAAAAACAACCAGTCCCTGCTGATTCAGGATAGGAGGACTCATTGATAACCTGAGCCAGCAGTAGTTCTCACTGAGAGGTTGTAGTCTATGGTGGGGTCATTAATGCCAAGGTCAGCATCTCTTAAACATCTGTGTATTGCCCATGAAAGCTTACAGGACCTAAGACTGTTGTACCTGGGTCATTTTGTTTATTCTTAATACGTTTATTTTGGAAATACACATTTCCATAAAACACAAAAACATATGCAGGATTCATACAATTCATAAACATTCATAAAATACCTATCACAAGGAAAGGACAGTAAGCCACACAATAAGTAAAAGACACTAAACAGACAAGCATTCAAGTAATTAAAAGTGTCCTTTTGTGTAACTCTCCCCTGACAAAAAGTAAAAGGGCCCAGCCCACTCTGGGAGAATCAGCTCCCAACACAAAGTATAAAGCAGGTCTAAACAGTGTAAAACCCATTTCCTGCGCTATTGGCTTCTGAGTCTTAGAACCTAACTCTACATATGCTGAACAAAACAACAAAAAGTGTGCCATATACTCCAAAGGGGCATTGCATAATGGGCAAGATTGATTAGCTAGATTCTGTTCCCAGACGGTCAGAACAGCTCCCAGGGACAGACAGTTAAAATGTGTTCCAGTTAACAATACGCTCTAGCTGGGATTCTCAGCCCACAGTAGATATTTCTGAATGCCTTGCCCTGTAATTATAACATGTCTCCTATTTAAGGGTACTAAAAACTCTTTGGCTTCCCTTTTACGCACATGATTTCCTTATTTATTATTATTATTTTCTTTATTTAACTTTTTTTTTCCACTTTATTTTTATTGAAATTTCAGCAGAAGAAAAACAAGTTCCCCAGAGGTCATAAAACAAAGAATAACAAAATAATATAACCATCAACTAAACCCTCCCACTATTCCCCCTCCCTATCCCTCCCAATACCTCCCCCCCTTAACCCCAGATAAACCAGGCCTCCGAAAGTTCTTGGTGCTAGAGACTGAGAGTAGGGCCAAAAACACATGCATAGCAGTACATTCGGGCCAATCTAATGGCGGAGTCCCCATAACCATCCAAACCCGCTTCCGCTGGGAAAAGCTTCAGCAGCCCCACCCCGGTGACATGATACAGAAAACCACAAAACAGTTCATAGTTTCAAGGCTTCACAGTCTGCAGTAAGTATAACCACAGTCCATTCCTGCAAAAAGGATGACATAGAATCGTTGGAAATAGCAGAGAGTTTCTCGTATTCAAAAATGGCAATTAACTTAGTAAACCATTCTGTCTTGGAAGGCGCTAGCGAACTCTTCCATTTCTGAGCCAGAGCCAGCCTTCCCGCTCTCAACATGGCCCCCATTACCCTCGAGAAGGAATCCACCTCTTTAGCGGGTAGGGGAGTGCCCAAAAGAACCTCAAGTGGGTGCAAGGAGGGACATGTTCCCAGGATGTCTTTAATCCAGCTGAGCACCTCCGTCCAATATAACCGGATAACTGAACACTCCCACCACACGTGAAACCAAGCACCTTTATTGGAACACAATCTGGGACACCGCAGGGACACTTCTACAAACATCTTAGACAGGACAGCCGGAGGGCGGTGCCAGGAGTGCAAAATCTTAAAATCATGCAGAAGAACAGGGGGTGTCCAGGAAGGCCACTATGACCACAGCACTAATGCCAATTACTATGATTGTAAGAGCGGCAGCGTTCAACTGCTAGGTTGAGGGTGCCTAGAGCAAGAACCCTTAATAAAGAACAGAATGAGTTTAACCAGTGAACTGCGCCAAAGTTACAGACAATACATCAAACAGTTGTGGTGTATTTTTAATTCCATTCAACAGCCTGACACGTGTTTCGAGCAAAGCTCTTCCTCTGAGGCCAGGAAACCTTGTCCAAAGGGGATAATCAATAGTATGGATAAATCTAAGGAAAATTCCAGAGCTTATAATGGTTGCAATTGCAAATGAATAATTATGAGTGACAGCCTTCCGGCATCGAACTAATCCAAGGGAGAACGCCCAGGCGTTCCCTTTGGACAAGGTTTCCTGGCCTCAGAGGAAGAGCTTTGCTCGAAACACGTGTCAGGCTGTTGAATGGAATTAAAAATACAGCACAACTGTTTGATGTATTGTCTGTAACTTTGGCACGGTTCACTGGTTAAACTCATTCTGTTCTTAAAATTATGCTCCAATGCCACCGTGTACATCCCTCCAGGAAGCACTGACCTAAACACCAGCTGCCAAGATCGGTCATCTAAGGATAAGCCCAATCGCTCCTCCCAGATACGCTTAAACGCCTGCCTACCCACAAGGTTAGAAGAAATTAGCACATTATAAATCTTGGAGAGGGATCCCTTCCTAGACTTGGCTTCCGCAAAAATCCTCTCAAAAGGAGTTAAGGGGCGCGATAAATCATCCACCCATCGCGCTTGGGTGAGGATTCCCTTAAGTCGCAAATACTCAAAGACCGAGAGTGACTTATCACCAAACACCTCCGCCATTTGGGCGTATTCCATGAAAGCCCCTTCAGAAAACAGCTGAGCAGCCCTTTCCAAACCCTGATCAGACCAGACCTGCGTGTCCCGGAACCCCTTCGCGCCCAAATCAGTCGGGGACCCTACAAAGAAGACAAAGGTGACGGCCATGAGGAAAGAAGCCTATTATCTCTAGAGGGCTTCCAAACCGACCACAAGACAGCGAGAATAAGATGTGATTTAATGGGCTTTGAGATAGAGTTCGGGGGAGCCCACAATAGGTCCATAACCTTTCTCGATTGGACTTGAACATCTTCCACATATGTCCAGTATGTCCGCAGATCATCCCTCAAATGCTCCAGCATGACTCGCAGTTGAGCCGCCTTGAAATACCCCCTAAAATCCAGGAACCCAAAACCACCAAAGGACCTGGTAAGGGTCAAGGTAGCCAAACTAACTCTGGGTCTCTTCCCATTCCAGGTGAAGCAGAGAATACTCGATTGCAATGCAACAAAGAAAGAATCTGGCACCAGACATGGAAGAGACATAAAAAGATAGAGGAGCCGTGGAAGAATATTAATTTTAACCACCACCATGCGCCCAAACTATGAAAGGGTCAAAGGGGCCCATCTTAAGAGATCACTTTGAATTTTTGCCAGAAGAGGAGGGAAGTTTAGCTCAAACACTTTATCTAGATGCCTAGGAATATCAAGACCCAGATACCTGGTACACATACGGTCCACACGCACCCCATACATTTCTTTCTTTCCCTCAATTTCAAAATCCACCCCCCCCCATGGGCATAATGCAGGACTTGGACAAATTGACCTTTAGCCCCGAGAAGGACCCGAAACTACGAATCAGACCCAACAACTGCGGGAGTGACACATGAAGGCCCGCCAAGTACACTAAAATATCATCCGCAAACGAGGATAGTTTAAATTCATGGTCCCCGCAATTTACCCCCGTAAGGCCCACATCAGTCCTGACTGCAATAGCAAAAGGCTCCATTGCCAACGCATATAACAGAGGAGAAAGGTGACACCCTTGACGCGTGCCCCGAAAGAGCGAGAACTTCATGGACATGCAGCCGTTCACCAACACCCTAGCTGAGGAACCATTGTGTAAAGCAGCAACCCACTTACAAAAATTGTCCCTAAAGCCCATTTACCGCAACACCCTCCCCATATAAAGCCATTCCACGCGGTCGAAGGCCTTCTCAGAGTCCAAGGACAAGTTGCGCTTCGACGCCTCATGCATTAGCCCCATATTAACCGTCCCCTGGCGACCAGAAATGAAACCAACCTGGTCTCCATGAACCAGGGAGGGAAGAAATTTAGAGAGCCTATTCGCTAAAAGCTTAACCAAAATCTTGACATCTACATTGAGGAGAGAAATGGGTTTATATGCACGGGATCCTTCCCCTCCTTCGGCAACACTACAATAAGACCTGACATCATAGAGGGGGGCAAGGAGCCAGATTCCAAGGCAGAGTTAATCACCTTAGCCAGAAAGGGGGCTACCACAGCGCGGAATGTTTTATAAAACCGGACAGTGAAGCCATCGTCTCCCGGAGCTGTGCCGCTCCTCAAAGAGGAAATAGTGTCAATCACCTCCTGGGGAGAGACTGGGAGTTCCAACGCACCCATGCCCTCAGCAGTGAGACGAGGAATATGCAGCGATTCCAAAAATTGGTCTACGTCAATCCCGTCCCCCAAATATTCCAACGAGTAAAGACCCTCGTAGTAATGTCCAAACTCCGCTGCAATCTTATCATCTTGCATAATCCCCTCTCCCGACCGTCCTGTAATACGATTCACCCTCCTGCTGTTTCGCAGCTCCCTTAGGTGCCACGCCAGGATCTTATCCGCCTTTTCCCCCCGCTCCATATGCCGCTGTTTCAAAAATGCCAGCTTTCTTTCTGTTTGTCCCACGAGTAAGGCCGACAATTTAGCCTTGAGATTCTGAAGCTCTTCCCACTTTCCCAGGGCCATCTGAGACTTCAGCTTTCCTCCTGGCTGGATGGCAGCAATTCGCTCCCTCAACTTAAGTTCGTATTGCCCATCTCTATAAGTACGCCTCTCACTGTGGCCTTAAATGCATCCCACACTCCCAGGACATCAACCCCCCTGTGTCGTTAAGAAGGAAATATTCATTAATTGAGCTCAAAAGGGACTCCTTGAGCACCTTATCTAACAACAACATATCATTGCATATCCACCGAGCCCTGGTCGGCGTCCGTGGGGGAACCCCTAATGCGACCCAAACTAAGTCATGGTCGGACCACGGGATAACCTCCACACCGAAGTTCGAGACACCTTCCCGAAGCGTTGAATCCACTAAGATGAGATCTATCCTAGAGAACGCCCCATGTACCGTAGAGTAGAAAGTGAAAAGAGGGTTGCGGTTCCCCTCAACGGTGTGCACATCTACCAAGCCCAACCCCTCATTAGTCCGTCGAAATGACTCTGCCATTTTCCACTGAGCCCGCTGGTCTGGGCAGGAAGAGAGGTATTTCCTATCCTTATCTGGCCAGAGAACCATGTTAAAATCCCCACCCACTATCAAGGCACCCTCCGCAAACCCCCGTATCGACTCCCTCACTTTTTCCCAAAAGCGATCCTGCGCCTCATTCGGGGCATAGACCCCTACCAGGGTAATCAACCTGCCTTTCACAGACCCCTTGACCATAATGTAGCGCCCCTCTGAGTCAGACCTGTGAGCCTTTGGAAGAAAAAGAGCCTTTGGGGAGATCAACAAAGCAACTCCCCGCCTCTTCGCCACATACGAGGAATGGAACACGTGCTGAATGGCTTTTGCTTGAATCGATGGTTCCTTACCCCTGACCCAGTGAGTTTCTTGCACAAAAAAAGTGCAGCTTAAGCCTAGTAAGTTCCCTCACCACCAGGGACCTTTTCGTAGGAGAGTTCAAGCCCCGCACATTCAGGGACCCGACCAATAATCTCTGCATAGAATCATCCATTAGATGGGCCATAAAAAGCTTCCCCCCTTCTTGAGGGACACACCTGACTGCCCACACCTCCAGCTCACACGCACCAAGAGAGATCAACAAAGAACTTATGAAACCCCTTCTCCACAAAGGCCCCAGAAACCCAAGATACACCCCCAAAGCCAAGAAAACAACAAACAAACCACCCAATGCCCCCCCAAAACCATCCCAAAAACCCCAGCTCCCTCCAACCCCCATTCCCCCCTCCCTGAACACCTGGATAGACTGCGACATCTCACCGCTGCACTACCAGGCCGCCAGAGATCACCTCCACCTGGGCGCTGCACACATCATATAAAGAAATAACATATTAAGCCCCCCATCTCCAATCAAGAAGCGAGCCCCAAACATCACCCCATGTATATGTCACTCCCCCGGCTTCAAGACCTCGTCGAAGGCTTAAAACAAGTCGAAAAACCAGTAACACAGGAGGCGAACAAGGCCAAAACAAAACCATCCGGTTGGCCCCCTGATCCTCCCCAAAACAACCAGCGCAAAAATCTTCACCATCAAAGTCAGGCCGCCGGCTGCCTTGGGGACGGGGGTGCCACTCTCCTAAATTTCCTGTGAACCCGCACACGCCGTCGACCCACAAATTCCGATGGGCCAGGGCGGTCCCCGTCTGACCCCTTCCCCCTCCCTGCCCCGTCCATAGAAGGGGGGTCTTCCAAAAGTTCACGTGAGACTCGCTGAATGTCAGTTTCCGAGGAGAGAGAATATTTATAACCATCTAGCTCAAAGGCAAGGGAAAACGGGTGGCCCCATCTATAACGTACTCCCTTGGTTTGCAACCATCTCGTCAAGGGACCGCAGAGGCGCTGCCGAGCAAGGGTGAGCGCCGACAGATCCTGATAAATCTTGACTCGTGCACCTTTCCAGTCAATAGGGCCCTTCTTACATGCTAAATCCAGGATCTTGGCCTTTTCAGCAAGGTAGTGAAATTTCACAAGGACCGTGCGGGGCTCACCTGCGCACCCCCCGTCCTATGGGCCCTATCAATAGTGGGCTCGCTAGTATTTTTGCCATCAAAAAGGGTACTTACAATCGCCTTGACCCCTCTCACAATGTCCGCCTGAGACTCCCCCTCTGATTCAGGCATACCAAAAAACCTCAAGTTAGAGCGCTGTTCCCTATTTTCTAAATTGTCCAGCTTGAGGGTGACTTTCTCCTCCCACCTCTCAAGCTCAGCCAGCCTCATATCAAACTGCGTCTCAAAAAGGTCTGCCGAGGTTTGGTTGGCCTCAAGGGCCTGAACACGATTTTCCACTGCGTCAACCTTCTTGTCCAGAGAATCCAGGCGTTTGTTGACATCAGCCCTAAAGCCTCGTATCTCCTCCAGCAGAGCTGCCATGCTACGGCTCACTGACTGAGCCTCCGACTGGGTCCCAGCCTACATGGCAGCGTCCTCCCCCTTCTCTGCCACCACTCTCCGATATTTTTGTAGGGCCTGCACCCAGTCCATTCAAAGGGGGTCGCTAGGGCACTCCAAGCAAAATGACAGATGACCTCTCCCTTCCGGCCGGGCGTATATCAACTTACAACCCGCAGACAGACTTCTGCTCCGCTCAACTGACAACCAACCTATTTCACCCCCGGAAAAGGGGAAAGAAGCCTGTCGTATCCTCCACACTCTTCCTGACTGACTAGGAGCACAAATATATACTTTCCAACTTATAGTCACAGCACAGGTAGCACAACATACAAAGGAAGGTGGGCACTGCAGTGCACAAGGAAAACAAACGTTTTCGGCTGTCAAACAGGGAAAAGCTCTGTATCTTAATGTCCCTTGTCCCGTAGTAAGCACCTGGAAGACGCTGAAGCTCCCATTGGAGGTCTGCTGTAGGCGATGTGGTCAGCTGCGTAAACGCTCTTCTAAGAGTTGGTAACACGGGGGCAACACGTAATGCAGGGATATACACACGACCGTTGTAAACTGGCTCCCCAAACATGACCCCGTGTCCAGCAAATGCCCAGCTCAGACAGGACTCCAGGGGGGAGGGGAGGAACAGCCCGCCGTCCTCAAACCTCCACGGGGCACCTATACCTGGCGCCCCCCATCTCCACTCACCGCCACAGCCTGGGTCGAACCGCTGGGCGGCCCCCCTCCGCCCCAACAGAAGACTGCAGGAAAGTAGTGGGAGCCCTCCTGGACACCACTAAGGCGGCCACTGCACCTCACCAAAAGCTCACTCCGGGGGGGGGGCTCTCCGCACATGGGCTCTCTCCCAGGCCCGGCGGACCGCTCCAGCAGGCAACCACCGCCGCTGTTCTCTTCGCCGCAGACCCAGCTCCAAAAGCGCACCGAGCGCTCTCCGCCCGAAGCGCTCAATGCTTTGTTCCACCGGCCACCGCAGGACACCTCCGGGGGTGGGGCAGAAAGGACACCACCACCTCCGACAGCACTACTCTGGCCCCGCAGTCCAGGCCAGGAGATCACCTCTGGGAAAGCACCTCCCCCACCGCAGGGCAGACTTCTCTCGCGCGGCACGCCCGCTAGGGACGACAGCAGGCCACAGACACCACCGTCCAGGCACCGGTCTCTCAGGGCTGCCGGATTCCGGGACCGCTCGCCACAGACTCACTCCAGGTTCGGTCCTCCTTCAGGGGGGTCCCGGATGGATTACAACTGGGGTGGGGGGCTCAATTCCTGCAGATTTAGAGCCCCGGGACGGAGACCAGCTGAGAAACGTTAGAACATCTCGCGCCCCCTGGCGGTTCCTCTTTATTTAACTTTTTAAGGAACAATTAAATAGCAACAAAGTTATATTTCATGATAACAAACATTTCAATGCAACAAAATAATGGATAGGCAATCAGCATTAAACTCAAAAACAGATTGCATAAACAATAAGAAGAATATCCACAGGATTTTTAAAATGTTAAAGAAAACTTTGATACAATATTGTCAAAGATACCAATAACACACATACCAACACAAGACACACAACATAACACAGCACTAACCACCCCCTCAACCCTCCTCCCCCATAAACAACGAAACTCCAGCCAAATATTAAACATAAAATTCATTAAAAACACTCCATTGTTCATTATAAGCTTCATCTCTATGCAATTTGCCAAATATGATCTTCTCAAAACACGATAGGAGCTGCAAATGTACTAGCCATTCTTCAACGCATTGGCTTCCATTTTGTCCATCCTCAAAACCATTGCACGTGTTTTCAGGGCTTTTACCACTTCAGTTGTTAAAAAGGCAGTCAGAATTGATTAACCTCAGCTCATATTTTAAAACACGAGAGCCAGGGAAACCTAAAATCAGTATATTTAACGATTAAGGTCTTAATTAAATTATGTGTCAATCGTGCCTTATTGTTGTTCGACACTCGGAGCCAATGAACTAAAGACTGCAAGTGCAAATGACGCTGATAATATCATGACCCAATTCTATATGGGCCCGTAATTAGAGACTGAACAAGGTAGCCCCAAAAATAACTTTCAAGTGTCTGAAGTGGCTAAGATTGTTGAGCCCCCATAGTTCCCTTCCATATCTAGCCACTGACACAGACTTACCGTCATACATTTTTAAAATCATATCCAGAGGCTTAGCTTTCATTTTTAACAAAGATCTTTGTAACCCTTCCCCCCCCTTATAGCTTGTCTAAACTTCACTGATTGTTTCCTCATGTGTCTCTGGAGTGAATTTAGAAGAAAAACGAATTCTGAGATAGTCAAATGAATGACTTTTGTAATCACAATGCCCTTACTATACATGGGGGGGGATTTGCGGATCTGCTTCCCTTTATAACAAACCATCACTGCTGATTTTTGGGGCATTGACCTTCAAGTCCGGGTCATCCATAAAGAGCGTGTGGTCAGAAAATAACTTCTGGAGTGCTTGGGGTGTTCACGCAATTCATGGATCTGAGCACCCGCCACAAATTATCCCAGTTCACCTTATCAGAGGCTGTGCTCAGGTCCATGAAGCCCAAAGAATAAAAGGTTATGGGATTTCTCTGAAGTTCCCAGGCCTGCTTGAAAACCCAACTGGATCAGGGACTGTAAGGAAATCATGTTGACAACAGTAAAGACAGACACAAGTGATCACAGTTCAAGGGTGTTTATTAAACTTTAAATGCAGGGTGGAAAAACGCCTAGGGTAAACCTAAATCTAAGATGGGAGCATGCGTCGACCATCAAATGAAAAATAAGGCAGTCCTTGTGGAGTCTTGTCAAAATAAAAAGGCCTATACTAAACAAAAACTATTGCCAATTCCTTACAAATAATTACAGAAAGAGTGTGGGATAGGGTATTCAAATAAAGGAAAAGTTGTTTAAAATAATATGTCAGGATGTGATTGCCTTGAGGTCTCCCTTCCTCACGTTTTTAGCACGGGACATAGTGGGACTTTGGATCACAGCACACGCTCGAGCCATCCCAGCATGAGCTAACAGTTCTGTATCAGCTATCGGGTTCTTCGATGGTTAAGTCTCTTTTCAATAAAAGTCTTTTGCCTTTAAGGCTTGATGCTCTCAACAAACAAATACAAAGTCTATTCTACGAACATTTCGGATGAAGGATTCACCCCTGGGTCCCACTCTTCTGGGAGCAGACCCCTCAGAAGTCGCATTCAACAAATTAGCAAGACAGGTCTTTTCTCAGTAAACTTTGGGTGTTAACCTTCCACCCCTGGATCTCCCTTGGTTGGGCTCAGACCCCAAATGACAAGGGGGGGGCACTTCCCTTCCCCTTGTCCTGCAATGCTTCTTTCTTTTTCTAATCTTAATGTCTTTTCAATCAATGTAGTGTGAAATTCCCTCGATTGGGTTCATGCTTGCCAAGCTTCGTAACACACTATTCACACGCTCATTTCATCAAGCGGAATTCATTTCCCTCAGCCTTTCACAAGTCTCTCTCGGTCAAAGACTTTCAACGGTACAGAGGATTTTATAAGACCCCTGTATGACCAATTTGACTGTTCTTTGCCTCTTCCCAAGGCCTTGTCACTGTAGTCTTTACCATTGTGGGAAACGCCCAGTTTCCAGCGTTAGCACCCACGTGGTGCCGGACTCCTCTGTATCTGGTTTTTCCTCTCCTTCATTAATAGTATCCTTATGCTTTTCAAAGTTTGACTTAGCCTTCGGCTACTTTTCATTCAACACAGTTTGGTTTCTTGTCGACACTCCCCTCGACTCACCGGCTTTGATGAACGGCTTGACTTTCTTTCGCCTCAGACTCAAGGTTGGTACCACTGAGACAATCGTCTTCCCCGGCTTGGCAATCAGAAGAGGAGGGTCTTGTGTACCGTTAATATCTGGTGCAATACACGCTGGCTTTTGTTCGCTGACTTATCGTTCCCTCGGTGGAGGCTTCACGGGCCTTGTTCGGAAAGGGCAAGGTCGACTCTCCTTGTCTCCCTCTCGTTCTGCACCGTCTTTCTCCTCCTCTTGAACTGCTGTGTAGAGTTAGCTCTTACATTGTGCGGTCTGCCTTGCTCGTACTCTTACATCGTGCGGTCTGCCGTGCTCGTAGTGTGCTGCCGTGCTCCACCTTTTATCTCTGTGGGGGAGGGAAAGGGCCATCAGGTGTGTGTGATTCTGATAAATTGCTTGACTTTGGCTGACCCTTGTATTGGGACATGTCAGGTAAACGGCTCTGGTGTTAGTCCGTTGTCTTTCGTGTTGCACGGATGTGTTCATGTAGAAAAGGGGGGGCAGTGTTTTGGAATGTCCCATGTGGTAGGACGGGGAAAGGGTGTTGAAAGGAGGGGGGTACCGCATCTCGCTCGTCGGTGTCCCACTCGCCAAGGACTCCCATCCAGATTAATATTTCCTCACTGGTCTCCCATCAGAAACTGGATCCAATAGCGATGGCTGTGTACTGGCCACCTGGATGACAGATCCCCGGGGACTAGCTAGGGAGACACCTTCAGGTTTCTCACAGAACAATACATAATTTGAAGTTAATCAGACCTTAGCCTAGCAAGCATAGCTTGTCCACTGATCTTAAAAACTGAATCCAGAAGAGAGATAGGCCTATAAGAGCCTGGTAGATCCCGCCGTCCCTTGTAGAACGGCTGGATCAAAGCCGACTGTCGAGAACAGGGTACTGCACACCCCTTGCATTGATGTAATTAAATCCCATGGCCCCACAAATTGACTTTATATAAAAAGAGGTCGGCTGGAATATTATATGGACCTGGAGCCCTGTTCGCTTTCTGCCCTTTGATAGCAAATAATATTTCTTCCACCGAGAAGGGGGGGGGGTCACAACATCCATATTCATGGGAGAGTATGACAAAAAAGGGTCGAGTAAATCCACCAACTCTAAGGAGTTCCCAAAGAGGTCCCTTACTATTAAGGCAAGAAAAATGTTCTACCCATGCCTGTCCTGAACACAGAAATTGGAGTTGTTTAACACCGACCTTCACGATCTGCGACCCATTGATAACTTGACAAACTCATATGCATCAAATTTGGATGTCGCATTTGGCAGGAGAGATAGAGGTACACACTCCAACCTCTATGATGAAAACATACAATATTATGGCTCTCCTTCGTACAAATGCGCCAAATTCAATTCAATAATATCTCCAAGATTTAAGATTTATTCATAAATGCCCTTCATGGTCTCCAAAATTGAGATTTATTCATAAGTGCCCTTCATGGTAAAACGTGTTTCGGTAAAACATTAGACAGTGCCTTTTTCAAACCAGGACTGTGCGCTTCATATCACGCGCTGAGAGGTTGCGTCTGCTTTTGTTATATTTATTGGGTTAAATCCCGTGCAAGTTCGGGCTGGTCAGCCATTTGAGCCATAATATCGTATGTTTCCATTCCTGATCTGAAACCATGGTGTCCGTGCTACGAGCCTTATGTTTATAAAAGGGGCCATCATTCACAATTTCCCCAAAAGGTTTTGGGTTATTGACACCGGACACAACCACCAGATCTCACCAGACAGCATTCTCAATCTCACTTTTCCTATGTGCAAGGGGTTTCTTATAGAAGGCCCTAGCTGCAATTATTTCATTAAGCGAAGCCAGCAAACTAGATTTGGCCTTGGTACATGTAGAGTCAAACCAGCAACCATGTCCTCTGTCTCTTAGCCTGCCCAGTAATAAAGAACAAGTCAGAGACATTAGACATTAAGGTTGAAAACTGCCAGATTGTCATACGGATCGCATCGACCATCCAATTCACTGCTAGGATTTCCTTCATTTATTCCCCATGGACAACTTTTGGTCATTTAAGCCTTCTTTTACTACTGTCAAGGGAAGCCTCGCCAACCGTCAAATTATAATTTGGCATATGCGTCCGTGGGAGTTCTAATTCGAGAATAGGGTAATGATTACTAATTATACCCTCAGCTACAGTATAATTCATCACCTTACGCCAGAGTTTCAAAGGAACAAAAAAATAATCAATAATAGAACTTCGTTGGCAGAGGAAAAGGTAACTTTGCCCAGTATGTCATTAGGGAACCATCCATTAACTGATTGCATACCCCAAACATGCAGATATTGCAGTAACTTTTTCTTTAAAAAAAAAATGTTTTTATTATTTTTAAGCAAACAATAACCTCACATCTGGACAGGAAAGTGGATCAAGGAGCAAAGGCAATTAATTTTGCAATATGCACCATCCCCTGTGCCTCTCCGGCCGAGCGCCATGGCTGTTTCCATATGCTTTCCCTCAGTCCAGCCATCCCTTCCTTTCCCCTTCCCTGTTCTACAGTCAGGTGCACCTCCAGCAGGTCACAGTTCGCTCCAGTCCAATACGACTCCCATGCCGTTATAGTTCAGGATCGGTTTCCGGTCCAGTTCCAGACCCCCCCTGATCGCCCTGGTGAGACCCGATCAACCTACCGTGCAGTCCTACGAACTCTCACTCCCCTCCCACCCTCTCTATTCCGCCCCACCCCGGTACCCCCCGTCCCCAACTCCCCCATTTCCCTACCCCGTCCCCCAGTGCCATGTTGTCCCATCTCTTCCCATAGTACCCCTACTCTGCTCCTTGCCTTCGTAGATGAGAGGCCCCTCCCGTTCCCACTAGTTCCAGTTCCCCCTTATTCCCCTCCTGTACTCGCGGCTCTATCTGCCTTCAGGATGGTTTTAGGTCGCGTGTGGATGCAAGCTCATTTAACAACTGGCGCCAATCCACTACTAGCGCACTTTCCCCCTCCGGATGCCTGTGCTTGTTTAGATAGTCCATTTCTACCATATTCCAACGGCGTACCTCGTGTAGCCACCGTTGCACCGTTGCACTGATGCGCCGGTCTCCGTTTTCCATTCTATCGCTATCTGCCTCTTGGCCAATATTAGAGGGAATCGTGCGATTCTGTTTCTGTTTTGTGCCTCGTTGCTCCCGGAAGGAGCCCCCACAGACAAACCTCATGAGTGCATTCATAGCTACCCCCAATATGGCATTCAATTTTCCTACCACCTCCTCCCAATATCTCACCACTACTGGGCAGCCCCATACCATATGCCAAAAGCCAGCATGTTCCCCCTTGCACCTTGCCCGTGGCGCCGCATGGTTGATTGTGTGTATTCTCTCCGGGGCTAGGTACACCCTGTGCAGATAATAGAATTGGGTGAGCTGGAACCAAGCATTCCTAGATGATTTCTTAACCTGCTCCCACATCCGTGTCCAATGGTCTTCTGAGGTTGGCCTCCCAATGTCCCTATCCCAATTACTCTTAATAGCCAGTTCCCCATCCACCCTTGATGCCTGCAATACTCTATACACTCTTGATACTCTACCCCTGCCCTCCTCCAGTCCCAGAAGTGGCTGCCTAACCGGGTGTTCCTCCAGCTCCTCCGGAATGCTCTCCCACAGTGTTGCCATGCGTTTTACCACTTTGGCGTATGTGAGGAAGTGGCCCTTTGGTATTTGATGTGTTTGGCTCCACTCCTCAAACGTCTGCATTTTCCCATCTTTCAAGAGATCCCCCACCGTGGCGCATTGCCTAGCTATCAAATCTTTGAGGCCCATACCCTGCAGTGCCTTTCTAATGATAACATCAAATCCAGTCAGGAGTCCCTTGCTATATGGCTGTGCCACATGAAGTTTCTTTAATAGTCTCGTCTATATCTCCCGGACCGTTTTAAAAACCACTGTGTCCCCCTTGCCTCCCATGCTCCCCCCTAGCAACTCTATTCCCTGTCTCCTTTGTGGTAATCCACCCAGTAGTCCTTCCAATTCCCCCTCCGGCCCATCCTGCCATCTCGCTGTCACCTGCAATTGTGCCGCCATAAAGTATAACTCGAAATCTGGCATGTTGAGCCCCCCTTCCTCTCTCTTACGTCGCAACGTCTGCATGGCTACTCTGGCGCATCACAATAGCTGCCCCAGTTTCTTATCTAGCAACTTGAAGAATACCTTCCTCACTACGTACGGAATGTTCGTAAAGTAATATAACAACCGTGGGAGGACCACCATCTTGCAAAGTGCAATTCTCCCCATCAGGGAGAGAGGTAGCTTCTTCCAGAATGCAACTGCGTTTTCTATCCGCGAGAGTGCCCTCCCGGTATTGTGGACAAACGTCTCCTCTATCTCATGGTAAATTTGGATCCCCAGTTACTTGAAGGACTCTCACTCCCAGGGAAGCACACCGCATGCAAATTCCTCCCCTTTTCTATCCCTTAAAGCCGCCAATGGGAATACCAGCGATTTGTCCTTGTTTACCTGGAACACTGACAGTTTCCGAAAGTTATCTAGCACCTCTAAAATTACCAGAATGTTCTCCAAGGGGTTGTCCACATACAGCAGCAAATCATCTTCATATAGTGAGATGCTGTGCGTCACCACTCAAATTCGTACGCTCGTTTCTATGATGTAGTTCTGAAAGTACCTCGCCAGTGGTTCCAACGCTAGGGCGAATATAATAGGAGAGGCTGGGCATCCCTGCCATGTACTTCGCTCTAGTCTCCATCCGTGTGAGACCCATCCCCCTGTTTTGACTCTTGTTGTGGGAGCATTGTGTAATAGCCACAACCACCCCATCATCCTTTCCCCTATGCCACATGTGTCCAAGCACCCTAAATAGTCATAGCCATTCCAGCAAGTCGAAAGCTTTGACTGCGCCAATCACCACCATACCCAGATCGCTTTGTGAATCTTTGACTAGGTTTATGATGTAGTGCACTATACGTAAGTTCATACTTGTGTTCCGCCCTCCTACAAATCCACACTTGTCCTGATGTATCAAACCGAGGGCCACCCTCGCCAACCCTTTTGCTATCACCTTGCCCAAAATCTTCGTGTCCACATTTAATAACGAGATGGGCCCATATGAGGCACACTGTTGTGGGTCTCCCCCTTTTTTAAACAAGACCGTGATTACTGCTTCCCTCAACGATTCCGGTAACATCCCCTTCTGGAGCGCATGATCATAGACCTGTTTCAATCGAGGGACTAGTATGTCGGCAAATGTTCTATAAAGCTCTACTGGGAAGCCGTCACTGCCCGGTGCCTTGTTAGTCTGCATTGACTTGATTGCTCCCATGATTTCCCCCTCCTCAATGGGCGAGCCCAGGCTATCCCTGGCCTCAATACCCAGCTTGTGCACCAGATCAAGCAAATCTAAGGCTTCCTGGTCCGAGTTCGTCCTTTCTGACTGATACAACTGCTCGTAATATTTCTGGAAGACCCCGTTTATACCTTTTTTAATTTAAACTCTTTATTCCAACATTAAACATACAAACAAACATTCCAACAACACAAACATCACACGCAACTGGTACGTTGTGTTGGGATCCACACTCAGTCCTCTATCTCCTTGGCGCCTCGGCTAGGCTCTCTTCTCGCCTGTCCATCCCGTTCAGTACTATTCGTCCCTGGTTCTCGTATCGAACCTGTTGCGGCATTCGCGCAGTTCCCTCCGAGTCCTGTCGCTCACGTTGTCCCCAGCGGGTTCAGTCTTCCACCGGCTCACTAGGGCCGGTCATGTCTTGCCCTTGCATGTCATTGAATAGATCCAGTATAAGAGAGTTCCATGCAAGTATTCCGGGCCCGCCCTCTCCCTCTCCTTTCTGCGTTGCTCTGGTCCACACTGATGTTTCCGCTATTGTCCATTTTTTCAGGTCTGCCCACCACATTCCTGCTGATGGCCCTGCTCGGTTTCCTTTATCCTTTCCTCCAGCTGACCTACCACTTGCATCAAATAATCATCCAAGGAGGGTTGCACTCTTGTCTCCATTCTTGCTCCTACTTTTTTTCTTTGAATAACCATGCATAATGCCTGACTTCCCTCCACTCAGGATAGGGGGCTCTGAGTCTTTCTTTTGACCATTATCCAATGCCCAATGTCTAATTAATCAGTTAAGCAGGCCCCTCTCAACCCAAATCCAGCCGCTTTTAGGGGGCATATAGGAGACTTAAAAAGGGGCAAAAGAATAAAGGGAATAGAGGGAAGTCAAGGTAAAGAGTGATTTAGTAATTTGAAATTACCTTATGGCTCCTAACTCAAAACACAGAGTTATACTTCCGTTTTGTCACTCTGCTCTAACTCGGCTCTAAGATTACTCCTTCTTCTTTTCCCGTTTCCACCAGTTGGCTAGTGCACAGCCTCATTTTGGGCTCAGCTCGGTAAGCCCAAGGCACAATAACTAATATCCCACAAAAGATGTGCGGTGCCTTCCGTGTACAGAGCCTAGTAACAAAAAGGTAACAGCAAGGCAGCAGCCTGCCCCGCCAGCCGCACCATTCCGCTCTGTTCATGGGATAACTATAATTAAGGCTGCAGGTGCGGACACTCTCCCAGCACTGAGCTCCACCTCTCAGTCAGCAAGGCAACCGCCTGCCCCGTCAGACGCACTGCTCCGTGGGATAGCTCTAATTAAGGCTGCAGGTGCTGGCGCTCTCTCTGCACTGAGCTCCACCTCCCAACAAGTCCAACTACGTTACATAATGATGAGTTCTGGAATTGTCTCCTGTCAGGCAGACTCGTCTCCTTAACCCTAGCCTTGTGTAATTATTGTACATTGTTTTCTTAATCTTTTAGAACAATTATAATGATACATTAAATAATTAAAGCCGGCATCTGGCTTTGAACCACCTTTGGTTGGCGGTGTGATAATGACTACAGTCTCAAATGTCACCAGGACAGTTGAGCATGAAGTCGACTGTAATATGAATGCTGTTTGGGAGGTTTTTATTTAGGCCTCTGGGGAGGGCTGTGCAGCCACCTCACCCTGTCAGAACAACAATCCCACCAAAAGGGAAGCCAAAGCCCTCTAAAGGCAGACATAATGGCAGAGCAATCGGGCTTAACTTCGGGAGGGTAAGTGTCATGATCACTTCCAGGGTTTCTGGTTTAGATTCAGGAGTGCAGGCCAGGCGGGATTCTTTGAATAGATCTGTAGGCTCTAGGTGGGTGTTAGCTTAGCAAACATTGCATTCTCACAGTTCGCAGTATCATGTCTCGGGAGGATAGCTTAGGGGCAATGTGCTCGCCTTGGAAGCAAGACGACACGGAGCAACACAGGTTTGATCCTGGGGTCCGCGCTTAGAAACCTCTGGGTATTAATTGCGTTATAAATAACCAATCAGATCATATTATTAAGTTAACCATAGACTTCCACAGGGACTGAATAGTATTCCATTACCCCTAAAATGGCCGCCCTGTGGGTCACTGATAAGTAATAGTAGAGAACTAGACATTGGGCATTGATGGCTACATAAACCTTGCATCCGCAGTAATGTGCGGTTCGCGTTAGGTCCACTGACAGCGGTGTAACGCTACCGGCGCTCAGCTCACAGAACCTGCAGAATGAAAGAAAAGTAATGTTAATAACCTGAAAAGCTACAGAATATCTGCAGACCACAGACTAGAATTACCTGACTAAAGTTTCCGCTGCCGCAGGCTTCCAACAGAAGATTTTCTTCCGTCATAGTTCCAGTTCAGTCACCAGCCTTCGTTCGCATCCGCAGCAACATTCCGAGGTTTTTCCGGCTTCCGAAGACCTGCAATACAAAGGTACCACAGTTAGAAAACAAACATTACAGAATTAAAAGTGAAGAATAATTCCTACGTGCTTACGTACCTGAAGCTCCCATGAGTTTGCCTCACAGTTAAACGCTGCGCTTCACAGAAGAAGGCTATAGTTTAGAAAATGAACTTAAGCTGTGCAACGCTCTTTTCCCTGATTCGCGCGCATACTTACCACAGTCAAAAAACCTTGTCAGGTTACCTGACACCCCGTTTTTGCGCCCTTCAACTTTAGCAAGCGCACCAACTTACCTCAAAAAAAAGTTTTAATGTTTTTTCCTTTATAGCTCAGAATTCTTCAGTTAAAGCTTATTCTTCAGAGAACCTGCAAAAGGAAAGATGAATTAATAGTCAGCAAGAGAGATCTCTCTGACTTTAGAATGTTTTTTTCTCAGAGACATATGCCTTTCCCCCTGGTTCTGTCAAGAGACTTTTATTATATTTTAAGACTCTTACCTTCAGAGGTTTACCAGAGTTCAACAGCATCTTAGTCTTCTGAACCTCCACATCTACGCCACCCTGTGTGATTGCAGGATGGAAAGCTCCTAAAACACAGAACACAGGTGAGGAGAGTGTGGGTCTTAGAAATAAAAGGGGAGTTTATTCAGGGTGGAAAGCAGAAGAGAGTCCTAGTAGAATTTACCATTCTTATCAATTACAGTACTTCCCGTCTTCTTATCTCTCTTTCATGACAGGAAAAAACCCTTAAAAAACCAGATTTAGCAGTTCAAGAGGGCTCTTCGATCATTACGCTCCTGTGGAGACCAGGTAAGCGTTACAGTAAGAGCGGTGCTAGGGAAGGTCAGTCCACACAGTTAACCAAAGAAAACACCCAACACTGGTGTTGAGGAGCAGATGACGTCATCTCTAGTGCCCGCCCCCTCACCTCTGTCATACTGGAAGAATAGCAAGAGACCACTGTATGTGACGCCAGGTATCATCACAATACTGCACCAAAGATATGAAAGACGTTATGAACTTAGACAGCCATATCAAATGTATCCTCGTACTGAAGTGGTGGAAGGATGTCGACATACACAATTGGACATAGAAGAGCTGCAAGTGCAAACTAACACAAGTAAAGTGACGTCACAGATACAAAGATGTACAGAAACGATATGCAGATACTTAAAGAATTAAGGTGCAATTGAAGTAACAAAGTAATCGAGTGAAGAGAGATGAAGAAATCGTCTATATTGAAAAGATGAGTGAGATGAAGCTCAACTAATGTACATATGCAGAAAACGCAAGGTAGATGAGACATATAGAAGCTTGCTGCAAAAAGGTTGCAACCTCTTAGCTGGTCTCAGCAAAACAGAAGGAAATAGATTACAAGTCATTCAAAATGGAGCAGTAAGGGTGGTCATGGGCCTTTCTCAAGGAGAACATGTTTTGAACGCCAGAAGAGCATTGCATTGGCTTCCGGTGGAGTCTCGAGTTTGCTTCCGCCTCATGGTGATCACGTTCAGATATACTCTTGGCATTATGCCTCAATATCTGCAGGATCTCACTGCGGAAAAAGTCTACAGTAGATCGCTTAGATCAAGTAATCAGAAACTCTTAATGATCCATAGATGTAAAACCAAGAGGGCAGAAAGGGGTGCCTTTTACATTGCTGCACCTAAAGCATGGAATGACCTCCCTCTTGATATCAGATGCCTGACTAAGCTGGAACCCTTTAAGAAAAAGTTGAAAATGTGGTTGTTCTCTTGACCTCCACTATTGGTTCACCCGTTTTTGATCTCCCTCCTTGGTCCTTATTCATGCATTGCTTTTCGTTTGTTAGCGTCCTAATGCCTATGGGCCCAAGGTTTGCACTTTATAAATATGTAAAGTAAAGTAAAAGTAATATAAACTATAATGTAAATAGAGCGGACATGATGAAAAAATGGACGTCGGATCATGTTGAAACTAGAGACAAACCAGGGCTTCAGACTCAGCAGATGCTGGAATAACTGTTTCGGGTGAGGAGCAAAGAGGAGTCTATTGGCCTGGCATCAAGGATATCATATCAAGGAATAATTACATGGAACGAAAGAAGTCAAGAGGATAAGCGATGTACATAAGACATATTTCTCTTAGATTAAGCAAAGAAGAAAACATCTGCAAGTGCCAAGTAGTGGACAATCAAGAATGCAAAAAGTATATGCAAGGTGGATTAATCAAGTCTTCAAAGGCCAAAAGGAGCAATAACACCCAGCACAACTAAATCAAATAGCAGTAAATAAAAGGACGAAATGGGAAAAATCATGGTCTCCTCACACATGACTCAGAAGTCGAAAACAAGGGCTATTCATTAAGCTCCAGATGAAGATAATGGTGTGCCTGCACACCCTGAAAAGTCCCAGAGCAGAGAACAGGCTGCAAGGTCAACTATTAATAAGAAGCCTTGGCTTGAGATTTAACCGATGAGAGATGATGGACCAATTGGGATAGTGGGTAGTAGCCTGACGTTTCTCTCTGCACCTCGGTTTCGTTATGTTCACGTGCTGCTAGCGAGACGAATGTCCAAGGTTGGGAGGTATGCCAACCAATCATAAGGGGCTATGAAGCACCATGTTATACAATGTTGTAAAAGCCAATCTGCTGTTAGTATTTTGTGATAATCAGTATTATACATATTTTAGAGGTAGCTCAGGTGTGCCTACTAGATAAAGGGCAGCCAATGATATGAACACATACACATACTATATGTTTATATGTTCCCCTAATCAAGCCCTCCTCTCGATAGCTTTTTGTTGTTTGCAACATAGGATGACGTACATTGGAGTATAAAGTCTTGGTGTAATCGGAAATGAGACAAGAGTGAGTGAGCTGCATTTCGCATAATCACCTGATTTCCCTACTTTATTTGAGTTGAACAATAAAGTAGCACTTTGCCATATTCTTTGGATCTGTCCAGCTATTTGGGTCTGAGATAATTTATTATGGTAATTCCATTCTGCGCATGAGATACGCTCCAGGAGCTAGTGCACATTTTGGTAGCAGAGTATGGTTCTTGTCTAGTCATCCTGGGCCCAGATCTAGACTCTCGGACGATCAACGACTTCTGCCATTAGCCAGAAGACCATGGAGCTTCCTGTGGAGAGCAGCACGCAATACGCACATGTG
Organism: Ambystoma mexicanum; assembly: GCF_040938575.1. Classification (NCBI taxonomy): domain Eukaryota; kingdom Metazoa; phylum Chordata; class Amphibia; order Caudata; family Ambystomatidae; genus Ambystoma; species Ambystoma mexicanum. The sequence goes on along the minus strand of NC_090926.1, from coordinate 318,169,340 downwards.
AAAAGAATCGGTCAGCAGGTGCCCCTTTGAAGAAATTCCTGTCCGGTCCCTGCAGGTGCCCCGTGGACTGAAGGCGAACTGGCCAATTGGGGAAGAGTAGATGCTGAGGGACTCGAGCTGAGCCACAGATGAAAGTAGAGAATTGAAAGTGGCAAATAAGGGGGAGGGGCTATAGTATAAGTGTAAATATGTGATAACGGGATTTGTCTTTTAAGAGATAGAGCCTCATTATAAATTTGCTGGTCCGGGAACTACGGTACCGCTAAGTTTGCCGGTACCGTAGTTCCCGGACCGGCAAACTATGAGGTGTGCTAGCGGGTGCCTTTCTGCCCGCCAGGTCGCACCTGGCGGGCAGAGTGGCACCCGCGAGCACAACATGTCAGATGCACCGGCACCGTTATAAACGGTGCCGGTGCATCTGACCTCCCCATTCCCATTCAGCCCTATGAGGTCAAAGGGGGAGCATCTTTTTTCCAGCGCCCGCAAATGGGCAATTACCGGGTCCGTCAGGGCCGTAAAGACCCGGTAATTTGCCATTCGCGGGTGCTCTAAAAAAAAAATGACACAAACCGCCGATGTCATAATGAGGTCCATAGATCCCTCGACCAAAGAATACTCATTAAACTCTAAGCAGAGTATATGATAGAGATTCCTGAGGCTAGTGCCAATTAAGAAGAATGCGTATTAAACTCCAAAATGGGGTAATGAGATGAGATACATTTACTAAGGGAAAGTAAAGGAAGGTGATGCCAGAAAAAAGAAAAGTGCACGTTTATTTGGGGTTCTAAATATTCCAGTGTAACACTTTTATTGTGTATAAACTAAGAAATATAAAACAATAGTAATAAAATGAACTAATTATCAGGCCTTAAAATCAAGTGAATCAGAGAAGGATAAAAATGGAGAAAACATAAGTAAAATCAAATAAAGGTTTGTGCAGCAGCAATAATAGAATAACAGTCCAGAAAAAATCGATAGAATTATAAACAAAGAAACAAAGCGAAACAACATCATAGAGATTTTTAATTGGTTAAAAAGAATTTATTTGATGGTAAAAAGTCAGCGATTTATAGTGCTTGCCCAAATTGATTTTTGTGTTGTGAGTGATTTAAGAACCTGGTAAGTATTGGCAGTCGAGATTGACTTACCATCATGCGGGACACACCCCTTTTACATCTATGCAGGACATTTCCAGGGTATGCACCTAAAATTAGGCAGTATCATATGGAGTGGGTAAAGGGAATAACTAATAAAACACTTATGCCATGGCCTCAAGATGGTTCATTTTCAAAAACAGCATTGCAACATATGACAACGTATTTGTATGCTACATACAACGGGAAAAAGTTACAAAAGAGGTTAGCTGTTTTGGAATTATGGAAGGTGTATCAGAATGAGAAAGAAGACCCACCTGAGGAGGAGTGGATGCTTAATCAGCATAAAGAATAGGACGTAACATCCTCAGCTGCTCTTACTCCTCCCAAAAAAACATAGCACAATGGAAGATACACAGGGAATTTATCCTTGAATGGAATTTAAGGCAGTGGTGGGTTATGTTAATCCAATATGCACGCCTCCCACTTACAATAGTGAAGACAGCATGGAAGAAAGTAAGATTAAAGTACGGAAAAATATATCATCATGAGATAGACATAAAGAGCGTGATGAAAAAAATAGAAAGAAAGAAATGGAGTTGGAAGTTAGAAGACAAAAAGAGAGGATGGCTAAAGACAAGCAAGGGATTATAGTGCAAAATGAAGGGATGGGAGGACAGATATTACTCAGGTTAGATGGAAAGGGCATTGATGGTGCTAGAGGGGAGAGAGAGAAATACAGGAAGAAAAACAAAAGGAGCAAGAAAGAGCATACAAAGAATAGGAGAAAGAGAGAGGAAACAAATGGAAGAACAAAGAAGGTATGAGGAATAAAAGAAAGAGAAGGAGAGATTAGAGAACAGAAAACACAGAGAAATAGAAGCCCAGAGAATGAACAAATGAAGGTTGCAAAGAAGGTGAGAGGAAGAAGAAGACAGGGAGATGAGGAGAAGGGAAGAAGAAATGAGAAGGAGTAGGGAACAAAGCGATGATGAAATAGATTGTATTGTTAATAGAAGTATGGTACCCATTGAAGCACGTGAGCGATGGGAGGTTCACAATAGCCCCGGAGGGAGTTGCAAGGGATACCGAGGGTACAGAGGGTACAGACAAAGGCTGACGAATATGAGGCAGAAGGAATAGGGAAAATGATTGGGGATATATATAGACAGATGAGAGAGAAAGACTGCTATGTGGCTGTGGGAAGCACTGCAGGATCTCCTCCAAAGGGAACAAGAAGCAGAACAGATAATACGTTGATAGACAGGCATAGAGTGCTGTCCCTAAGTAGTCTAGATCTTGATGATGAGGAAAGGGATAATAGCCATACTAGCTGGGGCACATACTAGCTGGGGCATAATGATATCAGACGAAGAAAGGGAACAAAACGAGAAGGCACAAAAAGAGGGTGCATGTAGACCAGAGTATAGATAAAAGGGTAAAATGGTCAGACTTAGAAGACCCTAAGGAAAAAACAAAGGAACCGACACCATATTCTGAACGACTACCAGTACAATCGCGCAGTGCAGGGGATATATCCCTGCCAGATGTGAGTAGGCTAAGGTCGCTGCCAGGATGCAGGCAGATGGGCGAAACTAGCCCCACCTGGAAAACAAGAAGCACAGGTGGGTATGATTATGGGCAAGGGTATACACAATTCCCATTATTGGAGAAAGGGGGTAGACGACCGCAATATATTCCATGGCCACAAATGGATAAAGGCAATTTGAAATGTAAATTGCCTAGTTTGATTGCAGGTGCGGGAAAATTGATGTATGAGTTAGAAGGAATGACGGCAGGAATTACGTTAGCAGTGGATGATGTAAAAGGCTTGCTAGTAGCCATTCTAGGGAAGAGAGCTGACGACATTTGGAAGTGAGTAAGGTATGCAAGTGTAACTGCACAGAACACCATACATGACGGAGCACCATTTAATAACTGTAGAAGCAAATGTATAGCGAGCGCTTATAGTACAGTACCCCGACACATCAGACATGGGTGCGATTATGACAAGGAAAATGGGTGAGAATGAAGTCCCTGTTGCCTTTTATTCAAGAGATTCAAGAGCGCTGGAGGCTTGAAACGAGAGAACCATGGGATAAAGCGGTGGCATTATTTTACCACATTTTGTGTCAGGGGTTGCCTGGTGCAATGGCAAATGAAGAAAACGGTAGGAATGGAAGCGAAACCCTGGCCAGAAATACAGTTGGCTATTGTGCATCATTGCCGATTGTTGCAAGAGAAAATCAAGAAAAAGTGGAGGGTAGAAAGCAAGAGGAAGCAATGTTAGTTCAGAAAGAATTGTCAGAGTTTGCCATAGATGGGTAGGCAAAGAGAAGTTACAATATTGGGTCTCATCACAAGTCTGGCGGTAACCCTTAAAAATGGGAATAAGCGTCGCCAATATGGCTCTGCCGGATCACAAGCCGGCGCAAATACTGCCGACTATAAAATCATCTGGCGCTATTACAGCCAGCACTATTATAGCTGGCGGTAACTGCACCGGCCACACAAAGCGCAAACACAGCCGTATCACAAGTTCATGTACGGCGATATTGGTACCAAAAACCGGCGATAATACCGCTGAAAACATGGCGCAGTTATCTCCAGCTTCCAGCTGGAGGTAAATGAACAAGGGTCCCTAAAATGAAGCCACAGGTGATCCCAATCCACTCCACAGAGCTACATAAGGCACACCCCTACCCCAAACACTGTTTCCAACACCATGCTGCCACTAGCCACTGTGAGCTGGGACAGGCAGCTGCTCATGCTGCGCCTGGAAGCAGAGAGGACAACCAGGCCAGGGCACAGTGAGTACAGGTGGGATGAGGAGGAAGAAAGCCCAAGAAAGGCGTGCACCGATCCCCACGGTTAGGCCCTCACCCTGGACTCTCACCAACAGCCAGTTGGTCACCCTGTACCGCCTCAACAGGGAGACGATACCAGAGCTGCTCACAACAATACACAATGACATTGGGAGCAGGATCAACATCCGCACAGCAATGCCCCCACTGCTGAAGCTATGGTCTGTTGCACCTTCCAGCACTCTGTGGCCATGATGCACAGCATGGCACAACCCACATCCTGCTCAGTGTTGGCCCAGGTGCTTGATGCCCTTCTGCGGCAAGTGCAACACCACATTTCACTGCCTACCACCCAAGCCCAGGTCAATGCCATCAAGGCAATGTTCTATGTTGTTGCCCAAAGGCCAAATAAGATTGCTGCCCTGGACTGTTCGCATTTGCTCACGAAGCAGTCTACCCGAACCGCAAGCACTACCACTGTGTGCACGTGACTTGCGACACCAACCTGTACATCACCCACTGCTTTGTCCGCTACCCTGGTTTCACCCATGATGTCATGGTTCTACAGAACAGCACATTGCCAGGATACATGGAGAGGCACAGAGGGCAACATAACTGGATAGTGGGTGAGGTAAAATGCCAACATGTATGTGCTGCGAAGTACAAGCAAATGCAAAATCTGTACTTGACCACATCCCACACCAATGTCACATTACAAGCCAGGGAGCACGCACATGTCGGACTTAGGATGGAGAAGCTGATGCACACATACAGTAGCAACTATAAACATCAACATGACTACAGGTACCACAATGCTACATACACTAACTAAAGCAATGCTGACAAATGGCTACATTGCCTCACACAACAACAACCCTGTCAGTACCACATGCGGCCAGCCCACAATGCCCACCTGTTGGCACCAGATGTTCAGGGAGGGCCCATGTGGAATCCAGCATGACACATGCACGGTGGAAATACACTGCCACATGACAGCCACCATGTCAGCTGCACATGTCACTGACAGACATCTTATGTAACCAGGAGGTTGGAAGAGTATCTGATTTAGCACTGAATTGGTTTAGGTCTTTTTTGACCAACCGTCAACAGTGGGTGAGAATGGGGGAGTTCCTGTCGGACCTTATTTGCTTGAACTGTGGGGTCCCGCAGGGATCCTCGCTGTCCCCACTGTTGTTTAATCTGTATATTCGGCCACTACTTGAAATTCTGAGACGCTATGGGTTGAATTTTCACTCATATGCTGATGACACCCAGATCTTCATACGAATTGGCAAATTTCAGGAAGCTTTCAACAAACTGGGGCTTTGCCTGGAGGAAATAGGCAGCTGGATGTCCAAGAATTACTTGCAACTCAATGCTGCTAAAACTGAATTGATTCTATTTTGACCAAAACATCAGTTGTTAGCAGCTAAGAAGCTGCCTATTCCATCACTTTTGGGCAAGAGTTTAGAATTTGTATCCAAAGTAAAAAATCTGGTTTGTATGTGGCAAGAAGACCTGGGCTGTGAAGCTCAGATGGGAGCTAAGACCAAAGCAGTACACTTCGTCCTCTGAATGCTACGTCAAGCACTTCCCTACATACCATCCAAAGATCACGCATCTGTGGTAGGAGCTCTTACCAGTGCCCACTTAGACTATTGCAATAGTCAATTGTTGGGTATTCCTACCAAACAGCTTCAGCGGCTTCAGAGGGCGAAAAATGCGGCCATCAGACTGATATTTAGGCTGAGGAAAATTGATCATGTTTCACCTTTTCGCCGAAAGTTGCACTGGCTATCAGTCCATGATCGCATCAAATTCAAGACAGCCTGTATTGTCTATAAATGTGTTAATGGCATTGCTCCCTTGTACTTACAAGGGCTAATACAGCCATATCAACCCATGAGACAACTGCGATCTTGCCATAGACACCTCTTAACCATCCCTCATTCGGCTTTTAGAACCAGAGGTGACAGAAGATTCTCTGTCTTTGGTCCCAGGTTGTGGAATTCTTTGCTGCTATCACTAAGAACTATGAGCTCACTTCTTCAATTTCGCCAGGCACTGAAGACCTTCCTTTTTAGGTAGATGGTCCTATTTCATCTGGGATCCTTTTCTATTTTTGCATCTACCTTTAGTTGTGTCATCTGCGCCGATATACGGTTAATTTCGTTTGGTACGCTTTACAAATGTAAAAAATCAAAATCAAAATGCTGCAAGGGAACGGGGTTCCTGTGAAGCAGAAACTATGCATGACACGAGTGACACAGCAAGCACGGACATTGAATAGACACATGACGTGAAATGAAGCCCCATTTGCATGTACAAGATGTCCATTGCCCTGATATTGTGTAAGGCCACCTTACACTGTGACTAATGCCCCCATGCAGGTGACTCTGGATAGCCTCAGCTGCCCTGGCTAATGACCCCTGTGCGTGATCCACAAACACTGCAGGATTATGCCTACAGCCACGCTCACAGCAGGAAGTGTGTGCATCGAGCGTACCTTTGGCCTCCTGAAGGCACGTTTCCGCTGCCTCGACTGTACTGGTGGAGCCCTGATGTATGCTCCAGAGAAAGTGGGTAAAATTGTGCTTGTGTGTGCCATGCTGCACAAAATCTGCCTGTAGAGAAATGTTCTGCTACCCCCTGTCCTGGACATGCTACCCCCAGAGGATGAGAATGCAGTGCCTGTGGCAGAGGCAAATGTATGCATTGCCAGAGATGACTTGAGGGATGGGAGATTGACCCGCCACGGACTGATAGACAATTTCTTCTGACACTTTCCCATGGCACAAGCCATGCACAACTGTGCGTCACTTACCCCTATCAATAAGTACAATGACACAATCAGGAATGTCCTCGCATTGATGAAGATTAACAGTTTTAATGATATGAAGTGCCCCAACTATCCCCCTCCCACCACCAGCTCCCCAGCACACTATCCCCCCACCACCAACTCCCAGCACACCATCCACCTTCCCACCTCTCACTCCCCAGCACACTATCCCCCCTCCCATCACCAGTCCCCCAACAGACTATCCCCCTCCCACCACGAACACCCCAGCATACTATCCCACTGCCACTACCAACTCCCCAGCATGGTCACTCAGGGTAATTTGTGTCTTGATGTCGATTACAACCTTTGCCTCTTTCCCGACCTGCGAGCCGCCGTGGATGTTGTGCGAAAATGGTGCTGGGACTGATGCCTTGGTGTGCCTTGCTGAGTCTCCTCCGTGGGAGTCGTGGAACTGGAAGGGGGTGGAGCCTGGTCCCCAGATATGTTGGAGTGTCACCTCTGTGCACTGGCGGATAGCCTGTGCGAGTGCCGAGACCCCTTTGGTCATCTCCCTGACCACCTGGCTGTATAATGTCAGGGCGGCCGTACTAGCAGTTGTCTCGCCCCGGTTCCTGGTGATGGCCTGCAAAATCCTTCCGATGGCACCCATGTATTCTGTCACATATGGCCCGTAGGTGTTCCGAGTGCATGTGCCCTATCGCCTCCATCTCCCTCTGTTTCCGCTCCATCTCCTCCAGCCTATGCAGCACAGTGCTGCTTGGTGGTGTGTGCTGTAGGGGAGTGGATCTGTGCAGTGGCCCAGGGCTGTTGTCAGGAGAGCCATACGAAGGTGTATCAGTGCCCGGCTCAGGTGTCTGAGCACGCTGGCAGTGGCGAGTCAGCACAGGGTTTGGTGAATGATGGCAGCGGTGAGGGCTCTCTGGGGTTGGAGAACAATGGCAGCGGTGAGTGCTCTCTGAGTTTGGTGAATGCTGGAGGTGGCGAGTGCGCCCAGTGTTTTGTGGCACTTTTGTATGCTATTACACCAGGCTGGTGTCCCCCGGTGTTTCCACATTTGCCCTTCCTAGAGGTGTGGCTTCAGTGTCAGACTCTACAGCTGCGGGAGTGGGTGCAGTGGGCCTTGCAGTGGTTCTTGTGGGCTGTGGAGTGAACGTCGGCCTGGCCCTACTGGGTTGCAGTGTCTCACGGTGGGTTATCCGCCTTGGCCTAGCATGCCTGCGCCTTTGCGGGGTGGTGGACCTTGAGGGTCCAGATGCACCACTCCCAGATGGGCCCGCCTCCTCGTCCTCCTTTGATCCTCTGGCAATGCGTGACTGCCTGTAGGGACATAGGAAATGTTGTTGGGTATTGTTCCCCCACATGTTTTGGCATGCAAGACACATTTACTATGGTACAGAGTGGGACCCGACACATTAGGGCAGATCGCCATAGTTGGTCAGGGGAGATTGCATGTGGGCAGAGCATTATGGGGATGGTTGCAGCAATGAGTATGTGGCACATGGTCCGTTGGTCTTTGGCCTGTGTGTGCAGAAGGCAGGTTGTCCATGCTGGGGCAGTTGATGTTTGGCATGCTTGCTTGTGGTCCATTGTGCCCCCACATCCCCTCCCTGGGTGGCACTCAGCTTGTGGGGGTGGATGTGCTGGCTTTCTCCATGGCACTGGCATGGCTCTATGGGGCACTGCTGTGAAGCCAGCAGGGTTACCCTGTGGTGTACAGAGATTGGCTAGCTGACCCCATGTCAGTGTAGGGAGACGTGTACTTCCCTGTGTCTTGTCTGCCATGCCAGCATGGGGCAGGCCAAATGGGCCCGCAAAATGCTCATGTGACTGCTGCACGGTGTCGTTGTTGCTCACGCACCACAATCCCGTTGGCACAGGGTGCACCAGCAGGGGTGTGGTGTGCATGGCACTTGGATAGGTCACTTGCCACCCCTTCCCGCCTCTGTAATGCACAGGGGTGCCCTTGGTGCCCTGCCCCATGGCTGCCATGGAGGGTGGCTGATGTGCCACCCCCTCACTCCACCCTGTTGTCATGCCCAGATTCTGGGTCTGCTAACATGTGTCCCTGTACACTGGGGCATCTTATGCTAGACTTATGCTAGACTGTCATTTGTGCATACATTTGTGCTGGGGAGTGGGGTGTTGACTCACCTCCTGCCTCCTGGGTGCTGGCACCCACCACTGCACTTCCAACTCTCTCTATTCCCTCCATATCCAGTACTGTGCTGCACTTTTCCTCCCAGGCAGTGACTACTAGTGGTTCCACAGTGCCTCCTCCAGTCACCAGGGACAGTGCGTGGACTGTGTTGGTACAGCAGTCCACGCACCGTGCCCTGAGGTTGTTCCATCGTTTCCGACAGTCCTCCCCGTCACGGGGCATGCTGGCCAGAGTGTTAGGGAGAATTTTCAGAAATGTCCTAATTCACTTCACCTTAGAGACCCCCAGCAACTTTGCTGGATTTTGAGGACTTGATTTTTTTAACCTGGAGAGAGTGAGACCCTTTTTCCCACTCTCTCTGTATTTTAATATGATTTTGAACTCTGTGTTTCCTTTGGTTGTAGAGTCTGACAAACTCCATAGGCATCATCTTTTACATTGTGACACACAGCACCTTTAGTGCAGTGACACAGGGAAGTCTTTCAGATTTCCCAAAGGTTTAAATACCTTCTCTTGGCTAAACTACTGTTTCCAAGAGCAGTAAAGTGAAATTGACTTTACTTACATTTGTAACTTTCTAGACCCAGCACACACTATCTTACAATAGGGTGCTGGAGGCGTTACTTAGTATCCCCTTTGTCTAGCTTCTCATGTAACATTTTTATGTTACCCTTTTCACACTCAATGGCTGGTGGCAGTGGTTTCGTTTTAACTTCTGTGGTGTGCATTTACCGCGGGCTGCGTTCGCAGCTGCATTAAAGCACCAAAGGTGCCATTTTTGTCAAAATAGACCCAGTCTGCTTTTTTCAGCATTTCTTTGTGGAAAGGTCCTTCTTGAGATTTACTCTGCACACCAAACTAGGTTTGGTCCCATTGTTCGCTTTGCCTTTGGCGGGATTCACAAGTGAAGCCCGCCTTTGGCTCCAGGGTGTCTGGGGTGGGCAGGAAGTGAGGCAGGTGCCCGAAACACCCTGTGCTTAGTCTCCTAGGAGACCTAAATGCACTCTGGCATGATTTTCTGGCTGACTGTCTGGCAAGGACAGCTACCCTGCTGGGTGAGTGGCAGCTAGGCTGGAATGAATGGGAGAACACTGTTTAAAGGGCGAGTCTCTTGGACTGAAAGGCAGAGTCGACCACTGGAATGAAAAAAACGAAGACGAGCTGGAAGAGGATGGCTGCTGCAACTCTTGGACCGTTGGTTTGCCCGGTGAAGCCCTGCTGCTGTGCTGAAACTCCAAATTCATATTGACAGAGAAGCCCCTGCAAGGACGACTTCTCCCCTTGAGTTGGTGGGACCAATCAACTTCAAAGTAAGCCACCTGGACATCCTTCTCGGAGCTGGTTGAATTTTCAGAGTTGCTGCTGGAAACCGAATAGCCAGGGAGAGGAACACCAGATTGTGTGCGTTGCTTTTAAGTTGGCCAAGAGCTCCAGGAAGATCCTGCGGACTCCAAGGAAGGAGGACTGACTGAGCCTGAGCCCCCTCAACAGAGTGTGGGACCCCAGAAGCAAGGATAGTCTATCTCGACAGTCAAGAACCGCAGTGTTGCTATTTGCAGTGATTGCAAGGAGCTGAAACGCTGAAGTGACACTTGTTGGAAAGATTGCCGGTTGCGAGCGGTGACCGTCCCATTGCAGAGAAGGAGTCCCCAGAAGTCCTCCCTCTTGTTCCCACGACTGAGGCTCGGGAACAGTGAGATCCTCAGAGGTGCACAGGAACAGAAGTCATCTGCTGCACTTTTTCTTCAATGCAAAGGTACTGTAAAGTCTGAGAGAATTTACCTCTTACTGTAGAGTTGCTTGCATCTTCTACTACTCACAAGTCTAATCAGCTTGTGTCCCTACATTTGATTCTTATTTTCTTCAAATACTTCTAAAAACATTGTGCAAAGACTTTTCTACTTACCTACCAGAAGTGCTTCATCCTATATAAGACTTTTGCCTGTTGACTTTGGCTTAGCCTATAATACTGTATGACTCTGTTTAGGGGATCCAAAAGTATTTGCCTGTTTAAGAATATTTGTTGTCTCTTGTTGGTCTAATAACCTTTTCCTTTTACCAACTTCTAAGAGTTTTCTAAATGCCAACAGTAGATTTTGATGTCCCCAGCACCCTAGCTATTGAAGTCACCCGAGGGTGTAGGTTGTGTTGGTGGGCCATCCCAAAAGAGTCTTTACTGATTTAGAAACTAAGAGTGTACATTATTGTGGTGTATTTATGTGTTACTTTTTATATTGCTCCCTTCTGAAGAAGGCGTATTCTAACTAATAAATACATTAACAATTGTTTATTCAAGAAACCTTGAGTGTAAGAGTTTATTTGAATACTTGTCACTGTGAACCTCTGTCTAACTCCCCTACAGCTCACATTGATCCCTCTTGAGATAAGCCTGGCTGCTGAACACGTTACCAAAACTGTGTAGTACAAGCTTGTACCAAAGGTTGGGTTTCTTATACCTGTAGTCAGAGTTGTGTGTAGCGCACCCAAAGGGTACTGCAACAAGCGCTGCCCAACACTGGTGGCAGGCGGTGAGGATATATTGTAGAGTTGTTACACTAAGATTTTACTTTGCTTTTGTTCAACTAAAAACCTTCACAAGGCTAAGCTCCACTAGAAAAGCAATTGTAACATGCCAGATATGGATAACTCCAGGCAAGAAGCCGTGATAATTTTAACAGTAGAGCAACTGAAAGAAGTATAAAGGCAGGAATGCCTCTGTTAAAGGAAAGGAAAATGAGCTGATTGCAAGATTGTTGAATAATGAACGTCTGGGCCTGTCACACCTACTAACCCAGGAAATGTGGAAAATGATAATGAGGATGATGATTCAGAATCTAACTCTAATAGTGTTGAAGAGTCAGAGGAGTCTCAGGAAGAGAGCCCCTCTTTACCTCAACAGGCCCTTTTTGCCTCAAACTTTAGCCACAGGGACCCCACAAGGTCCATCACCGAGTCCAGAATTTTCGTCTCTTGAAAAATTGAGACTTGAGTAAAGTTCAAAAGATTACAGATCCAAGCTGAAACCAAACATCAGGATATCAAACTAAGGGAAATGGAAATGCAACATGCTCTTGAAATGAAGAAATTGTCTCTTGAACATGTTTCTATCCAGGTCTTCCAATCCAAAGAGACCTTGCATGCTTAAAGAAGCAGTGAGTGTGTATGATGTGAAACTAGATATTTTGGATTGGTTGGGTGCTTTTGAATATAACTATGGATTTCGGGGTTTCACAGGGAATCAGTTGATTCCTTGGCTTTTGTCTAGGCTCCCCTAGGTTGCAACTGATGCTGTAATGGAGGTGGGGGAACTTGAAAGATTGGAGTTTGAAAATGTGAAGCTAGCTTTGGCAAAACTCCTTCCCAGTACCTTAAGAGGTTTAAGACCCTCAAAAAGACTGATGGTACCCCTGGGGCTACCTGGGTGTGCCAATGTCTGAAAAATGTAGATGGTTGGATTAAGGGTTACAGAGTGAGTACTTTGGAAGGAATGAGAAATCTGTTTTTGTTGGAATCTATTTTTAATGCCTGCTCTCCTGAGCTGAGAGAGCACTTGGCTGACTCAAAAGAGATTGATCCCAAGAAGCTAGCAAAAGCTGCTGACTTGTGGGTTGTCAACAGGGCTACTCACAAGGATTCTGGGGCTACTCATAAAAAGGATGAGGGGAAGCAGCACAAGAAAGATGACAAAGAGCATTCTAAAACCTTCCATCCAAAAGAGGGCCACAAACATAAAAAGGGTAAGCCATTTGGGAAACCAGGTCAGTCTAGTGCAACCTCTGGTGCCAAACCAGTGGGAGGTCAGAGGAAGCCCCCATTTGTCAAATGTTATGCTTGTGGGTCAACTGACCATGTGAAAGGGGATCCTTTCCTTCAGGGGTCCACACTGCCTCCTTAGCCGTCATCCCGGAGGGAGAAGTACATATGACAAGTGGAAACTTTCAACTACTGGCTGAAGACCCCATTGGAGTCTCTGCCAGTGTTTCTTTAGTGTCCCTGGGTCTGTGGCAACAACAGAATGTAGATGTGTATAACTCTATACCAGATAAGACAAAAGAATATTACAAGGACAGTGTACTTGTAAATGGTCAGGCGACCCCTGCCATTAGAGACACTGGGCTCAGCATCACAGTGGTGGATGAAACCTTTTTCAAATCTGAGGATGTTGCTAAGGCACCCAAAGGCCCACTAAGCTTGCTGGAGGGCCTATCCAGATGGTTCCAATACTACCAGCTCTCATCCAGTGACACAATACGACTGTAAGAATACCTGTCAGTGTACAAAGTGAGGTGCCTGTGAGAGTCCTGCTGGGGAATGACTTTAAAACTCTTGGAGTTGTATCAAGCACCCCCAGGCCTCCCAGTAAAATGAAGCAGGAGCAGACTAGGAAGGCTAGAGAGCTCACTTTAAGTGACTCTCAGTGGGTTGTTACAGAAGAACTTATAATACCCAGTCGACAGGAGAAGCCAACTTCTATTTCCAGGAAGAAAGAGACAACGGGGAATCCCAAGGTCTCAGGCAACAAGAAAGATAGCACTCCTGTTCATCCAACCAGGACATCCCCGAGAGGACAATGCAAAGTCACACCAGTGACTAGCCCACCAGCTGAGGCTGAGTGTGAGGTCCAACCAGAAGTGGTTGAATCAGCTACTGATGATACAGAGCTGGAAGAAGACCTTCCTCCGGTTGGGGATCTGGATCCTAAAGACCATCCCGAGCTGCAGGCTTTGCTTGCAGAATGTGGCTCCTGTAGGGCAGACTTCAGCAAAGGTCACAGAGAGTAGCCTACTCTTGAAAGTCTTCGCCAACAGACAGCTTTCCAGCTGGAAGGGCAAGAGCCAGGGAAGCAGAGGTTGTACTGGGAGGATGGCCTCCTCTACAGTGAACTTATTGAGTCTACCCCAGGAGACTACAGAAGACTTGTAGTGCCCAAGGAGGTGAAACCTCAGTTTCTAGAGTTAGCCCATGAGATTCCTTTAGCTGGTCACTTAAGCTTTAAGAAGACCAAGGAAAGGATTTCTCTTTATTTCTACTGGCCCAAGAAGGGGTCTCTACTGGCCGAAGATGGGGTCTGATGTAGATAAATTCTGTAGAAACGATCACACTTGTCATACGTCTGGCAAGAGTGGAGCCAGGAATGCGGCACCTTTGGTGTCTCCCCCAGTGATGGGAGTCCCTTTTGAGACGGTAGGAATTGACATTGTTGGTCCCTTAGACCCTCCCACATCTTCAGGCAACCGATTTATATTGGTTGTGGTAGACCATGCTACCAGGTATCCTGAAGCAACACCTATGAGGACTGTTACTGCTCAGGTAGTGGCTAAGGCCCTACTTGGTATTTTTACCAGAGTAGGTTTTCCTAAGGAGGTCATCTCTGACAGGGGATCCAACTTTATGTCCCACTACATGCAAGCCATGTGGAAAAACTGTGGAGTGACCTGCAAGTTCTCAACAGCCTACCATCCCCAAACCAATGGATTGGTGGAGGGGTTTAACAGAACTATGAATAGCATGATAGGTGCTTTAGAAGAACCCCTTAGAAGAAAGTTGGACCTTCTACTGCCATGCCTTCTCGTTGCTTATAGAGAGGTCCCTCAGGAAGGCTTTGGATTCAGTCCCTTTGAGCTTCTCTTTGGTCATCCAGTTAGAGGTCCATTGTTCCTAATTAAAGAGGGGTTGGAGAGTGCTCCTTCCCACAAGCCAGTGAGAGTCACTGACTATGTGTTTGGTCACCGAAGGAGATTGACACACTTTATGACAGAAGCTTCAGATAACTTAAAAGCAGGTCAGGCTCTGGTGAAGCATTGGCATGACCAAAAGGCCAAAATAGTTTACTTAAGACCAGCTAGTTCTTGTTATGGTACCTACAAGGCAGAGGGCCTTACAGGACAAATGGATTGGGCCCTTCAAGGTTGTAGGTAAATTTGGAGAGGTCAATTATTTGGTGGACTTAGGCAATCCTAAGGAGGCCCCCAGGGTCTTTCCCACCAACCGCCTAAAGGCCTATGTCTCCAGGCCGGAACAGGGAGCTTTGCTTCTAGCCTCTGCTCAACAGGAGGAGGAGAGTGAACCTCTACCTGATCTCCTCAGGGGACAACCTTAAGATGGAAAGATAGAAGGACTTAATCTCTCTTCTGATCTGACACTGGAACAACAAGAGGAGTGCAAATCTCTGTTTAATCAGTTTGCCCCCCTGTTTTCATTATCACCAGCTTGACCCCTTGGCTCCAGCATGAGATTCTCACTGGTGACTGCTACCTGTTAAAAGAGAGGTTACAGGATCTCAGACCACGTAAGAACCCACATAAAGGAAGAGGTCAACAAGATGCTTGATCTCGGGGTAACGGAGCCATCTACAAGTCCATGGTCTAGTCCAGTTGTGCTAGTACCAAAGGCATGATCCAAGTAGTTGCGATTCTATGTGGACTATAGAGCCCTTAATGCAGTCACCACTACTGATGCCCATCCTTTACCTAGGACAGATGAGCTGGTGGACAAATTTGGTTCAGCCAAGTACCTCAGTACATTTGACCTAACCTCAGGCTATTGGCCAATAGCTCTGACAGACCCTGCCAAGGAGAAAACTGCATTTCCAACCCCAGGAGGCCTCTACCAGCTTATGATTATGCCTTTTGGACTCAAGAATGCACCTGCTACATTCCAAAGGATGGTGAATCATATTCTGAATGGAATGGAGGACTTCTGCATTGCATACTTGGATGACATTGCAGTGTTCAGCCCTACTTGAAAGGAACATATTGACAAGTTAGGATATGTATTGCTGGCTCTTGAGCTGGCCAATTTGACCATAAAGGCAAGTAAATGTCTAATTGGTCAGAAGAAAGTGGTCTCCCTTTGACATGAGGTAGGAGGAGGTGAAATAAGGTAATTGCCTAGCAAAGTACAAGCTGTACAAGACTGGGCCACCCCTACTACTCAAACCCAAGTGAGAGCCTTTCTAGGTCTCACAGGATACTATAGGAACTTCATTGAGAACTATGGGACCATAGCTTCTCCCTTGAATGTGATCGCCTCACCCAAATTCCCCACGAAGGTTCGGTGGAATGAGGAGTGCACTAGGGCATTTGAAGGACTTAAGCAAGCCCTTTGTCAAGCTCCAGTATTAAGAGCTCCTGACTACAACCAATCCTTTATTGTACAGACAAATGCTTCCAATACAGGTATAGGTGCAGTTGTGAGTCAGCTGGATGAGAAAGGCAGGGAGCACCCAATCTGCTTCATTAGTAGGAAACTGAAGGAACCTGAGGCAAGGTGGGCAACCATAGAACGTGAATGTGTTGCCATTGTGTGGTCTTTGAAGAACTTTAGACCATACTTGTATGGATCTACTTTTGTGATTCAAGCAGACCACCAACCCTTGAGATGGTTCATTCAGATGAAGGGGGAAAATCCTAAATTGTTAAAATGGTATGATTTTACCATTGAACACAGGTCAGGGTGTAATCACCAAACTGCTGATGGTCTATCCAGAAAGTATGACCGACTGGAGTAAGAGTTTCATCCAGGGGTGATTAAATCCTCCTGTCCCTTAGTCTGGTTGCGGGGGGGGGGGGGGGTTGCGAGTGTTAGGGATAATTCTCAGAAATTTGCTTAATTCCCTCCACCTTGGAGACCCCCAGCAACTTTGCTGGATTTTAAGGACTTGTTTTTTTAACCTGGAGAGAGTAAGGGCCTTTTTCCACTCTCTCATGTATTATTTTTTTTAATAAACTTTATTTATATTAATACAGAAAATGCCTGCACAGGGGGGATGGGGGTTCTCTTTATTGATGGTTCTTCGACAATTGACCAAACAACGGGAGAAAGACATACTGTATCAGAGGTAGTAAAGCTGAACAGTGAGGGTGGATTTGAGGTAGTGACAAGTGTGAGGCTGTAGAGTTACTGGCGCTCATCACTGCATTCCAGAGATACGAGGATGAGGAAGTAAAAGTGTATTCTGACTCCGCCTATTTGACGTCAACTGTACACACTGGATTGTCAAGGGTTTCCTTCATACAGACGGCTTACCAGTGCAACATGCATCGCTATTGGACAAGCTTATTAAAGTACTAAAGCTTCCATTGGCTATTGCAGTCATGAAATGCAGAGCTCGTACTAAAAGGGAAAATTTGATTTCTCACGGTAACAAAGCCGCAGACGTAGAAGCCAGAAGGGCAGCGTATGTCCCAAACATTTCTGATTTTGATGTAGCGTATTAAACAATTGTCAGGACGATGCATGATGATGAAGGAAGGGTTTAATATGTTATACATTGTACAATTAATTGAGCTGCAAGGTCGAGCACCACAGGAAGAACAGGATCTTTGGAAAAAAAACAGGCGTGGTCTTTATCCCCCACAGAGGCCTTATGGAAACAGGACAGCACTGGAAAGCCAGTTATACCTCTAGCATTATTAAAGGTAGCGTTGGAGCAGCTTCACTACCTAGCCCACATAACAAGAGAGAGTCTTGCTGACATGATTGCAGAAGACTGGTTTTCACCTAATTTATTAGAACACGTGGCACAGTTTATTTTGTACTGCATTATATGCCAGAGGTTCACAGTTGGACACACTTTGAGAACAGTCAGAGGCGCAATCCCAAGGCCTAATTGTCCTTTCCAGCATCTACATATAGATTATGTAGATATGTTGCAGGTATGCAACAGATATAGGCATATGTAAGTGGTAGTTTGTCCCTTTTCCAGATGGATTGAGGCAGGTCCATGTACGTACTCCGATGCCACATGCGCTGCCAAGTTCCTCATGTGTGAGGTGTTTCCAGGATGGGGTGTGTGCGAAGTCCTGCGGTCTGACAATGGACCACATTTTGTAAATGAATTATTTGAGCAGGTCATTCTTTTGTTGGGTATGAAACAGAAATATGCATCTGCTTTTCACCCTGAGGCCAATGGTATCTGTGAGAGATTAAACAGACTCCTCAAAAAGAGGATAAACAGACTCCTCAAAGAGAGGATAGCCAAAATCAAGATTACTTTAAAAAAGGGGTGGATGCATTGTCTGCCCCTTGCTTTGTTTGTACTGAGAAACCAGTCTGGCTCAGATCACCAACTGACTCCTCGTGAGTTGGTGACTGGAGGTCGTATGAGAGTACCTCTTGCTCCGCCCACTCAAACAGCAACTGATGCCCATATTGTGGCGAAGGCTTTAGGTGATGAGATGCATGATTATTTGACAAATATGGCTGCTAGTGTTTCTTTTATTTCTCCACAGATTAAGCGTTGGAGGGAAGGGTCGAAGAAGATTGAAGAAGACACCCAACCGATGATCCTAGTAAACTGTTAAAACAGCCCAGTTTGTATCCAGGGGACGAGGTGTTAGCACAATGTTTTGTTACCCAAAGAAAAATCTGAACGCAGGCCTGGCCAGAGTAACCACAGCAGTCGTGCAACTACCTCCAGCATACCAAGAATACCAGGATGTCTTCCAAAAAGAACAGGCAAACACCTTACCACCTCACAGATCGTACGATTGTCATATCGATCTCATACCCGGTGCACAACCCCCTTGTAGCAGGATCTACGCCCTTATGGAACCTGAGAACCTTCACCTATGACAATATTTAGACCAGTACCTTGCTAATGGCTTCATTCGCCCATCCAAGTCCCCTGCATCTTCAGCTTTGTTCTTCATGCCCAAAAAGGAAGGTGACCTCAGAACATGCATAGACTACCGCGCATTGAACCAGATAACTGTTAAGAACCGATACCCATTGCCTCTGATCCCTGAACTACTAGACCAAGTGAAGGACGCTTGCATATACACTAAGTTAGATCTCCGGGGGGCATACCATCTGGTACGTGTTAAAGAGGGCGACGAATGGAAGACTGCTTTTTGCACTGAGTATGGGTTATTCGAATACCAGGTGATGTCTTTCGAGTTGTGCAATGCACCAGCAGCCTTCCAATACTTCATGAACGATGTCCTTCGTGAACTCATTGACGTTTGTGTTGTCGTATATATCGATGATATTCTAGTATACTCCTCTTCAGAATCTGACCATGTGAAGCATGTCCGAGCAGTCCTTGAAAATTGCGCCAGCACAAACTATATGCAAAACTGGAAAAATGCGTTTTTCATGCCACAGAAGTTGAATTCCTTGGGTGTATCCTGACCCCAAGAGGAGTCCGAATGGACTCACGAAAGGTGGACGCAATCCTTAAGTGGCCATCACCAAGTTCAGTTAAAGGAGTACAAAGCATGCTCAGCTTTGCCAATTTTTACCGTAGATTCATCCCGGATTTTTCACATGTTGTACATCCCATCACAGCACTCTTGCGAAAAAATAAACGCTTTATGTGGACTGAAGAAGCTGAAAATGCCTTCCAAGAGCTGAAAGTGAAATTCACGACTGCACCTGTATTAAAGCACCCGCGCCCTGAACTTCCATACGTAGTGGAAACTGATGCATCCAGTATCGCCATGGGAGCTGTCCTGTCTCAAAAGGACCCTGAAACTGGCCAGCTCCACCCAGTAGCATTTTGGTCCAGAAAGTTCTTGGCACCCGAGTTAAACTACGCGGCTACTGACAAGGAGTTATTAGCCATTAAATCCGCCTTCAAGGCTTGGCGACACTATCTTCTCGGTGCCAGGCATACCATTACTGTGATCACCGATTACCGGAACTTACAGTATTTAAAGACAGCCAAGGCCCAATCGTCATGCCAACTCCGATGGGCATTGTTCTTTGCCGAGTTCGATTTCGTGATAACCTATCGACCAGGTTGTAAGAATGGTAAAGCAGAAGCCTTATCCCGAATAGGGATGAGAGAGGCAGAAGTGAACCCAGAACCAGTACCCATAATTTCCGAACAAAGGATTCTTGGCATGACTACTCTACAGACACTAGAGGACATTCAGGTAAAGAACCAACAACTCTTTGATCCTACAGCCCTGCAGGACTGGGTAAAGAAAGGCCCGGAATACTCTGTCACCAATGACCTGCCTTATTACCAAGGGCGGCTATTTCTGCCACATAAGGAACTACAAGAGCTAGTAATTTCCCGTTATCATGATACCCTAATGGAGGGGCACCCAGGTTTTGCAAAAACTGAAGCTAAGATTAAGAGACAATTCTGGTGGCCCACCTGGCGAAAGGATATTAAATCATTTGTGATGTCTTGTGGCATTTGCGCCCAAAACAAAAGTCAAAAGAAAAAAACAGCTGGACTCTTACAACCTTTAGACATTCCACCTACACCATGGCACACCTTATCGTTAGACTTTATTACTGATCTACCCCCATGCAATGGATTTAACACCATTCTAGTTATTGTGGATCTTTTTTCAAGATGGCCCACTTTATTCCTTTAAAGGGATTACCTTCAGCTTCAATCCTGGCCAAGGAGTTTCTCGAAAATATTGTTCGCATACACAGATTTCCCTCCGTATTGGTCTCTGACCGGGGCAGTCAATTCATTTCACATTTTTGGAAAAAATGTTGTCAATTGGCGCAAATCGATGTGAGGTTATCGACCAGTCACCACCCCAAACCGATGGTCAAACGGAGTGGACCAACCAGACTCTCGAACAATACCTGCGTTGTATGTTACATCAGACTGAAAGTAATTGGAAAGATGTTCTTTGGATCGCTGAATATGCATACAATAATTCAGTACATTCTGGAACTGGACAAAGCCCCTTTTATACCTTATATGGCACCATTCTCGAACCTCAGACCTTGACTCACCCCAACACTTAGAAATGCCCGCAGTGGACCATCTGCACGCTACGATTACACAAGCCTTTAAGAATGCAACTGAACATTTAAAAAAGGTGAAAGAAAAATACAAGAAAAATGCTGATCGGCATAGAAGTGATACTCCACAATACCAGATAGGGGACCAAGTATGGTTAGCCACAAAACATATACCTCTAAAGGGAACACAGACCTTTAACCCCAGATATTTGGGACCTTACTCTATTAAGGCCATTATCAACCCAGTGGCTGTCAAGTTGTACTTACCTGCTAATATGTGAATTCACCCCGTCTTTCACGTGTCACTTTTGAAGCCAGTGCAACCAGGGACAAGACTAACCAAGCCACCAGACCCTATCCTTGTAGACGGGGAACCCGAATTTGAAGTTAAGAACATCCTGGACTCCAAGCTGATAAAGTCAAAACTTTTTTATTTAATCGACTGGAAAGGTTACGGACCACAGGAAAGATCATGGGAACCTAGTGACCACGTTCATGCACCCCGATTGGTGAAAAAATTCCACCGAAATTTCCCAGTCAAACCGAAAGCACAGGGAAGAATGACTTTAGGAGAGGTCTTGGGGGGGAGGGCTGTCATGATACCCACCCGCGGGGACCCAGACCAAGTCCAGCAACCCCGGAAGCAGGCATCAAGTTATACTAAGCAAGCCCAACAACCCCTGCTAGGGGCTATTTAGGTGCAGTCCTGGCGCCTATGGTGCCAGGCTCATATGGAGAGTCAGTCCTGGCGCCATAGGCGTCAGGCTCATAGATTAAAACTTAAACAGGCAAGTGAGTGGGCACCACTGGCTGAACATCTTTTACGTATCAATGTCAATGTAGAGGTAAAAATATTAATTGTTGTTCAAAAGGAGCTGGCTGCGACAAGTCTGGAGACACCCGGACTTCAAAGTACAACAACAGCAAGAGACCAGGTATGGATACCAGGTCACACAGCCGCTCTCAAAAGGGTCCCAGATCCGGGCAACAAGTCATGAGTAATTCTCATTAAGAATATCAAGAAGTGATTCCAGGTCAACAAATAGTAATGAAGTAGTCGGTTGATTTTCAAATTGAAATTTATCAAAAAATGAAGCTGTCACTAATATTTCCTTAGTGAGGGAGCATTTGCCGCAACCCATACATATTACAGACTAGAGCCAATGCATTTCGGAACATTTTTCCTTCTTCAGGGCCAGTCTAGACAGTTACACATTGAAAACATAATGTACCAATAGAAAATATGACCATTTCATACAATAATAAGAATAATTTCAACATACCAGTCAGTAGAAAGTCCAAGAGTATTCATAGAATGTGGAAAACAAAAAATAAAATACAATGCAACAACTTTTGATGTATTGTTTGTCACATTACCTTTTTCAGACAGTACTCACTCGATGGTCTATGATATTTGAGTATTTTCTCTATTTCTATTATCAATTTCATTTTTTAAGTTTGGGCTAAATTTGATTTTCAGAACATACATTACCTTGACATGCCCACAAATTATATTATTTATGTAATCATGCAGGCGGAGGCCTGCAAAACACTTTGACCGCGAGCATCGGCAACCCGATGCCGCTCGATGGTCACGTGTAGTATAAATGAGAGGTTGTCCTGGCAACCGCCTAACGCGGCTCAGTGGAACTCGGCCCGGAGACTACACACTGGAGCTTTTCTCCGCTCCAGATGTAGAAAGGTACGCAACGCGTTCTCAATCGCTTTGAAACCTGTTGATGTGTAACTTTCTGTCAGTCAAACAGCCCCACTCACCTCGATCTTTGTTTGTAAACAGATTTCGTCTTTAAACACACTTGTGTTAACATTACGGCTGCTTATTGCACGCCGCATCGCTGCACCCCATTCTCACTGTGGGCAGTGACAACGCTTGCTAGCACCCACGCAACACCATTGAGGTAATCTCAGTTCCCTTAACATATTTTTGTTGTCAATTTGGTTACCCCTAAACCACTCATTGTTGCATTGTATTTTTATTTTTGTTTTCCACATTCTATGAATACTCTTGGACTTTCTACTGACTGCTATGTTGAAATTATTCTTATCATTGTATGAAATGGTCATATTTTCTATTGGTACATTATGTTTTCAATGTGTAACTGTCTAGACTAGCCCTGAAGAAGGAAAAATGTTCCGAAATGCATTGGCTCTAGTCTGTAATATGTATGGGTTGCGGCAAATGCTCCCTCACTAAGGAAATATTAGTCACAGCTTCATTTTTTGATAAATTTCAATTTGAAAATCAACCGACTACTTTATTACTATTTGTTGACCTGGAATCACTTCTTGATATTCTTAATGAGAATTACTCATGACTTGTTGCCCGGATCTGGGCCCCTTTTGAGAGCGGCTGTGTGACCTGGTATCCGTACCTGGTCTCTTGCTGTTGTCATAGATTAAAACTTACCTGATGCAGACCATGCTGCAAACTCACCTGATGCAGACCATGCTGCAAGAGCTCCAAGCCAAAGGAGGCTTGGAAGGGACTACTGTACGTAGGGACTAATTTTTACTCGGGTGGGGATGGGGAGGAATACTTACCTGGGACTACTTTGGAGGCTATTTAAACCACGCCCGAAGAGCAGCACACGCTTCGCGTTATTCTGCATCCAGCAGCGTAACGCTCACCGTGCCTGCAAGTCTACATCCAGTCTTCTGCCACGCCCGCCTCGAGACCGGAGCTCATAGAAAAAGGGAGAAAGAAGGAGAAAAGATTAGAACAAGAGCAATACCTTTGATCCTTACCTGAATTCCCGATCCATCGCGCCTTCGAGCTGGAAGAAAGAAGTTATTTTATGCGCGTCAACTCGCCTGCAGCAGCGCCGCGCTGAATTTACCGGCCTTCGCAGCATCTTCACATTCCACCGCATCCTTCTGCATGCTCCCGCCGCACTCCAGCACCTAAGGGGAAGACGAGAACAGCAAGGTGAGCCAAGGGAATACACAGTGGCAATATTAGTTAGCCCCCCCATAGACTCACCTGATTTTACCACCTGGGGTACTATTCCTCTTCACGGGTCGGCGCAGCTTCCACTGCATCCTCTCCGAACCCCGGCCCCTAAGGGGAAACAAAGGACAGCAAGGTGAAACAAAGGGACAAACAAGGGGAAACCTCCTCACCACAATAGACTTACCTGATTTTACCACCGGAGGCATTATTCCCCGAGACTTCATACTTTCTCTCAGCGCCTGAATAGGGGAGAAAGCAACAGGTTACATATTGACATTATTTTATCGAACTGTGTTGGATAATACAAATCCTTACCTGAATATTACCGGTTGCCACAAGGAACTCTTCGCTAGGGTCAAGCTGCAACCTGCAAGCAATCGGACAAGAGTGAAAGTCAGACATTTGAACTCTTACGAACTACATACTTACGGCGTCTTGCCGGGAATCTCAGAGTCAATATTGTTCTGGAACTCACCATTTCCTTTGAGCCAGTGAAGCAACTGGTTATCTACGTGCCCCTGCGCTCAATGCAGGATGGAGAGCTCATCTTTCCAAACCATCAGGTGAGACTATAAGAGGGGACACCAAAGGTGATCAGTGGGGAGAACAGCGGGAGTGGGGGGGGGGGTTAACGCTCAACTCCACGTGTGGTTAATTCCCTTTCTCCATTTGCAGAAGAATATTCCTACGGGCCAAGCAAACGAAGCTAGGTGGGCCAGTCCAGTCCGTCATCTCGGCACTATGCGTCACATTGGTGGAGGCCGCAGCTGTCCAGTTCAGATCGACGCCCCTGTGGGAGCCAGGTGAGCGTAAAAGTCATGCAGGGACAGTTTGCATGCGTATAAGCACTTGCAGCGGCTGCATTTGCGATAGAGAAAAGTTCCACTATTGTCATGCGGTGCTCTTGTTTGTGGAACATTAACTATTTGCCCTTTTGGAAAGGTCTAAATCGACCTTGGCAACTCTGCATATGGGATTATAATATCCAAACCTCACACTCATATAGTAAGGTGTAGGACGATGAATGCCGCTACATTTTTGACAGAGGCATCTACTGATGATGACCTGAAAATGCATGACTGTGCTACATACGAGGGTAAAGTAGAGGGTAAATCTAAAGCGAGAGACAGTGCATTGACAGAAGGAGAGATACTATATGTTGGTGGATCATCAACGATTGACCAGGAGACGGGACCGAGGCATACAGGGACGGCAGTCGTGCGCGGTAAAGTGAGGGAGCATGATGTTCTGATCATAAAAAGATGACCTATGCACTATTCAGCTCAGGCAACGGAACTTGTTGCTCTCGTCCAGGCATTGAGAGTTTGCAAAGCTCAATTGACAGATTAAGGACATAATTGATGATGTTTAGTAAAGGATCCATGCCAGGGTGGAATGGAGTGGCACACCCCTGGTTTTTCTTTTTTCTTTTCTTTTTTCATTTTTAAACTTTTTTATTGTTCTTTTATTTTTTATCTTTTTACTATTTTTCTATTTTTGAAGGTCTAGAACCCTGGTGGGAAAAGGGCCTCTTTCTCTCTCTCTCCCTCTCTCCTTCTCCCTCTCTCTCTCTTCCTCTTTTTCTCTTTCTTGGTAACCTTTTTTCTCCTCTCCAGAGATAAGCAAGGATGACTGACGTGTTCAAACCTCTCTGTAATGTAGGGATAATGTTAAAATGAATGTAATTGGTTCTAGGAATGATTCATTAAGCTTTTTTGGTATTGTATTGGTTTGTATGGCACTGGTCGTGGTTGTCGGAGTGTATGAAGGTATGTCTGTTATATAGGGTGGCCATATAAAGGGGGGTGGACGGTTACATAATGCTAGTATGTATATGTCTCTGATAAAAAAGGA
Source organism: Ambystoma mexicanum (assembly GCF_040938575.1). Taxonomy (NCBI): domain Eukaryota; kingdom Metazoa; phylum Chordata; class Amphibia; order Caudata; family Ambystomatidae; genus Ambystoma; species Ambystoma mexicanum. Next base: position 318,143,941 of record NC_090926.1, on the reverse strand, counting down.
TCAAACAATGTCTCACTATTTGCCAGCCACCCCTACAGGTTTTCTTAGATGAATAAAATGTGAAGTACGAATGACGTATGATTTATATAAGGGGTTGGGATTTGAAGCCATTTCTGACATTCAGCACTCAGTGTCGTCTAATAACTGGTACTCCGATATGCATACTGCAGGTAGGAATGTGATGAAGGAAAGCTGTTACTTGTGTGTCCTCATCCCACATGTGTCGGGGGCTCCTAAGGTTTTAGTTCCACATCCATTCCCAATTATAGAGGCACAATGCCTGGTACATCTTGCACTATGTAGGATAAAGGAAATATTCCAGGCACACAGCGTGCAGTTGAGGAGCATTGATCTAGACCCCACGCTTTGCAATGGCAGTACGAAATACAGCAAGTGTCTACAAGCACCATATTTTTCCTTGGGAGGTCCCTCACATGTCAACAACAAATGGCAGGGCACCACAGTGACGTGCCCGGCAGATGGACTGATCGAGTACAGCAAAGAAACAATAGCCCAAGTAGAGACTATGTGTGCGCAAATATGGTCCCAAAACATCACAAGGCTGACATGGATTACAACAATGGAGTAGCCAGCGCGAATACATAGAGACATGGACTATGAACTTTGCTTTAGCAATGAAGGAACATTTCCTGTTGACGCAAACACACAGTGCAACCACGCTCTTGTGATCCCTGATATGATGAAAGGTACGGCAGCGGTGATGGATTACTACTGGGTTTGTGGCTGACAAGCCTACTTGCACCTCCCACCATCCTGGAGGTGCAAGTGTTCACTGGCCACCCTGCACTCAGTACTACTAGTAATCCCGGCAGAACACCTGAAGGGAAAAGAAATGCCTACCAAGGTGCCAACAACCACTCCAGCACCTAAAGAAGCAGAAAGAGACTTGCAGATCACACAAGAATTTTGTATGCTGCCAGAAAAAGAACAATTTCAACAGCTGAGAAGAAATGAGAGATCGAATTGTATATCAAAAGACTCTTCCACGCAGCTCAGAAGAATACCTGATGAGTATTGACTTTTTAGCTCAGCAGAGACTTCCTTTTGATCTTTTTTGGCTTCTGGTGTGCAAGCAGCTGCTAACGCCAAGTGGGTTCAGATCATGTGATGGAAGCTAGTTCAGCTTGCCAGGGACATAGAGAACAGGTTCCACGCCATCAAAGTAGAGCTATGTGCATTGAGACTCATGACAATGCAAAACCACTACATGCTGGATCTGTTAACAGCCATAGAAGGAGGAGTGTGTAAAAAATTGGGAAGCAGCTGCTGCACTTTTGTATCCTCAGAGGATGCTGAGAATGGGTAACTATCCCACGTCATCGAGGCAGTGCACAATCTAGGTGTTCAAATGAAGAAAGAAGGTGGAGTTCAGAACACGGATTGGCTATTGCTTGCCTTCGATTGGGTCCCGTCATGGCTGGGGGCAGCAGTACAAATACTGGTGCCTGTTATCGTATTCTTCTTGGTCCTCCTCTGCATGTGCCAATTGGGTCTCTGATGTTGTGTCAATATAGTTCCTAGTAGTGCAAAGATGATGGTATCAATTGGGGGTTCTAAAACACCTTGCCATACAATAAACAGCAAAACTCAAACTGATATGTTTGGGGTTGTAGATATGTTAGGTGGGGATGAGTTTGTTACTGTAGAAGTAACGAAAAGGGGGGAATGTTGGGAAAGAACCAGGGTCCTACTGAACCCACAAGTGCTTTAGAGTAAGCAAGACCTCTTTTAGTCGCTATAATGGACTAGGGTGGATGAGGGGCACTGGGAAGGCTCTCTCATGCAAATATGATCACATACACCGACATGGGCAGGCACTGAAGAAGGCAGTTATTGTTTAAATATAAGGCACAATTAATTATTAGCTGGATAGATTTGTAATGTCAGATCCTAGGCATTGTAAAATCTTAGTATGGTATATGAGTGAAACTCCCCCCTCCTTCCCAGAAGAATGTGGCCTGTGAGATTCTAAAAATGGACTACAGGTGTTAACCCGGTGTTCGGCACTAAGGCTAGCACTGGCAGCACACGAATTGACTCACCAGCTGTCTACTGTCCGTCAAGGGTTCATGCAGGCAAAAAAATGGGATTTACATGTTCAGTGCGACAAATTGCAGAATATGACAGATGATAAAAATAAGCTGTGAATAAGACTACAGGGTCCAGATAATGTTAGCAGGAGGAATGAAATATGGACAGAATGAATAAAAATGAGTTATAAAAATGTTTAGTTATTCCCTTAGGCTACACCTCAAGGTTTGTAAAAGTCTGCAGAGCTGCAGGGTGTTTTTTAATGAGCTATCAAAATGTAGAACCACGTGCTCTGACAAAAATCACTGACAACAAAGAAAAGAAGGCTTTGGAGCATCCCTAATATGGAAGGATGAATTTGGATGAAGACATGGTCCATATCCAGTGATGCCACTAAAGCAAGCTAGCCCTATATAAACCCCTGCCATGCACCACTTTGGCAGGAAGGAATGGAAGAGGGACAGGAGAAGACAGTTCAGGCAGCAGAGTTCTTTGTTGCTATCCTTTTGTAAGATTAAACTTGTTATCCTTACAAGATAGACTTGTTGCCTTATTTCCGTAGAGGGGTGTATTTATTCTGGTGTGCGTGTAATTAGGTACACCCTTACACACTGTAAAACACAAGACCAAAGAAAGAAGATTAGCTTAGGTTTATTTATATCACTAGTCACAAGAACTCCGTACACTCTTGGAAACGGCAAACATACAAATGTAGCAACAAGTGACGCATAGAAGGCGTTTCATTAGTAGTAACATAAGGCAGAACTTCCCAAAATGCAGATAACATGAGCAACACACAAGCAGAACAAATAAATCAGGTAGTTCTAATCATCATCATTCATAGTTCATTTTGACACATAAAACTTCCAAAAACAGATATACAGCACATTCATAAAATACATAATAAGCATAATTGAAGAACCCTCAGTAAACAATATTACAGTGCAAATGGTAAAACCGAAATCCTTCTGGCAACTACTTAACTCGGAGGCAGCCTCTTTGCGTGAGACTTTGAGGTGCGGCTTGAGTCCGTGACGCGACGCGTGAGCTTCGAGCAGCGTGTAGGGTTCCTTTCTCAAACCCAGCGAAGTGAAGCATTCGCTGCTACTCGATCCCTCTGGGAAGGCTCGGGGGAAACTGCGGGCTCGGCTGCGGGGGCTCCTGGGCTCGAGAGTCTTGGAGGACGTGTGCAAGCGGAGCGGAGCCTGGAGCTTTGGGTGTGTGGAGCTTCGTAAGAGCCTCGTAAGAGGGGGGCGGCATCTGGGGAGGAGTTGCTGCAGCGAAGTGGTTTGGTGAGTCCGGGTGAGCTGCCTGAGCTGTTGGAGCTTGTTTGGGCTGCCCGAGCTATTTGAGCCACCACCATTTCGCCTCCTTTTGGGGTAGATCACAGAGAAATTACAGCTAGACCTTGGTGGAAATCTGTGAAAAGCTATGAGAGGCTGCCTTGTTTTTCACCTTGAACTTCACCTGCCCACCTGGTTTGCCCTGTTTGCCTCGAGCATTGGTCTATGCTGGTCCCGGCTGAATACAGCTCTAGTACTGTGTTGCAGTGTGGTGAGCTTTATTGGGTGGTGCTGAGCTGTGTCGAGCTGCTGTGCTGCCAGGCTCATTATAAGCAGGAAATAGCCACCTGTGGGGGCAAATAAGCATATTTGGGCGCGCTGTGTACCCTGGTTGTTACCTTCCTGTGTCCTTCACTGTGTGGCTGGAGGTGGCTGTGTGTTTCTAGCAGGGCAGTTTTTTATTTTTTTATTTTTTTGAAGCACATTTGTTGTGCCCTGCCCTATCTATTGCCATACATTTGCCATACATTTGTCAGTTGGAAGGGGCAGTTGAGCGTCCTTTGTAGTAGGGTGGCTTGACTGTCCTGTTGGCTGAGTAGCGGAGCACGGAGACACCCAGTACTGCATCTGCACTGTGAACAGTGAACAGTAAAGCGTGGGAATATCCCGTTTTTTCTTGCCTGTGCTGTGTACAGTGGCGTGTGGGGACAATGAAATTGAGAAGTAAATCATTGCAGGACGACACTAGGTGCCCAGAATGGGATGGCTCCTATTTTGAGGAGCCACAAATTTAGAACCAAGATCAAGAGCTGCCCTCGAATAATGCACCCTCTACAACCCAACACCCAGCAAATATAACTATTGCGCAGGTGCATCTTGGTTCCTTGGGATCCTTGCCAGCTAGCAGTGCCCCCTCTGACACGGTACAGTCGTGGAGAAAGGGTTTGGAATATACTACCACTACAAATAAGATCCAAAGGAAAATTGATGAACACTTTGGGAAGAAAATACTTTGTGGTAATGGAAATGTATCAAGTAGAAGCGGAATAGAGCGCTTAGGAAGTGATATAAATGATTGTTCATCTATAGAAGATCCTCCCCCACAAAAAAATGGCAGTGCCTGAAAGGGAGATATCAAATGTAGAGGTGGCTCCAGAAGGGGAAGCTCCCTCACAAACGCAAAATCATGAAGGGGAAAAAACAGGCTCTATGTCAGAAGTAGTCCAGGTACCAAGCAACATAATAGGAAAAGAATCTCCAAAAGAGCCAAGCGCAGCCGCACTGGGTGCTTTGAACTTCATATTAAACTCACTGGTGTCTGTCTTCGAGCAGCTGAAATTGGAAGTTCAATTAAATTCAGGTACCCTGATGGAAATAACCAAAGATTTAACTAACTTGGACTCGACAGTAGTGGGGCTGACCTCATCAATTAACACGACTATTACACCGGCACTAGGAGAGCTGAGAGTGGAGTTGGCGAGGCAAGGATTAAACCTCTCAGCCCTAGAAAGGTTGTTGATAAAGAAAAAAGAAGAAGAGGAAAAACATAAATGTTTGCTCGAAGAAATTTTACCCCAAGTGAAGACCGAAAGAAAACAGAAATTGGGTCTGCGGTAACCCAGAGAGAGAGAGAGGGGTCAAATAATCAGTTTGATGCTACTCCCCTCTCGCAGTCAGTTCTGGAGGAGTTCAGACGGCTTACATATGTTGTAGATGAAGATGTAGTGGTAGACATTGGCCCCCCATAAATAATCAGGAGCATATGTCAAGCCCTCAGGATGGAAGCTCTGGTGAATGGCTAAGAAAACCAGCACAATGGCATTCCCAGTTATCCTACGAAAGCAGAAAAAAAGGCTAAGCCTGGTGACTTAAAAAAGAAACAGCTTAATAATGAAGAACCTTCAATAACTAAAAATTGGAAAAATTCCTCACAGAAAGATATGCTAGGAAATGACTCCCATATACTGGACATAACAAATGGACACTCAAAAGGTTCTCAGACAGAAAGTGGTAAATCCTTTAGCAATATTGAAAAAAAAGAAAAAACAGACAGAAGGGAAGCAGAAATCTATTTTGGAACCTGACACGAGCAGCCTGACTAAAGCGAAGATCTCGATGGCTAATGTCGGCCTTCAGACAGATCCTATGGAACAACAAGAAGTTTTGCACCAAACTTCATCAGCAGGAGCCGTGAGTACTAAAAGCCTAACTGGGAATGGAAAAGAGAATAGAGAGAAAAAATCAATTTTAACCTGTCCATCACTGAAAGGCCCACCTTGGGCCTCAATATTTTTGGGGAAGGAGGATAGAAACCTTTCCAAGAAAATTCTGGGCCCAACAGAAGCAACGCTAAAAATTGCACCAATTTTTCTAAAACGAGCTGTTAAGAAGAGCTTAAGTACATCACTGATAGTAGAAATCAAAAATGGTCAGGGTAAGACCAAGAGACTGACAGAAGCACTCAAGGAAACAGCAGAAGACCTCAAAATGACAGTAGATGTGGAGGCGAATTCCTATGAACAAGACCTGGTAGAAGATCTAGAAACTCAAGAATATGCTGTTCAGAAACTCTGGCTGAAAGCGCTAAACAAAATATCAAAACATCCATCACTTTGTAGAAGTGCTATTTTGGACTATGTTAAAAGAGTTCCCAACCTCTACCTGTTTGGCTTTGAGGACATAGAATATGTAAAGTTTCCGAGCAGACAGTTGATGAACATAGTAGAGATGGGTTTTACATCACGAAAAGCTTGGAAAGCCATTAAAAGTAATAAAAAAGAGATGGAAAAAAACAGCCTGATGATTCTTGATAAGAACCCAGTGGAAGTACAGATGGGTCAAAACAGCGAGAAATTTAACTCTGAAGGAGAAAGTGTGAATGCTGTGGGAATCTTAAATCCGAAGCCAGAAGTGCCAGCTTGGGAAAACTCAGGTGAAAGCAAGGCCAGTAACTTAGCAGCACTCCCTGAGATCCTCAGTCAAGTACTACTAAAGCTGGGGTTGACAAAGCAGAGTCTTTAGGCATAATGAAATTACCATTACAAGTTGGAACACCCGTGGCCCAAAGTCCTTTACTGCAAATAGCAGAAAGAAAGATCTCTTTTTAAATTCTGATGTTATCCTACTTCTGTTTTCCAATAGAAATAGAGGGGTTCACAATATTCACAACCCCGGCAAGCCAAAAATCTAAAGGACGACGTCGGGGGGATTATTGCTTGGAATTAACAATGCATTAAGCAAAAATGTCACACTTTTATACAAAGGAAAGGAAGGAATTCTGGCACGTGAAGCCATATTACAGTCTTTCCATGATTTTCCTTCTCTTGTAGTACTGAACATTTATTGAAACCCAGTGCGATGTAGCCTTGATCAATTCCATCGGTCGTTGTCAACGGTGTTGGAGAATATTGCAATGCTCCATGGTGATGCCAATGTGATCTTGGGCGGTGATCTGAATATGCAATGCATCATGACACAAGATAGGAAGAACACATTAAAATGGGCAAAAATCTCCAAGTCTGGGAGGCAGTGGTCAGAGTTTTTAAATTCCTGGGGCCTCTATATGCTAAATGGAGCTGCTGAAGGGGACTGCCCTTTGAATCCAACATGGTCCCGTGGCAATGCCTTCTCTGCTTTGGATTATGTATTTGTCTCAGAAATTTCGAATGAAAGAAACATCTATGGAAATAATCTGGGGAGAAGGGAGTGATCATGCTCGGCTAAGAGTTAAAATTACGAGCTCAATGAAAGATAAGTCGGCTAAATACTCACAGGACCTACTATTGAGGAAAAACAAAGCAGTCCTGGTTAAATATAAAAGAGAGGGCCGAAATTTGAATGAGAAGTTAAATCGTATCATTAGAAGAACAAAAGGAGAATTGTAAACCTTTCTGCTTTCAGCCATTTATTTGTTCGGTGCACCGCCCGATAGCAGGAGCACTAGCAAAAGAAACTCATCACTTACACGCTTTTGATGAGGAGACATGGATCCAAAAAAGGTCCTTAAGGCGTGAAGTTAGACGGTTGAAGTACTCTATTACGAACCCATCGGAATGTCATATAGAACAGAAAAAGGTGCTTAGGAATTATAAGCAATGGTCAGGGTCAAGAAAGATCCTCCGTCATCAACAGGACAATGAACAGATGCTGGAGGCTCTTTGTGAAAATAGTACCTGCAACTTCTGGTCAATGATTAATAATAAAGGAAAGAAATCCGCCAGTAACATCACCCAATGCAACCTGGTCCCAGAAATAAGATGGATACACTACCTGACAACGAACTTTAAAAACACGTCAGCTATTTTGGAAAATCAACAGGAGGATGCCAGGTGGGAAGTTAACTTTGATGTAAAACTAATAGAAGACCGAATAAGGAGCACCTCATCATCAAAGGCAGCGGGCCGAAACGGGCTTACTTATCAGGTTCTGAAGTCTAACGTTAACACCTGGGCGACACTTCTCGATACCCTTTATAGGGAAATACTAGAATCAAAATGCTTCCCTCCTTCTTGGAAACAAGCAATTATAATACCATTCTTTAAAGGAGGGGACAGATCACAGCCTGAAAATTACAGGCCCGTCGCCCTCTTGGACATCGAGAGTAAGATATTCATGCGGATATTCTTATAAGAGTTAGAGGATTGGGCCAAATCAAGCAACATCATCTCCAAATTCCAAACAGGCTTCAGGCGAGGAATGTCTACAACATTAAATGGCCTCACCCTGAGCCTATTAGAAGAACATACGAGGACATTTGGAGAGGGTCTGCTTTTTGGAGTCTGGGTAGATCTCTCTAAAGCATTTGACCTGGTAAAAAGGGAGTTAATGTGGGCAAAATTGAGAGGGTGGGGCCTTCCAAACAAGCTCCTGGCGATTCTAATTGAGCTCCACAAAAACACCATGCTCATGGTAAGATTAGATGAGGTTGGTCATCACTCTAGTACAATCAATGTGGAGCAAGGTGTGCGACAGGGTTGTATGGGAGCCCCCTTTTTCTTCAGCCTATACCTGTCAGATCTGGGAGATGTTCTACAAAAATGGACCATGGCAACTCCCAAACTCAACTCCAGTAAGGTTTTTTGGCTCGCCTATGCAGATGACATCGTCCTGATTGACAGGACAGCAATAGGTCTGCAGCACCTACTTAATGGACTAAGTGAATACATTAAACTAAATGGACTACAAGTTAACCCAAGAAAGTCAAAAATTCTGGTGCTGAAACACCCAAAAAAGCAAATTAACTTTGGCAAATGGTTTTTTGAAGGAGAGGCTATTACAAGGGTAGAAGAATTAGTCTATCTGGGTTACACAATGTTTGCCTACCCAACAGTAAGTAAAGTGGAACTTGAAATCAGATCTAAAGCTGCACAGCGCTTTACTTCAGTTCACATCACATGGGGCGCTGAGATGCAGCTTGCACGGCAATGTCTCTTGAAATGGGCAGATGTCTTTTCTCAGCCCATTCACAAGTGCACAGTTTTCCCAAATGTTCAGATGCGCGATGCGCCCAGCCTGCCATTTGCATGCAGCATTTCTTTTTCTTCCAGTGTTGATACTGGGCGAATTCCTTGCTTCTGATCAGTTCTGTTATTGCATGCCAGTGTCAGAAAGCATGCGTACATCAGCATGTGTAAGGAAGATTGCGCTCTTTTTCATCTTCTCACTCACAGCAATTATTGCCTTAAATTCAGTTTCAGCATTCTGGCTTCGCAGCCCCACCTCTGTCTTTGCTCACACTGACGGTGTCTCTCACAGGGGATGGAATGCAGGAATGTCATTGATTATCTTTCCTGTGCACATGGCAGCGCCATACACACGCAGCAAGCTTGTCAGTTTGCTCTTAGGCCTACAACTCTTAAGCTGGGGCGGCTTCAATGCAAGGCACTCGCTTCAGACAGTTCATCCAGAATAACTGTTTTATGCGCTGCTCCAGCAACTCATAAAAAACTCCCATATCTGCCAGCTTCTGTAAACACCATTTTACTGAACAGGAGCGCTGCATTCTGCTTTTCTCATTTCTTCCACTAATAGCCATTTCACGCAGCCAGCCCATGACAGGAATTTCTGTGCAAGTTATCTTCAAGCCACAAGCTCTGCACAGCAACATCATTGTAGATAACAATTTCCAGTTCAAAAGTATCAGTTTTCATCATGGGGCCCAGTGTGATGTAATTCAGCGAAGCGTCTTTTAGCCTGTTTAAAGGCAGGCTGCTGCTCTAGGTCCCATGTAAAATCATGTTTCTTTCCGGTGACTTTGTAGTTTGGCTTCACAAACTCACTCCAATGCAATGTGCGATCTTTAAAAAGAACCCTCAACCCACTGAGTCTTTGTGCTGTCTTATCACACACAGATTTTCCATTCTGTTGTGCCATTGCCAGAATGTAACCACTTATTTCAGTGCATTTAAAACATGTCATGTGTAGTGCAGCTCCCTGCACGTTTTCTGCAAGAGCAACCCACACTCTATATTGCTTGTGGGCTGTTAATGTGTCAACAACATTATCACTATATATCACAATCAACTTGTCTTGTCTCGTATAAAACATGCATCCCTTAATAACAACAGTACTTTTGCCATTGGCACCAATTCCATGGCATAGTGGGGAACAGTCAAAATCTAGGGGCAATTTAGGGGCAGTTTAGAAAATATAAATTGTCTTTTCCCCCATACCATTGCAAACTGATTCTGCAATTTCAAATCAATACACAAAAATTGAAAATTCAAATGCCATTCACTCACTTTTTTTTTATCAAGTGAGTCTCTCACCCCTTGCAAACATGGCACAGCTAAAATGCAATGCAGGCAATTTTAGTGTGTTCCTTTAAACAGAATGCACCACCGGCACATGGAATTTACAGTTGCCAAAAACAAACCCTTCAGGCTTTCAACACTGATGTTACTCTTTCTCCTAAACACGGCTCATTCCCACGTTATCTTCAGGAATGTGAACACTTCAAAAGCATACATTAATAGAAAGGCTCACCTTCGCCTCCTTATATTACAGCCCCCCACTTGCTAGCATACTGGGGCTGAGTCACAATGTTTAAACACTAGTCACAATTTGCCTGTCAAATACTTGCAATTTTTTTCTTTTCTCTGCCCTCGTGCCAAAATAGAGCAAGAACTTTCACTTTGCAACTTTGTCAAGGGAAACCGCATGAAAAAATTCTTTCCTAATTGAACATAAATCTTTCTTCACCATTCATCGGAGCACTGTGAACATAGCCATTTTTCCGCTTTGCTCACTGCTTTTCGGCTCCCTGGTTTCATTCCAAGCAGTAAGTCAGCCATGACTGATTTACTGAAGGGGAAAGATCTCAACCACACATGCTATCGGCCGCGGCAGGCCGACACAAAAGTGCTGTCTATTGGCTGTCTCGGAGCTGCAGTGAGACGACCAAGGAAAGGCGACAGCCTGCTCTGCATTCTCTCACACAATCGTCATTTCACAGCAAGGGAAAGGAAAAAAAAACAGCTTAACACAGTTCAACACTCACTGCTCAATTACTTTCGTTTGCAAGATAACCGAAGCCTGTATGCGTTCAAACAGAATATTTGGAACACTTCATCACAAATAACGCTGCTCACAGCGCCATAATATATTGCTCTCCTCTGAAAAGTGCACGGAACTACCATAAATCACCAATGCAATTATAGAGCAAATACTTCAACCCAAAAACAGACAGACACAATAACTCACAGCCACGCACCCTTTAGAAAATAATCAGCTCTTTACGGCTATTTATTCAAAGATTACAAGTACATAGAAATAACTCATAAAACTAACATGGACATAGATCACAGAAAAAGTAAAGAAGTCAAAGAAAGAATACATCACTGTGAGCATATTATCATTCTTCATCTCGGCCATTTACGGCTGGAAGACCCTGAGGACAGCCAGGACGAGAGTGCCACAGCTCACAGGAAGGCCAGACGGAGCGTCCTTCTCTGGCTGAAGTCTCACCGGACCCCTCCAGGTTTCCGCCTATATAGGCACTCCAAAAAAAGGAGTTAATTCTCGAACCTTCTGGAATTTCACCTGCGCAGTTGAGAAACAGCCGTCGGTTGCCAGCTGGGTCAATCGAGAGCTCCCCGCCAAGGAATGCAGGGCCTCCCTGCTCTAAAACTCAGAAAAAACATGCTCCAAGGAGAACAGTAGCAAGTCATAACAACGTTAGCTTTTCCCAGCAGAAATGGCTTTGACTGCATACCAAGTTTGAAAAAAGCATGTTTGTCTCAGCACTGCGAATCTAACACTTCAGCAAAATGTGTGCAGCCTTTCACTGCGGAGTGAAGTAAATATCCAACATGGCTCCGAGCACTCCCAGAATGCATTGTGCTTGGGCCATTTTGAACTAAGCATACCTTGAGCAGAACAGTCAGTTTGGGGCATGAGGGTTGGGAGAGTCTGTGGAGACAGATCCCGAAGATGGCAAAAGCGGTACAATTATAGGAGGCATGGTATAAGTACATATATAACTGTCATTATACCCCAGCCCGTCTGCATGAGATGTATCCGACCATGTCAGGGGAGTGCTGGTGGGTATGTGAGGAAGAAGGTACTATGGCCCACATATGGTGGGATTGCCCCAAGCTCAGGCCCTTCTGGAGCGATCTCGCATGGGCCCGCACCCAGGCACTGGGGGAGTGCGGCAGCCAGGACCCCCGGGAGATACTCTCGGGTAAGGGTGGACAGGAGGTCAGGGGGGGAGGCAAGGTCATACCAAGGCGAAGGTGATCTCTATTCTGGCGGCGATGGCTCTCGTCGCACAGAGGTGGAAGTTTCCCTCGATCCTTACAGAACAAGAATGGCTAAGGAAAATGAGGGACATATTCTCGATGGAATGGGCTACATATGCAGCTAATAACAAGTTGGAGAAATTCTCAGGGAGTGGGGAGAGACACTGGCCTATTTGAAAGGGGAATTCAGGGAACAATGGTGCCCTTAAAGAATCAAGCTATTGGACATCTACGATTAGGGGGTGGGAAGGCGAATGGCTGGGGGGGAATACCCAATGGTGCTGTGGATGGGGGCGGGCGGTGAGGCGGGGTTATCTTAGTTCTTTGTGTTGGCTTGGTTGTTTTTCCATGTGTATTACGATGAAAATAATAAAAAGAAGTTTTAAAAAAAATGTTGCTTAGTAATAAAACCATATACATAGGTTATTAGGACTAAGCTACAGAAACCGTTCTAAAATGTGTACAAGCAAGTGGCCTGTGAATGATGTATCAGTACACTTTGTCCTACCAAGCCAAGCCCTGTGCAAAAATGTGGCGACTGCAAAAGATTGTTACTTTTGTTTGTTCACTTTACAGTTAGCCAGCTATAAATTGTTTATTTTGACGATAGTCATAAAACGTTAAAACAGTCCAATTGAATTCTTTATAATCCATGTGAGGATGTTTATGCACATTTTCACAACAGTTCTAAAAATAACTGCGTGCGTCAAATCAAGGGAGCTTATTTGTAATTTAAAGTGAAAGAAAAATCTACTCTGCATGAAAGAGGTGGTTTTATGTTTGCCGTCATATGTGCAGTTCTCTTTTCCAAGCAATTCTCATATACAAAAGTAACTGACTTTCTTTCAAAGGGTCATCTAATTATTACAGAAATCTAACATACTGCCAGTGTTCCTTATTCCAGTGATCGAAGTGGGCGGGAGCGGTGCTTCTCTACTTTGTTTAACTAGTTTTTACCATTCCTATAATTTTATTTTAAAAAGAAACCGTTCCGGAATGGTTTCGATTTAAAATTAAAGTGTAGGAAGAAGTTAAAACTTGCACTTCAGTGCACTGCATTAAATGTTCCTTTAAATAGTTGGCACGTTTGTTTGGGGGCTTGGATTGCGCGTGGGAAGGGGCGTGGCCGATGGGGTTTATGGGGAACGAAGGCAGGGCAGATAGTTCCACTACTTTTTTTTCGTACACTTCGACCAATGCTTATACCTTCCTGTATCAGTAGCGGCATCAGCCATCGAGTCCTGACATTTTTATATACGGGTCAAAGCAAAAGAAAATGCAAAACCGTTTCATCAATTGTTTTACAATACTGACAATACCTAGAGATGTTTTGACCCCATTTAGAAGTAAAGTGCCCAATTGGCAGGATACCTAAGCAAAGTTTCAATAGGAACAGACGATTCTTGTCATCCCACCTGTCAAGATGGGGCTCGAGGGCATTGGTTTACTTCTTTCGTAAATACTCTGTAACCAAACTGCTCTCTGCCACCACGCAGCATGTCTCAGTATCTCAGTATAGATTTGATGCCCATATATTGCGGATGGAACCAGAAATCCGGAATACACAATTTGACAAACATGTCTTTCACGTACTTTAACCACACTAACATAGCTACAAGTGGGATTTGTAACAAATAAGATAAAATAAACAAGTCATCTTTAAGAGAGTCGCTTGTCGAGATCTTGCCCCAGTATAATAATGGCTTTATTTTTATGGTATAAGCAACCCCCCTCAGACCAAGTTCAAGCATAGTCGAAACAGTAGTGACACTAATGGCCCTGATTCACAGAACGTTTTCCAATGGGGTTTTGCCATTATAAAACGCTTCTGTGAATTAGGCCCTATATGGCAGCAACATTAACCTTTTTGCAGTTTTATTGTCCGTGATTTGTATTTCGTGTTAGTATAACCCCAGACCTCTGCTCCATATACCACTGCCGAAACAGCTTGTATTGTGTGGTGCTTGATTTTAGCCTGTGGTCGAACTTCCTTGAGAATTTTTGCATAGCTTTACCTCTATAACCCAACATGGAACAACATTTCTTGGCTAAAGGTTTCCATGAGAGGGAAGCATCTATCCTAATGCCCAGGTAATCAAAAGAGACTATCATCTCAATCTTTACCCCCAACAAGCTAAACGACAGATGTCTGTGTTTATTGAATCTGGACGGGTGGCAGAAAACAATCTTAGTCTTGGAGGTGTTAATCTTTGGTCACTTTGCTTCAAGTAACCTATGTAGAGATTTTAATTGGTTCTGCAAACCCATCGGAGATTTGGACAGAAGAATTGCGACGTCGGCCTAGAAGAGTGTGACACTTTTCTGTCTGCCCATCTGCTCCAAGAGTGTTGTTACTAGGTAGTTGATAAAAAGTGAGAAGAGTGGAGGTGCCAAGACATAACCTTGTCGAGCCTCAATAGTGATGTTTAAAGATTCACTAGGGCCTGTATGCTTGTTGCCTCTAACCTGTGCATAGTTATCCTCAGCCCTACCAATAAGAGGTGTGTCTGCCACTTTTACTCCCTAAAAATTGGCAAATACTCCATAAAAATTCAAACGGAGTAGAAATACTCCCAACACAAAATAGAAAAAAGACATGTTGAATCTCGCGCCCCTGCTTTCATCCTCACATCTCCATGGATATGTTTGGGCCACTAGCGCACATTTATTTGTTTGTTTATTTATTTATAAAGCGCTCATCACCCGGAGGTATCTGGGCGCATTACAAGAGTATGCAGAAATGTAGTTACAATACAGAGGATAACATGTTATGGTACAGTACAAAAAATGCATAAGAGGAAGGTGTGTATATACAATAATTAACACAATCGGAAATACAGTGAATGTACAGCAGGTAATATACAACGATGCAGAAGTGGCTAGATATTAGCAAGTACCACACTATTACCAGTAGTACCACAGGAAGAAAGGCTAATTTAACTGCCTGATTGTAAGAAGTAAACCTGTATCGTTTAATGTGGATGAATAACTAGGTGCAAAGAAATAAATATTGCAAAAACATTTCTGTTTTTCAGTAAAAACATTTTACTTGCTTTTAAAATACTCTCATTGGGAATTGGACTTAATGTTTTTACTCCCTAAAATCATTTTACTCTCAACTTTAAAAAATAGGGAGTAAAATACTCCCACTTCCAAATCTTATCTGGATCACTAGTTATCCAAATAGACAAGTCGGACAGCCTGTATAAGTGGGGTGAGTATGGCAAGTCTCGCCAAAGTCTTTCACAGATGCGGACAGGAAACGGTGTCAAATGCAGCCTCAAGATCAAGAAAGGCAAGATTGATGGGTTGCTTCCCGAGGTAAACAAATTTATACAGAATTAATAGCAAACGGAACACCTGATCTGTTGTAGACACCCCCTTTCTAAATCTTGCCTGCATGGGGGAAAGAATATTGTGTTCCGTACACCAAAGTGCTAACCAGATTTCTAGGTGCTTCCTAAACATTTGTGGAATGAAGGAGAGAAATAGATCCATGGTTCTGAGGTAGATTAATGGGCCCCTTCTTGTAGATTGGTACCAGCAGGGCACCCTGCCAACCGCAGGGAATAATGTCTAATGTAAGTAGTTCATTGAAGAACTTGGTTAAATACCAAACCCAGATTTTCGGCTGCTCACTAAATATATGCACCGGGGTAAGGTCCAGACTTGGGGCTTTGCCTGCTCTTTGCGAACAAATTGCTGTCTCCGTCTTTGCAAGATAGAAAGGCATAAGTGCTGGATCTTCAAAGATCTGCCAGAGACTACATTGACTCATGGTGTCATTATGTTCAGCTGCCGCACCTTTGTATAAGGAACTAAAATGAAGGAACCATTCTTCCAGAGTAATGTGATTTAAAATATCAAGAGTTTCATCCCTCTGAGAGTTGCGCACTAGATTCCAGAAAGACCTCTCATCATTTGTAAATGCAGCCTCTCTTTATTTTAACAAAGCAAGATGGAACTAGTGTATGTGTGAAAACTAGTAAAGGTCCATGTAGCCCCACTCCCCAGTGATAGTCACTGTACACATAGTCAAAGGTAGAGTAGGAGAGGCTAGGCTCAGTAGACCCTTGCAACCACAGAGTCATTAACTGGACCTCAGTTGCCACATCAGCAGTCAATGTAATATGCTTAACCCTCTAGCATATAGAACATGAACTATCCAAACACACACTATACCTTACATATAGAGCAATAGTGACGAAGATAGTGCTTACACTGCGAACCCCAAGAGCAAAGAAAGAAGATTAGTTTTGGATGATATCACTAGCCACAAGGACTGCTTACACTCCTGTATAAGGCAAATATATAAATGCAGCAACAAGTGACAGATAGCAAGGTGTTTCATTGGTAGTAGCATAAGGCAGAACATCCCAAAATGCAGATAAAATGAGGAGCAACACACAAGCAGAATAAATAAATCAGGTAGTTCTAATCACTATTACTCGCTAGATTCTTAGGACACACATTGCTACATTAGTAACCACAAGAGACACGGCGTAAAAAGCATAACCTAATACTAGAAAGTAATGCAGGACTTAAAAATGTAGGCATTTCTAGATGTTGGACCCAAACACCAGAGATCCAGAGGGAACCCAAGATAGATGTCACTGTCCAGGTAAATGCCTCTTAGAATCGCGTCCAAAAGAGTGTAAGCTATGTTTTAAAGTTCCCAAGTAATACAGGACAAAGTAAGTAGGCAGTTGCAATTGTGGTAAAAAAAACCCAGTACATCTCAGTTCTACCCACAGATGGTGGCAAACAACCCAAGTGGTTCCCAGGATAGTCCCGCCCCCCGTCCCCTTGAAGAGATGTATGGCCATGTTCTAGACCCCAGCAGCCCCAGGACAAGCTACAGCGAAGCAGGATTCAGACCCAATGTAAATGAATTAGGAGTCATGGTTGAAGTACCCCTGCAGAAATCATCTACCACAGAGACTGCAGACTGTAAATATCAGAAATAACCCACCAAATCAGGGAGCAGTGGTAGATACTTAAGGTCGTTGTTTCCTAAAATACAGTTCCAGTAAGGCAAAACAACCTTTACAGAGCAAGCTTAAGGATCCCATCACCAAGGGTCTGTCACTTA
Source organism: Ambystoma mexicanum (assembly GCF_040938575.1). Lineage (NCBI taxonomy): Eukaryota > Metazoa > Chordata > Amphibia > Caudata > Ambystomatidae > Ambystoma > Ambystoma mexicanum. The sequence continues at coordinate 318,126,773 of NC_090926.1, read as the reverse complement.
AACCCAGAGCCAACTATGACCCTGATCCCAAAAGACAAACAATCAGCCTTCTTAGGTGTGATACCGACCATACAGAAGCAAAATAAGTGACGGGGTATCTCCAGAAGGATGTAAGTACCAAGACAGTTTCTGGTGGCTCGGCAGGCAAAGCAGGGCAGAACCCCAGTAGAAACTGTCCTTGCACAGAGATGATGGGGGAGGATGATCCAGGACAGCCGAGAAGAGCAGATAAGGCGGGGTCCGAACACACTTCAAGGAGGTGGCAGTTTCCAGTACCAAGGCAGGAGGCCCTGGTTTAAATGATGGAAAGCAACAGTAAAACGGCCCAGACAACAGTCCCAAGATGCAAGGCCTGGCCCAACCAGATGAAGAGGACCAGGAAAAGGACCAGGAAGGTCCAGGAAATACGCCTAGCAACCGAGGACTGGCGGTTAGGCCACGACACAGGCTTTGGCCGCTATGGGCTGATTTAGTCCTAAAAATGTAGCAATGGTCCAAATGTTGAAAAACCCTCCAGTAGATTAATACAATTGTTTGTCCTACAAATAAAGTGAATGAATTGAGGTCAGGAACAGGGTCTGCACTCTCTGTACCCACACTCATAGGATCTGGACTAAGCCAGCCCACCAGTCACACCCAGGACCACCCCTACAGGATGTGTTATGGCGTGCCCAGGGGCCAGGAATTGGTCAAAGCCACAAGAAGGTGCATGACTGGGCTCACAATAAGCCCATGTGTGTAAAGGTTAGGCCTGCTTTGTGGTTTCCCTAAACAATGGAAGTCCAAGAAACAAAATGGCAGAGGATTTGAATTAAACATAATTGGTACTCCAATGGCTACCATAAATGAACCAGTGTAACTATCGACCGATTTGATTGTTAGATTCAGATGGAAAAATCTTAGCCTTAATTGTGCTGAGGGAGTTGGAGGCCTGGGTGAAATCAAGTGGCTGCTTGCAGACATTTCAAACTGACTTCCGCAGGGGATTATCTACCACACTTAATGGGTTCATTATTAGACATATCCAAGAAACATTATGGGGAAAGGGAGCAACCACTGTATATGCGGCCACTACTGACTACTCCGAGGCCTTTGACTCAGTAAGCTGTGCTTTGTTGTGGAAGAAGCTGAAAGACTGGCGGATTCCACCTATGCTGCTCTCTATTTTACTCTTGATGCATGAAAACCGCTTGCTCCAGGTGCGTTTGAACAGGCACAGTGAGTTGACCAGGAGCATCCCCATTATGAGAGGGCTCAGACAGGGGTGTGTCCTGGCCCCTTGCCTGTTCAATTTATACCTGGCAGACTTGGGGGAGCACTTGGGTGAGTCTAGAATTGCTCCACTATAAATTGCTAACCTAGCAATATCTTATCTCACGTATGCTGACGGTGTGATTCTAATGGACAAAACACAGATAGGGTTGTAGAGGCAACTGGTGTTCATACAGTGCTATTCCACCAAGAATGAACTTGTTATTAACAAGAAGAAGACCCACATCATTCGCTATGTAGCCAATGCGAGTAAAAAGATTGGATTCAAATGGAAGGTTGGCAATCTAGTTGTGGTCCCGGAAGCATCCGTTATGTACCTGCGTTTGTTTCTTAGCTCTACACCATCTCAGAATACCATGCTGGCTCGTACTGTGGAGAAAGTTGATGAGCTAGCATCCTGATGAAAAGGATTTATGGCAAATATTACCAGTTTTCTTTAGTACCTTTGATACATTTCTATAATATGAAGGCAGTCCCTGCCTTTTTATATGGCATGGAGACGGCAAGGGTTACTCAATCAATAAACTGGAAATCATTGGAAGCCATACTTTGGCAGAGCGTATTGGACCTTCCAGATTGCCTCCCTGCTGTCACCATGCGATTTGTACTGGGACATGCCTCTCTAAAGGTCATCTGCAGTGGAAGGTTTTGACCTTATACAGAAATGTACTTGTTCCTTTGGTAGATTCATTGTATGTGGATTTGGCTGGGGCAATGTCACTTGGTAGGTTCTTGCCATTAGTGAACTTTGAGAACAAAGCAAAAACAATACTTACTGATTGTAACCTCCAGGTAGCTGACCTTTTTGGCAATCCGATAAAGGCCAAAAAGAAGCTGTTACATTATGATTGGATCTGCACTCTAGATGCCTTTTGAATTTACTTAAATTATATAAAAATCTTTGTTATTGATAGGAGAAGGGGGCAGTCACACTGTATCTAAAACGGTTCCCGAACTCCTATTGGAGGTCCAAGTTTCTAAGAATTCGACTAAATATATTGCATATAGGTGAGGTACTGCAAAAACATGTTCATGATAATACCACTATTGGGGATTGTAGGTGTTGTAATAAGGTAGGAGTACTCCAAACAAGGTTCTACGTACTAATTGAATGTGAGGCTCTGCAAGCACTTAGAGAGGAACTGTGGACGAAGATTTTCAATATATCAGTGTGACAGAGTTTTACGGTAGATTAACCAGTGGTGAGGAGACTGGACTGACTTGCAGCGTGCTAAAACTGCTTAAGGCAGCAGGGCTCATTGAGTTGAGATGGTAAAGAAGATAGGATGGGTGTGGGTCCATGGATTGTCTCCTGCCTCGTACTTTATTAGGGAAGTTGAAGTGAATTGAATAGCACTTTTTTCGTCAAAGTTTATACAATAAACATTATGTCCTTGAATATTTACTTTTCTAGTAATGTGATTTTAAATAGTATGATCTTAAAATGTATTGTTGCTTGTTATGCGTGATCTTGATCTTTGTATTTAAACAAAATAAAAAATATTTGAACTGCTTGGTTTTATCAATTTAAAGGGATAGTCCAGTAAAAAAATGTATTTAAAAAATAGATAGGCAACATTAAAAAAAAAATACTAGCACTTTTTTTGTGTCAAATGGATGCCCGCCTGTGCTGGCTTTTGCATTTGCGGCACTAATGAAGGAAAAGCCAGCCAGCTGTAGTAAATAAAAGCTACCGCTGGGTGGCTTTTCCTTCATTGGTGCTGTACGCGGAGGACGGGGACCGGAGACCAGAGCAGGAAAGCTGCAGCTGAATCTCGGTAAGTGCTATTTATTTTTTAAAAAAAATAAGCACTAGCTGCGTTTTTTTTCTAGGTTTTCCAGGCTGGAAGAGCCCGGAAAACTTATAAATAAAACCGCAGCTTTAAAAATGTATTTATGTTTGCGGTCGCTTTTGAAGCGACCACAAACATAAATACAACGTTGTGTTTGAAAACGCTGCGGTTTTTCTTTCCAAGTTTCTCAGGCTCCTCTGGCTCGGAAACTTAGAAAAAAAACACAGCTAGTGCTTATTTCTTTTTTAAAATAAATATTACTTACCGAGATTCAGCTGCAGCTTTCCTGCTCTGGTCTCCGGTCCCCGTCCTCCGCATACCGCACCAATGAAGGAAAAGCCACCCAACGGTAGCTTTTGTTTACTACAGCTGGCTGGCTTTTCCTTCATTAGTGCCGCAAAAGCAAAAGCCAGCACAGGCGGGCCTCCATTTCACAAAATGGATGCGCCCATGTGCTTGCTTTTGCGAATTTTGAGCTTGAATAGCTCAAAATTTTACATAGGAAGTTTAAAAAAAAAAGTGCTAGTATTTTTTTTTTAATATTGCCTATCTATTTTTTAAATACATTTTTTTACTGGACTATCCCTTTAAGCGTGTGGAAAGAATGGTTGTTTTATACAACCATTATTACAATAAAAATAAAAAAGGTACATTGGTCTATCAATGCAGTAAATCAGCTTTGACAACTGTTGAAGCCAAAACAAGATTATTGCTGCCACCGGCCCACTCCCTAAAACCAATGCAAGATGATATAATAACCTGTGGCCAAAAATGGAGCGCTTAAAAATCAACCCTTTTCTGAGAGCATTATAGGTAACCCAGGACATATACTCAAAAGGGTTGCAGTGCCAGCGCACATTCAGTAGAAGTCAATTCGACCACAAAATAAGCCAGAGATCCACAAAATAAATAAGGGAATAAGAAAGAAGGGAATAAGCAAAAGGTTTAGGGGAGTGTACAAAGGGTCAGTAGAATCCCCAAAAATAGAATTCTGCTCTAACAGACGCCAAGCAAACAAATCCCAGGGGAACGAATGTTTGCCAGTAACCAATATGGAATGAGCCTAGGTTCTAGAGCACCAAAGGAACTGTGCTTGACTTCTCATAATTCATTCTTGGTGGCTTAACTCTGACCACAAATTGCTGTAGTAGTTGATATGATATGATATTTTATTTATATCGCGCTCGTGCACAAGTGTTTCAGAGCGTGACCAGGCAAAAAGGGAGGGGAACAAGGGAGAATAAATAAATAAATAAACAAAAAAGAAAAACAGCGATCTTACTAGGCCCAGTGACATTTAAGAAAGCGCAGGTGCATGGGAAAGGAAAATGGGGGATAAGTGCAAGGATAAGGGGGGAGTGGACAGTTCAAAGCAGAGGAGAGAAATCCTCAATAAATATTAAATAGAATAAATATTAAATAAGGTCTTTACACCATGGTAGTGCAGCCAGCAAGTGGCAGGTGAAAGTTAGTCAGAAAGGTATATCTGATAAGTGCAGAAGAAACGTGGAAGGGGGGATCTGTATGGGTACAGATACAGAACCCTAGTGCAGATGGTGGCCTGAAGTTGTGATGGAGAGCCACCCGCTACCAGATCCTAACCTGGGGGTGGTATCAGGAGCGAGGATCATGGGAGAGGACTGCTGTCAAGTGAAAGTGGTGTTAGGTGAGACGCAGTGTTCATCTTCTGATGCGGATGAGATTTGCCTAATGCCTAAATATTTAATGGCATGTTGTCACTGTTAGACTTCCTCTCCCAGAATCACCCAACGTGCCAAATATGACGATCCTTGTAATAAACAGGAAAATGGTACACAAGCGGGTCAAGAAGTTACTATTACAACTTCCAGTATTATGATTCTACTTCATGTTTAAATCTTAAGTCCAAGGGAAAACATCAATTCCTTTAAAACCCTCCCTTAAATGTAAATTCTCTCAATCACCTAATCAGAATGGATTAGTTAATAAAAGAACAAATGAGAACATTATGGACTTCAAGTTACTCAGACGGGGAAGAAGGGCCCAGAGTTAGTAAACTATTGTGAGCGGTCTAGTTGTTGTAATGGCCAACACCTGAGTGGGACCTTTAAACATTTAAAATCCTTTCAGGTGCGGGCGAGGAAGAAACAGCATGGAGAAGCCAAAGCTGAATGTGGCGGCAGCACAATGCTGTGCAGAAGACATAAGAGAGAGAAGCTCTCTACATGCTGTGAACTGCTCCGGTAACGGATTTATACTGGTGAGCACACTGACCTGCTGAGGCTCCATTGCAGGCCTGCGCGAGTGGCAGCAGAGCGACCAGAGCTGTCAAAGGTAGAGGAGATCCCGAAGAGTGAAGCCGAAGGTTTACTGGCAAGTCAGGAGACACCAGGGCATTCTGGGGAGTTGTCCTGTAATAGGTGACCCCACGGCTCTCTAAGGGAGAGCGCTAGGTAACAATAATCATCCTCCTTGTTATTATAATTGAATTACTGCACTCAAATACATCAATGCAAGTGCGGATGACTTTAGGTGGACTTTTAACAGCTTCTTTCCTAACGCAGCATGGTCTTAAACAGGGGTGTATTTTGCCCGCTATTCTTTTTAATCTATTTATACTGATTAATACTGATGAATATGAAAGATGTATTTTTACCAACTGTATCTGATGCACCGAAAATAGGTACCAATAGAATCCCTTATTTATTGTACGCTGATGACCTTGTCCTGCTTTCCAAAACAGAAATTAGCCTGCAAAAATTGCTAGATGGTTGAGCTATTTTGCAAAAATGAACCATGTGAGTATAAACGTAGAGATAACTCAAATCATGGCATGTAGAAATTCAAGAGTTAGAAAAAGAAAATCTTTCTTGTGGTTTATACAAGATAATAAGCTCTGAACTACCCAACAATTTTTTTTAAAACTGTTTTATTAATTTATTCAAACAAACAATACAAACCAAACTGTGCAGTGCCCAACAATATACATATTTGGGTGTTAACATAAATAATTATCCAACTGACAAACTGTATTTGATTAGCTTGGATTGTAAATTAACTTCTGTAAGTTCCCAAGCTAAAATATTGTTATATAAATTTGGGAAAATGTACATGCAGCCCTATATTAACTTATTATAATCAAAAAGCGGTGGCAATTATTCTATATGGAGCCGAAACTAAAGAAAATTTGTAAAAATGTACTTAATCTCCCGAAATGCTCCTCAATTGCAATAATTCAATTCGAGTTTGGTGTCTCTTACTTTTTGTCATATATAATTGGAAATTATGCTCCTTTTTTAGAAAATGTTTATTGGTTAATAATTCTAAAAACATTTTATCAACCTATATTTTAACCTCAGAACATGATTTTCCAGCAAAGTGGAGAAATTGTATTTTGAACTCTCTAGTGGATGCCGATGTCTCAATTGAACTTTTAATTCAGAATCCCACTCGAGCTAAAACTAAGATATACCAACATGATTGGAGACATACTCTGAACAAGAGTGAAACTTATATAGATTTTGATCAAAATGTATTTGGCCACAAAAAATATTCAGAAATGGCAGATTACCTGAAGAAGTATCCATCGACTCCCTTCAGAAATCAATATTTGAGGTTCAGATTAAATTTATGGCCAACGAGAGACACCCTGTTCAGACGTAATCTTATTGGTAAGAATTTAAATATATGTCGATTCTGTCTTGATGAAACATAAAAAGAGACATTGCGGCATCTCCTACTTGGTTGTACAGGATTAATAGAAAGACGATGTAAATATCTTAAATGGCTGTTTGATGATGAAAGGGTTATACTAATTGGAGACTTGTGGTTCTATTTATTTAATACAAAAAGGATGAGAGTTAGAATAGTAAAAATACAATTTCTAGAATCCCTCAATTTGAAAGAATGTGGTAAATGATGAACAGTAGAAACCAAAACAGTTAATTGTCGCAGTGAATTGAATGTATGGCAGCGAAATAAATAAATGATTAATCTAAAGTTGAAGAGGACAATAGTTAAATGAATTTTATAGTTTTATAGTTGTGGAATATATTTAGTGTATTTTATATATGTATATACTAAACCTTGGATTCAACATTTATTTTATTTTATCAAGACATTTTATTGTGGTTGTGATAGTTTAACTTAATGTGTATATAAGATGATAATGTGTTTTTAGGAAATATTTTTACACTATTTTTATTGTATCCTTAATCTTGTATGATACTAATTTGATTATTAGGAAATGTATGTCTAGAGATGTATTCTGTATATATGTATACATGTATAAATAGAAATCGAAAGGTTGATTTGTCAGCCAAACAATTAAAATAACCATTTTGAATACTGAACAATTAAATGAAGGCAAGCTGGGGACAACTCTCCTATTGAGGGATTCCGAATACGAGAACATTGTAACCCGATTGCCAAAGAAAAGTGATAAAAAGGTGAACTGGCCACAACTCTCCTATTAATAGATTTCAGGTAGGGGACTACTATAACCCGCATTGCCAAAGAGAAGTGATAAGAAAGCAGAGGGACACAACTCTCCTAAGCAGGGGTTTCAAATAGGAGAACATTGTTACCCACGTTATCAAATCCAGCGGAAACTGATACATAGACACATTGGATTCAACTCTCCTAACCAGGGATACCAATTAGGAGACTCTTAAAACCTATATTGCCAAGTTAACCAAAGAGTGATCCCAAAGCAATTTGAATTTGATACTCCTATAAAGAGATGCACAGAGGTAGAAAGTTGTAACCTGCATTGCCAGCAGCCAAAAGGTGTACGGAGAGAAGTCAAAGATTGCAGGAGCAATGGCCTCCTTGTCAAAGGAACCAAGGGGGAGAGAACTTCAACCTGCATAACCTATTGCAAACAGACCAACAAGAGAATCATTGTCCTTTTGTGAAATATTAATTTGGAAGATGATATAAGCCAATTGTGTTAGAAGTTAAAAGGCTGACCAGAAAAGCAGTTGTTGGTTCAAATCTCCCCATTGATTATAGTGTGGAGAGTTTGAAACAAGCCCTACGACAGAGTACAGGTTGTAGTAGTAGTAGGAGTTTTATCCTGGCAGACGAGTAAACCAGGAAAGAGATACATAGTAGTTAGTCCTGGTAGTGAGTGTACCAGGAAGAAGATGATTTAAAGTACTGTAGTTGTGAAAAAAGGTTGTGGTGGAAAAGAAGTGACAATTCCACCACCTTGCTTTACTGAACTGTTGCATAACCTAAAGTGATTGTTGAACCATCCTGACTAAAGTGTTTCTTTTTGAATGAGACATCCTGACTAGAGTATTTTCTATAAAGAAGAAGTATGATGTGCTAACAAGTGAATGATCTGTGGCGAAAACAACAGTTGCATTTGATGTCTGAATTGACATTTGGAAAGAATGACTGCTGCATTACCGCTTCGCCCAACTCTGAGTTGGGCGGTAAGTCGCCCAGCTTTACCTCCAGCTTTGAGCTGGAAGTAAATCTGGCGAGTTGCCACCCATTTGCAGCGCTATTACCGTGGCGCAAATTGTGCTGTAGTAATTGTGCCCAATATCCCCCATTGAGTCCAATGGGAATGGAAACTCCTCCCACCCCCCGCAACTTGGGATCTGGTGCAAATTGCGCTGCACCGAGTTGCGGTAACGCTAATTGCACATTTATCGCCGGGATATCGCCAACTCCTTATCCCTTGTATCCTACATTGAGTGGAACTTGGTTACTGAATCAAACTTTTGAAATTGAACTCTGTTTTAAAGAATACGGAATTGATCCAGGGGAAGGGAATCCATTCTGGTGGCAAGGATTAATAGTTGTAACTTTTTAGTTTAAAATTATATGTTGTTTTGTAGAGTTTCAAGCTGTCAAACAATTCTTATATGATTTTGTTGTATATGTTAGTGTGAGGGTCAGATACTTTTTGACATTAGGTCATTTTCTTTAGCCTTAGTTTGTTGGGTATGGGTATCCTTGTTAGGTTAGGGAAAGATAGGCGTTTGCCTTACACCTTTTTATATAAATAAAAAGCCAACTTGTGAGAAAACTATAACTGTGTGTCCGTCTCACATTTCTGACCCCCCACATAGAGCACTTGTACTTAGTAACATGTTCCAACTATAGATTACAGTTTTCTTTGAATATTTCTCTCACCTGTTTCGTTCTTCTTGAACCTTTCACTATACTGCACAAGCCTAACGCTGCAGTAGTCTCAAAGTGCGTAAACCTTTTCTGTCTAAGTTAAGGTCCAGTCCAGGGACAGCGGGACTCTAGTCTGCTTAGGATACATTGTCAGGAAAGTAGTGTGTCATTGATCCAGCCCTCTGCTTTGAACTGACTAAGTTGTTGTGTTCGAAGCCTATTTCATCTGGAATCATTATTTGATGACTGGGCCTATTGCATTCTGCATACTGTTCGATTTTATGCACAATAACTAGAAAAAGCAAAGTGCATGTGGCTAACGTACCAGCTATGCTGTAGTGCCTCAGGATTCTTAGCACTTAGTGATGTTAGAATAGGGCTTCTTTGGAGCACCGATATTGTATTTGGGGAATACCAGCCCAGCAAAAGTCTGCATGCAGCGTTTTGTTTGGTGATTGACATGCATGTTTGTGTGCATGTGTGTTCAATAATTATTCACTGCATGCCCCATCCACCAGTAATGGGGGGGGGGGGGGTTGGAGAGAGGGTGGAGTACAGCCTTTTTAGCTGCTCGCGGGTTATTAAGGTACTGTTATCACATGCAAACTTTACATTGGTATGCTCCTCACCCACAGCTTGCTCAGTGTCCCTGGAAGGAGTACAAGTCTGACACAGGAAAACCATACTACTACAACTCCCAGACCAAGGAATCCCGCTGGACCAAGCCGAAGGATATGGAGGTTCATGAAGGCCCATGTGTGACCAGCACCGCCCAGCCTGCTCGAGAGCAGTTGTACCACCCGCCCCTCTGTCCGGATACTCGAGAACAGTTGTTTCCCCCCACCCTCTGTGCAGAGCCACTCAACGCCGACACAAACAGTAAAGACAATTTTTCTTTTCCACAATTATTTTTCATGTTACGTTTTAGTGAATTTCTTTGCATGTCACAATGTGGCGCAGAAAAGGAGATTAAACCGTCTGCATTCCTTTTACAGAACCAATCCAGCCGGAGGAAGATGCAGGGTAAGTGAAGGAAGGGTATGGGTTTGATGGGAAGCAAAGGATTGAAAAGAAGGCTTTGCATGTGACGTTGTACAGGAGGCCAATGATCTGTCCAAAACTATGCAGTGGTCGCTTTCCTGGTGTAGAATAAAATGCACACGTGATTCCACTAGTACACTGTTTAGGGATGTAAATGTGATACTAGGCAATGTCTAAGATTGTAGCACTCGAGGAGATAGGACTGCAGGGAGCTGCCAAGTAGCTAGAGCAGGTCGTAATTAGCATGTGGTGAAGTTGGTACTAGGTTGCAGTAGGGAGCTGCAACAGTGGGCAAAATAGAACCAAGACATGGATGGCAATAACCAATCGACCGTCATCAGTAAAACTGGTGTACGTCTTTGTGAAAGAGCTGTATTGTCTACATGTAAATTCCCTGTTCTTGGGACTGATTGTTACTTGTACATTTTGGATACAATTAGGATGCAGTAATCTGTAAAGGGAAAAGACAAACCAAGGCGTGTGCACCATTCGTCACGTATAGGGTTGCACAATGAGGGAGTCTGACAACTAGAATGGAAATTCATTAAAGTGCAATTCAAAAGTAGAGGGTTTTGGGCTTTCGATGATGGCAGATGATATTACTGGTATGACCCAGATCATTCACTCATAGTTTCTGTGCTATACCTCCAATGGCAGTCTATACCAACATAAAAGGGCATACAGCACATTGACAATTGCTTAAATACCGCCTGAAGAAACTATTGAAACTATTACAACGTGCTATACGGGCACTGTATGCAGAACCCTGGGCACAGGTGGTGGTGAATGGGAAACAGTCTAGGATCATTAGACTCGAAAGAGGCACTAGACAGGGCTGCCTGCTGTCCCCTTTGCTTTTTGCATTAACGATGGAACCATTGAGCATTAAAATAAGACAGGATGAGCAGATTAAAGGTATAGCGGTGGGGGAAGTAGAACATAAGCTCAGTATGTACACGGGTGATGTCTTGCTCCATATCTCGAGGGTGGTTGAATCAACCCGGAACGCACTCCAAACCATAGAAGAATACGGGAGAGTGTCTGGCTTTAAGCTTAATGTGGGCAAGTCGATCCTATTTTCCTCGCCCACCCCTCCCGATTAGGCAGTATTGCCCAGTTCTAGGTCTGGTTTGATGCAGGCTTGGAGAGGGTGGGCCAACTCGTGATGGGGAAGGACTTTGTGAACATAAGGGAGCTGCAAGGGTTTCCTGGGAATACGGTCACTCTCGGTATTCCAGTATTTACAGCTCAATGGGGTATTAATGTCCCAGAGGTGGAAGGAGGTCCTGCAGAGGGAGCTGATCGACATGAACTGCGGTAGTGACGAGGGGACTAATATCACAATTGTATCAGGCACTGGTGGCAACACAGATGGGGAAGGTTGACACATACAGGAAAAGATGGGAAAGGGACATGGGTAACGACTTGGGCACGGAGCAATGATGTGTGTGAACGCCCATCGGACATCAATAGCATGCCAGTACAAGCTCCACAGCATCAAGCTACTGTACAGATGGCAGTGGGACCCGGACAGACTTGTTTGGCAGGCATAGCAAACAAACGGCATGGCGCAGAAGAGGTCTCCCTATCAATAAAAAACAACGCCCGTCCGTGTTTTTCCACTCACACATTGAGACACTGCCTTTGGAAAACAAGTCACAATCACATGGCCTGGGGAAGGAGGGTAACAGCGTTTGGCACCAACAACCTCGACCAAGATCGGCAAAAGCACAACCATTCACATCCAAACAGGGAGTAACCAGCCATTTTCCAATGCCGGCTAAGCACATTCTGTTCATGGACACATGTTGCATGTCCTCTCAAGATAACCTCATTAGTGAGGAAGAGTCAGAACAAGATGTAGAAGACGAAGAGGGGGCTTTTGAAAAGCACATTCAGCTTATCCCTAGCACATCTATCACTGGCCATTATTATCTCAAGAATACCCTGGAGAAGATTAATACCCGTTTACAAGACAGGGAAGAGTGCCTTTTCCTTGAAGCAGGAGCCACAGCCAAAGATATCTAAAACAGACATCATTCATAGTGATGACTTGTGTTGGGAAATATTTTGCTTTTGCAGATTTCCCACCATTGGTATCAATGGAACCCCCCTCCAACCTTTTGCTATTTCCTGCCCTGACTTTTAAAAGTAAGTTAAACCTTTTTACTTTAATTAACTTTTATTTTCTTAGTCCCTAAAGCTACAAGTGCAGAGAACCGGATCAGGAGTGCAGAACCTTCTGCACTTCCCCTGCTGAGCGAGAACAGCCTGCACCCCGCCCCTCTTCTGTCGGGTGGAGTACTACATTAGGATCTCCCGCTGAGACATTATTGTCAGCGATTTCGGGGACTGCAATGAGTGGGCTTGATGGAGGGACATGTGAAACAACGAGGCAAGGGAAGAGGATAAGGTATGGGGGAGATCATCTGAAGCCTGTACATTGGAGTGGCTCTGTGTGGTAGGCTCCTCCCCCGCTTGCAGCAGGAGGCTTTAATAACTAGACCAGTGGGACCAGTGTGCTCCACTCCCCAGAAGAGGGTGTAGGGGATTGACTCTTGGCGACACAGGGCACGGGGTGAGAGGTGTCCCAGGCCTGCTGAAGAGTGCAGCAGGCCCTCAAGTTTCCACCAGCTGGCCAAGAATAAGAGGGCCATAATACCCCTGCGGAATATGAGGAGTGGACGGGGTCATGGCTACAATCCCAGTACCCTGCAGATTTCTGTGTCGGCCAGAATTTGCGTTTCCTGGATGTGTGAGGCCATTTCCCCGGTTCCAGGTGACCTCTGGACATACAGAGACATAAAGGGGTATGAGGGCCATGCAGCGTTATGTCCATTTGGCAGCCAAGCAGTGCCCAGTAAGCTTGGACACTGAGTTAGGGGCCTGGGCTATAGGTACAGACTGGGACCCCCACTCACTGTTTTTTTGGGTCCCTTGTACCCTGAACTTTAGAGGCATTCGACAGGGTCCCTTGTACCCTGAACTTTAGAGGCATTCGACATCCGGCATGGAAGTAGCATTGCAATATTATCGCTGGCCCTGCACGTTGAACCTCCGAGTCGCCGGCTATATTGACTCTGCAGCGAGGTAACTTGACTCTTTCGGTGTTCCTGATTGATGAGTTGGAAGCTGGCCCTGCAGCAGATTTGATGCTAAGGGCCCTCATCACCTACAATGGCGGAGTCAGTTCCAGACACAATGCCCACAAAGAAAGACATTGTTGCATTATTAGAGGAAATTAGAGGAATTAGAATGGACATAAGTCATAGGTTGGACAAATTAGACTGAAGAGTGGACAGAATGGAATAAAAACTGCAGGGTCATGGAACCAATCAAACATCTGGTTATATCTTGGAAGCACAGATCAACAAGAGGCTTTCGGAGGTGGCGAGATGTGAAGAGGCAACAGCCCTCGAGTTGGATGATATTGAAAACAGAGGGAGGAGGAATAATATCAGGTTCTTTGGGTTCCCGGAGACAGAAGGGGAGACGGTTAGGAATATTGTTTATGCAGTGAAGGATTTGGTTAAACTTTTGTTTGGAGATAATCCCACCAATTAACCCACTATTGATAGAGCGCATAGAGCTGCGGGAGTTGGCAGGGGTTTGTTGTCGCATTGTTATGTTGAAAAAGCAAGAATATTGGGAAAAGCAAGAAAAGCAGACTCCATCTCTTACAATGGTGCCTCAATCATGATCTACCAAACCTCTCTACTTTTACCCATGCGAGACATCGACTGTGTGCCCCCTTAATGCATTGGCTTAGAGAGAAAGTGGTGAGATATCGATGGAGCTTTCCCTTCCCCTTGGCCTTTGACTATGGAGGTTTGAAATATAGACTGGTGACGGAGAAGGACCTTCAAAGGGCTAAAGACGATTTACTGGACAAGACGAAGAGGAGGCCACGACTCTGATGGCAGTACAATGGGTTAACCGAAGAGAGCAGTGCAGAAAGACGGTAGATGCATCCCAGGCTCCAGGAAATTTTAAAAGCTCAACAACCCTCCGGCGGGGTGAACCTGAACTTGCCCCAGCAGAGGTGTGACGACTTTTGTTTTCTACAGGGTTATTCCAGGCCTGCTTTGTGTTAAATGAGGGGGTTACGGTGTGGGGCGACATTTAGGGATATGGATTTTTTGGACATTGGAGGGGCGTCATGTGGTCCTGGGTAAGAATGAAGAGTTCAAAGGGGGATTGGAGGGTTTGTTGAAGTTGATTTAGTAAGGTGGGTTAATACGGGGGCTCAGGAGGTGGAGCATGGTGGATATTTTGCTTGGGGAACGAGGTACTACTGGTGGTTCAGTTGGGGACCAACTCTGGGAGTAGTTCCTGGCTGGACACCGGTGGAGGTGGGAGGGAGGTATGGGCTTCAGGGGCGGTTGTGGTTGTTGGGGTTTTTGGGGGTGTTTGTTTTCTTCTGGTGATTTACTGCGTTTTGCATTGCATGGGCAATGTACCTAAGGTAGCAGTCGAACAGTCTCCAGCAGAGGGTGGGTGCAATACAATGATGATGGAAGGGACCTGGTTTTCTATCATCTATGGCTAGATGACTAAAAGCAATGGTGGTAGGCTCGCTGAATGTTATATGCATTAATACCCTAACGAAAAGATCGCTCTTACTCCAAGAATTCACACATGAAAACTTGGACCTGCTTTTTCTGCAGGAAACACATTGGGTGATAGGAAAAGAGCCGAAACTTTGATCTAAGAGTATTGGCTAAATCTACCAGGCATCGTTTACAATGAAAAAAAGAGGAGTGGCTATCGTAATATGCAATAGCTTGGGTTTAGAGGTGGAGGTGGCCTTAAGGGACCCGGAGGGTCGCTACCTGTTTGTAAAAGGAAGGATTCAAGGAAACCCTCTGACGCCAGTAGTGGTATATTGCCTGAATGAGGGTCAGATTCCCTTTTGGGATAAGGTGAAGGAGAAGCTTAAACATTTTGTGATGGGCTCCCTGATAGTAGGAAGCGACTTTAAAATGGCCCTTGACCGCTCTAGAGACAGTTTGTTTGTTTGTTTGTTTGTTTTATTTATTTGTATAGCGCTCCAAACCCAGAGGTAGAAGGGCGCTTTAAGAAGACGGTTACATAGTAGATAAATATCTGTGTTACATAATCAATACATACATACATACTTATATTATATACAAATAGTGTACAATTTCAATATGCAGTCATTTACAATACATGCAGCAGTTTACCGAGCGGGCGATGTGAGTTCAGGAGACAGTAGTACTACTCTTTGGCCAGGAGCCAGTTTATAACCTGCTTCCTGAAGATCTGGAAGGACTCGATGGTTTTGATGTTGAGGGGTAGAGTGTTCCAGAGTTGGGAGGCAAGTACTGTGCAGCTGGTTCCTCCGGCACTTTTTAAGAGGAATCTGGGCACTGTCAAGCATAGCGTGTTGGAGGATCTGGTGGTTCTGGTGGCAGGTTTCATGGTGAATTTGTTAGCTAGGTATGGTGGTGCTAGGTAATTAAGGGACTTGAACGTGAGGCAGATGGTTTTCAAGTCAATTTTCTGGCGTATGGAGAGCCATTTGCAGGCTTTCCTGGCAGTGGAGATATGCTCTCGCCTGGGAATGTTTAGGGCTACGCGCAGAGCGTTATTTTGTAATACCTGTAGTTTATTAATTATAAATTGATTGGCACATAGGTACAGGCTGTTGCAGTAGTCCAGCTTGGATTGTATGAGGGCTCTGGGGAGAGTGAGGCGGCTATTGGATAATAAGAAAGGTCTGCTGGCCCTGATGAGCTTGCGGTACAGGCAGAGGCTGAGGTGATCATATTGGTTTGTTTAGAGAGGTTAGTGTTGGTAGAAGCCGAGGGTTTTCACGCTTTTGGCAACAGGGATGGTGTGACCATCGATCGTGATGTTATTGTAGTTGGGACTAAGTTTAGATAGGTTTTTGGGGGAGCCGACGATGAGGAACTCAGTCTTCTCATCATTCAGGCAGAGGCCATGAGAGGCCATACATGCCTGAATGATGGAGAATATTTAGTTGATCCGGGTGACTTCTGCTTCGTAATTGCCTGTGATGGTGAGGAGTATCTGGGTGTCATCTGCGTAATTTGTGTAGGTGACACCCATGCGGTCCAGTTGGTCAAATAGAGGCTTTGTAAATATGTTGTAAAAAGTGGGGGATACACAGGAGCCCTGTGGGACCCCACATGAGATGGGGATGGGGTCTGCTGCAGCTGTAGTTGAGAAGACCCGCATGGTTCTATTTGCCAGGAAGGTTTGTATCCAGGTGACAAGGGTGGGGACACAGAGGGTGACCCAGAAAAAATTGGGTGCATCGAAGAACTTCCAGAGGATCATCCAGGAACTGGGCATAGTGGATTCCCTCATCCCACCCTCCCCCACACCCGCCCTCAGAGAAGTTTGACTCTTTGGGTACATTTTGAGATGTTTTCTGTTAGGAAAGGTTTTTCTTATTACTGCTTTCCTTTTATAGTTGTTACGCTCACCTGGTATCCACAGGGACGCCACCCAGCTGGGTTACTCGCTGGTATGCTTCTCAGCTTTGCCCTGATGTGGTCTGCGGGGAAGGTTCTGCCTTGTGGTAGAATTAGGAGTGCTCTCTGTCCTGCCTTCTTTGCAGGGGCGCGTTGTCTTTCATGGGCGAGTGCGGTCCAGTTACTTCACTGACGCCGGCCCGTTTGATATGGTTCAGGTAGGTCTTATTGCTGTTCTTTAGTTTTGTTGCTTTCCTGCATGCCTTTCTTTGTTTAAAATGTCTTTTTTTTCTCCCTTAGGTATGCGGAGCTTCAGCGCGGCGAACTGGCTTGGTTGAGCCCCGCTGGTAAATGATGGCACATTAAGAGTGCTATGATGCGGTAAGAAAGCACTATGCGCAGCGCTGCAAAGTCTTGCCTTTGCTAACCTGTTTTTTCCTTCCTTGTAGGTCACGGTGTTCTTCAGCGCGAGTGAAATGTCCGGAGTGGTGCCAGCCGAGAGGCGACCAGCCAGGTAAGCCTTTTGAGCAGTTCGTAATTTGTAAATGTCTCTACAACTTTCTTTAATGTTGCCTCAATCTTCCTCTTTCAGGTCGTTCTGTCCGGGAGGTGTGCAGATTCGAGGAAGCTGTTCTCAGTAGCTGCGAGTGTTTAAAGATGAAGACTGCAGGTAAGATGCTGCTGCTAATGATGTTCCTTTTGCCTCCTTGCAGGTTCTGCTTTTCCGAGGTTCGAGGGAATAGCTGGACACGGTGAGCGTCACGTTGCAAGCTGCAAAGTAACACAAAGCATGTTTTGCAGTCAGGGTGTGGTTTATATAGCCCAGGTAAAGTAGTACCAGGGAAAGTAGTTCCAGGCCTGCCACACCCAAAACACTAGACCGCATAGCTTGGTTCTTAGGAACCAAGCTATGTGGATGCCTCCATGTTGGCTGACAATACATAGCTTGGTTCTTAGGAACCAAGCTATGTGGATGCCTCCATGTTGGCTGACAATACAATAAAGTAGTTCCCAAGCACATTGTTGTTCATGGTGTATGAGCCTGGTGCCATAGGCGCCAGGACTGGCCCCATGAGGGCTTTTGAAGAGGATGCCAGGCTCTAGAGGCCTGAGTCCTGACTCCACCTGGCCAATGGGTTTGCCAGAGGGCGTTTTGGGCAAGGGTCGTGACAGCACTCCCCCCTAAGGCCCCTCCCATGATGTTCCTTCTGTCTGGCCCAGGTTTGGTTGGGAAGTTCCGATGGAATTTCCTGATTAGACGTGGTGCGTGGATATTCTCACTGGGCTCCCAGGATCTATCTTGTGGTCCAGATCCTTTCCAATCGACGAGATAATATAGCTTGGTCCTAGAGTATTTAGAGTCCAAGATATCTTTGACTTCGAATTCTGGTTCTCCGTCAACAAGTATGGACTTAGGTGGTGGCCCAATCCGTGTGCTGGGTTGCATTGGTTTCAGGAGGGACACATGGAGTACCGGGTGGATGTGTAGATTAGGTGGCAAATCCAGTTTCACGGCTGCTGGGTTGATAATTGCCTTAATGGTATAGGGTCCTAAGAATCTGGGATGAAAGGTCTGGGTTCCCTTGATGGGTACAAATTTAGCGGCTAACCAAACTTTGTCTCCTACTTGATAATCAGGGGCTTTTTTCCGGTGTTGGTCGGCGAATCTCTTTTGTTTTTCTTTGGCTTGAATAAGGTGTTCCTTTGCCCATTTGAAAGCCTGAGTAATGGTTGTGTGTAGCGTCTTTACCGCTGTCATTTTCAAGCTGGCTGGAAGGTCTAGTTCAGAGGTACGTGGATGTCTGTCATGAAGGGTATAGAAGGGCGTTTGTCCCGTGCTTGAATGCAAAGAATTGTTATATGCATATTCGGCTATCCATAGTAGGTCGTTCCAATTCCTTTGTTCGTGGTGCAGCATGCACCGTAAATATTGCTTGAGTGTCTGATTGGTTCTCTCGGTTTGGCCGTCCGTTTGGGGATGGTGACTGGTAGATAGCCGAACGTCGATCTGCGCCATTGCACAGCATTTTTTCCAGAAGTTTGAAACAAACTGGCTGCCTCGATCAGAGACCAGAACCGAAGGGAAGCCATGTAGCTTAACCACGCCCTCCAGGAACACTTTTGCTAAAGTGGCTGCGTCTGGCAGGCCTTTGAGAGGAATAAAATGGGCCATCTTCGAGAATAAGTCCACAACTACAAGGACGGTGTTGAACCCTTGGCTTGGAGGTAGATTAGTGATGAAGTCAAGGGAAAGAGTGTGCCATGGAACTGGAGGAATGTCCAATGGTTGTAGGAGACCAGATTGTTTTTGTTTCTGTGATTTATTTTGTGCCCAGACACCGCAGGACTGAATATACTGAACGATGTCCTTACGTCAGGTAGGCCACCAAAAGTTCTCTTTCACCTTAGCTAGGGTTTTGGCGATCCCAGGACGCCCTTCGATCAGTGAATCATGATAGTTTGAAATAATATGCTGTTGTAATTCCTTCTTGGGTACATATAGGCGATCCCTAAAAAAGGGTAGGTGGTCCTTGATGGTATATTGTTCTCCTTGAGTTTGCCATGCGAGGTAGGCATCAGGATTGATTGTCCGTTGGATTTCTTTTCGTAGTTCTGCTTGTGTTAAGGCTGTCGTGATATCCAAGAATTTGTCTTCAAGTATAATAGGTGCTGGGTCTGGGGCTGTATATACTATTTCATCTATGCCCATGCGAGATAAGGCATCTGCCTTTCCGTTTCTGACTCCTGGTCGAAATGTGATTACATAATCATATTTGGCGGAGAAAAGGGCCCATCGTAATTGGCGCGAGGACTGGGCCTTGGCTGTTTTTAAATATTGCAGGTTTTGGTGGTCTGTGATGACTGTAATGGGGTGTCTGGCCCCCAGAAGGTAGTGCCTCCAGGCTTTAAAGGCGGATTTGATAGCCAGGAGTTCCTTGTCCGTGATGGCATAATTAATCTCTGGAGGTGAGAACTTTTTCAACCAGAAGGCCACAGGATGTAGCTGGCCGGTTTCCGGGTCTCTCTGTGAAAGGACAGCCCCCATTGCGAGACTGGGCGCATCAGTTTCAACGACATAAGGGAGGTGTGGACGAGGATGTCGCAGGATTGGAGTGGAGGTAAAACTTTGTTTAAGTTCCTGAAAGGCTTCTTCTGCTTCTTCGGTCAAAGCAAACTTTTTATTGTTTTTTCGTAATAGTACTGTGATTGGGTGCACAACCTGAGAGAAGTCTGGGATGAACCGGCGGTAGAAGTTCGCAAAGCCCAGCATGCTTTGTACCCCTTTCAGAGACGTCAGTGAAGGCCATTTCAGAATGGCATCTACCTTGTGCACGTCCATTCTGATGCCTCCTGGAGTAAGGATAAAACCAAGAAATTCTACTTCGGTGACGTGAAAAAAGCATTTTTCAAGCTTTGCAAACAAGCAATGTTGATGGAGCTTGGTGAGGACTGAACGAACGTGCCTGACATGATCTTGTTCCGAGGCTGAGTATACTAAGATGTCATCTATGTACACTAAGGCGCACACATCAATTACCTCCCTTAAGACGTCATTCATGAAATATTGGAATGCCGCAGGAGCGTTGCATAACTGGAAGGGCATGACTTGATATTCAAACAAGCCGTACTTAGTACGGAAGGTGGTTTTTCATTCATCTCCTTTTCTGACTTGGAGCAGGTGGCACGCTCCTCGAAGGTCCAATTTGGTATAAATCTGGGCATCTTTAACTTGGTCTTGCATCTCAGGGATAAGTGGCAAGGGGTAGCGGTTCTTCACAGTGATCTGGTTCAATGCGCGGTAGTCAATACAGGTTCTCAAGTCTCCTTCCTTTTTCGGTACGAAGAACAAAGGACTGGCTGCGGGGGACTTCGAAGGACGGATAAATCCGTTTGCAAGGTACTGGTCTAAATAGGATTTCAAATGGAGATATTCTGGTTCTGTGAGAGCGTAGATCCTGCCGCAAGGGATTTGTGCACCAGGAACAAGGTCGATCTGACAGTCATAGGGCCTGTGCGGCGGCAATGTATTGGCTTGGTCCTTTCGGAAAACATCCTGGAAATCATGGTATTCACTTGGCAAGGTATTAGTTGCTCCCAAAGTTGATACTGTCGCTCTGGGAGTCATGGGGATACAGACGTCGGCAGCAGTCTCCGGGGAAGGTAAATTTTCGTGCCCGCCAGTCTATCAAAGGATTGTGAGCAACCAACCATGGCATCCCTAGTATTAGCCTGAACTGGGGTGCCTTGGAGATCGAATGAAATAGACTCCCGATGTCCGTCCTGACACAGCAAGTTTACCCTGGCTGTGCACTGGGTTACTGGTCCGGAAGCAATTTCTGTCCCATCCACGGTGGTTACCTTGTCCATAGTTGGCTTAGAACACAAAGGAAGCCCCATCTCTGCTGCCAGTTCTGGATCAATATAATTTCCAACTGCTCCGCTATCGATGTATGCTTCAACGGCATGCATTCTTGACGACTGTTGGTGGTTAATTAAGATCACTGGTATTGCAAAGTGCAAGGTTAGCAACTCTTTCTTCTCACTCGACAAACTTAGTAGTTTCCTGATTCCTTAGCTTCATCCTTCTCTGTGGCCCCGACTGTTCTTCTTGGGGGTTTTACTGGACAGTCCTTCAGAAAATGTCCTGGTTTCCCACAATACAAACAAAGCTGTTGTTGTCTTCTTTTGTCCCGCTCTTGTTTTATTAATGGATGCCATATCCCTCCAATCTGCATGTTTTCTACAGCGTTTTTAGGTACACTGGGTGTGTTTTCCCTTGGTCGAACATACACGGTCCGAGGGTCTGTCTTAGACCGGTCTGCCTTTCGATTCTGCAACCGGTGGTCTAGCTGCACAACCAGATTTATGAATTCTGCACAGTCTCTGGGTGGATCAACCACCTGGGCTAAGACGTCCTTTAATTCGCCTCGTAAGCCTCGATGGAATAACGTGGTTCTTTTGTTTTCCGGCCACCTGACTTCGGCAACCAGTCTGCTGAAGGTAGCAATGTACTTTAACAGGTCCTGATTCCCCTATCGGAGGGACAAGAGTTCATTGTCTACTGCTTGTTCCTGGGTATGGCGAGAAAAACGTTTTTCCATTTCTCTCTGGAACCCCCCAAAGTCATGTAATAGAGGATCGTCATGGGTTATCAACGGCACCTACCAATCTGCTGCACTACCACTCAGGTATGATAAAACAAAAGCTACCTGAGCTTGGTCGTTTGGAAATGCTCCAGGCCTACAAAGAAAATGAAGGCGGCACTGATTGATGAATGCTGCATACTTCTGTGGGTCGCCTGAGAACCTTTCTGGTGGTGCCAGGGGCACTGTTCCAGGTAACGTGGTCTGTACCGGAGTGGGTGGTATGGCCGGGTTTTGGATCCTTGGATTGCTTCCAGGTAGAGGCGTCTGTCCTGCCTGTGATTGCAAGTATTGCCTGCTAATCTCTTCAGTACCTTATTTGGTCACTATTAGGTCTCTCCGGAGGGCATTAGTCTCTTGTCGGGCAGAATGAACCTCAGCACGAAGCTCTCCTAGTAATTGGGCCAATTGGTCCATTTCTGATGTCTCCATGGCGCCCAGGTAGATTTGTTATGGTAGGCTTCGTGTTCTGTTACGCTCACCTGGTATCCACAGGGCGCCACCCAGCTGGGTTACTCGCTGGTATACCTCTCAGCTTTGCCCTGATGTGGTCTGCGGGGAAGGCTCTGCCTTGTGGTAGAATTAGGCGTGCTCTCCGTCCTGCCTTCTTTGCAGGAGCGTGTTGTCTTTCATGGGCGAGTGCGGTCCAGTTACTTCACTGACGCCGGCCCGTTTGATATGGTTCAGGTAGGTCTTATTGCTGTTCTTTAGTTTTGTTGCTATCCTGCATGCCTTTCTTTGTTTAAAATGTCTCTTTTTTCTCCCTTAGGTATGCGGAGCTTCAACGCAGCGAATTGGCTTGGTTGAGCCCCGCTGGTAAATGATGGCGCATTAAGAGTGCTATGATGCGGTAAGCGCTATGCGCAGCGCTGCAAAGTCTTGCCTTTGCTAACCTGTGTTTTCCTTCCTTGTAGGTCAGGGTGTTCTTCAGCGCAAGTGGAATGTCCGGAGTGGTGCCAGCCGAGAGGCGACCAGCCAGGTAAGCCTTGTGAGCAGTTCGTAATTTGTAAATGTCTCTACAGCTTTCTTTAATGTTGCCTCAATCTTCCTCTTTCAGGTCGTTCTGTCCGGGAGGTGTGCAGATTCGAGGAAGCTGTTCTCAGTAGCTGCAAGTGTTTAAAGATGAAGACTGCAGGTAAGATGCTGCTGCTAATGAAGTTCCTTTTGTCTCCTTGCAGGTTCTGCTTTTCCGAGGTTCGAGGGAATAGCTGGACACGGTGAGCATCACGTTGCAAGCTGCAAAGTAACACGAAGCATGTTCTGCAGTCAGGGTGTGGTTTATATAGCCCGGTAAAGTAGTACCAGGGAAAGTAATTCCAGGCCTGCCACACCCAAAACACTAGACCGCATAGCTTGGTTCTTAGGAACCAAGCTATGTGGATGCCTCCATGTTGGCTGACAATACAATAAAGTAGTTCCCAAGCACATTGTTGTTCATGGTGTATGAGCCTGGCGCCATAGGCGCCAGGACTGGCCCCATGAGGGCTTTTGAAGAGGATGCCAGGCTCTAGAGGCCTAAGTCCTGACTCCACCTGGCCAATGGGTTTGCCAGAGGGGTTTTGGGCTAGGGTCGTGACAATAGACATTACTGGGACATCATTCCTTTTGCTATTGTTTTGAACCTTTCCTTGCTTTTGGAGTTACGTGAAGCCTTTTTGCTCCATCTGCTTTGCTAAGCTCATCTGTTTTGGTGGAACTGATCAGTCCCTATGGCGATCAGTGTTGGGGAACTCTGATCTCCATAGGAACGTTATTTATTTATTGTTCCTACACACATAGCCTTCAGTGAAGTGTGGCGGGGACACTGTGTCCCTGTAACTTTGTTTTTACCAACTTTGTGGTTAGTTTCATAGTGGGTCCAGGATGGGCTGGTGGCACCGGATACTTTTATAGTGTTTTCTTTTTTGTAGTCTTGTGCACTTTTGCATTTTACCACTTAATGCCACGCTTAATGCCACACAGAGTACTATACATATACTCTAAAATGGCCGTGCCATGAGATTTAGGCAATTCCTTTAGCCATCTTGTCTTTTGACCTTCTTCCTGCCCAAGGGTGGCCGGATTTTCTATACATGGTTAACCCTTTCCCCGGGCAAAGTGGCATTCTCTGTGTTTGTCCGGATGCTGCGGGCTGGGTCTTATGGATCTTCTCCACATCCTGGCCAGGTGTGTCTGGGTCTGGGCAGATGCAGTGACCAGAGGCTTTCCTGGATGGACAGCCTCTGCCAAGTATGAATTGTACAGACCTATGCCATTGGTGGGCTGGGGGCAGCTCCAGCCTGGATCCCGGATAAAAGAAGGATTTATGAGCACTGCAATCATTCTTCAGTTCATTGTTGGAGCCAAGACCCCTACGAAGCAGAGAAGCTTGCTGAAGAGCCGGAACTCATAGTTGGAATTGTGAGGGATAAGAAATGTGAGGCGGTCCGCGTTGTAAAGTTTTCTCAACAAATCCAATTTTATATGAATTAAAGGTTGGATGAACGCCTCACTATCCCTACCCTGATGAGGATTTCCCTGCCTAAAATAAAGTAAAGAAAACACTCTAACAAATGATATCTGTCCCTCACACTTATACACATAACAAATAAAATGCATGGGAGTTCAAAATAACACACAATTGAATTCACAATGTAGCCACAGTCTCTATTCACAACCTGTGTGAACCCCCCCCCCCAAGTTTAAACGTGATTCTGTGCGACAGTTAAAAAAAGAACACATGGAACTCCTTGATTTTAACAAAAGCTCCAGCACCATTTTATGCGCTTGGCTTTGCCATTGTGAGTTTCTACCGGCTTTCACCAAATGTTGCGCAAAATATGGGCAATAATTCTCCCAGCATAGACCTTTCATTTGCTCCCTTCTGCTGTTGGCAATCTGGACTAAATTGCACTTGGCTAAGTTTCAAACCCTTTTGGCTTGGGCAATGCTTGTAGGGCTTAGTTTCACCCCCTTGGTTTTCTGGGTTTTTCACAGACTCACACCTTTAACTTTACAGTCTTTCGCATTGGTTGCTTTTCACTAGTTAGATGTTCAAAATCGTCTTGGGAATCACTTTACCTTGTACGTGAATGCTGCATCTGTTGCTGCTCCATAGTTCCATATTCAAAGTTGCACTCTGAGCTTCTGTCGCTTTCAGGCGAGCAGTGCTTACTCGCTGAATGCCTGCCTGGGCTGCGCAAAGGGGAATGGAGCACTCCGGGTTCACTATAAACCTGTGAACTCACCAGATAGGATACGCGCCTCCATTCCCTTTGCCGCTCTCAGGACTTCTACTTTGGTCGCTTCTTGGCAGGCTGCTTCCTTCAGTCCGTCTTTGCCCGGGCCACCGGTATTTGGAGCTTCCCTTGCTGTGGAGATCTTCTGATGCATGCCCCCTGAGATGGCCCCTTGGGAAGGAAAGCTTCCCTTGCCTTCGCTTCCTGCTGTGCAGCCTTTGCAACTTGGGTCTCCCACTGGCAAGTTTCTTCCCTGCATGCTTCCAACTCCACGACCTCTGCCCTTCCAATTCCGGGAGCCACAGATCATCTCCGGACCGGCAGTTGAAATTTGCCACACAGAGGTCCCGGCATCTTCTCTCTACTCCAGCTTCAGTAAAGGCGGTCTGCATGTGTCATGCTGCTGCTTTTTTACTGCTCTCCTGCTCCCTTGGCCTGGACCTGAGGGGGCTTTTTTAGCCTCCAGTCTCCCTCAGGAGTGGGTCATTGGGATTAATGAGCCCACTCCATCAAAATTGTACCTCTTCGACCCTCTTCCTCATCCCAGTGATATGATATGATATTTTATTTGTATCGCGTTCGTACACAAGTGTTTCAGAGTGCGACAAGGCAAGGGAGGGGCACAGGGGAGAACACAACAACGATCTTACTAGGCCCAGTGACATTGAGAATGGCGCAAGTGCATGGGAAAGGGGAAAAGTGCATGGAAGGGGGAGAGTGGAAAGTGTGGAGCAAAGGAGAAACAGATAAATAATAATAAATACAAATAAATAGGTAATGGAGGGAATAAACAGTGGCAAGTGCTGTGTTTACAGAAGCAGAACTGGGTAAGTCTGATAAGTGCAGAAAAAGAAGAAAATGGGGCAGGCGGTGGGGGACTGTATGGGTACAGATACAGTCCACAGTGCAGGGGGTGGCCAGGAGGCAGTGCAGGAGGGAGGCAGGGTGAGCAGGTACCTGGGCCCAGGGGACAGAGGGTGGCCAGGTGCACAGTGCCAAGAGAGAGCAGATCAGCAGGGTAGAGGGGGAGCAAAGGCAGCAGCAAAGAGGAATGTCTTGAGGTGCTTCCAGAACCGGAGATGATTCTCCTCAAGTTTTAGTGGCAGGGAAGCTGTTCCAGAGAGAGGCCCCAGCCGAAGACAGAGAGTGCATCGGGAATAAAGGGACTTGAAGTCTCTAACAACAACATTCGTTTTCTGGGCTTGGTTTTCTCTTTCAAATACACTTTTGTTCCTCCCATTCTCCAGCATGGGGTCTGGCATGGATTCACATGCTCTTGAATATTCCCCGTCGTCAGCAGGGGAATCCTCAGTAAAAGAAAAACAGTTTCACTTTCACTCACTTAACTGTATTTCTCCCATAAACCAATCACAGTCCTCTGGGTTATACTGCACCCAGCCAATGAAAGCCCTCTCCCTAAGCCCCTTATCTGGCAGCCATTTTCAGATTTTTACTGCACGCTTTAGTTTTGGGACTCCTCGAGTTTTGCTCTGCGAGCTACTTCTAGGTTTTGCGTGTTTTTTTGCAGAAAAGGGTTCTATTTTTGTTCCCAAAGAGCCCCTGTGCTCTTCTGTCCATTTGTCGACAGCGGGGATCCAATGTCGATGACGTTCAGCGTCCCTCAAGGGTGAAGATCGTCAAAGTTTCTAGAAGGCCACCGCGTCTACTTCGCGCCCTCCGACCATGACGGGGGAGAAAAAAGAAGGAAGAGCCCTCGTCAAGCCCTGCATCAAGTGCACCTACAATGCCTCTACTGCCTGCATCCGGACCACAAGGAAGAGGATTGTGAGATTTGCCGCTGATTCTCCAAGAAGACGACAAAGGACAGGGACAGTAGACTGACGGTGTGGCTGAACGCCAAGGCCTCGCCCTGTGCCCCGAGCAGCGGCATGCCTCACCCACGGCTGGTTGGTCCGGGGAGCGGGCTTCTAAGTCTTGTTAGGGCACCTCATCCGTGGGGGCCCAAGATAAGGCAAAGCATTGCAAGTCCGAGTTCTCTGAGGTTGCAGCGGAAGCAGGTCCCACGGCAGGCAGCGCGCAATTGGCATCACCCTCCGCCTCCATTGCCAGGCGGCAACCGAGTTCCTCCTCGAAGAAAAAGTCGTCCAACCCGGCTAAGTTGTGGGAGGAGCCCAAGAAGCCGCAGAGGAGGAGAAGGCCGAGCTGCTCAAGAAGGCCCAGGCGGCACAAGAGAAGTCTTTGTCCACAATAGAGCTGGTGGCGGCTGCTCTTTCGAAAGCTAAAGGGGCTGACCCTGAGAGGGTAGCCCGCACAGAGCTGAAGGTAACCCTCCCTCTGAGGCGAGAAACTGCTGTGGTGACTTTGACCCGGTCTGCCGGCACTCCGGAGAAGGGGATACCCCCATAGAAACCTGTTCCAGCCTCTGCCGGGGGAAAAAAAAGGGGGGTAAGGAGGCCTGGGATCATTCCCAGGTTGGAGCTCAAGCCATGGAAATTCTGTCCGCAGAGGACGAGGATATGGAGTCCCTGCACACGGTCCACGAGGGCATGGAAGAGGACGACGGCACCGATGAGGGCGCAGGGCCCAGTGTTCCGATCACACCTGTTCTGCCGAGGGATGTGTCACTGGACATCCTATCAACCCTCCACACCTTGGTTTCGGAGATCCAGAAGAGGATGCCACAAGGCCTGTTCCAACGGACCCCCAGGCACTGATCAACCTCTGAGGAAGAAAAGAAAGCACCATCTGACACCCCCTTTTCAGCCACCACACCCGCATCGGGTCCCATCTCCCCCAGATGACACGGGTATGGGGACGGATATGGCCACGACAACGGACGACGATATCGTCGGAGCGGGCAGCGGGTCCCCGCAGCCTAGGACGTCCCCACCATATGAGGTGGGATCATTGCATTCTATGATCGCCCAAGCCTCCGACCTGTTCCAGCTCGTACCCGAGGAGACCAGGAAGGACGATTTCCTGTACCAAAAAGCACAAGGTCAAGAGGAAGACTATCATGGTGCTACCCCTCCTGGACGACATGTGGCAGGAGGGCCTGGCCCTCTTGAAGAACCCTTGCACGGCTCCAGCCAAGCGAGATAGGCTGGAGAAGAAGTTCGGGGACCGGAATCCGCACCCAAGTGCCTGAGGTCGCAACAATCGCCGGATTCGGCAGTAAACATTGCCCCCGTCTCCATATGGTTCTGTGGGAATAAAGTCCTAGCCCTACGGTGGTGTTCTGTCCTAGTGCCCCCCACTCCCTGGGTCTCCCCTAAATTGGTTGGATTGGTAGATGTATTTTTTATAGACTTTCCTTTATTTACTTTTTGCACACTTAATACTACTTATTGGCTCAAGCCACACGTGTACACCTTCCGAAAGGAGTCTCTGAGCCTCTTGAAAAGTATGTGTTTGGGACTTGTGACTCTAAGGGCACCAGTCCTCTGGTTTTCTAGCTAGGAAAAGACTGTTTTTAAGGTTAGTACCTTATTTATAAGGTTTTGTATGGTGGTTGCTACTACTATTCTCAACCTATTTGTTCTCAAAGTATTGATTACCTTCCTGGTTCTAATTCTTTATTCACTTGCTTTGCTACACTTACAGTACTTTGAAATATATGGCTAACTGTATCTATAATGTAAGTGTTAGTACAGTAGCAGAGTACACCAAAATCTATATAATACTAGTGAATGTGTTAGTTGCTATTTACTTTGATTTTTTCATTGATAAGAATGTGTCCTAAGGCCTAAACAAATAACTGTAGTTTTATATTAAGGGTCTTCTGTGTGTGTTTAACTGAACCCTTCACCACTCTCAGAACCTTATAAGTTTAATCAGGAGTTGGGCGGAGCGGTAAAAATGCGGCGTTAGCGTTATTACCGCTGCATTACCACTCTGCCCAATTCTGAGTTTGGGGGAAACTCAAAGCATTCACCTCCAGCTCTTAGGTGGAGGTGAATGCGCTGACGACGTTCTGTCCATTTTCGGTGCAATTACGGCTGCGCTAATTGCGCTGAAAATGCCCCATTGAGTCCCATGGACTCCAAAGAAATAGCCACTGCAACTTGTGTTCCTGCGCTAATAGCGCCGGACCAAGTTTCAGTAACGCTAATTGCTTTGGGCAGTCTCTCTGCGGATTTACTGCTGGGATACCACCCACTTCCTGAAAGAGCCTTGGTGTTCAGTCACACTACTGAGAGTTTGTCTAGACCTTATTGTTTGTCCCCGTACATCAGAATAGGGTGGCCTCTCAGTACCTGTCCACAGGGCTGATCCTGAAAATGCATTGTAACAATTGGTGCTGAGCAGTTAGGATATGGTGATTGGTACTCGTTAGGCTCAGTGGAGTGATCTTATAATGCTTTTTACACAGAACTCTTAACTTTAACAAGCTTACGCCTGTAAATTACTATTGCTGCTACAATTATGGAAACATGCGCTACGGAAACCTTATCTCTGTACAAAGTTGGTTTTCTGAGGAAATTATGCAGTGAAAAGGTTTCCCAACTTCGGCTAATAGAATGAATTAGTGCAGCAAATCTTAGAACACCAAACATGTAGGAAAAGTGCCTTTCCTGGGTCTAGCAATGTTAATGCTGGTGCAGGTCCCAGTGGTAGTGGGCCTGCAAATGTTACTAATAATGCTGATAGCGCAAGTGATGCTTTTGAAGATTAGTCCTCCTCTAATACTACAGTTTCTACTGCAAACACCTTTGATGCTGAACATGTGCTGAATCTTGAGAGAGAGAAACTTAGGATCAAATAAATGGATTTGAAGTACAAGTTGACTAAGCTGGGGTCTGAGAAAGAGAATGGCAGGGGTTTCCAGCTGGATCTTGTAAGACCGAATGGGGGCAGAAACTCCTCCCGGTGGTCTGGAAGTGGCTCTGTGACCTCCTCTCATCCTAGGTTCCCTATGGATCTGCTTGGGGTATATAATTTAAAGAATTACATCATAGAACATTTAATTGCTTTTGAATTTGCATGTGAAGTACAAGAGGTTGTTGATTCTGATAAACTTGCTTGGTTGCTTAGAAGGCTACCCCCTTACTGTTCCATTACAAAATTGACAAAAGCTGAGACAAAACATTTTAACAATGTAAAGCTGCCTCTTCTCTTAAAGTTTGGGAAGACTCTTGCCTAATACTTAGAGTGGTTTAGAGACCATAGAAAGAAGAAGAATGTCACTTGAGTAACCTACGTGAATGACTCCCTCAAAAACATATGTGAGTGGGTTGAAAGTCATAAGGAAGGGGTCTGCACCCTTGGGCTCTCCGCATATTTTGGACTACAACTCCCATCAGCCCTATCCAGCTTAGTTAATGGTGAGGATTAATGGAGGTTAATGGAGGATCAGGTTGTAGTCCAACACAGCTGGACAGCTGCAGGTTGCAGACCCCTTTCATAAGGTACTGTGACAAATCCCAGAATATGGTTAATATTTCGGAAGGGGGAGCCCCTTTCCATGAGGCCACTGATATGAGGCTGCTACCCTATAGTGCCCCTGGGGGCGGTGCTCAGTGGGAGGATCTCATGGGAGGGGAACCCCCTTTGGGACCAATGACGACCACATCAGGTGAACGCAGTACTTCATACAACAACCACACAGAGACATAGAGACATTTACTGACGTGTTGACCAGACTCTTGAGAAAAAATACTGGACAATCCTTAGACAAAAGATCAAACACGTTCGCTTGTTACCTCTCCTTGTCCTCACCAGGTCCTATCACCTTAGTACTTTTAACATATAGGTACTAAGTCTCCACACAATAACCATCATTACACCAAAAACAATTCACAATTTTATTTCATATACATCACACATCGTCATATCACCATCTAAAACAATGTAAAATTGCAAAAATTCCTAAAAACCTTTGACAACCATTATCATAAAATACAATTACAAACCATAATAAAAACCAGTGTTGTGCTCAACCCTGTAACATCCTGCCTATACAAAACTAGATAATGTACAGTGCCTTAAAGGACATCACTATGCCTAAAGAAAACACAATGGTCAATAGCTCACGGGTTCCCTTTACATAATTGATACCTCATGCCATTTACTAAGTACATTCATACCCCTTTCGGTGCTACCATGGGGTTAGTCTCAACTGAATTTAAAATGCTCTTTAAGTATTGTCACTAACTTACAATACTCTTCACTTGCCCAACATGTTTCGTTCGACAATTAAGTTCCATATAATACTCCAGAACTTCATCAGGGGGACCATCTGTACCCTTAAACCTTCTCTCGTATTCTATGGTTGGTTCAACACTACTAAACACTTAACTTTAGGTGACATTCAAATACTAAAACTTTAAATATACTTCACACAATTCTTGACCTGGGGAGACACAATGTGGGAAAATAACAAGAAACAATAATCAGTAATATATAATTTACTATTGTTCTACCTAGTTAGTACCTGTGTTTACTAAACTAAGGCTTACCGTGTCACATCTCAAACAAAAGTCGCTTGACAACGGTTAATTAGGGGAGGATCCCAACATCTATGTCGGACCACTCAATACCTGGAAAAACACAAACAGAAAAAACTATCAAGCGGTATACAATCTATGTATGAAGCCACTTCTCATCCCATCACTGTCAGGGTATGTTCGCTACTGGACCTCATCCTCATTTCAAATCATCGTTCTTTAATTTATTGTGTCTTCTCAAACAGTGGACTCCCACCTGTCTGAGCTTTCAGTGCTAGTAACCTTGCTGTTATCTCCCTCCATCGCTCTTCAATTCAAACAACCATATCTCACATTAAAGGTTGCATACAAGGTACACTTTTTTATGGGGCCGAGTTCCGTACCCTGCGCAGTGACAAAAGGAAAACATCTGTTACCTCATCTCCACGAGGATCGTACAGTCCATTGCACATCCGAACGTAACCCGACGTCAGCTTTCTTGCTAGCTTGTGCGAGTAAACAAAGCCTCTAACTCCTGTTACGGCAATCCGTTAGCGCCGCGTCTTATTATTCACCGGGTGGACTTCTACAGTGAAACAAGAATAACACGCCCTCCGTAAATCACACGCGGGCGTTGTGGTCACCACGCTCAGTATGCTTCTGCTCTCTGTTAGCCAAACCTCACGGGATTCACTTACCTACTACTCATACTGTGGAAACACCGTCTGTTTCATCTTGTCTTCGAACATAGTGTACGCTACCGATACTGGTGGAGAGGTTATCTCATTATCGCTGCAGCATCACGTGACGACTTCCGGAATCATTACACGTAATACGCCCTAAACGAAAACATCACGTGAGTGTTTCCGTATCGATACGTGTGTCGCAACACGTCTTGCTCACCTTTCGCGGAACATTAACTTGTTCCTGCCCTCACGAAAACACAATTTCGCCAATCATGAAAAAAATGTGACTTTAGTGCTCACCTCTCTGCACCAGGGTAGAGCACCTGTATTTTATTCACTGGGCTCCATTGGGAAAGTGATGTACGATCGTTCGGGGTCTTATTACCTGTTCCAATCTCCAGTGTTCGTTTAAAAATGTGTTAAACTACAAACTAGAACCTCACCATGTCTTAAGGTCTCCTGTCACTAGTCCACCAGTTTGAGTAAAGATGGAATAAACCACTGCTATATTAACTGTCATATGGTCACTATGTAGGTCTATGCGAAAGCAGGGTCACCTCTCACTATGCACTATCGTAAAAGCAGCCATAATCAGTTTGAGTAAAGATGGAATAAACAACTGCTGTATTAACTGTCATCTGTTCACTATGCAGGTCTATGCGATAGCAGGGTCACACTTCACTAGGCCCTATTGTCAAGCAGCCATAATCAGAATTTCCAATTACCTATTTCATTAAGTCCTGTGGTGGCTGAGTCTGTCAAAAAGATCAGCCATTGTTCTTTATACTGCAATTTCGTTAAGTCAGCATCAGAATTATTGGTTCTTTCAGATTGCCACAACACTGTCCATTTCAATTCCTCTACATTATGACCCATTATAATAAAGTGACTGACCATCGGAGCTAGCATGTTCTGATTACAGATGCAACTTCTATGTTCACCTATTTTTGTGGTCACTCTCCGTTCTGTCATGCCAATATAAATTCTCTGGCATGGACACCATACTGCATAGATTACATGCGTCGAGTTACAATTCGTAAACTTAGTCTGCTGCCACAATTTTGGAAGTTTCAAGTCCACCTCTTTTGTTCTGCAAGTGTATTTACAATTTACACATTTGCCACACGGGGAATGTCCTACTAATGTAGGTAAACCCCAGGATTGTGTAATGCTGATTTGGTCCTTCGATTTCAAGGCAATGTCATTTTTAGTTAGCAGTACTTTCAAATTCGGCGCTCTCTTGTATGCACATAAAGGCCTTTATAGTGGGCTTTCAACCCCTGCAAGTATGTGCCATTCGTTTTAATGATTTTGATAACTTCATTAGTTCTTTCATTGTAAGTAGTACTTACAAACACAATCTCACTTTGTCATGACTTTTCGGATGATATTCTAGTAGTGCATTCCGGTGATTATTAATCGATCTTTTATAAGCTCTTTTAACGATTTTCTTGGGATACTCCCTTCTTAACAGTTTAATTTTCAATTGTTCATCTTCTTCATGGAAAGTTGAATTCAATGTGCTATTTCTTTTTAACCGAAGGAATTGCCCAAACAGTGAGTTTTCTCTTGTATGCCTGGGATGAAAGCTATTAAAACACAACAAGGCATTTTTATCAGTTTTTTTGTGAAATGGTTTCACTTGTAATATTTTCTGTACACTATCAACCCAGATCGTAATGTCCAAGAAGTCAATCTTCTCTGAACTATGGGTCCAGGTAAATTTTAAATATCTATTCTGTCGGTTAATCCATTCAAAGAACTCTAAAAAGGAGCTCACAGTGCCTTCCCATATCAACAAGATGTCATCAATGAATCTACGCCATAAGGCGATTTTAGAAAAAAATGGGTTGGTGGTCTGGTAGATATGTTGTATTTCAAAGTTTTCTACATAGAGGTCAGCAGCCGTTGGTGCCACTGGCGAGCCCATGGCTGTGCCATGAATCTGATGGTATAATTCATTGTTGAATATGAAATCATTTTCCGTTAGCGCCATCACCGCGCACCACAGAATAAAACTGTTTGGTGTCACTCCTGTAGTCCTCTTAGCTAGTAATACATTTTCAAGTACCTCTAGTGTATCGTGTTGGGGTATGCACGTGTATAACGCGACTACATCTAGGCTAACTAACAGATGGATTTCAGGATCGAAAGTCATATGTTCAATGGAATTTATAACCTCTGTTGTATTTTGTATGTATGAAAACATCTCCAACACGAATGGTTTAAGGAATTTGTCTGCACATTTTGCAAGTGGTTCCAACAGCGACCCAGTACCTGAAACAATTGGACGACCCGGGGTTGTAAGTAGTGATTTGTGAATTTTGGGCAAGGTGTAAAATTTCATAACAGAAGGTCTTGATACAATGAGGTATTCATATTCTTGTTTACAGATCCATTCTCTCATGAATGCCTTCTCTACTTTGTCTCTAATCAGACTAGATAGTCTTCCAGACGGGTCATCTGTTAACTTCCGGTAATAAGAATCCTCGCCAAGTTGTCGTTTGCATTCTGTAATATAGGCTTCCCTATCTTGAATCACCACTGCACCTCCTTTATCTGCCTTGCGTATGATGATACTGTGGTTTGTGGCCAATGACTTTATAGCTTTTTTCTCCTCATTACTCAAATTTTGAAATTCGGAAGGAACACTCTCATTCTCCATTTCACGAAGATCATGCCATACTCGTCTAGCAAACATTATAGCCTCAGGTGTGTAGCTAGCTACAGGAGGATCAAAATTTGATTTTTTCCTTAGTCCAATTTCATTCTCAGTTCTTTCAAATTCTTTATCCAAAAAA
This sequence comes from Ambystoma mexicanum, assembly GCF_040938575.1. Lineage (NCBI taxonomy): Eukaryota > Metazoa > Chordata > Amphibia > Caudata > Ambystomatidae > Ambystoma > Ambystoma mexicanum. Next base: position 318,091,854 of record NC_090926.1, on the reverse strand, counting down.
TACTCTTTCAAATGAATCTTCCGTATTAAAAGTTCAATCTCAGTTCTAGTCTGAAACTTATTGTAATGTGTGGTAGGGACAAATCCTAGACCATGGTTCAAAACTCTCTTCTCAACAGTATTAGGAGTATATTTAGATAAATTAACTAGTAGGGATGGTTGCTCCGAGTTCTGCGCTCTTCTGACTCCCACTCGTTCGCTATCTCTCGCTCCTCCAAAAAAAAAAACGTGGAAGTGGAGGGTTGTTGTTGTTGTGGTTGTGGTCCTGAGTTATATTGATTGTTCATACAACCTCTGCGTTGTGCGCGCCTATTTCGATAGTTCCCTCTTTGTTGCCGACCTCTGTTTCTATATGGTCTCTGGCCTTGTCCACTCTGAAAGCTACCGTCGTTAGAACTGCCCGAGCTGTATGAAGTATGCCCTTTCCTGTTTTGTCTCTGTTGGCCATATCCTCTTTGTTGTTGTTGTTGTACTCCTTGAGGTACATAACCATCTTTAGTATATTGATAAGCTCCTTCATGTGAAAAATGTATCAGGTCTTTTTTCATCCATGCAATTCGGTCTTTCGTACAGAAACTTTTAAAGTCCTTCATTTCTCGTGTCATCTCCTCTAGACGTTTTTTGTATGTGTCTAATGGTACCAATTTCTTGATGGCTTCTCCCATTGTCTCTAAGTCTCCTGTGATCTTTAATGTAATTTCTCTTGCTGTGTCAATTATCAGAATTACCGAGTCTCTGCCACATTTATTGGCTATGTAACTCCACTGGATGACGAACTCCTTGTTGTCCAGAAATAAACGTGGTTCATTCCGTACGATCAGCCCAGTAGGTAGGGTACCTGACCCTAGGTACTCAATCTTGATGGATCCATGTAATTCCGTACGTATTTACCTCTTTTTCATTTGCACTAGTTCATCCCATTTACTCAAGTTCACAGCCAAAAGAACGCAGTACTTCCACCAATCCCTAGATCCCCTTTCCACCGCATTTCTCTTATCTCCTTCCTTCATACCCAATGCAACCACCACGGAGCCGACAACTGCACAGCCTGCAGACACAGGTACACAGGTAGTTGGGAAGACGGTGGTGGCTCAAGCAAGTTGTGGCACGAATTGGAAAACAGGGTCTGGGAACAAATACAAGAAAAGGGAAGCAAAGAAGTACTCAGAGTTGTACTACGGCTTGGCAGGAGAGTGAAACAAACCTTGGGAAAGCCAAACTAAGGTCAGATTTGCGAGTCTGGGACTCACACCCAAATAAAGAGAACTGGGACTTGTTAAACCATTCTTATAGTACTTGGCAGGTTAGTGAACCAAGCCTGTATCACCCAACACAGTCTGGGAAACCTCCAGGCTAATCCTCTCCGTCGCAGTACCTGGTGAGAGGGAACCAGGTCTGCCTACCATGGTTAAGGACCCACCACAGCCTCAGAAGCCTCCAGGACAATCTTCTTTGTCGCAGTGCCTGGTGAAAGAGAACCAGGTCTGCCCACCAGGTTCAGAGACCCGGTGCAACTTGGGATGCATCCAGGCTATTCTTCTTCGGCGCAGTGCCTGGTGAGAAAGAACCAGGATTGCCAACCAGGTTCTGGAACCTCTGATTGAACTGTATTACAAGCCTGAGAAGGGCTGGGGAAGGGAGACATTCCCCCACCAATTGTGGAGTTGAAGCAGAAGCCTGAGAATGGCTGAGGAAGGGAGACATTCCCCCAACAGTGGCGGAGTAATTGAGACCACACAGAGAACACTACAATTCTAAGAACTGCCTTTTGTCAAAGGGAAGGAAGTCATCCCTCTGGACCAAGAAGACATAGTTTTGATTTAGTTAGCTTAGTGTGTTAGTGATATATTTATGTGTTTGACACTGGACGGTGGAACATTTTACTTTGGACATTCTGACACTAGTTTTTGCAGTTAAGGCAGGGAAACCCCTCTTAGAGTTAGGGAAAGATAGGGTTTTCTTTTCCTTTTTATCTTCTAATAAACGTGTATAACCAAATCTGTTACCCCTTTGTGTCAGTCTTATTTCTGCACCCTTACAGCACCCACTTTTGAAGGTATGATGAATCTTGTCATGCTTGAACATATTTTTGCTTTTTGTTTCCCAAATCTCAAGCAACATTTAGCAGATTCTGACTATTGCTGCCGACCTATGTGTTTCCATAAGCAGCTCCTCATACGTTAGAGGGGAAGAAGCAGAAAAAGAAAGAGGGAGGTATTGATCAAATTGGATCCTATAAGAGTAGTGGGGATTCCCATCCCAAACAAGAGACCAGTCACAATAAGCCTCCCTACTTCCGCAGCATCTTGTGTCACCTGTGGAGCAAGTGATCACGTTAAGGGGCACCCAGATCTAATGATAAGACCGTGGGGATCCACTCTGGTAATCGGGCCTTCCCTTATGATGTACTGATAGATGGAAGTGCTATGAGGGACACTGAGGAAAATCGAAGTGTGGTGTATTCCACCTTGGTAAACCAAGGAGAGCTCGCCTGAGCTCGTCTTAGGCTGAAGTTGGCTGAAGGTTACCCTCAGAGGTTTTCGGCCTGTTACTTTAGTTGTAAATGGAGGAGTAGTCCGGAGTCCTGTGAGTGTTCGGAGCCAGGTCTCAGATAGAGTTCTGCTCGGAAATCGCCTGAAGGACTTTAGGTCTTGTAGGGGATACAGCAGAACAACACAGTACTAGGTCTCAGATTAAAAGGTCTGCCTCTGCCAAGCCAAAGTCCATGCCTATGCCAAAGGGGTAACCCAAGGCAAAGGAGTTGAAAAATCCAAAGAGAAACAAGGGGAGGATATCCATGTTTCAGATGCTTGTGGGTCTGCTTAGAATCACATGCTGTGCATTAGTCTGACATCTAGTGGTAATCGCAGAGTATTGCATCTTTTTTTCGAAGATCGAAAGGGACGTCAGCATGACTGTAACACTATCCCTAACGTGACGTGTAGTGTACCCAAAATCCCTCACGCGTCGAAGTTCCACCAGATTGTTTTTTTCCGCCAACCTAGTTGGTCGCTTATGCAGAGCTTTTAAGAGTTTATATTACTATATCTATTCCCACGGCCTACGGTCGTTTAGTCATTTTCTACCACCATCTCGACGGCTGTATCGTCGGTTTCCTGCTGCCGACACCTACTTATAGAACTGCTTGGTGACTGTTGACCGTGTGGCCTTGTCCCTCAGGCCTGGCGTTTACAGTAGGGAGAGTGCGGCCCTGTTTTTCTTTCTCCTCTCTGTGAATGCATTTCTTTCACCCCTCTCCTTCTCTTCTATGTCTGGCTGCTGCTACCCTCTGCTATGGAGAGGACTCCTTTTAAGTTCTGCCCGTCTTGTAACAGCAAATTTCACTGGGAAAGACACTCATCACCATTGCAACAAGCGTCTTCCTCGTGACCACGATGAGTGCTCCTGTATGGCCTGTAAACTCTTTCGGCCTAAAATGCTGAAAGACAGGCGGATTAAGTGGTGGGCGGCCTACGCTATGCAGGCCGAAAACCTTTCACCTGCCATAATTTCGGACGAGGAATCCGTCGGCAGCCATGGCTCTGTTTTGGAAGCAATCAACCTTTCCGCGGAGCCTACGCGCTTCCATGTGTCCGTCTCCTGCCCTGATATGCAGGCCGTCGGCACTGTTATGGGGAAGTCGCACCCCGGCAACAAGGGCACCCACGCACAACACATGTACTTAAGCTAACAACCGATAAGGCCTCTTCTACAGGGTCGTCGAAGACCTCAAAGCCTACAGGGCTGCCCAAAATTTCGGCGGTGCCTTCCGAACCTCACGGTTTGGTGCCCTCCACGCAACCGCACTCGTGGCATGCAAATGGCCGTAAAGTTTCCTCTGGAACAGGCGGTTCTTTTAAAACTCCCAATACCGTCGACCTCCCGTCCAAAGGCGCTGGAACGTCGAAGGACTCAGTGGTGTTGCTGACCGCGGCAGCGTCTACAGGCGCTTCGGAACCCTCTACACCGTCAATAGGGCTTCCCAACATTCGCAAGAAGCTTTCGGTTACCGTTACTGTGGCCGGGGACTCTGGAGAGGCCTCCTCTCCCCGAGACAGCTATTCTGAGGACCCCAGACTTTTCTAAGGCCTTACATAAGGCTTCACCCCCTTCTATGCGCCCTGACCCTTAGGCTTCCTCTGTATGGACCTGGAAGAGGTTTAAAGAGTGTATGGCTAAGATGGCTGAGTTCATTGACCTTTCAGACCAGTATGACAATGCCTTGAAGAGACATAGGGAAGTAGACTTATGCCCCATCCCCTCTAAAGCTCGGAAACTTCCCTCCCCTGGTGCCCAGTTTGCCTCCTTGGAGTAACCACAGGAACACGATAATATCATCTTTGGGGACGACCCAGAGTATCCGGCTCAGGATGTTTCTTACGAAGGTTTTAACCTTTATGACCAAGACCCAGTCTGTCAAGACCCAGACTGGGATCAGGCAGAGGACCAGAGCTCGTGGCCCACACCGCCACTTAACACGGACCCCAACGTCATCTGTCTGGATCCCCCTACAACCCCTCTGCTTAGAGGTTTGTCGTCAATTGACGACCAAATGCTGTTTAAAGCCATCTTAATAAGAGCAGCCAACCATTGTAAAATTGCTACACACAAAGCCGCTCCTGACTCAGACTTTGTGGAGGACATGTTCAAGGAGAAGACTCTGCTTTGCCAAGCCATTCCCTTATTAAATTCTATTAAAAGACGCCTGGCTCCTTCCTTACTGTCCCCTTCTCTTACACAGGCAGTTAATACCCATGCAGAGAAATTGTTTCGCCCAGCGCCCTCTGATCCCCTCTACATTAGGGGTCATGCCACACCAGACTCCTTGGTCATATAAACCGCTCGCAAGCGGGCAGGGGTACCACTGTCCTCGGCAGAATCCCCTCCAAACAAGGACTGTAAAAAATGTTATGCCCTTGGTAACCGCATCACCGCCTCTGTAGCCTACTCCACGAGGATTGCCAACACCACGATCCTTGCGAGCTACAGTGATGTTCAGTGGGGCCTAGTACAGGCTGGCCTTCAGGAGGTTCCAGAGCCTACCCAATCATGCCTGCTGGTGGTCGTGGCTGAAGGCAGACAAGTGACCCAGAATTTCCTGAAAAACATTCTGGACTTGGCTGAAACTGCTGGACGCACCCTTGCCCAGGGAGCCCTACTCAAGCGGCAAGGCTGGTTGAAGAACTCCAGGTTCAAACCCCGAAATACAAGCCTCCTTAATTAAAGCCTGTGGAGGAACCCAACCTTTTCGGGAAGGCGGTTGACGACACCCTGGAAACGGCAAAATAAAGAGCACAAGACTTTAAAGTCACTTTGCGAGATTACGGCTAAACCCTTTCACCAGCGGAGCGCTCCTAACGCCAGCCGGTCCTTTCCTGGCCAATCCTTCTCCATCTCGCCCAAGGTTACTATGGCTCGGGGATGTCTCCTGGTCCTCCTGTCAGGGCTCCTCTGGCAACTTCCAGTATCAGCAAAGAGGCTCTCGTAGGGGCAAAGGCAGAGGTAGAAACTCTGCTCCAAGAGGCTCCTCGGCCTCCACCTCCAAGTGACTCACTGATACAGATCCCCTCCATGCTTCCCCGGTCGGGGGTCGCCTAGCATCATTTATCCACGCCTGGGAGGGGATCACTTCAAATCTGTGGGTACTAAAGACAGTTGCCCACAGGTACTGTATCGAGTTTGTCCGACCAGCTCGCTACCACCCAGCAAGAAGCAGACACCTGTCGCCAGAACACCTGCGCATGCTGTTGGAAGAAGTTCAGCTCCTGCTGGAAACGGGCACCATCGAAGTCGTCCCCCTTCTCCAGGTAAACAAGGGTATTTATTCAGTGTACTTCCTTGTACCCAAATAGGATCTCATCATGCGCCCTGTTTTAGACATGCGCCCTGCGAACAAGTATGTCAAACCTCAAAAGTTCAGGATGAAAACCCTTCAGGAGGTAATCCCCCTGCTTTAGCAGGGGGATTACAAGGCCACATTGGAAATGAAAGATGCATACTTCAATGTTGCCAACGCACAGAAAGTACCTGAGGTTCATGATAGAGGATACCCACTATCAGTTCAAGGTTCTCCCCTTTTGCATTGCCTCAGCCTCAAGGGTGTTCACAAAGGTACTGGCGGTATTAGCTGCTCACCTGCACAGGCAGTCAATCCCAGTCTATCCCTACCTCGACGACTGGCCCAGAACAGGGGATTTGTACGGAGCATGCCAGACAAATACCTAGAAGACAGTTGATCTCCTCTTCAACCTAGGATTCTCTATCAGCGAAAAGAAATCCAGCCTGACCCCCTAGCCAGGTCAAACAGTTTCCACGGGCTCTAATTCGAACACAAGACAGGCTCAACTTCCCCTCCAACAAGAGGGTCCAAAACATGCTGTTCCAGGTCCCTCACTATGTTGCCAGTCACCTGTGACCATACGCAAAACCATGCGACTGCTGGGGATGATGGCTTCCTGCATCTTCCTAGTTCCTCACGCTCGTCTGCGCATGCGCCCCATGCAATAGTGGTTCTCGAGCAAATGGTGTCAGGCCAGCGGCCATTGGGACGATCTTGGCAGCCCTCATTCAGTCTCTGCAGTGATGGTCAAAGGAGAACCTTCTGCAGGGAAAAACCTTCACCACCCACGCAGTAGAGGCCACTCTCCCCACAGATGCATCTCTGTCAGGGTGGGCGGCTCACCTCCTTCAACAGACAGTGCATAGCGTGTGGTCTCCAGCAGTAGCGTCCAATCACATCAACCTGTTCGACTGCTAGCAGTGTTCAAGGCCCTGAAGGCTTTCCAGATACACCTGCAAGGGAATACAGTTCTAGTCCTCACGGACAGTACCACAGACATGTACTACTTGAACAAACAAGGGGGCACTCACTCTCTAGGGCTATCCAAACTGTCTCAGAACATCTGGAAGTGAGCACTCAAACACAATATGTTCCTCCTTTCACAACACGTTCCAGGGGAACTCAATCTTCTGGCAGTCATACTCAGCAGAGATTTCCCCATACCCGTAGAGCACGAGTGACAGCTACTAGAGGACATTTTACTTTGCAGAATGGGGCTTTCCAGATATCGACTTGTTCACCACTCTGGAAAATGCCCAATGCCCAGGCTACGCCTCCAGATACCCACAGAACCACTCTGAGGGGAACGGTCTCTGGATAACATGGTCCAGGAGATTTGCCTATGCTTTCCCTCCCCCGATTCCCCTTCTCAACAGGATAGTGCACAAGATGCACCAGGAACCAGTCACGATGATCCTGGTGGCCCCCATGTGGGCCTGCCAGCTTTGGTTCTCCCATCTCATGATAATGTCAGTCTCACCCGAAGGAAACTGACATGGCCTTACAAAATGCTGTCCCAAGATCAGGGACTGACACTACATCCATGTCTCCAAAAACTCAACTTAGCAGCCTGGCTCCTGAAGTCATAGGGTTTGGGCACCTTCAACTCCCCCAAAGATGCATGGACATACTCAGGGAGGCACGGAAACCTACCACCAGCCATTGCTACTCCAGTAAGTGGAAGCGCTTTGTTACCTGGTGTAATACCAAGTGTGACAATCCTATTGATTGCTCACCTAAAGACATTGGGCCTCATTACGGGTCTGGCGGTAGCCATGCCGGTAAAACCGACAGGCTGCCGCCGGACCCGTGGTGAATTACTGGCGCCGGACTTGCCGGCATTACCAGGGTTTTACAGCCCTGATGGACCGGCAAATCCGGCACCAGCAATTCTGTAAATCCCCATTCCCGTGGAGTTCCAGAGGACTCCACAGGAATGGGGACCGCGGAAACACTGTCACCATGTCGTAATGGTGCCGGTGTTTCCGTGCATCTTTGAGGGCGGGTGCCGACCTGGCGGCGGGACAGCACCCACCCACAGGACTCGTGGATTGCCGGTCTGGAAAACAGCGCCGGTACGGCCCTACCAGCGCTGTTAATTTTGGACCAGCAAACCTGTAATGAGGGCCATTGTCCTTTACCTAACTCACCTGTTAGATTCAGGACTGGTTTTCAATTCTCTAAGGGTCCACTTAGCCGCTCTTTCGGCATACACCACGTCTCAGAGCAAGGCTTTGTGGTGGAAGATTCCTGTGATGGAGGGTGTAAAGAGACTTTATCCCCCTATCTCCAACCCAGCCCCCGGATGGGACCTGAACGTGGTCCTTACCAGACTAATGGGACCCCCCTTTGAACCATTGCTCAAGGCTAGCCTTAAGACACTGACCTACAAGACTGCCTTCCTAGTGCCCATCACCTCTATAAGGAGAGTTAGTGAACTGCAGGCCCTTTCAGTTCAGGGCCCCTTCGTTGCGATTCACAAGGACAAGGTGGTTTTGTGCACACACCCACGTTTTGCGCACATATTTATCTCAAAGTTCTATGTAAACCAGTCCATATAACTGCCCACCTTCTTCCAAAGCCCCACTAATGTGGCAGAAGTGAGCCCTCAAACACTAAATATGAAGAGAGCAGTAATTTACTATCTGGAAAAGACAAAGCCACTAAGAAATACAAACCAGTTCTTCGTATCAGTGGCAGCTGGTAGATAAGGGGAGCCTGTCTCTAAGTCAGCTATTTCCAAGTGAATCGTAAAATCATGTTGCACTCTTGCCAAGAGAGATCTACCCTTCATGCCTAGAGCTCACTCGGCTCTAGGCACAGGAGCTACCATAGCATTCATTGCAAATGTTCATTTAGATTCCATTTGCAAAGCAGCAACCTGGAGTTCTGTGCACACTTTTACACAGCACTACTGCCTAAATACACTCTAGGTATGATTCTGAGGTGGGATAAGCATTTCTGGGTACTGCTCGCTAGCATGCACAGCATGTGATTATAAGCAGATCCACAAGCATCAGAAGACATACATTAATCACCGTAATCATATTTCTGATGATTGCATCTGCTTAGATTCACATACGTCCACCCCTCCTCCCCTCTTGGAGTAGAAGGAACATAGGCTTCTTACACCTTCTCTCTTCTGTATTCGCTCACGCAGACTATAAGGCTCCCTCACAGCAGAAAATAACCGGTGCAACCTCGACGTGTGAGGGATTGTGGGTACCCGACACGTCACGTTAGGGATAGTGTTACAGTCATGCCCATGTCGACGTCCCTTCCGTTCTTCGAAAAAAATATGCAATACTCTGCGATTACCACTAGATGCCAGACTATATGCACAGCATGTCAATCTAAGCAGATACAATCATCAGAAATACGATTACGGTGAGTAACGTATGTCATTTTTACTGGCCTTAGCTGGAGCTCCTGGTAGAAAACTACTGCAAGAGGTGCACCGCTTGTCAATTATTTGTCAAAAGTAGAGCACAGATCCGAGCTCCTTTGGTAACAGTACCAGCAAGGGATATAACATTGGATTGGAGATGGTTGGATTAGACATTGTTAGTCTCTTAGACCCTCCTACATCCTCTGGCAGTTAGTTTACATTGGTGTTAATTGATCATGCCACTAGATATCCAGAACCCATCCCACCACTCAAGACAGTGATTGCCAAGCCAGTTGCTAAAGCTCTACTAGGTATTTTATTTTACCAGGGTTGGTTTTCCAAAGGAAGTTGTGTCAGACAGAAGCACTAACTTCATGTCCAACTACATGCAAGCAATGTGGAAGGAATGTGGAGTTTCTTATACGTTTTCCTCAGCATTCCATCTTAAAACTAATGGACTTTAAAAAGCATGATTGGAGCTCTTGACAAGGAAGGTGGACCTTCTCCTACAATGTCTTTTATTTGCATGGAGAGGTGCCACAGTAAAGGGTTGGCATTAGCCCCTTTGAACTTCTCTTTTGCCTTCCAGTCAGAGGCTCTTTGACTCTGGTGAAGGAAGATTGGGAAACAGCTTACACTTCACCCTTATGGAGCATGTATGTTTACATTGAGAAGGAGAATGGCTCTGCTGATGGTTGAGGCCAATTAAAAGCTACGGGCTGGTCAATCATTGATAAAAACAGTGGTACGACCAAAAAAACGCCCCTGTTAATTTTTCTCCTGGCCAGGAAGTACTGATCATGAACCCCTCTGATCATGAACCCAATAAGGCCTAGAGATTTATATGACAACTGGTGAGGGTCTTAGATGGCCAACTAGTTTGTCCTAAGGCCTAAATAAATAATTGTATTTGTGTACATTCTGCCTAGCTTGTATTATTAAGAGTGCTCTGCGTCTGTTTAACTGAACCCTTCACCACGTTCACGCCCTCCAAATTATAAGCCTTGCTCTTCAGTCACACTACGCAGATAGAATTTGGCTAGACCTTAGTGTTTGTCCATGTTCATCAAAATAGTGTGACCTCTTAGAATCCGTCCACAGGGCTGATTCTTAAAATCCAGCTTAACCTTTTCCAACATCGAGAAGTTTGTTAGTGCTGAATGATTTGTTTGTGGGGTGATTTTTCTTGTTTAAAAATGTTTTTGACTTTTTTTTTATAACAAAACTTTATTCGCTCATCATTGTTCACAAATACAATTAGCTTTGCATTTGCATAGATTCTTTTTGCACAGCTCAGTTCCATTCAACATTGCATACAGTGGTAACTTCAACACCTCCCCACTCAAACTCCCCCAACCAGTCCTATGAGAGCAGCCCCTTATATATATCCTCTCTTCTTTGCCTCAGTCCTCTTCCTCCTCTAATATCCCAAGCATCCTCAGTCTATTCGGGATGTAGGGGTGTGTAATATCGTTGAGTGCATAGGTAAGAAAGGGTGACCAAACTTGACTAAGTTTCCTCAATGACCCACGTACTATCGGTCATTTTCTCAGATTGCATAGTACAATTGTATAATGGGTGTTGATTCCTTCTGTTTCCATTGTTCTGCTATGCAACACTTTGCTGCCATCATTACGTTTGCCCATAGTGTTCCAGCACTTCCTCCCAGTCTCTGTTCCCCGTCGGGCAATATGCTCAGGAGCGCCATCGCTCCATCAAGTTCCATATCAACTCCTAATATCCCGACCACCTTTGACTTCACCTCCTGCCAAAAGTGCTTAAGCTGCAAGCATCCCCACTAAATATGTTACACTGTTCCCACTTCCCCACATCCCTTCCAGCAGACTGCCAACGCTGATTTGTACATTTTATGGCGTTTCTCTGGGGTGTAGTACCATTGGTGTAGCAGCTTGGTTTGTAGTTCACAATGCTTTACTGAGGTATATGGGCAATACCAACCCTTTAAGGCTTTGTTCCATTCCTTATCCATGAGCACCCTTCCCAGTGTCTTCTCCCATTTGCTCCTCAATACTCAATCTCCCCACTCCTCTCATAGATGGCTGAGATCAGCCCCCTGTTGTTTTTGGTAGAGGACATTAGCTTCTCACATTCTGTCTGTTCTCTTGTGGCCCCTTCCATTATTGCGGGGGCTTCCGCCTAATGTCTTATCTGTTGATAGGCAAATGGGTCCCCCTTTCTAAGGTCTAGCTCCATACAGCAGTTTTCGAATTACCTAAACTGATTTCCTTCATAAAGATCTCAGATTTCCCTCATCCCTTCACGCTACCCATCGTTTAAACCTATTGTAATACATTCCTGGCGAGAAAGCAGGATTACCAAAGATAGGTGTTTGCGGCGATGGCCATGGTGCCAACTTAAATCTCCTATTTAATTGATCCCAGATCGTCAGGGTGTTCCTTCTGAATGGGTTTTCCATGAGCCCTTCTGGCCTGTCCTCCTTTCTCATCCCCGGCATTTTCCAAAGACGTTCTCCCGCCACCTCTTGTTCCATATTCACCCAGTGATTTTGGTTATCTGCCCTCCCCCACTCCGCCATAACTCTTAGTTGTGAAGTCTGAAGATATTTTAACATATTGGGGCAGCCCACTCCTCCCTGGGTCGTATTTCCAAATAGGATTCTTCTCCCTAACCACAGCTTTTTCCCATTCCAAATAAAACCCACAATGCTCTCCTGGATGTCTTTCATCAGTTTCCCCGGCACAGGCAGGGAGATTGCCTGGAAGAGATATAGCAGACGAGGGAGTATGTTCATTTTGACAGCGGCTATCCTTCCTCGCCATGATATGTACAGCACTTTCCATCTTGCAAGGTCCACTTTGATTTCTTTCCCTAGCGGCGGGTAGTTTGCCCCGATTATTTATTTTGTGGCAGTCGTCGGGTTCACCCCAAAGTATCTAACCGGTCCTGTTGCCCACCTGAACGGGGTATTATTTTCGAATTGTTTCCGTTCCCTCTGCCGACCAATAAGTTTAAGATCTCTCATTTTGAATATTTCACTTTGAATCCGGCAACCTCAGAGAAGGCCCTTATCTCTTCCATTATTGCGGGCAGTGATGTCTCCGGTTTGGTGACCATCAGGACCATGCATCAGCAAACAAGACGATTTTGTGGTGTGCCTTCGCCCACCTGACCCTCGCACCTCTTTGTTCTCCCTTATCTGCTGCGCAAAGGGTTCCATCACCAAAGTGAAAAGCAGCAGGGAGAGTGTGCACCGTTGCTTTGTTCCTATTCTTATCGAGAACAGACTGGTAAGCCCCCCATTCACTTTGACCTTGCCTTGGGGATTCTGATAATTTGCTTGTATCATCCTCAAAAGTTCGGTCCCACTCCCACCCTCCTGAGTGTTTGTTCTATGAAGACCATATTGACGATGTCGAATGCCTTCTCGGCATCTAACATTAGCAAACATATGGGCTTAGCGCTACCCCCCTTCCAGCCTTATCGATTATTTGTCGGACCCGCCTTATATTGTCGAACGTGTTCTGACCCTGAATTAACCCTGTTTGATCCTGCGCTATTAGATCCAGGAGTACTCCTTCCAACCTTGGCGCTAGTACCCTTGTGTAGAGTTTTGCGTCTACATTATTGAGTGCTGTCGGGCGGTATGAGAAACATAGGTGTGGGTTCTTTCCTGGCTTCGGGATGAGAGCGATGTGCGACATGTTCATGGATACGGATATCTCCCCTTTCTCTCGGAGGTCATTGAATACCTCCATCAGACCTTTGGCTAGTAGTTTGCTATATGTTGTGTAGAATGCTGCCGTTAGCCCATCCGCCCCCGAGCTGCACATAAATGAATACATATAAGAAATGCATCATGTTTTGGTGTCAGGTTTCTGTATTAATAGGGAAAAATATGTGGCATTCCCACTGGGATCCTTGAAAGGGAAAGCTCAGGCAGACTTCCTGGAGGTGGGAATACAGTGGGAGAAGGAATCCTGGCGATACAGATCTGGATCTACGTGATCTTACCGAACCGAAAAGTTCGGCTCCCAAAAGTTAGTTTTCTTCTTTTTTCTTTTTCAATTTTCCACAAACATATATGTGGGGGGAGAGCCCCATAACACCCCCACCTTACCCCTATACATTTTCTATTCACTTTACCCCCCTCCCCCCCCACATATATATATATGCGGAAAATTGGGGGTCGAACTTTTGGGAGTAGGTCATTTTGTACAATACCTACAAATCCACCATAACACTGCAGACACATTCCAATACAACGTGGGAGGGGCAGTCAAAGACCTAGGGGACACAATTAAATTCTGGAGCAGGTAACCTCTCTCACTCATGGGGAAAGTAGCAGTTTGTAAGATGGTCATCCTACCCCTCATACTATATTTATTCACGAACATGCCATATATGTTCAGAACCCCCTTTTTCAAACAGCTGGATAGTTTGATCTCAGGGGTCCTATTGGCCAGGGGGAGGGGAAGGGTAGCCAAACTACCGAGGCATCACTTGGACGGCAGATTTTCCCTACCTGACTTTGACTTATATATCACATGGCCTCTCAGCTGCAGCACGCGACCAAATGGGATGCCCAGCCGGGAGGTTCGGACAGGCTTTTACTAGGCCCTGCCCGGCAACATCATACAGGGATAGAAGCGCTTTGGGGGGGACTGCAGGCAAATGTTATCACAACGGTGGTGCAACAGGTATGGAGAAGAGCAGGCCTCAAACTGAAACTGGGGTAGGGGTATAGTCCAGAAATACCACTCAGGGCATTCCCAGACTTAGAGAAAGTTTTGGATGATATTATCTCAAATGGATGTGAAAGGTCAAAGCTCAGCACTCTGCTGGATATGCCATTCTCAGACTGGGCGGAAGGGTATCACATGGTGGAGGGCCGTTTTCAAATTGTGCACTATTAACAAGAGCCCTAACTGGCATGTGGGAATCCATTCCAGAGGAACCCCCAATTACCCCAGTCCTCCAAGCTATTCATTCTCACAATGGGAACAGACATGTAATTACGGGGGTATATACGAAAGCGTGACGCCACCCTGCCCTTAAGGTTACAGAAAAGTGGGAATGAGATTTGGGAATACCGCTAGTGGAGAAAACATGTCCCAACATATGTGCTGGGTTCGCAAACGTTTCAGGCAAGGCTTGTGTTAAACTAATTCAGTTCAACATTATACACCGAGTGTATATGACTCCCCAGAAACTGCGTATGATGGATGCAAAAACCCCACACACTTGCCAGAGATGTAAAGGTGATGTAAAGGCGAGTCCGCAGATTTTTGGAACATGATGTGGAAATGCCCACACATTGAAGCTTACTGGCAGTCCGTGATCGAGAAGGTCAATTATTTATTGGGGAGCCAGCTAGAATGGACACCTCGAATGTGTTTGTTGGGCCTTGGAAAAAGGAAAGAAAGGAAACACTCAAACAAAATAACTGGTTCGAGCTATAACATGGAAAAGACCTAAAGGTCCTCAGCTACAACAATCGTCCCAAAGATATATCAGTGGGCTGCGGCAGAACAGCTATAGTGCAAGAACAGAGAAGAGAGGGGGACTCGTGTGACATGGAATTGCAGTGGGGTACTCTCCTCGATGACCTCCACACATCACCAGATGACCTTCCTCCCCCATGAAGGTAGGAGGTGTTGAGCATCAAGACAGAAAACAAAAGGCCCATGGGCCCACTCAGAACTTACAAGAGCAGAGTAACAAATCTGACCCACAATACTAAGTTCATGAATAATTGTGAAATGTTTGAGTCGGAAAGGGAAGGAGGAAGAAGCAATGGGGGCGGGGGGAGAGGAGGGAACGGGAACCCAGGGTTTGAGGGGGAAGGAAAACCTATGCATAATCTGAGACATGAGGGTTCGGCAAGGGGATGGGGGAGGATAGGGAGGGCAGGGGACAGGGAAGCGAGCTTTATTGTTGTTATGATTGACTTAAAAAAAAGAAATTCATCATGCATGTCTGGAGAACATTAAAGACTATTTTCTTAAACTGTGCAATGGTTAAGAAGACAGCAAGATGTTTATTTCCAAGTTAAAAAAAAAAAGGTGCTATAGAATAAATGACAATGGTGGATAGCGTGGTTCATTGCAGCACTGTCAGTAACTGGAGGATGCTTATCAGGAAAGAGTTGTAGCTTTCTGAAACTTGACTGAAAATGCTCTACATGAAAATAGACATTTGTACAAATAGGCTAGTTCAAATTTTAAGTTTACAACTTGGAGGTCAAGAGGAGGAAAAAGTGTTAAGATGGGTAGATGGTAGATGGAGGAAAAAAATGTGAGTGTAAGTTGGTTATGAGCAAGAAAATGAGTATTTTTCAGAAAGTGCCATTTAAACATTTTTACATTCAAAATGGTACAGCTACTGATGCCTAGAGATATAGCACCATAAATGCCTTGAAATTCAGTGGAACAACTTTAGTTGAAGTGACTTTAAGGTCACCAAATCTGTGAGCCCCCCACTTGTACAGCACTTAAGCACACTGATGACATTGCACATGACATCACATATGCCATTACTGTCGTGTGTCGGTATATGCCGTGTATAGCCAATTGGGGGCATGAGACATGGTTGCGTATTTTACCATAACTGGTGAATTTCTGTGGTTTTTAGTTATGCAACCATAACGTCCCCTCAGAAATATATTCAGTGAAAAGCATTGTTAAACGGACAATATGGTAAAGTTTCCCTAATAAAATCCTTTGAAATTCAGTGAAAAAATCTTTGCTCAGGCGACGTTATGGTTGCAGCAAAAAATCTAAAAAAAAACATAAAACTGTGGCAGTTTTGGTAAGCTACGCAACCATGTCCTGCAGACATAGTGTACCCTGAGCACGTTTTGTTTTTTCACAGAATTTTACAATTTTCTATTTAGGGCAACTTAACCACAATGGCCCCATGACAACTTTTTTTCACTGAGACTTGTAAATCGGTTTAGATTCATATCCTTTGCATAGGCTGCCATCTAGTGGTTAGTGCGGAGTATTACATTTTGTTTTCGAATTCAAAAAGGGTGGTGTCGACTGAGGCGTTACTGCCCCACAATCCCTAAACTAAGTGCACATGTACCCATTATTCTTCATGCATTGATGTCCTCAGATTGTTTAATTTCTCCTCCACTGGGTTGGACGCATATATGCTGAGTTCAATTCTATTGAGCGTTTCCGCTATTGACATTTGTGGAAAAATAGAAACCGAAAATGTTTAATAACGTTGGCATCGACCAAACTGGCCTAACCAAAGCACAGCAGGTGCAGGGGAATTATAAGATACACGTAGATAGTTTATAATGCCTCTTTGTTCCAAACTTTCCCTTACACCAGCTCATTTGTACTCCTTCAGTCCCTGGGAGAATACACCCTTCAAATTTGCCAAAATTCTAATAACAAGTTCCTTCGGAAGTACAAGGACTGCCTTCCAAGGGGCTACAACGAGGCTCGATGCAGAGAGTGTAGACAGTAAATCGGTTTAGATTCATAAGTGAATTATTCAAAATGAGAGATCTTAAACGTATCAGTCAAGCAGAGGGAACGGAAACAATTAGAAAATAATACCCCGTTCAGGTGAGCAACGGGACCGGTTAGATACCTTGGGGTGAACCCGATGACTTCCACAAAATAGATAATCGGGGCAAACTACACGCCGCTAGTGAAACAAATCAAAGCGGACCCCGCAAGATTGAAAGGGCTGCGCATATCATGGCTAGGAAGGATAGCCACTGTCAAAATGAACATCTCCTATATCTCTTCCAGGCAATCTTCCTGCCTGTGCCAGGGAAACTGATGAAATACATCCAGGATTGCATCGTGGGTTTTATTTGGAATGGGAAAAAGCTGTGGTTAGGGAGAAGAATCCTATTTAGAAATACGACCCAGGGAGGAGTGGGCTGCCCCAATATGTTAAAATATCTCCAGACTGCACAACTGAGAGTTATGGCGGAGTGGGGGAGGGCAGATAACCAAAAACACTGGGTGAATATGGAACAAGAGGTGGGGGGAGAACGTCTTTGGAAAATACCGGGGATGAGAAAGGAGGACAGGTCAGAAGGACTAATGGAAAACCCAATCAGAAGGAACACCCTGAAGATCTGGGATCAATTAAATAGGATATTTAAGTTGGCACCATGGCCATTGCCGCAAGCACCCATCTTAGGTAATCCTGCTTTCCCGCCAGGAATGGATTACAGTAGGTTTAGACGATGGGTGGCGTGAGGGATGAGGGAAATCGGAGATCTTTATGAAGGAAAACAGTTTAGGTAATTAGGTAAAAGGGCAAAAACACAACACCCTACAAAGCCTAGGACAGATCACTGGTAGATCATATCGACAGAGGGGGACCTCAGCTAAACGGTGGTCTTTTCGGACCTATAAGTACTACCAGCCAACGTGCAAATTCCCGTATTCATCTGGAAACACAGGGTTCCCTAGTTCAAGGATGCAGTCATCCATGTACTCTGCAGACAGCGACAACAAAGATTTGGACAAGCCCATGGAGGATATCCGACCCATAGAAGGGCGGCCTCTGCCGCAAAATAGTGACTCCACAATAGTGGACTCTTCCCATGGTTCTCCAGTTCAAGGATGCCTACCATCATTTGCCCACTCATGGGAGGGGATAACATTGAACAAATGGGTGCACAGGTAGTATAGCTCAGTGGCAACGCGCTCGTCTTGGAAGCAAGACGACGCAGAGCAACACAGGCTCGAATCCTTGGTCCGCACTTAGAAACCTTTTTGGTATTAAGCGTATTATAAAAAAAACAATTATAATGATGATCCCAATCAAGGAAGGACAGAATTTATGTTGATGCTGACGGCTTGCGCTTCACCATTCTACATTAATAACTATAGTCTGTAGGTCAATAATGATAGCTTGATTATAAACTTTCAGAAAATTATTTAATAGTGGTATCGATCACAGACTGTACCCAAAAATGAAAAGACAAAAAGGCCAGTCTCAGACCTAAAGCCAGCAAACAAGTATGTCAAACCTCAAAACATCAGGCCTTCAAGGGGACATTCCACTGTTACAAAAAGGAGATTACATGGCAGAATTGGCCATGAAAGATGCATGTGTTCATATTTCAGACATTTTCAGTTCAAGACGCTTCCTTTTGGGATTCATTCAGCTCCTCTAGTATTCACAAATGTGCTCTCAGTGGTGATTGCACACCTATGACACTAGGGCATACTAGTATACCCTTATCTGGATGACTGGCTAATAACAGGGAGAGCACAGACATGTTTCTATGACACGCACAGGACACAATAAATCTTTGACATCATTTAGGGTGCACCATGAACAAGCAAAAGTCAAGTCATAGTACCAAGCCAACAAGAGATACATGTGGGGGCTGTCCAAGATACACAAAAAGCAAGGGCTTACCCATCCCAGCAGATGATCCCTGGTTACAGTGCTAGTAGCCAGGTAAGTAAGAAAGATAAATAAACTTCTAGCATGATGGTGGCATGTGTCTTTATAATTCCCTAGCAGTGGCTTACGGGACAATGGGAACAGTTGAGTGAGACCAACTGGTGGTATCCGTGCAAAAGGTGGTAAAAGCTCTTGAGTGGTGGACAGAAAAGAATGCACTGAAAGGGAAACCATTTATCAGTCCGCCAGTGCAAGTAAGCATCACCATAGACGCACCACCTGACAGCTGGAGAGCGCATTGTCAAGACCTCACTGAAGTGGTCAAGGCAGCAAGCCAAAGTTCACAAAAATGTGCTAGGACTTTTCATGATCAAAATGGCGCTTCACTCTTTTAAAAAACTTCTTTTAGTGAAAAGTGCCTTTATCAACACAGAAAATACCACAGCCATGTTTTCTATTAACAACCAGGCTGGCTTATGCTTAGTAGTATTGTCTTTACACGCACAATTGCCAATGTTGCCTTCATTGAAATATTCCCACCCAGGGACAACATGTTCCAGGGGAACACAGTTGTCTTGCGAGCAAAAAAAGCATAGTCCCTGTAGAGGAACACAAGTGGGAGCTCAACACAAACACACTCAAACAATTATTTTATGACAATGGGCCATCCAACGATAGACGTCTTTGCAACAGCAAACACAAAATGCCCAAGCTTTATGTCCAGTTAATCTCAACAGGGGTCCCCAGGCAATGCTCCATGGAATGCAAATGCTTTTCCCCCAGCACCACTTCTCTTCAAGATAGTACACAAACTACTACATGAACACTTAACAATGATACTCACTGCACCATTGTGGGCAAGACGGTCATGGTACCTGCTGGAAATGTTGCAGTGACCACAATAAAACGCATCCCTTCCCACAACCTGCTCACACAGCAGTGACAACAAATCACTAATTTGATTCCAAAGGCAACCATCTTGACAGCTTGGCTCCTGAAGTCATAGAATTTGTCCATTTGCAGTTGCCAGTATGATGCATGGATATCTTACAGGAGGCAAGGAAACCCAACACCACAAATTGTTACTATAATAAATGTAAAATATGTGTGTTGCCTGGAGTACTCAAAAACAAATCAGTTCCATTTACTGTTTGCCATCAGATATGGTTACCTATCCGCCTAATTTCATTGACTTGGCTTGGTGCACAATTCACTCAAGGTGCACCCAGCACCATTGGCTGCATATACCACAACACAAAGTGTTTCATGGAGGGTGTAAAATTCATCTGCCCACAACCTGGATCGGATCTAAATACAATCCTTTGTAGCGTAATGAGTCCTTTTTTTGAACCAACGCATTAAAACTCCTTTAAAGGAGCTTCCAGACAAGGTTGCCTTTCTTATCGCTATCACCTCAAATAGAAGAATAATTGAACTACAAGCTTTGTCAGTTTCAGAACGGCTCGTCACCCCAGAAGCTTTGAAGCCATAACATTAGCATTAGGTGCTATATAAATAACAAAACATGTACTACCTAAATAGGACCAATCCATAAGGAAAAATGGCTAGTTCTTTGGCACAGTGGCAACCAGAAGGGAAGTTGATTCAGTTATAAATGCGACCATTGCAAGATGGATTGTTCAGTGCATACAGCTTTGTTACACACTGGCCACCAAGCCTCTCCCATTTACTGGAGCAACACTATCTTTGAGGCAGTTCTTAAATTGACTAAATTAACTCACACCTGAACACAGCACTATTGTGTATGTTATGTTAAACGTTCTTATACCTCGCACTGTTGCTACCTGCATGGTTTCTTGGTGCTCTGTCAGATCTGTAAAGCAAGGGGGGTGAGTTAGTAGGACTGAGCGAGAGAAAAGAGTAAGAGCTGTGATGCGTTGGCAACTTCAGTTTGGTTGACACTGTTCACTTAGCGTTGTGTTTTTCGGTTGGTAGCCGCCATGTGCTTTTGGGCGGGGCTATGTGTGGTTTGTTTCGTTGTTGTGGTGTAGTGAAGTGTGTCCGGTTTGTTGTGCTGTAGAGGTATGGTTGTGTTTAGTTCAGAGTTTGAGAGGTGTATGCACTAGAGTGAGTTTTTAGCAGGTTTGATTAGTGGCTGTTCTGACTAACTGTTCTGACTAACTGTGGCCCGTATCCCTTCCCCTGTCATACATTATGGTGTCCCGCATTTACCACCCCCACAGGTTCCTCCAGAGGTGATGTGTTCCCTGTGCCTCACGATCCATCTGTGTGAGAAATTGCTAAGTGAAAGATTGTCTCAATAACACCAATGGGCTAAATGCAAGATAAGGCTCCCTAACGCAGATGGGCTAAGTGAAAGATATGGCTCTCTAATACGAATGGGCTATACCCATGGTGAAACACCTACATTTGAGACAGAGCAATAAATAGAAAACACCTACATCCGATACATAGCAATAATTAGGAAACGCCTACATTTGAGACACAGCAATAAGTAGAAAAAGCCTAAATTTGAGACACAGCAGCAAATGGAGAACAACCTAAAACTGGGAAAACAGCAGTAGATGGAGAACCACCTAAAATTGGGACACAGAAGTGATTGGAAAACTACTTGCTAGCTGGCTAACATGGGTGTGCTGTGCTATGTAAGGTAATAAGTGTGGTAGGGATTTGCTGGAAGACAGTAATTGCTGTATTCTCCACCCAAACCACACTTATCAGTTGCTGCTGGTTGACGGCTAGCTTAAAAGCCAAACACGGGCAAACACGGACTGGGGCTGCTTCTTCAGAAGCTGCCCTTTGCCTAGGGGCCCTTAGCCGATGGCTGCCGGGTAAGGCTGCCCTGCCTATGTATGAAGAGGATGACTCTGGCCAATCAGGGAGAGGCAGGGATAGGGGTGGGTAAATGCGAGATCATGAAGTGGGGAAGCCTCGGGACAAGCGATCGCGCTGGAGCACACAAAAATGCTTTAAAATGCCAATAAATGCTCTGGTGGTGTCAGGGCACTGGGGTCACGCACTCACCTGCCAAAATGATGACTAAGAAAGTGTCTGGGTCGCAGCGCAGGGCCTAGTTGCTCACTAAAAACAATGCAAGGTATACTGGCCAATCGGTGGCGGAGGGAGGGCAAGCAAATGTGAGATCAGGACGGGGTGAAGCCTCGCGAAGAGGCGATCGCGATGGATCATGATAAAATGCTTTTAAATGCAAATAAATGCTCTGGTGGGGTCAGGGCACCGGGGGCACACACTCACCTGCCGAAATGGTGGCTGAGAATGTATCTGGGTTGGCAGCGCAGGCCCTAGTCCGTCCCTAAAAACAATGCGAGGTGTACTGACCAATCAGGGGGCGAGAGGGAGAGAGGGCTGGGGGCGGGCAAATGTGAGATCAGGAAGTGGGGAAAGCTCATTAAGAAGCAATCATACAGGAGCGCAAGAAATGCTTTAAAATGCAAATTAATGCTCTGGTGGTTTCAGGGCACCGGGGGCACACACTCACCTGCCGAGATGGTGGATGAGAAAGTGTCTGGTTCGGCAGCGCAGGGCCTAGTCCCTTGCTAAAAACAATGCAAGGTATACTGCCCAATCACGGGGAGGGAGGGAGTGCTCGGGCGGGCAAATGAGAGACCCGGAAGTGGGGAAGCCTCAGGAAGAGGCCATTGCGCTGGAGCATGAAAACATTCTTTTAACTGCAAATAAATGCTCGGGTGGGGTCAGAGTGCCGGGGGCACATACCCACCTGCCGAGATGGTGGCTGTAGACAAACAGACAAGAAAAGACTCTCAAGTAGGACAAGCAGTGTTAGAACATTTATTCTCAGCTGTCTCTTCAGCTTACCCACTATCTTCATCAAGTACTGCTTGATAATCTAAGCAGATTCACAAGCCTCAGAAGACAAACATTACTTACCCACTAATAATTCTTCGAAGGGATTGTGTCCTCCGACGTATTCCTTATCTTGATAGATTACATCCCAGCTTGCTGGCCTCGGAAACTTTTTCAGTAGAGGGCGCTGCGCGTCGACGTCCCTCGAGCTGGTGTCCCTCGACAGCCACCGTCTCGGCGCCGACGTCATTGTGCGTATAAATGGACTCGCACAGCGAACGTTTCTCAGTTCCGTTTTTCCGCGCTTCGTGGGCCTCGGGATCGTGTTGCTCAGTTCTTTCTTCAAGTAGATTCTACTTATTCCTCGAAGATATCATCTTTATTCAATGGCTTCCTCGTCCGAACCGTCGACCCCGTGGTCCGGCTTCAAAAAGTGTTGCGATTGTGGGAAGAAAATGTCATTGACGGATCCTCACAGGATCTGTTTGTGGTGCCTGGGATCGGAGCATCACTGTTCGGAATGCGAGGACTGTGTGTCCATGACGGCGAAAGCCTTGAAGGAGCGTAAGGGGAAGCTAGAAAAAGGTAAGACTCTTAAAACTTCTACTCCTTCGAAAGTTTCCTCGGCAGAGTCGAGACATTGGTCTCCCTCTTCTTCGTCTTCTATTTCCCCAGAAAGGGTCACCTGCCCCACGAAACACAGCTATTCAGCTAAGTGGGAGGAATTCCGTAACAAAATGATTAGCGTCTTTGAGAAAGCAGCCTCGACCCCCTCGGAGACGGCTTAAGGTGATACCCTGGGTGAAAGACTCAGAAAAATCAAAACGCCGCGAGTCGTTGCACCCGGCGAAAGAAACTGCCCGAGAGCGTCATGAACCCTCGAGTAAAGGCAGTAAGACTACGTCATCGACGCCGTCGTCGAAGGTTTCTTCGACTCATAAATCTGCGTCTTCGACGCCTTTATCGAAGGGTCTGTCGACGCATAAATTGGTTGCATCGACACCGTCTTCAACGCCACTGTCGACTCCGATAAAAGACAGGCCTACTACTGTCACTACATCTCAGTCAGTAGAGGTGCCGAGGACTTCGACCATGACCTCGAGGATGCCGTAGACAACTTCGACGACTCAGAGTAGGATTCCGATCCTCTCGAGTACTTCGAGGTCTCTTCAAACTTTTTCGACGCCCTTTTCGGGTTTGTCGAAGCCTTTGACTGCCACGTCGACAACTTCGACGTTTCCTCAACTGGTGACAATAAATCTGGCCCCTTCTGCTCTAGAAATAGGTTTTAAACCATACCCTAGGTCTGATTATTTTAGAGCTTTGTCCTCTATATATGAGGAAGGGGAGGATTCCGACCATGAGAGGCCCTTTGGGTTGCAAAGGACCACAACACCTATACCAGAGGAATTTATCTGTGAAGAGAACAGGTTAAAGGATCTTCAAGACTCTTTACATGAGGCAAGTGGTTTAGATACTTCTCCAGAAATAGAATTTGCTAAACCAGACCCTGGGGAGCATGCTGAGACCCCTTATAGGGTTCTGATGGCAAGAATAATACAGTTCATGGGGTGGTCTACACCTTCACCTTCTTTTCAGCAGGATGACCTTACTGACATTTTAGTTAAAGGTCCACAGGAAGATCCTGTTGTTGCTTTTAATACTACACTGCAAATAAAAATCTCTGCTTATTGGGAAACTCCTGAAGTTATCCTGGCAGTTAACAAGAAACTATCTGCCAAATACAAGGTATCTGCTTCAGACCCTGACTATTTGAGCAAACATCCAACTCCAGAGAGTTTGGTTGTACAAGCAGCAACTTCATCAAACAGTAGATCTGCATACCCTACTATTCCACAAAACAGGGATGATAAAAGGTTTGACGCTATGTAAAAAAAAAAGTATTTTTGGCATGCAGCAGGACGCTTAAATCTATTAACGCCCCTTGCACGCTTGCAAGACTCAGCCATGCATTTTTAAACATCATTAAAGATGGGAAAGATGCAATGTGCGAGTCCTTTCAAACTGGTATTGATTCTGCTGACAGTATCAGCAGAGCCATGGCGGCAAGTACTACAATCCGCAGATTTGCGTGGTTGCGAAAGTCTGGTTTTGCTCCAGATGTACAGGCCAGACTTTTGAATATGCCCTTTGACGGCACTTCTTTATTTGGTAAGAAGGCTGATGACAGCCTGGAAAAGTAACAAACATCTAAGGCAGCAGCAAAATCTCTTGGAGCTGCAATCCGTCAGACTCCGAATCGCCCCTCAGGAACCTCCTGGAGGGGTAGGTCCTTTCGCTTTTACTCCGTATTCGGAAAAGGCAGAGGACAGCCAGCTCAAAGGGGCCAAAAACGATTCACCCGTGGTGGACGGGTTAAAGGTTCAAAAGTCGCAAGAAGCAGGTGCCACTTTACCCTTGGCATCTGCGTCAGCCGCTTCTAAACCCCTCTGAGGTCTCCCCTCACAAGACACCAGTAGGGGGCAGGTTAACTCAACATCTGGCAGAATGGCAGTCTATTACGTCAGATGCTTGGGCATTGGAGACAGTTGCCCAAGGTTACTGCCTGCCTTTTCTACACACCCCTCAGAGTCATCCACCGGGGAACAACTCTTTGAAGTTTCCAGATCCCCTCCTTCTGCAGGAGATTCTAGACCTGCTAGAGAAAGGTGCCATAGAACCGGTACCTGCAGCGGAGAGGATCAAGGGTTGGTATTCCCCCTACTTCCTAGTACCGAAGAAGGACGGAGGACTGAGACCCATCTTGGACTAACGAGAATTGAACAAATTCCTCAGGAAGGACAAGTTCAAGATGGTAACTCTCTCTCAGATCCTTCAGGCCCTCCAGCTTCAGGACTGGTTGGTATCTCTAGACCTTCAGGATGCTTATTTCCATGTGCCAATCCATCTCAAACACAGGAAATACCTGAGGTTCGCAATTGGCAACTCTCACTATCAATTTCGAGTTCTGCCATTTGGGCTGACCCCCGCCCCGAGGGTCTTCACCAAGCTAATGTTGGTAGTGGCTGCAAGTCTAAGGAGGGAATGGATCCACGTCTACCCCTACCTGGACGATTGGTTGATCAGAGCATTATCTTCGGAACAAGCTCAGATCCAGCTAGATTATGTCTGCCACTTCCATCACAAACTGGGCTTCTCCCTCAATTTAAAGAAGTCACAGATGATACCATCACAGAGACTCCAGTTCATTGGAGCGGTCCTGGACACTTCCCTGGGGAAAGCCTTGCCACCAGAGGTGTGGGCTCAAGATATTCTGCAGATGGTCACCAAGTTTCAAAATGTCCAACGTCTTCCAGCCTTCGACTTTTTGAGGTTGCTAGGCCTCATGGCATCCTGCATCTTCCTAGTGTCAGAGGATCGCCTGAGAATGAGATCCCTCTAGTGGGCACTAAGAACCCAATGGTTGTAATTCTCAGGAAGAATGACAGATCTCCTTCAGGTCCCGGACAGAGTGGCTCGAGACCTTCGGTGGTGGGCCTGTTGGGAGAACATTTTGAAAGGAGCACAGTTTTGGCAACCATGGCCGGAGATAACAGTAGTCACGGATGCCTCACTCACTGGGTGAGGAGCCCATGCCAACGACTTGACCATCAGCAGTCGTTGGTCTCCATCGGAGTCCAGACTACATATCAACCTGTTGGAGCTGAGAGCTATCAAACTAGCGCTGAAGGCTTTTCTGCCATCTGTACAAGGGAAACATTTCCTAATAATGATGGACAACACAGTGGCCATGCACTACCTCAACAAAAGAGGAGGCGTAGGATCACTGCCACTGTGCAGAGAGATGATGCAGCTCTGGTTTTTGGCAATTCAAGAAGGAATCTCTCTATCAGCAGTTCACTTAGCCGGAGAGAAGAACTTGACAGTGGACGCTCTGAGTAGGCAGAGCACAGTCTCCCACGAGTGGGAGATAGCTCAGGAAGTCCTTCAAGAGATCTTCGCCCTTTGGGGAACCCCTCAAGTGGATCTGTTCGCCACCAGTATCATCAGGAAGTGCGATCAGTTTTGTTCAAGGGAATTTCCCCCGAGAGGAGCTCTAGGGGACATGTTTGTAGTGGACTGGGATTTTCCACTTCTGTACGCGTTTCCTCCAGTCCCTGTCATTCCTTAGATGATCAGGAGGTTGAGAAGATTCCAGAAGACTATGATCCTAATTGCCCCAGACCGGGCCAGGAGAACGTGGTACCCGGACCTTCTGGACATGTCCATCTGCCCTCCGATTCGTCTTCCGCACAGAGAGGATCTTCTCTCGCAGAAGGGAGGTCAGGTTCTCCATCCAGACATCAGAACCCTCAACCTTCACGCTTGGTTTCTGAAAGGTTGAGATACAAGGATTGGGACCTCCCAGATGGCCAGCAACAAAGACTTTATACCGCTGCCGTTGGAACAGGTTTTGAAGCTGGTGTAGAGAAAAGAATATCGAACCCTTTTCATGCGGTACAGCAAGGGTGTTATCTTTTTTGCTCTATTTGGCGAATTCAGGTCTTCAAGTTGGTACGATCAAGGGCTACCTCGCAGCGCTGTCAATCTTCAAGCGCACTGCGGAGGAGCCATCATATTTCAAATTCCCCCTAGTAATCCAATTTCTGAAGGGGTTAACTAATGTCTATCCCCCAAAGCCGTTCCAAGTTCCCTTGTGGGACTTAAATCCAGTCTTAAATTTCCTGATGGGTACTCCCTTTGAACCACTCCATTCTTGTTCATTAAGATTTCTCACTCTTAAAACAGTCTTACTAGTGGCTCTAACATCTGCCAGAAGGGTGAGCGAATTACAAGCTCTACCTTGCAAACCTCCTCATACAATTTTTCACAAAGGGAAAGTTGTTTTAAAAATGAAGTCTAATTTCCTCCAAAAGGTAGTCTCTGAATTCTACATCACTCAGAAGATAACCTTACCTTCATTCTATCCTCCTCCCTTTCCAGGGAAAGCGGAAGAGAGGCTACATAGGCTGGATCCAAGGCGTGCCTTGAGTTTTTATATCAGCAGACTTGCTAAAATAAGGCAAGCAGACCAACTGTTTATAGGTTATGCAGGACACAAATTAGGATTGCCAATCACAAAACAGACCATTTCAAGATGAATTGTTTTAGCCATTCTAGAATGCTACAAATTGGCAGGGAAAGAGCCCCCTCAACACCTTAGGGCTCATTCAACGAGGGGTATCGCAGCCTCTTTGGCTCTCCAAAGAGCGTTACCGATTCGGGACATATGTGCGGCTGCCACATGGTCGTCCGCACATACCTTTACAAAATTCTACAATGTGGATTCCTCCTCTAGCCAGGAGACAAGATTTGGCAAAGCTGTGTTACACTCTGTTCATTATTAAAGGGAAATATTCCAATTTTATTCCCACCTCCGTTTGCACACCACTGCTATGGGAGTCTATCAAGATAAGGAATACGTCGGAGGACACAATCCCTTCGAAGAACAAGTTACTTCTTACCTTGTAACATTCTTTCGATGGGATGTTCCTCCGACGTATTCCTTATCGCCCCCTCCCATGCATCCCCGCAGTAAAACTTCCCTTGTAGTTGCAGCTTACGCTCCTTCAAGGTCAATAACCAATTCATGCACAGCTCAATTTCAAGCTTCAAAACGGAACTGAGCAAAGGTCACTGGGTGAGTCCACTTAAACGCACGATGACGTCGGCGCCGAGATGGTGGCTGTCGAAGGACACCAGCTCGAGGGACGTCGACGCGCAGCGCCCTCTACTGAAAAAAGTTCCAAGGCCAGCAAGCTGGGATGTAATCTATCAAGATAAGGAATGCGTCGGAGGAACATCCCATCGAAAGAACGTTACAAGAAGTAACTTGTTCTTCTGTGGCTTGCATCTGTTTCGAACAGTGTTCTTCAAACTGTGGGGTGCGCCCCCCAAGTGGGGTGTGGCACCATACCTGGAGGGTGTGAGTCTTAGAGTATGAATAGCAATTAACAGCCACTTGGCGGCCTCAGCGTCAGGTGCACCTTTCACAGCATGCTGTGTTTATTTTCTTTCTCAGCATGGTTGAGAAGGAAGGCACTGTGACCTCTGTTCTCTCTCCATGCCATGGGTATCTGCCACTCTGGCTAAAATAACAGAAGACAGCAGGGGGAGGATAAGGACAAAACGAGAAGACCAGATAACAGGAGTGAGAGAGGATTAATGGGAGCCACAGGAAAACATTCGGAACCGGAGGAAAAAAGAAGGGTGCAAGATAACAGGAAGAAGAGACACAGAATTTGGTCTAGCTAAGAGAAGAGAGAACAGGATTGAAAAAGTAAGGGGACAGGATAGTGAGAATGAAAAGAATGGATAGCTGTCAGAGCCAGCTGACTTAGCCTCTTACTTCAGAAGAACATGGGGGAGGGAGACTGGATAGGAGTCAGAGACAGGGTGGCGAGAAGGAACAGGATGGAAGGGAAAGGAGGGCAGCAGACACAATAGAAGGGTACAGACTTAGAGGGTGAGACATACCTGGACTACAAAGGAGACGGACTCTTATTTATTTATTTTATTGGGTTTTTATACCTGAGTTCGGTTTCTAAGCGCGGTTCTGGGATTCAAACCTCTGTTGCTCTGTGTGGCCTTGATTCCAAGACCAGCACGTTGCACCTGTGCTATCCTCCTGTCTGACTCTCCCAGAAAGGGAGAGTCAGACAGACACACTATGCAAGGTGAAGACAGACAAGTAGGGAGGGACCCAGTAGGATGGAATAAGAGAGACTAGGGGTGAGAGACAAATATGGTGAAAGAGACAGAATGTGAGGGACAGATTAGGACAGAATAAGGAGACACAAAACAGGAGGTAGAAACTGAATAGGAGAAAGACCCAAAATAGGAGAGACAGACTAGAAAGGGAAACAATAAGAGGGAGGCATAAAACAGGAAGGAATGATATAACAGGACAGAATAGGAGGGAGAAACAAACTAGATAGGAGAGACCGAATAGGGGGAAAGACAGACTAGGGCAGAATTGGACGGAAAGACAGAATGAAAGGTACACACTCAGACAGAATAAGAAGGCAACACATACCAGGACGGAGATACAGACTATGAGGAAGAGAGAGAAGAGGAGGCAGAGACAGAATGCGAGGGACACAATAAAATACAGAAAAGGAGAGGGAGACAGAATACGAGGGAAAGACAGATTAGGACAGAAAAGGAAAGGGAGCTAGAATAGGTTAGAAGAGAAAGGAGAGTGAATCACAGCAAGAAACTTAATAGGAGGGAGAGACAGAGCACACGTTAGTTGGGAGAGAGACGGCCAAAATGTGGAAGACAGGGATATAGAATGGCGGGGAGAAACTAAGAGTGAGCGAGAGACACGACAGGAGGGAGAACTGAAAGTAGGGGTGAAAGAGGAAAGAAGATTGATAGAGAATGGGAACTAGACATTAAAGGTGTGGAACAGTAATATAAGAGCGATCAGGGAGAAAAGGAATTAAAGCTAAAATCAAAGGCAGAATTGATGGGATAAAGAGAAAAAATGGGTACAGAGGTAGAGCATAAACAACAGCAGGGATAGAAATCAAAGGAAAAGATTGTATAATAGAGAGGCAAAAGATACAATTGGCTGGTGGGTGTCAGAGATAGAAGGGACAAAACATGATGTGTGATGCGAGATATAATTATCTAATAAGGAGAGATAATGGACAAAATATGAGGCTCTGAGAAGGAAGAGAGAGTGCAAGTAGAGAGAAGGTCAGAGAACAAGAGAAAGGGTTAAAGAGGCAATCAGGACCGACGAGGAAGAAGACAGAACAGGTGCAGTGAAAAAGGAAAAGAGAACAGTAGAATCTGACTTAAAATGGAGGGCTGGGTAAGGAAGAAGGGCAAGACAGAAGGCAATATTAGAAAGTGAGGCAGCGATAAGAAAAGAGACAGTGACTAACCTTTTGATGCTGTCTGGTTGGGACGTGTGTGCTCACTCTTCATGCTTCTAGATGTTAGGCTGGTAGAGTAGGCTTCTTCCCCAACGCCCCAGCCACAAAAGCAAACACCTGAGATGTTCCTCCGTTTGATAGTATCATTCTTATTGAACTGATTGTACTAACAGAACAAATTCCTGATTTTGAATTAATGGGACCATCCCTATTTCACTCTCCTTGGCGACTCAAGAGGTTGAAAGATATGTATGAGCAAGGGGGCCACTTGATGACTTGGCATGGTACCTGCTAATAGCAACCCACCTGGTCATTTATTCAATAGATTCTTTATAACACGCCTAATACCATACCTGAGTTTGGTTTCTAAGCGCGGTTCTGGGTTTCGAACCTCTGTTGCTGTGCGTGGTCTTGCTTCCAAGACCAGCCCGTTGCACCTGTGCTATCCTCTGTTCAACAATCCTGTTGTTACCATGGGTAGTGGTGGTCTCTGGAAAACTGTGTCCATCTCTCATCCAGCAAGCTCACTGACAGGGTGGCTCGACTTCAAAAAGAAATTTTCAAGGAGGGCTTGGTACACAAAGGTTTGAAGACCACTGACTTAGAATCACATGTGCCGACTCATCCTCCCCACATGGGAGCGAAGACGCAGTTTAAAGATACCTTCAAGAAGTATATACACACATCATGTTAGAAAAACAAATAATCTGAAGACATTGATGCGTGAAGGATCATTGTTACCTGTACACCTATGATAGGGATAGTGTGAGACAGATGCCTCCTTTTAAAATTTGAAAAGAAAAACAAGATGCAATACTCTTCACAGGGCACCATATGGTACCCCTTGCAACGCATTTGACCCTAAGCAGATACAAACCACAGGTCCATGACTACTGGGTAAGTAATGTTTGTCATAACCAAGGTTTGGTGGCAGTATAGTGTAGTGGAAGAAAGGCATGAGTGCTGCACCCAGATAGCAGAGTTCAGGACTTATATACCAGAGGAATTTCCCACTACAGATCAGTGAAAAATGCATATCAAAGCCTTAAACTACTCATTTGAAGCATCGTTTACAGAGACAAAACATCAAGACTTCTTTTGTTTATAACTTATGCACGTTCTATAGGCTTTACACACGGGACTACAGTACATCGATCAAAAACCTAATTTATATGCTCCTATTTAAAATCGTGGTGATGGTCATACCAGTTCACACTTGGGGCACGACAATTAATTTGGTAATTATTCTTACAGGTACTTTGTATGGATATATACATATGCTTGTTCATAGTGAAGGTACGCCTACAAACGCTCACGCCAGAAAAAATACAACCCACTAGGGAAAAAAGGCCAAGAAATTCTTGCAAGGAAAAGAAGTTTTAATCACACGAAAATTAGGTAAGCTAGCAAAGAACTCTGCTGCTCCAGAACGTTCTGCCGAAAAATGGTATAAGCAGAATGTTATAAGGAAATACATTGTCATCAGTGACGTAAACATATACAGTAAAAACTTGCGTTGCTGGTTGGTAAGACCTTACACATGGTCAGCCTGCTCTATAGCAGATGCCAGGCCATTGGCCCCAGCCACGTCAGTCTGTCTTCCATCACGTGGGGTCTGCTGGGCTTGGAACCAAGGTCGAGTTTGCAGTTAGTTATTATGTAAGACAATGCTACTCTATCTTTACGGCGTGCACCTGGGAGGATTGGGCCTGGCACAGGGGGAGGCTTGAGATCATGCTGACCCACACATTCTTCACTCATTCTGCATTGCACTATCCGCACCCAAGGCTTCCACCGTCGCTTTGGACTATAATGTATTCCACCCTGTACCTCGCATTACAAATCTTAACATTATGAAATCAGGTGGAATTGTCATGCTCTTTTAGATAGTTATGGCCAGTGGGTTTATGGTTGGTGGTCTGGGGTCACCTACTATCGTGGCATTCAGGGCTCTTGGACTGGGACAGTTGTGGGTGTCATTAGTCATGGTTGGCTGGGTGGGGGGGTCAGAGGCCTGCTTTGGTCTGGCTGCGATAAACGAGCAATGTGAGGCGCCTGGTACTGTCTCGCGGCCTTGCAGGGCACATTCCTTCTCGGGACAACATGTCTTAGCTACAGTTGTTGAACAAAGGAGAGTTTCGATGAAGGCTAACATCGTGGGTCTCTTTAGCATCAACACTTGGGCCTATTCAGGTTTCTTTGTTAGGTTTTAGGTCCATGTCTACCGCGCAGCCATACAGGCCTGAATGTTTCTACCATAACTACAAAACGGCGCCTGTTTATATACGCGCACTAAGTCTAAGCATGCCCCCCATCGCCTGGCACATCACACTTGTATTTATGGGATTCTCCACTCCTCCCAGGATATATTATTAAGCAAACTCTTCACTGGTGGACAAGTGTCCCCTGGCTCTGTCTGTGCATTGTTTACAATTCCTTTACAATCCAGACTCATAGATGTGGAAAGCATTTCTTATGAAAGTTAAGTTCTGATTCTAACATTAGGCCCACCTTCACTTTCAGAAGCTCCCGGGCTATTCTGAGCCGTGTACATTATGTGAATCTATGACAGATGTTCATTCACAAGTGAAAAGGTTACAGATCTGCAACAAGAGGGTTTCAGCTCGAAATCTGCCCTACATGAATGCATCTCCTTTATCAAGCTGTTAAGGCTTGCAATACAGAAACAGCACATTGCATACAGTTATTAGATTCTGGTAAGAATGGGAATGAAAACAACAATCTGAATATGGTGTTTTGGGGACTCACCCATGGTTGACTCCGACAATGTTTAAGTTTTAAATAGAAAAAAGAAAACTTCAGATCCAACAACTGGATGGCTGGAAACCTACGTCTACATCTATAGGACTACGGTTACAGGTAAGTAACCTTTATTTTCTGACACATGTGCCATTGAAGGACTCAGTCGCAAGGGTAGAACACAAATTCAAATGTATTATCTGCCTGTGTTGCAGCAAAGCATTGCATTTGCAAAGTACAGACTTGAAACACAGGGAGGTTCACCCTGTTTCCAATGTAATAATCTGCTACAGGGCAAACAGGCTGTGTTCAATTGGGTGCATACAGACTCCCTCTTTTATATGCATAAGGCTGGATTTCAGGGTGTGTCTGTTTGCTCATAAAAATAAATGCCTGTACAGACGCCTGCAAGGGACTTGTATTTGCAGGTCATTTTGCAACTGTCACCCCTCAGGGGGACAGCAGCAACATGACATCTGCAGAACATTCTTAATTGTAAAGGTAACTTCAGGGGTACAGGCAGCGGCCAGTGATGGTGGGCGGGATTGTTGCCCTAGTCCCCTTAAAGCCAGCATCTGACAAACGAACAGTGGAACAGTCCTACATAGACTGCTTCCCCTTTGACACGAGCATTTGTTAAACATTAAACCATTGATGAGGTCCACGTGTGAGTTGCAAGGAAAACTGGAATGCCTACCCCAAGCCCACCTCCTCTTGCATCTCAAAAGGCACTCTACTGTGCAGAATTATTGTAGTCATGGTTCTTGCCGATTCTAGACAGTCCCAAGGCAACCTTTCAAGGTGGCCCGTTGTTGAGATTTTCCTTAAACCATGGGGTTAGTGTTTTTAGATTAGTCTTCCTCCCTTAGGTACCAATGATTGCCCCACGTTTCACCAGGCTGCCTAAGTGCTAGTGGAGCAGAGCAGCCCAAGCGTACCTCCTAGCAGGGGAATGAGGTGGTTAACATGTACAGAACACACTTTCCACAAGTAACAAATTAAAGGAAAGGGCAGGAGATAAAACATTACATTAACGGGTAATTGAACTTCAGAAAACAAATGTGCAACAATGTTAGTAGTAAGTATTTAGTTGTCAAAGAGTTTTTTCAAAGAGTTCAATAGTCTTTCTTAAAAGTAAAAATACAGATACAGGTATTTCAAATGCTTTTCCTATCTATGATAGTAAAGAATTTCGCCAGAGACCAAGTGCAAGCAGTTTTGCGGATTTGGGCAAGTTTTTGCAGTCAAGATTTACCTTTACGAAAATGTCCATAGGATCTGTTTCTGGAATTCCTGAGATGTGCAGAAGGCTCTCGGAGACCACTTCAGGCTCCAGGGAAAAACGCTTCATGCAGGAGTGGCACCAACGCCTTTGGGAAGAATGATTGTTGACAGGAGTGGACTGTCCGAGCCAGAGAAGCTGAAAGTGAACAAGTTGTGGTCTGTGGTGGTCAACAATGCAGGTATCCTTCATCGACTTTGCACTCAGGATTCGGCATCTGAGGATGAA
Source organism: Ambystoma mexicanum (assembly GCF_040938575.1). Taxonomy (NCBI): domain Eukaryota; kingdom Metazoa; phylum Chordata; class Amphibia; order Caudata; family Ambystomatidae; genus Ambystoma; species Ambystoma mexicanum. Next base: position 318,057,293 of record NC_090926.1, on the reverse strand, counting down.
ATCAGCTTGGGAAGATCCCTGGGCAGAATTATTGTTGAAGATTCATCTACAGAGACAAACTGGAAAAGGGGAAACCACAGAAAAGGGTACAGAAGACAAGTTTGGTGTTGGTTGCAGGATAAAGGGCAGCACAGGGTTCTGAAACTTCCCAAATAGAGGAGAAGGAACCATGGCGCCTGCATGAAGGCCTGGATGGAGGAACCTCTGGTCCAGATGATGCAACAAGTCTTGAGGGGTCTGGCAGGAAAGGGGCTCCCACTGCTTACAGGCACATTCAGGAGTTTCAAGGAGGCTTAGCCTTTGAGCAGAAGAGGTGAGTGATCCAGTTGTTCCCATCGAATCAGTGGGAAGTGCTGCAGTCTGTTCCTTCTGGTTTTCTGGAGAGACAGAACTTTGCTGTTGAATTCAGTGGAGCATCAAAGGGTGCTCGCGCAGAGCTTCAGCCCTTCCTCGAGCAGCAAACCTTCCATGGGTGTAGGTTCAGAGTTCCAGCCGTAGACTAGGTGAGTGGATACAGGGGTCTGCTTTTATCATCCTCTGTGGGCAGTGTGTGTCACAGCACCCATTTGCACACGAAGCATCATTCAAGCAGAGGGGTGGTCACCTAATGGCGGTCCCTCCCACTAAGCACACTTGGGAAGGGCTCAGATATACAAATAAAGGGAATCCACAGTATCCCCTACAGGCGTCTGTGTATGCCAGTCAGAACAGGTTTCATGCTGGCTATGGCCCCAGCTCTGGGATACAAGCACAATGTGCCCAAATATGACCACTTCCTCCCACATTCAATAAAAGGCGAAAGCAATAAAGCAATAGTCATGTGACCCCTTTACGCCTTTGAGGTAAGCAAAGGCAATCTCCCTTTTGGGTTTGGAGGGGGTGTCAAAAAGGGATCCAACCAGCTAGAATCGTTTCCATACGATGGAAACCATTTTGCCCACAGAATAACCACCCCGCCCTAGTCACATGACTCAGAGAGAAAGGGGGTACTTTCTGTGGGACACGGTTGGGTACCTTTGGGGTAACCTTCCCATAAGGACTTTTAAAGCAGAGGTAAAAAACAGAGCCACTCCCAGCCAAACTTTGGATTAAGCCTGGCTAAGAGGAAAAATAAAGTCCAAAAACCAGCAAAAGTACAGGCATAAAGTGTGCTTTTTTTAGTGATATGCCTTTTATTGTTTAGTGATAAACAGTTTCAATAAAACAGTTATCTTAATAATGATAGGTATATAATTACCCAGTTAAATTATTATTTACATTTAGAAAAAGCCAATATCCTGTTCCAGAGGTCAAGCGAGGATACAAAATTGAAATCACAAACAAATTTGTTAAAGTAAAAACATCTAAGAGAGTTCAAATGTGCACACTCTGTCACCCGATGCCTTAGGGTTTCTACATACTTTGGATTCTGACAATATCGTCAAATCCGCTTGCTCCTCTCAATTTTTAGACGTGCCTCCAGGATTTCATTCATTGGAAATGAGTTAACGTTAGTCGTAAAAACCACATTCTCCATACCGCTTTTAGGAATTTCTTCAAGTATAATAGCACCATATTCAATGGTTTCCTCGACACCAGCAACGCACGAGAATAACTTGTATTGCATTGAGCTTTCCCTGGTGTTGTACCAATCAGAGTCCCATTTTTATTTTCATATCTGAAGGATAGTTAATCAAGTAATCTGATTCCAGTAAAGTCACCATTGGTTGCACAAGTAGACAGAAAGTGTGCTTTTATTCCAAACATGTCTGAATCATTATTCCCTGAATGGAAAAGTGAAATGGGGAAGGAAAACAGAAGACAAGGGGTGAAAGGCTTGTAGAAAAGGAAGATGGCTAAGGGGTGGGCGGTGGCAGTCTAGAGGGAAGAGTGGAAGGAGACACTGGTGAGGGTAGCGGGTGGGCTATTAAAGAAAGGCAGAGGGAAGAAGATGGAAGAATGTGATCGAAGGATAGGCCTGTGGAAAGTGATGTGAAGAAAGAAGCTGACTGATGGTTAAGGTGACAATTAGTAGGAGGAAGGGCTTGGACCTTTATGGGAGATGCAATGGCAATGTGAATCTGATCTGCATGGTGTTTGGTGCAGGTCTTACAAAAAATGAGGTATACATCGTATAAGGCTGGGAGGGCTGTATAAGGCCCTCGTGCCACAATAAACCGCTGATTTCCCTTCTTCAGGCCTTCCACGTGACTGCCCTTTGAGGGAGCAAAGAAAAGGCTCCTCTGCCACACTGGCTTTAGTTTCCACATAGGGAGAGAAAGACGATGCCACCAGTAGCTGATTCTCTGAATATCGTCTAGAAGCACCACTAAACTAATAGCAACCAGTCGTAACTAATCCGATGTGAAAGCAAGGTAGACTACACAGTATGACTGACAACACAACGAACCATATAAATACTGAGAAACAGTCCCCTTACCATTAAACAGCAGTTTTGTTCGGTTGGTAATCTGGCACCCTTAGTATTGCAGTATTTCTTGTATTATGTTCCCATGCCTTTTTACCCAGTTTCTCCTGACGTTTGAGCTGCAAAATGCACAATTTCAGCCTGTTTTGAAGATGTCTGAGAAGGCAAGTCATCTGTTTACTCCAGGGTGTGTTCAGGCTGGCTCACTTTGCTTACACATTTTCACTCTTCAAATGGATTGTGTCCTCCAACATATTCCACATCTTTGACATATAATGTCCACAGCTGTGCTGCTTAGAAATGTTTTCGGCAGAGGGCGCCCTGCATCAATGGCGTTTGATCGATGTCCCTTGGAGGGCGACGCCATCGGACGTTATAAGTTATAAGTAGGATGCACAGCGCCCGTAGCCTTAGTTCTATTTTTTCTGCAAACGTGTTTGCCTCAAGAACTCAGCACGCCTCGTGTTATCTTCGTTAATGTCTTCTTCTTCAACCCCACCAACCCTGTGGTCAGGCTTTAAGAAGTGCAGGGACTAAGTCCAAGATGTCCATCACGGACCCGCGCCGTATCTGCTTATGGTGTCTGTGCGACAGCCACGACATTGACTGCTCGAAATGCCAGTCGCTGACTGCCAAGGCCTTGCGGGAGCGTAAGGGGAAGTTGCAGGTAGGTTGGGTGTCCAAACCCCGTAAATCTAAAAAATCTGCCAGTCTGTCCACCGACGCCTCGAGGGGTGACTCTCCCCGTCGGAGGGAGTCCAGGGGATCTCGGTCCCGGAGTGGTTCACGATACTCGTCCTCCTCGCCGAGGCACTCGTAAAAAAAAGTGTGGTCACCAGTCGCCTTCTCCGTCCTCATCAGATGATGGCTCTGTGAGGAAAGTGGCTTGCCCCACTAAATCCACAACCCCGGAGGAGTGGGAGGCATTCAAGGAGAAAATGTTGGAGATTTTTCAATTTCAAGGTACAGCCCCGTCCGCGCCTTTTGTTGAAGCCGGCAGGGATCTGTCTCAGTCCGACTCTCACGGGCCTTCGGGCCCGGGCAGTCTGCACGATGAACATCGTGAACCGTCAAGGTCCCATTCGGACAAGGCTGCGGGTGATTGGCAGAGACGTGCCAGGTCCAGGTCACGGTCTTCGACCCCGCTGAAACCGGCGAAATCTGGTAAGGTGTCGAGGAAGGTGTTGACGCCATCAGCAACGGGCCCATCGAGTGCAGCTTTCAGGGCCTTGCTCTCGAACAGGCCCTCGGAGCCCTTAAAGCTATTGGCGATGCTGAAGCCGTCCGCGCACTCGATGCCATTGGACCTACAGGTCTGAATTTGCCTGTGTAGGCCCCTAGAGCTGTGGATCCTCCGAGAAAGGCTCTGTCCAAGTCTGTGAGTCCTGCTCTTGATTCCAGGTCGACGCCTCTTTCCAAGAAAGGAGTTCTATCATTCTCTGCAAGATATCTATGAGGATGAGGAGGGGTCTGATGTTAAGTTGGAGCATTTTGACTCTCCGGAGGACACTCCTGAAGCTCTGGACATGGTCTTTTCAGAGGACAGTCAGTTGGAAGATATGCGAAAGTCTTTACATTATGCCAGTGGCCTGGACACATCTCCTGAGATGGTGTTTGGCAGGCCAGAGCCTGGGGCTCATGCTGAATCCTCTTATAGGAGGTTGATGTCGAGGGTGACGGGTGGTCCGGGCCTCCAGTTGAATTCGATCTGGATGACCTGACTGACATTTTAGATCAGGGTCCGTCCACTGACCCAGTGTTGCCTTTTCACATGACGTTACAGAAGAGGGTGGCTGCTGCTTGGAACGCCTCAGAGTCTCTTCCGGCGGTCAATAAGTCGTTGACTAAGAAATACCACCCATCTAGTAGCAACCCCAGCTACCTTTCTATTCACCCCACTTCTGAGAGTTTAGTGGTTCAGGCTGCCACGGCCACCTCAAGGCAGGCGGCGTACCCTACCATCCCTCCGGATAGGGACGACAAGCATTTCGCTGGATGGGCACGCAAGGTATTCTCGTCTGGGAGTATGGCCTTTAAATCGGCCAACTCCACCTGTGCCTTGGCCAGGTTTTCGCACACTCTGTGGAATTGTTTCTCTTTAGCGGCTGAGCTTATTCCCGAGGGGGAAGAAAGGGATGGGTTCCTTGCTATTGTGCAGGATGGCAAGGATGCCATGTGTGATTGCGGAAGTCGGGTTTTGCACCGGACGTGCAGAACCATCTTCTCAACATGCCCTTTGACGGCTCTCATTTGTTTGGCAGCAAGGCTGACTAGAGCCTTGAGAGGTTGTAGACCTCCAAAGCAGCTGCTAAATCTTTGGGCGCAGCTGTGCATCAACCTCCGCCGGTTCGTCCTAGGGGACAACAGTGGAGGGGTTCCTTTCATTACTACGCCTCCTTTGGTAGAGCGAGGGGAGCAGCCAGTCAGAGGGGCTTCCGTAAGAGTCCTCGCAGTGGACGGGACGTGGTGCCAAAGCCACTCAAGCAGCTGCCTCTTTGCCTTCAGGTGCAGCCGCTCTGAATCAGCTATGAGGCCAGGACTCATTGTTCGCCGGTTGGGGGCAGACTGTCTCAGCATCTAGAAGAGTGGCGAGCCATTACTTCAGATGCGTGGGTCCTGGAAACAATTGCCCACGGCTACTGCCTGCCTTTCCTAAATCAGCCTCACGACAATCCACCGGGAAAACTCTCTTTGAAGATTCCAGATCCGCTCCTTGTGCAGGAAATCTTGACCCTGCTGGAGAAAGGCGCTATAGAACTAGTGCCTGTGGCGGAGAGGAACAAGGGCTGATATTCCCCATATTTTTTGATTCCCAAGAAAGACGGTGGACTGAGACCTATCTTGGATTTGCATCACCTGAACAAGTTCCTCAGGAAGGATAAGTTCAAGATGGTTACCTTTCTCAGGTCCTTCAGGCCCTTCAACTTCAGGATTGGTTGGTGTCATTGGACCTACAGGATGCTTATTTTCATGTGCCGATCCATCCAAAGCACAGAAAATACCTGAGGTTCGTCGTTGGCGACTCGCACTTTCAGTTTCGGGTCCTGCCATTCGGGTTGACCTCCGCCCCAAGGGTCTTCACCAAGCTCATGGTGGTGGTGGCGGCATATCTCAGGTGAAGGGGATTCATGTCTACCCCTACCTGGACAATTGGCTAATCAGGGCACGTTCTCCTGAACAGGCCTTGGATCATCTCAGCCTCACCTGCCACTCCCTTCGCAAGCTGGGCTTCTCCCTCAATTTCAACAAGTCGCACAAGACACCTTCTCAACAGCTCCAGTACATCGGGGCTGTGTTGGACACATCCTTGGGGAAGTGCTCTCCACCCAACGTGAGGGCTCATCACATTGTCCAGATGGTTGACAAATTTCAACATGCCCAGAGTCTCACGGCTTTCAAATTCTTAAGGTTGCTCAGCCTCATGGCATCGTGCATCTTTCTGGTGCCAGAGGCCAGACTGCGGATGAGATCCCTTTAGTGGGCTCTCAAAACGCAGTGGTCTCAATTCTCGGGCAAGATGTTGGATCTCCTTCGGATCCCGCCAAGGTCTCACAGGATCTTCTCTGGTGGGCCAGCGAAAGGGAATCTGATGAAGGGAGAGCCATTTTGGCAACTATGGCCGGAGGTGACCGTAGTGACGGATGCCTCCCTCACAGGATGGGGAGCTCACGCCAATGGGCTGACCGTCAGCAGTCATTGGTCTCCGTCGGAATCCAGATTTCACATACATCTTTTGGAGCTGAGGGCCATCAGGCTAGCACTGAAGGCTTTTCTGCCATCTGTGCACGGGAAGAGTGTCCTGATCATGATGGACAACACAGTGACCATGCATTACCTCAACAAGAAGGGGGGTGTATGGTCGCTCCCTCTGTGCAGAAAGGGGATGCAGCTCTGGTTCTGGGCAAGACAGCAGGGAATCTCGCTCTCGGCCGTTCATCTGGCCAGAGAGGAGAAGGCGGCGGCGGATGCTCTGAACAGGCAGTGCGCAGTCTCCCATGAGTGGGAGTTAGCTCAGGAAGTCCTTCAGGAGATCTTCGCCCTTTGGGGAACCTCTCAAGTGGATCTGTTTGCGACTGGTGCCAAAAGGAAGTGCGAGAGGTATTGCTCAATGGAATTTCCCCCGAGAGGAGCTTTAGGGGACGCGATCATCATGGATTGGTCTTCCCACTTCTATATGCATTTCCTCCAATCCCTGTCATTCCTCAGGTTCTAAGGAGGTTGCGTAGGTTTGGGTCACACATGATCCTAATTGCTCCAGGAGAGCGTGGTACCTGGACCTTCTAGAAATTTCCATCTGTCCTCCACGCCGTCTTCCCCACAGAGGGAATCTTCTCTCTCTCAAGAGAGAGAGGGGGGTTGGGTTCACGATCCAGAGGTCAAGACTCTCAACCTTCACGCTTGGTTTCTGAAAGGTTGAGATATAATGAATGGGACCTCCCGGATGACGTGATGGAGGTGTTGCTTTCGGCCAGACGTCCAGCAACAAACTCCCTGTACCGTTGCTGTTGGCGTAAGTTTTGAAACTGGTGTAGAGCAAACAATGTCGATCCTTTTCAGTGTTCCATTCCGATGGTTCTTTCGTTCTTGCTTTCTTTGGCCCACAAGGGTCTTCAAGTGGGTACCATTAAAGTTACCTGGCGGCGCTGTCTATTTTCAAGCACTTGTCTGAAGAATGTTCTTATTTTAAGATTCCTTTAATTACCCAGTTTCTAAAAGGGCTCACAAATGTGTTCCTGCCGTCCACTTTTCAGGTGCCGGTTTGGAATCTTGATGGGTGCTCCGTTTGAACCTTTGCACTCTTGTCCTTTGAGACTGTTGATCTTCAAGACTGTTTTCTTGATTGCGGTTACATCTGCTCGCAGAGTGAGTGAATTGCAGGCACTTTCCTCTAAGCCACCCTTTACTGTGTTCCACAAGGACAGGGTTGTACTGAGAGTATGTCCTTCCTTCCTACCTAAGGTAGTGTCTGAGTTTCATTTGAGCCAGAAGGTGGTACTTCCTGCTTTTATCCTCCTCCTCACCATGGTAAGGAAGAGGAGAGGCTCCATAGGTTGGACCCTTGGAGAACGTTGAGCTTTTACATTTCTAGGATGTCCAGGGTCAGAGTGGACGACCAACTTTTTGTGGGATACACTGGTCACCGATTGGGCCAGGCTGTTACCAAACAGACCTTGTCCAGGTGGATTATCCTCACCATTTCTGAATGTTACAGATTGGCTGGTAAGGACCCTCCTGAGGGTTTGCGATCTCACTCCACCAGGGGTGTGGCTACATCCCCGGCCCTGCAACAGGGAGTACCTTTTAAAAACATGTGTGATGCTGCAACGTGGTCTTCCATCCACACCTTTGTCAAGCATTACTCCCGGGATACTTTCCATGGTCAAGATATGGCCTTTGGTAAAGCAGTGCTCTATTGTGCCATCTGATTGGGTATATCCGTATTCTTCTCCCTCCTCCACTCACTAATACTGCTTTGAGAGTCTGTCAAAGATGTGGAATACGTTGGAGGACACAATCCATTCGAAGAACAAGTTACTTAACAACTGGTAATGTTCTTTCGACTGGATGTTCCTCCAACTTATTCCACATCGCCCTCCCTGGCTAGCCCGCTAAAGAATTACCTATGCTATTGCAGTTTGTTTGTTTGTTTATTTATTTATTATGCGCGCTGGACCCGAGGGTATCAGGGCGCGGGTGATAAGAGTAGGTGCAGCCTAGTTACAAGGGTTACGGAGCATGATAAAACAGTTTTCCTCAGAGTTACAAAGGTTGAGGATCAGAGCAAGTATAGAGGACAAACACGTGCCGACTACAAATCATAGATAGCAAGTGTAAACATACCAGATAACTATCGTAACTTTTATCTAGAGTACATTAGAGGATGCAGGGATACATGCAAGCAGAGCAGTTATTAATGCAACAGGAGGATACATAGGAAGGACATGTTACTTGTCTTTCTCTATGAGCCATTTGATTAGATTCTGCCTGAATTTGATGAAAGTTTGGTTTTATCTTAGTGTATGTGGTAGGGAGTTCCACAGTTGTGCTGACCTAACTGGGAAGCTGGAGCCTCCAATGGTAGATAGTTTGAAACATGGCACTTGAAGACAGTTGGAGTTAGCTGTTCTTGGGGGTCTGATTGAAGATTTACTGATGAATCGTTCTGTTAGGTAGCGAGGGGCTTTTTTGTTTAAGCATTTGTGGATGAGGGAAGCAGTTTTAAGATTGATTTTTTCTTGGGTGGATAACCATTTTTGTTTCCTTCTTATTTCAGATATGTGTTCACTTCTTGGAATGCTTAGAGCTGCTCTAAGCGCATTGTTTTGGAGCACCTGTATTCTATTGATAATTTGTTTATTCTCCCTTATGTATAAGGCATTGCAATAATCAAGTTTTGATAAAATGAGGGCTCTGGATAGGATCAGGCAACTGTCAGCTGACAGGAATTGTTTCCCAGCTCGTATTAATTTGCATGTGTATGCTGTAGAAGAGGCCAGCGAATTTACCTGTTTGGTAAATGATAGGGTTGAGTCTAAGTAAAAGCCTAGGGTTTTTACTTCTCTGGCGACATTGATAATGTTCCCATCGATGAAATACGAGTAGTCAGGGCTAAGTTTGGTAATGTGAGATGCGGTACCCAGGATGATGAGCTCTGTTTTGTCATCGTTTAGGCACAAGCCATGATTGGCCATCCATGCCTGAACGATGCTATAGACTCTGTTCACCATAGCCAAATCCTCCTCATAATCTCCAGTGAGTGGTAAGAGGATCTGGGTATCATCTGCAAAATTAGTGTAGGTGATACCCAGATGGTCAAGATCATCAAAGAGTGGCTTGGTGAAGATGTTGTAGAGCGTTGGAGAGACACATGATCCCTGGGGCACTCCGCAAGTAATGGGTATAGTCCTGTCACTGAGGAATGACTGTATCCAAACTATAGCTTCTTTCGAGAAGTGGGCTGCTGAGTCCAGGTGGCTGCATAAGACTTTGTGGTCCACCAGGTCAAAAGCAGCCGAGAGGTCAAGTAGGAGGAGAAGTGCTAATGTTCCCTTATCTCTGAGTGTGTCTATTTGGGCCTTCAAATTGATAAGTGCTGTTTCTGTGCCATGTTGTGGCTGGAAACCAGATTGGCGTGAGCCTAGAAGCAGGTTCAACTCTAGGAAATTTTGAATTTGGGTATAGGCTACCTTATCTAGGATTTTTAATAGAAATGGCACAGTGGTGATAGGCCTGTAGTTGGTGGGTATATTGGGGTCTAATGTTTATTATTTCCGAAGTGAGAGTACCCATGATTATTTTAGATTGCGCGGGATGGTGCCAGTGGTGAAGGACGCATTGATGAGTTTGGTGATGAATGGAGCTAGATCTCTGGCAGCGTCCTTGATCAGTTGAGCTGGGCATTGGTCACCTTTACAATTAGATGTTTAAGAACAAGAATCGGTTTATCAACCTCAATAATTGAGACCTTGGAGAAGTTAAATTGGGTATGGTCTTTGGTCTTGGGCAGCAGTGTTTTATTAGTGGGAGTCTGAGCAGTTAGTAAGTGTTTCTTTTGAGCTATTTTGTTTTGGAGATTGGTGACTTTGTTGACTAGTGCAAGCTGGATGTCCGAGCACCATGTTTTATCTTTGATAGAATCATCCTGTGCTAAGATAGGAGTTTCTAATGCTTTTATAATGGTGAAGAGCTCCTTCATGCTGGAGTTAGCTTGCGTGATTCTGTTGTTATACGTTTCATGTTTGGCCATGAGAATATCCTTTTTGTATTGAGTTGAGATATTGATTAGATTAGTTTTATTTTCTGTTGTGGGATGTAGTTTCCAAACCGTTTCACATCTTCTTTTCTGTAATCTTAGGTTTTTTAGATGGGGTGTGAACCAGGAGTTGAGATGATTTTTAGGTTTACTCTTCCTGAGTTTTAGTGGAGCGATACTGTTAAGAGCAATAGTCATAGCGTTATTATATTCTTCTACTAATAAACTTGGCTCTGAATAGTCTGTTGGAGAATTAAGATTAGGTAAAATATGGGGTAGGAGGTTGTCTACTGTAATATTTTTCTTGTTTATGGTTAATGTGGGGGCGGTGGTGGTGTTTGTACAATAGGTCTTTTAGTATTTAGAGTAAAGGAGATAAGGTGGTGGTAGGTCCAGATTTGTGGGTAGATGGAGAGATTACAATTGTGGTTGGCTACCCAATTGAGAGTTCTCCCTTTGATATGCGTAGATGTGTTCACTATCTCTGTAAAGCCCAGTTCAGTCAGGATATTAGCTACAGAAGTAGCCTGGTGATCATTAATATCATCAAATCCTAGGTTAAAATTTCCTAGCAGTAAGGTTTGTGAGGTGTTTTTTAAATTCTCTGAGATGATGGTGGTGATGTCTTCATTAAAGCTGCTGATAGGGCCTGGTGGCCTATAAAGGAGATGGATATTTAAAGTTTGGGAGTTGGCAGTGGGTAGTTTAATAGATAGTGACTCACAAGATTTAAGAGGTGGTTATTCTCATAGAGAGATTAGTTTCAGCAATGATCGCCATTCTTCCGCCACGTGATTCTAGTCTGTCTGCTCTAAGGATGGTATAGTTGTCGGGGACTGTAGGGTCAGTGCAGGGCCTGCTGCATCATGTAGCCAGGATTCTGTGATGGCAATGAAGTCGTAGTCATCTGCTAAGGTACCCTCTGCTATTTCTGTTGCGTGGGCAACTAGGGATCTAGCATTTATTAGGGCACCTTTAAGGTCAGATTCTGACTGTGGTATTTGGAGTGAGTTTAGGGGGGCATGTAAGCTGGTAGTGGTCTTGTTTCTTTTAGAGCGAGTCTTGGAATTAGGTGGTGGGGTGGTCTTCATTGGGTGATTTGGTTTAGGACGAATATGGTCTAGATTGATGCTATAACTGATGAGGGGTTCAAATATTTTGGGCAATCGTGTCTAAGGTTTCCTCTGTGCTGTGTTACAGGGGGGTTTTGTAATAAGTAACACTGTGGGTGTGCCTACATTATCTAAGGACAATTTAGAGGACATGGTGATATGGGTGACGGCAGTGTTTACTATGTTAGTGGACCATGCCGTAATAAGTAGTACTGTTAAGTTAATGAATATGCCCAGGTAGACTCAGGTCGACAAGGTGAGGTACATAATGTCTTGAGGCAAATTAGGCAAAGAGGCAAAAGGGCAGAAGGCTATATGCAGTCAAGGAGGCTTGGTGTTCGATTATGGCACACTTTGTGGAGGGAAAAAAACATGAACTGAGGCTACGGGTGCCTTGCATCGTACTTATAACATCCGATGATGTCACCCTCGACGGAGGCCTTCGAGGGACATCAACCCGACGCCTTCGACGCATGGTGTCCTCTGCCGAAAAATTTCCGAAGCAGCACAGCTGTGGACATTACATGTCAAAGATGTGGAATATGTTGGAGGAAGATCCAGTCGAAAGAACGTTACCACTTGGTAAGTAACTTGTTCTTTGCTTGCACTAACCGCTTTACAAGTCCAACAGCAATACTTTGTATTACTATGCATTTACTTATCACACATGCCGTAGTCTGGCCCACAACCAGTGATTTTGAATCCAAACCAGCCTCCAGACCATTTGAGTTTGACACCCATGATATATCTTCTGAGATGTTCCAATGCTCAACCTAGTAAAGCAAAGAGGTGAGGAAAAGGCCCATGTGTTACCCATTGTTGTGCAGATCACGTGTGAGGGACCTATGAACAGCCTGGTATAGCACAAGTAAGAGAGGTAGGATCCATGCCAAGAGAAGAGACAAGAACCTCTGCACATCCCAGTACTCAAAGGCAAACATCCATGTAATCCTGGTATACAAAATAGAAGGAAGGAAAGAAAAATACTTGTTTACAACTGGGTACTGTAGAGAGAGGGCAGTTTAATTTTCACACTCTAATCTCTTGTGTTGCTCTTAGGAAACTTCCTGAAATACCATCATTGGCTACAAGCCCCCCTGCATCTTCTGTGCCTTTTGTGCACACAGCAGAGGTTGTTGCCACACCTGCTGAGGAGCGAGAGTTGCAGGTGCTGCCTTCGCAGCCACCAATGCTGGTGACCCCTGAACTGGCAGATGATGCATTTCCTCAGGATGATGGAGCCGTTCAGCAGGAAGAGATTACAAGCAGGTGAGGTCTACATGGGTCATGCTACGTATGGCTGTCAGGATACCATGTAGGGAGGGGTTGCAGATGTGTAAAGGAGGGAACTGTTGATTGAGGAATCACATTCGCGTGGTACTACGGTCTGGCTCTCATTTATTTTCGGACAATGTTATATATTCTTATACATTCTTCCCACTAATTGCCCCTGTGGTGAGCTTTCTAATGGTTGGTAATTGATGTTGTGTCTTCACTTTGGATCCCTGGCTAATTATGCCTTTGTTTTTTGCAATGAGTAGGTGTTATTATTAGTAAATGCCTGCTTTGTTTTTTTATTATGGTGTATGGTCATTAAGAATTATACCGAGAAACGGTAATACCGTTACCAGCACTTGTCTGCCGGTATTACCGGCATATTACAAGTGCTGGTTTGAACAGTAAATCCCCATTCCATGGAGTCGGACTGCGTTGGGGTTGCCGCCAAACGCGAATCCGCTGCCTGACATCCCGGTGCCACCGGGACATTACAAGTCCCGGCGGTGTGGGAAGTCAGGGGTCGGATTTTGTAACTCCCTACTCCCATAGAGTCTGACAGGACTCTATGGGAGTGGGGACACAGAAGCACCGTCACCGTTACTGCCGGTGCTTTTGTGAAAAGTCTGCCTACTGGGGCCGCTGTGCCGGAGCGACGGCCCTGGTAGGCAAACTTGTAGTGTTGAGGTCCAGAAACAAGGGTGCCAGTAGCCCTACTGGCACCCTTGTTTCTGGACCACCACTCTCGTAATGAGGCCTATTGTCTACGTTTAGTACATCCTCGTTGCTGAAGACCTTTGTCATGTGCACTATGTGTGTTCTTGTTTCATCATTAATTGCTGGTGATTTTTCCTTCGGTGTGCTTCTGTGTGTTTTGCTATTTGCTATTCCCTTCTCTTTGTTTTCTTCACTTGGTTATTCCTTTTGTGTGATTCTTTCCGCTACGTTCTGTAGGTTGTCTATTGATTGTTCCTTTGTGTATTTTGTTTTGTTGGGTACTCTATGTATTGTCTTCTTCCTTTTTGTTTCCCTAAGTCAATTATTACCTTTGGGTGTTTCTTTTAGTTGTCTCCTGTGAGTCTCCCCTCGCCTGTAATTTGACATTGGTTTATCCTTTGTCTGGATTTAGTGGATATCGGGGGGGGGGGGGTCATTATGAGTTTGGAGGCAGCCATTTATTAGCGCCATGGCTGCCTCCAAACCGGGGTCCAGGTCCGGTCTGACAGAATGGGGACTTACCGGGTCATTCCGACCTTGGAGGACCCGGTAAGTCCCCATTCTGTAGACCATTCCCCATTCCCATTTGAGCCCCCATAGGGCTCAATGGGGAAGGCGGTAATTACGGGCCCGAAAATAGCACGCTCGTTGTTAGCACCCTGGTCCCATTGGTTGTCAATCTGTTGTTATAGAATGTAGCTAAGTGTCTTGTTTTATTGGTTGGTTTATGTGGTCCATACTGGCATGAACATATTTTGTTTTAGGGGCCTTCCATCACTGGGGTAGCAGTTGACATGAATTGTAACCACTGTCATCTCTCGTAGACAACTGCAGGTTGCCATTCTTTGCCGGCATGCGTGAATAAACATCATGTGGTATAGCGCTTGTCCTTTTGCATGTTGGCCTGAAAAACTGTTGTCTGTGCTTCCCTGTTCAGCAGTGATGCTGGAGAGACGAGGGAAGAGGAGGACACAACAGAAACAGACAAGAAATCGCACAGTTGGCCTACAAAGGAGGAAGCAAAGCAAGCTTTTAAGGAGCTTCTGAAAGACATGGTATGTTTTTCCGTGAGGCCTAAAGATGGCTGGTAGCGATGCACAGGGGCTTCGGCGTTAACATTAATGAGTCTTTCAGGGAGGGGTTGGGCTTGGCTTGGGAAGAATGAGCACAGCACTGAATGGGAGGAAGGTGTTCTGGGATGCGGTTGTTGAGGCCTTAAAAGTAAGACATATCAAGTCCGATGAGCAAGGCTACAATTTTTCAAACACAAATTCCCACCCCTCCCCCATCCAGACATCAGGAGTCATGTAATAAAAAAAGGTAAGGGTTGGGCACAAAAGAGTTTTGGGTGCAAGGCTTTCAGAAATACCATCTGGTGGGTCCCTAAATGTATGCAGTCACCATGCTAGTCAAGGGTACCGATTGCGGTTGCCATTTGCGCTCTGGGTCCATTATCTCCAGAGTAAAGAGTTCAGCAGATGTATCCTTTCAGAGGCTGGGTGAGACTATGAGCTCAGGCACTATAGCTGTGTTTGGGGAGGGTGGGTGCTGCATGCAATGTGTTCGGTCAGATAACGCCCCCGGCCCTTTGTCTTAAAGCGCAGAATTCAGGGACTGTCTTGAAACCAATGCAAAGGAGGATTTCTCTTCATTGAGATGTTTTATTGCAGGGTGTTCTTTCCAATGCATCATGGGAACAAGCAATGAAGATGGTAATTAATGACCCTCGATACAGGTGGGCATCGTTGGGGAACAATGAACACTTTTAGCTGGCAGTGGGGACTGCAGGTGGACTCATTGATGCTTAAAGGTTTCAGAGGGAGGTGGGAAGATGGTGGATCTGTTGGTTAAATCTTGGCATTGGGAGTCAGCCATTCATGGGTCAAACTCAACTCCCTCACATACGCATTGTATCTTGGGAAAGTAACTTAAACTACCTGTCACTAACACAAATGCACAGACATTGTGAATGGGCCTGATGGTGTGAAGTGTCATCCTACATCACGAGCATTCCCCTTCGCTTCCTCCGATGCCCTTCCATTCACCAAGCTGTTCTAGGCATTGCCCATCCACCATTAATGCCCACTTCTACGTTGCATGCTGGTCTTCTAAGTGGGAGTGGTGGTACTACATCCAGTCACCTCTACATTCAAGGGACTGACTTAGAGGCGTGTGGGACTCAGCTGTGTGAGACCAGCCCAATGTGAAATGGATCCCCAGCACTATGATCCCACCACTGAAGCCCAAGACTGCTGCCCCATTAATGAATATCTAATTATTACTCTACCACCAAGAGTGCGTGTGTGCGCACGTGTGTAGGTGTGACGGTATCATTGCCTTCTTATACCACCAAATGTGTAACGCTGCTCCTGTTACCGTCCACATTGAAACGCGTCCTTCTGTATCCGCGGACTGGTAACACTCTCTTGTGCTATCACTGAGTGTGTAACAGTCCCTTCTATATGGCTGCTGAGTTAGCAGTGTTCTCTTCCATTATCAGTACGTTTGTACCATGTGCTTCTGTTATGCATTCCCTACGCAATCATGGATTTTGGATGTTCCCTGATGATGTTGTGATGTGTGTGAAACCCTCCAACTCCCTTTGTCTTACGTTCCATTTGCTGTTCCCTGAGTGTGGAACATTTCCTTCTGTTTTGACTCATTATGAGTTAGTTCTTCCTTCTGTTATAATTGATTGTTCCGTTCTGTTATCAGTGAGTGTGCATCAGTCCCTTCTGTTATTTTTTATTTGTGAACATTAAAATGCTCCCGGCGAGCAGTGGGGGACCTTATGGAGATCCTGATTCATTGAACCCTGGGTGCACATCACTGTGCTCAGGGAATCCGATCCCTTGTGGGAGGGCTGAGGGGGCAGGACATAGGCTGCACAGTCTGACTTGGAAGTGGTGCTATGTACCCGACACCTTCATATTTATTGCCACGACTCCCACTTGGGAGCAAAGAACATTTTCATTGTACCAGAGACAACCCCCAGAGGGCATCCCTGTCCTCTGGGTTTCCACTGCTGCCGAATACATTATGTTTGCCCCTGAGAAAGCACTAGAGCTGACTGTTTGATAGCCAGTCTAACGCGTTGCAGGAGAGTTGGTCTACATGGGGCCAGCAGGACACACTGGCCCGCATCTGTGTATGCTTTGTGCATTGTCCTGTTCCAGCTCCACACTGGTCTAGGTGCACGCCTGGCGTGGCAGGTGACCTGAATTAGAGACGCACGGCAGACGGTTCACATGCACATCAGTCCTCACACCTGTGGTCGTGCATGCACGCAGGCACAACCACAGCTGCAGTTTGTGAATTAGCCTTTTGCAATTGTTTTACCTTGCACATGAGCAGATACAATCTGCACTAGTGCTTGCTAGTTACACACATGTTCTGTGAATTTCACTGAGGGTGTGTAACATCGACTTACTGAATGGCGCACATTAGTGCAGTAAACATAACCATACATCAGTGCAAAGTGTGCTGTATGTGTGCTGTATGCTATTGATTCACCTGTGTGAAACAGCATTAGATGAGCACCTCCTTTGCTTCATTATACCTTTAAACTTACTTCACAGATGTTGCAGCCTAGCACCGTGTGTCGTATGCATGAGCACGCATGTGGGCTTTGCCTTCTGGTCCGCCTCATGAAATATGGTGATAGTGAAAATGCAAAGTGATCTGCGTTATGTTAGGCACCCTCCATTAGCACCTAGTGCAACACACACGCAACATGCCTCTGTTTGGTGTCAAGTGAGTAGGGGTGTTTAGTCAATGTGCAGCATGATCTGTTTTTGCACCAAGTGTTCTGTGCATGTGTGTTTTTGTTCTGTGCCCTTAGGTGGATCCCTTGCATAGACTAGACTTATAACAGCAGTTGAGTGTGTAGCATGTTCAAAGCACATCAACTCGCCAGGCAAAGCGAGCGCATAACATACCCGTGGGGGCGGAGGGGGAACAGAATGGGGGTCAGAGCATGCGCAATGTGCTTGAGGCAGCAGCGAGTGCATATCCGACCCTGGCGAACGATAACATGTGTACCCTGCGCTGGAAATACATCCCTGGGGAGCAAGAAGTAGGTGCCACCTGAAGGTGCATAGAAAGTGGAATATGCCTTGGGAGAGCAGTGCGTGTGTAATGAACTCTGGGGTATTGGGGGCTAGGACATAGTGTTTTATATGTTTGTGCATGTTTCAACCACCTCAATGGTGATGGACTCTTGGCGCTTTGAACCTGCAGGAGAATGGGATGGGTTTGGCTAGTAGGAGCAGCAGTGCAAGATTGGCTACCTGTTGTGTTGATTTGTGGAGATCGATCGGAAGAGGGGGCTCTTCAGAGTAGGTGTATCAAGAATGGTGCCCCATCTTTCCTGCTTGGTGTGCTACTAACGAGGATAGCCCTGCCAGCGGGGATGGGTCGAGCACAAGACCGTTTCTGACAAGCAGGTGGGAGAGAGGAGTGTGCCTGTGTGTAGTGATCCCTGTGGGATGAAAGCTTGTATAACACATATCCTGGGCAGCATAGACTGAGTACCCTGAGGTGCAGAGAGATCAGCAACTTACCCATACCAAGCAAAGTAACTACCAAGGAGGAAAAGCAGGGACTGGGGAGGATTGCAGGCTATGTGCACTGCACCAGAGAGTGTATATTTGGGTAGTACCCAGGGTGTATATTTAACAGTAGATATTGCAGATAATGTGGAAGTCTTCCTGGTCAAGTAGGGTAAATAACACATCCTATACAGTGCAAAGAGTGTGTAGAACACCTAGTTAGTACTCGGGGTTTAATGCAGAGTAGAAGCCCTCAGTAGGCAGTGAGAAGGTGTATATTGATGTATGTGTCTGACTTTTCCAGCGCCTTACCCAAGCTGAGCGAGAAGAAGCAGGCCTTTAATGCATATAAGTCCCAGCGTGAGAAGGAGGAGAAAGAAGAAGCCCGCCTGAAGGCCAAGGAAGGCAAAGAGAAACTTCAGCGATTTCTGGAGCAAAACGAGAAGATGACTTCCATCACGCGCTACAGGTAGAGGGCTCACTATTGCGCCCAAATGTGCAGGGTTACCACTGCCCGCTGCAGGTACTGAGTCACTATCACTGCTAAAAGTGCAACACACACAAAGTCACTGTCACACACTACCGATGCCAAAGTCCACTACATGGTTTATTTATTTATTTATGTTTACATTTGTAAAGCGCACTAACCCCAGAGGCATCAAGGCGCTGAATACATAAGAACAGAACATGTACAGGTGAAAGAAAACATCAAATTGCAGAGTTACAGGACATCATTCAGGCAAATAGTAAAGTATTTAGAGATTTGCGGAATGTCCACTAGGAAGTTTGGCTCGCAGGGCGGGTGGGAGCAGGTTCCAGTGTTTAGCAGCGAAGGATGGAAAGCTCGAACCTTCAGCCAGTTTAAATTTAGGTTGGGAGCGACGATGGGCGTAGGCTGACCTTGTGGGTCTGGAGAAGCCTACCTTGGTTATCTTCTGTGAGAGGTGGGGGGTCTCGTTGGAGAGGCATCTGTTGGTGACTGATAATGATTTAAATAGAATCTGCTCGCGAATGGGCCTTTCTCCTACCTGAGGGGATATGTTCCCGTTTAGGGATGTTCAAGGCTGCTCGTAGTGAATTGTTTGGAATAGTCCCAATTTTTTAAATGTTTTGTTCAGACGTGCATGTGAAGAGCGCATTACAATAGTCAACCCTTGAGCCAATGGTCGCTCTGGCGATAGTCAAGCAGCTGTCGGGAGATAAGAAAAGCCTGGCTGCATTTATTAGGTGTAAGTGGCTGGGAGGCAAAGGCATTTAGTTGCCGTGAGAGAGAGTGTAGCATCCAGGTAGACTCCTAGGGCCTCATTACAAGGGTGGCGCTCCCGTAATGAAGGGTGCCGGTACGGGACCGGCACCCTTCATTACGGGAGCGCCTATTACGAGGTTCCCTTTGCGGGACCCGTAACAGACGTCTGGTAAAACCAGACGTCCTTTCCGGGTCCAGCGAGGGGAAGAGGGAGCTAATAACGGGCCATTCGTAATGTGCCCGTTATTACCTCCCTCCCCATTCCCATTGAGCCCTATGGGGGCTCAAATGGGAATGGGGATGGGTTCCTGCAAGGAGGAATTACCGGGTCCTCCAATGTCGGAATGACCCGGTAATTCCTCATTGCAGGAACCCGGTATTGGAGCCCGGTATGGAGGCAGCCATGCCGCTAATAGCACCATGGCTACCTCCATACTCGTAATGAGGCCCCTAGTGTCTTCACTGACGGTGAGACTGGGATTGAGATGCCATCAATGTTAAAGGCTAAGTATTGTGGATCAAGCTTTTTTACACACGATGAGGGGCCTGCCAGGAGGATCTCAGTCTTTTTATTGTCTGAGCAAAAACAGTGTGTGGCCATCCTGGCCTGAATAGTTGTGTAGACAGAGTTTAGAGAAGATGGGCCTCATTACGACCCAGGCGGTAAGTTACCGCCTGGGTCGTACCTTTACCACCATGGCGTAAACTACGTTTACGCCATGGTGGTTGGCGGACTTACCGCCCCATTCCGAGGTTGGCGGGGCGGTAAGTCCCCAAT
Organism: Ambystoma mexicanum; assembly: GCF_040938575.1. Classification (NCBI taxonomy): domain Eukaryota; kingdom Metazoa; phylum Chordata; class Amphibia; order Caudata; family Ambystomatidae; genus Ambystoma; species Ambystoma mexicanum. Next base: position 318,037,455 of record NC_090926.1, on the reverse strand, counting down.
CCCCATTTACCCTTCCCCATTCCCATTTTTGCCCCATAGGGCATAATGGGAGTGGGGAAGGCGTTAATTACGCCACCGTAAATTACGGTGGCGTAATTAACAACAAGGTCCCTTAGCGCCATGGATTTTAACACCTGCTAAAAGCAGGTGTTAAATCCTCCATGGCGCTAAGGGACCTCGGAATCAGGCGGTAAGGGTTGGCGCTGTTTACGCTGCCGTAAACCCCTTACCGCCTGGGTCGTAATGAGGCCCGATGAGTCTTCGTGGTAGTTGCCAGATAAGGGGAATAGAATTTGCGTGTCATCAGCATAGTTTGTGTAGGGAATGCCGATGGACTCTAGGAGGACGAACAGCAGTTTTGTATAGATATTTTATAGTGTTGGGGATACACAAGACACTTGTGCTACACCGCATGTGATTGGCGCAGGGGGCGGGGTGGGGGCACTGGCATTCTTGGTGAATACTTTGATGGATCTTTCCCCCAGGAAAGATGTGATCCAATTTGTGGCTTCCAGTGAGAAATTAGCTCAGGAGGTTAGGTAATGACAAAGGATTTTGTGGTCCACCAGATCAAATGCAGCCGGCCTACTGGATTGCCAACCTCAATTGCAGGCTTGCCCTCATCCCTGATCTCATCAAGCTGGTTCTAAAGGTCCAATAGGGCTGATTAGGTTCCGTGGCCAGGGCGGAATCCTGACTGATGCATACCTAGGATGTGATTGGCCTCCAGGTAGTGCTGAACTTGCAGATCGGTTCCTCTGTCTAGAATTTTCAGCATGAAGGGGGCCGTTTTGATGAGGCGGTAGTTAGTTGGAATCGAGTGGGAATCGAGTGGGGACTGTGCTCGTGGTAAAGGAGGCATTGATAAAGGATGTGATAAGAGGCGCCAAGACCTCAGAGCAGTCTTTCACAAGGGACGCAGGGCAGATGTCGCCTTTACATTGCAAGGGCTTCAAGCCTTTTAAGATAGATATGACATCATCTTCTGAGACATGAAGCGGAACATAGGTGGGCTTTGCTGACCGTTTGGTTGGGGCATGTGGGTAGTTGGTTGCAGGCTAGGGGATGAAAGCAGGATATGCTTCAGGTCGATTTTACTTTGAAATGTGTTGATTTTGGCATGCATAGCCTTTTGTATGTTGGTGCACCATGCTTCTTCTTTGATGATGGTGATGCGGGTAGACAGGGGGTTTCAAGTTTCCTAAGGATGATGAAAATTTCTCTAGTGCTGAATTTAGCATTGGTGATACGTGTGTTATACGTGGTTGACTTGACCAGAATGATGGCTTGTTTGTAGCGATTGGCTGTTGTGGGCGAAAGCTTGCTTCATGAGATGAGTGGCGTTTCTTTGCACGAAGCTCTTGGAGATCTGGTGTGAACCATGAGTTTCTGTGTCCTGATGGTTTGGATTTCCGCGGGATTAGTGTGGACACGGCATCCATTGCAGCGGTCAAGGTTGCAGAGTACTGGTGAGCCAGTGCGATGAGGTCTTTTCGAAAGAGGTGGTTGGGGTAAGAGAGTGCTCAGCAGGGGTGCCATACGTTCCTTGGTAAGGTTTGGGGAGCTTTGGCCAAATGTAGAGAGAGCTAGGCAGGTGAGGTGTGCTCTGTGGGGGGGCATGAAATGCAGTATATGGGGGTCAGACCTTGGGCATGGGTTGTTGGTGTTAACTGTGATCTTGCAATTGAGGTTGGCAATCCAGTCTAGGATACAACCTTTCAAATGGGTGGGAGAGTTGACACAGTACAGGAAGCCTAGATCACTGAGCATGTTGGCCGTTGATGATGCAATTGTGTCGGTCGGGGCATTGTATCCTAGTTGAAGTCCCCAAGGATAACTGTTTATTTAATTTAATTACATTTTATTTAGTTATTTTTTTTTAACATGCCTAATACTGTATTTGAGTCTTTTTTCTAAGCGCAGATCTGGGATTCGAAGACCAGCACGTTGCCCCTGTGCTATCCTCCTTTCACAAGGTGGGCTTGATGTGGGCACCTAAGTTGTGAAGGAGGTCTTCTTCAAAGGTAGGAGCTGGGCTTGGGGGGTGATAGATAGTGTGAAGGTGATAGTGTTGATGCCTGAGATGGTAAGTTTGACGGAGAGGATATTGCAGTTGTAGTTGAGGTTAGTATTGAGTTCTCTAATGGGTAGGGAGTCCTTAGCTATTAGTGTTGTTCCTCTGCCCCTTTGTTTTGGGTCTGTCGCAATGGAAGATAGTGAATCCCAGGGGGACAGCTAAGGGCAGGGCAGGGCCTGATGCAACATGTAGCTTTGTTTCAGTGACAGCTAGGATATCTAGGTTAAGCACTGAGATGAGATCATTGATGTCAAGGGAATGGGCAAGGATGGATCTTGCATTGACTAGCGTGCATTGTATTGGTGGCATTTGAGGAGTTGTCTTTCTGTCACTTGTGGAGGATTTAGTTCTCTGCTTTGGGGCAGGTAGTAACTGGTTGCTGTTAGTGTTGCTCGTGGTAGAGTTGAGGGTAGCTCGTTTCACTCTGGGCTGCAGTGAGAGTGTGGTGGCTCACCAAGGCGGTCATTTCTAGTCATTATAGGTAGTGGGTAGGTACCCATCAGGCAGTGGGTGTGGCCGTACTGGAGTTCAGGAATATTAATGTCTAAGTGGAGACAGGTAGAGGCGGGTTCATTGACTTTCAGGCTAAATATGTTGTGGGTTTGCCGTCTCAGATGGGCAATTCTTACTTTAGGCGCAGGAGGCTGAGAGGGGCAGGGAACGCAGTACAGGTCCATTTACTTTCAGGCTAAATACATTATGGGCTCGCTGACTCAGACAGGTGTTTCTTACTTTAGACACAATATGCTGAGAGGGACAAGGATGGCAGTGCTGCACTACAGGTCCATTGAGTTTCAGGCTAGATAAGTTGTGGGTCTGCTGACTCTCACTCAGACGGAGTTTATATTGCTTGCTGCATCTAATAATTACATTAACCAGCGGAACACTGGCTCGTGAATGGAATCCCTATTACCAGTGATGGCAGGTGAACTTTAATACCACTCTGAATTGTACCAAGCAGGGAGTCAAATGATGCCGACCCCACCGAGGGAAGTTTGAGTGTGTTCTCAACCAACACAAACTTTGGTTCATTTTATTGTCTAATTTCCAAAGACATTGGGCCTCATTACACGGAAGGCGGTAAGGGTTAACGGTTACCGGTAATGGTACCGGTGACCGTTAACCCTTACCGCCTTACTACGAGGTCCCTTTGCGGGTAGGTACTTTAACGCCTGCAGTTTAGCAGGCGTTAAAAACCAACCCGCAAAGGGACCAGGGTGCTAATTACGGTACCGCAATTTGCGGCACCGTAATTAGCGCCTTCCCCATTCCCATAGAGCCCTATGGGGCAAAAATGGGAATGGGGAAGGGCAATGGGGGAAGGGGGAATTACCGCCCGCCAACCTTGGAATAGGGCGGTAATTCCCCTTTCCACCAAGGCGGTGCAGGTATTTTACCGGCATGGACCAAGGTGCTAATAGCACCTTGGTCCTCCGCCTACTGTGTAATGAGGCCCTTTGACTAAAAAGATATAGGTTTTGAATAGCCCAAATATGCAGTTCGGCATTACCTCCTGTCATTTTTCTTTTTTTCAAAACTCTTTTTTATTGACTTGACAGCACAAACAAAGGACCAGAGGAAGACCGCAAGGCACCAGCATAATTTACAAACAGTATGAGGAAGAAACATATACAATTACATGAATGTAGCATATCGATAATCGGCAACACCCAGAGAGTAACATACATGCCCCGGGGTAGTATGGTATTTAGGGGGAAGCATCTGGGGATGTAGAGGAAGAGGTGGGGGGCGAGGTCATGGCAGAAATATAGTCACGGAATCTCGGCCAGATGTCCCTTGGTCTAGAGTGGGGATGTTGCATAGCACTCCAGGACTGCTCAGTATTATGAGCCCATGTGACCGATCTGAGCCACTGGGCGTAGGTGGGCACTCTGGGGCGAAGCCAGCAAAGTAATATACAGCGAACTGCCAGTAGCATGCAGAGGCCTGCCAATTTCTTAGCATCGCGGGGGAGCTGTGGGAGATTGTGGAATAAACAATGCAGTGGGGTGGGGGTGATTGGGTGATCTAGAATGTCTGATAATGTAGAGCAGATGTCTAGCCAGAAATGGGACAGATGGGGGCATAGCCATAGCATGTGTATATAGGAGGCCTGATCTGCGCTGCACCTAGGACAGGTAGGGGGGTTGGTGTGAAACATGGGGTGAAGTCTCACGGGTGTATGATGATACCTGTGTAAGACTTTGAACTGAATGAGCTTAAATTTAGTATTGTAGGAGACCTCATGAGTCCGGGCGCAAATCCGAGCCCACCTCTCGTCAGTTATTTCGGCATCAAGGTCCTCCCCCCATCTGCGTCTCAGCTCGGTAAAGTGGGGGGCCGCTCTGGTCTGAAGTAAGGAGTAGAGCCACGACACTTTACCCCTGAAGGAGAGATAGGAGCAGAGCTCCTCCACTATAGGTTCATCAGTGGGCAAGGCGGGGAAGTCTGGATAGGTGGACTTGAGATGTGCTCGAAGTGAAGAATACTGTAGCCACACCGAAGGTCGTCGCCTGAGTAGGGGGGGGAGGTCAGACCATTCTATGAAGTTCCCCTGTTCAAAGGCATTACGGAAAGTCAGGAAGCCAGCAGTGGCCCAGCGGGTGACTACCGAAAGTGGGATGCGTGGAACATCGGGAAGGAAGTTCCACAGGGGCAGGTCCCCGTGAAACGGACGGGGTGAGCCGACCATGGACCAGAGTTTAGTCAACGCTAGGGATGTACAAGCCACCGGGTTCGCAGAGTCTAAGGAAGGGGAGATTGGGCGGAGGACCAGGGACCCGATCACTCGGTCACAGACAGCCAGCTTCTCAAGGCGGACATGAGGGAGGGGATCAGTAGTGTTGAACCAGAATGCAGCAAACTGTGATTGGGCCACCACCCAGTATCTGATGAAGTCGGGTGCGCTAAAGCCGCCCAACGCTTTGGGTGCAGTTAGTGTACTCAATTTGAGCCGAACGGCCCCTGAGTGTCAAAGGAATGTGTTGCATATGGTGTGCAGTGTTTGAAAAAAGGTATCCCCAGGCCACAGGGGGAGATTGGTAAAGCGATACAATAATTGAGGTAATACGATCATTTTGAGTATGCCTATTCTGCCCGCTAGTGAAAGGGGAAGCCTAGTCCAGCTTGAGGTTTTAGTTTCAAGCTTGGTTAAATAAGTGTGATAATTGTCGTCTCGTAGCTGTGACGTTTGCCTGGAGACCACCACTCCCAGGTAGGTGAAGCTAGAAGAAGCCCAGGTGAACCCATGCAGATCCTGAGGGGGTTGCGTCGAGTCCGTGAGCGGGAATAATATAGACTTGGAGCAATTGACCGTCAAGCCTGATATGTCCCCAAATCGAGCCACATCTATCAGTATCGGTAAAAGATTAATTTCAGGGGATCGAACAAACAACAGGGTATCGTCAGCATAAAGGGAGACTATGTCGGTCTGGCCAGACGTGCGCAGCCCTCTGTGTGAGTGTGACTGCCGGAGCATGTCAGCGAAAGGTTCCATGGCAATTGCGAAAATAAGCGGAGAGAAGGGGCATCCCTGACGTGTTCCTCTAAATATCTGAAAAGGGGAAGAGCATCTGTCTTCTGTACGGACCTTGGCTGACGGGGCAGTGTAAAGGAGCTTTATCCAGGCGCGAAAGTTGGGGCCGAATTTACATTTCTCAAGGACGCACCACAAGTATTTCCAAGAAACTGAATCAAATGCCTTATGCATGTCTAATGTGGCCGCCACTGCATGTGTGGCCGGGTCGATTCTGTTAAGGATATTAAAGAGTCTCCTTAAATTTAGGGAGGTGGACCTGCCCGGGACGAAGCCCGCTTGGTCTGGATGAACAATGTGGGACATATATGGTCCCAAGCGGTTGGCAAGGAGTTTGGCAAATATTTTAATATCGCTATTAGTCAGGGAGAGGGGTCTATAGGAGCCACACTGCGTGGGGGCTTTACCAGGCTTGAGGAGCACTGTGATGAGTGCCTCACAGAGAGATGGAGGGAGTATGCCCAATTCGCACGATTCCTCCCACAGGGCCAGCAGGTGCGGCGCTAGTTGGGCTTTGTACAATTTGTAGAAATCCATCGGGAGCCCGTCGGGGCCGGGGGCCTTCCCCGCTGCCAGTGACTCGATGGCCTCAACGATTTCTTCTAGAGTAAAGGGCCGCTCAAGGGAGGCACTAGTTTCGACTGATAGGACTGATAACGGGAGGTTCTCTAAGTAGGAGTTGATTTCGGTTATCTGGGAGGTGTCGACCTCCGAGTATAGGGAGGAATAAAATGCGAGAAACTCAGAGTTGATGTCCTGAGGGGAGGTGGCGAGTGTGCCATCTGATCTAGCAATGGCCGGTATGCTGGGGGCACCAAGTTCGCGGCGTAGCAGTCTAGCCAACATTCGTTCACCCTCGCCGTATTTCCTCGCCAACCGAGGGGAGTCCAGGACAGGAACTTAACCTCGCGTTCAGCAAGGCCACGGAACCTGTCCAGCTCAGTGCCCAGATCTGCCAAGGTGGCCGGGGAGTGATCTGCAGCGTACTGTGCTTCATAAGCAGATTGGGCCGATTCGCTGGTGGCGATGTCGGCACGGATGGTTTTAAGGATACCACTGCTCTTAGAGATGGCGACTCCTCTCGTGTGTGCCTTGAAGGCTTCCCATAGCACGGCATGTGTAGAGACGGAATTTAAGTTAATCTCGAAATATTCCTCAATTGAGGATTCAAGCTCGGAGGCGAAAACCTGGTCGAGGAGCGCGTGAGGGCTCAACCTCCACAGCCTTGGTTTGTTGGCATCAGGTCCCCAATTTAAGGAAATTAGTACTGGTGAGTGGTCCGAGAGTGTCCTGGGGAGAATGGCTAAGCTAGTTACGCATCTAATCAGTAAGTCTGTGACCAGCCATCTATCTATTCTAGAGTGGGAATCGTGTACTGAGGAGTAAAAGGAGTAAGTGCGGTCATCAGGATGGATTAGGCGCCAAGCGTCCACCATTGCCAAGCGGGGGAGCGAGGTCAAGATCGAGTAGGCCGCTCTAGACAGTTGACGAGGGCGAGAACCGGCCCTATCCAAGGTGACGACTAATATAGTATTGAAATCCCGCCCCATATGATGGGGATCAGGGGGTAGCTCTCAAGTAACGTGACTAGGTGATGGTAAAAGTCGGGGTCGTCAACGTTGGGACCGTATATATTCAGGATGATTATCTCCTGGTGCTGCAGTATACCAGTGATGAGTACAAATCTACCAAGTGGGTCTATGTGGGGTTGATGACAGGTGAACTTGAGGCTGCTATGTATTAGGGTAAGGGTGCCTCGACTCTGAGTACAATAGTTAGTGTAGTATCTCTGGGATCCCCATTGTCTGGCGAATCGCTCACATTGCTCTGAGCGAGCATGGGTTTCCTGTAGGCAAAGGATCTTCGCTCCGTGGCGTTCGGCGTGGAGCTGGATCTGCCGCATCTTCTTATGATTGCCTAGCCCCCTGACATTCCAGCTCATAAAAGTCAAGGAGGTATCAGCCATTTTCATATGAATGGCGGTGAAATAAGCAAGGGTGGATTCCAGGGTCGTGAAAATTGTGTACCTTAGGTTTATGCAGATGGTGGACTGTATGTGTGGATTGCTTGGGCGCGGTGTCTGCGGGGCCTCCGGAGGCTGTCAAGACATTTTTAAACCAGAACGTTCCCTTCCAACCCCCCATCCACATCCCTCCCCCAATCAGAGGGATGAAACCCTCACAAAACCAGAACAACCGAGAACTTTTAGGCATCAGCGCCTGGGGGACTGTTAGCAGCCGGCCAATGGCCGCCGGACTGGGGAGAGCGTCAGGAGGTTTATATTACGTGGTAGGTAAAGGTGGAGAACATAGAGCGGGTGCAGGTCATCGTACCCGAGCCATAAACTAGGGCCCGCAGTGAAACAGGATGGGACCGTGTGGTCCGTTACAACGCAAGAGAGGAGCATGCAAAACCATGGTTGGTGAGGGACCAGGGTGTAGGAACATGACACAGAGGTGGATGGGTTGGGAGAGCAGGATGTGTCTAGGCTGTGAGTCCAACAAGAAACAGTTAATAGGAACTCTGATGGGACAGCATGGTAACGAAACATCACCTATACGGAAAGGTGAAGGGGAACAGAAGCAACCTGTGCAGTAGTGGGCTACGATGAGCAGTTCTCACAGTGAGGGAGGGAGCGCCGTGGCGGTCCGATCCCATGGCACAGGTATGATAACAGATGATGGAGCATGTGAGACATATTAACATTGCTTAGATCAGCCAGGTATGTGTTCGTCTATAAACTTCGAAGCCTCTTCCGGGATGGTAAAGAAATACGTTTGATTAGAATGTTCGATCCTCAGTTTGGCAGGGAAAAGCATGGAGTACTTGACTCCCAAGTCTCAAAGTCTTTTTTTCACCGCTAGGAAGGTTTTACGCTCTTGTTGAACAGCCACCGAGTAATCCGGATACAAGTGTATTCTAGCCGCCCCCAGATGTAGCTCCCCCTTGGCCCTGGCCGCCTGGAGCAGGGAGTCACGATCGCGGAATTTGAGGATCCTGGCTATGATGGGACGGGGCACAGCACCCGGCCTGGGCTTGGCAGTTAGGGATCGGTGGGCTCTCTCCACTGCAAATTGTGCTGACAGCTTGGGGCTGTCCAAGAGCGTCAGGAGGGTGCGCTCCACGTACTCCTCCATAGGCTCATGAATGTTGTCCTCTGGTATACCTTACAATGCGGAGGTTATTCCTCCTGGAGCGGGATTCGAGGGCGTCATTTTTCTTCTCGACCGCAGAGACCCGGCTGGTCAAAGTGGTTACAGCGGTACGCAAGGAAATCAGGTCATCCTCTGCAGTGCCCACCCTTGTCTCAATTTCAGCGACCCTGCTGTCCGTCCTCTCAATATGGGCCTTAATAGACGAGATGGTCCCATTCATATCGTCTAACTTAGTGTGGAGTGTGGTGAAACCCTCTCGTATGTACTCTAGAATTTTCTGCGAGTCGTCAGAGGTGGAGGGTGCAGTAGTGGACGGTGGTTCCTCCGGGGGATCAGAAAGTGACTTAGAGGGGGTCATGGTGGAAAACAGAGCTATAAGTTCAGGAGTGCTATAGATGGGGAGCGGCGAGAGCACAGTCGTGAAGAACTTAGAGCAGGCGGTTCACTGCGAGGTGGTGTGAGACGACCAGACAGAGCTTCTGTGGTACGGGTTGGATGTCACACTACAAGGGGGGAGGCGAGCAGACGGTGCACCGGCAGTGGCGGGCGGGCAATTAGCAGTAGTACAGGCCGGCCGCCGGTGTAGGTCAAGTGAGCCAGGAGATACACAAAGTCCACGGCACAACCGGGCACGTGATGGCTATCCGCGCAGCCCAAGCACGTCGCCGCGTATAAGTGAGGGTATATGGCAGGCACCACCAAAACAGTCAGCAGGTGGTAGGGAAAGGGGGGGAGCGGCAGTGCGGTGCGGGCTCCCAGCTGTAGTATGCGCCCCAACAGTGCACGTGGGGGGGAAGAAAGCAATTTCAGGAGAGGCACCCCAAGTGCAGGGGGCTCGGCGCAGAGCTGAGTAGAGACGTGGCGGGCTGCGGGGCGCGCCTGTAGTGAGCGAAGCGGGCAGCACAGGATCACCGGAGCCAGTGGGATGACTCCCCCGGTGTCCCCCACCTTGCCGCGAGGAGAGTTCTGTGTTCCGTGGGAGGGGGGGCACCGGAGGAAAAGCAGGTCAGTAAGCTGGAGGATAGAGGACCTGCAGTGACGGCTCCGTTCCCCGCCGAGTGAGATCTGGAGGCGGGGGGACTCCGGGGCCCAGTAAGTCAGTCACGTTGCCCCTGGGTTGCAAGAGCGCATGGAGGCGAAGGTTGTGAAGCTGGTTGTCGTAGGCCACAGTACGTGTCCAATTTCAGGAAGGGTATCTCCAGAGCGGGGGGCCTGGCGCGGATCCGCCGCCGCGCAGAGGCACAGTCGGCCACGGAGCCAGCAAAGACACCCCCCCCCCGTGCCCCCTACCTTGCTGTGACCAGGGTTCTGTGTTCCATGTGAGGGGGGGCAGCGGAGGGAGGGCAGGCGAGTAGGCTGGATGAGAGAGGACCCGCGGCGGTGTCTCCGTCCCCCGCTGCGTGGGACCAGGTGGCGGGTGGGCTCCGGGGCCTCCAGGCCCCCGCGAAATCGGCGGGCCGCAGTGGTCGTGAAGCCAGTGGAGCTCCGGTCAAGGGTGGCCGCCCGGGCCGCACGAGAGGGCCGGATGCCCCTCCTCCGCAGCGGCGTCGGGGGGAGCCACAGATCCAGGAGCTGCAGCGCGGAGCGGGCCAGCGAACCAAGGCCCCAGTCCAAACGGGGCCCACAACAGGTAAGCAGGAAGCAGGGTATAGGGAGGAGAACCTGCGTCGGCGTCCTCGTCGCCCGCCGTGCGAGGCCAGGAAGCGGGGACTTCGGAGCCCCCAGGCCAGCACAAAGCCGATCAGCGGGGGTGGTGGCTCGCCAGAGTGGGGTCCTCAGTGGTGAGCGGCAGAGTGGGAGCCTGGATCTGGGAGACGCCGGGTGAATCCGCCGTCCGTGGAAAGCTCGGGCCGCCCGGGAGGTCTGCAACGCCCCTCCCCCGCAGCGGCCTGCAGCGCCGCGCTCTCTGGTATCAGGGAGAGTTGCAGTTCCTGGAGCCGTAACGCGGCTCGAAGATGACACCACAGCCCCAGTCCGAGCGGGGCTCAAAGCTCAGCCCCCGGGGGAAGCCTGGGTCCAGGAGTTGGCAGAGGGGTAGGTTGGTGGTTCACCCACAAATACCGCCAGTGTAGGGTAGTATCGCAGTATATTAGGGCACCTTTTTAGGTTTTTGCGCTCTCCCAGTCCGGAGCACTCCGATTAGGCGGCCATCTTGTTTCGGCGCAACAGCGCCCCCCACCTCCTGTCATTTTTCAAAATGTATAAAGTATGTCTGTTCGGAGAGAGTTCTAATTGTGGAGCTTCTCTTATATTTGGTTTTCCTGGATCTTTGACTTTATTTTAATGAACTGACAGGCTTCTACTTAAGTCTCCCTGTTACTGCAGCCCTTTTTCGTGTGAAGTCCTATAGTAGCTCATATGGCTCCCAGGTCAGTGGGACCTTTTAAGTACCCCTGTCCTATGAGCAAGGGTGATTCTACAACCATACAAGTGTGTTGTAGTGTAGGCTGGTGTAGCTCTAATTTAGTTTTGGCTTCACCACAGATGCAGTCATTGTTTTTTAAAATATTTATTTATAGAAATATTGTTTTAGTTAAATTAACAACTTTTTCAATAGTCGAATTACATTTCAATTAGTGCTCTTTCTTACGAGTTAACATGATTGATTTCGTTCATAAACACATCACAACTTACGAGCTAGCCAAATATCACAACTCAATTTGGAAGGTGAGCTAATTAGCCAGACAACAATATTTACAACAACGAGACCTCTAAATTATTACATCCATTTTCATTGTTGTTACGATCATTGTTATCATTTGTATACATTGCATAGAGTCAGTCCTGAAGTTGTTATTTGGCAAAGGAAAGGTGGAGGGCAAGATGCTTCTACAGACTAGTGTTGTAATGGAGAAAGGTTCAACTCCCTTAGAAATTGCACTATATCAATGATAAGTGAATATCTTGAAGCATTAAACATTGCTGACCATAATTCATCATTAGATAATAGAGTGGAATGACAAAAGTGTTTATGAAGGTATCGCGTCCTCATGCCGACCAGGTATTGACAGTCTATCATCAGATGTTTCGTGGTCTGAATAGAGTCCAGTAATTCACAATAATTGCATTTCTTTGCTGAGTCTGGTAAGTTATTGTAAACGGCAAGTTTACTTTTGGTAGGGAGTAAATCAAATCGAAATCATAGAAATGAATCAGCGTAGACACGATCCAGGAATATGGTTAGCTATTGAGGAAGTGTAGTGAGTAACTTTGCTTCAAATGCACCCAGCTTGACTGCCTGATATGTGTTGATTTTATCAAGGGTGGCTATCCAGTCTTGTCTCCATAATTTAGTTTTAGCTGTGTCCGGAAATCTAAGAGTAAGGCTTCGGAGATATCAGCTGCCTCTAATACGGCACAACATGCTAGTTTCCATTCAAGCATAGGTCTGGATGATGAAGATTGGAATGCTTCTTTCAGGACAGGAAATACATTTCTTGAAGTATTTTGAGGTATTAGGCATTTCCTATAAATCACCAGCATTAGCAAAGATACCGACGCTTGAAGGGACACAAGACCTAGTTCATATTGAATTAATGCAATTGGTGTACTTGCAGGCACAGGGAGTATATTTTTCCAATAGATGCCCTCCAAGATGTCCCACCATACAGATTGAGGAGAGGCCTTGGATTGGCTCCGGTAAGTGATGATGGGCACAACATTTTGCATATAATATATTCTTGCTGGGGAAAGAGAACATTTACTATATGCTACTTGTATTGCTTTCCCTTGAATAGCTAAAAGTCGCATTCTCGAAGTCTGTTCTCCTTGATATGGTTGATCAAATGGGTGAGAATTTAAGTTGACTCCAAGATATTTGATTTCATGTATCTGGAGTGATGAGGTGTTATCCAGTTTCCAGTTGATTTTAAACTTTTTGGTAGTGCGAAGATGTTGAAAAATAAATATGTTCGATTTGTTTGTATTGATTATTAAATCATTTTTCGAGTGCGCTCAGTTTCCTCTGTAATCCAATTGGAGTTCTGTCTAAGAGAATGAGATCGTCAGAATATGGTAGATAAGATATCTCGTGTTTTCCCAATTTTGGTGGAAACGAGCGTGCTGAGCTAAAAGCGTGATTCAGGTCATTGATGTAAAAATTAATAAGTATTGAGGCAAATGGGCAGCCTTGTTTCAGAACTATGTTGGTCTCGATCGAATTCGATAAAAGCCAATCAGTTGTCATCTTCACTCTGATGGAGGTGTTCGAATAAAATTGGTAGATTAAAAAGATAATATACAAGGGACAATTCGCTTTAAAAAGTTTAGACCATTAATTTGGTCTTGAGACTGAGTGAAATGCTTGCATAAAATCAACGAGCGCTACAAAAACTGGATATTTGGCTTGAATTGTTTGTTGTTTTAAAATTGCTAGAATTAAAAGATTCAAAGTTGTTCCAACACCTGGAACAAATCCTGATTGATTTTTGTCCATGAACTGATTTTGTGTAAGCCATTTCGTAAAATCGCGTAAAACAAGTCTCCCAAAAATGTTGCCAGGCGCGTCAAGCAAGGCTATAGGTCTGAAATTATCAGGATTGGATCGATCTCCTTTTTTGAATATGGGTATCACTATAGCTTGCTGCCAAGATGGCGAGATTTTGGCCATATTCAGTACTCGTAAGAAGATAGTTTCTAGTACCAATGCCCAAGATTCAGAATTAGATTTTAGAATTGCATTGGTTAGTTTGTCAGGCCCTGGAGCTCTTGAAGAGCTTAGTTTCTTTATTATCAGCTCGATGTCGAGTTTATCAAACTTGAGTTATTTTAAGTCAGGCAAAGATGAAGAAAATTCATTTGATGATGGATAAGGTTTTAACAAAAGAGATTGAAAGTGAGAAGTCCATGATGCCTCTGATATCATATTCAGAATGACAGATTGGCGTGCATTAGAAAGCAATTTATTAATTAGTTTCCAAATTTCACCAGAGGATTTAGACATAATGGCTCTTCACATCAACTCAACTCGTTCTTGTTTGTAGATTGTTAATAGATGTTTGATCCTATTTCTATAACTTATTTTGAGCTGGGTCTTTAATCTTTTGGAATACCTAACGGATGGAGTTCTGAGTGCCGATTTAAAATCTTGCTTGAGATTATAAATGGCTGGTATTTGGGTTTACTTATGAACGATTTTCAAGGGATTTAAAGAAGAGGATTCTTGTATTAGTATCATAATGAAATCGTTGTAGAATGTTTGCGAGGAACAGGATGATTGTGAGTCTCTCACTTTAAGTCTCTGATGTAATTTGTTGATCTGACTATGAAACCATCTAACATGATTGCCAGCATTGTTAATTCCAAGTTTGTAGGAGAACTCAGATGGCTTAACAAGTGTGTGAGGGAGCCAACAAACTTGTAAGCTATTATGGTCACTCAGTGTAGTGGGTATAACCTCGAAAGAGGCTATTAGCTTATCTGAGTCAGAAGTAATATACACATAATCTAAAATGGATTGGCTCGAGTTTCTAGTCCATGTTGATCTAGGAGGGGTGTCTTCCGGAGTGGATCCGTTAAGCATGGTAAATTTTCTCGAACTCATCAAGCGCATCCATCTTGAGGCTGTCTAATCAGGACAGATTTTAGAAGATAAAAGGGTATTCAAATTGAAATCGCCTGCTATTATTGTAGTTTTAACTTCAGATTGAAGTAAGATTTTGTTTAAAACATTCTCAATTTTGTCTAAGAATTGTGATTCAAAGGATAAAGCAGGGTTCCAGTAAATATTTATAATAATACTGGTCGGAAAGAAAGGATGGCTAGAGTTGGTTGTGGACAATTTAGCCACTTGAATGCCCGGGTCTGGCGATAACCAAGCCTGAAGAGCCAGTTGCGAATCGTTACGAATAGCAATGAGATGACCAGCCGCTGGTCGACCTCTAGTAGATTTGGAGGCTAAGATAGATTCAGTTTGATGGTTGGCCCAGGTTGGAACAGTTAGCATCCAAGTTTCTTGTAATAAAACTATATCAAATTTGTTCAAATGAGAGGATTCAGAGAATAGAAGGTGAGAGAATCCTCTGGTGTTCCCACGATTTTAATGAGCAAACATGAGTGCTATCTGTGATATCATTCTAATGATCTGACTGATGTTAATTTCTTTTATTTGCACTTCTCACCCAGTTCCATTTGGAAGGTAAAGAGTTTGTCGTTGGGTCAGAGTCGTGCATGCATTTGCAACCTGATTTTTCATTGGTGCGCAAAGCTTTATCATTTGACTTTGCAAATGAAGCAACCGAGTTATGACCTAGCACTTGATGATTTGGAGGAGGAGGTGTTATTGCTTCAAGACGCATTCCTTTGGTAAATAATTGTTGTCTCTCGGCCCATACTATGTTTTTAACAAGTAGCGAGGGGATAGTGATGGTAGTAATATCTTGTTGTGCGGGTATAAGATATTTAACTGATTCAATGTCACTAGATTTTATTTGTTTTAATGAGGGAATGGAGTTAAAGACCGCTAGTATTGTCGTTCGGTTTGGAAAAGGGTCCGAATACAATCTGTCTAGCATTGTGAGACGAATATTTTCGTCTTTTAGAATAGAAGGGTCTGGACAATAGATAGCTGGTCTTGTTTCCTCATGAATTGTATCTAGAGTGTTCGATGATTGAAGCCTAAAAGGTTGAACAGAATTTGATGGTAAAATAGCAGGAATGTCGTTCTCACTCAGCCTAGAATTTGTGGCCGTCTTATTAGAGAAATCATTTGAAGAGGAGAAGGCCGGAGTTGGACACACAGTGCTCTCCTGGGATCTAGAGCCATTTGAGTTCGAGCAATTGAGTCTTTGATCCATGGTTCTAAAGGCCTGAGGTTCGATGTCAAAATTTACATGAAAGGTAGGCGTTATGTGTTGCTTATGTTGTTGGGTATGATGTAATCCATGATTAACGTCTTCAACAATGGATTTGTTGCTGTGTGAGTATACTGATAAATTCATGAGCTTTTCATGTGTAGAGTCCAAATTTACCGGATAGACAGATTCACAGGCAATCTGAGGTGACTTAGCTACAATTCCATGTTTAGGTTGAGATACACCAAATACAGGTTTTGACTTATCAGAAGTCTTACCTTTAGGGATGCCAGTCACCAGACCCGGGGGAACAGCTGAAATTTCATTTTCGTTGCGACCAGAAGGAGATGCCGAGGACACATCTTCAACAGTAATGACTGGGCTTTGGTGGGGAGAGCATAGGTTCGATATGAATTTTTTGGTCTTAGATTTCTTTGTTGCGGAAGAGACCAGATTTTAATTTTTTAAATGTTTTCTTTGTTCAATGTTCTGGTTGGTGTTTGTATCATTTAAACACTGTGATGTTCGTTTTCTATTTCCCTTTCTTTTTCTTCTTTTGTTTTGGGAAGATTTCGAAAAGAGATCATATAGCGGTTTTTCAACAATTAGAGAGTCATGAATCTCAGGACTAATTGATTCTGGTTCAGGTGATTCTCCAATTTCTAGCATGATTAAAGGAGGAACATCTTCGGGTTTGGATTGTGGCATCTCCATAGGTGTTACACTTTGCAAGCCTATTGGTTCAGATTGAGTATGAGGGCCAACCATCTCAGAGTTGGTGAAAATCACTTTATTGGTTGCAAGCCAATCAAGCTTGCTATGTAATAGAACCAATGATTCGTTTTGGGTAGCAGATCAGAGGTCGATTACCTCATATAATTTGGTAAGCGAAAAGATGCTGGCATTTAGGGCCGCTAAGGCCGCTTCCAGAATGGGATTGGAATTTGAAGGAAATCCAAATGATGGTCTTGGGGTTGGTTTGGTGAATGAGGCTACTAGTGATGATTCAGAGTCATCAGAAGAGATTATGTCCTGCGGAACATCCGTAGGATATAACTCTGGGGAGTTCGAGAGAGCAGAGTGCTCAATATTTGTTTTGGACAAAGTATTATTCGTAATGGCACCAGAAACAGGTAGTCTTTCAGAGGATTGATTAGATTGAAAAGAAGGGGTTGGAAGAGACGGAATTAACTCGGACGAGGTTATCTGAGCATGACTTGGATGGTTGAATGAGTTACTCTTCCGATGAGATGGACCTAAAATTTGGGAATATAGGGGAATTTGTGGAAATAATTGAGCTGCTTGTGGCTGTTTAGGAGCCTGAGAATCCATGTAAAACTCAGATAAATAGGTCGGTGTATGAAAAGTGTCAGTGGTGGTATGACTACTATCCGCCACAGCACAGCTTTGCATGGTTGCATCTGATAGTTGATTTGGCAAGAACGCTACATTTGCGTTAGAGATAAACAGAGATTGCAGGGGAGTTATGGATGTAAATTCATTATTTGCATTAGCAACACTCAAGGGCGATATTCGCACAGAATCATCTTCAACTAAGAAAGTGCGGATGTCCGCGGAAAATGCAATGTTTTTTGGGGATTTAGTGGTTGCCTTACCCGTGCAGTGTTCTTGGGGGATTTTAAAAAAAATTGGCGCTGTAAGGCGGGGTTTAGAGGGCGCGGCATGCCCGCAGTGAGTCGATTCATTATGCAATTGAATTTAAAACAGGAGGCTTTTTAAAGTTAGATTTGAATAATAAATGCGAGCAAGCAAGCTAGCGCTTCGTTTTCAGAGAAAAGTGAAAAAAAATCCAAGAAACAGGCTATCAGGCTCGAGTTTCACTCCAACGAGCTGACGGCTGACACGCTGCACTGCGGCTCAGCGGTCAGCAGTCAGTACTCGTCTGGTACTGGAGCGGGTGCACGCACGCTGGTGCGCGCGGTGCCTGGTTGAAATAGGCGATCACGTGAGGGGGCGTGGCCAAATGAACTATAACAGAAAAAGAGGTGTTTATATTAGTAAAAATGCAGCAAATAGTAAAGTCCAAGTGAATGATGAAGTTGGATGATATATAGGGATATACCAAGGCAGTTCAGTGAGTAATCCTTTAGCAATCCAGTGATGAATATTGAGAGCGATGAAGCAGCGTTGTCTGCAGACCTGCAGTCAGTACTCGTCTGGTACTCGAGCGGGTGCACCCAGTCATTGTTACTCCGTTAGCCTAGTGTACCAGTATGGTAGCCACCGGGGTAATTAAGTCCTTCTTCTGGCCATTTAGTTTTGTTCCATCTGTTTGTCTGTAAGGACCACATGGCAGGTCTAAAATGGCCATAGTACTGACATGGGCTCACTCTGAGCCCATCGCTGCATCCTCCAGAATGGTTTAAACTGGCTTAGCCTTCTTCTCTGCCCCGGACAAACCCAGTACCTATCCTGTGGCAGTGGACCTGAATGTTTGGCAGTTTGTAGCACCAGCTTCATTGGATGGCCACCAAAAACTTTGTGTGTGTTTGGAGAGATGGATTAGGCCAGCCCTGAGTAAAAGTGTTTATCTACGGGAGCCCCTGTGAATTGCTCAGATTCTTACCTGAATTGCTGGCATATTGCGTTAAAGATGGGATGCTGCTACTGAGGACCAGGTTTGGTCATACTGGCTGGATCCTGGCCCCTTTTTCAAGGGCTTTCAAAGGGTGTGTTGGAACACAAATTACTGAGAAAAGCTATGTGGAGTGGAAAATCTCACTTTAAGTGGGATTTTGAATTATTGATGGAAGAGATTGATTAGAATTATTATGCTACATTTTAAGATGGTGGATCATTTTTATTGGAATTGCAACATAACGTTTTTATTTGGGATTGGAAGAATAATTATGATCATCTTCAACAAATAAGCACACTTTTGAAGAGTCAATACAATTCTTCCCCAGATCTAAATCACTCCAATCATATATCAAGACATTTCCAAATAGATACTGTGCAAGATTGTATATGCTGTTTTGATTTAATTTGTTACCGGTTAATTAGGTTCTGGGGCAAGACGGGATCAAAATGGCGCTAAGAACCTGTAGATTCTGCAATAAGATTGAATTCCACTTTTTGACCAACTTGAAAACTATTTCTAGAGATTCTGTATTTAATGCATTGTCGTTAGTAAGTGAAATGTTCTGGTCTAGATTGATGATAGGAACACATAATTTTGTTAATCTATGCTATGTATCAACTTCATAAGTCTTTATTGGCGATCTTTGAATTGACATAAATGTTTATTTGGATTTTATAGTGTAGGGTTTGATACAAACCAAATTGCACTAAATACATAGAATTCTAAAAACATACTATAAGTTTAGTAAAAGACTAATCCTCCAAATGTTTCTTGCAGCAGTGTTAGCAAAACTGCAAAAAAACAACCAGTGGCAACCCTTTTGTTAAATTTGCGTTGAAGTTCATCTGTGGGTTTTCAAAGCTAATGAATAGAAGGCTAGTCAATTAGGATTGCAGAGGTATTCCGAAGGAGAAGTTATATGTTAATAAAAGAAATATGTTTCTAGTTAGGAGAATATGTGTTTCATTTAACTTCAGACAATGACTGTGCTGCTTCAAAATGTCAACAAAAGGAACTTTGTTTTGTGACATTGGAAAAACCCAGTAGTCTGCTTTTGAGGGCGTGGGGGGGCTTGAGGAGAAATTGTAAAATACTGAAACACAGATTCCTAATGTCCATGAAAGCACAACACAACTAGGATTAAAAAGAAAATCACTCCGAAGACAGGAAACACTAATTATATATTTTACCACGTAGAGTGGACATTTCCTTAATTGCCGTGGCGCATTTTGCGCCTCAGTAATAGCTCTGCAAATGGGCAGAAACTTGCCAGATTTAAAAATGGAGGTAAAGCTGGGAGACTTTCCACCCACTTATAGTTGGGCGCAGTGGTAATGCGGCAGTAATAGCGGTACTGTCGCATTTTTACCGTTTCGCCCAACTTACAATGAGGACCAATATTGTCTAATGCTAGCTGTACGTTAGGTTCTAAAGACGACATTGTATCTATCTGGCTCCCTCTGGGGATTTTCTTGGGGTGGTCTAACGTAATTCTCCCCAGTTTTTGCAACAGGAAGTAATTTTTTCTTGTGTCGGTAATAGATATCCTGGACCAATTTCTCACACAGGCACTCCCTCTCTCTCTCCAGTCTGGCTTCAGATCTGCCAGAAGCACGAAAACTGCTCTCCTGAACATCTGTGAAGACCTGCTCTCCCATCTCGACTCCAACTGCCCCTGTGTCCTAATTTTACTTGATCTCTCTTCTGCCTTTGACACGGTCAACCATACCATCCTGCTCAACCGTCTCTGTGATAACCTGGGTATCACTCATCAGGCCGTGGCTTTGCTGACCTCCTTCCTCTCAGATCGACCCTCCCAGGTCCAACTTGGGTCCTTCCTCTCCTCTATCTCTACCTGTGGTGTTCCCCAGGGGTCTAACCTCTCTCCCTGGCTGTTCAACCAATACCTGGCACTTCTTTCCCACCGCATTGCCACTCTCTGCCCCAACTTCCAGTGCTATGCGGATGACACCCAACTCATTTACAAGCTCCCTTCAGTCACCTCTTCTCCTTCTCTCATCTCTGATTGTCTGTCTGCTATCCACGAGTGGTGTGCTGCCAATGATCTCTGCCTTAATGCCAGTAAGACCAAGATTCTCCTCATCGGCACACCTACTCCCTCCTTTCCTGTCACTCTCTGGCCGGCCTCCCTTGGCCCTCTTCCCTCTCCCACTTGTCAGGCTAAAAACCTCTGGGTTTCGATTCCACACTTTCCTTCTCTCTGCACATCTCAGACGTCTCTAAGAAGTCACACTACCAGCTGCACCTCCTCAGAGGTATTCTTCCTTTCCTCTCCTTCCCCCAGAAGCTCACTGTCTCCAGCGCTCTGGTTCTCTCTAGGCTGGACTCCTGCAATAGCCTCTTTCTCAATCTGCCTGCCTCTACTCTCTGCCCTCTGCAACTCATCCAAAACAGGACTGCAAGACTTGTCTTTGGCCTCAAGCCCAGGGATCGTATCTCTCGAGGACTGGAATCTCTGCACTGGCTCCCAGTGACGGCAAGGATTAAGTTCAAAACCGTCTGCATTGTCCACAAGGCCTTCTGGGGTCTGGGACCTCAATACCTTCAACTCACTCTTCCTAAATATCTTCCCACTCAAGCTCTTCGCTCATCCACCTCCAACTCCCTCAGGGTAAGTCGCTTCTCCAAGCAACGAGTTGGTGGTAGATCTTTTTCTTCTGCTGGGGCCTCCCTCTGGAACAGCCTCCCGGCCTCTCTGAAACTGGAGGAGAACAATCTCTGGTTCCGGAAGCACCTCAACACCTTCCTCTTTGCTTCTGCTTTCTCTCCTCCTCTGCCTTGCTTATCTCCTGACTGAATCTGAAACTGCACTGGTTACCTGGCTACCCTCTGATCTCGGGCCCAGGTCCCCTCCCCGCCAGTTGCACACCTGCACTGCCTCCTTGCCAACCCTTGCACTCAGGGACTGTTCTGTATCCCTACAGCCCAGACTAGCACTTGACACCTAATGGCTGCACTTGTCATGATGCCTACCGAGGGGCATCCAGACCAAGTCCATCAACCCCGGAAGCAGGCATCATGTTACCTGGAGCACACCCAGCAACCCCTGTTAGGGGCTATCTGGGTACAGCAGCTCATATGGGACATCAGTCCTGGCGCCATAGGCGCCAGGCTCATATGTTAAAACTTACCTGATGCAGACAATGCTGCAAGGGATCCAAGCCCATGTGAGGCTTGAAGGGACTATTTTATTTTAGGAACTATTTTGTTACTCGGGTGTGGTTGTGGAGGAATAATTACCTGGGACTACTTTGAAGGCTATTTAAACCACGCCCGACGAGCAGCACATGCTTCACGTTATTCTGCATCCAGCAGCGTAACGCTCACCGTGTCTGCAGTCAGCATCCAGCATCCTGCCACGCCCGCCTCGAGTCCAGAGCACCTAGAAAGAAGGGAAAGAAGAAGAAAGGTTAGAACAAGAACTTTACTGGATTTCTTACCTGATTTCGGATTCAGCGCATCTTCGAACCAGAAACAGACTTCATTTTAAACACGTCGCATCGCCAGCAGCAGCGCCGCGCCATATTCACCGTTCCTCGCAGCATCTCTACGATCCGGTGCTGTCTCCATCACCAGGTTGCCGCATTCCAGCACCTAAGGGGGACAAGAAAACAACAACGTGAGCCAAGGGAACAAACAAGGACAATCTCCTGTCACCATATGCTTACCTGATTTTACCGCAGGAGGTATTATCCACCAGCACGCCAAATCTTCCTACGCTGCACCTGCAAGAAAAGAGAAAGCAGCGAGTTAAACCTTGGCATCATTTACCTGACAGTGGCCCTCATTACGACCCTGGCGGAAATCGAAAAACGATGGCGGAAATGCAATACCGCCATCGAATACCGCTCGGTGTGACTATGACCCGTCACCGTAAAGTACGACGCCATTAGCGACACCGTAGTGAACGCCAACGCTAACTGCACCAAGTACGCGCGCGCGCGCCATGCCAAACCGTAAATACCACCATGGCGCAACGGTACGCGAATTCCGACCCTAGCGGACATGTACCTAATGCCATCAAGCACGGCGGAAAGTACCATTCCGCCATGGTGAGAAGTACGGCATCGCGAATCAACCGTAAACGGCCCCACTGAGTGCCTGTACACCGCTCCCTGGCCACATTGTACAACTCCCCGTAGGTGCAATGAAGTCACAATGCAACCAGTGAAATGTACAAGTCACCCATGCATGCCAACGAACAAAAGAATCTCAAGAGGGGCCAATGGGAGCTGCAGGGCACAGATAGCACGAATACAGAAGCCATTCCAATGGACATGACCTCAGTCTCCCACCAAGAAACGCACGCAAACACAGGCACCTGTGACCAGCAATATTCCGAAAATCACATCATTCCACCAGTCCACCTGGCTGACCGGCATCTGTTACACAAAACCTAATCCCCCGCCCCTGAGCATGACATCATTCAAACAGTCATATTGGCAGCCCTCATCCCTGACCTCACTGGGCTTCGTAGGCAAACGCGCCCAGCACAGTACCACGCAACCATACTCCGAAGCTGGAACACAATGCAGATCTCCTCACAATACATCGCTCCCCAAATAGGAATATGCCACATCACTTGCAGAGAAGAACGCTACACGGCCCATATCAGAATAGAAATTTAATGCACAACAAATACACCAAGCCCATACAGCCATTAGGCCATGAACTCCAAAACACATTTCACCATTGTGGGCTGCATCCGCAAGAAATGACCAGCCACTTCTTGTGTGACGCCCTGTTCCTTCATGGTACACAGGGCCACATTCTCGTACGAAAAGGCAACATGGAAGCGCACAGAACCGCAGGGCCGTCCCAATAGGGAGGCACTAGTCCAGCTGAAAGGCCGAAATGTTGCTCCGAGCCACTAGTACTGCGTAAGGGCATGTGGCCCATTGGCGATCGTCCCATAAGATCGTAATGCTGCTCCACTAATTAACACGAAGCAGCAGGTGTCAGGAGTAAAAGCCATCTGCAGGAGTGGCATACAGATGGCAGTGGCAAAAGGGGAGGAGATACCTGTCAACCAAAAGAAAAGAAAAAGAATAGAATGGCCATCAGAACTACATTCGAACAACTCACTTCAATGATCACACTAAATCCACAGCCATATGCATGCTAGCCCACTCCAAAGGATCATCACCACCCAAAAACCACTTGCGACTCATAACTATCTATATCGAGGTGAAAACACCATCACAAACGAGTGTACCTGTGCATGCGTCTGTGAAAACAGAATCCATCAGATGGGATTGGTAACGTGCATGGACACAAGTGTCTGAAGGCGCGTCGAGACAGGGAGGGCTCAACAAGGCCAGATAGACGATGGTCCCACTATGGCAGCCCTGCATCACATAGCGCAGGGGAGGCGGACAGATTCCAAGAAGCCCTGTACATGGCAAACACTGTATCAAATCATCTGTCCATGCATCCATTCATCATCCCCTCATCCCGTAATGATAACGCCTGTTTCCATACTCACATAACATGTGAGAATTCCATTGAGTCTGTGCGTTATGCAGCCTGCAAAATCCACTGTGCCCCAGCCCGTAATTCCAGTGTTGTGAAGTAACATGTATTTGGGAACGTCCGGCCTCATCGTCCACTTCGCTATTGCGCATCCCAAACTATTCATATCAATAATTGCATCCTCGCCATGGCCCCTGTCCCAAGGACATTGGACAATAGAACGTTATATTTGCAGTCAGACCTGTGGGCATCTCCTCGCCGCTAGCTGATAACCGAAAGCGCCGCCCTTCGAATTCCTCATTTGCAACATCACGTCGAAAAGGCATCTGTGGCCGCTTGAAATCACAAATTAATCCATCGAGTGCGGCTGTGTGTGAAAATGGCAACTGCCTTCACTCACAAATGGGACGCCCCGCCCGTCGTTGCAACTCGGTACAGTGATGCATGAGGGTCCACCGTTACTCGAGTACTACGTTCCACTGACCCTTCACAAGTCTGTTCGCGACTGCTAAGATAGTATCTGAAACAATGGGACCATAGCCGAATGAACATATCAACCAATTTTACACGGCCATCGGGTACAAATACATGATTGTAATAGCAAGATGCCATTCCTCGAATTGCAGCGTTGTGTGCGGGACGTGCTCGGCCAAAGGGGAGAGCAGCTTGCACAGGTGGAATGAATCACCACAGGTGGAGGCCATACAGCCTGAAAACACATAAATTGCACACCCAGTCTCCTCCCACAACCACACCCACTCCGAAATGCTACCGGCAGGACTAGCTATGTTGGCCCTGGGGGACCTGATAGCACTGCAAGTACTCCAACTCCAAGAAGAAGACGAACACCAACTACAACCGGCCGCACGGAGGAGACGCAGGAGGAGGAGGAGGGCAAGGCAGGGCCAGCAAGGGCCGCCAGCACAGCCACTACCACCACGCAGGCAGCCCGCAATCCCACGCCTCCGAGCACATCCGTTCAACCTCACTGATGAGCAGATCCACACCCTCTACCGTTTGGACCAGGACACCACAGCCGCCATTGTGGACATGACACAGGCTGACCTTGTCAGCATGATAGATAGCCCAACCGCCATCCCACCCCTACTGAAGGTGGTGTCTGTACTCCACTTCCTGGCCACAGGCACCTACCAGCACACAGTCGGACAGTTGCATGGCATTTCTCAGCCACTGTTCTCACGGACACTATTGCAAGTGCTCGATGCCCTCCTGCAGCACGCAGACGACTACATCTCACTACCACGCTCGGAGCAGGAAATTACCAACACAAAAGTGGGATTGCATGCACTTGGCGGCATACCGGGTTGCATTGGTGCCATCGACTGCACCCATGTGGAATTGGTCGTCCCACATGCCATGGAGGCCCAGTACCGCAACCGAAAACAATTTCATTCTCTGAATGTACAAATGGTGTGTGACTCCAACAGGATCATTACACATTGTTGTGCCCGATTCCCTGGATCAACCCATGATTCCATGGTTCTGAGGAACTCAACAATACCACGCTACATAGAGCGACACGCAGGGTACAGATCCTGGCTACTCGGTGAGTCTCATTTCAGGCATGATGATGTGGGGTGTGTGATGCGGCAATGACCTGGCAGGAAGGGGGGGGGTGCGTACGTAGCAATGGCATTCCACATAATTCGTTTATCGTCCACATACAGGTGATGCCGGATATCCACTGAAGAGATGGCTCCTCACACCAGTCCGGAACCCACGGGACCAGCATGAGGAGGACTACAACCATGCCCACTCACGTACCCGTGTAGTCATTGAACAGGCATTCGGCCTACTGAAGACTCGTTTCCGGTGCCTCAGCAGGTCTGGCGGGGCACTCCTGTACCGCCATGAGAAGGTTGCAAAGATGGTGATGGCATGTGTCATGCTACACAACATGTGCGTACGTAGAAATGTGCCCATGCCCCCTGACGCAGAACTGCAAGCACCTGAAGATGGTCATGATGAGGGTGGGGATGTGGCAGCACCTCAAGGAGTCCGCGAGGCACAGGAGGGCCGTGACATTCGTCAGCATCTCATTGATGCATGCTTCTAGCACTCACGCCTGGTGGCTGATACATGGACACGGGACTCGTGGCACTGTGTGTGTCTGGTACATGCACAATATGGACTGTACGCCTATGATGGCCTAGTACACAAAGATCATTGTCCACACATCTCATTGGTTGATCGTGCATTGTTTATGGCATATGTGATATCATGTTGAACACCCTATCGACCCGCCACCCAAGTGAGCCCAACACACCCCCTCCACCCTCCTACCTCCCCCCCGAACACCAGTGTCCGAAGATGCACATTGTCAGTGGGCAGTCGCTATTGCAAGCCCCCTCTGCGGGTATCAGGGGCACCCCTGCCTGTGGAGCGCAGGTTCCTCCCAGATCTACGTTGGGGGCTGCCCTGGACGGAACTTGCAACGGATGATGTCTCTGCCTGCTCACGTCCATGCATGTCCCTAAGGGTTTGTGAGAGCTCAGTGAGCACACGGCGCACTGCGGCAAGTTCGGCACATACGTCTTTGGACGTCGCATGCAGTTCCCCCCTCAGGCTCTCGGTGCTTCTCTCCATTTGGACTCTCAGGCTCTCGGTGCTACTCTCCATTTGGACTCTCAGGCTCTCGGTGCTACTCTCCATTTGGACTCTCAGGCTCTCGGTGCTACTCTCCATTTGTGCCCTTAGTGTCTCTGTACTTCTCTCCATTTCTGCCCTGAGTGTCTCAGTTGATGTTTCTATGTCTGCCTTAGTGCCCCCACATTCATCGGCATGGTCCTTGAGGAGCGTGGCCAGTTGCTGCTGTTGCACGATTAACTGGTCGAGGGACTGTTGCCTCTGCTGGGCCATGGCCATTTGCGGTGGTGTCACAGAGTGGCTGGTCGCCTCATGTTGCCCTGCCACAGGGCTTGTGGGGGATGGGCAGTCGTCGTCTTGTGGGTGCCCCTGCGTGGTATCCTCATGGTGTACGGGATGGAACAGACAGGGGGATTGGGACAGGTCATGGATGGATCTGACTTCGACATCCCCGTCTTCTGTGTCGGAGCATGCTGCCATTAATGGGGTGTCACCTATGGTGCTGCTGCCACCGGAGGCAGTGCCTTCTGTGGCATCCATTGGGGGGACCTGTGGTGCTGCTGTTGTGGGCATGCTGGCTGCTGGGGTGCATGTTGATGTTCCCTCCTCTGTGCTGCCACTTGATTTGTGCTGCTGCCGTGTCTTGATGCGTGCAGCTGAGGTGGAGGGTCTTTGGCCGTTGGTCTTGGCCCTCTTTGCAGGTGTGCTGGTAGGGGTGTCCTGAAGCTCGTCGTTTGGATCGGACCCTGTGGTGGAGTAAAGGAGGGCGAGCGTTATTAATGGGTCTGTGGGAATTGGAATGGCAATGTATCACATGCATTGGGGTGGTACCTGAGGGTGATTTGGGTCGGGGCCTTGGAGGTGCTTTCATTTGTGTGTGGAGTGAGGGTGCAGTTGTTTGGCAGCCTGCAGTTAGGGTGTGCCTGCTGCACGTGTAGTGGGTGTTTTAGGGGTTTTTAATTATTTATGTATTTATTGTGAGTTTTAAAGTGCGCTATCAGGCCAATGTGTGTGGACGTTCTCCTGGCCATGTGTTACTGTTGCGCTATGTGGACACATGTGATTCACATGATTGGACATTGTGGATTTGGCATGGTTTTATTTGGGACACCTACCTGATTCTCCGGATGTCTGCACTCCTTTCTCCATCCCTCCGACTCCCTCTCCATTCCTATGGTGGAGGCACAGATTTCTTCCCAGGGGGTCAACTTGATGGGTGATTCCGATCCTCCCCCGGTGGCTGTGGCAATGTTGCGGTTGGCAGAAAGTATGCTACGGACGCGTATCCGCAGGTCGTCCCATCGCTTTCTGCATTGCTGTGGGTTGCGGGGTGCGGTCCCCACCGCACTTACCCGCTGTGCCACCAGGGCCCATATGGCCTTCTTGTTCGCAAGTGCCGTCCTGGTCATTTGCGTGGAGAAGATGGCGGCGGCATTCTCCTGGAGGGTCTCTGTGAGCACGGTGAGTTCCTCACGGGAGAAGTGGACCTGCCGCTTGCGGTCGCACGCTTTCTTCGCTACTTTTCCCATTTTTCTTGGTTTCACTAGGGTGGATGACGGGTTGGGATGTGTCTCAGGGTAGTGTTTTTAGTGGTTGTGTGGATTTTGTGGTTTTATAGGTGTACGGCGTGTTGTTTCCCGTTCCGGGACCATGTTTTTACTTCCGTTTCCGTATATTTACGGTCACCGTACTTTCCGGTTGGCGCTCACTGCGGTGTCCGCTAGGATGGGTGGCGGTATTGCACCTAGGGCGCCGTACGGCGGCGGTGTGGGCCGTTTTGGGGTCATTTCCGCCATCGCGGACTTTGCACTTCCGCCATGCCGTGGTGCTCGTGCCCGATGGGTCGGAATGGGCCGCACTTTGCTCCATCGTGCAATGGCGGAAACGCTATTTACGCTGTGGCGGTCCGGTCAGTCGCTTTCCGCCAGGGTCGTAATGAGGGCCAGTGTTACAAAACACAGACTCTTACCTGAACCCTTTCAGCTGCCACAAGACGATCATCTTTTGGGTCTAAGCTGTAAAAGAAACAAGGAATTGGACAAGAGTGATTATTCAGACATTTTGAACTCTTTAGAACTATATACTTACGGCCTTTTGCCCGGAGGTTTGGAGCCAAGATTTGTCCAGAACTCTTCCAATACCCTCAAGCCAGTGAAGTAACTGGCCATCAACGCGCCCCTGCATTCTTCGCAGGATGGAGAGCTCATCATACAAAACTATAAGGTGAGCTTTGTGAAAGGGAATGTCAGAAGTGATAAGTGAGGACGCAGTGAGGTGTTACTACTCAAATCCACAGGTGGCTAATTCCCTTTCCCCGTCTTTAGGAGACTACTTCTACGGGTCAAGCAGACGAAGCTAGGTGGGCCAGTCCAGTCAGTCATCTCTGCACTACACATCAGTTCTGCTCGACACCCCTGTGGGAGCCAGGTGAGTGTAACAGAACGCGAAGCCTTCCTACAAATTCTCACCCGGGTGTCAAGGAGACCTCAGAAACTGACCAACTGGTCCAATTATTAGGGGAACTTAGGGCTGAAGTACATGCC
Organism: Ambystoma mexicanum; assembly: GCF_040938575.1. Classification (NCBI taxonomy): domain Eukaryota; kingdom Metazoa; phylum Chordata; class Amphibia; order Caudata; family Ambystomatidae; genus Ambystoma; species Ambystoma mexicanum. The sequence goes on along the minus strand of NC_090926.1, from coordinate 318,008,652 downwards.
GATCGCCAAGAAACTAATACACTCAGGAGAGAGTTGATTGTTTCGAAGGAACGCACTGATGACCTTGCTAGACAATTACTGCAAAACCAAGCGGGGAAAAACACCCCTACCGGGACTCGGGGGGATTCCAAACCCTGTTTCACCAAGCAACCCCGTGCAAGTGATTTTACCAGGCAATATCCCTTTAGCCCCGCCAGAACGCTTTGCGGGGGACCCGAAAAGATTTGCCTTGTTCATGAACCAATGCCGTTTGCACTTTTTATGCAGACCTGGAGCCTTTCCAAACGATCAAGCCAAAGTAGCCTTCATATTATCCTATCTCAGCGGCAGTGCAGGGGATTGGTCAATCCCACTAGTCAATCAGGATGACCCTATTCTTCGGGATTTTCAGGGTTTCCAAATGAGCATGGAAACACTATTTGCCCGCCACTCTCAATGACAGGCCCTGGATAACGAACTTTTGTCCCTACGACAGGGTAACCAAGACCTTCTAACCTACATAGCAACCTTGAATAGGTTGGTGGTGGAAACTGGATGGCCCGAGGAAAAACGGGTTACGTTGTTTCATCGGGGACTTCGAGGAGAACTCAAAGATGTTTTGGCTCAAGTTGTGAACCCACCTCATGACTGTGCTGAATATATAGATTTAGTGGTCCAGTTAGATCACAGACTTCAGAATCGAAAGGCTGATCGAGCCAAGTTCGAGAACCGGGTGGTGGTTAAACCCAACGCTACCCCCAAAGAAACAGATGCCTCAGAACCCATGCAAATCGGAGGAGTTAAAGGACCCTTGACACAGAAGGAAAGAGAAAAGAGGCGGCAAATGCAATAATGTCTATACTGTGGAACCTCGAGACATTTTCTACGGGATTACCCTGTAAAACCACCCAAGAAGGTGGTAGGAGCTGCTGATAAAAGCCATATGGAGCCTGACTCGGGAAACGACCATGCCTGACAAGCGTGGAGGTCCTCATGCCGAGCTTGAAGAAGGATACTCAGACCTCGCATTTCATCATACCAATGGTCCTTATAGATCCAAGGCAGCCATCACGTTTGCACGCAGTTAGGGCATACATTGATAGCGGGGTCATAGGAAACTATGTGGACCACGAACTGGCTTCTAGGATGAATCTACCTCTCTGCAGAAAGACCACTTCGGATGTCATCACCACAGTCGATGGAACTGAAATTACCTCTGGGCCTGTAACTCATTCCACTGCAGAGATGACATTATTGGGTCAGGATGGGCATCGAGAGACTATTGTGTTTGATTTAATCAAAGCCTCGCAGTTCCAAATAATACTGGGGATACCTTGGTTGGAAACACATAATCCTTGTATTGATTGGCGAGAGAAGAGAATAACCTTCCCGGATTGTGCACATACTTGTTACCCAATAAAAACCTTGAACAAGGACCTGGCCACAGTCGCTACTCCAGTTGTGCAGTTACTGCACGAATATCATGAATTCCAGGATGTTTTCCAAAAAGAACAGGCAAACACCTTACCACCTCACAGATCATACGATTGCCAAATTGATCTCATACCTGGTGCACAACCTCCATGTAGTAGGATCTACGCACTTACCGAACCCGAGAACTTTCACCTACGACAATACTTGGACCAATACCTTGCCAATGTCTTCATTCGTCCATCCAAGTCCCCTGCATCTTCAGCTTTGTTCTTCGTGCCAAAAAAGGAAGATGACCTCAGAACGTGCATAGACTACCGCGCCTTAAATTAGATCACGGTTAAGAACCGATACCCATTGCCTCTGATCCCAGAATTACTAGACCAAGTAAAGGACGCTTGCATCTACACTAAATTATATCTCCGAGGGGCATACCATCTGGTACGTGTTAAGAAAGGCGACGAATGGAAGACTGCTTTTCACACTAAGTACGGGTTATTCGAATACCAGGTGATGCCCTAGGGGTTGTGCAATGCACCAGCAGCCTTCCAGTATTTTATGAACGATGTCCTTCGTGAACTCATTGATGTCTGCGTTTTCGTATATATAGACGATATTCTAGTGTACTCCTCTTCAGAATCAGACCATGTGAAGCACGTTCGTGCAGTCCTTGAGAAACTATGCCAGCACAAGTTATATGCAAAATTGGAAAAATGCTTTTTCCATAATACAGAAGTTGAATTTCTTGGATTTATCCTGACTCCAGAAGGAGTTTGAATGGACTCTCGAAAGGTGGACGCAATTCTCAAATGGCCATCACCCAGTTCAGTTAAAGGAGTACAAAGCATGCTCGGATTTGCTAATTTCTATCGCAGATTCATTCCAGATTTCTCGCACGTTGTACACCCTATCACAGCGCTCTTGCAAAAAAACAAACGCTTCTTGTGGACTGAACAAGCTGAGAATGCCTTCCAAGAACTGAAAGCGAAATTCACGTCTGCACCTGTATTAAAGCATCCGCGTCCTGAACTCCCATACATAGTTGAAACCGACGCATCCAGTTTAGCCATGGGAGCTGTCCTGTCCCAGAAGGATCCTGAAACCGGTCAACTTCACCCAGTTGCATTTTGATCCAGAAAGTTCTCGGCACCTGAGTTAAACTATGCGGTTACCGATAAGGAGCTATTAGCTATCAAATCCGCCTTCAAGGCTTGGCGGCATTATCTTCTCGGTGCCAGGCATACCATTACTGTAATCACCGATCACCGGAACTTGCAGTATTTAAAGACAGCCAAAGCCCAATCATCACGCCAACTTCGATGGGCATTGTTCTTTGCCGAGTTCGATTTCGTGATCACTTATCGACCAGGCTGTAAAAATAGCAAGGCAGATGCCTTATCCCGAATAGGAATGGAAGAAGCATATGCGAACACGGAGCCAGTGCCTATAATTTCAGAACAAAGAATTCTTGGCATAACTACTTTACAAACCCTAGAAGATAGTCAGGTAAAGATCCAACAACTCTTCGATCCAACGGCCCTGCAGGACTGGGTAAAGAAAGGCTCAGACTACTCTGTCATCAATGACCTACCTTATTATCAAGGGCGTCTATTTCTACCACATAAGGAACTACAAGAACTAGTCATCTCCAATTATCATGACACCCTGATGGAAGGGCACCCAGGTATTGCAAAAACTGAAGCTAAAATGAAGAGTCAATTCTGGTGGCCCACCTGGCGAAAAGACGTAAAGTCATTTGTAATGTCCTGTGGCATTTGCGCCCAAAACAAAAGTCAGAAGAAAAAACCGGCTGGCCTTTTACAACTCTTGGATATTCCACCTACACCATGGCACACCTTATCGTTAGACTTTATTACAGACCTACCTCCATGTAATGGATTTAACACCATTCTCGTTATTGTGGATCTTTTTTCCAAAATGGCCCACTTTCACTTTATTCCTTTAAAGGGATTACCTTCTGCTTCAATTCTGGCAAAGGAATTTCTCGAAAAGCATTGTTCGAATACACAGATTTCCCTCCGTATTGGTCTCTGACCGAGGTAGTCAATTCATTTCACATTTTTGGAAGAAATGTTGTCAATTGGCGCAAATCGACGTGAGGTTATCGACCAGTCACCATCCCCAGACCATGGTGAAACGGAGAGGACCTACCAGACTCTTGAACAGTACCTGCGTTGTATGTTACACCAGACTGAAAGTAATTGGAAGGACATTCTATGGATTTCCGAATATGCATACAATAACTCTGTACATTCTGGAACTGGACAAAGCCCCTTTTATACGATATACGGGCACCACCCTCAAACCTCAGAACTTGACTCGCCTCAACACTTAGAAATGCCCGCAGTGAACCATCTGCACGCTACTATTACACAAGCCTTTAAGGAAGCAACTGAACATTTTCAACATGCGAAAGAAAAGTATAAGAAAAATGCTGATCAGCATCGAAGTGATGCTCCACAATACCAAACTGGGGATCAAGTTTGGTTGGCCACAAAACACATACCTCTAAAGGGAAAGCGGACCTTTAACCGTAGATATTTGGGGCCTTACCTTATTAAGGCCATTATCAACCCGGTGGCCGTCAAATTGGAATTACCTGCTAGTATGCAAATTCACCCCGTCTTACATGTGTCACTTCTGAAGCCAGTACAACCTGGGACAAGACTATCCAAGCCACCTGACCCCGTCCTTATAGGCGGGGAACCCGAATTTGAAGTGAAAAGTATCCTGGACTCCAAAATGGTTAAGTCAAGACTTTTTTATTTAATCGACTAGAAAGGTTACGGACCACAAGAACGGTCATGGGAACCTAGTGACCAAGTTCATGCACCTAGGTTGGTGAGAAGATTCCATCGGAATTTCCCAGACAAACCAAGGCCAAGGGGAGGAACAACTTTAGGAGGGGCCTTGGGGGGAGTGCTGTCATGATGCCTACCCCCGGGCATCCAGACCAAGTCCATCAACCCCGGAAGCAGGCATCATGTTACCTGGAGCAAACCCAGCAACCCCTGTTAGGGGCTATCTGGGTACAGTCCTGGCGCCTATGGCACCAGGCTCATATGGGACATCAGTCCTGGCGCCATAGGCGCCAGGCTCATATGTTAAAACTTACCTGATGCAGACCATGCTGCAAGGGATCCAAGCATCCAAGCCCATGTGAGGCTTGAAGGGACTATTTTATCTTAGGAACTATTTTGTTACACGGGTGTGGTTGTGGAGGAATACTTACCTGGGACTACTTTGAAGGCTATTTAAACCACGCCCGAAGAGCAGCACATGCTTCACGTTATTCTGCATCCAGCAGCGTAACGCTCACCGTGTCTGCAGTCAGCATCCAGCATCCTGCCAAGCCCGCCTCGAGTCCACACCGCCTAGAAAGAAGGGAAAGAAGAAGAAAGGTTATAACAAGAACTTTGCTGGATTTCTTACCTGATTTCGGATTCAGCGCATCTTCGAACCAGAAACAGACTTCATTTTAAACGCGTCGCATCGCCAGCAGCAGCACCGCGCCATACTCACCGCTCCTCGCAGCATCTCTACGATCCGCGGCTGTCTCCATCACCAGGTTGCCGCATTCCAGCACCTAAGGGGGACAAGAAAACAACAAGGTGAGCCAAGGGAACAAACAAGGACAATCTCTTGCCCCCATATGCTTACCTGATTTTACCGCAGGAGGTATTATCCACCAGCATGCCAAATCTTCCTACGCTGCACCTGCAAGAAAAGAAAAAGCAGCGAGTTAAACCTTGGCATCATTTACCGGACAGTGTTACAAAATACAGACTCTTACCTGAACGCTTTCAGCTGCCACAAGACGATCATCTTTTGGGTCTAAGCTGCAAAAGAAACAAGGAATTGGACAAGAGTGATTATTCGGACATTTTGAACTCTTTAGAACTATATACTTACGGCCTTTCGCCTGGAGGTTTGGAGCAAGATTTGTCCAGAACTCTTCCAATACCCTCAAGCCAGTGAAGTAACTTGCCATCAACGCGCCCCTGCATTCTTCGCAGGATGGAGAGCTCATCATACAAAACTATAAGGTGAGCTTTGTGAAAGGGAATGTCAGAAGTGATACGTGAGGACGCAGTGAGGTGTTACTACTCAAATCCACAGGTGGCTAATTCCCTTTCCCCGTCTTTAGGAGACTACTTCTACGGGTCAAGCAGACAAAGCTAGGTGGGCCAGTCCAGTCAGTCATCTCTGCACTACGCATCACGTTAGTGGAGACCGTGGCTGTCCAGTTCCGCTCAACACCCCTGTGGGAGCCAGGTGAGCGTAACAGCACTTACCCTGCACTGGCCACCTGGTGGCCACACTTTTATTTATTTATTTATTGTCTTTATTTATCTTACTGTTATCCTATGTACTGCACTATCCAATCCCCTTTCCCTCTGCACTTTTCCCCTTTGCCCCCTCCCCTGCACTTGTGCGATCTCAATGTCACCTGGCCTAGTATGATAGTTGTCTTGTCTTCCCTCTGTTCCCCCTCCCAGGCCTCGTCGTGCCTTGAAACAGTTGTGTATAGGCGCGTTATAAATGTCTTATCATATCTCTCCTTTCCTTGATCTCACTACTTCTTCTCTACTCAGGGATATGGTGCCCTACTCACCCTGCGAGGATATGTTGCTCTGCTCACCTCCCCAGGGATGTGGTGCCCTGCTCATCCTCCAGGGAAATGGATCCCTGACAAAATCTATTTACTGACCTTTCACAGTAGATGATGATCTCTCTATGATCTCAGGCGGATCTTCTGCCTGCAGACTCTCAACCCCTGGTTGAGTATTTCCCCAGGCCTTTCCATGAGATAGATCTTTCCATCATATCTCCGGCCCTGTCACGTTGACCCTCATGCCTTGTCTCCCAGAGTTCAGCAGGTGTATCCTTGTATCTTTCGTCCCTTCGTGATCCTGATTTACGCTATCCCTTTCGAGGGGAGTTAAGGTTAGTCATTCTGAACCGGGGTCCATCGATGGATCAGGCGGGACTAGGCACATGCATTCCTTTTCTCCACCCTTTAGCTGCTTTTCAAGATCTATATGTGGAGGTAGGGCTCACTGGGGCTGATAGTAACCTCATATTTCTCTGTGCCGCTGCAGCACCCTACAGTTTTTGCTGTTCCTCCCCTCCCCCCGCTGAAAGTACTGCACCAAACCTTCTGTAGAATCTTTCAAAGAGGATGTTGCACCCTCACCGGTGGTACTGGATTCCCAAGGTGGGCCCCATCTATCAATGTAGATGTTTCCACTTTGTTGGTCTTGCTGGGCGGTGCACAGGATATTCCAACACAACCAGCTGACTTCCCCCCACCCCCATCTGGAGGTGGATAGTGGTGTGGGAGGGTTGACCTGTAGGGACCAGACGTTACTCTGTTGCTCTGCAGGGTTTGACCACTGTACTTAACTGGTAAGGTGGTACCTTTAAGATACTCTAGATAGGGTTAAAGTACCCAAACCCCAGTAGGTCTACCCTTAGGTCAGTCTTGACCATGATCCTCTCATTCGCGGTGACCCAGTAATTGTAGGTGCTACGAACATCATAAGCGGTTTCCAATGGGGATCTTCTGGTTGATGGCATTCCTGGTCAGTTAGGGCCTGAAAGATCACAGCGGGACTATGCTCTGCCCAAATTATAGGTTAGCTTCAATGTCTGACTTCTGCTCTTGGGTCCCAACTTCTCAATGCTTTCTCTTAGTGGGTGGTCTGTCTCCTGTGGGTAGCCTCTATATCAGGGCCTGAACAGCCCTGTGACAGCGCCATGTGTCACGCATTCCTACAATAACTCACAGACTCCTGAAGATGATTCAGCGTTTTTTATTTTTAAAATTGTCAAACTCGCTGTTATTTTATTCCAGGCAGGGTACTCTAATGGGCTTCCCTCTTCTCTCCTGTGGGCATCCTGTCTAGCTGACTCAGTGTCCCAAACACCCCAGCTTTCCCAGCAAGTGATAGGTAGTAATGATAACAGACACCCTGGACCGATATTTTGTATTTGTATTTTGTATTTATTGTATTTATATAGCACCTTAATCCAAGGCACTTTACAGTTTAACAACAAGAATACATCAAACATGGAACAGTAGTAGCAACAATATACATGAATCAAACCAAAAAACAGTATTTAGAACAATTTGCATATGAGAAGGAGGAGAAGAGGAGGTGGAAGGGGAAGGAAGGATGAAGGAGAGAGATTAGGGAGTAAAGTAAGTAGTAGGAAGAGAGGTCATAGGAAAGAAGGGGGAAGATGAAGAAAACTAAGATGGGGGTACTGGAGGGAGAGAGAGAGAGAGAGAGAGAGAGAGAGAGAGAGAGCGAGAGAAAGGGAAAAAAGGGCAATAGGGTGTCAGGGAGGGGAATGAAGAAGGAGTGATTTCAAGGAGGAACGGAATGAAGAATAGATAGGGATGGAGCGGATAGAAAGAGGCAGGGAGTTCCAGTGTAAAGGGGCAAGGAGCTGAAAGGAGCGGAAACGAGAAGAGGCACAAGGGGGTTGGGGAACAGAAAGCAAGAAGAGATCAGGGGAGCGAAAGGAGCGAGAAGGAGTGTGGAATGATAGAAGAGAGGAGAGATATGAAGGGGCAGGGTCATGGAGAGATTTAAAGACAAGACAAAGGAAGTGAAATTTAAGTTTGGAGTGGAAAGGAAGCCAGCCTAGGTTAGATAGTGAGTTAGAGATGGAGTCAAAGGGAGAGAGAAGGCAGAGGGTACGGATAGCAGAGTGGTAGAGGGATTTGAGGGGGGCAAGGCAGGAAGACCAAGGAAGAGGGAAGAACAATAGAAGAGGCGAGAGAAGATGAGGGAGGAGATTAAATGTTTGGTAGCATGAAAGGTGAGAGAGGAATGGACTTTGCGGATATTAAAGAGGTGGTAGCAATATCTTACACAAGCACTCCCTCTCTCTCTCCTTTCCCTGATCTCACTACTTCTTCCCTATTCAGGGATATGATGCCCTCCCAGTGCTATGTTGCCTTACTCAACCGCCAGGGATATGGTGTCCTGCTCATCCCCCAGGGATATTGTGCCCTGCTCACCCCCCCAGTATATGGTGCCCTGCTCATCCTCCGGGTATATGGTTGCCTGCTCACCCTCCGTTACCTCTAACGCCTCTGCTCACCTTTCTCTGTACACCTCTCCTCTTAACTCTTCACTCTGAGTCATCACTCTCCCACTTCCGCCTTCTAATCTCTCCCCACCCTCCTACTATACACTCTATCACTCACACTCTTTTTTCATACCCATCCCTTCACTTGTATACTGCATACAACATAGTAAAACACACTATGGGCCTCATCACGAGTTTGGCGGTAACACTTAAATGCGGCGGTAACACTATTACCACCGCATTTAAGGGTCTGCCAAATCACGGGCTTGGCAGATTTACCCCCAGCTCTGAGCTGGGGGCAAATCCGCTGAGATTTTGGCAATTTTCTGCAATATTACCGCCGGCGGTAATACCGCCGAACATTCCCCATTGATCCCAATGGGGAATGGGAAATTCCTAAATGGGCCCTATGGGGAATGGGGACTTGCCGTTCTGCCAAACCTGTGATCCGGCGCTAATAGGCAGGTGTGTTTGCTGATAGGGCTAATAGCCCCACCGGTAATACCGCCGGGGTTAGCGCCCAACTCGTGATGAGGCCGTATGTGTATAAAAACAGAAATGGTCAATTAAGACCCACGCAAAAAACAAACTAAGAAGCCTGTAAGGCTGGGCACGTTAACTCCTCTGCTGCCCTAATAGTATCATGAAAACACTATTGAGAGAGGAACTGTAACTTTATTGGTTGAGTCTAGACTCTAGCTTTCCCTATGTGTGAGGGCGTTCTGTCCCTAGTCAGCGGTGATGGGCCGCTTATCTAGGTGAAAGACAGGGAGAGGTTGTCCCTATCTAAGCTACTTCTAAAATTGTATTGATTCACAACTGGTCTGTTATCATTCTTTATTCATTGCCATTGTATCAATGATTGTTAAAAACACAAGACTCAAAAAGAAGAATCATTTGAGTTTGTATAGAAAGGAAAGAAAGAAAATTAAAATTAACGAAAACAAGGTAAATCGTTACCAACGAAGAGAGATGCAAGTCAGGGAGAGCCTTCAGTTGTAAATCTATTTTCGTGGTTATTTAGTCTGGTGCGTGTTTGTGACCTTCACGTATCCATCAATGTAGTCTACCGGTTTCAGTGGAATTTTTAATGATTATACCACTTTCATCAGGACAGTAGGTTCTGGTAAGAATTATGAACCTCCTTGATTGTATACTCTATCTGCCGTGCTGCTGTCCCATCGCTTAGGTTGCTTCCTGCTCTGGGTATATAGCACAACCTGTAAGGGACACAGTAAAAATAGAGACACTACTCCATTAGTGAGATCTAAACATCATTTAGAGGCTTGTATACAAATACTAGTCTTCCTTTAAATGCATGTTATTGAATGCAATATGAAAGTACACTTCGTGTTGAAGCAGGAAGGAGTCATGGGAAATACCAAATATTGGTGTTAGAACTCAGTTTTTAGAGACAAACACACATGCTTTATGAGCACACACAGCAACTCATTCTCTATTTTCTTATTTCTTACCCGTGCTCCACCGGCAGTAATGCTGTTTATTTTCTAACTGTTCTGTTTCTTGCCGGTGGTCTGGTCAATAGATGCAAGGCTATGCACTCATGGTTAGGTACCTCATGTCGCTCCCTGGTTATTCTTAGGGAAGCTGCCAAATGAAGAACGCGTTCTAGTTTTGCAGGTACTCATGGGGCATATCTGCGTACTATGTGTCTCTGATGCACGTTGCTGTGCTAGTCATGTGACTACTGCATATTCTATCCCTTAGTAGACAAGCACAAACAGTAAGTGCTAATTTTGCGTATGTTTGTGCTTACCCTGCCTTGGCGCTTGTGCAACCCCTTCAAAGCAGTCGGCTCGACTGGTGTGGGGCGGGCAGTTTGATACGAACAACAATTTGTAACCATGGGTACAGAGCGTTCGTGTCAGTGTGGCATCGCCTGCGTAAGGAACCGTCCATCTTGGAATGGGTGGTTGTAGTAAAGAAGCGAACGCAGTAAGTTGGGTTACTTCTTAAGTTTAATGCGGCAAGCCCGCCGAGACATCCGCTCCTTCGGCCTCCTCTCTCAACCGTCGCTGCCGTCACGTGAACTCTCTGCTTGGAATAATAACAAGAAGACAGAGTTCGCGTGGCGGCACGCGTACACATAAATTCTATTCTCTACATATCTTCCCCCTTAGGAGGAAAAAATGAACTACAAAAATATGATAATGACAATATATAAAGTAACAAAAAAAACTGACATAGAAAAAGATAAAGCAGAGAAAAGGAAATTATCTAATGTGACGAAACATACATAGATATATCAAAATTTATCAAATTACAAACATTAGTAACTCACGACACATAATCTCTCATCCATGCTGGTTTGGATCTCATCCTGCGGGCATCGCTGAATTTATTTCTACCACTCATAACTTCAATCTCAATAGTCCAGCATCCTCCACTCCTTTGTATAGTTGTCCTGAATCCTCAACTCTTCCATTCATTCCATATGCTTTCGCAATCTTGCCTTTTGACCACGCTTCGCCTCCCTCTAGGATCACCACCGACTTTTTAACCGCTGATATCTTCTTAGGCCCCAAATATTTACTTTCTAAACATTTATTTACCAATCTGGGATTCTTTAAATACACTCTCTCTCCCACCTTCCACTCACGTTCCTTTACTCTCTCACAAGCATTGAAAATAGCTGTATTCTTCTCTTGGCTGACATTGATAAGTCTCATTATCTGCCCTCTATCCACATGTACCACTTTAGCCATTTCCAACCAGCCCGGACACAATCTGGTCCCCGGTTCCCTACTCTTCAAGGACACGAAAGGTGATACTCCTGTGACTGAATCTGGGGTGGTTAGATAACTCCACGTCAACAAATTCAAGACCTCTCTCCATGGTTGTCCCCCTCTCATCGCTAACTGCAACCCTTCTTTCATCCAACGGTTGACCCTCTCCACAAGATCATTTGCCCTATGGTTATATTTAGCAGTCTTTAAATGTCTTATACCATAACTGTTTAGAAACTTCTTCATCGCTTCTGGCACAAACTGAACTCTGTTGTCTGAGACAAGTTCCACCGGCACTCTAAGAAATACCTTCTCCAAAAACATTATCAATTCCCTAGCTGTGACTTCCTTTACCGCCTCCCATTCTACCCATCTAGAATGATAGTCAATTAGAACAAACAAAAACCTCAGACCTCCCCCCAAGCCCTTCACAGGACCCATGATATCTACCGCAACCTTGGACCAAGGTTGAACAGGGACAGAACTTGGCAACATTGGAGTCTCACGCACAACCTTTGTTTTTCACCCACTTCTCAGCCATCTTGTCAATCCCCGGCCACCAATAATTCTGACAAACCTTTCTTTTCATAGCTCCTTCCCCCGGGTGACCTTCTTGAGCAAGATCAAGCAACCTCGGTCTGACCGATTCTGGGGGAACAATATATCTTCCCCTCCTCAGTTTGTCTTCAAAAATATTTAATTCTTCCTTGAGCTCCCACCATACATCACATTTCTTTTCTAAAGCTTTCTTTTGAGGCCACCCTTTCACTGTCCACTCCTTGACTAACTTAAGTTCTTGATCAGATCCCTCTCCTTGTAACCATATTTCTTGACTGATAGTATCCATGACCTCTGCTACAACTGATAACTCCAATCCATCATCACCACTTTCAACATCAGAGTCCCTAATCAGCAGCCTGGATAGGCAGTCCGCCACTACATTTTTTTTCCAGGGAGAAAACTCATCTCAAAGTTATATGTTTGTAAGCCTAAACCCCACCTACTTATCCTGGGTGAACCTAAGGCCCACCTCCTACTTTCAAACAATTGCACTAGCGGCTTGTGGTCTGATCTAACGACAAACTGCCTGCCCCACAGAAAGTACTTAAAGTGCATGATGGCCCAGAACATAGCCAAAGCCTCCCTCTCTATCACAGAGTACCTAGACTCCGCCCCTTCAATGCTCTTGATGCGAAAGCAATAACTCTTTCCTTATTCTCATTGTCATATTGTATTAAAGTTGCTCCTAAACTCAGTATACTGGCATCTACCACCACCACTGTTTTATCAGATGGATCAAACCTTCCATTGGAGGGAGCCTTGCTAATCACTTTTTTAATTTCCTCAAAAGCTGCGTCACATTCTGGAGACCATTCAAACTTGGCTCCCTTTTTGAGCATCATTCGTATGGGGGTGGAGACTATAGCCAAATCTTTAACAAACCTATGATAATATTCAGCAAGACCCAAAAAGGATCTAACTTGATCCTTGTCAGACGGTATCGGTGCACTCTTCACAGCTTCCACCAAGCATTTCTTTGGTTTCACTCCACATACATCAATCTCATGTCCAAGATATTCCACTCTTTGAACTGCAATCTTGCATTTGTCTCTCCTCACTGTCAAACCAGCTTCGAACAATTTACTCAATACTTCAGTTAAAATCACATCATGCTCAGCCACACTGGTTGCATAAATAAGCACGTCATCATGAAACACTATAATGTTCTTTATCCCTTCCAAAATAGTGTCCATCACTCTCTGAAACACTGATGCCGCCGAGCAAGCCCGAACGGCATTCTGCGATACTTGAAGGTACCAAAGGGTGTTATAAACGCAGTCAAATGTTGCCAATTTTCTCTAAATGGAACCTGGTGATACGCTTGAGAAAGGTCGATCACTGAAAACACTCTGGCACCTCTGAGAGTCGACAAGGTATCTCCAATATTTGGTAAAGGATGTCTGTCAACAATTATGTTCTTATTAACATCTCTCATGTCTACACAAAGTCTTATTTGTCCATTAGGTTTTGTGGCCACTACTATACGAGACATCCACTCCGAACTCTCACAATGCACTTCGATCCCTTTCTGCAGCAGAGTCTCAATTTCCAACTTCAGTTTCTCTCTCAAATCATGAGGTATTGGTCTCACTTTATGCACTTTTGGCACTGCCCCTGATCTCAGACGTATTTCATGTTCAAACCCTTTTAGCATCCCTAAATCTTCTCGGAACACTGTTGAAAACTCTTTTTCCCACTTGTCTTACTTCCGCAACCGTGACTGGCTCCTCTGTATTTGCTTGAATGCCTAGTTTGCGCTGCTCACCCCAACCTAAAAGGGAAGAACCTTCCTGTGTTACGTATATTTCTGATTCACAGCTTCTCCCTTTATATTTAATGTTTGCTTGGAATTTTCCCAAGACCTCAATCTTCACGTTACTATATGCATATGGTTCAATGCTGTGCTGCTTCAGATCAGTGATTTTGCCTTGTAAACAGCTCTCGTAGGTTCTTCTCGATACTGGAGTCCAAGGTGAGCAACTGTCTACCTTTAACGTAACTACTCTTCCATCAATCAAAAACACATCTGTATGAGAACTTCCTCTATAGGAAACTTAAGCTATTTCCAACACATGTTTGGTCTGTACGCTTTGGACCGTGCTCATTCCATCTTCCTGTTCTAGGACTTTCGCTCCAGGTTCTATGTTTTGCACTTGACCCGCCTCACGACAGACTCTTGAAAAATGTCCCTTTTTCTTGTATTTTAGGCAGAAAATGTTCCTCGCTGGACAAAAGGTGCTTGTTGAAATGTGACGATTGCTGCCACATTTATAGCACTTGACCTCTTTATTTATATGTATTCTTCTGACCCATCTCATAGCCGCCACTTCTCCCTCCTGCTTGTCTCCTTTAATAGTTGACATATACTTATGTGTCTGCTCCATGCGTCAGTAGTCTTTCTTGAATTTTCATGTTGTTAGTACAACGCACCAACTGGTCTCGTATCAGAGAATCTGTCAACTGGCCAAATTCGCATGTGTTGCTCAAGGATCTTAAAGCCGCTATGAAATTCTCAACAGGTTCACCATGGTCTTGAATCCTCTGGAAAAATGTGCGTCTCTCAAATGTTATATTTTTCTTAGCCTCAAAATGAATTTCCAGTTTCTTCTCCACTAAAGAATACTGATTCACTTCTCCTTGACCCTCAAGGTTGTGGCAAACCATCATATACACTTTGACCCTCCGTGCCTAGGTTGTGCAGGAGTATTGCTTCCTTTCTTGCAGCAGCAAACTTGTCCCCCCCAATCGCTACAAGATATGTGTCAAAAAGTTTTTCCCATCTGTCCCACCTTATTGGTGGGACACCCGGTTCCATTAAGAACGGTGGCGGGGGAGCCATACTAGCTGCAGCCATGGTTGAAATGATCTGATTTTTGGGTCTATTGTAGTATATATTCAATTCCACTTCCAGCTATCCGTGGTTTAGAAATATGTGTGCTCCTTCTCCTTCATACCCAGTCTGTGCGCGCAGATTTCATACTCTATTATTGTACATTCATGTATTTAATATCACTTCTACTTATTTTGAAACTGAAAGTGATGTTCTTCACTCTTGTGCAGTCTCTGTGCGTATGCACCCCACTATTCTTCACTCTTACTAGCCTCCTGCTGGTACTGTCCTTCTCTGGCACGATTTCGCTCTGTGACGAGCGTTTGTTTATTTTATTTTTTTAATTTGAGGAAGTTGGACTTGTTTTCCTGTTTTTCTTTTCAACATCAGATGTGCCGGGGAAGGTGTGGCTAGTGTGGGCGCTCTGCTGATTTTTAAACTGCTCTTTAGAGGGGGAGGCCACCCAATCCCTCCCCGCTTCCCTTGTGCCCCTCCTCACCTGAAATGAACAGCGAGTGGACAGGAAGCGGGGCCAGCGTTCTTCCACGCTGGAGCGTAACGGCGTAGCTCAGCAGCGCCTCTCAAGCAGGGCCGGCGCTCCTCAACGCCGTAACCAGGAGTCGGCAGTAAACCCCAGCAGCGCCTCTCACTGCTCACTCCCCCTTGTCGGGGGGGGGCAGGAGGCACCGGAGCGCACTGTCGGACGTGTGACACGGACAACGCTTGTGTGCCTTGCTGCGGGTTTGTCTCCAGCCTCGGGCAATATCTCGTCACCAAATGTAGTAAAGAAGCGAACGCAGTAGGTTGGGTTATTTCTTAAGTTTAATGCGGCGAGCCCGCCGAGACATCCGCTCCTTCGCCCTCCTCTCTCAACCGTCGCTGCCGTCACGCAAACTCTCTGCTTGGAATAATAACAAGAAGACAGAGTTCGCGTGGCGGCACGCATACACAGAAATTCTATTCTCTACAGTGGTCTAGTTCCATGGATAATAGCCTTCTGCCGGACGTCCCACTCTACATTTGGGTTATGGTCTTTTTTATGCATGTTTCCATTCTCCAGTTGTCTTTATAATATTCGTAGCTTATTTTTTCTGTGGGCAACAATTTTGGTGACATAACGTTTATTACGCCGTTTATGCGCTTACGACCATGAATTGCTGGTAAGCCTGTGAGTTGTGTAGACATGACTCTGACTGGGTGTATTCTCTTAGGTGGTAAGGTACTCTAAATCTTAGTAATATATTCTCTTTTAGTTTTTCTCATATTGCTTGGTAAAGTGTATCACGAGAGGCTAACATCTCGTTTAGAAACTACACTGGCCAGACCATAGTTGTGATGTCTGTGGTCTCGCATACATCCTTTCTTTCAGTGATCTACATCAAGAAATGCATAGTACTGCCACTGCACGGCACGTTTCAAGGAAACTTAACCTGTCCAGCAGATCTTGTGTGGTCTAATCACTTCTGCTGGAGTCTATCCCTCCTGGGCATATCAGGACCTAGCCAGGCGCCCTGTATAATTACCTATCCAATCTGGGTGTCATGAACGCCTGCCGGCTTGCTCTCTTTATGTGATATATATATCTTGCATATCTTTGTCAAGACTATCATCTGGAGCAATAAGTCATGCAGTGGGCAGATGTTGCCAAGGGATAACTTTATTGAGGCCTTTCTTATCAGTTTTTACTCTGAAAATCCACTTTTGTTCTGTTATCAGCAGAAGGCGACCAATATCCCCGCCTCTTGGTGGCAGTTTGACCTGTTCAGTAATTGTCCATTTAAAATCTTTTTCTGAATGTTTCTTGAGCATAGTGGTGCTCCACCATTGGCACCGTCTGTTTTTTGGTAAGGATGCACGATTTGTGCTCTACAATTCTCTGCCTGATCTTCCGGGCTGTCATGCCCACATATCGGAGGAAGATACGATATATGACAGCAATCCTTTTGAACAACATCTGAACACATGGTGGAGGTACATTGATGAACTTTTTATCATCTTCACAGGCAATGGAGAGCAATTGACTTCCTTTTCGAATGACTAAATGCAAGGAACGCATACCTACACTTTTTAGGCTCTCGGCATCATCACGAGTTTGGCAGTAACCCTTAAATGCGGCAGTAACATTATTACCGCCACATTTATGGGTCTGCCAAATCACGGTTTGGCTGCATTTACCCCAGCTCTGAGCTGGGGGTAAATGCACCAGGAATTTGCTGATTTTCAGCGCAATTACCGTGCAGTAATACCGCAACGGTAGTTGCACTGAAAATTCCCCATTGGGTCCAATGGGGAATGGGAAATTCCCGAATTGGCCCAATTTGGGAATGAGGAATTACTGTTCCGCCAAACCTGTGATCTGGCGCTAATAGCGCCAGGGGGTTTGGTGGTAACGCTGATAGCCCTGGCGGTATCCCGGCGGTAATACCACTGGGATACCACCCAGCTCGCGATGAGGCTCTCTGTCTTTTGGAACTCTATTCTTTGTGTTCTACCTATGCTATGGAGTCTGTCTACTCTATGGCTCTTAAAGGCATCTGTGTTTTACTACTGCAGCACACAGCTCCTTATGGGCAGTGTTGCTGGGGACCCTCTGGGTCCTCCTTTCCTTTTTAATATCCCCAAGTAACTACCCTTCTCAGGGATAGAGATATACTTAGTATCTCTCCCAAAACTGTATAGTCTAAGAGATTGGCACACACCACCTTCAGTGGAGTGCCAAAGGGATACCTAGCATCCCCCTTCTCTCTACTCCCGTGACTTTTTTGTCACGTAAACAATCATCTAGTTATGGCTGGTGGCGGTGACGTGTTCTACCAACTATTGTGTATTTTTTGGTACTGCACGCTATGTCCATAGCCTCGGTGGTGCATAATAAGGGCACTCAAGTACCAACTCCTTCTTTTTAACATTATTAGGACCCAAAATGCCAACACTGGAAATTGTGACAGTACTCCGAAACCTCTAGGTCATAGTGTTGTAAGTAATACAAATGCACACAATACAGTGAAGATAGTTCCTAGAGGGAGGAAAAAAGGTTAATACTTTTAAAACACACCCTAAGGCCGCCAAAAGTCAGAACACACGCATATCACCAAGTCATAGCACTACTAGAAAAATATATACAATAATACTTTGCAGTTATACATTGTAACAACACTTTCTTCATAGGCAGGAGTGTAATGTAAGACTTGAGAAATACATATAAAATCATCAATGATACTTGATGCAATTCTAGTCTTTGGCCTAAAACTCCATGGACCTAAGAGGAACCTAGAAAATTTCCAGTGGGTAGTAAGCACTTACTAGGTCACTATAGGGCTGTGCCAGGTTATCTTTAGAATTCACAGGACAGAGTCAGTAGGCACAGCCGTGGTTATGGGGGAACAAGTTTCAGTTGTTGCCGATAGGTGCAGAGAACCCCCAGGTATGCAAGAAGAGATCCTCTTGAAGAACTCCAGTGGCATGTTCGAGACCCAGCAGCCCCCTGGAACAGATGCAACCAAGTAGGATTTGGGCAAGTAGAAGTCTATAGCAAAATGTTGTTGAGGAGGACCTGCTGAAACCTCCAACCCCATACCATGGAAACCCCTGGGGGTAACTATGCCAAACACCCCCCAAACCTGCAACAATCAAGGCAGTAAAATGGGAAAACACTGGTTGAACGGTCCAGGGACTTTTCCAGCATTAAAGGTCCCGGCAACCGGCAGGATATGGGAGGAAGAGGACAACCCAATAAGGCTGTCCAGCAGCCAATCTTCCAAAGTTGAGCTAAGGTAATTAGACACAAGTCTAGCTAGTATGGCAAAACTGGTCTCAAAATTGCAAGAGCAATTTTTCAGCACCATAATTTACTTGCAGGTAAGTAAAACTGCACCCTTCCAGTAAAGATCCAGCCGAACTGAGTCAGGGCCAAGTTCTACCCTAGATAAAGCCATGCACTCATTGGCTGGAATAAGCGAGCCATCTGGTCACATACCTGGCATCTAAGCAAAGTCAGTTTCGCCTAAGAAACTGAAGTGGCTTACCCAGCACCTTTCATGAGTAGCAATACCGTGGAGATGGATGGGGATGCAGATTTTATTCATACATCAATAATTAAGACGACTCAGGTGGTTTGGCAAAAGGGAGTCTGTTTTATTAACAAGTAGCTAAAACAGAGAGTACAGCGAACATCAGCACTCGCTTGATCCTCTTACTCAACTTATTTTGGTGGAAACTGAGGTTATATCGCATAAAATCGTCATCAGTGACATGTTGACCTGCGTCACTACCTACATGGCAAACTACAAAACCTATCGAGGAAAGGGAAAGGCTTTAAGTGAATACCTAAGTATAAATTCCATCTCAGTATAGAACAGTGAAGGAAAGTGATGGGGTACTTAACATCAGGGGGGGCAACTAATCCCTCCCCTCAAAATTGCCACTATGAACGTCACTAAATACTTGATGTTCCATTGGCTACACAAACTATAGGACAATTAATTAATGATAATGATCTGTTATTTATATAGCGCCTTAATCCAAAGCACTTTACAGAGCACATATTTGCATACAATATCACCCATTCGAAATTGGTACTCATTTATCGACTTGGAAGGATGAAATGCTGAGTTGGCCTTTTCGAGATTCGAACCTGCGACCTGCAGATCATGCTCAGATCGCAGCAGTGAGCGCTCAACCCGCTGAGCTATCTTACCGGCGGTCCTCTACAATTGGTTGGCTTCTAACCCCCGTCAGTACTTTTCCACCTACGTCTAGCAGCATGCAGACTGAACATCCAGGTGCTAGTGGGCTTGTCTTAACATTAGCTTCCCACCAATTAATGTATCAATCCATCACCACCTCAATGGTCCAGTGTCAATTAGTGCTTTGAAGATTGGCCTTGAGTTTGTACTGTGCTCTGAGAATTTTTAAGGAGTGCGGGCACAGCCTGCCCTTGTGCATAGGTGTGACCACCTCGATCGTCCAACTTCCTTCTTCCACGTGACTGGACACCATGAAATAGAGCCTTTTCGTGTATTTAATATTATTTTCTAATAGTCCTCTGACATCTTTTGTTTTGCTCAAGCCTTCTGAATAGGAGTCTCTGTTCTTTCACACAATTTTTATCCAATGTCAGCAAATTCCTGTTTGATAAGACCTTGGCTTCTTGGCTCATTCAACTCCTTCTGCTGAGATTCATTTGTAATTAAATTTGTTTTTAACTGCGACACACTGAAATGAGACCTTCTTGCTAATGTTCAGCACTGCTTTATAATGCGCAGTGGAAACATCCATCTTTTACTCGTCCATATGCTTCCATACATATATATTTAATATATATATTAGTGCTTACCGCAATCTATTTACTATAAAGCTTGAGGCTAGCGCTTTCAAGATTACTTTGCTGCTTGCGTTTCTGTTGCATCTGTACACATATAAACTTGCTTAATATCTTCATCTGTGTCTGTGGCATAAGCTTCTTCACCTTGATCCCAAGATGTCACTTATCCTTGGTGCTTTCTCGATGCCTTATAGAATATCTGCATTCCCTGGTCTCTGCATCTCTTCTATAGACGTCATCTCGATTCTGTGTGACGTCACCATTCATCTTTGCCATTCATCTACTCTGCTTCTTCGGGAATCTCATTCAAATGGCCATCATATTGTCTTGTATGCAGGTATGGTTTTCTCAATGGGTACCTTGCCTCCCAGATTCTCTTAGGTACTGGTATTCTTATTGTTACTCCATGCTCTTCTCTTTGTTGATTCAACTGTTCTGCATACGTCACGTACTTTGGTTCCCACTCTATAGGTAATGGGGGTGGGGCAGTTGGAGTGGGGGTACTTGGCTCCTCCTCTACAAAACCACCAAACATTCAAATCCACTCAGGAAGTATGTATAATGACTTCTCTAGGGCCCGATCTAAACCAGACCAAACCACAATAGAGAGCGCAGAACTGCACGTGAACATGTGGTTTCCCAAGAGTAATAAGTATCCCAAAAACAAAATTGGCGAGAGCAGTTCTTATAAAAGTGCAATGGCTACTGAAAAGGTAAACTGGGCTACTAATGCGGTAATTCGGCTTGCAAACCTTTTCAAGCCAAAACTCAATTACAACTGCCACCAGACTACTCCCTAAAATCAAAGAGGTGCTTAGAAAGCACTGTTTCCCTGGGAACCATGTGGGTTACCATAGGACCATATTCTAATAAATGGTTTTAATTGCCGGGGGGCTTCAGTAGAAGTCCTTCTGGCCACAAAAAGAAGGGAGAGATCCTGAAAACCAGAGGGGTAAAAGAAAAACATTTACGGCTCCCATACAAAATGCAGAACAACCCCACCCCCAATGGATTTCTGCCCTCACAATACAAGACCTAAATGTTCTCAATACACTGTGAGAACTAGGTGCAAACAAAATAACCTAATTCAGATAGAGTAACCCAGTAACGGAATACATGGCTATGGAATGCAGTGCAGTGATTTATTACTGTTAAGTCCTTAATAAATCACAGGCACTAACTAAAAATGCACTCTTTGGTATAAAACCTTGGGGACCTATGAAAAATGTCTCGTGTCTAGGGAGTTCAAATGTTTTCTCCTTAGGGAATACTGGGACAAAGTCCGTCGGCAAGGTTCTTGTAATGGGTTAAGCCAGGTAAGTATCACTGTTATCCCGGAGGTGCAGCAAAAGAAGCAACCAACTCTGAGGAACACCAGAGGAGACCCCCTCAAAGTATCCAGATACAGATTTGAGACAGACCCAGCCAGTTGTTGAAAGAAGGATGCCAAGCATATTTCGGGCCAATGGAAGCCATTGGAAAAATGCGGTGGATCAGGGCCTGCAGAACCTGAGTACCGGGGGGGGCAAGTAATGACTAATCACTGATGATTCAGCTGGGAAACTGCATGTGAACCTGCTAAGTACAGGGCTGCGACAGGGATCTCTTCCCCATGGACTTCAACCCTGGACCAGCGACAAACCTAGAAGAAGAAAATAATTATAATCTCTGTAGCCAGGAAAGCGAACCACCAAGCAGAAGCAGCATCAATGGTGAAGACACCAGGAATGCAAAGGAACCCTACCAAGAGGAACCGGGCAGCTCAAGTGGAAAGAGGCGGCAGCCAGTCAAAAAAGAACATTCACGGATGGGAGCAAAGGATGAAGTCGCCCCAGGGTGGCCATAGGGTATCTGATGTGGAGTAGTGGCAACCCACCACTAATTTATGTCAGAAAGACTTGCCACCTGGAGGTGCTTAGTCTAGGAGGATTTCACAGAGAGACAGCACAGCAACAGCCCAGAAGCAGTCCAAAGATGTGACATGCAGTCCAGCCAGCAACGAGGACATGGGGCAGATGAAGGAAAGACCAGGTGGGCATCCAGCAGCCTGAAGAAGAAACTAAGGGAAAGACAAAAGGAGCCAGGGTCCAGGCAATATTACCAAATCAGGGCATCCAATGCAGCAACTCATCTTGGTGACAGTCCTTGAGGAGTTAATAATCTGAGGAATGGACAGGGTCTCCCCTAGATAAACACATTTGCTCTAATGCTGGCCTCTAATCCCACACCACGCAGATACACTAAAGTTTTTGAGGCTCCACAATAGGGCTGCCCATAAAAACAGTCAAACACTTGGGTCCACCCACACAACCAGGGCTGTTGGGCACTTTATAAATGGAAATAAAATAAAATAAAAAATAAAACCATGTGTTTTGGGCATGTCTGTAATGGAAAACCAGGCTAACCCAGTTTAAACCATTCTAGAGGGTGCATTCGGCACTCCTGCCATTTTTGGCCTTCCTGGTGGTCCACACAGATAAAACGATGGCCACAAACAAAATAGCCGGGGATAGGACTTAAACAACATGCAGTAGTACCCCAATGACTACCATACTTGTGCATTTGCTACTAAAGCTGTAAAACTGACTGCACCCCTGGTGAAGCCAAAGCTTTATTAGAGTTGCCACAATCCTATTTCCCAACACATATGTAGGGGATGGTATCTCCCTGGGACCAAAATGATGGTGGTTAAAAAGCAATAATCTATAGCCATCCTGTGCAGCAAGCACTTGGCAAGGAGTCTACAGACTGTTAGGTATCTTTTTGGGGGATCTATCTGTGTGTTTAATGTAATTTCCAAACCGTTTTTTGTACTGGATTGTTCCTAGAGGGCACTGCCTTTGTGGCGTAGTCCTTTGTTTCTGTCCTTTTTCCTCTCCCCTCCCATCTTCATAGAAATTGGCTGAGACAGTCAGGTGTCTTTAGCCTTTGTTTTTGGAGCCTTTTCTCCCCTGCCTTCTTGATAGTAATCTATAGCCATCCTGTACAGCACACACTTGGCAAGGAGTTTGCAGCCTGTTTGGTGTCTTTTTGGAGGGATATATGTGTTTTTAGTTTGAGTTCCAATCCGTTGTTTAAGAAATGGAGAGTGAAAGGACTAGAGGGAACTGCCTGTGTAGTGTAGTCCCTTGTTTGTGTCTGTCCTTTTTTCTCTTTCCTTTCACTCTCCATTTCTTAAGCACTGCTCCCAGGGCTGCCTTGCCCAGGCAGCCGGCAAAGGGCACAGGCTAAGGCCGCCTCTTAAAGTTCCAAATATCTTTGTTTACCTATTCGCCTGGTGCCCCAGCCCTGCATGGCACCACGCTTCTCTTCTATATCTACAGCCAGGTAAGGGACGTCTTCTCTGAATCTTACAACTACTGCCATACCTGTATACTGCTTACCAAGGTGTTCCAACTGGGGGTTTGTTACATTAAATCTCGCCACTTGTTGCATTTTGCCACGCTTGCATTTTGCGGGACTAGGTTTCCCAGTTTAGATTACTGCTTTAAAACATGTCACTGTCTGTTTCGCACACTTGTAGTGCACCACATTTCAAATTTTACTGCTGTGTGGGTGTCACCATTCTAGAATTTTGATACTGTTGGGGTTACACCACATTGGAATTTTGCCACAGCTTGGGATGAATCATAACGCTAGTTTTGAATTTTACCAAACTAGCATTGTGATGAATTAGTTAACGCTGCTTTTGAATTTAGCCGCGCAAGATTTGTAAGGATTTAGTTAACGCTGATTTTGAATTTACTCACACTAGAATTGTAATGATTCAGTTAACTCTGCTTTTGAATTTAGCCATACTAGAATTGTAAGGATTGAGTTAACACCACTTTTTAATTTAGCCACACTAGCATTGTAATGATTTAGTTGATGCTGTTTTTGAATCTAGCCATACTAGAACAGTATTTGCAGCTTTCACTAGAATTGTACTAATTTAGCGCCAACAGCTTTTGAATTTAGCCACTCTAGAATTGTAATGATTTAGTTAACGCTGCTTTGAATTTAGCCACACTAGAATTCTACTGCGGTAGTTAATGCTGCTTTTGAATTTAGCCACACTACAGCTGTACTGATTTGGTGTCCACTGCTTTTGAATTTAGCCACACGAGAATTGTAATGATTTAGTTAATGCTGCTTTTGAATTTAGCCACACTACAGCTGTACTGATTTGGTGTCCACTGCTTTTGAATTTAGCCACACGAGAATTGTACTGATTTGTTAAACACTGCTCTTGAAGTTACCCATACTAGAACTGTATTGATTGGGCGTCTGCCGTTTTTGAATTTAGCCACACTAACTTTGTAATGATTTATAGTTAACACTGCTTTTGAATCTAGCCACACTAGAACAGTATTTGCAGCCCTCTCTACTGCTTTGAACTGCCTCACAGAATGTAATCTGTGGTCGCTCTGCACAACAGCCACTGGGTAAGCAGTTTAGGGCTTGTTTGGTGCCCTTTTGGAGGGACCTATCTGTGTTTTACTGTGATTTCCAATCCATTTTTTTTAGCTGGATTGCCCCTTGAGTGCACAGTCTTTGTGGTGTAGTCCTTTGTTTCTAGCTCTTTTCCTTCCCCCTCTTACTCTCCATTTCTTAAACACTGCTCCCAGGGCAGCCTTGCCCGGGCAGCCAGCGAAGGGCACAGACTAAGGGCACCTTCCTTGGGCTGCCTACCATCCCTGTTTGCCTGTTGGCCCTGTTGCCCCAGCCCTGCGAAACACCACATGCCACAGCTACTCTGAGGTAAGCAACGCCTACTTTATATCTCGTCACTGTTTGTGGAGTGCCATTACTTGCATTTAGCCCCCAGAATGTCCCAAAAGTAGGTTTTGCTGCCTTGTTATCTCGCTACTGTTTGTATTTTTGCACTACTTGCATTTAGCCCACAGAGTGTCCCGAAAGTAGATTTTGCTGCCTTCTTATCATGCCACTGTCACAAACGTGAGACAACTTCCACAAATTGCACAAGGAGGCTTCCACCCCTGGGAACCCCAAAACGTTGCACAGCTGAGCACCCAATTAATCAAAACCAAACCACAAAATACAACCGCAATGACCATGGAGAGAAACAAGCCACCACAATCCTACAACCATAGTGAGGCAGATGCCACTGTGTGTCGCAGCACACCGACTTACCCCTGAGAACAGGAAAGTAATCAACCCAGGTGGGCACTCGCCCCTGGAATATATCATAGATCCAAACCCAAGACCCAGGTGGAAAAGCAAGCCCCCACAATTCTATAACTACAGCGATGCATATGCCACTATGGGTTACAGCATATCAACTTACCACCGAGAAGTCAGTTGTCCCAGGATGGCCTCGCACCCAGGACAAATCCGCAACACCTGAGACAATGCAAGCCACCACAAACCTTAGAACCACAGGCAGGCCCCGCCATTACATCTAAATCCACAACAATCTTCCTTACCAAAAACCATTTAACACCACAATTTGTCTAGTCAGATCAAAACCAACAGAAAATTAAGCAACATCAGAAAACTGCACAAGCAGGAAGCCAAACACCAAAATAACATAATCACACAACCAAACCCACTGTACAACACCAAGCCACAACAGCCTGACACATCAAGACCACAAGCATGCCACGATACAAGAAGGACCAAGAAACAAGAATTGAAAACCAAATAAGAAAGAGGAATGAAATCACACCCCCATTGAACTGGAACCACCTACCAGAATTTGCAACACCTCAAAATCTCCACCAACCACCACTAAGCAGACTAAGGATACGTACCAAGACAAGAACAAAAACAGCATGCATCTCCTGCTTCTTCTTCACCTACAATCCTACCACAAAGGAAAACAAACAACCCATAATTAAGGACCCAATGAATCCTAAAGTGGACCCAACCAGACTACCAAACCGCACACATCACATTCAACCCAACAAATCCAAAGACATTTTTGGAAAAGCCCCAACAAGAATCGGAGCTAAACTAGAATTCCTAACCATCCACTCCCCTTAGATAAACAGAGACTGGAAAATTGACTACACGGACAACCAAACACCCCACTACTACGAACCAGAACAAAGAAACTCATCACTTAACTTAATTAAACTCCTCAACGAAGGGACAGAGACCCCAACTACACAACTAGCAAATAACAGCCTTACCTAAGAGGGAATCGAAATTCCGCCAGGCACCACCCCAACTGAGACACAAGAAATTATATCCAACCAAGAATAAGGAAAAGCGCACATTCTAGACTTCCGTCTACTCAACGTATGATCTGTGGCTAAGCACAAAACAGAAATAAACAACCTCCAAAGCGAAGGCACTACTGAAGGCGGCACTGACACACTCTTCCTCACAGAAACATGGCTGTCGGACAGTTGTAAAACAATCGCTGTACCCGATAACTTCAAACTAATGCAGTCTAACAGAGAAAAGTGAAGAGGAGGAGGAATCGCAAAAGAGCACAAAAACCACATCTGCTCCACACCACTCCCCTCACCCGACATAGAAGATTGCAAATCAGTCCTACATCAAGCTCAATGACCAATCCAGCCTACTGTTCCTCCTGATCTACAGACCGCCCTCCCACAATCCCAACTTTGCCACAAATCTCACTGATGCCATTGCCAACCTCTCCACTTATAATAACAACATAATAGTTCTGGGGGACTTCAACATCTGGTACGAAAGAGAAAATGTAACCACAGAAAACTCCCTCAGCTCCCTACTGGAAGCCCTCCATTTCAGAAAATAGTAAACAGGCCCACCCACAGTGCTGGGCACACCTGAGACGCAATCCTCTGCAGAGATGGACTCTCGACCACCGCCCCACCGATACCAATCGTATGGAGCAATCATCATATGATCCCATCCACCGTCAAAATCCCAAACTGCATGATGCCTACAAACGTAAAACTCCCTGTGGCAAACAAAAGAAACTGGAAGAGTCTTGACCTCGAAATGGTAACCAAGCTACTGGAATCAACCAAACCAAAGACCTCCTAGCTAAATAAAATTACTCCGGACTTAACATAAAAGTAACTTCAAACCTGGATCACAGACGCCCTAAACCAATTAGCACCTGCAAACTCTTCAAACCCACCCCAAAGAAAATTGCAGCAAGATGGGTCACAGAAGAACTGAGGGAACTCTAAAAACAGACCGCAAATTGGAAAAACAATGAAGAAATCACAACAACCAGTCACACACAAATAAATATCAACGACAAATCTGAATTTACAAATCAGCAGTCCTGAAAGCACAAAAAGCACATTACACTACAAGGATATAATTGGTAACAACCGCACACAAAGAATTATTCAAAATCATCAAGGAAATTAAAAACCCAACTGTGTGCAACAAATACTTTGTACCATCACAATCCCTATGTAACAACATCACAACCCATCTAAGAACAAAAATAGAAGCAATACAACAGACCATTGGTGCAAACCGCCCTATGAAAAACACCCCCCCAGAGCCGCCAGAAACTACCAAAACACTCAATCGTTTCGAACCTATAAGTGAAGAAACTTTCAACAAAAGAAAAAGACTCCAACCACGCCGGATTCCCACTGACCTATGCCCACCGTGCAACTTGAAAAAACAAACTCCCCAACTACAGGATGCCAGCATAATAATTCTGACTACTAATTAACCTATCCCTAAACAAGGGAATAGTACCTAAAACTTTCAAATCAGCATACATCAAGCCCCTCCTAAAAAACACAAAACAGGAAATGCAGAAGAGCCTACCAACTACAGACCTATATCGAATCTACCTTACCCAGCGAAACTCCTTGAGAACCATATCTACAAAGTACTACTCAACTATGTAGAAAGCAGGGGGCGTGGCTTGCGGCCATGTGAGGTGGACGGGCTCTCCATGGGCTCCTGATGATCCGACCAGATATGACCTATAAAAGACTGCTAAAACGAGGACTGGAAGTACAGAAACATAGGAGCAGGAGCAAGAAACATCAGTGAAGCTCCTTGCTGAGTGTGAAATCTTGAGCAGGCTTCAAACGGGGAGAACACTGTGTGGAAGAAGTGCCGCGGAGGAGGTGGGGAAAATGTCGGGGCGGAATGAGAGTGACGAGGATTCAGAGGAGCCGGGTAGCAGAGCTGAATGTGAGAAGCTGCTAAATTGCCTGAGCAAGAATTGCAGTGCAGTGGCTTTCCGGAATACTGGCAGAGGGCAGTCGTGGTGGAGGAGGTGAAGGAGCGGCTTTGCTGGAGCACACCGGATCCAACACGCTGCGCAGCACTACGAACAAAAGGTTAACAGCTACCGGAGGAGTGGGAAACCCGCGACGCCACATCAGTGCACAGGGGAAGTTGGGATATGGTGCTAGGACACTAGCACGATCACTGGGCAACAGACAGGAAAGAACATATGCCCTACGAACACTCGCTGACAACTGCAGAAGGGAGCGTTAGGCTGCGACACAGTGCGGACAAGATCTAGCTGCAACAAAGGACTCCCAGCAGGAGAACAGGTGAAAGGGCAATAGACGGAGGAACAACGGCGGTCGAAGGGGATCCCCTGAGAAGACCAGACAGGCGGTAAGGAGTTGGGGAACGGAGGGGGGCCTTGAGCAGACGACAGCATTGTCACGTATATGGGGAGAGGGCTCCTCCCCCGCCACTCTTTGTCCCTAAGGCAGGCCGCACAGAAGGAATGATACGTGGAGGCAAGGCGGCATCGCCGGAGAGTCCTGACTGGTCCACCTCCAGAGGAGAGCAGGGCCGCATGCAGGCTGTGGCACTATACCAGCATGCCCAAGGAATAACAAAGGAAGGAGCAGGAAGGAGTGCAGACGGAGGTCCGGAATAGGCCCTGGACTGCGAAGCACCAACTCGAGGGTGCAGTGGCATTACACATAACAGCTAATGGTTGGCAAGCGTTAGCATTAACTGAATGCACTAACTGAATGATCACAGTTAGGACAACACCCTCTGAGGCTGTGGAATCTCACCCTATCTAGCAAGGGGGGACTGCTGAGACTGAAGACCAACCTGTGCTTGGGGACGCAGCCCTGTAGTGGAGGTGCCACGGCACGAGAGGACCGCAGACGAGGTTGTAGCAGACTCTAGACAGGGCGGCCAGGGCAGAGACACAGGGTGCAGACAACCGAGGACTGGAGCATTGCAGTGAACACTAGCAAAATGCACAGTGATTTGAGTGCAATAGTGCCACACGAATGCTAGCTGATACTATAGCGACACTGCAAAGCCATGCAGAGGAGGAACAAGGAACGGCCATAACTGACTACAAGCCCTGGGCTACACCACACAGCCTTGCACTGGACTCTAATGCACGACTTAAGAGACCCGGACACGGAGCTTCACCCCTATTTATCAGGTCCTGTGCAACATAGAGAGCCCACGCTCCCACGGCTCACAGCATACACCCAAGTATTGGTGAGCAAAGACGAGAGAGGAAGCCCAAGATCACAAGGCGTTGCAGGCGACAGACTGCGCTGGGAACAGTCCCTGGTGCTGAACGTATGGTCGAGAAGAGGCCCAATTAAGCTGAGCTACTGCATACGGAGGACCCTAGGAGCAGAAACTTCCCAACGGAACAAAGGCGAGCTGGGAGTTCCACAGCCCTAGCATAGCAGGATGACAACCAAGGGCGGCAAAGCGAAGCACAAGCAAACCACATTGGAAACCTATACAAAAGGTCAGGTACTCCGTCAAGAGAGAGAGAGCGGAGACACAGAGAAAGAATAGGCTTTGCCCCCCGGAAATATGGCGGACCAAGGGATCCGACAGATCCTAGAGGCCATTGCAGCTCTCCAATCGACGCTGGAGAGAAAGATAGATGCCGTTGCGATTGATGTGGGACTCCTACGACAAGATGTCTGCGCCATAGCGGAACATTCAAGCAGGCTTAAGGAGCAAGTGAGATAGAACACAGAGGTCAGAGTGCAGGCGACAAAAGACATATGGGGGCTCAAATGGGAATGGGGAAGGAGCTAATAACGGTACAGCAATTTGCGGTACCGTTATTAGCTCTGAAGTCCCTTAGCGGTAAAACCAGGCGTTAGGGGAGGGACCCGCTAAGGGACCTCGTAGTAGGGCGGTAAGGGATTATCAGCACCGGTGCCCTTACCGGTGCCGGTAATCTCTTACCGCCTTCCGTGTAATGAGGCCCATTGACACTCTCATACAGAAAGTGAAGCTACTGGAAGATAGAGCGGAGGAGGCAGAAGGGTGTGCACGCAGAAACAACATAAGGATCGTGGCCTTCCCGGAGGGAATTGAAGGGTCGGACCCCACCACTTATATTGAAGACGTGTTGATATAAGAAGTCTATGCGGGTGAACTCACTCAAGGGTTCACAGTTGAAAGAGCACATCGTTCCCTGGTCCGTAGGCTGCCTCCGGGCGCCCCACCTATACCTGTTATAGGCAAGGTGCTGAATTATAAATACCGTGAAAAGGTCCTAGTATTCTCAAGGTCAGGGGGAAACGATTCAAAGAGAATCAGCGAAGATCTCAGTGTACCCGACTATACTTTCCAGGTCCAGAAGAGGGGAGCCCAATTCATCGCCACGAGGCCAGGCTCAGGAAGGCGGGACTGAAGTATATGCTGATATATCCTGCGAAATTGAAAGTAATCCGCAAAGTCATTTTTGAGTCTCCGGCAGACGCGCAAGAATGGATGGACAGAGAGCAGATACCGGAGGCAACGGAGCAGTCAGAGGATTTGATGATTGGAGTATTCATTGTGCGCTCCGACATTGGGATTGCAGCTGTAGAGGTAAGGGATGTAAAATAAGAAATGCTCAGGCCACACAAGGAGAATAATTTACTGATAGTAATATAGTGAGAGGATATGATAAAGGAATAGCAGGAGCAAGATGGAGTAGCCACTGATACCCGGTACAGGGATCGGCAAGCGTAGTCCTACTACCCCCTCGAGAGATAGTCTAAGGCCACTATGTAGAGCCCACCCATAGGGCACCAGGACGCAAGTCTAGTGACCAGGTCAAATGGAGCGGAAACAGGGAAGTCCTAGCATGCCTAGCATAGCGGGACATGTTAAGTGTGAGTTTGGGTTGTAGGTGGGGGGGGGACGAGGGGGGGACGGGGAGGAAGTGCTGGCATTCATGGTACACAACACATAGAATATTTCCTAGATACTACACTAGATTTATGGCCCTCATGATACCCTGGCCCTCAAGACAAGATGGCTGACACTGTTAAGATAATGATACAGAGAATAAATATGTATATTAGAAGAAACAAAGTTGGTATTTCACTATTGCAAGAAACACACCTAGATGAACAAAAACAAAAAAACATGGCAAGGGCATGGGGGGGCATACTAGTGGGCTCTACGTACTCTAAGTATGCAAGAGGTGTCCTTATTTGGATAGACCCGACCATCCCATTCAAAGTCCTTACTTCTAAAACTAACGACAAGGGCAGGATGGTACTAGTACACAGGATGATAGAGAACCAGGAAATCTGCATTGTGAATACGTATTCACCGAATCATGAGGCCACAGTATTTTTCCGGTCGTTATATGCACGGCTTGAGATGGGATAATGATATGGGGTGGAGAATTTAATTGCACCCTAGATCCCACCAAGGACAGATCTGACACTAAGCACAAAAAGGCTGTCCCCCCCAGATAAAGTGTTAGCTTAATTACCGCTGCAGTTCCAGCTTAGAGACCTGTGGAGAGACCAGCATGCAGATAGTAGAGAATACTGCCATTACTCAGTCCCACATGCAGTGCACACGAGAATTGATTATTTGTTTGCAGGGGTTGAACATGTCATGGAATTCTCGGAGGCGAGGTACTTTGCCAGGCTCCTATCGGACCACTCCCCATTAACAGTGATATGGAAGGTGTTTCCCCCGAGGCCACTAATACCCACCTGGAGATTGCGAAGCGTTATTGGATGTAACATTCAATGGACATATCAGGAAATGTACAGTAGACTTCATAACGAAAAATGATGGGAGAGTGCAACAAGTGGGTACAGTCTGGGAGGCAAACAAGGTGGTCATTAGGTGGAATATGATGGCGGCTTTGGGAGGAGTTCAGAAGTCTATTGTGAACACCCTTTCTGGCTTTGAAGATAAATTGTAAGTGTTGTAGACGGAGGCGAGAGTAGACGCCGATAGTATAACAGAAGAGATAGCGTTGAGACAGGCATGTCTAGTACAGTGGGACAGGCTAAGAAAGTTCAACTATGCGAGATACCTGGAAAGAATACACACAC
The DNA here is from genome assembly GCF_040938575.1 of Ambystoma mexicanum. Lineage (NCBI taxonomy): Eukaryota > Metazoa > Chordata > Amphibia > Caudata > Ambystomatidae > Ambystoma > Ambystoma mexicanum. The sequence goes on along the minus strand of NC_090926.1, from coordinate 317,976,438 downwards.
AAGGTGATAAACCTGGCAGAATGCTAGCTTGGCTCTACAAACGGGAGGATAGTGGGTCCCCGATATGCTCCATCTGTAACTTAGACAAAGTAGAGGTAAATATGCAAGCAGGTATAAACAGGGTTTTCTCTGAGTATTACAAGGCACTATACGCTGACCCCCAGTCGGTGGCTGAGTGCGACATACAGGATGACCTAGATCTAATAACACTGCCACGAGTTGAGACACACCAGTCGGATATGTTGGAAGAGCCCATAACCCCAGAGAAGGTCCAAGCTACGATTAAAATGTTGCCTACCGGGAAAGCCCCGGTCTCAGATGGGCTCACGAGGGAGTTTTTCAAAGCTTACGCGGACACATTGGCACCACTCCTCTCCAGGGTGTTCAATGAAGCTTACGAAATGGGAATACTCCTGGACAGTATGTGTGAAGCAGTGATAGTCCCGCTATTGACACCAAGCAAAGATAGTACGGACTGCGGTTCATACAGACCACTGTCCCTATTAAATCAGGATAGCAAGATCCTAACCGCAGTGCTGGCTAACAGACTCAGGAAGGTGATTCCCTTGTTGATTACCCAAGACCAGAAGGGATATGTACCAGGCAGAAGCATTGCAGAGAACCTGCATAGACTACATCACGTCATTTATAGCGTGGAAGATAGCGTCTCTCAATGTGCAGTGGCATCCCTGGACGCTACCAAGGCATTCGATTCCATCCACTGGAACGGGCTGTACGCTGCTATGGACAAGCTAGGAATAAGACCGAATTATAGAAAGTGGGTACGGCTGATATATATACGGAACCAATGGCCAGGGTCAGGACATGGAACTCGTATTCAGAGAGGTGGAGGCTGCATAGGTGCACGAGGCAGGGATGCCCGCTGTCCCCAATGTTATATTTCATCGCTGCTGAACCTTTAGCGGCATACCTTAGGCAGGAATATGAGGACACGGAATCAAAAATGATGTAGTAATGCACATAGTGTCCATGTATGCAGATGACACGTTGCTGTACCTAAGTAACCCGTTGGTCAATCTGCCGTACGTGCTGGAGGTGCTAGATGGGTTTGCTTTAGTAATATTCTGTACAAGATCCCAATGGGATTCTTTCGAGACCTAGAGAAGCTCTGCAGACGCTTCCTATTGCAAGCGGGGAGGCATAGAGTGGCGCCGACCATATTACAGAGGCCTCATGAGCATGGAGGATGGAAAATACAGAGCTTGGAATTGTACTTCCTTGCGTGCCAGTTGCAACATGTGGTGCACTAGATGGCAGATGAGTCCACGACAGATACGACTCTCCTGCAGCCTGCCATCAAAAATGCATACCTTAGAGACTTGATTTGGACCCGAAGAGGAGCACATAAGTGTCACCCATACTTAGTAAAACTGGGAATTGAAATTTGGAAAAGGACTTGCAACATCATGGGACTGGTAGACCCGATTTCGCCACAGACCCCAATAGCGGCGATAATAGCAGACGTGCCAGGGTGTGGTACCGGGTTGAGAACCAGGGTAAGAACCAATTGGGAACCATGCAGTGTTGCCACAATTGAGGACCTACGCAGGATGAGGATGGTTGACGTTCATTAAACTACAAGAGATTACGGGCATACACATGGGACAATTCCTACTGCACGGTGCAGTACTAAAGGTAGCAAAGGGACGGTGGCCAAGTATTGAAGATGATACAATAGGAAATTAGGAGTTAGAGAACCTGCTCAGGTACCAGAGGGTGGACATGCTGTCTCAAAGATTTACAAAGTGTTGATAGGGAGGGACTCAAGAGCAGATTTGAAGTGTAGGGAAGATGGGAAACGGAACTGGGCAAGGGATTTGAAGTCAAAGAATGTGGTGCCACAAAAAAGTCTCCAGAAATGCTAGATTGCAATTGATACAGCTCTGTATTAGACACAGAGCATACCTTACACCTGCGGAAATTGCAAAATTCAAGGAAGCAGACAAATAAGAATGTCCTAGATGTAGAGAAGAGGAAGCGGGCTGATACATATGTTCTGGGGATGCCCCAGGGTCCGGGAATTTTGGGAAGGGGTGGCACACAAAGCAGCCCGGGGTGGTATAGACCTAGACATACAATCATCAGAAGCATGCATGCTAGGTAGATATAAGAGGAGTTCGAAAAATAAACCATTGAACAAGCTTAAAGACTTGATGTATATACTGGCAAAATGCAGCATAGCCCTGAAGTGGAAGGATCCGAAGCAACCAAGGGTGGGCAGATGGTTGGAGGACTTAAAGAATTGGTCAGTAGCTGAAACCGGTGTATGGGAAAGGGCGTTGAGAGAACAGAAATAGGAGTTGAGCACAGACGTCAACAATGGATATCGCTGACAGTGACCTTATTCAACCCAGATGTGAGCGAAGTCACTATACTAGATGAAGCACCAGCGATCTAAGGCGAGGCTAGGAATGTGATAGGTTATGAGAATGGATGCACAGGCAGGGTTGGGGGAGAGTTGGGAGGGGTTTAGAGTACGTTCTTAGGTGATATTGATATGTGACATATAATGTACTTACGTTGTTTTGTTGTTGGTTATTACTAAATAATAATAATTTTTTTAAATAAAAACTATGTAAAAAGCAACGGAATACTCAACCACTCACAAGTTGGCTTCAGACCCATGAGAGGAACTGAATAAGCACTTCTCTCCATATGGGACGAACTAAAAATAAATGCAGAAAACAGCACCCAATCAGCCCTCATATTACTAGACATATCAGCTGCCTTCGACACAATTGGACACACAACACTAATAAAGAGACTGGAGGAGTGCGAAATAAAAAACTTTTCACTGGCTGAAATCTTTCCTCATCAAGCGAACAGAAAAAACACATTACCGCCGTTTACATCTAACATCAAAAACATCAACTGCGGCGTACCACAAGGATCAAGCCTCTCCCACTCCTCTTCAACATCTACATGTCCCCCCTAACGAAACTCATTCAAACCCATGGACTGAGGCCCTACAACTACGCAGACGATATCAAACTCATCTTCAAGATAACCTAACCTCCACCCAAGACCCAAACAACAACCTCAACAAATGCCTCACAGACATATACACCTGGATGACAAACAACACTCTCAAGCTAAATCCAACCAAAACAGAAATAATTATCTCCCCTCCATAAGACAATGCATCACAGACATACCTGAACTGGCCAAAGTGCACGGAAACACAATGGAAGAGATTGTCAGTGATAAAAAAAAGTGGGAATCCTCATGGACAACAGAATTTCTCTAGAACCACAAGTCAACGCAATAGCAAAAAAATAGTGCTACCTCCTGCGACTTATAACAGGGATACTCCCCTAACTCAACTTCACACGCAGAACCCTCATAATCATCTCCTTGGTACTATCAAGACTAGACTACGCAAACAGCCTCTACCTTGGAAAGCCAGAACGCCTCCTACAGTAAGACTACTCCGGAGACTAAATAGAAGAGACAACATCACACCAGCCCTGAGAAGTCTACACTGGCTATCAATAAAAAAACACACCAACTTTAAAGCCTTCTGCGTCACCCACAAATAACTACATGAACCAGGAGCCACATTTCTCCAAGCTAAAATCAACCAGTACCAACCAGAAAGAAACCTAAGATCAAGCAACGACGTCCAAAGAGAAACGAAACACTACGAGAAAAGGACATTCTGAGGAGCCGCATTCTCCTATTTGATAGCCAAACTATGGAACTCGGTAAAGAAGGAAATAAGAACAACGGAAGACTACCCTTCAGAAAACGACTGGAAATCTGGATATTCAACTCACTGAGACACGCATAATAACCTGCACCTCCACAAAGCATACTCTGGGACCAAAGCAAACATGGGATAATAGGGATCGAAGAACCAACAATAAAACAACCACACACCCAGAGCCAAACAGAAACCCACTAACCAACCACCCCCACCTCTTTTCCACACTTGCATACCTTTCACATACTACAGACTCCCAAAAGGGCCAGCAAAACTACACACAAAATCACACAAGCCACACACCCACCGCTAACCATGCCACAAGACCAAACAGTTGCAAACAACTCAGATACTGGGCGCTAACCCGCCGAACACAACAAGCCCAGTGCACACAACAAAGCACACCCAGAAAACTGACACACACAGACACCAGTTGCCCCTGGTTCTGTCAGCATCAGTAGAAGAGCACAACTTCTATCCTATTCCTCTTCCCTCGCTAACCAACCCCACCCACTTTTCTTACAGAGCCACGCAAGTGCCTGGAGACCATGCAAATGGCATTGTGTGCAGGATAAATCATCGTAACATAACCCGGGCCTAGTAGCCATTGTGGCTACTAGCGCAGCACATGGAAAATAAATAGGTTTACAGTGTCAGGGGGACATTGATGGAAGCTCTCTGCCACAATAAAAGTAAAAGAAAAACAGGGAAGCCAGCAAAATGTTCAGTAGCCCCATAAAATGAGACGTGGGAACACCAAAGTGGAATTCTCCCCTAACACTGGGCCTCATTATGAGTCAACCGGTCTGGAAAGAACGGTGGTGGTAAAACTGCCACCACCGTTCTTTCCGGACTGGCTAATCGGGTTTAACACCACCCGCCTGCAGGTGGAAATGGAAACACCGGCTCCGTCATAGACGGAACCGGTGTTTCCATGGTCCACATCCCCATGGGACTCAATGGGAATGGGGACTTACACAATTCCGCCTCCGGAATTCCCGGGTCACATGGGTCGTAATGCCCCGGTAATTCCGGGCATAACGGAGGCGGAATGGTAATACGAGTCCGGCGGTAACCTGCCAGTTTTTCCAGCTCGGTTACCGCCAGACTCGTAATGAGGCCCACCATCTTCTCATTAAAAAGAAGCAAGTCCTCAAGAGTTACCGTGTTACCTGTCTCTATATTTCTGCTGCCAACCCTCCCCCCGCCCCACGACAAACAGTCGCTGAGCCTTCCTTGGTTCCAGAGGCTTTTATGGTTTCCCAAGACCCTCAAGCACAATATCTGTCTGAAGACAAAGGCTGGTCTTCCTGGGTTCTTGGTCATCCATATGCCTATGATATTGGTTTTCTTCTCTGTCTGCCTTGGGTATATTTTTTGTCTGTCATCATTATAGTCCCCAGCCAGGGGGGATCTCTCCTGGGTAGATGTGGTCACTGGGATTGTTCTTTTACCAATTCTCTCCTTTGGATGCCATTTTGTGGGAGCACACCAGAGGGTTCGCGTTCTCTAGTGCTTTGCACCCCGTGCTCAGACATTCTAAACACCTGCTGGTCTCGGGCTCCATGAGATCCGCCTGGTACACAGTTTGTGGCTAGTGACTGCCAGACAAGTTTATTTATTCTTATTGATGTAATTCCCACCAAGTTTGGATTATGGCTCCAGGACAGCCCGCTGATCTCTTTCTTTCCCTTGTGTTAATAGGTGTTCTTTAATGCCTTTGGTGGGCTTGCCAGGCCACAAGATCCAGAATATCGCTCCCTTCTAACCTCTTTCCTACCTCTTATCTACCTGCATCTATGGGGTCTGTAGGTGTGGGCCCTAGTATCTCCGACCCCAAGTCCACAAGGCTCTCAACTGTCTAAACCCAGGTATGTTGGCTGATCACCAACTCAGGCCTCACTGGTTAAATTTTTCCTAAGGATCTTCCTGCCCACCACCTATTTTCTGCCCTCCTCCTCCTTCCGGGGCTAATGGTAGAGACCCCCTTGCCCTCCTTCATATCCCCTTCTGCCAACTGCTTCTTTCATACTCCTGCACTATCTCTCCTTCAGCTCCTTCCCCTGATCTTGCCTCCTTTCTTCTTTCCTCCCTCCCCATGGGCTTTCCTTCTTGCTTCCTCCTTTCAGTCTTTCACCCTTCCTCATTATTATGATTCCCTCCCCTTCCTTTCCCTGTCATGCCACCTTTCACTGCTCTCTCTATTTCCTTCTCAACTCCACTGTGTCATGTCTTCTTCAAACTCCCTAACTCCCCAAATGCCTGCCCCTTTTTATACTCTGTGCCTGTGGGTAATGGTGACAACAATGATCTGATCTGAGAGGGGGCACCTGTACATATTGGGCTCTGGAAATGTGTTCAGCCTTACTCCCACCCTTGGTGCTGTTGTTTGAGTGCTAATAGTCTATAGGTTGCCTATGGCTCCACAGGCTGCAAAATTACATACGGCCGGACCAACATCTTGGATTCAGGAGACCCTGTCATGGTGGCCCCTTCATTCTTCCATGACTTCCTCCATTTTGTGTGTTACCTCCACTCTATTGGTGACCAGCATTCACGGCTCGAGCCTCCACCACTGTGTCTGCATGTGTGGGGTAAGCAGTGGCTCATGATCAGCTCTGTAGATGTCACGTGTCATTTCTTCTGGGGTCCTTTGTCTCTGGCTAGTGGGCCGCAGTCAGGACCTGCGGTCACCAGCATACAAATCCTGCAGGTAAACATTGAGCTTTTCTCCCCTTTTTGGGTCACATTAATGACTCTAAAGCAGAGGGTGGGAATGAGGGAGACTCTCTGGTTGACTTCCACAAACTACCTCTGGGCACCACAGATTGAATGGACTTCCTCAGCCCCTCAACCTACTTCTCAATCGGACTTCAACAAAGAACAAACTGTGAATGTCAAACCTGGTTCATAGTAAGATTATTCTGGAACTATCAAACTGTGAATCTACATGGACTGTACACCGGAAAACATATTGAGATTGTGAAACTGTTTTTTGCAAACTGGGTGTATTGTTCAATTGCCAAACTCAGATTCTACAAACTTGGGATGTGCTGTAGTTGTCAAAGTGGAATATACTAGAGTTGTCACATTTGGAATATATGCTTGCCGAGTTTGTGAAAATGGGGATTCACTGGAGTTGGATAAACTGTGCATATATACTAAGAGGGCCAACTGGGAACATACAGGAATTATTTAAACTGTATTTGTCAAACTAGGAATATACTGGTATTTTCAGACTGGGAGTAAACTGGGGCTGTGCAAACAGAGCATACATTGCCATTTTCTAAATTTGGAGCGTACTAGAAAAAATAATAGCAACCTGGGCATATTGTGGAATTATGTAATAGCACAATTTGAGTACACCAAATATTGTTTATTTGGAGTGTGACAACATTGTGCATTCTGTGCATTTACTGTTATTGGGAATACTGTGAGAATATTGGAGTTGTATATAATATGATACTGTGCAGAGCAGGACAATATGATATGATAGAGTTATTATCCAAACTGGAAAAATACTAGTATTATAAAACTGGGAATATACTCTTCGTTCCTCTTTTCTCGCACCCATTTCTCTCCGGATCCTGTTCATGCTTCTCCTCATTTGTTTATTATATTTCTGCGTGCACATTTCTGTTGTTTTGACTGCACAGAGGACACTCTGCATGGTTTTGTAATTCTGTATTCTCATAATACTTTCCTTTCGTTGCACTTTATGTGTGTTTTGTGCACCAGTAAAACGATGTGGGGGGAAAGGGATAATGCTCCTTTAGTGCAAACTGGTATTATCCTGGGGTTCATACATTTAGCATATTCTGGGGCTGTTCAGTCTGAAATGGTCAACCTTGAAATGTATTGCGATTGCCAATTTGGGAGTATAAAGAGATTATCCTAAATAGTATTATATCTGGCATTGCCAATTTGGGGGTTTAATGGGATAATCAAGCAGCAAATACGCTGAGATTGTTCAAATGTGCAAGGATTTAAATTGGAAAAAGTAGGCATATACTTGGATGGCTTTACTGGGATCGTTGAAACCAGTAGGATGTTAGGATTGTCAAACGTGGATAAATTGGTACTGGTCATGCTCGGAATGTACTGGGGTTGTCTAGGGTCTGTGTCTGTGATTACCTTTATAGCAGAAGAAGACTGTCCCGAACAAGTTGGTTTGTGTCCAAACCTTTAGTAATCTCTCATATAAAATCAAGAACATTATTCTAAAAATTGGCGAGTATTCAATAGAGATAACGACAAGCTGGAAAAACCGACCTTTGCATTAAAAAGGAATAATAACATCAGGAACCTAATGATGCTTAATGATATTAGTGCCAGATCGGTTAAACAACCATGGATTACTGAAGTGTGGGTTTATTGCCGCTTCATGGACACTTTCCTTGTGGGAAGTGCAGCGTCTGTAACTCCACAAAAAAGTCAACAGAAGTGGATATCGGGTTAAAAACTAAATGGAAGCAATGTCATCTCACAAACTGCAATCCAGTGAATATAGTATACATGATAATGTGCCCATGTGGAAAACGATATATTGGAAAGAATTCTCTTAATAAAGGAGAAAATGTTAGAAGACTTTGAATGGTGAAATATTGAAATCACCAAAAAAGGCCTTGGCACTGGCGGGGAAAACCCATGGCAGTTAGTAAAGACGAGAATTATTGAACACCACAGTTGTCTAAAAATCAGGACAGAGGAAGCTCCCATGGTTAAACACTTTATCAATGCAAACCACAAGTTTGATGCATTCACCTGGACAGTGCTACAACAGATCAAAGGTATATCTGGAAGTAATATGGATCCTATATTGACAAGAAGAGGACAACAGCTAATCTTTCTGACTCAAAGCTAGCCAGACAGCCTTAACAAAGGGGTTGAATGGCACAAGGTATATTAAACGGAGGACATGCATATATAGTTGAACATACAATAATGGAGGCTAGTTTTATCTATAATACTGTCCTGTTGCTCACTAGTAAGAGTTTGAGAGCGTAAAAGTAATCTATGCTAAACTATTTTAATGGCCAGACAGCTGGCTGGGCATTTATACTGTAATAACCCTGTAACATCACACTAGCAACCATATTTAAAGGCATCCAAATGCGCACACCAGACGATGACAGTGTCAGGAGCTTGACAGACCTGAAATGACTGTTGACATAGGCAACCCACATTGTTTTTGAGGTAAACCGCGCTTTACTCAGTTTCTACATCCGGAACCAGTTGGAACAGTGCCAAGGCTTTACAGGTTTTCTGCATCCTAGCAGAATCAAGAGTCTGACACATTTCTTGCAATTTCACAAAGTGATAAGTGGAATCATTAGTTGGCCTTGAAAAAGACTGATGTGGTTGTAACACCTTTCGGCACAGTTCTTTGTTCAACAATGACCATGGAATAAACATTGACAACTCAATCCACCTATGCTGATTAAATCTGTCATATCATTTGCTTTGCAATCATCAGCGCAGGCACATGGAACAATCTCTTTATCATATATAATATCAACCTTTTCAAAGAAAATGTATTTTTGATAGATTACTTGCAATCAAGTGAATAACAAACTTCATTGAAAAAAGGTATGTGCTTTGTCATTAATACGGATGAGGGTAGCAGGGGTGACTTGGTTTTGCTCCCCTATGTAATGTCCGTTTAGCGTTGACTGGATTGTATCTGAATTTTTTGCAGTTCTCCGGTCTTTTGATTGGGTTCACTAAGTGTACTTGTATCCAGTACAAGCCTTGTATTTAGACAAGAAAGGGGTATTGTATATATTTCAATACGGCCACATCTGATAGAGTGGTTTAAACATTGGGTATATATTAACACCTGTGTTTTTGGTCATATTACTCGCAGGTTTGATTTGACGAATAGAGCGACTTGAAGAAATTGTTAACCTATGGAAAAAGCAAGAGTTTGCTCTTTACGTGTATTGTAGTTTAATAGGGTGAAGGAGGCCAAGTCACAAATAACATTATTTTATTATTTTTGTATTTGATTAGTTTTTCACACTGGGTGTTTCAAATTGGTTTAGTTGTTTCTCCTGAGGAAGGTTCAGTATTGACAATGATTGAGAACCGAAACATGCTGAGTATGTAATCAGCGACATAGTGATTGTGTTGTCTGAAGTGTATCCAGCAAGGAGAAGCTGTTTATTTGCAACATAGACATTTAGTTGTTAAAAATGTGATGCTATTTATTTTTATTTGGGAATTAAAGTTCATAATTTATATGTGTTTATTATTTTTCCCTTTCCTTCTTCCCTTTTTCTACTGAGATATATCTGAGGGTTTGTTTACACCTTTTAACTTTATAAACAAAAGTTGTAGACCAGCACATTTGTGGCTGTTTTACTTTTCTTGTGGGCAGGTTGTGCAGCTACGCAAGGAACAGTTAATTCTCAATTCCTGACATTCCATATTCTACCCACTTAAGCAGGAGCACACCTACACTCTTGCAGGCACACATCATTTCAGCCAGTGGCGTAGGCTCACACCCCACACATCCACAAATGACACACACATACATGCCCATATACATGTTTCTAGAAGCAAATGTTTACAGGGATAAACTGTCAAAGACTTTTCCCACAGACCTTTTTTTGTTCAGTCTAGGTTTCCGAAATAGGCAGGACAGGTAAGGAAGGTACTTCTCTCAGTAGGAGCATGAGACGGACAACTTAAAGGGTAACTCATTATTTTCAAAATGTCCACACACAAGTATAGTTAATATTCATTATAGCTCTTACAGGCAAGTACATTTTTATGTACATCAAAAGGTAGTCAGTTGTCAAATCCACAAACCTCCATGTAGAAGAATGTGTTATCTCCTAACTGTTCATGTTAGCCAGGGGGTCACACAGTTGTATGGCTGACCGAGGCTTGGAACAGTTGGCATTAGATGGATGGGTACCCCGTGGCGCAACCTGGACCACTAAACTCAGCTCAGGCCTGCTGATGGATAGAGGATAGTTGCTTAGGTGGCAGGTGATTGAGTGCCAATTTGTCCTGCAGGTGATTGAGTGCCAATTTGTCCTGATGCTGAGCAGTTATCGTGAAAGAAAGTTAGTGAAAAGAATCGGCTTTCTGATCTGCCATATAACTCTGTGGTGCTGTTAGGGGCAAATTTCATTCTTGTGGGTTCTGCAGTCCCATTTGATGTGAACCCTATTTTTTGCTTTTTCCTCCTTTGGTTTTTAAGTTTTTAGATTTATTTTGTGTTTAAATGTGCTTCCGCTGAAGCCTCATCTGCCACTATGTCACTTTTGTTCGTATATGGACCTATCCCTATTACTATTATTAATTTTGAGTTGTGTGATTTTTGCCTCTAATTATTAGTTTTGTACAACTACATAAAATGCTATCTTGATGTAAAAAAAACATTCTCAATGTATTGCTCTTTAAAAAAACTGTAGTTGATGCACTAAAAAAGAGATTTTTCAATATCAAGTTGTTTGATTCTGTCTGCGTTAGATAATTCAGAGTTATTAGGGAATTGATTGCCAGCACCTCACATATTCATTTATGTTCATGAATAACCTATGCATCTTTCAGTTGACGAGTATTTGGACTGGAACGTTTTCATGGTGTATATTATTTCCCCAGTTCCTGATCGAGTAGGGGAACCCCCCCTTCTGTGTCATACATGGGTACATATCACACATATTTTCCCTTGGCAACAAGTGCTTAATGCAGGATATTGCACTGTATTTTAAACAAGGATATCCTATAGGTTATGCCTGCATGTTCTTTGTGCCCTAAAACTGATCACAGACACCACTAACAATGTGAGAGTCGCCAGGGCCATTTCTTCAAGGTTACCTGAAACTGGTTATGGCATAACCCTGAAGGACTTAAGGTCCCTTAAAGGGCACATTGCTATTATTGTCCTTGATGAGCTACTCAATGAAAAAGAGGTAAACCATTAGGAACAAAGCTGAACAATTGCAAGGATGCTCCCATGGAGCCGCAGCTTTCAACTCTCGTTCCTATACAAACAGTACCACAGAGAGGCCACAGCACATATACACACACATACAGCTGCATCCGACCTGGTCGATCATAAGGTCCTCTATAGAAACCTTGAGACAGCTGCCCATTTCTCCATAGGCGCTTTTAAGTGGATAGAATCATTCTTGAGTGACAGACTAGCAGAGTATTCTCGCCCTCTGCAGCTGCTGATCCCACCCCAATCTTGTGCGGGGTCCCTCAGGGCTCTTGTGTGTCCCCCACTCTCTATAACATATTCACCAAGCCACTGTTCGATGAGTTGGACCTTCTGGGTGTCACCTACACTAATTACGCAGATGACACTCAGATTCTCCTTCCTCTTTCTGGGGATCATGGCAAGGACTTGGCGTTGGTGAATAGAATCTATCTCATCATTCAGGCATGGATGGCCACTCACGGCCTATGCCTGAATGATGACAAGACAGAGTTGATAATCCTCGGCTCCCCCTTCAACATTTCCAAACTAGGTTATGAATATGCGTCTTTCATCATTGACGTTAACAACACCATTGTCTCCAAACAGGTAAAAACACTTGGTTTCTACCTTGACGCAACAATGTCCTTCAATAAACAACTAAATTGTCTGGCTTCTACCACAACCTACACATGTAAGCTGATTAGAGCAGGTAGGCCCTTAGGCCCTTCCTCTCTAATGACAGTTGCCTCATACTGGCCAGAGCACTAATTCTATCAAGGCTAGACTATTGCAACGCCCTCTACAGTAGTGCCAATATAACCATCATCCAAAAACTCCAAATACTACAGAACAATGCCATCAGAGCCACTCTAGGCATCAACAAAAGTGTTCACATCTCGGCAATCAGACGCCATCATAAATGACCACAACAAAATACAATTAAAAATCGCCTCCCTGACACATAAAGCTCTACACAATGTCGCACCGAGCTACCTAATCGATAGAATAGCTAGAAGAACCTCAAGTAGACCCACTAGAACCGTCAACACTAATTGTCTGGTAGTTCCCAGATTCAAATCTTCTAAAATTGGCGGTAATAGCTTCTCTGTGAAGGCCGCTAAACTTTGGAAGTCCCTGCCTCATCATTTGAGAGAGGACCTGCCCTACTCTTTCTTCAGAAAGAACCTCATCACTCACCTCAATCTGACTGAGAATTAGTCTCCTGTGAAACCTTGGCACGTCAGGACTATCTGCTGATCGATTGTAAATTTTGCACATCCCTACATACGAAGATATAAATAACTCTGCCTTTCTGCAAAACTTGATCTGTATATTGTATGTTGTATTATTCTTTTGTGTAATGAGAATATTTATATATTTCCCAACATTATGTAACCTTTGTAAGCTTTGCATATACTTCCTGCGCCCTGCTACTCCTGGGTCTGGTGTGCTTTACAAATGTAATAAACAAATAAAACAAAACAAATACACATTCCCTACATGCATACATATGCGCGTGCACACACTATTCATTCGCAGTCTTGCCCACTCGTTCACTCACTCCAACCTTTTTTTTATCTCTATCTTCCCCAAAATGTACATGCAGGCCCCAATGCACACAAACCCAGTTTCTTCCTCCTTGCCATGCAGAGCCACTGAACCTAAACATTCAGTGTTGCTTCCTAAGTCTCCCAACATGCAATGCTACTTGAGTCTGCTCCTCTCACTGTTTCAATCTTTGGAAGAAGCACAATTACAGAAAGAGGAGGGTCTATTCCTCATGCTGTCTGGGGGTAACAGTTGGGGCTTATGTGGCCTCCAGTATACTGGTATTAATTACCTACTGAATATACAAGCCACTAGTCTGTCTCCTACTACATGGTCACCTGACCTTTCACTTGCACCTGCATCAAGGGATGCATTTGGACATTTTGACCACCTTGCACACACTGGTGGCTGAGATCCAGCAGTGTCTACCCACTGCTCCCATTCCTGTTCCAATAAGTAGTCTTCTGAGGCCTTCTCGTGCAGTGCTGACGCCACCTCATTGGCTTCTGCTACCCTTCAGCCATTACCGGTTGCACCTTCCCTTGTGGTGGGGGAAGCAGCTGAGACGGGCACTAATACTGATGCTGTCACAACTGGTACGCAAAGGCACGGATTAGTTAGATGAATACGTTCTTGTGGATGGCGAACCCCTTGGCGTTGAGGTGCCCTCCAGGGCCTCTCCACCAGACGAGATTGGGTCATTCCGCTCCATAATCTCGAAGGTGGCGGAGCTGTTTACCTTGTGCCTGGGGAAAAGAAAAAGGAGGGTTTCTTTTTCGAATGACGAGAGTCCTCCAAGAGGACCATCATTTCAGTCCCCCTGTTGGATGACATTTGGGAGGCTGGCCTGTTGGTCATGAAGACCCCTAAAACCACTCTTGCGAAAAGGGATCGCCTGGAAAAGAAATACCGGGCTCTGGACTCGGCCCCTAAGTGCCTGAGGTCCAAGTCCTCGCCCCACTCAGTGGTCTTGACCGCCGCTAGAAAAAGGTCCTCCAACCCGTCTTACTCATCTATGGTTCCTCTGGAACAAGAGGGTGAAAACCTGGATGCAACTGGGAAGCACATCATCACGCAGAAGCATCTACGATCAATGCCGCCAATGCCCTCACCATTCTCTTGAGGTATGACAGAGAGTTATGGTACAAGTTGGGGCCCATCCTCAAATTCCTGCCTGAATACATGAAAGCAGAAGCCCAGGCTCTGTTCCAGGAAGGGGATGTGGCCTCCGATTGTGCGATCATTGTCGCCCTCTATATGGCTGATTCGGGCTTTCGCCATATGGGCAATGGTGTGGCCCTCCGTCGCCAGGGTTGGCCCAAGGCCACCAACTCCCACACGGAGGTGCAAACAAAGGTGGCCAACATGCCATTTGATGGTGACAACCTCTTCGGAAAGGCGGTTGACGAGACTCTAAAGGCCGTTAAAACAGGCACCGAGATGGCACGTTCTTTGGGCACTCTTAAGCAGAGAAGGCCTTCCTTTCGCGCATTTAAAGGGAGATTCTCAAAGTCCTCACCTCCTCCTATTGCCAGCCCTCCCTTTCAACCACCCTGGAGGCTTATAAGGGACGCTCCTAGGCTTACGGAAGTGGCAACCAGCGTTGTCATCGCCCCCCATCCAGGGCGCAGATGCCGAAGCAGGCCTGAACAGGGCCAGGTCCTCCCCCCCCCCCCTGTCCCCCCCCAATTCTGCACTCCAGTGGAAAGCTGGTTAACGCAATT